>NC_080854.1:2695000-12695000 GCF_030435755.1 Ochotona princeps
ATACAAAACAATACAATACAATACAATACAATACAATTAAATAGAATAAAATAAAATTAGATAAATTACAATAAAAAATACAGTAAAATACAATACAATACAATACAATACAATGCAAGAAAATACAACAAAATACAATAAAATACAATGCAATAAAATAAAATACAATAAAATACAATAAAATAAAATGAAATAAAGAACAACAAAAAAATACAATAAAATACAATACAATACAATACAATACAATGCAAGAAAATACAACAAAATACAATAAAATACAATACAATACAATAAAATACAATAAAATAGAATAAAATAAAATTAGATAAATTACAATAAAAAATACAGTAAAATACAATACAATACAATACAATACAATGCAAGAAAATACAACAAAATACAACAAAATACAATGCAATAAAATAAAATACAATAAAATAGAATAAAATAAAATTAGATAAATTACAATAAAAAATACAGTAAAATACAATACAATACAATACAATACAATGCAAGAAAATACAACAAAATACAATAAAATACAATACAATACAATAAAATACAATAAAATAGAATAAAATATAATTAGATAAATTACAATAAAAATATAAAATACAATAAAATAAAATAAAATAAAGTACAATAACAAAATACAGTAAACTACAATACAATACAAGAAAATACAACAAAATGCAATAAAATGCAATACCATAAAATAAAATACAATAAAATATAACAAAATTACAGAAAATCAAGTACAATAAAAAATACAGTAAAATACAATACAATAGAATACAATACAAGAAAATACTACAAAATACAATAAAATACAATGCAATAAAATAAAATACAATAAAATACAATAAAATAAAATGAAATAAAGAACAACCAAAAAATACAGTAATATACAATACAATACAATATAAGAAAATACAATACAATACAATAAAATTAAATATCATAAAATAAAATGCAATAAAATACAATTCAATTCTATACAATAAAATTCAAACAATAAAATACAATTCAATTAAATACAATACAATAAGATACAATATAATGAAATGCAATACAATAAAAAACAATGCAATAAAATACAATAAAATACATTAAAATAGAATAAAATACAATAAAATAGAATAAAATACAATAAAATACAATAAAATTAAATACAATAAAATAAAATGCAATAAAATGCAATCCAATTCAATACAATAAAATACAAACAATAAAATACAATACAATTAAATACAATACAATAAGATACAACATAATGAAATGCAATAGAATAAAAACCAATGAAATTAAATACAATAAAATACATTGAAATAGAATAAAATACAATAAAATAGAATAAAATACAATAAAATACATTAAAATAGACTAAATACAATAAAATACAAAAAAATACAATAAAAATATAAAATACAATAAAAGAAAGTACAATAAAAAATACACTAAAATACAATACAATTCAATACAATTAAATACAATAAAATACAATACAGTAAAATAAAATACAATAAAATACAATAAAATAAAATAAAGTACAAAAAAAATATAGTAAAATAAAATACAATACAATACAATACAAGAAAATACAACAAAATACAATAAAATACAATACTATAAAATATAATACAATAAAATACAATAAAATCAAGTACACTAAAAAAATACAGTAAAATACAATAAAATACAATACAATACAATACAAGAAAATACAACAAAATCAATAAAATACAATACTATAAAATATAATACAATAAAATAAAATAAAATCAAGTACAATAAAAAATAGTAAAATACAATACAAGAAAATACAATACAAGAAAATACAATAAAATAGAATAAAATTAAATACAATAAAATAAATGCAATAAAATACAATAAAATTCAATACAATAAAATACAAACGATAAAATACAATACAATTGAATACAATACAATAAGATACAATATAATGAAATGCAATACAATAAAAAACAATGCAATAAAATACAATAAAATACATTGAAATAGAATAAAATACAATAAAATAGAATAAAATACAATAAAAAATATAAAATGCATAAAAGAAAGTACAATAAAACATACACTAAAATACAATACAATTCAATACAATTAAATATAATAAAATACAATTCACTAAAATAAAATACAATAAAATAAAATAAAATAAAGTACAAAAAATACAGTAAAATACAATACAATACAATACAAGAAAATACAACAAAATACAATAAAATACAATACTATTAAATAAAATACAATAAAATAAAATAAAATCAAGTACAATAAAAAAACAGTTAAATACAATACAATACAATACAAGAAAATACAACAAAATACAATAAAATACAATGCAATAAAATAAAATAAAATAAAATAAAATGAAATAAAGAACAACAAAAAATACAGTAATATACAATACGATACAATACAATACAAGAAAATATGATACAATACAATAAAATTAAATACCATAAAATAAAATGCAATAAAATACAATCCAATTCTATACAATAAAATTCAAACAATAAAATACAATTCAATTAAATACAATACAATAAGATACAATATAATGAAATGCAATACAATAAAAAACAATGCAATAAAATACAATAAAATACATTATATAGAATAAAATACAATAAAATAGAATGAAATACAATAAAATACAATAAAATTAAATACAATAAAATAAAATGCAATAAAATGCAATCCAATTCAATACAATAAAATACAAACAATAAAATACAATACAATTAAATACAATACAATAAGATACAATATAATGAAATGCAATAGAATAAAAACCAATGAAATGAAATACAATAAAATACATTGAAATAGAATAAAATACAATAAAATACATTAAAATCGACTAAATACAATAAAATACAAAAAATACAATAAAAAATATAAAATACAATAAAAGAAAGTACAATAAAAAATACACTAAAATACAATACAATTCAATACAATTAAATACAATAAAATACAATACAGCAAAATAAAATACAATAAAATACAATAAAATAAAACAAAGTACAAAAAAAAATACAGTAAAATACAATGCAATACAATACAATACAAGATAATACAACAAAATCAATAAAATACAATACTATAAAATATAATACAATAAAATAAAATAAAATCAAGTACAATAAAAAAATAGTAAAATACAATACAATACAATACAATACAAGAAAATACAATAAAATTAAATACCATAAAATAAATGCAATAAAATACAATCCAATTCAATACAATAAAAAACAATGCAATAAAATACAATAAAATACATTGAAATAGAATAAAATACAATAAAATAGAATAAAATACAATAAAAAATATAAAATACATAAAAGAAAGTACAATAAAAAATACACTAAAATACAATACAATTCAATACAATTAAATATAATAAAATACAATTCAGTAAAATAAAATACAATAAAATAAAATAAAATAAAGTACAAAAAAATACAGTAAAATACAATACAATACAATACAAGAAAATACATTAAAATAGAATAAAATACAATAAAGTAGAATAAAATACAATAAAATACAATAAAAAATATAAAATACAATAAAAGAAAGTACAATAAAAATACACTAAAATGCAATACAATACAATTAAATACAATCAAATGCAATACAATACAATAAAATACAATAAAATAAAATAAGATAAAGTACAATAAAAATACAGTAAAATACAATACTATACAATACAATACAATACAAGAAAATACAACAAAATACAATAAAATACAATAAAATATAATAAAAGAAAGTACAATAAAAAATACACTAAAATACAATACAATACAATACAGTACAATTAAATACAAAAAATAAAATACAATAAAATAAAATAAAATAAAGTACAATAAAAAATACAGTAAGCTACAATACAAGAAAATACAACAAAATCCAATACAATGCAATACCATAAAATAAAATACAATAAAATACAACAAAATTAAAGAAAATCAAGTACAATAAAAAAAATACAGTAAAATACAATACAATACAATACAAGAAAATACAGCAAAATACAATAAAATGCAATACCATAAAATAAAATACAATAAAATACAATAAAATAAAATACAATAAAATAAAATGCAAAAAAATGCAATCCAATTCAATACAATAAAATACAAACAATAAAATACAATACAATTAAATACAATACAATAAGATACAATATAATGAAATGCAATACAATAAAAAACAATGCAATGAAATACAATAAAATACATTGAAATAGAATAAAATACAATAAAATAGAATAAAATACAATAAAATATATTAAAATAGACTAAATACAGTACAATACAATAAAATACAATAAAATACAATAAAAAATAGAAAATCCATAAAAGAAAGTACAATAAAAAATACCCTAAATTACAAAACAATTCAATACAATTAAATACAGTAAAATACAATACAGTAAAATAAAATACAATAAAATAAAATAAAATAAAATAAAATAAAATAAAGTACAAAAAAAATACAGTAAAATACAATACAATACAATAAAAGAAAATACAACAAAATACAATAAAATACTATACTATAAATTAAAATACAATAAAATACAATAAAATCAAGTACACTAAAAAAATACACTAATATACAATTCAATACAATACAATACAATACAATACAAAAAAATACAACAAAATACAATAAAATACAATACCATAAAATAAAATAGAATAACCCGTCAACAGCACTCCTAGGAATATATCCAGAACACTTGTTTTATGAGAAACCAACATGCACTCCTATGCTCATAGCAGCACAATCAGTAATTGCAAAGACATGGAAGCAACCAAAATGCCCATCAACAGAGGATTGGATAAGAAAGCTATGGTTCATCTACTCCATGGAATACTACTCAGCTATTAAAAAAAACAAAATGCAGTTCTTTGTGGCCAAATGGGCCAAACTGGAAACCATAATGCTAAGGGAAATGAGCCAATCCCAAAAGGTTAAATACCACATGTTTGCCTTAATTTAAGATGATATGATGTTATGTATAACATGTTATGTTTTGAATGTTATATGTTGTGTATAAACTAAAATTGAAGTGTAGGTGAGGTGGTCACAGAAGGTGGCTGGGAACTCGCATTTACTTTTAACATTTTGGTTACTCATTACTATGTCAATTAATTCCATAATGATGTAAATTTTTGCTGATGGTATGTTGGAGCTTTCAATTGACTGGGATGATACTCTGCTGGCTCTGTCTTCAGACCAGAGAGTGTATACCTAAGAAGACGTTGAACTTGACTGGACAATAAGATGCTGGACTCTATGTTTGGTATACGCTTGCAATGAGGGAATCTCAACTGAACTTGGGCTGTGGTTATGCAACAAGGTGGAGGAATCCACCATGGTGAGAGGGCTTGGGGAGGGGTGGGGAGAATCCCAGTACCTATGAAACTGTGTCACATAATACAATGTAATTAATGAATTTAAAATAAAAAAAAATAAAACAAAATAAAATAGAATAAAATACAATAAAATAAAATAAAATCAAGTACAATAAAAAATACAGTAAAATACAATACAAGAAAATACAATACAATAAAATACAATACAACAAAATACAAGAAAATACAACAAAATACAATACAATACAATACCATAAAATAAAACACAATAAAATACAATGAAATAAAATAAAATCAAGTACACTAAAAAAATACAGTAAAATGCAATTTAATACAATACAATACAGGAAAATACAACAAAATACAATAAACTACAATACCATAAATTAAAATACAATAAAATACAATACAATAAAATAAAATCAAGTACAATAAAAAAACAGTAAAATGCAAAACAATACAATACAAGAAAATACAACAAAATACAATAAAATACAATGCAATAAAATAAAATACAATAAAATACAATAAAATAAAATGAAATAAAGAACAACAAAAAATACAGTAAAATACAATACAATACAATACAATACAAGAAAATACAATACAATACAATTAAATACAATAAAATAAAATGCAATAAAATACAATCAAATTCTATACAATAAAATTCAAACAATAAAATACAATACAATTAAATTCAATACCATAAGATACTATATAATGAAATGCAATACAATAAAAAACAATGAAATAAAATACAATAAAATACATTAAAATAGAATAAAATACAATAAAATAGAATAAAATACAATAAAATACAATAAAAAATATACAATACAATAAAAGTAAGTACAATAAAAAATACACTAAAATACAGTACAATACAATACAATACAATTAAATAAAATAAAATAAAGTACAGTGAAAAAATACAGTAAACTACAATACAAGAAAATGCAACAAAATGCAATAAAATGCAATACCATAAAATAAAATACAATAAAATACAATACAGTGAAATAAAATAAAATAAAATAAAATAAAGTACAATAAAAATACAGTAAAATACAATACTATACAATACAATACAATACAAGAAAATAAAACAAAATACAATAAACTACAATACCATAAATAAAATACAATAAAAAACAATAAAATTAAATAAAATCAAGTACAATAAAAAAACAGTACAATACAATACAATACAAGAAAATAAAACAAAATACAATAAAATGCAATACCATAAAATAAAATACAATAAAATGCAATACAATACAATAAAAGAAAGTACAATAAAAAAATACAGTAAAATACAATACAATACAAGAAAATACAATAAAATACAATAAAATTAAATACAATAAAATAAAATGCAATAAAATACAATCCAATTCAATACAATAAAATACAAAGGATAAAATACAATGCAATTGAATACAATAAGATACAATATAATGAAATGCAATACAATAAAAAACAATGCAATAAAATACAATAAAATACATTCAAATAGAATAAAATACAATAAAATAGAATAAAATACAATAAAAAATATAAAATGCATAAAAGAAAGTACAATAAAAAATACACTAAAATACAATACAATTCAATACAATTAAATATAATAAAATATAATTCAGTAAAATAAAATACAATAAAATAAAATAAAATAAAGTACAAAGAAATACAGTAAAATACAATACAATACAATACAATACAAGAAAATACAATACAATACAATACAATAAAATACAACAAAATACAATAAAATACAATGCAATAAAATACAACAAAATAAAATGAAATAAAGAACAACAAAAAAATACAGTAAAATACAATACAGTACAACACAATACAAGAAAATACAATACAATACAATTAAATACAATAAAATAAAATGCAATAAAATACAATCCAATTCTCTACAATAAAATTCAAACAATAAAATACAATACAATTAAATACAATACAATAGGATACAATATAATGAAATGCAATACAATAAAAAACAATGCAATAAAATACAATAAAATACATTAAAATAGAATAAAATACAATAAAATAGAATAAAATACAATAAAATACAATAAAAAATATAAAATACAATAAAAGAAAGCACAATAAAAATACACTAAAATACAATACAATACAATAAAATACAATTAAATACAATAAAATGCAATACAATACAATAAAAGAAAGTAAAATAAAAAAATACAGTAAAATACAATACAATACAATACAATAAAATAAAATACAATAAAATACAATAAAATATAATAAAAGAAAGTACAATAAAAAATACAGTAAAATACAATACAATACAATACAATACAAGAAAATACAATACAATACAATACAAGAAAATACAACAAAATACAATAAAATACAATGCAATAAAATACAACAAAATAAAATGAAATAAAGAACAACAAAAAAATACAGTAAAATACAATACAGTACAACACAATACAAGAAAATACAATACAATACAATTAAATACAATAAAATAAAATGCAATAAAATACAATCCAATTCTCTACAATAAAATTCAAACAATAAAATACAATACAATTAAATACAATACAATAGGATACAATATAATGAAATGCAATACAATAAAAAACAATGCAATAAAATACAATAAAATACATTAAAATAGAATAAAATACAATAAAATAGAATAAAATACAATAAAATACAATAAAAAATATAAAATACAATAAAAGAAAGCACAATAAAAATACACTAAAATACAATACAATACAATAAAATACAATTAAATACAATAAAATGCAATACAATACAATAAAAGAAAGTAAAATAAAAAAATACAGTAAAATACAATACAATACAATACAATAAAATAAAATACAATAAAATACAATAAAATATAATAAAAGAAAGTACAATAAAAAATACAGTAAAATACAATACAACACAATACAACACAGTAGGAGACAGTACAATAAAATACAATAAAATTAAATGCGATAAAATAAAATGCAGTAAAATACAATCCAATTCAATACAATAAAATACAAACAAAAATAGAATACAATTAAATACAATACAATAAGATACAATATAATGCAATGCAATAGTATAAAAAACAATGCAATAAAATACAATGAAATACATTAAAATAGAATAAAATACAATGAAATAGAATAAAATACAATAAAATACAATAAAAAATATAAAATACAATACAAGAAAGTACAATAAAAAATACACTAAAATACAATACAATACAATACAATACAATTAAATACAAAAAATACAATACAATAAAATAAAATAAAATAAAGTACAATAAAAAATACAGTAAACTACAATACAATACAATGAAATACAACAAAATGCAATAAAATGCAATACCATAAAATAAAATACAATAAAATATAACAAAATTAAAAAAAATCAAGTACAATAAAAAAATACAGTAAAATACAATACAATACAATACAAGAAATTACAACAAAATGCAATACCATAAAATAAAATACAATAAAATGCAATACAATACAATAAAAGAAAGTACAATAAAAAAATACAGTAAAATACAATACAATAAAATACAAGAAAATACAATAAAATACAATAAAATTAAATACAATAAAATAAAATGCAATAAAATGTAATCCAATTCAATACAATAAAATACAAACAATAAAATACAATACAATTAAATATAATACAATAAGATACAATATAATGAAATGCAATAGAATAAAAAACAATGCAATGAAATACAATAAAATACATTGAAATAGAATAAAATACAATAAAATACAATAAAATACAATAAAACATATAAAATACATAAAAGAAAGTAAAATAAAAAATACACTAAAATACAATACAATTCAATACAATAAAATACAATAAAATAAAAAACAGTAAACTAAAATACAATAAAACAATAAAATAAAACAAAATAAAGTACAAAAAAATACAGTAAAATACTATACAATACAATACAATACAGGATAATACAACAAAATAAAATAAAATACAATACTATAAAATAAAATCCAATTCAATACAATAAAATCAAGTACAATAAAAAATACACTAATATACAATACAATACAATACAAAAAATACAACAAAATACAATAAAATACAATACCATAAAATAAAATAAAATAAAATAAAATAAAATCAAGTACAATAAAAAAGTACAGTAAAATACAATACAATACAACTCAAGAAAATACAAGACAATACAATACAAGAAAATACAACAAAATACAATAAAATACAATGCAATAAAATAAAATACAATAAAACACAATAAAATAAAATAAAATAAAATAAAGTACAATAAAAAAAACAGGAAAATACAATACAATACAAGAAAATACTAGAAAATATAACAAAATACAATAAAATACAATAAAATAAAATAAAATACAATAAAATACAACAAAATTAAAGAAAATCAAGTACAATAAAAAATACAGTAAAATACAATACAATACAATACAATACAAGAAAATACAACAAAATACAATAAAATGCAATACCATAAAATAAAATACAATAAAATACAATAAAGTAAAATACAATAAAATAAAATGCAATAAAATGCAATCCAATTCAATACAATAAAATACAAACAATAAAATACAATACAATTAAATAAAATACAATAAGATACAATATAATGAAATGCAATAGAATAAAAAACAATGCAATGAAATACAATAAAATACATTGAAATAGAATAAAATACAATGAAATAGAATAAAATACAATAAAATACATTAAAATAGACTAAATACAGTAAAATACAATAAAATACAATAAAATACAATAAAAAATATAAAATACATAAAAGAAAGTACAATAAAAAATACACTAAAATACAATACAATTTAATACAATTAAATACAATAAAATACAATACAGTAAAATAAAATACAATAAAATACAATAAAATAAAATAAAATAAAGTACAAAAAATACAATACAATACAATACAATACAATACAAGAAAATACAACAAAATACAATAAAATACAATTCTGTAAAATAAAATACAATAAAATACAATAAAATCAAGTAAAATAAAAAATACACTAATATACAATACAATACAATACAATACAAAAAAATACAACAAAATACAATAAAATACAATACCATAAAATAAAATACAATTAGATACAATAAAATAAAATAAAGTACAATAAAAAAATACAGTAAAATACAATACAATACAATACAAGAAAATACAACAAAATACAATAAGCTACAATGTAATAAAATAAAATACAATAAAATACAATAAAATAAAATGAAATAAAGAACAACAAAAAATACAGTAAAATACAATACAATACAAGAAAATACAATACAATAAAATTAAATACAATAAAATAAAATGCAATAAAATACAATCCAATTCTATACAATGAAATTCAAACAATACAATACAATACAATTAAATATAATATAATAAGATACAATATAATGAAATGCAATACAATAAAAAACAATGCAATAAAATACAATAAAGTACATTAAAATAGAATAAAATACAATAAAATAGAATAAAACACAATAAAATACAAGAAAAATATAAAATGCAATAAAAGAAAGTGCAATAAAAATACACTAAAATACAATACAGTACAATACAATACAATTAAATACAAATAATAAAATACAATAAAATAAAATAAAATAAAGTACAATAAAAAATACAGTAAGCTACAATACAAGAAAATACAACAAAATCCAATACAATGCAATACCATAAAATAAAATACAATAAAATACAACAAAATTAAAGAAAATCAAGTACAATAAAAAAAATACAGTAAAATACAATACAATACAATACAAGAAAATACAACAAAATACAATAAAATGCAATACCATAAAATAAAATACAATAAAATACAATAAAATAAAATACAATAAAATAAAATGCAAAAAAATGCAATCCAATTCAATACAATAAAATACAAACAATAAAATACAATACAATTAAATACAATACAATAAGACACAATATACTGAAATGCAATACAATAAAAAACAATGCAATGAAATACAATAAAATACATTGAAATAGAATAAAATACAATAAAATAGAATAAAATACAATAAAATATATTAAAATAGACTAAATACAGTACAATACAATAAAATACAATAAAATACAATAAAAAATAGAAAATCCATAAAAGAAAGTACAATAAAAAATACCCTAAATTACAATACAATTCAATACAATTAAATACAGTAAAATACAATACAGTAAAATAAAATACAATAAAATACAATAAAATAAAATAAAGTACAAAAAAATACAGTAAAATACAATACAATACAATACAATACAAGTAAATACAACAAAATACAATAAAATACAATACTATAAAATATAATACAATAAAATACAATAAAATCAAGAACACTAAAAAATACAGTACAATACAATACAATACAATACAATACAATACAAGAAAATACAATAAAATACAATAAAATTAAATACAATAAAATAAATGCAATAAAATACAATCCAATTCAATACAAAAAAATACAAACGATAAAATACAATACTATTGAATACAATACAATAAGATACAATATAATGAAATGCAATACAATAAAAATGCAATAAAATACAATAAAATACATTTAAATAGAATAAAATACAATAAAATAGAATAAAATACAATTAAAAATATAAAATGCATAAAAGAAAGTACAATAAAAAATATACTAAAATACAATACAATTCAATGCAATTAAATATAATAAAATACAATTCAGTAAAATAAAATACAATACAATAAAATAAAATAAAGTACAATAAAAAAATACAGTAAGCTACAATACAAGAAAATACAACAAAATCCAATACAATGCAATACCATAAAATAAAATACAATAAAATACAACAAAATTAAAGAAAATCAAGTACAATGAAAAAATGCAGTAAAATACAATACAATACTATACAAGAAAATACAACAAAATACAATAAAATGCTATACCATAAAATAAAATACAATAAAATACAATAAAATAAAATACAATAAAATAAAATGCAAAAAAATGCAATCCAATTCAATACAATAAAATACAAACAATAAAATACAATACAATTAAATACAATACAATAAGATACAATATAATGAAATGCAGTACAATAAAAAGCAATGCAATGAAATACAATAAAATACGTTGAAATAGAATAAAATACAATAAAATAGAATAAAATACAAAAAAATATATTAAATAGACTAAATAGAGTAAAATACAATAAAATACAATAAAATACAAGAAAAAATAGAAAATCCATAAAAGAAAGTACAATAAAAAATACCCTATATTACAATACAATTCAATACAATTAAATACAGTAAAATACAATACAATAAAATAAAATACAATAAAATACAATAAAATAAAATAAAATAAAGTACAAAAAAAATACAGTAAAATACAATAAAATACAATACAAGAAAATACAACAAAATACAATAAAATAAAATACTATAAAATCAAATACAATAAAATACAATAAAATCAAGTACACTAAAAAAATACACTAATATACAATTCAATACAATACAATACAATACAATACAAAAAAATACAACAAAATACAATAAAATACAATACCATAAAATAAAATACAATAAAATACAATAAAATCAAGTACAATAAAAAAACACAGTAAAATACAATACAAGAAAATACAATACAAAAAAAATACAATACAACAAAATACAATAATATACAATGCAATAAAATAAAATACAATAAAATACAATAAAATAAAATGAAATAAAGAACAACAAAAAATACAGTAAAATACAATACAATACAATACAATACAAGAAAATACAATACAATACAATACAATTAAATACAATAAAATAAAATGCAATAAAATAGAATCCAATTCTATACAATAAAATTCAAACAATAAAATACAATACACTTAAATTGAATACCATAAGATACTATATAACGAAATGCAATACAATAAAAAACAATGAAATAAAATACAATAAAATACATTAAAATAGAATAAAATACAATAAAATAGAATAAAATACATTAAAATACAATAAAAAACATAAAATACAATAAAAGAAAGAACAATAAAAAATACACTAAAATACAATACAATACAATACAATTAAATAAAATAAAATAAAGTACAATGAAAAAATACAGTAAACTACAATACAATACGAGAAAATGCAACAAAATGCAATAAAATGCAATACCATAAAATAAAATACAATACAATACAATAAGTGAAATAAATAAAATAAAATAAAATAAAGTACAATAAAAATACAGTAAAATACAATACTATACAATACAATACAATACAAGAAAATAAAACAAAATACAATAAACTACAATACCATAAAATAAAATACAATAAAAAACAATAAAATTAAATAAAATCAAGTACAATAAAAAAACAGTACAATACAATACAATACAAGAAAATACAAGAAAATACAACAAAATACAATAAAATGCAATACCATAAAATCAAATACAATAAAACGCAATACAATTCAATAAAAGAAAGTACAATTAAAAAATACAGTAAAATACAATACAATACAATACAAGAAAATACAATAAAATACAATAAAATTAAATACAATAAAATAAAATGCAATAAAATACAATCCAATTCAATACAATAAAATACAAAGGATAAAATACAATGCAATTGAATACAATAAGAAACAATATAATGAAATGCAATACAATAAAAAACAATGCAATAAAATACAATAAAATACATTCAAATAGAATAAAATACAATAAAATAGAATAAAATACAATAAAAAATATAAAATGCATAGAAGAAACTACAATATAAAATACACTAAAATACAATACAATTCAATACAATTAAATACAATAAAATACAATTCAGTAAAATAAAATAAAATAAAATAAAGTACAAAAAAATACAGTAAAATACAATAAAATACAATACAAGAAAATACAATACAATAAAATACAATACAAGAAAATACAAGAAAATACAACAAAATACAATAAAATACAATACCATAAAATAAAACACAATAAAATAAAATAAAATCAAGTACGCTAAAAAAATAAAGTAAAATACAATTCAATACAATACAATACAAGAAAATACAACAAAATACAATAAACTACAATACCATAAAATAAAATACAATAAAATACAATAATATGAAATAAAATCAAATACAATAAAAAAACTGTAAAATACAATACAATACAATACAAGAAAATACAACAAAATACAATAAAATACAATGCAATAAAATACAACAAAATAAAATGAAATAAAGAACAACAAAAAAATACAGTAAAATACAATACAGTACAACACAATACAAGAAAATACAATACAATACAATATAATTAAATACAATAAAATAAAATGCAATAAAATACAATCGAATTCTATACAATAAAATTCAAACAATAAAATACAATACAATTAAATACAATACAATAAGATACAATATAATGAAATGCAATACAATAAAAAACAATGCAATAAAATACAATAAAATACATTAAAATAGAATAAAATACAATAAAATATAATAAAATACAATAAAATACAATAAAAAATATAAAATACAATAAAAGAAAGCACAATAAAAATACACTAAAATACAATACAATACAATACAATACAATACAATAAAATACAATAAAATAAAATAAAATAAAAGAAAGTACAATGAAAAAATACAGTAAACTACAATCCAATACAAGAAAATGCAACAAAATGCAATAAAATGCAATACCATACAATAAAATACAATAAAATAAAATAAAATCAAGTACAATAAAAAAAACAGTACAATACAATACAATACAAGAAAATACAAGAAAATACAACAAAATACAATAAAATGGAATACCATAAAATAAAATACAATAAAATGCAATACAATACAATAAAAGAAAGTACAATAAAAAAATACAGTAAAATACAATACAAAACAATACAATAAAATACAAATGATAAAATACAATACAATTAAATACAATACAATAAGACACAATATACTGCAATGCAATACAATAAAAAACAATGCAATAAAATACAATCAAATACATTAAAATAGAATAAAATACAATGAAATAGAATAAAATACAATAAAATACAATAAAAAATATAAAATACAATACAAGAAAGTACAATCAAAAAATACACTAAAATACAATACAATACAATACAATTAAATACAAAAAAAATACAATAAAATGAAATAAAATAAATTACAATAACAAAATACAGTAAACTACAATACAATACAAGAAAATACAACAAAATACAATAAAATACAATACCATAAAATAAAATACAATAAAATAAAATAAAATAAAATCAAGTACAATAAAAAAATACAGCAAAATACAGTACAATACAAGAAAATACAACAAAATACAATAAAATGCAATACCATAAAATAAAGTACAATAAAATGCAATACAATACAATAAAATAAAGTACAACAAAAAAATACAGTAAAATACAATACAATACAATACAATATAAGAAAATACAATAAAATACAATACAAGACAATACGATACAAGAAAATACAATAAAATACAATACCATAAAATAAAATACAACAAAATACAATAAAATAAAATAAAATAAAGTACAATAAAAAAATACAGTAAAATACAATTCAATACAATATAATACAATACAACAAAATACAACAAAATACAATAAACTACAATACCATAAAATACAATACAATACAATACAATACAATAAAATAAAATCAAGTACAATAAAAAAAACAGTAAAATACAATACAATACAATACAAGAAAATACAACAAAATACAACAAAATACAATGCAATAAAATAAAATACAATAAAACGCAATACAATACAATAAAAGAAAGTACCATAAAAAAATACAGTAAAATACAATACAATACAATACAATAAAATACAATAAAATACAATAAAATTAAATATAATAAAATAAAATGCAATAAAATACAATCCAATTCAATAAAATACAAACGATAAAATACAATACAATTAAATACAATACAATAAGATACAGTATAATCAAATGCAATACAATAAAAAACAATGCAATAAAATACAATAAAATACATTAAAATAGAATAAAATACAATAAAATACAAAACAATACAATAAAACGATGCAATAAAATACAATAAAATACATTAAAATAGAATAAAATACAATAAAATACAAAACAATACAATAAAACGATGCAATAAAATACAATAAAATACATTAAAATAGAATAAAATACAATAAATACAACGCAATAAAATACAATAAAATAGATTAAAATAGACTAAATACAATAAAATACCATGAAGTACAATAAAAAATATAAATACAATAAAAGAAAGTACAATTAAAAAATACACTAAAATACAATAAATACAATTAAATACAATAAAATACAATACAATAAAATAAAATACAATAAAGTGCAATACAATAAAATAAAATAAAGTAGAATAAAAAATACAGTAAAATACAATACAATACAATGCAATACAATTCAAGAAAATACAACAAAATACAATAAAATACCATACCATAAAATAAAATAAAATAAAATAAAATAAAATAAAATACAGTAAAAAATACAGTAAAATACAATACAATACAATACAATAAAAGAAAATACAATAAAACAAATGCAATAAAATATAATCCAATTGAATACAATACAATACAAACAATAAAATACAATACAATTAAATACAATACAATACAAGAAAATACAAGAAAATACAACAAAATACAATAAAATAAAATACTATAAAATAAAATACAATAAAATAAAGTACAATAAAAAAATACACTAAAATACAATACAATAAATTAAATACAATAAAATACAATACAATAAAATAAAATACAAAAATACAATAAGATAAAATAAAATAAAGTACAATAAAAAATATAGTAAAATACATTACAATACAAGAAAATGCAACAAAATACAATACCATAAATAAAATAAAATAGAATACAATAAAATAAAATAAACTACAATAAAAAAATATAGTAAAATACAATAGAATACCAGAAAACACAAGAAAATACAAAAAAATACAATGCAATATCATAAAATGCAATAAAATAGAATACAATTCAATATAACAAAATACAATACAATTAAATACAATACAATAAGATACAATATAATGAAATGCAATACAATAAAAAACAATGCAATAAAATACAATAAAATACATTAAAATAGAATAAGATACAGTCAAATACAATAAAATAAAATAAAATAAAGTACAATAAAAAATATAGTGAAATACAATACAATACAATACAAGAAAATACAACAAAATACAATAAAATACAATAAAATAAAATACAATAAATACAATAAAAAAGGCATTAAAATACAATACAATACAATACAAGAAAATACAATAAAATACAATAAAATTAAATACAATGAAATAAAATTCAATAAAATACAATCCAATTCAATACAATAAAATACAAACAATAAAATAAAATACAATTAAATACAATAGAATAAGATACAATATAATGAAATGCAATACAATAAAAAACAATGCAATAAAATAGAATAAAATACATTAAAATAGAATAAAATACAATAAAATATAATAAAATACATTAAAATACAATAAAAAATATAAAATACAAAAAAAGAAAGTACAATAAAAAAATACACTAAAATACAATACAATACAATACAATTAAATACAATAAAATACAATACAATAAAATAAAATACAATAAAATAAAGTACAATAAAAAATACATTAAATACAATACAATACAGTACAATACAATACAAGAAAATGCAACAAAATACAATAAAATACAATACCATAAAATAAAATACAATAAAATACAATAAAATAAAATAAAATAAACTACAATAAAAAATACAGTAAAATACAATACAATGCAATACAATACAAGAAAATACAAGAAAATTAAATACAATAAAGTAAAATGCTATAAAATACAATACAATTCAATACAATAAGATACAAACAATAAAATACAATTAAATACAGTACAATAAAATACAATATAATGAAATGCAATACAATAAAAAACAATGCAATAAAATACAATAAAAAATATAAAATACAATAAAAGAAAGTACAATAAAAAAATACACTAAAATATAATACAATACAATACAATTAAATACAATACAATACAATACAATAAAGTACAATAAAAAATACAGTAAAATGCAATACAATACAATAAAATACAAGAAAATACAACAAAATACAATAAAATACAATATAATAAAATACAATAAAATGCAAAAAATACAATAAAATAAAATAAAATAAAATAAAGTACAATAAAGTAATATAGAGTAAAATACAATACAATATAATATAATACAATACAACAAAATACAATGAAATACAATAAAATAGAATAAAATAAAAAACAATGAAATACAATAAAATAAAATAAAATAAAGTACAATAAAGAAAAATACGGTAAAGTACAATACAATAAAATGAAATACAATAGAATACAATAAAATACAATGAAAATACAATAAAATACAATCAAATACATTCAAATGAAATAAAATACAAAAATAAAATACAATAAAATACAATGAAATACAATATAATGCAATAAAATAAAGTACAATACAATAAAATACAATATAATACATTAGAAACAATACAATACAATAAAATACAATAAAATGAAATACAATAAAATAAAATAAAATGAAATAAAACTTAATAAAATAAAATACAATAAAATACAATGAAATACAATAAAATACAATGAAATACAAGGCAATACATTACAATACAATAAAGTACAATACAATACAATACAGTATAGTACGATACAATACAGCGTAATAAAATATAATACAAATACAATACACTCAAAAACATTATAATAAAATACAATACAATAAAATACAATGCAATAAAATATAATTCAATAAAATACAATAAAATACAATACAATAAAATTAAATAAATAAATACAATCAAATACAATCAAATACATTAAAATACATTAAAATACAATACATAACGTATTCAGGGTATAGTAGGTTTTACAGTTTTTCAATGTAGATATTAAGTATTCTGACATTAATTGTTGGTTTATAGATTATATCGCATTATATTATTGTATTGGATGCAGGTTGTTAGAGATTGCAATAATATTACAATATACAGGTACTATCTTTCAGGTTGTCATCTTTTCATCTCAGATTAAGGCAAACATGTGGTATTTAACCTTTTGGGATTGGTTCATTTCTCTTAGCATGATGGATTCCAGTCGGACTCATTTGTCCACAAAGAACTGCATTTTGCTTGTTTTAATAGCTGAGTAGTATTCCATGGAGTAGATGAACCATAGCTTTCTTATCCAATCCTCTGTTGATGGGCATTTTGGCTGCTTCCATGTTTTTGCAATTACTGATTGTGCTGCTATGAGCATAGGAGTGCATGTTGGTTTCTTGTGTAGGAGATGTTTTGGATGTATCCCTAGGAGTGCTATTGCTGGATCATATGGCATGTTGATTTTCAGTTGTTTGAGTATTCGCCAAACTGATTCCCATAGAGGCTGTACAAGTCTGCAGTCCCACCAGCAGTGGAGAAGCGTTCCCTTTTCCCCACATCCTCGCCAGCAAGTGTTGGTGGTATTATGTATGTGTGCCATCCTTACTGGAGTTAGGTGGTACCTCAAGGTTGTCTTCATTTGGATTTCCCTTATTGCCAGGGAACTTGAGCATTTTTTCATATGCTTGTTTGCCATTTGGGTTTGTTCCTTTGTGAAATGTCTGCCCATTTCCCGTGCCCATTTCTTGAGTGGCTTGTTTGTTTTGACATTTTGGTTGTTTTGTAGTTCTTTGTATATTCTGGAAATTAGCCCTCTATCACCTATGTCGTGTGCGAATATCTTTCCCATTCTGTGGGCTGCTTTTTTACTTTGTTGAGTGTTTCCTTTGCTGTGCAGAAGCTTCTTAGTTTGATGAGGTCCCAATTGTTTATTTTGGTCTTGATTTCTACTGCTTTTGGAGTCTTTTTTAGGAAGTGAGGGCCTACTCCTAAGTGTTGCAGTGTGTTTCCAACATTTTCTTCTAAAAGTTTGAAGGTTTCTGGATGTAGGTTTAGGTCTTTTATCCATTTAGATTTGATCTTAGTGTATGGTGAGAGATGTGTGGGTCTATCTTTTTGTTTCTGCAGGCTATCAACCAGTTGTCCCAACAGCATTTATTGAACAGACCTTCCCATTTGCTTGCATTGTTGTCTGTCTTTTTGTCAAAGATTAATTGACTGTATCTATGTGGATTACTGTCTGGTGATTCTATTCTGCTCCATTGATCTTCCTCTCTATCTTTGTGCCAGTACCAGGCTGTTTTGATAACCACTGCCCTATAGTATGTCCAGAGGTCCGGAACTGTGATTCCCCCTGCTAACTTCCTGTTCTTCAGGATGGTTCTGGCTATTCGTGGTTTTTTGTGCTTCCAGATGAACTTTTGGATCATTGTTTCCAGTTCCATGAAGAATGTTTTGGGCAGTTTGATTGGAATTGCGTTGAATGTATATATTGCTTTTGGCAATATAGACATTTTAATGATATTGATTTTACCTATCCAGGAGCATGGGATGTTACTCCATCTTTTGAGGTCTTCTTCAATTTCTTTTTTAAGCTAATGCCTCGCTGGGTAGGACACGAAGATTAGTCACTCTTCACCGTGGTATTGGGGACTTTCCTGCACAGCCCCCCCGCCAAAAAAATGTTCTGCACCTTAACTGTTGACAAATGTCTTGTTAGAGTTACAATCCAGTCTAGATTATCCTAACATCTGCCAAGAGCAGCAAAATTATACTTCAACACAACAAATGGCTAAATACTAAAATGAAATAGACACGAGACAGCTGAATGGTGCCTTATGGCCATTTTAAGGTATATAGCAGCCGGTCCTGTATATAAACTAAAATTGAAATGTCAATGAGCTAATCATAGGTTGTGGTTAAGAACTTGCTTCTTTTTCTTTTCTTTTTTTTTTTTTAACATACTGGTTACACAAAACTATGTCAATTTCATATTACAAATTGCTGTTGATGTTATATTGGGACTCTTAATTGACTGGGATGATATTCTACCAGCTCTAACTTCAGACCAGAAATGGTCTCCCCAAGAAACTGTTCAACCCATCTGGACAATAAGTAGCTGGACTCTATGCTTGGTAGATGTTTGCAAGGAAAGAATCTTGATGGGATTTGAACTGTAATACTGCATCAAGGTGGAGGAATCCACCAGGAGGGAGGGGAGGGGTAGGGGTGGGGCGATTCCCAGAGCCTATGAAACTGTCACATAATGCATAATAAATAATAATAAAAAAATACAATACAATACAATACAATAAAATACAATAAAAAATATAAAATACAATAAAAGGAAGTACAATAAAGAAAATTACAGTAATATAAAATACAATACAATTAAATACAATACAATACAACACAATAAAATACATTAAAATAAAATAAGATACAAGGAAATACAACCCAATTTGCTACAATACAATACACTATAATACAATACAATACAATAAAATACAATGAAATACAATAAAATAGAATAAAATAAAATACAATGAAATGCAATAAAATAAAATGAAATAAAATAAAGTACAATAAACAAAAATAGAGTAAAATACAATACAATAAAATAAAATACAATGGAATGCAATAAAATAAAATACAATAAAATACAATTAAATGAAATAAAATACAATAAAATAAAATATAGTAAAATACAGTAAAATACAATGAAATACAATACAATACAATACAATACAATAAAATATAATAAAATTCAAAAAATATAATAAAATAAAATACAATGAAATACAACAAAATACAATAAAATAAAATAAAATAAAATAAAATCCAAACAATACAACACAATTAAATACAATAAAATGCAAAAAATACAAAAAATACAATACAATACAATACAATAAATAACAACACCATAGAAAAAATACAATAAAATACAATAAAATAAAATACAATTAAAATACATTAATTACAATACAATACAACAATACAATACAATACAATACAATAAAATACAATAAAATAGTATAAAATAAAATAAAATACAATAGAAAACAATACAATACAATATAATACAATATAATACAATAAAATACAATAAAATACGAAAAAATAAATAAAATACAATAAAATAATATACAATAAAGGACAATAAAATAAAGTACAATAAAATACAATAAAATACAATGCAATAAAATACAACAAAACACGAAAAAATACAATACAACATAATACAACACGAAAAATACATTAAAATACGATAAAATACAATACAATACAGTAAAATAAAATAAAATAAAATACAATCAATATATTACAGTAAAATACAATAAAATAGAAAAAAATACAATACAATACAATACAATAGAATAAATAAAAATACCATAGAAAAAATACAATACAATAAAATACAATAAAATAAAATACAATTAAAATACATTAATTACAATACAACAATACAATACAATACAATACAATATAATACAATAAAATAGTATAAAATAAAATAAAATACAATAAACAATAGAAAACAATACAATACAATAAAATACAATACAATATAATACAATATAATACAATAAAATACACTAAAATACGATAAAATAAATAAAATACAATAAAATAATATACAATAAAGGACAATAAAATAAAGTACAATAAAATACAATAAAATACAATGCAATAAAATACAACAAAACACAAAAAATACAATACAATACAATACAATAAAACACAAAAAATGCATTAAAATAGAATAAAATCCAATACAATACAGTAAAATAAAATAAAATAAAATAAAATACAATCAATATATTAAAGTAAAATACAATAAAATAGAAAAAAATATAAAAAATACATTAAAATACAATACAATACAACACAATACAAAACAATACAGTACAATGCAATGCAATACAATACAAAAATATACAGCAAAATAAAACACAATACAATGCAATACAATAAAATACAAACAATAAAATAAAAACAATACAATACAATACAAAAAAATACAATACGATAAGATACAATACAATAAAATACAATACGATAAAAAACAATACAATAAAACCAATAAAATACAATCAAATACAATCAAATAAAACACAATAAAATATAGTACAATAATATACATTAGAATACAATACAATACAATAAAATAAATTTCAATAAAAAACAATACAATGAAGTACAATACAATACAATACAATACAATAGGATACAATACAATACAATACAATACAATACAAAAAAATACAATAAAATACAATAAAATACAAAAAATACAATAAAATAAAATAAAATACGATAAAATAAAATAGATTAAAATACAATAGAAAACAATACAATAAAATCCAATCCAATACAATACAATACAAAAAATAAAATATAATAAAATTCGATAAAATAAATATAATACAATAAAATAAAATACAGTAAAATAAAATAAAATACAATACAATAATATACAACAAAAAATAAAACAATACAATAAAATAGAATACAATAAAATACAATACAATACAGTAAAATAAAATAAAATATAATCAATATAATACAATAAAATACAATAAAATAGAAAAAAAACAAAAAATACATTAAAATACAATACAATACAATACATTAAAATACGATACAATACAATACAATACAATAAATACAATACAATACAATACAATAAAATAAAATAAAATACAATGAAATAAAATATAATAAAATAAAATACAATAAAATACAAAAAATACAATAAAATACGCTACAATACAATAAAATACAGTAAAATACAATACAATACAATACAACACAAAAAGTACAATGCAATAAAATACAATATAATAAAATACAGTACAATAAAATAAAATACAATACAATATAATACAATACAATAAAATATAATAAAATAAAACAAAATAAAATAAAATGCAATATCCTGCACACTCCCCCCACAAAAAAAAATGTTCTATACCTTAAATGTTGACAAATATCTTGTTAGAGTTACAAGCCAGTCTAGATTATCCCCAAATCTGCCAAGATCAACAAAATTATACTTCAACACAACAAATGGCTAAATACTAAAATGAAATAGACATGAGACAGCTGAATGGTACCTTATAGCCTTTTCAAGGTACATAGCATCCGGTCCGGTCTGTATATAAACTAAACTTGAGATGTCAATGAGCTAATCATAGGTTGTAGTTAGGACTTGTTTTTATTTTATTTTATTTTATTTTTTAACATACTGGTTACGCAAAACCATGTCAATTCCATAATATTGCAAATTGCTGTTGATGTTATATTGGGACTCTTAATTGACAGTGAGGATATTCTACCAGCTCTGACTTCGGACCATAAATGGTCTTCCCAAGAAACTGTTCAACCCATCTGGACAATAAGTAGCTGGACTCTATGCTTGGTATATGTTTGCAAGGAAAGAATCTTGATGGGATTTGAACTGTAATACTGCATCAAGGTGGAGGAATCCACCAGGAGGGAGGGGAGGGGGAGGGGTGGGGGGATTCCCAGAGCCTATGAAACTGTCACATAATGCTAAATATTAATAAAAATTTTAAAAAAATAAAAAATAAAAATAAAATACAATAAAATACAGAAAATACAATACAATACAATGCAATAAATACAATACAATAAAATACAATACACTACAATAAAATACAATACAAAACAATATAATACAATACAATACAATAAATACAATACAATACAATACAATACAATAAAATAAAATATAATACAAAAAATACAATACAATAAAATAAATAAATAAATACAATACAATACAATACAATACAATACAATACAATAAAATAAAATACAGTAAACTACAATACAATACAATAAATAAAATACAATAAAATAGAATAGAATACAATACAATACAATAAAATACAGTAGAATACAAAAAATACAGTACAATACATTAAAATACAATAAAATACAGTAAAATAAAATATAATAAAATACAATAAAGTACAATAAAATACAATAAAATAAAAAACAATACAATACAATACAAAAAAACAATAAAATTATATACAATACAATACAATACAATACAATAAAAAGAATAAAATACAATAAAATACAATAAAATAAAATATAATACAATGCAATACAATACAATACAATACAATAAAATACAATGCCATACAATACAATACAATACAATACAATGCAATACAATACAATACAATACAATAAAATACAATAAATATAATACAATAAAATACAATAAAATAAAATACAATAAAACACAATAAAAAACAATAAAATACAATAAAATACAATAAAATACAATACAAAACAATACAATACAATACAATACATTACAATACAATACAATACATTACAATACAATACAATACAATAAAATACAATACAATACAATAAAATACAATACAATAAAATAAAATACAATATAATACAATACAATAAAATACAATACAACACAATAAAATAAAATACAATAAAATAAAATACAAAATAATACAATAAAATACAATATAATAAAATACAATAAAATACAATAAAATAAAATTCAATAAAATACAATAAAATAAAATTCAATAAAATGCAATACAATACAATACAATAAAATAAAATAAAATTAAGTAAAATAGGGGAGTGCTTAAAGATGGCCAACTGCAGAGAGCTGGTGTAGGGTGGATTAGGGAAGGAAGGGAGCCGATCCAGCAGAGAAACAGGCCAGGAGGCGCGAAATTGTAGGGAGAAGAGTGAGAAGGTCACTGGAGTTCACTAAAGCAAGAAGATCTACACAGCATGAAGGAACAGCCGCAAAAAGTAGGAAAGAAAATACAGCTGGGAGAAACCTGGTGAGTCACGATCCCAGGCAGGGGGAAGGCGGCAGAGGCTCAACTGCCCCAGGGAAAACAGAGGCGGCTGGAAGGATAGGCGCCCACACCACTCCAGTCCTCTGGAGGGCAGGAGCCCCGAGAGGAGGCTACTGGACTGATCATTGGGGGCATCATCCCTGCAGAAGTGGAGGACAAGCAGGGGAGATTTCCCAGAGGCTTGCCTACCCGCTGCTCAGCGGCTCTGGGAGAGTGCAGAGGGAACAGGAGCGGCGCTGTGGGACTGGGGCTCCGAGCTGTGGACTGGCTGCGGGAGAGTCCGTGGACCCTGTTGCTAGACTCGCCCTGAGCCCCAGAGGCTGGGCAACACTCAACAGGGCCTCACGTCCTGGGCAGAGGAGCAGACTAGTGGGGGCACGTCTGTGTGCCCCTCAAGGGCTCAGTGCCTCTCAGAGATCCGCTTCCACCCTTGAGAGAGTGCAGCTGAGGAAGTGGCTTCTTTAAGGTGGAGTACCCAGCTGGGCTCAGCTAGAGAGGCCAGTCCCCAGCGGGCTCAGCTGAATTGGCCAGACAGGTTTTCCCGCTCGGAAAGACCTGCCTGTGGTGTTGCAGCCCTCAGTGGAGCAGCGCTTCTGAGTTCGGCACTGGGGCCGCGGAGATTTCCAGCCCAGCCCAGCCCGGGGTTGGGGATTTCAGGCTTCAAGCAGCAGGAGCCTCTGCTGTACTAACCTCAAGCCCTGAAGGAGAGTCTCGGCTCAGCACTGAGGCAGAGATCCCCGCTGTATTAGCCTTGTGACCCAAAGCCCAGGCGCAGCTCGGCAGAGTGAATCTGTAGGGCCCCGCCTTTGAGAGGGAGCCACAGGGGAAGGGGCCTGGCACTAGGGCTGGCCCACAAAGCCTCCTGACCCAGCTCGGGGCTGTGATCTACAGACCCTGAAAGTAGCTGGTGACTCAGGCAGTAAACCCTGCTGGGCTCAGCCGGAGACCCCAAACCAGAGCCGGCTCAGCTGAATCAACGCTAAAATCACAAAACAACAAGAAGCAAAAACACAATGAGGAGAAGTATCAGAAAAAGCAATGACCCAGAGGAAAGATCAAGCACTCCCTCCCAATACAACCCAAAACTAATCCCAATAGCTGAGTTGCAAGATGAAGACATAGAGGAACCACCAGATAAGGAATTTAAGAAACTAGTGATGAAATTCATCAGAGAGAGTGAAAAGCGCTGGGAAGAGTCTAAGGTATTCGAAAACCATATCACTGCAGAAATAAATCAAGTCAAAAAGGGAATCCTCGATATAGAGCACAAAATTGAAAGCCTAGCCAACAGAATGAACACAGCAGAGGACAGAATATCAGAATTGGAAGATAATCAGAATGAAAGGCAGCAGCTCATCAAACAGTTGGAGACAAATCTAGAGAAAGCCAATAGGTCCATACAGGAAATGAAAGACAACCTCAAAAAATCAAATATTAGAATAATAAGCCTTCCCGAAGGAGTGGAAAAGGAGACAGGCTTGCAACGGGTGCTCAATGAGATAATACAGGAGAACTTCCAGAATACTGGAAATATAAATCCAGCACAAATCCAGGAAGGACAAAGAACCCCCAGTAGATACGACCCAAACAAATCGTCACCCAGACATGTGGTCCTCAAGCTACCTTCAAGTGAATACAAGGAAACTATTCTAAGACAAGTAAGAAAAAAGGATAAGATTACTTTCAGAGGAAGGGAAATCAGGACCACAGCCGACCTATCAGAAGAAACGTTCCCAGCAAGGAGAGAATGGGGTAAAACCTATCAAATCCTGAAACAAAACAACTGCCAACCAAGAATAATGTACCCAGCAAAGCTCTCATTTGTATTTGAGAATGAAATCAAATACTTCAACAGTAAAGAGAAACTCAAAGAATACATCAACACGAAACCAGCTCTGGAAAATCTCCTCAGGAAGGTGCTAAACCCAGAAAGAAAAACTACAAACCAAAATCAAAGATGGCAAATGGGAAGACCTCCCCACTAAAACCCATACAAGAAAAGTCAACCAATCAGAAACTCTAATAGTCGCAAATACACACTTGCACACTTACACTCATGGCAGCCCAAAATCAATTTCTCTCAATATTATCTCTAAACACAAATGGCTTAAACTCACCAATCAAAAGGCATAGATTAACGGAATGGATCATCAAACAGCACCCAACTATCTGTTGCCTACAAGAGACACATCTAACCAGAAAATCCTGTAAGAAATTTAAAGTGAAGGGATGGAAAAAGACATTTCATGCCAATGGACGAGAAAAAAAGGCTGGCGTAGCTGTTCTAATCTCAGATGACCTAGACTTCAAGCTGATAGACATCAAAAAGGACAGAGAAGGACATTATATATTGGTGAAGGGACTGATCCATCAAGAAGTAATTACAATCGTGAACATATATGCATCTAATTCCAATGCGCCTAGCTTCGTGAAGCAATTACTTACAGACTTAAGGGGAGACATAGATATACACACAATAATAGTGGGAGATCTTAACACCCCGCTAACAACTATAGACAGATCAACAAAACAAAAACTCAACAAAGAAACAACAGAGCTCATACAAACATTAGAACAACTGGACTTGGTAGACATTTATAGAATTTTTTATCCTAAGACCACAGATTATACATTTTTTTCAGCAGTGCATGGCACCTTCTCCAGGATCGACCACATGATAGGACACAAAGCAAATCTAAATAACTTCAAAAAGATAGGAATCATACCATGTACCCTCTCAGACCACCACGGAATGAAGCTGGAAATCAGCAATTCAAAATGCCCCAGGAAATACAGAAACTCTTGGAGGTTGAACAATATGCTATTAAACGAACAATGGATCAGAGAAGAAATTAAAGATGAGATCAAAAAATTTATGGAAACCAATGAAAACTCTGATACAACATTCCAAAACTTGTGGGACACTGCCAAAGCAGTGCTACGGGGTAAACTCATCACAATTGGAGCTCATGTCAAGGCCCAAGAGAGGCGCCAAATACAGGAACTAAACACACACCTCCAGGAATTGGAAAAGCAGCAGCAGATGAGCCGCACACACAACAGGAAACAAGAAATCATCAAAACAAGGGAGGAAATCAACCAGATAGAAATAAAAAAAAACCATACACAAAATCAACAATCAAAAAGCTGGTTTTTTGAAAAGATAAACAAAATAGACACCCCGCTGGCCCGTCTGACAAAGAAAAAACAAGAGAAAGCAAGAATTAACAGCGTCAAAGATGAAAAGGCAACATAACAACAGACATTACAACCATTAAGAACATAATCAGAAACTACTACAAAGCACTGTACTCCAACAAATCAGAAGACCACCAGTAAATGGAAAAGTTCTTAGACTCACACAACCTGCCAAAACTTAGCCCAGAGGCAACAATCAACCTGAACAAACCCATAACTGAAGCAGAGATTGAATCAGTGAATAAAGACCTCCCAACAAAGAAAAGCCCAGGCCCAGACGGCTTCACTACAGAATTCTACAAAACATTCCGAACAGAACTAACCCCAATCCTCTACAAACTCTTCAAAACAATAGAAAAGGAAGCAACCCTTCCAAACTCATTCTATGAAGCCAACATTACCTTAAATCCCAAAACCGGACAGAGATCCTACAGAGAAAGAAAACTACAGACCTATCTCTCTGATGAACATTGATGCTAAGATACTCAACAAAATCCTAGCCAATAGAATTCAAAAAATCATCTGACAGATCATTCATCCGGATCAAGTAGGATTCATCCCTGGAATGCAGGGGTGGTTCAACATTCGAAAATCCATAAATGTGATACACCACATCCAAAAACTGAAAAACAAGAATCACATGATAGTATCAATAGATGCAGAAAAAGCTTTCTACAAAATCCAGCACAACTTCCTGCTAAAGACCCTAACCAAGGTAGGCATAGATGGAAAAATCCACAACATAATCAAAGCAATATATGAAAAACCCAGTGCCAGCATCATACTGAATGGAGAAAAACTGGAACCCTTCCCACTGAGATCTGGAACAAGACAGGGATGTCCGTTTTCTCCGCTGCTATTCAACATAGTTCTAGAGGTACTCGCTGAGGCCATAAGACAAGAAAAAGAAATCAAAGGAATCCAAATGGGAAATGAAGTCAAGCTTTCACTATATGCAGATGACATGATTCTTTATATGGAAGAGCCAAAAGGCTCAACACAGAGACTACTAGAACTTATACGAGAGTTTGGTAGAGTGGCAGGGTACAAAATTAATGAACAAAAATCAACAGCCATAGTGTATGCTAATAGCCCCAAGACGGAAAAATATCTAACCAGCAAGATACCATTCAAAATAACAGGAAAAAGCATGAAGTATCTGGGAATTAACCTAACCAAAAATGTAAGAGACCTATTTGAGGAAAACTACAAAATACTTAAAAAAGAAATTGAACAAGATCTAGAAAGATGGAGTAACATCCCATGCTCCTGGATAGGTAAAATCAATATCATTAAAATGTCTATATTGCCAAAAGCAATATATACGCTCAACGCAATCCCAATCAAATTGCCCAAAACATTCTTCACAGATCTGGAAACAATGATTCAAAGGTTCATCTGGAAACACAAAAAACCACGAATAACCAGAACCATTCTCAAGAACAGGAAGTTAGCAGGGGGAATCACAGTTCCAGACCTCTGGACATACTATAGGGCAGTGGTTATCAAAACAGCCTGGTACTGGCAAAAAAATAGAGAAGAAGATCAATGGAGCAGAATAGAAACACCAGAAGGAAACCGACACAAATACAGCCAAATAATCTTTGACAAAAAGACAAACGACAATCCAGGCAAATGGGAAGGTCTGTTCAATAAATGCTGTTGGGACAACTGGTTGATAGCCTGTAGAAACAAAAAGATAGACCCACATCTCTCACCATACACCAAGATTAAATCCAAAGGGATAAAAGATTTAAACCTACATCCAGAAACCTTCAAACTTTTGGAAGAAAATGTTGGAAACACACTGCAACACTTAGGGGTAGGCCCTCACTTCCTAAAAAAGACTCCAAAAGCAGTAGAAATCAAGACCAAAATAAACAATTGGGACCTCATCAAACTAAGAAGCTTCTGTACAGCTAGAGAAACAGTCAACAAAGTAAAAAGGCAACCCACAGAATGGGAAAGATCTTCGCACACGACATAGGTGATAGAGGGCTGATCTCCAGAATATACAAAGAGCTACAAAACAGCCAAAATGTCAAAACAAACAAGCCACTCAAGAAATGGGCACGGGAAATGGGCAAACACTTCACAAAGGAACAAACCCAAATGGCAAATAAACATATGAAAAAATGCTCAAGTTCCCTGGCAATAAGGGAAATCCAAATTAAAACATCAATGAGGTACCACCTAACGCCAGTAAGACTGGCCCACATGAATAAAAGCACCAACAACACTTGTTGGCGAGGTTGCGGGGAAAAGGGAACCCTACTCCACTGCTGGTGGGGCTGCAGGCTGGTACAGCCTCTATGGAAATCAGTATGGAGAACATTCAAACAACTCAAATTCAACATACCGTATGATCCGGCAATAGCACTCCTAGGAATATATCCAGAACACTTGTTTTATGAGAAACCAACATGCACTCCTATGTTCATAGCAGCACAATCAGTAATTGCAAAAACATGGAAGCAGCCAAAATGCCCATCAACAGAGGATTGGATAAGAAAGCTATGGTTCATCTACTCCATGGAATACTACTCAGCTATTAAAAAAAACAAAATGCAGTTCTTCGTGGCCAAATGGGCCAAACTGGAAACCATGATGCTAAGGGAAATGAGCCAATCCCAAAAGGTTAAATACCACATGTTTGCCTTAATTTAAGATGACACGATGTTATGTATAACATGTTATGTTTTGAATGTTATATGTTGTGTATAAACTAAAATGGAAATGTCAATGAGGTGGTCACAGAAGGTGGTTAAGAACTTGCATTTACTTTTACCATATTGGTTACTCATTACTATGTCAATTAATTCCATAATGATGTAAATTTTTGCTGATGGTATGTTGGAGCTTTTAATTCATTGGGATGATACTCTGCTGGCTCTGTCTTCAGACCAGAGAGGGTATACCTAAGAAGCTGTTGAACTTGACTGGACAATAAGATGCTGGACTCTATGTTTGGTATACGCTTGCAATGGGGGAATCTCAACTGAACTTGAACTGTGGTTATGCAACAAGGTGGAGGAATCCACCATGGTGAGAGGGTTTGGGGAGGGGTGGGGAGAATCCAAGTATCTATGAAACTGTGTCACATAATGCAATGTAATTAATGAATTTAAAATAAAATTTAAAAAAATAAAATAAAATAAAATAAAATAAAATAAAATAAAATAAAATACAATGAAATACAATACAATAAAATAAAATGAAATAAAATAAAATAAATTGAAATAAAATATAATAAAATCAAATGAAATCAAATACAATAAAATAAAATACAGTAAAATAAAATAAAATACAATATAATAAAATAGAATACAATACAATACAATACAATGCAATAAAATACAATAAAATAAAATACAATAAAATACAATAAAATACAATTCAATACAATACAATACAATACAATAAATAAAATACAATACAATAAAATACAATGAAATAAAATACAATACAATAAAATAAAATAAAATAAAATAAAATGTTACTGTGAAGCGATGATTCTGATTTTTAAAACTTTCACAGAATTTTTTTTTAATTTTTTTTCAAAGATTTATTTATTTTATTACAGCCAGATACACACAGAGGAGGAGAGACAGAGAGGAAGATCTTCTGTCCGATGATTCACTCCCCAAGTGAGCCACAACAGGCCAATGCGCGCCGATCCGATGCCGGGAACCTGGAACCTCTTCCAGGTCTCCCACGCGGGTGCAGTGTCCCAATGCATTGGGCCGTCCTCGACTGCTTTCCCAGGCCACAAGCAGGGAGCTGGATGGGAAGTGGAGCTGCAGGGATTAGAACCGGCGCCCATATGGGATCCTGGGGCTTTCAAGGCGAGGACTTTAGGTGCTAGTCCACGCCGGGCCCAACTTTCACAAAATTTTGATCAACACGTACCTGAATACTATCGCACGGTACAATGCAGTATTTGTGTACATATACAGCCTAAGCTGAGTAAACCAGGTGCTCAGGCTTTAATAAACAGGGTGTTCCATTTTTCTGCATAGGCTTATGCTATTGTTAACTCTAGTCACCACACACTGAATGGAGCACTGGATCTTCTGTCTCACTTTCTTTGCTACCTGTTCTACCTCCTTCCTTTCCCCAGGCCTCACTCTTCTCAGTCTGTAATAATCACGACTACCTCTTTTCTTTCATTTTTTAGATTTATTTTATTTTAAAGATTTATTTATTTTTATTACAAAGTCAGATATATAGTTAGAGAGAGAGAGAGAATAGGAGAGACAGACAGAAATATCTTCCGATGATTCACTTCTAAAGTGAATGCAATGGCCTGTGCTGTGCCGATCCAAAGTTAGGAGCCCTGATCTCATCTGGGTCTCCCACACAGGTCCAGGGCCCCAAGGCTTTTGGTCATCCTCGACTGCTTTTCCAGGACAGAAGAGTGAGAACCAGGGCTGCCAGATTAGAACCAGTGCCCATATGGTGCTTTGGAGCCTACAAGGCGAGCACTTTAGCGGTGAGTCTACCATGTAGGGCCCTACTTTTTCTTAATCTAGTAAAGGTTTATTAATTTTGTGTTTTAAAAAATCGTTCCAATTTTAGTATCTGTGCTGCTGAAGCGAGCACAAAAAAATCAACATTTCCATTGTCTTCAGTATTGCTTAATATAATTTATTCATTTCTTCACCAATCTTCATTTCTAATTTCCTTTTACGACTCCTGGATGGTTTTCTATTTTTCTAAGACTTTGAGATCAGTGCTTAAGCTGCTTATTTGACTTTTTCTTGTTGCTTTTGTTCTATAAGTGTTAGGCATCTAAAGTCATAACTTTTGGTTTCTATATTGCTCTGATGGTGGGTTCTTTCTCATTGGCAGTAAGAAGTATAGCGGAAAATAAGAGTGTGCTCTGGTTGCCATAAAAATACACTATAGAATGTCTGTCTTGAATTTGGTTTCTGCTGAGGTCACTCCCTGGCAGACTCACAGTTTCCATCTTCCAGTACCCTCATTACCCCCAGGGGCCTGCGGCTTGGGGCGCCCGCCTTCACCTCACGACAGTTCCGTGAGGATGACTTTCGGAGAGTCGTGGACTTCATAGATGAAGGAGTTAACATTGGTCTGGAGGTCAAGAGCAAGACTGCCAAACTCCAGGATTTCAAATCCTTCCTGCTCCAGGACCCAGCAATCAGCCAGCGGCTGGCAGAGCTCCAACACCATGTGCAGCAGTTTGCCAGGGCTTTCCCCATACCTGGCTTCGATGAACACTAAAGGCAGTGGGGGACCAGGGAGCAGGGGGACGCCAGACCAGAACCAGAAGCTGCTCTCCCTTCCCCTGCCTAGGTCTATGCAAGGGAAGCCCAGCCACCTGTCCCTTAAGTTTCTGAGCAGGCCTCCTGTGTATGGGAAGAGCCAGGTGTGATCCTCCTTGCTACAATATGAAGCTGAGAAAAAACACAAATCACACTTGGTCCTAAGACAGAGGAGGGTCACTCCCAGCACCCCCCTTCTGGAGTCTTCTGCCTTAATTCTGCCTTGATCTCAGTGTTACAGCCCCCCACTTTCTTGAGGAGTGGGGAGAGTTACCCTTCTGAGCCAATGGAAGGGGTGGGTGGGTACCCTCCTTCCTATATAAAAAAAGGCATTTTGAAACATTCACAGTTACCATGGTTTCTGGTAATTACCTTCTTTAATAAAAAGCATATTTGAAGTAAATTCAAGATTTGATGAAGGCAGAGAGACTTAGTGTTATTTGGCAATAGAACTCGTTCCCCTCTCGTTGCATCATGACCAGGTCAATTGCAACTGAGAACCTAGACCTCCACCTCCTGCTGACTGCCAGCAGATGACATCTCTGCTTTTTCTATCCTCAGTTGCCTGTTGCCAGAACCTTGCTCAGGCTGAGTGGTGCTGAGAGGTATGGGCCCAGGGCCTGCCAGGGTGATGAGGCTCTTTATTGATCCTGAGGACACCTAGATCCCATCTTCACCACATGCAGTGTCCACTGTGGGTGAATCTCTATAGAAGCGACACATTTGCAGTGACTTTGGATTGGAACTATTAAAGGTAATAGGGAGAAGTCCAGAGAGAACTGGGCTTCTCTGCTTTTCTTCTTTTTCTTTTTGGAAATATATATTCCTTTAAAATGTATTTTTATTTGAAAGGCAGCATTACAGAGAAAGAAGCAGAGACAGAGAGGGATCTTCCCTCTGGTGGTTCTCTCCCTAACTGTCCTCACTAGCTGAAGGTGGCTGGTGCTAGTTAAGAGCTTGGAGTTTATCCTAGCCCTCCAACATAAGCACAGGTGCTCAAGGACTTTGGATCATCCTTCCTTCTTGCCTAGCCATTAGCAGGGAACTGGATTGTAAGCGAGCAGCCCAAGTTGAAGCAGCATCCATTTGGGATGACAGCACCAATGGTGGATGCTTAGCCACAGGATGCTGGTGCCATCTTGTTGTGTGTTTTTGTTTTAGAGGCCAGGACAGAGAGCATGGAGAGAGAGTACTCTGAGAAGCTGGTTTCCTACCCAGATTCTTGTACCATGTTAGATTATGTTAAAACTGGGAGCTAATGAGGCATGTATGGCATCACAACAAGTTTATCAAGTGATTTGGATACCCATATTATCTTTCAAGATTGCTAGCTCCGAGTTTGGCTACTTCTAATTAGCAACTTCTTGGATAGACAGCAAAAATACCCCACTAAATTGGGTTTCTAACTATCCCCATGGGAGTATGGATAATAGTTCTCATTTCTTACTTTTGCTTGACTCTTCTGTACACCTGACTTTTCTAATAATAATAATAATAATAATAATAATAATAATAATAAAAATAATAAAAATCTGTAACAAAAGAGTTCCTCCATTATAATTTTGGCTTGACTCAGCTTGGCTCTTGTAAGTGTGGGTAGCATGAACCACCAGATGCAAGCTCTGTTTGCATTTTAAGTAAATGAATAAATAAATAATTGTTGGTAGTTAGAAGCTATGTGTTAAATCTAAGTATTCAACATAACTGAAATGCCTGCTTGAACTTCATATTTCAATGATGCCCCAGGGTGGATTTGTGCAGGCAGGTATAATGGAATCAGGCATGGTGTGTGCATTCAAACCAGGCACTCTGGATTGTGTTGGGCCCAAGCAGAAACTTTACCACTATGATCAACTGCAATAGGTTTTAGAAGGTAAAAAATAGCTAAAAATTGGCGGTGGTGATGGTCATAATTGAAAAATAAGGAGTTTAATTTATAAATTTTCTGGTGAGTTCTTAGGTGTTTTTTAACACCTAAAAGGATGTAATAAATCATTTCAAAATTTCCAAGTTTATTTTACTATATATTTTACTCTAATCCACATTAAATGTGATTTTCCTCTATTTGCATTTGAATATAAATGTAACCATAATGGATGGTCACACATCAGTGACATGAATTACAGTGATTGTTTCAGGTCCAGAGTTTTGGGGGAAAGGGAACATTAGTGTGCTTATCTTTTGAAGAATAGGTTATATATATATATATATATATATATATATATATATATATATATATAAAGAATAGGTTATAAAGCGAGTTAATTAAAAAAAAAGAAACTACAATCAGGGCCCATATGATGGCCTAGAGGCTAAAGTCCTCACATTGAACACGCCGGAATATCATATGCACCCATACTAATCCCGGCAGCCCCGCTTCCCATCCAGCTCCGTGCTTGTGGCCTGGGAAAGTAGTCATGGTTGGCCCAAGGCCTTGGGACCCTGCATTCATGTGGGAGACCTGGAACAATTTCCTGGCTCCTGGCTTCACATCAGTGTACACTGGCCATTGCAGTCACTTGGGGAGTGAATCATTGGGCGGAAGATATTAAAAAGAATATGGTCAGATACCTAAGGTACATAAAGCATTTTGGTAGTAATGAGTCAAAAAGACTAACCTTTGGTGCTTGCGTTGTGGTGTAGTGTGTTAGATCACTGCTGGTCATACGGCATAGAATATTGCAGTAAAGGAAATCCAAGAGCCCATGGAATTGAATCATAAAATTAAATATAAAATAAAGGGAGAAAAAAAAAGTAGAATGCCCAAATATGTATAAAAATTTCAGTTGCAGAAGTGTGTTTGTGAAGTTCTCTGAATTGAATTTGAAATGTAATTCTTTATTACTCTCCAAGATATATCCACAAGTCAATTTAAAATATGTTGTTCTAGATGCAGTATGTTTCTTTGTAATCATTTTTGTAAATACTATGTATATTTGAAAGGTAAATTGCAGAGAGAATGGGTTGATTCATTCCCAAGATATCAGGGCCCTACCATGCTTAGTCCAGCAACAGGAATCCATCTCAGTTTCCCAGGGGGTTCTTGGAACCCACCCACTGTGTTCCAGGCACAATAATAGGATATTGCATTGCAAGTGTTACATAGCCAGTAGGCATAAATAAGGCATTTGGGGATCAGATATGATCTATCCCAAACAGCAGCCCAGCTTCCTGGTTCATGACATTCACTCATGCAAATCTAATGGTTTTCTCTGGCTGTTGCCACAATGTAACTATTTAATGAGGTAAAATAAAAAGATTTCTCAACTATATTGCTTTCATATTTATGGATGTCCTATGGGCTAAGGCAAATGAAACGTCAAATTCAAGTGTTGTTGAGGGTTTAAAAACTGGGAAGTGTCACTGAAGACTTAGGAACTTTCATTTGAAACAATTACTAGAAAACTTTATAGATTAAATATTATATCAATTTTCATATATAGTTATACACAAAATTACTTTGAATGTAGAAATGTTGAAGTACTTAATGCCATCCAGTTACTTTTCTGAAACATGCATTTAGTGACAATATGGTTTTTCTATGGTATTTTGTAATGTGAACAATACTTGTTGAAAAAATAAGTGCTTTGCAGTAACATTATCATTTTTTAATTTATTAAAAATTTTCATTGAAAAGTAAGATTTACAGTAACAGAGACAAAAAGATCTTCCATCTACTGCCTCACTCCCCAGGTCACCACAGTGGCCAGAGCTGAGCCAAAGCAGAAGCCAGGAATCCAGCTTCTTGTGAGTCTCCCATACAGTGCAGGCTCACAAGGTATTGTTCTGTCCTTGACTGTTTTCCCAGGCCACAAGCAGGATGCTTGATGGGAAATATAGCAGCCACGATATGAACCAGCATCCATATGGGATCCCTGTTTGTGCAAGGTGAGAAATTTAGTCACTAGGCTACAGTGCCAGTCCCAGTAACATTATTTTTAAGTAAAGAGTAATTGCTTGCATTGACCTAATGATTACTTGACTTTAATCACTGCCAATTATTGAAATTATTGATACTGTTTCAAGGATGCCTTCTTGTCACTTGTAAGGCACTATTCTTGCCCAGGGAAGCTGATGGCTTTTATTTTCCAGCCACTGTGTCTGCCTCCAAGTTGATGTTGCTTAGCACAGCAGGAACCACTGAAGAGGCTAGGAACAATCAAGACCAATGCATAACTCCCTGTCTCCACCTTCTCTTGCAGGGGTAGCCCTGCAACCTGCTACATGCTTCCCAGGCTGGAGAACACCAACACACCTTCAGTAAGTTGTTTGTTTACTTCTCAGCTTGCTTTACACTGTATTTGAGGAACATGATAATAGTTTTTAAACTGAAATGAAAAAATGTGAGAGAAAGAAGGTAAAAATTTTTTAACTAAACATTGGAACTGTCAAAGCTGATTGAAACTTCCTCTCCAGGATTTCTGTTTTAAATATATATTTTAAAGATTTATATATTCTTTAAAAAGATTTATTTATTATTATTGCAAAGTCAGATATACAGAGAGAAGAGACAGAGAGGAAGATCCTCTGTCCAATGATTCACTCCCCAAGTGACTGAAATGGCCTGTGCTGTGCTAAAATGAAGCCAGGAGCCCAAATACTCTTCTGGGTCTCCCACATAGGTGCAGAGTCCCAAGGATTTGGTCCGTCCTTGACTGATTTCCCAGGCCACAAGCAGGGAGCTGAATGGCAAGTGTAGCTGCCGGGATCACAACTGGCACCCATATGGAATCCTGACATGTTCAAGGTGAGATCTTTAGCCACTAGATGACTGCAATTTGCCCTGTCCGAAATAGTCACAATAAGTTGACAGCGTTATTAAAATAAGTAAAGCAGTGTATGTATGTAAAATGAGTAAAACAGTGACAGTATGGTGGGGTGAATGCATGTAATTACAGTGCACCTTTTTCTAGTCCTGGCTACTCCACGCTTGCAATCCAGCCTCCTACTAATGCATCTGAGAAGCTTCTGGTGATGGTATAAATACTTGCATATGTCCCACCCACATGTGAAATACAAGACTCGGACCTGGAGTCAGTCTGACACAGCCACAGCTAGTAAACGCATTCAGAAAAAAAAAAACTGCACAAAGCATCTGTTTTTCTGTCATTCATCTTATCAAGTGAATAGTGACATTGTAAAAGCAGTGTAAGTATCTTTCCACCTAGGTTCAAGGCTCCTTTTCCAGTAGTGGTATTTACGTTATACAAAATGCCAGATAACATCATTGTATATCAGGTATGGGATGAGGAGGAAGTTCAGTGGGAAAAGCAACCTGACTTTTGATTGCCAGATTTATTTAAACAATCCTTGTGGCATGTTCTGGGATAACATTTTACACTGTTGCACACAATGCCAAAATTCCATATAAGGACCAGTTAAGTCCCTGATGTTCACCTTCGGATCTACTTCCCTGCTAATGTGCTTGGGAGATAGCAGAAAATGTGTCAGTTCCTTGGACACCTGCGCCCCTGTGGAGGATCAGAATGGAGTTGAGGCTCCTGGTTTTGTCTTGGACCTTGCTGCCTCTTGTGGCCACAGGAGGAGTAAACAAGTGGCAGGAAGATCCTAGGCTGGCTGGCTCTGAGTGTTGCTTTGTAAGTAATTTTTTTTAAGGAATTTAAAAACCACTATACTTTTTTTTTACTTTTTTTTTACTTTTTTATTAATTATTATGCATTATGTGGCAGTTTCATAGGCTCTGGGAATCCCCCCACCCCTCCCCACGGCCCTTCCCCCTGGTGTATTCCTCCACCTTGGTGCAGTATTACAGTTCAAATTCAATCAAGATTCTTTCCTTGCAAACGTATACCAAACATAGAGTCCAGCTACTTATTGTCCAGATGGGTTGAACAGTTTCTTGGGGAGACCATTTCTGGTCCAAAGTTAGAGCTGGTAGAATATCATCCCAGTCAATTAAGAGTCCCAATATAACATTAACAGCAATTTGTAACATTATGGAATTGACATGGTTTTGCGTAACCAGTATGTTAAAAAAAAAAAAAACAAGTTCTTAACCACAACCTATGATTTGCTCATTGACATTTCAATTTTAGTTTGTATACAGGACCGGCTGCTATATACCTTAAAATGGCTATAAGGTACCATTCAGCTGTCTCGTGTCTATTTCATTTTAGTATTTAGCCATTTGTTGTGTTGAAGTATAATTTTACTGATCTTGGCAGATTTTAGGATAATCCAGACTGGCTTGTAACTCTAACAAGACATTTGTCAACAATTAAGGTACAGAACATTTTTTGGGGGGGGGGTTGTGCAGGAATACCCCAACACCACGGTGAAGAGTGACTAATCTTCGTGTCCCACCCAGCGAGGCATGAGCAAATCCATGCCAGCTCTTTCCTGTCAGATTCCAAGCTCTACTTTCTGTTGTTTGTCTATTTATTTCAGGTTTTTTTAGTTTGTATGATTGTTTGTTTGCTATGAGGGGTTTTCGGAGCGATCCCGATGGTCATTGCAAGGGAGGGTGGGGGTCCAGAGGTGGAGCCAGGCTCGGACCAGAGAAAGCTCTCCTCCCTGGTCCCGAAGGACGTTTATTGTTCTTCTGTTTCTGCGGACCGCTCAGGGCTTCTGGTTGTCTTTCCGATGACGTTGGTGTCTGCACGGTAGTGTTTGGACTTCTTCCATCCCCAGCGGAAGCTCCAGTTGGGGATGGGTGACCTCAGAGTACTCGGCCTCTGAGGGCATCCAATTCCCTGTGGCCTCCTTGGCAGTTGGGATATAGTCCTTGTTGCTCGTATTAATAGAAAAACCACTATACTTTATACTCTGTACATTGGGGACTGTTTAGTTTCTTCTTTTAAATTATTTTTAGTTTTGGTGATTTTTACATAGTTGTTTGGGGTGGTTGTTCAAGGCTACAGGAAGTTAGGTGAGATCACCATTTCCACATTCTCTCTCTTTTTCTTTTTTCTTCCTGTATCTGGGGGAAGGGAGGACATACAGGGAGAAGCTACACCCAGCCTCCCAACCATCCCATTATCCCTGATGTGGGGCATGCTCTGAGGGTCCTGCTCATGAGATTTTGATAGTACAACAGAATTGAGTTACTGCCAATCTTGCCATTCCAAGCACAATGAAATCTGTCCAGAATCCACTGGTTGATATAGTCCATCTTAGAGTCTCTGTTTACCCACATATTCACCTCCAACACTTGTCTGGGGTAGTTGATTGGTTTGTTCTGTTCTTTGTACTCTGTTATGGTACCAAGTGTCCACTGCATGCTCCAATGTATTGCCATATCCTATGTGTACAGCTGAATATGCTGTTCACTGCTGCATCAAAGCCACTGAGGATGCCTGGCTCTGACAAATGCCCTCCACGGTCAGTTTATGGAATCTGCAGTTCTCTCCATGGTTGGAGTTCTGAATCCAGTGATTCAGTTGGGGAATCCCCAAAGAAACTTGATCTGATGTAATGAAGACCTGATTCTTGTGTGTGCATGCCAATAGAGGGTCCAGCACATTCCATCACCCCAATCAGCTTAAGTACATGTTGGTGGTTGATATTGCTGGATCAGATCTGTCTCCAGCCTTCTCTTCTATACATACCAATGAGTGTTGCAGTCTATCAGAGAGGTGCTCACTGTTTCCCTCATGGGCTCTCTCCCATTCCTGGATCTCGCACTCTCCAGGTGTTTCTGTAGTTTTGCTTGAAAGAGTTTCCCCCCTCTGGAAACATCATCTGCTAGGTGATGCTGTGGTAAAGCCCATCCAACCCAACCCTCACCCACTCTGGCTTATGCACGTACCAGTAGGTAGAGTCTGCCAACCTTGGATTTTCCCTGTTCCACTAAACATCCAGGTCAACATGTGTTATAGCCCTGCCCGGACTGGTCTGCCCAAATACCAGCTCTCACATTCACCAGTAGGAGTAGTGGCTCAGTAGGGGGAGTTTCCTGCAGCTCCCCTACTGTGTTCGCCTGCTTTCCCATAGTCTCACTTGTGATGGTTATGTGCTGTGGCCCAGTCTGGCATAGCATAGTTTACCTCGGCATTTCCCGTTGAGTGCTACAGCCTGGTCTGACCCAGCTTGCCCCCAGTTCAAGCTCACATAGGTGGGAGCTACAGCTTAGCCAGTCCAACCAGCTGCCAGTTTCATCCCTAATGTGAAGTGTGTGGTGTTGTGGCCCAACTCGGCATGATCCACACACCATTCTGGCTCTCAGATTTGCTATTGGGTGATATGAAGTGGCCTAGCCTGGTTTGCCAAAGGCCTGAGCCAAAGGTGGGTACCATAACCTGGCCTGGTCTAAGCTGCTCCCTCTCATGGTTCTTGAGCTCACCTGCAGGGACTGTGTCCCAACAGAGGAATTGTACAAGCTCCTCCTTCAAAACTTACGCCAATGCCAGATCAGTGGGATCATGGTCCAGCCCTATTTTGTCCATCTCCTGTCTTAGCAGGAACAGTGGCCTTTCCTGACTGGTCTTCAACCCATCCTGTTTTTTTCTGTTGGGTATTACAGCCCAGCCCAGGATGGTCCACACCCAGACGTAGTTCGTACATAGCTCAACAGGGAGAGATGTAGCCTAGTCCATCCTACATTAAGCCTTGTTTTCACGAGCAGCAGTGCATGCTGGAGCCTAGCTCAGTCTGCACACACCAGAGCTAGTCCACACTTGTGCCAAATAAACTGCAGCCATGTCCAGACCAGATAACAGCTCCTACTCAGGCCCTCACACTGCCCAGTGGGCACTACAACCCACCTAGCTCAGCCCATCACCCTCCCAGCTCTTGAGCTAACCAGTGGGACTTGTATTTCCACAGGTTTAGGCCCACAGAATCTACCCCTGGACCTGGTTCTCTCACATGCTGATGTTATGGCCCTGCCTAATATGACCCATCCCTGTTCTGACATTCATAAGGCAGTGGGATCTAGCCCTGTCAGACAGATCCCCAGCCCTAACTTTTGCATGGACTAGTATGTGGTGGTCAGCCATATTCCTTACTAAGAATCCCTACTCAGGACTTTCATATGGGCTGGTGTATCAGTCTGACCCATACAGTGCTTTTGGTCTCTCCCCTCCAAACCACCATGTCTCAGTCCCCTCATTTTCCTGCAAGTGCAGTGGCCCTGTCACTGGGTGTCCCTCAGAATTCATTCCTTACCTACACATACAGTAGCCTTATCCATGAGTGTCCCTAGGTAACAATTCTACACCCCAAGACTCTAAAGCTCACCTCTGGGTGAAGCTAACAGGTGAAGCCCGGTGCCAGTTGGTGCTTTGGCTACCAACAAGCCCAGGATTCACTCACCACTTGGCATCAATGGCTGTTGATAGTGCTCCAAGTATTGAGTCTGAGCTGACTCAAGTACCCCCCGGCAGCCGCCACGCTGCTGGCAGCTCCATTAACACAGCCCTGAGATCCCTCCCATGTATCTTAAAAAAAAAAAAAAATAAAGAAAAGGAGAAAAAGAATTTGCAGCTATGGTGACACATTGGTAGAGTTAACAAATATTTGGCATTAACCAGGCCCAGGATGCCCACCAGCTCTTAGCTGATTTTCTCCCACCTGTGTAACACTTACCTAGGTACAATGCAGAAAGACAGCTCCCTAGAGCTGGGGTGTTTAATATCTTCTAAATAGATTTTAGTGTAAAGGGATGATTCTGATTTCTTTTTTTTTTTTTTTTTTTTTTTTTTTTTAAAGATTTATTTTATTTTTATTACAAAGTCAGATATACTGAGAGGAGGAGAGACAGAGAGGAAGTGGAGCTGCCGGGACTAGAACCAGCAGCCATATGGGATCAAGGCAAGGACCTTAGCCACTAGGCCACGTTGCCGAGCCCAGGGATGATTCTGATTTCTAAAGAAAAAAATCCAGTGAGTTTTGATCAACTTGTATTTGAATAATATCATAGGGTACAGTGTTTTATTTAAGTATATGCACAGCATCAGCTGAGTAAACCAGGTGCCCAGGCTTTCCATGTGTGTGTGTGTTTGTTTTGTTGTTTTTTTTGTTTGTTTGTTTGTTTTTACAGCACACAGGGTCCTCCGTTCCAGTTGCCTTATCATTGTGAACTGTAGTCACCACGCACTGGGATGGAACACTGGATCTTGTTCCTGCTGTCTGTCTTTGCTACCTTTTTACCTCCTTCCTATCCCTGGTCTTCACTCTTACCAACCCGTAGCAATCACATTTCTAAGTTTGCAGGTATTTTTTTTTAACATTTATATATGATAACATGTTAGTTTTTTCTACATTTGCCTTATTTTATTTCACTACATCCATGGTCATCTAATTTGTAACAAATAAAAATTTGTTGTTTTGAATGACTGAATGCAGTCTCTTGGTATTCATTTGGTTTCACTATTAATAACATCAGGGGACCAAATGAAATCTAGAATCAAAATTAATTTAGTATCTTTTTTAGTACACTACTTTAGTATATTTTTATTTCTGTGCATTTTATTTCCTTGCCTTGTCTACTTTTGTGTGAATATTAAATTACATAACAATAAAAAGTAGTCATTCTAATTTGGTCACATATCTTAGAGGAAATGCTTTTGGTTTTTTGGCATTCAGTTATGTAATGGCTATAGCCTTGTTATCTATAGATATTATTTTATTGAGACCTATTTCTGTGTACCTCAACTGAGGTATATTTGGATATATTTATATATTTGTAGATTTCCTCAACTTACATATATGTTATTACAAAATAAATGTAGAAATTCATTGAGTGCTTTCCATAAGATAATGTTAATGATGCTTGTCCTTCATCCTGTTTATGTGAAACATTTGGTTGTTGATTTTCATTTATTGGTCCATTTTCTACATTCTCTAGTTAGGTGCGCCTTGGCTAGCACATGTGAGCTTATTGATGTGATGTTGCATTTATTTTACATGTATTCTAGGAATGTTTTTATTAAATATTGTATTTATTGCAAAATCAGATCTATAGAGTGGAGAAGAGACTTAGATTAAAATCTTAGGTCTGATGGTTTCCTCCCCAAGTGGGGAAGCGTGGGCTGCAGGGTTATAACCGGTGACCATATGGGATCCTGGTGCATGCAATACAAGGACTTTAGCAACAAGGCCACCGCACTGGGCCCTATGATAAGAATTTTACATCTATTTTATCAGGTATGTTGGTCTATGACTTTTTAATGATTTTACACTAGATTTCTGGACTATGAGCAATTATTTCAGAAGAATCATGAAGTAAATATATAGAGAAATAATTGTACAGCAATGGAGATTGTACTTCTACTCAGCAATTCCATCTTTTTTTTTTTCTTTTCTTTTTTTTTTTTTTTTTACTATTTTAAACAGTCAGAAATAGTTGAAGATCTTCCTACTGGTGATTCAGTCTAGTTTAGGAATCCGAGTATTGTTAGGCTTAGCATAATTATGGAATTGTTTTCTTCGTTTTATTTTTTACAGTAATTCTAGAAAACGTGGTGTTACTTTGGTAGAATTTAGTAGTGAAGACACCTAGTGTTGACCTTTGCTTTGAAGAGATTTATTGCTGATTCACTGTTAACTGCCTGTTTTATCAAGTTTTTTGATGTCTTATTCAGTTTGTAGCCTAATGCTAAGTATCCAGAAATTAAGCCTTTTTTAGATTTGTTTGTTTATAACTACTGTTGATAGTCCCTAGCGATCCATTGCACACCCATTTTTCCGGTAAAGATTTATTTTATCAGGCCTGGCGTGGTGGCCTAGCAGCTAAAGTCTTCATCTTGAACATGCCGGGATCCCATAGGTCAATGGTTCTAATCTTGTCGAAGCCACAACCCGTCCAACTCCCTGCTAGTGGCATGAGAATGCAGTTGAAGATGGCCCAAAGCCTTGGGACCCTGCACCTGCATGGGGGACCTGGAGGAGATTCCTGGCTCCTGGCTTCAGATTGGTGCAGTGCGGGCCATTGACACCACTTGGGGTGTGAATCATCAGACGGAAGATCTTCCTGTCTGTCTCTTCTCCTCTCTGTATATCTGACTTTGCAATTTAGAAAAATCATTTAAAAATTATTTTATTGATATGCAAGGCAGAACTATAGAGAAAGAGGGAGAGTTAGAGAGATCTTCCTTTTGCTTTATCCCTCTCTTGTGACCACAATGCTTAAAGCAGGATCAGGTTGAAGCTTCTTCCCAGTTCTCCCATAGCAGTACAGGGAATCAAGCACTTGGGACATCCTCTGCATTCCATGTGCACTAGAAGGGAGCTGGATCAGAAATAAAGCAGCTGGGCCTCCGCAGTGACCTAGTGGGTAAAGTCCTTGCCTTGCACATGCTGGGATTCCATATGGGTGCTGGTTTTAATCCTGGTGGCCCCACTTCTCATCCAGCTGCCTGATTTTAGCATGGGAAATCAGTAGAGGATGGCCCAAACACATGGGAACCTGCACTTGTTGGAGACCTGGAAGAAGCTCCAGGCTCCTGGCTTCAATTTGGCTCAGCTTGGGCCATTGTGGCCACTTAGGGCGTGAATCAGCATATGCATGGTCATCGTATCTGTCTCTCCATTTTTTTTTTAAATATCAAGCTTTCCAATAAAAGTAGATCAATGTTTATTTAAAAAGAAAGAGAGAGAAAAAAAAAATGCAGCAGCCAGGGCTTAAGGTGGGATCTACATGAGAAGAATATATCACATGAAATGGCAGAACCCACTGTGTCCAGACAGCCTTGGGCCACTGTACTTCTGTGATATCAATTGTAATATGTCTCTCTTCTTTTTGATGTTGTGTACTTGAGCCTACTTTTTGCTTAATGTAGCAAAAGTTTTACTGATTGTGTTCTCCTTTTAAGAACAATGAATGCTTCCTTTATCTTCAGTATTGCTGAATATAGTTTTTATTCATTTCTTCCTTAATCTTTATTTTGAATTTCCTTTTTCTACTCCTAGACTTGGCTTCCTACTTTTGTGAGACTTGGAGGTCAGTACTTAGGATGCTTATTTGATATTTTTGTTGTTACAGTTCAGGTGTTCACCATGTAAAGTGAAAACTCTTGATTTCTATATTTCTCTGATGATGGGCGGTTCTTTCTCATCAGCAATAGGAAGTATTGTTACAAATAAGAGTGTGCTTTGGTTGCCAAAAATATATACTATAGAATGTGTGTCTTGTATCGCAGTAATTCCTTTCTTATGGTTCTTTTTTAAATTTTATTTTGATGAAGTTTACACAGTTGAAAAGGGAGCATGCACATGTGGATACTGATTAAGCTAGGAAGGATCGAGAATCAGGGGGAAGTGGATGAGACCATCGTTTCCAAATGTTGTTCTTCCTGTGTCTGGGGGATTATGGGGTGTAGGAGAGAAGCCACTGCCAGAATGCCCACAATAGAACCTTGGGATGTGGAATGGCCATCTTATTTTCCAGGGTCCCCCTGATGTAGAGCATGCTCTGAGAGTTCTGTTCAAGTGATTTACAGAAGAAATCCTACCAAGGTCGATTGGTTGACATTCCAACTTGAGTTTTCATTCAGCCAGATATTTGATGTCAATACTTGCCTGGGGTAGTTGTCCAATCTGTTCTGTCCTCCTTCATCTGCAGGCTCCAACAGACTGCCATATCCCCTATGTGCATCTCAGCATGTTCATTCAGCAAATGAGGAAACTCATTTCTGACACATGCACTCCAAGTTTAATGCACAAATTCCACATTTGTCCACATTTTTGGAGCTCTGAGTCCATTGGTTCAGTGATGGTGATCCCTGAAGAAATCATAGACATTTTTGTTTACTCGCCAGTCCAGGGTCCAGCTCACTGTTTCATCCACATCAGCCTACCACACATTGGTGGTTGCAGTTGCTGGATAAGTTTTGTCTCTAGTCCCATGTCTTATGCAAACCAGTGGATGCTGTGGTGTGGAGCCCAACCATGTCCATCCCACATTCAGCTCTCATGTACACCATGTGGGAACTGCATCCCAGTCACAGTGACACCCAATAACCCATATTAGGCCTGCCCCAGCTATGGTTCCTTTGCATGTTGTTCTGAGCAGCAGACTGCTCTTTGCTGCATGCTGGACCAGTGTGTGCTGTTCCCAATCCTGATATTCATGAGTGTCAGAAGGTTCCATGGTCCTGTGGAGCTCAGCTCTTTACAACTCTCAGGTCTTGAGCCAACCAGCAGAAATTAGTTCCACAGGTTGAGCCTATGTATTGCCCACATGATCTGCCCCCACACCTAATTCTTATGCATTCCTGTTGGTATCATGACCCAGCCTAACATTATCTTCCTCTTCTATGCAACTCATTGGCAGTAGTGTAATCTTTCCCGGCCAGACAGGCCTCCAGCCCTGCCTTAATTGTGTGTTGGTGGGTGGTGGTAGTCCATGTTAATTATCCCAGCTCAGTTCTCCCATGTGGGCATCTGTACCCGTCTGACCCAGAAATGTCCTCAGTTCTACCTTCCAAACCACTAGATGTTAGCCCCCTCATTTTCCTGCAAGTAAAATGGCTTTTGTCAGTAGAAGTCCTTCAGAAGTCATTCCTCAGCTACAACATACTGCTACAGTCGTCCTGCTCCCATGCATCCCCGTACCCCTTCTCCTGAGCAATCCACAGTTGCTACTTCTAGGAGCCAAGCATCCCAGCCTAGCTGCTTGAATGCAGCTGCAGACATCCTGGCTGGGCTGAGAGTGTAAACGAGACCTTGGACCCAGTGTCAGCTCTTGGCTGGTGGTGAGGAGGGCATAGCCCAGCCTGGCTGCTTGAAAGTGGCTTCATCCATTCTGGCCTGGGCTATATACCAAACTGGACCCTGGACCACACTGGCCAACTTTGGCTGAGGTGAGGGGAACTGCATGGTCTGGTTCCTTAAAGGCAGCTTGCGCCATCCTGACCTTGGCGTGTGCACCAAAGGAGCTCTAATCCCACTGGCTGTTTTTGGCTGGTTGGGGGAAGGACAGAACAGGGCCTGGCTGCATGAAGGCAGCTTGAGCCATCCTTGCCTGGATTGTTTTAATGAAACACATTGCAATGGACATAAAGTGGTATATCATTGGGGTTGCCATTTTCATTCATTTAATGATCAATCATGCTGAAAATCTTTTTGTGCTAATTAATTGGCCTTTTGGTTATCTTCGTTGTAGAACTGTATTTAGTTCTTTGTCCATTTTGGTATCTGTTTTTATTGCTTTTGAGTTTCGGGATTTTCCTGCCAACATGTTTGAGACCACCAAGGGGATGAGGTTGTCAGTGTTCTTGGGCTGCAAGAACCACCGGGGAAAGTCTGAGGGAGCATGTCCATTTATTATAATGTGAGCACAGCTCATTCACTAGGAAAGGAGACAGCAGAAGGGCAGTCCCAGACAGTTCTCCCACACAACAAGGACACTGTAATTGACTAGAAGGCATGTCTATCCCGTTAGAACTCCAATCAAGTCACAGGTCAAGTACTGCAAACATGGCTCTAAGCCATGCCTCAGGGTCATAGACAGGAGGGCTGTTAGTCATGCCCACCAGGTAGCATTTGAGTTGACAATCATACTTATACTGTAATACATGCTTATTTAATTTGTGACTGATGCACAAATTAAATGAAGATTGTCCTGTAACTCTACCATGCGTTGACCTTAAAAACGTTTTCAGTGTTGCAACTATGTTTACTGTGGCATAATAATTCTTAAAAGCAGTCCACACTAACTATGCTGTAGTGTGTGAAGAGGAGTGAAATATTTTTTTTTACTTTATTATATTTTGGCAATTTTTACATTGTTGATTAGGGTAAAAAAGTTACATGGGCAAAAGGGAATATTGAGGAGAAGCCCCACCCAATCTCCCACCCACCCCAGGTCCCGGTAGTTCACCAGTTATGCATTGCTGCCAACTCGCCATTCCAGACACGATGAGGCTGTTGAATAATCTATTGATTGACATAGTCCATCATAGAGTCTCCCTTTGTCCAGTGTTTCACTGCCAACATATAGCTGTGGTGGTTGATTGACCTGTTCTATGTTCTGTCTTTTCTTGGTTAAGGTTCTGAGTCCACCATGTCGGATGAGGGAATCCCCAAAGAAACTTTGAGGTGTTCCCAGACCAGATTCCTATATGTACTAGCAAGTACAGGATTTAGCATAGTCCATCTTCCCGATCAGCTGGTGGTTGCAATTGCTGGGTTGGTTCCGTCTGCAACCCCCACTTTCACTGGAATCAATGGGTGTTGCAGTCCAGCCTGGTTCTGCTCATCACATACTCGGCCATTACACAAGCCAGTGGGAGCTGCAGCCTAGGCAGAGCGACCCGAGAAGTGAAATCTTGATGACTACAAATCAACCTATAATGCTATTGTTAAGGTACAATTTGTTAAATGTGTTTTTTCATATATTTTGATTGGAAAGTCAGATTTACAGAGAGAAGGAGAGACAGATCTTCCAACCACTGGTATAATCCCAAAGTGGCTGCAATGGCCATAGCTGCCAGAGCTGAGCTGATCTGAAGCCAGGAACTTCTTCCAGGTTTCCCTCTCAGGAGCAGGGTCCCATGACTTTGGGCCTCCTTCTACTGCTTTCTGAGGCCAGAAGCAGGGAGCTAGATGGGAAATGACCAACCAGAATATGAACCAGTTCCATAGGAAGAAGAAATAGAAAATTTGGAAACAGTGATCACATCAACTTTTCCCTAAGCCTTGAACCTTCCCACCCTGATCATTTATGTAAATTTCATCCACAATAAATAAAGAAAATTCACATATATATACATATATATATACATATATATATATTTGTTTTGGAAAAACAGATATACAGAAAGAAGGGGATACAAATATTCTCTATCTGTTCTCACTCTTAAAGAGTTGCAATGGGCCCATGCGAAGCCTGGAGGTTCTTTGGGACCCATTACACAGGTTCAGGGTCCCAAGGCTTTTGGCTGTCCTTTACCACATTCCCACACCACAGGCAGGGTGCTGCCTAGGAAGCGAATTAGTCAGGACACATACTGGCCACCTACATGGCATCCCAGTGCACAGAATGTGAGGGCTTTCACCCCTTGGCTATTGCGCCATGCCCCTTTTTCAATTTCTCTATATCTGGTTTTCAAATAAATAAATGATTCTAAAACAGGGAAACAAAAAATTCCAAATCTAAATGGAAGTCGTGTTCCATTAGGAAATATTAGGTTTTTTTGTTTTTTGTTTTTTTTTTTTTCTAGACAGCTTGTACTTGTATTATGAGCTTTTTGGATTATTAGTGTTTCTATATCACTCTTTTTTTCTTTTTAAAGATTTATTTTTATTGCAAAGTCGGATATACAGAGAGGAGGAGAGACAGAGAGAAAGATCTTCCATCCAATGATTTTATTCCCCAAGTGACCACAACTGCAGGAGCTGCGCCGATCTGAAGCCAGGAGATAGAACTTCTTTCTGAGTCTCCCACGTGGGTGCAGGTTTCCAAAGCTTTGGTCCATCCTTGACTGCCTTCTCAGGCCACAAGCAGGGAGCTTGAAGGGGGAAGTGGAGCTGCCGGGATTAGAACTGGCAGCATATGGAATCCCAGAGCGTTCAAGGCAAGGTGGGTAGGCCACCAAGCCTCGCCCTCTATATCACTCTTTTTTTTTTTTTTTTTCTCTCTGTGTCTTCCTCTTTATTTATTTTTTTTTTTTATTGTTAATTATTTTGCATTATGTGACAGTTTCATAGGCTCTGGGAATCCCCCCCTCCCTCCCCCTCCCCTCCCCCCGGTGGATTCCTCCACCTTGATGCAGTATTACAGTTCAAATTCAATCAAGATTCTTTCATTGCAAACATATACCAAGCATAGAGTCCAGCTACTTATTGTCCAGATTGGTTGAACAGTTTCTTGGGGAGACCTTTTCTGGTCTGAAGTTTGAGCTGGCAGAATATCATCACAGTCAATTAAGAGTCCCAATATAACATCAACAGCAATTTGCAATGTTATGGAATTGACATGGTTTTGAGTAACCAGTGTATTAAAAAGAAAAAAAAAAAAAATAAGGAAAACAAGTCCTAGCCACAACCTATGATTAGCTCATTGACATTTCAATTTAGTTCATATACAGGACCGGCTGCTCTATACCTTAAAATGGCCATAAGGCACCATTCAGCTGTTTCGTGTCCATTTCATCTTAGTATTTAGCCAGTTGTTGTGTTGAAGTAAAATTTTGCTGATCTTGGCAGATTTTAGGATAATCCAGACTGGCTTGTAACTCTAACAAGATATATGTCAACATTTTAGGTGCAGAACATTTTTTTTTTTTTTGGGGGGGGGAGTGTGCAGGAAAATCCTCAGCACCATGGTGAGGAGTAAAACTAATCTTTGTGACCCACCCAGCGAGGCATGAGCCAATCCATGCCAGCTCTTTCCTGTCAGATTTCAAGTTCTACTTTCTGTTGTTTATTTATTTTAGGTTTTTTTTTTTTTTTTTAGTTTGTATGATTGTTTGTTTGCTGTGAGGGGTTTTCGAAGCGATCCCGATGGTCATTGCGAGGGAGGGGGGGTCCAGAGGTGGAGCCAGTCTCGGACCAGAGAAAGCTCTCCTCCCTGGTCCCGAAGGACGTTTATTGTTCTTCTGTTTCTGCAGACCACTCAGGGCTTCTGGTTGTCTTTCCGATGACGTTGGTTTCTGCACTGTAGTGTTTGGACTTCTTCCATCCCCTGTGGAAGCTCCGGTTGGGGGTGGGTGACCTCAGAGTACTCGGCCTCCGAGGGCATCCAATTCCCTGTGGCCTCCTTGGCAGTTGGGATATAGTCCTTGTTGCTCGTATTAATAGTTTGTGGTGAAGGTCTGGGAGTCTTCATGGTTGGGATCCAGGCTTTCTCCTTACCACCTGCTCCACCCTGGAGTGCTCCCCTGCTCCACGCACATGACCTCCTGTTAAGAGGTTGTCAGGATCGCACCCGATTCCCCCCTCATGCATTGGTATAGTAGTTTTATTGTTGTTTAGTGCCACTTTGAGTCTGTTATCTATGAATTACCAGATTTGATCTTGATAGGCTATATTGTACTTTTTTCTCTCTCTTTTTATGGTCCTGAAAGATTTCCCTGCACTCCCTCCCATTACAGGTTAACATAGCGTATTGAGGGTATAGTAGGTTTTACAGATTTTCGATGTAGATCTTAAGTATTCTGACATTAATTGTTGGTTTATAGATTATATCGCCTTATCTTATTGCATTGGATACAGGTTATAAGAGATTGCACTAATATTACAATATACAGGTACTATTTTCCAAGTTGTTCTCTTTTCATCTCAGATTAAGGCAAACATGTGGTATTTAACCTTTTGGGATTGGTTCATTTCTCTTAGCATGATGGATTCCAGTCGGGCCCATTTGTCCACAAAGAATTGCATTTCGTTTTTCTTAATAGCTGAGTAGTATTCCATGGAGTAGATGAACCATAACTTTCTTAGCCAGTCTTCCACTGATGGGCATTTTGGCTGCTTCCAGGTTTTTGCGATCGTAGATTGTGCTGCTATGAACATAGGTGTGCATGTTGGTTTCTTGAGTAGAAGATGTTTTGGATATATCCCAAGGAGTGCTATTGCTGGATCATATGGTATGTTGATTTTCAGTTGTTTGAGTATTCGCCAAACTGATTCCCATAGAGGCTGTACAAGTCTACACTCCCACCAGCAGTGGAGAAGGGTTCCCTTTTCCCCACATCCTCGCCAGCAAGTGTTGGTGGTATTATGTATGTGTGCCATCCTTACTGGAGTTAGGTGGTACCTCATTGTTGTCTTCATTTGGATTTCCCTTATTGCCAGGGAACTTGAGCATTTTTTCATATGCTTGTTTGCCATTTGGGTTTGTTCTTTTGTGAAGTGTTTGCCCATTTCCCGTGCCCATTTCTTGAGCAGTTTGTTTGTTCTGGTGTTTTGGTTTCTCTGGAGATCTTTGTATATTCTGGAGATTAGCCCTCTATCACCTATGTCGTGTGCGAAGATCTTCTCCCATTCTGTGGGTTGCCTTTTTACTTTATTGATTGTTTCTCTAGCTGTACAGAAGCTTTTTAGTTTGATGAGGTCCCAATTGTTTATTTTGGTCTCGATTTCTACTGCATTTGGAGTCTTTTTTAGGAAGTGAGGGCCTACCCCTAAGTGTTGCAGTGTGTTTCCAACATTTTCTTCCAAAAGTTTGAAGGCTTCTGGATGTAGGTTTAGGTCTTTTATCCATTTAGATTCGATCTTGGTGTATGGTGAGAGATGTGGGTCTATCTTTTTGTTTCTGCAGGCTATTAACCAGTTGTCCCAACAGCATTTATTGAACAGACCTTTCCATTTGCTTGGGTTGTTGTCTGTCTTTTTGTCGAAGATTAATTGACTGTATCTGTGTGGGTTTCCATCTGTTGTTTCTATTCTGCTCCACTGATCTTCCTCTCTATCTTTGTGCCAGTACCAGGCTGTTTTGATGACCACTGCCCTATAGTATGTCCATAGATCCGGTACTGTGATTCCCCCTGTTAAGTGCCTGTTCTTCAGAGTGGTTCTGGCTATTCGTGGTTTTTTGTGTTTCCAGATGAATCTGTGTATCATTTTTTCCAGTTCGATGAAGAATGCTGTGGGTAATTTGATTGGGATTGCATTGAATGTATATATTGCTTTTGGTAGTATAGACATTTTGATGATATTAATTTTGCCTATCCAGGAGCATGGGATGTTGTTCCATCTTTCGAGGTCTTGTTCTATTTGATTTTTGAGTGTTTTGTAATTTTCTTCATAAAGGTCATCTACGCTTTTGGTTAAATTTATTCCCAGATATTTCATGCTTTTCTCTGTTATTTTGAATGGTAGCTTGTTGGTTAGATCTTCTTCCATCTTGCGGCCATTTGCATACACCATGGCTGTTGATTTTTGTTCATTTATCTTGTATCCTGCCACTCTGCCAAATTCTCGTAAGAGTTCTAGGAGTCTTTGTATTGAGTTTTTTGGTTCTTCTATGTAGAGAATCATGTCGTCTGCGAATAGTGAAAGCTTGACTTCTTCATTTCCAATTTGGATTCCTTTGATTTCTTTGTCTTGTCTTATGGCTTCTGCAAGTACCTCTAGGACTATATTGAATAGCAGTGGTGATAGTGGGCAGCCTTGTCTTGTTCCAGATCTCAGTGGGAAGGGATCCAGTTTTTCTCCATTTAGTATGATGCTGGCATTGGGTTTTTCATATATTGCTTTGATTATGTTGTGGATTGTTCCTTCTATCCCCACCCTGGTTAGGGTTTTTAACATGAAGGGGTGTTGAATTTTGTCGAAGGCTTTTTCTGCATCTATTGATACTATTATATGGTTTTTGTTTTTCAGTTTTTGGATGTGATGTATCACATTTATGGATTTTCTTATGTTGAACCATCCCTGCATTCCCTGGATGAAACCTACTTGGTCTGGGTGGATGATCTGTCTGATGTTTTTTTGTATTCTATTGGCTAGGATTTTGTTGAGAATCTTAGCGTCAACGTTCATCAGGGAGATCGGTCTGTAGTTTTCCTTCTCTGTTAATTCTCTATTCGGTTTGGGGATTAAGGTGATATTGGCTTCATAGAATGAGTTTGGAAGAGTTGCTTCCTTTTCTATTGTTTTGAAGAGCTTGTAAAGGATTGGGGTTAGCTCTGGTTGGAATGTTTTGTAGAATTCTGTGGTAAAACCATCTGGGCCTGGGCTTTTCTTTGTTGGGAGCTCTTTAATCACTGATTCTATCTCTGATTCAGTAATGGGTTTATTCAGGTCTTCTGTTGCTTCTGGGGTGAGTTTTGGTAAGTGGTGGGAGTCTAGGAATCTTTCCATTTCCAAGTGATTATCGAATTTGTTGGCATCTATATCACTCTTAATAATTAGTCAAATATCAGGACACAGGAAGTTCCATGTGTGGTTCAAATTGGCAACTTTTGTCTTTCAAGCTCCTTGTGACCTTAACAACATATACATCCTCTGTTCAGGAGAGATGATCAAAGGACCTCAGTAGCTAGTTCTCAAAACATAGCCATTTGGGAAATGTAAATCAAAATCACAATGAGGTATCTCAACCCTGTCAGAATGGCTATTATTATTTGGAAGAAAGGGTAACAAATACTGTTGAGGAAGTAAAAAATGGGAGCTTTTATACATGGTTGGTGGAGTTATAGATTAAGTCAACATGTGAAAAATGGTATAAAATTTCTTAAATGTTTAAAAATAAGATTGCTGAGCTCATAACGGTGAACTAGCAACTAAATTCCTTGCCTTGAATGTGCCAGGATCCCATATGGGCACCGGTTCTAATTCCATCAGCCCTGCTTGGCATCCAGCTCCCTGCTGTGGCCTGGAAAAGTAGTCTAGGTTGGCCCAAAGCCTTGGGACCCTGCACCTGCATGGAAGACCTGTAAGAGCTCATGGTTCCTGGCTTTGGATCAGCGTAACATTATCCATTTAGGACCCCTGGTCAGTGAATCATCAGATGGAAGACCTTCCTCTCTTTAAAAAAAGATTAAATAAAATAAAAAAAAGATTAAATTTCAATAAGATTGCTCTAAGTTTGCAATCTTACTACTAGTTGTATTTTCTGAATTATGAACACATTGTATGAAAGAGATACCATTTTTTATAGCAGCACTATTCATTATACACAAGATATGGAATGAATTGAGATGTCCATCATTAGATAATTGAATAAGGAAAACATAGTATATGGTACAATGGGCTGTTATTCAGCTGTGAAAACAAAATTCTGTGTATTACATCAAAATGAGTGTAACTAGAGTGCAAGCTGTTAAGTGAAATATCCCAAATACAGATATACAAATATGATATTCTGTTATGTAGAGTAGCTTAAAGAATCTCAACAACAAAAAAGGTGGGGAAGAAACAATGGTATATATCAGTATTGATGCAAACATGATTTGTTACTTTTGATTTATATCTTTTTCACACAGCAAATGATATCCTACTGCAATTTTAATGATATGTGTTGTTAAATTGCATGATTGAAGCCTATCTTTTCATTTCATTATATTTATAGTACTTACCTATTAATTTGGTCATTTCACTATCCTTTGAATCACTTACTTAAAAATTAAGATCTTGAGTACAATGTGATTTTAAAACATGTTATTTCAAATGTTCAAGAGAGTAACAGGAAAGGGGAGGATTCAAATAAGTATCATACTGTTAAAATTATGTATATCTGCTACAATAACTGTTTTTATGTTAAAATTAGTAAATAGGGCCTGGCGGCGTGGCCTAGCAGCTAAAGTCCTCACCTTGAATGCCCCGGGATCCCATATGGGCGCTGGTTCTAATCCCGGCAGCTCCACTTCCCATCCAGCTCCCTGCTTGTGGCCTGGGAAAGCAGTCAAGGATGGCCCAAAGCTTTGGGACCCTGCACCCATGTGGGAGACCCAGAAGGGGTTCCAGGTTGGCCCTGTGCCCACCATGTATCTCCCACACCAGCCACACCTGTTATTCTAGGGCCAAGCCAGGGGCTAGATTCTTCTGGGGTGGATTATGCTGCCAGCCCCCTCACCCCATGGTCAGGGGCTGGAGTCTTCCAAAGTCCTCGCTGTTTCATGCCTTCCCCCTTATTCCTCCACATTACCCCACCCATCTAGGCTATAGTCTTCCAGGCATGGGTCCAGCTTCCCTGTGGGTAGTTTCCTGTTTTTACTCTGTGGCCCCTGCCTCTGCTTTCTGCTCAAGAAATCCAAGACACACAAAAGCTTCTGATATATGTGTGTCTCCTACAGTTTGCCAGATGGCCCGCTTCATACATGGGACACCCCCAATTCTGTGCAAAACCATTCTCTGGAGCTCCCTTCCATTTATGGTTATGTCCCGTTTCCTACCAATGATCTTTATGACTGGAAAACCAAAAATCCTTCTTTTTTTGAGAAGCCAAAGACTCTTATTTATCTCCTGGAGACCATCTTCCTGACCCATCAGCCTACTTGGAATGACCTTCAGCAGCTACTTCAGGCACTCTTCACTACTCAGAAGAGCAACGCAATTCTCCATGAAGCTGGAAATTAGTGCCCTGTGCAAATGGCCAATAAGCAGTTGACACCCAGATCATAGAGCATGTTTTTCCCTCCACACACCCTGATTGGGACCCAAATAATTCTGATATAATTCTGAATATAGGCAAGCATGAATCCTTTTTTGCAAGACTCTCCTGAGTGGTCTCCACAGGGTGGAACAAATGGCCTACAAATTTATCAAAGGTAAGTGAGGTTATTCAAGGCATCATCGGTGGCATTCCTTGAGAGGATTTTTGATGCCTAGCATAATTTTACTCCTATTGCCCCTGAGGCATCTAAAACAGGCAGGCTTTAAACATAGCAATTATGATGCAGGCTACTCCAGGTATCAGAAAAAAAAAATTCAAAAAATAGATGGGTTTGAAGGCCAAAAGCTTGCAGAATTGGTGGGACTAGCCCAAAGAGTGGTTAATCATGGGTATTCTTCATAGGATTAAACAAGCTAAGAAATTATCAAGGGTAATAACTGCTGCATTGAGGCATGAGCCTACTCATGGTTCTCAAGGGCATCAAGCCCCCCTACCCCTGGACAAAGAAATTCTTATGGTAAGCCTCAGCCATTTCTAAAGAAAAACCAGTGTGCCTACTGTAGTCAAGAGGAGCATTGGAGAAGTGAATGTGCTCAGAAGCCCAAAAAGGACAGAGATTCTCCATGACAACACTGAGTGATGGGGCCTAGGCTCTAAAGCTCCCTCCAAGGCTCTGGTACCTTATCTGTTGAGGGCAAAAAGACTGACTTCCTAATTGATATCAGTGAGAATTTTTCAGTATGCAAACAGGACCAAGGTCCCACCCAAGTAACTACAATTGTTGTAAAAGGAGCTACAGGGTCTCAAATATGTGATTGGACTACTAATCACACTGGTGATTGTCCTGTCCCACAGGACATCAACATGCGATGAAGACCCTGCAAGATCAAGGGGTGGGGACAAGAGACGCAGAGGAAATGACCACAAGACAGGAGTCTGATCAAGTGGTGTTTTTTATTTTCTCAAGCCGGCTAATACACTCAGTCGGGCAGGATGTTGGGAGAGGGGAGGTTAGGGTAGCAGGCAATTAGGGGTAACCAAATGTTAGTGCAGTCGGGATTTCAAGCGCAACCACAGGGGGAGGGTGTTAGACCTGATAAAGCAGGATGTTGGCAGGGTGAAAAGGTCATAATGACCAGGGGTGCAGAGTTCCAGGGAGGGTCCTATGGTAACCAAGTTTCATGGTCGGAGGGGATGAGTTCTTCCCTGGGGCTAATCTTTAGGGAGTAGCTATGTTCAGGGGGAAAAGTCAATTATGTGATTAACTTTAATACGTGTTCCTGGTCATGGCAGCTGCTTAGGTCTTTGTCCGTGGCTTCATGGGCCTCTGCCTGTATGTATGGCTTCCCCCATAAGCCTGCAAAAAAGAAAACAAGGGGCTGGCATCATGGCATATAGGCTAATCCTCCACCTACAGTGCTAGCACATCATATGGGTGCTGGTTTGTGTCACAGCTGCCCCACTTCCAATCCAGCTTTCCCTGCTTATGTCCTGGGAAAAAAGCAGAGGATGGCGTAAAGCCTTGGAACCTTGTACCTGCGTGGGAAACCCAGAGGAAGTTCTTGGCTCCAGGCTTCCTATCTGTTCAGCTCTGGCCATTGCAGCTACTTAGTGAGTGAAGCAGCAGATGGTGAATCTTTTGTTCTGTCTCTCCTACTCTATAAATCTATCTTTCCAATACTACTACTAATAATAATAGCAAATTCTATAAGATATCATAACCCAGTTTTTCTAGGTCTTGCTGCCGAAAAATGTGTCATCTTAGCTAGCACTCCTTTGAAGCATGCCCCTCTGGCATACCTGCTGAGCATGTAACAACTCACTGCTGAGGTTAGCAAAATGGATTCCACTGAGCCACCCTAGAGCCAGAAGGGATACAACAAAATCATGAAGGAAGTGAGCACCCACATTAGGAAATGTGGCTGCAACCCAGACACAGTAGTGTTTGTACCAATGTCTAGCTGGAACACTGACAACACGCTGGAGCCAGGAGCTAACATGTGGTTCTAGGGATAGAAAGACATTTGTGAGCATGACAAATGGAGCGTACCCATGGAATCACACTGCTGAAGGTCCTGGATTGTGTCCTCCCATACACTAGACCAAATCACAAGTCTTTGCATCGGCTTCTACCCCTACCCCTACCCCTGCAGGATGTCTAAAACATTGGTGCACCCAGAAGAGGCTTTGGAAAGTGACTCACTGGCATACATTTGGCTCAGGTTGGGGCAGACCAGGCTGAGTCGGTTCACGTCATCCACTGGCAAATCCGAGTGCTGGAACTGTGGGGGCCTGACCAGGTTTGGTTGCGATAAAAACAGTACAAAACACCAAATGCCAAGGTGAAATGGCCTGTGCCAATAGGGAATGTAGCACCCAACCAGCACACCTCCCACTGGTTTAGGTGAGGGACGAGTGTGTGATGGGCAGAGCCGGGAAGAGCTGCAATACTCATCGGTTCCAATGGAGGTCGGGGCTCAGAATAGAACCAACCCAGGGATTACAACCACCAGCTAATCGGAGTGATGGACTGTGGCGGGCACTGTGCTTACTAGTAGTGCATGTAGGAGACTGGACTGGGAACACCTCAAAGTTTCTTTGGGAATTCCCCTGAACAAAATGGAGGAATCAAAACATTATGGAGTAGATCAATCAACCACCTCAGCTATATGTTTGCAGCGAAAAACTGGACAAGGGGAAACTCTAAGATGGACTATGTCAATCAGTGGACTCTGCATAAGTCTCATCGTACCTGGATTGTTGCTGATGATATGTTGGAGCTTCTAATCGATCGAAGTGACGCTCTGCTGGCTCTGCCCTCAAACCTGAGAGGGCCTCCCTAAGAGGCCGTTGAACTTGACTGGACAAGTGGGATGCTGGACTCTGTATGGTGTGAGCTTTTAATTAGGGAATCTCAACGGAACTTGAGCTGTGGTTATGCATCAAGGTGAAGGAACTCACCAGGGGGGAGGGGTTTGGGGTGAAGGGGGGAGAATCCCAGTACCTATGAAATTGTGTCATGTAATACAATGTAATTAATGAATAAATGAATAGAAAAAAAAACATTGGTTCAGTCAGTGCTGTCCTGGCAGGCCCCAGGGATACTGCTGTGCTCAGATCTCACATGCTGGTAATCTTCACTCCTGCCAATGTCACAGCTGAAGTCAAGTTTGTTGGAATGCCCCTTGAAGCTTTGAGGGAAACTCCCTAGGGACAAGGTAGGCTACAATGTCAAGCAAGCCTGCCAGAGATTTCATTATGGCAAGATGATTGGTGCTGGGAAAAACCACACACCAATGCAATCAGCTAACTGGCTTCACTGCTCTGGTAATCATTCTGAACTGTCCAGCCAAATCAAAGCTGGTTGTGCCCCTAAATCAGGCACTCACACAGCTCACACAGCTTGCAAGTTTTCTGAGCTGAAGGAAAAGAATGATGGTCCTTCTGGGAAGAAGTTCTGTAAGATGGCCCTAACGTCTTGAAATCTGGGGATGCTGCCATTGTTGATAGAGTTTTTGGCCAGCCCTTCTCCGACCTTGCTTCTCTGGTTCATCTTGTTGTCTGAGATACAAGACAGAAGGTTGCTGTAGATGTGATCAAAGCAGTGGGCAAATTAGCCTCTGGAGCTGGCAAGATCACCAAGTCTGCCCAGAAAGCTCAGAAGCCTAATTGAGTATTCTCCCTAATAATTGTCACCTTGTTCTTAATCAGTGGTAGAAGAATGGCCTCAGAACTCTTCATCCCAACTGCCCAGTTAAGTTGAACAATTAAAGACTGGTTGATGATAATGATGCATGGCAAAATCTTCGGGGTGGGGGGGAGGAAGAGAAATGTTTTGCGGATCATTTACTTGTGTGTGTGTGTGTGTGTGCAAAGTGATTTTTAAGTTCATAGTTCCTAAACTCAGTATTTTCTGATGGAAAAAATCTTGACCAAAAGTCTGTCAGAGAAGATTGAACCCTTTAAATCCAAGTTTAATGAGAAACTTGGGTCTTCTGTCAACACTGGACCTTCTACAGAAAAGCTTGTCATTGAGTTCAGAGAGTTGACAATCTGCTGAAATTTAGAAATGTTGAATTAACTTTTCTGGAAAGGATCGAGTTTTTCCACCTCTTTCTTATTTGAAACATATAAGGAAAAGTTGTGAGTGACTCTTAGTTGCAGCACTACTATCTAGCACAGAAAAGCAAATGAGCTTTGTTGGCATGTAATTTAGTTTAGAAAGCCAAGTTAGATAACATTAAAGGATAGGTATTTTTTTTAAGATTTATTTTATTTTCATTACAAAGTCAGATATACTGAGAGGAGGAGAGACAGAGAGGAAGTGGAGCTGCCGGGATTAGAACCAGTGGCCATATGGGATCAAGATGAGGACCTTAGCCACCAGGCCACACCGCCGAGCCCAAGGATAGATATTACAAACAACATTGTGTAGCTATGAATAAATTTATTGGAATCATAAAAAACAAAAAAGAAGAGATGGGTGAAGGACCTGAATGTTCTTGTTCTCAAAAGATTAAATACAGAGACCAACAAACATGCAAATAATAATTTAAAAAACCCTCAATTTCGTTAGCATCAAGGAAATGTGCATAGAAACCACAGTGATAGCATTGCACCCTTGGTAGAATGCCGTTATCAACAAGACAGAAAGCTACAAGTGAAAGAAAGAGAAACAGAAAAAATTTCTTCTGTTGGATTTTTGCTCCCCAAATAGTAGCAATGGCCAGAGATTGGCTGGTCCAAAGTTGGGAGACAAGAGCTTCTTCTGGGTCTCCCACATAGGTTCAGGGACCCAAGGACTTGGGCTGCCCCTCACTGGTTTCCCAGGCCACAAGCAAAGACTTGGATTGGAAGTGGAAGAGCTGGGTCATGAATCAGCACCCATGTGGGATGCCAGTGCTTGTTGAACCAACATACTAGGAGCAGCAGCAGATTTGGGGGGGTTTAAAGAACTATTTCCCAATTCAGAGACTTCTACCTCAAGCGTTTATTTTATTTTGTTTTGTTTTAGTTTATCGATGATCTTTACATAGTTGATCAAAGGATCAAGAGCTACAGGAAAGTAGGTAAGACCATTTTTTCCACGTTCTCGTTTTTCCTTCCTCTATCTTGGAGTAAGCGGAAGATAAAAGGACAAGGCACATGCAGCCTCTCAAGGTCCCCGATGTGGGGCATGCTCCAAGGGCACTGCTCAAGTGGTTTCCATAGTTCAACTGTTCTGAATTGCTGTCAATCTCACCATTCCAAGCACGATGAAATCACTGCAGAATCCACTGACTGACATAGTCCAGTTTAGCATCTCCACTTGCCCAGATTTTCAGTGCCAACAATTGACTGGGCTAGTTGACCAATTTGTTCTGTCCTCTATTGTGGTACCAGGTGTCCTCTGCAGGCTCCAAAGTACTGCCACATCCTCTATGTGCTTATGGATAAGCTGTCCACTGCTCAGTCTGAGCTACCAACGAGGCTCAGATTTTACACATGCAATTCACAATCAGACCACGGAACCTGCAATTCTCTTCATGGTTGGGCTTCTGAGTCCAGCAGTTCAATTTGGGGGATCCCCAAAGAAACTTCATCTGAGGTGATCTCAGACCTGATTTTTGGGTGTGCTTGCCAGTACAGGGTCTGGCAAAGTTTGTCAACCCTATCAGTCTATGTGTATGCTGGTGGTTGCAATTGCTGGATCAGTTATGCCTCCAGCCCTGTCTTCTACACAAATCAATGGGTGTTGGAATCCAACTCAATCCTCCTCACCTCACACTTAGCTACATAAGCCAGTGGGAGCTGCAGCCTAGTTGGGGTGACTCCCAATAACCTTCACCAGGCCTGCCCCAGGTCCTGGTTCCCATGTTTGCCAGTGTGTACAGCAGACTAATCCAGTCCCACATCCCATTCAGCTCTCACACATGTCAATGGGCACTGAAGCCTAGTTCAGCCCAACCAGTCCCACTATCCAGCCCACTCACCAGCCAATGGGTGCCACTCTCTAACCATGCCTGCCCCAGTCCTGGTTCCCATGCTCATCAGATGGAGTGGCAACCAAAGAGGGAGGTGCCCAGTTTCCTACTGGGCCAACTCCCACTCCCGGATCATGCACTCTCCAGGTGATTCTGCAGTTTGGTTTGACAAAATTAGCACCCCTTGCTAGCATTTGCTAGCTGATGCTGCAGCAGAGCTCAACCAACCCACACCCACTCTCACACTTACACCAATAGGAACAATCAACCCAGCCTGGCTTTACCCTGGTCCAGCTCACATGAGGATAACAGGTGTTGTACCTCTGCCTGGTCTGATCTGCTCCCATCCTCTTCAGTGGGAGTATGATCCAACAGGGGAGCCCTCCACATTCCCCCTACCAGCTCAGCTTTGCCACTCACCCCCTTGGATCTTGTGTGTGCTGGTTGGGTGCTGCAGCCTGGTCTGGCATGGCCTGCCTCACCTCAGCTTTTGCCAGTGGGTGCTGTAGCCTGGCCTGACCCAGACCACCCCAAATTCCAGCTCAGGTTGATAGGGCCCAAAGCCTAGCCCAGCCCAGCTGGCATTCAGTCCAAGCCCTCATGTGCTGGTGTGTGTTGTGAGCAGAACCCAGCCTGACACACACTCCATTCTGGTGCTTAGATTCATAAGTAGATGATGTGAACTGGCCTTGCCTGGTTTGCCCTGACTTGCACCATATGTGTGCCACTAGGTACCATTCCCTGGCCTGGTCCTGACTGCTCCATATTGTGGTTCTTATGTTCCCCTTCATGGACTGACAGAGATGCTTCCTAGGCTCTTCCATCAGAACCTCTCCCAATGCCAGATCTCATGCACATGGGTGGGTTCATGGGCCATCCCTACACAGTCTACCTCCTGGTCTAGCAGGAACAATGACTTTTCCTGACCAGCCTACAACCTATTCCAGTTATTATTGTTGGGTGTTACAGCCCAGCCTGGCTTAGTACACAGCAGGGGCAAAAATCCAGCCCAGCCCGTCCTACGCCTACTGTGGTCCTCACGAGCACCAGTGGGTGTTGGGGTCTAGCCCAGTCCAGCAGACTCAGCTCCAGTCCACATTTGTACCAAGGTATGCTGCAGCCATGTCCAGACTAGAACGTGGCTCCCATTTCAGCCCTGTGTTTACCAATGAGAACTACAACCCAGCCAGGGCATCCCCTTAGCTCTCCAGTCAGGTCTGTTCCCAGCTATAGATTTTGCTCATGGCAGTGGTTGCTCTGACCCAGCTTGGCCTACACCCTCATCTGTCATGATCTTTGCCTTTGGATGCCTGACCCAGCCTACCCAAGTCCTACCACTTGCTGGCTGGTGTTTGAACCTGGCCCTACTCCATCTGCTCCAATCCCAGGCTCATGCAAACTGTTAGGTGTGACAGCCTAGTTGACCTTGACCTGTCCTCTGGCCTGGTTTCTGCTCTTGCCAGTGAGTTAAGGTTGGCTTGACCCTGCCTAGTCCACCCCCACTCCAAAACCAACCCACACATTAGCCAACAGTTGGAGTTACCCTGCCCAAGTTGCCCAATACCCAGGCCTAGAACACATGCTCACCAGTGGGAGATGTGACCCTAATGGGGGAGTTTCCTAGGTTCCCTAACTTGGCCCACTCCCTCACTCAGATCTCACATGCTCCAGCAGGTGCTAGACCCTTGCCTGCCATAACCTGCTTCTCCATCTTGGCCTTTGTTATAGCTGGAGGATGTTTTGGCCAGGGTGCCCCACACTGTGTTTTAGGATGCATATGTGTGTACTATAGCCTGGATTTGCCCAGCTGTTTCCAACGTCAACACCCATGAGTATCAGCAGGTTCCATGGTCACTCCTAGCTCAGCAAATCACCACCCCAACACTTAAGCTCAACAGTGGGACTTGTATCTCCACAGGGATGGGCCCACTTATTCCCCACAGAATCTACTCTTGGACCTGGTTCTCTTGGGTCTGGTTAGCGTCATGACCTACCTAACGTGACCCATCACCTGTTCAGACACTCAATGAGGTACTGGGATCTAGCCCTGCCAAGCAGGTCCCCAGCCATGGCTTTTGTGTGGGCTTGCGTGTGGCAGTCAGTGATGTTCTGCACTATGAGCCCATCTCAGGACTCTCATGTGGACTGTTGAATCAGTCTGACTCAAATATATCTTACAAACTCTCCCTTCCAGACCACCAGGTCTCAGTCCCCACATTTGCCTGCAAGTTCAGTCACCCCTTTGCTGGGAGTCACACAGGATTCATTCCTCGGGCCCGGCGGCATGGCCTAGTGGCTAAAGTCCTCGCCTTGAACATGCCAGGATCCCATATGGGCACCGGTTCTAATCCCGGCAGCTCTACTTCCCCATCCAGCTCCCTTCTTGTGGCCTGGGAAAGCAGTCGAGGATGGCCCAAAGCTTTGGGACCCTGCACCCATGTGGGAGACCTGCAAGAGGTTCCTAGTTCCTGGCTTTGGATCGGCACAGCACCGGCTGTTGCAGTCACTTGGGGAGTGAATCATCGGACGGAAGATCTTCCTCTCTGTCTCTCCTCCTCTCTGTATATCTGACTTTGTAATAAAAAATAAATAAATCTTTTTTAAAAAAGGATTCATTCCTCACCTACATGTACATTGGCCTGATCCATAGATATACCTAGGCAGCAATTACTTACCCCAAAAACCCTGGAGCTCACTGCTGGGTGGCCAGCAGACAGAGCTTGGTGCCATTTGTCATGCAAGCCTCCAAAAGCCCAGGACTCGCTCATCTCATGGCAACAGTGGCCATGACCAGAGTCCCAAGCATTGAGTCTGACTTGGCTCAGGTACCCCCATAGTCACCATGCTGCTGAGGGCTCCCTCCACCGAAGCCCTGCCGTTAAACTGTCACAAGTGTTTTAATTTGTTCTGTGGTTGAAGTCTTGGCTGCTCTGCCTCCACATTAGCATCCTGAAATGTGCAGCCTGGGAGGCATCGAATGACACTACAGTGCTCGAGTTCCTTCCTCCCACATGGCAGACCAAGATGGCATTGTAGGCCCCTTGATGTAGCCTGTCCAAACCTTGGGGGTTTGTGAGTAATTGGGGAGCAATCCAGAAGTTGGAAGAACTCTGTCTTGTCTTTGCCTTTCAAATATAGTGAAAATGTGGGGTTTTTTTAAAGTATGGCAAATCCCAGAAACCCTGAGTGCTCGGGCTTGAAAGGAATGTGGAAAATGTCACTTAAATATATATAGAATCTATACTGAATATATATTTTAATCAATATACATGTACTGAACCTGTTATATATATAATTAAAAATTATATATAATTTTATTATAATTCCTAATAGGTTCAATATAGTTCATAGAATTCTTTTTTTTTTTAAAGATTTATTTCATTTTTTATTACAAAGTCAGATATACTGAGAGGAGGAGAGATAGAGAGGAAGTGGAGCTGCCGGGATTAGAACCAGCGGCCATATGGGATCAAGGCGAGGACCTTAGCCACTAGGCTATGCTGCCGAGCCCAGTTCATAGAATTCTAAGACTATTTTCTTCGCCCCCGCCTCTTTCCTTCTCCCCCTCCTACTTTCCCTCCCTACACCTTTTCCCCTTCTCAATTCACTTTTGGGATAACATAGCTTTCATATATATTGAATTCAATTGCTTAACACTGCTATAAAAGACCTTGGTTTCGTGGAAATATAGCCAAGGGCTATTAATAAACCAAATGGAAAAATACTGTTTTACCCATTATTAATTTCAAATTAATTTCAGTAAATTTCAAATTACCAATCATGAAATCCTTAACGGTTCAGCTTGAGCGAGTCAGCCCAGTGGAGAACAAGCAGCCTGGCTGGAAACTACCTGCTACAAACCTTTCTGGACCCTGTGCCATGAGACTGTGAGATCAAGGAGGTTGTGGTACTCTCTGGCCCAGGGCAGAGATTAGGGGCAGGCACTGTGAGAGGGGTAAGTGCTGGGGGCCAGCGGGCTGCAGGAAAGCATGGGAAGGTGGGTGGGGGTGATGGACAGCTAGAACAACAACTGGGAGGCCATGGTGGCAGCCCCTGCCCAGTCCCCTGCAACCTCCCTCCCATGCTTCCATGGATCTCAGCCTTTATCTGAGTGCCTGGGGAAGGCAGACAGCAGCTGGTGGCACCTGCAGACTCCACAGCCAGGAAAGGAACCAGGAAAGGACTCTCAATGAAGCTGCTGCCACAGCCAGAGGCCAGTGGGGTGATGCTGGTACTCAAGAGCTGTGACACAGCACTGCTGTCACCCCCAGCTCCACCACGACCAACACCTCCACCTTCAAGTTCTGAATGCTGTAACTGCTGAAGTTTACAAGAGCACATACTGGCCGATGTGGGATGGTGACATAGATCAGCATCGAACCCAGAGTGTTGGTGACTTCATTCCATTTCCTATGCGCATATAGAGTGTGTGAGTATGCATGTATGCCAGCAACATTGATGTATAGACATCTGATTTTCAAAATAACTGACCACTTAGAGTCTCCAAAGAGCTGCAAGCCAGCCAGAGGTCTGGAATGAGATTTAGTACAGCTCCTGGGCAGCACATGGGAGCAATGCAGAACATTGTGACTATTCCCATATTTAAGACCAAGCTTTACATTAAAACTAAGCTTACCAGAGACTTAAAAGGTGGCCTTACACAACTGTTGATGGGTCACGTTGCAGAGTAGCACATTTATTGCCTAGTGCCTTTGCTTTTAGAAGCCCAGTCAACCCCATTGCAGGCCACACCTTCAACTCTGGCAAATGTTGTGAAAGGCCTGTGTACCCTAAACTTAAAGTGGGTTTAGATTGGAACCAAACTCCAATAATGTAAAACCAGACCCAGCCTCCTTGTCTGTATCCCTTAATCCAAAGTGTTCTTGCCTCTTCATTCTCAAAAGGAATTCACTAATTTGGAGGAGTGAAATAGCTGTCATTACAAGGCTCTAACCACCAGTCTCAAGGAGTCATTTGATTACTCAATAAATACAAAATTCAATGGACAGTGCTACCTAGGGTAGCAAAGTCTAGGTCTGGGATGAATGTAACTGCCACCTTCATGGAACCCCAAAACCAAGTGGAGCCCACCTGGCCATTGTAAATCCTCTAAAAAGCAAGATATCACTGACCACACACAGGAAGGCCATACATACCATTGACCAGCCTGTAACCTGGATGCGGGCTGACACACTTCACCTCTAACTCCCCAGGGAGCCCAGGCAAAGTCAGATTTACAGAGAAGAGAGACAGAGAGAAAGGTCTTCCATCTCTTGGTTCATTCCCCAAGTGGTCGCAACAGCCATACCTGAGCCAATCAGAAGCCAGGAGACATGAGACAGGAGACAGGAGGTTCTTCTGGATCTCCCACACAGGTACAGGTTCCCATGGCTTTGGGCCATCCTCTTCTGCTTTCCCAGGGCAAAGCAGGGAGCTGGAAAGGAAGTGAGGATGTTGGGACACAAACTGGTGCCACATGGGATCCCGGCATGTGCAAAGTGAGGATTCAGGCACTGGCAATCATGCTGGGCCCTGTTCGATGTAATTTGTACAGCTCGAATTGTTTCATAAGGAGAAAAGAAAGAGTAAACTCCATTTATGCAAGCATTTATGCTGCATGCCTAAGTGAGCCAATGCCGAGTAGCTCAGAACAGATACATTCACCCAGATGCTTGTTGAGTCACATAACTGAAGCACATCTTTGATAATCTAGTTCTAATTTGTTAGGAAGAAAAGAATAAATTTTAAAATTTCAAATTTAGATTGTAGACAAGATGGCCGACATAGGAGGAAGACTGTGAGAGAGCTCACAGACAGAGAGGGCTAGAACGCGACAAAAGCGTAAGTGGAGCAGCATAGAACTACAGGGAGAAGAACGTGAAGTTCCCTGGACAGTGTGGAGCCAAAAAAATCCACACAACTCGGAAGAGCAACCAGGGAAAAACAAAGCAAAGGACAGGGAAGACGACTTTCCGCTCCTGACCTGCTGAGTCACCTCTGAGGGCAGACGCTGAAAGCCGCTGAACCCACCCAAAGACCGACCTGAAGACGCTGTGGCCGTGAGGACCGGAGGTGATTGGGACCCGCTGGCATCTGCTCACCCTGGTCACCAGGACTCGCCAGGACCTGCCCCGCTGCGGACACCAGGACCCTGAATCACCGGGACCCGCCGGCATCTGCCCACCCTGGTCGCCAACCCCCGGGACCTGCACCAGCCGCAGCCTCCAGGCTCCATCGCGACCCGCGCGGAGACCAGCAACGGACGCAGCAGTCGGGAGACGCACTGGCGGCCAGGATTCCCACCAGAGGAAGAGGCAGACTGCAAGAACCTGAGGTTTGAGTGAGTTGGGTGGGGACAGTGGTGGGTTGGAGGCTTCGGGAGTTGGCCCCCCAGGGGCACGGACAGAGCCTGAACACAATTGGCCTCCCCGCCCCTCCCCCCCCCCCAGGCTCCAGCCTCTAGAGACACAGGGCGAGTGCCTTGAGACTGCCAAAACTGTGTCTGGGAGAAAGGCAAAAGGCACACTGGATACTCCCCTGTGCCTTTGCGGTGTGGCACTCAGCTGGGCGGTGCTATCCCACAGGAACCCAAGCACGCCTCTGGGCTGGGCAGTTCCCTGCTAGCGCAGGGGCGGTCGGTCCCCTGCAAGTGCTGGGGTGGGCGGACCTGCGCAGGAGGCGTTTCCAGAGAGCACCTGGAACACGCCCTATAGTCCCTTGCTCCGAGCCCTGTGATCCAGTAAACAGGGTGCGCGCACAGAGAGTGCCTTCACTCCCCCACGCCCTGTGGTAGCATACCTGTAGGGGACGAGCTGAGAGTGTGCTTTGAATCCGCTGGGCCCTGGAAGAGGCGCCCTGAGGTCCAGTGTTCTGGAGACGCACCAAAAGTGCCTTGAAAATTCCCACACCCTGCTACTCCACGCCTGCAGACTCCGATCTCTACAGGATAGTGCTTGGAGACCCCTCAGCACACTGGTGCCTAGGTCTCTCAAAAAAGAAACACTAACACAATGGGAAGAAATACCAGAAAAGGTAATGATCCAGATGAGAGTGCCAACACCCTACCAATAAAGGATCGAAAGCCAATGTCTATTTCGGAGATGCGAGATGAAGACATAGAAGATCTACCAGACAAGGAATTCAAAAAAATAATGTTAAAATATGTCAGAGACAATGAGAAGAATTGGGAGGACTTCAAGGAATTCAAGAACCACATAGCCTCAGAAATACAACAAATGAAAAGTAAAATCCTTGACTTAGAGCACAAAATTGAGAGCCTAACCAACAGAACAAATACAGCAGAAGAGAGGATCTCTGAAACGGAAGACACACAAAACGAACACACCCAGTTCATGAAACAGCTGGAGACAAGTCTGAACAAAGCCAATAAGACCACACAAGAAATGAAAGACAACCTCAGAAAATCAAATATTAGGATTATTGGCCTTCCTGAAGGAGCGGAAAAAGAATCAGGAATGCAAATGGTGCTCGACGAAATTATACAGGAAAACTTTCAAAACACTTGGAACATGAATCCAGCTCAAATCCAGGACGGTCAGAGGACTCCCAGCAGATATGACCCAAAGCGATCTTCACCCAGACATATGGTGCTCAAGTTCCACTCCAACGAAGACAAAGAAAGAATCCTGAGACAAGTACGAAGCAGAGAAAAGATCACATACCGGGGAAAACCAATCAGGATCACGGCTGACTTTTCTGAAGAGACCTTACAAGCAAGAAGAGAATGGACAAAGATCTTCCAAATCCTGAATCAGAACAACTGTCAACCAAGAATATTGTACCCAGCAAAGATCTCATTCGTATTTGAGAACGAAATCAAATACTTCCACAGCAAAGAGAAATTAGAAGAATATGCCAGCACAAAACCAGCTCTACAAAATCTCCTTAGAAATGCACTAATTCCAGAAAAAAAGGAGGTGAATCATAAGCAAAGATGGCAAACAGGAAGGTCTCCCCACTAAAGTCCACACAAGGAAGGGCAATAACACAGATATCAACACCCACAAAAACAAGTATGGCAGGGCAAAATCACAACCTCTCAATTTTAACTCTCAACACAAATGGCCTGAACTCACCAATCAAAAGGCATAGATTAACAGAATGGATTATCAAACAGCACCCAACTATCTGTTGCCTACAAGAGACACATCTAACCAGAAGAGATTCAAAGAAGCTGAAAGTGAAAGGTTGGAAACAGATATTTCATGCCAATGGACGAGAAAAAAAGGCTGGGGTAGCTGTCTTAATTTCAGATGATGTGGACTTCAATCTGACACACATCAAAAAGGACAGGGAAGGACATTATATATTGGTGAAGGGACTGATCCATCAGGAAGTAATTACCATTGTGAACATATATGCACCAAATTCAAACGCACCTAGCTACGTGAAGCAATTACTCACGGACTTAAGGGGAGACATAGATATGCACACAATAATAGTGGGTGATCTTAACACCCCACTAACAACTATAGACAGATCAACAAAACAAAAACTCAACAAAGAAACAACAGAGCTCATACAAACAACAGAACAACTGGACTTGGTTGACATCTATAGAATTTTTTACCCTAAGGCCACAGATTATACATTTTTTTCAGCAGTGCATGGCACCTTCTCCAGGATCGACCACATGATAGGACACAAAGCAAACCTAAATAACTTCAAAAAGATAGGAATCATACCATGTACCCTCTCAGACCACCACGGAATGAAGCTGGAAATCAGCAATTCAAAATGTCCCAGGAAATACAGAAACTCTTGGAGGCTGAACAATATGCTATTAAACGAACAATGGATCAGAGAAGAAATTAAAGATGAGATCAAAAAATTTATGGAAACCAATGAAAACTCTGATACAACATTCCAAAATTTGTGGGACACTGCCAAAGCAGTGCTACGGGGTAAACTCATCGCAATTGGAGCTCATGTCAAGGCCCAAGAGAGGCGCCAAATACAGGAACTAAACACACACCTCCAGGAACTGGAAAAACAACAGCAGAAGAGCCCCACACACAATAGGAAACAAGAAATCATCAAAACAAGGGAGGAAATCAACCAGATAGAAATAAAAAAAACCATACACAAAATCAATGAATCAAAAAGCTGGTTTTTTGAGAAGATAAACAAGATAGACACTCCACTGGCCCGACTGACAAAGAAAAAACAAGAGAAGGCAAGAATTAACAGCATCAAAGATGAAAAAGGCAACATAACAACAGACACCGCATCCATTAAGGCCATAATCAGAAATTACTACAAAGCACTGTACTCCAACAAATCAGAAGATCACCAAGAAATGGAAAAGTTCTTAGACTTCTACCACTTGCCAAAACTTAGCCCAGAGGCAACAAACGACCTGAACAAACCCATAACTGAAGCAGAGATTGAATCAGTGATTAAAGACCTCCCAACAAGGAAAAGCCCAGGCCCAGACGGCTTCACTACAGAATTCTACAAAACATTCCGAACAGAGCTGACCCCAATCCTCTACAAACTCTTCAAAACAATAGAAGAAGAGGCAACCCTTCCAAACTCATTCTATGAAGCCAACATTACCTTAATCCCAAAACCAGACAGAGAACTAACAGAGAAGGAAAACTACAGACCTATCTCTTTGATGAACATTGATGCTAAGATTCTCAACAAAATCCTAGCCAACAGAATTCAAAAACACATCAGACAGATCATTCATCCAGATCAAGTAGGATTCATCCCTGGAATGCAGGGATGGTTCAACATTCGAAAATCTATAAATGTGATACACCACATCCAAAAACTGAAAAACAAGAATCACATGATAGTATCAATAGATGCGGAAAAAGCTTTCGACAAAATCCAACATCACTTCCTACTAAAAACCCTAACCAAGGTAGGCATAGATGGAAAAATCCACAACATAATTAAAGCAATATATGAAAAACCCAACGCCAGCATCATACTGAATGGAGAAAAGCTGGAACCCTTCCCACTGAGATCTGGAACAAGACAGGGATGTCCACTTTCTCCACTACTATTCAACATAGTCCTAGAGGTACTCGCTGAGGCCATAAGACAAGAAAAAGAAATCAGAGGAATCCAAATGGGAAACGAAGAAGTCAAGCTCTCACTATACGCAGATGATATGATTCTTTATGTAGAAGAGCCAAGAGACTCAATACAGAGACTGCTAGAACTTGTACGAGAGTTTGGTAGAGTGGCAGGGTACAAAATTAATGAACAAAAATCAACAGCCATAGTGTATGCGAACAGCCCCAAGATGGAAAAAGACTTAACCAGCAAGATACCATTCAAAATAACAGAGAAAAGTATGAAATATCTGGGAATAAATCTAACCAAAAATGTAGAAGACTTATTTGAAGAAAACTACAATCTGCTTAAAAAAGAAATTGAACAAGACCTCAAAAGATGGAGTAATATCCCATGCTCCTGGATAGGTAAAATCAATATCATTAAAATGTCTATACTGCCAAAAGCAATATATACATTCAACGCAATCCCAATCAAATTGCCCAAAACATTCTTCACAGATCTGGAAACAATGATCCAAAGGTTCATCTGGAAGCACAAAAAACCACGGATAGCTAGAACTATCCTGAAGAACAGGAAGTTAGCAGGGGGAATCACAGTTCCGGACCTCTGGACATACTATAGGGCAGTGGTTATCAAAACAGCGTGGTACTGGCACAAAGATAGAGAGGAAGATCAATGGAGCAGAATAGAAACGCCAGAAGGAAACCCACACAGATACAGCCAAATAATCTTTGACAAAAAGACAAACGACAACCCAGGCAAATGGGAAGGTCTGTTCAATAAATGCTGCTGGGACAACTGGTTGATAGCCTGCAGAAACAAAAAAATAGATCCACATCTCTCACCATACACTAAGATCAGATCTAAATGGATAACAGATCTAAACCTACATCCAGAAACCTTCAAACTTTTGGAAGAAAATGTTGGAAACACACTGGAACACTTAGGGGTAGGCCCTCACTTCCTAAAAAAGACTCCAGATGCAGTAGAAATCAAGACCAAAATAAACAATTGGGACCTCATCAAACTAAGAAGCTTCTGTACAGCTAGAGAAACAATCAACAAAGTAAAAAGGCAACCCACAGAATGGGAGAAGATCTTCGCACACGACATAGGTGATAGAGGGCTAATATCCAGAATATACAAAGAGCTACAAAACAACCAAAATGTCAAAACAAACAAGCCACTCAAGAAATGGGCACGGGAAATGGGCAGACACTTCACAAAGGAACAAACCCAAATGGCAAATAAACATATGAAAAAATGCTCAAGTTCCCTGGCAATAAGGGAAATCCAAATTAAAACATCAATGAGGTACCACCTAACGCCAGTAAGACTGGCCCACATGAATAAAAGCACCAACGACACTTGTTGGCGAGGTTGCGGGGAAAAGGGAACCCTACTCCACTGCTGGTGGGGCTGCAGGCTGGTACAGCCTCTATGGAAATCAGTATGGAGAATATTCAAACAACTCAAATTCAATATACCGTATGATCCAGCAATAGCACTCCTAGGAATATATCCAGAACACTTGTTCTATGAGAAACCAACATGTACTCCTATGTTCATAGCAGCACAATCAGTAATTGCAAAAACATGGAAACAACCAAAATGCCCATCAACAGAGGATTGGATAAGAAAGCTATGGTTCATCTACTCCATGGAATACTACTCAGCTATTAAAAAAAACAAAATGCAGTTCTTTGTGGCCAAATGGGCCAAACTGGAAACCATAATGCTAAGGGAAATGAGCCAATCCCAAAAGGTTAAATACCACATGTTTGCCTTAATTTAAGATGATATGATGTTATGTATAACATGTTATGTTTTGAATGTTATATGTTGTGTATAAACTAAAATTGAAGTATAGGTGAGGTGGTCACAGAAGGTGGCTGGGAACCCGCATTTACTTTTAACATATTGGTTACTCATTACTATGTCAATTAATTCCATAATGATGTAAATTTTTGCTGATGGTATGTTGGAGCTTTCAATTGACTGGGATGATACTCTGCTGGCTCTGTCTTCAGACCAGAGAGGGTATACCTAAGAAACCGTTGAACTTGACGGGACAATAAGATGCTGGACTCTATGTTTGGTATACGCTTGCAATGGGGAAATCTCAACTGAACTTGAGCTGTGGTTATGCAATAAGGTGGAGGAATCCACCATGGTGGGAGGGTTTGGGGAGGGGTGGGGAGAACCCAAGTATCTATGTAACTGTGTCACATAATACAATGTAATTACTGAAGTTAAATAATAAATAATTAAAAAAATTTAAAAAAAAAAAAAAATAATAATAATAAAAAAAAAATTCAAATTTATTAACATTAATATTAGCACCTTTATTTTCTGGTCAGGAGATGTTACTCTTACTAGTTATTCAAAATTATAAAAATGTAATTTTGACCAGAGAATTAAGGCTTTAGGTAAAGCTGTAATACTCATTGTGTTCTGGGTGCTGAGTACCATGAGCTAGCCTTTAAGAGTTCTCTTTGACAGTAAAATAATTTTAAATGGTAGCTGCATTTGTCTCATTTACATTTCTTCTACATGTCTTCTACATGGAGTTTCTTTTATGTGTCTTCTAAATGGAGTTGCTGACTACAACTTGGGTAAAGGTAAATGAGATCAATGTTTCTAAATGTAAACTTAAATGAAATCTAAGCACCTTAAAGTGTATAAAAAAAGACTACTTGGTCTTTGTTTTAGTAAGGAAATCTCTTACTTTGTCTGCTGTTTTTGTTAATTTTGGGGGGAAAGTGATTAGATTAAAGAATGAAGTGTTTTGATATATACCTACCTTGAAATATTTGAATAATCACTTTGTGATTATTCATAAGTCTGGTTTGTAACTGGGTAAATCACCCCAACTACATGGGTAGATAGTCCATGATGTTGAGGGATGTTATTTTATCCAGACATCTTAAGGCTTTTTGTAGTATTTTATACATTCAGTTCTCCCAGATTTTCAGATGGGACCCTAGAAATTCCAAAGTGTATATTTCCATTCTGGAAAGGCTATGTCCAATTTAGCTATTTGGATTACATGGAAAGCCATCATCAAGGTGTGGAGTTACGTTGACATTTAAATATGCTAATATGCAAATGATATTTTAATTTTATTTTTGTGATGGTTGCATACTTGAAAAGGATACATATCTATGTTGATCACTGATTAGGGTGGGGAGGGTTAGAGGTAGGGTTACAACTTTCCCAGCAGGCTTTAGCGGCAAGTATCTGGGTGAATGCAGACTCTAAGGTGCACTATATCAGCCAGTGGATGTTAGGATTTCCTCAACCTTGGACTAATGCAATCAGCAGCATCTCAGAACTATTGAAACCACTTAAGCAGTATCCTCGGAACATGCTCCACAGCAGGAACCCTGGGATGACATCAGGTGACCATCCCCCATCCCCATGTACTGTTGTGGTTAGGATGCTGGGTGTGGCCCTCGCCCCTTCTTTCCTTCTTTACCTCAGATGAGAGAATGGGAAAAAAAGGAAACTGGAAGCAGTCATCTCATCCACTTTCCCCTATTTATCGACTCTACCCACCCTGTTCAGTGGTCCCATAGGCAAGCTATCCATGCAGGTGGCAGAAGGAGCAAAAAGCCCATAGAAACGTTACCGATATAAATGTCCTAGCAACTACATAAAGTCTGATGCTCCTGTTGTGTTATCAGTCCTGATGGGTATCTTAATACAAAGAAAGTCATGTGCTAGGTAGATGGCCATGCATTTGTGGGTGTCACGGCTGTAGATTACTTGGGAAAGAAGAGTTAGGATGTAGGAGAGGGGAGGCCAATGAGAGAGTTCATTGCAGGTGGTAAATGACTTGCGGCGGCGGGGGGGGGGGGGGGCTTCTACTGACAAGGCTATTGTACTGGCAGGTAAGCAGGAGGGCTAAGACTGAGCGGTTTTGAGGAGGGACACTGAAGAACCTTAGAGGGCCAAACAAGTACAGCCACTCATGTGGGAGACCTGAGCAGGACTGATAAGCATCTACCACGACCCACTAATGTTCATTAAAGCTGGAGGGCCTACCTGGCAGGGCTAAACGAGCATAATAACGGGATGGGTCATGTTAGGCTGGTTATGAAACTAACTACCAAAAGAGAAGCTGGGTCTGTGGGCAGATTCTGTAGGGGATATATAGGCCCAACACTGTGGTACTGCAATATCCACTGGTTTTCTCAAGAATGGGGGGAAGTGGGGTGACAAGCCAAACTAGGCATGACTATAGAACCCACCAACACTCATGGGTACTGGGGTTGGTAGTCGGCTGGGTTGATTCTGGCTGCAACAGCTGTTGGAACACGAAAGAATTGGGTGTAGGGTGGGTTAGGCCAGAACATCCATCAGTACACAAAACCCAAGACAGAGAGGGCAGACTATGCCTGGTAAGGGCCTAGCACCTGCTGGCATGTGAAAGCTGGATCTGGGAGTGGGCCCAGTGGAGAAACTTGAGGAACTCCTTTGGTGGATCATAGCTCCTGCTGGTAAACACATGATTCAGGACTGGATGTTGGTCAGGATGGGCAGGGCTGCACTTTTCAGCAGGCAGGTGAGTTGGCTCAGAAGGGGGCAGACCAGGCAAGGCAAGGACAAATTGCTGTCCTATTTGTTCTGTTCTCCATCCCCTGCTGTGGTACTAGATGTCCTTTGCAGGCCCCAATGGACTGCCATATCCCCCCTGTGCATCTGGGCATGCTTTCCACTGCACTGGCTTCACCAGCTGAGGAGATGCAGTTCTGACGCATGCATTCCACAGTCAGACCAAAGATCCTGTGATTTCCCTGTGGTTGGAATTTTGACGCTATTGGTCCTGTTGAGGGGGTCAACAAAGAAACCTCACCAGATGAGACAGACCTGACTCTAGCTTGTGCCAGCCAGTGCAGGTTGTGGACCAGTCTGTCACCCACATCAGCCTACACACACACACTGGTGGTTGCCATTGCCACATCAGTTTTGGACCCAGTCCCGACTCATATGCAAACCAATGGATGCTACAGTGAGCCTAACCCTCCCTACAACACACCTGGCTTTCCACACACCAGCAGGAACTACAGCCTAGTCGGGGCAACCCCCAGTAACACCCAAGTCCTTCCCCAAACCACAGCTCCTGCACATTCTGATATGTGCAGCAGATTGATCTAATCTGTCCCACATCTCATTTGGCTTTTGTACACACCAAAGCCTGCTGCAGCCTAGCTCAGCCCAACTGACCCCAATATCCAGTCGACACTAAGCTACCACCTGTCCAGCCAGGCCCATCTGGTTCTCATGCCCCTCCAGTGGGAGTTGCAGCAGATCAGAGAGATGCCAAGTTTCCTTGCTGGGCCCACTCCCGCTCCCAACCTTGCACTTTGCAGGTGGTTCTGCAGTCCAGCCTAACAGGACTTTCCCACAGCCCTGGCACTCAGCAGCTGATCCTGTGGCAGAGCCTGACCAGCACCACTTACCCTGCCTCATGCATCTACCACATGGTCACTCAGCCCAGCTTGGTTCTCCCCGTACCCCAGCTCACATGCAGGCCAATGGTTTTCTTCACCCTGCCCAGCCTGGTCTACCCCTAGTTCCAGCTCTCATGCTCGACAGTAGTAGCAGTGGTTAAGCAGGGGAACCACCACTGCCCTCCTACTAGAATTGCCTGGCCAGGTCTTATATGTACTGATGGATGCTGAGGCCGTGTTTATGTCTCGCCTCACCTTGACATTTGCTCGCAGGTATTGCAATGTGGTTCTGCCTGGCCTGTCCCTAGTTCCAGCTCATGCTGGTGGGTACTACAGCCTAGCACACCCCAACCAGGCCCTAGTCCCGGAACTAAAGTGAACCAGTTAGGGTTGCTGCCCAACCCAGCTTGTACTACACCCATCCTGGATCTTACATTAGCCAATGAATGGATGCTATAAACTTGCCCAGTTTGGACTGACCCTAGACCTAACCTACACATTTGATGGCAACTACTGTATCTGACCTGGTCTGGGCTGCTCCCAGCCTTGATTCTTGCATTCACCTACAGAGACTGTGTCTTGACAGAGGAGTTCCCCAATTCTTCTATCAGGTCACCTCCAGATCTTACACACATTGGTGGGTCCTTGGCCCAGCCAGATTTAGTCCACCTCCTCTCCTGGCAGGTACACTGGCTTTGCTCAAGCAGCCCACACCCATTCCAGCACCACTGGTGCCAAACCCCACCTCCTCCAACCCCTAGACCCACTCTTACGTGGTTCAGTGGGTGATGAGTCTGGCACATCCCAGACACAATCCACAACCTTGCCGAGGGATGCTGCAGCCATGTCCAGCCCAGTTTGCCAACTCCATCCCTCCTCTCATGCTTACCAGGATGAAGCAGAAACCAGCCAGTGTATCTGCTTAGCTCCCCTACCAGCCTTGCTTCCAGCCACTGATTCTGAACCTGCTGGTTGCTCTGACCCAGCCTAGCATAACCCATCAGCCTCTTGGCCTTTGCCATCAGATGCTACAGTCTTCCCAGCCAGCTCCCAGTCCCAACGCTCACTGGTGGGTGCTGCAGCCTCACCTTGCCCATCCACCTAGCACATTTGTGGATCCCCAAACTGGTCCCCGAGCACACCTACTGGCCTGGGACTCTACCCCTCCACCCGTCCAGGACACAAGCACTTACACAGGTACCCCAGCCCACAACATCATGCCAGCCTGGATCCCCATTACGTGCTCAAGTCCCCAAGCTTGATCCACTCGTGCACCATGCCAGCATGTCAGCCTGGGACAGTATACCTTCCCCCTGAAACCAAAGCATGTGCAGACGGCCCCAACCTGCTTTGCTGTCCCCCAACGTCCAGTGTGAGTTCCACAGCCACTGGAAAGCAAGCTGCCCATGCAAGTGGAGAAGGAGCAAAACACCCATGGAAATGTTTTTTTTTTTAAAGATTTTATTATTATTGGAAAACCGGATGTACAGAGAGGAGGAGAGACAGAGAGGAAGATCTTCCATCCTATGATTCACTCCCCAAGTGAGCCGCAACGGGCCGGTACACACCAATCCGATGCCGGGACCAGGAAACTCCTCTGGGTCTCCCACGTGGGTGCAGGGTCCCAAAGCTTTGGGCCTTCCTCGACTGCTTTCCCAGGCCACAAGCATGGAGCTGGATGGGAAGTGGAGCTGCCGGGATTAGAACCGGCACCCATATGGGATCCCAGGGCTTTCAAGGCGAGGACTTTAGCTGCTAGGCCATGCCGCCGGGCCCCACCCATGGAAATGTTACTGATATAAATATCCTAGCAATCACGTAATGTCTGATGCTCCTGTTGTGTTATCAGTCCTGATGGTTAACTTAGGAAAAAGGAAGTCACTCCCTTTCTCTCTCTAACTCAACTAAATAGATTTTTTTTCTTTTGCTTTTTAAATATATTTCTATTTTGGATTTTGAATTATGTGGTACATTTTTGTATAGGTTAGGAATTCCCCCTCAACTCCCACCCCCATCAGATTTTTCCCATTTTGTTACAATAGTGTAGTCCTTCATAAGGAATCATAATTCAATCAGTCTCTTATTGAAGTGTACCCCAACACTGTTGGTACAGACAATGTCAGACACTCCAGCATCCCATTGCCTACACATGTCCCACAGTTTCATTGGGAATCCATCTTTTGTCTGGATGCAGGGATGCATGTTCCATTGTACCCCCACGTCTGTATATGATAGACCCCAATACTCCATCACTATACATTACCATAAGTGAGAAGCCATGAAATAAGGTCAACAACTGGTATGGGTTAGAACAGCCACATCAACAGCAATAACATCAACAACAAATTACAGCACCTTGAAAAAATAGCGCACCACTAAGTAACCAACACGTGAATGACAAAAAGGAAACAGAAGACTCAGGAAAAATGACACCATCGTCTAATTCTTGAGCACGTGATGAATTTGACTAGAGAAAAGAGATTATTTGGAAGGAACCAAACTGAAATAAAAACATCAAAACACATGGGATACAGCCGAAAACGGCAAACAAGCGATCAAAAAACAGTATGGATTGGACTATTGGAGTTACACTTTCCATGTTTGCTCCCTTATATAAGAGAGAATATATCGTATTTGTTCTTTTGTGATTGATTCATTTCACTGAGCATAATGGGCTCTAGTTGGGACCACCTAACTCCAGTGACACTGGCCTACATTCAGAACTCAACTAACGGGCCCGGCGGCATGGCCTAGCAGTTAAAGTCCTCTCCTTGAATGCCCCGGGATCCCATATGGGCACCGGTTCTAATCCCGGCAGCTCCATTTCCCATCCAGCTCCATGCTTGTGGCCTGGGAAAGCAGTTGGGAATGGCCCAAGGCTTTTGACCCTGCACCCGCGTGGGAGACCCGGAGGAGTTTCCTGGTCCCGGCATCGGATTGGTGTGTACCGGCCCGTTGCGGCTCACTTGGGGAGTGAAATATTGGATGGAAGATCTTCCTCTCTGTCTCTCCTCCTCTCTGTATATCTGGCTTTCCAATAATAATAAATCTTAAAAAAAAAAAAAAAAAAGAACTCAACTAACAACACCTGCTTGCGTGGATATGGGGAGAAAGGCACCCTCCTTCACTGCTGGTGGGAGTGTAGGCTAGTACAACCACTGTGGCAATCAGTATGGACAGTGCTTGGAAAATTGCAAATAAACCTGCCATACGACCCAGCTATCCTGCTCCTAGCAATATACCCAAAAGAAATGAAATCTGCATGTGAGAAGGGAATCTGTAATCCTATATTTACAGCAGCACAATCTACAATAGCAAAGACATGGAAACAATCCAGATGTGCGTCCAATGAAGAGTGGTTAAAGAAACTGTGGTACATCTACTCCATGGAATATTATTCAGCTAATAAGAAGAATGAAATAGGTGTTAAAGTGGGAAAAAAAAAAAAAAAAAAAGGAGGCTCCCAAAGCCTAAAAGGTGCAAATGTTTCATAAAAATCTTTCAGGTACTTTACTGAATGCTCTCTGGAATGAACATAAATGTTTTTGTTTGCCAATTAATGAGTTGTATAATTTTAACTTTGGCTATTTAAAGTATTTATTTACACTTTTGTGTCCTTTTCTACATTTGCAGTCAGATTTATGGAGAACACTAACAGGTATTCTCAAACACAAGGTGCTGAGCGCTCTCGCTGCTGGACTCAACAGGAAATTCCAGAACTCTGAAAAAAAAGAAATAGAAAATTAAACCCACAAACCCCGTTAATGCAGAATGAGTTACATGACATTGAACAAATTAATGAAACTTGTGGATTTCTATTATTTAAAATATTGATGGTTCTGTATTTAAGTGCTTCTAGGTTCAGAAAAACCTTTTTCCCGTAATTTCTGTCATTTTCAGTGCTTTGGGATAGTTTTGGGCACGGAGTGCCTTTCCCCCCTGCTAATTCCTCTAACACAAAAACTTTTCTGAGGATTTTTGCTTTTTTCTTTGACAGTGTAATTATCTGTATGAGTTAAACTAGAATCTGTTCTTGTCCCAACAGGATAAAATTAGAAACACTACCATATCTGAAACCACACAGAATACCTGACTTCAAGGGTCCCTAGCTTTGTGGTAAGAGAATGAAGATGTTACTTTTTAGTAGGCTCTAAAACTTACACATATTACATACTATGGTTGACAAATATCTAACCTGCCTGGGATTGACACTTTAACTTTTAGAGTTTATATATCTGAGGTGATTATGTCTTCGTTTTTGAAAGATTTATCTTATTTTCATTACAAAGTCAGATATACAGAGAGGAGGAGAGACAGAGAGGAAGATCTTCCATCCGATGGTTCACTCCCCAAGTGACCACAATGGCTGGCGCTGCTCCGATCTGAAGCCAGGAGCCAGGAACCACTTCCAGGTCTCCCACATGGGTGCAGGATCCCAAAGCTTTGGGCCATCCTCGACTGCTTTCCCAGGCCACAAGCATGGAGCTGGATGGGAAGTGGAACTGCCAGAATTAGAATTGGTGCCCATATGGGATCCCGGCACATTCAAGGTGAGGACTTTGGCTGTTAGGCCACGGCGCTGGGCCCTTATTATGTATTCTTCATGCAAATAGTCAAGAAGCAAGCTGTAAAACAACTGTAGTTAGATTATAACTCTACTCTGTTTTTAAGCTTACTAGCCTACAGAGTTTTCTAGGACTGATGATTACATGGTTAGCCAAGCTTCTATTGTAGTTAGATGAATTTATAATATGCTTTGTTTTATATTGCAAACCTGTTCATTGTTTTTAAGATGCAAACTCGATTTGCTATGTTCTTATTGACCTTCTTATATATCTAAATTTATTTGAGCTTTGTACTATTGCTTGTCAGAATTGTAGATAAGTACAATTCCTAACTAGATGATGTTGGCCAAGCACCTTCCGGTGATGACCCATGCCTGCAGATGAGGCGAAGCTTGACAGTAAGCACCCGGTAAAGTTAGGAGAAGGACCACTCCCTCTAAAGCCTCTTTGATGTGAAAGTGTGCCTTAAAAGGGGTTTTGACACTGGCTCTTTTGCTTTAAAACCAACCAAGCTTTCTGTTGAGCTGATTCACACACATAAATAGTTCCTCAGGCAGAGTTTACACTTAGATTACCTTGTAGTATTTGAACTGACAGACCAAGGGAAGTGAAAAGCTGTTTGCAGAGCTATGGGTGGCATGCATACAAGTGGAGGTGATGGGCTCTAGCAGCTGTGGGAGGCACACGTACAAGTGGAGGTGATGGGGCTCTAGCAAGTAAAAACTGGCTTCTGCAGTTACAAAGTGAGCAGGACCACTCATGGCCTTTAAATAATCCTGATTGATGTATCTATGGATAGGGACGCTTCTTGTTTTTGTGGTGTGATTGAGGATGGCTGTATTTCCTTCATCTTCTTTCTCTCCCTGTAGAGTTGGAATCAAAATGGAGTAAACACGCTCATTGCTAACTCCTGCTTTACTTGCTAGGCTAAGAAACTGTGTGAGCTTGCAGGCCTAATGGCCAACACGACCTTTAGTGCCAACGGCCCCAATTCCCATAAATCAAGGCTTCAGCCTTATTAACCCATAGATAAGTCAAGATCTGGGTCTGCTTATCACAGGTGGCACCAAGATTGGAGCCCAGACCTGAGGAGAGCAGGCAGGGGCTGGCAAGCCAAGATAAGCAAGGAATGTGTAACCCTTTTTCACTCACCTCTTGAGCTGTTGTAAATTGTACCCCCTTTGAAGCTGTGTCCAACTGCCCCTATAAAAACTTTGTAATTGTACTGCTCAGGGCTACACTCCACTCTGGTAAGGGGTGTTGGTCCTGGCTGGCCAGTGAGCCAGTCGGTTAGTCTGTCTGTTGCCTTTCCTCTCATTTATAATAAACTTTGTTGTGACTGTCATTGCTGAATGTAGCCTTCTGTTTTAGCAGTTGAGTGGATGTAACAACCCCAAACCCTCTTTCTGCTCCCCATAGCAGTTAAATATTTTTATGAGTTTGATACAAAATACATTGCCCTTGAATGAAAATAGCTGCCCAATATGTAGCTATTATTAAACTGAGCATTGAGTTATGAATATAGATACTAATTTGAGAAATTTCAAAACTTCCTAACTAGAAAACAAAACAAAAAGCCTACATTAGCTGTCCATTCGTTGCTTTGTATGTTTTGGCATGGTCTTCTAAGGTGTCTCACTGGAATTTGTTAGCTTGGAGGTGTTGGTTGAGTTTAATCCAAGTCTAGGCCTCTGAAGACTTCAGAGTTCCTCACAGTGAGTCCCTTGAGCGACACCTGTAAGAGACTTGTAGGGCCCTTCTGCTTGGGTTAGGTTTCAACACCTTCACACAGGATGAAAGCTGACTTTTATCAGAGGTCTCAATGAGGTCATGAGAATGGGTGCAAAGTGCTTTCTGGTTAAATTTTCTGTTGAAATCTACTCCCATTTCTGGCCGGCAGACTGTATGAAAGGAGCCTTGTTTGTTCCTGAAGGGCACCCTTACACTAAGAGGAAGTCAACCATGGGAACTGTTTATAAAAAGCACTCTGCTATGTGCCACACACACACACACACACACACAGATACATATGTGCTACAGATTCAATATTATGAAGAACTAATCTACAACAAACTGGGCTCTTCAGTGGCATTTTAAGTCCAACTAGGCCGGTCCTTCTTCTGGAATAGTAAAGCCCAGCGCCCCTGAAGCATCTCCCACTTTCACTTAGTCATTTTGCTTAGGAGAACAAACATGAGGCTGAGGGAAGAGAGACTCAGACATCCTCTCTTTAGGAAATAACAGGCTGAAAAGGCAAGGTATTGAAGCGGAAAATCACAATGGGTCAGCAAGTCTTGTGATTTGATGCAATGCTGTCTTGTGAGTTCTGAGAATCCTCATTTCAAGGAGGAGCGGAAGGAACCGGCCAGTGCTGCTTGTGTTTAGATTCTGGGATATATTCTTTAGCTCTGGGATATTTGGAGACATCAGAGATGGCTGAAATAGCTTGTTGGAATAGATAAGCTCTTCCCTAATTGGGAGGAAGTGCCTGCAGCACAAACACTGAAGCTACGCTTCTCAACATTGGAGATCCCGGCATGGAGATGCAGGAGCCCGCAAGGCATTGCTGCCCCTCCAATTTTCTCCTAAAACGTTGACATTTCCCACTTCATTTGAGGGAAGAGTAACTCAGCACATAGCAAAATAAAAGGGGCAGAGAAAACACAGTACTACCTACGAGTTGTTTTTTTTTTTAATTTTAAAAATTTATTTGAAAGGGGCCTGGCGGTGTGGCCTAGCGGCTAAGGTCCTCGCCTTGAACGCACCGGGATCCCATATGGGCGCCGGTTCTAATCCCGGCAGCTCCACTTCCCATCCAGCTCCCTGCTTGTGGCCTGGGAAAGCAGTTGAGGACAGCCCAATGCTTTGGGACCCTGCACCTGCGTGGGAGACCTGGAACAGGTTCCAGGTTCCCGGCATCGGATCAGCGCGCATCGGCCCGTTGCGGCTCACTTGGGGAGTGAATCATCGGACGGAAGATCTTCCTCTCTGTCTCTCCTCCTCTCTGTATATCTGGCTGTAATAAAATGAATAAATCTTCTAAAAACAATTATTTAAAAGGGGCCTGGTGGCGTGGCCTGGCCTAGTGGCTAAAATCCTCGCCTTGAACTCCCCGGAATCCCATATGGGCACCGGTTCTAATCCTGGCAGCTCCACTTCTCATCCAGCTCCCTGCTTATGGCCTGGGAAAGCAGTCGAGGACGGCCCAATGCTTTGGGACCCTGCACCCGCGTGGGAGACCTGGAAGAGGTTCCTGGTCCCGGCCTCAGATTGGCACATACCGGCCCGTTGCGGCTCACTTGGGGAGTGAAACATCAGATGGAAGATCTTCCTCTCTGTCTCTCCTCCTCTCTGTATATCCGGCTTTCCAATAATAATAAAATCTTTAAAAAATTTAAAAAATTTATTTGGAAGAATGACCGAGATGGAGATCATGCACTCACCAAGCTGATCACAAAGATTGGGTCAGGCCAAAGCCAAAACACAGGAACTCCATCTGGGTCTCTGACATGGGTGACAGGGGTCAAACATCTGGGCCATCCTTTGCTTCTCTCTCAGGTGGGCCAGCAGGGAGTTGGACAAGGTGTGAGTGGGTGCAGTGCTGTGACGTGGCAGGTTAAGGCACTGCCACACCCATGGTTGTGATCCTATGGCTACTGAGAGCCAGCAGCTCCTATTGGATCGCCAGTTCCAGTTCTGTTTGCTCTGCTTCTGATCCAGTTCCCTGCTAATGCACCTGGGAGAGCAGGGAAAGGGGACTCAAGGGGTTCGACCACTGCCCCCATGCGGGAGACCAGATAGTGTTTCTGGTTCTGTTCCAGTCCAGCTTCTGCAGCCATTTGGTGAGTGAACAAGTGCACCTAAGAGCCCCAGCTCTCTCTACCTCATTCAAACAAATAGATACTTAAAAAAAACACACACACACACAAAAAAAACACCTGGACTGTAGGGTTGGCACAGTGGCATAATCCTCAGCCTGTGATACCAGCATTCCAAGGTGGTCTGGTTTGAGTGCTGGCTGTTCTGGTCTGATCCAGCTCCCTACTAATGGTCTGGAAAAGCAGCAGAGGATAACTCAAGTCCTTGGGCCCCGGGAGCCATGTAGGATGTCCAAAGGGAACTCCTGGCTCGCAGCTACAAATCAGCCTACCAGCCCTGGCTGTTGTAGCCATTTGGGAAGTGAACCAGTGAACGGAAGATCTGTCTCTCCCTCTATCTCTGTAACTGAATTTCAAGCCAAAAAAAAAAAAAAATCTTGAAAATAAAGAAACTAACCAGACTGCCTCTCCATGTAGAAGGGCAAGTGTGGGCCTGAATTCGGAAGGATATGCACGTTATTCTGGGTGACGTTATTCTGGGGTCACGACCAGACCTCCAAGGGCAGGACCCAAGGCAGAGCTGCCACAGCTTGCTGAGCCCCACAGCACACACTGCCGGTGGGCCTGCCTCTCCCAGCTCTGGCAGGTCTCTGACACATGACGGTCTGTGTGCTTCCTGGGAGCCTTCACGCAGGCGGATGCTGGGGCGCCACAAGCCACAGTGTGTGTAAATGTGTGCGTGCTCACACCCGTGCACACGTACACAGTGAAATGTCAGTACAGAGCTCAGGACCTGGGTGACTGAGCAAACTCCCAGACTCAGCTAGCGAAGGCACCGCCGAGAACACTGGGAGCAGATACACCCTTTACACCGAAAAGGTGAATTTAAATCATGCATGGAGTCAAGTTCAAGTATTCGCAATTTGCCGATTCGTGATTTGCTGAAGATGTTTGGACCAAAGCAAGTCCACACTGAGAGGCTTATCGTGGGAGTGCAGTGGGAAAGGGACTCATTCCGCTCAGGACAGAGAGCGCCACCTAGCGGAGTCACAGTGAAAGGAAAACCTCAGCCATCTCCTGCAACTTCTTTATTTTTTTTTTAAAGATTTATTTATTTTTATTACAAAGTCAAATATACAGAGAGGAGGAGAGACAGAGAGGAAGATCTTCCATCCGATGAGTCACTCCCCAAGTGAGCCGCAACGGGCGGTGCTGTGCCAATCCGATGCCGGGAACCTGGAACCTCTTCCGGGTCTCCCACGCGGGTGCAGGGTCCCAAAGCATTGGGCTGTCCTCGACTGCTTTCCCAGGCCACAAGCAGGGAGCTGGATGGGGAAGTGGAGCTGCCGGGATTAGAACCGGCGCCCATATGGGATCCCGGGGCTTTCAAGGTGAGGACTTTAGCCGCTAGGCCATGCCGCCGGGCCCGTCTTGCAACTTCTGTTAGTGAAAGAACATAACACACACACACACACACACACACACACACACATTTCCTTTCCGCTCCCTGACCGTGACCTGAGTCCAACATTCTGCACAAGGTCAAACATGCAGAGATATCCCGTATCAAGTGCCAACAGACATCCTCGTTGCCGCATTCTTGAAGGGATCCTTGGAAAGCAAAGCTGCTTCGTGGGGTGCTAACCCGAGGTTTCAGAAGGAATATTTTGGTGTTCTGTGTGGTCCTGGTTTCAGCCTGGAGCCATCTTCAGTCTGTGAGTGTGCATGCTGGTGGCAGCCTGGCCCTGAGTCTGTTTACATGTGACCACAGGGAAGACAGCCTGGACCCGTGTGCTCAGTAAGCCAGCCTCAGCTTTGAATGGAGCCCCAGAGGCTCATGGCTTTGACTGGGACCAACCAAAGAAACAGGTCTCCTTATCACTGAACTCGAGTTGGATGGGCTGGGCCAGGGGTGGGGACCAGTGGGAAAGGACTGCTGGCTCCCGCCCCCCTGTGACCATGACTTTGACCTCATCTGTGTCCCCACAGAGCAATCTGGTCAAGCACTTCAGCCGGTAGCTGTCCTGCAAGAAGAAGGTGGCCCTGCAGGAGCACAATGCTTAGCTGGATGGCTTCTCCAAGCTGCAACACTGGTTCTGCATCGTGGGTGTGCGCAGGGAGGTCCTGGAGGTGACTAGAAGTGGCCCTGTGCATGCGGATGTCTGCTGCTGTTCCGACAGGCTTGTGGGGGTTGTTGTTCTAGGGTGGGAGCATCTTGCAGCACTACCTGCTTAGTGATAAGGTCACCATAGCCCTGACACTTCACTGTCTGGGCTAATGCTGTCCAGTAGAGCTTTGCTTTGTGCTATGATGAAAACAGTTTATATCTGTGTTGTGCAACCTACTAGCCTCCGGCCACTTGTATCTATGGAGCACTTGAGGTTGGTGTGCGTGATTGGAAGTTTGAATTGTCACACTATCAACGAACTTAACCTTCACTGCTGTGGTCGTTGGCTGCCATATTGGATGCACTGCCTTAGGGCAGCAGTCTCCCCTCTGCGGTGGGGAAATCGAGCATTCCTTCATTAAGGACCAGGTGTGATGGACTAAAAGTGACCCCTGGAGATACTCAGCTTGCATAGGGCACCTCATGATGTTTGGTGATGTCAACTAGTTGCAGCCACTGCCGATATTGCCAACAGTGACACCCAGCTGTGGTGCTCCTGTGTTGGGGCTGCCCCCCAAGGATGGAACCGTGTGGTCCAGCGTTGAAGATGCTGAGCACGACGCCTGTGTCCCACACCCAAGGGGCTGGGGTCGATGCCCATCTCTTGCTCAAGCAGATGCCGTGAGGCCCCAGGTGTTTGTAGGAGACCTGGGCTGAGCTCCTGGTGCCCAGCTCCAGCCCCAGGTGGAGCGGAGTTGGGGACATTTGGGGAGCACAGCAGCATATGGGAGCTCTGACTTTCTGTCTTCTCAAAAAAAAAAAAAAAAAGGTGTTGTTTCCTTGCGTTCTGAGATGCCAGTGCCCAGCATTTCCAGCACCGCAACTGTGCCGTTCCCAGTGCCAGCTCAGTGCAATGAGTCTTCTGCTGCAGTGAGGACCACCTGTGCTGCCCCTGGGCCATTCCTCCCTGGTCCCTTCCCTGGGTGGCAGCATAGCCAGGTAGGGCCTCTCGCCAGTGTCCTTGGAAGGGAGCCTTTCCTCCCCAATTTGTCCAATGATACGGCAAGGACAGATGAGCACAGTGATTCTTATAGGTCAGAGGTGGAAAACCTGTGGTTTGCAAGCATGTATTCTGAGCCAGAATTTTAAAATCTGAAAGAACTTGCAAAAACAAAAAACAAAAAAGTCCAGTGTTCTGGGTTCACTTGAAAAGTGAGTTTTTGGCCAGAAAGAGCTGAATTCTGGTCTAGAGGTAGTGGCCAGGACAGCCCAGGCTCCCATAGCTTTCTGCCTGGCCTCTTTGTGTTGACCTGGCTTACAGGCACCTGTGAGGTCACTGGCCAGTAGCTGGGTCAGCTGGGGATGCAGCTTTCAGCCTGCGGTTCATGCAGGTGTCCACCAGAGGGTCCCCTTCGGCCAAGGAACAGGGATCCGAGAAGTTTCAGGAGACACAGTTTGGGGTCAAACTCTGGCTCCTCCACTTCCTTGCTATGTGACCTTGAGTGACTTGTCTAGCTCCACTTCTCCCCCTGGATTTAAGCATTCCTAGTTTGCAGATGATAATAACACACACACACACACACCTCCTTTCTATCATCTTTGTGACACTGAAAGGACATTCGTAAAAAGCTGTTAAGCCAGTGCTGTTATTACTGCTAACATTATTATGGTGAATGAGTTACTTTTATTGGAAAGGCACATTTACAGAGAGAAAGAGAGACATAGAGAGAGAGATTCTGTCTGCTGGTTCACTCCCCTAAATGGCTATAACATCCAGAGCTGAGCTAATCTGAAACTAGGAGTCAGGATCTGCTTCCGGGTCTCCCACGCGGGTGCAGGGTCCCAAGGCTTTGGACCATCCTCGGTTGCTTTCCCAGGCCACAAGCAGGGAGCTAGATGGGAAGTGGAGCAGCTGAGACATGAACCAATGCCCAAATAGGATGCCAGTGTTTGTAGGTGAAGGATTAGCCAATTGAGCTGCTGGGCTATTTCCTGTTAGTATTATTTTCAGAAAATTGGTTTATTCAAGCAGCAAAGTGACATAGATGGATGGAGGGAGAAAGGAAGAGAGAGAGAGGGGGCTTCATTGTGCTATTTTTCTGTCCAGATGCCCACAGGGGCTCAGGGCTGGGCTGGAGTTACAGCTGGGAGTTTGAGACTCACTTGTGATCTCCCATGGGCATGGCAGGAACCCAGTTCCTTGGGCCTTTACTTCTCCATCCCAGAGGGATTTGGCAGGAGGCCTGAAATGGGGAGCCAAATGCCCTTTGATCTGGGGTGCAGGCATCCCGCATGGTGTGTGAGCTGTTGTGTTGAACCCCAATGCCCACGACCTTCTCCAAACAGAAGGGCAGCTGCTTATATGGCTTGGGTTTGTTCAGGCTTTCTGCATTTTATATGTCACAAAAACATTGTTTTGGAGGATATTTTTGCAACCCTAACCTTCAGTGTAGACTGAAAATGTCTTTAAGGTGTGGTATTCAGGCAGGTGAGCACAATGGCAAGTCCTTCTTGTTGGGAATTGTCCCCCTCAAAATGGGGTTCATTTTGTACCTGCAGGAGTGGGGGCTCCCTGTTCCGTGTCCCGGCTGGAGAATGCCTGTGGTTTGTCGAGTTGGAAAGGCACTGGCTGAGCCGGGGGCTCCTGCTCCGCAGCTCGCGTTTTCTGGAGGAATTTTGTACTTTATTCTGGCTGACAGTGCGATGTGCAACCTGTGTTTTGTTGCAATACACAAATGTGGCCACAAGAGGGCAGAGGTAGGGCAGAGGTACTCCACGATCTGGCCTAGAATTACAGCGTGTAGCAACTGACAGCCCTCAGTGTGGAGATAGCAGGAGACCTTAAAAACTGTGCTGGCTCAGAAAGTTCTGGATATACATCCAAGCACACACACACACACGATTTATAAAGTTGGCATCCACAGGATCTCCAAGAGTTCATGGAAATGAATGTGAAAAAACTGCATGCGCTCCAATAAACATATTCTTTTCACTTCGTTTTTTTTTTTTTTTTTTTTTGCAAAAACTCTTTGAATATATTTGCATTTATTATCTATAAACAACCCGTAGAGCATCCGTATAGACATTGGGGGATGGTTGAGGTGCACCTGTACTCTTAGGTGTAGACACAGGTGAGCAGTTACAGGTGGCTGTGAGAGGACCCCAGCCCCACACACGTGTAGCAGGAATCCTGCATTTTCTGTGCCCCACTCATGTTCTCAGAGACTCCCCTTTAAGTTCAGGTCTAGCCCTGAATCCCCCCCAGAGTTCAGCCCCTCCCTCTCAAACCCCATTCCCTACTGGTCACCACTATAGGACAGCAGGGAGTCCCTGGCTTCCACCTGATGTTCCTACTCCGTCCCCTGCCCCAGGAGATCTCCGGCTAGCTAAGCCTGGAGGACCTGCTGGAAATGACAGATGAGCAAGTGTGTGAGATGTGGAAAAATACTAAGTCAATCGCGAGGAGTGCGCCCGTCTCAACGCGTCACTCCCCTGCCTCCGCCATGTGAACCTGTCAGGTGAGTGGGCTGCGGGCACACGTGATCCAAGCTGGACCATGGGCACCATGCACGCGTGCGTGGCAAATGTGGCTATGAGAATGGAGCGCCACAGGCCCGAGGTTCAGGGCCTGATCGAAGGGGCTGGGTAGCATGGCCTTGACTCTGCCCAGGGGGCATCTGCTGAGGTTATGGGCGCTTGGTTTTAGGTGATTGGCGCCCTGCTGTGGACACACTCAGGGAACATAGGGGACCAGGGCTTTATACGGCAAGTCTGGTTTGGGGCCAGTGTGTGTTGCTTCTGATTTTTTTTTTTAACATAAATAACATATTTGTTGCAACCTAAATTACAACACAGATTTGAAAATAACTACCTAAATCTCATTCCCTAAGGAATAAGCCCCATGCCCAGGCCCTGCTTTGGGGGCTGCGGGCATCCCAGGCCACATCCTCACTGCCAGGCCAGGTACCCCACCCCTAAGACAGGTGCTTCCTGGGCTTCCCTGTCTTGTCCTCGGTCACTCACTGATGCTAGAACTGACCTGCCACATGCGTGTCACGCCTCACGTGCTGGGCTGAGCACACACAGGCCCCACTGAGCCCCCTGGAGCAGGAGGGGTAACATGGGAGGGGTGAGGGAAATCCTTCTGGAACCTTGCAGGGGGAGCTGCCTGGCAAGAACCCCATCCTGAACATCCAGGAGAAGCAGGATGCAAAGTGCTCCTGAAACAGCACAGTCTCTGATGTTCCCTCCCGGCCTGGGCTTTGGATAAAGCCCACCACAGACACGCCCCTGCACAGTCCCCCTCCCCTCAGAAAGAAGAAGGAGGGGTCCTGGAGGCCCTATTATTCCATTTGCTTCCTATTTGGGGAAGGTAGGGGGCTAGCAAAGGAAAAGGTGCCCCTTCTTCCTCAGGCCCGCAGGGACTTCTATGTCCCAGCCTGTTCTTCGTGCTCCCGGTCCAGCCTTCCTGACCTCCCACACACGGGTGACACCTGTTCTAACCTCCTGTGGGAGCCTGGTGTCAGCATGCTTCCTCAGCAGTGGCTCATGGCGCCTTTCTAAACATGGATGGAGCATTCTCTGTCCATCCCTGGGTACCAGGGAGCAGGAATCCAGCAGTGCGGAGGTTGACCAGCCATCTGCTCTTGTGGATGTGTGGGCTGGCCCTGAACTGTCCAGTAAATTAACCACCTGGGTTGACAGAGTTCTGGGACATTTCATCACCCCGGAAAGTCCTGTTGGTGTTCCTGCTCCTGAGTATGTTGGAAGAATTCTTAGAAAAAAAACATGCAAAGATGATGAGTTTTAGGTGGGGGTTAAAAGAGATGGAATGTTACCCAGGTAGCTGTCTGTGAGGGGATGCTCAGAGGCCTGGCTCAGGTGGAACCAGTAGGATAAACAGAGTTAGACACCGGTTGTAAGGAACTGGCTTTGTGGTCAGCTGGGCGAGCCTGGCACGCGTATGACAAGGCTGTCCTCTTGGTCCTGAGTTGTCGTGGCTCTCTGTAGGGGGAATTTCCTCTCCTCCAGGGTCCCATCAGCCCACCCTGGTCATGGGTGCTAATCGCCCTCATTGAAAGCTAACTGGCCAATCGCATCCGCAGAACCCCAGCACAGCAGGGCCTAGGCTGGTATGATGTTGCTTCACCAAGCTGACACACAGAGGTGACAGTGAGGCTTTTCTGGGAATGCAGGCTGTGGCTTGAATGACTGAGAGAGGGCCCCTCGATGGCTGAACATGGAGCGTTCCTGTGACCCGTGGCTCTCCAGTAAGCCACTCTAAGATTTAGTGATGTGACCGTTTTGTCATCACCCATGAGTTCTGTTCCACATGTAGTTGACTGGGCTGCACCTGCCTTAGTGGCTGTGGGTGCAAGTCCTTGTTGGGCTGGGTGTAGTTCAGCTGAGGTTGTATGTGAAGCACCCCGTGTTGTTTTTCTATAAGGCCCGGACTTCCGTGTCCCGAGAGGGAGCAAGTAGACTACAGCTGTTATCTGTGCCAGGGAGGGCCAGCCGAGGGCAGAGAACCGCTGAGAGAGACGACAAGAAGTGAGGCCTTCCGGGGCAACAGGAGAAGGAGCTGGGGTAGGGCAGGCTGAAGACCAAGGACCCTGAGCCCCAGACAGCGGGTCTAGCTGTCGCAGGAGAGGGGCCGCTGTGATACCTGCTTGTGGTCACTGGCTGCTTGTGATTGGGAATGGGACTCAGTCACCACTAGTCACCCAGGGCCCCCCGTGAAGGGCACTGAGCCAGGGACCACACAGGGGAATCTGGGGAGACAAAAGCTTTCAGGCCATCACAGGACCTCTGGTCCTCAGTTCAAATTTAGCCTGTTGTCATTTTTCCCCCATAACATCTACCTCTGGTCTCCATACTCCCTGGAAGGCAGCAGGTGGTGGCTCCAGGAAGTGGGGCCCTGCCACCCACAGGGGACCTGGGTAGCATCCTGGACACCTGGCTTTGGTCTGGCCGTGTTTCAGCCACTGAGGGCATGGTGGGGGAGTGAACCAACAAATCTACTCCCTCTTCCTCTTGTCCCCTTTGCCTCATTGCTTTCCAAGTAGAATGTAAACAAAACTTGAAAAAGTGTGATGTGTGTGCAGTGGAGGCAGGAAGGCCTTGGAGGTGGGGAAAGACGTTGTCTGGAGCAAGGGTACTTTTGTCTCTTTCCAGAATGTTCCAGGATCGAGACAGCCTTGCTGGGAAGCACAGGCTCACCCTGCTTCATTGTAGCCACAGTCTCGACTCGGGTAGCCTTTTTGCTTTGTTCAATTATGATTATTTTTCTCTAAGACTTATTTTGTTTGAAAGGTAGAGTAGCAGGGAGATGGAGATCTTTCATCTGCTGATTCGCTCCTCAAATGGGCACAACAGCCAGAGCTAATCCAGGTGGAAGCCAGGAGCCAGGACCTCCATCCCTGTGTCCCACCTGTGTGGCAGGGGCCCAGGCACTTGCACCATCTTGTGCAGGATGGCTGGAGACTCAGTCACATCCCAGCAGTGGTCCCTGGCAGCTGCCACTCCCAGGTGGGATCCTACTGTTGTCTTGGAGTGGACACGGCCAGTGTGTGTGTGTGTGTGTGTGTGTGTGTAAGAGACTCTAGAGCATGGGACTGCTCACGCTCCGTGTAGCTTCATCCCCTAGGCCTCATCTTTCTGCAGATCTTTTGATTTTTCCCTGCTCTGTCTGGACCTCTGTGGAGCAGACATGAGTGTGCCCTTGGCAACAGGCTGGTGGGTGCTTTCCCAGGCTCTAGCGTCTGCCTTCGTAATGGGTGTGAGGTCAGAGGGGCAGGGCTGTGTTTTTGCCTTGGACCCAAAGCGTCTTGCTTGAGAAAGTCCAACTCCAGCAGCTGAGATGGACTTAGATGGGGGCTGGACTTAAAAGCACCTGCAGCAGACAGGAACTTTTTCTTCCATGTCCTTCTTGGTGGCACATGGTCACATACGGCCACCATAGGGCGCAGCGAGATAATGTTCCATTAGCAGAGATGAGAAAGCGTGGACTGGGATGCTGGGGATGAGATTCCGGAGAAGGCGTACCCTCAACTTGCCAGGAGGACTAAGTGTCAGGGAGGAGAACGGCTGACCCAGTACAGCAAGGCCGTTGTGTGGGCTGCGCTGTCATTCACACACGGAACATTCCAGGCAGGCTTGATAAAGCCTGCTTCCCCCTCACCTTCCAACAGCCTTCGTGGGCTTGGGGGACTCACGTCTGCCTCCCTGCCACGGCAACTGGGAGGAGAAGATGGGTTGTGGAGAGGAAACAGGGATGGGGACACTGTGGGCAGTGAATGGCTTCCTCCCCACGGGGATACATCTGGGCCAGATGTGGGTGACGCCAGGAGGTGCCCAGAGTGGCTTTGAAGAGAAGCAGCAAGACTTGCTTCATGCCTGGCGCTGGGACACAGGGGTCAGGGAGGTGTGGGCCACTCTTGCCGAGGGGTTGGGCTGCTGCTGCTGCCCTCCCCCATTCCCATGTTGACTGAGGAGGGCTTGTAGCTTCCAATGGGCGCCCCCTGTGTTGTCTTGTCCCCATTGGAGCCTCCACCTCTGACACCTGTGTGGTAATGCTGAACACTGTGGTATGGTTTGTGAATCTTTAAAGTACTCATTCCTTGAGAGGTGGAGCTACCTAGGATTTCACTCCCCAGTTATCCAGAGTGGCTGGGGCTGGGCCAGGCCAGTGCCTGCAGCCAGGAATTCCATGCAGGTCTCCTATGTGTGCAGCAGGAACTCCAATGCCTGAGTCGTCTCCTGCCGCCTTGTGGGGAGCACACTGGCAGGAAGCTGGAATTGGAAGTGGAGACAGAACACAAACCCAGGCTTTCCAGAATGAGACGCAGACATTCCAAGCCACATCTCTGCCACATCGCCAGGCGCTAGCCCCTGGAGTGCTGTCCTCAGTGTTAGGTGGGATGTCTGCTTATGCCAAAGCTTGGGGTCATGTGACTCCACACAATTGGACCAAGCCCTATTCCCTAACCACACCAGCTCTGGCCTTGTCCATCCTGCATTCAGCCTTCAGAAGGTGAATTCTTCGGGAGCCGAATGGCCACACTAGCCTGAAGTTGGTGGAGCCCAAACCATGGGTATGTGTACTACAATGGGTGGCGCCTGGGACATCAATCAAGACTTGAACCTGACGGAGCTGCTGCTGTGTGGGTAGGTGATTCTCCCCTCTTTACAAAAGACTTGTTTTTATTTGAAAAGCAGATTTACAGAGAGAGAGAAGGAGAGGGAGAGACAGAGAGATCTTCCATTTCTTAGTTCTTTGGCCAGCAGGCCACGATTGGTTGGAGGTGGGCCAATCCAAAGGCAGAAGTCTGGAATTTCTTCCGGGGTTCTCATGTGGGTGTAGAGACCAAAGGACTTGGGTCATCCTCTGCTGTATTCCTAGGTGCATTAGCAGGGAGCTGGATCTGAAGTGGAGCAACCAGGACTCGAACCAGCAGCCCTATGGTGTGCCATCACCACAGGTGGAGGCTTAAACTATGATGTCACAGCACCGGCTCCTGTTTTGATCCCTTGTGTTTGGAGTAGAGTGAAAGGTAGAAGCCAACTAGGCTCTCCTTGTGACATCTTTGAGAATTTGGGACAGGTTTCCCTTTTCCATTTACAGAAGCATGGTACTACCTTTACTCTTCCTAGGGGAGATGCTTGGAGGCAATGGGCTGGAGGCTCCCCTGGGCACCTGTCCCACAGGCTGACGTGGGGCTGTGGATGTGTGGCTTCTCTCTAAAGAAAAGTTATCCCCTGCCAGCATTGCAGGGTCATCAGGTTCCAGGTCCCAACTGGCACATGTTCTTGGTTCTGTCCGGTGACAGACACTCATGCTAGGCACAGCTTTCTAAGCCTCAGTGCCATCATCATAGGGGTTGGGAGGTTGTAGGGCTGGGTTATCTAGTGTCTGGCTGGATGGTGGGGAGTAGCTTTGGCCCCTATCCCCTTGATGTGACCCTCAAAGCCACCTCCCACCACACTTCCCCACGTCCCTCCATTGAAGGCCTATGGCCTGGCCTATCCTAAGTACTACAGGAACGTAGCCCTTGTGGCTCTGAGGATGAGGATGGTGGTGGCGATGATGATAGGGAGGATGACAGCGCAGTGTGCAGAGGCCGGATAAAAGCCAGGAGGTTTTGTGAACCCAGGTTCTGGAAAAGCACAGAAAAATGTAATTGAGTTGGCACAGAGCTTCTCCTGGCCAGGGCACAGTAGTCCCGGGGTCTCTAGTCAAATTAGCAGGAAGCAGATTAAAGTTGGGAGTCTGAATGGGTTATTCGGTGTCTCCCCGCCCCGCAGTGGCACCCACACATTCACATGAGTGCACACACACGTGTGCATGGGCTCACCCTCTCCTCGCAGAATATCGCCTCCACGTTGCAGGTGTACAGCTCCTGGGTGTGCCTAAAAGGAGGTGAGAGAACCTGGGATTCCTGGCTGGACAAGCCCACTACCCTAGGATCTGTCACATGCAGGGGGCAGGGCAGAGCCTCTACAGATATAACACACACTCACCCCTGCTGGGCCAGTGGGCTGATGGTCATTGACCATGGCTTGTAGGGTCACCACTTTCACCTCATTTCCATTTTAGCCCTAAGGCACCGCTGGTGTGGGTGTGCCCATAGGTATTTGTTTTCATCTGTGTCAGCAGAGATGTCATCCTCTTTCTTGGACAGGGGAAGCCTGAGGATCACTTTGGGGGACATTCTCCCCCAGGGAGTGGAGGGGCAGGCAGACACCTACACTGGCCTGCTGGGGGAGCTTGGCTTCTTTGCTCACTTCCTGGGCTAGCTATTTCTCTTTATCTCCAATGTGCTTGGGACATGCCCCCCTAACCCCTTTTGAATCATCATGACTCAAAAACGTAATATTTTGATTGTTATCAGTGTCTTTCGGGGTCGCTCTGATGTGCGTGCCCTGGGAAGCAGCTCTTGGCTTCTGTTTGAGTGTAGTGGTTTTACTCCTGGAGGAAGGATGCAGTGCCGTCCGTGGGAGACACCTGCACCCTGCCCAGCTCCATCCCGCTTCCTTGGATCTGTGAGCAGAAACATCAGCACAGTCGCTGCTGACCTCTGGTCCTGATCTTTGTCCAGATCACCCCACAGGTTCCTGGAGGATGCCAGCTCTCAGGCAGGAATCCAGGCTGGTGACAGAGGGAGGCTGTGACATCAAAGTCCTCTGGGGTGGAAGAGCTTAGAGGAGGAAACATCTTGGTGTCCACGGTGCTTTTTTTAACTGAATATTCATGGGACTAATGACTATGAAAAAAGAGAAAAGAATTCAAGACATAAAAAAATTGCACATCTGCACGGGGGATTATGGGTTGGTTTGACAGGGGTATATCTTGTGCAATGTTCAAGTGATAGATGTTTACTTCCTCACACATTTATCATTTTGTCCTGGCATTAACTATATTCATGTATGCATGTTGTGTGTATTTCTGAGTATTTCTTTCTACATACAGTGTGTTGTAATTATCCACAGTCATGCTGCCAGGCAGGAAGGCATCAGACAGCTTAGTCCTGTATCCCTTGGCTTAGTATCCATTAGTCAGCCTTTCCCAGTCCTCCCTCCCCAGAAAAACAGGATGGAACACACTGTGTCCCATGGTGTGTCTGCGCCTCTCCTGGCCTGCTCTGCCCCATGCAGGTGCTGCTCTGTGCCTGACCTGTGTCAGCCCCATTGCACGCAAGGCCTCAGTGTGGGTGACCTTTCCACAGCTTTGCCAGGGACTGACTTCCTTGTACCCCATGCAAAGTGGAGGACTTGAGGTTCGGAGAGGTGGCTGGGTCTCACCGAGGCTGCACAGCATAGGGAAATCATGGAGACAGCCCTGAATCTTGGAGCTTAGCATCTGGCCACTGCTTTATGCCATGGTCCCAGAAGAGCCAGAAGGATGGGAGTGATGTCTGTTGCAACAAGTCCCTTGGCCAACACCACCCTGTTAGGAAGGTCTCAAGACTGTGGGCCAGGGTTTGAGGAACACAGATCAACCCAGTGCAGTGTTACATCATCCTATGCAGTGATGCCCCAGGAGTGCACTGGACCACAGCCCCTGGCCGGGCAGCAGGTGGGGAGGAGGAGATGCGAGGAAGGGCTGGGGACCAGACCTGGAGTCCTCCAGAGCTTTGCGAAGCACAGAGTGGGACATTGCTGTCAGCAGCCCTGCCTCCTCCATGTGATGTCAGGAGATGCAGGCCCCACCTCAGTGTATCTGTAGCCCGAATGCTGCATTAGTTCCCACATTGTTGACCTTCCTGCATCCCCTGAGGGTGAGGGTACAGGAAGGTGGTACCCACAGGAGCTGGAAGTTCAGCTTAAAAAATAGAGTGTGCTCACTGAGTGGCATTCCCTGCCTTTGGCATGACACCGACCACATCTGTGACCAGGCGCCAACAAAATAGGAGTCTCTTTCTGGAAGTAAATTCCCTGTAGCTCTGTTCCCCGAATGGTCGGTCATATGTCAACAGACACAGGCCAGACTGTGTAGGAAAGCAAAAAAAAAAGGAAAAGAAAGAAAAACCCACAAGGAGGTTTAATGATGTTCTCTGGGAAATAGTGCCTGGTTATCCATCTTTAGGGGCATGGTGATGATATTTTAGTATCTTCTTTACCCATACACTCAGCTTTAAGTAGTCTTTTTGAAACACCTGCTAAGTTCCTGGTCTGGGTGTGGCTGCTTGTTCTGTGGCTTTTGGAAAGCTAGTCAACTTGTAGGAGCTTCCCTTCCTGGTCTGGAAATTTAGATGAGAATGGTCCTTTCTGCAGTGGGGGTCTAGTCTTGTGGTTAAGCGTGAGTTGAGATGTCAGAGTACCCAGGTTAGAGTCCTGCCTCCAGTTCTAATCCAGCTTCCTGCCGCTGCACACCCAAGTGTGCTTCATGGCTCAGCTGCTTGGATCTCTGCCACCCTCACAGGAGACCTAGATTGAGTTCCTTGCTCCCTTCTTTGGGCCAGGACACTCTTGGGCAGTGTGGGCATTTGCGGAGTGAGCCAGGGATTGGAGTTCCCTCTGCCTGTCTCAGTCTCTTTACTTCTTGAATAAAGAATGGAATTGTCTTCACATCTGGGACTGTTTTGAGGCTAACATGAGATCAGATATGTGGAGTATAGGGCCTGGCACATAGTGGCTGTAGGTGCAGGATGCTTGGTACCTAGCTGCTTTTTATTGTTGGGCCGTCACTCCTGTTTTAGTCATCGCCTGACATATACAGTCTCATTTAATCCATCCAGCAGGCCGGCAGTGGGGTTTTCTCACTTGTTTTCTTTTTTTATATATATTATTTTTTATTGATTACATTGCATTAAATGACACTGTCTCATAGGCTCTAGGATTCCCCCAACCCTTCCCCATACCCTCCCCCCATGGAGGATTCTTCCACCTTGTTGCAGCATTACAGTTCAAATTCAGTCAAGATTCTTTCATTGCAAGCATAGAGTCCAGCATCTTATTGTCCAGATAAATTCAACGGTTTCTTGGGGAGACCATCTCTGGTCTGAAAGCAGAGCTGGCAGATTATCATCCTGATCAATTAAAAGCCACAACAATATGGAATTAATTGACATGGTATTGAGTAATAAATGTGTTAAAAATGCAAATTCTTAACCACATCCTGTGACTACTTCATTGACATTTCAAATTTAATTTATACACAGAACTGGCTGCTATACACCTTAAAATGGCTATAGGGTACTATTCAGCTGTCTCGTGACTATTTTCATTTTAGCCTTCAGCAGTTTATAGTGTTGAAGCTTAAGTTTGTTGAACTTGGCAGATTTTAGGATAGTCTAAACTGGCTTATAACTCTAACAAGGCATATGTCAACTGTTGCAGTGCAGAACAGTTTTAGGAGGGGTGTGCAGAGAAATCTTCAATACCTTACTGAGGAGTAACTAATCTTTGTGTCCTACCTAGTAAGGCATGTGTGAGTCCAAGCTGACCGTTTCCTGTCTGGTTCCAAGCTTTCCTTGTTGTTCTCTGTGTATTCCAATTTGTGTGTGCGCATGCATGTGTGTGTGTGTGTGTGTGTGTGTGTGTGTGTGTTTGGGGGTGGGGGGGGCTCCTGAGTGACCCTGTTGGTCATTGCAAGATAGGGTGGAGATCCAAACTTGGAACTAAATGAGGACCAGAGAAAGCTCCTCTCCCTAGTCCTGAAGGAAGCTTACTGTTCCGATGACCTTGGATCCTGCAAGGAAGGGTTTGGACTTCTTCCATCTCATGTGGTAGATCCAAACAGGGGTGTATGACCTCAGAGTTCTTGACCTCCGAAGGTATTCCAGTTCCCCGTGGTCTCCTAGGCAGTTGGGATGTAGTCCTTGGTGCCCATACTGATAGTCCTTGATCTCACTTGCTTTCAACACCCACTTCATTTTCCTGAAATGTCTCTTGGGTGGATTAAGCATCTGATACTCTTGTCCCCAATTTACAGATGAGGAAAGAAGTGTTAAGGCCCAGGCAGCAGTGGGGCTGTCCACGCATTGCCTCATGCCAGCTGGGACAGGTGGTAGGGCTGGACCTGCATGGGGCAGGGACAGAGCCTCCCCCTGGAAGAGGGATACTGTGTGATGCTGGGGGACAGAAGGAGAGTGGGAAGCAAGAGAGCTAAGAGATGCTCCAAAGGGTCTTTCCAGATGTGTTTATGGCAGAGAAACCCAATGCAAGCAGTTCTGCCTCAACGGGCATGATTTGCCGTGGCGAGGTGTATTGATAACGGTAGCAAAGAGCCTCTCGTATTGAGGGAAGATTTGGGCTTCTCATGTTCTGCCAGTTCCCAGGTGACAAGGGGTAGCGGAGGAGGCAGGATTTGGGGACACGTCACATCTCTTTTCTGCTATAGTCAAGAAATCTATTTATTTATTTAATTACATTTCCTTTGGAGTTTGGCTTCTCCCTGGAGGAAATTTTTCTCTTCTCTTCTGTTTTCTTCCTTTCCCAAAGTTTGGGTTTAGGACTTGGGTTTAGGGCATCAAAATGACAATATTAATAATAGTAATAATAAAAATGCTAATACTCACATAGGGCCTTGTCTTCCCTTAAGTTTTGTGGCCCATGTCACATGGGTCACTTCAGGAAGCTCTGTGGCTAACTTTTGTTTTCTTCATGCCTGCCCAAAGGGCTTGCGATCTGGGTCTTGGAAAATCTTTTACATCATCATGGGAAATGGCATATTTTCTCTATCTTCAAGGTACAATAAAGGGTGCCTCACCAAGAATAGTTCTCTCTGCCTTGACAGCACTCTGAAAAGTGTTAAGTAGTTGACTCCAGGGCTAGCCAGCTGTGGCCACCTGGGCTAAGTCTTGTTGGCTGCCTACTCTGCTCTCTAAAATATTAAAAGCATTATAAGGGCGTAGCATTTGTGGGTCCAATCAGCTGCAGATGGCAAACATTGGGGGAAACATTGTGCCTGCCTGGAGAGTGTTGACTTTGGTTTTTTTGTTTGTTTGTTTGTTTGCTTTTTGCATTTGTTCCCTAAACAATATGCTAGCCAGCTATTCCTAGCACTTATATTGTATTAGGGATTAGAAGGAATTTAGGGATGATTTAAAGTATAAGGGAAGATGTACTTGGGTTAAGTGCAAACACCTTGCCTTTTACATATGGGACTTGAGCATATGTGGATTTTGGTCTCTCTGGGGTTACTGGAACTGATCCTCAGATACAGGGGGATGATTGTGTCTGTCGCATTGCCCTTGATGGAAAAAACGTGTCCTCCTCTGTTGTAGTTGACTTTGATCTTCCACTCTTTTTTTCCCGTTAATTCCTGGCATGTGTGTGCTTGTGAACAAGCTCATTTGTGTACTCATCCATGAAGTGTTTGAGGCCAGCACATACACCTCTTATCTTTAAGGAAAGAGAGCAAAGTGATAAGAGACACACAGTGGGCATTGTTTAGGCAGCTGACAGCAAGAGAAGGTCAGGGCAGCCCCATGGAGAGGTAGGGACACTTGAGATGGGTATAAAAATGGAAACTGAGCTAATGGCTATGGTGATTTGACTCCTCGGGCATGGGGAGAGGGCTGGGTGGAGAAGTATGCACCTGTGGTGAAGCCGGAGGTCAGCTTGGGCATGGATTTGGGGAGGACAAAGGAAATAAGCTTCCCAGGCACACTCAGGATGGAAAGGACTGTTTTGTGTCTTTGTCCTCTATGTCAATGAGCTCCAAGCAGCATCCTTGGGGCATTGTGTACTTGGTTGTGTTCAGAAGACTAAAGGATACCCCCACAATGACACCCCCTCTGCAGGTGGTTGTTTTAAGCAGCATCGTTTGGACCCAGGGAGCTCATCCGTGACCCCTCAGCATTGCTTCATCCATTTGGAACTGACTCCACTCCCAAGGCCAAACGATGAGGTTGGCATCAGAATTCTCTAAGATATGTTCCTGTTTCCACAGGGAGGTTCAGATGGCATTTGGGAGTCTGAAGCGTTCCACAGATGGTCTAGGTGAGTCCCAGAGGAGGTACTGAGTCCTCTCTTCAGAGCTCTGAGCCCAGGACTAAGCATTTTCCAAGATGGCTACTGGTCAGCTTTGGCTGCTGATCACCTTTGTAACCTGAGACTGCCCGGAGAGGGTCCAGGGTTTGTGAATTTATCCTTGACAGACTCTAAGCTCTGTGGTTTCTTCACCTGTGAAATGAGGGTCATTATAACAGCCACTTGTTAGGAGTATTTTAAGTATTTGTGAGTTAATCACATATACAGGAACTGCCTGATAACACAAGCGCTAAGTAAAGTGGTTCAGTAATAAAGTTACTGTCGAGAGAGGCATTTTTTTTTTTCCAAAGATTATGGAAGGTTTTATCTACAAAAACAAACAACAACCAAAAAAACTGAAAGCAAATGTTTTTTTCCTGCTGAGTTTCTCAGTTGCCGGCTCTAAGCTGCCACCCTGCACTGGATTTTAAGTAACGTCAGAGTCCACCTGAACTTGGCTGCTGGTGCTGTTTTCAGCACAAGCACGTGTTAAGACATGTGATGAAGAAGATGTTTTGAAAGGAGCTGGTGATGTGTTGCTGAGTGCCACGGCCTGCTAGGCCCTGGAGGCAGACACGCAGGTGGACAGGACACAGTCCTGGCCTCATGGAGTCACACAGGAAGTACCGAGAGCTGTGGGCTCCCTGCTCCTCAGTGGTAGAATCTCTAAAATGGGGCGAGTGTGGATCTCACCAAGAGGCTGAGCTGAGGACTCGGGCAGGAGTGGCGCAGCTGAAGGGCAGGAGGGTCCTACAAGGAGCTGACAACAATTGGGTCAGGCTTGAGAAACAGGTGTCCTAACCAGCTGTGTGACCCTGTCCTCATTCGCAAAGTAAAACTACAATTACTTGTAGGTGGTAGAGGTTTTGTGCCATAGAGGAATTGTCTTGTAAGAGCCCTGTGATGACACCATCTTTACAGTGCCGGGCCCTCTGCATGGGTGGTCTGTCCCTCCCAGTGACTTCCCATTAGACCTTGTCATTGTTAATCCCATTAAGTGACTTCTCATATCCTGTCACTGCCTGGTGCACATGGTGAGCCAAGTGTTCAGGCTAGGTGGCCAGACTCCAGTACTTGGAATCCCCACTCCCATCTCATGCCAGCGTAGACCAGCTTGCATGGAGACAGAACAGCCTGCCGGTGGCCTGAGCCCCAGATGCTAGTGGGCACAGGGACACAGCTGCCACCCTACGGGAGCTTGCTGCATTCTGTGTAGTGCTTTCCTGAGACCACCCAGTGCGGTCTCTATTCCTGGGACTTTTAGAAACAGGTATGCCTTCTCCTTTTGTCCTCTCAAAGAGCCAGCCTGGGTTCTTTCATCCTCCTCCTCCTCCTCCTTTTGGGTCTCTGTAGCAGATTTCTAAAGTCAGAGGAGGAATTGAGTGCTCCTGAGAACAGATCTGTGAAAGAGAGTGCCTTCCCTGCCAGTGTTTAAACACAAGGTCTGGGAGACTGGGGCCCTCATACTCCAGTCAGCTCGTTCTCTCTCTCTGTGTATATTAAATAAATTTTTAAAAAGATCATGTGATATTTACTCTGCAAATGTCAGGCGCTGCTTCCTGAGGTCACCTTTCAGACTTCATGTGTCTCTTGCTTGTCATTTTTCTGAATGTTTTCAGACAAAGGGACTTGACCCTTATCCCACGAAGCACTGTATTTTAAAGTTTTGCTGTGGTTGTTTGCCTGTGTGAATCTTTGCGTCTTCTTGCCTATTATTAAAACTCCTTCTTGGTTGGTTTGTTTTTTTGTTTTGTTTTGTTTTGTTTTTTTGCTTCCTCCTTCCAAGCACTGAGTAGCCTGACCCTGCCTTGTTCCTCTGAGACTTGTGGAACAGGAACGACTAACATCCCCCTTACCCCACCAAGGGGCAGGATGGAGCTGTACCTGGGACTGAGGCTTTGCAAAGAGAGAGCTTAAGTTCCTCGGCACTGGGGTGTGTGTGGGTGTCTTCTCTGTAAGCCTTCAGGGCTGTGACAGCGGTGGCTGAGCAGAGGGGGACAGACTGGATTAAGCAGTTGTCCTCAGCAGAGGTCAAGAGAAAGTGAGGTTCCTTCCTTCCTTCCTTCCCTCCCTCCTTCCTTCCTTCCCTCCCTCCTTCCTTCCTTCCTTCCTTCCTTCCTTCCTTCCTTCCTTCCTTCCTTCCTTCCTTCTTTCCTTCCTTCCTTCCTTTATTCTTTTGCCTTCCACCCCTTTTCCTTTCCATTCTCCTCTTGTTATTTTTGTCCACCTGCCCCCATTTTTCTATCATCCATTCACCCACTCATCCATCCATCTATCCACCCAGCTAGCCAGTCGCCACATTCCGATGCCTTCCGATGTCTACCTGCCCATCTAACCCACCTAACTTCACCCTACCTCTCCACCCCTGCCTACATTTTGTAGGCACTGGGCCCCCTCTGTGAGTCAGACATCACAGTGAGTGCTAGAGACTTAGAAACCTGGTGAGCACGGCGCCTGCCTTTGTGGAATAGACCATCCAAAAGGGGAGAGAGACTGCAGACCATTCAGTAAAGAAAGGACATGTTCTAGGACTCTGATGCACTCTTTGGAGAAAACAGTGAGAGGGGCAGTCATTTGAACTGAGACCCTGAGGGATGCAGAGGAGAGAGGGGGCAGCTGGACAAGTGCTCCAGTTACAAGCGACAATTGGAAGAAGGGGGGAATGACTTCTGCTTGGCTGAACTCGTAAGAGTTGATGGCACTGGCGGATGCTACGTTGGTGCATGCATGTACCTGTTTGCTCTCTCATGAACTCACACATGTATTCATGTGTCTGTTCATGGACTCATCAAGCATCCATGTGAAAATGCATCCAGGCATCCCCATGCACAATCCATGCACCCACCTGCCCATCCGTGTCCCTATTCATCTGCTGATAACTTGATGACCGGTACTTTACATATCAAGGTCAGAGACACACTGCGCTCTCTCACCTGATCTCTCGGCAGCTTACACAATCACTAAGCGCTGGTTTCCTCGTGGAAATGTGTTCTTTTGATTTTCATATTTGCTTTCCTCTCCCTTCCTTGGCAGTTCATTAGGTGTTACCACCTGCATGTTAAACCTAGCGTACCGTGAACTGGGTTACTCTTCTTCCCCTATGATTACCTTCTGCCAGACGTGCCCTTCATCTGTTTGAGTGGTGGGGCTGTCTTGTAGACCCACACTCCTCACAGCCCGACCCACACTCCTCACACACCATAGATCCCTGGATCACGCTCATTCTGTATTCAAGGCCTTGGATCTCAAACCTGCCCACTTGTCACAACCCCAACTCTGTCAGGTTTTGCTTGGGTGACCACAGCAGCAGCTGGCTCTCTGGCCCATCTGACTGTCCACCCACTACTAACCCATCTACCTATCCATCTATCATTTAGCTGTCTGCCTATCCATCCGTGCACTCAACCACCTGTCCATATTTGTTTCCATGCATATAGTCCCCTTCAGAGCCTTCTCTACTTGGGGCAAATGAGTATCTTAAAATCCCAAGTCAAATCATGTGACGCTCCTAATTCACACTGTCCATCTACCAGGCATGGGCTACCCATTCCTACTTGAATGGCCATGTCTCCAATTTTCTCTTCTTCAACTCTATGTGTTCACGCTTTTGTCTTGCTGCCTTGAATGTTTTCTCACCTCAGGACCTTTGCGTATGTTATACCAGCTTTACCAGCTTGCTGGAACCATTTTTCCTTTCCTTTTATTCCTAGCTGAAACCAACTGAACTTCCATATTTTGGCCTAAGTATATTTTTTGTTTGGAAAGTCTTCCTGTCCCTCAGCACAAAATAATGTCCCTCTAAATTTTTTTTGGAAGCGGGGTGCGGGGGGGAAGGATATCTTGTTCTTGATAGCATGTGTCACAGATTTTTAAGTTGCTTTATTTATTTGAAATTTAGAGTTACAGAGAGAGTATATGTGTGTGTAAGAGAGTGAGAGAGAGAGAGAGAGAGAGAGCGAGTGGTGGAGACAGATTTCCCATCTGCTGGTTCTCACCCCAAGTGACCACAGTGGCTGGGTCTGGGTTGAGTGAGGCTGAAGTCAGATGGTAGAAACATCTTCCCAGTCTCCCATGGGGGTGCAGGGGCCCAAGCATGTGAACAAGGCTCTGTGATTTTCCCAGGCTCATTAGCAGGGAGGGAGCAGGGCAGGAAGTAGAGCGGCTGGGACTCTGACCAGCACCCACAGGGGATATCAGCACCACCACTCCTCCACAACAGTGGCCCCTGTCCCAGTTTTCAGATTTTCCATGTATTTGTTATATTGATTTAACATCTTCCACATGAAGCTGCAGAAGGGACCATGTCATCACTGTGTCCCTGTCAACTCTCCCAGAACCTAGCTTTCTGCTAATATTGGCACAAATTAAAATGGAAATGTTCACAGGCAGCTTGTATCTTACAGGGATATTGTATACCCTGTAAAAATAGTAAAAATAGCAGCTGCATAAAAATAACTGAAATGATAATAGTATCTAGCATAGAGTAGTCACTTCACCGGGCATTGAGCCAAGTGCTTTGTCGGCCTCAAGTCATGTCATCCCCCCAACAAGTGCTTTTGCTGTTTCTATACCCATTTAACAAAGAGGCTACGCTCAGGTTGTCACAGACAGTGAGTGGAAGAAACACTAAACCCGGATCTGCTGGGTTCTTTAGATTTATTCATTTTTTTTTTATTACAGCCAAATATACAGAGAGGAGGAGAGACAGAGAGGAAGATCTTCCGTCCAAAGATTCACTCCCCAAGTGAGCCGCAACGGGCCGATGCACGCCGATCCGAAGCCGGGAACCTGGAACCTCTTCCAGGTCTCCCATGCGGGTGCAGGGTCCCAATGCATTGGGCCGTCCTCGACTGCTTTCCCAGGCCACAAGCAGGGAGCTGGATGGGAAGTGGAGCTGCCGGGATTAGAACCGGCGCCCATATGGGATCCCGGGGCATTCAAGGCAAGGACTTTAGCCGCTAGGCCACGCCGCCGGGCCCTCTGCTGGGTTCTTGATCACTGCCCTCCAGGGTTTTGCTGCAACAAAACCAGGGTTGTGTGATGTGCACTCTTCCAGAGTGGACACCTGACAGCAGGGGATGCTGGTTGGGCTTGGGGTAGGGAGGTAGACCAGATGACTCACACCTGAGCCGGGGTAAGCAAGGGTGTATATCTGTTTTTGGCTGATATTGGGTAAGGTAACCTTGGTGTCTGCCCCCATATTTTCCTATTCCTCTTTCTCCTGGGATCTGGAGCCAGAGTCCAGCTTTCCAATTGCAAGATGACGATCTGATTTAGTGAGTTATCTGATTGAGTGATTTCTTGTGCATTTTTTAAAAAGCAAGAGTCATACAGAGAGAAGGAGAAACACAGAGCAAGAGGTCTGCTATGTGTTTTCATTCCCCAGATGGCTGCAAGGTGGGGCCAGGCTGAACACAGGAACCAAAAACTTTATCCAGGTCATCCATGAGGATGGCGGTGACTGAGCACTTGAACCAACCTACGCTGCTGTCCCTGAAACATTTCCAGGTAGTCAGTGCCAATATAGGATTCCGGTGTCTCAGGCAGGGGTTTAACCCACTGTGCTACTACCCAGGCCCCCCTTTTGGATTTTTTTTTTTTTTTTTTTTGGAGTGGTTATTTTTGCTATTTAACACTATTGCCCTGGTCATCTTTGCATTTTTCCCCCTTATCTCTTCTTGTTCTACTTCTTTTAAAGGGGACTTGTTATTTTTGATGTTTGAAAGGAATTCTTTGTGCGTCAGGGAGACACAGGAAGAGACACACAGAGAGGCAGAGAGATCTTCTGCTGGCTGGTTCACTCCCCAGACACCTGCAGTAGGTGGGGTTGGAACAAGTTGCAGTTCCAGGAACCAGAAACTTAATTTAGGCTTCCTTTAGCTGTGACAGGAACACAGTTGCTGGGGCTATCTCCTGCTGCCTCCTGGGCCATGCATTATCAGGAGGCTGAAGTGCTGAGTCTCACACACACACACACACACACACACACACACACACACACACACACACAAGAAATGAAGGACAAGAATAATCACACTGTTTCTTTTTTTAAGTAGCAGTATAACATTATTTAATCTTTTTACTTTTATTTTTACATTTTTTTTTATAAGGAAGAGCGTGAACACAGTCCCCCACTAGCACAAATCAGGCTGGTGAGTTTCCTACATTTGGGGAAATCGCAGGGCTCAGCATATCCAAGTGCAATGTGTGAACCTCGCCCTGGGAGAGTCACCTTTGTGATCATGGCATCTCCCCTGCCAGGTAATTATTTTCAAATAAATTTTAAAGAAATGTACTTATTTATTTGAAAGAGTCCGAGAGAGAAAGAGAGAATCTTCTATCCACTGGCACCTTCTCCAGATGTGTACTGTAGGCAGATCAGAATCAGGCCCTGGTCAGGTTCCAGGAGCTTCTTCTGGCTCTCCCACAGGGGTCCAGCAACTAGGGCCCTCCTCTGCTGTTTTCCCAGGCCATTAGCAGGGAGCCGGACCAGAAGAGCAGCAACAGGGATGTGAACCAGCACCCATATGGAATGCTGGCATTTCAAGAGGCATAAAGCATTATCTGCCATGCCAGAACTGTGATCCCAGTTGTATTTCATTCTTCTTGAAAATAGACTCATTCATTTTTATTGGGAAGGCATATCTACAAAGAGGAGGGAAGACAGGATCTTCCATTGACTGATTCACTCACCAAATGGCTACAACAGCTTGTGCTGAGCCGAAGTCCGGAGCCTCTTCCAGGTCTCCTACATGGGTGCAGGATCTCATGGCTTTGGGCTGCTCTCCACTGCCCTGCCAAGGCACAAGCAAAGAGCTGGGTGGGAAGTAGAGCAGCACGGACATGAACTGGTACCCATGAGGGATGCTGACGCTTGCAGGTGGAGGATTGGCCTGATGAGTCACCATGCTGGCACCTGTGTTTTTAGTCTTATGAACTGGTTTAGCAAAGACATAAAATGAAGTTTGACACCCTAGCTGTAGGCAAGCACCTAGGTTGCCTTGTACCTAGGCAAGTGTTCCACTGCTGCGAGAAGAGCAGCCAATAGCTGGTGGGCATCCTGGGACTGGTTAATGCCAAATTTGTGTTAACTATACCAGTGTGCCAGTATGGTTGCCTATTGTATTTTCTTTTCCAAGATATGTCAGAAACAGACACAGGCATGCTGGCAGATGGGGAACCCACATGCACGTATATATGGTTCTAAATCAGGTGGCAGAGCCACAGAACGGTATGCCACACACCGGAGGATCGGCCATGGGAACCTGTGTGCACACAGGCATGGGTTTGGGGTTGTAGATTGCTCAGAGAAGGAGATGTGAGGCTGTGTGGGAGGGAGGATCATTGAGGGAGAATGGTACAGGTGAGGAATGACTTCTGGGGAAATCCCACCTGCTGAGCACAGTCAGTCGCCATTACAAGATGGCGACAGGCACAGAGTAAACAACTCTGCCCTGACGTAGCTTCCTGCCCTAGTTTGCCTGGCAACAGCAGCGACCTATCCCAATCTGACAAGTAAGCACTCACTGTCCTATCACGACCGGTCACTGAGCCACAGACACGCCTCTCATAGAGATGTATATAAGCCATCCGCTTTGCTCTCCCTGCGCCCCTCACCCCCATCTTGCCCTCAACAGCATCGCTCCAATAAAGTGTGATCAGAGAAGGACTTCGGTGTCTGCGTTTTATTCCCTGCTGGCCAGGGGCGCGCAACACCCACCAATCAGGTTTCTGCACTTGCAGGTAAATGAGGGGGCTGAGACTGGGTGGTTTGGAGGAGGGAAACTGGAGGACCTTTCTGGGACAGACCAATGCAACCAGCCTACATGGAAGACCTAAGTTGAGCTTATTAGTATGAACAACTGCACACTGGTACACTGGGAACTGACCTGACAGAGCTCAACCACAGTATTCACCAGTGAGTGTCAGAACAGGGGATGGCTCATATATGGCTGGGCCATGGCTCTAACCAGCACATGAGAGAACTGGGTCTGGGGGTAGATTCTGTGGGAGTGTGTGGCCTCACTACTGTAGTGCTGCAATACCTGCTATTTTGTTCATGAGCAGGAGGGTGGTGATGAGCTAAGCTAGGCATGATCATGGAACTCACTGGCACTCGTGGGTACTGGGGTTGGAAACAGAGCTGACCGGTTCAGGCTATAGAACTTGTAAGTGCACCCAAGGTTTGGGTGTGGAGTGGGTCAGGCCACACATCTATAAGCACACACAATGACCAAGATGAGGGGGGGAAGACTATGTTGGGCAAAGGTCTAGTACCTGCTGGCATCTATGAAACTGGGTCTGGGAGTGGGCCTGATGGGGGAACTTGGGGAACACTTCTGGTCGGCCATAGCTCTCACTGGTGAGTTTATGAGTCAGGGTTGGGTATTAGTTAGGCTGAGCATATTTGCTTCACTTGTTGCCAAGTGTGTTGGTTAGATCGGGGTGGCAGGCAGGGCAGGGCCAAACTAGCACACTGGCATGTTCAGGAACCAGGTTGGATGGTTTGCATGAAAATCAGGGATGGAGGCAAGCTGTGCGGGGTTAACCTGTAGTACCCATCAGCAGGTGGGACTGGGGGCTGGCCAGGAAAACAGACTTAGCATCTGATGACAAAGGCCAAGACAGGGGGTGGCCTATGCCAGACTCTGTCAGAGCAATCACTGGCATGTTCATGATCTGTGGCAGGGAGTGGGCCTGGTAGGGGAGCTAAGGAGAAGCCCTGGCTGTGCTGTGATTTCCACTGGTGAGCATCAGAGCTAGGATCGGAGTGGAAAACTGAGCTGGACATGGCTGCAGCATCCCTCAGCATGGATATGAAGAGGATCTGGAGTATGCCAAACTGGACCAGGCTCTAGCACCCAATGGTGCTAACATCAAGCTAAAGGGTATGGGCAGGCTGGGCTAGGTCTTGACACATGATGAACCCATGAAAGCCAGATGTGGGGTGAGCCAGGTGAGGCTGGGCTGTGAAAGCCAAAGGTTACAGCTGGAATGGGTATGGACCAGTCAGGAAGTCTGCTTGCCTACAGTTAATGCCAAAACACAGGTGAACGAAGCCAGGCTGTGTCAAAATTCTGGGCGTGGGCAGTAGCTCAATGGCTAAAGTCGTTGCCTTGCATGCGCTGGGATCCCATATGGGTGCTGTTCTAATCCCGGTGGCCCTTCTTTCCTTCCAGCTCCTTACTTGTGGCCTGGGAAAGCACTTGAGGATGGCTCAAAGCTCCAAACCCTACACCCATGTGGCAGTCCTGGAAGAGGCTCCAGGCTCCCAGTTTCAGATTGGTGCATCACCAGCCTTTGAGGCCGCTTCAGGAGTGAATCGATAGATGAAAGATCTTATTCTCTGTTTCTCCTCCTCTGTGTATTTGAATTTGCAATTAAAAATAATCTTTCAAAAAAAATCCCCTGGTGTGTGCAAGGTCAGGGCCTGGGAGGTCATCTGAAAGAAGAGCTTGGAGAACTCCTCTGTCAGGATGCAGCCCCTGCTGATGAGCACAAAAAGTGAAGCTGGGAACATCCCTAACCAGGCTAGCTTAGAGTGACTTACATGTGAATCACATCTGGGGGCAGGCCAGGTTAGGAGAGTTCCTAACACCTTCTGGCAGATGTGAAAACCGGATGTCACGTAGGACAGCCTGGGTTGGGCCGCAACAACAGCCAGTTCACATTATGATTGGGACTGGTGGCTGGCTGTGCTGGACTGGGCTACAGCACCCACCAGCATGATCTGGAACTGGGGCCAGGCCAGGCAGAACCAGGTTGCAGTACCTATTGGCAAATGCTGAGTTGAGATCGGCTATGGCAAACTGAACCTCAACTTTAACCAGCACATGTGAGACCTCAGTGGAGGGAAGTGCAGTAGAGGGGTTTTGATGGCTCCCTTGCTGGGCCGTTGTGCCTGCTGGTGGCATGAGACCTGGGACTTGAGGCAGACCAGGCTGGGCAGTGTTACAAAAACCCATTGGCCTGCATGTGAGCTGGGTTAGGGGCAAGCCAAGCTGGGCTAAGCGACTATACCCACTGGTGCATGCATGAGGTAGGGTAAGTGCCGGCTAGTCAGGCTCTGCCACAACTTCAGCTGTAAATGCTGGAACTGGGGCCATGTCCTATCAGGCTGGACTGCAGTGCCACCTGGAAAGTGCAAATTATGAGGACACGGAAGCTCACTGAAGCCAGAGGATGGAGGGCAGAGCAAATAGGACCATACTCTTGGCCAAGCCTTGACAGCAAATCAGCCAACAGGATTTGGAGGGATTTCCTCAACCTTGGAGCAAAGAAATTAACAGCATCTCAAAACTATCAAAACCATTTAAGCAGTCCCTCAGAACATGCTGCACATCAGGGACCCAGGGAGGACATCGAGTGCCTGTCCCCCATCCCCAGTACCTGTGTGGCTAAGCTGCTGGGAGGGGGCCCTCTGCCCTTCTCTCCCCTCTTTCCCCTAATAAGGTTGAAAAAAATTTTTGAAGCAATGTCTCATCCGGTTTACCCCATTCCTCAACCCTTTCCATGTGATTGGTGGTCCATGTGGATAAGTATTCCTTTTAAGTATGTAAACATCATCAACAGTAAAATAAATAATAAAATAATATAGATAGTTTTTTTTAAAAGATTTTATTATTATTGGAAAGCCAGATATACAGAGAGGAGCAGAGACAGAGAGGAAGATCTTCCGTCCGATGAGTCACTCCCCAAGTGAGCCGCAACGGGCAGGTGCTGCGCCGATCCGATGCCGGAACCAGGAACCTCTTCCAGGTCTCCCACGTGGGTGCAGGGTCCCAAAGCTTTGGGCCGTCCTCTCCTGCTTTCCCAGGCCACAAGCAGGGAGCTGGATGAGAAGTATAGCTGCCGGGATTAGAACCGGCGCCCATATGGGATCCCGGGGCTTTCAAGGTGAGGACTTCAGCCACTAGGCCACGCCGCCAGGCCCAATATAGATAATTTATTACAATGGATGCCATGTAGGAGGTGACAAGAAAGGCAAAAAGTCAGGCTGTGAGGTTGGCAAGCAGAGTTGGGGGGGCACCCGTTTTGACCCACCTCTGCAGGGAAATATGCAGGACACTCCTCTCAGCTCCACACTGCCCCCTGCAAAGAGGTATGCAGGCGACCTGACCAGCCCCCTGCCCCTGCTTAGAGGTATGCAGCAGCACCCTGCCCCAGGAGGGAGGAGGGCAGGCTGTCCCCCTCTTCCCCTGAAGGGTGGCCACAGCAGCTGGGACAGGACAGGACCCAGCTGGGCATCTGCACCAGGCACAGGCCTGAGCTGGCGGAGGATGAAGGACATCACCCTCCTCTTGCCCTACGCACCCCTCCACACACACAGCTCACCCCTGCTCTGATATCCCCAGGGGAAAATACAAAGTTTGACAGAAATTTGCAGCAATATTGATAACACTTGCAGCAATATTGATACATAAATTTTTCTGTTTTTACTTTTATTATATATTTTTGTCTTTGAGAACTGTCTGTAAAGTGCTTTTGCTCATTTCTCTGTGGAACTGTGTTTCAGTTGACTTTTCTGAGTTGTTTATATTCTGACTATATTCTCATATTTTTTTATGTTCTTATGAATTATTTGGTCAGGTCACTCAAAAATTTTTGGGTGTTGTTGAATGCCTCTTTAATCCATTGTTTCCTTTGTTATGTAGAGATTTCTGAGTTTGATATAATCCCATTTGTCCAGTTTTACTTTTATTGTCTATGCTTCAGAAGTGTTATCCAGAATTTCAACACAGTGGCCTAGCGGCTAAAGTCCTTGCCTTGAATGCGCCAGGATCCCATATGGGCGCCAGTTCTAATCCCGGCAGCCCCGCTTCCATCCAGCTCCCTGCTAGAGGCCTGGGAAAGCAGTCAAGTACAACCCAAAGCCTTGGGACCCTGCACCCTCATGGGAGACCCGGAGGAAGTTCCTGGCTCCTGGCTTCAAATCAGTGCAGCACCGGCCAGTGCAGTGACTTGGGGTGTGAATCATTGAACAGAAGATCTTCCTCTCTGTCTCTCCTCCTGTCTATACTCTGACTTTGCAGTAAAAATAAACAAATCTTTAAAAAAACAAAAAAACAAGAAGAAGAAGAAGATGAAGAAGTGGCTCACTGTGGTAGCATAGTGGATAAAGTCCTCACTTTGCATCCCAGTTCCATCCAGTGCCTTGCTTGTGGCCTGGGAAAGTAGTCACGAATGGCCCAAAGCCTTAGGACTCTGCACCCACCTGCATGGGAGACCCAGAAGAAGCTCCTGGCTCCTAACTTTAGATGGACTTAGCTCCTGCTGTTGTGGCCGCTTGGGGAGTGAATCAGCAGACAGAAGATCTTCCTCTCTGTGTCTCGCCCTCTCTGTATATCTGAATTTCCAATAAATCTTTAAAAAAATGTTATATAAGAATTCATTACCTACACTATTGTCTTATAGTGTTTCCCCTACATTTTCTTCCAGCAATTTTATGAATGCTTATGATAAATCTAGGTCTTGAATCATCTTGAGTTAATTCTTGATTTACATACATGCATTTTATTTCTGAAATCTCGATTTTAAAGGTTTAGTTGTTTGTATTTGAAAGGCAGAGTTATGTAGAGAGAAGGAGAGGCAGAGTAGGGAGAGTTTCTATCTACTGGTTCATTCCCCAAATGGCTGCAACAGCTGAGCTGAGCAAATCCAAAGCCAGGAGTCGGGAGTTTCCTCCAGGTCTTCCATTTGGGTTTCCAAGTACTTGAGCCATCCTCTGCTACCTTCCCAGGCCATTATCTCTGAACTGGGTGTGAAATGGAATAGCTGTAACTTGAACAGATGCCCATGTGGGATCTGGCACCACATATGAATATTTAGCCTGCTATGCCAGGATGCTGGCCCTATGATCTCAATTTGTTCCCCATTGATCTATATGTCACTTTCTATGCCAGTATCATTATTTTAATTGCTGTATTTTGGGGCCAGTGTTGTGTAATCAGTAGAGCTACCACCTACAATTCCAGCGAATTGGTGTCTTGGCTACTCCACTTCCAACCTAGTTCCGTGCTAACAGGCTGAGAAAAGAGAAGCATTTGGGTACCTGCTTTCCTTGTAGGAAACCCACATGTAGCTGCTGGCTCCAGCCTGGTTGAGCCCTGCCCCTTGCAGCCATTGGGGGAGTGACTCAGTGGATAGAAGATCTTTCCCCCGTCTACCTCTGACTTCCAAATAAAGAAACCTTATGTGTAAGTGACAATTGTTTTTGCAGCATGCATTGAAATCAGGGGTTCTGATGCTTGCAACTTGATTATCTTTACTCAGAATTTCTTTGGCCATTCTGGGTCTTTGGGGTTTTATATGAATTCTAGAATTTCCTAATTTTGTAGAGAATGTCACTGGTGCTTTGCTGGATTAAATCTATAGATTTCTTTAGGTAGTATAGACATTTAATGATTCTGTTTCTTTAATTGATAAGCAAGTAATAGCTTTCATTTTTTTCTGTTCTTGCCCGTTTCTTTCATTGTTTGATCATTTTCACTGTAGAGACTTTTCACTTCTTTGGTTAAATTTAGTGCTGAATATTTGGTTGATTTGTGGTCATTTTGAATAGAATTTCTTTCTTAATTTCTCTTTCACTGTTTTCATCATCAGTGCATATCAAGTCTCCTGGTCTTGCATATTTATTTTGTAACCTGAAGCCTTACTGAATTGGCCCATTGGTTCTGACAGTGTTTTAGAGGAGGTTTTGGATGGTGCGTATACAGAATCATATCAACCACACACATGGGTATTTAGACTTCCTCCTTTCTTGTTTTGCTCCCCTTTATTGCTTTTTTCTCCCTATCTGCTCTTGCTAATACTGCCTGTACTATACTGAAAAAGTGGTGAGACTGAACAACCTTTCAGCTCTGCTGGGTTCAACATTATACCAGCTGTTGGTTTGTGAGAAATAAGCCATTTATAATTTTGTGAGATGTTCATTCTGTATCCATTTTGTGTAATGTCTTTATCCCTGAGGGGCTGTTGAATCTATTTATTTATTTATTTATTTATTTATTTATTCATTTATTATTTTTATTGGAAAGGCAGATTTACAGCGAGAAGCAGAGACAGAGAGAAAGATCTTGCATCGGCTGGTTCTCTCCCCAAGTAGCTGCAACACCTAGAGCTGAGCCAATTTGAATACAGAGTCCTTCTGGTCTTCCATGTAGCTACAAGATTCCACAGCTTTGGGCCATCCTCCACCGCTTTCCCAAACCTCAGGCAGGGAGCTGGAAGGGAAATGCTGGAGCTTGGGATGAATCAGCACCCATACGGCATCCCAGGAGTGCAAGGCAAGGACTTTAGCCCCTACACTACTGCGCCAAGCCCAAGTGCTTGTTGCATTTTGTCCAGTGCTCTGCTTGCCTCTATTGGGATGACCAAATACTGTTGATATGATTTATGAAATTTGTTGATTTGCAAATACTACTGAGTCATATTTGTATTCCCTGCTTTTGATGAGGTTTTTTGATTCAATTTGCTATTATTTTGTTTATAACCATTTCATCTATGCTCATCAAGTATCTAGGCATGTATTTTTCTTTTTATGTTGTGTCTTTGAGTGTCAGAGTCATGTTCGCCTCATAAATAGTTTTGCACAGTTCCTACCTGTTCAATATTTTAGAATAGTTTTTAAAATATTGGAGCTAGTTTAATGTTTTGTATTTCTTTCAAAGGAAGTACTGCTTAAAATATATTTATTTTTATTTGAAAGGCGAAGTTACAGAGACCAGGGAAGACAGAGACAATGTCTCCAACCAACATCTGTTGGTTCACTCTCCAAATCACTGTAAGGGTTGGAGCTCAATTAATCAATTAATCACTGTAAGGGTTGGAGCTTCTTCCAGGTCTCCCATGTGTGTTCAGGGATGTAAGAACTTAAGAAATGCTTCGCTGCTTCCCAAGGCAGGGAGCTGGATTGGATGTGGAGAAGCCAGGACTCGAACCAGCAACTATATCAATGTCCTAGTCATTGTACTACTGATTTCTAGTTTTGTTTCTTTGTGGTCGGAGAAGATACATGATATGATTTCAGACGTTTAGATTTATCGAAACTTGAGGTATGGCTTAATATATGCTTTCTCTTAGAAAATGTTCCATGGACTGGTACCATGTCATAGCAGGCTAATCATCCACCTTTGCACCAGCATCCCATATGGGCATCAGTTCAATACCTGGCAGCTCCACTTGTAATCCAGCATCCTCCCAATGGCCTGGGAAGGCAACAGAGGAGGGTCTAAATCCTTGGACCCCTGCAGCCATGTGGGAAACCCAGAAGCTCATGGCCCCAGGCTTCTGACTGGACCGACTCCACTGTAACCATGTGGGGAGTGAACCAGTGGTTGAAAAATTTCTCTCTCTTTTGGTAATCCTTCCTTTAAAATAAAAAAGCAGTTGGGCCCGGCAGCGTGGCTTAGCGGCTAAAGTCCTCGCCTTGAACGCCCCGGGATCCCATATGGGCGCCGGTTCTAATCCCGGCAGCTCCACTTCCCATCCAGCTCCCTGCTTGTGGCCTGGGAAAGCAGTCGAGGACGGCCCAAAGCTTTGGGACCCTGCACCCGCGTGGGAGACCCGGAGGAGGTTCCTGGCTCCCGGCTTTGGATCAGCGTGCACCGGCCCGTTGCGGCTCACTTGGGGAGTGAAACATCGGATGGAAGATCTTCCTCTCTGTCTCTCCTCCTCTGTGTATATCTGACTTTCAAATAAAGTGAATAAATCTTTAAAAAAAAAAATTAAAAAATAAAAAATAAAAAAGCAGTCGAGGATGGTCCAAAGCCTTGGGACCCTGCACGCATATGGGAGACCCAGAGGAAGCTCCTGGCTTTGGATCAGCTCAGCCCCAGTCTTTGTGGCCACTCAGTGAGTGAACCAGTGGATAGAATCTTCCACTCTGTCTCTCCTCCTCTCTGTATATCTGCCTTTCTAAGAAAAATTTAAAAATCTTTTAAAAATATCTGTTACAAATCTCCATTTTCTCAGGGTTTCAACACTGGTGTTGTCTTCACTGCCTTCCTCTTGTACTGACTTGCTTTGAATGAGAGGTGGTGTTGAAATTGCCAAGTATTATTGTACAGGTGTTTACCTCTCCTTTTATTTTTTTTCATAATTCATTTTACTTTGTTCTCTTTTTTAGAGATTCATTTGTTCATATTGGAAAAGCAGATTTACAGAGAGAAAAGAAGATACAGAGAAAAAAAATCTTCCATCTGCTGGTTCACTCCTCAAGTGGCAACAATGGCTGGAGCTGAGCCGATCCGAAGTCTGGAGCCAGGAACTTTTGGGTCTCACACAGGGTTGCACGGTCCCAAGGCTTTGGGCCATCCTTGACTGCTTTCCCAGGCCACAAGCAGGGAGTTGGATTGGAAGTGGAGCAGCTGGAGAAAGAACTGCCACCCTGTGGGACCCTGGTGGTTGTGAGGTGAGGGTTTTAGGCATCGCACCAGGTCCTGTTTATTTCTGATAGTATTTGTTGCCTATGACTAGGTAGTCTTGTGCTAGATGCATACTTAGTTTATGATTATTATATCTTCTTGCTATTCCAAATCTCTTAGCAAAATGCAATGTTCTTCTTGCTGCTTTTGATGGTTTTTGATTTAGAACCTGTTTTATTGGAGATCAACTCACGTTAGTATTTGGCTTCTCTATGCCAGGTATATCTTTTTTCTAACCCTTCACTTTTAATCTATGTGTGTTTTCTTTTTGAAGTTTATACTGGGGCCTTGCTTTTATCCATTCAGCAAATTGAAGTTTTTAAATTTAATTCGTTTATATTCAATGTAAGTATTATTGATGGAGAACTTCCCCTGTCATGTGCTCAATTGGATGTTGATTTTACCTGCTTTTAAAGAGTTAATTTGTTTTTGTGAGGTTTACTTTCAATGCAGGACTCCTTGTAGAATGCTTGCAAGGCTGGTCATGAATTCACTCTTATGTGGGAAATACCTTATTTTTTCCGTATTATTATTTTTACAAATAAAATTTATTTTATTTTTTATTTTTCTTTGAAAGGTAGAATTAGAGAGAGGAGACAGAGAGCAATGTTTCATCTGTGACTCACTCACCAAATGGGCTCAGCAACTAAGGGTCAGGCCAATCCAAAGCCAAGTATCAAGTGTGGGAGTAGACTGCATTGGTCTAGGCTCCAGTGGCATGTACAAGAACCAGGGCTGGGAACGGACCTGGTGGAGGGTCTTTGGAGGCACCCCTGCTAGGCTGCAGCACCTGCCAGATAATGTGAGAATTTGGTCTGGGGGCAAGGGCAGACAGTATCCCTCAAAGGGTCTCTCCGAGTAGGCTGTAGCACTTGCCAGTAAGAGTTGGGTTGGGGGACAGACCACACAGGCCAGGGTGTAGCACCCACTGGTGAAAATGCAAAGCTGCCAAGCAGTGGGTTTGTTAGAGCTCCTCCCTTGCCTTCCCACATATGGCACAACACCAGCTGGTACAAGTAAGAGCTGGGTCTAGGAACAGGTTGGGCAAAACCACACTGCTTGCTGGTACACATAGAACCCAAGAAATGGGACTTGTCAGTGTGGGCTGAACTGCAGCACTGACTGGCATGTGTGGGGGCCAGATCTAGGCATGGGCCTGGTTGGGAGATCGGAGAGTTACCAAGGCACAGTACCCACCAGCAAGCATGAGCTGGGGCTGGGCATGGCCAGGCCAGGTTAGGCTGCAACTCCATTTGGCAAGCGAAAGAGCTGGATCAGGACGCAGGCATGGAAGGGGACGTCCCAGGTGTGCTCGGCTAGGCTTCAGCACTTGCTGGTATAAGAGAGTGCTAACTCTGAGTGTAGGCCTAGCTGGGCTTCTTGTGGATCATCCCAACTAGGCCATAGTATCTGCTGGCACACACAAGGACTGCCTCTGGGGACCAACTCTTTAGGAGCTTTTAGGAGTTAGGCTGATGGGTCTACTCCACTCTCTCCCAACTTCAAGGACTGTCACATGGATACCTGATCCTGCCTTGGAGCACATGTGGGTCTGGGCCATCCCCATGGCTGACTGTGTAAGTAGAGACAGCATACTAGGATGCCCCTGAAAGCTAGAACAGCCAGAAGAACTTGAATGTCTCACTCAAAAATAATGGAAGAGAAGGTTGAATTCTGCTACAAGCCAAATTCTCCACCCAGCATTAAGGCCATGGATATAACAAAACATGGACAGCTGGCAAGGATGGGAAGTGGTAGCTTGTGCCATAAAGTCAACACAATCTCAGAACAGGTTCAGATTATTGAAAAAACCCCCTCAGACCGTCCATCTCCCCACCAAAGTCCCTGGGAGAGTCAGGGGGCCATCTCTGTGCCCTGGTGCTGATGTGACCCAGCACCCAGGAGCGGTGCAGCATCTTCCTCGTGCTCACAGGAGGGAGGGCAGTTTTCCCACTTGCCTTTCCCCCATCTCTTCCCATCCTGCATGGGTCTGTAATCCCCTCATCTAGATCATAAACATTTAAAACTAAATCTAAATTTGTAAAAGAAAAATGTGATATTCCCCTCACTGCTTTTAGGGTTCTGTGTACTCAGCTCTTGACAGTTTGACCACAATACGCCTTGGAAAAGATCTTTCTGGTTGAGTTTGCTGCTCTTTAAGCATCCTGCTTCTGGATGTCCATGTCTCTTTTGAAATCTGAGAAATTTTTAACTCTCATTTCATTTAGCAGACTCATATCTTTTTTCCTGCTCTTCTTACTCAGGAATATCCATAATATTATTTAGCAAGTAATACATAATTTATATAAAACTTCATAAAGCTTTACTGATTTCTTTATTTAACTTCTGTTTATTTTTGCCAAGGTTATTTGAACATTTTGTCCAGATCAGAAATTCTTTGCCTCATTCGGTCTATTCTGATGTTAAAGCTCTGAGTCATATCTTTATTTCACTAATTGAAGATTTCCTCCACAACATTTCTGTTTGGTTCTTCTTATTGCCTTTTCTCTGCTTACAAGTGTTATTATTCGTATCACTCACTGATTTCCTCATCTTTTTTTTTAAAGATTTATTTATTTTATTACAGTCAGATATACAGAGAGGAGGAGAGACAGAGAGGAAGATCTTCCGTCTGATGAGTCACTCCCCAAGTGAGCCGCAACGGGCTGGTGCGCGCCGATCCGAAGCCGGGAACCTGCAATCTCTTCCAGGTCTCCCACGCAGGTGCAGGGTCCCAATGCATTGGGCCGTCCTTGACTGCTTTCCCAAGCCACAAGCAGGGAGCTGGATGGGAAGTAGAGCTGCCGGGATTAGAACCGGCGCCCATATGGGATTCCAGGGCATTCAAGGCGAGGACTTTAGCCGCTAGGCCACGCCACCGGGCCCTGATTTCCTCATCTTCACATTTGTCTGTGTGAAATGTCTTGGATTGCATTGAGTTTCCTTACAACCACCATTTTGAATTCAATTTCTGGCCTTCCGTAGCTTCCCACAGACCAGGATCTAATTCTCAGGAGTGACTGTTGCTTTGGAAACTTCCTGCTAGCTTGCTTCTTCACGTCCCCAAGTTTCTACAGTGACGTGTGCACATCTAGTGTAAGACTCCCTTCTTGTTCATGGAGTAGTTTCTCCTGAAAGAGAGTTATGGCTTAGCTGAAGTACAGCGTAGCTCCCGGATGTTGCTTTGGGTTTGGTTGTCTATGAGCCCAGAAGTGCATCTCTGAGTGACTGGTTTATTTTAATTAGTGTCATTAAGTCTACATGTGACAAACTGGTCTAGTATGCTGCAGTTCACGGTATAAGTTCCACTTTGAGGGATGGATGCTTTGGCTCAGCAGACTTTCTGACTGTAATGCAGACTTCCCATATGAGCATGGATTCTCATGTGAGCAGTTCCAGCTGCTCCATTTCAGATCAAATTCCCTGCTAATGGCTTAAAAAGCAGCAAAAGATGGCCCAGGGCCTTGGGGGTCCTGCTCACAGGTGAGAGAACCGAAGGAAGCTCCTGGCTTTCAGCAGCAGCCCAGCCTGGCTCTGGCCTTTGTAGTCATTTGTGGAGTAAACCACTAGCGAGATCTCTATGCATGTATCTATCAACTCATCTGTTTCTCCTTCTCTCTGTAACTCTGACTTTCAAATTAAAAAGTAAATCACTATAAAAAGGAGGTAGAGTTTGAGATACTGTGGCTCCCTAGGATGGGTCTCTCAAACCCGCAGAGTTTGGCGTGAGTCAGTGCGGATCATGGTGGGCAGGGCCCTGATCTGAGGGGTGTCCTTTAGTCCCACTGTGTGATGCTGCAATTTGTAGTGGGAATTGCTGTGACTCTGGGCTGTGTGATGTGTTTGTGCCGTCTCTCAAGTCTTGCTATGTGAGCACAGCTGGGGTTGCAGGTTGGGCCTGGGGATGGGGAATGGGGACCACATCCTGCTCCTGTCCTACAGGCTGGCTGGGAGGGACACGTGAGATGTGGCTCTGGCAGGAGGTTAAACTGCCTGTTAGCAGTCCTGCTGCTGCAAAGTGCAGTGGGCTGTTATCCAGATCTCCCAGGTGGGAATGCATTTAGGTGTAGCCCCCACAAAGCTAAAGGGCACCCTCTGGCTCCTGTGCAATGTATGAGCATAGCTCTGGGGCTTGTTCTAAAGCTCCCTGAGCCCCAGGATGCAAGCAGTCTGTCCACTGCTCCACAGCGCGCCCTGACTCTGACTCTCACAGAGTGCACAGGATGAAATCTGTAATTTTGTGCAGAAAGCTCAGCACTGCGGGCAGAGGGGTGGGAGGAGCGAGTGTGGCTTCCCTGCTCTGAGCCCCACCTTGTGCAGAGCCCAGAGAGCTCGCAGGCTGAGGCCCCAGGCAGTGGGGTGACTGGCTAAGCTGTGGGAGGTGGAGCATGTGCAAGCTGCTTCCTAGCTTGCCTTGGTAGGATGGTGATGGCCAGCTGGCAGCTGTGTGTGTTGTGTGGCCAGCCTGCCATGTTTCTGGCCTCTTGCCTCGCTGTCCAATACAATCTTTACTGCTTTCCTTCCATTGCGCTAAGAATTCCTGTTTTTCAAACCTCTGGAAATGCACTGCTTCCTTTCTTAGTCTTTTTATAAAGTATTTTTTATTTGAGGGGAAGATTTAAGACAGATGCAAGACAGCAGGTGAGAGAGATTTGCCATGTGCTAGGTCACTCTCCAAAAATGCTGCCACAGCCATAGTTGAACTGGTCCAAAGTTGAGACCTAGGATCTTGGAGCTTCCTAGGAGTTTCCTACATGGGTGCAGTGACACAATGATTTGAGCCATCCTCTGCTGCTTTCCCAAGCCATAAGCAGGGAGCTGGATCTAAAGTGGAGCAATTCAGACTAGAACTGGTGCCCATATGGAACGCTGGCACTCCAAGTGGAGGATTAGCTGGCTGATCCACAATATCGGCCCCTCTGTTTATTTTCTATGCTACCACACATGCAGTCAGTATGACTTTCCCTATTCAGTCACCATGAGTCTTAGCCATGTGGCTTCTTAGGGCTATCCTCAGGGATGATCTAAAACTCACGTGTATTCCAAGTTGATTTGGGGATGCTTAAGAATGCCACATTTCTCAGTATTCACCCTGAACTCACATCAAGTTGCTGTCAGTTATGAAATACCTACTCTGTGCTAGGCCCCTTGTATAAGTCTTAAGCTCAGCACTAACTTGGAAAGGGAAATGTTAGTGATCGTTCATTAGGAAGTCTCAGTGAACCTGCAACTGAACACATGTATGCTCATCTCTGCCAAGTTCTTGGTTGCCAAAATGCTCCTGGGTTTATGACTTTTCTTAGGGGTTTTCAGGGCAGCCTAAGAGCATGAGTCATTTTTCTAATGTTGATGCTCGTGCTTGCTCCAGAAGCAACAGAATGCTCACCATTCCAGCTTTCTTCCTCGCTGGGTGCACACACAGTAAGCAGCACTCGCAGCAGGCTGCCTGACCCTTCCAACAGTGACTGACAAATACGGATGCTTCCTGTGTGCAGGGAACCAGTTAGCAAGGGCTCACAGTCCCTGTCAGCCATTCCTCAGACAAACACTGCCCCCTGGTGGTCAGAAAAGGAGATAGCTTCAGAAACCTGGTGTGAATTTATTTATTTTTTTTACATTGAGTTACCCATTCATTTTTTATTTTATTTTATTTTATTTTATTTTATTGTTGTTGACAATCTTTACATAGTTAATTGCAGCTAAAAAAAAGGTTCAGGGGGTATAGGGAAGTGGGTAATACTATTATGTCCATATTGTTTCCATCTTGTATCTGAGGTAAAGGGGGATATTGAGGGAGAAGCCCCACCCGGTTTCCCGCCCACCCCAAGTCCCGGATGTGGGGCATGCTCTGAGATATGTGCTTGAGTGATTTTAATAGTTCTCCAGTTATGAATCGCTGCCAGTTTCGCTCGAAGAGATGGTCCACTGATTGATATGGTCCATCATAAAGTCTCCGTTCGCCCCGTATTTCGCTGCCAACATATAGCTGAGATGATGATTGACCTGTTCTGTCTTCTGTCTTTTCTTGGTTAGAGTTCTGAGTCCAGCAGTTCGACTGGTGTGAATTTCACAAGCTGAGGTTTAAAGCCAGTTTATCTTCCAACCAGCATGGTCAGTGATGGTCCTTAGGTCGTGAGATTGTCACAATTTTCTAATGTTAGCAGCCTTAGCTCATGGATTTTGAAAGAGATGGTCCAGGGAATGGACCGCAGCCGGCCCTGGTAGGATCCAGGCTGGCACTACCTTTTCCCCAAGTCCTCCCAGGCAGTGAGAAATTCTTCACTAGCTTCTGATTCACCCACAAGAGGAGGTTCCTCCCAGAATTCCTAAGGGACAGGAGGCAGAGAGCATCTAGGTAAAATCTGGTGTGACAATCCCACTGCTGCTACCTTCTAGCAGCTGCTGGGCTGGGGGGAAGTTGGTTACTGAGCTCTCTGGCTGTTCAGGTGTCTGTAAAGTGACGGCAGCTGATGTTCCAAGCCTGATGATCATTGGCACTTGGAGTGCAAGTCTTCTTAACCAATTTTCCTGCCATTGCTTCTTTGAGGAGATTACACAATGGGAATCAGTGCAGAATGCTTTCGATTTTTTCGGGTTTTTTTTTTTTTTCCTACTGAATCTGACGGAGCAGGCTGAAGACTTGCGCAAATGCTTGGGTTCCAGGTGAGGCCTCAGGCTGGCTTGCTGGCATGACATGCTTGTAGACCAGGAATGGGAACCCATGGGTGTGTTTGGGTGCTGGAGGTCAGGTAGGACTCCAGGCCAGTACACCACCACACTGGAAGCCAGGCTCAGGAGCCCATGTGCTCATACACGCAAAGAGTGAAGCTTGCTCAAGGAAGGGGCTGTGGGGTGTGTTGGGTGAGGGGCTCCTGAGGAAGTATGTTATAGATGCGAAATGACTTCTGGGAGACTTGCACCAACCAGGCCACTTGTATCTGCAGATAAGTGAGGGGGGCTGACGCTGAAGGGTTTGGAGAAGGGAAACCAGAGGGCTGTTCTGGGTACCCACTCGTGTGAAAGGTCTGAGCTGGGCGAGTTAGCATCAACCACCACCCTCCAGTGCACATGAAAGTTAGAGCTGGGAGCTTGCCTGGCAGGGCTAGACCACAGTATCCACCAGTGAGTGTCAGAGCAGGGGATGGGTCATGTTAGGCTAGGCCATGACACCAACTGGCACCAGAGAGAAATGCTTTTGGGGGCAGATTCTCTGGAGGATATATGGGTTCACCCCTGAAGGACAGCAATACCCACTGGTTTGCTCAAGTTCTGGGGCTGGTAGTGAGCCAATCTAGGCATAATCATGGAACTCTGCAACACTCAAAGGAACTGGGGTTGGGAAAGGTCAGGTGGTCCAGGTTGCAGTGCAAGAGTCAAGATGGGTTGCAACACATGCCAGTTCACATTAAGGTTCAAACTGGGGACTGGCCAGCCTGGGCTAGGTTGCAGGACCTGCCAGCATGCACTGAGACTGGGGGCAGACTGGGTAGAGCCACTGGTGAATGCTGAGGTGAGGCAGATCATATCAGATGGGGCACAGCACCCATTGGCACATGCAAGAACCCAGACTGGGAGTGAAGCTATTGAGTGGGCTGTAGGGGCCTCCCTGCTGGACCATTGCTCCCACTGGGAAGTGTGAGAGCTAAGACTGGGGACAGTCCAGGCTGGGCATGTGAGTTGGGTTTGCGGGTGGCCCTGGCTAAGCTAGACAACTGCATCTGCTGGCACATGCAAGAACCAGGATAAGAGCCAACTAGCCAGGCTTTGCCACAACATCCACTGGCAAGTGCTGGGACAGAGTTAAGTCATGTCAGACTGGACCACAGAACCCTGGAAAGTATAAGAGCCAGGCCTGAGAGTGGGCCCACTAGGGAAACTGTGAGCATTCCTCTGCTGGGCTGCAGCTCCTGCTGCTAGGCATCAGTATCAGGGCTGGCGACAGGCCAGGCTGGACTAGGCATCAACAAGCATTGGCACATGTGTGGACTGTATTGTGGGCTGGGGTGGGCTTAGCTAAGCTGCAACACCCATAGGTATATACGAGAGCCTGATTAGAATGTGACACGGCCCAGACTAGTCCACTGTATATACTGGGTCTCTCAGGAACCAGGGCAGGAGTGGGCCTGGTGGGAGTTATTGGGGGAATCACCAAACAAGACTACAGTTGTGCTGGCTTGTGTAAACGCCAGGTTCATGGCATGCTGCGTTGGGCTGGACTACAACACCCATTGGTTTGCACGGGACATGGTTCTGGGAATGGAAATGACCAGGCATCTACAATCACTGGTGTGTGTGTAGACTGATGCAGGACTCTGCCTGAACCAGACCTTTTACTGGCTGGCACGTTTGCAACAATCAGATCTGGGGTCATTCTGGGTGAAAATTTCTTGGGGGAATCCCAAAGTAGGTCACATGACTCAAAACTCTGGCCACAGGGGGGAATTATAGGATGTGTGATTTGATCCTGGAAATCATGTGTCTCAGTCGGGCCTCCTCAATTGTTGATGCCTACGCAGTGGACAGCATGCCCAGGTGCCTATAGGGGGCAAGATGGCCAGCTCATCCTGTCCTGAAGAGGATGGCAAGTACCGTTGAAGAAAATGGAGAACAGAGCAAGCTGGACAACTCTTCTGGCTGAGCTGTGGCAGCAAGTGTCTGGGTGAGTCAATGGACATTGGAAGGATTTCCTCAACCTTGGAGCAACAAAACCAACAGCATTTCAGAACTGTCAAAGCTACTCAAGCAATCCCCTCAGAACATTCTTCTTCATATTAGGGTTTCTAAGGTGACATCAAGTAACAATGCACCATCCTTGTGTACTGATGATGTTTGGCAGACGGGAGCAGTTCCCTCCCTCCCCCCACATACACATACACACCCTTCTGCTCCTAGATACAGGAGAAAAGAAAAGAAAATTGCAAGCGTTTGTCCTACCCACCTTCCCCCATACCTCCCTAATCAGTGACCCTTATGGGTATGCATCCTTGCCAACCATGTAAACATCAAAAGGAAAAAAAAATTATTAAAAAGAACTTCCTTCCTTTTGTAGAAGCATTTAAGTATATAAAGGCCTAATATACACTGATAAGAAACCAGAAAAGTATTCTGAAAAAAATGAAACCACCAAGAGCCAGGGCTGTGCCCTAGTGGATTAAGCCCACTTAGGTGTCTGCATCCCATGTGGGTACAACTTTGAATCCTGATTGCTCCATCTCTGTCCCAGCTCCCTGCTGATCAGCTTAGAAAAGCAACAGAAGATGGGTCAAGTGCTTGAAGCCTCTGAGCTCACTTGGAAGACCCAGATGAAACTCCCACCTCCTGGCATTGTTCTGGCCTGTCTAAGGCCAATGGGGCCATTTGGGAGGAAACCAGTGTTAGCTTTGCCAAACATTGAAGAAAAAAAATACCAGCTGAGTACAAACGGCTTTTATTAAGCAAAGAGAAGTTCTTGAACCTTTCCCCCATGCACTGAAAGAAAGAGCAAGAAAGGAGGGGACAGCAAGTGGCAGGGACAAGCTGGGTAGCAGAAGGTACCCCTTCTGACATGGGTGCTGGCATCAGCCCTGCTTGGGCCCTGATAAGACAAGAAATGTTGGCTTTGTCCATCATTGGCCCAAACATGGTCTTGGCTCCCTTTAGGGTGTGCCAGATCACTGGCTGAAGTCACTGTGGTGTCCACCCACTTCCTGCAACCATGGTAACCATCAACCAGTCTACATAGAAAGGTCTACGATTCTCCTTGTCTCTGGCTCAGAAATAAATAAACAAATGGATAAATAAACCTCACAGAGGGGAAAGAATAAAGGGCCGCTCTTGCAGTCATGTAGGAGTTTAAGTTGCCACTTGTAACACTAACATCTCATATTGGCACCAGTTTGAATCCTGACTGTTCCAGTTTCATTACAGCTTCCTGATAATGTGCCTGGGAAAGCAACAGAGGCCAGCCCAAGTGCTTGGGTCCCTGCACGCATGTGAGAGACAGGGAGGAAGCTCTAGGTTCCTGACGTTGGCCTAGCCCAGCCCTGATCGTTGTGGCCATTTAGGGAGTCAACCAGGCTCTCTACAACTCTTCCTTTTAAATATACATGCTTTGAAAAACATTCAGAATTTTAAAAAGCAATGAAAAGACACATCTGCATGTAATATTAAGCTCTTTAAAAGCAGCTGCTGTGAAAAGCCATCCTCTTGACGTAAGACTACAAAGGACAGATTTGTTGGGGCCAATGAGACTGAGAATGGAACTGTTAGGTCACAACAAAATGGAGCAAAAAGAAAATGGAGCTCCTGTTTTTTTCTACCCCTACACAGGTATCCTCTAATATAACAGGCTTCAATGTCTTCAACCACAGTGGTGGATTTGTCCCAGTCAATGAGTCGCTCTTGTGTTGTATGGTCTGTGGGTTTGGAATAGCATATATATGGAGCCTGGTGTTATCTCACAGAGAAGTTTCAGTGCCCTCTGAATCTCTCTGCCTGGCTTATTCATCTTTATGTCCCCAACATTTAGCAAACACTGAGAATTTGCTATTTCCATTGGCTCACTTTTCCCAGAATGGTATGGTGTTGGAGTCATATAATATAGATGCTTTTTAGATTGGATTCTTTCACTTAACACACTCTTAGGTTCTTTCTATGGCCCCGTGGCTTTAGAGCTTGTTTCATTTTTTTTTTTCCATTGTACAAGGCAATGTAGGCAGCTGCCTACAGCTTGGGGAAAAATATTTTCAAAACTATGAATTAATGAAATATGAAAATTTCTACAGCTCTAGAACTCACAGCTCCAAGGGTGACTTTTAGGAAAGAATCTCTAAGTGAGTTAAATACACTTCTGGAAAAGGTGAACAAGAGGCAGAAGACACATGCAGTTTGGATTGAGAAAGTAATGTACCCTAAATTCAAAGATTTGAAACTAAGATAAAGGCTGGTGTTTCAGGCTAATAACCTGCCTGTGGCACTAGCATCCCACCTGAGTGTTGATTTGTCTTCCAGCTGCTCTATCTTCAATCCAGCTCCCTGTTTCTACCTGGGAAGGCAGCAGAGGATGGCCAAGTTCTTGCGTCCCTACACCCAGACTGCCCCACCTCTGGCTATGGTGGGCATTGGAGACATATACCTGTGGGTGAGAGGTCTCTTTGTCTCTTCTCCTTTTTCAAGTAAAGGAAGTACATCTAAAACAAACAAAACAAACAAAAACTAAAATAATATGTCACATACAGCTTTAAGTCCATACCATTTTTGTTGGATCCTATTTTGGGAAATCACATATTACCATAATTAATTTGAGGGAAAAGAAAAAGGTAATACCTCAATAGCAACTAAACAATTCGAAAAGGATGTTAATCGTGTGTACCCTCTTGGAGACTACACCGCGGCTTTGCTGCTGTGCTGAGCCTGGGAGGCCACCAGAGGGCGCATGATATTAAAAAATTAAGGCAGAAAAAACCTACACTTTCTTTATTTAAAGATTTTTTATTTTATTTTATTTCATTTTATTATTGCAAAGGTAGATTTACAGAAAGAAGGACAGACAGAAAGAAAGATTTTCGTCCATGGGTCCACTCCCCAAGTAGCCGCAGTGACCAGAGTTGAGCTGATCCTTAGCCAGGAGCTCCTAAATTACTTGTTGAATATTGAATATTGATGAAAATAAAATAAAAAGAAAACCACATTATCATTTGAGAATATAATTTAAACCTTAAAATGAATTAAGCGAATTATTTAAAGTAAAAACATAGTATGAAGTCATAGCATAAACGAAAATACAGTAAAATATTTTTTTTTACAGTAAAATATTAATAACAGTTCTTAGTTTCCAGGCTGTCCTGAGAAGTCAAGTGAAGCATGTTGCGGATGTGGCATCTGGCCCTGCAGCTGCCATGGAGGTAATAAGCTGGCACTACCATTCTTCCCCATTAATCATGGAGAACTCTACCAAGATGGGGAGAGCTGGAGAAGGTACCAGAAAAGTTGTGCGTGTGGATGTGTAAGCATAGACACAGCACTGAAGGTCAAGATGTGACCTTGAAAGTGAGGAGGGAGGATTCGTAATGCTGCAATTTTGGAAATTTCTTTACTAAAAGAACCTCACCATCCAAATATAGTCCATATTCCAGCTGTACTTATATAGGATTCCAGCTTATAGCTCATCATTAAATTCCTTTTTTGCATATCAAGAAATATTGGATTCAACCCCTATTGGTTAGTTTATGGATTCTTTACTATTTAAGAGTTAGTATATTGGGCCCGGCGGCATGGCCTAGCGGCTAAAGTCCTCGCCTTCAAAACCCCGGGATCCCATATGGGCGCCGGTTCTGATCCCGGCAGCTCCACTTCCCATCCAGCTCTCTGCTTGTGGCCTGGGAAAGCAGGAGAGGACGGCCCAAGGCTTTGGGACCCTGCACCCGCGTGGGAGACCCGGAAGAGGTTCCTGGTTCCCAGCATCGGATTGGCGCGCACCGGCCCGTTGCGGCTCACTTGGGGAGTAAAACATCGGATGGAAGATCTTCCTCTCTGTCTCTCCTCCTCTCTGTATATCCGGCTTTCCAATAATAAATAAATCTTAAAAAAAAAAAAAAGAGTTAGTATATCAATAGGGGATTGTGTTTTGTCACTCTAAAAGAGTTATTCACGCAAACTAGCCATCTATTCATTCATGACAAAGGAGCTATTAAACTGGCTGTTGGGGGCCTCATGAGAACTTTTGTCATATCTGTGGTAGTGTGCACACAAGAGGTAGCAGTGCCCTGCATGGAAGGGTAGCTGCAGCTAGCTCATTGCTCAACCCCAGTTGGCGTTCGGAATAGGCACCATATTTGTAGAGTCCACAACTATGAAACCACATTTCCATTGAGATTTAGGACATTATCCATTCTCCAGGATTTTCAGAGCCTTGAGGATTGCCAACAATGATGACTGCCAAGCAGTGGAGTTGTTACAGGACTGTAAGAATACCTGTCCTAGATGGGAACCAGGAAGCTTATCATTCTATATCAGAAAGTTGGATGGAAGTCACATGGATTCACTCCTGAAAATGTTCATCTATGATCCTACTGAACACATTTTTGGTAATGGGCAGATGGATTTGTTGGCTAACTGATCACCAGGCTTTCCAGAAAGCTGACTATAGAGTGAGTTGAAGCTGACCAAGTATCAAACTAGTGGTTGTGTCAGGTTAATGGGTTAACTCACTGGCAATGAGCTAGCTGGCTACAGGGTGGGAGAAGGATAAGGTTTGACCAAGAAGTGAAAATTAATTGAACATCTGTACATGCTGGCTTAGTTCTGAAGTTCACGATAGTAAAATCAAACATTTGTGTAGAGGCTTGTGTTGTGTCTAAGTAAATAAAAAGGACAGCTTCTTAGCTGTAGCAAGAAGGCACCAAGTGGGCCCGGCGGCGTGGCCTAGTGGCTAAAGTCCTCGCCTTCAAAGCCCCGGATCCCATATGGGTGCCAGTTCTAATCCCGGCAGCTCCACTTCCCATCCAGCTCCCTGCTTGTGGCCTGGGAAAGCAGTCGAGGACGGCCCAATGCATTGGGACCCTGCACCCGCGTGGGAGACCCGGAAGAGGTTCCAGGTTCCCGGCTTCGGATAGGCGCATACCGGCCCGTTGTGGCTCACTTGGGGAGTGAATCATCGGACGGAAGATCTTCCTCTCTGTCTCTCCTCCTCTGTGTATATCTGGCTGTAATAAAATGAATAAATCTTTAAAAAAAAAAAGAAGGCACCAAGTGACAGTGTCTGTGTCTTTTCTTACTGAAGACTCCTCGCACCCTTCTTGAGCTCCGAACCACAGGGATTTGTACATTGATTTATGAAAGCGAAGGCACATAAAATAAAAGAGGGTGTTTTTTTTTCATTGGCATGCTGGTATGGTATCCAAGCCCACCACAGTTCAGGCAGACAACTGACAGTACCTCCCCAGCTGCCCAAATACACTCCAGCTTCACATATGGGGACCTTCAACACCCAAAAAACCCACACATGAAACTGAACGCCTCTAAAGCTGATCTATGTGTAAAGAAGCTTTAAATGCTGATTGCTCCAGGTCTTCTTCCTAAAATGTATTCATTTGAAAGGAAGAAAGACAGGATGGGAAAGTGGAAGGATGAACCTTTGAACATCCACAGCAGTCAGCTCTGGCTGGGCTAAAGCTTGGAGCCAAGGATACAGGGAGCCACATCTGCATCTCCTGGTACACTGGCAAGGGCAATGGGATGTAAGATGATGACAACACACAGGGTGACCACGTGTGGTGGCAGCTTCTAGCCAGAGGACCAAGGCATCTGGGATCTGCCCTGCAGAGACCAAGGTGAAACGCAGGTGCCAAGCAATGTGCTCCCCAAGGAACCTCAAATGAATGAGGAAGGTTGTGGGGCTGCGGCTGAAGATTGCTGTGCTGAGACTTGGGTGCCAAGGGAATTTGCACAGGCAGGGACAGCCCCTGTGTGTCAGCAGCTGCCAGGTGGAAGTCGTGAGTAACAGTGAGTCAGGTAAAGTGCTCCACTTCCATCACATCTGCCAATCATGAGGCAACTCCTGACCCTCCTCCTGCTAGAGTGGCTCCCAGCAGACAACTGAAAAAGGACTCAGAAACTTCTGATGCATTACCAAGGGTCACGGTGCTAAATATTTCATTACACAATGCCAAGGCTGATGATGTGGTAGCAAAGTTCAGGATGCAGTACCAACCGACTTCGCAACATCGCAAAGCTCAGGATGATGCCAAAGCTCACGACAAAATCCCAACGTTCATGATGCAATGTCAAGGGCTATGACAGAATACCAAAGCTCATGACCCAATACTAAAATTCATGACGCAATCTGAAAGCTCACGCTGCAATATCTAAGTACATGATGGGATACCACAGTTCATGAGGCAATAACCATGGCATAAAAATGTCAGCCAAACGTCACTCAGTGCATCAAAGGTCAGGGAGATCTCAGACTGAATGTATCAACGCAAAGATCACACAGATGTTAGAATTATCTGACAACGGTTTTTAAGGCTTGTATCATACAAATGCTACAAAAAAGAGTTTCTAAAATCTCAGTAAAGATGGAAAAAAAAAATCAACGGAAACTTCAGAACTGGAAAAATACAGCAACTAAATTCAAAACCCAGAACTTGGCTTCAGAGGAATAAATGGGACAGAGGAAAAATTAGAAAACTGCAAAATTACATTAGAAATCACACAGTTTGAACAACATCAATAGATTAACCAAGCAACTAGAGTGCATGCACCTTTGGGCTACAACCAAAGAGCTAACATTTATGTTCCCAGAATTCTGTAAACAAAAAAAGAATGAAGCAGAGTTAAAAAAAAAGAAAAGAAAAGAAAAAAGAAAAAGCATTCAATGACACACTGGATGGAATATTTCCAATTATGATGACAGACACAAATCTTCAGTGTCAAAAAGCCAAACAGAGCCAAACAGAATGAACAGAGATCCACACTAAAACATATTGCACTCACATTTCTTCTTTCTTTCTTTCTTTCTTCCAAGATTTATTTATTTTTGTTGGAAAGTCTGATATACAGAGAGGAGACAGAGAGGAAGATCTTTCATCTGACGGTTTACTCCCCAAGTGACAGCAATGGTCGGTGCTGTGCCAATCTGAAGCCAGGAGCCAGGAGCTTCCTCTAGGTAGCCCCCGTGGGTGCAGGGTTCCAAGGCTTTCAACCATCCTTGACTGCCTTCCCAGGCCACAAGCAGGGAGCTGGATGGGAAGTGTGGCTATCAGGATTAGAACTGGTGCCCATATGAGATCTCGGCCCATTCAAGGCCAGGACTTTAGCCGCTAGGCCATTGCACCAGGTCCAATCATCTTTTTCTCCACTCAGACATGGGATATAGCCATCCCAAGTATGGTCTTTTTTTTCATTTAATTTATTTTTATTGCAAATTCAGATATACATAGAGTTGGAGAGACAGAGAGGAAGATCTTCCGTCCGATGATTCACTCCCCAAGTGACTATAACGGCTGGTACTGCGCTGATCCGAAGCCAGGAGCCAGGAGATCTTCTGGGTCTCCCAAGCGGGTGCAGGGTCCCAAGGCTTTGGGCCGTCCTCAACTGCTTTCCCAGGCTACAAGCAGGGATCCGGATGGGAAGTGGAGCTGCCGGGATTAGAACCGGCGCCCATATGTGATCCTGGCACTTTCAAGGCGAGGACTTTAGCCACTAGGCCATTGCACCAGGTCCAGTCTTTTTTTTTTTTATTATTACCATTTTATGATGCAGTTCTATAGGACTTGGGATTTTTCCTACCTTCACCTCAAGTCCCCTCCTCACTCCTGTGTTCCGCTGTATTATTACAGTCATATGTCCACCACTGAGGGCATATCGTGTGAATATTAACCAGAAGAAAGCCCAGGCATACTAAGGTTAAGCCAACTCATGATCACAGAAATTGCCAGGTGCGAGAGGATACCATACACATTATCAAAGGGCAATAGACACCCAAATCAGACAGCACAAAAAGGAAAATTACAACCCGATATCACACATGGATATAAGGGAGAAACTCTCTAACAACGTATCAGCAAATGTAATTCAGCACTAGACACAGCAGTAATTATAAACAGTGATTGGGGGCAGAGGGCAGTCCTGTATGCAAGTCAGTTTGGCATTCCAAAGCCAATTAGTGCAAATCAAGCAACCAAACTGACAGGAAGAAGACCACAGGGTTACGTCAACTCACACAGATGCTCACTGGACAAGTTCAACACACGCTCACTCAACAACTCCCAGAAAAGGGGCACAAGGAGAAAGTATGGCCACACAAGAAGGGAACGTTCTAACCTCCTCAGTTTGATTAGAACATCTCACACACCAAGCCCAAACAAGAAACCAGCAAACTGTAAGGTCAGCCTCACACTAGGACTAAATGCAGCGCAGGTGGGAACAGCAAACGTCCTGTCCTGTCCTCACCGCCGTGGCAGGAGCCACCGTGGGGACTGGGGGGGGGGGGGGGGCGGGGACTGGGGATCTCAAGCACATGCACAACCCATAGATTCTTTGAAGGTTTGATAAAAATGAGGACACCAAGTGCCAGAATCTACAGGATACAATTAAATCAACCACCAGGGCAATGTGTAACTTCACATAACACACAGTCAAAATGAAGGAGCAACATAAAATATCCCAAGGGAGGAGCCAGTGTTGCATCCACTGGACTGCTAAAACAGAATGTTACATTCACCAGTAACAGTCACAACAAAGTTAATATAAATGAGAGGCAAGGCAACAGACTGGCTGGCCAACACCCCTTGCCGGAGTGTGACCACAAATGGCACATTCACAGGGTTTTTATAGGCCGGTTACAACAGCTCCAAAGGTGCTATTTACAATAGCTTGAAGGATGAGGGAGGAAAGGCCACGCATTCCCTGCCTATCTCAGCTGGGCAACTCCTGCCTGATTCTTCTCTGGTCCAGTAATTAAGGTAACTGGACTCCTACCTTAAAGCCACCTGTGAGACAACCAGGCTCTAGCCTTGAAGTCATCTGTGGGTTAATTAGGCTGGGGTCTTGATTTGTGGGGATTGAAGGCCATTGGCACTAAAGGTCACATAGGCCGTTAAGCCTGCAAGCTGACAGTTTCTTTGCCAAGCAAGCAGCGCAGAATTGCAAAATCAAAAAGTATTGCAGTTAACAATGATGCATGAAAAGCAACAGCAAAGTAAAGCAAAAGAAAATATGAAAAGAAAATCTAAAGGTAAAACTTCAAAGCAATGGTTTGAAAATAAAACCCGAGGGGCCGCCCTGTGGCACTGGCACCCTGCAGGGGTTGAGCTGAGTACTGGCTGCTCCACATCCAATTCAGCTTTGCTAATGACCTGGGGACACCTACATGGGACACCCGGACAGAGCTTCTGGCTCCTGGCTTTGCTGTGTCCCGGCCCTGAACACTGTGGTCATTTGGGGAGTAAAAAGAGGAGGAGAGACAGAGAAGATCTTCTGTCTGCCGACTCACTGCCCAAATGAACGCAACAGCCAGTGCTGTGCCAATCCAAAGCCAGGATCCAGGAACTTCCTCCAGGTCTCCCACACGGGTGCAGGGTCCCAAGTTTTTGACTGTTCTTAACTGCTTTCCTAGGCCACAAGCAGGGAGCTGGATGGGAAGTAGGGCTGCAGGGATTAGAACAGGTGCCCATATGGGATCCTGGTGCATTCAAGGCAAGGACTTTAGCCGCTAGGCCACCACACCAGGCCCAAATAGATAATATCTAAGAAACTTTCTTAGAACGTCTACCCCCTGCTGTCCCTTGTGCCTGTCGAATGCTCTCCTCTCTGGCTCTCTCCCCGGCTCCTGCACTGACCGGGCAGGTGCACTGTCCCCTCATCACTCCATTGTCTGAGTTGGGAGGCTAATTAGAGGCCAGTTCGAGGGTGAACTTGCTGACTCTCCATGTCCACAGCAGGTTCTCTACCCCACGGGAGGAAAACACACACTTGGCCTTGAGTTGGCACAGCATGATCTGACCACAGTCCAGGCCTTCACATCCTGTACAGGCTGTGTGCCAGCCACTTCTCTTACTCTGAGCACTGGAGTCTGGGGCACTATTTCACACAGGGCAGGAGACCCAGGGGAGTAATGAAGGCTTTGCTATGACCTCGCCTGTGCTCATTTGCAGCACCCAAGAAAGAACCCACCAGCATTAACAAGTGCCACGAATACACCTGCAGGTTTCAAATTGGATGAAGATGTTCCTCTGTGTAAGAGTTGTAGTGTAGGGCCCAGTGCTGTGACATAATGGGTAAAGCCTTCCTCTGTGGTGTCAGCATCCCACATTTGCACCGCTTTGATTCTTGGCTGCTTTACTGCTGACCCAGCTCCCTGCCTGTGGCCTGGGAAAGCATTAGAGGACCGCCCAAAGCCTTGGGATCCCGCACTCACCTGGAAGACCCAGAAGAAGCCCTTGGCTCCTGGCTTCAGATTGGCTCACCTCTGGCCATTGCAGCCATCAGGTGAGTGAGACAGGGAAAGGAAAATTGTCTTTTTTTTCTGTATCTCTGTTTTCAAAATAAATAAGAAATAAAGTTTAAAAAGAATAAGAATCCCAGTACCTATGAAACTGTGTCACATAATACAATGTAATTAATGAATAAATTAAAAAAAAAAGAATAAGAGCTGAACTATAGGGAAAAGAAGGGGGCTTACCATTCTGGTAACCTGGGCTCTCAGCTCACCAATCCAGGCAAACATTAGGTTATCTTTTTGGCTTTGTTTTATCATATGTTTATGTATTTGGAAGGCAGAGTTTCAGAGAGAGAGAGGGAGAGAGCTGGATCAACTACTAGTTCATTCTGCAAATGGCTACAATAGTCAGTGTCAAGCCAGGCTCAAGGCAGAAGCCTGGAACTCCTTCTGGCTCTTGAAAGGACTTGGCCTGTCTGCCACTGTTAGTATTAGGAGGGAGTTAGAACATTAGTGAAGGAGCTGGGATTCAAACAGGTGCCTTTATGGAATGCCAGCACTGTAAGCAGCAGCTTAACCCGCAACCCTTCCATTTACAAAAACATTCACTTACTAATTTAAGAGAGTGATACTGGGCAGTGGAGGGTGGGTGTGGTGGCATGTATGAAGACAGAGTGAAAGAGTATGAGACAGAGAAATCCATTCTTTGATTCAGCCCCAAATGACCACAAGAGCCAGGAGATTCATCAGGGTCTCCTAGTGGGTTCAGGGACACGAGCACTTGAGCCATCTTCCACCGCCCTCCCAGGTGCAGTATCAGGGAGTTGGATTGGGATTGGAGCAGCCATGTCTTGAACTGGTGCTTCAGTATGGGATATCAGTGTAAGAGGCAGTGATTGATCTGCTGCTCCCCAGTACCAATCACAATAGGACTCCTTCTATGCCTGAACACACATAACATTCCCCCTGGCCTACAGTCAGCAAGAGGCCGGGGCTGAGAAGCCAAAACAGTAGCAGAGGGCAATCTATATTCAAAATCATTTCTGTCTTGGCAAGTTCCTTCCAAAAAGTTCACCTGATAGCATCAAAATCTGTCTGTGTTGCTCCCACTGATGCCCTTGGTGAAGATCCCAGGTGGAAGCAGGTGCCATCTCTGCAAGGCAGGCATTGCATTCTTAGTGCAGGGGTGAGGGCTGCCTCTTGCACCCTCCCGCCTCTCTGTGAGAGCCCAGCTCAGGTCCTAGTTGTGCCAGTTACTGACAGGTGCTGTGCTTCTGTAAGGGCCCTTGAGCTGCTGACAGCAGGAAGCCCCTCATTATTGCCATCTCAGACAGAGGGACCCTGAGTCATGAGCCTAGAGTGCTGGTTGGGTGGGTGGATGATCCATTCGTTGTGACCAGGGATCTGTGTCTTGTGAGACATCCTTAGGCCACTGGGAGTGTGCAGACTCATTGGGGACTTTCTTTCTCCTTCCTTTCTTTCTTTCTTTCTTTCTTTCTTTCTTTCTTTCTTTCTTTCTTTCTTTCTTTCTCTCTCTCTCTCTCTCTCTCTCTCTCTCTCTCTCTTCCTTCCTTCCTTCCTTCCTTCCTCCCTCCCTGCCTCTTTTCCTTCCTTCCTTCCTTCCTTCCTTTCTTCCTTGTTAATTTTATTTATTTTAAAGGTAGACTTACACACAGAAAGCAAGATCTTTCATCCACTGGTTCACACCTCTACATGGTCACAATAGTCAGGCCTGGGGCAAGACCAGGCTGAAGGCAGGAGATAGGAGCTTCTTCCAGCTTTCTCATGTGACTGCAGGGGCCCAAGCACTTGAGCGATCCACTGTTGCTTTGTCAGGATCACTTGCAGGGAGCTGAATGGAAAGTGGAGCAGCTGGGACTGGAACCAGCAGCCCAATGGGATGGAAGTACCACAATAGCTTCAACTGCTCCACCACAACCCTGGCTTCAGGGGAGCCCAAGTTGGGCCCCACTGTGCTCCCTGCTGGCTCTTCACATGACCCTCCCTGCACACAGACCCTCCTGACCAGATCTGTTACCCAGTGGAGCCACCGAGCACGTGCTGGGAATCACCACAAACATGTGACCAAGCAACCCTCTTCACTTCCTCAGCATCTTTCCGAGGGCATTTCTTGTAGTGACAAAGGGCGGGCCACTGCACTCTTGCATGCTTGCACTTCCTGATGCCTCAGCCTTTCTGCACACTGAGACCTCCTACTATGGGACTGGAAGTGTCCACGTGTGAGCCTAGTGTGTCAGCGGATCCCAGGACATGGGTGGGCACTTTGTCCTCTCTTTCCCAGTGTCCCAGGACCCAACCTCCTTCCCACTTGAAGGGGTTTCCCTGGGATTCTTGGGAGGCTGGGGACTCTGTTACCATCTTCTCACCAGGGTGGAGAAAGTAGCTCCCCACACTCTAGGGCTTGGAAGAAGAGCAAGGATCAGCCCCAGTGCCCTGCCTTATACCTACTTTCTAAAGAGGCCAAGGGGTTAGTGAGGTGGATTGGCAAGCTCATCATCATCCAGCATCCCATATGGGCTCTGGTTCATGTCCCAGTGTCTCTGCTTCCAGTGCAGCTCCCAGCTTGTGGCCTGGGAAAGCAGCAGAGGAAAGCAGACCACCCAGTCCTTGGGCCCATGCACCCACATGGGAGACCCAGAGGAGGCTTCTGCTACTGGCTTCAACAAAGGCTCATGCCGGAGTCCAGCTCCAGCCTGGGTTTCGGAACTCGGGAAGGGTGCGTGGACGAGGCGCAGAAAGAAAGAGACGGACCACTAGGTTTCCATGATGATAGTGGACACGGCAATAAAGCCGTCTGCTTTATTTATACAGAATCAGTTAAACTCTGGCTCAGACTTTCCACGTCATGGTCAAGTGGGTGTTTCTAAGGACAACCATGCCATCTGCTTTATCCAAAAACAACAGAAATTCCTGCTACAATCCTTATCCTACAACCTAATCTTGTATCACAAAGAAAAGGAGGACCTAAAGATTAAGGAAAGGATGAAACCCTAAACACAGGTCCCTTGATTAGCATAAGGTCAATGGGGACACCCAAAACAGTAGGAATAATAGAAGGCCCTTTTGTAAGACATTGACATTAACCTCCAAGTTCACATTGTGTAAAAAGCCAGTCTCACAATAACGAAAATGCCTGGACAGATTAGAATTCTTCCGATGAGCCGGCATAGTAGGCACGGCGAATGTCCAAGTGAAAAGCACTGACACATGGAGATCATGGTGGTGGTAGAAGTGCTGGGAGCGGCCTGCTCCTAAGCCTCTTTGTTACATATTATCTCCTCTTCCTCCCAAGCCCATTAACAGGACAATAGGACATCAATGAGTCTGCAAAGGCCAGGTGCTACTGCCTTAGGCTCGATTCCTGAGTGCTCAGCTAAAGCAATGTAAATCAGCTCCACAGCCCACAACAGGCTCAGCTACAGTCATCATGAACATTGAGGATTGAACCAGAAAATGAAGGTTTTTCTCTGCTTCTCTTTCTCCCATCCTGTAATCTGCCTTTCAAATGAAAGTAAAATATAATAAAATAAGTGTTTATAGGGACAAAGACAAAGAGAGGATTGCTGGTAGGGACACTGGGAACTCTCCAGGGGTGACCACAGAGGGTTCCATGATCCCTGGTGCTGTAACCTCATACTTCTCTCAACCCACCCTCCCAAGGGCTGCCAGGAAACTCTCCCACCCTCATTCATCCAGGACAGTCTGAGGAAGCCGACTCAGACACAGGGAAGAGCTTTCAAGGTCATGGGAAATATGTCTCATGAAAAGACAATGCAGAGCTGGTGCTGTGATGTAGCACGTAGGACTGCTACCTGCAGCTCTCAGAACCCTACATGGGCACCAGGTTGGGGCCCAGCTACTTCACTTCCAGCCCAGCTCCCTGCTGATGTAACTGGGAAAGCAGCAGAGGATAGCCCAAGGAGCTGGGTCCCAGCACCCACATGAGAAATCCATGTTGGATTTATAGGGATCCCAGCCTTGGCTTGGCCAGGTCCTGGAAACTATAAGAATTTGAGGAGTTAATCAGCAGATGAAAGACCTCTGTCTCTTCTTCTTCAATAAAGGGAAATAAATGCATCTAAGAGCAAAGCCTGCATATCATCCCAGACAACAGCGCAACTGTAACCACCATCAAGAAGCAGATGCCTGTGCTATGCTCCTTGCTAAAGCAGCCTCCACAAAAAATAAGATAAGAATTTATGTTTTTAGGGCCCGGCGGCATGGCCTAGCAGCTAAAGTCCTCCCCTTGAAAGCCCCGGGATCCCATGTGGGCGCCGGTTCTGGTCCCAGCAGCTCCACTTCCCATCCAGCTCCCTGCTTGTGGCCTGGGAAAGCAATCGAGGACGGCTCAAAGCATTGGGACCCTACGCCCGCGTGGGAGACCTGGAAGAGGTTCCAGGTTCCCGGCTTCGGATCAGCGCGCACCGCCCGTTGCGGCTCACTTGGGGAGTGAATCATCGGACGGAGGATCTTCCTCTCTGTCTCTCCTCCTCTCTGTATATCTGACTTTGTAATAAAATAAATAAATCTTTTTAAAAAATTATGTTTTTAGAATTCTAAAATGGTTCTCAAAACCTTTCAAGGAGTATTAATTGGTCAACACCTTTATTATAATTACAACACTAGAGACTCATATTAGATAGTTGGAGAAAACTATCTCCTTGGAAAAAGTAAAAGTAAATTGGTGGGCACGGTGCAATAATTTAATGGCTAAAGTCCTTGCCTTGAAAGTGCTGGAATCCCATATGGACGCCGGTTCTAATCCCGGCGACCCTATTTCCCATCCAGCTCCCTGCTTGTGGCCTGGGAAAGCAGTCAAGAACAGTTCAAGGCCTTGGGACCCTGCATTCACATGGGAGACCCAGAAGAGGCTCCTGGCTTTGGCTTAGGATTGGCTCAGCTCTGGCTGTTGTGCCTGCTAGAGCACTGCCCATTATGTCAGCATTGTAGCACCTCTTCTTAGTACCTCCCAACCCTTTCTCACTCCTACAGTGGCCATAACTCTCCTGGAAACAGGTACACAGCCTTGTTCTGCTGACACCACTGCTTGCGTTTGCTGTTAGCTTGGATGCTGGAAGTTCCTCTGAAGGTCCCCATATTAAAGTCATACTCCACATGTAGCATTATTGGGTGGTGATGGAACTGTGGCAACTTGGTTAGCTGAGGCTGTGCCCTTCCCACAGCAAAGGCTGTCAGAGAACCCACAGTTTGGGCCCAGCCTCTGCCTCTATATGCTCCATTGTGGTTGCCTGCTAACACCAAGCTAGTGAGGCTGCCTGATCCTGGACTGGACCCCCACAGACCCCCTCCCCTTCATACAGTCCGCTCTATGGGTTTTGGCTGTGGCAGTGATGTCCTGACAGGTACACACATTTCAAAGCATCCCCACTGGACTTGCTGATGTCTAGCTGACAATCTCCGCTAGACACCATCAAGGGTACCACTGTTTTCCCATCTTGCCTCAGACACTGTCCTCTGCACTTTGCTATCTCCCGGCAGCCTGTCCTTGCTGCCTGCAATTCCAATCCCTTGTTTCAGCACAAATTAGGGGACTCTCCTTTGCTGCTTCTGTGCATTTTTTTTTTTCATTGTCTTTGGAAGAATTAGCCTTCCCTGGACTTATGAAAAAAAAAAAAGCAGCAAAGAATTTGAAAACGTCCAGTTGAATACAGCAGGGGAAAAAGTCTAGCAGTTTACCCAAAGGTTTAATTCTCCCCAGACATCAGCCTTTCAGAAGCTCTTGCCGCTGTTCATTGTGCTGAGGACCAGCAGGTTGACACGGCACCTGGGCAAGTGCTGCAGTGTTCTCACTGGAAAATTTCCCTTGCTTAGACCCAGGTTTGAGTGCACCTGCTTGCAAGTGTCTGTGTTGAGATCTGTTTTCTGGATTTGTGAGAGGTGGGTTCCCTGCTGGGAACTGTCTTTTCTCATATACACAGGTTAACAAAGCAGGATTGAGAATTAGGATTCCGCCTATCCCAATCCCTGTACCTAAAGCAAGACTCCTGGCCAGGAAAAGAGCAAGGCCACTGACCCTAAACTCCACCATGTTAACCAATCCTGGGCAAAAAGACACCATCTGGGGTTGGCGGCAGGGCAAGGAAGAAGAGAATGAACATCAAAATTCAGGGCTCAAATCAACCGAGCAAGGCAGTTCTGCTGATTACCACCCCACAGGTGGCTCAGAATTCATGAGCTGGCAGAGGCCCAAGCAGCCCCATAGCAGAGTAACCTGTTCAACTCTGTGCCAACCCAACCAATTGATGGCTAAAGTGTCTTCTCTGTGTGACTTAGATGGCTGCAAATTAAGGCTGCAGTGTAAAATAAAGGTTGTTTTCTCTACGAACTAACTATTTTACTTCTGCAAAAGACAGAGTGGTAAAGAGAGGGGAGGAGAAAGAGAAAGAAAGATATTTCATCCACTGGTTCCCTCCCTAAATGGTTACAACAGTCAGAACTAGGCCAGGCTGAAGCCAGGAACCAGGACCTACTTTCAGATCACCCACATGGGCAGCAGGAGTAAGTGTTTGAGCCAGTTTCTACTTCCCTCCAAGCTGGATGGGATGGAGGGCAGTTGGGACATGAGCCAGAAGTCACACGGGATGCTGGCATTGTGTCAGGACCATGCGCTGATGGTTGCATCCCTTAAGTCTCAAGCTAAGGGTACCATGAAGATTAGTGCTTAATTTCATTATGTTGCTTGGAGGTGGATCATTGTGCTGGGATGGAGCCCACCAGTTAGATCACCCTGACTTTGTGAGAACAGACACAGGCATAAACATCTGCTCCTCCTGCATGGCTGTCCGGAACATCAGCACCAGATGCCCAAACCACAGGGTTACTTGTGAATCTGTCCAGTCATGAGATAAAATAGACTTCCTGCTCAGGCAGATTGGTGTGGTGATGGAGGATTATAATACACTGGCCAGACAGTTGCCTGACTGTCGAAAACAACAACTGTTTTACCCAGACTGAATCCACCCCACCTATCTGCCTGCTACGATTCAGCATCTTGCAGAGGCCCAGCCTGGCTTAGCCTTTAAGGGAAGAGCACAGGATGTGCTGTGGAGCTGGCAACTCCCCAGAGAGGAAACGCTCACATGCAATCTTGTCTTGCTGGGCCAACAGGCCAAAGGCTGATTCAAGCAAAAACATCACCAGAGCCACAAGCAGCAGCTGCAAGTGGAGAATGCAACAGAAGCAGTGGTGCCTTGTGGCTAAAAGACTTCCCTGCAGGGTCCCCACCATCATGGGGATGTGGCTCACTGCCACATTGGTCCCTGGCAGCAGGTGTCCTCAGACCTCTACTTCCCTGGCACAAGCTCTGCTCAGCTGGCTTGCTGCTTGTTATGGGCAGAGATGCTTCATCCTCTTGTCTCTGCCAATCAAATCTGCACCTAATAGCATGAGGCAGAATGTATGGTCCTCGCTGTGCAAATGGATTTACCAGGTGCCTGATGCCCAGCTGAATCTCCTGGCTGAGAAGCAGGTGAGCAGCCTGAGGCCTCAACCATCCTCCCAATACCTCACCAAGGAAACCACTCAGGAAGTAGGGGCCACCTTAGAGCTTCCAGAGGTACTGTGCATTGTGACTGAGCTAGGAGTACCTGAGCTAGGCACAGCTGTGTTGGAAGCTAAGGAGGTGCCCAGGGCCTTGCAGATAGCATCTGGCCCTCCATACAGGGGACTCCTGTACCTGCCTCATGGATGCACTGTGAAAAGGGTGAGAAAAAGGGAGGCAAGAGACACTTGGATATCACTCCCCATACCTGCGACCAGTTTGCCAACCAGACGGGATGCAAGAACATCATGAGGAACCCATAAGTTCAACTTCCCCACCCCAATAAGCAGGGCTTCGGGAGTGCCTAGGGAGTTCCAAAACACAGTCACTTCTGTTCTAGTAATGATTTGATTTTTCTTCTCTGCTCCGCAGCATATGCTCCTTGGTATTGGTTAAATCTCACTTTGTTGAAAAAAATTAAAATGTAGGTGTGGCTGATGTATTGTTGGTGGGAGCTGTTCCCTGGCAATGACATACATCTACTTCCCAGAAAACAGCCTGGGGATAGTTACTACTCATAGAACTGAATGCTGGGGCAATCTTCAAACTTGGTCCATATCCTCGTATGGTGAACTTGATCACAGCCAGTCTGGAGGCCTAGCAAACTAGTGGATCAGCTCTGGCTGGAAAGCCCATTTCCTGTGGACTGGCTTCACATTCACCATCCTAAGAGAGCCCTGGAGGGGTGCCTGGGGCGCCACCGGCTTGGAAATTGAAGGCAGAGAGAACACATGAGATACTCGCGGCTGGGGGTGCAATGGGGCGCCCAGGCCTGGCCAGAGGTGGTGGCGGGGACGGCCTTGCCTTGGGGCTCTCAATGTAGAGTCACACCACGGAACTGAACAGTTGAGGGGACAGGACAGGACCAGATAAGATATATCTCCTAAATAGTAGAGAAGAATAGTTAGGTACGTTCTCATTCGCATTCATGTGTGTATAAGGTTGAGTCTTCATTATACGAAATGCTGGGGACCAGAATTCCTTGTTTTTGTTTTTACTTGTTTTATTCAGATCTGGAGCTATTTGCATAGTACAAATATGAATTTCATGTGCTTTGTATACACCAGACATATTTGCCCTTAAAGAATTCCATACAATATTTTGATACTTCTGTCCATGAAACAAAGTTTTGTGGAATTTTCCACACGTAACATTACATTAGCATGCCAAACGTTTCAGAGTTTGGAATATCTTGGATTTAGCGCTTTCAGATTACGGAGACAGAGAGTGAGCGAGCAGATTTCCGGTTTTTCATACGTACAATTTGAAGCACATTATGATACTTCATACTATTTATCCCTCCCTACCTCCTCCTTTCTTCCTTTCTCCCTTTCTTTTGTTTTAATTTTTACAATAACATACATTCAATTTACTCTATAGTCACAGGCTTAGTCCTCCACTGTAGAAGGACACTCGGAATCTTTGCCATTGAGGGCGACAGAGCCAGTTGAATCTCCTCTGAAAGGGCAGGGAAGGAGATGAATGACTAGGAAACCTCCTGGTTTGCAGGATTAGATAAAGCATCTGCTATAGGAACAAGTTGTGTATTGGGAGACTGTCCCTTGCTGTTGCAATGTAAATGGCTCAAGCCCCTCCTTTCTGGATGCCTGCACGACAATCCTCTTTTAAAACTCTGATGCTGTTAGTAAACTTTGGCTATTGACCATCAGTCGGCAGTCCACGTGTGTTATTATTGGCTCGTTGCACCAAGTCCATTGCTGCAGGACAGTGAACACTCCACTAGATAAAAAATTCAACAAACGGAAAGCACAAGTATTCCTGCTCTTTGAAAGTGCAGACAAGGGCTATGAATAATGATGGAATCTCAAGAGATCGGGGTATTTGATTCTACCAGCAGTATATTGTGGTGCCTTCTCCAAACCTTCTCACCAGCATTTGTAATCTTTTGATGTAAATGAGAGTCTTTCTATCTGGGCTGAGGTTTGTATTTGCATTTCCCTGACAGCTGGTGGTTTCGAGCAGTTTTACATGTGTCTGTTGCTAATTTGTGTTTCACATCCTTTGAAAATGGCCTGCCCATAACACGATCCCATTTCTACACTGGATTGCTTGCTTTGTGGCTGTTTCTTTTATATTCTGAACATTCATCCTCTATCAGTTGCACAGTTTGTAAATAATTTCTCCCAGTCTGTTGGGTCCTCTTTAGTTGGCTGAGTGTTTTCTTAGCTGTGCAGAAGTTCCTTAGCTTGAGGTAATCTCATTTGTCTGTTTTGGGCGTTATTGCCTGTGCTTTGGGGACAGCACTCCAGTAGCCATGCATGGGAGTCCCAGGCTAGGGACACTCCGGGGGGACACCTGTGAGCTGGTTCCAGCGTCCCACCCACCTCACTTCCCGTACCACACCCACACAGTTTCTCTGTGCCATATATTCTTCCTTACTGTGGCTTGTTGATTCAGTCATGGCATCTGCAGTGTCAGGGTGAGTTCTCTCTTTCAGACAACTTTCAGGAGTGATTCTTCCACATGCAGGCAGGACTCTCTCTGAAGTGGGTTCTGTGTGTAATCTTGTCTATACACCTTCTCATTCCTTCTCCAATCAATCCTGGTAACTTTCTGTTGACAAGAATCTCAACTGGAAAAATCCCAGAGATTTCTTTCAAGTCCTCACCTGGAGAGCCCACTCTGTGGAGAGCCACTGCAGGGGACAGGAGAGTGGGGAGGGATGGGGGCAGATGCACAGGCTGTACCTAGGACCAAAGGGAGTCTCCCAGATGGAGCGGGCTCAGCAGCAGGTCATTGCTCAAAAACCTACTCTGCTGACCTTCACACCTCAATGTGATGCAGACACGCTCACCTGAGGGTGGGAGACCTAGGAGTGGGCGGGAGATGTGCAGTGGCCAAGGAAGACAGCATGCTGGGTGCTTGACCTGTGTTCAGGGAATTTCTCTCAACCTCTCAGATTAGTGGAAGAATAGGATCGGCCTCTAAGCCAACTCATAGCAAGTCACACTCATAGGAAGTCATCAGCTCAGAATCCAACTGCCAGTGTTTCACATTGCACATGCTAAAATTGATACCTACAAAATATGACCCAGAAAATTAGACCTTGCAAAATTAATGCACAAAAAGCTGCTCCTCATAAATAATAATAAAACTGGCCAACAAATTAAATATCTGCAGCAGAAATTGTATGAAAGCATTGATTTAGATCAAAAATAATTTCAGGGAAGCAAATGTGGAAATAATTGAAGGTAGTTAAACAGCATTTTATAGAAAATTGAGCAGGAAGATGAATTGGATAATAGTTTGCTTTGAGAAGCACATTTTCAATGGATATTCCTCCATTAAGTTAAAATTCTTATTCAAATATTTGTATTCAAAACCTTGAGTGGAGGAACCCAGGGGAGGGAAAGCAGAAATGCAGTTCCTGGGGCAGAGTAGACGGCTTGGCATCTGTGACCAAGCCTGAAGCAATGCTGTATACTTAGCTAATGCTTATGCATCCATTGTTTACTTATCCCTCTGGCCTGCATGTCAACAAACTCCCATCAGAATATACTTCTAGGCACACATCTATCCCACTTTCTTTCTGGTCCAGGCAGAACAGCTCCCAACTCCAACCTAATGCTATCCCCTGTGTGATGATGCCCATTCACAACAGGAAGCGATGCACATTTGTTAGCTAGGATTTCAATCACACACACATGATTTGGATACCTGTGGGGAGGGGCCCAAGAGCCAATGCTTGACAATGGATTACTGCTGCACAATGTGGGCCAGGTATGCTGGTGCAAAAATTCAGATTTTTCAAGTATTGGGAAAATGAATATTTCTTTTAGAATCTTCATTATTTTTAAATTTAAAATAATACATATTCTTGAAGATTTTCCAAATTTTATTTGTAAGGCAAAGAAACAGAATTTAGCCACTGTTTACTCCCCAAATGACCACAAAAGCTGGGGATGGGCCAGACTGAAACCAGGAACCTGGAACTCCATTGGGGTCTCCTATCAGGCATGATCTCAAGTCCTCAATTACTTTCCCAGGTACTTTAGCAAAGAGCTAGATTGGAAATGAAGCATCCAGGAATCAAACTGTTGCTTATATGGGATGTCAGCGCCCCAATGACTTAGCCTACTAACCATAGCACCAGTTATTGAGACAACTGAGACACCAGTTATTGAGGCAACATTAATGTACATCATAGTCAAAGGCATAATAGCAAATCAGATAATCAACAAAAAGATAAAAAGACCATAGTCCAGACTAAAGATCAGCAAGAACTATAAACAATAATCAAATGAAAAGATGCTCACCTTCACTCATGTTTCCACTAGTTTCAGAATTAATATTACGTTATCATGATGAAACTGATGTAGTACCTAGCATGTAATTCCTATCAATCTGTTTGACAAATACTTAAAGTTTTCACGAAGCACTGTTCTCATAGCAAAACTACAAATGAGCATTTTAATTTCTCTTTACAGAGAGAATGAAAAGCAGAGATCTTCCGTCACTTGTTCACTTCCCAAATGGCTATAACAGCCAGAGTTAAGCTGAGCTGAAGCCAGGAGGCAGGAGCCTTCTTCAGGTCTCCCTTGTGGGCACAGGGGCCCAAGTGTTGTATGGTTTTTGACCCAGAATATGGCAGCAACCTCAATTCTTGTCTGACAGGAAAGAAGAATTTTCAATGTGGATACAGTTTAGTTTTAAAGTAAGATTTATTAGAAAAGTTGAGGAGAGGGGTCCCCTTCCTAGTGACAGAAGGGGGCTTTAAGAGAGAAAAGAGCCCATACCTTTTGCCATAGTGACAGCAGGAGGAAAGAAAGAAAGACCCGTATTAATAGTGGGCATTGTATCTTTTAGGAGTTCATATCAAATGAATTTCTCCATAAACAAAGGAGAATTCCTGGTTTCCATGGTACCTGGAGCCATGGAAAGTTCCTCAGTGCCTGTTTAATGGTAAAGATGCCAGTTTGAAACTACCCCCTTGGCAATGGCCAGAGAAGGAATTAGGCTGATGCTTTAGGTGGGGAATTGGCATGTTAGTGTTGCCCTTGTCTCTTGGGGAAGCGTTTTCTGGATATGTTAAAATATGTACTTGTCTCTAACGAATCTAAGACACGGTGGGGAAAATTCTCGGGGACCCAGAATACCCTGTCTAGTTCCCAGTCTGACTCCTCTCACACAAGGACTTGTGGTGTTCTGTATTGCCTTCCCAGGACATAAGCTAGGAGCGGGATCAGAAGTGAAGCAGCCAGGACATGAACTAGTACCTATATGGGATGGTGAGATGGAGGATTAGGCTGCTGAACCATCACAATAGCCTCATTTCTTTTTAATTTAGCTCTAACATGTATGGAGAGGAGTGTTTCTGAAGCTCCTCAGAAATCTTGGCAGACACATAGTGTTGATCGGTGCTCACCTGCCTCCTCTCCCAAGGTCTGTGAGTCCCTGGAAGGCCCCCTGTATCTCCAGCTTTGAACTCTGCCAAGCACACAGCAAACCTGTGTTTCTTCAGAGAAAAGAAATCAAACGTTTCAAGGAAACTGATGCAAAAGATTTACATTTCCTTTATAACATGTGTTTTCTTAAAAAAAAAAAAGTATGGATCTGGGTAGCTACATCAACAGCATCACAAGCCAGTTAGTATCCACATGCAGAGCAAGCAGATGTCCCTGGGACTCACACACCTGCTGTGGGAGCCAACCCCAGTCTGTCATCCCTGGTAGGCTAAGGAGATCAGAAACATGGATGCTACCTGCTTTGTGCTTTACCCTCAGGAAGGGGACTGGCCTAGGTAAGATGAAGAGAAGGGCCTTATCTGTCCTGTTTCCATAGTTCCAGCCAGATCTGCCATCCATCCGTCATGTGGGAGATGTAAGGATTCCATTCCTTGATAACTGAGTAACATTTCTTCACATATACACACTGTTGTGTTTTCCAGTTATTCGTCGATGAACTTTTGGTTGATTCCACCTTGGCAGTTGTGGATTGGGCTGCAGTAAAAGCATGGGGATTCAGGTACCACTTCCACGTGCTCACTTCATTTGCCAAGTAGGTGACAGCTGGGACAAGGAGGTCTGTTTTCAGTTCATTGAGGAGCCTCCATCCTGTTCCCCACATGGTTATACCAACTTGTGTTCCCATCAACATGGTATTAGGGTACTTTCCTCTACAACATTGAGAGTATTTTTTTAAACTCATGCTATTTATGCAATAATCCACCCTGTTGCCTCACTTTCTGATACTTGTCAGTGATCCTACCTTAATTGATATTGATATCCACACTTTCAAGAAAAATAGTGTGAATGTATGTAACATTTACATATGAAGTAAATACGGCAACATGTTAAAAACTGTTCAATCTAATACATATTTATATGAAGTAAAATCTGATTAGTGGCTCCTGATCCGTGTGGTCATGGCCAGAACAGTGGAGCTTTCTGGTTAACAAGGACACTCAAGTTCCTCCCACTGAAGCCTGGGCTGAGCAGGGCCATTGTGAGGATCAGAAGGCTGCCCCCCCCCGCCCCCGTGTCACTCCTGCCCTCACAAAGGTGGGTGTGTCACCCAGTGCACAGCCCCGCCCACGTCAGTCCCAGGGCAGTCTCCAGCAGCCAGAGCTGGGCAAGGCAGAGGCGGAGACCCTCAGAAACCTCAGTCCTATTTCCATTGCATCTCTAAGATAAAGCAGAAGCATCCTTGCTTAACAGGAAGAGTCTCTGGCATGATTGGACCATGGCTGTTTAATGAATTTGGTATTTAGCAGCAGTTCTTCTTTTTTTTTTTTTACAAAGTCAGATATACAGAGAGGAGGAGAGACAGAGAGGAAGATCTTCCGTCCGATGAGTCACTCCCCAAGTGAGCGCAACGGCCGGTGCTGCGCCAATCCGAAGCCGGGAACCAGGAACCTCTTCCAGGTCTCCCACGCGGGTGCAGGGTCCCAAAGCTTTGGGCCGTCCTCAACTGCTTTCCCAGGCCACAAGCAGGGAGCTGGATGGGAAGTGGAGCTGCCAGAATTAGAACTGGCGCCCGCCCATATGGGATCCCGGGGCACATTCAAGGTGAGGACTTTAGCCGCTAGACCACGCTGCCGGGCCCAGGTATTTAGCAGCAGTTCTGATGTTCATCCCATGGGGCCCTTGGGAACAGAAGCCACAATACATGTATCTGTGCCTTCAACCCCTAGCCCAGAGCCTACATGATTTGTGATCCTCAAACCCTGCCATCAGAAGCAGATTCCCCAGAACCACATGCCTGCCATACAGCAGAGGTAATCCTGGAAGAATGGCAGCTGATCAGGGCATTTGGTCCCCCCAGATAGTCCTCCAGCAGGCTTGTCAAATGCTAGGCCAACTTGGTGGTTTCGGAAAATACTGAGATGCCCTGAAACCTATGTGAAGTCACTCCTGAAGATCAAGTGGACCCATTTCCACAGCCACCATATACCGGATGCCTGCACATGGACATCTCAATGCCAAGAGCCCAGTGCATCACCTGAAACAGCCAGAAGATCTTGGTCCTGCCCCACTTCACAGCAGAGCAGATGGCTAACAAATGACCCAACTGGGCGCCCCAGGTTCCGCTCTTCTTGGGGCACTGGTGTTCAGAATGCCACAAAGTGAAGTTCTCTGTCTTCCAGGCTTCATCGAGAGAGGCTTGGGGAGTTTAGGAATGAAGATGGAGACCCAATGATCAGGGTATGGCTTTTCAACGACTGTCAGCCTCCTGAACGGAGAATACCTGAGTGTTCACTTGAGCGGGTACTTTTAAAGGTTTGGAAATAGGAGCACATTCTGGGGCACAGCTGTGTTTAGAATAGAGTTCAGTGTCATGTGCACTGCGTTCTGTGACTGGGGACCGTTAGCCAATCCGTGTCTCTGCACTGCTCATCTTTGTTTAAGCAGGGGGGTTATGACAGCTGCACCCAGCTTGGCTGCACTCACTGAGGGATGCTGGAGGTAACACACAGTAGCTGTATCATTGGCCAGGGGAGTGCTATTCTCTGGACCTCCATCTAAGCAACTGGGAAGGAAAGTTCATAAGAAGGAACTCAGAAGTGGCAGTTTTTCCAGCAAGGAGTGCATATTCTTGTATTCAACCTTGAATCACCAGAATTTCAAAATAACCATAACTCAACTGTCATTTATTTACATAGCAAGGCACAGAATTCTACAGGGCCCTCAGTGACCCATCGACTCATGGGTAGCCCCTGGTCTGCATGATTGTTAATAAGTTTATCAGATGATGATGCCAGGGCTCATGGGACCCCTGGCATCCCTTTTCTCCTACTCCTGGCTTGTGTATGCCACAGAGAAAAGTCCCACAGAGCCTGGCAGGGATGATGGTGCTCCCAACATGCCCATAAATACTCTCAGAGGTCTTGCTCACCTGCTATTGGGGACTTCAAATGGACACGAGAGGTGAAATTACACTGTAAGTGTATGTTGAGGCCCTTGCCATCATTTAAGGAGCAAACCAGGGATGGAAACACTCTCACTCTCCCACCTTCCACTTCATCTCTTCCTCTCTCTCCCACCCCATCACTCTGACTTTCAAAGATTAAATAAGTCTTCAAAAAGACATGGTTTACTTGAGTGCAAATAATGTTGAAATCCACATGCAAAGGATCTTTGAAAAGTTCATAGATGGTGGGCATTACGCTAGCAATTGGGGCACTGGTTAGAAGCCCACTTACCATACTGGAATGTTTGCACCCAGCTGCAACTCTTGAGTGGTATTTCCTGTTAACACAAACCCTGGGTCATTTATATGAGAACAGCTGAGTGGACAGCATGTGAATAAGAACACTTGGTGGGATATGCAAAACAAAAGCGTTCCAAGCAAAAATATAGAAATAGTTGATGGGTTTTGTTGATAAGCTCAATATCTCCTCCCCTATCCTATATGATCCTCTGTGTATGAAGTCTGATGCCACTAAAAAACTTCGGCTTTGACCATCAACAACAACAACAACAACAACAAAACACAGACCCTGGGATGCAGTGGATGTAGCTCAAGTCATGTCCCCCCTGTGGGAGACCTAGTCTGAACTTCTAGCTTCAGCTTGCTAGCTGTTGCGGGTGCTGAAGAGTAAGCTCATGAATAGGGCTCTCTATCTCCCCATCTATATCTCTTTGCATCTCAAATAATTCATGGCAAATGTGTAGTATGAAAATGTATAGTTTCAATATTTTTGGCATAAAAGTAAACTTACTTTCCAATTTTATTTGTCAACAAACTTTCTGAAGTCCACTCATACACACCACACATGGTATTCAACACAAGCCAGGCTGTTCCTGCTCACACATGTCCAGCACCTGGCCAACACTCACATGCCAGCAGGTGGCCAGTTAATCCATAACAACACTATGGATAAGCCATTCCTTTATTCACAAACACAAGCACATTTTTGATTCATGTCCCGTGTCATGTGCTGCTCCTTATGCTGGATTCATATCCAGCAAATCATGAAGCAGGTGTGCTGTCCGTCTTCACAGAAGTGATGCTGTTACAGGAAGAGAAAGCCAGTAAGCAAAGCAACAAATTAGTCCTAAAAGTGACAAGCACCTATAAATGCCTGTCAAACGCACACTGGTGGAGGGCCTGGAGAAAGACATCATGATAGAGCCACCAATTGGTTTAGCAAGGGCAGGCAGCAAACCTGCTGGGGGGACTCCAGGGGAAGACCTGGCTTTGGGTTGTCCTGGGTTAGCCAAGGCTGTTGGAGTCGCAGGTGGACTGGCATGCCTGGCACTGTAGGACAGTCCTCCTGTTTATTATTTTGAAGGTGGACTTTAGGGAGAAGATGCAAACCCAATTAGCCAGCCTTTGCCAATAAGCAGCAATATGAGTTCTAATCTCACAGCAACAGCATTAGGAGTCTCCTGTTATTATCTTCCCTTCCCCCATTCCCTCTCTCTTTCAAGCAAAGTGAGGACCATAGCGACAATAAAAAAAGTTTTAGCATTCTACTATGATTCAACTAACAAAGGATGGCATTAATAGTAAGCTTGGGCTCGGCAGTGTGGCCTAGTGGCTAAGGTCCTCACCTTGATCCCATATGGCCGCTGGTTCTAATCCCGGCAGCTCCACTTCCTCTCTATCTCTCCTCCTCTCAGTATATCTGACTGTGTAATAAAAATAAAATAAATCTTTAAAAAAAATAGTAAGCTTTTACAGTTCTTTGGATGTAGATGTCATCATCCCCTACTTTACAAGTGGAAAAGTTGAGGCTTTGCAAGGGTAACAGATTCAGTGCCCCACTCTGGGCCTCAGATTCCATTCTAACATAAGGACCATGGGCTCCCTGCACCATCTGCCTAGTTATAATATGCACATGAGAATCAGGAGATCATTTACCCATTCTAGACAGCCTGATTGGAGACTTAAGGCGCAAAAAGTGGGAAATGGCTTGGACTCTCTTCTGGGGCATGGGTGTCTGCCACTGCTGAAACCCCAAAACTGGGACAGCTCAATGAGGCCAGGTTAACTACTGCATTGAACTCTCCCAAGGAGTAGAATCTGGAAGGGGGAAAATGGTGGACACCCTCCATTGAGAATAACAACTAATGCAGTATAACTGCAATGATGAGCTCTACCAATTTCCCCTTCATCTGAGATAGGCTGGACTTCATAGCGTGTTCCTGGAAAATGTCAGACCAATGAACCACAGCTGCCACATCAACAAATCGCGGCTCTGTCCAGCAGAGAGCAGCTTGGGAACCAGACAGGAGGGGTTATCTCTCATCTCATTCACTTGCACCTGGAGGAGCCTGTATAGCGCTGACCCCCATGCCACAGTGTGACAAAACAGGACTGCAGCAGGGTGCTGATCTGGAACACAGCAATCCAGACCCAGCGTTCTGACACCCAGCACGCACCAAGCTCCCAAGTGATCCAGACGTGATCCCATAGCTTCTCACAGCACTCAGTCTCCCAACAAAAGGATTAAATATGCTTCAGTGTCCGTAGAAGGCAGGTTGACCCTGCCACTAAGAGAAGTTGACAAGGCTACTTAGCTGGTAAGATTCTACAGACATGTTCCATTTACCCTATCAGAGGTCAGGTTGTCTTAGCAAGCCATCCCTTGCCTGAACTCCTTGCTGCTCTGATCAATGATCTCATTTGCCCAGCTGGAAGATGACATATCTGGACCCCAATGCTATGACCTTTAAGAGAAGGCCGGGACAGGGGACAAGTGACAATATATCAGGTCGGCCCATGCAAGGAGACACTATACCACAGCGGAAAACGGATGACTTTTAAGGCCAATGGGAATAGACAGGAGGAATCTATAGCACATCCATGAGTGAGGCAAGGATGCACAGTCCCTGTAACCTGGAAACAGCACGTGGCTCCGCACACCACCATAATCTACAAGATTCATCCACCCACCAGGCCTGGTTGTGTGTAAAGGTGACCAGAAGATACTTGAACATCTCATATTCATGTCACGCCAAAGAACCTTTGGAGACTGCAATGACATGGACAGGTCATCCTTGGATTAATAGGATTGTAGTGAAATTCAGAAAGAAGCTCACATAGCACCATGAACAAGAGCCCCAGCTACCTTCCTGGGAGCCCTGGGTCGGATAGGCACTAACTATGAATGAGGGAGCCTTTGCTGTCTTATGTTCCTAAGTGCCAGCCTTATAAAAGTCCCTTTCACACAGTGTTGAATAAATACTAGGTCTTCCCACTTGCCTCTTCTCATTTTTCTATGTAGGGAAAGTCAAAGATAGCTGACATCTTTTCCAACATCTTATCATTTGTCCTGATTTATTGTGTTTCAACCTTTGTGATCACATTTAAACTTCTTTTTTTTTTAAAGATTTTATTTTTATTACAAAGTCAGATATACAGAGAGGAGGAGAGACAGAGAGGAAGATCTTCCGTCCGATGATTCACTCCCCAAGTGAGCCGCAACGGGCCGGTGCGCGCCGATCCGATGCCGGGAACCTGGAACCTCTTCCAGGTCTCCCACGTGCGTGTAGGGTCCCAAAGCTTTGGGCCGTCCTCAACTGCTTTCCCAGGCCATAAGCAGGGAGCTGGATGGGAAGCGGAGCTGCCGGGATTAGAACCAGTGCCCATATGGGATCCCGGGGCGTTCAAGGCGAGGACTTTAGCTGCTAGGCCACACAGGGCCCAAACACATTTAAACTTCTAACATGTGCCAGTGTATCAAGAATTGATGGGTGATGTATCATGGAAACAGACATGTACACATGTTGTTCTCATCTGTTGGGGTGTGATCAAGTGTAATTGGCTGACAATCCCCATGTCACAGCTGAGCAGCGGCTGTCAGCTCCAATATACTCATTGTGTGCAAGTCCACATTTGGGTCTTTGGCAGCATGATGGAAGGGAAGTGTGTTCATCCATGTGACCTGGTTCTCCCAAACTGCAGGGATGCCCTGTGCAGTGTTCAGCGGAGCATCACATTCATCTTGGTCCAGGACTTGTTGTTAATGCTAAAGCTGCCATCCAGTGAGGGAACATTGAGTAATTTCTGGGAATTGTCATAACGCTCTCTCTCTCCAGCTCATAAATCTGTTTGACTCCATCCCCTGCATTGCTGTTGACTTCACGACTCCTACAACATCTAGAAGCCAGGTGCCAAGAGGCAGTGTTGGTAAGAATTGTCACCCCAAGCTCCAGGCTCCTGTCTTGGCCCAGCCCTGGCTGTTGTGACCATTCAGGCAGTGAACCAGCAGATGGTACATTCTCTCTCTGTCTCCATTTCTTCCTTCTCCCTCTCTCTGTTCTTATCCTTCGACCTCTCTATCTCATTTCCTTTGTAAACAAAGGTTGTTAAATAAAAAGTTACTTTGTGTCTATGGAGACTGAGCAAGGTGGGGAACATTGGGAAAAGGAATATTTCAGCAGTTCTGGGTGTTTCCACTTTAAGGAAAAGCAGGTACCCTTCATGGTGCTGATATATAGGTCACCCCTGTAACAAAGTACTTGAAGTGAGAGACTTTGTAAACAGGTCTGCTTGGCTGCTGTATCAGGAGGTGTGAAATCAACAGCAAGGCAGGGAGGGAGTCTAACAGACGTGTGAGCTGGAGAGAGAACCCCTTAAAATGTATTGATTTTTAAAAATCTGAAATAGTTACAGAACAAGGGAATGACAGATTTTCCATCCTTTGGTTCACACCCCCAAAAGGCCACAACAGCCACTTATGAGCCAGAATGAAGCCAAAAGCCACAAACTCCATCTGAACTGCCCATAAAGTTGGCAGGTAGCCAAGCAGTTGGGTCATTTTTCACTGCTTTCCCAGTTGCCTTAGCAAAGAGCCAAGTGAAAAGTAGAGCAGCCAGCACTCTCACTGGGATTTCTTTATCGGATATGGATGCAGCCACGCTTGCTGAGCCGTAGCACGCTGCAGCCACACTTGCTGAGGCATGGCAGCTGCAGCCACATCTGTTGAGCCATGGCAGCTGTAGCCATGCTTGCTGAGTCATAGCAGCTGCTCTTACCTTGGCTTCCTTATGTGACATCAAAGTCTTGTGGTTACACTTGGCTGCGGCTGGATAAAAGACCTGAGTGAAATTTCTGCCCACTCTCACAAAAGTTAGCGTATCCCATTTTACTGTGCATAGCAAATAATCACACAGCAGCTGCTTTCAACAACACAAGGTGGCATTTCCCAGTAGCTGTGGATCAGGAGTCCAGGCCATCAGCTCTCTGCCCTGCTTGGGGCCCCTCACTGCTGACGTCCAACATGGACTTGATATTCAGTTTCCTGGGTTTACAAGGGTGATGGTAGTGGGCTGCTTGAGGCTGGAGCACTGCCCCAAGGTTCCCTGCTATTTCTGCCTTCCGTCATGCTGCTGTGGTCTGCTGTGCTCACAGATCCAGCTCCAGACACACTCCTCTTCAGGGATCCAGGAGGTTGCCAGTCTCTTTCCATCACCCGGAAGAACTGGTAGGGAGACGTGATTGTTGTTGGGGTTCCAGTGCCATGGGACACAGGAAACCCCATGCTGAAAAGAGGCATCACTCAATGGCACTTATTGGACACCTGCTACCCAGTGAACAGAAGGACTCCTGGGAGATGAGCTGGGTGAGACATCAAACTTGCCCTAAGTCGGCTTGGTGGAAAGACAATCAGTCTTGATGGGTAAGTTGATAGAAAAATTAAGTTGCAAATTTCTTTCTTACCAAGGGCCTTCAATAGATTTTACTCTCTGTTCATTAGGGACCCAATACATACTTTCCAACTGCAGAAGCTTGTGTACCTTGTGGTCAGCTTGCCAAAAAGCATAAAGTTACTCCTACCACCCCGTCCTCCAGTCTCCATCTCAGAGTTTACCACACTTCTGTTTTTATCCATTAAACTCCTCTCTCCAGCATCAACTATAAGCAACAGTCACAAGAAAGCAACTTCAGGATGAAAGGCATTGTAAATGTGAACAATTAAAGCGGTCCTGATGTTGCCCAGAGTGTCCTGACCAGCAGGACAGTCAACGGGGTCGCAGCCACCTAGGAGAGAATGAAGGGACAAGAGACACAAAGAATGGACAGCAAGACAGTAGGTCTGATCAAGCTGTCAGTTTATTGATTTCAACTGAGGGTTTTTATATTCTTCAGTAACTAAGGCTCAGGGAAAGAGAAGCTGGGACGCAAGCCATGGTCTCAAGACCGATTGTTCTTGAGCAGCCACCATATCAACAATAGTAACCAATATATCGACAATAGCGTAGGTAATCAGTAACAAGATGTTGGTAAGTACAGCATCAATCACATTCTGAAACAGTTGCTAGGAACAATTGAAGCTAAGCGTGTGATTAGTTTCATAACTTCTTTCCCAAGCATCTAGCCAACCGGGGGTTTCCACTGTCCCATAGGTCTATATTCAAAATGGCTTCAGTGTGGCTATAGTGCACGGCTCCTGACACCAGAGGACATTGCCACAGGTCATTCCACTCTGCCAACACAAGGCTCCACTCAGCCCAGCTGAGACTCAGCCACATGTTTGCAGCTCTGCAGGGGAAGGGAAACAGGAAGTTCTGGGGAAACCAGGTGGCCACTGCTGAGTAAACGTTTTGGACTTGAAAGACATAAACAAATAAGAGTCTCAGTCTCAAAGGTTTTTCTGTGAGGCCAAAGAACCGGGCCTGTGTGTGTGTTCATGGTGGAAGTAAGGAGAAGTAATTCTACTAATCAGAGTTTTCACTAAAGAACAGCAAGGATAGAGCCCCGCCTCTGCTTCAAGATTTGAAAGGCAGCTGCAGCACACCTGGCTCTGACCCAGAGACTGCTGTGGATGGAGAACATTCCTGAACAGGGGCACTGGGCTCTCCCTGAGATGTGCATGGCTGTAGGTACCCTCTGTTTGGACTTGTGAGCAGGGAATTTTCACACTGATCAGACCCAGAGGGGAGGTGCAGCCTCTCCCTCAGGTGCCATTGCCCAGGCAAGACAGAGCTAAAGCAATCAGATAACACTCAAACGTCAAGGTCCAGGGGTATCCTGATAGTCAAATTGATGATCTCATGTTTCCCATATGGCCCTCTTTCTCCTAGAAGGTCCCCTCTCCCTGGACCTCTTGTTATCTTTGTAGTGGACACCAGGCTGGTCCCACCGTGGAGGAATCCACCGTCCTCTCCTGCAACTGTGGATCCTTCTGGAAGGTAGCTGGTGCCTGCGTGTTCAGCTCAGGCTCTGCAGTGCTCCACTGCTGCTGCCATAACAAGAGGTCAGAGTTGCTTTCCTAGCACTAACCAGAGTTCCATAACACAACTCAAATCCCTCACCAGGGTGGAGTCCCCCAATGCGAGAGAAGCTTCCACCAGGCTTCACCTCTCACGGGCCCACCACCTCCCAACATCATGATGCTAAAGACCAAGCATCTGACACACGAACACTTGAAGGACACCTCTACCAATACCCCCAAACACAGCAGCCTCCCTCTCCAAGGAGTCATCTCTGAGAACCCCAAAATGACTACCCCTTGCCCACAGGGTAAGGGTACATCTCCCACAAATGGTTAGAGCTGTGGTCTGGACAATAGCCAGCTCTAGGATGTTCAAAGATGCACAGAGCTAGAGGTGAGCAGGTGCAGGCACAAATATTCAGTTTCTTCCAGTTCCTGTGCTGAAAGACTGAGCCATCGTCTTCCACTGACAGTAATTCAAATCACAGACAGGCTAAGCTGCATTCTCTTTAAGTGTGGTAAAGTAACTTCTCTCAGCCTTTCTTTTGATCTGCTTTACAGCTCTTTCTCTGCCTCTGTAAGCCTCCCATGACTTCTCCCTACCTCTCCTCTGTGCTCAGATACACTCCTTGCTAGCCAGGAAGATGTCATGCACCTGTCAGGTATGGCAGACAACACTGGGAACTCAAATCCAAGTGACCTGACACCACCTGCAGAGAGTTTACTGTACCTCTAAGGGACCTGCACTCTGACCTGAGTGTGGCACACTCGGGCCTGAGAAATCCAGGCTCAGTGATGCTGCGTACAATGGACATGGACTGGACTGTCCAATAGGAGGACAGCAGCATCTGTTCAAGGCATGCTCATGCTCTGAGCTCCACCCATGATGTCTGGTGGCACCACCAAACACAAGAGAAGACTGGCAAGAGTTGAAGTGCTGTGTCAAGCTAGATGTCCTCTTGTTTATTTAGATGCCTGTGAAATCTGGAAGCCGTTTCAGCCAGAGGAGAGCTGCATTTCCAGTAAGGATGCTGGTGGCTCTTGGGAGGCTGTCTGGGGATCATCCAGCATCCAACAGGGCAAGAGTGCAGGAGGTGCCTTAGGAAGGGGTGGCCTCCCCCTGAGTATCATCCATGGAGTAAACCTGCAGTTCAGACACAAAGCGGTGGTCAGTCCATCCAGGCAGCCTGCTTCCTCTGCTCCTCAGGTCCTGGGTGCTGGAGACCTGCTCCGGCTGACTGAGAGCTTGCAAAGGATGCATGGATCGGCGAGATGATAAAAAGAAGAGATAAGACACGGACCACTATGGCTTGATGCTCATAATGGACAACTCAGAAAAGCTGCCTTCTTTATCTACACACAAATCATCACAAGCTTTTGCACAATATCCACTTGTTTCATTTTTACATCATGATTAAGAGAATACAAAAAACAATCCTAAGGAAAACCTTTTCAACAATCATTACTCACTGAAACCTACAGTCACCTGGCTAAAGCCAGGAACTCCACAGATGGCAGTGCATGTGGTTACACAGTGACAAATGATTTACTTATACTTAAAATCAATTTTTACTAAACACAAGCAAACTAATATTGCTTAGAATATTAAGAGTACAGAATTAAAAGATCATAAAAGGATCTTATAAAAGCATATAACATAGATTCTTTGCTAAATCTTATAATCAAGTCATGCATTAATGACCGTCACCTTCACCTAGTGCTGATTCAATTGTTTTTTGTTCTTTTGTTAAAGGGCAGTGAAAGGGATCAAGGCAGCTCAGCCAATCTACAGAGGGCCTTTGCAAGAAACTTCCTTTTATCTTAATAAACTGATTTCTTTCCCTAAACATAAGTGCCAATATAAGATTGAGATTTTAAGCCATTTTGAGGGGGTTCACATTTGTTTCCCTATAGAAGATGCCCCATATACTTTTGCTTTCTGTGGTGAGAAACTAGAATGCGTCATATCATGTGTTGTAACAGTTCGAGGTGCATGGTTAACAAACTCTTTGTACCTCCATGATTGCCATCAGTTGCAAGATATTATCAAGCCATTTCTTAAGGAAAACATTACTTATACTAGGGCAAATTCCAGGGCAAAAGTGGGCACATAACAGAATATTTGGAAACATAGTGGGCTCAATTGTACCATTGTATACTTGAGCTGTGTGTCATAGCCTTACATCGCTAAAGATGTTTTTATCATAACATGATTGATCAATTTGAAGTGTCATACCAATTACAGGAATCACTTCACATTAGCAGAAAAACAACAACAACACCCTCAGGAGAATTCTATGAAACATCAGAGAGGTGATTGAGTGTCCATATAATGGGCTGAGGCAGCAATGAGGTGACCAGAGACGTTCCGCCGGGCCTTGCCTCGCTGCTAGAAACTCCTCGTAGCCTTGCTAACCAAGGAGCAGTGCTCATCACACACCCATGTCATCCGACCCAACTGCATGGCTCCCCACCACAGATCCTACAATTCTCCCCATGGTTGGAGTTCTGAGTACATTGGTCCAGTTGAGGAGCTACCCAAAAAAGCATTGTCTGAGGTAATCCCAGACCTGACTCTTATGTGTGCTTGTCAGTACAGGTTATAGCTCGCCTAGGGCTCGGCAGTGTGGCCTAGCAGCTAAAGTCCTCACTTTGAAAGCCCCAGGATCCCATATGGGCACCGGCTCTAATCCCGGCAGCTCCACTTCCCATCCAGCTCCCTGCTTGTGGCCTGGGAAAGCAGTTGAGGACGGCCCAATGCATTGGGACCCTGCACCCACGTGGGAGACCTGGAAGAGGTTCCAGGTTCCCGGCTTCGGATCGGCGTGCATTGGCCCGTTGCGGCTCACTTGGGGAGTGACTCATCGGACGGAAGATCTTCCTCTCTGTCTCTCCTCCTCTCTGTATATCTGGCTGTAATAAAAATGAATAAATCTTTAAAAAAAAAACCTAGCCTATACTTTCCCTGACTCTCATGAGCACCAGTGGGTTTTGGAGCCTAGCCTAGTCTGGCATATCCCAGGTCCAGTTCACGCCCATGATGAGGCACACCACAGTCAGCTATATCCTGCCCAAATTGCCACCTCCATTCCAGCTCTCATACTCACCAGGGTGAGCTGAGCCATCACCTAGATGGTGCATCTCTTTAGCTCCCCAGGGAAGCATGTTCCTGGCCATAGAAATTATACATGCCAGTGGTTGCTCTGACCAAGCTCAGTGTGACTTTTCCCATCAGATGCTGCAGCCTAGCCTGTCCTGACCCACACCCAGTCCCAGGTCCTGCTAGTGGGTGCTGCAAGCTACCCCTGCCCAGTCTACCTCCATCCCTGGCCCGACCAACACCCAGGTCTTAATCACATGCTCACCAGGAAGGAGATATGGTTCACCAAGGAAGTTTCCTAAGTTCCCCCACCAGGCCCACTCCTAGACCCAGATCTCACATGTGCCAAGGGTGCTAGGCCCTTACCTATCATGGTCTGTCCCTTCTTTCTTGGCCTTTATATGAGCTGGTGGATGTTGTAGCCTGGCAACCCCACACCCTATGCTTGGGTGCCTGTATGGGTTTTTGCAACACAAACCAACCCTGCCTATTCCCAACCTTAATACACATGAATGTTGGAAGGTTCCATAGTCATGCCTAGGCCAGCCTTTTATCACCCCCAACTCTTTTTTTGTTTGTTTTGTTTGTTTTTACAGGAAGAAAATTAGAAACTTGCAATGCCATGAAGTTAAATAACATGCTTTTAGATATGATAATCTATTACACCGTTATTATGCATCCTGTTAAATGAAAAGCCACAAAACAAGATAAACGACAGGAAGAAAAAAAAAAAAGAAATCAACAACACCATAAAGTTAAATAGCATGCTACTGAATGACTAATGTTTCGTTAAGAAATGTAAAAGGAAATCAAGAAGCTTCTTGAAGAAAATGATGCTTCTGTATGATCTATGAGAAATTAAAGAATTTAATCAGACGAGAGTGTTTTGAAGAGATGAAACTAACAAAAAAAAAATCAAAACCATGAGGATACAGTTTCCACTGATCTTTGTTGGTGAAATGTGTCTCTAGGCAGCAAATCGATGGGTTTTGTTTTTTAATTGAGTCTACTAATCTGTGATGTTTGATGAGTCTAAGTCATTTACACTCAGCATTAATATGAATGGGTAGTAATTTGGTCCTGTCATTTTAGCAATGGATTGTTCATTGATTCAGTCTTCTGTTATTATATTACTGGGATATTCTTCGCATTTGCCTTTGGTTTGGTGGGTGCTATTCCTTTTCCCTGTCAAGAGACCTTCTTTAAGTATCCTTTGAGGGCAGGTTTGAAAGAGGCACATCCTTTTAACTGTTCTTGACTGTGGAAGAATTTAATTTCATTTTCAAAGACAAAGGAAAGTTTTGCTGGGTACATTATTGTGAGCCGAAAATGTTTTGCTTTTAGAATTTGGAATATGTCACTCCATTCTCTTCTTGCCTGTAGAGTTTCCTGTGAGAGGTCTCCTGTGAATTTAATTGGCATTCCATTATACGTCAGTTAATTTTTTTCACGTGCACATTTAAGGTTTTTGGTCAAGACTGTTGGGAGTTCTGTGCCCCTCCTGGATGTTGTTTCCCAGTTCTTTTTCTAGATTAGAGGAATTCTCCTTTATTACTTCATTAAATGCATTTATACACCCAGCTTCTCTTTCTGCACCTTCTGTAACTCCCATAACTCTTATATTTGGTATTTTAAAAGTGTCTTTCAATACTTGAATGCTTTGGGGTTTTTTTGGGTTTTTTTTTTTTTTTTTTTTTTTTTTTTTTTTTTTTGGCCTGATTCAGCTCTGCTTCCAGCTTTTTGTTTGTTTCTCCCGGTGACAGGAAATATCTTCTGCTTTTGAGATTGTTTCTTCTCCCTCCTTCATTCTATTTTGGAGACTCTCCATTGCACTTCTAATTTGCTCCACTGTATTCTCCATTTCTGCTATATCAGTTTTCATTTGATTCATTTCCAGTGTGACATATTCCTTGAATTCCTTGAACACCTGCTTTACATGCTTCTTGTTGTTGATAAGAAGCTTTATAACAAGTATTTTGAATTCTGTATCCCCCATTTTCTCGATGTCTTCCTCAGTCAATTCTGAGATTGGCAAAGTGTTTTTGCTCCTTTGTAGGGGAGTCTTCAGTAATATTCATTGAGCCTCTGTCTCTTCTTTTGCTCTTGGTCATTGTACTTCGGGTTATTTTTATTTTATTTTATTTCTTCTGCAAGATTCTGTAAGAACCTTCTCCTTGGGGCAGGTTTTTAAAGCTGTGTCACCCACAGGTCTACAGTTCGATTTTACTTATTGCAGTTGGTACACGGCTCTTTGTTTATACTCACTTGTGCCACTCCCTCCAGTAAGTTCCAGGTCTGGGTTCTTATGTTAGATTTCCACCACGGTCTCTGTAGCCCCAGATCCTGGCTCACCACTCTCTACCTCTTGTGATACCATGCTGAGGCTGCACCATTGTCTGTGAAACCTTTCTCCCACTTCTGGTTGGAGCAGGTCTCAGGATTAGAGCCACACCAGGTGTCCTATATAGATCTAAGTTGTTGGTGGTGCTGATCTTGCTGGAATCTGTTGGCTGTTAGTTCTGAAGGCCACACGGACCTATTTTGTCCTGTACGAGGCCACAGTCAGTATTATTTTCCTGTGGGACCAGTGCAATGCAATGAGCTCCGTGAGTTCTCGCCAAGCTCAGAGCATGCTTAGCTCACTGTTGCCCTCTGAAGTCTTAAATTTTTGCCACACTGCAAGAAATGGTGCCTGATGTGCCAATACTAGAGTTCTTGATCTGCTAGCTGTCAGGTCTGAGGGCTACCTGGACCTGTCTTGGGTGGAACCTGCAGGATGCTACATTGTTGCAGTTCACTGAGCTAGAAATCAATTCACTCCCAGCTCAGTGCATGCCCAGTACTGACCATAGCCCCTTGCTTCCTTAAACAAAATGATGCCTAATTTGGCTCTAGCAGGCGAACTGGACTGTGAAATCTACCCTGTTCCCGCACTGCCTGTCTGGGACCTGTAGCTCTGTCTCTGCTCCTGGTCCAATCAAACAGACTGGCAGGATGAACAATTCTTTCTCTGGGTTCACCTCCTGGTAAACATCCCTTTGCACCTGTTTTCTGGTGAAGTTCCGGCTGCTGGTCGAGTTCAGATCACTGTTCACTGAATGCCACTGGGGTATCAGTCACTGCAGCACTACATTATTTTTTTCACTGCTTTCCTCTGTCTGTCAGTTTCTGGGTACCTCTCTGCTGTTGTTCTGTCCTCTCCCATTTCCTGGAATGTGCCCTCTCTGCTTCATACTGGCTAATATTTCTCTGTCTGTTTTCATGTGTCCTTATCCTATCCTGCCATCTTGATTCTCTCCACCCCCAACTCTTGAGCAAACCAGTGGAAACTGAAGTTCTACAGAGTTGAACTCACGTATCCCTTATAATGTTTTTTCCCAGACCTTGTTCTTTTTTGTGCTGGTTAGTGTCATGGTCCAGCCTATCATTTCCCATCCCCTATTATGACACTCACTGGCAGGTATGTGATTAAGCCCTGCCAGGTAGGGCCCTAACCCTAGCTTTAGTGTGTGCTAGTGAGTGGTCATTGTTGGTGGTTCATGCTGCCTAGCCCAGTTCAGGTCTTCCGCAAGAGCTGGTGCATCAGTCTGACCCAGAACGATGCTCCAGCTTCCACCTCCAAACCACTCAGTCTCAGCTCCCTTGCTTATCTGCCTTGTTGAGGGAAGTCCCCAGAAGTCATTCCTCGCCTGAAACATACTGCCTCAATGGTCCTACCTCCCTCATATCCCCTTACCCTCTTCCCTGAGAAATCCACAGGCCCTGTACTGGTGAGTACATGGGTTCCCAGTCCCATCTTCCAGTGGGGTGATGTGCTGCCCTGGAGCTCTATCTGGCCAATTGGGTTCTAAGCTCCTGGCCTGGGACTTTACTCCTCTACCTACCCAAGATTCAAACCCATTCAAAGTTCCCCAAGCCTAGTCCACAGGCATACCACTCCAGCAATTTTGAATTAGGGCACTTCCCTCTCCTCCCCCATCTGGCCTGGGATCAAGCACATGGGGAAATCCCTAGACTCACTCAGCCTGCCTGGATGTGAGCATCCAGGTCCTCATGTGCTCCCCCAGATCCCCTGGATGCCTGCACCCACAGGCTTCCAGGAGCCAGCCAAACACAGTGGTGCAAAAATCTCGCCCTTCACTTGAATACTAGCAAGAGCTTCCACTGCCATCAGTCCTAGCAACTTCCCAAAAGAGCAGCACAGGTCTTCCAGTGCCACAACTACTCAATTTAGGTCATTAACTTCACAGATTTTTTTTCTTAAGATATGCTTTTTTGTTTTTTTTTTTTTTTTTTTGAATGGTAGATTTACAAAATAATGGAAAGACAGGAAGACCTTCCATCCACACTTTCATGCCTCAAATGGCTGCAATGATTAGAGTTGAGTCTATCTGAGGCCAGAATTCAGGAGCTTCTTCTAGGTCTCCTACATGGGTGCAGGGTCCCAAGGCTTTGGGCTGTCCCCCACTACTTCCTCAGACCATAAGCTTGGAGTTGGATTGAAAGTGGAGCAGCTGGGATACAAACAGATGTCCATCTGGGATCCTAGCACTTGCAAGGGAAAGATTTGCCAATTAATCCATCATGTCAGGGCCAGGAATGGTTACATTGGAAATGGATCAAATATTGGTCAAGGAAAGAAGCTATGATGAGAGATAAGGGAAGTTAGCCCAGAGCTGTTTTCCAGTGCTCATGTGTGAAGTGTGTGGGTGAGCCCCGGTCCTGTGTTCATGAGGGGCCAAGGTCAGCTGTGAATTGTTCATAAGCAGCAGTGTTAGTAGCAGCTGGGAGGAGCCCACCCATCCTCTTCTCTCTTAGCACTCACATCCCCTACCCTGCAAAGATTCAGTACATCTGCAGTCTTTGGAAAATCCAGTGTTGGACAGAAGCCTTCAGTCTGGGTATATAACGCACATCTTTACAAACACAAGGTAACCCTTCCTGGGAGGGTTGTCATGGTGTCTGGAGGCCCAGAGGCCCACTGAGGGGGGATGCACCCCTGCAGCAGAGTAAGCAGATGGTGTAAGTGGTCTTAAATATCCCTGGGGACACCCACTCATGTCAGGAATGACAAAAATGTGTGCGGGATTGGTGTAAGGCTGAAGGTAACACTGTCTTCTGATGTGAATCTCAGATTCTTCCAGGTTGAGGTTCTGGAGGGAGTGGTGAGCAGGGGACTGAACCTGCAGCTACAGGCAGAAGCAGGGTTGGAGCTGGTGTTGGGGGATCAGGAGCAGCAGCGGGGAATGTAGGATCTATTTCTGATACCTCTTCTCCCTGGCTATGCAGCCCCCAGGATAGGCTGGGGGTGGTCAGGAGTTCAGCTGAAGCTCCATGCACCGTTGTGCACAGGGATTTCAGATGAGGTTACCGAACAACAAAATGCTACACAGCATGAGGTTTTTTTCTTCAGGTATCTAGAATTGCTAGTGCAATGGCAGCAGACCTTTAATTTATTGAAAAGTAAAAATGAAATTAGATTGAGCATTATATGTGCTCATTAAAAAACACCTATTTTTTTTGAGATAGAAGGGGAGGGAGGAGGGAGAGAAGGAGAGAGATTGCAGGAGAGAGAAATCTTGTCTCTGCTGACTCACATTGCAAATGAAGCCAAGAGTCATGAGCTCTACCTACACCTTCCTTCAGATAGCAGGAAAATCAAGCTGCTCAGCCATCATTTGATGCCTCCCACGTGCATCAGCAGGGAGCTGGATTAGAAGCATGGAGTTATTAGTGCTGGAACTGGCACTCTGACATGGGGTGCAGGCATCACAAGCGGCAGCTTCACGTGCTGTGCCACGAAGCCAATCCTGGACTATTACACTGAATCTCCCACTCCTTTGTTTTATCTTTACACCAATGTTGATCTCACATTCAGATGGTTCTTTTTCTAGATTCACTAATTTTATCTGAAAGGCAGATTCAGAGAGAGAGAGAGAGAGAGAGAGGTGGAGGGGGAGCACTCACACATACATAGATCTTCCATCTGTTGACTCATTCTCCAGATGACTGCAGCAACAAGCACTGAGTCAGGTGGGATCTAGGAGTCAGGAGATTCATCGGATTCTCCCATGTGGGTGTCAGGGGCCCAAATACTTGGGCTGCCTATCACTGCTTTTCCCAGGCTAGTAGAGGGGAGTGGATTGGAAGTGGAGCGACCAGGACTGGAGTCCATGTGGGTGTGGAATGACCACACTGCAGGTGGCAGTTTTACTTGCTATGGCACAATGCCAGCCCTCCCAGGTGATTTTGAAGTCAATTCCAACCCTTTCATCCTTTTGTAAATAAATACCCCAAATTGTGTCTGTAAAAAGCAAAGATGTGACAATATCCTCCTTACGCCCCAATAACCAACAGCAATGCTTCAATATGCTCAGCCACCTACTATTCAAAGCTCCCTGGTGGTCTAAGTTCATTATTTCCCCCCCCCCTCCCAATTCATTTGAATCCAAATCAAACACACTTGCATATGGCTTCTTTGGCCAATGTGGCTTCTCTGTTTTTCCCCTTATGGTTTGCTTGTTGAAGCAGCTCAGTGATCGAAAACCAGATTCTCAGGCTGGACTTGCAGGGCATTTGCCCATGCTTTGGTTGACAGCAAGGTGCCTGGCCACATTCGTGTGCTGTGATTCATAACATAGTGCCTGACCACATCCTGATGCTGTGGTAGAGGATATAGTGGTTGGCCACTTCCCCATACTGTGGCTTATGGCACAGTGCCTGGCCATGTCCCAATGCTCTGGTTAATAACACAGTGCCTTCCCTATCGGATCAACAGCCAGGAGCCCTGAGCAGTTCTCAGAAACAGAAGAATAGTCAACTTCATCTGGAACTCGGGAGAGGAGTCTTCTCTGATCCTTACTTAGCTCCAACCTTGGCTCCCCACCCTCTCTTGCAATGACCATCACGGTCACTCCGGAGCCCCCAAAATTAGATCAGATAGACAGAGAGAGACCAATAAGGAAAGCTTAGAACAGACAAGAAAAACTCAGCCTGGACTCACATATACCTTACTAGGTAGGACACAAAGATCAGTTACTCCTCACCAAGATATTGAAGATTTATCTGCACACCCCTCCTAAAACTATCTTGCTCCTCAATCATTAACATACGGCTTGTTAGACTTATAAGCCTGTTTGGACTATCCTAAAATCCACGAAGCTCAGTAAAAATCTTGCTTGAATATTATAAGCTGCTAAATATAAATATGAAGAAAAAAAAGCAAAAAATAAAAAAGACACAAGACAGCTGAATAGTACCATATAATTCTTTTATGGTTTATAGCAGTTGGTTATGTGTAAACTAAAACTGAGATGTCAATGAAGTAGTCACAGGATGTGGTTAAAAACTTGCATTTTCTAACACATTGGTCACTCAGTAGCATGCCAATTGACTTCATGATGTTGTAACTTTTCATGTTTCTTCCTGTTGTTGAATATGTTTTGTGGCTTTTCATTGGAGGGGATTATATACTGTCAGCTCTGCTTTCAGATCAAGGATGGTATCCCAATGAAACTGCTGAATTTTTCTGGACAATAAGATGCTGAACTCTCTGCATGGTCCATGCCTGCAATGATGGAATTATGACTGGTTATCAGCTGTATTACTGTAATAATATGGAGGAAATCAATATAAGAGGTGGGCTTGGGGAGGAGTTGGGGGAATGCCAGAGCCTATGGAACTATGTCATAAAAAGAAATAATAATAATAATAATCAGTAACACAGTGCCTGGCCATGTTCACATGCTGTGGTTGAGGGAATAGTGCCTGGTCACTTCCCCTTGCTGTGGTTGAGGGTATGGTGGTTGGCTGTTTCCCCAGGCTGTGGTTCACAGCACAGTGCCTGGGGGTTTCTGGTCAGCAGAAGAAGTTCTACTTTCTTTCAGCCCACTCCACAGGAGATGGTGGGCCATCCCCCAGGGCACGCAATGTCTAACCTCTTTCTGTCACTGAGCTCTGTTACTCAGACCTGTCCCTGCGTGAAAACGATGCTAATTCTGTTGTGGCTGTTTGTTTATTAGGTAGAATACTTCCAGAGGAGCCCCAACTCCCTCACTGACTCTAGGGTTAATCCCAAGATGTGTTGTGCACAGGGAAGGCAGGATAAAGCCTGGATTCTTTCCTCTTAGATGCTGGCTTTGGAAATAATGCATGGGTTCCTTCTCAATATCCCCAAGGGTAAACAACGAAGGCTTTGTTTCCTTTTTTCTGGCTTTGGCATAGCTATGTGTAATGCAGATTTAAATATGTTTGATGTTTCAATGTATCTTATCTGTATGGTTGATGTATTGAATACGGTTGATGCATGAAAAGAAGAGAGAAAGAGAGAGAAAAGTAATGTGTAACAAGCAAAGAGTCTTAATTAGTCTCCCTCCCCAGCGAGAGCCACTGTTCCAAGGAGAGACACTGGGCCAGTGGAGGAACGCCTTTCTAAGGTTGTCTGGGGTTGATATAGGTGCTAGACTGTCAAGTAGAGTGGGGGTGAAGCTTTGGTGAATGATATTATTTACAGGTCAGCATGAACTTTGCAATTGACTGATTCAGAGTGCTTCTGGCCAGCCTCGGCACCTAATTCTGGGAGAAGTGGGGAAATTGCCCCAGAGGTTTGATTGGTACTCCTCCACCGACCAACCTCCCTTCCACAGTCAGTCCTACACTATCTTAGAAGCATGTCATTGGCATCTTCAGTGTCAATAAAATTCCACATGATCAGTTTTATTTTATTCTTCTTTATCACTTGATCAGTTTTAGGGTTGCATGATTTTCCATAAAATGAATATGTGATAATTTCTTTATTGTTACAATAATCATTGTTCACTGGAGGGTAATTTATGCTCTGTCCCTTTTCATTTAGCATTCCTACTCAGTTTTGTTTTTACAAATACATATTGAAATGTATATATACTCAAGCACATATACACAAAATATATATAACATATTGTAACTACATATATGTACTAATTTTACAAAGATATATATTTTTGCAAAGAAAGGTAGCCCTTTCTATAACATTATTTGCATAGCTGAAATTAGTAGATTAATTTTTAATGGTGATGATTTTATGGAAAGGACTTTGGTTAGTGAAGTAGCCATTTATATCAAAGCTTGAAATATATTTTCTGTTATTATTTAAAATATTGATAGCATTGATGAGAGAAAATGTCACCTTTTTATCTCAAGGGTGGAAGGAGCTCTTAAGGACAAAAGATAAACTAAGAATATTGTGCTGTGATCTTAGGCAGCTAGTTCAGGGTCATGAACTTGAAAGTCACATCTCCCCCACTTATGTGGTGCTTTCTCCCCACCTGTGAAGCTCCCCTATTATTACTTAGAACCTGAGAGGGGGCAGCATTGCATGGTTATGCAACCACTCCCCTTACAAGCCCCCATAAAGGCCCATGATAGGGAGGGTCTCACTCTCTTGGTTGCATGTGTTTGTCGCTCTGGCCCTCTGACTCTTAGCCTCCCCAGTACCTGCTTGCTCTCTTACTTCCTGTAGACAGACTCCTAAGACAGGTAGCCCCTGACCATGGCCATGATATGTCTGTATGCCCCTCTCTCTCTGTTCACTGCTTGTTCAAGTCAGTGAATATGCAAATGTTAAGATACTTTATAGTTCGAACTAGTATGCTTTCAGGAGTTCCAGAAGAGCTGTGGCCTAGCAGTAATACAATGTGGGCAGAGAAGCCAGGGAAAGGTGAATGTCTGAAGCTTTGTAAGTGTGTCCAGGTTGTTTGCTGCATGACTGTTAGGATAATTTATATTACTGGGAAAGCTGGGTCATAGATCTTCAGTTGAATGGAAGGACTTCAGGATAATGACCATTTGTTCCTCTTGGGATATTGATTCAGACTGGATTGCCATATGGACTTGTCATTTGCTAATTTCTAGTGGGCCCTGTTATCACAAAGCTAAGTTAATAAAGACTCATTATATCCTAGATTTGTCTGGCATGATCTCGCATACAACACCACACTGGCTGGGTTCTCCTTGGGCTTGTGTATTGTCTGTGTGTCTATGGTGTGGGGTGGACACTGTTCCATGTTTTAAGGTGTGCAGGGTGACCTGTATACTGAGGACAGATGTGGTGCTGGCCTATGTCATGGAGGACAGGAGACACTGAATCCCTTAGTGGACTGCTGGTCAGAAGTGGGTCAGATTGGTGCCCTACATCTTGGTCCAAAACCACAATGGCTGGGTCAGGGGAGGGGGGAGCAGGATCCTATAGCAGGTGTCCCAGGCCCTGGGGAGCTGAGGCTAGCTTCAGACTCCAGAAAGATGGCTGCGGGCAGGCTGCATCTTCCTCTCCCACACACTGTCAGCCTGCATGCTCTCCAGCCAGGCTTTAAAGTGCTCCCAGTCCACTCTCAGCTGCTTTAGCTCTTGCTCTTTCTTTTCCAGGTCTATGGGAGAGACATGAAAACACCATGCTGCAAGTCATTTATCTCTCCTAAGCCTCTGATTCACCCAGTCTTCTCTGACTCTATACTCACTCCCCAGCTCAGAACTTCACATCTCTGACTTCTAATCAACCCATGCATAATCAATACCCAAGACTTGCTTTTCAAGGATTCATCAGCTTTTAGCTCACAGCAGAAGGGATCTGTGGGCTGTTCAGTGTTGTTTCTTTTGAAGCCTCTATAGTGCAGACTTGCTCGTGAACACATTAGTTAAAGTCCTGAAGGCAGAGCAGAGAAGCTTGCCTGTCTCATGGCACAACCTGGCATCTGCCCTCTAAGAAACAGAAGGCACCAGTGAGCAGGCAGTGCCAGCACATGCTGATTCACAGTCTGTCTTGCACGTTGGCTGCCTGACTCAGTGGAAACAACTAGGGGAAGTCAATGGAGGCAGAAGAGGGATGGAGGCCAAGAGAGAAATGGTCAGTGGGTGAGGTCACGTGGTGAATCTCCCCTCCACTGCATCCACTTCCCTGATGAATCAGCTGGGTAACAAGCATCCTAAAGGGCAGTCTTTATAATTAATCCAAACTGTTATTAAATTTGAATGCATGATACACTGAATTACTGACATTCAGAAAAATCAAATGCATATTTCAGATGTTGCAGTGCTCCACCTGCAGGGCTGAGAAATCATCAGATTTTAGGCTGCCATGCCCTGAGGGATGGTTAAGAGCTGATGCTATGTAGCTTCTCTGATAAAAGGCGCAACACCACACAGCATGACTCTGGAAAGTTGGCATGCATTGGAATTCCAGATGTTTAACAAAACCCATGTTCTGAGCCCCTCCATGGAGGTTCTGACTCAGCAGGCCTGGGTGGGCCAGAAAAGCCACATTTCTACAGAGTGGCCAGTGGGGTGGGGACAGCCGTCTGGGCTTCAGGATGACAGGCATGAAGTGGGAGGATATGCCAACCAGCAGCTATGGCAATGGAGGGAGCCCAGGCACAGGAGAGGGACAGCAAAGAGACAGGGACAGCAAGAGAGGAGGGGCAGGCAAGGAAGAACCCTGTGGGCACCACTCGCAATTACGTGTGGGTCCCAAACTCTGGAGGAGGTGGTAAGGGGAGGTGCTAAGTGTCCTGGAGGCTATCTGCCTTGGAAAGAAGAAAAGGCAAATATTTAGACTGGCTTGAGATTCTGGCACCGGCTGGAAAAACTGTAGCATAACATGGAACTATCAGTTTCCATTTCTTATTTATTAAACTGTACTGTGATAGAACATGACTTCCCCTGGCATCCTGCCTTTGTCCCACAAATCCTGGCACCAGGGAATCCACAATCAAACAAGCATCATGCTTCTCAAGGTGTACAGCTTCATACCAGTGACAGTGCTAGGTGGAAACATACACACCCCATATGCCTTATGATCACATAGAACCACATTCACACACACACACATTCACACACACACACACACACACACACATACACACACACCCCTTATGCCTCATGATCACACACAACCATGTGCAGACTAAAGGAGACAGAATGAAATCAGGAACAATAGTGAGATTATCCACAGCTTGAATTCCTTCTCTGCAGCTAACCCTTGTAATTCTCTTTTCTATTATTATTCAACCATGACAATGAAACTAGGAAAATGCACTTCTACAACCCTCGTCATGCATAAGAGTTCATTTGGATGCTGAAGATTCCCTGTTGTGGTGGTGATTTCATAATCCTTGTTCTACTTCAAATGCAGTTTTAGTTGAACTTAACATAGCAAAGCCCCAGAATTCTTTTTATTAATTATTTTGCATTATGTGACAGTTTCATAGATCTGGGGTTCTCCCCCACTCCTCCCCATGTCCCTCCCCCACGGTGGACCCCCCCACCCCGTTGCAGCATTACAGTTCAAATTCAATCAAGATTCTTCCCTTGCAAATAGATGCTAAGCACATAGTCCAGCTGCTCATTGTCCAGATGGAATGTACAGCTTGTTGGGGAGACTATTTAGTTGTGATCAACCCCTAGTGGTTTTAATATTTCTCTAGTTATGAATCACTGCCAGTCTTGCCACTCCCAGCTCGATGAGGTCGTTGCAGAGTTCACTGGTTGACACTGTCCATCCTAGAGACTTCATTCGCCCATCTTTCGCTGCCAACATTTATCTGAGATGGTTGATTGACCTGTTCTGTCCTCTGTCTTCTCTTGGCTAGGGCTCTGAGTCCAGCTGTTCAACGCCACAATCAGCTTGCAGTTGCAATTCCTGGGCTGGTTTTGTTTTCGGACTTGAGTTGCACTGGAACCAGTGGGTGTTGCAGACCAGGTTGGTTCTGCCCAGCACCCACTCAAGCCCCAGCATTTTTAAACATCCCACTTAGCCATAGAAAACCCTCTACAATTTTTGGAGGCTGAAGAGGGGAGAGACACCTGCAGAGTCTGTGCTGCGTGAGGTTGCCACCCTGTGGCCAGACAGGAGCACTGCCACCACTTCCTTGTAGCTTCAACCTGGCTCAACACAGGTTTGCAATGATATTTATTTTCTTCCTCTTTTAAAATTATTTTTATTTGAAAGGCAGTTATTGAGAGAAGGGGAAAGACAGACACCTCCCACCTGCAGCTTTGCTCCAGATTATTGCAAAGGTCAGAATTGACCTCAACAAAGTTAGGAACCAGGAGATTCTTCTGGGTTCAAGGCCATTCTCTGCTGTTTCCCCAAGGTGTATTAGCAGAAACCTGGATTAGAAGGGGAGGAGGCAGGACCCACCCAAGCTCATTTGAAATTCTGGCACCAGCGGTGGAGGCTTAGCCTACTATGCCACGGCCCTCATTGGCTTTGTTTTATGCCCCAACCCAACAGCCCAGAAAAGCACATGGAATATAGTAGGCACACAGATGAACTTCACTTCTTTACATATTTCTTCTCCATTTGTTTCTCAAGATTATTTATTTTACCTTACACTCAGTTACACAGAGAGATCTTCCTTCTATTAGTTTATGTCCTAGCTAGACAAAACACCCAGAATTGCATTTGTTTCTAATTGGACAAAACAACTCAAACTGCAAAACATCCAGAAGGGCCAGAGGGGCCAAGCCTCTTGGTCCATCCTCTATTGCTTTCCTAGGCCTTTAGCAGAGAACTAGATGGCAAGTGCAGTATCCAGGACACAACCCTGCACCATAAGGGAACACAGAGGGCCACAGGCCAGATGGCTGCGAACAACAGAGCTATGCATTCTCACAGGCCTGAAGCCACAGACTCAACACGACAGGGCCCTGCTGGTGATGCTCCATGCCTCTCTACATCCTGGTAGGCCCAGCCCCTCCTCCTCTGTGACAGCATCTCCCCAACAATACTCCATCTTCACATTCTCCACGTCTCTTTGCACTGCCTCCCTATGTATGTGTGTGTGTAGATGTCCCTCATTCCAGCAGACCATGGCCACTCTAATGAACTTATGTTAACTTCATTCTCTCTACAAACCCTTTTTCCACTTCCAGAGTCACTTTCTTCCTGAAAAGACATGGAACATGGATTATTCTGCAACTTCCTGGGGTCATATTTCACTTGACATAAATGACACAGTAAGTCCTACATGAGACCCACAACAGTGTCAGTTGTTATTGGCCTTTTGTACCACAGAATACAGCCCAGTCTCTATGGCAACTCTGAATTACACCCACCCCCCATCAGCTGCCCTAATGTGCTGTGCATTTTAGGAAAACCTCCCAGGGCACACAGGGATGATTCAGAGACCCTCTGCACCATCTATGGACTCTGACACACAGCAAAAGCACGAACTGTACAGTCCAACAAGAAACACAACACAACACAACAGGCTGGTTCTGCACTAAGCAGCAGGACTTCACAGCAAACCAATCTAGGAGTCTCCTCATGGCCTGACACATGTGCTTTCCCATCTCTGTACTTGGCTAAACTTCTGCTGTCCAGGAGACCCTGTAACTGGCTCCAAATCTGACTTTTCTACCAAGTCTTCCAGGACGTGGGAGGCCATTCCCACAACCACAGGTCACTGATGTGCGAGGGCACCTCACTCCCACAGAACACTCTCTCTCAAGGCTATCCACACAACGACAGGCACCTATTGAATGAAGTCGTCTGTGCATCCACAGATCCATGCTGAGCAAGGCTGTCCCAACACCCACAGGTCCCTGACAGGCACGACAGTTGCTCACCCACAGGCTCCTTACATGTGAGGCCATCCCTGCACTGACAGCATGCAGGTGTGTGAGGCTGTTCATGCACTCACAGACCCCTGGCATGAGAGATGAGCCCTGAATCCACAGGCCCTGGACATGCTAAGATGTCCTTGTACACACAGGTCTTTGATGCGTGAAAACACATTTGCACCCAAAGGCACCTGTCACAGGAGGGCATCCCTGCACCCACAGGCCCCCAAGCACAAGACCTCCCTTGTGCCCAAAGGACGCCATCAAGCAAAGCCATCCTGCTACACCTACAAACCCCTGTCATGAAGATCAACCCTGTATCACAGGCTCCCGTCACATAAGGCCGGCCTTGCACCACAGATCCTTGCACACACAGATCTTTGTCAAACAAGGCCATCCCTGAACCCACATCCAAAGCAGCACAAGGCCATCCCTGAACCCAAACACTGCTGTTGTCTGAGATCTTCCCTGTACCTACAGACACTGTCACACCAGGTTGTCTTGCACCCAAAGCTCCAGCTGCTCAAGGCCATCCTACACCCACAGATCTTTATCTTGTGAGTCCCTCTCTACTCACAAAGGCTCCTGTAGCCCAAGGCCATGTCTGCACCCAAAAGACACCCTCATGTGAGGCCATGCCTTTGCCCAAGGCAACTGTCACACAACACCATCCCTGAAATACAGTCTTTCATCTTGCAGGCAGTCCCAGCAAACATAGGAGCCTGGCCCTGTGAGGCCATTCTGCATCACAAACCCAAATCTGTACGCACAGATCTCTTTTGCATTAAGCCATTTCTGCTCACAAAAGCCCCTGTTCATTCCAGCACACAAGGACCTCCATCACCTAAGACTGTCCCTGAAACCATAGACCCTTGTCTTCCAAGCAGTCCCTACAAACCCAGGGGCTGCTCCTCTTGCATGCGGTTGACCTGCATTCAGGCCTGTCGCACAAGCCATCCCTCACTCAAATGCCAATGTCACATGAGGTCATCCCGTGCAAACAGGCCCCTGTCACACAAAGCCATCCCTGCAAAAAGGTCAATGGCAAGTGAGGCCATCCAGCATCCAGAGGACCCTGTCACATGAAGCTATGGCTGCACCCAAGGCCCCTGTTGAGCAAGGCTTTCCTGTACCCAAGACCTCTGTCATGAAACGCCAAGATGCAACCACAGGTCCCTGAGTCAAGACAATTCCAGCACCAAAGGCCAATGTTGCATGAAATCAGCCTTGCAGAGATTCGCAAGATGGGTGACATAGAAGGATAGATGTGAGGGAGATCACAGCGAGAGAGGGATAGAACGCGACAGAAGCGTAAGTAAAGCAGCATAGAGCTGCAGGGAGAGGAGCGTGAAGTTCCCTGGACAGTGCGGAGCCAAAAAAATCCACACAACTCGGAAGAGCAACCAGAAAAAAAAAAAAACAAAATAAAACAAAAGGCAGGGAAGACGGCGTCCCGCTCCAGACCTGCTGAGTCACGTTTGCAGCCGCCAGGAGACGCAGCCAGACGATAAGGAAGGTTGGAGGGATCATCACTGGCGAAGGTCCTCACCAGCGGCAGAGGCAGACTGCAAGAGCCTGAGGTTTGGGTGAGCTGGGTAGGGGCAGCAATGGTTATGAGCTAAGGATTTAGTCATCGAGCCATTGCACTGGGCCCAATGAAGGATATTGTGGAGGACAGAGATACAGGGGCATGAGGGGGCATCTGGAAGCAGGAGCTTCTGTCCTTTGTGCCTTCCAGGCACATGGGCTCCACCTGGAACTCTTGGAGCTCTGTATTGCAGGGATTTTTGGAAAGAATTGTTTATTTCAAAAGCAGGGTGACAGAGAGATGTTCTATCCACTGGTTTAGTCCTGAAATGGCCACAGCTGAGCCAGGCTAGAGCCAGGAGTCAGGAATTCCATCCAGATCTCCCATGTGGGTTTCAGGAGCCCAAGATTGAGGCCATCTCCTGCTGCTTCTCAGAACAACCATTCCCAAGGAGCTGGATTCGAGTCTCAGGAGCCAGGACTGGAACCAGGCACTCCAATATGGGATGCAGGTGGCCCATGTAGCAACCTATGAGCTCAACATTGCCCCAGAGTCTCTTTTTCTGGGAACTCATGTTCAGTTATCTGAGACTCAAGTTTGCCTACCCTCACCCTCCCTACTTTCCCCACTCCTACCTACCCACACACCTCGCCCACTGTCCCCCATGGGTCTCCTACTTACCCTCACCCTCCCTGCTCTTTCCCATGGGCCTCCAACACACCTGCATTTTCCCCACTGCCCCCTACATTCCTCCCATCTACCTCCTGCCCTATTTATCACAGTTGCTGCTTATGGACCACCTGCCTCCATCCTGCCAGTCTGTAATCCCGTTAAAGCACAGTCTGGTCCCTTCAGGAGTTTAGCCATCTGATAGCATCCAGTCTCCCACAGACAAAAGGATGCTGCCTGGGGTGGCCTATTGAAACCACTCCTTCTCTGACCTTGGTTGTTGCTTTCATCTGCTGCTGCAATCCCTGAGCTGCTTCACGTCAGACCCCTACCTAGACATCCACTTGGCTCAGTGGTTCACTCCTTCAGAAAATGATGGGGCCAGAGGACATCAGCCAGCGTTCCTGGCTACCCCAGCCTCACCATAGCTTCAGGTTTCCTTATGTGCAGTCTCTTCCCCAAGAAGAAACAGAGCCTGCCCAGCGAGATTTGGTGTGTTACACGCTGCCTAGCACATGCAGCTGAATGACATAATTGCACATTTCTCAGGGTGCCATAGAGAATGACTGAGCCATATTTTAATGCATAAGAGATGTGTTGAGTTTCACTTGGCCACTTGTCCTAAATTTGGAATCCAGGTTTCCAGATCCCAATCCAGTGAGAGCAGGTGCTTTTCTCACTGGTAGCAGAATGCAGCTGGGGACCTTGTATGCCAAAGGTTACTGATCATAGTAGAAGCCAATGCTCCCCACTGCTAGGGGCCACCATGGCTCTGACACAATAACAACACGCAGCACTGAGGAGTCAAGAGAGTCCTTACTTCAGTGTTGCGTTGCTCTATTTTTAAATTTTCATTTATTTTCATTTTTATTTGAAAGGCTGGCTCACTCCTCAGATGCCTTCAGGAACCAGGGCTGGGCCAAGCTGAAGCCAGAATACCAGAGCTCTATCCAGGTCCCCTAAGTGGTGGCAGGACCCAAGTACATGAGCCATCACCTGCTCTCTCCCAAGGTGCACATTAGCAAGAGTCAGAGCTGAGACTACAACAAGGCACTTCTCTTGATCGGGGAAGCAGGTGTCCCAGGCTGTGACCTAGCTGCTGAGCCACAGCCCACCTCTTTCTGTAGTTCGAATCTATGCCCCCCCATGTCTCATGGGGTTCTCCCCGTCCTGTTTGGCCTTTAGATGTCAGAAGGATTCTGTTGTTCAGCAAGAAAGTGCTTTTTCTCAGGCTTGCATTAGGACTGGCTGTTTCAGACTGTGTTGTGGAGCAGTGGCCTGGCCACAGCCTGGGACACCTGCATTCCAATCACAGTGCTAGCATTCCAGCTACTCCATGCTTCCAACCCAGCATTTCTCTTGTGCCTGGGAGGCAACAGATGATGGTTCTCAAGTGCTATGGTTCCTGACACCCATGTCAGAGACCCCGAGAGAGTTCCTGGCTTTTGGCTTTGGGTTAGTGTAGTTCCATCATGGACATTTGGGGAGTGAGCCAGCAGAGAGTAGTTTCCTGTTTCACTCTCTCCCCACCCTCAACTTCCTGTATTCTTTTCTGTCTGTTACTCTTTTTTTTTTTTTTTTTTTTTTTTACAAAATCAGATATACTGAGAGGAGGAGAGACAGAGAGGAAGTGGAGCTGCCGGGATTAGAACAAGCGGCCATATGGGATCAAGGCGAGGACCTTAGCCACCAGGCCACACCGCCGAGCCCATCTGTCTGTTACTCTTAAGGAAGGAAGGAAAAACAGATGGAAGAAAGGAAGAAAGAAAAGAAGAAAAACAATACATTTAGAGCAGCCAACTTTAATATGGAAAACTAATTAATTAATTAGCTTTAAAATTATTCTTCTTAGGTCTGGCACAATGACTGTGTAGCTAAATCCTTCCCTTGCATGCACCCAGACCCAAATGGGCACCAGTTCATGTCCTGGCTGCTCCAATTTCCATCTAGTTCCTTGGTGTGGCCTGGGAAATTTGTACAGGATATCCCAAAGCCTTGGCACCCCACATCACATGGGAGATCTGGAAGAGACCCCTGGCTTCAGATCAACTCAGCTCTGGCCATTGTGGCCAGTTGAAGAGTGAACCAGTAGATAGAAGATCTTTCTCTGGTTTTCATTCTTTCTGTAAATGTGGCCTTTAAACAAAAGTAAATATATTTTTTTCAACTTGGAGTTAGGCTACCTGTTCTTTAATATACTCTAAGAAGCCCTCTGTTGCAATTGAGGAAATCTACATGGGCAACAGATTTCATAACTTGTTAGGTGACCTCTCCTTAAGGTTAATTTTTGAAATGCAGAAACAATGTTTGGCTTATTGTCAACCATTTTCAATGTAAAGAGGAGGAGCAGCCAGAATTGAAACTTTGTTTGATTTCAAACAAAACAAGTTCTCCTTTTCCTGTGCACAGTGTGTGAGTCGGTTACATCCCTCAGGACCAGGACAGGTGAGAAGGGAGTGGATGACAAGGCTCATGGCCACACCAGTCCTCAGGACAGAGCTGAGTAACTCAAAACAGGGAGTCTGGACCTACCAGAAACATGCAAAGATGCTTCAGGTTTTCTAAGTGACTTGCATCCTTGACTGTCCTGGAACAAAACACACAGGAAGCTCAGGAAAGAAATACATTCCCTGGAGGATTCAAAAGGGCAAGTAGAATCGAGGCGGAGGCCTGGAGTGCAGGCTGCCTCTGGGTCGGCGTCCTTCCTTCTGGATGTCTGCTAACTCAGGGGCTGGCAGCTTGTCCAGAAACCAGGGAAATGCGCAGAAAAGTCAAGCTGTGGACATGAAATTGTCCTTGAGCTGATGATTGTGGAGTAAGACAGTAGCTCAGAATGAGGGCCTAGAAGCTGACTGAGAGCTAGGGCACAGAGGGTAGAGATTCAGAGAGGAAGCCACGGCGTAGGCAGGTGCATGGCCCCAGGTCTCTTAGCTGACTCAAGAATCTTTCCTGCAAGTGGGAAGGAGCACCAGGTCTTGTGGTTCCATGCAGATTAGGGCAGAGGAAGCAGGTCAGCTGTCTATCCAGAGGACAGAGCAGCAGGGAAGTGTGGGCATGATGGGAAGTTCTGTGGGTGGGGAGGGGAGCAGTAAAGAAGATGGTGCCATTGTCCCGGTGCAGTAGCCTAGTGGCTAAAGTCCTCACCTCGCATGTGCTGGGATCCCATATGAGTGCCAGTTTGTATCGTGGCTACTGCGCTTCCCTTGCAGCTACCTGCCTGTGTCCTGGGAAGGCAGCAGAGGAGGGTCAAAGCCTCTGAGGATCCTAAAGACTGAAACATTAACCATTTGCCCACTGCTCATTGCTAGCTGGTATATTTCTGCTTCTGTAACTTCTACTTTGCTTACTGTGCTAAGAAATTGTGTGAGCCCCAGGCCTGACAACTTGACAGTTTGCTCAGGCACCCTAATGGGACCATCCTGCCTGCATGCCACTAGTCCCATCACCCTGATAGAAAGCCCCCCCCCCACTACCTTTGAATTAACCAATAGTGTGTCCTAAAGATAAGCTCCCATGCAAATAGAGAATACCAAATACTAACCCTCTGATTGGCTGATTTCTGTGTAAAAACCCTAAAATTTGGGGGCTAGAGGTCTTCATCGTGTCTGGAGACCCAGGCATGTTTGAGTAAACATTCCTGTCAACATCTGACTCCTGGTGATTCTTCCAGGAAACCCAGGACAGCGGCAAAAGTGACCATGACCGTGACCTGACTGTGACCACGGGGGCAGAAGCAGCGGGGCGACAGAGGAAGCAGCAGTGGTGGTGACTTGCTGCTGTTCGAAGCTGTGCTAGCCACTGGCCATCTCTGGCTGAAGAGCTGCAACGCTGACCCGGTGAGGACGAGACACCTGCGGAGCTGTGACACTGAATGGCCCAACAACTCACCAGTGCCCACTGAGCTGTAATACGGTCTCGGGATTGGTGACCTGTGCCAGCCCACAGAGCTGAAGCCCGAGCCCCACCCCTTACTGTCTGCCTGCTTACTGCTCACCCCCCTGCGGGGTAACAGCGTTAGCTAGCTGAGCTGCAGTCCTTGGGGACAAGGCCTTTTTGCTGTCTTAGAGCTGGTTCAGGTACCACACCTCGGGACCACACCTCGGGACCCTGTGCTCCTGTAGGAGGCCTGGGAGCAGCTCTTAGCTCTTGGCTCCTGTCTTCTGGCTTCAGATCATATCAGCTCCAGTGATTGTGGTCATCTGGAGAGTGAAGAAGAAGAAGCTGGAAGATTTTTCTCTATGTCTTTCCTTCTCTCCAGAAACCTGCCTTTACAAGAAAAAGAAATGAATCTTTAAAAAAAAAGTAAACACTAGGAATTAAACAAGCAGTGCTGAACCATGTTTGAAAATAAAGACTAGGAGGGAAATTAAGGCATCTGTGTGTGGTACAGATATATCAACTCCTTCTCCACTGCATGGCACTGTCCTTGATGTTTAGTTGACAGAAACCTCATGGCCAGCTCTCCCCAAGTCCGCTTGTCACCGTAAAAATCAACGTTACATTATTATTTTGGGAGACAAATCCATCTTAGTCTCTGTATAATTCTACTTTTATTGTACACTATAAAGAATGATACAAGCATCTAGAGGAGTGTGTCCTTTAATGGGTGACGACTTTGTCATTGCGCACGCTCACCCATGTGCAGTAACTCACAGTCCAGCACAGAAGGGCAAAGCCACCTGGGACCAGGAAATGTCCAGGTGATTAGCACCCGCATGTGGGATTAAATTAATACTTTTTGTTTTATATTTTATGTTTTTATATGTTTTAGATAGAGGACTCTGGAGTCCCTAAGACCTGCAATTTTCTCTCCAGGGAATCATCATGATGTATGATGCTATGGTACAAATTTGGCCAGAATGATGAAGAATTCAGGAGTGTGTATGATTGTGTACCAAACTAAACACTAAGAACTGTGTGTATGTGCATGTGTTTATACATAAAAATGCATATGTAAATGTATTTCAAAAACTAAAGAAAGTAGAATTATAAGTTTGTTTTAATGCAAAAAAATGAAATTCCAATGTTTTTGCACAGAACATATTTCCACAACTTTTTTGAGATTCTGTGTGTGTGTGTCTGTCTGTGTGTGTGTTCCTTGGCTGACACATCTAGTCTTTTGGCCTGGTAGTCCATAAAGAATGAACACATTGGAAAAAGATTTATTCTTAAGGCATAGATAAGTCATCATATTTCATTGTTCAGAGTATAAACTTTAGAGACTCATATCTCCATTTTAGGAGCACTGGTTATATATGTCCATGTATACATTTCCATTATCTTAACAGAGATGATACTGCTTATTTTAGAGCATTGCTACTGTGATAAGCCAAATAAAAATTATTAGAATGACACCTTGCTATGAGCATGTTTTACTCAGGATTTTTATTTTGTTTCATTGAAAGACAGAGGCAAGGAAACAGAGACAGAGGTCTTTCATCCTAGGTTCTCCCCGATGCTAGCAACAGCCAGGGCTTGGTCAGATCAGGGCTACAGGACAGAAATTCCATCTGAGTCTCCCATGGGCGTGGCAGGTACCTTATCCCTTGAGCCATCCCTTGCTGCCTCCCAGGGTGTGCATAAGCAGGAAGCTGGAATCAGAGGCAGAGCCAGGACTCCAACCCAGTCATTCCAACATGGGGAACTGTTGTCTCAACTGCCTTCCTAACTCTTGTGCCAAAGATCGCTCCAATTACTTCACAGAAACACAATTTGCATTTCTTTTATTTCTGGTATCTATGATATATAAAAATGTGTTTAGGCATAGGTGATGTCTAACAGGGTAATATGCAAGCAGCCCTTACATGGAAAACAGCACTGGCTGCTGACTTAGAGTTAACACTGGGGTAGTTGTGGATGGACTTGACTGAGACAGTTGCCTCAGAACGGTGCAAATGGCAAACGTCAAGACAGGATGATAACTCTTTTCCCTGACATTTGTTTTTCTTCATTTTCGAGGGGTTGGAACCTGCAGAAGCCAGCTGCTTCTAAAACAGAACAGTCACCATGAGGACAAATACGAAGAAACATGAAGAGGAGCTGAAAAAGAAAATAGTTCATTGGATGCAGTTGGATGCAGACAAGGCAGTGGCAAGCATTTAGGAATGTTTTTCAACTTACCATGAAATGGAATTGATTGATTGAGCTTGTGTGAGTGATGGCGGGATGGGGCAGCCTGTGTGGGTGAGGGTGGGGCGGGACAGCGTGGCTCTGTGTGTGTGTCTAAGGAGTCAGCAGTGGCGATGGTGGATGGGTGCAAGCTGGTCTTCCTCCAGGGTGACAATGACCAAGGAGAGTGGGTCAGACTCCTGGAGCAGTGTTGGCAGAGTTGCGTGCTGGACCCTAAGTCCTGTGGCTTGCATGGCAGAGTCTTCTGAGAAAGCCTTGATGAGGCGCTGATCTCTGGTCTCTGGTCTAGGCAAGAGCAGTGAAGGTAAAGCAGGATGTGGGGAAGGGAGCTTTCAAGCTGTGGATGCCTGTGGCAGGGGGTCATGTGTGCTTTGCATGTGGGGTCAGTAAACTCAGGTCTGTGGTCTTCTGGAAATGTGGTGTGCAACAGGGGACAGTGAGCGGTGGTGGAGATGCGCAGGTTCTGTCCTTGGTGCTGATGGAGCGCTGGTCTGCTGAGGGCAGTGAGGAAGCAGAGCTCTGCATGGGAGGAAGGAGTGGGTGAGTGGTGACTGTTGTGAAGTCCAGGTATTCCTGGGAGAGGGAGGCAAGTGTGGTTGGGCTTGGGGTCGGGGTCAAGGTCAGTGGGGAAGTGCATTCTGTGTTTTGGGTGATGATGGAGAAGCTTGGGTAGGTTTCCAAGTAAGTTGAAGATGATGATTGTGACCTCCAGGATTTCTTTGGGTGTGGTCCAGAAGCTGATTCTGAGTTGGGTTGGGAAGTCTGTCCAAAACACCTTGAGGTGGTAAGGAAGCACAGGTCTGCGTGAGAAAGTGGTGTGGTGTGGTCACTGTAGGTCTTCCTCAGGGGCAGGAAAGAAGTGAGGGGACAATTTGTCAGCAGGAAAGTAGGGGTTCTGTATGGTGCAGAGAAGAAAGCTCAGTCTGAAGCGGGGTCAGCTGGAAACCCATGTCAGGAAGTGGACTCTGGAGTGGCTGAGGTGAAGAGGGACTCTGTGTAGCATTGGGGCTGTGTGGTGCTGGGGTCTTGTAGTGCTGGGGGTTAATGTTGGGGGTCTGTGTGGTGCAAGAAGCTGTGTAATCTTGGGATTCAGTTATGCTGGGGACTGTGAGGTGCTGGGGCTTATTTGATGTTGGATAACTGTGTGTTGCTGGGAGATACGTAATGCTGGGGGCATTGTGGTGCTGGGCACTGTGTGTTGTAGGGGCCTATGTGGTGTGGCAGGGCTGTGTGGTGCTGGGTACTGTGTGATCCTAAGGGCTCTACAGTGCTGGGGACTGCATGCCATTGTATGATTTTGTGAAAGTTTGTAGAACTGATTGCTGTGAGGTGTTCAGGAGTTGTGTGATGGGGGTGGTTTGCGGTGCTGTGTGTTGCTTAGAGGCTGTATGATCCTGGGACACTGTGTGGTCCTGGGACACTGTGGTCCTGGGAACTGAGTGGTGCTGGGCATTACATGCTGCTGAGGGGCTGTGTGGTCCTTGGGAATGTGTGGTGTTGGAAAACTGTACGGTAGTTGGGCCCGGCGGCATGACCTAGCGGCTAAAGTCCTCGCCTTGAATGCCCCGGGATCCCATATGGGCGCCGGTTCTAATCCTGGCAGCTCCACTTCCAATCCAGCTTCCTGCTTGTGGCCTGGGAAAGCAGTTGAGGACGGCCCAATGCATTGGGACACTGCACCCGCGTGGGAGACCCGGAAGAGGTTCCAGGTTCCCGGCTTCGGATCGGCGCATACCGGCCCATTGCGGCTCACTTGGGGAGTGACTCATCGGACGGAAGATCTTCCTCTCTGTCTCTCCTCCTCTGTGTATATCTGGCTGTAATAAAATGAATAAATCTTTAAAAAAAACTGTACAGTAGTTGATGTCTTTGTGGCTTAGAGGCACTAGATGCTGCTGGAGCCTGCGGTGCTGGGGGCTCTGCAGCACCTGAGATCATGTGATGCTGGGAGGCTGTGTCCCGCTGGCAGTGTGTTTTGGTGCTCTGTGATACTCATGGCTCTGTGGTCCTGGAACATTTTGGTACAGGTGGTTGTGTGATACTGAGCACTGTGTGATATTTGGTGCTGTGTTGGGCTCGGCAGTTCTGAGACTTCGATGTTGCTGAGGGCTGTGTGGAACTGTGAGTGATTTATTATTGCCTTGGCATGGTGCTGGAAGATGTGCATTTGGGGCACTATCTGGTGCTGAGGACTGTGTGGTCCTGGGGTCATTATATTGCTGGGCATGAGTGGTTCTGGGGCCTGTGTGCTGTTGGGGACCTGTGCAATGCTGGAGGCTGTGTGTCCCTGTGGCTGTGTTGTGCTGGGGACACTGGTGCTACAGATCAGAGTGGCCCTTGGGGCTGCGTGTTGTTTAATGTGGTTCTAGAGGCTGCATGGTGTGGTGGGCCTTTGCAGCGGTGGGGGCTGTGTGGTCTTAGGCGTTGTGGTCTTAGGTGCTATGTGGTACTGGGTGCTTGTGGTGTTTGGGCACTGTGTGGCACATGGATGGCTGTGTGTTACTATGGGATATGTGGTATTGGGAGGACTGTGTTGTGCTGCGGGATGTGTGCTGCTGAGTCCTTTTTAACATTTTGAGGTGTGGTGCTATGGGGCTTTTTGTTTTGGGGAGTGCATGTTTCTGGGAACTGTGTGTTCGGCTCTGCATAGTGTCGATGGCTCTGTGCTGATGGGAGCTGTGTTGTGCTTACTGGCTCTGTGGTGCAGAGACTACATGGTGCTAGGGGAGGTTTCCTGGGTGGTGCTTGGGTTGGATGGATGTGAGTTGTTGGGGGCTGTGTTGTGTTTAGGGCCTGTGTGGTGCTAGAGGATGTCTGTTGTTCTCATGCTGTGCAATGCTGGCCTGTTTGTGTACCCAAGGCCTTGTGGTTCTGGGGACTGTGTAGTCAGCATTGTGAGTGTTGGGAGCTGTATGGTTCTGTGAGCAGTGTGTCCATGAGGGCATTTTGGTACTGGGGAGTTGTGTGGTGTTGTGGTCTGTGTGTTGCTTTTGAACTTTGCAGGCCAGAGACTGTGTGGTGTTCAGTAGTTGTGTAGTGTGTGATGGTGTTGTGATGCTGGAGGCTGTGTGGTTTAGGGAAAATGTATAGTACTGAGATGAAGTGTGCGGTGCTGAGAGCTATGTGGCACTGTGGCCTGTGTTATCCTGGTGGTGGTGTGGTGCTAAGGAGCTGAATGGAACTTGGCGCTATATGTTGTTAGGGGATATGCTGGAGGCTGTGTGGAACTTGGGGGCTGTGTGACATTGACGGGCTTTATAGTCCTGGGGTGAACTGTTTGCTGCTGGGAGAATGTGTGGTGCTTGGGGCTGTGTGGTGTGGGTCTCATGTGGTGCTGGATGATGGTGCAGGGTTGGGGTTAGTGTGCTATGGTGGGGTGATGGGGATGATATGGAGCTGAGTCTTTCTGGAGTCCTGTGCTGCTGTGGACTCTGTGCTCTGGGGGGGGGGGGCCTTATGGTGCTTGGATGCTGTGTGGCGTTAGGGGTAGATGCTGCTGGAGGCTGCATAGTGCTGGGGACTGGACAGCCCCTGGAGGTTGTGTGCTGCTGAGTGGCTGTGTGGTCTTCAGGATGTATGGTTTTGGGGCTCTGAAGTGTCAGAGGGTGTGTGGTGCCAAGTGCCTGTGTGGCACTGGGGGATGTGTTATGCTTGGGACTGTGTGGATCTGGGTGCTGTGCAGTCCCTGCCGCATTGGTGCTGGAGGCCTGTGTGGTGCTGGGGATTTATTTTTCTGCTGGGTTGTGAGGTGACTGTGTGGAGCTAGAGGATTGTGGTGCAGAAGGGTTGTGTGGTGTCTGGGTGCTGTGTGTTGTTGGGGGGCCATGTGTGACTGGAGGCTGCCTTGCACCTGTGGGCTGTGTTGCACTAGGGGCTGTGCTACTAAGGTCTGTGAGGTGCTGCGGCCATGTGATACTTCTTGCGATGTGTTCCTGGCTAAGGTGTGCTGCTAGGGAGCTGTGGGTTAGCTGGGTGCTGTGTGGTCCTAGGAGCTGTGTGATACTGGAGGCTGTGTGGTGCTGCTGGCATCATGGTCCTGGAGTCATGGTGGTGCTGAGCATGTGTAGGTCTTGGGACTGTTTGTTGTCCTGGGGCTTGTGGCACTAGGAGCTGTGTGGTCCAGCAGGCGATGTGGTGCTGATGGTTGGGTGTGTTTGGAGATTTTGTGGTGCAGGGAGCTGTGTGGGTCTTGAGTTCTGTGTGGTGTGCTGGATGTGTGTAGTCTGGGGCATTGCATGCTTCTGGGTGTTGAGTGGAGCTGGGTGCTTGTGGTCCAGGGAGCTGTGTGGTCCAGGAGCTTTGTGGTGTAATGCACCTGTGTGGGACTGAGGCGTTTTGTGCTGGTGGACTTCCATGATGCTGGGATGTGTCAGGTGCTGGGGTGTGTGTACTTCTGGGGTGACTGCTTAGTGCTGGGAGCTGTGTGGTACTGCAAACTGCACTGTCCCTTGGGCAGTGTGCTGCCATGCAGTTGAGTGGTCCTGGGAGCTGTGTGCTGCTGGGGACTGCATAGTGCTGGTGGCTGTGTGGCAGTTAAGGTCCATGTATTGCTGGTGGTCTTTGTGGTAGTTGTGGGGTGGGCTGTGTGCAGCTGAGTTATGCTGAGACTGTGTGGTGCTGGAAGCTGTGACGTGTTGCTCACCGGTGTTTTTCAGTGTGGTGCTGCTGGAGTTAAGTGCTGGTGGAGTTCTGTGGTGCTGTCTGTTGTCCTGTGGTAGTGTGTAGTTCTGGTTGAGTTGTGCGGTGCTGGGGCTGTGTGGTGTTGTGGGGATATGTGTTGCTGGGAGCTGTGTTGTTTGGGGGAACTGTGAGGTACAGAGAGCTATGTGGCCCTGGGGACCTGTGATGTACTTTGTATTGTGTGAACCTCGTACCGCATTGGTCGTTGGTGCAGGGATGGCTTCATGCAACAGAGGCGAGTGTTTGCAGTGTGGCAAACACTTGGGCCTGTGATTCAGCATGTCCTTGCTCAAGTCACCCTTGTGTTTGCCACGTCTGCCTGGAAGAAAAGATTGTGTGGGTTCAAGAAAGTTCCCCGTGTGTCAGAGCCCTTGGATTCAGGCATGTCCCCATGTAAATGTGGCCTTGGATGTAGGGATGGCCTCATGTTAGATGGTTCTGTGTGTGCAGGATGACCTTGAAGAACAGGGTCCTTTGGGTACAGAGATGTTTCATACATCAGAGCCCCTCAGTACAGCACGGCCTTGTGCAAAGGAGCCTTTGAGTGCAGGAATGGCCTCAGCACCAGCCTGTAAGTATAGTCATGACCTCGTGTGACATTGTCATTTGTATGCAGGAATGTTTCCATGTGTCATTGGCCTTTGGATACAGGGAAGTTTTCACCAAAGAGGGGTGAGGATGGATTCAAACAGCGAGGACTTGTGTCTGCTGGAAGCCTCATTTAACAGGCACATTTCAGTGCAGAGATGACCTCATGCCCGAGATGCCTGTGTGTGCAGGAAGGCTTCAGCCAACATTGGCCTTTGGTTGCAGAGATTCCCTCATGCAGCAGGAGCCTGTGTCATAGGTATGGCCTCAGGCAATGTTGGCCTTTGTTTGCAGGAATGACCTCATACAGCAGGAGCCTGTGGGTGCAGGGCTGGCATCATGTAAGTGGGCCTGTGTGTGCAGAGAAGGCTCATGTAAGAGGGCCTGTGTTCTCAAATGACTGTGGCCATTGGGTGCAAGGATGGACTCCTGCGATAGGGACATGCCTGCGCAGATTGGTCTCATGTGACTTGGGCCTATGATACAGGATGGATTCATTGGATGAGCCCCTGTGTTTTCTGGGACTGGTTGGAAGGCAAGGGCCTGCAAGGGCATTCTGTGAAGAGCTATCTTCTCTGAGGACCAGAGGAAGGTGCTGGAGAAGATGTTCCAGAAGCAGAAACACATCAGCAAAGCTGACCAGAGGAAGCTGGCTGCCACCTTGGGGCTGAAGGAGTCGCAGGTGAAAATTTGGTTTCAGAACAGAAGGATGAAGTGGCAGAATTCCAAAGAGAAGGAGGTGCTCTCCACCAGATGTGTGCAGGATGCTGGACTTTGGGAGGACAGCCTGGTACTACCCACCCTGGCTTTCCTGACTCCGTGTACCCCGTTGTTGGGCCGCCCCCAGCAGTGCTCCCACCAGACTACCAAGAGACTGCTTGGGGAGCACATGGAGGCGCCCCCGCAGGATGCAAGTTCCCTGCGCGACACAGCATGCTTTTGTGTGCAGGACAAGACTGGACACGAGGGTGCTTTGCCTGGGGTCATCTGAGTGGGATGTCCACTTGCCTGTGTGCATCCTCACCAGGGCCCATCTTAACGCCTTCTGGGGACGCCTGGATTAACACCTTAGCAAACCTGCCCCATTCCTCTCCTGCTTGACCCTGGGCTCCAGAGGAACGGGGAAGCGTGAGGAGTGAGTTGGTGGCTGCTGCAGTCCCTGCTCACAGCCTGTGTCTGCAGGCAGACCTCCACGTGTGCAGGGACAGTCTCATGTGACAAGTACTTTGAGTACAGGCCTGGCTCTGTACAACATGGCTGTTTTCATGGAAGTGTAGCCTTATGCAACTTTGGCCTTTGTATGCAGAGATGGCATTATCCATGAGGGATCTGTGGGTACCAGATATCCTCTAGCAACTGTGTCCTTTGGATGCAGGGAGGGATGGCCTTGTGTGACAGAGAGCTGTGGGTGCAGGATGGCTTTGTGAAGCATTTCCCTCTGCTTGCAGAGATGTCCTTATGTAACAGGAGCCTGAATGTACACAGATGGCCTCGTGTGACAAGACTGTGCTTGTGCGGCACAGGCCTCATGGGACAGGTGCCTCTGCGGGCTGAGATAGCCTCATCAAACGGGGATCTGTGGGTGCAGGATGGCCTCAGAAGCTTGGGTTCTTTAGTTGCAGAGATGGCCTCCTGCCTCAGGTCCCTTCTGTGAAGGGGCCTATGGGTGCCAGAATGCCCTCATTTGACATTGGCCTTTGAGTGAAGCTTTAGGTGCAAGGCTGATTGCATGCAACATTGGCCTTTGGTGTTGGAATTGCCTTGACTCAGGGACCTGTGGTTGCATATTGGCGTTTCATGACAGAGGTCTTGGGTACAGGAAAGCCTTGCTCAACAGGGGCCTTTGGGTGCAGCCATAGCTTCATGTGACAGGGTCCTCTGGATGCTGGATGGCCTCACTTGCCATTGACCTTTTTGCAGGGATGGCTTTGTGTGACAGGGGCCTGTTTGCATGGGATGACATCATGTGACATTGGCATTTGAGTGAGGGATGGCTTGTGCGACAGGCCTGAATGCAGGTAAACCGCATACAAGAGGAGCAGCCCCTGGGTTTGTAGAGACTGCTTGGAAGACAAGGGTCTGTGATTTCAGGGACAGTCTTAGGTGATGGAGGTCCTTGTGTACAGGAATGGCCTTGTGCAACAGGGGCTTTTGTGAGCAGAAATGGCTTAATGCAAAAGAGATCTGTGCATACAGATTTGGGTTTGTGATGCAGAATGGCCTCACAGGGCCAGGCTCCTATGTTTGCTGGGACTGCCTGCAAGATGAAAGACTGTATTTCAGGGATGGTGTTGTGTGACAGTTGCCTTGGGCAAAGGCATGGCCTCACATGAGGGTGTCTTTTGGGTGCAGACATGGCCTTGGGCTACAGGAGCCTTTGTGAGTAGAGAGGGACTCACAAGAAAAAGATCTGTGGGTGTAGGATGGCCTTGAGCAGCTGGAGCTTTGGGTACAAGACAACCTGGTGTGACAGTGTCTGTGGGTACAGGGAAGACCTCAGACAACAGCAGCCTTTGAGTTCAGGGATGGCCTTGTTTGACAAAGATCTGTGTGTGCAAGGATCTGTGGTGCAAGGCCGGCCTTATGTGACAGGAGCCTGTGATACAGGGTTGATCTTCATGACAGGGGTTTGTAGGTGTAGCAGGATGGCTTTGCTTGATGGTGTCCTTTGGGCACAAGGGAGGCCTTGTGTTTGGGAGCCTGTGGGTGCAGGGATGCCCTCCTGTGACAGGTGCCTTTGGGTGCAAATGTGTTTTCACGCATCAAAGACCTGTGTGTACAAGGACATCTTAGCATGTCCAGGGCCTGTGGATTCAGGGCTCATCTCTCATGCCAGGGGTCTGTGAGTGCATGAACAGCCTCACACTCCTGGATGCTGTCAGTGCAGGGATGGCCTCACATGTAAGGAGCCTGTGGGTGAGCAACTGTCGTGCCTGTCAGGGACCTGTGGGTGTTGGGACAGCCTTGCTCAACATGGATCTGTGGATGCACAGACGACTTCACTCAATAGGTGCCTGTCATTGTGTGGATAACCTTGAGAGAGAGTGTTCTGTGGGAGTGAGGTGCCCTCGCACAGCAGTGGCCTGTGGTTGTGAGAATGGCCTCCCACGTCCTGGAAGACTTGGTAGAAAAGTCAGATTTGGAGCCAGTTACAGGGTCTCCTGGACAGCAGAAGTTTAGCCAAGTACAGAGATGGGAAAGCACATGTGTCAGGCCATGAGGAGACTCCTAGATTGGTTTGCTGTGAAGTCCTGCTCCTTAGTGCAGAACCAGCCTGTTGTGTTGTGTTGTGTTTCTTGTTGGACTGTACAGTTCGTGCTTTTGCTGTGTGTCAGAGTCCATAGATGGCAGAGAGGGTCTCTGAATCATCCCTGTGTGCCCTGGGAGGTTTTCCTAAAATGCACAGCACATTAGGACAGCTGGTGGGGGGTGGGTGTAATTCAGAGTTGCCATAGAGACTGGGCTGTATTCTGTGGTACAAAAGGCCAATAACAACTGACACTGTTGTGGGTCTCATGTAGGACTTACTGTGTCATTTATGTCAAGTGAAATATGACCCCAGGAAGTTGCAGAATAATCCATGTTCCATGTCTTTTCAGGAAGAAAGTGACTCTGGAAGTGGAAAAGGGTCTTTAGACAGAATGAAGTTAACATAAGTTCATTAGAGTGCCCATGGTCTGCTGGAATGGGGGACATCTGCACACACACATACATAGGGAGGCAGTGCAAAGAGACGTGGAGAATGTGAAGATGAAGTATTGTTGGGGAGATGCTGTCACAGAGGAGGAGGGGCTGGGCCTACCAGGATGTAGAGAGGCATGGAGCATCACCAGCAGGGCCCTGTCGTGTTGAGTCTGTGGCTTCAGGCCTGTGAGAATGCATAGCTCTGTTGTTCGCAGCCATCTGGCCTGTGGCCCTCTGTGTTCCCTTATGGTGCAGGGTTGTGTCCTGGATACTGCACTTGTCATCTATTTCTCTGCTAAAGGCCTAGGAAAGCAATGGAGGATGGACCAAGAGGCTTGGCCCCTCTGGCCCTTCTGGATGTTTTGCAGTTTGAGTTGTTTTGTCCAATTAGAAACAAATGCAATTCTGGGTGTTTTGTCCATCTGGTACGTGAACTAACAAATGGAAGATCTCTCTGTGTAACGGAGTGTAAGGTAAAATAAATAATCTTGAGAAACAAATGGAGAAGAAATATGTAAAGAAGTGAAATTCATCCGTGTGCCTACTATATTCCATGTGCTTTTCTGGGCTGTTGGGTTGGGGCATAAAACAAAGCCAATGAGGGCTGAAACCGTGGCATAGTAGGCTAAGCCTCCACCGCTGGTGCCAGAATTTCAAATAGGCTTGGGTGGGTCCTGCCTCTTCCCCTTCTAATCCAGGTTTCTGCTAATACACCTTGGGGAAACAGCAGAGAATGGCCTTGAACCCAGAAGAATCTCCTGGTTCCTAACTTTGTTGAGCTCAATTCTGACCTTTGCAATAATCTGGAGCAAAGCTGCAGGTGGGAGGTGTCTGTGTTTCCCCTTCTCTCAATAACTGCCTTTCAAATAAAAATAATTTTAAAAGAGGAAGAAAATAAATATCATTGCAAACCTGTGTTGAGCCAGGTTGAAGCTACAAGAAGGTGGTGGCAGTGCTCCCGTCTGGCCACAGGGTGGCAACCTCACGCAGCACAGACTCTGCAGGTGTCTCTTCCCTCTTCAGCCTCCAAAAATTGTAGAGGATTTTCTATGGCTAAGTGGGATGTTTAAAAATTTCTGGGGCTTTGCAATGCTAACTTCAACTAAAACTGCATATGAAGTAGAACTGGGATTATGAAGTCACCACCACAACAGGGAATCTTCAGCATCCAAATGAACTCTTATGCATGACGAGGGTTGTAGAAGTACATTTTCCTAGTTTCATTGTCATGGTTGAATAATAATAGAAAAGAGAATTACAAGCGTTAACCGCAGGGAAGGAATTCAAGCTGTGGATAATCTCACTACTGTTCCTGATTTCATTCTGTCTCCTTTAGTCTGCACATGGTTGTGTGTGATCATGAGGCATATGGAGTGTGTGTGTGTGTGTGTGTGTGTGTGTGTGAATGTGTGTGTGTGTGAATGTGGTTCTATGTGATCATGAGGCATATGGTGTGTGTATGTTTCCACCTAGTACTGTCACTGGTATGAAGCTGTACACCTTGAGAAGCATGATGCTTGTTTGATTGTGGATTCCCTGGTGCCAGGATTTGTGGGACAAAGGCACGATGACAGGGAAGTCATGTTCTACCACAGTACATTTTAATAAATAAGAAATGGAAACTGATAGTTCCATATTATGTCACAGTAACTTTCCCAGCTGATGCCAGAATCTCAAGCCAGTCTAAATATTTGCCTTTTCTTCTTTTCAAGGCAGATAGCCTCCAGGACACTTAGCACCTCCCCTTACCACCTCCTCCAGAGTTTGGGACCCACACGTAATTGCGAGTGGTGCCCACAGGGTTCTTCCTTGCCTGCCCCTTCTCTCTTGCTGTCCCTGTCTCTTTGCTGTCCCTCTCCTGTGCCTGGGCTCCCTCCATTGCCATAGCTGCTGGTTGGCATATCCTACCACTTCATGCCTGTCATCCTGAAGCCCAGACGGCTGTCCCCACCCCACTGGCCACTCTGTAGAAATGTGGCTTTACTGGCCCACCCAGGCCTGCTGAGTCAGAACCTCCATGGAGGGGCTCAGAACATGGGTTTTGTTAAACATCTGGAAATCCAATGCATGCCAACTTTCCAGAGTTCATGCTGTGTGGCGTTGCGCCTTTTATCAGAGAAGCTACATAGCATCAGCTCTTAACCATCCCTCAGGGCATGGCAGCCTAAAATCTGATGATTTCTCAGCCCTGCAGGTGGAGCACTGCAACATCTGAAATATGCATTTGATTTTTCTGAATGTCAGTAATTCAGTGTATCATGCATTCAAATTTAATAACAGTTTGGATTAATTATAAAGACTGCCCTTTAGGATGCTTGTTACCCAGCTGATTCATCAGGGAAGTGGATGCAGTGGAGGGGAGATTCACCACGTGACCTCACCCACTGACCATTTCTCTCTTGGCCTCCATCCCTCTTCTGCCTCCATTGACTTCCCCTAGTTGTTTCCACTGAGTCAGGCAGCCAACGTGCAAGACAGACTGTGAATCAGCATGTGCTGGCACTGCCTGCTCACTGGTGCCTTCTGTTTCTTAGAGGGCAGATGCCAGGTTGTGCCATGAGACAGGCAAGCTTCTCTGCTCTGCCTTCAAGACTCTAACTCATGTGTTCACGAGCAAGTCCGCACTATAGAGGCTTCAAAAGAAACAACACCGAATAGCCCACAGATCCCTTCTGCTGTGAGCCAAAAGCTGATGAATCCTTGAAAAGCAAGTCTTGGGTATTGATTATGCATGGGTTGATTAGAAGTCAAAGATGTGAAGTTCTGAGCTGGGGAGTGAGTATAGAGTCAGAGAAGACTGGGTGAAGCAGAGGCTTAGGAGAGGTGAATGACTTGCAGCATGGTGTTTTCATGTCTCTCCCATAGACCTGGAAAGGAAAGAGCAAGAGCTAAAGCAGCTGAGAGTGGACTGGGAGCACTTTAAAGCCTGGCTTTAAAGGGAGAGCATGCAGGCTGACAGTGTGTGGGAGAGGAAGGTGCAACCTGCCCGCAGCCATCTTTCTGGAGTCTGAAGCTAGCCTCAGCTCCCCAGGGCCTGGGACACCTGCTATAGGATCCTGCTCCCCCCTCCCCTGACCCAGCCATTGTGGTTTTGGACCAAGATGTAGGGCACCAATCTGACCCACTTCTGACCAGCAGTCCGCTAAGGGATTCAGTGTCTCCTGTCCTCCATGACATAGGCTGGCACCACATCTGTCCCCAGTATACAGGTCACCCTGCACACCTTAAAAAATGGAGTGGCATCCACCTCACACCATAGACACACAGACAATACGTAAACCCAAGGAGAACCCAGCCAGCACACCCTACACCATGCCACATCCACCCCCAGCTATGGGGTGTGCCCTGGAGGATGCAGCTCAACTCCACCAAGAACAGCTTCCTGGGCTCACCCTGCTTCCACCACTGGAACCTGCAGGGTGAGCCCTCACAGGACCTATGCAGGACACCACAAAGCCTGGGATACTTCCCAGTCTGAATTCAGCACTGGCAGTCAGATAGCTCCTGCCATCTCAGGCTGGGGGCCATATGGTGGGCAGCTCAACCCTGGGCAGGGACGTCACTGAACTTCTGTCCTGCCTCCCCATGTCTGAAGTTTCTACACCAGAGGAGGTGTCCAACCTGGCCCCAGAGTCATGCTCAGAGTGAGTGCGCCCTGCCGAGGTCCTCTGTGTCCTTGTCCAAGTGTATGGGGGTCCCTGGTGCTGGGGGCATCTTGGGGGAGTGAGGAGAGCAAGTAGACTTTCCACAACATGAAGTAGTTTCACAGCTCCTTCAGGGAAACCCTTCTGGCCTGCACCCCTTCAACTGCCTAAGACAGATTCCCATGTCCCCTCAGGCTGTGGGAAGCCTCAGTCTTTTCCAGTGTTTGGCAGAGGATTGTCACAGGGTGCAAGGACAGTTATGGGATATTAGGGCAGGCACCTGGTGCAGGGTATTCTGGGGAGCAGGTTGTCATAGGGTGTGAGGATAGCCATGGGATGCAGCGTGCTCACCTGTGCTTACTGTCTCATCCCATGTGTCTGCCACCACCTTGGGTGGGGCTCCCAGGAAGGGGTGTGCACAGACCTATCTGGGGTGGTCAGTGGGTACCCCGCATCTCTGAACTCAGACCCTGGCCTGGGCCAAACACTGCGGCAGAAGCACAGAGTGCAGTGGTGGCCAAAGGACTGGCTCCAGGTCCGCTGAACTGCACAGGAAAGGAGTATACCCCAGTTCTACTTAGCCCGAGGGCTTCTGGATCCTGTGGAGGTGGGCCTCTGCCTTAGAGTGAGGTGGTCCAGGCTTCCATCAGATAGAAGATAGGAGGCTTATTGGAGGGACAGCCCTGAAAACTGGCGACTTGGGACTTCCCTAACCATTGTGCCAAGCTGAGAAACTAGTGCCCTATTTGGGGGTAGGGTTGTGGGAGCCATGCCACTGTGCTGTATGTCTTCTGGTCCTGCTGTGTGTTGTGTATGCTGTGCCATGTAGTGTGTGTGTGTGTGCGCACACACACACACCCAGTATGTGCTATGTGTTCTGTCATCCACACCTAGGTCTCCTGCTGCCCAGTGCCTGCACAGATGTGTTACTCCAAATCTGGCATGCATCCAGGGATGGAGTAGGTTCAGGCTGAAGTTGGGTTTGGGGCTTTTGGGGAGCTATGGCCCTGAAGGACCACCACCCCTCACAGTGCCACCCCTCCCCAGGCAGACAAAGTTCAGGAACTGCATCAGCCTGGAGGAGCAGATCTTCATGGTGATCAAGGACAAGCTGCTGAGCTCCATCAAGGCTAACATGCACACTTTCCTGTGGGTGAGGTGGCCAGACGTACTCATGCTGCCCCAGCTGGGGCTGGGACGAGGAGTGAGACATCTCTAATGCCCCTCAGACCAAGGGTCTGTGAAGGATGCCCTACCAGGGGTCCTGACCCCAGGATTTGATTTGTTTTGTTTAAATTTCTTTTTATTTAAAATTTTATTTTGACGTTTACATAGTTGATCAGGTTGGGAAGGGGGCACTGACTCAGCATGACTCCTCTGGTGTGGTAACTTCAGACATGGGGAGGCAGGGCAGGAGTTCAGTGACTTCCCTGCCCAGGGCTGAGCTGCCCACCACATGGCCCCCAGCCTGAGATGGCAGGAGCTATCTGACTGCCAGTGCTGAATTCAGACTGGGAAGTTGTCCCAGGCTTTGTTGTGTCCTGCATAGGTCCTGTGAGGGCTCACCCTGCAGGTTCCAGTGGTGGAAGCAGGATAAGTGCAGGAAGCTGTTCTTGGTGGAGTTGAGCTGCATCCTCCAGGGCACACCCCACAGCTGGGGGTGGATGTGGCATGGTGTAGGGTGTGCTGGCTGGGTTCTCCTTGGGTTTACGTATTGTCTGTGTGTCTATGGTGTGGGGTGGACACTGTTCCATTTTTTAAGGTGTGCAGGGTTTTAAGTTGTGCAGCACTGTCCCTCCAGTACAGTAGCCTTGCCCAACTGACCCATGCCCAATCTAGTTCTTACTGTTGGGTGTGACAGCCCATCTACATCTGGTCCACTATCAGACACAGCTCTTATGTGATCCAGTGAAAGCCAAGGCCTACCCCAGCTTGTGAAATACCCACTCTGGCTCTCACAAACACCAGCGGGTGCTGGAGTCTAGCCCACTGTAGCGTGCTCCAGACCCAGTCCACACTCATACCAAGGGAAATGCAGCCATGTCCAGCCATACCACCGTCCCCATTCCAGCTCTTACACTTATCAGTGGGAACCGCAACCTAGCTAGGGTGTCCCCTTAGCTCCCCAACCAGGCTTGTTCTCAGCCCCAAATCTTATACATGCCAGTGGTTACTCTGACCTTTCTCGGTAAAGCCCATCCTCTGTTTTGACCTTTGCCATTTGATGCCATGGGTTGGCCTGACCTGTCCCCCCCAGTCCCAACTCTCACTTGTGTTACAGCCTTGCCCTGGCCAGTCCATACCCATCCCTGACACATGCAAACCAGTGGGTATGATAGCCTATCCTGGCATGCCCCACATTCCAGCCTGGCTCCTAAACTTATCAGTGAGCTAAGGTTGTCTTGGCCCTGCCCAGTCCACCCCCTTCCAAAAGCAACTCATACACTTGCTGATGGGTTGAGCTACCAGCCTGGTCTGACCAACAGCTGGGTCTGAATCACAGGCTCAACAGTCCACCAAAGGAGTTTTCCAAAAGACACCCCCAGACCCAGATCTTGCGCATACCAGCTGGTGTTAAGCCATTACCAAGCATCGACTACCCCTTCCAACCCAGCCTATGTATGATAGGTGAATGTTGTGGACCAGTCCGCCCCAAACTGCATTCTTGGATGTGCCTGTGCTGACCCCAGGATTTGGAATGTGTTCTCCTTCCCTCATGCTGCCCCAAGAGCAGAAAGGGTGAGGGGTTTTCTGGCTAGGACATAGCTCCAATTGACCCTGCCAAGAGCCGTACTCGTGCTTGGGCCTGCCTAACGTGGTCTCCCTGCCCCACTGCCCACCCAACCTGAGTCCACAGAGCTATGCATCCAGTCTCAGGCCTGTGGCCTGTGAGGGTCCCCAACCCAGGAAGGGCCTCCCCAACCTGCAGACTGACCTATCCATAGCCCTCTGGTCCCTTGGATGGCCAGTGTCCTGATGACCCTATCTCTTGCCCCTGTTGTCCGCCCCCTGCAATCTAAAGATCACAGAATTTAGGGCCACCTTCCCAGAGATCTGTAGCCCCCTATACCAGCCCCACCTCCATCTGTGCCATCCTTGAATCCCCAGCCTTAGCCATAGATGTTCTTCTGGGCTGACTACATGGTGACGGGCAGCCTGACTGTTTTCCAGAAGTCGATCAACACCCAGGTGGACATCACCAACATGGAGGGTGTGAGGCCCATAGGGAGAACTGCATCTACTCAGATCACCTTCACTCTGCTCTCAGGTTCCTATGCCATCCCTGCCCCTACCCAATGACACTACGCCAGCCCATGCCTTCACCTGCAGGCCACAGTTCCAGGTCAAATCTTCCACTACTAGATGGTCATAGAAACCATCCAGGCTCAGCTGCTAAGCACTCACAAAGAGCCTGTAAACCACAGTAGCCAGGAGAGCAGCTGCTGAGCTGTCCTGACTCTCTGCTTGCAACCCCAGTCCCCTGCCCTCCCAGCATTAGTGGGGTTCCCTTGTCAGCAGGCTGGAGCCCAGTCTCCAGCCAGCACACAGTCAGCAGCAGACAGGCAGACAGATGGTGAGAGGCAAAGAGAACATGCTGGCTGTACCGCCCGCTGCCCCTCCCCCACCAGCTTGGACGTCATGTCGTGCTTGCCACCTTCCTGGGGAAGGAATTTACTGCTTGTCACTTGGCAAGAGTCTGTACTGTGTAGCAGACCTGCCCCTGAAATGCAAGTCCTGGATGGGGGCTATGGGACCCTGTAGTTCAGGCTGAGTTCAAGGGCAGGGCCATCAGTAAGGTAGATGGTAATTTTGGAAAGCTGACCCACCCACATGACACCCTCAGTATGCCACTCAACTGCTGTGTATCAAGAAAACATAGGGGCATGTCGTGGGCAGGGCGGGGGCCAAGAGCAGCCCCTGACCCACCTCCAGTGCGGTTTAAGGATGCCAAATGATCACTCCCACTGGAGTGAGCTCAGTGCTGTAGGCATGGTAGAGGCTTCCAGCTTTGACCACACTAGGATACCAGAGAGCATGTGGGGGATATATCTGCCCAGTTCTGGGCCATTGTGGTACCCTCATGAGCCCATGGGACCAGGTTACATTACCATGGCTAGGTGGGATGGTGCTGTGGTATATCTCAGTCTGATGGATAAGTGAGGATGGATCTTGTTTCCCATATGCGGTGAGGTGTGGGCCTGCCAGGCACACCCTACTGCTAACCATGGTGGGATGTTCACATGGCCAGTGCCTTTTGAGTTGACAGACGACGCACAAGCATACGTCAGAAGCCTATAGATGGACAGGTTCAGCCAACATCAGCTCCCTATACCAGGCGCTCTCAGAGCACCAACGATTGCCAGTGGCCCAGGACAGGTAACGACTCACCACAGGCCACACCCCGGTGGTGCACCACTTGGTCACGGTGATGTTACATGGGGTGGGTCCACTGACCTTTGTGAGGGTGGCTGCCAAGCAGTTGATCTGAGTGCTGTGGGAACCTGGGCTGGCATCTGTAGGTGAGTGGGGCTGAGGGCATGTCCATGGGAGAGGGAAAGACCAAAGATTAGCTCTTACTTCTGCTGGCTCGCCAAGTGGTGTCTCAGGCAACAACATTGTGTCACAGTGCCATGATGCCAGGGAAGTGCCATTGTTTTGAGACCTATTATTCAGAGGTAAAATAATGTGTATTTCCTTAAGCAGCTTGTGACTGTTTTTGAAAGACTATGCTATTGTAATAACAGGGGAAGTCATTGGGGGATGGTGAATTGGGGAGGGTAGAAATCTCTGAGCCTACAGAACTGTATCCAAAAAAATGTATTTCAAGTATAGACATTAAGTGGCCTTCAGAGTCAATGGTTATTATGACTGTTAAAACCAGAAATGAAAAGACTCTTGAAGCACATTTCAAGCTGGAATTTCTCAAATAGTAATATCAATCGCTACCATCTATCTAATCAAAAAGCCCTTGGGATCCCTACTTTTATGTATAGCCTTTTTAAAAAATATTTATTTTATTTTTATTGCAAAGTCAGATATACAGAGAGGAGGAGGAGAGACAGAGAGGAAGATCTTCTGTCCGGTGATTCACTCCCCAAGTGGCCGCAACTGCTGGAGCTGAGCCAATCCGAGGCTGGGATCCAGGAGCTTCTTCTGAGTCTCCCAGGTGGGTGCAGGGCCCAAGGCTTTGGGCTGTCCTCTGCTGTCCCAGGCCACAAGCAGGGTGCTGGATGGGAAGTGGGGCCGCCGGGATTAGAACCAGCGCCCATATGGGATCCCAGCATGTGCAAGGCAAGCATGTATAGACTCTTGAGAGACCCTCCCCCATCTGAGGATTATGTGCAGCTGTGATTAGTCCCTCCCTTGTGCTGACTTCAAAGGGCCAACATTTGTTCAAGTGCCTGCTGGATGCTGATTGGTCCATTTCTTACACTTATTTCATAAGTGATATTCCCCTTGTCATCCTCTTTTTTTTTTTCTTATGTGGCATAGTTAAGATTGTGCGTTCGATAGTTTGTGGATTTCTTGAGAGAGCAGTCAAAAGAGTTATTTATTAAATGAAAGTACAGAGGACTTCCTGGCCAAAGCCAGCCACCTGGTTGAGCTGGATTTTATATCCTTTTTCGGCCAGGGAAGCTTCAGGATGGTGGTGCTGGCCCACCACAGGCAGTCAGGGACACAAATGGCTGCAAAGGTGATGCTGAACAGACACAACCACCTCAGCAGCCTGAGGAAGCTGGAGCTGGAAGTAGACCTCGGTAGTCTGCAGCATGAGCATATAACAAGGCTGCTGCAGGTTGATGGCGCATTCAACCACCTGGGTAGCATGATGGAATTCCCCAGTAATGACAACCTGTGGAACTATGTCAAAGTACAAGGGAGCCTGGAGGAGGATGAGGCCAGTGATATGTTGGGTCAGCTGTTGGTGGCAGTGAAGTATTGCCACAGACAGCAGATAGCATGCCAGGATCTGAAGCTAGGGAACATCCTGCTAGATGCCAGTATGTGTGTCAAATGAGCGAACTTTGGATTGAGTTGCAGGATCCCAGAAGACAAAATGATGAGTGCATTCTGCAGCATGTTAGAGTTCAGCACTCTTGAACTTTTCCTGCCATGTCTCTATAACCCATTCCCGGCTGACATCTGGAGTGTCAGAATCATTATTTATGCTATGATAGCAGTAGACATGTCATTCAGTGGTTCAGACCCAGGGGAGCTGTGGGCTGCATTCTGTGTGGGATTGTACTCTGCTTGTCCAAGTTAGTTCAAGCCTGGCAGAGTACTTAGAATGCCTGCTCATGTGGGATCCCAGCCAGCAGCCCACAGCAGCACTGGCCAGGGAGCAATACTGGCTTGAGCCACGCCCAGAGGAAGATGAAGATAAAAATGAGGTTGCTGAGACTATCTACGTGCAGCTCCTCAAGCCTCCAGAGGACCCTAAGGTGCACAGTACCTGGAGGGCCTGGGGCTGGGGTGAGCCTCTAGGGAAGCCACACTATCCCTAGGGATGGACTTTTGGGGCCAGGTGTAAGTTCTGCCCTTGGAGAATTCCAACCAGGCCCAGCCTCCAGCCTGGCCATGCTATGCATTGCACCAGCAATGTGGACTGTGTGGCTGCCCAGATCAAAGCCTATGCTGCCCACCTGTGTGCCTGCATCACCTCAGGGCCACCAGGAGCTTAAGCCTGAGTCCTTGGAGACTGTTCTTGCCTGTGTGCTTGGCTCTCCATTGCCTGATCAGGAGCAGGAGGGAGTGCCCAGACCCTGCCCAGTCCCAGAGCCCCTCCTGTGGACTTTCTATCTTTACCCAGTACCAGGAGCAGTGAGGTCCAGGGCCCAACCCCTGAGACCATGGAGCCCAGCTGCTGTAGGCCCTCCATTCCCATCACTGGGGGCAGTGAGGATCATCTGCAGGCTGAGGACCCAGCGGCTGAGCCTATGGAGGCTGAAACTTCAGTCATTGGCTCTCTTGAGAATCAAGGTCAATGGCAGGGACTGGGCAGGAGGAATGGCAGCAGGCTCATCAGGTTCCTACTGAGAGCCTGCTGCTGCTGTGTCACTCCAGCCAGACACATCAGCCCTGGGATCCACGGCTGAAAGGCGGCCCCCCCCCTCTAGGCTTGGGGCAATCCAAGAGGCAAGTAGAACTGCCTGTGGATTTTCTTTTTCTTGAGCCTCATGTGGGCATTTCATAACTGCTTGCATAGAAATTGGTCCTGTGTGATAGCTGGTTCCCTGACGTACATTGCAATGAGCACCAGGTTGGTTGTAATGGGGATCACGTGAAAGGCCAGCACTGTCCCATATCATTGCTATGGAGAGTCCACATAAGCTGCACTCATAAAACTAGAGACTAGAGGGAAGGTTCCCGAAGGCAGGGGGTTTGGGAGTGGAGAAGGAGGGGGGGGGGGAAGGGAGGGAAGGGAGGAAGGGAGGGAAAAGAAGGTAGGATGAGTGGAGTGAGGAGATGGGGAAGAGGGAGGGAAGGAGTGGGGAGGGGAAGGAGGCCTAGTGTTCTCTGGACTGTGGCTCCTGTTGAGGGGCCATGCCAGTGAGTATAGGTGCTAAGTGGCCCCAGGCCTGGGTCTGGAGGAGGCTTGGCCTCTGGCATGTGCCATGGGGTGAGTGGACTGCTGGTCCCCAGAAGACCAACTGTGTCTGTCTTGCAGATGGGCCCCTGGTCCCTGTTCTTCCGCCTGAAGGCCACCCTGGAGCAGAAGCAGCTGACGCTTTACTCCACCAGAACTCTGCCCCCCTCAGCAGTAGCGGGGCCATGTGCATGCTGCATATGGGGGTAGAACCCTGTGTGGGTGGGGGCAGGGCCCTGTGAGGCCTTATGGAGGCATTGGCCTGTAAATGATGAAAAGGGGTGGGGTCCTCTGAGTGTTACAGGCCAGAGGGGGCAGCCTGTGTGTGTTGCACACAGGAAAGGGGTGGCAGTGGGGGTGGGGCTATGAGAATGCCACGTACAAGGGACAGGGTAATATAAAAACTGGGCAGGTATCCTGTGTTCACATCCTCTGGACAGCCCCACAGTCAGCTGTATTCTTCCTGGGCAAGGGCCAACTGCAAGCTGCTGCTTCCACCTGCGGACAATGAAGACATTGCCTGTTCCCACTAGAGCTCTTGCCCCTTTCGGTGAGGTGTTCTCTGTCTGGTCTCCCTTTTGGTGTTGACTTCTTCTTTGTATATATATATTTTTTTTTTCATTTTTTAATTTTGTAAAGACTTATTTTTATTGGACAGTCAGATACACAGAGAGGAGGAGAGACAGAGAGAAAGATCTCCTGTCTGATGATTCACTCCCCCAAATGACCGCAACAACTGGAGTCAAGCCAATCTGAAACCAGGAGTCCAGAGCCTCTTCTGGATCTCCTACATAGGTGCAGGATCCCAAGGCCCACAAGCAGGGAGCTGAATGGGAAGTGGGGCTGCTAGGATTAGAACCAGTGTCCATATGGGATTCCGGTACATAGCAAATACATTTTCAAAGAAGTTGGTGAGGCCCTTCTGCGACAGTGTTTCCTAGCTGAGGTGGACTGTTAGATTGACTGCTGGCATCCATGTTCTCTTATCACAAGAGACGGAGTCTGCAGACTGAATGGTCTGATGTTTGCTGACTCCAGATGTGTGTGAGTCCAAGGATCATGGTGCTGTCATGGTCCAGCTTGGGTCCTCCTCTGAGGGCCAGCACCTCAGGCTCCTGTGCACACATGGCCACAGAGCTGCACTGCTAGCTTCGCTGTATATCTCTCAGGACCCCCATGATATCAGGGCTGCGGTGTGTCTGCTGCAAACACCACACTCCACTCTGAAGTCTTGTGTGTTTAGCATCTGCCTAACTGAGAATGTGTTTGGCACTTCCTAGGACATGAGAATGAGCAGCTGCTTAGGGCAACTTTGCCCTAAGGAGTACATACTCCAAGAGGGGCAGGCAAGGAGGAAGTATGCATCCTCAAGTGCTCTTCCCCACAGAGCAGAGATCTCTGCCCTCCCTGGTCTCAGATCAGAGGAGTACCAAGGAGCCACAAGCAAAAAGATCCTCTGTGTGAGCCTGCATAACCTGGCCCCTGCAGGACAGCCAGCCCCACTGGCACTCACAGGCCTAACTCATCCTTTCTGCCCATGATCTCGTACTACTGGACAATTTTAAGCTTCTGTGTTACTGACAGGGCCCTGTCCAGGGATGCAGAACGTGCCAGAAGTCTTCTAACCAGGAAACCTTGGGCTGCTCAGGAGCTCTCTAAGCTCCCTGCACCTGAGTCTGTTTGTGCCCACATTCATTCCTGTATGTTTTTCAAGGCCCAGCAGTGGCAAGCATGGAAACAACCTTGGCATGGAGACACTGCCCTCGTGAGTGTGAGAGAAAGACATGATAGGTACATGAGAGAGTCAAGGTAAGTGTGTGACTAATAGGGTGGTGAGATTGTCATAGTGGGAAAGTGGCACTGTCAGGTGAGACCTGTGAGAATGGAATGTGTAACAGCAGACAGGAGAAGTGGCTAAACAATATTACTGTTCTCATAAACCTTACTGGAATTGCTGTGAAACTGCAGGTGCTGGTCATATAAGGGTCCACACAACAGGTAAAGGCTAGACCAGGCAGGCCATAACATCACAAGGAACGTCACAAATGTATGAGCCCCAGCAGATTTCAGCAACCAAGCACACATCTCAGTACTGATGGCAATAAGCATACTCAGAGGAAAGACCTGCTGTCAGAACTCCCAGAGCTGGCTGTGGCTGCCATGAGGCCTGCTGATGGCTCCCCAGCCCAGAAGCACTGGAGACCAGTATCTTGTTTTATACATGGGAAATGCACAATGAATTACTCTGACATCTTCATGCTGGACCAGCACCTACAGGGAATTCAGCTCCACAAGGTGGTGGACCAGCCTGCCACCAGCCAGGTGATGGACAGGAAGCCCATGTGCCTGTGGAAAGGCCCAGCCTGGTTGTTGACACAGATGATGGTGGTGCAGTGGTACATGCCTGTGGGAGGGGGTGTGTTCCTGCTGACCTCTGGGGAGCCTCCACCTGGGCCTGGATAGGAGGGAGAGTGGGAAGAAGGAAGTGAGGCAGGGAGTCCCAGATTCCATCCTGCTGTCTTGGGATGTAGGGTGGGGATGGCTGAGGTCCTCCCTTTGCCTGTGCCTCTGTCATGCTGACTTGTCCTCCTTCCTGTGCCAGCACCCAACAGGGCAATAGGCCAGGATGTTCCCCTAGGAGAATGAGGGTGAGCTGGAGCTGTTAGGTCTAAAGGATCCCAAATCACGGACAGACAAGTTCCACACACAACAATGCAAAAGCAAAGAAACTTTATTGCTGGCTCAAGCTAGGGTCTGAGTCTCATCCATCGCAGTGGAATCTTGACAAGGTCCCCGCTTGTCTCTTGTGGACTGTTTTTTTTTTTTGTTTTTAAAGATTTATTTATTTATTTTTTTTTTATTACAAAGTCAGATATACAGAGAGGAAGGGAGACAGAGAGGAAGGTCTTCCATCCCATGTTTCTTTTTTTTTTTTAATTTTTTTTTTTTTAAAGATTTATTATTATTGGAAAGCCGGATATACAGAGGGGAGGAGAGACAGAGAGGAAGATCTTCCATCCGATGTTTCACTCCCCAAGTGAGCCACAAAGGGCCGGTGCGCGCCGATCCGAAGCTGCGAACCAGGAACCTCTTCCGGGTCTCCCACGCGGGTGCAGTGTCCCAAAGCCCTGGGCCGTCCTCTCCTGCTTTCCCAGGCCACAAGCAGGGAGCAGGATGGGAAGTGGGGCTGCTGGGATTAGAACCGGTGCCCATATGGGATCCTGGTGCGTTCAAGGCGAGGACCTCAGCCGCTAGGCCACGCCGCCGGGCCCTTGTGGACTGTTTTTATCCCCTCTTAGTCATGTACAACACGTCTCCAGCAAGCCGTGCAGTCCTTATCTTGGTCACATATAGCTCGTACCAGTGTAGGCCACATTCCATTTGTGGATGTGCGGATGCCCCTGATTGGCCCATCTCCAAGGTCATTCCCCCTTGCCCACTCCATCACTCTGAGGAAAATGAAACTTTGAAGTGAAGTGAAACTTAGGCCTACTCCCCAACCTTAGGCCTGTCATGGCGTCGGTCCTGTTCTTTATGCAGCAAAGCCAAACAACGATTACAGAAGCCAAACATAGCAGTCGTGTTAACAGTTAAGAAACTCCCTTATCACTACTTAGCACTCATGCATTCTTACTACTATTACTTGCCCCTAAACGCTACTTCACTATTTATCTTTGATAACCTTTCAACACTACTGTTGCCAAAAATAAGTCCCCAACACTCAGCTCGCATCACAACCCCACACTACATTCCCCCCTTTTTTTGTTTTGTCCACATGGACCCTACCTCGAGCTAGCAATAAAGTTTCTTTGCTTTTGCATTGTTGCATGTGGAACCTGTCTGTCCATGGTTAGGGGATATTTTGGACCTAACAGCCTTGTCAGAAAGGGCCAGTCTGGGAGCAGAAGTTGCCCTCTTCATCCTCTTTGAAGAGGGCACCTGTAGTCCTGTGAGTACTGTGGAGCCTCAAGCTCTCCCATTCCAAGCCCTCTCTCACTGACCACCCCAGCTGGCCACTGATGGGCAGGAGCCTAGAACCCAACAATTGATTGGCCTATGCTGTCTCAGAGACCCCATACATTGCACCTCGCTGAGGTTCTGGACCCACCTGTGGACAACCAAATGCCAAAGCCGCCGCCCTGCTGACCCTTCTCATTGTCTATGGGACAAAATATAGCAGTTCATGTAGTTAGGCACAGCCGTGCTTCTGTAACCTAACAGGTGCATGCATTTGGCATTGAGCCTGTTCTTCCTGTTATGCATTGCCTTGTAATCAGGCCTGTTTGGAGGTAGGTAGTCCCGCTGTAAATCCTGTTGTTTTTGGCTGTTGGAGGTCTGTGATCCCTCCCTTTTCCTGGGTTTTTGTTGTGCCAACATCCTACAGTGCATTTGCATTCCAACTGTTTGCTGAAGCCCCTGCTGTCAGAGTTCTCATAGGGGAGTGAATGCTGGATCAGAGACTTCCCTGCAGCAGAGGCAATCTTCATCTTCCTCCCTGGATCAGGCCCTTCCCTAAAGTGGAGGCAGTCTTTGCCTTCCTCACTGGAGAAGCTATAGGTCTACTATTGCTAGCACTTTGGGGTCTTGAATTACCCCAGGCCTGTTATCCAGTACGTTCATGGTCTTTATGTTTACCAGACCTCAATGTCAGCATTCCAAACATTTATCCCTTACTATAAGCATTACCAAGGGTAGGTATGCTTCCACTTTGATTTGTTCCCATGACTAAGCATGAGAAAGTAAAGGATTTGGTCCCTGCCGATAAGGTGACATTTCCTACTCAGCAGTATGTTGCTTAATCTACAATCAGGCCTTCATGCAGCCTGTGGTAGTGGGGTATGACCCAGCAAATAGGGGGATTGAGGGGACAGCACACCAAGGAACCAGATGCCAGGGTACTTGGCCTCTAGGTTGCCTGAGAACCCTCTCCAGGCACCAGCAGCAGAAACTGCCAGCCACAAAGCTGGTGGGCTGACTGGGGCTGCAGCTGCTGGTAAGGCATGAGGCTGGGGAATTGTGGGGCGCAACCCAGGGCAGGGAGCCAGCCTGAGAGTTAGGGTCTTTGGTGAGGTGGAGATGTGGCTATGCGGGTTGCACAGGCTGCCTCCAGCTTCCAGACCCAGTCCACTGCTTTGCTGACCTTGACCCCAGGCCTCCATGGTGCTCTAACCCCACGGCCCTTGCAAGCTGCAAAATCCTGTCCTGTGAGTCAGAAATGCTGCCACTGTGTTGGTCAGTCCACATTGTTTTCAAGTGAATCTGATGTTAAGATTCCCTGTCCTGTCAAGCAGGCCAGATATTGCCACAGCCTAGCTGCAGGAACACACAGGAGTCCCCTCATCGGGTGAAAGTGTCCTCCTGACACCATGGTTACCAGTTTGTCCTCACCCTAGCAAGTCAGGGAGTCACTGAACATGCTCAGGAATGCACAGGGCCATTGCTTTCCCCATGGGGCCTGTAGGTCTTCATCGTGCTTGTTGGTTCTTGTCTTCGCCTGGACTCCCCAGCCCTGGCACTTGTTGCCAGTGTTTGTGGCATGTGGAGCAGTCACCTTGATGCTCACAGTTCCACTGGGCACCCCATGCATCCTGTCACAGCCACCAGTTGCTACAGCCCAGGAAGTCTCAAAGCCTCAGGGTCCACAGGTGTATGTGAAGATTCAAGTGGGTTTCTGATGGTAGGCTTGGGGGCCGTTGGGAAGTGTTTAATGATGTGCATGTGTTGTAGGGTTTTTGAACCCCGAATACTGCAGCAACCTCAAATTCTTGTCTCGCAGGAAAGAAGAATTTTCATGCGGACACAGTTTAGTTTTAAAGTAAGATTTATTAGAAAAGCTGAGAAAGGAGACTCCCGTCCTAGTGACGAGAGGGGGTTCTGAGATAGAAAGAGACCCTTACCTCCTGCTGTGAGAGGAGTTAGACTGGGTGGTAGGCAGTTAGGGTTTTCTGGGTCCCCAAGTCATTTTTCTTCCCAAATATAAAGGGGTATTTTCCCCACCATGTCTTGGATTCACCAGAACACGTCTCTCCCAAGACAAATACATATCTTATCAGGAGTGTTTCCCCCAGGAGACAAGGGTGACATTAACATATCTATTCCCCACCTGAAGCCTCCGCCCAATTCTGTCTCCAGCCATTGCCAAGGGGGTGGACTTCAGACTGGCCTCTTTATCATTAGAAAGGGACCAAGGAAGTTGGCCAGTGACACCTTTCTGGCCTTTTGTCCCAAGACCAGGTACCATGGAAACCAGGAATTTCCTTTGCTTATGGAGAAACATCTTTGAGGGGAACCTTTAAAAGATGCTTTCTCCACCATTAATATGGGTTTTTCTCTCTTGCCTTTCCCCCTGCCACTATGGCAGAGGATCTCGAGGCCCCCTCCCATCACTAGGATGGGAGTCTACTTTCTCAACTATTTCTAATAAATCTTACTTTAAAACTAAACTGCGTCCGTATGAAAATTCTTCTTTCCTGCGAGACAAGAATTTGAGGTTGCTGCAGTATTCGGGGTTCAAAAACCCTACAACACTGCCATAGTGGCAGGAGGAAAAGCTAAGAGAGAGAAAAACCCATATTAATGGTGGAGAAAGCATCTTTTAAAGGTTCCCCTCAAAGATGTTTCTCCATAAGCAAAGGAAATTCCTGGTTTCCATGGTACCTGGCCTTGGGACAAAAGGCCAGAAAGGTGTCACTGGCCAACTTCCTTGGTCCCTTTCTAATGATAAAGAGGCCAGTCTGAAGCCCACCCCCTTGGCAATGGCTGGAGACAGAATTGGGCGGAGGCTTCAGGTGGGGAATAGATATGTTAATGTCACCCTTGTCTCCTGGGGGAAACACTCCTGATAAGATATGCATTTGTCTTGGGAGAGACGTGTTCTGGTGAATCCAAGACATGGTGGGGAAAATACCCCTTTATATTTGGGAAGAAAAATGACTTGGGGACCCAGAAAACCCTAACTGCCTACCACCCAGTCTAACTCCTCTCACACATGGATCTCAGTTTCTTGGTCTGTCCAACAGAGATGAAGTGCAGTCTCATAGGATGGGGCTGGGGTTTAATCCCAGGAAGCCAGCGTCCATGGTCAGGTACTTCATCACTTACCTGTGTTGGCTGGGTTCTGGGCCAACACAGAATTGGGGAATTGGGAAGAAAACTTCTCCACCCAAATCCCAGTATAGATTCCAGGAACATCCTGGCTTCTGCCTGGGACTTGCCAGTCCCCCTCTGCTCCCCTTGTTTGTTCTGGGTCTGGGATTGCAGGAGGTAGAAATGTAGGCAGTAGGGGCAGAGTAGGTAGTGATCAGCCTCTCCTCCCTCACTGGAGACCCCTGGCATTGGCTCACAGAGATGGGGAATGTTTGTACCAGAACAGGAAATCCAGATTTGCATTTAAATGTGGCAAGACTCCCCAGGCTCTCAAGCTGTCAGTAGGCCATTACTGGTATTTCCTTGGAAATACTTGCTGAGGCTAACATGGAGACATGGCCCCCACAAGAAGGTGTGGAAGTGGAGAGGCTGGGAAGTTCACACATCCTCCCAGGGCCTCAGGTGCAGTGTGAGCCTGCATGAGAGGGATGCAGAGGGAATATTCTGAAGGTGCCAGACATGGAGGTCCAGGGTGTACCAAGGACACTTTCACACTCCCCGGACAGGTGAGACTTGCAGTGCTGTGGCGAGTGTGCCTTGTGGTTCGGGGCTTCAGCTGTTCCAGAAAATTCCAACATGGTTGGTGTTCCCCAGCTGAACACTTAGACATGAAGGTGTGTGTAGGGTGAGTGTGTCTGCATGTGTGTAACTGTGAATATGTGTGTGTGTGAATGTGTGCTGTAAGAGTGTGCATGTCAGTGTGTGTGTGTATGAGCATGTATGAGCTGTGAGGATGTGTGAGTGTATATATGTGTGTGTACACTGTGTGTGCGTGTGTGTATGCACTTGCTCTCTGTGTGTGATTGGATGTGTCTGAATGAGCAGTGGGGGTGTGTGCGTGAGAAAGAGAGAAACAGAGCGAGAGGGGGAAGATGTCCACCTGGTTCTTGGAGCTTCAGCAAGGTGGAGGTTTGCCATTTGTGAACTAGATTATGACATGAAGCCCATGGGGCTTGGAGAAATCCAGACTGGGGGTTTGGCCCAGCAGTTTCTGCAGAGGTGCCATGAGGAGGGTGCGGGTGGGCACCTGGGTTTAAGAAGGTTTCAATTGATTAAAGCCCGATGGCTCTGTGGTGTATGGAGGATGAGAGAGCAGACAGAAGACCTTCACTTTGCGCTCCTTGTTTGAGGTTGCCCCGAGTGCTGGGCGGCAGAGCTTGAGGGGCCTGGGCGTTGGCAGCAGGTCTGAGTTGGAGGTGTGGACATGAAGGGTGACTGTGTCTAGGACAGCTGAGATTGCTGGAGTCCAGCAGGAGTGTCTTTGTGGGCAGCCTGGGCATGCCAGATCCAGGGCAAGAGCAGGCTGCCCAGCCAGAGACAGCTGAAGGCCAGGGTCACGAGTGCAGATGTGTCCATTGGGTTCGGAGTCTGCTCTTTGTTGTCAAGGCTCGGGATTTGTGTCTTTCAGTTGCCTTTTTTATGTGGCATTCCCACAGTTGGCTTTCCAGACACATTATAGAAGTCATGATTTGAGAACTCAGGTCAGACAATTCTTGGGCTTTTTGAGCCATTCTTGAGTATAACATTTAAATACCTTTCTTGGGACCTGGCGTGGTTACCTAGCAGCTAAAGTCCTCGCATTGAATGCACCGGGATCCCATATGGGCGCCGGTTCTAATCCCTGCAGCTCCACTTCCCATCCAGCTCCCTGCTTGTGGCCTGGGAAAGCAGTTGAAGACAGCCCAAAGCCTTGGGACCCTGCACCTGAAAGAGAAAAGTAAGGGTTAATGCTTTTTCTGCTTCTGTATCCTGCTTGGCGAGATCAGATTAAAGGTAGGGGAATGGCCATGCTGGGCCTGACAATGGGAAGAGGGCCTAAGTTTCTATCTCCTGATAAGTAAATTCCTTAGTCCGAGGAAATGAGGCTGGAGGGCCCTGAGCTGGTGCCAGACTAAGGTCATAAAATTTGTACCAAACCCAGCAAGTGTGCTGAGCTCGCAGTATAAAATGCCTGTACCCCTGGACATCGGGGCTTCTTCTCCTTGCAGAGTGGGAGCCCGTTCGCGAACGTCAATAAAATCCCTCTTGCTTTTGCAGCCTCTGACCTGGTTATTGGGAGCTTTCGGGCGGCGACTCCTGGGGCCCGTACCTGTTAAACCCCCGCGGTTTAACACACCCACATGGGAGACCTGGAGGAAGTTCCTGGCTCCTGGCTTCGGATCGGCACAATGCTGGTTTTTGAGGTCACTTGGGGAGTGAATCACCAGACGGAAGATCTTCCTCTCTGTCTCTCCTTCTCTCTGTCTCTCCTCCTATCTGTATATCTAACTTTGCAATAAAAAATTTTAAAAAATCTTTAAAAAATACCTTTCTTTCCTTCTGAGAGGCAAGGGGAGATGAGCATATTCATGGGGACCCAAGTGTTGAACCCAGGTGGACTGATATGAAAAGCCAGTGCCTGAAGCGCCGGACTTATTCACTAGCTGTTTCCAACAGCTAATTGCGTCAATGGGAGTTGCATGTGTCAACACCAAAGTATGTTAGAACAATGATCATTTCCACAAATAATTATAAAAATATTATAAATGCTGTAGATGTTTTAACGCCTCCATTGAAGAAGAGGCATTTTATGTTCTGGATTTTATTCTTAATTATGCATTTACTTTGTGAAGGGGACTTTTTTCGGACTACTTCATTTTCTCTTGATGTTTTCAGGTGATGAACATGATCTCTTCATGTTCTGGGGCCACTTCCAGACCCCTCAGACACCAGTCTGCAGTCACTTGGGTCCCCCTTTTGATGCTGATTTGCAGACGGCTAAGGCCCCCCTCCTGTGCCCTTCATGGTCTCTGTAGTGATTTTATTCTGTATGTGGCTCCTGGCAGCTCTGTGAATAGATGCACTACTCAGGGAGCAGTGACCAAGGCTGTCTGCTTACCTTCATGTAACTGGTAAAGGTTGAGGGTCCCACTCAGGTTGAGGGTCTCAGAGTACAGCCCTGGAGTGGGAGCCCAACTGGGGACGGCTGCTGGGGAGAGAGCTTCGCTGGGATGATAGAGTTGCATTGGAGAGGAGTGGCAGGGCCCTTACAGGCACGGAGAAAAAAGACTCAAGAGCCCTCTCTCATGCTGCAGGTTGGTGCGGCTCCGTGCCTGTCTCTGTGTGCATTCTGTATTTACAGCTGTCGCGGAGGTAGGTGTGCACTGTGTGGGGGGGGTGGGGTCTTCTGATTGTCTTTGGCAAATGCAGAGGGCCCAGATTTTCTCAGTTCTGTGTCCTGATTCGTTCTGCAGCCCCTTACTGCAGCGGCCTGGCCTGGACTCTTAGTTGCTGCATTCCCTGGTGTTGTATGTAGCAGATCAGAAATACTCTACTCTGACACCTCTCCAAAATCAAAGTCACTGTCCAGCTACTGTCTTGGTGTTATCTGCCAGCCTGAGGGTGCTTCATGATGCACCTGGTTTTAGTCTAAGCTGCACTTTCCTTGTGAGCAACTTTCAACCAGTAGCCATTATGCAAGGTCAGACTTCCAGAGTCCTACAGCCAATATGGAGCTCTGGTATAAGAGCTGCGATATTTATCCCTGGTGCATGTGCCCCATTTTTAAAGATATAAATACATATATATATATTTCAAAGACACAGTTACCAAGAGAAGGAAAGGAGCTGGCTTTGTGGCACATAGGAGTAAGCCTCTCCTTTCAGTGTCAACAGCCCACTTCAGAACCCTGCCTGCTCTGTTTTCAATCTGGCTCCCTGTTAATGCACCTGGGAAAACAGCAGAAGATGCTTTGGGCACCTGTACCCACATAGGGGACCTAGATGGAGACCCAGGCTCCTGGTGTTAGCTTTGTTCATACCTGGTTAAAGTGGCCAGGTTTGAGGTTGGACTATCTCAGACCCTGTTCCACCCCCACATGTCTGCTACTCTGTCTCTTAAATAGGTAAGCGTACATACATCAGTGCTCAGTCTGTGTCTTGCCCAGGTCTGTTTGGAAGTTGGGTGGCAGTGAGGACTCTAGAAGGAATTGTTTTCTGAGTTTTCTGTGGCTCTGAAACTCATATTTTAAAAAATAAATGAATGAGTGCTTCCTCTTTACTCCCGGCCCACAGGCAATTGTCAGAGCTCCTTGTTGCTGTTTGCACTAGGGCAAAAGGAGGAAAGTTGAAAGGGCAAAGGGAAAGAAGAGGCTGGATCCAAGCTTGTTGATTCAGAATGCGTAGGGTGTGAAACATGGACGGGAGTTCTCTCTGTGGGGCTACTCTGGCCTGAATGTTTGCAGGGGGATGGTTGGCATTCAGCAGCTGCTGTGGGTCCAGCCTTCTCTGCACCCGAGAAAGAGCCAGAGGTAAGGGCTACATCTGAACCCTGGGTTGGGGGCAGCGGCAAGCTCTGAGTGTGTGGGCAGCTTGCCTGCCCCCTCCGGCCTCAGTGGCCTTGTGAAGTAGAGTGCATCATCCTGAGGGGTGCAGGGGGAAGCCCATGCACTCTTCAGCCTTTCCTTTGTTCCACACCCTCCACCATCCCCTAGAGAGGAGACCGTGTTTACACTCTATGCTACAGGGAATTCCAGCTCCCTGCTGCAGGTGAGCAGAGCCGGCAGTTACCCGGGTCAGCCTCTATTCTCTCCTTCCTGCTGCGTGCACTTGGCCTTGAATTCCTACTGTATGTCTAGCTAGTGGTGGGGTGTTCTTAGGAGCTCTCCGTGGAGGCTGCACTCACGCCTTAGCCTATTGCTCACCGAAGAAGTCTTTGGAAGTTTGCCCCTCCCTGTGATCCTGTAAGAACGGGCCTCTTTCTTTCTCCTTGCGGCTCCTGCTGTTGAGCTACGGCTCCCTCCTAAAGAGAGAACTGGGCTGCTGACCCCAGGGAAGGTCATGGCACTCCAGGATGCTGCCTCCCCACTGACACTGCTTCCCTTGCAACATTCCTGTGTCATGGGGACCAAGCACCTGCAGTGGGCTTCCTGTGGACCAACCCCATGGTCAGTGTTAAGACTCTCATTTTGGTGCCTCCTTTGGCATTTCCCATCATTCCCCTTTTGCTGCACAGCATTCCAAAAATGTGTGTGTGTGTGTGTGAGCAGTGCTTCAAAATGTTCCAGGCCCTGGGGCTCCCTGCCTAAGTGGTGGTGCTCTGTGTTTCACATAAGCTCCCAGGTAAGTTCTATTCCCCTTCAGCCTGCCGGACTCTGACTCATGGCTTGGGTGGCCCCCTCCCCACCTTCTATCATCTTCTCTCTGGTCCACAGTGCTGCTTGCCTTGGGATGGTGGCTGTGTGTCCTCAGGTATCAGAGCTCTCTGTGCAGTGGGCTAATAGGTGCTGAAGATTGTCAGGCAATGGAAAGGTGAGAGAGTGCACACACATGTGTGTGTCTGGCTGTAGTGTGGATGTGTATGTGAGAGGTGAGCATCGGGGTTGATCTGATGGGATCCCACATGGCATCTGCACGATCCTGCCCTGGCCTGGATCAAGTTCATGGGAGAGAGTCACCATGCACAGAACCTCCTTGGGGGATGCCTTGGTATTGCTTTCTGTTAGCTGGGCTTGTCTGTGTAAGCCTGTTCAACTCTGAGAGGCTGTTGTGATTTCCCAGGACTGGGGGTGGGGTGTCTCTGAGTCACTGGGGACTGAATCTGGAGGGAACATGTTTCAGGTTCTGAATGGGAACCCTGAGCTCCCAACATTGGAGCACCACACCTCCTTGTATCTTCACTTCTCCTGGCTCAGCAGATCATGGTACTGTGGGAAATATGCACCTCCCCACATATTTCACCTGTAGGAGACATAGTCGCTGTTGCTGTGTTCCCATGGCATTTGGAGGTGATGAGAATGAGATGATCTTGTGGGGATGGCGTCCTGTGGTGGCTTCAGTGGCCGTTTAAGAAAAGCAGTGGGCTGGTTGGTAGCCACATCTCTTGCTTCATGCCCACTTCCTTGTGTGTTGGTGCAGCAGGAAGACACTTGCCAGGTTCTCGTCCTTCTGAAAATGGTAGATAAAGAAACCTATGTCCAATCTGGATCTGTCTGTGGTTTGGTTACAGTGACAGAGAAAGCAGGAAAACCTCCTTCAGGTCTTTGGCCTTGATGAAGCCATTGGTGGATTCCTTGTGCCCATAAAATGGTCCCTGTGGTTGGCATGAACTGAGTGATTCTCCAGCTGTTCCCTGTGCTAGGCAGGACACACCCCACCCCCCAAGTATTGTATCTGGGCTTCTCCAAATACTACCTCTTGAGCCCTGTTCTTTGATTGGGTGTTGGGCCCTTGGTGGGGACCCAGATTCCAGGCTCCCAATCTTTGCAACTTGAGCCTCTGGGATGAAATTCCCAAATGAGTTTGTACTTCCCAAGATTGGACAGATGTGCTTATGACCATAACACTGGTTGATAAAAAAGTAAATTGATTCTTGATATTTTAGAGATTCATCTGTTTCTTCCAAGAAAGAACTTGATAGAGAAAAGAGATCTTTTGTCCACTGATTTGCTCCCCAAATAGATACAACAGTCAGGGCTGGGCCAGGCTGTAGCTTGCAGCCTGGAACTCTTATCTAAGACTCCCATTTGGATGCAATGGTCAAGGACATGGGCTGTCCTCCACTTCTTTCTCAGGCACATTTACAGGGAGCTGGGTCAGAGGTAGAGTAGCTGTGTCTGAAACTGGCTTCCAATGGGATGCCAGTGCCACCAGCAGAGGCAAATCTGTTAATGCCACAGGGTAAGCCCCAATCACAGTATTTTACAATCTACAAGCAAATCTGCTGTGTGAATTTAACTGAAAAAAATAAATGGCGGAACTAAAGGGAATGCTGAGCTTGGGAAGTTGGCCCTGCTACTCAAGAGCAGGATCCCAGAAGATCCCATTGACAAAGCAGGGGTTATGAGAAACATTTCGAGGTGATATTTTTGAAGGCAGATGTTTCAGCTAAAAATTTCACCAGTCTTGTCCTGTGCAAGTAAAAAAACAATCAGCTTTGTTCTCCCCAACCCCACCCTTGGCAGATGTCAATCATTTCTGTTTTATTTTGTGCTGCTGGGGCTTCGAGTCTCCATCCTGGACTCGTTGGCCTGTCTCTGAACAGATTCAGTGCTCACCACTGGCCTTGGTCATGGTCGTTACATGTGCAAAGTGCTTAAGTCCTTAAATTTCTTGGCTGAGTGGCAATGTCTTTAGCCAGGGACGCGACCAGGTGTGGCCAGTGTCCTATGAAGGGTAATGGAGCTGGCTATGCCTCCTTGGATTAGACTCAATGTCCCTTAGATGAGGTAGCTGTCAGTATACCGACTTATTAGGTGTGATCATCCCAGTTCTTGCCCCGGCTGCTTTTCTTGGCCAGGTGTTCGCATCCTGTGCCTTCCTGCGGTATCTCGCATACTCTGTTGCCCATTTAGGAGCCACTGTTATGGCTGTGAGGAAGAGGAGTACGTCACACACTTTTGAGACTAAACAGAAGAGATGTTCATTAAGAAGGAGATATTTTGAGGCTGTGCTGTGGCAACCATATGGGTACCAGTTTGTGTCCTGGCTGCTCCACTTCCCATCCAGCTCTTTTTTAGTATGCCCAAAAAAGCAACAGAGGATGATCCAAGTGCTCAGCCTCCTGCACCCATGTAAAAGACTTGGAGGAAGCTCCTGGCTCTTGGCTTCAGCGTGGCTCAGTCCTAGCCATTGTGGCTATCTGGGAAGTGAATCAGCTTGTGGAAGATCAGTGTGTCTCTCCCTGTAACTATTTTAGATAATCAAATCAAAGAAACATTTGCACTAAGCCTTGAGGTGGGAAGCTATGATATACAGTTCTGGGGTCAGGATGAGGGAAGTGTGGCAGCTGATTCGGTTTGATGGAGCAGAAGGGTGGTGCCAAGAATTTAGTTGATCACCATCCTGGATGTTTGTGGTGGGGTAGGATGCCCAAACCAGTGGCCTGAATCAAGTGGCTGGTCCTCTCCAGCATGAGCGGGTTCCTCCAATCCCCTGAAGATGAGAGGCAAAGTCAGAATTTGTGTCTTTCTTGACCATGTCTGGGTCCAGCCTTGGTCTCCTCCAACTTTCAGACTTGAACTTGAGGCACAATGGGTCCTGGGTGCTGATGAGTGCCTGGGGGAGCTGGAGGAAGCAGAGATGAGCTGAGGGGTGGAACAGCAGTAGGGAGAGGCCTATCCTCTTAGCAGGCAGAGCCAGGAGCATGGCTGGAGAGCAGATGACTTTTGTCTCGGTCTGGTTTCTTTCTGTGGTTTTCATGTATGGATGCACATGATGGAATTCCATTCTTTTTAGCATGTCTCATGAGCATATATTGCTGTGAATGAGGCACCAGAGCAGCAGGGTTCTGGAGAGGAGGGTGCTGGAGGCTGGAGGTGTGGAAGTTTTGTGCCTGGAGGAGGTGGGAGGGCATGCCCACCCACCCATTCTGTGCAGGTTTTGTCTCTGCAGTGAGGATAGCTCTGTGTGTGGAACTGAAGCACAGGAAAGTACTGCAGCTGAGGATCCTGTGAGCTTGGAGATCTGATAGTGTTGCCAAGGAGACATGCGGAGTACAGGGGGATTATCTGATAGAACTGCTGGGTCCGCACTAGGAACCAGCATTGGTAGCAGCCTGGAGACAGCCAGGACAAGCGGATGATGGAACTATATCAGATATGGAATGATCTAAGCTTGGGTGGTGGCATACAATGGAGGGATAGAGGTGACTGTGGATCCCAGACTGGCAGAGAGAAGGGGATATGGGCTTGTAAGAGTGGGCCAGGATGAGGGAGCAGGAGAGACAGAAGACAGAATATGGGCAGAGAGTGGTGATTCTTGGTCAGAGGTCTGCAGGTCAGAGGTGGCATGAGAGGCTAAAACATGTCCCAGGACAATGAGCATGGATGGGAGCTGCTGGCACCCTGCAGGGCTGTCTTTGACCATGGGTCATGTGTGTCCCACTCAAATGATTCTTTATGTGTTGCAAAGGCGGTGCTGGACCGTAGGGTGCAAGGTTCTATTCCTCATGTCCACATGTGGATGGAAATCACTGGCCACATCCTGCAATTCCATGGCAGTGCTGAGGCTGGTACCAATAGTGGCCAATTGGTGAAGCAATCCTCCCTCCCTACCTGATGCTACAGTCTCCATTAGGTTCCTTCTCTCTGACACACAGCAAGGGGCCAATATCACCCTCTGCTCTCTTCCATTCCTGAGATTGTGGGCTGGGACTGCGGACTGCCCTGGGGTACATGTGCTCTGGCTCTCTCCTCCACCCCCTCCATTTCTCCTTACTCACTCACTCATTGTTGCTGTCTGACATTGATGATTTAAAAAAATTCTTACCGCAAAGGAAAAAGAATGGCCGTTTGTGTTGATTCTTTCATTAGAAAAAAAAAAGTGTCTCCTGGATGGATGAGGGAGAAAACTCAGGGAACCCACAGCTTAGGAAGCAGGGCCAGGCTGTGTGTCCTCTCCGCCCACTCCTGCAGCTGCTTTCATGCTGGTACCATGCACTTTTGTTAGAGGGAGAGAATATCTTCCATCTGCTGGTTCAGTCCCCAAATGGGTAAAAACAGCTGGGACTGGGCCAGGAACTTCTCCCAGGTCTTCCACATGGATGCAGAGAGCTCAGCACTTGGGCCATCTGCTGCTACTTGCCCAAAGAGCTGAACTCAAGATGAATTAGCAGGGACTCAAACAGTTGCTCATATGGAATGTTGGTGCTGCAGGTGGCAGCTTATGCTGATGCACTAACATACCTGCTTCTCTGTGGACTCTCGGAGAGTGGCTACTGGAACATTGTGGCAAAAACTGCTGCGCCAGAGAGTAACCTGCCCTGGATTCTGATCATGAAATCTTTGCTTCTGAGCCAGTTTTGTGGCACTGTGCCACGTGAGCCCATAGCAAGATTGCTTCCTGGTGCCTAAGACACAGCTAGTGCTTTTCCTGCATGTTCACCAAATTAAACACCTTATTCATGCACACGTACTGAATTTCATCAGGATGACTTATTCCCAACTGTCAGGGAGGATATAATTAGATTATATTTTTAGCCAATTCAACTGAAAGATTGACAATAAAATGTTGGTCAGCATGTGGGGCTTGGAAGCTAGAGCCTGCTTTGAGATGCACACTGTTTTTAATTTCCCAGGAAAAGAGGGAAAAAAGTTAATCTATCATTTCTAGAGGGGTGAGGCTTCACAGCCTGGCTGGGAGCTGAATTCAGCAGCAGCCTGCCTGGCAGAGGCCCGGCCCCACAGTTGGGCTTCGTGGGAATGCACACAGCCTACCTGCATGGCAGGGCCTTGGTGTCAGGGTGGGCTTTCTGTCCGTAGTAGGCACACTGTGTATTTCCCTGTGGTCAGGTGTCTCTCTGTACCTTTGTGGATGTCTGTGTGTGTGTGTGTCTGTGTGTGTGTGTGTGTGCAGGTGCTGTGCTTGTGCCCCTGTTTGTGTGTACCTGTGGGGTGTGTAAGTGTGTACCTGAGGGGTGTGTGTATATATATGGAGGATGTATTTTTGTGTGGGGAGGTGACTGTGTGTAGCTGTGGGGGTATGTCTGCCTGTATGTGTTTGCCTGTGTGTAGGTGTCTGTGTGTACCTGTGGGGTGGGTGTGTATGTACCTGAGGGGTGTGTGTATATATGTGGAGGATGTATATTTGTGTGGGGGAGGTGTCTGTGTGTAGCTGTGGGGTGGGTGTGTACCTGAGGGGTAGGTGTGTATATGTGGAAAGTGTGTGTTTGTGTTGGCAGGTGTATGGAGGTGTGTCTACCTATGTGTGTACTTGTGGGTAAGTGTCTGTGTCTGCGGCCTTTGGTAGGTGTGTGTACCTGTGGGGTGCGTGTGTGCACATTCCCAGGTGAACCTCAGCTTTGCATTACCTCTGTATCTGGTGATTGGCTTGATTGCATCACACAGACTCACTTGAGTATCTGAGGTGTGGTTTTGAACTGGGGAGCTGGAGCCCTGAGGTCTGTGGACTCCCCAAATTCATGAATGTCTGAAGCCTTCTAGGGCTGCTCACACTAGCCTGGGGTTTCAGCATTGCAGCTGCCCATAGTCCCTGGCACATGAGTGCCCAGCTGCTGCCTTGCTCTAATTGCCATCAGACCAGACCTCCTGCCCTGAGCACTGGTGAACTTCATGGACCCTGAGGTTTGGGGCTACTGTGAATGTCCCATTGCCCTCTCCCATACCCTTTAGCACTTGCCTCCACTTCCCACCTAGCTCTTTATGGCTCCTTACGGCTCTCTAGGCCTTTCGCCTTCAGTTTTTGAGTGACCTCCCTTGCTCCACGCCTTCTTCCAGAGATGTTCAGGGCCAGATGCTGGACATGCAGGAGGATGCACAGGTGGGATCTGCAACCCCAGAGACAGCCGTGATCCCCAACTGGGATGCCAGTTCCTTTTCCCCTTCTTTGAACTGTGCTGGGACCCCGCGCAGTGACCTAGCGGCTAAAGTCCTAGCATTGAATGTGCCCAGGGAGCCCATATGGGCACCGGTTCTAATCCCGGCAGCTCCACTTCCCATCCAGCTCCCTGCTTGTGGACAGAGAAAGCAGTCGAGGACTGCCCAAAGCTTTGGGACCCTGCACCCATGTGGGAGACCTGGAGGAGGTTCCTGGCTCCTGGATTTGGATCAGCGCGGCACCTGCCATTGCAGTCACTTGGGGGGTGAACCATCAGATGGAAGATCTTCCTCTCTGACTCTCCCCCTCTCTGTATATCTGATTTGTAATTTAAAAATAATTAATAAATCTATATTTTAAAAAAAAAGAAATGTGCTGCTTGAACTGTCAGTCTTTTGGCACCTGCTGCTGTTTCTGGATGGCACAAGTGGGACAGACACAACTTCCCAGGGAGAATAAAGGCTGTGAGAGAAAGAGACAGAGAGAAGTATGCTTGCAGATGCACAGAAAGATTGCTAGAGCTATTGCCAGGCCATGCACAGGCACAGAGCCTATTTTAAAATCACCCAGCCTTGGTCTAGTGCCCCATGCATTCAGAGTTGATGCTATGATTGCTTGCTTGCTTTATGTATATACGTATGCATGTTTGTATGGCTGATTTTCCATTGTATTGCTTGGCAGCTATCTGCTAATGACTTCATCTGCCTGAGTGTGGTTCTATAGCAGCAGCTCCTATTGTGTGCCAGCCTCTGCAGTGCCTCCTGTGTGCCTACAATGGGGATATTACAATGTATAAGTGGGATGGGAGCTGGGTTGTTACCCTCTGCTCCTCCCAACAAGAAATGGGAGGTGGCTTTGCAAAGATCTTGAGGCCCTAGAGTCCTGCTCCAAGGAGGGGCAGAGACTTGTGCTGGGTTGCCCTCCAGGCAAGGACTGTTGGAGAGGTGCTAACAGCTGATGGAACAGTGAGAAGCTGGGAGTAGCAGGGTCTTAGAGGAAGTCTCTGGGGGCACTCCCATGTGTAGTGGAGACCTGTGGCAGCCAGGTCATGATTGTAGTCAGTGGAATGACCCCCATGAGGGTCTTCATGGAACAAGTAGTTGGAGGAAGTCCTCACATTGGGCCCTCAGAACCCTATTTCCTGTCTGGCTTCCCAATGGCAAGAAAGCTCAGAATTCTTTTTTTTTTTTTTTATTTTGGTGTATGTTTTATTTATTTTTTTCTTTTTTTTTTAATTCGTTAATTACATTGTATTATGTAACACAGTTTCATAGGTACTTGGATTCTCCCCACCCCTCCCCAAACCCTCCCACCATGGTGGATTTCTCCACCTTGTTGCATAACCACAGTTCAAGTTCAGTTGAGATTCCCCCATTGCAAGCATATACCAAACATAGAGTCCATCATCTTATTGTCCAGTCAAGTTCAACGGCTTCTTAGGTATACTCTCTCTGGTCTGAAGACAGAGCCAGCAGAGTATCATCCCGATCAATTAAACACCCCAACATACCATCAGCACAAATTTACATCATTATGGAATTAATTGACATAGTAATGAGTAACCAATATGGTAAAAGTAAATGCGAGTTCTTAAAAAATATGAAATGCTTCACAAATTTGCGTGTCATCCTTGCGCAGAGGCCATGCTAATCTTCTCTGTATCGTTCCAATTTTAGTATATGTGCTGCCGAAGCTAGCACGAAAGCTCAGAATTCTAACATAAGTCTACGGGATGGAATACAGGGACAGTCTGATGATGCTCTGAGTGAGTGCCATGTGCTAGGTGCATAGGGACCCAGAGCAGATGTAGCTAGAGCTAACAGAAATAGGAACGTGACATTTCTCCCATATGTGTGTGCTGGAGAGATGTTTACTTGCTCTAGTGGTGATGGGGGGAGGATGCCAGCAGACAGGATTCCTGATTTTCATGCTTGACTCTGCATCTGTGGCATAGCTCCCCCAGGACAGAGGAAGCCTCAGGCATGAGTTTGGGTGCTTGCCTCCCCAGCTGATGATGTGCCTGCCTCCCCAGCGTGTGTTGCCATGGCTGGGTTGTCTTGCCCAGAACATGCTTGCAGGAGCTGCCTTCTCAGTCTTCCTTTTAGGGGACCAGCAGTATGGGCAAAACCTCTCTGTGACAGAGCCAGCCTGGCCCCCGTGTTTGCCCAAGGCTGATGGTGATGTCAGGGTCTCATAGGGCTCATGTGGCCTGACTACAGCAGGAAGGTCCTTGCCTCTTTTATAACGTGGCATCATAGTCTGTCCCAGGAAAACCCTGCAGGTGTCTTATACCTCACTCTCATCCGCCATGGAACAGGGGCAGGGAATCATTGGGTAGCCCTGAACCTGTCATTGACAGGGAGGGGCTGATTGGTACCATTTGTTTAGGATCTAAGGACTAGCATTAGGGAACAGTGAATTAAGCCTCCTCTTGCAGCACCAGAATCCCATATGGATGCCAGTTGGAGCTCAGGCTATATTTCACTTGCAATCCAACTCTCAGCGAAAACCCCTGGGAAAGCAGCAGAAGATGGCCCAAATTCTTGGTCAAAACACATTTTCATAGGTTTTCTTCCACTGGTTAACTAGTTCAACCATCTTGAAGTTACTGTTTAATGACAACTTATTTAACTCATATAAACAATGAGCTGTTTAGTACTTTGCCTTTTATAATATGCTATGTTTTATTTAAAAGCATATGTAATAGTGCTATTAAAAGTTTTAACATTCAGAAATATAATTAACAAAGCAGTAGTGAAATGAATACTCAAAATATTAGAAAGCAACAACCAGCAAAATATGTTTAGGCTTTAAGGCTATCAGAATTTTTGAGCTATATGAATGAACTCTGCAACGTTTGGAAAGGGCTACCACTGAGCAGCAGATACTGCCTAAAGGACTTGAAACAGCTCTCTCAAAGTCCCTGGAGGGGCAGTGTGATACAACCCAGCATGAAAGTGATGGCATGTATGTGGCACTGCAAACTTTCTTAAAAATGCAGTGTTCTAACTGTATATGTTATATAATCAAATTAATCTCACTTTCTTGTATTATTTCCACATATTCTTTGGTGTGGTATATTAGGAGACATTAGCTCACATAGACTAAGCACAATCACATTAAAGAGTGTTTATCTTGGTCCTGACATTTGAAAGCCAATGCACACCATGGATCATGGCATTGCTTATCATGACCTGGCACTTGAGCTGTATTTTGTTTGGTTTATTACAAAGTCAGATATACAGAGAGGAGGACAGACAGAGAGGAAGATCTTCCGTCTGATGATTCACTCCCCAAGTGACCGCAACCCGCCGGTGCGCGCCGATCCGAAGCCGGGAACCTGGAACCTCTTCCGGATCTCCCATGCGGGTGCAGGGTCCCAATGCACTGGGCCGTCCTCGACTGCTTTCCCAGGCCACAAGCAGGGAGCTGGATGGGAAGTGGAGCTGCCGGGATTAGAACCGGCGCCCATATGGGATCCCGGGGCGTTCAGGGCGAGGACTTCTTCTCTAGATTAATCATAGGTGGTTTATTAATGACAATATGTATGTGTTTAAGATAGAAATTAACTCAGGACATTCATAGGCCATATTTTTGTTGAGAAGAAATTAGTGAACTGTAGAGGAATAAGCAATATCAAGTTGACGAATATAATGAAAATAAAACAGATGAGTCAGGAATAGGAACAGGAGAAAACAACAACGGTAAAGGTACCAGAGCTCTCATACAAGGTAACCAGTCACCAAGCTGAGGGGATTTTCTTTCATAAGTACATCAGCTCTATTTCCTCTGTGAAATTTTGCACACACGACGCGTAGTCAGTTAGTACACAGGGACATTAAAATATTCGTGCCGTGGCTCCTGCAGTAGATCAGCCTGCTCAATGGCTTTAAGGACATTTTTCTTGGATGTTTCTTGAACTTCTCCTCCCACAAGAAACTCATCCAAAAGAAAGTAAGCCTTCTCAAAACTGAAGATAATATCAAGTTCACACACGCTGCCAAAATACTTGTCAAGTAACTCCACATAGCGATGAATTATTTCCAGGGTAATGAGTTCATTGTCCTGGTCCTCCATGGCAAACAATCTTCAGATCTCGCCACTCGAGAAAGCTGCACATTTTCGGTTTCCGTGCTAAGACGGTCTGAACAAGTTCTCTAGTGATCTTTTTTTTCTCTTTGTCTGACAGTGGCACATACCATTTCTGCAGTCAAAGCTTCCCCTGACGACTAAAAAGCACCATAAACTGCATGGCGGCCGCGAGCCGCGGGCGCGGCGGGGCTCGGCCGGAGGCGGCGGCGGCGGCGGCGGGGAAGCCCATCTTCGCGGCGAGCGGGAGACGCCGTGTTGCTGCGGGGAGGAGACCCGGTTGTCGGCTCGCCGGCTGAGGTGGCTGGGGGAGGGCGAGCCCGCAGACAGCATCTTGTGTTTTAAAGAGATTGAATACACATCAAAATGGTGTTTGGGATATGATAGGTTAAATAAGTGACAGTATTGCAATTGCTTTCACCTATTTTATATATTTTAAGCATGGCTGCTACAAAAGGTGGAAGCAGACACACAGCATGTCTTACGCTTGAGTTGGAGTCGGTGGTCTGGGGGAGCGTGAAAGAGGCATCAGGAATGTTGACCGGGATCAACCACTCTGACAAGACCTGAGAGTGGGGATCTCCCAGCAGGCTGTGTTGCCACTGTCAGAGTCCCCGAGATGAGGCCGGTGATCAGGAGCAAATGTTGATGTCTATTCCAGAGGCTGGGGTCTCTCCTTTGTGTACCATCCCCTGGGTGAAAGCGAAAGAGTGAGAGAGCAGGAGGAAGAGCCAGAGCCAGTGAGGCGGGGTGCTCCTCTCTGAGCCGCCCACTCCCACCCTGCAATTCCTTTGGCTACATGGAAAGTGCCCTCGATGCTGTCAGGCCAGAGGTAGAATTCCAAAATGGACTACAGGGTCCACATTCAAACCATGGGAAGCTGAGATCGGGGAGAAAGGAAACCTGAGTCCCACAGGGTAGGGAAATTATGTAAACTGTTGTTGGGAGAAATGGAGGAAATGTAAGGGACACTGTGGAGGTCGTAGCACTAGAGGCAGGAAGCAGTGGACCCTGTGGGTGTCCAACCTGGGCACAGGAGCTTCAGGCTCATTGTGCCACCCTGCCTGGGTGCCAACAGCTTGCCTGGCCCCTCCCAAGCTGTTGCAGGCCAAGAAGTGAGATGAGGCTTGCTCATCAAAGATGAGTTTTGTGGCATTGACTCCACAGGGGAGCCCATGGAGAGTGAGGGAGCACTTGGGTGTGTCTTCTACAGTCAGGACTCGACAGGGGGAGAACAGAGATGGGTCCTAAAGCTTTCACAACCCAGGGAGTGGAGGCAAGGGTGATGTAGTTTGTCAAGAATGTTGTGGGATGACCTTGGACACTGAGAGTGTGGCCAAGGGCTGGGAGAATAGAACAGAATATGAAGATAGGAAGCTTGAAGCTCTGGATCAGGACACTTGGTCCAAGATTTAGGTCCGTGTGCAGGGACCTAAATCTGCCAAGATGATGACGACGATAGTGATGATGAAGGTATCTTAGACTGCAGAATGTTGTTGGCAGTTTCTCCTCCTACAGCCTGTAGTCCCCTTTCCCACCATGTTCTCAGCCGATGGAGAGAGGGTAATTCCCGCGTGGACTACTCAAATAGCCTCGGGGTTCTGGAGGGTAAAGTCAAATTTCAAATGGAGTTTGGAAGGACAAGGTCAGTCCTGGGACAGAGACCAAGCCATGGTCCTAGGATGGGATGTTCTTCCCACATGACCTTGCAGGACTTCTGCCTCTCAGTGCAGAAGCTTGGAGCCCCCAAGAGACTACATTGAAGAAGGAGCCAGATGAGCTTAAATGAGAAGATGGGATTGTAATAAAGTTCATGGAACGGTGAGATTAAAACCTGAATGTAGGGCCCAGCAGCATGGCCTAGCAGCTGAGGTCCTCGCCTTGAACGCACTGGGATCCCATATGGGCGCCGGTTCTAATCCCGGCAGCTCCACTTCCCATCCAGCTCCCTGCTTGTGGCCTGGGAAAGCAGTCGAGGGCGGCCCAATGCATTGGGACCCTGCACCCACGTGGGAGACCTGGAAGAGGTTCCTGGTTCCTGGCTTCAGATCGGTGCATCACCGGCCGTTGCGGTCACTTGGGGAGTGAATCATTAGATGGAAGATCTTCCTCTCTGTCTCTCCTCCTCTCTGTATATCTGACTTTGCAATAAAAATAAAATAAATATTTAAAAAAAAAAAACCTGAATGTATATTGCTGCAAAAATGTCTTTTAAATCCATTTTATTTATTTATTTATTTTTTCAGAAAACCCATTTTATTTGACCTTTTGGAAGGCCTCCTTATATGTATGAATTTTAATTATTTTTGCACCAAAATGAATTTATTTATTAATGGCTGCAACAGCTGGAAGTAGGAGACTGGTCCCAGCCACAGGTTTGGGGAGGGGAGTCTGTATAGGTGTGGAAATCCAGGTAGGCAGTTAAATTGTCCAAGCTTCCGTAGAACCATGGGACCCACCAGGGTTTCACCCCTGTTGGGACTCTGGTGAAGATTCAATAATAGGGTGCATGAATAGCACTTGGCAGAGACACAAGACTTAATAATTATTTGTTATTTATTCTTACCATCATCACTGCCCCCCTCCCGGGCTACCGCACTGTTCTCGTGGGTGCCAGCTTTGTCCTGCCCAGGACAGCTAACCCTGGATTCAGACTGTTTCCAGTCTGAATTATCTGATCCCTGCACAAAACAGCTGGGTGCAAAAGCTGGACACAGCCAGCATTGGATGAAAAACAGCAACTGCACTTGTATCTGCAATTCCTTTCTAGTGTAGCTTTGGCCTCTTCCTCACTCAGTTTTCTTAGGCAGAGAAGCAAGAAACAGCTTCCCGGCCCATCTTCCTTGTATCTGGTCTGCCCCTTGAGAGATGTCTAAGTGCTTGCAAACCGCTGGCTCTCTGGAATGAAAAAATACACTCAGGCCCTGGGCCAGATACCATGCTTGGATCTGGGGGTGTGGATGGCGCCATCAGAGGCACCCAGATTGCAGGAGAGTGGGCTCTGGACTTGTGGCCTCCTGCTGCTCAGTTTGGGGTGAACATTAACTAGTTGCAGGAAGGAAATTTTAGGTGGCCCAGAAGCTGGTTGTGAGTGCTGCACAGGCTTGGAAAGATCCATTTTTTAATTTGTTTTTTTTTTTTTTTAAAGATTTATTTACTTTTTTATTGCAAAGTCAGATATACAAAGAGGAGGAGGAGAGACAGAAAGGAAGATCTTCCATCTGATGATTCATTCCCCAAGTGACTGCAACGCCCGGTGGTGCACTGATCTAAATCCAGGAGCCAGGAACCTCCTCCAGGTCTCCCATGTGGATTCAGGGTCCCAAAGCTTTGGGCCATGCTCAGTTGTTGTCTCAGGCCACAAGCAAGGATCTGGATGGGAAGCAGGGCTGCCGGGATTAGAATCGGCACCCATATGGGATCTTGGCACGCTCAAGGCAAGGACTTGAGCCGCTAGGCCACTGCTCAGGGCCCCAATTTTTTAATTTGAAAGACACACACACACACACACAGAGTCTTCCACCTGCTAGCTCATTTCTCAGATACCTACAATAGCTAGAGGTGGACCAGGCTGCAGCCAAGAGCCAATAACTTAATTTCTGCCTCCCATGTGAGATGTACACAAGTAATTGGGTCATCAGTGCTGGTTGCCAAGATTGCACATCAGCAGGATTTTCATGTTTCCACCCCTTGCAAGAGGTTGCTTGTAACATTCTCTTCCATGTGTGGTAAGGGTATTAGAAGAAAAAGTGGACAATCGTACACAGCAGCAAGGTGACAGACAGATGGATGGTGCCGGAAGGACCATGGGACCACAGATGCCTGAGATGCCATCTTCTTCCACCATAGCCTGTACAGAAACACCAGGCTCCTCTTCCATGCAGCGCCTGGGACATCAATGAATTGGAGAAGTGTATAGATGGAGATGCCTCTGCCTCCCCCAGCCAATGTGCTGTGCTGCTCCCCTTCCTCCAGGTGCCCCTGCCCTCTCTAGTTTAGAATGTCTTGAGAAACACTCAGATGATTTAAAAACAAAAACAAAACAAAACAAAACTCCGAGATCAGATGAATTTGGAAAATGCTAAAACATTCGGATCATTAAAGCAGTTTGCATTCCTGTTATGAACAAATGTGCATACTTTAGTTCTCTTAAATTTGTTTTTTAAAGATTTATTCATTTTATTACAGCCAGATATACACAGAGGAGGAGAGACAGAGAGGAAGATCTTCCGTCCGATGATTCACTCCCCAAGTGAGCCGCAACGGGCCAGTGCGCGCCGATCCGAAGCCGGGAACCTGGAACCTCTTCCGGGTCTCCCACGTGGGTGCAGTGTCCCAATGCATTGGGCCGTCCTCGACTGCTTTCCCAGGCCACAAGCAGGGAGCTGGATGGGAAGTGGAGCTGCCGGGATTAGAACCGGCGCCCATATGGGATCCCGGGACTTTCATGGCGAGGACTTTAGCTGCCGGGCCCAGTTCTCTTAAATTTTTAAATTTATGTTTAAGAGTCAGGAGAGGAAAGGAAGAGAGAAATGGAGACACAATAAAGCCATGGAGGCTTACTCCTCAAATGTCAGCCCTGGTCCAAGCTGGGCTCCCATGGAGGTGGCAGGAATCCAGTTACCCACAGGGTCATCACTACTCCCACAGGGTCTGCATTAGCAGGAAGTCAGTCAGGAGTGGAGGTGGGAATTTAAGCCATGTACTCTGATGGGGGACTCAGGCATCTTAAGTGTTAGGCTAAATACCTTTTGTTGCCGGCAAGGTTTTGGATAGCATGTGTTTGAAGAAAAGAAAAGAAAAGAAAAGAAAAGAAAAGAAAAGAAAAGAAAAGAAAAGAAAAGAAAAGAAAAGAAAAGAAAAGAAAAGAAAAGAAAAGAAAAGAAAAGAAAAGAAGAAAGAAAGGAAGGAAGGAAGGAAGGAAGGAAGGAAGGAAGAAAGAAAGAGAGAAAGAAAGAAAGAAAGAGAGAGAGAGAGAGAGAAAGAAAGAAGGAAAGAGAAATTGCCACATGAGGTCAGGAATACACTGCCTTCATCAGTTGAAGACTTTCTTGTGGGGTGCCTATGCCATGTGTCAGGTCCCATCCTGAGGACTCCTGAAACTGGCAAAGCAGGAACATTGGAGAGCAGGTATCAGCGCTGAGGGAGCTTTGGCTTCAAGAATGAAGGAGAGGGGCCCGGCGGCGTGGCCTAGCGGCTAAAGTCCTAGCCTTGAAAGCCCCGGGATCCCATATGGGCGCCGGTTCTAATCCCGGCAGCTCCACTTCCCATCCAGCTCCCTGCTTGTGGCCTGGGAAAGCAGGAGAGGACGGCCCAAAGCTTTGGGACCCTGCACCCGCGTGGGAGACCCGGAAGAGGTTCCTGGTTCCCGGCTTCGGATCGGAGCAGTACCGGCCCGTTGCGGCTCACTTGGGGAGTGAAACATCGGATGGAAGATCTTCCTGTCTGTCTCTCCTCCTCTCTGTATATCCGGCTTTCCAATAATAATAATAAAATCTTTAAAAAAAAAAAAAAAAAGAATGAAGGAGAGATGAAAGGAGCAGATCTGCACCTCCAGGAGAGGCATGGGGTGTGCTGGTACCCAGGGAGGGAGTGTTGTAGTGAGTGGTGTGGCAGGTGCCAAGGCCCTGCTGTGAGAGTGTGCTGGAGGGGAGGACCAGGCAACCATAGAGGAACTGGTGAGGATGCTGGCTGGGAGGATTGGGACAGGTGGTGGTCAGGACTGGAGATCTTTTGGGGGGTTAATAATGTAGGGTTGTAAATGGGGAAGGGACCCAGAGGTGGCTACAGAGAGATGACTGCACCCTGTGGATCCAGTCATTGGCAGGGCAGTTCTGAAGTGGTTGGTGAGGGTGGATTTTGGATGTGGGGTTTCCTGTAGGTGTCAATGATGCCTTTGAGGACCCAGGCCTGAGGAGTGGAGGATAGGGAGAGGAGTGGTAGGCAGGGTAGCCAGGGCTGGTGTAGGACATGGAAAGTTGGAGATGCCCATGAAGCAGGCGCAGGGAAAATGATGCCCTGAGTGTGAGGGGCTGGACACTGGTTTGTCAGAACACAGCCAGTAGGATAGCTGGGACAGCAGAGGCCTGTGGAACCCTGTTGAGAAGAGGCTCCAGGAAAGGAAGGCAGAAGGCCTGTTGCCCACAGTGTGCTCTTACCCCCAGTGAGTCCTTGGATGTGCTTTTGTGCTCTCCTTGAAGATAGGTGGACATCTGTGCTCTGTCCAGTCAATCAAGGACGGACAGTACTCTTTAGCTATTCCCTGTTTCAATAACTCTTTGACTAAGTTGTCTTGTTAGCTTCTTTGTACTCTCTGTTCTTAGACATGACCTAATTCTGAGTTACGTTTGAAATGTACAGGAACTGAAACCTTGGAAATAAACTTTGTCAGTTACCAAAAGAGAGCACTGTCCCCCCATTTCTTCAAGTCGCATCTCCTCCCCAGGAACCTGCAAGGTAAACTTATATGGGCTCTGGAGTTACCTCCAGGTGGCTTTCAAGTACCAGCTCCTCTTCTGAGCCATGTGCCCTTGGGCATGCCTCTTCCCCTGGGCACTGGAGTTTTCTGATCTGTGAGCTGAGGATCTTGATCAGGTTCCTGTGCACTGTGTGGGCCTGGTGCCTGGGACAGAGCTGGACATGTTACAGTCAGTGGTCACATTGCTGGTTGCCGCTGCAGAGAGGATCACCTTGCAAAAGTGACGACTTTGTGTGAAATGAGAAGAATCACTTCTAAAAATCATGGGGGATGAGGCTCGCTTCACCTGCCCCATGACCAGCATCTCACGAAAGCTTTGGTCACCACGATTGGATAGTGGGAACTAAGAAGCGAAGTGAGAGTTTTGCTTTGGCTTAAGGTTCTCAGCGTAGGGAATCAAAAATGATGAAAAAAATAAGCAAGCAAACAAACAAAAACACCCGAAAAACAAACAAACAAATCCTTAGCTATTCCTTCTTAAGGCCCCAGGTTGGGTGCTGTGGTTGTTTTATTTGTACTTCCTGCATGGGTTGGGTGGCTCTCACAGTTCTTGCTGTGTGTTCAGATTTGGGTGTGAAGACCTATTCTCTGCTAATCTTTGTCATTTTCCCACCTGTAATGTGTCTTTCCTCATTCCCTCCCCACCATCCTCCCCACCTCCATTTAAAAAAAAAAGCACAAAAGCAACATATGTTTGTAGCATTAAAGCAAGAGGGACATAATATCAGAAAAAGATCAGATCAGCCCTTCTCTCTGCCCTCTTAATTCCGCCACCTGTGCTGTTCACATGGGATTCCAGGGGCTCACATCACGGTACAGTGGCTTAAGCTGCCTCTTAAGGCCTGCCGCTGATATCATATATGAGTGCTAGGTGAAGACCTGCTGCTCCACTTTTTTTTGTATTTTTAAAAAAGATTAATTTTCATTGGAAAGGCATATGTAGAGAGAGGAGAGACAGAAAGCTCTTCCATCTGCTGGTTCACTCCCCAGAGCGCTGCAACAGTTAGAGCTGAGCTGACCCCAAACCAGGAATCAGAAGCTTCTTTTGGGTCTCCCACATGGGTGCAGGCTCCCGAGATTTTGGGCCAACCTCTGCTGCTTTCCCAGGCCACAAGCAGGGAGCTGGATGGGTAGTAGAACAGCTGAAACAGTAACAAGCATCCATATGGAATGCCAGTTCTTGAATGGGAAGGATTAGTCAATTGAGACATTACACCGGGGCCCCTGCTCCACTTCTGATCTACTTCCCTGCTAATGACCTTAAAAAATAGCAGAAGATGGCTTAAGTGCTTGTTCCCCTGCATCCACATGGGAGACCTGGATGGAACTCCTGGCCCAGCATTTACTCTCTCTGTCTCTCTACCAACCCACCCCACCCCCAACTTTATTATTATTTTTTAAGTTAATAATTTTAGAATAAGTACTTTCATATATTTATGATGTATTTACTGTTGTGGCTGTGGGCTCACACACAGGAACTCTGGCACACATGCCTTAGAAGTTTGCGACACATGGGATCTGAAGTAACGGTGCTGCAGGTCAGAATCAGAACCAGAAGGCTGACTGAGCATTTGGCCCCTTCTGCCTGTGTGATCCTGGCAGGTAACTTTGTTTGCTCTTCGATTTGAACCCTCAGTTGTGCTGCTACCTGAGCTCAGACCCCATGTAATATGATTGGTTCTTTTCTTGATTTTTTTTTTTTCATCTGAGAGAGAGAAACAGCGACAGGGAGAGAGAGAGGTGTTTACCTGTTGGTTCACTGTCTAAACACCTGCAGTGACCAGGTTGAATCCAGGAGCCCGGAACTCTAACCATGTGGGTGACAAGGATGTAACTAACTTGAGCCATCCACCTGCTACCTCCTGGGGTCTGCCTTGGCAGGATATTGGAAATCAGTGTTAGAACCCTAGAGCTCTGATGTGGGAATGTGAATTTGATGGTTCTGTTTTTAAACTGGCATACAATTCTTATGTTTGCTCTTGGAGGTAACCTGTGTTGTTTCTCTCCAGGCATCTACCATGTAATGATCAGGTCAGGGTCATTAGTAGGTCTCTTATCCTGAGCACTTATTATTTCCTTGCTGTGAAAACATTCAAAGTCCTCTCCTCTAGCTATCAGTTACAATGGGTTAGTTACAATGCCCAGTTACAATGTTACAATGCCCAGTTACAATGGGCAGTTACAATGGGTATTTCCACTGTTGACACTGTTTGAAACATGCCACAGAACTGCCAAACTTAAGCCTCCTGTCAGAGAGTTGGTCCTCCTTGACCATGCTAGCCCCATCTTCCACTTACCTGTCTCTCCTTTTCTTTCTCTCTTTTTAAAGAGATTTATTAATTTTTATTGGAAAGTCAGATTGACAGAGAAAAGGAGAGACAGAGAAAGATATTGCACCTGCTGGTTCACTCCCCAAGTGGCAACAGCTGGAGATGAGCCAATCCAAAGCCATGAAGAAAAAGTTTCTTCGGGTCTCCCACATGGGTGCAGGGTTCCAAGGCATTGGGCCATCCTCTACTGCTTTCCCAGGCCACAAGCAAGGAATGGAAGGGAAGTGAAACAGCCTGGATACAGACTGGCACCCAAATGACATCCTAGCACATGCAAGCTGAGGACTTTACCTGCTAGGCTATTGCACCAGGCTCTCCCCTGTCTCTTCAGCTGCTGGTAACCCCCGTTCTATCTCAATGCCAGTGAGAGGAATTTGGAATACGACTCAGCCATAAAAAGAGGAAGTAGGCTGTTTGTGCCAACGTGGATGAGTGTGAACAATGTTGCATTAGCTGAAATCAGTGGGCATGGAAAGATATATGTTGCATGATCTCACATGACTGTGGCAGCTAGTCCTTGAATGTTGAGTTTCAGTCTGTATCAGCTCTGCTTTCTGCCTGAACTCATTTCACTTCCACAGGTTTCTTACCCCATCCTCAACAAATTGTAGTTTTTACTCTAGTTAAATGAAGATGATAGTGTCATTTTCAGAACTGATAATGCTACATGTGCTTGGTTTTCTCCTGGAGTTTATAGTTGCCTTTTTCCCTCAACTACAGTGTGCATTTGCTATTTTTTAATTTTAGTTTTGCATTATTTTTCTGAATTGTGTGGTCAGTTCCCCTCCTCTGTATGATTCTTCTGGAGACCTCTCTACCCATATGGTCCCCATTCCCGCTTTCTGGGAGCTGGGCATTCTCACCTGTGCCAGCTCCCACCTGTATTCAGCTTGGTGTTTACAAGCTGTAAGACTCTCTGGATGTTCTTTTTTTAATTATTATTTTAATTTTATAATATTTACGTAGTTGATTAGGGCACAAAGTGTGAAGGACTACAGGAAAGTGGGTAAGACCATTGTTTCCAGATTCTCTCTCTCTCTCTTTTTTTTCTCTATCTGGGGGAAGAGGGGAGATAAATGCAGAGGTCCTACCCAGGCTCCCAACCAACCCAAGGTTCCTGATTATTCTACCCACTGTTCATATCCCAACCGGATGTTTGTGGCAGCAAGGGCCTTTAGAGTGGTTACACCTCCCTTCCATGCATAAAAAGGCTATTACTCTTTATTGCACTTTGGTCTCCACCTTAATTATAAAGAGATGTTATAGGAGTAAGGAGCTTTTCAGTAAAGATGTAAATAAAATAATTATTCTTCATAGCTCTAAATAGCTTACTTATTTAATATTTGAGGATGAGACATGGCAAATAGCACTCTTAACTTTTGTGGGTACAATTTCATACCACTTACCAAAAAATCCCCATTTACATTTTGTTAAAAGTCATCCGGTTATATTTCAAAAGATTTGTTCCTTAACCCCTGTGCCCCAACCTGCTTCTTTAGTCTTTACAGATAGACCAGGTAACAGAATAGCTTCTCTACTTACAAATTTTGAATTTTTTTTCCTTTAAGGCAGAGGAAAATTCTTCACAGAGGATAGAGCTCTGTGCTGTTATTGAGACATTTAAACATTTCATGCCCTACTGGGATTCCTTATAACCCAGGGTCAAGTCATAGCTGAGCATTCCAACAACAACAACAACAAATACCTCATATCCAAATTGCAACAGGTTGAAATCAAACATTCGTCACCCCATCATATTTCAAATCATGCCTTGTTTGTACTTAACCATCTTATTTGGATCTACATAGTGAGAGCTCATTCTCTTGACATTATTCTCATACTGGAGCCTCCCCTAAACCTCCAGTAAAATGGAAAGATGTCCTTACAGGCCGATGGTAAGGACCTGATTTCCTCTTAACTTTTGGAGGAGGGCATGCTTGTGTTTTTCCACAGGGCTTGGACTTGCAGACTTGGATTCAAGATCGACTAATTAAACATTATGTCCCACCTTCCCCAATTTCCATATCTACCACTAAGGTCGGTTTGTCTGTCCCACAGGAGACACCATCAACCACTGCCTCCACGGGCAACTTCCAACTGAATAATTTTCTCAGCCAGGTTACATTTCTACCCCTCTTTCATTTTGCAGCAGCAAGCAACCTCTACAGAAATCCCTCCACCTGCCCAGCAACTTCAGGGTTAAACTTTCTCTTCTCTCCAGCAGGCAGGAGCAATCACTCCCCCAGTCCTCCTGCCCACCCCTCCCCCTCTCTCTGTTAGGCTGCAGTTTCTCCAGGATGTTTGACTATTTCTTTCTTTATCAAGACTGTCCCCCATTTTTTTAGCCTAGAGGGGTGGAATAGGAGATAAATTAAACAGGGCCCACAGAAGAATACATAGCCTCTCATACTCTATATAAACAATGTACATAATTAATGTAACTCTTAAGGTGTTGTTAAAGGCATTCTTTTAAAATGTAACATTTACATCAAATACAAAGTGGTATAAAAGTAACATCTAATTCTGTCACTATTTAATACTGCTAACATTTTTCCAGACACAGGATGAACCCATGTGCTTTTATCTGCTGGTCTTTATATTTAGATAAAGAATAAATGCAAGTATACAAACGTGTTCTTGATGAAAAAGGTTATAAAAGGAAGTTTTTTGGATAAAAGAAAAAAGGGTATGGCTTGTGAAATATTCCGTCCTGCAGGAGAATGGCTATATTAGACTGAGGCGCTGAAGAGGAAAAAGCATTTACGGATAAAGTTTGTTGAAGAAGGGATGGGAAAGCCATGGAGGATGTGAAAGGAATACATCTTGTATGATTAATATGCAATATAATTGATCATAACCTTTACAATACAGTTTGTAGGGCACAGCACGGTGGCCTAACGGCTCAAGTCCTCACCTTGAACGCGCCAGGATCCCATATGGGCACTGGTTCTAGTCCCAGCAGCTCCACTTCCCATCCAGCTCCCTGCTTGTGGCCTGGGAAAGCAGTCAAGGACAGTCCAAAGTCTTGGGACCCTGCACCCATGTGAGAGACCTGGAGGAAGTTCCTGGCTTCGGATTAGCCCTGCCATTGCAGTCACTTGGGGAGTGAATTATCGGATGGAAGATCTTCCTCTCTGTCTCTCCTCTCTGTATATCTGACTTTGCAATAAAAATAAATAAATTTTTTTAAAATAAATAAAAAATACTGTTTGCAGTATTTTCTAAAATATTCATAGTTGATGTATGCAATTAAAATCTGATCCTCTCTATAGCAACAAAATTTTTAAAGCACATGTTGTTATAACATTTCCTCTTAAATGGTTTTATTTAATTATTCATTAAATTTTCTGGTTAGCTCCAGTGTCCTGCAGATCTGACTTTGTTGAAGTGTCTCAGAATATGATAAGATTCTATATTGAGGTGATCTTTGTGTTTTGTGCCTTTCAGTACGTTCACATTGCTTCAGATTGATAAAAAGTATGTACTTATTTTATAGATATTTAAGTGATCACTTAATGCCAACAATTTAATCTATATTGTGTCATATAAAGAGATTCTATTTCAACTGGATATTATAATTCTTGGCATCCTTGATAGGCACCTAAAAACTTCAAAAGTTTCATTTAGTAGATATAATAATTGAGTAGGCTTTGGATTATATTAAAGATACTGTCAGATGCCAACTGGGGCAAAATTTTGTCATATCAAAACACTAGTACAGTTATCAAAAAAAATTTTTTTTTATGGAAGTCTGACTCAAATTTGTGTATTTCCAAAACTTCCACGACATGTAATGCTTAACAACGATGGAATACAGGCCAAAAAGCCAGAAATAGACAAATATTAACAGTTTTGTAAATATGTGCAGGCTCTTAACTATATATCTCTTAGGCTAATTTGTACTGCTGGGATAACTGAAATCAGGGTCTTCAGTAATGACCATTTTTTTTTCTCTCAGGGTTTCAATTTAGACTGAATTATAATCGTTGACTTTTCGCTTACTATTTTTTAATGGGTACTGCTACCAAGCTTGGTTTATAAAGACTCCTTAGTAAATCCTAAATTTATCTGACATAATCGCTCTTGCACTCTGTAACATTTTGGAAGCCTCAGTCAGAGGCCACTACCCAGTGGCCATCCTGTGTTCTGGAGCCGGGCTTAGTCTGGGGAGGCCACCGTGATGATTAGCACGGCCCCAGCTCCCAGTCCTGGCTTCCTGGCTTGCAGGATTTGCACTGACCTCTGCCTGTGTACAGCTACCTCGTCATCTAAACTTGCTTGTTTTGAGTGCTCATCCGGGACTCAAGAGAGCTGGGCACAACACAACTTCTTAAGTCAGGGTCCATACAAGATGTCCTTGTGGTCTGTTATCTTTTAAAAAATGAGTGAGTGGGCCCGGCAGCGTGGCCTAGCGGCTAAAGTCCTCGCCTTGAAAGCCCCGGGATCCCATATGGGCGCCGGTTCTAATCCCGGCAGCTCCACTTCCCATCCAGCTCCCTGCTTGTGGCCTGGGAAAGCAGTCGAGGACGGCCCAAAGCTTTGGGACCCTGCACCCGCGTGGGAGACCTGGAAGAGGTTCCAGGTTCCCGGCATCGGATCGGCGCGCACCGGCCCGTTGCGGCTCACTTGGGGAGTGAAACATCGGATGGAAGATCTTCCTCTCTGTCTCTCCTCCTCTCTGTATATCCGGCTTTTCAGTAACAATAAAATCTTTAAAAAAAAAAAAAAAAATGAGTGAGTGTCGTGGCCACCTATGTTTGTCTTGCTGTATGCCTTTTTGCTAAAATTGTTTAAAATTTTACTCTTACACTTCTCTATAGTATAAAAAGGGGGGGGGAGGTGTTTTACTGTTTGGCTTCAATGTTCCTTGAGATCAGAAGAGAAATGGACACATAACAGATATTAGTTTTATGCTGCCTTTTTCCAGCTACAGTTATTGTAAAAAAGTGTTTTTAATTGTTGTCATACATTACTGTCTGTATTTACTGGTTAGAGAACTCTATATTTTTAACTGACTTTTGAAGTTTTTGTAATGGAAAAATTATTTAGAAGAACAGATATACTTTGTTGATGTATGTTCCCTAAGTCATCTTGGTAAACTCTTGATCGTAATTCACTTTGTATTCTCCTTCATTTATATTTGTACACCAAATGAAAAACCATGGCAACCTTATGCTACTGCAAACAACAGGTAATTCAGAGAGAAGAGTCAGACTGGGTAGTAGGCATTTAGCATATTCTGGGTCCCTGAGTCACTTTCTTGCCAAACATAAAAGGGTATTTTCTCCACCATGTCGTCTCGCAAGAGACAAATGCATCTTTAACATACCAAGAACACACTTCCCCAAGAGGCAAGGGTGACATTAACTTACCAGTTTCCCAGTTTGCCCAAATTCTCTGGCTCTTGCCAAGGGGGCAGTGTCAGACTGGTCTCTTTATCATTACAAAGACCGAGGGAGTTTACCAGTAACACCCTCTGGGGTCTTTTGTCCCAAAGCCAGGTACCATGGAAACCAGGAATTCTCCTTTGTTTATAGAGAAACTCCTTTGAAGTGAAGTTTTAAAAGACACTAGCCCCAGCATTAACTTGGGGTTTTCTTGGTCTTTCCCCTGCCACTATGGCAGAGGTCTAGGGTCCTTTTCTCTCTTCCTCCTGCCATTATAGCAGTAGGTAAGGATTCTTTCTCTCTGTAAACCCCCTTCCGAGAGTCATTTCTTCTCAGCTTTTCTAATAAATCTTGCTTTAAAACTAAACCTTATCCCGCATGAAAATTCTTCTTTCCTGCCGTATTCTATGTCGAAAGCCTTAGAACATAACCAACTTGTAATTTTTGAATGTCTAAAGATGTTATATCATTACTAAAACTATTGTTCTGTCCTAAACGAAGACTCTTTTTTGGCTCACATAATTTAAATCTCAGACTATCATTGAGAATGCTTTAAGTCACCCATATGCTTGCTTTGTACTAGGACCAGCTTTTACGGCAGCGAGACGGCCCGCAGGCCCCCCCGAACTGCAGCTCAGACAGCGAACGCTGTTGCATGATGGCGGGCAGCTAGCAAGCGAGGCGGGAGCAGGCAGGGGATACCCCGGACTTGCACGGAGGCGGGCAGCTAGCAGGCGAGGCGGGAGCAGGCAGGGGATACCCCGGACTTGCACGGAGGCGGGAGCAGGCAGGGGATACCCCGGACTTGCACGGAGGCGGGCAGCTAGCACACGAGGCAGCAGCGGCGGAGGTGGTCTTGACAGCCGCAGCGATGGCGGCGGCAGGAACGACTGACCCCAGAAGCCGCGGCAGCAGCGGAGGACTGCTTCTGCCGGAAGCTGTGACCGCCCGCGGTGCTCTGGCTGAAGAGCTGCAACGCTGATCCGGGGACTACAAGACGCCTGCATAGCCCTGACGCAAACACTGTTTGGGGTCGGACTGGAAGGGTTGAAACCCCGCCTGCTTCCGCCCCGCCTGCTCGCGGCCCTGCTGCCTTGCAAGTCCAGGGTAGTCCCCCGCCCTCCCCTTCCCAGCCCGGCCTCCTGCTGCCTGCCAGCTGCCCGCCACGGCTTGCTGCCCTAAAAGCCAGTTCTAGTATAACACTTGTGCTCAAGTTTGCTTAATAACTAGGTTACTCATGTTATATTCTCATTGTCTTTTCCAATGTACTATTTAAGCTTGTACCTTTCTTTTAAATGTATAGACCTTTGGGTAAATATTTGCTAAAGCTTTTATTTAATAGTTTTCACCCGATATTGTTACTGCGAGTAATTAATACGATAATTTTGGCCTTTTTTTTCACTTCTTTTCTACTTCCTCTGTAAAACTCCAAAAGCCTGTAAGACTATACAGTTAGACTTCCAGAATGTATATAAGTATGGCTAACTTATAAGCCCGACACGCAAAAGGCTGCCTTTACAGTCTGCGTTACCGGAGGAAGAGTAGTGAGCTAGGTACCAGGAGGAGTCCTGGTGCTATCTTTCCTTCCTGCCTCCCTCTGGCCGAAACACAAAGAGCTTCACTAGCTTCCATGCTACCCTTGCTGAGGTCAACAGACACTTCCACCTGGAAATGTTTTAAAGGCCACATCTGTGCAGAAGATCAACACCTGCCCTGATGACATGTCACAAATACATCCGCTGACTACCTCTACCACCAAAGACATCCCCTTGCAGTACTCAAGCTATTTTCCAAAAGGGCTTCTGATAAGCCCTCTCTTACAGAGGGAGCCTGAGGTGGCTGTGTACACTGTAATTTGTACTAAGCATTTTGTTACTAACTGTCTTAATTCTTCCCTGATGCCTGGTACTTGGGTTATTTTAAGAAAGCCCTCATATATAATGCTACCTGTACATTTGACTGAGCCATTGTATGCTGCTGCTGCTCTTTATGTTTTGGGATTATTTTCAATGACTTTGTCCTATCCTGGATGCTTTGTGGTTTCCTTATCTTTGGGCTTCAATGCGTTTATTACCCTTATTGGATTTCTTATAGCCTCAGCAACTGTCGTGGTACAGTAAGTTCAGATAGCTAATCATGTTAATTCTCTTAAAGTACTGATAAAGATTTAGAGACCAAGATTAATGAATTAGAAGAAGCAGTGATTTATACTCAAAACTTCAAAACTAGCGCCACTTGCCATAGTATTTGCAAATGCATTGTGTCACTCCTCTCCCTTATAATGATTCACATGCTTCTTGGAATGATAGTAAACCTCATCTCCAAGGTATATGGACTAGCACATCTACTTCTTTTTTTTTTTTTTTTTTAAGATTTATTCATTTTATTACAGCCAGATATATACAGAGGAGAGACAGAGAGGAAGATCTTCCGTCCGATATTTCACTCCCCAAGTGAGCCGCAACGGGCCGATGCGCACCGATCCGAAGCCGGGAACCTGGAACCTCTTCCGGGTCTCCCACGCGGGTGCAGTGTCCCAAGGCTTTGGGCCATCCTCAACTGCTTTCCCAGGCCACAAGCAGGGAGCTGGATGGGAAGTGGAGCTGCCGGGATTAGAACCGGCGCCCATATGGGATCCCGGTGTGTTCAAGGCGAGGACTTTAGCCGCTAGGCCACGCCGCCGGGCCCCACATCTACTTCTTTTAGCATCCAGGAATTACATGCCCGAATTTCTGCCATTTCTCACTCTCATCTTCAGGTTTTCTCTGCCTGAGGCGTTGCTAATCCATTTTTACGATCTCTTTCATCTTTAATTCTGATAAGAGCTTTTTCTCATTTTTCATAAATTTAGGAATCACACTAGTTGTTCTCCCTTTTGTATTTTTTCCCCAGTCATCTTTGAGCTCCAAGATTCAAGCCACTGTTCAACTTAATAATAAAAGGGGGCGGTACCGAGGTTCATGCAGTGGGTGTGGATGACAGGAAGGTGTGAAGAGAACCTCTCCCCAGCTGGCAAGGCGAGAGGAGCTTCCTGCTGCAAGGTAAGGTCTGGTGGATGTCTCTCCAATCACTTCAAGGCAGTTTCACACCCGCCCCCCCTTTGCATGGACACCTGACCACCCCACTAAGAATTCTGTAATCTATTGAGGCATTGTTATTTGCCCTTGCAGAGTTGCTTTGTACAACCAATGTGTGCTTGGGAGTTGATGTTACTGATAAAGTCTTTGGTAAAAAGACCTTTATTTATGCTGTCTCAGCCACCCCCATTGACCATGTGGCTGGAAAAGCTCAATAATGTCTGTACTAATATTGCAAAAAATGCTTTTAGACTCATCTAGGGTTGTTAAGCCCATGGTTGTAGTGGGAATCTATGCTTAGGGTTTTGTCTATGATTTTTCCTTCTGTGATGCATCTTCTCCTTTAATTGATAACATAAAGTTGTAAAATGAGCAAGGTAATAGGAATGTGTTAGTGATTGTTATGCACTGTCTGTTGAAAACTTCCTGACTGCAGGATCAGGATAGATAATATCCTGCTTTAAAGTGACGCAAATGACAGAATTATCCTTGGAAACACCCACTTGACCATGAGTAAGAAGTCTATGCAAGAGTTTGTGACTGATTCTGTATAAATAAAGGGGACAGCTTTCTTGCATTGTCCATTAGGATCCTGAAATTATAATGGTTCATTTTTTTTCTCTTTATACTGACTCCACACACCTTTCTTGAGCACTGAACTTGACTGGAGCTGGGCTCTGGCAAATGGGAACTGCAGCCGAGTCAGAGCGACCCACAATAACCCCCACCCAGTCCAACCCTTGCCCTGATTTCCACGCTTGCCATATATATAGCAGACTGGTCCAGTCTATCCTACATTCCATTCAGCTCTCATACATGTCAATGGTCATTGAAGCCTAGTTCAACCCGAACAGTTCCACTATCCAGCCCACACATATGCTGGTGGGTACCATTCTGTCAAGTGACACTTGCCCCAGTCCTGGTTCTCATTCTATCCAGTGGGGGTGGTAACACAAGATGGAAGTGCCCACTATTTCTCTACTGGACCCACTCCCACCCCTGGATCATGCACTCTCCAGAAGATCCTACACGTTGAGAGAATTAGCCCCTGGTGCCAGCATCTGCCAACTGATGCTGCAGCAATGCCCAACCAACCCTAACCCACTCGGATTTATGCTTGCACTAACTGGAACAGTCAGCCAAGCCTGGCTTTTCCCTGATCTAGCTCACATGAGACTCCACATATGTTGTAGCCCTGCCCAGTCTGGTCAGCCCTCATCCCAACTCATGCTCTCCCATGGAAGTGGTGGTCCAGCAGGGGAGCCTTCCACATTGCTTCTACCAGCTTTGCCCCTTCCCTGTCCGATTCTCACGTGTGCTGGTTGGGAGCTATGGCCCAGTCTGGCATGGCCTGCTTCACCTCGGCATTTGCCAGTGGGTACTGTAGCCTGGTCCAGCCCAGCCCACCCCAGCCAACACCCAGTCCCAGCCCTAATGTGTACTGGTGTGTGTTGCTACCAAACCCAGCCTGACCCACACTTCTGGTGCTCAGACTCGCCAACAGTTGATGTGAACTGATTCAGCCTGGTCCGTCCCTGACCTGTGCCAAATGTATGTCAGTGGGTACCATTCTCTGTCCTGGTGTGGGCTGCTTCCTATTGTGGTTCTTGTGCTTACCTGCAGGGACTATATCCCTACAGAGGATTTTCCCAAGCTCATCCATCAGAACTTCTCCCAATGCCAGATCTTGTGCACACTGGTGAGTCCATGAGCCAGCCTTACTTAGTCCACCTCCTGTCCTAGAAGGAACCGTGGCCTTTCCTGACTGTCCTTCACCCATTCTGGTTCTTACTGTTGAATGTTTCAGCCAAACCAAGGCTTGTACATACCCAGACACAGCTCATAAATGGCTCAGTAGGGGTAGAGACCTAGCCTAGTCAGTTCTACATCCACCCTGTTCCTCCAGAGCACCAGTTGGTGTTAGAGTGTAGCTCAGTCTAGTGCACCCAGCCCCAGTCCACATTTGTGCCAAGAGACAGTGCAGCCATTTCCACACCAGAACACAGCCCCCACTCCAGCCCCCTCACTCACCAGTGGGAACCCCAACCCAGCCAGGGTATCCCCTTACCTCCCCAACCAGTCTTGTTCCCAGCCATAGATGACGCGCATGCCAGTGGTTGCTCTGACCCAGCTTGGCAGAGCCCCTCACGTATCTTTGCCTTTGCCTTAGATGCTGTAGTCTGGCCTGCCCTGGCCTGCTCCCTGCTTCCATCCCTATTTTTAATGTTGGGTGATGGAACCTGGACCTGCTCACTCTACTCTCATCCCTGGATCATGCAAACCAGTAAGTGTAAGAGCCTAGCTCAGCATGACATGTGCTCCATCCTCATTTCTGTTCTTGCTGGTGGACTAAGGTTTGCTTGGCCTGGTTTGCCGCCTTCCATTAACTAACCCACATATTAGCCAATAGTTGGAGCTACTTTGCCCAGCTTGCCAAACCCCCAGGCCTGGACCATATGATCATCAATGGGAGTTATGGTCCACTAGGTGAGTTTTCCACATTCCCCCACTTGACCCACTTCCAGACTCAGATTCCATGCATGCCAGTGGGTGCTAGACCCTTGCCTGGCATAACCTGCCTTTCCATCTTGGCCTTGTATGAGCTGATGAATATTGCAGCCCGGCCTGCCCCACACTCTGCTTTAGGATGCACATGCAGATGCTGCAGCCTGGACCTGCCCAGACTGTTATCAATCCCTATACTCATGTCAGGTTCCGTGGTCACACCTAGCTTAGCCCACCACCACCCCAACTCTTGAGCTAACCAGAGGGACTTGTATTTCCACAGGGTTGGGCCCACATATCCCCACAGCATCTACCCCCAGACCTTGTTCTCTCACATGTTACTTAGCGTCATGGCCCTGCCTAATGTGACCTGTCCCCTGTTCCAACATTCTGTCACATACTAGGATTTAGCCCTGCTAGACAGGTGCCCAGCCCTAGCTTTTGCATAGACTGATGTGTGGTGGTCAGCATTGTTTGGTGATAACAAGCCCTACACAGGACTCACAAGTAGGCTGGTGTATTTGTCTGACCCATGCAGATTGTCCAGCCTCTGCCTCTCCAAACAACCAGGTCTCAGTCCCCTTGCTTACCTGCAAGTAAACTTACCCTGTCATTGGGAATCCCTCAGGACTGATTCCTTACCAACACGCATAGTGGTCCTGGGGAATGACAGTTCAAGCCAGTAGACAGTCCCAAAATTGTCGTCTGAACATCCATCAAGATGAATATGGAGGAACTGAGCAAACCATGGACCTGCAAGAGTGAAAGCACAAATCTACAGTGAAGGTCAGCTTCTAATGGGCTTCTGACCAGGAAGTCTAGTGCAGACAGCAGGAGCCAGTGGCACAGAGGAGATCCCAACTAATAACATGACAAGAAGCCAGGAAGGAAACCACACTACCTTCAAGTACCCAGAAGACTCAATGCTAGGGGCTCTGGCCACAGTGAGTATTACCATGTGGTAAGCAAGTCCTGGGCTTGCCTGGGCCTGAGAGGTTTTTCCCTTCATAGTAAGTATTCTGTGAAGAGATCCCTTGGGAGCAAAGTTGGACCCTGGCTCCACCTGCCGCCACCATCTTGTGGAAGGGAGCTGGGGAGTTCTACCTCAGGGCACGGGTGGAGGGAGCTCCCAGCAGGTCTTGTGACTGCTGGGGTTACCAAAGCCAGATTGTAGGGTTTTCAACCCTGAGTATGGCAGCATCTTCAATTCTTGTCTTGCAGAAAGAAGAATTTTCATGTGGACAGAGTTTAGTTTTAAAGCAAGACTTATTAGGAAAGCTGGGAAAAGGAGCTCCCATCCTAGTTACAGGAGGGGGTTTCAATCCACTTGACCACTAAAACAGAATGTTACATTTACCAGTGACAGACACAACAAAGTTTTATTATAAATGAGAGACAAAGCAATCGATTGACCAGGACTGACACCCCTTACTGGAGAGTGGCCCCGAGCAGTACATTTACAGGGTTTTTATAGCGGCAGTTTACAACAGTTCCAAAAGGGGCAATTTACGATAGCTTGTTGGGGGAGGGAGGAAAGACCGCACATTCCTTGCTTATATTGGCTTGCCAGCCCCTGCCTGCTCTCCTCAGTTTGGTCTGGGCTCCAACCTTGGCGCCACCCTGATCTCGAATTATCTATGGGTTAATAAGGCCCAGCCATGACAGCTACTTGAATATGACTGCCCCTTAGGGAAATGACTTGATGATTTGAGGTGCGATGCCAAGCCTGTCTCATGAGAGGCAGGTTGCTCAAAGGGTCCTGTCTTGTAACATAAGCAGAGCCATCTCCACACTGGCTCCAGCAAATCTCAGAAGTAATGTTGAGAGGCAAAGGAGTGGTAGTGATGGCCCCAACTCCCCCTAAGTGGCTGGGCTGAGGGGCAAAGGAGTGGTAGTGATGGCCCCAACTCCCCCTAAGTGGCTGGGTTGAGGGGCAAAGGAGTGGTAGTGATGGCCCCAACTCCCCCCAAGTGGCTGGGTTGAGGGGCAAAGGAGTGGTAGTGATGGCCCCAACTCCCCCCAAGTGGCTGGGTTGAGGGGCAAAGGAGTGGTAGTGATGGCCCCAGCTCTCTCCAAGTGGCTGGGTTGCTTGTGTGTCCTGTCAGGGTTATTGCTTCCTTCATGTTCTTCAGAGGGGTGTAAAATACAGCAGCACCGATTGTCATCTTCATTGTTGTCATCATCCAGGGCACACTCTGGGTCACACTGGGTTAAGTCCTCTTTGTAGGACACTGAAGCAGTGGCTGTATTATCCCCACTCAGGTACCAGACAGCAGAGGCTGGGGCCTCACAGGCGATCCTTGATGGAGGTGGGGTGCCTGCTGTGGCAGTCTGAGTTCTGACCAGGTGTCTTGGAACCAGCCTTTGCCAGATGTGTGACCACTTGTTAGGTAGATGTGGGGTGCTACAGCTTGGGGTCTTTCCTGGGGGATTGAAGGGGAAAGCCATGGAGCGCCTGCCATGGCACCTGTAGCCTTTGGTCTGGGTGCTGCTGGGAGCAGCCCATCTCCCTGCTGCAGACATGTGGCAAAACATCACCAGGCTTGGCTGCTCCTCCACTGGCACAGTAGGCATGGTACCCAGGATTGGAGCAAAAAAGTAGTAATAAAGAAACTTTAATTGCTTTTGAAACCGGCAAAAATTGAAGGAAAAAAATTACATGTATGAGTGTAAGAGTGATTTCTGTTCATAGGAAACTGAATTAGGACAGGAGTTTATGTGGGTACGAAAACTTCTCTCTTTTTCTGGAAAAAGTTTTTCCATAAAATGCCCTTTCCTTTTTTATTTAACAAATAAAAATTAAATAAAATTAATTTTAAAATTAAATATAAAATATATAATATTCATTAATTATTTAAAAAATTAATTAAATATATTAAATTAATTTAAAATATTTAATATTAAATATGAAACATAAAAAATAAATTAAATTTTAAAAATTCCCTTTCCATGAACAGTTTGAGAAGCCTGCACATGCATGGATTTCAAGTTATTCTTTTTTTTTTTAAAAGATTTATTTAATTTTTATTACAAAGTCAGATATACTGAGAGGAGGAGAGATAGAGAGGAAGTGGAGCTGCTGGGATTAGAACCAGCAGCCATATGGGATCAAGGCGAGGCCTTAGCCACTAGGCCATGCTGCCGAGCCCGGATTTCAAGTTATTCTGCACCAAAACTAACATTTTTTCATTCCGTTCATCATGAACATTTGGAAGTGCTCTCATAATTGATACCACCACAGTGGAGAACTAGAATTAGAATGTTCTTTTGTTAGTGGCAGAAAGGGGCTTGCAAGGGGAGGTGGGCCCAGAGCCTCCTTTTCATGTCTGACTCCACTGTCACCCCATCAACCCTCTACCCCAACCTGGTCGCCTGTGGTTCAGCAGGATAGAAGGGCATGCCGGGAATTCTTAACCCCCAGAATCCGAGTCCATAGAGTCCAGGTGACCACTGTGGTCTTCCTCCATTCCTGGGGGTCAAGATGCGTGTGTTCCTGCTCCCCACGCTGCCCCTGCTACTATCTTGCACAGGAATGCACTTCCCCCTCCATGCTGCAGCCCAGGTGGAGGCAGGAAACAAGAGGCATGCTGATGTCTGGCTGCTGTTTAGCAGGGCCCCCTGTTTGTTCCATAGGTGATTTTGCAGACAGCTAATTTGCTTTGCTGTCAATGGCGGTCAGTAAGAAGCCCAGGAAGGGGGTGGGTGGGCATTCGAGGCAGCCAGAGCCTCCCATGGGGACAGTGTGTGGGTGAGTCCAGCCTCCTGCTCCTGCAGACTTTGGGAGGCAGCAGGTAACGGTTCAAGCAGTTGGGTACCTGCCATCCTTAAGGGAGACCTGGAGTGTGTTCCTGGCTTTGGGCTCAGCCCCGCCCCACATTGGTGTATGCATTTTGAGAGTAAACCAGTAGTTGGGAGCTTTCTGTAAATCTGTCCCAGCCCTTCCAAAAGGCCCAGCTGGGCTCTGCCCCGTCCTTCCGCTCTCTGTGTTTGGCTGCCTTCAGGTCCTAGGTTGTCGCTTGCCAGGAGCACGACCCGATCCCTCCTGCTCCAGCTCAGCTCTCTGGGCCCCCTGGTGTCTACAGCCCCTGGTGCCAACAGGCTCCCCTCATTTTGTGCACTCCACTGGGCTCAGCCAATGACATTGTTCTGTGATTTTCCCCCTCAGTGAAGCAGATTTTTGACATTTCAGAAAAGGTAGAGTTTCAAAGCCAGGGAGTAATTAGCATGTCTGTGCTGGCAGCCTTGGTGATTTGTATGTTAAATAAGCTCAGACTCAACTGCTAGAAGCAGCTGCTGAGCTTCCAGTGAGTTCTAGTGTTGTAGGGTTTTTGACTCCCAAAATGCCAGCGCCCTCAATTCTTGTCTCACAGGAAAGAAGAATTTTCATACGGACACGGTTTAGTTTTAAAGCAAGATTTATTAGAAAAGCTGAGAAAGGAGGCTCCTGTCCTAGTGACAGGAAGGGGCTTTGAGCTAGAAAGAACCCTTACCCCTGCCATAGTGGCAGGAGGAGGAAAAATAAGGCCCTAGTCCTCTGCCATAGTGGCAGGAGGAAAAGTGGAAGAAAAGACCCATATTAATGGTGGAGAAAGCATCTTTTAAAGGTTTACCTCAAAGATGTTTATCCTTAAACAAGGAGAATTCCTGGTTTCCATGGTACCTGGCCTTAGCAGAAAAGGCCCAGAAAGATACCACCAGCTAACTTCCTTGGTCCCTTTCTAATGATAAAGACACCAGTCTGAGGCCCTCCCCCTTGGCAATGGCCAGAGACAGAATCGGGTGACGAACTGGTATGTTAATATCGCCCTTGTGTCTAGGGGAAGCGTGTTCTTGATATGTTAAAATATACACTTGTCTCAGGAGAGATGTGCTTTGGTGAATCCAAGACACGGTGGAGAAAATACCCTTTTATAGTTGAGAAAAAAAAAATGACTTGGGGACCCAGAATACCCTAACTGCCTACTACCCAGTCTAACTCCTCTCTCTTAAGTTCTTCAACAAAAACTGCCCACAGTTGACCCTGCCAATGGATCTGTGAAAAGCTGCTCTTCATTCGGCTTCTGTGGTTCCTGGGGTGCTTGTGTCTCGTGACTCAGACTGGGTAATAGTTGGCGGTGTTGCTGTCAGGGATGGTGTAGGTTCTTGTTGGATGGAGCTAGGTTGATCCAAACCCTGTGATGAGAATGAGAGAGAGAAAGAGAGAAAGCAAGTGAGCTCCCCCATTGTTCACTGATTTTCTGGCTTGCATCCATGGATAGGAGACGTCCAGCACAGGGGAGCTCATAGGAAAGGAGCAGGGGCTAGAGGATGATCACTTATGGAGGGGACATTTCATTTTAGATGACGGAATGTTGTGGTGCCAGATAAAGGGGCAGTCAGAGGCCCAAGGGCTTGGGCCATCACTGCTGGCTCCCAGAGTATGCATGAGCAGACTAGCATAGAGTACAGAGTCCAAGCCAATTCCCTCTAAGAGCCTTATGTCAATGTCATGTCCCAGGTTGGGGCCCTGGGGCTGAATTTACCAACTCATGGCCAGGAGCTCAAGCTCAGCCGTGGCAGCCATGCCACTTTCCAGTGGTCACTACCTACTGCTCCTAGCCAGCCCAGTGTACCCTCCTGGCCAGGGCACAGCTGAGCAAGGGGTGGTTTGTCCATCACTTAAAGACCCACGTGAGGGGTAGGGCCTGGGACTGAGCCCAAATCCGGTGGGGCCCAGGTGGAACACCAACACCCACGGGGGGACCAGGATGGAGTTCTGGATGTGGCTTGGATGTGGCCAGCAGGGGTTGCCATGGTTATTGGAGGACAGGTCTCTGCTCAGCTCTCTGTGCCTCTTGGATATTTAAAGGGCTGAAAGAAGCAAGAAAGTGCTGGGGGCAATGCCCCGTCACTCTGCCCTGCCCCCACCTCCTCACTCACTCTGCCCTGCCTGGCACCCTCAGAGATTCAGCCTCACATCCCAGTACTCAGGAAGGTACCAGCATGGGAGGGCAGGGCAGTATTGGAGCCGTGATTTGCAGCAAGTTAGGAGTGGCCTGGGTGCAACCGGGGACCCGGCTGCACTTCGGGAGGGAGGTCCCCCCAGTGGAAGGTGGGACAATCTGTCAGGGACCAATCAGGATGCGGAACGAGGGCTGACGGAGCGAGGGCCCAATCAGCTCTGGACCTCACTCCAGCGGGGAGTGAATCGCCTGCATTGCAGAACACGCCCTGACTCCATTGGCTCGAGTCGTCACAGCAGTCGCAGCGGTCCTCGGTCCTCGAGGGCGCCTGAAAGCAACAGCCCATAGCAGTCGGGGCTCTGGAGAGGAAGGGATGAGTTGGGGCGTGGCCCTAGGCACCAGGCGGGGCCTGACCGGGAGGGAGCTGCAGAGGGGTGGACGCGGCCGCGGGTAGAAGGAGGGTCTTGATGGGGCGGAAAATGGGGTTTGACTGGCGGAAGGTGGGCGTGGTGCCAGGTAGAAGGCGGGACCTGATAGGGAGGGAAATGGGGTCGTGGGTTGGAGAGCTGATCTGATTGGCCCTGACGGGGTATCCACCGCCCCGCGCAGGGCTGCAGGGGATGCGGTCCAGGACCGGCTGAAGCTGCGGTAGAAGCCTGTCCCTCCACCAGGCAGCTGAGGTCGCACTGGTTGGGCGCTGGGAATGGGAGGAGTCTGCGAGCTGCAACCTTCTCATGGAGTGAGTGCCAGACCCAGACACCTCCCAGGGCCCACTGGAGTCTCCCCACACCACATCGGCCACACCCATGGCCTGAGGCTGGGGCTGAGCCTGGATGGGCACCAGGACACTGCAAGGCTGGGGGAGGGGCTTACTGGCAGCTGACCGAACCGGTACTCTGGAAGTCTCCCCAGCATGGACCTTCCCCAGGAAGCCTGCAGGGGGTCAGGGCAGCTCACCAGTGGGTGTTCACGACCCCCAGGGCCCCCTTCCTGGGCTGTCCTGACCACTCTGCTCCACCAACCCTGCCAGCGTTCCAACAAGATCAGTGGGATTAAGAACAGGGCAAAGGAGCAAAGCATGGGCAGGTGGGGAGCATAAGAGGGGACTGGGACCAAGGTGTACCCTAGGCTCCCAGCTCACCGGATGAAACTCCGGCTACACACCCAGCGAGATATCCCATATGCAGGAGCTGGAACAGCAGCTCCAGGACCCCCACAAGGTGCACTCCCCAGCCCCTAACTGGGGAGAGAGGGGCACCATCAGCCTGGGTGGGGGTGGAGAGGAGGCACTGGGTCCCCAGCCCTTCGGGCCTGCTGGGTTCCTGCAACTCCCTCCCACCTGAGCACCGCCCACAAGCCACCCACAGATCCTTCCCCTCACCACTGGCCCAACCCTCTCCCACTCCAGTTTCTCCATCTGGGCAATGGGCCCAGCAGAGGTGTCTGTTGTGAGCCTTGTGGTTGCACCTGAGCCCCTGTGGCCCCAGGGCTCCCCAGACGGCACCCTTTCCCTGCCCCACCCACATGGACACAGCCCGCACCCAGCCTCCCTCACCCCTGGCTGAGGCCCCATGGTGCCACCTGATGGGGATGGGAGATTCTGTGAAGGAGTGGGCAGTGGCCATCCTGAGTGTCCTCTCGTCCAGGGAACCCAGACCGGTCAGGATCTCAAGGCAGCCAGGGCAAGTAAGGCACTCAGGGAGGTATGGGAAAAGCCACTGCTGGTCGTGCAGAGAATTGGAGGCATTGAAGAAGCTGTGGGGCTTGGGGCCTGGGCAGAGTTGGCCAGAGTTGCTAGTGGACCTCATAGGGGAGGCCAGGGGAGGCCTCGGTTGGCAGTAGCTGGCATCCCCATTCCTGCTGCAGGAGGGGCCAGGAGTCCCGGAGGCAGGAAGTGGACAGAGGACAAAGTGGACATGTGAGCAGTGATCCACTATGTGGTCATCTTGACCAACTTTGACTAGTGGGTGGGCTGGGTGAAGTAAGCCGGACTGCAGTGGGTCTGAGGGAGGTGCAAGGAGAGGTGGAACTGGGGGGTCCAAAGTCCACTACTGAGCACCAATTGTGTGCCCTGGCCTGGGGCATTGGGAATGCATGAGACTTGGGGCTTGTCCAGAGAGCACTCCTCAGTTATGCCCTACAAGGAATGCATATAACAGGCACTGTGACCTTCAGGTAGTGCATAAATTAATCACTGTTTCCTGCAAGGAATGCATACAGCTGGCACTGTGCCCTGTGAGAAGTACAAACAGCAGACATTGTGCCCTGCAAGGAATGTGTGTAGCAGGTACCACACCCTGCATGGGGCTGCAGCAGTTTGACCTGGGGTGCCACAAATGGGGTGAATTCCTGGCCACTCCCCTTCTAATCCTCATTTGGCTCCTTGCTGTCTCAGCCCGCATGACCTACCTGGGCCCAACAGGCTCCCCGAGGAGAGGACTATAACACGGTGACAGGGGCCAGGGAGGCATCGACTTGGGCACTCTACCTTGTTCTCCTGCCCCACAGAGGTTGCAGGCAGACCCATGGACTCACACGACCGCAGGGCGCGGCCACCTGCTCTCCAGGACGACTCAGCCTCCTGAGTGGATGCAAGGTCCCCCACCCCTCCCCGGAAGGCAGGGCCTCTGGAGCAGGGGGCAGGAGCCAGTAGCTAGAGTGGTTAGCATCCTGGGAACCTCTTGCTCTCAACACCCTGTACCTTGTAGGTGAGAGAGTTCTTGGCAAAGCCACCACCCAACCAGGCCTTGGTGGTGCTGCTGCTTGCCTTGGAGGCACCTGTCCCCTCCACACTTGCCCCTTTAGCACATGTCACATGTCCCTTGCTTGGCCAGATAATCTTGTCTCCCAGCCACGGTGACTGGCTAAGGAACGAACACATAATCTGCAAGTGCCTACTCCAGGCTGTGCAAACCCCACCTGTTTCCATCCCAGCTCGCTCTGGACCCTCTTTTGCCCATCCCAGCCTGCACAAGACCCACCTGTGCCCACCTCAGCCTGCTTAAGGCTCACCTGTGCCCACCTCAGCCTGCTTAAGACTCACCTATGCCCACCCTAGCCTGCCCTGGGACTTGAACCCAGGAGACACGTTTCTGTCTGGCTGGGGTCCTGCAACAGGGATGCCATGAGCTGGCACCTGACCTGGCACTCCTAGGAATGTGGGCTGGAGGCAGTCGATGCCGAGGCCCAGGCCTCTGGGTATGTCTGAGTTTCTGAGTGCAGCCATTCCTGAGGAATACTTTTCTGTTACTACTTTTCTGTTACTTTTCTGTTAGAGGTCCCCTAAAAATATTTATTTGCTGGACTTTGCACAATGTTTCAGAGGCTAGATCCTCACCTTGCAAGTGCGGGGATTTCAGATATAGGGGGTGACTGTACAGCTCTGTGCTTATGCTGAGGTAAGGCCACATATGGGGTACGTGCTGAGGTACATGCCAGGCACAGACTGTGGGTTACATACTCAGTGTCTGGCAGGTGTTGTGGGACTGGCACTGAGCTCTACATGTCCAGCAGGTGCCAGCTGTGCCTGACAGGTATCTTAGGTGAACACAGCAGCATAGGCCCCTACTGTACTGTGGAGTGCCCCCTGGCGTGGCCTGCAGGTGGCAGGTGCTCTGGTGACCTCACCTGCCCCTGGGCAGGCCTGTGGGAGCTCCTTGTAGCCTTCTTCTGACTCCGTATTTCACAGAAGCTTTTCACAGCACCTTGTGTCCCTGGATGAGGGCAGTGACACTGTCCCACTCCCAAATCCCCATGTCCCAGGGGAGAGCAGGGGGACTCAGGACAGGCACAGATAGAAGAGGATGTGGGTGACTGGGTGGGGGAAGCATCTCTCCAGGCCCTTCTGAGGGGACAGGAGGGTCTGCAGCACAGACTGGCCGATGGACTGCTGACTGAGGGATGATGTGCCTCCTCCAGAAGTGGGGAAATATGCTGCTGGAGTCTCCATGGGGCCTACAGGCAGGCCTGGTCATGCCCACACCTGGACTTCAGACCTTAGGGCTTGAAGGAGGGTGACTGCGTGTGTACAAAAGGTGCCGCTGCAGCGAGGGAGAGATAAATGAAGGAGTGGGGCTTTCATCCCTTTGCTCGCTCCCCAAATGGTTGCAATGGCCAGAGTTGGACCAGGCCAAGGCAAGGATCCAGGAGCTGCATCCCAGTCTCCCACATGGGTCAGGGGCCTGAGCACTTGGGCCATCTGCCACTGCCTTCCCAGGTGCCTTAACAGGGATCTGGATGCAAAATGGAACAGTCAGGACTCGAACCTGCATCCGTACTGATACTGGAGGAGCAGCTGGCAGATTTGATTCTGTGGACAGCTCCTAAATGTGTGCCTTAAGCCACCATGGTAATTTGTTTCAAGAGCAAGGCAGCATTTGCCACAAGTGCAGAAGTGGCGACTACTAACAAACTGGACTGATCATTACCAATTTGTGTGATTTCCCATCCTTTTCTCTCCTGGTCCTCAAACATCCTTCTCTGTCCCAGTCTCATGCAAAACATTGAGCTCCCATCCTCATCATTAGCAAACAGATCCATGCAGGGGAAAGCTGGACTCTTCCTGCTGATATCCTGCTGGCCCAATGCTCACACGGCAACCTGGACAGCCACAGCAGATGGATGTCCCAGATGGAGGCCACTACTGTGCTTGCAGGCAGCTGGGGGGGGGGGGGCCTGGCATAGAGCCACTCTTCTGAGGGCCAAGCACCTGCTTGGGGCAGGGGGAGGGGCCCCAGAGCCTGGGCCAGTTCAGCCAGATCACCTAGCAGGGATGGGAACAGACAATGGCAGGATGGAGGGGGTAACGAAAATCAGCAAGGCAGTAAGGGTCAGGGATGGGAAAGGGTGTGGGGGTGGCAGCTCCTTGTAAAGGCCCCACCAACACCATCATGTTGACTGCTTCCCGCCCTCCTGGTCCTACTTGTCCAGGGCCTGGGTCAGCCCATGGCAGTTGCATGTCTGCCTGGAATGCAGGTTCAGGACCACAGGGTCCCTGGGGGCACAGCAGGTGCCCCTGGCTGTCCTAGCCTGGGCTGTGACCAGCTCTAGTTCCTGCCTCAGAATCTATCTTTAGGATGAGCCCAAGCTGAATAACTTGGGCCAGGAAGCCCCCTGTCCAGGCTTTCAACGTCGGGATATAACTGTCATCCTGGCCAATGCCAGTGGGAGGAAAGAAGGATGAAGAGGGGACAAGGGACCTCAGAGGCTCTAGAAGGCAAGGAAAGCCAGCCAGGTGAGGACAAAGAAGGCAGGGCGGGCAAGTGCCCTGGCCTGGCTCTTCCAGAACCCATCCTGAAGCCTGGACCCTGTCCATACAGGGGACTCTGGGACCCCATGGCAGGGCCTCCTCCTGCCTACTCCACTCCTGAGGTCCTGGAAACCTTTGTGGCTGGGCTGAGGATGCCAAAGTTCAAGCATGTGGGACTCCATGGCCAGGAGAGTGGACGGGGAACCAGGTCTGGGGTGGAGAGCGGATGACGTCACTCAGGCCATTGTGAGGCCTCTAGGGACTTGGGAGCTGTGTGAAGCAGCTGCCTTCCTCAGAGAAACCTGACCTGGGGAAGACTCCTCTATAGCCAGGAGTATGGTGGGTGCTGGTCATGGTGCCAGTTCCCAAGGGCATGGATGGGGGCAGAAGGCATCTCAACTCTCCCTCACTACAGTCAGTGAGTAACTTGGAGGACAAAGCCAGCCCTGCCTGTATTGGGTCTGCTTGCCCAGATGGCACCTTCTGCGCTTCAGTTGCAGCTGAGTCCCCCGTGGGCCTGACCGCTGAGGCCAGGGAGCACCCAAGCTGACAGACACACCGTGTGGCTCCTGGCAAGGAGGCACTGTGGTTGAGGTGTAGAGATAGATAGCTCTGCTGCCTATTGTTACCTGTGGGTGCTGCCTGGCAGTGATCCGGGGTCCTGGATCCACCCCAGTGTAGATTCGCACTGGGATGATCCTAAGCCTGTGCCAGCCTGCTGTGCCTCAATCTACCCATCTGTCACTTGGGCCTAAGAAGAATGTGCACAATCCGTACCCATCAGAGCTCTTGGTTGAGCTCAGAAAACTAGCCTGTGGCCAGTGGTTCTGGCCTGCTGAGATGGGAAGGCTCAGAAGCTTGCTGCTCAGCTGTGTGACCTGGCCTGCATTCCCTGGTGCCCATTAAACTCCTGGGCCCCCCTGTAACACACCAGGTATGCAAGGTGTTCTCTGACCCTGGCAGCATGGTCAGGCTGGAACCTGCAATTTGGTCTCTGGGAAATTCCAAGGCAGGGCTCCAGCCATTGGTAGCCCTGCAAGCCCCTCAACATTCTGTCTGCTATGTAACATTCGAGGACCAGGTTCTGGTTGGGTAGGTGTCGCAGACAACTGCCTGGGTCACCCTGGGAGCTGCCCTGGTGACAGTTTCCCACCCTGGCCACACCTGAGAGATGGATACAAGGTTAATTCCTGTGTCCCAGGTGAAGAGCTGGGGTGAAATGAGACCACTACATATGGCTCAGAGTTTCATTCGTCATTGGCAGCTCATCCATGCCCCCTCACACACACAGCGTGGCCATCCAGGGTCTCCAGTCCTACCTCTAGGCCCCTACCCCAAATAGTGTCCTCCTCTTCCAGCCCCTGCTCTAAATCTGTGGCTCTTTCCTTCATGTTCCCTCATACCCACAGGGGCGCACAAAGTCCCATGCAGACAGATGGGCTTTTCCACTCAGTGGATCGCATGCGTAGACACTTCACCCACACATCGCTTGCAGCTGGAGCTGGTGGAGCAAACCGGCTGAACTCAGGGCCAGCTGCAGGCTCTGGAACTTCTCCAGTAAGGCCTCCTCACAAACCCATGCAGCTCTCATTCACCTGTCCCCTCTCTCCAGCTGGCTGTGGGTCCAGCATCTGGCTCCGCCTCTCTACCACCTCAGTAAATAAGAAGCATCCTGGCAGTACACAGCCCCAGAATGGCAGCGCTGTGCAGTGGTAGGATCCCAAAGCTGTGTCAGTACCCATGCTGTGACCCTCTTAGATAGAGGCCAGGAAGCACAAGCAGCAACATGAGAAGTACCAGCTGCTGGCCACCTATCTGTTCACACTGGGCACTCTGCTAGTGCGGGAAGCCAACTGACAACCTGGACTGATTGATCTGGAATCATGTGATACAGATCATAGAGATACAAAACACCCAATCCTGTCGGTGGTGCTGTGAAGAGGAAACCCGTATTGGGCCCCATGGTGCCTTTGCCTTCAGCACTGTGTGTGAATAGGTGGTACCCCGATTGTGTTGTGCTGCACGCACACTGCCAGCCCGCAGAGGTGTCACCCCTGCCTATTGGGCAGCTTGTCCCCTTCCGGCAGGGCACCTTTAGCCACTGCTACAAGCTCCCAGACGGTCCACCAGTGCCATGTTCACCCTCAAGGTGATCCCCCATGGCAAAAGTGGAGCTGGGTGGCTGTACCCGGGCTGCACCAGCTCGGGAAGTTAAGCCTACAGTCTGTTCTCCAGGATTCCAGGGAGGTCTCTGCATTTCCTACCATTTAGGGCAGGGGGTGATGGGCCTTGGTGTGGACACTCTGGAGTGTGCTTGCAGGTGGAACACGAGATCGCCCTGCACAGCAACCTGAGGCACCACCACATTGTGGCCCTCCAAGGACGCCTCTCTGATGCTGAGCACATATACCTGGCATTGAAGTATTGCAGTCGCCAGGTGCCCAGGGGCTGACAGGGTGGACCAGGGATACCCACTTCATGTCTTCCTGTTAATGTCCAGGCACCAGTGCTGTGCCCATCCTTCACTCACTAGCATCCCTGTGTCCACCTGTGCCCAGTTGCTTCTGTGGTCATCAGTCCAACTAACTCCCCTCTGGAGCCCCCACACCCCTGGAAACAACTTGGTTTTATCCAGTTCCCTAGATGCACTCACACCCCCCTGTGCCTGCCTGCATACACTTGCATGCCCTTCTTGCACTCAGCCATGCCCACCTGGCCCAGGTGAACTTGGCTGTGTCTTCAAGGAAGTCCCATGCCCTTGCCCACCCCAGAACATACCTTAACCACTCAGGTACATCCAAAATCACCTCAACTTTGACTTTAGTCCCTTGAATTCACAGGTGCCTACTGAACCTGGGTTCATCTTGCTGCTGGGGCCTACTGAACTTGGGTCCATCTTGCTGCTGGGGCCACCTGCTGGTCACCTGCATTCCCTGGTCCAAGTGCCCAGGGAGTGACAGATGCTGCTGGAACCCTGAGGGGCCTGATCAGTAAGTAGCCTGCGGTACCTGGAACATTGGCTCATCATGCACTGAGAACCTGAAGCTCAGTGCCAGAGGAAGAGGGTCTGGGAGGTGGTCTGCCTTTGCCCACGGTCCCCGACCCCAGCAGGTAACTTCTTTTTGAACAAGACCATACTGGTGAAGAATGAAGACCTGGGGCTGGCTGCCAAGCCAACAGGGTCTGTTGTCACAGGTGAAGTGTGGGCAGATAAGGTGAAATGTAGCAGCTTTCACAGTCACACCCCTGTCAGAAATGTACCAGAACATCCCAGCTGCCCACTACCCAGAGCCCACTCACCTGCTGCCCACCGTGCACCTTCTCATTGCCTGTCTGCTGACATCCAGCCCAGCTGAGTAGCTCAGCCTGGACCTGCTACTGCAGCACAACTTCTTCACACATGTGTGTGCGCTGGTAGCACTGCCAGGCCTCCCTTCCCAGCCCCACCCCAGCATCCACTGTGTGCTGAGCCTGAGTGCCCCATTCTGCAGGACTTCAGTCCAGACCATCTGCCACACCACTGCTGCCGCAGCCTGCCTGTCTTCACCCTGGCCCCAGCTCCTGGGCTGGCTGCTCTGGAAGGTGGGCCTGCTGGTGCCCCAGTGTGGGACACCCTCCACTGTGAGTGCCCCTCAGAGCTGAACCCAATCAAAGTCAGAACCCAGAAAGTTCGTATGGGTCTCACACAGGTACAGGTTCCTGAGGCCTTGGGCCATCCTCTACTGCTTTCTCAGGTCACAAGCAGGGAGCTGAATGGGAAGAGGAGCAGCCAGACATAAACAGGCACCCATATGGGATCCCTGTACTTGCAAACGGGATTAGCTAATTGAGCCATCATGCCAGTTAAAAGATGCCTTTTTTTTTTAAAGATTTATTTTATTTTTATTGCAAAGTCAGATATACAGAGAGGAGGAGAGACAGAGAAGAAGTGGAGCTGCCGGGATTAGAACCGGCGACCATATGGGATCCTAGAACGTTCAAGACAAGGACCTTAGCCACTAGGCCATGCCACCAGGCCCAAAGATGCCTTTTAAAAGCCTTCTTCCCAAGCTTTTCTTTTTTTTTAAAGATTTATCCATTTTATTACAGCCAGATATACACAGAGGAGGACAGCCAGATATACACAGAGGAGGACAGACAGAGAGGAAGATCTTCTGTCCGATGATTCACTCCCCAAGTGAGCCACAACGGGCCGATGCACGCCGATCCGAAGCCGGGAACCTGGAACCTCTTCCAGGTCTCCCACGCGGGTGCAGGGTCCCAAAGCATTGGGCCGTCCTCAACTGCTTTCCCAGGCCACAAGCAGGGAGCTGGATGGGAAGTGGAGCTGCCGGGATTAGAACCGGCGCCCATATGGGATCCCGGGGCTTTCAAGGCGAGGACTTTAGCCGCTAGGCCACGCCGCCGGGCCCTTTCCCAAGCTTTTAAAGCGTATGTTTGCAGCTAATAATTACAACTTCACCAGCTAACTTGCTTGAATGTCAAGAGGTGACTTGAAACTTAGCCAATGGTGGAAAGAAGACAGGGAGTGGTGGGAACCAAAAACAAAAACAAAACAAACAGGTCTTTAAAACAAAACAAGGTTTTGTTTCTTTCTTTCTTTAAAAAAAAAAACACACTGTTTATTTTCTTGATGATTCATAAGTGTATTAACTTTTCTGTGGCACACACTGTAAAATCCCTAACCCTCTTGATTTCTTCAGCAGAAATTTCAGATTTATTCAACAAGCCTGCAGCCTCTCCCAACTCAGCCCCTTGCTAGCCTTCCATTCATCTTCTGTCCATGAACTCAGCTGCCCTGGGGCCTTCATACAAGTGCCATGTGTCTATCTTTGTTGACCTCACTAGCTGAGGAGCCTGCCTCAAAACACAGGACATCAGATCAACCTCAATGGTTGTGTGGGTCCTCAGCACCCATGGGTCCTGGGTCAAGCCCCTACTGGTGACATCGTGTCCCACTCAGCACACTAGGATGAGTTGTCCTGGACCCCATAGTCAGTTCTGGCTGAATCCGCAGGGCCACCTCTGCCCCCGCCTGACCACTCGGGGGAACCTTTCCAGCAGCAACCAGACCGTCAGATCCCCCAAACCTGCATGCAGAAACTGGGAAACCCCCAGAAGCATAGCCACATTAGGAAGCAGCTCATATGGTGCTCACATGACCTATGACCCTGCCTGGGCCCCAGCCCCCGCTGTGAGTCCAGCTTCTGTCCAGGAGGGTCAGTCTGGAGCAAGGGAAGGCTAATGGGGGTGGGGAGGGCAATGGGCACACTGTTGTGGATAGCAGGCTGAGTCAGGAGGGCTGGAGATGACCAGTTTTAACTCTTCGCACTGTCCTCTGTCTTCTGCATGGGAGGGGAGGCAGGTGCTAAACCCTCATCCTGGCCTGCTCTGTGAGCCGTGAGCATCACACACTGGGGCTAGTTAAAGTGCCAGCTGCTCCACCTCCCACCTAGCTCCCTGATAAACATGCCTGGGAGGCAGTAGGAAATAGCCCAAATGCTTGGGTGCCTGCACCCAGCGGGAGACCAGGGTGCAACTACAGTATTTGGGATGGTGGCTCCCTCTGTGCCCCTCCTCAAGCTCTCTGCTTTAAAAACACACATTTTTAAAGACAGAGCACAGCAGTTTGCAGCAGTTTCCCTGAGGTCCTGGGGAGAGCCCTGGGTGGGAATTGCAAACTGGACAGGAGCATCAGGCTTAGCCTGGGTAGAAGCCGCTCCGATCCAGGCTTCTCCCCAGGTCAGCACATCCCAGAGCCCCACTGTTCTCCACTGATCCGAGCAGGGGGCACCCCAGGCTGGCTGACCCCCAATGCCATCTGCCAGGCCATGGGAAGAGGCTGCCCAGAATGCAGGTGACAGCTGCAGCTCCTACTTAGGAGGCACCGTCCATCCTCCGCTAGGTGGCTGGCATGCATGGGCAGCTCCTGCCAATTGCTGTCCAGGGCTGCAGTGAGTGCCTTGTAGTGCTCCTGGATGCAATCCAGCAACTTTGCTGAGGCTCCCACAGCTGTATCTGGTGGTAGCAGGAAAGGGACCCTGAGACAGGCATGGTAGGGAACAGCACTAAGTTCCCCAGACCCTCCTGTGATCCCGTACATATGGCTGTGGTAAGCAGCACTCCTGGCGTTGCCTGGCCCCTCTCATCTGGTGTACACCTGGCCTTGCATTCTGGCTGATTTGAGCATTGACCTTAGCCTCCAGCTCTTACTTCTTCCTCAACATCAACAGCTGTCCTCCCAGTTTATTGGCCTGCTACTGCATCCACTCCTGTTCTCGGGCCAGGAGTAGTAAGTACTGTTGTGCCTACTCCTCCCGCTTGGCCAGCCTACTCTCCATCTAGGCAGGAGACACGGGCATGGGTGGGGCTCACTGGAGCCTCTCCCCTCATATTCTGGACAGGAAAGGTGCGTGATCCACTTTGGTGGTTTGCAGGATAAACAGCAGAGTCTGACTCCCTCTTACCAGTTAAACTCTGTGGGGGTTGGGATGAGGAGTACCCTCAAGGCTCCCACCAAAACCCTGTGTCTCTGCCCCTCCCCAGCTACACAGGCAATGGCAGCAGCTGTTAATCAGGCTGGAAGAAGGCAACCCTCCCCTGCTTACCTTTCCCCTGCCACCTTGATATGAGAGCACAGTTCTCCTACCCTTGGGGGCTTCCTCGCCCTGAGGTCCCAGTGCAATCATTCCCAGCTAGGGGGTGGCACTTCACACAGCCTGGGCACCAGGAGGGACCCAGTCCCTCATTGTAGGTGCACTCAGGGAAATACAATCTCTGCAAATGACCTAGAACAGCTGTGCTCTGGATAGCTGTGCCAGACAGCCTGTAGCAGGAGCTAAACCAGACAGGTGTGTTCCACCTGCCAGCTGCCGGCCTGACTCACAGGGCTCTTCCTCCACGTGGCACAGGAATTTGACTCCACTTTCTATTGATTCATCTGTGGTGACTTCTTGCTCACACTCTTGTCTGGGAGAGATGGACATGCAGTTGCAGCAAGGGACACAGATGGTCACTTCCCAGCTCATGCTGGGGTGACTGTCTGCTAAACCTTTGGGAGTGGAGCGTTTCTCTGGGCTAACAATGCACTCAATCAGGACTGAGGTTGTGGTTCAGCAGGTTAAGACACTGCCTGTGATGGCCACATCCCATATATTAGAATATTGATTTGAGTCCCAGCTGCTCCACTTCCACTGTAGATCCCTGCTCATGCACCTGGGAAGGCAGCAGGAGATGACCCAAGTTCTTGGGCCTCTAAACCCATGTGTCAGGAGTTCTGAGCTTGTGGCTTCATCCTGGCCCTGTCCCAGACATTGCAGCCACTTGGAGAAGGAGGGCTGGAAGGAGCTCTGGGCTACTGGCCGATCTGACTCAAAGTCTGGGGGTTGCAGCCATTGAGGGGTGAACCATCAAGTGGGAGATCTCTTCCTCTCTGTGTAATTCTGCCTTTCAAATAAAGGAATCTTTAAATTGAAAACAAGCAAACCCACCCTAAACACTAAGCTTTCAGGGAGCACAAGGGTCATCTTGGGGTCCTCCCAATACCTGATGATGACCACACAGCAATTTCCTCAACTTCTCTTTCCTCCCTTGTGGGACTGAATTCTGATTTTTCACGTTATTGCAGGACTGACCAATGATGACATGTGTCCCTGATATCTGTAGCTCACTGTACACACTCGACAATGACACTTCTCCCTGATATTTCCAAAGCATACACTAGGCACCATTGCCAGGTGTGCTGTATGCAGTGGGTGAGGCAGAAGTAGTCAGGGGCCAGTGCAGTGGCACAGCGAGTCAAGCTGCCTGCTTGTGATGCTGGCATCCTGTATCTTGGCTGCTCTGCTTCTGATCCAGCTTCCTGCTGAAGCATTTGGGAAAGTGGAGGAGGGTGGGCCGAATTCTTGGTCCCCTGCCCTGCATGTGGGAGACCCAGATGAAGCTCCCAGCTTCAGTCTGGTCCAGCATTGGCCAATAGAGCCATTTGAAAGTGTCCTAGAGAATGGAAGATCTCTCTGTCCCACCCTCCCTCCATCTCTGTAACTCTGCCTCTTAGAAGAGTCAATAAGTCTTTTAAAAAATTCTGAATGAGGAAGTCTCCTGTCTGATATATATAAGCAACATAATGACTCTGGGCCACAGTTTCTTTATTGGTACATCAAGGGTGGGAGAAAATGCTTCATGGGGATGAAATGAAAAAACATCGTGGTTCTCAAAATGTGAATTGGGAAGTGATTTCCACCTGATTCAGGGTGTGATTTTTGTTACATTCCTGTAGCCATAACTTTACTCAGTAGAGGTGGGCAAAAAATCTAACTGGATCTACTTATAAAGTATTTTTATCCATGATCTTGGTCTCACATCACTGCCGCTGGATCCGGCTTTGGCTCCTGTGTGTTGTCCTCCCCATTCTGCCCTTGCTGTGCCCCTCAGCCATGCTCCCCATGACACTCCACTTGGCCCCTGATCCATTCCCCAACCACACTCCCCAGCTGGCACCTGACTCCTCACTGTTATGCTGCATCCGACCCCTGTGGACCTGTGCTCTTTCCCATTTTGCAACTTGGCAGTTGGGCCCGGCGGCATGGCCTAGTGGCTAAAGTCCTCGCCTTGAACACACCGGGATCCCATATGGGCACCGGTTCTAATCCCGGCAGCTCCACTTCCCATCCAGCTCCCTGCTTGTGGCCTGGGAAAGCAGTTGAGAATGGCCCAAAGCCTTGGGACCCTGCCCCCATGTTGGAGACCTGGAGGAAGTTCTTGGCTCCTGGCTCCGGATCGGCACAGCACTGGTTCTTGCGGCTCACTTGGGGAGTGAATCACCAGACAGAAGATCTTCCTCTCTATCTCTCCTCCTCTCTATATATCTGACTTTGTAATAAAAATAAATAAATATTTTAAAAAACTTGTCACTTGTTTCTTTTTTTATTTCTAAAACATTTTATTACTAGATTTTTTTTTTTATATATAACCTGATCAAAATCGTAGAAATAAGGCTTAATGCTGTGGCACAGGGAGAAGAGCTGCTGCCAGCATGGCTGGTTTCCCATATTTGAGGGGTTTTTTTTTATTGATTACATTTGGCAGTTGTTTCTTAGCTCAAAGATGTACTTACCTTTAAAACCCAACCTGGGCGTCACTTGCAGCTCTCTGTTCTCTCTTTTATGCACACACACACACACACAGAGCTGTATCTCCCCAGCTATAGCTTGTGGAAGCTTCTACCAGGCAGCTGTGACAATTGCAGGTGATCAGCCTCACCAGAGTGGGACCAGCTACCTGTACCAACAGGAGAGTGGGTGTGACACTCACAAGGACATTTGCAGGACCTCATTGGTCTCTGGTTTCCAGACCCCTCAGAGCAGCTGCTCAGTGTGGGACCTGAGGACAAAGCCATGGGACAGGACACTTCTGAATACACGTGCTGCTCCCTGCAGGTAGCCGCTCCTGTCATGCCTCAAGTTCTCCCTCTGCAACAACACCCAGCCTGGGCTGGATGATGGCTTGTGGAGTCTTGGGGGTTTCTGTCCAGGCCCAAAAATTCACTAAGGGGGTGAGGCGATGACATTTCTCAGTTGTAAGAACCACCAGAGACAGTCTGGTCAAGCATGTCCATTTATTGTAAAGCAAGCACAAACTGATACAAACTAAGAAAGGGGAAAGCAGAAGGGTATCTCCTGACACAACAATGACATTGCAATTGGCTAGAAGGCATGTGTGTCTCTCTGGAGCTTCCAGTCATGTCACATACCTGGCAGGTATGCCACAGGTCACAGTCAGGTAGGTAGGCCATGGGTCACGTACAACACATAGGCTGGCAGGTAACACAGACTGCACCTGGCTTCTCAGAGTAGCTTATCAAGGAAGTCCCAGCACAGTGTGTCCAAGGATAGAGAAGAGAAATCGGGGTGCTCTCACCTTTTTGACCAGTGATCAGGCTAGTCTGAAGTCTCAGTGTGCAAAGACCACTGTCAGGGGTTCCCTTAGGGACACAGTGTGTTGTGTCCTCATGGCCTCCCACATAGGCCAAGCACGCAGAGATCCAGGGACGATCTTCCACAGGGGAGGACACTGCCTCGGTGAGGGTCGGATGGCGCATCTGTAGAAAAAAGCATCATGAGGGATGCACGGACCTGGCCTCTGGTGAAAGGTAAGCTTTGGTGCTAGTGCTGTGGCGTAGTTGCCACCTGGGATTTTGGCATCCCCACGGGCACCAGTTTGAGTCTTGGCTGCTTTACTTATAATGCACGTTCTTGTCTGGGACAGCAATCAAAGATAGCCCAAGTGCTTGGAGCCCTGCACCCATGTGGGAAACCCAAATGGAGGTCCTGGCTTTGGCCTGGTTCAGTGCTGGCTGTTGCAACCATTTGAAAAGTGAACCAGCACTTCTAGGATATGCTGATGCCATAAATGGGGGCTGCATTCACAGCTACTGCTGTGTCCACTGGATTTCTGGATCCACACGACCTGGCAAGGGAAGTTTGAGCCCTGGGAGGGCTCTTCTCACAGAACATTTTCCTCGACAGTCTTCAACCTTGTGACTCTCCAGGTTCCCCCCTGTTGAGGATCCTGGGCAGAAAGTCCCAGATCTGCAGCACCTCCACCATCAGGTGCTCGAAGTCCTTTCTGACTTTGGTAATGCTTCTCTGTAGGCCACAAGGACAAGCACATTTTCTCATCTTCTGATCACTGTCATTGCTCACCAGGTACCTGGCAGACAGCCACCCCAGTCATATTCCTTGCCCTGACTCATGTAGGCCTTGCAGGTTCTCATTTAACTGCTACCCCCCCAAAAGTTAAATTTAAAAATTCCACACATCTGACTCCCAGAAACACACACACACACACACACACACACACACACACACACGGACCAGGTGTGCACAGGCACCAGGGTAGCAGGGTACGCAACAAGCACCCTGTCAGTCAGGAGCAAAAGGGGGACCCACCCTGCTGACCATCTCCTCCTGCACCACAAAACCTTCACAGCCATCTGGATCAGAAACTCAGCTAAGCAATGAGAAGAAAACAGGATCTTCTGAAAGGGGCTACAGTGTTCAGTGCCCTCTCCTCTGCCCCGGCCCTATCACAGGTAGTGCAAGTGACCACCAGGCAGCCCAATGCCAGTGGGCTTCTCTCAAAACCTGACTCCAAATCCAAAACAGAGTGACCAATGCCCTTAGAGGCCTGGCCTTTCACAGAGCGTGAGAGCTGGCGGCCACCTGCCCACACCTGCTCTGGATGCCTTCAAGACCCTGCGGCCAACCCACCCCCTGACACACACATACATACAAAACTGGGTTCCAGGCAACTCCTACCCAGCAGGGGCCCCGAGGAAGGCCTGGCCCCTCAGTGGGTCTGGGTTGAGGTGGGGAGCGTGAGGGGGCAATGTGATGGAGTTAGGTAGACGTCAGCCTATGTGAGTTGGAGAGGCCAAAGAAAATGGAAAAATTAGAAGGAAGAAACAGACTCTTTGTATGTTGGCAGGAGAATCCAAGCCTTGAAGGCACACTAGCATTTAGAAGCCACAGTTCTTGACTAACATGAAGCTAAGTTTATAACAGTAAAGTGAATGACTATGCCATTGTAATAAGTTGGAGACAAATAATAGGAGGGGAAAGTCCCATAATGGCTCAAGACCGTAACATTAGACCAAATAAGTATATGAATGGACAAACACAACTAATATCCAAATAGTACACAAAACGTGAGATTTACCAACTGCACCCATGATTTTTCTGCAAGGACACAGAGCAGAAAGCTCTATGGATATTCACAGAACCTCTCCCAGCATAAACAAGATCCTCTGTTGCAGCTTCTTTCTTTTGAGATTTATATATTTTTATTGGAAAGTCAAAATAACAGAGAAGGAGAGACAGAGAAAGATCTTCCCTCTGCTGGTTCACTCCCTAAGTTGGCCACAACAGCCAGAACTGAGTCAATTAAAGCCAGGAGCCAGGAGCATCTTCTGGGTCTCCCACATGGGTGCAGGGTCCCAAAGCTTAGGCCAACCTCGACTGCTTTCCCGGGCCACAAGCAGGGAGCTGGATGGGAGGTGGAGTAGCCTGGACACAAACCAACACCCATATGGGATCTTGGCTCATGCAAGGTAAGGACATTAGCCACCAGGCTATCATTGCCGGGCCTTATTACTGCAATTTCTTAATACAAAGAACAACAAAGCACCTAAAAAATTCAGCCTAATATTCAAGATCAGAGAAAGCAGTCAGCAGGGAACAAATCAACTAAAATGTAGTATAATACAAACAGAAAAATTTTACTTATGCTTCTATAATAACCCCCCCAAATTATTGCTAATATAGGATAACAAGAACAGGATGGTATGTTATCTAGCAATAACTTTTAAAAACTTTTTTCAGTTATGACTTGGCTTAAACCATCACTCCTCACTTGACATTCCAATATGAATTTTTCAATGAGAATCTGACTGCCTGTTGAAATGTGCAGCCTGGGGTCAGCATTGTGTCACAGATTAAGCCATTGTTTGTGAGGGAGGTGTCTCTCACTGGAGCACCGGGACTGTACCATTTTCCCTGCTGCCTGCTAATGTGACTGAGAGGCAGAGCAAGATGGTACAAGGACTGGGGGTGCTGCCACTCAGGAGAAAGCCCAGACTGGAGATGCTGGCTCCTGGTTTTGGCAGGGCTCAGACCCAGGCCACTGGGACCAGTTAAGAGATGAGCCAGATGCATGGTTTCTGCTTCTCTCAATCATACCATGTTTCACCAAATCTGAAAATAAAACCAAGTCTACCTTTATTCTACCACTCCAAGCCTTTTACTCCTTAAGATTTCCAATTTCTCACTAAAAAAAAAAGTTATAATTTGCCAGTCCCTTCAGAACATTCTGTGCCCGCAAAATGCTCCTTTCTCATTTTTCCTAAGGTTTTTTCCTTCTGGTCCTATGACAAGGCTAACACTCCTGGCCCTCGGGCCCGGTGGCGTGGCCTAGCGGCTAAAGTCCTCGCCTTGAAAGCCCCGGGATCCCATATGGGCGCCGGTTCTAATCCCGGCAGCCCATCCAGCTCCCTGCTTGTGGCCTGGGAAAGCAGTCGAGGACGGCCCAAAGCTTTGGGACCCTGCACCCACGTGGGAGACCCGGAAGAGGTTCCTGGTTCCCGGCATCGGATCGGCATGCACCGGCCCATTGCGGCTCACTTGGGGAGTGAAACATCGGATGGAAGATCTTCCTCTCTGTCTCTCCTCCTCTCTGTATATCCAGCTTCCCAATAATAATAAAATCTTAAAAAAAAAAAAATACTCCTGTGCCTCCACTGCTCTAACAACCACAACCCTTCACCTGCTACAACCCTTTCCTCTCTGTCCTCAGAAGAAGACAGACACACATTATCAGCTCTCAACTTCCAATCCCTGTGCCCCTGGCTCTTCTAAGGCACCTAATCCCCCTGGAGGATTCCCTCCAAGCCCATCACACTTAGCACTGCACTCCAAACCCCTACCTCCCAACTCTAAACCCAGAATTCCTGTTTTTCACTAAGCACGTTTTTTCTCCCAGGTCTATCTCCGAAGTTTTGATGGACAATCCACTCTGTGGTTCCTGACTATCTAGCTGCAGTCAGCTCTAGGTACCTCCCCCCCATTGCCTGCAGGGCTCCCCCATTAGTCCCCTCCTCCTCGGGAGGGTGATCCTCTTCACTGCCCATCCAATCCCTGACTTCCTGTCCAATAAAGTTGACTCAACAGGTATAGGAGCCACAGCTGGCCAGGTTGAGACAGAAGCCCAGGAATCTTGAAGAGAAGCTTTGGTAGAGTCCATTTTACTACACCTGTGCACAGCCCTGGGCCCAGGGCCATGTACATCGCCTCCAGGCAGAGGTCTAGACCCTCACCACTGAGCCCTCACCAGAGACCCGACTTCTGTGCCTCTGCGCATCACCATGGTGGCTTCCTATTGCAGGTCTACCAGGTGCAGACAGCACGACTGCCTGTCTCAGCCCTTGCCAAACTGAATTTGTCAGTCCAATGCTCTGCATTTCATACCGCTTCACCACAGTCACCAGTGCAGACCCACACACCACTGACCATGGTGAGCCAGGATCGCTGACCGTGGAAATTCACGCTTCTCTGTTGTTGCTGTCGTCTGTGGGAACAGGACCTTGTGCACTGCCACCAACACAGATCTGCATTTCAACCCACGCTTCCTGCCCGTGCTTTAGCCCTGCCATCGGAGACACATGTCTTGTCTTCCTGCCCTCCCCCCCCATATGTGTCTGTCAACAATGATTCGCGCCTTTCTCCTCCTGCTGATGAGGCACACTCACACTTCAAGCCGCTGCTGCCGGTCTGCTTTTCTCCACAAGCACCCACTGTGCTTCTGTCCCACTGAGCTAGACACAGACCCAAACTTCACTGCTGCCTCCTCCCTGCACTTTGCCCCCATCTCAGAAGGTGCCTCCTAGGAACCTCCATCCATGTAGCAGATCTGTGCTTCCTGCAGCTGTCTCAGGCATGACCTGGGGTTCACCACTTTGGACACAGAACCAACCCACCATCCCCTGCTCACAGCTCTCTGCCAACCCCATCCAGAGTCCGCCTCACTGCAGCCACTCAGGATCCATCCTCACAACTTAGATTCCCCACAGACCCCACCTCAGACCCTAGACGCAATTCAGACAGGAGCTTCCTCAAGAATTTCTGGAGTTCACAACCTTCATCACCGACCTGCTTGGAAAGCTGCCCCTGCTTCTCCAGCCCCACCCTGATGCAGACCCATACTTCCTCACCTTCAAGCCGACCTGTGCCTCCCCAGCGCTAAGAAGGAAACCCATACTTTCCCCACACCACTTTCTGTTGCTTCCTGCCAGAGTTTCTAGAGTTTCTCAATTCAGCATTTAACGCAGCACTGCCCTTCTCCATGAGGCATTGGAAAGCCCACCTGCCCCCTCATCCTGCTTTGCATTCATTGTCCTCCAGAAGATGAGCACCTCACCACTGCTTGCTCAGGAGTCTCCACCGCCCCATTGCAGACCTGGGGTTCATCATGCAACTCTGTCACTACTGAACCTGGACACTGATCTGCAGTTCTCCATCTCCGTTCTGAGGAACACCTGGAATTTGTGACTGCTCACCATTGCTGCTACAAATTCATTGGTCTCAGATGCAGGGCCACACTCTGCACACCCCCCACCCCCCGCAGACCCATGCTGTACCACAATGCAACCCAGCAGAACCTAGTCCCAGGACCACACAGCTGTGATCCTGCAATGCCACTGAATAAAACGTAGCCCCTAACATCACATAGCCTGCAGCAACACACAGATCCAGAATAAAACACAGGCACCAACAACACCGGTTCCCAGAACCACACAGGCCCTAGGGCCACACAGACCCACACACGTCCCAGCACCACACAGTCATCCAGAAGTACACATCCAGTTTAGCACCACACAGCCTCTGGTCCCACAAAATTACTTGGGAAAGTAGCACATCATGGCCCTAGGGCTTGGGTCCCTGCACCCATGTAGGAAACTTGGAAAACCCTGCGGGCTTCTGGCTGAGGACCAGCTCAGCTCTAGTCATTGTGATGGTTTAAATGGGGAGTGAACCAGAGGATGGAGGACTCTCTCCCTCTCTGTCTTTCTCTCTCTATGAAACTCTTGAATTCAAATTAATAAATAATTTATTTTGAAAATCTCAAATATATTTGGAGAGTTCTGCCTTCTACCATCCCATCCAAGCCTGTAATAAACAAACACAATACAAATTATTTGGGCCTAGCACAATGGCTCAGTGGCCAAATCTTCACCTTGCATGTGCTGGAATCTCATATCAATGCTAGTTCATGCCCTGGCTGCTCCACTTCCCATCCAGCTCCCTGCTTGTGGCCTGGGAAAGAAGAAGAAGAGGACCCAAATCCTTGGGACCCTGCACCCACAGTGCAGATCCACAAGAGACTTCCGGTTTTGGATCAGCTCAGCTCTAGCCGTTGTGGCCACTTGGTGAGTGAACCAGTGGACAAAGATGTTTTTCTCAGGTAAACAGAGAGGTGGAGAGACAATGAGAAAGATCTTCCATCCAGTGGTTCATCCCCCAAGCAGCTGCAACAGCAAGAACTGAGTCAATTCAAAGCCAGTAGCGTCTTCTGGGTCTCCCATGTGGCTGTAGGATCCCAAGGCTTTGTGCCATCTTGTAATGCTTTCCCAGGCCACAATCTGGGAGCTAGATAGGAAGCGGAACAGCTGCAACATGAACCAGCACCCGTAAGTGATCCTGGAGCATGCAACACAAGTACATTAGCCACTAGGCCACCATACCAAGCCCGAAACAGTAAATCTTGAAGAAAAAAGAAAATGATTTGAGGAAGCACACAAGGAAATGGTCCACTACGAGTTAGAGTCAGAGAGTGCCCGGAATGCACTGGAGGAGAGCTCAGTTCCATCTGGCCTCCTAGATGGAAACCAGGAAATTTACAGTAGCAGTTCTCAAAGTTTCCCCTAGATTGAAAACAAACAAACAAACAAACAAACAAAAAACACATACACTTCTTTTCTGGTTACCAAGGCCTGACATGTGATTCTAATGATTTTAGAAAATATAAAAACAAATGATGGAGAAAATATCACTCATTTTCCTACTACACAGAAATTGTGCTGGAATTACTGTGCCCTGGTTCAAACAGACACCTACAACACTGCCATCCCACATCAGAGCACCGGTTTGAGTCCTGGCTGCTCCACTTGGCATCCAAGTCCCTGCTAATGCACCCGGGAAGGATCCCTGCACCCATGTGGGAGACCTGGATGAAGCACCTGGCACATAGCATTAGCCTAACCTAAGTCTAAGGTCCTGGTCAATCAGGGAGTAAAACCAACTAAAGGAAGCTCTCTTTACCTCTGTTACTAAGCCTTTCAAATCAATAAATCTGCCATGTCTTCAGTGGAAGATCCTTTGTTCCCTGTGCTGTGGTCTCATGCAAGGTGCAGGTGCCTCCCAGCATGGCCTGAGATAGGCAGAGAGGAGCGTGCAGCTGGTCCTGGGTCAAACCTTGTGCTGGGTCACAGGGAGGCTGTGAGATGAAGTCACGCATGAAACAACAGCAAGAGTGTATCTTGCAACCACCAACAGAGTGAAGGTGATGGGTCTCCACATCCAGCCACTCACAGAGGCAGCAAAGGCAGGGGCCACAGAACGAAAACAGAGGAAACTGCCCACAGGGAAGCTGGACCCACCCCTGGTAGATCATAGCACCAATGGGTGTGGGTGGGAGGGGAGCAGATTGTGAGGGAGGGAAGCAGCAGGGCCTGTGGAGGACTCCAGCCACTGACCCCAGAGTGTTGGAAGCAGGAGGTATCCCTGGGAGAACACTTCCCTTGACTTTTGCCCGGGAACAGCAGGTTGGTGGGCTTGAGAGATGCATGGTGGGTGCAGAGTGAGCAAACCTGGCTCTGGAGTAGCAGGCTGGCAAACGGCCTGCTGCAGACTCTGCATTACTGGCTGTGCCTGCCTGATTCTGGAGCGGCTGGCAGGGTGGTAGGAGGGCTAGAGGCATGGGGACCCCTGCTAACCTGCTGTTTATGCTTCTGTACAAAATGCTTTGCCAGTTTCCTGCTTTTGGGGCCAGATCACTAGGCTAGCAAGTCTGCTAGTCCCAGGAATCAATATTGTATGATTTATTCACTCGTCGTTTGTATGACTGTCTTCTGTGGCATTGTCCCCATGGCAGCCTACTGTAGATGTTATAGCCTACCAATTGTCCACTCATTGTCCCCATGGCAGCCTCCTACAGTTGCTCAATGCACCTGGTACCCATGGCTGTATAACAACTCACTCTTTCTATAAAAACTCATCTAACGCACACTTTGGGGTCACTCTCTGAAGGAGAGGAGAGCTGACTCCAGCCGGTTGGTTTATCTGTCTCCTCAATAAACTTTGCTGCTTAACAGAGTTTTCTGGGGTGCATTTCTTGGGCAGAGGTTTGATTTGGAGGCAACAAAATAAGCCCATTACATACAACCCAAGCAACACAGGGTTATAGAGAATGTTTCCCCCTGGGATTGGACGTAGACTGGGTTGCATCTTCTCACAACCAGATTCCGTGTTACACTGCAAATGTGGACAGGGAAACAATCAACAAATAGAAAGCACAAGGCCTGAGACAACACTATGAAGCAACAGTAGATTTATCAATCAATCCATCAGTCAACCAACCAAAAGACAAAGAGTACCCTACAAAATTCAAATCTATCTTCCACAAATTGGCAGGTGGACCAGATCTCATGAACAGAAAACAACATCCTAAGAATCTCTTTTGAAGTAAAAACAAATAAATAGCTTCTTGAATCCATTCCCGCAACCATGCAGAAAATACATTGAATAGAATACAAATTTTAAATCTTAACCTTCATAATCTCATACAGATTGTCACAAATAAACCTGAAACATACAACGCAAGTAACACAGAATTATTAAAAATGTTTCCTCTGGGATTGGATGCAAACAAGGTTGATCTCCTCCTGACCTGTTTACAATGGAAATGTTGTCATGGAAACAACCAACAAACAGAAAACACAGGGCCTAAGTGTTTATTTCAAGCAAAACAGCTAACTAACTAACCAGCTAACTAAATAATGCAAAGTATAACTCAGGCAATCAAACCCTAAATCAGTCAGTTCACGTGATGACTGGATCCAAAGAAGGAAAAACTACAATTTGCAGAATGACGCAGAGGCATCAAGTACAAACACAAAATGCTGGTCCCTGCCCCCCCAAAAAAGTGGGGTGGGACTAAGAAGGGAGACTACCTAAAATTGAAATGCAGTAAAACAGGATGTAAGATCTGTAAGCATTCTTTACAACAAGCCTGTAAATAAAACCCATGACATAACACACCAAATGCATGGAAAGTATGGAGAAAAGTTCCAAGAGAAGGATGTGGGGGGAAAGTTGTTGAAGTTTGACATTCATAGGATTGTAACTCAGTTGCCATGGGTTGTGACAAGCTCCAGATCACAGTGAGATCTGAGACACGTGGAGGAATGAGTTGGATCATTGAGAAGGTGACAGACAGCACACCAACTTTGGTGGGCCAAGACCAAATAAAAGCTCAGAGGTTTGAACCTGAGCTCTGGCTTCAGCCCTCACTCTTGCTTTCCTAACATACCCTGGTGAGGCTGTCCTGATAATAGGGAGCATTCTAATTGGCTGCTTCTCTTTGACCTCATAGGGTTGCATGGTGATACAAGCTGTCCAATCAGCAGCTACCAGGTCATAGCAGCCCAGAATCCTGCAGCCTCAGCATTCTACAAAAACTTGCTCTCCTGAGTGATGGAGAAAGGTGGTGAGTGGCTCTGCTTTCTATGGTCTTTCTCCCCACAGGGCCTGGCAGGGAGGATGTTCAGCCTCCGTGGAAGCCAGAAGATCATGAGTGTATGGGGCTGGGTGTCCCTTGAGTGTGAGTGCGCTAATCTGCTGAAAATGTGGTGAAGTCTATGGCTTTTTTAACACTGGTACTATGAAAACCTTTCCATTTTCCATCAATTAGAATAGCTGTATATTTCCAAGGAGCCAAAGTGATCTTAGTGTTCAATTAGAGGAGGTGTTTTGAAAAGCGTATGTCATGTAGAATAGCCAAGTCAAGCTGATTTCCACAGGCAGATCACATCATATTCCCTATCATATCTCTCAGTGAGATTTCCTGAACAGCATATAGTGTCATGTGATAGGGTCACCATATTGTAAAAGTGGTCAATTCTGGGTGATGGTTAGGTTTAATGGTGTGGATGTGTGCAGGGTGAGACTTCAGGTTCTCATTATATCAAGGGATAGTGTTGTGGTTAGCCCAAAGCCTAAGTTTTGGGTTAGGGCTAAATTTATTGTTAGTGTTAAATTTAGGCTTATGATTTGGATTCTCAATGGGATAAGAGCTAGAATTAAGATTAGATATAGCTAGGGTTAGGGTTACGGCTATTGTTAAGGTTAGATTAGCAGTGAGGTTACTGTTAGGTTTGAGAGTGAAGTTATGGTTAGCCTTATGGTTAGGGTTAGGTTTAGATTTACAAACAGGATTAGATACAGTCCTAGGATTAGTGTTATTGTATGAGGTAGGATTGGGATTAGTGTTAAGGACAGAGTAATGTTTAGGTTAAAGCTAGATGTAGAGTTTAGGTTAAATTTATGGTGCAGACTTAGCGTTAGGTTAGTGCTAGATTGAGAGTTATTAAAATTAGGATAAGTGCTATGTGGCATTAGAATAGAGCTAAGCTTATAGTTAACACTAGCTTTAAAGCCATGGCTAATTTAGGATTAAGTAGTTTTGTGTTGATTTTTGTATTTTGGTTAGATTATAGTTAATGCTAGAATTATGCTTAGAGCTAGAGTTAATGTTAGGTTGAGGGCTAACGTTAGTGTTAAAGTTTTTGCTAGGATTAAGGATAGGTCAAAATCAAGTGTTAGGCTTATGATTAAGGTTTTGGCAACAGCTGAATTTTGGCTTAGTGTTGTGGTTAGGATGATGATTAGAGTTAGCATTAGGATTAGGTTTAGAAATACAGCTAGGGGATGGTTCAGTTCAGGGCTATGCTTAGTATTCCAGTGATGACTACATTTGTGTTAGGGTTGGAGTCAGGGTTAGGGCTTTGTCTTAGGTTGGGATTAGGGTTAGGATTACATTTATATTTGGGGTTAGACCTAGAGCTAGTGTCGGCATGAGGGTTAGGATCAGGGCAAGGATTAGGCATAATCATCATTTCTGTATTTGGGTATGATGTAGGTTGGAATTAGTATTAGTGCTAGGCCTCATGTAAAGGGTTGGGTTAGTGCTAGGGCTAGGTTTAGGGTTAGGATAATGCCTAGAGGTTGAGCTGTGTCACAGCTAGATTTTATGTTAGGGTTAGTATTAGGGCTGGGGCTAGATTTGGATTTAAATTAGTTATTTCAGGGTTAGTGTTCTGATTAAGGCTAGGTTTATTCTAAAAGCAGGGTGAGGGCCAAGGTTAGAACAAGGGTAAGAATTATGGTTAGTATTAGAGTTAAAATTATGACTAGATCAGGTTGAATTAAGACTAGAGTCAAGGTTAGGATTAGGATTAGGCCTACAGCTTGGCTCATGATTACAGCTATAAAAAGTCAAGAAACAGTTAGTGTTATAGTCGGGGTTAGGATTAGGAGTAATGCTACGGCTGTCACTCGGTTTAGGGTTAGCTGGCAGTGGAGTTAGGATTAGGATAGTTTGAGGCTGGGGTTAGAGTTAGGGCTAGAGTTAATTCATGAGATTGTTACTATCCATACTTGGGGTTAGCCACAGCCATAATCCTGACTCTCATCTAGTCCTAATGTGAGCACTAATGCTAACCCAAACATGACTCCTAATTGTAAATCTAGTACTGATTCTAAATCTAGTCCTAACTCTAATCCCAACCCTTGTCCTAGTCCTAACCTTAATCCTACATTCAACTGTAGCCCTACTGTAGCTCTCATTTCAACCCAAGTTCCAATTCTAATCCTAAACCTAATTATAATCATGCCCTAACTAAAACCCTAACCCTGCCCTAACCCTAAGCATAGACTTAACTCTAACCCTAGCTCTAACCCTAATACCAAATGAATGTTAAAACATAACCCTCCCTCATCCTGTCGTAACCCTGACACTTCCCCTAACATTAATCCTAGCTCTAACCTTAACCCTCACACTAATTCTAATACCAACTGTAGTCCTAACTGTAATCATAATCCGAGCTCTAAATCCTTACACTAACCTTTGCCCTAGTCCTTATGCAAACCTTTCTATAACCATTGAACTATCCCTAACATTAACCATAACATGAACACCAATCATAGCCATAGTGTTAACTGTAGTCCTAATCCTCTTCCTAACCCAAACTTGCTCTAACGCTGACCTAACCTTAAGAGTAATACCAAATTGCAGCCTTAACTCTAACACTAACCTTAACCCTAAATCTAATACCAATTGTCACTCTATTCCTAACTCTAATTTAACCTTACTCTCAACATTAACACTTGCCTTAACTCCAGCCCTATTTCTAGCGCCAGCTGTAGAACCAGCCCAACATTTAATTCTAGCTCATTCCTAACACTACAATTTTCCCAGCCAAGTGCAGCAGCCCAGCAGCTAAAGCCCTAGACTTGCACACACCAGGATCCCATACGGATACTGGTTCTAGTCCTAATGCCTCTGCTTCCCATCCAACTTCCTACTTGTAGCCTGGGAAAGCAGTAGAGGATGGCCCAAAGCCTTGGGACCCTGCATCTGCATGGGAGACCTGGAGAAAACGCCTGGCTAATGGCTTCAGATCAGTTCATCTCCAGCCATTGCAACCGACTGGGGAGTGAGTCAGCAGACAGAAGATCTTCCTCTCTGTCTCTCCTCCTCTATGTATGTCGGACTTTCCAATAAAAATAAAATAAATCTTTAAAAAAGGAAAAAATACACTTTCAAAATGCCTGTACACTCTGTGAAAACAAAACAAAAACACTGCATTTTTCCCTAATTCTAAGAGTAATCCTAACCCTAATGCCAATCAAATCTCTAGCCTTAATTTTAATGCTAGTCCCAATTCTTCCTGTAAAACTAGTCCTAATTCTAATTTTAACCCTAACATTAATACCTATCTTAGACCTATCCTTTCTCTTAATCCTAGCCCAAATACTATCCTAACTTTTGTTCTTCATTACCACTGGCCCTAAGCATAATCTTAGCCAACTCCTAATCAAAAAATTAAAAAAAAAAAATCAAACTGAAATATGAATATTAAAGCTAAACAAAGTCTAAACACAACCCTGAAGATTCAATTAATCCTGAACCTAGTCCTAAACCTAAAATAAGTTCTGTTCCCAAGGTGAACCCTGTCTATAACTCTAAGCCAAGCTCTACACTTTACCTAGTAATATCTCTATAGTTTACCTAATAATACCCCTAAAGCTATCTCTACTACTAAGCACATCCCTAGCTCAAACAAAAATCAAATCAAAATCTTATGATCATTCCTTCACCTTCACCTAGTATTGATTCAGTTGGGTTTGTATTTCTCTTTTTGTCGTTCTTTTGTTAAAGGTCAGTGAGACAGATCAGGGCAACCCAACCTTTCTATGAATGGAGGCCCTTTACAAGAAACTTCTTTTGGGCCCGGCAGCGTGGCCTAGCGGCTAAAGTCCTCGCCTTGAACGTGCCCCGGGATCCCATATGGGCACCGGTTCTAATCCTGGCAGCTCCACTTCCCATCCAGCTCCCTGCTTGTGGCCTGGGAAAGCAGTTGAGGACGGCCCAATGCATTGGGACCCTGCACCCATGTGGGAGACCCGGAAGAGGTTCCAGGTTCCCGGCTTCGGATCGGCGCGCACCGGCCCGTTGCGGCTCACTTGGGGAGTGAAACATCGGATGGAAGATCTTCCTCTCTGTCTCTCTTCCTCTCTGTATATCCGGCTTTCCAATAACAATAATAAAATCTTTAAAAAAAAAAAAAAAAAAAAAAGAAACTTCTTTTTATCTGTTAAAACTATTTTCTTTTCCTAAATCTAAATGCCAATATAGAATAGAAATTTCAAACCCTTTTCCTTTAGGAACTCATAACATTTATCTCTCTTTAGAAGATGCTCCATGTACTTTCTGCTGTACGTGGTGGGAAGCCAGAATGTGTCATTCCGTGTAGTGTAGCAGTTTGGGGCTGTGCGGTAAATAAAATCTTTGTACCTCCAGGGTTGCCATATGTTTCTACAGTATTGCCAAGCCATTTCTTAAGGAGATCATTATGCATCTTAGGGTAACTTCCAGGACAAAGGAGGGCACATAATAAGATGTTTGGGAACAATATAGGCTCGATTGTACTACTGTATACTTTTAGCTGTGTGTTATTGTCTTAAGTTGCTAAAGACCCTTTTACTATATAGCATGATTAATAAAGTCACTTTCAGGTATTATACCAGCTAGAGAAATCATTTCACATTTGCAGAAAACACCACCACCCTCAAGAAAAAAATTGCATGAAATATCAGGCAGGTGAGCAAGGGTCCATTCAATGAGATGAGGCAGCGATGAGGTGATCAGAGAGACTCTTTCAGGCCTTGCCAAACAGCCAGAAATCCCTTGTAGCCTTGCTAACCAGCGAGCCATACTTCTCACACCCTTGTGCCATCTGCCCCAACTGCAGGACTTCCCACAGATCCTAACATGTTTCCATTGTTGAAGACAAAGTTCTAAGAAGCCATGGAATGAAGATCCAGTTTCGTACGCATTTACTGCACAGGTTTCACTCCTGTTCTCACACACATCTCACATGAATGCCATGCACCTCAGCAACATTCCTTTGCCCAAAGTTTCAAGCTGGTAGATGGGATCTGTGAAACAACTGCATTGTTTCTGAAGTTATTTCCAAGAGTAGAGTTCTTCCGAAACTAGAATATGAATGTTGCACCTTCTGGTATGCAATGTATACCTATAACTTTCATTCCACATTTGTAATATGTAATGTAATAAATAAAATGTAATAATGTAATAGAGTACATATAATGTAATGTGTAAGCAGTCACCTTACTAATGTGATAAGGGACAGGGCCTTAATTTTATTGAAAATTTTATTGAAAAAAGTGTATGTTAAGAAAAGTAGTTTGTAACACATACAGTAGGTGCTTAAAACATTTACTTCTCTGGGAGCTCAACGCGTATTGATCACAACTGACTCATTCAAGGAGCATTTCAGTACCCATGCTATTTTCTTTTTATTATTATTATTATATTTTGGCAATCTTTGTTAATTAGGGTAAAAGGTACAAGGGCCACGCGAAAGTGGGTAAGACCACCATTTCCCTATTGTTGCCTTCATATATCTGAGGTAAAGGGAATATTGAGGGAGACGCCCCACCCAGTCTCCCACCCACCCCAGGTCCCGGATGTAGGGCACGCTCTGAGATCCTTGTCCAAGTGGTTCCGATAGTTAACCAGCTATAAATCACTGCCAATCTCGCCACCCCAGGCACAATGAGGCTGTCGAAGAATCCTCTGATTGATACAGTCCATTATAGAGTCTCCCTTTGTCCAGTATTTCGCTGCCAACATATAGCTGAGGTGGTTGATTGACCTGCTCTGTCTTCCATCTTTTCTTGGTTAAGGTTCTGAGTCGCCATTTCAATTGAGGGGATCCCCAAAGAAACTTTGAGGTGTTCCCAGACCAGATTCCTATATGTATTAGCAAGTACAGGGCCCGGCATAGTCCATCACCCCAGTCAGCTGGTGGTTGCAACTGCTGGGTTAGTTCTGTTCTCAGCCCCGACCTCCACTGGAACCAATGAGTGTTGCAGTCCATCCTGGCTCTGCCCAGCACATACTCAGCCCTCACATAAACCAGTGGGAGCTGCAGCCTAGTCAGAGCGACCCACAATAACCCTCACCAGGCCCGCCCCTACCCTGGTTTGCCAGTATGTGTAGCTGACTAGTCCAGTCTGCCCCATATTCCATCTGGCTCTCGTAAATGTTGAAGGGTTTAGTTCCATCTAACCAGCTCAGCTATCCAGCCCTCATGAATGTTGTTGAGTGCCTCTCTGTCTAGCCACCCCAAATCCCGTCCTAGTTATTTTGTGCTCTCCCATGAGAGTGGTAACCCAAGAGGGAGGAGCCCACTATTTCCCTCCCAGGTGTCTCTCACTCCCAGATTATGCACTCTCCAGGTGGCTCTGTGGTTAGACTTGAAGTATTAGCCCCTAGTGCCAAATTCTGCCACGGATAAGCCCCAACAGCTCTCACCCACTCTAATTTTGTTTGCACCAGTAGGAATAGTCCACCCATCCTGGCTCTTCTCTGACCTGGTCCACATGAGGCGCACAGCTGCTGTAGCCCTGCCTATTCTGGTCTGCCCCCATCCCAACTCACGCTCTCCAGTGGGAGTAGCTGTCTGGCGAGGGGACCACCCCTTATTCCCCTGTCAGCTCTGCCCCTCCCTTGCTGATTCTCACGTGTGCTGGTTGGGTGCTGCTGGTTGGGTGCTGCGGTCCCATCTGGCACAGGCAGCCCCACCTTGGCGTTCTGTGTTGTGTACTACTTTTGTCGCGACCGAACCTGGCTCGACCCACGCTCTGCTCCGGTGGATGACGTGAACTGATTCAATCTGGTCCACCCCCAACCCATGCCAAATGTATGCCAGTTACCCATGCTATTTTCATCATTCTCGTGCAACAGTTGAAATACCTGTTGTTACTGAAGTTAGTTCAAGGAATCAAATTGCTTTTCCCCTTTGATAGTGACTGTTACATCCAATTTCTTCTGTGAGGTCAGTGACTGTTGCCTGTTCCCAGGACTCGATTTATATTAGGCACACCAAAGCAAACATAAAGAGAATGGGTTCTAGAGTAACAAGTGCTGTAGGCAAATTTGTATCAAGCCCTGAAATCCATATCCTATTTGATATGTATTTACAATATACACTTACTTTCTTTTAGAACACATAAACTGTATAAATGCTATGCATTTGAGCAAATATCCTTGTCCCAAATATTTAAACTCAGTGTAAGCACAACCAGTTCAAGACATGTATTGTTTCTGAAGTTATTTCTATGAACAGAGTTCTGGAAGTAGAAAATGCTATACCTTCTGGTATGTTGTTTTCACCAACATTTTTCTTTCTTTGCTTTTTCAAAACGTTGTTATTTCTCCCATTTTTTTTATTATTATCATTTTATGATACACTTCCACAGGCCCTGGGATTTCCCCAATCCCCTTCCCTAATCCTCTCCCACCACTGAGATCTCCAATATCATTACAACAGCTTAGTTCTTCATAAACAGTCATAAATCCATCATTGCGGGCATGATATGTCCAGCATCCCATTGTCAAGACACATTCAACAGTTTCACTGGGACTCCATCCTCAATCCAAAAGCAGAGATGCACACCACACCATATCCTCACATTTTTACATGTCAGTCTCCACTACACAGTCACTGTAAATCCCCCCAAGGGAAAAGCCACCAAAGAAAACCAACAACAGGAAGAAAAACAGAACATGTGCATAATATGCCATCAGCTTATAAGATACAGTGTTATTAAAAAGAAGTGAATTTATCTCAGGAAAAAGGAGTTTCTAACTAGTTCAGTAGGTGCTTACCTCCTTTGGTGTCACTGTGAATACAAAACACACAGCAGTCAGACAAGATTTGCTTGCCATGTGTCAGGAACCTTGGCTCAACAGGTTAATCCTCCACCTTTCAAGTGCCAGCATCTCATATAGGCACTTATTCATGTCCCAGCTTATCCACTTCTTCGCCCCCCTGCTTATGGCCTAGGAAAGGAGTGGAGATGGCCCCAGTGTTTGATACCCTGTACCCACGTGGAAGATTCCAAGGAAGCTCCTGGCTTCAGTTCAGCTCAGTTCTGGTCATTGCGGCCTCTTCTTCTCTCTGTAAAGCTGCCTTTCTTTTAATGAATGGACTTACGTCCTTGAGACCCTGCACCCCATAGTATGCCTGGAATATGCTCCTGGCTTCTATCTTTGGGATGGTTCTATCCTAGCTATTAAAGCCATCTAGAGAGTGAATCAAGAGATTGAAGATGTGTTGCTGCATGTCTCATGTTTGAAAGAAAGAGAGAAAGAATTTTAAAAAAATAACTGGTGATGAGATTGATACTTCAATTTATAAGATGGCTATAATAAAAGAGTAAATAGAAATTTCTTCATAAATATGGAATATCTAAATATTGATTATTGATCACGATGAATAATAATGCTTAACATGCAGCTGGTTTATTCTGGAACAAGGAATAATGGCTTTTGTGATCTGTTTTGAATGACACACATTTAAAATGCCACAATGCGAGGAAGAACAAGGGTCCTATTCACATTAGGTGTTGAAACTGCATGTAGCCTGTAGTCCTAGGCAGAAGATTAGAGATATACAAAACCAGACATAATCACAGGCTCATGAGGCGGGAGACATGAGGAGGCAGACAAGGCTTGTTAGTATAGGTTTCTGAAATCCAGGAAGGAGTATAAAACATGCCACATAAACCAGCACAATGGGAGGGGATCTAATAGAACCCATTTCTAACCTCAAGTACACTGAAAAATCAATGACTGAAGCAATTCCTTAACAACATTAATAAGAATTAGGGTTGTGGTGTGATGGCTCAGCGGTTTACCTTGCAGAAGTTGGGATCTAACATGAGTGCCAGTTCATGTCCTGCTGGTGCCACTTCCCTTCCAGCTCCCTGTTTATGGCCAAGGAAAGAGGTAGAGAATGGCCCAAATCCTCGGGACCCTACATCAGCATGGGAGACCAAGAAGAGTCTCTTGGCTTTGGTGAAGTTCAAGTCTGGTTGTTGCGACCACTTTGGGAGTGAACCTGCAGATTAGAGATCTTTATGTTCGTCCCTCTGTGAGCTGCCTTTACAACAAAAATAAATACATCTTGCAATAAATAAATACATCTTTAAATATCAATAAAAGCCGTTAAGAAGGAGAGATGTGACAGAAACAATCACTTCCAGGAATAGAAACATCGTGCTTCACAAAATGTGTAAAAGCTTTCACAAGATCATAACAGCATTTTCAGAACTACTTAGAAATAAGATGTTTTAAAGCAGAAACCAAAAGCCACTAAATTTTTGATACCACTTTACCAAAATACACATATTTAGTAACATAGGAAATATAAACTATATTGAACCAGAATTGGAAAAATCAAATCAACCAATGAACAAAATTCACAAGCAAAGCCGCAGGTCCAGACTTGTTTTGTTCATATGTCCATCACTGCGGCAGACTTGTAAAACATTCCAGACGCTCAAGGAAGAAAAGCACTCCTCCATTTGCAAGATGCTCACAAAGTAAAAACAAACAAACAAAAAACCAGGAAACGAGTTTCAAGTTCTTGCCTGAGTTCAGCATTACATGGATGACACAGCTGGATCAGGACATGAAAGAAAAAGGAAGGAAAAAAGCTTTCCGAAAAAATACACAAATATTTTAAGCACATATTGGCAAGCTAAGTATGAAAACAGGTGAAATCAGTAACAATCAGGATATGCAAAGAAGGTGCAACATGGTTAACATTCCAAAATCAAGTAAGTAACCGATGCAGAAGGCAAACATAAAAAAGACCATTAATATTAAAAGTTAAAAAGCTTTTAAACAAAATTCAGCTTTTAGTGATAAAAGGAAACTGCTAACTGTATAATAAGAATAGCAATTTCCCTACTATAACTAAGGCTACAATGCACCTATAATGACCAGTATTGATAACATAGAACACTGATATTCCCTCGAGTTAAAGCTAGAAAAGGTTTCTTCTTCTCTCTGGTTTTTTTTTTTTAAGATTTATTGTATTTTTATTGGAAAGTGAGATATACAGAAGGGAGAAAAATAACAGAGGAAGATCCTCCGTCCCTTGATTCGCTCCCCAAGAGGCCACAATGGCCGGAAGTGCACTGATCCAAAGGCAGGAGCCAGGAGCCTCTTGTGGGTCTCCCACACAGGTACAGCGTCCCAAGGTTTTGGGCTGTCTTCAACTGCCATCCCAGGCGACAAGCAGGGCACTGGATGGGAAGCAGGGCTGCTGGGATTAGAACTGGTGCCCATATGGGATCCTGGCACATGCAAGTAAAGGATTTTGGCCACTAGGCTACCACGCTGGGCCCACTTACTTTGCCTCTTATGCATTGTTCTGGGTATGTAATCAGGCAATTAAACACAGAAAGGAAATTGTATGCATAGAGGTCAAGCTTTAAGCAGAACTATCAATCTGTAGTAATGATCCTAACATTAATAGAGAGAATAAAACAGAGTGGAAAACCAAATTTAACATGAGAGAATCAAGCAAGATTTCTATGCACTAATGAGAAACATATGAACAACATTAAAATACAAAATACAGACCACAAAGTGAGCATCAGTAAGAGAAATGAGATTGAAAAATTAATCTAAACAGTACTTTCATATATGCTTCAGTTCTGTATATTAAAAAGTCACATGACCTTACAGTAAAAAGCCAACACAAAGAAGACAAGTCCCAGAATTTATTGAATATTCGGTGAATTGTTACTCATTTTGGGGATTGTCACACATTTTTTGGGATTCTAAACTAACAGGATTACAAACAAGGAGGGAAGGACAGACCAGGTGGATTCATCTGTGAGGTGACAGCGCCCCCTGCTGTTGGAAGCCTCAAGCTGCAGGAGATGAGGACGCTTCAGACGTCAGGTGAAGCCCCGCCCCCTACTCCCCCGCCCTCCAGAAACCCAAGTGTCCGCCCTCTTGCCCAGTGTGATTCTGATTGGCTGTGCGTCCTCTGACACCACGCGTACTCGAGGTCTGTGCGCGCCCAGGAAATACGGGGTGTTCCTTTCTGGAGCCGCCATATGCACGTCCCTGGTTCTGCTCCGGGAAGGCCCCGGTGGCTGAGCCAGTGCTGCCCTGTGAGCTCCGTCCCCGCAGGAGCCTCTGCAGGACCCCCGACTCGTCAGAAGCCGAGAAGGGTGAGTGTGTGAGCGCATGTCCTGAGGCCGCGGGGCGGGCGGGGCCGGTGGCCGGGACTCTGCAGCGCTGCCCCTGAAGCTTAGGACTCCCGCTTTCCAAACTGTGCAGTGAGCGGGGGAGGGGGAGAATGAACAGGGACCGTTTGAACTTCATGTTCAAATTTCCTGATTGGTTTTTTCCTTTATTTAATTGTTGTTTTCTTTTAAAGATGTGACGGTTTTTTTTTTTTTATTGGAAAGTCAGCTTTACGGAGAATGGGACAGAAAGATTTTCCATCCGCTGATTCAGTCCCCAAGAGGCCGCAATGGCCGGAGCTGACCCGATCTGAAGCCAGAAGTCGGGATCTTTTTCCGTGTCTCCCACGCGGCCGTAGGTGGGTGCAGGGTCCCAAGGCCCTGGGCTGTGCTCTAATGTTTTCCCAGACCGCAAGCAGGGAGTTTTATAGGCAGTGGAGCGGCCGGGAGGTGGTCTGGTGCCTATAAGGGATTCCGGTGCATGCAAGGCTTTCACCTTTAAAATACCGCGCCGTGCCTTCATTTTTATTTATTTATTTATTTATTTACTATGGCCCTGATTTTTTTTTTTGGAGGGGTGAGGTTGAGAAACAGCGTCTCCAGTCCCCCCCCCCAGCTCAATTCTCGGTATAGCTCCTCCTAAGGGCCTGGGGCAGTTTTCTGGTTGCTGATATCAGACCAGCATAGACTCCAGCAGTTAGAACAGTCTTTTGACCTCACAGTTTCCTCCCAGGTTGGGGGGCAGCATCTGGTGAGGGCGTTGCGCTTGGCAGAGGCCTGGGATGGCACAGCGAGCTTGTAGACAAGGGACAAATCTAAAGGGCCTTCTGTAGGGGAACCGGAAGAAGAAGCTGTTCAGGCAACAGTTGACTAAACTGATTTATCCTGATGACTTCTGATATGGTACCACTTGTCCCCACTGCTTAAGTTCTCCTAATTGGGGTTAGATATCCGCATGAATTGAGAGGTCGGGCTCAGCAGAGAGCATTAAGGCAGGGAATAAATCCCTGATTGGCCAGTCTCTTACCACAATGCCTACTGCTGCCTTCTGCCCTGAGCGATCACAACACTATCCACTATATGCCCCAGGATACAGTTCATTCAGCTTCAGTAAATTGTCTTCTTTTTTTTTAAAAAAGGTAACTGTTAGCTCTTTAAAAGGACTCTTCTGTTTGAACAATAGGCATGAGAGAAAAGCAGTGAATGCCCCCCTGGTACAGCACAGGAAGAAATCATTGCTTTGTGAGTGTGTGTATGTCTGTGTGTGTGTGTGTGTGTGTGTGACAGTAGTTCAGATGACGCGTGTGCACTCCTGTGTCTGTGTCAGAATGTCTGGGTGTCAGCTCTGTGCAACTGCAGTGTGCAGCTAATGCCCAGGCTGGGAGGCAGCAGACAGTGGCTTGGGTACCAGTGTGAAAATTTCAATTTACTGTCTGTCTTGTGGCTTCAGCCTTGCCAGTTGCAGGCGTGAGGGAAGGGAGACAGTACATGAAGAGGTCTGCCTTTGTCTCTCAGCACAGTAAATATACAAAACTAAATTAAGCTTCAAAAGTCTTAGTACATCTCCTTTTACCTAACTTAAGTGCAGACGTTTTATCAGAACGTCCCTGGTTTTTGATCCTCCCTTGAAACATTTATACATGGTCCTCAGTACACACTTTTGATTTTGCTGAGTTCAAAACCGATTGTAACAAACATGACCAATTTACCCTGGCTCCCTCATTCGCCTGAAAGATAGTAGTAGCATGTGGGTTGCCAGTCAGAGTGGCAGCTGAAGCCCTAAAACCGGAGGATATCCACTGTGTTCCATCTATTTTATAAAGCTAACCTCTTGGAGCATTAGTATTTTCTTTACCCATCCACAGTCCCATTCCTTGGTGACATATTAATATCATTTTATTAGAAGCAGATATGTAAGGGGCAATGCAGAAATGACTGATAAACTCTGTGTTCTCTCGGGCTCACCTTGGAAGGGAAACGTTGGCAAAGGCTCGGGTAAATCCTAGGACAATGTGCTCGGGGCATAGGGCAGTTTCATTTTGCATCCCGAGTTGGTTTAGTCATGGGATAGTTTGTACCAACAAAGAGTCTTGGTGAAGGTAAAATGGTGGTGGACTAGAACACTTGTAAATTTGTGACTGCATTTGTGACTGGTTTCATAAATTATCTCAGAGAATGTTTGCAGTGGTCCAATTCTGGTGGTAGAGAGGCTTGTACATGTGTGAGTGTATTTGATTGGTTTAATAAAAAGTATCATTTGTGCTCACTGTCTGGGGCAAGGATCTTAAGACCCAGGGAATTTACTTGGATAAAAGAGTAGCCCTGATATTTTGTTACAAGCCTCTACCAGACCCTAGATAAGCTTCTGCTAAAGAGATGGCTCTGGGTGAGGTCCCAGAGCCATCTGGAACAAAACTGCTTAAAGGGTACAAAAACCAGACAGAGTTAAGACTTGCCATCCACCAACATTAACCTGCTCCTGTGTCTAGAGTTTGAGACTTCACCCTGAGGCCTCTACTAACTCTAGATGCTGAGAGAACTGAATTGCTTTGCCGTTAGTTGTTGGTGGTAAATTGTTATTAAACCAACATAACACATGTGGTGTTAGAAGTGAGAAAAGAAAATCCCAGTGGTCACAACGTTCACTTGGTTTTGAATTTGTGGTTGCAGAAGTGAAGACAGATAGGGAGGAGCCACTCTAGGCTGTGAGGAGTTCCCAGATTGACATTGTCACATTTCTTGCTACTTAGGATTCCTTCCATCAGTGAGGTGAGCCCCCTGGGCACTGTGTCCTCAGAAAGAGTGATCCCCCAGGCCTGGGAACATGGGGAAGCTGCTGAGTGCATCTCCCTGTGAAGTGCAAGCAGGCTGCTTCCCAGAGCTCATTGTATGCTTTTATATTGCTCAGTTATGAAGGAATGATGTGCCATGAGTTGGATGTTACATCTTTGTTCTCTTACATGCAACCTGAATTTTCTCAGTGGTGTCAGAGAAAGATAACAAATTCTTAATACCATCATTTTCTGTTATGTTTGTAATACTATGCACAATATAAACTGATTTGCCTAAGTGAGAAAAAAGCCTGTGTCAGTTCAGGTCTTGGTCTCTTTTACCTCTGTCCCTAGAGGTGACTTAGTCCTGGTTCTGTCTGATGTTTGGTGTTTTTGATTGCTTAAAATTTGTTTCTCTGGTAATGTGGTGGCACAGGCAGTCCAGCTGCTACCTGCCTGTGGGTTCCAGTTCAAGATCTGGCCGCTTCACCTACAATTCTGCTCCTCACTGATGCATCTGGGAAAGCAGTCTAATGTGTCCCAGGTGCTTGGGTCCCTGCTCCCTGTGGGACACCCAGAAGCTCTAATTTCTTTGGCCAGGTTCAGTAATTGCTACCACACATGGAATGAACCAGCAGATGGAGGACCTCTGTTTTCTGCCTTTCAAATAAATGAATAGACCTTAAAAATATACATTTGTTTATTTTCAAGGGACAGTTACAAGTAAAAGAGACAGACATCCTCAGTCCAATGGCTCACTCTCCAGATGGCCCAAATGAACCGTCCTAAACCAAGCTGAGTCCTGGAGCCTGTAGCTTCCTCCAGGTCTTCGGTGTGGGTGACCAGGGCCCAGGCTCTTGGATGATCTTGCACTGCTCTTCCCGGGTGATTACCAGAGAGTTGGGTTGGAAGTGGAACAGCTGATTCCATATGGGATATTGCGTATTACAGCACAATGCTGGCTTTTACCTTAGCTTTTGATACTGATGACAATATTTTTCTTTGTATTTCTCATATGCTAATTTTGGCAAGTGTTTTACATATGAGACAGTACTCTTAGGTTACAAATTGTGGACAAATTCTGATGCTGTATGAGGTGTTTGTAGGTTAGAAGGATTGGAGTCTATCATTTCCTCCCTATGCACTTCTTTAGTTTGTGGATTCTCTAGGATCGGTGTGACTTTATTTTCGTCATTTAGTACTAACTAATATGCCTGGGTGATCACATTGCTGAGTAGTGGCCACCCCTGGCTGGGCACTGCTACTGTCGCATTAACTTGTCCTGATTACTGCCAGTCAGTGTGTACCTTCCCTTACTGTTCTGTGAGATTTTCCTTTACATAATTCACTGCTCTATTTAGGACCACTGGGAACATACATGTGGCCCTCCAAGCTGTGTGTGAAAAGCTGCACCAAACATGCCAACTCTGGTTTTCACATTGTTTCCTTTTGTCACCATTTTTAAAACTAATTTTTTATTCATGTATTTTATTTCTAACATTCAGAGACAGAGTGATCTACCATCTGCTAGTTAACTCCTTGAATTGCTGCAAGATTGTGACAAGGTCTGGTCAAACAGGAGCCAGGAACTAAATCTGTGTCCATGACAAGCAGGGGCAAAGATTCACATTCTGTTTTTTTTTTTTTTTTAAGATTTATTCATTTTTTTTATTACAGCCAGATATACAGAGAGGAGGAGAGACAGAGAGGAAGATCTTCCATCCGATGTTTCACTCCCCAAGTGAGCCGCAACGGGCCGGTGCGCGCCGATCCGAAGCCGGGAACCTGGAACCTCTTCCGGGTCTCCCACGCAGGTGCAGGGTCCCAATGCATTGGGCCGTCCTCGACTGCTTTCCCAGGCCACAAGCAGGGAGCTGGATGGGAAGTGGAGCTGCCGGGATTAGAACCGGCGCCCATATGGGATCCCGGGGCTTTCAAGGTGAGGACTTTCGCCGCTAGGCCACGCCGCTGGGCCCAAGATTCACAGTCTTATGAAATTTCCTGCCTGCTTCCTGGGAGTGCGGTAGCAGCAAGTCCAGTGTAGGGTGACGGTCTCCTAGCAGTTTCTCAACCACTTCCCCAGATGCCCACACATGCTCATTTTAACTGAGCATCTTCCAGGATTGTATTGTCTGTCTTTTATTAAGATATCAAGGCTGTGTCTACTAAATTTTGTTTGTATAGTTTCCTTAGAGCCTGCAATGTACATTTGTCAATAATCTAAACCCAATTATAAGTAATACTGCTCCATTTCTTGAGAAGTTCAGGTATGTTATCGTCCCAGTTTTTTTCACCTATCCTATATATATTTTCTATCATTTCTTTTAGTTATTATAAGTTGTAACATTTTTGTTGATTATTGGCAGTATCATTTTGAATAAAGATGTATATATTAAATGGCATGGAACTGGAAAAAGTGAATGTTTGTACCGTCGTTTGATGTCAAACACTCTCCTTTCAATGACCTGACATCCAAAATCACATTGCAGTTTTTTAATAATGTCTCTTTTATTTGTTTAACAGAATGTGAGAGACGTCAGAAATCCGGTTCACTGATTTACTTCCCATACGCCCACACCTGCAAAGTATGGATCGGGACTAAAGCTGGGAGCTGAGAACTCAGTGCAGGTTTTTCTGTGAGTAGCAGAACCCCAGTGCCTTAAGCCGCACCACTGCATCCCAAGGTCTGCCATACCACAGAAACAGGAATCAAGATCAGAACTAGGAGTGGAACCCAGGAACCCAGGCACTGCAATGTAAGAAGTTCCTTACCTGCTAGCCTAAACACTCAGCATGGTTTTTGGGGTTTTGGTTTTTTTTGTTTGTTTGTTTGGTCTTGTTTTTTTTGTTTGTTTTTTTGTTTTTGGTTGTTGTTGTTAACTAAGATGAATTAATTCAATTTTGAATATCTTAACTCTAATTTTGCAGGGAGATTAAAATGAATAAAACAGCATAAGTAGGGTATGGGAGTGGTAGAATGAACGCATCTTATTTCAATGCAACTAACTCCAGTCCTGGCTACTGTGCCCTCTCACACCAGCCCCCTCCTCATGCATCTGAGAAACATCTGGTGGTGGTGTAAGTACTTGCATATGTCCCACCCACACGTGAGATGCCAAGAGGGGAACCTGGAGTCTGTGTGACACAGCCACAGCTGGGAAAGGCATTCAGAAATCAACCAGTGAACAACACATCTGTATTTCTGTCGTTCTTCCTTTCATGTGAATAGACATTGTAACCAGAGCAGTGTAATTCCCTTTCCATCTAGATTTCAGGTAGGTTTTCCAGCAGGTGCATGTAGAAAATGCCAGGTAACATCATTGTAAATCCTGTACAGGGTGAGCAAGAGGTTCAATGAAAAAGCAAGCCTGACTTCTGATGACAAGGCTGTGTATATTTAAATAATCCTTGTGATGGATATTGTGACGTGACATGTTTTATTGCTACATGCAACGCCAGCGTTCTATATATGGACCAGTGATAGTCTGATGTTCACTTTCTGATCTAATTCCCTGCTACTGTGCTTGGAAGACAGCAGAAAATGTCCCAGTTCCTTGGACACCTGTACCCCTGTGGAGGATCTGAATGGAGTTCCAGAGCCCTGGTTTTGACTGGACCTTGCTGATCATTGTGGCCATGGGGGAGTAAGCAAGTGGAGGGGAGATCTTACTCTTTCTGTCTTTGACTCTTGTACTGTAATTCGCACACTTAAGCAAATAAATAAATTGTTTTTAAAGAATTAGAAAGGGCCTGGCATGGTAGAGTAGAGGCTAAAGTCCTCAGCTTGCCTCCGCCAGGATCCCAGAAGGGCAGTTGTTCATGTCCCAGCTGCTCCACTTCCCATCCAGCTCCCTGCTTGTGGCCCGGGAAAGCAGCAGAGAAAGGCCCAAAGCTTTGGGAGCCTGCACCTACATGGGAGACACTGAAGAATCTCTTGGCTCCTGCCTTGATAGCAGATTGTCTCCAGCTGTTGTGGCCACCTGGGGAGTGGACCAGCAGATGGGAGATCTTTGTCTTTCCTCTCTTTAAATCTGATTTTGCAATGCAACCAAATAAATATATATGTATTTTTAAAAATTTTTATTTATTATTATAATCTTACTTAGCTGATTAGGATACAAAGGGTCAAGGGCTACAGGAAAGTAGGTAATACCATTATTTCCACACTAATATCATTTTTCCCCCTGTATCTGAGGTCAGGGGAGAAACAAAGGGAGAAGCCCCACCCAGCCTCCCACCCATCCCAGGTCCCCAGTGTGAGGCACACTCTGAGGGTCCTGCTCAAGCAGTTTTGATAGTTCAACAGTTATGAATTGCTGCCAAACCTGTCGTTCGAATCGCGATGAAACCTATTCAGAATCCACTGGCTGACATAGTCTCCCCATGGTTGGGGTTCTGAGATCAGCAGTTCAGTTGGAGGGATCTCCAAGGAAACTTTGTCTGATGTGATCCCAGACCTGATTCTTGTGTGTGCTTGCCAGTACAGGGTCCGGCACCGTCCATCGCCCCAATCAGCTTATGCACATGCTGGTTGTTACAGTTGCTGGGTCAGTTCTGTTTCCAACCCTGTCCTCCACTTGAACCAATGGGTGTTGTAACTAAATAAGTGTTTTTTTTAAAAAGACAATAAGTAATTTAAAAAGCACTAACTGAATTTTATACTGTGTATATTGGGACTATTTCGTTTTTTTAGATAGCTCATTGTTTGAAGGGATGATTCTGATTTTTAAAAATTCGAGTGAATTCTGATCAACATGAACTTGAATACTATTTTGTAAGGTACAGTGCAGCATTTGAGTATATATACAGCACAAACTGAGTAAAGCGGGTGGCCGGGCTTTCCATTTATCTTTGTTTTTACAGCATACCCAGTCCTCCGTACCAGTATCCTGCATAAGCACTGGGATGGAACACTGGATCGTGTTCCTTCTGTCTCATTTTCGTTGCTAGCTGTTCTACCTCCTTCCTTTCCCCAGGCCTCACTCTTCCCAACCTGTAATAATCACCACTCTAAGTTTGCACCTGTGAGTTTTTGACACATATATATATATATATATAGTAACATGTTAGATTTATTTTCATATCCAGTTCATCCATTTTGCAGCAGATAACAATATTTTTGTTAATGACTGAATACAGGCTTGGCATTCATTAGGTTTCATTATTAAAATCAGGGAAACAAACACAATTGAATATCTGTATTCTATTTCTGTGCCCTTTATTTCCTTCCCTCGTCTACTTCCGTTGGGAAAATATTAAACTGAATAACAGTAAAAAGTTGGCACTATTATTTAGTTGCATATCTTAGAGGAAATTACTCTCAATTGAGGTATATTGAAGTATATTTAAATATTTCTAGGTTTGCTAAACTTACATATAAGTGTGTGTTATAAGATAAATGGAGAATTTTATTGAATATTGTCTATAAGATTTTAATGATACTTACCCTGCTGATGTGAAATGTTTGGTTTGCTGATTTGCATTTGTTTCCCCCATTTTCTACACCCTTGGGTTAGGTTCACTTTGATTATCATAAGATTGTATTGGTGTGTTGTTGGATTCCTTTTATGTATATTGTGTTAACAATTTTACTTTTATTTTTATCAGGTGTACTGGTCTGATATCTTCAAGTAGATTTCTGGGGTGTGAAAAGTTATTTCAGAAGAAATATTAAGAAATATACAGAAGATAAATTGTGTAGCAATGGAGATTGCATTTTTACTGAGCAATTCCATGGTGTTTTTCAATGTAAAACACAGTCAGATGTAGGTGAAGATCTCCCAACTGCTGATTCAGTCCAGTTTTGGAATCTAAATATTGTTGGGATCAGGATAAGTTTGAAACTGTTTTCTCCCTTTCAGCTTTTTATAATATTTGTAGAAACTTTGGTGTTAATTTGGTAGAATTTAGTAGTAAGACACCTGGTATTGACTTATTTTTGCAAACTTTATTTATGATTCAACATTGTTACTATTGGTTTTGTCAGGGTTTTTTTAATTTAAGATGATTTTGAAAGGCAGATATGCAGAGAGAAAGATCTTGCATCCACTGGTTCACTCCCCATGTGGCCTCAATGATCACAGCTGGCAGAAGTGAGCCAATCCAGAGCCAGGAGCCTCTTCCCGGTCTCCCTGTAGTGTCTCAAGGCTTTGGGCCATCTTCTACCGCTTTCCATGGCCACAGGCAGGGAAGTAGATGGGATCTGCAGCAGAAGGAATTAGAACCAGCACCCATTTGGAATACTGGCACATGCGAAAGAGCCATTGGGCTATCATGCCAGGCCCTAAGGTATTTTTTTAGATTTATTTTATTTATTTTTATTTTTTTTATTATGTTTTTGACAATCTTTACTTAATTAAGGTAAAAAGGTTCAAGGGCTATAGGGAAGTGGGTAAGACCATTATTTCCATATTGTTTCCTTCATGTGTCTGAGGTAAAGGGGGATATTGAGGGAGAAGCCCCACCCACCCCAGGTCCCGGATGTGGGGCATGCTGTGAGATACTTGCTCAAGTGATTTTGATAGTTCACCAGTTATGAATTGCTGCCAGTCTCGCCATTCCGAGCACGATGAGGCTGTCGAAGAATCCACTGATTGACATAGTCCATCATAGAGTCTCCCTTTGTCCAGTATTTCGCTGCTGAGGTGGTTGATTGACTTGTTCTTTCTTCTGTTTTGTCTTGGCTAGGGTTCTGAGTCCAGCATTTCGATTGGGGAGATCCCCAAAGAAACTTTGAGGTATTCCCAGACCAGATTCTTGTGTGTACTAGCAAGTACAGGGCCCGGCACAGTCCTTCGCCATGATCAGCTGGTGGTTGCAGTTGCTGGGTTGGTTCTGGTTTCAGTCCCGACTTCCACTGGAACCAATGAGTGTTGCAGTCTAGCCTGGTTCTGCCCAGCACATACCCAGCCCTCACATCAACCAGTGGGAGCTGCAGCCTAGTCACAGCGACCCACAATAACTCTCACCAGGCCCACCCTCTACCCTGGTTTGCCAGTATGTGTAGCAGAGTAGTCCAGTCTGTCCCACATCCCATTTGGCTCTCTTACATGTCTATGGGTATTGAAGCTTAGTTCCATCTAACCAGCTCAACTGTCCAGCCCTCATGGGTGTTGTTGAGTGCCTCTCTGTCTAGCCACCCCAGCCCCCATCATAGTTTTCATGCCCTTCAGCGGGAATAGTAACCCAAGAGGGAAGAGCCCACTATTTCTCCCCCAGGTCTCTCTCAATCCCGGTTTATGCACTCTTCGGGTGGTTCTGTGGTTTGACTTGACAAAATTAGTCCCCAGTGTCAGCTTCTGCTAGATGATGTTGCTGTGGCTAAGCCCAAACAACCCTCACCCACTCTAATTTATGCTCGCACCAGTAGGAATAATCAGCCCAGCTTGGCTTTTCCTGATCTAGTCTACATGAGGCCCACAGGTGTTGTAGCCCTGGTTAGTCTGGTCTGTCCCCATCCCAGCCCACGCTCTCCAGTGGGAGTAGCTGTCCAGTGAGGGGACCAGCCCCTTAATCCCCCTTTCGGCTCTGCCCCCTCCCTTCCTGGTTCTCACGCATGCTGGTTGGGTGCTGCAGTCACATCCAGTACAGCAACCTCACCTTGGCATTCCACATTGTGTACTGGTTTTTGTCGCGACCAAACCTGGCTCGACCCACGCTCTGTTCTGGTGTTTGGATTTGCCAGTGGATGACGTGAACTGATTCAGCCTGGTCTGCCCCTGACCCATGCCAAATGTATGCCAGTGGGAAACTTTCCATGGCCTATTCTGGGCTGTTTCCTATCATGCTTCTTGCGCTTACCTGCAGGGTCTTTGTCCTGCCAGAGGAGTTGCCCAGGTTCCTCCATTAGAACCCCTCCCAATGCCAGATTTTGCGCATACCAGGGGGTCCATGAGCCAGCCTTACTCAGTTCACCTGCTGTCCTAGCAGGAACAATGGCTTTTCTTGGCTTGCTTTCAACCCATTCTGGTTCTTGCTGTTGGATGTTTCAACCCAGCCATGGCTCGTCCATACCCACATATGGCTCACATATGGCTCACATATGGCTCAGTAGGGTTGAGACCTAGCCTAGTCTGTCCCACATCTATCCTGGTCCTCCAGACACCAGACAGCGTTGGGGGTCTGGCCTGGCCTGGTGCACCCAGTCCCAGTCCACACTTGTGCCAAGGGGGACTACAACTGTTTCCTGGTTAGAACGCAGCCTCCATTCCAGCCTACGTGCTCCTTGGTGGGAACCTCAACCCAGTTAGGGTGTCCCCTTGGCTTCCCAACTAAGCCTATTACCAGCCATAGATCATGCGCATGCCAGTGGTTGCTCTGACTCAGCTTGACTCAGTCCCTCACTTGTCCTGGCCTCTGCCTTAGACACTGTGGCTTAGCGTCCTTGTCTCACACAGACCAATAGGTGCAAGAGTCTAACTTGGCATGACCTGTGCTCCATCCTGGCTTCTAGTTTCGCTTGTAGGCTAAGGTTTGCTCAGTCCTGCCCAGTGCATCCCATTCCAGTACCAATTTACACATTAGCCAACTGTTGGAGCTACTTTGCTCAGCTTGTCCGACCCCCAGGTCTGGACCACATGTTCACCAGCGGGAGCTATGTTTTTATTGGAAATACACATTTGCAGAGAAAAGAAGAGACAGAAAGATCTTCCATCCACTGATACACTCCTCTGGTGTCCACAGTAGCTGGAGATGAGCTGATCTGAAGGCAGAAACTTCTTCTAGGTCTCTGCAAATTCAGTGTCCCAAGGCTTTGGGCTACCCTCTACTGCTGTGCCTTGCCACAGGCAGGGATGTGGATGGGAAATGGTGCATCCGGGACATGAACTGGTGCTCAAATGAGATCCCAGTGCGTGCAAGGCAAGGACTTTAGCCACTAGAGTACTGTGCTTGGACCTTATTGGATTTTTAATGTCTTCCTGATTAAGTCTGGTAAGCTAGTACTGAGAAATTAACCATTTATAATAAGTTGTTAGTTCATAATTAGTATTAGTAGTCCCTAGTGATCTGTTGTATTTTTTTTTTTTGTCAGTGAAGATTTATTTTATCTATGTGGAAGGCAGAGTCGTAGAGAAAGAGGGAGAATTAAAGAGGTCCCCATCTGCTTTATGCCTTTCCAGGTGACCACAATGGCTAAAGCAGGACCAGGTTGCAGCTAGGAGGCAGTGGCTTCTTCCAGTTCTCCCACGTCAGTACAAGGACTCAGGTCCTTGGGACATCCTCTGCATTCCCACGTGCGTTAGCAGGGAGCTGGATCAGAAACGAAGCAGCCAGGACTTGAAGTGCTGTCCACATGGGGTGGTCACACCACAGGCAGTGGTGGAATGTGCTGTCACAGACAGCCCTGGTCCTCTGTACATCTGTGATAGCAATTTTCGTATGTTCCCTTTCTTTTCGATTTTATGTACCTGAGTCGACTATTTTTTTTTTTGACCTAGCTAAAAGTTTATTAATTTGGCTTTTCAAAAAATTAGTGTTTCCTTTATCTTTCCTTGCTTAGTAGAGTTTATTCATTTCTTCACTAATCTTTATTTGGGGTTTCCTTTTACTGTTCCTAGACTTGGTTATTTTCTGGGACATGGAGATCAGTGCTTAGGTTGCTTATTTGATATTTTGTTGTTGTTGTTGTTGTTTAGGTGTTGGGCACCTAAAGTTATAACCTTTGATTTCTATATTTCTCTGACGATGGTGGGTTTTCTTTCTCATTGGCTGTAGGAAGTGTAGTTACAGATAAGGGTGTGCTTTGGTTGCCATCACAAAATAGACTAGATTATGTGCCTTGAATTCAGGTGATTCTTTTCTCGTGTGTGTGTGGTTTTTAAAGACTTATTTATTTTCAACAAAAAAATTAGGTTTAGAGAATTAAGGCGAGACAGAAAAAGATGTTCCATCCACTAGTTCACTCCCTAAATAGCCATAGTGGCCTGAGCTGAGCCGATTCTAAGCCAGCATTCAGAAGTTTCTTCCAGGTCCCCGACATGGGTGCGGGGTCCCAAAGCTTTGGGCTGTCCTTGACTGCTTTCTTAGGCCACAGGCAGGGAGCTGGATGGGAAGCAGGGCTGCGGGGATTAGAACCAGCACTCATATGGGATCCCAGCGCGAGCAAGACGTGGGCTTTAACCACTATGCTATCACGCCAGGCCCTGTAGTTTCATTTTAAATATTATCTGTCAGCATTGGCTGATGCATATCCATACCTACACATACCCAGAACACCTCTATATGCATATATACACCATTATGAAAATGCTTTGATAATCCTGTGTGGGTAATCATGGGGTAATCCATAAAACATAAACTAGAAAGAATGATAAAAATTAACATATGCTAATCAGCATTTATAGTTATTAAAATATAAACTCTGAAATCTGAGAACCTAAACAATGCCAAACCCGCACATAGCAATCCTACTGAACAGTCAATGTGAGGATGATTTTCAATGTTTGTACAAACGTTTTTGGGGATTAAATGAAACATGGAATGTCACATGTCCAAAAGCATAAACCTAATGCCATTGTAGCACAGTTTTAGCTAATGCTTATTTTTTTACGTTATCTACTAAATAAGCCCAGTGAAAATGCAGCGCAGGCTTTCTGCTCTTTGATGAGCAGTTGTAATGCTAAAATTTCCAAATGCATCATAAGTGGTGTATTTGTCAACAAATACACTAATGTTGCCTGTTTAGTGAACTAGGGGTGACATTTCCAAGATGAGAAAGAACATTTATATTCTAGCTATAAGATTGAAAAAAAAATTTTTTTTCTCATGAATCCAGTGCTGTCAGCTCTTCTGATTGAAAATAATTAGGACCCTAGGACAAGGATGAAGACAGTTATTCATGAAAGTCTACAAATCACATGGTTACAAATTCCTCAGAGTTGTGATGAATGGCAGGAAGTAGGAGATTTTGTCATCATAATTCAAAAGGAACCACTTAACTAAACACGCAAATGAACAATGAAGCCAGTTTTCTGTTGGCCGTACCCAATGCTTACATCGCTTGAAAATATGAAATTGTGGACAGTAGCTTCCCTTCAAAAATGTGGTGTTCCCTAAAGTCACACACCATATGAAAGTGAATTGGAGATTAGAAACTACTACAGGGAAAAGATTGTGCAAAAACAAGTTCTGCAGCTGCTGTTTGTTTTTTATATGTGTTGTGGTGCAAAACTTGGAGAAAAGGCAGCAAAAGTTGATATTCATGCTTTTCTCCTTGCAAATTATTCATGTTTTCTTATTAGTGCCAATTTCCACAAATGCAACATTATTTATATTTAGTTCCTAGTAGACAAGGTTATGTCTGATTATTTTTAATAGTATAAAGTATATTAGGTGTTAAAATATTTGATTATTAAAGTTTTTAAAAGCATAATCTATACTGTGGTAGTATGAGGGTACTTTCAGAAGTTTGTGGAAAATAATATTAAAAGGACGAGTTTTTTTGGGCATAAAAATCTTTGAAATCCATGCATACAAGGAGCCTTCAAATATTTGTGAAAATATATATTATGATGCAAACAAGCATGAGTCATATTTTTATTTTTTGTTCCACAATAAACTTATCTTTTTAATTTCACTTCTTGTAAGCATCTACAAGTACCCTTTTACTGTTTTTGACTACAGATCTATTCTCAGCTCTCATGATTAAGCTGGATGAAATACTGGTTGATATCTTGAGTTTGACAAGCAGTGTTGTACAACATAGCATTTTGACACTCAAGCAAATGCATTACAATACAATGGAAAGATGGTGCGTTGTAAGCATCTGGGGTGATATGTCTGCGAGACTTGGGAGCACTCAATGACCTCAGTATCAGTGCAACCACCACTTTTATCCTTTGCTTTTCTAAACAGTACATTAACTGTCCTCATCTCCTGAACAAAAGCAAGCACAGCCCTGAAGCATGAGCATCTTTAAAATGAGACTGAAGACAGGCAATACATATCCACCCAGAAATAGCACAGAATCACAGGAAATTTAAATGCTCCGAAACGCTAAGACCAACCCGAACATAGATGATGGCGGACGGTAATGTCAAGGGGGCAACATATAATGTCAAGCAGACAATCTCATTTCCATCTAGGTAAATATCTTCTTGATCTCCTTTAAGCACATTTCACGACTCTCTAGAAGGTGCCTCTGTCATTTCAAGGACCAGTTCCCAAAAGGTTTCACTCCTACAAGGAAGATAACAAGAAGGAACCAAAGGAAGGAACACATTTGCCCAGTGCTCACCACCAATCACTGTTTTTCTGAGCACAACTGTTTTGCACTTGGGTTCCTGGCTTAGTGAAATTAAATAAATGCTTAAATCATGAGACTGAAAGAAATATACACTATTAAGGGCTATACGCATGAAGAAAGACATTTACTTACAGAAGAAATTGGCCAGCATTATGTTTTCCAATTAAGAAATGAAGGAACTGGGATAGTTTTAATTATGAGTGGTACCGATATCATAAAACATAAATGTGTTTTATTATTAATCCAGTCATTGCCAAAATATCCCCACAACCAAATATTGGGAATTTATAGGAATTATTCATTTTGTATTTATATACTTTTTGTAGATTGGCTGAGGAATTGGGTATGAGTGAATTAGGGTGGGTGGGGGTTAGGGCAGTGAAATAAGAGGGCCTAGGGAGGAAGCTGGATGATGGTAAGAGGTTGTAAAAAATCAGTTTTGTTTAAAGATGATTTAAATGACCACCAGAGGGACTCCAAAGTTCACTCATTGATGTTGAACTTCAGGAAGGGACTATTTGAAAAGATTCAGATTTCTTCCATGGTCTATGATTATACCACGCGTGGGGTTGGGCATTAACTCACAGAAAGGCACTCAGTTGCTTGAAAGGGAGAGCTTTCAAAGATCAACAGGAGACCTGTCAAACTTCACCTGGGCCCCCTCCTGGTCCACAGGCACTGTCGCATTTCTCTGGCTCTTCAGTGTCCCTGTTCTGCCAGAAGGGGCTGCTCTGAGATAGCTGGGATTGGAGGACAACGTTAGGTGAGAGGAAATGTGGTCAGACTGAATAAAGATGTGCACTGTACAAGTCCATATGGCTCAGGCACAAAGCTATCCATTATATGGGGAAAAGAGGCCTTTACTGTAGAATATAGTCAAAGTCTCTGAAACACAAAAATAATGCAGGTCATTAATGGGATACATATCATTGGGTTTAATTTTCTTTTACCTAGTGTTTCCTGCTTCTGTGGCAATGAGACATGTAAATTCACAGAATATGCAAGCACTCATTGAGACAGTGAAATGAACACAAAGAGCCATTCTCCAGTTCATTCCCATCAAGACCCCAGGGTCTCCAATTGCAGGTTTGGCCAGATCCAATCTAGGAGCAAAAAATCACATTAAATTCTCCCAGGGTGGGTATCAGCAGCCCCATCCCTGGCATCTTCCCCTGCCATTTACAGCTGATCAGAAGTAGAGTAGCTGGTACAGGAACTCATGCTCTGATAACAGGATGCCAGTGTTATATTAGTAACTCAACCTGTTGTGTTTCAGTGCTAACCCAGATAAAAAGATTTTAAAGACAAGAAATAAAAATCTTTTTTTTAATAGTTTTTTTTTTTTTTAAGATTTATTTTTTATTGGAAAGGCATCAGATATACAGAAAGGAGGAGAGACAGAGAGAAAGATCTTTCTTCCATTGATTCACTCCCCAAGTGGCAGCAATGCCTGGAGCTGTGCCGATCCGAAACCAGGAACCTGGAACCTCTTCCAGATCTCCCATGGGGTTGCAGGGTCCCAAAGCTTTGGGCCATCCTCTGTTACTTTTCCCAGACAACAAACTGGGAGCTGGATGGGAAGTGGAGCTGCCCAGGATTAGAACCCGTGTCCATATGGGATCCTGACACGTTCAAGATGAGGACTTTGAGCCGCTAGGCTACTGTGCCGGGCCCAAGAAATAAAATTCTTATTAGTTTCTCAAGATGGTATCGTAGACACAACAAATGGAGACATATTTGAAGAAAATTTAATTTTTTTTTTTTACTTTTTATTTTAAATTTTGATTTGTATCGTACGATTCTGTATAGTTTGGGATTTTCCTCTCCCCAAGTCCCACCCCCAACTTGATTTTTCCCGTATTGTCATAACAGTACATTCCTTCATAAAGAGTTGCAATTCCATCAGTTTGCTATTTAAGTGTGCCCAGGCATTGCTGGTACAGACAATGTCAGACAGTCCAGCATCCCATTGTTTAGATATGTCCAGTGCTTTCGTTGGGAGTCCACCTTTTGTTTGGAAGTTGGGATGCATGTTGCATTGTGTCTTCACATCTGGATATGGTAGTCTCCATTGCTCCATCACTGTGCGTTCCAATTTGCATGATAGTTTCCTTATATTAGAGAAAACATGTATTTGTCTTTTTGGGATTGACTTATGTCACTGAGAATAATGGTCTCTAGTTAGGACCATCTAGTTGCAAAGGGTATAATTTTCTTTTTTTTTTTTAAGATTTATTTATTTTATTAGAAAGGCAGATGTAAAGAGAGGAGGAGAGACAGAGATCTTCCGTCCGATGATTCACACTCTCCAAGTGGCCACAATGGGCAGTACTGCACTGATCCGAAGCCAGGAGCCAGGAATTTCCTCCACGTCTCCCACGCAGGTGCAGGGTCCCAAGGCTTTGGGCCGTCTAGCAGGGAGCTGGATGGGAAGTGAAGCTGCTGGGATTAGAACCGGCACCCATATAGGATCCTGGCGCATTCAAGGCGAGAACTTTAACCATTATGCTATTGCGCCAGGCCCAGTTTTATTCTTTCTAATGCTTGAATAATATTCCATGGAGTAGATGTACCACTCCTCTTTGGATGGGTATCTAGGTTGTTTCCATGTCTTTGCTATTGTCGATTGTGTTACTGTAAATATAGTATAACAGATCCCCTTCTCATGCAGTTTTAATTTCTTTTGGTTGTATTCGTAGGAGCAGAATAGCTGGGTCACATGGCAGATTTATTTGCAATTTTTCAAGCACTCTCCATACTGATTTCCGTATTGTTTGTACTAGCCTGCACTCCCACCATCAGTGAAAGAGGATACCTTTCTCTGCACATCCATGCCAGCAGGTGTTGTTAGTTGAGTTCTGAATGTAGGCTGAACTGACTAGAGTAAATGGTACCTTAATGTGATTGTCATTTGTATTTCCCTGATGGTTAGGGAGCCTGATCATCTTTTCATATATCTTGATGTCTGTTAACCATTTGAATCTGTTCTTTTGAAAAATGTCTGTTGATTTCCTTTGCCCATTTTTTTCAGAGTTGTTTCTTTTTACTGTCCCTGGGTTACTGAAGCTCTTTGAAAATCTGGATATTAGTCCCCTATCACTTGTGTAGTGTGCAAAAATTTTCTCCTATTCTGTTGGTTGCTTCTTCACTTTGTTAATTGTTTCCTTTGCTGTACAGAAAGAAGCTTTTTAGTTTGATGTAGTCCCATTTGGTCATTTTGGCTTTGACTGCCTGTGCTCTTGGTGTCATTTATAAGAAGACTTTCCCCATTTTTATTTCTTGGAGAGTATTTTCTGTGTTTTTATTTATTAGTTTGATGGTTTCTGGGTGTAGATTCAGGTCCTTGAACCATTTAGAGCTGATCTTTGTATAATGTGACATGGGCGGGTCTTGCTTCTTAATTTTGCAAGCTGCTATCCAGTTGCCCAACAGCATTTGTTGAGTAGACCAGGCTTTTCCCCTGGATTGTTTTCAGTTTTCTTGTCAAAGATTTGTCGTATATACATGTGTGGGCTCCCTTCTGGTGTTTCTATTCTGTTCCACTGATCTTCTCTGTTTCTGTGCCAGTACCAGACTGTTTGGATGACCACTACTCTATAGTATGTCTTGAGGTCTGGAATTGTGATTCCTCCAGCTTGGTTTTTATTCTTCAGAATAGCTTTGGCTGTTCATGGTCTCTTGTGTTTCCAGATGAACTTTTGTATCATCTTTTCTATTTCTGAAAAGAATGTTGTTGGGATTTTGATTGGGATTGCATTGAATCTGTATATTGCTTTTGGTTATATGGACATTTTGATGATGTTGATCCTGTCAGTCCAGGAATATGGTAAGTTTCTGCATTTTTCAATATCTTCTATTTCCTTTTTAAATGTTTTGTAGTTTTCATCATAGAGGTCTTCTATATGTTTAGTTACCTTAATTCCTAGGTATTTAAGATTCCTCTCCAGTATTTCAAAAGGGACTGTACTTACAATTTCTTTCTCATCCATGGAGTTATTTGTGTACACTAGTGACACTGACTTGTGTTAGTTAATTTTGTATCCTGCTACTCTGCCAAAGTCTGAGTTCCAGTAGTGTCTCGAAAGAGTTTTTTGGTTCTTATATAGAGAGAATCATGTCGTCTAGAAATAGAGATACTTTCAATTCCTCATTACCAATTTGGATTCCTTTAATTCTTTTTTCTTGTCCAATAGCTCTGCTAGGACTTCAAATATTATCTTGACGAGTAGTGGTGACAGTGGACATCCCTGTTTAGTTCCAGATTTTAGCGGAATGGCTTCCAATCTTTCCTCTTTTAGAATGATACTGGCATTGGGTTTTTCATAAATTGCTTTGATTGTGTTGTAGAATGTTCCTGCCTTGCTTAGGGTTTTCAGTATGAAGTGGTGTTGGATTTTGTGAAATACCTTCTCTGTATGTATTGAGATGATCATATGGTTTTAATTTCTAATTTTATTGGTGTGATGTATCACATTTATTGTTTTGCGGATGTTGAACCATCCATGCATGCCTGGGATGAATCCCACCTGGTCTAGGTGAATGATCTGCCTGATGTACTTTTGGATCGTTTTGGCTAATATTTTACTGAGGATCTTTGCATCTATGTTCATCAAGGATATCCGTCTGTAGTTCTTTTTCTGTTGTTTCTCCATCTGGCTTTGGTATTAAAGTGATATTGGCTTCATAGGAAGATTTTGGAAGAATTGCCTGTCATTTCTATTGTTTGGAAATCTTGTGGAGGATTGGGCAAGGTTCCTTTTGAAACATTTGGTAGAATTCAGCAGTAAGCCATCTGGTCCAAGACTTTTCTTGATTGGGAGGGCTTTCAATACTGATTCAATCGCAGTGCATCTTATAGGTCTATTTAGAATATTGTTGGCTTCTTGATTCAATTTTGGTGGATTGTATGTGTCCAAAGATCTATCCATCTCTTCTAGGTTTTCTGATTTATTCGCATATAGTTGCTTGTAATAGTTCCTAATAATTCTCTGGATGTCTGAGGTATCTGTTACATTTCCTCACTCCTCTGATGCTATTGATGAATATCTGCTCCCTCCTTTTTTGGACTATTTGAGCTAGTGGGGAGTCTCCTTTGTTGGTTTTCTCAAATAACCAGCTCTTTGATTCATTGGTCTTATGTATATTTCTCTTGGTCTCTATTTGGTTTATTTTCTCCCATGTTTTGATTAGTTTTTTTTCATACTGATCTTGGGATTGCTTTGCTCTTGTTTTTCTAGTGCCTTCAACTGCAAGGTTAGACATTGACTTGGTGCTTTTCTAGTTTCTTAACATAAGCATTGATTGAGATGAACTTTCCTCTTTTTTTTTTAAAAGATTTGTTTATTTTTATTACAAAGTCAGATATATATAGAGGAGGAGAAATGGAGAGGAAGATCTTCTGTCCAATGATTCACTCCCCAAGTGGCCGCAACGGCCGTACTGCACCGATCCAAAGCCAGAAGCCAGGAATTTCTTTCCGGGTCTCCCATGTGGGTGCAGAGTCCCAAAGTTTTGGGCCATCCTTGACTGCTTTCCCAGGCCACAAGCAGGGATCTGGATAAGAAGTGGAGCTGCTGGGATTAGAACCGGCGTCCATATAGGATCCTGGCGCGTTCAAGGCTGCTAGGCCATGCTGCTGGGCCCAAACTTTCCTTTAAACATGACCTTGATTATGTCCTGTAAGTTTTGGTATGTTGCATTGATGCCTTCATTTGTAGCATGCAATTTTTAAATTTCCCCTTTGTTTTCCTCTCTAACCCACTCACTACTCATTTAGTAACATATTATTTCAGTCTCCGTGTGGTTGCAAGTTTTTTTTTGGTGCTTCAGACCATGATGGTCTGAGAAGATGCATGGTATAATTTTGATTTTTTTTTTTTAATTGCTGAGGCTTGTTTTGTGGGCTATAGCATGGTCAATTCTGGAGAAGTTCCCATGTGCTGATAAAAAAAGAAGTGTATATTCTCTGTAGGATGCAAGCTTCGGTAGATCTCAACTAAGTCCATTTGCTCTTGTGTTTTGGTGAGTTCTGTTGTTTCCTGGGTTGCTGTTTTTTTTTGATCTGTCCATTGATGTCAATGGGGTGTTAAAGTCGCCCTCTGTGATTGAATTGGAGTCTGTTTCTCCCTTTAAATCCATTAATATTTGTTTCATGTAGCTAGATACCTTGGCATTTGTTGCATATACATTTACTATGGTGAGCTCTTCTTGCTGAATGGATCCTTTGATCATTATATGGTGTCCTTCTTCATGTGTTTTAATGTTTTTCACACCAGTGTCTGCATAATCTAAGAAAAGAATGGCTATCCCTGCACATTTTTTCTTACCATTCACTTGAAATATATTTTCTGTCTTTTTACTTTCAGTTTCCTCTTACATTTGTTGGTGAGATGTGTCTCCTGTAAGCAGAAGATAGATGGGTTTTGTTTCTTGATTCAGTCTTCTAATTTATGTTGCTTGATTGATGAGTTTAACCATTTACATTCAATGTTACATGGATAGGTGGCAGTTTGGTACTGAATAGTAAATAAATACATAGTAAGTATACAAAAGTAAATTTAGCTTCAATTGTCTTAGTACATCTTCTTTCAGCTAACTTAACTGTAGACATTCTATCAGAATGTCCTCAATTTGTGATCCCCTTGGAAAAGGAGCATGATCCTCAATACATCCTTCTCTTTCTGTTTTGCTGAGTTCAAAACCCTTTGTAACAAACATGACTAATTTATCCTGGTTCATTCATTCCCCTGAAAGACAGTAGTTAAATAAGGATTGCAATTCAGAGTGGTAACTGATGTCCTTAACTGGAGGGCATCTATTGTGTTCCATCTATTTTATAAGAGAACCCCTTACAGCATTAATATTTTCTTTACACATCCACAGTCCCATTCCTTGATGACATATTAGTATCATTTTATTAGAAGCTGATATGTAAGGGGTGGTGTAGGAAGGATTGATGCACTGTGAATTCTCTGAGCCTTGCCTTCCTAGAGAATAAAACCTTTGCAAAGGCAAGATAAATACTAAGATAATGTGTTTGGGGCATTCAGCAGTTTAATTTGCATCCACAATTGGTTTAGTAAGTTATCTCAGAGAATGTTTGCAGTGGTCCAATTCTGGTGGTAGAGAGGCTTGTACATGTGTGAGTATATTTGACTGGTTTAATAAAAAGTATCATTTGTGCTCACTGTCTGGGGCAAGGATCTTAAGACCCAGGGAATTTACTTGGACAAAAGTGTAACCCTGATATTTTGTTACAAGCCTCTACCAGACCCTAGATAAGCTTCTGCTAAAGAGATGGCTCTGGGTGAGGTCCCTACAAAACTGCTTAAAGGGCAAAAAACAGACAGAGCTAAGACTTGCCATCCACCAACATTAACCTGCTCCTGTGTCTAGAGTTTGAGCCTTCACCTGAGGCCTCTACTAACTCTAGATGCTGAGAGAACTGAATTGCTTTGTCGTTAGTTGTTGGTGGTAAATTGTTATTAAACCAACATAACACATGTGGTGTTAGAAGTGAGAAAAGAAAATCCCAGTGGTCACAACGTTCACTTGGTTTTGAATGTGTGGTTGCAGAAGTGAAGACAGATAGGGAGGAGCCACTCTAGGCTGTGAGGAGTTCCCAGATTGACATTGTCACATTTCTTGCTACTTAGGATTCCTTCCATCAGTGAGGTGAGCCCCCTGGGCACTGTGTCCTCAGGGAGAGTGATCCCCCCGGCCTGGGAATGTGGGGAAGCTGCTGAGTGCATCTCCCTGTGAAATGCAAGCAGGCTGCTTCCCAGAGCTCATTGTCTGTCCTGTCCTTGTGCTTTAATGTTTGCTCAGTTAGGTGGGAATGATGTGCCATGAGTTGGATGTTACATCTTTATTCTCTTGCATGCAAACCAAGATTATTCAATGTTCTCAAAGAAAAAAAAAATCCTTGACAATTTTATTCTCTGCCAAGTTTCAATTTGAGTGTAAAGAGTTTTATACTCTTTAGTAAATGCCTAAGTGAGAAAAAAGCCTGTGTCAGTTCAGGTCTTGGTCTCTTTTACCTTTGTCCCTACAGGTAACTTAGTCCAGGTTTTTTGTGATGATTGATGTTTTCAATTGTTTAATTTGTTTCATTGGTAATGTGATAGCACAGGCAGTCAAGCCGCAACCTGCTATGGGTGCCAGTTCCAAGATCTGGCTGCTTCACTTACAATTTTGCTCCTCACTGATGCATCTGGGAAAGCAGTCTAAGATGTCCCAGGTGCTTGGGTCCCTGCTCCCTGTAGGAAACCAGAGGAAGCTCTAATTCCCTTGCTTTTGCCTGGCCCAGCAAGAACTACCACATATGGAGTGAACCAGCAGATGGAAGATCTCTCGTTCTTTCTGCCTTTCAAATAAATGAATGAACCTTAAAAAAATACATTTGTTTATTTTCAAGGGACAGTTACAAGTAAAAGAGACAGATATCCTCAGTCCAATGGCTCACTCTCCAGATGGCCCAAATGAACCGTCCTAAACCAAGCTGAGTCCTGGAGCCTGTAGCTTCCTCCAGGTCTTTGGTGTGGGTGACCAGGGCCCAGGCTCTTGGATGATCTTGCACTGCTCTTCCCGGGTGATTAACAGAGAGTTGGGTTGGAAGTGGAACAGCTGATTCTATATGGGATATTGGTGTTGTAGTTGGCAGTTTTGTACATTCTCCCACAATGCTGGCCTTTGCTTTTGCTTTTGATACTGATGGCAATATATTTCTTGCTTTTACTTTTACATGCTAATTTATAGCAATTATATAACAATTGGGATAATATTCCTACTTTACACATGGTGGCCCAAAGACTGAAACCATCCTTTAATGCTTTCCTAGCCATTAACTGGGAGCTGGAATGTAGGTACAACAGCCGAAGTTGAAGCAGCACCCATATGGGATGCCAGCACTGTGGGTGGATCCTTAACCACGGGATGCTGGTGCCATCCTGTGGAAGGTTTTTGTTTTAGAGACAAGGACAGAAAGCTTGCAGAGAGATTACTCTCAGAAGCTGGTTCCCTAAACAAATTCTTGTACCATATTGCTTTAAGTTAAAATTGGGAGCTAATGAGCCGGTATGGCAGCACAGAAACTTTAGCAAATTATTTGGGAACCCATATTATCTTTCAAGAGTGCCAGCTTCCATTTATGTTCCATTCAAGGAATTTGTCACCCAGGAAATGAATCCAATGAAAGCTGATACATTAGTAATGAAGAATACAGTGGGGCAACTAAAAGTATAGTAGAGAGTCTTAGAATGGAGGAGGCAGAAGTAAGAATCTCAGAATTGGAAGGTATTTCCTGTCATCAGGGGGAAGCAAACAAAAAGCTGAAAGCAGAGCTGGATCAGGCCAAAAAAAAGTATTCAAGAATTGAAAGACACTATTAAGAGGCCAAATATAAGAGTTATGGGAGTCCCAGAAAGTGTAAAAAGAGAAACTGGTTTTACAAATAAATTTAATGAAAGAGTAAGGGAAAATTTCCCTCATCTAGAGAAAGAATGGGAAAACAAAATCCAGGAGGGGCACAGAACTCCAAACAAGGTTGACTAAAAGTGATCTTCACCACGACACATGATCATCAAGCTCTCTTCAGTTGAACATAAGGAAAAGATCCTTAAATGTGCACGTGGAAAAAATCAAATGACGTATAAAGGAATAACAATTAAATTCACAGCAGACCTCTCACAGGAAACTCTACAGGCCAGAAGAGAATGGAGTGACATATTCCAGATTAGAAATAAAAAAAATTGTCGGCCTAGGAGAACATATCCAGCAAAGCTTTCTTTTGTCTTTGAAAATGAAATAACATTCTTCCATAGTCAAGAAGAGTTAAAAGAAGTTGCCTCTTCCAAACCTGCCCTACAAAGGATACTTCAAGATGTTCTCTTGACAGAGAAGAGGAATAGCACCTACCAAAACCAAAGGCAAATGGGAAGAACATCCCAGTAGAATGACAACAGAAGACTAAAACAATGAACAACCCATTCCTAAATTGACAGGACCAAAGTACCATCCATACATATTAAACTCTGAATGTAAATGGCTTAAGCTCAATGAAATGTCATATTTGTAGACTGGATTAAAGAACAAAATCCATCTATTTAAAGTCTAGAAGAGACACATTTCACCACCAAAAACCAGCAAACACTATATCGCATGGGTTTTGATGTTTTCTGTTAGTTTCATCTCTTCAAAACACTTTTATTATTATTATTTTTTATTACAAAGTCAGATATACAGAGAGGAGGAGAGACAGAAAGGAAGATCTTCGTCTGATGATTCATTCCCCAAGTGACCACAATGGCCAATCTGAAGCCAGGAACCAGGAACCTCTTCCAGGTCTCCAACAGGTGCAGGGTCCCAAAACCTTGGGCCGTCTTTGAATGCTTTCCCAGGCCAGAAGCAGGGAGCTGGATGGGAAGTGGGGCTGCTGGGATTAGAACCTGCACCCATATGGGATCCCGGCGTGTTCAGTGTGAGGACTTTAGCCGCTAGGCCACACCTCTAGGCCCAAAACACTTTCTTCTGATTAAATCATTCAATGACTCGTAGATCATAGAGTAACATAATTTTCTGCAAGAAAGTTCTTGATTTTCGTTTCTTCAGCTACACGTTAGTCATTTAGTAGCATGTTATTTAACTTCATGGTGTTGTTTATTTCTTTTTTCTCCCTGATGTCGATTTTTTTTTTTTTTGTGGCTTTTCATTTTAGGGGATGTATAGTAGCTGTGTAATGGAGACTGTCATATCTAGTAACATGTTATTTAACTTCATGACATTGTAAATTTCTCTTTCACTTTCTGTTGTTGATTTTGTATTGTGACTTTTCATTTGAGGGGATGTACAGTAGCTGTGAAATGGAGACTAACATCCAGATGTGAGGATACAATGTAGTATGCATTTCTACTTCCAGACAAAGATGGACTTACAATAAAACTGTTTACTGTATCTTGACTCTCTGCCATTGTCCATGCCCGCAATGATGGATGACTGTGTATGAAGAACTATACTTTGGTAATGATATAGAGGAACAAGGTTGTGGGGGAGAGAATTGAGGAGGGGATAAGGGAAATGCCAGGAGCCTATGGAACTGTAACATAAAATGATAATAATAATAATAAAATGTAAAAAAAGAAAAAGAAATAAAATTAATTTGAGAAACGAGTTTTCTGAATTCAGTGTCCCCCCATTTTCTCAATGTCTTGTTCAGTTAACTCTGAGATTGTCATGTTTTGCTCCTTTGCAGGGGAGTTTTCAGTAATATTCATTGTGCCTTTGTCTCTCCTTTTGCTTTTGGTCATTGTACTTCTGGTTAGCAGATTCTTCTCCTTGGGGCAGGTTTCTAAGGTGTGCTACCCACAGGTCTACAGTTTGATTTTACTTATTGCATTGGTACACAACTTTTTGCTTGCTCCAATAGTGCCACTCCCTCCAGCATGTTCCAGGTCTGGGTTCTTATGTTAGATTTCCACAAAGAACTCCATAGCCCCAACTCCTGGCTCACCAATATCCACTTCCTATGATACCATCCTGAGGCTGCACTGTTGTCAGTACAACCTTTCTCCTACTTCCGATTGGAGCAGGTCCCATGACTAGGGAGACAATATAGCTAGGTTGTTGGTGGTGCTGATCTGGTCGGAACCTGTTGGACTTTAGGTATGGGAGCCACACGGACCTATTTTGACCCGTACGTTGCCACAGTCAGCATTATTTTCCTGTAGGACCAGTGCAATCCAGTGAACTCAGTGAGTTCTTGTGAGCTCAGCACATGTGCAATTCACTGTTGTCCCCTGTAGTCCAAAACCTTTTGCCACAGTGTACAAAATGGCACCTGATGTGCCACTACTAGAGTTCTTGATCTGCTGGCTGTCAGATCTGAGGGCTACCCAGACCTGTCTTGGGTGGAACCTCTAGAATGCCACGTTGATGCAATTCACTGAGTCAGAAATGAGTTCACTCCCAGCTCTGTGTCAGCTCAGTCCTTTCCCTTGCCTTTTCCTCCTTAAGCAAAATGGTGCCGAGTTTGGCTCTAGGGGCCTGACTGAGCTGTGAAATCCACCCTACTCTCACCCTGTCCTTTTGGGATCTGCTGCTCTGTCTCTGCTCCTGGTCAAATCAAACAGACCAGCAGGACAGGCAGTTCTTTGTCTGGGTTCGCCTCCCAGGCTCCCAGTGAAAGTCCCTTTCCACCTGGTTGCTGGTGAAGTTCCGGCTGCTGGTGGAGTTCCGGCTGCTGGTGGAGTTCAGATTGCCGTTAGCTGAATGCCACTGGAGTATCAGTCACTGCAACACCACACTGTTGTGTCTGCTACTTTGCTGTGTCTGATAGTCTCCAGGTACCTCTCTGCTGTTGTTCTATCCTCTCCTGTTTCCTGGAATGTGTCCTGTCTGCTTCATCCTGATTAAATGTTTCTCTGTCCGTTTAAACATGTCCTTAGCCTATTCCGCCATCTTTAATCCTATGCTTGATCATTTTTATATGATATATGTTTTAAAGTTAGATTGCAGAGAAGAGAGATGTCCCATCACTGATTGATTCACTCTCAAGATTTCAGGACTTGTCATGCTTAGTCCAGCAGCAGGAATCCATCTAGGTTTCCCAGGGGGTTCTTGGAACCCACCCACTGTGTTCCAGGCACAATAGTAGGGTGCTACATTGGAAGTGTTACTTAGCCAGTAGACCTAAACAAGGCATCTGGGAATCAGATGAGATCTATTCCAAGCAGCAGCCCAACCTCCTGTATCATGACATTCACTCCTCCAAGGCTGATGGTTTTCTCTGGCTGTTGCCATAATGTAGCTACTTAATGAGGTAAAGGAAAAACACCTTTCAAACTTTGTTGCTGTTTTATTTGTGGATGTCGTATGGGCTAAGGCAAATAAAATGGCAAAGTCCAGTGTGATTGAGGGTTTAGGAGCTGGGAAGTGTCATCCAAGTCATAAGAACTTGCATTTGGCACAATCACTGGAAAGCTGTGTAGAATAGATGTGTATTATATCCATTTTTCATATATAGGTGTAGACAAAGTTACTCTGATTGAAAGGTGTTTGCCTTCTAGAAAGTTTTTACTATTTGCAGCAAGAAGTGTTCTAATGAAAGTCCTTACATGGAGTCTTTTGCAGCTCATCTGTAGAAACAGAAATACTGAACAGCACGCAAGTGTTGTTCTGTCGCATGAATTTTATTGACAGTGATGTTTCCATGGTGTTTTGTGATTTGAACATTAATTCTTTTTTTTAGTCCTACAATTGTGTACTTTTATTTCAAAAGAAATTTTACATGCCGATTTTATTATGTTTAAGTGTATTTACAATTATTTTTTTGTAATTTTATTAATTACATTGCTTTATGTGACAGTTTCATAGGCTCTGGGTTTCCCCCAACCCCTCCCCATGCCCTTCCCCCATGGTGGATTCTTTCACCTTGTTGCAGTATTACAGTTAAACATTAATTCTTGAAAAATGTTGGTGCTTGGCAGTTTCATCAATATTATTATTATTATTATTATTATTAATTTTCATAGGAATATCAGAGTTACAGAAAGGAGATACAGAAAGATCTTGCATCTCCTGGTTCACTCTCCAAGTAGCCACAATGGCCACAGCTGAGCCATCCTGATGCCAAGAGCCAGGAGCTTGTTCCAAGGCTTCCATGCAGGTGCAGGGTCCCAAGGTATTGGGCCGTGCTTGACTGCTTTCCCTGGCTGCAAGCAGGGAGCTGGAATTGAAATGTAGCAGGCAGGATATGAATCAGAGTCCCTGCAATATCGTGGCTCATGCAAAATGAGCACTTTAGCCACCAGGAGCTGTGCACAGTAGCATTATTCTTGAAATGCAATAATAAAACATTAATATAATGAAAACTTGAGTTTAATCACTGCCAATTATTGAAATTGCTGATACTGTTTCAAGGAAGTCTTCCTGGCACATGTCATTGGTAAAGCACTGTTCTTGCCCTTGGAAGCTGATTGCTTTTGCTTCTCCAGCCATTGTGTCTGCTTCCTCTCCTGACATTGCTTAGCACAGTAGGAACTGCTAAAGAGACTAGGAACAGGCAAGACCAGTTCATCACACCGTCTCTCCACCTTCTCTTGCAGGTGCAGCTCTGCAGCCCAGTACATGCTTCCATGCCTGGAGAACACAAACACACCTTCAGTAAGTTGTTTGTTTACTTCTCAGCTCATTTTACATTGTGTTTTAGGAGCTTGATGATGGTTTTAAGCCAAAATGAAAACAACAAGTAAGAGGGAAAGAAGGCAAAATTGTCATAAGACATTGGAGCTGTCAAAGCTGATTGATTGAAACTTTCTCTCGAGGTTTTTTGATGCTGTAACAGGACATGATTACCAGACATGATTCAAATGAAGATAATTTAATACCAACCCGAAAATAAACACTGAACCTTTTGGAGTACTGCAATTTCCAAATATAAATATATATAAGTCAATAAATAAATATGTATATATATGTGTGTATATATATATATATCTATTAACCTTTCACTTTTGCTTTATTGGAATTGCTGAAACAGTGTAATGCCTATTAACACTTGGAGGATGTACTATACTCATGAGCTGCTACAGAAATGAGTAGAGAATGAAATATTCTGCAGGTTCTTTGATTAAAGATTTAAATGATTCTCATGTGTTATATAATTTTTATTTTATTTATTGCATATTATAAAGTTGGACTTGCAGAAAGAGAAGGAGACAGAGACAGACATGTCTGCTATCTGCTGATTGATTCTCCCAATGGTCACAATGGTCAGGGCTGGACCATGTCAAAGAAGAACCAGGAGGTCCATCTGAGTCTCCCATGAGTCTCCCACCCAAGTGCCTGAGTCATCATGCACTGTTTCCTGTTCACATTGACTTACAGTTGCATTGGAAGTAAGGCAGCTAGTACCTAACTTGCTATGCCACAGTGCCATTTCCTGTTGCTGGGTAGCTTTATTTTGTTTTGTTTTAAGACTTATTAATTTGAAAAGCAGAGCTACTACAAAAAGAGAGAGAAATGAGGAGAGAGCTCTCATTTGCTGGTTTGCTCCTCAGATAACCAGATTGACCAGAGCGCAAGTCTGGCCAGGAGCCAGGGGACTGGTCCAGGTCTCCAACTTGATTATAGGAAGCCAAGTGCTTGAGCCATCCTCCACTTCCTTTCTAGGCCTGTTATGAGAAAGTTGGGATATTCTCGGAGCACCCAGGATATGAAGCAGTGTCCATGTGGGATGCCAGTGGCTTTATCTGCTAAACCACAGTACTGGCCTCTTGTTGTATTATCTTTGGTTTTTATTTGAAATGCAAAGTTGTAGGAAAACTGTGAGCGAGAGGGAGGGAGAGAGAGAGAGAGAAATATCTTCCATCTGCAACTTCACTCCCCACATGGCTGCAGTGGCAAGAGCTAAGCCAATGCAAAGCCCGGAGCCTCTTTTGAGTCTCCCACATGGGTACAGGTGCCCAAGGACTTGAGTCATCCCTCTTGCTTTCTCTGGGCAAAAGCAGGAAACTGGATTAGAAGTGGAACACGCTGGACATAAACTGCACTCGTGTGGGAAACTCAGCCCAGCATGCTACAGTTCATTCCACACATAGTGGCAGCTTTGAAAGGAAGCAGAGGCAGACCATGAAAACACTGACATGCTCCCTACTTCTTCCAGCCAGTGCCTTGCACTGGTTCCAAAGTCTGTGAAAACGTTAACAACATAGACAGCCCTTGAGTACTGTTTCTAGTATTTGTTTCATCATCGCACACTTAGATCAGTAATGCCTTACTTCAGTTTCTCTGTGAACATTTTTGAATGAAGGACATTGCAGTGGATATAAAGTGGTATTGCATGTGGTTACCATTTGATTCACCTAATGATAAATCCTGCTGGGTATCCTCTTGTGCTAATTAAGCTTTTGTTATCTTTATAGAAATGTCTGTTTAGTTCTTTGTCCATTTTGGACTCTGTTTTTATTGCTCTGAGTCTCGGGCTATTTCCTGCCAACAGACCCCGAGACCACCAAGGGGGTGAGGCATCAGTGTTCTTCAGCTGCAAGAATCACTGGGGACAGTCTGATGGAACATATCCATTTATTATGAAGGAAGCCCAAGTCATATTGACTGGGAAAGGAGGCTACAGACGGGCATTCCCTGGCAGCCTTCCCACCCCACAATGACACTAAATGAGTAGTAGACACGTCTGTCCCTTTAGAACCTCCAGTCTTGTCACAGGTCATGTTCTGCACCCACAGCTGGAAGCCATGCCTCAAGTTATGGGCAGTTAGGCTATCGTTCATGTCCACTGGGGAGCATTTAAGTTGACTCTCATACTTATTATGTAATATGCAGTTGTTATTTGCGACTGATGCAAATTAAATTGTGATTGTCCTGTAACTCCACTATGCAGTGACCTTAGTAACATTTTGGATGTCTGTTCTCTAATTATTCTGGTGAAGAAATTCCTACCATCTGCCCACACTGAGTGCGCTGAAATGTGTGAGTAGGAGTGAAATTTTGATGACTACAAATTTGGCTTATAATGCCATTGTTATGGTACAGTATGTTTAATGTATTTTCCAATTTATTCTGATTGGAATGTCAGATTTACAGCAAGGCAGGAGAGACAGGGAGAAAGATCATCGATCCACTGATTAACTCCAGAATGGGCCACAATGGCTGGGGCTGAACTGATCTGAAGCCTGCAGCCACGTGTTTTTCCAGGTTTCCCATGCAGGTGCAGAGTCCCAAGGTGTTGGGATGCCCTCTACTGCTTTCCCATGCCACAGGCCGGGAACTGGATGGGAAGTGAGCAGCCAGGATACAAACCAGTGCCATGTGTGATCCCAGTGCATACAAGGCTTGAACGTTAGCTACTAGGCTACCATGCTGGGTCCTAAATTTATTTTTTGAAATGTTTCTTACTGAATTTCATGTGATCAGAGATGTTACCTAATGATCTTAATATTTTGAGTTTTAGATCTTGTAGTCTTCATGTGCCTTAAAATACATTTAAGGATTATATAGGAAGAAGCAATAAAAAATTTGGAAGCAATGATTAGACCCACTTTTTCCTAACCCTTGAATCTCCCCACCTTGATCCACATGTAAAAATCATCTAAAATAAAAAATATATATATAAACAGTTTTAATTTTTTTAAAAGATTTATTTGTTTTTATCAAAGTCGGATATAGAGAGAGGAAGATCTTCTGTCCGATGATTCACTCCCCAAATGAGCCGCAATGGCCGGTGCTGCCCCAATCCGAAGCTGGGAACCTGGAACCTATTCCAGGTCTCCCACGCGGGTGCAGGGTCCCAAAGCTTTGGGCCGTCCTCGACTGCTTTCCCAGGCCACACACAGGGAGCTGGATGGGAAGTGGAGCTGGCAGGATTAGAACCGGCGCCCATATGGGATCCCGGGGCGTTCAAGGTGAGGATTTTAGCTGCTAGGCCACTGCACCAGGCCCCAACAGTTTTAATTTTATTATTGGAATCACAGATACACAGAGAGGGAGATGCAGGGAAAAATATTATTCACTTATTGTAATCATTGTTTTAGATCCAAGGGTGTTTAGGGAAATGTGATATAAGGTGTTTGTCTTGCTGGCTCTGTCTTCAGACCAGAGAGGGTATACCTAAGAAGCCGTTGAACTTGACTGGACAATAAGATGCTGGACTCTATGTTTGGTATACGCTTGCAATGGGGGAATCTCAACTGAACTTGAGCTGTGGTTATGCAACTAGGTGGAGGAATCCACCATGGTGGGAGGGTTTGGGGAGGGGTGGGGAGAACCCAAGTACCTATGTAACTGTGTCACATAATACAATGTAATTAATGAAGTTAAATAATAAATAATTAAAAAAAAAGAATGGGATTATAAAATGTATTGATTTTTTTATAATGTATGATCAGACACCCGAGGTACATGAGAATATTTTTAGTAGTAATGAGTCAAAAACACTAATCTTTCTTGCTGAATTTGTGGTGTAATGTGTTAGACTACTGTTGGTCATACTGCATAGCTGTGCCAGGCCATAAAGGAAATCTCGGAGACTATTTTTTTTAATCATAAAATTACAAATAAAATATAGGGGAATGAAAAAGAAGTAGATTGCCTAAGTACCTGCAAAAATATCAATGTAAGTATCTTTGTGAAATTCTCTTTATTGAATTTGAAATACATTTCTTCTTTACTCACCAATATATATCCAGAAATCAAATTAAAATGTGTAGTTATGTAGTCTTTAAATACATTAATTTTTGTGATCATTTTTATAAATATGAGATGTGTTTGAAAGTTAGATTGCAGAGAAGAGAGATGTTCCGTCACTGGTTGATTCACTCTCAAGATTTCAGGGCTTGTCATGCTTAGTCCAGCAGCAGGAATCCATCTAGGATTCCTGGGGGTTCTTGGAACCCACCCACTGTGTTCCAGGCACAATAGTAGGGTGCTACATTGGAAGTGTTACTCAGCCAGTAGACCTAAACAAGGCATCTGGGAATCAGATGAGATCTATTCCAAGCAGCAGCCCAACCTCCTGTATCATGACATTCACTCCTCCAAGGCTGATGGTTTTCTCTGGCTGTTGCCATAATGTAGCTACTTAATGAGGTAAAGGAAAACACCTTTCAAACTTTGTTGCTGTTTTATTTGTGGATGTGGTTTGGGCTAAGGCAAATAAAATGGCAAAGTCCAGTGTGGTTGAGGGTTTAGGAGCTGGGAAGTGTGATCCAAGTCATAAGAACTTGCATTTGGCACAATTACTGGAAAGCTGTATAGAATAGATGTGTATTATATCCATTTTTCATATATAGGTGTAGACAAAGTTACTCTGATTGAAAGGTGTTTGCCTTCTAGAAAGTTTTTACTATTTGCAGCAAGAAGTGTTCTAATGAAAGTCCTTACACGGAGTTTTTTGCAGCTCATCTGTAGAAACAGAGAAATACTGAACAGCACGCAAGTGTTGTTCTGTCGCATGAATTTTATTGACAGTGATGTTGTTTCCATGGTGTTTTGTGATTTGAACATTAATTCTTGAAAAATGTTGGTGCTTGGAAGTAACTATTTTAAAATAATTGGCACGATGCTTTAGCTTAGGGTTGAATTCCTCACCTTGATTGCACTGGGATCCCATATGGGTACCTGTTCTAATCCCAGCAGCCCGGCTTCCCATCCAGCTCCTGGCTTGCAGACTGGGAAAACAGTCAAGGACGGCCCAGTGCCTTAGGAACCTGCACCCACAAGTGAGAACCAGAAGAGGCTCGAGTTTCCTAGCTTTGGATTGTCTCTGCTCCAGCTGTTGTAGCCACGTGGGGAGTGAAATATTGGATGGAAGATCTTCCTTTCTTTCTTCATCTTTGTATATCTTACTTTGTAATAAAAATAAATCTTAAAAAAATCTTTAAAAAAATAAGTAGGAATTGATAGCATCAACCTAATGATGACTGGAGTTTAGTTACTGCCAGTTATTGAAAATGCTGATACTGTTTCAAGGAAGTCTTCCTGGCACTATTCTGATTGCTTTCTGAAGCAAAAGCTGATTGCTTTTGCTTCTCCAGCCATTGGGTCTGCTTCCTCTCCTGACATTGCCTAGCACAGTAGGAACTGCTAAAGTTCACTCCCTCTCTCCATCTTCTCTTGCAGGTGCAGCCCTGCAGCCCAGTACATGCTTCCATGCCTGGAGAACACAAACACACCTTCGGTGAGTTGTTTCTTTACTTCTCAGCTCATTTTACATTGTGTTTTAGGAGCTTGATGATGGCTTTAAGCCAAAATGAAAACAACAAGTAAGAGGGAAAGAAGGCAAAATTGTCATAAGACATTGGAGCTGTCAAAGCTGGTTGATTGAAACTTTCTGTCGAGGTTTTTTGATGCTGTAACAAGACATGATTACCAGACATGATTCAAATGAAGACAATTTAGTACCAACCTGAAAATAAACACTGAACCTTTTGGAGTACTACAATTTCCAGATGTATATATATCTGGAAAAAAAAATATATATATATATATTTTAACCTTTCACTTTTGCTTTATTGGAATTGCTGAAAATATATATACATATATATATTTTAACCTTTCATTTTTGCTTTATTGGAATTGCTGAAACAGTGTAATGCCTATTAACACTTGGAGGATGTACTATACTCATGAGCTGCTACAGAAATGAGTAGAGAATGAAATATTCTGCAGGTTCTTTGATTAAAGATTTAAATGAATCCAGTTATTTGTACATTATAAAGTTGGACTTGCAGAAAGAGAAGGAGACAGAGACAGACATGTCTACTATCTGCTGATTGATTCTCCCAATGGTCACAATGGTCAGGGCTGGACCATGTCAAAGAAGAACCAGGAGGTCCATCTGAGTCTCCCATGAGTCTCCCACCCAAGTGCCTGAGTCATCATGCACTGTTTCCTGTTCACATTGACTTAGAGTTGCATTGGAAGTAAGGCAGCTAGTAGTTAACTTGCTATGCCACAATGCCATTTCCTGTTGCTGGGTAGCTTTATTTTGTTTTGTTTTAAGACTTATTAATTTGAAAAGCAGAGCTACTACAAAAAGAGAGAGAAATGGGGAGAGATCTCCCATTTGCTGGTTTGCTCCTCAAATAACCAGATTGACCAGAGCGCAAGTCTGGCCAGGAGCCAGGGGACTTGTGCAGGTCTCCAACTTGATTACAGGAAGCCAAGTGCTTGAGCCATCCTCCACTTCCTTTCTAGGCCTGTTATGAGAAAGTTGGGATATTCTCAGAGCACCCAGGATATGAAGCAGTGTCCATGTGGGATGCCAGTGGCTTTATCTGCTAAACCACAGTACTGGCCTCTTGTTGTATTATCTTTGGTTTTTATTTGAAATGCAAAGTTGTAGGAAAACTGTGAGCGAGAGGGAGGGAGAGAGAGAGAGAAATATCTTCCATCTGCAACTTCACTCCCCGCATGGCTGCAGTGGCAAGAGCTAAGCCAATGCAAAGCCAGGAGCCTCTTTTGGGTCTCCTACATGGGTACAGGTGCCCAAGGACTTGAGTCATCCCTCTTGCTTTCTCTGGGCAAAAGCAGGAAACTGGATTAGAAGTGGAACACCCTGGACATAAACTGCACTCATGTGGGAAACTCAGCCCAGCATGCTACAGTTCATTCCACACATAGTGGCAGCTTTGAAAGGAAGCAGAGGCAGACCATGAGAACACTGACATGCTCCCTGCTTCTTCCAGCCAGTGCCTTGCACTGGTTCCAAAGTCTGTGAAAACGTTAACAACATAGACAGCCCTTGAGTACTGTTTCTAATATTAGTTTCATCATTGCACACTTAGAGCCGTAATACATATTTACCTGTAATTTCTTTTAGTTATATTCTTTGTAGAAGTGTCTATTTAGCTTTTGTCCATTTGGGGTCTGTTTTTATTGCTTTTGAGTTTGTGGGGATTTTCCTGCCAGGAGGTCCCGAGACCACCGAGGGGGTGAGGCTTCATATTTTTGGCTGCATTACTCGCCAGGGACAGCCTGAGGGCAATTTCCACTTGGCTGTAAAGTGAGCACAACCAGGAACACTAAGAAATTAATGGCAGATGGGCAGTCCCCGACAGCCCTCCCACCCAATAACAGTGTAATTGAGTAAGAATGCACAGATATATTGTAATACACAAGCATCATTTATTTTGAAACTTATGCACAAGTTAAATTGAGCTTTTCTAATAACTACCACCCATTGACCTTAATAACTTTTTTGAGCTCCCAGAATGTGTAATGATTTTCGCCAATCCTTTCCTACAACCAGCGCACACGCAATGTGTTGTAATGTGTGAATAGGAGTGAAATTTTGATGACTCCAAAGTGACTTATAATGCCATTGTTAAGGTACAGTTTGTTAGATGCAGTTTCTAATTTATTTTGATTGGAAAGTTAGATTTGCAGAGAGGTGAGACATAAAGACAAATTTCCATCCTCTGTTTCACTCCCCAACAGGCCGCAATGTCTGGGGCTTAGCTGATCCTAAGCCAGGAGCCAGGAGTTTCTTCCATGTTTTCCACACAGGTGCAGGGTCCCAAGGCATTGGACTGCCCCGTTCTGATTTATCAGGACACAAGAAAGAAGCTGTAAGGGAAGTGAGCAGCCCAGATACATGCCAGTGCCCATATGGGATCCCAGTGTATGCAGTGCAAGGACCTTAGTTGCTAGGCTACTGTTCCAGGCCTCAAATTTATTTTTAAAGATGATTTCAAACTTAATTCCATGTGATCAGAGAAACTACCTAATGATTTTAATAATTTGGCTTTTCACTCATATTTTGGTCACTTTGTTTTCCTTTTAACTACTTGAGGAAAACGTAACATCTTTATTGAAATGTGAATTTAAGCTTATTTTGAAACTTATGCTTAAGAAAGTAACAGGGAAAAAGGGAAGATAACTGGTCAATAATGTTAAAGGGCATTCAAAATATAAAAAAGCAAATAGGTTTCTTATAGCATGGCATTTGCCATATTTGTATATTTTCTGTTCAACGTCCGGCAGTGACTGGCTGATACTAGTTAATGTGTTACAAGAAGATAATTCCTAATAAGGCTGTAATTTGTTTACCTACAAAGCTATAGTTTACTATGTAGTGATTAAATTTTAGTGTAATTTAAATATTATTTCATTGAAAAGTAAAACAATTAGAAAGTAGAAAGGATTTTAATATGTATATACTCAGATGTAAAAACTATGGGGTTCAGTCCAGCGCAGTAGCATAGCAACTAAAGTCCTTGCTTTGAACATGTTGGGATGCCATATGGGCACTGGTTCTAATCCCAGCAGCCCTGCTTCCCTAGGAAAGCATTCAAGGACAGCCCAATGCTTTGGGACCCTGCACCTGCATAAGGAGACCTGGAAGAAGTTCCTGGCTCCTGGCTTTGGATTGGCTCAGCCCCAGCTGTTGCAGCCACTTGGGGAATGAGCCAGTGGACGAAAGATCTTCCTCTCTGTCTGTCCTTCTCTCTGTATATCTGCCTTTGCAACAAAAATAAATTTTTTTTAAACAAGTGTGGGGTTCATATTTATATTTAACTCCAGAATAAGCAGTAGGAAATAGTTACTCATTTACTCAAGGTCAGTTTAATAATATTTCCAATATTCCATTATTTAATATGCGAATAAGAACATTGTATTTTATTATTGCTTTATAAGATATTGAAGTATCTCAGGATATTTGAGAACAGCCTAAATTATTAAAAAATTTTCTTCTTATCCTTTGCAATATTAAACATGTCTTCATTATCTGATCTAGCATGTTGTTTAGTTCATGTTATATATAATCTGTATGTATATTATATATTTATATGCATTGTATATACTATATATGTTATATGTATCTACAAATTACACTGTGAATTCATCTTATAATTATAGAAAACAATCTGTTATAGAATAAGAAGGAAATTGTAACTTCAGATTTGCACAGAATTAGCACATAGTGCGCAGGAAATTTGATACATAGCTCAGTAAATGTTGATTAGAATTTTCACTGATTTTTGTAGTTTTTTTTCCTATAGGACAGCTGATGAGACACAGGCATTCTACATTCTCCATGTGCAGGTTTATTCTAGCAATGCCTTTCAAAATTTGCCATCCTGTAACCATACATGTAGATGTATATATGGGTGTTTTCCATGATCCCAAGCACTTGAATCATCATTTGCCACCTCCCAAGATACATTTTCAGGAAGCTATATATGAAACAGAGCAGGCAAGGCAAGACAAATTGGCACTGTTATGCGGTATAAGATATCCCAAGCCTAAGTTTGAATTTTTTTTAAAGATTTATTTATTTTATTGGAAAAGCGGATATACAGAGATGAGGAGAGACAGAGAGGAAGATCTTCTGTCTTATGATTTACTCCCCAAATGACCATAATGGCCAGTGCTGTGCCAATCCAGAGCCAGGAGCCAGGAACTTCCTCCAGGTCTCCCATACGGGCAAAGGGTCCTAAAGCTTTGGGCCGCCCCTGACTGCTTTCCCAGGCCACAAGCAGGGAGCTGGATGGGAAGTGGAGCTGCCGGGATTAGAACCAGTGCCCATACTGGATCCCGGTGAGTTCAAGGTGAGGACTTTAGTTGCTAGGCCACACTGCCAGGCCCTAAGTTTGAATTCTTGTGCCAAATTTTTTGTCCTGTCCCCCCACCACTTAAAATATACAACTTCAGGGCCTGGGACAGTGGCCTTGCAACTGAAGTTTTCATCTTGAATGTGCCAGGATCCCACATGGGCACTGGTTCTAATCCTGACTGCTGCACTTCCCATCCAGCTTCCTTTTTGTTGTCTGAGAAAGCAGTCGACGATGGCCCAAAGGCTTGGGACCCTGCACCCAAGTGCAAGACTCAGAAGAGCTCTTGGCTCCTGGCTTCGAATCAGCACAGCTCTGGCTGTTGTAGTCACTTGGGGAGTGAATCATTGGACGGAAGATCTCCTCTCTGTCTCTCCTCCTCTGACTTTGCAATAAAAATAAAGAAGTCTTTAAAGATGTTAAATCTTAAAAAATAAAAAAACATAAATCTCCAAGTAACGAAATTTTTATTTTTAAGAGTTATGTTGTTAATGCATTAGTACATAAGATGTAATGCTCATTAATATTGCTCAAGTCCATACTTTACTAATACTAAAATCTGCTGTATTTAGACTGTCAGGGAACTGCATTGCCTTTATGTGAGCATTTGAAAAAAAAAATACTTAGATGTTATTCATGGATATGGTTACTCTGTTTTCTCATTTCAGATCCGTACAGAAATAACGAGCTGCTTGGAGCTAATCAGAAAAGTCAAGAAATAATCTTCAGGCAAGTTGTAATCACAACAGTTATGTAATAACCCCCCCCCCCAAATTGCATTGCCAAAATGCTTAATCAAGCTCTGGCCATAATTGAAATATGATATGAAAAAGAAATTGTACAAAAAAAAGAAACTTGAGAAATACTTCTTTCTTTTTTAATTTTTTTTGTTTTTCATTTGCAGGCAGAAATTTTATTTGCAAAGTGACCAGATGAATGTCGAAAAGCAAAGGGAATGGAATAACATTTTTTGGGAGAGAGCAAGGAGATGGGGTGACTAGTGAATGGAGGGAGGGAGAGACACCAAAATTTTTCAGAGGGCTCTTAGGTTTTCTTTTTTTTTTTTTTCTTTAATTTTCTTAATTACATTGCATTATGTGACAGTTTCATAGGCTCTGTGTTTCCCCCATCTTCTCCCCGTGCCCTCCCCCCATGGTGGATTCCTCCACCTTGTTTCAGTATGACAGTTCAAATTCAATCAAGATTCTTTCTTTGCAAACATATACCAAGTATAGAGTCCAGCATCTTATTGTCCAGATAAGTTGAACAGTTTCTTGGTAAGACCATTTCTGGTCTGAAGGTAGAGCTGGCAGAATATCATCCCAATCAATTAAGAGTCCCAACATAACATCAACAACAATTTACAACATTATGGAATTGACATGGTTTTGAGTAACCAAAATGTTAAAAAAAAAAAATGCAAGTTCTTAGCCACATCCTGTGATTAGCTCATTGATATTTCAATTTTAGTTTATATACAGAACCGGCTGCTAAACCCCTTAAAATGGTTAAAGGGTGCTATTCAGCTGTCTCATGTCTATTTTCATTTTAGTATTTAACCGTTTGTTGTGTTGAAGCATAATTTTGCTGAACTTGGCGGATTTTGGCTTATAACTCTGACAAGACATTTGTCGACAATTATGGTGCAGAACATTTTGTTTTTGGAGGGGTGTGCAGAGAAATCTTTAATACCATGGTGAGGAGTGACTAATCTTTGTGTCCCACCTAGTGAGGTATGAGAAAATCCACGTTAGCTCTTCCCTGTCAGATTCTAAGCTTTACTTTTTGTTGTTTGTGTATTTATTCTAGTTGTTTTTTGTTTGTTTGTTTTGAGGAGTTTCGGGAGTGATCCCGATGGTCATGGTTTTTAGGTTTTCTAAGGGTTTCCTGACCTTTTCAGGTCTGGGAAGGAACCTGTGGGTAACACATTTCTCATTGTCTCTCAGTCAGACAGGAAAGAGCTCTTACTGCACAGCTCCAAGTACACCCCTTCCATTCGATGGCTTTTCAAGGCTCAATGGTGGGAAGCCATGTGAATGATAGAATTGAGACAGGAGATATTATAGAGATTGATCTTCTCTCAGTTCATCTATGAAGTATAGAGGGAGTCATCCAAAGGCCCACATAAGTCATTTCAACAGATCAAACCCAAGCAGAATACTTTTGGGTGCTAGAAGTCTCATCACTCCACCAACAAAGGTAAACCAACCTGAAACATGAGAAAAAAGCCCAGAACTTGGGTACTGTGTCAGGTGGTCGGCATTCAGAATCCACCTGGGGTGTTTCAAGTCACGCAGAAAGTGGCTTATTTCAGGGACTGCCAGTCTTTCCTCAGGATTTTTTGTTTTAAACACGCACCAAAAGCTTTGCTTCCAAAATGAAAATTGAGGTGATAGGAAAAGTCCAAATAGGTAGTTGGTGATTAGAGCCTCTTAGGTCTTAAGCTGCTATGCTTCCTATTTCCACCACCGTTAAAGTACAATGCATCTGGTAATCAGTGAATCAACAATCAATGGGAGTCAGACTGCCTATGACCTACATCAAAAAATTTTAAAACCTAATATACTTTTAAGACCCTAAGCTACTTGGAAACGGGGACGGGAGAGCAGAGAAATCTTTCATCTCCTTAGGAGGTATGAGGAAGACGTGAAGTATAACCTATCGGGAACATAACAAGTACTCATAAACAACAGACTCGAAGCAGTATTAGACAATAGTAAAACTACAAAGACATATAGGGGGAACCGAGAGCGATCCTGACAACCTCTCAACAGGAGGTCATATGCACAGAACAAGAAGGGGGGGGGAGACCCCAGAGTGGACAGGAAGAGGCTTGTATCCTAACCCTGAAGACTCTCAGATCCTCACCAAGGACTATCAGTATGGGCACCAAGGACTACATCCCAACAGCCAAGGAGACCACGGGGAATTGCACTGCCTTCAGAGGCCAAGAACTCTGAGGTCACCCAGCCCCATTTGGATCTACCACATGGGATGGAAGAAACCCAAATTCTTCCTTGCATGAGCCAAGAAACAACAGCCAGGATCCCTGAGTGGTCTGCAGAAACAGAAGAACAGTGAACTTCCTTCAGGACTAGGGAGAGGAGCCTTTTCTGGTCCTTACTTAGTTCCAACTTTGGATCCCCACCCTCTCTTGCAATGACCATTAGGGTCACTCCAGAGCCCTCCCCTCCCCTTAAAAACAAATTTTAGAATAGATAGAAACAGAAATACAAGGAAAGCGTAGAACCAGACAGGAAACAGCATGGATCCACATATACCTTACTAGATAGGACACAAAGATTAGTTAGTCCTCACTAGGATATTGAAGATTTCTCTGCACACCCCTCATAAAACTGTTCTGCACCTCAACTGTTGACAAATGCCTTGTTAGATTTATAAGCCAGTTTAGACTATCCTAAAATCTGCCAAGTTCAGCGAATTATGCTTCAACACTATAAACTGCTAAATACTGAAATGAAAATAGACCCAAGACAGCTGAATAGTACCCTATAGCCACTTTAAGGTGTATAGCAGCCAGTTCTGTGTATAAACAAAAAATGAAATGTCAATGAGGTAGTCACAGGAGGTAGTTAAGAACTTACATCGTTTTAACATATTTGTTACTCTATACCATGTCAATTAATTCCATAATGTTGTAAATTGTTGTTGATGTTGTGCTAGGGCTTTCAGTTGATTGGGATGATATTCTGCCAGTTCTGCCTTTAGACCAGAAATGGTCTCCCCAAGAAACTTGCATTTATCTGGACAATACGATTGATGCTGGACTCTATGCTTGGTATATGTTTGCAAAGAAAGAATCTTGATTGAATTTGATCTGTAATACTACAACAAGGTGGAGGAATCCACCATGGGGGGAGGGCACGGGGAGAGGTTGGGGGAAACACAGAGCTTATGAAACTGTCATATAGTGCAACGTAATAAAAAAAAGAAAGAAAAAAAGTACAGTGCACCTGAAGGCTTAGCCAGAGCTAGACAGTAGCTGGAGGTGTGGTGGTTGGATGGGTGGGGCCATGTTTGTATAGAGCTATGATGTACCGAGGGTCATTTGTACAGGTCATCCTGCTTTGAGCAAAGGCATGCCAATCTTGTGAAGTAGTCTCTCATCTGTGTCAAGCCACGTAGTTCTGGTCTTAGAACCAGAAGTCTTTTTTTATGTATCATGTTGAACACCAGAGCAAATGTTACCAGGAAGACTCAGTGGCTCATTCCCGAACTTAGTACATTAACAGAAACCGGGAATCAGTTGTCATCAGAAGTTTTACTTGCTAAGTGAACAGGTGAACTTGGAAGAGGGGAGGGGGGAAGCACCTTCTGGAACAGAGTTCAGAGATGGGGTGCCCTTTGAAAGGAGAGAGGGATATACACCATAATTTATTTCAGAATGTGTTCTTTCTTTTTCCTAGGATGCCTGATGAAATGCCATTTGGGAAAAAGCATGCCTCTGATGCCCCCGAGAACAATCTCCAGTGTGAGGAAAATTTCAGTCAGCATGACAAGATGCATGTTTGCCAGCAGTCTTTTGAACACAATGGGAAACAGATATTCCTTATGTGTGAGAAAGTTTATATGAAAGACCCATGTAGTAAGCAACCTGTCCATGTGGAAGAAACAATTCAAGTTGAACAGAAAGTGTTCCATAACAATCCTTACTTTGGCACACATCAGCAAACACAATCAGGAGAGAATCTCCTCAATCATTTCAAGAGTGAGAAATCTCTTCTTTATGAAACAGATCTCCAAGTAAGTCAGACAACCCAAACAGAAAAAGGTCATTATGTATGTGTCTACTGTAAAAAATATTTTAGCTATAAATTTTGCCTTACAACTAATCAGAGAACTGACACAGAAGAAAATTTTTATGTGTGCAATGAGTGTAAAGAAAACATTTACCAAAAGTCAGAACTCATGAGAGATCAGATCCTTCACACTGGAGAGAAGGCACATGAATATAATGAGCTTGGAAAGGCCTTTTACCAGCAGTTATCTCTCATCAGACATCAGAGAATTCACACTGGGGAAAAACCTTACAAATGTAGTGAATGTGGAAAAGATTTTTCTCACAAGTCATCCCTAGTCAGGCATCAGAGAATCCACACAGGAGAAAAACCTTATGAATGTAGTGATTGTGGAAAAGGGTTTTCTCAAAAGACATCCCTAATCAGACATCAGAGTATGCACACTGGAGAAAAATCTTACGAATGTAACCAGTGTGAAATATCTTTTAACAAATACTCAGATTTCGTTGCACATAAGAGAATCCACACTGGGGAAAAACCTTATGAATGTAGTGACTGTGGAAAAGCTTTTTCTCGGAAGTCATACCTAATCATACATCAGAGAATCCACACAGGGGAAAGACCTTATGCGTGTAGCGAGTGTGGAAAAGCTTTTTGCCGGAAATCATACCTAAGCTTACATCAGAGAATCCACACTGGGGAAAAACCTTATGGTTGCAGCCAGTGTGTAAAAGCCTTTACCAACCAGTCAGATCTCATTAGACATCATAGAATCCACACAGGGGAAAAACCATATGAATGTAATGAGTGTGGGAAAGCCTTTTATATGCAGTCACATCTCATTAGGCATCAGAGAATCCACACAGGGGAAAAACCTTATGAATGTAGCCAGTGTGGAAAATCCTTTAGCAACCACTCAGATCTCATTGCCCATCTTAGAATCCACACAGGGGAAAAGCCTTATGAATGTGGTGAGTGCGGAAAAGCCTTTTATATGCAGTCGGATCTCATTAGACATCAGAGAATCCACACAGGGGAAAAACCTTATGAATGTAGCGAGTGTGGAATAGCTTTTTCCAGGAAATCTTACCTTATTAGACATCAGAAAATCCACACAGGGGAAAAACCTTACGAGTGTAGCGAATGTGGAAAAGCGTTTTCTCAGACATCATACCTAATCATGCATCAGAGAATGCACACAGGAGAAAAACCTTATGAATGTGGTGAGTGTGGGAAAGCTTTCTCCCGGAAGTCATACTTAAGCTTACATCAGAGAATCCACACAGGGGACAAACCTTACGAGTGTAGTGATTGTGGAAAAGCTTTTCGTCTGAAGTCATTCCTTATCAAACATCGGAGAATCCACACAGGGGAAAGACCTTACGAATGTAGCAAGTGTGAGAAAGCCTTTTACATCAAGTCACACCTCGTGAGACATCAGAGAATCCACGCAGGACAGGAAACATGAATGTAGCGAGTGTGGAAAAGCCAGGAACACTAGCCAGGTTTCATTTTACATCAGCATATTAACAGATGAAACCTAATGAATGAGTGTGAAAAGCTGCACAGTGTTAATTTTTCAACAAGTGTGGAAAAATTCTTACACAAACAGATTTTGAATGAAATAGAAACATAAAAATTTCAATAGTTGGCATATACACAGAAAGGAATAAAATATCACTGCATTGACTGAAAAGTCATTTTTCTGAAGTCAATTCTGTTGAGCCATGGAGCTCAGAAATACGAAAGCATACAAAGAGAAAAAGTAGCTACCATAAACCTTTGTTGTGGAGTATCAGAGTTTTCAAAGTGAATGCAAGAAGCATTAGCCAGAATGCAAATAGAAAAACACTGTGAAAGTGCAATGGATGTGGAGAAACATTTTGAATGTCTCAGCAAGTGTTAAATAATAAACATGAGGAGTGTCTATTTCAGAACATAGGCTATGTACTGCTAAAATAATTAAGATGCAATTTGTATGTGACCTCCCTTTGTTGAGAGGAAAAATTGTAAATAATTTTTCATGTTTTGAATATTGATAATAAATATTCAGGCGTAACATTTGTCTGAAATATCATTTTTATCATTCCCACATTTAATATAGCTTTTTTAGAACCTGAATATTCGCCCATATTTCATTGCAGACTAATATTGGAATCACTGATATCAACTGATGCATGTGGGCCATGGTAATGCTGAAAATTCAGCTCTTGTCCACAGTGGAGCTTGTGACATCTCGGTACTCTTATCTCCTTGAATACTCTTGTGTGGGAGATCACCCCTGGGTCTCTACCAGCTTAGCCCATGTGGGAAGCCATAGGCACACAGAACACCCTATGTCCAAGGGAAACCCCTGCCAGTAGAATCGGCTAACAGATTCCAACCTGGCCTATTCAATGAGCATGTAGCCAGAGTGGTTGGCTGCACCCCTGTCTCTTTGATCTTGGGAGGAACTGTGCTAGAGCTTCCCTGATAAGCAGCTCTAAGAAGTTAAAAAACAACCCTCATCTTGTTTACCAGTCATATGAAACGAACAAGATCCAAAGCATAGCTCTCATCCCAGGTGCTAGCTTATCTTGGCCTACCTGCGTGTGGCCTTAAACACAGCTTCCAACCTGTATGTGGAATGGGACCTGTGACTTGATTAGGGGGTCCAGAGAGATAGGCATATCTACTAGCCAGTTATAAGGGATTGTTGGTGGTAGTAGTGCTGGAACCACCCTTCTGCCTTCCTCCTTTTCTGTTCTATATTAGCTTGTAAGATATCCCCAATACACAGATATTCCTCACAAGTTTGTCTCTGGTGGTTCTATAGCCAAAGAATACCATCACTTCGCCCCTCCGTGGTCTTAGGGCCTACTGGTCAGGAAAGCCCCAGTAGTTTAGGAGGTATATCCCAGAGACATAAGAATGTTATGATATTAGACTCTTGGGATGTGGTAATAGCCACTGGAGTTTATGTATCAGCTGCTACCACTACTGATTCCATGCTACCACGCTGATTTCATGCATCATTACTTCCCACAGTAACTTTCTTGCCAGTGGATGAGCTACTCCATTAGATACCAGCCTGTGCCTGAAGTCTTTCAGTTACAAGGGTGAGAACCAGGACCAGCACTGTTGCATAGCAGGGTAAGCTGTCTGAGGTGCTGTCATCCTAGAAGAGCACCACTGGTTCACATCCTTGCTGAGTTCCTGATCTTGCTCCGGCCTTCTGGCTTCATATCAGTTCAGCTACTGCAATTCAGCCATTTGGGATGTGAACCAGTGGATGGAAGATATCTTCCTGCCTCTGTTTCCTTCATTGTAACTCTGCCTTTAAATAAAATTTAAAAAAAAATTAAGAGTGGGTACCATGACTGATGTTAAGGTAAATCAAAAATTTAGTGTGAAGCCCATTAACATGTATCTTTTTTTTTGTGACATCCTTGTCCACTTCCACTACTTAATATTCAGAAACAAGGCCCCATCAAACCCAAAAATGATGGGCATTGAGTGCAGGAGAGGCAATTTTGTTTTTCTGCAGAATGTTCCACATAATCACTGCCTTACCTAAACTGCAGAATGAAGTCTGTACAGTCTTACTGCTTCCCGCCAACATTCCCATGTGAGCCCCCAGCTGTGAACCCTCTGCTATTGTTGCTCATCAGCTCCTGGCTCAGGTCCTTCCTAGGAACAGTCCTCGGAGAGCCTGCTTGGCAGTGAGATTTCATGCTTTGCTGTTCTTGTTTTCAAACATTCCTAGCCTCTCTGACATCTTAACATCCTTTGATTCTTGTGATTGCGTTATAGGAAGGTAGAATAGGGCAGAAGAATAGGATTCAAGGGGATTGAGATAAAACAGAGGAGTGGGTCATGTATTCCTGTTGTAAATCCAGCTTCAGTAACCAAGGGTTGGAACAATGTTCAAGCTGTACTGATTGGGTTTCTCTCACCTTTCAAGAGGCACCTACCACTCAGCTTTCTCAGGGAAGTGTTTTCTGTTTCTTCTTCCCTTCCTCACCTGGCCACTTTGCAAATAAAACTTCTCTGTCTAAAAATGAATAAATGTAGTTAGAGACACAGTTTCTATATCTATGCACTTCTTCAATACGAGCAACTGGGACTTGGTCCAAATCTCCTCATGTGCACTTGCTGTTATCACCTAATCATTTTTTTTTCATGTTTTGGGTTTCTGTGCACTTTTTAATAATTTAATTCCCCTCACTGTATATATAGAATTTCCAAATTTTCTGTTTTATATTTTTTATTCCTGTTTTGGGTAAGTGGGGTTATGGGGAGAAGTCATACCTACCCATCCAACCATCCCAATAGCCCAATGGTGAGTAATGGCCCCCACATACTAAGGCCCCAACACTATCCAGTTCACATTAGGGCTGGACTTGGGTCTGACTAGGCTGGATGGGGTAGTGACCCCCATCAGCAGGAGCCAGGACTGGGAGAAGACCGAGCCAGGACAGGCTACAACACCTGCTGCCAAATGCTGAGTTGATTCATGTTGCGCCAGACTTGACCACAACACCAAGACGTGAAACCTGCAGCGTGGTTGGTGGGAGGTTACTGCTGGCCTACTGCTCCCACTTGAGAGTGTGACTACTGTAACCAGGGGCAGACAAGTCTGGGCAGTTCTACAACACCCCTTGGCCTTCATGTGTACTGAGTTGGAGAGAGCCAAGCTGGGATAACCAACTGTATCCACTGGCGTAGCCATGAGCCAGAATAACTGAAGGCTGGTTTGGCTTTGCCTCAGCATCAGCTGGCATTTGCTGGAAATAAGGGCAGTTCCTATCAGACAAGACAGTAGAAGTGGGCCTGGCACAGTAGCCTAGCTGCTAAATTCCTCACCTTGCAAGCACTTGGATCTATTATGGATGCTGGTTCATGTCCTGGCAGCCCACTTCCCATCTCACTCTGTATTTCCTGGGAAAGCAGTCAAGGTTAGCTCAATACTTTAGAACCCTGAAGCTTGTGGGAGACCTGGAAGAGGTTTCAGACTCCTGGCTTTGCATCATCTCAGTACTAGATGTTGTGGACACTTGGGAAGTGAATCAGTGGACTGAAGATTTTTCTCTCTATATATATCTGAGATCTTCCTCTCTATCTGTTTTCTCTCTATATCTGATTTTTCTTATTTTTAAGATTTATTTTTATTGCAAGGTCAGATATACAGCAATGAGGAGAGACAGAGCGGAAGATCTTCTGTCCTATGATTCACTTCCCAATTGACCACAATGGCCAGAGACTTCCTCCAGGTCTCCCACACCAGTGCACGATACCAAGGATTTGTGCTGTCCTCAACTACTTTCCCATGCCACACGCAGGGATCTGGATGGAAAAAGAGGGCCACCAGGATTAGAACCAGTGCCTACAAGCCATCCCCATGCATTCAAGGTGAAGACTTCAGCACTATGTCACCATGTATGACCCATATGTCTGGCTTTCACACACACACACACAAAAAAAGAACCAGTGGGGGTTGTTGTGTATTCAGAAACAAAAAGCAAGAAAACAAACAACCACCACCCCCCAAAAAACACTAAATTTAAATAACAACATTGTAAAACCACCCAGTAAGTGCAAGTTCCATAGTGTGAGGGGGCCTGTTGGGGAATTTGTGAACACCCGCCCTTATGGGCTACAACTCTGGCCATTGCAGCGATTTGGGGAGTCAATCAGCCAGTGAAAGATCTTTCTCTCTGTTTTTTCCTTACTCTCTGAATATCTGCCTTTCCAATAAATAATAGTAGTACTAATAATACTACTGATAACAAAATAAAAATAATAAGGTACTCTAAATTTATTGAATTTCATTCCTACAGTTGCTTTAGCAGGGTCAGACAAAATTGTTTCACAGGCTTCATACAAAGGTTGGTCCAGACATTACTTCTTTCCTTTTAAGGCAAATGGAAAATCAGTTTAACTGAAATGACACAGAATAGGTTCTTCCCCCAAAATGTTCCCAACATTTGACTAAAGTCTCCTGTTGTTGCGACAGGGCTCGACACCTCTGTAAGATTATCCTGTCAAGGAATTGTTAGGGGTCCCTAGGGACATGCCTCTGTCCTCACTGCCCCGCATGTCAAACTACTCTGTGCAAACACCCACAGCAAAGCTGCACTCTGTGCTGTTAGCATCTACTCAGTACTAGTGTGAGATGTAGAAGTGAACTGAGCAATTCTTTTTTTAAAAAAAGATTTATTTATTTATTTATTTTAAAGATTTATTTTTATTACAAAGTCAGATATACAGAGAGGAGGAGAGACAGAGAGGAAGATCTTCCATCCGATGTTGCACTCTCCAAGTGAGCCACAATGGGCCGGTGCGCACCGATTTGATGCTGTGAACCAGGAACTTCCTCCGGGTTTCCCACGCGGACACAGGATCCCAAAGCCCTGGGCCGTCCTCAACTGCTTTTGCAGGCCACAAACAGGGAGCTGGATGGGAAATGGAGCTGCCGGGGTTAGAACAGGCACCCATATGGGATCCCGGGGCGTTTAAGGCGAGGACTTTAGCTGCTAGGCCACGCCGCCAGGCCCGATTTATTTATTTTTAATGGAGAGTCAGATTTACAGAGAGAGAGGAGGCACAGAAAAAGATATTGCATACGATAGTTCACTTTGCAAGTGCTCACAACTGGAGCTGAGCTGATCTGAAACAAGGAGCCAGGAGCTTCTTCCAGGTCTCCCACATGAATGCAGAGTCCCAAGGCTTTGGGTCATCCTTTACTGCTTTCTCAGGTCACAAGAAAGGACTTGGAAGAGAAGTGGAGCAACAGGGACATGAAGTGGCTGCCATAACAGACCCTGCCACATGCAAGGCAAGGGCTTTAGCCACTAGGCTACCGACAGGAACCTGAGCATAGTCCAATGACAGTGATGTTTCAGTCCCAATTTAGTAAATCAACAGCAACAAAGGAATGGTTCTGGGAGTAGTATTTCCTGCAGGTGTTCCCCAGGTCAACAGATGAGGCAAAATTGCTGAACCTTGGACAGGTACTGAAGGCTCTGGATTCATTCTCACGGTTGTATGATATCCAGGATTGGGAGAGAGTAAAAAAAACAATTGTCTTTGGAGTGTTTGTTGGAGTGTTTTTTGGAGTGTTTGGAGTGCCTGCTAAATAGTCCTGCACCAGCACGCTTTCGTTTGACTTGTGTACTTCATGCAGAAGTATTAGGTGTCTTTCCTGCAGTTATACCCCTCTTCCTAGGAAACGGGTTACTTCCTGATTTTTGCTCTCATTTTGTATTTTCTTTTTCATGTTATTTGACCCTTGTTACTCTTCCTATTTTTTCTTAACAATGCATTGTTTCTTATTTCCTGTAGCTATAAATGCGCTCTCTTGAGAAACTTTTCCCAGGTTTACAATTTCCATGCAGTTTATACTGAGCACATGGCTTCAACTATGAGGAGTTCTTGTGTGGCTCTTTAATCCACAAAATGAAAGAAGAAAGACCGTGTGCATAAGCTGGTATTGCTGACAGTAACATGCATTTTTGATTATGGCCTTGAGAGAGAGGCCCAATGCATTTTCACAGGCTTCATAATGTGCAGATTGCCCTGCGCATCCTAAAGCAATGACAGGCAAGAGCACCCCATGCTGTCCTCCTTGTGCCGGGGCCTGTTTGGGAGAGTTGTCACCTTAAGTGAGGCCTAAATGAAGAAAACCAGCAAAGAAGATGGAAAATGGGGTAGCATTTAGGAAGGGGGATTAAAATGCTCTATGAAAATGAAGTGATCATGAATGATGAATGCCACAACTCTGAGGTGAACAAAGGCTGTGAGCTACTAAGCATTGGTGATTTGATGGCTTGGATTGAAGAGCAGCAAATAGAATATAGGAGGTTTGGATATAGGAAAGAAGAAAAGGGTTTTTGCTTTCTCAGTAATTAAAAAAAAAGTAAGTTGTGCTTCCAGACATAAGGGGAGAAGGCTTTGAAAATGAGGCGCTGTGGGTGGGTGGTTAGAGTGCATGACAAAAAGATGCCTTCAAGATGTACCAGTCCAGTTTCTCCATGTTACAGATAAAGAATCAGATGTGAATAGGTGGAATTGCCGTTGCCTAATCACACAGGAAAAGATGACGGGTTAACTCAGCTCTCTTGAAGGGTAGTTCAGTGTTCCCTCTGCTGTCCTGGCTGTATTCTAGCAATTTGCCTTCCATCAAATAAAAGAAAGATGCTTCTTTTTTGTGAGATCTAGGGAGAAGGACAGAAGGAAAAGCTGAGGTGCAGCCATGGTTTGTGATGGTGAGGAAGATGCATGGAGGAGAAAGAGATTCTTCTGCTCAGCCCAAACTGCGTGGAAATGATTTCATGTAGCTCACCTTGCCAAGCAACACGACATTTAACCATGGGTCAGTGTGACATTAAATGGCATGCGTATTTTTAAAGTCACTTCAGTTTTCTCCCTCTTATCAGTGACTCTCATTAACTTGGGAAAGTCTCTTTCTGGATGTACTCATAGGCAATTATTGCACTTGTTGCTTGATTTTTTTCTACTGCAAAGACGTACGGGCTGTGTGATGAAAATGACCCTAACATAAGATTTTCCTGGATCAGTATTGTGGTTGGTGCAGTGGGTTAACCTGATGCCTGCAACATCAGGATTCCACATGAGTGATAGTTTGAGCCTTGTATGTCTTACTTCCAGCCCAGTTTCCCGTGAATGTACTAAAAAAAAAATAGGCAGATTGCTGAAGTACCTGGCCCATGCCACCCACGTTGGAGAGCAGGAAGGGGTTTCAGACTCTTGGCTTTGGTTTCACCCAGCCCTGGCCATTTGGGAAGTAAACCAGCAGATAGAAGATATCTCTTTCTCTCTCTCCCTTCCTGTCTATCTCTAATTCTGACTTTCAAAATAAATAAATCTTTCCAAAAAATTCCTTGAACATCTGTTAGAATGCATGTTCTTTAATTGGCACTTAATAAAATAACTGTTCAAATACATTAATAAAGGAAAAGTGGTAGGGACAGTGAACGCTGATAAGCTGTTTAAGAAACGAGAGAAAGCAGCATTGAAATACTAGTGTGAAATGCTAAGCGAAACTTAAGGAGTCCCTAGGGTGCAAGATAAATTGAGAAGAATGGGTTAGTAGAGGTCCAAATAATTACAAAGCAGATTTGGTTACTGTGACAGGGGGAAAGCATGGCAAAGAATGCCCTTGGAATGGCTGAGTCGCAGGGGAATTCTGGAACAGCTCTTAGTGGTGCTAAGGTCCAGGTCATAACAGTGCAGTGATCAGAGTACGGTAAAGCACAAATCATCAGCATGGAGAAGGTAGGTGTGAGGTAAAGCAATAGTTTGGGTCACAGGCATGAGTACTACAAGCACACATCAGGATAGCAGATGATCAGGTCGGAAAAAGAATTGAAATGTGTTGAAGTCACTAGGAAGGATCGGTGGAGACTGGATGGTGGTTTGGCAAAGGGGATAGATTTCACCATCCAAGGTGGAACCAGTGAGACTATGGCATGTGGAATTGACTAACACCATCAACTCAACCCAGCAACTGTAGATGCTTAGTGATCAGAAAAGCTGAATTTCGGGGCCAGCACCATGGTGTAGCAGGCTCGGGTTCTGCCTGTGGCACCAGCATCTTATAGAGGTGCTGGCTTGGGTCCTGGATGCTCCACTTCCGACCCAGCTCCATATTTATGGCCTGAGAAAGTAGAAGAGGTTGACTCATGTTCTTGTGCACCTGCACCCATGGGGGAGACCTGGAAGAAACTCCTGGCTTTTGATTCTCTCGGCTCAGGCTGCTGTGGGGAGTAAACCAGCAGAAATGATATTTCTTTCTTCCAATTAAAAATAAATAAATCTTTTAAAAAATGAAATAACTGAATTATTCCACCTCTACTCCATCCACCCACAGTTTAGAAGTAGATACTGAGATACAGAAGAAAAAGATGCTCAGGTGACCTTTAGCATCAGGAAGAAGCAAGGTTTCTGTTTGAGAACTCACTAGGGTCTTTTGGAAGCATGTCTCTTTCAGTTCAATGGAAGAGAAAAGGGAAAGACAACTCAAGGGCAGTTACAACTGCACAGGAGCTCTCCATCATATATGGACCATATTCTCACAATGTACTTTTTAAGAACTATGTATGTGTTTGAAAGTTAAAGAGACAGAGAAATCATCCATGCTGTAGTTCATGGATATCATCCAAATGCCACCTCCCCGAATTGCCACAGGGACCAGTGGCTTGGCCAGGCTGAAGAAAGGAGACAGGTACTTCATAGAGGTCTCCCACAAGCACTCAGGAACTCAAGCGCTTGGGACATCTTGCAGTGCATCAGCAAGCAGCTGAAATGCAAGTGGAGTACATGGGACATGAACCAATATGCATATGGGATGCTGCATTGCAGGCTCCAACTTTACCAGTAAACTACCTGTAATGTAGCCTTTTCGTTATTGTTTGTGCAAGTTTCTATTCTTTGCCAGAGACTTCAAGAACCCTCTTGCTTCTGTCGACACTGGGACTGGTGACACATTGGGGAAGCCTCCTGCAGAGAACACTGAGGTGCTTGCCTCTGGGAGAAAGCTTCTCACCTCTTTGATAATTCTAGCTCACAGCCAAATGTTCCAAGGTTTATTCTTTCCTCTAGGAGGAACAGACAACTTGTATGCTCCAAAGGAGAATCTGGAGAGAGGAAGTGGACCAGGTCCATTCCTATGTCAGACACACAGAGAAATTACATCTCACCCAGTCCTTTGCTTCGCCAAGGATACGCCATGCAGGTGGTGATTCCAGATTCTGAAATATCAGATCCCCTTACTCTCCTAAAAAATCCTGCATCCATGAGGGTTGAATATGAATGGGGGGGTCATACAAATGTGTGCAGCATGGGTCAAACATCCCCACCTGGAGGAAACTGATCCCATGATCCCAACCCACATGATTCTGACACTAAATGCTCAACGTGGCCTTGGGAGTTTCTCATCAGTACACCAATATATTTTGTGTATGTTGCTCAAAGGTCTATATCTCTAAATTTAAGCTTCAACACAGTCAACCCATCTATCCTGTCTCTTTGTGTTCTTCCATATCAACCATCTGCATTATTCATGTATGTGGCATCTAGATTATTCCTGAAAAACATTCTCCCCTTTAATGACACCCAGGTTACATTTTTCTAGCCTTTTCCCTTTTTGTCTCCATCATTGTTTCTTGCCTTGCTCTATAATCTTAAACTCTGCCCTTTACCTCCCTGAACATATCCTGCAGTTTATAACTTCTAACCTCTGGGGAGAGACTCTGTATCTGCTTCCAGATGACTGACTATGCCACTGCTGCCAAGTGGATGCCTCCTCCTGATGATGTCTCATGGCTGCCGCAAACTACAAGCAGTGCTGGCTACCGTTCATCCCAATGTCTACCCATTGCTGCTCATTACCAATGACACCTTCATTTCCCAGTCTCGCAGGCTGTGCTTCCATCTCATTTGGTTCATCCCATATAAAAATGAGCCACTCATTACCATTGATCCCAATTCCTAGTTCGGCTTCTCAGGCTCTCTTGCCTTTGTTTTTCCAAAGTGTTTTGCTATAGTTCCAATATGCCTGTAAAATTAATGTTGATTTTTTTTTTTTTACAAAGATTGATTTATTTGTATTGAAAAATCAGAGAAGAAACAAAGGGAAAGATCTGTTCCTTCCACTGCTTCACTCCCCAAGTGGCCACAATGGTTTGTGCTGACCTGATCTGAAGCCAGGAGCCAGGAGCTTTTTCCAGGTCTCTCACGTGGGTGCAGGGTCCCAAGGCTATGGGCTGTCCTTGACTGCTTTCCAAGGTTGCAAGCAGGGAACTGGATGAGAAGCAGGACCTCACGGACACTAACCAGTGCTCATATGGGATCCTGGCGTTGATTTTACCCACAGGGGTACGGCGCTGGTTCCAACCCAATTAAGATTTAATGGTCAATGTATTGGTTATGAGGTATGTCCTTTAAGACTTAGGAGGAAAGAACCAAAATTGTGCAATAAAGATCAGAACACATTTAAACGGACAGAGAAACATTAGCCAGTGTGAAATAGAGAGGACACATTCCAGGAAACAGGAGAGAACAGAATGACAGCAGAGGGGCACCTGGAGACTGACAGACAAGGGAAAGCAGTGAACACAACAATGTGGTATTGCAGTGATCACTAACCTGGCAGCATTCAGCCAGTGGGAAACTGAACTGCACCAGCAGCTGGAACTCCATCAGCAATAAGGTGGGAAAGGACGTTCCCCAGAAACCCAGGAGAACTGAGACAAGGAACAGCCCATCTTGCTGGTCTGTTTGATTTGAACAGGAGCAGAGACAGAGTGGCATGTCCAGACAGGCAGTGTGAGAACAGGGTAGATTTCACAGCCCAGTCTGCCCCCTAGAGCCAAAATGGACACCATTTTGTATAGGGAGACAATGGCTATGGGACAGGACTGTGAATGCCCTGAGCTGTGACGGAGCTGATTTCACGCTCAGAGAATTGCACCAATGTGGATTCCGACAGGTTACACCCAAGAAAGGTCAGAGTGGCCCTCAGACCTGAAGGCCAGCAGATCAAGAACTCTACTAATGACACATCAGGTGCCATTTTGTACAGTATGGAAAGACTTTATAACTGCAGGGACAACAGTGATGTGTGCCTGCACTGACCTGGGAGAGAACTCACTGACTTGAGTGCATTTCAATGGTCCCACAGAGAAAATACCAACTTTGGCATTAAACAGGTCAAAATAGGTCTGGGTTCCCTGAAAACTAACCCACAACATATTCCATCAGCATTAGCACCTCCAACAACCTAGGACTGCTGTTGTCTCCCTAACCCTGGGAACTGCTAAAACCAGAAGTGAGAGAAAGCTTGCACAGACAACAGCACAGCCTAAGCACATATCACAGGAGGTGAGCCAGGGGTGCAGTGGTGAACCAGGAGCTGGGGTAATGGGGACCATGGTGGAAGTCTATCATAATAACCCAGACCTGAAGCTCACTGGAGAGAGTGGCACAAATGACTGCAGACAAAGATTGCTATGCCAATGGCAATAAGTAACGCTGAATGGCAGAACTGTGGGTGATGCAGATTAGACTCCTGCCCCAAGGAGAAGAATCTGCTAAACGGAAGTACAATGACCAAGAGCAACAGAAGAGACAAATGCACAATGAATATTATGGAAGAATCCCCCTGCAAAGGAACAAAACCCTTGGCCGAGAACAGACTAAACTGAGGGAGACATTGAATCAATAGGGGATACAGAATGCAAAACACTTGTTATAAAAATTCTTATTAACAACCAGAAGCACGTAAAAAGGCATTCAAGGAACTCAAGAAATTTGTCACGCCAGAAATCAATCAAATGAAAGCTGATATATCAGAAATAAATACAGGGGAGCAAATTAAAAGTATAATGAACAGGCTTCAAAATAGAATGAAGAAAGCAAAAGTAAGAATCTCAGAATAGGAAGATATTTCTTTTGACCAGGAGGAAACAAATAAGCTGGAAGCAGAACTGGATCAAGCTAAAAAATTACTCAAGTATTGGAAGACACTCTTAAAAGGCAAAATATAAAAATTAGGGGAGTCCTAGAAGGTGCCGAGAGAGAAACTGGGTTTATAAATGTTTTTAATGAAACAATAAGAGAAAATTTCCCTAATCTAGAGGAAGAATTGGGAAAAAGCATCCAGGAGGGGCACAGAACTCCCAGTAGCATCAACAAAATGCAATCTTCACCAAAACACATGATAATCAACCTGCCTTCAATCCAACATGAGTAAAAGATCCTTAAATGTACATGTGAAAAAAAAACCAACTGACATATAAAGGGATGCCAATTAAATTTACAGGAGACCTCTCACAGGAAACTGTACAGGCCAGAAGAGAATGGAGTGACATATTCCAGATTCTTAAGGCAAATAAATGTCAGCCCAGGATAATGTACACAGCAAAGCTTTTCTTTGTGTTTGAAAGTGAAATAAACATCTTCCACAGTAAATAAAAGTTAAAAGAATATGCCTCTCCCAATGCCTTACAAAGGATACTTAAAAATGTTCTGTTGGGCCCAGGGGCATGGTCTAGCAGCTAAAGATCTCATCTTGAATGCCCCAGGATCCCATATGGGCAGCGGTTCTATTCCCGGTAGTTCCACTTCCCATCCAGCTCCCTGCTTGTGGCCTGGGAAAGCAGTTGAGGACAGACTAAAGCCTTGGAACTCTGCACCCATGTCAGAGACATGGAAGAAAATTCCTGGATCCTGGCTTCGGATTGGCATAGCACTGGCCGTTGCGGTCACTTGGGGAGTGAATCATCGGATGAAAGATCTTCCTCTCTGTCTCTCCTCCTCTCTGTATATCTGACTTTGTGATAAAAATAAACGAATCTTTTAAAAAAATCTCCTCTTGATGGAGGAAAGGAATATCCCCCACCAAAACCAAAGGCAAATGAGAAGAACATCCCAGTAAAATAACAACAAAGATTAAATCAATGAACAAACTATTGTTACAATGACAGGGACAAATTACCACCTATTTATATTAAGCCTTAATGTAAATGGCTTATATTCATCAATCAAATGTAATAGATTAAAATAACAAAACCCATTTGTTTCCTAAAGGAGACATTCCTCACCAACAAAAACTCAACAGAAATTATCTCATTTTTTATTTAGTTTCATCTCTTCAAAACACTGTTTCTCTTCAAATTCTTCACTTACATAGATCATACGGTAGTATGCTTTTCTTCAAGAAGGTTCTTGATTTCATTTTTCCTTTCTTCAGTGACACTTTAGTCAAGCAGTAGCATGTTATTTAACTTCATGTCATTTTTTAAAAAACATTTATTTATTTATTTATCACAAAGTCAGATATGCAGAGGAGAGACAGAGAGGAAGATCCTCCGTCTGATGATTTACTCCCCAAGTGAGCCGCAACGGGCCGGTGCTGTGTCGAGCTGAAGCCGGGAACTAGGAACCTCTTCCAGGTCTCCCACGCAGGTGCAGGGTCCCAAAGCATTGGGCCGGCCTCAACTGCTTTCCCAGGCCACAAGCAGGGAGCTGGACGGGAAGTGGAGTTGCCGGGATTAGAACCGGCGCCCATATGGGATCCTGGGGCATTCAAGGCGAGGACTTCAGCTGCTAGGCCACGCTGCCGGGCCCAACTTCATGTTATTTTTAACTCTTCTTATCTGCCTGTTGTTGATTTTGTAGCTTTTCATTTAAGAGGGATGTATAGTAACTGTGTAATGGAGACCAATATATCCAGATGTGAGGATACAATGCAGCATCTCTACTTCCAAAGATGGACTCCCAATGAAACTGTTTAACTGTATCTTGACAATACCATGCTGGACTCTTTGCAATTGTCCATGCCCGGATAGAAGGACATATGACTGTCTATGAAAAACTATACTGTAGTAATAATGTAGAGGAACTCAGAGATAGGGGGAGGGATTTTGTGGAAGGGCAAGAACAATCTGAGGGCCTCTGGAAATGTATCATAAATTGGTAATAATAATAACAATAATAAAAGTTAAATAAATTCTCTAGAGCCTTCAGGAATGGATCAGTATGGCACTCACAGTGCAGGGTGGAAGCAGTGGTTAGGGACTGGTTACTGCCAGAGTGCGTCTCTTACACGTTTAGCCTTTTTCTGTTCCTTATATCCACAATGACTTCTCTCTTGTGCTTCCAACTTCTGTGATGGGATGTCTCTTGCCAACTATTGTCACAATACTCCTGGATTTTCAGCTCCAGAATGACATTTTTCTGCTACTCCTTAATCATTTCCTGTGATGCTTTAGCACAATTATGAGCTAAGTGATCTCCTTCATCTACTCATTCGCATTCTTGTTATTAAATATGTCTTAAAAAAAGATTTCTAGTGTCACTCTATGTTTGCAACCCGACTGTTCACAATAAAGTTTGCAATCTCTAGAATGAAATTTAAAATACGGCAAACTATATGGAATACATTTCAACTTCAGTATTCTATTTCAACCTAATGAAATCCTATACACTTTTTCAAGGATTTATTTTTTGGAAAATCAGATATGCAGAGAGGAGAGACAGGGAGGATTTTTCTTCTGCCTGCTGAGTCACTTCCAAACCAACCAAAAGGGCCAGACTGGAGTCGATCTGAAGGAAGGAGTCAGAAGATTCTTCTGAGTTTCCTACAGGGGGGCACTTTCCCAAGGCTTTGGCTGCCCTTGATTGCTTTTCCAGGCCACAAGCAGGGAGCTGAATAGGAAACAGGGCTGCTAGGACATGGTATGGATCCGAGCACCTGCATGATATGTACTTTAGCCATTAGGCTACCACATTGGAAACAAGAAACAACCCCACATTTTTTACATTTTTTCTCTTTCTTTTTTTTTTTTGATTTATTTATTGTATTGGAAAAACAGATATACAGAGATGAGGAGAGACAAAGAGAAAGATCTTCCCTCCAATGACTCACTCCTCAAGTAGCTAGCCAATCCAAAACTAGGAGCTCTTCCAGGTCTCACACGTGGGTGTAGGGTCCCAAGGCTTTGGGCCATCCTCGACTGCTTTCCCAGGCCACAAGCAGGGAGCTGGATGAGAAGCAGGTCCACTGGGAATTAAACTGGCGCCCATATGGGATCCTGGTGCGTGCAAGGCAAGGACTTTAACCACTACATTATCGTGCTGGGCCCTCTTTCTTTCTTTCTTTCTTTCTTTCTTTTTTTGGGTGGGGCAGTCTTAAATCCCACCCTTTCAAAAAGTTTTTGTAACTTTCTCCCACTTGCACAGACTGATGCATTTCATATGCTTGTACTGATATTAACGTTGAGATCCACAAACTAATGGAATCCTGTGTGCTTTTCACACTGGCCAGCATAACATAGCATATTTAGCCTGCACCCAGTGAATAACTGCTAAATGAAACATCATCCTAACAACGTTTTCTCCTAGGGTTAGTATAATCTGGAGCAATAGCACAGCTCTCCAAAATGAACCTTCATCCTATTAGTAGTAATAAGAATATAGCTGAAAGTGATTGAATATTTCTTAGTTTCTGGCACAGTGCTAAACATGTGTTTAGCATTACTTATTTTATCCTCTCCAAACATTCTATTAGTTTGAATGTGTGTTACTAACCTTATTTCCCATGATAAACGTGAATTCTTGGGAGATTTTATTCAGCTGTGTGAGTGGCAAGATGGCATTTAAAAACATAAGCTTGATCATAGAATTTATTTTCAGAACTTCACATTTAATAATGCTATATCCAAGGAAGACAGAAAAAAACACTGGATGGATGGAGGGATAAATGGATGGGTGTGTGGGTGGATGCATAGCTTGTGAATCTGAACCGGAGAGAAACTTTCTGCATCCATTTTTAAAGCTACTCTCTACTGTCATGCCAGTGTGAATATACTAAAAATGACAAGTGGAAATTTGTTTAACTTTTAAGGAATCTCTATGATATGCTAGTAATCTTATCCTAAATTATATTTCAAAGTTCTTAAATATTAGATCCCGACTACACTTTAGATTTGCCATAGGAAAGATATGAAACCAACTGGTTAAGGAACTAAACAAGGAACCTGAGAAAGGAGGATTAAGTGCTTGCACATGGGGATATGGCTGATGAAAAGAGGGCGCAGGCCACCCCTGATTGCTTTTGGAACAGGCAGCAACATCTTTGCTATGCAGATCGAGCCTGTGGAGCACAGCCTCCACTTCATTGGCCAATCTTGGCTCATATGTGAAGGGCAGAGCCCACCCGGTTTGCTTTTCAGGCAGCTGGCACCATCTTTGCTCTGTGGCTGGTCAGTGCACCCATTGGGTACAGGGCTATACTGCTGACCACAACCCCAATGAGCACTGAGGACTTTGGGGTGACGAATTAGTGCCTAGGGACATCCATGTTTCCTAATTCTCAATATTGAGCTCTTGCTATATAAACTATGGTATGGACCTAGTGTGTGTGTGAGTGTGTGTGTGTGTGTGTGTGTATGTGTAGCCTAACTCTTTGAGAAATAGGGATTAAAAGAAAGACGGAAAAGGTTCACAGATTCCCTGTAGTGACACTGCGCAGCCTGCTCCACCTCTGCTTCCCACATGTAAGCCCCTGCATCACTCTACTTGGCCTTCCGTCCCCACACCCCACATTATCTCTAGTGTGGTTCTGTAGGCACAGGGTGACTTTGTCAACAAGCCAGCTCCATGACAGCAACCCATGCAACCCAGCACAAATCACTTGGTGTAACAGTACTCCTTACACTACTTAATTCTTTCAGACTAGCATATGCTAAAGCTTCCCCCACCCAATACAATTTCATTAGAAATGAAATGCAAGACACCTTGTGGTGCTGAGGGTCTGCTTGAGCAGTGCATGGTAGACACAGAGAGTCTATGGGATCATCAATCCTAGGTTTGAGACCCAGAACAGGCACATGTTTGCACTGTGAATTTGACCCCTGAGCCTCATTTTGTATACCTATCTTAGGACAGTTATGTCGAGGAAAATAATACCAAAAAATAACACAGTGCTTTCATTCTTAAGGATCAGTAATGCTTCAAATATTCACTAGTCAATAAATATTTATGAATTACTATTAAGAGATCTGCCATTCCTATCTAGAAATTTGGAGATATATATCCTACACACTACCAGCAAAGTGTCATCTGGAAATTTTCTTCAATAAAGATTTATTTATTTTTATTTGCAACATCTACAGAAAGCAGGAGATACCAAGAGAAAGCTCTTGCATCTCCTGGTTCAGCTGCCAAGTGCTGCAGTGGCCAGAGTTGAGCCAATTAAAATCCAGGCACCAGGAGCCTCACATGGATCTCCCACGTTGGGTATATTCTCCCAAGGCTTTGCGGCCTCATCAACTACTTTGCCAGGATACAAGCAGGAAACTGAATAGGATGTGGAGAAGCTGGAATATAAATTGATGACCTTATGTGATTCTGGCATGTGCAATATGAGATTTAGCCACTGCACCACTGCATCTTGTACTGGGCCGGTGCTGTTCTTTTCAAGTGGGTGATCAAGAGCAAAGGTTCACCTTCACCCCCACATCATCCTCCTTCCAATCTTTGAAAACTTTCAGTTGGTAGTGTAATAGTAGAACCTGCATTTCAGATATTGAGGACCAATGCTAGGAGAAACACTGCTCCCAGGGACCACTCTCAAGCATCAAGGGAGAAACCATGTAACTGTCCCTGAGAGCAGAGGCCTTTCAGTATTGACAGCTCTACAGTGTCTTCCAGAGGAAAATTCAAGTGAACAACAGCATCATTGGAGCTCACCTTAGGAACTGTCATTATAAAGCAACCCAAGGGAAGGTTATGGGGCTGAGAATAACAGCACATGATAATGGGATATCGCCTTGCATTGGCACAGAGACCTGAAAACCATCATGAGCTCCTGCAGACACACTATAAGCACATTTCCCCCCTCTGTCTTTCAGAGTATCTGGTTAGTGCTGATTCTGGTATCTACTGGTTCCTAATTCCTTACAAACCACATTTTATACCTGCATTCTGCATTCAAACTTCCAAGAATCAGTAATAATTGTTATGAGAGCTTATAAAAATCACTGTAAATATCCATACATCCAGTTCCACTTTGATACATTTCCATGATACATTCTTGGAGAATAGGAAGCACAGTGGTACATTTGCATAATGGTTGCTTGTTACTTATATGCAGGTCACAAGAGAGAATCAAACTAGTCTTTTATTGAACCTTTCTGTAAAAATTTGTTTTTTATTTTTAATGTTTACCAATTTTTGATGGATACGAATTTTAAGGACTAAGGGAGCTTGGGTGACAAAATAGCTTCCATTTTTTCCTACTCCTGCATCATGGGTTAGAGCAGAAAATACAGGAGCGACATGCAGCTTTTGCACTGCACCAGTAAGCAGGGATGGGGAATGGCCACCCAATGGCATCCTAGGATCCCTGATGTGGGGCATGCTCTGAGGGTGCCACAGAAGCAGCCTCAATAATCCTGACTTGTTGATCTGACCAATCCATGGATGAGGAAATCCTTCCAAGGTCCACTGGCTGATACAGTCCAGTTTAGAGTCTCCATTCACCCAGATATTTACTATCAATGCCTGGCTGCAGTAGTTGTCCAATTTTTTCTGCTCTCCTTCCTCTGATATGGCACCAGATGTGCTCCGCAGGCCACAAGACTGTCATAAGCTTCATACACATCCGGGGATGCCATCCACTCTTCCATCCTAGCAACTGAGGAGGTCCAGCTTTGATACATGAATTCCACAGTCACTCCACAGATCCTGAGGTTCCCCCCTTGGTTGGAGTTCAAACTCCAGTGGTACGGTTGGGCCTATCCCCAAGTAACTTTTTCTGAGGTAATCCCACACCTGACTCTTGCATGTGGTTGCTAGTACAGGGTCCAGCTTATTCTATCACCCATGTCAGTCTGTGCTCACAATGGCAATTGCAATGGTTGGGTCAGTTCTGTCTCAAACATGGCTTTTACATAAGGCAGTGGATCTTGCAGCCCAACCCAGCACTGCCCATCACATACTCAGCCCTCACATTCACTAGCAGGAATTGCAGCCTAGTCAGGGTGAAACCCAAATACCCTTGCCAGGCCAACCCCCAGCCCTGAGTTTTCAACATGCCAGCAGGTACATCAGACTGGTCTAGTTTGCCCCACATCTCATTCAGCTCAGATGCAACTATATATGTGTTGGAACCCAAATGACACCACTGTCCACTTCACACACATGGCAATGGGAGCCACTGCCCATCTAGCCAGGCCTACTCCAGCCTTGATTCTCATGCTCACAATTGGGATTTGCCGGGCCCGATGGCGTGGCCTAGTGACTAAGGTCTTCTCCTTGAATCCGCCAGGATCCCATATGGTTGACGGTTCTAATCCTGGCAGCTCCACCTCCTATCTCTCCTTCTCTCTGTATATCTGACTTTGTAATAAAAATGAAATAAATCTTTAAAAAAAATTGGGATTTGCAGCTCATCTGCGATGTGCCGAAAGCTTCCCTACTGGGCCCACTTCCAGCTGCAGATCTTGAACTCATCAGGTGCTTCTGCAATCTTGCCAGATGGGAATTGCCCAAAATGTGCCAGCTGGTATGGAGGTGAAGCCCAACCAGCCTGCACAGCAAAATACAGTTTTTTAGCCCATCTTGGCTCTCTCCCTAGTTCAGCTCACATGTAGGCCTCTGCCCAGACTGGTCTGCCCCTGGTTCAAGTTCTCTAGCTTACTAGTGGGAGCATTGGCCCAGCAGGAGACACCCTTAAAAGCTCCCCACAAGGCTTTCACCATTCAACCCACTGGTATCACAAGCGTTAGTGGGTGTTCCAGCTATCTGGTATGACATGCCTCAACTCAGCATTTCATGACAGGTGCTGTAGTATGTCCTGGCACAATTTCCCCCATGTCTGAGAGGAGCTTCCTATGGTCCTCAGTTCCAACTTGGGATCCCTATCCTATCTTGCAATGACCATCAAGGTGGCTTCGGAGCTCCCCACCCCCAAAACACACACACACACACACTTATACACAAATTGAAATATATAGAGAACAAGGAAAGCCTGGAACCAGACAGGAAACGGTCAGCTTGTACTCACACATGCCTTACTAAATAGGACACAAAGATTAGTTACTCCTCACTAGGGTATTGAAGATTTCTCTGCACACCCTCCTAAAACTGTTCTGCACTTCAACTGTTCATACATGCCTAGTTAGGGTTATAAGCCAGTTTAGACTATCCCCAAATCTGCCAAGTTCAGCAAAAGTAAGCTTCAACAGTATAAACTGCTGAAGGCTAAAATGAAAATAGACAGGAGACAGCTAAATAGTACCCTATAGCCATTTTAAGGAGTATAGCAGCCGTTTCTGGGTATAAACTAGAATTGAAAAGTCAGTGAAGTAGTCACAGGAAGTGATTAAGAACTTGCATTTTTGAACATATTTGTTACTCAATCCCATGTCAATTAACTCCATAATGTTGCAAATTGTTGTTGATGTTATGTTGTGGCTTTTCATTGATTGGGATGATATTCTGCCAGCTCTACCTTCAGACCAGAAATGGTCTCCCCAAGAAACTGTTCCATTTATCTGGGCAATAAGATGCTGGACTCTATGCTTACAATGAAAGAATCTTGACTGAGTTTGAACTGTAATACAACAAGGTGGAGGAATCCACCATGGGGGGAGGGTATGGGGGAATCCCAGAGCCTATGAGACAATATCACATAATGCAATGTAATCAATAATAACAAATAAACACCCAAGCAAACAAAACAATTTCCCCCATGTCTGGTGCCTATTGATGGGAGCCACTGCCTGCCCAGCCAGCCCTGAATCCCGCTTCTAAAATGGACTGAATATTGGGAACGATCCCAGCATGTTTTGCATACCTTATGATTCTCTTATCCTCTAGTGCGTGTTGTGAACTGGGCCAGCATGACCTGACATCAGTCCTGACCCACACATGTGCTGGTGGGAACAATTGCCAGCTTGGCCCGTGCTGCTGTCTTTGGTCTTGTAGTCACCTAATACAGGGACTGGATCCTGACAGAGGAGTTCCCTGAACTTCTCTGTCAGGTCTCCTTGCAGTGGAAGATCTCACATACACACTGGTGAGTCAATAGCTGAGACTAAATTAGTCCACCTTCTAACCTTGCAGCAACAATGGCCTTTCCCAACGTGTCCACAACCATTTTGCTTTTGTTTTTTTTGTGCTACAGCCCAGACACACCTGGTCTGTGCCAACACAGCTCTCATGAGGTTCAGTGGGTACTGAGATTTAGTCCAGTCCATTATACAACCACCATGGCTCTAATGATTACCAGTGGGTCCTGGAGTCTAACCCTGTTTGGCACATACTACTATCATTCCACACCCAATTTGACGGGCATCACAGCCATGTCTGATCCAGATTGCCACCCCTATTCTGGCATTTGTGCTCACCAGAATGAGCCAAAACCCAGCTAGAAGTCCCTCAGTAGTCATTCATCATCTGCAGCATATTCCTTCAGTGGTCTTCCCTCATACTCATATTACCCTCATCCATGATCAATTCATGGATCTTGTACTTAGGGAATCCCAAGGCTTGTTATACTTACCTCAACATGAGGCAACAGGTCTCCTCAGTCCAATCTGCAACCATTCTCCAGGGCCCAGCCAGACCACCTCCCTATGCCCCAACAAGCACTCCACCTTGGGCCAGGCCACACCCCACAGCAGCAAGGCGAATGATGGCTGTTCGCTCTGTGCTGTGTGGCAGCCAGTTAATGACAGGTGCTTGTGTGAAGCCGCCCAACTCCCCCCAAAAAACAGATTCTTGTAGACAGAAGTAAAATACCCAAATGACAAAAATTCTGGCAGGAACCAAAGTTTTTCTTAAATCTTTACTCAAGTCACTGAGAAATCTCAGGTTGACTATAATACTTGTCCTCAGTACCTAGAGCTTCGGTTCCCAGCAAATTTTATGCATGAAAATGAAATGGTAGTCCCAGGGAGAAGACTGCTGGAGAGATAAAGTCCCAAGGGACCTTCAAGTTCAACCTTCTCACTATTAAGGAGGGAAAACACAGGTCCAGAGAGATGATCTAACTGTACACCAAGGGGTTAATCACATAAGCAGCAATGACTTTTGCCCCAGAGCACATCGTTGTAGATACTGGATGGGGAGTAAATAGAAAAAGAAAACAAACAAGCAAACAAACAAGAGAAATACACCACTCATATCCAAGCAAACATGAACTACTTTTTTCCTCGAACTAACCTGTACAATGCGAGAAATTTAGATATGGTCAATCCAGCATCATGTGCACTTCCTTCTGAGGGAGAAAATCACCTGTGCCTTGTGTGTCAAGCTTGGATTACCTAATTGTAGAAAGGGGTCAGGATGGGCCCGTTAAAACATCCACTTGCAGATCTGAGAACTACGATGGGTTGCACGAGGCCTAGATTGGTCTACAACAAAAGCCGGTTCACATCAGGGTTAGGACTGGGGGCTGGCTATGCTTGGTTAGGCTGTAGAATCCAGCAGCATGAGCTGAAGTTGGGTGCAAACTTGACTGAGGCAGGTTGCAGCACCCATCAGGGCTTGACGAGGTGAGGTGGTTCATGCCAGTCAGGAAGGTAGATGCTGGGCTCATGAGCTCCAGTGGTGAAGTGCCCAACATGGTCTGCTTTGCTGGGCTGAGACCCTGGTTGGATTTTAAAGTTGGTGCCAGGTTTGTGAGCCCAAGGTCCTGGGGTATTCAGAGGTATATGAGTTAGTTGGCCGGTGTCCTTGACCTGCCTTTGTAGTGAGTGCTAGGTCTGTCAGCCCTGGGAGTGGGGGATCCAGTGAAGCCCAAGTTGCTTGGCCCAAATCCTTAGGCTCATAAGTGTGACTGATGCCGGTTCCATGTGGCCTGGGGGTAGGAGAACTGGCAGGGCCTGTACCTCCTGGCCTTGGCCATTGGGCAGTCTGCACAGTTAGTGCTGGGTCCATGAGCCCCATTGGTGGGAGTCCAGTTGGGACCTGGTTAACTGGCTCAGGTCAAGGCCCACTTTTCAGAACTAATGCTTCTCAGTAAAAAAGGTTCAGTGTGCAGCTGGCTCAGCCAACATAGAATATGTTAGCTCACTGAGCCCTGCATAGGACATCTGGACCATCACAGAGGGAGGACAGAATAAATTGGACAACCACCCCAGCCAAACGAGGACAACAAATATCTGGGTAAATGAAGACTCTTAAGGTTTACTATGTCAGTCAATGGGCATACAAACTATTCCCTTAAGTCAGTGCGACAACATATCAGAACTATTGAAACCACCTAGGCAGAACCCTTGGATTATATACCACTAAGGACCCTGAGTTGGTCATGACGGCCAGTCTCCATCCCTGGGTACCTGGGTGGTTGGGAGGGTGGGAATGCCTTCTAGCATTCCACCTCCAGAGACACAGGAAGGAGAAAAAGAAAATTTGAAATAATTACACTCACTTTTGTCCAGTATGCATTCTCTGATGTCTGATTAGGCCCAATTTTGCGCAAGAAACTTTACCACACTGGCTACATGCATAAGGCTTTTTCCCTGTGTGGAATCTGTTAGTTATGATTAGAGATGAATTATGACTAAAACTTTTTGCACACTGGCTACATTTATAAGGATTTCCTATTTATGGATTCTCTGGTATTAGCTTCGATGTCATTTCTGGGAAAGGAAGCTTTTCCAAACTGGTTACATTCATCAAGCTTTCCCCCCAAGTGGCTTGTCTGATGTACAGTTTAGATGTGATTTCCAGGAAAAAGCTTTTCCACAGTGTTTACCCTCATAAGGCTTTTCACTGTGGATTTTCGGATGTCTGATTTGCTCTGATTCCCAGAAAACAACTTTTCCACACTCACTATATTCGTAAGGGTTTGACCGGTGTGGACTCTCTGATGTCTGATTAGCTCTGATTTCCGGAAAAAAGCTTTTCCACACTCGCTACATTCATAAGGCTTTTCCCCAGTGTGGATTCTCTGATGTCTGATTAGCTTTGATTTCCACAAAAAAACTTTTCCACACTCGCTACATTCATAAGGCTTTTCCCCAGTGTGGATTCTCTGATGCGAGCTTAGCTGTGATTTCCGGAAAAAAGCCTTTCCACACTCACTACATTCATAAGGCTTTTCCCCAGTGTGGATTCTCTGATGTCTAATAAGCTCTGATTTCCACAAAAAAGCTTTTCCACACTCGCTGCATTGATAAGGGTTTTCCCGCAAGTGGATTCTCTGATGTCTGATTAGCTCTGATTTGAAGAAAAAAGCTTTTCCACACTGGCTGCATTGATAAGGCTTTTCCCCAGTGTGGAGTCTCTGATGTCTGATTGCCTCTGATTTCCGCAAAAAAGCTTTTCCACACTGGCTACATTCATAAGGCTTTTCCCCAGTGTGGATTCTCTGATGTCTGATTAGTTGTGACTTCTGGGAAAAGGCTTTACCACACTGGCTACATTCATAAGGCTTTTCCCCAGTGTGGAGTCTCTGATGTGAAGTTAGATGTGATTTCCGGAAAAAAGCTTTTCTACACTCGCTACATTCATAAGGCTTTTCCCCAGTGTGGATTCTCTGATGTGAGCTTAGTTGTGACTTCTGGGAAAAGGCTTTACCACACTTGCTACATTCATAAGGGGTTTTCCCAGCGTGGATTCTCTGATGAAAAGTCAGAAATGATTTGAAGGAAAAAGCTTCACCACACTCACTACATTCATAAGGCTTTTCCCTGGTGTGGATTCTCTGATGTCTGATTAGATGTGATTTCCAGGAAAAACCTTTTCCACACTGGCTACATTCATAAGGCTTTTCCCCAGTGTGGATTCTCTGATGTCTGATTAGCTGTGATTTCTGGGAAAAAGCTTTACCACACTCGCTACATTCATAAGGCTTTTCCCCAGTGTGGATTCTGTGATGTGTTATTAGGGATGACTTTGCAGTAAAAGCTTTGCCACACTCACTACATACATAAGGTTTTTCCCCAGTGTGGATTCGCTGATGTCTAATTAGGGATAACCTCTGAATAAAAACTTTTCCACACTCACTACAATCATAAGGCTTTTCACCAGTGTGGATTCTCTGTTGTCTATTGAGAGATAATTGCTGGTAAAAGGCTTTTCCAACCTCAGCACATTCATTTGCCTTCTCTCCAGTCTGAAGTATCTGATCTCCAGTGAGTTCTGACTTCTGACACATGTTTTCTTTGCATTCATTACACATATAGAAACTTGCTCCTATGTCAGTTCTCTGATTGGTTGTAAGGTGAGATTCATAGCTAAAAGATTTTTTACAGTAGCCACATATACACTGATGTCTTCCTGCTTGGGTAATCTGATTTACTTTCACATCTGTTTCATACACAAGAGATTTCTCACTCTTGAAACGTTCATGCAGTTTCTCTCCTGATTGTGTTTGCTGATGTGTGCCAAAGTTAGGATTGTTATGAAACATTTTCCAATCAACCTGAATTTTTTCTACACAATTGACAGCCTGCTTATTACATGGGTCATGGATGTAAACTTTCTCAGACGTAACGAGTAACTTCTTCCTGATGAAATGTTTTGCTTTCCCATTGTGTTCAAAAGGCTGCTGACAAACGTGCATCTTGTCATGCTGACTGAGATTTTCCCTACTCTGGACGTTGTTCTCAGGGACATCACAGGAATGATGCTTTGTTCCAAATGGCATTTCATCAGACTTCCTAGCATAAAGAAAGAATACATTTTGAAATAAATGATACTGCATTACCTCTCATTTCAAAAGGCACGTCAACTCTGAGCTCTCTCCTGGGAGGAGGTTCCCCCTCCCCTCTTCCAAGTTCACCTGGTCACTGAGAAAGTACAACTTCTGTCTGCACTTGTTTCTCAGTTTCTTTCTTTTTATACTAAGCTCAGGAAAGCACCACTTAGCTTTCCTGGTAACATATGCTCTGGTATACAACATGAGGCATTAAAAAGGTTTGTCTGCCTTCCCTCCAGTGGGACTGACCCTGTGAAAACCACCCTGGGCACTCCGTGGCTCTGAGAAAACATGAACACATCCACCATCCCCCACACACAATATTTGCCTAGCTCTGGCTAAAGCTTCAGATGGATTCTACTTTTAGGCATATAGGAAGTACAGCAGTTTAGGATGAAAAAGGCTCTAATCACCAACTACCTACTATATGAACTTTTTCTATCCCCTCAGTTTTTGTTTTGGTAACCATGCTCTGGGTGTGTGTGCTGGAAAAATCCTGAGGGAGGATTAACAGGTCCCACTTTTCTGCATGACTTGAAACTCCCAAGGTGGATCCTGAATGGTGACCCTGAATGGTGACTCCTTTCTCATGTTTCAGGTTGGTTTATTCTCACTAGAGGAAGGATGAGCCTTCTGGTCCCCCAAATTATTTTGCTTGGCTTTGATCCACTGAAATGACTTATGTGGGTCTTTTGATGACCCCCTCTACACTTCACAGATGAATTGAGACAAGACTAGTCTCTTTATTTTGTCATTTAGCTCAATTCTACCACCCATGTTCTTATGGTTTCCAACTCTGTCACCTGAACAGTCATAGAATGGCAGGGGTACATTTGGAGCTGTGGAGTGGGAACTATTTCCTGGTAGCTTCAGAGGCAACCAATGGGAAATGCCTTACCCACAGGTTGCTGCCAGGACAAGAAAGGGTCTTGGGACACTTAAAAACCTAAGACCCTTCTGAAAAACATTGGTGTCTCTCCCTCCTTCCACTCAATAGTCACCCCATCTCCTGGCTATCTCCCCTCAAAATATTATTTCATACTCTGTTCTTTCTACATTAACCTGGTCACTTTGTAAATAAGACTTCTGTCTGAAAAAGAAAGAAAAAGAAACAATGAAAGAAAGAAAGGAAGGAAAAAATCATATTTCTTAAGCTTCTTCTTTCTATAAGTTTCATTTCATATTATGTTTCTATTATGACGACAACTAACACGAAACATATTTGGCAATGCAACTCCCTTTGAGCTTATTATAATTTTCATAATTACAACTTGCCTGAAGATGATTTCTCGACCTTTCTTATTACCTCCATGCAACTCATTTTTTCTGAAGGGATCTGAAATGAGGAAAAAGAGGCACCATATCCATGAATCACTTGTAAGTATTTGCTATCAAAAGCTCAAGTAAAAGCAATGTGATTTCTTGCTATTCTAGATACAGCAGATTTTAATATCAGTAAAATGTGGACATTAATGAGCATCAATTATAAGCATTATATCTTCTTCATAAATGCATTAATGTAAATTTCAATTACTTGGAGCTGTGTATTTTAAATTGACGGGTGGCACAGGAATTCAGACTAAGGCTTGGGATATCTTATATCACATAACAATGCCAATTTATCTTCTCTTGGCCATTTTGTTTCATACATAACTCCTGAGAATGCATCTTGTGTGGTGACAGATGCTGATTCAAGTGCTTGGATCATGGAAAAGACAAATATTGACTTCTAGGTTTATGCTTAAAGCATGGCAAATTTTGAAAGCCAGTGCTAAAATAAACCTGTATGTGGAGACTGTAGATTGCCTATCAGCTGTCCTACAGGAAAAGTTTAAAAAAATCTGAATGAATTCCAGAATTCTAGTCAACATTTATTGAGCTATGTATTAATTTCCCTGCCCACTATGTGCTAACCTACCTGCAATTTCCTGGTGTACAGATTTGTCCGCTGTCCATGGTGCTGATTCCTGCTCCAATTTGCAGATCACATCAGGCTTTGTTATGTTGTACCCTGGTAATGGAAAATAATGCAGACTTTGTGAAGTCACTCTTGGTCCTACCAATGACGACATTTTATAAACTCTACTTTCATTTCTCAAGTATAAAGAAACATCTTGCTTGGGCATGACAGAATTGTACTCACCCAAAGACACTAGATTGTTATAGATCTCAAGAATCACCTCCCTGTACAGGGTCCTCTGAGTATTGTCCATGATCTGCCATTCTTCCTGGGTAAAGTCCACGGCCACATCTTCAAATGACACCAACACCTATAAAGCACATGTCTCCTCAGTTCTGCATCATTAAATCAGAAAGACTAACAGTGCATTGTAGGTACGTGTAATTTGCAACATTTTTTGATGCAGTATAGTTAATCTATACAACATTACAGAGCAAAAACAAATGAAAGTGTATATACTGTATTACTTTGCAAATCTAGTACTACAATAAAATATCCCATATTATTTATTCTGTTAAACCTTATTTTCTGGAAAGATTCTGATTTTAAGCAGCAGTTGAAGGCATTGTTAGAATAAACCTACAAGTGGAAGACATCATCCTGTTTTTCCTGTTATTGGCACAATTTTTTCAACTAAGTTAAATATTCATATTAACATGGAGCAAACAGATTAACTTAGTGTCTGTAACACTAAGCTGAGTGTTTCTCAACTGGCAAGTTCCCACATATTTTCTTTCTTTAGAATTACTTCTTTTTGAAAAAAAAAATTTCTTTTTACTGTAAAGTCAGATATACAGAGAGGAGGAGAGACAGAGAGGAAGATCTTCCACCCGATGATTCACTCCTAAAGTGCCCACAATGGCCAGAGCTGTGATGATTCGACGCCATGAGCCAGGATCTTTTCCAGGTCTGAAACACAGGTGCACGGTCCCAGGCATTGGGATTTTGGGCCGAGCTCAACTGCTTTCCTAGGCCAGAAGCTGAGATCCAAGGGAAGTAGAGCTGCCAGGATTAGAACTGGTCCCCATATGGCATTCAGGCACATTCAAGGTGAGGATTCTAGCCACTAGGCAACCTCGCCAGGCCCCGAGAATTGTTTCTTCTTAGAAGGATGAGATTGGGGCTTTTCTACCAATTTCTTCTCAGAAGTGGTCTTTTTCTTCTAGATCATTCATTTACAGGTATAGGAGTAGGAAATGAATCTGTTCTCCATTGAAACCCATAAATTGAGAACAGAATCTGTATCCACAGTTTCACTGGCTGGCCATTTTTGATCTGGATCTAGAGATGCATACTGCATTGTATCCTCACATCTGGATATGATCATCTCCATTACAGTTACTATACATCCCTCCTAAATGAAAAGCTACAACACAAAATCCACAAGTAGCAAAATAGAAATTTACAACGCCATGATGTCCTCAAGACGAGTTCACAGTCCAGTAGTTGTGAACTGCTCTCAATCCCACTACTCCAATTGTGATGAAATGTCTCCAGAATCCACTGGCTGCTATGGTCCATCTGAGAGCCTCCATCTGCCCTGATACTCACTGCCAATGTTGGCTGGAGTACTTGATCAATTTGTTGTCACTTCTGTCCTCTGCTATGGTAACAGGTTCTCTGGAGGGTCCAATATACTGCGTTAACCTACATGTGCACCTGGATAGGCTGTCCACTGCTCTATCTGAGACTGAGGAGGCCAAGACATAAGTACTCCACGGTCAGACCATGGAAAGTGTAAATCTCTACATCGTTGGAGTTCTGAGTACAGTGATTCAGTTAATAGTAAATCACCAAAGAACCATCATCTGAGGCCATCCCAGACCTGATTCTTCTATGTGTTTGCCAATCCAGGGTCCAGCACAGTTCAGCAACAAAACCGGCAATTGGTATTTGCAATTGCTGGGTCAGTTCTGTCTCCAGTTCTATGTGTTACACAAACCACTGCTTCTTGGAGTCCAGACCAATCCTGCCCACAACATACTCACCCATCACGTAAATCAGGGCGAGATACAGGGTAGCTGGAGCGACCCACAATAACCCACACCAGGCACACCCCCTGCACTCTGGTTCTTGTGCTTGCCAGTATGCAAAGCTGACTGGTACCATCAGTCCCATGTCCCAATCAGCTTTTGGAGGTTTCAATGGGCATTGAAGTCCACTTCATCACAAACAGCACCACCATCCAGTCCACATTGGTGGAGTGCCACAATCTGCTAGCCATGCCTACACCTCACAAAATTTTTCCCCCATCTGCCAGCTGATGCTGGGGCAAATCCTGCTCACCCAGGCCCATTCTGGCTTAATCATGTTCAGAAACTACATTCAGCCCAGCCTTGTTTTTCCCTGAGCAAGCTCACATGTAGGCCATCAGATGGCCCAGCTGGGTCTACACCAATCTCAGTTCTCATGTTCACCAGTGAAAGTAGTGGCCCATTAGGAGGATCCATAGAGCCCATTCTCTAGGGCCATCCCCACCACCCCACGTGGGTGCTTCATTGTTAATGATCAATAATACTTCCAAACATTCACTAGTCAATAAATATTTCTGTGTTAGTATTAAGAAATCTACTAATTCTTCAATTAAAAAAAAAAAAAAGTTCAGCAGCTTGTTAGCTGCTGACGGGTGCCAGGCCCGGATTGTCTACATGCTTGCAGCCCTGATTCCAGCCACTGCGTTCACGTGGTGACCTGTCCCTGGGCCTGCTGGATATAGAACCAACCCAGCAATTGCAACCACCAGCTGATTTGGGCAATGGACTGTGCCCGGTTCTGTACTTGCTAGTACATACAGGAATCTGGTTTGAGAACATCTCAGACAAAGTTTCCTTGGGGATCTCCACAATCGAACTGCCAGAGTCAGAACCCTCACCATAAAAACACACAGGACAGAACAAGTCTATCAACCACCTCAGCTATATGTTGGCAGTGTAAAACTGGGCAGAGACTCTATGATGGACTATGTCAATCAGTGGCTTCTTCAAAGACCTCATCGTGCTTGGAGTGGCAAGATTGGCGGCAATTCATAACTGTTGAACTATCAAAACAACTTGAGCAAGACCCTCGGATCATGCCCCCTATCAGGGACCTGGGGTGGGTGGGAGACTGGGTGGGACTTCTCCCTTAAAATTTCCCTTCACCGGGCCCTAGAACAGTGGCCTAGTGGCTAAAGTCCGCGCCTTGAAAGCCCCGGGATCCCATATGGGTGCCGGTTCTAATCCCGGCAGCTCCACTTGCCATCCAGCTCCCTGCTTGTGGCCTGGGAAAGCAGTCGAGGATGGCCCAATGCATTGGGACACTGCACCCGCGTGGGAGACCCGGAACAGGTTCCAGGTTCCCGGCTTTGGATCGGCGCGCACCGGCCCGTTGCGGCTCACTTGGGGAGTGAATCGTCGGACGGAGGATTTTCCTCTCTGTCTCTCCTCCTCTGTGTATATCTGGCTGTAATAAAATGAATAAATCTTTAACAAAAAAATTTTCCCTTCACCTAAGATATATGAAGGAAACAATATGCAAGTAATAGTCTTACCCATTTTCCTGTAACCCTTGAACCTTTTTATCAAAATTAACAATGTAGAGATTATCAAAAATACAATTAAAATAAGGGGAAAAAAGAAAAAAACGAATAAACCAAATTGAAACAAAAAACATCAAAACACATGGGAGACAGTCAAAAAGCAAGCAGGCAAACAAACAAATACAGTATGGATTGGATAATTGAAGTTACACTTTTCATGTTGGTTTCCTTATATTAAGAGAGAACATACGGGTGGGCCCCAGGATGGGGTGTCCTGCTCGGATCCCGACTCCAGCCACCAAGTGCACGTGATGAGCTGTCCCAGGGCAGCCAGTGCACCATTTGGCACCAGGCTTTTCCTGCTGGCCGCCCGTCTGGGGTGCTCTGGGGTATTGGTTGTCTGAATCGTTGCTTAGGTAGCTTCAGGTTGATCCCACTGTGCTTCTGGGATCTGAGTCAATCCTAAAGATTCCCAGTGGCAGTAACTCTTCCTTTGAAGAACTTGTAATCACATAACAATGCTGAGCGCTGAACACCAGTTCATGCAAAAGCTAAGGATGGGGGCTTGTCCAGCAGGATATCCTTTTACCTGACATGATGCTGAATCAGGAGACTGGTCACATTAGGCAGGGCCATAACATTAACTAGCACTCGAGAACCATATCCGGGGGTAGATTCTGTGTGGGATGTGTGGGCCACACCCTGTGGAAAGTCTAGCCCCACTGGTAAGCCCAAGAGTTTTGGTGGTTTTGGATTAAGCTAGGTGTGACCAAGGAGTCTGCCATCAATCACAGGTAAAGGAACCCGCAGCAGCCTGGACTTGTCAAGGCAGCAGCACCTGAATGTGCAACCCGAATAGGGTGTGGGGTGGGCTGGGCTGCAACATTCACCAGCTCACATAAGGCCAAATGGAAGGCCAGACTGCACCGGGCACTGGTAAAACCCATTGGCATGTATGAGAACTGGGTCTGGGAGTGGATCAAGTGGAGGAACTTGGGAAACTCTCCTGGGGAGTCACAGCTCCTGCTGGTGAACATGTGGTCCAGACCTTGGGGTCGGACAAGCTGGGCAAAGTAGCTCCAACAGTTGGCTAATGTGTAAATAGGTGATGGAACGGGATGTACTGGGCAGGACTGAGCAAACCTTAGCCTACAAGTGAAACTAGAAGCCAGGATGGAGCACAGGTCATGCTGAGCTAGGCTCTTGCACCTACTGGTCTACGTGAGGCAAGTACACTAAGCCACAGTGTCTAAGGCAGAGGCCAGGACAAGTGAGGGACTGAGCCAAGCTGAGTCAGAGCAGCCACTGGCACACACGTGATCTATGCCTGGTAATAGGCCTATTTGGGGAGCTAAGGGGACACCCTAACCTGGATTGAGGTTCCCACCAAGGGGCGCATGTGCTGGAATGGGGCTGCATTCTAACTAGGAAACAGTTGTAGTCTCCCGAGGCACCAGTGTGGACTGGGATTGGATGCACCAGGCCAGGTCAGACCCCAACACTGTCTGGTGTCCTGGAGAACCAGGATGGATGTGGGACTGACTAGGTTAGTTATCAACTCCCTACTGAGCCATGTGTGAGCTGTATGTGGGTATGGATGAGCCGCAGCGGGGCTGAAACATCCAACAAGAACCAGAATGGGGTGAAAGCAAGCCAAGAAAAGCCACTGTCCCTGCTAGGACAGGAGGTGAACTGAGTAGGGCTGGCTCATGAACCCCCTGGTATGCGCTAAATCTGGCATTGGGAGGGGTTCTGATGGAGGAACCTGGGCAACTCCTCTGGCAGGACAAAGACCCTGCAGGTAAGCGCAAGAAGCATGATAGGAAACAGCCCAGAATAGGCTATGGAAAGTTTCCCACTGGCAAACATTTGGCATGGTTCGGGGGCAGACCAGGCTGAATCAGTACATGTCATCCACTGGCAAATCCAAACACCAGAACAGAGTGTGGGTCGAGCCAGGTTTGGTCGCGACAAAACCCAGTGCACAATGTGGAATGTCAGGGTGAGGTTGCCTGTACTGGATGTGATTGCAGCACCCAACCAGCATGCGTGAGAACCAGGAAGGGAGGGGGCAGAGCCGGCAGGGGCTAAGAGGTGGTTCCCTTGCTGGACAGCTACTCCCACTGGAGAGCGTGGGCTGGGATAGGGGCAGACCAGACTAAGCAGGGCTACAACACCTATGCGCCTTATGTGGACTAGATCAGGGAAAAGCCAGGCTGGGCTGATTATTCCTACTGGTGCAAACAAAATTAGAGTGGGTGAGGGTTGTTTGGGCTTAGCCACAGCATCAAATGGCAGAAGCTGGCACTGGGGTCTAATTCTGTCAAGTCAAACCACAGAATCACCCGAAGAGTGCATAGACCGGATTTGAGAGAGACCTGGGGGGGAAATAGTGGGTTCCCCCCTGTTGCGTTACTACTCCCGTGGGAGGGCATGGAATCTAGGATGGGGGCTGGGGTGGCTAGACAGAGAGGCACTCAACAACATCCGTGAGGGCTGGTTAGTTGAGCTGGTTAGATGGAACTAAGCTTTAATACCTATTGAGAAGTAGGACAGCCAAATGGGATGTGGGACAGACTGGACTACTCTGCTACACATACTGGCAAACCAGGGTAGGGGGCGGGCCTGGTGGGGGTTATTGTGGGTCGCTGTGACTAGGCTGCAGCTCCCACTGGTTGATGTGAGGGCTGGGTATGTGCTGGGCAGAACTAGGCTGGACTGCAACACTCATTGGTTCCAGTGGAAGTCGGGACTGAAACCAGAACCAACCCAGCAATTGCAACCACCAGCTGATCGTGGAGATGGACTGTGCCGGGCCCTGTGCTTGCTAGAACATACAAGAATCTGGTCTGGGAATACCTCAAGGTTTCTTTGGGGATCTCCCCAATCGAAATGCTGGACTCAGAACCCTAGCCAAGACAAAACAGAAGAAAGAACAAGTCAATCAACGACCTCAGCTATATGTTGGCAGCAAAATACTGGGCAAATGAAGACTCTATCAATCAGTGGATTCTTCAACGTCCTCATTGTGCTTGGAGTTGTGAAAATGGGAGAGATTCATAACTGATGAACTATTAAAACCACTTGAGCAAGGATCTCAGAGCATGCCCCACATCCGGGACTTGGGGTGGGTGGGAAACTGGGTGGGGTTTCTCCCTCAACTGGGTGGAGCTTCTCCTTCTACTGAGATCCTTTGAGCATTTCTTAATAAAACCGAGGATTTTCCATTGTTAAGGTCACATGGAGTTTGAAAAATGAAATTGTCAATTTGAACAGCACACGCAGCTTCTTGTGTCAGGATATTTGAAAAATGTTTAATCAAAGATCAAAAGAGGTGAATACTAGAATAAAATTTTGTCTTACCTGGCTGAGAACGCAAAAACAATGTGCTGTTGGAAAGAACTCCATTAATATGAGACGCTCTGATGAAAGCACTGTCATTCAGTGACACATGAGGATTCACGTACCATGAAACACAGGTAACGGTACATTTCAGTAGAAATTTAAGAATGTGAAAATTGAATGCTCCCCAGATCCAGCCAATGCTATAATCCTAATAATCCAAGAAACTCATACTACAAGTACAATCTCTTCAGAAAAGAAACTTTTTTTTCTTTTTTAGTGAAATGTGCCCTTCATTCGGATTTGGGGGTTTTCTGTGTCCCTGTTTTTGAAAGATTTATTTATTTAAAGATTTAAACCAGGAAGACAGAGGAGAGAGAGGAAATTGGAGTAATGAACCTGGTGCAGTAGCCTAGAGGAGAAAGTCCTCATCTTGCATGCACTGGGATTCCAAATGGGTGCCTGGTTTTGTCCTGACTACTCCATTTCCCATCCAGATCCCTGCCTATGGCCTGGGAAAGGAGTAGAGGACATCACAAAGCCTTGGAACCCTGCACCCATTTGGAAGACCTTTCTTATATGGTGGCATCAGAAGTGAGTTTATGGTTCTTGGCTTCAGTCTCATACAACTATTGCAGATATTTGGGAAATAAGCCAATAATCAATACCTCTGTCATATAATCTCTTTCTGTGCCTTGAAAGAAAACAAAATTAATATACTTTATCAATGCTAATCATAAGAAGTTACACTGGATATTATATTTACCAGTAATATATAGAATTCAACAAAAAAGACAAATATCATATTTTACTTACCTGTGATTACTAATACACTAATACCTAAACAATGTTACCTCTTTGTATGAGCCACTATGCCCAGACTATTCTCAGTCACTGTGCCCATGAGTTTTGGCAGTTTCCATGCTGACTCAGCCCATCACCACCCCAACTCTTCAGCTAACCAGTGGGACTTGCATTTCTACAAGGCTGACCCACTTATCCCCTGCAGAATCTACCCTCACATCTACTTCTCTAGCATACTGGTTAGTGTCATGATCCTGCCTAATGTGACCCTGTCCAGACATTCAGTCAGGTACTGGAATCAAATCCTGTTAGATAGGTCCCTAGCCCTCACTTTTGCATGGACTGGCCTGTGAGGGTCAGCAAAACCCTGTGCTAACAAGCACTTCTCAGAACTCCTACATGGGCTAGTGCATCAGTCTGACCATACAGATCTTCCAGTCTCTCCACTTCAAACTACCAGGTCTCAGTCCCCTCGCTACCCTGCAAGTACAGTGGCCCTATGTTGGGAGTCCCTCAAAATTCATTCCTCACCTACACACACACACTGGCCTTATCCATGGATGTACCAAGGCAGCAAGTTTACTCCTCTAACACTTCAGAACTTGCTTCTCGGTGGCCAACACTGGTTGGCACTCTGGTTGCCCACAAACCCATGGTGGTGATGGCAGGAGAAAGCTCTCATGCCCAGGCAAACCTGGGACTCACTCACTGCTTGGCAGCAGTGGCTGAGATTAGGAGCCTAAACATTAAGTCCCACCAGGCTCAGGTACCATCAGCTGCCTCACTGCTGGGAGATTCCTCACCAAACTGTTAAGTCAAACTCATTTGGGCCACTTCCAACAAAATGGTGGCACACAGAGCCAGGAAACCTTCCCGAGCTCCTGAGAGATTCCTTCACAGTGGACTTACCATGAAGGGAGAAAATTCTTGGGCCTAGACAAGTCCTGGACTTGCTCACTGCTTGGAATGGTGGCTGGGGTTAGGGCTCCAAGCATTAAGTCCAACCTGGCTCAGGTAACCCCAGCAGCCACCATGCTGCTAGGAGTGCCCTCCACTCAAGCTGACTACTCCACTTATGACACAGCCCCCTGCTTATGGCCAGGGAAAGCAGCAGAGAAGAGCTCAAAGCTCTGACCTGGCACTCTTGTGGGAAATCTGCACAAAGTTACTAGCTCCTGGCTTCAGCTCAGCTCAGCTCTGGCAATTTCAGGCATTTGAGGAGTGAAAGAACGGATTGGGGATCTCTTTCGCTCTCCTTCTCACTCTTTAAAATTGGCCTTTTAGATTAAAAAACTTAAATCAAGAGGCTGGCATGGCGACATAATGAGTAAAACCCCTGCCTACACTACCAGCATCTCCTAGGGCACTGCTTCATGTCCAAAGGCTCCACCTCGATCCTTGTTGCTGCCAAGGTCCTAGGAACAGCAGCAAAGAATGCCCTGTTTGGTCGCCTGCCACCTATGTGGGAGATCAATGAGAAAAGCTTTTAGCTCCTGGATCAGCTGCAACCATCACACCTGTATGGCGAGTGAACCAATGGTTGGAAGGAACCTCTCTACCAAGTAAATAAAGGAATGTTTCTTTTAAGATATGGGTCTAGCATAATAGCCTAGTGGCTAAAGCACTGCCTTGCACCTATGGAGATGCCACACGGGTACTCATTCATGTCCCAGCTGGAAGACCCAGAACACGCAACACCTGGTTTTGGATCCTCTCAGCTCTGTCTGTTGCAGCCACATGGGGAGTGAACAAGCAGGTAGAGAATCTATCTCTGTGTCGCCCTCTCTGTATGCTGTGTTTCCAATTAAAAATTATTATATACATCTTTTATTTTTGATGATGTTTACAAAGTTGATTAGGGTAGGAAGATTCAAGGGTAAGGAAAGACATATGAAGATCTAAAAGTCAAAATATTAAGATCATTAGGTAACATCTCTGCTCACATGGAACTAAGTAAGAAATTATTTTTAAAAATAAATTTAGGACCCAGCATGGTAGCCTGGTAGCTAAAGTTCAAGCCTTGCATGCACTGGCATCACATATGGCACTGGTTCGTATCCTGGATGGTCACTTCCCATCCAGTTCCCGGCCTGTGGCACGGGAAAGCAGTAGAGGGCATCCCAACACCTTGGGACTCTGCACTTACATAGGAAATCTGGAAAAAGCACCTGGCTGCAGGCTTCAGATCAGTTCAGCCTCAGCCATTGTGGCCCATTCTGGAGTGAGCCAGTGGATGGAAGATCTTTCTCTCTCGTCTCTCCTGCTCTCTGTACATCTGACTTTTCAATCAGAATAAGTTAGAAAATACATTAAACAAATTGTACCATAACAATGGCATTATAAGTCAATTTGTAATTATCAAAATTGTACTTGTGCTCACACATTACAGCACACTCAGTGTGGGCTGATTTTAGGAATTTCTTCACCAAAATTATTAGAGTTTGGACATCAAAAATATTAGAGTTACAGGACAATCACAATTTAATTTGCATCAGGCACAAGTTAAAAAACAATTAAATATTACAATATAAGTATGAGAGTCAACTTAAATGTTCTCCAGTGGGCATGAATGAATAATAGCCTACCTGCCCATGATGTGAGGCATGGCTTCCAGCCGTGTGTGTACAACATGACCTGTGACAAGACTGGAGGTTCTAAAGGGACAGACGTGTCTACTACTCATTTAGTGTCATTGTGGGGTGGGAAGGCTGCCAAGGAATGCCCTTCTGTAGCCCCATTTCCTAGTCCATATGACTTGTGCTTCCTTTACAATAAATGGACATGTTCTATCAGACTGTCCCCAGTGGTTCTTGCAGCCGAAGAACACTGACACCTCACCCCCTGGGTAGTCTTGAGGCTCAAAAGCAATAAATACTGATTCCAACATGGAGAAACACTACACGGACATTTTTACAAAGAAAATAACCAAAGACGAATTAGCACAAGAGAATTCTCAGCATGATTTATCATTAGGTGAATGAAATGGTAACCACAATGAGATACCACTTTACATCCATTGCAAAGTCCTTCATTAAAAGAGGTTCAAAAAGAGAAACTGAAATTAGGCATTACTGATCTAAGTATATAATGATGAAACCAATATTAGAAATGCTAGGGAGAATCAAGATGGCGGAATTGGGTAAGGACATGTTTAAACAGGCGGAAAAACATTTAATCAGGATGAAGCAGAGAGGACATATTCCAGGAAATAGGAGAGGACAGAACAACAGCAGAGGGGTACCTGGAGACTGACAGACACAGGAAAGCAGCAGACACAACGATGTGGTGTGGCAGTGACTGATAGTCCAGCTGTATTCAGCAAATGGCAATCTGAAATCCACTAAGCAGCCGGAACTCCACCAGCAACCAGGTGGGAAGGGACTTTCACTGGGAGCTTGAAAGGTGAGCCCAAAGAACTGTCCGTCCTGCTTGTCTGTTTGATTTGACCAGGAGCAGAGACAGAGCAGCAGATCCCAGATGGAAAGTGCAAGAACAGCAGCCCAGTCAGCCCCCTAGAGCTGAATTGGGTGCCATTTTGCTTAGGGAGGAAAAGGCAAGGGAAAGGACTGAGCATATGCTGAGCTGAGAGTGAACTCATTTCTGACTCAGTGAACTGCAGCAATGTGACATTCTATAGGTTCTACCCAAGACAGGCATGGGTAGCCCTCAGATCTGATGGACAGCAAATGAAGAACTCTAGTAGCGGTATGTCATGTGGCATTTTGTACACTGTGGCAATAGCTTTAGGACTGCAGGAGACAACAGTGAACTGCGCATGTGCTGAGCTCACGACAACTCACTGAGTTCTGTGGATTGCACTGGTCCTGCAGGAAAATAATATCGACTGTGGCATTGTACGGGTTAAAAGAGGTCCGTGTGCCAGCCAGTCCTAATATCCAACAGGTTCCGGCAAGATCAGTACCACCAACAACCTAACTCTATAGGACACCTGGTGTCTCTCTAAACCTGGGACTTGCTCCAACAGGAAGTGGGAGAAAGGTTGTGCAGAAAATGGTGCAACCTCAGCATGGTATCACAGGAGGTGGAGAGTGGTGAGCCAGGGGCTAGAGCTGTGGAGACCACGGTGGAAATCTAACATAAGAACCCAGACCTGGAACTCGCTGGAGAGAGTGGCACAAGTGATTGCAAACAAAGAGCCGTGTACCAACTGCAATAAGTAAAATCGCATTGTAGACCTGTGGGTGACACAGTTTAGAAACCTGCCCCAAGGAGAAGAATATGCTAACCAAAAGTACAATGACCAAGAGCAAAAGAGAAGACAAAAACACAATGAATATTACCGAAGACTCCCCTGCAAAGGAGCAAAACTCTATGCCAACTCTCAGAGTTCACTGAGGAAGACATCGAGAAAATGGGACACACAGAATTCATAAAACTCATTTTAACGCTTCTGATCAACAATGAGAAGCACATATAAGAGTTCAAAGAATTTAAGGGAGCCATAAAGTAAATCAAGGCTGGTATATCAGAAATTAAGAACACAGTGGAGCAAATTAAAAGTGCAGTGGAGAGTCTCCAAAATAGAATGAAGCAAGCAGAAGAAAGCATCTCAGAATTGGCAGATATTTCCTGTCATCAGGGGGAAGGGAAGCAAACAAAAAGCTGGAAGCAGAGCTGGATCAGGCCAAAAAAAGTATTTAAGGGACTTAATAGAAGAGCTATGGGAGTCCCAGAAGGTGCAGTAAGAGAAACTGGGTTTTACAAATGTATTTAATGAAATAATAAAGGAAAATCTCCCTCATCGAGAGAAAGAATTGGGAAACAAGTTCCAGGAGGGGCACAGAACTCCAAACAGGCTTGATCAAAAGCAGTCTTCACCAAGACACATGATCATTAAGCTCTCTTCAATTGGCATAAGGAAAAGATCCTTAAATGTGCACGTGAAAAAAAAATCAATTGACATATAAAGGAATGCCAATTAAGCTCACAAGAGATCTCTCACAGGATACTCTACAGGCAGGAAGAGAATGGACTGACAAATTCCAGATTCTAAAAGAAAAATTGTCAGATAGGATAACATATCCAGCAAAGCTTTCTTTTGTCTTTGAAAATGAAATAAAATTCTTCCACAGTCAAGAAAAGACAAAAGAATTTGCCTCTTCCAAACCTGCCCTACAAAGGATTCTTCAAAATGTTCTCTTGATAGAGAAGAGGAATAGCACCCACCAAAACCAAAGGCAAATGTGAAGAACATCCCAGTAAAATGACAACAGAAGACTAAATCAGTTAATAACCCATTCCAAAAATGACAGGACCAGAGTACCATCCATACATATTAACCCTGAATGTAAATGGCTTAAGCTCAATTAAACATCATAGATTAGTAGACTGGATTAAAAAACAAAACCCATCTAATTATTGTCTAGAAGAAACACATTTACCAAAAAAAAAAAAAAAAAAAAATCAACGGAAACTGTATCACATGGGTTTTGTTGTTTTCTGTTAGTTTCATCGCTTTCAAAACACTTTTTTCTGATTAAAGCATTCAATGACTCATAGATCATACAGTAGCATCATTTTCTGCAAGAAGGTTCTTGAGTTTCATTTCTTCAGCTACATGTTAGTCATTTAACAGCATGTTGTTTAACCTCATGGTGTTGTTAATTTCTTTTTTCTCCCTGATGTTAATTTTGTTTTGTGGCTTTTCATTTAAGGGGATGTATAGTAGTTGTGTAATGGAGACTGCCATATCTAGTAACATGTCATTTAAGTTCATGGCATTGTAAATTTCTATTTTTCTTTTCTATTGGTGATACTGCATTATGACTTTTTATTTGAGGTGATGTACAGTAGCTGTGAAATGGAGACTAACATCCAGATGTGAGGATGCAGTGTAGCATGCATTTCTACTTCCAAACATGGACTTGCAATGAAACTGTTCACTATATCTTGACAGTAGGATGCTGGACTCTCTGCCATTGTCCATGCCCGTGATGATATCATATGACTGTGTATGAAGAACTATACTTTAGTAATCATATAGAGGAACTAGGTCTGGGGGGAGGGAATTGAGGAGGGGATAAGGTAAATGGCAGAAACCTATGGCATTGTATCGTAAAGTGATAATAATAATAACAAAATGTTAAAAAAATTATACCAATTAAAAAAAAAAGAAATGCTAATTAAGGACTGCCTAGGTTGCTAACCTTCTCACAGATATTGGAACCATTACAGGGTTATCTGCTGCAAGAATCAGGGAGCATGTCAGTGTTTCCATTCAAAGCTGCCAGTATGTGTGGACCTAACTGTAACATACTGGGCTGAGTTTTCCATATGGGTGCAGCTCATGTCCAGGGTGTTCCACTTCTAATCCTGTCTCCTGCTTTTGCCCAGAGAAAGCAACAGGGATGGCTCAAGTCCTTGGGCACCTGAACACATGTGGAAGACCCAAGAGTCTCCTGGCATTGGATTGGCTTAGCTCTTGCCACTGCAGCCACTGTGGGTACTACACAGTTTTCATTACATCCTTCATAGGATCAAAAATCACCACTTCAAACTTGATGTCCTACAATCATTAACAAATTCTTACTCTCAATCTGAATCATGTCATAATAATCCTGTCTTGTTACTGCATCAGAAACCTGAAGAGAAAGTTTCAGTGAGCTCTGACAGCTCCAATGCCTTAGTTATGACAATTTTGCCTTCTTTCCCTCTTATATCCTCTTTTCATTGTACCGTAAAAACATCATAAAGCTCCTAAAACACTATGTAAAACAAGCTGAGAAGTAAACAACTTACTGAAGGTGTGCTTGTGTTCTCCAGCCTGGGAAGCATGTAGCAGGCTGCAGGGCTGCACCTGCAAGAGAAGATGGAGAGAGGGAGTGATGAACTGGTCTTGCCTGTTCCTAGTCTCTTTAGCAGTTCCTACTGTGCTAAGCAATGTCAGGAGAGGAAGCAGACACAATGGCTGGAGAAGCAAAAGCAATCAGCTTCCAAGGGCAAGAACAGTGCTTTACCAATGACAAGTGCCAGGAAGGCTTCCTTGAAACAGTACCAACAATTACAATACCTGGCAGTGATTAAACTTCAGTTATCATTTGCTTAACGCTTTATTATTGCATGATTCACAATAACATTACTGGGTCCAGCATCATAGTCTAGTGTCTAGAGTCGTTACCTTGAACACTCAGGGATCTCTTATGGGCACTGGTTTATATCCATTCCAGCTGCCTGCTTGTAGCCTGGGGAAGCAGCAGTCAAGGATGGCCCAATACCTTGGGGACCCTGCACCCACATGGGAGACGTGGAAGAAACTCCTGCTTTCTGGCATTGGATTGGCTTAGTTGTGGCCTTTATGGCTACTTGGAGAGTGAACCAGCAGATGCAAGATCTTTCTTGCTGTTGATACGAAAAACTGCAGAAAGCAAACACCTTTCAATCAGAGTAACTTTGTCTACACCTATATATGAAAAATGGATATAATACACATTTATTCTATGCAGCTTTCTAGTAATTATTCTAAATGCAAGTTCTTATGACTTGGATCACACTTCTCAGCTCCTAAACCCTCAATCACACTGGACTTTGCCATTTTATTTGCCTTAGCCTATAGGACACCCACAAATAAAACAGCAACAAAGTTGACAAGTGTTCTTACTTTATCTCATTAAGTAGCTACATTATGGCAACGGCCAGAGAAAACCATCAGCCTTGGAGGAGTGAATGTCATGGTACAAGAAGTTGGGCCACTGCTTAGGATAAATCGTACTGATCCCCAAATGCCTTGTTTAGGTCTCCTGGCCGTGTAACACTTCCAATGCAGTAGCCTGCTACTGTGCCTGGAACACAGTGGGTGGATTCCTGGGAAACCTAGAAGAGGTCACGCTGCTGGACTAAGCATGGCAGAGCCCTGACATCTTGGGAGTTTACCAAGCAGTGATGGAACATCTCTCATCTCTGCAATCTACCTTTCAAACAAATGTCATATTTATAAAAATAATCAGAAAAAATATACTGTTTCTACTTATTTTAAGTTGATTTGTGGATATATCCTGGTGAGTATCAAAGAATGACATGTCAAATTCAATGAAGAGAAATTCACACAGACACTTCTACACTGGAAATTTTTACAGGCACTGGGCATTCTACTGTTTTACACACCCCCTTATTTTATTTGTACTTTATGATAAACTTTCATAGGCTCTAAGATTTCCCTTACTCCCTGTCACTGCTATGCAGTATGACCAGCAGTCGTCTAACACACTGCACAAAGCCAGACCCAAAGATCAGTCTTTTTCATTCATTACTACGAAAAAATATTCTCATGTAGTTTTGGTGTCTGACCATACATTTAAAAAAAAAAAAAAAAAAAAAAACCTTAATTCGGGTCCTGTACAATAGCCGTTCACCTAAAGTCCTCGCCTTAAATGTTCAGGTATCTCATATGAGCATCACTTCTAATCTTGGCAGTCCTGCTTCCCATCCAACTTCTTTCTTGTGTCCTGGGAGAGCAGTAGAGGACCTTGGGACCCTGCACGCAAAGGGAGACCCGGAAGAAACTCCTGGCTTCGAATTGGCTCAGTTCCAGCCATTGCAGCCACTGGGGAGGTGAACCATTGGACAAAAGATCTTCCTCTCTGTCTCTCCGCTCTGTATATCTGCCTTCCCAATAAAAATATAATAAATTAAAAAACTAAAAAATAAAATTAAAAAAATAATTCATTTCATAATCCCATTCTTAAAAAGGCAAACACAGTATATCACCTTTCCACAAGGGCTCTTTTTAGCAATGATTGTAATTCAGGTAATTTCTGTGTTACCATCCCTTACTCTTACATTTATATTCATGCCAACATACATATATGCAACACAGCCTCCAGAGGAAAATCAAGTTTAGTGTGGACTGGAGCTTGACATACTTAAATGCACTTGACAACTTTGAAACGGTTCATTGCATCCTTTTAAACTGGCAAAAATCATCTCCGTAGAACTCACCAGAAAATTTATACATTAAGCTCATTGTTTTTCAAGTGTCACCATTACTACCATCAACTTTCAACTGTTTTTATCTTCTATAAAATGTTGGAGATGACAGGGTGGTCAAGTTTCTGCTTGGGATCAACACAACCCAGAGTGCCTGGTCTGAATGCAAGCAGCACGCCTGACTCCATCACAGCTGCCTGCACAAGTCCATCCGGGACATCACTGAAATGTGAAGTTCAAGCAGACATTTTCAGCTATGGTGAACACTTAGATTTAACACACAACGTCCAACTATTCACCATTATTTAATTGACTTCAATGAAAAATGGCTTCAACATGGTGATTCATGCTCCCCACACACTCACAAGAGGCAAGATGAGTCAAGCCAAAGCTAGCAATGAGGAATTCTATCCATGCTCCCATAGGGATGGTTACAAACCCATGGGGCTGGGCTATTTTTACTGTCTATCCAGGAACAGTAAAAGGAAGCTGCTAAGTATAAGTAGCCAAATCCTTAACTAGCACACTTGATAATCAATATGGGCTGTGCTGCCACACTGGCTCAGCAGCTTCCAGGTTTAACTTAATTTACCATGGTACAAGAATGTGGCTAGTGAAACAGCTTCTGAATACTCTCTCTCTGTGCTTGTGTCCTTGCCTCTAAAATGAAAACATACCAAAAGATGGCACCAGCGTCCTGTGGCTGAGCATCCACCTGCACTGCTGCTTTGAGTACAGCTGCTCCACATACATTCCAGCACCCTGCTAATGGCTAGGGAAGCAGCAAAGGATGCTCTAAGTCCTTGGACCACCACTTGTAAACTAAGAATATTATCCCAATTGTAAAACTCTTGCTATGAATTATATATGAAAAGTAAAAACCAAGAAAAATATTGCCATCAGTATGAAAAAAAAAGCAAAGGCCAGCATTGTGGGAGAATGTACAAACTGCCAACTACAACACCAATATCCCATATGGAATCAGCTGTTCCACTTCCAACCCAACTCTCTGGTAATCACCCGGGAAGAACAGTGCAAGCTCATCCAAGAGCCTGGGCCCTGATCACCCACACCGAAGACCTGGAGGAAGCTACAGGCTCCAGGACTCAGCTTGGTTTAGGACGGTTCATTTGGGCCATCTGGAGAGTGAGCCATTGGACTGAGGATGTCTGTCTCTTTTACTTTGTAACTGTCCCTTGAAAATAAACAAACGTATTTTTTTAAGGTTTATTCGTTTATTTGAAAGGCAGAGAAACAGAGGTCTCCATCTGCGGGTTCACTCCATATGTGGCAGCAAGTGGTGGGCCAGGCCAAAGAAATTAGAGCTTCCTCTGCATGTCCGACTGGGAGCAGGGACCCAAGCTCCTGGGACACCTTAGACTGCTTTCCTAGACACATCAGTGAGGAGCAGAATTGTAGGTGAAGCAGCCAGATCTTGAACTGGAACCCATAGGCAGGTAGCAGCTGGACTGCCTGTGCCACCACATTACCAGAGAAACAAATTTTAAGCAATCAAAAACACCAAACATCAGACAGAACCAGGACTAAGTCACCTCTAGGGACAGAGGTAAAAGAGACCAAGACCTGAACTGACACAGGTTTTTTTCTCACTTAGACATTCAAGTTATACCATTCACACTCAAAATGAAACTTTGGCAGAAAATGAAGTTGTCAAGAATGGTCTTTGCTCTCTCTGAGATCAGTGAATAATCTTAGGTTGCATGCAAGAGAATAAAGATGAAACACCAAACTCATGGCACATTATTCCTATATAACTGAGCAAACATAAAAGCATAAGGACAGGACAGACAATGAGCTCTGGGAAGCAGCCTGCTTGCACTTCACAGGGAGATGCACTCAGCAGCTTCCCCACATTCCCAGGCCTGGGGGATCACTCTCCCTGAGGACACAGTGCCCAGGGGGCTCACCTCACTGATGGAAGGAATCTTAAGCAGCCAGAAATATAACAATGTCAATCTGGGAACTCCTCACAGCCTAGAGTGGCTCCTCCCTGTCTTACTTCACTTCTGCAACCACACATTCAAAACCAAGTGAACGTTGTGACCACTGGGATTTTCTTTTCTCACTTCTAACACCACATGTGTTATGTTGGTTTAATAACAATTTACCACCACCAACTAACAACAAAGCAATTCAGTTCTCTCAGCATCTAGAGTTAGTAGAGGCCTCAGGTGAAGGCTCAAACTCTAGACACAGGAGCAGGTTAATGTTGGTGGATGGCAAGTCTTAGCTCTGTCTGGTTTTTCCCCCTTAGAGCAGTTAGGTAGGGACCCCACCCAGAGCTATCTCCTTAGCAGAAGCTTATCTAGGGTCTGGTAGGTGCAAGTTCCACAGAGACAGGGCTCTTTTGTCTCAGTAAATCCCCAGGATCTTCAGATCCTTGGGCCAGATGTTGAGTCCAAAAGAACTAACTTTTTATTAAACAGTCAAGTACACTTACATTTGTATAAACCTCTCTACCACCAGAATTGGACCACTGCAAACATTCTCTGACATAACTTACTAAACCAGTTGTGGATGCAAAACGAAACTACTCTGTGCCCCAAGAACACTGTCCTGGTATTTACCTGGGCCTGTGCAAAGCTTTTATTCTCTAGGAAGGCAAGGCTCAGAGAACCCACAGTGCATCAATCCTTTCCACACATTCCCCTGATATATTAGCTTCTAATTATTTGAAACTGACATGTCATCAAGGAATGGGACTGCCGATGTGTAAAGAAAATATTAATGTCCAAGGGGTTTAGCTTGTCAAATAGATGGAACACAATCGATGCCCTCCAGTTACAGGGCATCAGCTGCCACTATAAATGGCAACCCACATGCTACTACTATCTTTCAGGGGGATGACTGAGCCAGGGTAAGTTGGTCATGTTTGTTACAAAGAATGCTGAAATTCAGCAAAACAGAAAGAGAAGGGTGTAGTGAGGGTCATGTACATTTTCCAAGGGGATCAGAAACTGAGACCATTCTGATAAAATGTCTGCACTTAAGTTAGGTAAAAGCAGATGTACTAAGACTTTTGAAGCTTAATTTAGTTTTGTATATTTACTGTGCTGAGAGACAAAGGCAGACCTCTTCATCCACTGTCTCCCTTCCCTCATGTCTGCAACGGACAAGGCTGAAACCCCAGACAAAAAACAAATTCAGTTTCCACACACCTTCTCAAAACCTAAGCCACTGTCTGTCGCCTCTCAGCCTGTGCATTGGCTGCACACTGCATTGGCACAGAAGTGAAACCAGGCATTCTGATAGAGACACAGGAGTCCCAATGTCATCTTAACCACCCTTACATACACTCACACAGGGCAATGACTTCTTCCTGTGGTGTGTCAGGGAGGTATTCACTGCTTTTCTCTCATGCCCGTTATTCAAAGAAAACAGCCCTTTTAAAGAGCTAATGACTGTTTTGTGGAAAGAAATAAGACAAAATACCCCTCTGCCAGCCTGGCACCCTCCCCCCAGGTTCTCACATGTGCTGCCTGCTGATCTCAGAACCCTAACCATGGAGAGAATTACAGGTTCCATGGTCTGACCATGGAGTGCAAGTGTCAAAGCTGAGCCTCCTCAGTGGCTCAGATGGAGCAGTGGACAGCATATCCAGGATCACATGGAGGCTATGGCAGTCCATCGGAACCTGCAGAGGACACCTGGTCCCACAACAGAGGACGGAGGACAGAACAAATCGATCACCTACCTAGCCATGTGCTGGCAGTGAAGATATGGGCAAATGGAGGCGCTAAGATGGACTATGTCAGCCAGTGGATTCTGAAGAGATTTCATCATGCTTAAAATGATGAGACTGGCAACAATTCAGAAATGTTAAACTATCAAAACCACTTGAGCAGTGCCCTTGGAGCATGCCCAGGTCATGAACCCTGGGGACGGGTGGGAGGCTGGGTGGGGCTTCTCCCTTTATTTCCCCCCCTTACTCCACAAACAGAGAAATAATAATAATAATGTGGAAACAATGGTCTTATCAATTTTCCTGTAGCCTTGGACCCTTTGTGCCATAATCAACAATGATTACTAAAATAAAATAATGATTTAAAAAAACCAAAAAAAGACAAATTACCGAAGTTAAATGAATTGTATCTTGAGGAAAATAGATTGTGTTGCAATATTTCAGGGCAGTACTTGATCCGAAAGTAGAGCTACATACTGCGTTGTATCCTCACATCTGGATGGATAGTCTCTATTACACAGTTACTATACATCCCCTTAGACGAAAAGTCACAAAACAGTATCAACAACAGGAAAAAAATAGAAATTTGCAATACCATAAAGATAAATAACATGCTACTCAATGACTAATGTGTCACTGAAGAAATGAAAAAGGAAAACCAGCTCAAAGATGGACTCCCAATAAAATCGTTAAATACATCTTGACAATAAGATGCTGGACTCTCTATTATGGTCCATGCTCACAATGGTGGACTTATGACTGCTTATGAGGAGCTATGCTACAGTAATAATATAGAGGAAATCATTTTGTGGGGAGGAGACTTGGGGAGAGGGTAAGGGAAATCCCAGAAACTATGGAACTTTACCATAAAATAATAATTAATTTTAAAATCAAGAAAAATGGGGGAAAAGTGAGCACCTAGCCGTGAGGTAAGAATTCTGGCCACTTAGGGATTTATTCCCTGCCTTAGTGCTCTCTATCGAACCTGACTCATCCCTCTAAACTTCATGGGGATATCTAACCCAATGAGAACTTGAGCAGTGGGGACAGGTGGAACCATACCAGAAGTCCTCAGGATAAATCAATCCAGGCAACTGGTAACTTAATGGTGTAGTGTTTGGGTTCTTCTTTTTTTTTTTTTTTTTACGAGTTATTTATTTCTATTCCAAAATCAGAAACACAGAGAGATTAGAGGAGACTGAAACAAGATCTTCCCTCCGATGATTCACTCCCCAAGTGACCACAACGGCTGGAGCTGAGCAGACCCGAAGCCAGGAGCCAGTTACCGGATCTCCCAGGAAGGTGCAAGGTCCGAAGGCATTGGACTTTCCTGACTGCTTTCCCAGACCACAAGCAGGGAGCTGGATGGGAACTGGAGCAGCCAGGATTAAAATGGGTGCCCATATGGGATCCGTGTTTGTTCAAAGGCAAGGACTTTACCGCTAGGCCACTGTGCCAGGGACGTCTCTTTTTTTTTTCAGGACTTATTTTATTTTTATCGAAAACTTAAACATGCAGAGAGGAGGAGGGGCAGAGAGGAAGATCTTCCATCTGCTGATTCACTCCCCAAGCAGCCAAAATGGCTGGAGCTCAGCTGAAGCTAGGAGCCTCAAGCCTCTTGCAGGTTTCCCACGCCTATTGAGGGGCACAAGGCCTTAGACTATCAACAACTGATTACCGACAATAAGATGATGGACTCTATGTTTGGTATATGCTTGCAATAGGGGAATCTCAACTGAACTTGAACTGTGGTTATGCAACAAGGTGCAGGAATCCACCATGGTGGGAGGGTTTGGGGAGGGGTGGGGAGAATCCAAGTACCTATGAAACTGTGTTACATAATACAATGCAATTAATGAATTAAAAATAATAATAAAAAAGAAATAAAAAAAAATTGATTACCAAGCACACAAATAGGGAGCTGGATCAGAAGTGGTGCCACCAGGATTCGAACTAGTGCCCATATGGGATCCTGGTGAGTTCCAGGGCAAGACTTTAGCTGCCAGGCTACAGCTACCATAACCGCCGGGACCTCCTCGGGTTCCCCTAAACAAGGCCCTTTAGGTTAGTCCCTGCTGCGCCCCCTTGCCTCGTCTACAAGCTCGCTGTGCCATCCCAGGCCTCTACCAACCAGAACGCCCTCACCGGATGCTGCCCCTCAACCTGGGAGGAAACTGTGAGGTCAACAAGACCGTTCTAACTGCTGGAGTCTGAGCTGGTCTGACATCAGCAACCAGAAAACTGCCCAGACCCTTAGGAGGAGCTATACCGAGGACTGAGCTGGGGGCTGGAGACGCCGCTACATCTCAACTCAAGAACATCAGAACCACATAAAAATATTTAATTAAAATGTTTTAAAGTTGACGCCCAACATGAAGTTCAGTTTTTCCCTGATCATTCTCCCCCCCTCACTGCACAGTTTGGAAAGCTTCAGGGGCAGCGCTGCAGAGTCCCGGCCACCGGCCCCGCCCGCCCCGCGGCCTCAGGACATGCGCTCACACACTCACCCTTCCCGGCTTCTGACGAGTCGGGGGTCCTGCAGAGGCTCCTGCGGGGAGGGAGCTCACAGGGCAGCACTGGCTCAGCCACCTGTACCTTCCCGGGGCAGAACCAGGGACGCGGCTATGGCGGCTCCAGAAAGGAACACTCCGCACTTCCTGGGCGCGCGCAGAGATTGAATACGCGTGACGTCAGAGGACGCACAGCCAATCAGAATTACACTGGGGAAGAGGGCGGACACTTGGGTTTCTGGAGGGCGGGGGAGCGGGGGGCGGGGCTTCACCTGAGATCTGAAGCGCCCTCATCTGCAGCTTGAGCCGTCCAGCAGCAGGGGACGCTGTCACCTCACAGATAAATCCACCTGGTCTCTTGTGTTCCTTCCCTTGTTTGTAATGCAGTTGAAGTCTGGGATCCCTAAAAATGTGCGATAATCCCCAAAATGAGTTACAATTCACTGAATGTTCAATAGATTCTTGGACTTCTCTTTCTATTGGCTTTTTGCCATTAGATCATTTCACGTTTTAAAATACAGAACTGAAGAATACTTGAAAATAGAGTATAAATAAGGGCCTGACACAATAGCCTAATGGCAAAAGTCCTCGCCTTCATGTGCCAGGATCTCATATGGGCTCCGTCTCATACACTGGATGCTCCACGTCCCATCCAGTTCCCCGCTTGTAGCCTGGGAGAGCAGTGCAGGTTTGCCGAAAGCCCTGGAGCCTGCACCCATGTGGGAGCCTTGGAAGAAGCTCCTGATCAGCTCAGCTCCAGCTGTTGTGGCCTCTTGAAGATGCATCAGCAAGCAAAAAAAAGTGAATCAGTGCATGAAAGAGCTTTCTGTCTCTCTTTCACTCTGTAACGCTATGCATTCTAAGTAAACTATGCCCACCAGTTCTGACCCTAGCAGCCCCGTGTCCCGTCCTGTACCCGACTTGTGGCCTGGGAAAGTAGTCAAGGTTGGCCCAAAACCTTGGGACCTTGCACCCCTGAGGGAAACCAGGATAAATCTCCAGGTTCCTGACTTTGGATCGAATCGATTCATCTCAGCTCTGGCCATTGTGGCCACAAAGGAGTGAATCATTGGACGGAAGATCTTCCTCTCAGTCTCTCCACTCTGTATATCTCACTTTGAATATAAATAAAACTTAGATAAATAAATAAGGCCTGTCGTAGTGGCCTAGCTGCCTGGGTCTCACCCTGCGTGCCTGAATGTCATGTGGTGTTGGTTCTGGTACTGGAGGCCCTGTTTCCTTTTTTTTTTTTTTTTAAAAGGATCATTTATTTGTATTGCAAAGTCAGATATACAGAGAAGAGGAGAGACAGAGAGGAAGATCTTCTGTCTGATGATTCAATCCCCAAGGGACCAACAACATATGCTGCATTGATCCGAAGCCAGGAGCCAGAAACTTCCTTTAGGTCTCCCATGAGTGTGCAAGCTTCAAGGCTTTGGGGCGTCCTCGACTGCTTTCCCAGGTCACAAACAAGGAGCTGGATGGGAATCGGGGCTGCTGTGATTAGAGCTGGCTTCCATATGGGATCCCGGCATGTTCAAAGCAAGGACTTTAGCTATTAGGTCACCACGCTGGGCCCTTCCCTTCTCTCTATCCAGCTCCCTGCTTGTGACCTGAGAGGGCTGTCAGAGATGGCCCAGGGCCTTGGAACCCTTGGTGGGTGACCTGATGGGGGATGGTCGAGGCTCTTGGCCACTTGGGGAGTGAGGCAGGATGGTGATTTTTCATTCTGCCTCTCCTCCTCTCTGTGTAGCTGACTTTCCAATAAAAATGGAATGGATCTTTCAGGAAAATGATAGATAGATAGATAGATAGATAGATAGATAGATAGATACATAGATACATAGATAGATAGATAGATAGATAGATAGATAGATAGACAGACAGACAGATACACTTGGGCTGCCTCATCAATCCCTCCAGAGACCCTCTTAGGCTGCCTTGACATCCACTCCTCCCACTCCACCCACAAATCACACTCTGCTCCACCTACTTCTCACAGTTCGCTGCTTCTTTCCCCACTTCCGTCTGAAGTTGACTAGCTAGCTCTCCACACTGAGAATCTGAGTGGCCACAATCACCTCTCCCCCTCCTCCTTCCTGTTTCTATGTAAACCACCCACTCGCTACAACTGCAGTTTTTCCAAGGTTTAAACTTATTCTTTCTGCTTTTGTCAACTGCACCCACCATCACCTCTTAGTCCAGTGGGGTGGGGTAAGACGTAACCTAAATAACATTTACTTCTGAAAACAATCTGTTACTTGTCAAACTTGTTGAGTAACTTATTTTTTTTCTTTTGCGTAACTTACTTTAGCAGAGTCCTCCAGCAGCATGAATATTCAACTAGAGATTTTGACAGTTTCAATTTTCATGTAAGTGAGAGAAATAGTTTTTAAGTGAGAGAAACATTTTCTACATGTTAACTTAGGAAGACCTATCATCTGGCCAAGTGAGTTAGCCTACTGGCTAAAGTCCTCAGCTTGCATCCCCTGAGATTCCCATATCAGGACTGGTTCCCAGCTGCTCCACTTCTCTTCGAGCTCCTTCTTTGTGGCCTGGGAATGCAGTAGACAATGGCCCAAATCCTTGGGACCTGCACCCATGTGAGAAACCTGGAAGAAGTTTCTGGCTCCTGGTTTTGGAGCAGCTCAACCATGGCCATTGTGGTCATTTGGGGAGAGAACCAGGAGATGGAAGATCTTTCTGTCCCCTCTGTAAATCTGCCTTTCCAATTCAAGTAAATAAACCTAAATAAAAGAGAGAAAAGGAAAGAACACATAACCTCTTGAATCCTAAGAGCAATGTTGCTGCCTGATTGAATATAACTCTTGGGCCTGGCATGATAGTCTAGTGGCTAAAGTCCTTAGCTTGCACATGCTGAGATCCCATATGAGCACCAGTTCTAATCCCGGCAGCCTTGCTTCCCATCCAGGTAACTGCTTGTGGCCTAGCAAAGCAGTGGAGGATGGCCCAAAGTCTTGGGACCATTCACCCTTGTGGGAGACCCGGAAGACACTCTGGGCTCCTGGTTTCAAATCAGTGCAGCTACAGTAGCTGTGGCCACCTGGGGAATGATTCTGATTTTCCAATTAAAATAAAAAATAAATTGTTTTAAATAAATAAATATAACTCTGAAGTTGTTCTCTAAGAAATACAGCATTCAGATCAAGGACAAACTGCTATAGAATTAAAAACTAATCCAGTGTTAATTTGTGCCAAGCTATGAGATGAACCCATGTTCTCTATCTGTTAGATTTTATATTAAGATACATAATTGTTACAAGCATAGAAATGTGTTCTTGATGAAGATCGTGAATGAAAACCTCATGTAGGATATAGGTGATTGTAGTCCGTAAAGTATCATCTGCAGCATTTCCTAAATATTGACCATTCATACATGGGATTAAAGTCCGATCCTCTGTTAAAGCAACAAAATTACCTCTACGATGTTATTATTTTCAATGGAAAGATAAATTTACAGAGAGGAGAAAGAGGAAGCATTCCATGTGCTGGTTCACTCTTCAAGTAGCCACAATAGCCAAAGAGAAGCCAATCTGAAGCCAGGAGCCAGGAGTGTCTGTCTTCTGAGTCTTCAACGTGGATGCAGGATCTCAATACTTTGGGGCATCCTCCGCGGCTTTCCCAGGCCACAAGCAGGAAGCTAGACAGGAAGAGGGCTGCCGGGATTAGAACTGGTGCTCATATGGGATCCCAGTGTATGAAAGCAAAAAACTTGAGCTGCTACCTACTGTGCCAGGTCCCATGGCAACAATTTAAATACCTGTTTCCCTTAGGTCTTGACTTCTTGAGGATTCCTGAGTTCTTTAGGTTCAAATTTTGTTGTCTGCCAATCTGCTGTAACATCAAAACCCTGTTCTCCTCCAATCTGCTGTAACTTTGTAACCCTGTTCCCACCAATCCATTGTAATCCCATGGCACCATACCTGATAACCCTATGCATCAATCTCTCATGGCCCCTCCCATAACCCTCACATAGCAATCCACTGCAGCGCCAGCAGTCCCATCCACCAATCTCTCACAGCCACTGATATCCACTCTCAAGTGGGTGCGTGCTCTCCCCCTCTCTCTTACTTCACTGGCGCCCCAATCTGCCACTATGGCAGGAAACGTCTCCCCCCTAGCTCTGCTCCTGTCCCTACAGCCATCATCCCTGCTGGGATAAGACCTCCTGTGTCCCTCGCTGTGTCTGGTGTTTTGGGTTTGTTGTGGTGGCAATCTAAAAAAAAGCGAACAGAAAAAGAGCTAACACCAAAAAGACATAATAAAGTTTTCTAGCCCTAGGCAGTACTTCAGACACCTGATGACTTTTAGCTTCTCCTAGGACGACCCCTGAAAAATACCCTGCTGCTGTTTATGTCCTCCTTTCAAAACATGATGCAACCAAAGTGGTCATCATGCCCTGTTCCTAACAGCACATAGGGTCCTTTCTTCTCTGGGAAGGAATGTGAGGAGTCAGCTGGGATATAAGCAGTTAGCGTTTCTAGACCCTGGTGAAGTTACCTTTCTAAAATAGAAAATCATACTTCTCCCCATTTCTTACCCTTCCAAGAGCAGTTCTCCATCAGGTTTAATATATAAATGGAAGAGGAGGGATCTGTAGGAGAAAACTTGATTTGAACTGTAGGACTAATTTACAAAACAAAGTAAGGTCCTTCCAGCAAGGGCTGTGGGAATTCCCACAGTGTTCTAAATGAATCACAATATGAGGTTGTGCAGAAGTGATTGCTTATTATTTAATGTAGCAGGGCAGCCATCATCTGACAGGCTGATGCACCAAGGCAAAGAAAGTGAGGGTTTTCACCAGGAGCGTGCATGATCTGGGAGTGGGAATGGGCCCAGTAGGGATTCAGTGAACGCCTTTCTCTTGGGTGAACACTTCCTCTTGGTGAGCATGAGAACCAGGACTGGGGCAGGGATGGTTAGACAGAGAGTGGCACCCTGTCTAGCATATGCACAGGCTGGATAGGGACGCTGGTTAGGTTGAACTAGGTTTCAATGCACATTGACATGTATGAGAGATGAATGGGATGTGGGAGAGATTGAACCAGTCTGCTGTGTGTACTGGCAAGCATGGGAACCAGGGCACGGGTCAGGCCTGGTGGGGGCTAGTGGGAGTCACTCTGACTAGGCTGCAGCTCCCACTGGTTTACATGAGGGCTGAGTGTGTGGTGAGCAGAGTCAGGCTGGGCTCCAACACCCACTGATTTGTGTAGACGAAAGGGCTGGAAACAGAACTGACCCAGCAATGGCAACCACCAGCATATGCATAGGCTGATTGTGGTGATGGACTGTGCTGGACCCTGTACTGAAAATTACACACAAGAATCAGGTCTGAGATCACCTTAGGTGAAGGTCTTTGGGGATTCTCCCAACAGAACCGCTGAACTGAGAACCCTAACCAAGAAGACAATCACAGGTTCCCTGGTCTGACCTCAGAGTGCACCTCAAAGGTGGGCTTCATCGGTGGCTTCAACGGAGCAGTGGACAGCGTAACTAGGTGCACGTGTAGAATATGGCAGCACATTGGAGCCTGCAGAGGACACCTGGTGCCACAAGAGAGGATGGATGACAGAAGAAATTGATCGCCTTCCCCAGCCATGTGTTGGCAGTGACTACCTGGGCAAGCAGAGACACTAAGGTGAACTATGTCAGCCAGTGGATTCTAGAGAAATCTCATTGTGCTTGGAATGGTGAGATTGGCAGCAATTCAGAATTATTGAACTATCAAAGCCACTTGAGTGGTGCCCTTGGAGCATGCCCCACATCAGGGACTCGGGGATTTTTGGGAGGCTAGGTTAGGTCTTCTCCCTTTATCTCCTCCATTTGCACACATACAGGAATAAAAAATGAGAAGGTAGAAAAAACGGTTTAGCCCACTTTCCTGTAAGAATTCTTTCATAGCTCTACAGTTACTCCAGTTGATAGACTATATTTCTAGTGTCATATAAAATAGTAATACAAAGGAGATTAGATATTTACATATTGTTCTAGCTTCTTTTTTAAGATTTATTTTATTTTCTTTTTATTGGAAAGTGAGATATACAGAGAGAGAATGATCTGCTGTCCACTGACTCACTCCACAAGCAGTCAGAGCGGCCGAATCTTTGCCAAGAAGAAGCCAGGAACCAGGAGCTTCTTCCGGGACTTCCATGTAGCTGCAGGGTACCATGGATTCGGGCTGTCCTCCACTGCTTTCCCAGGCCCCAAGCAGAGATCTGGATGGGAAGCATGGCTGCTGGGATTAGGACTGGTGACCATATGGAATTCTGGCAAGTGAAAGGTGAGATTTTTAGCCACTAGGCTGCGACACTACATCCCCATGTAGTGGTATACTTTCCATCAGTTACAATGAGAGACAAAACCTGGGTTAGGTCAAAAAGGGTGTGAATGGTTTCTTTCTTTGATTTTTTATTTTTCTATTTCAAATAATGTGTTCATGGTTGATCAGGGTGGGAATGATTGTATGTAGTTCAAAGATAATACAATATTAAGCAATTCTGTTTCTTCAGAGGTCAACTTGGAGGGTGAATTCCCAAACATATGAAAAGTATTTTTTTATTTTTAAAATTTTATTTATTTATTTATTTTTATTACAAAGTCAGATATACAGAGAGGAGAAGAGACCGAGAGAAAGATCTTCCATCCGATGATTCACTCCCCAAGTGAGTGCAGCGGCTGATTCTGTGCCAGTCCAAAGCCAGGAACCAGGAACCTCTTTTGGGTCTCCCACATGGGTGCAAGGTCCCAAAGCATTGGGCCGTCCTCGACTGCTTTCCCAGGCCACAAGTAGGGAGCTGGAAGGTAAGTGGAGCTGCCGGGATTAGAACCTGTGCTCATATGGGATCCAGGTGCGTTCAAGGCGAGGACTTTAGCTGCTAGGCCACACTGCCAGGCCCAACATGGGAAGTATTTGAAATCCTGAAGAGATATTCAGGTTTTTGAGGAATCAAAATGGTGCAAGAGAGTAAGGACATGTTCAAACAGAGAAATATTAGTCAGTGTGAAGCAGAGAGTGTGGGGAGCCATGCAGTTGGGTTGGATGGCATGGGTCTGATGAGCACCGCTCCTCGGTTCTCAAGGCTATGAGGAGATTCTGGCTGTGAAGCAAGGTCTGCCGGAATGTCTCTGGTCACCTCATTGCCTCCCCCACACCCGATTGTATGGACACTCAATCACCTCTCTGATGTTTCATAGAATTCTCCTGAGGGTGTTGTTGTTGTTTTTCTGCTACTGTGAAGTGATTCCTGTAACTGGTATGACACCTCAAATTGATCAATCATGTTATGATAAAAGCATCTTTAGTTATGTAAGGCTGTGGCACACAGCTAAAAGTATATAATAATACAGTTGAGCCCACTATGTTTCCAAATATCCTGTTATGTGCCCACTTTTGTCCTGAAGTTTGCCCTAGTATAAGTAATGTTTTCCTTAAGAAATGGCTTGATAATATCTTGGAACTGATGGCAACCATGGAGGTACAAAGAGTTTGTTTACCATGCACCTCAAACTGTTACAACACATGATATGATGCATTTTAGTTTCTCACCACTGAAAGCAAAAGTATATGGGGCATCTTCTATAGGGAAACAGATGTGAACTCCCTCAAAATGGCTTAAAATCTCTATCTTATATTGGCACTTCTGTTTAGGGAAAGAGAACAGTTTATAAAGATAAAAGCAAGTTTCTTGTAAAGCCCTTGTTTGCAGTTTGGCTGTGCTGCCTTGGTCCTTTTTACCACCCTTTAACAAAAGAACAAAAACCAATTGAATCAGCACTAGGTGAAGGTGACGGTAATTAATGTATGATTTGATTATAAGATTTAGCAAAGAATCTATGTTATATGCCTTTATAAAATCCTTTCATTCATGATCTTTCAATTCTGCACTCTTAATATTTTAAGCAATATTAGTTTGATTGTGTTTAGTAAAAATTGATTTTGAGTAAAGTAAACTACTTGTCACTATGTAACCGCATGTGCTGCCAACTGTGGAGTTCCTGGCTTCAGCAAGGTGACTGCAGGTTAAAATGAGTAATGGTTTGTTGAGAATGTTTTCTTTAGGATTGTTTTTTATATTCTCTTAATTATGAAGTAAAAATGAAGCAATTCGTCATTGTGCAAAAGCTTGTGATGATTTGTGTATAAATAAAGAAGGCAGCTTTTCTGAGTTGTCCATTATGAGCATCATGCCATAGTGGTCCATGTCTTATCTCTTCCTCTTATAGTCTCGCCGATCCACGCTACCTTTGCAAGCTCTCAGTCATCTGGAGCAGATCTCCGGCAAGAGAGGGCACATTCTAGGAGATAGGAGAGGACAGAACAACAGCAGAGGGGTACCTGGAGACTAACAAACACAAGAAAGCAGCAGACACAATGGTGTGGTGTTGCAATGACTGATACACTTGCTTGCACCATTCAGCAAATGGCGATCTGAAATCCACCGGCACCTGGAACTCCACCAGCAGCAAAGCCGGAAGGAGCGTTCATCAGGAGATCAGAGGTGAACGTAGATGAAGAACTGCCCAACCTGCTGGTCCGTTTGATTTCACCAGGAGCAGAGACAGAGAGACAGGATCCAGAGAGCCAATATGGAAACAGGGTGGATTTCATTGCCAAGTCAGCTTTCTAGAGCCGAATTTGGCACCATTTTGTTTAAAGTGGCAAGGGCTATGGGGCAGGACAGCACCCGCCCGGAATTCGGAGTGAACTCATTTCTGACTCCGTGAACTACAACAATGTGGCATCCTACACGTTTCACCCAAGACAGGTCCGGGTATCCCTCAGACCTGATGGCCAGCAGATCAAAAACCCTAGTAGTGGTATAACAGGCACCATCTCTTGCAGTGTGACTAAAAATTTAAGACTGCAGGGAACAACAGTGAGCTTCACAAGCACATGCACTGAGCTCATGAGAACTCACCAAGCTCAGTGCATTGCATTGGTCCCACAGGAAAATAATACTGACTATAGCATTGTATTGTTGTGGGGTGTAAGCGAGATCACACCAGACATATCTAAGGTTTATTAAGCAGTCTTTATTAATTAGGCTTGGTGACAATAGAGCACACTAGAAATAGCAAATCACACATCCATATGGCAATCCAACGAATCACAATCCAGCCAGTCATAATCCAACCAAACAAAACCTCAAGAGGATCAAATGGTCATTACCCTCAAGTCAATCCACTAAGCTACACACCTATGTCCCAGCTTCCCCAACAATGTAAGTTATCCTAAGAGACATGCAATGAATAACCCAATCACACCTACAAGCTTGCACACGTTCACCTTCCCCTGGCTACTCTGCCCACATTCCATCACTGTTAGGCTTTACCTCTCCTGGAACTCCTGATAGCACGCAGACCAGAAATAACATTGTTACACTCATTGTACCATCTAAGCAGTACCCAGGGAACATGCTCAGGGGATTACCTGTCCAGGGTCAACCAAGAGTCTAGGTGCCAGAGCAATGGAAAGACCCGAGCAGAAAGAGAGCGAGCCCCTGCTTCACGGGCATTTTAAAGGGGCTTGTGAGGGGAGTGGTTACACAACAATGCAATACCATCCCCTCTCAGATGATAGGTGAGTCACAGGTGGGCAGGAGAGAATACGTAGGTGTGTGGAGGGGTTGGATGAGGGTGGAATGAACATTCCATTGCTGTTAGGACCCACCTTCAGGACAGAGGGTAGGGGTCACAGCCACATTTCATTTGCCCATCGTCAAAGGGTGCTGGCTATCACTGGCTGCACCCCGTAACAGTTTGAGTCAAACTAGGTATGTGTGGCCATCAGACCTAATGGTCAACAGGTTCTGGCAAGATCAGTACCACCAACAACCTAGCTATATAGGACACCCGAAGTCTCCCTAATTCTGGGACCTGCTTGAAACAGAAGTGGGGAAAGGTTGTACAAACAATGGTGCAGCCTCAGCACAGTATCTCAGGAAATGGAAACTGTTGAGTCAGGAGCTGTGGCTACAGAGATCACGGGGCTAAGATCCCAGACCTGGAACTGGCTAGAGGGACTGGCACAAGGGACTGCAAGCAAAGAGCATGTATTAGCTGGAATAAGTAAAATCAAATTGTAGACCTGTGGGTGGCAGAGCTTAGAAACCTGCCCCAAGGAGACGACTCTGCGAACCAGAAGTACAATGACCAGGGAGCAAAAGAAGAGACAGAGGCACAATGAATAGAACTGAAGACTCCCCTGCAAAGGAGCAAAACTCGATGCCAACCTCAGAATAAACTGAGGAAGACATCGAGAAAATAGGAGTTACAGAATTCAAAACATGTGTTATAAAAATTTTTAGCCATAAGGAGAAGCACATAAAGCAGATGTTCAAGGCATTTAAGGAACATGTCACACTGGAAATGAATCCAATGAAAACTGATACATTCGAAATGAAGAATACAGGGGAGCAAGCTAAAAGTACAGTGGAGAGTCTGCAAAACAGAATGAAGGAGGCAGAAGATAGAACCTCAGAATTGGAAGCTATGTCCTGTCACCAGGGGGAAACTAACAAAAAGCTGGAAGCAGAGATGAATCAGGCCAAAAAAGGATTCAAGAATTGAAAGACACTAAGAACTGGTCTGAAATATGAATTATGGGAGTCCCAGAAGGTGCAGAAAGAGAAACTGGGATGAAAGGCATATTGAATGAAATAATCAGGGGGAAATCACCCTAATCTGTAGAAAGAATTGCAAAACAACATCCAAGAGGGGCACAGAACTCCCAACGGGCTTGAACAAAACCGATCTTCACCACGACACATGATAATCCATCTCTCTTCAATCAAACATATGGAAAAGATCCTTCAATGTGCACATGAAGAAAGAGTCAGCTGCCATATAAAGCCATGCCAATGAAACTCACAGGACACCTCTCACAAAAATCACTACCGGCAAGAAGAGAATGGAGTGGCATAGTCCAGAGTCCAAAGGAAAAACAAAACAAACAAACAAAAAACCTCTTGGTCCAGGATAACATATCCAGCAAAGCTTTCTTTTGTCTTTGAAAGTGAAATAAAACTCTATAGTTCAAAGAATTTGCCTCTTCCAGACCTGCCCTACAGAGGAGAGATACTTCAAGATGTTCTCTTGACAGAAACGAGGAATAGCACCCACCAAAAACAAAGGCAAATGGGAAGAACATCCCAGCAAAGTGACAACAGAAGACTAAATCAAGGAACAACCCATTCCTAAAATGACAGGATCAAATGACCACCCATTTGTATTAACCCTGACGTGAACGGCTTAAACTCATCAATCAAACAGCATGGATTAGTAGACTGGATGACAAAACAAAGCCCCTCAATTTGTTGCCTACAGGAGACACATTTCACCAACGGAAATCAGCATAAACCATATCTCATGGATCTGGACGTTTTTGTTGTTAGTTTCATCTCTTCAAAACATGTTCTTCTGATTCAATTCTTCAATGACTCCTTGATCATGCAGCAGCATCATTTCCTCCAAGAAGGTCCTTTATTATCCTTGACATTTCTTCAACGACACATGAGTCATTCAATAGCATGTTCCTCAACTTCATGGTGTTGCTCATTTCTTTTTTCTTCTTCTTATTGTTGATTTTCTTGTGTAGCTTTTCGCTGAGGGAGCTGTATCCTAGCTGTGAAATGGAGACTCTCCTATCCAGATGTGAGGATACACGGCAGTATGCATCTCTAGTGCCAGACTAAAGATGGACTGCCAACGAAACTGTTCACTCCATGACAACAGGATGATGGACTGTCTGCCATGATCCATGGACACAGACATCAACATATCCTGTGTATGAAGAACTAGACTTTAGTCATGAGAGAGGGGAACTCGATGGGTGAGGGACTGGGGAGGGGACAAGGGAAATCTCAGGGGCCTATGGAACTGTATCATCAAATGATCATCATCATGATTCATGAAAGATAAAAAGAAAAACAAAATCCGTATCTGACAAAAGGATGTCTGAGCTTCTAATTCCATCATTGCCAGGCGTCTCCTGGATTCCTCTCCGCCCCTGCCCTTCACTTGACTGGCCATCACTGGCCACTGCCTTGCTTGTTCCGCATCAGTGGTCAGATGTGGGCAGGGAAGGGTATGATGTGGCGAGCCAGCTGGGTGCTGACTGATTGCAAAGCAGAGCTGTTACCTAATGCCGGGTTCTGTCAGAGCCACAGGTATGCTGCTCAGAAGTTGAGAATGAGGCCAGCCATTCAGTCGACACTGAAAACAATTTTGTTTCTGCTTGGTTTATTGGATTTTGCATACAGACTCATCACACTGGAGGAAAAGTGTACCAGTCAATATACATTTTTTATGGAGATGTGCTCACTGTATTCCGGTTCTTCAATCTACAAGGATGCAACTGTGAGCCCAAGTGTGCAAAGTCAAAGCCTTCGGCTGCAGCTGAGAGGAGAGGGTAGGAGCGGGAGCCCAGGGTGGGTGGCATGTCAGAAAGCAGAGAGCCTCCTCCCCAGGGTGAGGGTGAGGGTGAGGGTGAGGCCTGGGAAGCCTGAGGAGCAGGGTAGGGCGGGGAGACTCAGGCCAGGGGGAGGGGGCAGAGACCTCCCTCTGGCCTGGTCAGGAGCCTTACGGGGTAGAGGGCAGGAGCTGGAGAGCACCATTTCCTGCGGGTGGGAGGAGGGAGGGACGGAACCTTCAGGAGAAGCTGGGAGAGGGTTGCCCGCCCCAGGGACAGGCCAGAGCAGGCTGCAGCAGGAAAGACCTGAGGCAGGCACAGTGCCCAAGAACCCAGCTGGCAAGGCCAGGGGAGAGGCTGCAGGAGGGGCAGCCCAGGGGCACTCCCAGCAGAGTCCGGCCCCCCCACCGCGAGGCAGGGAGTGGCAGTGCAAGGATGCTCAGCTAGGGGTCACGGACCCCTCAGGGCCAGCCTCTCTTTCCTCTCTGCTGGGCAAGCAGTTCTTAGTGCAAATCTGTGGGCCGCTCAGCTATGCAGGCCGTGCCCAAACCGGCACCACAGGGCGCACCACTCCCGCCGTTGCAGCCGCCACCCCCGCTGCCAACCAGCCTCAGTCCTCAGTACAGCCGCTTCTCATAAGAGTGCAGGCCATGGACGCCACCCTCCATCTGGGCTGACACGGTCCGCTTCTCGAACTTGAGCTCTCCTGAGTACATCATGCAGCGCAGGAGGGACAGGCTCCGGGCCCCGATATCCTGGCAGCCATGCTGGAGGCCGGCGATGAGGTAGGGCAGGAACTTGTGAATGGAGCCCTTGTCCTGCAGGGAGCCCGACACGCCCTGCGCGATCTTGACCTTGTCCCCCTCGCTCAAGTATCGCTTCTGGCTGCTGCTGCTCTTCTCCATGGCATCTAGCGAGCCCATGCCCCGGTACTTCTTGAGCCTCACCCCATCCGAGAAGAAGTACTCACCAGGAGCCTCCGTGGTGGCGGCCAGCAGAGAGCCCATCATCACTGTAGATGCGCCCAGAGCCAGGGCCTTGACCATGTGTCCCACGGCCTGAATGCCGCCATCAGCTATCACGGGCACCCCAAAGCGCCGAGCGTACTGGGCCACCTGGTACACGGCCGTGCCCTGGGGCCGCCCGCAGGCCGTCACTTCCTGAGTGATGCAGATGGAGCCGCAGCCCATGCCCACGCGCAGCCCGTCCACGCCAGCGTCGATCAGGTTCTTGGCTTGGGCCCTTGTCACCACGTTGCCCCCAATCACCTGCAGCTGGGGGTACTTGTGCTTGATGTAGTGCACCATGGCAAGCTGGTAGGTGGAGTTGCCCTGGGAGGAGTCCAGCACGATGACATCAGCACCGGCCTGAGTGAGCAAGTGCAGGCGGTACTTGTCGTCCTCCCGGGTGCCCAGGGCTGCTCCACACAGCAGCTGCTTGTGGGAGTCCTTGGAGGCCAGAGGGTAGTCGCGGTTCTTCTTGAGGTCGGTGCGGGTGATGAGGGCCACCAGCTCGTCCCGCTCATTGACGATAGGCAGCTTGCCTTTCTTGCTGCGCTGCAGGATCTCCTTTGCCTCCTTCAAGGTCACGCCCGCCCGAGCCACCATCAGCTCCAGGCGCGGTGTCATCACCTCGCTGAGGAGCCTCGTGTGGTCCTTCTCGGCGAGGAAGTCGATATCTCGGGTGGTGACCATGCCCACCAGCTTGCCGCCCATGGCGCCCGTCTGTGTGAGCGGGATGCCCGAGAAGCCGTGCCGAAGCTTGGCCTGCAACACGTCGCCCACCGTGTGCGAGGGACTCAGCACCACCGGGTCCGTGATGAAGCCCTGCTGGAACTTCTTGACCTTGCGCACCTCGCTGGCCTGGAACTCCGGGGTGCAGTTGTGGTGAATGAAACCAATGCCTCCCATGAGAGCCATGGCAATGGCCATGTCGGCCTCCGTCACGGTGTCCATGGGGGAGGAGATGAGCGGTGTCTTGAGCGTGATCTCCCGAGTCAAGGCTGAAGTGAGGTCCACCTGGTCAGCTGTGAAGTCGATGAAGCCTGGCAGGATCAGGAAGTCGTTGTAAGTGAGGCCGTCGGCGCTGGCGAAGAGCTGCTGCGCTGTGAGCCCGTCCTGGGGCAGGGAGCCGGTGCCGCCACCGTCGCCGCTGATCAGGTGGTCCGCCATGCTGCTGCTGCTGCTGCTGCTTCTGCTTCTGCTGCTGCTGCTGCTGCTGCTGAGACCCGATGGAAACACCGCGTGGGCAGACAGACCTCCTCCTCCTCCTCCTCCTCCTCCTCCTCCTCCTCCACCACCACCGCCACCACCACCACTCTGGGTGCTGCTGTCGCTGCTTCTGCTGCTGCTGACGCCACGGAAAAGCTGCCTCTGCCGGCCGGGCGGGGCCGGGCGTGCCTGGGGTGGAGCAGGCGGGGTGGGGGCAGCTTCAGCAGGGCGGTCTGGGCACCACTCTCCCTGCTCTCCCTGCCCTCCCCGCCCACCAGCCCGCCCTGGGGAGGCCTCCCTGCAATGCCCTGGGGAGGCTGCCCTGCCCTGCGCCGCACATAGGCGCCTGCTCCAGTCCTTCAAGATACATTTGAACATTCACAGTGTTTACATTTTACATTATGCATATATAGATTTACATGGCATGTTGATATGGGCATTTTTTTCCCAGGTGTTTGAAGTTATTGGAATATATGTATTGCATTGGGTCTATAGGCTTAGCTTATAAAATAAGGACACACTGCCAAGCAAGGGTGTGGGAACAACTGAGAAGATCTACAGATAGACTTAGCGGAACTCCCATAACCAATATGTCAATCGCTCAAACCCTCCTCCCTTATCCTATGTGGCCCTCAGTCTGTGAAACCTGATGCTACTTGGGTGTGGACCAGTTGGAGTCCCAGGGGCAGGGGATCTGACAGGGATCCAGGTAGCTTGGCTCAGGTTCTGGGACTCCCCCGTGTGGTTGAGGTTTGTGTTTGTGAGCCCCTGGGGGGAGGAGAGAACCGGCAGGACTTGGGTCACCTAGTCCAGGTCTAGGAACCTGCCTGTGAGGTGGGTGATGGGTTTGTGATCCCCAAGGGTGCAGGATCTGGTGGGGGTTGAGTCATTTGCCTCCGGTCCTTGGGCTTCCCTGGAATGGGGTGCTGTTTGTGAGCTGCAGGGGTGGAGCATCCTGCAGGACTCAGGTCCTGGGGCTTGTCTACTCAGTGGTTGTCAGGTTTGTCATGCTTGCCAGTAGGAGTAGTGCCCCAGCATGTGGGCACCATCAGCGACCCCACTTGGTCCCTCCCCACCCTTTCCCTGGGTTTCACTTTCACATGGACTGCTTGGGTGCTACAGCCCAGTCTGGCACAGGTTGCCTCACCTCCCTCAGCATTTGTCAGTGGGTGCTGTGGCCTGTCCAGCCCAGGTCCACCCCCAATGCCAGCCAACACTGGTGCTGGTTACAGCTTAGTCTAGCCCCGCGCATCTGCCCTAGTCCCAGGTCTAATGTGGATTGACTGGTATTGTGCCCTGACCCAGCTGGACCCACACTTCATTCTGGTACTGCGACTCACCACCAGATGAGATGGACTGATACAGCCTGGTCTGTTTCTGATCTGCGCCAAATGGATGCATGTGGATACCACATTTTGGCCTGATCTAAGCTACTCCCCAGCTTGCTCCTTGCACTCACTTGCAGGGACTAGTTCCCTACAGAGGAGTTCCCTAACCCCCTCCACCAAGATATGTTCCAAGGCCAGACCCCTGTTCCTACACTCAAGCAGGTTCTGGGATCCAGCTCTGCTACACAGGCCCCACAGCCATAGATTTCATGTGGGGTGGCATGTGTCTGTCAGCGAGGCTCTGTGCCTACAAGTCCATTTCAGGACTGTCACGTGGGCTGGTGAATCAGTCTGACTCACACAGAGAGATCTTGCAATCTCCTCCATACCACCAAGTTTATCTGTAGATCTTCTCAGTTGTCCCCACACCCTTGCTTGGCAGTGTGTCCTTATTTTATAAGCTAAGCCTATAGACCCAATGCAATACATATATTCCAATAACTTCAAACACCTGGGAAAAAAATGCCCATATCAACATGCCATGTAAATCTATATATGCATAATGTAAAATGTAAACACTGTGAATGTTCAAATGTATCTTGAAGGACTGGAGCAGGCGCCTATGTGCGGCGCAGGGCAGGGCAGCCTCCCCAGGGCATTGCAGGGAGGCCTCCCCAGGGCGGGCTGGTGGGCGGGGAGGGCAGGGAGAGCAGGGAGAGTGGTGCCCAGACCGCCCTGCTGAAGCTGCCCCGACCCCGCCTGCTCCACCCCAGGCACGCCCGGCCCCGCCCGGCCGGCAGAGGCAGCTTTTCCGTGGCGTCAGCAGCAGCAGAAGCAGCGACAGCAGCACCCAGAGTGGTGGTGGTGGTGGTGGTGGTGGAGGAGGAGGAGGAGGAGGAGGAGGAGGAGGAGGTCTGTCTGCCCACGCGGTGTTTCCATCGGGTCTCAGCAGCAGCAGCAGCAGCAGCAGCAGCAGAAGCAGAAGCAGCAGCAGCATGGCGGACCACCTGATCAGCGGCGACGGTGGCGGCACCGGCTCCCTGCCCCAGGACGGGCTCACAGCGCAGCAGCTCTTCGCCAGCGCCGACGGCCTCACTTACAACGACTTCCTGATCCTGCCAGGCTTCATCGACTTCACAGCTGACCAGGTGGACCTCACTTCAGCCTTGACTCGGGAGATCACGCTCAAGACACCGCTCATCTCCTCCCCCATGGACACCGTGACGGAGGCCGACATGGCCATTGCCATGGCTCTCATGGGAGGCATTGGTTTCATTCACCACAACTGCACCCCGGAGTTCCAGGCCAGCGAGGTGCGCAAGGTCAAGAAGTTCCAGCAGGGCTTCATCACGGACCCGGTGGTGCTGAGTCCCTCGCACACGGTGGGCGACGTGTTGCAGGCCAAGCTTCGGCACGGCTTCTCGGGCATCCCGCTCACACAGACGGGCGCCATGGGCGGCAAGCTGGTGGGCATGGTCACCACCCGAGATATCGACTTCCTCGCCGAGAAGGACCACACGAGGCTCCTCAGCGAGGTGATGACACCGCGCCTGGAGCTGATGGTGGCTCGGGCGGGCGTGACCTTGAAGGAGGCAAAGGAGATCCTGCAGCGCAGCAAGAAAGGCAAGCTGCCTATCGTCAATGAGCGGGACGAGCTGGTGGCCCTCATCACCCGCACCGACCTCAAGAAGAACCGCGACTACCCTCTGGCCTCCAAGGACTCCCACAAGCAGCTGCTGTGTGGAGCAGCCCTGGGCACCCGGGAGGACGACAAGTACCGCCTGCACTTGCTCACTCAGGCCGGTGCTGATGTCATCGTGCTGGACTCCTCCCAGGGCAACTCCGCCTACCAGCTTGCCATGGTGCACTACATCAAGCACAAGTACCCCCAGCTGCAGGTGATTGGGGGCAACGTGGTGACAAGGGCCCAAGCCAAGAACCTGATCGACGCTGGCGTGGACGGGCTGCGCGTGGGCATGGGCTGCGGCTCCATCTGCATCACTCAGGAAGTGACGGCCTGCGGGCGGCCCCAGGGCACGGCCGTGTACCAGGTGGCCCAGTACGCTCGGCGCTTTGGGGTGCCCGTGATAGCTGATGGCGGCATTCAGGCCGTGGGACACATGGTCAAGGCCCTGGCTCTGGGCGCATCTACAGTGATGATGGGCTCTCTGCTGGCCGCCACCACGGAGGCTCCTGGTGAGTACTTCTTCTCGGATGGGGTGAGGCTCAAGAAGTACCGGGGCATGGGCTCGCTAGATGCCATGGAGAAGAGCAGCAGCAGCCAGAAGCGATACTTGAGCGAGGGGGACAAGGTCAAGATCGCGCAGGGCGTGTCGGGCTCCCTGCAGGACAAGGGCTCCATTCACAAGTTCCTGCCCTACCTCATCGCCGGCCTCCAGCATGGCTGCCAGGATATCGGGGCCCGGAGCCTGTCCCTCCTGCGCTGCATGATGTACTCAGGAGAGCTCAAGTTCGAGAAGCGGACCGTGTCAGCCCAGATGGAGGGTGGCGTCCATGGCCTGCACTCTTATGAGAAGCGGCTGTACTGAGGACTGAGGCTGGTTGGCAGCGGGGTGGCGGCTGCAACGGCGGGAGTGGTGCGCCCTGTGGTGCCGGTTTGGGCACGGCCTGCATAGCTGAGCGGCCCACAGATTTGCACTAAGAACTGCTTGCCCAGCAGAGAGGAAAGAGAGGCTGGCCCTGAGGGGTCCGTGACCCCTAGCTGAGCATCCTTGCACTGCCACTCCCTGCCTCGCGGTGGGGGGGCCGGACTCTGCTGGGAGTGCCCCTGGGCTGCCCCTCCTGCAGCCTCTCCCCTGGCCTTGCCAGCTGGGTTCTTGGGCACTGTGCCTGCCTCAGGTCTTTCCTGCTGCAGCCTGCTCTGGCCTGTCCCTGGGGCGGGCAACCCTCTCCCAGCTTCTCCTGAAGGTTCCGTCCCTCCCTCCTCCCACCCGCAGGAAATGGTGCTCTCCAGCTCCTGCCCTCTACCCCGTAAGGCTCCTGACCAGGCCAGAGGGAGGTCTCTGCCCCCTCCCCCTGGCCTGAGTCTCCCCGCCCTACCCTGCTCCTCAGGCTTCCCAGGCCTCACCCTCACCCTCACCCTCACCCTGGGGAGGAGGCTCTCTGCTTTCTGACATGCCACCCACCCTGGGCTCCCGCTCCTACCCTCTCCTCTCAGCTGCAGCCGAAGGCTTTGACTTTGCACACTTGGGCTCACAGTTGCATCCTTGTAGATTGAAGAACCGGAATACAGTGAGCACATCTCCATAAAAAATGTATATTGACTGGTACACTTTTCCTCCAGTGTGATGAGTCTGTATGCAAAATCCAATAAACCAAGCAGAAACAAAATTGTTTTCAGTGTCGACTGAATGGCTGGCCTCATTCTCAACTTCTGAGCAGCATACCTGTGGCTCTGACAGAACCCGGCATTAGGTAACAGCTCTGCTTTGCAATCAGTCAGCACCCAGCTGGCTCGCCACATCATACCCTTCCCTGCCCACATCTGACCACTGATGCGGAACAAGCAAGGCAGTGGCCAGTGATGGCCAGTCAAGTGAAGGGCAGGGGCGGAGAGGAGGAGACGCCTGGCAATGATGGAATTAGAAGCTCAGACATCCTTTTGTCAGATACGGATTTTGTTTCTCTTTTTATCTTTCATGAATCATGATGATGATCATTTGATGATACAGTTCCATAGGCCCCTGAGATTTCCCTTGTCCCCTCCCCAGTCCCTCACCCATCGAGTTCCCCTCTCTCATGACTAAAGTCTAGTTCTTCATACACAGGATATGTTGATGTCTGTGTCCATGGATCATGGCAGACAGTCCATCATCCTGTTGTCATGGAGTGAACAGTTTCGTTGGCAGTCCATCTTTAGTCTGGCACTAGAGATGCATACTGCCGTGTATCCTCACATCTGGATAGGAGAGTCTCCATTTCACAGCTAGGATACAGCTCCCTCAGCGAAAAGCTACACAAGAAAATCAACAATAAGAAGAAGAAAAAAGAAATGAGCAACACCATGAAGTTGAGGAACATGCTATTGAATGACTCATGTGTCGTTGAAGAAATGTCAAGGATAATAAAGGACCTTCTTGGAGGAAATGATGCTGCTGCATGATCAAGGAGTCATTGAAGAATTGAATCAGAAGAACATGTTTTGAAGAGATGAAACTAACAACAAAAACGTCCAGATCCATGAGATATGGTTTATGCTGATTTCCGTTGGTGAAATGTGTCTCCTGTAGGCAACAAATTGAGGGGCTTTGTTTTGTCATCCAGTCTACTAATCCATGCTGTTTGATTGATGAGTTTAAGCCGTTCACGTCAGGGTTAATACAAATGGGTGGTCATTTGATCCTGTCATTTTAGGAATGGGTTGTTCCTTGATTTAGTCTTCTGTTGTCACTTTGCTGGGATGTTCTTCCCATTTGCCTTTGTTTTTGGTGGGTGCTATTCCTCGTTTCTGTCAAGAGAACATCTTGAAGTATCTCTCCTCTGTAGGGCAGGTCTGGAAGAGGCAAATTCTTTGAACTATAGAGTTTTATTTCACTTTCAAAGACAAAAGAAAGCTTTGCTGGATATGTTATCCTGGACCAAGAGGTTTTTTTTTTTTTTTCCTTTGGACTCTGGACTATGCCACTCCATTCTCTTCTTGCCGGTAGTGATTTTTGTGAGAGGTGTCCTGTGAGTTTCATTGGCATGGCTTTATATGGCAGCTGATTCTTTCTTCATGTGCACATTGAAGGATCTTTTCCATATGTTTGATTGAAGAGAGATGGATTATCATGTGTCGTGGTGAAGATCGGTTTTGTTCAAGCCCGTTGGGAGTTCTGTGCCCCTCTTGGATGTTGTTTTGCAATTCTTTCTACAGATTAGGGTGATTTCCCCCTGATTATTTCATTCAATATGCCTTTCATCCCAGTTTCTCTTTCTGCACCTTCTGGGACTCCCATAATTCATATTTCAGACCAGTTCTTAGTGTCTTTCAATTCTTGAATCCTTTTTTGGCCTGATTCATCTCTGCTTCCAGCTTTTTGTTAGTTTCCCCCTGGTGACAGGACATAGCTTCCAATTCTGAGGTTCTATCTTCTGCCTCCTTCATTCTGTTTTGCAGACTCTCCACTGTACTTTTAGCTTGCTCCCCTGTATTCTTCATTTCGAATGTATCAGTTTTCATTGGATTCATTTCCAGTGTGACATGTTCCTTAAATGCCTTGAACATCTGCTTTATGTGCTTCTCCTTATGGCTAAAAATTTTTATAACACATGTTTTGAATTCTGTAACTCCTATTTTCTCGATGTCTTCCTCAGTTTATTCTGAGGTTGGCATCGAGTTTTGCTCCTTTGCAGGGGAGTCTTCAGTTCTATTCATTGTGCCTCTGTCTCTTCTTTTGCTCCTGGTCATTGTACTTCTGGTTCGCAGAGTCGTCTCCTTGGGGCAGGTTTCTAAGCTCTGCCACCCACAGGTCTACAATTTGATTTTACTTATTCCAGCTAATACATGCTCTTTGCTTGCAGTCCCTTGTGCCAGTCCCTCTAGCCAGTTCCAGGTCTGGGATCTTAGCCCCGTGATCTCTGCAGCCACAGCTCCTGACTCAACAGTTTCCATTTCCTGAGATACTGTGCTGAGGCTGCACCATTGTTTGTACAACCTTTCCCCACTTCTGTTTCAAGCAGGTCCCAGAATTAGGGAGACTTCGGGTGTCCTATATAGCTAGGTTGTTGGTGGTACTGATCTTGCCAGAACCTGTTGACCATTAGGTCTGATGGCCACACATACCTAGTTTGACTCAAACTGTTACGGGGTGCAGCCAGTGATAGCCAGCACCCTTTGACGATGGGCAAATGAAATGTGGCTGTGACCCCTACCCTCTGTCCTGAAGGTGGGTCCTAACAGCAATGGAATGTTCATTCCACCCTCATCCAACCCCTCCACACACCTACGTATTCTCTCCTGCCCACCTGTGACTCACCTATCATCTGAGAGGGCATGGTGTTGCATTGTTGTGTAACCACTCCCCTCACAAGCCCCTTTAAAATGCCCGTGAAGCAGGGGCTCGCTCTCTTTCTGGTCGGGTCTTTCCATTGCTCTGGCACCTAGACTCTTGGTTGACCCTGGACAGGTAATCCCCTGAGCATGTTCCCTGGGTACTGCTTAGATGGTACAATGAATGTAACAATGTTATTTCTGGTCTGCGTGCTATCAGGAGTTCCAGGAGAGGTAAAGCCTAACAGTGATGGAATGTGGGCAGAGTAGCCAGGGGAAGGTGAACGTGTGCAAGCTTGTAGGTGTGATTGGGTTATTCATTGCATGTCTCTTAGGATAACTTACATTGTTGGGGAAGCTGGGACATAGGTGTGTAGCTTAGTGGATTGACTTGAGGGTAATGACCATTTGATCCTCTTGAGGTTTTGTTTGGTTGGATTATGACTGGCTGGATTGTGATTCGTTGGATTGCCATATGGATGTGTGATTTGCTATTTCTAGTGTGCTCTATTGTCACCAAGCCTAATTAATAAAGACTGCTTAATAAACCTTAGATATGTCTGGTGTGATCTCGCTTGCACCCCACAACAATACAATGCTATAGTCAGTATTATTTTCCTGTGGGACCAATGCAATGCACTGAGCTTGGTGAGTTCTCATGAGCTCAGTGCATGTGCTTGTGAAGCTCACTGTTGTTCCCTGCAGTCTTAAATTTTTAGTCACACTGCAAGAGATGGTGCCTGTTATACCACTACTAGGGTTTTTGATCTGCTGGCCATCAGGTCTGAGGGATACCCGGACCTGTCTTGGGTGAAACGTGTAGGATGCCACATTGTTGTAGTTCACGGAGTCAGAAATGAGTTCACTCCGAATTCCGGGCGGGTGCTGTCCTGCCCCATAGCCCTTGCCACTTTAAACAAAATGGTGCCAAATTCGGCTCTAGAAAGCTGACTTGGCAATGAAATCCACCCTGTTTCCATATTGGCTCTCTGGATCCTGTCTCTCTGTCTCTGCTCCTGGTGAAATCAAACGGACCAGCAGGTTGGGCAGTTCTTCATCTACGTTCACCTCTGATCTCCTGATGAACGCTCCTTCCGGCTTTGCTGCTGGTGGAGTTCCAGGTGCCGGTGGATTTCAGATCGCCATTTGCTGAATGGTGCAAGCAAGTGTATCAGTCATTGCAACACCACACCATTGTGTCTGCTGCTTTCTTGTGTTTGTTAGTCTCCAGGTACCCCTCTGCTGTTGTTCTGTCCTCTCCTATCTCCTAGAATGTGCCCTCTCTTGCCGGAGATCTGCTCCAGATGACTGAGAGCTTGCAAAGGTAGCGTGGATCGGCGAGACTATAAGAGGAAGAGATAAGACATGGACCACTATGGCATGATGCTCATAATGGACAACTCAGAAAAGCTGCCTTCTTTATTTATACACAAATCATCACAAGCTTTTGCACAATGACGAATTGCTTCATTTTTACTTCATAATTAAGAGAATATAAAAAACAATCCTAAAGAAAACATTCTCAACAAACCATTACTCATTTTAACCTGCAGTCACCTTGCTGAAGCCAGGAACTCCACAGTTGGCAGCACATGCGGTTACATAGTGACAAGTAGTTTACTTTACTCAAAATCAATTTTTACTAAACACAATCAAACTAATATTGCTTAAAATATTAAGAGTGCAGAATTGAAAGATCATGAATGAAAGGATTTTATAAAGGCACATAACATAGATTCTTTGCTAAATCTTATAATCAAATCATACATTAATTACCGTCACCTTCACCTAGTGCTGATTCAATTGGTTTTTGTTCTTTTGTTAAAGGGTGGTAAAAAGGACCAAGGCAGCACAGCCAATCTGCAAACAAGGGCTTTACAAGAAACTTGCTTTTATCTTTATAAACTGTTCTCTTTCCCTAAACAGAAGTGCCAATATAAGATAGAGATTTTAAGCCATTTTGAGGGAGTTCACATCTGTTTCCCTATAGAAGATGCCCCATATACTTTTGCTTTCAGTGGTGAGAAACTAAAATGCATCATATCATGTGTTGTAACAGTTTGAGGTGCATGGTAAACAAACTCTTTGTACCTCCATGGTTGCCATCAGTTCCAAGATGTTATCAAGCCATTTCTTAGGGAAAACATTACTTATACTAGGGCAAACTTCAGGACAAAAGTGGGCACATAACAGGATATTTGGAAACATAGTGGGCTCAACTGTACTATCGTATACTTTTAGCTGTGTGCCACAGCCTTATATAACTAAAGATGTTTTTATCATAACATGATTGATCAATTTGAGGTGTCATACCAGTTACAGGAATCACTTCACAGTAGCAGAAAAACAACAACAACACCCTCAGGAGAATTCTATGAAACATCAGAGAGGTGATTGAGTGTCCATACAATCGGGTGTGGGGCAGCAATGAGGTGACCAGAGACATTCCGGCGGACCTTGCTTCACAGCCAGAATCTCCTCATAGCCTTGCTAACTGAGGAGCGGTGCTCATCAGACCCATGCCATCCAACCCAACTGCATGGCTCCCCACACTCTCTGCTTCACACTGACTAATATTTCTCTGTTTGAACATGTCCTTACTCTCTTGCACCATTTTGATTCCTCAAAAACCTGAATATCTCTTCAGGATTTCAAATACTTCCCATGTTGGGCCTGGCAGTGTGGCCTAGCAGCTAAAGTCCTCGCCTTGAACGCACCTGGATCCCATATGAGCACAGGTTCTAATCCCGGCAGCTCCACTTACCTTCCAGCTCCCTACTTGTGGCCTGGGAAAGCAGTCGAGGACGGCCCAATGCTTTGGGACCTTGCACCCATGTGGGAGACCCAAAAGAGGTTCCTGGTTCCTGGCTTTGGACTGGCACAGAATCAGCCGCTGCGCTCACTTGGGGAGTGAATCATCGGATGGAAGATCTTTCTCTCGGTCTCTTCTCCTCTCTGTATATCTGACTTTGTAATAAAAATAAATAAAAAATAAAATTTTAAAAATAAAAAAATACTTTTCATATGTTTGGGAATTCACCCTCCAAGTTGACCTCTGAAGAAACAGATTTGCTTAATATTGTATTATCTTTGAACTACATACAATCATTCCCACCCTGATCAACCATGAACACATTATTTGAAATAGAAAAATAAAAAATCAAAGAAAGAAACCATTCACACCCTTTTTGACCTAACCCAGGTTTTGTCTCTCATTGTAACTGATGGAAAGTATACCACTACATGGGGATGTAGTGTCACAAGCTAGTGGCTAAAAATCTCACCTTTCACTTGCCAGAATTCCATATGGTCACCGGTCCTAATCCCAGCAGCCATGCTTCCCATCCAGATCTCTGCTTGGGGCCCGGGAAAGCAGTGGAGGACAGCCCGAATCCATGGTACCCTGCAGCTACATGGAAGTCCCAGAAGAAGCTCCTGGTTCCTGGCTTCTTCTTGGCAAAGATTCGGCCGTTGTGACTGCTTGTGGAGTGAGTCAGTGGACAGCAGATCGTTCTCTCTCTGTATATCTCACTTTCCAATAAAAATAAAATAAATCTTAAAAAAGAAGCTAGAACAATATGGAAAAATCTAATCTCCTTTGTATTACTATTTTATATGACACTAGAAATATAGTCTATCAATTGGAGTAACTGTAGAGCTATGAAAGAATTCTTACAGGAAAGTGGGTTAAACCGTTGTTTCTACCTCTCATTTTTTATTCCTGTATGTGTGCAAATGGAGGAGATAAAGGGAGAAGACCTAACCTAGCCTCCCAACAATCCCAGAGTCCCTGATGGGGGGCATGCTCCAAGGGCACCACTCAAGTGGTTTTGATAGTTCAATAATTCTGAATTGCTGCCAATCTCACCATTCCAAGCACAATGAGATTTCTCTAGAATCCACTGGCTGACATAGTTCACCTTAGAGTCTCTGCTTGCCCAGGTAGTCACTGCCAACACATGGCTGGGGAAGGTGATCAATTTCTTCTGTCATCCATCCTCTCTTGTGGCACCAGGTGTCCTCTGCAGGCTCCAATGTGCTGCCACATTCTACATGTGCGCCTACTTATGCTGCCCACTGCTCTGCTGAAGCCACCGATGAAGCCCACCTTTGAGGTGCACTCTGAGGTCAGACCATGGAACCTGTGATTGTCTTCTTGGTTAGGGTTCTCAGTTCAGCGGTTCTGTTGGGAGAATCCCCAAAGAACTTCACCTAAGGTGATCTCAGACCTGATTCTTGTGTGTAATTTTCAGTACAGGGTCCAGCACAGTCCATCACCTCAACAATCGTACGCATATGCTGGTGGTTGCCATTGCTGTTTCATTTCTGTTTCCAGCCTTGACGTCTATATAAATCAGTGGGTATTGGAGCCCAGCCTGATTCTGCCTACCACACACTCAGCCCTCACGTAAACCAGTGGGAGCTGCAGCCTAGTCAGAGTGACTCCCAATAGCCCCCACCAGGCCTGAACCATGCCCTGGTTCCCGTGCTTGCCAGTACACACAGCAGACTGGTTCAATCTGTCCCACATCCCATTCATCTCTCATGCATGTCAATGTGCATTGAAACCTAGTTCAACCTAACCAGTGCCCCTATCCAGCCTGTGCATATGCTAGACAGGGTGCTACTCTCTGTCTAACCATCCCTGTCCCAATCCTGGTTCTCATGCTCACCAAGTGGGAGTGTTCACCCAAGAGAAAGGTGTTCACTGAATCCCTACTGGGCCCATTCCCACTCCCAGGTCATGCACACTCCTGGTGAAAACCCTCACTTTCTTTGCCTCGGTGCATCAGCCTGTGAGATGATGGCTGCCCTGCTACATTAAATAATAAACAATCACTTCTGCACAACCTCATATTGTGATTCATTTAGAACACTATGGGAATTCCCGCAGCCCTTGCTGGAAGGATCTTACTTTGTTTTGTAAATTAGTCCTACAGATCAAATCAAGTTTTCTCCTACAGATCCCTCCTCTTCCATTTATATATTAAGCCTGAGGGAGAACTGCTCTTGGAAGGGTAAGAAATGGGGAGAAGTATGATTTTCTATTTTAGAAAGGTAACTTCACCAGGGTCTAGAAACGCTAACTGGTATTATCCCCTCTGACTCCTCACATTCCTTCCCAGAGAAGAAAGGACCCTATGTGCTGTTAGGAACAGGGCATGATGACCATTTGGTTGCATCACGTTTTGAAAGGACATAAACAGCAGCAGGGTATTTTTCAGGGGTCGTTCTAGGAGAAGCTAAGAGTCATCAGGTGTCTGAAGTACTACCTAGGGCTAGAAAACTTTATTATGTCTTTTTGGTGTTAGCTCTTTTTCTGTTCGCTTTTTTTTAGATTGCCACCACAAATCCAAAACACCAGACACAGCGAGGGACACAGGAGGTCTTATCCCAGCAGGGATGATGGCTGTAGGGACAGGAGCAGGGCTGGGGGGAGACGTTTCCTGCCATAGTGGCAGAATGGGGCACCAGGTGAAGTAAGAGAGAGGGGGAGAGTGATATTCACTTGAGAGTGGATATCAGTGGCTGTGAGAGATTGGTGGATGGGACTGCTGGCGCTGCAGTGGATTGCTATGTGAAGATTATGGGAGAGACCATGAGAGATTGATGCATTGGGTTATCAGGTATGGTGCCATGGGATTACAATGGATTGGTGGGAACAGGGTTACAAAGTTACAGCAGATTGGAGGAGAACAGAGTTTTGATGTTACAGCACATTGGCAGACAACAAATTTGAACCTAAAGGACACAGGAATCCTCAAGAAGTCAAGACCGAAGGGAAACAGGTATTTAAATTGTTGCCATGGGACCTGGCACAGTAGGTAGCAGCTCAAGTTTTTGGCTTTCATACACTGGGATCCCATATGGGCACCAGTTCTAATCCCGGCAGCCCTCTTCCTGTCTAGCTTCCTGCTTGTGGCCTGGGAAAGCCGTGGAGGATGCCCCAAAGTATTGAGATCCTGCATCCACGTTGAAGACTCAGAAGACACTCCTGGCTCCTGGCTTCAGATTGGCTTCTCTTTGGCTATTGTGGCTACTTGAAGAGTGAACCAGCAGATGGAATGCTTCCTCTTTCTCCTCTCTGTAAATTTATCTTTCCATTGAAAATAGTAACATTTTAGAGGTAATTTTGTTGCTTTAACAGAGGATCAGACTTTAACCCCATGTATGAATGATCAATATTTAGGAAATGCTGCAGATGATACTTTATGCAGTACAATCACCTATATCCTACATGAGGTTTTCATTCACAATCTTCATCAAGAACACATTTCTATGCTTGTAACAATTATATCTTAACATAAAATCTAGCAGATTGACAACATGGGTTCATCTCATAGCTTGGCACAAATTAACAGTGGATTAGTTTTTAATTCTATAGCAGTTTGTCCTTGATCTGAATGCTGTATTTCTTAGAGAACAACTTCAGAGTTATATTTATTTATTTAAAATGATTTACTTTTCATTTTATTAGGAAAGTCAGAATCACTCCCCAAGTGGCCACAGCTACTGGAGCTGCACTGATTTGAAACCAGGAGCCCAGAGTGTCTTCCGGGTCTCCCACAAGGGTGAATGGTCCCAAGACTTTGGGCCATCCTCCACTGCTTTGCTAGGCCACAAGCAGTTACCTGGATGGGAAGCAGGGCTGCCGGGATTAGAACTGGTGCTCATATGGGATCTCAGCATGTGCAAGTTAAGGACATTAGCCACTAGATGACCATGCCAGGCCCAAGAGTTATATTCAATCAGGCAGCAACATTGTTCATAGGATACAAGAGGTTATGTGTTCTTTTCTTTTCTTTTCTTTTCTTTTTTAGGTTTATTTACTTGAATTGGAAAGGCAGATTTACAGAGAGGACAGAAAGATCTTCCATCTCCTGGTTCTCTCCCCAAGTGGCCACAATGGCCAGAGCTGAGCTGCTCCAAAACCAGGAGCCAGAAACTTCTTCTACATTTCTCACATGGGTGCAGATCCCAAGGATTTGGGCCATTGTCTACTGCATTCCCAGGCCACAAAGAAGGAGCTGGAAGAGAAGTGGAGCAGCTGGGAACCAGTCCTGATATGGGAATCTCAGGGGATGCAAGCTGAGGACTTTAGCCAGTAGGCTAACTCACTTGACCAGATGATAGGTCTTCCTAAGTTAACATGTAGAAAATGTTTCTCTCACTTAAAAACTATTTCTCTCACTTAAATGAAAATTGAAACTGTCCAAATCTCTAGTTGAATATTCATGCTTCTGAAGGACTCTGCTAAAGTAAGTTACTGAAAAGAAAAAAAATAAGTTACTCAACAAGTTTGACAAGTAACAGATTGTTTTCAGAAGTAAATGTTATTTAGCTTATGTCTACCCCACCCCACTGGACTAAGAGGTGGTGGTGGGTGCAGTTGACAAAAGCAGAAAGAATAAGTTTAAACCTTGGAAAAACTGCAGTTGTAGTGAGTGGGTGGTTTACAGAGAAACAGGGAGGAGGAGGGGGAGAGGTGATTGTGGCCACTCAGATTCTCAGTGTGGAGAGCTAGCTAGTCAACTTCAGACGGAAGTGGGGAAAGAAGCAGCGAACTGTGAGAAGTAGGTGGAGCGTAGAGTGTGATTTTGGGGGTGGAGTGGGAGGAGTGGATGTCAAGGCAGCCTAAGAGGGTCTCTGGAGGGATTGATGAGGTTGGCAGAGTGAGATTCTGGCATGTGCAACATGAAATTTAGCCACTGCACCACTGCATCTTGTACTGGGCCGGTGCTGTTTTTTTCAAGTGGGTGATCAAGAGCAAAGGTTCACCTTCACCCCCATACCATCCTCCTTCCAGTGAATGAAAACTTTCAGTTAGTAGTGTAATAGAACCTGCAGTTCAGATATTGAGGACCTATGTTTTGAGAAACACTGCTCCCAGGGACCACTCTTTAGCATCAAGGAAGAAACCATGTAACTGTCCCTGAGAGCAGAGATCTTTTAATGTTGACAGCTCTGCAGTGTCTTTCAGGGAAGAAAATTCAAGAGAACAATGACATCATTGGATTTCACCATTGAAACTGCCATCATAAAAGAACCCAAGGAAAGGTTATGGGGCTGAGAATAACAGCACACAACAATGGGATATCACCTTGCATTGGCACAGTAACCTGAAAACCATCATGAGCTTTCACAGACACACTATAAGCACATATTTTTTCCCTCTGTCTTTAAGAGTATCTGTTTAATGCTGATTCTGGTATCTATTGATTCCTAATTCCTTACAAACTGCATTTTACATATGCATTCTGCATTCAGATTTCCAAGAATCAGTAATAATTGTCATGGGTTTTTATAAGAATCACTGCAAATATCCATACGTCCAGTTCCACTCTGCAATTTTTCCATGATACATTCTTGGAGAATAAGCAGCACAGTGGTACATTTGCATAATGTTTGCTTGTTACTCATATTCAGGTCACAAGAGAGAATCAAACTAGTCTTTTATTGAACCTTTGTGTAAAAATTTGTTGTTTTTTATTTTTGATGATGTTTACATGGATGATCTGGGTAGGAATTTTTAGGACTAGAGAAGCATGGGTGAGACCATTGCTTCCCCTTTTTCCTCCTCCTGCATCATGAATTAGAGCAGAAAATTCAGGAGGAGCTCTATGCAGCCTTTGCACTGCACCAGTAAACAAGAATGGGGAGCAGCCACCCAATGGCATCCTAGAATCCCTGAAGTGGGGCATGCTCTGAGGGTGCCACAGAAGCAGCCTCAATAATCCTGACTTGTTGATCTGACCAATCCATGGATGAGGAAATCCTTCCAAGGTCCACTGGCTGACACAGTCCAGTTTGGGGTCTCCATTCACCCAGATATTCACTATCAATGCCTGGCTGCAGTAGTTGTCCAATTTTTTTTTTCTGCTCTCCTACCTCTGATATGGCACCAGATGTGCTCCACAGGCCACAAGACTGTCATGAGCTTCATACACATCCGGGCATGCCATCCACTGTTCCATCCTAGCAACTGAGAAGTTCCGGCTTTGATACATGAATTCCACAGTCACTCCACCGATCCTGAGATTCCCCCCCTTGGTTGGAGTTCAAAGTCCAGTGATATGGTTGGGCCTATCCCCAAGTAACTTTTTCTGAGGTGATCCCACAACTGACTCTTGCATGTGGTTGCTAGTACAGGGTCCAGCTTATTCTATCACTTATGTCAGTCTGTGCTCACAATGGCAATTGCAATGGTTGGGTCAGTTCTGTCTCAAACATGACTTTTACATAAGGCAGTGGATCTTGCAGCCCAACCCAGCACTGCCCATCACATACTCAGCCCTCACATTCACTAGCAGGAATTGCAGCCTAGTCAGGGTGAAACCCAAATACCCTTGCCAGGCCAACCCCCAGCCCTGAGTTTTCAACATGCCAGCAGGTACATCAGACTGGTCTAGTTTGCCCCACATCTCATTCAGCTCAGATGCAACTATATATGTGTTGGAACCCAAATGACACCACTGTCCACTTCACACACATGGCAATGGGAGCCACTGCCCATCTAGCCAGGCCTACTCCGGCCTTGATTCTCATGCTCACAATTGGGATTTGCAGCTCATCTGCGATGTGCCCAAAGCTTCCTACTGGGCCCACTTCCAGCCGCAGATCTTGAACTCATCAGGTGCTTCTGCAATCTTGCCTGATAGGAATTACCCAAAATGTGCCAGCTGGTGTTGAGGTGAAGCCCAACCAGCCTGCACAAAATAGTTGGTTATCCCATCTTGGCTCTCTCCCTAATTCAGCTCACATGCAGGCCTCTGTCCAGACTGGTCTGCCCCTGGTTCAAATTCTCAAGCTCACCAGTGGGAGCATTGGCCCATCAGGAGACACTCCTAACCACCCTCTGCAAGGCTTACATCATCCAACCCACTGGTATCACAAGCGTTAGTGGGTGTTCCAGCCATCTGGTATGACATGCCTCAACTCAGCATTTCGTGACAGGCACTGCAGTATGTCCTGGCACAATTTTCCCCGATGTCTGGCTCCTATTGATGGGAGCCACTGCCTGCCCAGCCAGCCCTGAATCCCGTTTCTAAAATGGACTGCCTAGTGTTGGGGACGATCCCAGCCTGATTTGCATACCTTCTGATTCTCTCATCCTCTAGTGGGTTTGTGAACTGGCCCAGCATGACCTGACACCAGTCCTGACCCACACATGTGCTGGTGGGTACAGTTGCCAACATGGCCTCTGTTGCTCTGATTTTGGTCTTGTAGTCACCCAATACAGGGACTGCATCATGACAGAGCTGTTCCCTGAGCTGCTTTGTCAGGTCTCCTTGCAGTAGTAGATCTCATATATACACCAGCGGGTCCTTAGCTGACACTAATTTAACCTACATTCTATCTCCACAGCAACAACGGCCTTTTCCAATGTATCCACAACCATTTTGCTTCTTGCCTTTTTGGGATACAGCCCAGACACACCTGGTCTGTGCCAACACAGCTCTCATGAGGTTCAGTGGGTACTGAGATTTAGTCCAGCCCATTATACAACCACTATGACTCTAATGATTACCAGTGAGTGGGTCCTGGAGTCTAACCCTGTTTGGCACATACTACTATCATTCCCCAAGGCTTGTTATACTTACCTCAACATGAGGCAACAGGTCTCAGTCCCCTCTGCAACCATTCTCCAGGCCCCCGGCAAGACCACCTCCCTAGGCCCCAATAAGCACTCCACTTTGGGCCAGGCCACACCCCACAGCAGTAAGTCGAATGATGGCTGTTCGCTCTGTGATGTGTGGCAGCCAGCTAATGACAGGTGCTTGTGTGAAACCTCCCAACTCCCCCCCCCAGAAAAACAGATTCTTGTAGACAGAAGTAAATACCCAAATGACAAAAATTTGGGCAGGGACCAAGGTTTTCCTTAAATCTTTACTCAAGTCACTGAGAAATCTCAGGTTGACTACAATACTTGTCCTCAGTACCTGGAGCTTCAGTTCCCAGCCGTTTTTATCCATGAAAATGAAATGGCAGTCCCAGGGAGAAGACTGTTGGAGAGACAAAGTTCCAAGGGACCTCCAAGTTCAACCTTCTCACCATTAAGGAGGGAAAACAAAGGTGCAGAGAGATAATCTAACTGTACATCAAGGGGTTATTCACACAAGTAGCAATGACTTTTGCCCCAGAACACATTGCTAAAGATACTGGATGGGGAGTTGTGGGGAGCCATGCAGTTGGGTCAGATGGTATGGGTGTGTGATGAGCACTGCTCCTCCATTAACAAGGCTATGAGGAGTTTCTGGCAGCGAGGCAAGGCCTGGTAGAATGTCTCTGGTCACCTCATTGCTGCCCCACCCCATTGTATGGACACTCAATCACCTCTCTGATGATTCATAGAATTCTCCTGAGGGTGTTGTTGTTTTTCTGCTAATGTGAAGTGATTCCTGTAACTGGTATGACACCTCAAATTGATCAATCATGTTATGATAAAAACATTCTTTGCGATGTTAAGGCTATGACACACAGCTAAGAGTATATAATAGTACAATTGAGCCCACTATGTTTCCAAACATCTTGTTATGTGCCCACTTTTGTCCTGAAGTTTGCCCTAGTATAAGTAATGTTTTCCTTAAGAAATGGCTTGATAATATCTTGGAACTGATGGCAACCATGGAGGTACAAAGAGATTGTTAACCATGCACCTCGAACTGTTACAACACATGATATGATGCATTTTAGTTTCTCACCACTGAAAGCAAAAGTATATGGGGCATCTTCTAAAGGGAAACAAATGTGAACCCCCTCAAGATGGCTTAAAATCTGTATCTTATACTGGCACTTGTATTTAGGGAATGAAAACAGTTTATAAAGATAAAAGCAAGTTTCTTGTAAAAGCCCTCTGTAGATTGGCTGTGCTGCCTTGGTCCTTTTTACCACCCTTTAACAAAAGAACAAAAACCAATTGAATCAGCACTAGGTGAAGGTGACGGTAATTAATGTATGATTTGATTATAAGATTTAGCAAAGAATCTATGTTATATGCCTTTATAAAATCCTTTCATTTATGATCTTTTAATTCTGTACTCATAATATTTTAAGCAATATTAGCTAGTTTGTGTTTAGTAAAAATTGATTTTAAGTAAACTATTTGTCACTATGTAAATGTATGCGCTGCCAACCGATGGGTTCCTGGCTTCAGCCATGTGACTGCAGGTGTCAATGAGTAATGGTTCGTTGAGAATGTTTTCTTTAGGATTGTTTTTTGTATTCTCTTAACCATCAAGTAAAAATGAAACAATTGGATATTGTGCAAAAGCTTGTGATGATTTGTGTATAAATAAAGCAGGCAACTTTTCTGAGTTGTCCATTATGAGCATCATGTCATACTGGTCCACGTCTTATCTCTTCCTCTTATAGTCTTGCCGATCCACACATCCTTTGCTAGCTCTCGAGCCAGCCAGAGCTGGTGTCTGGCAGGGAGTAAATAGAAAAAGAAAACAAACAAACAAATAAACAAAAACAAACCACTCTTGTCCAAGCTAACAAGAGCCACTTTTTTCCTGGAACTAACCTGCACCATGCGAGATATTTAGACATGGTCAATCTAACATCACGTGTACTTCCTTCTGAGGGAGAAAATCACCTGTGCCATGTGTGGCATGCTTGGATTACCTTATTGTAGAAAGGGGCCAGGATGGGCCAGTCAAAACATCCACTCGCAGATCTGAGAACTAGCACGAGCACCTAGATTGGTCTACAACCAAAGCCGGTTCACATTAGGGTTAGGACTGGAGGCTGGGAGGCTGACTGTGCTTGGCTAGGCTGGAGAATCCAGCAACATGAGCTGGAGTTAGGGGCAGGCTTGACTGAGGCAGGTTGCAGCACCCATCAGTGCTTGACGAGGTGAGGTGGTTCATGCCAGTCAGGAAGGTAGATGCTGGGCTCATGAGCTCCAGTGGTGAGGTACCCAACATGGTCGGCTCTGCTGGGCTGGGACCCTGGCTGGCCTATGAAGTTGGGGCCAGGTTCGTGAGCCCAAGGTCCTGGGGTATACAGAGGTATGTGAGTTACTTGGTTTGTGTCCTTGCCCTGCCTTTGCAGTGAGTGCTAGGTCAGCCCTGGGAGTGGGGGATCCAGTGAAGCCCAGGTTGCTTGGCCCAAATCCTTAGGCTCATAAGTGTGATTGATGCCGGTTCCATGTGGCCTGGGGGTAGGAGAACTGGCAGGGCCTGCACCTCCTGGCCTTGGCCATTGGGCAGCCTGCTGTTGGTGCTAGGTCCATGAGCCCCATTGGTGGGGATCCAGTTGGGCCCTGGTTAACTGGCTCATGTCAAGGCCCACTTTTCAGAACTAATGCTTCTCAGTAAAAAAGGTGTAGTGGGCATCAGGCTCAGCCAACATAGAATATGATAGCTCACTGAGCCCTGCACAGGACATCTGGACCATCACAGAGGGAGGACAGAATAAATTGGACAACCACCCCAGCCAAACGAGGACAACAAATATCTGGGTGCATGCAGACTCTAAGGTCTATTATGTCAGTCAATGGGCATACAAAGTATTCCTTTAAATCAGTGAGATTGACAACATATCAGAACGATTGAAACCACCTAGGCAGAACCCTCAGAGTATGCATCACATAAGGACCTTGAGTTGGTCATGAGGGCCAGTCTCCATCCCTGGGTACTTGGGTGTTTTAGAGGGTGGGAATGCCTTCTATTATTACCCCACCACAGACACAGGAAGGAGAAAGAACATTTGAAATGATAATGACACTCACTTTTGTCCAGTATGCATTCTCTGATGTCTGATTAGGTCCAATTTTGTGCAAGAAAATTTACCACACTGGCTACATGCATAAAGTGTTTCCCCTGGGCCCGGCGGCGTGGCCTAGCAGCTAAAGTCCTCGCCTTGAAAGCCCCAGAATCCCATATGGGCACCGGTTCTAGTCCCCGCAGCTCCACTTCCCATCCTTGGGACCCTGCACCTGCGTGGGAGACCTGGAAGAAGTTCCTGGTCCCGGCATCGGATCGGCGCGCACCGGCCCGTTGCGGCTCACTTGGGGAGTGAAACATCAGATGGAAGATCTTCCTCTCTGTCTCTCCTCCTCTCTGTCTATCCGGCTTTCCAATAATAATAAAATCTTAAAAAAAAAAAAAAGCGTTTTCCCTGTGTGGAATCTGTTATGTATGATTAGGCATGATTTGTCACTAAAACTTTTCCACACTGGCTACATTCATAAGGCTTTTCCCCAGTGTGGATTCTCTGATATTAGCTTAGATGTCATTTCTGCAAAAAACCTTTGCCACACTGGTTACATTCACAAAGTTTTTCCCCCAAGTGGATTCTCTGATGTCCAATTAGATGTGATTTCCAGGGAAAAGCTTTTTCACAGTGCTTACACTCATAAGGCTTTCCCCTGGTGTGGACTTTCTGATGTCTGATTACCTCTGATTTCCAGGAAAAAGCTTTTCCACACTGGTTACATTCATAAGGCTTTTCCCCAGTGTGGATTCTCTGATGTCTGATTAGACGTGATTTCACGGGAAAAGCTTTGCCACACTGCTCACACTCATAAGGCTTTTCTCCCAAGTGGATTCTCTGATGCCTGATTAGCTCTGATTTCCGGAAAAAACCTTCTCCACACTGGCTACATTCATAAGGCTTTTCCCCAGTGTGGATTCTCTGATGTCTGATTAGATGTGATTTCCGGAAAAAAGCTTTCCCACACTGTTTACACCCATAAGGCTTTTCCCCGGTGTGGATTCTCTGATGTCTGATTAGCTCTGATTCCCAGGGAAACGCTTTTCCACACTGGCTACATTGATGAGGTTTTTCCCCAGTGTGGATACTCTGATGTCTGATTAGATGTGATTTCACGGAAAAAGCTTTACCACACTCGCTACATTCATAAGGCTTTTCCCCAGTGTGGATTCTCTGATGTCTGTTTAGCTGTGATTTCCCGGAAAAGGCTTTTCCACACTCACTACATTGATAAGGCTTTTCCCCAGTGTGGATTCGCCGATGTGTGATTAGGGATGACTTTGAAGTAAAAGCTTTCCCACACTCACTACATTCATAAGGTTTTTCCCCAGTGTGGATTCGCCGATGTGTGATTAGGGATGACTTCAATGTAAAAGCTTTTCCACAGTGGCTACATTCATAAGACTTTTTCCCAGGGTAGATTCTCTGATGTCTGTTGAGAGATAATTGCTGGTAAAAGGCTTTTCCAACCTCAGCACATTCATTTGCCTTCTCTCCAGTCTGAAGTATCTGATCTCCAGTGAGTTCTGACTTCTGACACATGTTTTCTTTGCATTCATTACACACATAGAAACTTGCTCCTATGTCAGTTCTCTGATTGGTTGTAAGGTAAGATTTATAGGTAAAAGATTTTTTACAGTAGCCACATATACACTGATGTCTTCCTGCTTGGGTAATCTGATTTACTTTCACATCTGTTTCATACACAAGAGATTTCTCACTCTTGAAACGTTCATGCAGTTTCTCTCCTGATTGTGTTTGCTGATGTGTGCCAAAGTTAGGATTGTTATGGAACATTTTACATTCAACCTGTATTTTTTCTCCACAATTAACAGCTTGCTTATTACATGAGTCACTGATGTAAACCTTCTCACACATAACGAGTAACTTCTTCCTGATGAAAGGTTTTGCTTTCCCATTGTGTTCAAAAGACTGCTGACAAACGTGCATCTTGTCATGCCGACTGAGATTTTCCCTACTCTGGACGTTGTTGTCAGGCACATCAGAGGAATGCTTTGTTCCAAATGGCATTTCATCAGACTTCCTAGCATAAAGAAAGAACACATTTTGAAATAAATGATGCTGCATTTCCTCTCCTTTCAAAAGGCACGTCAACTCTGAGCTCTCCTGGGAGGAGCTTTCATCCCTCACCTCTCCCAAGTTTACCAGGTCACTGAGCAAGTAGAAATTCTGTCTGCACTTGTTTCCCAGTTTCTGTTTTTATACTAAGCTCAGGAAAGAACCACTGAGCTTTCCTGGTAACATCCGCTCTGGTGTGCAACATGGAGTTGAAAAAGACTTATGCTTCTTAGACCAGAGCAATGTGGTTTGACTCAGCAGACAGAAGATTTCATAAGTTTTGTCTGCCTTCCCTCCAGTGGGACGGACCCTGTGAAAATCACCCTGGGCACTCCGTGGCTCTGCGTAAACATGAACACATCCACCATCCCCCACACACAATATTTGCCTAGCTCTGGCTAAAGCTTCAGATGGATTCTTCTTCTAGGCAGATAGGCAGCAGTTTGGGACAAAAAAGGCTCTAATTACCAACTGCCTACTGTATGAACTTTTCCTATCCCCTCAGTTTTTGTTTTGGTAACCATGCTCTGGGTGTGTGTGTTGGAAAAATCTTGAGGAAGAATAACAGTCCCCACTTTCCTGCATGATTTGAAACTCCCAAGGTGGATCCTGAATGGTAACCACCTGAAATGGCACCCGAGTTCTGGGCTCCTTTCTCATGTTTCAGGTTGGTTTATCCTCAGTAGAGGAAGGATGAGCCTCCTGGTCCCCCAAATTATTTTACTTGGGTTTGATCCGCTGAAATGACTTATGTGAGTCTTTGGATGACCCCCTCCACACTTCACAGATGAACTGAGACAAGACTAGTCTCTTTATTTTGTCATTTGGTTCAATTCTACCACCCATGTCCATGTGGTTTTCCAACTCTGAGACCTGAACAGTCATAGAATGGCAGGGGTGCTTTTGGAGCTGTGGAGTGGGAGCTATTTCCTGGTGGCTTGAGAGGAAACCAATGGAAATGCTTTACACACAGGTTGCTGCCAGGACAAGAAAGGGTCTGGGGACACTTAAAAACCTAAGACCCTTCTGAAAAACATTGGTGTCTCTCTCTCCTTCCATTCAATAGTCACCCCATCTCCTGGCTATCTCCCCCCAAAAATACTATTTCATACTCTGTTCTTTCTACATTAACCTGGTCACTTTGTAAATAAAACTTCTGTCTGAAAAAGAAAGAATGAAAGATAGAAAGAAAGGAAGGAAGAAATCATTTTTCTTAAACTTCTTCTTTCTATAAGTTTCATTTCATATTATGTTTCTATTATGACCACAACTAATACGAAGCATCTTTGGCAATGCAACTCTCTTTAAGCTTATTATAATTTTCATAATTACAACTTGCCTGAAGATGATTTCTTGACCTTTCTTATTACCTCCATGCAACTCATTTTTTCTGAAGGGATCTGAAATGAGGAAAAAGAGGCACCATATCCATGAATCACTTGTAAGTATTTGCTTTCAAATGCTCAAGTAAAAGCAATGTGATTTCTTGCTATTCTAGATACAGCAGATTTTAATATCAGTAAAATGTGGACATTAATGAGCATTAATTACAAGCACTATATCTTCTTCATAAATGCATTAATGTAAATTTCAATTACTTGGAGTTGTGTATTTTAAATTGACGGGTGGCACAGGAATTCAAACTAAGGGTTGGGATATTTTATATCACATAACAGTGACAATTTATCTTGTCTTCTCTTGGCCATTTTGTTTCAAACATAACTCCTGAGAATGCATCTTGTGTGGTGGCAGATGCTGACTCAATTGCTTGGATCATGGAAAAGACAAATATTTACTTCTAGGTTTATGGTTAAAGAGAGGTAAATTTTGAAAGCCATTGCTAAAATAAACCTGTATGTGGAGACTGTAGATTGCCTATCAGCTGTCCTATTGGAAAAGTTTAAAAAAATCTGAATGAATTCCAGAATTCTAGTCAACACTTATTGAGCTATGTATTAACTTCCCTGCCCACTATGTGCTAACCTACCTGCAATTTCCTGGTGTACAGATTTGTCCACTGTCCATGGTGCCGATTCCTGCTCCAATTTGCAGATCACATCAGGCTTTGTTATGTTGTACCCTGGTAATGGAAAATAATGCAGACTTTGTGAAGTCACTCTTGGTCCTACCAATGACTACACTTTATAAATTCTACTTTCATTTGTCAAGCATAAAGAAACATCTTGCTTGGGCATGACAGAATTGCACTCACCCAAAGACACTAGATTGTTATAGATCTCAAGAATCACATCCCTGTACAGAGTTCGCTGAGTATTGTCCATGATCTGCCATTCTTCCTGGGTAAAGTCCACGGCCACATCTTCAAATGACACCAACACCTATAAAGCACATGTCTCCTCAGTTCTGCATCATTAAATCAGAAAGACTGAAAGAGCGTCGTAGGCATGTGTAATTTGCAACATTTTTTGATGCAGTATAGTTAATCTATACAACATCACAGAACGAAAACAAATGAAAATGTATATCCTGTATTACTTTGCAAATCCAGTACTACAATAAAATATCCCTTATTATTTACTCCATTAAAGGTTGTTTTCTGGAAAGATTCAGCAGTTGAAGGCATTGTTAGAATAAACCTACAAGTGGAAGACCTCATTCTGTTTGTCCTGTTATGGCCACAATTCTTTTCAACTAAATTAAATAGTCATATTAACATGGAGCAAACAGATTAACTCAGTGTCTGTAACACTAAGCTGAGTGCTTCTCAACTGGCATGTTCCCATATATTTTCTTTCTGTGGAATTGCTTCTTTTTGCAAACAAAAATAATTTATTTTTACTGTAAGGTCAGATATATAGAGAGAAGAGACAGAGAGGAAGATCTTCCACGCGATGATTCACTCCTATAGTGACCACAATGGCCAGAGCTGTGATGATTCGATGCCATGAGCCAGGATCTTTTCCAGGTCTGAAACACAGGTGCAAGGTCCCAGGCGTTGGGATTTTGGGCCGAGCTCAACTGCTTTCCTAGGCCAGAAGCTGAGAGCTGGAAGGGAAGCAGAGCTGCCAGGATTAGAACTGGTCCCCATATGGCATTCAGGCACATTCTAGGTGAGGATTCTAGCCACTAGGCCACCTTGCCAGGCACAAGAACTGTTTCTTTTTAGAAGGATGAGATTGGGGCTTTTCTACCAATTTCTTCTCAGAAGTGGACTTTTTTTCTAGATCATTCATTTACAGGTATAGGAGTAGGAAATGAATCTGTTCTCTATTGAAACCCATAAATTGAGAACAGATTCTGTATCCACAGTTTCACTGGCTGTCCATTTTTGATCTGGATCTAGAGATGCATACTGCATTGTATCCTCACATCTGGATATGATAATCTCCATTACAGTTACTATACATCCCTCCTAAATGAAAAGCTACAACACAAAATCCACAAGTAGCAAAATAGAAATTTACAATGCCATGATGTTCTCAAGACGAGTTCACAGTCCAGTAGTTGTGAACTGCTCTCAATCCCACTACTCCAATTGTGATGAAATGTCTCCAGAATCCACTGGCTGCTATGGTCCATCTGAGAGCCTCCATCTGCCCTGATACTCACTGCCAATGTTGGCTGGAGTACTTGATCAATTTGCTGTCTCTTCTGTCCTCTGCTATGGTAACAGGTTTCCTCTGGAGGGTCCAATATACTGCGTTAACCTACATGTGCACCTGGATAGGCTGTCCACTGCTCTATCTGAGACTGAGGAGGCCAAGACATAAATACTCCATGGTCAGACCACGGAAACTGTAAATCTCTCCATCGTTGGGGTTCTGAGTGCAGTGATTCAGTTAGTAGTGAATCACCAAAGAACCATCATCTGAGGCCATCCCAGACCTGATTCTTCTGTGTGTTTGCCAATCCAGGGTCCAGCACAGTTCAGCAACAAAATCAGCCATGCACACATTTTCGGTATTTGCAATTGCTGGATCACTTTTGTCTCCAGTTCTATGTGTTACACAAACCACTGGTTGTTGGAGCTCAGACCAATCCTGCCCACAACATACTCGCCCTTCATGTAAATCAGGGCGAGATACAGTGTAGTTGGAACGACTCACAATAACCCACACTAGGCACACCCCCTACACTTCGGTTCCTGTGCTTGCCAGTATGCAAAGCTGACTGGTCCCATCAGTCCCAAGTCCCAATCAGCTTTCGGAGGTTTCAGTGGGCATTGAAGTCCACTTCATCACAAACAGCACCACTATCCAGTCCACACTGGTGCAGTGAGTGCCACAATCTGCTAGCCATGCCTACACCTCACAAAATTTTTCGCCCATTTGCCTGCTGATGCTGGGGCAAATTCTGACCCACCCAGGTCCACTCTGGCTTAATCATGTTCAGAAACTACATTTAGCCCAGCCTTGTTTTTCCCTGAGCAAGCTCACATGTAGGCCATCAGATGGCCCAGCTGGGTCTGCACCAATCTCAGCTCTCATGTTCACCAGTGAGAGTAGTGGCCCATTAGGAGGATCCATAGAGCCCACTCTCTAGGGCCATCCCCACCACCCGCCGGATTTCACAAATGTTGGTTGGGTGTTGTGTCTCAGTCTGGCACAGCCTGCCTCACCTTGGCATTTGCCAGTGGGTGCTATAGCCTGGCTTGGCATGGCAAAACCCCAGTTACAGCTCATGCAGTGTGTCCCAACACAGAAGCTGCCCAAGCTTCTCCATCAAGATGTCTTCCAATACCAAGGCTCATGCACACCAGTGGGTCCAGTGGCCAGCCGTACTTACTCCACCTCCTGTCCCACAGAAACAGTGGACATTCCTGACGGGTCCTCACCCATTCCAATTCTTGTTGTTCAGTGCTACAGTTCAGCCGATCCTGGTCCTCACCCAAACACAGCTCACGCATGGCTCAGAAGGGGCAGAGATATAGCCTAGTCTGTTTTACACCCACCCTGTTTGTCCTGAGCACCCGTAGGTGTGCAGTCTAGCCCAGTCCAGCACATCCCAGACACAGCCTACACACATGCAGACGGATCCTGCAGCAATACTAGACCAGACTGCAGCTCCCAGTTTGACCAACAGGAAATCACACTCTGGCCAGGGCGTCCCATTTGCTCCACAACCAGGCCTCTTACCATCCCCAGATCTTGCACATACCAGCGACTGCTCTGACCCAGCCTGGCATAGCCCCTCATCTGTCGGCCTTTACGTTTGGATACTGCAGTGTGGCATGATCTAGCCAGGCCTAGTCAAAATCTCGCTGGTGGGTGCTGCTACCAGGCCCTGCTCAGCTTGCTTCCATCTGCAGCTCAGGCAAACCAGGTGTGATGCCCTACCCTGGCATGACCTGTACTCCAGCCTGGATTCTGCACTAGCCAGGGCAGAGATTTGCTGGGTCCTGCTCAGTCCACCCCCTTTGAAAACCAACTCCAGCACTTCCCAACTGATGGAGCTACCTTGCCCAGCTTGCCCAATGCTAGGTCTGGAACACATGCTCACCAGTGGGATCTATGCCCCTGCAGAGGAGTTTCCCAGGTTACCCATCTCAGCCAAAACCCAGACAAAGATCTCACATGTGCCAGTAGGTATTAGGTCCTTGCCCAACATAACCTGCCCCTCCATGTTGGCCTTTGTGTTAGCTGGTGGATGTTGTAGCCCGGCCTGCCCTACACCCTACACCCTGTTTTAGCATGCACAAGCAGGTGCTGAAGTTTATTAGAGAAACAAAATGCAGCTGCATACAGAACTATCTTCTTGCAACAGGTAACTAGCATCAGCCAGTCACAGCCTGACAGTTACAGAAAATATACATATAAGCGAGATGCCATGCTGTAACACACCTTCATTTTGTATACGTGTTGGAAGGTAACCAGTTATCTGTTGTGTTTTCTCTTTTTGCTAGTTATTTATTCACACATTTTAATATAAAAGCAGATGTAATGTAATTGATATACGTAATTCTAACAGGAGAATGATTCCACGTTTGTATCTTTCCTTTTAAACCAGCTTTTTAAAATATTTGAGTAAAATAACATGTTTTAAATTTACATCAGACTCAAGATTCTCATTTTCTCATTAATGATTACAAGGAAAGTAAAATGACCATAGTTTAAGAGGAAATGGGTAAAAATAAAATGAAATGATGAGTTGCAATCACATATAATTTACAAACACAGATCATTAAAACTATAGTAGAATATTGGGCATGATGTGACAGGCTAGTGGCTAAAGTCCTCGCCTTACATGCACCAGGATTCCATATGGTGCCCCGTCTAATCCTGACACCCCTGCTTCCCACCTGGCTACCTGCTTGTGGTCTGGGAAAGCAGTCGAGGACAGCCCAAGCCTTTGAGACTCTGAACCCATGTTGGAGACCTGGGCGAGACTTCTGGCTCCTGGCTTCAGATCGGCACAACTCCAGCCACTGCGGTAATTTGGGGGAGTGAATTAAGTGGTTGAAGGATCTTTTTCTCTGTCTCTCCTCCTCTCAGTGTATATGACTGCAATAAAAAAATACATCTTTTTAAAAATAGATTCTTATTTCGAATTTTGAATTATATGATATAATTTCATATAGGCTGGGATTCAACTCCAAACTCCCACCCCCCCCATCAGATTTTCCCCATTTTGTTACAATAGTGTAGTCCTTCATAAGGAATCATAATTCTATCAGTCTCTTATGTAAGTGTAGCCCAACACTGTTGGTACAGACAATGTCAGATAATCCAGCATTTCATTGTCTACACATGTCCAACAGTTTCACTGGGAATCCAGCTGGCATGCAGGAATGCATGTTCCATTATGCCCCATGTCTGTATATGATAGACCACAGTACTCTATCACTATACATTTGCATAAGTGGGAAGTCATGAAAATAGGTAAAAAACTGGCATGAGTTAGAACAGCCATAACAACAACAACAACAAAAACTTACAGCACCTTGAAAAAACATGCCAATGATTAACGAACACTAGGGTGATAATCCATGAGCCCGTATAATCCATGAGCCCGTGAAGAATTTGACAAAAGAAAAGAAATTATTTGGAATAAGCCAAACTGAGAAACTTCCATCAGCCTGCTGGTGGTTGGTGGGTCCCAGGCTGGGGAGTCTCCATGCTCGGATCTCTGACTCAAGCCAATAAATGCACGTGGAGTGCTGTGTCCGGGCCTACCAGGGCTCCATGGGCTGCTCCCTTTAGTGTACTCACCCCAGATTTTTTGGATTATTTTTTTGTATGGGGAATCTAAAATATAATGGCAAAGGTGTGGTTTAATTGCCAGGAATGTTGTTGTTGTTATTATTATTATTTTAATAATCTTATTTAGGTGATTAGGATACAAAGGGTCAAGGGCTACAGGAAAGTGGGTAACACCATTGTTTCCACAGTAATATCATCATTTTCTTCCCTGTATCCGGGGTCAGGGGAGAAACAAAGGGAAAAGCCCCACCCAGCCTCACACCCATCCCAGGTAACTGATGTGAGCCATGCTCCAAGGGACCTGCTCAAGTAGTTTTGATAGTTCAACAGTTATGAATTGCTGCCAAACCTGCCATTCCAAACAAAATGAAATCTATGCAGAATCCACTAGCTGACATAATCTCTTCATGGCTTGGGTTCTGAGATCAGCAGTCCAGTTGGAGGGATCTCCAAAGAAACTTCATCTGAGATGATCCCAAACCTGACTTTTATGTGAGTGCTTGCCAGTGCAGCGTCCAGCACCATCTGCTGCCCAAATCAGCTTATTCACATGCTGGTCATTGCAATTGCTGGGTCAGTTCTGTTTCCAGCCCTGTCTTCCACTTGAACCAATGGTTGCTGTAGTCCAGTCGATCCTGTCCACTGCATACTAAGTCATCATGCAAACCAGCGGGAGCTACAGCCTAGTTGGGGTGACTCCCCATAAACCCTACCAGGTCTACCTCCTACCCTGGTTCCCATGCATGCCAGTATGTACTGCAGGCTTGTTCAGTCTTTCCCACCCTCCAGTTAACTCTCATATTTTCAATGGGCATTGAAACCTAGTTCAACCTATCAACCTACTATCCACCCACACACATACTGGGAGGTGCCTTTCTGTCTAGCCACCCTGTCCCTGTCCTGGTTTTCGTGCTCTCCATTGGAAGTGGTAACCCAAGAAGGAGGTGCCCACTAACCCCCTACTAGGCCACTAAAACTTCTAGATTGTGCACTCTGCAGATGGTTCTGGAATTTAACTTGACAGAATTATGTCCCAGTGCCAGCCTCTGCTAGCTGATGCTGCGAAAAGCCCAACCTACCCTCAGCCACTCTAAGTTTTGCTTGCACCAGTCACAACAGTCAGCCCAATCTGGTCCTTCCCTAATCTAGATCACATGAGGCCCACAGGTGTTGTAGCCCTGCCTGGTCTGGTCTGCCACCATCCTAACTCATGCTCTCCAGTGTGAGTGGTTGTCCAGCAGTGAAACCCACGTTCCACTGCCAGCTTTGCCTCCTCTCCCCCCCCCACCCTGTTTCTCACATGTGCTGTTTGGACCCTTCAACCACATCTGGTGCAACTCAACTCATCTTTTTTTTTTTTCCAGGTCACCAAGCTGTTTTTATTAGGGCAAGTGTGTCTACGTCCCATAACTGATTTCACCTGCGAGCCAGAGCGGAGCAGTGTCTCCCCTACATGGGCCTCTCCCAGGGTCTGGTCACGACATGCCACCACAGTGGGGGCAAATCCCCTTCCTTCCGGGCAGGGGGCAAAGCTTCTGTCTTGGGACCACCAGGTGGGGTTTCGTCCTGCAGCTGCTTAACCTCTTGTCCCCAGCTTTCCTGCTGCAGCTTCTTCCACTGCTCCCTCTTGGCGAAGTAATCAGGATACATGGCCTTCTCCGAAGGATGCCAGTAATCCAGGCACCAGTCTGGAACCTTATAGCACTCATATCGCTCATAGGAGGTGCCCCCAGGAGAGTCGGGGAAGATGTACGGCTGGGGGTGCTGACTGCACCAGAACTCTTCCTCTGCCTCCTTCAGCAGCTGGGTGGCTTTCATCATGTCCTTCTCATTCTTGTGTTCATCAAACCGCGCTCTCATCAAACATGCAAAGTACCGGTACTTGTCCCTGTGGATGCACCACGACTCGAGGTGACGCAGGGCACGCTTGTAGAGCCGCAGCACCTTCTGCTGGTGCGTCAGGTAGGCCCCGGTGGCCGACAGCGCCATGGCGGCCGTCCCTCAGCCGGCCGACTGCCTCAACTCATCTTTTTAATTTGCATTTTTAACGTGCACTGGTATGTGTTGCAACCAAAGCTGGCCTGCTCCACACCCTATGCTGGTGCTCAGATTCGCCAGCATGTGATGTGAATAAGTTCAGCCTGATCTGCCCCCCACCTATGCTAGTGTATGCTGGTGAGTATTTTCCTCTGGACTGCTCCTTATTGTAGTTCTGCTGCTCACCTGTAGGGACTGTGTTCCCTCCTTCAAAACCTCTCCCTATGACAGATCTTGTGTACACTGGTAGGTCCATGGGTCAGTCCTCATTGCTGGCCTTCAACCCATTCTGGTTTTTCTGTTGGATGTTTCATCCCAGCCACAGCTTGTCCATACCCAGACACTGCTCACACATGGCTCAGTAGAGGCAGAGACCCAGTCTACCCAGGTTGTCTAGAGCCCCAGATGGTGCTGGCGTCTAGCCCAGCTTGGTGTGCTCAGTCCCAGTCCACACTTCTGCCAAGGGAGATTACAGTCATTTCCAGACCAGAACGCAGCCACCACACCTTCCGTGGGAATTCCAACTCAGCAAGGGTGTACTCTCACAGCTCCCCTACCAAGTCTATTCCCAGCCCTAGATTACACGCATTCCAGTGTTTGCTCTGACCCAGTTGGCTTACCCCCTCACCTGTCTCCGCCTTTGCCTTCATTGCTGTGGCCTAGTATTCCTGCCTCATGCAGACCAGTTGCTGTAAGAGCCTAGGTCGAAATGACACGTGCTGATTTCTGTTCTGTTGTGTGAGTTGAGGTTTGCTTGCCCCTGCCCAGTGTGCCCTCTTCCCCACACTGTATTTTAGGATACATCTTTGGGTGGTGTATTTTAGCTAGGCCCACCTCACATTGTATTTTAGGATACACCTTCGGGTGGTGCTGCCTTGACCTGCCCAGACTGTTGGTGCTTCCTTTAACTATAAGTGATGGCAGGTGCCATACAGTCACTCCTATCCTAGCCCATTGACACCCAGCTCGCAAGCTAACCTGTGGACTTCCCCCACAGTGTCTACCCCCTCTCTCGCATGCTGGTTAGTGTCCTGACCCTGCCAAATGGGACCAGTCCACTATTCCACCACCCAGTCAAGTAATAGTACCCAGCATGCCAGACAGGCCCCATCCATAGCTTTGCTGTGGAGTGCTTTGTGGCATCAGTGATGCTCAATGCTAACAGCCCATCTCAGGATTCCCAATTGGGCTGGTGAATCAGTCTGGCCCAAACAGATCTTATGGATACTCCCTTGCAAACCATCAGGTCCCCACAACACCCCGAAAGTTCCATGACCACATTGCTGGGAATCACCCAGAATTCATCTCTCACCTACACTAAAACTGGCCTTATTCATGGGTGTTCCTAGGCAGCAATTGCATATCCTAAAAACCCCAGAGTCAAGGACTCAATCACTGCCTTTTGGCAGTGGCTATGGCCTGAGCCCCTAGCATTGGGTCCCACCAGGCAGGGACACCCCCACAGCAGCCACAATGCAGGGAGCTGTAGTTGCCCCCAACCCCAAGGGAAAGGACTGAGCATAAGCTGAGCTGGGAGTGAACTCATTTCTGACTAAGCGAACTGCAACAAAATGGCATTCTACAGGTTCCACCCAACACAGGTCTGGGTAGTCCTCAGATCTGATGGTCAGCAGATCAAGAACTCTAGTAGTGGCACATCAGGTGCCACTTTATACACTGTGGCAATAGCTTTAGGACTGCAGGGGACAACAGTGAACTGCGCACGTACTGAGCTCACGAGAACTCCCTGAGCTCTGTCCACTACACTGGTCCCGCAGGAAAATAATACAGACTGTGGCGTCATACCAGTCAAAATAGGTCCGTGTGGCACCCAGATCTAACATCGAACAGGTTCCAACAAGCTCAGCACCACCAACAACCTAACCATATAGGACACCTGGTGTCTCTCTAATTCTGGGACCTGCTCCAACCGGCAGTGGAAGAAACGTTGTACAGATAACATGCAGCCTCAACACCGTCTCACAGGAGGTGGAGACTGGTGAGCAAGAGTTGGGGCTGTGGAGACCATGGTGGAAATCTAACATAAGATCCCAGACCTGGAACTCGCTGGAGGTAGTGGCACAAGTGGCTCCAAGCAAAGAGTTGTGTACCAACTGTAATAAGTAAAATCGCATTGTAGACCTGTGGGTGACACAGCTTAGAAACCTGCCCCAAGGAGAAGAATATGCTAACTGGAAGTACAATGACCAGGAGCAAAATAGAAGTACAATGGAGAGTCTCCAAAATAGAATGAGGCAACCAGAAGAAAGCATCTCAGAATTGGCAGATATTTCCTGTCATCAGGGGGAAGCAAACGAAAAGCTGGAAGTAGAGTTAGATCAGGCCAAAAAAAGAATTCAAGAATTGAAAGACACTATTTTTTTTTTATAATTTGTTAAGTGGTTAGATTTATTATTATTATTGGAAAGCCGGATATACAGAGAGGAGGAGAGACAGAGGAAGATCTTCCATCCGATGTTTCACTCCCCAAGTGAGCCGCATCGGGCCGGTGCTGCGCCAATATGATGCTGGGAACCAGGAACCACTTCTGCGTCTCCCACACGGCAGCAGGGTCCCAGTGCATTGGGCCGTCCTCGACTGCTTTCCCAGGCCACAAACAGGGAGCTGGACGGGAAGTGGAGCTGCCAGGATTAGAACCGGCGCCAATATGGGATTCTGGGGCGTTCAAGGCGAGGACTTTAGTCACTAGGCCATGCCGCCGGGCCCGAAAGACACTATTAAGAGACCTAATATAAGAATTATGGGAGTCCCAGAAGGTGCAGTAAGAGAAACTGGTTTTACAAACACATTTAATGAAATAATAAAGGAAAATCTCCCGAATCTAGAGAAAGAATTAGGAAACAAGATCCAGGAGGAGCACAGAACTCCCAACAGGCTTGATCCAAAGCAATCTTCACCAAGACACATGATCATCAAGCTCTCTTCAATTGAACATAATGAAAAGATTCTTAAATGTGCACGTGAAAAGAATCAATTGACATATAAAGGAATGCCAATTAAACTCACAGGAGGGGCCCAGAACAGTGGCCTAGCAGCTAAAGTCCTCGCCTTGAACGCACCAGGATCCCATATGGGCACAGGTTCTAATCCCAGCAGCTCCACTTCCCATCCAGCTCCCTGTTTGTGGCCTGGGAAAGCCGTCGAGGATGGCCCAATGCATTGAGACCTTGCACCTTCGTGGGAGACCTGGAAGCGGTTCCTGGTTTCCCGCACTGGCCATTGCGGCTCACCTGGGGAGTGAATTATCGGACTGAAGATCTTCCTCTCTGTCTCTCCTCCTCTCTGTATATCTGACTTTGTAATAAATAAATCTTTATTAAAAAAAAAAAACTCACAGGAGATCTCTCACAGGATACTCTACAGGCAAGAAGAGAATGGAGTGACATATTTCAGATTCTAAAAGCAAAAAATTGTCGGCCTAGGATAACATATCCAGCAAAGCTTTCTTTTGTCTTTGAAAATGAAATAAAATTCTTCCAGTCAAGAAAAGTTAAAAGAATTTGCTTCTTCCAAACCTGCACTATAAAGGATACTTCAAAATATTCTCTTGATAGAGAAGAGGAATAGCACCCACCAAAACCAAAGGCAAATGGGAAGAACATTCCAATAAAATGACAATAGAAGACTAAACCAATGAACAACCCATTCCTAAAATGACAGGACCAGAGCACCATCCATACATGTTAACCCTGAATGTAAATGGCTTAAGCTTAATCAAATGTCATATATTAGTACACTGGACTAAAAAACAGAACCCATCTATTTATTGTCTTGAAGAAACACACTTTACAAAAAAAAAAAAAAAAATCCGTGCACATTATATAGCATGGGTTTTATCGCTTCTCAGCGTTTTGGCTAAGACCAAGTGTATATAGCATGGGTTTTGTTGTTTTCTGTTAGTTTCATCTCTTCAAAACACTTTCTTCTGATTAAAGCATTCAATGACTCGTAGCACCATATAGTAGCATCATTTTCTGCAAGAAGGTTCTTGATTTTCATTTCTTCAGCTACACATTAGTTATTTAATAGCATCTTATTTAACTTCATGGTGTTGTTAATTTCTTTTTTCTCCCTGATGCTGATTCTGTATTATGGCTTTTCATTTAAGGGGGATGTATAGTAGTTGTGTAATGGAGACTGTCATATCTAGTAACATGTCATTTAACTTCATGGCATTGTAAATTTCTATTCTTTTCTACTGTTGATATTGTATTATGACTTTTCATTTGAGGGGATGTACAGTAGCTGTGAAATGGAGACTAACATCCAGATGTGAGGATACAATGTAGTATGCATTTCTACTTTCAGACAAAGATGGACTAACAATGAAACTGTTTACTCTATTTTGGCAATAGGATTCTGGACTCTCTGCCATTGTCTATTCCCGCAATAATGGACATAAGACTGTGTATGAAGAACTATATTTTAGTAATGATATAGAGGAACTAGGTGGGGGGAGGGAATTGAGGAGGGGATAAGGGAAATGCCAGGAACCTATGGAATTGTATCATAAAGTGATAACAATAATAATAATAATAAAATGTAAAAACAAATTATACCAATAAAAAAAAAAGAAATGCTAATTAAGGACTGCCTAGGTTGCTAATCTTCTCATAGACATTGGAACCAGTAAAGGGTTATCTGCTGCAAGAATCAAGTAGCATGTCAGTGTTTTCATGGTCTGCCTCTGTTTCCTTTCAAAGCTGCCACTATGTGTGGACCTAACTGTAGCATGCTGGGCTGAGTTTCCCATATGGATGCAGTTCATGTCCAGGGTGTTCCACTTCTAATCCTGTTTCCTGCTTTTGCCCAGAGAAAGCAAGAGGGATGGCTCAAGTCCTTGGGCACCTGTACACATGTGGAAGACCCAAGAGTCTCCTGGCATTGGATTTGTGGGGCTCAGGGGCAAAGAAGTCGCTAAGATGGCAACTAACAGTTCAGGTCACTGGTGGGCAAGATGGCGGCCAAGGACAGAGCCCTGGGCATGAACGAGGGCTGGAGTCACATAGTTCCAAGGAAATACTGATTAACCAGGGCCATCTCGCTCACCTATCCATGGCCTATGGGAGGTGGCTTCCATATTCATTCTCCTAGCTTCTCCCCTGCTGGAATTCCCAAAATTCCTGGCCTGAGGCTACTCCTTACCCTATTTAAGAAATTGAATTTCCCCAATAAATCGCAACTGCTTAGACAGAACCCTGTCCATCTGTTTGTGTCTCGCGGGCCGGGAGGCTGGGTGGCGGGTAGCAGGCTCATCCCCTCCAGCAACTGGGTACTAAAGGAATCTGTGGGGGAGACCCTGCAAGACTGGCTTAGCCCTTGCCACTGAAGACACGTGGGGAGTAAAGTTACAGAGGGAAGATATTTATCTCTCTCCCTCTTTTCTGCAACTTTGCATTTCAAATCAAAACCAAAGATAATGCAACAGGGGTCAGCCCTGTGGTTTAGCAAATAAAGTTTCTGGCATCCCACATGGACATTGCTTCATATCCTGAATGCTGCACTTTTGCTCCTATGCCAGGAAAGGAAGGGGAGGATGGCTCAATCACTTGGTTTCCTGTAATCAAGTTGGAGACCTGGACAAGTCTTCTGGCTCCTGGCAGGACTTGCTTACCTCTGGTCATTCTGGTTATTTAAGGAGCGAACCAGCAAATGGCAGATCTCTCTCCATTTCTCTCTCTTTTTTTTAGTAGCTCTGCCTTTCAAATTAATAAATCTTAAACAAAACAAAGCTACCCAGCAACAGGAAATGGCATTGTGGCATAGCAACTTAACTACTAGCTGCTTCACTTCCAATGAAGCTCTAAGTCATTGTGAACTGGAAACAGTGAAAGATGTTAGTAGGCATCACACTGGTTCAGTAATTCCAATAAAGCGAAACTGAAAAGTTAATAAAAAAATTTTTTTTGTATGGTTGGAAACTCCTTCTTCTGCCAAATGCTGAGTGTTTATTTTTAGGTGGGTACTACACAGTTTTCATTACATCCTTCATAGGATCAAAAACCACCACTTCAAACTTGATGTCCTACAATCATTAACAAATTCTTACTCTCAATCTGAATCATGTCATAATAATCCTGTCTTGTTACTGCATCAGAAACCTGAAGAGAAAGTTTCAGTCAGCTCTGACAGCTCCAATGCCTTAGTTATGACAATTTTGCCTTTTTTCCCTCTTATACCCTCTTTTCATTGTACCGTAAAAACATCATAAAGCTCCTAAAACACTATGTAAAACAAGCTGAGAAGTAAACAACTTACTGAAGGTGTGCTTGTGTTCTCCAGCCTGGGAAGCATGTAGCAGGCTGCAGGGCTGCACCTGCAAGAGAAGATGGAGAGAGGGAGTGATGAACTGGTCTTGCCTGTTCCTAGTCTCTTTAGCAGTTCCTACTGTGCTAAGCAATGTCAGGAGAGGAAGCAGACACAATGGCTGGAGAAGCAAAAGCAATCAGCTTCCAAGGGCAAGAACAGTGCTTTACCAATGACAAGTGCCAGGAAGGCTTCCTTGAAACAGTACCAACAATTACAATACCTGGCAGTGATTAAACTTCAGTTATCATTTGGTTAACGCTTTATTATTGCATGATTCACAATAACATTACTAGGTCCGGCATTGTAGCCTAGTGTCTAGAGTCCTTACCTTGGAATCTCTTATGGGCACTGGTTTATATCCATTTCAGCTGCCTGCTTGTAGCCTGGGGAAGCAGCAGTCAAGGATGGCCCAATACCTTGGGGACCCTGCACCCACATGGGAGACGTGGAAGAAACTCCTGCTTTCTGGCATTGGATTGGCTAAGTTGTGGCCACTATGGCTACTTGGAGAGTGAACCAGCAGATGCAAGATCTTTCTCTCTGTATTTCCTTTCTTTAATTGTGATTTTACAAGGAAAATTGTTATTGTTGTTAATAATAATGTCACTGCCAAGAACTAACTTATTTTGTCAACAATTATTGTTCAAATTACAAAATTCCATAGAAAAAAACATCATACTGCCACTAAAATTTATGCTACAGAAAAATATTTGGGTGGTGTTAAGTATTTCTCTGTTTTTACAGATGAGCTGCAGAGGACTCCATGTAAGGACTTCCATTAGAGCTGTTGATACTAAAAACTGCAGAAAGCAAACACCTTTCAATCACAGTAACTTTGTCTACACCTATATATGAAAAATGGATATAATACACATCTATTCTATGCAGCTTTCTAGTAATTGTTCCAAATGCAAGTTCTTATGACTTGGATCACACTTCCCAGCTCCTAAACCCTCAATCACACTGGACTTTGCCATTTTATTTGCCTTAGCCTATAGGACACCCACAAATAAAACAGCAACAAAGTTGACAAGTGTTTTTCCTTTATCTCATTAAGTAGCTACATTATGGCAATAGCCAGAGAAAACCATCAGCCTTGGAGGAGTGAATGTCATGATACAAGAAGGTGGGCCACTGCTTGGGCTAAATCGCATCTGATCCCCAAATGCCTTGTTTAGGTCTCCTGGCTGTGTAACACTTCCAATGCAGTAGCCTGCTATTGTGCCTGGAACACAGTGGGTGGGTTCCAAGATCCCCCGGGAATCCTAGATGGATTCCTGCTGCTGGACTAAGCATGACAGAGCCCTGACATCTTGAGAGTGAATCAACCAGTGATGGCACATCTCTCATCTCTGCAATCTACCTTTTGAAACAATATGATATTCATAAAAATAATCAGAAAAGATACACTGCTTCTAAAACTACTTATTTTAAGTTGATCTGTGGATACATCCCGGTGAGTAACAAAGAATGACATGTCAAATTCAATGAAGAGAAATTCACACAGACACTTCTACACTGGAAATTTTTACAGGTACTGGGCATTCTACTTCTTTCCCCCCGCCCCCATTTTATTTGTAGTTTTATGATAAACTTCCATAAGCTCTAAGATTTCCCTTACTCCCTGTCACTGCTATGCAGTAGGACCAGCAGTGGTCTAACACACTACACAAAGCCAGCCCCAAAGATCAGTCTTTTTGGTTCATTACTACTAAAAATATTCTCATGTAGTTTTGGTGTCTGACCATACATTAAAAAAAAAAAAAAACGTAATTCGGGTCCTGCACAATAGCAGCTCGGCTAAACTTCTCGCCTTAAATGCTCAGGGATCTCATACGAGCATCACTTCTAATCTTGGCAGTCCTGCTTCCCACCCAACTCCTTCCTTGTGGCGCGGGAGAGCAGTTGAGGACCTTGGGACCCTGCACCCACAGGGAGACGCAGAAGAAGCTCCTGGCTTCGAATTGGCTCAGTTCCAGCCGTTGTAGCCACTGGGGGAGTGAACCATCGGACAAAAGATCTTCCTCACCGTCTCTCCGCTCTGTATATCTGCCTTCCCAATAAAAATAAAATAATTGTTTAATTCCTTAAAAAAACTTAATTCATTTCATAATCCCATTCTTAAAAAGACAAACACAGTATATCACCTTTCCACAAAAGCTCTTTTCAACAATCATTGTAATTCAGGTAATTTATGTGTTACCGTCCCTTACTCTTACATTTATATTCATGCCAACATACATATATGCTACACAGCCTCCAGAGGAAAATCAAGTTTAGTGTGGATTGCAGCTTGACATACTTAAATGCACTTGAAAACTTTGAAATAGTTCATTGCACCCTTTTACAATGGCAAAATTCAACTCGGTAGAACTCACCAGGAAATTTATACATTAAGCTCATTGTTTTTCAAGTGTCATCATTGCCACCATCAATTTCCAATTGTTTTGGGCCCGGCGGCGTGGCCTGGCTGCTAAAGTCCTCGCCTTGGACGCCCCAGGATCCCATATGGGCGCTGGTTCTCGTTCCGGCAGCCCCACTTCCCATTCAGCTCCCTGCTTGTGGCCTGGGAAAGCAGTCGAGGATGGCCCAAAAACCTTGGGACCCTGCACCCACATGGGAGACCTGGAGGAGGTTCCGTGTTCCCGGCTTTGGATCAGCGCAGCATTGGCCATTGCGGCTCACTTGGGGAGTGAATCATCGGATGGAAGATCTTCCTCTCTGTCTCTCCTCCTCTCTGTATATCTGACTCTAATGAAATAAATAAATCTTAAAAAAAACCAAAAACTTCCAATTGTTTTTATCAACTGTTGGAGTTGACACAGTGGTCAAGTTTCTGCTTGGGATCAACACAAACCAGAGTGCCTGGTCTGAATGCAAGCAGCACGCCTGATTCCATCACAGCTGCCTGCACAAGTCCATCCGGGACATCACTGAAATGTGAAGTTCAAGCAGACATTTTCAGCTATGGTGAACACATAAATTTAACACACAACGTCCAACTGACTTCAATGAAAAATGGCTTCAACATGGTGGTTCATGCTCCCCACACACTCACAAGAGGCAAGATGAGTCAAGCCAAACCTAGCAATGAGGAATTCTATCCATGCTCCCATAGGGATGGTTACAAACCCATGAGGCTGGGCTATTTTTATTGTCTATCCAGGAACAGTTAAATGAAGCTGCTAATTACAAGTAGCCAAATCCTTAACTAGCACACTTGATAATCAATATGGGCTGTGCTGCCACACTGGCTCAGTAGCTTCCAGGTTTAACTTAATCTACCATGGTACAAGAATGTGGCTAGTGAAACAGCTTCTGAATACTCTCTCTCTGTGCTTGTGTCCTTGCCTCTAAAATGAAAACATACCAAAAGATGGCACCAGCGTCCTGTGGCTGAGCATCCACCTGCACTGCTGCTTTGAGTTCAGCTGCTCCACATACATTCCAGCACCCTGCTAATGGCTAGGGAAGCAGCAAAGGATGCTCTAAGTCCTTGGACCACCACTTGTAAACTAAGAATATTATCCCAATTGTAAAATGCTTGCTATGAATTATATATGAAAAGTAAAAACCAAGAAAAATATTGCCATCAATATCAAAAACAAAAGCAAAGGCCAGCATTGTGGGAGAATGTACAAAACTGCCAACTACAACACCAATATCCCATATGGAATCAGCTGTTCCACTTCCAACCCAACTCTCTGTTAATCACCTGGGAAGAGCAGTGCAAGATCATCCAAGAGCCTGGGCCCTGATTACCCACACCGAAGACCTGGAGGAAGCTACAGGCTCCAGGACTCAGCTTGGTTTAGGACGGCTCATTTGGGCCATCTGGAGAGTGAGCCATTGGACTGACGATGTCTCTCTTTTACTTTGTAACTGTCCCTTGAAAATAAACAAATGTATTTTTTTAAGGTCTATTCATTTATTTGAAAGGCAGAGAAACAGAGGTCTCCATCTGCGGGTTCACTCCATATGTGGCAGCAAGTGGTGGGCCAGGCCAAAGAAATTAGAGCTTCTGGGTGTCCGACTGGGAGCAGGGACCCAAGCTCCTGGGACACCTTAGACTGCTTTTCCAGATGCATCAGTGAGGAGCAGAATGTAGGTGAAGCGGCCAGATCTTGAACTGGAACCCATAGGCAGGTAGCAGCTGGACTGCCTGTGCTACCACATTACCAGAGAAACAAATTTTAAGCAATCAAAAACACCAAACATCAGACAGAACCAGGACTAAGTCACCTCTAGGGACAGAGGTAAAAGAGACCAAGACCTGAACTGACAAATACTTTTTCCTCCCTTAGGCATTCAGTTTATACCATTCATGCTCAAAATGAAACTTTGGCAGAAAATGAAGTTGTCAAGAATGGTCTTTGCTCTCTCTGAGATCACTGACTAATCTTAGGTTGCATGCAAGAGAATAAAGACGTAACATCCAACTCATGGCACATCATTCCTACATAACTGAGCAAACATAAAAGCATAAGGACATGACAGACAATGAGCTCTGGGAAGCAGCCTGCTTGCACTTCACAGGGAGATGCACTCAGCAGCTTCCCCACGTTCCCAGGCCTGGGGGTTCACTCTCCCTGAGGACACAGTGCCCAGGGGGCTCACCTCACTGATGGAAGGAATCCTAGGGAGCCAGAAATGTGACAATGTCAATCTGGGAACTCCTCACAGCCTAGAGTGGCTCCTCCCTGTCTTACTTCACTTCTGCAACCACCCATTCAAATCCAAGTGAACGTTGTGACCACTGGGATTTTCTTTTCTCACTTCTAACACCACGTGTGTTATGTTGGTTTAATAACAATTTACCACCAACAACTAACAACAAAGCAATTCAGTTCTCTCAGCATCTAGGGTTAGTAGAGGCCTCAGGTGAAGGCTCAAACTCTAGACACAGGAGCAGGTTAATGTTGGTGGATGGCAGGTCTTAGCTCTGTCTGGTTTTTTGCCCATAGAGCAGTTAGGTAGGGACCCCACCCAGAGCTATCTCCTTAGCAGAAGCTTACCCAGGCTCTGGTAGGTGCATGTTCCACAGAGACAGGGCTCTTTTGTCTCAGTAAACCCCCAGGATCTTCAGATCCTTGGGCCAGATGTTGAGTCCAAAAGAACTAACTTTTTATTAAACCAGTCAAATACACTTACATTTGTATAAACCTCTCTACCACCAGAATTGGACCACTGCAAACATTCTCTGACATAACTTACTAAACCAGTTGTGGATGCAAAATGAAACCGCTCTGTGCCCCAAGCACATTGTCCTGGTATTTACCTGGGCCTGTGCAAAGCTTTTATTCTCTAGGAAGGCAAGGCTCAGAGAACCCACAGTGCATCAATCCTTTCCACACATCCCCCTGATATATTAGCTTCTAATTATTTGAAACATATGTCATCAAGGAATGGGACTGCTGATGTGTAAAGAAAATATTAATGTCCAAGGGGTTTAGCTTGTCAAATAGATGGAACACAATCGATGCCCTCCAGTTATAGGGCATCAGCTGCCACTACAAATGGCAACCCACATGCTACTACTATCTTTCAGGGGAATGACTGAGCCAGGGTAAGTTGGTCATGTCTGTTACAAAGAATGTTGAAATTCAGCAAATCAGAAAGAGAAGGGTGTAGTGAGGGTCATGTACACTTTCCAAGGGGATCAGAAACTGAGAACATTCTGATAAAATGTCTGCACTTAAGTTAGGTAAAAGCAGATGTACTAAGACTTTTGAAGATTAATTTAGTTTTGTATATTTACTGTGCTGAGAGACAAAGGCAGACCTCTTCATCCACTGTCTCCCTTCCCTCATGTCTGCAACGGACAAGGCTGAAACCCCAGACAAAAAACAAATTCAGTTTCCACACACCTTCTCAAAACCTAAGCCACTGTCTGTTGCCTCTCAGCCTGTGCATTGGCTGCACACTGCATTGGCACAGAAGTGAAACCAGGCATTCTGATAGAGACACAGGAGTCCCAATGTCATCTTAACCACCCTTACATACACTCACACAGGGCAATGACTTCTTCCTGTGGTGTGTCAGGGAGGTATTCACTGCTTTTCTCTCATGCCCGTTATTCAAAGAAAACAGCCCTTTTAAAGAGCTAATGACTGTTTTGTGGAAAGAAATAAGACAAAATACCCCTCTGCCAGCCTGGCACCCTCCCCCCAGGTTCTCACATGTGCTGCCTGCTGATCTCAGAACCCTAACCATGGAGAGAATTACAGGTTCCAAGGTCTGACCATGGAGTGCAAGTGTCAAAGCTGAGCCTCCTCAGTGGCTCAGATGGAGCAGTGGACAGCATATCCAGGATCACATGGAGGCTATGGCAGTCCATCGGAACCTGCAGAGGACACCTGGTCCCACAACAGAGGACGGAGGACAGAACAAATCGATCATCTACCTAGCCATGTGTTGGCAGTGAAGATATGGGCAAATGGAGGCGCTAAGATGGACTATGTCAGCCAGTGGATTCTGAAGATACTTCATCATGCTTAGAATGGTGAGATTGGCAACAATTCAGAATTGTTGAACTATCAAAACCACTGGAGCAGTGCCCTTGGAGCATGCCCAGGTCATGAACCCTGGGGACGGGTGGGAGGCTGGGTGGGACTTCTCCCTTTATTTCCCCCGCCCTTACTCCACAAACAGAGAAATAATAATAATAATGTGGGAACAATGGTCTTGCCAATTTTCCTGTAGCCTTGGACCCTTTGTGCCATAATCAACAATGTAATGATTACTAAAATAAAATAATGATTTAAAAAAAAAAGACAAATTACCGAAGTTAAATGAATTGCATCTTGAGGAAAATAGATTGTGTTGCAATATTTCAGGGCAGTACTTGATCTGAAAGTAGAGATACATACTGCATTGTATCCTCACATCTGGATGGACAGTCTCTATTACACAGTTACTATACATCCCCTTAGACGAAAAGTCACAAAACAGTATCAACAACAGGAAAAAAATAGAAATTTGCAATGCCATAAAGATAAATAACATGCTACTCAATGACTAATGTGTCACTGAAGAAATGAAAAAGGAAAACCAGCTCAAAGATGGACTCCCAATAAAATCGTTAAATACATCTTGACAGTAAGATACTGGACTCTCCATTATGGTCCATGCTCACAATGGTGGACTTATGACTGCTTATGAGGAGCTATGCTACAGTAATAACATAGGGGAAATCATTTTGTGGGGAGGAGACTTGAGGAGAGAGTCAGGGAAATCGCAGAAACTATGGAACTTTACCATAAAATAATAATTAATTTTAAAATCAAGAAAAATGGGGTGGGGAGTAAGCACTTGGCACTGAGGTAAGGGTTCTGGCCATTTAGGGATTTATTCCCTGCCTTAATGCTCTCTATCGAACCTGACTCATCCCTCTAAAATTCATGGGGATATCTAACCCAATAATGAGAACTTGAGCAGTGGAGACAGGTGGCACCATACCAGAAGTCCTCAGGATAACTCAATCCAGGCAACTGGTAACTTAATGGTGTAGTGCTTGGGTTCTTCTTCTTCTTTTTTTAAAGATTTATTTATTTTTATTACAAAACCAGAAACAGAGATTAGAGGAGAGACTGAAACAAGATCTTCCCTCAGACAATTCACTCCCCAAGTGACCACAACGGCTGGAGCTGAGCAGACCCGAAGCCAGGAGCCAGTTACCGGATCTCCCAGGAAGGTGCAAGATCCCAAGGCTTGGGCCATCCTGGACTGCTTTCCCAGACCACAAGCAGGGAGCTGGATGGGAACTGGAGCAGCCAGGATTAGAATGGGTGCCCACAGGGGATCCCTGCTTGTTTAAGGCAGTGGCCGCTAGGCCACTGTGCCAGGGCCGTCTTTCTTTTTAAGCTTTATTTTATTTTTATTGAATACTCAGATATGCAGAGAGGAGGAGAGACAGAGAGGGAGATCTTCCTTCTGCTGCGTCACTCCCCAAGCACTCAAAATAGCTGGGGATGAGCTGAAGCCAGGAGCCTCAAGCCTCTTGCAGGTTTCCCATGCCCATTCAGGGGCACAAGGCCTTAAATTATCAACAACTGACTTACCAAGCACACAAGCAGGGAGCTGGATCAGTAGTGGGGCCACCAGGATTCGAACTAGTGCCCATATGGGATCCCGGTGAGTTCCAGGCCAAGACTTTAGCTGCCAGGCTACAGCTACCATAACCGCAGGGACCTCCTCGGGTTCCCCTAAACAAGGCCCTTTAGGTTAGTCCCTGCTGCGCCCCTTGCCTCGTCTACAAGCTCGCTGTGCTACCCCAGGCCTCTGCCAAGCACAACGCCCTCACGATGCTGCCCCCCAACCTAGGAGGAAACTGTGAGGTCAACAAGACCGTTCTAACTGCTGGAGTCTGAGCTGGTCTGATATCAGCAACCAGAAAACTGCCCAGACTCTCAAGAGGAGCTATACCGAGGACAGAGCTGGGGGCTGGAGACGCTGCTACATCTCAACTCAAGAACATCAGAACCACATAAAAATATTTAATTTGCCCAACATGAAGTTCAAATGTTCCCTGATCATTCTCCCCCCCTCACTGCACAGTTTGGAAAGCGGGAGTGCTAAGCTTCAGGGGCAGCGCTGCAGAGTCCCGGCCACCGGCCCCGCCCGCCCCGCGGCCTCAGGACATGCGCTCACACACTCACCCTTCCCGGCTTCTGACGAGTCGGGGGTCCTGCAGAGGCTCCTGCGGGGAGGGAGCTCACAGGGCAGCACTGGCTCAGCCACCCGTACCTTCCCGGAGCAGAACCAGGGACGCGGCTATGGCGGCTCCAGCAAGGAACACTCCGCACTTCCTAGCATCGCACAGACTTTGAGTACACGTGGCGTCAGAGGACGCACAGCCAATCAGAATTACACTGGGCAAGTGGGCGGACACTTGGGTTTCTGGAGGGCGGGGGAGCAGGGGGCGGGGCTTCACCTGAGGTCTGAAGCGCCCTCATCTGCAGCTTGAGCCGTCCAGCAGCAGGGGACGCTGTCACCTCACAGATAAATCCACCTTCCCTTGTTTGTAATGCTGTTGAAGTCTGCACTCCCTAAAAATGTGCCATAATCCCCAAAATGAGTTACAATTCACTAAATAGATAGATTCAATAGATTCTGGGACTTCTCTTTCTATTGGCTTTTTGCCATTAGATCATTTCACGTTTTAAAATACAGAACTGAAGAATATTTGAAAATAGAGTATAAATAAGGGCCTGACACAATAGCCTAATGGCAAATGTCCTCGCCTTCATGTGCCAGGATCTCATATGGGCACCATTTCATAGCCTGGATGCTCCACGTCCCATCCAGCTCCCTGCTTGTAGCCTGGGAGAGCAGTGCAGGTTTGCCGAAAGCCCTGGAGCCTGCACCCATGTGGGAGCCTTGGAAGAAGCTCTAGGTTCCTAGCTTCTGATCAGCTCAGCTCCAGCTGTTGTGGCCTCTTGAAGAGTGAATCAACGAGGAAAAAAATTGAACCAGCGTATGAAAGATCTTTCTGTCTCTCCTTCTCTCTGCAACTCTATGTAATCTATGTAAACTATGCCCACCAGTTCTAATCCCAGCAGCCCCGTGTCCCATCCTGTACCCCACTTGTGCCCTGGGAAGGCAGTCAAGGATGGTCAAAACCTTGGGACCCAGCTCTCCTGTGGGAAACCTGGAAGAAACTCCAGGTTCCTGACATTGGATTGGATCGACTGAGCTCTGGCCATTGTGGCCACAAAGGGAGTGAATTATTGGACGGAAAATCTTCCTCTCGGTCTCTCCTCATTTATTTAAGATTTATTTAATAAATAAATCTTAAATAAATGAATAAATAACTATGACTTGTTGTGGTGGCCTAGCTGCCTGGTCCTTACCCTCCATGCGTAAATTGCATGTGGGCGCAGGTTCTGGCACCAAAGACTTTGCTTCCTTTTTTTTTTTTAAGATTTATTTATTTTTATTACAAAGTCCGATATACAGAGAGGAGGAGAGATAGAGAGGAAGATTTTCCATGCAAAAATTCACTCCCCAAGTGACCGCAATGGCTGCTGCTGATCCAAAGCCAGGAGCCAGGACCTTCCTCCAGATGCCCCACGCGGTTGCAAGGTTCCTAAGCTTTGGGCCATCTGTGACTGCTTTCTCAGGTCACAGTCAGGGAGCTCGATGGAAAACAGATCTGCCGGGATTAGAACCAGCACCCCTTTGGGATACCGGCATATTCAAAGCAAGAACTTCAGCTACTAGGTCACCGTGCCGGGCCCTTCCCTGCTTCCTATCCAAGTCCCTGCTTGTGGCCTGGGAAGGTGTCAGAGATGGCCCAGGGCCTTGGAACCCTCGGTGGGTGACTTTGTGGGACATGGTCTAGGCTCTTGGCCACTTGGGGAGTGAGTCAGGATGGTGATCTTTCACTCTGTCTCTCCTCCTCTCTGTGTATCTGACTTTCCAATAAAAATGGAATGGATCTTTCAAGAAAATGATAGATAGATAGATAGATAGATAGATAGATAGATAGATAGACAGACAGATACACTTGGGCTGCCTCATCAATCCCTCCAGAGACCCTCTTAGGCTGCCTTGACATCCACTCCTCCCACTCCACCCCCCAAATCACACTCTGCTCCACCTACTTCTCACAGTTCGCTGCTTCTTTCCCCACTTCCGTCTGAAGTTGACTAGCTAGCTCTCCACACTGAGAATCTGAGTGGCCACAATCACCTCTTCCCCTCCTCCTCCCTGTTTCTCTGTAAACCCCCCCTCGCTACAACTGCAGTTTTTCCAAGGTTTAAACTTGTTCTTTCTGCTTTTGTCAACTGCACCCACCACCACCTCTTAGTCCAGTGGGATGGGGTAGACATAAGCTAAATAACATTTACTTCTGAAAACAATCTGTTACTTGTCAAACTTGTTGAGTAACTTATTTTTTTTCTTTTGAGTAACTTACTTTAGCAGAGCCCTCCAGCAGCATGAATATTCAACTAGAGATTTTGACAGTTTCAATTTTCATTTAAGTGAGAGAAACATTTTCTACATGATAACTTAGGAAGACCTATCATCTGGCCAAGTGAGTTAGCCTACTGGCTAAAGTCCTCAGCTTGCATCCCCTGAGATTCCCATATCAGGACTGGTTCCCAGCTGCTCCACTTCTCTTCCAGCTCCTTCTTTATGGCCTGGGAATGCAGTAGACAATGGCCCAAATCCTTGGGACCTGCACCCATGTGAGAAATGTAGAAGAAGTTTCTGGCTCCTGGTTTTGGAGCAGCTCAGCTCTGGCCATTGTGGCCACTTGGGGAGAGAACCAGGAGATGGAAGATCTTTCTGTCCTCTCTGTAAATCTGCCTTTCCAATTCAAGTAAATAAACCTAAAAGAAGAAAGAGAAAAGGAAAGGAAAGGAAAGAACAGAACACGTAACCTCTTGTATACCATGAGCAATGTTGCTTCCTGACTGAACATAACTCTTGGGCCTGGCATGGTCGCCTAGTGGCTAACGTCCTTGGCTTGCACATGCTGAGATCCCATATGAGCACCAGTTCTAATCCCGGCAGCCCTGCTTCCCAACCAGGTAACTGCTTTTGGCCTAGCAAAGCAGTGGAGGATGGCCCAAAGCCTTGGGACCATTCACCCTTGTGGGAGACCCGGAAGGGACTCTGGGCTCCTGGTTTCAAATCAGTGCAGCTACAGTAGTTGTGGCTGTAAGGTCCCCAGATGGGACAACCTTACCGTCTATCTCGAGAGAGTGAGTTTTCCCAATGACCGCCGAAGACGAGACTTGATGCAAACGCAAGAGGCTTTATTCGTTCCCTAGTGCGCTGGGGCCAGGGCCAGTTCCTATTGCAGGAGGAAAGAGACAGGGACCCCAAATCATTGCACAGCATTTCTTTTAAAGGCTAGACCAAGGGTAAAACCATAAAACCATAAACAGGGAGAGCAAAGGCTAAAACCATAACCATAAACAGGGAGGGGAAACCATAAATGTAAACAGGGAGGGAGAAACCATAAATATAAACAGTGAGGGGAACCATAAACATGAACAGGTAGGGGGCCAGGCAATTAGGGGCGGAGGCTAGTTGCAGGTGCCCCTTATCTCTCAGGCTCCCAGGCTCTATCTAAACTTAATCATGAAATGTTCCTTCAGCTATTCACTGTCCTCTACCGCAAGCAAATACAGAAAGCAAAGAAAGCAAATTAAATCCTTCTGTCCTTTTAATCCTAAATGTTCCTTTTCATGGCCACTTGGGGAGTGATTCTGAGTTTCCAATTAAAACAAAATATAAATCATCTTAAATAAATAAATATAACTCTTATGGTGTTCTCTAAGAAATACAGCATTCAGATCAAGGATAAAGTGCTATAGAATTAGAAGCTAATCCAGTATTAATGTGTACCAAGCTATGAGATGAACCCATGTTCTCTATCTGCTAGATTTTATATTAAGATACATAATTATTACAAGCATAGAAATGTGTTCTTGAGGAAGATTGTGAATGAAAACCTCATGTAGGATATAGGTGATTGTAGTCCGTAAAGTATCATCTGCAGCATTTCCTAAATATTGACCATTCATACATGGGATTAAAGTCTGATCCTCTGTTAAAGCAACAAAATCACCTCTAAGATGTTATTATTTTCACTGGAAAGATAAGAAAGATAAATTTACAGAGAGGAAGCATTCCATCTGCTGGTTCACTCTTCAAGTAGCCACAATAGCCAAAGAGAAGCCAATCTGAAGCCAGGAGCCAGGAGTGTCTTCTGAGTCTTCAACGTGGATGCAGGATCTCAATACTTTGGGGCATCCTCCACGGCTTTCCCAGGCCACAAGCAGGAAGCTGGATTGGAAGCAGGGCCGCCGGAATTAGAACTGGTGCCCATATGGGATCCCAGCGCTTGCAAGGCAAGAACATTTGCCTTCCTAGTGCTTGCAAGGCGAGGACTCTAGCCATTAGGCTATCACACCAGACCCTAAAGAAACAAGGTTTTAAAACACGCATGGAATTGTAACATCTTTTAAATGCTCTTCACTTAATTAATAACTCAACTTTCCAGCTAGCCCCAGTAAACTCTAGCTCTGACCATTGAATTGTCTCAAGACATGACATGAATGAATGAACTGCCTCTTTATATTAAGGTAATTTTTGTGTTCACTGGCTTTCATCATGTTTTCATTACTTAAGATCAACAAAAGCTATGTAATTGTTTTAAATCTATTTGAGTGATCACTTTATTTCAGTGATGAAATATGATCTATATTTTATTATATAAAAAGATTATATTGCAACCAGATAGTTTTAAGCCTTCTTGGCAACCTTGACAGTCATTCAAATTTTCAAAACGCCCCAATTCTGGTATTTTTGGTATTTATACTAAGGCCACCTGGAAATGTCAAAGGAATTATCTCTCATTTTGTAGAGGCAACACCGATGAGGTGATTTGGACTGCATTTAAAATGCCTCCTCCTCCCATTCTGATAAGCCCACAACTCAAGCACCAGCTCTGACAGCAAGCTGGAGACGGGATTAGTATGAGCTATCTCTCCTTGCTTTGGTTATGACAACTCAGAGATAGGAATTGGCATGTTGCTTCTGTTCTTCTGGTCTCCCTCAAGGGGAGAACTTGCTCTTGGAATATAAGAAATGGGGGAGGGCTCGGCAGCGTGGCCTGGTGGTTAAGGTCCTCGCCTTGATCCCATATGGCTGCTGGTTCTAGTCCCGGCAGCTCCACTTCCTCTCTGTCTCTCCTCCTCTCGGTGTATCTGACTTTGTAATAAAAATAAAACAAATCTTAAAAAAAAGGGGGGGGGGGGAGAAGCACAATCTTATTATTTTGAAAATCAACATCTCCAGGGATCAGATTCCCTAACTATTATCTCATCTGACTCCTCTCATTCCCCGCTTAGATGAAAAACAAATGTCTTTAGCAGTTTCAAAGTTCGATTAAGTTGAAATAATTATGGATTAAAATTCTATATATTGGGCCTGTGGCATTAGCCTAATGGTTAAATTCCTCACCTTGCATGCAGCAGGATCCCATGTAAGTGCCTGCTCCATTTCCCAACTCTCTCCCTCTTGTGGTCTGGGAAGGAAGCAGAGGATGGCCGAAGATCATGTTACTCTACAACCAGGTGAACACCTGCAAAAAGCTCCTGGCTCCTGGCTTTGTATCAGCTTGGCTTTGATCAACTTAGGGAGTGAACAATTGGATAGAGGCAACAATTTAAATATCTGCTCTCCTAGGTCTTAGCTTCCATAAGATTCATGACTCCTTTAGGTTCAAATTTTGTTGCCTGCCAATCCGCTGTAACATCAAAATCCTGTTATTCTATCTGCTGTAACTTTGTAACCCTGTTCCCACCAATCCTTTGTAACCTCATGGTACCACACCTGATAACCCTATGCACCAATGTCTCGTGGCCCCTCCCGTAGTCCACACATACCAATCCACTGCAGCACTAACAGTCCCATCCACCAATCTCTCACAGCCAGTGATACCCACTCTCAAGTGGGTACGTGCTCTCCTCTCTCTCTTACTTCACTTGGAGCCACCTTCTGCCACTATGGCAGGAAACGTATCCCCCCAGCTCTGCTCCTGTCCCTACAGCCATCATCCCTGCTGGGATAAGACCTCCTGTGCTCTTCACTGTGTCTGGTGTTTTGGGTTTGTTGTGGCAATCTGGAAAAAAAGCTAACACAGAAAAAGTGCTAACACCATAAAGACATAATAAAGTTTTCAAGCTCTAGGCAGTACTTCAGACACCTGATGACTTTTAGCTTCTCCTAGAACGACCCCTGAAAATACCCTGCTGCTGTTTATGTCCTCCTTTCAAAACATGATGCAACCAAATGGTCATCATGCCCTGTTCCTAACAGCACATAGGGTCCTTTCTTCTCTGGGAAGGAATGTGAGGAGTCAGCTGGGATAATAAGCAGTTAGGGTTTCTAGACCCTGGTGAAGTTACCTTTCTAAAATAGAAAATCATACTTCTCCCCATTTCTTTCCCTTCCAAGAGCAATTCTCCCTCAGATCTAGTTTACACATTAATGGGGAGGAATCTGTAGGAGAAAGCTTCATTTGATCTGTTGGACTAATTTACAAAACAAAGTAAGGTACTTCCAGCAAGGGCTGCGGGAATTCCCATAGTGTTCTAAATGAATCACAATATGAGGTTGTGCAGAAGTGATTGTTTATTATTTAATGTAGCAGGGCAGCCATCATCTCACAGGCTGATGCACCGAGGCAAAGAAAGTGAGGGTTTTCACCAGGAGCGTGCATGATCTGGGAGTGGGAATGGGCCCAGTAGGGATTCAGTGAAGGCCTTTCTCTTGGATGAACACTCCCACTGGTGAGCATGAGAACCAGGACTGGGGCAGGGATGGTTAGACAGAGAGTGGCACCCTAGCATAGGCATGGGTTGGATAAGGGTGCTGGTTAGGTTGAACTAGGTTTCAATGCACATTGACATGCATGAGAGCTGGATGGGATGTGGGACAGATTGAACTTGTCTGATGTACATACTTAGCAAGCATGGGAACCATGTCAAGGGGCAGTTCCAGTGGGGTTATTTCAAATCACTCTGACTATTCTACAGCTCCCACTGGTTTGCATGAGGGCTGAGTGTGTGGTGGGCAGAATCAGGCTGGGCTCCAACACTCACTGATTTGTGTAGATGACAGGGCTGGAAACAGAACTGACCCAGCAACGGCAACCACCAGCATATGCATAGGCTGATTGTGGTGATGAACTCTGCTGGACCCTCTACTGAAAATCACACATAAAAATCAGGTCTGGGATCACCTCAGATGAAGTTTCTTTGGGGATTCTCCCAATGGAACTGCTGAACTCAGAACCCTAACCAAAAGGAGCATCGCAGGTACCATGGTGTGACCATGGAGTGTATGTCAAAGGTGGGTCTCATTGGTGGCTTAGAGCAGTGGACAGCATAACTAGGTGCACGTGTAGAATATGGCAGCACATTGGAGCCTGCAGAGGACACCTGGTGCCACAAGAGAGGATGGATGACAGAACAAATTGATTGCCTTCCCCAGCCATGTGTTGGCAGTGACTACCTGGGCAAGCAGAGACTCTAAGGTGAACTATGTCAACCAGTAGATTCTAGAGAAATCTCATTGTGCTTGGAATGGTGAGATTGGCAGCAATTGAGAATTGTTAAACTATCAAAACCACTTGAGTAGTGCCCTTGGAGCATGCCTCCCATCAGGGACTCGGGGATTGTTGGGAGGCTAGGTAGGTCTTCTCCCTTTATCTCCTCTATTTCCACACATACAGGAATAAAAAATGAGAAGGTAGAAACAATGGTCTAACCCACTTTCCTGTAAGAATTCTTTCATAGCTCTACAGTTACTCCAATTGATAGACTATATTTCTTGTGTTTATATAAAATAATAATACAAGGGAGATTAGATTTGTTCATATTGGTATAGCTTTTATTTCTAAGATTTATTTTATTTTTATTAGAAAGTCAGATATACACAGAGAGAGAATGCTCTTCTGTCCACTGTTTCACTACCCAAGTAGCTGCAACAACGAAGCTGTGTCAATCAGAAACCAGGAAACAGGAACTTCTTCGAGGTTTTCCATGTGGCTGCAGGGTACCATGGCTTTGGGCCATCCTCGACTGCTTTCCCATGCCACAAGCAGAGAGCTGAGTGGGAAGCATGGCTGCTGGGATTAGAACCTGTGACTACATGGAATTCCAGCAAGTGAAAGGTGAGAATTTTTTTTTGAAAGATTTATTTATTTTTTATTGCAAAGTCAGATATACAGAGAGGAATATCTTCCGTCTGATGATTCACCCTCCAAGTGAGCACAATGGCTGGTGCTGCGCCAATCCAAAGCCAGGAACCAGGAGCCTCCTCCAGGTCTCCCACGCAGGTGCAGGGTCCCAAAGCTTTGGGCCATCCTCGACTGCTTTCCCAGGCCACAAGCAGAAAGCTGGATGGGAAATGAAGCTGCCGGAATTAGAACTGGTGCCCATATGGCATCCCAGCGTGTTCAATGCAAGGACTTTAGGCCACGCCGCCGGGCCCGAAAGGTGAGAATTTTAACCACTATGCCAGGTCCATGTATTGGTATAGTTTCTATCAGGTACACTGAAAGATAAAACCTGGGTGAGGTCAAAAAAGGTATGAATGCTTTTCTCCTTCTATTTTTAATGCTTTATTTTAGATGATGTTTACAGCGTTGATCAGGGTGGGAATGATTGTGTGTTGTTCAAAGATAATAAAATATTAAGCAGTCTGTTTATTCAGAGATCAACATGGAAGGTGAATTATCAAACACGTGGGAAGTATTTGAAATCCTGTAGAGATATTCGGGTTTCCAGGGAATCAAGATGGCAGAATAGAGTAAGGACACGTTTAAACAGACCAAGAAATATTAACCAGTGTGAAGCAGAGAGACCACATTCTAAAAAATAAGAGCGGACAGAATAGCAGCAGACGGGATACCTGGAGACTGACAGACACAGGAAAGCAGCAGACATAATGGTGTGGTGTTGCAGTGACTGATACCCCAGTGCCATTCACCAAACGGCAATCTGAACTCCACTGGCAGATGGAACTCCACGATCAAGAAGGTGGGAAGAGGTGTTCACCGGGAGCTCAGGAGGTGATCGCAGACAAAGAACTGCCTGACCTGCTGGTCTGTTTGATTTGATCGGGAGCAGAGACAGAGAGAAAGGACCCAGACAGGCAATGTAGGAACAGGGTGGATTTAATTGCCCAGTCAGCCTCCTAGAGCTGAATTTGGCACCATTTTGTTTAAAGAGGCAAGGGCTATGGGGCACGACTGTGCATGCACGAACCTGGGAGTGAACTCATTTTTGTCTCAGTGGACTACAACAACGTGGCCTCCAAAAGGTTCCACCCAAGACAGGTCCTGGTATCCCTCAGACCTGATGGCCAGAAGATCAAGAACCTAAGACATGGCCTATCAGGTGCCATTTCTTACAATGTGGCAAAAAGTTTAAGACTGCAGGGAACAACGCCGAGCTTCACAAGCACTGAGCTCATAAGAACTCACTGAGCTCAGTGCATTGCATTGGTCCCACAGGAAAATAATACTGACTACACCACTGTACTGTTGCAGGGTGCAAGCAAGATCACACCAGACATGTCTAAGGTTCTTAAAGAGTCTTTATTAACCAATATTGGTGATAATAGAGCACACTAGAAATAGCAAACCACAAGACCATATGGCAATCCAACTGAGGTGGTCAGGAGGGTGGGAATGGTTTCTGCTATTTTCCCCTGCCAGGAAACAGGAAGGAGAAATAGAAAATTTGTAAATGGATGATCACACTCACTTTTGTCTAACCCTTGATCAGTCCCATCTGATCAACTATTATAGCATCATAGATAGATAGATAGATAGATAGATATACATTGAGAGCAATTAAGTCACCAAAAAAGTGCAGAAATGCAAAATATGGAAAATGATTAGACAACAAGAGCAAGGGCACATAAGAAAAAAGAAAATATGGAAATTTAGACTAAATTCTAGTAGCTTATATTGAGGAGGTGGATAGATATGGCAACTGGATCGCTAATTCTTTCTTATATGTTTATTTATTGCAGACAGAGAGGCTGTATTTGCAAAGTGGCTAAGTGAACAGTGTAAAAGGGGGAAAGCAGAATGCACCTCCCGTGAGAAAGCTAAGTGGTGAGGAGCATCTTTAAAAGACAGTGAGACACTCAATCTGTAGCTCTTGAATGGTGTTTCAACTTGTGGTTATTGAGACAGGATCTACAACCCGAATATATGACCCACTCCTGTTTTGTCTCAATTCCCATGAATCCCACTCTTCTGTCCTATTTCACCTTGCTGGGGTCCGTGCAGTAGGTGTGAATAATGTGAAGGTGTGAAGAGAACAGCTCCCCTGCTTGGCAGGGCCCAGGGGAGCTTCCGGCTGTTTGGATTTCTCTCTGACCACCTTGACACAGTTTCAGCCCCTTTCGCATGGACACTCAACCACCCCACTAAGAATTTTGTAATCCTTTGAGGCATTGTCTGCCCCACCCCCCGTGAGATGGCTTTTACAACCAACATGAGCTTAAGAGTTAATGTTACTGATAATGTCTTGGTGAGTGGACCTTTAACTGCACACAATTATGGAGTACAATTAAGCCCATGCTGTTTCCGGACACCTTATTGTGTGCCTACCCATTGCCATAAAATCTGACCAAGACATTTAGCATGCTTTCTGGGAAGTGGCTTGATAAGAATTTTACAAACTAACGGAAGTGATGGGAGTATGGGCTAAAACTGCCATGACAAAAAATATAGCTACTGGGACCCTGTAAGCTATCCTGTTATAGTTACTGTGACCCTGAAGGCCATCCTGTTATGGCAAGGAACATAGCTACTATGACCCTAAAGGCTATCCTGCTAAGGCAAAAAAATATAGTTACTGTGACCTTAAGGGTTAGCCTGTCCTTGCAACTCTTTAGAACATAGAAAATGTAGTTGCTTTAGCTGCTTTCATAATTCTTTAACTAGAGGAAATATAGGGTGATTTCACTAACATCATAAAGATATACTTTGGATTATTGTTTGATCATGTATGAGGCTGTAAAACCTGCAGTTGTAGAGGAACTTAATGTTTGAAACTTTTTGTCTTAGACCTTTGTGTTTTTTCTCTTTTGATGTATTTCTCCCATGAAGTGATGGATAAGTTGTAGAATAAGAATTGTAGTAGGAGTGTATTACTGAATAAGACGTGTTGTCTACTGAGAAATTCTTGGCTGCAACGTTGGAATGGATAATGCGGTCTTAAGGTGAAACAATTTGTAGAAGTATCTTTGGAAACATTCACTTGTCCATTGTAGAGTTGAAACTTAAATGCAGTGAACATGGCTCATTGCTAATTACAATTCTTTCCGCCATTATAACTCTTGCTTTACTTGTTTAGTTAACAAACTGTGTAAGCTTGCAGACCTAATGGCCTTTAGTGCCAATGGTCCCTAATCCCCATACACCAAGACCGCAGACTTACTAACTCATACATAATTCAAGGTAGGGGTCTGGTTGTCACAGGCGGCGCCAAAGTTAGAGCCCAGACCTGAGGAGAACAGGTAAAGACTGGCAACCCAAGATAAGCAAGGAATGTGGAATCCTTCCTCAATCATTTCTCAGGAAATTGTAAAGTGTGCCCCCCTGAGGCTATGTCAAAGTGCCCCTAAAAGAAAACCTTGTACTGCTTCTGTATAAATAAAGCAGACAGCTTTCTCACAGGGTCCACAATGATCTTGGAATTGTAGCGGTATGTCTCTTCTTCTTTCTATGCCTATTTCACGCACCCTTCTCGAGCTCCAAACTCAGCTGGAGCTGGACTCCAGCATCACCTGGCTATGATGTAATCACAAGAATCAAATAATGGTAAGATATCAGAGAGGCTAAGAGTGCATGAAAAGAGTAGTAGCAAACATAGAGATCTCACTGCAAAGTAGACTCTGAGAAGTGTTCCTAGGGAGGACCTAAGCAGGGAGCTGATCAGCAACGACAGCAGAGGGTTCACAGCTTGGGGCTCACACGGGAATGCCGGTGGGAAGCAGTTGGGATTGTACAGACTTCACTCTGCAGTTTGAGTATGGCATTGATTACATGGCACATTCTGCAGAAAAATTTGCCTCTCACACTCAATGCTCATCATTTTGGAGCTTGATAGAGCGTTGACTCTAAATTTGCAGTAGTGGAATTGGTTAAGGCTGTCAGAAGAGAAACATGTCAATGGGTTTCACACTAAACATTTGATTTACCTCAACATCAGTCATGGTACCCATTCTTAAAACAAGACTTATTTTACTTGAAAGACAGAGCTATAATGAGGAGAGAGACAGAAGCAAGTAGATACCTTCTATCCACTGGTTCACATCCCAAATGGCTGAATTCAGTGGCTAAGCTGATGTGAAGCCAAAAGCAAGGAGCGGATATGAACCAGCTATGCCCATCTGGGATGTCAGCACCTGAGACAGTTTATCCTAGTATGCCACAGTGCTGATCCTGGTGCTCACTCTTATAATTGAGAAACTTTAAGCACAGAATGGGATCTAGTGGAGCAGCTCATCAAATGGCAAGAAAGTTACTGTGGGAAGCCATGATGCACAAAACCAGTGTGAATCTAAGCAGTAGTGATGGCAGTCAACACATAAACTTCAGAGGCTTTTACAACATTTCAAGAGTCTGTTGCCAGAAAATTCTATTCTCTGTGATATGCTTCAGAGAGTCTTGGGTGTTTCCTCACCTGCAGGCCCCAAGACCAGTGAGGGGTGTAGCAATGATGCTCTTCGAATGCAGAACCACCAGAGACAAACTGGTGGGGAGTGTCTGTTTACTAGTAACATCTTACAAGCTTATATAGAGTGGAAAAGGAGGATGGTAGAAGGGTGGCCCCAGGATTATTCCTACCAAACAGTGTCTTATAACTAGGTAGTAGGCATGCCTATCTCTCTGGATCCTCTACTCAAGTGACAGTCACATTCCACATGCAGGGTTGGAAGCTGTGTTTCAGGCCACGCGAATGTAGGCCAAGACCCTAACACCTGGGTTAAAAGTTATGCCTTGGGGCATGTTCATTACATATGACTGGTACACAGGATGAGGATTGCATTTAACCTCTCAGAGTTGCTTATCAGGAAGCTCTACCATAACTCATCCAAGGTCAGATTACTGGGGTGCAGCCCACTACTCCAGCTGTATACCCAGTGAACAGGCCAGGTTGGGATCTCAGTTAGACGAGACTACAGTCAGGGAGTTCCCTTGAGGATATGGTGTGCCATGTGCCTATGGCTTCCTACATGGGACAAGCAGGCAGAGATCCAGGGGTGATCTCTCACACTAGAGTATTCAAGGAGAAACAGTGACCAAACATGACCCACATCTGGCCAGATATCACAAGAGAATTTGCATGCTGGATAAGATTCATCATACAAAGCTTGATCTTTAGCATTACAGTTGCCACAGGCATCAGTTGATAGTTATGATTCCAATTTTAGTCCATAATAGAATATGGAAGAATATTGATATTTTTAAAAAGCTATAGTAGATAAATGTGTAAATGTTAAAGATGGTATTTTAACCAAGTGTTGTGCATTGCATGATTATCAACATTAAAATTTTATTTTTTACGTATTATTATTATTATTATCATTATCATTTTATGATACAATTCCACAGGCTCCTGGCATTTTCCTTATCCTCTCCCCAATTCCCTCCCCCACCTAGTTCCTTTATCATTGCTTAATTTCTGATATATCAGCCTTGATTTGCTTTATTGCTTCCTTACATTCTTTGAACTCTTACATCTGGTTCTCATTGTTGATCAGAAGCGTTAAAATGAGTTTTATGAATTCTGTGTGTCCCATTTTCTCGATGTCTTCTTCCTCAGTGAACTCTGAGGTTGGCATAGGGTTTTGCTCCTTTGCAGGGGAGTTTTCAGTAAGATTCATTGTGCCTTTGTCTCTTCTTTTGCTCTTGATCATTGCATTTCTGGTTAGCAGAGTCTTCTCCTTTCTGACACCCACAGGTCTACAATGCAAATTTACTTATTGCAGTTGGTACACAGCTTTTGGCTTGCAGTCACTTGTGCCACTACCTCCAGCAAGTTCCAGGTCTGGGATCTTATGTTAGATTTCCACCGTGGTCTCCACAGCTCCAGCTCTTGGCTCACCAGTCTCCACCTCCTGTGATACCATGCTGAGGCTGCATGTTATCTGTACAACGTTTCTCCCACTGCTGGTTGGAGCAGGTCCCAGAATTAGAAAAACACCAGGTGTCCTATATAGCTAGGTTGTTAGTGGCACTGATCTTGTCAGAACCTGTTGGATGTTAGGTCTGGGTGCCACATGGACCTGTTTTGACTGGTATGATGCCACAGTCTGTATTATTTTCCTGCGGGACCAGTGTAGTGGACAGAGCTCAGGGAGTTCTCGTGAGCTCGGCACATGCGCAGTTCACTGTTGTCCCCTGCAGTCCCAAAGCTATTGCCACAGTGTGCAAAATGGCACCTGATGTACCACCACTACAGTTCTTGATTTGCTGGCCGTCAGATCCGAGGACTACCCAGACCTGTCTTGGATGGAACCTGTAGAATGTCACGTTGCGGCAGTTCACTTAGAAATGAGTTCACTCCCAGCTCAGTGTATGCTCTGTCCTTTCCCTTGCCTTTGTCTGCTTAAGCAAAATGGTGCCCAATTCAGATCTAGGGGGCTGACTGGGGAGTGAAATCCACCCTGTTCTTGCACTGTCCATTTGGGATTACTGCTCTGTCTCTGTTCCTGGTCAAATCAAACAGACCAGCAGGATGGACAGTTCTTGGGCTCACCACCCAAGCTCCCAGTGAAAGTCCCTTCCCGCCTGGTTGCTGGTGGAGTTCCGGCTGCTGGTGGAGTTCAGATTGCCATTAGCTGAATGCAGCTGGAGTATCAGTCACTGCAACACGATACCATTGTGTCCACTGCTTTCCTGTGTCTGTCAGTTTCCAGGTACCCCTTAGCTGTTGTTCTGTCCATTCCTATTTCCTGGAAAATGTCCTCTCTTCTTCATCCTGATTAAATGTTTTTCCGTCCGTTTGAACGTGTCCTTACCCTATTCCGCCATCTTGATTCTCCCGGTTCTCTATTATCAACATTAAAATTTTAAAAAATGTTTTCCTCTCACACAAAGGGAGATCACGTACAAATTGCATCTTAATTATTTTAGCAACACATACCCTGTGTTGTCAAATAGAGTGACATTCCTCACAATGCAACCTATATGTTTGAAAGTGACAATCTGGAATGTAATTATTGTGTACAGCCTTTGTTTATCCTGAGCAATAGGTTTCTATTGTTACTATTATTATTGCCTACTTGCCATGTATTGATATATTTATCTAATGGATGGCTATACTTGTGATTGTGAAATGAAATCAAAACGTGCTCTTGTAAAAAGTAGAGGTAAAAAGAAAAAAGAAAGGACGGTGGGTAGGTAATGCAGGCAGGAGGGAGCGTAGAAGAGGAAAACATCAGTAAACTAAAATCTGTACTTTGATACATGTGATTAGTTTACCATATACAAGTATACGTATATGTAAGTAATTATACACACTACATAGACATTACCTCATAACAACAAAGCTTCAGAATGATACAGTTATTAAGTAAATGTGCCTAAAAACAAATGTACAAAAGACATGACACAAAATAAACACAAAAAACTCAAAGAATTACAAATAGTGTCAAAAATCTTGTATGCATTTTATACTAACTAAAAAAAAACTAATAAAATTCAATTGTAAACATAAATGACAATGTTTCTACCTCATATTGTGCAACTATAACAAAAACAGACGTATTGCAAAAACAGACGCTGAACCGTAAGTCAAAAGTACAATCATTGCAACCGATGTGGTGGTAGACTAATCCTTCACTTGTGGGGCTGCTCATGTTCTGGCTACTCCACTGCTTTTTTTTTTTTTAAGCAAAGTTGCTTTTTAATAACAGCACAACTCATTTCTAAGTAAGAAGATGAGGAAATTTGGTCCTAAAGTAATTTTTTATATGTAGTGGTCCATTCCGGCTGACTTTTTTGATATTTTCCGTTTTAAATTAATTATGTGTATTTTTGATGATAGTTGATTAGGTAATAAAGGTCAAGGGCTACAGGAAGGTGGGAGAGATCACCATTTCCACATTCTTTTTTTTTTTTTTTTTCTTCCTGTATCTGGGAGGAAGGAGGGCAATAAGCAGAGAAGCCACGTCCAGCCTCCCAAACGCCTCTGCACCATGGGATGGAGGACAACCACCGAACACCATCCCAGGGTCCTTGATGTGGTGCACACTCTGAGGGTCCTGTTCAAGAGTTCTGATAATACAAGAGTTCTGAATTACTGCCATCTCTGACCACTCAGAGCATGATGAAATTGCTCCAGAATTCACAGGCTCCTATGAGCCAGGGGCAGATGATTCATTTATTCTGCTCTCTGTCATGATACCAAGTGTCCTCTATAGCTCCAATATACTGCCACATCTGTAATGTGCATCTGGATATGCTGTTCTCTGCTTCATCCAAGCCACCGAGGAGGCTTAGCTTTGACACATTCACTATAGGGTCAGACCATGGAACCTGCAATTCCCTTCATGGATGGAGTTCTGAGTCCAGCAATTCATTGGCAGATCCCTGAAGAAACTTCATCTGAGGTGATCCCAGACCTGATTCTTGTGCATGCTTGCCAATATAGGGTCTGGCAAAGTCCATCACCGCAATTAGCTTATGCATATGCTGGTGGTTGCAATTGCTGAGTCAGTTCGGTCTACATCCTGTCTTCTACACAAACCAAAGGGTGTTGGAGTCCAGCCCAATCCTGCCCAGCACACCCCTCACGCAAGCCAGTGGAAGCTGCAGCCTATTTGGAATGACCCGCAATAAACCCCACTAGGCCTACACCTTGCCTTGATTCCTGTGCTTGCAATATGTACAACACACTGGTTCAGTCTGTCCCACATCCCATTAATCCAGCTCACATGAGGCCAACAGGTGTTTTTGCCCTGCTCAGTCTGTTCTGCACCCATAACAACTCATGCTCTCTTGTAGGAGTGGTGGTCCTGAAGGGGAGCCCACACTGCACCCATACCAGCTTTGCCCCCTTCCCACTCAGTCTCACGTGTGCTGGTTGAGTGCCATGGCCTGGTCTGGCATGGCCTTCCTCACCTTGGCATTTGACAGTGGGTGATGTAGCATGGCTGGGCCAGGCCAAATCCCAATTCCAGTTCATGCTGGGGTGCTGGGAATACATCTTAATCCAGCCCAGCCCAGCCTAACCCAGGTCCCAGCCCTCATGTGTGAACTGCCAGTGTTGTGACCCAACTGAACTCTGTTTGGATGTTCGGATTCACCAGTGGGTGATGTGAACTGGCCATGCCTGATTTGCCCCAACCTGCACCAAAGGTATGCCACTAAGGTACTGTTCCCTGGCCTGGTCTGGCTACTCCATATCGTGTTTAGTGAACTCACCAAGCTCCACCATTAGAACCTCTAACAATGCCAGATCTTGCACCTATCAGTAGGTCTATGGGCCAGCCTTTCTTAGTCTACCTCCTGTCCTAGCAGGAACAGTGGCCTTTCCTGACCAGGTTTCAACCCATTTTGGTTTTTACTGTTGGATGCCAGCCCAGCTAAGTCTGGTCCACATCCAGAAACAGCTCACACTTAGCTCAGCAAGTGCAAAGTCCTAGCCTTACCTGTCCTGCAACCACCCTGGTTCTCACAAACACCAGTGTTCACTGGAGTCTAGCACAGTCTGGCACATCCAAGATCCAGGCCATACTTGTGCTGAGGAACGCTGCAGTCATATTTAGACAAGAATTTAGCCTCCACTCTGGCACTCATGCTCACCAGTGGGAACCACAATCCAGGCAGGGTATTCACTTTGTTCCCATCCAGTCCTGTTCCCAGCCATAGACCTTGTGTGTGCCAGGGATTGTTCTGACCTAGCTTGGCATAGTCCCTCCCCATCTTGGCCTTTGCCTTTTGATGCTAAATCCTGGCCTGACCTGGCCTGCCTCCAATCCCAGCTCTTACTGCCCAGTGCTGCAACCTGGCCCTACTCTGTATGCTCCCATCCCTGGCTCATGTACACCGGTAGGTGTGACAACCTAGCTTGGCATGATCTGTGCTCCAGCCTGGTTTCTGCACTTGCCAGTGAGCTAAGGTTTGCTCGGCCCATGCCCTTCCAAAACCAACCCACACATTTGCCAACAGTTGGATCTACCTTGCCCAGATTATCTGATTCCCAGGCCTGGACAATGTTCTCACCACTGGGAGATGTGTCTCACTAAGGGTGTCTGCTATGTTCTACCATTCAGCCCACTCATGCCAGTGAGTGTTAGGCCCTTGCATGGCATATCCTGCTCCTTCATCTTGACCTTGTATGAACTGGTGAATGATGTGTCCTGGTCCACCCCACATCCTGTTTTAAGATGCACACACGAGTGCTGCAATCTGGATCTGCCCAGACTATCCTCAGTCACTGTACCCATGAGTGTTGGCAGGTTCCATGGTCACTCAACCCATCACCACCCCAACTCTTTAGCTAACCAGTGGGACTTGCATTTCCACATGATTTGGCCCTGTGTCCCTGAGGAATCTACCCCTGGACCTGGTTCTCTCACATGCTGGTTAGTCATGATCCTTCCTTTGATGACCCATCTCCTGTTCTAACATTCAGTCAGGTACTAGAATCTAATTCTGTTAAGTCCCTAGCCCTAACTTTTGCATGGAATGGCATGCAAAAGTTCTATGCTAACAAGCCCTTCTCAGAACTCCCGTATTGCATGGTGAATCAGTCTGACCCATACAGATCTTCCGGTCTCTCCACTCCAAACCACCAGGTCTCAGTCAGCTCCCTATCATGCAAGTACAGTGGCCCTGTGTTGGGAGTCCCTCAAGATTCATTCCTCATCTACACACACAGTGGTCTTATCTAAAGATTTCCCTAGGCAGCAATTCTACTCCCTAACACCCCAGAGTTTGCCTCCAGGTGGCCAGCAGGCAGAGACTGGCACTGGCTAGCGCTCTGGCCAAATGCAAAACCAAGGCGGTGATGGCAGAAGAAAGCTCTTGGCCCAGGCAAACCTGGGACTCACTCACTGCTTGGCAGTGGTTGAGGCTAGGGCCTTACGCATGAAGTTTCACCAGGCTCAGGTACTCTTGTCAGCTGCCTCACTGCTGGGAGATCCCTCAACCCAAGCCAGTAGACCAAACGCATTTGGGCCACTTCCAACAAGATGATGCCACACAGAACCAGGAAACCTTCCTGAGCTTCTGAGAGATTCCTTCACAGTGGACTTGCCATGAAGGGAGAAAATTCCTGGGCCTAGACAAGTCCTGGACTTGCTCACTGCTTGGAATGGTGGCCGGGGTTAGGGCTCCAAGTATTAAGTCCAACCTGGCTCAGGTACCCCCAGCAGCCACCATGCTGCTAGGAGTGCCCTCCACTCAAGCTGACTACTCCACTTATGACACAGCTCCCTGCTTATGGCCAGGGAAAGCAGCAGAGAAGAGCTCAAAGCTCTGACCTGGCACTCTTGTGGGAAATCTGCACAAAGTTACTAGCTCCTGGCTTCAGCTCAGCTCAGCTCTGGCAATTTCAGGCATTTGAGGAGTGAAACAGCAGATTTGGGGATCTCTTTCGCTCTCCTTCTCTCTCTTTAAAATTAGCCTTTTAGATTAAAAAACTTAAATCAAGAGGCTGGCATGGTGACATAATGAGTAAAGCCATTGCCTACACTACCAGCATCTCCTAGGGCACTGGTTCATGTCCAATTGCTCCACCTAGATCCTTGTTCCTGCCAAGGTCCTAGGAACAGCAGCACATAATGTCATAAGTGTTTGGGCCCTTGCTGCCAATGTGGGATTTCAACAAGGAGCTTCTAGCTCCTGGATCAGCTGCAGCCCTCATGCCTATATGGGAGTGAACCAATGGTTGGAAGGAACCTCTCTATCCATGTTTCTGTAACACTTCCAAGCAAATAAATTAATGTTTATTTTAAGATGTGGATCTGGCATGATAGCCGAGTGGCTAAATCTTCGCCTTGCATCTACTGAGATCCCATATGGGCACTAGTTCATGTCCCAGCTGTTCCACTTCCCATCTGGCTCCCTGTGTGTGGCTTAGAAAGCAGGAGAGAATGGCTCAAAGCCTTGGGACCCTTCTTCTGGGAGGCCCAGAAGACCCAACTCCTGGTTTTGGATTCACTCTGATCTGGATGTTGCAGCCACACAGGGAGTGAACAAGCTGATAGAGAATCTATCTCTCTGCATCTCCCTCTCTGTATACTGTGTTTCCAATAAAAAATAAAATAAAATTTGTTAAATAGATCTTTTACTTTATTTTTATTTTTGATGATGCTTACATGGTTGATCAGGGTGGGAAAATTCAAGGGTTAGGGAAAAGTGGGTCTAGTCATCATTTCCAAATTTTCTATTACTTCTTCCTGTATAATCCTTAAAATGAATTTTGACACAGATGAACACTATAAGATCGAAAATGAAAATATTAAGATCATTAGGTAATTTCTCTAATCACATGAAATTAAGTAAGAAATCATTTTTTAAAAAATAAATTTAGGACCCAGCATGGTAGCCTAGTAGGTAAAGTTCATGCCTTGCATGCACTGGGATCACACATGGCACTGGTTCGTATCCTGGCTGCTCACTTCCCTTCCAGTTCCCGGCCTGTGGCATGGGAAAGCAGTAGAGAACATCCCAACGCCTTGGGACTCTGCACCTGCATGGGAAACCTGGGAAAAGCACGCGGCTTCTGGCTTCAGATCAGTTCAGCCCCAGCCATTGTGGCCCATTTTGGAGTGAGCCAGTGGATGGAAGATCTTTCTCTCTTGTCTCCCCTGCTCTCTGTAAATTAGACTTTCCAACCAGAATAAGTTAGAAAATACATTCAAAAAATTGTACCATAACAATGGCATTAAAAGCCAACTGTAGTCATGAAAATTTCACTCCTACTCACACATTACAGGACACTCAGTGTGGGCTAGATTTAGGAATTGCTTTACCAAAATTATCAGAGTTCAGAAATAGGAAATATGATTAAGGTCAATGGACAGTAACAGCATAATCACAGTTACATAATCACAGTTACAGCATAAACACAATTTATTTACATCAGTGGCAAAACAAATTAACAAACGAATATTACAATTTACATATGATAGTCAACTTAAATACTCCTCAGTGGGCATGAATAATAGCCTACCTGCCCATGACTTGAGGCATAGCTTCCAGCCGTGTGTGTAGAACATGACCTATGACAAGATTGGAGGTTCTAAAGGGACAGACATGTCTTGTACTCAGTTAGTGTCATTGTGGGGTGGGGAGGCCGCCAAGGAATGTCCTTCTTAGCCCCCTTTCCTAGTCCATATGACTTGTGCTTCCTTTACAATAAATGGACATGCTCCATCAAACTGTCCCCAGTGGTTCTTGCAGCCGAAGAACACTGATACCCCAACCCCTTGGTGGTCTCAGGACCTGTTGGCAGGAAAAACCCCTGAGACGCAAAGTAATAAAAACAGATTCCAAAATGGAGAAACAACTACACAGACATATCTACAAGGAAGATACCCAAAAGACTAACTATAGTTAGCACAAGAAGATTCTCAGCATGATCTATCATTAGGTGAATGAAATGATAACCACAATGAGATACCACTTTATTCCCATTGCAATGTCCTTCACTAAAACACATTCACATTCACAAAGAGAAACTGAAATTAGGCATTACTGATCTAAGTGTAAAATGATGAAACTACTATTAGAAGTGGTACTCAAGGACTGCCTATGTTGTTAACCTTCTCACAGACTTTGGAAGAAGTTACAGACAGTGTTACAGACAGAAGATCTCTGACACTCTTTCTCACACATTTTTCTGCAACTTTGCATTTCAAATAAAAACCAAAGATAATGCAACAGGGGTCAGCCCTGTACATTAGCAAAAAAAAAAAAAAAAAATCACTAGCATCCCATATGGACATTGCCTCATATCCTGAATGCTGCACTTCTGTTCATATGCCTGGAAAGGAAGGGGAGGATGGCTCAAGCAGTTGGCTTCCTGAAATCAATTTGGAGACCTGGACCAGTCTCCTGGCTCCTGGCCAGACTTGCTTACCTCTGGTGATTCTGGTTATTTGAGGAGCGAACCAGCAAATGGGAGATCTCTCTCCATTTCTCTCTTTTTTTAGTAGCTCTGCTTTTCAAACTAATAAATCTTAAAATAAAACAAAACCACCCAGCAACAGAAAATGGCATTGTGGCATAGCAAGCTAAACTACTATCTGCCTCAGTTTCAATGTGGCTCTAAGTCAATGTGAACAGGAAACAGTGAAGGATGACTCAGGCACTTGGGTGGGAGACTCATGGGAGACTCAGATGGACCTCCTGGCTCTTCTTTGACATGGTCCAGCCCTGACCATTGTGACCATTGGAAGAATCAATCAGCAGATAGCAGACATGTCTGTCTCTGTCTCTCTCCTTCTCTTTCTGCAAGTCCAACTTTATAATATATGAATAAATAAAATAAATATGATAAACAAATAGAATTCATTTAAGCCTTTAATAAAAGAATATGTGGAATATTTCATTCTCCACAATTTTCTATAAAAGCTCATGTGTATAGTACAGCCTACAAGTGTTAGTAAGCATCACACTGTTTCTGTAACTCCAATAAAGCAAACCTGAAAAAGTTAATAAATAATGTTTTGTTTGCATATTTGGAAACTCCTACTACTGCAAAATGTTGAGTGTTTATTCACATAGGCACAACCTAGTTTTCATTATATCATCTGTAAGATCGATAAACACCATTTCTAACTTGATATCCTACAATCATTAACAAATTCTTACTCTCAATCTGAATCATGTCATAATAATCATGTCTTGTTATGGGATCAGAAACCCGAAGAGAAAGTTTCAGTCAGCTTTGACAGCTCCAATGTCTTAGTTATGACAATTTTGCATTCTTTCTCTCATACTTGCATTTTCTTTTTAGTTTAACAACCACAGTAAAGCTCCTAAAACACAATGTAAAATGAGCTGAGAAGTAAACAACTTACTGAAGGTGTGCTTGTGTTCTCCAGCCTGGGAAGCATGTAGCAGGCTGCAGGGCTGCACCTGCAAGAGAAGATGGAGAGAGGGAGTGATGAACTGGTCTTGCCTGTTCCTAGTCTCTTTAGCAGTTCCTACTGTGCTAAGCAATGTCAGGAGAGGAAGCAGACACAATGGCTGGAGAAGCAAAAGCAATCAGCTTCCAAAGGCAAGAACAGTGCTTTACCGATGACAAGTGCCAGGAAGGCTTCCTTGAAAGAGTATCAGTGATTTCCATAATTGGCAGTGATTGAACTCAAGTTATCTTTGGTTAATGAAATTATGCAAAAATAATATTACTGGGTCTGGCACCGTGGCCTAGTAGCAAAAATCCTCAACTTGCATGTGCAAGGATCCCATATGGGCACTGGTTTATATCCTGGCTGCTACTTTTCCATTTCAACTCCCTGCTTCGAGCCTGGGAAAGCAGTCAAGGATGGCCCAATACCTTGGGACCCTGCACCCATATGGATGACTTGGAAGAAGCTCCTGATTCCTGGCTTCAGACTGGCTCAGCTGTTGCCATTGTGACTACTTGGAGAGTGAACCAGCAGATGCAGATCTCTCTGTATTCTCTTTCTGTAACTCTGGTTTTCCTATGAAAGTTTTTATCTTTAATAATAATGATGATAATAATAATAATAATGTTACTGCTAAGCACTAACTTATTTTTTCCACAACAATTGCTCAAATTACAAAATACCATAGAAAAAAGTCATACGGCCACTAAAATTTATGCTACAGAAAAATATTTGGGTGGTGTTAAGTATTTCTCTGTTTTTACAGATGAGCTGCATAGGACTCCATGAAAGGACTTCCATTAGAGCTGTTGATACTAAAAACTGCAGAAAGCAAACACCTTTCAATCAGAGTAACTTTGTCTACACCTATATATGAAAAATGGATATAATACACATCTATTCTATGCAGCTTTCTAGTAATTGTTCCAAATGCAAGTTCTTATGACTTGGATCACACTTCCCAGCTCCTTAAACCCTCAATCACACTTGACTTTGCCATTTTATTTGCCTTAGCCTATAGGACACCCACAAATAAAACAGCAACAAAGTTGACAAGTGTTTGTCCTTTATCTCATTAAGTAGCTACATTATGGCAATAGCCAGAGAAAACCATCAGCCTTGGAGGAGTGAATGTCATGATACAGGAAGTTGGGCCGCTGCTTGGGATAAATCGCATCTGATCCACAAATACTTTGTTTAGGTCTCCTGGCCGTGTAACACTTCCAATGCAGTAGCCTGCTATTGTGCCTGGAACACAGTGGGTGGGTTCCAAGATCCCCTGGGAAACCTAGATGGATTCCTGCTGCTGGACTAAGCATGACAGAGCCCTGACATCTTGGGCGTGAATCAACCAGTGATGGCACATCTCTCATCTCTGCAATCTACCTTTTGAAACAATATGATATTCATAAAAATAATCAGAAAAAATACACTTTATCTAAAATTACATATTTTAAATTAATCTGTGGATACATCCTGGTGAGTAACAAAGAATGACATATCAAATTCAATGAAGAGAACTTCACGCAGACACTTCTACACTGGAAACTTTCACAGACACTCGGGCACTCTATTTCTTTTCTCCCCCTGGATTGTATTTGTAATTTTATGATAAGATTCCATGGTTCTAAAATTTCCCTTACTCCCTGACACTGCTATGCAGTATGACCACAGTGGTCTAAACACTACACCACAAAGCCAGCCCCAAAGATTGGTCTTTTTGGTTCATTACTACTAAAAATATTCTCATGTAGTTTTGGTGTCTGACCATACATTAAAAAAAATTAATTCTGGCCCTGCAAAATAGCAGTGTGGCTAAAGGCCTCACTTTAAATGCTCAGGGATCCCATATGGGCCTCACTTCTAATCTTGGCAGTCCTGCTTCCCATCCAATTCCTTCCTTGTGGCCTGGGAAAGCAGTTGAGGATAGCCCAAAACCTTGAGACCCTGCACTCTTGTGGGAGACCAGAAAGAAGCTTCTGGCTCCTGACTTTGGATTGGCTCAGTTCCAGCCATTGCAGTCACTTGTGGATGTGAGCCATTGAACAAAAGATCTTCCTCTCTGTATAAATGCCTTTCTAATAAAAATAAAATAAATCTTTTAAAAACTTAATTCATTTCATAATCCTCTTCTTAAAAAGGCAAACATATATATAACATTTCCCCAAAAGCTCTTGTACCTGGATCAATCATTGTAATTCAGGTAATTTATGTGTTATCATACCTTACTCTTACATTTATATTCATGCCAACATACATATATACAACACAACCTCCAGAGGAAAATCAAGTTTAGTGTGGATTGGAGCTTGACATACTCAAATACACTTGAAAACTTTGAAACAGTTCATTGCATCCTTTTAAACTGGCAAAATCATCTCGGTAGAACTCAACAGAAAACTTACACATTAAGCTCATTGTTTTTCAAGTGTCATCATTGCCACCATCAACTTTCAATTGTTTTTATCTTCTAAACACTGTTGGAGTTGACAGAGTGGTCAAGTTTCTGCTTGGGATCAACACAAACCAGAGTGCCTGGTCTGAATGCAAGCAGCACGCCTGATTCCATCACAGCTGCCTGCACAAGTCCATCCGGGACATCACTGAAATGTGAAGTTCAAGCAGACATTTTCAGCTATGGTGAACACTTAGATTTAACACACAACGTCCAACTATTCACCATTATTTAATTGACTTCAATGAAAAATGGCTTCAACATGGTGGTTCATGCTCCCCACACACTCACAAGAGGCAAGATGAGTCAAGCCAAAGCTAGCAATGAGGAATTCTATCCATGCTCCCATAGGGATGGTTACAAACCCAGGTAGCTGGACTATTTTTACTGTCTATCCAGGAACAGTTAAATGAAGCTGCTAATTACAAGTAGTTAAATCTTGAAGTGGCACCCCTGAAAGAAAATACAGTTATCAAAATCACTTGCTAAACTTGCTGTGCTGCCAAACTGGTCCATTAGCTCCCAGCTTTAATTTAATCTAATATGGTATAAGAATTTGGTTAGTGAACCAGCTTTTTAGAACTCACTTTTCATGCTCTCTATCCTTATCTCTAAAACAAAAACCTTTGAAAAGATGAAACCAGCATCCTGTGTCAAAGCATCAACCTGCACTGGTGGCATCCCATGGGTGCTGATTCAAATTCCCAGGCCTTGGGGATCACTCTCCCTGAGGACACAGTGCCCAGGGGGCTCACCTCACTGATGGAAGGAATCCTAAGCAGCCAGAAATGTGACAAAGTCAATCTGTGAACTCCTCACAGCCTAGAGTGGCTCCTCCCTGTCTTACTTCACTTCTGCAACCACCCATTCAAAACCAAGTGAACGTTGTGACCGCTGGGATTTTTTTTTCTCACTTCTAACACCACATGTGTTATGTTTGCTTAATAACAATTTACCACCAACAACTAACAACAAAGCAATTCAGTTCTCTCAGCATCTAGAGTTAGTAGAGGCCTCAGGTGAAGGCTCAGACTCTAGACACAGGAGCAGGTTAATGTTGGTGGATGGCAAGTCTTAGCTCTTTCTGGCTTTGTGCCCTTTGAGCAGTTAGGTAGGGACCCCACCCAGAGCTATCTCCTTAGCAGAAGCTTATCTAGGGTCTGGTAGGTGCAAGTTCCATAGAGACAGGGCTCTTTTGTCTCAGTAAATCCCCAGGGTTCTAAGTTTCTAAGGCCAGATATTCAGTCCAAAAGGACTAACTTTTTATTAAACCAGTCAAATGCACTTACAATTGTATAAACCTCTCTGCTATCAGATTTGGACCACCTCAAACGTCCTCTAAGATAACTTACTAAACCAGTTGTGGATGCAAAATGAAACTGGTCTATGCCCCAAGCACATTGTCCTAGTATTTACCTGGGCCTTTGCCAAGGTTTTACTCCCCAGTTAGGTAAGGCTGAAAAAACTCACAATGCATCAATCCTTTCCGCACCACCCCTTATATATCAGCTTCAAATTATTTGATATTAATATGTCACTAAAGAGTGGGACTGTGGATGGGTAAAGATAATATTAATGCTCCATGGGGTTAGCTTATCAAATAGATGGAACATAATAAACACCCTCCAGTAACAGGGCATCAGCTGCCACTACGAATGGCAACACCCAGGGAAATGAGTAAACCAGGGTATGTTTGTCAGGTTATAAAGAATTCTGAAATACAGCAAATCAGAAAGAGAAGGGTGTAGTGAGGGTCATGTACATTTTCCAAGGGGATCAGAAACTGAGACCATTCTGATAAAATGTCTGCATTTAGGTTAGGTAAAAGGAGCTGTACTAAGACCTTTGAAGCTTAATTTAGTTTTGTATATTTACTGTGCTGAGAGCTGAAGGCAGGTCTCTTCATGTACTGTCTCCCTTCCCTCATGCCTGCAACTGACAAGGCTGAAGCTATAAGACAAAAAATAAATTAGATTTTCCATACAGCTTCTCAAAACCCAACCCACCGTCTGCTGCCTCCCAGCCTGGGCATTAGCTGCACACTGCATTTGTACAGAAGTGAAACCCAGGCATTCTGATAGAGACACAGGAGTCCACACGTGTCACCTTACCTCTGTCACATGCACACAGACTCACATAGGGCAATGATTTCTTCCTTTGGTGTGTTGGTGGTTGGGGGGCATTCACTGCTTTTCTCTCATGCCTAGTGTTCAAAGAAAACAGTCCTTTAAATAAGCTAAGGGCTATTTATTTTTAAAAAAAATAAGGCAAATCACTCAAGTTGAATTAATTATATCTTGGGGGATATAGTGCATATTGTTATGATTTTTTCAGGGCCAGTGACAACACTTGGCATTGGTGTATGAGTTTTGGGCATGTAGGGACTTATTCCCTGACTTCATGCTCTCTGTTGAACCTGACTTTTCCTTCTAAAATTATTGGTTGTGTTTAATCCCAATTACGAGAACTTAAGCAGTGGGGCAGGTGGAACCATATCAGAAGTCATAATTATAAATCAGTTTAATCAACTGCTGCCTTAACAGGTTCTTCTTCAGGTTTGCCTACAGAAGCCCCTTTAGGTGTTTGCAACCCTTGGTTGAATATCAACACATAGACAACATAATATTCAAATGAGTTTTAGGGGAATGTTGTGACAAGCAACGGTTAAAAAGGGATTTATTTTATCTTAATTTACAGAGACAAGGAGAGGCCCCAATGACCAGAATTGAACTGAACTCAAGGCAGGACAGGAGCTTCCTTGGAATGTCCCATGTGGGTGCAGGGTATCAAACACTTGGGCCATCCTCCACTGCTTTCCTAGGGCATAAGGAGGCAGGCAGTCTGATAAGAAGTGGAGCAGCTGGGACATGAACAAGTGCCTAAATGGGGTGCTGACACTTCAAAGGTGAAGATTTAGCTTGCTGAGCCAAGGTTCTTGAGCCATGGCAAGCAGATCTTAAGCAAATCTTTTGTGAATGCTGTGTGTTTTGTATTCACAGTGAAACCAAAGGAGATGAAGTTCCTGCTGAATTAGTTGGAAACTCCTTTTATTGTGATAAATTCACTTCTTTTAATAACACTGTATATTATAAGCTGATGGCCTATTATGCACGTTCTGCTTTTCTCCCTGTTGTTGGATTTCCTTTGTGGCTTTTTAACTTGGAGGGATTTATAGTGACTGTGTAGGAGAGACTGACATGTCCAGATGTGAGGATATGGTATAGTGTGCATCTCTACTTTCGGATCAAGGATGGAGTTCCAGTGAAATTGTTGGGAGTGTCTTGACAATGGGATGCTGGACACTCTGCCATTGCCCAGGCCTGCAATGTGGATTTATAACTGTTTATCAGGAACTATGCTGTTTTAATTATATTTGAGACCTCAGTGGGTTGAGGGGATTAGGGAAGAGGATTGGAGAAAACCCAGGGCCTGTGGAATTGTAGTATAAAATGGTAATAATATGATAATAATAAAAAAGGGAGAAAATAACAACATTCAAAAAAAATGTTTGTGGAAACAACAAACCAGAAGGTATATCATCTTCTATTTCCAGAACTCTATTCATAAAAATAACTACAGAAACAAGATGCATCTTGAACTGGTTGCGTTTACACTTAGTTTGAATATTTGGGACAGGGCCATGTGTTCAGATGCTTGGCATTCATACAATTTTTGTGTTCTAAGAAGAAGTAAATGTATATTATAAATACAAATAGGATATAGATTTCAGGGCTTGATATAAATTTGCCTACCACACTGGCTACTCCAGAACTCATTCTCTTTATGTTTACTTTGCTATACCTAATGTAAATCGAGTCCAGCTAACCAGCAACAGTCACTGATCTCACAATTAGATGTAACAGCGATTATCAAATGGAAAAACTAATTTGATTCCTTGAACTAACTTCAGTAACAACAGGTATTTCAACTGCTGCATGAGAATGATGAAAGTAGCATGGGTAGTGAACTGCTCCTTGAATGAATCAATTGTGATCAGTATGTGCTGCGCTCTCAGATATACACATGTTTTAAGCTCCTACTAAATGTGTTACAAACTCCTTTTCTTAACCTACACTTCTTTTCAGTAAACTTTTCAATAAGATTGAGAGTCTGTCCCTTCACATTTGTAAATGACTGCATATTACAAATATAGAATGAAAGCTGTGGGTGCACACTGCATACCAGAAGGTGCAACATTCATATTCTAGTTTCAGAGGAACTCTACTCTTGGCAATAAGTTCAGAAACTATGCTATTGTTGACCAGATCCCATCTATCAGCTTGAAACTTTGGGAAAAGGAATGTTGCTGTGATGCATGGCATTCATGTAAGATGTGTGTGAGAAAAGGGATGAAACCTATGTAGTAAATGCATATGAAATTGGGTCTTAATTCCATGGCTTGCTAGAACTTTGTCTTCAACAATGGAAACATGGTAGAATTTGCAGAAGTCATGCAGTTGAGGCAGATGGCGCAAGAGTGTGAGAAGTACAGCTCTCTGGTTAGCAAGGCTGCAAGGGGTTTCTGGCTGTTTGGCAAGGCCCAAAAGAGTCTCTCTAATCACCTCATTGCTGCCTTATCACATTGTATGGACACTTGATCACTTGCCTGATATTTCATTGAATTTTCTTGAGGGTATTGTTGCTTTTCTGCAAATGTGAAATGATTTCTGTAACTGGTATAATACCTGAAACTCACTTTATCAATGATGTTATGGTAAAAGGGTCTTAAACAACTTAACACAATGACACACAGCTAAAAGCATACAATGGAATAATTGAGTCTATATTGTTCCCAAACATCTTATTACATGCCTTTGTCCTGGAACTTACCCTAAGACGCGGAACATTCTTTTTAAGAAATGGTTTGGCAATACTGTAGAAACATATGGCAATTCTGGAGGTACAATGATTTTATTTACCGCACAGCCCCCAATTGCTGCATTATATAGAATGACACATTTTGGCTTCCCACCACCTAAAGCACAAATTACACGGGGCATCTTCTAAAGAGAGACAAATGTTGTGATCCCCTAGAGGAAAATTGTTTGAAATTTCTATCCTATATTGGCACTTAGATTTAGGAAAAGAAATTAGTTTAAAAAGATAAAAAGAAGTTTCTTTGCAAAGCGCCTCCATTCATAGAAAGGCTGGGCTGCCCTGATCCTTCTCACTGATGTTTAACAAAAGAACAATGATAACAAAAAGAAAAAGAAAAACTCAATTGAATCAGTACTAGGTGAAGGTGATGATAACTAGTTTAATAAGAATCTATGATATATGTCTTTATAAATTCCTTTCATTTATAAGCTTTCCTTTTAACTCTGTACTCTTGATTTTGAAGTAATATTAATTTAAGTTCAGTGAAAATTCATTTTGCATTTACATAAATCACCTGTCACTATGTAACCACATGTGCTGCCAACCATGGAGTTCCTGGCTCCAGCTGGGTGAGTACAGGTTTGAATAAGCCACAGCTTGCTGAGAATTTTTTAAAAGCAAAATGATAGTAATTTTTAAACGTTTTTTTAAATCATTCTTTTAACCATGGGGTGGAAATACAACACCTGGATGTTGTGCAAAACTTTTGAAGGCAACTTTTCTGAGTTGTCTATTATAACCATCACACTGCAGTGCTCCACGAGTCAGCTTGTCTTTTTTTTCCTGCTGATTCACGTATCTTTCCTGAGCTCTGAACTCAGCTGGAGCTGATCTCTGGCAAAAATTAGATCTAGAGTTAGGATTATGGTTATGGTTATGGCTACTGTTATGGCTGTGATTATGGCAAAAGTTAGGGTTAGCCTTAGGAGTTTGATTTGTCTTTGAGCTAGGGATGTTCTTAGCAGTAGAGATATGGTCATCATTATGTCTAGGGGTATTGTTAGGTAAAGTATAGAGCTTGGCTTAGAGTTATAGACAGGATTGGTCTTACGGCAGGGTTTGTTTTAGGTTTAGGACTAGGTTCAGGATTAATGGGGTTTTTAGTGTTGTGTTTAGGTTTGGAGTTACAGTTGGGGCTATGACTATAATTGGCATTATGTTTAGATTTAATGTTTATATTTCAACAAGATACAAAAATTGGGGGATTAGGATTTAGCCAGGATTATGGTTAGGGTTAGTGGTATGGATGAACAAGGGTTAGTGTTAGTATTTGGGCTAGGATTAAGAGAATGGATAGGTCTATGGTAGGTATTAGTGTTAGGGTTAAGATTACAATTAGAGCTAGTTATACCGGAAGGGTTAGGACTATTGAAAATAAGGGTAAAGGGGCCCGGCGGCGTGGCCTAGCGGCTAAAGTCCTCACCTTGAAAGCCCCAGGATCCCATATGGGCGCCAGTTCTAATCCCGGCAGCTCCACTTCCCATCCAGCTCCCTGCTTGTGGCCTGGGAAAGCAGTTGAGGACGGCCCAATGCATTGGGACACTGCACCAGCGTGGGAGACCTAGAAGAGGTTCCTGGTTCCTGGCTTTGGATCGGCGTACATCGGCCCATTGCAGCTCACTTGGGGAGTGAATCATCGGACGGAAGATCTTCCTCTCTGTCTCTCCTCCTCTGTGTATATCTGGCTGTAATAAAATGAATAAATCTTTAAAAAAAAATAAGGGTAAAGATGTTATTGACATTAGGGTTAGGATTAGGGGAAGTTGTAGGGTTTCTTTTTACTTGTTTTTACAAACTATAGAGGCATTCTGAGCATTTTTAAAAATTACTTTATTTTTATTGGAAAATCTGATATACAGTGAGGAGGAGAGAAAAAGAGGTAGAACTTCTGTCTGATGATGCACTTCCCAGTCAGCCACAGTAGCTGGAACTGAGCTGATCTGAAGCCAGGATCCTGAAGACTCTATCAGATCTCCCACACACGAGTGCGCGATCCCAAGGTTTGGGGCCAGTTTTGATTGATTTCCCAGGTCACAATCAGAAAGCTGGATGGGAACCAGGGCCATCAGGATTAGGACCAGTGCACATATGGGATCCTGGCACATGCAAGATCTAAGGCTTTAGCCAGTAACCTACACACTTGACCCAGAGATTTGTATTGTTAGGAATGGGCTGGTATTAAATTCTGAATTAGTGCTACAGTTGGCACTAGGAATAGGGCTGGGATTAAGGCAAGTACTAAGGGTGAGATTAAGTTTAGAGTTAGGAATCGAGTGATAATTGGTATTAGATTTAGGGCTAAGATGAGCGTTAGGGTTAAGGCTGTGATTTGGTATTACTATTAGTGTTGGGTTAGCGATAGAGCAGGTTTGGGTTAGGATGAAGAATAGAATTAGAGTTAGGACTATGGTTATCATTGGTGTTCATGTTATGGTTAATGTTAGGGATAGCTCGATGGTTATAATTAGAGAAAAGTTAGCATAAGGACTAGGGCAAAGGTTAGTGTAAGGATTTAGATCTCGGATTATCATTACAGTTAGGACTACAGTTGGTATTAGAGTTAGTGTGAGGGTTAAGATTAGAGGTAGGGCTAATGTTAGGGGAAGTGTCAGGGTTAAGGCAGGATGAGGGTTATGTTCTAAGATTCATTTGGTATTAGGGTTAGAGCTATGGTTAGAGTTAAGTCTATGCTTAGGGTTAGGGCAGGGTTAGAGTTTGGGTTTGGAATGATTGTTATTAGGGTTAGGATGAGAACTTGGGTTGAGATGAGAGCTACACTGGGGCTACAGTTGAATGTAGGATTAAGGTTAGGACTAGGGCAATGGTTAGGATTAGGGTTAGGACTAGATTTAGAATCAGTACTAGATTTACAATTAGGAGTCATGTTTGGGTTAGCATTAGGGCTTTGGTTAGTGCTCACATTAGAGCTAGATGAGAGTCAGGATTATGGTTGTGACTAGACCTAAGCATAGACAGTAACAATCTCAAGAATTAACCATAACCCTAACTCTATCCCCAGTCTTAACCATGAATCCACTGCCAGCTCCAACCCTAAACCTAGTATCAACCTTCACATTACTCCTAATCCTAACCCCAACTATAGCACTAACTCAATTTCTTGACTTTTCATATCTGTAATCATGAGTCAAGCTATAGGCCTAATCCTAATTCTAACCTTGCCTCTAGTCTAAACTTCAACCTGATCTAGCCATAATTTTAACTCTAATGCTAATCATAATCCTTACCCTTGTTCTAACTTTGAATACACCTAGCCTACTCTTAGAATACACCTAGCCTTATTTATACCACAAACCCTGAAATAACTAATATTAATCCAAATCCAGCCCTAGCCTTAACACTAGCCCTAGCATTAAATCTAGCTGTGACACAACTCAAACCCTAGCCATTTACCTAAGCCAAAACTTAGCCCTAGCACTAACCCAACTATTTACTTGAGGCCTAGCACTAATACTAATTACAACCCACATCACAACCAAATCCAGAAATGAATACGCCTAATTCTTGCCCTAATCCTAACCCTCATGCCGACACTAGCTCTAGGTCTAACCCCAACATAAATGCAATCCTAACCCTAACTCCAGCCTAAGTCAAAGTCCTAACCCTGACTCCAACCCTAACATAAATGTAGTCACCACTGTAATACTAAGCATAGCCCTAAATTGAACCAAACCCTAGCTGTATTTCTAAACCTAATCCTAATGCTAACACTAATCATCATCCTAACCACAACAATAAACCAAAATCCAACTGTAGCCAAAACCTTAATCATAAGCCTAACACTAGATGTTGACCTAACCTTAATCCTAGAAAGTTTTAACTTTAGCATTAGCCCTCAATCTAACAATAACTCTAGCTCTAAGCATAATTCTAGCATTAACTATAACCTAACCAAAATACAAAAATCAACACAAAACTTCTTAATCCTAAACTAGCCACAACTTTAATCCTAACATTAAGTATAACCTTAACTTTATTGTAATGCCACATAGCACTTCTGCTAATTTTAGTAACCCTCAATCTGGCACTAACCGAAAACTAAGACTGAGTCATAAATTTAATCTAAACTCTACATCTAGCATTAATCCAAGCACTAATATGTCCCTAACACTACTCCTGATGCCAATCCTACCTCATACACTAACACTAATCCTAGGAATCTATTTAGTCTTATTTCAAAGTTCAAACCTAACCCTAACCATAGGGTTAACCATGACTTCACTGTCAGTCCTAACAGTAACCTCATTACTAATCTAACCTTAACAACAGCTGTAACCCTAACCTTAGCTACATCTAATCTTAATCGTAGCTCTTATGCCATTGAGAATCCAAATCATACACCCTAATTCAACCCTAACAATAAATTTAGCCCTAAACCTAGGCTTTGGCCTAACCACAGCACTATCCCTTGATGATAACCCTAAGCTTCACCCTGCACACATCCACATCATTAAGCCTAACCATCACTCAGAATTGACCACTTTTACAAAAATTGACCACTGTTTCTATTTGGAAACTCTCATTGAGAGACGTGGTAGAAAGTGTAATGTGATCTGTCTATGAAAATCAGCTTGAATTGGCTATTCTACATGACATACGTTTTTCAAAACACCACTTCTCATGGAAAACTAGAATCACTTTGGCTAAGTATTCTCTTCAATGGAAATATGAAATGTTTTCGTAGTAATAGTGCTGAAGAAGTCCTAGGCTTCACTACATTTTCACCAGATTTGTACACTCAGACTCAAGGGACACCCAGCCCCATACACTCAAGATCTGCTGGCTTCCACGGAGGCTGAACATCCTCCCTGCCAGGGCCTGTGGGGAGAAAGATCACAGAAAGCAGAGCCTGAGCCACTCACCACCTTTCTCCACAGCACAGAGCAGCATGATTTTTCTAGAATGCTGAGGCTATAGGATTCTGGGCCATTATGACCAGGTAGCTGCTAATTGGACAGCTTGTACGGTCACAGAGCCCTGTGAGGTCAAAGAGAGACAACCAATCAGAATGCTCCCTGTCATCAGGTAAGCCTCACTAGGGTGAAGGAAGAGTGAAAGCCAAGGCTGGAGCTCAGGTTCAGCCCTCTCACTGTGATCTGGAGCTTGACACAACCTGTGGCAGCTGAGTTACAATCCTATGAATGGGGCCTGGCGGCGTGGCCTAGTGGCTAAAGTCCTCGCCTTGAATGCCCCGGGATCCCATATGGGCGCTGGTTCTTATCCCGGCAGCTCCACTTCCCATCCAGCTCCCTGCTTGTGGCCTGGGAAAGCAGTCGAGGATGGCCCAAAGCTTTGGGACCCTGCACCCATGTGGGAGACCTGGAGGAGATTCCTGGTTCCCAGCTTCGGATTGGCATAGCACCGGCTGTTGTGCTAACTTGGGGAGTGAATCATCAGATGGAAGATCTTCCTCTCTGTCTCTCCTCTCTGTATATCTGACTTTGTAATAAAAATAAATAAATCTTTAAAAAAATAAAAACAATTCTATGAATGTCAAATTTCCACAACTTTCCCCCACACCCTTCTTTTGGAACTTCTCTTCATACTCTCCACTATTTGGTACATTGTGTCATGGCTGTTATTTACTGGCTTCTTGTAAAGAATCCATACAGATCTTACATCCATTCATCCTCTTTTGCATTTCAATTTTAGGTAGTCTCCCTTCCCAGTCCCACCCCAACTTTGTACTTGGTGCCATTTTGTCACTGTGCAAATTGCAAACATTCCTCCTTTGGATCAAGCGATCATGTGAATTAGTGATTTAGGGTTTGATTGTCTAAAGTATACTTTGAATCATTTATTTATCTATTTATTCATTTATTTTATTGTGAATTAGATGCTTAGGCCTTGTGTTTTCTATTTGTTGGTTGCTTCCATGACCACATGTCCATTGTATCCCTGGAGTCTGGTCAATAGAAGATGCAACCTTGTTTGCGTCTAATCCCAGGGGAAACACTGTCAATGACGCTGCGTTGTTTGTGTCGTATGTTGTTGGCTTTTTTGTGCCAATCTGGATGTGATTAAGAAAGTTAACATTTGAAATTTGTGTTCTAGTCAATGTATTTTCTGTGTGGTTGCGGGAATGGATTCAAGAAATCATTTATTTGTTTTGGCTTCAAGAGACACTTAGGTTATTGATTTCCATTTGTTGGATTTGGTACACTTGCCAATTTGTGGAAGATGGGCTTATGATTTTGTAGGGTACGTTTTCTGTTACGACTGGTTGACTGATTGATCCAATGGTTGATTGGTAAATTTACTGTTGCTTCAAAGTGGAGTCTCAGGCCTTGTGTTTTCTGGATTTTTTTTTTTTCAAGCTTTCATTGTTAGAGTGTGGGTAAAATGTTATTGTTGGGCAGTGTGAGATTCCTTCGTACTGAAAAACTGCTACTTTGCTAGGCCAGGAGGTGCCTGGACTTTGGGAGGGTTCCTCTTTAGCGATAAATCTGTTCTTTGCTGCCTTGCAACTTTGTGAAGGCAAGGGCACAATTCTCCACCGGTCCCAGAAACAGGAGGAAGATAAGGGTGTGAGAATGGGATGAGCCATAAAGATAGTGCATATGGGAACGGAACAGGCTCCCTGTGCCTGAAGGCCATAAAAAATTAACATGTCTAAGGTTGTTACTTTTGATATATTTCCCAGTCCAAAAGGGCCTATATAATCTTCTGTCTTGGGCTCGTTCGGGGTCCGACCACCCGGCTTGGCTGGCCTGTGTGCCCCAAATGCAGTCTGGCCCCAGCATGCTGACGCAATAAACTCTGATTGCTGTTTGCATTACCAGTGAGACTTTTTGTCGTTCTCTGGGGGTTGACTAGCTCGCACCCTGACATCCGGGGACTTTGGCCCGGACTCTAACAATCTGTTTCTTAAATTTTAAACACTTTTATTACACTTTTATGATACAGTTCCCTAGGCCCTGGAATTTCCTTTATGCGCTCCCAAATTCCCTCCCACCCTCACTGAGTTCCCATATATCATTACTAGAGTTCAGTTCTTCATACACAGTCATATATCCATTATTGCAGGCATGGGCAATGGCACAGAGTCCAGCATTCTATTGTCAAGATATAGTTAATATTTTCCTTGGGAGCCCATCTTTGTCTGGAAATAGAGATGCATACTGCGTTGTATCCTCACATCTGGATATGATAGTCTCCATTACACAGTTACTGTACATCCCTTTAAATGAAAAGCCATAAAACAAAATCAACAACAGGAAGAAAAATATTAAAAATGACATGAATTAAAATAACACGCTACTGAGTGACTAACATGTCACTGAAGAAATGTTAGAGGAAAGCAAGAACCAGCTTGAAGAAGATGATACTTGTGTATGATCTATGAGTCAGTTAAGAATTTTAAGGGAAAGAAAATGTTTTGAAGAAATGAAAATAAAAAAAATCCAAAAAATTTGAAATCCATGAGATATAGTCTCAGTTGATTTTTTTTTAAAGATTCATTCATTTTATTACAGCCAGATACACACAGAGGAGAGACAGAGAGGAAGATCTTCCGTCCGATGATTCACTCCCCAAGTGAGCCGCAACGGGCCAATGTGCGCCGATCCGAAGCCGGGAATCAGGAACCTCCTCCCAGTCTCCCACGTGGGTGCAGTGTCCCAAAGCATTGGGCATTGGGCCGTCCTCAACTGCTTTCCCAGGCTACAAGCAGGGAGCTGGATGGGAAGTGGAGCTGCCGGGATTAGAACCGGCACCCATATGGGATCCCGGGGCTTTCAAGGCAAGGACTTTAGCCACTAGGCCACGCCGCTGGGCCCCTCCGTTGATTTTTGTTAGTGAGTTTTGTGTCTCCTGTAGGCAACAAATAGATGCATTTTTTTAAGTTCAGTCTGCTTATCTATGATGTTTGATTGATGTGTTTAAGTCATTTACACTCAAGGTTAATTTGAATGGGTGGTAATTTGGCCTTGTCCTTTTAGCAGTGAGTTGTTCATTGATTTAGTCTTCTCTTGCTACTTTACTGGGATGTTCTTCACATTTGCCTTTGGTTTTGGTGGGTGCTATTCCTCTTCTCTGTCAAGAGAACATCTTTAAGTATACTTTGTAGGGCAGGTTTGGAAGAGGCATATTCTCTTTTTTTTTGTATTTTTTTCTTTTCTTTTTCTCACTGGCAATAAAACACATTTTTAAAAATTGATTACATTGCTTTATGTGACACAGTTTTATAGGCACTGGGATTCCCCCGGAAGAGGCATTTTCTTTTATCTTTTCTTGACTGTGCAAGAATTTTATTTCATTTTCAAAGAGAAAGCTTTGCTGGGTACATTATTCTGGACAACAATTTTTTGGTTTTAGAATCTGAAATATGTTGTTCCATTCTCTTCTAGTCTGCAGAGTTTCCTGTGAGAAGTCTCCTGTGAATTTAATTGGCATTCCTTTATATGTCAAATTTTTTTATGTGCACATCTAAGAATCTTTTTCTTATGTTCAATTTTTCCTTATTATTTCAGTGAATAATTCGTTAATCCCAGTTTCTCTTTCTGTGCATTGTAACTCCCATGAGTCTTACATTTGGACTTTTAATAGCGTCTTTCAGGTCTTGAATGATTTTTTTTCTTGACCCAGCTCTGCTTCCAGCTTTTTGTTTCCTGATGTTGACAGGAAATTTCTTCCAATTCTGAGTTTGTTTCTTTTGCTTCCTTCTATCTATTTTTTCAGATGCTTAACTGTACTTCTAATTTGTTCCACTCTATTCTTAATTTTTGATATATCAGCTTTCATTTGATCCATTTCTTGTGTGACATACCCCTTAAATTCCTTGAACTCCTGTTTTGTGCTTCTCCTCATTGATAAGAAGCTTTATAACAAGTGTTTTGAATTCTGTAATCCCCCACTTACTCAATGCTTTCATCAGTTTACCTTGAGGTTGTCAAATGCTTTTGCTCCTTTGCAGGGGAGTCTTCAGTAATATTCATAGTACCTTTGTCTTTTCTTCTTTTTTCTTTTAATTTCATTTTATTTATGTTTACTTCTTTTTTTAAGATTTATTTCTCTTCATTGGAAAGGCAGCCGTACATAGAGGAGGAGAGACAGAGAGGAAGATTTTCCGTCCGATGGTTTACTCCCCAAGTGACTGCAATGGCTGGTGCTGTGCTGATCCGAAGCCGGGAGCCAGGAGCTCTTACGGGTCTCCCACACAGGTGCAGGGTCCCAAGGCTTTGGGCTGTCCTCGTCTGCTTTTCCAGGCCACAATCAGGGAGCTGGATAGGAAGCAGGACCACCAGGAGTAGAACTGGCGGCCATATGGGATCCGGCACTTGCAAAGCGAGGACTTTAACCACTGCGCTATCACACAGGCCCTATGTTTACATCTTATTAAATTATTATCATCATTCCATGATACAGTTCCATATGCTCTGGGGATTGCCCAGCCCCCCTCTCCAAATCTCCTCCCCACCACACCAAATTCCCCTATAGCATAGCTCTTCATAAACAGTCACATGTTCATCATTGCAGAAATGGACAATGGCACAGTCTAGCATCTTATTGTCAAGATAGAGCTAATAGTTTCATTAGTAGTCCATCTTTGATCTGGAAATAGACATGCACACTGCACTGCGTCCTCACACTTGGACATGATAGTCTCCATTATACAGTCACCACACATCCCTCCTAAATAAAAACCACAATACAAAATCAACAACAGGAAGAAAAGTAGATATTTACAGTGCCATGAAGTTCTCAAGAGGTTTTGATAGCTCAACAGTCCTGACTTGCTGGTGATACCACCACTCCAATCATGATAAAAATTCTCCAGAATCCAGAATCCACTGGATGCTATACAGTCGACCCTAGAGTCTTTGTCTGCCCAGATCTTCACTGCCAACACTTGGCTAGGGTAGTTGATAAATTTGTTCTGTCCTCTGTCCCTTTGCCAAGGTACCAGGCTTTCTCTGGAGGCTCCAATGTACCGCCATAGGCTCCATCTGAAACACTGAGGAGGCCTAGCTCTGACACATACACTCCATGATCAGACCAGGGAACCTGCAAACCTCTCCATGGTTAGGGTTCTGAGTCCAATAGTTCAGTTGGTAAGGAATCGCCAAAGAAACCTCATCTGAGGCCATCCCAGACCTGATTCTTGTGTGTGTTTGCCAATACATGTTCTGGCAAGTCTGTCACCCAATTCAGCCTACCCACACACTGGTAGTTGCAACTGCTGGGTCAGTTTTGTCTCCAGTACTCTGTTTAATGCAGCCCAATGGATGTTGGAGTCCCAACCAGTCCTACGTACCACAGACTCAGTCTTCACGTAAACCAGTGGGAGCTGCAGTCTAGTCAGAGCAACTTATGAAAACTTCCAACACGCCCACACCTGCCCTGGTTCCTGCGCTTGCGAGTATGAATAGCAGACTGGTCCCATCTGTCCCACATCTCATTCAGCTCTTGTATATGTTGAAGGACATTGAAGCCCACTCCATCCCAACCAGCCCCATTATCCAGTCCACACTAATGCCAGAGGGTCCCACCATCTGTCTAAGCTGTGCCTGGGCATGACAGAATTTGACCCCTGAACCAGCATTTTCCAGCTGATGCTGCAACAAAGCCCAATCAATCCACACTCACACTGACTTATGCATGTACCAGAAGGTAGAGTCAGCCCAGCCTGACTTTTCCCTGATCCAGCTTACATGTGGGCCATCCGATGTGGCCCTGCCTGGTCTGGTCTGCTTCCATCCCAGCTCTCATGCTCACCAGTGGTAGTGGTGGCCCAGTAGGGAGGCCCTCACAGCTCCTTCACTGGGGGCATCCCCACCATGCCCTGGGTTTCACATGTGCTGGTGGGGTGCTGTGGCCCAGTCTGGTACAGCCTGCCTCAACTTGGCATTTGAGAGTGGGTGCTGTAGCCTGGCCAGCCTAGGCCCACCCCCAATTCCAACTCACATTGGTGGGGGTGATAGACTAGCCAAGCCCTGACAGTCCCCAGTCCCAGGCCTCATGTGTATTATGCCCTGACCTGCCTGACCCACACACCATTATGATACTCAAATTGCCAGTTGGTGATATGAACTGACCCAGCCTGGCTACGGCCGACTTGCCCATCCTGGATGTTGTTTCCCAATTCTTTCTCTAGATTAGGGAAATTTTCCCTTATTATTTCATTAAATACATTTGTAAACCCAGCTTCTCTTTCTGCACGTTCTGGGACTCCCATAACTCTTATATTTGGCCTTTTCACAATGTCTTTCAGTTCTTGAATTTTTTTTAGCTTGATCCAGCTCTGCTTCCAGCTTTTTGTTTGTTTCCTCCTGGTGACAAGAAGTATTTGCAAATTCTGAGATTCATTCTTCTGCTTCCCTCATTCTGTTTTGGAGACTCTCCACTGTACTTTTTTCTTGCAACCATCATTAAGTATATATTATAGTGAATACATATATAAGGAGATATACAACCAATACAAAAGATATGCCTTAGTCATATATGCACATTGCAATATACATTTTATCCAGTTGTTGACTGAAAAACAAGCAAAAACATAAACTCCCAATGTAACAATGACTAATGTAAAAACATTTACTTCCACAAAATGCAGTTATTTTGTTAGGAGATTACTGGAATGACCAGAGTAACTGGTAATCTGTTGATCATTATTGGTTCCTGGCACACAACTCATATGCATATAGACCTCAGCAGTGCCAGCTGTCCACTCTGGCTTACATACCCAGTCAGCTGTCCACTACCCAGCAAGTTGTAAACATTCACCACAACTATTTAGAACTCTGGGATTTACTGGAAATTGCAGCACAGCTATCACATTCTTAAGTGTCTCCTTATAAATTGGCACTCATCTCGTTGGCTCAATTGAAGAAGATTACTGGGTGATGTGAACTGGTTCAGCCTGGTCTGCCCCCAACCCTTGCCAAATGTATGCCAGTGGGAAACTTTCCATGGCCTGTTCTGGGCTGTTTCTTATCATGCTTCTTGCACTTACCTGCAGGGACTGTGTCTTGCCAAAGGAGTTTCTCAGGCTCCTCCATCAGAACCTCTTCCAATGCCAGATTTCGCGCATAGCAGTGGGTCCATGAGCCAGAACTACTCAGTTCACCTTCTGTCCCAGCAGCAACAGTGGCCTTTCCTGACTGTCTTCGACCCAGACTGGTTCTTACTGTTGGATACTTCAACCCAGCCACAGATCATCCATAGCCACATATGGCTCACATATGGCTCAGAAGGGGTTGAGACCAAGCCTAGTCCATCCCACACCTACCCTGGTCCTCCACAGCACAAGAAGGTGTTGGAGTCTGGCCCGGCTTGATGCATCCAGTCCCAGTCCACACTTGACCCAAGAGAAACTACAACTGTATCCTGATCCAAATGCAGCATACATTTCAGCCAGCACACTCCTTGGTGGGAACCTCCACCCAGCTAGGGTGTCCCCTTAGCTCCCCAGCCAGACCTATTCCCAGTCATGGATTGTGCGCATGCCAGTGGTTGCTCCAACTCAGCTTGGCACAGCCCCTCACCTATCCTGGCCCCTGCCTTAGATGGTGTGGCTTAGTGTCCCTGGCTCATGCAAGCCAGTAGGTGTAAGAGCCTAGCCTGGCATGACCTGAGGTCCATCCTGATTTCTAGTTTTGCTGGTGAGCTAAGGTTTGCTCAGTCCTGCCCAGTCCACCCGGTTCCATTATCAACCCACACATTAGGCAGCCAGCCCTTGGAGCTACTTTGCCCAGCTTGTCTGACCCCCAGGTCTGGACCATGTGTTCACCAGCAGAAGCTATGACCCACCAGGGGAGTTTCCCAACTTCCTCCACTTGACCCACTCCCAGACCCTGTTCTCATACATGCCAGTGGGTTTTAGGCCAGTGTCTGGCATAGTCTGACCTTCCATTCGGCATTGTATGAGCTGGTGAATGTTGCAGCCCAGCCCATTCCATACCCCACTTTAGGATGCACATTCAGGTACTGCTGCCTTGATCAGCACAGGCTGTTGCCATTTCCTTTACCCATGAGTGAAGGAGGGCTCCTTGGTCACACCTAGTTTAGCCCATCACCACCACAACTCTTGAGCTAACCAGTGGGGCTAGTATTTCCATGGGGTTTCGCCCACACATCCCCCAAAGAATCTACCCTCAGAAATGGTTCTCTCGTGTGCTAGTTAGTCATGCCCTGCTTAATGTGACCCATCTCCTGATCCATCATCATATCAGGTAATAGGATATGGTCCTGCTGGACAAGCCCCGAGCCTTAGCTTTTGCATGGACTGGTGTTCGGTGGTCAGCGTTGTTCAGTGATTACAAGTTCTACACAGGATTCAAAGGAGGATGGTATATCAGTCTTATCCATAGAGATCATCAGGTCCCTCTCCTCCGACCTACCAGGTCTCATTACCCTCACTTACCTTCAAAGGAAAAGTTACTCTGTCATTGGGAGTCTTCAGGATTGATTCATATCCCAGAAGCACAGTGGGCTCAACATGGAGCTACCCAAGATCAATTCAAAGTCCCAAAACCCCAAAGCTGGCCGCTGAGCGGCCAACAGCGGAGCATGGTGCCAAATGGCACACTGGCCGCCCAGGGACAGCTCACCACGTGTACACAGTGGCTGGAATCAGGGCTCTGAGCATGAAGATGGACCTGGCCTGGCACCCACCAGCAGCCAACAGACTGCTGGAAGTTTTAACCCCTAAAATCCAAGGTCACCCCTACTCCATCCTCATCCACTGCACCATGATGGCTGAGGGAATGTCTACTGGGTAAATTCATGTGAGAATCTGAGCTCACAACGCATGCACAAATAGTTGAATGGTTGGATGAGTGAATGGGTGAATATTGACATGTGTAACTGCCCTACTTGCTTGGTCTTTATTCTTGTTCCTTTTGATTTTCACACCACTACTGCCCTCTCCCAGCCAACTTCAGTATTTTTATTTGCTTATAACTTTTTAATTATTATCATTTTTTTGATACAGTGCCATAGGCCTTGGGATTTCACCCAAAATTCCCCACCTGAAGTTCCCTTTCCTCCCACTCAGTTCCCCTATATCATTACTATAGTATATTTCTTCATAAACAGTCATATGTCCATCAGTGCAGAAATGGACAATGACAGAGTCCAGCATCCTATTGTCAAGATACAGTTAAGTTTCATTGGGAGTCCATCTTTGACCTGGAAGTAGAAATGCATACTGTATTGTATCCTCACATCTGGATATGATAGTCTCCATTACACAGTTGCTATACATCCCTTTAAATGAAAAGCCACAATGCAAAATCAACAATAAGAAGAAAAATAGAAATTTACAATACCATGAAGTTATCAGTAGATTTTGATAGTTGGGCAGTTCTGAACTGCTGTTGATCCCAACACTTCAATCCAGAATCCACTGATTGCTGTGGTCTACCTTAGAGTCCCTGTCTGCCCAGATCTTCACAGCCAATGCTTTGTTGGAGTTGTTGATTGGTTTGTTCTGTCCTTTGTCCTCTGCCATGGTACTGGGGTCTTCGGGAGGCTCCAATGTGCTTCCATATCTTCCAGTTGCATTTGGACATGCTGTCTACTTTCCATCTGAACCACTGAGGAGCCCTGCTGTGATACGTGCACTACATGGTTAGACCAGGGAAACTGCAAACCTCCCCTTGGTTGGAGTTCTGAATCCAGGGTTCAGTTGGTAGGGAATCACCAAAGAAACCTCATCTGAGGCCATCTCAGATGATTCTTGTGTTTTTGCCAATACATATTCTGGCAAGTCTGTCACCGAGTTCAGACTACACACACACTGGTAGTTGCATTTGCTGTGTCAGTTCTGTACCCAGTCCCATGTTTTAAGCAAACCAATGGGTAATGGAGTCCAGCTTGGTCCTGCCCACCACATACTTGGCCTTCACATAAACCAGTAAGAGATGCAGCCTAGTTGGAGCAACCCACACTATACCCCACCAGACCTGACCCCTACCCTGGTTCCCATGCTTGCTAGTGTTCCCAATTGACTAATCTCATCTGTCCCATATCCCAATTGGCTCTCAAACATGTCAATGGGCATTGAAACCCAGTTCATCCCAACCAGCCAGTCCATACTGGTACCAGCGGGTACTAGCATCTGTCTAGCCATGCCTGTGCCTGACATAATTCTCCCTCCATGTCAGCATCTACCAGCTGGTCCTGTGGCAAATCCCAAACCACTCACATCCACTCTGGCTTATGCATGTACTAGAAAATACAGTCATCCCAGCCTGGCTTTTCCTGATCCAGCTCACATGTAGGCCATCAGATTTTGTGTACCTGCCCAGCCTGGTCTGCCTGCATCCCAGTTCTCATGTTCACCAGTGTGAGCAGTGGCCCAGTAGGGGGGTCTCTATAGCCCTCTCCCCTTCAACTGGGTCTGCCCCCACCCATGCCCTGGGTTTCACATGTACTGATTGGGTGCTACAGCCTAGTCTGGCACAGCTTGCCTCACCTCAGCATTTTCCAGTGAGTGCTGTAGCCTGTCTGGGCCTGGCCCACCCCAATTCCAGCTCATGCTAGTTGGGGGCTACAGCCTAGCCTAACCTTGCCAGCTCCCAGTACTGACCTCATGTGGATTGGTTGGTATTGCGTGCCAACCCTGCCTGACCCACCCTTCATTTTAGTGCTCGGATTTGCATTGATATGAACTTACAGGGTGCCCTGCCCCCAACCTGTGCCAAATGTATGCTGGTGGATACTGTATTTTGGCCTGGTCTGGGCTGCTCTTCATCTTCATTCTTGCACTCACCTGCAGAGAGTCTGTCTCGACAGAGGAGTTGCCCAAGTTCCTCCATCAGGAAATCTCCCAATACAAGAACTCATGCACACCAGTGGGTCCATGGACCAGTCTTACTTATTTCACCTTCTGTCCCACAGGAACAAGTGGTCTTTCCTGACTGGCCTTCAGCCATTCCAGTTCTTGTTATGTGCTACAGCCCAACAAAGCCTGATTCGCACCCGGGCACAGCTCACATATGGCTCAGCAGCAGCAGAAACCTAGCCTAGCCCATCCTACACCCAATCTGGTTCTTGCAAGCACCAATGGGTGTGGAGTCTAACCCAGTCTGGCACATCCCATTCCCTATCCAAACCCAAGGCGAGGGATCCTGAAGTCATATCCTGACCATACCGCAGCCCCCACCCTGGCCCTTGGGCTCAACAATGGGAATGACATCCCATCCAGGGCGTCCTCTTTGATCCCCAACCAGGTCTGTTCCCAGTCACAGATCTTGCGCATGCCAGTGGTTGTTCTGACACAGCCTAGCATAGCCCCTCATCTGTCTTAATTTTTGCCGTCAGATGATGCAGCCTGGCCACACCCAGCCCCCAGCCACAACTTTCATTGGCATGTGCTGGAAGATTGCCCTGCTCAGTCTGTTCCCATCCCCATCTCATGCTAACCAGTATATGTGATGCTGTACCTCAACATGACCTATACTCCAGCCTGGCTTGGTTTCTGCACTTGACAATGGGATAAGGTTTGCTTGGCCCTTCCCAGTCCACTCCCTTCCAAAACCAACCCACACACTTGCCAAGGAATGGGGCTATCTTGCCCAACTTGCCCAACCCCTAGGTCTGGACTACATGCTCACCAATAAGAGCAATGACCTCACAGGGGAGTTTCCTAGGTTCCCCCAGTTGGTCCACTCCCAGACACAGATCTTACATGTGCCAGTAGGTGCTAGGCCCTTACCTGGCATAGCCTGTCCCTTCATCTTGGCATTTCTATGTACTGGTGTATGTTGTGGGCTGGCCCGACCTACACCCTGTTTTCGGATGCACACACAGGTGTGGCAGTGTGGACCTGCCCAACCTATTCTCAGGGGCAGTACTTGTGAGTGTTGGTGGGTTCCATGTTTGCACCTAGTTCAGCCCATTACCACCCCAACTCTTAGGCTAACCAATGGGGCTTGTATTACCACAGGGTTGGGTCCTCATTTCCCCTGCAGAATCTACCTTCAGTCCTGGTTCTCTCATGTGCTGGTAGTGTTATGGCCCTGCCTGATTTGACTTGTGCCCTTTTCCAGTGGGCAGGTACTGAGATCTAGCTCTGCTAGACAGGCACCCAGTCATAGCTATCATGTGGTGTGTCATGTAGTGGTCAGCTATGCTTACAAGCCCATCTCAGGACTTCCATGTGGGCTGGTGAATCAGTCTAACCCAAACAGATCTTCTAATCTCTCCCCTCCAAACCACCAGGTCGCAGTCACCTTGCTTACCTGCAAGTACAGTGGCCTTGTCATTGAGTATCCCTTAGGATTCATTTCTCACCTACATGTACAGTGGTCTTATTTATGGATGTCCCTAGACCATAATTTGTCACCCACAAGTCCCTTGTGCTTGTTGGCAGGCTGCCAGCAGGCAAGCCCCGGCCCCAATTGGCAGTCTGGATGCCTGAGCCAAGATAGCCAAAGCCACTCTGAAGCAGCCAGGCTAGACCACACCCCTACCCTGACCAGCCAGAAGTGGCTGATGGGGTGAGTGGTCCCATTTGTGCTTAGCACTCCAAGCCTTCCAATTTGGAGAGGTGGAATCTTTGCTAACCAGGCTTGGTGATAACAGGGCCCACTAGAAATGGCAAATCACAAGTTGATATGGCAATCCAATCAATTGTAACCCCAAGAGCAACAAATGATCATTACCCTGAAGTCCATTCATTAAGTTGAAGACCTATGTCCCAGCTTCCCAAAAATATAAGTTATCACTAAGAGATAAGCAACAGATAACCTGAATACAATTACAAAGCTGCAGACATTCACCTTTCCCTGGCTTCTCTGTGCACATTCCACTACTGCTAGGCCTCACCGCTCCTAGAACTCCCAATAGTACACAAATTAGAAGTACAAGGCATCTTAACATTGCTATCTCCCTTGTCCCACCCAAGTAGTGAACAGAGGGAGAGGAATACAGACACACGGGGGTCATGTTCAGAGGATACCTGTCCTCAGAGATACTGGGGAGACCAAGAGTCAGAATTCCAGAGCAGCAAAGCACATAGCCAAGAGAGCCAGCTTCAGTATTATGAGGTAATATATCTATAGTTGGACCATTTTCTCCTTGTGAGACCACAGTCCCTCACTTGTATTCCTTAATCTGGCTCCTTTGACATGTTTTGCCATCAGTCTCTAACTGCCTGCCATTCCTCCTCCACTTCCCATCCAATTCCCTCTCTCCAACTGCACCTGTAGCACCACAAATAACTCAAACAGCAGCACAGTGGTCTGTTCCACATTCTCAGGATGCAGTCTTGCTCCCCAACTCCAGCTAGCAACCAGGATGGAGACAACATTGTGGAAAAGGGCTAAAACCATTTATCATCCAAAGCAGGCCCCAGGAGTAGGGAGACACCAGGTGTCCTATATAACTAAATTGTTGGTAGTGGTGATCTTGCCAGAACCTATTGACTGTTAGTTCTGGGGGTCATACAGACCATTCTTGACCTGTGTGATGCCATAGTCAGTATTATTTTCCCTGTGGGAACAGTGCAATGCACTGAGTTCTGTGAGAATGTGCACATGATACACCACTACTACAGTTCCCGATCTGGTCGTCATCAGGTCTGAGGGCCTCCCAGGACCTCTCTTGGGTGCATGTGCAGCTCAATGCTGTCTCCATAGTCTCAAAGTCCTTGCCACACTGTACAAAATGGCCCCCGATGCACCACTACTAGAGTTTCTGATCCACTGCAGACCACATGGATCTGTCTTGAGTGGAACCTGTGGGATGCCCCATTGTTGCAGCTCACCAAGCCAGAAATAAGTTCACCCCCAGCTCGGTGCATGCACAGTACTGTCTCATAGCCTGTGCCTCCTTAAACAAAATGACACCCGATTCAACTCTATGGGGCAGACCGGGCTGTTAAATCTACCCTGTTCCTTCTCTGCCCATCTGGGATCTGCCACTCTGTCTCTGCTCCTGGTCAAATCCAACAGTCCAGCAGGATGAGCAGTTTTTTGTCTGGGTTCACTTCCTGAGCTCCCGGTAAAAGTACCTTCCCATCTGGTTGCTGGTGGAGTTCTGGCTGCCAATGTAATTCAAATTACCACTCACTGAATGCCGCTGGGGCATCATTCATTGCAGTACCACACCGTAGTGTCTGCTGCTTTCCTGTGTCTGTCAGTCTTCAGGTACCCCTCTGCTGTTGTTCTGTCCTCTGCTGTTTCCTGGGATGTGCCCTCTCTACTTCACACTGGGTAATTTATCTCTGTGTGTTAAAACGTGTCCTTACCCTATCCTGCCCTCTTGATTCTCCACATGCACATTTAAGGATATTTTTTCTATATTCCACTGAAGAGAGCTTGATTATCATGTGTTGCATTGAAGTTCACTTTTAATCAACGCTTATGGGAGTTCTGCCCCCTCCTGGATGTGTTTCCTAATTCTTTCTCCAGATCAGGGAAGTTTTATTTATTATCTCATTGAATACACCTTTAATCCCAGCTTCTCTTTCTGTGCCTTCTGCAACTCCCATAATTCTTATATTGGGCCTATTGATTCTACCTTTTATTTCTTGGATAGTTTTTTAACTTGGCTCGACTCTGCATCCAGTTTTTTTTTTTGTTTGTTTTTGTGGGAAGCCGAGCAGCTGGGAGTGATGGAGCGAGGGTGTGACTAGCACCGCTCCTCAGTTAGCAAGGCTACACAGAGTTTTTGACTGCATGACAAGGCCTGGCAGAATGTCTCTGGTCACCTCATTGCCGCCTCAGCCCATTGTATGGACACTCAATCACCTCTCTGATGTTTCATAGAATTCTCCTGAGGGTGCTGTTGTTGTTGTTTTTCTGCAAATGTGAAAGGATTCCTGTAACTGGTAAAACATCGCAAACTGATCATTCATGTTACGGTAAAAGTGTTTTTAGCAACATAGGGGAATGACATACAACTAAAGTCATACAATAGTAGCACTGAGCCCACACTGTCCCCAGGCATCCTGTTATATGCCCACCTTTGTCCTGGAGCTTGCCTTAGTATAAGTAATGTTCTCCTTTAGAAATGGCTTGATAATATCTTGGAACAATTGGCAATTGTGGAGGTACAAATAGCTTATTTACCATGCAGCCTCAAACTGCTACATTACATGAAATGGTGCATTTTGGCTCTCCACCAGACAGAGCAGAAAGTATATGGGGCATCTTCTAAGGGAAACAAATACTGTGAGCCCTCACAAGGAAATGGTTTGAAACTTCTACCATTGGCACTTATATTTACGGAAAGAAAACAGTTTATAAAGATACACACACCCTGCAGGATGCAAAGCTGATGCTACTCTCCCTGTGGGTTCAACTCAGTGCAAGTAGCTAGAAACGAGCCCTCTCCAGGCCATGCCTTCAAATTCACACTCTCTACCCCACTACACAAGATTGCACCTGGCAGGGCACGGATGGAGAATAGGGGCTGCTGGCTTTCAGATCTGGGGACATTACAGACCCTACAGGATGTGAAACTGGTGCTGCCCAATGCATGGGGTCAGCCCAGGGCTACCAGCCAGAAACAAGCCCACTCCAGACCGTCTCTCAGATCTGCACTCCATGCCCCACCACACAAGACAGCGCCTGATTCCCAAGCTGTGAGATTCACACTCCCAGTGATCAAACCCTTGGAGTCCACCACTCCTTCTCCACTCAATGCTGTGCCAAACTATTCAGCAGGTTGCTCAAGTCTCAGTCTGCGTTCACTTTCCGAGCTCACCACATGAGCCCACTCTCCCACCTGGCTTCCACAAGCACCCTGGCCACCACTGGATTGCTGGCTGTCGCTGGAGCTTGAATCATTGGAGTCTAGATCGTTATGTGGCACTGCTGGTGGGTTTTCTGTTTTCTGTTGTCTGAAACACCACTACATTGTTGCCACTGCTTTCCTGTGTTGAGGGGATCTCCAGGTATTCCCCCGGCAAAATGTCTGACCTCTGTCTTTTCTCTTTGTGCTTTACCCTAATGATTCTCCATCATCCCAAACCTGTCTGCACTCTAAGCTGCCGTCTTACCTCTCTCTGCTTGTAGAATCTTGAGTGGTGAGTCTTTGTGTAGAAGCCAGCCCCCTAACTTCCAGGAACTATAGAGTCAAGGCAGGTACATGTGTTCATCTGTCCCATACATGATCACAAGCCAAATCTGACTTTTTGCATCACACGAGTAGTTCTATGAACTCAGAATTAGAGGAATCATTTGTCCATGGGGTTGCCAAAATGTGTTTCAAGGATCAGTGGAATTCTAAATTGGATATTGGAGAGGTCTTAGCAAGGCATGGGGAGCTTGTGAAAACTGAGAGGTCTTCTCAGCCATCTCTGTAATGGGTCAAGGAGGCAGGTGGTCAAGTGGGTCTAAGTTTTCTTGCCCTCTAAGACCACTGGATTCAAGAGATGCCTGTCCTTGTTATCCACATTCATTAAGGATGCTTTAGTGAGGGAGGGGAAGTGAGATTGGAGTGCTCCCTCATCCATTCAATGGCTCTCAGATTGATCAAATGTATCCCTAGGACAGTAGGAATAGCAAGCCACCTCACTGCCTGCCTTCTATCCACCACCGGGAAGAGGAGAGCTCTGGTGCTCTCTAGGGCAGCTAAAGGGTGACTGCCCCCTGGTGGAGTCGGGCCTAATGCAGGCACCATGCCTCCTCCTTGTTCAAGGATTGCTTATCTTCATTTGCTTCATGTATGAAATGATGTAAGTGATACTTCAGGACACTCTCCTTTGGATCTGTGACCTGCTGAAGACCACCCTTGCTAAGGATCAGCCCCTCCTAGAGTAGAGAGCTAGCAGTCCACAAGGTGGAGTTCCACTCCCAAGGACCTCTAGTTTATGTCCTCATGCAGTTGCCTCTGTGCTGGTAATGGCCTGTGATGACCACTAGAGGGAGGAAGTCTGGGGCTGTGATCCTTCCTTTGCCAGTTCGTGCCAGGGGCAATGCCAAGTAGAAACAGCCTATCAGCCTGTGCTTACGTCCTGCCTCCTTCCTGCATGCATGGCATCCCCCAGTACAGTGACCCTCATATGCCCTTGACATTTGTCCTTTTGTGCCTATGCGATACATTAATTTTCTTCCCAGAATGATGGACTTAATGCAATCAAAGTAAGACACTGAGTCCTCCTCTCCCCCTGTTGACTATAGAATGGTTCTATTCTGCATCACCCTGTCCATAGCCTTTCTCAAGGTCTCCCTCAGATTTTACTCAGTGAGGTATTTTGGGCATGCAGGTGTACATTTATCCCTCCACGACCATCCCCAGGATCCTTGTGCACCTTTAGGTGCTTGCATTTGGCCTCCATGTAGATGTGCTAACAGCCTGGGATGGACTTTGCTTAGTCTTCCATTTTCAGACCTCCACCTTTGTCCAGGTTCCCCCTTCTCCATTAGCCAGATGTGTCTGTAAGCTGTTACAGGCTGGATCACTCCGCTTCCTAGATCTGTGTAGCTTCTCCCAGCTCCATTCTGCAGCTTGGGGCATCACTGAGAATCTGTTAGGACAGATAGCCTCGATCTCATGCCAGGGGTGCCACCTTGAGCATTCCCTTTGAGGCTATGATCCTTAACAAGGCTGCTCCTTCGGGACTCAGGCCCAGGAGTACATAATCACAAGGCCCAAAGTCACCTCTGAGATGCTGGCTGCAGTCCGTGTGGCTGTGAGGGAACTGGCTGGACAGGCAGGAGAACCCAGAAACATGCTCACTGTTGGTTGAGATAAAGCCTCTAGAGGTAGCGGGGGCGGGAGGCAAGAGAAACAGATCTTTGTTAGGCAGATGGATTCAGTTCACTAATCTATGATATTTCATTGATTAGTTTAAACCATTATGTTTCGGGTTCATACAAATAGATTTGGTACAGTCATTTTAGCAAATGGCTGTTTATTGTTGGAATTAGTCTCCTTTTTTGCCATTGTGTGGACATTCTCCATGTTTCCCTTTGATTTTGATAGGTGCTATCCCTTATCCTTAAGTACCATTTGAAGGGCAGGTGTAGTAGAGGCTTTGCCTTTGAGATACTGTTGTCTGTGGAAGTATTTTCTTTCTTTTTCAGGGATGAAGGAAAGCTTTGCCAAGTAAGTTGTTCCAGGTTGACAAATTTTTCCTGTTAGTATCTGGACTATGTCAATGAACTCTCTTCTGGCCTCAGAATTTCCTCTGAGAGTTCAATGTGAGTCCGATCAGGGTTTCTATATATGTTAATTGATATGTTAATTGATTTTTCTCACGTGTATATGTAAGTATCTTTTCCTGTGTTTATCTGAACAGAGCTTGATTATGACGTGTTGTGACAAGAATCACTTCAGGTTGGTTCTATTGGGAGTTCTGTCCCATTCCTGTAGTTTGTTTCCCAATTCTTTCTCCATGTTAGGAAAATTCTCATTTTTTAATTTCACTGAATACATCTTACAGTGCCCTCAGCCACTCCCATAATTCTTATACCCAGGCTTTTATTAGTATTCATTAATTCTTATTTTTTAAGATAATTAATTTTATTTTTGATTAGTTTACATAGCTGATTAGAGTGATAAACATCAAGGGCTCCAGGAAGGTGGGTGGGTGAGATTATTTCCACGTTCTCTTTTTTTCCTTCCTGAACCTGCGATAAGGGTGGAGACAAGGGGAGAAACCCAGCATCCTAAATGCATCCTTACCCTGGGATGAAGGAAAGCCACCCAAAACCACTGCAGCATCCCTGATGTGGGGAAGGCTCTGAGGACATGTTCAAGAGGTTTCGATAGCTCAATAGTTCTGACTTAACTGATCTCACCACTCCAATCATGAAATCTCTCCAGAATCCACTGATTGACATAGTCTAACTTAGAGTCACTATTTGACTGCCAGTTATCCACTGCCAACAATTGGTTGGGGTAGTTGATCAATTTGTTCTGTTCTCTGTCCTCTATTATGGTACCAGGTATTCTCTGCAGACTCCTATGTATTGCCATATCCTCCATGTGCACCTGGATATGCTGTCCGTTGCTCTGTCTGAACCACTGAGGAGGCCCAGCTCTGACACACGCACTCCGTGAAATCTGAAATTCTCTTCATGGTTGGGGTTCTGAGTCCAGCAATTCATTTAGGGGGATCCGCATAGAAACTTCATTCCAGACCTGATTCTTATGTGTGCTTGCCAACACAGGGTCTGGCACATCTGTTGCCCCAATCAGTTTATGCACATGTTGGTGGATGCAATTGCTGGATGCAATTCTGTTTCCAGTCCTGTCCTCTACACAAACTATTGGGTGTTGCAGTCAAGCCTGATGCTGCCCACCACACACTCGGTCTTCACAGACACTTGTGGGAGCAACCCACAATAACCCCCACCAGGCCTGCCCCCTGCCTTGGTTTCCATGTTAGCCAGTACATTCGACAGGCTGTACAGTCTGTCCCTCATCCTATTGGACTCACATACATGTCAGTGGGCATTGAAGACTATTTCAACCCAACCATCTATTCAGCCCACACATGTGCCAGCAGGTGCCACTCTGTCTAGCCATGTCTGCCCCAGTCTTGGTTCTCATGCACAACAGTTGGAGTGGCAACCAAACTGGGAGGTACCCATTGTTTCTCTAGTAGGCCCACTCCCACTCCCCTACCATGCACCCTTCAGATGCATCTGCAGTTTGTCTAGACAGAATTAGTCCCCTGTGCTAACATTTGCTAGCTGTGGCAGAGCCCAACCAGCCCACACCCGCCCTGACTTACACTTGCACCATAGGAACAGACAACCCAGCCTGGCTTTTCCCTGGTCCAGCTCACATAAGGCCCACAGGTGTTGTTGCTCTGCCCAGTCTGGTCTGCCCCCACCCCAACTCACGCTCACTATTGAGAGTGGTTTGTCCAGCAGGAGAGCCCTCTACATTCCCCCTACCCGCTTTATCCCCTTGCTCCCAGATCCTGCGTGTGCTGGTTGGGTGGTATGGCCCAGTCTGGCATGGTCTGCCTCACCTCAGTTTTTGCCAGTGGGTGCTATAGCCTGGCCTAGCCCGGGCCACCCTGAATTCCAGCTCAGGTTGATGAGGTCTATAGCCTAGCCCAGCACAGGTAGCACCCAGTCCAAGCCATAATGTGTACTGGTGTGTTGCAACAGAATTCAGCCTGATCCACACTCCATTCTGGAGCTCAGATTCGCCAGTGGATGATGTGAACTGGCCCTGCCTGGTTCACCCCTGACCCGCGCCAAATGTATGCTGGTGGGTACTGTTCCCTGACCTGGTCTGAGCTGCTCCTTATAGTGGTTCTTGCACTCATCTGCATGGACTGTGTCTTGACAGAGAAGTTTCCCAGTCTTCTCCATCAGAACTTCCTCTCCCAATGCCAGATCTCATGCACATATCGGTGGGTCCATGGGCCAATCATACCTAGTCCATCTCCTGACCTAGCAGGAACAATGGCCTTTTTCTTGACCAGCCTTCAGCCCATTCCAGTTATTATTGTTGGGTGCTACAGCCCAGTCTAGCCTAGTCCACATGCAGACACAGCTCACACCAGGCTCAGCAGGGACAAAAACCTAGCCTAGCCCATCCTACACCTACCTTGGTCCTCACAAGCACCAGTGGGTACTGGGGTCTAGCCCAGTCTGGCACACTCAGCCCCAGTCCACACTTGTGCCAAGGTATGCTTACCAGTGGGAACCAGAATCAAGCCGGACAGAGTGTCCTCTTAGCTCCCCAAGCAGATCTGTTCCCAGCTATAGATCTTGCACATGGCAGTGGTTGCTCTGACCCAGCTTGGCGTAGCCCCTCACCTGTCTTAGCCTTTGCCTTGGATGCTGTACCCTGGCATGACCCAAGTCCCACCACTCTCTGGCAGGTGCTAGAACATGGCCCTGCTCCGTCTGCTCCCACCCCAGGCTCATGCAACCAGGTAGATGTGACAGGCTAGTTGAGCTTGTGCTATGCTTCAGCCTGGTTTCTGCTCTTCTTGTGAGGTAAGGTTGGCTCAGCCCTGCCCAGTCCACCCCATCCAAAACCAACCCACACATTAGCCAACAGTTGGAGTTACCCTACTCAGGCTGCCCAACACCCAGGCCTGGAACATGTGCCCACCAGCAGGAGTTGTGATCCCAATAGGAAAGTTTCCCAGATTCCCCCACTTGGCCTACTCCCTGACCCAGATCTCACATGCTCTAGCAGGGCCTAGCATTGCCTGCCACTCCATCTTGACCTTTGTATAAGCTGGAGGATGTTGTGGCCAGGCCCATCTCACACCCTGTTTTGGGATGATGCATGTGTGGATGCTGCAGCCTAGACCTGCCCAGCCTGTTACCAATCCCAGCACCCATGAGTGTCAAGAGGTTCCATGGTCACTCCTAGCTCAGTCAATCACCACCCCAACTTCTAAGCTAACCAACAGGACTTCTATTTCCACAGGGTTGGGCCCATTTATCCCCCACAGAATCTACCCCTGGATCTGGTTCTCTCACGTGTTGGTTAGTATCATAACCCTGTCTAATGTGATCCTTCCCCTATTCTGACTCTCAGTCAGGCATTGGGATCTAGCCCTGCCAGACAGGTCCCCAGCCCTAGCTTTCATGTGGGCTGGCATGTGGCAGTCAGTGATGTTCTGTGCTAACAGCCGATCTCAGGACTGCCATGTGGGTTGGTGAATCAGTGTAACCCAAACAGATCTTACGAACTCTCCTCTCCAAACCACCAGGTCTCAGTCTCCATGCTTGCCTGTAGATTCAGTGACCCTGTCACTGGGAGTCACACAGGGTTCATTCCTCAGCTACACGCACATTGGCCTTATCCATGGATGTCCCTAGACAGCAATTACATACCCCAAAAACCCTAGAGCTAGCCTCCAGGCAGCCAGCAGGTGGAGCCTGGCGCCACTTGGCATGTTGTCTACCCAAAGCCCAGGACTCGCTCCCTGCATGGCAGTGGTGTCCATGGCCTGAGTCCCAAGTATTGAGTCCAACCTGGCTCAGGTACTCCCAGCAGCCACCATATTGTTGAGGGATCCCTTCACCCAAGCCTCATGGCCGAACACCCCCTAGACTCCTCCTGCCACAAGATGGTGATGGCAGGGCAGAGCCAAGGACCTAATCCATTTCCCCAGATTCTCTCATAGCGTACTTACCCGAGGGGAGAAATCTTAGGGCCTGGGGAATCCCAGGATTCACTCACCATATGGCAGCAGTGTCCATGGCCAGAGTCCCAAGCATTGAGTCCCAAGCATTGAGTACCTGGCTCAGGTACTCCCAGCAGCTGCCACACTGTTAAGGGCTCCCTTCACCCAAGCCCCGTGGTTGAACCAAGAAAAAAATTTTTAAGGAAAAAAAAAAGGTGTTCCAACATTCAAAGCCATTCGATGTAGCACAGGTATTTGGTGCAGTGTATGAGAGACTGGTACTCTCCTATCTCAAATAGTACCTGAGTAAAAGTCCCAGATCCACAACCCTGCTGCTGCATAACCTGAGAAGGTAACAAATGATGACTCAAACAGTTGGGTCCTTGCCATTGAGTTCCAAGCTCCTGGCTGCAGCCTGGCCAACCCTGATGTTGCAGACATTTGGAAAGTGAACCAGCAGGCTGGAAATTATCTCCATTTATCTGTCTTTCTTCCTTTAAACTAAAATAAATGCATGAACAAGAACAAAATGCAGAAAATTGTAGTTTTCAACATTAGGAGCACAAAGAAAACCTATACATTCATCCCCATAAATGCAGTCAGATTTAGACAAAATTCCACATCCATTGATTATGAAAGTTAACAGCAAACCAGAGGTGGAAAGGAGCTCCTTGTGCCAACAGCATCAATAGGGCCTCTTGTGGTGGCTCTATGGCTAAATCCTCACCTTACAAGAGCTGGAATCCCAATTCATGAATTGGTTGCTTCACTTTTTCATCCAGCTCCCTGCTTGTGGCATGGGAAAGCAGCAGAGGATGGCTCATAGCTTGGGACCCTGCATACATGGGGGAGACATGGAAGAATCTTCTGGCTCCTGACTTCAGATTGGCTCAGCTCCACCCATTGTGCCCACTTGGGGAGTGACCCAACAGATGCAGGATCTTTCTCTTTGCCTCTCTTTCTCCCTGTAAATTAGATCTGCCTTTCCAATAAAAATGAAAGTGTTTTTTAAGAGCAATAACAAAAATTCTACAGCTGATACTACACATCAATGCTGAGACATTGCGTGTGGTTCCCTGTGGTTGAGAATGAAACTGGGGTGTTGGCCCCTACCACTTCCCCTTGATGTTTCTTAGGCAATTCTGTCTTTGGGGCTAAGTTCAGAAATCACCATAATCAAGGTCAACATAATGCCGCATCATTTCATTCAATCCAGTCTCCCCACTAAGAGTGGATAAAACAAGTCTGGATAGAGGGAAACATACCCATAATTATTGCACTCACATTTCCCCTCTAGGAAAACTAGAAAGCAAACTCCTTCTACAGGTGCTCCTATTTGACATTCTCTTCTTGTGAGGTTTTTACAGACAGGCATCATTTTCCTAGGCATATAGACTTGCCACTGAGAATCAGTGGAAAGTACCTCACCACCTGTCACACAACCAGCCAGGAAGGGGCAGGAAGTCCCACTTCCCCAGTCTCTGCCTAGATGCTTAAAAATTGTATCTATAAAGATTTCAAACCTGAATGAAGGGATTAGGACTTTACGCTGTGGGTGGAATGGGTCCCCCAATGTTCACGGGTGTTTGATTCCCAAGGCAAAGGTGCTGAGAGCTAGGACTCTTACCAAGAGATTATCGTGGAAGATTCTGCCCCCATGAATGGGTTAATTGTATTATAGTGGGAGTAGATAAGCCATGGAATGAGTGGCTTCCTAGTCAAAGAACATGTTTTGTCCCATTCTTCTTCCTCCTTCTCTTCCTCTCTCCTTCTCTCTCTCTCTCTCTCTCTCTCTCTCTCTCTCTCTCTCTCTCTCTCTCTCTCTCTGCCACACACACCCCAACACACCTATCCTTCTGTTTATTTACCACTCCAAGGACACAACGATGGTTTTCTAATAAAAACCTTCACATTGTTCAATAGTGGAAACTTCTCAGAGTGGCCCTGAAAGAAGCAGACAATAAACCAGCAGCATTACCCAATACAAACTGCATCAGCTCATTCATAATGCACCTGAGGGAAGAGCCCAGGCTGCTCTCCATCCTGTACCTGCGGATGTCCAGCATGTAGAATTCCGACTGCACCATGGAAGGCAGAGGTCTTCTTCCTAGGCCTGCACAACACAGCAGGGATCAACAAGAGAAGGACAGTGCTCAGACTGACAACCCAGAAGGGTGACATGAGAAACACCACAAAAGCTAGAACCAGAAACATGCCCCAGGATTTCACTAGGAAAGCTTTACATTCTACACAGAACATCAGGAAGCGTCATTTCAGGAAAGATTTATCCCACTCCTGGGTCTGACTGCCTGATCCCAGGCAGCAGCAGGATCCTGACACATGCTGATGGACAAGCAAACACAGCCCGTGAGCCTGCAGAATCCCTGAAGCTCTATAAAATAGGATGTTCCTATGTGCACTGGTCACACAAGGGTACTTCCAGTCATGGAAAACAGAATGCAAGTTTTATCTCACCACCAAAGTGCTTGAAAAAATGTAAAAATCAACAGGGTGATCTGGGTCCTCCAGGTGCAGGCATGTCTGGGGCGAGCTGGACTGCTTAAAACCTGGGCAGGTGGTCAGGGTTTCAATGGTGCCTAAGGGGCATCAGGCAGGGCACTCTGGGGACTTGGGGGTGTCGACTTAATGGTTGATCTGTGGGACGGCACAGGAGGAGGCAAGCATGGACCTGAGGGTTCATGTCCAGGTGAGGAATAACTTCTGAGGGTGTTCCATGGACAAGACCACTGTATTTGCAGGGCTAGATCACAGAATCCACCAGGAAAAGTCGGAACAGGGAATGGGTGAACAGCACGTGAACCAGCACGTGAACAAATTAGGTTGGGGGTAGAGCCTGTGGGGGAGTTCCCATGTGGAACAGCCATCTATGCTGGCATGTGTAAGATCTATGGCTAGGAATAGGCCTGGTCCGCTAGCCAGTGGACACCCCAGCTAGGTTGGGACTCCCGTTGGTGAGCACAGGAGCCAGAATGAGGGTAGCAGACTGGGCAGGACATGGCTGCAGTCTTCCCCACCATGGATGGGGACTGGGTCTGGGTAGGGTCCAACTAAGCTAGATTGCAGCACCCACTGGTACTTGTGAGAGCTAGGGTGGGTGTAGAACAGGCTGGGCTAGGTCTCAGCTCCCACTGAACCACGTGAGGGCTATGTCTGGATGTGGACCAGGTGTGGTTGGGCTGCAACACCCAACAGTAAGAAGCAGATTTGGTACTTGCCAGTTGGGCAAGGATAGTGCTCCTGCCAGAACAAGAGGTGGACAAATGAACCTTGGACAAGGACCCATCGGTATGTGCAAGGTCTGCCTCAGGGAGGTAACCTGATAGAGGAGCTTGAGGAATTCTTTGTCAGGATGTAGTCCTTGCCAGTGAGTGCAAGAATCAAGGCAAGAAGCAGCCCAAACTAGGCTAGGCTACAATACCTGCCAGTATATCTTGGTCAGGTCAAGTTGGGCCAGTTCATAAGCTCAACTGGCAGATCTGAGGACTAGGATGGGGTATTGAAGGGGCTGGGTCGGGCCACCACACCAGCCAGTTTCATACCAGGGCTGGGATGGAGGCTGACTGGGTCAGGATAGGCTGCAGCGCTAACCAGCAGGAGCTGGAACTTGGTACAGGCTAGACTGAACCAGGCTGAAGCACCTGCTGGTCTGTGCCAAGGTGAGCTGAACCATTTCAATCTGAGGGTGGTGAGTGACAGGGCTATGAGTCCCAGAGGTGGAGGGTCTGGCAGGGCCTAGGTCACCTGGTCCAGGTCCATAGGCCCATCTGTGCGGGAGCTACATATCTGTGAGCCCCTGGAGCAGAGGAATGGCAGGATCAGGGTCACCTGGCCTGGGTCCTTAGGCTCACCTGAGCAGTGGTTGCTGAGTCTGTGAGCCCCAGGGTTGCAGGGTGGGTCAACCTGCAACCCTTGGGTCCACTTGCAAGAACTGGTCCTCTTCAGCGGAAATCTGAATGGATTTAAGCGGTAATGGACGGCCGGCCCAGATCCACACAGAGGATATGCCAGACCACTGGAGCCTACAGAAGACATCTGTTACCACAGCAGAGGAAAGAGAGCAGAACACACTGGACAACTACCCCAGCTCAGCAACGGAAACAAATATCTGGGTGAATGGAGACTCTAAGGTGGACTATGTCAGCCAATGGACATTGAGAGGGCTCCCTCACCTTGCACTGGTGAGATGAACGTTTCAGAACTGTCTAAATCACCTGGACAGAACTCTGGAAGCGTATTCCACATCAAGACCCTGGGTTAACATTAGGTGGCCGTTCCCCATCCCTGGGTACTGGGGCGGTTTACTGAGGTGGTTGGGAGCCTGGGTATGGGGTATTCCCCTTTCCCCCCCTTTCCCCAGATACAGGAAGAAGAAATAGAAAAGTTAAAAACAATGATCACATCCTCTTTTCCCTAACCGTCAATCCTTCCCATCCTGATCAACTATTTAAACTTTATTTCAAATAAAAATTTATTGTTTTAATTTTATTCTTAATGCTATGATACAAGTCCATAAGCTCTTGGGATTTCCCTTACCTCCTCCCCAAACTCCCTCCCCTGCCACTGATTCCCCCGATTTTTATAATAGTATAGTCCTAAGTCATAAGTCCATCATTCTGCTAAGTCCAGCATCCTAGTCTCAAGACATATCTGACAGTTCCACTGGGAGTCCATCTTTGCTCTGGAAGTAGAGATGCATACTGTATTATATCCTCACATCTGGATGTGACAGTCCCTACTACACAGTTACTATACATTCTCTTAAATGAATAGCCATAAAACAAAGCCAACAACAGGAAGAAAGTTAAAAAAAATTGACAACAGCATGAAGTTAAATAACATGCTACTGAATGACCAATGTGTCAATCGAAAAATGAAAAATAAAACAAAATGCCTTCCTGGCGAAAAAGATGCTACTGTATGACCGCAAGTCAGTGAAAAATTTAATAAGAGAAAAGAGACTATTTTGATGAGATGAAATTAAAAACAAAAATATCAAAAACTGGGTCTGAGTGGCACCCAACTGTAGCAAAAACAGTATTGAATGGATTATTGATCCTGTAATTTGCATGAATAAGAAAAAAGCAAAACTTTACCTTAGCTTTTTGTAATATGCATTTTCCATAAATTTTTATAGTGCCCACAAATAAGAACTTCTTTTTCTCTTAAAATTTTTTTAAAGATTTATTGTTTAACTAAAAGAAAGAGAAAAGGAGGAGGAGACACACAGACATTCTTTCTTCTGTTTGTTTACTCCGCAAACAACAATAACAACTAGGGCTGGGCCAGGCCAAAGCCAGAAGCTATAGCTTCTTCCAAGTCTCCCACATGAGTGCAGGGGCCCAAGGGCTTTCCCAGGTGTCTGAGCAAGGGACTGAAATGGCAGAGGAGTCTTAGTTTCCCTAATGATAACCAAACATGAGCTTCATCCTTAGAAGTGTGCATTGCAGGGCCAGGCGTGGTAGCCTAGCGGTGAAAGTCCTTACCACATACATGCCAGGATCCCATATGGGCACCAGTTCTAATTCTTGTGGTTCTGCTTTCCATCCAGCTCCCTGCTTGTGACCTGGGGAAACAGTCAAGGACAACCCAAAGCCTTGGGACGCCATGTGGGAGATTCGGAAGAAGCTCCTCACTCCTGGCTTTGGGTCGGCTCAGTTCCAGCTGCTGTGGCCGCCTGGGGAGTAAATCATTGGATGGAAATCTTCCTCTCTGTCTCTCCTCATCTCTGTATATCTGATTTTCCAATAAAAAATAAATCTTTTTTTAAAAAAAGTGTGCATTGCTCCTTTTCATTCCGGTGAGTGTCAGACCCATTAATAAACATTAGCCTGTTGTCATGTTCTTAGACATTTAAAGGGGCAAGGTAGTTGGTTCACCCCAAACCCAAAATTCAGAGAGTTTAAGCTGTGGATGTAATCAAGACGATGCTGGTGGATGGCCCTCTTGAATTGCTAACTGAATACTTTTCAGGAGTAATCAGTCTACCTGCATTGCCTCTGTCCTCAGTAGCTATGCATGGCCAATGCTACCCAGAAAAGGCAGATAGAAAATGAATATCAAAGCTAAACTGAAGTCATGTTTCAGCACATGAACAATCTATCATGCTGAAGGTTGCCACCAATGTACCAGGTGAACTGTCGCCTCAGGCCAAAGATGACTTGAAACAGGAAGTGTCTCCAGTCCGCCTAAACCCTATCAGGACAATCTTCTAAGTGCTTCACATATCCTAAACTGCTCATTGCACAGGGCTGCATTTTTAATATATACTTTTTTTAATTTATTATTTTTAAAATGAATGATTACATGGTTGATCAGGGTGGGAAGGATCAGGGTTTATAGAAAATTTGGTGAATTTGTTGCTTCCAAATGTGCTGTTTCTCCTCATTGTTCCTGGGGTAAGGGGAGAAGCAAAGGGGAATACCACTCACGACTTTCCACACATCCCAGAATCCAGGGATGAGGAACCGCCACCTCATTCCAAAGCAGAGTCTCAGTGTGCACACATTCCAAGGGTTCTGTCCAAGTGACTTGGATAGTTCTGAACTGCTGCTGATTTCACTGATCCAAGGATGATGTCACCTTCCCAATGTGCATTGACTCCATTCACTGAAGTTATTTGCTGTCATCGTTTGGGGTTGCTGTCCAGTTAGTTCTGTTCTTCTGCTACAGCAACAAATGTGCTGCCTTAATCTCCTTTTACAACAGGGCCTGTGTTCACTGCTCCACCTTTTTCATTAAGTAGGGTATGTTCTGGCAGGCATGTCCAAGTACCTAGTCCAGGTGTCCCAAGCATTGATGGATCCCACACCCCTGGGGCTCACGAACCCGACACCCACCTATTATGCGGACCCTGGGACCCAGACGAGGAGACCCAAGCCCCGCCAGATCGCCCACCCCAGGGTTCACGGAACCAACATCCACCTAGAAGATGGGCCCCAGGATCTGGGCCAAGTGACCCACACTCCACCAGTTACCCTGTCCCCGGAGCTCAGGAACCCATCCCCCATCACACATGTGGGCCCCATGACCTGAGCCAATCTACCCAACCCCTGTCAGATCCTCTGTCCCTGAGATTCATGTACCTGGCTCCCACTTGGGCCAGGCTGGCATAACTTGCCCCACCTGAGCATCTGCAGTCTTATTGTGCCACCTGACCCAGTCTAGTCTGCCCCCTGTTCCAGTTCCTGTTACTGGGAGCTGCAGCCCTATCCCAGCCCAACCTGAGTGCCGTCCCGGTCCTAATGTGAACTGGCTGGTGTTGCGGCTGGATTTGGCTCCTCCTGCCCCCTATGCTGGTTCTCAGATCTGCCAGTGGGTGTTGTGTGCTGGCCCTGACTGGTCTGTCCACAGACATGACCCACATGTATGCTGGCATGGTCTGGGCTGCTCCTTGCCTTGCTTTTTGCACTCTCCTGCGTGGTCTGCATCCCAGTGAAGGAGTTTCCCAAGCTCCTTCATCAAGTCTCCTCCCAATGGCAGTTCTTGCACACACCAATGGGTTGTTGGCCCAGGGTGACTTTGTCCACCTCCTGTCCAGGCAAGAACAGTGGCCTTGTTCATCCAGCCACATTAATTCTGGTTCCTGTTGTTGGTTGTTGGTTGTTGCAGCCCAGCGCTGCCTGGTACGCTCCCAAACACAGCTTTCATGAAGTTCAGCAGGAGTCAAGACCTAGTCTGGCCAGTTTTAGACCCACAATGTCTCTCACAAGTATCAGTGGGGGCTGGAGTTAAGCCCAATCCATCGCTCCATCATCCCAGTGCGCATCTGTGCAGGTGCAGTCTGTACTCATGTATAATCATGCCTTCTGCACTCAACCCTACCCGACATACTTTAAAAGTTTCATGATGCTAACAGGATATTTAATTCTGACAACTGATTGCAGTTTCCTGTGTGTTTCCTCTTACTCATTTCCCGCCCTGCCCTTGGCCTGCAGGTCCCAGAATTTCACACTCAGTGCTGGGCTCACTTCATCAGGGCACACAGAATCTGTCATTTCAGCACCCCACTCCTGCTGACCTCTGGCGAAAATTCCCTAACCTCTCCCTTTGCCGTGGATCTACGAGCTCCTATCTGCTGCCTTGTAAGCCTGATACTGACCTTGACTACATCTCCTTGCACATCTGTAGTAACATTGACAGCAAAGGATTTCATGTCACAGCCCAATTCCACCCAAATCCAGCGGAAGGTGCTGGCCAGCCACTCCAGCTGCCAATGTCTCAGAAAAGGGTGCTAACTCAGCCCAGACATGTGTCTCCAGTCCTTGCTCGTGACTTTGGCTTTCCTTGTGATGGACCAAGAGGAAGCCTGTGCCTGTTTTCTACCAACAGATACTTTCGAAAACATCTTACATGCCACCACCTCTTCCCAGGGGCACGCTTCATGGACTTGAATGGTCCAGCCACGGATTAAACCACAAATATTAAGATGCACATGTGGGGAGCCAAGGAAATAGACAGCTCACACAGCAGTATTTAATCTGATTTACCAGTCCCAAATGGCTTGCGTTAGGTATCAATTTAAGCCCTAAGACTCCCAGGAAGCTGCTTCAAGGGTGGCTTGGGAGGAGGAGGATAGAATCACAAAGTGAAAATAAAAAACTAAAAATACAAGAAATGCTTTACTGTCGTGAAAATCAGAACAGAGAGAAAAAGTCTCCAATAAACTTTGAACAAAGCTTTACGATAGTCACTGTCATTTTCAGTGTTCTTCACCAGCCATAGGCTGTCATGATGTCAAGTCTGTCATGATGTTGCACTTGATGTGTGTGATAAACAATGATCTTAAACTATAAGCACAGGGGGGCCCTGTGTAGTAGCCTAGTGGCTGAAGTCCTCACTTTGCATATGCTAGTATCCCATATGGACACCATGTTGTGTCTCAGCAGGCCCTGCTTCCCATCCAGTTCCCTGCCTGTGGACTGGAAAAGCAACTGAGGACAGCCCAAGGCCTTGGGACCCTGCACCCACATGGGAGACCAGGAAGAAGCTCTTGACTCCTGGCTTTGAATCAGCTCAGCTCCGGCCAGTTGTGGCCCCTTGGGCAGTGAATCAGGGCACGAAAGATCTTCCTTTCTGTCTCTTCTCCTCTTTTATATCTGACTTTCCAATGAAAATAAATAAATCTTTATAAACACAGGTATGCAATTTGGAAAATAAGCAAAGACTTAAAGAGGCTCCACTTGGTGCCCAGCCAGTTACTGCCCAGCCCCAGGAGCCTGCCCTCCCATGGATCCCTCCTTGACTTTCCTGCCAAGAAGTAAGTGGGCCTGGCAGTTGGCTGAGTGCCCTCCTGCCAGAGCCGACTTGCCCTTGCTGCTCTCTATCGCTCTCTTTTTTTTTTATTTTAATTATTTATTATTTTTACTTCATTAATTACATTGTATTATGTGACACAGTTACATAGGTACTTGGGTTCTCCCCACCCCTCCCCAAACCCTCCCACCATGGTGGATTCCTCCACCTTGTTGCATAACCATAGTTCAAGTTCAGTTGAGATTCCCCCATTGCAAGCGTATACCAAACATAGAGTCCAGCATCTTATTGTCCAGTCAACTTCAACGGCTTCTTACGTATACCCTCTCTGGTCTGAAGACAGAGCCAGCAGAGTATCATCCCAGTCAATTGAAAGCTCCAACATACCATCAGCAAAAATTTACATCATTATGGAATTAATTGACATAGTAATGAGTAACCAATATGTTAAAAGTAAATGCGAGTTCCCAGCCACCTTCTGTGACCACCTCACCTACACTTCAATTTTAGTTTATACACAACATATAACATTCATAATATAACATGTTATACATAACATCATTTCATCTTAAATTAAGGCAAACATGTGGTACTTAACCTTTTGGGATTGGCTCATTTCCCTTAGCATTATGGTTTCCAGTTTGGCCCATTTGGCCACAAAGAACTGCATTTTGTTTTTTTTAATAGCTGAGTAGTATTCCATGGAGTAGATGAACCATAGCTTTCTTATCCAATCCTCTGTTGATGGGCATTTTCGTTACTTCCATGTTTTTGCAATTACTGATTGTGCTGCTATGAGCATAGGAGTGCATGTTGGTTTCTCATAAAACAATTGTTCTGGATATATTCCTAGGAGTGCTATTGTTGGATCATACGGTATGTTGAATTTGAGTTGTTTGAATATTCTCCATACTGATTTCCATAGAGGCTGTACCAGCCTGCAGCCCCACCAGCAGTGGAGTAGGGATCCCTTTTCCCCGCAACCTCGCCAACAAGTGTTGTTGGTGCTTTTATTCATGTGGGCCAGTCTTACTGGCGTTAGGTGGTACCTCATTGATGTTTTAATTTGGATTTCCCTTATTGCCAGGGAACTTGAGCATTTTTTCATATGTTTATTTGCCATTTGGGTTTGTTCCTTTGAGAAGTGTTTGCCCATTTCCCATGCCCATTTCTTGAGTGGCTTGTTTGTTTTGACATTTTGGTTGTTTTGTAGCTCTTTGTATATTCTGGAGATCAGCCCTCTATCACCTATGTCGTGTGCGAAGATCTTCTCCCATTCTGTGGGTTGCCTTTTTACTTTGTTGATTATTTCTCTAGCTGTACAGAAGCTTCTTAGTTTGATGAGGTCCCAATCTCCATCGCTCTCTTTTTTGTCCCAGTGGCAGAGTCCTCTTCTTCTGACTGTACGTGGTATTTTTGGTTTTACCACTCATTTCCTCCCTCACCTCCTGAGTCCTCTACTCTTTGCTTGGCTCCTTTCCTCACGCAATGCCAAGGGGAGATTGAGTCCTCCTTACCTGAACACACATGTGTTCTCCTTTCCACACTACCCTCTTTCTCTTTGCCCATCATCTCCTTGAAATAAAGAGGTCGTGTATGTGGGTCACTTGCATTTTGTAACTGCCTTGACATGATCTCACCCAAGGGACAAACAGACCGCAGAAATCAGGGATCCAGCCAGGCTGTGCGGAATGTGGAACCTGCAGGGGGCACTGCCCCCCAAGAGGAACCCTGGGCCACACCCCTGTCAGAGGGGCTCAGATGAACACCCAGACCCTGAAGGAGCAAAGGACAGAAGATGAGAGGGGAAGGAGGGAAGGGAAGAAAGCCTGAGTGATTTGGAATTGCAAGCTCCTGTTAGAAGGTCAACTTAGAAATTAATTTGATGTGTTTAAGTAGGGAGAAACAACAAAAACACCTCTTCTGGTTGGATTCAGCCTATGGTATTGGCCTTAACAAAATAATGCTTTAAACCTTTGGCTTTCTTCACCCAGTACTCTCCAAAACCAGTTCTCCAGTGGCCTGTCAGCTGCCTGGAACAACAGCCTTACCCATCTCTCTTCTCAACTTCGAGGGTCACCATGTTTTATCAAAAATTAGGATGAACCACCCAAGCTGAGAATCCTGCCTTTTCCTTAAACTTCTTGGTCATTTCTTTTTCTTCTGTTGTACCCAGATTTTGAGATCCCCAGAAATCATCAGGAGTCTGACGTCGATGCAATCGCAAGAGGGCAGTTTAATCAGGCTTGCCTGGGCTCCTAATTATCGCCAGCGGGACTAGGGGAGGGCCACAGCCCCAAGGTTGGACACCATAGGGTTTTTATGCACTTCAGGCTGATTCCACACAATGACACAATTGTGATTGGTCAGTTTAACTGCTAACTTTTTTTTTTAAAGATTTATTCATTTTATTACAGCCAGATATACACAGAGGAGGAGAGACAGAGAGGAAGATCTTCCATCCGGTATTTTCACTCCCCAAGTGAGCCGCAACGGGCCGGTGCGCACCGATCCGAAGCCGGGAACCAGGAACCTCTTCCGGGTCTCCCACGCTGGTGCAGTGTCCCAATGCATTGGGCCATCCTCAACTGCTTTCCCAGGCCACAAGCAGGGAGCTGGATGGGAAGTGGAGCTGCCGGGATTAGAACCGGCGCCCATATGGGATCCCGGGGCTTTCAAGGCGAGGACTTTAGCTGCTAGGCCATGCCGCCGGGCCCTTAACTGCTAACTTTTAAAAAGAGCAAGCTTGCAGGCTTCTATTGGTGGGTTTGAAGTGAGTAACTTTGGAATAGTACGAACTGATGGACTGTGGGATAGTGAGCAACTTTTACCTAAAAAGCATGCCAGGGGCCTCCCTCCTGAGGAGTGCTCTGCCTATGTGACCTGTCAGAGATCCTGTAGGCTGTCAGTCCTGGGGTTCACTCAGCCCCCAGCCAAGCAAGCAAGGCAGAAACCACAAATGCGGAAAACACCACAGTTAGCAAGGAGCCAAGGGCAAATGGTTGGGATCCTGACTGTGAGGTTTCTCACTTCCTGTTTCCAAAACCACTAATTACCAAGGAGCAGCTGTTCTCCGGGCGTCGGCTATTCCCATTACAGAGCTCTCCGCCCCATAAATTGCCTCCAGCGACCCCTGCACCTGCAGCTGGCGTACCTCATGCTTGTGCACTGTGTGTATTATGCACATGAGCCACATATTCCCAGGGTGACTCCTCACTTTCCTAGTGCCGCTGTCATTCCTGTTTCTTCCCAATCCACCAACCTCTCAATGCACTAATAGCTCCCTCTCTCCTCACGCCCGAGCCACCTTGCTTCTGAAAAACCTGGCCCCTCCTCTTCTTCCACCCATCAGCTCTCAGAAGGACTGCCAATCGCAAAGCTTGCAATTCATCCCCCTTGCCATTTCTTCATCCCTTCCCCTCTACTACTGTGGCTCAAGCCCCATCACTCTTCAGCTCAGACCAGTTACTGAATCAATCAGCTTCTTGCCACACTCTGTGAGCTGACCCTGACTGACTTGACCAAGCTGTTTTCCCTTCACTCTCTTTACGGTTCCCCACGTTTCAACTACACTTCCTTGGAGGCCAAGGTTGAGGCACAGGGGCACCAGCATCCCATGTGGACATCTGCCTGTGTTCCAGCTGCTCCACTTCCTCCAGCTTCCTGCTTATGGCCTGGAAGAGTGGTGGAGGATGTCTCAAGGTCTGGGACCTCCGCACCCACAGGAGAGACCCAGAGGAAGCTCCTGGATCCTGGTTTCTGATCAGCTCAGCCGTGAACATTCAAATCATTTGTGGAATGAGCCAGCAGATGGAAGATCTTGCTCGCTCTTACTTTCTCTGCCTTTCCTTCTCTTTCTAAGTCTGCCTTTCCAATAAAAATAAATAAATTTTTTTTTAAAAAAACTTCCAAATGTGTTTCAATGAAAGGCTCCATCCCACACCATAATCCATTAGTTCATCTCAACTGAGACAACGCTATGCTCTTTAGTATGCTTTCAAACGTTGTCCCTCACTTGCAAATATATTTAAAATATAATCACTTCATTTACAGAAACAAAGGAACAGCTAGCATGCCCCGTCTGGCATGGCCCACCTCTCCTCGACATTTGCCAGCGGGTGCTATAGTCTGGCTGCGGCCAGCCCACCTCCAAATCTAACTCATATTGATGGGGGCTACAACCTACCCCAGTTGGCATCCAGTCCCGGCCCTCATGTGAATCGGCTTGTGTTGTGACCTGACCCACACTCTGTTCTGGAGCTCAGATTCTCCAGCAGATAATATGAATTGGCCCAGCTTGGTTCGTCCCCAACCTATGCCAAATGTATGCCGGTGGGTATCATATCCTGGCCTGGTCCAGACTTTCCCTATCGTGATTCTTGAGCTCACCTGCAGGGACTGTGTTTCAACAGAGGAGTTTCCCAAGCTCCTCCATCAGAACTTCTTCCAATGCCAGAACTCACTCCCATCAGTGGGTCCATGGGCCAGCCTTAATTTAGTCTACCTCCTGTCTTAGCAGTAACAGTGGCCTTTCCTGACTGGCCTTCAGCCGATTCCAGTTTTTACTGTTGCGTGTTACAGCCCAGCCAAGCCTGGTCCACACCCAGACACAGCCCACACATATGGCTCAGCAGAGATGGAGACCTAGCCTAGCCCGTCCTACACCTACCCTGGTTCTCCCAACTACCAGTGGGTGCTGAAGTCTAGCCCAGTTTGGTGCACTCTAGACCTAGCCCACATTTGTGCCAAGGAACATTGCAGCCATGTCCAGACCAGATTGTAGCCCCCAATCTGGCCCTGTCACTCACCAGTGGGAACCACAACCTAGCCAGGGCATCCTCTTTGCTTCCCAACCAGGCCTGTTCCCAGCCACGGATCTCACATATGCCAGTGATTGTTCTGACCTAACTTGCCATAGTCCTTTACCTGTCTTTGCCTTTGCCTTGAATGCTGTACCCTGGCCTGAACAGGCCTGCCACCAGTCCCAACTTTCACTGACAGGTACTGGAACCTAGCCCTGCTTAGTCTGCTCCCATCCCTGGCTCATGGAAACCAGAAGGTATGACAGTCTATTCTGGCATGACCTGTGCTCCAGCCTGGTTTCTGCATTTGCCAGTGAGCTAAGTTTTGCTCAGCCCTTCCTGGTCCACACCATTCCAAACCAACCCACACAGTTGGAGTTACCTAGTCCAGCCGACCTGACTCCCACGGTTGGACATAGTGCTCACTAGTGGGAGTTATGACCCACTAGGCGAATTTTCCAAGTTCCCTCTGTCTGCCCACACCATGCCAGCAGGTGCTAGGTCCTTGCCCGGCATAGCCTGCCCTTCATCTTAGCCTTTGTATGAGCTGGTAGATGTTGTGGCCTGGCCCACTCCACACCCTGTTTTAGGATGCACATACAGGTGCTGTAGCCTGGACCTGCCCAGACTATTCTTTCTTGGAACCCATGAGTATCGGCAGGTTCCATGGTCACTCCTCATTCAGCCCACCACCACCCCGATTCTTGAGCTTGCATTTTCACAGGGTTTGGCCCAAATATCCCCCACAGAATCTACTCCTGGACCTGGTTCTCTCCCATGCTTGTTAATGTCATGGCCCTGCCTAATGTGACCCATCCCCTGTCACAGCACTTAGTCAGGTACTGGGAACTAGTACTGCCAGACAGGCCTCCAGCCCTAGATTTCACATGGACTGTTGTGTGGTGGCCAGCAATGTTCCGCGCTAATAAGCTCAACCTGGATTCTCATGTGGGCTGGTGCATGAGTGTGACCCATACAGATCTTCCAGTCTCTTCCCTCCAAACATCATGTTTCAGTCCCCTCACTTACCTACAAGTTCAGTAGTCTTGTTATTGGGTGTCCCTCAGGATTCATTCCTCACCTACACGCACAGTGACCTAATTCATGGATTCCCTAGGCAGCAATTCCAGACCTCCAAGACCCCACAACTTGCTGCAGGACTACCAATGGAGGAATCCCAGCACTATAGGATTCCCACAAGCCCAGGATTTCCATACCGTTTGACAGCATTGGACAGGGAGCTAGGATCTCCAGCAGGAATCCTGGCTCAGCATCAATTCTCTCCCAGCCACAGACAGCCATGTGGCTGGCAGAGTCAGCCACCCGCAACTCTGAGCAGACTTATCTGGACTCTGCCCACCAACATGGCAGTGGTGGGCAGAGCCGAGATCCTGTGCATACCCACAGCTGTCCAACATTTATCTGCGGCATGATCGCTGTGGACAGAGGAAATTCTCAGATCTTGGGCTTGGACAAGCCCAGAATTCACCCACCGCTTGGCAGCACTGGACAGGGAAGCCAGGCTCAGCACATGTTCTTCCAGCCATGGCCACATGGTTGGGAGATTGAGATACCTGCACCTCTGAGCGGACTTACCCAGACTCTGCCAAAATAAATCTTTTCTTAAAAAGTGAATAAGAGCCATCAAAGAGCCTCTTGGCCAATCTGGGAGCTCCCCCATGGCAGAAAATACATTGTTCACCCCTCCTCATCCATGTGTTAAGGCTTTATTGAGTAGTTATTCTGAACCAAGCACTATCCCGGGACCTAAAATACATTGTGAAACAAAACATGTGATTCTGTTTTCACAAAGCTTATTACCTAAGGACCATGATCAATACTTTAAGATAAGTGTTATTTCATATTTAAACAAATAAGGGGAAAAAACTACAGGTGAGATAAGTGAGCTACTAAAGTGTTCAGGAAAGACATGTCACTCTTTAGGTTACGTTGGTAGCAGAGAAGATGAAAATCACTAAGGAGATTTAAGATTTTCTAGAAAACAGGACATAGGAGTTGCAGAAGCTTATGACAAAGGGGAATAACAAAATTTTGGTTTAAGAAACTGGATGATAAAATGTTGCATGAGTTGGCGTTAAGAGAGCTGTGTAAAGGTCCTCCATAAAACCCAAGTGTCCAGATCTCTAGAACATCTAACTAATCCAGAAAAAAATCTTTGCAGATGTAGTTAAATTGAAGCTGTTGAGACGAGATTTTCCTGTGTTATCTCTGTGGCCCTAAGTGCAATAACATGTGTCCTTGTGAAAGGAAAGGAGAGCAAAATTCAGAGAAAGAGAGAAAGAGGAAGAGGAAGAGAAGGAGGAGGAGGACAAAGCAGACAGAGAGAGCTGTTTGAAGACTCTGACCTAGAAGACAGGAGAGATTCACCCACTAGGAAAGTGGCATAGGTCAGTGGATACCCAGATATCTGACCCAATACTAGTCTAAATTCATTTGAGTGAGTGTTTCTGGAGGAGACATAAGTGAGCTGACCACATCCATCAGATGACTCTCCTAATGTCGCTGGGTCTCATCCAGTTGGTTGAAGATCTAAGTCATGAGGGCTGAGGGGGCATTTCTCCTGGCTGGACAATTGCTTCCTGCCCTCAGAGTGGAACTTACGCCAGTCACTCTGATTGGTTTCCACCCAGCCAACTGCAGAGCAAGCCTCTGCTCAGCGTCTGTAGCTGCGTAAGCAAGTCCTGCTAGATTATCGTGAGGTGATAGCTAGCTAGATCGATGCATAGATATCAATAGACAAGAGCCTAGATGGTGTACAGATGGAGAGGAACGTGAGATGACCGGTACATGAGTTGATCGATGATGATGGATATATAGACACATTGGTAGGTGACATATAATATGGATCCTATTGCTTCTACCTCTCTGTAATTGCAATACTCCAGGAAATTACAGCAGCCAGAAGGAGCAGAACAGACAAATAGCATGCCCTGCTGGTACTGGAGTTCAACCCACTGAAACCGACTCTGGATTTCGAAGAGAATGAGTGTATGCTGCTCTAAATCGGTAGACATTTATTACAGAATCCAAAATAAATTAATAGAATAGAAACTACTGTAAGAGGAGCATCCAAGGGGACAGGAGGGACAGCAAAATGCAGCATGAAACATGGATGCTGAGATCTGCTCGAGAGGCAGGCCACACGGGGATTTGGATCTACAGTTGTGGATCTTGCAACACAGTATGGACATGCGTCAAAAGTTCCTCCGTTCTCAGGACTCTGGAATCATGAGGGAGGACGGACGAAACAAAAGAAACTACAGTTACGAAACTCTGTGTCCTGAGAGCCCCTCAGCATTGAGAACCGAGATGGAAAGGTGGCCCAGGAAAGAAACCAGAAGAACACGAGGTCCTGGAAGACAAGGGAGGTGAGGGTGTTTGCATGACACCATGAATTCTGGAGCAGAACCCATTGGGTAGTTGATGGGAAAGCAGAGGCGGCCTGTGTGGACCACTGCATCTTGAAATTTTGGAGGAAATTATACAGAGATCAGAGACTTACTCAGATACTGAGTCCAGGAAGTTTCTATGCTTACTCTCAGGTGGAAGAATCTGGAGCATTACGTATGATTTCAAAAATGACCCAGTAGTGGGAATGCTAGGAAACACAGGTGAGTGTAGGATTAGCTGCCGAAGTCTACAAAGGCGGAGGGCAGGGGCACACAGGCAGCAGAACAAGAGCCTGGAGAACGTTTAAGCTCTCAGTACAATCAAGACCCATGACGGGAGGTTGTCTGAGCTGTGACCTGAGTGTCCGCCATTGCTGACAAGCTTGCTCAGGAGTGCCACCAAATGGTGAACGTTGTTCAAATCATACCTGGAAGGCTTGGCCTGACGTGCAAAGAGGGTCAGTTTTAAGTGCCTCTCAGATACAGCTAGGTCAGGAAGTTTGGTGACCGTCAACCAGAGATTTCCCAATTGCTACTTTTTCTTTGCAAACTTCAAGCCAAGCTCAGGTTCTATGTATTTATTGGACATGACATGTGAGTAGGAGAAGGCAGAGCTCTGAAGTTCAAGACAGGCGACCATGGTTGATGCTGAGAGTGGACCAGAGAAGGTGTCCATGGGTAGCATGGGTGCTGGGAAGGACTGTTAGTGAACAGCTGTCCCCAGCCATCCTTTCACGGAATCCACTTTCGTCAGACTCCAAACAGGTTCCATGAGCAAGACGTTGTCTCCAAACCCCAGAAGGGGAGGCCAATGACGACAAGATTCAGGAGGAAGGGTGGGATGCTAACCTCTAGGGGCACAGAAGGTGTCTCCTGGGCACTCAGCATGTCCCTAAGACACATGCCTTGTTCCCCATGCACCACATGGGAGGGCGTGGAGAAGCATCCAAAAGTGACTCAGCTCTTGTTTCCTAGGGATAGCTAGCACAGCCTGTGGCACTGGGGCATCAGCGGCATAGTGTCGCGTGGGTTCTGCCGCAAAGCAACGTCGGGGAGGCATCTGGCAGGGTTGCAATGTTGTGGTCAACTAAGGTTTTCCCCTGGTTTCTCCATTTGGTGATTTCACCATGTGATGTTCACAATGTGGTCACTAGGTGGCAGGATTCACATTTGCTAAGTCGCTGCCTGCGCAATGCTTACTGTCTGAGAGCTCGCCTAACAATGCCCTCAACTCAAACTTGCAGGCAGGCAGGCAGGTGTATTTCCTGGGTCAGCGTGGGTCTCAAGCAGACGAATAGTAAATACGTCGCCATGTTAGGCCCCTGCCTAATCTAAGCTCACAAACACCCGCTTGGCTTTGTTTCTTGCCGGTTTCTAGCAGTTATATCTTGAGCACTTGAAGTGTGGCTTACGTGACTAAGAAACTGAATACTGACTTTTGTTTCATGTTAGCCCATTTACATGAAAAAACCAGATCCTCCACTTAGTCATTGAAAAACTTTTAACCATGCCTGCCACAACTTGAGTCTGTCTGTATTTGCTTTCAGCTGTAAATTTGATGAAGTCTAAAGGCAGACCCAGAATCTCCAATGAAAACATGATGATGAAATGGAGAGGCGCTGTCGGTGTAGAACCTTGGGGTTGGAAGCCACGGAATGACACTTGGAAGGTAAATAGCCCATGAATATTTTACACCAGTGATATTGATGTTAAATTGATTCAAATAATATTTGAAGTACCTGTGGTGTTTTTTTTTTTTTCCACTTTGGAGAGGAAGAAGTGCTGTGTTAGTTTTGGAAAGGAAACCAGTGGAGCTAAGGGGCTGCGCTGGGAATGCAGCACAGTACAGCAGGTGTGCCCTAATCCCAGCTCTGGCCCCTGTCAGCTGCCCCCAACCAGCCCAGAACCCTGGGCCTGCCCCTTGCCCAGCTGCCCTCCCTGCCTTCCCCAGGAGCCGTTTCTCTGAATACAGAGCCAGACAATTTTCTGTGCCGCTAAGCTGGCAACAATGACCTTTCATTTTCTGTGCCCTTCTCTCCGTCTCCTCTGCCCTCTGTCCTGTTGGACCACAAGGCAGAAGGCTGTGACCGAAGAGGACCCTGCCTGTGTGCTTGTCCTGGTCCGTGCTCCAGCCCCTCAGCCTCCCAGCCCCTCATGCAATTTCTTGTACATTCTTCCAGGGGTTGTTTCAAGGCCTACTTTTCAGCACCCCCAAAAGGGAAAAAACTTATTTAAAAAAAAAAAAGATTTTGTTTGCTTATTTGATGAGCAGAAAGAGGGAGGGAGACAGAGTCCCCAACCGCTGGGGGACCTGGACTGAGACCAGAAGCTCAGTCACGTCTTTTCCATGAATGACAGGTACCTGACTCCTTGAGCCAGCTGCTGCCAGCCCCTAGAGTATGCATTTGCAGGAAGCTGCTATCCGGGGCAGAGCTCAAAATCATGATCTCTAATGTGGGATGCAGGTATCCCAAGTGGAGCAAATGCCTATGTCCAGAACTGAGCAAAATGGAAAAGCAAGGCGTAGAAGGAGGCAGTAGCAGTGTGTGTGTGTGTGTGTGTGTGTGTGTGTGTGTGTGAGGATGCCTTGCTTTTCTTCCTGTAGGTTGAATGTGGGCTCTTAGAGAACTGAGATGAATTCCTATCCAAGGGTGCAGCTCAGCAGCACAAGCAGGGCCAGCTCTTAGAAGAGACGGGACTAAAGCTGAAGGAGAGCAGGAGACAGCACACGAGGAGGCTGGGACGTGAGGCCAGAGTGCAGCTGCAAGGCACAGGGCTGCTATGACCACAAGACCCGCAAGTTGGGCATGAGCAGCAAGCAAAGGATCAGGGCTCTCCTCAAAGCTTGGGCAACCCTGGCTGTTCCAATGGCTTTGCCTTTCTTCAGACTTTGCTGTCACTTCTGTTGCTTCATTTCTGGAGCTACAGTTCCTGGATTCAAGCCCCTCTTCAACCACGCCATGGAGCATCCATTGAGCTCCCTCGTGTGTCTCTACCTGGAAATGACAACTCGGAGTTGAAGCATCGGAGTTAACTGAGCCCTGGGAGAGCTGCCTGACACTAGTCAACACTCTGTGTTGGGGATCTTGATTTTCATGGTGGTAGTGAGGGAAAAGGATGCTTTTTACGAACTTTGTTATAAAGATGAATGTTGTAAAACCTTAACATTCGAAGGTATATTGAAAGCAGGAAGTGATAATCCAACAACGAAAAAGCTGCATGACACGTATTGGACCCTGACCGTGTTAGCTACCAAGTAGAATTCTGGATTGAGACTGAGCTATCTCCGGCCCCCGGAAGCAACCAGCCCTGCCAGTATCAAGCTTCCCACTCCAGCCCCTTACAAAAAACACAGAGGATGACACACGGGACCAGCAGGTGCATTCGCCACTTGACCTAAGGCCTCATTACAGGGAACTCCAGGGATTGTCCATGTCTGCACCCATTTGGACACCAGGACGAACTCCTCTAAACTCTATCACAATGCAGGATCCCCTCACGGTTTCACACTTGCCTGTAAAAACATCAGCCTAGGAAATCTCAAGTGGATTCTGAGAGCAGTTCTCAAATGACTGACACGTGAAGCCAAGCCTTTTGTCACTGGTTCCATTTCTTATTGGCATGTGACTGCTGAGTGTGCAGACTTCCATGCTACAAGTGAGCCTCCCTTTACTCTGCAGCGTCTGTAGAGTTTCATTTTGCAAATCAGCTCAACAGAGCATGGGCCCGGTCTGGGGGCTGTGCAGACATGCATAGGATCTCTATGAGGCAGCAAAAGGGATGACACGGGTCTAACAGGAAGGGTTTTTTGAGCAAACTCTGTACGTAATCTGAGTCCTTTGCTAAAACTAATTTTCCTTGTTTGAATTTTTTGGCGGGGTGGGGAGAGGGTAGGAGACGGATTTACAGAGAGGAGGGACAAAGAGGAAAAAGACAATCCATTTATTTGTTCCCTCCCTAAATGGCCACAGCAGCTGGAGCTGAGCCAATGGGAAGAGAGAGGAGTTTCTTCTGGGTCTCCCACAAAGTGTTCCCAAGGCTTTGGACCATCCTCCATTGTTTTCCCAGGCCATAGGCAGGGAACTGGACGGAAGCAGAGCAGCTGGGAAGCAAACCAGGACCTGTATGGGATGCCGGGACTTGCACATAGAGGATTAGTCAATTGAGCCATCATGCTGACCCCACATTTTATTTATTTTATTTTATTTTATTTATTTTATGGCAGAACCACTTAAAAGCAAATTCAACGATATTTAAAAACGGCAAGAGGAGTGTTAGAATTTCCTCTTTTCTTCTTCCTTTGCCATGTTAATAATAGATTGCAAGAGGAACTGATTGTGCTCCAAAGAGGAAGACAATTGTAGAACTGAAGTGAAAATTCTATACTTTCCCCACCCGTGGCCCCGCTGACTGTATCTGTGTACAGACTTTTTCTCAGCCTGCATGTACCTAATCTCATCATAACAAATGCTTACTTAGCAATATAAGACAGATTTGTTTCATTTCTTCTTGAAGACACACCCATTCTTTAGCTTTCTATTTCTGTTTCCACAACAAAGCTGAGTTTGTACCAGCTCAGAGGTGAACTGCCTACTGTGTCACGGCCACGGGGCATCCGGGATACACTCTCTGACGTTAGGTCACGTGGGCCCATCTTATAGGTCAGGCTAAGCTGAGCACAGGTGCCTGGTCCTGTAATAGAAGAAGTTCAAAGCTGACATGCAAGGCAGATGTTGTCTCACACAGCACTGCCTGCTGAGCCAGTCAGACAATCCAGACAGCGCCAAGGACTCTAGAGTGTGCACAGCCATGAAACAGTCCTCTGAGACAATGAACACAACGGGTTCTGCCTGAGCCACCAGAGATATGAACCGGATGATCCCTGAGACAATTTTCTGATGAGTGGGAAATAGCGACAGAGGCGAGACGGAGGAGTCATGGTTAATAGTGTGGCTCGAAAATAAAGAGGGGTATATAAGCCTGAAAAGAAGAAACCCAGAAGAGAGACAAAATTGCAGCAAGAACCAAAGGCTGATAACTCATCCAGGCCTTACAGTACAAAAATGTTTCATCAGAAATGCAATGCAGCTGAAATTGACAATAGCCAACACATCCATGTGGCCTAGGAGAGAATCCAAAGGAAATCATGCAAAGAAGCCAGACCCAGAAGCCAGGGGATGGTCACGTGCTGCCCCAGCTCTCCACCCAGCTCATCTAAACAGACGAGTATCTATCACTGGAGTTCATTTCTTCTTAAGTCAGAAATAATCATTGATTCAAGGGCAGATATTGAAAGTGAAGACTTAATCGTCATGCATCAATACAGCCCTTTTATTTTGAAGCAAAACTCTTCGATATAAGTCACTCCAAGCTAGCATTTCCCCCCGCCCCAAAATCCTAAATATCAACAGTTATAAAATATGCAGAAACGAAAACAGAACTTTTCACAGTTGTCTTTAGCAATGCGGTTTACCAGAAGAGAAATTTCACCAATTGAATTGGAGTAATAATACTTCTCTTTAGGGGATTACTGGGTGGGAGAGGGTTTTGGTTGCAGTTCGAGGTGGCTTTTAAATACTCATGAGAAAGAACAAAAGCCTTCAAATAGAAGCTGAGGTGGACATTCGGTATCCTGATGAAGACACAGGATGCGCGCTTCCTACCTCCAGGTGCCTGAGCCCAGCTCCCAGCTCTGCCTCCTGGTACAGCGTCCTGCTAACAAAGACCTTGAAAGCTGCAGGACAGCTGTTAATCAGGCTCCTGCTACCCACAGGGGAGGTCCTGATTCAGTCCTTATCTGTCAACTTTGGCCCTGCGCTCTTTGAGGCATCTGGAGGGTAAGCCACTGGACAGAAGTTCCCTCTTGTCTCTGCCTCTCAAGTAAGCAAACTAAAATTAAAATAAATAAATCAATAAAGTAGTGACTAGCACAAGAGGTTCAAGCCATCCCTAGAAATGTTCTGAAACGTGTGGCTGTTCAGATGGTGTCCAGTAAAAGCCATGTGTGAGCAGACTGTTAACCTTGTGCTTCTGGCTCCTCAACTCTCTTCAAACCTCCTCACTGGTCCTTGGAGCCATCACAGGCAGCTGGCATCTCATTATCTTTTGTGATTGGAGAGAGCCACGCCCCTCTCAGGAGGAAGCTGCAGAAAGAGATGGAGGATGTAAACCTGGCAAGCCTCCTTAACAACCTCAGCCATACTTAAAACCCAGCAGCCCGTGATGCTCTCTAATTCAGAAACTCAGTACGTTGGGCCCAGAATGGCCACCCCCTGCCGTAACATCTAAGAGGTCTATTTACACAGGACACTGCAGGCAATCCATCTCCGTCAACTGGGAAACCACCCCAGCTGCCGGTATTGGATGGTGAGGGGCAGCACAACCTTCGCTGGACAATGGCATCAGGCACGCAGTGATCCCAGTGGTAGCTCAGAGCTATAGATTGTGCGCAATTAGGAAGATACATCTGTGCGGAGCAAAGGATGGCTTGCAGGTCTGCGGATCAAGTCAGCACGCCCTTGACAGTTACTTAGTCCTGATGTCTTTATCTTCTGGGCAGAAGTCAGAGCCCATCCAGATGGCATCTTGATTGCTCTCAGCCCTGCTGCTTGCATTTCTGAGGCTGCATGCCAGGAGGTCGTGAGGTGAACCCAAGTGCCTGGGATGCCCATTCTAAGCACGTGCCTTGCCACACAGCTGGAGTTCTCGGATTCCTCTTGCTGCAAGCAAGGGGATTCCTGGGAAGGCAGCACAGGAGGGGTTTGCGTCTAGGATCAGAGAGAGCCAGTTAGGAATCTTGAGTCCTCTTCTTCCAGGCCCCTTAACCTTGTACATTTTCCTCAACTTCATGGTGGTTTTCTCATCCATAACCTTGGCATACAACTAGGAGATATGTCAGTAAGTCAGTGTGGAAGTGTATATAACAATGAGTATAGAGCGTTGACACTCCTCCCTGGCACCCTGGAGGGGCCCTCCACAGGCACAGTTATCTCTGCCAGCTAACTTTCCTTTACACAGTTGTGAATGAGACCAAGGAGCCTGTCTCATTCCTCACACATCCTTTCTACTAGAAATCATTTGAAATTCTTCATAGTCCCTTATGGGCTTCCCTCCTTTGTCATAAACATTCTTGAGAGGTGAGTAGGCAACAGTAGATTATTAAAGATAAGATACATCGGGGCTGATTACCTGTCCAAGGCAACTGTGTCTGAAGAGGGATACCCTGAGCTTGGAGTACAGGAGTAGACAGAAGGTACCCTCACACAACCAGCATCCTGCCCTGAGGGTTGGCTAAGTCGTTTCTGAGGGTCACTAGCACGAAGCAAGGGTGCCACACTGCCTTGTACGGACGTTGTTGTCCAGCCATCGGAGTGGTGTGTCAGGGTAATCCGCCACCTTGTGACACCAACGTTCCATATGCACACCAGCTCATCCCCCTACTGCACCACTTCCAATCCAGCTCTCTGCTTATAGCCTGGGAAGGCAGTGGAGGATGACCCAAGTTCTTGAACCCCTATACCCATGTGGGAGTCCTGGAAGAAGATCCTGGCTTCCACCTTCCAATCAGCTCAGCTCTGCCAATTTCAGCTATTTGGGCAGCCAGCTGATGGAAGCTCTCCTATGTCCACTTGGGCTAAGCGAATTGAACACAACATGCACAGTGAAATGTCCAACTACAAACTGAATGGGAAAAAATGTCCCCGAAGAGCTAGAAGTCAGTGACTGAATGATAACGTGAATAATCCTGACTCATGGGCTGTGTCGTACATTTACATTCCTAACGAAAGAAATGACAGAGATGTATGAGATTGTTTTAAAGTTTATTTTTAACTTTAAAATGCCTACGTTATAAAGCACCACTCCTGGTACCACTTTAATTTAGAAGTGACAGTTTTTATGTCTGAATCCCAATTTGCAGTCCTGAACTCCCGTGCTGGTGTCTCATTGCCTGATCATATTAAATTCACTTAGAGAACGAGTGAAAAAAAAAATAAAATCCTTGGATACTTTTGACATTCACGCCTTTATGAAATACATCAGTTGAAGGAGAAGTGGTTCTTTCTAATATTGGTAGTTATTGTTTTGGGTTTTTTTTAGAATTTTTTTTTTAAAGATTTATTTTTATTACAAAATCAGATACACTGAGAGGAGGAGAGATAGAGAGGAAGTGGAGCCGCTGGGATTAGAACCAGCGGCCATATGGGATCAGGGTGAGGACCTTAGCCACTAGGCCACGCTGCCGAGCCCGGTAGTTATTGTTAAGAAGCAAACCGCGAGCATGGAACTGTCTCTGGATCAGGCCAGGCAGGATTACCCCGTTCTGCGTGCATGTGGTGGGGTGCTCAGGCTAGGACGTGTGAACAGCCTAGAGTGTGTTGTGTGCCATGGGAAGGGACCAGGGCTGCTGTGCTGTTGGTGTTGGGGCAGAGAAAGAGCCCCATTCTGAAACAACCCATCGGGAGAGCAGCAGAAACCTGGAAAGTTTCAACAGGACGCAGCTGGGCATGAAATGGAAAGTCAGAACCTTACCCTCCCCAAAAAATATGCCACTTGGCACGTCGATCGTTCTGAGTTGAAGATAGTTGAAAGCAGGTGCTGTGCTGCCAACCGCATTTCTGCCCAAAAACAGGGATACATTTCCATGACAACGGTACCCTCCCTCACCAGCAAGACTCTGGAGAGCAAGGCAAGGCAAAGCTCACAAGACAACCTTGACCTTCTGTCATTTTCCCACAAGTGACTGCTTCTGGCCCAAACCCCTTTCACTTGTCTTGCCACATCTTTGCATTGTATTGCTCTTTGTTAAGGTGAGATAGATAGATATATATATCCATGGGTTTCTGGCTTCTTTAAGGTGGCTCTGTCTTTCTAGACTGCTCTTTCACACCATGTAAAAATATTAATATCAGATCAATCTAGCATACCCTTTCTCTTATTAATCTGTCTTTTGTCACTTCAATTCACAGGCCTCAACCTCAGAACCCAGGAAGGTATGGGAAAAAGTCTCGCCTACCCCTGCCAAATCACCTGAGGTGAGCCGTGTTCTTTTTCCACAACCACATTAACAGGAAGTCCAATTTCAGACAAGCTGAGGGCCCTGTTCAGATGTGTTCAGGAATCAATACCCAAAGAGCCTTCAGACAGAGGGAGCATCGCTATGCGCTTGTTGTGAACATGTGGTAAAATACTTAAATGAATAGTTATTGTAGAATAAAACAATGAAGAAAAATAGCCATGAAATATTCAAACAGACCTTTAGGTGCAAACAGATGTGACCATCTGGGCCTGGGGGTGGGGGAAGGAGGGGAAACAGGCAGGAGTCAAAAGCAGAACCGAAACTGAGTGTGAGGAGACAAAGAAGTAAAGAAGTAAAGTAAGAAGGAAAGCAGGTCAGTTTGACACCAACTAGTGCCCAGAAGACACTATGGAAGTTACACATCTCTGGTTGCTCACTAAATATGGGCTCTCGACCTCATAATTTGTTTTGCACATTTATGAAAGAATGTAATTATGCTCTTGTGACCACAGGCTAGGGCCTGAAGACTCAAACGAGGTGTCCTGGTACCCAAGGGGCTCCCCAACTCAAATCATGTGGAGACGTGGGGGAGGCAATGTCCAGAGCTCACTAGACACGGAACTGAGCAGTTCTCTCAGCCATCCAGAGAAAAACAACGAAAGACGAACCGCACAGAAGACAAGACAGGACTGCTAGTTCTGTGGGGAAGATAGCGTTTGGATCTGTACGTGAACCTGTGTTAATAGCCAAAGGGAAGACACTTGACTTTCATGGAAACTTCCAGAGTCCACAGATCTGTTGGCCGATCTGAAGAAATACATGAGTTGCCAGCACCCTTTCCTGTCGTCTCCTCCATCATGGCAGAGCTCCAAAAACTGGTCCTTAGCATGGAAGACAGCTCCAGTCCTTATAGCACTGTGAATGAGTTAGGATTGCAGTGGTCACCACACTGTGATGCCAGGTAAACCTTGCTCTCTAGTTTGCATTTATCAAGAACAGCTAAAACAGAACACTTCGAGAAAGAAAGAGAAGATGGTCCGCCGAAAACACTGGAAATGGAACTTACTTGGCTAAAGCCAAAAACTCGGCTATGTAAGCAAACTAGAATCAGTTCTGAATCTGATGGAATTTTACATGAAGTTCTACATGAAGTCTCACAGATAAAGTAGACCAGCTCCATCATTTTATATAAGAGAAAATGGAGGCACCGAGAGACCCTCACAATCCTCCCAGCAAAGCTAGGGTTAAAATTCAAATCAGTGTTTCCTGGGAGATTTAGAAATTATTCAGATAAATAGATGGCTAGGAATCTTAATGCATGAATTTATGACACTCTTGGAGGAACCAGGGATTTTTAACCTGGAAAGGGAAGATTTGGAGGCACAACTGTTTTCAAATACCCAAAGAATTGGCAAGTAGGAAAGCGCTTGAGTTTGCTCCAGTATAAACAAAGAACACTGTGGGGGTGTTAGAGAGTAGGTTTGAACGGTTTAATATAAAAGAAAACCTATTCGGCAGTCAGAATTAGCCAAAACCATTTTACCACCTGAGGCATTTCTGAATAGCCTAAAAATATTATGGCGAATGTGTTTTTTTGTCCACAGATTGCACTGGTGTAAGGGGTGTGGAGGAGAGAATTCAGGCATGAAAATCATTTGGATGGGGTGACTTTTAAGAGTATGTGGTTCTTTACAACCTGGGACCAAATAAGGGTTTCATTCTTGCCTCTGAACTCTAAAACCTATCTTCCCATCTGTTTGCAATAGTTTAAATTTTAATCTATTTCATATTTCAGGGTATTATGCCCTGAATATTTGATTTGAATGCTGTGGCAGAAGGTCACTCATATTCATTTATTTTCTTTTACTCTTATACACTTGCAGGGAGTCTTTTTTGAATCCATTATGCAAACACATGCAAACGATATGCAAATGGTGTGGTCTCAGAAAATGACAAAATCTTATGGCCTTAACTGAGCCATCAAACCTTTCTTCAGGAAGGGAAGCAGTATGCCTTTTCAACATCTCTGGGGCAGGAGACAATTTCCCAAGTGTGATATTTACATGACATTGGAGTCCATGCCTCAGAGGGGTCTTTGCTTCACATTCTTCATATTTATGTAGCACTTTCAAGTGAAGGAAGCATTTCACAGGTACAACCCTGTCTGATCCTCATAATTACCCTGCGAGAGAGGCAGGATAGAAAATCTAAGTCCCGTTCTTCAGATGGGGAACAAGACATGAAATGACTTGCCCAGGGTCACTCCATGCATCATGATGGGTCTGAAGCTTTGGGGTCTCGAGACCCCCCCAGAGCACCATGTCCCCGGGTGCTCTGCAGCAGAGTTCTCTGGGGTCGACCTCTGTTCACAGATGCTTTGCTAAGGAGGATGGCCTTGGAAAGGAGGCTGGTGGTGGTCCTGGCGCAAGGCCTAGGACAGGATTCCTCCAGCCCGGTTTGCTTTTCAGCACCCGCTCTGCAAGTCACCAGAGGGAAAGTACTTTTGCCCCAACTACTCCTCAACCCCTTCCAGAGGCAAAACCTCAGCTGCAAAGTTGCCTGGATTGAAACTTGTGTTCTTGGGGGGAGTCATTTAATTTCTCGAAACACAAGTTCCTCTGTCTATATAAAGAGTGAGTTAGTAGCCCTTTATGGCACACAGGGAAATACTCTCAAATGGGGGAAATCAATGAAAATAAAGATAAAATTTGTTCTGGTAGGTGACACAGAGTAAGAACTCAGTAACTAAAAGCTACCCTAAAAGTCATACTGGTGACAGTGACCCCGTACTAGGATGGGCCGGACCTTGTTGCTCGTGATCTCACATGCCAGGAACCATGGGGCAGGAGAACAGTGCCCACCTGCCTCCACCACCGGCTCCTGTGCCTCAGATCTGGAGACCCAATGTCTGAGGGAACTAGTTCAGCCCCTTGAGAAACAGTTGAACTTGGACTTTCTTACGTTACTGCCACCCTGTGCATCATGGCAAGGATAATGCGCAAACCTCCTCCCAAGTTGTTTCAAAGAGGAACTAGAGCCAAGGCTGCCATCCTAAAGTTGGCTTTCCTGTAGCCACCTTGCTAGGCTCACAACCTTGCCTCCACCTGCCGGGGTCGTGTTGGGAAGAATCAAGGGCAGATTCATCCCAGCTGCCTTCCCGGGCCTTTACAGCCAGAGAAAGTGACAGAGGGATCCTTTCCCTGCACTAAGCACGGAGAGGGCTGCCTGAGATGACCAAGGCAGCAGCTGGGACTCCAGGAACAGGTACCTACCTGAACCTCATCCTGTCCTCATCATTCACTAGGACAAATCAAAGCATCTGTCTCAGTGTGTGCAATTTCCTGCCTCCTCAGCCTCTCTCTGTGTTGGTGACTAGAAAAGCAGCTGTGGGAATTGGCCAACCCTGTGAAATTGGCTCCAAGTCAGTCAGAACCACTGCACTGAGAGGCTGTGTTTGTTAGCCCAAAAGGCCCATCTGACCCATGCATGCCAGGAAATGCATGGGCCAATCCTAGGCTAGGTCTTCTATTATTTTTGGCAATAATGAGTGGTATACCAAAGGGACTTCCCCTTTTCTGCCACACAGAGTCACCAACTGCTGAGCAGTCAACAGCATTTCTTGTTCCCAAATCATCTCTCAGAGCACCTCTCTGGCTGCCAAGGCAGGCCATCCTGGCGTGACTCCGTTTCTGCGTTCCAGGCATTAGGCAATCCCACCAAGCTGGGATGGCTGCTAATGTCAGCTGCTTCCTTTTGGTGCTGCTGATTCCTGCAATCTGTAAACTCGTCATCTCTTCGGATCAGGTGTGCATTGAGGTGAGTCCAAATGGTTTGTCTATATTCAGATGGAAAGGTCTGGAAATTTTGAAATTAAGCTGTAGTCCCATTGGAACCCTGGCTTAGCATCCACTATTTGTGAGAGGGGCAACTGCATACACAGGTTACCTCCAAAAGTGTATAGAACATGGACAAAAAGGTAAGATTAATTCAGTACCAAAAAAAAATGACTGATCCATACACACAAGGATCTTCAAAATGTGCTTGGAAAAATCATTCTGAAATTATGAAATAACTGGGAACCTGTTTTATTTTTAAAATGAATTGAAATAGGCTTATCTTTAGTACCTTTTTTTTGTTCATGGCTTTTTGAAGTGTCCTTATAAGAAAGTTGGTTTGGGTTTTGGTTTTTGGGGTGTGAATGTGTGTGTGTGTGTGTGCACGCGCGCTGTGAGAAAGGAGACAAAGTGTGTAGGCAAGGAATTGTCAGGTGACATCTTAGCAGGAGGAAAGGAGAGGTTTCCTTTCTTACAAAACATTTTCCTCAAAGAATCCACATTGGACCATAAGACATGAACAGGAATCAGGCAAACAGCACATATCCACCACCACCGCTCAAAAAAAGCTTCCACCTCGCCTGTAGAAGCTGTTTTCCTGTCCTCCCAGCATATGACCACCATCCCCAAAGGCCCTTTGGCTTCCTAACTCTGAAGATAATGATTAGCGAGTATAGGATTCTGCCAAAGTTTCGGACTTGTAAAAGCTTACCCTGAATGGGGCTGACTCTCTCCTGTGTTTGGACAGATCGCCATGTTTTGCTAACCCACAGAGGTAAGAGATCTGATAACAGAGCCAAATGACACTTTCTATTTTGAAGCATAACAGTATTTATCAACAGTTGGGAAGTTCTGGGAGTGAGGGATGAGAGAGATCAAAGACCTGAGCTCAGCCTCTTGCCATCTTCTAAAATGCTGGAAGCTTCTTCCCACTGGCTCAGACCCTGCGTTGGGAGATTGATCTGCAAAGCAAGGCAAAGACTGGCCAGAGAAGACCAGAAATAAAATCTTGGCCTAGAATTTAGTTTAGAACAGAAACTAACAGAACCTTTTTAGTCGAATGGTGGGAAAGCCAGGCTGTTCTCAAAACCACAAGGGTCATAACAAGCAAGAAACATGAGAGCAGGAAAATGTCTGGCTCTGCTTGAGATGCCAGGGAAAACTAATATAGAATGGGTGATTTACACAACCGAAACGGATTGCTTCACAGTTCTTCTGGCCACAGGTCAGAGAGCAAGGTATTAGTAGGCTGTTTTCTCATGTGTGCATGTATGAGACACAGAGAGACTGCATTTATCATCACACCTTTGTTATGAAAACTCTAAGATCTTCAGAGTTTATTTTCTTTATATATTTTATTTTTTCAAAGTTTTAAAATTCTGTTTATTTATTCGGAACTTAGAGTGACATGACACAGAAAGAGTGAGAGCCAGAAGATAAAGAGATCTTCTATCCACTGGCTCACTCCCCAAATGGTCACGGCAGCCAAGGCTGAGCCAAGCTAAAGCCAAAACCCAGAAAGTCCACATGGGTTTCCAATATGAATGGCAGAGGCCCAAGATCTTGGGCCATCCTCTGCTGCCTTCCCAATGGCATGCCCAGGGAGCAACAGTGGGGACTCAGGTCACCAGTGTGCTATGGGATGCCAGCATCACAAGTGGCTAGCTTTAATCTTTTGTGCCACAAAGCTGGCCCCATATTTTCTATTTCATAGATTATTTATTTGTTCTTATTTGTAAACGCATTACAGGCAGAATGCTCTTCTGTCTGATGGTTCATTCCCCCAAAGTGCAGAGCAGCCAGGAGTAGGCAAGGCTGAAGTCAGGGCACAGGGAGAACATAGTGCCAGCCACACTGGCTGTGGGGGGTGCCCAGTGACTCATAGCCTCATCATCTGGCTCCCTGGGGCACAGTAACAGCAGAGGTTAGCAGTTGATCCAAACACCCACCCCTAATTTTCAAAATTTTAAATTGGCTTATAATACTTGTACATTTTTTCTGAGCATAAAAACAAGTTTCTTCTGCCTTTGTCTTTAGCCTTCTTTGTGGGTCTTCACAGAACACTCTCATGATGAGTGACTGTGGGCTAATTCCCTCTCCTTTTTGAAAAGGATGATTCCATGTTCTATTTCAGTGTATGTTTAATATAATTGCATCCTTTTCTAAGAGCCATCTTGTAATTTGAAAACTAGCATGGCTGAAAAGTTTTCAGAAGACTTTTCTGGGGGAGAGGTATGTTCCATCAGCCTGCAAATACTATTTATTGTAATACTTTACCTTAAGGCATGCAAAACTATTCAATTGCGTTTACTATGTGAATACCGGATATCAATTTTACTATCTCAAGTAATAATTATTTGAATAATGTTACAGTAACTAGAATCGTTTAAAGAGTGCCAACTGAGACTTTCCTGACTATTGTAAGCCCACCTTAAAAACATAATTCCAGAAGAAGTGCTTGCACCATGTACAGATTTTGATAAGTGCAAAGAGATTACTGGCTATGCTCTACCAAAAAAGATGAAAAGCAAAATTAATTTTATACTGTAGATTTATACAAAGAAACATCTCAAACCTTACCTTTTTATCCTGTGTGCCGAGATTTTTCTTTGAATAAATAACAGAATGCATCACTTCCTGCATGTCGATGAGATGAACTTTTTTTAAAGCTTTATTTATTTTTAGTGCAAAGGCAGATTTACAGAGATGAGGAGAGACAGAATGATCTTCCATCCACTGGTTCACTCGCTAAGCATCCGCAACAGCCGGAGCTGAGCTGATCTGAAGCCAGGAGCCAGGAACTTCTTCTGGGTCTCCCATGGGGGGTTCAGGATCCCAAGGCTTTGGGCTGTCCTATTCTGCTTTTCCAGGGCACAAGCTGAGAGCTGGAGGGAAATGGAGCAGCCGGCGCATGAAGTGGCACCCACACAGGATCCTAGCACGTGCAAAGAGGATTTAGCACAAATAAGAGGAAGTTCTTAGATAAAGATTTAAAATTGTTGATAATCAGCTCCAAAATCTTATGCCTATTTTTCCCTCCTTCTATCAATGCTTAAAGAACTCTGCCACACCCGAAACATCCTGTATTGCCTATCCTGTCTCTTCTTTGCTTTCAACGTTTAGGCAGTTTTTTTTTTTTTTCTTCCTCCAGCAAACTGTATAGTTCCAGGCTCTGACTTTCACAGTGTCAGCTTCCTGGTGCCAGCCTGGCTCTTCCTGCATTCTTTCTTCTGAGTGTCAGATTTGACACTCTCCAAATTGACACTCAGAAACTCTCCAATCGCTTCCACTGGGTTTCATCGGAGCACCGCTCATCTGACATTTTCCCATGCTTCAATGTCTTCCCCTACTTCCCACCCTCCTTGGAATTTAGAAGTTGAATGCTTCTGTTCTACCAGTGTTTACGCAGTGCTTGAAGTTGATCCCACATTTTTCAGAAAATCCCTTCACACACATTTGTTTGCCACAGTTGAGGTGTTTCAGCCATCTGCTGGGAAACAGGAGGGTTCTAGCTTTGTGCTGATGGCACCCCGTGGGAGTGAGTGTGCAGTGTGGCTTCAGCTTCAGGATGCAGCGCAAGTTCATTTTCACGTTAGCTGGGAGGAAACAGCCCCTCCACATCTCTGCTTCAGTCAGGGAAGCCCCGTTACCATGACCCTTGCTTCCTCTTTGCTTGTACGGCAGCTCCCCTTCATTGTGCCTTGAGTACCTCTCTTGAGTCACTCTCTTCAATTACAGCCTGAGATCCTGGGGGGTCAGGATTTTGTCATATGAATTTAAGGGGTGGGAAACAGCAAGGGAAGATCAGGGGTTTTTACCAGCCCCATAGGCTGTTTCGTTCAGGCTACAAGGTCAGTGTCACAAGACATGCAGATGACATGATAAGCAGGCAGGGGGGACAGCACCTCTTGCTGGTCGGGGAGGTGTGCTATCTACCTCCTCCAAATGTCCTCAGATAGGATCGTGTCACCATGAAAGTAGTTATTCTCGCACTTACTACTTCAACTCTCCAGCACCTATGCCCCTGCAAACCTCTGAAGGTCATTCCTTGAATGTTGCTGGCAGGTTTTGTAGAGCCCATGCTAACCTAACTGCCTAGTGAAGACATCAGGCCTCGCTGTTGCCAGTTCATTGGTCATGGCTCCCACTTTGGAACGGAAGAAAGTTCAAACGGGAGAGAGAAAACTAAAAGTGAAATATCAATGAGCTAATCACAGGATATGGCTAAGAACTTGCATTTTTTTTAACATATTGGTTACTCAAAACCATGTCAATTCCATAATGTTGTAAATTGCTGATGTTATGTTGGGACTCTTAATTGATTGGGACGATATTCTGCCAGCTCTACGTTCAGACCAGAAATGGTCTCCCCAAGAAACTGTTCAACTTATCTGGACAATAAGATGCTGGACTCTATGCTTGGTATATGTTTGCAAAGAAAGAATCTTGATTGAATTTGAACTGTAATACTGCAACAAGGTGGAAGAATCCACCATGGGGGAAGGGCATGGGGAGGGGTTGGGGGAAACCCAGAGCCTATGAAACTGTCACATAATGCAATGTAATTAATAAAAAAAAAAAAGGGAGAGAGAAGACTCTGGTCCCTTGACTACGTGCTGGATGGCCTTGAGCACTGGTCTCAGGAGTGCTGTCCAGTGTCCCAGAATCCACAATCCTGGCCTTGTGATGTAGTAGAGGCTTTTCTTTCTGGAGAAGAAAGGTGAGATGGAAACCTCCTAAGACAGCAATTTGCAGCCTTCCCTGTGAAAGCACTTGACTTTTACATGGCCTCATGACATACTCAGTTAATGCTGGCTCCTTTTTAAGAATGATTATTTATTTTGAAAAGCAGATTCACATACAGAGAGAGAGAGAGAGAGAGAGAGAGGGAGAGAGATTTCATTTGCTGGTTGGTTCACTCTAATTGGCCACACAGCTGGAACTGGTGAAGTATGGGAGAGGGAAGAGAGAGAGAGAGAAAATGAATCACTCCCCACATGGCTACCACAGGCTCAAGCCAGGTATCAGGAGTTTTGTGAGAGTCACCCATGTGGGTGCAGGGACCCAATCGCTTGGATCATTCTTTGCTGCTTTCCCAGGCACATTAGCAGGGAACTGGACCCGAAGTAGAGCAGCCAGGACAGGAGCCCATGGCCATGTGGAATGCTTGGCTTGTAGGCGGTAGTTTACAACATTGGTGCTGTGCTTTCCTTTACCTCTCCTGTCTCGCCTGAGTTCTCCGCAGAAGGGTTCTAAAGCTATTTATAGTGTGGGTGCTGGGAAGGAGATGCTGGGGGTCAGAGAGGATGAACGGGAGCTGGCTCTGAGAGTAAGAATTTTCTTGACTGCTGTTGAGTGAAATAATAGGAGTGGTTAGAAGAAATGTTTGCTGATGATAGAAGGGTTTGAAATAACAAAACCAGGACCACAACTGAGCCTTTCGAGGCTGACAAATATCCAAAGAATAGCTGGGATTCAGTGTTTTGTGATTGGGTTGTACTAACCTTAGACATTCTCTGAAACAATTGTGTGTGATTGAAGACATGCCCACAATCCCCTCAAAACCATGGCAAGAGAGACTTCCTATCCCTTAAGGAAGGGGTCTGAACGTTTAGTAGACCTCATTCTTGAGGCAAACTCCAAGTTGACAAGTACAGGGGCTTCCCAGCAGATTTGGGTAATAGCATGATTTTCTGATGAACAGTGACATGTTGATTCCTTTCATTTATTACCAACAAACACTGCATCATTAATCCTCACAGTGGGGCTGCAAAGTGGGGTCGCTTGTCATCTACTGGCCTCTGAGCCCAGAGAACACAGCATGGTGGCTGAGAGCTGGAATGTCAATCCAGGTAATCTGACTTTTCTAAAACAAAACAGAAAAATGAAGTGCATATACTTGGAATATTCTTTTCCTGGGGGAGTCAGATCGACTGCAGAGGGTTAGAGGTGTGCCTACTTAGGACTACTTCTTTTATTTGAGTGTTGCTTGCTCTGGGATTCAGTTTATCCATCCAATTGCTGCCTCTTGGATAGGAATGTGATTAATCAGGGGAGTCAGGAGGCAGCGTCCAGGATGCCTGCTGTGTCAGGGGAGCTGGGTGCTGTGCGTGTCGAGTACAGATGAGCTAGCCGCCAAGTTGGCAAGAAGCACTTGAGAGTGAAATTCAAAGGGCTCCAAATTAGAAAATGTCTGAACCCTTACAAAGAGAGAAAATAAGGCAGGGTGGGAGGGAGCTATAGATGAAGAAAAAAGAAGCAAAATAAGATCTTGATTGAAAAAAATGCAAATGAATACCTGAAGGGAAAAAAGATCTCAAATTCAGATGTCCCACTTGGCAGCCCTGCTGAGGCAGGGGACAAAACGGTGAAACAGGTCCCAGGGCCCAGCAGGTCATAACCCAAAGTCCCCTGACTTAGAATACGGGTGGGCACAGAGCAGTGGGTGAAATCACGTGGCCTTGCTGCAGCTGTGCTTCTGGGTGGCGCACATCCAGAAAGGTCCTGAAGGCAGTGTACCTGCAAAGGAGGGAGGAAATGCTGCTGGAATTGGCCACACAGTAAGTTCTAGAAAGAGAAGCAAGTCCTACAGAAGGTGGTCATGCAGCCCGGGGAAACCACAACCATGGGCGGGTATCTGCCCAGAAAGGCAACTGAAACACATGGTCCCCACAGAGGGTCATGCTGTCTGCTGCTTTTCTGGAACCTGCCCTTTCACTCTCTGCCATCTGGGTTTTGCTGTCACGAAGCACTGTCTGGAAGCTTGGAGCCAAATTCTGACAGCAAGGCTCAATGAAGATGGTATGTTTTAGCAACAAAAGATGTGTAACCTTTGCTGATTGTCAGTGGCAATAGATACACTTTTAAAAAGTGTGAAATAGGAGCTTGCATTCATCAAAACTTGCCCATGTCAGGAAGGACAATGCAAATATAAGAACAGGCCACCACAACTAAATGCAATGTGGGATCCTGGAAGGAAGAAAGAAAAACTACCAATCAGGTTATTATTGGGACAGTTGGTAAGATTTGAATATAAATGCTATGTTGGCTAATCACTACAGATCTGTGTTAATATTCTGAATTTGATCATGACATTGTGCCTATACAGGACAATATTCTTGTTTGTGGGAGATAGGAACTGAAATATTTAGGTGTGAAGGGTTATGATGTTTATAAATTAATCTCAATGAAAAAGACTAAGAATGACAGTGAGGGTGTGTGTGTGTGTGTGTGTGTGTATTTCCTGTCTTAAAAATATACAATCACTGGGGCCAGCATAATGGCTCAGTTGGCTAATCCTCAGCATTACAGTGCCAGCATCCTATATGGGTGCTGATTCATGTCCCAGCTGTACACTTCCTGAAACAGCTCTCTGTTTATCATCTGGAAAAGCAGAAGAGGATGGCTCCTTTGGACCCTGCACCTGCATGAGAGAACCAGAAGATGCTCCTGGCTCCTATCTTCAGGTTGGCTTAGCTCTGGCCATTGCAGCCATTTAGGAGCAAACCAGTGGATAGATGAATTTTCTCTCTCTCCCCTCTATAAATCAGCCTTTCTAACAAAACAACAAACAAAATTAAATCTTTCTTTTTAAAATGCAATCAACTAAAAACAAACTAATACCTCTTAAAAGAGTCCAGAGCATATGGCACTTCCTCAGGAGCCATCTCATCATACCAATTTTGATTGTACAGTGGGATTATAAAAGATATGAAAGGAACAGATGCAGTGGTTAAGCCATTGCTGGGGTTGCCTACAACGCATGTCACAATGCTCAGGTTTGAGCCCCTCTTCTGCTTCTGATCCAGCTTCCAGCTCCCATTCACCCCTTATTCAAGAATTCAGGACTCCCATGTGGGAGAGACAGGTGGAATTCTGGGTTCCTGGATTTGGCTTCCTCAACTCTGGCTGTTGTGGGCATCTAGGGAGTAAATTGGTGGGTGAAACATGACACTCTCTCTCTCTCTCTCTCTCTCTCTCTCTCTCTCTCTCTGTCTCTCTCTCTCTCTCTCTCTGTCTCCCCAACCCCAGCTCCTTTCAAATAAACAAACTTGTTTTTAACAAGTTGCAAGAGAGGGACCATTTCCAAAAAGAGATTGTTTTATGCTGCATTCCAGGTCTGATGTGGTCTTCTGACTACCCTGTGATTAGAGTCATCTGCTGGTTGTTGAGTTTTCACTAGTTCAGATTGAGCTGTTTCATTGCCCTGCCTTTCAGTTTCTGGGTGCTCCTTGCCATTCTCTGGACATCCAGCAGGCCCCTGCTCAGCATAGCTCCTCCTAGATTCTCAACTTTTTGAGTCACACACGTACAGTAACATGCTTAGTATGATTCACAACAGGCTGAGCCTCAGTATCATCTAGGCACCCCTGGGCACTGGCATGTTCAGGAGACAGAGGAAGTGCCAGCACTGAGCTGTTGGATAGAGGGCCAGAGTAGAACAAGATGAATTAAGGAAGTCCCATTTCATCAAATATGTGCAGCAGCATCAGTAATCCCAATAGGGAGCAGAATTTTTTTTTGAAGTGTGTTCCCAGCTCACGGGTACCTTCACCACCATCAGCATGGCAGCTGCATATGCGTAACACTAAAGAGACATAAAACAGCAACTAGAAGTGGCCCTTCTTCAGCTCACCATTCAGGCAGAACAGTTATCACAAGATATTTTATTGTTTTTTTTTTCACTTTTTTTTTTATTATTTAACTTCATTAATTACATTGTATTATGTGACACAGTTACATAGATACTTGGGTTCTCCCACCCCTCCCCAAACCCTCCCACCATGGTGGATTCCTCCACCTTGTTGCATAACCACAGCTCAAGTTCAGTTGAGATTCCCCCATTGCAAGCATATACCAAACATAGAGTCAGACCAGAGAGGGTATACCTAAGAAGCCGTTGAACTTGACTGGACAATAAGATGCTGGACTCTATTGTTTTTTTTTTTTAAAGATGTATTTATTTTGTTACAAAGTCAGATATACAGAGAGGAGAGACAGAGAGGAAGATCTTCTGTCCGATGATTCACTCCCCAAGTGAGCCGCAATGGCCGGTGCACCGATCCGAAGCCAGGAACCAGGAACCTGGAACCTCTTTCAGGTCTCCCATGTGGGTGCAGTGTCCCAATGCATTGGGCCGTCCTCAACTGCTTTCCCAGGCCACAAGCAGGGAGCTGGATGGGAAGTGGAGCTGCCAGGATTAGAACCGGCGCCATATGGGATCCCAGGGCGTTCAAGGCGAGGACTTTAGCCACTAGGCCACGCCGCCGGGCCCTATCACAAGATATTTTATACACTGCCAGTACTTTCAATGAGGATAGGGCTTGATGATTTCAAGGAAATCGTCCATATTTATGGGTACCAAAGCCAGGCCTACCAGCATATATAGGGCTTTCTTTTTCCCTACTCATCAGCTCAATCTGAGTGTTACATGCCAGGTGTGTGTTTCAAAGACATTATGTGGATTTGCGGCAGTGCCTGAGGAAGAATTAATTACCAGAAAACATAAGCATGGTATTTTCATCAGTGACAGTTATAGTATTGTCACCATACTGAAGAGAGCTGGTGATTTCCTGTAGTTGGGCATGCTCTCTGAACCTACTAAAAAGTGTGTCAGTAAGCAGAAATTGGAATAAAATGGAAAGCTACTAAAATGACAGCATCTTGAAAAGTTTGTGTTTCAGAGAGAGTTGTGTGTAGTTCTGTTTATGGGTAAGCAGGTGTCTGCAACTTGGGGAGGAACGCTGCTCAAGTTGGAGGTGCAGGGTCAGGTCTTTTCTCTGCCAGCAGGACAGTCTCTGGGGGTCTACCAATGAGCTCTCATGTGGATGGTTGGATGGACTTTCCTGGATGCTGAGATTGTTGCAGCCCTTGGTCCTTGTGTCTCCAAGGACACATTCCCTGGAGATCATTTTTCTAACTTCTAGAAGCAAAAGTAGATTCCACCAACCTTCACGCCTGCCCCACTACTTCCATTCCGTTCCATTGCATTGCATAGCCCTCTCCCCAACTACCTCCCAGTTTTTGCCTAGCTAGTTCAAGAGTTAGAACTTGGGCCCAGGGATCTAATAAGCCCTGACTAGCAGGCTTTTGAATCCTTAGCTATGCTGGGGTACCAGATGAGGAAGTCATCTACCCCTTGTGCCCCTAGGCCTAAGGGCTGATAGCAGCAGCTGACAGATCCAGAGATCAAAATTAACTCCTACTCGAGATGTCAGAGACTAAAACTAACTCCTGCTATTTTCATGGCATAGTGAGAAAATTCTAAACATAAACAGAAGTATTTACGAAGAAGTTTGCACATATATGTCATGCAATGGCCAATAGTCATCAATGTTTTTCTTAAACTTTATTAGCGCCTCCTTTTTCAATAGTTTTTTTTCAAGTTTTATATTTTGTTAAAAAATCTATTTTTATTGGAAAGGCAGATACACAGAGAGGAGGAATCAATAGTGTTTTAAAGGAAATCCCAAACACCTACATATTTTGTCCCTAAATATTTCAATATGCACTTCAAAAAGAATATAGCATTTCTTTTACATAACCACAAGGTCATTATCATTAACAAAATCCATAATTTCTTGAAGCCATCAAAGCCTATTCTCCTTTAAAGTTCTCTAACAGTGCATTAAAATGTCTTGTGACAACTCTTCTGCCTGAATGGGGATCCGAACAAGGGCCACTCTTAGTTGCTGTTTTATGTCACGTAAGAAATCTCTCTCTCTCTCTTTTAGACATACTAATAAAACAAAGTCACTTCTGTGAGCCTCCCACATTCTGTTTTTTGACTGATTACTACTGTGTGGTATATGCTTAAATCTACCTTATCTCTAAGATATGAAGTTAGGTCAAATGTCTGGAGAGGATTCCAGTTTAATTTTTTTGCATTTGGGTAGGTTTTTATTGTTTTTGTTTTTGAAGGGGGAAGATGTTTATTCCAAAACAGAATATATAATGTCTGGTTGTTTTGCTTTGAAGAATCCAACCAGGAGTCAACTTGTTTTCAAAGGGAAAGAAGACATTTCTATGCATCACCAATCAATCTCAAAAACTCTACACAGAGAAGTCTTTTTTCCATTCCCCCGCCAGTCCCATCCTTTCCCTTAAAGATAATCAGCTTGTAGTTTTCCATGATTTCTTTCAGTAATAGTAGAAAAAGCAAATACACCTTTCTCACACAAAAGCTGGTATGCTATTTATTATTTATGAGAGGTATGGATTTCAAAATGTCACGGAAAACAAAATTAAAAGATAAGCTTATTTTTACAAAAAGCAATGTTTTCATGATTTTTTTCGTAACATGCATTTTTTCCATATACTTTTTCTTTGTACACCATATACACTATATGCAGTTTTGTATTTTTGCTTTCTGTTGTTGCTACCTGCAGTGTGTCTGGAATATCACTCACTATCCATGTAGGGAGAAGTGGCCAGCTGCAGCTAGCTGTGTGCAGGGTTCCATTTTGGGAATGTATCATGATTTGTTCAGTTAGCCCTATGTTGAAGGATCATGTGGTTATTGAGAATATTTTGTTATTACACAAAAACACTGTAATGGGGAAGTTGTTTTGTCATTTCGCAAGCACCTATCTGGTACTTTACTATATGTAGGATTACAGCTGAAAGTGTAAATCACATGTGATTTTGCCAGCTACTTACACAGATTACCAAATGCAATATTAATGGACGATGTTTCTTCTACCAGAAAGAAGTGAACAAAACCTATAACTGTGAAAACTTAGGACTCAACAAAATTCCTGACACTCTATCAAACGAAACAGAAATTTTGGAATTCAGCTTTAATTTCTTGCCTGCAATTCAAAATACAACCTTTAACAGGCTCCCAAAGCTTACCTTTTTGGATATAACCAGGTATGTATTTAAGTTTCTTGTGCATTCATAAACTTAAGTAAATTTACAACTTTGATTCACACTGTTTCCAGAAACTTCTCATGGGTGTTAGAACGAATCTGCTTATCCTGGATGCTTATTCCTTCCCATGAAATACTTTTTAAAATATTTTTAGTTTAATTCTTAATTCTTCTTAACAGATCCATGCAATACATTTATACCAGTTAACTGTAATTTAAGTAAATGGCAATCAAAGGAAGGAAAGTGAATTTTTCTGAAGTCAGTTGTACCAGCGGTGCTATGCAAGACATTCGTATGAATAATTGCAACAACAATTGAAATTCATCCTGTACTAAATCAGATACCGAATGCTGTATTACATAATATTTTAGCATGGCTGACTGTGACTGGGTGATGACACTTCTGAAAATTTACAGCAGGAACACACGCAATCTACTGACCTCTTTTTTCTATGAGTTGGAAAAGGAATTCCTCTGTTGTGTTGCAGGTGTAGAATCAGCCTTCCAAATACCAAGCTTGATTTGAGAACTGGTGGGAAGAACTAAACAAGAAAATGCAGTGTGTGTCTGTGTGTCTGTGTTCCAACATACATACCAAGTTTACACCCTCGTAGCGATCCGATTTCTGCTGCTTGGGTCCTTCCATTTGCAAGGTTTCAGAGTGACTGAGCCTTCATTTCCATGGAGGAAGTCATGTTGTATAGACACCCCCCTCCAACTACATGAAGAAACCAGCTGTACATGAGTGTGCATGTTTACATATGTGTATAATCCAATATTTTAGTTGTAATGCCAATATGAGATTCTCTGAACCTCTGATGACCATACATCTGGAGTTGTCGTGTGTATCACGTGACTCCCAATAGTTCTATAAAGGAGTCATATTTCTGTACTCACTGATGAACAGAAGTTGAGAAAAGAGATCATCTGTCCAGGATGGCACAGAAGCAAGTATTGATGTATTATGAAACAAATATAAGTGACCTTAACAAGTTGGTGGAAAATGGAATTCAAAGTAAGTTTATTTTGGTGTAGAACAGATGTTGAGATCCGTGTGTATAAAGGATATTCAAAAAGTTCATGGAAAGGGGCTAGCGTGTTAGAGTAGGTTCAGCTGTGCACCAGTGTCCCACATGAGTCCTGGATTGAGCCCGGCATCTCCATTTCTGTCCTAACTCCCCACTAGTGGCCTGGAAAGCAATGGAAGAGGGTGTCCAAGTCCTTGGCCCCTGTTAGAACCTCCTGGTTCTTGACTTCATATCAATCTAGTTAGGCTGTTATGGCCATTTGAGGAAAAGACTGAACCAGCTGGTGGAATATCTTTTTCTATCTCTCCTTCTCTCTATAGAAGTCACCCTTTCAAATAAAAACAAATAATTTTTTTAAAGTTCACGGAAAACATGCAGTATGAAAAATCTATGTGATTTTCATTTTTTACACAAAAATAAGTTTAGCTTTTAATTCCATTTTCCACAAGCTGTTAGAAATGTCCCCATGCTATATATTATTGTGTGTGTGTGTGTGTGTATAAAGAGAGAATTTATATGTGTAACTTGAGAGGCAAATAAACATAAGAGAGAGCTCCCATCTGTTAGTTCACTCCCCAGGGACTGGGCCAGGTCAAAGCTGAGAACCAAGAATTTGATCCAGGTCTCCCATGTGGCTAACAGGGACTCAACTATCCCAGCCTGATGTTTCCCAGGATCTGAACTAGCAAGAATGTGGACAAAAGAACCTGAGTTGGGACGAAAAATCAGCCACTCTCATGTACAAAGTTGAGACCTTAACTAGTGTCCTACCTACCAGGCCAAACACTCAGCCCTATTGTCTATTATTTTAGCAAAAATAGTAAATCACAGTTTGATTTTGTCTATAGTCAATTAAACCACCCATAGTTGCTAAGAAATCAAATGCGAACCTCTGAAGGCTCCATATAATGGGACAAGATATCTGGAAGAAATTCCAAGTCAGAGTGTTCAGAACTAATTACTGATGAATAGCTCATTAATTAATTCAAGTACTAAAGTAGGTTTTCCTGTTTACCTTGAGTAATACTATAGACAGCTTCACTTTACAGAACTGTTAATGCATGCTGCATGTCTTGTTCTGTTAAATGATTGTTGAATGCCTATGTTTTCCAAAGGTGTCAGATTAACTGGATACATGAAGATGCTTTTCAAAGCCAAAGTCAACTGAGCACTCTTGTGCTCACGGGAAATCCCCTGGTATTCATTGCGGAAACTGCGTTTAAAGGGCCCGTGTCACTGAAACATCTGTTCTTAATTCAAACAGGGATAACCAGTCTTGAGTTTATCCCAGGGCACCATCTGAAACATTTGGAAAGTTTGTATCTTGGAAGCAACCATATTTCTTCCATTGAGCTCCCTGAAAACTTCCCAATAAAGAATCTGAAAGTTCTGGATTTTGAGAATAACGCTATCCACTTCCTCCATAAAAAAGACATGAAGTCCCTGAAACAGGCTAGCAACCTGAGCCTTAACTTCAATGGCAATGACATTAAAAGTGTTGAATCCGAGGCTTTCATGTCAATGACCTTCCAAAGAGTGAACTTCGGAGGGACTGTGGACCTGTCTGGCATCTTCAAGGGTCTGAGGAAGTCCACCATTCAGTCACTGTGGCTGGGCTCATACGAGGACACTGATGACGCAGAACTGAATTCAACCACATTTGAAGGACTTTGTGAAATGTCTGTGAAGAGCATCAACTTGCAGAAACACCATTTCCAAGATCCCACGGCAGCCACGTTTCAATGCTTCACACAGCTGCTGGAGCTGGATCTGACAGCCACTCACTTGCACCAGTTACCCAGTGCGATTAAGGGCATGCAGTCACTCAAGAAACTAGTTCTCAGTGTAAATAAATTTGAAAACTTGTGTCACATCAGTGCTGCCAGTTTTCCATCCCTTACACATCTCTACATCAAAGGCAACACAAAGAAACTCCAGCTCGGTGTTGACTGCTTGGAAACATTAGGAAACCTTGAGCACCTGGATTTGAGCCATAATGATCTAGAAGCTGCTGACTGCTGCCAGGTACAGTTCAGAGGTCTGTTGCGCTTGGAAAACCTCAACCTGAGTTACAATGAGCCCCTGCAACTCCAGAGTCAGGCATTCAAAGACTGCCCTAGACTCAGATTTCTGGATTTGGCCTTCACCCACTTGAAGCTGAGTGAGCAACCAAGTCCCTTCCAAAATCTCCGTCACCTGCAGGTTCTGAATCTGTCTCACTGCCTCTTAGATACCAGAAATCAGAATCTCTTCATGGAACTGCCTGATCTCCGACATCTGAACTTACAGGGGAATCCATTTTACGACGGGACCATCCCCAAAACCAACCTGCTTCAGACACTGAGCCGCTTGGAGAGTCTGGTTTTAGCCTCTTGCGGTCTTCACTCCATTGACCCCCAGGCATTCCGTAGCCTTGGAGAAATGAGTGTTGTCGACTTAAGCCATAACAACCTGACACATGATAGTCTTGAAGCCCTTGGCCACCTAAAAGGAATCTATCTCAACTTGGCCACCAATGTCATTCGCACAATCCCATACCATCTCGTCGCCATCTTGTCCCAGCAAACCACCATTAATTTAAGTCACAATCCCCTGGACTGCACCTGCTCAAATAATGCTTTCTTAACATGGTACCAAGCAAACCTACAAAAGCTCGAAGGCTCCGAGCAGACCGTATGTGCCACCCCGCCGTCTCTCAGGGGAGTAAAACTCTCTGCTGTCAAGTTACACTGTGGGCTGACAGCCATGGGCATTTGCTTTCTGGTGGTGCTTTTAGGGTTGTTCATCATTCTGCTCGTTTTTGCAATTAAGTTCCTCCTCAGGTGGAAATACCAGCACATTTAAGGATGCAAGTTTTCAGCCAAGGCCAAGAAGTGTTCAGCAAAATTGCCCTCAAGGAAACAAACTGTCATCTGCAGCTGAAAAGATGTAACAGATGGTTTCAGGAGCAGGGAGATTTCCGGGTGCTTTTTCTGACCCCCTCTTTTCACCCTTGTGAGTCACAGAAACCATGAGCCTCCTTGGTGGGGATGCAACCCAGGCTGGAGGACCAGTTGAAGCTGTGAGACACAAACAAGGAAATGGGTGCACAACAAGGAAGAGGCCACGACTGTCAAGTGGCAGGGGCAACTGGCTTTGCAGCCAGACCCCTCCACTCACACAGACACCAGCAGCACCTCACACCCCGTGCTGGAACGGCACTGCCAGGCCACTCTGAACCCCTCATCTTTTCGCATAGCTTAGGCACTGTGCTTGCCTCTGGGTTCATGGTCGTGGATCCATTTGGGAAACAATCTGAGAAAGTCTCACTGTTCGTTTCTTTAAATGAACAGAATAAAAACACAGCGAATTTAAAGACTGGGAAATGACTCTTGCTATTAAATAAACTCTTTAGTGTCCTTAATCCGTAAGTTTCTAACATCTCCACCATGTCCCTTCGGTTCAAATCGTTACTAAATAAATACATGAATAAATATACCTGCCCAGGCGCAATGGCCTAGCTGGTACAGTCTTCGCCTTGCACACACAGGGATCCCATATGGGCTCCAGTTCTAATCCCGGCAGCCCCACTTCCCATCCAGCTCCCTGCTTGTGGCCTGGGAAAGCAGTTGAGGATGGCTCAAAGCCTTGGAACCCTGCACCCACGTGGGAGACCCGGAAGAAGCTCCTGGCTCCTGGCTTCAGATTGGCTCAGCTCCAGCCATTGTGGCCACTTGGGGAGCGAATCATTGGACGGAAGATCTTCCTCTCTGTCTCTCCTCCTCTCTGTATATCTGCCTTTCCATTAAAAAAATGTTAGAAAAAATTAAAAATAAACAAATACACCCACCCTTCTTCAGTGCAAAGCTTAGGATATTAGCCACATCTGGTTCACTCCTCCCAGAGCCAGGCTCCCTGTGGCAGATCTGAGGTACTCACTTTCTCTATAGATGATAATATTCATCTATAGAGAAGGTGGGCTGTGATCCCAAGTGTACTTTACCTCTGAATGTTGGAACTTTAGAAGCATTTCTTCTACAAACATGGTGAGGTAAATGCAGTTTGTTTCTAGGCTGGCCCTAAAAAGCCTGTTCCGCTGGAGAGCACCTGTCACAGCACATTCACTGTGAACAGGATGGTGTGGAAGGAGATGTCCCAGTACGCCACCTACTGGGCACACCAGGAGGCTGATACACAGCAAGGTGATTTCCAAGAAGGCTGAGCTGCCTGCTAAGGTAGTTCCAGGGACAGCCAGGTGACTGGGCCAATGAATGCGGACAACCAGGTCATGAGAAAAATTATATCACAGCTTAGACCTTCCCAAATCCCAGCGCAAACATTGTGAAGTCTGAATTGTCAGACATTCCTTCTTGTCATGTTTGTCCTCCAATACTGCACTGATACGATTTCGATTCAATTCTAGATAAATGTACCAACATTTAGATTGTGTATCAGTGTAAAATGGCTTGACTTCAATATCCGATCAGAAGTCATCATCCCTGAGGCTGTTGGCATCACAGTGGCGCCTAGCAACAGAGCAGCCACGAGGGGACCAGTCCTCTGTATCTCTTCTTCACTCCCGGAAAAGCAAAGCAGGCATTGAGGGGAACTGCTGGGGATCTCCTTCCTGCTCAAGGATTCCAGCTCTTCCCTGCGCTTTCCGTTGTCCGCAGCTGCTGCCACTGCTCTCTGCCAATGAGGTCCCTCGCACAATTGGGTCAGGGCTGATGCTGCTTCCCAGAGAGAAGCTCTTCCCTGCCTCACCCACGCTGCACTCAGTTCACTCTCTTAGCATCCCGATTATCTTCATTACATTTGTTGGGATTTGGAATTATCTTTTTGTTTTGTCTCTCTTCCTGTCTTGCCTCCAGGAACAGGCTATTTTGTAGGATCCAAGACTATACCTGGGATGCAGAAAGGGCTGCATATATATATATATATATATATATATATATATATATATATATATATAATATATATGATATATATGTATACACATATATAATTTTACTTATTTTATTAGTATCATTTTATAATACAGCTTCATAGGCCCTTATCCCCTCCCCAACTCCCTCCCCCCTCACTGAGTTCCCCCGTATCATTACTATGGTATAGTTATTCATATACAATCATATGGACCTCTCTACTGTTCCCTGGGGCTCCTGGAAGTACGCCACCTGAATCTCCTCTGTTTCTGGGTTTTACCCCCAGAGATTGGGATCGTTGGCCAGAAGTTGCCACTGGTAGCTCAGTTAAATGAATCTATGTTAAATCTTTTTGTATGACACAGGTAAGTTTATTGTGCCTACTTCTCCCGTCTCAGAGTGTCGAAGGTCTGTACTCCTGTCTTAGGCTGCAGCAGCCCATGGGGGTCCCTGGGTAATTTTTCGAATGTGAGCACTTGTGGTGTGTGTTTAGCACCATGGAAAAGACCACTCGGATATCAGAGCACCTGGAGTAAAATCTAACTCTGCTTCATATCCCAGTTCCCTGCCTCCTGCTAACGGACACCCCGGGAGGCAGCAGATGATAATTCCAGCATTTAGGTCCCTGCCACCCACAGGGAAATAACAAATTGAAATCTGGGGTCCATGCAGTGGGTGCTTAGAACCACCATCAAGTCACTGCTTAGAAAGTATTCCGTATTTGTGTATGTGGTTCAAGTTTTGGCTAACTCCACTTCTGGTCCAGCTTCCTGCTAATGCACATCGTGAGAGCCAGTAGATGATGGCTCAAGTATTTATATTACTGCCACCCTGATAAAATACCTGGATTGAGTTCCCGGGTCCTGGCTCTGAACCTGCTCACCCCTGGCCATCATGAGCATTTGTGGAGTGAATCAGTGAATGTGATACCTCTATCTCTCTCTCTAACTCTGTTTTTACCTCTCAACTAAAATAGCAACGAATTATTTATTTATTTATTTATTTATTTATTTATTTATTTATTTGCTGAAAGAGGATCAGGCTCCTCGCTTTGGCCTGGCCCAGCCCAGGCGTTGCAGGTATTTGAGGAAGGAATTGGTAGGTAGAAGATGTCTCAAACTCTCACCCCTTCCCCCTCTCAAACTCCCACCCACCTCTACTTTTCAAATAAAAAATAAATTTTAAGATTTTTGTTATTTGTGAACTGTTTTCTGCCTTAGGGATTTATACTGCAAATAGAAATTATAATTGCTGGTCCATCACCCAGGAGCCACACTGTGTCCTTAATACTAAAGATGTAACATAGAAAAACAAAAGCATCCCTGTAGCAAATCTCTGATGCGGATTGCATCACACTAAAGACGACAAGGTCCCAAGGTTAGCAAAACATAATTACCCGTCTTGCTTGCATCCATCAGGCATGCTCCCCTGTGTCACCTGCAACTTGCTGCTCCAATAATGCACTTCTGTCTAAGGCTCCGTGACAGCTCCTCTGTTTTAAGCAACAGTAAATTCACCCTGAAAAGTCAGAACGGGAGGTTTATGTTGGCTGCTGTCAATTTTATTGCTTTATCCTGGTGAGTAGGATAGAATCTGTAGACATTGTGTGTTTATTGGTTTTATGTATCGCATGTTGCTGCTGTTCTGACAAGCCAGTCCTATAAAAATGTGCTCTTATTGCATGATGTAGCTCAGCGAGCTGACCCTGCATTTCAAAGTGTACTGAAGCAAATAGCATTGAAGTCCATAAAGGCCGGCTGGTCTCCGTCACAGAGGCCTCTGCGTGAGCTGCAAATCTTACAGCCTGGCAGAAAATGATCCACTTTTCTGCATCTGTAAAATTCCAAGGCAGGAAAGCCTTATATCAGTCCAACTTGTCCAACTTGCTAGTGAGCGTCATTTGGAATGTTGACATTTATGGAACTAGGGAAGAAGAAGTTTACCTCTTCTTTTACATTAGAAAAGAATGCAGGAGGTGTGCCCTGGGCCCCAGCGGCATGGCCTAGCAGCTAAAGTCCTCACCTTGAACGCCCCGGGATCCCATATGGGCGCCGGTTCTGATCCCAGCAGCTCCACTTCCCATCCAGCTCCCTGCTTGTGGCCTGGGAAAGCAGTTGAGGACGGCCCAATGCATTGGGACACTGCGCCCGCGTGGGAGACCTGGAAGAGGTTCCTGGTTCCTGGCATCGGATCGGTGCGCACCGGCCCGTTGTGGCTCACTTGGGGAGTGAATCATCGGACAGATCTTCCTCTCTGTCTCTCCTCCTCTCTGTATATCTGACTTTGTAATAAAAAATAAATCTTTTTAAAAAAACAAAAAAGAGGTGTGCCCTGAATGCTAAAGAGAAATAACTGGAGTGACACCAAGCTGGGGTGTGGTTAGCTCTAAGCAGGTCATGAGGGAATCCTGAGTATTGGAATAGAATTGATTGGAAAATTAATGTTCAGCTGTAGAGAAAAGACCTTGCCCCAGGGTGGCTCCCAAAATTGGGTAACCAGCAGAATCTCCTGGGGAGTTCTTTACAAAACAAATTCTTCTTCTCCACCCCTAGCTATTGATGTTTGTTGACTGGGGTAGGCCCTAGACTCTTAGCCAAATGATTTTGCATACAACGCTTCCCTAGCCTGAATTTTGGCAATCAATAGCAGGAGTATGTTTAGGCGCCATGTGTCAAATGAACTGTTTCATGTCACAAAAGGAAATTTCCTAAAAACAAAAGGGAGTAGTCACTGGGAAGCCCTCAAGTCCAATGGCAAAGCATGTCAGGCAGGCAGTTTCTTTGTCTCTTCGGCTGTCTCTGCCAGGCTAAGTCCTGAGCTCCAAACCATCACCCACACACTCCAACCCCATCTGAGCTAGTTGCAGCCTGAAATTGCTTATTTGGAAAACAACTTCAAAAACTATAGTTGAAAAAAGAAAATTGACAGATTACATTAAAACGCATTACTACTCAAGAAAGATTAAGCCACGAAATTTATCAAATGCCTTGCTCCATCTTTCCCATCTTTCGTTAATATCCTCTGAGAACTTGAAATCCAAGACGTGGTGCAAGAGTCTGTAAAAGGAAGCGGAAGGCACGTGGCCACCACAGCTTTCATCTACCTCCTCTTCCTCCCTTTGTGTTGTTTTTACAGATTTTCTAAATAGTTTGGGTCTCCCTTTTTCTTTCTCCTCTTAGAAACAATCTAAAATATGCAAAGACAGGTATTAAATTAAGGGGGATAGGGCTCAGCAGCGTGGCCTAGTGGCTAAGGTCCTCGCCTTGATCCCATATGGCCGCTGGTTCTAATCCCGGCAGCTCCACTTCCTCTCTATCTCTCCTCCTCTCATTACATCTGACTTTGTAATAAAAATAAAATAAATCTTAAAAAAAAAATTAAGGGGGATATATCACATGCTTTTAAATAAACCAGCTATAAACATGTCAAGTCCATTAGCAGAAAATACCAGTTAAGATGAGATGAATTGCTAAATCTGATGGAGAATACGGAATAATGGAGTGGGTGGGATGTAGAGTTACAGAAGGTGCATGCCCTTCTTACAGGAGTATAGACTGCTACAGTCATATGGCACTGTGGCAACAAATAGTCCAATATGTGACTCACAAATTCTGCCCTGAAAACATATTTCGTGGAAATTTCTTATGTTAACAAAGAGAGTGGTTTGAATATTTTTCAATAAAAGAGTGTGGATGGAAGAAGTCCAAATCCTACCTTGAAGAATCCAAGGTCATCGGAACGACAGCCAGGAGCCCTGAGCGGTCCGCAGAAACAGAAGAACGGTAAACTTCCTTCGGGACTAGGGAGAGGAGCTTTCTCTGGTCCTTGCTTGGTTCCAACTTTGGGTCCCCACCTCTCTTGCAATGACCATCAGGATCGCTCCGGAAACCCCTCAAAACAAGCAAACAAACAAACAAACAAAATCTAGAATAGATAGAAAACAACAAGGAAAGCTTAGAACCAGACAGGAAATGGTCAGCATGGATTCACTTATACCTCACTAGGTGGGACACAAAGATTAGTTACTCCTCACTAAGGTATTGAAGATTTCTCTGCACACCCCTCCTAAAACTGTTCTGCACCTCAACTGTTGACACACATCTTGTTAGGGTTATAAGCCAGTTTAGATTATCCTAAAATCTGTCAAGTTCAGCAAAATTATGCTTCAACACTATAAACTGATAAATACTAAAATTAAAATAGACACGAGACAGCTCAATAGTACCCTATAGCCATTTTAAGGTGTATAGAAGCCGGTTGTATATAAACTAAAATTGAAGTGTCAATGAAGATGTCACAGGATGTGGTGAAGAACTTGTATTTTTTTTTAACATATTGGTTACTCAATACCATGTCAATTAATTCCATAACGTTATAAATTGTTGCTGATGCTATGTCAGGGCTTTTAATTGATCGGGATGATACTCTGCCAGTTCTACCTTCAGACCAGAGATGGTCTCCCCAAGAAATCATTGAACTTATCTGGACAATAAGATGCTGGACTTTATGCTTGGTATATGTTGGCAATGAAAGAATCTCAACTGAATTTGAACTGTGGTAATGCAACAAGGTGGAGGAATCCACCATGGGGGGGGGGGGCGGGGTTGGGGAGGGGTGGGGAGAATCCCAGAGCCTATAACACTGTGTCACATAATGCAATGTAATCAATAAAAAAAAAAAAAGAGTGTGTATGAGAAGACACACAGCTCCTTATGCAAAGAATAGAGGCAATGATTAAATACAGCCATGGCCATGTTGTTGAATTGTAAAATTGTTAAGAGTCTAGATGAATTAATTTAGCAGAGTTTGAGTAAAGAAGGATTTATGAATTGGAAAGCTCCATGAACCAGTCACAGTTCAAAGAGCTCTACCCAGCGTTTGACTTATTTGGACACGATCCGATGCAGCATATGCCTTAAATGCGCACAATCTGATTAGATGGCAGCCTATGAGTATGTGAGCTTGCCTATTGTGATTGGCTGAGACTCCGGTATCTGGTCCACAAATATACTTGGCTAGGTTGCAGTTCATTTAACGATCATGGCTGCTTGAGGCTAATTTTTTTTTAAAGATTTATTTTCATTTGAAAGGAAGAGTTACAGGGGAAGGAGAGACACAAAGATCTTCCATCCACTGGCTCACTTCCTAAATTGTCACAGTAGCTGCAGCTGGGTCAGCCTAAAGCCAGGAGCCTGGAGCTTCTCTTGGGTCTCTCACAGAGGCTCCGGAGCTCAACAACCCGGACCGTGCTCTGCTGCTTCCTCAGGCCATCAACACAGAGCTAGATCAAAAGTGGAACAGCTGGGATACCAACCTGCACCCAAAGGGATTGTTGGTGCTATAAGGCAAAGGATTAATGTGGAGCCACAATGCCACCCTGAGGCCAAATTTAATTTAATAATAAATTTAACTTAATAAAGCTTAGTAGAGGGGAAAAAACCAAAATAACATATTGACAAGTCATTTTCATGAATTAGAAGGCTTATACAAAAACAAGGATATACATGCTTTAACGTAACACAAACCCAAAAAAAAACCCGTTAACATATTTGCTGAAGTTCAGGGAGAGGAACTAGACGGTAGTGTTGGAATCATCTCAACAGAGATAGAAGGAATTACTGGGAAATGAACTGGCCCTAGCACAGGCCAAGGTGGAGGTGCCAGGAATTGAAGATTAAGATGACCTCTATATCCTGTATAGGAGATTTTCTAACATACATGGGAAAAATTAATATGGCACATACAAATAAGAAAATGCTTTGAAGGCATTATAAATAACACAAACACTACTTTTATAGACACTGAAATGCTCACATATTTGTGTTGTAATATGCAACCAAAATAGCAAGTTGCTGAAGAGTATTTCTGCTATTTTGATTTGTAGCAAAAGAAAACTATACCTATCAATGAATGAGGGGCCGAGTGGTCAGTGGATTTGCAGTGTCTCAACTACTTCCCTTCTTGTTTGCCTGTCTTTTTAATCAGCCTTCTGTGACCAGGTTTGGACAAAGAGGAGAAAAAAAAAATACCTCATTGTTCCCCTTCTTTTCCAATTTATCTTCTGGTTAAAAGTTATAAAATTTTAAATTAGCAAGTGATAACAGCTCATTTTTATAAAGTATAACTTTTTCTTTATTGAAAAGCTTTTTTTGTTTTATTCTATTTTAATATATATATATTTTTTTTACAAAGATGAGGGTTTATAGACCCATGCGGGCTTCCCATTAGGATGGAGAGGGTTGAGCTTTGGGGGACAGTAAGTAGGATATATGTTTCTGTTTTCCACCCTGTATCTGCTGGGGGTGCAAGACAGGTGCACAGCTTCTCACTGTCAGACTACATCGGTGCTGGGGACTAGAACAGTCCTTTGATATCACCCTAGAGTCCCTGTTCTGGGGATGAATGTGCTGATGGTGTTACTTGAGTGGTCTGGATTGTTCTGAGAAGTTATCAGCTTCATTCCGGCAGAAGTGAGACATTCTTTCTAAGGTCTGTTGTCTGTCCATGTCTAACTCTAGGTGCTTGCTATAAAATATAGCCTGGAATGTTACTCAACCTGCCCCTCTTTCCATTCTTCAGAGAGATACTCAAAGTCTTCTGTTGGCTTAGTTGAGCTAGCTGTATTGCCTTTCATGTGCACCTGGATATACTCTCTATTCTTGAAAAAGAGTCAGTAACTGAAGTGGCTGTAATGTGTGCTCTAGGTTGGACCCATTGTCTACATGATTTTCTCTGAAGTCAGAGATTGAGCGCAGTGATCTAGTTGGAGAGCCCCTTAAGGAACCCCACCTGAGAAGTCCTCAGATCTCAAGCACACCAGGTCTACCACATGTCCACAGAAGCATAGATAGTTCATCTGCTTGTCCAGACTTTGGGGATGCAGATGTTGGCTGCCAGCTTTGCAATGCCTTCCTTCTTCACCTCCCAACCACCGGACAGCCATCTCCAGGCAGTGCGTAGTCAAGGGAAGGATGAATCCCGGCAGGAGTGTCACAGCTGTGTAGCATCAATAGGCTTCTGTAAGGCTGTGTGGGCAGCAACTAGGGAACATGCTGCAATTGAGCCTCTCCTCACATCAGAACACGGTGGTCTGGTCTCTGACAGTGTCATGGCTCAGTTCCCACGCTTTGCAAGTGCTCTTCTTCATCTAAGTGAGGCTGTTAAATAAGATTTTGTGAGAAGCCACAGAATTGGAGTGAGTATATTCCCTGGGCCAACAGTTGATACCAAAGTAGGGTTTAACCACAGTAACTCGGCTTTGGCTGATAGCAGGAGTCCCTGTAGCCACTTAACTCATCCACATGTAAACAGTTAACCAGTTTAGCTGGCAGCAATTGACTGCCTGGCTGAAGCAGGTGTGGCCCATTCTGATTTCTGTGCCTTGCTTATGCTGGCTCGTATCTCCGTGTCAGCCATGTTTCCGCTGGAAGCTTTGCGAGTCTGCTCCTGTTTTGGTACATGTCTGACTCCGGAATCATTTTGTGTTGCTCAAGTAAAACTCAACTAAGGTTTTTTGAACCTAAGGAATTCTCCTTTCAGGACCTCCTTGAAGGATCCGAAGCAGGGTTCCAGCCACTCCTGGAGCAACAGATAACCGAGCACAGGGAGCCCTGAGCCTGCTGCACTGTTTGCTTGCTGCATCTGCAGGATAAGGTAAAGTCAAATTTGTGTTTTGAGCTCACTGTGAATGAATTTTTGACCTGGATTAGGTTTGGAAATCGACACTGAAATGAGAGCGTGTGCTATGAGGAGGTTCAGTAGAAACAGAACCGCGACCGTGAACAGACCTCAGGGAGCTGGCTCTGTAGTTCAAGAAAAAAAAAAAATGTCAACCTGGGTCCCGAAACTAGGTATTGTTGCTAGAAGACAGGGGGTTACTATGAGCTCATCTGGATCCATGGAATCTAGAACTCCCCACCTGTGGAACTCCACACAAGGTGAGCACACACAGGAAGCATACCTGCTCCAGGGTGCTACCATGGGGCCTGACTGTGCTGTTGGAGGGTGTATGACCTTTAGGGATTGGTGGGAACTGCCTGGGGTAAACAGAAACAGGACTGACCCAGGGTCCGGCGCTCCTCTGTGTGGCACTCCAGCCAACTTCGTGTGGAAGAACTCCTCTGTGTGGCACTCCAGCCAACTTCGCGTGGAAGAACACCTAGAATTTGTACTGCCAGCAAGGAATCAGGTGAGTCTTAACAGAAATAACTTTGAAGGCACCACAAGGGAGTTTTAACCGAAACTGGGTAGCATGTATTAGAACATATAGGCTCAAGGACTCCACAGAAACAATGTGGGACTCCTCTTTTAATATTAATTAGTATGTAGGGGCTGCTAAAAGACTAAAGGAGGAGAAGAAAGAACAAAGTTGTTCACAGAAATTGAACTTTGATTACTGAGGTCTGCCTGTTTCACCACCTCTATGCCTTAGATAAAAATCTCTTTTTGGAAAAGTATTTTTATTTTAAACATAAAGACAGGTTTTAATTGGTTGATTCATTCCCCTAAATGCTTGTAATTATCAGACCTGACCCTTGGTGAAGCTGGGAGCCGAGGACTCAAGCTGAGTCTCCTGTGTGGGTGGCAGAACCGTCACCTCCTGCCTGCCACAGTATGCACTTAGCAGGAGCTTGGATCAGAAGCAGAACTGGTTGTTGAATCCTGTCATTCAGATGTGGAATCTGAATGTGTTAAGAGCTGTCTAAGCTCGGCACCAAACTCATGCCCCTTGGTTTAAATCTTAGAAAAGCAATGTTGCTCTACTTGTTGATAGGCTCCGGCTTGAACACAGTGACTTCAAGAACTCAGGCTGGGCAGGACACCTGCCTGTTGGTGATCTGTGACCTGTCTCGAGTGAGCTGAACATGCATGTGTGAAGGTCTTCACTTGGCAAGGTGTTTGCTTCTGCAGTTGGAAGAGAGGATTAAGTTGCTGGAAGGTTTTATAGTGAGGAAGGCAAACTTTGGGTCTGGGTAACAGGCCTCACCTTTGACTATTGCTTGAAAGAAGATTCCTATCTGTGCATTTGATTTTGATCTGCAGGTGATGGTATTTAGGCCTGCAATGTGATCACCATGAGCATCTTAGCAAACAGGTGTTAAGGGCATAGTCGGGATATTTTGACTCCCCCTTTGATGAAATAAGAAAAATGGTGACAGCAAGTGGTTTTTTTAAAAAAGATTTATTTATTTTATTACAGTCAGATATACACAGAGGAGGAGAGACAGAGAGGAAGATCCTCTGTCCAATAATTCACTCCCCAAGTGAGCCGCAACGGTTGGTGCTGCACCGATCCGATGCCAGGAACCAGGAACCTCTTCCAGGTCTCCCACGTGGGTGCAGGGTCCCAGTACTCTGGGCTGTCCTCGACTGCTTTCCCAGGCCACAAGCAGGGAGCTGGATGGGAAGTGTAGCTGCCAGGATTAGAACCGGCGCCCATATGGGATGCTGGGACGTTCAAGGCGAGGACTTTAGCCGCTAGGCCATGCCGCCAGGCCCGAGAGCAAGTGGTTTTAAAGGAAAACAAATAAGGCTTTAGGAAAAACAGAAGGACTACAGCAATACCTGTCTTAATGTGTTTGGTATCTTCCCACCTGGGATACAGTTAATTTTCAGAGAACAGGAGACAACTGAGAACTTTTGGAAGTTCAGGTGTGTGCATTTTTAGTAAATAAAGGGGAATTTTGCATTTTGGTGTTTTTCAAGTCACTTTACCTTAAGCAATGTACATAATAAGGCATACTAACATTTTGAAGTGGCATTTCATGCTCTCCAATGGCTGACTTTGTTTAACTAAAGTATAAGTATTAAGAACAAATATATCAAGTGTACATAAATATGGCAAAAGTTTGAAAGAATTTGTCATAGTTTCAGGAATCTTGACATCAGTGGCTTACAGTCTTGGAATCATCAAAGTCTTGAAAAATGAACATTAGGTATTGGTGAAATATGAGTCACTTTCAAACTGAAACGTCTTAATCATTCTGATTGTATTTGTGTTGGAGAAAGGTCTAATAAGTTTAGGATAAATATGATTCTGACTCAAGGAATTCTGATTCTGTTGGTGTCGGATACTAGAAATTAAAGAGAAAGTTCCTGTTAATTGCTTTCATTAACAAAAAGGTGGAATGTGCCTTGATCAATTGGAAAGTAATGAAATATTAATGAAACATTCTGTGTGGAAGACATTTCATTATGGTTGGACATATATGGCAAAGTAGACCTATAGATTCCTTATAGAACATCATACAACAGATGTGCACCTGTAGAACAAGAGCAAAAATACAGAAGCTAATAGTTATATCAAGTACTGTGAAGAAAAATAGGGCATTCCACTGACTGGTGCCTGGTGGTTTCTGAACTAGATAACTGATTGAATTGCACTGCTGTGTCAGTCGTTTCTGTTATTTGTTTAGGACCAAACATAGTGCTGGTCTTCCTTTTATAATTTGCTAAGGAATAATTTCTGCTTGGGAACATCTTGTATGCATGAGATTTGGGAAAGGTAGATGTATTTGATTCTGGTTGTAGATAAGATAAAGGTTGAGTGATGAGGAAACAAAGTTCTAAAGACGGCTCATTGGTACCCTGCTGTGAAATGCTCATAGAAAATCTCTTGCTTCCTACATTTTCATTACAAACTAAGAAAACTGTGAGCTTAAAAAATATACATAGTTGTTAAAACTAGAAAAAAAATAATGTCAGGGAAAATAGTACATTCTTGTTTGTTTTAATAGGTAATGCTCTAGGGCCCGGCGGCATGGCCTAGCAGCTAAAGTCCTCTCCTTGAAAGCCCCGGGATCCCATATGGACGCCGGTTCTAGTCCCGGCAGCTCCACTTCCCATCCAGCTCCCTGCTTGTGGCCTGGGAAAGCAGTCGAGGACGGCCCAAAGCTTTGGGACACTGCACACGCGTGGGGGACCCGGAAGAGGTTCCTGGTCCCGGCTTCGGACTGGCGCATACCGGCCCGTTGCGGCTCATTTGGGGAGTGAATCATCGGATGGAGGATCTTCCTCTCTGTCTCTCCTCCTCTCTGTATATCTGGCTTTCCAATAATAATAAAAATCTTTAAAAAAAAATAGGTAATGCTCTAAAGTATGAACAAACTGTGTGTGGGATAACACATTTCTATTTTCTAAATAGTACATATTTATACAGTAAAGGGTGATAATTTGCATACAGTATGTACTGATCAAGTTGAGATAATCAATATTTCCACATCCTTATTAACTTTGAAGTCTTCCAAGTTTATCTTTCCTGTTTGTTCAGAAAGGGTGTAACAGGCCATTGTGAATTGTAGTTACCCCTCTGTGCTATACAATTCTTGAATATTTTTTTATGTTTGAGTATATTCTGATATCTGTTATCTAAGCTCCTTTTATCCTTGCTACCCATCCCTTCCCCAAACTTAGTAATCAGTATTCCACACTCAGATTCTTTGTTTATACCTTTTGTGAGTAAGAAAAAGATGTAGTATTTATCTTTCTGTGACTTTTTCACTGAACAGATGTTGAATTCCAACTGCTTTACTAAAAATTATAGGATATCAATTTTATAGCCAAATAACATTCCTTTGTGAATGTATGTGGGGGGTTTTTTGTTTCTTATTTGTTAAGACAAGTTTCATGTATTTCATAGATACATGTTGAATAGCCTCATGATACTTCCCACCCTAACACCTCTGCTGCTCATATTCCCACCCTTCTACTTTCTTATTTTTTCTTTTTCTTTTTACAATGGCATACTTTTACCTTACTTTATAATCAGAAGTGTAACTCCCCACCAAATGATCCAAAAAGTTGTAAGGAGAAATGCAGCAGTTCCTGAAGAGTACGGTCAAGAACTGCAACCATCAAATGTCAAAATCTCAATGTCACTCATATTCATTATAGGTTTAGCTCTCTGTATGTTGTCTACCACACAACAGGGGAAACATAAGATATTGGTCTTTTGGCTTATTTGACTGACTTATTTCACTAAGCATAATGATCTCCAGTTGCATTCATTTTGTTGCAAAAGACAGAATTTCATTCTTTTTATGGCTCAGTAGTATTCCATAGTATGTATATACCACATTTTCTTTATTCAGTCATCAGTTGATGGACATGTGGGTTCACTCCATGGTGTCGCCACTGTGGATTGAGGTGCAACAAACATGGGAGCATTCTGTAGAAAATCTTTTGATATGTTGATTTCATTCCCTTTGAGTAAATTTCCAGGAGTGACATGACTGGATCATTATCGTAGGAAGTAGTTTCAGACTTCTGAGAAATCCTCATACCGTAACAGTTACACTAGTTTACATTCTAATAATCAGTATATTAGGGTACTTTTTCTGCTACATCCTCAGTGCTTTTTTTTTTTTTTGATTGTTTGGAGATATCTGTCCTAACTGGGTTGAGGTGAAACATTATTGTGGTTTTAATTCATATTTCCCCGAGAACCAGTAATCCCGAGCATCTTTCCATGTGTCTGTTGGCCATTGGAATGTTATTCTTTGAAAAATGCCTATTACTGTTTTGTTGTTGTTGTGTTTCTAGAGTTCTTTGTCAATTATGCATATTAATCCTTTATCAGTTGCAAAGTTTGTAGATATTTTATTCCTTTCTGTCAGTTATCTCTTCATTTTGTTCTCTTTTTTCCTAATTATTATTTTTTTTTTTTACAATCTTGACATAATTAGGGTAAAAAGGTTCAAGTGCTACAGGAAGATGGGCAAGACAATTAGTTCCGTATTGTTTCCTTAATATATCTGATGTAAAAGGGGATTTTAAGGGAGAAGCCCCACCCAGTCTCCCACCCACCCCAGAACCCTGATGTAGGGCATGCTCCGAGGGTCTTGCTCAAGTGGTTTTGGTAGTTCAACAGTTCTGAGTTGCTGCCAATCTCGCCACTCCAAGCACGATGAAGACGTTGAAGAATCCAAAAATGTCCATCAGAGAGTCTCCATTTGCTCAGTTTTTCACTGCCAACATATAGCTGAGGTGGTTGATTGACTTGTTCTGTCCTCTGTCTTTTCATGGTTAGGGTTCTGAGTCCAGGAGCTCGATTGGGGGGATCCCCAAAGAAACTTTGTCTGAGGTGTTCCCAGACCAGATTCTTGTGTGTACTAGCAAGCACAGGGCCTGGCACAGTCCGTCACCACGATCAGCTGGTGGTTGCAATTGCTGGGTTGGTTCTGTTTCCATCCCTGTCTTCCACTGGAAACAATGGGTGCTGCAGTCCAGCCTGGTTCCGCCCAGTACATACTCGGCCCTCACATAGACCAGTGGGAGTTGCAGCCTAGTCGGAGCGACCCACAATAACCCCCACCAGACCTGCCCCCTACCCTGGTTTGCCAGTATGTATAGCAGACTAGTCCAGTCTGTCATACATCCCATTTGGCTCTCGTACATGTCGATGGGTATTGAAGCTTAGTTCCATCTAACCAGCTCAACTATCCAGCCCTCAGGGATGTTGTTGAGTGCCTCTCTGTCTAGCCACCCCAGCCCCTGTCCTAGCTTTCATGCCCTTCCATGGGGGTGGTAACCCAAGAGGGAGGAGCTCACTGTTTCCCTCCCAGGCGACTCCCACTCCTGGACTGTGCACTCTCCAGGTGGTTCTGTGGTTTAACTTGACAGAATTAGCCCCCAGTGCCAGCTTCTGCCAGCTGATGCTGTGGCTAAGCCGAAACAACCCTCACCCACTCTAATTTATGCTTGCACCAGCAGGAATAATCAGCCCAGCCTGGCTTTTCCCTGATCTAGGCCATATGAGGTGCACAGGTGTTGCAGCCTTGCCTAGTCTGGTCTGCCCCCATCCCAGCTCATGCTCTCCAGTGGGAGTAGCTGTCCAGCAAGGGAGCCACCCCTATTCCCCTTTCGGCTCTGCCCCCTCCCTTCCTGATTCTCACGTGTGCTGGTTGGGCGCTGCAGTCACATCTGGCACAGGCAACCTCACCTTGGCATTCTGTATTGTGTACTGCTTTTGTCGTTACCGAACCTGGCCTGACCCACACTCTGTTCCGGCGTTCGGATTTGCCAGTGGATGATGTGAACTGATTCTGCCCCCGACCCAAGCCAAATGTATGCCAGTGGGAAACTTTCCATAACCTCTTCTGGGCTGTTTCCTTTCATGCTGTTTGTGGTTACCTGCAAGGTCTGTGTTCTGCCATAGGAGTTGCCCAGGCTCCTCCATCAGAACCCCTCCCAATGCCAGATTTCACGCATACCAGTGGGTCCATGAGCCAGACCTACTCAGTTCACCTCCTGTCCTAGCAGGAACAGTGGTTTTTCCTAACTGCCCTTCAACCCATTCTGGTTCTTGCTGTTGAATGTTTCAGCCCAGCCATGGATCGTCCATACCTACATAGAGCTCAGACATGGCTTAGTAGGGGTTGAGACCTGGCCTAGCCCATCCCACATCTACCCTGGTTCTCCAGAACACCAGAAGGTGTTGGAGTCTGGCCCGGCCTGGTGCATCCAGTCCCAGTCCACACTAGTGCCAAGGGAGACTACAACCTTATGCTGATCGGAACGCAGCCCCCATTCCATCTTGTGTGCCCCTTAGTGGGAACCTCCACCCAGCTAGGGTGTCCCCTTAGCTCCCCACCCGGGCCTGTTCCCAGCCAGTGTTCAGCATGCCAGTGGTTGTTCTGACTCAGCTTGGCACAGCCTCTCACCTGTCGCGACCCCTGCCTTGAACACTGTGGCTTAGCATCCTTGGCTCACACAGACCAGTTGGTGCAAGAACCTAGCTGGGCATGTCTTGTGCCCCCATCCTGGTTTCTAATTTTATTTATGGGCTAAGGTTTGCTCAGTTCTGCCCAGTGTGCCAATTCCATTGCCATTTCATACACTGATGAGCCGTTGGAGCTACTTTGCCCAGCTTATCTGACCCTCAGGTCTGGACCACATGTTCACCAGCGGGAGCTATGACTCGCCAGGGGAGTTTCCCAAGTTTCTTCCACTTGATTCCCTCCCAGACCCAGTTCTCATACATGCCAATGGGTTTTAGGCCAGTGCTCGGTGTAGTCTGGCCTTCCTTATGGCCTTGCTTGAGCTGGTGAACATTGCAGCCTGGCCCACCCCACACCCTATTCAGGATGCACATTCGGGTGCTGCTGCCTTGACCAGTCCAGACTGTTGTCAGTTCTTTAATCTGTGATTGATGGCAGGCTCCTTGGTCACACTTAGTTTAGTCCATAACACTGCATCTCTTGAACTAACCTGTGGGGCTAGAATTTCCATAGGGTTTGGCCCACACATCCCGCACAGAATCTCCCCCCAGATATGGTTCTCTAGCGTGTTTGTTAATGTCATGTCTCTGCCTAATGTGACCAGTCTCTACTGGGTCAGTTCTGTTTCCAGCCCTGTCTTCCACTTGAACCAATGGGCATTGTGGTCCACCTCGATCCTACCCATTTCATATTCAGTCCTCACTCAAACCAGTGGGAGCTACAGCCTAGTTGGGGCAACTCCCCGTAACCCCCCCAGGCCTGCTCCCTTCTCTAGTTTCCATGCATGCCAGTGTGTACCATAGGCTTGTTCAGTCTGTCCCACATCTCATTAAGCTCTGGTATTTGACAATGGGCATTGAAGCCTAGTTTAACCCAGCCAGCCTACTACCCAGCCCACACACCTACTGGCAGGTGCCTTTCTCTCTAGCCACCCCTGCCCCTGTCCTAATTTTCATTCTCTCCAGCGGGAGTGGTTACCCACGAGGGAGGTGCCCACTATCTCCCTACTAGGCCACTCCAAATTCTGGATTGTGCACTCTCCAGGTGGTTCTGGCATTTAACTTAACAGAATTTGCCCTCGGTGCCAGTCTCTGCCATCTGATATGGCAAAGCCCAACCAACCCTTACTCTAATTTTTCTTGCACCATTTGGAACAGTCAGCCCAATCAGGCCCTTCCCCGATCTAGCTCACATGAGGCCCACAGGTGTTTCCCTCACCTGTCTCAGCCTTTGCCTTCAATGTTGTGGCATAGTATTCCTGCCTCCTATAGACCAGTTGGTGTAAGAGCCTAGGTTGGAATGACATGTGCTCCATCCTGATTTCTATTTTTTTTTTTTTTTTGTGAGCTGAAATTTGCTTGGCCGTGCCCAGTCCACCCCTTCCAGTTGCAGCTCGGGCCACCCCACATCCTGTTTTAGGATGCTCCTTCAGGTGATGCTGCCTTGACCTGCCCAGAATGCCATCAGTTCCTTTACCCATAAGTGATGGCAGGTGCCATGGTCACTTGTAGCTTAGCCCCACGCCACCCTAGTTCGTGAGCTAACCTGTGGGACTTGTGTTTCCACAGGGTTAGGCCCACACTTGCCCCATAGAGTTTGCCCCCAGACCAAATTCTCTCGCATGCTGGTTAGTGTCTTGACCCTGCCGAATGTGACCAGTCCACTATTCCACCACCCAGTCAAGTAATGGTGCCTAGCTAGACAGGCCCCCATCCATAGCTTTGGTGTGGACTGGTATGTGGCAGTCAGTGTTGCTCTATGCTAATAGTCCATCTCAGAATTCCTAATTTGGCTGGTTATTCAGTCTGGCACAAACAGATCTTATGGACACTCCACTCCAAACCATCAGGTCTCAGTCCCCATGCTTACCCAAAAGTTTCATGACCCTGTAACTGGGAATCACCCACAATTCATCTCTCACCTACACTAAAACTGGCCTTATTCATAGAAGTCCCTAAGCAGCAATTTCATCTCCTAAAAACCCCAGAGCTCGCCACTGGGTGGCCAGCAGGCAGAGCCTGGCACCATTTGGGGCACTGGCCACCAAAAGCCAAGGATTCGTTCACTGCCTTTTGGCAGTGGTTTTGGCCTGAGTCCCCAGCCTTGGATCCGGCCTGGCAGGGGCGTCCCCCACAGCCGTCCTAATGTGGGGGGCTGCCATCCGCCCCCAACCCCAAGGCCCCAAATCCTCCCAGACTGGTCCTGCCACAGGCTTTTGGCGGCAGGGTGGAGCTAGGACTTTAATCCCATTCCCAAGGTTCCCTTGTGGCGCATTCACCCTGAGGGAAGGTTTCTCTTGGGCCTGGGGAATGCCAAGGACTCAGTCACTGCCTTTTGGCAGTGGTTTTGGCCTGAGTCCCCTGCCTCGGATCCTGCTTGGCAGGGGTGCCCCACACAGTCGCCACACTGTTTGGGGCTGCCATCCGCCCCCAACCCCAAGGCCCCAAATCCTCAGTTGTTTTCTTTGCAGCACAGAAGCTTCTTAACCTAATGTAATCTCATTTGTCTAAGTATACTTCATTGCCTGTGCTTCTGAGGTCTTTTCCAAGGAGAATTTGCCTATTGCTGTGGCATACTTTTAGCTTACGTTATAATCAAAAGTCTAACTCCCCTGAGAAAGCAAGGCTTTCTCAATGACTCACGCAAGTAATTTCATGGTATCAGCTCATAGATTTATATTCCGAATCCACTGTGTGTTGATTTTTGTTTGAGATCTAAGTTAGGGGTCTTGTGGCATACTTCCACATGTTGAAATGCAATTTTTCTGGCATAATTTCTTGAATAGACTCATTTCTCCAGGGATAGGTGTTAGGTCACTTATCAAAGATTAGTTGTTTGCATAAATTTATCATAGCGTTCCTATTTTGTTCCGTTGTTCCACATGCCTACTTTTGTGCCCAAACCAGCTGTTTTCATTATAACATTCTTGTAATATGTCTTGAAATCTTGCAATTCCTCCATCATTGTTTTTGTTAGGAATTTCTACTTATTTAGAGGGATCTTGTGTCTCCATGGATGTATACTATCACTTTTTTTTCTAGATCTAAGAATTCCTTGGTGTTTTGATTTTGATTGCATTGAATCTAAATTGCCTTGGAAAGTATGGAATTTTTTTTGAAAATTTACTTTTATTTGAAAGGACAATTACAGAGAGAAGGAAAGACGGAAAAAAATTTCCATCCATTGGTTTACTTGCTAAATGGCTACAGTAGCTGGAGCTGGGCTGATCTAGAGCCAGGAGGCAGAAGCTTTCTGTGGGTTTCCCATGTGGGTTCAGGGGCACAAGGACGTGGCACATCTTCCACTGCCTTTCCAGGCCATAAGCAAGGAACTTGATCAAAAGTAGAGCAACCGGGATACAAACTAGTGCCAATCTGGGATGCCTACATTTTCAGGTGGAGGATTCACCAGTTGAGTCACTGTACCAGCCCCTGAACATTTTGAAGACATGAATTCTTGCAATCCATGAACATGGAAGGTATTATTATTTGGGGTGTGTGTGTGTGTGTGTGTCCTGTTTCTTTTTTTAAGATGTATTTATTTTTATTGGAAGAGCAGGTTTACAGAGAGAAACCTGTAAGCAGGTTTATAGAGGGAAGGAGAAATAGAAAGATCTTCCATCTGCTGGTTCATTCACCAAGTTGCTCAAGCCCAATGGCCTGAGCTGAGCCAATCCAAAGCCAGAAGCCAGGAGCTTCTTCTGGATCTCCCATGTGGGTGCAGGATCACAAGTCTTTGGGTAGTCCTCAACTGCTTTCACAGGCCACAAGCAGGAGCTGGCAGGGAAGAGGAGCAGCTGGGATATGAACCAGTACTCATATGGGATCCTGGTGCTTGCAAGGTAGGAACTTTAGCCACTAAGCTATTGAACTGGGTCCTTTGTTTGTTGTTGTTGTTTGTTTTAATATTCTGTAATTTTCATTTTACAGATCTTTCATTTACTTAGTTAAGTTTATTCTAAGGTATTTAAACTCATTGTACCTTTTGTGATTTGGACTAATATTAAAATTTCTTTCTCAGGGCCCAGCGCAATAGCCTAATGGCTAAAGTTCTTGCTTTGCATATGCCAGCATCCCATATGGGTGCTGGTTTGTGTCCCGGTTGCTTAACTTCCTTTCCAGTTCCTTGATTGTGGCTTGGGAAGGCAGTTGAGGACCATCCAAAGCCTTGGGATCCTGCGCCTGTTATGGCCACTTGGGAAGTAAACCAGTGGATAGAAGATCTTTTTCTCTGTCTCTCCCTTTCTGTGTGAATCTGACTTTGCAGTAAAACTAAGTAAATCGTTTCAAAAATAAATTTCTTTCTTAAAGCATTGTTTATGTATGTAAATGCTACAGATATTTTTGCATTGATTTTATATGTCTCAGCTTTATGAAACTTTTTTATACGGTCCAATAGTGTCTTTTTTTTTTTAGATTTATTTTATTTTTATTACAAAGTCAGATATACTGAGAGGAGGAGAGAGAGAGAGGAAGTGGAGCTGCCGGGATTAGAACCAGCGGCCATATGGGATCAAGGCAAGAACCTTAGCCACTAGGCCACGCTGCCGAGCCCCCAATAGTGTCTTAATGAAGTATTTTGGTTTCCCTGTGATGTAGAATCCTGTTGTCTGCAGATGGATTGACTTTCTCCTTTCCAATTTGCATCCCTTTAATTTTTTTTCTTGCCTAATGGCTGTAGTTAAAATTTCTAGAACTGTAATGAATAGCAATGGTGAGAGTTGGATAGCTTGTCTGCTCCTGGATCTTAATGTAAACACCTCCAGCTTCCCCCCTCTTTAATTTGATACTGGTTGCAGGCTTGTCACATATTGCTTGATTGTGTTGAGGAATTTCAGTGCATAACTAATTTGCTTTATATTTTTATCATAAAAAGGATGTTGTATTTTATCAAATGATTTCTCAGAGTCTATTGAGATAATCATATGGTTTTTATTATTAAATTTGTTAACGTTGATGTAACATATGATTCATTTATGTATGTTGAACCATATTAGGAATAAATCCCACTTGGTCTGTGTGAATGACATTTCCGATGTGTTGTTGGATTTGATTTGCTAATATTTTGTTTAGGATTTTTACATGTATGTTTATCCAGGATATTGGTCTATAGTTCTCTCTTTCTGTATCTTTTTCTGGCTTTAGAATTAATATGTTGCTGGCCTCAAAGAAAAAGTTTAGAAGGATTCTCTCACTTTCAATTGTTGAGAATTGGAATTAGTTCTTGGAAAGTTTAGTAGAATTTGTCAGTGAAACCATGTATTCCTGGGATTCTCCTTGTGGGCAGACGCCTTACTATTGATCAATCCCTTTCTTGGCTATTGATCTAGCTAGGTTTCCTATACCTTTTTGTAATTTTTATTTTAAATTTTGAATTTTATGGTACAATTTTGTTTAGTCTGGGATTCCCCTTTTCCCAATTACTCACCCCCTGACTGTTTTCCCCCATATTGTCACAATAGTACATTTCTTCATAAGAGTTAAAATCCCATCAGTCTGCTATTTAAGTGTGCCCCGACATTGCTGGTATACACAATGTCAGACAGTCCAGCATCCCATTGTTTAGATACGTTCAACATTTTCACTGGGAATCCATCTTTGATTTGGAAGTCGGAATGCATATTGCATTGTATCGTCACTTCCGGATATGGTAGTCTCTATCACTCCATCACTATACATTCCAATTTGTACAATGGTTTCCGTATATTAGAGAGAACATATGGTATTTGTCTTTTTGGGGTTGATTTATTTCACTGAGTATAATGGTCTCTAGTTGGGACTATCCAGTTGCAGATGGTATAATTTCATTCTTTGTAATGGCTGAGTAACATTCCATGGAGCAGATGTAACACAGTTTCCTTAACCACTCCTTTTAGCTTTGTATGTCTTAATGATTCAACTTTGGTAAATCTTATGTGTCCATGAGTCTGTCCATTTCTTCTGGATTCTACAATTTTTTCATATATAGCTGTTTAATATTTGATGACTTTTTATTCATGTGTTATCCATTGTAACATCTCTTTTTTTAATTCTGGTTTGATAAAATGGGTCCTTTATTTTGCGTTAATTGGGCCAACAGTGTGTTAATTTTGTTATCTTTATTTTCTTCCTCCCACCCCCCAAAAACAGCTCTTCATTTCACTAATATTTTACATCATTTATTTTCAATTTTATTAATTTCAGTTCTTTCTTTCCTTCTACTAATTTGGAATTTGTTTCTTGTTTTTCTAGGTTCTTGAAATGCATTATAGAACACTCATTTAATGCCTTTCCAATTTCTTGATGGATGCATTATAAAGTTCCGTCTTAACACTGATTTTGCTGTATCCTATAAAGTTTAACAGGTTATACCGTCACCTTGGTTTTAAGGATGTTTTTCATTTCTATTTTGATTACATCTGTGACCCACTGTTAGTTAGGAGTATAGTGCTTCAGTCTCGTGTTTTTCATATTTTCTAGAATTTTTAAGTTGTTAATTTCTAGTTTTATTCCATTGTATTCTGTAAACACACATGGCATAATTTCATTTTTTGAAGTTGTAGAAACTTGCATTATGACCTAGTGTGTGGTCTTTCCTACAAAAGTTCCATTCCTTGCTGAAATAAATGTCACTGTGGAATGAAATGTTCTATATATATCAAGTCCATTTCATTCATAGTATAGATTGGTTCTGCTATTTAACTTTCTGTCTAATCTATCCATTGATGAAAGTAAGATGTTGAAGCTCCCATTATCAGTGCAATGGAGTTTGTAATCACATCTTTTTATCATTACATAATAACCTTATTAGTCTCTTTAACAATTTCTTGTGTTTTGTCTGATATTAGGATGGTATTCTGTCTCCTTTTTGGATTACATATAGCATGGAATATAGTTCTTCTATCCTTTCACTTTTTACCCGTGTTTGTTGGTGAGGTATGTTTCATGTAGGCAACAAATAGATGGCTATAGCTTTTTAATTTATTCAGCCAGCCTATCTCTTTTAATTGGAGAACTTGGGTTATTTACATTTGAGGTTAATTATTGATAAGTGATGATGTGCCCTGCTGTTTTCCCATATATATCCCAATTGTTCACTTTGGATTTTCCTTGTGCTTTTGCTAGGAGGTTTTCTGCCTTCACATTCTTTCCTAATGATGACTATCTTTTTGTTTCTCTGCATACAACATCCTAAAGTATAAGGCGCAAGCATGGACCAGTAATGAAAAATTCAACTTTGTTATGTCATTTATATAGAAGAGCTAAGCAGGATGCAGTGTTCTGTGTTGAACCTTTTTTTTTTCCTTTGAGGAGTTGAATTGTTTTTCCATTTTCTCCCAGCCTAATGGTTTCTGTTGAAACATCAGCTGTCAGTCTCATTGGAGATCCTCTGAAGGTAATCTGGTGTTTCTCTTATGCACATTTTAGATATTTTGTTTTGTTCTGCTTTGTTTTTTACTATAATGTGTTGTGGTCGTCTCTATTAGCAATGCAGTGCTTTCTGTAATTGGATCACCCATTCCTTCCCCATATTAGGGAAATATTCTGATACTCTTTCACTGAAAGACCTTCTAATTCATTCTTTATTTCCATACCTTCAGGGACCTGTAAGATCCACATGTTAGGTTGTTTGGTGTCCCATAAATATTATGAAACACTGTTTTCAATTTTTCTTGTTTACTTTTTAATCTGAAATACATCCAAAGATTCATCTTCTACCTCTTTCTTTGGATTGCCTCACCAACTCTGTTAAGACTTTCCAATGTAATTTTTGACATTGAAGCCTTCATTTCAAATATTTCACATTGATTTCAAAGTCTCTCTTGACAAAATTTTTCATATATGTTGTCAATGAACTTCTCAAACTCATGAATTTGCTTTGAATTAATCATAATTCTTTAAAATTCCTATTATGACATTTGTCAGTCTTTGTCTCCATATTATAAAGTTTAAGTGCTCTTATGTTTCTTTGGGAAAATTATACTGTCTTCCTTGTTCATGTTTCTCATGCTTCTATATTTTTAGGCACTTCTGGAAACATGTGTTGGTTTTCGTGTTTGTTATATCCCTCCATGTTTGGTGAAATATCTGCTCCTTCAGTGTTTGGTGGGGCCAGGGTACTCCCGTGAGTGCTCAGAAATGGTGCAAGAGTCTGAAAGTGCTCAGAAATGGTGACGTTCCTGTTGGGTATATTACATCTTCTCTATTGTCAGCAGTAGGGACGGTATGATCACATTAGCTGTCGTCATCACTGTCTCCCCTCCTCTCTGTTAAGGTGAATAATGCCCAGGGAAAGACCACAGTGCTGTACATCCCATCCACACAGAGGCATAAACTACACAGAGAATCTGTGTAGCTCTCAACGTGAACACAGAACACTCTGCAGTGACCCATCCCAAGCACTCAGGAAACTCTGAGCCTCTAAAACCAGACATAGTAATTGTCCAGGGATTCAGCTACACCCACAACCACAGTGCTTGATGCTCCCACAGAGGGAGCAGGAAAGCCAAGCTTGGCTCCATGAACCTGCTCCACCAGGGAGAGAGCAGATGCATGCCAAGAGCCTGCTGTTTCAGTGTTCCACCTTGACAGCATAAGGATAGAGTTAGGGGAACCAAGTGCATCACAATCTGAAACTGGCATCCAGCCCTTGCCAACCCTCCAGGCCAGAATTGAAGGCAGTTAGCACCACAGGTTTGTTCTTCAGAAGAACATCCCCTGTGCACATGATTATGAGCCTTGGCTTCCTGCACCTGCCTTATGAAGGTGATGCCTCCACCCTGTGTGTAACCAACAACCTTTGTGGAGGGGGTGGGAGATGAGAAGCAGGCAATGCACTCTATTAGCAGAGCTGGGTAGGCACCCTGCCTCCCTCTAGTGCTCCAGTTCTTACTCAAATACGAGGCAGTCCATGATGTTCTCCTTGAGGTAGTGTCTGCAGTGACATGGACTGCAGAGTCCTCTGGCCTCTCACTATGAAACTGACATTGACTCCTATTGCCTAAGTTTTAGCTGCTGAGTAAGGGGTTCTGGGGAGTCAGGGAGGGGGAACAAAACAAGGCAGCTCCCCTGTATCAAGCCTGGCAATTGCTCAGACCACAGTCAGTTCCTGAGGCTAAAGTCGGTCAGCCACTATGAAATTCCCTCTCAGTTGAAATACTAAGCTGTGGGGCACACAAAAATTCTTTCCTGCCTAATAGGGAAACAGTGATAGGGAAACTCTGATGGGCTGTCACTCCCATTAGTGAGCATGCGAACCAGTACTAGGGGTTGGCCTGACTAAACAGGCAATGCCACCAGCCTGAGTGTGGGCTGGATAGTGGGATCTGTTGGGTCTATTGGATTGAGCTGGGCTCCAATGCCCATTGATGAGTATGAGACCTGAATGGAATGTTGGACAGACTGGACCAGTCTGCTGTGCATACTGGCAAGCACTGGAACCAGAGCTGGGAATGGGCCTAATCCGGGTTAATAGGGGTTTCTCTGACTTGGCTGTGGTTTCCACTGGTGTGCAGGAGTGCAAATTGTGGTGGGCAGGGTTAGGCTGGGATGCAGCATCATTGGTTTGCATACAACATAGGACTAGGGACAGAACTGATCAGGTGACTGCAACTACCAGTGTGTGTGTGTGTAGGCTGATGTGGGTGATACACAGAGCAAGACCCCATACTGGCTAGCACACACAGGAGTCATGTTGGGGTCACCTCTGGTGAGATTTCTTTGAGGATCCACCCACCACTTCAACTGAATCACTAGACTCCAAACCCCACAGTGAAAATCAGTGAAAATCACAGGATCTGGGGTCTGACTGTGGAGTGCATGTATCAGAACTGGGTCTCCACAGTTGCTGGAGCCTGTGCAGTGGATTGTGGGCCCAGATCCCCTTGGAGACATGACAACCAATTCATTGAGGCCTGCAGAGGATGTCTAGTACAATGGAGGGCCGAACAAATTGGACAGCTCCCCTGACAAGTATCTGAGTGAATCAGGACTCTCAGATGACCTATGTCAGCCAATGGACCTTGGAAGGATTTCCTCATCCATGGATTGGTGAGATCAACAGCATGTCAGAACTTTTAAAACCACTTAAGAAGTACCCTCAGAACGTGTACCACACTAGGGACCCTGGGATGACATCATGTGGCCCTGCCCCATTCCTGGGTACTGATGTGGTTGATTGCTAGGAGTAGCCCACTCCCCTTCTCTCTCCACTTATCTCAGATACCAGAAGGAAAAAGGAGATTGGAGGTTGTTGTCTCATCTACTTTCCCCCATTCTCAGCCCTCCCCTGCCTAACTGGTGCTCCACATGGGCATGCATCCCTCTCAACTATGCAAATGTCATAAAAAATAAAATGAATTTGTTATTTTAAAAATAAAATGAAGAAATAAATGTAAAAAAAAAAAAAAAAACAGAGCTCCCTCCTACGTTGAAATGGTAAGATTGCTACTCTCAGCCAGCAGCTGACCAGGGTTTGTGGCTGCATGAACATTGTGTTTGTCTTCTCTCCAACAAAGTCTTCCTTGGTTTTTCATCTAACTAAACATTTCTGTAAGATCTCTGGAAACATTGTCCTTCCTTTATTCTTTGTATATTCCAAAGTAGCTGAGGTAAGCATGGCTGTACACTACTCAGCCATGTTGAGAGTCCCTTACAAACATATTTATCTTTAAATGTGTTTGTTTATTTGAATGACAGAGAGTGAGCAATTGAGCTTCCCATCCACTTATCACTCCCTAAATGGCTGCAATAGTCAGAGCCGGGCCAGTCAGAAGCCAAGAGCCAGAGCTGCTTCTGGGTCCCTCACACAGGGACAGAGACCCAGGCACTTAAACCTTCTTCCACTGCCTTCCAAGGCAAATTGATCAGGCAACTGGCTCAGAAATGGAGCAGCTGGAACTCAAACAGGCACCCATATGGGATGCTGGCACCACAGGCAGTAGCTTTACCCACTATACTGCAGCACCAGCCTATATGTTTTTAATGCGTCTGTTCATTGATGTATATGTAGGCTGAATCCATCTCTTAGTTATTGTGAACAGAACAGAAAATAATATATCAGGTTTCTCTTTGACATGCTGATTTAATATCCTTTGATATAATATATGCCCATCCAAAAATGGGACCATTGCATGGTATAATTGATATATTTTTAGTGTTCTAAGGAACTTCTGTACTATGGTCTATGGTTTTATAACATAATATTTTATAAGCAGTGTGTGAGCTCTTTTTTCTACATCTTTTCCTGAATCTATGTTTTATCTCTTTAATATATGTTGGCATTTAAATTTCCTTGGAGAATTGTACATTTATTTCATTGGAAAATTTTAAGATTTGGTTATCTGTGGGGCTTTTCTTTCCTGTAGTTTCTTATTTATTCTCAATCCTTTCTCAGATGAATAATTTACTTTTTTTTTTTTTGGTCTTCTGTGGGTTATGTTTTTATCCTGATCTGATTATTTGCTTTGCAGTGCTTTTAATTTTATTTTCAAATTATTTTTTGGTGGTGATGGGGGGGGGTTCTTATTAAAAAATGACTCTCTATACCGTTATCTAGAATTGCTTACTTTTAAGTATTACCACTAGGTTTACTTCTAGTGTTTCATCATTTACAGTCTTACCTTCAGATAGTGACTCCTTTTCGCTTTTCATCTTGGGGGGGAGGTTCAAGCTGCAATCTTCTACAAACAGGCCTCCACTCTTCTTAGCATCACGTGTTGAGGAAGCTGTTCCTCCCCCATTGGATTTTGATGATTTTGTTGTATCAGTTTGCAGTAGATAGGTGGATTTGTTTCTGGGATCTCCACTCTGTTCCATTGGCCCATATGTCTGTTTCTATGCCAATGCCATGTTGTTCTGGTTGCTAAACCTCTTTATGCTTTTTGCAAAGTAGCTCTTTAATTTTGGATCCTCATGTAACTGCAGATTCATGGAGTGAATCTGTTTTGATTTGTGTCAGATTGTGATAAATAGCAAATACACCACCTCAGACACTTCTTTGGGGGTGAGAACCTGAGAGTCCTCTCCTGTAGTTGGGTCGAAATTCACATGATTGCGAACTGTTCACCAGACTCCAGGGGGAACACAAGAGCATCATCTTCTTCCCTTCGGATGCTGACACCTTGCCCCTGACTAAGCTCTCTCTGCTCCTCACCCTTCTCCTTGCCTTTGGCCTCTGGTAAGCATCATCATCATCCTCTCAACTTCCCTGAGCTCAACTTTTTAGATTCCAGAGAAGAATGAGATCGCAAAGGAATAATGTTAACGTGCATGTGATGTGATGTCCTCAAGGTTCATCTGTGTTGTCACTAGTGACAGGGTTTCAACCATTTTAATGGCTGTTATTTCCTTGGATGTACATACCACAATTGCTTTATTAGTTTCTCTGCTGATGAAAAATTAGGTGGACTCTACATCTTGGCTCTTGTAAATGGTGTTGTACAAAATGAGAACAGCATAGGTATCTCTTATGGGCTGACATTTACTTTGAGTAGATCTTGGAAGTGGTGTTTCTGGAACACAGAGTAACTCCACTTTTAATTTTGAATGATATGAAATAATTTTGTCTCAAGGATATTGTCAAGCATATGCAATGTACATAATCAAAAACAGAAAATTATAAAATGACAGAAATTTTTGAATAGCTGTCTCTGTATTCAAGAAATTAAATTCATTTTTAAAAACATCTTCCTCCAGAAATAAGAAAAGGCCACAATTTCACTTATGAATTTTGAACATTTAGAGAGCAAAACAGTAATGCAATAGTGTGTAATTTCATGAAACATTAAAATATAAATGCTTTTCAACACCTTTTAAGACACCATTGTAATTCAGATATCAAAACCAAATAGTAAAAAGGAAAAACCACAGAACTATAGTCCTAATTACTAAAGGTGAAAACATGTTTAACTAAATGTTCAGCAAACCAAATCTTGTAAAACATAAGGACTTTTTTCTTTTTGTGTATCTGTTCTACTCGTGGTATTTACCTTTTTATGTGTGATAAAAATGGGAATTATCCACACTACCTTGTAATATTAGGCTCCCTGATGCAGTTCCTATTGGATAAGCTTGATGGTGCTCAAGTCCTGGAGGTTTCTCACTGGAAGTCTTCATGTTATGTTTGTTTCTGAAGGACACTCTGCTGTGGGTAGTATTCTTTGCTGGGACATTTTTTGTTCCCTCATGTCTAGATACTTCATCTCATTGTCTCTGGCCAGTAAGGCTTTTCCAAGCAAGTATGTAGTTGGTCTTCTTGGTACTCCAATACAGAGACTTGATGATTTTCATACTATTGTTCTTACTCTATTACATAACCTTTTATTTCAGAATAATTTTAAGTTTTCCAAATATAAATTGTGAAGTAGTATAAGGAGCTCTTGTGTACACCCATAGAGCTTTCCTTGCTAACATCTTATGGTATTATAATAACTGTCACAATAAATAAATCCCACCCAGTTTCCCCATTACTATCTCCTACTAACATAACGTATTTGTCATAGTTAACTGAACCTAAGTTCCCCTATTCTTGAAATCTAAAGTCCCTCTAGCCCTCCAAGCCTGTAATAGTCAACATTCCATATTCAGATTGTATTTGATGTTTTGAACTCACACATCCGAAGGAGAAATGTATGATAGTTTTTGTTCTGTGTCTCATCTGTTTCACTTAACAGGGTGTCCGCTAGATCCACTCATTTTACTACAAATAACAGAGTTTAATTTCTTTCTGTAGCTACCAAATATTCCTCTGTGCGTGTACACCATATTGTCTTCATTTGGCTGATGATGCACTGACATGGTTACATATCTTAGCTATTGTGAACTGTGCTACAATTAACATGGTGGAGCAGGTATCTCTTTGAAGCAATGATTTCATGCCTTTTGGCTATATGTCCAATAGCGGGATTGCTAGGTTGTATAGCGGATCTGTTGCTAGTTTTTAAGAAATATCCATGATGTTGTCCATATTGGCTGTGCTAATTTACATTCTCAGAAATGATGTCAGTTCCCTTTATTCGTATCCTTGCTAGCATTAGTTATTAGCTATTAGTTACATTCAGACAGGTGAAAGGAGGTGTCTCATTGTGGTTTAAATCTGCATTTGCCAAGAGCATAGTAAAACTGAACATTTATTCATATCTGCGTGCCATTCACAATGTTTTTGAGAACTGTATTCAGGTCCCTTGCACATTTATAACTGGATTAGTTGGGTTTTTGTTGGTGGTGAATCTTTCAGTATGAGTATATGCTGGATGTTAATCCTTTGTGACATAAGTAGCATGGAAATATTTTTCCCACCCTGTCCAATGTCTCTTTATTGTACTGTTTCCAAAACTACATAGAAGCTCCTCAATTTGATATAATTCTACTTGTGTAATTATAAAATTATTTACCTGTGTTTTTAAGGTCTTACTGCCAAGGGTTTTTTTTTTCTAGTAGTTTTAAACATTTGTTTTTTTTATAAAAAGATTTATTTATTTTTATTACAAAGTCAGATATACACAGAGGAGAGACAGAGAGGAAGATCTTCCATCCGATGATTCACTCCCCAAGTGAGCCGCAATGGGCCGATGCGTGCCGATCCAAAGCTGGGAACCTGGAACCTCTTCCGGGTCTCCCACGCAGGTGCAGTGTCCCAGTGTATTGGGCCATCCTCAACTGCTTTCCCAGGCCACAAGCAGAGAGCTGGATGGGAAGTGGAGCTGCCGGGATTAGAACCGGCGCCCATATGGGATCCCTGTGTGTTCAAGGCGAGGACTTTAGCCACTAGGCCACGGCGCCGGGCCCTATGCATTTGGTTTTATATTTAGGTCTTTAATTCATTTTACTCTATGCTTTCGGGAGTCTAATTTCATTAGTCTACATATGTATATCCAATTTTGCCAGAATTATCTATGAAAATATTATCCTTTCTGTAATGTGTGTTCTTATCACCTTTGTCAAAAATCAGTATACTGTAGGCTATATATTTGTTTCTGAGCTCTCTCTATTCCATTGATTTATGTGCTGATTTTAATACCAGCACCCTTATTTTCATCGCCATAGATTTGTTGCTTTTTAAAATCTGGTATTGTGCTATCTGAAACTGGATACTTATTTTTCTTCTTTTAGGGGTGAATAATTTATGATACCATATAAATTTTTGGAATGCTTTATGATTCTGTATGGAATGTCATGGCATTATCATGGGAGTTGGAGTAAATTTGTAGCTAATTTTAGATGGTGTGAATGATTTCATGATTGCTGCTGCCCACAGTGGTGAGAATGGGTTTGGGGTGGAAGGTGACATACAATTGAGAAAATAAGAAATGAGACAGACAGAAGATAAATGTTACAACGGTGAGGCAGCCAATGCAACCTCTCTAAGGACAAGAGGTTGACTCAAATGGCTTCCTGTCTTAGCCTTTTATTGAACTGCTTGTGGAGTCAAATTACAAGAATTGATGCGACACAAATTTTGTTAGCTATTCCCAATATTGATGTTAATCAGTCAATGCTCAATGATCAAGAATCGACAGTGTGAAGCAAGAGCAAAACTCAGCACATAATTCACTCAAGTATATTCTCAAAGCACACAGTTCTGTGGCCTTAGACCTTTGCCCTTCTGGGGATCCTCTCCTGCAGGACTTAGCCTTGCTACTAGACTTTTGCCCGCTCATGGACTATGGCCTGCAGAATTTGAACTTGGTCTGCAGTACCAGCTGCCTGAAAACTCAAGATTCCAGAACAACCAGTTCTGTTCTCCCTTATCAAGTCACTGTTTAACAAATTGCCTGAAGCACTTGATGATATTATAATCCATGAATGTGGAGTATCTTTCCTGTTTTCTGTCTCAGATTCCTTTCATTAGCGTTCATAATGTTATAGTTTTCATTGTCAGAAGAGATCTTTCACATATTAAGTTTCCTATAAATCTTTGTAACTATTTTGAATAGGAATTATTTCCTCTTCTCAGGAATTTTTTTCAGCAACATCAATAGTGTATTGAATAAGAGGGGTAAAAATGAGATAGTTATCTTGTTACAGATCCGAAGAAAAAGGCTTTTAGCTTTCCTGCATTGAGTATGATTTGTCACTGTGAAAAATCATACTAATTTTATTTGGAGGAATGTTCTTTTTCATGAGAAAATGATTATAAAGCTGTATTAATTTTTTCAAATGATTTCTTTACATCTGTTTATTTTGTTCTTCATTCAGGTCTTCTGATATATGATGCTTATTGGATTTAGAATATTGGACCACCTTTGCATTCCAGGGATAAATTTAATTTGATGGGGAAGAAAGATCTTTTGATGCAGTGTTGATTTGGCTTGTTGGAGCTTTGTTGAGAATCTTTGCTGCTGTGTTGATCAAGAATATGTTAATATATTCAGTTTTCATATCAGAGTAATGCTGCCCTCATAAAAAGAATTTAGCAGAGTTTCGTTTTTTAGAACATGTTGAAGTCATTGAAAGAGTCTCAATGCTAGTTCCTAAATGCTTTTCACATTCAAGCATAAAGATGTGGAGTCTAAAACTTAGTTGTTTTTTTTTAAACTTTTTTTTAAAGATTTATTCATTTTATTACAGCCAGATATACACAGAGGAGGAGAGACAGAGAGGAAGATCTTCCACCCGAAGATTCACTCCCCAAGTGAGCCGCAATGGGCCGGTGCTGTGCCAATCCGATGCCGGGAACCAGGAACCTGGAACCTCTTCCGGGTCTCCCACGCGGGTGCAGGGTCCCAGTGCTTTGGGCCATCCTCGACTGCTTTCCCAGGCCACAAGCAGGGAGCTGGATGGGAAGTGGAGCTGCCGGGATTAGAACCGGTGCCCATATGGGATCCCGGGGCTTTCAAGGAGAGGACTTTAGCTGCTAGGCCACGCCGCCGGGCCCTAAAACTTAGTTTTTAAGGGAAACTCATGACTTTTATGGGTCTGTTTGAACTTTCTAAACCTTAATTTAATCCAAGAATTGATTGGTTGCTTTGAAATTTTCCAATCTGTTACCATATAGTTATTCATATTACATTTTTATTATTGTATTTCTGTTATGCCATTTGTAATGTTTCCTTTTTCACCTCTAATTTTCAATTTTTCTCCCTTTTTTGTTAGTCTGGCTAAAGATTTGGCTACTTACAGTTTTAGGAAATAAGTCATAGAATCAACATGGCAGGATGACAGAGACTCATTAGGCAGGGTAAAGTACAGAGACCTAGAGACCAAGAAGTCAAAACACCCAAGAAAACTTGCAAACACATGGAGAATAAATAATATGTTACTAAATGAGCAATGGATTAGAAAGGAAATCAAAGGAGGAAATTATAAAATTGCTTGAAACAAATGAAGGCATCAACACAACATATCAAAACTTACGGAACACAATCAAGATAGTGTTAAGAGGAAAGTTCATTTCAATCAATGCTTATGTTGAGAAACTAGAAAAGCATCATGTAAATGAGATAACTTTACAGTTGAAGGAACTAGAAAAGCAACAACAAGGCAATCCCAACATAAGTAGGAAAAAAGAAATAATCAAAAATAAGGAAAGAAATAAACCAAATAGAGACGAAGAGAAATGTACATAAGATCAATGAATCAAAGAGCTGGTTCTTTGAGAAAATCAACAAAATTGACTCCCCACTAGCCCAACTAATCAAAAAAAGAAGGGAGAAAATATGCATCAATAGCATCAGAGGCAAAAAAGGAAATATAAGATACCTTGGATATACACAGAATTATTAGGAAGTATTACAAGCAACTATCTGCAAACAAATCAGAAGACCTAGAAGAGATGGATAGATTTTTGGACACATACAATCCGCCAAAATTGGATCAAGAAGCAAACAATAATCTAAATAGACCTATAACATGGCCTGAGATTGAGTTAGTAATTAAAACCCTCCCAACCAAGAAAAGTCCTGGACCAGAGGGCTTCACTGCTGAATTCTACCAAATGTTTCAAGAGAAACTTACCCCTACCCTCTACAAGCTTTTCCAAACAATAGAAAGAGAAGCAATTCTTCCAAACTCTTTTTATGAAGCCAATATCAACTTAATATTAAAGCCCAGTAGGAAAACAACAAACGGAGAACTACAGACAAATATCCTTGATGAACATAGACACAAATATCCTTGACAAAATACTAACCAACAGGATCCAACAGTACATCAGGCAAATCATTCACCCAGACCAAGTGGGATTCATCCCAGGTATGCAGGGAAGGGTCAACATTCACGAATCAATAAATGTGATGTATAACATCAATAAAATGAAAAATAAAAACCATGTGATCATCTCAATAGATGCAGAGATGGCATTTGATAAAATCCAACACCACTTCATTCTGAAAACTCTAAGCAAGATAGGCACAGAAGGTATATTCTATGATACAATCAAAGCAATTTACATAAAAAAACAATGCCAGCATCATACTAAATGGGGAAAGATTGGAAACCTTTCCACTAAAATCTGGAATTAAACAGGGATGTCCACTGTCACCACTACTCTTCAATACAGTATTGGAAATCCTTGCCAGAATTATTAAGCAAGAAAAAGGAATTAAAGGAATTATAACTGGAAACAAGGAACTGAAATTATCTCTGTTTGCAGATGACATGATTCTCTACATGGGAGATCCAAAAAGATCAGTCAAGACACTACTGGAACTCATAAGAGACTTTGGCAGGGTAGCAAGATACAGAATTAATGAACACAAGTCAATGGCACTAGGTACACAAATGATTCCATGGCTGAAAAAGAAATTGTAAGTAGAGTCCTTTTTGAAATAGTGGAGAGAAATCTTAAATACCTAGGAATTAAACTAGTTAAATATGTAAAAGACCTCTATAATGAAAACTATAAAACATTTTAAAAGGCAATGGAAGATAGTGAAAAATGGAGAAACTTACCATGTTCCTGGATTGGCAGAATCAACATCATCAAAATGTCCATATAACCAAAAGCAATACAGAGATTCAATGCAGTCCCAATCAAAATCCCAACAACAATCTTCTCTGAAATAGAAGATACAAAAGTTCATCTGGGAAAGCAAGAGACCACAAATAGCCAAAGCAATACTGAATAATAAAAATCAAGCTGGAGGAATCACAATTCCAGACCTCAAGACATACTACAGAGCAGTGGTCATCAAAACAGTCTGATACAGTTACAGAAACAGAGAAGATCAGTGGAACAGAAACCCCAGAGGGGAGCCCACACAGGTATAGCCTACTAAATTACTCCACGGAAAAAGCTTGATCTACTCAATAAATGCTGTTGGGACAACTGAATGGCAGCGTGCAGAATTAAGAAACAAGACCCACACCTGTCACGTAATACAAAAGTCAGCTCTAAATGGATCAAGCACCTAAACCTACACCCAGAAACCATCAAACTAGTAAAGAAAAATGTCAGAAATACTCTCCAAGAAAAAAGGAATGGGGAAAGACATCTTAAAAAAGAAGCATAGGCAATCAAAACAAAATAAACAAATGGGACGACATTAAGCTAAAAAGCTTCTGTACCACAAAAGAAACGATTAACAAAGTGAAGAAGCAGCCAACAGAATGGGAGAAAAATTTTGCATACTACACAAATGATGGGGGCTAATACAAAGAGCTTTAGAAACCCAGGAACAGTTTAAAAAAAAAAAAAACCTGTGGGCAAAGGAAACGAACAGACCTTTTTCAAAAGACATTTGAAAAATGCTCAGTCTTCCTAACCATCAGGCACATACAAAATGAAAACCACATTGAGGTATCACCTACTCTAGTCAGTTTGGCCTACATTCAGAACTCAACTAACAACACCTGCTGGCATGGATGTGGGGAAAAAGGCACCCTCCTTCACTGCTGGTGGGAGTGTAGGCTAGTACAACCACTGTGGAAATCAGTATGGAGAGTGCTTGGAGAATTGCAAATAAACTTGCCATATGAGCCAGCTATCCTGCTCCTAAGATAGATACAAAAGAAATTAAGACTACATATGAGAAAGGGATCTAGAATCCTATATTTACAGCAGCACAATCTACAATAGCAAAGACATGGAAACAATGCAGATGTCTGTCCAAAGAGAAGTTGTTAAAGAAATTGTGGTACATCTACTCCATGGAATATTACTCAGCCATTACAAAGAATGAAATTATACCATCTGCAACTGGATAGTCCCAGCTAGAGACCATTTACTCAGTAAAATAAATCAATCCCAAAAAGACAAATACCATATGTTCTCTCTCATATATGGAAACCAGTGTACAAATTGGAATATATAGTGATGAAGTAATAGAGATTACCATATCCAGAAGTGACGATACAATGCAATATGCATTCCGACTTCCAAATCAAAGATGGATTCCCAGTGAAAATGTTGAATATATAGAAACAATGGGATGCCGGACTGTCTGACATTGTCTGTACCAACAATGTCGGGGTGCACTTAAATAGCAGACTGATGGGATTTTAACTCTTATGAAGAAATGTACTATTGTGACAATATGGGGGAAAATCAGTCAGAGGCGGGGTATCCCAGACTATATAAAATTGTGCCATAAAATCCAAAATTTAAGCTAAAAATTTTTTTAAAGTCTCTCAATTGTTGAACTTATGTATTTTTATTCTTTTAATTTCATTTCTACTTTAATTTATTTTTTTTAAAGCTTAGTCATTTAAAAAATCATTTATTGGGCCTGGCACAGTAGCCTAGTGGCTAAAGTCCTTGCCTTGCACACGCTATGATCCCATATGGTGCCAGTTCTAATCCTGGCAACCTTGCTTCCCATCCAGCTCCCTGATTATGGGCTGGGAAAGCAGTCAAGGATGACCCAAAGCCTTGGGACCCTGTGCCTGCATGGGAGACCTGGAAGAAGCACCTGGCTCCTGGTTTCGGATCAGCTCAGCACTGGCCATTGCGGTCACTTGGGGAGTGAATCAATGAACAGAAGATCTTTCTCTCTGTCTTTCCTCCTCTCTGTATATCTGACTTCCCAATAAAAAATAAATAAAAATCTAAAAAAAATGATTTATGTTCAGATTTCCTACTTCTCATCTCCTGCTATCTATTAATTCTATACCTGTTTAAGTATTTCAACTAGGCCATTATATTATTTGAGTCTTAATGCAAGTACTTACTTCTACAAACTCCATCTTAATATTGTTTTGCTATATTCCAAAGCTTTTGTCATGATTTAGTCTTTAGCTGTTTCAAGAATTTTTTTCTTTTTTTTTTTTTTAAAGATTTGTCAGTTTTTATTGCAAAGGCAGATTTACAAAAATGTCTTCATCCACTGGTTCACTCCCCAAGCAGCCACAATGGCCAACGCTGAGCCAATCCAGAGCCAGGAGCCTCCTCCAGGTCTCCCACCTGAGTGCACAGTCCCCAAACTTTAAACAGTCCGTTGCTGTGCTTTTTCAGGCCACAAGCAGGGAGCTGGATGTGAAAATGGAGCAGCCGGGACACAAACCAACACCCCTATGGGATCCTGGCACGTGCAAGGCAAGGATTTAGCCCCTGAGCCATTGCACTGGGCCTTTTTCCCTTTGTAATGTATTATCAGCTCATTCACATCTCCATGACCTATAAAGCTTCCTATTTTTATGGCTTTTAAAAATGTATTCCTTTGTGCTCTGAGAATATACATAGCATGATTGCATCTTTTCTATTTTATTGAAAGTTCATTTGCAGTCTAACGTATGATCTGTCCTAGAAAATGTTTCGTGTTGCCGGGCGTGATGGTGCACGCCTGTAGTCCCAGCTACTCGGGAGGCTGAGGCCAGAGGATAGCTTGATTCCAGGAGTTCTGGGCTGTAGTGCGTTGTGCCAATCGAGTGCCTGCACTAAGTTCGGCATCAATATGGTGACCTCCCAGGAGTAGACCACCAGGTAGCCTAAGGAGGGGTGAACCGGCCCAGGTCAGAAAATGTTTCATATGCTGATGAAAAGAAAATGTATTACATAAGCGTTGAGTGAAATGATCTAGAAGTACCTTTTAAGTCACTTTAATGTACAGTTTGACTAAACTCCAATGTATATTTGTTGATATTTTTGTCTGCGTGATCAGACAAAAATTGATGATCGTGGTGTGATCAAGTTCCCCACTGTTCAGTTGGAGTCTTCTCCTTTGGGTATAACACTTGCTTTATATGTCTGAGCTGTCTTGTGTTGCATACATCATTACTTAAGATTATTAGGATTCTTGATGAGTAGATCCTCTAATCAACATTTGATTTTCTTTTTGCCTCTATGTATTTGAGTATTGCTATGACAGCTTGGTTCGGTTTCCATTTGGGTGGTATGTGTTTTTATTTCCCTTGCCCTTTTGGTCTGTGTGTATCTTCACCTGTGAAGTGAGTTTTTCGTAAGTAGCATATCGGTGAGTCATAGTTTTAAAAGTTACTTTAGAGGGAGAAAGCACGGGGAAAGATAGTTCCTCATACACTTGTTAACTCTTCAGATAACCACAACAGCTAACTGTGTGTGAGGCCAAGTCCAGCAGTGTGGAATTCCATCTGGGTGTTCAACGTGAGTGACAGGGAGAAAACACTTATGCTGGCTGGTGAGCTTCCCAGGCACTTTAGCAGGGAGCTGCATTGGAAGTGACAAGACCATGACCTCACTTCCTGTTGTGGTCCAAGATCCCCGAGTCACCTGCCACAACGCTAACCCTATTATTTTATATCCATTTGAGCAACCTTTGAATGCAAATTGAATCCATTGGTATTCAAGGTTGATTTTGATCATGACTAACTCTTATCATGTTCTTCAGTGATTATTATTTATATCTTTCTTGCTGAATGTGGTAGTGCGATATGTTGTCGCGGCTAGCTGAGCCGGCGTAGTAGGCACGGCGAATGTCCGAGCGAAAAGTACTGACACAGGGAGACCATGATGGTGTTACAAGTGCTGGGAGCCGTCTCTCTCCGAGCCGTCTCTCCCCAAGCCTCTTTATTACCATCTTATCTCCTCTTTCTCCCAAGCCCATCAACAGGACAATAGGACGCCAATGAGTCTGCAAAGGTTAGGTGCTACTGCCCTAGGCCCGATTCCTGAGTGCTCAGCTTAAGGAATGTAAATCAACTCCTTAGCCCACAACAATATGTGAAGTCTCTATTTCTTGACTTCGAATGTATCAGCTTGTTCTCTTCTAGGATGTAATTGTCTGTGAGAAATCTGCTGTTAGTTTGGCCTATCCTTCATACGCAATTTGATGTTTTTTCTCGTTGTCTTAATATTCTTTTCTTGTCCTTTGCTTTGATGTTCTGACCATAATATGCTTTTTAAAATTTTTTTCATTTATTTTTTTTTCATAATATGCTTTTGCAAAGTCTTTTTTTTAGATTTCATTGAGGTGGAGTACGTTCAGTTTCCTATATATGTATGTTCTAATCTTTCAACTCTTGGAGAATTTTTCAGTTATTTGATTCAGTAGATTTTCAATGTGTTGTCTTTCCTTCTTCAGGTATTCTTTTTTTTTTTTTTTGATCTTTATAATTTGCTTTATTGAGTCCTCTATTTCCAGTAATTCGGCTAGATTTTGTTTCAGTGTTGCTACTTGTGGTGTGAAATATTTCTTAAATTCTAGTGTGTGCTGCTTTTTTTAAATTTATTTTTAAAAATTTTTTAATTGTATTTTTGTTGACAATCTTTACATAGTTAATTACGGTAAAAAAAAAAAAAAGGTTCAGGGGGTATAGGGAAGTGGGTAATAGTATTATGTCCATGTTGGTTCCATCATGTATCTGAGGTAAAGGGGGATGTTGATGGAGAAGCCCCACCCAGTTTCCCACCCCCCAAAGTCCCGGATGTGGGGCATGCTCTGAGATATGTGCTCAAATGGTTTCAATAGTTCTCCAGTTATGAATCGCTGCCAGTTTCACTCGATGAGGTCGTCCACTGATTGACACAGTCCATCATAGATTCTTCATTTGCCCAGTATTTCGCTGTCAACATATAGCTGAGGTGGTTGATTCACTTGCTCTGTCCTCTGTCTTTTCCTGGCTAGGGTTCTGAGTCCAGCAGCTCGATTGGGGAAATCTCCAAAGAAACTTTGAGGTATTTCCAGACCAGATTCTTGTATGTTCTAGCAAGCACAGGGCCCGGCATAGTCCATCACCACGATCAGCTGGTGGTTTCAATTGCTGGGTTGGTTCTGTTTTCAGTCCTGACTTGCACTGGAACCAGTGGGTGTTGCAGTCCAGCCTGGTTCTGCCCAGTACATACTCGGCCCTCACATAGACCAGTGAGAGATGCAGCCTAGTTGGAGCAACCCACAATAACCCCCACCAGGCCCGCCCCCTACCCTGGTTTGCCAGTATGTATAGTAGACTAGTCCAGTCTGTCCCACATCCTATTTGGCTCTTGTACTTGTCAGTGGGTATTAAAGCTTAGTTCCATCTAACCAACTCAACTATCCAGTCCTCACGGATGTTGTTGAGTGCCTCTCTGTCTAGCCACCCCAGCCCCCATCCTAGTTTTCATGCCCTCCCTCGGGAGTAGTGACCCAAGAGGGGGGAACCCACTATTTCCCTCCCAGGTCTCTCTCAGTCCCGGTTTATGCTCTCTTTAGGTGGTTCTGTGGTTTGACTTGACAGAATTAGTCCCCAGTGCCAGCTTCTGCCAGCTGATGCTGTGGCTAAGCCCAAACATCCCTCACCCACTCTAATTTATGCTTGCACCAGCAGGGATAATCAGCCCAGCCTGGCTTTCCCTGATCTAGTCCACATTAGGTGCACAGGTGTTGCAGCCTTGCTTAGTCTAGTCTGTCCCCATCCCAGCTCAAGCTCTCCAGTGGGAGTAGCTGTCTGGCGAGGGGACCAGCCCCTCAATCCCCCCGCTGGCTCTGCCCCTCCCTTCCTGGATCTTGTGCATGCTGGTTGGGTGCTGCAGTCAAATCCAGTATAGGCAACCTCACCCTAGCGTTCCATAGTGTGCACTGGTTTTGTCGCAACCAGTCCCGGCTCGACCCACACTCTGTTCTGGTGTTCGGATTTTATCAGTGTATGACATGAACTGATTCAGCCTGGTCTGCCCCCGACCCATGCCAAATGTATGCCAGTGGGAGACTTTCCATGGCCTATTCTGAGCTGTTTCCTATCATGCTGTTTGCGCTTACCTGCAGGGACTGTGTCCTGCCAGAGGAGTTGCCCAGGCTCCTCCATCAGAACCTCTCCCAATGCCAGATTTTGCGCATACCAGGGAGTCCTTGAGCCAGCCCTACTCAGTTCACCTCCTGTCCTAGCAGGAACAGTGGCATTTCCTGGCTGGCTTTCACCCTGTTCTGGTTCTTGTTGTTGGATGTTTCAGCCCAGCCATGGATCGTCCATACCCACGTACAGCTCACACCTGGCTCTGTAGGGGGTTGAGACCCAGACTAGTCAGTCCCACATCTACCCTGGTTCTCCAGGACACCAGATGATGTTGGGGTCTGACCTGGCCTGGTGCATCCAATCCCAGCCCACACTAATGCCTCAGGAGATTGCAACTGTTTCCTAGATAGGACGCAACCTGATTCCAGCACACACGCCCCTTGGTGGGAACCTCAACCCAGTTAAGGTGTCCCCTTACCTCCCCAACAGGGGTTGTTCCTAGTCATAGATCATGCGTCTGCCAGTCATTGCTCTGACTCAGCTTGTCTCAGTCCCTCACTTGTCCTGGCCTCTGCCTTAGACAGTGTGGCTTAGTGTCCTTGACTCAAATAGACCAGTAGGTGCAAGAGCATGGCTGGGCATGACCTGTGCTCCATGCTTTTTTCTAGTTTTGCTTGTAGGCTAAGGTTTGCTCAGTCCTGCCCAATACATTCTGTTCCGTTACCAGTTTCTTCAAAAGAAGAGTTACCGCCATTGGGAATGTTTAGGATTGACTGAGATCCCAGAAGCACAGTGGGATCAACCTGGAGCTACCTAAGCAGCGATTCAGACAACCAATATCCCAGAGCTCCCTGGCCGGGCGGCCAGCAGGCAGAGCCTGGCACCACATGGTGCACTGGCCGCCGTGGGGGAGGCTGAGGACTCATTCACTGCCTTGGGGCAGTGTCTTTGGCGTGAGCCCCCAGCATTGGGTCTGACCCAGCAGGGGCACCCCCCACAGCCACCACACTGTGAGGAGTGGCACTTGCCCCCAAACCCAAGGCCGGAACCCCTCCCAAACTCACCCAGCTGCCAGATATACCAGCTGGGTGGAGTTAGGAATTTTAACCCAGTTCCCAAGTTCCCTCATGGTGCACTTACCCTGCTTCAGGTATTCTTGTATTATGGATATGGCTATTTGTTCATGTAATGATGACCTTCATGTCTTGTAGGTTTTCTTTTTTTTAAAAAAAGATTTATTTATTTTTATTGGAAAGGCAGATGTGCAGAGAGGAGGAGAGACAGACAGGAAGATCTTCCATCCGATGGTTCACACCCCAAGTGGCCGCAACGGCTGGAACTGAGCCAATCCAAAGCCAGGAGCCAGGAGCTTTTCCCGGTCTCCCACGTGTGCAGAGTCCCAAGGATTTGGGCCGTCCTTGACAGCTGTCCCAGGCCACAAGCAGGGAGCTGGATGGGAAGCAGAGCTGCTGGGATTAGAACTGGCAACCATATGGGATCCTGGCATTCAAGGCAAGTACTTTAACCACAATGCTGTCGCTCCAGGCCCTACTTTATTTTCTTATTCTTATTTTTTCCTGATTTGATTACTTCAAAGCCCTTGTCTTCAATCTCAGAAATTTTCTTCAGCTTCATTCATTCTGTTTGTTGAAGTTCCTGAATTGAACCTTTATTTATTTGATAATAGTTTTAATTTCCAAACTTTCTGATTGTTTTTCTAAAATGATTTCTATCTCTCTGTTGAATTGCTCATTCAATACAGATTGTTTTCCTGCCTGGCTTTCAATCCACTCCGGTTTTTACTGTTGCATGTTACAGCCCAGCCAAGCCTGGTCCACACACAAAGAAACAGCTCACATATGACTAAGCAGGAACAGAGACCTAGCCTAGCCTGTCCTATGCCTAGCCTGGTTCTCACAAGCACCAGTGGGTGCTGAAATCTAGCCCAGTCTGGCACATCCCAGATCCAGCCCACATTTGTGCCAAGGAACATTGCAGCCATGTCCAGACCAGATTGCAGCCCCCAATCTGGCCCTCTCACTCACCAGTGGGAACCACAACCCAGGCCTCTGCCAAGCCACAGATCTTGTGTGTGCCAGCGGTTGATCTGACCCAGCATGGCACAGTCCCTCACCTGTCATGGCCTTTGCCTTTGAATGCTGTACCCAGCCTGAACAGTTTTCCCCCCAGTCCCAACTCTTGCTGGCAGGTGCTGGAACCCAGCTGTACTTAGTCTGTTCCCTTCCCTGGCTCATGCAAAGCTCTAGGTGTAACAGCCTAGCTCAGCCTGGTTTTTGCACTTGCCAGTAAGCTAAGGTTTGCTCACCCCTGCCCGGTCCACACCATTCTAAACCAACCCACACATTTGCCAACAGTTAGAGTCACCTTGTCCAGCTTGCCTGACCCTAGGCAAGTCACTAGGTCTGGACCTAGTGTTCACCAGTGGGAGCTATGCCCCACTAGGGGAGTTTCCCAAGTTTCCCTACTCGGTCTGCTCCCAGACCCAAACCTCATGCATTCCAGTGGGTGCTAGGCCCTTGTCCAGTTACATGGCCCACCCCACACCCTGTTTCAGGATGCACATGAGGATGCTGTAGCCTGCATCTGCCCAGACTGTTCTCGGTCACTGAAATCAAGAATGTCGGCAGGTTCACCCCAACTCTTGAGCTAACCAGTGGGACTTGCATTTTCACAGGGTTAGGTCCACATATCCCCCACAGAGTATACCCCTGGACCTGGTTCTCTCCCATGCTGGTTAGTATTATGGTCCCGCCTAAAGTGACCTGTCCCCTGTCCCAACACTCAATCGAGTTCTGGGATCTAGTCCTGCTACACAGGCTCCCAGCCCTAGCTTTCATGCAGACTGGCATGTGGTGGTCAGCAATGTTCCATGCTAACATGCTCAACTCTGGATTCCCAAGTGGGCTGGTGCCTTGGTCTGACCCGTACAAGTCTTTTGGTCTCTCCCCTCCTAACCACCATGTCTCAGTTCCCTCACTTACCTGCAAGCACAGTGACCCTGTTGTTTGGAGAGCCTCTGAAGTCATTTATCACCTACATATATGGTTGCCTCATCCATGTGTATTCCTAGGTAATTCTTCACCCCGATCCCTAGAGCTCATTTCCCAGTGGCCAGTGGGCTTCGCTTGGCACTGTTGGCACACTGGCTGCCTGAGTCAAGATGGCACCAGCCACTTGGTGGCAGCTTGCATTTTAAATTCCCAGCTCTGGAGCTAGTCTCTGCCCCCAATCAACCAAAGCGGCTGTTGGAGTGTCCAAATTGATCAGGTGCCCAACCCAAACCAAGGTGGTGCACAATTTTCTGTTTTAAAGATAACTTCACCAGGGACCAGAGACCCTAACTGCCTTATATGTCTGACTCCTCATACAATGATAAGAAGTAAGCATTGCTCTGGGGCTTGTGCCCAGAAATCTCAACTGCAAGTTGTGAGGAGCATGTTCTCTGCTCTGCAAAGTACCCAGTCTTCAGTTCTAGGTGTATCTAGTATCAGTGAGTCTGCTTACTGGCCCGTAAGTCAGGAAATTTTATCACTAAACAGAGCAACTCAGTCTGAAATGTTTGCGATGAAGCGAGGTAGCCTGGGTCCCTTTTTGCAACAACACGTAGTTGCTCAGACCCCAGTCAAGTCTCTCTAGGCTGGAGTTAGAGTTGGTAAAGACAGTCCACTTCTCCTGGGGATAAGTCTACCTGTCTGTGTAGATGGCAGGTGTTATGGAACATTCCCGTTAGTTTTCCTGAGCAACATGGGAAGAGAGCCAGTGGTATGTAGCAGCTGTTTTGGCAGTAGCGTGAATTTTTCCTCCTATGGCTTTCAGAGTAGTACTACTTAGTGTCACCAGCCCCTCGTAAGATTTCTGTCGATCAGTTCTGAGTCTGCAGTGTTGTTTCAATATGTTTCTATGGCCTTACTATTCACCCATCCCTGTCCCCTCCTCTTGATGTTTGTGATTTTTACTTCTTTAAAATATACTATATCTTAGAGAAGATCTTTTCTGCTTCAGTTTATTAAAGGCCCTTTGTGTTTTCTGGGCCTGCATGTCTGTTTCTTTCCCAAGCTTTATCAGTTTTCATTAATTATTTTATTGAATCTGGGTTTTGATATCATTTCCTTTCTCCTTTTCTTGAACACGTGTGATTCAATGTGTACTCATCAATGATGACCCATAAATCTCAAGATTTTTATTTTATTTTTTTTAGCTGTGGTATCAGTACACTTAATTTATTTTTTACCATCTTTTAAATTTTTTTTTTAATTACATTGCATTATGTGACACAGTTTCATAGGCTCTGGGATTCCCCCAACCCCTCCCTATACCCTCCCCCATCCCCATGGTGGATTCCTCCACCTTGTTGCATTACCACAGTTCAAATTCAGTTGAGATTCTTTCATTGCAAACAAATACCAAGCATAGAATCCAGCATCTTGGACCCGGCGGCGGCGTGGCCTAATGGCTAAAGTCCTCGCCTTAAATGCCCCGGGATCCCATATGGGCGCCGGTTCTAATCCTGGCAGCTCCACTTCCCATCCAGCTCCCTGCTTGTGGCCTGGGAAAGCAGTCGAGGACTGCCCAAAGCTTTGGGACCCTGCACCCGCGTGGGAGACCTGGAAGAGGTTCCTGGTTCCCGGCATCGGATTGGCGAGCACGGGCCCGTTGCGGCTCACTTGGGGAGTGAAACATCGGATGGAAGATCTTCCTCTCTGTCTCTCCTCCTCTCTGTATATCCGGCTTTCCAATAATATTAAAAAAAAAAAAAAAAGAATCCAGCATCTTATTGTCCAGGTAAATTCAACGGATTCTTGGGGAGACTACCTCTGGTCTGAAGGTAGAACTGGCAGAATATCATCCCGATCAATTAAAAGCCACAGCATAACATCAACAACAATTTACAACATTATGGAATTATTTGACATGATATTGAGTAACCAATATGTTAAAAAATGCAAGTTCTTAACCACATCCTGCGACATCTCCATTGACCTTTCAATTTTAGTTTATATACAACCGGCTTCTATACACCTTAAAATGGCTATAGGTTACTATTCAGCTGTCTTGTGTCTATTTTAATTTTAGTATTTATCAGTTTATAGTGTTGAAGCATAATTTTGCTGAACTTGACAGATTTTAGGATAATCTAAACTGGCTTATGGCTCTAACAAGACGTGCATCAACAGTTGAGGTGCAGAACAGTTTTAGCAGGGGTGTGCAGAGAAATCTTCAATACCTTAGTGAGGAGGAACTAATCTTTGTGTCCCACCTAGTGAGGCATAAGTGAATCCACGCTGACCACTTCCTGTCTGGTTCTAAGCTTTCCTTGTTGTTCTCTATCTATTCTAATTTTTTTTGCTGTTGTTTTTAGGGGTTTCTGGAGCGATCCTGATGGTCATTGCAAGAGAGGGTGGGGATCCGAAGTTAGAACTAAGTAAGGGCCAGAGAAAGCTCCTCTCCCTAGTCCTGAAGGAAGTTTACCGTTCTTCTGTTTCGCTGTTGTTCCGATGAGCTTGGATGCTGCGAGGAAGGATTTGGGTTTCTTCCATCCCATGTGGTAGATGCAAATGGGAGTAGATGATCTCAGAGTTCTCGGCCTCCGAAGGCACTCCAATTCCCCGTGGTCTCTTTGGCAATTGGGATGTAGTCCTTGTTGCCTGTATTGACAGTCCTTGGTGAGGATCTGAGAGTCTCCAGGGTTGGGATACAAGCCTCCTCCTGTCCACCTGCTCCACTCTGGGGTCCCCCCCTGTTCTGTGCAGTTGTTTAGAGGTTGTCAGGACCGCTCTTGATTCCCTCCTGTATGTCTTTATGGTTTTGTTAATGTCTAGTGCTGATTCGAGTCTGTTGTCTATAAGTTACCTGTTATATTCTTGATAGGTTATAATTAACGTCTTCCTCACACATTCTAAGGAATGACCGTATTGTATGACTGTATTGTTGAAAAGGCTGATCTACAGGTTGGCAATTATTTCTTCTGTCTGCTAAACTCTGCTTTTAAGATTCTCAGCCCAATCTTCAATTTTATTTTTAGTTAATTTTTGTTTTCAAGATTATTGCCTGATTCTTTGATGGCTGGCTCTCTCTGCTTCATTTATTTTAAAATCTATTTATTTTATTGTAAAGGCAGATTTACAGAGACAAAAAGAGAAATGGAGAGAAAGATCTGGCCAATCTGAAGCCAGGAGTCAGGAGTTTCTTCTGGGTCTCCCAAACGGGTGTAGCTTCCCAAGGCTTTGAGGCTCCTCTACTGCTTTGCTAGGCCACAGGCATGGAGCTGGATTGGAAAGGGAGCAACCAGGATGCAAACCAGTGCCCATTGAGATGTTGGTGCTTGTAAGGCAAAGATTTTAGACACTGAGCCATAGTGCCCAGCCCTTATTTATTTAGTGGTTTTTCTTTTCTTTTTATTTCTTAGATTTATTCATTTAATATGAAAGTCGGCTACACGGAGAGAAAGATCTTCCATATGCTAGTTAACTCTCAAATGACCACAACAGTCAGAACTGATCTGATCAGAGCCCAAGTTCCAGGAGTTTCATCCAGGCCTGCCTCCCAGGCGGGTGCCAGGGCCTTAAGCACTTGGGCCATTCTACGCTGGCGTTTCCAGGACTAGAACTGGTACCTATAAGGAATGCCAGCATTGCTTGCTATACTATTGTGCAGGCCCTATTTTTCTACTCAATGTCTAATTCCTAGCATGAATTTTCCTTTTTAAGACATATTTTTATTTCAGAGACACAGTTACAGAGAGAGAGAGAATCAATTAGGGACCTTTCATACTCTAGTTCACTGCAAAATGGCTCCAAAAGCCAGGACTTGGCTAGGCTGAAGCCAGAAACCAAGAGCCGCTTCTGGGTCTGCCATGTGAATGCAGGATCACCAACACTTGCTCCACCTTCTGCTATTCTCCCTGGCAAATCAGCAGAGAAGTGCAGGAGCTGGGACTTGAATTGGTTTCCTTATGGGATGCCAGCAATGAAACTGGTGGCTTAACATTGCTACGCCACAGCACCTGCCCACTTAAGTTCTTTTTAAATATCTTCTAATTGTGGGTATTGCAGCTTAGTAAGTTTTCTTAAAATTTGTCTGGTTGAAACTGTGCTTAGGATGCCTGTATTCCAGATCAAAGCACCTCGTTTGTCTCAGCCCAGCTTGTCCTTCCAGCATTTTGCCATTGGAGACAGTAGGCGATGGCTCACCCAGTTTGATCCCTGCTACCCACGTGGGATGCCTGCATTAAGTTCCTGATTATAGCATGGCAGGAGCCCTTAGGGTCCTCTCCCCAGGAAATAGGAAAAAAAAAACACTAAAAAAGGCCAACAATGGTAGATTTTTTGAAGCGGGGCCTTCTCTGAACAGTGGGTTGGGCAGAGGAGGGGGAAGGAATGGTTCTGAACGCTCCTCCAAATGCATCCAGTTCGAGTGAAGCAATGATATGAGGTCAGCTGCAGCAGTCTGGGTATCTGTAGCTGTGACTTCATGTAATGGCTATGCGGGCAAGTGCAGTGGTACTAAAATGTCCAATCAAATACTGCCAAGATGCATATGTATTAAGATGCTTGAAGTTATTTGTGTCAGGTACATAAGACAACGTGCTGCCTTGTTCACGGTCCAGAGTTTGGAGAAAGAATTCTCCTGCGGGTCTGCTGGCAGAAAAGAATCAAGCTGTTATTACTGTCACCAGCCTGGGTGTGTCCTGCTGCTCTGGCCTGGCTTGGTGCTGACTGCTGTGGACACCTGAAGTGTGAACACTAGTGGAAACACTCTCTTTTCCCCCTAGCTTAATACAAATTTTTTAAATCTTTCAGTTCTCTTAAATCATTTTTTTTTAAAGATTTTATTATTATTGGAAAGCCGGATATACAGAGAGGAGGAGAGACAGAGAGGAAGATCTTCCATCCGATGTTTCACTCCCCAAGTGAGCCGCAACGGGCCGGTGCGCGCAGATCCGATGCCGGGAACCAGGAACCTCTTCCGGGTCTCCCACGCGGGTGCAGTGTCCCAAAGCTTTGGGCCATCCTCGACTGCTTTCCCAGGCCACAAGCAGGGAGCTGGATGGGAAGTGGAGCTGCCGGGATTAGCACTGGTGCCCATATGGGATCCTGGTGCGTGCAAGGCGAGGACTTCAGCCACTAGGCTACAGTGCCAGGCCCTTTCACTGAATTCTTACTCGCCAATTTGTGTTTGTTGTTATCACTTTTTGTTGCCTATGTGCATCTGATGGATCACTTCCTTCTACAAATTCTATAATGTGAGTTTTATAGTAGAAGACTTCCGGTTGGTGATGTGGTCTAGGATACTATTTGGGTGTGCTAAATTTGCTTTGTCTCATATTGGTTACTCATTACTATGTCAATTAATTCCATAATGATGTAAATTTGTGCTGATGGTATGTTGGAGCTTTCAATTGACTGGGATGATACTCTGCTGGCTCTGTCTTCAGACCAGAGAGGGTATACCTAAGAAGCCGTTGAACTTGACTGGACAATAAGATGCTGGACTCTATGTTTGGTATACGCTTGCAATGGGGGAATCTCAACTGAACTTGAACTGTGGTTATGCAACAAGGTGGAGGAATCCACCATGGTGGGAGGGTTTGGGGAGGGGTGGGGAGAACCCAAGTACCTATGAAACTGTGTCACATAATACAATGTAATTAATGAATTAAAGATAATAAATAATAAAAAAATAAATAAATTTGCTTTGTCTCTAGCTAGACATCTGAATAATATCTATGCAACTTTTCCAATGCTGATCTACAGTAAGGATGTTTGGGTGGCTCATGGCCTAGGATGCAGGGGTTTGGGCCGATTTCCCTGGCAGCTCTGTGCGTAGTGCAGCTAGCTGTTGCAGCTCTGGTGTACCTGTCAGTTTCTGTAGGTCATGCAGGGGCAGAAATACCTTGGTAGGCCTTGGTGAGTGCGCTGTTGCATGCCTGTTGGTGGACTTGTGTTACCGCTAGTGTCTGAGAGCCACATGGTCTGGGCCTCTGTCAGTATGTCAGAGCTGCATGGATTACTTGGTGAGGCCTCCAGGAACCTATCTGCTCAGGCCAGTCTGCCCAGCTGCTTCCCATACTTGAGCATGGATGGACAAGGCTGAGCATCCGCCTCTTTAGGACCCAAGTGGGTGGGGCTTTTGAAATCAGGTTGTTCAGCTGTTTCCTAAGACCAATGAAGGGTGGTTGGGGCTGCCCAGTTCCTTGTCCAGCTGTCTGTGGACTGAGCTATTCAGGATTGGTCATCTGGTCGCTTTCCAAAGAAGAAGGTACATGACAAGGGTACCCAGCTGTTTCTGGGGCAGTGGGAAAACGGGCAAGGAAACCCACTGTTGAGAGCGCCTAACGATCTATGGGGCTGTCTAGCACAGCACCGCAGACCAACGCCCTGGCGAGGGCAGCAGTAAACAAGTTCAGGAAGTGTCTTCCCCTTGGGGCGTGGCTGCGTGTCCTGCCTGCTGGAGTGACCTTTTAGCTGATTGGCTAGGTGTTATATATAAGCAGGTTGGGTCCTGGAGCAGAGAGCAGAGTAGAGACAAAGAAGGAGCAGACGGCTCTCCTGTTTGCATGCTGCCTGATGGAATAGAGTTCCTACACAGTCACTCAGCGTCTGGTTTTCTTCCGCGGGTCCGGAGATTCCCCGACAACCCACCTCTTCCCTGATGATAGATATGAAGGCCAAATCTACCAGACTGTGCCACCCAGGTACTTCCTGGTTCACAGGCACTGTTCTCTGTGTGCTGTGTGCTTAGTTCCCTTCTTGATACGGCCATTGAGACTCTCCCATCTCTGCACTTCCCATGCCGTGTTGACCCTGCTGCCCACTGCCTCGAAGGTAGGGCCTTCCTCATCTGAGCTACCCAGGGTTAGGGCAGCACTGCTGGAAGCAGTCCTTCTGCTGCATGGCTGCACAATTCCAGAGGCTTGGCACTTGAGCATGGGTCTCACTGCAATAAGTTGCAGAAATACTTAGCAAGCTTAGGCCTGGTACCGGGACCTGGACTGCATTTCCCTCTTCTTTTTGTTTTTAAGATATTTTGAAATTGTAAAGTCAGGTATACAGAGAGGAGGAGAGACAGAGAGGAAGATCTTTCGTCCACTGATTCCTCCCCAAGTGAGCCACAACGGCTGGAGCTGAGTCGATCTGAAACCAGGAGCCCAGAGCCTCTTCCAGGTCTCCCACAGGGGTACAGGATCCCAAGGCCTTGGGCCATCCTCAACAGCCTTCCCAGGCCACAGTCGGGGAGTTGGATGGGAAGCAGGGCCACAGTGACGCGAACCAAAACCTATATGGGATCTGGGTGTGTGCAAGGTGAGGACTTTAGCCACTAGGCTACCAAGCTGGACCCTGCATCCCCTTCTCTTGCCCCCAGGCAGGGTCTGTGTCTCTCCACCCTGCTGTGAGGAGGTTGGAGAGGGATTACTCCTTTCTTTCTTCTTCAAAGTGTCTTTTCCTGTTTAGCTAGATCCAGGCAATACGGCAAATTCTAATTATTTTGGTTCCAAAGTAATATAAGAGCCCCTGAAGCAACTGAAAGGGTGTTATTAAGTTAATTAGGACCACTTGAAAGCTCAAATTGTATGCAAAGCATTTTTGGGTCAGAGCTGCTAGATCTTTTGAGTTGTATTTATATGGCAGTATTACAGTTTTCCAAATCCTATAAGTTGTGCAGAACTTGATAGTAGGATACAGTGCTATCAGACACAACTTCAGTTATCATGTCGTAAGATTATTTCCACATCAATTGCATCATCGTTGTCATGAGTCTCTAACCCTGGCCATTGGAAGCTTTGTCATTTCACACAAGGTTTGTTTACTTCTGCCTAAAGTGTTTCATCTTCACAAAGACTCATTGAAATGACTCAGACAAGTTCAGAGTTTCTTCACTTTGGGATCATGTCCTTGGGCTGAATTAGAATCCCTAGAATTTTCATGGACTGGTTGACTGTTCCTAAGTCTGCTGCTGATCTAGCATCAGACACAACAGGACAGGTTCTTGCAGGTTTCCTTTCTGGGTCAACTCATGCCAGTATTGTTGGGAAGTACAATTGAGTGAACGCCTAAAGATTCATCTCAGACTGCCTGCTATGACTTGTTATATACTTGAATTGGATGAACAAACCTGCTGTTTGGAAGGAATTAAGTTCAGTTTTAAATATGGACTCATGGAGGGCCTGGGAAACCACTTGGTCTCTCCTGGATGTGTTTTATTTATGTATTTGAAAGGCAAGGGAGGCACACACACTCACACACCCATCCCTCTGCCACTCAAGTCCCTGTAAAATGTGGGGCTGGACCAGGTTAAAGCTAAGAGTTGTCTCCCAACCATTCGAGCCGTCACCCTCTGCTTCCCAAAGTGAGCATTTGCAGGAAAATGGAGTGGGGAGTTGAGGCAAATCTCAGACCCAGGTACACTGATATTGGGCGTGGACATCCTGCACCAAATGCCTGCCCCTCCTGATTCTAGAAAGCCTCTGTGGCTGGAGGATTTGCGCTTTGATCTCTGATGGAGTAGGCAACCGTGGACTTATGACTGGTCTTCTGTTATCTCATGATGGACTTACATGGGTACTTTTCTCATGCCTCCCACTGCAGTAAATCTTGAGGGACCAGAAACTTAACATCTCAACATTTAAGGGAGTCTTCCGGACTCCTGGAAATGTACACTATTTGGAGACTTTAAGGCAAAGCCAATGAGGCAAAACCTCCTCTAGAAGCAAACAACATTTTAAGATATACCAGCTTATTTATTTATTTTTTTTTGTCAAGCTGCCAGAACAATCATCATCATGAGGTTCTTATTTCTGATTTCCTAGTGGGGTTTTCAGTTGATTGGGATAGACTAGTGACTCAACCCCCAAAGCCAGGTTCTCATTCTCTGCTTTCTACCCAGATATGGGGTGCTAGATAACTGGCTGAACTGGGAGGAGTCTGCCCATGCTGTATATGGTTAGATACGTTACAATCCGTAAAGACCCCATTACAGAAAATTAACAGGAGTCTTTTGTTAAAATAGAACCCTCACCCAGGGTTGGGGCAGGGACTCTTTAATCATCTGATTTATGAGGATTATGGTTAATGAGCATGCTTCAACTCTTGATAATCTAATTTTTTTAAAGATTTTATTATTATTATTGGAAAGCCGGATATACAGAGAGGAGGAGAGACAGAGAGGAAGATCTTCCATCCGATGTTTCACTCCCCAAGTGAGCCGCAACGGGCCGGTGCGCGCCGATCCGAAGCCAGGAACCAGGAACCTCTTCCGGGTCTCCCACGCGGGTGCAGGGTCCCAAAGCTTCGGGCCGTCCTCAACTGCTTTCCCAGGCCACAAGCAGGGAGCTGGATGGGAAGTGGAGCTGCCAGGATTAGAACCGGCGCCCCTATGGGATCCCGGGGCTTTCAAGGCGAGGACTTTAGCTGCTAGGCCACGACGCCGGGCCCAATAATCTAATTTTTTTTAACAATTTACTGGGCCTGGTACTTTGGCTCAGTGGCTAAATTCTTGCCTGCATCCCCCAGGATCTCATACGGGTTCTGGTTCGTGTCCCAGCTGCTCTATTTCCCATCCAGCTCCTTGTTTTGGCCTGGCAAAGCAGTTGAGGATGGCCCAAGGCATTGGGACCCCAAAACCACATGGGAGACATGGAAGAAGCTCCTGGCTTCAGATGGGCTCAGCGCTAGCCATTGCAGCTACTTGGGGAGTAAACCAAGCAGACCAAAGGTCTTTCGGTCTCTCCTCCCTGTGAATCTAACTTTCCAATAAAAATAAATAAATCTTTTAAAAACTAATTTACTTACGTTACTTAAAAGTCAGAGTTACAGAGAGAGAGGAACAGACAGAGGAAAGGACCATCTACCAGGTTCATTCTCCAAATGACCCCAAAGGCTAGAGGTTGACCTATGCAGAGCTGGGAGCCAGGGCTGTTTCTGGGTCTCCTAAGTGGGTACAAGTGCCCAAGATTTTGGGCCATCCTCTTCTGCTTTCCCAGATCATTAGTAGGAAGCTGGAATTGAAATGGTACAACCAGGACTAGAACCAGCGCCTGTGTGGTATTACAAAGCCATGGGCAGAGACTTAGCCTGATATGCCACCATGCCAGCCCCTGATGCTCTATGCTTAACAGTTGTCATGGTTATCACCCTAGTACTCTCTGTTCTCTCATCTGCATGCCACCATCTGCCAAGTGGTCTTTCTCCAAGAGATGAAAATGGCTTTATCAGGAGGACGCCATAACTTACCCATGATATTTGGAGACTGGAATCCCATGATGACATTGTTTGAAGGTGACACAGATACTCTTAAGTTTTGATCGGATTCTCCAATGATAGAACATTGTTAAAGAGAAACTGTTGAAGTTTTGCAGGAAGCTGTGACATGAGTCAGGCACCCGCATTTCGCTAAACCAAGATAGACTTTAGTCACGGGGACTTAAGTTTTGGCTGAATGTGGAAGGTCCTGCAAAGGCTATAAACATGTAACTAATTAGGTTGTAATCAAATGGCTGATTAGTTAAAGTTTCTGTGCTTTGTTTTTATTTTCCTCTATGTGCCGTCTGATCATGTGGTTGATAGAAGGCTTCAACACCTTTTTTAGTTCTGGGAGCTGCCAATCATTGAACATTTCATTTTTGCTTTACTCAAACTCTATGAAATTTAACGGGTCTACAGAGCTTTCCTCTCTGAAGCACTGACAATCTAATAAGTTGAAGTTATGACATGATTTTGTCTCTTGGAATGCACAGTTCTGGTCATTTTATGGTTTGTTCTGAGAATGGGTGCCAATGATTCAAGATCTACATTGTCTGAACTTTCATACAACTTGAACTTGGGACAAAGTGCCTGGCTTTTAACATGAAGTAAGTAATGAAATCAACCTTGGCTATTGCTAATGCTTATTTTTAATATGTAAAACATGTACAGTAGAAGCCACAGTTGTGGACAAAGAGGGATAACTTAAAACACTTGAGGAATGACTAGGAAACAAATTCAGCTTAGAAAAAGAGCTCTACCGTAGAATTCTGTAACACTTGACTACAATGAAGGCAGCAGATTTCCTTAGTTAATGTAGGCATACTTTTTCATGTTGTATGTGTGCTGTGAGCCAAGAGTGCAGATGGAAAATTGCCCTCTGATTAATTACAACTAATAAAAGAGCCCGGTTTCGGAGAGTGATTAACTTCCTTTGCTGATACTTTTCTACCAAACTAATGATTTAGTACTGTATGATTTTTCTATGTGAAGGGAGAAAAAATACCTGGGTACTTCAAAAAGCCACGGAAGATGAAATTGAAGGATAAGTTCATTTTGGTGCAAGATTTGAGATCCATGCAAGCTTTTGTGTTTATGAGATACATTTTCCACGACCTTTTTTGGCCGTGTGTTTCCCGTGGCTTCTTGGTAAGATTCACCTGCCTCTCCTATCCACTGTTAAAAACAAGCAAGCAAACAACAAGAAACAGGTCCCTAGAGATTTTTGAGTGGCTCTGGGATGAAGCCTGGAAATCTGTATTTTTGTTGGCAAATAACTTCTCCGTCATGTCAAAATACAGAACGCCCGTGGGTGTGGCGTGGGGCCTGAGCGCCTGTATTCCTTGCAGCCTCACAAATAGTGCAACAGTTGCCGGTGTGGTAAAGAGACAGTCTAGGTAACTGGACCAGCAGTCCTATGGGACATTCCTTAGAGATCTGTTGGCAACAGCTTTACAAGGAAGTTGAGTTCATCTGTGTCACCCTGTGTGTCGGTGGTTTCTTTTTTTTTTTTTTGCTTTTCAACCTTGACTGCGTATTACAACCACCCAAGGGAGATAAAGATGCCTGGGCCCTTGGAGATTTGTTCAGGCAGGCAGCACTGACAGGAAGCAAGTCTGGTCATTTGAGATCCAGCGTAGCTGGAGGCTGGGCTGCCGACATGATTCACACACACATCGGGCAGTCATTGTCTCTGTTCCTCTTGTGTCTGGCTGCCGATTGCCCAATGTGACTGGCACGAGAGGGTCAGAGTATACATTTTTTAAATTCTACATCTTAAAAAATGTTTTTCTTCATTTCCGTTTCCAAGGCAAGAGTTCTCTGGTCCTCTTGGTAGTCTTGGCCCCCACTTGTTCTCCCCATTCTGAAAGAGAAATAGTCTTTTCTGTAGGCTGTATCCCACTGTATTTCTAGTTAGTTATAGCAATTTATTAAAAAATAGCGCCCTAGGCATCAAGGAAAAATGTAGCCTTCACTGCTAGGAAAATAGTATATTTCAAACACATATTTAACAACATTTGCATTAAAATAGTTGGAGTAAGTTAACATAATACTTTGTGGATGTTGCAGATACAAGAAGTTATGCCTAGGGGCTGGCATGTTGATGCAGGATGGTAAGCCATCACTGGCACCCCATACGAGAGAGCTTGTTTAAGACCCGGCTCTTGTCCAATGCAGCTCTCCACTCACAGACCCTGCTCCCAATACTTGGGCTCCTACGCCAAGCACTGGGAGAGAATGAGTCACTGTGAAAATGCAAGCCTGGCCCTGGATTCCTCTGGCTTCTAGGCATCTCTTGCACTCCTGTTAGAAAATCCTTGCTAGAGAAGCAAACACATAGGGTCACTTTTGGCCTATGAAACTACAAGTTAAATAATTGTTTAATAAAATATACAGCCTTGGGCATTTTGTTGCAGCAATGGAAAATGGGTTCCTAGGCTAGGATTGTGATTAAGGAGATGGTGTTATCTCAGAGAACATGAACATAGGGGCTTTCGTGTTTATAACATCGCATGAACGTTGGGAGGAACAGACTGGGGGTGATAAGGGCAGAGGAGGGACAGCAGTTAGTAGTCAGCTATTGAGTTTTTCTCGAAGAGAGACTATGCTGGCCACTGAAGTTACTGGAACCCCGGGGTGGAGGATGCATTTGTCTAGGAGAGCATTTTGCAAAAATAATGAACCTGATATTTTAGATACAAAGGGAGAAAGAGCTTACCAAAACATCTAGGATCTGGCTTGGAAGAAAGATAGGGGTATGCGGTGTCCCTTGAGGGAATGAAACACAGGGCAGAAGAACCATTTTTTTTTTTTTTTGGTTGGTTGGTTTTTCCAAAATTTTGGATGTGAGGTAGAGGAATTCAGCAGAAATGCCCAGTGTTCAAGGGGACAGGCACTTGAAGAAGGAAGCGGATGTTCTCAGAACATAGAAAAGACAGTGGAAACAGGTTTGGAGGGTCGGGGAAGAATGATGGTCCATGGGAACTTGGTCCATTGTAAGTGATGTCTTGAAAAGTGGGCTTCCGGCCACTGGTGAGCTTCCCAGAGCAAAGCTGCCGGTGTGGAGGACAGAAGCCAGATTTCAGTGAGGAGAGAAGGGATGTGAAGACGGGAAATATCAAGTGCGGTCCATGGGGCAGTCTAGGCAAGGGTTTCCTTAGAGAGAAGGGAGGAAGCAATGCTGATGCCAAGGGGCTGAGGCAAGGAGGGAGAGGCCCCTTTTGTCTCTGTTAGTGTGGGTGCTTCAGGCGAGGAAAACCATTGGTAGGAAAAACAGGAAGTGGCTATAATTCCTTAACTTTGAAGATTGGATTCTATGTTCATTACTTTTTTTTTTTTTTTTTTTTTTTTTTTAGAAAAAGGAAAACTGGTCCATGCAACAGAAATGCAATTTTCAACCCCCCGCCCCCTACTCTCTCTACTATGACTGGTTAGGACTCGAGTTTGGGTGTGTGTGCGTGTGTGTGCATGTTGGAAAAATCTCATCACTCGTCATCTGTTCATGCTAAATTTTTATTCAATGTTATGCAACTGCATAAGTATAAATATCTGTTCAATGTACAACAATGATGACATCCATAGGGAATTTCTTAGAGAAAATAAGACTGCAAACACTTTATTGCACAGAGTCTAACAAACTTTGAAGCTGGTAAATCTACAGCTGGGAGTACTACCAACGAGCACATCTTACGATCACACAGAGACTGACCAACTAGAACACCGGAGAACTTTCACCAGCTGATTGGAGAGGTTTACAACAAACAACAAGTATTACACGGATTCAATCTTAGGTATTCTCGACTCATCCAAAAATGCAAAAACATATTTGGCAGAAATGATAATATGCTATACAAAATTTACATAAAAATATCATCTGTAAACAAGCAGCTAGTTGTGCTTCAAAGGAAACTGAACAGTTAAAAAGCAAAGGCTGTAAACCATGACCGACCTCCCCAACAGACCTGTCTGAGTGTAGAATTGGGCTAGAACGACCACCATACACAGATATGTATTAACAAACGTTGAGACCACTTCTGAAAGTCATGTGATTTCTTGTAACACAGCCGTTTCTTCTATACTTTCACAATGGAGTGATAGGGGCTAGCTAAAACTACATGGAAAAAAATTAGAGACAAAGAGGAGCACACTTTTTTTTTTTTTTGCCATTGCCAACTCGTAACAAAGGACTACGGACTGATGCCTTTGTCTTTGGATTGGAACTTCTAGCCCCTGTTGGACGAGTCGCACTGCGTAGGCCATAAGATGACGCTGTGCTTAGAGAAACAACTTTAGAGCAGAAAGGTAGTAAGGCATCCCCGAGGGACTCTGGGTGTTGGATTCATTATTGACCTAGTAACAGATATTTTTTTTTTTCTGATAAAACAAAATAAACATCCAGGGGGTGGATCCCAAGCATCTCAGAAATACCTATCTGTGTTTTCTCTTAGTGTCTTCCTTGATTCTTATGTCAGCAAGTGCCATCTGACAGCACAAAACAAGCCATCTGCAAAAACAAGAGAAACTTGGCACGCAAGTGTTGGGACAGAGTGTACACGTTTTACGATATACAAAGTTTAAATAAGGCTTAGCAAAAGTAAAAAGGATGGTCACATTCAAGCACCAAATAGCTCCAACAAGTGTCTTTGTTACAAAAATTGCTGCTCTTGGGTTTTTTTTTTTTTTTTGCATACAAATAAGGAGATCATGTTATGAAATATATGGAGCTACTTGATGCACCAGAAAAGAATGTGAAACCTGGGGAACTTGCTAAAAACAGCAAGTTTCAACTACAACATAAGGCCCCAGCTATGTACTCAAATGTATCTGATGTCCTGGTTATTCCTTAGCATATATGTTAGGATGCCAAAATCCGCCCCCCAGTTCTTTTCTCAAAAAGGAAAAAAAAAAAAAAAAAGCAAATGTAAAAGTTCTTCCGATGTCTCAGCCTAAGCACTCGCAGGTTTTGCACGAGGCCATTTTCCTGTCCCTTCAGGGCAGGGCTGGTGCGGGACCAGTGCGCTGTGCTGTGTGTTATCTGCTCACAGCGGGAAGGCCTGAGTTTAAGAGGTTGAAAAGGAGGAAGAGAAAGACAACAGAAAGCAAGCTTAGGTGGGTAAGTCCCTGCTCTGCCTCACCACTCACACGCCTCCAAAGACGCCTGGCCCATCGGACGTGTGGACCCTATATCACGGCACCCATGGGGACGGCCCTGATGCAGAAATGGCCAGCTCCAGGCGCTCTGGCCATTCCTAGGCTGGGAGGATTCCACAGGCGGCCAGGAGGGGAGAGCCAAGCTGTTGGCTTTACTCTGGACAGTCGGGTCGCCAGAGCCAGTGCCATCAGAAACTGGTTAAAAATCCACATAAAATCTCAAATCTCCTATATTTCAAGGTTTTCCTCTTGACCTCTAGTTCATGTCATAGCTTCTAAAAAATGGAGCCTTAAAAGATCCTCTTTAAACACAGACCCAAACATGTTGGTGAATGTGTCAATATACAAGACTATGGATGGATCCATTTTTTTCACATACACCCCAGTTCTGAGCGTCTTGCTTTATTACATTACCGGAAATGTTAAAGCTAACATCTCATGAGAAATGGAAGCGGGGGGGGGGGGCTGTAGTAGACGCCATTAGCAGCAAGAAATACACTCCACATCCCAAACCAAACACATGGCTAGATATGTACAGGGATCTTTCTCCTCCACAGGCCGCATCTCAGGTCGGGTACTTTCTTTTCACAGTCTCTGGTAACAGTTTCAGAGGTTACAGCTGGGAAGGCATCTGGAAGGAAGCCGCTGGTTCGCTCGCGCCCCTCGTTCCTTTCAGCAGGTGGGCAACACCTGCCGCGCCCAGCAGCTTAGCACGCCTTTTTGTGTGGGCTGCTCCTCAAACTCTCTTTCCCCCGCCTCTGCCGCACTACGAAATCTTTCTCCGAGGAAAGGGTGATGGGGCGGTCCACGCTGGCAGCCGGGGACGGCTTGGCGGCATCTCTGCCCGCAGTGTGCTTCCTGGCCGGGGCAGGCTCTGTCGCCCCCCGTGTCTCCCTGTTTCCCGAGAGCGCGCGGTGCCGGGTACTGGCCCTGTCCCACGAGCTAGGCTCTGGCTGCTGGGCCTCGGTGGGCGGGGTGGAGACTTGGAAGGAGGGCAAAGAGTCGCTCTTGGTCATCTGGGTTCTGCCTTCGCCCCCCGCGGGAGCCCTGCGCTGGTCCCGGGAGGCGGTGAGCTCCACGGTGCCCGCGTGGCCCTTGGTGGATGCGGCCGCCTCCTCGGCGGCGGCGGCGGCAGCAGCGCTGGCCTCCCGTCCTCGGGATCCGGCTTCTGGGAAGCTGCAGGAGTAGCTGAGCGGTTTCTCGGGAGGAGCCACGACCCGCAAGGTGCTCTGCCCGGACACCGAGGGCGACCGCTTCATGCCACCCGGCTTGGCGGCCTCGGCTGGCGGCTTCGGGGCGCCGTTGCCTTTCACTCTGGCTTCGGCGCAGCCCTTCCCGGACCCCGTGGCCGGCCTCTCGGTGGCTCCTTTGGGTCGGCCCTCCGTGTGCGCAGGGGACGGGCTGGCCTCTGGCTTGATGCTGTCTGCTGGCGTGTGGTAAAGTGCTTCTATGGGTTTCTTCCCTTCGGGAGCCGGCTGGCCAGAGCTTTTGTCTGTCTGTCTGCAGGCAGCAGGAGGAGGGCAATCTTTCACAGTGGCTGGTTTGGGCTGCTTTGGAAACAGGCTTGGCTTGTCAGTGGCTGCGGGCAACTCCTGGTCCACTGGCTGGCTGAGGCCCGGGTGTCCTTGTTTGGGTCCTTGCACAGGCTTATTATCCAGGGCCTCTGGGGGCCGCCCACTACTGAGGGTCTGCAGTCTGGCATCTGGCAGGCTCCCTTCAGCTTTCAGGGGGCTGCAGGGCCCAGCATCTCCCTGGTCAACCACGCTACAACCTCTGATCTGGGCGTCTGCATCCAACACGGCTTTGCTGCTGCCCTTGCCCGAACTGGAGAGGGCCTGGCTAGCAGGTTCTTTGCCCTTGGCAGCCCCGATGATGCTGGGTTTGGGGGCGGAGAGGGACTTCTCTGGGTGCTTTGATTTTGTGGGGCTGGGCTCAGGGCCAGGCTGCTTGTGGCTACTGTTGTCGCTGGGCACTGAGGCAGGCTTGGCAGGGTCCTGGAGGCCTGGGTTGCATTCTGCAGTGGTGGCCTTGGGCCCCAGCTCTCTGCCAGAAGCGTGACTCAGGGCACTGCACTGCTGCCATGAGGGCAAGGCCAGGCCGGGCAGGTCTTTGGTGGGCAGCAGGGGCTGAGGGCTACTGGTCAGAGGTCTCTGTGTAGGTTGCTCCTTCCGCTCCGGGGGCTCCTTGGCGTTGTCCTGCAGGCCTGGGAGACGCACAAGCTGCTCGTTCTTGCCTCCGTCACTTCCGGGCAGACAGTACCTGGCAGGAGGGCCCTTGGCCTTGGGCTCCAGGCTACCTCTGCCCTTGCCAAGCTCCTTGTCACAAGGAGCCCCGGCTGAGTGTAAGGAAGACTCCTGCCTGGGCAGTGGCCTCTCCTCCTCCCGGCCATCTTTGTGGTTGGTTTTCCTCCAAGGCCCGGCCACCGTTGCCTCGGTTGCTGCCACGTTGTCTGGGCTCTGGCTCTGCGCATGGAGATACGGGCAGGTCCTTCCCACAGATGGGAGGCCTGGGGAACCGTCGCTGGACCTGATGCTTTCTGGAGGACTTGGTTCCCCAGAGGGCTGTCTGTGTGTGTCAGCCCTGGAGGTGGGTCGCTCGCTTCTGGCTGTGGGAGGGCCCCTCTCGCACGGTTCCCTCGACTTCTCCTTCGAAGGGACCCCTTCGGGGGCAGTTGTTTCCCGTGGCCTGCCAGGGTCTGCACTGTGCGGGCTCTGTGCTGGGCAGGGGAGGAGCTTGGTGTCCATGGGGGTGGGACGACTCTCTCTCTGTGGCAGAGTCTCAGTGACTGTCCCAGGGCTCCTGCTCATGAGGCGAGTAACTCTCCGGTCTGGCTTCAGCTCCTGGGCAGGGGCTGGAGTTGCTGGTGGCGCCTGCAGACTCCGGCTGGGGGGCAGGAACCGGGGCTCGAGGAGGTACGACTTACTCACCTTTAAGCTAGCAGGGGAAAGCTCTTTGGGATCCGCAGTTTCGCCCTTTTTCTCGCTGCTGCTGATGGGAGTGCCCGGTGGCATGGGAGGCCCCACGTCACTGCCTGGGCTGGGACTCAGGACAGACTCTGGGGAAAGCAGCTCCGGCTTGGAGGCCTGGGGTCCCGACAGGAGGGCGATGTCTAAAGTACCCTCGAGGGGCTTCAGGCACGAAACCGATCTACCTTCCAGCTTATACTCGGGGCTCTTCCTGACCGGGGACTCGGTGGAGGTCACCAAGCCCGGCTTCTCTGTTCCCCCGTCCACTCGGCCAGCTAAGGCCTTGAGAGGAACAAAGGAGCTGGTGCTCATCGGGGCTGGGTGGTTGCTGTTGATAAACGCCCGGCTCTCGACTACCGTCGGGGTGTCCTGCTGCCCACCCATGGGCCGGAGGGGGGTCCCCGGCAGGCACTCTTGGGTGTTGGTCGTCAGCCCTGGGCCGGAGCTGTCATCTTTGTCTTCGACTGCCACTTTCTTCCAGAGGTAATCGATGTTGGCCAGCCTGCCGTCTAGCTTCTCACTGCGGAAGTGCTCCTTGACCTGGGGACCCTTCTCCGCGTGCTCACCCCGCCCAGAGGAGGTGGGCCTCTCCAGGGAAGCACAGACCCCGTCCTGCAGGGGCCTGGCAGCAAGGGCCCGTTTGGAGTCCCCTGGGCCCTGGCTGTGCTCCTTGGGTGCTGGACTGCAGCCAGGGGCTGCCACTGCATCCAAGGTGGCCCCCTCGGTGGCCCGCACACTGGCCTGCTTGTGCAGGGCATCTCGTAGCAAGCTGCCCATCGTCGGGGTCTCCGGCCCGGTGGCTTTGCTGTCAAAATGACCTGCTCTTTCTAAAGCTTTGGAGTAAACTTTCTTCTCTCTCTCCTCCCGCCTTGATAGAGGGTGATTTTCCAAGTCACTCTTGAGACCAGGGGCTTTCTGTGAGGGTTCTTGTTTGTCTGGGAGGCCCTCTGGTTTCTTGACCACCACCTTGGCCTTCAGCTTGTCCCGGTCCAGGTCGTCCACCGACTCCTGTCGGCCTAGCTTCCTGGAGACGGGGCGCTTCAGGCAGCCTTGCTCCACCGGGCGGGCGCGGCTGAGAGAGGGCGCATCGCACATACTCTCCTCCAGGCTCTGCAGCGTGACCTCCCGCTGGCTCTGCTCCCGCTGCACCTCTTCCTGGGTCACTTCCAGGCTGTGCTTGCGTGAGCACAGGTGCTTCTTGTCACCACCGTAGGAGGGTGCCAGTTTCTCCTCGGACTGCACGCGTTTGAGCAGTGGGGATCGCGGGGGCTCAGCGCTCTTGGGCCTCACCACGTGTCTGACGATGGTGGGAGGGGAGTGCATCTTGTTGGGAAAGGCTTGGGCGATCTTGGCGCTGCCCAGGGAGTGTCCCAGCAGCGGGGATGGTGAGCGCTGGGGAGAGGTGGGCTGGGGAGTCGGAGAGGGCGTCCGGGCCAGTGGAGACAGGGGGATGCTGCCAGCCGACTTCCGGCGTCCTGAGCGGTATCTCTGCCCGCTGAGCTTGGGAGCCAGGCCATGGAGTGTGCTGGGCCGGATGTGCCCCGACCCCGCTGGGGAGTTGGGGGCGCTAGAACTTGGGGAGCTGCTCTGGGAGGAATTAGTACCTGCAGGGGATTGGGGGGATGGAAGACAAGGCTGTGAGCATCCAAGATCTCCCTGGTTCTCTTCCCACGTCCAACCCACGCTGCTTAAGGTAAGGTTGGGAAAGGGCAGTTGCTGAGCGTCCTCCCCTCCCCCAGGCTAAGCCCAGGCTCTCAAACACTGCCTGTGTCACGCGGAAGTCACGTGGTGGTTTCCCAGGGTCCCAGAGGGTGACTTTTTCTCGCTCCCCACTTTCTCACTGTCTAGATCCGGGACCCTCACTCACCCGATGGGAAGTCGGGGGTGGAGCGATAACTGGGCGTGGGGGAGCGAGGGGACAGGCTGTGCGTGGGCGACCCGGGCAGGCTCTCTCCTGAGGATAGGGACCTGTTCAGGCAGGAGAAGCTCCGGCTGGTATGGAGTAAGGGAGATGGCTGCTTGGCCAACTTCTTGAAAAGGGATCTCCTTCTGCAATGAAAACAGATGTACTGAGAAGGGGGCACGTACGGAGGAGCTCGCGCGTCCCCACCCCAGCACCCACGAGGTCAGCTCGTGGCTTCGTCAGAACTGATGTGTTGACCCCATTTAACTAAGGGAGCATGCAAGGTCTGGGATGGTGATGCAGTGAACAGGGGCTTCATTCATGAAGGGCTGCTTGCGGCGCTTTCACCCCTCCGGGCTCCTGAATGTTCCTGACAATGCAGCCTGTGCATTTACATAGAAAACACCCGGAAAGCTGAGGCAGAAGCTTACCGTGGCGGCAGAGGCTGGCAGCAACCATCAAAGTGAAATGTGCATTTTGAGCACATCTTAAAAAAAAAAAAACAACAGCTCTGGCAGCCGGTATTGAACCTCATGGTTAAGAAGGCAGAGGAAATGGGCCCGGCGGCGTGGCCTGGCGGCTGGGGTCCTCGCCTTGAACGCCCCGGGATCCCATATGGACGCCAGTTCTAATCCCGGCAGCTCCACTTCCCGTCCAGCTCCCTGCCTGTGGCCTGGGAAAGCAGTCGAGGACGGCCCAATGCATTGGGACCCTGCACCCGTGTGGGAGACCCCGAGGAGGTTCCTGGTTCCCGGCTTCGGATCAGCGCGCATCAGCCCATTGCGGCTCACTTGGGGAGTGAATCATCGGACGGAGGATCTTCCTCTCTGTCTCTCCTCCTCTCTGTATATCTGGCTGTAATAAAATGAATAAATCTTTAAAAAAAAAAAAAAGGCAGAGGAAACGCACAGCCCGTACGGGAGTGCCTGGGCTCCAAATGCATCTCCAGCCTTGCCACCAGAATGGACTCTGGGAGCCTGCGGCTCAGGTTCCTGAGAGATCTCGGGTCTGGTCTAGCCTGGAACCTGGCCACTGTGGGCATTCGAGGGATGCTCCTACTGTTTCTTCGATTTTCAAGAAAGAGGCAAAATGAAAATGAACAAGCTCAGCTGCCCTGACTCTTGGGTGCACACAGCTGTGTGGAGCTACTTTACCACTCCGAGAGACTAACCCTCTTCTCGTGAGCTCAAACAAAGCTGAGTCCTGCCCGGCCTTGAGCCAGTTTCTTCTAGATGACTTAAAAATGCGATCAACAATAAAGCGCCACCAAAAAAGAAGGATCCTAGAATTTGGGTGTGCAACTCTAAGCCAAGTAGTCACTTGGATTTAAAAGTCAAACAGTTCTATAAAATGAAAATGAAAAAGAGCTCATATATTCTGGTTTCTCTCCACTCCCCCCAAAGCCCCCGTTTCTCCCAGGTGTCTGTCTAAGGCTAAAAGACTATACTGATACTACTTAATTTTAAGAATAACCTGTGAATTTCCTAATGTGGGAGATGAGGATTAAGCTCTTCTACCACCCTCTACCACCTTTGCCATATGCCTCCCCTGTCTGTCTCTCCTGTATAAAAAGCCAAAACGTTTTTGGTGAGAAAAATGGCTAGTGTTTCATTCTGCAGTAGAAGTGCTGTTCACAGCCAGTCCATGTGCAGCGGAATTCTGTATCTTTGCTTCCACTGCTTGGGACTCTTGGCGTTCACAGATCATTCATTTCGGGTTTAATTTCTATCATTAGAGATCCTCTTAAGATAAGGAGAGATGCCCCGGCACGGTGCAGGAGGCACACCTGGAATGCCTGCCAGCATCCTGCTGGCATCCGCGTCAAGCCCAGAAAGCTGGTGCGCAGCGTATCCCAGGCTGCAAATGTGTGCGACCTGCTTAGGGTTTCCTGTCAGTCAAACAATGCCCTTTGAGTCCTGGGCTTACATAGAAGCTGTAAAGATGAAGTGATTTTACGATAGTTGGCCTTTTTTTTTAAAAGAAGAAAAACACCAACTGTTTGTTTTTAGATAAAGTAAAGGACCTTTTAAATGCGGATTGAATATGAAAAAAACTGCCTACAGGTCTGGTTCCTCAAATCCAAGTGCTCTGAAATGAAGTCTGGAGGCTTGAAAAACAGTAAAAGGTTTTGCATGGTGCTCACGCATGATAAAAAAGCAAGTTCTATCTTTGTACAATGAAAATATGTAAATCCTTTCACTAGGAAAAATAATGCTATTGTGACTACGAACTTGATCAGTGTGTGAAGTGCACTTCTGTATTTCCCATAGAGAAGTGAATGCTTGCATAGGACACGGATCTAAGCGAACCAGGGGATAACTTGTGTCCAGCACAGGCAAAGACCAGGCACTTTAGAAACGCCCCTTCCACTGACCTCTCCAGACTTTCTTTCTTCTTGGATTTCTTGCTCCGCCTCACCATCCGGCTCTTGTAGCTGTTTCTTCTAGCTGGTCCTGTTTTGATCGAAGTGTTTTCAAATGGGGTGGTGTTGATGGATACTTTATTTCCGCTCTGTGAAAAAGAAAAAATGAGGTGCTAGTCAAGCGAAGGAAAGTTGTGATGGAAAAATCAGAATCAGGTAATAAGATCCCAAATGAACTAGAGAGAGGCACCCTCAAATGTACACATGGCTCCGCTCGCTCAGTAACTTTTCCCTCTGTGGGGCTCTGCCAACACAGACCAGCCGTAAGGCCAAATGTGGAGGATCCGCAAGAGGCTGGCCACCAGGGTCCTCAGCTCTGAGTTCGAAATCTGCTCACTGACACAGGCAGGCTGCTTGTCCTTCTGGGAAGCAGCTTCCACTGCTGGCGGGGGGCCCAGTCCCAGCTCCCAGGGCTCGTGTGGCGGTTAAATGAGAGAAGGCAGACACAGCCCGCAACCCCAAGTGTGCCACATGGAAGGGGGCCTATAAATAACAGTTCTCTTCATCCATATGCATAAGGCCGCACATGCCCAGCGGCTGTCTGCTCTCGCTTGATTTATTTAACTTTTTTCTTCCTTTTTGTGTGTTTCCTTTGGCCTCGAAATTATAAGAGGGGAAAACTGAATGAGTCTTTTCATTTTAATTGCTTTAAAAGCTTCCTTTCTTTATTTTCATTAAAAAAAAAAAATCTTTGGAGATCCCTCCAATTGAACTGCTGATCTTAGAACCCCAACCATGAAGAGACTGTTAGCCAGTGGATTCTGAATAGGGCTCATTGCAATTGGAACTGAGAGATTGGCAGCAATCCAGAACTGATGAACTATCAAAACTGTGTGAGCAGGACCCTCAGAGCGCGCCTCCCGTTGGGGATCTGGGATGGGTGGGAGGTTGGGTGGGGCTTTTCCCTTTGTTTTTTTCCCTGACCCCAGATACAGGGTAAAATGATATTGCTGTGGAAACAATGGTATTACCCACTTTCACCCTGTAGCCCTTGACACTTTGTTCCCTAATCAACTAAGTAAGATCAATAAAAAAAAAAAAAAAAAAATCCGTCAACGTGCAAAACTGGTGAGTCTCTGCTCGCCAGAGGGCGCTCTGCCCCGACCCTGATCACAGAATCCAGAGAAGGTTCCAGGCAGAACCTTGTCTTTTCACTCAACCCTAGAGGGGCGCGGGCCTGGGGGTGTGGAAGGCGAGCTGAGGGCGGCTCTGCCTCAGCGACAGAGGCAAATTGAGCTTGGATTATGTCCTGAGTTGGTGGGGTGGCGGGGAGGAAAGAATGTGTCCTTTCAAAGTCAGACATGGCCCTGAGTACCTTAAAAGCAACACAGGGAAGGCCTGTTCCGAAGGCCTGGGACAGGGAGAATGCCCAGCAGCTCATCCCCACGTGGTACCAGGTCTTGGGGAGCTAAGTAGGTTGGGCGTGAGAGACTGGAGAAACAAAAATGACGGCTGTGATAAAATCCACTCTCCCTCCCCGGCTAGGGATAGAACCTGTGGCTTCATAAGATGGAGACTAGACAGCATAAATAGCTAGATTAAAATCACTGGGGAACCCCTCGCCCGATGCCACGGTCACCTCTCCATCCATTTGCTGCTCGGTTTTCTCAGGCAAGTATCAGCATATGTTCTCATTGATGGACATGTTTCACGTTATATAATTCTGAACATGATTTTTTTAAAAATACATAAAGAATATATTGCCTCAATGAGAGAATGAGAATTTAACCATTTCCGTACTGCTGTTTTCCATGTCGTTTATTATGGTTAGTGGTAGCTCTTCAGGAAACGGCTTGTTCCCGTCTCGCATCTGGTTTAGCCCTGGAGAGTCCTGGTCTTTCATTCTTGGTTTTACAGTTGCTTGTATGTTCAAGAACAAATAACCCCACACCTGTGTCAGATTTGTGCAAAATAGGGTTTGAACTTCAACGGAAGTTTGTTATTCTGAAAGAATACATTAGGAACTCTTTATGCAAATGCAAAAACTTGACTAGCATGGCGGCTGACCTTCTGCTCTTGCCTTAAGAGGGGAATTCAGCGGATGGTGATAACTTCAGAGCTCATGGGAAGTTGGGGACTGAATTTACTTTGGTGCTCCAAAATGTTGAAATGCGTGCTTTAACAAAACAAACAAAAAAACTACTACATACTTGGAGCATTTGGAAGAGCCTTTGGGTAATGAATGGCGTCACCTGGAATTTGATGCGTGGCTGCTGTCTTTATTTTTTGCAATCACATCATGAGGTTGTTGGTTTCACCCTCATGACTCGGGACAATGGCCGCTTCTTTCCAAGGTCGTAGAGCCTGGTACATAGCCTGCCCCGGCCCTTCACCTGTCCCCCAGTGGCTTTGGGCACCCTGGCCCCTCAACTCCCCTGTGCCTGATATATGCATGCTTTGTCCTCAGCCAGGGGACAGAAACACCATGACACGGTGTAAGATAAACGCAGAAATGAATGAAGATCAGAATCTACTAAACAAGAGCCTTAGTGTCACTAATTGCTGGCTGCCTTGACCCTCCAAAATCAAACCCAGTTTTCCCTTTGATGGTTGCCAAGGTAACCGGAGTAGGGCGCAGCCCAGGCCCAAAGCTGTAACCCGCATGGTTGGCAAAATCCTGGTGGGTCCCTGAGGCAGTAAGATCACCACTGCACCAATGAAGGGCGACCCCGCCCCAGCTTCCATGTAAGGGGAGTTTAAAACTCCCTTGCACGGCTCTTCCGGGCTTTTCTCTCCCTTTGCAGCCCCTTCCTCCGTGTCTGCCTTTCCACTGCACGGGGAAGCGAAGCTCATGACCATGGTTTCCCGGAATAAAGGCCATCTAAATTCTTCTTATACATTTGGCTGAGGTATTCTTTCCCTGGTGGTCGGCGAATCGTACACCCTTTTCTACATGTGATTTGTTCCACAGGAGTTAACTTTGATATGGGCCCAAAAGATAACCTCCCATTCACCAAGAATTCAGGGGCAAATATGAGGCTGGAAACGTTAGCGGTCGGATAAAAAAATGGCAAAAAAATTGGAGGGAAAAAAATCAAAATAGGCGAGGTTTGTGAAGCCTGCCATCTGGTGGATCCGTTCGGCTATAGCAAGTGCTTCCTTAACTGCTGCACATGGCTTACGGGGCTGGTTTGTCCTCTACTAACATAAAGGAGCAACTCAGTGGCACTTGTTCCAGAAATAACAGCAGCAACAGAAATTCTCACAGCAGACTCTTAAATGTTCAGTTAATTCACTTTCCCATTCAATTCTTTGTGATCCATGCACAGTGGGAGGGAAATTGTTTTAAGCTAGCCGAGTTGAATATAATAGTCTGGTTATGCAATTTCTTCTCTCAATCTGGCTCTCTCTGATAGCTGCTTATCAGTTGGCCTTGGGTAACTCACCTCCAGCTTAACTGTCTGCACACTGCTTTCTCTGCAAAGCTCTGCACAGTCTCCCACACGGACCCCCTTCATTCCTCAGCCCCACCCATCCTGCACACTGCATCCACACAGGCTGGGGGTTCCTTCTCACTAGGTTCCTTCTATCTCACGTGCCTTGCGGTCTCTAGCCATTGAATTTCCATCCCTCTTCATTCCTTCCCATCCCCATGAAAGGTAGCGGCATTGGTGGTATAGTGGTGAGCATAGCTGCCTTCCATCCCCATGAAAGATCTGAATTAACACCTATTTCCTGCACAGATACCCAATTTTTGTATGCAGTTCCTGTGCACCGTGGTGAAAGTCCATCCGTCCTCATTCGGAACTCGTGTTTGTGGCCTGATCCTCATGTGGGATTCTGTGATAACAGCCTGGCATACCCTCCCCAATCCACCCCAGTAAACATTAGACCGGAAGTCACTGCCACTGTTGGCAGTGGAGCGCCAGAGCTACACTGCCTGGTGGAAATTATCTGTTTAGACAGACTTGGGATGCTATAACTTTTCTCTGCTTTGGTTGGTTCACCAGTAAAATGGGGCATTTATTTTTACAGAGTCTAACTGTGAGAGCTGTCTGAGTCAATTTGTGCACACCACCACAAAGCTTGGCAGGAAGCAGGTGCGCCATTTGCTATTATTTGTGTGTGTCATTCCCATGTGATCCTTGCAGGACTTGACCCCAGCACATCAGGAACTCAGTCAATCTGATGCTCATTGATGGCCACCACTGCAGTATCTCCAGGCTTTTTCAAACTCTTGGAAAAAGGAACATATGAACCAGAGGCTGGTGAAGTTTTAAGACATCGCTTATGTCTTTGGGGCATTTACTCTGATGCTGTCCTAAGAAAGCAACCTGGTTAAATAGAAGTTTTCTGATAATGGAAGCTAAGACTGGCAGACTCTCATGTAAGCGGAGTTACAGGTGGATCTGTATGGTCGTCCCTGGTAGATGTAGAACGCAAACAAAGTTTGGAGACTGTAAGTTCTTTGTGCAAGACTGATGCTGACTGCAAGTAAACAGGAGGTGGCTAACTCCTTGAGGAACAAAGGGTGTGAATTCAAGTCAAAAAGGTACATTGCGGGCTTGGCACAATAGCCCACGGCTAAAAATCCTTGTCTTGGGACCAGCAGCCGTGGCCTAGCGGCTAAAGTCCTCGCCTTGAACACCCCGGGATCCCATATGGGCGCCGGTTCTAATCCCGGCTCCTCCACTTCCCATCCAGCTCCCTGCTTGTGGCCTGGGAAAGCAGTCGAGGACGGCCCAAAGCCTTGGGACCCTGCACCCGTGTGGGAGACCCGGAAGAGGTTCCTGGTTCCTGGCATCGGATCAGCACAGCACCGGCCATTGCAGCCACTTGGGGAGTGAAACATCGGACAGAAGATCTCTCCTCCCTCCTCTCTGTATATCTGACTTCGTAATAAAATAAATACATCTTAAAAAAAAATCCTTGTCTTGCGTGCAACAAGATCCCATATGGGTGCTGGTTCATGTTCTGTCTGTCCCACTTTCCATTCAGCTCCTTACTTGTGCCTGGGAAAGTAGTTGAGGAAGGCCCAAAGCCTTGGGACCCTGCACCTACACAGGACCCAGCAGAAGCTCCTGGCTTCAGGTTGGTTCCAGCCATTGTGACTACTTGGCAGTGGTTGGAAGATCTTCCTCTATGTCTCTCCTTCTCTCTGTAAATCTGACTTTCCAATAAAAAATAATAAATCTTAAAAAAATAAAAGAGTACACTGCAGAGGATTCACCGAGCTGAACAGGGTCTGAACTAGACCGTGGTGATGTTCCATAGTTCCATGGGTCTAGGACGCTATGGACAGGCTTTTGGATATAGGCTTCCCTGTGCATGAAGTTATTAGTTTCTCCATTGTACATTTACCTTGAAGTTATGAAGGTAAATGAAGCCCAATGTGAAGCTCTGGGCGTAAGGAACAGGCTTTATGCTAATAATCCAGAAGATGACTAGTGCATGTTATTTCAAAACATCCAGCCCTTCTCCACCTGAGGGAGTTGTGACAATCTGGGGAGTGTTTCGCAACTACAAAATAATACGAGGTACACAGCCTCTGTGAATATTAAAGGAATAGCTCTCCAATGTTAAGCAGGGACAGCACACCAGCACCCAACAGTGCGACTTGTCATTTCACACTCTCTGCTCCAGAATCACTGGGTAAATTTGGAAGAAAGCTGCATGATTACACACTTCACTGGGAAGATAATTAAATCCCTTGTATGCTCTTTGTTTTATGGCACTAGTTACTCTTCTGGAGTGCTTCCTTCACCAACTGGATACAGGCTCGGATTTGAGATGGAGCCCACCAGAGTAGCCTAGAAGGCCCGGGGGCTCCCACCTCTATTTTTGCACGAGCCATTTCAGGGCTGCCTTGCAAAGTGGAGGCTAGAGGTTGTGTTATGTGCCCTGGAACCAAACCAGAGCAAATAAATTAGATGATTCAATTCTTCTAAGAGATGCTGCCAGACCTTTAGGGGAAGCCTACATCCAAATTTTATAAAAGCAAAAACATCAGTTAAATTACAATTAACAAATTAAGTAAGTTTACTTTTTAAAAAAAAAAGATGTTCATAGCAAAAGTATAATGAAAACACTACAGTTTCAAAAAAATAGCTTCAAAATGTTTGTGGTGAGAGTATCTTGTAATTTTATTTTTCCACAAATTTTTGAAGCATTCTTGCATTTCAGGTAAACCTCCTATTTATCTCCTTGCATTTCATTTACCGCCTGTCCTGATTTTTCTGAGCTCAGGATATCACAGAGATGCTATTAGACATGTAACAAAGAATGAAGAAGGCAAAATCCCTTCCACCTTTTTTTTTTTTTTTCAGATGAATGAAAACCAAGAGTTCATCCTCAGAACAGACTTAATCCCTAACACGAAGGGTCAAGGTGAACTGGGAACACTCAGAGAGGATTTGAGAAACAGTAAGACCCTCCTTTCTCCCCACCCCTGTGGTCCTGAGCAAGACGAAGCTTCACTGTTGACACAGGAGACAAGGAGAACACACAACTTCCCTGAGTCCCTGATCACCTGCCACGTGGCACCTGCCCACTGGCTCCAATCCAGTGGGAAAAGCACTTGGTCAGACTTGAGTCTTTGCTCTTGTCCTTCACGCCGGCTTTCAGGAGAATAAGATCTCATCACTTTCCCAGTCAAGGGATCTCAAAGTCAACAACTATGTTCTTCCACGCATCGCCTGAACACCAACTCTGAGAGAGGGGTTCATCTCTGTCGGACATGAGAGGAATACTGTGCAAAACTGATGTTCACTGAAGCTAAAATCTCAGGACTTCCCCACACGGGTGCCACACTGAAGGCATTCGTTTCTACTCAGTAACCACTTAGCAAACATGTAAAGCTTACAGTTTTTACTAAACGAGTTGTGTGATATTTGTCCTCTCGTGGCCACTGTGGGACAACAGGCAAATAATGGCTCATCCACAAAGTAAGCCTCTCTTCCCTATGGGACCTGAGCCCAGGACCAAAATCTTAGTACTGATATGAATCAGTCCACATTAGTCACTTTTCTCTCTTTTCATACCATTTCAATACTGTACCCTTGGATAGCCGTCCTATTTAGCAATAGTTCCAGGACCTCTTTGTGTGGGCTGGGAAGATGGCAGAGAAGGGCAGACTCCTTCAACTACTTGCACCCCACTTCTCTAAATGCCTGCCAAGTGTAGTCTGACGTCACGTCCCTGCGGTGCCTCTCCCTACTCACACACATTTCCACGCACAAGTGTAGTGTTTCTCCCCCACTACAACCTCCATCGACTATGTTTCTTTTTCTTAGATACATCCCCTATACTTTTTGAGGACAAAGATCATATCATGCCCCGGTACCCAGAGTCTTCAGTGGACCTAACTTACCTGCTAGTGCTCCAGCTAGCACTCTAGCTAGAGGCTGAATATTAAAATGGCATACGGGGCTGGTGTAACATAGCAGAGGGTTGGTTCTAGTCTGGGTTGCCCTACTTCTGATCCAGCTCCCTGCAAATGTGCCTCAGAACTTGGGGCCTCTGAGACTCATGAAGGAAACCTGGACAGAGAGTCTGACTTTATTCTGAACTAGCCCTGGCCGCTGTGGCCATCTGGGGAGAGAACCAGCGGATGAAAACGATAATATGGATCTGTTATACAGAGGAACTTTGAAACAGAATGAAATTCGGTGCGAAAGAAGTAAAATTCACGCACAGTTTCACAATGCATATTTTCTATGAAATCTTTAAAACCTTTTGTATGTGTGTATGCTAATTAAGTCATTGATTCTAAGGCCCAAATCTCTGGCACCTAGTCCCTTAAACACTCTGGACACAATGTTTAAGAAGAGATTGTCTGGGCCCGGCGGCGTGGCCTAGCACCTAAAAGTCCTCGCCTTGAAAGCCCCGGGATCTCATATGGACGCCGGTTCTAATCCCGGCAGCTCCACTTCCCATCCAGCTCCCTGCTTGTGGCCTGGAAAAGCAGTTGAGGACGGCCCAATGCATTGGGACCCTGCACCCGCGTGGGAGACCCGGAAGAGGTTCCTGGTTCCCGGCTTCGGATCGGCACAGCATGGGCCAGTTGTGGCTCACTTGGGGAGTGAATCATCGGACGGAAGATCTTCCTCTCTGTCTCTCCTCCTCTGTGTGTATCTGGCTGTAATAAAATGAATAAATCTTTAAAAAAAAAAGAAGAGATTGTCCATAAATCTGCTGACTTGAAAAGTAATGCAAGTTGGGAAAGTATTTCTCATCACAAATAAATTCACCTTTTTCTAAACAAAGTTTAAATTCAACTGTATTTTATCCAGATCCACACTGGAAAATGGACTTGTATATGCTAGAATCAGATGGCAAAGCAAACTCAGTGTCAGGGAGGATGGGGTACAACATACTTTCTCCACACAAACCCATGCTTCTGTTGAGTTTATTCCGTGGGATTCACTCACAATCTACTAGTAGGATCTCTAGTTAAATTAATTGTCTTGGGAGTGGGAAGAACTTAATAATTGATAGAACCACCAGTTTCACAGAGGGATATGTATAACTGTATAACTATGTGTGTGTGTATATATATATATATACTTTATATAAAGTATATAAAATTTTTGATAGTTTTGTATTCCAGAGAAATTCCAGCTTGCAGACTAAGCCTTCAGACTGGACCTCAGAGTTTCACAGTATCTTTTCTTTATTACACTAGAATAAAAATTGCCTGATGGTTCCTGCAGAAAATCATTTTTAAGACAGGTAATTTGCAAACAGGCATATAAAGAAAAAGAATTCTTTCTTTTGAAGGGATTTCAGAAAGTTCTTATGAAATGGAATTAAAACAAATACTTTTGGTCCCCCAAGGTTCCTGAGCTCCATGCATATCATTCCATAATATATATTTCCCATTAACTTTTTGAAGACCCCTCATCATTGCAATTTAGAATGAGAAGCAAAATTAGGGAATGAGTGGGTAGATAAAAGGATCTTACTTATGATGGAAAATCAGAGAAATGAGAATATCTTTGTGTCTATATGATATCAGTAATGGGACTGGTTATCTGGGTGTACTATAGAGAATCTCTTGGTTCCAGCTCCTTTGGTTACCTGCCTCCTTGCGACATAAGACAATACCTTGAGTAGAAGCTCTATAACTTCAGTGTGGACAAGTCCATGGACTGGCTCTCCGTTGATGTGTGTGATCAGGTCCCCGGCCTTCAATCCAGCCTGGCAGGCCAGACTTCCTTCTTCCACATTCTAAAGCCCAGAAGGAAAGTATTTATTTGTCAGCAAGTAGATGGCAACTCTTTCCTGCTAAATATTTGAGTTTGATTAACAGATGATCCCAAGTTGCTCACAGGAAATCAAATAGGCATGGCTAATCTTCCTGTTATGGCACTGTCCTAAAAAAGTGTAGGGCCGGTGTTAGGATGCTGAAATCAGTGCTGCAGAGGGAGACTCCAGGCTCCTGGGAGCCAGTGTCTGGTAGCCTGGTGTTCCAGTTGGATCGGTCCCTGTCACTCATTTGAGAGGTTTGGTCTGAATTCCCAGCTGTTCCTGGCATGTGGGGAGTGAACCTAAAGGGACTTCACGGTCTCTTTGAAATCAACTAAAACTGAAGGTGAATTCAAATGGCAAAGGCTGGTAAAAATGGTGAAGTAAAGTAAAGGGAGGATAGAAATGGGACCGTTTTTGTCTACTCCTATATACCAAGCTGGCAGACATAGTCAATCAAATATGAAAACTTAAGGCTGGCACCATGGTATTGTAAGTTAAGCTCCTGCTGAAGGTGCCAGCATCTCATATGGCCACAAGTTCCAGTCCTGGCTGCTCTACTTCTGATGCAGCTCCCTGCTTATGGCCTGGGAAAGCCGTGAATACGGGCCTGAGTCCTCGTACACCCAGCATGGCAGACCTTGAAGAAGTCATTGGCTCTTTGGGACTAGCCCAGCTCCAGCCATTGTGGCCGCTTGGGGAGTAAACCAGCAGAAGGAAGATCTCCCTCCCTCCCTCCCTCCTCTTCCCCTCTTTCTGTAAAGTTGTCTCTCAAAAACAAAGCTAAAAAAAAAATGAAGTCTAGAAAGAACTATAAGAAATTACTAGCTTTTGCTAATTCAACTCCACTACAAAAACATAAAAACCAAGGATGACAGAACAATGACGCAGATCTTGCTGCCATCCTAACAGATCCCTTTGTGATGAACTCTGCCATGGCCCAGCTGAACTTACCCAGATGATGTGGTGCACGGTATAGACGTCACTGTCTCCCACATACACCCGGATGGCACGCATGGTGAAGCCATAGTTCTTCCCCGAGCTGTGGATCACGATGGGCTGATGGGGACTGGCAGAGGCTCCCGAGGAATCCCGGCTAGGAGAAGAATCCCGGGAAGAGGAGGGATCCGAGGACAGGGAATGGGGAGACATGGGACTGCCCAGTGGAGAAACAGCAAACATGTCTGCAACAGAGAAAGCAGCCGTCAGCGCTGAGCCTGTTCCATCCCATGACCATGCAGTGTGCCCTCACCCCACGGGCCTCCCGGGGTCACAAGCTCAGGCCCCAAACAAAGCCGTTCATCCTCAGGACCATGATGCAGCAATCACATACATGTTTATGCAGGTAGCTTGTATGGACTTCAAAACAGAAAAGGAAACTTCCAAAGTGTTTCTATTTTAACTAGCTTGTCAATGGATACTTAGAAGTAACATTTTCTAAGCTCTCTACACCTACTTCCTGGCTATTTTGATTTACTGTATTAGTAAAAGAAAGAAGCCATAGATGCATATGAAAAGATACTTCAAAAAGGTTGTGGAAAATGGAATTAAAAGGTGAGTGTCTTATGGTGCAAAAATTTTTGAAATGGATGCGTATCAGGAGGTCTTCAAAAGGTCGTGAAAATGCATGTCATGATAAAAGTGCAGGGATTTCAAAAAACTTTGCACCAAAATAAACTTTTAATTTCTTTCTCCACGAACTCTTTAAAGGTCTTCACATTTCAAGTATGTCCTTCAGCACAGACCATAATGTACTTTGGTCAAAGATAGTGGGACTGAAAATCTTGCACTAAACAGCTTAAACATGTTTTTGTTTTTTTTTTAAGACACATGCCAGGAAATCAATCTATCAGTTTACCAGCTGCTATCTTATGAAGTTATTAAATTATTACTTCTAAAAAATAATCAGGAAAACACTGAAGTGGCAAATTCTCTATAAAAGACTGACTCCTTACCATAGCTACAATGGCTTCTCTTGATATATTGCTGGAAATTCTAATAATCCTAATAAGGTTTCTGAAGATAATTCAGATGAAGTACAAAAGCTCAAGGGAAGTTCAATTCATGTTCTAAAACATCAATTCTGTCTGTTTTATAAGCAAACAGCTAAGGTCTAGACGTGTGAGTTCCTTTCAAATTCCTATGCTGAACCCCAAGCTGATGCTAACTGTGAAGTGGGCCTTCTGCAGGGTAAAGACGTCAGGGACAAGGGGCCTTTGCATGAGTGGTTCTAGCATCTTCAGAGGGAACAGGCTTGCTTGTCCTTCAATGACAGCACAGAAGTGCTCATCTTAAGGGCTGAGCCCTCATCAGGAGCTGGAGCTACTGGCACTCCACTCCAGGACTTCCTGGGCCCCAGAACAGTGGACAATAAATGGACTAAGACACATACATTTTCAACTCGAGTTGCTATCACTCTTGTATCTATGCTTTAACCGTGGGCTCAGAGTCAGGCTACGATGTGCTTCAGTGCTGTTGAAGTCATCAGGGTGTGGTGACTTCCACTGTGGGCACAGTAAGCTGAAAGGACCCCCACTGCCATTGCTCCAACTCGTTGACTATCTGAACAAGAACGAAGCTAGATGTATCGTTCCTCCTGCTCCTTCTCTGACTTTATGTCGCCTCCTATGGTGACCTTCTGTCTCCACACTGAGAGAGGTGTCCAGGGGAGTAGGAGTCTTCAGGAGAGGTGACAGGATGAGGCGAGAGTGCTGTGCATAGCTCCAACTGACCCAACCCTTCATTTCATATCACTCTCCCTTCTCTCCCCAAACTGGATAATTTCTCATTTCTAAAGGATGAGTCTTCTCTCTCCAGCTTTCCAAAGTGCCCTGAACAATATCAAACCTACCTTTCCCTTCAGTGTGACTGCACTGGGGCAAACCCCCTCAGGTTATGAAGAGCCCATCAGACGATGGCCAGAGGGAGTGGTCTTACAGCACCAAGACAATCTACCGGCATGCATACTGCCCCAAATGAGTGTGTGTTTAGATCTGATTTCCTGTTGCACAAATATGGAATACAAAAATGCAACCCTCTGTCTACATTGTATGTACTCTCCTAAAGAGAAGCCATCTGTGATACGATCCAGTTCCCATTCCCCCACTCTTAGTGTCACTTAAATGATGTCATAAACATCAGTGTGTGTATTTCATCTCTGCCAGTGGAGTTAACTACTGATTAGTGATCAGCAGAGGCAAAAAGCAAGCTGTGGAAAAAAATATTGCAATTCAATAAAAGCATCATTAAGCCCAGTTTTCCAAAACAGGGCAGGAAATGACTTGACTACCAGTAGGAGGAAGCATAGCTCAACCTACAGTGTCAGGAAACCGTCCTCTTCTCAGGACTACCTGTGACCTTGGATCGCTGGAAAGGAAAAGCTCACATCTCTGTGTCTCTAGTCTCATTAGTTAGATGAGCAACACTAAACCCAGCTCTTCACAGGATATAAATGATACGGTGTAGAGAAGAAAAATGATCCAAAGGAAGAAATGTATCATTTAGCTTAGACTTAGGAAAGAAACAACACACACGGGGTAAGCCATCTTGGCAAGGCCACCTTCACCATCTCGATGTGGAGTGGGATGAAAGCAGGCCACACATGCTCTGTGGGAGCCCCCAGGAGCACCTGCAGGGGCTCAGCAGGCACAAGCTCCGTGTCTTGAGAGGGGTTCTGGCACAGCCCCACCAGCATGCCAACTTGGGGCTGGGGAACGCATGCAGAAATGACGCGGTTTCGGGCATGCACACATCTCGCTACCTCCTGGGATCATGAGGGACAGGGCACTGGCAGACAGGGACTTGGTGACTTTGCCCGAGACTTTCTTTTTCTCTGTGTTTTCTAATCGCTGCCGGGCCATGTGGGAGGCGGGCTCACTGCACGGCTTTGAGGAATTATCTGGACTGCCCACACCCTCGCTGCGTCCATTGATCTGATCCAAGTGCTCTGAAAAACTGCCAACTGCACAAAACAGAGAGGATAAGGGCATTCAGGAAAATCCAGGACAGGGAAAGAGAGAGAAGGAAGGAAGGGCACACAGTGTCAGACAACAGCAGGGGAAAAAACCACAGCAGAGGTGTTCAAGTCTCTGGTCTGCTTGTACACGCGCCTGCTCAGTCCTCCACCAATGACTCCATGGGACCAGAGGAACAAACTGCTTCTGTTAAACCCTGCTAGGTCATTCTCTTCCTGCCCTACACCAGACAAGGGCAGGTAATACTCCCACCATTACCTCATATATATCACGACCTATGACCCCTGTGAGACCAATGACCTTCATTATCAATGCTGTTAATGAGAGTTTTGATCCGTGGTCATCATTTATCCATTCTAGTCAAGCTACGTCTGTGCCATCCCCTTCTGTCTTCCTAAGGCACACACTGCACTAGGCTCAGGTATGTAATTTCAGGAAAATGTCAAGTGGCACCTCTGACTTCTGCTGTGTGTGTTATGCCAAGCTGCTTCCTCATTGCAAAAGACAAGCCAGAGCAGAGCACCAGCACACTGCCATCTTCCAGACAATGTGGCATATTGCTTCCGGAAGTTAATCTTCGTCCCTTCTTAGCCATGCTTTCATTATTTTTGGTTTCATTCATGCGCTAAAAGGGGGGGGGGCTTTCCACAGCAATGGACTGTGAGTATAAACAGGATGGAGGGGATAGAGATGGGAGTTACCGACGTCAGCTGAGTGATAGCAGAGGGACAGAGGGCAAAAGGTCTTAGGAGTCACACATAGGTTGCCAAGAGAGACACTGAGCAACTGTCTCTTGATTCCTCCTACACGTTCTTCCCCAGGTTATCACTTGCCTGTTTTCACTGACAATATTTTAGTCCATCCAGAAGAGGCAATGCTTATTTTTACTTGTAAATGTTATCTTTTCACACTCCTGTGCTGAAGAGTGAAGTCTCTCATAGAAGATATGCAATGCATGAAGAGGATTTAATATCATTATGAATGGTCTTTTCAAACAACAGCCAGCGCATGATGAATTGCTGAGCAGGTGAAATCCTCTGCCCAGGACCGAGGCTGCATTTAGCATGCTCAAGTCTCCGTTACACTCCTGTGTATACGCAAGGGTACTAGTGACCCTGGCTCCAGTTCACGGAGGACGCACTGACTGCCTGTGTGTGGTCTAAGCTGAAGGAAGCCAGAGGCTTGGGAGAGCCGTTGTGGGCCCAGCATGCTCCCTGGCCATCCAGGGAGGAAAACAAACAAAACATGAGCTTTCATGTATCTTCCATCTGCCCAATGATGGAAGATGATCTTAAGGCAAATATCAGCATTCTTCCCCCACAGGCTAACCTCCTTCTCCCTTAACAGTGGCTCCGTTCCATTCCCTTGGAGGAAACAAATGCTGATGGACTTGATGGAATCTGCCTCACTGTTCAGAATCTCATCTCACAAAAGCGGGGCTTCCTTTTGGGTAAGGTACACACTTCTCACTTCTAATTTGGTTTTGGTGCGGCCACTAAGAAGTACAAAATCAAAGTCCGAATGTATTCACAGTCACCATTGGAGGCATCCAAGCATTTACCGGTCATAGAGTCACAAACAATGCTGCTGTGAAAAAGCTGTACTTCCCTGAATGGCACGGTGTGGACGGACACCTTCTGCTTCTAGCACCATTTCTCATTGCTCCTGCCATCTCAACTCACAGCACCACGTCTAAGCGTGTGCTGCTTTTCTGTCAGTGGTGGATAATGTCACCTTAATGTTCTGTAAATGTCAAGAGTTCTTTCTTTTTGATGGCAGAGCAATATAAAAATCAACAAATTTAATTTTACTACAGTCACGGTTTTCAGATTCCCTAATTACTGTTGGCTCTAGGCAGATCAGCTCATCTCTCTCTTCTGCAGAGCCTTTAAGGCCTTTGATTATTTTTAGTATGTTTATTAGGGAGACAGAGAGAGAGAGAAAGGTGGTTTGAATCTATTAATCAAAATGCATGGCAGGACCTAACCAGAGTTTTTTTTTAATTATGAAAATAATCAATCAAATGCTCAGACACCCTGCTCCTCCTCTCCCCTCCTACCTTTCTGATAGTGAGCAGGCTGAGGAGATGAGACCGAGTAAACAATTTTGCATTGGAAGAGCACATTTTAAATGGAGGTGCTTAGATTGTATTTAGAGTAAGCTAACTCAGACCCAGATAGAAGTTAAAACCTAGCATGTAAAACACAGAGCTAGCCAGCCTTGGCTTAACTACAGGATGAGCTAAGAATGAGGGGAAATCTTAGACTAAGAGATTGGTGGTTGCTACACTATTTCTGCATGGGTGTTCTCTTGACCACATTGTTGGGACGCATGGAACAGCAAGGAAACAGAACTGGGGTGCAGAGGGGGATAGCAGGGATAGTATTATTTCTTCCTAAAATATAATCACCAAGCATGTGTGTAGCACGACAGATCCACTTTAGTGAGGCTGATGTATACCAGGTCCACAAAATTTGGCTTAACATCTTTTTTTAAAAAAAACAAATACTACGAAGATTCAGTTTAAACTATTGATGAAAAATCTTGGAATGGTCATGGTTCTAACGGAAACACAGCGACTCTTCCACATACCGTGTTGAATTTTTTTTTTAGGGATAAATGTACATGCCTCTGTAAAAGGATATTGTGGGCATCAAGATTTTTATATAAACAATACTTTAAATGCACGTAGGAAATCTTGTTGTGAGAGAACAAGATTGCACGTTTGACTCTCTAATGAAGACTCCGTGAGTATGGGTCTATAAACTGGATAGGCCCCGCACTTGAAATGTCTTGCCATGTTCATGCTGCTGCTACAAGGAAGGTTACTGCACACACAGGTGCATTCGGAGCGAAGATCCCCAGCCCTGAGACTTCCTCCCAAGCAGGCAAAGTTACCACAGAAGCTTCTGACCCCAGGTACCGTCTAACAGGGAAGGTGAATTGTCTTGTACACAGTTATTCCACATGCACTTAAAATACAAATTCCGATTATGTTGGTATTCTGGAGTCCCTTTCCCACCCAGGGCTAGATGTACCCAAAGGCATCTCTGACTCTCATAGCATGAGCATCTTGTATTCAGTGGGACTGATGGCAACACCACCATTACTACGAGCCCCCTCCTTTGAGGAAGCGTAAAGCATCCCTAGAGGCAAAACTGGCTTTCCATTGCACCTTCTGGGTGATTCACGTCACTTGTTAGGATGCAATCTTGTCTCTTACTCAGAACTACATCTTTGTACCAACAACTGACAGTGCGCTCCCTTGGCAGGCTCCACTGCCAAGGGGTCTGAGACATGACATTGTCCACAAGCCTCAAGGAGTGAGACCAGCAACACAACATACCCCAGCTTACAGTCTGGCGAGGCCAGCCCTGGACCAGCAGCGTAGGGATCACTTGAGGGTGGGCTGAAGAGTGGATGCCAGGCACCCTGTGCCAGGCTTACCTGACAGTGTGGAGCTGCTGATGGTGCTGGCTGGGGTGGTAACCTCAGGTTCCTCCTGGGCACACTCCTCAGGTGGAAGGGCTGGCTTCTCTGGCTCTGCGTGGGCATCACTAGGGCAGGGGGCAGCTGTGTCTTGTTCCCCCTCTGTTGAAATAGCCAATTTGGGAAGTAGGCCAGAACTAAGTTTCCTCTTGTTGCTTTCAGTATCCGAAGAGTTAGAGGTGGATAACTGTTGCCTTCACGAAAACCAAAAACAAAGTCATAAGGTTGCACGCGGGCAGACTGTGTTCAAGGGCAACTGTGGAACCAACTGGGTAACACTGGCTCTTGGACATACCTCACCAAGACATGGCTGGTGTAGGGGTTCCTATTGTGTAGGACCCAGGCCAGCAGCTGGGAATGCTCATTAGTGCACATTCTGCAGGCCACGCCCCGTGTCTACTGGGTCAGAAATCCTGGGGCTGGGCTTAGCTATCCGCAGCTTTTACAAAACCCTCAAGGTCGTTCTGAAGCCCCCTACAGAACCACTGTTATGCTAGTTAGCGGTTTAGTAACTGCTCTAGGACCACAAGGCATTTCACATACATCTCAGAATATTCCGAACTCCAGCTTAACGTTTCTGTGGACGGCAGAGTTATGCTTTTGGCTTTGTCCCCAGGGTCTTCCTTCTCTTCTCCTGGGTTCTGAGTCGTGCGATCTATACTGCTGAACACCTGGAAGGCAAATAATCAGTGATCATTGAAATTTTCTAGGAAGAGCTTGTCAGAACCAACCCTCCCCCTTCACGTCTTTGCAACACAAATCTGAGTATGACTCAAGCTTGAACTGGGATCACATACCCAGAAAGTACTCTCTTGGGCTGTCTACTCGAATCTTAAGAGGCATGAGTGAGGGGCCATGAATTCACTCCCACCCTCGACCCCCACCACATCTCATTAGAGACGCTGTACCTGCAAATAAAATCCATAGATGCATTAGGTTCTCCAGGCACATCTTAGATTACTCCTTAGCCGTGAAGTCAATCAGAAAACAAAATAACAGAGAAAAAGCCTTAATTGGCCACCAGTCACAGGGAGGAAGAAGGAAAAATGAATTGGAATTGGTAGCCAAGAGAATAAATGATCTGATCTTAGACTTGAGCAGGGTGAGGGGTGGGCAGAGAGCAGGCAGGGAGGCAGGATACGTTTGGTCGCGAGGGACAGCAGCATTTGCTTGGTTTACAAATCACATTCACAGTCCGCCTCCTATGTGAAGGGGGTTAGAGTTAAGGCAAACCCAGGGGCTCGGCTCACTTCAGAATCTCTATTGTTGCCCAGGAGACATGGTAAGTAATTCATGAGTGAAATGTCCAGTTCGGGAAGCACACCCCAATACTGCCTTACTCAGCCGCTTAGGAATGGGATTAGGAGGCAGGCGGGTAAGAACAAGGGAGAAAGAAAAATAAAATACTGGCAAAGGATGCGCTCGCCTCGCCAGCACGTATACAAGTGAAGGACAGGGTAATGTTTAGCGGGTGACTTCGACGGGCTGGAGAGCAGGCCCTGGTCTAAGGCTGCATTAGAATCAGCAGAGCTTCGGCTGCCACCTTCTCCAGTGAAATCTCTACAGACACAGGGAAGGCGGTGCTGGGCGATCCGCACATACATGCCAGGTCATCACTTAGGCAAAGTGACAGAGAACTTCAAAATCTATGATGTGCTTAGAAAAGCTAAACAATACTCACCCAACATGCCATGGCAACAGAAAATATGTAGTTCACACACACACACACACAAAAAAAAGGGAACCAGAATTCCCTCAGAGTTTAATTCTACTTTTCCCAGGGTCCCTCAAACTATCAGTTTTCTTCCTTTTTATTATTACTATTACTGCTGCCAAAAAGAAAGCAAATTCACCAAGCATTCATCTTGTTATCTTCTACCACATCCAGAAGTCTAGCATGGCTTCCTTCTGCTTGGCGTGTGTAGCTTCTGGTTTCCCTCACTGATTCCAAGCCCTTCCCATCCCTCAGTCAGCTGTCCCCAAGCATCCTGGCTCATGTCGAGCACTGCCCTTGCTCCGTGTATCCGCAGGAGTTGCTCAGCGCACAACAAAGAGCACATTTCCAAAAGGAGAAATGGGCGAGGCCTCCACAGGCCGGTTCTGAGCTAGGCCGAGGGTGTGTGTGCACAAGGCCAAGCCATATCCTAGCAATGGCTCTACCCTAGACTCCAGGGAGCTGACTCCTGCACATCGTGCCTCTGAGAGCATTAACTGTGCCCACAGCCTGGAAGGGACCCTGCATCACAAGGGAAAGGGGTCCCTCTTCCTAGACAAAAAGGACTTGTAAGCACACAGACTGCCCAAAGCACACGAGGTTTACAATCCTGCCCTGATGTTTCATGGGGGCCGGCTGGCCTGCCAGAGGCAGCTCCTCCCAGACCACATTTCACTTACTTTGGAAAACCTATGTGAACACGAGGAGAACTGCCTTATCTCCACGGTGAAGTCTTCATCGTTGGTGTCATCTTCTTCCTCGGTTTCCATATGATGATACTTTTCTGACCGAGCTGCAGAGAAATGTTTGGGAACAGTTCCAGTCACTCCAAATTTCAGCTTTTGATTTAGACATGTTAATTAGGCATTTTTGGGTCACGTCAACATTAGGGTTATGGACTGGAAGGTTCAAAGTCAAGAGAATGTTTTTTTTGCAAACCAAAGGTCAACTAGCTATTCTATGTTGGATAATGCACGTACTATCGAAATAGCTGGTGTCGTCCTCGGATTCCAGTTGGGGAATAAATTCTGCCTTCTGTCTCAGCAGACTGTTCCAGTCCAAAAAACGGAAGAATTGATGCTGCTTGACCTCATACGCGCCACCTGCAAGGGGGAGTGGGCAGACATTGAGCATGTGAAGCTATCCTTTGAGGGAAAGTCGACAGCAGTCTTTAAGAAGGGTTGAAAAAAAATACATCAGCACAGAAATGAAGAAGTCATAGATATCACCCTTTTCCATCCCGCAACCAAAACTCAAACAAAATTTCCCATAATTGATTGGCAAGAGACTTGATTTCACTAACAGCAGGTGCTATGGCACAGTTTTTTTTCCCTCTGTTAATTTCTCCATGACTTCCTCCATTTCTCAAAGGTTAATGATGCGACCACTTAAAATCACATTATGCTGGACCCATGGATGTGGACGCATGTTGGCCCAAAGCAGCCTCCCTCATTACAACGCAAAGAAATTCTAACAAGGTGCAAAATGCATTCCTAGCGATAGTTCCTTGGGAGCAAAGGCTAATAATGATTAATTTTTGCTAAATGCTATATAATGGTTACCATTCAATTTGATCGGATTTCCCATTAACATAGGTAAGGTATTAGATTCCATGGATTACAGATTCTTAAGTAAGAAACATAAAACCTGTTCGACACATTTATAATGCATCCAGTAAAAAATCAATCACAATGTCCAAATTTTATTATTGGCTTTATTTTTTTTTTGGCCAAGTCAGCAGGATAGCACAATTAAGTAAAATGTTCTTTAGTTCAGTTCACTCTTTTGAAGAATGATTTTGAAGGGCAGGCCTCATCATAAAGATGAACTGTGCACCCCAGGAAAAGGGAAGGAGATAACGCATTATAAAACCCAGCAGAACCAGGCCCTGCCCGAGCACCAGCTCACATGCTGTTGATGGGGGAACAACAAAGAATCAATCCTGGGAACATGCCAGGAAGAGAGATTTCTCTGAAGACCACGCTGCTGTCTAATCGGCCGTCCTGCCGAGAGAGCTCCACTAGGTGTAGCATAAATGCCTGTTTCTGCCAGTTGTCACCCAGGCTCTCATCCTATGCTCTGTGGGGCACAAAAGGAGTCGAATCAGCAATGCTAGCAGAATGGGAAATGGGCTGTGGACGTTGACTTTCGGAGGCTGGTGCTCCCTGGGTACTGCAAAGATGGGGCTCTGTCCCCGCAGAGTCCCTGTAATGCAAGGTATGGAGGTCCACTTGAGCTCCAAACTCACCAGGGGACACAGGTGTTCTAACATAATGGATGGAGAAACGAGAGCAGACGGAGAAAATCACCCTCACCTTGAAAAGTCTGCTGTGTGCATGCTGGGGGCGGGGGGGTGAGGGGAGACAAGGGACTGGATGTATCTTTACAAGGCATGTAATGAAAATGTTCAGTGAAGATTCTATCCACAACACTGCGGTGTGATGTTGATCAGCAGCGGCCGTTGCTACCAAGGTCAAGTAGGTGATACAGATCTCTTGTTTTCCTCAGTTAAATCTTTGACAGTAACTCCATGAAGCAGGCACTATCACCCACTTTGGGCTGGGATAAACAAGACTAAGCAGGAAACCACAGTGGACCAAGAGCCCCTAGAGGGGGAGGATCATGAAGAGCCAAAACGTTAAGTCTAGAGACCCAAGGTCAAGCTCATTGCAGGGCACACATCCTGCGGAAGCAGAAGGCATGTGGCACTCACTCCCACTCTGCCCGCCCTCTTGCAGTAGTTCACACACAAACCCATTAGTGAGCCTAAAAGCCACGCTCATGGTCATTCTGCAGTCCTGAGTCCTCCATGCACCCCAGCTCCACTACCTGTCCCTGCTGTCCCCAGAGCAGCACAATATGGATATTTACAGGGCTTAGATCGCATAGCCACTTGCTCAGCATGCTGATGACAATGAGGCCCACAGAGGCAAGTCTTGCTACCGGCCACAGGTTGCATCTCTGGACATCCGGTCCAGCCACCAGTTCACAGTGACTCACTGCTGTGCACTGGGCCATCACATGATAACAGCTCAGGCACTTGGGTTATGTGGAAGAGCAGTTACTCTAACGCTTCAACAGCACTGCTAAGGGTGTGCATTTTCACAGCTTAAGATCCTGGTTGGGACACCGATATCCAGTAGCATGTATCTGTACTGAAGTCCTGGCTCCACTTCTGATACCAGCTTCCTGCTAGTGCAGCCCTTGGAATGTTGCCAGAGATGACTCAAGTAGCTGTGTTCTTGATACCCCCATGCAAGACCTGGATTAAGTTCCCAGCTTCAGCTTAGCCCAATTCTGCTGCTGTGTGCATTTAATAAACACATAATGACACACAATGGTACTTCCAGAGTGTTGAATGTTCATACTTTTAATTTGAAAGGTAGACAAAAAGAGAGCTTCCATTTGCTGTTTACTCCCCAAATGGGCCAGGGAAAAGCCTGGAGTTAGGAACCCCAGCCAGGTCTCCCACCTGGGTGGCAAGGGTCCAAGTACTTGGCCCATCTTCTGCTGTTTTCCCAGGTGTATCACTAGGGAGCTGGATCAGCAGCAGGGCAGCTAGGACTTTAACTGGCACTCGTGTCAGGGACACTGGTGTCCAAGACAGTAGCTTTACCCACTGTGTCATGATGCCAACCACAACTGTCAGATTTTTCACTCCTCTGACTGCCACCGTCAGGGCCCAGGCTACCGTCAGGGCCCAGGCTACTTACAGCCTCTACTCCCTCATCCGTGTGGACAATGGCAAGCGGGATCTCCCCAAGGATTCAACACCCACGTTTTCTCACTGCTTGGTAGCAGTGCTGCACTGAGAGGTCAATTATCAGTAGGTTCTGTTTCTTAATCGGAGAAAGGAAAGGGATACATTGGAGAAAATGACCTCTATGCTCAACTGTTAAAATATGGTTGATTACTTAAAACTACATATCTATAGTTGATTACAAGCTGAATAGCAGCCACATATGTAAATGACCACAGCTGCTGTGAAGACATAACCCAGAACAGAGGGGAAAGGAAATGGGATTTCTTTGGTTCCTGTTGGGTAGTAAGTCAACATGCTAGATGCCATGATGAAAACGTCTGCACGCCTCACAATATTCCTGCATTGTGAAGCATAACGAACCCATTTTCCTGGAGTAGAAGCTGAGTCTTGGAGCAATAAATGAGCAGCTTAAGCCATCCCACCCACACACACCTGCCAAGCTGGTACAGAGGTAGCAGTCACTTCTGGCAAGCTCTGAAGTCCAATGAGCCAGGTTGCCACTGTGCAGGGTTCTAAAGCAGAGCTGGAGCAGGACAAGGCCCCATATTGTAAGTAATGCTTTGGCACTAACATCCTCCCAGGAGTTTCTCTCTCTCTTTTCATGGAAGTTTCTTAAACATCCATTATGTTCTTCACACCCTTTTTCTCAGCTTCTCTAGTCTCTTGGGGAAATGTGCATTCACACATTTTCACGGTGCATTCTTTTGCCGGCTAAATATGCATTAAAGACAAAATGCTGTCATTGGAAGCAGTATGGCAGGCGTGCGGGACTGTCAGCCTCACTCTCTGGACCCTCTGGAACCTGTCACATTGGACTTGCCTGTTTGGCAAGCACTTCTTGACAATGCTGAGAGCTTGGGCAGGGCCTTTCAAACGTCTCTTTTCGGCTTCTGCTAGAGGGATTTGTTCCTCCAGCTGCCAAATGCTAAAAAGACCAAAAGTAGCAGCCCACAAGAAAATGTGTCGGGGACAACTGGCACCATAGCATACATCTTCCAGGATGTGGTGACCATTATGGCCTGTCTCGTCAAGTCAAGTGCAACCAGGGATCCAGGTGTTCTTGGCTGAGCGAAATGGCAGAATATAAAATGGAGAAATGCTGTTACTGACGTGTGAACTCTGAAGGAGGGACCTGAGCCTCCCTCAGTCTGGTATGTTCTGAGACAGATCTGAGGGTGACATTTCTCTGGGTCAGTTGGACAGGATGTATGAATAGACATTGGTGTTATTGCAGGACAATCTTAAAATGTCACTGCTTCTTGTATTTGGCTCATCTGAGTAAAACAATCACTCCTTAAGCTGCTGCCCCACACATGACCTTGACACGAGTTCCCCGACAGCTCCTCATACCTCTTGAACCAGAAAGCAAACATGGCTGCAGGCCAGACAGGACGGGAGAACAAGGCTGCTCAGCTCTTCAGACAAGTGGAAAAGCAAATAGGGAATGGGGGAAGAATTCAAGTATTCAGTTCAAAGAGTTTAATCAGCTCAGTGGCATGGGGGCCACTGCCACTTTCCTGCCTTGGAGTTTCTGGAAGCCAAGCATGCGAGTCTGTCTGCAGAGCATTTAAAATGACGCCTCCTGAGGCAGCAGCATCCCACCAGGCCCAAAGAGCCTTCTGCGCATGATCTCGTTGTAGTCTTGCAAGAATCTGGGAAGGGGAGACTTCCAAAAGCTCCTTGTTATAGATGAGGAATAGAGAAGGAAGTAACCTACCCACTGTCACACAGCCAAGATTTACACTCGGGCAGACAGATTCTAGAGTCGGTGCCCTGAAGGACAATACATTTCAGTTTTCCAAATTTAAAAGTCTACTCATTCATCACGAAGGGCAAAACGCACAAGGCACTCCAGGAGAAAAAAAAAAAAGATTCAGTTCAAAATAAACCTCCTCAGCTAAACTCTGATTGTAACCCTTGCATTGTGCAAGGTCAGTTCTACAGCATTTTGGGACAAATGGCCAGACAGCATATGATCTTGCCTTCATGGTCCACCCGGTCAGTTCTGAGCGCCCCACCCTGGAGCATGGAGGCAGCCACAGACAGTATGTTGTATGGATGGCCACTGCTGAGTTTGCAGAACGCCTCTTTCACACACCACAGACACTAGGCCTCACGAGGTCCACAGGTCACCGTCTGCAGACCCCTGCCCCAAAAGCACTGGCAGAAAACCCGGGAACACTGTGTCCCATATGGAGACAAGATCAGAGCCCACAGAGGCAGAATCTGTGGACGCTGTACAAGAGAATCTAAAAGAACTCTCTGCAGCTGTCCCAAATGAGTGCTGCCTGAGAAAACCAAGTGGAGAGAAATGATTCTTCAGGAGTTTCTGAGACTTCAAAAATGGGGTGGAATAAAACAATGCAGGGCGAAGAACTCACCAAGCCAGCAGTGTTCGCCTACAAACCTTAAGGATAGTGGCTAAAGCATGTGCATTTATGTTTAATATTGTGGCTCATCTAGAGAAATTCATTTCCTGAGATCCTACACTGGGATTTCTGAGTCTGTCTAGTAAGAATACAGCGGGAGAGGGCCCAGCGCGGTAGTCTGGTGGCCAGAGTCCTCGTTTTGAACGCGCCGGGATCACACGGGCGCCGGCTCTAATTCTGGTGGCCCTGCTTCCCATCCAACTCCCTGCTTGTGGCCGGAGAAAGCAGTGGAGGAAGGCCCAAAGCCTTGGGACCCTGCATCCACATGGGTGATCTGGAAGAAGCTCCTGGTTCCTGGCTTCAGATCAGCTCAGCTCTGGCTTTTGAGGCCACTAGGGGAGTGAACCATCAAAAACAAGATCTTCCTCTCTGTCTCTCCTCCTCTCTACATATATCTGACTTTTCAATAAAAACAAATAAATCTAAAAAAAAAAATACAGGGGAGAAAAGGAAGCAAAAAAAAAAAGATTTGGAGAAAAGTCAGGAGAAATAGTCACCGTGAAACAAAACTATCTGCCTAATATTGGAAAGCATTGGTCTTTTTTTAAAGATTTATTTTATTTTTATTAGAAAGTCAGATATACAGAGAGGAAAAATAGAGAGGAAGATCTTCCGTCCAATGGTTCACTCCCCAAGCAGCCACAATGGCTGAAGCTGAGCTTATCCAAAGCCAGGAGCCTGGAGCTTCTTCCAGGTCTTCTATGCGGGTGCAGCGTCCTAAGGCTTTGGGCCATCTTCAACTACCTTGCCAGGCCACAAGGAGAGAACTGGATGGGAAGTGGGGCTGTTGGGATTAGAATTGGCGCCCATATGGGATCCTGGCGCTTGCATGGCAAGGACTTTAGCCACTAGGCTACAGTGCCAGGTCCAAGGCATTGGTCTTTCTGGGGCCGTGGTTCTGATAACCATGGTGGGATATTGTGGCCCAGCCTCAGGCTCTCGTTTCTAGTAATTATTTCAAGGGTTGATAACCTGTTCCAAAGCCATTGGAGAGTAACCCGCTGGGGTCAAATCTTTATGGGAATGGATTAAAAAGCAAAAACTGAGAACTCCATATATCTCACCCCCTGTTTTAAATGATTAAGATGCATGCTTACCAGGACAGAAGAGTGACTTGTGCCCCTGAGGATTTTTTCCGGAGATGTTTTGGCTTTAACTAAAGCGAATTCCAAATGCTTTCTGCTTTGCAAAGCCCAAAGACAACAAAAAACAAAGAACGATAACCCACCCTCCCCGTATACACGCTGCTCTGAATCAGAAACCAAAATTCAAAATATTATTGCCGGAATGTGCTGCATTCATGTTCTACATCAACCAACAGATGTTGCCTATGCAAAAGCAAAACGCAAACAAAAGCCTCCGACTGCTCCAGCAAGACGAAGTGTCTTGCAGACGAATATTGGCAAAATCGAAACACATGCTCTAACCTGTGCCCAGCCTCTCCAGGGGATTCTGCCTGAGGAGCAGGGTAATCAGATCCTGAGCATCCGGTGGGGGAGCCTCCTCCTTTTCAGGCCAGTTGATCTCATCTAGAAAGAAGAAAAGTCAGTTATAACTCTATTGATTTGTCCAAGGGAGGTCTAGGCCGCAGTCGTATGCGCTTGACTAGGAGGTAGTTATAGATGCACAGGGCTCCTAGCCCGGCCCTTCCAGATCAGGACCTGCATTGTAGCAATATCTTCAGCTGGTCCCTAAGCACCATCAAGGGCGAGAAACCACTGTTTCATGAAATATGTGAAAACACACAGCCTCCTGCAAGGTAGAGAAAAGAATATTCCAAGAAGTAGGATCTGTCATTTCCTTGTTTGATCTATCTTTCTTTGGCACAGTCATTCCCTACAGGTTGCTCCTTGTAGTGATTCGAAGAGTTGTAACAGAAACTCAAACCCCACGTTTCCCGTGCCTGCCCGTCGGGTGACCATCGATGGGTAAGTTTGTCTCTGTCTCTCTCTCTCTCCCCCAGACAGAATGTGGCCCCCACCTGCCCTCCTCAGCCACAGGAACAAAGTGAAATCTGGCAGAAATGACTACCTCCAGAGACAAAGGAAGGGTCAAGCGTGCCAAGAAGGAAGGCGGAAAAAGATGCCGGAGTCATCATACTAATGTGAGTATTTAAACTCTGTCATAAATATTAGAAGATGTTCTCATTGTAACATACTTTGCCTGCAGATAGGTGTGCAAGCTTGTGTGTATAAAAATGCAATAAAAAACATGAGTTATTTCTGCGTATGCCTGCCTCTGGGCTCCTGTGCTGCAGCTGAAATCTGATTTGGAAAGTAAAACATGAATATGCATCTATGCTGTAAGGCATTAAGAACAAAGCTAGCATTTGCTGCTTGTGTTAATTAAGCAGTTGATTCCCCTTGCCATGCAGGACTCGGCAGATCAGAAAACAGTCTAGTTAGAAATCCATAAAGAGCTCAGACAGTGTAGAAAAGGGGTTATGCACTGCAGGCAGCTCACAGATGTACTTAGTTCAAGTTTACAAATCTGCCTGGCTTGCAAAGTCAATAACAGAAAACAATACTATGACTAAGGGGCTCCTCGCACGTAAAATGAATTTGTTTCCCCGATTTCCCTGCATGGCCTTGATAAGCAGTTATAATCCAGAACAGAGTGGACATGGCCGATGGAAATGTTCGTGATGACTGACAAGGTTTCAAGATGGGAAGCCTTTTTTTTTTTTTTTTAACCTAGGCTTTGGAGAAAATTTATAAAATCAGCAGGTAGGGTAATGAGACATTCTATTTAATTATCATCTAGATTTTGCCACCAGCCTCAAAACAATAGTTAGGGTCAGCTTGCAGGTTAAGATCTAAAGGTTATTGAATTTTAAATGAAAGATGAACAGCTGTTACAGAAATAACATTACACCATAACAACGACCAATGAAATCATTAACAATCTGTGGATTCAATTTGCTTCCTTCCCATTCTCATTATTTATTATTTGGTAGACATTTGTTTTAGGGTTTATTACATTTTTGTTAATTTCTTCATTGTGCCATTAGCCATTTTTCCCATTTATATAAATGTTACCCACATTAACCTTTTCTTCCCTGGTGTAGTTTTCCTATTATGAAGAGGAAAACTGGACGGCAGTTACATCATTTGCAAATCCCATACCAATTTCTTTTCCAAAAACTGCACACAATAAAAGTTGTTTCCATTGCTAGTACATTTCCACATGCCATGTTAACAAAACTTCCCTCAGACCAATTTTCAACACAAATTGTTCCCTTGAGATCGTGAAAGTCAGTTATGTGCTATGATGAGTAGTTCTTTTAATTTGTTGGCTCAACTGTTTGATAAAGGTGAACAATTTGGTAGTAGGGACTGCGATACTCAACAGATTGATAATAAGTAGCTGCTTCCCAAAAGGGGCTTAAAGATAACTTCTGCTGATACTTACCGCTGATGACTTGTCCAAATAGCTCTTCTGGTGTGTCCCCAAAGAATGGCACGCATCCAACCAGAAATTCATACAAGATAATCCCCATGGCCCACCAGTCCACTGGCTTCCCGTAGCCCTGTCTCAGAATCACTTCAGGTGCAATGTATTCAGGCGTGCCACAGACCTGCAGGATAGTGCAGTGTTAAAACAATCACATTATTAGACAGGAATGAAATGAGAGAGATGGCTAAACAGCAATGATTTTTGCCCAGTGTGCACCTGCCCAAATATCTGGCACCGTATGGATAAAGAATTTAAGAGTAGCAATTATAGGTAGACACCTATAAACACCAGGGCAAAGCATTACTTTAATACCAAAGAAGGAAAGTTGCAAATTTTGCTCCAATGGGACGCTATGCACAGTGTTTCATTCCAAATGGAAAATCTGACCTTGTTTTTGGCAGTTTTATCTATTTTATGATGTTAAAAACATTTATAAGACTTTAAGATAAAAATGCATTGTTTAAGCTGCCACTATCAGAGATAGTTTGAGTATTCATGTGACCAAAATATATTCCCACCCTAGTAATTTTATAAAAGCATGACAGTCAAGATGTGTTTACCTAAAGTAACTTTACAATGAACAGATTGTTCGCACGTGGTAATGAGGCATGCTTAAAGGGAAATGGGCCATGGCTTGGATTTCAGCACCCAGGATGGTACAATGCATCATGACTTTCACCAGTACTCTACTGAGGCTCCTGAATTCCCTATAAAAACAGCTTTCCATTTGTCTCTCTCACATCCTCACTTGTGCGCAATTAGATCGTTCATCTTGCTAATAGACCATAATGTTGGGGGAGGAATACAGAGAGGCTGGACAGTTCAAAGAGGCCCAGGGAGAAAAATGGGAACAATCTGCACTTTATTAAACGTAAGGCTTATACAGACATCTGAACCGCCAGTGCTAATGGGGAGACGGCCTACCCAAGCGGACTGTGGATGCCGGCAGCAGCGCACCCACCTGCTTATCCAGGAACTCCCGAGCATCCTTCTCAATATGACCTTCATAAAGATTGGTGGTCATACTCATCAGTCCCACTTTAGACAATCCAAAATCTGTCAGCTTTATGTGCCCCATGGAGGTGACCAACAAGCTGTGGAGCAGAAGCACAGAGAATACAGTAGTCATTTTAAAGCTTGCCGTTGCATTTAGGTTCCTTCCTCCCCTGTCATTCTGCTAGACTCTTCAATATATATAGGTATCAACATTATTAGAAAATCCGGCCTTGGAAGGGATAGAGTCCTACAAAGCTGTTGACTCTTGCATGAATGTAATCCACAAGGCACAGCTAGTCTGTATTGGAGCAGCCCCAAACAGTGTCATTACAGTCCTCTGAAACTCTAACAAAAAGACAAATATAGAATTCTGACCCATTTCTGCTTTCAGAATAAGTACACAGGAAAGAAGTTACTACCAATAATTCCATGTCACAGATCAGAATTAAGATAACCAAGCCATCTGTGATTCAAAAGAGACATAATGGATAGAAAAGCTTATGAATTCAACTTCTAACTCTACTTAAAATTTCTCTGCATTAAGCACAAAACCAACATTTCCTATAACCGCAAGGAAATTACACTGAAATATCTGTAAATTTTTCCAAAACCAAGAAACAATCAGTACATATGATAGCAATTAAAAATTAAAGGAATAGACTAGTTAAAAAAAAAACCAAAGCAACTGAAAGGAAACTGGTTAAAATTTGAGTAGCTGTCTTTAGGAATTTTCTGAAATTCTGTCATTTTTCCCTGTACTTACCAAATTTTCTTGAAATGATCATAAGTCAATTTTATCATAAAATTTTTAGCACAGTTAATGTCTTTACATATTAGCATGTGATGTTTTTACAGTCGGCCCAATTAGCAGAGGAGCATGAAATATTCAATAAGTGGAATCAGGATGAATAGTCATTTGGGGGGAAATTGTCTATCTGTTTCTCAAATCAGAGAGCAAAATGAACCCATAAATTAAATATTAATAAAAAATTAAATTGTGAGTAAAATGGAATAGCAAGTATATCATGTTGGAGTTGGGAAAGATTATCTAAAAATGACAAGACATGCAGATACTATTTAGAAACATGTCATAAAAGTAAACTTGAAAAAATTCTGGAATTACAGTCATGTCTGATTTGACACAAGTTATGATCGTAAACACCAGGGCTTTAAAAAAAAAACTACACAGGAATCACCTTAAAACAGTTCAGTATTGGACATTACAGAAGAAGTTTTAAATGTGCAAATCATATTAAAAGAAAATGTTTTGTAGTCATGAAAACACTTTCTGCATTGTGCAAAAGACGATCTGTTCTATCAGTGTACATACTTATCTGGTTTCAGATCCCTGTGTACAATTCCATAATTGTGTAGATATTCCAAGGCCAAAACTGTCTCGGCAAAGTACATTCTAGCCATATCAACAGGAAGAGGGCCCATGTTTTTCATTAAGGTAGCACAATCTCCCCCTATAAAACACAGGAAAAAAGATTTAGCATGTGTAGCGACAGCTCCAATTAATGAAGACCATCAGTTCAGACTGCAGAACTGCAAGGCAGAATCCTCTCCCACAGACACAGGCTCATGTTCATCAGAGGGGACTGGATGTAATCACGTTTCTAATTAAGATGTAGTGTGGAAAAAAATACAGATGTCTACTCAGAGAGGCAATATTCACAAGGGCAGATTTGACTCGAAAGCAGAACTGTTAGAATCATGGAGACCATTTAACATAAATGACTATAAAACTTGGGTTCTGGAACCAAGCTACTTGAGCCAAAACTGTTACTCTTCCTCTTGCAGATGACAGTGTCCTGGTGGCTTCATTTATAATTTCTGGACACAAATGGCAGCATTATTGTGACAATTATATGATATCGCAAAAGTAAAGAATGCAAGCTACTGCCCAATACATACTGAACATAGGATAAATGTTAGTCACTGCTGTTATTAAAAAGGGCAGAACCAAGGCTAAGGATACAAACTCTCGGTGCACTGGAAGAACTAATGGGTGCGAATCAGACAGAAGTCACGTTCATATCTTCCACGGCGACCCACTATCCAGTAAGTCTCCTTTTCTTGGACGTCATGAACTTAATTGAAAGATAGCTAACATTACTTTGAGTTTGGCACTTTTGCTTTTCTGTTCCAACGATGACAAGGGCTTCTACCAGATGCCTTGAAAATAGTCATGGCCTTTACTGATCTGTTCCATTTATTATTTATTAGCTCCCAACCTCAAAATTGTATTCTTTACTATTATTATTATTATAATTATTTTACTTTATGATACAGTCCCATAGGCTCTGGGATTTCCCTCACCCCCCTCCACCAGCCTCCCTTTTCCGATACACTGATTTTCCCCTACATTATTACTATGTATAGTTCTTCATAAACAGTGGTTAAGTCTATCATTGTGGACATGGACCCTTAAAGGCACAGAGTCCAACATCCTGTTGTCAAGATAAATTTATCAGTTTCACTGGGGGTCCATATTTGATCTGGATGTAGAGATGCATACTGCATTGTATCCTTACATCTGGATGTGATAGTCTCCACTACACAGTTCTATATATCTCCTTAAATGGAAAGTCACAACATAAAATCAACAACAGGAAGAAAAACAGAAATTTACAACACCATGAAGTAAATAACATGCTACTGAATGACTAATGTGTTACTAAGAAAATGAAAATCAAGAACCTTCTTAAAGAAAATGATGCTAATGCATGATCTATGAGTCAGTAAAGAATACAAGGAAAAAAACTGTTTTGAAGTAATGAAAATAAAAACAAAAACATCAAAACCCATGAGATACAGTTTCTGCTGATCTTTGTTGGTGAGATGTGTCTCCTGTCGGCAACAGATAGATGGGTTTTGTTTTTGATCCTTTATTAACTATATGTCAAAAAGTCATGCCACTCAAACAAATTTGGAAAATAGGACCTCCTGAAGCATTTAAAAGTTAGACCACAGATAATTTCAAAACATTTGGCTAAAAGGTAAAAATCAGGAAGACTAGCTGAATCTTCCAGAATGAATCTCTTCTTCCAAAATTATAAATGCCATACCATAGACCAAAAAGCATGCTCATTCTTTGAGAAAACCAATTGTAATGAATACTTTTATAATATGTGATTTAAAACAAGGAAAATTCTCATCACCTAAATTCCAACGTTAATGAACCATCGAGAGGAGGTAGTTAAAACTAAATGCTTCTGAAAAAGAAAAGTGATTTTTCTCCAAATAGCAGCGATTTTCCCTTTGCTTCTGTGGAGCAGGCACTGTACAAGCCATTATCAGTAGATACTGACCAGGAAACCAGCCATCACATTGTCTGGCTTCAGTTCCCAGTTTCAACAACACCTACGAGACAGATTTCAGGGCACATGTGTGGTGTTCCCCACGCCACACTCTGACTAACCTTCCACATACTCCATGACCATGCACAAGTGGCGCCTGGTTTCAAAGGAGCAGTACATGCTGACGACAAAGGGGTTTTCTGCAAATGTCAGGATATCCCGTTCCACAAAAGCCTGCTGGATCTGGTTTCGAAGGATGAGGTTCTGCTTGTTAATCTTCTTCATGGCAAACCTCTGCCGGGATTCCTTATGCCGAACGAAGTAGACTGCCCTGCAAAGGAGCACAGGTGTTGGGATTCACAGGGAGAGGGAGTCAGGAGGTCTTGGGATGCAGTACATCATGTGATCAGCAACTGCGTTGAAGTCCAAGTGTCAGATGGAATTCAGCTCACACCACTGGTGACAGCAGTGCAGGCCAAAACCCTCTGGCTAAGCTGACTTAAACAGTTCTTTCACAGAAGGTCCCAGATCACGCACAAGGCGTCCAGCTCCTCTTCACTGTCGACGGCAGGGAGTGGACCACCTCCGGCATGAGCTCTTCCCAACAGTTAGCCGATGTTTTTGGTTTTTGCACAAACAGAGCAAAATATAACATATGCTAAAACAAGACAGAATCAACAAAACCACACATGCATCATGAGCCAGATGCTTCCTAACATCAAATAAGCGTCAGGCAGTTTTTCTTCCTAAACCTGTAACTGACTGAATGACCAAGCCTCTTCCAGCTTCTGGTATCCTATGGAGACTAATTTACTTCCCAAGAGATTTAAAAAGCAGAGAGAAGCAGACAAGAGGTTGTGTGAGGCTGTTCTGCAACAAAGAGTCACCTGTTTCCTCCTCACCAGTGACCTTGGCAAGTGCCACCCGTGCCTGTTCCACCTCAAAGAGGACCAGGGATGCTGCTGCTGACATCCAAACAAAGAACCAGGCATCCCTGCGAAGGACCAGTCTAAGCTGCACTTGATCCTTGTCTCAAGTTTTCGCCGAGTACTCTCTAGAGCAGGTTCTGGGAGATCAGGATACTGGACTCCCCAAGGCTGACACAGGGCAGAGAACGGCAGTACGTAGGAGGAGATTACTTAAAGCCCTACTGGGAGGTGCTGAGCAACAGGGAAGATGTCCTGCATAAACTCCCTTACTTGGAAGTCATTCTCGCTTGTCCGAATCATGAGACAGCAGGCTAGAGCCTTGCCGTTAAGCAGTGACCCAATAAATATTTATAAAGAGCGCCATCAATGGCAAGAAAGAACCTATAGCCTTTGTTCTATGGTAAGGGCTTCTGCAAATTGAAATGTGCTTTCCTCTCATTAGAATTGCACTGTCTCAGGGCTCCGCACATTACTCTAGTGGCTTGAGTCCTCATGTTGTATGTACCAGGATCCCATATGGGCACCAGTTCGTATCCTGGCAGCTCCACTTCCCTTCTTCCCAGCTTTCTGCTTGTGGCCTGGGAAAGCAACAGAGGATGGCCCAAAGCCTTGGGATCTTGCACCTGTGTGAGAGACCAGGAAGAAGCTCCTGGCTCCTGGCTTCAGCTCTGGCTGTTGTGGCCACCTGGGGATTGATTCAGTGGATGGAAAATCTTTCTGTCTCTCTCTCTCTCCGTGTAAAAATGACTTTTCAATTTAAAGAAAAGTAAATATATCTTAAAAAGAAAGAAGGAAGGAATTGCACTGTCCCTGAACAGTGAGTGTGAGGGGCCAAGACTTAACACAGGAGTGTAATGCAACAAACATGAATCCCCAGCATTGTCCACCCCAGCTTAATCAACATTAACACTTTCCTCTTGAAGGTTCCGTGAATTTAGTTTTCTTTCAAGTGTTGTCTGTAAACCTTCATCTTTTTGCAATATTCACCTTTTTAGTTTACTCAAAAAAAATCAGACATATGCATTCATTTTTTATCTTTTTTCCCTGTTTTGTTCATTTTCCCCTCTTCTTTTTTAATTCTTCCTTCAACAACACACATTAAAAAGTTCTCTCAACCACACCTTAAATAACCAAAATAATTTGGTGTTTGTTACTCACACTGTAAATCAAACCACTGTGGGAGCCAGCTAGCTGGATGCCTCACTCTTTGCAACTGACTTAGGGGTGGTACCCAAGCACTGAGCTGCTCAGTCTCAGCTTTTTCCAAAACCTACTGCCTGGCTAGGCATGATGCCAAGGTTCACTAATGTAAAAAGTGTTTAAAATTGACAAAACAGGAGTTTAAAAAATGAAAACTACAGTTGTTTGTAATAAAACTGAACGAATTTTTAAAAATTTTCTTGATTGTGAGTTAGGAAATAAAATTACTACTGATTTTGTATGGATGAGATTCTAAAAGTTGAAAAATAACAGAGAGCAAGATTGTTCCCTTTAGGTTTCTTCAAGCTCTTACCTCACTTACGTAAAGGCTGAAATTGGACAACAGAAACAGGGCAAGCCTGATTTCTGCAGGCTATCATTACGAGGTCTATTCAAAGAGCAGCATATTCACATGTTTAGGTTAAATCTTTGAGAAATAATTTCTGGTTTTCATTAATTTCTCTGTCAACCACCCAACCACTAATTCTTTTTGTAACCACGTGAAGGCTTTCATTATAACTTGTCTAGCTACTGATTGGTTAAAATTAGTAATCCACAGATGATTTGAGGTGCTCCTAATCAGATGATAGTAAGAGGATGTCAAGATAAATACAAAGAAGCGAAGAAAATAGTTGGACCCTCCACACTGGCAAATTATGTCATCAGCAGAGATTTCTGAGAAATTCTACCGTTTACTGAAATTCAGAATTCAAAATGCTGAAAAGAAAAAAACCTAAATTTCCTTTATCATTCATCTATTCTTTTTACAAATTGCTGTTTATTTGAGAGGAAGGAAAGGAGGGAAGGAGGGAGGAGGGGGTGGGAGCACTCCTAGCTGTTGATTCACTTCCAAAATGCCTGAAGTGGCTGGGGTGAAGCAGGAACCCAACCCACGTCTCCTTCTTGGGTGGCGGCAGGGACCCAATCGCCTGACTCCCCCATGCCCTGCACTGAGAGAATGTTAAGATCTGGCACCACAGCCAGGAACCACACCTAGGCCCGCCAACGTGGAACACAGGTATTGCAGCCATCACACTACAGAGCCATTCTCTGATTGCCTGTTCTTGAGTCAACTGGAATACAACGTAATTCGCATTTGTTTCTTCAGTATTGAACACTGAGTATGTTCAATGCTGAAGACCTTTAGACATAATTTACACCGTGATAAAGTTGCCATTTTGATTGTCAATCACGCATCACCAGGTCTAACACAAATGATGGCTCTGCAATGAATGTGTTTGTGAACACAGGAATCAGAGAAGGATGAACAGAAATGTAAAGACTTATGGAAATATAAACAAAAAGGTGCCTCAGGTCTGCATTTGACCAGCATCCTTCCTGGGCTTGACCGGGGACCTGCGTGTCAAAAATGGCTTCCATTCTGCATTCTCAGGTTTTCGACCTTCTTGTTTCCCTTGCTATGACCTACTTAAAGTAATCAGTTAATCCGTAAGGAAACTGACCTTAAACCAATGGAAGTTAATCCTCTAGCTGAAGAAATTGCTGCCTCAGGACACTCACAGGTATCTTGATCAAGTTGCACAAGTCAACTGGCTGTTCTAATTAGAATGTGCTATAACCAGATTTTGTTTTGTTCTGTGCTCCTGGCTTTTTATATTTCTGTACTGCTTAAGGAATATTTCATGCTGAAATCGGTTGCAGTCTCTCACGGACACTTTTCCTTCTTTCCCATAGGTGGATGTTCCAAAGTAAATCAGCAGAGAGCAAGCAACTGGGAAACACAGGGAGGGAACAGAGATGGACAGACACTGTAGCCGCCGGACAAAGGCTGTAAACCTCCTGACGTTAGAAAGCTGCACCATGCCCACATGACCCCTATGCTCCCTGGTCCCAATGGTTGCCTCCTCTGAAAAGACCGCTCCTGTTTCTGTCCTTCAATGACCTCCTTGTGACACAAGAAAACCCAACTGGGTGAAAGGGTCCAGGGGAGGGACCACCAGGGCTCCTGTCATCGCTGAGACAAGCTTCTTTTCATTCACGCGAAACGAGATGCAGGAAGGTGGGAGAAATGGATTCAAAGATCTGGGCCACAAGGAATCAGGCTGATCGGGACTGTGACTGTCTAACGTGTTTGGAATTATGCATGAGGCTGAGGGCACAGGACACGCATCCACGCCAGAGAATCTGCGTGTGGCAGTGAGGATACAGGAGGGACAGGGAAGGCTAGAGGGGGAGTGTGTGGGCTAGGTCCACTCCTGCTCCTGGGATTCTTCTGGGAAGGCCCCAGGATCCCTGAGGGGTCAAACAGAACAGTGTAGAGCAAGCTTAGAGAGAAAAGTAGAGGAGAAATCGTCTTTTAAACTTTGTTTTTTTTTTTTTTTTAACTTACAGTAGACTTTTGAAAGGTTTATTCAAAAGGCAGACACAGAGGGGTTTTCACCACCACTGGTTCACATTCTAAATGGCTGTTAACAGGCAGATCAGTGCGAGGCTGATACCAGGAAGCAGGGATTCCATCAGGGTCTCCCATGCGGGGTGGCAGAGGCCAAGCACCTGAGCCACCTGCTGCTGCTTTCCTAGGCGCATGAGCAAGGGGAGTACTTGGGAAGTGAAGCAGCCAGGCGTTTGAACCAGCATTGTAAACAATGGACTAACCAGCTATGTCCCAATGCCTCTCTCTCTCTCCTCTCTGTATATCTGCCTTTCCAATTAAAAAAAAAAATAAAAATAGATCTTTTTAAAAATATGGCTGAAAGTCACAGATACAAAGAGATGAGCTGTGTTTGAATCAAGAGTCCTCTATAACCACAGCTTTGAAATTCACCTGTCTCTCGTGAAGGTGGGAGTATCAACAACCACACAGGGCTCTTAAGAGAATGAGCCTGGCACCCAAGCAAAAGGCTGAGTGGGTATAAAAGGATGCTAAACTTCCAGGCAATGGTCAGAAAAGTGTGAAACAGAGAGAGAAATCATATGTCCTGATTTTGTACATGGAAGTGTCACCAGTTAAGAGTTTGAGAAAACCATGAGGTGTGCTTAGCAAAGTGGGGAGAAGCCAAAACTTTCCTCCTCGACAGGGCTGGTTCCCAATGCCATCGATTACTGAGCTGTCACAGGATTGGCCTGTGAGCTGCCCCATCACACAGACACCTTCGGAAGCCACAAGAGGCTAGTTCATCTAGCCACCAAAGAATCCATTTGCTCAACCAGTTCACAGTAGCATTTTGGGTAAAACAACAGGGGTGGCTCCAACCAAACTGCAAATGAAAAATAATTAAAACATAGAAGAAATCTGTCAGAAATATAATGAGAGATTAAGTCAGATAAGAGCCAGAAGATAATTTTGGCTGATCAGTGAAGCTCCCGTAGGCAGCTGCAAGCCCATTAATGATTTGGCCTGGATCCTGGGTGTTTACTGATTCACAGCTTGTTTAACTTCTTGTATATTCCCCACCAGTCCCCAAAGCATGATATACCTCATCTACTCTACAGTGGTTTAATTGCACCACAAATGAGTTTACTCAACCAATTAGAACTCCAAATACTGCTAAGATACAAGCCTGAGTTTTATAAAAGTGGTTCACATATCATCTTATTTCAGAAACCCACTGCCATTAACATCTACCAGTGCTTGAATGCACCCAGCCATTAAATTCAAGATGACCCGTCTCTCTAGTGGAGGAGAAAATTCTTGCATCATCTCCCAGAGGACAATCAACTACAAAACAAATAGCAATGAATAAACAAAAACTCACCAACAACTGCACACTAGAATAATCTTCCCAGGCTCGAGAAGTTTCAATGAGCAAATAAAAGACTGCAGTATATACTGTCAGAAAACATTAGAAGCCACTGGAGAAAATACGCTACTTGACGTGATCCTGAAGGTAAATTGGTGAAGCACAGAAAGGACTCACAAATATTAAAGTTCTGCACTAAGGTAACGGTGTGGAAAACGTTCAAGGTTAAAACATGCAGGGAAAAAAAAAACCTGTGTCACAACAAAAGTTGCTTTGATCTCATCTGCTCATCTGTGTGATAAACAGCCATCAATGTCAGCGGGATTGTTTATTAGTCCCCATCCACAGATGGAATTAGGATGAATACTTGATTAAACTAGAACTCCTGGGCTGTCTGATCAAGCAACAGTATGTACACTGATGATCCTTCCAAACTAGGAGTAATTCAGAAAGATCTTGTCAAGTTCACCCTACGCCCTAAGACAGACATTGTGTACCTATACAAATGGGTCAAGGAAGGAACCCCATTAATATGTTGATATCACAGCATGAAGTACCATTTTGAAAATTCTGGAAGACTACCAAAAGAAAAAAGAGTGTTTTGCTCTAACATTTTTAAACCAGCCTTACTTACATTTTACATTTTTTTCTTCCAAGATGGAATGCTGGTCAGACAGAAAATGCAAGCTAATCCTCATGACATAATGCTATCTATTAAACATATATGCAATTTATACTTCCCAAAGGGCTAGAATGAAGGAGGTAGAAACAGGAATACCTAAAATTTTCCCATTACTTTAGTTACAATGTCTTCCCTTCCAACAGTTACTTGGCAGTGATTTGATATGTTTGCTGAGGAGTTTGCAATAAGAAATTATTTTGGCCGCACTCATAGAGGGGGAGCAGTGATCTGAAGAGTCAGATCCTTACACAACACCTATTTGGCACAGACACTTGAAGAACAAATGCAGCACTCGGCTGTTTAAGCAGGCAGGAGAGAGCTTTGCTTGAACTACTCACCCATAGGCTCCATTGCTAATCAACTTAATTGTTTCAAAATCACTTTCTCGAGGTTTCCTTCGAAGTTTCAGGGAAGCATTTGAGCTCTTGGAAAACAAAACACAAAAGATATTTCAGAATTTGAGAATGCTATCTGAATGGCAACACAGAAGAAGGCAGAGGGGAGTATGGGACATTTGCTCCAGAGAACTGGGGAATACAGTAGGGCCGGGTTGTTCATAGCAGTGCTGATGAAGCTGTGTCCCTGACCACCACTGAGCTGCACTCCACCGAACCCACATTTCCACATGGGGAGAACATCCAACTTTTTGGAAAAATCCCAATTTTAGTTTTTCCCTGCAAACTGTTCGCATCACTGTCATCCTTGTCATTCAGCATTTTGAAATTTGATCCCATGTGGCAAATCTTCCTGTTGATCCCAGTTGATGATGTCCGGGCTGGCATGGCTCTTCATGCAGCCTCTCTGCCTAGGGCCAGAGTTGGGCTGTTTCTATTTGGAAAAAGCAGCACCCAACACATGCAGCTCATGAGTGCAAGAAGTCTGCCTTCCTTACAAACCAGAAACCATACCATGGTGGAGATAGCAATTTTCCAAACAAGATTTCCTTAAAATGTTAAGCTCAAACGATAGGAATAAACAAAATGCTTTTATTATTAAAAAAAAAAATCCTGTTAATTCTAGCACTGACATCCTTACACCATCTTGGCTCCCCGTTGAACACTCAGAATTCTCTTTCTATTGCTGTAGAAGAAACCACATGACTATCTGACGGCCCCTCCACTCAGGGTTGTCATAACTGACCGTGTTGTCCCACTCTTTTCCCACTTCATCCTCTCAGCAAAACTTCAGGACCTCACCATCCTGGGCATCTACAGGGAGAGCAGACCCAACCCATGAACTGTGGGCCACCTCACCTCCTCAACCCCCCAGGCCCTGGCCTGACCTCCAGAGAACACTTTCACATTGGGGTCATCACTTGTTTTGCCCACCACTCCCACTCTAAGCTTTCACAGCTGTGGGCAACAAGGCTCTGCACAAGTCCCTTATGGCTCATTGACTGTTTCCCACCTGATGATCTCATTGATGTCCACGGATGAGGCTACATCACCCAGACCTCTAGCAGAAATTCCTCTCTGAGGGTGGAAGGCATCAGAACTCACACATCAGGGCCAGTTTGATGGCTCCTCTTGGATGTTTCCAAGGAAACTTAATTTCAGTGCATGCAAAATTACAATAGTTGTGATAATGCAATTAAGACAACAGGTTATCATTTATTATGCACTACATGATAGTGTCTTAAAATTTTTCCATTTGATTGGGCTTGATGTGGCAGCCTAGCGGCTAAAATCCTCATTTTGTATATGCCAGGATCCCATATGGGCACCGGTTCTAATCCTGGAAGCCCTACTTCCCATCCAGCTCCTTGCCTGTGGCCTGGGAAAGGAGTCAAGGACGGCCCAAAGCCTTGGGATCCTGCACCTGCACGGAAGACCTGGAAGAGGCTCTTGGCTCCTGGCTTTGGATCGGCTCAGCTCTGACCATCGTGGTCACTTGGGGAGTGAACCAGTGGACGGAGGATCATTTTTTTTGTCTCTGCTCCTCTCTATATATCTGAGCTTCCAATAAAAATAGTCAATCTCTAAAAAAACTTTCCATCTGATAATCTTGTGAATCCACTTCACAGATGGGGACACTCAGACACAGAATCATTTCCCACAGTTAAGAAGAGGTGGTGTCAGCTTTAAATCCAGGCGAGGACAAGTCTCCAGCAGCTGGCATCTACTCCAGCCTGTGTGTCTGTGGCACCTCTGAGCTGCTTTCCCAGGCACCCCGCCTGCTCCTCCTGCCCCACTTATTTGCTGCTTTTCAAGATGTCATTCTGATTGCACCATCTCCCTGTGCACACACACATGGGCATTCACACACATGTCGCCACTTCCTGTTCTTCAAAAGAATGTAACCAGGGCCTGGCGCCGTGGCCTAGCGGTTAAAGTCCTCACCTTGAGGGCGCCAGGATCCCATACGGGCGCCGGTTCTGATCCCAGCAGCTCCACTTCCCATCCAGCTCCCTGCTTGTGGCCTGTGAAGGCAGCTGAGGACGATCCAGAGTACTGGGACCCTGTACCCACGTGGGAGACCCGGAAAGAGGTTCCTGGCTCCTGGCTTTGGATCGGTGCAGCGCCGGCTGCTGCGGACACTTGGGGGGGGGGGTGAATCATTGGACGGAGGGTCTTCCTCTCTGTCTCTCCTCCTCTCTGTATAACTGACTTTTCAATGAAAATAAATAAATCTTTGAAAAAAAAAAAAGAGTGCAACCAAGCAATAGTTGACGAACAGGAACAACAGGGACCTGGGCGGCCAGTTTTTACTCAAGTTCTCTCCCATCTCTGCAGTCTCTGCTGTCAATGTCCAGAAAATCTGGCTCTTTCTAGTCTAATTGCTTCTCACATTTCATCTCAAATGACACATACTTGAGAAATTTTCTTGAAAACAAATCAGACCGAGGTCAATCTCTTTGTGTTGCAATCCGGTAAGGAACGGTCTCCCCCACCCCCCCCCCCCCCACCAACCCCATAGATCTTACATCTATCTCTGTGTAAGTGACTTCCTTTTGTTAATTTCTCTTTGATGGGAACAGGTGAAAATGGCATGCCCATTGCCTGGCACCATGCCCTGCACATAGAGGCACAATAGATATTTGGTGAACTGATAAAGTGATGCCACAAAGCCCCCAGACGCTGACCAACATCACAGTTCGTCCAGAGGGTACTCACACTGATAGATTCATCTGTTTCTGGTGTCTCAGCCGTCCCACTGTCATAGTTCCCCAACTGAGCCATTTCTATGTGGGAAGAACAGGAAGCAGCGTTTCAGAGAAACCGTGTTATTCAATAAGAGTACTATGCTAACACAAAATAAAAATAATGTCCCCATTACCATGTAAAAGAGAAAAAAGCTATCTTCTACTCCGAAGTGCTTCCCTGGGGAAAAATCTGAAATTTCAAAACAGCAAGAGCCGGCAAAGGACTCTTGATGCTGTCCCATACACAACTGGTCCTGGGATCCCATTTCTCTTGAACACTGAGACAAAACAACTTCAGAACTGGGCTTCTACCCCAGCTGGCAGGATTCATGGCCTGGCATAGTTAGAGCCACTTGCAAAGGGCTGGGTGGGCCTACATCGCTTGTTGCTGAGACAGCCGTGAGAAGCCAATCATCCCAGGCACTGACATGCAACAGAAGTGCCCTGATCCTCTGGGGCTGTGACCACTCCTTATCCAAGGCTCCGCGTTCGCTGCAGGAGCGCCCAGCAGTGCACTGACAGTGCCAGGGAGGAAGTCTCGGTGATGCGTAAGAGCGGTTACAGATGAAAAGATTCGTATAATCACCAGTCTAAGCACTTTACTAGCTAGGGACCTTTCAACTTCAACTTGCTTCTGGGAGAGATGGGAACAATATTCTTTATCTCTTGGAAATTTCCTCTGAGTAATATTACATATGACAACGTGTGCAAAGCTCCTAGCATGTTGACTAACAAAAATTGCATGCTCATTAAACATTGATTATTGTGTATAATTATATCATGTAAAGTAGTCGGTTCTGGGCTGGATGCCACATGTTTGACACCAGCATAAAGTGCTACCCTGGTGGTCTAGTCAAGAGACAAAGGATTTAATTGCCCAACTTGCACTGGAATGAAGCCTATATTTACATAAGTAAGTGAGAAAGCCTGATGTCTAGTGTTCATTTTCATTCTTAGATATTTTTTAAATAGTGAAACATATCTGACAGAAAAAGAACATGAAAGAATTTTCTCTAAAACTTTGTCAAAGGTGTATTTCAAAGAAGTAGGATCAGAGGGAATCTGTATTCTCTTTCATTGCGTGCATTTTATAATTTTTCAAAATTCATCATGTATAATAAAACGTCATAGGTTTTAACAACATATTTTATAGGCATCTAAAACTTCCCCAGGCTCTTTTTTTTATATAATCATGCTCTTACAATAGCCCATTTTGGGCAAAGACAATGTATAGGGAAGAGGAAGCAAAACAATACTCATGTCTTTAGATAAAAAACTTCCTGGCCAGCCTGACAGCCTAATGGCTAAAGTCTTTGCCTAGCATGAGCCAAGATCCTATATGGGTGCCAGTTCATGTCCTGGCTGCTCTACTTCCCTCCAGTTCCTTGCTTGTGGCTTGGGAAAGCAATAGAGGAGGGCCCAGGGCCTTGGGACCCTGCACCCACATGGCAGATCCTCAGGAGACACCTGGCTCCTGGCTTTGGATAGGCTTGGCTCTGGCTATTGCTGGCCATGTGGGTAGTGAACCAGTGGATGGAAGACCTCTTTCTGTCTGTATATCAGCCTTTCTGATAAAAGAGAAAACAAAACAAAAAACAAACAAAAACTTCCAATCTCCAGAGTCTGAAATAATTGTAAATTGACATCAACTTTCCCAGTTAATATACAAGGAAACTTCTAAAGAATGAGTTCAGCATAAATTTTATAATTTCTTGGTGGCATTCAAATGATGGCAAAATCCAGTGTGACCAGAGCCATATATTTAATGTGCTTGGTGTAAAGAGTTATTCGAATATCCCACCCTGGACCCGGCGCCATTTCTTCTTCCTCACAGCTTACGAAATTTGCGCATGTCCAGCCATCCACCAATCAGATGTAACCTGGCATTCCACCAGAGAATCCCACCCCCAATCTTCCAGCCCCTTCCTCAACTCTGCCCACTCACCAATCATCCCTAGGCATTCACCTGCAGTTGCCAATTCCCTGGGGCCTGCCCTCAATCCCTCCCAATCCCCACCCCCTATACCTGGCAGACAAAAGGGCCCCCAAGTGCGGCTCTCTCTCTTCTTTGCTCTTTCTCTCTTCTCCTTCCTGCCTTCCCCTTCCCCCCTTTTGCTCTCCACCACCTCCACCTTGTTGCTGCCCCGCTGGAATAAACCTCCTAAGATACCTTGTTGCATCTGGTGTTTTCAGCTCACGGTAAAGAACCAGGTTGCAGGAATTAGCTGCATGTAATAATATTATAATATTCTATGAACTAGAACTCTAACCTTTTTAAATAACTAACACTTGGAGGCAAACTAAAATGTATACTTGTTAAGTTGGAAAGACATAATATTTATTATTGTGTGGTGCTGATGCTGTAGCAGAGTGTGTTAAGCTGCTACCCATGACACCCATATCCTCTAAGGGTACCGGTTAGATCCCAGCTGTCTACGTCTAATTCAGTTGCCTGAAAATGCACCTGGAAAAGCAGGTGAGGACAGCTCGAGTGCTTGGGCGTGTGCCACCCATGCACAAGGTGGGGATGAAGTTCCTGGGGATGAACCAGCAGATAGAAGACCTCTCTGTCTCTCACCTCTCTTTCTTTAACTCGACCTTTCAAATTAACACGCTTTCAAAAACAATGTAATAATGTTTAAGTAAAACAGAAGAGCAGCTAATATTTATAAAGCAATTAGCCTGTGTGGTCAAGGCCACTGGGCCTGTGCTGCTGGCTCCAGGGTACATTTCCAGGCAGCTGGACTGTAGCATTCTCACTCCCAGCCTTCAGCAGCCAGGTGCGAGGTGCAGCAGTTCAGATACTGATGAGAAACCAATGCACACGAGCGTTTGGCATCGTTTAGTAAGTTGCACATAGAAGTCACATTTTACGTGTGAGCAAATAGATTTGAAAAAACTCTCTTAAGTCAGGAAAACAAGTGTCGAGAATGAAAGGCACAAATACCAGGGATGAATTTCTATGGCTAAGCTCCAAACTTGTCAAAGATCACCATTCATGCTTTAAGGCCTCCATAAAGACAGCGCTGGGCCTCAGGTCCTTCCCCCGCCAAAGGCCAGGCTACAGCCATGATTCCTGCCAGGTAAGAAAACTGTGCAGAGATGCCGTGGTTGAAATGGCAATGGGCTTGATGTCACCTTCGCCACCGCAGCGTGAAGAGTCACTCTAACATACTCTGACAGCCTCCCCACTCCAATTATTTTTATAAAAAAGCAAATTAAAAGATGGTTCTGTTTTAAATAGAATTTCTGCTAAATAACTATTATCTGGGAAATACATATTATTTGTGAGCAGTGGGTAGTAATGGGATGGAACCAAGGGTCGGCTTTTGAAGCAGGGAGCTAAGGCATCATTTTGTAATGCCTGAAGAGATTTTTAAAACTCATCTAAATACCATTAAACATCTGCCCTTTTTATTTCATTGATTTAAACCATTTCTGAAGACTCATGATTCAAAAAGGTAAAGATGGTAATTTAAAAACCATGGGGAAAAAAAAAATCTCTCCCCAGGGAACTTTTCAGAAAAGCAGCCACCAGTCTGTGATAAGTGATGAATCTGTTGTGGTATTGCTTTCAGTACAGTATAAATTTATCTGGCATTATCTCCCAGTAATGCATGCATCATTTCACTGGGAGCAAAGATACGAGGGCCCTCAGAGCAAGCCAAGCAGGGAAACAGGCTGGAGAGGAGCAGAGAGCAGCAGGCTCCCTCAGCTTCAGCGGTGTGCCGGGGGCTGAGGGGTACAGAATCTCTGAGCCATCATTCCAACTCCATTACAAACAGGATAAACACTGGTTGCAAATTCAATTTAATGAACCAGGAAGACCACTTTGAACGAAGGAGTCAATGATTGTTTATGAGTCTTTTTAGACAGCACATATCCCTAAGTGTTATAAATAACAATCCCAAACAATACTGAACAGGAAACGGTTGGGGGTGGGGATGGGCGAGGTTGGTTTACCAATATTAGATTTTTGAAAATCACCAACAGGAAGCTTCCTCTTCTCTGTAGCTAACAGGATTACACCTTTTTTGTTCTTCATATGAACCAGCCATAAATCCCTATATAAGCTTTACAGAAACATTTCCTTTCCCCCCTTCTGGCTCTCCTGTCTATTACTATTAATTTTCTGAAGACAAGTAAGAAAAATATATCTCAACATTGAACACTGTGCAATCTACCATTCACCATTGGTTTTCTACAAGAAATTTCAGTATTAGTTGTAAATGAATGGTAGTTTCTTTAACAACAACAACAACGAAAAGCCCAACAACTTTGCAAGGGCAGCTATGCTCAGAGACTGAAATAGCAATCCCCCTAGGACAGGCTGGCACGCTCAGTTTGAAAAGCCTCTAGGATTTCACGCTCTGTCCCAGAGTCCGGGCACAATACAAAACGGGGCGTGCTGTGTAACTCAGCAAGAAAAACAATGGCCTGCCACTAAGTCCTCCAAGGGGTAACAGGGCACAAGCTGGTGAAACCAGCCCAACCACAGTACTCACCTTCCAGGGGGTCTTTGTTGAGCCCCAGTTGGCTAATGATGTACCTGGGAATGTCAGTTTTAATCCCCTGGCCTTCTTTGGCATGACCTTCTGCTGCTTCCAATAGATAATAAAATTCTTCAGGATCAAATTCCTAGCAGAAGACAAACACATATGGGTATCTGAGCCAAAACTGTTTGGGGTTTTATGCAACAAATCCTATTTATAAAGAAAAGTGCTGGATACACAAGGCTGTAGTTCTGCAGACACAAAGCAGGGAAATGTCTTGACGTATAGAATCTGCACTTCACATTTGAACCTTATGTACATGGTAAGTCAATACAATTGTGTACTTGATAACCCAAAGAAAACTGTCATTTCCAATTTCCTCATAATGCAACTTTATGCGATCCACTTAAAGTCTCCATCTTGTTGAAACCACATATACATGACTAAATAAAAAAAAAAATCTGGAGGCTGCCACCATTCATTGTGTAGCAGGGTATTCCTCCATCTGTGGTGCCACCATCCTATATGGATGATTCAAAGCCCAGCTGCTCTACTTGCTATCCAGCTCCCTGCTTACGGCCTGGGAACGAAGCAGAGGATGACCAAGTGCCTGGGTCCCTGCATCCATGTGGGGTACCCCGAAGAAGCTCTTGGATCCCAGCTCTGAATGAGGCAGTCACTGGGGGAGTGAATCAACAAATGGGGGCTCTCTGGATCATTCCTTCTCTCTGTAACACTTCCTTTCACATCAAAATATATTTTTTTATATGTGCCTTTTATTTTATTTGAAAGCTGGAGAGAAAAAGACAGCTAGCCAGATAATGTCCATCCATTGGGCCTCTTGGCAAATGGCAGCACAGCTGGGGCAAGGTCAGAAAACCAGGGGCCTGAAACTTGATATAGGGCTCCCAGGTAGATCGCAGTGACCCACGCAGTTACACACTGCATCTTCGGGTGCATGGTAGCAGAAAGCTGGATTTAGAAGCGCTGGGTCTCAGAGCGGCTCTCGGGTGAGCTCTGTGAGTCCCCTGGCAACATCTCCACCACTGAGTCAAGTGTTTCAGATATGCTTTCTAATCATCCTTTGCAGCAAAGTTTGAAAAAATCTGAGAATTCATCCAGAAGATTCAGGGTTTTTTTTTTTCCTTCATACAACCAGTCTTGGAAGGAATAAGTAAGATCAAAAAATATTTCCTCAATAGTTTTAGGTGGTTTTTTTTGTTATTGTTGTTTTGTTTTGTTGTAGGAAATTTAGAGACATCTAAAAATATTAGAATGAAAAACTTCAAATTACCCTTTTTGCTGATTTAAAATTTTTTTTCACATTCACGCCAACATTAAGAAAGAAAAACAGGACATTAATGCTTTCATTACCTTTTTTTTGTACTACGATTTTGATATATCTTTCCCACCATACACTTTGGTTTTCTTTTTTTTTTTTTTTTTTTTTTGCAGATTTACTTATATACTTATTTGAAAAGCAGAATGACAGAAAGAAGGGAAAGAGGGAGGAAGGAAAGCGGCGGGGGCAGAGGAAGAGCATCCATTTTCTGGTTCACTCTCCAAGCGCCTTCAAAAGCCAGGGCTAGGCCAGACTGACGCTGTCCTCTGCTGCCTACCTAGCAAGCAGGACCAGAACTGGCATTCAGATGTGGGTGTGGGTGTCTCGAGCAGGGCCTTAACCCACTGAGCCTCAAGCGTAACCCTCATGTATTCAGTGCTATGTTCATGGCTAGGAGAACTTTAAAGTGACCTTTTTGAAACTTTTTAAACATTTATTTGAAAGGCAAACATTCATACACTTACAGTCAGAAAGAGAGAAACTTGTAGTCTCTCCTCAGGCGCTTGTAAGCAGCCAGGGCTGGGCTCGGCTGGGCCGGGTTCAGGACTAAGGAAGCAATCCAGGTGTGCCAAGTGTGTGGCAAGGGCCTAATGACCTGAACCATCATTGACAAATCCCAGGGTCTATACTAGCTGAAAACCGGAGGCAGAAGCCAGAGCTGGGGATTGAAGCATAGCACTTCAATGTGGGATACAGGCATCTTCGTTAAACACCTGCTCCCTAAAGATGTGTTCTCAACAGATTCTGTAGAATCATTCCGACATCCACAACTTCACATTTATTCAAAGGTTTGACCAAAAATGAAATTTTCACTAAATTAAAAATGTTAAGACAGAAAAAAAAATCGCTGACAAGAAAATAATTAAAAAGGGGAACTGAGGTGTAAAATTCACACTCGTTCACCTTTTGAAAAAAGTAATAATTATAAACACAGGTCACTATCAAACAAATCTCTGATCTCCCTCTCTCTGCACCCTATCAACTCCAAAAAAGTGGGGCACGGCAAGGGCTTTAAATTAGCCGTTGCATACAGTAATTACGCTGAGATAGGCATTATTTCATTATTTCATATCATCTTTCTAGTATGACCAGAATATGATAGGATTAACACTTAATACAGCACAAGTCCCAGAATTCTTTCTTAAAATCAGAAAAGACAAGTCACAGATGGACGCCATCATACACATTCACACGTTGTAGTTCCTCCTGACTCTTTCCATTTAGCTCTGGCGTTTGAAGCCAAATGAAACTGGCGCGTTCTGTTGGCCTCTGCTTTCCCACAGTGCCAGTAAATAACAGAAGTCACGCTGAGAGGCACATACCAGGCACTCCAATAACCGAGCCGGCCGGGCAATAACAATCAGGATCTTTCGGACGAGCTGCTTAATAAAGGCCAGTTCGCCACTTTCGGAGCGGTCATGAGCCTATGGAAAAGCGAGGGAAAGAATGATGACACAGGGCAGCTCCACTGAACAGCAAAGACATTCAGGAAAACATGCTAATTAGGTCATTGCAAACAGTCAAAACTGAGTGATTTAAGTGATTAAAAACATTCTTAAAACACAGACAAGCAGGCATTATCTGCAAATACACAAACGTCTGTATCTACACATTACTCTGCTAACTAAACTTCAATTGCAGAACTTAAAAATCAAACATAAGAGCTCTGGTCATGAACCATGAATGGAGGAGACATTAACAGCTTAAAATACTCTAAGTACGTGGTATAGATGGAACAGGCAGCTGATCCTGACCCTGACTTTGAACATGAAATTTCTCAGAAGCATGACATGGCTAAAGGACTGATGTTGCTACTGTGGGCACCCCCCCATTCACAAAACATTTACATCTACAACACAATTAGCCTGTAATTAGTTTTTAACCACACGCAACAGCATGTAATGCTTACCTCAAATTTAACTGCATGCCTATATTTGGATTTATGCAGTAACACTCAACTCAGGAAAATTTAACCCATTTAAAAATAGTTAAATAAATGTTAATTTTAAATGTTGCTTTAATCCAATAAATATTCTGAAAGCAAGTCGCTTTTTAAAAAGATCACTGAAAATTTTAATGATAGTATTTTAAGAAGTAAGATAGATCTACATCAAGATAATCATAGAACAACTTTAGAAGTTACTACCAGTAGTAAGATTTCTTAATGTTTAACCTCGTATGAGTTAGTTCCTTCTAATAACTTAAAAATATTTATATGAAAAGAACTAGGCAGAACCAAGTTACGAAAGATGATGGAACTTAGAAGCCCATGTCTGCTGACTTTAAGGCATTGAATCAAAGGCAATTTCCCAAAACACAGACATAGAAACCATATATGGGCAAAAGCAAAATAGCTAACATTCAAAACAGAACAGAGAAGATGAGTACTGGTAAGTAATTGCAGAATACAATATGCTCAAAGAAAAGCAAACCAGTACTTAAAGTGTAGGATCCCAGTAACAAGTAATGAGACCAGGACATACACAGCACACACCCCTCAAATTTCAAAAACTGCATCTACATTTTCTAGACAGACTTTAGAAGATATAATGAATACTAAGAAATACGGTTATATGTCTTCTTTATAATTCAGTAAACAGAAAAACTTAGAGATAATGCAAAACCACCACCTAACTTCTTGGCTGATAAGTTAGCCTCAACACTGAAGTTTTTTCTACTTTCACAATTGCTGCTTTACAAATGACAGAACATAAACAAAACCTAAGCAGCCCAAGGACACTTTTATGGTCTCTAGAATGGAAAATGTGAACTTGATTTGTAAATAAAACTTAGAAACAATCCACTTTTGGCTCTATCCCCCAAATCCTAAAACAAGCAGTTCACTTCAACGTTTTCCTACTAAGAATTATCAGACACCACGAAGGCCAAAAGATAAAATCACCAACTCAAACAACACTTTATCCACTTATTTTAAGGGAAGAGAAGGGACTCTGTTAAAACAACATCAAATAAAAAGGCAGCACTAGCCAGGGAAGAGGAGCAGCTTTTTGGTTGTTTGGGGGCAAGCCCTGTGGGGGAAACGTTGATGGATCCTGCCTCTATGGTTTTAGTATTGGCCTCAGTAAAAGCACAGCATGATCCAGCCTTGAGAGGAGGTTGGTGTTTCCCAACTGCTTCATTTTCTTTAGCTAAACACATTCAACGGGATGGCTGGTATCAGAGTTCACCTGGAACTAACCTAGACCTCAGGACTTGAGCAAGCATCAGCTAAAGCAAGGTTGTTGACATTGCAGGATGACTGCCTGTGCTACGCAAAAGACAGATGATGGGAAAATGGTTGGAAGGTAGGTCTGCCTGCTGGGCACAGAACCTCACATCTGGGAGCTGAGGAGAGTACCATGAGGACAACTGTGCAAGTTCCTCAGACTCAGCTGAGCCGGAAGGGACAAGCTTCCCAGTAACCAATCAACCCTAAGATCTGGAAGGACACTACACATGGGATTCTGAAGACAGTGTTTAATTTTTATAAATGGAATAACAGAAAATGTTTATCTGTAAACAATTAGATATTATTCATACCTGCTTCTATAACCAAGAGAAATTTCTCTCTATAGTAAAGATTATCCATTACGTAGCTTCTTCAGATGATCTTTGAAACTCTGTTTTTCCTTCTCTTTTTTGGTTGCTAAGTCTGCCCAGTCTACCATAAAGACAGCAAATTCAGTGGAAGAGTTCACTATCAATAGCTATGACAACCAATGCTACCTTCTCTGGGAATTGTTACGAAGGAAGGAAAAATGCAGGAATTAAACCAGTGATGATGGTCACCTCCTGGAACAGAGCTATGGGATCCCAGAAGGAACAGCCCTCAGAGGCTCACTAACTACTTTGGTTTGCTTCTTCTGTTCACAAGTGTAGCTAATATTTCAGAAAAGGGATTTTTAAGATATCCCCCTAAATAAAAAGAGGCAGAGAGCTTCCATCATTTTCCAGGTACTGATTTGATGAAAATGAACCAACAGAATTAGGTGACTTGACGAGGTGGCACAATGTATAAAATATTTCAGCCATGCTGATATGGTAACTTCTTCCTTCCTCAATCCTACCTAGTTTAGATAGGACCTGAGAAACAGTAGGCATTCAGAGAGGCAGCGGGGAGTGGGAGACAATGCTTGTTCCAAATAGAACCCACCGTCTACTGATGAAGGGAGATGTAAGAATTCATTACAACATACTGCAGATGAAATGGACCAGTGCGGTGGAGCACCACTGTGGCCCATGTTACACTTCTTAACTGCCGTTATAACTCAGTGCTGAAGGGTGTTAGGTATTCTAACAGCTGTGTAGAAGCATGGATGTGCAGGATTAGGGCTAAAGGAAGTGTGGTCCAAAGAGGATGAGGTCTGAGTTAGGAAGGTTATAGATGGGAGCGGGGGTTGGAAGAGGCGTTGCAGAAACATTTAAAGTGCATTACGTGAGCCTGGTGAGAGAGTGCTTGATGGAGGACAGGAGACAGCCAAGCACAGCTAAGTTCCGGCAGGTAACCAGACAGATGGTGCTGCCAAAGATGCAGGCAAAGAGTGCAGAGGAAGCAGGTTTGGATGAAGAGATGTTGGGCATTCCAGCACTGGAATCTTCGGTTGGATCTTCTGATTCAGTGGACTGTGCAGGTGGAAAGATGTCCAAGGGGTGGATAGATACATGAATGAAAAATCAGAAACAGTTGCCTGTCTGAGAAAGATAAGAGGTGCCATTCAAGAGGATATGGCAATGAGCCCAAGAGCTCTGTCAACACCAACAGAGGGTGAGCAGGAACAGCATGACAGCGTAGGGTCTAGGAAACTCACTGGTGGGAAGCATGAGCTGGAAGAGGAAATCCTACTGAGAGGCAGAGAGCCAAGTCAGACAGATACAGAAATAGGGGAAAATGCTAAAAACAAAACAAAAAAGGAGGCAGGGCGGCTGAAGAGAGAGAATATATCACCACTGGATACAAAAATGTTCCAGCAAAATACCCAGCAGATCTGAAGTTAATAAGCACAGCAGGGAGTTTAGTGAGAGAAGACCAGTTTCCTGCATTTGGCAAATACTGGACTTCTTCAATGTATGACACACTAGCCTAGGTGCCACAGCAGACAAGTATTCCTGTGCACAGAGATTTTGCATCCTAGTACCATGCTACTGCTTAAAGGGTGGTCCGCACTTGGGAGTGGAGTCAGCCTATGAACTGTTAGCAATGTGAGGAGGCAAGCGCAACTATGGACGGTAGCAATGAGAAACACTGCAAAATACATGCTGATGAAATACCCAAGTGCACGATCTTCCTCCTGCAAATCTGTTTGCATTTTAAGTTTTGAGGGGACTAGTCCCTGCCAAACTGATCATCTGCAATGATACCCCTGAGAGTTCGAGAGACACAGCTTTAGCAGGTTTCCACAGAGTAGAACCTAAGAAATGGGAACAGGGTATATGGGAAACTGTGTCGGTGAGTTGTGGGTGGGGAAAAGGCGAGAGAAACTGTGGCTATTAACCCAGGAGGACAGGGCTCTATCTCAGTCACCATAACTGTAGTAGGGACGTTACTAGAGCCCAGACAGATTTCCTCAATACTGGGATACTAGTATGTTATTTCAGTTCTGTAAAAAGTATATATTGAAATTCAAAGAAATTCACTTAGGATTTGTTTCAATGACACGATTAATATGCCCTATAAGAGTCAGAAATATGGTACATCTAAATACTGGTGCTAAATAGGTTTTCACACATAGGCTGTGGAATTACAAACTAAACGCCCTTCCACCACTGCACACCCTCTTCCTGTCCCAAGTGCTATCAGGAGTCAGGCATGCCAGCGGGAGGCAGAGGCAGGTCCCATGTTTCTCTGTCATTTTGGAAATTGGATATTTTGTTAGAAGAACTGACACCACTGGAAATGTAAGTTACCATTTACTACCCAACACCATCGCAGGTTAATTAATAGGACACACAGCCTGGAAGAAGCCTGCAGTTTCTCATTTAGCTTTTCCAGATATGAGAACCAGATAGTACCATCAAATCACACACCCATGCTCAGGCAATTTATAACTTTATGGTGAAGGGGAAAAGAAATCACTGCTTCAAAATCCTTCACAATCCACTTATCCCAGAGTCATAGATTGTTGGGTCCCAAGGTTCCTATAAAGGTGATTGCATTAACTTTCTATTACTCTACATAATGACCAGAATCAACTTATAGCAAGCAGCAATCAGCTGGGAGTTTCCCCTTCTCTGTTGCTGCCCTGGAATGTGAGCTCCATCTTACAGCTACAACAAGCAAGCAAACGGTCTCATGCTTTTTTTTTTTCCAGGATATCTGCAAAAGCAGATTAGAAAACTTTGTACGGCGCGTGGTTCTCACCTCCTGTAGCAACTTATCTAACTTGTGCTGCAATTCAAGGAAGTATCGCGAGGTGATGAGACCCTGGTGGGATTTATCTAAGCAGTCCCGGGCCAGCTCAATAACCTGATGGTGAGTGAAACTCAGCACTCCGTCTGCGAGGGGCAGGACACTGTCAGGGGAGTAGCTGCTGATGATCTCCTTGAGACGTTCCTCCATCTGCGCGGTAGCCTATTCAGAGACGGAACCCAAGGAAACACAGTCATCAAGTCAACCCTCACGTTGTCAGAGAGCTCCAAAACCGAATTCTAGACATCACATTTCAAAGATACCTCACTTCTGTGATACAGTAATGGTGCACACACTTCACTAGACGTTTGTTCAAACCCCTTGATTTTACAGCACTCAGAAGGGCCCTAATGCGCACGCAGACAGCGGATAAGAATGAGGAGTCCCTGTCAGTTCACTAATTGTATCTCTCTGTTGTGGGATTCTGGTAATGGAAGAGGGCTCTGCCTATGGAAACAGGGGAAGAGGGCATATGGGAAATCTCTTTATCACCCACTTAATTCTGCTGTGACCAAAGCTTTCAAAATAAAAAGCAGGAAAGGAAGCAGCAAAGTCTCTGCCTTCCAGCGTGGAATGTAGACAATAAAACATTTAAAGAATAAATGTGTTTTCTTCCTATATCCCATCCAACATACAATGGGTCATCTGAGCTGCTTCAAATTAACTCAGATCATACTGAACCATTCTGTGTTCCTTTTAGATTTGAAGCACTTACAGGTGGCCTGAAAAGTATATCAAATATTTCTTTAGGTTTTACTTAAAAATAAAGACTATGGCTAGAGTTCCACAGGGGAGTCCAAGGGTTGTTTTCTTGGGTAAGTTTTAATACACCAGGAGTACAATCTTACATCCTTATCCTTTCGTCAAAATTATATCACGTTAAAAAAATAATGATAATAAGGTCAAGGGAAGTATCTTGATGAAACACACCCAAAGTTTTATATTCAAATCTCATTTCTTTCTCTGCGATCACCTAATGTCTCTTCAACACCCCTGTATCCATTCATTTTTCTAAACAGCGGGATTCCTGCCTCCTGCCCAGCTCTTAAGGCAGGCCCGCCTTTACTAGGTACAGTCAGTATCTGCTTCCCTAGTCACATGTGAGGAATAGCTGCGACAGCTTTAATCAATGACATCAATGTTGGGTTCATTACAAATAATAAGTGTTCCACTTCTGATTTATGAAACTAGAGATTTCCTTTTATTCTCTTGCCTAGGGTAATCAGCAGGGAAGTGGGGGTGGGGGAGACCATCAGAAACAATGTAGAAAGGTTGCCTTTCCCCGACATTGTGGGAACACTTTGGTGGGAAACAGCTGGAAATAAGGAGGTGACAGGGACCTTCAGAGAGCAGTTCCTTGCAGTCAGGGAGTGAGGTAACAATTCTTTGCCAATTCCTTCCAGGTTCAATTCAGATTCCTTCAACCAGTCTGACTTGGGGAACATTGCAGAAGGACTGTTCCTTCTAAATTACAGAGTTAGAAATCTAAGGGTTAAAAGGATGGGACACCAATAAGTTTTTTTTTTTTAAAAAAATAGGCAACTTTCAGGATATATCAATCTACTAGAGCTTGGGGTAGAAAATGTTCTCTGCTTGGCAAAACAGCAGCAGGTGCATAACTTGGAAGGAGCACAGATCTACAACCTTTTAAAGCCGACTTTCCATGTGGCTTCTTATCAGGCCCAAGTGCAGGTGGCACACAACCAGCAAGGCTTGCGTTCCACCCAAACGCAGACAGGAGCTGGTTGGTAGCAGTTCTCAGCTTAAACTTCTTTGTGTTGTACAAGCAGAATGCTGCTTTATGCCGCTTCCCAGCTTGGATCCTTACGCTCTCCTAACCAAGCCACCTTACAGATGCTACTCCCCCTCCCCCACTGCCCGCTGTCCATTCGGTTAGATGCTAGGCATCTTCAATTCAATTCATTACCTTGGGGAATCTTTCTTTGTAGACATGGTTCATCATAATTATTTCATGGTCGCAGCAGGCAGGAGAACGTCCAGGGCTGCAAGCAAAGCAAATTAGCCTTTTAAACTTGCCACAGCATGAAATGAAAAGAAGCTTTGTATTTATAAACAGTCAGTTGTGCATCAAGAGTGCTACGGAACCTTTGTATGAAAAGCATTTGGTATGAGGGGACGCACGGCAAACTCACTCATTAGTACCCATGTATACACATCAACTTACAAATGCAGACACTCTACACAGGATTCAAAAAGGAAGCTCAAGAAGTGGAATGCCACAAAATCATTACACTTACGGCACTATTCAGAAAACGTCTTTAAAGTGAGATTATATTCTGCCTATCATTGGAGCTTATGTAGTTCCTGAAGCCAATTAACGAATTACTATATAAAAAAAGAACAGGGTAGCAACAAACAGCCACATGCAGGACACGTTTAATAGTGCAATTTCACACTTGTCCCATACACCTGAGCTCCGCTACACACCACCGAAGAGGCCTGATTCTTCCGTGGCACAGGTGTCATAATTGAAATCCATTTTCTAACCTAGTGAATATTTATCTGGGATGCTGAGCTGGGCATTACATGCCAGACAAACGGAGGCATACAGCTGGTGTGCACTTCTATTTATTTCAAGAGCAGGCCTGTGCTCCTCCCTGGGGCGTATACGGCGGCACTACGTGAATGTATTTGTATTCCTAGGTGCAATTCCTAGGCATACATGCTATTCTAGGACATCCATTAATAAAAGAAGAAAGGGTGCCCATGTGGTAAAACACAGTGCCCTGGCGTGAAGTGGCAAAAACCTTTTTTGTTCTGTATCTCAGAGTTACGTGAACCATTAATATCAGTTTATGACACTAACGAAAGGTACAAACACAAAAATCTAATCAAGCTGTGATATCCAACACCTATTGAAAAACCCATGTTTTAAAAAATACTAAAAGTCTAAGTATGTCAAGTATACCAAGCCTGTGACATCAAGACCTCGTGGGGGCACACAACAGGTCCTGCCCTATCAGGACAAATCTCGCACCTCTGGTCCTTCAGGGAAGCCGCAGTTCGTCGTCCATGGCCACATCTTGCCAGGGCATCATGTGCCATAATGGACTCAATGCCGAGATGGAAGGGCCATTTGTCCCAGACCCCTGTTTCTGGGTGCAATGTGCAGAGCATGTGTGGCCTGTACTGCAGCCAGACTTCTTCCTCTGCCCAATTTTGTGCATTCCTCCTTCCCCTACCCCCAGGTGTTGATCCCCAAAAGCACCCACTCTCTGATAAACATCCTGAACATGAGTCTGCTTCCTGAAGAAACCACTGGCAACACGTATTGTCTGAAACAATATAAGCCAGTGTAAACCAGCCCCATTTAATATTCAATGGATGACATTTCGTACCCAAAAATCTAGTTGAAACAAAGAAATACAGGTGACAGCAATTCCAAAAATGTGTTCATAACCTTAGAGAAAATAAGACTAATCATGGAAAATAAGAATCAAAAGATTGGAGTGGACTTTTACAAAATCCAAAATAACCTCTTATTTATGCTGCCTTTCTTTTTCAATAGAACATCAACCACTTTTGCATCATAAACATATTGCCCTGAAATTTGAAAGTTTGAATGATCTGGGTAGCTCCCCGAAGCCATGATCATTGCAACCAAGCAGAAAAGAGTGAAAATTCAAGAGATAATCAGCAAGATGTCTCTTAAGGATAATAAACAGCATCAGGCACCAATCCCAAACTCCCCCAACTACACGTGGATTAGAGAGCCAAAAGTCTTCGACAACACTGGTTGAGTGAAGAGTGTTCAGTGCAGTCTACGCACCTCAGACTTCGAGATCGGGGCCGCAGGGGAGTGTTCCTGCATCTGTTCTCAGCAGCAATGCTTTCGGTGGTGCAAAAATGTTTCGATAAGAAGTGCAATTCATCTGGCGTCGGTTGGTATGGCAACTGATGTAACTTCTCCTGGGAGGAGCAGGATGACTGAAACAGACCGAGAGAGGTCACGTGACTATCTCACAAAGACATTCTCCCGAAAGAAGATCAGAGTGCTAAAGCAGGGTGGGGTTTGAATATAGGCAGCCCCTTCCAAAACACACGCTGGAGGAGTTCAGTGCTCTGGTGAGGTCTTCAAACAATGGAAACTTCATCCAACTGTGGTGTTTCCGTCAGGTCATTAGGAGGTGATGGGGAGGAGAGGTTATCAGGGTGATGTGACAAGTCAAAGATGACACCAGCAACACACCTGCTCTCCCTGACTCTCACTGTGTAATGCCTGGCACTACTGTGAGACTTGCCAGTGAGAAAGCCCTCCTCAGGTGTAGGTCCTTCACCTTGGACCAGAACTTCAGGCCAAGTCTGGTCTATTTTTCATTATAATAGATGCAGTTGGAGGCACTGTATCACTATTAACAGCAGAAAATGGGCTAGTAGGATATAGTTTCTACGCTGTAGTTACAACTACTGCCAAAATATGACACCTTGATGCTCTCTCAGAAGTTGAAATCTCTCTACCTCAATTGCCTCTAAGAAGAAAACCGAGGCTCAGAAAATGGCCAGAACACAACCCAAGGCAAAGACATAAAGCACCCATTCAGGGCAAGACTGGGTGCAATCACTCCGCCTACAACTGGATGTGGGATCCTAAACAAGGCCACACAGCTTCCCTTCCTAATGTATGCTGCCCCTTGTTGCCACTACCGTCAACATGTCAACATGTGCTGTGGGTGAAAGTGGGGAGGAACGCAGGTAATGGTATTGTTTGAAAGTTGGGGATTACAGTATCTTCCTTTTTGTGTGTGTGTGATTCAGAGACAGGGATAGGCAGAGCTCCCATCAACCGGTTCACTCTCCAAATGCTCCAAGAGCTGAGGGCCAGGAATTTACACCCAAGTATCCCTTGTGAGCAGCCATTAACTTGAATTTTGTTTGATATGTGGCAGCTAATATAGAAATGTACAGGAATGAATCGGACATCCTGTGATATGACCGCCGCTTACACTCCTGTGGAACTATGATCTTACTGCTTTTTCACTTTGTTGAATATTACGGTGTGTGGTGAATTAAGCCTGTGATTTAGAGTGAACTGAAATCATGTCTCTGCAAAAATTAAAGGAAAGAAATAAAGTCAGGAAGGGGAAGGAGGGTGATTGAGAGAGTGACATTTATTTCATCTGTTGAATGTGAATGCTGATCCAGGCTGCTGAAGACACTGCTGCTGGGTCAGTGCCACTGCGCTACTGCGTCAGTCCAGGGGTCATGCTATCTTTCTAACAGTGCAGATGCCTTCCCAGACACACCCAGTTCAAGAGCTGCACATAAAATATCATGGGTCTGGGCTTGCACAGGACCAAAACTAACTTACTGCAGGGAGGTGCCCCTCCACGGAAGGAGATGGGAGCAACAGGCTGGCTGGAGTCAAATTTTAAGGGTTACCTGTACGATTTCATTTACCAAACAACTTAAAATTCACTTTTCAGATTAGTTATAACGAATAGAAAAATTGTTAACATCTGTTGAGAAAAATTTTGTCATCATACATATAGCAAGGTCATTTAATATGGTAAGGAGTGTGGTCCATGTTTAGGGATAGAGAATATGCTCACACAAACGATGTTGTGGTGTAAGCAGTAGTAATAGAAGCTAATGTATAGAAACTAGGAGGCAAGGAAATTGTGGAGGGAGAGGTCCCATTTCACCTCAGTTGGAACAAGCAAATTGTTAAAGGAAACAGTTCCACATGACACTAGGACGAACTGGGAGCAATGGAGACAACTAGAGGCCAGCCAAAGGGACTGAGGCTGCTTCCAAAGGTGTCCTGTGGGACAGTTGAACACTACAGGCTCAACTTAGTGGAGAGGGACTTGTAGGAGACCCTGTCATGTCAGTCAGGAGGGCCTTCAGAAGGAGCAGGTGTGGCCAGCATTGTCCACAAGAGCCCACTGTTCCTAGCAAAGACACCTCCACTGGCCCACACGTCCTGGGTATACCACCCGTGAAAGTTTGAAGGATGAGTTTGAGGCTCTCCTGGTGTGGTACCAGGGTTCCTCATCTTCCAACCACTCCGCATATGACTTCTGACGACACCATAAATCAAGTTAACTCTCAAAGAATGGATATTTACACAAGAAAAACTGCGGTTTTTCATTCTCAGGGCAATTGGCATTGCAAAAACATTCTGAGTCACAGCACCACCCCCAGGAAGCATGGAACTTCTCAAGGTAACCAGCCTGCAGAGGTACAGGCCCATGTTTCTACTTGCTGCTTGTTAAAAGTCATATAATTTCAGAGCCATACCTCATGTTTGTGCAAATTTATATCCTTATTTCCTTTCCTTCAGCAGAAAAGAACTTCTCTGGCAAGAAATACAGAAGGGAATGTCTTCCTACCACTGCAATTCCAAGTTACTGACTTCAAAAGTAGAAATTACGATCTGAATAATATCTTGGAAAAGTTCCGCCAGTTAACTTTAACTGCAAGACCCAATGTTAAAAGAAGTTGCGATACTAATATCCTCTTGGAGGGCTGATACATTTCATATGACCAAATCTTTCCAATTTCAGAATAAAACATTTTTAACACTTGGCAGTTTGCAGAATATTCAAAGAATAAAGATACAATAATATTTGTAACTCCACAGAAGTGGTCCTGAAGTCCTGTTAACAACATAATCATACATAAAAGGGAAATTATTTTCTCAAAGTGAGTGCTATATTTTTATATGTCTATGTTGTTACTTTAAAATACATAAAGTGAATTTCTCATTAATTAACTGACATCAGTCCAGGGAAATGATCATCTTCTCAGGAATACTTTAGGTTAGACTTTAAAAAAGGAAGTAATTATTAAAGTTTTGCGTAACTTTTGTCCCAATATGTAAAAACCAAGAACACATGTAACACACATACACAAAAACAACTGAGGAAAATGAGAAATGTTTTTCTAGTGTTCACTCATTACCTTTTTTTTTTAAATCAAGAAACAAAAAGGAGAAACGGTGGCTGAATTTTTACACAACAGCCCCTCTAGTCTACAAATTAAACAATTCTGTTAGTCTTCAGGCAAAAATAAAAAAAGTAATTTTGGAAGCTAAAATTTCATTTTGAAGAAGAAAAAGAGTAGGAACACTGAGATCAAAGTATAGCGCCTTTTTTTTTTAATAAAATAAATCACTCTTTTGGAAACACGCTGTTGGAAATGTGGGTCCTGTGAGTCTGACTCAGAACCCGTCTGGGAGCTGCTGCTTCCGCGCACACGGAGTTGGGAGGCAGCACTAATGCCATGGTGACTGATGGCAGGTTGGTTTCTTGATCAGAAGGTCCCAAATGGCGCACGAGGGCCAGAGTTGTGTAGCATGTTAAGCTGCAGCCTGCAGCATCGCCATCCCTTGCAGGTGCATGTTGCACTCCTGGCTGTTCCACTTCTGTTACAGCTCCCTGCTAAAGCAGCACAGGGTGGCGAGGTGCAAAACCCAGAAGATGTTCTTGGCTTCAGTCTGCTCCGTCCTGACCATCGTGGCCACTTACGGACTGAACCAGTTCATGGACGGTCACTCTCTGTAGCTGTGCAGGCCATGTAAAATTTTGAAAAAGCTCAGGGAACTCAGGGCCTTGATTACTTACTGCTGCCTCACTGATACAGCCAGAGGGTGGGTGAAGAGACACCTGTTCTCTGCGCCTTGGATTCCTCTCCCACAAAACTGGGTCCAGCATTGCAGCTCCAGCACAGGATACATGGTAGCATTCAATGAGCCAACCCACTCCAAGGCAGCAGAACAGTGCCTGGCAAACAGGGAGTGCTTGTAGACCCTATTTTAAAAAATATTTGTACTGGGCCCGGCGGCGTGGCCTAGCAGCTAAAGTCCTCGCCTTGAACGCACCGGGATCCCATATGGGCGCCGGTTCTAATCCCGCCAGCTCCACTTCCCATCCAGCTCCCTCCTTGTGGCCTGGGAAAGCAGTTGAGGACGGCCCAATGCATTGGGACACTGCACCCGCATGGGAGACCCGGAAGAGGTTCCAGGTTCCTGCCTTCGGATCGGCGCGCATCGGCCCGTTGCGGCTCACTTGGGGAGTGAAACATCGGATGGAAGATCTTCCTCTCTGTCTCTCCTCCTCTGTGTATATCTGGCTGTAATAAAAATGAATAAATCTTAAAAAAAAAATATTTGTACTAGACAGGGTTCAATACCATGTAGTTCACTGTCTCTCTTCATGATTCACCTTTCTGTAGGATTTACCAGAAAGACAAAGAAGGGCCTGATCTCACCATTTTGAATTATAATAAAAACCTAGCTGAAGTCAATGCAAGTTGACAGTTGAAATTAAAGCAGAATTTGAAGACAGGAGGTGTGAAGTTAAATTGTGGGTAATGAGAATTAACTAAGAATTTTTACTGGAAAACCACGGCAGAAAAAGTCAGGTACTCTATTTATACACGGCTTGGCTCTACTTAAAGACACTCCAGGGTCTGGAGGAGGAAGTGTGCTTGCAAATAAAGAAAATAAGATTATTTCTTTTCCTTCCTGCCAATCTACTTTAGCATTCATGTTCATGCTGTGATGCTCCACATTTTCAACATCTAACATCTGGGCTGGTCAACAGCCAGTGACACCAACAATGGTAACCTGCATCATAACCAGGGCTGAATCCACTGTGTTTTTTTTTTTAGTGAGATTTTCATCCATGGGTGCATCTAGGCTTTTGCAACATCCTTTATCAACATGCAGCTGGTGACGCAAGGTTATTAGGATGTGTTTTGAAAATGATCAAATTCATGAACAAAATAGAATAGTGAATAGAAAAACAAAGTACCTGTCCTCAATAAAAAATACTACACAGAAGTGATTAAAAAAAAATCTAATAGAATTCACATGTTTCAAAAAACCCATGTTAATTATACTTGGCATTTTGGAACCACATAAAGCACTGGTGATACCAGTTGGCATATATCTAATTAATCATAGATTTTTGTGTTAGTTCAAGTATGAATAACCAGCAGTCCTCATGCTGAATACAGTGCTGAGGGCTGTAGAAAAATGCCACTGATGGACATCCCTAGACTATAAGTCACAGACGATGACAAACTAAGGAAGGAAATGGATGAGAAGGGGTTCTAAAATCACAGGTCCATATTCCTGTTGGGTGCAAAAGCATTGAAATCATTTCACTGGATATTCATTAAACAACAACATGGACCTTTTGAAATGACCACCAGGTCTCTAATGCCCTGCAGACACAGACATACACAATGTCACTCATTTATACTAAGAAAGTGTCCAAGCTGGCCCCTGGGTAACATGTTGTAGTGTGGGGCGAGACTGCACAATTTCCTCTTTCCCATCTTCACCGCTCCACCGTGTCTCTTTATCTCAATTCTCTTCTCAATTCTTTTAATCTCTCTTGAAAGCAAAGTTCTTCACCTAGCACAGAGAAATTTGTTTCTCTGACAGTTTATTTATTATTCATTGAAAGAAAAAAACTAAAATGAATCTCAATCTCTGCTATACAAGAAAAAAGACCCAGCCCATCACAGCTTAATAGCCTTTGCAGTGCTACTACCACTGGCATGGAACCAGAGCAATAAAGCCAGATTGTGTTTTTTCTCCCCAAACTACACCAAATGGTATTAAAATAAAAGCTCCCAACCTCCTCCAAACTTGGGATCCTGGGACTTATCCAGCTGACACCCTACAGCTGAAAAGCTTGAAGCAAGAGGTTGTCTTTTCGTGTGCTTAGCGGGCCATCATTTAATGCATCACCTATTCCAAGTGGCAGACATGCCGAATTTATCTTCTCTTTCCTAGCAGGCAACATCCACAGAGAGCCCTGCCTGCCTGATAGCCCTGTGGGGGTGAGGCAGAGGAGCACTTACAGAGACGGTGGAGCTGGGCGTGTTGGTCCCATAGCCAGAGGAGGGGAGAGAAGCCAGTGACCAGCGACGTCCGTCGGTCCTGTGGAGAAAGCGCCAGTGTACCGTTACAGGGGAAGCCCAGGGAAGTTGAGTATTTTCAGCCAAACAAATGACACAACATAGTCTGTGAAGGTGTGGACATGCTCAGCCAAGAACCAGGGTAAACAAACATTATACACCAGGTTGATTTTTATTTAAATGAAATCAATATACCCAAACAAGCAGAAAGTGACTGGGGAGATCCATATTATTGATCTCTCACTAATACACTTGGATGAAATGAATAGCAGGGATAATTACAGCGGTCAGACTCAGCAGATTGAAATGAATAAAAACAAAAAGGAAGAGGAAAGCTATTTTGGAGAGATATCCAGGGCGCAGAACTTTTGTGATTCAGGGTCTGAGCATCAGTGTGCCACAAGGGCCTGTGGACACTTTCCTTGCCTTTGAAGGCTTGAAGGATCAGGTGCCTGATGTCTGGCTCAAGCCCTAAGTGGCCAAGAACTTCAGCACTAAGAAAGTGACTGACCTCATGCTCAGAATCTCCTAAGAGTTACTGCCTTCCGACATGACCTGGCTATAAAGTGTCACATCCAAAACTTCTCTCTGAAATTCTGACCACGCAGCCCAGCTCTCACCAGTAACCGTGGGAGCAGCATGGAGAATTCTGCCCAGAGATCCCTGCCTGACAATTAGAGGCAGCACTGTCAGGGGCCTTAGAGGAACAGTCTGCACCTTCAGCTGCTGACGGGATGCGACCTTTGGACTGGGACTCTGGCTATGAATTACGGTTGTCTCTAGGGCCTCACATGCCTGAATGCAGTAACAGCAGAGACGCTGCAGCTGCCAAAGCAAGGAGGTCTCAGGGACTGCAGGGTGTGACCTGATAAGCAATTTCAAGTACAACTATTAACACTGTGAAAACAACGGCATGCAAAATGACCAAGGTGCAAAATGGAAAAATAAAATTAGTACTGGGGTCTTCATACGTTCATGAAAGATGGGTATTTATCATTTAGAGCTTTTCCAGAAACTTTTGGAAATGCCTTTAGACTACAACTTTCCTGCAGGATCATAAAAGGACATTTTGTAATTCACAATTATACAATCCTGCCAAGTGAAAGACAAGAATGGACAAGAGCTGAGACCTGCTCACATTAAACTGAAGTCAAGGAATTCAACAGCTTGAATTTGAGAAGTCACAATTAGATGATCTTGTGGAATACTGACACATGAGCCTACACTTGCACTCAAGCGAAAATATAATGATAGGTCACCATATGTTCTACTGCCAATAACTTAAAATGGTCCATAAAGACAAAATGAACAAGTTCAAGTGGACATCGCACAGAACTACTATAATGCTAAGATTTCAGTCAAATTTACCTGTCATTTTTGTGACCATGACTGAAGTACAACTGAATCAAATCATCAAAATAAGACTTAAGTGAGGAACTTGGGAAACCAAATTTTATGTCCTATAAAAACATTTTGAAACAACTGAAAGTATTAAAACTTAAGCAAAAAGTAATTACAATGAAGTGATTATAAAGATAGCTACCAACTAAATGGGTAAAAGGCAATCCTACTTCATGTGGCTACTTAGTAAAGATTTTTGAATATCTATGCTTGTACTTTATATTTTACACACTTTCAATCTGGAAAATAAGAGAAACCTTACCATTAAAAAAAAATTATTCAGTCCATTTAATAGCAATTATCAGAAACTCGTCTGTGGAAAGAGGGAAAGACAATTTTCCCTGCCATGATTTTGTTTTGTGATTCATTAACTCTCCCTTCCCTCAGGTATCAGTGAACATATTTCAGATGAATGAACAATTCCAAGAGGAGACATGTTCTTATTACTTCTAAAGCATAAATTACGTTTGCTCAGCCTGGAAAACATACAAACTAGAAAGATGTTTAAACAAGAATGTGTTTTGTACTCTGTAGAGCCACAGACCAGAAATAATTTACGTCTCATAAAGTCCCCTAAGTTGTCCACGTCTATTTACTCAAATGGAGCAAAAGGACCACTACCTTTTCATTACCATGACAACCGCACATCAGAAACTACTATATATGTTCTATACAGTGCTTAAAAGAGAACACGCCTTTTTTTTCCCCCAAGAAAGCTATCACACAAGTGTAATTTGCATCCCACTAGCAGTGTTGTCTTTTTCTGCAGTAGCCTCCAGTACAATGTTATCTGAAGAGAAGGCTACCTTCTTGCCAAAGCAACCAGGCTTTTCAGAAGAGAGATTTTTCGCCATTAAGTGGAAATGTAAGAAGGGACAGACACCTGATAGGAATTTAGACTACAAAAAGGCTAACACAAGATTTCAAAGCTACTTTTAAAATTTTAGATCAGTATGGTGTACAACAGCAAGCATTTGCATGTCAACATGGCTATTAAAATTGCAGGAAGAGGAAAGCAAATTACTTGTCATGTGCGATGGTCAGCTGCGGTAAGAGGCTATACATTCTAGTTGATGTTGGAAACAGCAGAACTACGTCCATTTGCAGAGAGTGACCAACTAAAGTCCACCCCAGGAGTACCTGAGAGAATGGCTAAGGGATTGCATTGCTCACCAGTGCTCAGAAGGGAGGACTGGATGGATAAACAAGCCTCCCCTTAACCCCTTCACACAGAACAATTTCCAAAACACAGCAGTATTTTACTTTACTGAGCTAAATGTATAAGATAAAATGTGTGTATGGAGGGGAGGGGCTCCAAACGGCTCAATTTTTAAGGACTTTGAGACGCACCCCCAAACGCAAAGGACTTGAGAGGCAGGAGTAGAAGCCCTGTGTTCTCCTAATAAAAACAACTCTAACATCCAGGAGATACTACATAAAAAACAAGCACCAAGTTGAATTTCCATACATTATACAAGGTCCTATTTACTTGCATAAGAGTATCAAGGATGATCACTCACGTCCTAATCTACATTAATGCTTTCTGAAGACTGTGGAGGCTGTTCCATCTGGAAACCCAGGCAAAGTGAACCCCAGGTCTCCTGTGATAATCTCTCGTCATGGTGTGTGGTTTATTTGTCAAAAATTAACACGCCTGGAAGTGTTTTTTATTTTTTATTTTTTTGAAGCTCAGAAATCAGATTAATCTGTCCTTCAGTCACTTAATTATTGGATGCTATTCATTTTTATATATCTACAGGACTAAAATACTATGATTTCTGTTGTGTTCAAATGCATGCAATAAATAGATGTAAATTCTTCTTATTAAAGTAATCAGATACATTCCTCCCTTCTTTAGAGATATTTTTAAATTTTTTTACTTTGTTAATTTAAAAAGCAGAGTGACAGGGACAGAAAGACAGAGACCTTCTAGTGGTTCACTCGCCAAATGACACTAATAGTCAGGCTGGGCCAACTCAGACCAGGAGCCCACAGTTCCATCTGATTCTCCCCAAATGACACTAACAGGCTGGGCCAACTCAGACCAGGAGCCTACAGTTCATCTGATCTTCCCACATAGGTGGCAGGGGCCTAAGTACCTGTGCCATTAACTGCTGCCCTCCCAGGTGCATTAGCAGGAAACTGGATCAAAAGTGGAGCAGCTGGAATTTTTTTTTTACCAATGCTAGACTCCCAGGCGGCTACATAACCTGCTGTACCAGATGTGGGACCCTAGAGAGAAGCTTTAAAGAAGGTGGTGGTCACTTGTTTCTCAAGTTTTATGGGATTGTTTTTCCACCTGCAATAGTAGCACCATCAGAAACTAGTATTCAGTAGGCACAGACTTCATGGGACCAGTTAATACGCATGTTTTCTGGATGGTACTTAAGATGAGGAACTAAAATAATATATTTTCACATCAAGAAAAATCAGGGTGAGTTTTAGTAAGCTACAGGTTAATGTCTTAATCACTCTCATACTCTCTTGGCAATGAGGCAGATAGGTGCATTTTAGCATATGATGAGACGTGACTAATCCAAGAGAAAGTCTCTCTTTTTGACATGAGGCTTACAACATTGAGTATTAATTATACAACAGAATTCTGAAAATGCTGCAAACATGCTTTCTTTCAAATTTTGCAGTACAAAATGCAGTATAATCGACAAAAAGTAGTTATAGGCATTGCAAGTTTTGTTGGTCAGTAACATGTAAGAAAAAATACATATTTTGGGCCCGGCGGCGTGGCATAGCGGCTAAAGTCCTCGCCTTGAACACACAGGGATCCCATATGGGCGCCGGTTCTAATCCCGGCAGCTCCACTTCCCATCCAGCTCCCTCCTTGTGGCCTGGGAAAGCAGTCGAGGACGGCCCAATGCATTGGGAAACTGCACCCGTGTGGGAGACCTGGAAGAGGTTCCAGGTTCCTGGCATCGGATCGGCGCGCATCGGCCCGTTGCGGCTCACTTGGGGAGTGAAGCATCGGATGGAAGATCTTCCTCTCTGTCTCTCCTCCTCTGTGTATATCTGGCTGTAATAAAATGAATAAATCTTTAAAAAAATACATATTTTAATCCATCTAAGTGTCTTTATAAAGGGCTACTATAGTCCCTCAGGGTACAGCTAGGTCTCTGAGGAGGATTTAGCAAACGCTGAAGACAATGAGACCATAAGCCAAATATATCCTGAACACTCAGAGTCCAGGCTGAAGGGGCACTTTGTATTCTTCGTGTCTCTTCTGGGCAGAGATGGACAAGGCATGGATGTGACGGGGTGAAGGGGCCAGCACGGGTGCAGGTGTCAAGCTATTCCCACAAGAGGCCACAGAAGAGATGACTGGTGGACAAATCAAAGATGAAGATCGCCTACTCAGAACCGGACATGACCACTCCTTGCTAACGCAACTGGGAAAGACATGAAGGATGGCCCACACCCTTGGATGACATGGACTCCTGTGGGGGACCCAGGAGAAGCTCCTGGCTGGTGGCTTCAGCCTGGCCCAGCCCTAGTCATTGCAATCATTTGGGAAGTAAACCGGTAGATGGACGATCTCTCTCTGTCCCCCTCTCAATTTCTCCCTCTCTCTTCTGTAACTCCGCCTTTCAGATAAACAAAACGTCTTTTAAAAAAGGGAGGGTGGCAGATAAAAAGCCTTCGGGGCAACAACACTTCCTCCTGACTCAATGATTCAGACACAAGATATGTATCTGAGACGTTGAATCTAAATGGGACAGGAAGAGAAGACACGAGGCCCTCTGCTGACCACCATGGTGCTGTCAGCAGGTGCTGCCTTGAAGCTCTCAAACACGCAGGGACTTCAGGATTCTTAACTTATGATGCTAAGGAAGCCCTTGTTACACAAAATAATCACAATAACAAGACAACTGCACCAGGACACAGATGCACCGAGTGTCTATAATCTAAGAGCAGATAATTGAACCAGAATCCATCAAGTACCAATCATGGACAACACATTGCATTAAGAATGGGCGGGAATGGGGAAAGTGCAACTTCCAGCCCTTAGTGGGCACTGCGCACCAGTGAATGGTCACAAGGGCCCCAATGGCCAGTACAAGGCCCAGATGATCTTCCCTGACCTGTTCCGCAGGTCTGTTGGAGCACAGTTCAGTGGCGGCCTGAGGAGCTTCTGAGAAGTTCATCCACAAAAGGGAATGAGCAGGTAAATGGAGAGAGGGGCTGGAAAACTGGATTCTCCACACCACACATCACTTCTCCATTCCCAAGGGGGCCTTACCTCCGTGCAAATGAAAAGTGGGCTGAGGCACTGGGGGAGAAATTTCTTGGACTATCTTGAGGACTATTTCCTGCAGAGAGAATGGAGAAAATGTTACAAGTTTGGTTTTGTATCATTATCCACATCCATGGTCATCTCCCCCTTGGTCATGGGTTTCTTTCCATGTCTGTAAATTGTTATCTCCTTCAGGAATGGGCTGACTTGCCCTGGAGCAGGAGTATTGCGGGGAGCAGGGAGCCTGAGTTCCAACAGTTTCCCAGGTGTGCCAGACATACATATGTTTAAAAAACAAAAACACCTTGCCTATATTATCACACAGTAGCTCTCTGTATATCTAACATTTAAATATTCCACACCATTAGAATAATGCATATATTTATGTCTTGGTTGCAACCCTCCCAAGGCAAACACATTCAAAACCACCACGGCTATAGAGACAGGCTTCAACTGGGGGAGCGTTCTGTTTTGGGGGAGCAGCCTTAGCAGTTGAAGGCTAACTGTATAAAGGTCTGAGGTCTCGAAAATTCAATTGTCAAAGTGCAAACTGTCAAGGTACACGTGTCGGAACTAAGAACTCGGCCGCCTAGACCCAATGAAGACGACCCACACCTGTTTTACTTCAGCACAAGCAGTGGAGGGGCAGAGCCCGAAAAGCTCCTTTGTCAACGTTCCCCTCAACAGCATCCCTGCTCTATCTAGGGCAGCTGGACTGCAACTCGCCAGGCAGGCCTGGAACGTCACAGCCGCAGACGGCCCAGCTGAGCACGTCTTGCCAAGTTCTTCCGAGGTGGAGAGTGGCAGTGACTGCTTGCTGGGAGGAGGGCAGCTCCTCCGGGGCTTGTTACTTCCTCTATTAGCCCACTCAACCTGCTGCTGATCATTGAGAAAGCTTGGCAGGCAGCTGGCGAGGGCAGGACCAGGACACTCCAGACCACCCTGCTGCCCTCTCTGCACATGGTATAGGACTGGTGGAATTGTCTGAGGACCACAGAGGGCTGTAGCTGGTTTAAATACGGAGCTGAGGCATGAGAGCTGCCAAGTAACTGGGCATTCTTGCAAAAAATGGAAAAGAAATCAGAAAGAGATGCTTCGCCCCTAACAGCCAGCCATTTACCACATTACTAGCTTCCTAGTGGAAGTGATAGCTGCAATCAGGTATGAAGAATTCCAGGCAGCACGGGACAGCCAGCGTACCTGGCTGCAAAGGTAAACAATTCATGACCCGTGAGCACCAAGAATAGATGAACCCATTAAAGAGGCCAAATTTAGTGTTACCTTGAGGACTTCTGGATGGGCTACATCTCTACGGAAATTTTTCAATTAAGTGAAGGTCGCAAATTTTGTGGTGATGCCTTCAACAGATGCCATTAACTTTACGACAGTACAATCAAAGCCATTTACTAAGCAAGCGCTCAGCAGCCCGTTTCTTGAGGGAGGGAAAATCAGGAGGCCCTTTCTCCCCCTGTTGCAGGGAAATTTGTCATGCCTTTGCATCTGTTGTTCCAGGAGCCCCTGGAGAAATGGATTCCGCTTTTGCCATCCAGCAATCCACGATTCATTTTGTCCATTTATCTATGTGGCAAATTAAGTTCTTTCAACTTCGCGCAACAGCCTCATTCCCCCCGTACTTCTAACTTGGCTTGTACATTCCTCTTCATACTCCACAAAAGAGCTCAATTATTTCAAGATTTTTTGAAAATCTTTCGCTGTTGTTGTTTGTTTCCTGATGAGAATTTAAAGCCAGAAATCTTCTTACAGGTTTTGTTTGGGATGAATGTATACGTTGCTCACACACCAGAGAAGGTAAACTACAAGTCAATTATTAGAAGAAAATACGCGATTATTCAAAGCAAAAGCATTTTGAGAATAATCTCCTCTACATTAATTCGTTCAAAATGAATGAGACCAATGAAACCTGGAACCAAATCCTTTTTTTTTTCTTTCTTTCTTTTTTTTTTAAGATTTATTTTATTTTTATTACAAAGTCAGATATATTGAGAGGAGGAGAGATAGAGAGGAAGTGGAGCTGCCGGGATTAGAACCAGCGGCCATATGGGATCAAGGCGAGGACCTTAGCCACTACGCCACGCTGCCGAGCCCTGGAACCAAATTCTTAACCTTTGCTTGCTGTTCAGCAAACACTATCTCTGGAGGTTTTAATGTGATCAATCAGAATAATTAGAGAGTCTATGAAATATTTTCTTAACTCTCAAAGAGAGGAATGAGGGACTAGATTAAACGCTTTTCACTTTCAGAGCTTTTAATGAGTGCTCCCCAAGATATCAGGGAACATAACACATGGTGACCTATCACCTTTAGGATGGATGGGCAGAGAAACAGATCCAGTGCTAGGGTAATTTAATCCCATTCTAAAACAACAACAACAACAACAAAACAACCAAACCAAACCAAAACAAAACAAAACAAAACCACCAAAGCTGCCACTACTTTTGGTGTTCAAATTTTGCCTTCCAATCCTGGGCTGCCTGTGTGGGTTCACTGATGGTAAAATTCTCTCCTTTTCCTCTCTCCTACTGCTGTGAAAAGAAATCAAATTATGCATATCTTTGATATCAAGAGAGTCACCTGTATTAACAACCAGAGATCGTTTTGTTCGTTCCTTGTCAGAGTCAAAAGCTGAGCTGAAATGCCAATGAAGTTTGAAGTGGTGTTGAAGACATCATTTGGAGGCTGGGACTGGGTAACGCAGTCAGTCATCTACAGCCCCGGCATCCCATGCGGGCACCAATTTCTGTACCGGCTACTTCAGTTCCTCTTAAACTCTCCAGTAATGAACCTGGAAATGAGGTGGATGATGGCCCAAGTACTTGGGCCCTTGCCTGGTGTCAGCCTGACCCAGCTCAAGCCACTGTAGCCATTTGGCAAGTGAACTGTTTTATCCTCTCTTCCTCCTTCTCTGCCTCTTTCTGAAACTTTGTCATATATATATATATATATATATATATATATATATACACACACACATATATATAAAATATGTGTTATATATATGTGTGTATATATATATATTTTTTTTGAAAAATGACACTATTTGGCACACACAAGTGCCTGGGGGGTTTGAGTTCTCTCTGGTTCTTCCTTCCTGCTAACACGCACCCTGGAGGGCATCAGACCATGGCTCCGTCTGTCACTTACATGGGAAACTGTGATTAAGTTCAGGATTTCTGGTTTTGAGCTGGACTAAGGAGAATGACCCCCCTATTTCAAGAAACAAGTGGGCGGGAGTATGGGTTGGGAATAGAGAGGGGGCAACGCAGTGTTCTGCAGACCCCTGAGTCACGTCCTGCAAACAATTCCTCCATTTTCTGCTACAGACAGACAGAAGTCAGTCTTAGGAGGCTCTGTTCTCATTTGAAATAGAAATGGATTTCTACTTGGCCTCAGAGGGCTTCTCACCTCTATTTGGCTACTGGCAGCAATCAAAACGTCGCTAATGCAGAAGAAACCCTGCTGTAAAGCAAACCTGCAATATTCTGAACCCAATGAGAAGGACTGGCCCACTGTGCTCACTCACCCAGGCCGACAGCAAGAGGGATGAAAGCGCAGTCCTATACATGCCCTTCACTCTTCACAGCACAGTTCTCTGAGTTCATCCACCCATCTGCAAAGCTATACCTGGGAGACTCTCAAAATGAAAACTGGTGCCAGTCAATTCTCTGCCCATATGTGCAGCACGTGATTGTAACTCCAATCTTACTGCTCCAAGGGACTGGCTGGCTGTGGATGGTTGAATGCTAGGATGTTTTATGGACTGCCAGCATCGCTGCTGATATTTCTGACCCCACTGTTGAGCTCAGTAGTGGTCAGAAATCAGGTAGGTAATTAACGCCAGCATCCTCAAAGGGCCCTGCCATGGCTGATGCACAGCCATGTATCCAAAACATACTTTACCTAATGGGGTTGTCTGGGACGCCTCATTTCAGAGGTGTTTATTGTTAAAGTGATTTCCAGATTAATTAAATTGTTTGATTGCTTTGCAATTAGGTTGGCAAAGTCTTATGTCTTTCCACAATGGTGCAAGTTGCAAATCTTTTTAAAAGGCATATGCTATCTCCATTAGGAGATTACGGATGTGCTTCTAATAGGTGTCTGCTCTTAAAATGATAGTTTTTGGTAACATTATCTTTCTATCAAGATGGAGGGGATGCAAAAATTAATGATAACTGCCCTTGAAACTCCTGGTGAATAAGAGAATAAACCCCAGTCCGAATTCTTCTAGTCATCATTTGCTGATCCCTTTAAACGAGTTGTGACTGTGGCACCCCAAGAGTCAGTTCTGTGTGTCACTGCTTTGTAAGAGGTTCCCGGAAAGGCATGAGTACTGCCTAAAACCTTAAGACTGAACTTCACAGAATCAAACAGGAACTCACGGCAAGGTGAATGTAGCAGATAAAGCAGGCTGTGGAATACTGATGCGGGAATCTCAGACTGAGTCAATTTCATGAAATAGTTAAAGGCCATGGAGAAGTTTAAGTCTGTCCCACCAGACCCTGTCAGGTGGTATACACAGAGTGGGTCAGAGATTGACTTTCATGTAGACACCTGTCTCAGAAACTGGCTCCACTCCAGGTGTAATTGCAGACTATTCATTAGGCCTGGGCAGCTGTTTAAGATCCAAATGGCTAAGGCACAATCTTGATTGACTGTCAGTGGAATTGTCCCTTGGTTAGCTGTGAAGTATGCACCGCAGGCCAATGAACACAAGGAAACCTCTGTGCTTGGGTTTTCAAGTGGAAAGAGAAGTATACACTGCCAAGAGAGGCTTTCTTACAATCTCCAGACTGACTCTGGTTTTTCCTGTCCCAGCCTCATTCAACGTCCTAAGAGCCTCTACCCATGGCTTGACAGATTTAGTCAACGGATATTCATTAGCCCACTACGACACAGAGAGGAATGACAAGACCAAGATCCTTCTTAGCTATTCTGTGTCCAGGTAGGCAAGAGTAGAAGCAATGAGGCGAAACAGGGAGCTGCCAGTATGGACGAGGTCACGGGAGACAGTGATCTGTATGTGGTCTTTGCAGATCTCAGCTCGGTTTTGAGAGTGGAGCCAATGGGATGCGCTATGAAACAGGCCAAGTATATGAAGAGAGGAACAGAGTTGACAAGAATAACTTCCGGATCTTGGACAAAGTAAAGGAGTAAATGTTGATATTAACTCAGATGGGGACAATTGAGGAGAAGGACAATTGAGAGAAGAAAAATTCTTGTGTAAGCTTTAGTCTCCTAATGCAGAGTAGACCTCAAATTATTTTGAATATATGAAAATATTTGAAGTGAGATACAGTTACATGTAATAATGTCACATTTACTTGCATTTGTCAGATATAATATTTATATCATCTACACATTTGAAAACTTAGTTTTCTTAACTGTAGTTTAGGGCAAACGACTTTTTCTCACTTCACATTATTTAGTTCCTAATGAACTGAATGGTCCTGATTCGTTTCAGAGACTCAAATGGATCAATTGTGCTAGAAAAGGTATGCAGAGAAGGAACATCATAGACATTAAATATTAAAGCTTGAGTAACGATAATTTCATGGTGTCTCTAGTCACCATGAGTAAAACTAAATGGAATATAACAATATGGATACTATACTCCATTTCTCTCTTGTCCCAATTTATATTTCTAAACGTCATCAGGGGATGCATTAAAGTTATATGTATATATATATATAGGTACACAAAAACTGTATTGTCAGTTCTCAATATCTAGCCTCAGTAAATTAGGGACACAGTAGTTTTTTCTAATTCAATGATGACACACTTGCCTATCTGACAAAACAGACAAACTAGCGTGCAAGATACAAAACCTCAAGGTCGGCTGACGGAAGCAGATACACCAGTCAGCAACTCGGGACAACACCAACTGTGGATACTTGCTCATATGAAAAAGATTTTTTTTTTTTCTGGAAGTAAAGCTTCAATGTAACAAAATTACTGATTCAAAGTCAACACCCCTCAATGACAACATGGTGGATTCACACAGAGTGTTCTCTCACAGCCAACGGCTGACAAACGGACATGTGATGTGTGCTAAGGAGTGATGGGTAAGGTTATAGGGTGGAAAACAAATAGGGAGCAGAAGAGAGACCCAAGAAGAGGTCAATTTCGTGTCACCCCGCCTTCACAGCTACCCACTGTCTCCATTTCAGGGAGCTGCGGCTCTGGAATTTGTGTACTGTATTTGAAACGCGGTGCACTGACACGAATCCCTTGGAGATGTGTTATAATGGGTTCCTGAGAATGTTTTAGCTTTTCATTGACCCTACCTTATTACTCTGAATTGGTGTCACATCTCAAGGTGATCCAAGTAAAGACTGGTGAATGTCAAGAGTGATGAAGAAAGTTGATTTTTACTTGTATGTTTCCCTCCCGTCCACAGTAATTCATCTTCTCAGCAATTGCCAAGAGATTACTTTCAGCCTTTGTTTAAAGTTATTGGGTAGCATTTGTCAGGTCAAGGAAGGAGACGTGAGAACATAGGAGAGAGAGCCTTCAGTTTCATGCAGTTTTGGGAACCTTGATTCATTCTATCAATGTTTCATATTTCATCTCTGAATCTGGATCAGATGGAGCTAAAGAATATATCGTAATACATGCATTTAAAAAAAATCTTACAGGAAGGCATTTCAAATCCTTAACATAATTAGATACAAAAGTTTCCCATTTTTGTCTAGAAGGAGGGGGTGGATGTTATCAAGAAATTGATTCTATTTAGTGTGCTTCATTTGTTGAATAATTTCTAGCCAAAGAGGAGTTATTTAAATGAAATTCTGCATTCCCATATAAATCTTAAATGTAAACCTAAAGGTATTATCTCCTAGAAACTTCTTTCTTCCAGTTCCTGGCTGAACAAGTGATACAAAAGTTAAGGTGGCCCATTTTAACAAATACCAAATGCTTCTTTGGTTTCTGCTATCTATGAATTCCAGCTGAAAGAAGCAAAAACATATTACAAAAGACTACTTTTCCCCTCCCAAATGGTATATCAGTTTTCAGCCTTTACTTCCCAAAATCTGTTCAGATTTAAAAGAATCAAAAGGACCCAGCTCTGTTACGTCATAATAAAATAAAATACAGTGACCCAAGAATACTGGTATTCAGTTCCCACAAACCACACTGGGAACCTTGGAAATCCCCCTGGCCTCAGGACTCCGCCACCTCAACTATTTGTCTCATTATCTTCCGTTCTACTTTCTCAGTTCAATAAAGTCCACAGCCTTTGCTGCATATGGAATCCCTTAGGAAGCTTTTTCAAACAATATGCTTCTACCCAGGCCCTACCCCAGGCTTTTAATTGAGATAATACGCACAGACAGCTGGGTTGAGGAACTTGGCCATGGGCTGTCTCAAAAAACTGCAAATCCCACCCTGAACTTGTACTTGCCCCTCAGAACACTGAAGCAGGAAATCCTGGAAATTTTTTTTTTTCATTTTCCTGTTCTTCTATATAGCGCAACTTCTTCTTTCTTGTCTCATCCACAGGAGTTTAATGTCCCTTTTCTATCCTTACTTCATTCTGATCTCTTAAGTATTCTCAAACAAAACAAAACAAAAACTCAAAGACCTGAAATCCCTTCCCTATCACCCCACACAAATAACATCCTACTCTGTCAACAGTCTGAAATCCCACCTGCCCGCAGGTGTTGTAAACTAAGGACATTGGTAACTTGTTCCACATCCTTCGCTAACTCTGTTCTGAGTTTCCCTGTTTGTGGACCTGACTGAAGTCCACAATTTCTCAATTCCTCTAAAACAGGACCACCCCGCTCCCCCAGTGCTGAGCTGTGAATTATTCCACTGTTCCTGGGTTAAGATTAAGAGTCCCTTAAAAAAGAAAGCATTCATTAACCAAAATCTTGCTGACGCTTTCACTATCTACTTTAATCATTTGTTTGTACCAATCAGTTTTCAGCTTAATCAGTACCTAACGGCTGACAAATAACACAGTTGACTTAAAATCTGTACATTTCATGCTTCATTTCTTTTTCACATACAGCATGCATATTATTTTACTCATGTAATATTACCAGGACAGTTAAAACCAAGGCATGGGATTTTTGTCAGTGGGTGATTATCTAATTTTCTGCAGAAAACATGATTTTCCCTTATCTATGAGAGGGGCGTAGCCATCCCGGTTCTTCGTTTATGTCTAGAACCTGTGCCTAGTGAACATTTCATTTCTAGTAGACAATCCACGAGGGCTGACAAGGTTAGGGAAGACAACTTGTTTCAAATCATACCCAAGTCTAAGATGCTATGTACACAAATATCAATCTCTAAAACTCACGACTTCCTGGAGTCACAGTTGTTAAGGACAATGTGGAGAAACATTATGGTATTTTGCTGTGTATTGAGGCAGAAACACAGAAGTCATGGTTACTTTCTCAAAGAACACAGCAGAGCCATAACAGTCCTCTCTGACTTAGAAACTGGCTACATCAGAGGCACATGTTTGGACATTCTGAAGCATTTATAAGCATCAATCAACAGTCAAAACATGCTGAACACTTTGCTAAGGATACAACGTGAAAGGCCAATGACATGTGACAGTGACAGGAACGATGCAGGAAACAGAATATAGACAATTCCAGAGACTGCAATTAAGCTATACCTGTGCACTTGGTAAATAGAGGATTCAAAGTGCCTAATCTCTTGGGTACCGTATCAGATAGGCCAACCAGTCCTCAGAAGTTGGCCAGGAAAGTGCTGCCACCCTCTCTCTGCCCTTGTGAACACAACGGGATAGTTTGTAAAGAAGAATTAGGCCCTGACCACAGGGCTGATACTCATCTTGCAATTTTACACAGAGTATGTATGTATCCAGAAATATACACATACATGGAAGTATGTAATATGTATATGAAAAGTTCATCCCACTGCATGATGCCATATCCAATGCTATGGTTACATAACTTAAAGCTTTAGTCTCATATTTTTCTTAATAATCTACACCTTTCTATATTAAATCTTAATGAATAAACTTAAATCTTGAAGTTTAAATCTGATTGAATTTCAAAATTTCAATCATCATCTCAGCCTTGAGAAATATTCCATTACATCATGTACCACAGCCTTCGCTCACTGGATATATATATTTGTTTTAGTGTTTTGATAATTCCCAAAACATCTTCTGAATATTAAAGCGATTATACCCAAAAGCTGAATTCCTATAAGGACTGTTGCATGCAAGGGTCAACACAATTTCCGTTTAGCATTGATTGCTAAATTAACACTTTCACTAATAACACACAGGATGCCGTTTGCCCTTCACCTTGCCAATATTGGAATTTCTCTATTTTTGGTCATTTGAAAGATAGAATCATGTACTTTGATACTGTTTTTTTTCAATTCTTTTGGAGAATAATTGAAATAAAAGATGTATAAATATAACAGGATATTTTTGGTACAAAAAGTACATTATGGAAAGGTTTCTGCAGTCAAGCTAAATAACATATCCACCCCCTTCTTCTACATTTTTCAGTCAATTACGTATGGAGCTCAGCATCTCCTTCATATCTTCACCAATTCTGTTTCTTTATGTAAAAGCTTGTATCTTATTCCACTGAGTTCATATGTTAATCTTTTTATTTCTATTGATGTTTTGCCTCTGTGATTTGGAGCAATTCTGTCAATTCTGTGAGCTTTTCCAATAGGTGTCTATGTTTTAATATCACATAGAGAAACTTTTCTTTAAAAGCAAATTTCTTAGATTTATCAACCATTTGCTTTTAATGTTTTTATGGTCTTTCCTGTGTCAGGTTTGGAGAGGACTCTCAAATTAATTTTAAAATATAGTCATACATTCATCCAATACTTAAATAGTTTCTTTTTAAAAAGCTCTTTTCCTTTCTAAATCTACATGGGGGTCATTTGGACACAGGAATAAGAAAGAGAAGTCCAGGTACCTTTTTACCAATGGCCAGTCAGTGGACTCAAACCATATGTTGGCCCGAGCTACTACTTCCCTAGTGACTGAAGCAAGACACAATGAAGGCAGTAGTTTGATGCTGCGGAGGAGGAATTACATTAAAGTCCTGCACGGTAAGGAGCACTGCCCCAGCCTGGCGTCAAGCACATTGTTCATGACATTGGGACCAGGTGCTTCTCCACGTCTGTAAAGCTGGTACTTTCTTTAAAAGCAAAATAACAACAACAAACAAAACCTAAGGATTCCAAGTGCATCATACATGGGTACAACAGCATTTCAGAATCCCAGCTTTAAAACGGTCATCTTAACCTTGGCTTCACATTCAAATGGTCCAGGGAGCTTGAAAAGCCCAGAAGCCTAAGCCACACTGCAAACCATTTAAGTCACCATGGGGAACGAGAGAGGGCACTCATCAGTCACTGGTAAAGCTTCCCAGCTGACTTCAGTGCATTCGAGTGCACTACTTTAGATTCTGCTTAAAGAAGAAAAAATGAACTTTACAGTTTCACTTGTTCTCTAACCCTGACTCTATCAAAATCCCTGGAGAGCTTTTAAAAAGATATACACTGACGCCAGGCCAGACACCTGAAATTTCTGCTTTAATTGGTCTGGGGCCTCAAGGATGACTCCAGAGAGTAAGGAGGCTTTGGAAATCACGCTGCAGAAATTCTCCACCTGCACAGCACGTCAGAATCATCATGGGAGTTGTCAGACTGCAGATTGCCGGCCATCACCCTCAGAGCCATTTCATTAGCAGCTCTAGTTTGGTACCCCAAAGTTTGTAGAAGGGTACTTCCCAAAGTCCAGGGAAAAAATGAAAAAAAAAACAAAACAAAAAACAGCATGGATACAAAACATTATTACATGCACCAAAATGAACATCTTTTCATTTCATTTCTCCATGAACACATGAGGGAGGCTCATGTATCTGTCTCCTGCTGCTTTGGCTGAGCTGCCATCAGCATCACTGTGGAGACCCCTGCACTCCAGGATGTCACAATGAGTCATGAGATGCTTCACTGGTGCTCATATCTGAAAAAAGTCAAGTGACATAGAGAGGAATGTCAATCAGACTCACAGCTGACCTCTCACAAGAAACTCTACAGGCCAGAAGGGATTGGAGCAACATATTCCAGCCACATTCTAAGAGGAAAAAATTGCCAGCCCAGAATAATGTATGCAGCAAAGCTTTGTCTTTTTTCCAGTGGAAGACAGGGATGGAAACAGAAACAACCCAGCAATTGCAACCAACAGCTGATCTGGGCAATGGACTGTGCCAGGCCCTGTGCTTGCTAGTACACACAAGAATCTGGTCTGGGAACACCTCAGACAAAGTTTCTTTGGGGATCTCCCCAATCGAGCTCCCAGACTCAGAACCCTATCCATCAAAAGACAGAGGACAGAACAAGTCAATCAACCACCTCAGCTATATATTGGCAGTGAAAAACTGGGCAACGGAGACTCTCTGATGGACTATGTCAATCAGTGGATTCTCCAACGACTTCATCGTGCCTGGAATGGTGAGAGTGTCAGTATCAGAACTGTTGAACTATCAAAACCACTTGAGCAAGACCCTCGGAGCATGCCCCATATCCGGGACCTGGGGTGGGTGGGAGACTGGGTGGGGCTTCTCCCTTAAAATCCCCTTTTACATCAGATATATTAAGGAAACAATACGGAACTAATTGTCTTGCCCATCTTCCTGTAGCGCTTGAACCTTTTTACCCTAATTATGTCAAGATTGTAAAAAAAAGAAAATGAAATAAAATTCTTACACAGTAAATAAAAGTTCAAAGAATATGCTTCTTCCAGACCTGCCCTACATATGATACTTAAAGATGTACTCTTGACAGAGAAAAGTAATAGCATTCACCAAAACCAAAGGCAATTGTGAAGAATATCCTAAGTGAAGACTAAATCAAACAACTAACAACCCATTACTAAAATGACGGGACGAAATTATCACCTATTCATATTAACCCTAAAGGTAAATGACTTAAACCTATCAATCGAATGCCTTTGATTATTAGACTAGATGAAAAAAACAAAACCCATCTATCTATTGCCGACACGAGACATATCTGACCAACAAAGATCAGCAGAAACTATCTCATGGATTTCAATGTTTTTATTTTCATTTCTTCGAAACAGTTTTCTCTCATATTAAATTCTTCACTGACTCATAGGTCATATATTAGCATGATTTTCTGCAAGAAGGTTCTTGATTTCTTCAGCAACACATTTGTTAGTCATGTTATTTAACTTCAGGGTGTTGCAAATTTCCATTTTTCTTCCTGTTGCTGATTTAGTCTTGTGGCTTTTCATTTAAGGGGATGTATAGCAACTGTGTAATGGAGACCATCACATCCAGATGTGAGGATACAATGCAGTATACATCTCTACTTCCAGATCAAAGATGGACTCCCAATGAAACTGTTATAAACTATATCTTGACAACAGGATGTCGGACTCTGAAGCATTGTCCATGTCCACAATGATGGACTTAACGACTGTTTATGAAGAACTATACTATAGAAATAATATGGAGGAAATCAGTGTGCGGTAAGAGGGGATTTGGAGAGGGGATAAGGGAAATCTCAGAGCCTGTGGAACTGTATCACCAAATAATAATAAATTTCACACACACAATTCCATTGAGAAGAAAAGTTTGATGGAATTGGGGCATGGAGTCTGAGTGCAGAAAGAGATCCCAGCTCTCTGTTTCCCATATAAGCCCTAATCCACATATTGGCCCTGGAACGAGCCTGGGTCTAAACACATTTCAGAGGCAAGCTGGGAAGGAGCCTGAAGCAAAAGCTGCTGCTGAAGTCTCCAGTTTGGGTGAGTAGCTAGCAGGATGATGCATTAATCACAACAGCATGGTGTTAGTCATTCGGTTATGGAGAGCCTTGGCTTGTGAGGTCAGCTAGGACACATTCTGATGGGGAGAGGGTGAGCAACGGAAAACAGGAGCTGTGTGTAGGAGAGACATCCTGGCCCAACATAAAGCTGTGGACCAAAGCAGCCTGTGCAGGAAGCACACCCACGTGTGCACGTAAAAAGGAAGGCAAGGGTTGTCACAAACAATACTCCCAAAGAATGAGGCAACAGGAAGGAGCCCAGAGGACAGAAAACAGACTCAGCTACTACAGGAAGCAAGGGGAAGAGAGACCCCTAACCAATCCTGCAGGTGTCCAGCAGGGAGCTCTGGTCACAGGGAGAAGATAGTAGGAGCAGAACAAGGGCACGAGGTGAAGCTCGGGTCCATAAGGAACTCATCCTGACTGCCAGGAGATCGTCGAGGGTCCTGGAGCAGGAACTGCTTCACCAAGACAAGCAATAAAGCTTGTGAGTCACAACAGCTATCTTTGACCAGCAAGCTATAACTTGGAACGTAAGAAATTTCAAATGTTATAAGAGCCAATTTAATAATTGCATAGTTACTTAGAATACTAACTTTTTTCCTAAAGATTTATTTTATTTGACAATCAGATATACAGAGAGGAGGAGAGACAGGGAGTAAGATTTTTCGTCTATTGATTCACTCCCCAAGAGGCTGCAATGGCCGGAACTGAGCCGATCTGAAGCCAGGAGCCAGGAGCCTTTTCCGGGTTGCCCACGCAAGTGCAGTGTCCCATGGTTTTGGGCCATCCTCGACTGCTTTCCCAGGCCACAAGCAGGGAGCTAGATGGGAAACTGGGCTACTGGGATTAGAACTGGGGCCCATATGGGACCCCGGCGCTTGCAAGACAAGGACCCTAGCTGCTAGGCTGTTGCGCCAGACCCTAGAAAGCTAATATTAAAAATGTATGGAGAGATGGAAAATAAGTAACAGAATGAATAAGTGGTTAGCTCTTATATACTTTTTCCTTCTGTTTTATTTTTAATTTTATGGTACAATTCCATACTGTCTGGGATTTCCCTAGCCACTTCCTTAATTCCCTCTCCCCAACTAATTTTCCCCATATTATTACAATAGTATAGTCCTTCATAAGCAGTCACAAGTCCATCATTTTGTTATTTATGTTTGTCCTGAAATTGCTGGTACAGACAATGGCAGACAGTTCAGCATCCTCTTGTCATGATGTATCCAACAGTTTCATTGGGAATCCATCTTTGATTTGCAAGTAGAGATACATACTGGTAGCACTGTATCCTCACATCTGGATGCGAGTCTCTATTACACCATTATACATTATACATTACCTTAAATGAGAAACCATGAAACAAAGTACAGGATTTACGCTTTGGACATCTTAATGCAGAACAATTTTACCAGGACATTTTTAATGAATCTTTTCAAACCAAAAAATAACGAAGGAAAAAGTTCTGTTGTGTAGTTTTGTGAACCTTTCCAAGCATAATGACTTCTCACCCCAAACAGACATCTTTCTTCAGTAACTTATGTCATAAAAAAGGTACCCCACTGGAATCTTCACGCGGGTTCTCCACCACTCTCTGGAACACACAGAACATTTCTAGGTGGCCGGTAGGTAGGCCACAGCCACATATGCCCGTCAGCACCATGGGAGCTGACTGGAGAGAAACTAGACTAGGGGGATAACGCTAGGATTGAAGCTAATATTGGAAAATGTTACACAGTAATTGTTCAGCTGCTTGAAACTCAAGGCAGATGGTGAGGGTGGCAGTAACACGCACATGGGATTTGTCTGGTAAAACTATTAAAAACTAAACAGGAACTGCTCACTTTTAAGATAACTTTTTAAGGGCCCGGCGGCGTGGCCTAGCGGCTAAAGTCCTCACCTTGAACGCCCCGGGATCCCATATGGGCGCTGGTTCTAATCCCAGCAGCTCCACTTCCCATCCAGCTCCCTGCTTGTGGCCTGGGAAGGCAGTTGAGGACGGCCCAAAGCACTGGGACACTGCACCCGCGTGGGAGACCTGGAAGAGGTTCCAGGTTCCCGGCATTGGATCGGCGCGCATCGGCCTGTTGCGGCTCACTTGGGGAGTGAATCATTGGACGGAAGATCTTCCTCTCTGTCTCTCCTCCTCTGTGTATATCTGGCTGTAATGAAATGAATAAATCTTTAAAAAAAAAAAGATAACTTTTTAAAACCCAATTTTACAGGTAACTTGATACATGATCATAGCTGAGGACTTGGGAGAAATATGTTAAGTTATATAAATGAACTTGTTAATTCTAATGTAATAACCTTGCTGTCTGTCTTCATTTTCTGATAGTGTGTATCTCTACAAACATATCTAAATATACATCCTCTTAAATTGTATCATAAGCTATATTTATTTTTGTGCCCTGGTCTTTATAATTATGTTATGATGTTCCAATGCCAGTAAATACTAGCATGATGGTTTTTTTGTTTTTTTTAAAGATTTATTTTATTTTTATTACAAAGTCAGATATACTGAGAGGAGGAGAGACAGAGAGGAAGTGGAGCTGCCGGGATTAGAACCAGCGGCCATATGGGATCAAGGCGAGGACCTTAGCCACTAGGCCACGCTGCCGAGCCCGCATGATGGTTTTTTAAATGGTTACAAATCATTGCATTATACAGGTGAGCTCCAATATAACCATCACTCTCATCATTTTATGTTTATTTCTAATTTTGTACTATTACAAATACTACTATGATTTATACCTCAAATATGCATTTCTAGGTTCATTTCGGCTTATTTCCTTAAATTTTACGAAGTGTCAACAATACCTCAAATGATATGACCTATTTTCAGGACTTTCCCCCATGAAATATCAAGCCATTTTCTAAGACAGCAGAAGCAGTAAGACTATATAGCTCACTGTATCATCACCATAAATGAACACCATGTTTGCAAATCAGGTGAAAACAACTGCCTCATCATTTCTTTTGATTTTTAATGTTTATTTCTCTATTGGGAAGGAAGATTTATAAGGAGAACAAGAGACAAAAATCTTCCATCTGCTGGTTCAATTCGAAATGGCAGTTGCTGAGCTGATCCAAAACCAGGATGCTGGAGTTTTTCCTGGGTCTCTTATATGGATGCAGGGTCCCACGGCTCTGGGCTATCCTCCTCAGCTTTCCCAGGTCACAAGCAGGGAGCTGGATGGGAAGTGGGGCTGCCGGGATTAGAACCAGCAACCATATGAGATTCTGGTGCTTGCAAGGTGAGGATTTAGGCATTGAGCCATCATGCTGGTCCCTTAGCTCACTTCACGATGTTGATCTGCATTTCTTTGCGGATAGACTGAACTTTTCATTGTATACCTACCTTTCTATTTTTTTTCATGAATTATATGTTCATGTTTTGCACACATATTAATTTACTCAGACATTCGAGTTTTTTTATATATTAATTAAAAATAGCTTATGATTTAACAATATTTCTAAAATTTCTATTTTCGTTTAGAGTCAAAGAGAGACAGAGACAGCTTCCAGCCACTGATTCATTCCTCCCCACCCCCTCCCCAGCCAGGGTTGGGCCAGGCTCATTCAGCTAGGATTCCAGATCTCAATCCAGGTCTCCCACATGGGTGGCACGGACAAGCGGACTGGAGCCTTCATCTGCTGCGCCAGTAGGGAACTGGCAGCAGAAGTGAAGGCAGGACTCGAACCCAGGCATTCTGGGGTGCAAGTGTCCCAAGTGGTGTTTTAGTTACTTTATCAAATGCCTGCCCTGTGACTCATAACATTAACCTTCTGCCCATTTTTTAATATATTACAGTATTTACATAAAAGGTAGAGGAAGAGAGAGCTTTCATCCGCTAGTTCATTCTCCAGATGGCTGCAGCTGCCAAGGCTAGATCAGGTGGAACCCAGGAACCTGGAATTCCTTCCCAGTCTCCCACCTGGGTGGGTCATCCCTCTGTTTTAACAGGTGCATCAGCGGGGACCTGGATCTGAAGAGCTGCAGCCTGGACTCAAGCTGACGCTCTGATAGGATATGTCCATGCTGCAGACAGTGGTTTAGCCCACTGTGATGCAACACCAGTCTCCCTGCCCATCATATGTGTTACACATATCTCCTCAGTTTATGCTATTTGTCAATGTAGAGAATTTTAAACTGTCCAGACACTCATGCTACCAGTCTTTTCCTTCTGGCTGTTTTTCCCCACTTTTACAGGTTCAGACATCTTAACTTTTACATTCTCAATATACTGAATGCTCAACTATATACTAATGTCACTTTTTAACGTTCAACATTATCAGGTATTTTAAAAGCCACACCAAAAAAATATTGTAGTACAAAGTATGCAGCCAATTAACTTCTTCCTTTAGAGTTTAATCAACAAATGACACTGAGGAAATTGGCTATTTCTTTCTCAGTCTGTGATGTTTCTCGCATCAGATCACCATCAATCCTTAGCAATTTTTATTTCATTTGTGAATGACTTTTCAGATTACTGTCCCTTTATGATGCTTTCATCTCAGGTGGCTCAGGTCTGCGTCACTAAATTCACTTGTCTGATTTTAACTATTCAGTTTCCCAAGTGTCTTATGAAGTTACCATGTCAAGTCCCCATGGAAAGCGTCTGTCATCTTTATGGTCACCCAGTGGTACCTCCTGACCATCCTCACTACATAGGAGGAATTACCCACATCATCAGTACCCCCTCTCCAAAACAGAGTGCCCAGCCTGCTTTTCCAGGCTTCCTTACACGCAGCACCCAGGTCAGGTTTTGCCATTTAGGTCCGACCTCAGCTACTGCGTGACAGAAGGTACTAGCAGGGCTGGACACAAGAACTGATTTCAGCAGCAAAATTGGTGGCAGAGCTCCTGGAACCCAGGGTCCAGGAGCAAAGAGCCAGGCCCTGCTGGGGTACAGTGCCAGCTTGTGATGGGAAGGTTTGCGCAGCTATGTGGCCTCCAGTGTTTTCTCTGTTCTGTGCCCCCACCAATTCCCAGAAATGTCCATGAGCTACTACACACCCCTTAAATAAATTCCTCTTCTACTTAAACCAGACAGTGGGCAGCAAGTGCTTGCAATAAAGGAAACAAGACTTCACACACAAAGACCACACACTCCTGGAGGATTCTGATTGGAAATATCTCGAATTATAATTTGGAGGAAGTTAACAACATTTAGGCCCTTCGGCAATGCATGTAGCATGCCATTCCTTTAAACATGATAGCTGAGTTTTCAAATAAAGCTGTGTTGTGTGTTCACAGAAAATCCTTTCAAGTCTCCTCCCCATTACTTCAAAGCGTATTTTCTGTTCCTTGTCAGAGGTGGGGACGGAGGCAGTGGACAAACCACATGGCTGCTGTCATGCCCTCCTCCCCTCATTCCATTATCTTCTCTAATTGTGGGAGACATTTAACACTATCAATTTCCATATATTTATCTTGAAAACAATCCATATTACTATTTTCGACTTAAGATTTTCTAGGTCATTTACATCATATTAATATACCAAGATGATGGCATCATCTTGGAATGAGACATTTTGCTTTAGTTTTATGTGTCACTTAACTGCAAAGACCCGCTGGAATAAAGCTACCTGCTAAGGGGAAGAGAGGTTTTCAGTATCTTGCTAAATAAAAGTGGCCACTATCTCAAATTAGATGATTTCCTATATTATGAGACACTCCATTCATTCTCATTGTTGAAAGAATTAGTAGAAATGGAAGCTTAATTTTATCAAGAGCTTTTCCAACATGTATTCACATGAATAGATGACCTATTGCATAGACACATCCATAGGTTATAATGTTAAACTAAGCAGGCATCTTGGAATAGGGCCCAATAGTTTATAACAAAAAAAATGGGCCTTACACTGTTCTAACTCTTAACATTTCTATTTCAAAGCTCTGGTAGTTTGCTTCTACTGTGCTGAGTGAATACTTTCGTTTTCTCCTGTGGCATATGAGGAGAACGTTGCTTTTCATGTTAGGATGTTATTATCTTTAAATGTTTTTACAAATATACCCCGATGCATGTTTTACTTACTTAATGAATTCCAAAGGAATACCATAATTACCATTTCCTCTTTCATTTCTGAAAATAGACAATTTAAGCGTGTGTGTGTTGTAGCCATTTTTCCATCTCTCAGTCAATGCAGCCGCGAGTGCTGGCTCTAGATTATTATTCGTGAATTAATCTCTGTGCTACTATCTTTTAATGAACCTTTTCCATGTTCAGTTTTCTATCAATGCTCACCACTTTTATACTCCACCTTTTCTATTTCAGTTATTTTAACTGCCAGTCATCTTGGTATAATTTTTCAGGAAAGACACAAAACGTTTGCTGTGAGTCTTCAAATGTGTGTATGGGAAGGGTACAGAGGAGTCTTAGCAAGTAGAATTCTCTAACCATAGCCACCACTAAGGCCAACATGGTCTTAGTTTTTTGTGGACTCAATCAGTGTTTGTTTATTTTTCTGTTCAGACACTTGTAGCTATTTTATTCTTCATTGCATACAATACGATACATCAGGGCTCAGGGCAACGGCTCAGTGGTTAAATCCTTGACTTGCAGCTGCAGGGAATCCATATGGGTGCCAATTCATGTCCTAGCTGCTCCTCTTCCCATCCAGTTCCCTGCTTGCGCCCTGGGAAAGCCGAGGAGGATGGCCCAAAGCCTTAGGACCCTGCACCCACGTGAGAGACCCGGAAGAAGCTTCTGGCTCCTGGCTTTTGCTCCAGCTGTTGTGGCCACTTGGGGAGTGAATCAGTGAATGGAACATCTTTCTCTCTGTCTCTCCATCTCTCTGTAAATGTAACTTTCCAATAAAAATAAATAAATCTTTAAAAATTTGATACATCAAAGAACTTTATCTAAGGTAGGGCTCTCTTTGCATGGTTTATTCTTTCACTTGATTTTATCCAGCTTACAAAAACCTTCATTATGTTTTCTTTTACAATATTTCTGATCACTGCTTTCATTTTTTTGTCAAAAGCATATTGGTACAAATTAATAACTGGATCCTCACCTTTTGTGATGTGGGGTGTTTTAATACCAGAAACTTCTCCATTGCCTTAATGCCGCTTGGAGGACGGCAGATGTCTCCAATCCGCTAACACAGTAGTTTTCTATTTTGTGTGTGTGTGTGTGTGTGTGTGTGTGTGCGCGCGTGCGCGCTTGTGTGTGTGTGCAGGAACCACCAGAACATCTCAGCTCTCAGTGTAGGTATCAACTCTCTGATATACAGGGGAGCAACACCCACTCGCCATCTCCCTGCAGGTTGCCTGCCACGAGACTGTGTGTGACACACAAGGAATAGCAAATTCCTATCAGGGATGTGACATGATCACTGGTAGATCCTCGGTTACCAGTCATTTCACAAACTGGTGGTGATGGCAAGATAGTCTTGGTACTACAGTGAAAAGTATGATCAGCCATGAAAAACACAATCCAGAGAGCAATTTCTGATCTTGGGCTACGGTAACATCATTTGGTTTTAGAGTGTCACTTCCCTTTTGCTAGTGAAGAGGATTTTATGAAATGGTATGGCAAGTCCGATTCCTGCTAGACAGACAAATACTCAGGCCAGAAAGCTGGAAGTCCCCACATCACCAGCAGAACTGAAAACCCATCACTGATGTCAGCAAGATAAATGGGAGGGGTAGGATCGCTGACATTACAGAACCAGTGCCAAAGCAGACTCTACTGCTTGTGGGAGTCAGCTGTCAGGAGGGATGGGAGGCCCTGTTGTTGACAGCGGAACGGAGCATTTGTGCAATGGGGTCTCTTGGGACACGCGTCATCCCATCAGATGATGATCTCCAATGGGTCTCCGGGGAGGAAGAAGAATCTGTATGTGGCTCTGGTCTTTGAGAAACCAGAACTGTCAGATGAAATGACTCATATCCTATAGAAATAATGGCACAAGAGCACCGAACATGAACCAATTAACTTATTTCTTTTTCTCTTCTTTCAGTTTCTAGCATGACAGAATATGGCCATTTTCAGACAGTGATCCCATAAGGAAGGGAATTTTTGTTTTATTAATAAAGGTTAAAAAATATTCCCCCATCTCAGTCTCTCTCTCATTATGGGTTTATTTACTGACTGGCCACCTGGGGAACTACTGTACAGATCGAGAACATTGCCAAAAACTCACTTTCCAATACAAGTATGCCAGCTTATCCACAGAACCACCAAAAGCTTGCATGACCTGCTACTCCACATGAGTCAGGGAACACATGACCCTCAGAGTGCTTGAGAAGTCCAGGTAACAACAGGATAATGTGTCCTTCCCAGAGGCACACCCATCCTCAGATGCTGGGGACATGTCAACCACATCACCTGCAGAACACACCTGGGGGTCACTCAGGCATGTCCTCTTAGAGAGTCCAACCCCCGTTCAGCCTCTTTGTCCTCGTATTTTAGGTGCCAGGAGTGTCATTTGTCAGCAGACCCTTAGAACATTAAAGACATCAATCTGATTTCACCATCTCTGATTTTACAGAAACCACATGGCCTGAAACCCACCTCCTCTGCAACTAACAACTGGAAATACAGAAACACAGCAGTCAAAGGAATCTTCTTACAGAATGTTAGTTCATTTGTTGAACTCTATGTTTAGCAGAGCCACAAATTTTCTTTCTGGCTATAAAGAAAATTAAACATATATTATTTAAGAGGACCACAAACTATGGTAACATATAATACAGGAAAAAGGAATACCAGAAAAATACATGTATACAGGTAACTGCGTATTGCTCTTTTAGTAGAACAGGAAATTTAGGCAAGCAAAGATAGGAGAATTACCCAAAGTCATATCTGATTGTTAGCAGACTACAATAAAACCCTAAGGAAATTAACCTGAAATGGAACTTTTTCATATCTTGGCGGGGAGGGAGTAGAATGTGAACACAGTCCTTGTAATTAACTGATGGTTTTTGTCACCAACTTAGAGGGAGAAGCCAAGTTCTGCTCGAACAGAACAAAGGAAACATAATTTGAAGGAGTCACTGTGCTTAGAAACCAGAGGGAGGGCTGAATCAAAGCTTCCTGCAGACAGACACTTGAAAACTTCCAGAAAGGATCTGCAGTGCCAGATTCCAGGCATTGCTGGAAGAGAAGCAAGGGACACAGGCCACCGGAGCTGACACAGACACCAACCAGCCACGTGGGCCTGAGCACATGGCCACACTGGATCGCCGATTCCTAGAAGAGGGGTGTGTGTGTGTGTGTGTGTGTGTGTGTGTGTGTGTACACAGCTTTAGCTCACACAAAAGACTACTCTCTAACCCAAGAAATGACAAAAGCTGAAGCCACGGTGGAAGTGGGGGCTGCAAACCCCACCCACAGACCGCCCTGCCTGCTCCAAATCCCTGAGGAAGCTCCAACCCCCAGGACAAACCACTTCCCATTTGGTGTAGGAGTGCCCACTCAGGGATGGCCAGAGACTGGTGAGACAAAACAAAAACTACACAACTCCCTGCACGCGTGTCCCAGGCGACCCTCCATTCCACTGTGAACAGCCCACGCGAGACTTCAATAAACCTGTGCCCTTTGCTTCCTATAGACACTTAACAGAGTCTTACTGCTTCTGACTGTCATGAAATCAGATTGGCTAAAGTCTCTTCAAACCTAAAACCACTGTTGTTCTTTGCAATGCTGCAAACACCTCCACATTGAAACAATCCCACGGTTTCAAGGGCAGGTTTTATTACTTCTATGCGATAGACAAGGAAGGTTTTTGTTGATGGAGAGTGATTTGCCCACAGTGGCACTGCTGATGCATGGGCGAGTTGGGTTACAACCTGGATCCTTTCCCAGAGGGCTAGTGCTGAGGGCCTGCACCATTCAGCATGTTATCTGGTATCCAAATGGAAGGCGCTTTGGTCACAGGGCTCCTCGGTTTCAGGAAGGCTGGGGGTTTCCTCACCAGTTCGTTCCTGGCAGAAGCACAAACTGCAATTGCTCCTGCTTCACTGACATCACCACGTCACCAGGATGTTGCTGAACTCCAGATTCCTGGAAGTTTAGAACACTAGCTATTGTTTCCGCCAAAGACAACACACCTGAGATGTACCCTAGCTATGTGTAAAGGTATTATGGTGCACACACAAACATTTTTGATGCCTATTAAATGTCATTTATAGCAGGCATTTTAAGAGCATTTATGTGGACGCAATGTCTGATTTCTAGAGCTTCAAAACTATAAGTCAGACAAGAATAGATGACCCAACAACACAATGAACACAAGAGTAGGAAGGGCAGCATTTCAAAGAATACTTCGCTAAGTTATTCTGAGGCACCAAGCTAAATTAATCAAAAGGATTTCTATACAATGTCATTCAGCAAAACATTATTTCTACAGATCACCTATCCCTAATGCGTAAGTCCAGAATCCAAAATGTTTCAACATCGACAACATTCTGAAAAACTCCATAATATGCAAGCATACTGTATCAAATCACCTCCAGGGCTTCTGAGACGAGTATATGGAACACAGAGGAACGCCTGACTTAGATTTGGGCCCCATCCCCAAGACACATCTCATTATATACTTGCAGGTATGAGTATTCTCAAATCAAAATCCGAGGCAATTCTGATCTCAGCATTTTGAGCAAGGAGTACCCCACCCACAATAACCAGTATAACAAAATCCAGAAACAGCCAAAATGTTCATTAGGAGAAGACAGTAAGAGAAGGTTGCGATTCCATTAAAACCATGTGCTGGGAGGAGAAAACAATTTTCAAAAATTATTTGCATGCTTATTGTTTTCAGAAAATATTTATTTATTTGAAAGGAAGAATGACAGAAATGAAGAGACAGAAATTTTCTATCTATTGTTCGCTCTTCACATGCCTGCAATGAGTGCTAGGCAGTGATAAGCGAGGAGCCCATGTCGCCCACGCGGGTGACAGGAACCCACGGACTTGGGTCATCGTCAGCGGAGATATTTGCTGGTAGCTGGCTAAGAAGCAAGGAACAGAAGGGACACAAGCGAGACCATATGATATAGAATGTAAGAGTCCATGGTGACAGTCTAACCCACAAATCCCATTACCAAAAGCTATTTAGTGAAATATAAAAATATTCAAACACAATCCTTGAAGATGATGTAGACTGAAACTTACATCCATGATGCCTGTATCAACATGTATGGCTATCCTTCAGAAACTTCAAGGGAAGCTGAATTAAAAGATAAGCTCAGCTTGGTACAAACAAAAATGAAATCTATGCATTGTTTTCTCATAATATGAATTTTCTACAAACTTTCTGAAGTCGTCATACACATACATATTCACAACTGTACATGTATATACATAAATTTATGCTGGCAAATTAATTTCACAAGTGTACAAGTACAAATATTTAATATCTAAAATACACACATTTAGACAAGCACTCAAAGTTTATTCGGACTGATGTACTAAAAATATAGATGGTTTTTATATTCTATTTTCCACATTTTTATATTGTTATTATTTTATGATACAGTTCCATAGGCTCTGGGGTTTCCCATCCCTCTCCCCAAGTCCTCTCCCCCTCACTACTAACTTCCCCTCTAGTATTACAATGGGTGGTCCTTCATGAATAGTCATTAGTCCATCATTCTGCTACTGAAGCGTTTCCTGACATTGTGGGCATGGACAATGCATTCGAATATAAGCTATCTACACTGAATATATACAATCTTTGTAAACAGAAAGCAAAAAAGTTTTAAGGACACAATTTAAAAACACAAATGTTTAAAGTTTTCCAAAAGCAAAGGTCATCTCTTCTACTGTGTGACTTTTCCTATAATTGTGCTCTTCTGACTTTCCTCCACCTCATTCCTCTCCTGCCTAGAGAAGCCAACATCAGGATCAGTGCACGAGTGACCAGGCTCCCCTTCCCGGGGTTGCACTCACTGAACCCCAGATGCTACACACAGATGTCCACCTCACTATTTCATAACCGGCTCTGTCATTACTCACTGGTCCTCCTAACATAAAAGCTCAGAACTGGAAAAGCCTGCAATTTGTATGGCTTTAGTAGAGCTGCTGCAGTAAATAAAAAATCTGCCAGCTAGATAACATCCGTAGAGCTGGAATTGTAATTACGTCGAAGTGGATAAGTTCAAAGATTGAGATGGAGTTGTTGCACATGATGCTGATAATGTGCAGAACAGGAAAATGCTTTTGAGCATACAGACTTTTAGATTCCCCTTCACAGCTGTCCAATAGGCTGAGGCCACTCTGCTGGGTTGAGTATTTACCCTCAAGTAAATGTCATGAAGACAGCTGACCACCCTCTGCTAATGGGGCCCACTGCCACAAGTCTTTTTATGTTTGTGTAAAACTTAGTTTGAATATGAAACAGCCCATAAGCTCCTGCCAGCCCTGGCCTAGGGAGGGTGATCTGGTCCTACTCACTCAGAGCAGATGATTTGTAATTCAAATTCAGAGATAACTTGGGGGTGAGCTGAAGCAGAGAGAACCACTTAAATCCTACCGCCACACAGGACGTTGTTGTGCCGGCCTTTGAAGCGATCCAATCCTAGTTTCTCCAAGTCTGAAAACCCAGGAGGTGGGAAGTGGAGGAGTTGGGATTTTAAATGCACCTTTTCCTTCTTTGGTAAGCATCTCTTGCAACAATAAAGGAAACCATAGATACAAGGTACTTTCTCCCATGCTTCAATCGGTATACCAAAAAATTTTTTTGCTTTTTCTTAATTTTAATAAATAAATTACAGGGATCAAGAAGGCATAACACATAGCATTTATAAGAGCTTGTGTATCAAGCATACAGTGTTTTAAAATACACAATTATACTATATGAATTTATGAATTATGATATATGAATTATCATACTATATAAAATATAAATCTCAAAGTGTCTACTCCAAATGTAAACAAAATTGGTAAATCAATCATCTTCATGTCTTTGGTCATATTTCACAAAATCTGAAACTACAGAGACTCTGCCTTGATAGCTTTCAACCAAATCAGCCAATTTTAGACTTCAGTTTCTTAAGAACTCTTTCCTATCCAAAACTTACAGAATCCCTTTTCTCAGAAAAATAACCCCTAGAATCCCCCATGTCTGCTTTCCACCAAAAATAGAAAGGTGCAGATCTCTGTGGTTGAGGTGTTTGCCTCTGCTTTAGGATGGGGAGGTTTGTGTATGAGAGTCATTGCCCTAGCAACTCAATCAACAGTCTAAAAGGCCACTGCTCTGTTCTCAGCAATCGCCAACGAGATCACATGATGGACAATGAATGAAGGATTTGCTTAAATGATGTCCCAAGCCATCAAGATCATGCTCTCTGTGGGGGCCTTGTAAGTACTTCAAGATTTAAGGAGATTCCTTTCTTAGGGGAAAGCAAACCTTGCCTTACAGTAGAGTGCATGCTGTCTTTCTGGTCTTAATCATAAAAATGCAACTATACGCATTTTTTTCTATAAACAGCTATTCATTCACAATGATCACCAGAAGAGCAAAGGGGCAATGGATTTGATAATGTCCCTCCCACTCCTGCCCTGTTTTCCTAAAGTTCCTATAGCACTGTTCCAAGCCTCTTCCCCCTGCTTTTCAGACTAATGACGCTCAGCTTCCTGACAGCCTTGCACTGTTGATCCTGCAGGGCTACCCTAGATCGTCCTAGTTCTCATTTCAGACTCCCTTTTCAATGATTTCTCCATCCCATGGCTCTATATACCATACCATCAGGAAATGGATTCTAAAGTGGCACTGCCAACACAGATCCCAGCTCTGGGCTTCACGCCTAGATGACAAATACTTCCATACGTCACTTGGGTGTTTAATAAACTCAATGTACAGCACAAGAATTCTTTAGCACAGCCTTGGCTCTGCGCCTGTTGCCTCCTCCACCTTGGGAAATGACATTTCCACTGTCCTAGTTTCAGTGTGACATTTGGAAGCCACCTCTGTTTAACACTCTCACCCCTAACCAATCAATCAAACAGTGCTGTCGATTCAAACTTAGAAACCAAGTAAATTAAGATCTAAACAACACTGTAGCAATAAAATTTAAGAAAATCCGCAGCAGATATGCAAAATAACATACCCACAACATGCTGTACAACTTTGGAACAATGACAAGGGACTGGCACGGTGGTGCCATCTATAACACCAGCATCGCCCACAGCATCACAGTCTCATTCCAGCTGCTCCACTTCCAATCCAGTTCCCTGGTAATGACCTGGGGAAAAGCAACAGAGGATGGCCCAAGTCCTCCGGCCCCTGCATTAAAGTAGGAGACACAGATGAAGCTCCTGGCTTCGCGGCTGTAGCCTGGCAAGGCCCAGCTGTTGGGATCATCTGAGCGTGAACCAGCAGGTGACAGATCTCTCTCTCTCTCTCTGTCCCTGTCTGTCTGTCTCTCTCTCTCTCTCCCTCCCTCCATCCCTTCAATTCTGACTGTCAAAATAAATAAGTAAATCTTGAATTTAAAAAAAGGCAAAACACAATGTGGGGCCTTTCTCAATGGATGGGGGAATAAAAAAGGCTTTGTGAGTGACTTCCCAGGCGACCATTTCTAAAACAAACAAACAGAAAAGATGGAATTGCTCTTATTAACACATGGGGGCTTTAAAAATAGCTTTAGAGGTCAGCTTCCAAAAGTGTTAATTTATAATCATGGGGCGAATAAAAGAGTAAACCAAAGGCCATTATGGTTAAATTCTCTCAGGCTCAGATTGGGAGAAATATGAAAGATGTCAGTAATTGAATTATTCCAAGGCATAGATTCCATGTAAACAATACAATGTTCTCAAAGGACTCAAATGGTCAATGCAGGTCACAGAGGACTTGAATCTGCATAAAGAAATTAACAAAGGCTAATATGATGCTGATATATACAGCCGATCAGTGATTCAACACAAAGCAATAGTCCAAACCAGGAAAACACAGGATGACGTCAGTCCATCTGATTTTATCATTCTTTTCCTTAAGCAGGAAGGGCAAGATGTGTCATTACTCAAGTCCAACAATTGCAGATTATACAAAGGCCCAGAATTAAACAAAAGCAAGCTGTGAATGCAACGTGGGATGGAAAGTCAGTATTCTCTAGAATTCTGAGAAACTGATTTATGAAATACTTGAAATCACACAACAGATGCATTATGAAACAGTATAGCTTGGGCACACACACCAGATTAAGAAATCCAGGCCCATGGATGTTTTCAACAAAATGAGATGCTCCCAACCTAGAGATGACCAAGAAAGCCAATGGGACAAAGTGCAGTCCTCTGCTTTGCCTGTGTTTACCAACGCCAGATGAACCACAAGGGCTCTGAAGTACACTAAACTCAAGACAAGGTTTCATGAGTTTCCAGTCAATTTTGTTGAGATCAGCTGATAATCACGAGGGGAGAATGATAATGGATTACATCAAAGATGTTGCTGGGATATAAAGAAAGAAAGTTTATTTTTTAAGGAGTGAGTGACTACCAGGGGTCCAGCACACTTCACTCTTATTCATCGAAGCTAACCATTAATTCTCCATGATCCTGCAGACATAATCTCATTTCTTCCTACTACCCAAAGACAGCAACGACAGTGTTTATTTGGTGCTAGCTAGGGGGGTCTGTGCAGCAAGGGTTGTCAGTGCCTTGCCAGGTGGATAACTTTATCTAAGATCTCTAAAGCAGGTGCAGAATGGTAAATGATATATTTCAAGCATAGAAAACCTGCTAAAGACCTTTGAATGAAAGATGCAAAATAAATGAAACAAAGGCACAATTACGCTCTGGGTTACTTTCCTAGTTTCCTTTACCTGGGCAGAGATCTTTCACTGGTATCTAAAAGATCATTTATCTACTGAGAGATGTTCAGCAGCAAGCTAGTATTTCTAAGTAACAGCCTCCCTTATGGTACTGCAAACATAGGAGCAGAAAGCTATGTGAATCTTCACCAGAGACATGTGGTCAGTGGAGGGAAGCTGCTGAATACCTGCTTGGCTTACACTCTCATTTATCAGTGAGCCTCTAGCAGTTAGGAAGCATTCGCCAAAAGTCTTGCTCAAAAACTTGCTCGCTGCTTGTGAAAACCCTTGCCCAACTCTGACAGTGAAAAGTACAACCAGGGCAAGGAATGTGTCACTGACATTCAATTTGTTTAAGCACAAGGGAAGGAGGGGAAGCCAGGAGCTCAGAGTCAGCAATTCTGAAAGCAAAACCACAAAAATGCAAGAGATCCAATGCAAGTCACAAAAGCATGGGCATTTTGCTACCATATGACTTTAAAAGCTTGGGTCCTCGGGTCTCCATCATCTACCTGTACCTTGTCTGTGGCTCATCCTTGGGAGAGTGTGGTCACACACTCCTCACCTGACTCATCACAGAACATGGACGTGACGCTGCCATCATTTCTAGGCTTCTGGCTAAGTTCGAGTCTGCAACTGATATAGCAGCAGGCAAAAATGCAACAGGGGACTTCTCGAGAGTCTTATCCCCTTATTGGAGGGAAGATATGTTAGTGTAGCCATTGTGGAAAACAGTATGGTGATTCCTTTGAAAACGAAAAAGCGACTTGCCCTATGAGGTTGCAATCATATTCCTGGGTCCTTACCCAGAAGACATGAACTCACTGTACAGAAGAGATCCTTGTGCCACCATGTCTACAGTAACACTGTTCATAACAGCCAAGACATGGACTCAGGCAAGGTGTCCATCATCAGAGCAAAGAAAATGGGAACACACAATGGAAATTCAGTTCTATAAAAGAATGAGATTCTGTTGCAACCAATGGACATAACTGGTGGACAGCATGCACAGTGAAATAAGCAGGACACAGAAACACCACCTGTCCTCCCTTTCATGTGGAACTAAGATAAGGAAAAACCCAACGCAAAAAACACAGAAAGAAATGCATTCACATGTTAGTACGGCTGCAAATAAGCGCTTTGTTATGCTCTGGTTTAAATCAAACAAGTTACCATTGTTTACTGACCTGAGTTTGTTTAAGAATGCACTGAATTGTGAGTGGAATGGGCATTTTATCATTTGCTTGTTGTTGGTACTTATTTATTTGTTTATTTGTTTTTACTTGTTTAGGTGCTTTATTCAATGGAGCACTGAAAAGGATATCTCCAAACATTTTTTTTTCCCAATGGATCAAAGTTTCCCCTCCTAATCCAGTCAGTAATCTAGGTAGCTATGAAAGGACTTTGCAGGTGTCACTGATGCCCCAAGTTAGCTGGCCTTAATATACAAAGATTATCTGAATGGATCTGATCCAAGCAAAAAAAAAAAAAAAAGAGGTTTCTGCTTGGTGGCAGAGGTCAGAGACATGAAACATGAGCATGATTCAAAGTGGCGTTGCTGGCTACAAAGATACAGAGGGCAGCTCTGATAGCTGGTGCTGACAGGGAGAAAGCAAGTGAGGACTCAGGCTTACCAGGACAAAGACCTGACTTGGGACACAAGTCAGAGCAGATTCTTTCCCAGTCTCTAAACACAATCCAGTCCCAACAACACTTCGATTTCCGTCTCATGACATGTTCAACAGAGGACCCAGGCAAGCCTGTCCAGTTCTGTGCATTAAAACTGTATAGCTAATAAATGCATGTTGTTTCAAACCCCTGAATTTTGATGATTTGTTGCAGAGCAACATAAAATTCTTGCAGATGACATTTGGTTTTCTTTTTACAGCCTTGCTTTTCACGACATGTTAATATTTTTTCTCCCTTCTACTTTAAATTCCCTATAAACGTGAGAATACACAAGGATGCTATGCATGTGTACATCTGCATACTGTGACATAAACACACATGAAAGAAAAACATGCATGTTTTTTTTACCAACTTAGGTATTTAATATCAGCATACAAAAGCCTACCTTGCTCTCTGTAGCAAGCACACAATACTGAGTTACATACCTGAACCATTCATGCCACCGGGCCCTTACCAAAGGACAAAGAAAAAAAAAAAAAAGAAAGAAACCGAGTACACCACAAAGGCTCAAGGGCCTAATCCTCATCTTGCAAGTAACAGGATTTCATATGGGCACCAGCTCATGTCCTGGCTACTTCACTTCCTATCAGCTCCCTGCTTATGGCCTGGGAAAGCCATGGAAACAATCCAAATGTGCATCCTCAGAGGAGTGGATAAATAAACTATGGTCTATCTACTCCATGGAATACTACTCAGCCATTAAAAAGAATGAAATTCGACCATTTGCAACCCAATGGTTTCAACTAGAGACCATTATGCTCAGAGAAATAAGTCAGTCCCAAAAGGACAAATACCAGATGTTCTCTCTGATATAAGACAACCTTCATGTAAATTACAAGATCAATACCACTGCAACTCATGGATTTTGATATTCCTTTTGTTCTCATTTCTTCAAAATAGCTTCTTTTTAGAGCATTATTCTGTCCAAGAAGAAGGCTTTTTGTTTTTGATTTTCATTTCTTCATCGGCATATTGGTTATTCAGTAGCATGTTATTTAACTCCATGGTGTAGTAAATTTTTTTAACTTTATTCCTGTTGCTGATTTTGTTTTATGCCTTTTCATTTAGGGGAATATATAGTAACTGTGTAACAGACTATCATATCCAGATGTGAAGATACAATGCAGTATGCATCTCTACTTCCAAATCAAAGATGGACTCCCAATGAAACTGTTTACTATATCTTGACAATAGGATGCTGGACTGTCTGCCATTGTCCATATCGGCAATGTCAGGATACACTTAAACAGCAGATGGATGAACTTACGACTGCTTATGAAGGACTAAACTATTATTATAATAATATAGAGGATATCAGTTGGGGGGAGAGAATTTAGGAAGGGAGTGAGGGAAATTCCAGAGCCTATGAAACTAAGTTATAAAATTAAACATAAACTAGAAGGAAAAAAAATAAAATAAAATTGAATTTCCCCCCACAAAAAAATCCTTTATGTAGATTTGCTATGTTATATGGCAAGTGTACCTATTTAGCAATGTACTCAACGTTCCAATTACTATGTGCTTTTGATTTAGTTTCTCACCGGTGCTCCTGGGAGGCAATGGAGGCTGGCCCAAGTACCTGGGTTCCTGCCACCCATCTGGGAGACTTGGATGGAGTTCTTAGCTCCTGGATCCAGCATGGCCCAGCCTTGCTGTTGCAGGCATTTGGAGAGAGAATATCTTTCTCACATACACAGTCTCTCCCTCTCTGCCTTCTAACGACCTAAATATATAAAAACCTAAAATGTGCCCATTAATTCACAGCAACATGAATATCATACAAAAGGGACTGTTTCTATACATCTTGGTTATGGGTTTGAACATTAAATGCAAGCAACCCAGCGGATTAAGCAGCTGCTTGCCATGCTGATATCTCTTACCATATTGGAGTGCTCTTTCAAATCCAAGCTGCTCTACTCCTGATCCAATACCCAGCTAATATGTCTTGCCAAGCAATGGAAGTTATTCAAAGTACCTGGGACCCTGTCACCCACAAAGGAAATCCAGCCTCAGCTGCTGAAGTCCTTTGAGGAATAAACCAACAAACTGAAAATCTCTTTTTCTCTCTACAAACTTTCCCCTCTCTCTGTCATTCTGCTTTTCAAATAAATAAATAAATAAATGCTTAAAATACACAAATAAGTTTAAAAATGCTGACAATATACAACTGAATGGTACTATCTCAATCTTGGTATATAGATCTCTTACAACTGCAATGAAATGCCACTGTCTAAAGTTGTTGTTGGCCTTTTTCTAAGACATGCTATTTAAACCTTTTCCCTACAGTCCGTTCACCACCTCATATCAATTCATACAAGTCCACTGGATATTAGAACAATCAGTTACAGACACAAAATACTCTTCACAGCTTGTGTCTTTGTCTATTACAGGGGCATTTTCATTTTAGAAGAGATAAAGTGACTTTGTGCTTAGAGATGCTGGATTGTATTTATTTCATTCCTAGTTCTTTCTGAAACTAACGGGAGCAGGTGATGGTCTGCTTTTCCTTCTTCCTATCCACTGTTCTCTTAGGAATCCCTGCCTCTCTACAAGACACTTTGTTTCTAAAGTTATGCTTCAGGACAGGATGCCAATGGCTGCTTCTCAGAGCACCAGGGACACACACACAGGTCGGGCAGTGTTTCCACGTCTCCATTTGGGAACAAACTCCATGGGCCAGCCATGAGATGCCCGGATCACATAGTCCCTCCATACAGAAAACAGAAAGTTCACCTTATCTTTTAGGATAACAAGTGCTGAGACAGGGCAGTTATTCCTCCTTTTGTCTTTCAGGGAGACATCTAGGAATCCTCACCTGGCACACTGAGTTCCAAATACAGGTTAGAGAGCAGAGCACTACGGGGAAGAAGCAAAAGGCATGGCAAGTGGCAAGGCTTTGCACATGGTGGAGACACAGGGCTGGGTATGATTTCATTTCCATTTCTTCCTTTTTGTATGTAGAAATTGGACTCTATTGTTCTGTGATAAACATCACTTCTCACAGGTCTGACAGATGTCTACTGCTCCTGTGTGAATAACAACTTGTTGGCTTGAGACCATCGAGAAACATGAGCTTAGCAGCAGGACAACGTGCTACTGTTTGCCCTCTCCTCCAATGAAACTCACAAACTCAAGCTGGAGATAAGTAGTCAAGGTAAATCCATATGGAGAAAAGAAACGAAATTAAAAGGATTATTTGGGCCTGGCACTGTAGCCTAACAGCTAAGTCCTCGCCTTGCATGCACCGGGATCCATATGGATGCCGGTTCCAATCCCAGCAGGCCTGATTCCCATCCAGCTCCCTGCTTGTGGCCTGGGAAAGTAGTCAAGGATGGCCCAAAGCCTTGGGACCCTGCACCCATGTGGGAGACCCAGAAGAGGCTCCTGGCTCCCGGCTTTGGATTGGCTCAGCTCCGGCCATTGCGGCCGCTTGGGGAGTGAGTCATCAGAGGGAAGATCTTCCTCTCTATCTCTCTTTTCTGTATATATGATTTTGCAATAAAAATAAATAAATCTTTTTTATAAAAGGATCATTTATGTCTCAACCATATTTCTCTCTTCTCAATATTAGAACTACAGAAAATCACAGCCATAAAAGACTAATCAATGGGCCCGGTAAGGTATGGTGAGATTACCGCAAAACATCACAAAGAGTAATGTTCAATTTTAAAATCACTATTATCTGTAAAAAAAAAAAAAACACAATTCATTCTTCACTTAGCATCTAGGAGTGTATTCAAAAGGGTTCATGAAAATGGAATTAAAAGATGAGTTTATATTGAAGCAAAAGAAAATAAAAATTGAAAGCCATGCATACACGTACACATTGCCAGGCTTTGTATTGAGGGCTGGAGGATGACAGATATTTTCAAATGAATAATCTAGCAAACATCTTGCTTCACCTGAGTCTCCACTTTTTTTTTTTCTATATGACAATGATACAAGTCTCAAGAACAGAAATGTTTATAACATAAATGGTGGTGCACTCATTCTGCTGCCTGGGAAATATTACCAACTCGTTTCCTCTCCAGGTGTATCGACCCTTCAAGCCTTCAAAAACACCTACTGTTCTATTGGCCTTAAAAATCATCATGTCTGCCTTTAGAGCTTACTGCAAACACACGAGAGGACTTCAACCAAAGATCTGCATTACCTTTTCATAGGGGCAGGTGTCGCACTACATCAAGTTAGGGTGCAGTCTGGGATGCTCACACCCCCATCAGAGTGTCTGACTGCAGACTGGCGACTCTGCTTCTGATCTAACTTCCCGCCAATGCACATGGGAGGAAGTGAATAATGGCCCTGCACCATGGAGGAGACCTGGATCTGGAAGACATTTGGGGAACTTTGACTCGCAAATGGAAAACCTATGTGTTTGTCTCTCCCTCTCTGTCACTCTGCCTTGCAAATGAAAAAATAGTTCCTTTTTAGGGGCGACTCAGTTGTGCTGTGCCACAACCCAGTCACCGATTTTCTAGCGGATGCATTCTTTACATGTTGTTACACATATTTAACCATAACAAAAGAGCTGCCGACTAGCCTAGAACATGTCTTCCTGTACGCAAGAGCTTTCCTGAGGTTTTTACCTAGGATAGATGTTCCGGAAGTGATTGGCCCATCTTACAATACACCTGCTTTTTCTTGGCCAACATTCATGTATTACTATAGGGAAATTAAAATTTCACTTCTAAGGAGCTCTTGTGTTTCAATTCTTCTCTCTAAACTTCTAATAGACAATTCTCACTCACCATGAGAGCTCCGTTCACCTCCAGCACTGCCTTTTGGGAGAGATGGCAGCCTGGCCTTGGAATATGAAATTGAGGTCATCTGAAAGCCTGTGCATGTGAATCCGGGTGTGCACAGCAGACAGGCCCAATCACTCATCCTTCATAATCACATAGATACCGTGCTAGAGCCCACATCCTCCTACCATCCTTCAGAATCAGGTAGACACCATGCTGGAACCCACAGCCTCTTCCAGCTCCTTCCAGCTCCTCCCACAGTCTGACCATCACCTGCTTTTCCTGCTACAATCAAGCACACAATCCTGCATTACAGCCATTCACTGGGCATTCTTTCTCTTATCCATTCCTACCTTCAAAGTCTTGCCTATTTTCCATATCTTGCGAAAACAGCTCATCCTATGTCTCCCTAATTTTGCTTCTTGGAATTAATTTCTTTTTTTGCATTACCTTAACTAGATCTTCCAGAAAAAAAAAAAGACAGCCTTACAAAGTAGTCTTTGTTGCACAGTTTTTGTGATTTAATTTAATTTTCCTTATAATTTGAATGAAGTATTTGAGGTCAACATACTTCTCTTGAAGCTTCATCTTCCCCACAATGACTTTAATCATATAACAAAAAAATGTTTTTAAAACTTTATGGAAATGGAATTAAGAGATGCTTTCTGTGTAAAAAAATCCTACAAATAATGGGATTTTCTTATAACATATATTTTCATGAACTTCTTGAAAACACCTCATGCACAAATTCCAAAAGTTGTTACATTGATATAAACTTCTATTCTTTTTTTCATGAATTCTTTGAGCTATCATCATGGAAAAGTACAATTACAGGGAGAAACACAGTGAACAGTTCTTAACACTAATCTACTTCTGCACATCCAAACGAGTTTCCTAACATGGAAACCTTATCTACATGTCACAAGTTGGCAAATAAAGAAATAAATAACCGAAGAAGATCTTGAATTAAAAAAAAAAGTTATTCTGCATTTCAGAAACCAAGTGTTCAAACAGAGGCTAGGGTGGGTTTAACCTATCAGAAAGAACAGCTTCATGATAAAAATCACAGGAAAACCAAAACGCAAAGGCAGGCCCGAGTCTCTAAATGCCTTGATTACTTTAAAAAAAAAAAAAAAAAAGCCCAAATCAATAGAGCAAAACTCAAGGAAAAGGGAGTCATTTACCTGCATGAGCAGACAGAGGTGAGTGCGGTCGAGGCAATGCTGGTGACTGTCCATTACCTATCAAGCTCTTCCGGTTGCTTGTTCGGCAACTGTCAAAAGGAAAGGAAAAAGAGAGCGTGAAGAACACAGGGTGGCACCCAGCACTCTCAGGCATGTTCAGTGTAGGCAGAGACGAGAGTGGGCAGCCCATTCGCTCGTATGCTTGCTCCAATATCGCAGTTTATTCCACACTCACGTCTATGGTGGCTGAGTCTTAAATACGAGGAACTAGAATACATTCACACGGCGTAACATCATCAATATTCCTCACCACCAGGGAAGCTATAATCAAATGCCTTCTTTCAGCTCCTGACTGTAAAGATGTGACATGCCATACAACTGAGTGATAAATTATGGATGCAAATCAGCAAACCACAGGTAGCATCTTTGTTGACTTGAAATTTCTAATACAAAATCACATGCAATGAAGCGCAGTAATATTAATCTTAAATGATGTGCTAATTAAAAGTCTAATTATTTAGACAAATTTCCTATTTATGCCTTTTGTTAATAGAACAGCCGATGTCTAAGATAAATGCATTTTACCACTCATTCATTTTTCATCTTGCATACTGCATCCAAATCCCTTTTTAAGGTAAATGTTCAGAGTCATCACACAGATTCCCCTGTATGAAAATAACAGCGGTGGTCTCTTTGTCACAAGCACACAAAGTACAGGTTTTATTCCAAATATCCAGGGATTAGAAATAAATTACTCCATGCAGGCACAGGCACATTTTTTTTGTCTTAGTTTTGCTGGTAGGAAATGATAAAATGGTTAATTCGACTTTCAAAGAACATTACCAAGCCTCGGAAGAATGTAGCCAGCACTAAACCATTTGATGGAAAGAGGGGAAGTTTGGTTGATTTTCATTTGCATTCTTCAGGACAGATTATACTTCATTCTCACTTCCCAACAACTGAGCCCATCTGGTTTAGCCAAAACAAGGTTGGGGCCCAGCAGCCCTCTTCCCATCCTGGTGCTGCCCTCAACCACCAAGATGCACCTGCTGTGCGCCAGCTTAACTGAGAACAGAGCGCTGTTCCTCCACGTGCCCCAACAGAAATGTTCACTTGACTTCTAAATGAGGCATGGAAAGCTGGTGATTTTCAGAAGTCACACAAAATGTTTGAGAGGGATGTTTCTAAACAGTCAAATAATCCACTTCAAAACCAAACCCAATTTCTTTGTGCAGCATTGAGCTGGGAGCCCAACCCCTCTCCTCGATGCTTGTTCTTCATTATCATTTGTCAACATCCTCCTCGCCATCATTCTGTAAGCCCAGGCTACATCATTTTCCTTTCCTTTTTGCAGCAATCAACATCCACTTGCATTATCTACGAATTCAATTATGACCATGTTTACTCACCCTAAAAGAAGCTGAATAAGAATAGGCCCTCGATACTTCATTAAGAAGTTGAATTGCGATATTATCAACTCATCTATCAAGAACTGCATTCGACCTATTAAATTCATAGTCAGATTACTTTTAACAGATACTGCAGAATGCAGTTAATATTCATTTATATTAACTTGCTGATGTTGATAAAACAAAGTATAAATGACAGGTTTATATGCTGGAAATCTCAGCAAGTTTACTTGAGCAAACCCTGAAATCCAGGATAATTATACAAGGACCATTTGTATTTAGCCTACATGGTTCATAAGTATTCCTATGCATTTTAACTGTTAATGTTTATATATCTCAGTGTGTCTATAATAATCTAAAAAACTATGTTAATCAGGCCTGTCACTGAAATATGTGAGCTTCCTTAAAACTAAAATTTAGAAAATGGCATTTCTTTAAGGAAATCTTGGAAAACAGACTTCTTCCTAATAAAAATAAAGTGACCACAACACTATTACAGCAAGCAAAATATCCAATGATTCAAATTCAAAACAGAAAAAAATGACAGAAAAGGAGATTTAAAAAAAAGTATATAAACAAACCTACAAAGATAACTTCCAATGGTCAAAAGAATAAGACATTCTAAATAATCCAAAGCTTTTTCTCTAATTTACTTATCAATCTTCAACACAAAGTTAGAGATGGTACTAAAGCTATACTAGACTTGAAGGCCCAGTGCTGTAGCATAGTGGCTGAAGTTCTCGCCTCATACACACTGGGATCCCATATGGGCACCGGTTGGTGTCCCGGCAGCCCCACTTTCCATCCATTTCCCTGAGTGTGGCCTGGGAAAGCAGTCGAGGACTGCCTAAAGCCTTGGGACCCTGCATCCACAGGGGAGACCCGGAGGAGGCTCCAGGCTCCTGGCTTCGGATTAGTGCAGCTCCAGCTGCTGTGGCCACTTGAGGAGTGAATCAGTGGACAGAAGATCTTCATCTCTCTCTCTCTTCCTCTCTGTATATCTGACTTTGCAATAGAAATAAATAAATCTTAAAAAACATAAAACTATATCATAGGCTTGGAACTTTCTGGAATCTCTCAGCATTCACAGAAGCTTCAAAATACAAAGGGTCCCTAGTGCAGCAAAGCCAAAACTCACAAAGCAAGTCTAATTTCCATATAGAATCTAGAAGAAACCTCTACCCTTACAAAGTAGGGTACCCTTGCAAATTGATTTGCTGCTAACATCCTTCGGGCTGAAACAGGCATTTCATTGGGCATTTAACCTTGGAATACCTGGATTTGGGTGCAGCAAGACATTTTCAAATCCTAAGGAATGTTGCATTGATCAATTCTCCAAGGCAGGGCAGTGGGCAGCCATCTACTCTCAACACAACTGATTCTGTTATATCTGCTAGACACCAATGACCAATGTTCTAAATATCTGAAACTCAATTAGTGAATTAAAACCTACATGTAACTTGCCAGTTTGGAGGATTCGAGGTGGGCAGGACCATCAGTAGTTGCCACCTGCATCGCCACAGCACCTGGCACTGTAACGACATTGGTGTCCAATGCTGAGCTGGCTTCTGCCATCCATAGTCATTCAGGTATCACACCTTTTCCTGCCCATGAAAGGAGATGTTGACAGCATCCACGTGGGAGGACAGGCTGTCCAGGTGTGTGTGACCCCATCCACTCGCTCAGCTCACAGACAGGAAACATCTCCACTTGGGCAGCTTGCAGCTTCCCTCTTTCAACATGACTTACGCTAATTCTTATTGTTGTTGTTGTTTTTTCCCTCACGCCATCACCCAAGAGAAAAACAGATGATGTCCCACAAGATAAACCAGGAAGCAAAACATTTCTTGCAGCAGCAATCTCTTGTTAATGGTTCGCCCTCATTCAATCCCTTGAGATTCTGGAGTTGATCTCCAGTTTTCGGCCTTAAAGGCACAGGCACATGACCAGCAAAAGGAAACTGACAGACAGCTATGAACGGTTCAGTTACTCCGCCCCTACAAACACCCTTTGAACTTCATTCTTCGGGAGGAGTTAGCAACAACTCACCCTGTCTGTGCTTAGACAGGAAAGCCAAATATAGTAATATCGACTTCCCCAAAAGCCCCCTCTCCTCTCTCTCATTCTCCAGCTGGAGCAGCACATGGAGAACCTTCCATTTCCCGTGAAGAACATGCCAAGTCTGTTCACCCGATTTGTAAGGTGTCTGTCACTGTTCTGTCAACACAATGGCACAGATCCTGTCCTTGCAACATCAGAAATTAGTCTGAGAGGCAGTTGCCTGGAGGTGCATGTTATGAAGACAAAATTAACCAATGGTGGATCATCACAAACTAGCATTTCTCATTATCTCATTCCTTTGGTTCCTCCCTGGAAGGGTCTGGTTATGGACAGGCACAGGGCACTAAAAGCCAGCTCTTCCCCACATGAGGTAGGAAATGTTCCCCCGACTGTGGACCTGGACTCTTAGGAGAATGGGAGGGTGCACAAGGTAGAACTGGCTGGGCCCTGGGAGACAAGGACAGAGCAGTGAGCATGCCAGTGTCACAGCTGGACAGCAGAGCAGTGAAGAGGCTCCGTGGTGGCTCAGGGTCCCACAAGCAAGTGTTGTGTCTGCTCAACCAAAATCGGTGAGGATGAAACAGTGGCCACTCCTATTTGTAAATTCACTGTCAATAACGCAGTTTGACAAGGACCTTGTCAATCTTTTAATTACTGCCTCCCTTCACTAATACCCTAACACGGTGTTAGGAAGAAAGATTCACCATCTCTAACCAGGCCTGCTTGGAGGAGTGAGCACCAGGAATCCAGGCGACTGAGATGAAGGAGGAGGGAGGGCAGGTACAATGTGCACTTCAGGCCATTTCTATGCTCAAGACCAGATAAGAAAAGCTGGGGCAGGACTTGTATATGTTCCACAATAGGATCTCTCAGTAGTTAACCCTGTCCTATTGGGTCTCTAAGATCCTTGAGGCCCAGGCACTGTGGCCTTTCACAATTGTTCTGAGTAGCTGAAATTCAGCTTGATTTTAAATTACCTTCACCTGGGCCCAGCTGCGTGCCTAGCGGCTTAAGTCCTCGCCTTGAAAGCCCCGGGATCCCATATGGACGCCGGTTCTAATCCCGGCAGCTCCACTTCCCATCCAGCTCCCTGCTTGTGGCCTGGGAAAGCAGTCGAGGACGGCCCAATGCATTGGGACACTGCACCCGCATGGGAGACCCGGAAGAGGTTCCAGGTTCCCGGCTTTGGATCGGCACACACCGGCCCGTTGCGGCTCACTTGGGGAGTGAAACATCGGACGGAAGATCTTCCTCTCTGTCTCTCCTCCTCTCTGTATATCTGGCTGTAATAAAATAAATAAATCTTTAAAAAAAAATAAATTACCTTCACCTTAAGGCATGAATTCTGATCATGTCTGATCACAACAAGACAGTCATGGGAAAAGTCCCCTGTTGTGGGCTAAGGAGTTGGTTAGCACTCGTTAAGCGGAGCACTACAGTACCTGGCCGAATCGAACTCAGCTGTATCCAATATTCTGCTAATGAGGGTGTGGGGGAAAGAGTAAACAAGAACTAGGTGAAAGGTCAGAAGAGGAGGCAATAAAAGCAGGCCTCGGAGAGAGAGAGATTTCCACCATCTCTGGTCTCCGCGTCAGTGCCTCATCCCCAGATCCTTCTCCGTGTCCACGTTACTGGCCTAGCAGGCCGAAACAGTTCCCAAAGCAGTAATTGTTGCATTCACAGCTGACCCAGGAGTTCCACACGGGGTACACTATATGCGTTGTCCAAGAAGCACCCCAGCAGTTCTGGGAAGTGAGGCTACATTCTTTCCTGATCCTGATACACATGCACAGGAGACCAACTCTAGGCCAAAGATTCAGCGCTTGTGAACTTCTGCTGTTTCCTGATACCTTAACTGAATCGGAACATCTGGATGTTCTTTCAATGGTTGGTAAATACAAGTAAAGGAAAACTAGGCATAATTAGCGAGCAGAATGTTCCCAAAGCTTTCCTGCAAGTGGTTTGAACCAAATCAATCTTTACTATCCCATAGAAAGCGACCAGACCATTTATTCCACCTGTTTCCAAACTTTAAAAAAAAAAACAAAGTAGTTAGAGACAGAAAACAAATATACTCTGACTTCTAAGCCAGTAACATCTTCTACTCTCCAAGCAGGCTTCTGAAAGAATTGTAGCTTGTAGCTTTTCCATTCCTTTCTGGTACCTCTGCATGTATACATACATAGAGAACCTCACATGTATGTGGCCCTTACATTTTCATTAATGGCATCATATATCTGCAAAACCTAAGCTGTGCAAAAGAAAGGAATGGATTTCCTCACAGTATCTTGCCAAACTTTCTCTATTTAATTTTCTGATTCTATAAACGTATACACATGCCTTGTCTTTGTGTTCACTATGCTACATTGAGATTCCACAGGGTTGAAGTTAATTTGCACAAAACTGAGACTAAAGCAAAAGATTTTTCTCCAGGTAGTACACACAAACTACTGTCAGACATAATTGATACCCATGCCATAGAAAGATGACTTCAGATATTTAAACCATTGTCCTATAAAGCAAATTCATTTAATAATTCCTGACACATATTCATGCATGTCTATTTTTAAAAAAGAATATCTTTGGGGGCCCGGCGCAATAGTGCAGCCTTTAAAGTCCTCGTCTTGAATGGGTGCTGGTTCTAATCCCGGCAGCCCCACTTCCCATCCAGCTCTCTGCTCGTGGCCTGAGAAAGCAGTCAAGGACGGCCCAAAACCTTGGGACCCTGCATCTACATGGGAGATCCGGAAGAGCTCCTGGCTCCTGGCTCCTGGCTTCCGACTGGCTCAGCTCCAGCCATTGTCGCCGCTTGAGGAGTGAACCAATTGACAGAAGATCTTCCTCTCTGTCTCTCCTCCTCTCTGGATATCTGCCTTTCCAATTAAAAAAAAAATATCTTAAAAAAAATATATCCTTGGAGCCTGCTTTCAAGTTATGGCTGCTCTCATTAAACTCGGACACATAATCATTTCATATTGGTATGACAGTCATGTTGTTAACTTTTGGATAAATTACACTTGAGCACTGGGTATACAACTTACTCTAACTTATTTTCTTCCATTCAGCATTATATTTTTGAGATTTAACCATGGCAACATAAATATGGGTCTAATCCTTTTCTTTTTTAGATTATTCATTTGAAGTAAACTATAAGATTTTTAAATGCACTAAAATTACATATTATGGACATTTCTTTTTCTTCTTGGCAACACTATATATCCAGGATCCTGCACATTTGTAGTCCTGATTGCAAAAGCCTTGAAAATGTCTTTAATAAGAAACTTCAACATATAACAAAAGGCAAAGTTTCTTGATTATTTTCTTTGGACATTTTCCCCAAATCCTGTGTATTGCCACTTCCCCATATCTCTGTCTTCACCTTCATCCTACTGTCTTCTTGTGGAAACCATATAAATCAATGGGACCTTTCTCGGGCTGTCTGCATGATTACATCTTTATCATTTTCTTTCTTCTTTCTTGTTAAGATTTATTTATTTTACAAAGTCAGAATTACTGAGATAAAGAGAGAGAGAGACAGAGAGCTTTTCCATCTGCTGGTTCATTCCCCAAATAGCTGCAGGTCCAAAGTTATCAGCAAGGAGCTTCTTCCAGCGTCTCCCATGTGGGTGAAGGGGCCCCAGGGACATGGGCCATTCTTTACTGCAGGATCAGAAGTGGAGCATCCAGGATTAGAACCTGCACCCACATGGGATGCTGGCAATGCAAGGCAGGGGATTAGCCTGTTGAGTCATCGTGGTGGCCCTGAAAATTGATGTTTAACATCTACAGTATGTAAAGAAGATGTTTAACATCTACAGTATGTAAAGAAGATGTTTAACATCTACAGTATGCAGGGCAGAAAGCCTTGGTTTTAAATTAGCAGTGAGGAAAGTCTCCCTGGGGAAGTGGTGTGTGAGACACCCAGAAGGGAGGAAGTTCACCGTGAGCAAAAGCAAAGGCCCTGAGATGCACCTGCTTCAGAAGCAGCAGATGGGGAGCCTGGGAGGAAGTACCAGGAGATGAGACAGACAGCAGAGGCAGATCTGTGCTGTCTCGTAGGCCACAGCATCGAGTCAGCGGATCAGACTGAGAGAAGGCAAACTACTGGAAGATTCCAGAGAAACTCTGACTGGGTTTCAGATAGCCATTCTGGCTGCTAGGCTGATGTAGTCACAGGAGAAACTTCGGAGACTCATTAGAAAGTTAAGCTGATCTGCATCCCAGGTGCTCTCTTCTTGTGATTCTGATTTCCAACACAGTACTGATTTTAAGGCATTAGTTCACGGGCAGGCATTTGGCTCAGCAGTGAATCGGAGTCCCAGCTCTGCTCCTGCATCCAGCTTCCTGCTAATGCACAGCCCAGCGGCCGACAGCTGATGGGTCAAGCACGTGAGTTCCTGCCAGCCATCTGAGAGACCTGGACTGAGTTCTCAGCTTTCGGCCTCAGCCTGTTCCATCCCCAGTCATGTGGGCATCTGCAGAATGAACCAGATGATGGGAGAGCTCTCTTTTTCCTTCTCTGCCATTCAAATGAGCAAACACATTTTCTTTAAATGAGCAAAAGTGGCCCCCAAACCCAATACAGGTGTCATAGAGTCCATGCTTTTTTGTGCAGCATCCAGTAAGCTGCGGAAACAGTAACAGCTGACGCTGTAACAAAGGCCAAGCCCGAGTGCAGAAGTTTGTGCGTATTTGCATCAACATAATAAGCTGGTTCACAGTTATCCAGGGGATGCAATTATTGATACTTTTGGCTGGATACCTGAACTAAACTTTTCCATTAGCAGAAAAATTCTTGTTTGAAGGCATTAATTATGATAAGAACGAATGTTTGCTCATGCTGTTTTCACCTAAGAACAAAAAAGGTAGGCTAAGTTCCATAGCTAGAGGAAGAGACGGTTCTCCATGCTTTCAGAGTTTTTGAGGCATGCAAGCCGAAAAATAGAGACACAACTTTACTTCATAGAAACATATCAAATTAATTCAGATAAGCCTCCCGTGGGGTCTGGCCCTATTTTCTGTCTTCATAGAGGAAGAGATAGCTGGACAAACAGGCGTTCAGAAAGCACATATATTTGTGGAACATCTATTCTTAAATACAAAGGACTTGTGGCAGATCAGAAAATGAAAACATCCTCCAAGTTTTAAAGCACAAAAGAAAAGACTTATTTACAGATAATTGGATTATAAAACAGAATAGGGAAAGAACCACACAATGCACTTGTTAGCTCACGCAGGAGATAAATCTCCAATTTTAAACATATTCTCATCAATAATAAACACAAGACTTTAACAGCACATACCATGCATTGCAAATGATCCATTAGTTTCACAGTACATACCACCGGACATACATAATTATCTCCATGTGGCCTTAGTTCTGGCATCACATTATTAGCATTGGACTGATGGGGCCGCCACTCATCATGTGGAATCATAGGAATCCTGGCAAAGAGGGGGGCACTCTATAGTCACTCACTCATCTCACAAAATGACTCCGTGCTAGGCATGAAATCTATCATCTAGAAGTAGGGCATACATTCCTTGAGAGTAATGGTATTCAGCTTTTTTGGATAATCCTTTTGGATGCCCAGGAACATAAAGAAAATAAGAATGACTAGAACAGAGATCCAGTAAATATGTATAAATGGCTGGCTAAATATGATCCCTGCTTTCAAGACATTTAACATATAATTTGCAGGACAGTCTAACTTAAACACCGAAGTGATCTAAAATCGAACAACATAGTCTACTGCTCCTGGATTGATCAAGGTCAGATATGGGACCAAGAAAACACAGGACCAACGAAGGTGTCCTGCTGGGTGTGCAGTGTGAAACATCCTGCTGCTAAAACCTAAACACACATCGTTTTTATAAAAGACAAGGGAATCATAGGTGTGAATAGAAGAAGGAGCAGTGCATAATGGTCAAATACTACCTAGGATTTGCACTAACAGGGGAGACTCAGCTGCCAAAAATATTAGAAGTAACAAGTAATTAAATGAGAAGCATCTAGGTCTCTATGCCTATCAGCATTTTCATATATTTTATTTTATTTTTTTAAAGATTTATTTATTTTCATTGCAAAGTCAGATATATAGAGAGGAGGAAAGACAGAGAGGAAGATCTTCCATCCGAGGATTCACTCCCCAAGTGAGCCGCAACAGCTATTGCTGCGCCGATCCAAAGCCAGGAGCCAGGAACTTCCTCCAGGTCTCCCACACAGTTGCAGGGCCCAAAGGCTTTGGGCCGTCCTCGACTGCTTTCCCAGACCACAAGCTGGATGGGAAGTGGGGCTGTCGGGATTAGCACCGGTGCCCATATGGGATCCTGGCACGTTCAAGGTGAGGATTTTAGGCGCTACAGGAATCATGAGTGGTAACCAGCCTGCAAGTACCATCCAGGAATTTCAAGTTACCAGGGCAGGTCAGGACCTGAGAGCCCTGAATAGCTTGAGGAGTCACTGACAGATGACTTTCAGATAGAAGATTAGCACAACAGCAAAGATCAAAGACACACAATAGTGTTCCTCCTGGGAACAGGGTGGGAGAGAGGACAGGGAAGGCTGGTCATTATCACTGATCAAAGAACAGGTCCTGTGTTCCAAAGCCTGGTCCAAACATTGCTTGGAATCACTCCAAATTCCTAAGTCAATCATCCTACAAGGATAAAGAGCTGCTGCCACACAGCTGGACCTACCTCTGGCTGGGCAAGAGAAGTGCAAAGCAATAGTCGAGGAAGAGAGGGGAAAGTCGGGGCCAGTTTCTAAGTGGCTGCAAAGTCAGTAGCAAGTATCTGTAGGACTAACACCCAAACCTCCAGATGTGCCCCCGGTTGGCACAGTGAGAAACCAAAGAGAAGTTAATAGACAAACTGGCATATCAGGACAAAATAAACAAAACTCAAACTCACGTTTTTCTAATTTCCACTTTGCAAGTGTGTTTGTGTGAGTGCACGCATATGCCTGAGTAAACCATCTTGGGTTTTTTTTTTTTTTAAGATTTTATTGTTATTGGAAAGCCGGATATACAGAGGAGGAGAGACAGAGAGGCAGGAAGATCTTCCGTCCGATGATTCACTCCCCAAGTGAGCCGCAACGGGCCGGTGCGCGCCGATCCGAAGCCGGGAACCTGGAACCTCTTCCGGGTCTCCCACGCGGGTGCAGTGTCCCAATGCATTGGGCCGTCCTCGACTGCTTTCCCAGGCCACAAGCAGGGAGCTGGATGGGAAGTGGAGCTGCTGGGATTAGAACGGACGCCCATATGGGATCCCGGGGCTTTCAAGGCGAGGACTTTAGCCGCTAGGCCACGCAGCCGGGCCCATAAAACATCTTTTTTAAAAAGAGAAAGAAATGGTCATATGTTTTAGAAAGCTGAATCCAGACAAGATCCTATTTATTTACTGTTAATCTATTTTCATTTAATATTGGTTATTGAACTCGGTTACCTCCAAAACGATTTGTGGGCATCAAAGCCTATGGGCCAAATGTGCGGAATACAGAATTTAAATATCTACACACTCTGATATGGGATGTTATTGCTCCATGTAGCATCCTGACTGTTGAGCAAAATGTCCTTTCCACGAACTTCTTGGAGACCCCTTCATGTGACAAACTAAAATAATATTCTTCTACCCATTCTAGCTTCTTTCATACTTCAACATTGAATCTCAGATTGGCTTGCTATTTAAAGAATAGATGTGTCAAATATATTCTAATCCGGCAATGTCATTTAATTACATAGATGAATGCTCCCCCTAAAAAAACAAACTACTTCTTGGTCCCAGGGAGTCTGTGACTGCTCCTTCTGGACCCACAAGGGGAGCTGACTTCTGTGATGACCGAGGCTCAGCAGAAATGGATTTCAGCCCTAGAAAGCACCTACTGACTACTTAGCACCTGTCCGCTCCAATGCGTGCTGTGTTCCCCCAGCAGCCTTGGCAGAGCCTCTGCCCGCACATGAACCGTCCCCGAGGCCGTGCTTCCGCGTGCCTCTGCCACCGGAACACAAACGGCCAAAGATGCAGAGCCAGCATCAAGGCCATGCTTCCACGTGCCTCTGTCACCGGAACACAAACACTCAAAGACGCAGAGGAGGAGTCATGCGGCTCAACGCCAGTCTCTTTCTGTTCAGTATGTTTTGTCGTTAGCCGCTCCTGATTCAGTATCTTGTAAAATGACATTCTGTTAATGACATGAATGTGAAAGCTGTGATAACAGGCAAAAGTAGAAGAAAAATGCTTCCTAAATGGAGAAGCAACAGGAAAGCTGCCAGCTGGATATGAAAATTGATTGTGTGTTTATTCCACACTTTGGTACTTAGTCCTGTACCATTTGTTTTCAACACCAATGGGAAGGAGGTCTCAAAGGAGAGACTTCCCCACCTTCAAGAAAAGCGTGTGCCCAACACACAGCAGGTCAAAGGATTGTTTTCCCTTAATTAACTTGACAGATGTCTTTTCTTCTTCCCATTTGCATCCACTGATGTTTTCTTACTCCTTCTCTCCTTCTGCAACGATGAAATTGGCCACAAGCAGCCAATTCCGTTGCTACAGACAGGAGGGCTGTGGAGATACCAGAAGATGCTGGCCTTTAAGTTGCTCAGTATTCAGGCTGGATAATGAATGAGGTCCTTGTGGTTGTCATTTGTGAGCTGAGTAACAGAATTTTAGGACCAGAAAACGATGCAGAGGCTTGCCAAGGTGGCACCATCAATTAGAGACAAACACAGCCAAGGAAAGGAAGTCATGTGCTCCCACCAGCATGAAGTTAGAAATCTGTGTCAGGCATAAGGATACACTTAGCTGCTGCCTTGTGAATGTATAATAACTCCATTTCACACAAGGAGGAGAAATACTTCTGTTCTAGACGCAATGGATTATCTGCTGTTTAGGAAAATGCGTCTGGGAACTACAGGACCTTTCTGTTGCAAGATCTAGTGTTAAATTCCAACCCTTCTAAGCCTCAACTTACTGATCCATAAAATGGGAAAGAGAATATCAGAGGGGGCTATGTATAGTCTGTGAGCTAATATATGTAAAGAAATTAACATAGTAAATTGTAAACAAAACAATTGGTCTTTCCGCCTTGCACATATTTGTCTCACATGTCTCGAATTCTCATGTCAGACTGAAGGTTTCCTGTAGGTTCTCTTGGCAAAAGAAGCCTAGCTGAATCCGCAAACTTAACTTCTCAAATCAAAACAATTGATTCCGTAAGAGTGAAAGAGGCTGGCTCATTAACTTACAGAAAAAAAATACTAAAAAGAGAGTGATTGACTCTAGAATCACAGGAAAACCAAAGTTTCAGAATTAATTGAAAGTACCCACACAATCAACAGCAAAGACATCAAACTGCCCATGTCATGGTAGACCAACCAACATTGAAGCAGGTGCACCCAACAGACTTCAGGGTTTCTAACTGTCAATGCCAAAGGCATCAGTCTGGCTCATGCCAAGCCCTCTAATCACTCAATTAAAGACCCTACTCGATGGTGCTCTGTCTGCATATTCCCCAGAAAACCTTCTGAGTAACTTTATAGATATATGCCCCGAGTGATTAGAAGAGCAATAACCAATGCTAATGTTGAAAGTGTCTAACACTCCAACAGATGGCTTAAATTTCATGACAGTCACCGTGAAGCAGGAGTTACTTTGATCCACATCTTCATCACTGTGTAAGCTGAGAAGTTCAGTAACGTGTCCAACAACACCCAGCTAACAAGTGGGGGAATTGAAAGCCAAACTCAGGCTGCTTCAGAACCTGTGCTTTTCACAATTGTGTTAGACTTTCTGCAACGCACAGAGTTAGTATCACGAGGGTCCTCAGCCCAATTGACTACTGTATTTAATCATACAATTGAACTTCTTAGCATTGTGATCACACGCAGAAGCCATGCGGACCTCACCTCATAATTAGGAATCCACGCCTCTGAGACGGAGCTGCTTTTGGGGAGCAACCAAAGCTAACCTCCACACCCACAGCCTTGAGGGTGAGAGACCAAGCTGTATGAGCTTGCAAGGTTTTCCAGGAGATAGCAAGCCTGAGCTCAGTGGACACACATTCCACTGGCATGGGGTGTAAGATGACTGCTGCTGCCCCTGAATACACTGTGCACACAGTGTTCAGGGACCCGGTAGACACAGTGAGATGTGGGCACAACGGAGACAGTCCTCCACTACGCCTTCTGCGTGATCAACAGGCTGATGATGCAACAGCAACTGTCCACAGCAAGCAGGACTTTCCTTCCTTCTCCCTGCCCAAACCAGCCAGTCCAGCCAGCACCACTGGGGAGAGAGCTGTGTTTACACACGTGTGTGTCAGATGTTTTGTTCTCCTGTTTCTTCAAGGATTTCAAAATCAAACCCAGATACCTGGATCATGCCCCCGGTGCTATAGCTTTTCTTTGTTGTTTGCCTCTCTGTTTCTAAGCAGGTGACTCAGAGGCATTCAAGGGAACACAGAAATCCAGCATGCACTGTGATGCAGACTTCACATAAAGAACTAACTGCCCACATTGTAATAAGAATCAGGAAGCAATTTAGGATACACATTTAGCAAACATACGAGAGTATATTCACTAAAGAAATAAAGCATTTTTGAAAGCTGAAGTATTTACTAACTAGCTCACAATAAAGCAAATTTAGTGGGACAATATATATATATTTATGGCTCCTACAGCCTCATGGCATCAAATCTTGTATTCTGCTGCATTTATTCTTTGAAGATACTCATTTAGTCTGACATCTCTCCATACTGTCCTGTTTTCCAAAACCCCATCTCCGTGGCCCCAGACTCTAAGCATGAGAGAGATCTGAATATGTAGAAAAAAAAAACAGATTAAAATTAAGGCAGGCGTTCATTCGAGACAGAGTTCACTTCAGGCATCTGTCACGTGGAGGTCTCCAGCCTGCCCCAGGTGGCATGATCGCTTTTTCCTCATAGGTCCAGCCTTCTGTTGAATGACATGACCTCACTCATCCCTAGCTTGGCAAATCCCCTGAGCTACAGGATAACAACAATTCCACCACTTCCCCATATTCAGACACCCACTCTAAGCTCACTCTGCACCCCCTGCAGTGACTCAGAGAGATCCTGTCCATTGTGTTCCTAGATTCTTGTTTACTGGAGTTATGGAATTCGTTGAAAACGGAAACATTTCCAAGTAGAAATTCAATATGACAGAGAGATGGCACCCTACTGTGTCAACTTTCCACACCAAAAAGGGGCCCACATGAAATTAAATTACCTGCCAGGCCCAAAACTCACGACATTTCAATGAGTTGAAAATAAATCACCAATCCTTGCAAAGAAAGGAATGTGATATCTTCCACTGAGTTTTCTAAATACACAACTTTTCTTAGTGTTGTTCTAAATAGACACTAAATACTATAGAAAGTGTAAAACAAATATGCAAACAGCAATGTGGTGAAACTCACCTAGAAAATAAAATCTGTCAATTGTCACCAAATCAGTTACTCCTTTGGCTTTGAGGTCACATTATATTTTCATGTAATCATAAAATCGTAGGGCTCCTTTGTAAAACACACAATATTTTCAGATTAAGCACCTTTCAAGAGGCTTGGTTCTTCAGACACTAATGACAATGGGTGTTTATTAAAGCAGGCTGCAAAGTTTCTGAACTCAAAAAAATCATACAATCAGGAAACAACTTCAAATTAACTGCCTACGTACCGTACAATAAAAATTTTCATGTTCCAGACATGAAATGGCAAAAAAAATCATTTCACATTTTACTGAAAAATAAATCATACCAATCCTACAATATTTATTCTTACATCTCAAAGTTTTGATATTTTAAAATAATGTAAAAGAAAGGAGACAATCAGCAAGCACTAGGTTATACTGCCTTTCTGCCACCTGGCCCCAAATAGTTCTTTCTGTTTAAAGATTTATTTATTTTTATTGGAAAGTAAGATTTACAGAGAGAACGACAGAGAGGAAAAAGCTTTCATTTGTTGGTTCACTCCCCAAGTGTCCACAATGGCCAGAGCTGAGCTGATCCAAAGCCTGGAGCCAGGAGCTTCTGCCAGGTCTCCCACGCAGGTGTAGGATCCCAAGGCTTTGGGCTATCCTCCCCTGCTTTCCCAGGCCACAAGCAGGGAGCAGGATGGGAAGTAGAGTAGCTGGGATGTGAGCTGGTGCCCTTATGGAATAGTGGCACATGCAAGGTTACCACACTGGACCCCTCAATCAGTTCTTAAGACAGAGTTAGTGACACCTCCCCAACAAGTACCAAGTTGCTTTTCATGTTTCCACTCAACTAGTTTTTCTGGTGTGCTCGTAACTGCGTTACTCCACCATAAACCCCTTAGCACTTTTGAAACAGCCTCTTGCCCTCGGAGGAGGAAGATTGATCTGGGGATCCAAGACCCATGCTCAAAAGCTCGCTATCAGCAAATCTGCTGGGGAGAGAGACTTCCCCGCATGTCTCAATGGCTCCATTAAGTAACACTGTGTGATTGAGAGGCCAAAACATACATTAATAAAAATTAAAATTTGCCTGCCTAAAATTTGAGACACTAAGCAGCCATATTTTTACAAAAAGAGATCAAACAAAAATCATCTCAATGAACATATAAAGTTGTCAATTGCAATGCAACTGCTACACAGAAAGATTTCCACAAGCGGTAAGCTAGATGTTCCTGATTTGGGCTACGACATTAAAAAAAAAAGTGCTGAAAAATGAAAATTAAATTAAAAGTACAAAACAAAGGAAAGATATTTAACCAGGGAGGAATTATTAGCACAAAGAATTACAAAAGAGTAAGACGAGGCAGGCTCAGGAGAAGCGCCCTGGGAGCTGATGGAATGTGTCTGCCATGCCTTGTTAAAGAAAGCATACCATTCTACCAGTTTACATAATTAAATCACAGTGTCCATTAGCAGATCTGAAAACTAATGCTCCTGCTCTGGCTTTAGTAAAGGAAAGGAAAAAAACAAAAAACAAGAAAAAAAAAAAAAAGGAAGGAGGAGCGATGACGCACCAACATCATGGTTAGGAGGAATTACTAACATTTGAATGACAACTATTCCCAGCTCCTCCTGTCCACTTTCTAAAGTTAGACACGTGTCAACTGCTAACACTTCGCACAGAAAGAACTTTGATTCGTTTTCTACTTCCTCTTCACAGATGATTTTTGCCTCCAAAAAATTAATCTTCCTTTTTTTCCCAGAAAGTTAATCAATTTGTACAGGAATTAAAAAAAAAAAAACTGTTTCCTTAATCTTTTTTTTTTTTAAAGATTTATTCATTTTATTACAGCCAGATATACACAGAGGAGAGACAGAGAGAAAGATCTTCCATCCGATGTTTCACTCTCCAAGTGAGCCGCAACAGGCCGGTGCTGCGCCGATCCAATGCCGGGAACCTGGAACCTCTTCCAGGTCTCCCACGCGGGTGCAGTGTCCCAATGCATTGGGTCGTCCTCAACTGCTTTCCCAGGCCACAAGCAGGGAGCTGGATGGGAAGTGGAGCTGCCAGGATTAGAACCGGCGTGCATATGGGATCCCGGGGCTTTCAAGGTGAGGACTTTAGCCGCTAGGCCACGCCGCCGGGCCCTGTTTCCTTAATCTTTTTGAAGACTTTTTTTTTTTAATTGTGTAAGATCCATAAAAGAAATTAGAACTGGTTGGCAATTTAGGAGAGTTCATTGTTCTGTTTTTATGGCCTCAAAATACTTTTCAGGTACCCAATGCAACACATACTTTTCACAATCTACACCACAAGAAAGTCTGAGTTCTCTCTGACTCTCACTACCCTACAGTTAAATGATAGAAGACTCTAGAACTGACAGAAGAAGGAGCAGTTAAAAGAGGGACACAGAAAATGACCACAGCTAGCAGGCCCTTTCAGGCTTAGTAGCTGGCACTCACAGGAAGTCCCTCTCTGCCAACTCCCATCCTCTTTTTAGTCATTAATGTTTATTCATGCTTATTTATTTGGAAATAAATTTAGTGATTTATCTACTTGGAAGGCAGCGAGAGGAGAACAGTGACAAGATCTCCCCTCTGCTCGTTCACTCCCCAAATGCCCACAGCGAGTTTGGTCAGCTTGAGGTCAGAAGTCAGGAAAGGCACTGGGATCCCCAACAAGGGTAGCAAAGACCAAGCATTTGAGCCGTCACCCGTTGCCTCCCGGGTGCACTGTCAGAGACCTGGACAAGAAGCAGAGCTGGTATTAATGCCAAGCACTCTTGAGGTGGGATATGGCATCCCGAGTGGCTTCTTGGCCCACTGTGCCACAGTGCCTGTTCCAGCCTTTCTTTTTTTCCCTTCAAGTCATTCAGCAAACATCCCACTCCAAAACGGACAGCCTTTTCGAGGTGGATATTTCTCTGTTTCTACTCAAGCCAGTTGATCACTTGCCCTACCTCTCTACATGAACCTCCTTTTTAGAAATGATAGAGAGGGCCCAGCGGCGTGGCCTAGCGGCTAAAGCCCTCGCCTTGAAAGCCCCGGGATCCCATATGGGCGCTGGTTCTAATCCCAGCAGCTCCACTTTCCATCCAGCTCCCTGCTTGTGGCCTGGGAAAGCAGTCGAGGACGGCCCAATGCATTGGGACCCTGTACCCGCGTGGGAGACCCGGAAGAGGTTCCAGGTTCCCAGCTTCGGATCGGCGCGCATCGGCCCGTTGCGGCTCACTTGGGGAGTGAATCATCGGACGGAAGATCTTCCTCTCTGTCTCTCCTCCTCTGTGTATATCTGGCTGTAATGAAATGAATAAATCTTTAAAAAAAAAAAAAAAGAAAGAAATGATAGAGAGCAAAAAAGAAGGACCTGGAGAAGAAATGGTTCATCTGTCTCCCCAAAACCTGAGTGATGGAGTTCAGCCATGTCAACATTGCAGAATGCGAGAATATGCCAAGTCAAAGACAACGGATCGCAAGGCAATGTCAGCCAGGACAATGATGATAACTTCTCAGCCCAGGGACAGGGGCATGTCCGTGTGGGTATGCTTAAACTTTTGCTTCCAAAACAGTTAATTCTGAGCACTGGAACTTCTTATTTGGAAAAAAAAATTCCATAAAGAAAACCCAGTATGTTTTTAGAAAAAAAAAATTTCCCTAGCCAGGATTCTGAAGAGCAAGGACAATAATGTAGCCTGTAATGGATAATCTAATGCACTGTTTATTCATCTGTGGGCCTGTTTCTACTGGAGAGAATGGAAAGTATTTTTTTTTTCCTTCCCCCATTCCAAGAAGTCTTGACATTCAGAGACTGGGTTCCTGGGTCTTAGAGAGTCTTCAGCAGATTTCAGGAACTGAAACAGATGTTGGCAGGTAGACAGGAGGCCAGCCCCCCACCAGCCCTCTCACAGGAAGGAGACAGCCTACTGAGACATGCTCCAGCCTCAATTGCCTAAGTCTCAAACACAGGCAGCCTCCTTTGGGACTTGAGCATGCACCAGTGTCATTGGGCTGTCCGTGTGAATGACCCAGAGTTGCACCCACTTCATTCCAATGCAGGGCAAAGACAGGCAGAAGACTGGACTGTTAGGGCCATTAGGGGAGCAAACCAGGGGATTCAAGCCCTCTGTCACTCTTAGTCTGCATTTTAAATACATCTTTTTTCAAAAATGATTCTGCCCATTGCAGGTATGCAAGAACATTACATCCTCAGACAAGAACAAGACAGATCATTTAATTCCGTGTGGCCATGAAATGTACACAACCTTTGAAGAGTAGGGTATGATTCCTGGCTCCTATATCACCTGATCATGGCATGAAGCCTGTATCAACTAGCTAGCATGGAAAACATGACACATCAGACCCCCTGTGTTGAGCAACACCCCAACGCCCTGACATGCTTAGCAGCAACCCACAACATCAGAAGCCTGCAACTTACAATACAATACTTCAGAAAGTGTGTGCAAAAGCCGAATTAAAAGATTAGTTTCTTTGGGGCAAGCATTTTTCAAATCTTCTTTTCATAGTAAATATTTTCCACACACTTTTTGAAGAACATAGAATATATGCAGGGATTTCAAAAAGTTTTGAAAAAAACATCTTATAATGCTATTGTTTTTTTAAACAAAGTTTGTGGAACCTACTTACATGTCCTTTCATTGTTTTAGCCAAAGTTCATGGTCCTTTGAACCCTGACTTACCATTGTAACAAACAGAAACGAGCACAGAATGTTACCCATGCAGTTTGCAAATGGACGGAATCCTTGGTACCTTCTTAATTAGAATCCAATGGCTGCCAGCTGTGTGTCCCAGAAGCACTAATCAAAGTCAGGTCAGGTACATTCTAATAGTTATTAATGACAAGGAAAAGATCCAGCCAGATTTTGTCAGGTTTGGTCAACTCAGGCAAAAAGATCTCCTTTATTTTAAATGCAGTAAGGTAAAACAAGTAGAAACACTCCAAAACCAACCAAACAAAAGTCAAGAAAACAAAACCAAAAACATCCCAAATACAACTAGACTTGAAGGTTTCAAAGTGAGTGCAGGCAAGTAATCTCGCTGGTTCTCTCTAAAACAGCCTTCCTTCAGGAGAATCTCTTTTCAGAGCTAAAAGATTAATCACTGAGTTCCATGAGCACACTTGTAAATGATGACTGCTTGTAGAACATCCACATGGAGCAAACAAGTGATAAGAGCGTTGTACATACCTTGCCACTCTAGAATAATGAAGAACCCTACAGAGGTCATTGTCTCCCAGCATGCATCCTTAAATATATCTGCTCCTTTCCAAGCTTTAATTATTGGATCTGCATTCAGGGGCAGTGATTATCATATTGCATCAGCAATTCAAGTGCCTCCCATTCAATTTACAGAATGCTTAAAGCTGTAAAGCTGAATCTAACTGGAATCACAAAGTCATAAAGGAAGAATGTATCCCAGGCCTGGGGTTAGTGGATCTAGATCCAATCATGTTCATGCAGTGCCTGAGATTCCAGTAAGGTCACTGGGCTCTCACTACACAACTGTGATTACAAAATCAATGGTGTGAACGATGCCAATTAAGAATCCTGCACCAGAATCCAGGAGTCTCTGATTTTAGAGTTATTGTTACACAGCCTCCTTCCCTGAGATGACCACCAGTATCACCTGGAATGACCCCAAGCCATTTCCCTCCTGAGCCGTTTCCAAAGGTTATAGAAACGCCATGCTTTTGTGGTGACATATAGCAATTCAATCTTGTTTAGAGTTCAAGCCCCAGAAAGGGTATGTTGTCTTTCAGGGCCAGGCACAAAGGCAGCTCAGCAGAAAACAGCTGAATAAGCTCTAAGGAACAATTGTGAATTCTCTAGGTGTGGCCTGTGATGACAACACAACAAAAGACGGAAGCCGTTTCAGCTTTAAATGAAAAGATTGCACAAAGCCTGGTAAGACGTTTCATACTCAAAACACTGGCCAAGTGGCTTACCTTGTTTGAAATGCAGTCTGCTATAAACTACTAGGAAGGGGTTCTTTCATTGGAGACCAAATAGATAAACAAGGTTAAATACCTTTCCCTTGAAACCTATTTTACTTATGTAAAGTCACTGTAAAACCAAAGGCAACAACAAGAAAATAAACACAGACGGCAGACTGTGTCTTTCCGCAGTAAAGTCAAGGTCAATCAATTTACCATATTGCAAAATCCAGACCATTCTACCATGACAATATTCACAGGGCACCACATACCATGGCCTCCCAAGCACTGCTGCTTTAGAATCGCTTGTTTCACTTATGACTTTGACCAGGCACTGCTGCTTCTGGATCAAAAGGCACAGAACATTTTCTAGAACATTTGCCTGTGCTGTAAATGGACTGGGCCAAACCAGCTGTCTGATCCTGTGCTTCTTTCCGCCCCTCTCTTTTCAGTCTTCTTAAAAAGAAGAGGTATCTGTCACAAAATATACTAAAAAAAAAAAAAGCACGAAGAAATTAAGACCCCAATAAAGTAGTGCTTACAACTTTTATCAGTTAACTGAGAACAAAATTCTACTTTGTTATTTTAATGTCAATTAAAAATTTCTAAAAAGTGCTATAAAATCAGCAAGAGTTTGTGTGTGTGTATGTGTGTGTGTGTGTGTGTGTGTGTTTTAAGGTGGTTAGTTGCCAAGCATTTGGCATTGTCCTTAGGACAGCATTTGGGGTGCTCACACCACCTATCAGAGGGCTTGCATTTGGCTACTAGATCCACTTCCATTTCCAGCTTCCTGGAAAAGTATATCCTGCAAGGGGGTAGGTAACACTCAGGTATGTGGGTCCTTCCCACCCACTTGGGGGAACTCAGAATTCCTGACTCGTGGCTTCGGCCTAGCCCTGGTTGCTGCTGGTATCCAGTTCACTCACCAACAGATGAAAGATCTCTAGCTCTGCCTCACTTTCTCACACAAAAAATAAGGTTTTAGAAATAGTCTACAAAGGGTTACTACTCTATTCACTAATACCAATTTCCACTTATTTCCAGATATTTACTTTGAGGTCTTTCCAAGTATGAAACTCCATGTAAGCATGGTTTAATAAGGACAAAAGATCCTGATACATGATCTGCAGGAATCTTAAGTAACACTGCATTGGAACTTTTAATACATGCAAATATGGCATATAACCCTGATATCGGTACAATACTGGACATGAAACCAACATTAATCAGTGAGTCACTTGGTATCTGTAGTAACTCTAACAGTGTGTCTGTGTATTTCTGCTTACAATATGTAACATACTTTTTTTTGAGTTTTGTTATTCTTTTTTTTTTTTAATTATTTATTATTTAACTTCAGTAATTACATTGTATTATGTGACACAGTTACATAGATACTTGGGTTCTCCCCACCCCTCCCCAAACCCTCCCACCATGGTGGATTCCTCCACCTTGTTGCATAACCACAGCTCAAGTTCAGTTGAGATTTCCCCATTGCAAGCGTATACCAAACATAGAGTCCAGCATCTTATTGTCCCGTCAAGTTCAACGGCTTCTTAGGTATACCCTCTCTGGTCTGATGACAGAGCCAGCAGAGTATAAAAAAAATCTGAGTTTTGTTATTCTTAATAAATCCTTTTGGCATTTGCATATGCTCTCTGGTAAAAAACCATTCTGTATACTGATACATACGACTATACAGAATGGATAAGACATTTGGTTAGAACAGTGAAGTGTGGTAAGAAGTAAACCCTTATTTTGGTGTCAGAGTTAAACATCTGTCACTTCCCCAAATACGAAATGCTCTTTAAAATGGGTCCTACTCTAACATGTTGCCTTGTGACTCTCCTTCTAGAAATTGTAAGCTCATGTCAGACAAGCATCTGCTTTGTTCCCTCTATAGTCGTAGTACAACACCTAGCAAAGTCACACATGATAAAACCTTGTCAAATAACTAAGCTGACGGATGAAGCTAAGAAAAATGAGATAAAGGAAAATTCTACCCAAAATGGGGGTTGGGTAAAGGGGTTTGGTCATAATCAACCCTAATCTTTCTTAACCTCCTTTTTTGGGAATTTCCTGGACACAACAGTGAAGACACACTGGGATGTCCTAATCCCATCTCTGAGGACCTAAGCTCCAGCCTCAATCTACTTCCAGCACTGAATTCCTGCTCACAGGTTGCCTTGCAGGCAACAAAGGATGGCTCAGGTCCTGGAGTCTCTGCTACCCATAAGGGAGATGCAGAGGGAATTCCTAATTCCTAGCTTCTGCCTAGCCCAGTCATGGTTGTGGTGGGCAATGAACTGGTGAACCCAGGGAATGGGAGATAAGTCTTTTGCTCTCTTTCAAACAAATTAAAATTTGAAAATCTTCTTTTTTAAAATTGATGACAATTATCCTGTTGCAGTTTCTCCTAAGAATCCTAAATCTTCACTAGGATGCCATGAATATGTAGCAGGCTGCAGCAAAAGCTATGCAAAATCAAATTCTATCCCTCGCCTCCCTGGGACTCAATCTAAAATGGTTGACTTGACAGGTACAAAGGATCATTTCTACAAAGATTTAAGCAACTGTAAATATATTTAAAACAATCTATATAGGTGGAAGGGTTAAAGCAGCCATGGAGTGAGAGCTTTGGGGGGTGGGACAGATTGCTTTTGACAAATAAGCACACCCTCAACACAACTGACAGAAGTAGGTCATGATGAGTAAGTGAATTTTCCACTGACTCATTTCCACATGTATCCTGGGCAGCAAAAAGACACCACTGATCTAGTTCTCTACCTGAGAGAGCTGTACTAATCAGTTCTCCAACGAAAGAAGCCAGGACGACATGTACCTCAGCATGGAGGGCAGCCATTCTGATGTATAATCAGGTCAGTAGGTAGAGAGGTAGCAGGACTGCTCGGAAGAGGCATGTCAGAGACATCCCAGCCTTTAGCAACACGTCCAACCCAGATGGTAGGGAGGTGGCAGTAAGGCAAGCTGTGTTCTTCGTCCAGCTGACAGAACAGCACAATCAGTTTCAACAGGGTTGCAACAATTAACATCTACTTGATCAGTGTTTAACTTTGAATGCAAATAAACTCTATTTTAAGTTGGATGAGGGGAAGGGGGGGCCTTGGTAAATTATTTCTAAAAACAAATTCATTAATTTTAGTGCAAACGGAGCACTGTAAATGTCAAATAGTCACCATCCATTATGATAATAGGGCCCAGATAATCTTTCTAACTTATTCAAAGTTCAATGCATGAATGATCTGAGCCCTCAGTCTCCAGAAAGAGCTTAAAATATGTTCTTATTTCAAAAGTTCACGGGCAATAAATCAGATTAAAGACGGGACAGGAATGGTCCTCTTCTGCCGCCAACTCAGGGCAATGCCCCGTGGCTTTTGCTGGAGCACAGGGAGCTACAAGTTGGTCAGTGTGCAGGGTCCCTGAATGGGTGGCAATATAGAGACTGACAGTCTCTACCCACGAGAAAGTTATATAATCTAAGTGCTGGATCAATGCACATTTGTTGCATGACCACTGGTGGGAATCCTTCCATACAGCACCTGTGCTGACAAACTTTTCCTACATGAGGGAAGTACTCTTTGCTGTATAAAAGGATTCCAACCAATGGTCATGGGTCTTACTTTTTCTACCACAGTTGGGGAGTTAGGCAGCATTAATTATATTCTGAAAAAAATGTAATCAACTATGAGTAACACTGGCTGAAGCTACGGGGTGGGGGGAAAAGTCAGCATTAAAGCTGATTGATAAGAGCTCAACATCCATGACCTTAGTCTCTTTAGTACAAAGCTCTGTGGAACTAAGATACTAAATAAAATACAGCCATTGAGCTCTGCAAGGCTTTACAAAATGAGACATTGTAAGACAGTGATATAAACACGCAAGATAGGAAAGCTGGTGAGCTACAGAACATTAAGAAATCATTAGGTACTTCAGACATGTAATACTCATATGGCATTCACGTTTGGTCAACTAAACTCTCTTGAAACTATAAAATAGAACACAGCAGTTCAAAACCTGCCATCGCATTGCTAACACAAAATGGGTCTTATTCTATGTATCATTCCCAAGATTGAATGATTAGCCTCAGGATTGCTCTGGAATGGTGATTTACAAAAAAAGAACAGGTTTTTATTTTCTGAGTTAAAATGTCATCTCGATGATCTATTTTTGTCACCAATAGTTACATCTTCGAAAACCAAAATGAAGATTACCATTCTACAGCAGTTATCCAGTAGCCTTAGGATCAGAGACCTCACTCACTATGCAGTTACCCAGTAGCCTTACGATCAGAGATCTTACACACTATTAACCTGGTTTAAATGAAAATGTAACCGAAAAACAACCCTAAATCATTACATAGTGTCTCTGAGCCTCTCCGCAAGGGGGATGTGTGCTTAAGATATCTTCTCCTGAGATTACCAAAAGTAACCGGAGCCTTTCTATTACACTGCTCTGGGAAATGATTTGTTAAATGAAGACTTAAAAGAACATGAACGACATTCATCCACACACATACAAAATATCTGAATCACAGACATAGCCGTTTGGTTTAGAATGCAGCATTATAATTCCCTTGATGTTCCTAAATAACCATTATATTTAACATAGAATCCTGTGAAGTCTTGGTAAATATCAACTTTAAATATGTCTACATTTTTAACTTATGTAAAAAATCTCTCTCAGGGCTGGCATGGTAGTCTAATGGCTAAAGTCCTCACATTGCATCCATCAGGATCCCATATGGGTGCAGTCGAGGATGGCCCAAAGCCCTGGGACACTACACCCACATGGAGACCTGGAAGAAGCTCCTGGCTTCTGGCTTCGGATCAGCTCATCCCTATCCATTGTGGCCACTCAGAGAGTGAACCAGCAGATGGAGGATATCTCTCTCTCTCTCTGTAAATCTGACTTTCCAAGAAAAATAAGTAAATCTCTTTAAAAAAAATCTTTTTAATGAAATTTTTGCACCATGTAACCCACAAGTGACCCCCACAGCATAAACCTTTCAAGTCTGCAGATTGTCATTTCAAAGATGTGTTTCATAATCAAATTTTTTTAAAGATTTATTTATTTTATAGCAAAGTCAGATATACAGAGAGGAGGAGAGACAGAGAAGAAGATCTTCCATCCGATGTTTCACTCCCCAAGTGAGCCGCAACAGGCCGGTGCGCGCCAGTCTGATGCCGGGAACCTGGAACCTCTTCCGGGTCTCCCACACGGGTGCAGGGTCCCAAGGCTTTGGGCCGTCCTCGACTGCTTTCCCAGGCCACAAGCAGGGAGCTGGATGGGAAGTGGAGCTGCCAGGATTAGAACCGGCGCCCATATGGGATCCCGGGGCGTTCAAGGCGAGGACTTAAGCCGCTAGGCCACGCCGCTGGGCCCTCATAATCAAATTTTAAACTCAAGAGAAACAAGCTTAGATTTCCTTCCTGCTCTCATTGTCCTCCCCAAGGAAACACAGCTTTCTTCTACAGCTCCTGTCCCATCGTTCTTCATGGACACAGAGGTTAGATTAGCAAGAGGTTTTCTAAATTGGAAACACTAATTTTACAATAAGGGGGAAAATAAAACTCAACAATCTAAGCACAAACACCTTGCCACAAAATTTCGCAAGCTCAATTTCCAATTCTTCTCATCCTTACTTTCTTAGAGATGGAATATGTAAGATGGTAAGGTTCCCTCACCATCTAGAGGTAGAATCAAACATCGGTCGCTATCTAGTGCTGCTATGATCAAAGCTGTTTAATCCTAAATACTACACCAAAGAAAAATAAAACACATATGTTCATGAGAAAGAGAAGCATATAGCTCCTTGGCTTATCCTGCCTAGAAAACACTACTTGTACACCACGTGCTAACAACTGCTTCACTCTACCTCCATTTCTCTTGGGAATACACAGGGCTCTAAAAGATGAGATTCAGGCTTACTTGTAATCATGTCTAAAGGCTTGAGGCTCCTGCAAGAGACAGTCAATATTAACTCTGGTGCTCCTAATTCATCCTCATGTGAATAACTCAATCCTTAACATGAAACCCTTCCTTGGGATACGGTTAGACCCACATATTCAACATCTCCACTTGAACGTCAGCAGCTGCTCCAATTCAGTGACTCCCAAACTAAAGTGCACTTCTTCACTAACCCCATCCTGGTGCCTGGAGTCCCTGTTCCAGTTACTGGGGTCATTATCTAAAAGCCTAAAGCAGAAAACAGCAGCATAAACCTCCACAAGTGGCCTCCCTCACTCCAATCATCACATTAATCATTCATTCATATGCGTCTCCTTACAATCTCACAGCCACTAACCTGGTTGTGGCATCATTATCTCCTCTCCCCAAGAACCTGGCCAATCACCCTCTCACTGTGGTCCTGGATCCCCTCTGTTCAACTCTCATTCATCTGTCAACGGTCAGAAGTCTTTCCAAAGAGAAAATCTTATCATAAAACCCTTCACTGGGTCCTTTGCCCTTGAAGTGCATTCCACGCCTCTACTATCACTCTCATGGAATTTCTTAACTCTTACCCTTCTCTGTCTGCTATCTGATCTGTCTGCTTGGAATATTCTCATCAACACGCCACTGACCTCTCACCCACCAAGAGTTTCCACTTCTTGGTTCAGTGTCCCCTGGATAGGGCAACTCCAACCTCCCCCACCTCCCCTCCCAGGGCACAGATGGGAAGTGATAAGAGCAGACACATGATCACACGTGATGCTGCCCATGCTTGTCACACCTCTGCATCTTCTTGTTTCCACATCCATTCCCACTGCAGTCCTCATAACATAGCGAGTTACGCAGATGGTGCAAACTATCCCCTCCTCCACGGCCTTCCCAACACAATGGCTTACCACAGAGAAGGCTGAAGTAACAAATGCAAAGGAATTCAGACTGCCCCTAGCTCCGCATTCTAAACCACATGTCACAAGCAAAATCTCCCCTGCTTTAAGCAGTTTGTAAATAACTTTCAAACTATTTATCTATCTGAAAGAGAGACAAATAGGTAAAGGGATCTTCTAACTGCTGGTTCAGTCCTCCAAATTGCTACAATGGCTAGGGCTGGCGCAGGCTGAAGCCAAGAGCCAGGAACTCCATCTGGTCTCCCACATGGGGCCTAAGCACTTGAGTACATCTTCTGCTGCTTTTTTCCAGGCACATTAACAGAGAGCCGGACTGACAGTGAAGCAACCTGGACTTGAACTGGCACTCCAATATGGGAAGCTGGAAGCACAAAGCAGTGGCCTAATTCACTGTACCATGGCCCTGGCCCCAGGTATATCTTCTTAAATTTGAAAGTGACCCAAAGAATAGAGGCTATTGCCCAGGGTAGTTGCCAGAAAAGAACCATGTGCGAAATGTGAGTTGCTGAAAACAGACAAAAAGGCAAACAGCTTCTTCACCCAAGCATCTATTCCTTAAGAAGCCATACACCTGGGCCCGGCGGCGTGGCCTAGCGCCTAAAAGTCCTCGCCTTGAAAGCCCCAGGATCCCATATGGGCGCCAGTTCTAGTCCCGGCAGCTCCACTTCCCATCCAGCTCCCTGCTTGTGGCCTGGGAAAGCAGTCGAGGACAGCCCAATGCATTGGGACCCTGCACCCGCGTGGGAGACCTGGAAGAGGTTCCAGGTTCCCGGCTTCGGATCGGCGCGCATCGGCCCGTTGCGGCTCACTTGGGGAGTGAATCATCAGACGGAAGATCTTCCTGTCTCTCTCCTCCTCTGTGTATATCTGGCTGTAATAAAAATGAATAAATCTTTAAAAAAAAAAAAAAGAAGCCATACACCTGTTACCAGGCTCCAAGTCCTTATCACACACAGTGAAGGCAGAGCATCTCCTTTGAGGACAGACAGGTGAAGTCTATACTCGGATTTGTAGGAAGAAAACTAGGAAGAAATTCCCATGGGTGCATCCCATAGCCATGTCTGAGAGCCCATCACTAAAATGTGTTTCTTCTTGTGGTTGCGCCATCACAAGGCATTCCAGACCTCTATTTGTGGTGAACACAGGAGTACGGTCTACAGATAGGACTGACTTTGCTTTCCCAGGACAGTGGGTTCACTGGAGGAGGATAAAGACCATCTGTAAGAGCCACTGCTCAAGACACATTACGCTGTATTAATGTAATACCTATTGTATTGCAGTGCATTCCACAGTACGGCTGAATAAATGGTCAAACCATCTATCCTAGTACGTTGAAATAAAAAATGGTTGTCTTCTATGTTAATTATCTGCATTTTATCATTAAAACTGTAGTCGGTAAATATTCTTATGTATCTTCCAGCAGTAAGTCTAAAACTTTATAATTACATAAAGATGCCTTCCTGATCATTTTTAATAATTTCACAAAAAATCATGCTAAAATAGAATTCATTGTAATGATCCTACCTTCCGTATTTAACATGAGATATTTGCATTTGACAAATTGAGGTAACCAGATCATTTTTTACCAGATTCTGTTTAGCAAAGAGTTCCCTTTTCATCAGATTTCAGTATGACAACATGAACCAAAGCTCCAAGATAAGGAGGGAGGGAAAAAGTGCCTGCCATTTATTCTGTGCTCAGCTCCTGTGAGTCACTAAAAACATGATGGATTTTCTTTTCCATCTCTTGAACAGAATCCTGGGGTCTCGAGTATTACAGGAGGGGAAAATGTGCCTGAGGGGTTATGATTTACAATGATTTTATTTCACGCTGATTAGCATAAACGACCATGATAGAAAATTGTATGCAAACTTTACAAGAGTCAATAGGAGATATTGACCCACACAGCAGCTAGAGGAGGGAAAGCGCTTACCACCCATGCTTCTAGCTGCCTCTCTCATATCGTGAACAACACTCCATGTTTACAAGGCATTCCTATGGCACATGAGCTGCCTTCAGGAGCAGAGGGACAAACCAAATTTCAGGACTCCACTCTCCTTTCTGTTGGGCGGAAAAGAGTGTACCCAGATTCAAAGAGGCCCAAGATCACTCCTGCCAAGCCGAGAGGAGGATGCTCTGTCGGAAACCACTGTGGGATGCTAGCAGAGCAGACAAGAACAAGGCATTTAGAAACATCCATAGCTCTCCCTTATTCTTTGAGACCATCAATCTTTCTTCTCCTCAAAATACAAAGGTGCAAATGGTAGGCAGGCAGTGAGGAGAAATGGCTATTTTTTTTCCAGAAAGGCTAGGACAGACTTTACTTGCCACCCTTACATCAAAAAGCCCAGGGAAAACACTGATTAAGAAACAACGCCAGGGTGTCGAAAAACGTTGCAACAAAATAGATATAATTTCCTGGTTCTTTTTCCATAAACTTTGCCCTTAAACCCAGATCATTCGGACACAAACTTTAGGAAAGAAAACTACTTGACTAGCAGATAAAAGGAGCCCAGATTATTTGTGGGCTGGAAGAAAGTATCTGAAGAGAATCCAGCAGGTTTCAGATGGCCGATTTCTGGGCCAGGTGAGTCAAAGGTCAAAGGTGACGTTTTTGGGCTTAATCTCCTCTTGCTCATGCCAGCATCTACAGTCCGTGCCCAGACAGACTTCAGGGGCCCTCGGAGCCAGCCTTTGCCTACACTTCAGCGTCTAGGCTGCTGGAGACACCACAGAGCTTCTAACCCAACTATTTCTAAACTAAGATCCATGCACTTGCAGGAGTCCCTGGGGAGTCCATCAGGTCCAGGAACTCACCTTGTGCTTTGCAAATTCTTTATTATTACTGACCAGAAACTGAAATATAACATTTCCTTAACTGGTACATATATAATTACAACATGAGTATTATTTGCAATTTGTCACCACCAGGAATACATGCATTTTTATGTTACTGAAGCCTGACTTACACAGTCTTCCTATTTAGCAACACTTCCCAAACCCACTTTAACCAGATCTGCTTCTAAATCTTGGTAACTGGAAAGCTAAAAAAGGGCCACATGAATCACAAATATTTTAAGGCGTTGATGGGGATTTGAACATAAGTGGTGTCCTTTTATGAAACTATAGAAGAATACCTCAAAAGATCATGGAAATGTGGAATTAAAAGATGTTTATCTTGGCAGCCAGTGTGGTGCACGATAGCCCATACTGCAGAATCCCGATTCAAGTTCTGCTCCGCTTCTAATCCAACTTCCTGTTCCTGAGCCCCAAAGGCGTCAGCTAATGGCCTAACTGCTTGGGTCCCTGTCACCCTGACCTGGGAGACCAGCATGGTGTCCTCAACTCCTGACTTGGCCTGGCCCTGCCCTGCACGTGACTGGCTACTTTACGAGGAATGAATCATCGACACAAGAGCTGTCTTCCTTTCTGACAATCTGCCAATCAGATCAACTTTTTGACAAAAGTTTATTTTGCTTGAAGAAAATTGAGATCATTACAATTATCCCATTTTATGCAATTTCTATGGACTTGCTCAAGTAACCTCATGCATTATATTCATTTCAGATCTTCTGAGAAGACACTGATAATAGGCTCTGCTATACCATCAGTGGAATCCATGGTTTTTTTTAAAAAAAGCTGAGGAACAGGTAAATAGTCGAAGCAGCAAACATTTTTAATGGTCACAGAACCAGTGAGCAGCAGCAGCACAAACATGAGCAACAGGATTCCTTGGCTCACATCCCATCACACTGGCTCACTTCAGCTGATCCTCGCTAGAAAGAACGAGGAATGTCCAAACACGAGCATGTGAGGGAAGCATGTGCCAGGCTCTGCTGCTGCTCAGCTCTTAGTCCAGGCTCTTTCCTTCTCACTTTCATTACCATCAGTATTTGCGGGACCAGAGGCTGATTATCTAGTTTAGATACTAAGTAAGCCACAAGATCTATGCATCTTCGAAACTGAAAAACCAGTTCCCTTATTATTGACCATCAAAGAGGGTTTCTCCCTAAACACCCCCAACAGCAATAACTATGACTAAGGATATTTTCTAATCTTATCCTAAAAAGTGCACTCAAAAGTTCTTTTATAAGGGCCCGGCACGATAGTGCAGTGGTTAAAGTGTTCGCCTTGCAATGCGTCAGGATCCCATATGGGCACTGGTTCTAATTCCTGCGGCTCTGCTTCCCATCCAGCTCCCTGCTTGTAGCCTGGAAAAACAGTCGAGGACTGCCAAAAGCTTTGGGACCTTGCACCCGTGTGGGAGACCAGAAAGAACTCCTGGCTCCTGGCTTTGGATTGGCTCAGCACCAGCCCGTTGTGGCTCACTTGGGGAGTGAACCATAAGACAGAAGATCTTCCTCTCTGTCTCTCCTCTCTGTATATCCGCCGTTCCAATAAAAAATAAATCTTTTTTAAAAAAAGTCCTTTTTCTAAACCACAAAGAGGTAAGAAAGATAAAGCCCCTGAGTGCAAACAGAAACACCTAACAGCTAATATGCCGATGCTCCCCCATCAGCGAACCCAGGTTTGACATCTGAGTCTGGTTCCTGACTCCAATTTCCTGCTGCAGAATCTCGGTGGTGGGGGGAACAGCAATGACTCAACTATTCAGACTGCTACTGGTCAGAAGTAACACCTAGACTGAGTTCCAAAACATCTGGTTTTAGTCTATTCCAGCCCTGGCCATTGCTGCACGCATTTGGGGAAGGAACCAAAGGACGGCAACTCTCTTTTGATCTGTCTCTTTCTCCGAAAACACAGGAAACAATGTTTTAAGAGCTTCAAGTACCCTTCATGTCCATTAGATGACTACTACCAATAAAAAACTTGAGTACTGGTCAGGATATAGATGTAACCTTTGTGCACTGTTGGTAAAATGTAAAGTGATACAGTTGCTATGGAAAACAGTTACCCGTTGCTCAAACAGTGACTAATAGAACCACCAGCGATTGGGCATTATATGCAGAAGAATTGAAAGCAGGGTCTTGAGCTAGGTGCACACACCCATATCCAGGGCATTATTTAAAGCAGGATTACCGGCCAAAGTCAAAAGCTGGAACTAATAACCCAAGTGCCTATGCAGGGATGAGAGGATAAACAAAAGGTGGGATATGAACACAATATAATATTATATCGCCTTACATGGTAAGGAACGGTTGTTCAACCTAATCCCTGAGATGCCCAAGTTACACATCAGAATACCTGGGAACAGCTCCTCACTGCAGCTCCAGATTGCAGCTTACTGTTTGCTAATTCAGGCAATGGCACATAGTTGTGACGGCTCGAGTATCTGGGTGCTTGCCACCAATGTGGAAAACATGGATTGAGTTTCAGGGCCCTAGCTCCCCTAGTTTCAATCCTGGCCCAGACCCAGCTGCTGTGTGCATATGGTAAGTAAATCATGGAAATCTGGCTTTCGTTCTTTGTCAAATAAATACATAAATAAAGTTTTGAAGTACATTTTTTAGAGGAAGAAATTCCTGACACATGTCACTACCTGGGTGAGCCCTGGGGATATTATGCTAAGTGAAATAAGCAGGCCACAAAGAAAGAAACATGGTAAAAGTACACTGTTAGGAGGAATAGTGAGTCCAGGCAGAGGTAGTCTTGGGCCTGTAGAGAGTTGTGGAAACTGGCAGAACTTGTGAATGGACTTAACTATGGAAAGTACATTCGAAATTGACCAAGACAGATTTTTATTTTGTGTGTAGGCAAATACTTTAATCCTAAAATAGCAATACAGTATAGACTGGAAAAGAGATGAACCCTCCACCTCCAAGCCTTGTCCTGTTCGGCTGGATCCCTTGAAACATCACAAGCCATCTTACAAGGTGTTGTTGAGGAGAGTCTGTGCCCTCCCTAACGTATTGGCAGATACGGCCATTTATCACGGGTAATTTATGGGCCTGCCCAAAGGAGAGGAGGGAGGGGAAAATATCAAACTGCAGAAAAAGCTCCTATTGCCCAAGGTCACAGCACAGAGGCTCAAGCTTCTTACACACACACACACACACACACACACACATACACACGTAAGATCAACTGAAGATGAAAATGCATTGTACATTAGACAAACAATGGTAAGCCTTGATAAAAGCAGACCTTAGAATGTGTGCTCACAACAATTTGCATTTAGTTACCTTCCATATGTGAACATCAAGTGAAGAGCAAAAGTGAACAAGAAAAAAAAATCCAATTGCTTTTTTGAAATACTGAGGATTGCTGAGTAAAAGCTCAGAGCAACAGTGAAACCCCAGGAATTATTTGTACTTAGAGTATCTTTTTTATGAACTATGTATTTATTTGCAAGTCAGAGAGCCACATAGAGACAGAGAGTTCTCAGCTGGGAGTTCTCATCCAGTAGTTCCCAGACATCCCCAGCAGCTAAAGCTGAAGCTCGGCCTAGGTGTCCCACAGGGCTAACACAAGGGCTCAAGCCCCCATCACTGCCTCCTAGGGTTTGCACTGGCAAAAAGCCGGAATCACAAGCAGAACATGGGTGTTCACTACTCTGGTATGAGATGCAGGCGACCCAAGCAGTGACTTAACAACTAGGCCAACCACAAGACAATAACTTCTCTCCAACAGTTTGCTCCTGTTGTCTGTCTCTTTCTGGTCCTCAAATACCATTCGAGGCCTTTTTTATTTTTCTAGAAGCATTTCATTCTACATTGCACGCAATATTCATGCCAACCTTGAGTTTGGCTAACATATACTCTACTGTCATTTTTTTTTTTGCAAGCAAAATATGGAACACCAGACTGCCAATCTAGCAATAATGTCCCATACAATATGAGAGTCACAAACTTGGAAGGTACTTCAAGTAGACATAAAAGCTACTTGGCATGCTGTCTTTCCATAAACATGTTCACATCACGTTGGTCTGGGAATCTCTATTCTGGAAATGTATCCTAAGGAAACAGTCCAAGTGAACGGAGAAAGCTTTAGGCGTGAATGTGCTTGCTGTGGGGTGCTGTCAGTCAACAAACCTTTATTAAGTGTCTATTATGTGCAGGCTCTACGCTGGCACAGAGTCTGGGCCTTGAGGATGCAAAATTACACAGTGCATTACAGCATACGCTGTGCTAAATGCTTACAGGGGACTATGCAGGGACAATGGAAACAGCACTGCAATGGGAGAAAGGTACAGAAAAAAGGAGGTTGACTTTTGAGTAACGCCTTTATAATTTCTTTATAGAGTATAAGGCAACAGGACATGTTAACCTATTTAACAAATCATTTTATTATTCTGAGAAATCATTCTTCAACATCTTTTTGGAAAAAAAAAAGATAGAAAGCAAGTATAATTGTTGCTAGGATGCTCAGAAGTCCCTGTTTTTTCTCTCCACAGAATGTGGGAGTTGGATTTCAGTGATCAATCAAGTTCCCAGCCAGTACATTTTACTGCAGACTACAATTTCTACTGGACAACCTGTCCCCCTCTAATGAAGAGGAAAACAGTTAAGGAACTCTGATTTCATTTTGCTTAAAAAGCAGAAGAAAACAAATACTCCCCAAACCTTCTTTGAAAACCTTTTCTTTCAAATTAGCCCAGGGTGGCTGCTTTTAGAGGGCTCTTCGCTAATTTGGCACGTTGAAACTTGTCATGGCTTTTTAGTGTGTTTACAAATGAGGAAATCCCAGGCATAGCAGGTGTGTGTGAGAACTTATGGAAAAGTATAGAAGAGACTCACTTTGCAATATTTAATGAGAAATAATATCAACTCAATGGGGACATGTTGCAATCTATCTAGCCAGCACTTCACTTATTCACACTTGAATTTGAAAGAATCCTATCCCTGTAGCTGGCACAACACTCAGATCAAATCAGGACACGCCACAGATCAGGGTGTGGGAGCCATGGAGATGCCTCTTCCAACATGTTCTGTCCTGTACCACGGATCATGACTTTGGCTAGACTCCAAGGTGGGGTGGGGTGTGGCTTGTGAAGGCTTACACCTGACCTTTGCTTCTTGAAAGAGAGCCTGAAGAGAATGACTGAACTTAAACCACTGAGATGAAGGTAAAACAAACATTGTTTGAGTATCTTTACTTCCCTTATGTGTAGGCTTAGCACAGTTTTTCTGTATGAGGCCAGAAAACAAATGTTCTGCAGCCCAGAGATCCTGCTACAAATACTGGATTCAGCTACTGTCGTGCAGGCAGACATCAACAATGCCAGATGAGTCAGCGCGGTCATGTTCAGATCAAGTTCAATGCACAGAAACAGGTAGTCGGGGAGATGAGGCCTCCAGGCTGCAGTTCACCTGGCCAGTCCTAGATGCTTCACAGACTATTTCACTTAAGACAGCAAAGTGGACTGGTTACTTTCCTTGCTTGGATATGAGGAAGCCAGGTGTCAGGGGGCAAGGCGACGTGCCAAGCTCACATGTCTACGCTGATACAGAGAAGAGTATTCACAGAGGTTTCTCTTAAACAGAGCCTAGTCTCTGCTCTACAAAAGGAACCTCCCGAAACAAAGAATAGGGGTCATTATGGCGCTAAGAACAGACATCAAGTCTCCATCCTTCCTTCTCAGTTAACACGAATGGTTCTAGCCCCATTACCACAAAGCAATGGGGGAGAGACATAAAAAGGCGAGTAAACAGGGTGACAGGGGAAATACTTCCCCCAAGAGAAACTTCCAGAATATTCAGCACTAACCTCCATCATTCCATAAGGAGGGAAAGGAACCAAGTGCTTATTTACAATGTAACAGACTACAGCAAAGCCACAATATGGTCACTACTGAGATGATTCTGTACAAGCCCCCTTGATAGTCACACATTCAGCAAATCATTCTAGTTTATGCCCAGTGAGCTACACAAGCGCTTAATAAGAAAGACCTGTGGCACCTGTCCCTTAGCAGTGTTCAACAGCACTGAGAGAAGATGTGTGCACACTGATCTGAATTGCCACTGAGGGGAAAAAAAACCCTCAAGGAACAACAGTCAACAAATATGACAGTACCTCTCCACCTCTGCCTTGAACTTTAATCTGGGTCCTCACCGCATTTCTTTTTCCCCTTGAGAGATTGCTAATCTCTCACTGTGGTTACCCTAATTTAGAACCTGAAGACAAGGTTCTAAGTCCATCTTTGTGGCTCATCTGCTTGAAACTTTTGCACCTGAACATTAATTTCCTTATCTTACAGCAAGCAGCTTCAACCAGATGCTTCCCAAAGTCTCTTCCAGGCTAGGCCTCTGTGAATCTTGTTTCCAAGATATGCTCACATTTCAATTAATAATAATAATAATAATAATGAAAGTAGTTTGTTGGACATAACTTAGATGCCCACACATTTTAATCTATGATGTTGCATTCTTTAGGTCTTTATAGCCAAGAAAAGTTTTCAAAATTAAAACTACATCCCTGGGCCAGGCATAGTAGCCTAGCGGCTAAAGTCCTCGCCTTGAACAGGCTGGGATCATACCTGGGAGCCGGTTGTAATCCCAGCGGCCCCACTTCCCATCCAGCTCCCTGCCTGTGGCTGGGAAAGCAGTTGAGGATGGCCCAAAGTCTTGGGACCCTGAACCCATGTGGGAGACCTGGAAGGGGCTCTAGGATCCTGGCTCTGTTTTGGCTCAGTTCTGGCCATTGTTTGAGGAGTGAATCATCAGACGGAAGATCTTCCTCTCTGTCTCTCCTCCTCTCTATATATCTGACTTTCAAAATAATAATAATATTAATAATAATAATAATAATAATAATAAATACACTTGCCACTGCCCAAGTTGGGGATCCCTAAATGTCTGGATTCCTATTATTAAAAAAAAAAACTACATCCCTAGAAAACACAGAAACTTTCATTTACAGTGATATCTAATTTATTTCTGGAAATTAAATGATGGTTTTCCCCCCAAGGACAGAGGGTACAGAAGATGTGGAGCAGATGGATTCATTGTTCCCCTATGGAGAAAAAACATTTCTGCACCTTGCAAAAATATATTAATTGGCCTGCCATCTGGCAAGCCTGCTCACATACATAAGAGATAAAGTTTAGAACTTGAGGTTTAACATGTAAGCCTGTGGGGAGATGATAATTGGCGTCTTCCTGAGTTAGTATTAGTATTTTTAAAGGAAGCACTTCCAGGGAGGTCTGACCACAGGTGGAGGAAAGCAGAACTGAGCACACTGCTGTGCAGTGACATCACGGATGTCCTGGGCCCGGCCTCACCACACAGCCTGGAGCCGGCCTGGACAGGCTCACGTCAGGCAGTCTGAGCTGAAGCACGGATGCTTGCCTGAGCGTGGCTCTGAATGATGCACCGAGACTCTATCATCATTCCTCCCATGCCTTTTTGCATTTATCAGTTATTTTTCCAAAATGTCTAGAAACCCTACTCTGGTCAAACTGTATGGTTAAAAGAATCTCATGAAGGGGGAAGCAAAAGCATAACAGAAAACAAGAGGGCAAATAAAACGTTTGCCTGAACTTCACGGTGCGTGCCTGGTACACACACAGACTGCAGCGTCCCCCTGCACATGTTCTTAGTAGCGGATACATCTGAACTGGCAGCAAATTTCTTTCCGTATGGTCACAAATCCATTCTCCTTCTTTTTCACCAGTACATTTGGGTTTAAAATGTATTTTGAAAGCTAGGTAACGTTCACTAAATTAAAATGCAGCTACAAAACAGTCTAGGTTCTTGATCAACAATTTTATAAAGACAAGGGATCCTAGATGTGTCTAAAACAGACATTTTATTCCGTCTTTATTCCCTTGCACAGAAAGCTCCCAGGACTCACTCAGCCACTCCACATTTGCTGCCCCACCATGACAATCTGTGTTGCAATCCCCCTGCCTTGCGCATACATTACCACACCACGCACACCACCTCACGGCCAGGTTTCCTTTCCCAACAAATACTGCCACATTATTTTTAAGCATTTTCTGCTATTCCAATCTGTTTATTCGGTTTCTTACAACTCTTCCATCTATGCAGCAGCAAAAGAATTTATTGTGTATTGTGAATGGACCACATAATTTAAAGTTGTTCTATCGAAGATCCCATTGGGATACACTTTCCTGGTAACTCATTGGACATTATCATGTCATGGGATGATACTCTCATCATTCCTTGCAAAGATGATTGTTAGAGAGGATGACACAAGGTGCCATGGGTCTAGGGTAGGATGCTGGATTAGAAAAATCAAAGTAGGGACAAAAAACAAATGTTCATGGAATACAGAGCATAACTGAAGAGCCCATGTTATTTTCACCCTATATTAATATTACCAAGCTATTAAGAATACTTAGAACTTTTTGAGGTAATAGGAATACTGTAATTCTTGTGGAATAAGCTCTGAGGTGTTTGTTAACCCTCGCTGAATTGCACACCTAAAGAGGATGCTTTTATTGTAGGTATATAAGCTGTATCCAGTAAACCTGGCTTAGAACAAAATGAAAACCGCTGAACTCACCTACCCTTTCTTCCACAGCAAGTAAATGCAAATGATAAATCCTATGCCAGCAGGATCCTGAATTATCCTGGGCCAAGATCAACTACAAAAAGTACTTTTGGTATTTACAAAGTACCCAAAGGGAAGACTTTTATTCTGTCCTTAGGGAGGGGTTGTCATTCCTTAAAAACCAGCTCTCCCACATCCTGTATCACTGGAGGCTAAAAAATGGCTACTGAATGGATTGGCGTGAGCAAAATAGTGTACCCTTTGCAAACTGTAGATTATGGGTAGGTTACTCTCATACAACTATTTTATGCATTGTAAAGCAATTATTTCTTAGTTCTGCAATCACAATGATGTTTTTCCCCAAGGAAAAGATGTATTTAGGTCAGTGCTATCAAGTCATTTCCTCTTCCTGATGTGGGCGTTTAGCATAGAGCTGGAGATGCCCTTGGGACACCCACAGCCCATAGGCAAGTGACTGGGTTGCTGAGTCCAGCATCACACCCTGGGAACTGGCAGGTGATGATTCAACTACTACCCTGCTACCCAAGTGGGAGACCTGAATGGAGCTCCTGGCTTCTGGCTCCGGTTTTGAGCAACCCTAGCTGTTGCAGGAGAACAAACAGAGAATGAAAGCTGGATCTGTCTTTCTCCGTCTTCCTTTTCAAATAACAAACAAAAGTCTAAAATGTCACTTTGTTGTTTTTTTTTTTTTTTTTTTTTTTAATTTTTTTTTTATTGTATTGTTTTTGACAATCTTTACATAGTTAATTACAGTTAAAGGAAAAAGAAGGAAAAAAAAAAAAAGGTTTAGGGGGATAGGAAAGTGGGTAATGCTATTATGTCCATATTGTTTCCATCATGTATCTGAGGTAAAGGGGGATATTGAGGGAGAAGCCCCACCCGGTTTCCCGCCCACCCTAAGTCCCGGATGTGGGGCATGCTCTGAGATATGTGCTCAAGTGGTGCTAATAGTTCTGCAGTTATGAATCGCTCCCAGTTTCGCTCGATGAGGTCGTCCACTGATTGATATGGTCCATCATAAAGTCTCCATTTGCCCCATAATTTGCTGCCAACATATAGCTGAGATGAATGATTGTCCTGTTCTGTCTTCTGTCTTTTCTTGGTTAGAGTTCTGAGTCCAGCAGTTCGATTGGGGAGATCTCCAAAGATACTTTGAGGTATTCCCAGACTAGATTCTTATATGTTTTAGTAAGCACAGGGCCCGGCACAGTCCATCACCCCGATCACCTGGTGGTTGCAATTGCTGTGTTGGTTCTGTTTTCAGTCCCGAGTTGCACTGGAACCAATGGGTGTTGCAGTCCAGTCTGGTTCGGCCCTTACATCAACCAGTGGGAGCTGCAGCCTAGTCGGGGCGACCCACAATAACCCCCACCAAGCCCGCCCCCTACCCTGGTTTGCCAGTATGTGTAGCAGAAGACCAGTCTGTCCCCCATCCCATTTGGCTCTGGTACTTGTCAATGGGTATTAGAGCTTAGTTCTATCTAACCAACTCAACCATCCAGCCCTCACAGATGTTGTTGAGTGCCTCTCTATCTAGCCATCCCAGCCCCCGTCCTAGTTTTCATGCCCTCCCACGGGAATAGTGACCCAAGAAGGGGGAACCCACTTTTCCCTCCCAGGTCTCTCTGTCCCGGTTTATGCTCTCTTTAGGTGGTCCTGAGATTTGACTCGACAGAATTAGTCCCCAGTGTCAGCTTCTGCCAGCTGATGCTGCGACCCTGATCTAGTCCACATGCAGCGCACAGGTGTTATAGCCTTGCTTGGTCGGGTCTGTCTCTATCCCAGCCCACGCTCTCCAGTGGGAGTAGCTGTCCGGCGAGGGGACCAGCCCCTTAATCCCCCCGCCAGCTCTGCCCCTTCCTTCCTGGATCTCACGTGTGCTAGATGGGTGCTGCATTCACATCCAGTACAGGCAGCCACGCCCTGGCATTCCATAATGTGTACTGGTTGTGTCGCAACCAAACCCGGCTCATCCCACACTCTGTTCTGGTGATCGGATTTGCCAGTGGTTGACATGAACTGATTCAGCCTGGTCTGCTCCTGACCCATGCCAAATGTATGCCAGTGGGAAACTTTCCATGGCCTATTCTGGACTGTTTCCTATCATGCTTCTTGCGCTTACCTGCAGGGACTGTGTCCTGCCAGAGGAGTTGCCCAGGCTCCTCCATCAGAACCCCTCCCAATGCCAGATTTTGCGCTTGCCAGGGGGTTCTTGAGCCAACCCTACTCAGTTCACCTCCTGTCCTAGCAGGAACAGTGGTTTTTCCTGGCTGGCTTTCACCCCATTCTGGTTCTTGATGTTGGATGTTTCAGCCCAGCCATGGCTCGTCCATACCCACATACAGCTCACACATGGCTCAGAAGAGGAGTGAGACCCAGCCTAGTCAGTCCCACATCTACCCTGGTTCTCCATAACACCAGATGGTGTTGGGATCTGAACCGGCCTGGTGCATCCAATCCCAGCCCACACTAGTGCCTAGGGTGACTACAACTGTTTCCTAGATAGAACGCAGCCCCCATTCCAGCACATACACTCCTTGGTGGGAGCCTTATCCCAGTTGTGGTGTCCCCTTACCTCCCAGATTGGGCCTGTTCCTAGCCATAAATCACACACCTGCCCGTGGTTGTTCTGAGGAGCATTAGCTGCAAACCTCAAGTTCATTTGGGATTCCCCCATTGCCAGCATTCTGTTTCCTCCATTTTGATTGAAGGGATCCCCAAAGAGACTTTGAGGTGTTCAGAGATCAGGTTACTAGCAAGCACAGTGCTTCATGCCCCAAGCACTATGGGTTCAGGAGGGAGCCTCCCAGGCAGCAGGTCAATGACACAAAGGTCAAAAACTCTTTGGCCGGGCGGCCAGCAGGCGGAGCCTGGCGCCAAATGGCGCGCTGGCCGCCTTGGAGCAGCTCCCCACGTGTACGTGGTAGCTACTGTGTGTTCCCAGGCTTGAGGCGAGGCCATCCCAAGGCCCCCCCGGCAGGCAGCAAGGTAGCTGCCTGCCGGAAGTTCAAGTCCTTGGGCCCCAGTCCCACCCTTCCTGGCTCCTCCCCCCAGCTCAAGCCACATGGCGAGCAGTAGGGGAGGCCCAGACCCGCTACACAGACCCCCGGGACTCACCCAGAAAAGGGGTAGCCATCGAGGTTCCGGCAAATCTGGGAGCAGCTCCCCACGTGTACGTGGTAGCTACCGTGTGTTCCCAGGCTTGAGGCGAGGCCATCCCAAGGCCCCCCCGGCAGGCAGCAAGGTAGCTGCCTGCCGGAAGTTCAAGTCCTTGGGCCCCAGTCCCACCCTTCCTGGCTCCTCCCCCCAGCTCAAGCCACATGGCGAGCAGTAGGGGAGGCCCAGACCCGCTACACAGACCCCCGGGACTCACCCAGAAAAGGGGTAGCCATCGAGGTTCCGGCAAATCTGGGAGCAGCTCCCCACGTGTACGTGGTAGCTACTGTGTGTTCCCAGGCTTGAGGCGAGGCCATCCCAAGGCCCCCCCGGCAGGCAGCAAGGTAGCTGCCTGCCGGAAGTTCAAGTCCTTGGGCCCCAGTCCCACCCTTCCTGGCTCCTCCCCCCAGCTCAAGCCACATGGCGAGCAGTAGGGGAGGCCCAGACCCGCTACACAGACCCCCGGGACTCACCCAGAAAAGGGGTAGCCATCGAGGTTCCGGCAAATCTGGGAGCAGCTCCCCACGTGTACGTGGTAGCTACTGTGTGTTCCCAGGCTTGAGGCGAGGCCATCCCAAGGCCCCCCCGGCAGGCAGCAAGGTAGCTGCCTGCCGGAAGTTCAAGTCCTTGGGCCCCAGTCCCACCCTTCCTGGCTCCTCCCCCCAGCTCAAGCCACATGGCGAGCAGTAGGGGAGGCCCAGACCCGCTACACAGACCCCCGGGACTCACCCAGAAAAGGGGTAGCCATCGAGGTTCCGGCAAATCTGGGAGCAGCTCCCCACGTGTACGTGGTAGCTACTGTGTGTTCCCAGGCTTGAGGCGAGGCCATCCCAAGGCCCCCCCGGCAGGCAGCAAGGTAGCTGCCTGCCGGAAGTTCAAGTCCTTGGGCCCCAGTCCCACCCTTCCTGGCTCCTCCCCCCAGCTCAAGCCACATGGCGAGCAGTAGGGGAGGCCCAGACCTGCTACACAGACCCCCGGGACTCACCCAGAAAAGGGGTAGCCATCGAGGTTCCGGCAAATCTGGGAGCAGCTCCCCACGTGTACGTGGTAGCTACTGTGTGTTCCCAGGCTTGAGGCGAGGCCATCCCAAGGCCCCCCCGGCAGGCAGCAAGGTAGCTGCCTGCCGGAAGTTCAAGTCCTTGGGCCCCAGTCCCACCCTTCCTGGTTCCTCCCCCCAGCTCAAGCCACATGGCGAGCAGTAGGGGAGGCCCAGACCCGCTACACAGACCCCCGGGACTCACCCAGAAAAGGGGTAGCCATCGAGGTTCCGGCAAATCTGGGAGCAGCTCCCCACGTGTACGTGGTAGCTACTGTGTGTCCACTTTGTTGTTTGAAAGTGAACACAAACATATTTAAGAGTAACTGGTATATAATTTTTGAAAGCGGAAAAAGCCTGTAATTCATTTCTCATATCCTAGCAGTTCCAATGTACTACCCTATGACATGCAAAAGAAACCCTCTGGCCCTCCTGTGAACTACATACACTGTTACATGAGTAACGCATATGTTGAGATGGGTACATAACACACACACACACAAATGTGAATGCATGGGATTTTATACAACCCAGAGGGAAATCTCAAAGACGCAGGGTGCAGGAGGTCTGAGTCACAAGGGCTCTGAGCTAGCAGCACTGCAGAGCTGCACCACAAGCAAAGCTTGACCTGAAAAGCACAAGCCTATTCATGCTCCGCTATAAACCATACGTTAAGAAGAGATTACAGGAGAATACACATACAATTTCCAATAACGGGAAAGACAGTCAGCAGGTAACAGTTTTAAAACAAAGTAAAACCTACTTGCATTTCAAATTCTCTTCCCTCAGACAGCAGGTGGCATTTCTATAACAAAGATAAAAATTATCCACAAATGTCCTTGAAACTGCCAAGAGGGTGCCTTTCACTGAAATTAAGACGCAAAAATCTTGCTTCACAAATAGTAGCAGCAACAGTCAGAAAACTGCTGGAGTTGTATTTCCCTTCAAGACAGCATATGAAATTGTATTTTAATTATTATTATTCAGGATTCGCCGCTTACTACTGGTTAGGACTGGGGACAGTAATTTCTCAAAGACTCAAATTTTCATCTGTATAATAAATGTAATAATACTCCCTTACCAGAGCTTTCACGTGGGTCAAACCAGCTGATATGGTTTAATCTGTGCCTAGACTGGCTCTCTGACCCCTCTCCTTGGCTGACGCTCCTATGCTCGTAGGGCTCCTACCAGTTACTGCCTGATACTATAATTATTTGTCTTCATTACTCTTTTACACCTCCAGCTTGAGCTGCTTGAAGAAAAAGATCATGCCATACCTTTTCCATTTCTCAAGTGAGTATCAGAGCCTCGGTCATAGAAAAGGCACTCAGACAGTATGTGGCACGTAAATGAAAAAGCGAGGGGATGTATAAATGCCTGGACTCCGTCCACACAAGTCAAACCTAGTCACACTCAGTAATTAGGTTATCAGATCGCTGAAGATGATTCAGGCTCCTCCACTGGCTCCCACGGCAGGAAAGGGTCACACGAGATGCATGAGCTCATAAATAACCCTCTCCGATATCTTTAAATGTAATTAACTTCCCGTGCCTCAGATGTTACTCTTCGCAGCTCTTGCTTTCACTGGCTTTGGTCTCAGTGTATAACCATATTTGACTCTCCTTTAGTGCCTTGAAGGCAGACCAAGAAAAGCATCTGAAAGAATTATTCCAACATTCAAGACTGGAGGGCCCCCTCCCAACAACAGCCGGAACCCCAAGACATATTAAGTAACTCACTTTTATAGCAAGAAGACAAAACCAAGCAGAGCAAAGCACAAACAAAGCCAGAACCACTTCAATCGAACAGGTCTTAACAGAAGCTAAGATATACACACCTGGGACTTCCCAACAAAGTCCATAAGTGTTGGGCCATGAATCCCCTCCAAACATATTAAATAGATTGGAAAGCAAACCTGTGAAGTGGCAGAAGGGACAGCTACGAGCCACTGCCTGCTGGACACACCTATGAGAATGGAAGGTTTGAAAACTTGAACCTTGTTTCTTCAGCTCCAGGCTGGGCATGCCACTAACATGGGAACTGGCCGAAAACGGAGACTATAATCTTTCTGGAACAATGGGTCATGACGAGCTTCCTTAATGCCAAAATAAGTGTTCAGAAGTGATTTCTGCTAGCTGAAAGAAAGCATGTAGGGCACATATATTTACTCTGGCCTAAGAACAACGCTCCCTAATGTCAGTGCCAGGAGTCAGAATTCTGCAGCCCTTCTGGATTTCCATCCTGTGACTGAGTCCACAGATTGTTTGTATAGCCTAAAATGGCCTCAGAAAGGTGCTCACATTACTAGTAAGCAGTTTGATTTAGGTACCTTTAGCTCCCCAAAGCACCTATGTATAAAAGGGCAACTTTTTTTTTTAATTTCTATCTTTAAGTTTAGATGGTGTTTACATAGTTGATCAGGATGGGAAGGATTTGGGGTTGTGGGTGTGATCATTGCTTCCAACCTTTCTATTTCTTCTTTCCATTTCTTGGGGGAAGAAAGAGATAGGGGGATAGGACATACCCAGCCTCCCAACCAACCCAGTACCTGACGATAGGGATGGGGAAAGGCCACCCTATATCAACCCAGAGACACAATGACGCATGATCTTAAGGTTCTGCCCAGAGGGATGTGATAGTTTTAAAATGCTATCAATCTTTTTTTTTAAAGATTTATTCATTTTATTACAGCCAGATATACACAGAGGAGGAGAGACAGAGAGGAAGATCTTCCGTCCGATGATTCACTCCCCATGTGAGCCGCAACGGGCCGGTACGCGCCGATCCGAAGCCGGGAACCTGGAACCTCTTCCGGGTCTCCCACACGGGTGCAGTGTCCCAGTGCATTGGGCTGTCCTCAACTGCTTTCCCAGGCCACAAGCAGGGAGCTGGATGGGAAGTGGAGCTGCCGAGACTAGAACCGGCGCCCATATGGGATCCCGGGGCTTCAAGGCGAGGACTTTAGCCGCTAGGCCATGCCGCCGGGCCCAAAATGCTATCAATCTTGCCATCTATGGATGAGGAATTCTTTCCAATGTCCATTGGCTGACGCCATCGACATAGTCTCCAATCAGAGCGTAACTTGTTTTAACAGCACAAGCATTCATTCAGAATGTAGAGTGCATGTTTTTCTGTTGTTGTTGTTGTTTGTTTGAAAGACGTGTTTGTTCACTTGAAAAGTCAGAGTTACAGAAAGAGATAGAGACACAGAGAGAGAGATCTTCCAACAGTTAGTTCCCAGGTGGCTACAACAGCCAGGCTGAAGTCAGGAGCCAAGAACTTCTTCAAGGTCTCCCAAGTGAGTTGCAGGGGTTCACACACTTGGACCATCCTCTGCTGCTTTCCCCAGGTACTTCAACAGGAAGCTGGATGGGAAGTGGAGCAGCCAGAACATGAACCAGACATGCTGGATGCCTGAAACACAGGCAGCAGCTTTACGTGCTATGCTACAATGCCAGCCCCAAGGGTCAACTGATTTTAAAGGTAACTTTAAAGGGAAGACAGTCAGACTTGCCCTTGGATAAAGAGCTTTCTTTAAAAAGTCATCAGATGACAAGCAATCAATTACAGTGTAAAAGAAGAATGAAGTCTGTTAAAGTCCCAGAAGGAACTCTAACAATGACTCCCCTGGCCCAAGAATATCTGAATCACTAAGATCCAAGAGGCAGAGTAAAGAGAACAGGTCCCTATCTTGGGCCTGGATTCCTAAGGCAAAAACACCACTGCTGATTTCTCAGCTCACTACAAGGAGTAATACATCCGAAACTGACAAAAGAATTGACTGAGAAAGAATGCTACCCAGAAATGTTACACGCCACATAATAAAGTACATGGCAAATTTCTTTATGTATTAACTTCATTTTAAAAACATCTAACCCTAAGCATCAAATCCTGAAACACAGTGGAAATGAAGATCATCAGTGCAGAACCCTACTTAGCAGAACCCATAATGAGAACTGCTGCTGTGTGTCCATGGACTATCCCACATTTCATCTGTCACCACTGTCCATCACGGCCACTTGAGATCAAAGGTAAGAAACCTTTCAATTTCACTTTGGTTTCACCTACCACTTACAGAAAATACAGATTCATAATCATCCATTTGATTTCTCAAGATGATGTAGCATCCCATCAGTCACTGCGCCACCCACCTGCTTGCCCTTCAGAGTAGTTGGGCCGGCATGGCCTAATTTACAATGAACCAGTTTTGGGGTTATCAATTTATTTGTTTGGGGATCTATGGGTACCAGCATGTGGGATACCAATGGGATAAAACCAATTTTCACATAGAAAATAAAAATTTGTCCCACACAACTTGAGTATCTATAATAATAATAATCTGGTCTAGGTAATGTATTCAGGAAAAGTCTTTTTTTTTTTTTCCATCAAAGGCCTCAAGATTAGCCAAGTCAAAGTTATATTTTTACAGGAATTTTATCTCATGTTCCATGATCAACAATCCATCCATATCAGACTTGGAGAAATAACATTACATAATAGCCTCTTAATAGCTATTGTTTTATAGTAACAAAGGTTTTGGTTACCATATTTCCTAGAGGGCTTTATTTGGCTGGCAGCTTTTCCCATGACAAACATCCTCCTTAGCCCCTCCACACATCCGTGAAGTAAAACATTTAGCAGTGATCAGTTTCCATTTAAGTATATCTTTCTTTCTGCCTTTTAAAAGACGTGAAAAGGACGCAGGTGACACTTAGGCAAGCAACGGGAATCCTCACTGCTTTCAGATTTAGTGCAGAGAAACACAGCTGTGGCTGGCTAATATTCCAACAGTGACTTTTAAGTGCAGTAAATTCTGAGACACCAACATGCACAGTCATTTTTCAAAGCACGGCCAACAACACAGCTTCAAGGAGTACTCAACTGGGTCTGCTGCAGGCACCAGCTTGCTTTCTTATCTAAGATCCCAGGAGACCTCAGCCAGTTTCGCCCTTTTTCTTGTGCTCAACCAGGGCTCACCCTGCACCCAGATGCATCACCACTGATTTCCAAAAGATACCTGCAACATGAACGTTTTTGGAAGCTGGAAACTTTCCAAGGACAGGAGAAGCAGGTTCCCACCTAGGCAGTGCTAAAAGCTTATTCAGAAACTTCAGGGTACCAATGGAGAGTGTCCTATCACACGTACCTGTAATTTGACCAAGAAAGAAAAGAAGCTAAACTCTAAGGAAATCAGAATCCCTGATAGACGGCAAACAACAAAGTCAGAGAAATGTAGAAATTCCCAGGGTTCTAAGGTGCAGCAAGCAACTAACAACAGAGTGCCCAAGATGAGAGATAAACATTAATGACTGCTTGTTCTTCTTACCAATCTATTTTACCTTCAAGTACTGATCAAAGCCTAAATTCTCCACTAGAGTCTTTTTTTTCCCTTGAAAACAAAGCAAGTCCTCTCGGTTTGATATTGGTATAATTACCTTCTCTAATAAGCATATCCAATAGTCATTAGTGTAACTAAATCTCCCACAGGTCCTGTTAATCTTTTAGTAAGGTTGTGAGGTCAACAATTTCCACATGTACAATCGAATTCAGGATGGAACTTTCTGAATTTCCAAGCAGACAGAAGAAAAGCAGATACAAGGGACTAGAACTACGACAAGTAGCTAAAATTTTCTACAACTTTTATTTTGAGAGATTCAAAAATCAAGTTGGCTACTAGCCAAGTTTCTACTGCCAACAGATGAACTCTGCTTTTAATAGACAGTTTTCTATCACCCTCTGTCATTCAGGTAGGTAGCCCCAGGACCATTTTAATGTCTTGGCTCTACTACTCAACTTTCAAAGGGATGACTCAGTTACCGTGATGTCACTCCCAAATGACGAGGCTACACATCCTGAAGACAGCTCAGATGAAAATAGCCTTGCGAATGCTCATCGTGGAGACAGGGTGTGTAAAGGGTGGGGTGGGGTCTTCCTCAGAGCCCAACTACTTCCATTTCAACCCACAGGAGGAGAAACCTCCCCAGTCGTTCCTACTGAACACTATTCCCCAGCTTTCTCCTGATTGGGCCATCCCTAGGCCGAAACTCAAGATTTCCTGATCCCAGCACCTCTCAGATGTGAGCCCAGAATACCTAGATCTCTTGAAGCTAATGATTCTCATTTTAAAGACCTGACTTAGACTTCTGTACACAGGGTATAAGAGAGGCAAGTGAAACCAAAATAGAACAAAACGTTCCACCCCCAAATGTGAACTTCAGGACAGATTCCTCTCTGCTACCATGCCTTGAGAGTTCTCTCTCTCTTCCCGTGGGGTCCAGTGGTAGCACCACACAGCCCATGCCTCCCCAGAGAGCACATGCTCCATATTCAAGTCATTTATTTTTAATGAGCTTTTTCTGAAATCTCCTTTTTGCATTATCACACATCTCTCCTCACCTCAACCCACATCCACACACCTTCCCAGACCAAAAAAAAAAAAAGAAGAAACACACACACACACACTCCATGTTCCAGGGGCACAACAATCTGCAGTCTCCTCCTGTCAGCCTCGCAGCAGAGGCTACAAGCACCATTTTGGAAATGTGCAGATTTCTGTTCCCATCCCTTGCATCTGGTAGATTTTGGCAGGGCCAGGCTGCCCAGACAGCCAGGCTCTCAACGGAAGCTTCAGAGGGGCTGGGAGTGGCTGCTGGGGAGGGCGGGCAGCCTGGGCACCGGAAGGTTTGGGAAAGCATTTACTGTGTTGCAGGGTGGAGGGGCAAGCCTAGCAGTGATTCACAGGACAGAAAAGAGAGCAGGAAGAAAGGATGAAGTGAAGCAGTTAAGAGACAGTTAGGAAACAGGTCTGAGCAAAGCCAGGGGTGGGAGGTCTCAGGGAGAGGCTGAGCGTGCAGGTTCGGCAGGAGTGGTGCGGGGTGGGGTAGCAACAAGTGGAGTCAGGTTTCAGGCACCTGGGGAATGCAACAGGGGACAGGCTGAAGCCCCAGGCTCAGAAGGAGATAGTGGTTAGAAGGCAGAAACATTCCCCTGGGATCCTGTGGGAGAAGCTAGACTCCAGCCATTAACACCTTAGAGGGCAGCTCCTTCTAGGTTTGTGGGAAGAACAGGAGCTTCCAGCGGCGAGGCGAAAAGGAAGCTGGCATTGCCAATTTGGGCAATGAAGCGAGCAGCCAAGTGAGCAACAGTGAGTAAGGGGATGTGATTCAGGGAAGCGGGCTGCTGGGTGGAGGCCAGGCTGTGGGGAGGTGTGCTGGCCTTCCCACCGGGAGGGAGGGAACAGCTGTGGCCCTAGCTCTGCAGTTTCTACCTGCACCACCGTTTCCTGCCAGGGACACTGACAGGCTCACCCCAAGTTGGTGGCTGCCTGAATGCTGACATCATCAGTGACTACACTGTGGCCAGACCCAACACAGGCATCCACCCCAACTTTCTGTGTGGTGGCAGGGCTTGCCTGCAGCTCCAAGATGACTCTGCCTTCCAGAAGACTCCCTGACGCTGGATACACACATCCCATGAGCCTCCTTTCCTGCAGGAGCTCTCACGCATGAGCCAGGGCCCATTGCAGTTGCGTTGTGTACTAACTTAACCTACTTCTCAGATGGTCTCAGCCAGTGACTTCCAGGCCAGTGACTTCCAGGCCAATCTGCCCAACTGCACAGTCTCACTATTCATGGCTTTCTTTTCCTAGTCTCTGAGGCTTGGATGTTCCCAGGGGCTGGCCCCAAACCTTCCACAAATGACTCTCACTCACCCTTTAGATCTCCCCAGTAGGTCCCCTTCCCTGACCATGTTTTCCTGAAGTAATCTCATACTCATCACCAAACAGCCCTTGCAAGCACAGGTCACAATCGGTCAATGAACTAATGTAGACACATGTTTACTGGTGAGGTTCAACCACTCGGTCTTCTATCCCACTGGATGCCCTCAGAAACCACGTGCCTGAGCTGTCCTCCCCAGCCTTGGAGCCCAGGACACATCCCCTTGTCCTCAGGACAGCTCTAATGGCAACAGCTACTAGGGTTTCTCTTTTACCACAGTCATCATAGTAAGCATTGGACAGATACTTTGTGTCAATAATCTATGACATTAATCTTGTATTTATCCCATTTGGCAGGTGGAGCAACTGAACCCCAGTATGAATACAGTGGATGATTGAAGGAATGAACACCCCAGGGCACTTGGCTAACCATGTCCAACAAATAGGGCCTTAATTAAAAATTTGGAGGAACACCGGGATAGAGGGTCTGTGTCTTTCCCCTCCCACACTGCTGCGCGTACATATGGTTTCCTCATCTCCATGTATCCCAAATTCAAAATCCTAGGATCACCCTGGAATCTTTCTTCACCCTCAGAGTCAAAATCTCATCATTTTCCATCTACTTGAAATTCTGAGTATGTTTAAAGGCAAAAATCTTACTACAATCTTTATTCAAAACTTAAAAAATGATCAGAGAGGCTACTCCAATAGTTTTTTAGTTTCTAGGTCTTATTTGCCCTTCCAGCCCTAAACTACCCCCATGCCACAGACGTACCCCTCCCCCAGAAGTGTAAAAGCCAACCTTCCCTCATGGCCTGTGACTTGTCCTCAAGTTGTGACTGCAATGGCTAGGCCTCATGGCCAGTTTTCTGTGTAAGTCATCGCATTAGGCATTTTACAATAGGAATGCTTTTCCATCTTGACAGCAAGCGTAGTAGTAATTTACTTAGTTCATTTACCGAGTGCAACCACTGACGCCTGAAAACATTAACTTGTCCGGTGTCACAGAGTGAAGATTTGAACCCAGGTGGCTGGCTTCGGACCAACTCTTTCAACCACTGTGCTGGGCTGCCTCTTCCAACTTTCTGCTTCAGCAATGCTAAGCTATGCTCTGGTTCTTTATGCTCCAATAATACTGAGCTATGTATAGTTCCTTGAACTTTGCGCTGCCCAGGTCACTGTGCCTTTGTTCATACCATTTCTTCTGTGGCCGGAGAAGGCCCCATCCTGTTTGACAGGCAATCTGTCTTCAAAACCTCCGAGGGGTTGCACTTGTACGTGACCTCCCCCCGGGCTCTGTGACCAATGGCACTCTCACCTACTGATGACTCCTGGGACTCTGCATGTACCCAGCCAACACCTCTTTCCCACCCTGCTTTGCCATTACTTATTTGCATGGTTCATCTGGGTCAGCTTGCCCAGGTACAGAGTAGGTGTGCAATAAATATGAGTTTTATTGGACTTTGTGTGAGGAAGAGTGCAAGTCCACTAACACCAAGAATGCCGGGGCAAAGGAGAAGTCTATTCTATCCAAATCACAAGCATTCATACACAAACTCAAAAAAAGCCCCACCAAACACTACATACCATTCTGAAGGGAAGATGCTGAATGTACAAAATTCAACACAGTCTGACAACTAGAATAGTATGCGTAAGATCCCTGTAGGTATCTGCTGTTCATAGCACCTGCTGAGTAATGCAGAATCAACACACACACAACTCTTCAAAAGCAAACTAAAAAGCCCAAGGCAAACCAAAATAAATCTTCTTCTATCCCTTGGGTTTTTAGAAATTTGGTTTTCAGACAAAAATACAATTAGAAAGATACCCAAAATGATTAACCATGTCACAAATGATTCGCTGCCATGGGTAAGGGTGCTTGGGTGTTGTCAGGGAGGCTTGCAGATCATCACTGCAGTAGGGTGGACATTTTGTCTGAACATTGGGATTGGAAAGCAACATTGTCAAAGCTGCCCTTTCACAAAATGAAGGCCCACTTCATCCTTAGCAGCAATATTGAGAAACCAATGGTGGCCCTTTATTCAGTGTCACAGTGAGGGAACAGAAGTGAAAGAGATCAAGTCCGCCCTCCTGCATAAGATTGGTAATCTAGTTGAGAAACAAAAGATGTTAGAAACACAAGGAATGCCCTAGAAGTCAGTCAAATAATTTGCATCCTATGGTATAAGGTGCTACTTAATGGATGGCATGCGCATAAACCCATAACATGAACACATTTTCTTAACACATGAATTTGGGTTGAGTCTGCCCAGGAAAGCGTATATTTCTGTTTCTTACAGCAGCAAAGGAATGGCCACACTTGGCCTTCTAGGAGAAAACACGAGAAGGGGAGGAAAGGGGAGAGAAGGCTCAAGGCAGAGAAGAATGACTCCCAAAGCAACAGGTGAGCTTTCAGAAAGAACAGCCACAGGCCCTCAGACACCCCAAAGTCTGCAACAATCCATACAAAACAGAAGGAGGGGCATGCTGTACCTCTAGAGACATGGCATCTTGACCATCCCCGGGCTTTTGGGTTATCAGTTCTCTGTGGTTCTAACATTCCCAGCCCCAAGAACAAGCCTATCTTTTCCCAAGAAATCCAGGATCACAGGCCCTGGCAAAGCTCAGAATGGAAGACATCTCTGAAAGGCTCCTATGAGAGGAAAAGTAACTGTGCCACGCAGAACCAGCAGTGATGAAGCAACTGATGGTTCTGACCAAAACTGTTTCAAGAGTTGAAACCATCCAAGCTCTCTTAATATTCAGAAAACAATTATTAGAGAGAGGGGTACAAGGTGAGACAGACACTGTGTGTGTGTGTGTGTGTGTGTGTGTGTGTGTGTGTGTGTGAGAGTCAGAGAGCCAGATCTCCCATCAAGTGGTTCACTCGCCAAAGGCCCATAGCATCCACAGCTGGGTCAGACTGAAGATAGGAACCAGGAACTCAGGTGTCCCAAGTGGCTGGCAGAGACCTAAATATTTGAGTCACCTCCTCTGTTCTGCAGGGTATTTATTGGCAGAAAGCTGCAATAGGGAGAGGAACCAAGGCTCAGGTTAGATACTCCAACATGAACTACAGTATCCTAAAGCATCATCTTCAATGTTGTGCTAAATGCCCACTCAGCTTTCAAACGGCCAGGCAACAAACTCCAAGCCAGGCTAAAGCTAGGAGCCAAGAACGTCATCTTAGTTTCCCACATGGTCTCTGAGTACTTGAGCCATCTTCCTCTGCCCTCCCAGACACATTAGTAGGACATTTGCTAGGATATTTGCTAGTAGGACATTTGTAGGACAGAGAGCAGGCACTCCACTTTAGGTTGCCAACAGTGACCTAACACACTATGCCATGAGGCCAGTCCCTGAACTTTTCTTTCAGTGGAGTCTGCTACCCATATGAGAACTAAGAGGTTCATTCACAAACTCAAAGCTGAATTTTACTCTTTGAAACAAAAATCTGATACTAAAGAAAAGCTTAACAAGCAGGTGAGGTAAAATATCTAAAATGAACAACTTGTCAGACAAGACAGCAGGTGCACAGGAAAGAAACTGGTCTTGGGCAGGAGACGTGTTCCACGATGTCTTCACCTGGACTCTGGGCACCCTCTTTGAGGCTGGCACAACAACAAGGACAGCTTGGAAAGAACAGGTGATTTGCAAGTGATGTACGTTGATCAGGCAGATACAGCATAAGCCTAGCCTGGGAGGAGGGGACAGGATTCGGAGCACCGAAAAGACATCTCCGAAGTGTCACGAGGTGAGCACAGGTTTCAGGACCATATGGAACAACAGAGCCGAAACTAACCACGGGATAATAATAGGACACAACAGTCACATCCACAATCCTGGGGAGGAGAACATCTGGCCTTCTTCTCTCCAAACCTATACTGCAAACGCAAAGCAGGGCTGGCCCGTTGGGAAACACCAGAGAGGTTGGAGTGAACTTCAAAATGCTTATTCCCAAACTTTTCCGCACCTGGCCATGACAACCTTTCCTCTCAGAGAAAAGAACATCCACTCCTCTGTTCTGCTTTTGTTGTTGTTGAGCTGAAGGGGTAGGGCTCACAACTTAGGCAGTGGAAATGGTCCTGCCCCACTCTCCCGTTTTGCTGGGATGAATCCAGGAAAAGTCCAGACTCTGCCAGCATGACTATCTGAATCGGAGTGCAGGGCCGCACAGACACTGCCCTAAAGCCAAAGGTGGGCCATTCAGAACTGTGCAGCTGACTCTATTGACAACTGGTCCAACAGAAAGGGAAGGGGAGAAAGAATCCCAGGTACACGTTTAGACACCACGCCAGAGCTGACTAATATCTCCAAGAATTGGCTCTGGGTAAGACTCAAGGCTGTACCACAGCCAGGACTACACTGCTCAAGAATACCAAAGGGATTCCATTGTGCTGAAAGTTGAGAAGCTACGAGTTTCACCACCATGAGCGGCTGCCCCAGTTCACAAATAGTATGCATGATTCTTCAGTTTCATGAGTTGATTTGGAGGTTCAGCGTGGGGATGACACAGCTTGAATAAAAACGATTGACACCAAAAGAGTCACTGAACACACGGTTATATGACAGACTGAGAAAAGTATGGCCACACTATGAAAACGCACAGTCCTTAGGATCCAGCGTGGCTTGGTGGCATCAACACTGTTCACTTGCATTCAGTGTAACATGACTTTGTAACCTGCCAGATGCTACACATGTGCATAGATTCACAAACTGGTGAGCAAATGCTTGTGTGTTAATATATATTATACATTATACATTACATACTATACTATATATCATATATTCTATATCATATATATTATATATACATTAACACACATATAAACATGCATTTGCGAGTGCTCAAGGATGCTCTGAAAAATCTAAGACACTATGAACATTTTCAAAAACAGAATCTACTTGGGCAGATTTTCATTTAGCATAGCAAGCTCAGATACTGCTGGGGAGTGAACCAGCAGATAGCAGTTCTAGGACTATGTCCCTTAACTTCTCAAGTTAGAATCAACTGAAACATGTTTTAAAAGCTTCATTCTAAAACCTGCTTAGCCTTCCAAAGCACTGCATTCACGGCACAAAACTTGAAAATTCTAACCAAAGAGAAAGAACGATTTTCTTGGGTCCTCTGAACACTGGAGATTCCCAGCCTCCCAAGCTGATAACTCTATTCCTGTTTTTCATCGTATCTTGCTTCTGCAGGCTCATGTGGATGTGCAGGGCAAGTTTTGAATAGAAATAAGGAATCTGTGTTTGCACAACTCAAGAGGGTATATACCTCTAAAATCACAGCTAACCTACAATTCCATGCGGCTCACGACTGTGGAAAGGGGACCAAGACTTTCTCGAACATCCAACTCTGTCAACTCTGGCTAATTAACTCTGAGCCGCCTTTTCACCTGTGCTGCGAGTTGCCCCTTGACTTTAAACATTTCTCCTTCTGCCAAGGAGACACACTGGTCTCCATAACAAAGGCCAGCAAACCAGTAAATTTAAAAAACAATAGCAAAGTTGCCCGCACCTGACACCATGAAGCAGCCTAACTTGGGCTGTGGCTGCACAGAACACTGAACACGGAGGAGCATTAGCAAGGCAAGACAAGCAGGAGCGAGGTCCAGGGTCTGGTGAATGAAGGGGAGACACCTGACCGGAGCAGAGGGGGTACCTAGAAACACATCTCTGCTCTCCTCTCAACCCCTCACTCCGAAGGAAACATCTGATGATCCACAGCTCAGAAGCACATCCAGCAGAAAGACCCAGGAAACCATGAGAGCAGCAGGATACCTGTCTTGGGTGTCCCCCGAACAAGTAACAAACTTTTCAAAAAGTGTCCCATCAGCCAAAGCCCAGCTCTGCAGGGCCTCCCGCAGCCTGGAGCAAGGACAGAGAAGACCCCAGGACCAGAATGTGCCCCCTCTTCTCCAGACTGGCATCCGCGCGAGTTTACCTTTGTGTTCTTCGAAGCCTGTTCCCACTCCTCAAATGAGGCAGAGTGAAGTTCGAGAGCACAGTCCAAAAATTGGGGTCAGACATATCCATATCTTTTCTCCTTCCAGTTCACTGCGGGTTCAAGGCCATGTGACCAAAAATACTGAGAGATACGCAGGGGAGGAAAGAAAAAGAAAAAAAGCAAATCCCAATTATCTGCTCACCCTCTTGAGAGAAAACGTGGTGTGAGCTGAGATCCGAAGAACACCTCGGAACATGTCTGAGAATTACCAGGCGCGGCCTTTAATTAATACGCAGCCACCTCTGAGACACTAGGAAACTTATTTCCTCCCTGGTTCGTGCTCTCCTAGCAAGGCTGGGCCGGCAATAAGCAGTAATTACAACAGTTGAGCCTGCGTTCTGCTCAAAACGCTGTCTGTGTGTGATTCAGTCCAAGGTACTTTGTCATCTGTTTGGCAGATACCATTTGCAGCTCCTGCGAGGGGGGAGTAGGGGCAGTGACTATTTTAAGTCTTCGGTTCCGGGAGGCTTGTCACTTATCGGCAAAACCACTCACATCCGAACATGCCCAGTGCTGAGTTTCCTTTGGGTATCTACATACAAGGAAAAGAATTCAAATACAAAAAGCTTCTCCTGCCCTCCCCTCCTGGGAGAAAGGGGGAGGGAGGGACAGAGAGGAAGGGGGACCAGGAAACTTAAAAGCACTTTGAGAAAACCAGCCTATGGGAGGACTTGAACCTGACACCTTCGCAGTGCCCTTGCAGGGACCGGGAGGGGGAGGGCAGGGGGCGGCCAGGCCCAAACCATCCCTGTGCGGCGCGTGGGAGCAGGGCCTCCTGGGAAAGGGACACCCCGTGCGTCCCGGACCCCCCATGCTCTGCCGAAATGGATGAAATGGATCCGTCCCACAAAATAAATAAATAAAAGCAGCGGCGCTGGGAAGGCGCTGGGGTGCGTGCAGCGCACACCTGAGGCTGCCGTGTGATTCAGCGCAGGCCGGCTCCCAAGCAAAACACTCCCGGGAAAGTCGTGATGACTCCTCGGTGACGCTGTTTGTTGTGTAGGAGACGCGTGCCAGCGGCAAGCCACGTTGGCTGAAAGCTCCAGCAAGCCAAACTGGTGAGTGCAGAGAGGAACTGCAGGTCCAGGTGAACCAGAAGACCACCTGGCATGCATTTAACAGGATTCTTCTCCCCCCCCCCCGCCCCCCAATGTGCTAGAGCTGGAAAGGAAGGAATAAAGGCTGCTGGGGCCCAATCAATGCTGCTGAAATTCATTTGGGAGAAAGGCAGGGGATGGATACAGCGCCGAACAACTACAAATGATGCTTGGTTCAGTGTATACAAGTCCCATGTAAATATAGTTTAGTCCATTCAGTAAACACAAACGCACAAAAATAAGAGGAAAAGAAAAGTGTCGGGGTGCCAGTTGATGAGGTAGAAGGGCCCTTTAAGGGGAAGCTAGCTAGGGAGTCAGTTTAGAGCCCACAGGGAATACCCAGGACAGAAAGCTTGTATTTCTTACATTATCTCCTCCGATTCTTAACAAGCCTCCACAGATACTTGAAGATGGACAAAGAAGACAACACGGTCTTGATTTTTTTTTTAAAGGTTTATTTTATTTTTATTACAAATTCAGATATACTGAGAGGAGGAGAGACAGAGAGAAAGTGGAGCTGCCGGGATTAGAACCAGCGGCCATATGGGATCAAGGCGAGGACCTTAGCCACCAGGCCACGCTGCCGAGCCCGGTCTTGATTTTATAGTGGAGAAACTGAGGGTCCGGAATCCTGAGTGACACTTGGCCCAGTACCAAAGGACTTGGCCAGCAGTTGTCTTGGTTTTCCATTGTTATAGATACTGGTTTTCTTTCTTTGGAAGGCTGAGGGACACAGAGAAGGAAAGACAGAAAGAGATCTTCCATTTTCTACATCACTCAGCGCAGGCCCACAACAGGTGGAGGGTGAGCCAGGCCAAAGCCAGGTACCCAGAATTCCATCTGAGTCTCCCTTGAGAGTGGCAGGTACTCAAGTAGTCGGGCCAGGAGCATTAGCCAGGAGCTAAGGATGGGACGTGGAGCAGCAGGGGCTTGAGCTGGAGTTCTGCTACAGGATGTGAGACTTGGTGATACAACCTCCACACCACAATGCCTACCCTGGGCCCGTAGTTTTGCCCTATGCAAAGTCACTCAATGTGAACCAACTTCCCCAGCCTCCATTCAAGCGATGCCAATACTGACAATCAGACATCTACTCACACAGATGTTCCTCGGGAGCAAAATCACTCCTCATTGGAAGCCACTACTCCAAATAAGTCTTCACGGAGAAGGTGGTATGAATTTAGGAGCAAAATCATGGTGTCCAAGTTGTGGTTCTAATACTTACTGAGACCTTAGGCCCCCAGTGGCAATATGGAATCCCCAACTGGACCAAACTCTAAGAATCTGAGACACAAACGGAACTGAGATGACATACCTCAGCCCTTTCACAGTTGTGGGTTTTTGTTGTTGCTGCTGATGCTTTCAGGTTTTTTTGTTTTGTTTTGCTTTGTTTTGACTTTTTTTTTAAGATTTATTCATTTTATTATAGCCAGATATACACAGAGGAGGAGAGACAGAGAGGAAGATCTTCCGTCCGATGATTCACTCCCCAAGTGAGCCGCAACGGGCCAGTGCGCGCTGATCCGATGCCGGGAACCTCTTCCAGGTCTCCCACGCGGGTGCAGGGTCCCAATGCATTGGGCCGTCCTCAACTGCTTTCCCAGGCCACAAGCAGGGAGCTGGATGGGAAGTGGAGCTGCCGGGTTTAGAACCGGCGCCCATATGGGATCCCGGGGCTTTCAAGGCGAGGACTTTAGCCGCTAGGCCACGCCACCGGGCCCTTTGTTTTGTTTTGTATTTGAATGTTTTGGGAAAATTTTGGACAGTATCCAAAGTGAAAAACTAAAAATTGCTAAGCCAAAAAATAAGAACCAGAAGTGAATTGGTTAATAGAGGGAAATCACCTGATACATTCCCCTACTCCTTTAAGATAAGAGTAGGTGTGACACCAAAGTATACCTTGTCTTCTAACCTGTTTGACTTGATTTGGGAACCATGTGATTCAGAAAGTGAAGGAGCCAGTAAACATGAGAATTAAAGTTGTCATAACCACTGACATTTTCCTACAGATGAAATAATTACATGGGCAGAAACTGAAGCACAGGTGAGTTGAAATGATTGGAAAATTCTGACTATGGAACTAAGAGGGAACTGAAAGCTTTGAAATCCTTAAGATGATAGCTGGTATGGCTCAAGAAACAGACATTCAGCAGGATTTTCGACTTATGGCACAACAGTTAAGCCTACGTAACAAGGAGCAAGCTTTATGAGTCACACGGCTCTATTCATCTAATCAGAATATCACTGGTCATTGTTTTTATGAGAAAGGTAAATGAAACAGAAAAATAAGCTTGTCATCCTACTGAAATATTAGCTTAGAAGAAATGACTATTTGAGAAAGTCAAGTCTTTCATGCAAATGAGGCCTGATCCTTGGTACTGCCTTCAATCTGTCTACTTTCCTCCCTCTAACCCACGCCCATTCTTCGGCACAACACGGGAACAGTGTTTAAAGATCCATGTCTTGAACTCAGACACGAGGGGAAGAATATGTTTTCCAGGTTGTGAGTGCGCGGCCTGGGAAACTATGAGACTATTGTGGCCACAGGCTCCTGTCCAATGAGTGGGCAGTACAGTGGAAATTGGGTTCCTGTCACTATTCCATCCGATCTTGGTCTATACTAGGGATTCTGCAATCCACGAGCTTTGACCTCTTCTCACCCCCATTTCCCAAGTACCAGAAGTGATTATCTCACAGGTCACTTTGGTATGCTTTGGTCATCTTCAAGATGCTGTCCTGAGAACTGGATGATAGACATGTGAACAGCAAGACCTCTATCCAACATGAGCAACTCTTCAAAAAAAATAAAGCTTAAACTGCCATAGAAATGTGAAGAAGGCTGCCCCAATGAGGAGTGAGTTGAAAGAAAACTCTCCTAGTGCTATTAAACAAATCTGTGCTCACAGTGATACACATTGTGAAGAGAAAAAGACAAATGCATATTAACCTGTCAAGGCAGATGTCAGTGATGAAAGCCAAGCAGGGTTACCTCCCCCGAAACTATCACAAAAATGTGTAAACGGAATCACAGGGCACGGGAGATTCAGATTCCTAGAGAGAATGACTCAAAGGAAAAAAGAAAAAACAAGAATTGGTGCCTGTTTCCTGCGTGTTGAGCAGAGAACTGCATAATCCCCAGTGGTGGCGAAAAGGCTAAGGCCAAGCGAGCAAGGGCCAGACTGGGAAGACAGCGATGTGTTTTTCACAGGTAGTTTCTAGACCTCAGGGGACTAAGAGCTCAGAGAGGTAGCTGCTGGGTCAGGCGCCACAGCTCAGTGGCTGAACTCTCGCCCTGCATGTGCCGGGATCCAATATTGGTGCCAGTTCATGTCCCAGCTACTCCACTTCCCATCCAGCTCCCTGCCCGTGGCTTGGGAAAACAGCAGAGGACAGCCCAAAGCCTTTGTCGGAGACACAGAGGAAGCTTCTGGCTTCAGATTGGCTCACCTCTGGCCATTGTAGCCACTTGGGGAGTGATCTCGTGGATGGGGGATATGTCTGTATCTCTTCTCTCTATAAATCTGCCTTTCTAATAATAATAATAATAATAGTAATAATAAAGGTACCTGCTGATTAATACCTTTACTGGAGGGGACACTGGAGACACGGGAGTTAAAGCACTTTGCTCCTTCATTTGCATGATGGAGTTATGCATGCAGGAAGCCGCACAGCCCACAGGCCTGGCCACGGTTCAGAATCACACCTTGCATGCACACCCAAACTCTCCATCTGATTTCCAGGAGGACTCAGGTTGCCTAAGCACTATCTTTCCCTGCCAGAAAAGGTGTGGCAGCTCCCAGACTGGGAGGGCTCATCCAATAGGAGGGAGAGGACCAGGAAATATCCAGAGATGAATGTGCCTTTGCAACCTTAAACAGTGATCCAAGAAGACCCATCAAGAAACCGAGGACAGGAGGCAGTGCAATGGCTCAATTGGCTAAACCTCCTCGTGCAAGCACTGGCATCCCAAAAGAGCACCGATTCCTGCCTCCGCTGCTCCACTTCCCATCCAGATCCCAACTTATAGTCTGGGAAGGCAGGAGAAGGACTGCCCAAAGCCTCGAGACCCTGAACCTGCTCGGGAGATCCAGAAGAAGCTCCTGGCTTCCATCCTGCTCAGCCGCAGCCATGGCTGGCATTCAGGGAATGAACCAGCAGATAGAAGATCTTTCTGTCTCTTTATAAAAATCTGCCTTTCCAACAAAAATAAATACATCTTTAAAAACATCAGAATCCATGGGCAGCACTGGTTTCTGACAGCAGGCAATCCAGTTAAGGCACCTAGAAGAACACGAGGCAATCAATGCCTGCATCTGCTACTAGGAAGGTTTGTGTTAATAGCACACTGGTTGCTGCAGACCCAAGGCAGTCTTCCTTGGATGAGACGTTCCTATCTTGAGCTTTGCCCTTGACAACTCCTACGTGGAAGGGTTCTCTCACGGTAACAAATCTAGATCCATGTAGTTACAGATCAAATTGAGGGGCGGCAGCGTACGTCAGCTTGAAATCCTCAGTATCACTCCCAGGGCAAGAACGGATGAAGCAACCGAGAGAAGACTCGACGTGGAGGGAGTGGGTGGCAGACAGAGGAAGGATGGATATGCTGCAAGTCCATGCTGGAAGTCCTGCGTAGGTTTCACAAAAAGTTTTCTGTCTCCTGTTTGAGTTTCAGGGGCCTAGGAGTCATTTCCAATATCTCTGTCTTTTTGGGCAGTTCTACTGCCTCAGATTTCAAAATCAAGATCCAGTACATAACTAACGGCATGGCCTTGTATGTCTGTCGCGAGCTACAAAGGGCACTCTAAATGCTGTGTGATGGCAACAGAGAACCTCAGGCATTATATTCTCAGGAGGGAGTTAACTGCCAAGGACAGAATGCCTCTTGATCCAGAAGCCTGGGTCTGAGGTACATCATTTTTCACATAGCTCCCGAGCATGAGTTACAGTGCAATTATAAGAAGTGTCAATTTGGTTTAAGTGGGTCAGGGTGGTTATATTTAGCCCCTGAGAGGCTGACACCAAGCCCTTACTATAAGATAAGATGAATTTATCAGATCTTCTTTACTTGAAGTTTTCTCCAGGTCAGACTTCTAAAGCAATGGAAAATTCTCCCATTAAAATGAGAAGTAAAGTTGGCTCCAAAGTAAACAGTCACACACAGTTAGAAATGACATATTCTCTTACAGTTGGAATTTACTTCTTTTTAAGGCTGAGGCAAATTAGTCTACAAATTATAGGTATGATGGCAGTGAATTCAACAAGAAATTGCTAAGCCAAGAGCTTCACAGACAAGCCTTGTGGCTATTAAGTTATGTCAATCTTAAACTAACAAGAATTTTCAAAGTAGCATTGATTTATAGGAAAATGAAGTCAGGAAAAAAAAGTGTTTGTTCTGAGTATTTCCTCATAGAAATTGATCACAGCCAGGTAGCAGGAATATTACAAAGACATGATTCTAAACTCACAGATTCCAAAATAGCTAGAAATATTGTAATGTTCATCAAAAAGAAATGATCAAAATTTGAAATAATAGGGCCCAACGTGGTGGCCTAACAGCTAAAGTCCTCGCCTTCAACGTGCCAGGATCCCATATGGGCACTAGTTCTAATCCCGGCAGCTCCACTTCCCATCCAGCTCCCTGCTTGTGGCCTGGGAAAGCAGTCGAGGACGGCCCAAAGCCTTGGGATCCTGCAACTACTTGGGAGACGCGGAAGAAAGTTCCCTGCTCCTGGCTTCAGACTGGCGCAGCACTGGCCGTTGCGGTCACTTGGGGAGTGAACTATCAGATAGAAGATCTTCCTCTCTGTCTCTCCTCCTCTCTTTATATCTACCTTTGCAATAAAAGCAAATAAATCTTTAAAAATTTTGGAGACGATAAATAACCTAAGGATCTTGAGTGGATAAATGCACAATATATAAATGTACTAAAATGTCATCAGATTGATAAAATAAAAACAAATCAGATATCATTTTTATCCATTTCAGTGGCAAAGATTTTAAAAACTTCCTGGAGCATAATTAGGAGAATGAAAACACACATATAGCTATGTATATGTATGTATATGTGCACATGTATATGAGGGTACTTTAAAATATGTCTGGTATGGACAAGCCTTAGCTAGGCTGAAACATCCAACATTAAAAAGTGGAATGGATTGAAGGCTAGCAAGGAGGGCTAGCCCATGGAACCACCAGAACGTGCAAGAACTGCCATAGGGAGAGGTTCTGATGGAGCAGCCTGGGAAACTCCTCTGTCAGGACACAGTCCCTACAGGTGAGCACAAGAACCATGATAGGGAGCAACCTAGACCAGGCCAGAGAAAGATACCCACTGGAATACATTTGGCATAGGTCGGGGGGCAGACCAGGTTGAACCAGGTCACTTCACCCGCTGGCGAATCCGAGAACCAGATTAGGGTGTGGGTTGGGCTGGGTTCGGTCGCAACACAAACCAGTGCACATTATGGAATGTCAAGGTAGGATGAGCCATACCAGATATGGTCGCAGCGCCCAAACAGCACATGTGAGAACCAGGGAGAGAGGGGGCAAAGCCAGCAGGGGAATGTTGGCTCCCCTGCTGGACAACCACTCCCACTGGAGAGCATGAGTTGGGATGGGGGCAGACCAGACCAAGCAGGGCTACAACACCTGTGGGCCTCATATGTGCTAGATCAGGGAAGGGCCAGGTTGGGCTGACTGTTCCGACTGTTGCCAGCAAAAATTAGAGTGGGTGAGGGTTGGTTGGGCTTTGCCACAGCATCAGTTGGTAGAGGCTGGCACTGGGGGCTTAATCTGTCAAGTTAAACTCCAGAACCACCGGGAGAGTCCATAATCAGGGAGTGGGAGTGGCCTACTAGGAAGACAGTGGGTGCCTCCCTCTTGCGTTACCACTCGCACTGGAGAGCAGCATAACCAAGACGGGCAGACATGGCTAGACAGCAAGGCACCTGCCAGTATGTGTGTGGGCTGGATAGTAGGGTTGGTTGGGTTGAACTAGGCTTCAATGCCCGTTGACATGTGCGAGACCTAAATGGGATGTGGGACAGACTGAACAAGTCTGTGGTGCGTACAGGCACGCATGAGAACCAGGGTAGGGAGCAGGTCTGGTGGGGGTTATGGGGAGTCGCCCCAACTAGGCTGCAGCTCCCACTGGTTTGCGTGAGGGCCGAGTATGAAGTGGGCAGGATCATGCTGGACTACAACACCCATCAGTTCACATGAAAGACAAGACTGGAAACAGAACTGAGCCAGCAATCGCAAGGACCAGCATGTGCGTAAGCTGACTGGAGCAATGGACTGTGCTGGACCCTGCGCTGGCAAGCACCCACAAGAATTTGGCCTGGGATCACCTCAGATGAAGTTTCTTTGGAGATCCCTCCAACTGAACTGCTGATCTCAGAACCCAAACCATGAAGAGACTATGTCAGCCAGTGGATTCTGAATAGGTTTCATCACGATTGGAGCGGCGAGATTAGCAGCAATTCAGAACTGTTGAACTAACAAGACTGCTTGAACAGGACCCTCGGAGTGTGCCTCACACTGGGGACCTGGGATGGGTGGGAGGTTGGGAGGGGCTTCTCCCTTTGTTTCTCCCCTGACTCCAGATACAGGGGGAAAAATGATGATATTAGTGTGGAAACAGTGGTATTACATACTTTCCTGTAAAAAAGAAAAAAAAAAGATGCATGGAAAAGTGAAATTAAACATAAGTGTTTTCTAGGACAAAATAATGAAATGCATCGATTCAAGGGATCATAAAAAATGTGCATTGTGAAGAAATATGCACAGATTTCAAACTTTTGTACCAAAATGAACTGATCCTTTAATTCCATTTTCCATAGTTTTTTGAGGTTCTTTCATATACGCACATGTATGCATATATACATGCAAGCATACCTATAAACACGAATAAGTACATATAAATCTTCAAGATACATACATGTATTTGAAATATAATTGCACATCCTGGAATTTATACAATGAATATAATGAAGTATGCATACGATTTGTGGATGTAGCAATTAATCTCAGAATTCCTTATGACAGCCTAACACTGGGGAAGAAGGACAAGGGCCAATTGTGAAGAAATGATAAATTAATCATAAATTTGAGAAAACTAATGGATATCATTATGGTAAGTGAAGATATCGAGGCTCTAACCTCAGGGATTTAAGAATATGTGATCTTGGGCCCGGCGGCGTGGCCTAGCGGCTAAAGTCCTCACCTTGAACGCCCCGGGATCCCATGTGGGCGCCGGTTCTAATCCCGGCAGCTCCACTTCCCATCCAGCTCCCTGCTTGTGGCCTGGGAAAGCAGTCGAGGACGGCCCAATGCATTGGGACACTGCACCCGCGTGGGGGACCCAGAAGAGGTTCCAGGTTCCCGGCTTCGGATCGGCGCGCACCGGCCCGTTGCGGCTCACTTGGGGAGTGAATCATCGGAAGGAAGATCTTCCTCTCTGTTTCTCCTCCTCTGTGTATATCTGGCTATAATAAAATGAATAAATCTTTAAAAAAAAATATGTGATCTTATATGGCCCAAAAAGGATTTTCCAGATGTGATGTGAAAGATCTTGAGATGGGGTGAGTACCATCTCTAACCCTAAGCCACAGGCACATTTGAAGAACACAGCAAGTCGTAGTTAAAATCGATCGCTAAGTGGCTGGTTCCAAAGGGAGGAAAGGGCCAAGAGACAAGGAATGCAAGGAATGGTACTCTTCTAGAAGGACAAGGCAAGGAAACAAGTGTCCCTGGGGCAGTTCCACTGCAAGATCCGCCCTGAAGGCACCTTGATTTCAGCCCAGGGAAACTGGTTTGACTTTGGATTGCTCAAATTCTGAGAGGATAACTTGTTGTTTTAAGACCCTATGTTTCTCAGAATTTGCTCCATTACTAATTTGTTAGGAGTAGAAACTCAATAATTTTTAAATAAAATATGTAATAGGAAATGTTCCTGAAGTCTTGGCTTTTTTTGTTTTTGAGATTTATTTTTTTATTGGAAAGTCAGATACACAGAGAAGAGGAGACACAGAGAGGAAGATCTTCCGTCTAATGATTCACTCCCCAAGCAGCTGCAACAACAGAAAGTGCCCCGATCCCTCACGCGGGTGCAGGGTCCCAAGGCTTTGATCCATCACTATTGCTTTCCCAGGCCACAAGCAGGGAGTTGGATGGGATGTGGGGCCACCGGGATTAGAACTGGTGCCCAAATGAGATCCCCGGTGTGCAAGGCGAGGACTTTAGCCACTAGGCTATTGCACCAAGCCCCTGATTTTTAAAAATGGAGATATGACCTTAACTATTTAAAAGGTTACATCCAGGGTAAGATTGTGAAAGCCCATAGCCACTATATCAGAGTATGGGTTTCAGTCCCAGTGGCTCCTCTCCCATTCCTGCTCCCACTTTTTCTAATGCTCCTGGAAAGCAAGGAATTCCTGGCACCCACACAGGCGACCAAATTCAGTTCCTGCTTCCTGCCTTCCATCTGGACTAGGCTCAGCCTTTACAGCCTTTTGGAAAGTGAATAGCTGGCTGCAACTTTCGTCTCTCCCTTTCTCTCTCCCCATCTCCTTCTCCCTCCCCTCTCCCTCTCTCTCTGATTTCAAATACATAAAAAGGATATATGTGATTGCAAATACATGAAATATGGAAATGTGTAATAAACATATGAATGTGGGATGATGACTGATTTAATTTTTTTTTACCCTTTTTATATTTTTTAAGCTTAAGTTACTTTTAATTTAAAAATTTGGTTTTAATTTCCAGGAGCTACACATTTCACAGTGTTGTTATCACATCCTAAAAGCTCAAGTTTCTGAGAATTTCAGAATCCTTTGAGGAGTTTACAAACTTAACTTGCAAACACACATTTGCACTCTGACATTCTCATAGACGCTGATAGATATTTTTTGACAAACAAAATAAAATGCATATGTAAGAGCTCTACAGGCCTTGGAAACACAAACTAAAATTGCTTTTAAAGAAAGAAATCTTTTCAACTCCCAGGAATCTTATAATAGCAAGATGAAAAATATCTGTTTTCTAGACATAAATCCTTATCTGTCTATTGCAACTGGGGAAAATGGGTATTTTCAAAGCCTACTGGGTTATAAATCCAAACATTGCTTTGTTTTGGGTTGAATATATGCATTATTATTTGTGGATTGGTGCGACTGTGCATTTATGTAGGCAGTTTTGAATTCCAGACCTGCTTCCCTGCATTGTTTCATAAAATTTTTTTTCATTGCTCTGAAAAAAAATCAGTAAGGAATCCTACTTTGAATATTATCCAGAAATGTATAAAGTAAAAAATGAGGTTCTTCCATCCAAAGAATTAACTAGCTATAATTAGGGATTAATTCCTCTTATCCCCAATATGCATACAATCTTACTAATGCCCATTAGGTGAGAAAATTCAGTTTACTATCTAAAACATTAACCCTGAGTTTCTTTTGCCAGCCATACACATATTTTTTTATTAATAATGTTGCATTATGTGTCACAGTTTCATAGTTCTAAGATTCCCCCATCCCCTTCATACACATATTTTTAAACCAAGGTGTTGTCTTATAGTTAGAGAAAAACAACTGTATTAAAGTACACGCTGATCAAACATTTTAAAAAACAATACTCCAGGGGCCTGGCGCAATAGCCTAGTGGCTAAAGTCTTTTCCTTCAAAGCGCCAGGATCCCATATGGGCGCCGGTTCTAATCTGGGTGGCCCTGCTTCTCATCCAGCTCCCTGCTTGTGGCCTGGGAAAGCAGTCAAGGATGGTCCAAAGCTTTGGGACCCTGCACCTGCGTGGGAGACTGGAGGAAGTTCCTGGCTCCTGGTTTTGGATTGGCTCAGCTCCGGCTGTTGCGGCTCACTTGGAGACGCAAGATCTTCCTCTCTGTCTCTCTTCCTCTCTGTATATCTGCCTTTCCAATAAAAATAAATAAAATCTTAAAAAAAAAATCCAGTTAAAAATATCTGTGACAGTAGCCAGCCACGTGGAGCAATACAGTGACAGATGGCAGATGGATGAAGACCTATCAATGTAAGATAAAAATTATCTTGGGAAATGAAGGACACACAGAGTTATGAAGAAATCAAACACACTGTGGAGAAAAGACAAACAGTACCAGATGATGTGTGCACAGTAGGAACAGAAAACTAGAGAACAGAGAAAAACCCATTTGAAAGTGGCATAAAAATACCCTAGCTTGGAAAATGGAAGTAAATTGGGTCAAAGTTTTTCATATATCCAAAGTGATGAAGGAACCACAGACTGTCCTGCTTTCACTCCATGGCCCATATTCCCGGTTATGGCTTCTGTTATCTGTTGACAGGACTAACAGATTGGCTTCTTGGCTCTCGCTGCTTCCCACTCTGTGGGCAGCTTGCCCTTCCAAAAGACCCAGTTCTAAGACCTGCACTGGGTCCCATTCCTTGCAACAACAGAGTTCAGTGGCTCCCCTAGAGCAGCGCATCTCCGACTCTGGCTTCTGTCCTACCATAGAGTCACGTGGAACACTTATTAGTATGGCCTACAACTGACTCAGGAATCCTGGGAGTGAAGCCCAGGAATCTGTATTAAAATGTCCAGGTGATGCATATACCCAATTGGGCTTGAAAAATAGTTCACAAGAAAAGATCTTAAATGCAGTACTTGATGATGAAGTCCAGTTGTCCCTCCTCTCCTGTCCCTTGACAAGGATTCCATGTGGTGCCTGATCCCAGAGTAGTAAAAAAAAAAGTCCTGTTAGAGGGGATGGCATTGCGGTATAGCTGGTAAAACCATCAGCTGTGATGCCAGCATCCGGTATGGACTCTGGTTCAGGTACTGGCTGCTGCACCTCTTCCGAACCAGCTCCCAGCTGACGGACTGGGAAAGCAGCAGAAAATGGTCCAAGTGTTTGAGTCCCTGCTACCTGTTTGGGAAATCCCAAGGAGGCTCCTGACTCCTGCTTAGAGCCTGGTCTAGCAGCAGCCATCGTGGCTACTTAAGGTAGCCAGCAGATGAAAGATCTCTCTCAGTAATTCTAATGTTCAAAATAAAATGAATCTCTTTTAGCAAATGTGCTTGATAGAAATACTGAATTACTCTGCTCTCTCCAGACAGTTGGCTCTGCTTGCCTTATTCACACTTCCTCTGTTTAGAAAACTCGTGCTCACTCTCGAGTGTAAGCAATAGGGCTCACTTGGGCAGCAAAGTTGACCTGGCTCTCCTGCAGACATAAATGATTTCCCTCCTGGTTCCCTGCCAAATCTTATGCACCTCTTTTATAGCTATCAGTCTACCACAACACAGTTAAGTCCAATTCCCCAATAGGTTCCAAGCTCTCCAGGTACAGGGACATAACAGAAAGCTGAAAATCATTTCTCAAAACACACAGCAGACATTCACCAGAATGCATGAATGCAAACATGTTATTTTGTTATTTTCTAAGGTTAGTTACAGGGAGAAGGAACTATGCCTATGTTTTTGTGTTGTTTCTCCAGTGTTGACATACAAGCCTTAAAGGGATGTCTCCAACGCAATGTTGCCTTTGGTCAACTGAGGTGGATGCTTTTTATGTAAAGGACTATCACTATGGACACTCTTGGAAACAAGTGGTAGAAAGGATAGTGAAAGTACAAGCCGGCAGAGGTGGTGCTTTGCCCAGCAGTTAAGGCAACTCTGCCTCCCCGTTTTGGAGTATGTGGCCCTGAGTTCTGGCTCCTGTTGCTGATTGCAGCTACTGCGGAGCCCAGAAGGCACCAGTGAATTCCAGCCCCCCGCCCCCCCAGGGAGGAAGTCTGGATTGTGTACCCGCCTGCTGGTGTGCCCAACCTCAAGCAATCATGGGCATTTGTGAGTGAACCTGGGGATGGGAGTTCTTTTTTTATTATTGCAGTCAGATACACTGAGAGGAGGAGAGACAGAGAAGAAGATCTTCCATTTGATGATTAAATCCCCAAGTGACACAACGGCTGGAGCTGTGCTGATCTGAAGCCAGGAGCCAGGAACTTCTTCCAAGTCTCCCTTTTCAACTGCAGGATCCCAAGGCTTTGGCCGTCATCAACTGTTTTCCCAGGTCACAAGCAGGGAGCTGGATGGGAAGTGGGGCTGCTGAGACACAAACCGGTGACCATATGGGATTCCAGCGTGTTCAAGGTCAGGACTTCAGTCATGGCATTAGGCTCTGGGGACGGGAGTTCTATCTCTGTCTATATTTTTGTGTGTCTTCCTGTCTCTCAAATAAGAAAAAAAATCAAACCCATGATATGTGGCCTTATTTTACTGCCTTATTAAGAAATGAAAAAAAAAACTGAGTGTTTTCCATTCCTTCACACTGGATTACTATGGTGTACAGTCTCCCCTGAGAAGGTGGATAAAAACAGGAACACAGGCAGAGTGACCTTTCCCCAGGGGTGGAAACTCAATCTTGCTGGGAACATGATCAACATGTACAATGCAGATCTGAGAATTGAAGAGTGTCACACACACAGTGGCCACAATCTATAATTTGGAATGCCTACTGCACAGCCCAGGGTCCTGGTTCAAATCTGTCCAGTGCCACAGCCCAACCTCCCAGCCCATTCAGGAGTTCTACACATGAACTGAACTTCAGGCAAACTTATTGAGCATCCTCAGTCAGGTTTTTCTCCCACCATATCTCCTCTTGGGCCAATGCCCATTCTTACATTGTGTTCTTGCTCTTACTTCACAATCTCAACTGAAGTATTAACTAAAACTAAGGGTTTTGATGACCAAGTCAAACTTGTGTCCAGGGCTGGCACAACAGCCTAGTTATCTTCATCTTGCATGCACCGGGATTTCATATGGGTGCTGGTTCTAATCCCAGCTGCTCCACTTCCCATCCAACTCCCTGCTTTAGCCTAGGAAAGCAGTTGAGGATGATCCAAAGCCTTGGGACCCTGCACCCATGTGGGAGACCCATAAAAAAACTCCTGCCTCCTGGCTTTAGATTGGCTCTGCTTGGGCTGTTACGAACACTTGAGGAGTAAACCTGTGGACAGAAGATCTTTCTGTATCCTCTCCTCTCTGTAAATCTGCCTTTCCAATAAAAATAAATCATTTAAAAAAAAGATTACATGGAAGTTGTTTAAAAATTGATTTTTAAAAAGTTGTGTCCATTTAGCTGGGTTTATAAATTAGAAAGAATTGAAAGTTCTAGAGAAATGTACAAGGTGCAGGTGATAGAGAATTGTACCCACAGATGTTGGCTGAGGGTACCAATGAGAAAGTGGGGCCAGGCATCCCAAGGAGTGCGGCTGTCACTCCAACTCCCCAGGCCACTTCATCAGAAAAATATGCACGTGGGCCTGGTGGCGTGGCCTAGTGGCTAAGGTCCTCGCCAGGATCCCATATGGTCGCCGGTTCTAATCCCGGCAGCTCCACTTCCTCTCTGTCTCTCCTCCTCTCTGTATATCTGACTTTGTAATAAAAGTAAAAAGAAAATCTATAAAAAAATAAATAAATAAAAACATGCACGTAAAGACACAGAACACAGAACAGGCTCTCGGTTCCTGCTGTGGATACTAATGTCTCTTCCCTTTTCCTTACAGTTATGAAGGGTAAAAGGACCCATTTCCAAAGTTCCCAGCCACAAAGATGACCACTGTGAAGAATTACACAATGGCAGAGTAAAACGTCACGTAACAAAATGAGTAAGCTCTAGCTGTGCTTTGATTACAATCACATAAAGTCATGTCTGGATGCACCAACGAGTTTGCAAGCATTCCAGAAAGTGGAAAATAGTTCCCCTTAAGTGATTCATTAGCTTGTTCTGTTCTTGTTTTCATATGTACTAAAATCTACACACATTTTTTTTTAAAGATGGCAGTATCTTCCTTTTTTGGGAGACACAGAACTCAGGAGAGATGGAGCCTCCCTCTGTTACTTCATTCATCGAATGCTTGCAACGACCAGGAGTTTTGACAGGCTGGGCCTAGAGAACTCAATTCAAGCCACCCACAGGAGTGACAAAGATTCAGCCATACGAGCCATCAGTGGTGCCTCCTAGGCTCTGCATTGGCAGTAAGCACAGATCGGCAGGTGGAGCCAGGAACCAAAGCCAGATATTCCACTGTGGGGCAAAGGCATGTCTGCTGGTGAGTAAACTCCCGACCCATATGTATTACATACTTCACTGTTACCTCCTGGTGTCTTGTGACTTGCGCCATGATTGTGTCAGTTTATCTTGCCACCAAGTCATCTTCCCTGAAGTGACTTCAACTACGTGCAAAAGCACACAGGCAACCCTGGCTGACGCTGTGGGCTCCGGGGAGGGACAATGTTCAATTCTTCAGAAACACAAGTGTAAGTTGCCAGGGTCTCAAAGATCCACATAATTGTCACTGAACACCTGATTGGCAGCAGGCATTGCCAACGTTCTCTTCTCCTTCCAAAATAGTCCTTTCTTCTGTGTATTTATCCTAAGTATCCAGTTCTATGGTTTTTCAAAGCATCACTGCTCAATTCAAGGCTAGCAGAGATATCCCGCGGATACACAAGTTCGTGACTGGCCAGGCAGCTGTAGAATTTAACGTCCATTTTCTATTGCTGTCACAAAATGTTTGAGCCTGAGCGCTTTGTGAAGATAAGAGGTTTATTTCGCTCACAGTCCGGAGGCTTAAGAGCAAGGCCCCAGTTTCCCCTCTAGTGAGACCTTTTGGCTACATCACAACATGGCTGATGGCATCTTCAGGTGCATACATGAGCAAGACACAGCACGTGGGAAAGAAGCAAGACACACACAGGAGCCTGAGCCTTGATCTTTTTATAATAAACTGCTTTTCCAGGATTTAACTAGAATCTCCTATGAACTAACTTAATCCCTTCTGAAGGTGGCACGCCAACTATCTTCTACTGGATCCCTCTATCCCCCACTGAAGTTCCACCAGCTCTCAGGGGCACCACAGTGACAACCAGGCTCCCGGCATGAACCTTTGGAAACACACTCAAACAACATCCAATTCACAACAAGTCCTAAAACTAGAAATACTGCTACTGTGAGCTCTGCCAAGGAGTGACGCCTGGCGTGTGTAGCAGAGAACTCTGGTCCAGTCCCTCACATCACAAAGGCCGCTGTAGATGAGCCATAAAGACAGGTTAGAGAAGCTCTAGGTGGGTCTAGCGTCCATCTGTCCCCACGTGATCAATGGGTTACAATCATCAGTGACCAAACAAGGAAAATTGTCAACAAGAGAAACAGAAATTATCCTGGGATGTCATGAGCACGGGCCATGCTGTAAGTAAAGAGGTTTTTATTTGTTTTTGTTTTTTTGTGTTTTTTGTCAGTTACTGAATTTCTGTGTTCTTCTATCAGGGAAGCAAATCTAAGACCAGGTGGGAAATGATGAACACATGTACAGACTGACATATTCAATCTAGACAGACAGTATTTATACCTTGTCCCGTACCCCCAGAATAGATCAGAAGGATATTTTATGTCCAAGTTTCTGTGACATCTCTTGTCCCATTCAACTTTTAACCCTTCAAGTAGACCAGGGCCTAATCGCTTCTTTGAAAGGCATAGTAATTTATGATCCTGAATTTCAAAGTCTTTAGGTTCTGAGAAAATTTTACCGAACAGTGTTTATTATTTTCTGAACAGTGTTTATTATTTTGTTATCCAAAACATCAGCATTCCAGGCGGCAATAACTAAATTCATAAAAACCTGCTATTGTGTAAAAAATAGGCCAGTGGATAGTCCAGTCATACTGATTTCTCCCACTGAAATACATCTAATCTTACTGTCCGATTCTGGGGAACTCCAGAATAGATCAGACCTAGATATTTACAAGACCACTTAGGTAACTCAGGAAAATTCTCAGTCAGAATTACAGGCAGAAAAATGTATCATCAACTGTAAGACAAAGGACAGAACAGTCATGTGACTCTTCAGACAAGAACAGGAAACCAACCCGACACATTGGAAACACTTCTAATCATGGGTTGTGATCAATATCAAAGCCAAGAGTTTTCAAGATGGATAAAATTATTTTTTAAAAGGGAATCAATTTTACTTCTTGGACAAAAGAAAATAAGTCAGGCATGAATAACAGAAATCCACTGATTATTTCACACAGCGACATTTGGAGGTTGACTTTTGGCCACGCTGAATCTTCCACGAAGCTATCGGTCACCGGCAAGCTCTGTCTAAATTTCCCTTCATTTGTGCTTTCCCAGGAAACCTGTGACAGCATGCTGGGAGTCATATGCCCTCAGGTAGGGTTCAAGGATAAGTTTGCAACAGCAAAAACGTCAGCTCCTTTTTCTAAGAGGAATACTCAAGAACTTCATGGGCAAAGCAGAGTACAGAAAAACCTACCCATGGTTTTCAAACATTTTTGCACTAAAACAACCTTTATAATTTCATTTTCCATGGATTTTTTTCTGAAGTACCATTGTCCATCTGTTCTCCGAGTACTCTGGCATTGACTGCAGATTTTTAAACACTGATGAAGAGGAGACATAGAATCAGAATATTATTTAAAGCAGATTTAAGAGATTGATGGTCGAAGCAGTCTTTGTACTTCAATGGAAACAGTACATGTTGTATTTTACTCATTCTAGGAAAAAATATTTTCTTCCTCAGATAAAAAGAAATGGCTGAATGTGACTGCTTTTGATTGCAGACCCTTGGGAACTCTTGAAAAGTTTATCTGAAATTATATTTCTTTCCCTACAGGAGCTGCTTTCAAAATGTCAGTGGGAAAAAATTATGCTTCATCATATAACACATACAATGTAAGTCACAGAGCTGTGTTGCTTTGCCAGTGTGGGTTCTGATGAAAATCACACACTACCACTGCCAATATGCCTCCATTCCCTACCGCCACAGCACAGGCTGGCACTGCCACTGTGCCTCCTACCGCCACATCACAGACCGGTACTGCCACTGTGCCTCCTACCACCACATCACAGGCCAGCACTGCCACTGTGCCTCCACTTCCTACTGGTACAGACGAGACTGTTTGCTCAAATAGATATTGCGCCGTCACACGCTTCTATGAGACAGGGAAAGCCTCACATGGTCAGTATCCGTGCACAGCCACTCTCAAGTTCAACCACACTGCTAGTTGAAAGCCTTGGACAGTACATTGGTTTCCCAAAGGATAAATAAGCAGCCTTAGGAGATGCCAGGAGAGAGTGGTACTCTTTGCAAGTTCTTCTGTGGGGTTCCGTATGTGGCTAAAATCTCCAACCCGTATCCAGTGTCTGGGTTCAAGTCCTGGCTCAAGTACTCTCCTCTAGTTCCGGCCTCCTAGCACAAACCCTGGGAGGCAGCAGGTGATAGTTCAAGGACAGGATGCCCACATGGGGGACACAGACTGAGTTTCAGGTCTTTGACCTTCACCTGGCCAAGCCAGTGTTGTTAACCACAACTCAAAGAGTGACCCAGTGGAATAAAGATCTCAGACTCTGTCACTCTAACTCTCAAATAAATAGAAATAAATGCATTAAACACTTAAAGAACTTTCAAGAATCTAAGAGAAGCAGCAGATCCCAGGGCCACTTAAAAACATTAGTGACTTAGGAAACATTAGGCTTCTGAAATTTACATTTCACATATTGTCAAACTTATTGAAATACACCACATCCCCCAATACGCCATGGTTAACCTTCATTCCTCTTAGAAGAAGTGGCGGGCCCGGCGGCGTGGCCTAGCGGCTAAAGTCCTCGCCTTGAAAGCCCCGGGATCCCATATGGGCGCCGGTTCTAATCCCGGCAGCTCCACTTCCCATCCAGCTCCCTGCTTGTGGCCTGGGAAAGCAGTTGAGGACGGCCCAATGCATTGGGACACTGCACCCGTGTGGGAGACCCGGAAGAGGTTCCAGGTTCCCGGCTTCGGATTGGCGCGCATCGGCCCGTTGCGGCTCACTTGGGGAGTGAAACATCGGATGGAAGATCTTCCTCTCTGTCTCTCCTCCTCTCTGTATATCCGGCTTTCCAATAACAATAAAATCTTAAAAAAAAAAAAAAAAAGAAGTGGCAATGATTTTATATTTTTGTCTCGTATCTCAGTAACTCTCAGACATATTTGGGCTTTCTCTATGAAGGCAAAGCTCTAAAATAAAAATTGTTCTCAAATATTAGCATACCTGTGAATGTTAAATTAGCAACTAAGTTGGTATGTTTTTGTTTACAAATATTTCCCTTAATAAAAGATATAAGCTAAAATATGAAAAGACACAGTACTAACATTTTGATTCTGCTGTTTCCTCCTTGTGTTTTGCAACCAAAATATCTTTCTCTGTAGACTCAAGCTTCTCAAACTTCCACATCTGACTTTTCAGGCTTGGGAAACTGACTACGTGAGGAAAGTGCATTCCATGCTCTGAACGTGGCTTCTGGCTCCCTGCTCAGATCTGCAGTCACACTCACAGGACTCCGCTGCTCTCTCAGCTTGGGTGAGTTGCTTCAACTCTAAGTGCCTGTAGCTTTCCTGTCTGTGAAATGAGAGTAATAATAGTACTTACCTCATAGGGCTGTTGCTAGGACGATTAGAACAGTGACTGGCATTCTAGAAATGTTAATCACTTTGATGTTATTTCACATGGGATGGATGAAAGATGGTTTTGGAAGAATTACTCCCACCAGCAATGCTGCTTTTCCACTGGCTCAACCTCAACATTTAAAGCAAACATAGGCCCACTCTAAAGTCCTAGCTAATATCCTTCATTCTGCCGTTTCCTTCCCAAAGATTCTTCGCAAAGATTCTTCTTTGGGAAGGAAACATGGATGATCCCAACGTATGAATATCGATGCTAAGTATTTCGGGTTAAGGCTCAGCTAGTAAGCCCAAAGTCAAAGCTTTGAACCCCTTTTCTCTCCCCAGAGGAAATACTAGGCTCACTCCCCTCTAGTGGCCAGCATGTGCAATTACAGCTTTTCAGCTAATTTCAACACTTCGGGTCCATTTCAAAGAAAATAGACCAGAGGATGGTAAGTCTAAGGGGAAAGTCAAGTTTAAGCCCGTGCAGAGTAGAATAACAAGCCAATGAGCTTTTAAAAAATAAAGCACTAATGTACATTTGCACAGTGTCATAAATTACCTCCACCTCACAGAGTAATTTTAATTAAATGTAACTTCATTGTGACTATTTCGCACTTCTTCCAGTGTCCTCCAAGCACAGACAGTGTAATCCTCATGAGAAATAGCCTTTTGTTTCCCTAGTTTTTTAATGGATGGGGCTCATTAGTTTACATAATCATCCCTAAAACTAGGACAGTGTTCCACTGTCGCGCCACAGTAAAATATTAATCCTACCAAACCAAATATTTGACATGATTGGTTGGACTTGGAATATTTTCCTTAAACCATTAACTTCCCAGGGGCCTAATAAGACCAAAAAAAAAAAAAGACAAAAAGAAAGGAAAAATACCATGTTTCTAACTAGCGTTATCACATAAGGGGTCTATTTCAAAGGGTATTGGATTTTCTTTAACAGCATCAAAATTATTTTCTTGCAACTTATGTCCTAAGCTATTTCAGCGATCCGGGCATCCAGCTCTTCCGGAAGATGATGACTTTAAAAACACACTGTCCATGATTCCTCCGCACACACCGTATGCGATGAAGGAAGGTTACACCAAGCAAGCTGTGAAGACGTGACTCACTCTTCATTTATAACTTCACCCAGAAAGGCTAGAGATGTGTCACCCACCAGACGTAACACCTTCCCACAACAAGGTTCCCATTTCTTTCACATCAACTTTATACACTGTTACACACATATTTCACTTCAAAAAAATCTCCCCACAAACATACGCCCATGAAAGAGCCGACCTCATTCTTTCATGCTATGAAACACACAAACAGCAAGGAAAAGCTGCTGGGCGTATGCAGTGCCATGACGAATCTAACCAACATGCATGCTTTCGTGTTCATCTGGGATATGACAGCACACACTGGCAACACAAAATACAGTGTTGGGGAGACGGCAAATCTTAGACATTTCATCTGGGGTGAGAGCAAAACCACCCAAGGGATGATGTTATCTCAAAATCTGACACACAAGGCAAGAGATGAAGGGCAGGGGGGAGGGCAGACAGCAAAGTGATACAACGCATTCGTAGGTGTTATTTATTATCAAAAAGACAACTATTCCCTTACAGTCTATGGGGTACGTGTCCCCTCCCCTTCCCCCAGCTATTAAGACGTTGCTTCAGATACCTATGTCCCATATCAGAGAACCTGGCTTTGATATCTGGTTCTGATCCTGAGCCCAGTTTCCTGCTAAAGCAGACCCTGGGAGGCAACAGGGATGGCTCATTTAGTTAAGTTTCTACAATGAACAAGACAGAGCTGGACTGAATTTTTGGCTCCCAGCTTCAGCCTGGTTGTTGCAGACCACTGAAGAGCAAACACGTGGATGAAGCAATCCATCTTTCTCAAATGAATGAGCAAACAAAGCCTACGCATCTTTACTGCCTGAAAACAAACCCTTGCTAGGGCAGTTTCCCTTTCCAGCCTTGGCCCCTGATATGTCTTTTCTCTCTTGTCCCCTCCTTGTGTCCTCACCAGCTGCTCTCCTGCTCCTGATCAACAGCCTTTCACCCTTCTACATCCTGTTGAAACTGAATCAGACAGAATGAATTCCCTCTCCTCGGACCCATGATTATATTACCGCTAACTGTTTTCATGTCTCTCTTCACAAGGGAAGGCTATGGGGCATCCAGCTCAGTAGCCCAGCCTCTACTGTGTGATCGTTACGGGCAATCAATATGAGTTTGTGGGATAAATGGGGGCAGTGCACAAAGGTGGCTTCGATCTTGCTTAGAAGGAGATGGGAAGGAAGCAAGCCTCCCGAGTGAAGCTGAGATGTCTGTCTTTGCTGCATTACGTTTGCACTTTCACTGCCACGCAGCGTCCCAGGACGTGACCTCATGGTGCTTTGCCCTTGTTCCGACTCCTCTCTCCATCCCACACACCTTACTCTATCTAGCCAAATTGTTTCCTTCCTCCAAACCAGACCTGCTATTTTACCTCCTCCACACACTTTTGTCAACTGCATGGACACACACAAAGACAGGCTCTAAGTTCAAGGAAAAGAAATGGGTACCTTGTAACATCCTTCCAGTCCTACCACGCACATACAGCCTGATTTGGCAAAAGGGAAGGGAAAGACATAAAAAATGCCATCAGATATCAGGGACCAAGATGCCCCAATTGCCCATGCAGAAAAATCTAAGGCTCCTCAAGCGTCTGGTGTCATAGCGACATCTGACCTTGCCAAGCATTTCTTCTGGCACCTGCATGTCACCTGCCACTCCCCTGCCTCCCTCTAGATCCCTCCTCCTGAAAAGGTCTCTTCATTCTATGCACAGATGGCACTGACCTTTAAATGCCGCTTAAGAAAAGGGACCCCTGTCCCGTCCAGAACTCTTTTTTGCTTCATCCCTGGAAACTCTCCCACGTGTTCTTCCTCTCAATCCTGCTCATCTCTCCTCCAGCTCTTGGTTTCAATTAAGCAGCATCTCGGCACTTTGTGGTGGATCAGCTCCGTGCTGGAGACTTACGCACTGATTACTAGCCAAGACATCCTACACCTCACTATTCTAGTAGATCAGACTCCTTGGAATTCCTGACTTCATGTGGCTGTCACACAGGCATCCCAAGTCGCATGTGAATGAATTCCAGCCCTATTTCCTTAGACAATCCAGCTCTTCTACCTCCTCTCCTTTTGAAATGGGGTCACCATCTTCTCTACTGCCGCAGACAATCTGGAAGCCATCCTTGACTTTGCTTTCCACCCATCCCCTTCCTCTCAACTCATGCCTGGAGATCCCTGTCTGGAGCCATTGGCATCTCCCCTACTTGACACTATTTTTACCTCCAGAGTCCCAGCCAACATCTTCTCTCGGAATCTTTCCAATCAGTCCACTCTGAACACTGCGACCACAGGATGCTTTACAAAAATAAATAGGTGGGACACGGTGCGGTAGCCTAGCAGCTAAAATGCTCGCCTTGCACGCGTCAGGATCCCATATGGGCACTGGTTCTAATCCTGGCAGCCCCACTTCCCATCCAGCTCCCTGCCTGTGGCCTGGGAAAGCAGTCGAGGACGGCCCAAAGCCTTGGGACCCTGCACCCGCGTGGGAGATCGGAACAAGCTCCTGGCTCCTGGCTTTGGATCGGCTCAGCTCCTGCCATTGTGGTCACTTGGGGAGTGAATCAGCAGATGGAAGATCTTCCTCTGTCTCTCCTCCTCTTTTATCTGACTTTCCAATAAATAAATACATAAATAAATAAACAAACCTTTAAAAAAAGAGTTTTAAGTTGACTTTTTTTTAAAGTAAACATGTTATTTCCCTATTTTAAAGTCTCAAAAATTTCCCACCACAACTAAAGAACGATCACCTTCCAGAGACTTACAAAGCTTTTGAGAGCCAGCCCTGCCCGTTCTTGCACGTCAGGTCACCTCCTCAGACACCTGGCCCAGGCACCCATCACTCCTCTCTAGGGTGCTCCTGCCCTGGATGCAATGCTTCTTGTGTGTGTCTGTAACGTCACAGCCATGCTGGTCTGATCACTGAGCTCTAGCCTGCCTGCTCTGAAAGGAAGAAGTCACCCGAGGCCTTCTCTGCAGCTCGTGTGGTCCAGTGCACTGGTTCTGGTTTGGTTTCCGGAATATCCTTTGCCCCTCTCCCTGAGCCCAGCGAGAATATGAGCTCTGTGCAGCAGCAACCTGCTCTATGTGGCTGCTAAGCACATTCCCCAAGCCAGGAACACTGCCTGGGCCAGGCATGGATGCTCAGAAACACCTGCTGGAAAGAAGGCTGCAAGAAGGCCAACAGGGCTATACGCCTCACCATCCCTGCATTATCCTTTAGCACTCTCCAGGAAAATACAGACATGCACCGTCTAGAATCCTCCATCATCCCTACTCATACTTGATGATACCCCGTGAAGTAACTTGCATTATCTGACAGTGCAGAACTTATATTTGTACTTTTCTGGAATTCTTGTTTTAAAAGAAAAGATTTTTAATTTTTTATTGCAAAGTCACATATACAGAAAGGAGGAGAGACAGACAGGAAGATCTTCTGTCCACTGATTCACTCCCCAAGTGGCCACAATGACTGGAGCTGTGTTGATCCGAAGCCAGGAGCCTGGAGCCACCTCTGGGCCTTCCACGCAGGTGCAGGGTCCCAAGGCTTTGGGCCGTCCTCGACTGCTTTCCCAGGCCACAAGCAGGGAGCTGGATGGGACAGAGGGGCTGCCGGGATTAGAACCAGTGCCCATATGAGATCTAGGCACATGCAAGGCAAAGACTTTAGCTGCTAGGCTACCACGCCAGGCCCAGAATTCCCACCTTTAATAAGAGCCTATAGAAGCCATTTCACTATAACAAAACTCCTGTCAATGAAACTACATTTTCACATGCAGAATTATCTCCAAATCCTCCCCCTTTGTTATCAATGGCTTGATAGGAGTCATTTTACTCATCATCATCATCATCTTGGGTCTGTTCATCTGAGTGAGTGACCTTGATCAATCTACAGGTTGGTCTTTACCAGATCTGACCCACCATGCTGTCCAGTGATGGAAATGGAACTCAGTAGACATACCATAGCCTTCTCATGAAGAAAGCATTCACAGGTGGCAAGCTCACAGGAAGAGCTCCTAGGCATGAAGCCATGATCTACGCCCACAAGAGGAATTCACTAATGGGCAAAGGGCTACCCACCACCATGCTCCCTCAATAAAAATGCCCTACAGATTCTGCTGAGCGGGAGTAGCTCCATTCTGTACATATTTCATTGAATTTTAAGTTGATACCAAAGCCGAATCCAACCAGACGATGAACCCTGGATGATCAGGAGAATTAATTACCAGTGAAGGAACCAGAGTTCCAACAGGGTTGGCAGGCTAGCCAGCTCTTAAAGCAGATTGCATGTAGGTACTCTAGTGAGGGAGATGAGAGGAGCTAACACAACTGTAGTCGTAAGTTCCTGTGAGAGGGAAAGCCATGAACCGATGTGTGCTGGGCTGTGCCTGCGTCACAGCTGGAGAGAACCTTGCTGTCCACGCAAGGTGCCGCAACTGAGCCAAGGTCACCCAGCGGTGGGGCTTAGGCCACCATAGGACAGTCTCAAGCACAACAGGTCAGTTCTTCGATTGTTTTATGGATGTCTTTTTTTTTTTTTTTTTTAAATAAGACTTGCTAGTTCTGCCTGACTACCAACATCTATTGGATGTCACAATGGCTTCAGATAGCACGCACACCGGGACGAATAATCATAGTACATCTTTAAGTACTCTTTTATGGCATAGTTATCCTCCTCTGATGGCTTATCAATGACCAGATACAGCTGCCTCACTGGGTGACACCCCAAAGTGACCCTCCGCACTGTGCTGGGACTCTCTTCAGTCTCTGGAAGTAAAGAGAAGTGAGGAGTGTCTGATGCGCCTATATACTCACACATATTCACACACACTGCAGCTCCCAGTTATCAAAGAAAAAAGGACAATTACCCCCAACAAAAGCTGAGGTGGGCAAGGCCCTTTTACGAGAACACAGCAGATCCTGGCCTTGCCATTGCCCAGCATGCCGGACTCTGGATGGATTCCTTAAAATCCGTAAACTCCCAAATCCTCATCTTGAACATAAGAATGATGCCACCAAGTGACTCTACCTAGTCTACCCACCTTCAACGTGGAGGCCTCACAAAATGTTTAGAGGACCTCAAACATTACAAAGAAATAAATGAGGGGATTGGGCCCGGCAGCGTGGCCTAGCGGCTAAAGTCCTCGCCTTGAAAGCCCTGGGATCCCATATGGGCGCCGGTTCTAATCCCGGAAGCTCCACTTCCCATCCAGCTCCCTGCTTGTGCCCGGGAAAGCAGTTGAGGACGGCCCAATGCATTGGGACCCTGCACCCGTGTGGGAGACCCGGAAGAGGTTCCTGGTTCCCAGTTTTGGATCGGCGCGCCTCGGCCCGTTGTGGCTCACTTGGGGAGTGAATCATCGGACGGAAGATCTTCCTCTCTGTCTCTCCTCCTCTGTGTATATCTGGCTGTAATAAAATAAATAAATCTTTAAAAAAAAAAAAGAAAGAAATGAGGGGATGGAGTTCAAATAAACAGAGTGACCCCACTGGGCTTTTATGAGGATCAAATTAGAGTTTCTGGGTGAGAAGAGCCCTTAAATTGGAGAGCACTTTACAATTACTGAGCCAAATTGAACTTGGCAGAGACCCTACGCTTTTAATGCTTCTACCGAACCAATGCTCCCGCACAGCGCTCAGCACCAAAGTGGGTCAGAGTCTCTTGAAAAATGAAATCTCCAATAATGATGAGGACAGAAAGCAGCTCAGCCCTCGCCAGGGCAGTCTCTGACCACTCAGTTCACCGAGTGACGGAACATATGATCCCCACGCTCAACAAACTAGAAAGGTCTTCTAAAGACCTCCGCAATTTCTGGCGCATTTCTCTCAAAACAGTTACAATGCAAACATGCCTGTTTCAATACGAAAATGCCATTGGCAAAGCAGTGGCATAGGCACTGCTGCCCTCTTCCCACCCGCCAGCAGCACAGCCAGGCCTGCTGATGCCTGTGGAATTCAGCTGTAGAGGGGGCGTCAGAGTATTTCTCTACACGGGGTGCTGAGTACATTTTGCAAAACTAATCAGAAAGGAATACCTCCCCTTCGCAATCCCCAGTGAAACAAGCAATGGGCCTGTCATCACGTGTTTCCAAAATGAGAACTTACAAGATGATCTGATTATTTCCAATGAAAAGATGAATCTTACATAATTCTGCTTACTCTACACATGTAGGTATGGAATATATATATATATATATATATATATATATATATATATAATATTTTTTTCAGGTAATATTTTGTAGGTACCTTAGACTAAGAAGGTTAAAAATGACCATTAGTTCCCAGAGTCACACATTCTAGTAAGTTAAATGTTTCCCAGAAAAGACAACCAATTATAATATTTTTTAAAAACTTATTTGAAAGGCAGTTAGAAAGAGAGAGAGGGGGAAGAAAGGGAAAGAGGAAGGGAGAGAGAGAGAGAGAGAGAATGAATCGAACTGATCTTCCATTCACTGATTCAATCCTCAAATGGCTGCCATGGCCAGGGCTGAGTCAAGCTGAATCCAGGCGCCTAGAAATCCATCTAGGTCTCCCACACGGGTGTGGGTGCCCAGTGACCGAGGCCATCTTCTGCTGCCTTCTCGGGCACAGAACTAGAGACCTGAATAGGAAGTGGAGTGTCTGGGACTCAGCTAGCAGCATGTCAGCATCTCAGACACTGACTTACCATGCTGTGCTACAACATCAGTTCAGGTTACCGTATTTTTGCCTTAACTTTTTTCATCCAGGGTTGGGCAGGTTAGGCCTCCCACTGTAGCATTGAGGTCCAGTAGGGGTGCCAATTAGAGTCCAGACTATTCCAATTCTGACCTACCTTCCTTCTTGAAAAGCAGTAGATGATGGCCCAAGTACCTGGGCCCCTGCACTCCCAGGGGAGACCCAAAAGAAGCACCTGGCTTGTGGCTTCAGACTGGTCCAGCTCTGACTATTCTGGCCATTTGAGGAGTAAACCAACAAGTGTCTCTCCTCGCTCTGCTGTAACTTGCCTTCCAAAAAATAATGCAAAAAATTTTGTTTAAATTATGCATCTAAATGATCTCTGTCATACTCAATTTCCCAAGCTTTGAGCTCTCAGTCCAAAGAAATATTTTTTCTTTAACATATATTTGTTTTTTCTTGAGAAAAAATAATAATTATCTGACCTGCTGCCCCCGTCACTAGAGAGAGAGAGAGAGAGGGAGACAGAGAGAGAGAGAGGGAGAGAGACAGAGAGAGAGACAGAGAGAAGGAGGCAGGGAGAGACGGTCAGCACTGCTCCAATTCCTCAGGCCACTCAATGACATCCAAAGGACTGTCTTCCATTCACAAAACACTTACCTGCTCTTTCTAGAATTAGCCAGGGCCTTTGTTGTGGAATTGTAGATTATTTGAAGCTAAGCAAACATAGGTTAAAGAGATGATACTCTGAAGACAAGGAGAGGTGTGTTAAATATGCATTTCTCAAAGTTGTGCTGTGTTAATTAAACCTCTCCTAGAAAGCCAGGCTGTTGCAAGAAATGCAAAACTTATACTCCCTGATCCCCACTTTTTCTAAAAAAAGATTCATTTAGAAAATACTTTCATATTTTTAGTGAATTGCTAAGGTTATCAATTATTACCTTAAAGGTTACTTGTAGGATTTCACATTAGAAGGACCTGGTGTGATAACGTAGTGGTTAAAGTCCTCGCCTTGCACGCACCAGGATCCCATATGGGCACTGGTTCTAATCCCAGAGGTCCCGCTTCCCATCCAGCTCCCTGCTTGTGGCCTGGGAAAGCAGTTGAGGATGGCCCAAAGCCTTGGGACCCTGCACCTGCGTGGGAGACCTGGAAGAGCTCCTGGCTCCTGGCTTCGGATTGGCTCAGCTCCAGCCGTTGAGGCGGCTTGGGGAGTGAACCATCGGACAGAAGATCTTCCTCTCTGTCTCTCCTCCTCTCTGTATATCCACCTTTCCAATAAAAATAATAAATCTTAAAGAAAAGAATTCCACATTAGAAAAAGATACAGAACTCCAAAACCACCAGTGCTTTTCTCTGACACTGAAATGAAATAGATTTGACCAGTAGGAAACTCAGTTAAATTTAGATCTCAATTACATTACTAATCTTGCTAAAATGTCCCACATAAAGAAAGTTTGAGTTCTTAATTATCTTTATTTCAATTAATTTGTCATGTCTATTTATATTGTAAGCCAATTCAGATCTTTTTTTTTTTTTTCTCAAAGCATTCAGGCACAAATCGTAACATCCCAATCCACTGTGCTGCTGTGTATCCAGTGTTGTGGCAGCAGCTGCTCTCATCACCAAGTCATCCTGGCCCCATGGGCACTTCTGTGTGTCAAGTGTGCACCTTTGAGGCACTGTAAGAATTAGTCCCTTACACCTAGCCACTCAGAAGTAATGAAGTATTATGTCCAATCCAAACAGAATTTTCTGCCTGGGAAGTTAAACTTAGTGAGGCTTGTATTCTTCTACTAATGACTTCTAGATATGAAAGTTGTACATCATCACGGTACTGACAATGATATCCCCTTAGCAAATGAAAGATGCTCACATTCAGGACCATTCCCCACTACTCAGTCACAGGAGTAACAGGTGTCTGCACTCACAGGCTGCTGGCCATGCTGCGTCACATGTATTCTACACATACATTCACAGCCTAAATAACATGTGTTACATGACCGGCAGAGGTGTATTACTTCTCAGAAAGCACACAGACATACTCCAGAAATTTCTGCAGAGAACCTGCCGGATGGTCTAATTATTGCCAGAAAGTTCAGTATCTCTGGCTTGTGGGAAGATCTCCAAAATGAGTTCGCTTGGTCTCTTGACTGTTAACATGTGCTAACAACCTGCACTCTCTTGCATGGCCAGTGTTGTTCAGCAGCCCAATCAGCAGACCAACGTGTCTCTGTCTCCATACCAAAGGACCCTTCCCCAGCTTATGGGCATGCTTGGGGGACTTCATGATATGTGCTCCCAATGGCATTAGCGCCACTCAGAACTTTCTCCAAATCAGAACACTACATTTACTCCACAGTTAACTGGAATCAAAGAAATTTCAGCCCCAGCCCCAGCTCATCCCTGTTCTCTGAAACCATCTGTTTACCTTGCTTTCAGATCTAAACCACAGGACCACAGAGCTAAGTGAACTTGGCTGAGTGAGGCCACTTAGCATCTTTGCCGAGAGGCCCCTACCCTTCAACCACGTCAGACATGAAGTCCTGGCCTTCACCCAAGCTGTATCCAGCAGCGGGTTGGGTCTTGCTACTTGGCTGCAATCCGTCATTTTCTGATGTGATGTTACTAAACATTGCTAATAATGAAACTGTTAGTTCCCAAACTGCCTCTACATCCCTACTCCTGCATTAGATCTCCCAGTTCTCCCAGTCCATGCAATGCCTTCCAACGGATGCAGTGCCCTTTCTTAACATCTGTCGTAGATTCCCTTTCCCCTCCTAATGCTGCCTTTCAAGGTTGGCTCATTTTCTTCCTTCTCTGCGCTTGCTGCTCTATTTCTCTCCTCTATTCATACTGTGTTTCCTAGCCCAGAACTCTTCCTCTGTGTAACTCTCCTCACAAAGCTCACACAAGTCATACTGAAAAATTAAAACCCAAGGTTGGCTTGTGAGATATTCCATACACTCTATTTCCAATCATAATCCAAATCCTGCTTCCTTGGAAGCCTACGCTGAGCCACCCCCTTGCTTTGTACAGCTCTCAAGCAAGCCGGCACATCCCTGTTCCTAGACACTTCTCCTTCATCCCTCCCTCTCCTGCTCCTCTGTTCTTCCCCAACGACCTACTCTCCTTTCAATGACTTAGCCCTAAGCAACCTTCACCATCAGCTTTCCATCCTGCTATAAAACTCCCCTATTCTCTGTACTAAACACATGGTGCTTACGACATAACTCTGGGCATTTCATTTTTCAGGCATTTAGGCTTAACAAAGCCATCACTTAAAGTCAAAATAAGCTCCTATCAAACAAGAACACCTCCTCTTGGAACCTCTCCCATGGCAAGAGGTGATTGATCGTGTAGAGTCAAGTGTATTTACTGATTGAGATCCTACAACTCAGAAGTACTTTTAAGGACTGATTTTATTTTTTAAGAGTAGAAATTAGAATGGGATCATTTTAGGTGTTCAGTTCCTTAAGTAAAATATTCTCATTACCGCAACCCACCCAGCTGCCACCTAGCCACAGAAGCTCTTAACTATGACTTCTTGAGGGAAAAAGAAACAGTAGAGATCATCTTCATAACTGGAATGATTATTTCTGATGTTAGTGCTGTGTTAACATGTTTGTAATAGTTTCAAAGCATATTCTTTCCCATATTCAGCCACAGCCAAACTTGAAAATGCATGCCTACAACAAAACTTACCCACGTGATTTTAGAATAATATTAACTGGGCCTGGAGAGGTGGCTCAACTGGCTAACTCTTTCCCTTCAAGTGTCAGGATTTCATATGGGCACCAGATCATATCCTAGCTACTCCACTTCCCATCCAGCTCCCTGCTTGTGGCCTGGGAAAGCAGTGGAGGACGGCCCAAAGCTTTGGGACCCTGCACCCATGTGGGTAGACCCAGAAGAGGTTCCAGGTTCCCGGCTTTGGATCGGCGCAACACCGGCCCGTTGTGGTCACTTGGGGAGTGAATCATCGGACGGAAGATCTTCCTCTCTGTCTCTCCTCTCTGTATATCTGACCTTGCAATAAAAACAAATAAAGTTCCAAAGAAGCATAAAAGAGAAATGAAATGCCTTGGATAAGCATAGGGCTCAAAGTCCTGAGTTTTGGTCATCCACAGTCCCTATTTACTGAACATGACATCAAAATGCACATCATATGACACAGGGCAGGCAGGTGTTCAGTACAGTGGTTACTGTGCTGATGGGGACATCAACGTCCTCTACCAGAGGCCCAGGGTTTGCTTCCTGTCTCCATTCTTTATTCCATTTTTCTTCTAATGTGTACCCTGCAAGGCAACAGCTGATAGCTTAAGTACTTGGGCCCCTACCATCCATGTTGGAGATCTAGGTTGAACTTTCAGCTCCTTGATTTGAGTCGGAACAGTCATGCCTGTCGCAGGTGTTTAGGGAGTGAATCTGAAGATGGGTGATCTGTCTTAACTTTTCAAAGAGAAAAAAAATACATTTATTAGGCAAAAATGACAAAATAATCAAACCCATTTTCCGCATGGTCTCTGTGTGTCAGACCTCCAGCAGGGAGGGCCAGTGTTGTGGAGCAGTGGATCAAGTCACTGCCTGTGCTGCCAGCATCCCATAGAGGAACTGGCTTGAGTTCCTGCTGCTCACTTTCAATCCAGGTCCCTATTAATGTCTTGGGAGAAGCAGCAAAAAATGAGCCATATACTCCGGTCTTGCGACTCATGTCAGAGACCCAGAAGCTCCTGCCTCCTGGTTTTGGCCTCACCCAAACTCAGCCTTTGCCATCATCTGAGTAGCATAGTGGACCACTGGATATCTGGAAGACTTCTCTCTAATGACCAATCTCTCCTTCTCTTCCTCTCTGCATACCCACAATACTTACACACACGCTCATGAACTCTGGCTTTCAGATAAATAAGTAAATCTTAAAAAAAAGACTCCAGCTGCTTCTCTCATATTTGGAACATAATGATCACATTAGAGCCTTTTGGAAAATCCAAGATAAAATGGGGCCAGGCGAGGTGGCTCTGTGGCTGAACCCTTGCTTGCAACCATCGGGATCCCATATGGGCATTGGTTTGTGTCCCAGCTGTTCCACTTTCTTTTTAGCCCCTACTTGGGGTCTGGGAAAGCAGAGTGGATGGATCAAAGCCTTGGGATCCTGTACCCACGTGGGAGACCTGGAAGAAGCTCCTGGCTCCTGGCTTCAGATTAGCTTAGCTCCGGCCACTGAAGCCATTTGGGGGGTAAACCAGCAGATGGAAGATCTTTGTCTCATTTTCTCTGTAAATCTGCCTTTCCAATAAAAACAAAATAAATCTTTTTTAAAAATACCAAAATGAACCACATCTGGAAAGGGCCTTTTTACAAGTCAAGCAACATCTACAGGTTTCAGAGGTTCAGATATGTAATATTTGGGACGACCATTCAGTCGATTGAATACATCCACTGCATTAAGTGTTGGTGCACAGTTTCCAGGACCCTCTCCTTCTCTTTTTTAAATTCTTATATACTCAGCTAGAAACTTCTCTGAAGGTAAGAACTAACTCTGACTTCATAAGGCCTACTCGTTTTTGTTCATTTAGAAAAAGAAAAGACTTTTTATTCTACTCCATTTTAAATTCCCACCATTAGACTCCGTGCAATAATAGTAATAATAATCTCAGCATGTTCAAGCGTCTCATTTTTATTTCTAAAATAACCAGACCTTCTGTTCAGAGAAGATGGAAATGGTGAGAATGCTTCATAAATGCTTCACTGTCACATGTCAAGGACCGTACCATGAGTGTCTGGTAGTGCAGTGTTATAGCTCTGAATATCACTAGGATCAAAACACAAGAGAATTACCAGAGACAAAATTGTATTGAACTCCAGAACAACTGTGAACATCAAGCTGTTGGTTTGATACTTCCCAATGTCAAGAAAGAAAAAGGCAATGGCCAACCTAGAAGAAGTTGGTGTAGGCTCTGAACAGGGTGAATTCATTGCATGATTCCTGACAGTGTACTGTGTACCAGGTATTGAAGACCAAGTGGTAAACAAAAAGGCAAATCTCTGTCAATGGGGCAATTATAGTCTAGTTGGCTAAGATATCAAGGAAACTGAAAATAAACAAATATGTATTAGGTGGGGTTGTGCAAGACAGGAATTATGATACAGGGGAGGAGAAGGGTGGGGGTGATGCTCTCATGGGCTTGCTTGGGTAGGCCTGTACGTCACAACCACATTTAGCGCAGACAGTAAGAAGTGGGGCAGAGAACTATTTGGTCCCCTGTGGGTGTTCCTCTAAGTGTTCGAGACAACTAGAGCATCTTGCTGTGCCAAAAGGTGAGGAAGTACTCAATGACAAACAGGTCGTGCCAAATGGACCCAGGAGGCAGACTGAAAGGCTGAATTTCAGGTCAACATGTCCAACAAAAAAGAGCAGTGACAGTCATGGATTCTTACATACCTATTTTATTCTTTACTTCAGCTAATAACACAATGAGAAAATCGTAACAAACACCAGTGCCGTTAACTGACTGAAGCAAGGTCATCAGTGAATGTAAAAATCAGGGGGTGAAAAAACTTTGATCAGGAAAGGATTTTCACAGGAACTCGAAAGTGTCACCCTGGAAAGCACTTCGTAGAGCAGAAGTGACATCGCTAGAACAGACGTCAGGTTCTGGGCTTCCTGGTGTGATGTGACAGGGTGGACACAGTCCTCTGCTTTCGTCAAACTCATTCAACCTGACTTTAGAGATGAAAAAATGATGACACAAACCAAGACTGCGGGCAGTCTGCAAGAGGGTTGCTGGTCCTCTTCGGAAATGTCAACGCTCTAAAAAGACAACAGTGATCCAGCCTTATAAATTCGAGGAGACTCGAGAGACATAGCATATTGTTTTTAATGGGGTCCTGGATTAAATAAATCTGCCAAGGATACTTTTTTTGGGGACACCTGGAGAAATTTGACATGGACTGGACAATCGTGAAGTGAAGAGGAATGCATTTGCTTTCAACAGACAGAGATTCAATTATTCAAAGGTCCATGTCTGGATGTTTAAAATATTCTCAGATGGTTCAGCAAAAAAACTGTGTTAAAGATATGTATTGTACATGGCCTAAGAGGAAGAGAGGGATGAAGGGATGGAGGGAAGGTGGGAAGAGAGGAATAGATGGAGGGAGAGATGGATGGATGGATGGAGGGAGGAAGGGATGGAAGCAGGGAGGGAAGGATGAAGGAAGGAAGGGAGGGAGGAAAAACCAAGGGAGGGAGGGAGGGATGGAGGGAGAGTTGGGAAGAGAGAAAACACAAGTGGCAAGTGATAACTGTCATTTGAGATGAACGAGGCTCATGTGTACTGTCCTTTCATCCTGATGGTAGGTTTGGATAAAAAAAAAAGTTCAACGGATACAAGGAAAATGTTCCAGGAATGGGGAGTAGTAGGCCTTAAAACAGGAACATAAAACAATGGTTAAATAAAACCAGAGTGTCTGTGTGGACAGAAGGGCATGGAAGCTAGGCCGCGGGCAACACTGGGGAGCCGCTAAGAGGTTTCGAGGACCACTCTGAGAGGTGGGTGGAGGGCAGAGGCTGCTTGAAGCAGGAGCACAGGCTAGAAGGCTATTCCAACATGTAGGGCTAGGAGGTAGTGACTGAGACTCTGGGTCTGAGCCATGGCCACCACACCACCACAAGGGCCCCGCCCGACCCTCCACATCCTCATATCCATGGGCACACAGCTATATAACTTACAGGGGATGAAAATTAAAGGTCACTTGTGTTTCTGGATCCAACTTAAATTAAGGTTGAGGGGAATTTATAATTTACACAAAGTGGAAAAAAGCAGTTCCAATGCTATAGCTAGAAATCACCTGTTCCCATTACTTTGGATTTTTCCACAGTGGTTTATTAACTGGCACCACTAATGGTTCAGTTGAGCTCATTGTCATGAAAAAAAAAAAAGAAAGAAAGATGAAAAGCTTGGTAAGCCTAAGAATCCATGAGATTCAGTTCATCTCCTTTTCCCAGACCCATGAGTACAGTTCCGGTTTCCTATTTCACCACTGTCAGGTTCAATTAGAATATGCAACAGCCTAGGTACAAAGGGGGAGCTTTGTGGTTCATCCTGAATGCTAGATTTCCAGGAACAGTACAGAGCTAATAATAAAAATAAAACAGAACACTTATCTCAGAGCATTTCACAGATGTTACCTAATTAATTCTCACAACACCTCCAAGAGGTAGGATCATCCACCTTGCTACTGGAGACGTGGGTGTTCTACTTCATTCTGCTGCTCCCAAGACACCCTCTACTTCTCCGTATCATCACTACCCATGCTTTCAAAGAACATCACTTCGAATTCTCCTCTCAACAGACTAGCTGCTGATAGCTTCGCTCACATTTTTAAAATGTAGGAAATGGACTTAGAAACATGATGTGACATGAGTTTTTAGCTAGTCACAATGAAATGTTGTCACAAAATGGAACACAGGATACAGAACATTGGCCCCTTTACCCCAATACTCACAACACACACACACACACACACACACACACACACATGTAATTTGGTCCCTAATAAGATCTAGTCAGTAAGAGATAACTCATTGTCATTTTAATTCCAAAATCAGTCTTCAAAACCTTGGGTAAGTAGTCACAGTTTTTGACCCTGAAAACAGTACATAATAATGAGAATTCCCAAGCTGTACAAGTCAAAGGAATATGCACTAGTAGATGGTAATAGTAGAACACGCACTAGTACATGGTACTAGTAGAATATGCACGAGCAGGTGGTACTAGAATATGCAGTAGTACAAACGCACAGGAGTCTTGCAATAGCGTAGGAGCTCCTTCTGCAAGGCCGCCTAAGGATGCTCCGTGGACACCTGACCAAGAGGACACCAGCAGAGCAGTGGATCTGTCCTGGGGATCCTTCCCACCACAGCTCACCCACCCTATACTGCCCTGTCGTCCTCTGCAGTTCACCAGCCATGGCATCTTCCTTTTTTGCATTCTCCCAAGCAATGAAAATCTCCAGCAGCAGCAGCCCAGTCCAGGTAAGCGGAGGACAGAGACCAACGCGAAGCAATCTACTTACACCTCCTCTACCACCACCCTGTGACGTCTGTCGCTGCTACCAACCACCTCCACCTCTACCAAGCACCACGCCCCCAGGGCAGCAGGGTGGGCACAACCAAGCTTGTGTCTGCAAAGGAGAGCCACGCCCTGTGGTGTATCTGCTTTACACAGACTCAGTCCTACAGAGCGATTCATAAATGAAAAGCCGGGGGTGCATGAGGCAATTCACAAAACCATCACTCAGAAAAGCTCCAATGGCATCTGTAGAGTACAAAGATATGACCATCTGGTCCCAGCTCCTTCGGATTTATTTTTTCAAGGTTCTCCACAAAGTGAAAATGGAAAAAAGAACAAAAAAAGACAAGCAGCCCTACTCATTCTAACAAGTAAGGGAAACCAGAAGGGTTGAGCACTTTCAAAGTCAGCTGACTTTCCCACGCTCATAGGCTTCCCATGGAAAAGAAAAATCACACACCTTGGCTGTGTCCCACAAGTGCTTGTTAGGCTTGATCCTCACCATGGCAACGCATAGAGGGAAAGGGATTGGGCAGCTGTGGATACCCTGCAAATTCAGCAGCAGGGATGCACAAATGGGTTTGCTCTTGGCAAAACTTGACTGGGGCCTTCCCTGCTCAGAAACTGGCTACCTTACCTACATCTGAGGACTTGCTATGTCCCGCTCCTGCCAATGCCAAGCTGTGCTCCTAAACACCTGTTAGCTACTGTTTTTCTGTCCACAGCCAGGTAGGGGCTTCACAGACAGTGAAGGCCCAGAGAGTTCTTGGCTGCTCAAGGCCACAGTACTTGTAGGGCAGCGGAGGGTAAGGACAGTGGCCAAGACTCAGTCACCATATCTCCTAGTCAAGTCACATATTCAAATGCCTCCAGGCTAGAGAGACTATGTGAATGAATGAATGAAGCAATGAAGTTGGCGCCCCAGGGACACAGGGCCACAGTGGCCTCTCACAGGCACAGTGTCAGCAGGAAGAGACACAGACCCACTGAAGGCAAATTTCTGTAAAGCAGCCCCACAGACCAAAATCCGGAATTCTCGTGCTCCTTCAAAACACATTCAAGGACAACAAAAATACCTCCTAAATATTTTGCTTTGTTTTGTTTTTAAAGATCTGTCTGCTGATTCACTCCCCAAGTGGCTGCAATGGCCGGAGCTAAGCCAATCCAAAGCCAGGAGCCAGGAACAACTTCTGGGTCTCCCACACAGGTGCAGGGTCCCATGGCTTAGGGCCCTCGTTGACTGCTTTCCCAGGCCACAAGCAGGGAGCTGGATGGAAAGTGGAGCATCTGGGATTAGAAGTGGTGCCCATCCGCCGGTTCTAATCCCGGCAGCTCCACTTCCCATCCAGCTCCCTGCTTGTGGCCCGGGAAAGCAGTTGAGGACGGCCCAATGCATTGGGACACTGCACCCGTGTGGGAGACCCGGAAGAGGTTCCAGGTTCCTGGCATCGGATCGGCGCGCACCGGCCCGTTGTGGCTCACTTGGGGAGTGAACCATCGGACGGAAGATCTTCCTCTCTGTCTCTCCTCCTCTGTGTATATCTGGCTGTAATAAAATAAATAAATCTCTCTAAAAAAAAAAAAAGAAGTGGTGCCCATATAGGTTCCCAGGGGATGTAAGGCAAGGTCTTCAGCCACTAAACTACCGCACTGGGCCCCACCTAATTCTTCAATATCTAGCAGAGATGCTCTTCAACTTACACCAGAAACATATTGAGGGCAGGTGTTTGTTACCACAGTTAAGGTACCACTGGGGATTCTCTTGTCCTTTATGTGATTGCATGAATTCAAGTCCCAGTTCTGCTCTTGACTTGTTTCCTGCTACTGCAAGCCAGCAGGTGATGGCTCAAGTTCCTGAGTCCTTGTCACCCATGTGGGAGGCCTAGATTGAGTTCCGAGCCCCTGGCATTGGCTTGGCCTGACCCTGACTATTGTGGCAATTTGCGAAGGGAACCAGCATACAGATGATCCTTGCTCTGACTTTCAAAATCAATGTGTTTGGCCAGCAAACACATTGCACATGGCCAGCCTCCTGCACATCCGAGCTCAGCAACACTGTGCACTGTGGGGCGTGGATCCCTTCCCCTCATGACTGTCAGGTTGAGTGGGAGCTGCACTTGCTGTTGCCACACAGCATCATGAGATGGGATCAGCCTGTGTACTGCCAGCCTTGGAGGGGATCCAAATTCAAAGGACAGCTTCTACTAAGCGAGTGCTGCTTCGGCATCTTTGTAAGTGTTGCATACCAGGGCTTGGTACTGGGCAGACGGCAATAAGGGACAATCCTTCACCCCTGGGGGATCATATGCTAACTTCCCCTGTGGTTACATGTCCTCTTTCAGGTGTGTTCTGTCATGACTTTCGGATAGTATTTTTTTTTTTGCCCTCCCCACAGCAAGAGCTCATCATAAAAGCACTTTGGGTTGACCTTTCATTAACCATGCCTTCCCTCTCTGTTCTGGAGCCTCACACTTTCCACAATTGATACCTGATCAGTTTTTACCTGTCGATGGCTCCAATCTACAACATATGGCGGACTCATAATATTCATCATTGCTTCATTCATTAAATCCACACATATCTGTGAAGCTTCTCTGTGTGTGTGCTAGGCACTATTTGTAGGTTCCATGAAAAAAATGTCAGATAGGAATTGTTGTTTTCATGGGGATTACAGCCCAAAACAGCATTCTCTGAAGTTAGCACATGCTCCTATGAGCAACGTGTTCTCAACACAGGGAGATGGAGATCGGAGACATGTAAGAGGCAGAAGGGGAATGTCTTCTGTACTGCTAACCCAAGCAGACCTGACTGTAGAAGCAAAACAGAAGGGGCCCCGGAAATGCAGCAGGTGTCCCACAGACTGTCATCTATGTCCCCACCTAACAAGCGAAACACAGTTGTTGAGTACTAGTAACCAGCCTCCAACTGCTTACTGGGTCCCCCTTGAGGGCAAGGCATCATCGGTGCCATGTGTGAAATGAGGAATCTTGTGACCTAAGCCAAGTAACGATGATGAGCTGGCATAGGTGCCATTAACATCAAAGCTACTGATACCACCTTTGTGCAAACGTCTCCCACCAATACAGCATTCAATTCATTACGTACTTGGGATGGAGGGGATAAAGAATGGCTATGGAAAGTACACACAAACCTCACATAAGATCTTGAAGGTGTGCTCTGTCACATTGTTACCTGATAAATTGACATTTGAAGCACGTATTATAATTTTTCTTGGTGTGAACAAAGTATATAATTTACCTCTTTCTCTGGCCCTGCTGGAAACATTTTTAGAGTATGTCAGAATTTCAGGATGGAATGGCCTTTGGAAATAAAGGGCAAGGCAGTGCCTCTCTCCAGCCCAGCTGCCGTGTGGCCTTCCTGAAATAGACAGCCTGAGAAAGCTACGGTGCAGGTGCATGAAGCTTCCACGAGACACCCTTCCTCTCACCTTGAGCCAAACTCTGCCTTGCTGTACAAGCTCTCACTCCCCTGCTGTCCCAAGCTCAGCTTAAATTCTGCTGAGCCCCTGGGCTGTGTTAGCCAACCTTCTGGGAGCCTGACCTGCAGAAGCACACGGAATCCTGCTGGAGAGGACAGCTGACTCAGGTCTCAGCACAGCCAGGCCACCAGGGATGCAATGCGAAGGGGACAGAATATTCCATCACCATCTTTAGAAACCCTGTATCAACACCTTATGGGGACTAGAACACAGTGCTGCTCACCACACTACCCTCCCCGAGACGCATACTCACTCATGGAGGAACAAAGAGGAAATCCAAACCATTGCAGGCAGTGTATGAAAAACGAAACACCAAACCTCTGTGCATGGATGTGACACAGGCTTTCTCGTTTGTACTAACAGCATGGACATGCTTGGAGTTTTCAGATTCATACAAAGACCATCACTGTGGGGCAAACTCTCAGATGTAATCCATTTCAAGTGCCAATCGGATATCATCACACAGAACTGTCCCAATGTGTTCAAGACAACTACATTATCCCTCCTCTCCAACTCTGCTCTCTTGTCTTTATGTTAATAACAGTAGGAATTCCAGTGCAAATTTTTCACGGAAGATTACCTACCAAACACCTAACATGGACACTTCCCCTTCATCAACTTCTAGGACAAGCATGGCTAACTCTTTACCAAATGTATGTTCCTCCCTGCCCTGGACACAAGGCTTCCTTACCAGTGGGTGTGACTGGGTCAGAATACTACATACTTGGCAGTGCAAGATGAGTGGGATTAAGGTGGTCAGGTTGGGCACTAACCTACGCACTCTCTTCCTATCCATCATGCATGTGTTAAATAAGCCACTGAGTGACTCTATGGAGCAGCCCTTTGGTCTGTGAGTGAAAAATTTGGCTCTGTTGTTTCTGAGCCATTGCACATTATTTTTGTGATTGATTAGTTAGCAGCACTGTATCTATTACACCTTTCATTTCCTATCCAATCATTTATTCACTCTTCAATAAACATCTCTCAAACACTTATTACATTCCATGGCACTGGGGAAATAAAATTTACTAACAAGGAATCACAAGGTCTACCCAAGGTAGATAATTAAAACCCAGTATAAATGATATCACAGCAATGTGTAGATCTTATATGTCAGTCACAATGGAAAGATTTCAAATTTCATTTTGAGTCCTTGGCTAGTTAAGCTAGTTAATCTTTGTGTTAGTATCTGCATATTTAAAAAAAGCAGTATTCCCTTCTGTCTTACAATAATGTCAGGTGGAATAAATTGAATCATTATGAGCACGTGTGTGTGTGTGTAATTCCATGCAAAAGCATATACAAGCATTACATCACACACACATATATTATATATATGTGCATATATATATATCACTGCTTGATTAACAATAAACATTTTGAAATTCTTTATTTCAATTGCCATAACCCAATATCTCTCATTCATGAAGTAATCATACCAACATCCTCACTGGCATTTCTGCGTAAAATGCAATCTAGCCTCAATGCTGGCAAGGGGATATGACTTAAGCCCAAATTCAGGACCGCTATTTCTTTATTTTAAAAAATCTATGACTCGTGAATGCTTACAAACAACAGCCAAAATTGTCTATTTTAGTGTGTACGGCCCTACATAACATGACCCCAAATTAATGGATAAGCCCATTTCCATCTGTACATGAGTTCCCTATTAATCTTTTTCCATTCATTCTATAGTTTAGCAACACACAATTTCTACAATACTCTGTACTTTCTTATCTCCTTACTATTTTCTCTCTGATGTTCCCTCACTCCAGTCCCTCCTGCATTGAACCACAGGATTTCTGGCGATCTAGCTGAAGCGCAAGTAGTTCTATGAAACTCTTCCAACATACTTCTCAGAACTGCCCTGTCTGCAACATAATCACAACGTTTAGTCTTGGCCTCTTTTTTCCTGCACTAGAGCTAACACGTTCATTTGGAATAGCTCATTTTGTTTGGGAAGCAAAACAGAAAGGAAACATGTGTCTTTAATGAAGATATGTTCTACTGGAAATACATAGTTCAGAAGACAGTTCAATTTTGTGTGGTTAGGGCACCAAAAACAGACAAATTACCAGAACAATGGAATTCTCCAGATAGAGAAATAACATTCCTGAGCTTTAAGATCCATTACATTCAGAAGATGCTTTGTAAGAGCTATTATATGGAACTTTCATGCTGAAAGTGACTTTTATAATAACAATAAATATAATCCCATCAGCAGAAGCATAGAGCCAAAGTTCAAAGTTATTAATTCATTTCCCCAGCCAATTCTTCACGGTCACAGTTCAGCCTTACTTTAGAAAAAGGAGAGCAACAAATGTGTTGAATTGTTTCACCAGGATCATCTAAAGCCTGGCAGTTAGTGTTTTTAAGGAACTGGCTGTGAGTTGCAAATTTTTCATTTCTTTGCATATGTAGTAATACAAAGTGTTTATTGATAAGATGATTTAAGTTGTCCTTTCCATCAGCAAAGAGCTGGGTTCTCCTTTCTCACCCAAGATCACAGCTGGGGCTGGCGGGGCTGGGGGAAGCTAGGGACTCACTTCTGATTTCATATGGGAAGCCTGAACAAATCTGTGAATATTGGAATCATGAAAATCTATTAGGGCACAAGTACCATACATATGATGCCAGCAGTATTTTCTGTCATGTAACAAACTATGCTAAAATACAAGATTTCCTCAGGGATATTCCTTTGATAAAAAGAGAACATATTTTAACAGGCCTCTGAATGAGAGGGCATAGACAGATACATGAGAGTTCTAAAAATGGGTCTAGAATCCTTTTAGAACACATATTTTATCCTGTAAATAATGGTGTATGCACTAGGTTGTAGCAACAAATCATGAAACTGTAACATGAACTGGAAGATACTTTCTAGAGACTGTAATAAATTGCACCATTATAAGAGATTGAAGAAAAATGATGGAATTTATCACAGATCACTTTCTAAGAAAGCAACACACACAAAAACATAATATACACACAGAAGTGAAACAGCCAACCATCTCTCACCAATGAAATATTGTTGAGATGTGCTAAGTGGAATAGTACACACTCACTGTGACTCCGTAAGTCATCAAGTCAACAACCGCCTGTTTCTTGTTTCACATATAGTCATGCCAGGGAAACAAGAAATATCTGTTTACTGCGTTTGGCAGAGTCCAAAGTGTTCAAAGGCTCTGCTGGTGGGAAATGTGGACTAAAAGACAAGGCCGCCATGGGCAGGCGTCGGGCACGCTTACCTCCAAAAGTGGAAAGCCACGAGAGGGCTGCAAGGACTGCCTGGGCTGGACGGGGTTGGACTCAGGCTCCTTGGAGTGAGACTGCAAGGTGAAATAACATCATTCCAAGTGGGAGAAATGACTGTGGCCATCACAGCATCGCTCCCCAAAGGGACCACACCTCTCCATCCCACCAGACGATCCTCTCAACAGCTGGCCCTCCTACAGCCCTGAGATACAGAGCCAGTCAAGAGGCTTCCTACCAGAACTTATCTTATAAAAACTACAGCTGCCATTTGAATAGGAGCCGCTCCTCGCCATGAAGCAACTCGGTAGATGTCTTGGGCATTTGATTTTGGCATCACCAAAAATCCAGTCATTTTAGATTAAGCATATTTTATTTCATGTTAAGAATCAATGGCAAATCTGTAACATAACTAAAGGGAAACAGTTGTCTCTCAGACAATACAAATAAAAATTCCAATGAAATACTGTAGTTTTTAAAAAGCAAAACAGTTAACATCATTTTGGGAGATAGTGTGTTGAAGCACTTTGCAGAGAAAGTGAGCTTTCTCATAACAAAGACACAGGAACATTTATTCTTAAATCCTCAGGGCCAGAGGAAAATGTATTCTTGCATAAGTTCCTAATAAAGAACTTCCAATTTCTTGTACAGTGCAAGAAGTTATTTTTTTCAGAGATTTTTCTCACTCAGCTACCAGCAGACCACGGCAAAACCCTGATGCCCATCAATCCTTGCATAACATCAATCATATTCAACAGCCAATTCTCAAATATTCATCACAGGACTGACTAGTGGCATGAAGTCCAGTTCTAAATCTGTTTTTTTTTTTTTCCTTCTTGCCCCAAGCCTCTTTTCTGTTAGGGAGGTAAGGGGACCTAAATTGCATCTCTGAAATACAGGAAAGTCTACCAAAGGTCTAATGAATAGGCAGCTGGCAGTCGAGCCCAAAGAATTTTTTTAGTCATTGAGTTAGGCATTACCTATGGATTCTGGCCTCAACTCTTAGGATCAAGCGAGAAAAAAAAAAAAAAAAACTACTCTAGCACAATGAGTTTCTTCAGGCACATTCTTTGGCTTTTTTCACAGAGTGATGGCTCAATGTTATGCCAGGCTTTCCTTAGGAGACAGGTCTCAGGAATCAGGAGCACGCGGATGGAGACACAAGCTGGTTGTACCCTGAACTGACACAGACAGTAGGCAAGAATGGTCAACACGAAATCTGAGCTTGGTCTGCAAATTCTTAATGCCATCTTCATCTCCTATTATAGGGATAATCGAGATTTGGCTGTGGTTGTCTTATACTGAAATATGAAATTGTTACTCAAAGCCCTCCAACTTATTTCATAAGAAATTTCACACAAAATGTGGTATCTTCCCAAACAATTCTCTGATTTGATGCCAGCACATGTTAAACTAAGACATTGAATTCCTTATGTGTTCAGAGCACATTCAAAGTCTGTGCTGGGAAGCATACTGGACCCCACTTAGCAGCTCATTGGAAAGTTCTTGGGAATGCACACACAGATAGGCCCATCACTCCATCTCAGTACGGGGCAGTCTTATCTGTCCCCGCTACTCCTGAAGGAGGCGCGCTGTGCTGCTGACGACTCTCCCTGTCATTAGGCAGAAACACATGCAATGATGCTCATAGTAACCATGATCCTAGTTCTAAAAACACCTACCCACTTTCTCAGAAATCAAGGACAACACCTATTTTCTTTCCCAGAATTTAGAAAGTTACAAAGAGACCATGGAGATCTCACACATTTTTATATAAAATCATGACCCATCATTCTCTGAAATATTTACACATTTCATGTATTATACTCAGAGCTTCAATTTCTGAACCACAAATCAGAAACTGCTCTCAGGCCATTGATAAGTGAGAGGGAAGATTCTAGATTATGTCTGCAGAGTATAAAAACACTGACGCAATAATATTCCATAGTTATAGAGCTAATAAATTAACTCTGTTAATCCCATCCCCTCAAAATTCAGAACCGTCTCATGCCAGAATAGGCAAAAACTGCTTTACACTTTTGAACTATGAACTAAGGACCACTTACAACGTCCTGGAACAATTAAAATTATATACATTAATTTTTTAATAGTACCAGTGATAGACTTTCTCTATGGTGATTTCATGCTGAATTTACTCAAGTGCTGCAGAATTTGCTTCCTTCATGAATGAATGTATGACTATTGAAGTGTAATTTCACATTTCAAAAAAAAGTGCTCCAAGTAAGTTATGAGCTAATGATATTTAAGGATGAGCCTCTAATTTACCATCTCATGTTCCTTAACTGAGGAAAAAAAAAAAACTATTAAATACGCAGTAACATTTACCAAATCGGAGGCTAGGCAAGGGGATGTGGCCTGCTGCCAAAGTCACATCCAGGGAACTCCCTGTGTGCTGAGTCATCAGTGGGCAGACCTCAATGTGCCAAATCAGATAGCACCCTTGGATTCTAAACATGAAGCTGCACTTTTACAGAAAGCAGAGAAGAGGGTTAAGTGGAAGAATGAGCAGGCCAATGACACAGTTCAGAGAGATGGGGAGGGCAGGATGCCAGGGAGAGGGCAGCAATGGGGGAAGCAGGGAGGCAGCACTTGCATGCCCCTGGCCTTCTATTTGGCAAAAGATCACATCGGGCAGGCTGGTTGCAAGAGCCTCTAACTTTTGAGGTGTGCGTTCCTCATCAGCGGAAGGTCACTGTGCAATTTAAAATTTAAAAAGTGTTCACTTCAGGAGAGTATGCTTTGATGGATCTTTTGTATGAAGCATCTACGGAACTCAAGAGGAGCAACTGACTAATTAACTAATTAATACTTGGAACTAGCCATCTTTCCTTTGCTGCAGCCTCCTGTTAGATGCGGTCCAGTGTGAGATCATGAAGACTGTGCAGATGTCACCCAAATGTCATTTTACAGCTGAACTGTAAGTTTGCAAAAAAGGGTGATCTGGGCCCCTTTTCTGTGTAACATATAACAGGATTTTCTGTGCCAGCACAGATACCTCCCAGCCCCTGCATCTTGGACTACTAGATTTAAAAGTCAGAATTTGCTGACACTTCCGGCATCACAGATGTCTAACTTCTGCGCCACCAGTGAGATGTGGACATTTTCACATCGTTCTGTCACATCCGAAGGCGGATGAGTGAATGGGTTAAAAATCAAACAGCTAAGCAAACACAGAGCTCAACTAGGTAAACACGCTGCAAGCAGCGGTTTGGAGACTGTGCAGACAGGGTTCCAAATGGACTCCAGCTCATTAATATTCCACCGCACAGATGGAACGTGGGTCACATCTAATTACTGTCGCCAACAGCCCTGATGTGGCACTCTAATCCATGGCCATGTCTCCTATTATTCAAGGCAGACAGAGGCCTTTCTTTCGAGAAAAAAGGCAGCATGCAGATAAACAAACAGGAGTGAGAGGAGCAGAAACACAGACACGCTACGGCCTACTGATGCATTCTTTCCCAATGAGCTGTTAAGACGTTTCCAGAACTGAGCTTCAGTAACTTTCAATATGCAGCAGCGCTTTCTCTCCGACTGCAGTGCAGAATGCTGGGTCTGGGCTTCCACAATCGCTGTCAGCATACGGCATGCATTTCAGACAGGCTCCTCCAGCTCACACTGCAGTGCTCCCAGACTGTCAGCACAAACAATCAATCGCTAAAGAGCTATTGGTCGCCCGCAAGCCGGTGCCATGCACAAAACATTCAAACATGAAAGGCAGACAATACTTACTCCAAGGTCAGCCCTGGAATCTGGAGCCGTTCGCGCTGGGCTTTCATGGTTGTTGTGTGTGAGCACACTCTATTGTAACCATGACACACGGTCCTTGCCAGTCAGCGTCCCGGTGATGACAGAGAGCTCCGGCAAACCTCTCCAAAGGACTGGACTAACAGTCTCTCAAGGGGGAGGAGGGAACCCTGCAAGTTTGGGTCCTTCCACCTCCTGTCGTAATCAAGAGGTGCCGGCTGCTTTCGGCAGGTTAATGCCAGTGCACACTGCACTGATTGCCTTAACAGAACGGGGCTTGCAGCTCTGCATAGCAAGTAATTGGGTTCTGATTTTTTTTTTTTTAAAAGAAAGTCGCTCCACTCACAGACCCACTTTTCACCTCAGGGAAATGAAAAGTCCTTTGCATCACGCACACTGGGAAAAAAAATCATAAAGCAACAGTATCATACACAGAGTTGATCGGAGCCCACGCAGGCTATCCCCACCTCCCTGCTACACCATGGACAGGAGAATTCAACCTGTCTAAGGAAGTTGTGCTGATTTTTTCCCCCTGCAGTTCACAAAAATCACCTACATCCCACAAGAGATGAGACACAGGACCCAGTGGAAATAACTAGGGTTGTCATCCCCCCATATGGCTAGAATCAGAAAGAGGAGTGTGCTAACTTCATTTGGAAGAAGGTGAACTCTGTTTGGAGCAAAGAATCCTAGGAACGGGCAAATTCCTCCAGTGGGAAAACATCAACTGGAAATGCAAAGAGAGAGGGTTTCGGAGCTCTCAAAAATAAACTTTTAGTTTTGAGAAGCTGAGTTTTAAGGCCATCTTGGTGCTGTACAGTTCACAAAGCAAAGTAACACGAATCAGGAAGGAGAGAGGGAACACACAATTTGCAAGCCTGAAGTTTATCCCATGTTTATTCAAGGAACACAATTTTTCACAGTTCTGCAAACTTGGAACTACACGTACTGCCATTGTCTGTGAAGAACGCATCAATCTTACAGCCTCACATGCATTTCAGAATGTTTTAGGAACTTGGCAATCACTGAGCTGTTGAGAAGAAACATGAGAATAACTTAGAACCTACTTCTATCAAGAATGCTAAGCTGTCAAGCATTACAGAAGCTGCAGCCTCATACACACACAAACAGCCAAATGGGCACAAACACCAAATACAAGCTACTCATTTGCGGTTCAAAGGTGAATGAGGTCAAACCCAGCCTTCTACAGAGGCAGAACCCAGAGACACACACCAGGTAGTGGAGTGCTGAGATTCCTGAGTGCTTCCGGAGGCCTCGGTCATGGTGGCACGTCACAGGTGGGGGGCCAGGTCGTGTCCCGTGCATAAGGCTTCTGGACACGAAGGATGGAAGTGGCGCTGAGCCCCAGCCTGCTCCCCACATTGCCAAGCCCGCACCCAACTCTGGGCTTCTTACAACCCATCTTTATTATTTTCTCAGTCACCCTTAGTGCCCTGCCCTTCTAGGGGAATGCCTGTTGTAAATTTGACAAAGAAGCCCTTGGTCTGGTGGAGGCTTATGTGAAATTCCCACAATATAATCTTCTAATCGTCAACTGCCCAGTGGCTCTGCATCATTTTCAATGGTTCATTAGGTACCAACTTCTCTTTGAGTGTGGGCTCATGGAGCAAACTAGGCTCCAACTTTTCAGAACAAACAAATCCATACTGGAAATAGAGTCCTTGGGTAGACATGCCTTCAGATAGGAGGAGACAAAAACACCAAAACAACAACAAAAAAATGCAATTTAGTACAGAAATGTGTAATAAGAGGAAATACTAGAAACGCAATGAAACCCAAAAGAAGATGGAGTAAATTGTATTGGAAAGTCAGAGAAGGTCTCAAAGCAGGAGTGCCACGAGGCAGGTCATAATAAAAAAAAAAAAGCAAACAAAAGTTGCTATTGTGTACAGAAAGGAATCTTTTAAGGCAGAGTCCTATTAGATCATATGCTACGATATTATTGAGAAGACTTTTGCACACAGGTCTTGAGTGAACTTTAGGTCCATGTCACCAATGGACTACAGAATGTTACTGCAGCTTGCCTTTTACTACCCCTAGTTGAACACACCATCCTCTCCCTAACCCCTGAAATAAGCCTCCTTCTGGCATAAATATGCAGAATCTCACCTTTTTTGCCACCGAATCTACTGTGATGCAAGATACCCCGGATCTGGAATCGATTGCTGGAATTCCCTCCTACCTACTCTCCCTACTTCTTCCCACCTTTGTGGGATGTACTTTGTGGACCACCTTACTCCAGAACACTTTCATCAGAACATTTCTATCTCGTACTTCTTTCCAAAACCTCTAGCAGGTTCCCTCTTACTTGGAGTAAAAGCCAAGAAGTCCAGCACACTTGGCAAAACATAATAACTGAGCATCCATAGCAGTGAGCAGGGCAATGTATTAAAACCCAATAGTATTCACAGTCATAAGATTCACAGGGAGGAAGGAAGAGAATAAGGTAGCCACCCAGAGACAGGGCTGGAGAATGCAGAGAGCTACCCCATTCAAACTGAAAGCTACGAAAGAACCAGGCATTTGTCCTGCTTTCCTGCCCCTCACAGGAGTGGAAATGATTCTCTTTCTACGAGTGCTCCACCTAGTCAGTAAAGAGATGACACAGCTGGAATACCAACTGGTAGATAAGCAATGGCTGCCGGCATCACAAAGTTCTGCAGCAAACACATGAAGCAGTCACCAACCATGCCAATTCACCCTGGTATACATCCCGGCCTCTACAGCAAAACTGTAGGCAACACTGTCACAGGTGAGTAATCAGCAAACGCCAGGTGTGAAAGCGAACAGATGAAATGCTGTTGTTCTGACAAATAATCTACTTCTTCAAAAATGTTCAACACTGGAAGAAGAGATGGACCCCCAAAGCACAAGCAATAAAAGGCAAAAATAGACATATGGGATCCTTTCAAGCTAAGAAGCTTCTGGAGTACAAAGGAAATACTTAAAGTGAAGAGGCAACCGACAGAACAGGAAAAATATATGCAAGCTATGCAACTGATACAACATTATACCCAGGATCTATAAAGGACTCAAGAAACTCCATAACAACCAAACAACACAGAGATGAAATCAGGAAAGGACATCAACAGGCATTCCTTAAGGGATGAAATCCAAATGACCAACAGGCATGTGCAAAATGCTCAGGATCACCTGCCGTCAGGGAAATGCAAATGAAAGTCATTACGGGATTCTATCTCACTCCAGTTAGAATGGCTCTCATCCAGAATCAAAAAATAACAAAAGTTGGTCAGGATGTGAAGAAAAAGCACCCTCATCCATTGTTGGTAGGAATGTAAATTAACACGGCCATTATGGAAGACAGTTCAGAGACTTCAGAAATGAAAAAAATAGATCTACCATATTACTTAGCCATTTAACTCCTGGAATTTACTCAAATGACATAAAACCAGTAAGTGAAAGAGATGTGTATTCCAATCTTTACAGCAGCTCAATTCATAACAACTTAAGATGAGGAATCAACCAATGATGGGATAAAGAAATCGCAGTATACATACACGATAGAATATTAGTCAGTCATGACAAAGGTGGTACTGAAGCACATTGAACTGCTACCCGTAGTGCCAGTATCCCATGTAGGTGCAGGTTCTGATCCAGCTTTCCGTCAATATGCCTGAGATGACAGTGAACAATGGCCCATTCTTAGGACCCCTGCATCATGTGGAAAATCAGCAAGAAGCCTGGGCCCTGGCCATGAAGGCCATTTGGAGAGTGAGTAAGTAGACAGAATATCTCTCTTATCATGTTTCTCTTGACACCCTATCTGACTCCATCATTCAAATAAATCTTTTAAAAAGTGTATGAAATCCTTTCTGTTGCAACAAAATGGATGCAGCTGAAAATCCTTATGCTTCGTGAAATAAGCCAGTCCCCAGAAGCAAAAATCCTGTTTTCCCTGATTTGTGGTGACGAACATACTGAGTACAAACCAGTGTAAAGCACACAAGTGAAAGTGGCACTTTGAAATTGGATGATTGTTTACAGACTCTGTCCCTACTCCTTAGGGACAGGGTTTTTCCACCTACTACTTGTTGAATGCTCTATTTAGTGGTAGAGTAAGCTTGTGAAAAAGCAAATTGAAAGTACCTCATTGTTCAGAGCAAGAAAGAAGAAAGGAAGGTGCTCAGCTGGGAGGGAGAAAAGGATGGAAATCTGTACATGCAGAATACATGAAATGTATTCCTTTATATCAAAAATTAAAAATTACCAAGAAAAGAACCTGAATATGAAAATTATCATGAGAGGTGTATCAACTAACGCAATACAAGGGCTTGTTATGAGTCCTGATATTACAGTAAAACAATTACTGCCATAATAAAATATTTAGTAAACAATTATGATGCTATACATCATTGCTATAAATTGATATAGAAAGATACACATCAGGGCTATATATTAAGGAAATATGTACTGGTTATTATACTATATATTAACATATATAAGTAGTATAATAACATTTGTTTTATACTAATTACACATATACTTTAACCTTAAATATATATCAAACGCATGCATACATGAATGACTAATATGCATATTACTGGAATCTAGATATCAGATAAAATAAAGCAATAGATTTTAAATATAATAGTGGATCATGTTCACCCTTCACGCCCTATCATTTAAGACACACAGGGCCAGTGTTGTGCAGTCTGTTAAGCTGCTGCCTGCAGTGTCAGTATCTCATATGAGTTCCACCCGAAGTCCTGGCTATTCCATTTCTGACCCAGCTTCCTGCTAACGTACCTGGGAGAGCAGAAGACGGCCCAAGTAGTTGGGCCCATCACTCATAGGGAATACACAAATGGAATTCCAAGCACCTGGCTTCAGCTGGCCCAGTCCTGGTCATTGCAGAGTGAATCAGCAGCCAGAATTGTTCTCACTCTCATTCTCAGGCGCTCATTCACTCTCACAAACACGGTCTTTTCCACCCTTCTCTGCCTTCCAACTATACACTTTTTAAAAATCCTGAGCACAAAAATGTTCATATACGAAAAGAAAGTGCAGAGGATTTGTTCCAAAATAATGTGGGAGAAGGAGAAAGAGATTAAATATAGCATTTATATCTATATAAGTAATAATAGATAAGTATAATAGATATAAAAAGCTACTGATAGGTTGCCATGTATTAAACCTGTGTCACAGGTAGGGGAAAGATTTATTATATCATTCCCTCTGTTTAAGCTTATCCAAGACAAAAACTGAGATGGTCACTCGAGTCTCAAGGCTCTGTAGGACCTGCTGCCCCCCGCGTCCCTGCCTGTCCCTAACACCCTCTCTGCCTAGTTAATCTTCACCTACGCCGAGATCATTCCTACTGCAGGCCCTCTGCATCTACTGCTGCCACAGCCCGGAACTCTTCTCCCTAAAAATGTCCAAATATCCTGTGCTAAACTACCTTTACATTTGTCCTGAATATTTGCTGGAGAACACCCCATAGCAGCATTGCCTTTTCCTCTTCATATATATATATTCTTTTTCTTTGGCTTCTGGCCCCTAGTCAGCAAGGCACTAACACACAAGATGTCATCCTATAACAAAGAACAATCCAGCCCCAAATCAACAGCAATGTTCTAGAAACTCTGCTCTGCAAGGTAAGGGTCCATTTCTGTAGGAGGTTCCCCAGTACCAATCAGTTTCAAATATCTTCCTCCCAGTTGCATTTGCACAGCTTTGCCAGGGCACAAGGAAGGAACCATCTTATTGATTCGTTATTCTTCCCCCATGTCCTCTCTTAGTCATGCCACCCCCCAGAATGTACGTGCAGCCTTCTGCCCTGATTTCAAGGGGAATGGCTTTTTATAGCCAGGGCCCCAGAAGAGTCTCTCAGTCACAGAAACCTAATTATCTCCATGTCACGTAAGAACACCAACCTAGATTTGCAATTTTACAAAGCAAGATGACCCAAGCTACCAACAAAACAAGGTTCCCAGCTACTCTAAGACCCAAGCTAAAAGTCTGGCACAAAAGCAGAGCCAAGTGCATGGGTCCAAGGCTGAAGCACCGGAGGGATGGACACTTAGGGTTTTTGACTTCACAGAAGAAACTCAGGAGCCAAGTCTCCCCCAAATCAGTATCTTCTCACTGCTTTCCTCTACAGATTTAAGGTTCCCGTAAGGAATTCATCATACCCTAAGACGTTTCACATACTCCAGGAACCACTACTGCCATGTTCAGACTTAGTAAACCTGCAAGCTCTGTTCCAGGTGCAAGAGAGACCACAACTGTAGGAGTAGAAATGAACGCACACGCAGGCCATTTATCAGGTGGAAACAGTTATAAGATCACAAAAGAAATCATTTCCACTGATGACATGTCCCATCATGGATGGCAGTCAGTGAGTTGTGGAGCAGACATCCCAACGGAGTCTAGGGAAACTACACTCTGACTAAGCAGAGGAAACATCATCACTGGGTCACGAGAAATTATACAGCCACACTCTACACACTCCAGGCACAGTCAGGAGGGAAAGTGGAATAAGGATCCCAGAGAGATGCTGTAGCAACCAGGATTTGTAAATATCTAACTTTATGCAGCAAAAGGTCCTTATCACTGTGAGCAACTGATCAGATGAAAAGAGCCTTGTATTAACTCCATGGACCCACTGAGATGCTAAGAGCCCGGATGAGGGGCGAGGAAGAGGCGGGAGATTCAGGAATGGGGACCAGAGGAAATCACAGGCTGGAGTAGTATGGCCAGAAGTCAAGGGCTGTATGTGGCTCTCACCCAGTTCTACAAGGTAGGAAAGAGTTTCCCCCATTAAGTCTCCAGATGAAGCAGAGGCTGATTCCAGACCCATAAGACCCATCTCAGACTTCTGACCTCCAGAGCTCGATGATGAATTTGTACTGTTAGAGCCAGATGATAAATTTGAATTGCTTTAAGACACCAAGTTTGGGGTAATTAGCACCAATAACAAACATGTATTATGTAAAATGGGATCAAGAAGTAGGGTTGTCTTGTTACAAAAAAAGCAAAAACAAAAACAAAAAACACACACTGAAATCTATGTACACATGATGTCTTAAAAAAAACACATATGCAGGGTTGGTATGATAGCTCAACTGACTAATCCTCAGCCTACAAGTGCCAGCATTCAATATGGGCATTGGTTCTTATATCAGCTGCTCCATTTCCCATCCAGTTCTCTTTTATGGCCCAAGACAGCAGCAGAGGAAGGGACAAATCGTTGGGACCCTGTAGCCACGTGGGAGACCTGGAAGAAGCTCCTGGCTCCTAGCTTCCAACCAGCTCAGTTCCATCCATTGCAGCCATCTGGGTAGTGAATCTGCAGATGGAAGGTTCATCTCTCCTTCTCTTTGCAAATCTGCCTTTCCAATAAATAATAAATAAATAAAAATAAAAGCTCATGGAAATGTGCACTATAAAAAAATTATGCAGATTTCATTTTATTATATCACAATAAATTTATTTTAATTCTATTTCCCACAAGCTTTTTTCCTTTTTTGTATATTATTTTAAATTTTAATTAGGTTTGAACAGATTCCATATGATTTCCCTTTTTTTCTCCCTCTATGTTCATCCCTCCTCTCTTGCTGTCTTTTTCCACCTTAGGGTTTGAGATATATTTTCCCACAACTTTTTCCAGTGCATCAAAGTACCCAACTATTTTGAGGTTGGAAAGTGGAAAAATAAGGTAGTAGGTGACAAAGCAATATTAAATTTTTCATGTATTGAATATCAAGTACGCACAAAATTGATAAATAAGGAAAAACAACTTGAATGTGTTATTGTGAAATATCGAGAACATTACTAAGAGATCAGGAGGAAACAGGATTAGCATATGGGGAGGGGTGAGCAACACTTTGGTTTTACATAAGCCCAGTGGCATTGTCTAGTTTTTAAAACCCTTTTACATAGGTAAAAATTATGCTGAATAGGAAAAGAAAGTGTCCATGGTCTCTGCTCTGCTGAAAACACCATCTAAGTGCATTGTACTTGTAACTGCCTATTTTTGCTAGATATACTGCTACTTTAAATATGTGAGTTAAGTTCCTACAACTTAGTTTTTCTTCCTCACAGCAGTATCTCCCTCATGATTACTGGGAAGCAAAAAGCTTTGTCCACAGAAATAAAAGTAAAGGAAGCAAATGAAACAAAGAATATGCGGAGCAGCACAAGGAAACGAAGAGAGAATTTAACAGGTCCAAGGTGTTCTTCATATTACATCATCCCCAGGAGACACCATCACACTCAAAAGACACCATACTTCCTTAAGATGAGTGTGGTGGCTGCCTGTCTACCCCAAGCTGCAAACTCTACAGTGAAACTTTATGCTGCTTACTGGAATTGCAATGAAAAATTATCTTCCCCTATCCAGCTTAAGATCAAGACCATAAGCAGCCAGGTTATGCTGACCCAAGCAAATAGGAGCTACTCCCTAAAGCCAGAAGCATGGCACCTGTTTGTCATTTGCAGCACCCCTAGTTTTTCTCTGAGAACACACCTCCACACCTTTCACCCTGCATCCTGGATGCAGCGATGGCTTCCAGGATGGGCTGTGATGTCTCAGGCTAAAGACATGAGGAGGAGGAAAGAAGTAGTGCATCTGTGACTCCAGAATGACACCTGCCATCACTCAAACAGCAGAACTAACACATACCTGAGGAGAGTTGGCCATTAACGACACTGTCGAAGCTACGAGGGGAAGCCTCCCGGAAGCCGGCCACGTAAACTTGGCCAGGTCCAGGACTCCACAAGTCCCTTCTCTTAGTTCAGTGTGGGCTGAACATTTCATCACTTGTAATAATGACACTATTAGTGGAAACAACCGAAAAGCTTCCTGAGCTGTTCACACCATGTTTTCAGTTTAAGACATCCTTCCCCACCATATAAGAAAATACAATAACTCAACAAAGGTGCAGGCCTAGATTTAAAAAGGATTGCAAAAGCAGCACAGGTTGCAATAAGCAAAAACTGGAAATTGCCTAATGGTCCATCAGTGGAACACTAAATACATTCTGACACATTCACTTAGCGTAATGTTACACAACAATGACACCCACACACACACCGCCACTACACGTGGTAACATGAATGAATATTGCAGACATCAAACGAACAAGAGTATAACTCCACCGTGATGGTGTAAAATGGTGAAAACTTAATCCACAGAATGAGCGTATGACTGAGCACTTCCTTTTCTGGGTGTACACCCCAAAGAAATGACAGTAAGTGACTCAAATCGGTATTTGAAGGTGCATACTCATGGCACAGCATTATCAACAACAACCCAAAGCAGGAGTCATCTAGATGTTTATCAGCAAATAAAGAGCCGAACAAGACATGGAACTATCCATGCAATGGAATGCTATTAAAGCTTAAAAAGCAAACTCCAATATATGCCACAATGTGGCTAAACCATGAAGACTTCATGCTTTATGCAAAATGAACCAGACACAAAAGCAAAAACAGTTTATGATTCTACTTAAGTGAGGTGTTTAGAGATGCCAACCAGCTATAAAGTAGAATGCTCACTGCCAAAGAGTAGCGGCAAGAGGACATGAGAAATTAGTGTTTAGTGGGTAGGGAGTTCCTTTTGGGTAAGATGCATATGTTTTGAGGTGGGTGGCATGGATGGGTGTAGGGCAACGTGAATGTAGTACAAGTAGACACGAGTGTGGAATGTGGCTATGAAGAGAGCAGCTATTAGGCCTCGCTTCTCAATGCAGAGCACGCCCCCTGACTCCTGGTTTCCCACCATTACAGACACTGCAAGGTAGCAATGGTGGCTCCAGGAATGTGGGTACCTGCCACCCACGCAGGAAACCTAGATTGAGTTCTCTGCTTCAGCCAGGCCAAGCTACTGCAAGCATTTGGGAAATGACCCTGCTGGTGGGAGTACCCGTTATCGCTCAAGTAAATGAAGGCTTTAAAAAAACAAACTGTGAAATGTAAATTTTGTTATTTTTATCTTAAAACCTTTAAAAAGAAGAAGAAAGTGCACCTATTCTATGTCCCTAGTAATATGAAGTTCAATCATAACTGACTTTTGCTATTAGGAGTTAGGACAGATGGGTAAGCAGTAAGCACTAAAGTGGGCATCCAAGGTATGAACAATGTTTTGGCTTCTTGATCCTAGTGGGCATGCCAAGCTCAGGAAAAATCAGCAAATTTGTGATTGCAGAATTCCTTAAAGTCTCAAGCTACACCTCTCACAAAAACAGAGAACCTATGTTACAATTGTATAACTTCCAGACAGTTTCTAAAGATCCTCTCCTAGACATCTTACTGATACAATCAAACCAGAGTCAGAAAAAGCAGAAGAAAATGATAATTTCATGGGAAATATGCATATATACACACACATGTTCATGGGAAATTATATATATTATATAACACAATATTGCACATAACATATATGTTACAGACTATATATTACATACACAATATATTATATAATGTATTATATATAATATATACAATAAAACATTATCTATAATATATTTTTTGTACATATGTATTATATATACAGAAAACAGAATCCTTAAGTATACGGATAAATTTTATAGAGCTATTATTACTACATTATATGCAGTAACTATTATTATTCAAAATAATTATTCAAATTCATATAAGGAAGTTTAGTACTTCTGAGTTTAATAACATGTTTTCAAATCTTAAAACCACAACTTCATGAAGTTTCACTGGCTACATCCTGGAGAGAAGGGGATAATAGGGGAGGAGAGACAAGTTGATCCAGACATATTTGCCATAATCACTATGTCTATATTGACTCTCAACCTGATATTCCAAATTTGACGAAAAATGAAGTCAAATACCGAAAGAAGAGTGAAAGGAGATTTCCTTGTTGGTTTAGTGGCCACCAGGTTTGCCTGGATTTCAGGCATCTTGGGAGCCTAACAGAGAAAAGGAAGGCTCGTCCCTGTCTGTTTTCATTACTAAGCACTACAGAGGATCCTATTCTATTTTGCTAAGACAGCTTCACAGCTTCAGTGATGTTAGAAAGAGGAGGCTGCAGGAGGAGTAGTAGTGAACAGTGAAGTGAGTGGGAGTTTGGCTTCTCACATCCAGATGACAAAGCAGAAACCTTAAAACATTCAACATCTCAAAGAAATCAGAGAATACTGTTAACCTGTCACACAGTGATTTTCACTATAAAAAAAAAAAGCACAGAATTTACACTGAACATGCTTTGCCAGCAAAAAGAGAAGGGAGAATGATTCACACACCTTTCCCCATGTACAGAGGAACACAACAGAGGAAGGAAAAAAGAGAAACTGTGTTCTTTACGTCGATGTTTTTTTGACAGGTCAGGACCAAGCAGCGACACAGTCTGGTCCCAATCCCTGTAGACATCATAAAAGTCAACCAGACCAAAAAAAAATGCATTGCAGTTCCAAGGCCCTACTTCTTCTAGGGTAGAAACAACCATAAACAATCTGGAGGTGAAAAGAATTAGTACATCATAAAAAACAAGAAAGAAAAATAAAATACCCTCACACGGACTGTCCCTGTAAGAATTTACTCACGTCCTTAAATTTATGCAGCAAGTTGCCAGGAGCCCCATAAATACTGGGCCCATAATCAAGCTGTAATCATTCATTTTATTTACATTTCATCAGGGGCCACTAAGGTAATGATCTTTGAAAGATTTCACTGTAGCCAATGCAGCGAGAAGTGGATATCCTAAAAGGGTCATGAGCATAAAAAGAGAGCATCGTTGGTCCCCGAGGCATGGAATTATTAAAAACAATCTGTTTTAAAAGTTAGTGTGTGCATTTTCTACATTCTTGTAATGGCACTTTAAATTATGTTTACTCCACATAGTACACGTGAGGTGATGTCTGAATTTCTTAGACTAGAGAATGTAGAAGGAACTTTTAGCAGGATGTGGAAAACAAACTTCCATGAAATAGATGCTTGCAACAGTAATTTCCAATGCATCTAGAACATTCACCATATATATTACCACTTGTCATTCACTGTTGAGAAAAATCCATGACAACCTTTCAGGCACTTCCATGACAATTTGAATAGCTGAACAAAAGGGCAGAGCTGAATTAAACTAAATAAAACATCCAGAGCCGGCATCATTCCTTTGAAGGCTGTCAGCCATACATTTTGAATAACCTGAAATGAAGATCAAAAAGGAACAGAATACATTTATTTATTTATTTTACCTGAGGCAGTGAATGAAAAGAAAGCAAGATTTGGAAAAAAAAAAAAAAAGAAAGCCCAAAATTTCAGCAAACATCCATATCTTGTTCATAAGATCCATGAAGAAGTTCAAAAATTACATCAACATCACAGAGTATGTCACTGATGTATGAAATTGAGGCCAAAGCTATGGGAAAAAAAAATAAAGAAAAAATAAAACCAGATGCCCTTTTCCTCACTTTTTTTTCCCTTCCAGACACACTTTCTCTCTTCCACAAACACAGTGGCTCCTGCGTCTGTGTCCCAGAAGGTCGTGGACTTCACTCGGATTCTCTGTGATAAGTGTAGCTGCAGAGTGGTTGCTTTCTCCTAGGGCAACTCCCCCAAAATAATGAGTGTCTCTCCTCCTTTTCTCAAGCACAATTCAGAAACAGGAAGAACTTGATGGAACTCAAGACAGGAAAGAAGCACAGGGAGGCTGTGTTATTTCCAAATCACACATACACATTATGAAACATGTGGACATTCCTTTGACAGGAGCCTTCCTTCCACATCACATCTTAACACAGATGCAAAAGAGCACAATTCATGAAAAACTGAGGGTGAAAGTGGTCATTAAGACAGTTGAACACTGACCTAATGGGTAAGTTTAGTGGGCACCATGGAAAAACCTGGTACTACCAAATAAGTCATTCCCTACAAAAGATAACTCCACTAATAAGATGATTCTGTGCCTAGGGTATAACAAAATGGCTCTGCTGCTACACTAAATATGATGCTAGCACTCGATGCTGTAAGCTTTCCCCACGAAAAGAGCAGTGAGTGGTAGCAGCAGCCCATCAACCCTCAGAGGACACTGAGTTGACACCTGCTCCTTTCCCTCCTGCCTGGGTCCCACCTGGGTGATTTGCATCTTGAGGAAGCCGTTCCCACACATGGCAGCCACCTACCTCTGACTCCTAAGTCAGGTTCAGATACATAGTGCCCAGGTGGTTCTAAACAATACTGAAGAAGGTGTTAGGCTGCAGCTGATCGCTAACTCATTCATCAGCTTCCCTGGGAAAACATACTGATAGGCTTGAGACAACCAACCTGAATGTGAACTATTTTAAAACAGCACATTGGAACCTATGGCAGTTAAGAAAAGGCAGCTAATCAACAAGGTCCCTACTCTACTGGACAGCTTGCCTTCAAAGCTTCTTGCTTGCTCATCTCAGTGCTAAGATATTGAGCCAGTCACTACCTTCTAGTGTCAAGTCTGCTCATTACAAAAAAATTTATTTATTTACTTATTTCTTTTTTTGAAAGGCAGAGTTACAGAGAGAGAAAGACAAAGAGATATTCCATCTGCCAACTTACTTCCTAAATGGCTGCAATAACCAAAGCTGGAACAACCCAAAGTCACGAGTCTCCCACATGAGTGCTGGGGCCCAAAGACTTGGGCCATTAGTGGGGAGTTAGACTGAAATGGAACTACAGGGACTCAAACTGGAACCCAAATATGATGCTGGTGCCTCAGACACCTGCTATGCCACTGCACTGGCCCCAGGTTTGCTCATTTGTTATAACAATGGCCCCAATCAATGGATATTCATTGCTTTTTTCCTTGAACAACTTTCCCCATAGAAAAGTTTGAAAAGTCCAGAGTATAGTAGACCAGATTCTCAGAAGAACTTCAATGACCCATACTCTCATTCAAGCATACTCCAAAAAGCTCACAATGCCAAGATGCACTTAAACAGCAGAATGACGGACTTATGACTGGTTATGAGGGATTATACTATAAATATGGGGGAAAACAATGGGAGGGTAGGATTTTGTGGAGGGGGTAAGGGAAATCCCAGAGCCTATGGAATTGTATCATAAAATACTTTTTTTAAAAAGCTCACAGAAAGTGGAATGAAAACGTAAGTTCAAATCAGTGCAAAAAATAAAATCGAAACATACACAGGAGTCTTGGAAAATATGTTATAAAAAAACTGCATGGATTTCAAAATACTCTTATGCCACAATATGCTTATTTGGGACTTTCCAAAGTGTCCTTGAATGTGGCAGAACCTGTGAAGATGGATGGCCTGTCACTCACATGATGAGGCTTATCAATGGATCAGCCAAGAGACATTTACACTGGCTGATGTCACCTTCGTTAGAGTGAAATGTCACAGAATTGCTTCTGCTACCAGCCTATATGATGTTGCTGCCATGAGTTATAGATGTATAAGATGCTGAATTCTCCCCCAAAACTGAGGGAAGGCTTAAAAGAGGGCTCCCACTGGCCCTGACCAGGCTTCTGCTCTGAAAAACTGTGAGATCATAAACAGGCATTGTTTTAAGCCAATAAGCTTATGGTTCATTGATAGCAATGGAAAATTAACACAGGGAACAACTATACACTTATGTGTTTCTATAACCTCAGAGAAAAAGAGATATCAGAAGCCACATAGAACACGTATACAAGAAAGAGTGAGCTGGCGGAAAGGAGGGATTTGGGACATGCTGGGCCAAACACTGCAGGAGAAGCTTTACAAATATTACGTCTTACAGAAAATGTTTAATTCAGAAAGAAGTTCTATGGTCTCCTATTCCTATAACATGGAATTTTTAACTTAAAGCCCAGTTATCACCAACCTAAAGCTGAACTTCATATCCTAGTGGAAACCTTCTAACCAGCAAAAAAGGAAAGACAGCCTTGATGATTGCATTGAAAATCAGTCAGACATTTGACCCAACGATACATATCCACTTATTTTTCATCTGGACCAGTCAGAATGAATTTTCTCTATTTGTAGGAAAAATGAGCACATCATTATTTTTTTTTAAAAAGAGACACAAAAATCTCTGACAATCACAAGACAATGTGAATCATAAACTCCTTTTTCTGAAATCAGAAAGTACTCTCCAAATATTCTTAAAAATAAGAATAGTTGTATAAATTAATTCCTACAACTCAATACACAAACAGTGGGAATCCTTGGTGTTCTTTACAAGGTAGACGTGGGCAAGAGCAGCAAATACAAAAGAGTCCTTTGCCAGTTCAGAATTATTTTGAAGCTGCTACCATTTATCAGTGCTTTGACTTTTTATTTAAAAAGTAGGTGTTTGGAGCAGGTGCTGTCACATAGCCGGTTAAGCCTCTATCTGCAGCACCAGTATCCCACAGGGATGCAGGTATAAGGCCCACATGCTCCATTTCTCATCCAGCTCCTTGCTTATGGCCGGAGATAGCAATGGAGGATAGCCCATGGGAGACCAAAGGAAACTCCTGGCTCTTGGCTGCAGAACAGCCCAGTTCCAGCTGGTGCAGCCATTAAGGGAGGGAACCAGTGGTGGAAGATGCATCTCTCCTCTCTGTTTATAATTCTGCCTTTTAAATAAAAACAGTCAATCTTTAAAAAACAAACAAAAGCAGACACATCAACCATGGTCTCCAACACTAGAATACTATCAAAGGGAAGACATAGCACTTTGTAGGTAATTTTTCACAACACCAACTGACAGTCTAATGCTTCAGGCAGAAAAATGGAAATGTCAGAATAAATGCTAAAAAAAGTTTTTATGTACTATTAATAACAATTTTTGCTTAAAGACAAAACAATCTGTAATTCCATGAAACAAATGACAGCCAGAGCAATTTACACATCTGAAAATTTCCTGCAGTTATCGCTTACTTAAAAAAAAACTTATATTACAGAAAGATCTTTAAATCTTTCCTTATCGTGGTCTGATCCCTAAATTTTTCATGCTTATCTAATTGCTCCACGCCTGCCCTTAAATCGCAATCTGAATGGGCGTATCTAACTAAACCTACTACCACACAATTCTGTAAGGCAGATACTCTCATATGCCTCATTTCATTCATAAGGAAATTAAGATCAAGAAAGGTTATTTAACCTGTCACAGGTTATGCGGGGTGGTCAGCAGAACTGAGATTGCCAGGGTTGTGGTTGAAATATCTGTGTCCTCCCAAAATTTCTATGTTGATTTCCAAAGTCCTGATTTGATGGCGGTTGGAGGTACAGGTGCTTGGGTGGGGATGTGCAGCTCTGATGAATGAGGTTAGCTTCTGTAGAGAAGAGACCATCCAGATGGCTGTTTTGCTCCTCCACTTTCCCAAGACGCATTTATTTTACCGGAAAGTCAGAGTTACAGAGAGAGATGGAGAGACAGAGAAAGAGAGAGATCTTCCATCCACTGGTTCACTCCCAAAATGGTTGCAATGGCCAGAGCTGGGCTGATCTGAAGCTGGGAGCCAGGGTCTCCCATGTGGACGTAGGAGCACACAGCCTTTAGCCAGCTGTCCTCCTCTGTCTTCCTGTTTTCAGTAAGCTGGATTGGTAACAGAGAAGCTGAAACTTGAAATGGTGCCTTTAAGGAATGCTGGCACTCCAGCTAGAGGATTAATGTGCTATACCATCACACCAGCCCTTTACCCCCCTTTTAACCACTATAAGTACATACAGAGAAGATGCTCTGTACAAACAAGGAAACAGATTATTAGTAGATAATGTATTTGGTGGATCCCTAAATGCTAGATTTCTCATTCTCCATACGGTAGGAAAGACTGTTTTTAAGCCATCACGTTTGTTTATTTTGTTATAGTAGCAGAATCAAACAGCTTCCAAAGCCAAAACAAATTAGCAATTCTGGTTTGAGATTAGTCTCCATGATTTAACTGCCCTTAATAAAACACATTCAAGGCAAGGCATTAATCAAGGCTACCTTAGCACATGGGGACAAATCAATAGACATTTTTTGCATGCATGCACTCCAATAACCAACCATCTGAGACCTCTAAGGCATAACGCACTCTGGCTCCCACACATCAACACAATATTCTACTATTATCAACAGGTGGTATCTCGGGCTGAAAGAGAATCACTAGCTATTTAATCAAACTGGCCAATGTGTCAATCTGGCAACAGTCATATTCATTTGTAAGCATTATTATATTATCTACAGTATAAGTTAACCTAATTGGTGTTACTTTTTAAGAGTAAATTAACAATCAGATGATGACTATGTTCGTTAATTTATAAGCATGATAATTATTTAATTTATATTATAACCCTATTATTGAATTCACATTAGTTAATATATAACATAAAGTAAACTGACAGAATGTAAGTAAGACCAAGAAGGAAGTCAGTCATAAAGCAATGTAACTGTGAATCTTTACTGCTTTGCTTATACAAGTTACATTACCAAAGATAAGACACAGCACACAGACATGGATGTACAACAGTCTGGAATAGAAAAGAATGAGTAAATTATTTTAATGCAATTTAGAAGACATTATGAATGCTAATCTTATATAGTCTTCCAGGATAAATTTTCCATATACAAGCACATTAGATTTCCTTGCTAAAAATAAGATAGTACATGAAACACAACTGCTTCACACTGAGGTCTAGAAAATACATTTGTAATGGAGACCACAAAAGCTTGTCATACCAAAAAACTTCCCAAATTGAAAATGTAAATAATTCCATATAGAAGGGTGAATACACGAGCATATAGGGAAAGAAGGTCCCTGAGGCAGGGATAGGAAAGGAAAAGGCAAAAACAAGTAGATCTTGGATGAATTCTGGAAAATTCTATCCCTCCTGGGGATTCGACCACCAGCCCTTCCACACCTGTGTCATGACAGTGGTGGGAGAACCAATCCAAGTTCTACCCCTCCTGCATGTACCAGGTGAAGGGCCAATACTACATAGATAATGGAAGAAGAAGACAAATAAAACAGAAGAAACCCCCTGTGGGACTCATTCCCAGCTCAGGGGTGTCCTTCCCTTGGGAGAGCATTGGCACTTGTCACAAATAAACTCAGTTTCACTTTTACACTGTCGTTTGGACTTTTCCCTTTATTTCCATATTGAGCAACAAGTTCAAGGAGAACAGAAAGCTGTCTCCTGCTCATTCACGCAGGACATGACAGAAACCAGCACTTCTCAGAGAGGAATATTTAAAAGTGAAATAGAAACATAGGAAGATGTTTTGTTAGTGGGTAAAATGCAAATTATAGTAACAATGAGATACTCTGTTACAAAGAACATTGGCAAAACTAAGCTAAACATTGTTTAAAACAAAACTGAGTTGAAACATTTGTTAAAATGTCTATTGTGAGAAGGAAATGAAAACAAGGGTACTGGGCCCAGCACGATGGCCTAGCGGCTAAAGTCCTCGCCTTGAACGCACCGGGATCCCAGATGGGCGCCGGTTCTAATCCCGGCAGCTCCACTTCCCATCCAGCTCCCTGCTTGTGGCCTGGGAAAGCAGTCGAGGACGGCCCAATGCCTTGGGACCCTGCACCTGCATGGGAGACCTGGAAGAGGTTCCTGGCTCCCGGCATCGGATCGGTGCGCACCGGCCCGTTGCTGCTCACTTGGGGAGTGAATCATCGGATGGAACATCTTCCTATCTGTCTCTCCTCCTCTCTGTATATCTGACTTTGTAATAAAATAAATAAATAAATCTTTAAAAAAAAGAAAGAAAACAAGGGTATTACTTGTCAAGCATTCATATATTGTGTATTTTCTGTTTGCTTATTTCAATTGACCAGTCTTCCAGTTTACCAACGCTGCTTTCTACTGTGCCTGCTGAACCATTAAACTATCCACAGTTTCAGATTTTGTATCTTTCAGTTATAAGTTTTCTATTCACTTTCTCACTTTTTGGGGGGTGGGGGTAATTGTGGTTTTTTTAAATTAATTCTCTGAATCTAAAAATCTATGACCTTAATTGGGTTAGAGACTTGCATCTCTTAGAAAGTGGGATTTCCATTTTTAAAGACACATCTCTATTCTCTGGTAAAAAAAATTTCCAGTTTCTCATCTACTTTTCTTTAGGATATTAATAATGTTTTTTTTTTTTTACCACCCTATGCTCTAACTCCAATCTCTAGAGTTAATCTTTTTTTTTAATTTATTTATTTTTTATTACAAAGTCAGATATACAGAGAGGAGGAGAGACAGAGAGGAAGATCTTCAGTCCAATGATTCACTCCCCAAGCGAGCACAACGGCCAGTGCTGCGCTGATCCGAAGCCGGGAACCAGGAACCTCTTCCAGATCTCCCACACAGGTGCAGGATCCCAAAGCTTTGGGCTGTCCTCCACTGCTTTCCCAGGCCACAAGCAGGGATGGGAAGCAGGGTCACCGGGATTAGAACCGGCACCCATATGGGATCCTGGCATGTTCAAGGTAAGGACTTTGGCTGCTAGGCCACGCCGCCGGGCCCTAGAGTTTACCTTTCATTCATATGGTTCTATGTTTTACATACCCCTAGGTCATGACAATCACATCTTGAACAGATGAGAGCTGAGGAAGACCAAGGGGTTAAGCTACTGTTGGTGATCGCAGCATTCCTTAACAGTAGAGCTCAAGTTCCAAATGCTGTGCTGTAATGCAGCTCCCGATGTGCTTGCGGAAGCAGTGGATTATTGTCCAACTATGTGGCTCCTAACACTCTGATGGGACATCCAGTTCTTGTTCTGGGCTCCTGGTTTCAGCCTGGTTCATTTCCAGTTGTGGTCATTTGGCGAATAAAAAAGCAAACGCAAGATCTCTTTCTCCCTCTTCTCTTCCCTCCCTCCCTGCCTTTCAAACAAGTCTTCAAAAAAGAAAAGAAAAAGAAGCAAAACAACACAACAAAACAGACAGATGAGGCTATAAATCAGTGTTTCTCAAATTTTCCCATTAACGTTTGAATAGGGAGCTTGTTACATATTTTCACCTAATTTTCCCCACCCAGGAGATACACTATATATCTATTCATAGCCTGTGGAGTTTTGGAGGGTTATAAACTGCTGTAATTCTTAGTATTTGTTTCACTCTCCTCCTCCCTCCACTAAAAAAAAAAAATCAGTCTTTGTGTCCTTGGCAATGATAATGTTTATATTCAGAATGCAGTGCCACAGGGCTTGAACTTCTACCAAAGCCACTATTACACTGGTAAAGCATTAGAAATCCTAAAGAAATCATGGCACCAGCTGAGTCAAGATCAGCTGTATTTCCTGCATGATGTACGCCTCTTACTCACCTCACCTTTCAGCCTGACGGTGGGCTTTTGCCCATCCGCCCTTGTGACTGCAGCTCATACAAAAACAGCCATTAGCTTTCTCACTGTAGAGCCAGCTAAGACAGTGTTCTGAAGAAAGATAAATCCATTAAATTCAAGTGACTTATTCCTATCCTGGAGCCATTCTCTCTCTCCCGACAGCACACACCTCTCAGTTACACCAGGCACTATGTGATCAGAGTACTAGACCGGCCTCTGGCACAGCCACTGACAGGCTTGGATCCCACTCTCCATATTCAGACTTCCTACTAACACACGTCCTGGGACGCAGCAGCAGGGACATGAGCTCTTGGGCTTCTGCCACGGACACTGAGCTTGAAGGTCCCGGCTGTAGCCTGGCTTATTTCTGGCTATTTTGGGCAGCTGGGAAGTGAGCACTGCTGACAGAAGATCCTTGATTGTGCCTGTCTTTCCTTTTTGGTATCTCTTCCTTGAAAATGACAAATACATAAATCACGAGAATGTACGAGAACAAAGTGTTTCTTACACTAGAGAGTGTTTTTCAGAGTAACAGTCCACATTTAGCTTAATTCACTAGAAGCATTCCAGGAACAAGCCACCTGCCATCATATATCCTTATTTCAGAAGGAAGTTTCATGCAATATTTACAGTTCATAAAGAAATAAGAAACGGGGAAAGAAGTCATCATTTTTTTGGGCCCAGCGGCGTGGCCTAGCGGCTAAAGTCCTCGCCTTGAACGCCCCAGGATCCCAGATGGGCGCCGGTTCTAATCCCGGCAGCTCCTCCACTTCCCATCCAGCTCCCTGCTTGTGGCCTGGGAAAGCAGTTGAGGAGGGCCCAATGCCTTGGGACCCTGCACCCGTGTGGGAGACCGGGAAGAGGTTCCTGGTTCCCGGCTTCAGATCAGCGCGCACCGGCCCGTTGCTGCTCACTTGGAGAGTGAATCATCGGATGGAAGATCTTCCTATCTGTCTCTCCTCCTCTCTCTCTATATCTGACTTTGTAATAAAAATAAATCTTTTTTTTTTAAAAAAGAAGTCATTTTTAAATGACTTCAGATACAGAAAGCTAAACAAAATCAATTAAGAAGCTAGTAGCTCTGGCAGGTACACTGTCCGAGTATTAAAAAATTTCTAGTTTCATAAAAACAAAGACATTGGGCCCAGCGGCGTGGCCTAGCGGCTAAAGTCCTTACCTTGAACGCACCGGGATCCCATATGGGCGCCGGTTCTAATCCCGGCAGCTCCACTTCCCATCCAGCTCCCTGCTTGTGGCCTGGGAAAGCAGTCGAGGACGGCCCAATGCATTGGGACTCTGCACCTGCGTGGGAGACCTGGAAGAGGTTCCAGGTTCCCGGCATCAGATCGGCGCAGCACCGGCCCGTTGCAGAAGATCTTCCTCTCTGTCTCTCCTCCTCTGCGTATCTGACTTTGTAATAAAAAAAATAAATCTTTAAAAAAAAAAAAAAGACATTGCAAAGCATAATCCTAGTGAGAAATGTGATTTCTAAGGGCACAAAACCAAAATATTAGAAAAAGAACTAATATCTGCACCATTAAAATTAATATAAAAATGTTCTTTGGGAAAAAATGGATATCATACCAATTTTTAAGCAAAATGTATACTCTTCACATTTACATATCTCTTAGAGAAAGAGCATGCTCAGAGAACCTCAGATATGATTGTAGCAATTATCTAAAAAGAAAAATAAAGCAGCTGAGGAATTGAAGAAAGTTTTGATAGAAAAATTTACAAACAATAGCTAAAGTAAAGCATGTGTGTGTAGCTGATAGAAAACATTTTACAATAGTGAAGAAAAACCCAGAGCAAAGGATTAGGAATACGAGGAGACAGAACAATCAGTGGAGACAAAGGAAAGAGCAACAGATTAACAAAGCTGTAATGAATTCAACCTACTCTGCACAAAAGTAAAAGCCCATCAGGTCACCATCATTTATTCTGTGCCTATCAGATGCCAGATACCGTGGGGTATCACAGACGTAAAAATGGAATGACAAACAGCACAACAAATCTAGTAATAAATATGAAATGACATGCAGGTACTCCAAGCCCTTTACAGAGAAGGAGGGCTTGCTTTCTTGAATGAGCACTCGGGAAATTCACCAAGGTCAGCTCTGTTCTGTTTACCAGCATCTTCCACCAAAACATACAGTGCCTGGCATATGGCAGGCCTTCAAACATTATCACATGCGAACGACAGTGTTACGATACCACTGCCCTTCTGGGTTTTTGTCATTCAACCTCCAGTTGGTGCAAACTTTTCCTGTGATTTGGCCTCTGCAGAAAGATAAGGGCACGGACTAAATAGGGGTTTTCACTGCAGCCGCACTGGAGTGGGAGGGAGAGGGGTGACCAGGCAAAAGAGACCCAGCAATACCTGCCACCTGCAAACTGACATCCCATCCTGGATATTCCACCTCTGGTCCAGCCCCGTTAATAATGCACCTGGCAAAGCAACCAAAGAAAGTCCAAACACCTGGGCACCTGCACCAATGTGGGAGACACAGTTCTGGGGTCCTGGATTTAGCTTGACCCATCTTGGGCCACTGCGGCCATTTGGGGAATAACCCAGCGGATATAAGATTCTCATTCATTCTCTCTCTTCCCCACCCACCCCCAACACACTTTCAAATAAACAACTAAATCTTTCCCCTGCCCCACCCCCCAAGAGCTTCTAAGTAGCAAAGAAAAGCAAGGGATGGCAGCAAAGTAGCTCAGTGCTGAAAACTGTCTAAACACAAGAATACATTTCTAGGGGAAAATTTTCGGTTCCCTCACAATGTGGAGGTACTTTATTTTATTTATTACACACCAGGAAGCATGCAGGGTGCCTCTACACATATTATTTTCATTTGATTTTTTAACAACTCATGTTTCCAATACCATAATGACAACATCTGTTACACACATGTAGACACTGAGAACCAGAGACAATTTACATGAAAACACCATGTAGCTATCAAGCAGCAGTGCAAGAATTGAACCTGTCATGGAATGCATTCTCATTCATATGGTTCTTTCCAGACGCAGGAATCCATATGAAGATTTCTTTCTTTTGAAATCAGAATAGCTGAAGGACAAGATATTAAGGGAGTGTCAGAGGAAGGATGAAGACCAGAACTTGAATCTTTTTTCTCTCGGTCCGAGGCTGTGAGATTACGGGCAAGTCAGACAGCTTTTCTTGGGCCCTGACTTTCACATCAGTGAAAGGAAGATGGTGCAAGCTGACTTCAGACTTACAGATGAAGGAAGAAAAGTTATGGGGAAGGTGGATGAGCCAGAGCCAGATGCTGGCTGCCAATGTGGCCACCGCAGAGCTGACATAAAATTGTGCCTGAGTCCTGCGCTGGCAAAGCTGGCCTGGGGATGACACAGGACATACACGAAAGACAGGACAGACTGGCAAGGTGGCTCGGAGGATGCCAAGGGATTGAGGAACAACAAGATTTGAAGAAGGCAAAAGGGCAGATTCAGGTGGTAGCAATGAGGATGGCTGTTGACAACAGAATTGGCTCTCAATGCTACTCCAAGGCAGCATTCACTACCAAAAGGTGATCTCACTAACAACAAAAGAGAATCTGGGGTCAGTATTGCAGCATCTAGGTTAAGCTGCTGCCTGCAATGCCTGAATCCAAGATGGGCACCAGTTTGAGTGTCCACTTCCAATCCAGCTCCCTGCTAATGTGCCTGGGAAAGCAGAGAGCGGTGTAGGTTCCTGGGCTCCTGCACCCCTGTGGGAGAATGGGTGGAGCTGTCGGCTCACGGCTTCAGCCTAGCCCTTCCTCTGCTGTTGTAGCCATTTGGGAAGTGACCCAGAGGATAGAAGGCATCTCTCTCTCTTCGTACTTGTGATGTTCATATAAATAAATATTAAAAGTTAATAATAGGCATGGGTACTGGGATGTAAGAAGTTAAGCTTCCCCTTGAGACTCCCTCATCCTATACAGAAGTGCCTGGGTTCGGTCCCAGCTACACTGTGTTTCTGACCAACATCCTGCTAAAGAGCCTTGAAAACAGCAAAGGATGGACAATGGCTTGGGTTCCTGCAACCCGGAGGCGAGACTCACATGGGGTTTTCAGCTTCTGGCTTCAGTTTAGCTTAGGCCCAGTCATGAGCATTTCAGAAACAAACCAATAAGCGGAAGATCGCTCTCCTTCTCTCTTGATCTCACTCAGTACTTTCAAATACATAATTCAAGAAAAAGTTAATAACACCAGTGCACCAAATTCTGTTATAAACATCACATTATAATGGTATACCAAACCTTAATGAAAAATATGAGATTTCTTCTCTTGGTGTGAAATGAATTTGAAAAGTAGTTTACTGCGCATCTTTGCCTGTTACTACTTGTGGTAGTCTGAGGCAGCAAACACAGCTCAGTGCCCGGTACACTCCCAGTATGACTCAGGGCACATTCAAAGCTCCACATGACATCCTCATTCCCACCTGAGCAGAGACAGAGCGCATGACTACTAAATGGAAAAACTGGACTGGAAGAGAGCCTTGCCACATCTTTGGGAGACATCCCTAGAGCAAGCGTGACCACACAATGAGAGAATCAGGAATACCACCTTTCCACTTGCTGCACAGACCCGCCCTGCTGACACTGCCCTTAGCAAGCCTCCAGCACCTAAGACAGCTCAAAGTACGGCAGGGTTGAATTAAATCACCAAAGCCCACTACCAAAGTAAACACAAAAAAGCAGAGCTGAAGTGAAAAGAATGATTTCAATACAGCATAAGTATTAATGGGCCTGGTGTGGTAGCCTAGCGGCTTAAGTCCTCACCTTGCACATGCTGGATCCCATATAGGCATCAGTTCTAATCCTGGCTTCCCCACTTCCCATCCAGCTCCCTGCCTGTGGCCTGGGAAGCAGACAAGGATGGCCCAAAGCCTTGGGACCCTGCACCCGCGTGGGAGACCTGGAGGAAGCTCCTAGCTCCTGGCTGCTGGCTTTGGATTGGTACAGTTCCAGCCACTGTGGCTCCTTGGGGAGTGAACCAACAGAACAAAGACTGTCCTCTCTGTCTCTCCTCCTCTCTGAATATCTGACTTCCTAATTTTTAAACAAAGGATAAGTTAATGAAACCCAGCCTCACCTATTTGAGGAATACATCATAACTCAACCCACTGAAGCATCAAGTCACACCTGCTGATGCCCTGAAAGTCATCTGCATCAATTTTGGCCCGTAGTATATATTCCGTGCGGGCTTTCCTCATCCTGGAGTCTAAAAGAGATTCTTAGGGCATATAAATATTTAATATCTCTTAAAATGTATTATGTCATTAATAGTCTTAAAAAAATAGGAACAATGAGATGACTAGTCTTTAATTTCAAACTGCCCTATGATTTCAGCGACCTATTTCCATATTGGCTTAATAAGCAATTCAGCCAAGAATTACTACTTCAATTATTCCGAGCTAATGAGAAAAGGTCACAGGCCTAACACACAGAATAAAGTGAGCATCAAATGATGTCATGGAGCACAGTGGAACTTTCCCAAACAGCTTTTCGTTGAAGGAGTTGTAAGAGAACACAGCTTCACACTGCCCAAGATAAATACTCCAACTAAAAAAAATACTCTAACTCAGAAGACAAGAAAGAAAAGAAAGAGAGAGAGAGAGAGAGAGAGAGAGAGAGAGAGAGAGAAAGATCCTGTGCTCCAGCATTCCATTCCACGGAGGATCCTGTTGCGAAGGGTGACGCAGTGCCAGCCAACTCTCATGCTAAGTTCACCCTATTATTTTCAATGATACTCTTTTGCAATCATGTTGGGTTTATTTGCGATTTAGTGACAAAACCATTGAGCCCTGATGTTTACACCTGTTTGAACAGAGTAGCTCTAAAATGAAAATGTTAGTCAACATCGAATAAAAAGTTTTCTCCAAGTTCATATGTAATGTCAATTTGAGGAGCACCCCTAAATCTAAGGGCTCAAATTAAAGCACACGATGAGTTTGTAAGAGAAACCATGACATAGCATGAAATCTCTGTGTGCTCTGTTGTTAGTGCTTCTCAAGGAATCATCATGAGGAAAGGCACATGTCACAGGAACTTAAAGTGCAGGGTCCAAATGAGGGGTATTAAGTAATCCTTCCCTCGTGGCACCCAAGGAGCCTGCCAGGTGCGGACAACAAATGCAGCACACACAGACACACACACACACACACACACACACACATTCACACACAATTTTAGGGAATTCAGACTCCAGAGAGCTGTCCTGGGATGCTAAAATTTAAATATTGGGAAAAAATAGTAACATGGAAGGTGTTTGATTAGATTAAGACACGGCAATGAAACAGCGGCATGCAATTAAGAGGGAAAGAAGTTGGGGCCAAAAAAAAAAACCCCCACAAAACCCACAAAACTGAAAATAACTTGCTGTTCAAAGGAAGCTTCAAGACTTGGACACACAGTTCCAAGTTACACGGTCAACTGCAACAAGTCAGGTTACAAAAGTGCAATTCCGGGAACATGTGTATTTATCAGTCATTTCTCTACAGTACGGGGCACGCACGTACAGTGCAGGCATGGGAGTTGTCAGGAATTCATGTTAAAGAGGCCTGGACACAACCCTGGGATCATCAAATATGGTAATCAACTAACCAGACACACACAAAAGGGCAAATGAGGTCTTAAAGGGCCAAAACTTTTGACTTCCCAGTGTCTATGGGTCTCAAAATCTGACTCTTGCTTATGGACAGAACCATCTAGAAAGTAGAAATAATCACTGCTAAGCTTCCTGGTTGCCAAAGAACACTAAGTAATACATTCAAATCCCAGGACCACGTTTCCCTGAGATTCCTTTCAGCCAAGTGCAGAGTTTGAATAAATGAAAGGATTTAATTGCTAAATTTCATGGTTTGTCATAGAGAAAATATCAAATTTCACTCTATCAATGAGTAATAGAAAAATCATAATAAAAACTGTTCAAATTATTTACATAGCCTAAGTAGATATCAAAGATTGCAGACATGCTCTGAGGAACAGATAATCACCAACCCATGACCCACGCATCGCTAATTACCCACCGCACCAGGGAAAAAGCCTTCATTGCCTATTCAGTTTAGATGGCAGCTTTCAGATCAAGGATTCATCATTTCTGGTCTTAAATAAGAGTCAGCCATGCAAGGAATTTAATTCGAAGTGCAAGCACAATTTTAACACAAGTTCACTTCATATCCTTTTCATTTTTATGAGAAAGCAAACTATGTTATTTTCTGAAATACACAACCTGTGCAGTGGCCTCAAATTTTCACTCACCTTCACCACTTCTGAAATCAAACTACCCAGGCTGAATTAAAATGAGGAAACAGAAGTTTCCGACAGAGTAAATATTTTATTAATCACTTTTTGAGTAAGCAACCTAGAGGAGAAAAGAAGAAATCCATTTCTAGGATTAAACTCCTCTCTCCAGGCCTGAGAATTCCCTGTGGACAGGCCAGCATCAGGGGCAGGTGTCTGGGCTAGTGGTTAAGACGTTTTTATCTCATGGTGCATTGCTCCATTTTCATCCCAGGTTCCTAACAATGCAGACCTGACAGGCAGCTGCTGCAGGCTGAAGTGCCTTGGTCTCTGCCCCCTCCCTGACCCCATGACCAATGAAGGACCAGGATGGAGTCCCCTACTCCTGGCTTGCTTTGCTTTGGCCTTCTATTGGCCACCATATGAATCAATGGATGGGAGATCTCTGTGCGCACGGTTGTCTCAGCCTCTTGAATTAAAGGGAAAAAGACCAATGTCAGAATTGATGAGATTTTTCCATTTTGAATAAAGATTTATTTATTAGAAAGGCAGAGTGACAGACGAAATAGAAAAAGATAAAAAGGAAGATGAGTGAGAGAAACAGAGAGAGGGAAAAGGGACTAATCTTCCACTTGCTAGGTCAATTTCCTAACAGTCCCCACAGCCAGGGCTTGGTGAGGCTGAATGCAGGAGAATTTACCTCTATGCAGGTCTCCCACGGGAGTAGCAGGGGCCCCAAGTATGTTAGCGGGGAGCTAGATGATCAGAAACAGAGCAGCCAGGACTCAACTGGCTGTTGAAAAAAGCATTCTTCTGATAAAGTATCAAAGCTGTACCTTACAATGAATTCCTATGTACTCATTTCCAGAAACACTTCAAAAAATGTAAATCGTAGTTTGACAAATAGCTATTTGTAAAAAGCTTTCATGGGTTCCAGCGTTTTTTTTTAAAGATTTATTTATTTTTATTGCAAATATACAGAGAGGAGATATACAGAGAGGAGGAGAGACAGAGAGGAAGATCTTCTGTCTGATGATTCACTCCCCAAGTGAGCGCAATGGCGCTGATCCAAAGCCAGGAGCCAGGAACCTCTTCCAGGTCTCCCATGCATGTGCAGGGTCCCAAGGCTTTGGGCCATCCTCGACTGCTTTCCCAGGCCACAAGAAGGGAGCTGGATGGGAAGTGGAACAGCCAGGATTAGAACCGGCACCCATCTGGGATCCCAGTGTGTTCAAGGTGAGGACTTTAGCCGCTAGGCCATCGTGCTGGGCCCATGGGTTCCAGTTTTATGTTCAGCAATTCAGAATGGACTATTTATGGAAGAACGTCAATGTCGTATAGATTGTTTAATCATTCTGGCTACTGTTTGGATACACCTTCCATACCAGCCCCTGTCCCTTGAACACAAAGGCTGAAAAGCATGTGTTCATGATTCTTCGGAGATTACGCTGCAGGGCTCCTGGTGTGCAATTGTTCTAGAACTCTACTGAAGTCATTAAACAGGATAACTTGGTGTCAGTGCTGTGGCAAACCATCACCTTTCTGGAACCAACTGGACACTGGCCTTGCTTTGCAGGCTCCTCCGTACAGCACACACACACATACACCCCTGAGAGCAATACTACCCATAGCACGATCTGACTGCACTTGGTGAAAGGTGCTGGGGGCAGCATAGGTGTGAGGAACATTCAGCCCATGGGCCAGGGGAGGCCAGGGAGATCGCAAGATCATATGGTCTGGCTTTGCCAAGGCACCTGCAGATGAGATGCCAAATTTAGTAAATCTTTGACAGGCTAATTTTTAAATTGATCATTTTGTGTGGCCCAAATTGGATATAAACATCCAAATGGCCTTTGGCAGAAAATAAGATTCTCCACATCTATATGGATAAATAAAACCCGAATAATATCAGACCTTCTACATTCCCCTGGAGTAATCACCAGGACCTAACAGGTGAGGTCCAGTGTAACGTCAAGCCCACACTTATTTTCTCAGCAGGTGACAACGATAATCGTTTCATCAGGGATGTGTTAGGAAAACTGTTGGGCTCAGGGTTGGCTGGACTCCTTTTCACAACTTCGCTATGCCCTGTTTCCTCCAAGGAAAATAGTGGAAATAAGACGTTCATGCAAACCACAGCAGACATCCCTCCCTCACCCATCCGCAAAATGTAATTTCTGAGAACTGTAGGAAAAGGGAAGTTCATGTTTGGCAAGATCACAACCAGGAGAAAAGAGGATAAATGGAAGGCAGGTCAGGAATGAACCTTTAAAAGTTCTCATAATATTTGGACGATCATCAACATAAGAGCATTCAGTGAGAACATATGCTGTTTTATATGCTTTAAATATACATGTAGCAGGGCCAGTGCAATGTCATTGTAGGCTAATCATCTACCCTGTGGTGCTTGCATCCCATATGGGTGCTGCTTCGTGTCCCAGCTGCTCCACTTCTTTGCTTGTGGCCTGGACAGCCACAGAGGATGGTCCAAGTCTCTGGGACTCTGCACCCATGTGGGAGACCTAGAAGAAGCTCCTGGCTCCCTGCTTTGGATCAGCTCAGCTCTGGCCATTGTGGCAATTTAGGAAGCAAACCATCAAATGAAGACCTTGTGTTTCTCCTCGCTCTGTAAAATCAGCTCTCCAACTAAAAATAAATATATCTTTAAATATATAGGACACAAGCCTTCTAAGTTCTCTAAGCCATAATTTTAAGTGTCTCATGTCCCTGTGACTCTAATGATCCACCCAGAGTCTGAATGTGCCTTCTCACTGATAAAGGAAGTGCCATGACGCTGCTCCCCACCTTCTGCTCCCCCTGAAAATACTCCCTCCAGGGACAAGCTGTGAATCCAGAGACCGAGCAAAGCATGTGTCATTGGAGATGGAGAAGGTGGCCTGGGAGAACCCCCAACATATCCACACAGCTGGAAACAGCAAGCCCCTCCTCAAGCGCAAGAACCAGGGTCCTTCTAAAAATTCATGGCAAAAATGAAATTAAAAGGCAAGTTTATTCTGGTACAATTTTGAAATTCATGCATTCTTCCCCATAAATCACACTTCATGAACTTTTAAAAGATCTCCTTATACGCAGTTTTTAAAATATTTGCATCAAAAATAAATATCTTGAATTCTATTTTCACAAACCTGTTAAAGACCTTGCAGGTGCAACCTCAACTCTGTCAAAGCAATGTTGCCCTGTGCTATTCCTTCCCCACAGGCCCTCCGCTGGGCAACCCCACAGCAACCCTACCCTCCTGGCTTCTCCCAGTCCATCGTGTTACAGAGAATCATTCAGTTACTATGAGGGTGGTGAAGCCATTAAGAACTGCATAAAGTTCATTGACTGCTTTCTACTTCATGTAGTACTGGGTGCAGGTCAGAGTCAAGTACATATTATCAGAGAGAGAGAGAAAAATTCAGATTTCCAAATTATTTCTTGGCTATTCATTCCTCACTGACATATTCCTAGTCTCTGTATCCTTTTATTCTTTGATTTTCATTTATAAGCATATACACCCCCCACCGGCCTATGATGATGAATGTCTGACTGAAATTAAAGACCAATCTTCCCTGTTGGCTGTTCATCTTTCTGAAAAAAACATTTAAAAGGAAATCAGTGCTCCAGACAGCCAGCCAGGAGGCTGCTACTGCTGCTAGCAGCAAATGCTAATGTTTAAGGCTATTTGTGGTGTGAAGGTGGCATGTTCATGGGGTAAGATGGTGGGTAAGCCGAACTTAGGGGTGAGCGCTGCCACAGCGTTTACTTGGGCTGCCTGAACCCCATGTTGCAGGGCCTGAGTCTGAATCGCAGCTCAACCTCTGATTCCAGTTCCTTGCTAATGCACACCTGGAACATCTAGGACTGCTTTGGTGACCACTGATCATCAGAATTTAAGCTACTTCCACCACCATGACCCTTGGTAGACAGTCTGCCCTCAGGGATGAAGACAGATGTTCCAGCTCCCAAACGCACCCCAGACAGTAAGGAGAAAGCAGAAGGAAAGGGGCCTGTCAGCTGAGTACCCCTTGAGCACTTCTGTACACATCCCATCAGCCACAGCGAGGGACCACAATCACTCCAGTTGTGAGGGAGCAAGTTTGGTGGCTATAACGTCTCAGCTGCATGCATTACCAGCCTAACCAAGACCACTCTTCTCCTGAAAAAGCAAAATCACTGTGCAGACACTGGTTATGCAATGTGCAATCTCCCAGAACATGCAGCGGGCTTTTGTCGTGGGCAGGGACATGGTCTCCAGCAGCTCAGGGGACTTGGGAGAGGCCAGTGCTGAGTGGAGCAGCTCCCTTCCAGCAGGAAAGAGCACACTTGCCCAGAGTGCCTCCTGGACATCTTTCCCAACACATCCCTGCCCAGAAAGCAAATCTGCAGGCTGATTGTATTTACAGGGGAGTGGAGAGCTTTTCAGGCTTACCCACAAAGATCTACTGAACAAGTAGTGTTGTAGGAATGATACGCATTTGCTATCACCTAGAGCAAAATTGATTGGATTTCAGTGGAGTCGTTTTTGCTGTAATGAGGTGTGGAGAAGAGCCTGGAGAGGATAAAGAAACAACAGCAAGGAGAAACTCATACTTCTTCCTGGCATTGTTCCCTGGCAAATGCACTTTCAACCCTTTCCCCACCCTCACCCCCCAGAAAAGTAACTTCTCATAACCCTGTAGTTTTCTCAGCCACTATGCTCAGTATCCATGGGGTTAAGGAATTCATTCTAAAGAATTCACTAAGAGAAGGAAACAGACCACTAGCTGAAGTCGGGCAACAACAAATAGCAGGTGTAATCGTCCTTCCAGCCTTGAGCGTTGGGGATGAGATCAGAGGATTGTGACACCCAAGTTCAAGTCCTAATCCCATTACTCTTGAAGGTGACTTTATTTTTGTTAGAAATACAGTCTGCATAGTCAATCAAGTTCAGATGCGGTCATTAGGGCAGGCTCTAATTCAACAGGAATATTTCACCCTACCAATACCTTGAGCTTAAACTGTTCATTTCCGTTTGGGATGCCTGCTTTGCAGCCCCATTACAGCAGCCCAGCAGACGCGCCTGTGGTAGGTGGAACATCTTCACACCCCTCCCTGCATCCAGCACAATGCTTCCTTTCTCAGATGTCTGCATCCTTTGCCTCTGCTCATTCTGGCTCCGCCTCTACTTCTCAAGCCCCACAATCTTCAGTAACCATCAGTTACACACCAAGGCTCCAGTCCCTATAGATTGCAGAGTCAGTACCAGGAATATTCACTGACAGTCATACAGCGAAGGGAAGCCACGGGGCTTTCCACCCCAGTAGCAGTTGTCTCCTGCTCTGAACCAGGTGCCTATGTTTCAACATCTGTGCCCATGACTCACCCACAGACTTATGTAGAAACTGAAACTACCTTAGTGCAGGAAGTATCAGAGTAAGGGACTATGTCTGGGAGGTAGTTCTCACTCACTTCTGGTGACTAAACAAGTTCAACTATCTAACTGCATCAGTGGGTGAAAGCCCCTTAAATATAACTGCTTGCTCCAATAGCTGTTCTCTAACCTTTCTTTGATTCTCCTGGCCATCTTTGGGACAGGATCTGTTGGGACAGTGCACAGAAAAAGCTGGACAAGAAAGCAAAGTCCTCCCTTAATGAAAGTAAACTGGAAGAAATCTCACTTCCTAATAATCCATTCTCTAGCTTCTATTGTTTTTTTTTATTGGTTTTTTTTGAGAATTTTTATTTACATTGTATTTGAAAAATAGGCAAACATACATAGACATAGAGATGGAGCTATATACTGACATTTACCATTTAGTGATTCATTCCCCAAAAACTTCAATAGCCAGAACTGGGCTAGACTGAAGTCAGAAACCTGCCACTCAATCTAGGTATCCCACATGCTGGCAAGGACTCCACTACCTAACCCATCCCTGCTGCCTGTCAGTAGGATGCTAGAACTGGAAACAGAGCTGGAGCTGAATGTGGCTTTGCCATAGGATTTGGGTGTCCCAAAGTGATGTCTTAACTGTGACACAAAGTGCCCACCCTGAGCTTTTTGAGTATATCTCCAATATTCTATTACTTTTATAACTTTATTCTTTTTGCTTGTCAGAAAGAAGTTTTTAGTCAAAGCAAGCTGGTGTGGGACAATGGGTGACTCAGGTAATAGTGATGTGACTGCCTCACCTTCATGCCAGACTTGTGGCAGCAGGAATCAAGTCCTTCCTGGGGAGGATATAGTGGAGGTTCCCTGCTCTTGCTTTGGGAGTTTCCTGAGGCTGTGTGTGAGGTATAATTGACAACATGTGAGATGAATTTCTAGGTGTCTACAGAGATGAGCCAAATTATGTGTGGGTCTGAGGTTCCAAGCCAGAATGGTCCGGGTGGTCAATAGTTACTGCATCTGGGATGGTGAGCATGAAACCCTCCACCTGCATCAGGAAGTCCATCAGAGGCCTGCAACTCCCAGCTCTCTGCTGTTCCCACAGGGCTGAGCTTATTCTACCTGGTTGTGGACAGCATGGCAGGACAGAAATGATACAGGCCTGTGCTGTGTGAGGACTGCAACCAAGCCTCCATCTGCAGTTTTACAAAAAATTTTGAATTAGGAACCAGATGTGAGTCTAAGGAAGAATGGTTAAAAAAATTGTGGTACATCTATTCAATGGAATATTATTCAGCTGTCAAGAAGAACGATATTATTCTATTCAAAACCAGGTGGTCCCAACTAGAAACTATTATGCTCAGCGAAATGAGTCAATCACAAAAGAATAAATACCATATATTCTCTCTCATATAAGAAAGCCAACATGGAAAGGTAGAGTTCATCAAGTGCCCATGGAGTTCTGATCTAAATATAGATTGCTGCAAGTCAGGTCCCACGGCAAGAGATGGTGAAAATTCTCTGTTCTAGGCATGTTGGCATTTCATGGATGAAGTAACAGCAGAGTATATTTAGCATGTTGTGAACATGAATATGGCAAATTGGTAGTTTCCGTCAGTTGCTGGCAATAGTTTAGAGTGATGACAAATATTATTATGATTTTTTTTGTGTGTTATTTAGTTATGAGGAAAGTGTATGGTAAGCAGTCCATTTGATGGTTTACTAATTTTCTTGTTGTTGAGAAGTCCGAGTTGATTATGTATTTAATATGATAACCATTTGTGTGCTGTGAATTGCATTAAGAGTTATGTAGGGCAGAGATGATGCTTACTAAATGTACAAAATGGATTGATGAGATTAGCCAGTTAAATCTTTTCACCAGTAAGGCACTCAACAGCCCATGAGATATTTATTAAAAATGTCAAGTAAATCCTCTTATTTTTGTATCATACTGTCAAATAGCAGTAAAATAAACATGTTAAGATCCTTAATCTACTGCTATGTTTCACTGTAAAATTTACCTTTGTTAAAATTTGCTTCTGTTCAAATTTGTTGAGATCGCACGTAAAAGTATCCTAATATTACTTTGGCTGGTATTTTCTAATTACTGTATAATATATTGGGAATGCAAACTTTATTTGAATGTCAACTACAGTTAAGCATGTGCCGTTTGTTTTTCTTGCTCAGATTTTGTAATTTGATGGAATGTTTTTATTATAGTTTAATAAATGTTTGCTTTATTAAAAAAATAAAAAAAATAAAAAAAAGAAATCCAATGAAAAATCATATCAGGTTTTGGTACAAATTATATTATTTTAAAAATCATTGCATCTGTAACTGGTTGAGAAGAACCCACTGTAACTCATGAGGTTAGCTCTTCCTAATTCAAAATTTTTATTGTTTTTTAATTTAAAAAATCCAGGCAGGAAACAGCAAATATTTACTGCACATCAGCTTCTGTTTACCCAACTTGGTAAACAAAACATGAATGCATGTACCCCGTCAGAGGCCCCGACATCTCTGCTCTTGATTTCACCCACTAAGGGTGCCTGCCAATGTGTTTTTACTACAAAGATAACTCATTCAAAAAGACAGGGTTTACTAATAACAGCTCAATCCATGACTTTCAAAATATTTAAATTTTGTTTTAGAAATACGGTGACAGAGACAGAAACCTTCTATCTGCTGATTGACTCTCCAGTTGATGACAACAGCTGGGGCTGGGCCAGGCCAAAGCCAGGACACTGGAAGTCAAACAGTGCTGCACACCGGTGGCAGAGACTCACGCACTGAGCCACCACTAGCAGCTATCTCCTAAGATGCGCGTTAGCAGGAAGCCAGATCACAAGTGGGGTTGCAGACACTCCAAAATGGGATGTGGGCTTCCCTAGCAGCGCCTGCTCGGTCCCAATGTCATACGCAGCTTTCGGCTCTTCCTTTCCTCCTCCCTCTCTTACTCCTACCTTCTTTTCATCCTACCTTCCTTCCTTACTCCCTTCTTTCTCGCTCTATCTCCTTTCTGCCTTTCCCTTTCCTAGTGCAAGAGTATCAGTTCCACGCATCCAAACTGTGGAAGCAGAGCTGACAACAATTTCAATCGCACAAACTAAATACCCATTTTGCACCTCTGTTAAGCCACTGTTGCTAGAAGAAATTCAAGTCAGATGAATAGGAAGCACACTTTGCGTGAGGATAGATCTCTGGCATTCCTCAACGCATGTGGACCTGCATTAGCTTTGCTGAAAACTCGGACAAGGTAAAGTGGACCAATTATGACTTAGGATAATATTCCAAGAGAATTGCACTCCTTATCAGAGAGGATTGAAAGAACATTACTTGGGAATGCACCCATAACCACTACATGTTCTCATGCAAGACTTCAATGCAAAAAATAACATTGGACCAGTCTAGAAATTTATACCATTGGGCAACTCAGCATTCACATTTATCAAAAGTTGGAATCAGTTAATGTAGTTAACTGATCAGTGAATCAGTTAACTGCCCAATCACTTCATTAATGGACTGGTAAGGGAAACATGAATCAATAACACACAAAACAGGCCTTTACAAAGACTTACGGGATATCTGTCACATGCCAGGCATGCTTCTAGGACACAGAAAGCACAGCAGGCAAAAGTCCCTCCTCCTAGCAACTTGGACACCTGGTACATACAAAGTTACAGTAATGACATATCCTAGCAGCTTTGAGAAGCCCACCATCATAAAAAAAAAAAAAAAAACCTCACTTCACAAATCACAACTTGACTAAGAATGGCTATAGTGATAGTTCTGGGGAAATCTTAAAAAGCCCTGAGTGTTACAGCAAAACCAAGAGAATCCATTCTATTTTTTAACACAGTACGTCTGTTGACCAACCTATTACAATGGGCTCTGCAGAGTGATTTCCTGCACTTAAAACACCACCCCCATAGCTGAAAGGAAAACGCACAAATGAATTCGTGAAAACAAGAGAAGAGTTGGGATCCTTGAGAACTACACACAACCATTACGAGAAGCCTAGCATTCTGCTCTCTCAAAGATGCAGCAAATTTTGAGGGCAAACAGGACACTCAGCTCCTATAGAACTGGACAGAAAATGTGCACCATTAGTCAGGGTCCAGCAAAGCCACACAGCGGACTAGGCCGCTCCTTGTGATGCTGGCATTCATGTCAGAGCATAAGTTCGAGTCCCAGCTGCTCTACTTTTGATCCACATCCCTACTAATGTATCATCTAGGAAAGAAGTGGATGATGGCTCAAGTACTTGGAACCAGTTCCCCTGTCTGCAAGACCCGGATGGAGCTCTAGGTTATTGCCTTCAGCCTGGCCCAGTTCCAGCCATTGCAGTCATCTGGGGAATGAACCAGTAGATCTCCCCCTCCTCCCTCCCATCTACCTTCCTAGTTACTCTCATTTTCAAACAAATACAATCTTTTTAAAAACTCAATAACCTCAAATGGCAAGGATCTAGTGGGGAATCTGAAAAAAATAAAATTATGAGCCTTATCTTTACATAGTTAGATTATCAGTAGAAACTTACGGCTTCATTATATTTCTATATTTTTCTACAAGGAAATATCAGCAATGATTAATGCTCTATGAACTAAGAATTTCCCCATAAGATAAAATGGCACCCTATTCCTTAATGCAGAGACTGTAATACTAAGGTGCCTAAAAGTAATTTAATGCATCAGAAATCGGAAGCGAAAGCTAAATTGTCTAATTTAATTTTAATTTCAAGACTATCTCGACCCTAAGCGATAAGATATGGGATCACTTTGAATGCATGTGATTCCTACCTGCATCTTCTGGTTTCTCTGCAATGATCATCTGCATGACTGATGCAATTCTTACTTAAACTGCAATTTTCTAACTTTTCAAAATTCTATATATTCTACACTGGCAGTCAAAACAGAGAGCACAATCACAGCAGAGCCATCCATTTGTTCTCTAAAGTAATGCCTGGAAATGTCTCTAGGTTTAAATTATTTCCCTCTTTGAAACGATCCATAGAAGTTCAGAGAGGTCATAACATACAAACTCTTCTGAAATTAGCTATTTGAACAAAATACACAGGTGCCAAGTCCTCGATCCACTCCACTCTGCAACCAATCAGAGGGAGCTCTGATGAGTCAGGGGAAAGAGATGCATGGACACAGGGAGAAAATGGAATAGTGAGGCAGCTTTGGTTTTTAAGTCCCTCTCCCATGCAACTCGTGCCAGGATGAAAGAGTTTCCTGATGACAGTAAAACAACGAAACCCAGGGTCAGCTAACTCCTTTATGATGGGTTTTTAAAGCTCCCTTTAAGATGAGCTTTTCCTTCCTTCTGCTCCTAACCCCATCCCTCAGTAATCCAACAGTGGACAATAGAGCCAGAGAACAATTTGTCACATCCATGGATTCCTCTACCTGCAAAGCCAAATTTAATCAGTTGCCCTTCTAAACAACTTGAAAAATGTGACTGTGTTCTCGGGCTAAGGTCAGGGTTACAGACACAGGCAGAATGACTTCAACAGCGGTGACCGAAAAAGCAAGTGCTATGGCATCCGTAACAGTCATTCTCACCATCGAGAGAAGCAGGTGCTGCCATCACCCTTGGATGTGATAGGATGGAAGCTGCAAAGTCTCAGGAGGATGAAGAGCTAGGACCACAACACAAAGCCAAGAAAGAAAACAACTTGATGGGCGCCACAGTCTCAGAAAGCACCTGCAATTCTCACACCACTGCCCTCTCTGGTTATATCTTTTTGAAACAATTCTTCCATGGGCTGCCCATAGGTCATGACTGAAACTTCATTTGGAAGGCACCTGTCTCCATCATCTTTGCTCATTCCCTCTCCAAGCATGAAGTGTGAGAGTCCCAAATAGGAAGGTACCCCAAGAGAACAATTCTTTCTTCCAGGCCTATATAAGCCTTCTACTAGCTGACACTTCTTTTAATCAGTTCTACTTCTGGGCACATTGAACAAAGCCATCTGACTTTGCAGACATCAATGCATGTCTATGAAAAGAACCCACTTTGTATGATGACCCCACAACAGGAAGCAATCCACTTCAAAGTGTGGTAAGCTCTCAGGGTTCTGGTGCTTTAAAAAAAAAAAAAAAGGAAAAAAAATCTAGCTCTGATTCTCTGATTCTTCATTGTTCAGGCCTCCAAGGAGCCTGGTCATGTAAGAGATGAAAAGGATCTTCTCAAAGCTCCATGTAAAAGAAACGATTTCACAGTCACTGTTTCCTTCCAAATACCATCTTCTGCTCCACAGCTGGAGACCTGCAAAGATGAAAATCAAGGGGCCCTAACCAACAGGGTGGAAACCTAGTTGGATTAATTAGAGGTTGCAGGAACACATAATGCCACAAATTGGGGGATTCTGAGGTGCCCTCCCCACCCCGTGAATATTCCACTCATCCTTATAATACATTCAATACCATAGGATGGCTTTAAGTAGACATGTTTGTCTTTTTATCACTATTGAATAAAACTGAATTCAAAATATCTTTACTTCCTACTGCTTTGGCATGTTCACTTTTGAAGGTTTCTACTCAGACATTGCAATCATCCTGTCCTTGTCCAAGAAATGATACAGTGGCCTCTAACAGTGGCAATACTAAGAAAAGGAACTGGTGGTACCTTTTATTTTTGGCAAGTGGTCATTTTATTCATTAGAATTTGAATGTTAGAAGAAGTGAGGGCGGTACCCTAAGTGGAGACTAACATTGCTATCAATTTTTCCTTCATACATATTGAAACTGTTTTCATTGCATTTATGTTTTAAATTCATAGTTAATTATACCTCTGACATGTTACCATTACTTATCACACCCCTCCATAGATTCAAACTCGGGGAGCCATTTTAAAGAGCAGTCCATTGACATGAGTTCACCTGGAAGCTAAATGCAGTGCCTGCTACCAGCTCACAACAACTTTCCCAAAACAAAAGCAGCTACTCTCACGAAAAGCAGAGACTTCAAGTGACTGACCACTGACACACTGACTTTATCCAAATAAATGGAGAGGCTTCAACACACTCCTGTGTGGCCGGAAGACTTGGCAGCAACCCTCACAATTAGAGCTGATTTATACTTCTTACCACAGGTCCCGGGATGGTGCCGACCCTCCCTCAGAAAGAGCTATACCTGCTCTGGGGATACTGCACTCCACCACTGACAACGCATGGGAAACTTCAGGGGCACAAGGCCCCATCCCAGCACCGGATCAGGTGCATCAACCCTCTGCCACTTGCTACATGCAGGAGGCTTGCCTTGTTCTGCTAATGGCTGAGGCCAACTGAAAATGACAGGCTGGGAACTTTTCACGTGGAGACAAATGAAAATGATCCCAAACACATGAAGATGCTGGGACAGTAAGGAGCACATATTCACGAGCACAAGCTTGTAATGTTTCATTACAAGATTTTTTTTTTTTAAAGATTTTATTATTAGTGGAAAGCCGGGTATACAGAGAGGAGGAGAGACAGAGAGGAAGATCCTCCATCCGATGTCTCACTCCCCAAGTGAGCCGCAACAGGCCGGTGCTGTGCCGATCTGAAGCTGGGAACCAGGAACCAGGAACTTCTTTCGGGTCTCCCACGCAGGCGCAGGGTCCCAAAGCCTTGGGCTGTCCTCGACTGCCCTCCCAGGCCACAAGCAGGGAGCTGGATGGGAAGTGGAGCTGCCGGGATTAGAACCGGCGCCCATACGGGATCCCAGGGCTTTCAAGGTGAGGACTTTAGCCACTAGACCACCGTGCCGGGCTCCACATGAAGTATTGATTTAAGACTTGTCAAGGTTGCCTACAGATGGTTAAAAGAATATGTCACATTTCTTAACATCTTCTAATGAGGGCCCGGCGGCGTGGCCTAGCGGCTAAAGTCCTCGCCTTGAACACGCCGGGATCCCATATGGGCGCCGGTTCTAATCCCGGCAGCTCCACTTCCCATCCAGCTCCCTGTGTGTGGCCTGGGAAAGCAGTGGAGTATGGCCCAGAGCCTTGGGACCCTGCACCCACTTGGGAGACCTGGAAGAAGTTCCTGGCTCCTGGTTCCAGATCGGCGCAACACCGGCCGTTGTGGTCACTTGGGGAGTGAATCATCGGATGGAACATCTTCCTCTCTGTCTTTCCTCTCTGTATATCTGACCTTGCAATAAAAATAAATAAATCTTTAAAAAAATATTTCATGTGTGTAAAATATTCATCTGCATTCAGTTTCAGTTATTAGTTGTATTTTTTTTTAATGTTTGAAAAGTACTACAGCATACCAAGTGGCTTTATTTCAGATACTCCAGACTTTAAAGGCCTGTGAACCAAAAAGAGGGGTTACTGTTTAAGCTCATCTCCTCTGGGTCAAGAGCAATCCCTCTAACATTAAGGGGTGCCACATTCCACACAAGACCTCACATCTTCAGTAGGTTCCAGCATTCCCCATGTCTGCACCACAGGACCCCACTTGCTTGTAGCTTTATGTTGTACTTATGCACTCCAACATGAGCTTAGTTGATTCACTTAAAACAACTTTACCCAATGTTTTTTAAGGGCAATCTTCACTTCCCATCCCTGAAAACTGACTCGGTCGAGGGCATCTATCTTTGCATTTGGTTGCTTCTATCCTCTGATCACAAGTGTTTTTCTGGACTCTTGGTCTACTAGAGGAACTACAATTGTTCTGGCTTTCCATGATCATAACGTTGCCTGTGGATTCTTTCAGCCACACCAAGACAGCTCTGTATGTGTATTTCTTTAACAACAACAAACACATTTTCAATCCTAGTTTACACAAAATCCTGTGTTTTTTTTCTAAGGAGTCTTTACCAATTAGGCAAATTAAAGGCTAAATATTTGACTATTAACAAAGCAGCATTATTGTTGTTAATCCTATGACCTTTGGTACTTCTTGGTTTTAAATTTCTAAGACCCTATATTTTAAAACAATTTAACAACGTGGAATTTACAAAGAACGCACATACATGATTACAGTTGACATACATTTGGATTCTATCTTCTCATATTTATGTTTATCAACACAATTTTGATGATAAACAGCTGCACTTGCTCAAAATACAGCCTATTTGGGAACAACAGACATGTGATACGCCTTTCATTTAGCAATCTGTGTCATTTGTCATCTCTGCATATATCAGCACCATGCGTCATATCAGCATATATCATGTATGACTGCTGGCTTGTTTCAATGTCTTATACAGTTTCACTCTTGGTCAGCAGACGTTTGCTCAAGTTGGTTTATCTGTCTTAAAGCTCAAGCATCATATTTATTGTTGAAAGCACTCTTGCTCTTCGGGAAAAGCAAACAAACTAACAAAAGTCCATCTGCCTCCAACCAAAGCGTACAGTTATAGCTTCCAAAAAAAGCTTCGGCTGCCCTTCGGTGGGGAGTAATAGCAGACACCACCACAACAGTACAAGAAGTACTTGTTCATGGTTTCCTGTGAGTACTAATCAAAGTCAGAAGGGAACTGTCCAACACCTTTAGAACAAAGCACAAAAACCAACGTGACTTGATCTGGAAAGATTTCTAAGTTCATGTAGTTTCAGTTTATTTACTTGTTGTGCTCTTTTGGTGTTATTGTGAATAATTTCCTTTTCAATTCCATATGATCATTGTTAAGATTTATAATGATAGCAGGGGGCAGCACCATTCCACACCTGCATGGCAGGGGCGGCTGGGGCACAGACGTGCAGGGCGCCGGGGGTGGCACCGGTGGGAGTGAACAGGGACCTGGGGCTCATGTCCAGGCAGGCAGAGTGAGCCTGGAGATGCAAACCCCCAGGGGCTTGGTCCTGTGTGGTGTAGGGGAACGGGAGGGGACCCAGGTTAGCATGCTGGGCTGGTGGGCTGGGCTTACGGAACTTTATTTTTTTTTTTTAATTTTGATCATCTTTACATAGTTGATTAGGGCACAAAGGGTTGAGGGCTACAGGAAGTGGGTAAGACCACTGTTTTCACATTATTTTTTTCCTAGATCTGGAGTAAGCAGAGAATAAAGGGAGAAGCACACCATCGCAGGTCGCCAATGTGGGGCATGCTCCGAAGGTCCTGCTCAAGTAGTTTTTTTTTTTGTTTGTTTTGTTTAATTGTTACTTTTTTATTATTATTTTTAATTCATTAATTACATTGTATTATGTGACACAGTTTCATAGGTACTTGGATTCTCCCCACCCCTCCCCAAACCCTCCCACCATGGTGGATTCCTCCACCTTGTTGCATAACCACAGTTCAAGTTCAGTTTTGATTCCCCCATTGCAAGCATATACCAAACATAGAGTCCAGCATCTTATTGTCCAGTCAAGTTCAACGGCTTCTTAGGTATACCCTCTCTGGTCTGAAGACAGAGCCAGCAGAGTATCATCACGATCAATTAAAAACTCCAACATACCTTCAGCACAAATTTACACCATTATGGAATTAATTGACATAGTAATGAGTAACCAATATGGTAAAAGTAAATGCGAGTTTTGCTCAAGTAGTTTTGATAGTCCAACAGTGTGAATTGCTGCCAATCTCATCATTCCAAGCACGATGAAGTCTCTCCAGAATCTACAGGCTGACACAGTCCACTTTAGAGTCTCCGTTTGCCCAGATGTTCACTGCCAACACATGGTTGGGGCAGATATCGATTTGTTCTGTCCTCCGTCCTGTTGTGGTACCACGTGTCCTCTGCAGGTTCCGATGGACTGCCATATCCTCTATGTACATTTGGATTTGATGTCTACTGTTCCATCTGAGCCTCTGAGGAGGCTCAGCTTTGACGCTTGCACTCCATGGTCAGACCATGGAACCTGTACTTCTCGTCATGGTTGAGGTTCTGAGATCATCAGTGCAGTTGGAGGGAACCCAAAAGAAGCTTTATCTGAAGTGATTACAGGCATGATTCCTGTGTGTGTATGTTGGTACAGGATCTGGCAGAGTCCATCACCCCAATCAGCCCATGCATATACCTGTTGTTGCAATTGCTGGGTCAGTTGTGTTTCCAACTCTGTCTTCCACATGTAGTAATGGGTGTTGCAGTCCAGCCTGATGCTGACACTGATTCCCAGCATACACTCGGCCCTCACGCAAACCAGCAGGAGATGCAACCTAGTCGGGGTGACTCCCAATAACTCCCACCAGGCCTGCCCCCTGCCCTAGTTCCCATGCTTGCCAATATGTATAGCAGACTGGTCCAGTCTGTCCCACATCCCATTTAGCTCTCCTACATGTCATTGGGAATTGAAGACTAGTTCAACCTGACTAGCTCCACTATCCATCTCACACATGCTTGTGGGTGCCGTTCTGTCTAGGCACGTCTGCCCCAGTCCTGGTTTTCATGCTCTACAGTGGGAGTGGTAACCCAAGAGGGAGGTGCCCACTGTTTCCCTAATGGGCCCATTCCCAATCCTGGATCTTGTACTCTCCAGGTGGTTCTGCAGTTTACCTTGACAGATTTTGCCCCCTATGCCAGCATCTGTCAGCTGATGCTTCAGCAAAGCCTCACCCACTCTGATTTATGCTTGCACCAGCAGGAACAGTCAACCCAGCCTAGCTTTTCCCTGATCTAGTTCACATGAGGCCCACAAGTGTTGCAGCTCTGCCTGATCTGGCCTACCCAATGCCAACTCGTGCTCTCCAGTGGGAGTGGTGTTCCAGCAGGGGAGCCCTCCACAGTTTCCCTACCAGCTTTACCCCTTCCCCCTACCCTCCGCCGGGTCTTGCATGTGCTGGTTGGGCGCCGTGGCCCAGTCTGGCATGGCCTGCCTCACCTCAGCTTTTGCCAGTGGGTGCTACAGCACGGCCTGACCCGGCCCACTCCCAATTCCAGCTCAGGTTGGTGGGGGCTAAAGCCCAGCCCAGCCCAGCCAGCACCCAGTCCAAGCCATATTGTATACTGGTATGTGTTACAACCAGACCTGGCCCGACCCACACTCTATTCTTGTGCTGCAATTCGCCAGTGGGTGATGTGAACTGGCCCTGCCTAGTTCGTCGCCAACCTTTGCCAAATGTATGCCGCTGGGTACTGTTCCCTGGCCTAGTCTGGGCTGCTCCCTATTGTGATTCTTGCAGTCACCTGCATGCACTGTGTCACAACAGAGGAGTTTCCCAGCTCCTCCATCAGACTCATTCTGGGCTTGAGGAACTTTAAATGGGCCTGCATCTCAGGTGTGTTCAGGAGTAAGGTCCCAGGCCCATACACGTGCTGGGCACTTTGGACCATAATGGGCAGGCAGAGCTCCAGCCAGCACACCACCCCACCAGAAGTCTAGATTTTGGAATGCTGGGCTGGGGAACCCATGTGCTCCTGGGCACAGGGACTGTCAATTAGGGAAAGGGGCAGGGGGACATGAGGGAGGGAGGAATGCTGAGGGACTCCCAACAAGGCCACTGTACTTACAGGCAAGCGAGGGAGCTGAGACTGAGCAGTTTGAGTAGGGAATGGGAGGGCCTTTGAGGGACAAACCGAAGAACCAGCACATGTGGGAGACCTGAGCTGGGGTAGTGAGCATTGACCATCACCGAATACCACTCCCTGGCACACACTAAAGCGAGGGCTGTGGCTTACCTGGCAGGGCTAGATCTCAGTATCCACCAGTGAGAGTCAGAACAGGGGACCGGTGATGTTAGGCTGGCCATGACACTAACCAGCACGTGACAGAATCAAGTTTGGGAGCAGAATCAGGGGAGGACAGGGCAGGGGGAGGGACGCATTGTATGTGAGCTCACACCTGTGGAATCGTAATCTCCACTGGCACACAGAAGATCTATGACTGAGACCAGGCCTGGTCGGGGAGCTAAGGGGATGCCCCAGTTGGGTTTTGGTTCCCATTGGTGAGTGTGACAGCCACAATGAAGACAGCAATCTGAGCTGGACATGATTCCAATGTCCCTCAGCACAGGCGTAGACTGGATCTGGGGTGTGCAAGACCGGGTTAGACTCCAGCACCCACTGATGCTCATGAGATCCAGGGTGAGTGTAGGACAGGCTGGGCTAGGACTCTGGCCCCACTGAATCACATGAGAGCTATGTCTAGGCATGGACAAGGTGTGGCTAGGCTTGCAGCACCCAATAGTAAGAACCAGAATGGGTGTGGGCTAATTGGGCAAGGCCGCTGTTCTTGCCAGGACAGGAGACAGGCTAAGTCAGTAAGCACCAAGGACCCACCAGTGTGCGTACAATCTGCCACTGGGAGGAGACCTGATAAAAGAGTTTGGGGAACTCCTCTGCCAGGATTCAGTCCCTGCAGGTAAACGCAAGAACCAAGGCTGGAAGTAGCCCAGACCAGGCCTGATTATGGTATCTACCAGCATTCATGTGGGTCAGGACTGGGGGTGGGCCAGACTGAGCTAGTCCATAGCTAGTCTCATAGATATGAGAATCAAGACAGGATGCAGGATAGGCCAGTTCAGGCTGCCAGTTCAGATTAGGGCCAGGACTGGAGGTTGGCTAGGCTGGGTTAGGCTGTAGCACCTGCCAGGAAATGCTGAAGTGAAGCGGGCCATGCCAGACTAGGCCACACATCCACCAGCACATGTGAGAATCGGGAGTGGAGGGATACAGTGTGAGACTGGAAGGGGACTGTATGGGCTCCCCTGCTGAGCCACTGCTCCCATTAGAGAGAATGAGAACTGGGAATGGGGGCTGACTAGGCCAGGCAGGGCTACACCTGTTGGCCTGCATGTCAGTTGGGTTAGGGGGAGAACTAGGCTGTGCTAACCGACTGTACCCACTGGTGCATGCATAAGCCAGAGTGGGTGAGAACTGGTTGGGTTTTGCTGCAGCATCAGCTGGCAAGTGCTGGGACCTAGGATAAATCCTGTCAAGCGAGAGTACAGAACTACCTGGAGAGTGCAAGATCCAGGAATGGGAGTGGGCCTAGTAGGGAAACTGTAGGAACCTCTGATGGGCTGCAGCTCTCATGGGTGAGCATGAGAACCAGGCTGGAAGAGGGCCTGGCTAGACAGGTGGTAGCACCCACCAATATGAGTGTGGGCTGGATAGTGGGGTTGGTTGGGTTGAATTAGGCTTCAACGCCTAAACTCGTGTATGAGAACTGATGGAATATGGGACAGACTGGACCATTCTGCTGCACATACCAGCAAGCACAGGAACCAGGCTGGGGGTGGGCTTGATAAGGGCTATTGGGGGGTCACTCCAACTAGGCTGTAGTTCCCACTGATAAATGTGAGAGCCAAGTGTGTGGTGCACAGGGTTGGGCTGGGCTACAACATCCATTGGCTTATGGAAGAGACAGGACTGGAGACAGAACTGACCCAGTAATTGCAACTGCTAGTGTATTCACAGGCTGATATGGGTGATAGAACCAGACCCTTGAACTGCTGGACTCAGAGTTCCAACCATGGGGAGAACCACAGGACATGTGGTTTGACTGTGGAGGGCATGTGCACTGGCCTCCTCAGTAGCTTAGATCGAGCAGTGGACGGCATGCCCAGATGCACATGGAGGATATGGCAGTCCATTGGGACCTGCAGAGAACATCTGGTACCATAATAGAGGAAGGAGAGTAGACCAAATTGTACAACTATCCCAGCAAAATGTTGGCAACAAGTACCTGGGGGAAGGGAGGCTCTAAGGCAGACTTTCAGCCAATGGACTTTGTATTTACTCATCCTTGGATCTGCAAGATCGACAGCATGTCAGAACTATCAAACTATTGAAACCACTTTAGCAGAACCCTTGGAATACGCTCCACACTAGGACCATGAGATGATAGTGGGTGGTCATTCCCCATCCCTGGATACTGACGTAGTTGGGAGACTGGGTGCAGCTTCTCTCATCTCCCCTCTTCCCCCAGATACAGGAAGAAGAACAAAGAAAATGTGGAAACAATGGTCTCACTCACTCCCCTCAACCCTCAACACTTCCCACCCTAACCAACTAAATAAACATCATGAAAAACAAAATTTTTAAAAAATTTATGGGACCAGCGTGGTAGCCTAGTGGCTAAAGTCCTCACCTTGTATGCGCTAGAATCCCATTTGGGTGCCAGTTTGTGTGCCGGTGGCCCTGCTTCCCATCCAGCTCCCTACTCGTGGCCTGGGAAAGCAGTCAAAGACAGCCCAAAGCCTTGGGACCCTGTCCCCACACGGTAGACTCGGAAGAAGCTCCTGGCTCCTGGCTTCGGATCAGCTCAGCTCTGCCCACTGCAGCCACTTGGGGAGCAAGTCAGAGCATAGAAGATCATCCTGTTTCTCCTCCTTTTTGTATATCTGACTTTCTCATAAAAATCAATAAATCTTTAAGATTTATAACCATGCCATTGAGATCCATTTATTGGAATTGCAATCTTATTACAATTTGTAGGAATTTCAACTTTTTAGAAGATGATTGTATTTTTCTGAGTATAGCATCTAATGGTAAACACAATACATTAGTTTTTCAGCAGTTCATTTCTGGCTACGGGACAAGCAAATGATTTCCTTCTGCTTGGTCAAGTAAATCTAGGCTGAGCCTACACAGGAAAGTCCCTCTACTTCCATACACTAATCACAGACCACACATTTGCTTGTACATGTTCACATTTAGCCTATCACCATTATTTCTTTTAGAGATTTATTTTTATTGGAAAGTCAGATATACAAAGAGGAGGAGAGATAGAGAGGAAGATATTCCATCCAATGATTCACCCCCCAAGTGGCTGCAACGGCTGGTGTTATACTGACCCAGAAGCCCGAAGCCTCCTTTGGGCCTCGCATGCAGGTACAGTGTCCCAAGGCTTTGGGCCGTCCTCGACTGCTTTCCCAGGCCACAAGTAGGGAGCTGGATGGGAAGCAGGACCACCAGGATTAGAACTGGTGCTGGGCCCTATCACCTTATTTTTAATGCAAGGCAGTTTCAGTGTTGTAATGTTACCAATGTGTCTTTTTAAAAAAAACAACAGAAGTATTTGCGAGCTTAATATTATGTTCGCTACAGTTTCTGAAAAGCAATTAAGAAAATCAACAAAAATGATTAAAAAACACAAATTTAAAAGAACTATCAAAACATACAAATATTCTGTGACTTCACTGGAAATTTCATGTGTGTTTATTTCCAAAGTTCATACAACATTCAACATACAGCTTAAAATAATAGAACCATGAAACTTCCCCAAATACATGGCTTATTACTGTCTTTAGTTAGAGTTCATTATATTGTACACCCCTCAACCAAAACAGATGCCAACCTGTAATAACTTAGAAAATAAACAGAAGTACAAATTGCTGATAAAGTTACAGTCCCTGGAAGCTTCTGCTTGAAGGTAGTAATACAGTTTTTGCATAGATTTAAATGGTATGCCTCTCCTGATTTCAACATCCTGAAGTCAATTTACAATTAGCACACTTAAAGAACTGAAAGTGACAGGAGAAATTAGGCTATGTTTTACAGTAAATATTTTTCCCAACTAGTGGCATCAGGTAAACAGATGCCCATAGTGAAAAATATTTTTTTAAAAAAACTTTTTAATTCTATTTTACTTCTAGTGTTATATTACCTTTCACATTAAAAATATTTAAAATTCCTCCAATTTCAATCTTAAAAATTTTATCAGAACAATATGGTAGAATATGTAAAAAGCACAAAAAGAAGGCTAGTCCAGAAGAACTTACCAGACATTACAACTCAGTAGAACAGCGCTGCATTGGAAACACAGTAATACTGACACAAAATACAGAGACAGGGAACAGAACAGAGGACCCCAAACAGATCCAGGCATGTCTGTCACAAGAATGGCATTTCACTTCTACGAAAAACAAAGTTCTCGAAATAATTAGGAAAAAATTCCTTCGAGGAACTGTGCACAAAACATAAAATTAGAGATCTGAACAATTAAAAACGGAAAGATTTAAATGAATATTTGCATGATCTGGAAGGAAAGTTAATAATATGACTTCAGTAAAACAGGTAACTCAGAAACAATAAATGAAAGGACTTTTGATTAAATGCTGAATAATAGTTTTCATTTGGCAAATGACATCATAAACAAGATAAAAACTATAAATCTACATCTGCACAAAAGTAACAAGATTCATATTTCTGAAACATAAGTTTCCATAAAATGAGAAGGAAAAACACTATTAAATGGGAAAATGGGCAGTAGAAATGATCATGAAGGAAAGAGAAACTCAAATATACAATTAACATATAATATACACTCAACATCAGTGACAGGGAAGGACATGTCAATTAAGGTCATCAGAAACAGAGGACTGGCAAGGACGAATAGGGTGACATCCAGTGCTGGTGAGAATGTAGGAGATGGACGTTCTGACGTGCGAAGGTGATTATTCCTTTGGGTAATCTAGAAATATCCATTAGAATTAAAATTACACATACCGTTTGACCAAGCAATTCCACTTCTGGGAATCTATCCTATAGGGAAAAAAAGGACCAGTATGTAAGGATATACATACAAAGATGTTTACTGTAGCATCGTTCACTGCAGGGTGAGGAAATGCAGGCACTGAAAATGACATGGATGTCCATTAATAGAGACATGGTTAAATGAGATGTGGTCTGTGATGTGGAATATTATGTAATTGTTAAAATGAAAAAGGATAAATCTACCTACTGATTGAGAGGTGGGAAGAAAAACACCTTGAAGAGTGTTTCTTAAGACAATGTGGAAGCACTTGAATGTTTATGAAGGTAGGGAAGAAGTTAACTCAATCAAAGTAACACTCTAAGGATGAGGATGGAGACAGGGATCAGAAAGAGTGATGATATCTGCTTCGTACTGTTTCTCTAGCTCCCATATGCATACAATATTAGTATATTCATGAAAAATTGCTACTTTCACTAGCAGTAATAGAGTAGTATTTTGACATCTGTCCTTAGTAAAACAGCAGCAAATGAACAAACATTCTTTCTTGTGCCAGTCTCACCACAGCGCTCACTAAGGCCAGCTCTCTCTGCTATGTGTATCAGCCAGCGCTCACTAAGGCCAGCTCTCTCTGCTATGTGTATCAGCCAGGAAGTCCAGTTGGGATTGCCTGAACTCCATTTTCAAGGACTCCTAAATGGTCTAAAACACTGCCCTCCATTCCAGATGCAACTGGGATCCATTTTTTTTTAGCATTTTGGGTAATAATATTGAAACATTTTTTAAAAGAAAAGGTAAGTATGATTTTCAAAAACCCAACACATCCAAAACACTATCATTTCAACATGTAATTAATGTATGAAGCATTAATGAGATCGTTCACATTCTTTTGTCACTGTTCAATTCTAACCAACTGCAACGCAGGACCTCAATCAGTGACATGCGTACAACAATGAAAGAGAATGGTGCCACAGTCACAACTGGATGCATAATTTAAAGATTCAGTCAAAGAGAAAACCTTACAATAGGAAGAAACCTGCACTTTCTCCTGATGAGAGTGACCATGAACCTGGGCGCTGTGGAAACCAATGTCAGACATCCACAGTTGTGCTGAGGAGGGAGGCTGCAATAGGATGAAGAAATGCATCCTGCACAGCAATACTGAGCTCTGGGTCAATGCACACACGGAGCCCGGACTCCACTCGCAGAAGCTGGTAACTTTCCTCTATGTTATTCAGTAACTCAGGTCTTCCACTACCTGCCATCCAAAGTAGACTCACCGATAAGTTCATGTATGGACATTACCTATGTCAAGTACAAATAGAAGCATTTTCTTAAATGAACTGACTCAAACTTTTCAAAGATTCTTCCATTTACCTGTAATCCAGATATTCTTCTGTTAAAGCAGTTTCATGGAATAACAATTTCAGGAATTTTTCGAGAACAATTCTGAAGAATCCCACACACTCCCCTGGTGGCACAGGGTCAATTTTCACAGCGACTATACAAGAGAGAATACACTCCTAACCAACACACCTCCCACACACACTATCTTCTGTTTCTAGACCTGCTTTGCACCAACGCTTCTCCACCTTAGTACCACTGTCATTTGGAGCCTTGACTGAATATGGGCAACGTCCCCTGCGTATTTCAATGTTCACAAGCATTCCTAGTCTTCTCCCCACAGATGACAGAATAAACCCTACCTCATCCATCCCAATAGCTCTGACAATCAGAAATGTCATGATGCCGTCTACAGTGTCACAACCTTTCTGGCCGTATGAACCTCATTCACTGAAACTCACATAATGACTCTGTCAAGTCTCAGCTCTCTACTGCAGTTCTTTGCAGAAGAAATAAATATAGCTCCCACTGACTACAGCCCCAAACCATTATCTGAGCTGCTCCCAGAACTACACACTCAACTGCTTCCTTGGGATTTCTCTGAGGGATTTTTCTGACAAATGATCAAATCATTTATGCCATTCATCTTCTCCATCAGTACATCCTGGGGTTCATTCCTTCCCCATCTCCACAGTGCATCAACCTATTTATTGATATTTCTAATCCACCACTTATGCTAGATTATAATCACTGGCTGATTTTGACAGCTCCTCAATAGATTCAATGCAAGGCCAATAAAAGTCTCAACGTGTATTTTCTCATAGACACTGGCAGTCTAAAACCAAAGAACCTAGAATGACAAAAATAATAAGAAAAAAAGAATTTGGAGGACTAACACTACTGATATCATGATTTGTTCTATGGTTACAACAACCAAGTAAGTGTGACATTGATACAAAATAAGCCAATGGAATAGAAAGCTTGTAAATGGGTTCACATACACCAGGATAACTCATGTTCAAAGCACAAAACATTTAAGTGGAGAAAGGTAGAATGTTCAATAAATGGTGCAGGAATAATTAGATATTACAGGCAAAAACACGAACTTCATCTCACACTTCATCCTATGTACACAACTAGGTCAAAATTCAACATACATCTAAATGTAGAATCTAAAATTATAAAACTTCTAGAAGAAAATATAGGAGAAAAACCTTAGTGATCATGTGTTAAGCAAACACATTTAACTTGTAACACCAAAAGCATTTAAGGAACAAGTTGATAAATTAGACCTATTTAAAAGTAAAACCTTTTGCTCTTAAATAGATGCTGTGAAGAGAATCAACGCAAGAACTACAGTCTTGAAGAAACATTAAGAGATCACATGCACAAGCCAGGTTTCTCTTGTCTGCATGCCTCTAGTTATCTCAGACTGAGATTTCTAGACTTAGGGACATTCGCCTGGACTTCCAGTTTAGTACCCATCATCTGAAAATTCAGAAGGTTTTGAGTGTTGTGTTGGTTTCAGCTTTTAGAGCATATTCAAATTTTAGGTTAGGGATAGTCAACCTGCAGCAGGCTTATTTGTACAGACCAGAAACCTATTAAAAACAACAACCCAGGGCCCATCAACAACTGAATGGATAGTCAAAGTGCATCATAGGTTTTCAATAAGATAGTATTCGGCAACAAAAACCAGTTAACTATTAACACATCACAATGTGTCTCGATCATGCTGGAGGGGCGAGATGGAGAGTTTATTCTCTTGATGTAGAGGTGGTTTTTCTCACAGGTGAACATACATGTCAAAGTCTGTGAGACTGTATAGTTCATCGCATGCCAACAAAAGCAGTTTTCTGTAGTTTCTTCTTTAGTTTCTTTTTTTATTTTAAAGGCAGAGAGAAAAAGGACTTTCACCATTAAAGTTCATACTCCAAATGTTCAAAACCACTGGGCATCCCTCAGGAAGGTGCCAGAAGCCAGGAACCCAAGTACTTGGGCAGTCCCGTGTTGCAGCAGCAGCAGCAGCAGCAGCAGGGAAGTTGGGATTAGCAGCAGGTCTAAGACTCAAACCCAGACACTGCATTGCAGGATGCAGGCATCTCCAGCAGGGTCTTAACTGTGATGTAAATGGCTGCCCCAAAGCTATGTCTTCATCCAGACAAAATCAACAGTGCTACCTACTGGGGGAAGCTTTAACTGGCAGAGCACTGTAGGACTGCACTGTGAGACTCCCGATACTGATGGAGCCACCCAGGCTCCTCAACAGCATTCTGCTTTATTCTTTTAAATTCTAATGTAGACTCACACAATCAGAACGCACACAGCTTTGGTACACCGACATAACATAAGCTAATGATATTAAATAGTACATGTGGCAGACATCAGGATGTGGAAAGAGTAAATGGAGCCTCAGGAAATAACAGCTTCAACTGTCTGCTTTAATTCTTCTATGCACCTCCCAGACAACCAGCACCATTATCATTCATATCACAGTGTTAAAGATCTACTCAATTAACACCTTCAAAAAGAAAAGAAATAGAGTTAAGTGGTCTGAAACACAATCAGGTAATAAGCTTTTCTGGCTATACTGTTCACTGTCCAGCAGCGATGGACGTGGTGCACGGAGCCTAAAATGACATGTATGGACTACTGACTGATGGTCAATAGCTGAAGCTTATTAGTGGCATCAGACTTTTACAGACAGGGTCACATAGGATAAGGGAGGAGGTATTGAGCTTACATAGTTCCCATAAACCTTTCTAAGGAACCCATCAATTGTTTCCACACCCGTTTGGAAGCATCCTTTGTTTTGGTATATCCCATCAAGTGTTCTCATTCAAATGATATCCAGAAACTACACAAATGATATGCAATCAGTTATACAAATGGTATCCAATCAGCTGTTCTCATACAAATGTTATCCTATTGTTTGTAATCCTATGCTTGCTATCCTTCTAGAATCACGATGTCCTTCTACCAGAATCAACTGCATTTGCACAGAACTCCACCTGCAGGAGCTACCACTACTCTCCTAAGGTAGGAAAGCTGTGTACTGATCTATTAATTTTATTTCAGTACATAATGTCAAGTGCAGTTTTAAAACATTTTCCATCACTTGCGAGTGTTTCTTTAATCCAGAAGGACTGGTTTTTAGCATTTAAACTAATTCATCCTAGACATAAAAAACCTCTGCCTATTCTCACAGATAATTGATTCTTGATTTGCTAAGATACTAAACACAGGGCTTTATGCCCTGAAATACAAAACCCTTTGTGAACTCAATCCTCTCCCTCATACAAAACAAATGCTAATGCCTATTGCTTCAAAGAAAGCAGAAAAAAAAAAAAAAAAAAAAGACCAAGCTCTCCTTGCCTTATCCCAGCAGCCAGCCCAGAGAGAAGGTGTCCATCCTGCTACAGTCAAGGCTGTCTCTGGTCCCACAGCAGCTCCACGTGGAAGTCACATGGTGCTCACTCCTCCAGGAAATGTGCTTCTCAATTTCCTAAAGACCATCTAAAACATAATCTCTTCCTCAAAGCTGCCACCTCCAGGCCCAGAGCACACAGCATCCCAAGCTGCAATGGTGAAGGCTGCCGTGGGGAATCAGGGTTCAGGAAGATCTGGGAACGGTGGGAATGACATCACATAGGTAATTCCGTGGGTCTCCAGCACACACCAAGAGTTCACAACCATTTGTTCTGCCAGAATCAAGAATGCAAAAGATATGCTAGGTTCATGTTTTTTTTTAAAAAGTTGAGGACACTTTCACATGAACTGAACAAACACTTGTTGAAAGATCAAATGATTAGAATGAAGGCATTAAAAAATACATTTCAATGCAATATACATATTTGAACTTATTATCAGTATTTCATTCTTAAAAAAATAAAATAGGAGCAGGTCCCACAGTGCAGCAGGATTAAGCTGCTGTGCACAGAGTGCCAGTTCAAGTCCTAGCTGTTCTGTTTCAGAGTCAGCTCTTTGCTAATGCACCGTAGGAAGTGGCAGAGGTGGTCCAAGAACAATGATGCCATCAGCCATGAGACCTGGCTGGAATTCCTGATCCCTACCTTCAGCCTAGTCCAGCCCTGCCTATGACAGCCTTTTGGGGAGTGTACTAAAAGAAGAAAATAAGATCTATCTCTCTCTCTCTCACTCTCGCTCTCGCTCTCTCTGGCTCTCTCTCTCTATCACTCTTTCAAATACAATTTTATTCCAAATAGATCTACAAAATGTATCCATTAAAATAGATACTACTGTGCTCCATCAAAGTCTTGACACCTACTTTCTCATGCAAATCAAAGTTACATCCTATACCAATGTTTGATTTGGGTAGAATTTGAAAAAGTTTCTTGAAAGCTCTCATCTACTGGCCCAGTCTGTAAATGCCCACAATGGCATGGTCTCTGGCAGGGTAGGGGCAAGGAACCAGGAAAAAAACCGATGTCTTCAGGACCTGCACTTGTGGCAAGATGAAGTCAAGAACCCAAGCAGTGTTTTGGTAGGGGATGCGGGCATCTCAACCTCTAGGATAAATTCTAGCCCCGCATTTGTTGACATTCAATTCCCTGGTGGGGTAGAACCTTAACCTAACTGTGGTGTTTACAGGTTGGATCTTTAGGAAACGGCTGGCATTATACAGGTGCATTAGGCTGCCTTTCATATAAAGGAAAAACAATTGCTTTTACATTTTACACAGACTTCATCTTGTCACAGATTTAGGCCAAGGTCATCTGGGTGCCCCTGGGAGGAACAGTGTGGAGTTGCCAACCCACTCCGCAGCCACATCCTGAGTTCTAACAGGTAAGTATGGGAGAGCCACAGACACTATCTTAGAAATGACCCTGCAGGACTGTATGTTCAAAGAATCCCGTTCAAACATGACTCCAGGATCCTCAGGGGTCCAGGGCCCACCCTGCTGCAGCTGAGCAGACTGAAGAAAACTCGGACGCACATTTCAGGCACAAGGAGAGGGGGAAAAAAAAGCAAGGTGCAAAAGGCAAAGAGCAAGCAGTGATGCAAGGAGAAATGGGAGAACCAAGTGCAGTCTCTCCTCTTCAGGGGTCCTGTCCTGCCCACCCAGGCCCAGCAGGCTACCACACGATGGGGCCAGGAGAGGACAAGACAGAGCGCAGCCACCCCACTCACATGTCCACAGCACAAAGGATGTATTTGGCCATTGCCAGGGCCTGCAGCTGGGCCCAGGAGTCCCCAGTAGCGTGGCTGTCACTTTTGATTTGGCCAAGTCCACTCAGTTCCTGGCAGCGCCAGGGGTGTGGATGTGAGGTTTGCCCTTGGACTGCAGTGCCGAGTCCAAGCTTTTGAGAGGAATTTGGGGTGTTATCTTCCAAAATGTTCCAGGAAACCATGAGTCAGGGACCTCTACCCTTTATTTGTCCCCCTCTGTGGATGTCAATGCTAAAATGCATCTGCCTATAAGACAAAGAGTACACCTCTGCTGCTGTAGTTCTCAGAACCTCAAAGTCAGGAACCCCAAAACACTGGTACTCACGGCTCATAACCAGTGTGCTGTTAGAGCCCAAGCCAGTACCAATGCCTTGGCTTTGTCCATGCCTCACTAATCAAAATAAAAAGCAGGTGTCTCCGAAAGTTTACTACAAACATCTGCCCCGTGGGCAGCTGTACCCTCTCACCCTCTTTAACACCTTGTCTGTTCTCAAACACAATTTCAAGAGTGACTTGCATCCTATGAGAAAAGTAAAAGAGTTTGCTGCAAGAAGGGCCATGGACCACAGGATCTCTTCCCTTGTGGGCTGAAGTCCGACCATGTTAGGGAGCTGCAACACATACTGGACCCTCTGTTAACATGGTGATCACTGCAGAGTACAAGCCAAGGTCCACCCCTAGAGATAAAGTCACCTGCCCTTCGGTGTTCCCCATGGACACAACACAGCCCTGCCTAAGACACTGTCCATACCATCTGGATAGGAGAGGGCACATGTGCCAGTCTACTCCGTGGCCATCTGTCTAACACAACACAATTTGGGGGGAAGAGGAGGAGGGTATACATTCTGATATGTTTTATTTATGAAACAAAACACTTGGTGATGTGGGCAGGAAGGTGGTAAAGAACTGAGAACCCTCCGCTTCTATGCCACAGTCCTGCATGTATTACCCGAGAACACATGCCATCTTGGCAGATGCCAGGGTCCAGCTCATATCCAACACAGCTTCAGCTCAGGACACATGCTCCCATCATGCACCAGAGATTTAAAATGCGATCATGAGATTTCAAAAAAAGAGAGAAGGGGAAGTAGGTGGTCCTCAAGCCCTGCCCCAAACCCTGTCCCTTTTGAAGATTCAATGAAGTGCCACCTCAATCACACCAAAGAATGACCCTGAATTTGGTTGACCGTAGTTCTGCCTCATGAGCTTGCCTGCACTCCCATCTGAGACTGAACGCCCCCTTTGCCTTCATTCAACTTTGCTTCCTTGCTCAACTCTACTTCTCCTCCCTGGATTGTTTCACACACAGAAATAAGAACTTGGACAAAGTTTAACCAGGAGTCTCCTCCACAATGCTGGGACACTCCTATCCCATACCAAGGTCTGTAGGATTGAGGCTTGGCTCTGCATTTGATTCTAGCTTCTTGATAATGCCAACCTTGGCAGGCAACAGATGCTAGTCTAAGTAGTTAGGTTCATGCCACCATCATGGAAGGCTTAGCTGGAATTCCAAGTTCACATTCTACTGCATGTCGGGCACTGCCCTAAGTACTTACATATTAATTGATTTGATCTTCTAAAGAATTCCAGAATATCAGAGTTCCTCCATTTTATAAATGAGGAAACCAAGACCTACAGAGTTGAAGTAACTTTCTGAAGGTCACAGTGCTGGTTAAACAGGAGAGAAGATTCAAGTCCAGACTCTGGGCTTCTGAGGCCAAGCTCTGAAATGTTCCTCAGTGATAAGCTACAGGTGAACGAATCTGACCAGTGCTTTTAGTGAGCAACCAGAGATGTCCACCAGCCTCGGCCAGCAGCTCTCTAACGGCCCCTTGCTGAACAACGACGCTCCCTGAAAAATCCTTCCCAAATGCTGTTTGATTCAGATATGTTAAGAAATATTCCAAGAAATACCACATGCATAGTTCCCTTCCTGCCTTTGGGGATGCCACAGCCCACTCCACCTGCCTACGTAGCACCCGAAGCTGTTCAGTGACTGGCATTGTGGAGTCTCCTTGAGGATTGGTGACACACACAGGACATATACGCATAGACACCCACATTCACACAAACACACATGCACACATCCGTGCACACATTCGTGCAGGCATGCCAGAGATGCAAAGTTGCATTTTTGAGGGTGTTTAGAAACACACATATTTTGATAAACATGACACTACCCCACCACCACCATTAGCTCAACAATTTCCGTGGGAAAGGACTAAAGTGTTCCTCTAATTGGTAAAGGTAAGAAGCTAGAGCAAACATTGTTTCTATCTCCCCAAATTCCTTCCTACCCACTTCGCAGAAGATGAATGCAAGCATGATAAGGAATGCTGCAAATCTATGCCAAATATCAACCTAGCTATTCAATGAATATATAAATGCAATTGACATTCCTTCCCAGTCTGAAATTCTTTCTTCACACTCAGGATATATTACACTGCTCTCTTTTTATATAAACATGCCACTTTAAATGCTAATTCTGCTGCAACACTCAATTTTTTCTTTGTTTGTTTTTGGGTTTCTAACATTCAAAATGACACTGGACTTCCATTTGGCTTCAACAACAGATATTTTGAATCTTTACTTCAATATTTGCAGGTGGGGGGAGGTAAAAAGCACAGATGGGAAAACTAAATTTATTTTAAAACTTATCCAAACATAGTTTATATGTCCTTTATTTTGCTTGAATTAAATTTCTTCATTCTCTTTCAGGAAATGCTCTCTTCACCTTGTTGAAAAATCTCATAAATCTATTTCAAATCTGCTGCAAAAACAAGGTGATTCTTTCTCCTTGCATTCTAGAAATAACCTCATTTTACTCAAACTACTTTTCTAAACAGGCAGCCAAGGCAGTATTCTCAAACATATCAGGCTAGAATGTAAGTCCACTGTCGAAAAAAAGATACAAAGACCTATACACACCAATTACATCAGTTCAAGCCTATTCAATCAGTTAGAAGGTGACTTTCAACTGTACTTCAAAATGAGGACTTCCAACCTTACAAATACCCTAATCCAATGCACACAATTCAATCTATCTAATGCAAGACTGACCCATCCTCCTAACTCCTGCAGGCTCAGCTCCACTAGCGATGGCCAGGGACTACCAGGCTTCACTGTCTCCATCCTAAGCAGCCTGACAGTGCCATCTCCTTCTCATCCTCTGTTACCTGGATGTAAAAAGGCAAAACGAGGGACAGGTGAAATAAGTTCATCATCCTTGTCATGCATTCAGGTGACAAAATGCTCCTCGACACTGGCTCTCCTGTCCAGCAGCCTTGTCTCTCACCAGTGCACCGGGAGCATGTACCAGTCAGCAGCATCTGCTGTGCTCACTAGTGGCACCTGGCTCAAAGAGAAGCACATCGTTGTGAGGCAGTAAAGGGAAGACATCTTTAAGACCCACTTGGATGAATTTCCAGCTTAGGGATGGATGCCTGGCCCTGTGGCAGGTGCATTTAACTTGGACATGCCATCTGGGAGGAGGGAAGGGAGCTTTCCAGGAGCTGCCTTGAAACCGTCACCTAACAGTAGACATCTACTGTGGACCCTTCCACGGTCAGTCCTCCTAAATGCCAACCAGAGTGATGATGACAGAAAAAAATAGGAATGGAGAAGGAACATAAAAATGCTATGCAAGGGAGATTGCTAGTAGAAACCAACATCATCATTAGTTCACGATGTAGAGGCCAAGACTCTTGAACTGCCTTCTCTGGTACCTTCGATGCCCCCAGCAGTTCCTCAGCACACAGACACATACTTCCCCAGGTGACTGTGTTCAAGAGCAGCTACTCAGGATTCCAGCTGCTGGACATCCTGAAACAGTATCTTCCAAGCATGTGTGACCACACACACACACCTGAGTGTCAGTTGCTGCTTCCACTACCCCAGTGACAGCTGCCGATAAAGGCAGTGATCACAGAAGTACAGGGTGCCACAAACAAGGCAGAGGAACCACGTTAAGTAGCAGGGAGAATCTGTTTGCTGAGAATGGACAGTGCGGTTTCCTTCTTTGTGTAAACAGAAGCAGAAGGAGAGGAACAAGAGAGTTGGCCCTAGCCTATTTCCTGCCTCTCTCTCTAGGGTATAAACACTACCATGGGCACTCCATCCTGGAAAGCTGTTTATTCAGGCAACTGTCAAGTCACTGGGGTGGGTGTGGGGCGGGGCAGAGTCCTTTACAGACAGACATCTGGGTGTTCCTCATCACCCATTAGCTCACATTTTGGGCTTTGCCATTTTTTGCACTTGTTTTACTTGAAAATAAGCTCCTCTCAATTTTTCCACTTAGCAATGTCACTTAGGACTAAAACGCCAAATGCGGGTGAAGCCTAGATAAGAGACCCCCAACACTAATGGCACTTTCAGAGATTTAGGCAACTCGGACTAGTCTTAGAAAAGTCAAACTGGGGGAACATCAAGAGAGGGGCTACACATTCCACACTGCATTCAAAACGTGAAGGATCCGTCATCAGAGACCCAGCCACAGACTGAATGAGCCAGTCCTGATCTAGCAGGTGCAGCGACTGGAAGCAGACAGAAGAGGCAGGGCACGTTCAGGTGGCTTGCAGGAGGATCACTTTGTAGTGACGGGGAGACAGATTCCTATGCATGCTAGGGAAGTTACACCATTGGTCCTTTTGTTGAACCCAAAGGCCAGTCCACTAAAAGCCGCTCTCTTAAAAAGGCTAAAACTCCAAAGCTACAGTTCGGAAGTTAAATATCACAATGTGTCATTACCTAAGGCATTATATCAATGCATTATCTTCTACTCCCAAGTGGTACATGATAAAGCATTTCAGTAATAAAAAGTTGTCATAATTTTTATGATGTTTGGCATTAAGTCATAATGCTACAGCAGCTGACAGTCCAATTATCATAAAATCTCACTCATTTGGGTCAGTCCTCATCATGAGAGAAACAATCACCACCAACAACAAAACATAAAAAACAAAGCCCATAAAAAACCCACAAATATGGTATTTGTTCCTATGTAAAATAAATTAATATTTATCTTTTTCTTTTATTTTCATGTCCCCATAACTATTTGAATTGTACTTTTATATAATCACTACCAATTTTAAATAAAAATATCTCAAGAATATCAAAGTGTAGAGGGCATGCTATAAACACACAAGCAAATTTCACCTCTTCAAGCATATAAAGTTCTCTGTAGAGTCTTCCCAAATCTCCTGTCTCGTTCTGGCTCCTGGTACATAACCTTTATCGCAAACTTGCTTCCTCTGCATGTATTACACTTTACATATAAATGTTTTTACTCAGCAACATCACGGTGCATTGTTCTACATACTTTTCAATCTTGTCATGTAAATGCAATCTCTTCTCCAGAGTTTGCTTTGAGTGCTTGCTCACCGTTGTATGTTTTATCATTATACCTACTGATGTATCCCCATCATTTTATCTGCCACAATTCTATCACTACTTTGATAAGCAGCTAGGAAGAGCAGAGAATAAGACAGCTTTAGTTCCAAAGGAGAATGACAGAGGAAGGGTGAAAAGAATGTAGGATCAGAAGTCTCAATGCATGGCTGCTCCTGGCAAGGAGTGTGTGGCTAGCATCCCCCCCGGCAAAGGAAGCTGGAACACAGGGAGAATTGGGAGTCCTGGAAGAGCAGGTGGCTAGAATGACTGGAAACTTTTAGGGAGCTATTGGGTTACCTATTAGCATCTTCCCTTGATTTCTTTTATCTATTGCTCTGAGCATCTTATAAAGAGGTCACATTGCCTTTGCAAATTTTGAAATGAATAGGGAACAAGAAGTTTTTACCAAAAACAACTGTAAATTATAAATTAGTGAGAATTTCATTTTTTCTAGATGTATTAGTTTGCCTTCTCAGACTTTAAAATAATACCATATGTTCTGTGTTCTTTTACTTGCAAAAGCTTTCATTTAAATGTTTTTATCAAGTGTTTTTAAAAATCTTGCAACTGACTTAATGCTTACTTAATACTAAAAAAAAAAAAATCCCACAAATTGTTTCAAAATGATGAAAATGCAATGCTAAGGCACACCCAGCACGGCATATAAATCAGAAGCAACAGATCTAGCGAAATAAGATGCTTTCTTCCAAAAGTACAGTCTTCCTGACGAGTTCAATTACATTGTCATGTAACCAAAGACAATGAGGCAAAATGCAATGTACTGTGTGCAGTTGCTGACTGTTAACATGTGAAGGACTCAACAGAACAGCAGGACCACATCGTCAGTCCTTCCGGGAGGCTTAAAAGATTTGAAAGTATTTATGCAGGAGAAATTTGTGCAGTCAATAAAACAAGCAAGCTTTAACAATTTCAATAGGCAGGTACTAGGATGTGGGCTAACACTAATACCTAAGAGTGCACTTGCGTCCTTCTTCATTAGATTTTTATTAAAATCACTCTAGCGTTTGTTTTAAAGAGCATTTTCTTCTTCTAAAAGTCGTAAAACAAGCTTACATGAGGAGAATGACTGGCATTCTGCTTGATGTCATGGAAAGCGCTGGGTGGCCTGCGTTTCAAAACTGCTATATTAGGCATCATTAATTCTTTAGGGAGTATTTGTTATAACAGAAAATAGAAAATAGCACATTTACTTTTGGTTTGCTTCACTTGGAAGTATTAATTGTGCCAGAATTCACTCAAATGAAGGTAGCTCTGCATTAGTCTATCTTGGCACCTGAATAATCAGCTAGTTTTTGCTAGGGAGAATATTTTAAATGATTTGCATAATTTCATCCTTTTTCTTACTATGTATTCAAAATAGTCTCCAAATAAGTTTCACATCCCTTGTTTTACAAAAGAGCCTACTCTCTCAAATAGAGGAAATTAACATTATCTTTGGCCAGTATGCATTTTCACATCAACTCATAGCTATCAGCTAACATCAAAAGAATTGAGATTTACACAACTGCTAAAAGAGAAAAGTCCCTTACAGAGATACAAGGAACTTAACTTGCTAAGTAGCATGATTCTTATACTTAATGGCAGAATAAAATGATCACTTTAAGGTAGGACCATGATTTTTAGCTCCATTTTATAATCTTGTGAATTGTGATCTTCCTGCCTTTTTACTTGTTGAATATGATGATTAGTGGTAAATTAACTTTGTGAATACAGAGTGGATTAGAATTATGTCTTTGCAAAAGCTAATCAATAGGGGAAGGAGGAGGCAAGAGAAGTTTTACGAGCTGCAGGGGCAGAGGGACATGTGGCTGTCTTCTTGAAACTGGACCTATGGAATGCATAAAACCTGTTCTCTTCTGATTCATTAAAAAAATAATAAAATGGATGGGAATTCACTAATATGATAACTCAGAAATAAGATGGTGACATTAAAAAAACCTCAAAGAAAAGCAATTATAAAGCTTAAAAGCAAGATTTAATCATAATTTTAGTTTCAAACAAAGATTTAGAAGGAAAAATATCTAGGGTATTAAAGCCCTTAAAAAAAAGAATCAAGAAAGTGATTATTTTTCCCTACAGGAATGCTTTATGTAGTTTTATTTCTATTTTTCTTATTTGTCACTATGATGGAAAACAACAGAGGTTTAGACACTTCTAAGTTTAAGCAATAAAGCCCTAATTATGATGCAGAAGAAGCAAGTGTTTAATTGCAGGAGTGTTTTCTATGGGAAATTAGGACAGCTTTATTCCCCAGCAGCAGGGAAGGGAGCCAATGACCATTAATGTGGGCACATTCTCCAAGAATGATGCTCAGGAGGCTTTTCAGGCAGCCTGAACCTGTCCAAAAGCAAGCCACACCTCCACTGCAACTGACTGTGCACAGCTAATGAGCACCAGGTGCCCCCGAGCAAAGGCTGGCCACTACCAAACTCTAGCTAACAGAACAAAATCCCATGGAAACATTCGCCACATAGTTTGCTAGTCCTCCACAATGTGATCTGCAGGAACACATCTTAAAGCTGCCCCATCTGACAGCTTCGCTAACAGGAGTCAGACACCTGATCCAAAAGCCTCTAGACCGGCTTTTACACAGTTCCAGTTGACAACAGCCCTACGTTCACTGTAGTGGGATTCTAAGGGCAGTTAATTCTATGTTCTGCAACTTGTTGGCAAAAAAAGACCCAACTGTGAATGATGTAAATGTGCTACTGGCTTTACAAAAAGCTGAAACACTACATGGAAATTCAAGTTGTTTCATACAAATGTCACTTTAATATAAGAATCCTGCCTGAATCAGGATTGGCTGGTAATATCTTCATAAATTCCAATGCGAACATACATCATTTACTCTGCATAATATCCATCACATAAAGAAGGATCACACATTTCCAGCAAACAGATGACTACTCATTCTTGATTCAGATCAATTTATTCCATCTGCAGACCAAATTAATAGACTCTCTTGATTATACAATAGGATTTTTTTAAAAATTAGGTTCTCCCAGGAATAAATATGCATTTTGATTTGCAGTATTTATGAATAACACTCCAAAGTTATCATGAAATCATTAGCATTGGACTTTTTCAAATAAATTCAGAGTTTTCTGTTTTCTGAATTGTATTGATAATCATTATTTTTTTCAGTACCAATTAAAAACAAAAAAACCCGATCAGGCCGAGAGGAATCCGGACCAGGAAGTATGCGAGAAGAAAACAAAATGCAACTACTTACAGACTGCCTCTTCTGGGGAGACTCAGCTCCTTCTGTAAAAGAAAGGAAACACATGTAGGAGATGCCCCAGCACACGGAGACCACGACACCCAGTGGAGAACACAACATGTACCATGCTTGGCTTGGCAGTCTCTATAGGGGAAATATTCCAACTCTGGAGCCTTTCTCACACTGTTCCTTTGACCCAATGCATCTAAGGTACAAACAGTTTATCTGTATTTCAGAGGACAAAAAGCATCAATCCCCTCCAAAGCATCTACAGTAAAATACCAAGTTGAGTTACACAGACTATAATTGAGCCTGTGGGAAGTCTGAGTAACCCAGGCACTTCAGCAAACAGGAAACAGAACTCAGAAGTAAGAGACATTTTGCAGGGCAATTAAATGCAAGTTGAGATGAAAAGAGCAATTAAATCAGAAATAAATTCATGCAAAACAGGTGTATACCACAGATTATTAGTTTAAAAAAAGATAATGTAAAAGGTTTCCTTCTGGTATTATTTCTCAAAACACATGTAATGCATTACTTGGGTTATTTAAAAAGTAGATCCAGGAGCCTGTAAAAGATAACTAGACACCAAAACAATGACTGAAGTATCTCACAGCTTTAAAAGGGTATACTTTAAAAATAAATACAATAAAATAAAATGCTACTCTGACACTGATCTCAAATTAAGAACATTATTTATCTAGTGATCAAAGAGAGGCTATGGAAAATCAAAGAAACAAAGCAAACAAACCCAGATTCAGAAACATCCCTAGCCACTAAGGAAATTATTTAGGAACCCAGCAACTCAGAGAGTGACCACTGGGTAACAATAATAAAAGAAGAAAAAGCAAGAGGTCATTTGGATGTCAGAACAAAAAAACAAAATGAAGCGCACCATAAATTCAGAAGATTCGACTGCATTTGCTTGTTCCTTACTGTAATTCTCATCTCTTCGTTGCCTTCCAGGAGGCACCAGTACTGATGTGAAAGGAGTGGCCTCCCTTCTCATTGCTCCCTCCCACTCTCAGGTCTCTAACACATCTTTCCTGAACCATTGGTTATGGCTAGGAACCTCAGATATCACTTCTAAATAATGTCATTTACTCCAGCACAGCTTATAGGAAATGGCCTCTGGGGTATCAGCAGACAAAAGGGGGCCCTTGGATCTATTGCCTTAAACACAGGACATCTGATTTCATAGCTGGCAAACCTATTTCTATCCAGGGTGACATCTCATCATCTAACAGAAGAACAGTCTACACTTGGAGAAACGAAGTATCCTCTTTCCCCCAGTAGCAGACATTTTCTTGTGGAGGGCAGCAGGGCTCAGTGGCAATGTGCTTTACTTGCTTTGCTTTGTTTTTGTCTTTAATCCTTGATTATCCTCAAGAAATTACAGTGTTTGCTGAATCTGGCTCCCTGAGTCTGAAACACAAATATACCTTTATCTACCAAAGACAAGAAAAGGCAAGAGAAAGTCCCTGGCCAAGACAGGTTTCCTTAGGAACCAAAACATTAACAGAAAATAATCAGTTCTCTTTAATAGAAAACAATGAGCAATTATCTACTTGTGTAAGTTTGGTCATGACAAGCCCTGAAAACTCATTTTACATACAGGTTAAAAAAAGAAAGAAAGAAAGAAAGAAAGGAAAGAACTTTTTATAGGGCCAGTGCTGCCTGTGAAACCGATATCCTACGTTGGAGCGGGACAAATTCAAGTCCTGGCTGCTCCAATTCCAATCCAGCTCCCTGTATAGTATGGACCAAGTAACTGGAGCCTGACATCCATGCTGCAGACAGACATGAATGGAATTCCACGCTCTTGGTCCTGACCTGGCCCAGCCCTGGCTGTGGCCATCCGGGAAGTAGCTGGAAACTCTCTTTTTCTCTCCTCCTCTCCCTTCTTTTTCCCTCCCTCCTTCCCTTTCTCTCTCTGTAACTCTGCCTTTCAAATAAATAAATGTTTTAAGACAGAGCGAGAGAATTCACTAGAAGAAATAACTCGCTAGACCATTTCCTTCAGAAAGAAACTGAGACCCACTTCATAGCCAAAGGACTTATGTCGAAGTAGGCTAATTCTGCTCTGTCCAGTAAGTTGATCTGACAGCAGCATAAAAGATACCTGAGGTGTTAGCATTAGCAAAAAATAAATAAATCAGACGTCACTGCAACCATGAGCCTATGCAGACAGACCACTGAGAACATAGAAGAAGGAAACAGGTAAATGAATGAGTTCAATAGCTTAAGCACGTTCCACCAAATGACCTCACCATAACCTGGCAGCTTTGCTCTAAGGGAAAGCTGCTGAAACAGCAAGATAAGGGATAAAAACCAACCCCGTTTCTGAGCAGAAGTCTTTCTAGTTGGTCCAGAATTATGAGTTCTAAACAAGGAGAAAGGTTACCATGGGTAACCAGGTTCATGGTTCCACGCAACAAGGGTTCCAATTCCCAGACGTGGAGTAGAAGACATTTAATCAACCACTGTCAACTGACCTACAGACACCACGCTAACCAAGCTGAAGGAGCTAATCCACCTGACGGCTTGAATGTCAGGCTCAGGCCTGGAAACTCAATTTGGTAGCAAATTGGAATCAGATGCGATGGTAATAAAGTGAGAGAAATGAATGTGCCGTGGCCAAGACCTTGTGAACGGCAGCTGCAACAGTCTGCATGTACAGGGAGGGCTGAACAATCACAGACTGAGCAGGGAGCAGGCAGAGCCCTCGGGCTGGGGACCACATGCTGATAGATCCCCACTGGTCTAGGAACAAGAGTTCAGGAGTGGCTCTGGTGGCACTTACACACTTGTCCTCACTTTGCTTTCTTAATGACAGCATCAGGTCACCAGCACCTACTTAGATAATTAGATTAGACATGTGGCATTGGTTTGATTCATTCACCACAGCATATGCTGGAATACATGGCCCACGTGTTCAAAATGCATTGTCAGGTAAGAGAGAAAGGCAGGATGAGAGGAGAATGGACAAAGGGAAGAAGTAGCAGTCATCTGAGCTGAACAGTTACCACTGGATTAAAGTCATCCTTAATGTAGCAAAGACTGAAAATTGCTATTGAATATTCACTGTCTTTGATAATCTTTAGGGCTTCTCTGGATCATTATTTGCTTGATACCAAATCCTTAGCCACCTTTCCAAAAGTGATAACTAGCAAATATCCATACTGAAGACAAAGATGCAATAAAATTAACCATATCTGGAAATCCTATTATTTTATTGACATCCCTTAAGGAGATCTGAGGATACCAACCAGTTATTTGAAACCCTAAAGAAAATTCATGGAGATCTAGAAACACCATAGAGACCAGGCAAATGACTGTCCCTTTGTCCCAGCATGCTTGGCCTGCAAAACAGAAAATACCTTTTTCTATCTTGAAGACAGTCAAATGCTAGTTTGATACATCCCAGCAATTTCCACAGGAATTTGCAAATTATTTATTGGAACTAATAAGTATTTGCCAGTGATACATACACAAATAAAATAATATAGTTACCCACGTCACAAATGTTTAGAGAAATCTCTGAGGTATGCTTTGTGAATGATGGGTAAAAGTGTGATTGAAAGCGAACAAAGGAGTTGGTGTTACAAGCAGTGGTTTAACCCGCTGCATCCTGTTGTCAGAATGCTGTTCAGCTCCCAGCTCTGTTTCAGACACAGCTTCTTGCTAATGCACCAAGAAAAGTGGCTGCTGACGGCTCAAGCATGTGGATCCACAAGGGAGACCCGGATGGAGTCCTTGGTTCCTGGCTCAGGCCTAGCCCAGTCCTGCTTGGTGAGGGCACTCGGGAGTGAAATCAGCATGCAGAGGATACCTCTTCACATCCAGCCACTCTCTCATTGTCACTTTGCCTTGTGAATAAGCAAATGAAGAGAGAGAAAGGAGTTATAGGTTTTTAAAGAGAGAAAGGAGATTTACGAAAATTGAAGTAACGTGTAATGGTATTTTAAAAATCAGAAAAATTCAAATTAAAATTTAGGTTTAAAGGTGGGCATCTGGTGGAGTAGTGAGAGAAGAGGGGCTGTTTAAGAGCTGCATTTACAGAATGCATAAACTCTGTGTTCTCTCTGTATTTAATGTTAAAAAGTTAGACATTGACATCCCACATCAGAATGCTTGGGTTCACGTTCAGTGTCTGCTCTCAATTTCAGTTTCCTGCTAATGTGTATCTTGGGAGGTAGCAGGTGATAGCTGAAAATAGTTGTGTCCCTATCACCATTACAGCAAGCCTGGACTGAGTTCGTGGCTCCTGGTTTAGAAGCCCAACCTGCCCACTGCAGGCATGTGAGTAATACCCTAGTAATTGGAGGATTTATCTCTACTCTTCAAATACATTTAAAAAAAAATGTTTATTTTGGTGGGAGAAACAACTGAAATCCATGCAGTTTTCTCATGATTCACCTTTCCAGGACCCTTTTAAAGACACACAAATGCTCATCCCCTTAAATGACAGACCTCAATTCTCCTCCCTTGCAGGTGAGAAGGGATTCCAAGACCCAGAGCACAGAACAGGAACAACGGAAGCAATATGGTGGAGAAATCACCATATAATCAAGTGTAACATTGCCATGCTGGTTTCAGATACCTTCCTCTGAGAAGATGTGAAGCACACCTCACTCATAAGATATTCCTCGCACAAATCCCTAATTCCTATAGAACCAAGGAAAAGCATCAGGCAAATCCAAACGAGGGACATTCTACAAAACAGCTGCCAAATATTTGGAAAACCTCCAAGCTTCTTTTTTTTAATTATCTATTTTATATTTGAAAGATTTTACAGAAAAAAAGGAGACACATCTTCCATCCACTGGTTCACTCCAACACAGCCACAGTGGGGCTCAAACGATCCAAAGGCAGGAACAACTTCTGGGTCTCCCACGTGGTCCAGGGGTCCAAGGATTTGACTATCTTCCCCTATTTTCTCAGGCCATAAGCAGGGAATCAGATCAAAAGTGGGGCTGCTGGGACTAGTATCGACCCCAAAATGGGATATCAGTGCTACAAGTAGAGGATCAGCCTGTACTAACACCACTGGCCCCTCCAAGCTTATTTTAAGACAATACTTACAACCATTTTTTAAGGAAATTACAGAAATCGCCTAAGTAAGAGAAGAGCAGCTAGGATCAGCACTGAAGTTGTGAAAAGTTGTAAGGTTAGAGATTTTTACACAAGTTGCCAAAAGAATGAATTATAAAACATGAAAGAGAACTCATGGAGGAGGTCCCAGGATTTGGCCTCGGCAAAGAAAGCTAGAGGGAAGAAACATCTTCTCTCTGTTTGGACAGGTGATGTGTACACAGACCGCTTGCTCTAGAGGTCCTCCAGGCAGGCATTTCCAAACAGACCACTCAATGGAAGAACCTGAGTGCAAACAAGAGGTCAGGGCTTTGGTGAGACCACGGAGTCACCATCATCCAGGATGACACAGAAAGCCAGGGGACTGGGCAGGACGAGGAAGAGAGACCCTGTATCCAGACAGAGGGAGGCACAATTCTCTGCATTCAGGGCCTTTATCACTCAAAATCTAGAACTGATGACAGCGTGCCAGAGAGGTGGTCTGCATTCCCACACTCCCCCCAGTCACTGGTGTCCATCAACAGATGACGTGATCTGTCAAAGGTGGTATGTAGTTGGCACTGTGGTGTTACAAGCTAAGCTCAGCTCCGGCCATTGTGGCCGTCTGGGTAGTAAACCAGTGGATAGAAGATCTCCCTTTTTCTTCTTCTCTCTGAAAATCTGACTTTCAAATCAAAATAAATTTTTATTAAAAGAAGTATCTGAATTGATGCCTACACAAATTAGTCTCATCCAGTCATTCCAAAGCTAATATAAATGTGTTGAAACATCTTCTAAATGCTATTAAAAAATTTTTTTCAAAAAGAAAATGGAGAAGGCTTGGCGTGGTAGCCTAGCAGTTTAAGTCCCTGCCTTGAAAATGCCAGGATCCCATATGGACACCAGTTGGTGTCCTGGAGGTCCCACTTCCCATCCAGCTCCCTGCTTGTGTCCTGGGAAAGCAGTCGATGATGACCCCAAAGCCTTGAGACCTGGTTCCTGGCTTCACATCAGCTTAGCTCTGGCTGTTGTGGTCACTTGGGGAATGAATCAGCGGACGGAAGATCTTCATCTCTGTCTCTTCTCCTCTCCGTATATCTGCCTTTCCAATAAAAATCAATACACTTTTTAAAAAAATAATAAATACTAAATAAATATTTAAATAAATAAAGAGAAAACAAAGAACAGCAGAGGACTTTTCCAGGCACCATTAAGTGATGTGTTACGCAAGAAGCAGCCGAGGGGCTTCCAGACAACACAAACTGGAGGAGGACCAAGTCAAACTCTTATTGGCCAGATGGCAACACTTCAGCACTTCTGGAGGCCCGGAAGGCTGAGCAGACACCAGTCAACAAACGGGCAAGAGCAGAGTAACTCACTGCAGGACACGACCACATCAGGAACGACAGTAACACACCCCTGCCAGCTGAGCAGTCTGGGGAGCTTGGTCTCCAGGAAGCAGACCCTGCTGCTCCCTGCTCTCCTACCCCAGGCCTGCCGGCCAGTGCCTGTGCCAGCCTCACCACACCTGTGTCCCTGCCCCAGCCACCAAGTGCATATGACAAAGGAATACCGGGTCCCTTCACAAGCGCAATGTACAAAGAGGCCACTCCGGGGTCAGCTTCAAAAATGGGCGCGCATATGCGCATGTGCGCCGCACACACACACACACACACACACACACACACACACAGTTGCCTTATCAGCTTGCAGAAAGCAGCGAGCTTCAAATCCATGTGCTGTCCCACTATCGTCTTGCCTGAATTTGTCAACAGTGATCCCATTCTGACTCTGAGTGTTACAACAAGTAATTTAGGGCAAACAGTTCAATGAATCGCGATCTGTCAGGCAGTAGCTCTGGAGTCATTAAGGACACATAAGCACAAAAGCAAAACAAAATTCCCTGAGGAGCTAGTTGGAGAAATACATACATGCACAAACCAAAGAGCTACTAGCAGGTACAAGATAACGCAGCATAACTTGAATACGTAAATGCCCAGCAGGGAAGAACGGTAGAAAAGAAAAGGGCTTGGAGATAAGCCAGCCCCTGCAGTGGCTCTGCAGCCTGGCCACACATTAGTGTTCCCCAGAGAGCTTTTAAAACACCAACGCTGGGCCCACCACCCCTACCGATCCTGCCAAGTGCATGCACTCTTTATTAGAGCCTAGCACTTTCACGTCCTTGGAAGGATTATTAGCCTGCATACACCCTTTTTCTTTGGAATTTTCTTTACAGAATATTAATTTTCTAAAAAAGTTGTCGGAGTTGTAGTGAAGTTTGAGGACTGTGGAACAAGGAAAGTTGCTTGAAACTGAACTCTCTTACTGGATGACGTGTTAAATTAGCTCCGGGTGGAGGCCCATCAAGGCACTGGCTATCGAAGAAAGCTTTGGTCCTAGATCTTTCCACAGAGGCTTCAGACTGCATCAGAGCAAGAGGAAAGAATAGCTTACTTTCAAACAACTCTTGAGCAACCCAGTAAACTGTGCCTGAAAGAAATAATATTAGGGTATACTTATTATATACACGGTTTTCTGCATAATTCCAGCAGAATGGGAGCAGGTGTTTTGCGCAACCATTAAGATGTCTACCTCTCACATCAGTACCTGGGTTTGGCTTATGGCTCTAGCTACTGGTTCCAGCACCTTGCCAGTTCCGGTCCTGGGAGGCAGCAGGGATGCCTCGATTAGGTTCCTGCCTCATGATCTGGGGGACTGGTCCAGCCATGGCAGGGGTTAGCCAGCACATGGGAGTGCAAATTTGCTTTTTTTTCCCCCGCTTTTTCTCTCCCTATCTATGTTCCTCTCAAAATTTCCTCTCGACTAAAACTGGCATATCATTTTGGATATCCCTATAGAAATGCCCTAAGCCTATATAAGATCAACAAAATTCTGTGAAATAACAGTAAAACTATCTCTGCATTTCAATGAAATAAATAAAACTTTTTTAAAAAGTTTCAAAATCGGGCCCGGCGGCGTGGCCTAGCGGCTAAAGTCCTCGCCTTAAACGCCCCAGGATCCCATGTGGGCGCCGGTTCTGGTCCCGGCAGCTCCACTTCCCATCCAGCTCCTTGCTTGTGTCCTGGGAAGGCAGTTGAGGACGGCCCAAGGCTTTGGGACCCTGCACCCGCGTGGGAGACCCGGAAGAAGTTCCTGGTTCCTGGCTTCGGATCAGCACAGCACCGGCCCTTTGCGGCTCACTTGGGGAGTGAATCATCAGATGGAAGATCTTCCTCTCTGTCTCTCCTCCTCTCTGTATATCTGACTTTGCAATAAAAATAAATCTTTAAAAAAAAGAGGAAAAAAAAAGTTTCAAAATCAAACACCCAGGGGTGGGCACTGTGATGTAACAAGTTAAGCTGCCTCTAGTGACAAGTGTATCCTGTATCACACAACCTGGGCATGATGCTCACGCCGGCTGCCAATGCAGTTCTCTGCTCATGGGGCTGAGAGACAGCAGACGTCACAGAACGTCAGTTGCTGCCACCCCCGGGGGAGATGAGGATGGAGTTCCTGCCTCCTGGGTCCATTCCAGCCCATCCCTGGCTGTTGCAGCATTCAGGCAGTGAACCAGCAAAAGAAAGAACATTCTCGGGCCTCTCCCTCTCTATTGTGCTTTTCAATCAATAAGAAAAGCACGTGTCTACTTTCTTTGAAAACTGGAGAAGAAAGTAGCTACCCTCACTATGGAGCTCAGTCTTTGGACCAGAGTGGTGACATCAGAGACTGAGAAGAGAGACTTGAATGAACCCACAAGCTGGGAAGGCTAGCAATGAGGATAGGAAAATGAGGATTTTGCCCAACAAAGATGGAAACATGTAGGTGAAGACACACTTCTTAAAGCAGCAAGGTAAAATTCATGAGTTCCGTACTTTCAGTAACACAGAAAGCAAAAATCTCCGGCCAGCGTGAAAGTGAGGGCACGTTTGGGGATGAAAGCAAGCCAAATGGGTTTCCGTGATTCAGTTACGCCCTTGTTAGGACAGTCGGTGTGCCAGCTGCTGCTCCAGGCACTGGGGATAAAATTCCTCACTCGTGGTAAAAGCAGTGTGAACAACTTGCAGAGGTTTCTACGCGGTGGAAGAGTGATTCCCGGGTATCTGAAGAAAGTCAGCTTGGCTATTTTCCCAATAAAATAAATAAATGACAAAAACCAGGTGGGACTGACATTGCTCTCACTGTCCGATCAAGTTCAGCCCATCTGCCTAGGGTGGCGCCACCCTGAAAGGATACCAGTGAGCTGATGGGGGTGGATACAGATAGCAGGCAGAACAGAGGAACAGATGCCTGGAAGCCAAATCCAAGCAGTGGATCCAACCTTGAGCGTACTCAGGAGTTTTTGGGTATGTGAGCCAAGCAAGTCCCTTGGCCAACCAGTTTAACTCGTGTCTTCTGTTCCTTACAATTCAAAAATGTCCAACTGGCAAGCTGCTTGCACCCATGAGCTCTTCCGCAATGCCTGTGAGGTATCCTGGCAGCCTCAGGAATGGGAGAGAATGAGCAGCAGGTGTGGCACAGTAGGGTGCAGTGAGGCAGCGCCAAAGTCTTAGGAAAGCCCACATGGCCAGAGGAAAGGAGAGAAAACCCAACTGAAGGGGCATGAGCTCAGGGAGAGTCTGTCTTTCTCCTCCAGGCAAGGGGAAGCTCAAGGGACATTTTACAATGTGAGAATAACACGGTCACACCAAAATGATGAAAGGGATCATTCTGGCATTAGGGTGTAGAGTGGCTCACAAATGCTAAGGTGGGAGAGAGAAGGAGACACAGAGAGATCTTCTGCCTGTTATTTCACTTCCCAAATGCCGGCAACAGCAGGAGCTGAGTCAGGCCACACCATCAGTGTGGAACTGCATCTCGGTTCCGCTTTCAGCCTGGTCCAGCCCTGGCTGTTGCAGCCATGCGGGGAGGGAACCAGCATATGGAAGATGCTCATATTCTCATTCTCTCTCTCTCTCTCTCTAATTCTTTCAAATGAATAAGTAAATAAATTATATTTTTTAAAAAGCCAGAGATACTCAAACCCAGCCACTGTGATATAAGAATGTGGGCATCCCAAGTTCAAAGCAACTAGCTGTGCCACCACTCACCAAGTGGGAAGCTTTTCCAGTTGCTCAGGAAGTGCAGCTGAGGGCCAGGACCAAGGAAGTGGCAGAGGAGAAGACAGCAGAGTCAAGCATTAAGTAAGTGTAGGATGCACCAAAGCAGAGAAAAAACAGAATTTCTGGGGAGGTACAGAATACCCATGGTGGAGCTAAGGGCTGAGTGCCATTCAGAGATGAGAAAAAGAGATGTCTGGAAGTACTGAGAGCATTTCAGATGGTAAGTATTTAAATCTGAAGCTGGAGGAAAAGATGGGCAATGGGGGAAAAAAATCTACCAAGGCACAGAAGGTAGACCAGATGGTCCCTGCCAAGCAGGAGCAGAAGATAAAGTTGGACAGTAAAACAAAAGCAATCCTTACTTCCATGAAAAGTTAAGCATCAATCATACAAACTGCTTTTCACCTGAAAATTGTTAAACAATTGATGGGAACTGCTCTTCTTTATTAAACTCATCTACCTGTATCAGCTCCATATTGGTGTCCGTACTGACTGCATGGTGACATATATTATCTTCCTTAATCTTCAGTGATTTCACCATTTTATAGGTGAGAATACTGAGGAAAGGATAAACAGCTTAATCTGTCTTTGAATTTACATATACTGGACACCAGAATATTTTATTTTCCATCAATAACTAATGATTTGGGGCAGGGCATTTGGTTCAGCAATCGCTACTTGAAACACCTGCCGCTGTATCAGAGTGCCTGGTTCGAGTCCCGGCTACCCTGCCTCAGATTCAGCTTCTTGCTAACGCACATTCTGGGGGATGGCAGCTCATGGCTGTAGCACCCAGATCTCTCCCATCCACGTAAGAAACCAGGATAGAGCTCTAGGTTTCTGGCTCTGGCCTGGTCAACACTAGCTATTGCAGGCATCGAAGCAGTGAACCAGCGTATGGAGCATCTCTGTCTCTGTTTTTCAAATAAAATGAAAATAAATGATAAATAGAATGTTAAAAACAAGAAACCTTATAAGTAACAAGTTGGCATATTTGTAGCATAATGCCCTCCGTTAGGTGTCAAACTGCCACCAAGGGTATCCCCTACTGCCCCGTGCTCTCAGCAAGGAACGACACAACACAAAATACAGCAGCTCCTTCGAAGCACATTTCACACTTAAATTATTGTTACAGACTGGTTTCAACTGAAACAAAACCCTACAAATGTTATTTTTGACACAGACCTTTTAAAGTAGAACAAGTGTAAAAGTCAAATAATCAGGTAACGCTGGGTAAATGAGCAAATAAATATCATTTCCAGCCAAAAACCATAGTCTTTGATGCTTCCGTATATGTATGCATAATATACTGGATGCCCTAGATACAAAAAAAAATTCAAGCTTAGGATTCAAACATTGCTATACACATCATACAAGGGAAACCCACCCCTACACTCAAGGCTTGCATGCTTTGCTGTAAGGCTCGGCCAAGGCACGGACTAGAACTGTAACCAACAGGAGAGCAGGTCTGTTTTACTGAGTGTTTACCACACATGAAGCAAAGTGTATTTCTGATCTCAAGGTCAACAGCTTCCAGCCACAGCCAAATTGCATCTTCCGGGCTCAGTTTGTTCTCAAAGAACAAAAGAACTGCCTCTTTCAAGCAAAAGATCCCATGTCATTTTTAAAATTAAGTGAAACCGCTCTGATCAAATTAGAGAAGTTACAGTCCTTCATCATGAAAAAGGCTAAAATCGGAACTACATGATCAATAAAACATAAAGCTAAAAAAAAATCCTTTCTTAAATCAATTGACTATTTCATAGTGATTATGCAGACAGAGGGACAGGCACTGCGGTGTGGGGAGCTTAGCCATTGTTCAGGATACCCTAATGCTACACTGCAGTGCTGGTGCAAGTCCTGGCTGATCATTGCCAAGGCATCTGAAAGGCAGCAGACAACAACTCAAGCACTTGAGTCCCTGCTGCTCATATGGATAATCCGAATGGAATTCCTGCATTCTGAAATCAGCCTGATCCAGTAACTGGCCAACTGGGGAGTGAATCAGTAGAAGGAATCTCTTTCTGTCACTCTGCCTTTCAAATAGTCTCTCTCTCTCTCTCTCTCTCATGCCATATTCTAGTCCAAACCTGAAAGTGTCAATGAATGACTTTAATTTATCTATCTCACTTTCCTAAATGGTAAAATGAAGGTAACATCTCCACGACCACCCCATCCTGGAGGTTAGGTTTTTTTTTTTTGACCCACACGAGTACCTGTAGGCAGCTTCATGATGCCCTGGAGGAGGACACCATGCAGCAGGCTTTCAAGACCCCCTGGTTGGAGGCTTTTCAAACATGGTGCAGGTACATAAAGCTGAACACACTGGATCCCTCAGGGAAGGGAAGCTGAGCAGGCCTCCAGGACTACCCCGTCCTGGAGGTTAGGTTTTTTGACCAGCATGGGTGCCTGCAGCCAGGTGGCCTGTGCACCAAAGGTGCTGGGCGAAGCCCCCTCGGGCTGCCTGGGGCACACTCTCACGGTATACAGGGAGAGAATGGGATTGCACAGGTAGCAGTGGGAGATGACCTGTGGTTTTTATACCCAGGTTAAGAATTACATCTGAGGGACTTCCATAGACGAGTCCATGACATGTGTATGTATGTACGGGATTGACAGCAAATCGGTTTGGAGGGGAGAACAAGAGTGAGAAGTGGGTCTGAGAGCAGAATCTGTGGGGGCGATGTGGGCTCACCCCTGTGGAACCGCAATCTCCGCCAGCTCACCAAGGAACTGTGCATGGGGTCAGGCCTTCCTGGGGAACCAAGGGGGCACCCCAGCTGGGTTGGGGTTCCCGCTGGTGAGGACGAGAGTAGGACTGATGGCAGCAGGTGTGGCTGTGCATGGCTACAGATTGCACTGGCGCTTGTGTGCACTGGGATGGTGGAGTAACAGATCGGCTGGACTCCAGTCCCAACTGATACTCAAGAGAGCCAGGCTGGGTGTAAAACAGGCCAGCCCACGTCTTGACTCCTGTTGAACTATGTGAAATCTGTGTCTGGGTGCAGACCAGGCAGCGCTGGGCTGCAACAACCAACAAGAACCAGAATGGGTGTGACTGACTGAGCAAGGCCACTGTTCTCGCCGGGACAGGAGGTAAACAAAATCAACCTGGGCCACCAACCCACTGGTGTGTGCAAGAACTGCCACTGAGAGGAGACTCGATGGAGGAGCTTGGGACGCAGTCCCTGCAGGTGAGCGCAAGAAGCAAGGCAAGGAGCAGCCCAGACCACGCCAAGTTACAGTAACCATTGGCATATATGTGGGTCAGGTCTAGGGACAGACCAGTCTGGACCAGCACACAACACCCACTGGCAGATGTGAGAACCAGGGCAGGGGACAGGAGGAGCCAGATCGGGCTGTAGCATCAGCCAGTTCACATTATGACCAGGATAGCAATCAGGTTGGGCTGGGACACACTGCAGCACCCGGTAACAGGAGCTGAAACAGGGGGCAGACTAGACCAGGCCAGGCAGTGCAATAAAACTGCAGACACTGATTTGAGGTGAGTCGTGCTGGCCTGGGCCGAGAGAGAGCTGGGTATGTGAGTTCCAGCGACAGTGGCTCTGACAATGCTGACGTAGCTTGGCTCAGGTTGGCCCATCTGTGTGGTGGGGGATGAGTTCCTGAGCCCCATGGACATGGGAACCAGTGGGTGTGGGTAGATTGGCCCAGATCCTGGGGCCCACCTTCTAAATGGTCATTGGTTTCATGACCCCCGGGGAGGAGGGCCTCTGTTAGGCCTTGGGTCTCCTTTTCCAGGCCCTGGAGCCCACCTACTAGGTGGATGTCAGGTTCATAAGGTGAGGGATCCAGCAATGCTTAGGACACTGGCCCAGGTACCTGGACTCACCTGCAAGAACATGCCCTACTTAATGAAAAAGGTGGAGCAGTGGACACAGGCCCTGTTGTAACAGGAGAATATGCCAATACAGCACATTTGGTGCTGTAGCAGAAGAACAGAACCAACTGGACAACAACCCCAAACAAACAATGACAGCAAAAAATCTCGGTGAATGGAACCAATGGGAGGGTGACATCATCCTTGGATTGGTGAAATCAGCAGCATTTCAGAACTATCCAAACTACTGGGACAGAACCCTTGGAATACGTACACATTAAGACTCTACATTGATATGAGGTGGCGGTTCCTTGTCCCTGGGCACTGGGACGTGTGGAAAGTCATGAGTGGTTTCCCTTTGTCTCTCCTTTTCCCCCAAGAACAAGAAGAAATAGCAAATTAGGAAGCAATGAATTCACCCAATTTTTCATAAACCTCAATCCTTCCTACCCTGATCAACCATGTAATAATTATTAAAAGAATAAAAGTAAAAAAATATAAAACACATTTTTTAAAAAAGGAAGGCAATGTATTGTCACACAGGACATAGAGAAGACCAGAAGTATGCACCCTGCATTCAGCACAGTTCCTAAACATGCGAACACCTGAGGAAGGGGTGTAAATAGTTCATGGACAAATGGAATTAAAATTTCAATGTATTGGGCCCAGCGGCGTGGCCTAGCAGCTAAAGTCCTCGCCTTGAACGCCCCGGGATCCCATATGGGCACCGGTTCTAATCCCGGCAACTCCACTTCCCATCCAGCTCCCTGCTTGTGGCCTGGGAAAGCAGTTGAGGACGGCCCAAAGCTTTGGGACACTGCACCCGTGTGGGAGACCTGGAAGAGGTTCCTGGTTCCCGGCTTCGGATCGGCGCAGCACCGGCCGTTGCGGCTCACTTGGGGAGTGAATCATCAGGTGGAAGATCTTCCTCTCTGTCTCTCCTCCTCTCTGTATATCTGACTTTGTAATAAAATAAATAAATCTTTAAAAAAATTTTCAATATATTGTGAGAGAAAGCATTTTGAAAACCATGCAAAATATTCTCAGATCATGCATTTCCCAAAAATCTATTGAAGACTCCTTCTAGATATTAGCTATTATTATTTACATGTACTATTCAAGTTAATTGAGGACACTAGGGTGCCAGGCAAGGGTTCTACCAGAGTGGAACAAGGTTAGACAGCAGGTCTGCATGACCCTTAGCCCTCTTCCACATTGGAATGTTGACCTAAGCACGGTGTTTGCAAACAGCCTGAACACACAAGGCCAAGTGGGCTTCTGTGAAGCCACACACCTTCTCAGCAAGTCCGTAGCTAGAGGAGAGCAAACATCCACACTGGACATGCAGAATTCAGCTGCCATTTGACACTGCAAATCCACACAAGATTCAGGACAGTCACAAAATCAAGGTCATGGTGGACAAGTCTTGGTGATGTTCTCTTTCCTTAGAGGAGACTTAATGAAGTCTCTTGAGAAAGATGCAAATCTGCCCTGCCACTTAGCTGTGCTTCTTGCTTCACAGGAATACCCGTGGCCCCCAGTGAGCTGAGAGAAAAAGGCAGCATCACACAGCTGTGCCCCATGAGTCTCGGCAATTGTTTCTCAGTTCTTCCATCTATTACCAGCAAATTACAGTAAATTCAAAATATTGATCTGTATACCCATATATGGGAAGAAAGTTACCATTGACTTTTATTGCTTATTGTTGGATCCAATTCTCTGGAATCAATAAAAGCTACAATGTTCATAAGCTTCTAAAAAGCTAGTTAATATAGTGGATATAAGACGCCTTTCAAAATCACTAGAAATCCATAGAGTTCTTCAACACAATGGTGCCAAACATCTTCAGTGTTCAAAAGCTTTATTTTATTTTAGAACCTTTGCCTTCCCCAGGAAAATGCCCTGAGACTGGAATGAATACTAACATAAGGAAGTAAAAAAACTAAGCAATTAGTAAGGACCCTAACAAATTTGTAACCATCATCAACATCCCATCCACAGCCCATCATTAAGCTATGCCAATTGGATAAGACCTGTTTGCTTATAAACACCATTTCAACTGACCCTAATTTAAAGAATCAATACCCTTTTATGAACCAATTTTTAAAAATCAGATAATAATTCAAAGGTTCCATTAATATTACAGACAACCTGAATACTACAAGAAAAAAAGGCTTTTTTTTTTTTTAAATAGAACCAGGAAAGAGAATTGGATGAGACTATGTGGCCAGTGGTTGTGAATTTATTCTACTGAGATTAATCATTTTTATTTGTAAAGGACACCTCGTAGTTTATCTAGCAGTCACTATTCTGAAAGGCTTTTTTAGTGTAGAAATTTACTGGCAAATCAGCTCAAGGGAGCTCTTGAAGTGCTATATGAAGCTAATATCCACAAGTCTACTTTCTTCTGCCCATTCTTCTCCATCTAAATGCAAAAGACAACACTTAAAATGTACATCTAAAATGTATGAGCCAAATGGAAGATTAATGATGCACATATTCAAATAATCAATAACGTGAACTTAAGCCTCTAATGGTACTGAAATTTATTGTAGGGAGGTCACAGAATAAAATAAACAATTGGCTTGTGGATGGTATATTTCACTTAGTAAGTAATAGATTCTATTTGTTAAAGGGCACAGTACCTGACATTATTATTTTAAGTTGTTTTTATGGTTTGGTTTCTTTTTTTATTTTTTTGGAAAGTCAGATATACAGAGAGGATGATCTTCCATCTGCTGATTCACTACACACATGGCCTCTAAGGCCGGTGCTGAGCTGATCCAAAGCCAGGAGCCAGGAGCTTCTTCCAGGTCTCCCATATGGGTCCAGGGTCCCAAGGCTTTGGGTCATCCTCGACTGTTTTCCCAGGCCACAAGCAGGGAGCTGGATGGGAAGCAGAGTCACCGGGACACGAACTGGAGCCCATATGGGATCGTGGCATGCGCAAAGCGAGGACTTTAGCCACAGGCTACCATACCAGGCCCAGTATCTGGCATTTTTAAAAAAACATTTCCTCTAATGTGCTATTTTTTTAAAAGACTTATTTATTTCTATTGGAAAGGCAGACTTACAGAGAGGAGGAGAGACAGAAAGATCTTCCATCTGCTGGTTCACTCCCTAAATGGCCACAATGACCAGAGCTGAGTCAATCCAAAGCCAGGAGCCAGGGGCTTCCTCCAGGTCTCCCATGCGGGTCGCAGGGTCTCAAGGCTTGGAGGGGTCCTCTACTCCTTTTCCAGCCCACATGCAGGAAGCTGACATGAAGTGGAGCAGTCAGGACATGAGCCAGTGCTCATATGGCATTCTGGCACTTGCAAGGTGAGAATTTAGCCACTGAGCCATTGTGCCTGGCCCTAGCACTCTTATGGCTGTGCCAGGCACTGGGCCACACATTTACCTTCTCAGACTTGATTTCATGTAAACTTTACCAGTGTCCTACAGTTATAGACAAAATGGGTAACGTGAGTCTTGGAAAAGTGATACTGTGGTTGACAGAAATTGACAGGTCAGAAATATTCCATTAAGGCTAGAAGAGCCAAGATTCAAGACAGCTTGAGTCTTGGATGACACTGTTGGAATACTGTTGGAATACTGTCCCCAGTCCTGGATATCCCAGCGAGAAATGCACTTATCTGAGAAAAAAATAAACCCCTGTGTACTTAAGCCATTGGTAATTTGTTCCTTTTAAATACAAGCAAGCCAAGTACATTCCTAATCGGCATTCCCCAAAAGTCCTGCCCATCGATCCTGGCAGGCCAACTTTGGGATACTGTGTTGATACCAAGACTACCCTGGCACCGTGAGGACTGGCATATGCTACCAAAGAAAAATGGCCATTTTTTCCCTAGATTGGGATGAACTTCTATAACAAATAGCAGCCTTGGAAGACATCACTACAGATGTCTAGATTGATTTTCTTTCTCCAAACAGTATCTGGGAGGGGCTGCTACGCGTGTGAATCACTCTGAACCTAACCAAAGAGGCCCCAAGCTTAATGGCATCATATTGTGACAGTTAATTAGCAAATATATATGTATATATGTATATATTTCAGTGCAGTGAGATTTTTGCTTTTTTTTAAGCATAAAAAGGCTTTCGAGTATTAATTGCTTCTTCGTAAAGTCTGAATTTTGTTCTGAGAGACAAGAATCCTTCCTTGAAAGTCAAAAATGAGCCCTTGTGGATTTTTGGAATTACAGGACTGCAAATAGGATAAATGCTTAAATTTGAGATCTGAAAGGACTTTCATAAAGTGGATTCTTTTTAGACGCGCTGGTTTTATTTCAAAGTCAGAGCTACAGAGAGAAAGAACTCTTCCATCTTCTGGTTCACTCCCTAAATAGCCTCAACGGCCACAGCTGGGCCAATTCGAAGCCAGGAGCCAGGAGCTTTCTCCAGGTCTCCTCAAGTGAGTACCAGGGTCTAAGAACTTGTGCTATCCTGTGCTGCTTCTCCAGGCCACAAGCAGGGAGCTTGTGGATTGGAAGTAGAGCAGCCTGGACCTGAACTGGTGCCCACACGAGATGCCAGCGCTGCAGGTGGAAGCTTACCTACGATGCAGTGGCACCAGCCTAGTGGATTCTTACAAAGGAAAAAAAAGTGATTCTTAAATCTGTTCACTAAGACATACAGTAATGTTCAGTCAGGAATGCCCCAGCACTATCATAATGTAACCCTCTGCCGCTCAGGCACCAACTGAAGCGATCTACGCTCTGGTCGCTATGACAATAATTAGGTTCTTGCTTTAAACAGCAGAAAGCATACATGATCATACTGGACTGAAGTACTGAATCACATGCAGGCCTTGTCACTGAATTCATTTGAAAATCTGAAATTCAGTCTTTGTGTCCCAATTTCCTGTAGAAAATGAGTTGATACACAGGCACTCAAACAAATGATAAAAACTGACATTATCACATAGTATGAACAGGACAGGGGGAATCATCTGCAGAATAAGAGAACTTGGAACAATGTAAAGTTTTAGAAAGCTGCATGATCCAAAACCATCTATTTAGGCAAACTGAAGAATTTACATTGCTTTGCAATGGTTCTGTTACTTTAAATGCTGGTCTTAAAAAAAAGATAAAAAGAAACAACAAACTGAACAACACTGAGATGAACTATATGTCAATCAGAAAAATACAGAGTAACTAGAGAATACAGACAGTTGAATGATTATGTGTCCTTCCATGAGGGACTCAAAATTCCCGCATGTTAAATCATATGCGTTAAATTAAGTTACTAACCTGCCATCTTCAGTGTCAAGGCTGCAGAGCGACAGGCTGTGGCCTGGCACTGACTCACCCCGCTGGGACAGGAGGCGTCACGCCCATGACTGTCAGCCTCAGTGGGCCACATGGCATAGAACAACTTCCCCCAACTCCCCTCCTCCACCCACCATGGCTTTCTTCCCTCACTGGAAATTACAGATTATAAGAGCTCATAATGTTATTGTGAAGATTCAAGGGAGTAATACATGTAAACTATCTAGAAAAGTAACTGGCACATACTGAACACTCTAATATTAGGTTATTATTCCATCTTCAATATGCACGCACAAATCTGATAGTGCAACCTTAAGGTTTTGCAATTTGAAAGTATAAAGTATTCATCTACATAATAGGTAGTTATGCTGATTTATTGTCAGTGCACCAAAGGACAGATGAAAACCAGTAATAAATTTAAATACTCTCTAAGGCTGCTTCAACAGAAGCTTAGAGAATCTAGTCTTGAATTTATTATTGATACTCTCAGGTGTTTTCTAAATGAACTCTGCTGCTTTAAAATGAAGCCCGGAATGGATTACCTGGGTGATGGCAATTGGCGTTTATCAAACACGCAATCCGTCGCTTAATGAAAAACGAACTTCTTAAAAAGCCAGGTTCCATTTTTATAACACACATGCTAGTCATACTGGCACATGTTCCAGGCATTCTAGAGCTGTGTATTTTAAGCAGACCCTTTTTATCTCATGTAGCCTTCATTAAATTACCAGAGAAAAAAAGTATTTCCTGCTTTGGCCAGGAACAATATGTGAGGTTTCCAGTCTATTCTTGCATTCTGTAGTTTTCTTATTCTACCTTTCATCAACAAATAACAGCGTTGCTTTAACTAAAAAAAGTGTGGAAAATTCTGATTGAATTTTCCACTTCAAAGTACACAAAATCACTTCATCTAACATGCTGTGTTAGAAAATCCATGCTCCAGTCTGACCTCCTGTTGCAGGCTATTTCAAGTATTGGTGATGTGCCATGTCACACTGCATGACTGGTGGACTAGAGTAAACATATTGACTGAGAAATGATTTGAAACCGCGCCCCTCACCCCACCAGTCCACATAGATCCCAGCTCTTGTCAAAAAACACAAAAATGTTTGCCTTCTTTCTGGGCACGAGCATGCCAGAGGCTCGAGGAGAAATTCCCCACAACAAATAGAAAACAGCTCCTTGAATAATGCTCCCTCCAAGAAGGACTACGCATGGCTTACAGCCGGAGGGAGGGTGGGGTGAGACTCAGCCCCAAACACGTGTTAAGAGGCCAATGAGAAAAGACTTTATTAACTGTGCCCTCCTGTTAACCTACTTGCAAGGTTAAAGTAAGTTTTAGCAGGAGAGATCACTGCCCCGGTGAGAAGGCACAGCTCAGCTGGCAGCCAAGGACCACATGGCCAGAAAGGTAATACATCGATTGATCTTTCCTTCTAATTGTGGTCCAGACAACTGGCTGGCTTTTCTCATTTAGGGGGAGAGGGAGGACAAGACAGCTGACCAATTTTGTCTTCCTGGACCAACAGCCTGAGATAGTCCTTGGACACATAGCAGCCAAGACCAGGATACCATAGCAAAGGCGGAACGTTACGACATCCACAATGTCCCAAGTGAGAGCTCTTCGGCCAAGAATGCAGTGACCAGCCATACTGGCATGTTACAGCTCTTCCTCACTCCAGGATGTAAGCAGCTTCTTGAGTTCTTATCAGAAAGCAGTGGAAAAGAAGTTTCCCAAATGGACAGGGCCCAGTGGGACGGGGCCCAGTGTAACCCTAACCCCGACCCTGAGATGAAGTCAGAGTCCACTTAACCCAACACATCTTCAAAACCAATGTTCTAACTTTGCTGATGAGTACTTGCTGACAAGAAGAACTTGTTCAGCGTAAGGTACATGTTCAAGTACATTTAAGAAACATCTACCAAAACAAAGCTACAGGATTGATTTCTTCCAAGATGTTCCCCCAGACTGTCAAAACTGTTGGCATTTTATTTTCGAGGAGCAAGGGGTTTTCACCAAATTACTCAAACTAAGGAACATTCTGGAGAGACATACATATTCCTTAACATACACAGAGAATTACTTTGTGAAATGTAGGTTTAACTAAGCTCTATTTTAGGAGAATGCTAAGATGACCATAAAAGAGACAGAGATGTGCAGCTGAGTGGGTACCTTACTCTTCCGGCAATGTGACAGTGGCTGGGAGAACCTGTGCCATGCCAAGCTGCCTGCTGGGGACTCTAGCTCTCCAGCTGCTGTTCCTGGATGAGGGGAGGGTCCTGGGCTTGTGGGCTACCAGCACACCATTTGGCCCGCTGGCCACCCAGCAGCAAGCTCTGGGGTCTTGGTGGTATCAATTACTGCCTAGGGATATCTACAGATAAGGCCACTGTATGTGTAGGTGAGAAATGAATTATGAGGGACACTCAAAGACAAATGTACTGTACTTGCAGGTAGGCGAGGGGACTGAGAATTTGTGGTTTTGAGGTGAGAGATTGGAAGGTCTGTATGGGTCAGACTGATTTACCAGACCACATGGGAGTCCTGAGATGGGCTTGGTAGTGCAGAGCGCTGCTGACCACCACACGCCACCCCACACGAAAAAGCTATGGCGTGAGAGAACCAGGTCCAGGGGTAGAATCTGAGGTGGATAAGTGTGCCCAACCTTGTGGAAATAAATACAAGTCCCACTGGTTAGCTCAAGATTTGGGGTGGTGATGGGCTAAACTAGGTGTGAACATGGAACCCACCAACACTCACAGGTACTGGGGCCGAGAATAGGTTGGGCAGGTCCAAGCTTTAGCACCTGCATGTGCATCTTAAAACAAGGTGTAGGGCAGGCTGGCCCACAACATCTACCAGCTCATACAGAGGCCAAAATGGAGGGGCAGGCTATGCCAGGTAAGGGCCTAGCACCTGCTGGCGCATGTAAAATCTGGGTCTGGGAGTGGGCCAATGGGGGAACCTGGGAAACTCCCTTATGGGGCCATAGCTCCCACAGGTGAACACATGGTCCAGAACTAGGGGTTGGGCAAGCTGGGCAAAGTAGCCTCATCCGTTGGCAAGTGTGGATTGGTTTTGGAAGGGGGCAGACTAGGTAGTGACAAGCAAACCTTAGCCCACTGGCAAGTGCAGAAACCAGGATGGGGTGCAGGTCATGCTGGACTAGGCTGCCACACCTACTGGTTAACACGAGCCAGTGATGGGAGCTGACCGAGCAGGGCTAAGTAGCAGCACCGGCCAGTTAGAGTTGGAACTTGGGGCTAGCTGAGCCAGGCCAGGCTGCAGCATCTGAAGGCAAAGGATAAGACAGATGAGGGGCTATACCATGTCGGGTCAGCACAACCACTGGCATGCACGAGATCTGTAGATGCGAACAGGCCTGGTTGGGGAGCTAAGGGGATGCCTTGGTTGGGGAGTGAGTCCCACTGGTGAGCACAAGGACCAGGGAGGGGGCTGCAGTCTGGTCTGCATATGGCTGCAGGATACCACAGCATGGGTATGGGCTGTAGGACAGGCTAGGCTAGGTCTCTTCTCCTGCTGAGCCAGGTGTGATCTGTGTCTGGGTGTGGACCAGGCTTGGCTGGGCTGTAGTACCCAACAGTAAAAACTGGAATGAGTTGAAGGCTGGTCAGAAAGGCCACTCTTTCTGTGGGACAGGAAGTGGACTAAGTAGGGCTGGCCCATGGACCCAGCGCTGTGCACGAGATTTGGCATTGGAAGAGATCCTGATGGAGGAGCTTGGGGAACTCATCTGTCAGGACACACTCCCTGCAGATGAGTGCAAGAACCAAGATGGGGAGCATCCCAGACCAGGCCAAAATACAGTACCCACTGCATACATCTGGCACAGTTCACATTACCTGCTGGAGAATTCAAGCACCAAGTGGAGTGTGGCTCAGGTTGGGTCGGGACACAATACCAGCCAGTCCACATGAGGGCCAGGACAGAGGACTGGCAGGGCTGGGGTAGATTGTAGCCCCCACCAGTGTGAGCTGGAATTTGGGGTGGGCCAGGCACAGCCAGGCTGTAGTACCCAGTGGCAAATGCTGAGGTAGGGCAGGTTTGCCAGACTGGGCTGTAGCATGCAACCAGCACATGTGAAACCCAGGGGTTGTGGGGATGGACCCAGTGGGGGCAGGTGCAGGGGTCCCCCTATTGGGCCACTACTTCCACTGGTGAGCTTAAGAGCTGGGATGGGAGCAGACGAGGCTGGGCAGGGCCAGAACATCTGATGGCCTACATGTGAGCTGCATCAGGGAAAGGCCAGGCTGGGCTAACTATATGTTCTAGTATATGTATAAGCCAGAATGGGTGTGAGAAGGTTGGGCTTTGCCACAGCACCAGCTGGTAGATGCTGGCTTGGAGGGAAAATTATGTCAGGTGCAAGAATGGCTAGAAAGATGGTGGCACCTGCTGGCACCAGTATGAACAGGATAGTGGGGCTGGATGAAGTGGGCTTCAATGCCCATTGACATGTACAAGAGCCAAATGGGATATGGGACAGATGAGACCAGTTAGCTGGCAAGCATGGGAACCCAGGTAGGGGGTGGGCCTGGTGTGGGTTAGTGCATGTTGTTCCAACCAGGCTACATCTCCCACTGGCTTTTGTTAAGGCCGAGTATGTGGTGGGCAGGATTAAGATGAGTTCCAGCACTTTTTGTTTTGCATAAAACCCGGGACTGGAAACAGAACTAACCCTGCAACTGCAACTACCAGTGTGTCCATAGGCTGATTTGGCTGACAGACTGTGCCGGACCCTGTATTGACAAACACACACAAGAATCAGGTCTGTCTTGGCCTCAGATGAGGTTTCTTTGATGATTTCCTACCAACGGAACCACTGGACTCAGAACCCCAACCATGGAGAGGTTTGCAGTTTCCATGGTCTGACTGTGGAGCATGTATGTCAGAGCTGGGCCTCTTCAGTGGCTCAGATGGAGCAGAGGACGGCATATCCAGGTGCACATGGAGGATGAGGCAGTACATTGGAGCCTCCAGAGGATACCTGGTAACATGGCAGAGGATGGAGGAAAGAACAAATTGATCAACTACTCCAACCAAGCAGTGACTATCAAGACAAATGGAAACTGTAAGTTGGACCACAACAGCCAGCAGATCCTGGAGAGATCTCATCGCAAATGGAGTGGTGGGATCAACAACAATTCAGGACTGTTGAACAAAACTTCATGGCATTGTAAATTTCTATTTTGCTTCCTGTTGTTGGTTTTGTATTGTGGCTTTTCATTTAAGGGGGATGTATAGTAACTGTGTAATGGAGACTGTTATATCCAGATGTGAGGATACAATGCAGTATGCATCTCTACTTTCAGATCAAAAACGGACTCCCATTGAAACTGTTTACTGTATCTTGACAACAGGTTGCTGGAGTCTCTGCCATTGTCCATGCCCACAATGACAGACATATGACTGTGTATAAAGAACTATACTATAGTAATGACATAGGGGAGCTCACTGGGAGGGAGGGAACTTGGGCAGAGGGTAAGAAAAATCCCAGGGCCTATGAGATGGATCATAAAATATTAATAAAAGCAAAGAGAGAGACCAACTGTCTGTCACCTAGTATAATATCTTTGTACTTGATACCTGATTTCCACAAGCTTGAACTACACTACGATGAAAAATGGTGGATAGTCTACACTGTCATCCAGTCAAGTGTCTCCTTATATGCCTTGCAAGATTGGGGTACCAAGGTCCAAAGTCCCAAAACAAGAGCTACAGAAACACATTCTTTATGTGTTACAGTGACCAAATCTCTAAACAAACAAACACACACCTGCCAGGGCCAGCACAGAGTTGTTGCACATCAAGCCTCTGCCTGCAGTGCCAGCATCCCGTAAGGCTGCTGCTTTGAGTTTGGCTGCTCCACTTCCCTTCCAGCTCCCTGACAATGTGCCTGGGAAAGCAGCAACGGTGGCCCAAGTTCCTTGACCCCTACATCCACTTAGGAGACCCTGAAGATGTTCCAGGCTCCTGGCTTCAGATGGACCCAGCACCAACTGTTGCAGTCATCTGGGGAGTCCATCAGTGGATGGAAGCTCGCTCACCCTCTGTCTCTCCTTTTCTCTGTATACCTGCCTTTCAGGTAACAATAAATATTTTTACAAATAAATAAATAAAAACACTTGCCTACCAACCCAGAGGCCTACAGTCCATGTAAAAGGTAGACATGGTCAACAGGATGGCTGCCTTGCTCATGTATTTGTGTGTGTGTGTTGTTTGTTCATTCATTTGGCCATGTATCTGTAACTGTGACACAATAACAGAACTGTGTCCTGGTCATCAATGCACAAGGGTTATCTTTGTTCTCTTTCCCCTCCTGGTATATTTCCTTTCTCTACAAACAATCTCCCATTTCTGAGGCATCCACACAGGATGCAGACAATCACCAGGGACCACTGTTCACCACAATGACAATGAAGATAGGAAGAACAGCAAAACATGAAAACCATAATTTGGCTGCCTCCTCCTGCCACTCTGCTGAGCAGACAGCCAGCACGAGCTGCCACTTTCCTTTGAAAATTTTATCACTTGCAGAATTCACTTTATTGATATGTCTGATAGTTACCTGCAAACTATAACTTTGGATTCACCCAGTTTGCCTTGATTGTTAGGGTAATAGCCATGGTCCCTTATGATACTTTATTCCCTGAATGGAAGAAAAAAATCACAGAAGAAGGTTTTGGTTCTTCCCGTGTCTAGAGATTTCAAATTGGTTCTAGGCAATTAAATAAAAGAATGGCAGAAATGGAGGTAAATAGTATATAACTCAGAAAAACAGGTGCCTCTTTCGCAGCACGGCATTTGAAAACAGGTACTGCACTCTGCTCAGCTTAGCTCTGAGTATCACTCACAGTCAAGAAAATAAACAGGAAATACAACCAGATACCCAGAAAGTCAAGATGCTGACGTGAGCACCCAGAAAGTCAAGATGCTGACGTGAGCAGACAAGACATAGTGCAAACAATATGACAACATGAATTAAGACATGGGAAATTTCAGCAAGATAGCTGTACAACTACAAAAATAAACAAAAAATAAAAAAGGCTGAGATACATGATATCAAAATAAATATGCTTATTAGCGTAAAATAACTTCTCAGTAGGCCATAAAACTACCTTTAAATATGCAGCATTTATGGAAAATAGAACTAAAAGACACACAGATTTTGGTGCAAAAAAATTTTCAAATCCAGGTGCAGCCTCTTCGTAATGCACATTTTCATCAGCATATTGAAGACACATGCATTTCAAAATCTCAGTATCAACTATATCTGTTAATCCTTTCTAGGAATACTTTCAATTAGCCTTAAAAGCACAAATGAGTCATAAGAAGAGCACAGCAAAAATGAGGGTTCTAAAATCTGAATGGTCTCTGGAAGCGTAAGAGCAGAGCAAGAACTGTGGCCCTGGGGCCACGGCAGGACCAACATTTAGGAAGCTGCTTTGGCTTTTCCAGCAGGTTGAAAGGAGTACGATGGAAACCATAACCAAAGGAGTCACTATGCTCCCAGAAAAACCCCAAGGCAGTACTGCAAACCACAGTAGCTGTAGGATCTGGGTATAAGGAGAGGGTAAGAGATTCCAGTGTGAAAGCTGAAGATTAAGATCTTCTTCCAGAAACAGAAGCAAAAAAGAAGTTTCAAATGATAAGGATTTTCTATTTAGAGATGGTGATAGTCTTGGAAATATGCATATTGAAATCTCTACAGCATCACACGAAGCTCCCCATTCCACTAAAGCTCTGAAATCTACCATCATGTAAATAATTTCCATATCTTTTTAATAATAAAATAATGACAGCCAGTATCTCTCAACTCTAGTTTCACACTTCTGGTGTGAATGTTTTCAAATAAAACATGTACATGAAAAAAAATTCTGTAGGATAATATAAAATCACCTTACATGTGTATATGTATATAGATATAGATAGATACACACATCCACACATTTATTTATTCATTCACTTACTTATGGAGTCCTAGAAAGTGAGAAAACACAACAGGGTGGAAGATGTCAATGAAGAAATATGGTCTAAGACTTTCCAAACATTGGTGAAAGTCATCAATCAGCATCCCCGGAGATCAAACAGATGGAAAACTAAACCTGGACATCGTGTAGCCCAATCTCTTTTTTAGGCAAGATATAGACAAATATGTGAAATTATGGGAAGGGAGGGCTCATGATTAACACATACATATTAACTTTTACAAATATTACAACAGACTGACATTGTGGCACAACAGGTTCAGCTGGCAAGTGGGAAGCCTGCACTTCATGTGGGATTGAGACCAGGCAACTCTCTGCTCTTTTAAAAATACTTAGTCTTTGAAAGGCAGAGTGAAAGGATGGAGAAGGAGAAAGAGATTCTCCATCCACTTGTTCACTCTGAATAGCCACAGTAACCAGGGCTGGGCCAGCTCTAAGCTAGGTGTCAAAACTCCATGCAGGTCTCCAACATGGGTGGCAGGAGCCCAAACATCTGACCACATTCTGTTACTTTCCCAGAAGCAGCGCATTCAGGACTCAACTGTCACTCCATAAATGTCAGTGCCAGCATCCGCATTAAGCCAAGGATTGGCTTAACCCACTGTGTCTGCCCCTGCACTGCAGATCCAGCTCCCTCTTCACGCATCTAGGAAGGCAACAGGTGATGGCTCATTTCTGAAATCCATTCCTTCCTTGTGGGAAATCCAGACAGAGTTCCTGGCGCCTACATTCAGCCTGACCTGACCTTGGCTGATGCAAGCTTCTGGGGAGTGAACCAGCAGATCGAAAACCTTTCTCTCCGTCACCCTTTCAAATAACTAAAATTTTTTTAGTATTAAAAGAAGCTATGGCGTTGTCAAGATAGGCAGGCCAGTTACAAAAAGACAAAGACACATATTTGTCCTTTGTGCAATGGCCAGCAAAACTGAACTATTCCCAATGTGCCTCTTCAGCACAGCTGGGAAGCCAACGCCTTCTGCAGTCCTACCAAAATTCTCAAAAAAAGGACCACCTGGTTGAAATGTGAGTCATGTTTTGTAGTCACCACTGGTTATGTCTTGTTTTTCTTTTTGCTTAAATGACAGAGGGCTGCAGGGGCCACCAGAATCCAGAAATCCTTGACGCCTGGGGGCTGTTTTCAATTCTTCACAAATCTGGAGGCCAAATTGGGCAATATGGAATGAACCTATTCTGTGACCCGTTCACATCTACATGCAAACTACTTCCAACTTTCCCCTTGTCTAAATAAATTGCAAATCCCATCTTGGCCAACATCCTGTTACACAAGTCGTTGGCAAGCACAGTGCTGATGAGCCACAAAAGTCAGCAAATGTCATTCCCTGTTTTGTTTTCCTAAGATTAAAAAGAAAGAAAGAAAATCTCCTTACTGGTATAGAAGATTGGGCTTCAACAGTTCACCTACACACACTCGGGCTCTGCCCGCTGCCAAAGCAGAATGCTGCACCCCAGTGCCTGGAAACGAAACTAGGTCACTCAGACCACGTTTCCTCTATGCGTTTTCACTCACAACATTCAAGAGACAGAGATACGAACAGCTCCAATGGGTACAGTCCTTGCCCTTGTGTTCTTTGTGTTCCCTGTATTTTCAAGCCAAATCTGAATTCAGTTTCACTGCTAGCTGCTGCACACTCACTTTGTGGCCAGGCATTGTGTACCTGGACTTAACGATAAATGTGACAAAAAGCACATCACTGCCTTCTAAATTAAGACGCAGAGTGACACTATCATAAAAGACGCACGTTTCTGAAAACCAGACCAGTAGCAATTCCAAACAATGGAAATTCCTACAAGGACAACTTAAGGACAATTCACGGGTACAGGTAATACCGTGTGATCTTGTCGTTGATCATGAGTACAGGCAGCTGCTGGAAGTTTACTGGTCACTTTTCTTCAGAACATGTTATTCTTAGAGGGAAACTAAAAAATGTGGCTAAGATCTGTGGGGCAGTATCAAACTTAACATATCTGTATTTTTTGATGTATGCGTATACATATATATACACTTATAAACAGTGCTTCAATTAAAAAAAAAGTTTAAACAAAATAAGAGTGTCTCTGCAACAGGCAGCTGGTTACACTCAGTGCTAAGGCCAAGTACGCAATGGTTGGCCACAAAGTAAATTCTCAATAGTATAGTGAAACTGAATTTGGGTGCTGTTTTTTATCCCTGTTATTTTTCACTGTCTTCATTCTTTGCTTATGTCACACTGTCTAGATTATGTTGTGGAAAACAAGTGGAATCCACTTTCCCTAGAATTACTCACATTGGCCTGAGAACGGAGGTGTTACACAAACTGTGGCCTGTGGTTTCTCCCTGTGGTCCTGGAGCATCCTGCCTTTTGTTGCAATACGGCACTCAGGGAATGGAGAATGTACATGGTTAAGGAAGACACTGAGCAAGTATGTAGAACTTGTGACCAGGCAGGGTTAGGAGATGCCTCACAGTGAAAAGAAATAGGGTCAGAATGCTGGATTTCTTTATACTTAAAAAAAATAATGTCAGATAATGGACACTTCAGATAATGGATACTTTGCTTCACTATAGTAATCATTTTACTACACTCAAATGTATATTGTAATATTATATTGTATTCCTTAAATATACACAATAAACTTTTAAAGTATTTCTGAATGACTTCTTAATTTTAATCTCACTTAAAAGTGCTTTTAGCTTTACATTTTATTTTTTATGATTATTTATTTTAATTGGACAGGCATATCAGATTTGCAGAGAAAAGGAGAGACAGAGAAGAAGAATTTACATCTGCTGGTTCACTCCCCAAATGGCTGCAATGACGCTGAGCCCATCCAAAGCCAGGAGAAGCTTCTGGTTCTCCCATACAGGTGCAGGGTCCCAAGGCTTTGGACCTTCTCCTATGACTTTCTCAGGCCACAGACAGGGAGCTGGATGTGAAGTAGAACAGCTGGGACACAAACTGGTGCCCATATGGGATCCTGGCATTTGCACAGTGAGGATTTAGCAAATCGAGCCATCATATCAGGCCCCTGCATTCAGTTTTATTAAACAAAAATAATTTTAAAAAACCTTACATCCCTTCCAAAACCTGTCTTGACTCACCCAATTCCTGTTCTCTTCCCAAAGATTTCCATTGGTCTGAGTTCTACATGTCTAGAAACTACGATTAAAGAATAGCACTGACAGACTACATAAGCCACAGTGACTAGATATTCATATTCCTCTTCTATTTGCACGGATTAGGAGATCTATTCATCCCCTTGATTTTTCCCTTCCATCAACAGACCCTGCTCTGTGCACAAGAGTGGCCGTGCTCTTTGAAATGGCTGTGTGGCATTTCACAACATGAAGGAAACACACTTTCTTCACTCAGCTAGCCACAGAGAGATACAGGAGTTGTTTCTAATCTTTTGCTCCTGGAAATCTCATCAGGAACAGTCTTGTCCACCACTTCCTGTGCCTGTGTGTTGGTGAATGACTGCACGCCTCCAGCTCCCCAGAGGCCGGGGTGGAGCCTGGACATGTGCTTTTGACTAATTTTGTCAATTTGCCCTCCCCAGAGGCTGTACTTCCTTATATTCCAGAATACCATTTCCCCAGAAAATGTTTTAGTACCTTGAGGGTTTTGCCAATGTGACAAATGAGAAATTTCTCAATATGGTGCTTAATTTGTACTTCCACCATGAAGCAGCTAAGAATCATCTTTTATATGTTAAAATCATTTATTTATATTTGCTTTTCTGTAAATGCTCAATTTGGGCCCTTTTCCCCATTTTTCAATGGACTCATCAGGCTCCCGGAGGCAAAACTCCCCATGAAATAGTAGACAGACACAATGGAACTAAGGACCCTCCCTGTTTTTTTTTTTAAATGGACATAAGAGACAGAAAAAAAAAAAAAAGAAATATTTTCCTTCTTCAATGCTCCTAGTAGCTGAGGCCAGGGCAGTCTGAAGCCAGAAATCAAAGCTGTGTTTTCCACACGAGAGACTGAGAGCCAAGCACAGAAGCCATCCTCTGAGGCCTCACTGGGTGCTGGAATTGACAGTGAGAACAGCACTGAATTCAACTCAGGCACCCGGATGTGGGACACAGCCGCCCCAAGCAGCACCTTCCCCATCGTGTCACAATGCCTAGCCCACAACGAACTCATCAGAGAAGGGTGGGCAGCATTCCCTAGATCCATCGGAGTGTGGACCAGGTGGCAGGAGGATGCGGTCTTCAGCAACGGGTATCTTTGGAGCTCGAGGGAAAAAGTACATCATGACAAACTGAGGCTCAGAAACAGTGCGACTACTGAGATCCTAAGAGCGAGCTGGCCGTGGCCAGATAGATGACAGGTGTAGGTAGAGCACGGGTTCCAGGAAGAGAGCTTAGCCTTCCATGACGGTGGCTGCCAAGAACACGGCAGGACAGGTCAGAGACGGACCACTCTGGATCCTGACTTTACCTTTCACTTGTTCTGGGGCCTTATGTGAGTGATGGAACGTTACTGCGCTGTACTCCCCGTCAGTGACTTTCTGCATGCTGGTTCACCACCTGGGTGTATTACAAATGCATTCCCTGAACTGTGACAGGGTGTTTTTCCTGACCACAAAGAGAAGGATTTGATCATTCTGGGTGTTGGAAAACAAATTTTGTCAGTGGGCTGCATGTTGTCATAGCTACATCCTGTAAACTGGCTAATGTGGCCCAGAGGAGTTGAAACGGGACTCCAAAGACAGTTGTCCCACAGTGAAAGAATGGCCAGAGGAGAGATGAAAACATCATTCATCTGGCCACGGCCAAGTCTTTCTTCTGATCTCAGTAGTGGCAGGTGTTTGTTTACCCAGCCATCTATTTACTGATGTCTAACGAATGCTGGCAGCGCCAACTGTGTCCTCCACTGGGAACACGAGGCTGTCTTTAAATTCATTGAGAGATTTCTCCGCTTTCCTCCTAGACGCATCTGTGCCCGTGGGCCAGTCCTAACCCCAGGGGCCACTTGCTGTGATAAAATCAATGAGACAGTAGGAGGTTTCTCTATGCCCTGGCAGTGTCTAACACCTGCAACAATTTCAAGATGTTTTACATTTCAACTGCTTCCGCTTTGGAAGTCTTCAGTGTTTCAAGATGTTACTCTCCACCGGCACAATATAGTGTCCAATAAAAAGGACAGGAGGTTTTGTTGTTGTTGTACTGTTTTGTTTTAGGATTCACGACTGCCTACTGCATTCTGCTTCCCGGATATGGGTGCTGACAGCAGTGAAAGGTTCCATTTGAGGAAATACATCAAGGTAGGTATTTATGAATCTAGAGCACCTTTCAATCAGGAGCTTCACATACAAGAGCAAACACTGAATGAAGAAACAAACTACTTCAACAGAATGAACTCCTGGGGACTGCCGGGCACACCCCAACAATGAACTTCCATGGGAAAAGCAAGCACTGCTTGTGATCACTGGTATTTAGTGCATCAGGAGGCAGCCACACACAGGACGGTTCAGAACAGGGCCTTGGAACAGGCCTTGTGGCTCAGGGACAGGCTACTGAGCGAGATGTCTGCTGGAGTCTGGCAACTCTGCCCTGCCCCTGCTCACCCTGGGAGGTAACTGGTGACCTTCCTGCCATGCACATGGGAGACCCTGGCAGAGGCTGGGGCTCCGGGCCTTAGTCTGGTCCAGTCTTGGCTGTTGTAGGGGTTTGGAAGTGATGGAAGATCTCTCTCCCTCCCTCTCTCCCTGATTCTCTCCCACCCTGTTGATGTGCCTTTCAAACAAATACTTCTCACAAATAACAAATAATGAACAGCTTCTCTAAGAGCCAGACGAAGTGGGTTTGAAAGTGGCTTTCCTCTCCCTAGCTGCTGTGATCACACGCACATCATTTTAGGCTTCTGCAGTTTAGCAGCCTCACCTGCTATATAGCAGCAGCAGGAGTGGCAGACATCCTGAGGTTGCTGTGAGGATGAGAGGAGGTCACTTACAAGGGGCTTTCTAAAACTTCATGAAAAACGTGCATGAGGAAAAAGCAATGCACAGAACTCAGAAAACTTTTGAGCCAAAATAGACTTGTCTTTTAATCCCCTGGTCCATGAATTTTGAAGTCCCCATGCATGTCTGCCCTGTAGCATCAGCCACACCAGGCCTCCTGGGTCATCTCATCCCCTTCCGAAGCAGCTTGTCTGCCATACAGGACATCTGCTAGCCTATGGATTCAAGTGTAAGAGGAGGAGATGGCAAGGCATCCTTCCCATGTCACATCTTGGCTACCCCCAGCTCTTCTCACTTGCATGTCCAGTTCCAGATCCTTCTCTACCTTCTTTTTAATATGCCCCAGGGATATGCAGCTCTCTATACATGCCCCTGGAAGAGGCACACAGGACACCATGCAACACAAAGAGTATGACACTACACAACCAAGTCGCTTAGGCTCCATCCGCAGGAGTGTGCATCAGCCCTGCAGGCCAGGCTAACTGCTTACTGTGACCTGATGGCATCACTCTGCTTTCCCAGCCACCTTGCCAGCTGCCGACACCACCACATCCCCAGGGGTCAGGAAAATGCTGCAGGAGGCCTCTGTGTGTCCTCTACAGAGGGCACTTCTTCAGGATCAGCAAAAGATTCAGGTCAGAGAGTGGACACCACAGCTAATCTAAAGCAGCTCTGTGTACCCCCCTCCCCAGAGGAGTCTGATTCACCCTGTGCAATGGTTGCCCCTGATTATCTCATTAAAACCACATTGCTAATGAGGTCGATGATGTCATTCTCCACTATGCCCACTTGGAGATAAGAAGCACTTCCGTTTGCATAACAATCCACAGACTTTGAAGATACTTCTGCATAAGCTCAGAGGTGCCATTTATAGATTGTGAAGGGCCAAAGACAGACACAGGGACATCTCAACTTGAATTACATCCCCTCCACTCCAGCTGGACCAAGAACTAGTCCATATATTCACACACTCAAGCAGGTGCATGCCCGTACATGTGCTGCTCTCAAGTCCCTAGCAGAAGTAAACAACCACCACTCCCAGTGAGGCCATTTTGGCCACCGGATCTCCTGCCACTGAGAACCAACATGGCACTGAAACTGTCTGCTATGCAATGTATGGCTGCCTTCACTTACCTTTCCACTAAAATTACATTCTCAAAGGTAACCAAACCCTAGCTGTTATGTTCTTGCATGTCTAACATACCACTGAGTGCACAGTAGCCATTCAAATATGAGCAGACTTACAGAGATTATTTAAATTTTTTTATTTAATTGAAAGTCAAAGAAATAGGAGAGGGGAGATTTTCCATCTGCTGGCTCACTCTACACTACCTTGCAAAGCCAAGGTTGGACCTGGCTAAAGCCATGGGCCGGGGTTGGTGTCCCATGGGAGTGGAAGGAACCCAAGTGTTTGAACCATCATTTGCTACCTACAAGGGTTTGCATGAGTGGAAGTAGAAGCAGGACTGGATACCACCATGGGGTGTAAGTATCCCAAACTGTGCCTCAATCTGTTAGGCCACAATGCCTTCCCTCACATACATTTGTTCTTTGGTAAAGATTTATTTTGTTGGGCCCGGCAGCATGGCCTAGCGGCTTAAAATCCTCGCCTTAAACCAGCTGGAGTCCCATGTGGTTGCCGGTTCTAATCCCGGTGGCCCCACTTCCCAACCAGCTCCCTGCTTGTGGCCTGGGAAAGCAGTCAAGGACGGCCCAAAACCTTGGGACCCTGCATCCATGTGGGAGACCCGGAAGAGCTCCTGGCTCCCAGCTTCAGATCGGTGCAGCACTGGCCGTTGCGATCACTTGGGGAGTGAAACATCGGACGGAAGATCTTCCCCTCTGTCTCTCCTCCTCTCTGTATATCTGACTTTGCAATAAAAAAAATAAATACATCTTTAAAAAAAAGATTTATATTGGAAAGTCAGATCTACAGAGAAAAAGAGATAGAGAAAGATTTTCCTTCCACTGGCTCAATCTCCAAGAGGCTGCAATGGCCAGAGCTGAGCTGATCCGAAGCCAGGAGCCAGAAGCTTCTTCCAGGTCTCCCACGAGGGTGCAGGGTCCCAAGGCTTTGAGCTGACCTCTACTGTTTTCCCAGACCACAAGCAAGAAACTGTGGGTTGGAAATGTAGCAGCTGGGACATGAACCGGCGCCCATATGGGGACCCTGATGGTTGCACGGCAAGGATTTAGTCACTAGACTATCATGGCAGGTCCCACATAGGCTTTTAATGTGGACTGGGGTGGGCGTTGCGGTACAACATGGTAAACTGCTACCTGGAGTGACCACACCTCCTGAGTGTCCTGAGTCCAATTCCACCTTTCCAATGCAGCTTCCTAAAAGCGTGCCTGGGAGGCAGCAGAGAAGGACCCACATACTTGGATTCTGGTTTCCCATGTTGGAAACCAAGATGGCTTAGCGCTGAGTGTTGCCGGTATTTGGGGAGTAACCCAGTGAGCCTCTTGTTATCACCTGTGCTTCAAGTAAATAAATTATTTCCTTTCTCAAAAGACATTTTGACCTAAAGATCATCTGGTTACATTTGCTTCCTTTACAAAAAGGACACAGAAAGTAAAACAACACTTGGTAACTCTGATAACAGTAACCATATACAGGAGTCTGCTACAATTTGGTACTCTAAGTATCTGACCTTGTGCTTCATAGGCTTCAAGCATTATCTTATTTAATCCTCAAAGCCTAGAGAGACTGATGTTACTGTCTCATTTTTCAGATCAGGAAATTGAGGCTTTCTCAGGCCAATTAAGCAATTGGCTAAAAGTGACAGCTAGCACATTTCGGAAATGAGACTCGGGTTCATGTTAGTTGAAGCCAAAGATAATTTACAGATGACTGATGTGAAAACAACAAAAAGTGTAACTGCCTCTAAGACTCCTAATAGAAATGCATCATTCCTGAAAACTGGTTTCACAAAGTTGACATGGTACATTTTATATGACTAAAATACTCCCGGAATAATTATGGAAACCAGTCTTCTAGTCCCTTCCCCATCTTTCCATGTCCTTAAATATAGTAACAAGTATTGCGTCCTCCAAAAAAGAAGAAGAAATTATCCTTTAACGCTTGAAATTCCCAGGAGCGGGAAGTGTTAATTACCACCCAGAAACTCAATGCACAACAAGGCTTAAAAATTTAGGTATTTTAAAGCCTATCCCTTTGTGTTTAAAAACTCACCCTCTATCACTTCAATCTTACAGAGAGAGGCAGCACCACTGCGTGATGTCCCACTGCTTTCCTTTTATGTCATTTATGCCCCTATGCTCTGGTCAAGACAGCTCTTCGTCCCCTTGAATAGTGTCGCTTCTAAGACCTCAAACACGTTCACTCGTCAGATAGGTAAAAATGAAAAAAAAAAAGAGAGAGAGAAAGAAAAAAGATCAATCCTAAAAGGTTTATAGTACTGAGAAACGCAGACCATCTGCTCGGAGATAGCTCTGGGCTGGTTTTCCCAGCAGGGAAGTGCAGGTTTTATAAACCTTGTTCTCATTAGAAAAAGGGAGAGAATTTGCTGAGAATGAGTAAAAAGGATTTCCAAGCCCTACAGCAGACCGGAACAATGTATCTCGGAATTGCATGCAGATTTTTTTTTTTTTTTTTGTCATTGGATGATCTGTGCTTTTGAGTAATTTGGATGTATTTTAAAGACAGACAGATTGTTAAAACACTTTCCGGTTTTGGAATTTATTAGATGCTATGCCTATTACTATTTACTTGCCTAGGCTCAAAATTTCAATACAATCTCCCCGAACCTGTTTATTCTGGATCAGCAGAGCTTGCTATGTGAAATGAGAGCTCATCTAGACTGAAAGGCCATTCCCCTTTGTGCTGAAATGTCAGGAGATTGGAAAACGAATCCTCTGTACACTCCTGGGCTCTCCTTTGTCCCCCGGATCCTGTCCCTGGTGCTCCCATAGCCAATTGATTTTTATTTAACAGAAGCCTTTCCCAGCTCCACACATAACTGCTCTGTGGTCTTTGAACTATTGTTCCTACTGCCCGCTTGACTTCTTTCTTTGTTCATTTGCTATGTTACAGCATTCACACTGGGGGACCCACAGGTGAGCACATTCTCAAAGTGAAAGACACTTTAGGAATTCCTGGTGGACAAGCTCAGCCAATCACAGGCGCATTATCTGTCTTTGATTTACCTCTTACCCTTTACTTTTATTCAAATACAAGGGTTTTTAAAAGCTTGTTTTCCTATTCTTAAAGCATAAAAGACTTCTACAGGCAAAGAAAAATTCACATTAAAAAAATTCCACTCCTCCAGCAAGAGAAAAAAAAAAAAAAAGAATTCCCTCATTTCTGATTTCTGGTTGTATTTTTCCCCCACAGCTTTAGAGGAATTTCTGCTTTCAAAGTTAACTTTCACTGAAGCCACTCACAAAAGACTGCCTAGCAGTAAAGCTTGGCAGGTAATGAGGAATGATGTCATTAGCTGAGATTTCAGGAGTGAGAAATGCCATTCCAACCTCTCAGACTAAATGGTTAAGATACCTAGCTAGCAATATCAGCTAGGAAAACAACGCCATCATTTCATTAAGAGAACATTCCATAATGCTCTCCTCATTTCATGGATGAAAACATCTCATGCAGGGGAGGCTCAGTGGTGACATCTCAAGGCCAACAGTTGTTGTCCCACAATCCAGTCTGGTACATTGTTTTGCACCACACCTTACTGCTACCGTAAAGCTAACCACTTCCACCTGGCCACACTTCTCTGCTGATCGCACAATGCAAACTCACGATCAAATCAATGTTCTCAGAGGATCTGGCAGCTAGCTCACCATGAATTGTTACTCACCCCTGAAATACAGGAACCTGTAATTTGTAAAAATTCTTTACTACAACTCAGGTTATTGAGTTGAAAATGATAGAGTGCAGGCTGTAAGCCAAGAATGCTTATAATGAAAGGTCACTGGCTTCACAGACACACGTTTCCATTTGCCATTTATTGCCCAAGGAATGCACCTGCACTGTCCCATCACCTCTCCATGTTAGGAGAAACTTTCAGGCCCTTCTCAAATTCTTACCATTTCATAGGAGGACAAGATTTGACTTTTTAAACTTACTTGAAAAATCATACAACACATCAAGGCCCCAGATACTTCTTCATAGCAATTTAATTAACTGTTCTTCTAGCTAAAAAAAAAAAGTCACAATTTTCACTCAACACCACAAAAAGACCGTCACCACCATCCGAAGAACATTAGCTGATCACATCATGATGAGGCATGGCATCCCCGAACAAGCCATACCAGAATGCAAGAGAGGGAACAAAGGCAAACGGTGAGCCAAGAGGCTCAACACCACCGACCAAGAGCTGCACGGTGTGTCCAACATAATATTTTGGTGCTTCATGAGTTAGGAAGGGACCAAGAAAGGCCTGCTGGCTCAAGCTGTCCTCCACGTTAGCAAAATCCACAATTAGCTTGGGACTCAGAGGGATGGGAAAGCTCACGCATTTATCAGCTGTGACAAAGGGCTGTGACATCTGTAGCCCTACTCTCAAACACTTGAGAATCTGCATTGTAATATTGTAATGGACTGGAACCATATCTGAGAGTGAGTAGCATAAACAAAATTCTCCCCCTTGCGGGCAGCTCGCACCGACGCAGTGCCATCCGTGTCTCAGCACCAGGCAGCCTGTGCATGGAAATACCCTCATGGCTCTGCACCACAAGCTCACTCGTCACACGGCACTTGTTAAGAATGGGCTCTCCTGGCTGAAACCAGCGGTGTTGAAGATAATCAGTAGGCTAGATAATGCTAGAGAGCTTCCCTGTACAAACAGGGCATGAGAATCGAGGAAGACCTGGAACAGACATACTTCCTCCTGGCACCTGAGGTTCAATTGTTCATTGGCTATGTCCGATAGCCAAGTCAGAGGATCCCAAGTTGCTCCATTTGGACTCCACTGAGGATTTTGGACAAGCTTCATGAATGCGCTATACTTCTCTACCCACAAATATTGGTTTAATAAAAGACTACATGCCACACAGTGGCTTGAAACCAACTGAGACTGTGTGAAATAAGCAAATCCTCACGTCAAACTCCAGCCACAGTACTGTGACTGTTGCTGCCTGTCAAAACCACTAAGACATGGGGGCAGGTGTTAGGCCCAGCAGGTAAGATGCTGCTCGGAATAACCGCATCCCCTATCAGGGTGCCTGGTTTGAACCTTGCCACTGCCACTTACTAATCCAGCTTCCTGCCAGGACTACCACGAGAGGCAGCAGAAATCACACAAGTACTGGGTCCTGCCTCCCATACAACAGACCCAGATGGCCAGACAGAGTTTCTAGCTCCTGGTTGCGACCTTGGCCTTGGGCAGGTCTGGCTGTTGTAGCCACCTGAATAGTCAACCAGCAGATGAAAGATTCTTGGCCTCCCTCTTATTCAAATAAATAAGTAACTAAATCTAAAAAACAAAACAAAACAAACAAAACAGATCTTTGGTTTGGGTGTCTAAGCACCATGGGTTAAGCTACCATTTGGCTCTCCATATGCCATATGAGTATCCAAACTAGAGTTTCACATATTCTGCTTCCGGTATAGTTCCCCATTGACATACCTGGGAAGCAGCATTAAAGAAGCATTTAAGTGGGAGTCCCAAATGGGGTTCAGGCTCCTGGCTTCAGTCTAGCCCAGTTTTGGCCAATGTTGAGGAACAGTGAATTAACCTGCCACTTTGGATACTCACATCCCCTATCTGAGTGCCAATTATAGCCCAGGCTGTTTCGCTGCTGACCCAGCTCCTAACTAATCTACCTGGGAAGGAAATGGAAAGCGGCAGATGCTACCAGCCACTCGGAAGTCTGTATAGAGTTTCTGCCTCTTGGCTTCAGCCTGTTCCAGGATTAGCTCTCGCAGCCATTCAGAGAGTAGACCAGCAGCAGACAGAAGTATGTGTCTGTTTCCTTCTTTCCCTGCAGTTCAAGTTAATAAGTAAACAAATCTTAAAAAGGGTCTCTTGGGGTCGTGGCTGGTGTGGACATTGTGATGCCACAGGTTAAATCACCACAGAGCCACCCATAATCCCATATTGGAGTACCAGTTAGAACTTCCAGACTGGAAGATTTTCAGCTTCAAATCCTGCTTCCTGCTCACACACCCGGGAAACATCAGAGGATGCTTAAGTCTTGGGCCCCTGTCACTCACGAGGAAGCTCAACTGGAATTCCTGCCTCCTGGTCCAGCCTTAATGATTGTGGTCACTGCAGTTACTCAACAGATGGAAGTTCTCACTGCTTTTCCTCTCCATTTCACTCCACCTTTCAAACAGGTAAATAAATATTTTAAAAAACTATTACAAGTCTTGCAAGATGCTACTGAGCATCAACGTCCAGCTCTAAGTTCAAGGACGTACCCTCAGGATTAGAGAATGGCTATCCTAGAGTAAGTACAGGACAAAAAAACCAGCCAGGCCTGAAAAGCAGGGTTTTAAGTGTTTACCTGGATAGCACTGGTGAACATGGCCTTGAACTAACAGAGCAGCTTTACCTCTTCTCGGGGGCCCACATTCCAAAGGCTGTGAATGCACTGGCATCAACGAGACCCCAGAACCCGCCTGGCCTCACGAGACCACGCGCCATGCACACCCACTGCCCAGGGCAGTGGGACTCACTCACTTTTGAAGCCGCTGGCTCCACTAGTCTCTGGCGATGTCGGGCTGAGTTGAAATGACTCTTCGGAAGCTGCCCTTCCTGGCAGTGAATGGAAGGTGGGGAATGAACGAGAGGCAGAAAAGAAGAAGGTAGGGTGTGGGATGATGGGGAAAAATGGTCAAAAAAGGGAGAGGGACAGTGTTTAACAGCACTGAACATTGTCTCAGTTAAAAGTTCAAGACAAAAAACACAACACACTTTCTCCCCCACAACAGCACAAGCCACGCACAAGTGATTTCCGTAAGAAAGTCACACACAATCATTTAGGCTATGAAGACATCTCCCATTAAATCTTCATTTTTTTCTATGATCTGATCTTTGCCTCTAATTATATTTCAGGATAGGAAGAAAAACTGGAACATGATTTCTCTGAACATGAAATCAATCTTCCTAAAATACCAGAAGGTATCACAGAACCATCATAGGGCTACAGCAGCGCCCCCAGTAGGCTCTGACCAGAACGGCAGGGAAATGACAACCAGCCGCAAAATCATGCAAAATCTCTTGCCATACACTCTCCTGTACCCATCCTCCTGGCAGAATGCCTGGGACCGAGCAGTCACCGAAAACTGTGTCTCCAATTGTGCATGACATTTTTACTATATTCTGTATAAAGCTGATAACTCGAACCCACGTCAAAGGGCCCTCTTCCCAGACCCCGCTAATCCTCTCCTGTATACTGTGAACCAATGAGTCACACAGACAACCTTAACATCTCCCCATCACTCATTCCACAGGACCACAGAAACACGGCAGGCAGGGCTCTCTTTCACAGAGGTTCAGAATGGGTGTGGCTGCAAACGGTATCTATTCAGAGATGGACAATTGGAAACAAGGACTTGAGACGAGATATAAGAAGGCAATGGAGACACACATAGTTTTACAAAACCCTTTTGTGGTTTAAAAACCCTGATCTAAGTGAGCCAGGACACAGCCAGTTCAACAGCTCCCGCGTGAGAGCTAACATCTGAGGCAGATCCCAAAAAATCTGCTTAGCTAAAAATGCAGCATCTATGTTGCAGCACGGTATTTATGAATTCACAGTTTCTTCAAGGAATAATAGCACCCTTACTTTTAAGACACCTATCAATCACACCACTGGAATTGCCAACGACCCTGGCTCCTGTGTCCATGGCATAATGCTTACCTTTCAAAAAGAAAATGTCAGAAGTAACAGATTGCAAGTCAGGATGATGTTTTTCCTAGTAACCACCCTGCCAACAAGAATTCTTTCCCTACTCTCTTCTGAAAGGAAGGCAAGGAAATAGTCCCAAAATTCAGTTGACCTAGAAAATGTTCCAAAAGCCTTAACAGCAGATAGGAGACATCATTGACTCACGGAATATTTGGCAAAACAAACAAAGCATTGAGTATGACTTCCCATGTCAACAGACTCATTAGTGTTTTAGGAAGAAACAGAATTTTTAGGGAGAAAAAAAACAATTATAGATTCATTTAGATTTTGCGCTTTTAAACTAACTCTTTTACCAGAAGATAGTATTCACTTCTTTTCCCCCTAAAAGAAGTTACCATAAGTAAATAAATAGCTATCTTCATTAACACACCTGGAGGAATGTTACCCCTATTTACCCCCCTCTGGAATGATTCCAGCTGATTTCAAAGCTCCAATGCACAATGCCAGGTTTCTACTCATCACCAAAAAATTAATCTCAGCATTAAATACACAATTACAGTGAATGTGCAAATTAACTAAATCCTAGCCTTGTGCTTTATTGCTCTTCCTCTCACACCATGGTGAAAACATTTTTTTTTAATTAGCTAATTGTACCATGAACTCGGCAGGGGGCAGATGTTGATAGGAAACCTGGGGATCTGAATCTTCAAGTCCCCATGGGTGGAAGCCTTGTTAATGAGACAGCAAGCACATCCTTCAATAGGTGAGTTTTTGAAACCTGGTCTCCAGTTTACCTCATTTATTATCAAGCACAGTGGATCCTAAACAGCTAGCCTGTGAGGAACCAATAAGCCTGGGAGGTAATCAATGTAGTTACACAGAGATTCCAGTATGTAGCTTCACAGAAACCGAGGAGGAACCGAAGAATAAATGACATTTTAATGAACTGCATACGGAATGAAAAAAATGGAATTATGAAGAGCTCACAGCAGACTTTTCCCCTACACTATTTTTTTTAAAGATTTATTTATTTTATTACAAAGTCAGATATACAGAGAATAGGAGAGACACAGAGGAAGATCTTCCGTCCAATGATTCACTCCCCAAGTGACCACAATGGCTGGTTGCTGCGCCGATCTGAAGCCAGGAACCAGGAACTTCTTCCAGGTCTCCCACACGGGTGCAGGGTCCCAAGGCTTTGGGTCATCCTTGACTGCTTTCCCAGGCCACAAGCAGGGAGCTGGATGGGAAGGGAAGCTGCTGGGATTAGAACCGGCACCCATATGGGATGCTGGTGCAGTCAAGGCGAGGACTTTAGCTGCTAGGCCATGCTGCCGGGGCCATCCCCTACACTATTTACATCTTAAACCAAACTTCCTGTTTAATAGTTACCACACTCTTTAAAAAAAAAATAAAACAATGAGGGTGTTGACTAGTTGCACCTGTACCCTAGAGTTTGGTGATGAGGAGATTTTGAGAAAAGATGCACAGAATGAGATGCCAAATGGAAAAATTGAGAACTGAATCCATCAGACACACCTGCTTCCACGTCTGGAGACAGACCCCTAACTGAAAAGCTTCTTCTGATCTTGACCTTGTCTTGCTGACAAGGCGTCTTGGAGCTGAGGGGGCGGGGAGAGGTAAGTGTTATTATAGGAGTTCATATGTTAATGCGATTTGAGAGGGAGTCTTTAGCAAGTAATTAGGCTTACAGGAAATAAAGAAGGTGGGGGGGCCCACAGGGTCGCATGGGGGGCCCACAGGGTGGCATTGGTGGCACTATAAGAGGAAGCTGGCGGCCTGGCTTACTCTGGCCACCTGACACCCTGCTTCTGTGTCTGGAGTAGCACAACAGCCCTCAGCAAATGACAGCACCGTGTTTTTGGCTTTGGCAGCCGGCGGGACTACTGCCAAATCAACTTCCATTCTTTGTAAATGACCCTGTTTAAATTGCTTCGCCAATGCGACGGAACATGGACTAAGACACTGTGTAACAAATATGTTCACATAGTTTCCACAGTTCAAAAAGGACTGAATTCTATCATTCACGCCATCGTTATAAACAGATTGTAGGATTTCTTCCCCAACCCCCAAACTCTAAGACCCTGAAGGAAGTAACAGTCTTCAAACTCTGTGTCACTCATCTCAGAAGTTATCAGGTACAGGGCACAGGCACCACCTGGCTAATGTCATCACATCAGGAAAATACCAGGCCGGATGTGGGAGAAGACCCTGAACTGCAAGACTCATTATACATGGAAATCAGGGCTGTTCACTGCCTTGGGAGCTGGATGGAGTCGGGAGGTGGAAGGAGTTGGGACACTAGAGAAGTGTCTTTAAAATGTTCATTGCACAGGGCTACACTTTTTAAGATTTTTTTTTTTATTATTGCAAAGTCAGATATACAGAGAGAAGGAGGAGAGACAGAGAGGAAGATCTTCCATCTGTTGATTCACTCCCCAAGTAACCGCAAAGGCCAGAACTGACCCAATCCGAAGCCAGGAGCCTCTTCCACGTCTCCAATGAGGGTGCAGGATTTCAACCTTTGGGCTGTCCTCCACTGCTTTCCCAGGCCACAAACAGGGAGCTGGATCGGAGGCGGGGCTGCCAGGATTAGAACTGGCGCTCATATGGGATCCTGGGTGTGTTCAAGGTAAGAACTTCAGCTGCTAGGCCACCGCTCTGGGCCAAAACTTATGCCACATTTTATCTCTGCTAAATGGTTTTACCTGTTAAGCCATTTAGAAATTATCAACATTGGGCCCGGTGCGGTAGCCTAGCGGCTAAAGTCCTCACCTTGAACATTTTTATGGATGCCCAATGGATGTAGTTGCTGATAGTAGACTATAACCCTTTCAATCAGGTTTTAGTGATTGTCTCAAAAAAAGCACCCCAAGGGTAAATTATAACTCCATAAATCTATGATTTTGGTATCAGGATCACTTTTTTCTTCTGTTAAATCTATCAAACATTTCCAGCCTAGAAATAAATACACCTTTTCATGTTTGAACAACTCCCAAATGACTTCCTGAAAGTGCATTCAAAACATTTTCTTAAATTTTTAAAATGTGTCTAATGAATTTCAGAGGCACAGACATATACACAGAGACACAAAGAGCCCCACCTATTGCTTCTCTCCCCAGATAACTACACCAACCAGGAGCCAGGAGCCCGAGTAAGTCTCCCACACGGAAGGCACAGACAGACAGAATCTACCTAGAGCACCTGCTGCCTTAGAAGAAACTCAGAAGCAAGCTGGAAGCAGAAACAGAAGCAGGGACTCCACATTGCTCATTTTCCTTTCTCTCTTTGAAAGATAGAAACAGGTATCTTGTATCTGCTGATTTATTTGTCAGATGGCCTCAGTAGCCAGGGATTGGCCACATTCAAGCCAGGAGCCAGGAACCTCGTCTGATCTCAGGGTGACAGGAGTTCAAATACTTGGGCCACCTTCTGAGGCTATCCAAGGGCACGAGCAGGGAGCTGAAGCCAAGGCTGAGGAGCCAGCAGCAGTCACAGGCAGCTTAACGTGCTGTGCCACGACACTGCTGTCCACCTTCCCCCTCCAAAAAGAAGTCCCGTTTAATGTTCTAAAGAATCACATCCATTTCTCCAGCCAGTTTTGTCTGATGAATACCTTTCACCCTCAATCAAAATCTGGGCTAAACACTAAAATGCAACAGTGCTATTACAAACAGGTACCATTAAAGTGTCCCGAATATCAATAAGGAAATGAGAATTTTTTTCTTAAAAAAAAAAAAAAAAAAACTGTTGGGCCCGGCGGCGTGGCCTAGCAGCTAAAATCCTCACCTTGAACGCCCCGGGATTCCACATGGGCACCGGTTCTAATCCCGGCAGCTCCACTTCCCATTTAGCCCCCTGCTTGTGGCCTGGGAAAGCAGTCAAGGACGGCCCAAAGCTTTGGGACACTGCACCCGCGTGGGAGACCCGGAAGGGGTTCCTGGCTCCTGGCGCCGGATCGGTGCAGCACCAACCGTTGCGGTCACTTGAGGAGTGAATCATCGGACAGAAGATCTTCTTCTCTGTCTCTCCTCCTCTGTGTATATCTGACTTTGTAATAAAAATAAATAAATCTTTTAAAAATCTGTTTAAGCACTCCATTAAAATGAAGTGATTGATGAAATTCATAAGCTTTGGAGAATTAACAGTCATCAAGCACATCAAAATAGGGACCAGAAACTCTAATGAACATCAAAGAAACGTGCCAGTTAGAAGACGGAACACCTTCTCCATTACCATGTCACAGCTTCTGAAACCTATGGAACTGATCACTGAATAATTTACAAAAATCCTCCATAATTAATAACCTGGTAATGAGGAGAGTGGGTAATCTTTCTCTCATCTCCTTTCAAAGCCTGCTTTTTCAAATTAGTTCAGGAGGTGAGTCACCTCAGTGGGACAGGGAAAGGAGCTGGGCCATTTCCCAGGCCCTGAGACAACGGCTTCCTACTTCGCACTAACACCCACAATTTACCAGACCAAGAACACTTGCCGACACTACCAGCCAGTGAGCTCCTTCTAAAACAAATGCTGCACTCGATCTATCAAACTGATGACGTGACCTGCGGTTAAAAAATCCAGAAAGCCAACAGTTGTTCAAATGCAACGAGACGGCAATCACCAAGGGACCTCGTTAAAAAACACTCTAGGTTGTGTCCCAAACTTCAGTCACTTATTTAATCATGTTTTTCCCCTCACAACCTTGTGCTACATGTCCTGGCACATACATTATAGGTAGCCTTATTTTTAACTAGATTTTTTTAGAAGATGACAACTTCCATTAAAAATTTTTTAATTACCCAAGGTATACATGTACTGATATACAACATGATACTCCATAAATACGTACAATTTTTACTTATCAGGTAAAATGTCATCAGAAACATTAAAGGCTTCAATTTTGCTTTTAAAGTTTATTTAGTTTGTTTATCTGAAACGGCAGAAAGAGAAATCACTTCGATTTGTCGGTTTGTTCCTCACATGTTCACAACAAGGGCTATGCCACCCCACAGCTGCGATGCTGGGATCTGGTCTGGGTTTCCCATGCATGTGGCAGGGATCTGGGCACTTGAAGCAGCGTCTGCCACATTCCAGGGAGTGCAGCAGCTGGAGCTGTGGCAGTAGCCAAGATGTGGCCTGACATGGGAGAAAAGAGTTTCAAGTGTCCACTTCACCAGCTGTGCTACAAAACCTACCCCCGAACAACAGCCTATGTAATGACATCCTTCTTAAGGTTCATTTTTGCTATTTGAAAGATAATAATAATTAAGATATTCCATATGCAACCTTACTCCCACTCCATCCCTGGCACCACCAAAGACCCCCTAAAAGTCAGCGTGCAGCCAGGCCAACACAAGAGACCCTATCTCCATTCAGCTCTCCAAAGTGGTGGCAGGGACTCAAGCATTTAAACCTGAAGCCACCACCTGCTTCCTCCTGGCATGTGCATCAGCAAGAAACCAGATCAGAAGCAGAGACAGGACTTGAACCCACAGCCTGAGCTGGGATGCAGGGATTACAAGCAGAGGCTTAAGCTGTTGTATCACAACAGCTGTGCCTCTTCCTGGCACTATTTATGAAGCCAGTAAGCGAAGAATTCCACATGATGGGTTCAACCCTGTCCCCTGTGTCCACTGAGGCTTCCTATAGGAACCAGAAGGCACTCAGGTCTGAGGCCTGAGAGGAACGTGGTAAAGGGATTACTCGCAAAGAGACAGGGAGTACCTCACCACAGTGCGCAGAATGAAACAGAGCCAGGTGTGGAGGCATGCCCGACAAGTGTCCGTACTTTGAGTACAACATCTAGACACCATGTGCATGCCCACCACCCCCAGAAAGGGCATTTTCTCTGTTCTCTGGGCTTCCCTCCAGCCTCCTGCTGTTAGCTCCCCAAACACAATCCAGACTCCAGAGTGCTGGAGCCCCGAGAAGCGGGTCCATCAAGAAACAGGGAGGGAGTAGGAGAGAGAAAGCCAAGTTGAGAAATGAAGACGGGGCAGTCCCGGCGGAAGGGGCAGGAAGAGGGACAGAGGGCTAGGCACACAGAGGATATACAGAGGTCAGGGAGAAGACATCAGGAACCTTAGCAATCACTGAGCAGAAAGGAGCAGCTTCCTTCCGCCCGCTCCTGCCTGCCTGGCTCACTTCCTGAGCACCATGCGCTTCACGCTGAAAACCATGGTGGCTGCACTGCAGGCTCTGACCTCATCCCCTTGTCCGATGGCAAGAGAGGCAAGCAATGTGAGTGGAAAAGCCACACCCCCACATCCCCACACACCCACCCACACACACACACACACACACACACACACACACACACACAGAGGAGTTTCTCCTCAGGCTTCCACTTCCCAGAAGTGCTGAAGAGGCGAACTAGATATTATCTGTGAAGCCGACATGAACAATCACCGGGATTTTTTTCTTTCGTCATGGTTTCACACGAATGTCCCCATCACAGGTCTGCAGTTCCGAGCTGACAGCAAACTGTGGACTTGCAGATTCCTGATGAAATTCTTACTGGGACATGCAAAAATGACTTCCTGCCTCTGATTCGCTTCAATCTGCCTTTTCAACTTACTGAACCTTAGGAAAGGACACCGTGCGGAGGGAGCCCTGGCATTCTCTGAGACACAGCGGAAAACGGAAATGTTTACTGTGGGTGCTTCCTCCTGGCCAGCTCCTGGTGGTAGCTGTGGCCCAGACCTCAGGACCCCCACTGATAACCAGGCTTGAGGAGCTGAAGCTCTAGAATTCCATAACCCAGTCTGAAAGTACTCTTGGCATCATGGAGCTGAACAGCCAGGGATTAGCCTATTTCAGAAACAAGGCAATTCAATTACTGGGCTCGTGTCATAGTTCGGCTTTGTTCCGGCCTTCACGGGATGTGTGTTTGGGGAATCACAGTATTGACAAGCTATTTAGAAAATGTTTATGTTCACAGAGAAATGTTTGGGTCTTGGACTAAACTATACAACCAGTCAATGATTCTTTGTTAGAGCATTTCGGAACATGGTATATTGACTCAAATTAATGAGTTTTATGTCAAAGACCAGTTAACATATTTCACCACAGACAACAAGTTTATGGATATAATTACTGATTTGAGCTCCAAAAACACAGCACAATTATACTGTAACACATATGTCAACCTACTTAAGTCATTCCAGTTTAGGGAAAAAAAAATTAATGATAGCACATGCTACACATTTTTTAATGAGAAAAAATTATGAGATACGTAATTTAAGAGGACCAATGTTCCACAGGGAAATCTGGGGGGGAAAATGTAAAGATAAACCAATTTTCTGATGGCAAAATAACATTTTCAGCATAGCTCTGAGTTGCACCCAGAGCAAATTATTCACCAGCAAGTAATACGGTTCTGGTAATTAGACCTGATTGGAGTTTAAATTAAGCAGGGGAAGCACTGGACTCCTCTGAGTTGTTTTGATGTGTTCCATCTGGTCGAAGCAAGGTTGAAGACAATGACCAGGGAGGGCCCCGGGAAAGAGGAACCTGCCTGGTCTTATAAACTGGGCAAGGATAGCACTTAACTGACCTCGCTTTCATCGGGCATCCTTACAGCACACAAATTCAGAGGTGAAGCAGAGTCAGGACCCACATGCAGTACGTCCCTAGCACGATTACAGTTCAGAGCACTTAACAGAACACGGCTATTGGAGAACAGAATGGCGATCAAGTCATGCGCAAAAGTGTAGGATAAATGTGAATACTTAAGTGGGAAACATGGATGAGATCTCATCTTGTCACATCTTCTCCTGAATGTTAAAATATTTAATTGTTTCAAAGGCAGAGAGAGACAAAAAGTAAGAGAGACTGAGATATTCCATCTGCTGGTTCACTTCCCCAAATGGCCACAGGAACTAAAGCCGTGCCGGGGTGAATCTAATCCTGGCCTCCCATATGGCGCCCAATGCTTGGGTCATCATCCTCTGCCTTCCCGAGTGCGTTAGCAGAGAGCCAGGCTGAAAATGGAGCAGCCAGGGCTGCAGCCGCTCCTGCCAGCAGCGGCTTCACCTGCCGTACCACAAGGCCAGCTCCTTGTCCTAATGCTTAAAGAACATAGCTTTGCATACTTTCAGGGAGTACAAATAAAAACACTCTTACATTCAAGGCACACTGCCATGCTTTGATTCTCCATTCTTTAACTAAAATCTACTTTTACCTGGAGACAATTTTTTGAAATCACAATATAGCTTCCCCTCCAAACTGGGCTCACACAGCATGCAAGAGAGGTACTGTGCCACAATGGGAATTGCCCAAAACCTCCAGTGATGTTTGTATTCTGATCCTGCATACCTAGCGGAGCCTCAGTGTTCCAACCTGTAAAACGGAGACAATGAAAGTGTCTACTACACAGAGCGCTAACATCAGTAATACACTGATCGCATTCAGCACACGCCTATCTGTGCCTGTCTGAGCAAACATTAACTGCTGGCTACTACTGCTGTCAAGGCAGTGCTCAGGGCCAACCGATCCAGGACCTCTAACACTGACTCAATTCACTTTGGCCTCTAACTCCAAAACCCTGACTTCAATGAGGATGCAGAACCCTTTCTAGAAGGTTGAACGAAAAGTGACAGGGCTGAAGCAAGTGCCCTTGGAAGTGTCAGGTTTTGCAAGGACCATGGCCGTCTCCTAGCTGGTGTGTTCACGTCTGGAAGCAGAGGCACCACAGGGATGCCAGCTGTACTTCTGACCACCCTATTACAAGGCACACTCTGGGCTAACCACTTTGCAAATATCAGAGCACAGTGAGCCCAGAGCAGAAGCAGATGGCTTCCAGAGCCTGTCTGCCCAGCATCAGATCAAGCCCTGTTTCCTGTTCCACTCCCGGCCATGCGTCATGGCGACCTCAGGAAGGGGCCGTCACCATGCACAATGCCGTTCCCATGGCGCTAGCCCCCTCCACGCTCCCACCTGCCCCTCCGCACACACACACACATACAGTGGCCGGCAGAGGAAGGAAGCGTGCTATACAATCAATGAGCAGAGGCGGCGATTTTCTTTCTTCAAGTTAAGAGGATGGGAAGTGGCGGGAGGGATGTGCTGAGACATGGGGGAGTGTGGGGGCAGGTGACGGAAGGACAGAAGCACAGGAAACGCTGGGGAAGAAAAACAAGAGAGGCTGCTGACGAAAGACACCCTAGCGAAAAAGGAAAAGGTGGTCTCTGCCAAGAAAAATGTGCTAATCTTATGCAGCTGAAAGAAATATTTAAAGAAACTCTGGAAGACTTTTGTCTTTAACTCCTTGATTCTTAATCAAGTGCTAAAGGAAGTGCTTGATCCCAGGAGCTTTCCCCCCCAAAGAATCAGGAGCAGTTCATGGCTTTGAGCTCTAAGCATCACTTCTTCAAGGCAACCCTTGCCAGGACAACCTATCTTTCTTCCTCGAATGCAAGGCAAAGTCTTTGAGGCAGAATATTCTTACTGGTTTATGATTTTTTTAAAGAGCAGTCACATACAGCAGATATTATGGGCTCTGTTGTATAGTGCACCTGCTAACTGCTCTAATTTTCCGACGGCCCAAGGAAATGGGCATTATTATTACAACCATCTTTCAGATGAGAAGGTAAAGGAATAATGGGAATTAAAATGTGTCTCTGGCCACAAAGCTGGTAAGTAAAGGAACTAGGATTCAAATCCAGATTGGCCAGGGTCTGGGTTCTGGAGAGCTTCCCCAGAGAGCTGGTGGGTAGTCAGTTGATCATTAACAAGGTTCACTTAACCGCTAGTTTAAGGTGGCACTGGTCTAGCCATTTGATTTTGCAAATTCAGTGGCCTCAAGCCCACCAAGACATTCTGGAAGGAACATACACACACCTTAGTAAGTTCAGCTCTGAAATTAAAGCCCAGTTCTCAGAAAGGCACAATGTGCCCCAGCCTCAGCTGTCCTGACTTCTAGGAGCAAGAGTTCCTACCAGTGCTATGTCCATCATGGCCGTGCAGGAGGGTGGGACATGTTCAAGGGCCACTCTGCTCTCTGAGATCATTCCACTCCTGTGTGTACTCACTCACTGCATGTGGCACTGCACTCAGGGTCGAGTGTTCACCTGGTTTTCTCCAAATGGATGGCTACGACTAACGCATTCCCCATGGTCAGTGCTTTCCAGCTATGCTTGATACACACAGGTTGAAGATAAAAGACATCTGTAGTAAAAGGTAACACAATCCGAAGATGTCAGTGTGTTGAAGAATGGGCCAAGTCCAAATTTCTATATGATCCTATCGCTGGTAGAGTGTGAAAGGCTTATGGAAGAAGACCAGGCCAGAAGGACGGTGGGGTTGGACAGAGAACCAGGGATCAATGAAGCCACTGACCTGTGTTTTACATAAAGGTATTTAAGTCAGAACTCCAGTATTTTTATACTTTAATGCAATACCAAGAAATGGCCAAAATGCCAAAAAAAAAAAAAAAACCCACAACAATGTTTACCAATATGGAAGACAGAATAAGGAACTTCAATATCTAACAGACTATAGAAAGAAAGGTTAGAGACTCCGAGGAAGAGGCAGTGTTTAATTATCTTGCTGCAACCCTGTACAGAAATTAAACAGGAAACACTACAATGTAGTTATAATTTACCAAGGTCCCAGAAGCCTTCATCCATGCAGTAGCAAAAGAAAAAGAAGCAGAAAATTGGAAAGTTATTCTATCTGTAGCAGACAGAATGTCTGGACTAAGATATCATTAGATTAAAAACTACCATTATATATATTTTTTGGACAATTAAAAGGGGAGGAAAAGACATTTTTAGATACAAGATCGACCCACAGAGTTATTTAAATGGACCAGCAATAAGCAACAGGAAAACTGACACAACACCGAGGCAAACCAATCTATCAAACACAAGAGCTACACAGGGAAGCTTACAAAGTGGGCTAACAGGCAGCAATACCAGCATTACCAGAGCCATATGCCATACACGAAGTGATTTCAAAAGTTCATGGGAAGAAGGCACGGCCCTACTGTCTGGGTCCCCGATGGCCACAGGGGAGATCCAGAGAGCTTCCCCACTCCTGGCTTAGAACCAACCAGTGCAGGCATTTGATGAATAAACTGGTGAATGGGAGAAGTGGGGGGTGTGGGGTATGTGTATGTGTCTGCCTGCCTCAAGTTAATTTTAAATACCAAAACAAAATTCGAGGAAGCACTACTTCCTTATTTTTTTAAGTAGCTTTTAAAAAATAGTTCATTTTAAAAAGTAGATCCACCCTGGCCCAGCGCAGTAGCCTAGTAGCTAAAATCCTCACCTTGCACATGCTGGGATCTCATATGGGTGCTGGATCTATACCCAGCAGCCCTGCTTTCTATCTAGCTCCCTGCTTGTGGCCTAGGAAAGCAGTCAAGGATGGCCCAAAGGGACCCTGCACCCGCATGGGAGACCTGGAAGAGGCTCTTGGCTCCTGGCTTCAGATCGGTTCAGCTCCAGCCATTGCGGCTGTTTGGGGAGTGAATCAGCAGATGGAAAAATCTTCCTTTCTGTCTTCTCCTCCTCTCTGTATATCTGATTTCACAATAAAAATAAACACATCTTAAAAAAAAAAAGTGGACACACCCCAAAACGCTCATTTTTAGGGAAACATATGAAAGGAATTGTGGTAGATTTAAAAGATGAAAAACTACCAGCATTTCAAATGAACTAATCTCCGTGAACCTATGAAATTATGTCGGAAAACAATGTTACAAAATCTATATGAGATTGAAAATGCAAGCAGACACACAGCAAATCGCAGAGGACAGTGGTTCCGTGGGGGAAGGAGACTGAAGAAGGAATAACATGGTGGGGGAGGGAAACAGGGCGGTTACACCTTTTCTGTTGCTGGAATACCTGTTGCTTTTACCAAAACTACCACCCGAAGAAAATGACCAGATGGGAATCTTTCAATGTTGGATGCCACACACAGAGGTGTCACGCTGTTTTCTTTACATTTCAGTTCTCAATCAGCTTCTCCGATTTTTCAGACAGATTACGTCATCACGTAACCAGAATTCTTGTCTAGGTAAACACCTCAAGGAAGAGAGCCGTCCCCGTTCATAAAAAGCTCAATCAACAGCTCTTTCCCCTCAGGAAGATGGGCGGAAGGGCCGTCTTTGTGGAAACGCACGGGATTTGAGTCAAAATCAGATAGAACCGAGATCAGCTTGAAAATCAGGAAGGCCACCCGTCAGTGCGTGTGCCTTCCTGATAAAGACAACACACCGGAATTCCTAACCGTCCCCTGCAGGCAGCACTGACATTGACTGGTACATGTGAGGCGAATTAATAACCCTTCAAAACCCAGATCGATATCTCACCTTGCTTTTGTCCAAGAAGAAATAATAAAGCACAACAGCTTACTATTTCCAGCCGCTACAGTACAGAAGGATTTAGCCACTTCGTTTCTAGGTGAGGGCTAATCACACCTTGGATGTTCCCTGCCTTCCCATTCTAACCCTCAAGGGCTGAGGTCACACCTGCCATTAGGCCTGAATCCGCCCCCATTGCAGGTTCAGCAAACACCTCGGTGCCCTCTCCTCTGCCCTGGGATTCCAGGGCCAGCTTGGACTAGCCTGATGTGCTGACAGCTCTCCATCTCAAATGCACAAGCATGGTGCATGCTTCTACCCCCACCCCCGAGCCCTTGCATTCTCAAAACCCAGGGGAAGCCCACAGGCCCAGAAGGAAGAGGAGTTGGTTCTCCTGGGACAGCCACCCATCAATGGAAAACACAAGTCCATGTTCCCAGGGGAGTCCGTCAAACGCATGATGCATTCAACATGTCTCAGGAGCGGTGCCCACGACTCGTCCGAAATCTTCACAAAGCCTTCCCTCCCTCCTCCCTCATCCCTTCCTCTGCAGCACACTTCCCCAACTACCTGCCCTCCGGTTGTTAGACCTGTTTTCCCAAGCATCCAAATTCAAAAGACATTCTGCCTTGTCCAGCTCTCACCACAAAATGCTTCTTTTCTTACCCACAGATTCCACCATTTCGTAAACATTTAAGTGCTAAACAGCAGGTGTACTACATACAGAAAAATAAACAGGACACAACAAAGTCCCAACCATCCAGAAACTCAGCATCTAGCAAAGAAGAATTCACACACACATATAGTAAAGTATGCCACCAACTAATACCAAGTCATATAAAAGATAGAGCAATATGGGGGTTGGCATTGTCATGTAGTGAGTAGAGCTGCTGCCATCCAGTGTGGGCACTGGTTTGAATCCGGTCTGCTCTACTTCCTATCTTGGAAAAGCAGTGGAGATACCTCAAGTGCTTGGCCCCTTGCACCCATGTGGGAGACCTGGTGGACCTGGCCCAATCCTGGCCCTTGAGGCCAATGCAGTGTGAGTCAGATAGAAGATCTCTCCTCTCCCTCCCTCATTCCCTCCCTCTCTCCATCTGCCTCTGCCAAACTCTTTCAAAATAAATATATATATATATATATTTTTTTTTTTTTACAAAGATTCAGCGATGTCATGAAGGTAGGGTGATGATCTCCACCTTTAAGATGCTCCCAGGTCACACATGGTGCTCTTTCCTCACCAGGTCAGCATTTACAAGAATCCCCACTCCGTGGCTCTCATCCACTCACACTCTTTCCGAATCACCTCCCATCAAGTGTGCGATTTGGGACAACAAAACGATGAGCCATCCCTTCTGAGATGGGACAAGACAATGAGTTCCGGGTTGCTTGCCCTCTGGTTCCCCTCCCAGAGCAGCAAGTAGCCTCTTGGAAGTTGCTTTATGGGGAAGCTGGCATAGCTGGAAGCAGAGGTGGCTCTCCAGGCAACGCCCACACCGGAGCTCAGGTCCTCTGTCTAATCGCCTCCAGGGAACAGCACGCCCCCCCACCCACTGGCGTGAGCACAGATGTGCCCACGGCCTCAGCTCTCAGAAACCCTGAGGCAGCCAGCACACACAGTTTAGCTACTCGGATCCTGGATCCACCAAAACTGTGACATGAGAACTTTCAAAGCAACATTTGCAGGTCATTTACTACTCAGCCAAAGATAACCAGCTATCCATGATTTAAAATCACCAACAATGGAGATATAGTGCAGGCAAAGAGTGTCTCACACGTTAAGTGTTTACTCTTGGGACTGGTGTAATGGTTCAGTGCCTAAACCCTCACCTCACTGCCCAGGATTCTATATGGACCCTGGTTCGTGTCCCGGTTGCTCCACTTTCCTTCCAGCTCCCTGCTTATGGCCTGGGAAAGCAGTAGAGAATGGACCAAAGTCTTGAGACCCTGTACCCATGTGGGAGACCAGGAAGATGCTCCTGGCTCCTGGCTTCAGATCAGTTCAACTCTGGATGTTGTGACCACTTGGAGAGTGAACCAGCGACAGATTTTTGTGTATCTCCTTCCTTCTGTAAATCTCCCTTTCCAATAAAAAAAAAATAAATCTTTAAAACAAAAAAAATTTATTCTTTCACATTCTTTTTTTTAAAAAAAAGGTTTGTTTTATTTTTATTTGAAAGTCAGATATACAGAAAGGAGGAGAGACAGAGAGGAAGATCTTCCATCTACTGATTCACTCCCCAAACGGCCACAATGGCTGAAGCTGAGTTGATCTGAAACCAGGAGCCAGAAGCCTCTTCTGGGTCTCCCAAGCAGGTACAGGATCCCAAGGCTTTGGGCCGTCCTCGACTGCCCTCCCAGGCTACAAGCAGGGAGCAGAATGGGAAGCAGGGTAGCTGCTGGGATTAGAACTGGCACCCATACGGGATCCCAGCACATGCAAGGCAGGGACTTTAGCAGCTAGGCTACCACACTGGGCCCTCATGTGTTTATTTAATAAGCACCTGCCACATGTTGGGCAGGGTCAATACAAAAGTCACCTTCTAAAGTGACATGAACTTCATCTTCATAAGCAAGCCAGATTTGCAAAATTAGTAGCACATGCATCTATGCAACCACACTAAAACATTGTTATGAATTCTTAATTCCTACTGACCCTCAAAGTAGTTTCCTAACTGTACAATTAAAGTATCTTTGCAGTATGAATGCATTTTATGTTCCATGCAAGATTCCTAACGGTTTATTCAATTTGCTCAAAACATAAGTCATATATTTAGAAAAGAACTGTGATTTTCTTTGCCACAAAAATTCTTACAGGAATTAGCCCTTTTCCTTCCATTCATTCAGAAAACTATTCCCACAGGCCAAAAACCCACAAAATAGTGGATTGGAAAACTTCACGTGCAAACATTCTGTCACGCTTTCCAAATCGACCACTTGGAAGGCAGCGTCCCGCTCCTCCTCACGAGGCTTGGTAAGTGCTGTGCAAACTGAAGATAAATATTTACTGAGCAAGGACACTCCTGCTTCCATCTGATGTGACCTAATGCTACCCTTGCACTCCACACCACCTGCAAAGGACAAACTGGCAATATGGAGGCATTCCTTCTCACAGACTCACAACCTATGCCTCTAGTCCTATGTATTTACTGTTGAAAGCTACCACCATTTTTCCCACAGCATCGTAAGTAGCTTTGACCATACTTACAGAAATGTGAGCACTTAGAAAACAAAGTTAAGGGGAAAGGATTTTACAGTGAAGAAGTTAAACATACACACACACACTGGCCCATCGATTTCATGGAACTAGACTAGCCCAACTCATCTCAATTGCATCCTAAATAATGAAAATGGAATGTTCATACCAGTTATGGCAGGTTTGCTTTTAACACGTCCTCTCTGAATGATCTACTTGCACCAATGTGACTTGAACAAAAGTTCAGGTTCATCAGAATTAATTCTTGAATTCATCATCAAATATGGCACAAGGCCATGAATCAAGGAACACAGACACCAGAGACAAATTGTTAACAAAGGGCTTGAGATTCATTCACCACCCTCTTCTTAGGCTCACAGTCAAGTTCAACCCAAGTTGTCACCACTCTTAAACTGAGAGCAATAGCTTGTCTTCCAGTTACAGAGGGGAGGCTCTGCTCTTCTTACCCACCTTATACCTTCTTCCTTCCCCTTCTTTCATGACCCAAAAGTGTCACGATAGGATTCTACACAGAGGGGACGACAGCTTCGACTTCATCGAGGTCTGGGGACTTGCCTTGCAATGACTTACCTTTCTCTTTTAATTTGGGGACAAGCCATTTAAATTTCAACTGTGCAAAATGTTCAAATCACTCTGGAGTTACAAAGGGTCGGTGGCGAGACACAATTCCAATAAATCTAACACGTCGAAGGGACACCAATTTATATCCACACAGACAAGTTGTGTGATAACCAGGCAATCTGTTGAACATTTTAGAGCCTCAGTTTCCACTTCTGTTAAATGAGATTGATAACAGCTTGGGCATCTAATAGGCTACAGCTACCATGCGCACAGGGACTGCGGATATAGCACTGAACAAGTAGCTGGAATCCATTATGATCTGGTAGGTTTCAAAATATTTCATTGCACTCAGCCAAACACTAGAATTGGTCATACAAAATCACTACTGGTTGAAAATGCAGGGCCTGGCGCAATGGCTCAATCCTCCACCTGCAAGCATCAGCAACCCATATGGGCACTGGTGCATGTTCCAGCTGCTCTACTTCTCATCCAGCTCCCGGCTTGTGGCCTGAGAAACAGCAGAGAATGGCTCAAGTCCTCGGATCCCTGAAGCCATATGGGAGACCTGAAATATGTTCCTGGCTTCGGATTGGCTGAGCAGCAGCTGTTGCAGCCATTTGGAGAGTGAACCAGTGGATAAAAGATCTTTCTGTCTCTCTTTTCAAATCAACCTGTCTTTCTTTTCAAATCAACCTGTCTTTCAAATAATAATAGATCAGCCTTTAAAAGAAAGAACACTGATGGTATAGGTAGTGCCAGAACACTTCACTGGGTTGTACAATAAAAGAAATACACTCAGTGAATCCACGCAAACTCATCTAACTCTAAACACCAAAATCACACCTACCAAGTCAGAACAGAGTCCAACTAGAGGGTATAGATATAAATCGTTCTCCAAGAGAAGTGTTCTTCCATTAGCTCATCTTCAGAAACCTGCAAACCTGCACCAAGGAAACACTCGTACAAACAAAATGAACACAGGGAAGGGGGGACACGTGCTACAATAACCCAGTGATATGTGGGGCTCATAAAAACACAAAGGGCTTCAGCTATGTAGTGGAGGTTTTTAAAACATTAAGAAAACACACTCTGAAGAGTCATTTCCCAAGGAATGAGAAAGACTGCACGCCGGAGCAGTATCTCACACGAATTAAACTGTCCGTTAAGAGCAATGGCCAGTAGACCAAGAATGCATCGGAGGCTACTTCGCAGCTCTGGCTACGGGTGTTAAATTTTGCGTAACAAAAATTTGTAACTAACAGGTTGGCTCAAATTGCCTGGCAGCCTGATCAATGAGACTGCTGCCCTGCCCAGCCTCCTATTAAATCTTAGCTAAGGAGATGCTCTTTTTCTCTTCCCTAAGACTTTTTGCTGAGTGTTTGCATAATGAGATATAAATAGCTAGTAAGCTTGATAGGATGGGATAGGAAAAAATTCGATTGTGGTCCTTAACACATGAACAAAGCAGGGCCAAGAAGGAACAGTGGCCAGAATCCCTTTTGATTTCAGAAAACTAGGAATAACATCCATGGGGAAATATTGTTGGGTATATAATGAGTATAAAGGCAAGCATCAGCTTATGAAATATTGTTCCCATTCCAAGACAGGATACGATCCTGTTGTACAATGGTTTCGTTTTGTTATGTTTATCTTTCAATGAAGGGCTTAAAATGATTTCTTGAGGAAAAAGGTTTTATGAAGATATATATTGAAAGAAACAACAAACACAAGGGTCCAAGGTTAATTCTGCTCTACATGTGATCTGTTGGGGTTTCATAGTTCCAAATAAAATTAGAATCTGAATGCCTTTGGGAAAGACACACAGTTTCCACTTTGGCTCCTGACTGTACTACCCTCCTGTTCCCTTTGCTTCATGATTTGCACCTGTCTCCTATACCATGATCTGGCACTTCCAATGGGTGCCAGACATGGGTGGGTACCAATGTGAGTCATAGCTGCTGCACTTCCTGTTCAGCTCCTTGCTAATGTGCTCTGGACAGCCAGGATGGCTCAAGCGCGAGGATGCCCAGCACTCCAGTGGAGATCCAGACACAGCCTCAGGCTCCAGCCACAACCAGTGCAACCATCCAGGCTGTGAATCGGCAGATGGAACATTTTTGCCTCTCCTCTTTTCTCTGTAACTCTGCCTTTTAAATACACAACTTATAAAATGTTTAAAGGGCCCGGCGGCGTGGCCTAGCAGCTAAAGTCCTCGCCTTCAACGCCCCGGGATTCCATATGGGCGCCGTTCTAAATCCCAGCAGCTCCACTTCCCATCCAGCTCCCTGCTTGTGGCCTGGAAAAGCAGTTGAGAACAGCCCAATGCATTGGGACACTGCACCCGTGTGGGAGACGTGGAAGAGGTTCCTGGTTCCCAGCTTTGGATTGGCTCAGCTTCAGCCGTTGCTGCTCACTTGGGGAGTGAATCATCGGATGGAAGATCTTCTTCTCTGTCTCTCCTCCTCTCTGTATATCTGACTTTGTAATAAAAATAAAGTAAATCTTTAAAAAATTTGTTTAAAAACACAATAAAGTGCTAGGGAGATGCATAAAATATTCCAGGATTCCTTAATTGTAAGGAATCTCAAGCTTTAGCTATTGAGGAAAAATGAGTCACCCCTTCCCCTACTCAAAAAAAAAAATTACAAAGAAATAAATAAATAAACAAGAGATAAACAGTTCTAAACGTGGACCCCGAGGAATGTCAGAGGCAACAAGAGATAAATCAGGCAAACTTTTCACCTGAAATTGTGCAGTGAGTCAGAGGATATTCAGGGAAAAAAGAATCCAGAATTTATCATCTTTACCGTGGCTGATGTAACCACTATAAATAATTGCCTCATGCCTGTGAGGCTAGACGGTTTTGCCAAGGGCCCCATTAACAGCTGAGCAGAACTCAACAGTTTCCTTTATTTCACTCCCAGCTTTTACCAAATTATATTTCTTTTGAAGCTTTCTGTCCCATCAACACAACACACAACAGCCTCCAAATAAAACGGCTCAATAACAAAAAGAATCAACGTGCCCTATAGGCCCAGCCTTTGAAAGCAGCAGTTACTGACGGTATGTATGTGTCTGACCATACACTGGGGACGCAGCGAGGGAAGAGACGATTTCTAAATCTCTAGAAGTTGGCCCACGCATGGAACAGGGACAACAGGTAGTTGGGACAGTCTGATCAGGACGGAGCAAGACGAGAATCCTGGGGAGAGTATCTTACCGGGCTCTGGGGAGTTAAGAGGGAAAGACTGCTTCTCTGGGCAGGAATTTATCCAACGGTACTCCAGACAAAGGAGGGAGTGTTGCAATAAGGAAGGGGGTGGCGCGAAGAGAAGGAATAGATGGAAGGAAAGGGGATAGAGGTGGGAGCAGCCTGGAGGGGAGACAAAGGAGGGAGAGGAAGAGAGCCTGGCCAGGAAGGCCGAGGGGGGACGGGTGCCCCAGGCCAGCACAGAGGACGTTCGCTGGCAAACATGCCAGATTCAGTTTCTCTGTTGCTTCCTTAGGCTCTGAGATAAGAAGCAGAGTGGAGTAAATTGAGAAAAACTAGACAGAAGCCTCAAAATCCCTGATTCTGGAAAAACACTGCAGGGTCAGCCTCTGGACCATGGCACCTCCCCATCCCCCATGTGGCTTATGATCCATCATCCAACCCAATCCAATCCAATAGTGCCTAAAAGGACCAGGGAACCTAGACAAGAGCATCTCCAGTGGTCCAGGTCTAGGGTTGTGTGAGAAATCATTTCACAGCGTTTTCTCCTGGAAAAGTCTCCAGCCCTCAACACAATTCCACATCAGCTGGAGCTGGAAGGCAAGCTGTCCACGTGGGTGACGCAGTTCCCTGTTGACAGCACACAAGCCAGCTGAATGCAACACGTGCATAGATGCGGGTGACACTCAGAAGAAATCACACCTATGTGTTCATGGAAAGCGTGGCACCAATTTGTCACAGGGCTGAGCCTTCTTGTGGCACAGCCACATCCTGCTGCAGTGTCTCAGAGTTCAAGTGGCAGCTCTGCTTCCAACAGGAGTGTCCACTAATGTCCACTCTTGGAGGGTGTAGATGGTGGCCGGCTCAAGTCCTTGCATCCCTACCACGCTCTGAGAGTCTGGCCTCTGCCTGGCCCAAGCTCTGACTGCCACAGGCTTTTAATAAACCAATGAATGGATGATCTCTGTTTCTGTCTCTCTGCTTTTCAAATAATTGAAAACAAACAAAATAATCATGGGTCTGGCATTGTTGTAAAGTGGGTTAATGTGCAGCATGTGGCACAGGCCAGTCAGGTCCAGTCCCAGAGGCTCCACTTCCGGTCCAGATCCCCATTAATGTACCTGGCAAGGCATCCTAAAATGGCGCATGCATCTGGGCCCCTAGAACTTGCATGGTCGACCTGGGTGAAGATTCTGGCTTCAGCCTAGTCCAGTTCTGGCTATTTGGGTCATCTGGGCATGAACCAGCAGATGAAGATCTCTCTCTGTCACTCTACCTTTTAAATGCATACAATAAATATTTTTTAAAATTGCTTTTCTGGCATATTCTTTTTACCTATTTAAAAGATTTTTTTAAATAATTATTTGAAAGGCAGATTTACAGAGAGAAAAGGAGAGACAGAGAGCGTGAGTGAGATCTTCCATCAATTGGATCATTCCCCAAATGACTGCTATGCAGGAGCTGGGCCAGTCTGAAGCCTGGAGCCTGGAGCTTCTTTCAGCTCCTGCCATTGCAGGATCTCTGGCCGCACACAGCCAAATCCTCCCCTGAGAGCAGCAGATGAGTCAGTTATTTGGAGCAGACAGGATGAAAGGCATGAGGAGTCACAGCTCAGCATGGACTCAACACATCAGCGATGTAGGACTGTCAAATCAACAATGATGACTTAGGCTAAGTGATCATTGCTGAAATCATGCCCAGTAGTTCACTACTTACTGAGCAACAGAAACATCTGCCTGCCTTTAAAAGGTGAACACCCAAGAGCACTCCCAGGCAGACAACAATGTTAGCAGCTTTCTGATAAATGTCACTGAAATAAATTTGCATTTCTTAAGTATCACTTTCTTTTTTGTTGTCTCCTTGAATCTATTCACAAAGAAAATATTCTTCTATAATAAAGATTTATACTGTAATATAATAAAAACAAGAAATTTTTATACAGAAAAAATCCAAGTTGGGGTGGGGGGATATTAAATTTACTATGACAACAAAATAAAAAGCCCTAAATATTCAAAAGGAAAAATTTCTATCTTAGATAATTTCTAAATGAAAAAGATAACGCCATGAGGATGCTTTTTGTTCCAAATAACAAGATACTTCACAGTGAATTCAACAACCTAAAAGATCTACCACTGGCACAACTGACAAATTCAGTGAGAAGTCACTTTTTTGTTTGTTTTTAAATGTATTTTATTTATTTGAAAGTAGAGTGATGCAGAGAGGGAGACAGAGAACTTCCACCCAATGTTCTACTCTTCAAATGACTGGTCCAGGCTGAAGCCAGGAGCCTGGAGCTCCATCTAGGTCTCCCACATGGGTACCTGGGCCACACTCCACTGCCTTCCCAGGAGTATCAGCAGGCAAGTGGATCAGGGGAACAGCATTTGCAACTCCAACCTGAGCTCCAAATAAGGAATACCATGGTTGCAGGTGGTTGCTTACCACTCTGCACACACAATGCTGGTCCCCAGTGAGAAGTCTCACTTCAGTAATAGTTCGTTCCAGGAATCTTTATTTGAGGACCTTGCTTCTTGTCCATTCACTCGAGGCATGACCATTTTTCTCACACAAGAGCCTTCATATACTCGGGTACCTTCAAGCCACCTTATCACCTAACTGATGTCCAGTAAGAAAGAACAGCTTTCCCAGTAGAATTAAACAACTGATAAGGGAGCAACAGAGGGGAATGAGAGCCAGGAAATACTTCGCACCAGGAGACCATGTACTCTAACCCAATTTGGTTCATCACATTCTACCTCCAAATTAATTAAAATGAACAAATGTTCCTAGACACAATTTCCTCTTCTCCAAGCCACTGGAGAAGCTGGGAGGAGTGGACTTATAATTATTTTGCTATCCAGCTCTCACTTCCACACGACACTCTCTCACCCCCATTTCTGAGCTTTTATGCTCCTACAGCTGGTGATCTCATTTTTAAAATGGGGGGAGTTATACCCCCACATGGACCACCCATCATGCCCACCTCTGAGAGGCAAAAAAAAAAGTGGGGACAAAGGTCCAAGCATTAGGAGTGCATGGACAAACCACCTGGACTTCAGTTCAGACTTGCAGAGTTCTATGGTTCAAGCCAGGTTCCATGGCTTCCTAAATCCAGGAATCGACCAAGTGTTAGCAACTCCCCTGTACACTAGGATCACAGGACCTCCCCAACACCGCCACTGAAGGAGGGGAGCGGCCTGACTCACACAGCGTGAGGAGCAGTGCCTGGCACAGAGAGGCTTGACAAATGTCAGGTTCATGATTACGACTACTGCTGTTTTCAAGCGTGTCCTTGAAGTCCCAGCATAGAGGAAGAACTGGCACACACCGCAGCCTAAGTCAATGTCTATCTCACTTGTTTCTTCCTTTGGCCCTTCAAAGATGTCCCTAAAGATTGGTGTACCTAATAGCAGGCCCTTCCAGGCCCTTCCTCGCTTGCTGCGCACCTTCAGGGGCAATCTCACCCGCCCTTGTGGCTTCAGCCACTGATCTTAACTTCCAGGCACTGTTGCTCTTCATCTGTTTAAGCTCAGACATAGTTTCTTTATCTACAGGGCATCCGCCTCTGAATTTCCCCAAAGGACAATGACTTAACATGAGCAGAGCAGAATAGACCTTATCAACCTTTACTGCTGAGATGCCACATCCAACAGCTGAGCTGGTTGGTAACACACTCTTGGGTTCTCTGATGGCCTCCTACATACTCACAAATCTATCCACTTACTGAGTGCCTACTGAGTGCCTGCTACGTAGCAGACTAACCACTAGAACACTTAATTAACTAGTTATCAATCTACTTTCCCTCCTTCTAGACATAAGGTCCCAAAAGGTGACAGGAATCAGGTCTAGTTGGTACTTGTGTTCCTAATCTGCCCAAGCATGTATGCAGAACAAATATCTATTGCATGAATGAGTGAAGGCTGTAATGACATTGCTCCAGTAATGATCCTATTGATCACAAGTTAATATCAAGACATGAAGGCAATGTAGCTAATCCTTATTCTCAAAGCAGAGATACAAAACCCAACGGTGGGGACCTGGTGTGATGGCTCAATGGCTAAATCCTCACCTTACAAATGTCAGGATTCCATATGTGCATTGGTTCGTGTCCCAGCTGCTCCACTTCCCATCCAGTTCCCTGCTTATGCCCCTGGAAAGCATTAGAGGATGGTCCAAAGCCTTGGGACCCTATACAGGAAGAAGGTCTTGAATTCTCACTTCAGATTGGCTCAGCTGCAGCCACTGAGTCAATTTGGGGAGTGAACCAGCAGATGGAAGATCTTTATCTCTTTCTCTCCATAAATCTGATCTGCCTTTCCAACAGAAATAAGTAAATCTTAAAAAACGAGCAAAAAGGGTGCTTCTTCAAACATAACCAGCATTCTTATGCAGCATTCAAAATAATTGCAATGTATAATATAGATGGCAAGAACATTAAACAAATGTATCTATGTCTGAAAATGGAAGAAATTACAGGAGGCCTTAAGTGAGAAAACCACACACACACATTGAGGGCAGCAGCTGTTAGAGACGAATGCCAGACCTCACACCAGCTTTCAGTTTGGAACAACGTAAGGAAGGCACCTGACAATAGCAGGAAGAAGTGTTCTAGTGAAAGACACCCTCCTAGTGTGAGCAACAGGAAATGATGCAACCCCCATGGGCCACCACAACCCAGCCCAGCATGTCTACTTCAGCACATGCGGGGGTCTGGGTGGGGGACTACAAACTGAGACAACTCACACAGGAAAGAAAGCACCTAGTCACAGGATCCTCGGCAAGTGCAGTGTGCTCTGAGCCCGTGCATCGACAGTCCTGGCTGCGTGCATCTAAATCCCCAAGAGTGTTTATTTCACCAGAAGAGCTGACCCTTCCTGGAAATCATCAAACCTTTCAAAGCACAAAGAAAACGTGCTAAGTCCCTCTGGATGGGACTCCCAGAAACTGATGGCCTAATTCAATCCATCTCTAACATTCCTTCGTGCAGACGCAGGCTTAACAAAGAACGCCACTAAAAGCCACATTTCTTTTTCCAAACCTAATGCCAATAGTGTGTCTCATCACATATCGAAGACTATCAGAAAATCTTCCTGCCAGCGCCCACAGGCATGAGGCAAGAGACCGGGCCAGCAGACAGGGAAATCCCCCATCTGGTCCCTTCTGTTAAGGGAAAAGTAGCTTCCACGTCAAAAGAAATGGATTCTTGAAGGTGTGAACCATCCCAAAAGGCTAACTTGTGTACATCGAAGGACAAAGCAACTGCCCTGCTGACACACAATATTCTTTTCAAAGTAGATGACAAGTTCCCACTGGCAGGTGACTAGAAAATACAAGTGAATGGACAGCCCTGGAGGAGTACCTCTTGATTCCACTAAGGTGACAGCTATCAAACAAAATGTTTTGTGACATCAGGGCTAGGTGTCCTGAAAATCTTTGAAGTAGCACAAATAAAAGATCCATTTTTTTTTTCTGGGGCCAAATAAGAAGGAATTGTAGGGCACCCTTAACCATTTTCTATACAGACAGTCATGATTAACACAATGACATAGTACTTATGCTTAGTCACACTTGAAAGCTCGTTTAAGCACCGGGTTTCAAAATTTTTGACTGGTTAGAGTTGTCTGGGCTAGTATGATGTGAGAGATACAATATTTCATTCAAGAGATCTTACATAATGGTGATCAGATTTTTCTAGACATGCAAGCAGAAACTAAATAACAAACATGTGGATAATAGAATGCACGAGAATTTTAAATGCTTATTTTTCAGAACAAAGCAAAGAACCGACTGTGTGAATTCTTGGGAGTCTGTAAGCTAATCGGTATTTGCATTTCCATAGCTTGCAAGGTAAGCTCTGTGAAATTGGCCAAATGTGTAGGCTCTTATCTTGCCTTCACCCCAAATCAGTTGACCAGCTTCTAGAGAACTAGGCATGTGGGAGTTAATACCCAGGAACTCAAAAGTTACGCCAGATGATACAGATCAAAATAAGTTCAAAAGAAGTATGTTCCGGATACAGGTTTTCCACAGAACAAATTTGCGTATCAACAGGTAATGGCTCGAGTGGTCAGTGAAAACACACGTCGAAATGAAACAGACAAGGCAACGCACAACTGAACTATAAAAGGGGAAAGAACACAGAATCCAAAACTGTTCTCCAACAGGTCAAAAAAGCGAGTTTGGCAAGTCTGTATTCATCAGCATTTCAGATGCCACTCCACTGTGCTGATGAATACAGACTTGCTGTCAGGGGTGGTGTGAGTTTGGGGGGGGAATCCCAGTCTATACAAAATTGTACCACAAAATTCAAAATAAAAACATAACAAAAAGTATATATATATATGTATATATGTATATACATATTTATGTGGTTTTTAAAGATTAATCATTTCTATTGGAAAGGCAGATATACAGAGAGGAGGAGAGACAGAGAGGAAGATCTTCCATCCAATGGTTCACTCCCCAAGTTGCAGCAACTGCTGAAGCTGTGCTGATCCGAAGCCAGGAGCTTCTTCCGGGTCTCCCATGCAGGTGCAGGGTCCCAAGGCTTTGGGCCGTCTTCAACTGTCTTCCCAGGCCACAGGCAGGGAGCTGGATGGGAAGTGGAGCAATTGGCACACAAGTTGGTGCCCATGTGGGATCCCAGCACATGCCAGGCAATGATTTAGCCACTAGGCTACCACAAGGCCCTAGGTATTTATTTGAAGGGCAGAGTCACAGTCAGAGAGATCTCCTTTACTGTTTCACTCTCCAAATGGCAACAATGGCCAGAGCTATGCCAAAACCAAAACCAGGAGCTTCTGCCAATTCTTCCCACATGGGGGCAAGAGCCCAAGCACTTAGGCATTCATCTGCTGCTGTCCCACGCGCAGTAGTGGGGAAGTGGATCAAAGGTGGATCAGCCAGGACTCGAACAGGTGCCCACAAGGGACGTCAGTGTTTCAGTTAGAGTTAAACAGCTGTGCCCCAATGCCATTCCCTCTGTCATTTTTCCTTCATAGTGGCTCAAAATAAGATAGTTGTTTCTTACATTTGGTTGTCATGAAAATAATCCTGCCACGGCATGCTAGTGTCCTCATATGACAGAAAAGGAAGCTAATCCTCAAACAGTTTGAAACACTGTGCACACAGCTAGAAGGCAGCAGGGCCAAATCATGCCGAGGAAGAAGGGAAGGAAGGTGGTGGTTCAACTGACTTCAAATACAACTGCAGGGGCTCGGCAGCGTGGCCTAGTGGCTAAGGTCCTCGCCTTGATCCCATATGGCCGCTGGTTCTAATCCCGGCAGCTCCACTTCCTCTCTATCTCTCCTCCTCTCAGTATATCTGACTTTGTAATAAAAATGGAATAAATCTTTAAAAAAAACAAAAAACAAAAAACAAATACAACTGCAGTTGTAACTTAGGATGGATTTGCAATGTACTCACTTTTTAGTACCATTCATACACATCTGATTTATTTTAATAACATTTCTTGGAGGCAAGCATCTACCTGATGACAGAATTCACATCTATAAGAAGAAAAGAGTGCCCTCCTTCTCCCCCCGCCGCAAAAAAATGGAGCCAGCATTGTGGGATATGGGTAAAGACAACTCCTACAATGCTAGCATCCCATCACATCCCATATGAGTACTGGTTCAAATCTTGGCTGCTGCCCCATTTCCAATCCAGCTCTGTGCTAACGGTCTGGGTAAAGCAGACAAAGATGGCCTAAACCCTGCCACTCAAGTGGGAGACTCAGTTGAAGTTCCTGACTTCAGCTTGCCCTAGCACTGGTCACTGCAAGCTATGTGGAGAATGAATTCATGGATGAAAGGTCTCTTTCTTCTCTCTCCCCAAAATAAAGGAAGGTCTCGGTGCATTTACGTTCCAAAAGTTACCTAGCAGATGTCAGAACAGTGCTGTCAACCACAGCCTAAGCCTGCCTTCCCCGTCAGTCACCACTGCCCTGCATGCAGCGGTGCTGGGTGACAATCCGCCAGCAGATGTAGAGTCTTCCAACCCACACTTATTCCCACATTTGCAGGTGTGGAAGTAGACCAGGAGTCTATTGGTCTTGACTCCGGGAAGCAGGCTGACACTCATCAGCTCCTCACGAGTTTTTGCTGAGTCCAAAACATGGAATGGGGCAATGCTCCTTTCATCATGTTCTTCTCAAAGTCGGTCAACAAACCTCAAGACTCTCAAAGTGTACAAATACACTTGAAAAGCCACTAAGCGCTCACAGGCCAGGGAAAGGCACATGGCTGAGCTCAGTGTCAAGCTGGAGGAGGCAGGGTAGGAGTGCCTGTGTCCATCGTCAGGAAATGAGGTTGGGCAAGGGCGTAAATGTACACCTCCACTCGAGGAGAGTGAGGCATTAAGAATAAATGAATCTAGCAGAATGCCCAAATTTGACTGACACTCACCATATTGTGTCTTTAGTTGCATTGCTAAACACCTATTGGGAAAATAAATCTGTGAATTTATATTTGGAATATAATTTTAATTGGAAAGTATAATTAAATTGTTCAATAAATGCTGCCAATCTTACCTCCACAAGGTAAGAGAACAGGTCGTTAGAAAATATGAAACTATCTCATCAAAAATATTGTGAGAAAAATCATGTTAAATACTTCTAACGCTAGCTTTTACTTGGAGTACCAAGATTTTTAAAAAAATAGAAAATAATGTCTCCTATAATAATTTGAGCTGATTATAATAGATTGTACCTTTACAGCTCAACAACGTTCCTGAAGATTTCCATGTTCTCAACAGGCTATCAAGCAGGAACTTAGAAAAAAGCATTGCAATAAAACTAAGTTTGCATACTTATTTGTCGCCAAAAGAGAGTGGCTCAATTGTTTTATTATGAATATATTGTAAAGCCTCTGCATACATATTTATGCACAAAGAAATTGAAAACAGAGTGCCAGAAAACTGATAAAATAGTACATGCCATGCATCTTGCTCAGTGATGTCCCATCTTCAATTATAGATATTCCACTCACATGGATCAAAGATCGTGGTTGAATCTGAGGTAGTACCTCTCAGGTTTCAGATTCATTCAGTTTCAAGCAGTGTGGTACCATCATCATCCTCATCTACAGATGAATTGCTTTTACTATTATTACCTCTACTTTGAGATATTTCATTCTGCCTTTTCAAAATCCTATTAGGATAGACCTTGTAGGCAACTTGTCCAAGTTGGAAGCAATTTGCCAAAAAAAAAAAAAATACACCTTCAAAATTGGGCATGGTATTTTCAAGATATGACACTAAGCCATAAAACTCTCTAGGCAATTTTAACCATTCCTACAAAAAAAAATAAGTGTTAAAAATGCATATTATGGTATAATTCTTAAAAATTATTCTAACAGAAACCCGTTAGTCTGGGAGAAATTGTGTTCTCTCTTATGCTTGGATTATTTCAACTAATTCTACAGCTGATGATTTCAGAGTCTCCATCTCAGCTTGGCCTCTTAGGAAGTCAAAACCTGCAAGAACTACAGGCACAGGTCAAAGACACATCCACCTTCAGATTCACAGCATCAACTAAGCTTGCTCTCACCATCCAAACTTTTCTTGCTCCTTGTTCATTTCTGGTGTCTACTTGGGATTGGAGGTCACCTCCAGCTTGGTGCAGCTCTCCTTTCCCAACCTCCAGAAAGTCACCACGTCCAGTCAGTGCTACCCTCAGTGGCCTTTTCTCTGTTTCTTTCACTGTCAACAGTCCAGCCCCAGCAGTCTTGAAACCAAGCCCCCATAATGTAAGAGTAGGACCTATGGGCCCGGTGCAGTGGCCTAGCGGCTAAAGTCCTCGCCTTGAATGCGCTGGGATCCCATATGGGCACCGGCTCTAATCCCAGCAGCTCCAGTTCCCTGCTTGTGGCCTGGGAAAGCAGTCAAGGATGGCCCAAGAACTTGGGACACTGCACCCGTGTGGGAGAGCTGAAGGAAGCTCCTGGCTCCTGGCTCCTGGCTCCAGATCGGCACAGCATCAGCTGTTGTGCTCACTTGGGAAGTGAATCATCAGATGGAAGATCTTCCTCTCTGTCTCTCCTCCTCTCTGTATATCTGACTTTGTAGTAAAAAGAAATAAATCTTTTTTTTTTTTTTTTTTTTAAAAGAGTAGAACCTAGCCTCCGGTCTGTCTCTCTCAGCACAAGGCTCCCTTGGCTGCCCTTTGCAACAGGAATTCATTGAATTGAGGGAGGGACACAACTGGTTCCACAAGATTCTGACCACAAACAGCCACCTGCTTCTGTGCAGGTGTGGATCCTGATGCCAGTGTGGTCTGGAGGACTCCACTGGGGGCGTTCCTGGAGCACATGGAACATGCAGGTGACCCACGCCTCGGGGAGGTGCTAACTGAAACTGATGCTGAGTAGAAATCATTTTCCTACTATTTGGAGACATGCATCACATTCGACTCAATATACCTGCTTCAACTCCAAAATTTTGTCTGAAGTTTAGTCTTCAAGAAGCTTTTCTTGGGAGCAGTCACTGGACCCAGTTGCAAGGATGCTACCATTGAATGCAGTGCAATGGCTCAATTGCTAAACCTCCCCTTGCAAGAGCTGCCCCACCTCCTCTTCAGCCTGCTGCTTGTGGCCTGGAAAAACAGTAGTAGAAGATGGCTCAAAGCCTTTGGGACATGAACCCACGTGGGAGACCCAGAGGAAGCTCCTAACTCCTGGCTTCAGATTACATCAGCGCCAGCTGTTGCAGCCATTTGGGGAGTGAACTAACAGGCAGAAGATAATTTTTTTGCTGTCTCTCCTTCTCTGTGTAAATCTGCGTTACCAATAAAAATAAGTACCTTTTTTAATGTTCCTATTCATACTCTGCTGGGACACCCTCATCCCATATAAGAGCAATGAGTTCAAATCCTGGCTTTGATTCAGATCCCAGCTTCCTGCTAATATGCAAACTGGCAGGCAGCAAGTGGGGCTCAAATGCTTGGGTCCCTGCTGTTCACACAGTACATCCAGACTGGGATTCTGCTTTCTGGCCTTGGCTGCTTCCACCCTGGCTTCTGTGAACATTTGGGGGAAGGAACCTACCTAGAGGAGATCTCTGTTTCTCTACAATTTAATAAACCTCCAGAAATTTTAAAAGAACTTTCCACTAATGGTACCAAGTACCATAAAGATAATTCTGAAACAACAAATAAAACATTCTAAAAATAAGACCCAGTGCAGTAGCTAAAGTCTTCACCTTGCACGCCCCGCGATTCCATATGGACGCTGGTTCTAATCCCGGTGGCCTCACTTCCCATCCAGCTCCCTGCTTGTGGCCTGGGAAAGCAGTCGAGGACGGCCCAAGGCCTTGGTTTCCTGCACCGACGTGGGAGACCCAGAAGAGACTCTGGGCTCCTGGCTTTGGATCGGCTCAGCTTTGGCCGCTGTGGCCGCTTGGGAAGTGAATCAACGGATAGAAGATCTTCCTCTCTCTCTCTCTCCTCTTCTCTGTATATCTGACTTTGCAATAAAAATAAATCATTTTAAAAACATTCTAAAAAGTGGACGCCAAGCCCCGTTTTGGGGGGGATCAATTCTTTAATGCACTGCAGTCTGAAGAAACAACAAAATCGTACGACCCCCACCAACATTTTTTAGTGCATTTTCTTTTGGTACTGCTGAAAGGAAAGAAACTAGATTCTCTATAGGAATGCATAATATTCAGGCTTTTGATCCCGCATTTTAATTCATTCTCAACAACTCTGCAAAGGAGTGAAGAATTAAGAAACATGGCCAACAGCACATATTTCCTAAGTGGTAGAGAAATCCCGATTCTCCTTCCTCTATCCCTGGAGAGGACTACGCTCATCCTTCCCGCTTCTCCTCCCCACCTGCCCTGCCGCACAGACTGACGCATCCAGCAGGGCCTGTGTACGGCACACATCTTCAGAGAACTGCACATACACCACACACAGCTACAGCTTGTATCCCTGTTATCACTCGACATGCTTGTCAGCCTTTTCCTGTAACATTAAACATGCGTTAAAAGCATCATTTGGGTAGGCACATTGTTTTCCAACTCGTGCTTTTTCTAAGTTATCCACCAACCTCCATGTTTTCAGAAAAATCTGTGACTTCCAGGACCCTTTATAAAACTCCGTTGTTTTCCTTAATTTATTTGGAAAAGCATATCTCAGGTGAATTCAGACAGCCTATTTAATTTTTGTTCAACTCTGGTGCACACAAAATGGCTCTTGCATGCATACTGATCCTTAAAAATTCATGTAATTCTCAATTTTTATAGTTTCTCTAGTTTATGGATTACATGGTCTCAGTCTCCTCATCATTGTTTTAAGTAATTTCACTGTTGAAAATGCAATAATATAAAAAATTTTAGACACTGTTTTGAGACACTTTTAAAGACAGGTTCAAATTTATAAAAAGATACAATAAACTCACTCTTTTTAAAAGATACATATTTTTATTTAAAAGAGTTGCAGAGAGACCAATCTTCCATCAAGTAGTTCTCTCCCTAAACGACCACAACCAGTGGGATGGACCAGCCAGGAGCTTCTTCCAGATCTCCCATGGGGGTGACAGGAGCCCAGTGATTTAGCCCATCTTTCACTGCTTCTCCCAAGCCATAAGCAGGAAGTAGAATTGAAAGTGGAGCATATGCAATACTCATTGGTTCCAATGGAGGTCGGGGCTGAGAACAGAACCAACCCAGGGGTTACAACCACCAGCTGATCGGAGTGATGGACTGTGGCGGGCACTGTGCTTACCAGTAGTGCATGTAGGAGCCTGGACTGGGAACACCTCAAAGTTTCTTTGGGGATTGCCCTGAACAAAATGGAGGAATCAAAACATTAACCAAGAAAAGATGGAAGATGGAGTAGATCAATCAACCACCTCAGCTATATGTTGGCAGTGAAATAATGGACAAGGGGAAACTCTATTATGGACTACGTCAATCAGTGGACTCTGCACCAGTCTCATCGTACCTGGATTGTTGCTGATGATATCTTGGAGTTTCTAATTGATCAGGGTGACGCTCTGCTGGCTCTGCCTTCAAACCTGAGAGGGCGTCCCTTGACTGGACAGTGGGATGCTGGACTCTATGTATGGTGTGAGCTTGTAATGAGGGAATCCCAACGGAACTTATGCATCAAGGTGAAGGAATCCACCATGGGGGAAGGGTTTGGGGTGAAGGGGGGAGAATCCCAGTACCTATGAAATTGTGTCATGTAATACAATGTAATTAATGAATAAATGAGTAGAGAAAAAAAAAAAAAGAAAGTGGAGCATAATGTTGCAGCTGTTGACTTTATGTGGTTATACTGTAACTGTGACCTGAATAAACTCACATTCCTAAAAGAAGGAACCACGAGGTAAGCAATGAAATAGTGGCTAACTGTAGTTAGAAAGCTACTGCCTCTGAACAGGAAATCCAGCAGGAAGAGGAAGAGACGGGGGAATCATGGAGAAAACCGCTTCATCTGGGGAGGGTGAACCTCGGTCAGGGCTGAGCTCTGCACTAATTCATCATGTGGGCCTCCTCTAAGATACAGTGCACAACGTACTAGATGGACTCTGGGGCAAGCTCTATCAAAAGCACACAAACATTTCCTCACAGTCAATATTTGAAGCAAAGTCAAAGTCAAGGATTTCATGTGAGGCTCTATCAGAGCTGGGTCATGCAGGTGTGCCACATCCTGGTTGGCACACGGTGGTTGGCACACCTGCTGGTTGGGAGAGCTTAGGGTGTCCAGGAGATAAGTGGTTCAAGGCCTCTCGGGCCATGCCTTCAACATCACGTCTCTGAGACATGCATGCACAGATCTACTGAGCAGAGTAATTCCAAGTTGAGATTGCTAGCAGGCTACGCAGCTCAGGGTTCCTGCATTATTGACTGGAACTACAGCCATACATTCTCAATGCTTAAGACAAAAGAATAAATAGCATTTGCCCATGAGCAGAGCTGCTGTGTTGTCATCCCACACAGTGGGCAATGGCTGGCCTCAGAAGAATGGCTTTGAATTGCTCCCATGCTCCCACTCAGCTCGGTTCCCAGTGACGGACCCTGAGACCTGAGTATTGACTCTGGCGAAATCTTGAGAGCAAGGGCAGCTCCATGTGTGTTCATTACACACCACACAGAAAGGACTGTGTCTCTTCCAGCCCTCCAGTTGTACCCTTCCTGCCAGCGGGGACACAGAGCCTAGACGACACCAACAATGGATCCTCATCGCATACCTTTCAAACAACGCATCGCAAACTCTCTTGGGATTATCCAGTCCCTCATAGTCATGTTTTTATTGCCTGGACTCAGCTTGAGTCTCATACATAATTATGCAAAACTGTGCTGTGCAAGGACTATTGGTGACAAGAGGAAAAATGACTCAGGACACCTGAACAATGACTACAAACCAGAACTGTGTTCAAAGATTTATAATTGGGTCCGACGTGATAACCCAGTGGCTAAATCCTTGCCTTACACGCCCAGGATCCCTTATGTCTGCTGGTTCACACTCTGAGTGCTCCACTTCCCATCCAGCTCTGTGCCTATGCCCTGAGAAAGCAGTGGAGGATGGCCCAAAGCTTTGGGACCCTGCACCCACATGGAAATCTCAGAAGATGCTCCTGGCCTTGGATAGGTTCAGCTCTGGCCATCGCAGTCACTAGGGGGTGAATCAGCATACCGTATCTTTCTCTCTGTATCTCCTACTTTCTGCATATTTGCCTTTTCCAATAAAAATGTAAATAAATCTTTGTTAAAAATTGTAATTTCCTTGGTCTTTAAACTATTATTTCCAATTACAAGTATGGACACACAAATTCTGAACAGTCAAGAAATCTTACACAAGTTACGGAGTAATTCAACGTCATTGAACTAATATCTAGCTCTAAAGCCATTAATCCGCCATGGAGTTCCAGTGTTCCTATGAGATATTCATGAGTAAAATGTTTTAAAATACTTTCACTAACTTTAAAGCATTGCATTAGGGTCAGTGGCTGTGGCGTAGGGGGTCAGGCTGTTGCATGCAGCACTGGCATCCCATATCGGCACTGGTTTGTGTCCTGCCTGCTCTATTTCAGTTTCAGCTCCTTGCTAATGCACCTAGGAAATCAGTGGGAGATGGCCCAAGTCCTTGGACTCCTGCATCCCCATGAAGATCTGGAGGAAGCTCCTGGTTCCTGGCTTCAACCTGGGCCAGTCTGGATTTGGGACCATCTGGGGAAAAAATAAGTACAAGTCAGTTCTGTCTGTCTCTCTCTAGCTCCACCTTAAGAGATAAATAAATCTTTAATGCTTCATTCTACAGGATCAGGTATGCAAAATAAATAAAACAATGACTGCTGTATAACTCAAAACGGAAGGCAAAATTACGGAAAATTTCATGACTTAGAACTTACACTCTGTGATATGTAGTTGGAATTTGGATAAAGAGAATCAAGAGCTTAAGCAGAAGCACAGAGTCTGAGATTCCCCACGCAGGAAGGAGGACTCATGGGGCAGGTTTGGGGAGACAAAGAAAGGTGGACTGTTTCCTGCCATATGGAAAGGGCTCTTGGCTGCCAGGCAATGTGGCTTGGAGCAGTATGCTTGCACCATAAATTCTGGCATTCCAGGTGTGCAAGGGGTAGGCCTAAACTTGAGATTTTCATGATGGAGTACAGGGCCCAGTAATAGCAGCAAGAGATGGAGAAATCAAAGATAGAAGCTTAGATGGCCTAGATATTTATTGCTTCCACAGAAATGTAGATGGCAACATTCTGGGGTCCTGACAACTACACTAGAGGTAGATGGGGCAAGAGACCCAGTAGGTCAATCTGTTTTTTGTTTGTTTGTTTGTTTGTTTTAATTCTATCAAATACAATGGAGTGGGCATTTGGCACAGTGGGTACGGTAAGACTTAGGGCCCTGCAATCAGTGTCTGAGCATCTATTCTCAAGTCCCAGCCTCAATTCCTACTATTGTGCACTCAGGGAGGGCATCGAGAGACCTTCAACTGACTGGACGCCTCCCACCCCAGGGTAGACCTGTATTGGATTTCTGGTCAGAAGTTTGGCCTGGCCCAGCCCCTACTATTGCAGGCATTCGGGGGACTGAATCTGCAGACAGAATTCCCCTTCTCTGTCTCTCTCTCTGTTTCAAATAAATAAAAGCAAAGTTCAGAAAGATGGAGAAATGGGAAAAGAGTTCGTTCACCTACTGGTTCACTCTGCAAATGGCTGGCAACACCCACGGTCTGGCCAGCCTAAAACCAGGAGCCTGAAATATCAGGGGCTCCTCTGGGAGTGTAGGAGCCCACAGACTTGAGTCCATCCCCTGCGGCTTTCCCAGGCATGTTCACAGGAAACTGGATAGGAAGTGGAGCAGTTGAGGCTCGAACTAGATTACACATGGGATGCCAGCTTTTCAGGTGGTAGCTTAACTTGTTGAGCCACAATGCCAGCCCCAAAATGAACATTTCTAATAGTCTGTTAAGAAAAATAATTCTGGGGACCCAATAGAAGCTTTTCTGAATATTCTGAAAATACACCAGTCTCATTCCTCAGCAATGATTAGGAAGCTATAATATTGTCTATCCCAGAGGCAGAAATTGAACACACTCAAATACAACCGTAAGTTATTTAATAAATTAGGTACCCAAAACTACCAGAAATGTATTAACTATTTATTTTTAGTATTCATTATTTATTTGAAAGGGACAAAAGGGAGAGGGGGACAAGTCTCCCATTCAAGGGTGACCATCCTGATTCCTCTTGTCCCAAAGAAGTGTCTGCTTTAGGACCGGCCTCGTGGCACAGCAAGTTAAGGCACCGTTGGGAATCCCTGCACTCCATATTAGAATGCCAATTCAAGTCCTACCTATTCTACCTCCAATCCAGCCAACCAGTAAGTAAATAATTTTTTTCAAAAAGAAAAAGCCACCTCTGTCCTTCTGAAATTGCTAAACAAATACACCTCATCCCAAAGGGGGGTTAGCAAAGTATTCCTATTATCCTCTAACTACACTTCTTCCCTATTACTGCTCAGTTAGCCAATGCATGGAGATAGAGTAACATTCCCATGTGATGATATCAGTCAATTTATTTTCTTAAGATTTCTTTTTATCGCAAAGTCAGATACACGGAGAGGAGGAGAGACAGAGAAGATATTCCATCCAATGATTCACTCCCCAAGTGACTGCAATGGATGGAACTGAGCCTTCCGAAGCCAGGAGTCAGGAGATTCTTCCGAGTCTCCCACTTAGGTGCAGGGTCCCAAGGTTCTGGGCTGTCTTGAACTGCTATCCCAAGCCACAAGCAGAGAGCTGGATGAGAAGTGGGGTCACTGGTTTAGAGCCAGTGCCCATATGGGATCCCGGTGCATGCAAGGCGAGGACTCCAGCCACTAGGCTACCATGCCAGGCTCTTGATATGACTAAATTTCAAGGGAAGTGCACACACCCGTAATGAAAGGAGAAGGACATGGAAGGAAAAATGAGCTGTCATGGAATGACATCATTCGAGCAACAAACAGAGATAGTCTGATAACCAATTTAAACCTACAAATCCACCTGCTTCTCTGATTCCCAAAATTGAATTCTAGACAAAAGCCAGTGGAAAATTCCAGGTGTAGGCCAGGGCAGCAATGTCAGATTTTAGTGGTGTTATTTTCAAAAAGTTTGGAAGTGTGAGGTTAGGTAGAGAGGAAAAAGAAGCAAACAAAGCAAAATCAAATTCTAAACATGTAAATCCAAACATTCGAATGATTTTTTAAAATTAGCGCTTTGGTTGTCCAGCTGCATGTGGCAACCTGGAAGTGATTGAAATCGTGCTATGTAATCAGGGCAGGTGGGTCAGAAGGCAGCACAGAGCACAGAGGGTGGCTGGAAAGCACCTGGGTTTCTCTGGGACCCTCCCCCATCCCCACCCAGTGACCTGCACCTGCCCCAGTGATGCCTACTCAGTGTTCTCCAGCCTTCAAAATCTATCATGTTAGGGCTTCAACCACTTTCATTAGAACAAATAAAAGGGAAACATACAACAGCAATCACTAAAACAATTAATTTCCTTGACAGTTAAAAAAATATGATCCAAGCATGAGGGATATTAGGCCTGAAAGCAGCCAGTTATCCTTTGACAAATGTGACCTGTCTAGAAATTCAAATTGCCCCAAGCCCAAGGACCACTGAAGCCCATCCACCTGCCAACGTTCGCTTGTTTTCAGATTCACTCTGAACGGTTTCCCAGACTCCAGCAGTGGCAGTTACTGGGGCTTCTTACCCCCACTCCCCTTTCCAAGGCGGTGACTGAAGTGCTATCCGTAACACTGGAAATACTAACACAGTCCACTGGGAAAATGGAAAAGGGCAGTCAGTTAAGATGAACACCTCAGCTGTGCTGCCATTTTACGAAGCAGTCACGCTTTGAGAAATGACACGTCCTGACCCAAAATAATTTTTCAAAGTCCAAATTTTAAGGACAACACTTTTTGCGTTCCTATGTCTCAAGAGCTGTAGGTACTGGAATTTCAACATTGGGTTCTAAACACAGACTGAATTCTTTCATACTAAACACATACTGTAGCTAAATTAGATTTTTATAGAATTAGAATACAGTGTGCTTCAGCTTTCCAACACTAGGCTTCAAGTTATTTAAAGAACTTATTACTGCCACACACTATGCATCTATTCCGTGTATAGACACTTACTGTCATTGTTCTATAAAATCCTTTGTTAGGGCTCGGCAGTGTGGCCTAGTGGCTAAGGTCCTCGCCTTGATCCCATATGGCCGCTGGTTCTAATCCCGGCAGCTCCACTTCCTCTCTGTCTCTCCTCCTCTCAGTATATCTGACTTTGTAATAAAAATAAAATAAATCTTTAAAAAAAAAATCTTTAAAAAAAAAATCCTTTGTTAGCCTGTCATAATGATCACTGTAAATAATTATATTTACTAGCTTTACTGATAATTGCTCTAACCAAAAGACAAATCCCAACAGAAAACATGATGTAAAAATGTAACCATTTCCTTAGCATGACATGGAGTATTCTAAAAAGGAAATCATCCCGATTTCCATTAATACTGAAAATCAAGTATATGCTAGCTTATTCAATGACCTTTAACTTTCAAAAACTTCAATGAACAATATCCTTACTTAATACACCCAAAAGTCACATATTATAGTTTGCATTTTGCAGAAGAATAAAGAGACGGGGAACAGATAGGTGGCTTGCTCAAGATTGCCTCACAACATGGGGTTACAGCCAGGGATCCACAGGTGCCGCCTTACTGTAGCAGCTGCTCCTCATTTACACATTGCAATGTTCCACACAGCTATCTTTGTAAATTGACTGAATTCTTGTAATTCACTAGGTGGCGTTACTCTGACAAACTCTACAGCGACATCACTGTCACACAGAGCCACACTTCAATTTTGTATTTTGTGAATGGTGTCCTGACACAGGAATGCCTCGGCTGCTCTGTACATGTGATCTGTTCTACCATGCTAGAGATAACGGGACTCAAGGCAAAACTGGCTTTGGTTAAGTTAGAGGACAACTGCTAACTAGGAAGAGGAAGAACTTTCAAGCATTTCTATGTTGCTAATACCCCATAATCGGAAGACCTTTCTCACGCATCACAGAAAGCAGACATTCTTGCTTTCCATGACGTAGGGCAAGGCAAGTGTAGTCCAATATGTGAAGAATAATAAAGAGCTGTGACTCAGGACTGTATTAGCAAGGCAGGATGCTTTATTTGGTTACAAATCTGTCAGATAGGAAAGAGCTTTATCCTTTTAAATAACTGAAATAATGATTCTATTATTTCCCAGATTAAACAATCCATGAAACCCACGCCCCTGATGGCTCACCCATCTCATCTGAAGTTGGGCAAAGGCGCATCTGTACAAATGGGAAAGTACAAGGAAACGCTCCTCAAAAGTACACCTGACAATGATCTAAGGTGAATTAAAGAAAACTCGGCACATGTACAATGCTGATGAACACAGCGATGAGGCATCTGGGAGAGCTGACCGTGTTTTAACAAATAACCTTTGCATATCTAATGAGTGGCCCCCCAGAAGACGTGAGCACACACAAACAGCCACGATCACCCAACTTCTAGGGACATAATGAAAACAAAGAAAAGGAAGTGAACAGCAGTGACTAACTACGTACATTCAAAAACAATGACCACACTGACATTCATTAAGGACACAGTCTGTTTACTTAGGTCTGAAACAATAGTTGACATACTGTCCCTGCTTCTTTAATTCCTCTTTTCTTTATCTGCAAACAGTTGTGTAGTTCGCCCGTGACAGTATTGCAAGATAGTAATAGGGATATCATTAATATTGCTAAGTGACACCTGGCACAAAGAGCAGCCAGCCAGACCAGCTGTGATTCAAAAGTCTATTCGGGAAGTCTATTCTCTCAAAGGGCCATGTAGGCTGCACGCTCCAGCACACCTACTGTTTTCATTTCAAAAATAATGAATAAGAGTTCAATGGCCAAAGTAAGATTCCTTCACCAATAAAAATGCCATTTATTGGCAGGAAAAGAAAAGTTATCAAGGAGTGAAATACACTCATTTTGAACATGTTAAGGCTCTTGGCTTCCTCAAACTTACAAACCGCCAAGCAGATTTTTTTTCAAGTTTTCTGATTTGCCAAGTTTTAACATACACTATATCTGAACACTAAAGTCAAAGTCAATTCATAAGGGAAACTTGGGCACAAAGAACAAAGCCATCAGACGTATGGCTCTGCCCATCAACAAATCACAGGGAACTCTGATGGAGCCGGGAGGAAACTTTGAGCTGCCCGCAACTGCAGGGCGGCCGGTCAGCCAGAGGCAGCCTTGCCAAGGCGGAGCCCACACAAAACTGAGTCCCAGCCTCCTAGCCTCCCGCTGACTTCACAGACACTTGACGGAAAGCCAGATCGGCTCGTCAGCTGTCACGGCTCACCAGAATTAAAACTATTCTTGAACCACCCAGCAGAAAAACGATGCCTCCCCACACCCCGCACCAACGTGTCCAGCTCAAAGTCCCGGCTATCATCTATGACAAAGAGCCTCCCTAGCTGAACCTGTGAGAATGTCACACCTGGAACTAGACATTCCGCGAAGCTGCTTCCCGAGGAGCTCCTAAGACCTGCCACACACGCACGCCCACTGAAGGAATGACAAGGGAACTTTGCAGTCCTCTGCGGCTGGCCACTGACAAGGCTAGATGGCAAGAAGGGAAGTGTTTCCTACCTGCAGCCCTCTCCGTCTTAGAATGCTGGACTCATCCATGTCACCCTCTGCTGTCTCTGAGCCTCTCACCACAGCCTAGCCAATGCTGTACTACCTCGGGTTGGCCACGCTAATTCAGAGCCCGGCAGCTGCTAAACACTTACATCACGCCCTAGCTGATTGGAGCCCAGAGTCAGCTGGTCCCGCTTAGTTATTCACTCCAGCAACTTCAGAGATCCCCGCTGCCTGCAGTTGGCTGGGAGTGAGCAGCAAGTGGGGTCCAACACCTAACGCGTTTTATCCAGGCAGGCTGAGGCGGCGCTGACTGGTACCGGGCAACTGGCGCACACGTGGGGTCCCTGTTTTTCCTGGTTTTTCACTCCTTCTTCGGAATGCTGGCCATGGCGTCGCAGGCAACCAGCAATCAGCTTTCCTCAGAGGCTTCAGGTCTAGCTCCTTCGGAAGCAACGGTGAGGTCAAGGTGGCTAAGTCGATCCGGTGACCGACACCTCTTTAACAGGCAGCTGCTGATTGGGACGGTGGAAAAGTAGGGCACAGCTGGGCAGCCAAGCAGCACCGTGCTGCCCGCGCTCCCCCGCGCTCCTCTGAAGGCATCAAAGAAAGTGAAATGTAGCAGAACGCACAGGATGCCTGCGAAGCTGCAGATCTGGGCGGCTCAGGGCGGCTGTGCCCCTAGCCAGCTGCCTTCCAAGGCACACCTCACACCTCCCAGTGGGAAAGCCCTTCATTTACATAAATACTTGCTGCTCTGTTCCTTGCTCGGAGACCTAGAGATGTTTGACATTTTTCATTTCCCTCACAATAACTTAGTTCTATTGCTAGCTAAAAGGGGGGCAGGGGGGTGCGAGGGGGTAGAAATGCTTCAAGCTGTCATTAGCTGGGATATTAACCTATTTAGAATCTATCAGCAGCTAAAAAGAAAGACTCCCATCATGTGCAATTTCACAGTCTGTTTAGGCTTGTTTACCCTGCTCATCCTCATCTTATTTCAATTCGAGGCAACCTAGAGATGAACATTAAGCTTTCATTACTGGCAGGGCACAGAAGCAACAATATACAGTACTGCCAATTTATAATAAATTATTCCCCTGGGTGCCTACTTTCAAAGATACTTAAATTGAGAGAACAGACTAGTCTTGAGGATAATCTACAGTTTGTCTCGCAAACATCCTCTCCCTCGCTCTATCCATCACATTTTTTTTTCTTGAAAGAAAGACAGAAAATTAGGCATCATATTTTTTTTTTCAGAAAAGATCAGTCACCCCTGGGTTTTCCCCAATCCAGAGAGCTAAACATTTTCCACTGTGTGGGGAGGGAAAAGAGCTCCTTCCCGCATTCACCTGCTCTTCCACTAGCTGTCGGTCTAGCTCAGCCTGTCAACACACTATTAGGCTTGCTATCAATTGATTAGATTATGTCATTAAAAATAGCTCAGGGATTTATGAATCTAACCACTGAGGAAAATTGATTGCATTTTACATTCCCAAATGGGCTTGGCACACGTCTTCAGACGTACTGAAAGAGGTCTTGTCAAACGATGATGCCACCCCAACACCACCCCTAACGGATGTATCCAGGGAGGACAATGTGTGCTTTCCCGCACTGTCACTGGATACTGTTAAGGGCGAGGGCCCAGAGTCTTCAGCTACTTCTCCCTTACTCATGGAGCCACCCCATCTCCAGAAAAAGGAAAGAACTAGTCACAGCTCAGGTTCAAGTACACCAACACGCTCCAGAGTGGTTATTCTGAAAGATTTCTAAAGCCTACGTTGACACGTAAGGACAAAAGAATAAGGAGAAGAAATAGCTCTCCAGGCAGGAGATAGGTTTGTCACCTGCCACAAGCTCCATAGCTGCTGGGACACACACCTGCTCCCTCCCCAGGCTTACCTGCACTCAAATCTCTACAAAGGGAGGATCCCAATTTCCAGAGAAGACAAAGGGGACGGTAACCTATGCCTCCTTTCTCCCAAGTGCCCTCTCCATCTCGTCCTTCCCCATCCCTCCCCATCCCCCCCCCCCCTTCAGGATGCTGCTTTCCACAGCCACACCATCTCAACTTCAGCATCGCCATCCTCTCACTCCCAAGGCAGGAGGAATCCCGATGGATTTTAGGCAAAGGCCTTGCCCCTAAAGCTCACATTGTAAAAAGTGAAAGCCAGTCATGAGGTCCTTACAAATGCTGCAGGAAAAATAAGGGCAGAGCCCGGCCTCAAGATCCCACTAAAGAGACAGAGGAAGAACACCTTCTCCTTGAAATCAAGATCACAGGTAGCCAAGGGGGGTGGGGAGATAAACCACGTGCAAAGCCCAGGAGCATCTTACTGTGACCAGTTGAGTAAGCTAGCGGGAAGTACAATCAGAAGATGTGTCGAGGACACACTGTCCGAAAGCCAGCTGACGCGCATGCCAGATAAGTGGACATCCCTGTGTCCCAGACCCTTCTCCACTCTGGTGCTTTGCGGTGTGGGCCTGACACAGAGGAATGAGGCTATAGATGAAGAGTGTGATTCCCAACAAAAGAATACATTTTGAGATAAAATCTGGTTTCGTATTCTACCACTAACTAAGTCTAAAATGAGGATTATGACCACTGCACCATCAAATCTACTATGAGAAATATCGACTACCTGTCAAAACGCATCACGTTGAGAAGTGATGCACATACATTTTAAAGAAATAAAACCAGCTAGAGGCAAAAACATTTGGGACAAAAATGAAAGGCTGTTGTAAAATAACATCAAGCAATAATGGCTTAGTGGAGGGAATAGTAAGAAGAAAATGGCTACATTTACCCTTCGCGATATATTTTCTCATCAAGATAAGCCATGTGTTAAAATGCAATAAAAACTTCAAATGATAACACTAGTCACAGGTAATAATTAGGATCTAGCCTAATTTCCATTAATAAACTCATTTTCCTGCAATTTTATACCTTCGTGGAATACTTTCACAATATTGTGAGTCAATTCACAGAGTGAATCCTTGATGTGTACTGCTTTTACACGTGAATTCAAATAATAAACTCTCAGGCATTGCTATTAATTTCAATCCAAAGCCAAGGGTTTTGTGATGTTTGACTTAAAAAAATTTTTTTTCTATGAGTTCTCCACATGTCCTGTTTATTGTAAGCATAAATTATCAGAATATTCAAAATCCATGACCATTGTAATCCAGGTCAGATTTCAATTTTTATAATTTTTGCGATTACATGGTTCATGGAAACAGAAACAATTCCACATTCCCACTGAGAAAAAGCAAAGAGAACTTACAGAGTTCATTCATCCACAACTTCCCAAAATTGTTGATTGAGATTTGTGTAGTCTCTCTTTAGCGATACTGCTTGCTGCCAAGACTCAACTTTGTCAGATACCCGTCACGTATTTAGAAATGTTAGCTCTGTTAGTTCTACATGGGTTACCCTCAAGTAAACACATCATTGTTCTAAAAATCTATTTACTGATTTGAGAAGTAGGGACATAGAGACAGAGCTGCCATCCAATGATTCACTCCCCAAATTCTCAAAACATACATCACCAACTGCAACCCAAAGCTCTCCCACGGGAGGCAGGAACCCAAGCACTTCAATCCTTATCTATTTCCTCCCAGAGGACATCTTGGCATCACGACGAAGACAGGAGTTGGAGACAGGCACTACAACACAGGATGCAGGCATCCCAAGCAGCATCTCAAACACCTGGTCCCAGTGGACAGGTTTTCTCATTATACCCATTTTGCAGCAGTAATTGGATAATTGTAGAGGAAATGCTGTTTTTTTTTTTGACAACATTGAGACATATAATGTTACCAAACTTTCACCATTTGAATCCCCCATGGAGCTGGAATCAGCCAAAGGGGTACAGAAAGGATTCTTTGCCACAGGAGGCTTCTCCCTGTTTCTCAGCCAGGGTAGACATGCCAAGGACAGTGTAGGCTGAGCACCTCATCTCCCCAGAGTTTTCAGGGGGCTAGGAAGGTCACTGTGAGCACTTTCACCACAACCATGGCAGCTTCAATCTAAATGAGCCATGTAAGTGAGCCACGTCACTCAACAAGGTAGACCCATAACCACAAGCAACATTAATCCTTGTACTCTGCTGGTTACCCGAGCCAAAGGTTTTTGTCTTTATAAGAAGATCTCAAAAAGTTCAAGGAAATGGAATCAAAACATGAGTTTATTTTGTGCAAAAAAGAGTTGAAATTCATGCACAGTTTTTGCATCATACACATTTTTCTGCAAACATTTTGATGACATCACACATGTTCATTCACAAGGCAAGTTAATATTTGTCAAGTGGATAGCCCTCCATTCAAGCACCAATCACTTTTTTCATTCACAAGATAATGGTTAATGGCCTATGACTCCACTGCATTTAAAAAAAAAAAGCAGTGTAAAAGTTACAAAAAAAGGCATGTGGGGTAAAGATCTGATTCATGAAAGCACACACAAAGATCCATGAAATGATTACAATCACACGCCTTTGTCAAAAGTGGTGAAGAGAACTTGAATACCAATGACCAATCAGCCATAGGATTTGCTAAAATAGGTATTTCCCTGTTTTACACTTATAGTCCTTCTTAAGTTCTGTACCTCCCCCTCTTCCAATTTCATTTCTAAAAGTTAGCAGTAACGGCCAAACTTCACTGATCACCTGCTAGCTGCCCATTATGGCTGTTAAGCACGTCACAGGAACCATCGCATTGAACACCCCTAAGAAAAAGCTCCCCATCTTCTCTCCTGCTATTTGGAGGAGCAAAATCAATATTCAGACAAGTCAGGTAACCTCCTTAGATCACAAAGCCCAAAAAGGGAGACCTCTCATGCCAACACTGACCAGGCCAACTGCAGAGTCTGGGCCCCTAACCAGCACGCTGCACGTAAACATAGGAAAATAGAGATTCTTCAATTACTCAGGGAAAAATGACCCCATTATAAGCTGTCAGTGGTCAGTACCTACCAGAGAGAGCATTTGGGATTCCAAATTTAAACATGCTGTGCTTCTGAAAGAGAAAGCGAGGTCTCAACAACTTCAGGAACTTCAGGAGAAAAGCTGGGTGGCTCCACAGGGCATGAGGGGACAGAGGAAAAGGCTCAGCCAGAGCAAGTTAAAGGAGGTGGTCTCTACTTTCCAGTTGATATTCTTGGGCCTCCAACACTGTGAACAATCCTTCATCCCCCTGACTCCAGAATTACACAGTTCTAAACAGAACCTCTGTTTATCCGCAAACACATTCCACAAAGCCCAGTGCCTCTTTCAGCCACCATGCTGGGGGACTGGGAAGCTCTTTGCTTTCCACCCTGACACTTGTGTTGGAATGTCCCATTGAAGGAAGCTCTCTTTCCTTTGGGGCAAAATGACTCAGGGCAAGGCTGGTCTCCCTGAGCAGTGCTGGGAAGAAGCACACAGGGGAAATCCCAGGCAGACTTCTCCCTTCCTTTTTGGGCAGTGCTGGCTTCCCAGCATATGGAGAAACACTTGTGCTGAAAGGCAGCTCAGGCTCAGCCACGGAGAAACCAGGTAAACTGAGAAAGTCCCTTGACCTCCTAGAGCTGGGGCTTTGTCAACTGTTCTCATCAAGATGTCGTTACAGGCTGTGGGCAGCAAACTAGAGAGCAGGTGACCTCCCAGGAACTGGCCTCACAGCCTTCAGTGAAGAGCCAGCACACAGCACCCCCATGCTGTGGACACCTGCTCCTTCTCACTGCCTCCCAGCCATGGCTCCCTACTCTCCTATCTGCGTCATGCCCAGAGCTTCTGTTTTACACACACTCAGCTGCTTGGTGGCTGGCCTCAAGACTCCTTCATCCTGGCCAGGCACCTGTTCCTGGCTGCGGAGGGGGCGGTTTCCCACCCACCCATCCTCCTCTTCAGTCTTCCAGCGAAAGTTTAGTGTGCTTGAAACAAACACCTCAAAAGTATTAATGGTAACTCGTAGATAAGAACAGGTTAAGACTGATGCTAACATTTTTACTAATATTAGTACCATAATATAATATCCCCATCTTAGAACTATCTGCTATTTATTGGAATAATATAAACATGAAATTACTAGTGTGATTGTACTCAAACATCAAAAAACACCTCCCATTCTATGTAAAAGGCCAGGAGACAATATATGGAACTAACACTGAGGCCACCCACGATCTTTTCCTGTAGTTTTAAATAGTCAGTTGGAATTGGAAAATGAAGTTCTCACCTCTGCAGTTAACAAAAGTAAAGAAACAGCCGTTCACACTGGATGGGGCTCTATTTCCACCCTCCATCCTCAAGACAGACTCGAAGCCTGTCAGGAAGGAGGAAACAAAGGGTAGGCAGGCGGTCATCCAGGAAAGATGGAATCTTAAAGGAAAAGAGGATCTGATGCCTTCCCACTTACAACACACTCCAGTCGGAATTCATCCATAGAGTAGCACTTTCTAAAACAAACTTTGTTTAGCAAAAAAGGAAGAAAATGCAGGTGGGGTCAGCAGCAAGCACCGGCTGCACGCACGCCTTCTGCAGTTTGCTCCCTCTTCCATTCTGCTTGCAATCCTGAAGACTTCTTCAATAGATGCCTTTGGTGACTTGCACTGTGCAACATGCATAAGTACGCTTAAGGCTTTTCACAAGAAAGCTATATTGTCTTGACGTTTGCGTCACCTTTTTTTTATCTAATTATTTCTGGCATATTAGCCATCAAATCACTACTGACAATATGACAGGAATCATGGTATTGAAAAAATTACAGCCTAGGAAGAAATAATAAAATATAAATCACATACATAATTTTCTTTTGAACATTTTAACAATGACATCCTCATATACATATGAAATATAGCAGACTATCCTCATAAATGCCCTAACATCAATCACAGCGGGAAAATATTCTCTACTGCGCGAACACACGAATCCAACAAAATATAGCATTTCCAATAAAACTGGGTACTACGCCTTCATTTTTTTTCTGATGAGACCATTTATGAAGATCAGACAATTGCAAACTGTGCCAGTATCTTTTTTCAATTATGTCCCTTTATCTCTAAATGAGACACGGCTAACAGTGCAATCATGAACATATCTTCTTTGCATCCTACATCTTCAGTTTGGGCGACTTTTCCATAGATGCTCAGCGCAACCAAAGCAGTCAGACACAGGAGGGAACTCAAAAAGTCCAGGGAACACTGATTTTAAAACATATATTGATTGGCCCACAAAAAGAATTGAAATCCATGCAAATTGTTTCATAAGACACATTCTTCAAAAACTTGTTCAAAGTTCCCTAAGAATGGATTTTCACTATTTTTGGCATCAACATATTCTTTGAATGCAATCTACCACATACCTTTTGAAGTATGCTCACATATACAAAAATGATTTTTAAAAGTGACTAGATGTCTTTCAGACAACAACCCAGAAGTTGAGATGCACTCCTGAAATCTTGTTCATCATTCCACTAGTCTCACATCTGGTTTGACTTTCATCCTGCACTCAGATGTCATCCACTACAGACACAAGCAGAACCAAGGCTGCCACCTGCCAACTAGCTTTGAGCTGAAAGAGGATGAAGTACTCTTTGGGACTCCATCATATAACACAGTAAGCAATATAAGCCTCCCTTCACTCTGATATTAGCTCTGTCCTCTGGCATTACTGCAATGTACTCAACTGAGAGACACCAAATGGGCTCCAGATTCCACCTCATTAATCCTCATCAGTTGCTTGTGAAGTAGAAAGGAAAGAGACTGGTTCAATTTACCAATGAGGAAAGTCAGACAGTGAGGTTAAGAAAAGAGCCCAAGGTCATGCAAACAGTAAAAAAAAAAAAAAAAGGCAGAGCTAACAAGGGAGTTGAGGCTCCTCGGGTCACAGCCCAAGGTCCGGATGGCCACCATGTTCCCAAACACCTCCCTCTCCTCCCACACTGCCACGATCCGCCCCATCACGACACCAACAGCAATTCAAGGGCAAAGGCTGCCCTGCAAGACTTGCAAGCAGTCAGCACATAAACCAAACTGTGTGCATACTTGACTATACATATGCATGTAGACAAAGAAATGCCAACAGGAAACGAAGATCAGACCAAGGATGTATATATATGAATATGAAAACGTTGCACCAAGCGCCACTAGAGGACATGGCATTTCTATCCAAATTGCTGAATGAGACAGAAAACACAGTGCTTAAATCTGTTCTAGCTTCCACTGTTCTTAAGAATTTCCTTCAATGGTCTAAAAACTATTAAGTGGGAAATTTTAAAAATTCAAAAAAATAAGTATATTTTAGTGTAGAATATAATTTTGATAGCTATGCACAGTTGTTTCATACGACACATTTTTGTGAACTGTTGGACGAATGCAGGAATACACAGATTTCAAAATTTTGGCCACTGATTCATACTTTGCTTTCAATGTCATTTCCCATGAACTTTCTGAAGTGCTCCAACACAGTCATGTATCAGTATTCGAAACACCTCATGTCTCGTGGATCACGTTACACCTTGAGTTTGTGGCTCTTCCAAAAAACTTAATTTTAAGACAGGCAGAGTGACAGAGAAGGGGAGAAAGAGGAGAGAAAGAGCCTTCATCCAGTGGTTCACTTCTCAACTGCCACAAAGCCAGGAGGCAGGAGGTCCATCCAGGTCCCACCAAAGGATGGAAAACAGAGCAGCCAGGACTGGAACTGGCTCTCAGACACAGGACATCAACACCCAACGTGGTGGCTCACGTCCACTGCACCACCATGCTGGATCCTCTTTGCCCAAGATCATTTTAAATTTTCCGAATTTTAATATCGCTTACAAAATTGAGTGGGATCTATGTCCATGTGGGTCTTTGATTACGGTGGGGAAGATCGGATATGGAGGATGGTGGGTTGGACAAATGTTTCAGACTTTTTTTTTCTCTTCCTTTGTCTCCAGGAGAGGAAGAGGAAGAACCTGCTCCTTGCAGACAAAGTACATCAGACAGGGGAAGGACAACAGCTGTTTTCCCTAGAATCTTGGCAAGCACCCTCTCTCGCCCTACTGACATCTTTATTTCAAGAAAAATAAAAATTCTTCTTTTTTAAAGATTTATTTTTATTACAAAGTCAGATATACAGAGAGGAAGATCTTCCGTCCGATGAATCACTCCCCAAGTGAGCCGCAACAGGCTGGTGCTGCGCCATTCCGATGCCGGGAACCTGGAACCTCTTCCGGGTCTCCCACACGGGTGCCGTGTCCCAAAGCTTTGGGCCATCCTCGACTGCTTTCCCAGGCCACAAGCAGGGAGCTGGATGGGAAGTGGAGCTGCCGGGATTAGAACCGGCGCCCATATGGGATCCCAGGGCGTTGAAGGCGAGGACTTTAGCTGCTATGCCACGCCGCCGGGCCCGAAAAATAAAAATTCTAGTTTTTAAAAAAAGACTGATTTATTTTTGGGCCCGACGCAGTAGCCAAGCGGCTAAAGTTCTCACCTGGCTCCTGGCTTCGGATCAGCTCAGCTCTGGCCGTTGCGGTTACTTGGGGAGTGAATCATCAGATGGAAGATCTTCCTTTCTGTCTCTCCTCCTCCCTGTATATCTGCCTTTCCAATAAAAAAAAATAAATCTTTAAAAGTAGGAGAGATGGAGATAAAAATCTCCCATTCATTGATTCACTCCCCAAATGGCTACAACAGCTGCCGCTGAGCCAATCTGAAGCCAGGAGCTTCTTCTGGGTCTGTCATGAAGCAGCAGGGTCCCAAGGCTTTGGGCCATTCTCTCCTGCTTTTTCAGGTCGTAAGTAGGGAGCTGGATGGGAAGTGGAGCAGCTAGGACACGAACTGGCGTCCATATGGGATCCAAGCACTTGGATACAGAGGATTAACCACTTGAGCCATCATGCAGGCCCCCTACTTTTCTTACTATTTTTTTTTTAAAGATTTATTTTATTTTCATTACAAAGTCAGATATACTGAGAGGAGGAGAGATAGAGAGGAAGTGGAGCTGCCGGGATTAGAACCAGCGGCCATATGGGATCAAGGCGAGGACCTTAGCCACTAGGCCACACTGCCGAGCCCTTTTCTTACTATTTTAACATTATAAATGCAATGAATGTCTGGAATATACAATGATACCATAAAGTTACAGCTAACGATAATGAGCCATGATTTATGACACTTTTTTAAAATTTTTTATTTGCAAGGTAGAGTTACAGAGATAAAAGAGAAGAGAGATCTTCCATCTGCTGGTTCATTCCTCAAGCAGATGCAACAGCTGAAGCTCCAGCAGGCAGAAGCCAGGAGTCTGCACTGTCATCCTTGGCTGCCACGTGGAGGGAGGAGCCCAAGGCTCTGGGCCGTTCTCCGCTGCTTTCCCAGGCCATCGGCAAGTCAGACAGGGAGCAGCAGAATTCCACTGCCGTCACAGGGGGAGGCTTAGCTTCTTACATCATGGCACTGTCCCCTTTACATTAAAACAGAAAACTCATGAAATTTACATGTGCTCGTGCACAGACGGAGCAAGACAATTCTTATTAAAGCTTTCTTCATGATCATTCTTTAAGTACAACTGCTGGAATCAATTTATAACAGACTTCCCCAAATACAACAGTAAATATTTTTTAAAAATTCGATCCTTCTAATGGCTGACTGAATTTCTTAGGTTAATTTGCTCTCTGGTCTACAGAACAATTCAATAGCACATCGTCCTCTAAAAAAAAAATCAAGAAAATCTATCTCAAGTTTTACATACTGATATTAAGTCACTGTGTTCTATCTGAAGTCCCCAGCTCATTCATTTATACTCATTAATCTTAATGATATCATTAATGTTCAATGTGTTTCACAGAAACTAATTGTATTTTGCCAGAATCAAACATTAACAATTATGCTTCCCATTATCAGAACATAAAAGAAAATAAAACTTGGAAAGTCTCAGGCACGTCAGTGAATATTTTGGTATGGCAAGTGAATTGCATGTTAATGCTACAACACATTCACCAGATTATCACCAATTAGATAAATTACTATACCCTGGGCAAGGTGAGAGGGACTCTTGTGTCAGAAAGCCACAAGTCACCGGATTCAGGCTCAGCCTCCCTCTGTGCCTTTATCTAAAGCTGGCTTTGTGATGGAGGCTAATACCTTACTGCGGATGGATTCCTCTTTAATTTCACATACTTATCACTGCGTAAGGAAAGACAGAAGGTTACACAATCTATGCTTTTCAAGTAGAGGAGAAAGACAGCTGCCCGGACAATAAAAGGGCCCCGAGTCACAAGCGAAGGAATTGATTTGTTTAGATTATTGGAATGCTAATTTTTTTTATTCCCTGTTTTAAAAACCAATCACCAAACATCCGATCTGCACAGGACACTATGACGGATGTTGAGGACACAAAGATGAAAAAGACTCAATCGCACCCGCAGGCAGTCCTGGGGTCCCAAGGACAAAAACACACCAGCCAGGGAAGTAAGTGGCGACCCTAGGACAAAATGCACATGCTGCTGGTGCCACAGAGATGCTGAGGAAGAGAGGGACCATGAGCTTTGGGAGGACAAGGCAGGGTCTGGACAGGAGGTAAGCTGTGCAGCATATCCCAGACTGATCTGCGCAGAATCACTGCGGGACAGGTAGGGTCACACCCAACCAGCATGCCCCACAGTCCTGAGGGTGGCCCCAGCCACCAGAGTTTCTAAAGTCCAGATTCCAGTGCCCAGACAAGCCCAGGAACCAGCAGGGTGAGAATGAGGGTGCTGGGAGACAACTGGCCAGGCAGGTCCAGATGTGGGGAGGCAGAGGGACAGCACCAGGACCAAGCAGGTGTGGCCCAAACAGCCATCCTTGTGCCAGTGCAGGAGACCTGAACCCCCAACTTCTGGCTCTCCTCCCAAAGTCACAGAGTGGAACTTCCTTACACTTAACCACACACACATAAAACAGCTTTAATTCTAACAATACCGTCTTCCTACCATATACCTGTCTTTCTTTTCTGTAAATCATTCTATCATTTGAGAAAACGGGAGGGGAAGAAAGGAGTGATGGACAGAGAAGGGGAGAGGAGGAGAGGGGAGCAGGGGAAGGAGCTGGAAGGGGAAGGAGATGGAGGGGGGAGGGGTAGAGATAGGATAGGGGAGGGGGAGAAGGGGCAGATGAAGGGGAGGGGAAAGAGCAGAGGGGAAGCAATGATTCCCACCCCGAGGAAGACTCGGTCTCTGCACTTCCTTGGAAGGACCAGATCCAGTTCCCACAGCTGCTCTGGATGGGAGTTCACTGAACTGGTCAGCCCCGTCAGGGAAGCAGGAGCCTCCATCCTTTCTTCCTTGGGGTTGTTCCCATGCCACCTGAACTCTGGTGATGCTTTCAACACCGCCTGACACCCTTGAACACCTGTGCCCACACTCCTAGGAGACCACAGGTAAGGGTGTCTGTGCCGAGCCTGCTAACTGTATTCCTTAACTGTCCTCTACAGGAAGCTGGGTGTAACCGGATGTGTGTCCAGAGAGAATGAGTGGATGAAGTCTGATCCCACTTTGCGAAGTAATACATGGAGATAGCTTACAGCACAAAGCCACAGGTTTCTTTGGAGCAGGGGTGGGGGAGAGAATGAAAGCCTCCTACGTTACTAGAAATCAGAATTTTTTAAAGTCCGTGCTTGCCTTCTGACAACATGTCTCAAGTATTACTGATTTTCCTACTCCATTTTCATTGTGTTACAAAGTAAAAAATTCTGCTTCCCCCACTTACTTCTAAAGAAACATCTTGAACCACCCGAATCGAAACCTGAGGCCAACATACTTTGAGCACGGAGTTACTCATTTAGCCATGGTGTCTAATTGCACATGCCGTTGAGAGATACTCTTCATGCCTTCCTGAAGTCTTTTCCTTCTAAAAGAAGTTCTACTCAATATGTTCAATGTAAATGTTATAGAAGGCATTTTTCCAGCTCAAGGATGCACCATTTTTCAAATATAACTCAAACATAGAAACCTGGGTTGCCAAATGTCATCTACACATTGTCCTCTGTGACTCAAAACACCATCACAATCATCAGCTTGTCTGTCTTGCAGCCCCAGCTACTGTAGGGAAAGTCTTCACAGGCCTCCTCCTTTTTCTTCTAAGATTTATTTTATTTTTATTGGAAAGCCAGATATACAGGAGGAGATACAGAGAGGAAGATGGTTCACTCCCCAAGTGGCTGCAATGGCCGGAGCTGAGCCAATCCAAAGTCAGGAGCCAGGAGCCTCCTCCAGGTCTCCCACGTGGGTGTAGAGTCCCAAGGCTTTGGGCCATTCTCAGCTGCCTTCCCAGATCACAAGCAGGGAGCTGGATAGGAAGGGAGGGGCTGCCAGGATTAGAACCGGCACCCATATGGGCTCTTGGTGTGTGCAAGGTGAGGACTTTGGCTGCTAGGCTACTGCATGGGGCCCTTCATTAGCCTTCTTAAAGCATGGTAATTTCAACTAATCTATCAGCTGCTGAAAAGTTCTTCCCCGTCATTTTCTGACAAGGAAAGAGTCATGTGCTCAATTATTTCTCTCCCAGCTGATTTTCTGAATACTCGGCAAACAGGCCAGAGCTTTCTTTGGCATGAACTGGGCACCTCCTTCCCTCCATAACGAAGGAGGTTGCAGACACACCACCTAGTGGACAAAACACGGTCAGCATCGCTTCAGCTCACCTGGCTTCTGTTTTCCAGCATTTAACCATTCAGAGGCTGCTCTACCAAGAAATGCAGAACACCCAGTGCTCTGTAGAGCCATACTGGGAACGCTGTGTGGGGAGTGCTGGCCTCTGCTGCTTCTCTAAGGATGCTCCAAAGTCATGACTGAGAAAGGACAGGCTTCCTGCAGACCTGGAGCACAGAGACTGCCTGCCTCTTCTACCTGCTAGCGCACAAGCACCAAGGAGGCACAGCAGCCCGTTCTCCAACAGATGCCATCAGGCGAACGAGGGCCCACAGATCATCCACGGGCCATTTCGATTTCACAATTTGCCATTAGCTCAGGTAACATTGCAAAACTGCAAGACTTTCCTTTCCACAGGCTCCAGGAGAGATGAGAAAGCAACAGGCAAATAGTACCTTCTTTTTATAGATTATTCATCCCATATAGTGCCTCTGTTTCTTCCTCTTCTTTTCTTTTCTTTTTTTCTCTTTCTTTTTCTTTCTCTTTCTTTCCTTCCTTCCTTCTTTCTTTCTTTCCTTCTTTCTTTCTTTTCTTGCTCGCTCTCTTTCCTTTTCTTTCCTTTCTTTCCTTCTGGGTTTATATTTATTTATATATTGGAAAGTCAGATATACAGAGATGAGGAGAAGCAGAGAGGAAGAGCTTCCATCTGATGGTTCACTCCCCAAGTGCTTGCCAACAGCTGGAGCTGAACCCTGATCCGAAGCCAGGAGTCTCTTCTGGGTCTCCCATGTGGGTGCAGGGTCCCAAGGCTTTGGCCTGTCCTGCACTGATTTCCTGGACTGCAAGCAGGGAGCTGGATGGGATTAGAACCAGCACTCATATGGGATCCTGGGGTGTGTAAGGCGAGGACTTTAGCCACTAAGCTACCGTACCAAGCCCTCCCCGTTCTTTCTTTTACCCCATCCAGCCTGGGGCCAGATGGAGTAGCCTTTAGCTTCCCCGTCCTTTGGCAGGAGCAAAAGACAAGGAGGACAAGTAAGTAGCTACTCAGACCCCACCTCCTGCTCACAAAGCTCTTCCAGGAACACATCCCATTCCGAAAGCCCCAGAAGGGTGTGGCCTTCGATTCTCGCCTCCTCTGCCTATCTGACTACCACAGCAGCCCTCAACACTTTACTCTCTGCTAAGCATTGCTTCCAGGACTCACTCTTTTGTTCCAAGCCATCAGAAACAAAAGTTCTAGGCCCAGTCTCTTCAGTGTAGGAAACATTGACCTAATATTATTCATGGTTTGCAGATCTGTCAAACCCACTGGCCATTTTGTAAGCAGAAACGTCCACACTATGAGGTCCACAAGCAGAGCCTGGAGGAGAGATCTCCATACACCTGTCCTCTCTAGCAAAACGAGCAGCTGACATCTCTTCCTGCTTTCTCCACTTCACTTCCTCGTGTCTTTGGGAAGATCAGTTCATACATTGCTTTGTTGAGTTTGTCTTCTTTTCCTTGGGGGAGAAAGAAATACACTAGCCTGTTTCTACCTCCACTGTTTTAGTTTGAAAATTTTTCAAGCCTCTACAAAGTGGGAAGAATAAAACAATGAATGTGCTTACACCCTTCACGCAGATTCACCAATTGTGAACATTTCTCTACAATTTGCTTTGCTATGGATACGGGGCACTTCCAAAGTTGCGTGGAAAAATGGAATTAAGAGATATATTGGTTTTGCTGCAAAGAAATGAAATGTATGCAGCGTTCTGTTACAATATGCATTTTCATGAACTTTTTGAAGAGCCCCCTCATATGCATAGGTTGCAAAATCTTTCTGCACCAAAATAGATGTATTTTTAATTTCATTTTCCGCAAAACTCAAATGACCTTCTTATTTGTCAAAAGTGCATTCCAGATGAAAAAGGGCTTTTCATCCAAAGAGTCTGAGACAAGAAGTTTTGCAAAAGGAGGGAACAGAATCAATCATCGGAAGAGCAAGATTTCCTACGAAGGAGGCTTTCGTGCTGCACCAGGTTAAGCACTACATGACACTGGCACCCAGTTTGAGTTCCAACTCCTGAACGTCCAAGGCAGCCTTTCGTTGACGTACCTGGGACATACGGCAGATGGTATCCCAAACACTCAGGTCTCCGCCACCCATGTGGGAGACCCAAATGGAGTTCCTGGCTCCTGGCTGTGGCCATCTGGGAAGTGACTGAGCCAGCAGTTGCAAGATTCTCTCTGTCTTCCTCTCTCTCCCTCCTTCTCTCTCTCCGTCCTTTTCTTCCTCCCCCCTTCCTCTTGCCACTCTGTCTTCCAAATAAATGATACACAAATATACATATTTGCTATGAATCTTTTGCTAGGAATGAAGACTTCTGTAAGAAAGCTTAAAGCCGAAGAGTCCTCATTAATACCTTCCAGGAAATGCTTCCCTAAGCACAGTGAGCCCCACGTACACCCCAGAGACCAGGCTTTCTCAACCCATCTTTTTGGAGCTGTGTCAACGGACCAGCAAAACTGCTTCTTGCTGGCACTAACTTTTTAGCCTGCTATAAACAACATGAACTTCACCAGAAGAGAGCTAGGAACGCCAAAGGGGAAAGCAGAGCAGAGGGAGGAGGGGAAGGCAGCGGGGACAGTCAAGGGCAGCCACTGCCCTCCCCCGCAGCCCTCCTCCAAGGCAGCCCAGCGTCCCTGAGCACCAAGGGCATGAGAGAGGGTGCCCTTCAGAGCAAGCCCAAGTCTGCCAATTCCCCTTCCCATCCTCAGCCTTGCACCCGCCTTCCCCCAAGCCACAGCTCAGGCCCACTTCACACATACACTGCAAACATACTCATTTTTCCCTCTTTGCGTTCATGCCCCTTCTCGCTGCAGAGGAAACACAGGTTCTATCAGAGCAGAGATCTGAGCATGGCAAATGAGGCTCTAGCACACGCAGCTTTGCCAGATAACCGCCTCTCTAAGCCAGCCCAGGCAGGGCCCTCTGGAAGACACGTGCACAGGCAGGTGGGCTGCTCCCCCAGTCTCCTATCCTGAGGGCTTGGGTTAGAGATGGGATTGCCTCTGCTATTTTGGTCTTGTGCTCGGGAAATACACAGGCTTTTGTTAATAAAACTATCCAAGGCTATTTCCAAAATCCCCAAATCAATAAAAATAATTCAACAGAATATTAATTTTCAGCAACGTATCTTCTATTGATCATCTCCTTGCCATACTTCCTGAGGCGGTTTGGTCCAGTAGCCAGATGTGTACCCACTGGCTGTATTGCAATGATAATTATCGCTGGAGCTCTATTGTGTAAGATCACACTATTACCCAAATGGCCCATTCCAGCCTTTCATTGTGGGTTTGGTTTGTTTTTTTTGTTTTGTTTTTGTTTTGTTTTGTTTTGTTTTGTCATGTCATGTTCTGCTTCCTGATCCAAACCCAGCTCCACATGGTGGACAGGGAGCAGCTTACCCTTACCATCAATTGCTTCATTTGTTAAATTAGGCCACTCGTGAGCTCCTCTATTGAATACTCAGGATGCCTTGATAAATTCCAGCAAAGGCACACAATTCCGGTATTGATTCTTAAAGTTGCCAGGTTCTTTGTCAGTCCTTGTTGCCTTTGAAGCTATCTTGTTAAACATCTTTTCCCCTGTCAGAGAACAGTGTCCAAAATCCCGACAGGTACCATTATTTCAAGGGCAGATAATGCCTTCAGCATCTGAGAGTAACAGGTCTTTGTATGTGTCCGTCTGCCCTCTTTCTATGTGCCTGCACTAGGACACAACAAATGGTAAAATCAAGATGTTCACCACATACCACTTTCCTGACATACGAAACTGCTTAAAGATAACAGATGTTAAGCTACAGGTTCTATCAAGACATCAGAAATACTCTGAGGCTTTCCCAAGCTCAGAAATGCAAACGCTTTCCTTGAGAAAGGAAAGAGGCAAAGGAAGCAGGCTGGAGTGTGGAAGGCAGGAGAGATGCGTAGCAGGACAAAGGACCTGTTTTCCAGCCCTGCCTGGAGGATGTCCTCATGTCCTCAGAATCCAACCGCATGTAGAGTAGGCTTTTAGGGATTTGTTTCTCATGTTGAAAACATGTCTACATGTCAAGAATAGAACTGCCTTTCATTCTTTACTCCCACTCTAAAACAGTAGCATTAAAAAAGCGCTAATGTACAAGTGCTGTCTTCAGTAATTCTCCAATGATCAAGCTACATGGAGCAAGCCATCCACTGTCTGTTGCTTGCCCTGGGCAGGCTGGGATTCCTGAGCAGTCAAGGGGTGACAGACCATTACTAATGTCTCTCTCTCTCTCTCTTCCTCTCTCTCCTGCTCTCAGAGCTCAACGGGGAAGAGAGCCCAGGTGGCGGGACAGAAAGGCCAGCATGAGCCACTTCTGCTTGGCAGAGTCTCTGGGCCGCTGCCCAGCTCCTGTGCCTGCCTGGCCCTCCTCTCTTTCAGAAAGCCAACACCTGGCAAAGGCCCTCATGAGGCTTTCCGCGCAAGCGTTACACAGTGGTGGACACAGGGAGTGGGTAGCAAGTTGTTGTGTAAAGTGACAGCAGTGTTGTTACAACTTGTGCTTCTACGTCAAAGTTCTCACAGAGATTCCACACACACTACCTTACCCCACAGGGCTCTCCCCCTCGTCTCCTTAAGCTCAGCCACATCTGCTGTGACCGTCATGAAGGAATGTTAACTTGGAAAGAAAATGGTAGAGCAGAAGGGAGGACACCCTTCTGGAACAGCAACTGGTTCAGCCCAGGAGAGGAAAGTCACTTCCAGGAACAAGTCTTGCTTTGGTGACACAATTGTCCAAGTGTTTGGCCACGTCTGTCACATCTGTTTCCGAGAACACAGAACGCCTTTCCCAGCCTGCCCTCGAGGTGAGTGTGGGCACAAGGCCAAGGGCTGGACAAGAGAACCCACGCACAAGAGTGACATCCTCTCAGATCTAATGCGTGCCTCCTGGACTCAGTCTCCTCCCCCTCCTCCTTATACAATGTCAACTCCAAGAGAGTTCCCGCCGGTGACATCAGATAGCAGGAGCTCTGTCCGCCCAAGTGCCCAAAAAACTATGTGGAGTCGAACACAGTGTGTCGGTTAAGGAGAAGCACACTTCCATGGCCATAAGGCAGTGACAAGTCTGAGTATATTTGTGATGACAGCTAACATCTCATGTGACCCAACACACTCACTCGAAGTCATCCTGATCAAACTCTGGAAGATGATATCCCTCACCCATAACTATAAAAGGCCATACAGACTAAAAATAAGTGTGTGCCAGCATTCTCACAGCAGCCAGCATGCATGCCACAGATAGTCACAGTGCCTGCAAACTGAGGTCTGGGGACGCGCCCCACACGGGCTGCTCAGACGGTCCCAAGCAATGCTGTATTCATACCATATCGTAGCGCATGTCATTAAAATAGACGTGGCAAGCCTCCACACACTGCTGTGTGACCCATTCAGGTCAAATAGAAAAGTCAGGCTCTATAAAAATTGTTGATATTTATTTAAAAATTATATATGCTTTTTTTCCCCTGGAACAGCTAACAGGAAACAGAGCAATAGCTATCCTCAGAGAGAGGAGAGAAAAAGGAACCTCTTCATTTTAATACTGTTCTAATTTTTTTGAAATTTTCTAGTATTATGTATTATTTGTAATAAAACTGGCAACAGGGGTATATTTTTCTTCTTCATACAGTGCTTTTTTTTTTTTAAAGATTTATTCATTTTATTACAGCCAGATATACACAGAGGAGGAGAGACAGAGAGGAAGATCTTCCGTCCGATGATTCACTCCCCAAGTGAGCCACAACGGGCCGATGCGCGCCGATCCGATGCCGGGAACCTGGAACCTCTTCCAGGTCTCCCACGCGGGTGCAGTGTCCCAAAGCATTGGGCCGTCCTCCACTGCTTTCCCAGGCCACAAGCAGGGAGCTGGATGGGAAGTGGAGCTGCCGGGATTAGAACCGGCGCCCATATGGGATCCCGGGGCTTTCAAGGCAAGGACTTTAGCCGCTAGACCACGCCTCCGGGCCCGCTTTTTTTTTTTAATGCTACTGTTAGAATGTAGAACAAGGATGGGCATTTGGCTGGGAAGAGAGCATGCATCCCAACACATACTGCAGTGGCTACATGTAAGTTCCCAAACTAGGTTCCTGCTAATGTGCACTGTGGGAGGCAGTAGGTGACACCTGGGTCTCTGAGTGACACCCACGTGGGAAACCAGGGAGTGCCAAGCTCCTGGCTTCAGCCTCACTCTAGTGGGTGCTTGGGAAGTGAATTGAGGGATGGGAGATATCGTCCACCCCTTTGTTTCACTCCACTTTCCAAATAGTTTTTTTTTAAAGATTTATTTTTATTACAAAGTCAGATAAACAGAGAGCAGGAGAGACAGAGAGGAAGATCTTCCATCCGATGATTCACTTCCCAGGTGACCCGCAACGGCCGGTGCTGCCAATCTGAAGCCAGGAACCAGGAACCAGGAACCTCTTCCAGGTCTCCCACATGGGTGCAGGGTCCCAAAGCTTTGGGCCGTCCTCGACTGCTTTCCCAGGCCACGAGCAGGGAGCTGGATAGGAGGTGGAGCTGCCGGGATTAGAACCGGCGCCCATATGGGATCCCAGCGCATTCAAGGTGAGGACTTTAGCTGCAAGGCCACGCCGCTGGTCCCCCAAATTGGTTTTTAAAAAAATCAGCAGTACTGAAGGAAAGACTCCTTCAACACTGCCAGAATGACCCCCCTCGGATGAGGAATACTAGGCAGCCGTTGGCAGGCAGCTCCCATCCTAACGACACCGTTCTGGCTGGGCCTGGGTGCCATGACGGTCCGTGAGAGCCGTCCTGATGGCTCACTAGGAAAGTAACCCGTGACAAGGGCAGTGCTGGTGAGCCGTAAAAGCAGCTCTGTCTGGACCTGGTCTCTCCACCTCTCCCTGGGAGTCCGCCTTCAGGGGAGGGAAGAAGCGGGCATCACTCAGGTTCAAGCTACACGGATGCGGACAAAGGCAAAGTGAGAAACACGGGAAAGGTGACAGGCCTCGGGCATCGTCCTAGGGCCACATTCAACCACCTCTGCTACCTCAGTGAGAAGTTTCCAGAGCCCCACCACACAAATGCCCTTCAGAAAAAGAACTGTTCTTCAACCTGCCCGGTTCCCAGTCAAGCACAGAAATGCCTCTTACAGTATCCTTTCCAGTTTAATGGGCCCTGGGGTGGCAAAAAGCTGCCCCTGCAACTCCATGTTTTGCTTAAATCAACTGAACCCTGTTCCACCAGAACACAGGAGTGAAGCCAGAGACAACGTGTGTCATGTGTTTAAGCATTCCAAGATGAACGTTTCTGAGATGCTATCAGATACTTTCAACCACAGGGCGGAGAGGGTGCTGTGAGAGCAACAGCTTTGCAGCTTGGCCTTGACCTTGGAAAAACAGAGGACACACACACACACACACACACACACACACATTCACTCCCCAAATGGCAGTACCGGCCAGAGCTGAGATGACCTGAAGCCAGCAGCTTCTTCCACGTCTCCCAAGTGAGGGCAGGAACCCGAAGGCTCGGGCCATCTTCTGCTGCTTTCCCAGGCCTTAAGCAGAGAGCTGGATGGGAAGTGGAGCAGCTGGGACATGAACCAGTGCCACAAGATAAAGAATTAGCTTGCTGTGACACCACCCCGGCCCTGCAAATTGTAGTGAAGAGCACTGCCCTAAAATGTACAATTCCTCATAACTGAACCAGACCAAATGGTAAGAATTGGGTCTCAAACATGGCAAGCTTAAGACTGTACAAGGGAAGCCAGAATCAGGATGTGCTCAGCATTCTACTGTATGACCATGTGCAGAGTTTAAAATACACCACCAGCTGAAACCAGGGCAAGGGAGACTAGGGCCGTGCCGTCCAGCATTCACCATCATCATCACCATCATCACCCCAGGAAGACACCCACGGCTGCTGCACCAGGGTCCCCTGCAGGCAGAGGGAAGTCAATGCTGCCCTCTAGAGACGCCCAGGGATATCGCCTGTGAGATCAACGCAGCCAGCACAGGCATCGCGGAGGAAGAGCGAGGGCTTCACCAGGGCCGCCCGGGGCTCACAGGTTTTTAGGAACCAAGTCCCCATCCCCAGCTCATTCCAAGAGAAAGCAAGGAGGAAATGCCCAAACCAGAAATCCATCAGCTCCACAGTTCCCAGGAGCACACACGTGTGAATTTCTCCGTGCAAAGAAAGTGGGGCACCAGGAATCCAAAGAAAGAGAGATCAAATAAATAAAAGATGACGTCTAAATGAATACAAGACAAGAGCGCAGGTAGCAACAATGAGATGTGTCAGCAGGGACCAAAGGTGAGCACCTGCTGGGGTGTGGGAAGCCCTTGAGTTCCACCACCAGAGTTATGAACTGCAGAGAAGGAAAATGAGGTTAGGGAGAAAGCCAAAGAGAGAAATTAAAACCAGACAGGCAAGGAAATCAAGGAGATATGAGAGTCCGTCTCAGACTGGCAGCCTGGGGAAAGGAAGAGTGAGTAATAAAAACGCACACTTCCATCACCAGGTACTGTGACGCAGGAAAGGGAAAAGGAAAACGGGTTTACATTTGTGTCCTGTTTCAAGTTTCTACGGCAATTGACAATAAAAAATTACTGAACGGTTTTTAAAGTAAAAGACAAAACACAGAGGTTATCTTAGTTTCCCTACTGGTCAAGTGAACCTAAGACACAGTGATATGGAGCTAAATTGAGTTCTACCTGATCGATGATACTTTACCTGCCCTGATACGGGATCCCTACCCCTTTCCTCACTGTGAACTGGCACACACAGAGGATGGTCACAAATCAGATGCAAGTGTGTGCCACCTGCCAGGCTTCCAGGACAAGTCAGAAGCTTCCCGACTGCGGTGGGAGCTGTTGTCACCAGCAACTTCAGCCGCGTCTCGTTCATCTCAGATCAAACGCAGATTTTTTTTCAAAATGTCTCACAAGGCAAGATCATCCAGGGCTGCTCAAGACTCTTCCAGCCCTGACAGTGGCTGTCAGGCTTGGTGAATGAGGGAAATTATTCCTGGTGGGCTGGCAGCGCCCACCCCTGCCCTGTGAGCACAGCCCTCCCAACAGTAGCAAGAGGTAGAGGATGTTCTGAGTAACTCCATAGAGAGACAGTTGGGGCAAACAGCTCATGCCCAGTCACATGGCACAGTCACCAAGTTTCTACTTCTTTCATTGGCTGCCACCAGGAGAAAGTTTCTACCACAGGAAAAATCTCAAGTTACTGTGGCACTTGGTTCCACTAATAATATCACACTTATAACCCACAAGAAGTTTGCTCCCCCTCATTCTCCATAAACATCAAAACAGTGCCCTTGAGACTGGCAGAAGGTGGGCAGGATGCATGATGCCAAATCCTGCCTCTGCCCAGCCTTGGGAGACTGGGGACCAGGGAGCTCCTCTTTGCTGGGCTAATGTCTGCGGTGCACAGGCAGGCCTGCTCCAGGGTTCAAGGTCTGGGGTTACCCGTCATAAAGCTCTGTGTGAACAAGTCCCACAATAGCCTCCAGGCTAAGAGTGGGATGAGGAGAGGCAGCCAGAGAGGAAATCATTTCTCTCTCCACTGACAACACAGAGGGACCAACGGTTTTACAAAAGTAGCTGTTGTTTAATATTTTCATCTCACTGGTTCTTGAAGAAAACGCAGTCACTTCCAGAGACAGAAAAGTGTTAAATCGAGAGGCTGTCTTTTAAATACAACTCAAACTAAGAGTTATGAGATACCCCTAATCAGCCCTACTAGATATGAAAACATAACATGAAACTACAGGAATTAGTTATGTGATACGAATCAACAAAAGACAAATTGAGGGGGAAAAAAAACATAAGCTGGGGCTGGGAAAACGGCACAGCAATTAAGTCACAGCTAGGGACCTCTGTATCCAATGTCAGGGTACCTGGTTCCAGTACTGGCTACTCCACTTTCAATCCTGCTGCCGGCTGATGCTCACCCTAGGAGGCAGCAGGGGACAGCTCCAATACGGGAGCTTGTACATCCTAGCTGTGGCCTGACCCAGCCCTGGCTGCACTGGGTATTTGGAGAGTGAAACACTGAGTGGATGGGCTGTGTTTTTATCTCTATAAAAGTACTGGCATTTAAATATTCCAAGCAAACAAAAAAGGACATTCTTTCCCTGCCATAGAGCGTAGGGGGGGGGGGTGGGGTGGGGTGGGGGGGGAACCAAAAACTTTAAAGCATGAATCAAAATTAGTATGAATCACACAGCAAATGATGTCAACACTCCTATTCAACCAGCTCTTAGACATTCTAATGAATGAAGATAAAGAAATGAAAACAACAATGCCTGGAAAAGGGAAAATCAAAGCCATTATCCGTAGATCTCATCTACAAAGCCCCCTTATCCTCCACGGATTGAAAAAAACAGATCAGTGAGAAGTGGCAAGCTTAGGTGGCTACTGACTGCAACAGAAGCATCTTCAACTGGACCATGGGTTGAAGTCCCAGGGGCTCTGGTAACAATCCAGTTCCTTGCTAACGCACCTAGACAGCAGTGGATGATGGCCCACGTGTCTGACTACCATCCACATGGGATACCCGAATGGATTTCCTGGCTTTTGTTTCTTCTAACTCTAGCTCCTTGCTCACTTGGAGACAGAACCAGCAAGCAGAAGATCTTTCTTCCTTCTCCCCTCCCTCTCTGTTGCACTACCTTTCAAATAAACACACACACACACACACATACGACTAGTGAGTTTATTTTTAAAACTAATATATAAAATACAGAACTCTCATGTATTAGCAAACAGGTAGAAATGCTTTTTTGTAAAGGTTATTTGAAGTTCCTAAGAAAAAATATCTAACAAAGAATATGCAAATTCTTTCTGTTCAAAAAAAATCTTGTAGAAAAGTGAACCCTAAGTAAATGCAGCAATATGCTACATTCCAGAATAATGAAACTCAGCCACATAAAAATGTCAATGTCCACAATCTGATCTACAGATTTAATGCAATTTTAATCAGAATCTCAATCATCCTGCAGAACCTCCCAAGCAAATTTATAGGGAAGATTAATGTGCCAACGAGAGCCAACACTCTTGAATCACCGCAATGACGTAATGGGCCTTTCCCAATGGGTACTAAGATTTGTCATGAAGAGTCCTTAGGGAGGTGTGATGCTGGCACAGGAATAGGCTGACCAACCCGTGAGGGAATGAAGACCAAGAAACACACAAAGGACACCCAGAGTTAGCTGCTTGCTGGGATAGCACACCCTCCAATGGTTACAACACTGCGGCTGGGATTAACCATTCTCATTAACCAGGACTCAATGAAACTCAGAGACAAGTGCCCGGCATTGCCAGGCCAACAAAGCAGCCACAGAATTTAGTCCTAGGCTTCCCAGCCTTGAACACACCTGCCTTTTTCCTCATCTGTTATGTTTTGAATAACAGCTAATAAATAAAACAAGACGAAAGGCCTCCTGCTAAGGGTGACAGGAGTCCCTCAACAAAAGTCTTCACAGAAAACCAAACAGAGCATGGCAAGACAAACAATCATTGCAAGGGGGTCAAGGAGAAACGCTCTCTCCTCTGAGACCCTCACTCTGGGGCCAGCCCCAAGCCCACTTAATTGAGGAAGGTATATTGCATGTCCTGGAGAATCAAGGACACAGCACCCGAACTGCTGGACTGATTTATGTGGGTCACAATTGGAAAACAAGAAAACAACAAAGCAATCCAGCACACTCAGGTGAAAAGGATCTCTTATCAACACTCACAGAGACCAAAACTCTTGCAACAGATATGGTTCCCAAATCATTGGGCACAAGCACACTGCACACATCACCTATGCAAGAAGTGGTGAGGATTTAGATAAGCCATTAGAAATGTTATTTATTATTATTATTATCATTGGAAAGTGAAAATACACAGAGAGGAGGTAAGACAGAGACAAAGATCTTCCCTTGACTCACTCCCCAAGTGGCCGCAACGGCTGGAGCTGCGCTGATCTGAGGCCAGGAGGAACCTCCCCCAGGTCTCACACACAGGTGCAGGGTCCCAAGGCCCCAGGCCATCCTTAACTGACCTCCCAGGCCACAAGCAGGGAGCTGGACAGGAAGCAGGGCCAACAGGACCAGAACTGGTGCCCATATGAGTCCCCGGCCGCTAGGCTATCACACCAGGCCCAGAAATGCTAATTTTAAAAATATATATATATATATGTGTATATATATATATACACATATATATATATCTTATTAATTACATTGCATTATGTCACACAGTTTCATAGGCTCTGGGATTCCCCCAACCCCTCCCTGTACCCTCCCACCATGGTGGATTCCTCCACCTTGTTCCAGTATTACAGTTCAAATTCAGTCAAGATTCCTTCATTGCAAGAGTATACCAAGCATAAAGTCCAGCATCTTATTGTCCAGGTAAATTCGATGGTTTCTTGGGGAAGCCATCTTTGGTCTGAAGGCAGAGCTGGCAGAATATTATCCCAATCAATTTAAAGCCACAACATAACATCAACAACAATTTATAACATTATGGAATTATTTGACATGGTATTGAGTAACCAATATGTTTTTAAAGAGATGCAAGTTCTTATCCAAATCCTGTGACTACTTCATTGACATTTCAATTTTAGTTTATACACAGAACCAGCTGCTACACACCTTAAAATGGCTATAGGGTAGTATTCAGCTGTCTTATGTCTATTTTCATTTTAATATTTAGCAGTTTATAGTGTGGAAGCATAATTTTGCTGAACTTGGCAAATTTTAGGATAGTCTAAACTGGGTTATAACTCTAACAAGGCATATGTCAACAATTGAGGTGCAGGACAGTTTTAGGAGGGGTGTGCAGAGAAATCTTAAATACCTTAGTGAGGCATAACAAATCTTTGTGTCCTACCTAGTAAGGTATATGTGAGTCCACGCTGACCATTTCCTGTCTGGTTCTAAGCTTTCCTTGTTGTTCTCTGCCTATCTGTTCTAATTTGTGTGTGTGTGTTTTTGGGGGAGACTCTGGAGCGGCCCTGATGGTCATTGCAAGAGAGGGTGGGGACCCAAAGTTGGAACTAAGTAAGGACCAGAGAAAGCTCCTTTCCCTAGTCCCGAAGGAAGTTTACTGTTTTGTTTCTGCAGAGGCTAAGAACTCTGAGGTCATCCACCCCCTTTTGGATCTAACACACGGGATGGAAGAAGCCCAAATCCTTCCTCGCAGGATCCAAGGTCATCTGAACAACAGAAATGCTAATTTTTAAACATCAGTAGCAGAAGGAAAATCGACAGCACCATGTCCCATAAAGTTTGTTTCCAAGGAGCTGTAGTTCTCTGCTTGGGTTCTCAAATATTTAGTTTAGTTATGTGAAACTCCTATTAAAATGTTTTATGTTCTAGGCTTACTTAATAGCTTGATTGCTCTAGTAGTTTGTTTATGCCTGGCTTCCATGAATACAGACAGACTCCTGCTTTAAATAAAAATGAAATACAAGAAAAATGGCATTTTAAAGAATGGAACTCAAATTAAAATCTAAATTGCAAATCGTCTAACATATATAAGAAAGCTAAATTAGAATTCCAAGAAATGCTGAAAGGGAATATATTTTTAAGGGTCATAAACCAAACGATAATATTAATTGCAATAAGAAGGCTTATCTAAATGAAAAGCCCCAAACCAAGGATTTCATAAGCAATGGTCCTAATTTACATGCTTCACATGCTAACATTTGTTTCTTTCCTATACGCAGCTAACCAATTAGAGTATATTTCTAAAGAACCAATTTTATTTGCTGACAATTATTTGTTATCTTAGCTATAATTCTGCAGCTTTTCAAGCAACAAATGAATGTCTTACATCTGGAGAAGAAAACACAGAAGTGATGGTATAATGTTTGAATACATGCAATTACTGGTATGTTACATTCTAATTAACATAATGAGCTTGGAAACAGTTCTCACAATAATTGTCAACACTTATGTCAATTTAGTGGCAGTTAATGACATGTGTAACAAAGCTCTGCTAGTATTTCCACTTAAAAATAAAATAAAATAAACCTTGTCAAGAAATCAAGGCCAGGCAGGCACCCTGCCTGAACACTCAGAGTTCATGTTCATCAATGCCTCTGCTCCAAAGGCCGAGAATGCAGACCTGGTATCTCATTGCAGGGGTCTACAAACTGGGTACGAGAACTAGCACAGCACACAAAAGAAATACTGGAAATGTTTAGGGAGACAAGAGCAAGACACTAGTTTCTATTTTTCTATATCTTCTCTTTTTTTGTGGATTTTAGAATACATTCCATAAGCTAATACTTGGCAGAGACACACCAGCAATGACGGCTATCAGGTTGGCCACCAATTGCTGCCCCCAAATGCTCCGAGTGCAGTACAACCCGGAGTTGTCTGAAGAGAGGGCCTTATCTTTGCAAGGCAAGTTTCATCAATTCTGTAAGTCATTAACGTCATCTCTGTACATAACAAAACTTACATTTCTTGGCTTAAATCAGTATGTCGCCTCTTTGCCCAAAATGATACAAATGGTTATCATTCAATACAATCTTAGGTGCTGCAACTAGATGTCCCTGTATGTGTGATTTTTTTTTTTTTTATTCCAGCAACCATCGTTTCAGCAGTCCCACTGCTCAGAGGCACTGGACGTGACGTTCCTTAGCCAAGGTCATGTCTCCAGTGGTGAAGTCAAGATTCCAGCCGAAGCAGCCAACCTGCGGAGTCCAGGCTCTTCAACCTCACTCTGAACTGCTTGTAATCATGAAATTCTAAATCTAGCGCCTGTCAATGATCACGATTTAGAGAATGCCCACAGCAGAGCATGAACTGCCTGGGTCAGGGGAAAGGATCCTGTGAACACAATTCTCTGCTTCCAGGATGCTTTCTGAGAAGCAGTCATTGCAAAGGTCAACTACATGCAGAGAGGAGCTATGGACACGATCACACAATGCTTCGTCTAGCGTCATCTCCAACAGTCCATGCCAACAAAATCTTTTACACTCCCATCTTCCTCGGTTAGCGCTCATTTTTGGAGCCATCTGGGGATGAGGAGAGACAGGAAAGAAAACGGGACACCCTCAAGTCCTGTGTAACCATAGAATGAAGGCACAATTCAAAGCAAGGTCATGTACATGACCCTGACTGGAGCAAGCATGGGCAGAGGTCAGGAAAGAGGCTCTGCATGAGCCAAAGACAGGGCAAAATGACATCAAGGTTCACATTACTGACCATGCTAACACTGATCACTATGTGTGTCTTGGGACCAAATCCAAAAAAATAAAACCAACCATAGCTGATACTTAAGGAAAGAGACAGGCATAGCTAACAGAGGAAGTAAAAGAAAAAAGTCCGCGGAAAAATCGAATTGAGGCTTGTGTTGTGGCATCGTAAGTAAAGCCACTTCCTGTGACAACAGAATCCTATAGCTGGTTCCTGCGCAGGCTGCTACGCTCCCAATCCAGCTTTCTGTTAATGGCCTGGAAAATAAGTGACAGAGAATGGCCCACGTATTTGAGCACCTGCTACATGGTCAGTCTCTCTCTCTCTCTCTCTCTCTAACTCCTTCTAACAAGATGGTGGAAAAATAAAAATTAAAATTAAAATTAAAAGTGCATCCTGGTAAAAAGAAATTTTGAAATCCATATATACTTTTTCATGACAAGTGTTTCCCACAAACTTTTTCAAGACTTCTGTATAAAGAAAGTTGATTTCATGCAATAAGATATTTTATAATTAAGAATACTGAAAGAAGTGCTAGGTCATGGGCTCAGCAGCGTGGCCTAGTGGCTAAGGTCCTCGCCTTGATCCCATATGGCCGCTGGTTCTAATCCTGGCAGCTCCACTTCCTCTCTATCTCTCCTCCTCTCAGTATATCTGACTTTGTAATAAAAATAAAATAAATCTTTAAAAAAAAGTCACTTCAAATGGATGGAAATAGTTTATATATATATATACAGAATGTGCATACATTAAGGACATATTAGTTCCAGTCATTTAGTAACTTTACAATGCTACAGTGAAACAGTAACATAGAATCTTTGATTCTTTTTTAAAAAGATTTACTTATTTTTAATTGGAAAGGCAGATATACAGAGACGAGGAGAGACAGAGAGGAAGATCTTCCATCTCATGATTCACTCCCCAAGTGGCCACAACAGCTGCAGCTGCTCTAATCTGAAGCCAGGAGCCAGGAGCCTGTTCCAGGTCTCCCACATGGCTGCAGAGTCCCAAAGCATTGGGCCGTTCCAGGTCTCCCACATGGCTGCAGAGTCCCAAAGCATTGGGCCGTCCTCCACTGCTTTCCCAGGCCACAAGCAGGGGGCTGGATGAGAAGCAGGGCTGCTGGGATTAGAACTGGTGCCCATATGGGATCCCAGCACTTTCTTTCTTTTTTTTTTTTTTAATTAGAAAATCAGATATACTGAGAGGAAGAGAGACAGAGAGGAAGTGGAGCTGCCGGGATTAGAACCAGCGGCCATATGGGATCAAGGCGAGGACCTTAGCCACTAGGCCACGCTGCCGAGCCCTCCCAGCACTTTCAAGGCAAGGACTTTAGCTGCTAGGCTACAACACTGGGCCCAGAATCTTTGATTCTTAAATCATTTTAAATATTGACCACTCAGAGTAAAATTCAAGTTTGAGTTGAGGTTCATCTTGAATATACAGAGAGATACAGAGACTAAGAAAGATAGGTAAAAGGACAGACATCAGGACGTGAAGGCTGGATCGTCGTCAATCTTGCTATGAGGACATTTATCAAAGCTTATCCCAGTTTTTAGGTTTCTGTCTGTTATTTGTTGAAATGCCCTCTGCCTACACCAATTGTTGAAAATTGGGGCCTGGCATGATGACTCGGTGGCTAAATCCTCATCTTGCAAATACTGGGATCCCATATGGCCGCCGATCTGTGTTCCAGCTGCTCCACTTCCCTTTTAGCTCCCTGCTTACGGCCTAGGAAAGCAGTAGAGGAAGTCCCAAGTCTGTGGGTTCCTGCACCTGCTTGAGAGACTCCAAAGAGGTCCCCGGCTTGTGGCTTTGGATCAGCTCAGCTCTAGCCATTGCAACCACTTGGGAGTGAACCAGCAAATAGGAGATCTTTCTTTCTGTTTCTCCTCTCCATAAATCTGATCTGCCTTTCATATAAATAAAGGTATCTTTTAAAAAAAGTAAAAAAGAAAATTCTTGTGACTTAGACAAAAAGATTATTATATTCTCACAATACAGAAATGGAAGGTAACAAAAAATATGTATTTCCTTCTAGCTAAAACATCTAAAGATTTCATGCTTTCCACCATGAAGACTTCCTAAGTGGAAAGGATTTGTGGGCGCGGTGGTTAAGACGCACATGGAGGGGAATAGCATTGAGATACAACAGGTTAAGCTGCCACCTGTGAAGCTAGCATTCCCACACGGACATGGATTTGAATCTCAGCTGCTCCACTTCTAATCCAGCTCCCTGCTGATGCCCTTGGGAAAGCAGCAGAAGATGGTCCAAATGCTTGGATGGAGTTGCAGGCTCTTGGCATCAGCCTGGCCGTCCTGCCCATTGCAGTCATGTGGATAGCGAATCAACAGATCACAGTTCTCCTTCTCTTTCTTCCTTTCTGTGTAATTCTGCCCTTCAAATTAAAACAAATCCTAAAAAAATTATTTACAGAAATGACCACTTGTCTGGGTGGCTGGAGGATCCCCACACACTTTAAGCAGGGACTCCCCTTGCTAAGTGGTAAAGGTAGCAGTAAAGGTGGTAGTTTTCTGAGTTCCACATTAAGTCAGAAATCACCCTATCACTGATGTGCAAGGTACCTCAGAATTCTCATACAGTCCTGGAAATATCACGCAGGGATAACCACCACCACTTCCCATTCCGATCTACCATCTCCCTCCCCTATTCCACTGTATATACATTTCCTGATGCCCTGTGTCTAACCGAAGGCTACTCAACTTTTAAAACTCAATCAAGTTGCAAAGCTCTCCTAGAAACCTGCAGTCTAAGTTATTCTGCTTCTACAAGTTCTTACAGCTTCAAATTATCCAGCATGTCTCTTTTACCTTGCTCCAGTTTCTTGAAAGTCTTACTTGAATTCGCGTATAAGCATCTCAAAAGACAGCCATGTGTTACTTCTTTTCTATACAGATTTTAACAGCAGTCCCATAAAAGAGACTCTATTAATAGCCAATTAAGTGATAAATGAGTATTTGGGGAATACATGGATTGAAAAATTCAACCTAACTTGATGCTTCAGGTGCCAACAACCCAGAATCGAGCATAATTACCAATATCTCTCATTATACCAACTGCAGAAGTCTATCTAGAAAAGGAAGGGTGCAAGGATATTAATGCATGCTTTCCATGAGCCATAATAACCAGCAATTTCCTAAGAAGTTTCTGAAACAAAACACAAATTTTCCTTTTTTTGCAAAAAATGGGATACCCCAACACCTCTATCCCAATACCTTTCCTCTACAAAGCTACTGTCTGCGGTTCTGTGGTTTCTTGGTTTCCTCAAGGTCACAGAGTCCTTCTGTGAAAACTACAGTGGATAGATGCTGATATTTTACCATGGGACCAAAGAACATCAAAAATGATGCTCCAACAGGTGTGCAATTATGCGGCATCCATCCACCACCACATCAGTGAGCACTTGCAGACAGAAGCTGTTCCTGCTTTCCATCCTTTATCCACAGGGCCCAGGGAAGTCTCCAGCTGTCCTGGCATTCAACCAGTGTGGGCTCCAGGAGCAAGAGGGAACCACTGAAACTTAGAATGGAGAAGTCCTCCCATCTGTGAATTAGCAGCTACTTTCCACAGATTAATTAGACACCAGGCACTTTCCTAAAGATGCAATACCTGTTCCTCATTCCTAAAGAGACAGGGCAGAGTAAGAGCTGAGCTGCTAACAGACAGCTGCCACGGGGTCGTGTTTTAATACTTCACATCCAAGTTGGCCAGCTCCTGCAAAGGTGCACCATTTGGGCCAACAGGTCATCAAGGAAGCTTAGGCTTTAACATACACATAGATGTATGCATTTCTTTATACAAAGGTACTGCAAAAAAAAAAAAAAATCCCACGGGGCGTGGCCTAGCAGCTAAAGTCCTCGCCTTGAAAGCCCCGGGATCCCATATGGGCGCCGGTTCTAATCCCGGCAGCTACACTTCCCATCCAGCTCCCTGCTTGTGGCCTGGAAAAGCAGTGGAGGACGGCCCAATGCATTGGGACCCTGCACCCGTGTGGGAGACCTGGAAGAGGTTCCTGGATCCTGGCTTCGGATCGGCGCGCACCGGCCCGTTGCGGCTCACTTGGGGAGTGAATCATCGGACAGAAGATCTTCCTCTCTGTCTGTCCTCCTCTGTGTATATCTGACTGTAATAAAATGAATAAATCTTTAAAAAAAAATCCCATAGGAAAATGAAATTAAAAGATAACGTGACCTTTCCATGAACTTTTAAGAGTCGTGCTCTTACAAGTCTGCTTTGCTCCCCTCTGCCATGATAAGAATGTAAGAGAGGACATGTGTTTCTGTTCTGGAAATTCCACAGACCACAGAAATCTGGCCACCGTTAACCTGATTCTCAAATGCCTTTGCTAACAGGAAGCTCATTCACTGGGCTGGTCTCTCCAGGCACACACACCGAGATCTGCCCTGACCCCACGGTTGGCACACGCAGAGATAATGAATTGCAGCTTTTTAACCTTTGCTAAATGAAAAGAGGAAAAAACATGTGAAAAAAATATGAAGTGGCTACTCTTGGTGGAATTTCATTTCAGAAAAAGAAAAATCTTCCAAATATGTAAAGGTTGATTCATTCCTTCAAATGCTGTCTGCTCATATCCCTCCTCACAGCTATGTGGGCTTAAGGAAGGACGCACGTTTAGATCATCTCTTCACAGAGGCAGTAGTTGGACTAAAATTAGATTTTTATCATCCATTTTTAAGCTGATCTTTGCTTTACAGACTCCTGTTAAACCAGCTACTCTGTGGACAAGCCCAGGTGAGCCTATAATGAGATTTCTCTTTAAGGATTAGGCCTGACCTATTATAATCTGCTCAGGACTCCCCACTGCTATTTCAGCCCTGAGTTATGAAAATTCATCCCTTTACTATAAACAGAGCCAAGCTCAGAGAGTAATAACTATGAGATGTATTACTCCTCGAATACAAGCACTCCAGAGACTCTGATTATAATGTCCACAGCTGAAGGCACTATTTCACAATTGAGATTACTACTTTCCAGATGAAAAAAAATACTGAACTGAGGAATAATGCCTTCAGCTACACACACTGTAATCACACTCAGCAGTTCCCATATCCCAAGAGCATTACAGGTTACCAACAGTTGGTATGGTAAGTTGATTTAGGGAATGAAGGGCAGACATTACGGGAGCAAGCATGGATAACCCTAATTTCCTATTTGCTACATCTGCAGGCTTTACCGTAAGACTTCAACTTGTCCCCAAACCACATAATCCTAATGAAGAGATTGCAAAGAACAATTATTTTCCATCAAACAGGCAAAGCTTTCTTTGCTTTTTGTTTTAAGAAAACAATGTTGGGCCCGGCGCAATGGTCCAGTGGCTAAATCCTCACCTTGCATGTGCCAAGATCCCACATGGGTGCTGATTCATGTCCCAGCTTCCCATTCAGCTCTCCGATTGTGGCTTGGGAAAGCGGTAGAAGATGTTCCAAACCTTTGGGACCCTGCACCTGCACAGGAGGTCCAGGGGAGGCACCTGGCTTTGGATCAGCTCTGCTCTGGTCATTGAGGCCACTTGGGGAATGAACCAATGGATGGAAGATCTTTCTGCCTTTTTCTCTGTATATCTGACTTTCCAATAAAAATAAATAAATCTTTAAAAATTTCTAAAAACCCAACATTAACTGTTGACCAAGGTAAAGTGAGATGACTTTTCCAATGTATGCAAATATAACTTTGAACAGCACTCCTAAAAACCATTCCTCAAGAGCCATGCAGAACCTTAAGCACCTTTTACTTTCTATTCCAATAGACTCACTCCAAGAACCTACTATGAGAAATAATTAGAGGTGAACAGGGTTTATTGAAAGTCTACTCATCCCCATTATTTGCAATAGAAAAAACTCCAAAATCATCAAAAGGGGAAAAGAGTTTAATAAATTATGATAAACCCATACATTGGGCTGTTATGCAGCCTTTGAATTGAGTCACAATGACAATGAGGGAATGCTTATTCAGAGATGTATTCTATAATTTTTGTGAAGCAATTTATCTAATGGCATTCAAACTGTTCCTGCATCAATATTTAACACACACTCTCTTGGAGTTAACTAATACGGCTTTAGATTGGGTTTTTGTTTTTGAGCTATAAGGCTAATGAAGTATTGATATAATATTAAATGACTGCAAATAAAGTCTGTATCCTAAATAAATGCTGACATTATGTCTCAACATTCTGAATGAATGGAAAAGGAAAAATGCATTTTTGCATATGCTTAGTGCATTCTCCCTGACTTCTCATAATGTATTTTTGCAAATAGAAAAGATGAATATTCATCAAGGCTCTCTGAATATATTACAGTTTAAATAGTATGGTTTTAATATTTATAGTACATCATGAAATATAATTTTTCCATTAAAAGAAATGGATATGACAGCCACTGCAGAAACAGAAAAACACACAACTTAACCTAATATTTAAAAAGTTGAAACACAGTGTTTGAAAGCACCTTGCCCTTCACAAAAGTTAAGTATTCTGGAAAAAGATCTTTGTTTCCTCAACGGGTGAAGTTTGAATGAAGTCATGGAAGAAAACACAAGCTATTCCACCATTATGCAAGGTAAGGGCAAAGGGCAGAAAGTCCTACAAGAGTCTAATGATCAGAAGGGAGAGTGCCTGTTTTTCTCTCTCCTAGAAATATCATTCCAGCAAAGCCTAACTCACAAGCTCCAAGAAGCATTTTTTTCCCTATCAATCTCAGAAATCCTGCAGATAGCTTTCCTGAAAGGCAAACAACATGTACGGAGTCTACTCATTTTATCCACAGAACGACCGGAATAGGGACAGCATGACCATTAGTCCCATTCCTCAGATGAAGAGACTGAGGCTGATAGCATTAACCCTGAGGATAATAAGTGAAAAGACAGATGAACCTGGGCAGCCTATGTTCTTACACTCTACTTCTCCCCTTAACTCCCATTTCCCAATGGGACAATTAATTGTACGTTAATTTCTTAACATCCCCAGTTAACTTTTCTCTGATTTGATGAATCAATTATGCATGGTTAGTATTGTATAGCCTAATAAAAATAGTTATTTTAATTGAAAATAAATACAGAAGAGCCATTTTTAGAACACTGACAATGTACAGAAAGGAATATACTATTTACATAAGCAACAGGCATACTGAATATCTACTGTGTGACTAGGCACTGGAAAAACAGATGGAAAACAGAAAAAATATCTCTACTATCATAAAATTGATAGTACACTAAGAGATATACAATAGGCCTTCTATACTCATGGCTTCCACATCTGTGGATTTAACCAATCTTAGTGCAAACACACTTTTACATAAAAATCATGTCTGTATCTGAACACATACAGAATTTTCTTTCTTGCCTTTATCCTATGTGATACAATACAACAGTTAACACACACAACAAATAATGCAAAGATGACTTAAAAAACATGGGAGTATATATGGGAGCAGGCACCTGGAACACAGCTTGGGACACCCGAATCCCATGTTGCAGTGAATGAATTCAATTCCAGGCTCTACTCCTACACTCCAGATCCCTGCTAACATACACTCAGGCAGGCAGCAAGCAACGGTTGAAGCAGTTGGCTTCCTGCCACACACACATGGAGACTTGGGTTGGCTTTAGCCTGGTGCAGCCTCAGCAGTTACAGGCATTTAGGAAGTGAACTGGCAGAGAGGAGATCTTTTCCCCAACCACCCACCTGTCAAATTTATAAATATTTTAAAATATATACAATGACTGTGTCAATGATATGCAAACATACCATTTTATACAAAGGATTTAAGCATTCTCACATTTTGGTATTCACAGAGAGTCCTGGAACCAATCCCCTATGGACAATAAAGGACAACTGTATAGCGCAACGTGCAAATGGCATGGTGCACTGGAAGGTGAAAGTGCCATGAAAAGCAAAGAAAGGAAGTGAGTGGAATGTATAACAAGCAATAGACGAAAGAATGTCAAACAGGACAGCCAAGCAAGGTCTCTGTGAAGAAGTATAGGAATGAGACCAGTGCACAAACAAAACGGATAAGGAACAAGACTCAAACAGAAAAATGAGAAAAATATTGGGAACTAACTTGGACACTGCTTCTGCCATTTGATTACTTGAAAACACAAAAAGCCATGAATATTCCTCATGATGGTCACGTGCAACATGTCTAAACTTCAGCCATCAAGGCTCACGACCTTATTTCCCTACAAAGAAGTCAGTTACCACTGGCCCTGCATTTGCCTCCTGAAATTTCCATCTTTCTTGCCAGAAAACAGCATCTGTATAAATCCCTTGGTTTCTGACGAGTATGACTTCTTTGATAAACTACCCATGTGTGTGGGGAGGGACAGCAAGATGGAGGCAGCAAATGGGAAAATGAGTTTTCCCTTCTTCAGATTAATGTATATGAAGCAGACAACTGACACTTCATCAGCACTCGCGGCTGGTGTCCCAGCAGGCCAAGGCTGGAGGAGCATGTATCAGGCCCGCCACCAGGCTACTTAGGAGGAATTGGCAACATGCCATTTATCTGAAACGCTCAACGTGTCTGGGCGAGGGAACACAACTCCATTTAGCATTGCCAAGGAAAACTAGATACTTCAGGCTAGGAATTAATCTCTTCTGGAGAAGGTAGTTAGCACTGCCTTCAAGTTGGCCTGTGGCATTTAAATCACTATAGGTCATGCATTTACTAAAATGCGTATCCTACACAGCACAGGGCCTTCATTTTATTTATTTATTTTTTTAAAGATTTATTCATTTTATTACAGCCAGATATACACAGAGGAGAGACAGAGAGGAAGATCTTTCGTCCATTGTTTCACTCCCCAAGTGAGCCGCAACGGGCCGAGGCGCGCCAATCCGAACCCGGGAACCAGGAACCTCTTCCGGGTCTCCCACGCGGGTGCAGGGTCCCAATGCATTGGGCTGTCCTCGACTGCTTTCCCAGGCCACAAGCAGGGAGCTGGATGGGAACTGGAGTTGCCGGGATTAGAACCAGCGCCCATATGGGATCCCGGGGCATTCAAGGCGAGGACTTTAGCCGCTAGGCCACGCCGCCGGGCCCAGGGCCTTCATTTTATAACTTACAAACATATTAATACCTCTCAGTTTAAGGGTCTGTGCTTTTCTGAAATGTACAGTGTTGTGATGGAGCACGATATTTTGTTACACTGAATATAATGCTGCCATCTGGGCATAGAACACATTGATTCTCTATTTTTCCCATTCTCCCATACTTGGAAACACATATCACTTCCAACCTAGTTATTCCAAGAATCAACCAAATATTTAAACCAGTGTGACTACATGACTGATTAAAAGTGAATACATGAAATATCCTTGACCGTGATCACTGATAATGCCTTCTTTGTCACCCTCTCGTCTGAGAACTCCATGGGATCTGCCTTCCCCATGGACTTGAAGGTTGGTCACAACGGTAGGCTGCATACTGAACAGCAAAACCTTGGAGGTTCTGGATGGACAGGCTCACAAGGTCAGCCGTTCCGGCACGTAGGATCACACGTCACTCTCACCTTGTAACTAGAGATACCGTCTCTCTCGGGAGTAAGGTTATCTATTGAGAGTCTAGGTAAATGTGATTGTGCTAAGAGCAGGGAGGAACAGGAAATTCACCAGTCATGAATTCTGCCCTCTTGGAGCTTACAGTCACACAGGGACATATTAAACACAAACACAAAGCAGAGAAACACAGTAAATGCTAAGGAGATTCCTGGGGAAGGATGACTCACAGGGGACATACGGGCAATGAGGCAGGACGAGTGGCCAAGGGGATCCAGCAGAGTGAGGCCAATTCTACAGCAAAGCACACACCCATCTCGTGAGTTTGTTTGGAAAGCCAGGAAAAGAGAAAGAAAGAAAACCACGGGGGGGGGGGGGGGAAAGCAGAAGGGTTCTTTTGCTTACATTTCTACTTCAGCATTATTCCCCATCAAATCTCTTAGTTTGTAACTGGCAGAAAGAGTTTAGATATGATCCAATTCAAACTTGATAACATGAAGCAGATGATAAATATCGGTCTATCTAGCTGGGTAGTTCCGCGATGAGTCCCAAAAGGCAAGAAAAGAAAGATGATTATGAATGGTTTTGAGTGACACATTAAAGTAAAGGATGTGGCGCCGGAATGCGGGCAAGCATGTGGCAGAGAACAGGATGGCACACTGCCCAGTAGCTTGCCCTGGTTCCTCTGCTCCCCATCCCAGCAAAGAAGAATGCAAATTGTCTCCATAGTCTATGATTAGCAGCTAGAGAAGTTTCTGAAGGGAGAACAGCAAGCCTTCATCACCTAGTAGCAAATGCTAACCATATTCTGGCCTCTGTGTTCAAGCTAACCAATGACATAACTAGGGAAGAATGAACACTGCTGGTACTGGACACTTGTGGCAGCTAAGTACTATTTTAAGTTTGCACCACATGGCACTTCAGCATTTTTCTCTAATTTTTATCTTGGGCAATTCTAAAAACATAAAAACCTGCAGGTAGACTCATTAATAATTTGTGATTGTTTGATAAGAATGCCAACTCAGAGATTTTAGATGGTGTTCTTAGATTTTTCTAGTAACCGTTATTTTTACTTTTGAATCCTATTCCTAAATACTTAAGGTTATTACACATGTTTTATTACTGAATAGATCACCTTCTGAATACATATATGTGACTAACAGCATTAGGCATGTTCTTTGTGATAGTTTTTTTTAAGATTTATTTATTTTTATTGAAAGACAGATGTACAAAGAGAAGCAGAAACAGAGAGAAAGTTCTTCCATCTACTGGTTCACACCCAAATGGCCTCAATGAGTCGGAGCTGTGCCAATCCAAAGTCAGGAGCCAGTAGCTTCTTCCGGGTCTCCCATGTAGGTGCAGGAACTCAAAATTTTGGGCCATTCTTGACTGCTTTCTCAGGCCAGCAGGGAGCTGGATGCAAAGTGGGGCCGCTGGGACACAAACCAGTGCGCATATGAGACCCCAGGGCATCCAAGGTGAGGATTTAGCCACTAGGCTACTGTGCTGGGCCATGATAGTGTTCTTTTAGTCTGAATTATTTAAATGTTAAGAACAATATTAATAAAAATATATATTAAAAAAAAAGAACAATATTGCGGGCCCGGCAGCATGGCCTAGCAGCTAAAGTCCTCGCCTTGAATGCCCCGGGATCCCATATGGGCGCCGGTTCTAATCCCGGCAGCTCCACTTCCCATCCAGCTCCCTGCTTGTGGCCTGGAAAAGCAGAAGAGGATGGCCCAAAGCTTTGGGACCCTGCACCCGTGTGGGAGACCTGGAAGAGGTTCCTGGTTCCCGGGTTCGGATTGGCGTGCCTCGGCCCGTTGCGGCTCACTTGGGGAGTGAAACATTGGATGAAAGATCTTCCTCTCTGTCTCTCCTCCTCTCTGTATATCCGGCTTTCCAATAATAATAAATCTTTTAAAAAAAAAGAACAATATTGCAAAGACAAAAAAGTGCATATGACCAAAAAATCAATAATATAATATAATATAATACAATATAAGCATATATTATAAAAGCACTCATCATAAAATATGTTTTCATAAAGTTTGCCGAGAACAATAAGCTACTCTAGGCTTGGAAACAGGATGAAGCTAAGTGTTCTCTCTCATGCCATCATTTTAACTGTGCTTTTAAAAATAACTCCCAATATTTTTATTGGGGTCAAAAGACAAATTTCGGCTTAAAGATCACAGTCAAAATGTGAAGTCACAATCATCAGAGATAACTACTCTGCACATTCAGAGTCTGAATTGTTCTGCCGGGAGAACCAGTTCAAATGGACAGAGACGTCCCCATCTACACAACCATCTCCTCATCTTCCAGGTGCAGACATGGCGACAGAATTCGAGAAACTAGGTGATGTGCCCAAGTTTGATTTTTGTTTTTTGTTTTAAAAAATGTTTATTCATTTTATTGGAAAGGCAAATCTACACAGAGAAGGAGAGACAGACAGAATGATCTTCCATCCACTGGTTCACTCCCCAAGTGACTGCAACAGCTGGAGCTTAACTGATCCAAAGCCAGGAACCAGGAGCCTCCTCTGGACCTCCTACTCAGGTGCAGGGTTCCAAGGCTTTAAGCCATCCTATACTGCTTCCCCAGGCCACAAGCAGGGAGCTGGAAGGGAACTGGAGCAGCTGGGACATGAATTGGCACCCATATGGGATTGTGGTGGTTGCAAGGTGAGGATTTAGTTCCTAGGCTACAGCACAGGACCTTAAGTTTATATAGGTACTTGGTAGCAAAGGCAGGACTATAGGCTAAACCTAAATCAAATCTATATGCATAATTATATGAGTCCCAAATAACCAAGATGTTGTATTGCCAATGAAGAAAACTGTAAGGTAACTATGGCATCCCAGTTTAGTACCATTCACATCTTCACCAAAGAAGATGTTCAAAAATCCATTTCTGTATCCTCACACACTACAACCAAACGCAAAGTAACTTGTAAAGACTTCTGAGCAGAATACAAGCTTATAGTAGAGAAGGAAGGAGTCTACCAGCAAAAATCATCATCCTCATCATCACCACCATGACCACCATCATCATCATCACTATGGTTCAAAATAAAGGTCCAGGGTGAACTTTTGGTGTAGCAGCTGAGGTGCTTGGGTCTCACATTCAAGTGTTTGGTTTTGATTTCTGGCTTTGGCTCCAAGCTCAGCTGTGCCCCAGCGCAGACACCCAGTGCAGACACTGGATGAGAGTGATGATGGCTCAATCACTGGGATCCTATCACCCACAAGGGAAAGCTGAATAGTGTCTCCAGTCCCAGATTCAGGCCCTTCCCAACTGTTGGCTGTTACAGGCATACAGGGAACATGCCAGTAAATAAGAGGGCTCTCTCTATGTCTCAAATAAATAAGCATCTACATAGTAGGGGTAGAGGTGGAATAGAGATATGTATGTTTGCTTACTGATAAATATTTATGTCATGTACCAACTGGCAAATCTACAAAGTGCTGGAGTTGGGGGGGAAACAATCACCTTTTCAATCTCCACAGCAAACAATGGCCCAGCAGGAATCACCAATGGATGCTGAGTTTTCAGGGAAATTTTGATGAGATGCGTATTTGCATGGCCTGAAAAATATCTCCCCACAAACTGCTTAAAATTGCAAGAACAAGTTATCACTTCATAACCATTAGCGTAGGATTTGGGTAAAACGTGGGGATGGAGGAGCAAGTGGAGGAATGGGGTAGAGTATCTGAATGCTCCTCAGCTGAATTTCCAGAGGGTATTTCAGGAGAGCTTACTTTGCAACACTACTCAGAGAGGGCTGAAAAACTAAACCGGTATGGTGTGAGCTTTTAGAAATCAACGTGGGGTCAGCATTGTGCCTTATCAGGTAAAGAGAGGCGCTGCCTGTGGCACTGGCATCCAATGTGGGCACTGGTTCAAGTATCAGTCACTCTACTTTGACTCAGCTCCCTCCAGATGCACTTGAGAATGCAACAGAATAAGGTCCAAGCATCCAGGACCCTGCCATCAGTGTGGGAGACCTGGGGGAAGCTCCCAGCTTCTGGCTTTGGCCTGGCTCAGCCCGGGCCATTGAGGCCATTTAGGGGGTGAATCAGAGGATGGAAGATCTGTCTCTCCCTCTCTCTCTTCCAAATTACTTTTAAAAGAGTAATAATTTCATGCCTGGAGAGATTGCCAGCAACCATGAAGACACGCCCCTCACAATGAATTAGAAGAGAGAACTGTGTCTCTGGGAGGTAGTATCTATCCCCAGAAGGAATCTACCTTACCGTTCTCTCCTTTACTCGTCACAAGCAAATACAGATGTCCTCTGTATCACTCTTGCTTGCAGCTGATTCTCAGGTGGCAATTCAAGCAAATGAGCCATTGTATCCACCAACAAAATGGGTGACTCAAATGGGACTCTCCCTAGCCAAGCATCGGGGCCTCTGAGTGCAGATCACCCAAGGCTACCTTGTTCTCTGAACCATGAGCACGAATGATTTGGCCTGTTTGTGCCAGCCAATCCTAAGTTGTTAGAACCCAAGAGGTTAAAGAGACCTCCTGGGGCCCTCTCTGTCTAGCATCACAGAGAAGCCAGGAGTAATTTGGGACTGCTGCTCTAACCAGTGTCTAAGAATTGCTGAAAGGGAAAGCACAACCTCAGGTGCGAATCAGAGCTAAGAAAAAGACAGCCTTTCCCAGGGAACCAGAACAGTGTGTCCGATTTTGCTCTGGGAAGTTAAGGAGTGCAACAGGAATGGGCTAAGAGACCTCCAGCTGGTTTTCTGGTTCTGTTCCTTGACCTTCACATTTTAGAGCAGGAAAACACTGCGGTATCTTGGGTTCCCCTCCCTCCATTGCTCTGTGGCATTACATCTGGAATTTCGTTCCTCCTTGCACATGCATCCCCACCACTGTGCAAGTTTTGCCAATGTCCTATGCCTGCCCAGTTGGAAAAGATCTCTTCCCTTTTGTGTACTGGAGCACCATGGCTGGGCTCTGACGGCCTCCTCTGTGGGAGCACAATCCTCATCCCACTGAGATGTACGGTGTTTGGTCCCCTGATAATTTGGCACCGTGTGACCAAGGAGGAAGAGAAAAACCCAAAGAATAATTAAAGCTAGTCTTTCTGGAAGTCTCTTAGGGGAAATATAGGACAGGTTGAAGGAGGATCCGCAAAAGCACCCAGCAGGTTCCTAACTCCACAACCAGCCTTCCGTCTACAGCAGCAGCGTGGCCAGCACCATAAGCACCCTCTCCCAGGGGCTGCACTGGCATGACCCGGCACAGCACCCACTGCAGATCTGGGGGCAGTGTGCTTCCTGTCTCAGGTTCCAGGGTAGGAGGGAGAACTGATACACATGCATCTGCCATTCACCCCCTCAGACTCACATAATAGAAAGGCACACAGTGAAGGCCTGAGGGCCATTCCTGGAGGAATTCCTGCCTCTGACAGGAGCATTTTTCCAATTCCTAGCCCCACCTATGCTTCAAAGCTTTCTCACAACTGGACAGTCAGCAGTGCTACCATAGCTTTGGGGGTAGGAAGGCTGATGAGCAGCTGTCAATCAACCTAATGCCAAGTGTGAAGGCTGATACAATCCATCCAGTGGTGGCCCCCAAATGGTGCCCTAATACACTAAAGGCCCTATCAAGAGTAGAGCATTATGGGAATATGTTGTTAAAAGGCATGCAAGAAGCAAGCAGGGTTCTACAGCTTGGAGTAAGCTCAGAGGCACTGCAGGAACCAGGGGCAAACCCTCCTGCCTTCCCCCAAAAGGGGTTAAAAAAGGTCTCAGCCAGTGTACGTCCTGAGACCCTGACGTCCAGGCAAGACAGGTAGCTGTAAACACTACATCCTGTCCCAGAGTATCCTGGGGACATGTAGAGAAAACTGCAGACACTGGCTCCCAGTCCCAAGACCAATCCTTTCCACTAGTAGAAGCTTTTCTTTTTAAGTTTTAAACAAACAAGGCAGAGAAGATGAGAACCTAAACAGTGGTGTGAAGGCAGATGGCTTTACTGGCCACTGTTCTGTGGTTCATTCTAGGTAAGCTAAAATGACAAGAGAGGCAGCCATGCTCCCAACGTGGGACCCACAATAGACCACTATCTAAGTTAGAGCCTAGCTAATATATACAGTAGAATCAGGAGGGACCATGGAACGAAGACAGCCTGACTTGTCTCCAGAGACAAGAGTTAGAGGAGGAAATCGAATTCCTTTCAACAATTCTGGACAGAAGAGGAAAACTGATGGGGCTACAGAGTTCTATGTGGTAGAATCCAACCTCCCTCAAGAAGTTCCAGGCAAGACCCAAGAAATACAAGGAAAGTGAAGTTTTTGCTCAATGCTCATGCCACATTCTGTGTTAATTCCTAAAATGGATCACTCACTCATGTGCGTGCTCTCTCCCCCTCACTCTGGGAAGGAAGGAAACGATGAAGGAGTTATAAAGAGATTTCTCAAGCCTCTGACTTGTGAAGTAGATTCTCAATTTCTGATTTACTTATTTCTCTATGTCCTTGAGGGCCTCATCACGCTTTTGTGAAGATACCTATTAACTTAAAAACTAAGTGCCGCATCATATTTAAGTCACAAATAAGTAGAAGTGGAAGCCCAAAGAGCAAAAGGGCAGAATTCCCAGCTCTCCTCCACAAGGCACCTATGATCATTCCAGAAAGCATTCTAGCTCAGGTTCATCCCATCCACAGGCATATGTCCAGGGTCAGGTTGAATGGTCTATTGATGCCTAACCTTTAAAAACAACACTGAAGCCTACTGGTCCAGAGCCAGGCAACAGTCTCTGAGAACTGAACCAACTTCTAGAATTTTGGCAGCTGGAAACAATCTCCAGCCAAGGACCGACCACCCAACACCCCTATACTACCCTGCTAAGAATCCTGGCTCTGATGACTATAGACAGGACATGAGGGAAGCAAACCAATGCAGATCATTCAACCCGTAGCACCCACCCTACATTCCATTGATTAGTTTGCTTGGGGTAGAAAGTATTACACAGTCACAGACTTAACTGGTGAATCTTTGAGCATTTGCGTGGACCCTGAGTGGGAAGACCTCAAAACTTAGGACATATCATTGCTACTGGCTTATTTCACCACACGCTATAGAAGTAATATCTTGTGAGAAACTGAATAAAAACTTCTAGGGCTGCTTACTGAGTCTCAACAGGCTAATCCTCTGCCTGCATCAGTAGCATCCCATATGGGCACTGGTTCATGTCCCGGCTGCTTCACTTTCATCCAGTCCCCTGCTAATGCAGTGGGAAAGCAGCAGAGTGGGAAAGCAGCAGAGGATAGCTCAAGTCCTTGGGCCCATGAACCCACAAGGGAGACCTAAAAGCTCTTGACTTCTGGCTTTAGATCAGTTCAACTCCCGCCATAGTGGGCATTTTGAAAGTGAACCAGAAGATGGTTTGAAAATTTGCTTTTGAAAAAAAAAAATTTTTTTTCTTTTTAAAAAAGCAAAGGTCCAGTCCCACTATATGCAGAAGATATGCTTCCTGCCAGCTCCTCAGAGACTTCTGATAAATGATATGGCAATAACGTAGTAAATTTTCTAAAGAACCTGAATTATTTAAGGCATATAATATCCCAAAGACACAAAGCCTATCCCAAGATGGGGAAACTGTAGCCTGTAACTGACAAGCAAATTAAGAAGGATTCCTGGGAATGGCTATATTTGGATAATCAACTTGGGGCTAACAGCAAAATCTTTTACAGGAGAGGAAGATGGCTCCTTTGAAATGGAATAAACAATGTAATCAGGCCTCCTCACTGCAAATGCCCCTGCTTTGGTCCTACAGAACTGCATGGAAAAGCCCCAATTCTATATTAGTCACTACCTGACCTAGAAAAGCCCTTTCCTGAATGAACAAAAAGATCAAAAATTATAGTGGGTGTCCTAACTCAAACACTGAGAACATTAAAATAGGGGATTGTTTTTGCAAAGTTAGCTAAAATGTCCCAGACCTGCAGGTGGCTGTAGCCACCTGCTCACAGACTGGAGAAGTGGGAAGAATTTACTATGGGACAACTCCTAACTGTCTGAGCCCCACACTAGGTGGCAGGTGTTCTGGAAACAAAAGGGCATTGTCAGCTGGCTGGTGGCCAGATGGTGCAGGACCAGGCTGCGCACCTGGTCAGATTCTGAACCCTGCCACATGGCTGCCTGTGTCTCAGGAGATTTGGCCTAGGCCCGCTGTGAAGTAACAGACCTGTGTGGTCAAGCAGAGGAGCTCTTAGAAGTGACCTCTCCGTCTGCCGTAGAAGCCACATGGCTTCTACAAGGCACCAGTTTTATAGTAAATGATCGCTGGAGGGCAGGGTATCAACTATGCCTTTCTTTCTAAGGATGTCTGCAAGAGGCAGAAAGAATAGCCAGCACATAGGCCCATTACTAGAAGGAAGAGAAGGACTTCAACAATCCAAAGGACTCATAGCCCTGGAAGGAAAGAGGGAACCGAAATTCAAACAACAGTAAAGGAATTACGTACAGCAAAGGAAGGCTGTGGAAGAATCTAAATAGTAGGCCACCCAAGAAGAAAATGTTGTTACAAAGTTACATCCTAGCGCAGGTGGCTGGGAAGCCCAGAGCTGTCACTGCACTCCACTTCCTGAGGATTCCCCGCTTGCCCCTATCAAGCTGAGCCTAATTTGTCCCAGGCAGACGCATAGGAAGCTCATTGGGAGGGCTCTCTAAGCAACATGGTCTAAGACAGGGAATGGAGTACAAGGGATGGCAGACAGAAGAGGAACAGTGTGGACACCCTGGAACCTAGGCTGGGCTCTTACCAAGTACACCCATGCTTTCTCCCCAAATGGTAAACAATGTATAACTGATTGACACACTTAAGGGAGCCAAAGCCTCCCTCCACCCCCGTGAAGGAATTGGTAGATACATTGTTGTTTTTTTTTTTTTAAATGTACATATCAGCTTGAAAGTAACACAGAGATCAGACCTTCCCTATCCCTTGTTTCCCACTCTACCCCCCACTCCCAACCCCAATCTAACTAAGCAAAACCATTCAGAGAGGGGTAGCTTGCCTGGAGAAGACTGGCCAACTGATTACACAGTTATGCCAACAGAGAAAGTTAAACACCTCCTAATATTTGTAGTTACCTTCACTAAATGGTACAAGCCTTCCCCTACCAAACTGACAAGGCTGGGGAAATCATTAAAAGCCTGCTAAGAGAAATTTCCTGGAGATTCAGTCTCCCTAGGGCAATATACAGTGATCATGTGGCAGCTTTTGTTTCAAAGGTAGTGGTTGCGGATGCAAACACTCACATCGCATACCAGCGAACCAGTTCAAGTTTCAGCTGCTCCACTTCTGACCCAGCTCCCAGGTAATGTTTCTAAATACTGAGGACCTTGCAGCCCCTGTGGGATACCCAGAAGGAGTTCTAGGCTCCCAGCTTTGAGCTGACCCAGTCCTGGCCATTGTGCTCATCTGGGGAGTGAACCAGAGGATGTAAGATCTCTTTATCTTTCAATCAAATAAATCTTAAAAAGAAAAGAAAAAGAAAAAAGTTGGTGGTTGAAATGTTGCAGACGTTCAAGGTTAAATCAGAAATCACAGGTTTCCTGGAGACCCCAGCCATCCAGTGGCATTGCCAAAACATCTGGATACTAAAGCTAACCTTAGCTAAACCCTCCCAGGAAACTCATCTTAACGTGTGAAGGCTCTTCAAGTTGTCTTAAACCATGTTAGAGCAGACCCCAAAGGAAAATTAGGCCTTATCCCATTTGAGTTGCTATAGGAAAGACCCTTTGCTAGTATGACTGGGCCTCTGACCTGCCCAGAGATGGAAACTGGAGCGATAAATAAAACGTAATAAATACAATTAGGGCAGGTAATGATTACTCTCAACAGATACACACATATGACTCTACCCCCACCTACAGTGGTAAAGCTCCACCCATAAGAACCAGTAAATGAAGTCCTCCTTAAGAATACTGGAGATCGTGCTTTTCAGAGCATCAACAGAATACCACCTGGACAAGATTCCAGTAAGTTTTTGCTAGTTGCTCATTCTTTTCTTCAATTACAAGATGTAAATTCTGAGGTTCACTAGAGAAGAATAAAGAAAGCCCTTTGGATAGAGACTTTTGGAAGCCAGTGATTTTCCAAAGGAACCAACATTGACTGTAAGATAAGTATACTTTCCAACTTGTTGCCATGTTGCTGACAGCCCCTCTGTGCTACCGTGGCCACCGAAGACTTACTGAATCTTGCAACGTGAGAGTTCCACTCCCGTACTCAGGAGAATGCCAGCACCCCAAATGCAGCTGCAAGCAGTTTCAGAAGGATGACCTCTTTCCCTTACCCCTCAAGAATGAGGAATGAAATGTCTGCAGGGGTGACACCTATAATCAAGAGTGCAGAATTTAGCAAAAGGGGAGGGCAGAGGAGGCACGAGAGCAGAGAGCAGCTGTACTCTCTGGAGCTTGGTTTTTCAGAAGAGCTTATCTGGCAGTTGTACTCGGAGGGCTCAGGACCGTCACACGCAAGGAGCAGTAAAGGTGCAGATCAGCGTTGGTCAGGTCTGGGGACAAAGCTAAGCTTTCTTCATGGAACGGGAGGCTAGGGGAGAAGACGGCCTTCTTTACTGTGATGTGCACCGCGTGAAGAAGCAACATGATGAATGTTGCTTGTACTGGGCAGCAGAAGCAGCATCCCCCTTTCTCTATTGCGACATCTTGGACATCCTCCTCATCTTCGCCACAAAACCACTATCCATCTGCATCTAGAGAAGGCAGCATCTTAGGGAATTGTCCCCTCCAATGGCCCCCTTCAGTTGTCACAGGTAAAGCTTCCATCTAAGTGTCATTGGAGGCTCTGGTCTGGTGGCCGCACCAGCCAACGGGCTCCTTATCTGCTAACAGTGCCCTCCTCTTTGCTGCAGCAGCTACGGGGGGAAAGCAGGCAACACTGACTGGAGGCTCAACGTTACCACCACAGTAAGAGACAAAAGGATTGTGGGCTGCCATGCCCCGAGGACACACCCCACAATGCTGTATTCTACCCTGGACTAGCACAACAGGATAAATACAGACAACAGCACTCCAGTTAGGAAAGTTTTTCAGAATGTCCATTTTTGACAATAGGCAAAAGCCTAGGGAAATGTCCCCCATTAGTGAAGATAAACAGATGAATGATTAAATACAAAACATGATGCCAGACTGGCTCCTGCCCAGGAGGCGGTACAGAGCCAACTGATAACCCTGAGTCATAGATGGCTTAGGTTTGAGGCAGCCACAGATTTACCCAAGTTGGTAAGAGTAACAAAGGGCTTTTACACAACTTGCTGTCAACTAGCTCACACATGATTATATGTGTGGGCATGGGTATCTGTGTCTATACACACACATGAGGATACATGTCTGCTTACATGTAAAGAAAGCAACAAAGCAAATCAAGTAAAGTGCTGAAGAGCCTAGATACAGTATCAACTGGAAATCTATGCATTTTTCTTTGCAGCTTTCCTGCAAGTTGGAAATTATTTCCAAATGCTTTTTTTTTTAACAACCCAGAAACATTTTCATTTCTTCTGAGAACAGTGAAAAAATACAAATGGAGAAAAATATTTCAAATTGGGAGGTGGGGGCGGCATCAATCAGTACACTAAGAGAATTCTGGCCTGCCAAACCTGTGCTTAATGCTCCATGGGTATGTTTGAATGTAGACAAATACAACTCATTTATACAATTCCCAGGCGGAAGGGGACTGGAAGGGAGGCTGCTCTTCCCCGCACACGGACACTCACCAGGCTGGCGGTGAGCGAGGGCGCCGACTGGCCCAGGGCCTGGCTGCGCATGCGCACGAGGTTGGACGTCTCAGCAGAGGCTGGCCAGGCCTGCCCGGCAACTGGGTTCGGAAGGAGGTATCGCCCTGTTGGGGGAAGAGGAAGTCAATGTTAAGTGGCAGGCAGAGGACAGTAGTTCCGTCGCAATGGGGCCTCTCTTCTAAGCCATCCTTCTTCTATATTAGCTCTGTCTTCTTCGGTAATTACATTTATTAATAGCAACCAGAGAAAAATTGTTTTAATTAAGCCAGGCGATCCAGTGGTGCGTTCTGACCCTGACTTCCCACAGAAACCCAAGGAAACTCTGTCTCCTGCACAACGAGCTGGGTCAGGACAGGATGAGGGGTTTTCATCCATCTGCCTGCCCCAAGGGAATGTGCGGAAGCTATATTTAAACACGCAGAGCACTCACAGAAATGAACGTTCGCATTTATAAATGCTCTTGGAAACCAAGCTCATATGGAAAGTGATCTAAGAATCGACGCTGAAAGAGCTCACCAAGAAGAGGTTATGACCAACAACAGAAAGCTGGGGATTCTTTCAAGATGAAATGGGGCTGGCACCTCTCCTCCACCTTCTCTAGGGAGGCACTGGCCATCCAACCATGACTGATGCAGATGTCAGGATGTCAATGTCTGTCCAGGTTCATGGAACAATGTCTTTGAACGCTAATGTATACATGCATGTTTTTAAAGTCAGGCAAGTAAACCATTTCACTCTATCCTTTGGTACCTCAGCTGGTTATCAGTACACAAGAAAGGAAGCTTTTGGATTCAGGAGAAGCAAGATGGACCGGAGTATTCACACGCTCAGTAAAAGCAGAGGCTACGTTTGGTTTGGATCTGCTTTGTACTAGCACAATGACGGGCCTTAAGAGATGTTCCATGAGCTTTTACCGAGTAATCAAAGGATGAATGGGCATGCACTTGCCAGGAAACACAAGGGGACAATGAAAAGATGGCAGGTGATTCCGAAAATCTATTCAAGAACCTTGCAAGGAGGAAGGTGGGGTGGGATGGAAATCAGCTCTGTTCCTCTGCAATCATGAGGGACTTTTGCGTGCATGGCTGATGATTTTGCAGGAGAGGTGAACATCTGTGGCTCACTGCTCTCAGGTACGTATTATACAAGCATACATCCTGCGTAATAAGTGCGGTCATTATATTGACTTGGGTATCATGACCGCACATTCTAACTCAAGAGTCCATGGGACTAGGGATACCTCCAATGAACTGTCCATGCCAAGAGACCTAATATTTTATTTAATCCAAGTGCTTTTAGGAATTTGCTTTAATTGCACAGGGAAAAAGACTTAATTTGCCCAATTACTCATTGTTCTCTTATTGTACAATCAAAGCAAAGATTCCAGAGGGGAAAGTCAGATCAGCTTTTGAAGTTTTGTCTGATAGTTAAATGTTAAGTTTGTCAACCTCTGCTGGCCTTAGTTTTTCTGCCTCTAAAATGGAGATGACAGAATCAGTTAAGTTTAACTTGTTGAAGGGATTTGCAGCATTCATGAATAAAGAACCCAGTAGCTATTTAGTGCTAATAATGACAAAAATGCAAAGTATCTCCATGGCTTTGATTTGATTTCCTTCACTTATAAGAAAAATATAAATTTAAGAAAATACCTTGCCCACCAGATGCTTAACTGTGGCTGATGTCATCTTGGGTCAGGCTGGGCACATGAATGGGAGCTTTCACTCCACCAACCACACATAGTTTCAGTTGGTGAGGGGGAGAACGGCCTAGCCTCCAGAACCAGGAATTTCAACCCACCAGCTGCTTAAATGCGCCTGGTGCCATCTTAGGTCAGACAGCTAGGGTACCAATGGTGCTGGGAAAAGACCTCTGCCGCCTCCCCACCAGCTTTGAGCTCTGGGGATTTGCGGGTGTCTATAGGCTCTTGTGGGGTTCTGTTGCAACCTGAGAATTCATGTCCAGGTGAGGAATGACTTCCGAGGGACTTCAATGGACATTACCACTGTTCTGGCAGGTGAGCAAGGGCGCCGAGACTGAATTGTTTTGAGCAGGGAATAGAAGGAGCTTTAAGATTCAGACCGAAGTACCAGTTCATCTAGGAGGCCTGGGCTGGAGCAGTTAGTATCGGCCATCACCAAGTATCACAGGCACATACTGAGGCTGCGATGGGTGCCCTCCTGGTAGTGCTGGATCAAGGTGCCCATCAGTGAGAGTCGGAACAGTGAATGGGTAACGTTTGGCTGGACCATGAAACTGAGCAGCATGTGAGTGAATCAGGACTGGGGGCAGAATTTGTGGGAGCGTATGGGTTCTCACTCCTGTGGAACAACAATCTCCACTGGTATGAGCAAGAGCTGTGGCTGGAAATGGGCCCGGTTGGGGTACCTAGGGGACACCTAGCTGGGTTGGGCTTCCCACTGGTGGACATGAGAGCCAGAATGGGGGCAATGTTCTAGGCTGGACATGGCTGCAGTGTAGTTGTGGACTAGGTCTGGGGAGCGCCAAACTGGGCTAGACTCCAGCTGAACCACGTGAGAGCTATGTATGGGTGTGGACCAGGTTTTGCTAGACTGTAGCACCCAACAGTGAGAACCAGAATGGTTGTGGGCTGGTTGGGCAAGGCCACTATTCCTACCAAGACCAGAGGTAGATGAAGTCAACCTGGACCAGAGACCCCCTGGTGTGCGCAACATCTGCCACTGGGAGAAGACCTAATAAGGGAGCTAGAGAAACTCCTTTGTTAGAACACAGTCCTTGCAGGTGAGCACAAGAACCATGGCAAGTAACACAAACCAACCAGCATACATGTGGGTCAGGTTTGGAAGTGAGCCAGGCTGGGCCAGTTTATAACATCCACTGGCAGATCTGAGAACTAAGATAGAATGCAGGAGGGGCCAGGTTGGGCTGCACCACCAGTCAGTTCACATTAGATCTGGGACTGGAGCTGCGTGAGCTTGGCTGGGCTGCAGCACCCACCGGCACGAACTGGAACAGGGGCCAGCCTGAACCAAGCCAGGCTGGTGGATCCTGAGGTGAGGCAAGACATGACAGTCAGGGGAAGGTGGTGCTGGGTCTGTGAGCACCTGGTGGTGGGAGTTCTAGCAGGGCTTGAGTTGCCTGGCCTGGCTCCTTTGCCCAGTTGGCTCCTGGCCCATCCAGATGGGTGCCAGGTCTGTAAGCCTCAGGGCCATGGGGTCCTGCAGAGCCTGGGTTGCTTGGCCAGGGTCCTTGGCCCACTTGCACCGTGGGTACTGGGTCCATGAGCTCCAGGGATGGAGGATCCAGCAGGACTCAGGTCCTTGACTCAACTGTGTGGTGGGTACTGGGCCTGTGAGCCTCAGGGTGGGGAGTTCAGTGGGGTCTAGGTCACCTGGCCTGAGTGCTTGGCCCATCTGCAGGAACCTGTCCTTCTCAGTGAAAAAGATGGAGTAGTGGACAACTGGCCCAGATCCACATAGAGGATATGGCAGTCCACTGAGGCCTACACAGGACATCTGTACCATCCCAGGGAAAGGAGTGCAGAACAAACTGGACAACTACCCAGGCAAATGATGACAGCAAATATCTAGGTGAATGGAGATGCTAAGGCCAACTATGTCAGCCAATGGACATCAAAAGGGTTCCCCCGTGCTTGGATCGGTGAGATCAACATTTCAGAACTATCAAATTCTCCTGAGCAGAACCCTCGGAGTGTGCGCAACATCAGGTCCCTGGGTTGATATTGGGTGGCTATTCCTCATTCCCAGGCTCTGGAATAGTTGGGAAGCTGGGGATAGCTTCTCCCCTTCCCTCACCCATCTCCTCACCAAAACAAGGAAAAACAAAAAATTCGGAAGCAATGATCACACCCACTTTTCCCTAACTGTTGAGCATGCCACTCTGATCAACTATGTTAAATCATGTAAAGTTAAAAACAAATAATAATAATAAAGAAAATACCTCAAAAGAACCAAAGAAAATTAAATCAGTATGTATTTTTGGTACAAAAAGCCCTCAAGTATGTAAAGTTTTTCATAATATGCATTTCCATGAATTTCTGAAGACACTCAAAACATCTGAACAAAGAAAATCACCTTTAATCATACCAGAGAAAGTTATTCTCAACTTTTCTGTGATTTTCTTCCTGCCCTTATCTCTACAACCTGTATTTTCTTACAAAAATGGGGTCTTACTGGTTTTTGTCACCTGTTCCCTGTCAGTGCTATAAGCGATTATGATGTTTTTCTAAGTAAATAAATATAGCAAGTGTCAATTAAGTCAAACATAAACACCATCATTGAAAATTCAAATGCAATTACTCTCTGGGGTTGTGATGACCATTTCAAAAACACAGACACAGTTTTGTGTAGGCAATGTCATATTTCAAGCCTAGCATTTGGTTTTTTGTTTCATAGCATTATGCTGAGATGGGAAGTAATAAACTAGTGAAGAAGGGCTTTAGAAAATCTGCACCTGTTCAGCCCGAAAGCAACAGATGAAGGAGGAAAAGCAGAAAAAGCAGACTGCATTTAGGAATGCGGAGTTAGTGTCACATGAATGCCTGGTTCTCTGACAGGAAGCTCTCCACTCTGCGAAGGCCATCACTTACTATTTCAGACCGGCCTCCAGCAATCTGAGCCCAGTCATGATCACCTCTTCCCTCCTGGGTCCTCTTCCTGGGCTTTAGGTGTGCTGTAAATACTTTGTTGTAAAGGCAAACAAGGGTAGAGAAGAAAACACTGGGACGGTTGACTGTAATCCTAGAAAAGCTTCAAAGTCAAATATTCTAGCTCAATGAACAATTTTGTAAAATTAGTTTTTTCCATTAATAGAAAATTGATTATGAGATTATCTCCCTACAATCCCCCTGATGCACAGACATGCTCAGTGTATGTTCAATAAATGCTTGTTGGCGCAAATGTAGTTGAACTGAACAATACTTGATCAAGTTTTAACCAGAAAAGCACTGCTGAAGAGAGTATTTTCTGGACTTTCATCGGAAGATAAAGCACAAAAGCTAAAATATACAGACATCTTCACACATGCCCGGCAATGTAATAACCTAGCCTCCACATGGCATAGGTGTTACACCCACTTCCAAGCCAAGGAGTGGGTAAAGGCATATAGCACTCTGCAGCCAGCTGGAATCATGACTCCAAAGCTCATTACTCATCATCAATGTAGACATGAAAAAAAGAAGTCATAAATGAAGATAGATGACTTCACTTACTTAGTGTGTTCTTAAAAATATTAGGCTTTAATAAACTCACTTGTTCAAACATGGACCACATTCTGACAAGAACCCCTACAAACAGGGGGATAAAATACCATGTACATAAGCCTACCAGCTAGTTTTATTAAAGCTTAGTATTTGCTCTATTATTTAGACGCATTTAAACATTCTACACTTAAGGCCACTTAAGTCCTGAGTGGCTCTCTGATGTATACATGTAGTCTTGGCAACAAGGACAACAATCCCTTTGTTATCATCACAGAGCATGTCCTGAATAAGACATTCTGATATTCCAGAAAGGGTCTCACACTGCCCATGGAATTACCTTAGACCCTCATTCCACTCAACAGGACATAAAGGTCCTTGCCATTCACGGTCAAAGCCAATTGCTTTGCTGTGGCTGACTTGATGGTATGGACTGCTGAGTTCCTATTCTGAACCCCAAAACTGATCCCATTACTTACATCATGAACTTTAATTCTCAGGTTCCCTCGCTTTAAGGCAGCTGAGAAGGTTGAGGGTTATTGTAAAATCTTAAACAGAAAACATTCTATAAAATGAACTCCAATAAACATGAACATTAAGAAACACAAAGAGCTAGCCAGCACACAATAGATTACAAACTGAACAAGAAACAAAATTGTGCTCAACCACCAGAAAAAAATAGATGAGGAAGCAAATATATACATATACAATGTAGTGTCCCTAATGATGAGGAGTCAGATTTTAGATGTCATTATTTTTATATGGGCCTCATCCTGAGGACTTGTATAAACGGTACAAATTGGAAGGTCTATTAGCACAACACATGGGATATTTTATTCCTGCCTAGATCCCCATTAGCACTAATAGGGAAAAGAGGACAACAGATGGATTTAAGGCAGTCATTAGAAGGCACCAACGCAATGCCATCATGGTAGCGATTGCATCAAACTTTATATAAATCCACTTTCTGATGACTACCAAGAGCCTCTAAAAAGTGTGTTGCTGTTATATTCATGCATCATTTGCTGCCTACAATTTAAGAAAATTAGCATCTGTCAACAGCATTCTTCAGCTGCACAGGGTGGAAATTAATGGATTATTCCATTTCCAATTTGTTGTATGAGAGGTGAGCTTTCCTAGCAATCTGGCGGCTCTATTTTCATACCGAATTGAGCTTGTTGTTACATCTGGAACTTCCATCAGTTCTGTGTTCCTTGGAAACATGCTTCAAAATCTCTCTTTGGGTATGAAGGTATTTATTGCATATTTTCTAATGACATAACTAGAAATTTAGACGCAATAAAGAAGATTCCATTTTAAAGTAGGATCCACTGGCTAGGTTTGTACTCCACATGAGCAGGTTGTTTGAATGGACACTTTTGCAGACCACTGTGACTGTTTTAGCTATGGAGCCTCTACTGAACATAGGAAGTTCTGTGGCCTTGTGAGCTTTACAACATGTTAAAGCAGGTTGCTGAGCCAAGGCGCAGAAGGGACTGTGGCTCCGTCTGGGGTTACGCAGAACCTCCTTTACAATGTGCTGTCCTTTATTTCCACGCCAAGTTCCAGATGAAACCAGCAACTTTACAAATTTGTGCTTTCGTACATGACATACATGCACTGAAGTCCCCCAAAGCTCGAAGTATCCCTCTGAAGTAAAAAAAAAAATGGCAAGTCAGCAATAACAGCAGTGACATGGCCGTATAAAGAATTAAATATTGCCTCTGATGATCGACTTTATCACTGGACAATAATGGCACCTGACTCAACTTGAAAGCTTCCATTAGGAAAGGTCTCTGTTACCTGAAGTGCAGTGCTGCCTCAGTACTGGGTCTGGAGTTTTCTATTTTAGATGATTTCTCGTGGACTACAAGTAGGATATCAAAGCAGAGGGGAGGACTTAATAACCATTCAACAGATACCTCTTTTGATATGGCTTTTGCTGTAGAATTATACATAAGGACTCAGAAGAGTTTGCTCAGCCCTCTGAGGTACCACCCATCAGGAACAAAGGAAGCTAAGACCAATGTGGGGCAGTTAAAGGTTTCGTGGAAGGAGGGAGAGCAAGGGGAGCATGATAGGGGCTAATGAGATGGAACCTTCCAAAAGTTCGTAAAAATCCACATTAAGAAAAAAAACCCCTACATCTTAAAAACCATTTTTTATTCCATTTTCACCATGGACATTAAAAGTATATTAACTTGCGCCCTGTGGCGTGGCCTAGCGGCTAAAGTCCGCTTTGAACACGCTGGGATCCCATATGGGCGCTGGTTCTAATCCCGGCAGCTCCCCCCTTCCCATCCAGCTCTCTGCTTTTGGCCTGGGAAAGCAGTCGAGGATGGCCCAATGCTTTGGGATCCTGCACCCGTGTGGGAGACCTGGAGGAAGTTCCTGGCTCCTGGCTTCGGATCAGCGCAGCACCGGCCGTTGTACTCACTTGGGGAGTGATTCATTGGACGGAAGATCTTCCTGTCTCTCCCCTTCTCTGTATGTCTGACTTTGTAATAAACATAAATAAATCTTTTTTTGACAAAAGTATATTAGGGCCCGGCGGCGTGGCCTAGCAGCTAAAGTCCACGCCTTGAACGCCCCGGGATCCCATATGGGCACCGGTTCTAATCCCGGCAGCTCCACTTCCCATCCAGCTCCCTGCTTGTGGCCTGAGAAAGCAGTCAAGGATGGCCCAAAAGCTTTGGGACCCTGCACCCACGTGAGAGACCTAAAAGAGGTTCCTGGTTCCCAGCATCGGATCGGTGCGCACCGGCCCATTGCGGCTCACTTGGGGAGTGAATCATCGGATGGAAGATCTTCCTCTCTGTCTCTCCTCCTCTCTGTATATCCGGCTTTCCAACAACAACAAAAAAAGTATATTAACTTTAGGACCGAGCATGATGCCTCAATTGGTTAATCCTCCACCTCCAAGCACTAGGTTCCGTTATGGGTGCCAGTTTATGTCCCAGCTGCTCCACTTCCCATCCAGCTCCCAGCTTGTGGCCTGGGAAAGCAGAAGAGGATGGCCCAAAGCTTTGGAATCCTGCAGCCATGTGGGAGACCTGGAGGAGGCTCCTGGCTTCAGGTTGGCTCAGCTCCAGCTGTTGCTGTCACTTAGGGGAGTGAATTAGCATTTGGAAGCTCTTTTTCTCTGTCTCTCCTCTTTGTGAATCTGTCTTTCCAATAAAAATTAGTAAATCTTTTTAAAAATTATATTTACTAGTACAATTGACATATTTGAGAGACAGGGAGAGACAAAAGAGAGATTTTCCATCTGCTAGTTCATTCTTCCAATGTTCCGAACAGTTGTGAGTTGGCCAGGAACTCTGTCTGGTCTCCCATATGGGTAGCTGGAACCCAGACACTGGAGCCATCACCTCCTGCTTTGCAGGGTGTGCGTTCACAGGGAGCTGAATTGGGAGCAGAGTCAGGCCTCAAACCCTGGTACTCTGACATAGGATGTGGGCGTCCCGACCACCTACAGCTCCAGAGTATTTCTGACATATCCTTACACTAAGGTCTACATCAGGCAGATGGGGCCACAAGGACTTCTAGGAGAATTTCTTCTTTCATCCTGTATCTTTTGGGGAGGTCTCCTTACAGACGGTTGTGGCCTGAGCTGTTACTGAAGTTCCAAGAGCTGTGTCAGGAAGTTTCCGTTCAGGACCCCGCTGGAGGGAGGGACATTTCCACCATTTTACCTTCCTGCCCACCAACTCGAATTGCCCCTCATCTGCATGTGCACACAAAGGATGTGCCAATAGGACCATAAACAAATATTTGTGCACCTGTGCATTTGGAAGCCTTATTCACAACAACCAGAAGATGGCATCGATTCAAATACCACCTGATAGGTCAAGGACTAAACAAAATGATTTGCAGGGCCCGGCGGCATGGCCTAGCGGCTAAAGTCCTCGCCTTGAATGCCCCGGGATCCCACATGGGCGCCGGTTCTAGTCCCAGCAGCCCCACTTCCCATCCAGCTCCCTGCTTGTGGCCTGGGAAAGCAGTCAAGGACGGCCCAAGGATTTGGGACCCTGCACCCATGTGAGAGACCTGGAAGAGGTTCCTGGTTCCCGGCATCGGATCGGCGCACACCAGCCTGTTGTGGCTCACTTGGGGAGTGAATCATCGGATGGAGGATCTTCCCTCTCTGTCTCTCCTCCTCTCTGTATGTCTGACTTTGTAATAAAAATAAATCTTTAAAAAAAAATAAAATTACAAAATGTATTTGCATACAATGAAATATTGGCCAGCCTTTAAATGGGATGAAATTCTGATGCTTGTTATACAATGAAAGAGCTAGGAAGATGCCAAGCTACATGAAATGAGCCATTCACACAAAGTCAGGTGTTCTAGGATTCCATTTACATAAAATACTTGAAACAGTCAAATGCATCGAGACAAAGTGTAACAGTGGTTTCCAGAGGGGAGAGGAAGGAAGAGTAGGGCTTCCTTATTTACTGGGAACAGTTTCACTTTTGCATGATGAAATAGTTCTGGAGATGGATAACACCGATGGTTACACAAAGATGTGAGTATACTTAATGTCACCATACTGTACACTGACAATTATGCAGGTGGTAACCTTTGTTATGTCTATTTTTAACATAGTGTATTTTTTAAAAGATTTCTTTTGCTTACGCCAAGCCACCTTAGGAGGAAAAACTAAAGGCCTCCTTTCTGCTGTTCAAAAGGAGGCATCCAATTAAATCGCATTTGTACATAATTTTACAAGTGATAATAACTGGAGTTTTTCAAATCATGTGCAAGTCAGGGAAATGAATTTCTTAAGACCTGTCTCAACCTCAGAAATGAGGAGTCTAGACCACTGTTATGTCACTGTGGATGCTGGACAGAGCTCACGACTCAGCATCCCTCAATCTAACTGGTGCTCCCCCATCACCCAGAGATTTGTCTTCTATGCCCCATTGCTCCCTCCTAAACATTTGTTCCCGGGTCGTCACAACTCTTGTCCTCACAGGCAATGCTAGCCTCCTGTTATCCATCTGGGACTGTGCTACTACACAGAGAGACATGGTTCCTTTCATCTTCCCACTCACATGGGTGACTGACTTCCAATTTCTTTGTCCCCACTGCAAAAGAATGACTGCGCCTAGACAGCATCGGCAATGCTGCTACATCGTTCTTCCTAATGGCATAAATAAATATAATCTGAGAAGCCAGAAGACCTGGGATTAGAGTGCTGAAACTCACTGAGTCCTACACTGGGCTGCTGTTCTAGCATCTAAAACAAAAACCAAACAAAAAAGTGGTATGTGTTTACTTACACAGCAAGACCTAAGCAGACCCCCAACTTCAGGTCCTTGAGACATTACAGTCTACTGGCCAGTCATCTCCAGATGACAGGACACCGGACACTGAGTGGACAGAACACACGTGTTTTGAGAAGTTGGTCTTCAGGGAAGTACGATTCTGCCAGGGCATCAAGGTCTTAATCAAGTGAACTTTTTTTTTTTAAAGATTTATTTATTTTTATTGAAAGGCAGATATACAGAGAGGAGGAGAGAGAGAGGAAGATCTTTTGTCCGTTGATTCATTCCCTAAGCAGCCACAACAGCTGCTGCTGGACCAATCTGAAGCCAGGAGCCAGGAACTTCATCTAGGTCTTCCATGCAGGTATAGGAACCCAAAACTTTGGGCCATCCTCACTGCTTTCACAGGCCGTAAGCAGGGAGCTGGATGGGAAGTGGAGCTGCCGGGATTAGAACCAGTGCCCATATGGGATCCCAGCGCATGCAAGGCGAGGACTTTAGCCACTAAGCTATCATCCAGGCCCGAACCTCTCTTTTTGCTACAAGATTCATCCACCAGAAATGCCCTGTTTCACTTCTGAGAATTTTATCCCCAAGATTCCATGTTTCACAGGATGCTAAAAACTACAAGAGCCTGGTGACACAAGTCAGAAGAACGCTTTAAAATGAAGCTTACAGCAAGCAGCACAGGTCTCAGACGTTAGCAGCCACATTTGAGTCCATAGCACAAGTCTGCAGGAGTCACTCTAAGAGTGACTGGAAAGCTCGATGTCATGTTGAGACGGCCAGGACAAGGACAGATGCAGACGCAGAAGCCCGAGCTGCTGGATAAGCCGTGTTACACCATCATTCTACATTAGAGTACTGACTCCAGTGCCAGCTGTCATGCTTCAACCCCAGGTCCCTGCTAGCACACTCAGAAAAGGAGTGGAAGATGGTACTTCCAAGTGCTTGGGGTCCCTGTTACCCAAGCGGGAAACCCAGATGGAGCTCCTGCTTTCTGGCTTAGAAGCCATTTGAAGAGTGAAGTGGTATATAAAATAGCTCTCCCTCCCTCCTTCGTTCTGTTCCTCCCTCCTTTTTTCTCCTTCCCTCCCTCTGCCTTTCAAATAAATACACTTTTTAAATAAATAGTAACTTGTGGTGTGGTGATACGGCAAGGCTATCAGAGGTAAAGCAGTGTTCTCCCTTACTGACAGCCAGCTGTTTCCCTTGCCATCTTATGAGAAAGCGGCAATGACCTCAACATGTAATATACATTAAAACAGAAACAGTTCTCAATCATGCTTGGGAATGTATCTGTTCTTTCTTTCCTTTTGCTTTCCCTTCAATTGTTCTTACAGGATGCTTCAAACATTACCACTCTTCCTTAGTAGAAGTAGACATTAAGATCAAATAAGAGTTAGTAGGCTGTGGTGTTGGCAATATTAGAAGAAAGCCAGTGCCCAGAAGACTCTCCCATTCTGGGACGAGACCCTGCCAGGGCACCTGTCTCCTGCACCTAGACCACCAAGGCAGCCTCCCTTCAGGTGCTCGTTGTCTGCATTTCAAATTCTAATCCCAAAATAAATAATGGTTTAGCCCTAAGCTCCAGTTTGCACAGACCAAAGGCTAACGTGACAACCCCAAATTGATTTTAAAGAAGCATTAAATGGAGCCTACTCTAATGAGAACGAGGGAACAAGAATCTGACACCACGCAGCGTGCCTTGGAATGAATGTCTGCGGGAATGGGGGGGGGGGCGCCCCAGTTGCTGGCGGCAGCTAAGCGGCGCTGGGCAGAGGTCAGAGCTAACATCTGCGAGCTGAACTCCCTCCATCCACGTATCGAAATATAATTCAGCAGAATGAATTGCTAGACATGTCTAAACCCCCTGGGAAATGACAGATATTGATGAATGCTGCTGGCGAGATATATGGAAGGAAAAGGCAAATAAATAGAACCATTTTTTCTGAGAGTCATTTCGTAGCTACGTGGAACAGCTGTTAAACTACTCGTCAGCTCCCGGTTCTTCCTCCTCCTCTTCCTTCCTCTCCTGCCAGTCTCCTCCATGACTCGCTAAGATCTCCTCACAGCCCAGTGCCTCCTCTACCTCAAAGTAGCCAGCAGAAGAGTAAACACTGTCTCCTCCACTTCCCCATCAACCTCTGCCTTCTCAATCCATGAGTGCCACCCTGCCCCAAATGCCACTCTACCCTCAGCGCACTTGCTGCCCCTCCACCGCCGATCATCCTCCACTTCTTAAACCCAGGAGATAACCCTGTTGATTTCAAAACCACCACCACTCAATCCCACCAGATCAAATCCCAGATTCCAATCCTGACCATGTAGGCGCTATATGACTTTGACCAGGCTTCTTAATTGTCTAAGCTATGGTTACCCCTAAACACTCTGTAAAACGGAGACACTATCCAGCTCATGACATGACTGTGAGAATGACTGTATAAAGAGCTACTTGTGGAAAAAAAAGAGCTAGTGGGACCATGCAGCATGGAGGAGGTCTGCCTCAGTCAATGACCTTCAACGGTCGCCCCCTTGGAGTCAGCCTCTGACAGGGTCCGATTCTTTGTGGCAATGGACACGTGGGAACAATTAGGTATTCCACCCACCAGGCAGTCTCAGGAATACAGGTCCCAGCTTCTCAGTTCACCACCCGCAGGCAGGGAGCCCTCTTCAGGCTTCTGTTTCCCCCCTCTGGTGACACACACAGAGTGTCCAGCCCAGGCCTGAAGCCATCGGAACACACCACCTGTGGGACTCACTGCACGTGTCCCACATCACCTGCTTATGCTGCTGCACACTGATGCTCCACTTGGTCTCTGAAATGTGTTTCTCTTGCAGATTGCATTTTCCCAATATTGTTTAGTTTTCCATTGCCTCAATGAATATTCCAATGTAGTTCAACTCTTTCATAACAAAGACAATCATGAGAAGACTCGGGCCTTAAATGTGACATGGAGGAGATTATGCTTTTATCTCTTGACTTTGATTTTTCCTTCTAAGCAAACAAACAAAACTCCAAGAAAGCTCACTATATCCACAAAGCTATGATCGTTTCAAAGCAAGGCAGTTAACGTCTATATGCTACAGAACAATTCCTCCTTGGCATGAGACCTTTGGAGACTAAGGAATCCCACTCAGTGATACCTGCACACAGCAAGATGCTCGGATTGATGTACCCATGTGTCCCTGGCAGGCCTGAGAAAAAATGACCACTTCTGATGAACGCCCTCCATCTAGACAGGTGGGACAGAGGCCAAGCGGGAGCTAGGGACCAGGAGCTTCCTAAGAGAAACAATAGGACAAACACAGGGAGGCAAGGAGCTCATTGTTCAAGGAGAAGTCACTATTCAAGCAGAAGTTCTGCAGAGCTCCTAATTTCCTAACAGCTTCCTTGTTTTTCACAAGGAATCCCTAATACAGTCTAATGCACTTCATCATGCTTTCCCAAATATATTCTTTTGAAATGGTTTCTAGTTGCAAGCTGGGTCTAATTCAAACAGATTTTCAGTTGCTCCTCTTCATTCACCATGGCTATCTAAAGTTCCAAAGAGAAAAGTTTGCCTTAAGGAAAGCTTGTTAATATTAATTAGTGAATAAGAAGTCAAGCACGTAATCATAGATTATTCCCTTAAAATTAGTAGATAACTCTTCTAGCACATCCCAATACAAGGGGTTAAAGGCCTCCTATTTCTAGACAAGATGTCTCAGCCAAGGGCTTCATAACCTGCTCTCCCCTCTGACTTAGCAGGGAAATTAGCTTAATCTTCCAGGCTTAAAAGTAAAAGGATGGTAGCAACCATTGCTACTATCCAAACAGCAAGCCTGCTGCCAGAATTAAATCCCACAAACTGCTAAGTGGTTTACAAAATATAACCATGCCCTTGTTTTTAAGAGAAAAAACAAAGCCAAGACTATCATCCTGATTGCCTCACCACTGCCAGAAAACAGAGGGCAGACACAGTGTTGGAACACAGTCTGCCCATTTCTGGACTGTTACTCAGCCGCTGACCACTTCTGGGGTCAGGGTCTCATGCTGGAATGCCACAGTGTTGCCACGGCGCTTTGCAGAGAATCCAGCCATGCTTACGGGAGGCTGGAACAGCGGAAGGAGGCCAATTCGTTCCAGTCACCCTCCTGAGGACTCTCCAAATGGAAAGGCTGATCATTCTCATTTGCTTATTCCCTGACACACACTTAGCTATCATTATTTGAATCCACAGAAAGCCTCAGATCTATCAAAAGCATTGTAAGAAAGTCCTGGCTCCTGGCTCCTGGCTCCTGGCTTCAGATCAGCTCAATTCTGGCTGCTGCAGTCATTTGGGGAGTAATCCAGCAGATACAAGATATTTTCTTTTGTCGCTCCTTGTTTCTGTAAATCTGTCTTTTCAATAAAAAACTGAATCTTAGACGAAAAAAATATTGTAATAGGTCACATGCACAAAGTCTGTTTATGTCAAAGAGATGTATCATCTATCAGATAAGCTTGGAGTCATCCACAAAGATGCTCCTAACAGTGTCACACACTGGACCAGTGTCTGTAAGTAACACATCCAGGCCTTAACCATTCTGATTACACAGAGAGCTGCATGACAACAATTCTGATAATATTCACACAAGGAATCACAGTATTTTCTGATAGGATGATCAGGTCAGCAAATAAAAACGCAGAATGCCTGAACACAACTGACTGCAAAAACATTTGACTATGTAGGCGCCAGCTATGATTACAACGGATGTAGAATAAAAATTGCATTCATTTTTAATCTGAATTAAAATTTCCTGGGCTGTCCCCTGATTTACCTGTCACATCTTTTTTCCTGGGCATATAATACATGAATTGCATGGAACACTGCCTGGGGGATACACGGGAAACATCTTCAAGAAAAGAAGACAGCGAAAGGGCTAACAGGTACACAGTAGAAAGTTGAGAGTGATCTTTTCTTTAAGAATAGAACACTCAACACAAGATGGTATCAGCAGAAGAAATAGCAAATGTAACCTGTAGGGGTTTGAGACTGGAATACAGCAAAGGACTCCAATGATTGCACACTTCATCTCCTTTTCCTGAGGTCAGTGTGCTCACACACTCACTGCCCGGCACGTGTGTGTGTGATGCATTACTGTCCCCTTGCTTCTGCCTCGGTATGAATACCACAGTCACCTTAATGTACTACAATCAAGCAAAAACCAAAGAATCTGATCAACTGCTCTGCACCAAAGTTTCTGACACCCAAAAGCACAGACACTAGCAGAGCGGGGTATCCAGTTCTGGTGACAAAAGAAAGAATTCAAGTTTCTCAGCCTGGTCCAATCCCTTTTACTTTCTTCTAGAGAAATGGGTTCCAAAGATTTCAACAAAAGGGCCATGAGATGAACAACTTCTCCTGTCATTCAAGGGAATTTCGAGAAAATGCAGGAGGAACATCTTACAGTATGGGACACTGCATAAAACATGAACACAGACGAACACATAACCATGAGGCTCTTTCCCCTGCTACCTTATACAAAATCCCTCCTAAAGCTGTATTTGGTGGCATGACATTAATAATTTACAGTGGCCCCAATCTGTCTTAGTTGGCACTGCTACAACAAAATACCTGAGCTTGAAGGAATTTAGAAAGAACAGAAATTTAATTCTTGTGGTTCTGGAGACCCAGACTGGGATTAAGGTCCTGGCATGAGGTCTGTTGGGAGGCCTTCTCCTGGACCCTTGGGGGGCAGAAGGGAACACAGCCCTCACTGTGTGAAGCTTCTTATAAAGCGGGCTCAGTCCCATTAAACAAGGGCACAGCAGCCCCTGGTAACCTGAGCACCTTGTACACTGTTACCGCCATCCTGCAGTCACCACCTGACCTGGAGGAAGCCTGGTTGAACCCTCACAGGATTCCCACCTGAATTCTCACTCAGATAGAAACAAGCAGGCATTCAACTCGCACCGTCTTGCTTTCACAAGCATTTTCCCCAGTGAGCAAGTCAGCAAGGAGTTAAAGCTCCCAGGAGGAGTCAGAGCCTCCAGCTCTCCCTTCAGGACTAAGCCGGACACAAGTGGCTCAGACAGCAGTGTCAAAGTACAGAGAAATTATCTAGCTAGGCAGACATGAGAAAATAAATGTAGCCTTGACAATACATGTTGATTAAGCACTTGAATGACAATGGAACATGACAATGACAAATGCAGCCTACCACCACCAGAGTCATTAATACATCAGAAACACTAATTTTTATAAATCTTTAAACTTCCCAGTTGGTGGCATTTGCATTTCTTTGCCTGCTCTTTCTCTCGGGGAGCTGACAAAGAATCATTTTCAGTTTCCATCTGGGATGTTAAAAAAAAAAATACCTTCTAGGTTTTCGGTGGCTTTGACAGGCCACTGAAAATGAGTTTCAAGAGATGGATGGTGGGGTGGGCGCTGTCTCAGAGAACAGTTCCTGACCCCACCAGGCCTGCTCAGTGAGAGGAGGGGCGGGGCCTCTGCAACTGCAATGGGAAGAGACGTGAGCATGCAGGGGGCTGGAAGAGAGGACTAGGGAGTGAGGGGCGAGCAAAGAAAACCATTTTCTGCAAGGATTTCACTCATTAAACTTACTATCAAAGCTCAAAGGGACCTTGAGAGTAAGAATCTAGCCAACCCATTTTACAGATGATTAAACTGAGTATCTACGCAGCAAAGCCATAGGTCCTTAGAGGCTGCAACAGCAGCCTAGGATCCCCACTTCATCTGTCCCCTTGCACCCCCAAAACAGAGAACCTCAAGATGCAGGATCCATGGTGCCACCCACCTGTCCTGGTGCCTTCTACTCCACTGCAGTCTCCATGGTGCACCCACCTGCCTTCGTGCCTTCTGTGCCACTGCTTTCCTCATCACTATTATCCAGAACCTGTTATTGTGCCTCTCTTCTAGAGGGGACCTGGGTACAGTCTCACTGACCTACTCAGCACAGCAGCAGTTGGCACCTCACACACACTGCTATACCGGATGCCCTGCACTGTTACTGATAAGAAAATGACACCAGAAGAATCAAGTGCCTACATCCACCACTGTGCCCATGCCCTAGTGTGGCAGGCCATGATGCCACCAGCACTGGGTTCCTGCCTTCTTGGGCTTCATTCCCTCCTCCCCAAGAACTCCAGCACTGTTAGCTTTGAGATTTACCTGTTCACGTTAACGTTCTGCTGTTTCAACTAATACCCGGTGCTCTACAGTGTATTATAATGGTGTTCCGGAATTTTCATGAGCAAATAGAATGAAAAGACACTGATGTGAGTGTAAACATTTTGAAATTCGCACAGATTTGTCATGACAGGCATCTTTCAAAAAATATTTTGGATATCCTTTGCAAGGATCTCAAAAGCTCTTGCATAAAAATAAACTTTTCTACAAACTTTTCCAAGCACCATGGTATATACAATTCAACTTTTGTGGCTCCCTTGCATACCCTAAAGACTCACCAGGAACTAAAACACCACCATCATTTCAAGGCCTCTCACACAGGACAATCAGTGGATTAGCCATCAGCCTTGCATTTGCAAGGCACCAAGTATCAGGAAACCATGCCCAGTGATGCCCAGGCCTTGACTCATTCCATCTGGACAAAACAGATTTTCAGGAAAGTATCAAGCCAAACCAGAAAACCACCAATCACCACATGGAAAGAACGGACTGAATATGACTGCATCAGAATTCCATGCCTTGACAGAATGCTAGAAAAGACAGAAATACATTTCCTATAATAAAGGGAATTCTATGAATAAATGTCACTGGCTGGAATTTTTCATATATGGACTCAATAATTCAGTAATTCATTTTTTTATCCTCTCAGGAAGGATAAAACTTCATTATATAAAGATTCACACTAGAATGCAAGAAATGGGCAAGATGGAAGAGAGCAAAGCCTCCTCAATATGTTTTAATGGATCCAAATGTTCTATACATTTACGGTGTATTTCTGCTAAGTTTCTTTGTTAGCTTAATTGGTATAGAGAGTCCCTTTCCAGAAACATATTTAAAAACACTTCTAAAATCCTGCAGCAATGTTTAAACGGGAGCATGCATTCAGGCTACAGATGATGGTATCATGTCCCATTTTAGAGGGTCTGCCTTTAATTCTCAGCTGTGGCTCCTGACTCCAGATTCCGGTTAATGCAAACCCTAAGAGGCAACACATCATGACAAATGACTGGGGTCCTGTCATCCACGGGGAAGACCTTATTGAGTTTCTTGCTCCCAGATGTTGGTATTTAAGGAGTAAAACAGTGGATGTGATTCTCTCTCTGGGGTGAGTACGCCGAGGGGGGAGGCCTCCGTGACTGGGCATGTCCGGGACCCACCCAACACCCTCATTGGGTGGTGGGTGAACGGGATTGGGGAGGGGCGCAACCTCGGGCCTGCGGGATTTAACCTCCGGCTGCCAGAGGCGAGCCGAGGGCTGCGGGAGAGGACGTCTAGCTTGGATCCCGAACCCAGTCCGCCATGTGCCCATGGCTCATGGCGGGCTGGGCCCGGACATGCCTGGGTGCGGCCTGCTTCCTTCTGGGGTGAGTACGCCGAGGGGGGAGGCCTCCGTGCTCCGTGACTGGGCATGTCCGGGACCCACCCAACACCCTCATTGGGTGGTGGGTGAACGGGATTGGGGAGGGGCGCAACCTTGGGCCTGCGGGATTTAACCTCCGGCTGCCAGAGGCGAGCCGAGGGCTGCGGGAGAGGACGTCTAGCTTGGATCCCGAACCCAGTCCGCCATGTGCCCATGGCTCATGGCGGGCTGGGCCCGGACATGCCTGGGTGCGGCCTGCTTCCTTCTGGGGTGAGTACGCCGAGGGGGGAGGCCTCCGTGACTGGGCATGTCCGGGACCCACCCAACACCCTCATTGGGTGGTGGGTGAACGGGATTGGGGAGGGGCGCAACCTCGGGCCTGCGGGATTTAACCTCCGGCTGCCAGAGGCGAGCCGAGGGCTGCGGGAGAGGACGTCTAGCTCGGATCCCGAACCCAGTCCGCCATGTGCCCATGGCTCATGGCGGGCTGGGCCCGGGCGGCCAGTGCGCCATTTGGCGCCAGGCTTTGGCTGCTGGCCGCCCGGCCGGGGAGCTCTGGGGTATTGGACATCTGAATCGCTGCTGAGATAGCTCTAGAGTGACCCCACTGTTTCTGGGATCTGAGTCAATCCTAAAGATTCCCAATGCCAGTAACTCTTCCTTTGAAGAACTTCCAATCCCTTAATAATGCTGAGCTTTGAACACCTATCAAGTAAAAGATAAGCTCCGGCTTGTGTAGCAGGCTGGCACCTAATGGTCCTCGGAGCAACCACGTGCAGGTGTGTGATTTACAGCTAGGAACGGTCCCAATCTGGGATGCCACAGCTGAGATGAGGTTCCCACCAAGGGGTGTATGTGCTGGAATGGGGGCTGCGTTCTATCTAGGAAACAGTTGCAGTCACCCGAGGCACTAGTGTGGGCTGGGATTGGATGCACCAGGCCGGTTCAGATCCCAGCACCATCTGGTGTTATGGAGAAACAGGGTAGATGCGGGACTGACTAGGCTGGGTCTCAATCCCCTTCTGAGCCATGTGTGAGCTGTATGTGGGTATGGACGAGCCATGGCTGGGCTGAAACATCCAACAACAAGAGTCAGAATGGGGTGAAAGCCAGCCAGGAAAAGCCACTGTTCCTGCTAGGACAGGAGGTGAACTGAGTAGGGTTGGCTCAAGAACCCCCTGGCAAGCGCAAAATCTGGCATTGGGAGGGGTTCTGATGGAGGAGCCTGGGCAACTCCTCTGGCAGGACACAGTCCCTGCAGGTAAGCGCGAGAAGCATGATTGGAAACAGCCCAGAATAGGCCATGGAAAGTTTCCCACTGGCATGCATTCGGCATGGGTCAGGAGCAGGCCAGGCTGAATCAGTTCATGTCACCCACTGGCAAATCCGATCACCAGAACAGAGTGTGGAATGGGCCGGGTTTGGTTGCGACAAAACCAGTACACATTCTGGAACGCCAGGGCGTGGTTGCCTGTACTGGATATGAATGCAGCACCCATCCAGCACACGTGAGATCCAGGAAGGGAGGGGCAGAGCTGGCGGGGGGGTTAAGGGGCTGGTCCCCTCGCTGGACAACCACTCCCACTGGGGAGTGTTGGCTGGGATAGAGACAGACACGACTAAGCAAGGCTACAACACCTGTGCGCTGCATGTGGACAAGATCAGGGCCACAGCATCAGCTGGCAGAAGCTGGCACTGGGGACTAATTCTGTCGAGTCAAATCACAGGACCACCTAAAGAGTGCATAAACCGGGACAGAGAGACCTGGGAGGGAAAAAGTGGGTTCCCCCTTCTTGGGTCACTATTCCCGTGGGAGGGCATGAAAACTAGGACGGGGGCTGGGATGGCTAGACAGAGGCACTCAACAACATCTGTGAGGGCTGGATGGTTGAGTCGATTAGATAGAACTAAGCTTTAATACCCATTGACAAGTACCAGAGCCAAATGGGATGGGGGACAGACTGGTCTTCTGCTACACAAATTGGCAAACCAGGGTAGGGGGCAGGCTTGGTGGGGGTTATTGTGGGTCGCCCCGACTAGGCTGCAGCTCCCACTGGTTGATGTAAGGGCCGAACCAGACTGGACTGCAACACCCATTGGTTCCAGTGCAACTCGGGACTGAAAACAGAACCAACACAGCAATTGCAACCACCAGCTGATCGGGGTGATGGACTGTGCCGGGCCCTGTGCTTGCTAGAACATGCAAGAACCTAGTCTGGGAATACCTCAAAGTTTCTTTGGCGATCTCCCCAATCGAACTGCTGGACTCAGAACTCTAATCAAGAAAAGACAGAAGACAGAGCAGATCAATCATTCATCTCAGCTACATGTTAGCAGCGAAAAATGGGGCAAACGGAGACTTTATGATGGACCATATCAATCAGTGGACGACCTCATCGAGCGAAACTGGCAGCGATTCACAACTGGAGAACTATTAACACCACTCGAGCACATATCTCAGAGTATGCCCCACATCCGGGACTCGGGGTGGGCGGGAAACCGGGTGGGGCTTCTCCCTCAATATCCTCCTTTACCTCAGATACAAGATGGAAACAATATGGACATAATAGCATTGCCCACCTCCCTATCCCCCTGAACCTTTTTTTTTTTTTTTCTTCTCTTTCTTGATTTTCCTTCAACTATAGTTAACTATGTAAAGATTGTCAACAACAATACAATAAAATGGATTATAAAAAAATAAAAAAAAAAAAAAAAAAGAAATGTCTAAAAAAAAAAAAAAAAAAATTAGAAAAGGAAAATTTTAAATATCCATTAGATATATATCTATCCTTTGGTGTTGAGAGTTTCAGAAACTGAGTTTGGTTTGCCACATTCATAAACATCAGTACAAGGGGGGCACTCTACTTATTTCTGCAGGTAGTGATTGTTTAGCTGTGTCTGCTTCCTTGAAATTCTACATCAACAATCTATGAATTCAATGTTAACTGTGACTTGAGGTCCCGGTCTCCTATTGCAAGAGGAAACACTCATCAAGGAAATGGAGAGAAACCGGACCTTTGTGGAGCCTATCATTTTAACAAACACTCAGGACAAGTGTTAAACCCTTACAATCTCAGGTACGGAATTGTGAAATGGACTGCTAATGAGCCCGGTTCTCACTGAGTCCATCAAAGCCAACAGCAGCCCAGGCCCTCATCTGTATCTGAAGTTTCAAGTCCTCATTAGGCCCTTTCCTTAATTAAGTCTCTCCTCATGCCTGACTGGTCACCTCTCTGGAAGGCTTCCTTGGTGTAAAATGCCCAAGAGAACAATTTGGGCTTCCACAAGGGCTCTGCTGCCAGGCCAAGAGTGAAGGGGGCAGTTTGGCATTGCCTAAGTAGCAGGTGCCTGGAGGCATGGGGACGGGGGCTCGGGCAGCACCATGCGAGGGTGTCCCGGGGGGCACAGCTGCACAGATGGACCATCTGCATGGGAGATGTGCATTGTGGGATGCTCCCGGACAGATAGCCGCTGGGAGGCAGCATCTGCCAAGGAACGTGCTGACAGCTGCGTGTCCCATTAAGTCATGGTCTCAGGAGTCCTTCTCTTCTGACACTTACACACACAGCAACATTCAGCTTCTGTCTAGAGCACCCAGATTGTTGGCAGCTACTCCAGGCTAGCAGTTGACACACAAGCAGCGAAGGCAGTCAAGGATTTTAAAGGCTTCTTAAAATTACATGCTCGCTCCAAGAGCAAGAGGCTAACAGAACTGCTTCTCTATTGCTGGGCCATTCAGCAAGACAGAGATTGCCTCTAATGTCATAAAATACTGTTGGCCAGCAAGAGAATCCCTGCGTGGAGTTAGCGTGTCTTCAGCGTAGAGATTCGATGGGACCAAGAATTGTGTGAGCTCTCTGTGATCTGGGCTTTTGTCTTCCTCTCGACGGAGAGCCCAGAACCCAAGAAAGCATAACAGAGCGCCAACGCTAAGAGTTCTAAAGATCTTGGGAGTAAAAAGTTCCAAATGTGCAGAACTATAAGATGCTAACATTCCAGCCACCCACTAGGAACTGGTGAAGTCAAGGGTAGACCACCCACTGCCCAACCCTCCACCCTCCCCCATCCCACTCACTGGTCCCCGGTCCCCACTTGCAGTTATCTTTCTAAGCTTCCACTGGAACTTGGCCCTGTCCCCAGGGGAAAAGCCCATGGTGCGCACCCAAATGTCGCCTTCCTGTATGGGTGAGCTGCACCATGCCCACAGCCCCGAGGGCTTTTGACCAGGTCTCTCTGCTGTGTTTCCCAAAGCCAGCATCCCCATTGCACAAGCTGTCCCAGTGCCCAGCCCTGCCCTTGGACATGCACCCAGCCTTCATGGTCAGCTCCTGACAGCAGACCCCACTCTGGCTAACTGTCTCCCACTGCACCCCCTTCCCTTCCCTGATTTTCAATCTCACCCCATATAAGGCTACCAATGCTAGCCAACAGAGTGTCACAGTGCTGTTAGAAAAGCAAAACCATGACATCTATCCAACTACCTATGCTCTTTTTTTTTCTAACATTTATTTGTTTTTATTGGAAAGGCAGATATACAGAGAGGAAGATCTTCTGTCTGTTGATTCACTCCCCAAGTGGTCGCAATGGCCGAAACTGTGCCTATCTGAAGCCAGGAACCCAGAGCCTCTTCTGGGTCTCCCTCGTGGGTGCAGGCTCCCAAGGCTTTGAGTCATCCTCGACTGCTTTCCAAGGCCACAAGCAGAGAGCTGGATGGGAAGCAGGATTGTCGGGATTAGAATTGGTGCCCATATGGGATCCCTGGTGCATGCAAGGTGAGGACTTTAGCTGCTAGGTTACCGTGCTAGGCTCTACCTATGCTCTTTTGAAATATTTATTCATCTGAATTGCAGAGTTACAAATTGAGCGACAAAGTGAGGTCTTCCATCTGGTGATTCCTGCCCAAATGGCTGCAATGGCCTTATGCCAGGAGCTTCTTCTGGGTCTCCCTCATGTGTTGATGCTTGGGCCATCCTCTGCTGCTTTCCTATGCACATTAGCAGGGAGCTGTATGGGAAATGGAGTAGCAGGGACTCAAATCAGTGCCCATATGGGATCCTGGCACCACAGGCTGTGCTTTACCTGATATGCCACAGCTCCATCCCCTACCTATGCTTTTTATGCAAAACAAACTCATTAAAAATCTCTGAAAGGGATATTCTACAAAGTTAACTCCTTCATCTGAGATTGCTGTAGGTGTCTATACAGTTGGAAGAAATTACTACAAAGAAATCCCCAAACTCCAATGTACCGAGTTTTCCCCAATGATAACATCTTGGAAAACCACATCACCATTCACAAACTGCATAATATCACAAACTCAGCAGAGCCTCTTAGCCATGCTCGTGCTGAAGATCCAGGGAAAACCACTAGCAGCAAGGAAGGCGGAGGGAACCTTCCTACAGCCACAGCCACTCCCTCTCACCTCACTCCCTACAGAAGAGTCTAGCCATCAGCCGTCAGGGCCTCGGTTCTAGAAGGTTCTATATGAGCAGACTTCATATAAAACAGAGGGAACAGATATTTTCTAGGGACCTTGTGATGGCCCACATCATGGAGTAGATCCTTTTCTCCAACCAGCATGATGTCTGCTGGGTCACCCAGGTTATTGCATGCTCGTTCCTTTTTTTTTTTTTTATTGTTCTATAGTATTCCACGGTAAGGATGTACTTCCATCACCTGATTTTCATCTATTTTCTCCTCCACAAAGCAGGAAGTGTCCTCCTCCTGCAACCCTTTCCCGTGTGCTTGGGCCCCCTGCCCTTCTCTGCCAGTCCTCTTTCCCGTGATGAGCATCCGCAGCCTCTTGCAGTCACATTCTCACAGCTCTCTCACTGCTGGCTCACACTGAGCCCTTGGACCTTCCCAGATCACACTTTACAGCAAACTTCTCAATGGCATCATTGTGTTCCTTCCTGTCCACGCATAAGCTATGTCCAAGTGCTTTGGTCACCAATTTATTTTAACCCACTCTAATCTCTCTATCTCGCTATTCCTTTCCCATGCTTATCCAGGGATCATATTGTCAAATCCAAGGATACTACTCTGCCCTCGTTGTACGGACATGCTCAGATGCAGCCTATATACAATTTGCCACTCTCTCCTCAAATAATGATTGTTTCTATGACTACACAACTCCAGTTGATTCGCAAGGTGGTGTTAGACACAGGGACATCTTCTATCTGCTAGTTCTCAGGAGGCAGGCAAGTCCTCTGGGTCTCCCACATGAGGGCAGGATCCCAAGCACTTGGTCAATCATCTACTGCTTCTCCAGCACTCTACTAAGGAGGTGCAGCCTCATTAGAGCAGCTGGGATTTGAACCTATGCCCATATGAGATGCTGGCATTGCAAGCAGCTGCTTCACCCACTGTGCCATAACTTTACAATTCTGCTTGACATCTCTCTAGAGCACGTCTCTTTGGCCTTTCATGCGTCATACAGACAAACTTGAACACACATCCCATCTTTATTATAATCTATTTGTTTCCCAGCCTCCCCCACCTTCCTTGGTGCCACCTCACATGTAATTGAATTGAACAACAGGTCAGCTGAACCTGCATCCTGGCATCCTCCACAACAGCAGCAGCCATGGGATGGGCTGTCCCCCTGTCACTGGCTCCCCCCACCCCCAAGAATGGAAAAGAACAGGAGCTCTCCTCCAACTGAGACTGTCCCAGCGCCAGAAGCGTTCCTCCTCTCCCTCTCCACTTTGGCCAACTGGAAAGAGACCAACTTACAGATGTAAATAGGGCAACACCAGAAAACAGAATAACTACGGTTCCCTGATTCGTGACGTAGAAGGGAGGTGCGCAGTATGCTCAAACTCAGTGGGCCAGCGCTGTGCTCCAGTTCTGTGACCCTGTGCTCTGCTCCTCATAGCACATGGTGTCTCTAACAGGCTCCACTTTTTGATGGATGGGGACTGGATGGGGACTCTTTCAGTGGCATTCAGAAACTGAAAAAACAATGTGATGGTTCAGGTTGTATTTAGATACAATGTCTACTAAACACGATGGCCACCAATTTGACTGAATCTGAATACTTCAGATTTGCTCAAAAAGTTTAGATGACTTGTAGGCTGAGAAAGGCATTAGCCCTAAACAATATTCAAAGGCAATGGCTTCCAAGTCAATCTTATTTTTAAAAAATTATTTGAAATGCAGAGTTATAGAAAAACAGAGGAAGTGATAGATTTTCCATCTATAAGAGTTGGGTCTGGGCCAGACTGTGCCAAGGAATTTAACCAGGTCTCCCATATGATTACGTACAGGAACCCAAACTCTTGGGTCATCTTCCGCTGCTTTTTCAGGTCATCAGCAGGAAGCTGGATCAGAAGTGGAGCAGCCAAGACATGCACAGGTGCTCATGTGGGAGGCTGACGGTGCAGAGCACAACGCCAGCCCCCACCCAGGTTAATTTTAAAAGAAAAACTGGGTCCTAGGATTGGGCTGTTTTTCTTTTCCCTGTTCAAGTAAAATTCACACTGAATTCTCTTTTTAAGTTTTTTTAAATTATTATTTGATTTTGATGATCTTTACATAGTTGATTAGGACACAAAGGGTCAAGCGCTAAAGGAAAGTGGGTAAGACCATTGTTTCCACAGTTTCTTTTTTCTTCCTGTATCTTGGGAAAGGGGAGAGATAAAGCGATAAGCCCCACCCAGCCTCCCACCCATCCCAGGGTCCCTGATGTTAGTCATGCTCCAAGGGCACTGTTTAAGTGGTTTTGATAATTCAACAGTTCTGAATTGCTGCCAGTCTCACCATTCCAAGCACGATGAAATCTCTCCAGAATCCACTGGCTGACATAATCCACCTTTGCGTCTCAACTTGCCCAAATTTTCACTACCAACACGTGGCTGGGGCAGATGATTGATCTGTTCTGTCCTCCATCCTCTGTTGTGGTACCAGGTGTTCTCCGCAGGCTCCATTGGACTGCCATATCTTCCAGCAGCACCTGGACATGCTGTCTACTGATCCCTCTGAGCCTCTGAGCCTCTGAGGAGGCTCAGCTTTGACATTCACTCCACAATCAGACCATGGAACCTGCACTTCGCTTCATGGTTGGGGTTCTGAGATCAGCAGTTCAGTTGGGGGAGGATCCCCAAAGAAACTTTGTCTGAGGTGATCCCAGACCTGATTCTTGTGAGTGCTTGCCACTACAGGGTCCGGTACAGTCCGAAACCCCAATCAGCTTATGCACATGCTGATGGTTGTAACTGCTGAGTCAGATCTATTTCCAGCCTTGTCTTCTACATGAATCAATGGGTGTTACAGTCCAGCCCGATCCTGCCCACTTCACACTCGGCCCTCACACAAACCAGTGGGAGCTGCAGCCTAGTAGGAACAACCAGCAATAACCTCCACCAAGCCTCCCCCCTGCCGTGGTTCCACCAGGGGCTGGTGTTATGATGCAAAGATGAAGCCATGGCCTGCAGCACTATTATCCCATTTGGGACACTGGTTCAAACCCGTGCTGCTGTACTTCCAATGCACTGTTAACACATCTGGGCACAAACACTGGGTTCCTGCCACCCACATGGGACACCTAAGTGCAGTTCCTGGCACCTGGCTTTTGCCTGGTCCAGGTCTAAACACTGAATTTATTTGGGCAGTCTCTCTGTCCCACCTCATTTTTCAAATAAATAAAATAAAATCTCAAATATTTTTCCAGTTGTTATTCCAAACTTACTTCCACAGCCCACGGTGTTTAAAAAAAAAAAAAAAGCCTTTTTTTCCTTTAGCCCAAATTAGAATCCCACGATTCTAACAATTTTAGAAAATACAGTAATATATTATCTACAAAGCTAATTTCACGCCTTCTCACTTTGGAATGTACAAAAATTCCTCTCCTACATTCCAAACAATCCCTACCCTCCAACACATAACCCCCTTCCCGAGGAACAAGGACCACTCCCTGTATCACTGTACCAGCTGGGATGCGGGATGAGGACTGGGGCGTGAATTGGCATCTCCAGAAGCCAGGGTGAGATCCTGTCATCCCATGCATCACTGTGCAGCCTCCTTCCTGTGACTGTCAGGCACATTACACTACATCCACGCCCAGAGCCAACGGACAGCGTCCTGATGACAGCAAGGTTCCTCGGCCTCACCGGGGACTCCAGAGCCCAGCCACCTTTTACACAATACTTGCCAATTCAGCAAGCAGTGGGCTGCGAAGCCACCAGTAACCCCAGCCTCCAAAAATAAACAAACCAAATGGAGGCAGTGACAGGCCTATTGTTTAAATGTTAGCTCTGAAAAAACAAAACAAAAAACCCCACCAGTTGTACTGTTTTCTCCTTTCCTTTTAATCTAATATCCTTAGTGATTTGGGAAAGAAAATATCAAAATTTCAACTATGTGTGAAATCATGGGTTTTGTTTTTCTTTAGAGTTTATTGTTTCTAAATTTTCTGCATTAGTGTAGATTATTTTATAGATTATAAATAGGCAATGAAAATATTTTTATTGTAAATGACTGACTTTTCTAGCGAAAGAGAAGCTAATTATGATAGCTAAATTACTGGACTCTCCAATGGTAGTGTTATGTACAGTCACGCGCCATTGATGACAGGGTCTTCATTCTGAGAAACGTGTCATGAGTAGATTGATTTTGTTGGGTGCACATTACAGAATGCACTTCACAAACCTAGATGGGATACGTCAATCACTTGCTGCGGCCTCGTGATGCAAATTTATGAGGCTGCCGCTGGCCTAACACGGCAGGCCATCTTACAGTAGATTATTTTTTAGGAAGTAAGAGGGAGTGTACTCTTAAAAGAATGGTAAACAGTATAGTACAGTGGTACTCCAGAAAGCACATAATCAGGGGCAGGCAAATTCAGCCCACAAGTTAAAATGTCAGTTAAGAAACTGACAACCCACTGGCAGGGCCTGTGTCGCCTGGCCTGGGTCCTTGGCCTACCTGCACGATGCATGCTGGATCTATGAATTCCAGGGGAGGTGGTCTGGCGGGGCCTGGGTAGCCTGACCTGATTCTTTTGGCCCGTCTGCAAAAACTGATCCTCCTCAGTGGAAAAGAGCAGTGGTCAGCAGGCCCTGATGCTCATTGAGGCCTACAGAGGACATCTGTACCAGCCCAGAGGAAGCAGAGCAGAACAAACTGGACAACTACCCAGCCAAATAATGACGGCAAATATCTGGGTGAATGGAGATGCTAAGGCCAACTATGTCAGTCAATGGACATTGAAAGGGTTCCCTCATCCCTGGATCAGCGAGATTGACAACATTTTAGATCCATCAAACTCACCTGGGCAGAACACTCAGAGCATGTGCCACATCAGGACCCTAGGTTGATATTGGGTGGCCATTTTCCAGCCCTGGGTGCTGGAACGGATGCGAGGCTTGGTAGGGCTTCTCCCCTTATCTTCTCCCTCTCTCCCCAGAAACAGGAGGAAGAAATAGAAAATGTGGAAACATTGATCACACCTGTTTTTCACTAACCCTTGATCTTTCCCACTCTGATCAACTATATCAGAGTGTTAATATCATCTAAAATTAATATACATATATATTATATATATATACATATTATATTTATATAATACATATAAAGAAGCCAATACTCCAGAGGGCTGATGCTGTGGCACAGGGGTTAAGCCACCACTCGCAACACCATCATCCAATACAGGCCCCTACTCGAAGCCTGGCCATTCCAATTCTGACCCAGCTCCCTGCTGATGCACCTTGGGAAGCAACAGAGGATGGCCCAGTCCTTGGGCCCTACAATCACAAAAGCAGACACAGATGGAGGTCCAGCTTCATGGCTTTGGTGTAGCACAGGCCCAGTCACGTGGCCATCTGGGCAATGAAATGCTGGATGGAAGAACTGTCTGTGGCACTGCCTTGCAAAAAGGAAAGGAAGCAGAGAGGAAGAAACGCACAGGTCCCTGAGATGTCCAGCTCCAGCAGCTCCAACTCTTCTAGTCTCTCACTGGGGAGCAGTCTTCTGTCAGTCAGTCCAGGAGGCCACAGACTAACAGCTCCAGATACCACTTAAGAATTCACTGCAATTAATCCTGATAGAATTTACAGTGTATTTAAAACCTTCTGAATCATCGTTATGCTGCTAAAGAGATGGTATTGAGGAGCCCAGGGCAATGACTCAATGGCCAAATCCTCACCTTGCAAGAGGCAGGATCCCAAATGGGCACTGCTTCATGTCCTGGCTGCTCCACTTCCCATCCAGCTCCCTGCCTGTGGCCTGGGAAAGCAGTAGAGGATGGCCCAAAGCCTTGGGACCCTGCACCCACCTGGGGGATTCAGAAGGAAAACAAAGCAGAGCAGTGGACAGGAGGCTGGTATTTAAGGAGCTGGCTTCAGATCAGCTCAGCTCCGGCTATTGCAGCCATTTGGGGAGTGAACCAGCAGATGGAAGATCCTTCTCTGTCTCTCCTTCTCTCTGTAAATCTGATCTGCTTTCCAATAAAACTAAATCTTACCAGAGAGAGAGAGAGAGAGAGAGAGAGAGATATGGTGGTGGTGGTGAGGACCGACTCCCCAGCCATAGGGTGTGGCCAGGTTCAAATTCAGATACTGCTTTTCATGAGCACCATGACCTAACTTGGCCTGCCTGTGCCTCTGTGTCCTTACCTGTAAAACAGAACAAGAAAGAGTCCCTCACATGCAAAGAGAGATGGAGGATGTCAGTAAACTGACTCCTCTCAACAGTGTCCGCTACACGGGAAGTTCTTAACGTTAGCCGGCACTCTTGCTACCCTCTTGATGTGAATTGTCACTCATCCTCAGCCTAACAGGAAGAGCCATCACTCCTCCTAAGGCTAAGATTCATGACATCAAGAACAACTGGGCGGCAACATGTTCCCTCTCTCCACCATGGCACCACAAAACCGTTGATGCACATTAGCCAAGATGAGAACGATAGACAGGAGGCTGGTCTTTAAGGAAAAGGCTGAGGCTGTCGATGGGAAAAGCAGTTTGAGGTCACCGTTGTTTAGCCTCAGGGTTTGCCCCCCAAGGAGAGGTCCCTTGTGATGATTCACCACTGTCCAGGCCTCACGGAAAGCCCCCTTATTCTAAAGACCCCGGATGAAGCTGTGATACTGGACACGAGCCTCCATGAGCAGCGCCTAGCACAAGGGGAAATCTAGCCAGCTTCCAGGAGCCCGTCCTCCCCACCAACTTTAGAAATGCCACACATTCAGTGACTTTAATGCCCATCAGTAAGTTAAGCGCTTTGCATATATTATTCTATTAAATCCTTGGCTAAGCCAACCAGAGGGCTAATTAACAATATATTTTTATATTCTAATACATCTTCGGAAGAACTGTTTTCAAAAACTGGCAGATGTTAAGCAGATTGTTAAAATCTCTTCTAAGGACTGGTATACATTTTTTTTTAAAGAAATCTGATGGAACATTCCATGATAATATAAACTGGATAGCAATTTAACTGCCTACGGATAGAAATGACAGTTGTTAAAATTTGTAAATAAGGATCAAGTCATTTTTTTCTAAGCTTAAAAGGCCAAATGTCATGTGGCTGCTCAAGTGCTTACGCCCAGAGCTTTGTGCTAGCATCAATGTGAGGTTTGAATAAGTTGCTTTAGTAAAAATGGATAAAATAACTATTGCCTCTATTATTTGTCAAGAATGGCTGAATTCAAGCAAATAAACTTCCTAAGTGAAATTAATGAGTAAACAAGGAGTCTTTTCAGCTCTAAGATTTCCCTGTGATAAAATGAAGAGTGCCCCACTTACAAAGCAGCCGCGAAAGCAAAGCAGGAATGCCGCCAGAACAAGCATCAGCCACAACTTGACTGAAACACTGGCCTTGAACTTGGTCAAGTGTGGCAGTTTTCCTTGACAAATCTCTTCCTTGCCCTTGCCTTAAGGTTAGGTTCGCCTTCCATGCCAGCTGCATGCCAGACTGGCTCAGATGTTCCAGACTCCACCGACCATGTGGCAAAAGCATTTTTGTTCCCAGAAATTTTTCTCTAAAAAGTCAATCATCTATAAGTCTCAAAAGAAATGTGAACAATTCAATTAATTTTCCAGATCATTTATAACCCAGCAGTCAAGACCGGTGTATAAAGAGAGAAAAGTTTTCTTAGCGCTTAAAAACAATAAAATGCCTTCAAAATGTTTATGTCGAAGGAGAAAAGGATCCCTCCAAGGAGCTAATAGAGATCTAGACTTTAGGGAGTGAAGTTTAAGGCCATGCCATTGCAGACGACACGTTCGATCTCAAAAAGTCAAGCTTTAGCCAGCTTAGTTTCATTATTTTTCAAATCATTAAAAGCTATTTCTGAGCTTTCTGGATTTAAACAGCTTTAATTCATTGTGACAAAACAGGTGAAAGATCTGAACAGATCCTTGACAACAAATGTCCAATAAGCTCATAAAAAAAATATCCTGAATTATGGAGTCAATGTAATGCCAATTAAAGCCACCATGTGATACAAACACACATCATTAAACATGGCTAAAACTACAAAGGCAATGTCTCAGGTTAGCAAGGAGCAGAGAAGTGACGTGCTCATCCATGGCTGGCATGAATGCCATAGGACACAAATTTTGAACCTGTTTCTCATCATGTCAAACACACACTCCTGTAACACACAACATGGATGAATCTCAAAGACCAAGCAAAAAAAAAAAAAAAAAAAAAGGTAGTCACCAAAGAGGATGTAATATAGGCTTCCATTTATATAAAACTGTCTTCCTAGGAAGACAGCTGTGCCCTACAGGGACAGGAAACACATCTGTGGGTGCCTAGAGCCAATGCCCCCAGTAGGAGCAAGCGAGAGGTGAGCCCTGGTCCTGGTGTGCCCAACCCACCGTGTGCGCACTCAACTGAGGACATTTCATTATCTGCATGTTATCCTTTACTGAAGTTCATTAACAAGATTCTCCACGTAACTGCGTTCTGCCCTGAGTGAGGCTGGACCACATGGGTTTGCAGTGGCCAGTTGTGAGGCAGGCTGGCATCCACACGTGGCCCCCACGGCCACTGGGTCCTGCCAGGGAACCGGTGCCATCTGCTGGAGAAGTCCCCCGGACTCACCGGTGAGGGCTCCCCCCAGACTCCCTCGCCGCAGCTGCCGGCCGTCCTCACTCAGCTGCCGTTTGTACTTCAGGGACTTAGAGGGGCCAGAAGCCACATCTGGGTTGCTGCATTTCCGAAATGGCATGGGTGGCGGCGACAAGATGTGGTCAAGCTGCAGAGAGGAGGACAGTAGTGTCATTTCATTGTGAACGGGCAACATAACCCCAAATGTGGGCCAGCCCCCCACCCCATGTCCTCTTGCTTTTCCTCCAACCCTGTTTTCAATTTGGCTAGCTTAGAGCGTTCAGCATTTCATTGTTATGTCTTCCATCTGCCTGGTCACCAAACACTAGAGGGTCATAAAATCAAGCTCAAAAAAATTGTGACTACTATTTTTTTTAATGTACCAGAACAGACAAGAATGCAGTGAAAAAGAGAAAAGTTCTGTTTCATGACACGTTTTAATCAGCTACACATGCATGTATGTCTCAGGTCACTATATAAAATATGTCATATGATGAACACTGGCCTAGCAGTGAACAAGACACTCAGGACACTCAAGCCGCTCGATCCAAACCCTGGTTCTGGTCCCAACAGGGCATGGCTCAAGCAGCTGGGTCCTTGCCACCCATTTAGGAGTTGTACACAGAACAGCCAGCTCCTGGATTTGGCCTGGCGCTTCCCTGGCTATTGAGAGAGAATGAAACACTAGACGGTAAACTCATTTTTTTCTCTCCCTCCAGATCAAATAACCTATCTAAATACAATCTAAAATGTCTTCCTGTGGACCATGGTCCAGGCCCCAAAATGGAAGACGGGTGCTCTAAGGAGAAGTAACTGCTTTAGTTCATCACGAAAGCAAATTCACAGACGGCTCACAAATATACATCCACGAGAGAAATTCCCAAAGACCACAGCCCTTAATGGAAATCAATACATCCTTACATGACTTCATAGCTTTTTAAAAGAAAACCTGTCACGAGAAGCAGAGAAACCAAACTCACTTCAAGAGACGGCATCTTACAAAGGGATCCCTCGTGCACAACACTTATTTCAAGAACCGGTCTGCTTTTAGAAGAAAACCTTTCAAGCTTGAATTGTGCCACACCTTCTAAAGTGCTCTGCTTCAAGTAGACACATATGCATGCGTTCCAGATAGATAATTAGGACAAAACCACGGCTGTGCTTACATGTACATATACATAGATGTGTATGCACACACGCACATGTGTGTACATGCATGTCAGCCATACATGTATACACATGTATGAATGAAAAAACAAACATCAGACATTCAAGGAATTCCCATTTCACAGAAAAAGGCCAATTTCATAGCAATTAAAAAAAAAATAAAGATGTGGGCAATTGCATAAAGCCAGGCATTTTATTTTTAAATAACTTCCTTTAAAAATATTTATTTATTTATTTATTTTTTATTTTTTGCATTCCTTAATAAACGAAACTTATTTAGTCTGGCAACATATCCAAAAGTATTTGTTTTTCGTACATCAGTCGCAGGTAACTAGTATGTTTGTTTACATAGCTGCTGTGAGGTTAGTAAATGATAGTACAACTTCAAAAACTGGTTTTCAAAATATAATGAAAATGTGGCACAGATTGTTCTGTCCTTGAAAAGCACTATGTACCTGCAGGTAAGACTCTGGGAACTGTAAAACTGAATAGACTCAAATTTGATCAGAATTACATAATAGAATTTGATCAGAACAACTGGAACATCAGAAATAAGAAATCAATCCTGAAGTTTATTTTAAAATGATGCATACAAAGGTACCACTCTCAGTCAGCATTCTTCTTATTCAGAATTCTTGTCCCGAATTTTAAAAAAAATCATTGAATGAATTTCCTAAAGTTGAGTTAGGAAAAACAATTTACAAATTATAATTAACACTATGTTTCCATACTTTTTACAGTAGTATTTATATTTTTCAATCAATTTGTTTTCTAAATACACAGTTTAAAATCCTTAGTCAATTTCTCATTTGTTTGACTATCTGATTTTTAAAAATCCTCATGTGTAAGAGCACAAGAATATTTATTTATTTTGATTGGCAAGGCAGATTCACAGAGAGAAGAGACAGAGAGAAAGGTCTTCCACCTGCTGATTGACTCCCCAAGTAGCTGCAAGGGCAATGCAAAGGCAGGAGTCTCCCTCACAGGTGCAGCGTCCCAAGACTATCAGCCGTCCTCCACTGCCCTCCCAGGCCACAAGGAGGGAGCTGGATGGGAAACAGGGCAGCAGGGACAGGAACCAGTGCCCACAGGGGATCCTGGCGGATGCAAGGTGAGCACTTCAGCCACTAGGCAATTTAAGAGATGCTTAACTGAGATTGGTTTTATTTCCATGAGACAAAAGGAACTCAGTGGGTGGTTACTGTCTGAAACTTTTCCTCTGAAGACAACCTTGGATCTACTTCCAGCAAGAAGAGATCTGGGATGAGGCCGTTTACCCAATTGTCTCTGCACAGCATGCTTAACACTGCACATAGGCAGGCCTGTAGCCTGACAGTGCAGCTGTCACAGCACCTGGCTCCAAATCTCCCACATGGGTGCAGTGGCCCAAAGATGTGGGCAAAGTCCAGCTCCCTGTTCATGCAACCTTGGGAGATCTGTGGTTCCTGACACGGGTAGGTGGGAGAGGGGATTGAGCTCCCAGCGCTGGTGTTGCAGCATTCAGGGAATCCATCTGCCCTTGGGGGCCTGTGAATGTGCTTGTCTCTGATTCCATCCAGCTGCCTCTCAAAGACATAAAGGAGAAAAATTCTATTTGAAAAAAAAAAATGTAAACCACAAACTTGGTCCTGCTTACGAACAGTCTCTCCCCAGGGTGGCTGAGGCAGAAGAGGCTTGGCGGGCTCAGCTGCTGCCCGGAGTCCTCTCTCTGTGTCACTGGCAGCCCTTGGCGCGCTGGCGGTTCCCACACTCCAGGATCAAAGTCAGATCAGCAGGGCGAAGGGATTCCAGGGCGCGCTCTAACAAGTCACAGCTCCCACAGAGTGGCACGTAGGGAAGGCGTCCTCGGAGGCGCCTGCTCACCCATCCGTGTCCAAGCGGGTGGGAGCCAGCGGACAGCATTGTCTGGCTTCAGATCCGAGAGCAGCCAGGCCAGGGAAGCCCAGCCACTCTGCACCAGCCTGGGCCGTGGTCCAGCGGTCAGCAAACCGTCATGCAACACAGTCATTTTGGCCTCCTCCTTAGATTTCATTTGATGCCATCACTGCAATTAGTTTTTTCTGCCCCCTTTCTTTTGAGAAATTTCACAAGAAGAGTTACAGCAAATATAAGAAAGTTAGGAGAACAGTACAATGAACGCCCATCCCTTCTTTCCAAGGGTGAAGTTCTGACCTTGTGACATTGCTTTTGCTCGCTCCCTCTGCACGCATGCGCATACGCACATGCACATGTACAGTGACCGTGACTAACAGTCAACACACCGTGCATCGTTGTCCCTAAATATTTCAACATGGAAAGGACAGAAATAGTCGCTTTGATTCTCTTGTGCTATATCACACCTTCTCACAAGAGGTCTCCAATCTTGCATGGTCAAGGTGCAGCATAAATACCAGAACTGATGTTGCACCAGGCTATGTATGTGCAGTCAGCCACCAGGTGGCAGTGTGTCACAGTCAGTCAAATGGTTCCTCCCAAGCTCCAGGTCCTTGAAAAGCACCCAGAATGGCTGACCGCCCCCAGCGCCATCAGGCGAGCCAGGGTCCATTCTACTCAGTGATTTGCTCTTAATTACTAGTGGCAGCTGCATCAAACATAAATATTTACTGTTTAAGGTTCATCAGCTTCTCTACTTATTTTTCATTCAGCTTGAAGAACTGCAATTAATTACTCTGGGGAAGACCGTTCTATCACAAATTAACGCAGGGTAAGAAAATAAGTAGAAAAAAAAAAGATAATCCCTAAACAGGAATTCTGTGACTTCCTTACATATTTCAACAAAGTCATCAAAGACATGAAACAAACATGGGAAGAAAAAAGGTAATCAGGAGGGAAAAAAAATATTTCATCACTGACACAGCCTGGGTTTTAATCAGAATCACTGCCCCAGGAGGGGAGTATTATTTTAAATCTGGGAAAACTGAGGCAGTGAGCTGTGAGGGCTGCAAATGTTTCCAACACAATATGAGTTACATCATGCGAGGCTCCAAGATCCTATTTCTACGTTCCCATCAAATCACACTCCCAATAGGGCTCTCTCTAAATAGATCATTTTTCCAAGTTTGCTGTGCTGTCAGTGGCTTAACTATTCTTTCTACAATTAGTCAAAGCTGCTCAAACGCTCTGCTGTGGCCTTGCAATTTATTTTCCATTTTTTTGGTCCTGGTTCAAACGCTCAGGATCTCTTTAAAAACATTTCATCACACCCTCGTGCTTACAGCGGACATCAGACATGACACTGTGGACGCTGCCCTTGAAATAACTTCAGTATTATGTTTGTCAACTTTTCCGAACTCTTAAAGTCATCATGTGATAAGGAAACTAAAGGCAGAGGGTGTCTTCAAACTTCCACTGGAGTCCACAGGCAGCTGAACCTGGGCTTGTTACACTTGTGTCAAATGCTTGTAATTCCCCGCCCTAGGCAAACAGTAGGCGTCCAATCTTACCCTCCTCTCGCCCAGCACTGAGTTAGCCCCAGAGCAGCCAGCACTGAGCTAGCCACAGAGCAGCCAGCACTGAGCTAGCCACAGAGCAGCCAGCACTGAGCTAGGAGAGCACCCAGCACTGAGTTAGCCCCAGAGCAGCCAGCACTGAGCTAGCCACGGAGCACCCAGCACTGAGCTAGGAGAGCATCCAGCACTGAGCTAGCGCCAGAGCCCCTTGAGCTAGGAGAGCACCCAGCACTGAGCTGGCCACGGAGCACCCTGACTGAGCTAGGAGAGCACTCAGCACTGAGCTAGCCACAGAGCACCCAGCACTGAGCTAGGAGAGCACCCTGACTAATCTAGCTACAGAGCACCCAGCACTGACCTAGGAGAGCACCCTGACTAATCTAGCCACAGAGCACCCAGCACTGAGCCAGCCACAGAGCACCCTGACTGAGCTAGGAGAACACCCTGACTAATCTAGCTACAGAGCACCCAGCACTGACCTAGGAGAGCACTCTGACTAATCTAGCCACAGAGCACCCTGACTGAGCTAGGAGAGCACCCAGCACCGAGCTAGCCACAGAGCACCCTGGACAAAAACAGGCTCTGCAGCCATCCATCCCCGTTGCACTCACTGGTAACATGGATTGATTCTGGTGGCTTGTGCTTGCCCAAAACACCGCGTTACTCTCCAGGAGGTACATTTCCACACAACTGAATTTGGAAGTCTGATGGAGGCGCAGCTGACCAGCAACATGTGAGGGCTATGTAATCCCTCTTGCTAGCTGGCTATTCTCAAGTCAGCATCTCAAGGAACAAAAAGTCCACAACCAAGGTGAATCCAGGGCAGCCTTGGGGGACAGTGTCCACAATGACCGGTCCTACAGAGGTGCTGACCCTCTCCGGGGCAGATGATGGAATTTCATAGGTGCGCTTCTGTATTTATCACTTCCACCTTGTGGATGTGATGGCACGGTGAACAAGGGAAGAATCCGCCAGCATTACATCATGGCTCCTGCCAATGAGGAGGGATCTGCACGGTTCTCCACCACCATCACTGCCACTGCACAAGGACCACAGCCCTCCACCCACGCACGTCGTCAGCCCTCTCCCCTGACCATCTTCTTCAACTTGATGTCTAGACACCCTCAAGGCCAAATCCAGTTTCCAAACATTAGTAACACTTGTATGACAAGAAGCATACCTTCATCCAACCCCTTCTCCAGATTTCAGCTACCTGTCTCGGCCTTGCCATCCACATCTCCCCCAGGATATGTGGCAGTCTCTCCAATGGCCAGTGGCCCCTGACCCAGCAGCCAGACGCCCCAGCTCCACCACTGGAGTCCTCTCCTGGCTGCCCTTCACCCTTGACCATGGCCTACAAGGTCCTACACTTCTTTTCACATCTTTGATTCTAGTTCCCACCTCTCTACTCTAGGAGATCCACTGGCCTCTTCAGATGCCAGGAATCTCCCACCTGGGACGCTATACTCGTTATTTCTAGGAGGGACACTGCCCAGAAAACAGGTGCCATGCCCTTCACCTGCCGTTTCACCCATGCGGGAAGCCATCCCTAACTGGCAAGGCGGAGCAGCAAGTCCACCACCCCATGCTCTCCTAAGTCCCCTCAGCACCATCTATTGCCATGAAAAACGAGATCATTTCAAACCTTTTTCTTGCCATTCTTCCCTTGGTAAAATAGAAGCTCTATAAGCTCCCACTGGTTGATGTAAGGGCCGAGTATGTGCTGGGCAGAACCAGACTGGACTGCAACACTCCTTGGTTCCAGTATAAGTCGGGACTGAAAACAGAACCAACCCAGCAATTGCAACCACCAGCTGATCGGGGTGATGGACTGTGCCGGGCCCTGTGCTTGCTAGAACATACAAGAATGTGGTCTGGGAATACCTCAAGGTTTCTTTGGAGATCTCCCCAATCGAACTGCTGGACTCAGAACTCTAACCAAGAAAAGACAGAAGACAGAACAGGTCAATCATCATCTCAGCTATATGTTGGCAGCGAAATATGGGGCAAACGGAGACTTTATGATGGACCATATCAATCAGTGGACGACCTCATCGAGCGAAACTGGCAGCGATTCATAACTGGAGAACTATTAACACCACTTGAGCACATATCTCAGAGCATGCCCCGGGACTTGGGGTGGGCGGGAAACCGGGTGGGGCTTCTCCCTCAATATCCCCCTTTACCTCAGATACATGATGGAAACAATATGGACATGATAGTATTACCCACTTCCCTATACCATCTGAACCTTTTTTTTTAACCGTAATTAACTATGTAAAGATTGTCAACAATACAATAAAACAAATTAAAAAAATAAAAAAAATAATTAAAAAAAAATAGAAGCTCTACGGAACAGGGGAACAGTCGGCTTCGTCCTTGACGCCATCCCTACGACACAGCTGATGACATAAAAGGTTGCCCTGTAAATACTGATGGAAAGAATAAACTAATGGCAAATATCTGGTATTCAGATTAAAAAATTAAAACAGGGAGAAAAAAAATAACACAGCTGGTGTCATAAAGGGTTTTTGTTGTTGGAAAAACTGAATAAAATTATATTAAATGCTACTGAAGGCGAAATGCTAACGTGAGTCCAAATTCTGTGAAAAGAATCGAACCCTCCATGTATGAAAAAGACCTGCAGGTTATGGCAAATGGCATCTTTCCAAAGGGCTCTTTTTATATAAGGCAAGCTAATATGTTAATTTTTGAACACAGCTACCTCTGAAGGTGATTCCTAAATAATTAATTATTCGACCTTTCCGCCATATCCTTGTTAAATTGACTTGTGTCTATCAATCCAGCCCTTTCCGGGCCCACTCCTCTCCTCCAGCAGCTCAGCATCACTTGCATTTTAAAGAGCCTTCCAGAAAGCACGTGTCCTAAGGCCAAAGTTCACAGTTTAAAGGGATCACACTGTCATTTGCAAACAGAAGGGGAGGGGCTCACCCACCAGGGTTTTTGTATGTTCACAAAAGAAAAAAAAAAAAAAAAACCACGTGGTGACTGACTGAGGAAGACACTGTTAATTCTTCTCATGCTTAACATTAAAAATTCTTTAAAAAGGGGACGGTAAGTGAATGCTGTCATCCTCCACAACTGTTCTCTTCCTCCATTCCCGCCACTCAATAAAGGATCAAATTGCCAACCTCCACCGTCTCCAATCAATATTTTAAAATTTGATAGACCAGGGGCTTCTATCCTTAAAGCAGTCATTATTGGAAATGTACTAATTCCACAGTGGTTAGGCACACGCAAGGGCCAATACTTACTGTTCCAAGTCAGGTAGTTAACTATTTCTGCACCTGCCTCCTCTTCCATAAAAATCTCAGTAGCGATAATAACTATTACAGGGGTGACTGTTGAGTTTCCAAACATAAAATACTTGGTGCTGAAATACATATTGTAGTTGCAAAACGAACGGGGCCCAAGTCACTACTAACATTCCTAATTGAGAAATCACTTGCCTCGCTGGGGAGCCAGAGGTGGTTAGCAAGGAAAGGCAACTGATCACAATGTGGCCGAGTTTCAGATTGTTTCATGGTTTTCATTTCTAAAATGAAAATTGGGTTGAGACCACCACCACACGGCTGCAGACTGCCCTGCCACTCCTGCATCGTGGGGACAGTGTCGCTAGAAGCTGTTGGCAGTTACTGCCTTGTTTTCGGCGGGAGGCAGGGTGGATCCCAGAGTCTGTGGAATGGGTCAGGAACAGAACCCCAGCAGCAGACCCTGGTGGGGGGCGGCTGCTCTCCTACGCATGGACCCCACAGGTGGGGAGGTTGCCGCATAGAAAGCACAGGCACAGACATACACTCAATAGCCAGGGGAGCTCACGACAGCGACCGTCGCAACCTCAGCTCAAATCTCCTTATCCCACTGCCAGGGCAAGCCCATGGCTGGTACCTGGCCCTTCTGAGTTACGTCTCTGCTCTGCTCTGTTCAAAGAATAGAAGGAAGCAGAAGCATTTCCCATCCTCTGCGCTGCCAGAACACACATTCCCCTTTCGCCTGGCATTCTAAGTGTAGCTAGAAATGATACTAGACACCAAGTCAGCAGGCCTTCTGGTCACACTGTGTACCCTAACCCGTCGGCTCATTTCGCTGAGGCTCCAATGTGAAGACACCACCCAGAATGCTATCCTTCAGTGAGAAACAGTGTCGTCAAGACCCTTAGATTTTTTATTATTATTATTTTTTTTAGATTTACTTATTTCTATTGGAAAGTCAGATGCACAGAGGAGGAGAAATCAGAGAGGGAGATCTTCCATCTGCTGATTCACTCCCCAAGTGGCTGCAACAGTCAGAGCTGAGCAGATCCTTAGCCAGGAGCCAGGAGTCTTCTCTAGGTCTCCCACATGGATGCAGGGTCCCAAGGCTTTGGGCTGTCCTCCACTGCTTTCCCAGGCCACAAGCAGGGAGCTGGATGGGAAGCAGGGCTGCCGGGATTAGAACTGGTGGCCATATGTGATCCTGGCCCGTGCAAGACGAGAACTTGAACTGCTAAGCTACCACACCAGGCCCGAGACCCCCAGGTTTTTGATTGTGTTTGAAGAAGCAGCTGTTTGCCTGAAAGTGCTCTGAGCTTAGCACTAGGCAAAACAGCCATAAATGAAACAGACAAAACTCCCTGGCCGCTGGGAGCTTCTGCGCAGTTCGGGGGACGGGCACTTGGCACAAATCCTTCCTGTCCTCTGCAACAGATCTGCTGCTATCCAGTAGGTTCCAGGGTCATCCGCGGAACTGGGAGATACAGAAGCCAGCTCGTTCTCTCCTGAGTGAGGCTCGGACCCCTTCCCAGAGGTGGCCTTGTCTCCTCTCCAATCCAGACTTCATGGGTCAAGGCACGGTGTGACCCTCAGGCCAGATTCACCTTTGCCATTAAGAGAGTGCCTCTCCTCACACCTCCATTCCCGGATACGATGGCATACTCAGATGGGTGTGGGCTACTATCTCCTGGCTAGAGGTCAAGGGCATTACTAAGTATTATATAGTGTCCTGGATAGCTCTGTAACTGAGACCTATACAGCCCCCAGAGGTCAGTGCCATGGCATAGCAAACTTAGCCATCTGGGCCACTGGCTTCCCATGTGATTTGAATAACGGTTAGCTGCTTTATTTCTAATCCAGCTCCGATGGCCTGGGAGGGCCAAGGAGGATGGCCAACTCTTTGGGCCCCTGCAACCACTTGGAAGACTGGCTCCCGGACTAACCCAGCTCTGGCCATTGTAGCCATGTAGAAAATAAACCATTGAATGGAACATCTCTTTCTCTCTGTCTCTCCTTTTCTGCATTTCAAAGAAAGAAAGAAATCTAAAACTAAAAAGGTTCTTTTGAAAAAAGCTAGCCAACGGTGTCTACCATGCCGCCATTAAGCACCACGCTCTCCACTCACTCCCCTCTGTATGGTTGCCACCGATTTTTAAGTTGTTTGCCTTGTTGAGTTACATATTCTTACAGCTTGTTTAATCTGTGAAAACAAGAGGGATGAGAAGGGCCTGGTGCAGGAACCTAACAGCTAAAGTTCTTGCATTGAACGCTCCAGGATCCCATATGGGTGCCGGTTCTAATCTCGGCAGTCCCACTTCCCATCCAGCTCCCTGCTTGTGGCCTGGGAAAGCAGCCGAGGACAGACCAAAGCCTTGGGACCCTGCACCCACGTGGGAGACCCAGAAGAAGATCCTGGCTACGGATCGCCTCAGCTCTGGCCACTGTGGCCACTTGCGTGAATCACTGGACAGAAGATCATCCTCTCTGTCTCTCCTGCTCTCTGTATATCAAAGACTGAACCTTCTGAAAGCTGCATCTGCCAACAAGCCTCAGCCTACCAACCATTTCCTGGGCAACATGAATTAGCCAAAAGCATTTTGCTGTTAATTGCACTTTGTTTTCTCAATCAGCATTCATACTAAAAACAAAACAAACAAAAAACCACATTGATAGAATATATTTAAACTCGAAGACATACTACAGACCAATGTAATTTTCCAACTTTGGTTTTGTCATTAATTCTTTGAATCACAAACTTCAATTAGCTATATTAAAAGGGTTTCAGAAACGGTCCAAAATACATTATAGGATCAAAATGCAATGGCATTGACCTCAACAGAGTTGTACCACTGCCTTTGTCTGTTAACAGATTGATTTTCTTTCTTCCCTTCCAAGAGAAATATGTAAATGAGCACTTTGATAGCACTATCTCACTTTTGTCTGTCAACTTGACTTCAAGAAAGTCAATTCCTTTGCTTACGAACACACACAGACACACACACGCCAGCAGCACAAATTTCATCACAGCTCAGGGACAGAGATCTATACAGGAGGCATTTAATCACAACTGTGTGATCTGTGCATTGAACAATAAACTCAACAGTTTAAAGCTATGAAAAAAAAAACAAAGCTCATCATATTTTTTACATGTTTTTACAACATGACATTTACATGCATAGTGTTGGGAAGATGAGGCGCTTCTCCAACTTGAGCAACAGTGACACCAGGGAAAAGCTGGGAATACACAAATACGACTTTGCATATGTAACACCCGCTCTCCTGTCACTTTCATATTGTAGATGTTCCCTGACCTTTATGTAGACGCCCAATCCATGCTTGAAGTTGTTTACTCATCTGAAGCCATTAGATCCCCTGGAACCCTCCTGTCACAAGTCAGAAAGGAAGAACCCCGCCCCGTCCCCAAATTCCACCTCCGACTCCACAAAACGTGGTGACCACTTCCCCAGGGACAGAGCAAGCTCCCCGGCAGACAGAGCTATTGCTCCCACTCCTCCCGCGAGGAATCAGGTGCAGAAAGATTAATCAAAGTATCACCCAACAGCAGGCACTGCCAGGAATAAAGACCCACATTGCTCTCGCCGCTAGGTGTGTCTTCCAGAGAGTGCCCTCTGCTGGCTGGACGGTGAGTCTGCACCTCCTCTTCCTCAGTCCAAGACTCCCTGGAGAAGACCACAGTGGGAATCCTAACAACCAACTCCAACAGTCCCGCTCAATTCTAACTGGAGGTTTACAAAATCAGTTCCCAACACCCCTAAAACTAAACTCTTCAAGTGTCTTCTCAGAACCTCAGGCCCTGAAGAACATCAGTTGTCTAATTTCCTGGAGCCCGAGAGGTCGATGACTCAGGTGTAGAAGCCCCATCTCCACGCGGAGTCTGCTGCCTGCCCCCACCGCACTCCCTTCCCTGCCTCTGCTTTCCGCAAGCCTGCAGCACGTATCACAGAGCCACAGACAACAGACAGGACTCCCTGTGGTTTTCTGGTCAATACATGTTCCCACAACACAAGGTTTCCAAACATTTCTCTTACTCTTGTGTGTCCTGTGGGTGAGACATTGCGCTTAGGGCTCACGGCGGAGAGCAAAGCGGATATGCTCACCTTCCACAGGGTACTAACTTCCGAAGCCAACGACACAAAACCACACGCGCACACAGCACAGCAAATGTCAGCACAGAGTCAGACACAAGTGTGCCCGTAGGGCTTGGAGCAGGGTCATGGTCCCACATCTCATTACTGGCATGTTCTTGCTGCACTGGCTGGGTGATGCTGGGATTATTCATGCTTGACATGCATTTCTTCACACAGGTACGGGGCTTCTCAGGCGCCCGACGTAGCATAGCACACTTGTTCATCTTCCTTCTGGTCTGTGAACGTACAAGCCCATTCACTGTTAAGAAGTTCAGACGGAGTGGAGTCTCTCTGTGACAGGACCCCTCCTCACAGGTGCCTTTAAGATCCTACTCTCCCGTGGACATCAGCAAAGATCCCCAAGGAGCTGTCAGCATAGCTCAGGCTGTTTCCCAAGACTGGGAGGGGGAGGATGGTGGCCGGAGGCAAGCCCTGCTGGGACCACCTTCCTCTGTCTATCTCTCAAATAATGTTAAGGACTCCCTGCTTGCAGCATCCTTGTGGATCAATACAAACCTCCTAGTGTAATACCTGGCCCAGGAAGCCTCCTTCTCTGCCCTCTCTTAGCCACGTCCATCTTGTCCAGACCATCAAAGAGCATAACGAATCCTTGGAACTTCCTCTGTTCAATAACACACATTGGAGCTAAACATAAACCTGATACATGCTTCTAGGAAAAATGTCAGGACAAACTTTCCTTTTTAAAATGATGTTTAAGCTCTCTCCCTGGATAAAGGCCATAAATTTAATTCATTTATGATTTTACATGAACAGGAAATAGGCTGTGGGGGTAAGTCCCCAGAGAACAGCTGACATCAACTGACCTCTGACCCAAGAGGAAAAAAAGCATCCTTAAAGCCTCAATGACAGGGTTTCACAGCCTAGGGCTCTTGCCTAGCGAAAAACGGAAATACTTCGGCAGGATCTAGAAAGGCAATCATTGGCAAATCGTAGGAGGGTAAAATGGCGCCAACCAAAAGACATTAAAGCGAAGGCAGAAGAGCAAGGCTGCGGGGATGGGCAGAGGAGAGAGCGAGAAGAGGAAGTTAAAAGGAAAAAGTGATCAGATAACAGATGTCCCCACTAAATGCCCTGCTTGTCTCTCACCAGCTCTTCCCATGGCTCCACTCAACGCTGCCTCTACTGCAGAACCCAAGACCAATCTTCTGTGTTAGACGAATTCATCATTAGCAAATAGGTAGTATTTATGCACCGTAAGATGTATTCCACAACAACTATTTTAGTTGTAAGAGCTGAAGTCAGACTTTCCCTGGTACAGCACCAGCTCCACGTTACCCATGATGTCTGTGTGGCCAGAGTCCAGCCCTGTGCTGCTGCCCAATCTGTTTCACTGGGCTCAGTCCCTGCTTCTTCACATCCTGTGTCCCAGATCTCAAGGTCCGGAGGTTTGCTTTGTGTCCAGAGCTTGCACCAACTGCCTCCTGCTGCTGAGAGGCCACCTGCTGGACATAGGTCCCCAAGTGGTACCCAGCCTCCGCGATGCCAGTCCATCTCCAATGCTCTGTCACATGTCTGTCCCCACCTCTGCCGGGGGCACATATGGAAACAGGACTTGCTTTAGCACTTTACTCATTGGCAGTGGGTACCCCATCCCTCCATGGCTCACCGCATGCCACCCTAGAGCTGAACCCCAAGGTGCTATGTGTCAGCTGAACTCCCAGTCCCCAAGGCAGGCAGATCTAACTTTCAACTCCCTAAGGGAACATGGACTCAAGAATCAGCGGAAGGTGAAAAATTGAAAGAAAGACACAAGGAGGAAGAAGGGAAGTGATCTGAAAGGAAAAAGGACAGCAAGGAATAGCCTGATCTATTCTGCAGAAAACAAACCCCCCTGGAGTTCTTCCCCATAGCCTTCTATGCATGTAGGCTGTTACAGGGCTCAGAAGCAATGGCACATCACAGAGAGGCTCCCACCTCCTCATACAGCTTTATTCTTCACAGAAAGAGCCGGTTTCCACCAGAGTTGATCCCTCAGCTCGCCAGGAAGCCAGTATCTAGGTTGTAGAAGTAACCAGGGTAGTCCCAGCTCCCACAGGCAAGCAGGAGACAGGGTCTTGCCTTTGGGAGCAGGTCCATGCCGCGCAAACACAAGTTTGCACCAACTGTCATCACACGGGAAAACAGACAGCAAGCTATTCAGTGTCAGGAGCCCCTTGCACCACACAGAGACCTCAAGGACTGGGCAGCTAGGAAGGTGCAAATAACACAACAAACCCACAGGACTTGAAGAGCTTTGAGAGCTGCATGCTAGCATGTCTATGAATACTAACAACAATTACTAAAATGAATCCAATTGTAGTCACCACGAAGAGCAACTGATTCTTTGTGTCCTAAAGAACACAAACAAAAACCATCCAACGCACAAGAACCCCAAGGCAGAAGCTGCCAAGCTGGGAGTCACCTGTCTCCTCCTGGAAAGCATAAATGTAGTAACACCTGAAGGTCAGCCTCTTTCCCAGCCTGTCTCCTACACCCAGGGTTCAGTTCCCCACTCCTTCCTGCCTCTTACGGGAGGCTGGGCTCACACAAATAGGGGTGCAGCTAAAGGCCCGGATGGAGTGACAATCTAAAGGAAGTTTCACTTTGGAACCTGAAATCTGCCCAAGGAAAAAAACACTCCACTGCACACAGAGAATATTCCTCTCAACAAGTCCAAGGGCGGAGTGGGCCTTGTGGCACCCTTGCTAACCTTAGGTTTGGGAGACCTAGATCCTATGTCAGAGTACCAAGTGGAGTTTTGAATACTCTGTTTCAATTCCCGCTTCCTGCTAATGCACCTAGCGGGCAGCAGATGATGTCCAAGTGCTTAAGGCACCATGTGGGAGACCTGGCTGGAGTTCTTGGCTCCTGGCTTCAGCTTGGCCCAGCCCTAGCTGCTGTGGACATTTGGGGAGTTAAACCAGTAGATACACAATCTCTCTCTCTCTCTCATTTTCTTTCCCTCTATGTGTGTGAATCTGCCTTTCAAATGAATAAATCTTTTTTTTTTTATTTTTGTTATCTTTTAAAAAACTAATGTATGATGCTAATGTATAAAAATCTAAAATTAAGAGACTTGGGAGGGAAGAAAATGGTTAACAGGAACGAGGGTGGGATTATGTAAGAGGAATAACTCGTAACATTCCGTAGCCCTGTAGATTAACTACAGTTGGCAGAAATTATTTGCACACGTTGCAAAACTAGAAATGAGGATTTTGAATGTTCCCAACACAAAGAAATGAAAAACGCTTGAGGTAATGCAAATGTGAATTATACCCATGTGATCAGTGCAACTGTATATACATCTATTGAGATGCAATACTGCAACCCCAACTTTCATTAAATCAATTAGACCTCTTTTCCTTACACAGAGATTTTAAACGGTTAATTCATTTTCTATGTGTTTATTTAAAGATAACAAAAACTAGTTCTCAGTGTGTGAAGGAACAGCTCCTATGGGCCATGGGAGGTCAGGCTGCCTCTTTCCCAGGGCTATAGACTCCTCTGTCCTCCAATTCTGCACTTTCCCTTAAAGATAGTCATCACCTCCCCACTGCCCACAGCAGACATGCCTACCACTGCCACTTCAGGCCCATCCCTGCCCCACACCATTTATTGGCATTCCGGGGATCAACCACTCTTGGTCCATATGCCAAATTAACTGTTTTGAACTCTAGTCATGCTTGCTTGTTCTTGAGTGTCTATACTCTTCCCAGAAGAGCATGGTTGACCAGTTGCCACAGAGATTGTACAGTGCACAAAATCTAAAGTAGGTGTTATCCAGCCTCTTTAGATCCAGTGTGTAAATGCCTGGTATAGTGAGAAAATTTGCCGGGTTAGCTAGCAAGCAATGAAGGTAGCTTGGGCACTGCAGAGACGGGAGTGACTGCAACCACAAAGTCCCTTACGAGGGCAGGAAAGAGGAAGAAAGCAGGCTATGGGACAGAGAAAGAGGCCAATCCACTAAGTGGAGGATGCCTTTGAGCAGACACACAAAAGAAGGGCAAGAGGGAGCTAGGCAGGGAGTTAAGAGGCTTCCAGGAATCGGCATGTGTGAGTGACAGCAAACAAGGTGGCTAGGCCGGCACCGCCCCAGCACTGATGGGAACGCTCTCCGGATGGCCTTACCTGGTGAGACCATCAGCCCTCCCGCACAGTGCAGGGACCAGCTGGGGAGTCTCCTTAGCACACAGGGTTGAGATGGGATAGTGCAGATTTCTCCACTGCACTCCTCAAGTTCAACCATCACCTCAAGCTCTGAGCCCAGACGCAGCTTCCTCACCAGCCAGACATCACACAATAGTGTGATGTGACTCCCTTCGTCCTGTCCCCTGTGTCTCCTGTAAGTCTTCATAGCAGCCTCTGATGCCTTCATCACCCGCGTCCCTTCCCCTGCCCTCCCACACTGGGGTCCAGAGCACAAGTGATTGGCCCTGGAGCCACCATGGGCCCACATAGCACCGACTCCTCCCAGAAGCGCAAGAGCCCACAGGTAGCTAAGACGCATCAGGATTTTCCCATGTGTCCACGCCAGATATGGGGGTGGAATGTCCATTGCAGCCCTCCAGATAAGAACACTGAGAAACCTAACACTTTTTTACAACCAGGTTCCATAGCAACATGTGCCACAGAGCAAGGAACCCTGTCCAAGAAATATCACCTACAAAAGGTGAGGTGGGAAAACAGCAGAGGAAAAATCACTTAGCCAGCCCAGTGGGATGAGAAGTGCCAAAGTGTTCTGGCTGATTCCCCTAACTGCCATAAGAAGACAGACCTCAGTCCTGGTTAATAGGTTCATGACCCTCTAAGCTCTACTCTCCCGCCCAACACTCTTAGGAAAAGAGTTGATACAATCAGTACTTGGGATATCAGGAACCTAAGTAAATGTCCACTTGCATTTGAGGGCACTTCATCAAGGTGGTAACTTTTGTTTCCACTTTGACTTGAAAGGCCCAGAGAGAGAAAGAGTGGGAGAGAGTGAGTGGGACAGAGAATCTGCCATCCCCAAATACAACAGCCAGGGTTGGACCAAGCTCAAAGCTAAGATGTCAGAACACAATCGATGTCTTTCACGTGAGTAATAAAGACTCAAGTTCTTGAGCCACCACCTGTCTCCAGGGTGTGCCAAAGCAGGACGCTGGGCTGCAAGGGGAGCCAGGAGTTGACACAGAATGCCAGAGTCCCAAGCAGCAACTTCATCACTGTGCAAATGTCCTCGCCTTCTCAAAATGAGATAAGAGAGGCACCACGGAGGGCAAATGGTAAGACTGAAACCAGGTTTAACTGCTTCTTCTCGGAGAAATGGAGAGGAGCCCTGGCTATTTTGAACAAGTCCTCGGAGCGGGGTTAGGAGAGGAGGCATTCAGTTCTCTAACACCCTCCTGCTTCTCCTTAGGATTGAGGCTGAAACCCACTCTCCCAAGAATCCCTGGCTGCAGGGTGTCAGAGGTCAAAGAAAATAAACAGGAACGGCCGCTGCCCCACAAGGGAAGAAAGGGGGCTGGCACCTGAGCAGGGAGTACCTGCAAGTTTAGAATAATGTCACATTTTGTCATCTAAATGCTATTATATGTAAAAAAGGCAAACCATGTGTCATCTCACCCACATCCTCTTGTGAATGAGAAAAGAGGAAAGAGCAGAAAACTCAGCTCTGAGAACTACTTAGAAAACTGTGGGCAATTGGTCCGGGGGCTCTGCCTGCTGTCTGGTGGGCGTGGCTTAGAGCTCACCTGCCTATCACCTGAGGCACAGCTTCCAGACCTACATGTGGAACATGATCTTCAACATGACTAGGAGGTCAAGGGGAATATACATGGAACATGACCTCAGACATGACCAGAAGGACAAGGGAAATAGACGTGTCGTGTGGTATAGCCAATTACATTTCTTTGGTGGGTGGGGGATCCTGCCGGAAGACGCCCTCCTCCCCTTCCTTTCCAAAACCTTTAAAACCTGTAACCTGTGCGTAATAAAATGGACATTCCTCACCAGCTTGTCTCGGGTGGTTCTTGTGGCTGAAGAACACCGCTGCCTCACCCTCGGGGCCTGTGGGCAGGCCTAAACCCCGAGAGAAAACTTAGAAATTACCACTACCAAATCACACAGATACAATTAAGTGATGACATTTTTCACATGATACTAAAATTATTATCACCATCACTAACAAAAGCAAAAATCCAAACTGACCTACAGAAAAAGGACAATGAAGGCATCAATCATTCAAGACTCCCAGCTGCTGCCAGAGAGAAGTGATCAGCCTAGAACTTTCTGATTTGCTTGTTTGCTTCAAGATTTATTTTTAATTATTTGAATATTAGCATGATGGAGTAGAGAGGGGTGGAGGCAGATCTTCCAACTGGTGGTTCACTCTCCGCCTGACTGCCAATGGCCAGGGCTGTGCCAAACGAAGTCAGGATCCAGGAACTCCATTCCGTATCTCCTCTGGTGGTGACAGGGGCCCAAGCACAGGACCATCTTCTGCTGCTTCCCCAAGTGCATTAGCAGGGAACTGGATTGCAAGTAAAGCAGCTGGAGTCAAATCAGTGTTCCAATATGGATGCTGGGGTGGTAGGCCTTTTAAAGGGACTTCTAAAGGCTATGCAGCCACAACACCTTACGGCCAAAATTGAATCGACAAAGGAACTCAAGTTAGAAATTAAAAGTCAGAGGAGTTAAATGAAAGGATCCATGAAGAGACCAAGTTTTTAGCACAGTCAAGAAGAAGGCAGGATGGTCATTTGTCCTCAGGCTTAAACCACTGGGTTGGAATATCTGCTTCCCATTACTGGCTTCAAATTCCTGGTACACTCCTGATTCCAGGTTCCTGCTAATACAACCTTGGAAGGCAGTGATGGCAGATGTAGTAGTTAGGTTCTGCCACCCATGTGGGAGACCTGGACTGTGATCTTGGATGCCAGCTTTGGCCTGGCTCAGCACCAGCCACTGGGGACATTTGGAGAGTGAGCCAGTGGATGAGAGCTCTGTCGGTCTCCGTTTGCCTCTCACATTTAGAACAAACACTGTAAGAAGGAATACCTGTCACTACATTTTCATACTGGAGGACGCCATCAGGGCCACCTACACAGCCTTGCAGGAAACTGTTAGAATAGAGTCAGCTCTTCCCCGCCACACACAACCTTGACCCAACCCCTTTCTGCCTTGATCTGACCCGTGGCACCTTTCACCTACCACAGTACATGTTTGACTTGCTTGCTCACGGTCGTCCTAACCTCATTCAATGTACACCTCAAGGAGGTAGAGACCAGAATCTGTTCTGTTCCCCAGTGAGTTTCACAGGCCAGAAGAGTGATCGGTACACAGAAAGTGGCCTAACCATCAGAGCCCAGCAAGTTGCTCTGAACTCTCCACTTTCCAGGCACTCAGGAATAGCACACACCCTCTGGTTATCCTGGACTTAGCTGAGGCCACATGACAAGGTCCATGTCTGGCCAGTGAGGGTGACAAAAAGTGGCATGTGACTTGTCTGGCCTAGTGCACTTACCTGCAGGAAGGACCCTTGGGGGCTCTTGCCCAACTCTGCTCAGCAGTTTCTGGAGGACTGTTCTGTCAGCCTATCCCAGCCAACTCCCAATGGATACAAAGTAGGTGCAAAAAATCAACTTCTGTGCCTTAAATCTGTTAATTCCATGGGGGTTGGTTGTGGCCACTGCTCTCAGTGCTCACAGAGCAGAACAGATTCTAAGGGACTCGATTGGCTCACAATGCATTCCATTCCAACTTAGAACACACCACAGTTCTTAGCTGACACTGAGTACTTGGGCAGGTCTGTGGCACAGAGGTCAAGCTGCCACTTGGGTTGCCCACATCCCCTGTAAGTCCTGGGTCTGCATCCCACCTGAGCTTCTGCTTCAGCTTTGTGTAACACAAACCCTGGGACACAGCAGATAACGGCTTAGCAATGTAACCTGGACCGCATGGACCATTGACCGCATTTGGAGTTTAGGCTCCTGGTTTCCACCTGGCCCAGTTCTAGCTATTGCAAGCGTTTAAGGAGTACATCAACAGATGGAAGATAACTTTATTTATCTACCTACCTTCCTTTCTATTTTTCTGCATCTCACTCACTGTTGCTCTGCCTCTTACAGACACGAGTAGACCTTAAAAATAGCATCAGTGTGTGAAAAAAAGAAAAACATGTTCTTGGAGAATGTACCTGGCAGGACAAGGTTATCAGTTCCTTCCATACACACGTCCAAGGCTTAAGGCTTCCAGCCTCAAGGCTTCTCGTAGTTTTTAATTGATCATAGTGCAGGGACAAGCATGGTGGCATGGTGGTCTCCAACCTGTTCCACTTCCCATCCAGCTCCTGGGTAAGGCCTGGCAAAAGCAAAAGGTGGACCAATTGTTTGGGCCCACATGGCCTGGTTCAGCTATCTGGGGAGTAAAACAGCAAATGGAAGATGGCTCTACATAACTAGGGCTTTAAAAAATAAATTAAAGAAAAGGAAAAAAAAAAGAAGTCTTATTGTAAGGAGTGGTTGTCGTTTGCAAGACAAAGGTCTACCTTGGAGATGTTATACTTGGAAGTCTTTTTAATTTTTTTAAATTTATTTTTATTGGAAAGTCAGATATACAGAGAGGGGCTGAGACAGAGATGAAGATCGTCTGTCTGATAATTCATTCCCCAAGTGGCCGCCAACAGCCAGAGCTGAGCTGATCCGAAGCCAGAGCCTCTTCCAGGTCTCCCACGTGGGTACAGGGTCCCAAGGCTTTGGGCTGTCCTCAACTGTTTTCCCAAGCCACAAGCAGGGAGCTGGATGGGAAGCGGGGCTGCCAGGATTAGAACTGGTGGCCATATGGGATCCTGGCCAATCAAGGCAAGAACTTTAGCCACTAGGCTACCACACCAAGCCTGATGGAAACCTTTTTAAAAGAGCTTAAAGCTCTTTCCAGCAAAGTACAGAACCTGGCGGCGGGAAGAGACTTTCAGGATGGAGTCGCAGCAAGTCCAGAAGTAGAAGGCTGAAGTGACCCAGGGGGCCAGAAGATGACCAGACCAAGGGGAGGTAGTGGGGTGCCCGGAAGTGGTGCTTTAGGGAGTTAGCACCAAATTCCACTTCCCTTCTTCCTTCAGTATGTAGTGCCTTAGAGACCTCCCATAGACTGTCATTCCAAAGAGTGACTCGCCTCTCGGGGTCGCAACTCAGAATCTATGACCTCATGACCCCCGAGGCTCAGCCACCTCGGTGTTGTGGCTTCCTGTCTCCATGTTCTCTCTCCCTGTGCCCCCACTATTCCATCTGGTAGAAGATGTACTCTTCCCAGGCAGCCCTAGGCAGAGGAAACAGAGCCTTCCTAATGTGGCCGGCATCGATGTGCCAACAGCATGAGGGCCCCTCTCAGGCCACAAGATGACCGCAGCCCCCTGGAACCTCAAGAACGACCCAGAGCCAGAAACAACCAGTTAAGCTGCCTGGGACGCAAACTTTGGAATTAGTTTTATGGGTTTTTTCCCAAGCTGCTACATTTGGGGGACAACTGTGTACAAAGCAAAAGGAAAGGAATATTTCAAGTTTTGTGGGCTGGGTATGTGCTGGTTTGCGTGTGTTTTACAAGTGATGTAGGGCCAGCGACTTCCTGTAATGCTTTTACATGCCGACCCAGATAACAGATGCAACTGTGAGAATACAAACAGGTTCAACCCAAGTACAGCATCCTCAGCTTCATAGGCCCACATCCAGCTGGTCAGTGGAACAGTAATTCCCATCACTGCAACTTTGACTTTTTGCAAATAGCCTTCTATTGTGAAAAAGTTGTATTCTTTACAACACATCATGTGCAATAGACCACCTAATCACAACCCAAAAAGCTCTTGCACAACAGCCAAGAAAGGAAGAGCCCACTGTGAGCAGTAACTGAATGTAGTAACTTTATCTTTATTCAGCATCTACCTTGGTCCAAAAAAGACAAGAAAGACCTTAGCAGCATGGCCTGAGAAGGAATCCTTTTCCCTGCCAGTGACCCACTGCCAGCTTCAACTAAAACGTAACTCCAGATAGCAAGCTGAACATTTCTCATTAGTTTTTGTGGTTCAAATAATTTTTGGATATCATAAGAGCAGGAAAAACTCAATTTCATTTTTTTTAAAAAAAGGGCTCAAAAAACAAAAGCTCAAATTCTCTACTTAACAAGCCAATTAGGAACCAGGGACTTAAAATTTTTTTTTCTCTTGGTTTCTGCTGCATCTTCCAGGAAAACAGGCTCTCAGACACATGACAGAGAGTGTGTACTCCAGGGTGGGCATGTGATGCCAATGGGTGTTAGGTGCAAGGACCGAGTACAGCAAAGGGAGTGAAGAATGCTACCTGCTGCGTGAAGGCAGAGCCCTCACATGAAGAAAATGGGCAAAGAAAAACCACAGACTAAGGCATTCCCAGGGCTTCAAGTTGGAGATATCCCACCTACCAGCCCCTCCTCTTATGTGCCTAATCATTAGGAATTCAGTTCCTTGCTTGCAGTAGCATCGCTGTAAGAAGCTCAAAGACACACATGGCTGATGGCTACCATGCTGGACACTGCTGAATAAAGAACATCTCCATGGCCTTGGCAAGCCCCATCGGGAGAGAACACAGAATGCACTCAGACTCAGGCTGGAGCAGAAAGTACCTGGCTTCAGAGATGAGTCCTTTTCAGCTAAGCTTTGCTATCTTAAAAGGACACATGCAATAACAAAGGAAGCAGAAAACAGGATTAAGAACATGGAGTTCAGCACAGCAATGTCTCACATGACACAGTGACAGCCACAAGGCCAAGGACTTCAATGGGGGCCTAAGAGCAGACTCAGGAGCACAGAGCTCATACTTCGCCTGCTAACTGCATTTACCGAGTTTCTAACGCAAGGGCACTGCAGAAAAAATCATTAGAAAATGAAATTAAAAGTTTATTTGACTCATTTTTTTCCCTTAAACCCCTGTACACAGATATCTTTAAAAAGGTGCATGGAAGGGCCCAGTCCGGTAGCCTAGTGGCTAACGTCCTCCTCTTTCATATGCCAGGATCCCATATGGCCACCAGTTCCAATCCCAGCAGCCCCACTTCCCATCCAGCTCCCTGTTTGTGGCCTGGGAAAGCAATCAAAGGCAGCTCAAAGCCTTGGGACCCTGACCCATGTTGGAATCCCAGAAGAAGCTCCTGGCTTGGTATCGGTGCAACTCCCGCCCTTTGCAGCCATCTGGGGAGTGAATCATCACACAGCAGACCTTCCTCTCTGTATATCTGACTTTCAAGAAAAAATTAAGAAAAAAAAAACTTAAAAAAAAGTGCACAGCAAAATATGCTCTGAAAAACCACAGGGATTTCAATATTCTTTGCACCAACATGTAATTTTTAATTCTATTTTCTATGAACTTTGTGAAGTACCTTTGCATCCATGCAGACTCTGCAGAGGAAACGTTTTGAAATAAGTAACACATATTTTATACTTCAGAAGGTAGAGAGGGTAAGGGGGAAGAGGGCAGGGCTTATCACTTGTATATCTAACTCACATAGCTTCCGGAGCCACATGTCAAAGCCACCATTAAACGGCATCCGGGGCCTGGCGGCTTGGCCTAGTGGCTAAAGTCCTCGCCTTGAAAGCCCCAGGATCCCATATGGGCGCCGGTTCTAATCCCAGCAGCTCCACTTCCCATCCAGCTCCCTGCTTGTGGCCTGGGAAAGCAGTTGAGGACGGCCCAATGCATTGGGACACTGCACCCGCGTGGGAGACCCGGAAGAGGTTCCAGGTTCCTGGCTTCGGATTGGCACAGCACCGGCCCGTTGCGGCTCACTTGGAGAGTGAATCATCGGACGGAAGATCTTCCTCTCTGTCTCTCCTCCTCTCTGTATATCCGGCTTTCCAATAAAAAATTAATAAATCTTTAAAAAAAAAACAAAAAAACCGCATCCGGCACAAGTACCTGGTGAATCATGCAACATGACTGTTAGGAGAGATACTCCTGATTTTCACTGAAACATTATCCTTTCCAGAGATTCATCTCGTTATGTGTCTCCTAAATCCTTTTGCCTCGTGACTGACTGGACATGATGTCTACGTGAAAATAGGAACTTTTTGGAAAGCCTCCCTTTCATCGCATAAAAAAATTAAGAAATTAGACAAACCACCCAAGCCTATTTCTCCTTTGGGTTCGGTCAGGTCTAGGATCAAGTCATGCTCAGAATGCTCTAAAAGTAACCCCTCCCCACCCCAAAGTCTGCTATCCAGTTGGGGAGTTTGCAAACACTCACATAGGAACCACGGCCGAGTCACAAATCCCACGAGGCTAAGTGACAAGGAACACAATGACAACTTTCCATAGAACATGCAAAAGTGTCATAGAACAGAAACAAACAAACAAACAAATAGGGTTCAATTTTGTTGTTTAGTAACAAGGAAGGTTGAGAGTAAGATTTCCAAGACAGGCTCACACAGCAGCCAGTTAACTTGTCAACAAAATGGAACAGGAAAAGAGGCAACCATTAGCGAACATTCAAGAAACTATTATGTCAGTAACTTTCAAAACTACCTACAAACCACTCTAGCAAAGGCATTTTGGGCTCTACTCAGCACTGTGCCACAGAAAATTCCCATTTTCCACGATGAAAATTTGGCCTTTGCTTGCTATGCTAGACTTCTTCTGCAGTGTCATTTCATCTTTTAACAAATCTAAGTTGTGGCCAACTGAGCTGATTTTGTGACCCATTCGTGGGTTCTTAATAACAGGATGTAAAACACTGCCTTTTACAAGGAATAAGAACACCTGTGATAGCAACTGGTAAATAGTCTACCTGAAGAAAGAGAGCTATATTTGTAAATATAGCATCAGAGTGGCCAGGCCTGTGGTCCACAGGTTAAACTGCCACCTGCTGTAATATCCCGTGTGAGTGCCAATTCAAGCCTAACTGCTCCACCTCCAGTCCAGCTGTCTGTTAACGTTTCCCTGAAAACAACAGAAGATGGCCCAAGTCCTTGGGCCCCACCGTCCATGTGGGAACCTGGCACGTAGTTCCTGGGGCTTGGCTTAGGCCCAACCCTGGCCATGCTGACACTTGGGAAGTGAACAAGCAGATGGAAGATCTATCTCTGTCATTCTGCCTTTTAGATCAATAATTTTTAAAAAATAAGAGGATTAGAAAATCACCTGTGCGTGTATATATGATTGTGTGCTAGAGGCAGAAAAGTTCAAGGGAAGTGTTAGTGAAAGAAAAACCTTCCATGTGTATTTCCACCTCTGGAAGGCTAGGACAAAGCATTCCAGGGCAGACTGGCCCAGCGGCTCTGTAGCGGGTGAACTAGGATGTCAGCATGCACCTGGAGAGCTGGCATGACTACTGAAGCATCAACATTCTAAATAAAGCGAGGACCTGGGTGACCATGGTCAGAGAAAGGAAGCGGGCTTCACAATGGAAACAGACAACACGAAGAACAGATCATGAGCGGAATGATCATGATCATGGGAAACAGATGCGAGCAAGCTCATCAATCCATTCCATCCATAGCCTGGTCCTGTCTGACCTAGCTGGAATGCATCATGGGTAACTACGACAGTAACCAGAGATCTCTGTCCCAGGCCCAATACATTCAGACGTGGAGCCATCGGCAGGGTTAACTATGCATCTATCCAGTCCATCCCCAGGGAATCAGACGACGTACGAGCCACTGGATACACCAAATTCATGAAGACTGTCCTTGCCATTAAGAAACACAGTCAAAAACAGCTTCTAAAATAAATAAATGAGGTGGTAGTGAGTGAGCATGGTGGGGACACAGAGCAGCACCAAGTGCTACACAAACACAGAAGACAATGTGTGTAGCCTTCCAGGATGACCAAGGCATCAGGACGGGCAGCAGGGGGACAGCTCTTCCACGGGAGGCAAGAGCGTCTGCCAGGTGGTAAAGACAGCCAGTGCGTGGTGTGCAGAAGGGGGAAAATATACCATGAGGTCAGCCAATAAGGACTGGGGAAAGCCAAGAGGGTGTCAGAAAGAAGGGTGGGAAGAAGATGCTGGTGGAAAAGAAGGCAGAGACTGGTTGGTGAAGGATCCTGTAGGTAGAACTGACCAGGACAAGTTGTAACTCCAACATAATAGCAAGTTAGACACTCTGAAGTTAGGAAACAATTCACACCAGCAGTGATCTCTCAGAAACCACCCAGTGAGAGGCGGGAAGCCAGGAAACAGAGGGCACTTTGTGAAAGAGCCTGCTGCCACAGCACGGACGGGTACAAAGCATGCGAGCAGGTGCAGCCACTCCAGAGACAAAATGAGAGATCTTTGTGGCTAACCAGAGGGAGGGTGCTGAACCCAAAGCTTAATGCATTCAAACGCTCACCTGGGGAGAGCAGGGTGGTTTCAGAGGCAAGATAAGAAAAACTGTTCCTCAACAGGTTGACCTGAAAATGCCTATAAAATACTCTGAAGGATTGATTAGGAAAACAGGAGAGAAATCCAAAGAAGTGACACATTCTGGGACTACAATATTGAGCGATAAGCAAAATGGAAGCAGACAAAGCAGCTACTAACTCTTAAAAAACAACCAAACAAAAACGTGGATGAGAAATAGGATCAAGTGGCCTTCAAGAGCAAGCTGAAGTGACACAGGCACACTGAGCAGCACGCTGAGCACATTTGTCTTGCCTGGTTGCTACGTGTGTTTTAGAACTGAGCGGCTATCACCTAAGCACACAGTCATAAAAGTGAAGGCGGTTCAAGAAGGGAAAATTGATGGGTTGCCAGCTCATTGGATGCTCTTGAACAGGAATCAGGCAAAGTCCCAAGAAAGGTGACGTAATTAAACTATCATGACACATGAGCAGAAACACCTTGTTCTATATGTGGATGCCTGACAGATAGACCCCAGTCTCCACAGACAGCAGCTGTTCTGATCGCAGGCGATCACTAAGCTGCGCCAAATGTTGCTTCATCACAAAGCACGTCATGAGACGAGCGTGTGCTAGGAGACCGTTTCTGCACCTCTCTGGGAGCTCCCAAGTATCTGTCCCACCACTCCTCCTCCGTAGCCTGCCCTGATGCCACGGAGGAGGAGTGCTGCTAATTTTGAGAGGTGGGCTAGCGTTCATCTGTGGTGGTATCTGTAATGAGGCCAGACTCTCAACAGCACACCTGATTAAAGTTCCGGTGCTTATTTCGATCTGGATCTGACATCTGCTTCTACTTTCAGTGTCTTCAAAACTTTGAAAATCAACACTTCCGTCCCAGCCCTAGCTCCTTACTGACTAAAATTTGTTTGGGAATGTGAGGGTATTTTCAAAAAACAAACGCAAAACGATAATGAAAGAGATGTTTATCTTTTTATAGTGAACCATCTGGGAATTCAGGCATAGTTTTTCCTAACTCTGTGTATTTCTTTCCCTTGGGGGGGAGTGCATTGTGGGAATATGTAGACGGTAAAATGGTGTTTTTAACACATGCCTTCTTCCATGACCACTGAAGGACACAGGGAAAAAACCACAGCAAGCAAGCTCACCAGGTTCCGTACATTCCCGACAACCAGCTGCCAAGACCCACAGTTAACAGAGCGGCTTTTAAAGATACTCATAATTTAGGCTTTCTTGATCTTAACTGATTAATGTGAGGAACATATTCCACCTTAACTGCTGCTCAGAATCCCTTTAAATTACCACAGATCGGCAATCTGTCATCAGCAAACACACTTACGTCAGATGCCCCGATAATGAGCTATCACGTCTTCCAACATTTTCTTCCATTACCTAACCAGGAGATTTACACAACACACCTAACCGTCAGAGAGGAGGGTAAATGAAATATTGAATCTGAGTTTAAATGAGCCAACCCCAGCCTGAACAGTAGGGGGGAAAGGAAAGTATAAATTGAGAAAAGAATTACCTATTCATCTTCATCAATAGTTGACACCATCATCATTGGGCCTCTTAAAGGGGGGGGGTGGGGGGATATTTTAATTTGCTGGGAAGAATACATACATCTCTTCAGGGAGGAGATTTGGGGATCTGACCATGAATAATAATGAGATATGCAGAGTTTTCTTCATATGTAAAATCTAACTCCAGTCTTTCAATCCAAATGAGATTCTAAATTGCAGAGGGAGGGCAGGGGGTTCCATTTATTTATTCAAGACCATGTAGGCAAGCTTCATCCATATCAACCAGCACTACACTTCCTCTCATTCAAATTAACATGAAGACAAAAGGAAAAAAAAGACAACATCCCCATTTGTATTGGCCAGCTTGTAGCAACAACCCCAAGTTCAAAAACCAGCCACCTCCCCCCCCCTTCATGAAGCTGCTCAGGGCCCTGCCTCAATGCTCCTCTTGCAGGAAATTTGGGTACCCACTACCAGAGGCCTCTCATCTTCCCCCCACACCTTCGGTAATTGCAGACCCTTTCCGTGGCATCTGTGTCTTGCAATGAATCATTCAGCCTCATGTCAAAGTTCAAACCCAAGCATTTATTAATTTTAACTAAGTTCTGATACCTATTATTGGCTATGAACAATGACACTATTTTTCTGAGCCCATTCTTCCGCCTATGCACCTCAAAGCTGAGAGAAAGCAATGATACATCTGACCTTCTGTGGCTGCCTAATCATTCCTGCTTCCCACAAAGGGGAAAAAAAATCCCAGAGAATCCAGGAATATTATGCAAGTCAGGTAGACCAAATGAGAATCTGGGTAACGCAGACTTACAAAGAGGTCCTCAATATGCAGCACTGAAGTGATGTATAAATCAATAGCAAATGATTAAAACACTGCTCTATGAATGGCCTGCATAGTTAATATGCATTTCATTATGGAAAAAAAGAATGCAGTAGTCAGACCAAGTGCTTGGGCAAAACATGTACCAAGCTATTTGAATATAAAGAATAACAAGGAATAGGTTTCATTAGCACGATCATCTTTAATTTCACTTAAAGCCCATTTCAAATATTTCATTTGTAGTTTAAATGTTCCCAATACACACACACACACCTACTTACACCTTGATTCCTTATGTACACCATCATTTTACAGATAGTCACCCAATTCAAAGGATCAATTAAAAATCGTAGTATTCACACACAGATACCAGGCACAAAAAAAAATCTTGAACTAAATATCCCTAATTGCGAGACCATGACACTCCAGGGAATAAAACACATTCTTATCCTTCTTGCTAACTGGATCAATTAATTCGGTGCTGTTGCAATTCCCACTCCCGCCCTCCCTTTTTCTAGAAAAGAAGTTTAAGAACTAAATATTGTGTGGTTTTACTTCTATTAACTTCCTTGGAAATAAAGCATTGTGCATACAAAATAGAGCAAGAAGGCCTGAGGAGTGGATGGCATTCAAGGAGTCCAGAAGTTCAAGAACATTCATCAATCCTAGCTCAAGTCAATGTGCCCTCCTCTGGACCCAAATACAAGGCCCTGACCTTTGGAGCCACCTGCTGGTGTCAAGAAAGCCATCAGGGCTTCTGTTCTCTTAGCATGTCCTTCCCAAAGAAAATAGTCTTTGCTCTCCTTTTCCACATTTTAACCACAGGGAACAAGGAAGTTGATCCCAACACAATTCACCTGAGGCTCATAACCTTTGTTGCCAGTGACGTCTTTGAGTTAAATACTAACTTCCCCTATTCAGAAGAAATTCATCTCTTACAGACATGACTTTCCCATCATTCAAAGAAATCTCAAAAAAGGGTTAAACGGAGTTATCTGGAGTGCACCAGAATCGTACCACGCAGAGAGGGATGAAACCCATCAAGATGAACCCTAAGTTCACGTTACAGACGGGGTACAGTCAGTGCCGTTGACGAGCTTTGTGAATCCTCTGCAAATTCAGGGTGTGCCTGCTCTTCCACAGAAGCCGGCCACAAAACTATCTACACTTGGATGTATTCTCATACCTTTCTGCATTCCAGTACATCTTTAATTTTCATGGTAATTTTGACACTTCAGCATACACCAACGAAGAATTTTTTTTAAAGATTTATTTATTTTTTATTACAAAGTCAGATATACAGAGGAGGAGAGACAGGAAGATCTTCCATCTGCTGATTCATTCCCCAAGTAGCTGCAACAGCTGGTGCTGAGCTGATCATAAGCCAGGAGACAGGAGCTTCTTCCAGGTCTCCCACGCGGGTGCAGGGTCCCAAAGCTTTGGGCCGTCCTCGACTGCTCTCCCAGGCCACAAGCAGGGAGCTGGATGGGAAGCGAGGCCGCTGGGATTAGAACCAGCGCCCATATGGGATCCTGGGGCACGTTCAAGGTGAGGACTTTAGCCGCTAGGCCAAGCCGCCAGGCCCGGGAAGAATTTTAATCACGGCTCATTTGGGCTTGGCACAATTGCTCCATTGGCTAATCCTCCCCTCCAAAATGTCAGGATTCCCATATGGATGCCAGTTCGTGTTCTGGCTTGCTGCTCCACTTCCCATCCAGCTCCCTGCTTGTGGCCTAGAAAAGCAATAGAGGATGATCCAAAACCTTGGAATCCTGCACTCATGTGGGAGACCTGGAAGAAGCTCCTGGCTCTTGGCTTCAGATTGGCTCAGCTCTGGCCACTGCGGCCCTTTGGGCAGTGAGCCAATGAATGGAAGACCTTTTTCTCTATGAATCTGCCTTTCCAATAAATAAAAAATTTTTAAAATGAACCTTGAAATCATTCAACATCTCTCCCAGTGCAAAATAAAGTTGCTCAATAATTTAGTTATAAGAAGACAATAATGATTCATTCATTTTCAATGTTTGCTATGCTTCACAAAACCTACAAACTAAATAGATGATACTATATCCTGTTTTATTCTGAAAAGACCTAAGTCTTTGGCCAGAGGAGACCACAACATTTCCCAGTGAGAACCCAACCCAGACTGCTACTCTGTCCTGGAGCTCCCACAGACACCCTCAAGAATAAGCCAAGTGCAAGCAGTCTTTAATGGTGACCCTTGACCTTGGGAACACCACCAAGGAGTCTTCAGCTCTAGATAAGGAGAATGTGAACTCAGGACCTCTAACACGTTCCTGACACTCCAGTGTCTGTTTGTCTATATTCAGAGGAATGCGGACAATTCAGCAGCATAAGGAAGACATAGAAGGCCACTTTCTCTCCTCCTCTCCAAATCCCTCCCAAAGCATCTACAGGAGTGCCAGCAGGACTAACAACCCTACTGGTTGAGATATCAACTGGGAATGAAACCCAGGTTGCCCAGGAAGGTGGCAAGAATTGAACCACTTGAGCCATCAACACTACTCTTCAGGGTCTAGTATTAGAAGGAAGCTGGAGTCATGAGCTAGAGTTGGGACTCAAACCTAGGTACTCCGATGTGGGACACAGGTCCCTGAACCACTAGGCTAAATGCCCACTCCAGCATGTAACACCGTCACTGCACCGTATGACCATTTGTTGGCAGGTCAAGCACGTGGCAATGTGCCTTGTCCAGAAAACGTTTCTGTAGTACAGTCAATTCAGAAGCAATTCTTTGTATTGCCTGCTGTCTCCTCCACTGTGTGTGGAAGGTATCCAGAGACAAGGAATCAAAAAGAAACTGAGAAAGACAAAGCTCCTTGGCCGGAGATGAAGAAGAAGCCAGAGCCAATCGTGTTTGCCCTGTTGGTCATGACTCATGGGTAGAAGAGTTCAGTCAGTTGTTGGCAGTACTTTAAAAAAACGAGAACAGAATAGAATGCCAAGCGCCGTGGTGTGTACACCCAGGAAGGTGAAACACTGTGCAGCAACATTTCTTTGATCCGGTTATGTGTATGCTGGTAGTCTGAATGTCAGGCTGTAATCTAAAATGCATTTTTACATTTAAAAAAACATCATGCAGTACTTGACACAGCTGTCAAGATGTCACGTCATCCCATGATGGAGTGCCTGGGTTCAAATCCTGGCTCTTTTGTCAACTCCAGCTTTGGAATACATGTACCCTGGAAGGCAGGAGATGATGGTGCAAATAGCTGGGGAAATGTCACACCCACAAGAGACACGAGTTGGCTACTGCAGACATGAGGAGTGCATTCTTATGGGAGATCAACTTCTCTGTTAGAAAAAAAGAAAGTTACTTGATTCCTCCTCCGACCTTCACCCTGGTATGCCACTAGCTGCCTCTGTCAAGGTCACCTTCCTGAATCCATCTAACCTCTCTGCCTCCCCTCCGGTGCACACACTTCCCAGGAAGGCCAGTTTCTCTCACCACCAGCTTCCACTCTGATCTCTAGGACAGCCTCTGCCAGAAGGACCAATCCAAGACAGATCCCTACCAATCCCCAAGCTGCAGGCTTTAGAGCTTGCAGAATCAAACCAAAGTGGCCAGGATGGCACAGTACCTGCCCAGAGCCCACAGGGGAGTACCTGCACATCCATCTCCGAGGTCACCCACTCCCCTTCACTGCTCAGCCGGGGCTCTCTGGATGCTCCTGGACATCTCCACGACACTGGCACAAGCGTGTTCTCCTGTGGTCACACACAAGCCAATCTCTTTTCCTCCAGTGTCTTTCTGTAACCTTGGAATGCACTCCTAGCTCTCAGCATACCCCATATCTGCCTCTCTCTGAAACTTTATCCCTGGGAAATGAGATTCCCTGTTTACTTGCAACTTCTATTAGACAACAGGGTTTTTATCTAATTCCTCCAGGCCTGTACTCCAATGGCACCTCAGTGAGACCCTCCCTCCCTACCCCTGACCATCTCATCTAGATTTTAAACCTGTCACTGTCACTCTGTCCCACTGCAAGCTCCTGATTTTGGTTTCATCTTGTTTTTTTCACTTATCATGAACTAATATGTATACACACACAGACACATCAGTAAATATGCCAAGTATGGGTACACATTTTTTAATGTCTAATTTTTGTCTATCTTTAGTCAAGAATGCCAGGTGCTTTATCTCTTCCTCACTGCTAGATTTCAATATCTGGCACACAAAAGGCTCTCAAAAGATATTTGCTTAATGAACAAATGAAAGAACACCATTAAGATCAGACATGGAAACTAGCTCAACTTTAAGTGTCTGACATGTATCATAGGGCCAGTGCACAGTCCATACGCTGTAAATGTTTGCATTTTAAAAAAGGAAAACAACCCCCATGTGATACATTCTTGCTTGTTTGTTTGGGGTTTTTCGTTTTTATTTGCTTGCTTAGTTGTGTTTTTTTTTTCCTTCATATACTTCTCCTTCAGGAGACATAAAACAGGAACAAACAAAACAAAACAAAACAAAACAAAACAAAAAGGCATCAGGCTGGATAGACTGGCAAGCTAAGACCAAAAGAGAAAGCAGAGGTTTAGAACATGATTTGCCTGTGGCCTGGGCAGGCCACCAAAGTGAGGTTAAGATATCTCATGTCCGGCTGTAAATATTATTGAAAAAAGTCTTTCCCTTGTTTGACACAAGGGTCAAAGGATAAGGAATCTAAATGGCTGTATTTTTGGGATACTCATATTTGTTGATAAACCATTAAAGCTCTGAAGGCGGCTGAAGCCAATGAATCGTCAGGCATCCTATCCTTTTGGGGAGAGAGACGGGTTTTCCTTGATAATAAATCATGGACATACTCAACATTTATGCTCATTTTGCAAATCAAATCAAGAATGTATACAGAATGATAAAATACGCATATGTTCTTTAAGTCGAAAACTAAATCTCACGCATGTACTTCAGTAGTTTCCACTGCAACACAAATTTGTGAAGAAGACTTCAAACTGAAAAATAAATGCAGTCTTTTTTTTTTTAAAAAAAAAACCTTCTTGTGACCCAGTAAAAATTATGATATAAAACTGACGGAAGTTTTAAGATGCATCTTAAAAAATACGGCCAGGAGAGACAGTAGTTGTTCAAAATGATAGGGTGGTATATTAGGAACAAAGTTGACTTGGCTGAAAAAATAAGGAAACATTTTTAACACCTCCTCCTTCCCCCAAAAGGAATGGAACAAGGAAAGAGAAAGAAATGGAAGGTGATGATCCACCGAGGAAAAAGCCAATAAAGACAGCAACTAGTAAGATTCCTCGAGCAAAGGTCCTTACAAATGTTCGCCCGTTAAAATGGCCTCACATGCTGGAACCCTGGAACAGAACACGATCCCAGAGGGTTCCACTTTCCACAACACAGCACCCTGTTCCCAAGCAAAGGCAAGAAGGAGTCAAACCTAGATCCACGACTTGTCACAAGGAAGCAAAACCCTGCCTGCCAACTTACTGCGTGTGACGACTTTCAAACTTGCCGTGACCGTGAAATTGTGCTTAATCGGGGTTAACGAGCCAGCAAACGAGACCCTCCCTGGTACTTCTTTGTAATCCATACTGTATAAGCGAATGTTTAACTTAACAATGTATAGCCAGAACATCAAGAATACTGTTATAAATGCTGTAAAAATAAAAGGAAATATAGCAAAGTTCTTTCCTCTGCCAGGAGGAAAATTAATACTTTTCTTCCTTAAATGGGCCAAGATACGATCACCATATTTGCATGGAAAGAAAATGAGAATAATGCTACTGAAAGTGACAGATTTATATTTTATAACCTTGAGTCAAACTTTCAAAATATCTCCATGTTTCCCTTCTGCCCACTAGCCCCAGAAATATCCTAGCCATGGATTTGGCAAAGGTAGGTGCGGGAGCAAGAAGATGTTCCAGTAAGTGCTGTAAAATCCACCATAGCTAAATGTGCTTTTCAAAGTATTTCTAATTTTAAAAGGGGAAGAACAAATTAAGACATTGGATTCACAAGGCATAATTAGCCGGGGCCGGTGTTCGGCCCATCATTTAAATTGATGCCTAAGACGTCTACACCCATATTGGAGTGCCTGGATTTAAGTCCCTTCTCTGCAACCCATTCAGTTTCCTGCTAACACACATCCTGAGACATAGCAATCGATGATTCAAGAACCTGTGTCCCCACCATCCCTGCAGGAGACACTAGGAGCTCCTGCCATGGCCTGGACCAGCCCTAATACTGCAGGCATTTGGAGGATTTTCTAGTAGATGCAAAAATATCTCTTTCTACCTCCCTACTATGCAACAAAATTGCTTTAAATTTAATATATGTATATTATAATATATATTTTATATATAATTTGTTTTGAAGAAATGTGTTCTTTTCACTCAAATGAACTGGTTAAGTAAGAAAAACACTGTGGGGATCAGTTCAGTGGCACAGCACACTAATCCTCTACCCTATGGAGCTGGCATCCCATATGGATGCTGGTTTGTGTCCTGGCTGCTCTACTTCAGATCCAGCTTTCTGCCTGTGGCCTGGGAAAGCAGCAGAGCATGGCCCAAGCCCTTTAGACCTTGCACCCATGTAGGAGAACCAGAAAAAGTTCCTGGCTCCCAGCTTTGATTCAGCTCAACTCTGGTCACCACAGCTGGGTAGTGAACCAGCAGATGGAAGACCTAGCTCTCTCCCTCTCTCTGTAAAATCTCCCTGTCAGACACAAGTCAATAAATCTCCTCCTGCCCCACCAAAGGAATTCAGCATGTACGAATCTCTAACTGAAAGAGACACGATCTATTTGAGATCATTCCTCAAAAGGCACTGAAGGTAACATCTCCATAGATTCCCATTTCCCTAGGTTCACCAAGTCCAGTCAAAGTTTCAAGTTTGCAAGAGGGAACAAACACTTCCTTTTGTGTACAAAGCTGCTTACTTCCCTATGCAACATCAAATAGGAAACATAACTAGCACTTATCTGTAAGGTTACGCCATTATTAAAGAATCCCAACAAGGGCAAAGCCGGCAGTTCCACAGCCAAGCCTTCTGCTCTTCCAGCCCGCAGCACCGTCACTTCCACGGCAGTGAGACACGGCTCCGGACTACTTCTCCACACATTCAACACGCTGAGTTTTCCAGGAGAGCTAGAGTCAAGGGTCTATAACAGATGGTGCCACGCTTAAGAAGAAACTTCGGGATGTAGGACAAAGGGCAGTTGGAGACACAGAACCTGTCCACTAACATTCTGGACAAGGGATTCCAAGAATTCATATCCTAAAGGAGTGATTATTCCCACGCCCTCTATAGTATGAGGAGGCTGGAAACGTGACAGACAGAACCAGGAACGACCCGCAAGAAGGAATGGGCAGAAGCGTAGCCATGCGTTTAGTTATGGACCTGTTCCTCTTCCTAACACTCAGAGAAGGGAACGGTGGGAAGTTGCTTCAAGAGTTCACCGGTCCTGGCACAGTAGCCTAGTGGTTAAAGTTCTCCCCTTTCCTGTGCCAGGATTCCATATGGGTACCAACTAATTTCGGCAGTCCTACTTCCCATTCAGCTCCCTACTTGTGTCCTGGAAAAGCAGTTGAGGACGGCCCAAAGTCTTGGGACACTGTAACCACATGGGAGACCCAGAAGAGGCTCCAGGCTCCAGGCTCCTGGCTCCAGATCAGCTCAGCTCCAGCCACTGCAATCACTTGGGGAGTGAATCATTACACAAAAGATCTTCCTCTCTGTCTCTCCTCCTCTCTGTATATCTGACTTTCCAAAGCAAATAAATGAATTTTAAAAACAAAAGAATTTCACCACCAGCCTGACTTCAGCACATCCTTTTCTGCCCCAGGTCTGGATGTTGGATGCAAGGGTCCCTCATTGCCCCAAATGCTGCTTCCTCAGGGCTCATCCTTCTGCATCCAGAAACAGAACAGAGGGCCCAGAAAACTATTTCAAAACCAAGTTCATTTGGATCCTGAACATCAACTTTCCTGAGCTGTGGCCAATATGGCTTCCATTTGTTCAGTTGCTTGGCAAATATTCAACGGTTTTCCTCCATGTACCAGCTACTACTGTGCATGTGTGGAACACATTAGTGAAAAATCAGAGATCCCAGTCTTCCTGCAGTTTACATTCTTCTTCTTTTGATTGGTATGTTCTTTTTTCGTTTCTTTTTCTTATATTAGTTTTTGTTTATAAAGTGAACACATATCATGTATTTCATACACAGATTTAAGATCAAAATGTTACTCGCCCCCTCCCCCTTACCCATGTTCACATCCTGCTTCCTTGTTAAATTCCTTTTGGTGGAGGGTTAAGCTTGTGATTTTGACATCAACTGAAATTACGTCACTGAAGATTACGTTGCAGTGAGGGAGGCAGAGAATCAACGAACAGAACATGTGATGCCATTTGGCAGACGACCAGCAACGCTGGATGAAGGGCAGGCATTTCCTGCTGCAGGCTACGCTGTGGGCTGAGATGTGCACATTCCAGAGGGACTGCCTGGTCTGCTTAGTCAGCTTCTGCTCTGGCTTCTTGCTAATGCACATCTTAGCTGACTGCAGATAATAACCCAATTCCTTGGGCCCAGCAAAACGACCTAATGGTTAAAGTCCTCGCTTTAAATGTGCCGAAATCCCATATGGGTGCTGGTTTTAATTCCGGCGCCCTCCTTCCCATCCAGCCTGCTTGTGGCCTGCAAAAGCAGTCGAGGATGGCCCAAATGCTTGGAACCCTGCACCCACATGGGAGATGTGGAAGAAGTTCCTGGGTCCTGGCTTCAGACTGGCTCAGTTCTGGCCACTGCAGCCTCTTTGGGAGTGAAATATCGGATGGAACATTTTCCTCTGTCTTTCCTCTTCTCTGTATATCTGCCTTTCCAATAGAAGTAAATAAATCTTGAAAAAAAATTCTATTCCTTGAACCTCTGCCACCCATGCAGAAGATTTAGCAGGAGTTCCAGACTTATGACGTGGTCCCGGCCCAGCCCAGGCTTATTAAAGGTATGTGGAGAGTGAGCCAGCAGATGGAAAATATTTTTATCTCTCTCTTCCTTTCAAATAAAGGAAAAACAAGCTGTTGAAGTGCTATATTTAAAACTATACTGCCAAGTTAAACGATTGGGAGCCAAGGGCCGTGGCTGAATAGGGTGGTTAAGGGCAAGCCTCATGGAGAAGACAACATTCGGCGAAGACGGAAAGAGGTTGAGGGAACTGGCCTCCAAAATAGCAAATGAAGCATTTCTAGAGAGAGGCTTGAGGCAGCCATGAGACCACAGTGTGTCTGGCCCATCCCAAGGACACAAGGAAGCCACACAGCTGGACTGCGGGGAGGCAGAGATGTGCAGGAGCTGGCAAGGCCTGAGGAGGAGCAGGTGAAGGCCTGTGTGAGGACTTCGGCTTCTACTCTGAGCACAATGTTTAACAGGTGCAGAGTTCTGAGCAGCAGAGGGATCTGGCTGACATTTGCAGAAGATCCCTCTGGCTGCTGGGCCTGGCACAGACCATGAGGCAGGGCAGTGATGCAGACTACAAGAGTGCAGGCTGAGCATCTTGCGTGCAAAAAGCCAAGAGCCAGAATCTGAACCTCTCAGCAAAGACACAAGGCAGCAAGTGCAAAATTTCGCATTGCACCTTCGTGTGACAGGTGCGCTAGAGGTACTGCATGTGATCTCCCTGGGCTGTGTGTAAAGCTGTGTGTGACGTACAAGTGAATTTCCTGTTTAGATTTGTGTTCCATTTCTTTTTTTAAAAAAGATTTATTTATTTTTATTACAAAGTCAGATATACAGAGAGAAGGAGAAACAGAGAGGAAGAGCTTTTGTGTAATGATTCACTTTCCAAGTGGCCACAACAGCCAGAGCTGAGCCAATCTGAAGCCAGAGCCAGGAGCCTCTTCCAGGTCTCCCACACAGGTGCAGGGTCCCAAAGTTTTGGGCCGTCCTCGACTGCTTTCCCAGGCCACAAGCAGGGAGCTGGATGGGAAGCAGGGCTGCTGGGATTAGAACTAGTGCTCATATGGGATCCCAGCGTGTGCAAGGCGAGGACTTTAGCCCCTAGGCCACCGTGCCAGGCCCTATGTGTTTCATTTCTAAGATACACTATCATTTCCATACACAAATATCCTGAATTTCTTTTAAAAATCCCAAATCAGAAACACTCTTGGTCCCAGGTATTCTGGATAGGGGTATTCAGCCTGTGCTTGCTGGCTGACGGAAGCTGTAATGTAGATCACGGTAACAGCAATGGAGGAACTGAAAGTAATCTAAAGATAAAACAAAAAAGTTGCCCAACAGTCGGGATACAGAGTTTGAGAAACTTAAAAAATCCAGGGTGATTTCACTGTAGCCTGAAAAACTGAAAGAAGAAGCAGACTTTGGAATGGAAGAGAAGAGAACAGCACTGGAAGGCAGATGAAGGTTCAGTTCAGGACACTCTAAAGTTGAAGACACTTATGAGGCATTAACAGGGATAGCAAGTCATGGGATATGCTCATGTGGAGGTTGGGAAAGAGGTCAAGCGTCAAGGTTACAGACATAATTTTGAAGTTCATGAATAGAGAGTGGTAGTCATTGTACAGACAAGAGCACACATGCCTGGGAAAATTTTAGGCAGCAGGTCTGAGCACCAGACTGTAGAACTGACCAACATCAAAGAGGCAGAGGAGAGAAAAGGTAGACAAGAGGAGAGTGGAAAGGGGTAGCCAGTGAGTCAGGAGAACTACTAAGAGTTGGAGGGGCTCCTGCAGACAAAGTGAGGACATCTCATTCCCAATGTCCAGGGAAGGTCAATTACTGGCAACTTTGACAAGAGCAGTCTCCATGAACTGAGGGGAATGAAACTCCCATTGACTGGGTTTAAGGGGTACTAGGAGCTACTAGGGGAGGATGCATTTGAAGCAGTGGGTAGGAGGAACTCTGCAAAGTATGGGAACCAAGTGGAAACCAGAAGGCCAGTGGCAGCTGGGTCTGAAACAGCTTGCTTCTGTGTGGACAGGAGAACCTAGCAGAGGGAGGGGATTGCTGGGGTGGGGGCACACAGGACTGGCTCTAGGCAGGAGCATGCATGGTTACCCATGGCAACCAGCACAAGAGAGGTGTTGGAACGGAGAGACTGGCAGTGGGCAGAAGAGGTAAGGAAGCCTCCGGAAGCTTTCTTCTGGTTCAGTTTTCTCACCAGTGGAGGAACTCAGTTCAACAGCTAAGGGTAAAGACAGAAGGAGAGATGCTTTCAGTTTGAGCAGAGAAGAGAAAATAAGAAGTCACCTTGAATAATGTAGGAAAAAGTCAGTATAAGATTATTTAATAAGACGATGATACATTATTCTACAGGATGCTGAAGAAAAAAAAAAGAAGCAAAACAAACAAAAATCATTCAAAAAAAGAATCATTCAAAAAAGAATCATTCAAAGAATAAAAGCAGAAACTAAAGGATTAGAATTTAAACAGTGGAACTGCTGGGTTTTTGAAAAGGCCAGTAAAACACATAAATCTCTTATAAAGTTTATCAGGAGGAGAAAATACAATTAAACAACACTGAATATAAGGAAATGGATAGAGCCAAAGAAATACTTAATACAAAACAACACGCACAATTTCCTGCTGAAAATTATAAAACACTGGATTAAAGAGCTCACTACAAATGATCAAAATTGACTCAGGAACGAAACTGAACAACTTAGTCACTAGACAGTCGCAAGCAATGCTGCTGGTTTGACCTGACAGCACTGTGGAAACCTGACACAACACAAGGATGCTATGCTGTTTCACCTGCTCCCGTCTATGCAAAAATCAAGCCGTCTCCATTCACTTTATAAAAAGAAATCACCGGCGGCATGGCCTAGGGGCTAAAGTCCTCGCCTTGAACACCCCGGGATCCCATATGGGCGCCGGTTCTAATCCCGGCAGCTCCAATTCCCATCCAGCTCCCTGCTTGTGGCCTGGGAAAGCAGTCAAGGACGGCCCAATCCTTTGGGACCCTGCACCCGCGTGGGAGACCTGGAGGAGGTTCCTGGTTCCTGGCTTTGGATCGGCGCAGCACAGGCCAGTGTGCTCACTTGGGGAGTGAATCATCAGATGTAAGATCTTCCTCTGTTTCTCCTTCTCTCTGTATATCTGACTTTGTAATAAAAATAAATAAATCTTAAAAAAAAAACAACAAAAAGAAATCAGCCCAAACAGGACATCAAAACTCCAAAAACTAGGCCAAGAAAAATAAATCCATCTTACTTGTAAGCTAAAAAATTATAGAAAGTCAGATACGCCTACCCAATGGAATACTACCCATCCATAAGAAAGAATGCTTTCCTACCATTAACATCAAAATGGTCCCAACTAGAGACCATTATGTTCAGTGAAATAAGCCAGTTTCAAAATTACAAATACCATATGTTCTCTCTGATATAAGACTACCTTCATGCAATATATAATAAATATAAAGGTTAAAAAGTATATACATATATTCTAATATAATGGAAATTAGCATACAGGAAGTGAAAATACACTGCAATATGTGTCTCTACTCCCAAATAAAAGGAGGACTCCTGGGCCCAGAGCAGTGGCATAGTGCCTGAAGTCCTTGCCTTGCATGTGCCAGGATCCCATATGGGCACTAGTTGCAATCCCGGCCTGGGGACCCTGCAGCTTCATGGGAGACCTGGAAGAGGCTCCTGGCTCCTGACTTTGGATTGGCTCAGCTCCAGCCTTTGTGGCTGCTTGGGGAGTGAATCAACGGACGGAAGATCTTCCTCTCTGTCTCTCCTCCTCTCTGTATATCTAAACTTTCCAATAAAAATAAATACATGCTAAAAAAATAAAAGGACTCCCAATGAAACAGTTATATATACCTTGACAATATGAAAATCGATTTTTTTTTTACCTCTGCTTATGCCTACAATGCCATGATACACTTAAACAGCAGAATGCTAAACTTGTAACTGTTATTAAAGTATTATACTACTGCGATAGTATGCAGAAAAATGACTGGAGGGAAAAGTGTGTATGGAGGAAGCACAGAGGGAGGGAGGAATCCCGAGACCTACAAAACAGCATCACAGAAACTAACAAAAAAAGAAAAGAAGAAATTCTAAATTAAATGTAAAATAAATATCAGATACAATGACCGAGAGTGTAATCAGTGTTAGACACCAAAATTTGCAACATATCTTAAATCATTCCTGATAAAACTCTAGTAAGTTTACATTAAAAATATTGACAAGAAACCGTAACATGAGAAATAAAGAATTAAAAAAAGTGAACTACAAGTCTGGAAAAATAGTCGACACTAACCTAGATCTTCCCGCGGATCTGAGATATTGATCACTCCTGCGTAAGCAATACGAACTGCTCTATTATTACACTGCAACTTGGGTGTCTGTTGTCACCAGGGAATTTGACTTTCTGCTCTCCAGAGAGGTCATGCTCCCATGACTGTGACTCCTGATGTAAACTCAGGCAGTCTGATTACCAAACTGTCTGAAACAAAATACAAATTCTTTAGGGGAACAAGTCTGGTTTTAACTGCATTTTTGCAAAACTATGTAATAGATCTTGATAGCTGCCCAAATTTCCAAGAATTAAGAAAAACAAATTTGTAAAAGACTGAATACTGGGGCCACAATGATTTTATTTTCTCTCATTTTGTAACCAATTTTAGATAATGGATAATTCACTAGGCATTTAGTCTTAATATTTACTCGGCTGTAGTTTACAAATAGGAAACTCTTCAGCTTCAGGAAAAGATAAAAACTTTAAAACTCTCATTTCTCTTTCCCAGCTTTATTTCACTAGGATTTCCCATTGGGAAAAAGGCTCATTTGAAATTAAATGAGTGTCTGTTTCCTCCAAGTGGAATCGATGAAATCTTTCCTAACTGCTTTTTTGGTTCCAGAAGCCACCAAGCCCAAGGTTGGGATGCTTCGAAGCTGCTCCCAGACTACCATGATAGCTATATTCTTGAAATAGACACAAAAGTAAGTCCCAAACCCATTCCGTTCCCTTCTGCAGTGCACCCCAACCATCTTGAAGCTCAAAGACTCACTGTTTTACTTCTGGAGAAGTCAGGAAATTAGATGATATTTCTTGGTTCTTGGTGGTATAAAACTCAATGATGCTAAAGACCAAGAGAGGACAGAGTCCAAGACAGTTAAGGCACCAACACACAAAATCATTATTATTAAAGACAATGCCAGGTTAAGCTTTCCAAACACTAAATTGTACCGAAGAACAAGCCTGGAAGTGAAGCCAGAAGCAGGGGGAGTTGACACTGCTGGTGTGTTTCTAAGAGGAAGCCTGGTCTCTAATGCAGGATCCGGAAGAGCAGGAAGGTTCAGGAAGAGTGCCAGTGCATTGTGGGAAGGGCACATTCAGACCTACACGGGGAAATCAGAATTTGCAGAAAATGCAAACACTGATAATAAACCCGGACGAGACCCCTGTAATACTTATCCGTAAAGCTGTCTGCAAGCACTCAGGTTCCTTCCCAGCCTCTGTCTGGGAGACACGGCAGCCGTGTTTGCACCTCTCGACCTAGCGGGATTGAGTAGCCCTGGGGAAGCTGCCTTCCAGCTGAGCCTCCATCCCCTCTCTCGTTAGTCTCTGTGGGGGCACCTGCACTGCTTCCTGCATCTCTAAGTTGTCAGGGTGAGCAGATGCCAAGAGAGCACAAAATCCATGCACAGATGCAAGAGACCGCATGTCTAATCCAACAGACAAGGAAATATTATAACTCAGTAACTCGTGCTTCAAGGCAAGCTTTTTAAAGGGCACTTCCAAAACAAATTATACCGTCCAACACAGCCTCCTTCATTTTGTTTGTGCTCTATTTCCTAAGCAAATCTAACCAAACACTGGTAGGGAATATATACAGTCAGTCGCCGTGTCTAGCACCACAGAAACTCATGGACACTGAAGAGCCTTTGAGAGAAGCATTTTTTTTTTCAAAGTACACAGGATGTGAGCCACTGTGCAAGGGCCAAGAGCAACACTGTCAGGGCTTGAAATGTAGTCCCCGGGGTTCCAGCCAGGGCATGGGGAGAGGGGCGCATTAGCAGCTGTAGGAAGACGGGCGTGGGGGAGGGGACTGAAGTCATCCGGCCTCCTTGTTTCTCAAGGCGGTGAGCAGGGCCCTGTCTGTCTGGGCAAGACCAGACAGCTAATAGCTGAGACAAACCAGCCCTCGGTGGGGAGACATGACCGTCTAGTGACATGTAGCCTACGTGAGCCTCCAAGGAGATGAGATGCAGTCTCCACCAACACAAAACTGGGGCCAAAGCGGGAGGGGTGGGGGGAGACACCTAAGGCTGAAATGCCAGGAAGAATTTATTTTCCTAACATGGCGATCTAGCAAATGCTTAGCAACATCCCCAGGGAAATCGTCGCAAAATCAGGGTGGAGAGAGAAATTCGTTTCTGAAAGCTTCTTTCCAACTTGGGAAATGCAGCTCTCTGCCTCCGTAATCCTTAGAGACCGCCTGGCTGCAGTGGGTGGATCCATATGTCAGAATTCATACAGAGGCTATGCTACGCACCCACCGGAGGCCAGAAAACAGTCAAAACTCAGAGCACCAACAAGTCTCATCTTATGCATACGCAGAGGCTACCACTTTATAATATTAAAAATAACCACGTTGTCACCTATCTAGATAAGACAGTTATTTAAAGCAGAAATATTTGAACAAACAAAAACCCACAGAAATGGGCTTCGCTCCTATCCCCTCTACAGCAGGGCTGCTAGCACCTTGATCCTCTAAAGCACTTGGTGTCGCACAGCCTCCTGCCTCAGCAGGCTAAGTCCTCAAAGTTCAATCCCAAGTGCTCAGCTGCCAGGGTCCAGCTCAGGCGTAAGCCCCTGCTCCTTTAGCAATGCCTTCTCTCCAGGGTCCACTGTGTCCTGGAAACCAATGACCCACCGGCTGAGGAGAGCGTGGTAGCCTCCCCCTGCACAGGAGTTCCTTCCAGGAGAATTCTGTCCTTCTCACCTGTGAGACTCCCGCTTAGCACAGTGCTAAGCCTTGTGTTTGTTGAATGAATGTTCCTAATGCGAACTGAGTGGACACAGAGAAGAAAAGGATTACGGAAAACATGAGGGATTATTACAGGGAACAGCACTGGCCATGAGACCCCAGGACGCTGCCCAGTGCAATCGAGGGGATGATCAGAAAAACAGAACGTAGCTGTCGTGGGCGTCACCGTTCAGCTCAGGGCCCTGCAGGAGAGCTCTACGAACATCTCTGCTTCCCAGCTCATCCAGACAATTCTGAAATCAATGTTCTGCCACTACGAGTTGACACTTCGACTTGTCCATGCCATACTTCAGCAGCGGCAAAGGATCCAGTTTCTGACATTTTGTAAATACTGACATTTTTTAAATAAAACTTTCATTCCGTCTTTTAAATGTATTGTTATTTAAATATCACACTGACCCAATGCCAAAAGCCATCTAAAAAATACACGAACAACCTTCTATTTACCATTTTAGTTTGTTTTCCTGCAATCTTTATGTCTATTTCATTTCCTTACATTATTATGTCCCAATAATTTTATGCCTTAAGGATTTTTCTTATTGATCACACTATCCTGCTTCTCTACCACAAAAAGCTATAAAATTATTACTTTTTTTATTTCCAGCAACCAAAAGGATCTAACAGAATTTTCATCTGGATTCAATTATCACTACATCTATCGGGAGGAAACAACTTACTGCACAAATTCATAATTTCATCAAAATTAGAAACACACATTAAAGGAAATTTGTATTGGAAATATACATATCAATGAGAGAAGGATATGGCCTATTTGTCCAATTGGCCAAATATTAATAATAAAGAGATTTTGTTGTTGGGCTAAGAAATGTTTCAGAAGCGATTTTACTTCATTGCTTTAAAATAAAAAGTAAAAAAAAAACACTTTGCTCATTAGTTCAAAGAAATCTAAAGAGTTATCACAGCAGGTATTTATACCTCTCAAATCCCAGACCATTGAGCAATCTTACACGATCATCGGTATCCATTGGCAACTGGGGTGATCTTTGGCTCGGATTTCCAAAGTCACCTGATTTCTATAAGGATCAATTTCCAAGCCATTACTCATTCCCTTTCTTAACACCACAGCCTGTCTCTACATCTGGCAGTTGGGTTTGGCAGTGGATTTATTTCCTGTGGCTTCAGGCTAAGATAAGATTTGGAAGAGGTAAATTGAGGCAATCCTTTAGCAGAAGTGTGTTCCTGGAAGGAGACGTTTCAGGGAAGAATAGAAAGTTGCATATTCTCATAACCCTTGATGGACCTGGCACTTCTTAAAGAGCTAAGGAGGTCACCTACAACCAACATCTGTCAATCTGGAGGGCCAGTGTGCTAGACAATGCCCTTAACTAGGGGGCGCAGTTTCAGCAACTAACCAAAGGCAAGACAGACAGACTGAAAAAGCCATCCTGAAAATGGGATGTCACTGCCAACCATGGAATGACCCAGAAGGCACAAGAAGCCCAGCAGAGATGTGGATGGGACCCCACCACAGAGCAGACCAAAGTGCTTCCCTCCGACCAGATGTGAGCAGGCACTCACACTCTGCCAGTGGCAAAGCTAACAAGTGCCATCTAAAAAGTGGGATTAAAAACAAAGGTAAAGATCCACAACAAGAGCAACAAAGGAAGCAGCTTTCAGAATATTACAGGTCAAGGTTACATTCAAGAAAATGCAGAGAACTGCTTTCAGAGGGAGTGTCCTGCCTGCCAAGGGCAAGTGCAGGAGTGAGGCACGGTGTGCAGCAAGCAGAGTCAGCAGGCAGTGATTCAGCGCTGTGTCGCAGGAGTAACCCAGGCCTGAGGTGGGCACCAGCAAACCAACAAACAGCTCCTTACCTTTATGTTGTCTTCTCAAATAAGAGAACCACTCTCACTTCCTGAACTTTGAAAGCCAGGCAAAAAAAGCAAAGAGGGCCCAGTGTGGTGGTCTAGCGGCTAAAGTCCTCACTTTGAACATGCTGGAATCCCATATGGGCACCGGTTCTGATCCCAGCAGCCCTGTTTCCCATTGAGCTCCCTTCCTGTGGCCTGGGAAAGCAGCTGAGGACTGTCCAAGGCCTTGGGACCCTGCACCCACGTGGAAGACCTGGAAGAGGCTCCTGGCTTCAGATTGGTTCAGCTCCAGCTGTTGTGGTCACTTGGGGAGTGAATCATCGGATGGAAGATCCTTCTCTTTCCTCCTCTCTGTATATCTGACTTTCTAATAAAAATAAATTAATCTTTCAAAAAAAATAGAGAGCAAATCAAAGAGAAGGCGGATGCTCACAGCACCAGCAGTTAGTCCACAGGAAGCAGCAAGAACTAGATCTCTGCTGAACTAATGGTAATCAATGCTTCTAACAAAAGCAAGAAGACACTCTTTTAAAAAAAAGACTTTTTTTTTTATTGGAAAGGCAGATTTACAGAGAGAATGAGAAACAGAGCAAAAAATCTTACATCCAGTGTTTCACTCCCCAAGTGGCTGCAATGGCTGCAGCTACATCAGTCCGAAGCCAGGAGCCTCTCCTGGGACTCCCACATGGGAGCAGGGTCCCTAGGCTTTGGGCCATCCTTGACTGCTTTCCCAGGCCACAAACAGGGAGCTGGATAGGAAGTAGAGCAGCCAAAACACAAATCAGTGCCCGTATGGGATGTTGGTGTGTGCAGCGCCAGGATTTAGCCACTAAGCTATCACACTGGGCTCCAATTTTTGTAACACCACCACTAACAACAAAAAACAGAGTTCATAATCTAGAATTATTTTTTCCCTTCAAAATTCAATGTATTAGCTAACACTAATGTAAGTAGGAAAAGGATATGATAGAGAAGTCTCTCTGAATCCACTGAGCTATAGAAGATGTGCTTGTATCTGCAGTCCCGCAGTTAAGAAATTTAAAAGAAAAGATAAATATTCACAGAGAAAATCTCCACCCACTGAGCAAGGTCAAGATGCTACTACAGTGTATTTCTCTTTTGTCCTTTTGTCCAGTAAAAGATAAACAGCTTCATACTTGGACCTTGTCATGGCATGCATTATAAAAACACACAATATATGTTATGGGCAGAGTTTAATATCAAACATATAATTCTTCTCCCTCCAAGACAACAACCATTGCTTCCTCTGGCAAATCTGATCAAGATGAATTTGAATGCAGTCACAGAGTGCTATCCTGAAAAATTTCAAACTCCAGGCCTGGCATTGTGGCCCCGCACATTAAGCCGTTGTCTGTGACCCTGGCATCTCATGAGCACCGGTTCGGATCCCGATTACTCCGTCGGACCCACCTTCCTGCTGATGCACCTGGGAAGGCAGTGGAGGATGGCCTAAGTGTCTAGGAGTCTGCCACCCACGTGGGAGACCTGGCTGGAGTTCCAGGCTCCTGGCCTCAGCCTGATCTAGTCCCGATCATCAGCCATTTGGAGAGTGAACCAACAGATACGATATCTCTTTCTTTCTCTGTCTCTCCCTCTCACTGTGTCTCTCTGCCTTCCAAATAAATCTTCATAAGTAAAAATACAATAGAACAAATGCAAAGAATCACAGAGGGCAGGCCTGGGCTCAGAAAAGAAGGAGAGAGGCAGAGAGAACAGCATCCTCTTCCTTTTAAAGATGAGAGTCCAGGGTGTGAGGTAACACAGAGGGCAAGCGGAGCCCAGATGCAGCCTGTCCAGCCACTAGCACAGCTCGGGGCTCTCCTGCCTTTGTGGCAACGCGTTCGGGTAGAACACCTGCCTTCTCATGTTTATGATCACCTTACTGCAACACCCACACACGAGAAGGAGACCCAGAGGCAGAGGGAAGCCTTCAACCAGATTGGGGATTTTCTGGGGAGTGAAATAACATTAGTACCAATATGTGGTTATGGGTGTAAAGTTAAAATTTACTGAACATGAAATTTGGATAGGAAATGAATATTTTTCTATGTAAAGTTATAAAACTTTATATACAACTGTGATTTCCATATATATGTGCGTGTATATATATCCATACATATATGTATATCCATCCATATATATGTGTGTGTGTGTGTGTATATATATATATATATATATATATATGACATATATATGTATGTTTTGTAACTACAGAACCAGAATGCCAATTTGGCCTTCAGCATTTATTTCGCTCTGCAGTGTCCCTGAATATAACATAATCAAACTAAAAGCATACAACCTCCAATGCCTTTAAGATAGAGCAGTGAAATTATAGCTTCAAAAACCTGAGAATGTTGAAAATCTGAAGCAAAGCAGTCACAACTGCTAAATTTGGATAGTGTCTACAATGTTCTTGATGCTGCTCCAGATACATGGAATATTCCAGCATTTTCAAAGGAGGCAAAATGAAAGAATGTCAGGAAATTTCTATCAGACAGTTCTCTGCAAGAAAACGTTTCGGTCATTTCTGGAATAAAGTAACAGATATCAAAGAGCCCCCTGACTATGAAAACCAGCTGAACTCTTACTAAAGTTGATGTTTTCTGCCCACATAGAGCATTATTCTCTCAATATGAACTCTTAGTAGTATCTATTCCCTTTTCTTAGTTTGGGGAAAAATGTAATGCTATTTTTTCCTCAATCATTTATATTTTTAGAAATATTGCCACTATTCCAAGAAGTAAATCCACATGGTCAAGCACAATCTGTGGCAAAATGAAACTCAGGTTTTGTGGATGGCACTGTTTTACACGACTCAGGGTTGCTGGATGGAATTACAACAGCTTGCTCATCCGAAACAGCCAAAGTCATTCCAAGACAGCCAAATGCACAGCTCACAAACACCAGCAGCAGACGAATGTCTGACACTCCAAACAGAACACACCAGGCCAAGGGAAGACAAAGCAGGATGCCAACGGCAAGTGTGATCCCGACCCGGATGTCAGGGCCGTCTGCCCAGGCACTCTGCACGCAGCACAAGTCAGGCACAACCTTCCCTTTCACAGAGAAGGTAACCAAAGCTCAGTCTACAGGGCTTCCCCGGCTAGGTATGATGGTGCCAACACCAATTCATCACATAATTTATAGGAAGTCGTTTTTAATAACACAGTTCAACAATGACTGAGAGCTTGCTGAGATTTAGAGAGGTCCAAAGCTTTGCTACTCCTCATTCTGTCCTGACACCATCGGTGACAAACAAACACATTAGCACCAATACCACGTGATTAACCAAGACTAAAGTTCAGAATCAAAACTGCCCCGATGTGTTCAGCTAAGGCACTAACCTTATATTCTAACTCAAAGCCCTTGATTCTGCATAAAACCAAAAGTAAGTGTGATGTGGAGGCTGCAAGGTGGAAGTAAAGCTAGGAGAAGCTTTGCAGAGCTGAGCTCGACTCTCAACTGGTCCTGGTGTGAAATACGAAAAGTCATTTCAAGGGGCAGGTGTCTGGCACAGCAGTTGAAGTGCTGCTTGGGACACCTGCACCCCATTTTAGAGTCCTGACTCTGCTTCTAATTCAGCTGCCTGCTAATACACACCCTGGGAGGCAGCAACTGATGGCTCAGGTACCTAGGTTCCTGTAGCCCATCGGGAAGGATCAAATGGAGTGCCTAGCTCCTGGTTTCAGCCCAGTCAAACCCCAGCTTTTGCAGGCATTGCAGGCACTTAGGGAGTGAATCAATACACAGGAGAGCTGTGTGTCCATGTGGCTTTCTGTCATTCAAACAAATAAAAGTTAGCGTCAAAAACATGGAAAGTCATTTAATTCTTTGGATTTCAATATTCCCCTTGCAGCTGTAGGAAAGATCTAGCAACCCATTCTCTTCTCTGTGAGGGACCAGAGGGATTACGTGAAGGGTCTGGTACTCACGGCACTCCAGCAGCAGTTGTTACTGTTATGAGTTGAGCATAGGCTACTAAGGGAACCCAGCTTTGTGTCGTCAGCACTAAAGCACCCCAGAGTTTGAAAGCCACTGCACTTTACCATACTACACTGCCCTGCCTATGGTTTCCATCACTCCAGGATCCTAGGCTTTCCCACGGCTATGGGCTCTGCTGCCCTACAACAAAATTCTCATGTTGGTAGTCCCATCCCCTAGTCCATAGGGCTACAGAGAAACAAGGCTTTTATAGGGGGCAATTAACAGTGAGTTAAGATGCCACCTGCCATGGTGGCATCCCATATCAGAACATCGGCTGAAGCCCTAGCTGTCCCACTTTGGATCCAGCTCCTTGCTAATGTGCCTAGGAAGTTGGCAAGTGATGACCGAGTACTTGGGACCCTGCCACCCACAGGGGAGAACCAGGTGGAGTTCCTATCTAATGGCCTCAGCCTGGCTCAGATCTGGAGGTTGTGTCCATTTAGGGGGTGAACTCATAGATTTTAGAAGATCTATTTCTCTACTAGATAATTTTTCTAAATATGAAGCCACCAAGACTTGGAATTAATCCAGGCATGTGATTGATGTCCTTATTTAAAAAGTGGAATAGAAACAAAGGTAAGGAGAAGGCCTATGTAAAACCAAGAGAACTGCCGGTCAATAGCACATTAAGCAGCCACATCAGAAGAAAATAGCACTGGGACCTTCGTCTCAGACTTGAAGATTCACCTGTGCTGTTTAAAAGGCTCTCCACAGGCAAACCAGCACATCCCCTAAAGGGACAGCTTGTCCCCACTGGCAGCCCATCTCAGGCAGGAGGAAAACTAAGTCCTGTCACTGCACAAGATTCCAGAAGCCCATCTGAATGAGTGCACCAGTTCACAAGACAACCAACAGTTCCAGTACTTTCAACACTAGGGGCTACTCTATAGGCCTCCTCCAGGAGGGCCTGGAATTCAGGAGTGAGACAGCTCTGGTCTCTTACTAGAATCTATTAACATGGACTGGGATCTCTTTGGGGGAAAAGATGAACAAGAGATAAAAGACTTCCTGTCTGAATGTTGAAGTGTGGCGGGCACTTAGGAAATCAACCAGAAGATCAGAGCTTTCTCTTTGAGAATATATATTTTTTAAAAAAGCAAAATTACTGTAGGTAGAACTACAAGTAAAAACAGTAATTTTCAAAGTCTAGCAGTACATTAGTAGTTTCTTAGAGGATGAAGAAATTCTATAATTATTGCTATTATTTTGAAATCTTCAAGTGAGGTCTGAGAACACAGTTGCTTAGGGCAAAAGCATTAAATCAACAGTGAATAATTTGGCTAGAGCCATGTAAATCCACGCCAAAGCCTCTTGGCCCATCACTGGAAAGTGGAATCTCTTGTTTATAGAATGGCAATCATTCAAACTGCCAAGTCTGAGGAATGAAATGGACTGACTAAACATGAAAAATGTTTATGAATCATTAACTTGAGGATTTTCTCTGATCATTTTAAAGGACAAAAATAATTGCTATATGTCTCCTGTCATGAGTCAGAAGGGACACATTTTCGTGGAAAATTCTATATTTTCATAGAATATCATTAGACAAAATAAAATTACACATATTCATTATAATAAGAGCTAAATGTTCTTTAAAAGAACGTGTGGGCTAGCAGGTCTTATTAAACTTAAATGTTGCTTCCTGTTCCCAGGAACTTACATTTCAAACCATGGGTTGTATCCTATTTCACATGGCACCTTGACCAAGTGGTAGACTTGGGACTACCCCCCAACGGGCTACTCCCTGCCCCCACAGGCATGTGCTAACTCACCTAAGGCCTCCATGTTTCCCAAATCCCTTGTCCTGCGAGAATGAAAGGCCTTCAGGGACAGCATCCCAGCATTTCTCAAAGATGAATCCCTGGATCAACTTACATAACATTAGATAAGCGATGTGGATGGAGGGGCTATTAATGCATGTTCCTGGGTTATGTCTAAGTTTACTAACTTAACCTTATGATACAACCCAAGAATTCTCACATTAATCAAATTCCCCAGTTGATTCTTATTCTGACTATAACTTAAGACCCTAAGCAGCCCTATGTGTCGGCTAAGGCCATTCAGCTTAGAGCCAAAAGTATAACTCCAGAAAAGTTGCTCCATTCTACTAAATCTTAATTCTCTGTCTACATACTGTGCATAATGATGGACCCTATTTCCAGGAGGTGCTGAAGCCTGATACAAAATAATGTACACACAGCCCTCAACACATTGCCCAAAATGGCAGCTGCTATCATGAGACACAAAAGATTCCAAATTAATTTGGATTCCAAAATACTTTGATTACCTAATGCTTTAGCAGAGCAAAATGAGTATGTTGCAAGGGAGTCAGAGAAATATGTCCTCTGCTTAAAAGCCATACATACAGCTTGAGCTACTCAGTCCTTAAGTAATATTTAATACGTGCCTGGCATATGCCTGCAAGAACACACTGTGAAAAGGCAATGCTATAGTCACCTTGCCTTGCATTTCACAGCGTCTTCAATGGAAGTGTCAAAGTAGTCAGGGCACCCTGCAACTGTTCCTACGAAACAGGAATTGCCCTGGCTGTCCAATCGAACGGCACAGTACTTGCTTGTATAACCGTGTATTTGGCTTGGAATTCTTTTTTTTTTTTATCACTTAAATCTTTTGTTTCTATCTTTGGGAAAAAAAAAAATCCCGATGTACTACTAAAGCAGAGATTAGAAACACACCTGGGACTTGGGGAGGAGTGAGGCAGCACATGGATTTAATTACAGGGAGGTTTCTGGCGTTATCATGCTGAACATGCCCATGCTTTATCCATTAAAAACGGGGAAAAGGGGGTGGGGGAAGCTGCAGGGAAATGCAGACAGCACACAGTAAGTTTAATCTTTAGATGATCTCAAATGAATTTGTGCCAGCAGAATTCTAAATTACTGCATGTAAATAAAAGAGCAAAGCCAGCCCCTTCACCCTCAGCTCTCTGGAGACAGCTTCTGGAAGGAATCCCCCTGCAAGAAGTAGGGCATCAGGGAACTGTGGGTAAGTGAGGCTTAGTGGGCACCAAAGATTCGCTGCTTGATCCCGGGCCAGGAGAGCACCCACCCCTGGTGCTGGCAGCGGCGACTCCCCCACCTCGTCAGGGATCCCAGCCCCCAGAAATATGTGAGACTTGTGTTTGCCTGGGAGATGGTAAGCACCGAGACTCTTTGACATGACAAGATACAAAAAGAAGTGGATAACAGGCACGACCGTGGGCAGTCACAGTACCTTTTTAAGGTGTAAGACTTACTGACTTCAAAGACATAGTGATTGAGAAGGACACAGAAATCTTCCATCCATTGGTTCATTCCTCAAGTGGCTACAACATCCGGGACTGGATCAGGCCAAACCAGGATCTAGGAGCTCCACCTGGGTCGCCCAAGTGGATGGCAGGAGCCCCAGCACTTGAGCCGTCTCCCACTGCCTTCCCACGCCCATTAACAAGGAGCTGAATGAGGGAAAGCGGTTGGCACTCCAACTAAGCACCCCAACATGGGAACCTGCATTCCAAGCAGCAGTTCAACCCAGTGTGCCACAATGCTGGCCCCGCAATCGCAGTCTTAACAGTGGGACAGCACAGTGAACAAGCACCAAGTAGAATGTAGAGGGAATACTTCAAAAAACATGTGGAAATGGAACTGGATAATCTTATATTTGTATCCAAACTTGAAATGCATACAAAAAGTCTTCAACATCTTCATGGGAAATGCCTATTTACAAGAAATGCCTAGATTTCAAAACACACAATGAAAGAAACATCTTTTCGCTCCATTCTCATGAACGTCTGAAGTCCTCTTTTAGAAGGAGTCAGGAGTTTCCAACACAGATCAAAGATGGACACGCAGCTCTAGGGTTAACAGAGACTGGCCTGGAGCTCAGCACTTGAGTGCAATAGTACAGACAGGAGTACATTAACATTACAGCTACAATCAAGCCTGCCACCTGGTAAACCATCCTTAACTGCCGTCATTCAGCGCTTCACATCCAACCCATGAGGGCTGCCATCAGGATCCCCATTTCACAAACAGGCAAAAGGAAGCACACTTGGCACTTTTTGTTGTTGTTGTTGTTGGTTTGTTTGTTCTAAAGGGTTTTTTTCATTCTTCTTGTTAGAAAAGATAGGTATACAAAGAGAAGGAGAAACAGTAAAGGACATCTTCCATCCGCTGATTCACTCCCCAAGTGACCACAATGGCCAGAGCTGAGCCAATCCAAAACCAGGGACAGGAGCTTCCTCCAGGTCTGCCACATGAGTGCAGGGTCCCGAGGCTTTGGGCCATCCCTTACTGCCTTCCCAGGCCACAAGGAGGGAGCCGGATGGGAAGTGGAGCAGCCAGGATACAAACCAGTTACATATGGAATCCCAGGGCATGCAAGATGAAGACTTTAACCACTAGGCTACCACATCGGGTCCCCATTTTGCACTTTGTGAGGATTCAACCCAACTAATCTTTGAGTTTGTGCACACAAACATATGTGGTATGATAAATGAGACATAAAGGGTTGCAGGGGAGGGGAGAAATCAGGTACTTGAGCAATCTGCCTTAATAAAACCCTGTGGACCACACTAACAAAGAACAGAAACTGTTGCAGAAAATCACTCTCTTAGGCCTTCTTCCATGCTGGCAACCACCAAACACACCAACTAGCTTCAACTACCCACAGCACTACCACATTTCACATTCGACATGGGCATGCCGGTGCTGCTGGGATGCATCATTGCTTCTGGATCCCATGGGAAGTTTACGACTGATCTTTGTGTTTCCAAGACAGCTCACAATTCCTTACTCCTTGAAGAATCCAAATTGAAACACAGGTAAACATTTTTGTCTTCCGGTTTCAGTCTTGTTTGCAAAAGCTTGAAGACTATTTCTGAGTTTTGGACATTGCCAAGGAACACAAAAATCACTCCAAAGGAGGAAGCAGGATGTGACTACGAGTGGGCGTGGGGATAACAGCTTTCCACATTGACTAGAAATCACAGCATCATATACCGAACATGAGTACATTTCATGGCATATAAATTATACCCCAATAAAGCTGCCTAAACATGACAAGACAACAATATTCCTTTGCTGCATATCCAGGGCTCACCTTGTAAAAGCAGTCACTAGCTGAGAAAAATCAAAGTTCTCATCTTGTTTCTATTGTTCTCTAACTCTGCATTCCCCACCAACATGCTACTCAAAATATGATCTGATGAGAATGATCACTTATTTGAAAGAGCCTGTAACACATTCAATAGGATGATGGTTTATTTAAAAAAAATGACTTTCCAAAAGCATTTTAAAGTCACTTTTATGTCACAAATCCTTAGCTTAAAACTCAGGACTCTGTTTCCATCCACATTCTCTTCTTTCTGGAGCTCTTTGCTATGACTCAAGCCTTACTCGAAGCAGAAGAACAGCTGAAGGTGACAGGATAAGCGCAGGAGTACTACACCCAACACACCCTGTCAGGGCGAAGGAAGCCACCGAGACGTACATCCAGGGCCCGGTGCTGTGGCGTGGTAGAATAAGTCCCTACCTATGACACTCTAATCCCATATGGGTATCGCTTCATGTCCCAGCTGTTCCACTTCTGATCCAGCCTGGGAAAGCAATGGAGGATGGCTCAAGTCCTTAGGCCCTCTGCACCCACATGGGAGACCTGTAAGAAGTTCCTGGCTTTGGGCCCGGCGGCGTAGCCTAGCGGCTAAAAGTCCTCACCTTGAACGCCCCGAGATCCCATATGGGCGCCGGTTCTAATCCTGGCAGCTCCACTTCCCATCCAGCTCCCTGCTTGTGGCCTGGGAAAGCAGGAGAGGACGGCCCAAAGCTTTGGGACCCTGCACCCGCGTGGGAGACCTGGAAGAGGTTCCAGGTTCACGGCTTCGGATCGGCACAGCACCGGCCGTTGAGGTCACTTGGGGAGTGAATCATCGGATGGAAGGTCTTCTTCTCTGTCTCTCCTCCTCTCTGTATATCTGACTTTGTAATAAAAATAAATAAATCTTAAAAAAAAAAAAAAAAGAAGTTCCTGGCTTCAAATTGGCACAACTCCAGCTGTTGCAGCCATTTGGGAAGTGAACCAGCCGATTTGTGTCTTTCCAGCTAGCTCTTCTACCCTGCTTTATCCCTGCTCACCCCTACAGGGCTGAAATAGTTGCCTGAGTGTCAATCACCTCAATACTGACTTACGTCCCGCTATTCCCCACATTCAAAAATCTGCTCCTTGAGAGAAAGGACTCTGTCCAGAGCCTGGAGCCCAGAGGGTTCTTAATCAACACTTGCTAGTGAGTGAGCAAACCCCGGTGTAAGAGGGGAGGGGCAGAGCAGAGGTCCTCTGCTGTCCCTGGGGTAGTCACACACAGCAGGCCCAGCAGTCAATGTCCCCATGGCCTTAGAGGACAAAGAGCAAACGAACGAAGAACAAGCCAACATGGAAGATACTTACCTCCCTCCTCAGAAAGCTGTTCCTGGGAGCAGGACTCCTTCAGAACCATCAGTCGGCCTCCGGAGCCTCCCAACTCCTGCTCCACCGACACAAAGATGACTCAGAAGCCAAGACAGAGTCTAGGGTGGAGTGCTGTAGTGCGGCAGTGCGGCTGTCCCAGGGGACACATAGATTCTACATTAGGGAGTCAGTTCACTTCCCAGCTACTCACTTCCCATCCAGCATCTTGTGAATGCACCCTAGGAGGAAACAGCTGATACCTCAGGTGCGTGGGCTCTTGCAAGACCAAGATGGAATTCCTGGCTCTGGGCTTCCACCTGGCCAGCCCTGGTTTTGCAAGCATTCGGGGAGTGAGCCAACCAATCAGAGCTCTCTCTCCTGCCCCTTTTCCTTCTCCCCCACCCCACCCCCGTGCTCCCTCCTTTTGTCTCCTCCCCACGTGTGTGTGTGTGTGTGCGCGCGCGCGTACGTGTTGGCAGCGAGGGGGTATCCTGCCTTTCAAAAAGATGGAAATAAACTGATAAAAACAGACAGACTTTGAATAGTATGCAAATTTAATTTTTAAAAACTGCTAACTTAGAAATTTTTCTGTTTTAGGTAAAGCAGAGTCCTCTAACAGGTGAAAATGAATACTTAGGGGGCACTTTCACTGTTTAAAATAATAACTTTCATAAGATTAGTATGCTTATCATTTGCATTTGATAAAAGAACAGAACAGCTCAAAAAGGTTAAGCAACTTGCTCAAGGACATGAAAGTCCAGCATACAAACGTGACCTCATTTCTTCCGTTTCAATGTACTACTTACATTATTTATGTTAGGTTTATAGAAACTTATAATGTGTTCTGTGAGATGAAGACCTAAATCACAACATTTTAAATTTGAAGTAGTGGCCTTTAGCCCATGAGAAACTCAGTGGCAGCAGGTCAGAAACAACCAAGGCCCTCCCACTGTGCTAAGTAAAGAGACGACACGACCCAAGACTTGCTCTGCAGCAGATACAGATGGGGGGAAAATGAAATCAGGTGTGAGGGGTGGGCCCTATGGCCCAGCACACTAGGCCACCACTGGCAATGCTGGCATCCCAGGGCAGATAACCAAATCAAGGCCCAGCTGCTCTACTTTCAGTGCGACCCCATGCACATGCTCCTGGGAAAGCAGTCCAAGAGGGGCCATCTGCTTGGGCCCCTGCCACCGCACATGGGAGACCCAGATGCAGTTCTAGATCCATAGCTTTGGCCTGGCCCAGCATCAGCAATTATCATCTTGGGTGTGGACCACTGCATGGAAGATCTCTTTCTGTGACTCTGCCTTTTAAGTACTTTTTAAAATCATATTTTAAAAAATCATGGCTGGGCCTAGCGTGATGGGCTAGTGGCTAAAGTCCTCGCCTTGAATGAGCTGAGATCCCATATGGGCGCCGGTTCTAATCCCGGCAGCTCCACTTCCCATCCAGCTCCCTGCTTGTGGCCTGGAAAGCAGTCGAGGCTGGCCCCAAGCCTTGGGACTCTGCACTGCATGGAATACCTGGAAGAAGCTCCTGGCTCCTGGCTTATGATCAGCTCAGCACCGGCCGTTGCAGCTACTTGGGGAGTGAATCATCAGATGGAAGATCTTCCTGTCTCTCCTCCTCTCTGTATATCTGACCTTGCAATAAAAATAAACAAATCTTTAAAAAAAAAGTCCAGATGTTCTGTATGGACAGACACAGGGATGAACCATCCAGAGGCACAGCCACAGGCCACCACAGAGACAAGTCCAGCCAAGCACTCCCAGGATGTCAGCACAACCTCTCACAATGAATTGGAGATACATTTACACAACAGCCAGCTTCAAGGTCACAAGAAGCAAGGCAAACACAGCCAACGGTACAGGGACAGGCAAGCTCAATTCAGACTTAAGCTGACCCCCATTTCCTGAAGTCCATCGAAGGTCTATACTGGCAGTAATTTTAACAGGCTGTTATTAATAATGATAATAATTGTTTTAGTCATTATTGCTTAATTATATTAATGATTTTATCAATGACTATAATTACTATACTTTATTATCAATAATTAATAAAATGAGCATTCATAATGCAAAAGAAAAAATTAAAAACATTTGCTAACCGTATTCTTAAATCATTCAACTTCTACTTCTCAGTATATTAATATTTAAATATATAAAGGGCCATAAGTTATACAATCCATTTGATACCAATACAACATTTGAACACTTGTTATACACACACATATTCCCTCACTCTTAAATATAAATATCTTTTTGAATATATGAAAAAAAATATATATATATATGAATGTGGGTTTTTTGCTGTCTTACTTCCCTGCTGGCAACACTTGCTCACAGTCAGTTCTACTTCAAATCACTACCAATGAACATTTAGTGACAAAATAATTTATACATAAGACATATCTTCATACAGGAGAATCTAATCCATGAAGACATTACTACAAAGGCATACTTTTAAAAAAAGATTTATTTATTTCATTGGAAAGTCATAATTTCAGAGAAGAGAGATAGAAAGATCTTCCCTCTGCTGGCTCACTTCCCAAGAGGCCAAAACGGCCATGGAAGCGCCAATCCAAAGGCAGGAGCTTCTTCCGGGTCTCCCACGTGGGTGCAGGGTCCCAAGGCTTTGGGCCATCCCTGACTGCTTTCCCAGGCCACAGGCAGGGTGCCAATGGGAGGTGGAGCAGCCAGGATATGAACTGGCACCGATTTGGGATCGCGGTGCATGCAAGGCGAGGACTTCAGCCACTGGGTACTGCACTGAGCCTCAGAGACACACTTCCAAATGGTTTCAACTGCTAAATGGCCCAGTCAAGCATTAGAAGTTAAAAAAAACAAGTGACAAATAGCTTAACTATTAATAAAGCATTAAAATTAGTTTTTTTCTGCATCTGCATGCATTTTAGCTTTCATACTTATGGTAGGCTACCCATGTTGAACAAGTTCTAACCAGATTAACACAACATTAAAAAAAAAGTGTGCATACCAAATCAAAATCTAAGGCTTAACAGATTTTAATAAGATTAAATCCAGCCTGAACATTATAAAAAGAGAAAGGACAGGGTCCAGCCGGTAGCCAGAGGCTTAAAGTCCTCACCTTGAATGCGCTGGGATCCCATATGGGCACCAGTTCTAATACCGGCAGCCCTGCTTCCCATCCAGCTTCCTGCTTGTGGCCTGGGAAAGCAGTCGAGGATGGTCCAAAGCCTTGGGACCCTGAACCTGCATGAGAGACCTAGAAGAAGCTCCTGGCACCTGGTTTCGGATTAGCGCAGCACTAGCTGTTGCAGTCACTTGGGGAGTGAATCATCGGAGGGAAGATCTTCCTCTCTGTCTCTCTTCCTCTCTGTATATCTGATTTTGCAATATAAATAAATAAATCTTTTTTTTTTTTTAAAAAAAAGAAAGGGCAGAACAAGATTCTGTTTGGGCCAGAATGGACAATCACGATTTTCTATCATGAAATGATCGATTTCTATACAATCTCCATGTGCTAAGAAAACAAAGGTATCAAAATTATGCTTTTCAAGTCAGCATTAATTATTCTCTTTGTACCAACAGAGCGAGCACAATTATCAGTCTCCACTCGGGCCTTAACAACTTTACACTCTAAGGAAGAAGGGAGGGGGAGAATAAGCCCAAGGTCACAGAGCAGAAACAAACCAGGGTACAAATGACACCAAAATTACTACCACAGCAACCACACAGCATCTACAGCATCCCTGGTATCATCCATGCTGGAAAGTAAGCAGCACATCCACTAGGACACACTGGTGATGGAGTGGTGGTCAAGACAAGGTCCCCTGGGATGTTCTGCTCAACCAAGTGAGATGGGGAAAGTGGGGTAAAGAACCCCAGGCTTGGCTGGGGGTGTTGGGGTGCTGCCTCAGCCAGGGCAGTCAGGACATCCTGCTGAGGACTGATGAAGAGGTGCAACTACAAGAGCTGAAGCAGACAGCACTGAAGGGAGAAACAGCAGCAAACTCAAAGTCTCTGAGATGAAACCAGGGTGCTCCAGGGGACAGGAGGAGGACCAAAGTGGCAGGGGGAGGCTCAGGGCAGAAGCAGGAAACCGTCAGTTTTAACCAAATAGCACCGAGATGCCACCACAAGGGTTTAAGCTGATGAGTGACATGACCAAGTTTAGACATCAAGATCTACGTGATGGATGCAGAGTAGCTTATCTGAAGGTGAGAGTGAAATGGAAGTGGGGAAAGTGGCATCCCGCCTGAAGGAGCTGGCTCAGGAATAGAGCTCAGTGGCAGAGACCAGAGAACGTGGAGGGGATAAAGGATGGCTCACAGCTTACGGCCCTGAAGGTACACAGTGGTACCAATTAGGAAATGGGAAACCAACCAGGTTTATTAAGATGCCCATTAGCTATCTAAGTGGAGAGGCTGAGCATTGCCTGGACTTTAAGCCCCAGCCTGGGAGGAATCGGGATGGTCAGGAACACAGGAGACACCGTGTCACAGCAGAGCTGAGGACCGACCGTGACCTTCAGTGAACTCGGGCACATGACTGCATCCCAGTCGGATGCTGCGATCAAGGGCAGGTGTACTTGGTTGTGCTCATGCACTGGGAGAATGGACAGTTAGATTAGACAAAAGCCAGGCCATAACACGAGTGACAGGCAAGGAGTGGCAGAGCCTTGGGGTTGGACATTTTCAAAGAACACTTCAGACACATATGAATGGAAGGGCGGGGAGTGGTGGTAAGACAGTGGACTGAGAAGAATTGAAACTCTGGAGGTGGTGTGGACTTGGATGAGGACAGCAGGGCCGAAACATTCTGCCCTCAGTCCCCTCTATGCTCCTTTTGAATTATTGAATGCCAGGTGTCTCTTAAGTTATTATGGTCCTATCTGTTGATATTTTCTGTGTTAGAAATGAAAGCAGAGATTTCCAAACAGCAGTTTGCAGAGTAGCAGATCTATTTCATGTCAACATAAAGTCCTTTTGAGTGATATATTCAAAAAGCCGGAACAGTGGCATTTGCTTTTCCCCACACTTCGTTGACATCCAGCTTGAAAGAAAACAGCTGCGTTCTCTTATCTGCTTCTGCTTTCTATCTACTGCAAGGTGTTGTCAGTTGAAGTCTGTGAAAAATCACTCGCCATCACAAGGACGCAGGCAGTTGAAGAGTCCTTTGAAACGCTGCAAGTGCTAATTTCTTAAAGCACTGATCAAATCAGAATGTAAAACCCTTTCTATGAAACTTTCTGTAAGATTAATTCTTGGAAAGAGCAATAGAGCAGACGACAGATCTTCCACCTGCTGGTTCATTCCTCAAATGCCCAGGAACTCCAACAGGGGTCTCCCATATAGATGCAGGGGTCCACACACTTGGATCAGCTTTAGCTCCTCTTTCAGGTGCAGGAAGCTGACCTAAAAGCAGAACAGCTGGCACTCGAACTGGCACTCCAACAAGGAATGTCCGAGTCACAAGCAGCATCTTAATCTGTCGTGACAACACCAGCCCCTAGCCATGAACTTTAAGGACTCTGTACATAAAAGAGGAATCCGGCATTTTTACTGGGTCTTTTATCCACCCAAGATCCTGCAGGATCACAGATCGATCATTTTGGAAAAGTACCGATCACTGAGTTACACAGATCATCCCAAATTGACCCTTCGGAAAAGTCTACAAGCACCAGGAAGCTTTCGAGCCCAGGACAGAAAGTGTTAAGTTTTTCTAAATTTTCATTTTCCCTTGAAGGCTTGAGTTTGTCACTGGCAGCAATGTCAGTTGCTACTTTGGAGTACTGGTTTGAGACCTGGCTGCTGTTTCTGAAACAATTTCCTGCTAACATGCCTGGGAAGGCAGTCCTTGGGGCCTTGCACCCAGGTGGGACACTTGGAGGGGGTTCCTGGCTCCTGGCTCCTGGCTTCAGTCTCTCCTACCCATTTTCAAGAAAATGTGTCAAGTGCCCAAGCGCAATAATCACCGTGTGGCTGCCAGTCATGCCTGCAAGTCAAATGTAGCGGGCAAGGAGGGAAAATCAGCGAGTCCCACTTGTCATTCCAGTAATCACGTGCTTATCCCTGGCACAACCAATGCACTTCACCATGCAAGATGTGCTCTGCGTGACTTCCTACTTCACCACACAGAATATTAAACAGGAGTGCTCTCAAGGGTTGAGATGCAATAAAATTAATCTTTAACTGCTTCATCAAGGACACTGAACTGAGACTGTCGCTGTTTTCCACAGTGAGTGACGGTGGTGAACACAGTCACTACTCATCCTCTTGGGCTTCCTGATTCCAGCAGTGTTAGTTACCATTTCTCTGGCCCATGTCAACATAGTGCGAAAGTCAACATGCCAAGCACCACACCTGATGGCTTCATGTCACTGGGAGAACAATTCTGACACTGAAGACTCTTCCAGGGACCTAGTGGATCCCAAGGCACCACAGAGCACTTTGAGAACCTACTGATATCCTGAAGTATGGCTGTCAAGTGTGTGTTAGAGAGACACACAAGGGGGTGGGGGGAGGTGGAGAGAGAATGTGGTTGAAGTCAAAAGGAGAAAACATTGGGTTGAGTAAATCAAGGATCTAAAAGGCCCAAAGGTCGACTTAATCATCACAGCGATGCTCCCAGTTGCTGACAATAACAGAATTTTTAGGGCAAAAGCAGAGAAAGGAAGCAAGTAAAGGCCTTAGGAAAGACGTGGGTGTGGCTACTACACAAACCTGCAGGGAGAACCCAAACCTGAAGACATGTTCTTCAAAGCCCTGCAGGTTTTTTGCTGATATTGTTAAAATTTTGTAATATTTATTTATTATTAATTTATTTACTGAAAAGCAGAGTGATGGAGGGACAGACAGAGAGAGAGGCAGGGAGTGGGGTGAGGGATCAATCTTGCACCTACTTGTACTTTCATTCCCCAAATGGCCACAATAGCCACGACTAGGCCAGACTGGAGCCAGAAGCCAGGAACTCCCTCCAGGTGTTCCACCCGAGTACAAGGCCCCAAGGACTGCCTTCCCAGGCATGTTAGCAGGAAACTGCCTCAGAAATAGAGCAGCCAGGTCTCAAACCAGTGCTCCAAAATGGGATGCAGATGTAGTGGGTAACAGCCTAACCCAATGAGCCATGACAACAACCCTAGTCCAGCAAATTTTTCAAGAAGGAGCAATAATTTGCAAAGATTAATAGTAGCAAGGAGATTCCTTCGCTACCTCCGGTAAGTGAAGAGAGGAGGAATATTGGAGTCAGGAAGGGTGCAGGGTAGTCCTTCAGCACACCTTCCCTGTTTCTTATGACCAAGGCACTTGGTCCAACACTTCAGAATCACCTGAGCAAGTTTCAAGAAATACCAGAGTCAAAGATTCCATTCCAAGAAATTCAAATTTCAAATTGCTAGGGGTAGGTTCTGGACACCAAATCCCTCCAGTGCATTTCTGATGCCACTGCTGTTTAAATCATGTTGAAAATCACTGATCTCCCAAGCCAGTCTATTCGATTTTCACTTCATGTCTCCAATCCAGCCAACTTAAACATAGTTTGGGCCCCTTAACCATGTGCATGTACCATTCCCCTCACTGCAAATACTCTATCCTAATGGGTCTTTTAAGTTTGATCAGTATTCCAGAATTAAACCAAATTCCTCCTCTTGTTTAAAGCTTTATGTGTGATGGTCACAACGCCAGATGAGACTCTCCTACCATCTCAAGTATTGACCAACTCGCTTATCTTTCCCCCAACCACATGCTGATCCACTTCTGTACTCCAACTGCCTATGGCCCCATTGGGACTGAAAGCTCCAGGAGATTTGGGTCATACCCTCAATGATTTGCTAATGTTTAACACTGTGATTTCTTAATAGAGGCATGTAATTAATCCTCTCTTCATGTTCTTGTGGCAGAGTGAAAAAAAACACATTAGCTAGTACAACAATTTCATTTCCAAATCCAAGTTTTTCTTCAAGAGCTTGATTTGTTAAAATGAAAATGAATGAAAAAAGCATTTTAGAGCTTTTGTTACATATGAAGCTTTCACGCATTTAAAAATATTTGAATGTTTATTTGCCATTTGGGTTTGTTCCTTTGTGAAGTGTTTGCCCATTTCCCGTGTGTATAAACCAAAATTGAAATGTCAATGAGGTGGTCACAGAAGGTGGATAAGAAATCGCATTTACTTTTACCATATTGGTTACTCATTACTATGTCAATTAATTCCATAATGATGTAAATTTTTGCTGATGGTATGATGGAGCTTTTAATTGATCGGGATGATACTCTGCTGGCTCTGTCTTCAGACCAGAGAGGGTATACCTAAGAAGCCGTTGAACTTGACTAGACAATAAGATGCTGGACTCTATGTTTGGTATACGCTTGCAATGGGGGAATCTCAACTGAACTTGAACTGTGGTTATGCAACAAGGTGGAGGAATCCACCATGGTGGGAGGGTTTGGGGAGGGGTGGGGAGAATCCCAGTACCTATGAAACTGGGTCACATAATACAATGTAATTAATGAATTTAAAATAAAATTTAAAAAAAAATATTTGAATGTTGGTGTTTTTGGATGGCACATAATTGGAAAATTACATTACATGCAGTCAACATTTGTAGAACTCATATGATTCCTTGATGACAACATTGATCTTTAATAACTTGCTGAAAGCTAGGCAAACTTAGGCCAATGAACATTAAAGGGAGATGGGAATGGGTGCTAGATGCTAAATTCACAACAGGTCTTCAGTTTCACTGCAGTTTCAATAATACGAAGCAAGAGACATGCTGGTCCCGAGGAAGAAAATTCTGAGATTTTTCTCATACTATAGGGAGATCATTCATTTCTGTAGTCCATCTGGGAATTTCCTGACAAAACAAAATGATATCACCTTTGAAATCAGGAAATACTTACTTTTTGCATTCATGTGAGTGATTTTCAAAATTCAGCACACAGACTGTCTAACCACACTCTTTTTTCCCCTCAACGGATGACAAATATTATCAATCTACCTCAAAGCCCACTGGTCTACTTAACTGCAGAATGGTGCAGGAAATCCAAAGGGAATGATCCACACGCAGTCACTGTTCTACATGTCAAAACCCCCAGCAACGTGCTGCCATGAGTCTGACATCTGGAAGCAGTCATTCAAACACCTGAGTTTGCATTCTGATGGTAGAATATCTGTTCCCTGGTGTGTGTGTGTGTGTGTATGTGTGTGTGTGACTGTGTGTGTGTATGTGTGTGTTTATTTTTTGCTTTGATTTTGAAATACAGAGAGTGCTCCGATTGGCTAGTTCATTGTTCAAATACTCAACACTGGGCTGATGCCAAAGCCAGGAACCAGGAGTCACCTGCCTGCCAAAGCATGCTGGAGCCAGTGGCTGGCATTGGGAGTACAACAGGGACTACAATCTGACACTATGGCCCAATGCCTGTGGCTCCACTGCCTCACACATACAAAGGAACACCACAGTGGACTAGCTAGACTGACCCTGCTTGCACCTTAATATGTGCGTTCCCAACTTCCAGGGCCATGAGAAATAAAACCTTGTTGTCTATAAGTCACCCAGTCCCTGGAATTCTATTACAGGATCCCAAACAGACTAAGAAACCCAGCTCATCGTCTAGGTGGCTTTCTACTTATTGTAACATATCTACTAGAAATTTTTAAAAGATTAACTTACTTTTTTGTTGGAAAGACAGATTTACACAGAAAAGAAAGGACAGAGGAAAAGAGAGATCTTCCATTTACTGGTTCACTTCCCTAAAGGTCTCAATGATGACAGCTGGGCTGATCTAAAGCCAGGAGCCAAGAATTTCTTCTGGGTCTCCCAGATGGATGCAGGAGACCAAGGATTTGATCCATCTTCTGCTGTTCTCCCAGTCCATGCAGGTTGCTGAATGGAAAGTGGAGCTACCTGGACTAGAAGTGGTGCCCATATAGAATGCTGCAGCTACACGCAGAGGATTAGTCTATGGTGCTACTGTGCCAACTCCAGGAATTTTTTTCCTTACTGTTTAGACTTTACACATTAAAATGGTCCTGCTATCATATGACATTTCTTTGAAGTTAGCAACAACTATATGAGAGTAAAGATATTGGAAGGATTGATCATTTAAAATTAAGTCATCATGGAGGTGGTGCGGTGACATAGCAAGCTAATCCTTTCCCTGGTATGCCGGCATCTCAGAGTTGTGCCAGTTGGAAGGTGTGGTTGCTCCACTTCTGATTCTGCTCCCTGATTGTGCCCTGAGAAAGCAGCAGAGGATGGGCTGAGTCTAGGGGTCTCCACATCCACAAAGACCTGGAAGAAGCTCCTGCTTCCTGGCTGCAGATCAGCTCAACTGTGGTCACTGTGGTCATTTGGGGAGTGAACCAGCAGACTGAAGACTTTTCCATTTTTCTCTTCTACTCTTTCTATAAAATTCTGCTTTTTAAACAAAAATACATGAATCTTTTAAATTAAGCCATCAAAATCAATAGGGCAAAAAAACCCCCTGAATTCCTAATAATCACACCCAAATGAATCTGAAATTCTCTAGTTTTTCCCCAAGAAAATTCCATTTATTCAAAATGTTAGTGTATGAAATGTGTGAAATGAAGAAACTTCTTCTGTATTAGTGATCCACAATCCCAGCCCTCCCACCCCAGGCAATTTGTTCCCCTGACTTCCTGCTGTCCTAAGTACATATGTAACTGAGATGACAAAGTCCATTTCTCAGAGGCAGCAGTCCTGAAGTCAGAGTCAAGTGTACTCAAGGACAGCCACACAAGAAACAGAAGCCTTCAATTCCTATTGACGAGTCTGAAAGCAGCTATAGACATTCTACCCCCAGAAGCCTCCTAACACCGGAGCCGGAGGAGCTGTCCCACACCACAGCAGCACAACCTCCAGTGCACTTCCTCACCCTGCCAGGATTACAGGGACACAGCATCCAAGGAGAGACAGTGTTCTTTTCAAAAGCTGTATTGCTCTGGCTCGGCTAAAAGTCACCGCTGCGAACTCAGCTACGTAAGAATTACTCTCATTATGCTTTCTGCTGTCAGAACCCCGAAACAAACATGTAATAAAGACCCATGAAGGGTTGACCGCTTAGATGAAGAGATCAGAACCAAGGGATGGGAAGGGACATGAGCTATTATTTAGAATACTCTAGAATCTGAAGAAAGAGAAGTTGACAATCTTAATGGTTGCCTATTAGTACATGAAAATTTAGCTTAAGCTATAAAGCAAAAACTGGAAGAAAAATAGAGCAAATATTTTCTAGTCCTGGACAACAGAAGAAACTGACATAAAATTCCCCATAAACATTACTTGGTTTTTAAAATAACAGCTGAAAGAAGCTTTTTTTCCCTAGATTTCAAAATCCTGTAACACTATTAACTGGCAACATTATCTTCTGCTGACAAACTTACAAAGTTCTCCAAATGTTTGCACAATCAGAATGGAACCGTCAAGTTGTTGATTCTGTGAGCTAGACTATGATAAAACTTGTGGTTCGTATTTTACCAATGAAGAACCTAGGAAATCAAGAGCAAAATGACTCGCTCAAGGTCACATGGCCAGGATGTAACGGAAAGGAGAGCAGAGGTTCCTTCAGCCAAAGCTTTTCCATCACACCCCATGGATTAATTATTACTGATGGTGATTAATGCCATAGGAAGGATCCTAACTGCTCCAAAGTTTCCGTATCACATGCCCAGAACACACTCAAGTCTTTCCAACGAAGGGGGCCAATTGGAGGTGTATCTAATTCATGCGGAAAGCCAACGACCTGAAGCATACAAATCATTACTCAAGTAAGTTGTAGAAAATAATTTTGAGATCTCACTGCCCTTCTGCAGTACCTGCACTTTCGACACAGACAGCACCATGCGACACACATGTATTACCAGGCACTTTAATGACTGGGGTGATAAAAGTCAACCCATCATAAACACAGAGCTAAGGTTCTACAGCCACTGCAGGTGTTACTCATAAACCTCAGGGACAAACACCCAAAGGTAACCAGCATGCGCTGGATTAGGGCACACGTCAAATGCCAAGTGACTTGGTCAAGGCAGGTCCTATCACCAGTAAGGGAAGACGGAGCAGTGGGAGGCACAGGACAGAAAGCACCTGAGAAAGGGAATGGCGGTCACAAGGGCAGGGAGGGACAGCATGCAGGGGTGACAGGAGCAGATGAAACACAGAACAGCCCCTGGCAATTGAGCCCCAGGAAGAGCTCCAAGCAGCCTACCTCTTGCTCTCTGCTTGGAACTGTAGCAGCCCTGATAGGCTCAAGTTCAAATCTGACCTGATCTCCTCTCAAGCCCCTAAGATATGTCAGAGGAGAACTAAGATAACATGATAAGGCTGCCAGATAGCCCAATAAAAAGAATACTAAGTGGCAATTAGTGTTCTTCCCACAAATGAGGAATTCATAGGAAGATCAAAGTCACCCACTTAAATCGCAAAAAGAGGAAGTGCTTAAGGAAAGCAGTTACTGAGTCTTGAGAGCCTGTTACTAAGAGACTCTAGGCTCCTCCTTGTAAACCTCTTCCCCAGGGGTAGTCTATACACTGACATGTCTGGGACAGGACTTTGGATGATGAAAAGAGGTTGGGAAGATTAATAAGTACAGAGCTTTCTTTGGTTAAATTTTACAAAGCATTCCTCATCAGTTAACTATATATATGCAGCCCTGGTCGCAGCATGCCACGAGGGCTGCCACCCCAAGATTCTCCCTGGCTCCATACAGCTGGCCCTCATTGCCAGTCTTGACCCAAACAAGATCCTTCCCTACCTTCCCCCTTCATGCAGCAGCCTCGGTCAGAGTCCTGTTCTCTTCCCCTGAATTCAGCACACCGCAAAGGAGAATGTTTTTTCCTGATGTTGATCCTTAGTAATGCAACAATCGTCACTCTCTCCACTTTATTTCACAGAAAGACAGCACCTTTTAAATTAAAAATCATTTGAAAAGATTTCCAGAGATAGGGAGAGACAGAGAGATCTCCCATCTGCTGCTTTACTCCCCTACTGGCCACAACAGCTAGAGGCTGAATCCATCTGAAGCCAGGAGCCTTTCCATACATGACTTCAGGGGCCCGGGGACTTGAATCATCCTTCACTGCTTTCCCAGGCCAGAAGTAGGGAGCGGGATCGTAAAACGGAGCAATTGGGACACGTTGGCACTACATGTGGAAGATTAGCCTGCATGTCACCACGCCAGCCCCAAACAGCACCCATCTAACCACTCAGAAAGACTGAGACATGTGTTGTTCAGGGAAGCAGAACATGAGGTATATTAAGATACACAGGCTCCTTTTCATTCTGAACCATAAGCACAGCTCAGGGTCCCAAGCCATCACTTCTGGCTCAACGTCCGCAAGGGCAACTACGCAATCAGCTTGGCTGGGAAGGCTCATCTCAGCCAAACTCCGTCTAAAGCCTTGAGCAGATTCCGACCCAGAGAGCAAGCCCTTGAGCATGTAGGATTACTGGAACATTCCTACAGTCACGCCCCTTCATAAGGAGGGGGCGTGTCCAATGCCCACAGGTACCCGACTGATGCCCTCCATGTCCTCCAGGAGGCACAGCAGCTTTAGACAACAGGTGGTCCCATTTGGTCAAGCAGCAGACACACTTTGGGACAGGGACACTTGGATCAAGTGGGATAAAGTGGGAAATGTACTAAAAGTTCAATCCAAAAGCAGACGTGATCTATGATAGCAGCTCATTCTGTTTTATGGCTAAGCAGAAGGTTAGCCCAGAAAATTTTCTGACAACTTTAACAAACAGACAATTAGCACATAAGGACAATACAACTACTTACACAATTACTTAACCACAAGCTAAGATTCTGGCCCATACCTCTGCACCTGGAAAATGCTCAGAGTGCATTGATGAAATACCCACTGAACTTAGGGTCAGTGGCTTTACACTTGAAAAAAAAAGCATGCGGCCAGTATTGCAGCAAAGTGGGTTAATTAGCCTGCAAGGCTGACATCCCATATAGACACCAGTACACATCCGAGCTGCTCCACTTCCAATCCAGTTCCCTGCTAACGGCCTGAGCAAAGCGGTGGAAGATGGCCTAAGGGTCTGGGTCCCTGACACTTGGTGGAAGACCCTGATGAAGGTCCTGGCTACTGATTTCTTCCTTGCCCAGTTCCTGCCAAAGCAACCAAGCAGGGAGTGAAACAGCAGAAGAAAGATCAAGCTCTCTCAATTCTGACTTTCAAATAAATGACTCATTTTTAAAATAATAAAATAAAATAGCTTCTGGAAACAAGTTTAAAAAACCCAATATCTCATTGAATTTAAGATTTTTCACCCACTGAAAAAGAAATTTCAAAAGATCAATTTCTGTACTTACAACTTCCAATGTTATAAATGACAAACAAATGAATTTTGTTATCAATGACTTCTACCAGTAAGACACCAAATTAGGTAACTGGGCAGTAAGATATGTCAACTGAATTCCTTGCCCACAAAATTCACAGATTTCGCTGGCAGTGGTTTGTGTTAGGGAGACACTGGAAAGTGCAAATAATTTTTTTACAAGAGCTTCTGATGGAAGTTCAGGATGCGGGTGAGGAAGAAGCCTAGAAAAGAGATGCTTATGGGCCACAGAGGGTGCAATTCAAGTGGAATTTTGATAGTATAAAATGTGCTTTCTTTTAAAGATGGATTGGTTAATTTTTATATATAATTTTCTTTCGTTTTTTATTGGAAAGTCAGACATACACAGAGCAACAGAGACAGAGAGGAAGATCTTCTGTCCACTGACTCACTCCTCAAGTGGCCACAACGGCCATAGCTAAGCCGATCTGAAGTCAGCAGCCAGGAGCCTCTTCTGGGTCTCCCACTTGGGTGCAGGGTCCCAAGGCTTTGGGCTGTTCTTGACTGATTTCCCAGGCCCCAAGCAGGGAGCTAGATGGGAAGTGGGGCCATTGGGACATGAATCAGCACCTGTAAGAGATCCCACCCATACAAGGTGAGGACTTTAGCCACTAGGTTATAACACCAGGTCTGGATTGGCTAATTTTTTTAAAAAAATATATTTATTTAAAAGTCAGAGTTACAAAGAGACAGAGAGAGATAGGACATCTGCTGTTTCACTCCTCAGATGGGCCAGGCTGAAACCAAGAAACTGGAATTCCATCCAGGTCTCCCACATAGGTGGCAAGAGGCCTCAGAAACTGGGTCATCTTCTGTTGCTTTTCTAGTAGCATCAGCAGGGAGCTGGATCACAAGTGGAGCAGCACTCCAATGGGTGCCCACAGGAGGTGCCAGTGATGAAGATGAAGGTTAAAGCTACTGTGCCACGGCAACACCAAGCAAAGGACTGAGGAAACAAGGGCTCTGATACCTCCAACAACTGGGGCTGAGCCAGGAACTCCATCCGGGTCTCCTAGTTGGGCAACAGGGACCCAAGGACCACAGCCGTCATCGAGGCGTCACACTCATTAGTGGGAAGCTGAATCCAGTCACTCCAATGAAGATGCAGGAGCTGGAAGCACAGCTTAATCCGCTATGTCTTATCTATCCCTTTTGTCTTAAAGATAATGTGTTGTTTTAGATGCCCTTTCGGCAGCAGAGCTAATGGAGGAAAATCTCACCCTTACACGGTTACCTGAGAAGCATAAACAAGGACTTGCCTTTAAAATGTGATTAAAATTGCTACAGATTCATAACAAAGTTTATCTAACTTTCCATCTCAGAATTAGGCAATTAGTTTTGGCACTAGTCACTCCATCTAGTCTAACATTTCATGCCCTTCCAAAAGCACGCAGAGCCACAACAATAAGATTAATAATGGCAGTGGCTACTGGAAGTGGCTAATACTTTTTTGAGCACAGGTTATTATGCTGGGTATTGCACTCAGAATTCAATCACACAGATAAGTTAATGTAACTATATTAAGTCATGTTATGCTCGTCTTACTGCTAAGGAAACTGGGGCTTAGAAAGCTCACAAAGCTATTGCTACGAGATATTTTAATGTGGATGACCTGACTCTAGAGCTCACACCCAAACACCCTTCCCTCTGAAGCACACTTCAACAGAGAATGGTCCCCAAGATGAATCAAGGGGCACATTTACAGCCCATTAGGCCGTCTCTAGCAAAGGGCTACTGCATTCAGCCATTACCAGTCAGAGTGGGGGAACACTATGTCACCAACAGCTCCCAGCAGAAAAAACATCTCTAGGAAGAAAGCAAAGCAGGCAGCTGAACTTGCCTCCATTAAAGTCACTAGGCAAATGTTTCTCAAAAGCCTTCTTTGAATTCTTTGTTTTACATCTCTGATCTTGAGAATTTCCCAGATTACCTCGTGGCTGGATGTATAGCTTCTAGTTCTTCTACCAGAGCAACTTCTAAACTTCTAGAGGCCAACACCATATCCTAGTATCATCAATCATTCATTCATTTTATTTGAAAAGCAGAAGACAGAGACAGAAAAACAGAGCCGTTCCAGCCAATGGTTCATGCCCCCAAAGCCTGCAGCACTTTGGGGGCAGGATCAGACCAGAGCCTGCAGCCTTGAACTCCAGCCAGGTCTCCCTGTGGGTGGCAGAGGACTCAAGTACTTGAGTTAGCACCCGCTTCCTCCCAGGTGCACCTTATAAGGAGCCTGGGCTTGGAAGCAAAGGCCAGACACAAACTCCGGGGCTCAGCTGGGATGTCGACATTCCAAGCACAGCCTTCACCACTCCACTGTGCCTGCTGGACCAGAAGAGCTCAGAGCGGGGTTGTCTAGACCCCACTAAGAGCTGGCTCTATGCAGCGCCTTTAAACAGAGCGATCGCTGTTCCCAATCCTCCTCCCCAACTCTTCTACTTCAATGCCTCACAAACATCAGAATTACTCTTTCCAGGAACAGTGAGGTGAAAATGAAAATCTCTTCGTATATCACTGGCAAAGCAATGCTTATATTGCATATGCATGGCTAATGAGACATGTGACTGGCAACTAGCTCTTCGAGAAATTTTTCAATCTTGATTTTTAGCCAAAAGCACATGTAAAAAACATACACACGCTCCTATACCCATATTCACAATCCATATATACAACATATAAATATTCATCCTTTTCAGAGCAATTTATGCACCTTATTTCCAAACACATTTAATTGAACCTACTGTTGCTTCAAATGAAATTTCTACTTAATTGGTAACCAGTGCTCGTTGAGAACAGGATAGAAAGAAAGACTCCTGACATAGTTCAAGTTGTGAATATCTTTGACCTTAATGGTGGCCCAACAGGATATCCCCTTCCCCCCAGTTCCAGTGTGTGCTGTGAACAGGTGAGTTTCGACCACCTCGCAGGCAAAGGACAGTTACAACCTGTGTGGCCTGAGTGCAGAGGTATTGAAACAAGCTCTGTAAACAGGCTACAGTTCTCAGCAGGTGTGTGGAATAAACCCCAGTGACTTCCTTAAACTCCCCCCTTGTCCTTTCAGGCAGCATGCACACATCTTCAGGTACTCAAGTATGCACAGCTGCTCAGGGAACTATGCTCCAGGAGTCCCAGCTTCACCTGTGTACCAGTGAGCTGGCGGCCCCGATCCTAGCGAAAAGCTCTTCAACAAAGAGTATGGCAGCACACACAGGCACAGCTAGCAGAGACAGGCACCAACTGCAAGGCCAGGCCCTTGGTGCTGGGTTAATCCAGGGAACTTAACATGTACCTCTCAGCTACAGGTGGGCATTAGCCGGCAGAAAGCATCTACGTCCCAGAGAGCCAGAGTAAGATAAGAGTTCAAGAAAAATGAAGTGTCAAGGGGTCTCCAGGTATCAGTTCTTAGCGGTATTCTTGCTCCAATCTAAGTGAGGCCCAAGGGCCAACCTCCTTAGCTGAGGCTGGGGCGAGACTGACAAGTTTAATGTTTGCAGGGCAGCAAAGACAATGCGAATATGGCCATAAAGGAACTGCTTCTTGGAGACTGTGGCCAGCCACCAATGAGCTGGAACAAGGGGGAGCTCCCGCACCGAGGCCAGGTTGTTTTCTTGTGGAGGGAAGCCCAGCAGGAGGGGCTCTCCTAAGTGGCCCTCCACTCCTGCAAGGCCCCTCTGACCCTTCCTCTGCCCTCCACTCCAAAGGCTCCCAAGTGCCACCAGCCCAGAGAACAGACCCAGGGACAATCCAAACACAACAAGCGACCTTGCAAAGGTCGTCCTTGGAGGAATTAAAAAACCCACAAGGGTTTCTCAGATTACTTTGGCAATTATTCCCTCCACCTCTTCCAAGGGGTAAGTCACTGTCAATAGCACTGACTATGGGCATTAATAACCCTCAGCTGCTCCTTAGTCTGAGCCAGGCAGCAGCCCAGGTGGTTTGATTTGATGGCTTCTCGAATCCAGCCACTCTAAAAGATGGGCACCATCAAGGTCCCTGTTGCCCAGTTACAGCACTCGCTGAACAGGATGTCTGGAATTTGGAGGTCTGACTCAGAGCCCCAGCTATATCCAGCCCCCTTTATTTTTAGCTTCTCTCCAGATGCAGTTCACGGTTAGCAGTACCGACACAGCATCGTTCACGTGTGAAGGCATTTCACATTGAGGTGTTTCCTCACATTGTCCTTCTGGAAGTCACAAGCACAAGAAAGTGCTTTCAACCATCATTAGGAACTCACGAAAATGTTAACAAAATGAACCTCAGTGCCCATCACAATATGAGCACCACACTCTCAAGGCCAGGCAGGTCATGGCACACACTGATCCGTTTCTGGGATGTCTGCCCTGGCCCTGACCTAAGAGACAACCTTAGAACTTCCATCTGTGAGATTTGTAACTGTAGGGAGTGTGGCAGTTGGCATGTCTAACTCAGATGCCTTCACACGGAACAAGTTTGTTGATAACCCAAAAGAAAACCTAGACACCTAACATTTAAATGACAAAAATGCATATGCGCACTGCGCACACACGACTGTCCAGAACTTCCACCTAATCTTGAGCAATCAATCTCCTGAGTACACACTCCAGGCGTCAGTAAGCAAACTCCCCAGATGATGCCAAACTGGATGATGAACAAGCAACTGAGGGGCCTCCAGCAGCAGGTGCCACACATTGGGAGGTCTGTGCCACCTGCAGGCTGCTGTGTCACCCCCAGTCCAGGAGATCTCGATCCAGTCACTGTGGAGTGCCCTGCTTCCTGTGGGAACCGCAGATGGGCTGCTTCAGGGAGGCCCCCAAAACCTTGATGAACATTGACTCAAGTTAGCCCTGTCCAAGTAGGGAAGCAATTCTCGAAGAGGCACTAACGGACCCAGGTTCATGTTGTGACTCAAACTTTGAAGCTAAGGTTCTGGGGTAAGTCATTTCACCTCTCTGGGGCTCCTTCATTTTGTGTCAGGTGGAAGGCAGTGAAACTGATCTTGAAGGGCCTCGTCTAGGTCTGAAACACTCTCTCTGTGAAAAACGCTTCTGATGGTAACCGTCACAGCCTGACATGTTTTTTGCTTCACACACACAAATAACAAAGTGAGCACCTCATCAGAAGGAGGCTATGCTGGATTTGGGAGTAACACACGTAGTTAATTGGCTTGGTCTCCTTTTGGGCCAGGCTTGATGTGTGCCAGGTCAGCGAGGCTGGCTGCCGCACAGAGGGTGTCAGCCACTATCCCGGGTGGCAGGAAGCCCATGTTCTTGACCTCTTCAGGCTTAGTGGCGTGCCTTCCAGGGCTCTAGTTTCATGTCAAGGTGACTCCTTCTGAAGCCAGGGCTCCAGAATGATCTTGCCAGCAAAGAGAACATTGAACCAGGACATGGCTACTGTCCACACTTCCTTCTGTTTCAGGTCTGCTCAGGCTAGGGTGGAGTTGGGGTGGGATGACACAAACAACTTGGGAAAATCTCTCTCACCCATGTGCACAGCAGAAGGGCACAAAGAGCCATTTTTCCCCCTTTCTTTCAGAAGGCTAACACTTGTTCCCTGTGAAATCACGGCTTGTTTGTTCAGTAAATAAAGCGTCTGATTTAATAGGGGATTTAAAGAAACTGGAGGGGAAAGGCCTCGCCCTAAAATAAGATCTGTGGTTAAGACCAACTCTCAGCAAGAAGGTGAACTGACATTCTCATTCTCTCTTTAATTACGCAGGGAGGGGAACGCCGCAGCTGGCACTGCGGGGACTGCCAAGGAGGTTAGGACGGACCCTGGAGGACAAAGGGAGAGAGAAAGACAATGAATGACAGCGCAAATACAAGGTTAGAAACTGCTGCCCGGCGCTCCCTGATCTTCTTCCAAAACAACCAAATAAATTAGATTACAAACCAGTGAATCTTATAAACAAGAAAGTCAACAGAGTTCTGCCTCAATTTAGTGCATCCTTCTAGGATGAAAGGAGCCAGAGGCGCACAACGCCGCGAGGTGCCCACATTCAGAACAAAGCCCATTCCCAGGCTGCCCCGGCTCTCCCTCTAAATCAAATGCACTATTTCAGGTGGATGCCTGGAGCCCGTCCCTAACAAGTGAAATGGAACTCTCTGTGAGGGAAATTCCCTGTCTTCAAGATGCACTTGACTCATCTATATACCCAGTGGGGGGGACACAGACAGAATTGACTCCCAGACTTTATACGTGTATCTGCACACAACAGAGTAATAATATTAATTGCAATGTCAATTTAAAAAATCTGAATTTAGTGATTTGGAATATGGGTTTGCAGCACGGTGGGTTCCATTATTAGCCTCATGGCCGTGCTCAAGGTCAGAAACAAACGACAGCCCTGCACATATTAGGGTCAAGTACCTGCTGCAGAGGACATGTGGGAACGGTGTGCAAGCGCACCGCATGGAAAATACGTTACAAAACAACTAGGAATGGATTTCAAAGGATTTTGTTTCCCCAGTAAACTACTTTCTCCATACACTTAGAGACTGTGTTAGCTGCTGCCCCAGTACCGGAGAGCCTACACTGCACTGGGAAGCTTGTACCTGTTGGGAATCAGTGAAATGGGGCCACTGCCTGGGCTTCACTGCCAGACCACAGTGGCAGTGAAGGGAGAAGGCAGCAACCAGGGAGAGAAAACCTCACAGGCCACCCTCTCTTCTGTTATCAATCCAGATGACACAGAAGCTGCTCCACGCCCAATCCCAACACCAGCAGAGCTTCCACGGGAGCCTCCTTCTGCACACAAGGTGCCCTCGAGTCCCCCAGAAACCAAAGAGGCATCCCCACTTGGCCAAATGCCACCAATCATGACATCAAGTCAGTTCTATCTTCTAAACGTGATTTAGGCTGTCCCCTCCCCGCAGCTTTAATCCCTGCCTTTATCCCTCCTGGTATCACTCACAACACCCACCGCTCGCTCTTGTCCTCTTTTCATCTTTATCCTACTTCATGGTCAGAGTAATCTTTCTTACCACACTTCATTTAACTTTCTCACCACACCCCAGCTTCATTAAGTTGTGACTGAAAAAATGAAATGAGCATACATGTACAGTGTAAAAGGTGAGGTCTGACATATATGTATACGGTGTAAAGATGATTGAATCAAGTTAATGAGCCTATCTATCATCTCACACACTTGTCATTTTGTGTAGTTCACACATTTAGGATCTACTGATCCATTTTCAACTACACAATTATTAACTGTACTTACCAACACTGTACAAATCCCTAGAACTTACCCATTCTAACTAACTTTATACCCGCTGATCCATGTCCCCCACCTCACCCCGTTCCAGCTTCTGGCAACTACCATTTTGCTCTGTTTCTATGAGGTCAGCTTTTTAAACTTCCCCACAAAAGTGAGATCGTGCAGAGTTTGTCTCTCTGTGCCTGCCTATTGCTGACCATACCAACTCTCAAACTCAGCCCCACCTCTAGGGACTCTCATCTCAGCGGGGAGGTGGGGTATTCGGTGCTGGGAGTCTGCATTTCAACTGCATTGTTCAGGTGGTTCAGAGCAAGCACACAGCAAGGACAAGAACAAACTGCAGGTTCTCTCCACGCATCTCCTGGGCCGCACCTGCTCCTCCAACCCTCAACAGAAGCCAGTCTGGTGTCTCCATGGAGTCCCCCGTGCCCTAAACCACACTTTGCTAATTTGTATGCAGCTGCCCCAACTTGGCTCAAACATCAATTCCTTGGGAATATATTTCTAGGCACACATCTTGCTCTGGGCATCCCTAATTCCCCTTGCTTGAAACTGTTTCCCCTCTCTCTCCTATTAGCCTCACAGTTGCAGGAGAAATCCTATTTTAATCATCACTGTTGCAATCATACACAGTAGGCACCCAAAAATGGTACCCTCTGATTTTTAATAAACACATGCGTAGCCTCTGAACAAATCGAAAATGGAGAGCTAGAACTGTTCACCTTTAGACTGTCTTTGACCAATTCAGAACAAAGAGATGAAAGGCTGGGGAGGAGAACAGTAAAGCAGTGAAACCAGTTCAGAGCCCAGCACAGACTTTTGAAAAACTTATTTTTTCTGTGATACTTTTCCATAGGCTCAACATGGCTCCTGGAGACTGTACATTTCCAGCAGTAGGAACTTGAGGAATCCCTTATAACTGTAATTTTCCAATCATGCTGCATGCTAGATGGTCTCATTCAATAAATACAATCCCTAGAGGAGACCAGAACACTTGTTTGCACTGTAAAAGGACAAAAATCCTGAAAATGTCACTTTTTTAAACTTTGCATTTCCCTGCCGGGTATCTGTAGCCGAGTCGAGTCTTCCTCAGCTGCACTCCTGGTTGCAGGAGGCACTCAAGCAATGCTCACCAAGAAAGACTGGTTCCCTCAGGTGACAGAGCCCACACATGAGTACCAAATGCAGAGGACAGCCCTCTGCTCAGTAACCTTCAACAAGGAGAGGCTTCTTGTACAAACCCTTCAGCCTCACTCCTGGTACTGAATGATGAATCAATATGTAATTTTCTTGACAGAACCATTATTTTGCAACTTGTTTGTTTCTTAAGTATGAAAAAGACTTCTTTAGGTCTCTCACAAGTTAAACTCACAAGTTAAACTTATAATTTACTGGATCAGCCAGGCACATCTAAAATGCCACCATCTTAAGGATGTAAACACGTTGAAAATAAAACGCCTCCAACATGAAAACTAGGCCCCTCCTCCAGAGTGGCCACTGACTACAGGCAGCCGGCGCCCTTTAACACAGGGCTTTGTTCTCCGGAAGTGCTCTGCTGGCTGGCTCACGATCCCATCTCTTCAAATCAAATATTTATCATCTATGTTGCTCCTTATTAAGCCCTTCCTTCCAGCTTAATGACGAATTAATATTCCCAGGTCTAAAAACTGTTCTGAGCTTTTCACCAAAACTCACACAGATATTAAAATTTCCAATAGCCTAGTGAGCAAAAGAGCTCTGGAAAACTTCAACCATCAGAGAGCCCAAACACACTTGGGCATAAGATGCTAAATTTCCCCAACAGCCTAACTGGCCACAACCAGTGGCCACAGGCAATGTGAAAAGTTCTATTTCCTTTCAAGTTGCAGCCAGCTCTTTGGACTGGAAACCATCTTGTAACTAACATCTTGGGTTACAGCTCTTCCATCTATAGTCACCCCATCTGACCCCTGCCCTCCAAGCACCTGCTGTGTTTACAGACAGGGGCCGCATGCTCCAGTCCTCAGAGACTAACAATCACAGTCTTTGACCTACCCTTCACATGCCAAGCTTTTACACTCCCTTGCATCTTGGTCCTTGAGAGTATCCTTGAATGTGTTCAAAACTGATATATCATCCGAGCCACCCAGAGCAGAACAGGGTAAACTGTTTCTTCTGGTGGACACTTCATTTCCACCAAACACCATAGGAACATCCTAGCAGTTCCAGTCCTTGGGTTTTGTTTATAAAGATATCAAATTATCGACACATACACAGAGTTTCCATTGAACTAAAACGTGAACGGCATTTTCATGTGATGCTTGATAGTGATGACTTCTTTATTCATCACACAGAAGCAGCTGTTCTTTTTTCTGAGCATCAGAACAAGATGTAAGATTTATTCCCTATTACATTTCATCCTGTTAGAGTCAGCTCTTTGTTGCGGCTCCTGGGAATCTTTGGGGATCCTGATTCTCTTCATCAGTGCACTCACTAACCCTTGCAGCTAGCTCAACTTCAAAAGCAGATTTGATGAACCTCCCCCCTGACGTGCCCAGTTGATTCATTCCAGGGGCCCAGAATCCCCCTACCCCCTAGGGGTGCCTCAAGGCATCACTCCCATTGCCCAACACTCTTTGGGTTAAGATGTTCAATTGGTTGTGACTTGGACATGACACTTGCAGGAGAGTTAAGCAAAGGCCTTCCAGAAACAGAATTATCATTTTTGTACCTTTTTTTTTTTAAACTGAGGACTCCCTTCAAAATGATTGCTTTTCAATTGGCAGGGACAGACCATAGCTAATCACACTGGCTCCCAGTGGCAATCTCTTTCCTTTACTAATGACTTCTGCAGTCAACATTTGCTTTTCCTGTTGGCCACCTGGAAGAAGGGGTTTGTTACCAGATTTTGCTAAGGAAAGTGAACAGGAAGCTAAATATACATATAGTCTCCCAGAACACAAGCAGCCAGGGAAAGGACAACTTACCTAAGCTCAGCAGAGTTCCACTGAAAGCTTGGTGAGTAGTGAGTCCAGTAGAGAGCCAAGGCAATTCAGACTGTCCTGGAGGCAGGCAAGGTCCAGCAGGCATCAGTAAAATGCCCAGTAGCAGGGTTCCCAGCAGGAGCTTCCTAAGACTTCCATTCCTTTAACGTAGACTGGCAGCGTTCTTGACTGGCTGGCTCCTCCGCTTTCTGAAACTGGCTCTCAGCCTTCTTATCCCTTATCGTTCTAACACTCATCTGTGTTTGTTATTCAGAGTGGGCTTCTGTTGTTTGTAGCCAAGGACTCTGTCCGATAGTAGCCTCACAGTCTATTGGCTCATCAGTTTAGAATGCAGCTTGGAGTCCATAGCAACACAGTAGAATCAGAAGGCTAGCCCCAGCTATCTCCACTTGGGACACTGCTAGCCCTGCCCAAGAGTTTCAAAAGATGGGTCAGCTCAAATTTAGCAAATCCACATCCAGGTCTTCCCAGGACACTGGGAAACAATTCTTCCAAAGCAGAGTCTGAACTCATTTAGGCCAAAAGGTATTGACTCTTTTCACTGGTCTTAGGTTTCTGACTCCTCTTACCAAATCTGTCCTCATGCATTTCCTATCCTGCTCATTGACAGTAAGAGCCAAACCACACCTTGGTAACCTTTCTCCTCTGCACACCCTATAGATACTCTAAGAACTATTCCTAGAGCTCCACAGCTGCCCTGTTTCCCCTTTGATTAGTTAAGTAGTCCTTTCCCATGGAATGCAGAAACTCACAACAAACTAAGCAGACAGCTGGGGTCTGGATAAATTTAGAAGGAAGACAATTCCTCTGTCAAGATCCATTCCCTCCTCCAACCCCTCAAAACTTAGTCACTGCACTTTGTTCCAACCCAGGTCCCACAACACACTCAATTCCCAAGTCATTCTTTCCAAGTTTAAACACTCAAAATTCCCAGGCTGTATATTTGTTCTTAATTTTAAGGGAAAATGACATTCTGTGACCCAATGATTAGCCACACTCTTGTCAAGTCTTAACTTTCATGCTATATAAGTTCTTTTCCAGAGAAACAAAGCTAAATACACAGACTTCTTTGGACTTTGTATAACCTTGAGACCTTTACTATGTAATGTTGTCTTTAAATTTGTAACTAATAGTAGCACCAGGTATAGTTTCCTGGAGGTGACTATTTTGTTATGCTAATGGCAGATAAAGGCCCAAAAGTCATGAAATAATGCAAATGTAGGAAATACAAGATGAAACATGCAAATATATTCAAATAAAATACTGAGTGTGTGATAACCCAAATGGAAACATACACATAAAAATGACTGCCCACGGGCAGTAGGAAATAAAAACTGACCATGGAAAAGAGAGGAAGAGGACAGAGGAAGGCTTTAGCTTCAAATAAAAGTTTAACTTGCAAAAGATGATAATTCCTAGGAGTGAATGCTTACCTTTATTTTTAGGAACAATGGGAGAAGGCCAAACACACACACATATATAATCTGGGGAAACAAAACAAGCTAAAACACACACACACTCGTCTATGAAAACCAACTATATTCCATTACTTATGTCCAATGTTGCCTAAGCTGTTTTAGATTCACAGCAGATAGCACACACAATAGACTGCATGCTGAAGTTAGGCAAAATTGAGTCACTTGGAAGGAAGAATTAAAATATTCATATACATCTTAGGCATATTTCTAACTCAGCTAAAAATGGGAGAAATTAAACTGATTTGCCAACGTTAGATATCTGATATTACATGATGCTTTAAAAATTAAATGGCATTTCCCCCAAACTTGTAATAACATTAAGTACCGTTTAGAGCTGATCACGCGTAACACAATCTCAGTTAATGAAACGTACCCTTTTGAAACAGTTAGTGAATCTGTTCACTTTATTTTCAGAATTAAATTAAGGAAAAAATGAACTTGGATGTTGTGGAAGATCACTGCCCCTCGCTTGAAGGAGTTCAGTTTAACCTTTCACAATTTTTGTGCAGTCATGGATGTCATAGGGTTTTTTAGTGGTGTAGCTGTGGTTAATACTTCAGATAAAGTTGTCATTTCCAAATCCTTATTTCTACACCCCATAAAGCAGCATTCTACAGCTATGGCAGCATTTGTGGGAACAAAAGGCCATTCACACCCCTGTGGCACCTTCTAACACAAAGAAATGAAAAGTTCCCAGATCCTTTACTAGTGAGGATCGCACATGGGACCCAATTACGGCCAACAAAAGCACCTGCTATCAAGGCCTTAGTGCATCGCTTCTATAAACGGGTAGACTTCCCCGCCAGAACCCCTGGGCTGTTAGCTCTTCTCTTGTACCTACTGGACCACAGCTGTGATGCTTGCAAGTGCAGCAGGAGACTAAAGCAGCAAACCACAAGCATGGAAAAGACCAGGTTTCCCTGCTCAACAGCAGCCTGCATGGCCATGCCAGCCCTGACCACCCATCTCCAGACTCCTTGTCAAGCGAAGCAGGGAGACCTTTCTTATTGTTTAGTTGGGGTTCTGCCAAATACATTCCTACCAGAGAGTAGCAGTTAAAAAATATTTATCTAGCCTGGGCAGCAAGGTAGGTGATATTTATAAAATTTATTAAGTCAAAAATACCACAACCTGGCATGCGCATCATCGTAGTCCCTATGTAAGAAACAATAAATGCATCTGGTCACGCACGAAATAGCAAAAAACAAAGTAAACACAGTGGTGTCAGGGACGTAGGCTTATGTTTAGATAAAGTGACAACATAATTTGGTTTTCTAATTCAGGACACTTTAAAGAGAAAAGGGCCTTGTTAATAATTATGCTGAGAGAAAGACAAATAAAGACTGTCCCAGGCGAGCTACAATATATGAATCACGTTTTTAATATGTTCGCAAGTTTTAAATAACATTTTTATCTCACACGTTCATTTCCAAAAGACTGAAATGATCATGTTTACTTTCAGTTTTCCCTCCAGTGACCGCCCTTCTACCTCTTGGAGACATTTCCTCTGCCTGACATCACAAGAAGTCATCGCCAAACAGGTCCAGCTCTCTGGGACCCTCCAGGAAAGAGAAAAACCTCTCAGAATTTTCCTGTGCCCCTCGGAAGAAGAAGCTTTTCTGAAAAATTCTCCAGGCAAAATTTCATTGTCTGTGAGCATATTTTGTTAAAAAAAAACAAAAACAGGCCTCGAGCAGGCCACGTTCCCCTGGTGGCATCACTGAACGACCTCCCAAATTTTAATTTATTACAAGCTCTGCAAGAAAACATTCCAGCCAAAAGAAAAGGAATTTGAAGGCTAGCAGTAGATGAATGACTACAAGCTAGTAGAATATGAATTGTGAAAATATTTTGATTATATGTTCCTTGCAACTGAGACCCGGGCCACGCAGGATGCTTTGTGGGCCACTAGAGAACAGTCTACAGTCATGGGAATCAAAGCAACAGGAACTCCAAGCGCCATTTCACAGTGACCTTGGAACATCTGCTTCCTTACTTCCTTTTGAGTAAGAAGACACACAGGACTGTCATTTTCCATAATGACCTCGCAAAGTCTGTTAACTGCACAGGGCTGAAGGTTAATTGCCACACCTTCACTGGGACTCCCCACGCTGCAGCATGAGAGAAAGTGGAAAGAAGCCCTGCATGTCCCCACTGCAGCCTGGTGCCTCAGGCTCGTCCCCCTCACTGTTCTCTATACCCCAAGAGCTGGACAGAGTCTCAAGTTCCCATGTGGGAACACAGCCTATGACCCCTTGTTCTTGGTTAATGCCTATTCACCAAGCAAGGCTCAACTCAGACGTCACCTTTCCCACGCTGACCCACACCCACTGCAAACCTCCTTCCTGCTCTGTGCCACACTGTCAGCTCCCTCATTCCAGCAACACCCTGCCTTCGCTCCATGGAACTCTCCAGACCCTCACCTGCCTCCATCAACCCCGGGTGGGCAAGCAGAGCAGCACTTCAAAAGCACTCATCGGCCAGGGGCTCCAAGACCACACTCCCCTAGTCTATCCAGTGTCTGTCACAGTGCCAGCAGCCTTGGCTCTTGCTCCCCAATCCTACAGCTGCTGAGCCCAGGGAACATCATCTTTCTTATCTGCCACCCCTGTGTGCCATCCTCACCCAGTCCCTCTTACAGAACCATCTCCAACTCTGAGCTCAACTCAAATGGCCTGGACACATGCTAGCCAAGAAGCCATATAAAGAAACAGAGCTGCAGGGAAAACAATACCTTTTACTGTCCCAGTTGGTCTTTTTTCATTCGTCTATTTCTTTCAGAGCAAAAAGATACACAGATAAAGAGTTTCCATCTTCTGGTTCACTCCCCAAATATCCACAATTGCTGGGATGTGGGGTCAAAGCTGGAAGCCAGGAATTCAATGCAGACAGGTCTCCCATGTGGGCAGTAGAAGCCCACTGAGCCATCACCCCTGCCTGCCAGGGTCTGCAACAGTGGGAAGCTGCAGTCAGGAGTGAGAGCTGGGGATCCAAACGCAGGCTCACTGATGTGTGAGGCAGGCACAAGGGCCACGGGCTGCACCCCGTTTGAAGTAACAGGAACGGGGCATCCACTCTTCAGCATGCTTCTGAATGGTGTATCATAAACAGGATCGCAGCCCCTTCAACACACAGGGCAGGTGATTCAAGGAAACAGTGCTGGGCTGTCTTTAAGATCAGCTTCCCTGACAATCAGTTCCAAGATGTGGTTGATTCTAAATAAGAGACAAATTCCCCTGTTCTGGTTCAACAACTGTGCTCCAGCTGAATTCTTACAGAGACCAGAGACCAAGATTTGGGGAAGAGGGATGTGTAATGTGGAGGCTGTGTTCTTACCAGGCCCCCTTGGCTCCTTACTCTTGGAGCTGCGGGCACTTCCTGGATTTTTGTTTTCCCTTGGGAAAACTCAAGTAGCTTCCAGGTTTCTCTTTCATGGGAACTCTTGGGAGCAGAACAGTCCTGCTAAATTGCAGTCTTCCCGCTTTCCACATAATCAGCAGCTGTCCATGGAGCTGCCAAGGCTAGGTCACTCCCACCTCCTCTGTCTTACCACCTCCAATCATTTTTTTTTTTTTTTTACAAACGCACAAAGCCTTCCTGGAACATAAGGTCCGAGGATCCTAAATGAAACTACACCGTACCGGTGGCATTCTTGCAGCACTGATGATGTGGCACCACTGCTGCCAGTACTCTGCGTGAATCAGCGCTCAGACCACACCCCCCGAGGGGCTGCTCCATCAGTGGGCCCCTTCTGTGCTCAGGGGCAAAGCCTGCTTTGCACCCTTAGTCTCAGCATCTCCCTCTGCCACTGCAGTCCTTGCCTAAATGGGGAACAAAATACCAATCTACGCAGGAAAACCACCTTTCAGATTCTTTCTTGGGAGAAGAAAAAAGAGGGGCTGTGTTGGGAATGGGGCGAGTTTGGAGATGAGGTTTCAAACACCTTGCACACTCACTACAATCAAGAAGACTACAACGTCAACATAAGCAAGCAGGGGGAATCCAACACTCCAAAAGGCTACGAGCAAGACTTTCTCGGGATGTAAAATTTCTTCATAAAAGCCAAGTATTTGAGTATCAACACAGTTAATACTAAGCTAGCTGATTGTATGTAGTAATATCTAATTACAGAAAATAAAGCCAAAGATACAAATTCAACTGCTAACACTTTCTTTGCATCTCACATCACCATTATAAAAGAAATCTGTTCGGGAGCCAGCGTTGTGGCTCAGCAAGTTAATCCTCCACCTGCAATGCCAGCATCCCATATGGGTTCCCAGTTCATGTCCCAGCTGCCTGGGAAAACAGCAGAGGATGGTCCAAAGCCTTGGGAATCTGCACCCATGTGGGAGACTCAGAAGAAGCTCTTGGCTTCAGATCGGCTCAGCTCTGGCTGTTGAGGTCATTCGGCAAATGAACCAACAGATGGGAGATCTTTGTCTCTCTTTGTATATCTGCTTTTTAAATTTAAAAAATTTAAAGACAAAAATGCTAAAATTATAAAACAAAAACAAAATAAACAAAATAACATTGTTCCAAATTGAGCACAACCTTGCTCATACTGTCAACAGTCTGGCATTTAGTCCGAAGCCATGATCAATCCTGTGGAATCACTTATGCCTCATTGGAATTCAACTGGAAAATTGTTCTTAATACACAGTGAATAAGAACTGATTCGATAAATTAAGCAACCCAGAGTTCCATGCATGAAAAAAAAAATTAAGTCATCAATTGTTTTAGCAAACACCAAAATGCAGTTCTTGTCGCAGCTACCCTTGCTGGGCATATACACAGTAGAAAAGGCCCTTAACATGATGAGCAGGTAAAAATGAATTGCATCACACTATTTTCTGCAGACATTTAAAAAAATCAATTAATATTTGTTGTTGATGCCATTAGGAACAGTCCCATTCTACGGACGGAATACTAAGCAAACAGGTACTGGTCCCAGGAGCTCGGTGTGTCCGTAGCAAAGCGAAAAACAAAACGTACTGGCAGTGATGAATGCCTGGGTAGGAATTCAGCATCACCAAGGATGGAGAACAGCGAGGTGAGAATTGGAGATGAACGCAACTCTGGGCTGCCACTGGGAGTCACTACATTAGACAAGGCTCCTGGCAGCAGCTCAGGCTGAGGAAGGTGAGACAAAAGGAGAGGACAGGGTTCCAGAGAAAGGCCTTGAAAAGCAAGCATTGTCATCTGTACCAAAATGGTGCTGCATTTCCTGATAAAGAATCAAAGAAAAAAATCTATGTTTCCTGTAAAGGAAGACAACACAGGCAATTATTGCTGTATACACAATAAAACCCACTGTCGTCACCTCTCTGTATTCATGAGGAATTTGTTCCAGAACTCCTCAAGGATACCAAAATACACAATCAAGCACCCACTATAAAATTTGCATACAACCTGCACGCATATTCCAGTAGCCTTTACAATCACCTCCACATCACTTACACCACCTGATACAGCAGTAAAGAACTGTTCCACTGGTCTGTCTAGGGAGTAATGCTGTGCTACGAAGTCTGCCCATGTTTAGTACATGGGCCATGTTTTTGTACTGAGTATCTTCTACCTGTCATTGGTTGATTCTGTAGACGCGCAGAGGGTCGACTATTTCTAGACAGAGACTGGCTACGTGCAAAGGTTATGCCATCTGAGAGGACAGAAATTAACGAGTTTCATGGCTGGACATTTTTTCTGATCATTCCTTAGTATTTAACCCTGAGTAGCAGCAGTATAGAATTAGGAAATAAGTTTAGAGCTGGCATTGTGGCAGAGCAAACGAACCCACTGTTTGTGACACCAGGAGCCCATATGGATGCCAGTTCGTGTCCTGACTGCTTCACTTCTGAGCCAGCTTCCCGTTAAGAGACAGGAAAGATCAGGAGATGGAGTACTCACGGCCCTGACACTCACATGGGAGACTCCGGAAAAGGCGGCTGGCTTTGGCCAGCCTAGTGCTGACCACTGCAATGGGCTCTGATGGATGGAGTACTGGTGCCCTGTCTCCTCTCTCTCCCTCTCAATATTTTCAAATAAACACACCTTTTTAAAAAAACCTAGTGTAAATATTTTGAAATCAATGACTGGTTTTTCATAATAGGCTTTGCCTATGATGCTTTTCATAAACATATCATTTATTGAAATCATTTCTTTTGGGGGGCAAAAAGGGATGCTGTTTCTAATTACACAAGATAGGTATAAATGCATATCCACATATCTCCCTTGGACCACTCTTATCTGCCACGTTCCAGCACGTGCTCCTCTGCCTAGTCCAAAACGCAATGCTCTCCCTCAGACCCCACTTTCACATCCACCCCTACCAGCCCCACAGCTCTTACCAGAGATGCTGCCCTTCCCAGCAAGCTGTCCCCACACCCGAGTGAGCCGCCCTGTCACATGCTTTTGCACAACTCAACAGCTTCCCCCCGCCCTAGCATTTGCCACACTTCATTGTCTAACTCATCTGGTGCCTTTACTAGCTATGCCCAAATTTCATTTGCATGCTGTGATTGTAAAATGGCCCCACATTGCTCAGAATTATGAATCTATGGGGAAATGATGTTTAGCATTATAAAGTCACAGTCACATGAGTTATGGGGGCTTCTGGATCAATCTGTGGGCTTGTAAATTTTATGGAAAAAACAGTAGTCCTTGAAAAGAAGAGGCAGTAAAGTGGTTTCACGTTTATTTCTATTAGACAAGACACTGCAGCCAATTTCTCTACTAAATTACCTTTCCTTGCCATCGTGGCGTCACTGTGATAACAACTGTCCCAAAGGCTATACATTTTAAGTCACATAAAAAGAAAAGCGTGCAGGAATGAATATTCTATTTTATTTTGGCAAGCCACACAATTCATTTGGTGTGATTTGTGCAATTTCTCCCGGACTAGAGGTTTCGTAAGGAAGAATCACACAGCGGAATATTGACTATCAGACATGACATGGAGGTAAATACCATGACCAGCACACCCATTCCAAAGAGATCCGAAAGAAAAATCTGAGCCAAGTTTAGAAGGCTCAACCCCAGTGTATTTGTAAACACAATCTTGGCAAACTTAAGACCAATACAAATAGTACTGTGGGTAGTGATAGGTGAATGACTGAATTAACCACCTCGTTCGACCAGGGCCACCCTCTCTGTAAATGAGAATAGCTGTAGTGTTTTTGTTTTTAATGAAAACACAAATGGCCTAGTGCTTTGAGCCTATCTTGATTAAATCAGAATTTTTAAAAAAGATTAAATGTGACTTTTCAATAATAATAAATAAAAGAGAGAAGACGACACTGAAAGATTGATCCTCCTTCCATGGTTCACTCCCCAAGAGGCCATAATGGCCAGAGCTGACCTAATCCAAAGCCAGAAGCTTCTTCCTGCTCCCCGATGCGGGTAAAGGGTTGCAAGGTCCTGGACCATCCTCTACTGCTTTTCCAGGCCACAAGCAGGGTGCCAATGGAAAGTGGAGCAACCTGGACACAAACTGGCACCCATAAGGGATCCTGGCAGATGCAAGGTGAGGGAGTATTTAGCTACTAGGCCACTGCACTAGGTGAAACTTCAGATTCCCAAACTGGTATATTCAGGCATAGGTATTTTCAAAAGCCAAGATGGTATTCCATTACACAGCCAACGTGAGCACTCACAGGTTCTCCCAGGCCCAGAGAGGGGAGCTGGAAGTGGTACTTTCCGGGCCTGGCATTGTCCTAGGAACATGTATGTATTAACTCATACAATACTCAAAACAGCCTCATAATGTAAGTACTAACATAAAAGTACCACCCCCCACATCTTACCAAGGAGTTAAACAATCAGTTCCAAATTCCACATCTAACAAAGAAAATGGGGTTTTAGCCTCATCAGTTTGTCTCCCAGGCTGGCTCTCATCAGTAACTAAGGTTCTAATACTGTCTATGAAGGAAATCCCAGGGTCCAACATAGGTGACTGTACATTGCACTGAGGGGTACACATCAGAGGAATGCCAGAATGGGGGCATAAGAAGTGTTGCCTAAATATGCCCCCCGGAATAGATCAAATCAATCAAAGTGAAAAATCACACAATTTAAACTCTGATTTCCAATGCATAATATTCGTCTTTATATAATTAATTAGAAAGGTGGACTTGTATTAACGTGAATCTCAGTAAGGCTTTGGAGATAGTTGCGCAGAAACGTTGGTCTAATTCTTACAGCAAACACAGCCTGCTGGAGGACGTCACCCAAGCATTCCCCTCCTACCCCCTGGATGAGCCTCATCAACACATGGACACATTCACTTACACCCAGGAAGAAAAACCAGACACATGTTGCTTGCTCGGTTCTCTTTTACACAACATTGCTCAAAAGAGCTTTCTCCACACACTAAACTCTCCTGCCACTCCTCTTTTAACTTTTCTGAAAAATTACCTGCCACTATCACTTAAAGTTGTTTGTCCTATTTCTCTTTTTTTCCCTCGTCTTTTGCATTCCAAATTCACATACATTGGGAACTTCCTACCTTACCGGATTTGGTAGAAAGTTATTGTCAGCCTTTTTCTGTGCCTCCGTTCGAAGATTTCAATCTGACCTACTATCCAGGCAACTAATTCTCTTCTCTCATTAGTCTAATCTTGCATGAAACCAATTCATTATGTATTTTATTTTGGGGACTGCCATTGTAGTGCAGTGGGTTAAACCACTGATCGAAACTGCAGCATCCCAAGTGGGTACTAGTTTGTGTTCCAGCTGCTGCTACTTCAGTACAGCTCCCTGCTAATGAACTGGGACACTGGAAGATAGGCCAGTGCTTGGGGCCCTGCCAACCAGGTGGCAGAACCGGAAGCTGCTGGTTCCTGGCTTCAGCCTTGCACAACCTCGGCTGCTGCAGCCACTTGGAGAGTGAACCCGCACATCTAGCACCCTATCTGTAGCTGTTCCAAATAAATCATAAATCTTAAAAAAATAATTTTACTAGTTCATGTTTTGGTTGTAACTTTACCATTTGGAGCTCTCTGAGAGAATGCTCAATCTCACATCAATTCCTTGAGCACACTATACGAATGCTTACTCAAAAATGTGTGCCCATTTTCTGATCCCTAGAGAGCCTGGTTCTACTTTTTTTCCTTTTTCTGTTGGTTTTTGAACATGTATACTCACTCCATCACCATGCCAGCCAAAGGGTTCAACTACCTCCTGCATTCTGAGAACTCCCACATTAACATCTCCTGCCTCTCAACTTCAGACTCAGACATCCTACGTTATCCAGTACACATCTACCCTGGGCTGTGCAACACGAACATACTGACAAAGCTAATGCAAAAACTAAGCCTCCCATTTCCACCGCTTTCTCCTCTAGCAACCTTCCCCATCTCAGTAGACGGAGATTCTGTTCCTCTCAGTCCTCCAGCCAGATGCTCTGGGTTCATCATTATTAAGCCTTCTAGGCATCAATTTAACGTTGGATTAACCTTTTCACTGCATCCAGCGTGTAACCACCTCTACCTCCCTCACCATCTGGGTCCAGCAGTGTAGCCACCTCTGCCCCACGGCCCTTTCCTCGCCTCCACATTGGCCTCCCACCATCTGTTCTCAGTGCAATAGCCAAAATAATATTGGATTTTAGACTCGAGAATTATCCTTCACTAATTTGATCAGTCTTTCACTGAGTGGTTTTACTTCTCAACTAACATAAAAAGCAGAGATCTTAGGATCACTGCCACCATTCTCTGAGCTCTGATGCTCTCACCTCCTCCAGCAGTAGCGAGCTCTGCTCTTCCCTGATCAAGCCAGATTTCCCAAGCCTTACAACTTCTGCTCCCTCTGACAGCCCCATGACTAATTCTCTCATTTCTCTCAAGTTTCTTCAGAGGTCACCCTCTCTGGGCTCTTCCCTGACTGAGCAACAAAAAACGGCATCTCCTCTCGTCACTTCCCATCACCATTAACCTACTTTATTTTTCTCCTCTTGTTCTGTCTGACCATCTCCCCTCCTAGACTTCAAGTTCTGTGAAGGCAGGACTTCGGCCCAGTTTGGTCATCGCTGAGAAGTCAGAGGTTACTAGCTTGTAGTAGTTAGTGAAATAACTGTCAAAGAAAAAGAAATAGTGAAGAGCTAAGTTGGCTGGTAACGGTATACTAGCCTTCCCTATCTGTTCATTAAGATCACGCTTGGAAAGGAAAGAAGAGTATCTCAAAAGGAAGCATCTTCCAAAAGGAGGAGACCATTCCTAAAGAAGGATTTAAGATACTAACAATGCTCATATACACACACAGTATCACACAACACAATGGTGTAACACTGAGGATTCAACAGTGAAATATCAAAGTTATCCAACACTCCATAACTAAATAAATATCTTTAAGGGATCACCAATGTTTTTTTTAAGCACATTCCATAGCTAATAACCCACAGTGTCTTAGAAGGTCCCCTGTCCATTTCTTCTTTTCATTATCTTTAAACAGATGGAGACAATAAAAAGCAACCTGCATGTTCAGCATTCTAATTACTAAACTGTAGTTCTTTCAAAATATCGATGTCCCTTTAACTGTTCACATGCCCCAAGTTCAGAATATTAAGTGCACTTATGCATATTAAGAAGTGCCTAAAGAACTAAAATCCTTGACTGTATTACAATACGCAATTAGGAAAAGAAAAGAATTCTGTAATTAAGGTTCGTTTTATGATGGAAATGTGAAATGAAGAGCTTAAATGAAATGATTTGACAGACTCCAAAGAGAAATTTCCCTGCTCACAACTTTCATTGCCTGTGTTTTGCCTTTCTGCAATCAAAAACTATGGCTTAATTAATTAATCATTGTGTCCTACAAACAGGCAACAAAACCATCAAGGGAAAGAACACAAAATGAAAGGGCCATAAGAATAGTGCAAAGATTGGTTTTAAAAACAGTAATTCTCATGATTACATGATGAAGAGCTCAACCCTCTGGATGACACAAGGAGACCGGAGATTGCTCTTGGATTCTCTGCTGTATCTCCAGAGCCAAGAATAAGGCCTGATGAAAAAGTAAGAGCAGCTGACAAGTGCACCTTACACTGGGCATGGCACAGATCAAAACTACTACTTTTAACTGCTTTCACTACTGGAAGCAAAAAAAAAAAAAAAACATAGTACCTAAGAAGCATGGCTCCCCTTTCATTTGGTTACTACCCAAAAAGTCTCAGACCATCCCCCACTCCAAAAAAAGAAAGCTTTTTATGAAGAATATTATTCTTATACCCTATTGGTTTGAAAATAAAAAAATAATTGACTATGTAATTCAATCATTTGAGCACAACCTCTTCAGTTAAAATTACTAAGAAAATTATGATAACTCTTTTCTAACCCATTAAAAAATACAGGTGTCGGGCCTAGAGTGGTAGCCTAGTGGCCAAAGTACTCATCTTGCATGCGCCAGGATCCAATATGGCCAGTTCATATCCTAGCAGCCCTACTTCCCATCCAGCTCCCTGTTGGTGATCTGGGAAAGCAGCAGAGGACGGCCCAAAGCTTTGGGACCCTGCACCCACGTGGGAGAGCCGGAAGAGGCTCCTGGCTCCTGGCTAGGGATTGGCGCAGCACAGGTTGTTGCGGCCGCTTGGGGAGTGAACCAGAGGATGGAAAATCTTTGTCTCTTCTTCTCTCTGTATATCTGACTTTCCAACAAAAATAAATAAATCTTTAAGAAAAATACAGGTGTCGGGCCCGGCAGCGTGGCCTAGCAGCTAAAGTCCTCGCCTTGAACGCCCCGGGATCCCATATGGGCGCCGGTTCTAATCCCAGCAGCCCCACTTCCCATCCAGCTCCCTGCTTGTGGCCTGGGAAAGCAGTTGAGGACGGCCCAATCCTTTGGGACCCTGCACCAGTGTGGGAGATCCAGAAGAGGTTCCTGGTTCCTGGCATCAGATCGGTGCGCACCGGCCCGTTGTGGCTCACTTGGGGAGTGAAACATCGGATGGAAGATTTTCCTCTCTGTCTCTCCTCCTCTCTGTATATCCGGCTTTCCAGTAATAATAAATCTTAAAAAAAAAAAAGAAAAATAGAGGTGTCTATCTTGACTTTGAATTTTCTTATTCAACCATCCACATGATGCTTGGAATACTCTTTCCATCTCCTAAGACAGTGTGGTCACTGTGTGAAAAATTCAAGCTGAGAGTCAGCAGATCCGAAAACACTGAAAACGGGGCCAGCACAGTGGCTCAGCAGGCTCAGCTGCCATTTGACCACTAGTAGCCCATATCAGAGGGCCAATTCCAGTCCTGATCGCCTCACTTCCCATCCCGTTCCCGGCTAGTATGCAGCAAAGGCAATGGACGATGGCCAAAGTACTCAGGCCCCTGACACCTACCTGGGAGACCTGGGTGGAGCTCCTGGCTCCTGGCTCCTGGCTTCAGCCTGGCCCAGTCCCAGCTCCTGGGCCACTTGAAGGATGAACAAGCGGAAGGAAGCTCTTTTTCTGTATCTGTGACACTGCCTTTCGAACAAATTACTAGAAGAAAGCCCTGTTTTTGAATATTGTGACATAACTATAGCTGACCACTACATGTTGAGTTCTTGCTCACATGACAAATTTATGTTTATTTCAGAAAAGCAGTGTGCCCGAGCAGTAATAAGATTAAAAAACAAAACGCAACAACCTGACAATTTCTGGATTCCTTTGCAGGGATCAGGAGCAGCACAAACAGTGATGGCCAGTGACAGTCACTGTCATTGTGCAAATGAGCAGCAGTGATATGCACGTCTTGATCCTTCCCTCTCCATCCTGTATGGAGCGCAGGTGCAACGTCTGAGTAGAGCAACCATCCCAAGCCCAAGAGGGAATACATCCAAGCCAAAGCTGGTTCGACGTTAGGACAGAAAGTGCCCGATTCCCTGGGGAAACATGAGAGCCACTGAACCAGCGGAGGATTACCCACCTCAATTTCCCTTCAATGACAAAAAAAACAGAAAATCCAAGTAGGTTAAAACCAATGTGTCCAGCCATATTTCTCACCACTGTATCTGATGCTTATTGACAGAGGTACTACTGAAGAGAACAGGATCAGAGGGAACAGCATCTTTTAAAAGCTCTCCTTAGGTTTATTCATTTGGCATCTTCATGAAACCCAAAACACACCACATGTTAATCTCAGACTTTTCACATTTCAGTAAACCAGTATTGAGAGCCTCATTGTGGTTGTCTGGTGCAAAGAAGAATTAAGCTTTTAAGAAGACATTCTTTCATTAAACAAAATTAACTAAAAAATTCATGCAGGGGTTGGGAAATCCAATCACCATTAATGAAAAGTCTGAATTATAGGATTTAATTGTATTATTTTTAGTTGGGAAATTAGTAAGATGATTATTTGCACACAAATAATGTTTCTAAAGTACTTGCTACCATCAAAAAACTGCTCCACTAAAAATTTAAAGTAAGGCCCAGCACAGTAACATAGCAGCTAAAGTCCTCTGCTTGCATGCACCAGGATTCCATATGGGTACCAGTTCTAATCCAGGTGGCCCCATTTCCCATCCAGCTCCCTTCTTGTGGCCTGGGAAAGTACTCGAGGACAGCTCAAAGCCTTGGGACCCTGCACCCACGTGGAGAGCAGGAAGAAGCTCCTGGCTCCTGCCTAGTGATTGGCTCAGCAGCAGCCATTGTGACCACTTGGGGAATGAATCATTGGACAGACGATTGTCCTCTCTCTCTCTCCTAGAGGCTCTCTGCATATCTGACTTTCCAATAAAAATAAATAAATCTTACAAAAAATTTAAAGTCCCTCTCAAAGCTTGCAAAATTCACTAATTTAGAGTGGGGCTAACTCTGGCATCCCACGTGAAGTATTAGTTCGAGGCCCAGGTGTTCTACTTCTAGCCTAGCTTCCTGGTACTGCACCTGAGAAACTGTTGGGCCCTTGCCTACCACATGAGAGATCCAGATGGAATTTCTGGCTCCTGGCTTCTGCCTGTCCCCAGCCTAGGGCCATATGGGGACTGGACCAGTGGATGGTGGATCTCTCTCTCTCTCTCAACTCTGGCTTATAAATAAGTCAATCTTTGTACAAACATCACTCAGTTGCATCACTTAAAGATAATGCTCCCTGGACTGTGGCCAGTCACGTGACACCAACTGTGTTATATCTAGCACAATTTTCCAAGGACTGGAGGACAAGACAGTGAAGTTTTAGCATATATGCACAGATGCTCTTTAAGAAATTCTGAGATGAGAGCTGACTCTTCTAATTCCACATCCTCTGGTTTTGGAGAACAGAGATCCACATCTCTCAGGGATTCTCAATGCGGGAAATACTCAAGTTAGGTCACACGTCTATGCCTTCCCAAGCAGCACTTTTCCCATGCTGGGGAAGACCAATCCCTCTAGGCTCCCACCCAGCCTCTTGGGAGCAAACCTTGAAATGGCTCCTGGCTCTATGTGACAGTTCTAGCCTCTGCAATCCTGATTCCCACCTTTACCAGAACATGTACCATGCAGCCTTGTTATTATAGGCTGAGACTATTATATATGAGACTATTACAAAATGCTCATGGAAAAATGAAACTCAAAGATAAGCTTACTTTGACACAACATTTGAAACCCACATTCTCAAAATATGCATTTTCCATGAAGATTTTTTTTTTTAGGATTTCTCATAGTTCTTAATCTCTCTTTTGGCTATAAATTCTTCACAAGGACAATACTTTTCTCACTTTTCCATCTCCAGGGTCTATAAAAGTAAAAACAGCAACATCTGTCAAAGACTTAACAATTCACTGAATCTATGCTGTCACTTCCTGTTGTGAACATCATGGGAACAAGCATTGTTCTGACTTACAGGGGATACATACAGTTGACCTGTTTGTAAACAAAATTTCTCCAGGAAAAAAAAGTTTGGTTAACTCTAGAAATCTCTTACTCCTGGACTTCAAAGCCATCTTACATTGGAAAAACATTGGAACTCATTCATACAGTCTATTCAGGCTACAGCAGGAAGCCTACTGTGTGAAGCCTACTGATTACAAATGGGATGAGCCAAGTTCAAGTCCTAGTCCTGCTATTTCCTGGCTAAGAAATAGCAATTGCAGGCTTTTGTGAGGATTAACTTTCTTGTTTGTTGTTGTATCTCTGAGAAACAGGGCACAGCGACTAAGTACTTCAGAGCCATGCAAACGCCACTGAGCTGAAAAACCCCCAGAGAGCTGATGGCTGCACTCCAAGGTTAGGCCTCTTCCCAGCACACCCTGCGAGCTCACAGAACTTCATGCAGAAAAGATCACTTTTCTACAACTCACTTCAACAACACTCGTGACTTATCAGTACAGAGTTGCCAGTTTGTGGCCTTGACAAGTCCACTGTTTCAATTTTAACTCGATATTGATTTAAAAGCAAGAGTGAGGAAAAGCCCCTAACAGTTCTCCAATTAACAGTTAAGCTTACACAAAACTTGGCTGGAAATAGGCTGGTCTCTGTGACATTTCATTTTCAGGAAACTGGAACTGGATTCCTTTTCACGAGGTTACATTGTTGGTTTTTAGGGGTTTTTATAATTATGCCTATAAACCAACAATGTAACTTTACAGGTCTTCATGATGGAAGGAAATTGTTTTAAGCTTCCTGTTCCTCAACTCTTTCATATACACTGTATATGGAGCTCAGGGGGTCAGCCCCAGGTAAAGTGGCAGCATCAAGTTGCTCTGCACAGCAAAAGATACAGCCACACCGCCTACACCACATCTTGGTCAATACACAGACAATGGATGCAATGGTGGTCAGTCCCCATTTCCCAGTGACATTATGGCACGTGAGGGGGAAGCAAAACTTCCATACTCTCAGTCATACAAAACTCAATGTGTAACACATATTTGATAACACTATTACCTGCTTTACGTCTTTACTATTAGCATTGTTAGTGTGTGTTCCTACTTATTGAAAGTTTACTGCATAGCAGTATGCCGTGATCTACCAGTGGCAGTCTCAGACATCTTCTTAAATAACATTAAAAAAAAAAAGATTTATTTGAAAGGCAGAGTTACATAGAGAGAGAGAGAGAGAGGAAGACACTGAAATCTAGCCACTGGTTCTTTCCCTACATGGCTGCAATGTCTGAAGCTGAGCCAGTGCAGAGCAAGAACTTCATCAAGGTCTCCCACATGCATAGCAGGGCCTGGGAACCTAAATGGGATGCCAGGGTTGCAGGCAGCAGCTTAACCTGGTGCACCACAGCACTGGCTTCTCCAGAGAGCTCCTAATGACGCCACTTTCCTTGTACCTGAGTGAACCTGACATTTTTTCCCTCATCATGACAAAGAAGCAATTGACTATTACACGTACACACACACGCTACCCTACAGCTTGGGAGTATCATCGGTCCCACATCAAGTTCTGTGCAAGTACAGTGCAGCATTTTTGTATGACAGTAAAATCATGTGATGGCTTCTTTTTCCCATCAGAGCACATCCCTGTCCTAAAGTGACGTGACTATCAAGTGCAGGCCAATCGTAACAAGCTCCTTAGAATGCAGAGTAAAAGCACGTATGCAGACCCTGCAATTACACGCAAGCATCCCGAACACTGCTTCACACCCACAGGTCCCCCGTGAGAGCACAGCCGAGTCCCACTTGTTCCTTTTCTCCTGTGTTCTCTGCTTTCCCACCTCCTGTGTGGTTGGGTGGGCTCCACCTTTTTCATCGCTCCCATGTTCTATCACAGACTGGATGAAGACTATCAACAAGCAAGGCAGCGCATCTCCCAAGCATATCCACGGTCAGAGAAAATGACCGGCAGTGCAGCAGGAGGAAAGAGCATACAGATAGACCAGAACGCAGGCCAGAGAGAACGCAGATATCCCTTGCAGATAGCTTTCATACATGCGTCTTCATTCAAAACCACACATTCATAAAAGTGAAATTCCATTAACTGCAAATGTATGCAGGGAATTACACTAGCAATGCTGATCTCATTTTCAATTGCAAAATGCAAAAAATATATATATTTCCTCTCAATCAAGGTGGGAAATGGAATATCTGCACATTAACACAGAATATGCAATTTTTTTTCTCTGCAATATATTAGGGCTGCACAGGATACAATTAGAATGTTAACAGGATGCTTGCACATTGTCCAACTGTGATCAGTTCACAGACTGCCAAACTATCGGAAAACCTGAAGACAGTTTCCTTTGTGATAAGACAAGGTCCTCTGTTAAAACAATGATAATTTTTATCTATGCTTGTCACCTCGCAAACCAGATAGGCTATCGATTTTGGCTGGACATCCAAACACCTAAGCAACCATGAATGGTGAATATGTGGTGTCCTTAATCAAAGGCAAGGACAGATATTTTATTTAGCCAATCAGCAAATCCGTCTGTTCAGTAGAAATAATTTATAAACCCTCTGGAGAAGACATTTTTAAGTTTCTTACCTTGGTTGAAATTTCTCAGAAACAAAGTGACTATTTTTGTAACTGCAAAAATAAACAAATAGATGGAAAAGACAGACTTGACACTGCCAGGCAAAGTAAGACAAATGGGCTTTCAAAATAAGGTCTTACTTGGGAAAAAAATGAAACGACTATATCCAATACTTGAACCTCCATGCCTTATGTCTCACTGGTATAAACAAAGGAATGTTTCCTTTCCAAGGCACTCGCAAAGGAACACATTTCATTTAGTATGTTATCATGTATAGGGAAACACTTTAAAATTGGGAGCCATTTTCATTTTATGAACTCAAGTCACGTCAGAAAGAAGGCGCACCTGCAATGGCGATCTTTCAGCCAATCAAGCAAGCTGCCTTAGCATTGTGTCTCCTCTACGTGGGAACGCCAGTGAACCTTAGCAAATGAGGTTATCAGAGTTTCTTCAATCGAACCTTCAGTCCTACCCACACAGTCTTCTCATCAATAATGCTCAGTGCCTCCTCCCACTCAGTCACAAAACACCAGGTAGCCCTCTGACTGATGGGCCGTACACACAGGCCGATTTCCCACTGCTCAACAGCCTTAATATATCCAGGGAAGCTATTTCCATAACTGAATAAATGGAAAAGGGTTAGAAATAGAATTTAATGGAACTGGATCTCATCATAGTCTCAACCTCATCAGCAAGCCAAACAGGCAATTTAGGAGGAAAAATTACTCAAGAGAAGACACACCTTAATGTAGGGACAGCCTTCACATTATCTCAGAGCTACTAACAATATTAATACAACACCTCCAATCTTAAACAATATTTGTTATTTTTCTGGCCATTTTGGGGTTGCTTCCACCAGGCTGCCTTGGAGAAGTGACGTGATCTCCTGTCCTCACCAGGGTTCTTGGTTCCTTGTTCTCTCTCAAGATTGCATTCCCGCCTTTTACACACACCTAGAGCTTTCAGAACTGCTACATTTGTAAGGACTGAAGTTTGCGATAAATATTTTAAAAGTTTGCAAAAGAAGGGAAGAAGGAAGGAAGGAAGGAAGGAAGGAAGGAAGGAAGGAAGGAAGGAAGGAAGGAAGGAAGGAAGGAAGGAAGGAAGGAAGGAAGGAAGGAGAGAAGGAGGAGGGAGTGGAGGGAGAAAGAGTAGAGGAGGGGAGGGAGGGAGGGAAGCAGACAGGAAGACAGACGCGGGACACTCACACTAATGGATTTTTGTGGGTTTATTTTGTTCTCAGCACACAGAAAGTTCTGAATCACACCATTCTTTCAACACAGGAACAGGGCTATCTCCTAGATTTCAACTAGGTTACCTGCTTACTAATCAGTTTCCACAGCGTGGCTATTAACACATGCAGTTCTCACTGCATTGTGATGCATGAGTAAGTGTAGAATAATGACAGTGACTCATGTGGCTTCTCAAATTAGGTGACAAACTCCTTAAGAGAGCAGCGTGCTCTGAGAGCTCTCTGCAGCAGTGCTGCTGTGTTCATTCTTGACAGCACTCCAGTTTCTGGTGGTTGCCAGGGGGCAGGCTGGCCACACTCCCACAATGGTTTCCTACAAAAGAAACCCGGAAACCTGGACAACTGCCACAACTGCTGGTGTTACATCAGGACCATTGGTCTTGACTGATGCTCCCCTCGATCTGAAGTCTCTTAGCATCCAGATCACCACATTTTCTAGCAACTTCTGCATCTCTAATCAGCCCTTCACCTTCTTTTACTGCTCACTGGGAACCTAATGCAAGTTCTTGCTCCCACTCCGCCACCACCCGGCTCATACATTGAGAAAACTCACTTTGTTTTCTATTGGCTAGGATTTTGTTGAGAATCTTAGCATCGATGTTCATCAGAGAAATAGGTCTGTAGTTTTCCTTCTCAGTTGGGATACTGTAACTATTAGTTACACAACGAAGTTAATTGTTGCTGAGGGTATGTTGGAGCCTTTAATTGATCGGGTTGATAATCTGATGGGAGACAGGGTCTCCCCAGGAAGCTGAGGAACTAGATTGGACTATAAGATGTTGGACTCTATGTTTAGTTTATGCTTGCAAAGAGGGAATCTCAACTGTACTTGATCAGTGGATATGCAACAATGTGGAATATTCCACATGGGGGGAGGGCAGGGGGTGGGGTGGGGTGATTCCCAGTTCCGACGAAACTGTATCACATAATACAATGTAATCAATGAATAAAAAAAAAACTCACTTTGAATTCTCTGACCTTCAGTCCCTCGTGTTGCAAAATGCTTACATCTACTGTTCTTTGAAAGTGTCATGAATCTAGTTTTGTTAGACTTTTTAACGTGCACTAACCTTCAAACATGATACATCTACACTGATGATGTCATGACACATTTAACACCAAACTTTTAAGGCTCCAATTACACTGCAGTGTGTCTAAGCTGAGGAAATAGGCCACAGTCAGGGCCTACCCCATGCTGTTGCTGCTTGTGATGAAGGTCACATCGGTAATAAGCTCCATGTCTGGCTTTCAGTAAGCATTCAGTAATACTCCATTATCATTAAAACCAACCTAATTGGAGCCAAGTTTAACAGATTTTCATTACAATCTACAGTTGCAATACAGGTAGGTTGAAACACTATCTACAAATTCTCCTTTAAAAAAAATCAAACAATGCAATATTTGCTTTTTGGCTTCTAACCAGATACATGACAGAAAGTAATCTCAGCCATAGTCAACATTATGTGATTCTCTTCTACTAAGCCTTTTTTGTTTCCTGTTTAAAAATCACCTGAACATAACTAAAGCCAACCACCGAAGTGAAAATTTTTTCTACAAAAGTGGTTTTACTAATGCAATTGTCTAAGTATTCTTAACCTCTACTACTCAGGCTGTACTATCAGGACTTTACAACAAGCATTAGCTGTCACAGGAGTCTCCTGAACCTGTGTTTCATTTTCTGAGCACACTGCATTCTTTATAGCACCAGCCATGATTTAGATGTGATTTAGTCCTGGAATTCATGCAACACTATAAACCCAAGATTTAAGTTAATTGCGCAAAAAAGAGGGGAATGAAATCCAAATATGGTGTCTAGAGATGATGCTTTTGGGAGGTGACTGGATTAAGACATTAGAGTGGGACCCCATGATTTAACCCCAGTGGTTTTAGGATAGAAAGACTCATGAGTGTTCTTGTGTCTGAGTCACGTCAAGACTCAGCCAACAAGCAGGGCAACAGCAGGTGAAGGCCATGGACTTTGCACCTCTAGAGCTACAAGCCAGGGAAAGATTCTTGATCTTATAATGCTATCCCTGCCCCAAGTCTTTTTTATAGTAGCAAAAGGCTAATCAGTATGTATCTCACCATGTATTAATTTAATACCTGCCCCCTGCACTGCTCCTTAAGGCCCATGAGGGCAAGGATTTTATTTGGCTAAAGAATACATGTCAAGGGCCTGGAGGCATGGCCTAGAGGCTAAAGTCCTCGCCTTGAAAGCCCCGGGATCCCATATGGGCGCCGGTTCTAATCCTGGCAGCTCCACTTCCCATCCAGCTCCCTGCTTGTGGCCTGGGAAAGCAGTCAAGGATGGCCCAATGCATTGGGACACTGCACCACGTGGGAGACCTGGAAGAGGTTCCAGGTTTCCAGCTTCGGATCGGCGCGCACCGGCCCATTGCGGCTCACTTGGGGAGTGAAACATCGGACGGAAGATCTTCCTCTGTCTCTCCTCCTCTCTGTATATCTGAATTTGTAATAAAATAAATAAATCTTTAAAAAAAAATACATGCCAAATACCTATCAGTATCTCTTAAAACACAAAGTAATGTGTGTGTGTGTGTGTGTGTGTGTGTGTGTTTTAAATAAATGAGTGAAATCTGGATGCTTACGTGGCTCAGCACTGCACCAAGCTCTACCTCACAGACGGGAAACCACTTTCCTGCCAAGGGCCATCTGTATACTTCTATCATTTGTAGGCCACACAAAACTATGAACTTAAAAATTAGCCTGCTGTGGATGCACTGAATTTTGAGTCCAACCTGTGATTACCTTGGCAAGGCAAGACCAGATGATTTTGTGGCCCTCACTGGCCTAGACATTCCTATTCCTACATAAATGAGAAAGAAAGTAACAGGTCCTGTCTTTCCTTACAGAAACCGTGGTATTATTGGGAAGCAAGAGGAAAGGGAACAAGTGTCCAAAGCCACTTGACCAGAGCCCTCAGAGAACGGCACATGGAGGGGAGCAGGACGTAGGCTGGGCCTTGGTGTGAGCATTAAATGAGGGCTGAAGAAGAACCCAGATGGCCTTGCACAATGAGAAAGCTGCCAGAGCATGTCAAGGGAGGACAAAGAGCTCTGTCTGACTCAGGCAGAAATGAAACATGCGAGACCCACGATGCTCCAGGGAGAGCTGGCTGGGCAGCTCGGGTTACACAACCTTGAATATAAGGCTGAAGTGGTCACACTGGACACAGTGCTCCCAAGACCCCCTCCAGAGCTCACAGAGCACCTCAGACTAGCACTGAGAGGGACCTGGCCCAGCAGTCACAGATCTACCAAGGATCAGAAGAGTGGGGGCAAGGAGACTACCTAAGGCCTAGCGGTCACTGGGATACCAGCTATGGAAGCAGAGAAGTAACATGCTGAGGTGAATACAAGTTACACAACTTCTACGTCTCAGAGCAGAGCAGAAAGGGGAAAAGTAAACTATTTCAGCAGGAGGAAGAATGGACACACATCCTTCACCTCAGATAAGGCGCTACACCTTAGGAGGTGTAACACTGACAGAACCACTAAGGAAAAATGCTGAAGTACTTATGCCAACTGGCATTTCTGAAGACTGGCTAAATGTGGCTGATTACCAGGGTGAACTGCTGAAAATCCACCCAGGATCATAGCTCTGGACCTTTGAACAGCTATGCCGTCACAGACTGCTAGGTGAACTGCCCATCAAGGGCACATGGCCTCCCAGGCATCGAGGACCACATGAATCAGGCAAAGCTCAAACTCTAACACAAACGCTCGAGGCTGGAACTTAATAGAAAGAAAAAATGAGTAGTTCTCTTTGTGAAAAAGAGAACAATGGCCCAGTGCGATTAGCCAGTGGCTAATTCCTTGCCTTCCAAGCACCCGGATCCCACATGGGTTCCAGGTCTCGCCCCACCCAGCTCCCTGCTTGTGGCCTGGGAAAGCAGTAGAGCATGGCCCAAAACCTTGGGAACCTGCACCCGTGTGGGAGACCTGGAGGAGGCTGGCGGCTCCTGATGTCGGATTGGTTCAGCTCTGGCTGATGCAGCCTCTTAGAGAATGAACCAGCGAATGAAAGATCTTTCTCTCTGTCCCTCCTTCTCTCTGTACCTTTGACTTTGCAATAAAAATAATCTTTTTAAAAAACAGAACTTGGGCCCGGCGGCGTGGCCTAGCTGCTAAAGTCCTCGCCTTGAACACCCCGGGATCCCATATGGGTGCTGGTTCTAATCCCGGCAGCTCCACTTCCCATCCAGCTCCCTGCTTTTGGCCTGGGAAAGCAGTCAAGGACAGCCCAGTGCTTTGGGACCCTGCACCTATGTGGGAGACCCAGAAGAGGTTCCTGGTTCCTGGCTTTGGATCAGCGTTGCTGTCCCTTGGGGAGTGAATCATCGGATGGAAGATCTTCTCTCTGTCTCTCCTTTTCTCTGTATATCTGACTTTGTAATAAAAATAAATAAATCTTTAAAAAAAAAGAACTTTTTTCCTTAAACAGAAAAACAAAATCTAAATAAAGTTAAAGATAATATTGACTTATACCCAGATTTCAAAAATAATTCTGAAAGTCAAGTTGATCGGGAGAAAACAATATGAAGAGGCCAACATTGTGGCTAAAAAGATTAAGTACAAGTTCAAGTCCTGACTGCTCCACTTCCAATCCAGCTTCCTGTTAATGCACTTGAGAAAGCAATGGAGTTTCAATTGGAATTTCAGTTTCTTGGCTTCTGCTTGGCCCAGCTCAAGCCTTTGAGGCCATTTGGGTTATGGATCAGCAAAAGAAGGTCTCTGTTAATCCCTCTCTCTATAACTCTGCCTTTGAAATAAATTGTGTTTTTAAAAAAATAGGAAAACTACATTGTTATCTATCAGCTTGCACTAAAGATTGAATTCTATCTCTTAGGCAATGTGAAATCCAGGTAAACAAATGGGTATTTGTATTGTGCTTTACACCTTTCTCTAAAATAAAGACACAATTCTAAATATGCCTTCTTTGCTGACAGGTTGTATTACATTAGCCTAGAGACTCAGGCAATGTTTAGTAACCATTTTTAGTATATATGCTGCCAAAGTGAGCATAAGAGTAACCATTTTTAAGCAAGTTAGAATAATACAAATAAATGAAGCTGATGGATTTTTTTCAAGCTTGAATAGTATTTAAATGTATTTTTATATACTATACAATATTTGGTGGTTCAGGAAGCAAACAATGAAAGGTGGAGAAACTATTGTGACAGACATAATATCAATGACATTTAGCCATTCATTCAATCCAAGTATCTACAGAACATAGTTCTCTCTCTGTATACTGGGAGCATTCTCATTCCAGAACACCTCCCAACCCCACCCCTGCCCATCTACTAAAATTCACCATGCTCATCTCTCCCACATAAAATAGCATTTGTGTGTATAACCAATGTACATTCTCCCATATACTCCAAACCATCCCTAGCTTGGTTATAATCCTCCTATGGTCTTAGGAAAGACTTCAGGCTCTCAGTTAAGTACACCAAGATTCCGAATCATCAGAAACTGGCAGATATTGATGTTGCGAGCTACCAAACTAGGGAACATTTGTTATACAGCAATAGATAATTAATGCAGTAATATAACTCCCTTTTTAGAGTTATAACCCATTATATGAGGTTTTTAAAGATTGCATATGCAACAATAGGAAACAAGGTCAAGAAATAATTCTTTAACGACTATCTGAAGTAAAAATCTACTTTTGACCATTTTAAACAATTACACATAAAATTTATCTGACTGATTTATTGATCTTAACATTCACTGTAGATGGTGTATCAAATCAGAACCAAATTACCAACCATCAGAAAAAGATTTTTGACAATTATGATGAAGGAATCAATTCTATTTAGGATACACAGGAGTAAAACAAAATGGGAGAGGAAGACGGAATATTAACATCAGTCCAAACCCTCTAGAGCGGGGAAGAACATCAACCTAAGCATAAAGAGGATCTTGAAAGAGTTACTGGGAAGTAATGCTCTTGCATCCATAAGTGACTGCCCCCGCCTCACTATATACACTCAGAGCAAAAATTCACATTTCCTATCTTACCCTTCAATCACTCCTGATTAACATCTATTACAGTGTATGAGGCATACTTCAAGGGATTACCTCCTATCCACCTGCTAACAAAACTTTACCCGTGAATACTGCCAACAAGAAGGAATACTCGGTGTTTCAAAGACACATAATGTTCCGTGAACATCATGATATCAGAGGAGACAGGCTGAGTCACTGCCCCAGCCCTCGCTCCTCCGTGTAGCCACCTGTGGCAGGTGATTGTGCAGTTACGCTCTCCGAAGGCCGAGTGGATTTACTCAGACGGAAGACATGCTTTGATTCAAGGACTGTGACCAGCAGGGACAACAAACCAGCTCTGAGGCTCTGTCTGAGGCTCTCAGGCTTGGTTGGATGTACTGTACTGGGGCCAACCCAGCGTTACCAGCTCAAAGCTCACTGGCAGCTGTTAAACACGCTGATTAAAATAGCTTAGATCATGTGGATCGGAAACTTACAGTAAAAATAAAGGTACACAACCTTCATAAATTCCTAATGTATCCACTTCATTCTACTCTGGCTTCTGTTGTGGAGACTGTGCATCATAGGGGTGTGATGGAAGACACCTCACACAGGCATGCCCCAGTAGTTCTTCCCAAGGATTTCATAAAGCTGGCTGGAAACCGGCCTTGGTAGAAGCATTTACACCACAGGCATGGGTAATCCAGACTAGGGTTTGACCTCATCACAGAGTGTACATATTCTTTTTTTTAATATTTATTTATTTTTATTGCAAACTCAGATATACAGAGAGGAGGCGAGAGGGAGGAAGATCTTCCTTCCGATGATTCATTCCAAGTGGCTGCAATGGCTGGTGCTGTGCCGATCTGAAGCTAGGAGCCAGGAACCTCCTCCAGGTCTCCCATGTGGGTGCAGGATGCCAAGGCTTTGGGCCGTCCTTGACTGCTTTTCCAGGCCACAAGCAGGGAGCTGAATGGAAAGCAGGACTGCCAGGATTAGAACCGGCATCCATATGAAGCCCCAGCACGTGTAAGGCAAGGACTTTAGCCACTAGGCCACAGTGTCAGGCCCTTAGAGTTCAGATTTTATCACCACGAGAAACGTTTCAAGTATTCAGCTGAAACCCCAGAAAGAAGATACAAAGAGCAGACTGGAGCCGGGCCATGGCAAGGAGGAGACAGGCCGGGTCAGAGCACAGCTTGAGGTAGAGCCTGCAGCCAAGGCCAGCTGAGTACAGCCAAGACACACTCAACCAGCAGCCAGTCTGAGAATAAAGGCTTATTGAGTAAGTCAACTTAGGAAGAAGGGAATTCAGTGAGAACCAACTCAGTCCTATATTGAATTTGTTATATCATCAGACACTCAGGATTCAAGAGCAGAAGGGCACAGTCAGGGTGCTTACAGACCAGGAAGAGAAGGGCAAACACAGAGGCAGCTCTAACCTGCAGAAGAAGGAGGGAGGACAAGAGTAGTGCGTTATGGAAGCACACAGGGAAGGATCTGACCCAGGACGGGAAGGCTGCCCAGGGGACATGATCTGTGAGCTGAGAATTTTCCAAGATGGCAACCAGAAACAAAAGCTCAACAGCCAAGAAAGCCGCTGCTGTGAAAAGAGATACTACAGGGAAAATGGGCAGGATTTGGCAAGTGACTGAAGTACAGCTGAGATGACCTTGGATGAACCCCGGTTGGGGAGGATCCCTTTTGGCACCCCTGAATCAGGTGGAGGAGGTGCAGAGCAGAAGCACCATTCACCTACGCAACCTCAGAGATGCGCGCAGAGCCTGGCCCTACCCATGGGCTCAGGCACAGACGTCACCATTCTTATCGCTCATTTAATGCTTAATCCACCTGTTTTCCAGGCATCCCCGAACACGTTCCAGTAATGAGACTCCACAGCTCAAATTCACTCAGCATCTCCTAGGAGCATTTACAGACAGGTATTGTGTATAAATGATAAGAGATCCACGTAGATTAATTCAGCATTTGGGGCTTGCTTCCATGAAACACTACGTCACAAAAGCAAGAACGCCCTATACTCCCAACCAGAGATGAATGAGAGTGCACTTTGGAGAATACCACATTCTTTCACACTACACGTTTTCAGATCCAAAGCATACACCTATCACTTATGAAGGCATGTCTGAACCAACTCACTAAAGCAACGAATTTTAAGTAGAATTGATGAAACATAAAATGCTTGTTGTTGTTTAATTTTCATCCTTTTAAATGAAAACAGTCCCAACTCATATGGAATGGTCGTAATTATAAAACAGCAAGTCTTCATGCAAGATTTTTTTTGCTTCCAGGATTTATTCTGTAAGTCAAGTCTGACTACCCTGTAAAATAACAGAAAAACCAACTTCACTTTAGGCATACTGGTAAATCAAGCACACAAATGCCATTTTACTAGCTGACAATTCAAATATTGAAACACAGACAGAAAATAAAACATATGACAAGGTTTTCATTTAGTGACATCCCAGAACACAGTTCAATCAAGGATCAATTTATTCTTCTAAAGTTGTTAGCAGAAATGAAATACTAAAATTAATAAGGTCATCTTCTTTGGAGTCTTGAGTTAAAAAGAAAAACTCAATAGAGATGCCTTAGACAAGACACAACAGTTCAAGGGGAAAAAAGTATGTTAAGTCAAACTATTATTTTCTTTCTCTTCTACCAACACACACACACACCCCTCCTGAACTTTCGGGAAGAAGAAACACCCATTCCATTAATAATGGCAAAGGTATCCCACAGGCCCCTTGTTTGACTTGCCCGTTTCTGCTGGACTTCACTGTTGAGCATCTTACATATGGGATTCTTTTTTCAAATATTTTTTTTCTGCTCAGCTGCCTCTCAGCCATGCCAAGTTAAACTTTCCCAAATCTTCTTGTTCTAATCATAGCACTGCAAACTCCAGTAAAAATAACTGAGTAGCGCCTCCCTGAAATGACTGGTATCTACAGCAAAAAAAAGCAACTTCAAAATTGAAGGTTTTTTTCTTAAATATGTTATAGCCAAGGTACCACATTTCCATAAAGCCTGAAAGTGGCATTAAATACAGAATACAGCACACACGACCACACTCAGGACACAAGTGAACTTAGGAATCTCCCTCAAGCTGTATAGCAACAACGATGCAAATGACTTACCAGGAACAATTAAGGTACACATTGACTTCTTAGAAAAAAAAAAAGATTTATCTATTTATTTGCAAGTCAGAGTTACAAAAACAGAAAAGGAGACAAAGATCTTTCACCCTCTGATTCTCACAAACTTTGTGTCATAAAACAGATCACCAGCCTCCAACCTAACTACAAACCACTCAGGTCCCAGCCACATTACAACACTTAACAGTTTATCTTCCCTTTTTCAACGTATTCAATATGATGCAGATAGCTTAAGATGAAAATTTTTTTTAGATTTACTTTATATAAGACATTGGAAGATAACCTTCAACCTTCAGCATGAGTGAACAACTGGCTTGGCCATCATTGATTTTCTTTAATGCAACATCCAATATCATGAGAAGGCAGAAGAGTTTCGATGTCATGTTCAAGGACACGGAGCAGCCACTGAGCAGTGGGAGGAGAGGGGGACTCAGAGGTCGAGACAAGGAGAGGGCTCCGATCCTCCATGTCTTTAAACACTGGAATCTTTGTAATGGAAGGAGCCAAATATTTATATGCTGTTCCAATCAGTAATCCTGGAGCCAGGCTTGTGAAAAAAACACCCCAAGTTCTCCTACATAACCAAAGATTTATAACATGAAGATTATTTGGGAAGTTGCTTATGAAGCACTGACATTCCTAACTCCAAATCTTCATCTATTCCAAGGCAGTTAGCCTGCTGGGAAAACTAATCGATGGTATGTTACATGTTGCAGCAGCAAGAAATCAGCAGGAGTGACTTACACAAACAGCGACATAAGACATCTTACTTAAGGGTTCTTTTCAAAGTCATTTGTATGTTCAAGCACACTGGTAACAATATGGTCGGAAAAGTTATACTCTTTAAACCCAGACAAGGACAAAGACACATGATGTCAATCCCAAATCTGACATGGGCTCCTGTCAGCCAGGGCAGCCGCTAGCGGCCATGGCATTCTTGAGTTATGGGCCTAGCAGTTGTGATAAACAGGTTTCATGAAGTGTTCGTGACACATCTGACATCATCCACTAGAGCTGAGGAATCAGTAAAGTATGAAGCAGAAAATACAGGGTGCAGTGATTTTCTAACATTTGGTGTTAAAACAGGTGAATGAAGAATTAGTAACAGCTCTATGAATACAGATAATAATGGATGCAGTATTCTTCCTTCCAATAATAATACTGGCTTTCTGGAAAAAAAACTGTATTAGATTTACACGTTATCACTGTGTTTTTGTTATTCCTACATCAGCTAAAATGACAAGTTAAGTAGTGGCGGAATGTCATTTTTTTCAAGCTAGCAATTGAAGAGAATTTTTAGCACTTAGAGAAGCTCAAGGCTTCAGCAAGAACTAAAGCATTAAAATCAGAGGCTAAAATTGGGCTCTAAAATATATGCTGCTGTCACAATTCAATTTCTGATGCCTGCCTATAACCAGCGGCATCCTTATGGATGTTGGGCTCTGAAGTCAATCAAAATGATTTGTCACATTGTTTTAAAGTATATCCCTTAGTATTGATTAATGACCAAAAAGTTCTCTCATCCCAGTATCCAACTGACTGGCAAGAAGACAGGTTGATGACATTTAGTATAGTAGAGAGAATTAACTGAGACAAAGGGGAGAGGGGAGATTACTGCCAAAAAAGATACATTGTTTCCATCATGAGCAAATGCCCTATCACTTCCTATGCTACCCATTGCAATTCCAAAATATTTTAATCTCTGTATCATGAAAGAAGAGCATTATCAGTAAGGAACTATATTATGCAACTATATTCATGTAAAACTTAAAATAGTTGTAAAGAAAATGTTTCAAAACTCTTTTAAAATTACAGATGGAGGGAAAAAAATCTTCAAAACTGAGAAGACTCTAGCAAAAGAGGAGGGAAGGTGGAATGAAGTAAAACGTGAAGGACAAAATAAAAATCGACATCAAATGGAAAACAAAGACTTCGAGTGACACTGTCAAGGTTGAAAGTACTGGCAGTTCAAAATGCAGTATTATAAAATCGTAACTTCACATTTATCTTCATAATTCTTAAAGATGATTTGTTTTCATCTACTTAAAAGCAGAGCAATAGCCAGAGATACAGAGAGAGATTCTCCATCCAGTGGTTCATTCCCCAAATACCCACAAAGCCTGGGTTGGGGTAGACTCCAACAAGGAGCCTGGAACTCCAGCCAGGTCTCCCCCAGGGCTGGCAGGGCCCAAGCACTGGAGCCAGGAATGCAAGAGCAGGAAACTGGATTGGAAGGGGAATTAGCAGGGACTTTATTTGGCATTCCACTCCAAGATGTGATGCAGGCACCACAGGCAGAAGCGTAACCCACCACACCACAATGCCTGCCTAGAGGGTATTGTGAATCATTTCAAGATACCTAATTGGTTGGGGGACACACATGCGCAAGACCACAGCAGCTGTGCTGAACTCAGGGTTCTGCCTTCTATTCAGCTTCCTGATGAGCAATAGATGATGAAGTAGGTACTGAGCCCCTGCCAATTACACAGGAGTTCACGTGACTGCAGTTCCTGCCTCCTGGACTCAGCCTGGCCTAAGCCTAGCTGCTGCATTCTTCTGGGGCTGAACCAACAGAATAAAGTTATCGCTCTCCTTACCTCTTCCTCAGTCTGCCTTTTTAACCTTTTGATAAGGTGAAAATTAAAACATTTTAAAAAGAACTGGAAAAAAAATGCCCCATATCGCTTAATGGTCCAACTCACTACCGCTGCCCAAAGCCCCAGCTGAGTTTTTAGTTCTATTACTAAGAACACTGGTTTGGACAAAGCCTTTGTGAAAACTGAAATGCCTTCTTCCCCACCCACATCACAGTCTAAAACAACTAAATTTAGGATGTCCCATTTTGGATAATTATAAAGCCAGTGTACTTGTAACAATTACGGACAAATAACAGAAACATGAGAAATGCGAAACATCTCTAAAGAGTTTATGGAAATGTATATTACAAAACGCTATGTCAGGCCCAGCATGATAGCTTAGTAGCAAGTCCTCTCCTTGCACGCGCCAGGATCCCATATGGGCACCAGTTCTAATCCCAGCAGCCCCACTTCCCATCCAGCTCCATGCTTGTGGCCAGGGAAAGCAGTCAAAGACAGCCCAAAGCCTTGGAACCTTGCACCCACATGACAGACCTGGAAGAAGCTCCTGTGTCCTGGCTTCAGATTGGCACAGCTCCGGCTGTTGCAGCCCGTTGGAGAGTGAATCAATGTACAGAAGATTTTCCTCTCTGTCTCTCTTCTATGTATATCTAATAAAAATAAATCTTTAAAAAAAACTATGCATGCATGAATTGAAAAATTTTTGCATCATAAAAAAACTGATCTTTTGAGTGCATTTTCCACAAACTTTCTTAAATATGATCATATCGCTTCATTTTCATGTGATGACTCAGAAAAAAATGATTGAAGAACAGCTCCTCACCTCTCCCTGAACCTTAATTTCATTGCTTATAAAGGACAAGTTTGAATTTATAGTGGCTCTAGGCATTATTGATTACAGAATTCTTCAACACTGTCTTTAAGATTCATTTACTCATATGAAATGCAGAGTTGGAGGTGGGGGACAGGAAGGGGAGGAGTCAGGAGGCAACGAGATCTTCCACCTATAGGTCCACTTCTCAAATGTCCACAACGGTCAGCACTGCATCTGGCCAAAGCCAGGAGCCTAGAAATCTTTCAGGTCTCCCATGTGCATGGCAGGTGGCTAGGGCCATCTCCAAAGCTTTCCTAGACAGAAAAGCAGAGAGCTGGGTTGGAAGCAGAGTAGCCAGGACTTGAATCAACGCTCATATGGAATGCCAGTATTGCAGGAACGTGACTCGAACCCACCATGCCACAATGCTGGCCCCCCAGAAGAAAGCTTTAAGAAGCCTTCTTTCCCTACTTCCCCCAAATACACAGACAACTTACCTAGTGTACACATGCACCCTGAAGTACAACATGCACTACACCTGTAACCCCTGCACTGGCTAATTCCCAGGGTCCAACCTAGACGTAGCACACTAGCATCACATGCACTGACCCTCCATGTCAGACCTTGTAAGATTAGAACAGGCCATCCTGGACTAGAGCTGGCTATGGGAATGGAAAAGCACCTTTCACAGCGTTATTAGACATCCCAACCAATTTCAATCTTTAAACATCTTAACTCCAAAGCAAAGAATCTTAACTCACTGGAACATCACGGTCCCCCTCCCGAGAGCCCTGCTTGGGGTGTTACCTGGGGCTCGCTTGCAGCCCTGTGTTCTTTGTTATCACTAATTATTTCTGTAGCCTGTGTAATCCACCCCATCCAGATGAAACGCCCTCCTTCCCAGAGCAAAAACTGTCCACAAGGTTTTGGTTCCCCTCTTGAAATTTCAGTTCATAAACTGAAGCTGAGGAAGTAAGAATTGTCTCTCAATGATCTAAACGAAGAAACAAACTAGAATAAGATGCAAGAACGCATAAACAAAGCTTACCCCTAGAGTGTAGCCTTTGATTGGTAAAATAATTTTTTCATCTTTTCCTCTGCCTAAAGGCAAAGTTGCCATAAAGTTAATTTCCTAAACCTCTCTCAAACACAATCATTTGTCTAAAATGAAGTTGAGATATTTAGATCCCTCTCACACAAAACTTGTACTATTCCAAGAATTTCAGAATTGAGAGGCTATTAATAATATTCACATATCCATCTAACAGAATTAAATTTTGCTTTAGACCTGCAGAAAAAGGAAAATAGGAAAAACCAGTCTAACAGAATTTCTCCCCAGCAGTTTATGAAAATATTCTTAAGTATTCAAATCTGAAAATACAGTGTAAAGCCAAATAAAAAAGAACTCGTAAATGAATGCTATTACTTTTTGGGCTACTGGAATGTGACAAAATTCAAACCCCACTCTTCTTTCCCTCCCAATAAACCCCTTCGATTCAGAAACATCAGCAACAACTTGGGAATGCAAAGGAATTTTCCATTTGCATTTAAATTTAACCATGACTTAAACAGAAGAAATACAGTTTAAATTTTTAGAGGTAGATTGAACCCAGAGGAATAGGTTGTTCGAACAGGAATTTCTTTAAAACTTATTTTTTTTTTGACTAGCAAAACAAGAAGGCTGTCAGAAAAGAAAACAGTATGAAAAAACACAGCTGAAGCCAAAGAAGCATCTTAAAATATAGCCTGCCATTGGAATGCTGCACAACAGTGAACTAATTACTGAAGCCCACCTCTAGTAAAGCCCCCCTAAACATCCATCTCATAGGTTTCAGGTTAAGTTTCTTTAAGCGCTTTTGCTACTCTGGATTTTTCAAATGACTGCAAAGTGAAGGACACTTTTTCTTTTCTTAATAGATGTATGTGGGCATCGTAGGAGAATATCTAATCTTACATATCACAAGGACACAGCAATAGTTAGGACACACAAAGGCCAGGCAAGTTCCAAGCTGACATGCTGCAGCCAGCACTCCAGCCAGTTCAACCAGTCCCCTTCATCTGACAAAATACATTTCCCATGACATTTTAGGGGAAGGGAAACACAGTTATCAAGTGAATAATTCCTACGTCTATCCTGCAAGTGCTTTTAATTCCATGTCAGACAATGGATTCAAGCCAAAATCTCTTGTTTTCCAGAAGGCAGTGCTGAGCACATGTCAGCCATATATATTTTGTAAACAACCATTTGGCCCATTGAGAGAGAAATTAAAAGCTTATGCTGTGAAATTCACATTGACACGCTGGTTTATGCTCAAAAGCTCAGGGCTCAATTTAGACTATTTTTCCCAGGTTTCCAGCTAAAAGAAAAAGTAAAAACATAGTAACCACAGCGGACAATACTCCAAGGTATTATTAATGCTGTGCCTAGCCTAAACTCCCAGAAGAAAAACATCAAGTAAGAAACAGTGCAGCACCATTAGGACCAACATTGACAAAACACTTGGATCCAGGTTTTTGGATGAATATTCTCAGGATTGGATATTCGCAGCGTGTGTAATTATGGGTAGTGATATCTTGATTTTATCCAGTGATCTCTTAATGAGGTTAGGAATAAGTAGTTGTTTTTTTTTTTAAGAAGTGAAAAGTTTCAAAGCTAGCTAAAGCAGAGCAGTGATCCTGTCTTTATTCTCATTTAGAGACTATTCCTGGTTCCTCTGGCTCAAACCCCTTTCCCACCATCCCAGACATCATTTGATCAGATCAAATCTCCGCATATACACATCGTAAACACATCTCAACATTTTAATTTCTTTATATCAAACACCAACACTGATCAGTTTTTCCAAGTATCTCAAAATTTTTTTGTTTGCTTGGTTTGGTTTGGTTTTTTGTTGGCCAGGGCCACTGTGACAAGAATATTCCCATTGAACACTCCAGCTTCTCAATTACCTCATCATCCTGAAGTGTAACGCCAAGTGGAAAGACAGAATTAAATGTTTTTTTCTTTATCATGTTTGAAGTAACAAATTAATTTTCTATCATCCTTCAAAGGTGACTAATGAGGTTCTTATATCATGAAATGACTGACTCATACAATTTGAATCATTTCAACCTACTGTCGCCATTATTGTCCCTGATCTTTAAGCATCACAGTAGCCACTGACGGAATCCTGGGACAACCTTTCCTCATCTTTGATGGCCTTGATGTTTTGTGGTATGACAAAATACTTCGATTTATATTTTCCATTTTCCACTCTAAACCTGGGGTCAGCCACTCTTGTTGGTGGGAAGCAGCATTTGGGGTCGACAGTCTGGGCCTTAGGAATGCTCACTGCAATCGGATTCATCAGTATTGCTAGTCCTTTTCAGGGAAGCAATAAGCAAATATATTTCTAAAATACACCCAGATTTAACTGTAACTGAAGAGCAATTAATGTTAAAGATATGTTAGAAACTCATAAAACCACCTAACGTGCCAGCAATCCCACTTCTGCAACCCTATCACCACCAAAATTTAGTGTGTAACTTGTAGAGGTATCCGAACCCTTCCGTTCACTGTACCATTACTCAAAATGCACAAAATACGGAAAAAATCCACGTGTCCACCAACAGATGACCAGTAAACACACTGGGATGGAAGTAAAAGAGAAAACTATTCACACCTTACAAAAGGAGGTCCTGCCATGTGACAACAATGTACATGAATGACAAGAACATGATGCCAGTTAGAGAGTGAAAAATACCACGTAATTCCTGATATACATAGAATCATTAAAAAGAAGCTGAATACACAGGAAAGTATGGAACACGGAAGGTTGTGGAGAATGGAGAGAGATGCAGGTGCGGAGGACAGAAGTGCAGCTACCTAACATGAGTACTTCCTGTCAACATTTTGGACCAAGTCAACATTTCTGTATTACAGACTAGAAACTGGGTGACAATAGGTCACAGGCGCTCTTCCCAACCGGACAACCAGCTGAAACAAAAGAAATGTTCCCATCATCTTTACAAGTTAGCGGGAAAATGGTACTAAAAGATTTTCTTAAACATTTATTTATTTGCAACACAGTGATGAGGGAAAGAGGGAGAAAGTAAAAAAAGTTAGACCTATTTTCCATAAACTTGAAGATTCTCAAGAGAAATCAGGTAGCTGCTAATTTTAATTTAAGGTCTTTGACACAGACATAAATCCATAGAACTTAGTCAAGTACAATTATAAATTCTAGCATTTTTAATTGACATATTTTAAACATTTAATCAGATTAGAATAAATTACAACTAAACATTTAATCAAATTAGAAAAATTATAACTAAAGATAGTATATAAGAACATATAGCAGTTTCAAAACAAGAAAAACTGAACTTTCATACTATAATACAATTGAAAACTTTCTAATACTATCAATTACTAACTTTGATGGGAACAGACTGATACTAATTTGTAATAGCTGCATATATTTTCAATAAGAGAATGATGGATTGCCTGATAGGCAAATGTTCAATAAAAAATGAGTTAGAAAAATAAATAAATTAACACAAAGATTTTCAACTTCATTAATAATCAAAGAATTGCAGATTGAAATAGGATATGTAATTATAAACAAATCACTGAATATTTTCATTTTAATAATGTAACCTATCAGGTTAACAAGTTTTAAGAAAATATAGGGCTTGGTGCAGTAGCCCAGTAGCTAAAGTCCTCACCTTACATGTGCCGGTATCCCATATGGGTGCCATTTTTTTCCAGGCTGCTCCACCTCCCATTGGCACCCTGCTTGTGGCCTGGAAAAACAGTGGAGGAAGGCTCAAAGCCTTGGGACCCTGTACCTGCATGGGAGACTAGGAAAAAGTTCCAGACTCCTGTTGCAGTCACTTGGAGACGGAAGATCTTCCTCCCTGTCTCTCCTCCTCTCGCTATATCTAACTTACCAATAAAAATAAATAAATCTTTAAAAAAAAGAAAAAATATAATGTCCCTTAAGAAAAGTATAAGAAAAATACAAAGATTTCAAAAAATGTCTCCAACAAAATAAACTTCTCTCAATTCCATTTTCCATACTTGTTGAACTCTCCCAGTAATACCTGCTATGTTACTATTCCAAGGATAATTTAATGACACATAGCCATTTTTTTTCATTGTATCCACTTTGTCCCAGCAATTCAACTTATAGGAGTTTATAAGGGAACTTTAAAAAGTACATAAAAATTAGAATTTAAAAATGGGTTTATAATGGACAAAAAAATAGAAATCCATGCATAGTTTTCTCATAATATTCATTTTCCATGAACTTCTGGAAGACCCTCTCACTTGCATGGATTTTAGCAACAGGATAAACTTTGAATTCCATTTTTCTGCCAACTTTTCTGAATACTTAAATATTCTCAGAGCAAGACTAAAAGAGCAAATAAGGACTTATGTGAAAGTGTAATCAAAGTCCAATTTACCACCAGACTTAGGAATGGAAACAATCCTGTGTCCAACAGGAAATTAAATGTTGGCATATCCATATAAAAAATATCACTCTTTAAAAATCCATTTTTTCTCACATGGAAAAATACTTGAGATATTATGGGGGAAAATATAGATAACTAAATCATGAGTTTGTTATGAATCTCAGTTTTATGTAAAGTATATGCACACTTCCATAGTGAGGAAGGCTAGTAAAAGGCTGGTAGTGGTACCCCTCCAAAGCTGTGGGTATACACAAATGGCTTTTATTTTCATATTTTAGTTTTTCTGAAACTTTAACAAAGTCATTTTTTTCATAAATATGTTTCCTGTGCAAATATCTAATTTCCATGTTTAAAATTTTTCTAGGACATAGAAGATGATGGAAGTCAATCATCCAATTAAACAAGATGATTTTTTAAAATACAGATTTATTTACTTTTTGAAAGTCAGAGAGAGGGGGAGGGAGATCTTCTGTCTGTTGTGTCTCCCCCACAATGGCCACAGGGCAGGGCAAGCTGAAGCCAGGAGCTTCTTCCGGGTCTCCCACCTGGTTGGTGGGAACCCAAGCACTTGGGCCATTTCACTTCTCTTCCTGGGGATTAGCAGGGAAATGGATCAGAAGCTTGGGCTATTGTAGAGGTGGAACAGCTGGGAGTCACAGCAGTGCCCATATGGGATGCCAGCGTTGCACGCCTTGGCTTTACCTGCTGTCCCACCATGAATGCTGGCACTCTTCCAGACACATGCTCTGCTCACCTCCTTAGCCTATATCCTGACCACTTGAAATATACTTCATATGCAACACTGGAAAACTAAGCTCCAAGTACAAATCATAACTACAGCCTCAACACCAAAACCTTCCATAAAAACTTTCCAGATTCAGTTGAGGGATCACAGCCTGCAGGGTACGGAATCCACCTTTTCCTCTCTAGTCCACATCTAGATTTGCCCAGATCAGCCCAGAAGCAGTCTGATCCGCATTTGTACCTCCTCAACCACCAGTGCCACTCACCCCATAGACGTGATGCTGGTGAATTTGGTGCCATGGATCCCATCGTGGTACTCAAAATGTGCCTGGGACACTCACCATGGCATCTATCTACTGTGGGCACGCAGAACTTCACTGACAAGTCTTGCAATTGCTCCTGGAAGGAATTCCTGTGTGAACTTCGCTTCAGAGATCTGTGCTGCTTCTTGCAATTAAAGGGTCTGTATTTACCTCATTTGTCAGGCAGGGAAGCAGGGACACACACACACACACACACACACACACACACACACACACGACTTCTCTCTCGAGATGTGTGCTACACTGGGCAGTTTCAGGGAGTTCAGACACATCCTCTCTGCCCCCAGCTTTAAGAACACCCATCTCCTGTCACATGGGTGGCTAGAAAGGGTCACTTCAAATTTAACGCCCATCACCAACAAACAGTGCCTTGTAACGGGCATATTGCAATATGTGAGTATCTGCTTTCCTGCTTGGACTGAGAGGTGCTAGGTAGGACCCTGGCCCCCAGGCCTCAGTGTCAGGGCCCAGAAGGCGAGTCCCACCCTGGCATGGGGTGGGCCTCGTGGTGGTGGCCGCTTCCCCAAAGTTCCAATTCACATCTCGTAACTCATATTTACCCCAAATTTTAACTCCACACTTTACTCAAGTGCATATATCCTGGAAAATAGACTTTTTACAACAAGGCGAGGAAGAATAAACAAAGCATCATACTAATTCTAAAACCTTGTGTGACTTGTGGAAGACTTCTGCTTTCCTCTTCCATGCATCTTACGGAGTTGCCCAGAACAAATAGCAGGTTCTAACATGCAGAAGCGGCAGGTGTCATTTCCAGGCCAGGACCTGTGATTGCTGATGGAATCTTCAAGGATTCCAACCTTGTCATCTGTCACACTCTCTGCCCCTGAGCCAGGACAAGCTGCTGGAGGGGGCATTCAGCCAAGAAGGCATGGGAATAGTTATGAGCTTTAACCTCTCGTGACCAATGGCACCACAGAGCCGACACTTTTCAGAGAAGGCAGGTGGGGCGAGTTTCCCTTTTCCAAAATTCTTGGGACCAGAAGTGTTTCTGGTTTCAGAGATTTTTGGATTTTTCAATTTTCACACAGACTTGACCAGTGAGCAAACCTAATGTAAATGGTCAAAATCTTGCAAAATCCAAAGCTTTTTGAGTAGGTTACTGCTCAAAACTTTTTTTTTTTAGTTTTGAATTTTATGGTACAATTCCCTAGGGCCTGAGATTTCTCTACCCCTTCCCAAATTCCCTCCCCCCAAGTGATTTCCCCCATATTATTACAGTAGTACGGTCCTTTATAAGCAGTCACAAATCCATCATTCTGTTAAGTGTGTCCTGAATTGCTGGTACAGATAATGGCATAGAGTCTAGCATCTTCTTGTCAAGATATATCCAACAGTTTCATTGGCAGTCCATCTTTGATCCGAAAGTTAAGATGCACACTGCAATGTATTTTCACATGTGGATATGATAGTCTCTATTATGCTGTCACTATACTTTCCCTTAAATGAGACGCCATGAAACTAAGTCAACAATAGGAATGAAGTTAAAAAAAATTCACAGCACCATGGGGTTAAATAACCAATGTGTTGATGAATAAATGAAAAGACACAAAAGCTTCCTGGGTAAAACGATGTTACTGTGTGATCTATGAGTCAATGAAGAATTTGGTAAAAGACACTAGCTCAAAACGTTTTGGAGGAGCCAGTGCTGTGGCATTTCAGGTAAAGCCTCCATCTGCAGCAAGAGCATCCTACATGGTTATCAGTTAAAATCCTGGTTGCTCTGCTTCCCATCCTGCTCTCTGCTGGCAGCCTGGAAAACACAGCAGAAGACAAGCCAACTGTTTATGCCCCTGGCATCCACAAGGGAGACCAGAAGAAGCTGCTGGCTTCTGCCTGCCCCTGCTTTGGCCATTGCTGCCATCCGGGAATGAGCCAGCAGATAGTGGACCTCTCTTCCTCTGACTCCTTGTAAGTCTGACTTTCAAAATAGATAATTCATGAAGCTTTCGATTCCAGGGCATTTCAGATTCAGATTTCTCGATGAGGGATGCTCAACCTGAATTAGTACGGTAGGAAGTGCACGCCAGAGTCAGGCCTTGATTCTCAGCACATCTGGCCACATCTAAGCATTCACGGGGCAGGTCAGGGTGCCCTGAGCAGCACTGGCTAAGGAGGAGATGGCAGAAAGGGGCATGCTGGGTAACAGAACAACGGCTGCAGAGGTAACCAGGGAGGAGCTGACCCTATCACTCAGGCCCTGCCCAGGACCCAGCCCAAGGCCCCCACACTCAGCCTGGAGGGAGAAGGACCACAACCAACAATAACCAGCTCCCTGGCTGCTGCCGCTCTTGGCTGGCGACACCGCACTTGTTTCAGCAGGCGCCAAGTGCATATTAGAATTCTTTTTTCGGGCCCGGTGGTGTGGCATAGCGGCTAGAGTCCTCACCTTGAAAGCACCGGGATCCCATATGGACGCCGGTTCTAATCCCGGCAGCTCCACTTCCCATCCAGCTCCCTGCTTGTGGCCTGGGAAAGCAGTCGAGGATGGCCCAAAGCTTTGGGACCCTGCACCTGCGTGGGAGACTGGATGAAGTTCCTGGCTCCTGGTTCTGGATCGGTGCAGCACCGGCCGTTGCGCTCACTTGGGGAGTGAATCATCGGACGGAAGATCTTCCTCTCTCTCTCCTCCTCTCTGTATATCTGACTTTGTAATAAAAATAAATAAATCTTTAAAAAAAGAAAAATTCTTTTTTCTACAAGGGAAAAAAAACTGATGATGTGGGCAGGAGGAAGAGAACAGAATTTTTTTTAATATTTAAATGATGAAGTCAAGAATGAATTGTTTTTTGTTTAGATTTGTTTTGTTTTTAACATGATTTCAGGTCCTAGGCACTACAGCAAGACCACAATTAAGTATATTAGCAAGGTCTTAGGCAGCATGAAGAAAAACAAAGTTCCTAGGAAACTCAGAACCAACAACTCAGAACAACACAGCTCTCAGTGCTGAGTGCAGGAGAAATTGCTCTCCTGTGTGCTCATAATGAGGTGACTATGAAACCCAATCCTTGGGGAAAAACAAGGGTTTCTCGGGGATCTTTCTCAGGAGTGTGTCTCAGGGTGGGGGTAAGCTAACAGTCCCTCAGCAAAGCGCCTTTCAGAAGAACCAAGTCCGTGGCTCAAAAACCAGGTCATCAGAACTCAGCTATGATGGGTTAGAGTGATCTAGCAATGAATGTCTCAGTACTTGGAATAATTAGACTGAAAATATTAAAGAAAAAAAAAGGCAGGCAACTTGATTGGAAAACAAACTAACCAGTTTAACCCAAAATCTAACAGGATGCTAGAAAACATCTTTGCAAGCGTTTGAGAATACTAAACAAACAGGGATAGATTAGATTGGACCACATGATGTGCAGATACGGTATGGCGGTAATAAAATGTTTTTTAAATATTTATCACACAGCACTGGTTTGACTGTGTACTCTTCAGGCACGTCTCCCTGACTACGACACGCACCCAACCCTGTGGTAGGTTACTGGGTGGTCCTGACACAAACCCTTCAGGCATCAGCTGAGTAGATGCAACAGCTCCGCATCTCAGCCAGCAGCAGTGCCGAGAAAGCTATTCTTAAAAAAAAAGGCGTTTGCACCTGTGGACACGAGTCCACTGAGGAAAGAGCTCCAAGCTCAGCCAGGCTTTTCTCCTCTTTTAAAAATATTTACTTATTTTTTATTGAAAAGTCTGATATACAGAGAGGAGAACAGACGGAGAGAAAGATCTTTGGTTCAGTGATTCACTCCAAGTGGCCGCAATGGCCAGAGCTGAGCTGAGCTGAAACCAGAAACTTCTTCAAGGTCTCCCACAACAGTGCAGGGTCCCAAGGTTTTGGGCCATCCTTGACTGCTTTCCCAGGCCACAAGCAGGGAGCTGGATGGGAAGTGGAGCAACCAGGATATGAACTGGCGCCCATATGGGATCCCAGCACATACAAAGCGAGGACTTTAGCCACTAGGCTGTCACACCGGACCTAGCCAGGCTTTTCTAAACACCAAATCACTCCCAACACAAGAACCAACAGGCAACCAGGGGCCCAGAATCAGACTTTGTAACTGAGATCTGTCACCCAAGGAGTTCACAACTGGCAATGAGTATAGAATAGGTGAGACACAAATGAAGGCAGGATGTCTAAGTGTCCCTTTCACAACAGTGAAAAGTCATTAGATATTAATTTTCTTTGTAGTCTCAGATATATCAATTATTGGCTAATGAGCAGAAAGATTCAGTCATCTACATTAAAGGAAATTTAAGACTGTAAATGTATATTCATTAATACACACACACACACACACTTCATTTTACACTTACCAATGATACGTGAATAGTGCAAGAAATCCTTCCACATGTCAAAGCCAGAACAATTTTAGATTGGACATTTCATAATGAATACCAAACAAGCATCTGCCTTGGCCATACAACACAGGGAGATACAGAAAGCACATGGCATCATTACATCAAGTTCAGCACAACTTATTTTTAAAGATGTATGTATGTATTTGACAGAGTGACAGACAGAAACAAAGATAAATCTTCCATCTGCTGGTTTGCCTCATAAATGCCCACAAGAGCCAGGGATGCTCTGGACCAAAGCCAGGAGCCCGGAGCTCCATGTGAGCCTCCACATGGGTGGCACCAGCCCAAGGACCTGGGCCAACACGCATTGACTTTCCAGCTGCATCCCAGGGAGCAGAGAACTATACTACTGTTAACAACATGGGGAAAATCAGTCAGGGAGTGGCAATTTTTTTGGGGGGGAGGGATTCTAGACCATAAAATTCAAAATTTCAAAGTAAAAAATCAAAAAAAAAGAAATAATGAGCCTCTAGATAAGCAGGTGGGGAAAAAAGTAGAGCAGCACAGCACAACGCAGTAACCTAGTGGCTAAAGTCCTCACCTTGCACACACCAGGATCCCATATGGGCACTGGTTCTAATCCCAGCTGCTCCACCTCCCTTCCAGTTCCCTGCCTATGGCCTGGGAAAGTAGTCAAGGACGGCCCAAAACCTTGGGACCCTGCACTGTTGTGGGAGACCCAGAAGAAGTGCCTGGCCCCTGGCTTTGGATCAGCTCCGGCTGTTGATACTTCGGGAGTAAGCCAATGGGCACATCTTTCGCTGTCTCCCCCTCTCTCTGTATATCTGCCTTTGCAAGAAAAATAAATAAACTTTTAAAATAAAAGTAGAGCAGCAGGGACTCTAACCAGCTCTCAGGTGGCACATCCCAAGCAACAGCTTAGCCTATTACAACACAACATTGACACAAGCAATAGAAATTTTCAATAACCCACCTGGCAAAACTACAGAGCGCACACTAGGCTGCTGGCAGTGCAGACATGTTAGCAGAACTAGATAAACTCTCATTACTAGAACTCCACATGAGACGTCCAGTTTCTAGGTGAAACTTTTACTTACCCCCGATCGGCTGGCTGCAAAGTCCCTGTTCAACCACTGTACTGTTCACTCAGTGTTATTACCATTATCCATACCAATCACAGACATGGCATTAGTGTTCTATTAATACTTCCCATATCTCTATCGCCCTCCGAACTATTTTATAAGGGAACAAATTAAAACCTAAGAAAGTAGTTCTGTACTCCTCCCCAAGGCTTTTCAAAGGGACAACAGCAAACCTACCAGCAGCAGCATGGCTCTCAAGCTTGCCTAAGAAGTTGACAAAAACCAGGCATCTTCCACACACTTCCAAGGATGAAGCAAAAGAGCAGAAGCTCCTTGGGTGGAGGAATCAGTGCACCTGCTGTCATTTGACCCCACATGGATTCCATGTGGGACGAAAACTAAGGATCCAGCCACAGGACCTATCCACTCAGACAAAGCATGAATGCTTCTCCAGAAAGAATGCAACTGCCTTGGAAATGCATTCACCGCCCAGAATCTAATTCTGAAGACCCAATGTAGGGGAGGAAAGCTGTGGAGATGTTTATTTTGAAAATGTTCTCCAGGGCCCAGTGCGGTAGCCTAGCAGCTAAAGTCCTCACCTTGAACGCGCCCATATGGGTGCCAGTTCTAATCCCAGCAGCCCTATTCCTATCCAGCTCCCTGCTGGTGGCCTGGGAAAGCAGCTGGAGATGGCCCAAAGCCTTGGGACCCTGTACCCATGTGGGAGTTCCTGAAGAAGGTCCTGGCTCCTGGCTTTGGACTGGCTCAAATCCAGCCACTGCAGCCACTTGGGGAGTGAATCCACGGATGGAAGATCTTCCTCTTTGTCTCTTCTCTCTGTATATCTGACTTCACAATAAAAATCAATAAATCTTTAAAAAATGTTCTCCAGGTATGTGCTACTTCAACATGACTTGTCCAAGGGGATATTCAAAACCACTACGTTGCCCCCAAGGCCAGGCTATTGTGGAGGACCCAAGCCAGACGGACAGTGGTCTGTAAGGGGACTGGTTCCCCAAGATACCAAGGTCCTTGGGCTCTCCAAGCCCTTAGGCAAAATGGTGCAATGTTTACACAAAGCCTGTTCACAACACCAGTGAATTGTATCTTTAGATCACCTATAATATACCTAATATAATGTAAATGCTATGCAGACATTTGTTATACTGGATTGTTTCAGAAATTGCTAAGACATTCCTATATGCTTAATACGGATGCAAATTTTTCCTGCTATTTTCTATATACAGCTGGTTGAATGCATAAACGCAGAACAGAGATACGGTGAACAACTACAGCAGGGCCTACTCGTTTCCCCATTGGTGGCATGCCACTGGCTCAGTCAGTCCCCGTTAGCTAGGGTTACAGTCACAGAAAGCACTGCAGTTTTCCTTTTCTTTAAAGATTTATTTACTTATTTTTATTGAAAAGGCAGATATACACAGAGAAGTGGATAGAGAGTGAAAGCTCTTCTGTCCACTGGTTCACTCCCCACCGGCCACAATGGCCAGAGCTGAGCTGAGCTGATCCGAAGCCAGGAGCCAGGCATTTCTTCTGGGTCTCCCATGCAGGTGCAGGGTTCCAAGGCTTTGGGCCACCCTGGACTGCTTTCTCAGACCAGGAGCAGGGAGCCAGGTGGGAAGCGGAACAGCTGAGACATGAACCGGTGCCATATATGGAATCCCGGCACGTGCAAGGCGAGGACTTCAGTCGCTAGGCTGCTGCACTAGGCCCAGCACTGTTTCTGAAAACATGCAATTCTTCAAGTAAGATAACCAGAAGTCATATGCACCCTCCACATAGAACACCGCCTATGGAGAAAGGATTTCACGGTTCTCCCAAGCCCAAGTGGGCAGGAGAAATACCAGCTAGTAAATAATAATGGTTAGTTGGCCATAAGGAAAATTAAGATAAATTACTAGTTCTTCTAAATGTGCCTAAGAAGAACAGACTTTATTTCACACTTAAAATTAACAATTTGGTTTGCAACTGCATTACACACCGTTGGTGAGCTGCAATGGAACAGCCATACTCACACTGTGCAGACTGGATCAACACAGACATTTCAGAAAACCAGTTTGGCAACAGAAGAGTACTTAAAAACAGTCGGGGCAAGGGAAATTGAAAGACTAAGTTGATTTGGGTACAAAATTTGGGGGGGTCCATACAGATATTTCACAGCACACATTTTTCATGAACTTTTGGAAGCCCCTTCATGTGCACGTATTTCTGAAATGTTTTGTAACAAAATGCCGTTATCTTTTAATTCCATTTTCCATAAACTTCGTGAAGAACCCATGCACTATTTGTCATTGGGCAGCTCTCTACGCATCATCTCTCTGTTAGTCAGGGTTCAAGAATTTAAACTCACATAATCCTTGGGAGGGATTCAGTTAAAGTAAATAAAATCTTCCCAAATCTAAACACAAAAACGACAACCCGGCACCAGGAAGATTCAAACTCAAAACATGTCGGGCTACCACCTTCATTTCTGGTCCACTCTCCCTCTTTTTCCTCTACTGTGACCCCCCCATCTCTGTTTACCACCTGCTTGCAAGTGGCCCCTCCAAGACCCCAAATGGTGGCCCTAGTTCCCAAGTATTGATTACTTATCCATTCAACTTTCTAACATTTCCAGGGTCTCAATCCCAAGTACACATGGTCCTTCCCCCTCAAGACAGTTCAACCTACATTCCATTGGTGTGAAAGCAATACTCAGTAGAAACCAATTCTCAGAGTAACACCCAAGTTACCATTGTTCCCCATTGCATGAAGTTTTTCCTATGGGCACACTTAGGAACAAAAGGGGATCAACTCTGAGATGCTTCATCAATTTCTCAGCACCGAAAAGCCACAGTTTGATGTCACCACATTCTTTTGCAGGGTTCTCAACATCTGAGAAAAACTGCTCCTAGAATCACCAGGGAGCTCAGGCCAGGCCCAAGCCGCGACCTCCACAAAGTCTGCCTTCACCAGTAGTCTGGAGAGAGGTCAGGGATTTTCATTCGTTTAAGTTCTTTCAAAGGTTCCAACCATTGCCTTCCATGGTCCTTTCTTGTTAATAAAGGTCAGATCTTCTAAGCTGACAGTGAGCACCAGGCCTGCTGTTCTGAAAAGATTCGCCACTCCATCCTAGTTAATTTGCATCCATGGCTAACTCAAATATCAGTTTTGAAATAAAAATACATTCCTGTTCAAATGTGCATATTAATGACTTACAGGCAATCTTTTCAGTTGATTGAAAAGTATGAAGCATTAACTTATCAATTAATCTGTTTTAATACTCAAATCAATCAATTATGGAGATTTCTTTAATCATCATACATTCCCAATTCTTCTTGCACCAGTTCCCAGCAGCCAGTTCAGGGTGTGACAATATCTAGACGTGTTCCCCTAAATTCTCAGACACACGAAAGCAAAGCAATGGGAGAGAGGCAGACAGCAAGTGCCACATTTGCTGCAGAACACTGATGTTTTATTTGAAATTCATTCAGGGAGATGAATGGAGGTATGTATGGGCTCAGGTGGAAATGGTTCATAATGTTAAACATGAAATGCCCTAAGTAATTTGCTAAAACTTGGAGTCAGACAGCTGAGACTGTAGAGGAAAAAAAAAGACTTACAAAGGATGAGACCAATCTACGGGCTGGTATGGACCTGCCAGACCCTGCAGAGCTGCCTGCCCTAGGATCAGACATGGGATGCTACTAACATCTTGACTCCCACCTCCACCTCTTCTAGCTGACAGTGAAGCCTGCAGGGTCTGGAGCAGGATTTACAACAGTCCTTCCACAAGAATTTAGGTGCAAGAAGAACATTGGTTTGTACTCCAAGTATGGTTTTTTTCACCCTAACATTCAGTTAGAGAGAGGGGCCTAGCCCTGCCCTGCCTCCCCGCCCCCGGTGTTGGTGGTCCCCCACACAAGCACACAGTCCCAATAGGCTCCTTAATTCCCAGAATGAGTCCTTGGCCTGCACTCCTTCACTCAACTGTCAAAACACACAGGCATGTCCTTAAATGGACAACATGGACTATCTCAGGGGTAAGTTTCCACCTCAAGACGATAGCACTGCTTGGTTCCCTAACAGAACTATTCTTTCAATGAAGTCCCTAGGTAACTCTGGGATGTCACTGAATCGGTGAGGACACTGACTCTGAACGTGGGCAGATTTCTCAGACTTTAGTACAAGAATGGGTCTATTCCTCCTCAGTAGCTGTTTTTGCTTCATGCCAAGCCACTGAACAATCCTATTTCCAGCTGCCAAGGCTGCTGTCAAGCAAGCAAACTCAAAGTGTTGCCCTCCTCCAGTGCCAGTGGAAGATCTGCGCTCATATACTCCTGTACGTTTGCGTCACCAGAACCCTACGTTTTCTCTCTTCTTCCTTTAATTTTCCCTTTGCTCCACTTTCCTGATCTATTAATTTTATTCTCTAAATAGAAATTCCCTCCACAACCTATAGGAAGAAATTCAACCTGATCTGTTAGATGAAATAACCGTACGCAACTGCCATATCATGTTGGCTAAACAGATGGCCACCACCTCCCACACCTCTAATCTATTGAGAGGGACCCTTTTCCACAGCTCTGGAGCATACACATACACACACCCCTATATCCAGAGGAGTTGAATCATATTTAACCTGCCTAAACTTCCGGTAATCTGAGAATGCTATGTAACCACTGGAAGTGTGAGGACAGTAAGTAAGATCTCAAAGTCAGATGGATTAACTGTCATCAATGGGAGACTTTTAAAGCAGCTTTGTATCTTCCTATTTCAGCTTTTGAAGTGGATTAATTCTGATTCTCTTTATACAAGGTTGTTATCTTTAATAGTACTTACATGACGATAATAATTATGGTAAAAGATTAGAGAGACAGCAACTTGTATACGTGCTACAGAGGCCCAAATTGTACAGGCTGCTACTTACCTGCACTCACTGATTTAGAAACCATTTCCTGAACACCTAATCGGCACTGATTGAACTGGAGCCTTTGATGGTGTCCCTCCTGCTCAGTCTCCTCTTTCAACAGCAGTGGGCGTGGCCGGCCACATCTTGACTTGCTTTCCAGGGTAACACAGATGCTCCTCTTAGGGCTCCCAACTTTGGCTAGATGCTTCTCACCTCCCTGACGGGTGATCTCCAGGGTGTCCCAGGGGTTGGCTGTCTTCTGTCTGAGACTAACTACTCCCACGAGGCCACTTGGTCCCACAGCTACAGTTACCTCGGTGACACTCCTGACCTCCACTCACTTATCCAACTTCCTTCTTCACATCTAACAAAAATTTCAACCCACCACCTGGAAGGATTGAAAACAGACACGACACTGTCAGCACTGGCATGTAACACTCTAATAAGACAAAGGTGGAACTAAACTATGCGTCTCGTTAGAAGCAATAGACATGGCTTCCAGCCTTCACATCACGATTGCACTGGAGTTGTCATCAAGTTGGCAGTGCATGTAGGAAACAAGCTGCAGATGTTTTAGTAAACAATTTACAGAATGCCCTAAGCAGATAGGCTGTCCTCAACTGCCTACTGGTGCCAATTTTACATGTTGCTTAGATGTGTGATGGAGCGGGAGAGAACTAGAAGTACAGCAAGAACCAGCAGTGTAAGGAAACGTACACTATGCACAGAAGAATACAGAGAATGGAAAAAAAAAGAATTCTGCACTGTAGTGGTTTAACAGTATAAGAAATTATACACATTGTATACATTTAAATTATATAGCTTGATGCATTTACAAGTACCTAGTGATCCACTTAATTAACTTCCCTATCACCTCTACACAATTAGTATTTGTGCGTGTGATAAAAACATCTTAAGACCTATCTTCTAAGCAAACTTCAAGCATACAGAGTAGCACTATTCATTTTCATCATGCTGTATGCTGGATCTCCAGAACTCAGTCATCTTGCCTAACTGAAACCTTACACCCTTTGACCAACCCAATCCCCTATTTCTCGTTCCTGGCAGAGACCACCCTACTCTACCGTCCCATGAGTCTTACCATTTTACCTCCCACAGGTGACATTATACAGTGTTTCTATGTGTCTTACATATTTCATTTACCACACTATCCTCCAGTCCCACTCAAATTGTTGCAAAGATTTCCCTCTTTTTAAGGCTGAGCAATATTCCACTTAGATAGGTGCATCAGATGGTCTCCACTTTCTTCTGGTTCATCTGCTGCGAGTCTTTTAGGTTTGTTCCATATCCTGACCCTTATGTGTAATACTGCAATGAACATGGGAGTGTAGCAAGCTCTTTGGAGTTCTGAACTTAGTTCATCTAGACACACACACACACACACCCCTCCAGCTCCATTAACGGGGTTGTTGGACTATACAGTTCTATTTGAAATTTTTCAAGTAACCTCCATCCCCTTTTCCATGATTCTACTACTTTACATTCTCCTCAGCACTTTATAAGGACTCTCTTACTTACACAACTGCTAACACCTTTTATCGTTTTGTCTTTCATTTTCCTCCTCATTAAAAACATGGAGTACCATCTCTTACCCGTTAGTCATCTGAGTTTCTTCACAAGTATTCTTCAGAAGTATTCCTCTGCCCATTGTTTTACATCAGTTTATTTGTATTTTTTGAATTTAAATGGACTAGTTCTTAGTCTGATGTTAATTCCTTATCATTCGATAGTTTGCAAACACTTTCACTATCTCTTGTCATCCACAAGGGTTATAACAGCCCTGGAGGGACAGACTGCTACTCAGAATGCAGTCAAAAAAAGAACAAATGGGATTTTTGTTGGAAAAACATCCTTTTCCTAATTTATAGGCAGAAAGACACTTGTGCCCTAGAATGGGAGACAAGTAGGTTTTTTTTCCCCCCATTCTCTGGGCTATCAATTTATCTCAACCTAAATCTCATATCAGCATGTGGTCTTGTTACTGCAACAAGACACCAGAGAGAGAGAGAGAGAGAGAGAGAGAGAGAGAGAGAGAGACCGACCAACTGAGACCATGGCAGGAGCAAAATGCCACAGTGCCACAGTGCACCGTGGGTCAGTTAGAGAAAACACGAAGACTGAAGCTTTCTGTGTGCTGAGGCGTCCTCTGGGACTTGTCTGCACCATCTGCTTCAAGGCTTCCTTTGCTGAAAAGCAGCTTTTTAGCTGGGCATAATCCCATTTGTCTAACTTTACTTTTAGTGTCATATCCAAGAAATGGCTTTGAAGATCAAGGCCAGCTCATCCCTATGTTGTCTAAGACAGTTCCAGCTTGGGATCTTACATTTTAGACAGATGCGAGTCGATTTTGTGTATGGTGAATGTGGATATACAATTTTTCCAACACCATGGGCTGGAAAGATTGTTGTTACCTTATATGTTTGGCACCCTTCTCAAACATCAGTTAACCGTAAATGTGTGAATTTCTGCCTGATTTTATTCTGTTCCACTATTCTATATATCTGTTTTTATGCTAGTGCTATAATGAGGAGATAACTGCAGCTATATCACACAATCTGAAGTCAAAGCATAATGCTTCCAGTATTGCTCCTGTTCAGATTGCATTGGCTATTTGGGGGTCCCTTTTGGTTCCATATAAATTTTAAGATTTTTGTTTGCAAAAGTAGAAAAAGCAAAGGCATTGATATTCTAATAGAAGCGAACTCAATCTGTAGTATGCTTTGGGGTGGGCACTTAAAGCACTGAATTCTTTTTTTAAATAAAGTTCCATAGGCTCAGGGATTTCCCTTTTCACCCCCCCTTCCCTCTCTCTCCCACTGTCTTCCCTCATATTACAATAGTAGTCTTTCAGCAACAGTCACAAGTCCATCATTCTGCTATTTAAGTGTATCATGACATTGTAGATGAAGACAATGGAAGAAAGCAGAGCATCCTACTGTCAAGACTTTCATTGGGAGTTCTTCATTTTCTCAGGAGTAGAGATGTATACTTCAATGTATCTTCACTTCTCAGTATGCTGCTTTCCATTACACAGCTGCTCTAGGTGAACATACGTATATGCATGTTTACCTACATACTACTGCTCTTACATTTTGCATGAAGGCTGCCTTACATCAGAGAGAACATGAAAGTTGTGCTTTTGGGATTGGCTTATTTCACTGAGCATTACAATCTCTAGTAACAACACTGGTTCTTGTAATCCTTATATACCAGATGTCTCCCCACTTCGTGTGTCTCTTAAACATCACTTATCCAGGGTAAAATCTTTCCCCCTAGCTGATTCATTCCTAAGATGGGTTAGTGTTAGTTCACAGAACTGACGAGTCTTACAAGGTTTCCCCATGTTAGCTTACACATCTCTCCATGCCAAGGACAGGCTGGTACACCAATGCAGAACGTGATTTCCATCGCTTACTCATATGTATCAAAAAGGGCACACTGAAAGAATCTATGTGTGGTGTTTTCCTCTGTGCCTTAAGAGATCCGGACTCTGAAGGACCCAAGTAACAAACTGTAGGCTCTTAATAACTCTCACATGGACCACAGACACAGCCTTAGCTATAGAGTCCTTGCAGTCAGCAGGACACATTCAAACGCAGAGGACGACACTGCCTTGTTCAGTCCATATGCCTTGAAGGGCCTGAGATCTTGCCTGGCAAGACTGCTGGTTGATTGGGAAAGTGGCCCTCTAATACCCCTTCGCCCAACAAGCAAATGGCACCCCACCCTTCCAGTTCACCTCATCTTTGTTCCTCTCCTCATCACTCCCCCTCAGTTCACTTCTAGGACCTAGCTCCACATCAGCCTGACCTAAGCAGCAGCATCTCCCACCTGGTACCTTGTTTACTCAGCTTCCACTCAGCCTCCCGAATCTATGTCTGTGATCCTGTTAAAGATCAGATCAGGTCACTTTTCTATAAAAGCCTCCGAGGGACTGTGCAGCTCACTGGGCTTAAAGAGCATTTCCTGCAAGGTCGCATGATGAGGTCTTACTCTCAGCCCTTGCCTTCTCCTCTGATCACACCTAGGCACACTCCTCCACATTCACCTTGACTCCAGATCCTCCGGCCTCTGACCAGTCCTCAAATCCTCCACCTCTGTCCTGCCTCAGGGCCTTTGCACTCTGCTGTTCACTCTATCTGGATCCTCCTCCTCCCCCAAAACACACATGGCCAAGTAGTGCATCTTAATTAGAGCTTCACCTGTGTCATCTTTCCGGCAGGACTGCCCCGACCCTGTTGTCAAAAACTGCAGCAACACACACCAGCTCTCCATGTCATATCCCCTTTCACTTTCTCTTCTCCCTAGAGTAAACAATCATCTAAACACGTAAGTCTGCCAACTAGGGGTCATGGGTCGGATCTAGCTCAACACCTGCTGACGCTATAAACAAAGTTCCGTCAGACACAACTATACCCATTCACAGATGTACCACTGATGGCTGTTTTCACACTCAGAGTTAAGGCAATGTAGGAAAACAGCGAGCCCACAAAGCTAGAACAGACACTATCTGGTTCATTACAGAAAAGGCTTGCTAACTCCTGCTCTAATGCACTATTCTGTGTCCCATCCAGGTATGTATCTCCACAAGATCAAGAATTTAAAATGTTGCAAAGTTAGCTCACTGCAGTTTCCAGCATCTGTTGCACAGTAGGTGCTAAGCGAACCCTTGCTGAATAAGTAGCAGAATGTATATGTGCTGCCAAAGCAAGCACAGAAACAGCAGAATGAATGCGTGAGCTGACAAGACTGACTTAGCAAGTCTTGGACATGCTGGTGACTTTTCTTGAAACCATATCCAAAAGGAAATCAGAAAGATACCAGTGATACAAATGTATCATAGAACACACTCAAAATATTCATGGAACTACTACCCAAGCAAATGAGTAGAATATGCTTAAGGCCTTTGCTTCTCAAACAGCCAAATTAAAAATAGCTAAATGCAAAGCGGAATGTTATGATACCTGTCATAATGATCTTAATCACCTAAGGAGCAGCCCTGGTGCCCTCTGCATGCCCTGGCTCTTACATCAAGAACTCAAACACGTCACTTCTACAACAGCATATTTTAGGAAGCCTCTAGAAGCTCGCAATGAAGCGGTCTTGCTAAGGTTCAGGCACTGTAAGTCACTCACAGGAGAGCTTTGGGCTCTTAATTAGAACCAGGCCCTCTTCTTGAGGTCCCCAGAATCAAGTCCCTCTCTAAACTGAACATCGTACTACTGAGGTACCTTGTGTTTATGTAAATCTCCAACCTGTTTTTCATCTTAAGCATGTCTGATCCCTCAGAACAAGAAATTAAGTCATTCTCAGCTCCTCTTCCTTTCTGTCTCCCTTTGATTTATTAAAAAGACACGGCTGCCAGTGCTCAGAGAATTTAGAGGTGGGGAAAAACAATCTATTTAGAAACAATTCTGACTTAACTGCTGTGTCATTTCCTATATATGTCTCCATTCCTCTGAATTAGGGGGGACATTTGCATTAAAGCCATATCTCTCTTACTTAGAATGCACCTGCTCAGGCTGATTAGGCCCCAACTGAAGTCATAATCCTCTACTTTTTGAGATCACATCCATTCTAACAGAATGAGTTATCACTTCTACTGAGACAAAGAGATAGAAAAGTTCAGGATCTGTAAAAACAGAATTGCAGAATTGTCACCAAACGAAAGAAGCAAACAGTGAGGGGGGCGGGGGCAGGAGATGTGAACAAAGAGACAAGGAAACAAATATAAGAAACAAGTGCTAGCAAAGATTTTCTTATGAAAAGCACTATCACAATTTGGAAATAATTAACATTCCATGGGACTTTCTGCTCACAGAGCTAAATTCTTCCCTAGTGCCGGAATTGCTGTGTGTTACAGTATTTAACTAAAGGTCAGGCAATGCTGTTTGCTCACAGGCCACTGGGCAAGGGTGACCATCATTAACAGCAGGGATTACAGATCAGTTGCTCACACTATTGTCCCATAATGACACACATGATCATATAGGTAAGGGCTACCCAAGCAGGTTCAGAAGCCAACGCTCTACTGAGCTTCTGCAATGTCTTCATGCATAACAGCATGAAGTGTGACAATGAAAGACACACACACACACACACACACACACACCGCAATACAATGCTATGGTTTGAAAGTCCTGGGGAAAGGACCCACATCTACCTTCAATCATGCCCAAAGTTTCAGTTCCCGAAGCCAGCCCAATGCAACAGGACTTGCACAACACTCTGTTAATGCTACAGTAGAATCAAAGAGTAGCAACTATTGTTAAACATAGTCCCCTCCTCACTCCACCAGAAGGGAAAAAGCATTTCACTCACTGTAACTCCTATTTTACACTATTAAAACTGTAGTACAATGTATTGGACTAATAGCATCTTTTTTGCCTTTAAGCATTGGTAAGAATTTACAAGTCTGATGCTTCAGACATGACAAAAACTGGCCTTGCTAAAAATGAGTAGCATAAAATAATTACATTCCCTAATTTCCTTTCTTTCTAGATACACAACTAAGCAAAACATTATTCAAATGATATTAAAATAAATAGGTATGCTGAATAGGTATTCGGCTAGATATATATAAGGTTAATGAAACTGCAAATATTCCCCAGGAGCAGGTCAAGAGTATGCAGCAGTATCTTAGACACAGTGAACTATATGGGGGAAAATTACTTCATTCCCCTCGGCAAACCTATAGTGGCATTTATAGGAGCCACCTGTGTGGATTCACATGTATGCAGCTGCACCTGTAAATATGAGGAGGATGATCTATTTATTAGGAGAAAGGTGTGTAAGCAGCTCAACAAAATTTTACAGGATCCTGCAGGCATTAATATCACAACATGAATTTTTATGAGTTTTCAGGAGAAAAAACTATGCATAATAAAAGGTTGATAGGATCTGTCAGCTCCCAGCAAGTGAATATATACAGCCTGGAGCTCTTAGTGACCAGGCCCTGCTCTGAAGAGGGCACTGCACCCAGGAAGCCTCTGCCCTGCTTAGCACTGGAAGGTTCGGGAATCCCATTCAAGCTCAAATGCAAAACTAAGTCCCAGAGAAGCTACACCAGCACAAAGTTCAGACTCGCCCTGAGGATCCCAAGTACCAAGGAGTGAAGAGCAAGACCTGCTAGATGACTGTCATCCTCTTCCTGCTAAAGCCTCGTCACCATTTTTAGGATCTCTCGTCTTCTGCGAGGGTGAGGGCCCTGCCTTAGAGTGACAGGTGGTATTTAGAGCATGGCCCTGAACAGAAGGTTGTGGCTAGAAGTGGTACCTTTAGGAGATAATATCCTTCGGCTGGTCTCAGGATAACAAAATGGCACAGACAGCCTGCAAAGAGATGAACGGAGGGAGGGCTTCTCCATTTGCTCTCTTTACAGCCCCGAGTATCCATCAGTTCAGCAAAATTAACTCGGAAAAAAACAAACCTTTTCTTTTTATAAATTGTGCACAAGCAATTCTCAGACTACTAAGGGAAATGAGAAGCACACTACCCCTAATGGGGATGACACTTTTTAATGGCTGCCTTGCTATTTGAGGCTCCACTTGCCAAGCACCAGGGTAAACATCCAAGTCGCATCTACTTAATCAGAGGTCTTGCAGCCCAGCGTCTCTCTCTCTCCCCATTGCAGAGAGAAGTGATCGGTGCTGAAACGAGACATTAGTGTCCTTCTAGAAGTCACGCTGAAGCAGGGACGCAAATGTGTGAAGAAGTGTGCTTTCAACACACACATAAACACTTGGGAACTTTGTACAAGCTACAAAAACATTCAGGAGCAATGCAAGGAATGCCAATGCGCCCCACAATGCTTTGTTTCTTGGGGAGAGCAGGTCAGTGCCCTTTACCTTCAGGTCCAAACTGAGAATCACAGAAAAGCCAGAAAGCAACCAAAAGTCAGACAGAGAGGGCAAACAGGTTACGTTCAAACGCTATCCCTGTTAAGAAGTGGAAGACAAGGATGTCTCTGAAACCAGGTTCCTTACTGTGAAATGGGGTTGCCACCCTCCACCGCGCAGCCCCAACAGCACAAGGTGAAGACGAGGATGCGAAGACACACCCAGCACAGCTCCAGCTCCCAACAGAGCCCTATGGGCAGCACGGGGCCAGCCGTATGAGCCTCGCCACAAGGCCGATGCTCCCCTCCTAAAGCTCCACAGCAGGCCTTGCCCTCACACAAGCATCAGAACTTGCCGTCAAGCTCCCAACAATACTCAAAGTCAAACCTCTATTAGGACTGCAAAGGAAGGCACAGCCCATACCAAAAACATGGCTTCCAGCTCTCTGTTGAGCCCCAGCACCCAAAAACTCAATACACAGTCTGTTATGAATAGTCCTTGGGCCGCCCATTTGTATTCTGAGGGAACTCTTTTAAGGTGGTAACAAGGGCGGGGTGGGCATAGAGGTAGGATGAGCATGCAATGGAGAGAACCAGAAAAAGCCAAGGCCACACGGACCAGGGATTCACAGGCTGTCAAAGCTGAGGGGTGTCACCAATCGCTGTTGTGTCTGACCTCCCAGGAACCCAAACAGCACTCTGCAACTGTGCTCCACACAGTTCATACTAACCATTAATAGATGGGTCATTCCATTCTTGAGTCCCTCCCTGCTTGTCCTGTGGGAAACAGAACTACTGAAATCAGACAAACCATGACCAGTAAAATCGCTGTGAGCTTCACTCTCCTTACCTGGAAAACGACACCCTCTACCCTCCTCCCAGAGCAAGGGAAGAATTAAATGTTACAATGTATATTAAACATTTGTACATTATCCTGCATACAGTAGGTCTTCTTTCTTGAATAAGGCCCACACTAAAATGCATTCTCATATTTTCCAAAGCCAGATGGCCACAGTGGATCATTCCTTGAGTTTTGTGCCCATCCGTTTTTTAACTTGAAAAGCAAAAAATACAGATTCACTCCCTAGACATCCATAACACCTAGGACAGAGCCAGGATCCCAGAACTCAACCTGGGCCTCCCATGTGGGTGGTGGGAACTGAAGCAGAGCGCACGCTGGCAGGAAGCTGGAATCAGCTGGGCAGCCAGGACTCGACGAGCACAGGGATCTGACACAGGAGGCAGGCGTTCTCAGCCACATCTCACCTGCTATAGCAAATGCCCGCCCCAAGAATCACTTGTAATTAACAGCATCTGAAAACCCAAGTATTTTTAACAAGATGCACACTCCTGGCTGTATCTGAAGGCAATCTGAATGCCTCGTACTTAGTTCTAATGTTGCTCCTTTACCTTTTAGAGAAGGAATCCAGTCAATTAAATCATTAATGACAGATTTAACGTTCTGTTTGCAGTCCAGATGTGAATATACCAGGTGTCTATTTTCAGGGCTCAGTCACTGAAGTTGAGACCACTTTCCCCCAGCTTTATATGTTTTTATAGCACGTTATTACACACATAATTGAACACTGCAATTCAGCAACCAATTGTGGAGAAGAGGTGCCAGCAAGCTTTGCTGTCAGGGAAATTAATTAGTCAAAGGAAATAAAGGGGCCGTGCTCACCAACTAGTCAAACAAGGACGCCTCAGTCTTACTGCCCAGAATTTGTTTCTGCAAATAGAGGGAGTGTGCACGACCCTGCCCCTCCAGACCTGCCCCTCGTACAAGGGCACCTGCCAGCCTCTCACTGCACACTTCACTAAAACCTTGGCTTGCTTGGGGGTCCTCATGTTGATCCAGAAAAATATGGCCTTCACCTCCCTGGAAGCCATGCCAGGCTTTCTCCTCTCCAGGATCATCATGGGAAGAAAATCAAGAACTCTGAGACCACAGTCCCAACCTGTCAGCTAGTCTCAATTTTTCCCAGATAGCTCTGTCAAAGGGGTGGCAAGTGACCAGCCAGAGGATCAGACATCTAGAAACTGATTCTTGAGCCAGTGCTGTGGCACAGTGGGTTAAACGGCTGTCTGTGGCACTGGCGTCACATACTGGAGTGCCGGTGTGAGTTCCAGCTGTTTTGCTTTCTACTCAGTTCCCTGCTAATATGCCTGAGAAAGCAGCAGACAATAGCCCAAGTGCTTGGGTCCCTGCCACCCACACGGGAGATCCTGACGGAGTTCCAGGTTCCTGGCTTCAGCCTGGCCCTGCCTGGCTCTTGCTGCTGCTCGGGGAATGAACCAGCTGATGGAAGATCTCTCTGTGTGTCCCCTGCAACAAACCCCATAATGCTGCCTTTCAAATAAATTTTTAAAAACCATAAAACCTGATTTTTACATACAACCTAAACCTACAGAGGTAGTTTTTAGAAGTTCAAGATAAATGGCATTAAAAAGTATATTTTGATGCAAGAAAAAAATTTGCAGTCCAGCCATACTCTTTTCATAACACACGTTTTCCATGAACTTTATGAAGTGCCTTCATACAAGATTTAAATTATTTTCTATGCTTTAATCATCTCTTCTTTGAATCCAGCTGTGAAATGCTCAGGATCAAACGTGGAAAATTCATGTATTGTGCATGACCGTGGCCTCTGGGGTCCTGAGGGGACCTCTGCCCTGGAAGGCTGCATTTAGCTACCAGCAGCTGGCACTCACAGCACAGCTGCAACAGCCCTGAACCTGCAGTAAAGGTCCCTCTCTGCATTTACTTCTTCAACCAAGATTTACTGCATACTGGGAGGCAAGGGCTATGGTTCCAGAACAAAGCAGGGCAAGAGCCTGAGCCTGCGAAGCTCCCAGCCCAATGCGGCAGAGAACACCTGTGATGTAATGAGCTAACTGCACCCACAGGAGGGATGGGAGGAAGCACAGCCCTTACCTTCTCCAAGAGAAGTGGACTCTCAACAGCTCTTCTTGACTTCACTGGTTTTTAAGCAATATTACAGAGAAGACCGAGATGTTCAGTCTTGTGGGGCTACAGCATCCAAACATTTTCAAGAACCCAACTCCTGATCATGGAGGCAGCAGGAATAAAATCTCAACACACCAGGTCAAGGTCTTTCTTAAGACCAAGTAAATTCATCTTCCAAGACCCATGGCAGGAAACTGATCCCACTAACTTGCTCCTGGCCTGTCACCCAAAGGGCAGGGTCCCCATGTTCCTACTCTTACTACCACAGCCCTTGTGCTCAACCAGGGGCCCCTGTGACCCAGCACATCACATCTGCCTTTCCACCACAACAGCGGCACCAGGATCTCTACCACACTGGAAAGCCAGGTGTCTCCTGCAGGCTCTCTAGGCCCACCCCTCCTAAAATTGTTATGCTCCTCAATCGTTAATATATGGCTTGTTAGAGTTATATGCCTGTTTGGACTATCCTAAAATTCACGAAGTTCAGTAAAATCTCGCTTGAATTCTATAAACTGCTAAATATGAACAAAAAAAGACACGAGACAGCTGAGTAGTACCCTACAACCATTTTAAGGTTTACGGCAGTCAGTTATGCATAAACTAAAATGAAGATGTCAATGAAGTAGTTACAAGATGTGGTTGATAACTTGCATTTTCAAACACATTGGTCATTCAGTAGCATGTTTGTGAACTTCACGATGTTGTAAATTTTCTTTTTTCTTCCTGTTGTTGAATTTGTGTGGTGGCTTTTCATTTGAGGGAAGGATATTCTGCCATTACTTTCAGATCAAAGATGGTTTCCCAACGAAACTGTTGAATTTATCTTAACAATAAGATGCTGGACTCTCCGCATGGTCCATGCCCGCAATGATGGAACTATGGCTGTTTATGAGCTGTGCTACTGTAATAATATAGAGGGAATTAATATGGGGGGTGAGGGCTTTGGGAGGGGTTAGGGGGAATCCGAGAGCCTATGGAACCGTGTCATAAAATGAAATTTAAAAAAAAAAAAAACCTTTACTTGGGGAGTGAACCAGCAGGTGAAAGATCTGTTTCTTCCTCTGACTACAACTTTGCCTATAAGTAAATTAAATCTTTTTTTTTTAAAATGGATGAATGAAAGAGTCCATCCTCTAACTCATGGGAGTAAAGAAACTAGAAAACAAAACCTTATTTTAAAATAATTTTTTAGAAGCCCAAAAAGAATTATCCTGCCACCCATATCCCACTACCAAAGCATCAGGAAGGACACCCTATGGTACACACCAAACCAAAATCCCCCAGGGAGCATGAGCTCCCATTTCCAACAGGCGGGGGCATTGGGCTTCTCCCTGCCTCTGACCATGAAGTCTGCACTCTCCCAGATCTCTAATGCTAAAACCCCCTTGGTGTTGCAAGGCTCATAACGAATCGTGTATTTTGGGGAAAAAAAAAAACACAGAAAGAAACTGGAGGTCCCCCTACATGATCCCCTTTTCTGGCTCATAGAAAAATCCCACAGATGTATGGTTGAGCTTGTAACTGCTCCCACTGAAAGACAAATGATTCTGGAGCCCCCAAACGCCACTTTAATAACAAACAATAAGCTGCTTGGCACTCCCTGCCCAACAGACAGCCTTCCGGGAATCGCTTCTCTCCCACCACCCCATGCGTGCACTAGACTGTATGCAAGGCCTTGGTGCGATGAGTTAACAGTGAGCTTGATTTGGAGTTCAGAACGAATAACGCGACCATAGCCACACATTTCAGAAGTCCAGAGCATGTACTACGGTTATAACAAAAATAACTGGGACACAGCAACTCTGCAGGAGCACTAGAGCTGCCTGACCCTCAGCTGGAACCCCTAGACTGCTCTCCATGTAATTCTTCTCAAAGCCAAGATGGTTAGGAAGTACTGGGCCAGGAAAGGTGAGGAGGGCAGAGAGCAAGTTCATCTGGGAATTTAGTGTTTGTCTCCTCGTTATTTGCCTGGGCTTGGGCACTGCTAAGCTGTAGCCCCTCCTCTGGGTTTTGCCCATTCTCGTCATAAGCTCAAGATCACAATTCACTTGGCTGCCTTGCTTATGGCATTGGGAAGCAACTACCATGCCCCACGCAGCCTCCACCTGCCCCACCAACAGACATCCACTCATGTGCTGAGAGAAGAAATCACCCCCTGCTTAGAAAACTGGAAGAGACACACAAAGTTAAGACCGCATTTAGGAATTCAGAGTTTCTAGGAAGTTCAGTTCCCTCCGCTTCCGCACATACTGGGAACCAGCTACTCAACAGGACTGAGGCCTGGACAAACTTCCTTCCTGAAGTGACTGGCTCTGTGCCCGAGACCAGTCAGCCTGTGGCTGCTGAGAATGTTCTTCCAAATCCCTGAGAGATCTTGGGAAGCTACAGTGTGGGCAATCGCCCCAAGTCCCTGCCCTGCTACCTGGTGGGCGTGGCCTAAAGCTTACTTCCCTATGGCCTGAGGAACAACTGCCAGGCCTACATGTGGAGTGTGACCTCTGACATGCCTAGAAGGTTAGGGGGAAATACACGTGGAATATGACCTGTGACATGAAAAAAGATCAAAAGAGAGAGACATGTCATATAGCCAATGACAGTGTCTTTGATGGGTTGGAAGGGGCGTCTGCTGGAAGATGCCCTCCTGCCCTCCCCTTTCTTACTCTTTGAGAGCTGTAACCTGTACATAATCAAGTGGACATTCCTTACCAACTTGTCTCTGGTGCTTCTTATGGCCAAAGAGCACTGCTGTCTCACCCTCGGTGACCTCAGGACCTGCTGGCAGGCCTAAACCCCAAGACCCCAGGGTAGAGGGATGTGACGTCACAGGAACATCAGGACCTCACCAACTAGGGACCTCCATCGTCATGGTGCCCTGTCGGCTGCCAGAGACCCAAAAGGTGAGAGTCTCTCCCTTAACAAGGTTTTCCCAAGTCTACCAAGAAGAGCAGGCAGGAGGAGGAGGAAGGGAGAAAATACCCGAGGCAACGGTGTTTGGAATTTCATCTGGGCCAAAAACATCACTGCTGTAGACCTGCCCAACTTCAAGCACTGAGCAAGGAAAAACATCCCAAAGCAAGGGACGAGGATGTTATCCCAAAGACGGTGTTAAAGATGAGCTATTGGGTTCACTCTTACCAAGCATTCTTCCTCCTTAAACCTCTAACAAAACAAAAACACAAAGTTCCTTAAGAAAACAACTCAAAAAATATTGATTGTAAACACTGCTTCATTACCCAGGGAAATATAAATCTCAAAAAAAAGATGCAATATTCTTGATTAGAAAGTTATGAAGCCATAAATAAGCCGGTACTAGAGAAAACACAGCCTTCCTGGTAGTACATTTCATACCAGTAATTTTCAATTACCCAGGCACAAAGAGTTACCCATAAACACATCAACAATAACAGCAAAACCCAACCTGTCAATTGATGTTCATTGTAAATATGACTGTGTTCCAAAGACATAAATAGAAAACTTTCCTAAGACTACTTCCCAGAAATATGTGTGAGAGGTCAAGTAACTTCCTCTCCTTTCCAAAGGTTAGGGTCTTTAAGGCATGGTGGACAGACAACTAAGCTGATCACTGGCCCGCCTTCCACGGGCCTCAGCTGTTGCCTGTGCTGGGAGTGTGCTGGGCACCTTTCCCCAGCCATCTATAGGTGCCTTTAGGTCCTAGCCAGGCCATCTACTTCTTTTTGCATCCCCCTTCCCACCTCACCCACCAACACCTACGGCCTGTTCCAAGCAGCAAGGCTCAAGAAATAGCTCCCAAATGGATAAAGAAAAATGGCAAGAGTTTTCACACCAGCAGAGCAGGAAGGGTTAGCAGCAGCCAAGTGGGGGTGGAAGGTAGTCCCACACCTCACCTCCAAAAAGGGCTCTTACCAAGCACCTGCTTGCGTGAAGTGGGAGGGGAAGGCAGTGATCCTACCTCCCGCACCCTTGTCTGCCTGCTCCCCAAACACGCCAGCAGCAAGGATGGCCTGCAAAAAGCAAGCCTAGACCCCAGAGAGGCTGCCCTGCCTCAGCCCTGAGGCTCACGTGCCAAGACAGGTCTAGCTCACAAGGAACTGAAATCAACCAACTCCGAAGCAAGCAGCTACTTTAACCACATCAAGCCCAAAGCTACCCTTCAAAATTCAAATGATTCCGATCACCCTGGGCTGAAAGGGAAGGTTTGAAAAAAAAAAGCAGTTATTCATTTTACAAGTTTAGAAACAAAACTTTGGGCCCAATACAATGGGCTAATCCTACCCTCAAGCACCGGAATATCACCTAGGCGCCAGTTCGTGTCCTGGCTAGCTGCTCCACTTTCCATCCAGGTCCCTGCATGTGGCCTGGGAAGGCAGTAGAGGATGGCCCAATGCAAGGGAGCTTGTGGCTCCTGACTCCAGATTGGCTCAGTTCTAGCCATTGTGGCCATTTGAGGAGTGAACCAGTACAGGGAAGATCTTTGTCTCCCCTTCTCTCTGTGAATCTGCCTTTGCGATCAAATTATATATACATATCTTTAAAAAGTTTCAACAACCATGATTCAAGTTCTACAAAATCACCTCATGTCAATTTTAAAAACAAAAAAAACTACATTTTTGTAGAAATTTTATCATATAATCTGCCACTTCTAAGCCCACAGAGAAAAGAAGCAGTAATTAAATTTTCATCCGTAAAAGTCCTTAAGTGTCAAAATAAATTTCTAACAACTGCAGGTAACGGTGTCTTAATTCAAAACAGGGCCCATGTGATTACAGGTTTTTCGCAAGTACAAAGAGCACCCCTGACGCGTGTCGGCAGGGCTCACAGTTACCATTAGGAGAGCACTTGATAAACCTGTATTTACCACAGAGGAAGCTCTGCAGTTCGCCTTCCCTTTAATTACCAACAAGGGCTCCAAAGGGAAGCTGGGAAAGGCTCTACAGGAAGTTGGGCTCTGTGCTAGAACCTGGCTAGAGGCAATTTTGATGGGGCTTCTGCCATCTTTTTACAAGAACAAATTGCACCAATTCCACAACTCTGCCTTAACCCTCCCACAAGAGCAGCAGACATGGCGAGAGAAGGGAGAGAGAAACCGGCAGCAGAAACCCAAGGGACAAAAACATCCTCTGTTCAGGAATGATGCGTCCCCCCCTCACACAAACTCCTAGGAAGGCCTCATCCACAGACCAGCAGATGCCATGATCAGGGACTAAGAAAAGAAGCATGGGACAACGTGACGGATGGTAGTGAGAAATCAGGCCATTTGTCATATAAAGACATCTTACATACACAGGATATGCCTCGGACAGAGCTCCGTTATTTTCCAACAATAGCACTTCAGGTTCTTGGAAAACAGTGCTGTGGGACTTCCTGGGAGCGACTACCTGATCCCTTAAGTTCTGACCCTTCACTGCCCTCCCTCCCACTACAAGTGGCCTGAAAATGGCAGGAGGCATTTGACTTTGGGTTAAAATCATTTGTGAGAGTTATGGATATCTATGAGGGTCCCCCAAAAAACAAAGTCTTTGCCACATCTCCAGGAGGGTCCCCTTGACTGCCACCTGGCTGGGACTGCAGGCTGACTCTGAGTTCCTCCTCCTCCAGCCCCCGTGTTCCCTAACCCAGAACTCCTGGGCAGGAAGGGCCTGCTCTCCATGGAGACAGCAGACAGCTGGGGACTGAGGGTGCCATGCTTATCCAGCCCCAGAGGCTAGAGAACAAGGGGTGGCAGCCTTCTTCCTGCCCACTTTTAAAGTTAGAAAGAGTCAAGATATCTGCTCTCAGTAACAGCACACACAATCCGATGTCCACTTTCCACCTCTTCTCACACTCTCATATCTTCAAGAGTTTTTGAAGATGATTGATGCCCACTGTGAGGCCCCAAAGCACAAGAGGCCCGATCGTTTAAAAAAAAAAAAAATTAGCTTGTTCAGCACAGAATAATAAGGCTGGAAAATGCACCGTGATGTTACAGGGGAAAAAAAAAAAGGGTAAGGCATAGGTGGGAACAAAAAAACCTTTCCAATTAATCATCAATGAATCATAAAATCCAGGAACTGAGCAAGACTTTTCTCCTCCAAGCATCCTATTAAGCTAAGGTTTTACTAGTCTCCTGGAGCAGTTTGTCATTCTTTTTTCCTCGTGTATTTTAAAATCTCAACAACCAATCTATAGACGGGAAGGAGAAAAAAAGAAACAAAAAAAAATTCGAACCAAGGCATGACAGTCAGTCTCATACACACAAGGCGATGACTCAGAAATCATATTAAGGGAATACAAAACAGTATGATTTTACCAGGCTACAAAACTGTCACGTTGTTCCTCCACTGGAGTTAACTTTGCAACGGATCTCATTTTGTAATGTTTAAACTTGTAGCCTCAGGCTGTTCCCACATGTGAGCTGGGCTTTCACCGGGCGGAAATGTTTTCAATTTCAAAGTGGAAATCCTAAACACAAAAGCGATACTGACGTATTTTTTTATATGAAGAAAATCCAAAACAGTTTCAAGCCTTCATATCCATTTCTCTGTGTCCTCCCAACTAAGAATCCGCATCCCGGCTGGGCCGCACCCATCCCGGCCGGGCCGCACCCATCCCTGCCTTCAAGGTTCTACAGGTGGTAAGTTCACCCTCCTAGGCCGCAGTGAACCAGAGTTACAGGGCCAAGGCCCGCAAAACAAACAGCTAAGAACTTCCAAGGAAACCAAGCCGGATACTAAATAAAGTTGCCCAAGGTAGTATTTTGAGCAGTAGAAAAATATTTCAAAGTATCAAAATGTAGAGCAAAAGGAATACATACAGTCTTTTCATTAGCTCCAAGCAGCTTTCCTCTCACACAGTCCAGTTTGAAAGCTGGGCTGTGCCTCTACTCACCATGCTGATGAAAGCGACAAGGGCACATGCCTGGGGCTTCCTGGTCCGTAGTCTACTCATGGGGATCCGCTCAAGTTCTCCGGCTACTGGTGAAGTCGCTCAGGGGTCCTTTGTCAAGCCCCGAGCCGGTGGAACTGGCCGCCTGCTCCCATAGAAGCCCCTGCCTCGGCTGCCTCCAGTATAAGCCGAGCTGCTCTGTTAAGAGCAGGAGCCTGGGGAGCAGATTCCTTCAATTCAGCCATTACAGGTGAGGAGCACCTGGTGCCGGCGCCAAGGGTGTGAGCCTGTGCCTCGTGCTCCTCTGGAGCCACTTTACTCATCAGGTGCCTGTTTGTGAAATTCACCAGCCACTTTCCAAACTAACTGGATTTCATCACAACCGCATTCCATTTTGATACCTCAATGTCGTGGAGTGGGCGGGCTGCATAGGCACCTGTTTTCAGTTTGTGATTAGGGAGGAAATCAATCTGAGTTGGCAGTGCATGGTGACCTAAGATGTTAGCCTTCACTTCTTACCCCTGGTGACCTTCATTTCCCCATCACTGAGGTCCCTCCCACATTGCAGAAGGTGCATCCAACTCTGTATAAAGAAATGTCCAAAAAGTTACATGTGCAAGTCCACTAGTGTGAGATCTGATAGGTGTCAAAAAAAAAAAAAAAAAAGACACAGGTAGGAGGAAATTAGAGACTTCGTTACTTGACTAACTTAAACAAAATATGTTGCTGGCGAGATTCTAAGGCAGAGGCAAAAGACCTACATGCTACGTGTAATGTAAGTTTGTTCACTGGTACTCGTCTACCCACACTGAACTGGAGGTACCTGTGAGTTTGCTTTCTATGGAAAGCACTTCTAAAATCAAAGAGGATAAAATTAAATTTTCATTTTCCAGGAGACAGCCTGTGAGATTAGTTTATAAAAAGAGGCCTGCTTTGCCAGTATCCTCACCTTCCCTGACACATATCCCCAAGTCCCCAGCTGCACTGCAGAGCACTAGGGCTGAAAGGTTTACTGGAGCTAAGTATCATGATCAGAAGTATACGGACCGTGTCTGAGAGAACTGATGGGCTGGCACTACAATACGGGTCTAAGCTGCGAATTTATAACCGTCTCACAGACAGGTGTCTAGCTGTGCATTCAAATCATTAAACGCACGCAAGACGGTCTTCACTAAAGAGAGATGGGGAAGCTGCAAGTCACAGGAGTCCTTCCCATTTACATGCCACAGAGTGTAGGGGGCTTCCTGACGACCACAGTCCGACTCCACAGTCGGTTCTGAGTGCTTGGTTTTGCCGGCCAATCCTGACAGCACAGGTCCCTCCTATGCTGGACTATCAGGGAAAGGATTCCTGAACCAGGGGACAGCGCTGAGCCAGAGCAAAGAGAGAAACAGATGAGACCAGTCGTTCGAGGAGAAACAACCTTCTGTCGCATCTTGTATTTTATGTCATGTTTTAACCTACAATCACATTACCAGAGAGCAAATCACAGACAAAACATTGGACACATAAAAGGAAACACGAATCTTTAAGCTAAAGTAGACCGAGTTGAGTCATGGTCACCCTGAGCACAGGACGCAGCCAGGTCCCTCCAAACTTGCAGCTGCCACACTGGCATTGGTGTTTTATCCAAAAGGCTCCTGGAGATCTTGCACGTTTGTTAAAAAAAAAAAAAAAAAAAAAAAAAAAAAAAAAAACCTGAAATGCTTATTATGGTCCCAGAGGCACAAACCAGAACTTTGGTTGAGTACCTGGTACACACGAGCCTTACATTTTGGAGTCTCATCAAATTCCCATAGATTGCTCCTCCAAGATGATCAGGTGGCTCCATGCCACCCCCTACCCCATTCTCGGGCCCCCAAGTCATCACTGAGGAAAGCAAAGTAGGGGATCATCCCACTGGCCTCCCCATCTGGTTGACCTGGCCCTTCCGACTGTCTCCCCACTTGCAGCCTTTTCAGACATTAGCTATTAACTATCAGAAGTAGCAGCTTCCATGTGCACAAGGGAGATGGCATTTTAACGGAAAGGCCAAGGAACCATATGCCCCAAGTTTTGTTGTTAGCACCTCACATGAGATGCTCTGTCCATGAAATTAAGTGCCATCTATGCTACAGACCTGTCTACTCATGAGCCAAAAGCCCACCAGGACGTGGTGCTAGCAGCATCATCCAGGAAGGGAGGGAGATTTCTAGGCCTCTGTTTACTCCGGGGAAGTGACAGCACTGACCCTCTGCATTCCCAAGCTTTCCCAAACCCAGTGCCTGCTCCATCCGCCAGGAATTCTACACCAAATATCTCGTTCATTCTCCTAACTGCCTCCTATACTAACTGTTAGCATGCCTGTGTTCAGATGAGCAAAGAGCAGCAACCCAGGCAAAGCCCTACAACCCGAAACACAGGCTGCTGGCTCAGAGGGGACACAGGAAAAGAACCCAGGTCCTGTACAGACAATACTAAAGAATTATCAGACACGACAAAGGTGGCTTTCCTCTAACAAGCACCACCATTCCCTCAAAGCTGTTTGCATCTACACACTTGTGTCAGCTTCCCCTACTGCAGGCCACGTGATTACGAACCCGTCTCATTGTGGGCCACATTCCACAGGCATCTGTTTATTAACCTGGTCTTTTACTTCCACGCTCCTCCTCACAGGGTCCATGTGAAACACCAACCCGGACAAGCCTGAGTGCGTATCCTTCATCACAGGTTCTAAAAGGCCAAACAGAAGCACCTGCCATTCCCTTGAAAGCTTCAGACCAGAGCTGGGTAGGGTCAAAGCTGACCCGGTCCTCTCCAGGAAGATTCAGGTGAGAAGACCAGCCAGCAGGTCGCGGGGTCAAGGCTCAAACAGCACACCTGCTGCCAGCAGGAGCTACATCTCACAGCAAAGGGCCTGCAGCTCCCACCTCCCAGGGAGCAATGCACATTACAAGGCCTTGTATCACACAGGGCGCTACATTCACATTCACGAAGTTGTTCCTCACTGAGAAAACGTTAGACCTCAGCTAAAACTGCAGCAATCGGCCCCCCAAGATGCTCTTTGGGGTCAGTGTTCATTCTTTTCCTTCACTTCAGGAGGACTTCCAAAAGTCCATGGAAGACCGGAACTAAAAGGTAACACATATTTTTCATGAACACATTGATGGTCCCTTGCATTTGATTTGTATTTACCTGCAGTCCCTGAACTACAGGAGCCCAAGTCTGTCCCCTGGACACCATGTGTCAAGATGCTGCCTTCTCAGGTTGCCCACCCCAACTCGCGGGCATCCTCACAGGCCACACCAGCAGTTCCCAAACAGTGGTTTGCATGCCATGTGACCCTCTGACCCCAGCACATCCTGGCTCCCAACCTGCCAGTGCCCTTCTGGAAAAGTCTAAGCAACACTGGAGAAGCTTAGTGCCTTCTCTCCGGCAAACATGATCCAGGGTCCTGGGCTCCTTTCCTCCCTGTCAGGGAGCCTGGGGTTCCTCCTGGAGCCACCATCTCAGAACACTCGTTCTTGATCAGGGTTCTCCTCTCTTCGGATCAACCCTTGCCCATCCCTGCTCCAACATCACTTCCTGAGTCAGGCAGTCACCCATGACCAATGAGGTACATACGTGGTCACACACATACACCCTCCCAGGCTCTCTGCCCACCTCCCACCATTGACACCAGGGAATTCAGCAACCAGCCCCCGTGTGGAGGAGACATTCAGGGAGGTCAGTGTCATTGCTGGGCCTCCCACAGAGCTGGACTCAGCACACACTGGCTGACTCTCTCAACTCACGGCTCTCACTGCAGTAATGAGCCCAAAAGTGGACTAAATAATAAATAGGCTAAGATTTATGCACTATTCTTTTCAAGTTATGTAGTTGCTGTGATTAATAAAATATTAACCCAGTGGAAACCCTTGTTAAATTCATGACTGCTTTTTGTTATTTATTCTCTTAAGCATCCAACAGCAGAAATTCTTCCACTGCGTTTCTGCCATATGGGGAACACCCACACACACACACACAATGACACCAGAAGCAGTCCTCAGAGCATCTCAGCGTAACTCCCAGCTCTAGTTCCTAGTTCCAGCTTCCTGCCAATGCATCCCCTGGAAGGTACAGATGATGCCTCCCTGCCACCCACGTGGGAGATCTGTATTAAGCTGGGTCCTTCTCTGGCCATTGCGGACATTTGCTTAGTGAACCAGCAGGTAGGATGGCTCACTTGGACAGCAGTGTGTGTGTGTGTGTGTGTGTGTGTGTGTGTCCCTGTCAAAATATAAGAAAAAAAACCCAGCTGTCCTCAGATTCATGATCCAGTTAGAATAATTCAAAGCTACCCCATAACTGTGCTTTTACGAATATGAGAAACTGTCAACTTATGCCAGTAAGTCTCTTAGTTTAGCAAAGCACAAAAGGGTTTTGTACATTGAACTGGAAAGCCTTTTCATTCTTTTCCACCTTTCTATTCCTCAAAGTCTCTACAACGAAAAGCACAGTTAATAAGTTTAACACACGAGTCCTTGCCAAATCAGAGTGGATTCTCAGGGAACTAGCTTTGTTTACAATTTGCCTGGAAAAAAAAAAGGCTCCTAATGGTTTTTGCTGTGAGCCGGTCTTTTCACGCTGCGAGTTCTAGAGGTCGAAGCAGCATAACTCACAATGATGTCCACGAATACACAGGTAGACACCCTTTGATCAAATGTATAATTCTTTACAGATAGTTCCCCTTTCAGTCAACATTTGCTAAGCCTGTTAATACAAGGGGGCACCCCACAAGCAAGGCACATGAAGTGAAAAATCCATGCCTTCCATAAATTTACTGACCAATAATCACCAAACAGCACTCAAGCATCGCATTAAAGTCATCACAAGGTGTTCTGGGCAGACAGGAAAAGGGTCTAAAGGCAAGTCTTAGAAATGTTGTAGGTGGCAGGTCAGGGAAGGGGGGTGAAAGCTGGCACTGTGACATGGCAGGCCCACCTGCAAGGCCAGGTGAGCGCCAGCTCCAGCCCTGGCTACTTCACTTCCAATGCAACTCCCTGCTAATGAACCGGGGAAAGCAGGATAAGATGGTCCAGGGTTTGCACCTCTGCCATCCACGTGGGAGATCATGATGGAGTTGAAGGCTCCTGGCTCTGGCCAGGCCAGCCCCAGCCACTGTAGCCTTTTGGGAAGCAAACCAGTAGATGCACAATCTCTCTCATTTCTCTCTCTCTCTCTGTAAGTGTGCCTGTCAAACTTTACAGGAATCTTTAAAAACATTTTAGGGGTCACCTCTGTGGTATAATAGGTGGTCACCACCTGCTAGGCAGGTATTCTGTATGGGTGCCAGTTCTAGCCCTGGCTGCTCCACCTTCTCAGAAGTACAAGAAGGTGACCACATTGACTTACACGAATGAGACATGGCAATTTTATATAATTCCTGCTGACATTATGAGAAACACCCAAAACCACTTCGCCCAGGCTGTCCAAAAATTAGCACTAGAAACTGGAATTGCGCTTTTTAAAAGTTAATACAACAAGTTGCACTAAAAAACCAAATAAACAAACAACAACAACAAAAAAAAAACCACCTTGGAAAATGATGAATCTTCTGAGCTAGACATCACAATTTTAAAATCTAAATGAACTTCTTTCCACTTTATGAGCCGCACTTATGCCTTTTACTGCTCTACACACAGTGCCCACTAACAAAGCCACAACCTGAGGCAGATAAAAGCCGTTTTCCATTTTATGTGAGGAAAATGGGAACTATGTGGGCACTTTAAATTTGGGGGTTTGGGGGGGACATGGAATTAAAAGATAGGTTTATTTTAGTGCAAAGAAATGAGAAATCCTTACAGCATTTTGTAATACACGTTTGCATGAACTTTCTGAAGTGTCCTCCAAAAACAGTCACAGATCCTTGAAAAGTAACACAGGAAGTATGCATCTTACACGGTGTATCATGCTAATCCCCCCATCTATGGTACAGGGGCCCTGGTTTTGTGTCCCGGTTGCTCCTCTTCTGATCCAGCTCCCTGCATATAGCCTGGGAAAACAGCGGAGAATGTTTTGGCTCCCTACACCTCCGTGGGAAACTGGAAATAGGCTCCTGGCTTCAGATCAACTCAACTCTGGCTGTGACAGCCATTTGGGAAGTGAGCCAGCAGGTGAAAGATCTCTGTCTTTCCTTCTCTCTTTATCTCTTTCAAATAAAAATAATTTTTAAGAGAAAGAAAGAGGACAGCCCAACCTTGCATTTCCCTTGCAGAAAGTTTTGTCACAAATGAACATAAAAGTTGACAACTACTAATAAATATGTCTGACTTGCTCTTAATGTAACTAACATTTGCTTGGCGCTCAGTGTCTACGCTATTGCTAACACTCCCACTTAAGGGGTGAGAAAACCGAGGCGTGTAGAAATATAATGGTCCCTGATCCCACCACTACTCAAGCTGGTTTAAGTAGAAAGGAATACAAGCAGCTTCCAATGAGCAGACACCTGGCATTCCTGAGCCCTCAGGGCGGTATTTATACTTGGACAAGCTTTCTGAGAGAAGCCAGAGAGCTTTGCTAAGATTCCCCACAAGGCTCACCATCCCCTGCCAGGTTAAGAACCTATCATCATCAATCTAAGAACCACAAAACGCACCCTGTCCTTCAGCCCCTCTCACAGAGCCATCACTTCTCTATGGCGGAAAGCAGAGAAGCCTACCTGGTTTTAGCTTCACTCAAAAATTCTGAGACAAGTCCAGATTTCATTCCTGGCCACTTTCCAAGCATCTGCCGCCACAGGTTAAGATACACAATAAATTGCGGTGCTGTATCCATTTACATCCAATTCTGGGATTTCACAAGTAGTGACCAATGTTATTTAGCCATTCCACTTTCAAAATGTGTTTCAATCAGCCACTCCTCACCATACTGCCTCTGAAATAAGCTATCATTATATCCACTTCGCAGACAGTAAAACACCATCACCCTGAGGCCAGGCAGCAAATGAGCTACAGAATTGGGATAAAAAGGGAGCCACTCATAACTCCCTCCCTGCCATCTGCAAACCCGTGCCGTTGTTTTCCTATAGAACACACTCCTGGCTAATCAGAAAACACGGGGCCTTTGGTGACAACATGCTATTAGGGCCTGGCAGTAAACCACTGTGTACACCCCAGCATCCCAGCGGCAATATGCTCATCTCTCTGAAAGTTGAAGCACAAACGACAAGGTGAGCACCTGGCATCTTTACAGGGACAGGCAAGGAACACGGGAATGGTCCAGGGTTTGATCAACGGTGCCAGGACCCTGGTCCAGGAGGGTGTGGCACTCACCGAATTCCTGGAGTCCTGCCCCTGCGAGCAAGCTGGAACTTCAGAGCCATTCCAAATTCCTGATAATGAACAGAACCATTCCTGTGAAAAGGAACTTGACCTCCAAGTCCTCAGGAAAGGAAAATAACACCCCCAATACCCCAAGGTCTCCCAACTTCTAAGCAGAGATAGCTTCAGAAAGCAGGTCAGCAACCACCTGTTCTGAATCCCTACACCCGGACCAATGGGTCACTGATGAGGACCAGCCTGAGTTTATTCCATTTCTGCCTGGCCAGGATCTGCCTTTTTTCCCCTTGCCCCAAATCCAGTCTGAGCTTCCAGTCTGGGGACCCAGGAAGCTATTGCCAGGGCTCTGACCTCAGTTCGTTCCCTCCAAAGACAAAGGCAATTATTTACTAAAGCTAACCCCATCAATGCTAAGGAAAATCCCACTCTGCCACTGAGGAATAAATTTCACAGGAAGGCCAGGTTAGGCTGATGTTTTATTTATGGCCCTGCCCGATCCAATGACTGAAAACAACAGCGCAATCTTCCAGGCACGAAGAACTTGGGATTCCTTTAACTGTCTTCCAAAAGCAGATAAAAGCCACTGGTTGAGGCCGGGAGAATACCAAAGTCACAGTGCATTATGAAGACACACACACACACACGTTCTGGACACACACCCTCCCAGGAAACAGGGAGATGTGGTCCCCCTGAACCAGGTGAGCCGCCCCAGGTTGGTTCCCTGGGCAGCGCGCTCACACCAACGTCCTGAAAACTACTCCGAGGGAGCTCAGCTCCCTGCCCACCGAGCGCCAGGGCTCCTGGCTACTGGAGGACGGCTGCTGGCTTTGGGGACCCAGCCGCGCGGGCTGCGTCCAGGGAGCCGTGCTATTGAAACCCCGCGGGACCGCTCGGAGACCACAACTCCCGCCTCCGCGCACCGCCTCGCTCGCTAACCACCGTGCCCCCGGCCCACGCATGACGCCCACTTTGGAGAAGCGCGAACACGCCCGGCGTCCAGTTTGCGCCCTTCTCAGCCACCCGAGCACAGACCCCCATCCAGCGCTTGGCCGCGCTGACACTTTAAGCACACGTCCGCAGGCAGCACATGGACGCACACCCCCGCATAGAGCGATTCCGGCCCCGTGGGAGTCCACGACCCACAGCAGCCTCCGACCCGTCACCAGGAACAGCATCCAGGGTCCCTCCCCGTCTAAATGCCCCGGTACGCTGCGGTCCAACGCCCGGGCCGACAGGGGTGCAGTGGAGTAAGACGGGGCCCACCTCCTCATCCTGCTCCTCTTGGGACGCGCTGCTGCCCCCGGGCGCAGGCGGCGCGGCTCCTCCAGGGACCGGTGGCCGGGCAGGGACTCCGCGGTCCAGCAGCGTGCGCACCGGAGCCCACGGGGCGGGCGGCCGGATGCCCAGGGAGCCGCCCGGCGGCGGTGGCGGTGGTGGCGGTGGCGGTGGCGGCGGCGGCGGCCTGCGGGAGAAGCCGTCGGACTCCCCTTCTTCCGACAGAGTTTCTGAGCCTGAGGAAGACTCGGCGGAGGAAGCGCCGGGCGAAGACTCGGCGGCACTCGCCGCCGTCGGCGCGGCACTCCGGATTCTGTGGCCGCTGCAGCCGCTGGGCACGGGCTCCGGCGCCTCCGAAACTTTCTCCCCCATCTTCCCCTCGCGCCCAAAGTGCTGCCCGCGGGCCGGTGGGGCGCGGCGCGCACTCGGCGCCTCCTGGGGAAGCCGCGGGGTTGCCCGGCTGTGTGGCTCCGGCTCGCCGGCGCTGCCGCTCGCGGGCTGAGGGGAGCCCCGCCAGCTACTACATGGCGGCAGCGGAGCCCCAGGAGCCCACCGCCAAGTTAGACGGCGTTCCGGCCCGGGGGTCGACAGGGGCTCCCGCGCGCAGGGACATGCCCGCTTCGGGCCGCGACCGGCGCGCCACGGTGCTCTCGCGCTGCGCCCGAGCCGCCGGGACTGCGGCTTCTCCGACAAAACCTGCCTCCGGGCCGGAGCGGAGGAGACGGGCAGCCCGGGGAGCCAATGGCAGGGCAGGAGCGCCGGTGGGCGGAGGCTGCGGCTCCCACGGCCGCGCGGGCGCCAGGTAGGGAAGGCGGGGTCGGGGCGCGGCCACCGAGTCCCGCAGCCGTGCGAGGCGGGCAGCGCGCGGGTCTGGAGCCGGCCCCCGTGGAGCGGGGCACCGGGGCGAAGGGCGGCTCCTCGAGACGTAGCAGGGGAGTGAGGACCGCGGGTCGGACGCCAGAGGGAGACGGCGAGGGGCTGGAGAGACCTTGGGCCAAGAACTGGACCTTATCTGGAAAAAGTGGAATGGGAGAAACTAGCCAGAAAATTTTTTTTTAAAAAAAACGGGCTTTCTAGGCTGAAAGGAGACACGCGCGGTCACGCGCACACACGCACGCACCGCGTGCTAGGGGACAAGAGGGGTGCGAGGAAGGAATAAACTTTGTGGTATCAACCCAGACGATCTCGCCTGCCCAGTATATTCTGCTTAAGCTCCGGCGTGTCAGTTTCCTCAAGTGTGAATGGAAACCTTAAGACGGGTCTTGGCTGGCCTTGAGCCAAAAGGGCGTCAGAGCAAATCTTGAATCTGTAGAAGACATCAGCAGAAGCCTCGTATCCATGGGAGTGCTCCCAAGAGACTGTGCTCTCCTGGTTGCTGTGTATAAATCAAAAAAAAAAAAAAAAAAAAAAGCAAGTCGAAGACTTGCAGCTTTTAGAGGAAAGGAAAATAGCCAGGGATGCCCCCGCTGGATGCAAAAACTCTCTGTGGCCCTAACTCTTGTCTTCTTAGGGCCATTCGACTGACTTTCTCCCAGCCCTGGATGGCAAATCAGTGGTCTGCGCTTCCTGCTTGTTGCCTCTGGGAGCTAGGAGAGAAAGCTTTAGAATCGCTTGAAAGGCCTCCGATGCCTCCCTCGTCTTCAGCTCTGATCCCATTCTGAGCTCTGGCGTTGTGTGAGCAGGCGCTCCCTTCGACCAGAGGCTTGTGCCAGGGGCTTGCGTGGCTACGGACAGGAAGAAGGCAGGTCCTGTGGGAGCCTGTGGTCAAGGCAGGGACTGAGCCTGGGGAAAACAGCTTCATCCTTCTTGTTGAAAAGCACCCCCTGAAGCGCCACAGGCAACGCCCTGCTGGGGGAAAGAGGAGAGTTACAGACCAGCCATAGCAGCTCCCTCCCCCCCCCAACCTGCCCAGGGGTCTTCCAGAATGCCCCTTTATTTTTCTTTGTCACAGCGGTTTTTGTCAAAAGTGCCTAAGAGCTGAAGGACTCCTGTGAAAAGCCCTTCAGCGGAGGAGCCCTTTTAGGCTGTGTTCACCTCCCCACTCAACAGGGCTCTACTGGACATCACTGTACCCTGACCAGCATCCCCACCCGCCTCCACTCAAAGAGGAAGGCGAAATCAGCCAGGTGAGATCCGGTTGCTGCAGACAGCCACTCAGCACAGCGGACTTCCGCAGCTGGCAGGCTTGCCTTGTGACACTTTAGAATCAGCCACAGAGAAGCCCGGACCTGCTCAGGTCAAACGACAATGACAGTGACTGAGCCAAGTGGTGTGAGCCAGGATGAAGAGAGCACAGTGGGGTGGGCCAAATCCAGCCCTGCACCTCACAATGGCTTTCCTATCAGGAAGACTGGCTTTTATGTGAGCCCCTATGTGGTTGGTTCACCAGAGCCATTCACAGAAAAGAACAGGCTTGGCTGTTGACCCACCTGAAAGGAAAGAACAAGGATGTGATCTGCATTGCCAGTAGCAGCAATGCTACCAGTTACCACTGCTCAGGCCCTATGAGCTCCTACGGATGGTCTGATTTCTTCCTGGCAACAGCTTTATAGACAGAGCTAATCGGTCCCACTGTATTGATTAAGAAATTCAGAACCACAGAACCAGCATTGTGGGCAACAGGTTAAACTGCCAGCCGCAATGCCAGCATCCCATATGGGTGCTTATTCAAGTCCTACTGTGCCACTTCCCATCTAGCTCCCAGCTACTGCACCTAGGACACAGTGGACCATGACCCAAGTGCATGGGCCCCTGCCATCTACTTGGGAGACCTGGAAGCATTCCTAGGCTCTCCCGCCTTTAGCCTGGCCCAGCCCTGTCCTTGTGCCCATTTGGGGAGTGAGCCAGCAGATGGAAGATATTGTCTCAGTATCTCCTTCTCCCTCTCTATTTATGTAACTCTGCATTTCAAATACGTAACTTTATGTTTAAAATAGAAAAGGAAAAAAACCTGGGAATCCATAAATAGCTTGCCCAAGGTCACAGAGCCCAGCAGTTGGTGGAGCTGTGTGTAGCCTGAGCCCAGTAGTCAGCTTCCAGGGCACCCTTCTGTAGCAGTCCAGCATGATGCTACTCGGAACAGACAGGTGTTTCAAGCCCATGTGTATAGATAAGACAACAAATACTCATAGCAAAGGGACTTTATTGTATTGACTCGATGTTAAAAATATATACTTGAGCCAAAGTGCTTTGTATTATAAAAAATAATAATAATTTATTGAAGGACAGAGAGTAACAAATAGAGACAAGGCTTTCATCTGCTGGTTCACTCTCGCAAACCCCTCAGGACCCAGGACTACCCATACAGAAGCTAGAAATTGAATGTTATTGTCCACATGGGTGGCAAGAACCCAATTCTATGAGCTATCAGCATTGCCTCCCAGGGCACAAGGGCAAGATCTGGATTCAACAGTCGATTCCAGGGGGCAAACCCAGGTATTCAGAGTAGGAGGCAAGCCCCTTCTTAGCCCCTAAGCTAAACCCTCACAGCAGGGAGTAGATGCTTTCTTGTATAAGCCATTTACTATGTGACTGCAAAGGTGGCAAGCACTTTATATAACTGAATCCCCTGATCAACTCAATGACACAACTATTATTATTTTCATACCACATTTATGAAATGCGTAAAAAAGATCCTAACACAAAAAAGTTAAGTAATATGTTCTAAGTCGCACAGCTAGCAAATAACAGAATTGGAATTCAAACTTGAGCAGTGTGGTCCAGCATTTGTGCTCTTAACTCCTTACAGGTCAAAGTCAAGTCCTGGACAAGTATTACAAAAAGATTTTAAACACTAACCCTAAATAAGAAATAGATTTCACATTGCTACTCACGATACATATAAGTGCATATAAATAAATTTTCATGAAATCATACTTATTCTTCCTGTAAGCACTAGAGTCTGAACTTTTATTATATCTTATTAAAATGAAGGCATTCATTGTGATCTGGTAAGTGGATTCTGCACTCTTTTCTGAAACCTGTAATTTCGTCGGGTGCTTGATTACCTGCACACCCACCTGTTGGGGGTACAGGTGAGAGTGTCCAGACCAGAAGGAGGCAAGCTCAAAGGATGACTCTGTAAATAGAAGATGATCAGAGGCTTAGGGTAGTTGCCCCAAAAGTCTCCCAGGTAAATGCTTTTACAAGTCCTAGGGCATGGCTGAACCACAGGGCCAAAATACCTAAACACAAGTTTGGCTTTCCTGTCTTGTGACTTAAATCATAAACATCTTGGTTGCCAGAAAAAGTATCTCCTCCAAGAGAATTTCTCAACTGAAGATCTTGAAAAACTTTTGGAAAAAATGTGTCTTGCAAAAAACAAACATGAATTTCAATATTTTTGCACCAAAAGAGACTTAACTTTTCATGTCATTTTCCATGAAATTTTTGCAGTACCTTTTTAAATGTTCCCTATGTTGGAGACTTTGACAACCCTATAGGGTGTGAAAACAACTTATTTTTTTTCTGCAGTGTCATTGCAAGCAGGAGCCAGAAAAATAGAAATGTTGGAGTTGTAACTCTTAGCAAACCAACAGCATAGCTGCCCCTGACAGAACCGGAATAGCCTTCAGGTGAGGACGGGTTGGGTTAGCCCACTGTGAGGTAAGCCGGCTCCATGTTCTGTCCTAAACTCCCATTGTTTCATGTAGGGCCAAGCATCCGTGGGTACCCAGCGGAGTGTGCATTGTGTTGAGGTTTCCGTCTTCTCCTTGGGGAAGGGAGAGTCACCTCTGGGAGTCTCTGCAATGTGGATAAGGCCAAGTGTAGGTCAAGTTCTGTCAGACAGTGTTGCCACACAAGTCCTCACTGCTTCGGTGCATCTACAGCGTCATAGCCTTTCTCCCATGCATCAGGTTTTGGATTTCATGGAACACAATTGTCCTTTTTTTTTTTTTTTTTTTTTGTCCTTACACAAAATAAATTAGAAAAGTTGTAAGCTCAGAAAGAATGTTTTTGCAAAATTTCAAGTATATACATTTCTGATTAGTATACTAAAAATCCTACTATCGGTTTATTTGGATTATGAAGATGTTGATATTATTCACCTATGGTAAGTTATTATCATCACTAATAATGATGAATTTACCCAGCATCCCATGACAAATGGAGTGCAACTTCAAGGCAGAGTAAACGTCCATCAAAAGGAGGTTCCGGGGGCCTAGGTGGGGTTGTCCAGTTTACACCTGCCAATGTAACGCAATGCAGGTGATGCCAGTTTTGACCATCTAGCCGGGAGGAAAAGCCCTGGCAGCTTCTCATGCTTTTGTTCGTGTCTGAAGCTCTACAGAAAGCAGCGTGACTCTGCAAGATTCCAAAACAAGTAGAATTGTTAAATGAGCAAAAAGGACTAGATGGAAACTGCAGCTGTTGGAGTCTCTGACCTAGAGGAAGGATGGGAAACAACCCCAAGTTACCAAATCAAAACAAGACGTTGGTGGACCAAGGAAGAGTATGCTGCCCAGTCCCTCAAAACCAGGTCTGCCAATGTGCTGTATGTAGAGCACTTGCTGAATTACATCCCAAGGGAGAGTCTGGCAGGGCTGGTTTCCTAGGCCTACTCAAAGGGCTGGGCTCTGTAAGGACCACCCCAAGTGAGTATCAGGTATTCTAAAGCTTTAGGATTCCTCAGCAGGCTCCCTGGTTTGGAGATCAAAGAGCCATTTACCCAAGCAAATGGGCACTGTCTTGGAGAAAGTGGTTAGACTGATCTTGGCTGACTGCAAGCTGTGTCTGTTTAGACCTCATTATTCTTTCTCCCCTGAAAGTTGACCACATTAAGAGGACAGCTGGACAGGAATATGCCTATTTTCAAAACAGCTGGGAAAACTGAGCTAATATACAAAGAGTACTGAGGGTAACGGTCCCTTGAGGATTCTGTTGAAAAATAATTCAAAATGGTGACCTACTTCCCACAGAAGACTCCAGTCTTTTGCATTTGTCTTGCAAAATGGATACTCACATCTGGCATGCTTTTGCTACATCTTCAGCTTGATTTTTTTTTATTATTATTGTCACTCTTCATTTCTCAAAAATGATTTATTCAGTACTCTTTGCCTGTTGAGGAAATAAAAGACAAGCAAACACACTTGCTCGTTTTTATTTACTACAGAGGTTTGCTTTCAGAGTAAAGAGATCTTTCCATTTTTCTATTCCTAGAGCAATCTCTTTGCCTCTGTCTGCACCACATGGCAAGCAGTTCCTTCCACCCTTAACCTCAACTAATTGGAAAGGCAAATGATGTGGAATAGTGACCCAGAAAATAGTCACTCCACCCTGCAGCCATGAGCTACTTTACAACCCCAGGAGTAACTTTTAGAGCTTTTTGTAAATACTACCTTCTAGGTCCTTGCCCTGCAGAGTATGTCCTGCCAATAAGCCTATGGGGAGCTCATCAGAAATACAGAAGCTGGACCACTGCCCCCAACCTACTCAGACTCGGAACAAGATACTAGGAGGCTTCATGGGCACTGGGAGGTCTAAAACACTGCCCCACCGCAGTGTCAAACTCACCTGGGTTTGACTGGACTCTTTTGCAGATCTTTAGAAAATACTGCCACCTTAAAAAAGAGAGAGAGAGAGAGGGAGGGAGGGGTGGCATGGTGGCCCAGTGGCTAAAGTTCTCACCTTGCATGCCCCAGGATCCCATATAGGAGCTGGTTCTAATCCCAGTGGCCCTGCTTCCTGTTCAGCTCCTTGCTTGTAGCCTGGGAAAGCAATTGAGCAGGGCAGCCTTGGGACCCTGCACCCACGTGGGAGACCCAGAAGAAGCTCCTGGCTTCAGATTGGTGCAGCACCAGCCATTGCAGCCACGTGGGAGTGAATCTTCGGAAGGAAGATGTTCCTCTCTCCGTCTCTCCTCCTCTCTGTATATCTGACTTGCAATAAAAATAAATCTTTTTTTTTTTTAAAGAAAGAAAAAGAAAATACTGCCACCTGGGTCCCACCTCAAGCTCATCTGATTTGATGGATCTGGAATGGGTTGTGGGTGCCAGGATCTAAAGCAGTTCCCTAAGTGGGAAATGATTGATTTTAGAGCTGAAGCAGGGAAAATATACCATGAGCCTGGACCCACTAACAGTACCACAAGCGAAGCAAATGCTTCAAGGCAGAGTGAAGAGGGAAGGTGGCTGAGAAGCTCTCCATGGCCAAAGCCGGGGCACTCAGGCAAGAGAACACGTGTTCATGCCGTAGGATGTATCTGGTTGAGCTGTAAAGACACTGCTTGTGGCATCCACAGGCCTGTCACATGGGCTGGGGACATGCCCCAGCTCTGCTCCCGGTTTCAGCTTCCTACTAATATGCACCCTGCGAGGCAGCTAGTTTACTCAAGTAAAGTTTCTGCCATCAATGTGAGAGATCAAGATTGAGTTCCTGGTTCCTGGCGCCGGCCTGGCCCAGCTCTAGCTGCTATGTACTTTGGAGAAACAAATCAGTGGGTGGAAGATCTCTCTCTGTGTCATTGCGTCTCAAATAAGATAAATCCTATTATGAATTAAATATCCATGAATCAAAAAGCCATGTAAATAAAGAAATATACTGACATGTCCAGAAAATAACGTTTTTCTGTCCTACTGTTATCAGTGGACCTATCTAGGGAAAGGAACGGCATCTTAAAAGGCCACACCAATGTAACTAAACATCCACTTGGGAAAAGATTTGTGGTCAGCCTGGGTTCATACTGAAGAGCCTCAGGTCTCCCTGAGGGAGGGCTCTCAAAAGGTCAATTTCTTACTGGACACAGATGCTCAATTTTCTCCCTTGCCCTTCTCTCCTGGGCCGAGATCCATTTAAAGTGACTGAGACATCTCTGGCCGTGGGCTTGTACTTGGGGATATCTCCACTTCTACCACTCTTTACTTGTCCCTCTGACACCTGCCCCTTTATTAGGGATGAGATATATTGATGAAGGTCCTTGTAGGCTTAGTCTTGGCCCCTGATGTAAAGGTTGTTTTCCCTCTTGGGGTAGATATTGACTATGGTCTAAGGTCAGCACCCCCTGTCAACCAGATTCTACAGAACCAACCTGGGACGCATTGGAGGATTTAAAGCAGCTTTTCAAAAAGGCACCTAACAGGGCCCGGCGGCGTGGCCTAGCGCTAAAGTCCTCACCTTGAACGCCCCGGGATCCCATATGGGCGCAAGTTCTAATCCCGGCAGCTCCACTTCCCTTCCAGCTCCCTGCTTGTGGCCTGGGAAAGCAGTCGAGGACGGCCCAATCCTTTGGGACCCTGCACCCGTGTGGGAGACCCAGAAGAGGTTCCAGGTTCCTGGCTTCGGATCGGCGCGCACCAGCCTGTTGCGGCTCACTTGGGGAGTGAAACATCGGACGGAAGATCTTCCTCTCTGTCTGTCCTCCTCTGTATATATCTGACTTTGTAATAAAAATAAAATCTTTTTTAAAAAAAGGCACCTAACAGATAAGTGTTTTCTATATGCTCCCCCACATCTTGTCACCCGATACCATCACAACTAGCAAGATGAGGCCCTAACTAAGAACGTTATCTTGCAGGCTTATAGAATCAGGGCCATTGTTGAGCAGGCTTGTCAACTTGAGGTTATCAGACAGAAGCCTAGGTCTAGCACAGCACAGGGAACAGGAGCGGATTTTTCACTCCTGGACACAAGCATTTCTGATGAAGACATCCCAAAGGCATGGAAGGTCGATCGAGTGTGAGTCAAGTGTGCTGATCTCACCCTCACCTCCTTCCTCTGACTGTGGTCTTCAGTGCACACCTGGATGCCACAGGCTAGCCATAGGTATCCTCATTGCAATACTCCCAGCACATGCTATTCTGAAGAGTGTGTCCAAGTGCAAAACCAGGATATACTTGAACTGGCAGGAGTCCCAGAACTAGCATGGCACAGGAAATGGGAGGCTGAACAGAGATATTTCAGTCTCTGCCACCTTAGATACTGGGAGTCCTCTGAGCACCAGAACCTGCTGTACCACAGCCTGACTGTCTACTTTGAGCTTTCGAATGGCGAGAATTAGCCTATGGGCCCTCTTTGCATCTGTGCTGGCTCCTGCTCATGTGGAGCACGCAACTGGCTTCTCAATTGTCTTATGTTTGTTTCCTGATTAGGGGTCTTCAGACTCCAGGTGGCCTTGAACATGCAAACTTGTATGACAACCAGACCAACTTCTGCCATGGCAACTTAGATGACCCGGACCATCTCTCTGGATCCCACACCTCTAGGGGCCCCTTACCCAAACGACGCCCTGTTACAGCAAGAAGCAGCCAGAAGACATCGCCACCCCTTGCCCCTACAGAAGTTGGATGTGGGATTTCAAGAGGGAGGTCTGAGCCCATCCAGGCCTGCTGAGGTCTTGGCCACACCTTCAGGTGGGTGACACCAGCGTTACCCACTCATTTTGTAGCTAGTTAAGAGACCACCAATGGGGAACATCTTACCTGTAGGTTCCCCGCCCAATAAGGAGGGATCAGGGAATGCTTAAAATCCCAAGACCCTTCCTCATACCTTTGGTGTCTCTCCCTCCTCTTCCGAGAGGCAACCCACCTCCCGGTTTTCTCTGCAGAGGTGCTTCCCCTTCCCTCTCCCTTCCTTGCTCACCTGGTCCCTTCGCAAATAAACTTTTCTGTTTGCAACAGAAAAAAAAAAAGGCTTTGTGGTCAGTGCCATTCAAACTACATGTTGAGGGCCAACATGATGGCTCAACCCACCCACATGGGTACCAGTTCATGTCCTAGGTGCTCCACTTTAATTCAGCTCCCTGCTTGTATCCTGATGAAGTAGGGAGGATGGTTCAAAACCCTGGGACTCTGCACCCACGTGGGAGACCCAGATGAAACTCTTGGCTCCTGGCTTCAGATCATCTGACATTTGGCTGTTGCAGCTACTTGGGAATGGACCAGCGGATGAAAGATATTTCTCTGTGTCTCTCCTTTGTGCTGTAAATCTGACTTTGCAGTAAAAATAAACCTTCAAATGAGAGAGAAGACAGAGAGAGAAAAACAAAGAAACAGAAAAAGAGAAAGAAAAAGGGAGGGAGGGAGAGAGATACAGTTAAAGTGGTATATGGGAACCTGCCCCCCCATGTCTGTTCTGCATTCTTTTGGTAAGCGCATCCCAACTGTCAGGAAATGACCTTTATCTTCTGGGAGGACTTGACCCTGCCTCAGGACTGGCCTATCTTTGAGGAAAGTAACATGAGGGTACTTCAAAAGTTCATGAAAAAGGTCCCTGCTGTGTGTCTGGGAAAGCCCAAGTACTGAGATGCCTGCCACTCACTGGGAACAGGATGGCTTTCTAAAGTCCTTGACTTCAGCTTGACCCAGTCCCAGGCCATTGGGGCCATCTAGGGAGTAAATTAATGAATGGAAGCTCTCTCTCTCTCTCCCCCATCCCTCTTCTCCCCCCTCCACTCCCCTCTCGCTCTCCCTTTCCCCTCCTTCCCTCCCTCCTTCCCTTCTCTCTTTCTCTCTTCCTCCCTCTTCTCTCCCTATCTCTTTCTCCGTCCCCCTGTCATTTTGCCTGTCAAGTAAATGATAATTAAACAATCTTTTTAAAAAGTTCATGGAGAATGTATATTATGAAAAAACTGCCTGGGTTTCAACATTTTCTGGTTGGGGAGGCAGGGGGTTGGGCACAAAACAAATGTTAAATTCCAGCTTTCCATGAACTTTTTGAGGCCTACAAGCCCAGTTGGGTCAGGACAACATCCCTCCACTCCCCTGGCCCTTTCTGTTAGATGTAGAGCTGCTGAGTTTCCACTACTTTTCTGGGTCTTACTCTCCGGCTTTTCCTTTGATCCTGACTTAGTTATGTCAGCCACAGCTACCACTTGCCACCATGAAAGCAAAGCAGCAGATCTGAATCTCCAACTGTCCAGATCAGGTGTAAGACATATGAGTGCAAACCAGCAGTTACTAATGATGCTCTAGGATTCAGTTCTGACCTCAGCAGGTGTGCCCAGCTGGCCTGGCCTGGCCCACAGCCAAGTAGTAGCTTCACCAACTCAGAGGAAGTTATAGGAAATCGTTACTGTTTCAGGGACAAGAAGGAATTTTTCTTACTCAAGATCTAAGTACATAAGAAAAATAGTGTAATGGCAGAATTAAGACTACCTGTTCCGGCAAAAACAATTTCCAGCACCACACGTTACTGGAATATCTGCCTTCCTACTGGGTTTTCAAACAAGATTGTACTGTCTCTTACTTACTACCCATGACATTATTTGTGCCATCACCTAGCATAATGGTGTATAGTAATTCATTAAAATTCCATGCATATCCAAAAAAGGGTTTACCGAGTTTAAAATACAATATAGGTTAGTTAAAAGAACTCCAAATATTTGGGCCCGGCATGGTAGCATAGTGGCTAAAGTCCTGGCCTTGCATGCACCAGGATCCCATATGGGTGCTGGTTCTAATCTCAGCAGCCCTGCTTCCCATCCAGCTCCCTGCTTGTGGCCTGGGAAGGCAGTCGAGCATGGTCCAAAGCCTTGGGACCCTGTACCCTAGTGGGGGACCTGGAAGAAGCTTCTAGCTCCTGGCTTCAGATTGGCACATCTTCAGCCATTGCAGCCACTTAGGGAGTGAACCAGCAGACAGAAGATCTTCCTCTCTGTCTCTCCTCTTTGTGTATACTTTCCAATTAAAAAAATAAAACTTAAGAAAAAAACAACTCAGGCCAGGCAGGCAAACTGGAACTTCTGCTCCATTGGCCACTTTTGGTCGGGTAGCTATCCTCCAAAAATTCAGCCAGATGCCAACTGACCTATTGACACCAGGCTCCGCCCTCTGGCCACTGACCGACAGGCTCTTGGAGTTGAGGAATTACCGCCTAGGGAATCCATGGATAAGGCCACTGTATGTGTTAGAGAGACACCCAACTACTGGGCCACTGTAATTGCAGGTAATCAAGAGGACTGAGACAGGGGAGTTTGGAGGGGAGAAATTGGAAGATGTGTTTGGGTCAGACTGATTCACCAGCCCACATGGGAGTCCTGAGATGGGCTTGTTAGTGCAGAACACTGCTGACCGTCACCTAGCAGACCACACAAAACTAGGGCTGGGGGCCTGTCTAGTAGGGCTAGATCCCAGTAACCTGACTGTCAGAACAGAGGATGGGTCACATTAGGCAGGGCCATGACATTAACCAGCACGTGAGAGAACCAGGCCTGGGGGTAGATTCTGCAGGGGATAAATGGGCCCAACCCTGTGGAAATACAAGTCCTGCTGGTTAGTTCAAGTGGTGGGGTGGTGATGGGCTGGGCAAGGTGTGATCATGGAACCCACCAACACTTAAGGGTCTGAGGCTGAGAATAGGCTGAGCAGATGCAGGATGCAACGCCCACATGTGCGTCCTGAAACAGGATGTGGAATGGGCCAGGCTACAACATCTACCAGCTCGTACAAAGGCCAAGATGGAGGGGCAGGCTATGAAGGCAAGGGTTGCCACTCTGACTGGTGAGCATGAGAACCAGGACTGGGGAAGACATGGCTAGACAGAGAGTGGCACCCGCAGGCACATGCGTGGGCCTGATGGTGGTAGGGGTTGGGTTGAACTAGGCTTCAATGCCCATTGACATGTAGGAGAGCTGAATGGCATGGGGGACAGACTGGACCAGGCTGCTGTACATATTGGCAAGTACTGGAACCAGGGTAGGGGGTGGGCCTGGTGGGGGTTATTGTGTGTCACTCTGACTTTGCTGTAGCTCCCACTGGTTTGTGTGAGGGCCGAGTATGTGGTGGGCAGGATTAGACTGGGCTCCAACACTCATCGATTTGCATAGAAGACAGAGCTGGAGACAGAACTGACCCAATAATTGCAACTATCAGTGCGTGCATGCAACAGACTGTGCCACTCCCTGTACTGGCAAGAACATACAAAAATCAGGTCTGGGATCACCTCAGATGAAGTGTTTGTGGGAATCCCCCCAGTTGAATCACTAGACTCAGAACCCAAACATGGAGAGAAGTACAGGTTCCATGGTCTGACAGTGGAGTGCTTGTGTCAGACCTGGGCCTCCTCAGTGGCTTTCAGAGCAGTGGACGGCATATCCAGGTGTACATGGAGAACATGGCAGCCCACTGGAGCCTGCAGAGGACACCTGGTACCATAACAGAACACAGAGAATGGAACAAATTGATCAACTACCCCAACCACATGTTGGCAGTGAATAACTGGGCAAATGGAGACTCTAAGTTGAACTATGTCAGCCAATGGATTCTGGAAAGAATTTGTCATGCTTGGAGTGGCGAGATTGGCAGTAATTCAGAACTGTGGAACTATCAAAACTCCTCAGCAGGACCCTTGGAGCTCACCACACACTGGGGACTCTGGGATGGTGTCAGGTGGCTATCCTCCATCCCAGAGTACAGAAGTGCTTGGAATGCTGGTTGTGGCTTCTCCCTTTTTCTCTCCCCCTTCCCCAGAGGTAGGAAGGAAAAAAAAGAGAATGTGGAAACAATGGTCTCGCCCACTTTCCTGTAGACCTTGACCCTTTGTATCCTAATCACCTATGCAAAAATCATCAAAAATAAAGATTAAAAAAGAGAACTCCAAATATTTAAGGAGGGGAAAAATGGGAGGCAGTAAACGGACTGCATTCCCATGAAGATTTCCTCACTGTAAGAAAAACAATAATTACCTAAAAATCTTTCGTTCAGACCTCTAATGGGATGGGTGTTTGGCACAGCATGTAGGATGCCCCTTAGAGTGAGCATGGGTGCCTGGGTCAAGTCCCATCTGCACTTCTGAGTTCTACTTCCGACTGAGGCACACGCTCCGAGAGAGCAGGTGGTGATGGGCCAAGTACTGGGCCCCCTTCCTCCCACGTAGGAGACTTGGTTTGTGTTTTGTTTCAGGCCCATCACAGTCTGGATATTGCAAACACTTCGGAAGTCAACCAATATCTTGTAGATCTCTATATATATTTCCTTTATTATTTGCCTTCCCAAACAGCCAAATTAAGCAACCCTTGCATTTGATCTGAATAGGATGAAGGATTGATTCCTTGACACGAAAGCTGTAAGACCGGGCCTGGCGTTGACGTAGTGGCTAAAGCCCTTGCCTTGAATGCACCGGTATCTCATATGGATTCCAGTTCTAATCCGGGAGGCCCAGCTTCCCATCCAGCTCCCTGCTTGTGGCCTGTGAAAGCAGTCAAAAATGACCCAAGGACTTGGGATCCTGTACCCACATGGGAGACCCGGAGAAAGTTCCTGGCTTCTAGCTTCGGTGTAACACAGCTCCGGCCTTTGGGGTCCCTTGGGGAGTGAATCATTAGACACAAGATCTTCCTCTTTGTCTCTTCTCCTCTCTGCCTATCTGACTTTGCAATAAATAAAAATAAATAAATCTTAAAAAAAAAAAAAAAGCTCTAAGACCAGCCTGCAGGTGACGTGAAGACATCACGGAGGGCCAATGGTCACAGTGGAAGGAGTCTTTGCTCCTCATTGAAAAAAAAAAAAAAAAAAAAGATCTCTTACTTGTGTAAACTCAATCCTCGTGCAAAATGATTCAGATTGTTTGCTATGCTTAGCCATGTTACAAACATGTTAAAAAAAATTTTGTTTTTGAGGGAGAGCAAGAACCAACTGGCTCACTCTCTAAATGCCTCCAAAAGCAGTCTGGGCATGGCTGAAGTTGGGACCCAGGAACCCCATCTAGGTTTCCCATGTGAGTAAAGGAAACCAGTTACTCAGAAAGTTACTGCTGCTTTCAAGGGCCTGAATCAACAGGAAGCTGGAATTGAAAGCTAAGCCAGGACTCAAACCCCAGGCATTTCAGTCTGGGATATGGGTATCCCAATCATTCGCTTAAACACGAGGTCAAGCACTTGCCTGCATATCGCAAAAACGGATGCAGGGCAACTATGACAGGCAGGGAGATGGCATATAAGGAGGAGAGATTTCAGCCCTACGTGAAAGTCAGGCTTCTCAGCTGCCCAACCACAGAATTGCTTCAGTGGTGTGAGTAGAAAGTGGTTTATTAAATTATTAGAATGCTTTATTTCTGGAGGAAATAAAGATACAGGCTGTGGAGTCACCTTCCAGGGAGAAACCCCAGAACCCCAGAAGTGGAAGCGAAGGGAACTGCAGCTCCTGATGATTCCAGAACCACTCTGCCTCCCTGCCATCTGTCCCTGCAAAACAGATGCCCTGCACACCCCCTGTTTTTCACAGAAATCTCTGCTGCACCTCCGTGTGTGCATTCGGTTAGCAGAACCAGAGTCACATGGCTGTACCTCGGAGGCACAGGAAATGGAGAGACGTGGGAGCTTTGCATTCTGTCTTGGGAAGATGGGGTTCACACCATGGGGAGCCATCCTAATGCAGTAGGAGTGCCAATGGATTTGGCTAACAGAGTGAGCCAGAATGGTTTAGATTTTATACAGCTCCATCCTTTCATTGTTTGGACCAATCTGCCCTCTGGCATAATGTTTTCAGCCACTAAGTACACATAGTCCTGAGCGTCCATTTCAGGACACCTGCTCCAAACGTCAGTGTTGTTTCCTCACTAACAACTTCAGACGGGAAAAGTGTTATCAAGTGCCAAACATAAACTCAATACAAGTCACTGTGCAACATGTCTTCTTAGACACCATGTTTGTCATCTATCCCATAATATCAGTTCAAGGATGTGAGTCCCATCATATAGACATAGAAATCAGGGCTGAGAAATTAAGGAGATGTTCTCTGAGTCTCAGAGGAAGGCAGAGAGCAAGACTTTCATTCAAGCTCTTCCTTGAGTCTATGTTCTTCCTGTATTGCCTTCTTACACAAGGTTTTTTTGGAGTCACAGTAGTGGTCCAGCGCTGACATCAGAAGCCATTCCTGTGGATATGCAGCTGTCTTTGGGTATCATCTACAGCTTGGATGAGATAACAGTGAAACTGGATTCTCCAAAGTTGTCATCAACCCCTTCGGGATCATTAAGTTATTGTTACAGGTGTATTACCCACCTCCCCCCAGATATACATACACATACATACATATACGTATATATGTATGTATATTCACACACACTATGCACATAATGGCCAGGGATGGGCCAAGCCAAAAGCATGAGCCTAGAACTCCATCTGGGTTTCCCATTCAGGAGGCATGGACCCAAGTACCTAAGCCATCACCTGTTGCTTCCAAAGATGGGCATTAGCAGAAAGCTGGATATAAAGTAGAGACAGAACTCAAACTCGGGCTCTTCAACGCAGGGTACAGACATACCTAGTGGTGCACTGAGTCACAGTGTCATCACCACTGTGCATACATTTGTAGGCATATGATACATTGTATTAGCTGTAAGTTCAATGCTAAATGGGAGAGTGCTAGTTTTTTTCATTTTTAATACAGATATAATTTATTTGAAAGGCAAATTTACAGAGAGACAGCGATAAAGAGTGACACGCACCATTCAGCAGCTCACTTCCCAAATGGTTGCAATAGCTAGCACTGAGCCAGACTGGAGCCAGGAGCCAGGAGCTCCATCCAGGCCTCCTTTGTGGATGGCAGGGGCTCAAGCACCTCAGTCATCTTCTGCTGGTTTTCCAGAGAACTGCAACTAAAGTGGAACATCCAGAACTCAAACCAATGCTCACAGGAAAGTTGTCATTGCAGGTGGTAACTCAACCCGCTGAGCCACAACACTGGTCACAAGAACTTTTTCATTTTGCCCAACTGAAACATTAGAAGCTACCAACAGCAACTTTTAGTTTCTTCCCTAATTCCAGCCACATGACAATGAATATTCTACTTACGGCTTCTATAATTTTGATTAGTCAACTAATTTTTAAAATATATTTTCTCTTAACATTTACTGTTTGTGATGTCATTTTGCCATATTGGATTTACATCTAAAATTTGAGCCCAGAGCCCTGTGTCTTAGGGCATGGGAGAAGGCATGTCTATGAAGGGATGAGATGAGAAAGGTTTTCTCTGAAAAATGAGAAGGCGCTGAGCAAATCCAGAACATATTTTTCTTCTAACCACTGAAGTCCTGGCTGTACAACAGCAGGTCTCTCATCTGTTTGTGACTTTCCGGCTGACTCCATTTACCAGGGCCTCCATCACCTGTATGATGTGGTAATATAAAACCCGCCATCATTTTCCCCATCACAGTGTTATGAGATTGTTTTGAAAGTACTTTCCTTTCCCCAACAGAAAGGCATTATAGATCTCTATATATTCCTGTTACGACTTCCTGGGGGGAAGAAAAGCACCACAGAGAAGGCTGGGCTCATGGCTTCCAGGACTGAATGATTTCTGAGCCTCACAGGCATCCGTACATGTGATGTTTTTCACGGAGAAAGATGTTATTTCTTATTTTGTTCATTTCCAGTGGGCTGCTTTCCCCTCCTCTGTTCATTTGTTGTGTTTTTTTGAAACCTCCAATATAAACAAGCTTCTCAAATTGTGTTATCTAGCAGGCATGTTGGTTGAGAGGGTTCATTATTCATGCCGTGCTGTCATTATGCATGTTCTACAGAACACAGAAGCTTTACTGTGGAAACAAAATGAAGGCTTTCTAAAGTAGAATGATGCAGAGGAGCACAAGAGAATGTGCATCCCTCACTTACACTAGTAGCAAGATCCCCCATCAATGACTGAATAGCAGAGTCTGTTCATGCGGTATTTTACAAACAGCGCCAACATTCTGAGTATAAAATGTACCCCCTCTCTCTGTCTACTCCCCAAGCAATCAGTTTGTAAATGGCATTTTAGAAAGCTAGTGAATATCTGAGATCTAACACCACGCACAAACTTAATTTCAAAGCTATGAAATGGACCACAAATAAAGTCAGTGAGTGGTTTCCATAGTTCGACCTGCTCAGGTCAACAGATATATAGATCAGCAATAAGAGAAGCCAAGAGCCCCTCTTTAATAGGTAAACTAGCAGATAGCATGAAGTCCAATTGGTGGTTATCATTATTCCTGATGTTGTTGCTATGTTTCATTTCCTTAAATGGCTTTCATAAAGAAAAATATGAAGATATTCACAATCATGATGGTATCTAATATAAGAATACTTTAAAAACAATCATGGGAAATTCATATTATGAAAAAACCCATGCATCAATTTCAAGAATTTCTGAACCAAAAGAATCCTTTCACTCCATTTCCATGGACTTTTTGAAGTCCCTTTGTACAAGGGATCAACACATATTGGTTAAGCAGCTGGCAGAAGAGAGTTGAGGAAGGAGTTTTGTAAATAGCTTCCCCCTGGCATCTTCTTCGATTACTGTAGCTCTTCATTTCAAACCATACTCTCATATGGGACTTCGCTTGGATGAAAGGTAATTGTACTTACTCAACTACTCTCCTGATGTAGGGGCTGCTTCCTGGCATTGAAGAACTTCAGATTGCCCCTAGCACAGGACAACTGAGCTATGTTGTTTTGTCCCATAGGGAGCAAAAACCCTTCAGCTCCCACGCTAGCCTCCACATGTCTGGTTGAGTGTTCCCACCCAAGCCTTCTGTTCTGTGCCCAATTCTGCCTCCCTCACTTAGGCAGGTGGCTTAAGTTTACTGTAGCAGCCCTCTAGGCAGCGTCTTGCTTGCAGCCCAGCCCCTCTATTTTATCTTGTATCCTCATGGCAGAGTATTTTTTTCAGAAACTCTACTTTTCTCATGCCGCTGTCCTACATGTCCAGGGCTACTCGTTGCTAGTAAGATAAAAGAGCAGAACTCTCAGCTGAGCATGCAAACCTCACTGGCCCATCAGTGAGAGCTCCCTCCATAAGCCCTGTACTCTTGTCAAACTGGATTATCATTGTCTAATGCAGATTACAGGATAGCTCTTTGGTCACTCATTAAAATCTGGCAACCTTTTCACTAAAATCCAGTCCCCTGGGTTGCAGTTTCAAAACATGTCTACTGATTATTTGACCATTATCCTCCTGAGAGGTAGGGTTTTGGTCCCTCCTTCTTAAATTCAGGCTGACATTCAGAGAGCTGCTTTAAGCCCTCAGAATGCACAAGGGTGAGTGCATAAATATCAAGGTTCCATCATAAATGGCTGAAGAGTTTTCACCTGCGATTCTTGGGAGCCTTGTTCCAGGGGAAGCTAGGTCCCATAGCAGAAGCTTGAATAACTTAGACTACTAAAGACACTTGGGTGGATAGCTCCACTGGGCTCTAGTGTAACTACCAGTCATGGACATGTGTAGGAGCCAGTCAAGCCTTCAGCAGACTGCCCAGGTCAACATCCCAGGATCAATCCACTTCCCAGATTCTTGACTGCCAAATAAGTGGCTGTGTTCCGTTGCTAGAGTTTTAAGGTCAATTTGTTTCCAACCATAGTAATTAGAACACTAAATTCTCTTTCCAGGTTCCAGATCTAAGGGTCACCTCTGCTAAGTTTCCAATCAGTTGCACTATATACTCATTCATTGAGAAGACATTAAGGTGTCTGTGAAGTGACAGGTTTGAGTTGGATGCCAAGGAAGCAACAGGCTTTGAGAAAGATGCTAACCCACTTGCAACATATTCCCAGTCTGTTGGAGATGGTCAAGAAAACATGGAACTGTGACATATCAATACTTATCTGAATATGTAATTTCTGCCAACATTTTACTTTGTCATGAGAGAAAATTTTGAAAATATTGAGTGTGTTTTTAAAAATAGGTTATGGAATAATAATGCAGAATGAGTCTACAGAGAGTGGAGAATGCGGCTCTACAGTTCTGGAGAGAGAAGCAGGCTGGGGGTTTAGATTTGAAATGAACAACATATAGATCACAAAAAAGTCATCAGCATATGACTGACCATATGAGGGACCAGAGGGGAGAAGGGCAGGGAATCTGGGCAAGAACCCAAGGCACAGAAACATGTCATACAGAGAAAGAACATTCTGCAGGGCCAGTGCCGGAGCTCAACAGGCTGATCCTGCAAGTGCTGGGATCCCATACAGGTGCTGGTTTGTGTCCCACTGCTCCACTTCTGGTCCAGCTCCTTACTTAGGACCTGGGAAAGCAGTGGAGGATGACTCAAGTCCTTGGGACCCCTCACTCACAAGGCAGGCCCACAAAGAAGCTCCAGACTCCTGGCTTCAGATTGGCTCAGCTTCAGCCATTGCAGCCATTTGGGGAGTGAACAAGCAAACAGAAGCTCTCTTTCTCTGTCTCTCCTGCTCTCTGTTAATTTGCCTTTCAAATCAAATAAAATAAATTCCTTAGGGTACAGGATTGTTCATGCTGCAAATCTGAATTTCACATGTCACAAAACTTATATGTGTAAAGCTACAATTACTTCCTGTTAACTGAAATTAATTACAATATCCACCTTATCAGAGAGGATATGTTCTAAGACCCCCAGTGGATGCCAGAAACCACATGAGTAGTACTAAATCCTTTATATTACACTAGTAACCGAGATGGTTACCAAGTGACTGATGAAAGGCCTTAGAAAGTGGATTTAAACATTGTGATTGGTGCATTTATGGAATTTTGTATTTAATATATTTGGGATATAGTTGACCTTGAGTAACTAAAACCAAGGAAAGCAAAATCTAAGAGGGAAGTGTCAGATCTGGTGCCCTTTTTATGAATGGATTTAACTTTGCCATCACTCACATAATTCAGATCTATTTGCCTTCAAACACACCGTGTTTTTGAAACATAATGAAATCCAAGATTCTAAGTCATTGCACTATCTCCAGGGGTGCTGATGGCTGGTCGTGGCCGGAAATGCTTCCACACTCTACACTCAGAGGTAGCTCCCCCATCTGGATCGTGTGTGTTAACCTCTGTCTTCATTGCATCCACTGCTGACGTCTGAGGCCCCATCAGGGGCCACCGTTGTGGACCCGTGTGGCTGAATCATGAAACTGCTCTTTCTCAGCTCTGCTAGTCACTCCTCCCTCACTCTCTTCTAAGCTGGTGACCTTGTCCTCTATTCTCAAGGATAGAATCTGGACACACCTGGAGACTGCTTCCGTTGTCAGTAATCTACTCCCTTGGGGCTGTGTTAGACATGGGACATCTTTAGAGTTCATGGTATTGGTTCTGTAAACCAATGCCAATTCAGGTCATAGAACTTGTAACACAAGGGCAAGTTTCTGGAATTATCCCTAAACCCATTTTCTCTTAAGAGCCCCAAACTCTTAAAAATCAAAAATATTTTGGGGCTTGGCGCAGTAGCCTAGTGGCTAAAGTCTTCATGTTACACGTGCCAGGATCCCATAAGGACGTGAGTTCTTTTTATTTTTTAAGATTTATTTTTTTTTTATTACAAAGTCAGATGTACAGAGAGGAAGAGAGACAGAGAGGAAGATCTCCCATCCAATGATTCACTCCCCAAGTGAGCCGCAACGGCCGGTGCTGCGCCAATCCGAAGCCAGGAACCAGAAACCTCTTCCAGGTCTCCCACGTGGGTGCAGGATCCCAAAGCTTTGGGCCGTCCTCTCCTGCTTTCCCAGGCCACAAGCAGGGAGCTGGATGAGAAGTAGAGCTGCCGGGAATAGAACTGGCGCCCATATGGGATCTCAGTGCATTGAAGGCAAGGACTTTTAGCCACAAGGCCATGCCTCCGGGCCCAAGCATGTGAGTTCTAATCCCAGTTGCTCCACTTCCCATCCAGCTTCCTGCTTGTGGCCTGGAAAAGCAGTCGAGAATGGTCCAAAGCCTTGGGATGCTGCATCCTCATGGGAGACCTGGAAGAACTCCTGGCTCCTGGCTTCAAATTGGCACAATTTCAGTCATTGCAGTCACTTGGGGAACGAAAATTTTTTTTAAGTTTTTTTTTTTTTATTGCAAAGCAAGATATATAGAGAGAGGAGAGACAAAAAGGAAGCGCTTCCATCCATTAAATTCACTGCCAGGGCAGTACAGGAACTGGAAGACAGGGCCCTGGGACTGCATCTGGATCTCACATATGGATGGGAGAGATCCAAGCAGGTGGGCCATCCTTTGCTGTGCTCTTAGGCAGATTAGCAGGGAGCCAGATCAGAAGTGAAGTGGCCAGACTAGAACAGGCCCTCCTAGGGGATGTTGGTGCTGCAGATGATGGCTTGGCCTGCTGTACCATAAACCAGGTGCCCCTGCATTTACAATTTTCTTGTTTAAATAATATACATGTGCAAGAGTACTTGTGGTAGGAATATTTATAATGCAAAAAAATTAGGAACAACTGGGTTACTCAATAATAGAAGTTTTCTCAAAATAGAATAGAGCATGACATATTTAAAAAGTGAGCTGTCACGTGGTCACCTAAAAGATAATTTTTTCAGTGAACATTTAGAAATGTGGAATGGTGTGCTTGATTTGTCAAGGGAAGAGTCTGAGTGGCAATACATATATACAGAAGAATATCAAATTTCAAAAATGATTTTCAATAAAATTCCTCATGCTGACCCAGTTTTATGCTTAAAAAAGTAATTACAAGAACATAAAAAGATTTATTTGTACAGATGTTCATTACAGAGTTTAATATACCAAAAAAAAAAAAGTTTAGAAAACTAATCAATCTCACATGGTACATCTATTTAGTGGGAAACTTTATAGTCATTAAAAGCTGTGATTTTTAAGAATATCTGATGAAGCTAGAAAGTGTTTGTAAAATAGTATCAAGTACAATGGCACAATGTAGCATTGTTCACATTTATTGAGAGGAGAATCAACTTTCCTTACAGCGTAGTTGCTCATACAGTTTTAAAACTTCAAGTACAGAGCAAGCGACTGACATAGACTATAATTATCTGGGTTAGAATTATCCTTAGGTTAGGATTAACCCACAGATACAAATATACAGTGCTCCTAATGATTGCTGAGTTCTTTTTAAATCATACGAAGCCTACAGAATTGGTCTCTCTGATCCAGGCTTTATAGCAAGATTCCTCCTGGTGCTAAATAGGAAAAGAGTTCCTAGTACCTTTTTGGTCCCTTTCCCATCCTTGGCCCCAGGCTGAGGCTTTTTGGTTTGCAGTATTTTGGTATCCAGCTCCAAATAGCCACTTCCTTTCTGAGCCCTACATCTCTCCTCCAGGTTCCAGACTGTCTAGTTAAAGACCCACCAATCTGTCCCCAGGCCTTAACCACATGGCCCTTCCTTCATTCAGAAACACAACATTCTTCTCCAAAGGTTATCAGGCTCCATGGAATGGCAGCGAATCGGCTTAGATAGATCGATAAAGAGGTCACCCTTATCCCATATCTCTGTCCGTATGTCCATCTGTCTAGTGAGGGACTTCGACACGGCCTTCATATGACTTCCCAAGCCATTCACTAGAAATGGAAAAATCTAAGACAGAAGGATGGTCCTGTTACAGCATCTTAATCACACATGCTCTATTCTTGTCCATAGCAACATGGTGACAAAAAGCAGACAATCCAAATTAGATGCTTCATGTGGAAACAAACCATTTCTCAAAATCACCTGGACGCTCTCACTCATAAAACCAGAGGTGAAATATTTCTCCCAATAGTTTTTACAAATAAGTTTAAAAGCAATTACATTTTTATGCACAAAGTGCCATTTTTATTGTATTTTTTTAATTGGAAAGGTAGATACACAGAGAGAAAGAGACAGAGAGAAAGATCTTCTGTCTGCTGGTTCACTCCCCGAGTGGTCGCTACGGTCAGAGCTGAGCCAGGCTGGAGCCAGGAGCCTGGAGCCAGGAGCCAGGAGCTTCGTCTAGGTCCCCCACGCAGGTGCAGGGTCCCAAAGCTTTGGGCTGTCCTCTACTGCTCTCCCAGGCCACAAGTAGGGAGCTGGATGGGAAGTACAGCAACCTGGATCTGAGCTGGGATATCAGCCAGGACACGAACTGGCACCCTTATAGGGATCTCAGCGTTTACAAGAGGAGGTTTAGTCAGTAGAGCCATTGCACCAGGGTCCAAACTTAGTTTTAATTGCTGAATGTCAATGGGCTCACTCTGTAAAAGCAATTACATTTTCCCCTGGTTCCCAATGTGGAGTGTGTGTGTGTGTGTGTGTGTGTGTGTGTCTGTACCATGCAGAATTTTTAGACACCAAAGTAGATTCAGTTATCACTGATCATGACTGTGGATCCCAGTGCCTCAGATGGGCATTCTGGAAACACACCTTGCACATCATGCAAGCTGACAGTCCATGTCTGCTAGCTCACCCCTCATTCCAATGGTCTGTTGCCTAGCTACTCTGGATGCTAGTTTTAATAAGGCATCAATTAACGTAACAGTTTACAGGACAATGAAACCTTTGGAGATAGAATCACTAAATATTCATGCTGCTATGTTAAAAATGAAACAAAAAACTTCTCCCAAAATGTGTAGATCAAGGTTATTTGATGTGCAGTTACCTATTTTTTTTTTTGTAGATCACTATTAATCGTGATTTACAAGCCATTTGCTTTAACAACCGCTCACAACACTGAATGTCCCAAACGACCAAGGGGATTTTTGCAAGTCAAACAACCCTTTAAGTAAAAAGAAAATGATGGAATGGGATGAAGAAAAAACAAATCTCAGAGGCAAATGAGAAAAAGCATTTAGATGAGATCACCCCGTGTCCACCCATGGATGGTGTGAATTGCCCCTGCAGGAGGCCTCTGAAGCTTCCTGCCAATCAGGTCTGCGCGAGCGCCGGGCTCTGCCTTCTCTCTCACTAGGAGATGATAGTCCAGCCCCACTCCAGACTGCATCACTGCTCCAGTCTGCAGCTGCCCCAGCTCCCGGGCCTGCAGTACTCATCAGCAGGATGAATCAGAGCACCTGCTGACACAAAGCCCAGCACACCCTAGCAAGTGCAGGGCAGAAACCTTTGTCCTTCCAGAGGGTTCTGTGGTTGACTCTGGCTCCTCATCACACGCCCTAAGTGCACACGCCTGTTCCTCGATTGGCTTCTGCAGTCTCAAATCATAATGATCTCTACAAGCAGACACATGATACCGCTAACACCACAAAGGAGTAACAGATCCTGTGGGGACAGGCTCTGTAAGGAGCAGCCTCAGCAGCTTTCGTGTGCTGCCTACTCACTAAGGGCTATTAGGTGCATTGTTCATTCCTTTTTGGAAGACAGGATCAAAACACTTGAAATATAGCAAATGCTACAATTTGAACCAGCAAATGGTTTTCTAAAATATTATTCTGGGGGAAGAATCAGTGAGCAGGTATTTATAGAAGAGGACACTTGTTGGGGCTGTAACACCAAAATATGAGAAATCTATGCCATGTAACTAAACAAATGGTGTTACACACAATTGGGATTTTAGTAACTGTTTAAATACCACGATACAGACAATTTAAAAATATTTCTTTTACATTTGAGAGGTGGAGAGATCTCCAATCTACTGGTTTACTGTCCAAATTCTAATGACAGACAGAGCTAGCCGAACTTCTGGAGCCAGGAACTCAACGAAAGTCTCCCACGTGGACAGAAGGGACCCCACTGCTCTGCTGGCTGTGGGGATACAGCCATCACATGCTGCCTCCTGGAGTGGCATCAAAAGGAAGATGAAATCACCTCTAGGAGAGTCATCGTTTTTAAGTGACCAGCTCAAGTTTTGTTAAATGAAAAATTTAAATTGGGAGTTGGCATTGTGGCATAGTGAGTTAAACAATCACTTGCAAGGCCAACATCTTGCATTGCAGTGCCAGTGTGAGTCCTGGCTGCTCTGCTTCTGACCCAGCTTCCCGCTATTGTTCCTGGAAAAGAGACAAGGGATGGTGGCCCAAGTGTTGGGGACCCTGCCACCCACTTTGGAGATCTGGATGAAGTTCCCGGCTCCTGGCTTCAACCTGGACTAGACCTGACCACTGTGGCCAGTTGAAGAATGAACTAGCCAATAGATGATCTCTCTGTTCCCCGCTGCCCCCACCTTGTGTGTGTGTGTGTGTGTGTGTGTGTGTGTGTGCGTGTTTATGTGTATAATTATCTTTGCAATAAATACATTTGTAAATATAAAAAATTAAAAATGTAGGCTAAAGTCAGGATCTATGGTATGATTTCATTAAATTTAAACATAACAGAAAATACTTCTGATGACTCCACATCAAAACATGACCAAAATTTTATTTCTGCTGGTGGCATTACAATCAAATGTCATTCTCTTCTTCATAGCTCTGTATGTTAACTGAAAAATCACAAAATAAACTTAAGATTCCATCCCTACTTTCTAGGACATGGGAAGGTTTTTATTAGAATGATAATTTGAATAGCCTAAGAGGCTCTTTTGAGTATAACATCCTATTTATTTCTGACCTGGAATGCATTGTTTAAGCTTAAACCAAGCAGTGAGAGTGTGTATATAACATACTTTATTCTCCTGCTCACCAGTATTGGCAACTCAGAAAATCATTTGGCTACAAGTTGAATAAAATCAGACGAAATCACATCAGCCTCTTATCTCCATGCTGTTGAAGTATGCTCAGCATCTCCCAAACACAATCTGGCCACCTCATGGATGAGTGGTTCCATTCACCGAAGATTCTTATTCAGGGATTAAAATGACGAGGCACAGCTACCAACCAACCTTCTCTTACGACCACGGCAGACATCATTAATCACACTTTGTCCCGTGAACCCAGATGTGACCTCAAAATCCTTTCCAACACAGCTGTGTTCTAGGCAGCCCCTATCAATCATTGATTTCAACTCTAGTTGAAATCTATTAGCCATATCTGCTCTGATTACTCTGGCTAGAACATTATTATTCCTTCGTCTAGTTCCCAGGACTATGGAATTGAGGAGCATGACCGCTTTCTTTCTTTAATGATTTCCCTTCCCCTTGAAAGATTTAGAACACAAGAAGGTGTTGGGGACTGGACATTAACCCTCAGTAGCCCAAGTGGCAAGAGTACCAAAGCTCCTGCTCTCAGCCTGACCTGGAGGAAAGGGTGACCACTTCCCGAGACCTTCAAGAATTGATGGAATGTGAATCCTCTCCTCCTAGTATATGTTCTTATATATTGTATCATCTCACATAATCAATAATAATCTTTTACCCATTTCTTAATATAATATTAAGGACAGTCACATATATGTAGAGGAAATAGAATCCCCAAAGGAATGCCATAAAGCAAAATGGAGCAAGTTGATATCTACCTGGTATCTGAGCCATAAATGAACCAGTTTTTGAATTCCTTATCCAGAAAAAATTGAACTTTTCCCAAAGGTTTGAGGAAAAGGCTGTGAAATCCCCCAAAGGAATTTCCACCTAGGGGATGAGCGGAATCCAGACTTACAGAACGGCCATTTGGAAACGGGGGTCCATATGGTACAGTAAACACAGATCTTAGACAACGATCCTAGGAGACATCCTAACACACACACACACACACACACACACACACACACACACAGTGAGAGAAAGAGATTCAGCTCTGGAAAGAAGAAACAGTGCATCATTAGCACACCAGAAATCTTGAAGGAAACAAAAGAACACATCTAGTGCAAAGTAGTCCAAAACATGCAGTGGGGGTAAAGGAAGAAGAATTCTAGAATGAAGACACTACAACTGGCAGGGGCCTAAAAAATCACAGAAATACTGAAGGAAAAACTCCAGAGGCCAGGGTTGTGACGTAGTAGGTGAAGTCACTGCCTGTGGCTCCAGCATCCCATATGAGCGCCTGTTCGAGCCCCACTGCTCCGCTTCTCACCCAGCTCCCTGATAATGCACCTTGGAAACAGCAGAAGGTGGCTCAAAGGCTTGGTCCCTGCACCCACATGAGAGACCTGGATGAAGCTTCTGGCTCCTGGCTTCAGACCAGCCCAGCTCTGGCTGCTGTGGCCATTTAGAAGTGAACCAGATTGGGCCTGAGGCAGAAGCCTAGTGGCTGAAGTCCTCATCTTACATGCACCAGCATTCCATATGGTCACTGATTCTCTGTCCTGGGAGCCCTGCTTCAGATTCAGCTCCCTGCTTGTGGTCTGGGAAAAGTAGTCGAGGACGACCCAAAGCCTTGGGATCCTGCACCTGCATGGGAGACCCGAAAGAAGCTCCAGGCTCCTGGCTTCAGATAGATGCAGCTCTGGCCGGTCATTGTGGCAGCTTGGGGAGTGAATCAATGGACAGAAAATCTTCCTCTCTATCTCCCCTCTCTGTATATCTGACTTCCCAATAATAAATAAATAAATCTTTTAAAAAGTGAGCTAGATGGAACTTCTGTCTGTCCTTCCTTCTCTGTAACTCTGCCTTTCAAATAATCAAATAAGACTTTAAAAAAAGGGAGAGAAAAACTCCAAGTGCTGAACAATGATGGGTTTTCAACAGAACACTGAAACACAGAAGGTGAAGCAGGCTGGAACACACATCTCTTGATTAAATGTTAGACACTAAGGATCCAGAGAGAGAGAGACAGAGACAGAGAGAGACAGATGGTATTTTTTTTTAAAGATTTATCTCATTTTTATTACAAAGTCAGATACACTGAGAGGAGGAGAGACAGAGAAGAAGTGGAGCTGCCGGGACTAGAACCAGCGGCCATATGGGATCAAGGCGAGGACCTTAGCCACTAGGCCACACTGCCGAGCCCAAGAGAGAGAGATGGTATTACGGAAGAGCAAGGATGGATCTGGCATCAGCGTTCTCTAGGTGCTAACAGACAATAGGGAGCCTCTTCCGAAGTTGAGGGCAACATATTTTGAATAGGTTTTTTGCTCAACAAGCAAACAAACAAAACAAAACAAAACAAAACAAAACAAAAAAAACACCACAACATTAGAGAAATTAAAAAAAAAAACCGACGGTTTCAGTCGCAAGAAATTCTTGATGCATTAAGCAGTTTACAATGGGACGAGAAAAGGGGGAGAGAGAAATTAGAAACAAGCTCCTGCGCAGCTAGTCACATGGCGGTGATGAGTTCTTTGCGCCCTACGCCATCCGAGCCAGCGTGGCAGTCCTTGGTCCCGACTGGAAGTGCAGGTAGCGTGCTTCCAGCAAATATGGCAACTGTTCCAGCCTTGTCTCCTCTTCTAGTGCAAGGGCAAAGGGCAAACCAACAGATATATTTCCCTTCAGATTCCTCAGTGTCACCACGTCAATAGCTGGGCTTCCCATGGGACTGCACGAGGGTCTCATTCTCTCATGGAATTGGGGCAGGGTAAGGGGGCCTGGCTGCTGAGCAGCTATCAGCCACATAGACCCGCTGCCCACTGGGTCTCCCTTGCTGCAGTATGCAGCACTAACACACACAATGTCAACAGGAGGATGGGCCAGAGAGCTCAGGAGGTAATCCCCTCATAAAAATAACCACAGCACACTCTGTATGCAAAGAGCTTTGGTGTAATTCTGATTCAAGCCTCACAAACAGTTTCATGGAGGGAGCAAGAGATACAATTACTAATCTGCCTTTTTTTTTGCATAAAAATAATTTAACACTTAAATGATGAAATAGAATGTCCAAAAACATTCAGCAAGCTGGTTAGGTTCAGCGAGAACCTTCTGTGTGTCGAGAGACTTCGCTGCTATTCTGAACTCAGTCTCATAAGATGGCAAGCAGGCCCCCAACAGAGCACTTAGAGTGTCAGCAGAACCTGGTGGTGATCACAGAAGCATCATGATGACAGTTACTCCCAGGACTGATCATTGTCGTGAAGAAGATAGGAGAGTCACAGAGGACGATGGCTTGAATCGGGGCTGGGGGGTTGCTGTCTGACCCAGGTAGAATTGGGGACATGCTCTGAGCTGAAAGCTGTGTGGTAAGACAAGTGTGTGAGGATAAGGGGGAAAAGCATCCCTGTTGGAGGAGCAAACAGCATTAGAGAGGATAAACTGGCCTGTTGGAAGGATACAAGCCAGGGCTGGCATATGGGAATGCCGTGAATGAAGGGAAGGGCTTTGGACCAGAGTTCAAGGGGTAGGGGGAACCCGTCTGTCAAGTTTTGTGGGCAGTGATAAGGAGCTTGGGTTTGATGGTATAATAGGAGGTTTGGATGTTTTTAAAAAATATTTGTTTGTTTTTATTGGAAAGTCAGATATACAGAGAGGATGAAAATCGGAGAGAAAGATCTTCCGTCCGATGATTCACTCCCCAAGTGAGCTGCAATGGCTAGAGCTGAGCCAATCTGAAGCCAGGAGCCAGGAGCTTCCTCCAGGTCTGCCACGTGGGTGCAGGGTCCCAAGGCTTTGGGCTGTCCTCAACTGCTTTCCCAGGCCACCGACAGGGAGCTGGATGGGAAGTGGGGCCGCTGGGATTAGAACCAGCGCCCATATGGGATCCCGGCGCCTGCAGGGCAAGGACTTTAACCACAATGCTATTGTGTCAGGCCCTGGATGTCTTAAAAAAGCATCTTTGTTAAGATATATTTTATGTATCTCAAAATTCACCTATTTCATGTGTGTAATACAATGATTTTTACAAAGCTAAGGAAGGGTGAAACCATCACCATCAATCAATTTTAGAACATTCTCTTCCTTTAAATAAGATCCCTTATGACCACTTACAATTATTTCTTGTTCTCACAGAGCTACTAATTTCTTTTTTTTTGGCCTAAATTAATTTGCCTGTTCTGGATATTCCTATAAATGGAAATCATTTATCATTCATGTGTCAATAGCTCATTCTTTTTCATTGTTGAATGGTGTTCCATTGTATGGCTAGGTCACAATTAGCTCATCTCTACATGTTCTGATGAACAGGTAGGTTGTTTCTGGGGCTTTGCCGTTATGATCAATGCTGCCATGAATAGTTGCAGGCAAGAGTTCATGTGGGCATATTTTCCTGGTTTCTGGTTCTCAACGTATTCACGAACATTTGTCACTGTCTGCTTTACGTACAGTATCCATTCCACTGGATGTGGAACAGTGTCCTCCTGAGGACTTAATTCATATTAAACTAGTGACAAAGGTGTTGAGCATCTTCTAAGGGCCAGAGCTGGTCAGGAGCTGGAGTCTGGAAACATTCCCAGATCCTTCAGGGTAAGGTGCAGGAATCTGACCTGCTGAGTGCCCTGCCCAGCCCTGATGCCCAGTGGCCTGCGACCTAGGAAGAGGAGGCAGACAAAAATGAAAGAGTTGCTTGTGGAAGTCAGAGAGGATAGCTGATTATTTAAAAGTTAGAATAAGCGTAAACTTGGGCTAAGGGAAGCATCAAGAAATAGGTTTAAACCCACTGGCCATTACCATTAGGCACATGTGGTCACTGAACACTTGAAATCTGGTCGTGGAATTAGGATGTGTCTAAGCATAAAGCACACACAATCATTCAAAGATTTAGCACAAAAAAGGCATATACATTCTCATCAGGAATTTTTTAAATTGATGGTATAATGAAATAACATTTTGATAAATTGGGTTAAACTGATATTAAAATTAATATCACAAATCCTTTGTGCTTCTTAAGGTAGCTGTTAGAAAATTTAAATTGCGTGTGTGGCTCAGGTTAGATTTCTTTTGAACAATGCTGGTGTCAACTGTTCTGCCCACAGTCTCACCCTGATTTTCCAGAACTGCCACTGTGGCTCCTGAATTTATAAATTCATAAATATGTAGAAATGTATATAAATGGTAGATTTATATAAAATTATATGAATGTATACAAATTTTGTTTTACTTTCATGCACTCAAAGAAAGCTTTTGTTTCTCTTATTTCCTCTCGGACTCATAGGTCACACAATAGCATTATTTTCTTCAGGAAGGTCTTTGATAGTCTTTTTCATTTCTTCAGTGATATATTGGTCATGTAGTAGCATGTTACTTTGTGTTGTAGATTTTCTATTTTTCTCTCTGTTGTTGATTTTGTTTTATGACTTTTCATCTAAGGGGATGTTTGCTAACTGTGCAGTAGAGACTATACCTACAGATGTGAAGATACAATGCAGCGTGCATCTCTAGTTCCAAATCAAATGTTGCCTGTATCTTGACAATAGGATGCTAGACTCTCTGCCATTGTTCATGCTTACAGTGTCAGAATACACTTAAATAGCAGAATAATGGACTTATGACTGATTGTGAAGGACTGTACTATTGTAGTGAGGGAAATCAGTGTGGGGGTGGGGACTTAAGGCTGGGAGAAGGGAAATTGCAGAGCCTATGGAACTGTATCATGAAATAATAACACTTAAAAAGAGTTGTGCTGGTATTTGTTACAAACCTTCTCAAGATGCTAATAAGCATAAATTATGTCTACAGATCGAAAGACAGGTGCCAGGATGTTGGGTATTCTTGCTATAGATTTACATTATGCCGGGAGACTTCTATTTTCACAAAGGCAATGCTACCTGGACCACTGATCCCTTTTTGAACTAGGCAATTATGCTAAAACGGAGGTATCATACACATGACATTCATAAGACTTAATGTGTCCTTGCCAACTCTGAAAAAATCAAGTAAATTTCTCCTTCCATCTGGTTAAATGCAACTTGATTAAGTGATGTGAAACATAATTATTTAATATAGTCACCATATGAGCTAGAAACAACTTTTTGTCATCTTTGAGATTCTTTTTCTTCTTTTTAAAAATTATTTATATTTTTGATGATTTTTACATAGTTGATTAGGGTGATAAGGGGCAAGGGCTCCAGGAAGCTGAGTGAGATCACCATTTCCACATTCTCTTTTTCCCCTTCCTGTAGCTGTGGGAAGGCGGGAGACAAGGGGAGAAGCCACACCCAGCCTCCCAACCATCCCAGGGTACCAGATGAGGGGCATTCTCTGAGGGTCCTACTTAAGAGGTTTTGACAGTTCAACAGTTCTGAATTACAGCTGACCTCACCAACCCAAGCATGACGAAATATTTCCAAAATCCACTGGCTGACATAGTCTACCTTAGAGTCTCCATTTGCCCAGATATTCACTGCCAACACTTGGCTGGGGTAGTTGATCAATTTGTTTGTCCTCCGTTCTCTATTGTGGTACCAGGCATCCTCTACAGACTCCAGCACACTGCCATCTTCTCCATGTGCACCCGGACATGCCATACACTGCTCCATGTAAGCCACCGAGGAGACCCAGCTCTAACACATGCACTCCACGATCAGACCCTGATTGTGGAGTGGAATCGCAATTCTCTGTATGATTGAGGTTTTGAGTCCAGCAATTCAGCAGGGGGGATTCCGCAAGAAACTTCATCTTAGGTGATCCCAGACCTGATTTTTGTGTATGCTTACCAATACAGAGACCGGCACAGTCCACCACCCCAACCAGCTTATACACTCTCTGGTAGTTGCAATTGCTGGGATAGTTCTGCCTCCAGGCTTGTCTTCTACACAAACCAATGGGGTTGCAGCCCAGCCTGATCCTGCCCACCATACTCTCAGCCCTCACACAAACTAGTGGGAGCTGCAGCCTAGATGGAGCTACCCACAATAACCCCCACGAGACCCACGCCCTACCCTGGCTCCCATGCTTGCCAAAATGTACAATAGACTGGTCCAGTCCATTCCTCATCCCAGTCAGCTCTCCTACATGTCAATAGGCATTGAAGCCTAGTTCAACCCAACCAGCCCCACTATCAGGCCCACACATGTGCCTGCGGGTGCCACTTTCTGTCTAGCCATGTCTTCCCCAGTCATGCTCACCAGTCGGAGTGGCAACCCAAGAAGGAGGTGTCCACTGTTTCCCTGTTGGATCCACTGGCACTCCTGGTGCCACTGTTTCCCTACTGGACCCACTGCCACTCCTGGATCCTGTATTCTCCAGGTGGTACTACAGTTAAACTTGACAGAATTTGATCCATGTGCCAGCATCTGGCAGCTGATGCTGCGGCAAAGCCCAAGCAACCCAATCCCACTCCGACTTGTGCATGCACCAGTAGGAACAGTCAACCCAGCCTGGCCTTCCCCTGATCCAGCCCACATGAGGCCAACAGGTGTTGTAGCCCTGCCTGGCCTGATCTGCTCCCATCCCAACTCTCATGCTTACCAGTGGGAGTGGTGGTCTTGCAGGAGAGCTCTCCACAGCCCCCTTACCGACTTCACCCCCACCCCACTAGGTCTCATGTGTGCTGCAACCCAGTCTGGCATGGCCTGCCTCACCTTGGCATTTGCTTGTGGGTGCTATAGCCGGCCCATCCCCAATTCCAGCTAATCCAGCCCAGCCAAGCTGGCCTCCAGTCCTGGTCCTCATGTGAACTGGCATCTGCTGTCACCCAACTCAGCCCGACCCACACTCCATTCTGGTGCTTGGAGTCGCCAGTGGGTGATATGAACTGGCCCAGCCTGGTTTGTCTCCAACCTATGCCAAGTGTATACCCGTGGGTACCAATACCTAGCCTGGTCCTGGCTGCTCCCTACCTTGCCCTCACCTGCAGGGACTATGTCCTGACAGAGGAGTTCCCTAAGCTCCTCTATCAGAACCTCTCTCAATGCTAGCTCTTGCACCCATTAATGGGTCCATGGGCCAGCCTTACTTAGTCCACCTCCCGTCCTAGCAGGAAGAGTGGCCTTCCCTGACTGATCTTCAACCCATTCCAGATTTTACTGTTGGGTGTTTCAGCTCAGCCAAGCCTGGTCCACACCCAGACACAGCTCACATATGGTTCAGCAGGGGCAGAAGCCTAGCCTAGATCATCCTATACCTATCCTGGTTCTCACAAGCAGCAGTGGGTGCTGGAGTCTAGCCCAGTCTGGCGCATCCAGATCCAGTCCATGCTTGAGCCGAGGGACACTGTAGCCATGTCCAGACCAGATAGCAGCCCCGTTCTGACCTTTGCACTTACCCGTGGGAACCACAATGAAGCCAGGATGTCCCCTTAGCTCCCCAACCAGGCCTGTTCCCAGCCACAGATCTTGCGTGTGACAGAGGTTGTTCTGACCCAGCTTGGCCTAGCCCCTCACCTGTCTTAGCCTTTGGGTGCTGCAGCCTGGCCTTACCTGCCCTGCCCCCAGTCCCAACTCTCACTGGTGGATGCTGGAACCTGGCCCTGCTCATTCTGCTCCCATCCCTGGCTCATGCAAATTGGCAGGTGTGACAGCGTATTCTGGCATGACCTGTGCTCCAGCCTGGTTTCTGCTCTTGCTGGTGAGCTAGGAGGTTCATCAAATTCTTTTCCAACTGTCATAATGACAAGAAATTTTCATTAAATGCTAGGAAAGTTCCCTTTGATTAGAAGTTATCCCAGAACACAGCACAGATGTGTCTGAGTCAGCCTTCCCCACTCTGCCCTACCCCAGTGCAAGGGGTCATTTCAGTAGGGTCATTCCCTCAGAGAGGTAGGGCTACGTGATCAATAACTAGCTAGATTTTATCAGGTCTTCGCAAGCATTTTCATGATCCCAATATTGGATATTCCCTACTGCTTCTGATTCAAGTACTGAATCCAGAGGTGTAGTAACAGCTTATGCATACAGCCCATTGATAGGCTGCTTCTTGAAAGTCTTTCTAAAATACAAAATACAGGCCCAGCGCAATGGCCTAGTGGCCCTAGGATCCCACATCAGCACTTGTTCATGTCCTGGCTGCTCCACTTCCCATCCAGCTTTCTTGAGATCTGGGAAAGCAGTAGATGGCCCAAAGCCTTGGGACTCTGCACCCACAAGGAAACCTAGAAGAAGTTCCTGGCTTTGTATTAGCTCAGCTCTGGCCATTGTGTCCATTTGGGGAGTGGATCAGCAGATAGAAGATCTTGCTGACTCTCCTCTCTGTAAACCTTCCGTTCCAAGAAAAACAAATCAATGTTTCAAAATAAAATAATAAAATTATTATTATTTTATACAGCTGGGTTGGCTCAGCTGTACCTTATCTTTTATTTTTAATATTGTTTACATACTTGAGAGGGAGGGTCAGATACAGAGGAAGGTGGGTAGGACCTTCAGGTTTTTTCCTCCTGTGTCCACAGAAGAGGGGAGGGAGGGCGCCCCCTCCTTGCTGTCAATTTACATTAGCAAGCAGGGATGGGAAATGGTCCTTTGGTGAAACCTTACAGACCCCGGTGTGGGGAAAGCTGTTCCAAGGGTATTACTTGAGTGGTTTGGATAGTTCTGGGAACTTGTTGATTTTGTTGCTCCAGGACTGAGAGAATCTTCTCAAAAGCTATTGGTTGAGAAAGTCCCCCTTAGTGCACCTCCAGGCTCGCAGCTTCAGCCTGGCCCAACCCAGGACACTACAGGCATTTGGGAAGAAAACTAGCAGGTCTCTCTCAAACTCTGTCACTCTGCATTCCCAATAAATAAAATAAAATCTTAAAAAAAAAACCATTCTGTTCATCCTCTACACCCTGTAGATTTTCTATACCATTAGACTGAACCCTGGCATTGTAACACAGTGGATAAAATCACTGCCTGCAGTAGGGGCATACCATATCAGTGCTAGTTGGAGTCCTGGCTGCTCCACTTCTGATCCAGATACTTTAAAGTTTTTCAAAATATTTATTTTTGTTTTTCTTGGAAAGTCAGATTTACAGAGAGAAAAGGCAAAGTCCAGTAGCTGGTTGACTCCCCAAGCGTCTGCAACAGCTAGACTTGAGCCAATCCGAAGTCAGAAGCCAGGAACTTCTTTCGGGTCTTCCACATGGGTTCAGGGTCCCAAGGCTTGGAGCCTCCTTCCACTGCATTTCCCAGGCCACAAGCAGGGAGTTGGAAGGGAAGTGGAGCAGCTGGGATACAAATTGGTGCTTATATGGGATACCGGTGCATGCAAGCTTTAGCCACTAAGCTATCATACCAGGTCCTCCTCTGTTTTTAAAAATTTGGTTTATTTTTATTGGAAAGGCAGATTTATAGAGAGAAGAAGAGACAAAGAGAAAGATCATCCATCCACTAGTTTTCTCCCCAAATGGATGCAAAGGCTAGAGCTGAGCCAATCTGAAATCAGGAGCCAGAGTCTTCTTCAGGTCTCCCATGTGGGTGCAGGGTCCCAAGGTTTTGCACCTTCTTCTTCTGCATTCTCAGTCCACAAGCGGCAAGCTGGATGATAGGTGAAGCACTTGTGACACATACCAATGTCAATATGGGATACTGGTACTTGCAAAGAGAAGGATTAGCCAGTCGAGCCATCGTACCAGGCCCAATCCAGTTCCTTTCTAGTGAGCCTGGGAAATCAATGGAGAGTGCCCCAAGAGCTTGGGCTCTGCACTCAAGTAGGAAACTCTTGAAAATCCTGGCTCCCAGCATTGGCCTGAGCCAACCCTGGCTGTTGTGGCCATAGGGGTGTGAACTAATAGATGGAAGATCTCGTGTTGTCTCTCCTTGTCTCTCTGTAACATTGCCTTCCAAAGCAATACATTAAAAAAATTTAAAAATCAACCATTGAGGGCCCAGAGGCGTGGCCTAGTGGCTAAAGTCCTCACCTTGAATGCGCTAGGATCCCATATGGGCGCCAGTTCTAATCCCGGCAGCTCCACTTCCCATCCAGCTCCCTGCTTGTGGCCTGGGAAAGCAGTCGAGGACAGCACAAAGCTTTGGGACACTGCACCCACGTGGGAGACCCGGAAGAGGTTCCTGGTTCCTGGCTTCGGATCGGCGCAGCACCGGCCTGTTGCAGCTACTTGGGGAGTGAATCATCAGATGGAAGATCTTCCTCTCTGTCTCTTCTCCTCTCTGTATATCTAACTTTGTAATAAAAATAAATAAATCTTTTAAAAAAATCAACTATTGAGTTAAGCCCCCAAAATTTGCCTTTCTGATCAAGTTCCAAGTTCACGCTTTTACTGCATGTCTAGGGACCACCCTGAGAAGCACTGGTCACCCCACCTTGTCCCTCCAATACTGCCTTTGCACTTGCTTTGTTCAGAGGATGTTCATTTGCTGACTGGCTCACTTAAAGCAGAAGTTTCCCAAACGTCAGATAGTTTGGCAACTCTAAAATAGGCTCTCAGAAATCAAGCCAGTCATCAGAAATGTAGGCGACTCTAATTTTGATAAATGGAAACTAGATTATTTTATTAGCATGCCGAGATTATATGTAAAAATATGCTTTGCAGTTGGGAGCGAAGATCAGTCAGTATTAATTTCTTCTCTCAGTATACCAATTACTGCTTATCCATCTAACCACTACACTTGGGCTGGAAGATGAATGTGAGAAACATGAGGCACAGACTGCTCATCACTGCCTGCATGAGCTTCTCTGACGGAAGAGGTTTTCTCCCTGGACCACTTCAGCGTTGCAGAATCGTGTTTCATTTTCATCTTTGTTGCAAAAATTTGATCATCAAAAAGATTTCCAGGTAGGCGTGATAAAATGATGCTTACGAATTCAACCATTTGCAATGGGAATCACCCAGTGAAAGTGTTTTAGTGTTTCAGCAATAAACCAAAGGTTGTACCTTTCTTACACTGCATGAATGGTCTAGCTTTGGATGCAGTCCTAATGCTTTCAATGTCTAAGTCATGACTCAAAACTTTAGGGGACACTTAAGATGCCCACATCCCATATTGGAGTGTCTGGGTTTGACTGCTGGCTCTTTTCTGATCCAACTGACTGGCCACACACACCTGGGAGGCAGTGTGTGGTGGCTCGAGTACTTAGGTTCCTGCCTTTGGCCTGACTCTGCCATGGATGGTGTAGGTATTTGGGAAGTGAATCAGCAGATGGAAGACTTTTCTCTGTCTTCTTCTCCGTCTTTCTCTCCCCGCTTCCCCATTTCAAGTTGGAAAAAAAATTTAAATTAAAATCTTTCTAAGGAACATTTACTGCAGGAAAGTAAATGCCAACTGTAATGCTGGCAAAGATTTTCTAGATGCACTTAGAAAGCTCACTTTGTCTCTTTATTTCTGTTTTCCATTTGTGTTATAGGAGCAGTCCTTTTCTTCTTATACAAAGTGTTGATACAGATATATTTAATTTTTAAACAACAACATATGTCCCACAGCTTTTGACTGAAAAGGCTGAATTTTCTGTTAGAATAGGTTGTTCCCTTTCACCAGAGTGTGACTTCTGTAGGTGCCTGGCAAGCTAAAGAGATGACGTCACCAGCTCAGCCATCCAGCCAAAGTTGGATGGTAACACCAGGTCACCTCAAATCCAACTCCTGAGCCACAGTCACCGCCAGTAGCAGCAATGGTCAAGAACAATGCGATGAGATGGGTGTTTGGCACGGTAGTGAAGATGCCTTTATCCCACATCATAGTGCCTGGGTTCAAGCCTCAGCTCTGCTTTGAATGCCAACTTCCTGCTAACACACACCCTGGAACACAGCAGCTCAAGAAGCTGAGTCCCTTGCCACCCAAGGGAGACACTGAGTGGGGTTCCTCGCTCCTGGCTTTGCCTGACAACAGCTGAGGCTGCTGAGGGAATTTGGGAGGTAAATCAACAGATGGAGCTCTTTCTGTCATTGTGTCAGCCTGCTTCTGAGAGAGAGAGAGAAGAGGAAAGGGAAGAGGAGAGGAGAGGAGAGGAGAGGAGAGGGGAGGGGAGGGGAGGGGAGGGGAGGGGAGGGGAGGGGAGAGGAGAGGAGAGGAGAGGAGAGGAGAGGAGAGGAGAGGAGAGGAGAGGAGAGGAGAGGAGAGGAGAGGAGAGGAGAGCTCAATGCAGAGTGGGTAGTACTAAACCAAGTTTCCCAGCCCAGCACCTCTCATCTCTTGGCTTTTGCATGCACTTCTTCCACTGCCCAGGGCATGGCTCTTCCCTTCCTGGCTTCTTCCACTTTGCTGTCCCTTGCTCTTGAGGCCCCACTGTCTGTGGGCAATTTTCCTTAATCATCCCAGAATATGTCTCACTTTTTAAGGATGAATGGAATTGAATAACAACAGGATGCCCATCTATTTTATATAAAATTATGCAATATTGAGGGCTCGCTAAGCCTCTGCCTGTGGTATTGGCATCCACATATGGGCTCCAGTTTCAGCTACTCTACTTCTCATCAAGTTCCTTGCTAAGGTGCGTAGGAAAGCAGCAGAAGAGAGCCCAAATTCTTGGGCTCCTGAACCCATATGGAAGACCCAGAAGAAGCTCCTGGCTGCAAACCAGTCCAGCTCTGGCCAATGCAGTCATTTGGATAGCAAACCAGCACATGGAAGCGTGCGTGCGTGTGTGTGTGTGTGTATGCGCACATGCATGCACATTTCCTTCTCTCTCTCTGTAATACTTTAAAATAATAAACATTTTAAAATTACACAATATCATGGAGAAAGTTCCAAGATTGTATTACTTTGGAGTGACCTACTTCCTAATAATCATATTGTTTAAAAAACATTTAAACACTTTGAATCTTGTTGGATTAAGTTACACTCCTCTACAATCCCATAGCAGCCCCTTGCCTACCTGCATACCTCTGTCAAAGCATCAATCATACGATTCTATCCTGTCCAACTCCTCCCCAACCTCTAAGCTTCTTAGGGACCAGCTCCCTGCTCTTTGCACGCTGTCACCCTTCTGATCCCAATCCTATGTAGACTGTAACCCATCAGATATTAAACACGAAGTGGCGCAAGGGCAGCACCCTAGCTGCTCCGAGCCTGTTTCTATCTGGGAGGATGTGAAGTAGGGTTGCACAAGCCAAGTCAGTGACTCCTCATTTCTGAGCAATGACAAAGGCCTTTACGCTCACACTTCCAGACAGGAAATGACTCTTTCTGCTTTAAGGGAGTTTTAAAACACTCCACCCCTTAAAAAGATAGAAGGCTGAGAAGGCAAATCCCACAGAGAGCATCGGGGAGCTCATCCTTCCCCAAGATCAGGAACCAAAGTCTGTCTCTCTGGGGTTAGCACACAGGGTCTGCAGTAAGGAGGCCATCTCCTTCCACCTCATGCGAGAAAACCACATGGGTACAAAACATACCAGCTTGGACCAGAACTTTTCTGTTTGTTGCAATAGTTCAGAACGATTACCAAGGTCTTTGGTGAAGAGAAAGCCTAGGCTTGTACGAGGCTCACCGTGGAGCCATTACTTGGCTGTGCATTGTGGAATGAATCAGGAAACAGAACAGTTGTCATTTGTGGATTTTATTACTATCAGCAAAGTTCTGTGTCACAGAATCCCTTGTTACCATTACTATGGACCCGAAAGTTCAAAGTTTCACACCAGATAACTAGAACAGAAGTTTCAGCCTTCAGAATAGGCAACACCAGGTAAATACTCACTTCCTCCCCTTCCAGCTGCCAGCCATTCGTCCACACACCTCTGGGAGACTAGATCATAACAGGTTCTACTTTAAGCTTGGGGGACAATATGCACCTATAATTAAAGCTCAAAGTTTGCTGAATGAATGAATGATTGAAATCCACATGCTACCTGCCAAAACTGCAGGTTCTACATCTTAACATTTTATACCTTATGCCACTTCTTCCCTCACAAACATAAATCTTACCAACGGAGTTCATGTATTTCTCCTCTCTTCTATTAACAGCTAGATGTAGCTCTAATGCCAAAGATTGTGTTTTCTTCTACCATTAATCTTTCTCCAGCTTGTGAGCTGGAAATGTCATAATGATGGGAGTTGTCATAATGAACCCAAACAGTAATTGTAATAAGAAAATGGAGGAAGGAAATTGAAAAGGAAAATGTCTCTCTCACAGCACCACAAATGATCCTATTCTTGCCTGATTCCAAATCCACATGGTTGTATTTGTTCTTGTCAAGATCATTAGGCACCAAAGGACCATTTGACATTAGGGGGAATGATATCTATAATAGGAGTAATATATTGATGTTGAAAAAGCTTGCCTCTTCATTCTGTGGGTTCCTGTATAGTCTGCAAAACTTAAAATGCACTTAAAATGCTTAATATAAAGTTTCTATGAATGTGACATGAAAGTGAGCAGCCTGTCTCAGTCAATTTCCTTAAACTGAGATAAGCAATTACTTCTAATAAAGCAATCAAGGGATTGAATGAGAACAGGTTTGGTGCTAACTTAGTCAAATATTAATTTGGCGATTTAAAAGACTCTTTTCCTAGCTCTTTTCTCCTCCTAAAGAAAGCAAAAAAAAAAAAAAAATGTTTCCAAAGTCATTCGCAGTCATTTTGGTAAGTTACATCTTCCTGTCATACCAAAGCATTTAACATACAATGAGAATTACTAGAGGATATAGAGTAATGTATAAGATCGCTAAATCATCCTGACACCCTTTGGGGCCTGATGGATTTAGTAATGAGCTCCTCAATGAGATCCCCGACAAATGAAGTAATTAAGCCTCCATCCAGAGGAGGAGGGTAGCCCTGTTGTGAAGCACCAAGAACCTAGCCTGCAATGCTTGGGCCGTACCACGCTGGCTCTTCTGCAGTGGCACTGTGCGAAGGCGTTCCTTATGCCGCACGTTCCCAGTGCCACGCAGCTCCCACGCTGATCCACCTCCTTCCAGATGATGGCAAAACACCCTACTCTTCTCCTATTCTTTATGCTTTATTTTTAGCATAGTGGAAACATCATTTTGCTTTAATTTAGCTTATTTATTGATTTTTTTCTTTGAGAGGCAGAAAGAACTGCCATTGACTGATTCATTCCTCAAATGTCCACACTGACTGAAGCAAAAAGCTGAGAACCGGAAACTCAATCCAGGTCTCCCCCATGATAGCAGGAACCCTGCTCCTTGAGCCACTAGCATTGTCTCCCATTGCACATTCAAAGAAGCTAGAATCAGGTGCAGAGCTGGAACCCAGGGACTCCAGTGTGGAGCAATGCCTGTCCTAACTGGTGACTTCATCGCTGGGTCCAATGCCTGTCCTGGACGTTCTTAAAACAGAGAAATTGATTCTCTTCCAATCTCTGTTTTTCTGAACTTCTTTGAAGTCACTATATAACATTCAACCCAATTCTCGGCAAAACTATGAAATCAAAGCAGTGCTGGTTTAGTTCCACGATGCTCAGGCTTGGCTGCATATTGGAATCCCCTGCAGAGCACTCAGAGCAGTCTGGTGTCCAATTGCTGCTCCGCCCCGCACCTGTTAGAACAGCACAGGGTACCTGCCTCTGGACTGTGTCTAAACTTCTCCAAAGGACAGTTGTGTGTGCCCAGCTGCCCAAGGATAAGCTGGCAAGTTGTGCTTTATGTGTTTAAAAAGGCAGTCGGTCCGTACCGCTGCCTAGGTACAATACTGGAACTGGAGAGAGAACATCAGTAGCTCATAGTGTGAAAGGATGGGAAGGATGATTCACACACCATGGAAAACACTTCTAGTTTCAAGCCCATACACAATGCTACTTCAGGACACTCAGAGATTCACTCAAACAAGAGAAATCAACTAAAGCAATAAAATATTGCTATATGCCCAAGAAACCTAATGGCAGACACCACCAAAATATCCAATGCAAACATGCAGGGATGTCCTAAGAAAGCGAAGCCAATTTCTTGCTCAAGAGGCAAAAGGGTAAGGACTTGGGCAGATGTTGGTTCACAGATGTTATTACCCACAGCTGTTCCCACCATCCAGGGTGACTTTGTAGACTTCACTCAAGTGTCAATGACAACACATTGACAATGACAATGGCAGCATGTCAGGGTGGGCAGGCTCAGCATGAGCAGGACAGCACCCCCAGACGAGATTTTATGGACGGTCTCCAAGATCAGTTTCTGAAGGACTGTCTTAACCACTGAAGGGAGAGGCCCTGAGGGCCAGATGTGCCGTGATCACAGCAGGCAAGGCTACATTACACAGCCGGGTTCTGTGGTGACCAGCAGGGCCCTGTTGAAGGGCCAACATTGTCCAGGATGCCTATTTAAGGTGTGTCCACTAAATTAGACCTTGTTGCAGCCCCATGCACAGAAATGAGTAAGTTCTGCTCCATGGCTTACATCCGTTTTTTATTTGGGTATAGAGTATCTTTGTTTTAAAGTTCTGTACAAGCCTTACAGAAGAAAACACTTGGGGGAGGGAAGGAAGAGGACTGGGGAACAGTGGTGGGAGAATTCTTCCATTGAATGGTATCTGGCATTCTAAATTTTCTGGTTTTGCCATTCACCAAATCATCCGGCCAAGATGTGTAACCAGTGTTAATAGTTTAGGCTTTTTTCAATATTGACTTTTATAAAAACCTGAAATACTGATATGCTTTGCTCCAAAAGTTCTGCCTCTAATAGAGTATTCTAAGGAAACAGGTATATGTATGTCATGGGAAAACTCTGTAAATAGCCCAAGTGATGAAAGTTTGCTGTGATTTATTGTAACACATTGAACAATCCTTGGATCCATGGTGTCCTTTGTGGATGTCACTGGGGCCCCCACGTAGAAGAGGGGAGGGATAAAGACAGTTAAGAAGAGCCTGAACAGGGTCTTGGATCACACATTCCTGCTTCATCCTTAAAAATCTTCAAATTTATGTTTTGTGTAAGATGATCAGCCTTTCAGAAAATTAGTTCTGTTGCAAAAAATAGTTGGGAAAGAACCGAAACTTATTTGTAACAGAAACATATTTCTAGTATTTGATTAAAGTGGAAAAAGTCTGTGAAATATTGATCTCCTTTTGCTGTAGACACATGTGTGTATATGTGCATACGCACAAGGGAAATAACAGGGAATACGCACAAGGGAAATACCACATACAGAAAGGACATAAATGACAAGATATTCTTTTGGCTGATAGGAAAAAGGCTATTTCAATTATTTAGTGTTTTCTGTGTGTTTTTTTCCTCCAACATTTCTAGTTCTCAATCATTATGATGCCTAAATCATGTCAATAGTTAACTTCTAATTCCTCATCTTAAGACTGATTTCCAACTAAGAATTTCAAAACTAGCACGTTGCCTCCATTCTAAAGGTGGCAAGCCTGAGGGAATGAAGTAAGACCAAATCCCTTTGCCGGTCTCTCCTTTCTGAGTTAGAACATTTTCTTTCTTTTTTTTTTTTTATTATTATTATTGGAAAGCCGGATATACAGAGAGGAGGAGAGACAGAGAGGAAGATCTTCCGTCCGATGTTTCACTCCCCAAGTGAGCCGCAATGGGCCAGTGTGCGCCAATCCGATGCCGGGAACTAGGAATCTCTTCTGGGTCTCCCACGCGGGTGCAGGGTCCCAAGGCTTTGGGCCGTCCTCAACTGCTTTCCCAGGTCACAAGCAGGGAGCTGGATGGGAAGTGGAGCTGCTGGGATTAGAACCAGCGCCCATATGGGATCCCGGGGCATTTAAGGTGAGAACTTTAGCCGCTAGGCCACACCGCCGGGCCCAGAGTTAGAACATTTTCAACATTATCATAGAACCTCTAGATTTTTCAAAGAGGGACACACCAGCTGATAAACAGACCCAAAAAGTGGATGCTACCAGAGTAAAGATAAAATCCTTCTGAGTTCTGCACTCCATGAAATTTCAACAGCAAAATGATGCTGATGAGGAATGACTACACCAGCAACAGATGGTGGCTCCGTGGATCCAGCAGACAGGGCAAGGCATGGCAGCTGGAAGAGCCAAGGCTGGCCGAGAGCGCTGGCAGTGGGACACTTCACTCAAGTGTCCATGATGACATGCTAATGATGACAATGGCAACAGTGACGTGGACACTTATTGAGAGATTGGGGGATGCCATGACACACAGGCACCGGCTCTTCATCTTCACGCCACCCTCCTGAGCTAGGAACTATTTCATACAGTCCCATTTCCTGGAAGAGAAAACTGAGAAACGGAGAGAACACACATAGGGTGCTGATGCTAGGATGTAAAGCACTTGATTCATTTTATTGTCAACATTCTAAATTTTAAAATGCAAGGTGAGATAACTGGCCTTCCCTGAAAGTTCAAAACCCTTGGCTTTGTCAAACACAGTAAAAGCCACAATGAGAAAAGGCTTTTAAGGCAGGAATACCAGGGTTCAAATCCTGGATCTGCTACTTTTCAGCTTTTGGCAATGCAGTTTCCTCATCTGCAGAGAGGCCTAACAACTCCCACCCTGCCCCAGAGCTGTGATTAAGATGTCACACACTATGTCAATCAGTGGACTCTGCACCAGTCTCATCGTACCTGGATTGTTGCTGATCTAATTGATCGAGGTGACGCTCTGCTGGCTCTGCCCTCAAACCTGAGAGCGCCTCCCTAAGAGGCCGTTGAACTTGACTGGACAAGTGGGATGCTGGACTCTGTATGGTGTGAGCTTTTAATTAGGGAGTCTCGGCGGAACTTGGGCTATGGTTATGCATCAAGGTGGGGGGACTCACCATGGGGGAGGGGTTTGGGGTGAAGGGGGGAGAATCCCAGTACCTATGAAATTGTGTCATGTAATACACTGTAATTAATGAATAAATGAATAGAAAAAAAAAAAGATGTCACACACAGAGCATGCTGCAAGTGGATACACTGTGAGTGAGGCAGGACAATGAAGCCAGTGAACAGACTCAACAGAGTAACATTTTAAATTATTTTATCACTTACAGACACTATATAAATATGCTTAGGAGCGGCCAGCATTGTGGTGCAGTGTGTTAAGCCACCACCTGCAATGCAGGCATTTCCTATCAAAGCATCTGCATGAGTTTTAACTGCTGTGCATCTAATCCAACCTCCTACTAATATGTCTTGGAAGGAAAGGGAAGAAAGCCCAGGTCCATGGGCCCCTTTCACCTAGAGGGGGCTCCTGGTTTCAGCCTGTGTCAGTCCCAGTACTTACAGCCATCTGGGGAATGAAACCACACATGGAAGATTTCTCACTCTCTCTCTCTCTCTGTCTCTCCCCCCACCCTTCCCTCCCTCCCTCTTGCTCTCTTTCCCACTCCACTTTTCAAATACATAAATCTTATTATGATTTTCAAATGAACCTAGGAACACATGTGCTCTTAATGCTGATTATTATAATTTCTTGTCTAAACCAGAAGACTGCAGCAAGGGAAAGGGTGTCACTAGCAATTATCCTGGATATGAGGTGTCAAGAAACTCGATCCTGCCTAAGGACATGCACTTCCTGTAAGCCCACCATTATGGGATCCTTCCTGGGCCATGAGCTCCAATTCTGGGATGGTCATCATACTAGGCAAGAGACACATCCAGGAAGAAATTCCTTGGGGAGTTCAATTTCTCTCAGCTGGAATCAACTTCATTCTATGAATTATCTGGAAAAGCCAGTCCTGGTCCAGAATACAGAGTCCGGCACCATGTGCTGACATACAATTCCTCCACTTCTCAGTGGTCTGTGAAGGGAAACACTATACTAGTTGGGAGGTGTGAATGTAAAATTGGTCCCTTCATGTGTGTGTGTGTCCCTTTAAGAGATCCCGTTGTCCTGGTAACTGGATCTGCACCACTTCTGCATCCCGCACATGAAGGGCCCCTTGTACTGGCATGGGCCTTGGCTTGTACACACGACTTCTCAGGCACAGGATCCTGGCCAGATTTGCTACTCCAGGGCCGTCAATGCAAGCACACAGAGCTCCAAGGACAACTTGGCCAGGGCCATGCTCTAAGCCACCTGCAGAAGAATCAGAACCCAGGACCTTGCTCACTGCACACTGGTCCCTCCACTGCTTCCCATTATTTCACAGCTGTTTCCCTGAAAAATAGCCCTCCAGCTCAAAGTGCAATATAGTCATTCCAAAAATAACACACAATTTCAGTGTTATTAGTAGGAATTCAATATTCTCCCACTGTCGTCTGTCACATTCTCATAATTAGACATATTTTTCAGTTCTTAGTGGGGGGAAATTAAAATTAGATTTATGTTGACACTTTAAATTCTCTACAATGGCCAGGTAATAAGGTGCTAAATAACACGTGCAGATGATGAATAAAACTTCCAAAGTTGGGATGTTTATTTCCTGTATTGACATAGCTGGTGATAGAAGGAGGGGAAATGATCTCATATCCCAATCCAAGTAAGGAGGCTGAAAAGAAATTCTGATAGACATGAAGCTGGTAGTGAGGTCCATGAATCAAAATTAACCTGCAATCATTGGTTTCCGTCACTTGCACTTCATATTTTCCTACCTTACGTATCTAGAATGGTAGATACAAAGATAAGATAAGATTGAGGGTGACAAATAATGGATGGATCCTGGGCAATGTCTAACAACACATTTGAGAAAGAGACAGGCTTTGCTTCATATAAATACTCCTTCCGTGGTGTCTCGGTCAGCTCAGGCTGCTGTCACAGGACCACCATGGGCAGGGTGGCTTCTCACCCTTCAGGAGGCGGGGCAATCTGTGAGCAAGGTGCTGGCACAGTTAGGCAAAGGCCTTTTTCTCTATGTGTTCCCAGGGCTGGAAAAAGGTGGGAGCTGGGCTGTAAGTCTTCACTTCAAGGGCAAGATAAAAATCTAAAAAACCTAAGAACCACAATGAGATGCAACTTCACACTCAATGGGTGGGTAGCAAATAACCCATGAGTTGCAGGATGTGCAGATCTGAGAATCACATATACTGTTGCTGGGAACATAAAATGGTATACTTTGGAAAATCATCTGGAAGTTTCTCAATGAGTTACCGTACGACATCTGGAAGCTCTTCTAACACATACCTGTTAGATGCGTTCATTGCCACTTCATTCCCAACACCCAAAAAGGGAAACAATCCTTTTTGTTTCCTTTTTTGTTTCCCATGAACTGATGAATGGATAAGGAAAACATCGTGTATTCCTCAAATAAAATATTAGTTGATGATGAAAAAGCATGGGTGAACCTTTGCAAGCAGTATGTGAAATGCAAAAAATCCACTCACAAAAGACCAAATGTTGTTTTGTTCCATTTACAGGAAATGTCCAGAATTGGCAATTCGACAGAAACAGAAAACAGATTGGTTGTTCCATGTACTGAAGAGACCATGGGAGGATGGAAAGTGACAGCTGACAGGTAGAGAGCCTCTACTGAACTATAAACATGTTTTGAAATTCGTTGTTGGTGGTAACACAACTTTATAAATACAAAAATTATACCTCAATGAAGCTATTACTTTAAAAAAGTGGAGTGCTGAGTAGGCCTGCCACTCCCAAGGGCTCAGCACCCTGTAATTATAAACTAGTACATGCATTGAAAACAAATACGTTAGGTCTGGGAAGAGCCGCACACCTGACTGTACCCTTTCTCTGCCTGAAATCACTGTTCGTCATTGCCAAGTGATTCACGCCCCTTTGCTCTGATCCCCTAGGTAGGGAAGGCCAATTAAGAGAATGGAAATATCTGTGGCTCTCTTGTGCAATGTGGACCAAACAGTGATGACTGTGTCGGTGACGCACTGTTCTAATCCTGGGCTTTGCTCAGCCCGGATTCGGCGAGGGCAGTGAGGCACACAGCTAGGTCAATGAAGCCAGACACAGACGACATGCGAGCAGGCACACTCCGGCCAGCGAGAAGCCACGCACACGCACACCGCACTGCCAGAGCTCCCTGAGCTTTCCCAGAGCCACCGCTGAGAACAAGGAAAGACACCATCACACTGGGAACACAGGCAAACAGGTCCACAGAGATTCCCAGCTCCACCAGGTGCTGCTACATTCCTGGAGTCTGGCAGGCACACAAAAGACAATGACGGCCAACCTGAGAAAATGAATTGGCCAAAGTGAAAGGCATCTCTTTGCTGTAGAAAGTATGATGTCTTTTTAAAAAAGATTTATTTATTTTTATTGGTAAGTCAGATGGACAGAGGAGGAGAGACATTGAGGAAGATCTTCTGTCTACTGATTCATTCTCCAAATGGCTGCAATGGCTGCAGCTGAGCTGAGCCGAAGCTAGGGGTCAGGAGCCTCTTCCAGGTCTCCCACGTGGGTACAGGGTCCCAAGGCTTTGGGCTATCCTCAACTGCTTTCCCAGACCACTAGCAGGGAGCTGGATGGGAAGCAGGGAAGCCAGGACACAAACCAGAGCCTGTATGGGAGTTGGATGGGAAACATGGCCACTGGCACACAGACCAGCGCCCCTATGAGATCGCAGTCCATGCAAGGCCAGTACTTTAGTTGCTAGGCTACCATGCCGAGGGATGCTTTTTTTTTTTTTTGTAAGCCAGATTTTACAGAGAGAGAAAGAGAGAGATAGATCTTTCATCTGCTGGCTCACTCTCTAAACGTCCACAAGCCAGGAGTTGAGCTGATCTGAAGCCAGGAGCCAGGAGCCTCTTTCAGGTTTCCCATATGGTACAAGGGGCTCCAGGGTTTAGGACATCCTCTGCTGCTTTCCTAAACCACAGAGAGCTGGATCAGAAGTGGAGCAGCCCATACCACAGGACAGAGGATTAGCCTACAGTGCCATCATGCTGGCCCCCAAAATGTGATGTCTTTATGCATTAAACAGTATTTCAGCATTTTGTTTGTTTATATATAATATCTCTAAATTGACCCCAAAATGGTTTCAGATAATGAGAGAGAGGTAATGACCTGGCCAAATTTAAAAAAAAAAAAAAAAGATTCGCAGCTCTTTTTCCTAGCTGTAATTCTGGGCATATTACTTAAGCACTGTGACTCTTTGCTTTGTTTGTTCCATGAGACCAGCAATGGCCCTGCCATCACAGAGCTACTCCCAAGGACAGGCTGTGCGGCTAAGTGCTCAGGGCAGGACCTGGCATACAGAGGGCACAGCCCCCACGGGCTCCCTGGTGGGACAGCTCGCTCTTACTGGAGCTAGGGGTGTGATTTGTCAGAGGGTCTCTCTCACCACGGGAACACTGGGCTCCATCAGGTCCTGCTGCGGGCTCCCAGGGGAAACAATGCCTTGTGCTAACCAGCAATTTCCTTCTATTCTTCCTCTGTCAATCAGCTTCACTTTTAAATCCGGCCATCTCTCTCAATGGCAGGCTCACTGATCCTCCATGGTCTTTGTTGTAGATTGGAAATCTTGAAGCTCTCTTTGATTCTCTCTCCTCCCTCTCTCTCTAAAAAAAGCCTCTCTGATTCTTGCCAGCTCTTCTTTCAAATTGTCTCGGCTCCACGACTTTTCATGACATCAGCACGGCTTCCCCTTCTCTCTCCCAAGCCCCTTCACTCCCACTCCCCAGCCCAGTTAAGCTGGTTCTGTTTTTGACTGACCTTCCAATCTGCAAGCCTTCCTCAGGTACAACATCCCCGTGTACAGTGGGCCAGAGCTGAATATCAATTTTGATGTAAAGATCAATCACTTTCCCTGTTCAGCTTTGTTTTCAACCACCTTTCAGTATCAATCATTTGCTTTATTGTATTGTTTCAAATGGTGTTAAGCAAGCAATAAAGCATAATCCTTTACTTTTCACCAAACCAATTCTTTTTTTTTTGTCTGTCACAAATGCCAGGATTTGTTTGCCCTTAGTTCTTACAGACTATTTCAATTTTAGTTTTGAATCATCGTACAGCAAAAATTACTTTTGAGTGCAATTCTACAAATGTTCATGCATTTATAGAGTTATAAGACCACCCAGCATAGTTAAGAGACAAAACAGACTTTCTGGGGATAGCACAATAATCCTCAGCCATCGCACACGGGCACTGGTTCACGTCCCGGCTGTTCCATTTCTGAACCAGCTCCCTGCTTTCGGCCTGGGGAAGCAACAGAGTATGGTTCAAGTCCTTGGGGCCCTAGACCCACATGGAAGATCTGGAAGAAGCTCTTGGCTCCCAGCTTCGGATCAGCTCAATGTTGGCCTTTGCTGCCATTTAGAGTTAACCAGTGGATGGAGCGCCTTCTCCCTGTCTCTCCTCTCTCTGTAAGATCAGTCTTTCAAATAAAAATAAAAATATATATTTTTTAAAAGTCTCCCAGCCCCCCTAAGATTGTTTATAGTACTACTCCATTCATTCTCAGTTCTTCCTTTCTTATAAATCCTGATAACTGGATCTGGCTTTGTTTATCCTGGTCCTATGAATGCCCACACTCCGGTCTTCCAGGTCAAATAGTAGCCATCTTTTCATGGATTGTGCAAATTCCAAATCCCATGAAGCTTTCCCCTCATGTGCCATTCACTGTCCAGACCATGCAGGCATGCATTAGTCCTTCACCGACGTGAGAATCAGCACGAAGCTTCTGCTGTATAACACAGGATCAGATTTTGAGAGTGCAAAGATGCATTAACACACTCTTGTTCTGGAGAAATCCACAGAGGGTGGTCCAGGGACTGATGTTCAATGTGCCTTGTGGAACAGGATGGGGACACATACAAGGCACAGTGAGGGGCCAGCAGAGTGAGTGGTCAGGGTTGTCAGGGCAGAGGGAGAATCTGAAAAGCCTTAGGAGGGGACATCATTGCAAATCACAGCCCCTGAGAACACAGCTTGCTACAAAAAGGGAGTAGTGTGTGTGCTACACGGCAGCTTTATTCAAGCCTGGAAGTAATGCAGTTTAGAATCTTTTAAAACAAATTGAGGTCAGTATTGTGGTTCAACAAATCAAGCTACGACACCAACATCTCCTGTCAGAATCCTTGTAGGAGAGCCCTATGTCCCATATCCAATTCAGCTCCCGATTAATGCGCCTGAGAAACCAACAGAAGATGAGCCAAGTTTATGGGCTGTTGCCACCTGTGTGGGAGACCAGAAAGAAGTTCCAGTAAAGAAGTTCCTGTCCCAGGTCTGGCCATTGAGGCCATCTGGGGAATAAATCAGTGGACGGAAGATCTCTTTCTCTCTCTCTGACTTCCAAATAAAAAAAGAAACAAATACAAAACATTCAAATAGAAAGTCAGGTAAAAGTACACACATTCCAAATCTGATACATACCACGAACATCACACATTCCAGGAAAGAGCTGCCTTGTTATTGTTGCTGCATTGTTGATTAGCATTAGTGACGTAACTGAGCCATCTCTCTGATGCCCACTGCTCCCCCACACCCCCAAACATGTATACACACCACAGTTTAACCTCCTTCTTCTTGTTTGATTGTATGTCATTTCCTGGAGAGAGAAGGAGGTCCATTCTGGCAGGTGTGAGAAATCCTGTTGCGGTTATAGACAGTTTGGGAAGCTTCTTCCGAGCTCAAACATAAAGTTGGTGGCTAAGTGAGGTCTGGAGGTGTGGAGGTGAGGAGGTGAGGAGGCTCTGACCTCAACTCCCCAGGGTGCCATGTGCTCCTTGGCTCAGACCAAGTTTTGCAAGGGGGTAAAAGAGGTGACCTGATTTCCTTTGGAAAAAGCCATTGGGTGAAAGTTGTAGGGTAGATTCAGAGGGGAAATCTAGAAGCTGTGATTGGCCCAGGAAAGGAGTAACTAACTGAGGCTAGCACACAAGCAACAGGAGGGAGATGTGATGCTAATATCAATAAGAATTTTTACTAAGCACTTCTATGAGTCAGGAACAGTGTCATGTGCGTTTAGGCGTCTTCACTTATTCTCACCAATTGTCAGAAAACACATGAGGGAATGGAGACTTTCAGAGGTTACATAACTTGTGTGATGTCAGTAAGTGATTGGGATCTGTTTCCAGAGCCATGGGAAAATGACGACAGATTAAATCTGGGGGTGGAGGGAGATCAGAAGATGCAAGGAGGAACACATTCTAAAGTGAGTAAGATGCTATAAACTGAATGAGGAAATACTTTCCCCTCTCTTTATTCTCACGACAAATAATTTCACTCTCGGGATGTTTTGCAGGTGAATAAAGTATTGTTCCTGTCAGGTCACAAATGGCCTGAGCACAGCATTACTGGTGTCTTGCTTATCCATGCGTCATACATTTAGTCAACAATTTCTGGGCATCTACAGTGAACTTGACCCTGGACTCAGCACCAGAAACAGAAAGATTAACAAGTTTTACAGCCCAGGGGGAATGGAAAGGGGTCCTGATGGGCCCTGGAGTGCAGTTCTAGGGTTAGATGTGCGGAAGAGGGTACAGTTGTGGGAGCACATCTCGATCCAACAGAGTTGGCAGAAGTGATTCTTGAGCTATGAGTCAACACATATGTAGGAGATCACTAAAGATTAACAAGCTGCAGAAGAACCTTCCTACTTGGGGAAATTAACTATGGCAAAAGCAGAGATGTTCAGCATTTTTGCTCAAAGACATGAGTGAGAGTACAAAAGAGATGAGACAAGACTTAGGTGGAGCCACCACCAATGAGGGTGTGGTTGCGGATGAATAACAAGGAATTCTGAGTTGTCATTAAGGACCAGCCTATACATAGGGAGACACAAGATGAACCAACCCAGTGTTGAGCGTATTAGCTGTGATTCCTTATAGTTATGTTCAATTCAACACAAATGACTTGACTGCTTTTCCCATCAGCAAGTGGAGTCTATCTCTTCAGCATTTGCATCTGGGTATGGCTAGTGGTCCTCAGTGAAAGTGAGGCAAGTAGAAATCTGAACGCTGCTTGCACTTGGGACTTCGCTACTTTTTGTTGCTCTCTGGGAACTCTTTCACCAACTATACGAATCAGCATAGCCTAGCTTTGTGGAGGATGAAAGCCACACGCAATAGAGGCTCTAGCCCATTCATTCTTACCAATCTGAACCAGTGGGCCTCAGCTAAGTTGTCCTAGACAAGAAACAGCCATAAATCCCACAAAACAGATGTATAATCAATGTTTATTATTTTAAGCTACTAAATTTGGTTGTAGGACGAGGCACTGTAGTGTGGCGGGTTAACGCACTGGCTATGACATGGGCCTCCCATATCGAAGTGAATGTTCGAGTCCTGACTGCTGTGCTTCATAATCCAGCTCCCTAATAATGTGCCTGGGAGAGAAGCAGAAGATGGTCCAAGTACCTGGGTCCCTTCCCTCTGTGTGAAAGACTTGGACAGAATTCCAGGCTCCTGGCTTCACCCGGGCCCAGTCCTAGCTGTTGCAATCATTCAGGGAATGAACTAGTGAATGGAAGATCTCTTTCTTTCTCTCTTTCTTTCACAGTGCCCTTTCAAGTAAACAAAATAAAATATTTTAACAAAATTTAGGACCCAGCAAAGCAGCCTAGTGGCTAAAGTCCTCACCTTGCATGCCCTGGGATCTCATATAGGCACTGGTTCATATCCCAATTGTTTCACTTCCCTTCCAGCTCCCTACCTGTGGCCAGGAAAAACCGTCAAGGACAGCCCAAAGCCTTGGGACCCTGCACCTGTGTGAGAGACCTGGAAGAAGCTCCTGGCTCCTGGATTCAGATCAGTTCGGCTCCAGCTGTTGCGGCCACTTGGGAAATGAGCCAGTGGATGAAAGATCTTTCTGTATCTCTTCTCTGTATATTGGCCTTCTCCATAAAAAATAAATAAATCTTAAAAAAAGTTTTAGTTGGTTTGTTTCATAGCAAAAGTTTACACACACATGGATTCTATTCATTATTTCCATAATTAGCCTCATCATCAATGAGCATTCTTGACTTGGCTTTTTCTTAGATTTCAGGAGGATAAATCGATGTGCCCTCAGAGATACAAGAGCAAAGCCACCCAGGTCTGGAAGTCAAGCTTCTGAGGCCTGAGCACTAGGATTCCAATGCCTGTAGAACCTGCAAGTGTGCACACGACTTTGCACTGGGGTGGTTTGGACTCAGGTGTGCAGTAACAACCAAGAAACTTCCTACTCCAGTAGGGTGGGGGTCCAGTCTTGTTCTCTCCACTGATCTTTATTAAGAAAGAGTGGAGAGAGACTGTGAGTGGCTGGTTCTGCCAGCTCCGGGAAAAAGTGAATGACTGTTGCCACTTCATTAGCCTGAGTTGTACCAGCTGCTGCACCAAAGAGCCTGGCACAGTCTCTTAAACTTGATCCCAGCGGAGGGAAGTTTAAACCCTTCTGCTGTGTTTTCCACATGGTTAACGTGTACCTAGTTACTTGTGTGTAGTTTCTACATGGGTAACTTCTCATCTGTTAACTTGAGTGATTCATGTGGAATACCTGAGAAAGCTTTTACAAGGGATTTCACAACATATTCTGTGAGACAGAAAAGTCAGGACTGCTACCAGGTAGAAAATACAAGGGAAACTGTAAAGAAAATAAACGAAAATATGAACACAAGCTTCTTACCAGCGTCTATGGGGCAGTCACCCCCAAGTATGAAAGGACTGACACATTAATCTAAAATTTTTTGCCCTTATTTCTTTCCAAATTAGAAAGTTAACTGAAGTTAATTCAGACAAAATTTCATCCCCAGCACATGTAAATTACAACCAAAGTGAGTTGCCCATCAAACAAAAAACAAAAAAAGAGTCAAATACAGTCACTATGTGGGTAAACAGAAAAGATCACTCTTTTTCTCTTTTAAAAATGCTGAGAAGATAGTAAAGGCTTCAAAATATCAATATGTTCTGAAATTGTAAACTAGAGTATCGTAAAGTAATTTATAATAACTAACTGTAAACTAAGTAAACTTTTCAGGCCCCATGTGATAGAGTAGCGACTAAATCCTTGTCTTGTATCCGTCAGGATCCCATATGGGTGCCAGTTCATGTCCCAGCTGCTCCACTTCCCATCCAGCTCCCCACTGATGATCTGGGAAAGCAGAGGAGGACAGCCCAAAGCCTTGGGACCCTGCACCTGCATGGGAGCCCCAGAAGATGCTCCTGGCTTCAGATCTGCACAGTTCCGGCCCTTGCAGCCACTTGGGGAATGAACCAACAGAAGGAAGTTCTTTATCTCTCTGTCTCTTTCTCTCTTTCCAATAACAATAAGTAAATCTTAAGATAAAAAGAAGTAAAATTTTCACAAAAATATCACAACAAGAGTACAGCAACGAAAATATTAGTTGTAAGGATCTTGTCCTATCTGTAAAGTGACACAAAGTTACTTGAGGCTGGTTTTCAGTAAATTGTCAGATTTGATATATTCGGAGCAATGAAGCAACTGCTAAAACTTGATGCAACAAATTGGGATAACTAATGAAGCAAAAAAGAAAAGAAAATGGGGGCCTGGCGGCGTGGCCTAGCGGCTAAAGTCCTCACCTTGCACATGCTGGGATCCCATATGGGCGCCGGTTCTAATCCCGGCAGCTCCACTTCCCATCCAGCTCCCTGCTTGTGGCCTGGGAAAGCAGTTGAGGACGGCCCAAAGCCTTGGGACCCTGCACCCGCGTGGGAGACCCAGAAGTTCCTGGATCCTGGTTTTGGATCGGCGCAGTTCCAGCCATTGCAATCACTTGGGAGTGAGTCATTGGATGGAAGATCTTCCTCTCTGTCTCTTCTCCTTTCTACACACCTAACTTTGCAATAAAAATAAATAAATCTTAAAAAAAAAAAAAAAGAAAATGGGAACATGGAAAAAAGAACAGAAAAAAAAAAGGGAAACAAAGTAGATATATTAAACAAGAATTTAAAAGCAATAGCTAAATGTTTAATTGCACTAAGTATAAATGCTCTAAGAATATTACAGAAAAGCAAGAATTTTTGGATTGAATGGAAAAGAACAAAATCCAATTGTCTTTTAGAACAAATAACTAAGAAATTTGTAAACACAGAGATACAGATTTAAAGTAAAAGGCATGAAGAATAACTTCCATAAAAAGAATCAAAAGATAAAAATAATCAAAAGAAAGCTGCAGGAGCTGTCTCAGTTGGAAATAAACAGACGTGACTGCAAACTCAGAAACACATTTAAAAATAAGGGGCCCCATACAAATCTTACATATAAGATCTATATGTATATATATATATATATATGTATGTGCATATTAGATCTTCAAAATATACAAAGTGAAACTGATAGAACTAAAGAGGGAAACGCATGAACTCACAATTACATTGGAGAGTTTCAAAAATCCGCTCTTAGTAATTAACAAAGCAAGTTAGTGGAAAATCAGTGAGGGCACTGAAGAGTTGACCAACACCATCAACAAAATCAATATGAATTTAATCCTTCACTTTACAATAACAGTATATATATATTTTTTTCTAAGGACACATTGAAATTCCCCCAAATGATATTCTGTACCAAAAGCAAGCCATCAATCAAATGAGATTACGGGGGCCAGCACAGTGGCTCAACAGGCCAATTCTACTTTGCAGTGCCAATGTACGTATGGGTGCCAGTTTGTGTCCTGGCTGTTCCACTTACAGTACAGCTCACTGCTCATGATCTGGGAGAGTGGCAGAGGATGGTTCAAGTTCTTGAGCCCCCACACCAAGTAGGAGACCTGGAAGAAGCCCCTGGCTTGTTGCCACTTGGGGAATGAGCCTGCAGATGGAAGATCTCACTTTCTATCTCTCCTTCTCTCTGTAAATCTGTCTTTCAAACAAGAATAAGTAAATACCATCTTTAAAAAGATTTTGAATGTAATTATACCACATACATATGTTTCAGACCATAAGGAAGTTAAACTGGGAATGAATAATGGGAAGATATCTATTCCTATAGATAATAAAAAGCTAAGAAAATATTGTGACTAACTTTTACCAATAAATTTGATAGACTAATTAGACAAATTACTGAAGGATACACACGATAAAGCCGATCTGATAAATAGATAACTTGATGGTAAAGAAGCTGAATATGTAATTTAAAACCTTCCTACCAAGAAAATGCCAAGCCCAGATGAGTTCATATTCATGGGTGAATCTTACCAAATACTAAAGAAGAAAGTGGACACCAAGCCTATTCACCTTCAAAAGCAACAGGTGGCAACATTTTCCAAATCACTTTAAGAGTTCAACATTGTCCCAAATCCAACAATGCCAACGAAAAACAGAAGTAGTATTGCTGTGCAGTGGATGAAGCCACTGTCTGCAACGCAGGCATCCAATCCAGGCACCTGATTAAGTTCCAGCTGCTCCACCTCAAATCCAGCTCCCTGCTAATGTGCCTAAATCCCCTGAATCCACGTGGGAGACACAGATGGAGTTTCAGACTCCATTTTGGTCTGACCCAGTCTAGCTGTTGCAGACATCTGAGGAGCCAACCAGTAAATAGGAGATGTCTTTGTCTCTTTCGTTCGCACTCTCTAACCCTACCTTTCAAATAAATGGTTTTTTTTTTTTTAAACAAAAAGAAGGAAATTAAAGAAAGCTAAACTCTTGGCATTCTCTGTCAGGATGCCTACATGAATCATATGTACTTGATCCAAGAGCAAACTCCAGTTGCTGCCTCTGGTGTCCTATTGATGCAATCCTAGGAGGCAGCAGGGCAGCAAGGCTCAGCATGGGGTACCCTTTGGCTGCACACAAGCCCCTCCTGGCTCCTGGCTTCAACCATTCCAGTCCTGACCCTTGGGGGCATTTAGGGAATGAGTGAGTCAGTGGATTAGCTCTCTCTAGACTCTCTCTCCAACTCTCACATTACTTTTAAATTTAATATTAAAATTGAACCCAGGTAGAAATCAAATGAATACTATATCAGGATCATGGGGATATGATTGTATGAATGACAATGGATTTAACATTGCAAAATCAGTTAATGGAATTCACACCACTGGCTGACTAGTAAGAGAACAACAAAAACTATGATCTCAAATGGATACAAAAAAGATTTTGCAATGGTTAAATTATCCACATGCCACACCTGAATGTGGATTCAAGTCCGGCTCTGGCTCCTGCCTCCTGCTTCCCAGCAGTGACAACCGTAGGAGGTATCAGGTGATAACGGAAAGTAGCTGAGCCCTGAATTGCATGGGAGACCTGAATTGCGATCTTGGCTTCTTGCCCCAGTCCTGGGCCCTGCTGAGCTAGCACAGACATTTAGGGAGTGAACCAGGAGGAGGAAGCTCTCTTTTTCTCTTTCAAATTAGTTAATTAACTAATTAGTTAAACTCATAAATAGATGATTTCTTAAATCCAACATCTGTCTTCAAAGTTCTCAGTGGGCCCAATGCAATACCCTAGTAGCTAAATCCTCGCCTTGGCATCAATAGGGGTGCTAGGATACCATATGGATACCAGTTCATGTCCCAGCTGCTCCACTTTCCATCCAGCTCCCTGCTTGTGATCTGCTTAGTGGAGGACGGCCCAAAGACTTGGGACCCTGCACCTGCATGGGAGCCTCAGAAGATGCTCCTGGCTGTTGGCTGTTGGCTTCCACAATGACTCAGCTCTGGCCATTGTGGCTACTTGGAGAGTGAACTAATGACATAAGATCTTTCTGTCTCTCCTTCTCTCTGTAAATCTGCCTTTCCAATAAAAATAAATAGATTTTTAAAAATAAATAAATAGGGGCCTGGCGGCGTGGCCTAGCGGCTAAAGTCCTCGCCTTGAAAGCCCTGGGATCCCATATGGGCGCCGGTTCTGATCCCGGCAGCTCCACTTCCCATCCAGCTCCCTGCTTGTGGCCTGGGAAAGCAGTTGAGGATGGCCCAAAGCCTTGGGACCCTGCATCCACGTGGGAGACCCGGAGGGGGTTCCAGGTTCCCGGCTTCGGATCGGCGCGCACCTGCCCGTTGTGGCTCACTTGGGGAGTGAATCATCGGACGGAAGATCTTTCTCTCTGTCTCTCCTCCTCTCTGTATATCTGGCTGTAATAAAATGAATAAATCTTTAAAATAAATAAATAAATAAATAAATAAATAAATAAATAAATAAGAGTTATCAACAACGAAGTCTAGAAGGGGACTTTTCAAGCCTTATCAAGGGCACAGAGACAACCTTCAGCTCAAATCATCCAAAAAGACAAGAAACAAACTGTGTGTATCAGGAAAGAAACAGCAAAACAGTCTGTGTAGAAAATCCTTATGCTTTAAAAAAAAATGAAAAAATAATACTGGTATAGGGGCTGGCATTGCGGTATAGCAAGTAAAGGTGCTGCCTTCGATGCCAGCATCCTATATCGGCACTGGTTTCTGCACCAACTTCTGTACTTTCAATCCAGCTCACTGATAATAGCCTGGTTAAAAAAAAAAAAATAGCTGGGGCCTGGCGGTGTGGCCTGGCAGCTAGAACACGCCTGGATCCCATATAGGTGCCGGTTCTGATCCCGGCAGCTCCACTTCCCATCCAGCTCCCTGCTTGTGGCTTGGGAAAGCGGTCGAGGATGGTCCAATGCATTGGGACACTGCACCCGTGTGGGAGACCTGCAGGAGGTTCCTGGTTCCCAGCATCGGATTGGCGCGCACCGGCCCTTTGCGGCTCACTTGAGGAGTGAAACATCGGACGGAAGATCTTCCTCTCTGTCTCTCCTCCTCTCTGTATATCTGACTTTGTAATAAAAATAAATCTTTAAAAAAATATATCTGAAGATGGCTCAAGTGTTTGGTCTCCTACCACCCACCGGGGGACCTGGATGAAGCTCCTGGCTCTGCACTGGCCCAGCCCTGGCTATTGCAGCCATCTGGGGAGTGGCTCAGTGGATAGAAGATCTTCCTGTCTCTCCCCCTCTCTGTTCTAACTCTGACTTTCAAATAAATAAGTACATCCTTATAAAAACCCCTACTAGTACAACCAGAAATTTAGCAAGTCCAGAAAACACAAAACCATTATATAAAAATAAATGGAAATTTCTTATCCCATTGAACTACAACCAGAAATAAAACGTTCAAATAGAGGGCTGCGGGAGAGGACGTCTAGCTTGGATCCCGAACCCAGTCCGCCATGTGCCCATGGCTCATGGCGGGCTGGGCCCGGACATGCCTGGGTGCGGCCTGCTTCCTTCTGGGGTGAGTACGCCGAGGGGGGAGGCCTCCGTGACTGGGCATGTCCGGGACCCACCCAACACCCTCATTGGGTGGTGGGTGAACGGGATTGGGGAGGGGCGCAACCTCGGGCCTGCAGGATTTAACCTCCGGCTGCCAGAGGCGAGCCGAGGGCTGCGGGAGAGGACGTCTAGCTTGGATCCCGAACCCAGTCCGCCATGTGCCCATGGCTCATGGCGGGCTGGGCCCGGACATGCCTGGGTGCGGCCTGCTTCCTTCTGGGGTGAGTACGCCGAGGGGGGAGGCCTCCGTGACTGGGCATGTCCGGGACCCACCCAACACCCTCATTGGGTGGTGGGTGAACGGGATTGGGGAGGGGCGCAACCTCGGGCCTGCAGGATTTAACCTCCGGCTGCCAGAGGCGAGCCGAGGGCTGCGGGAGAGGACGTCTAGCTCGGATCCCGAACCCAGTCCGCCATATGCCCATGGCTCATGGCGGGCTGGGCCCGGACATGCCTGGGTGCGGCCTGCTTCCTTCTGGGGTGAGTACGCCGAGGGGGGAGGCCTCCGTGACTGGGCATGTCCGGGACCCACCCAACACCCTCATTGGGTGGTGGGTGAACGGGATTGGGGAGGGGCGCAACCTCGGGCCTGCAGGATTTAACCTCCGGCTGCCAGAGGCGAGCCGAGGGCTGCGGGAGAGGACGTCTAGCTTGGATCCCGAACCCAGTCCGCCATGTGCCCATGGGCACATGGCGGACTGGGCCAGGGCGGCCAGGGCGCACTGGCCGCCCGGCCGGGGAGCTCTGGGGTATTGGACATCTGAATCGCTGCTGAGATAGCTCTAGAGTGACCCCACTGTTTCTGGGATCTGAGTCAATCCTAAAGATTCCCAATGCCAGTAACTCTTCCTTTGAAGAACTTCCAATCCCTTAATAATGCTGAGCTTTGAACACCTATCAAGTAAAAGATAAGCTCCGGCTTGTGTAGCAGGCTGGCACCTAATGGTCCTCGGAGCAACCACGTGCAGGTGCGTGATTTACAGCTAGGAACGGTCCCAATCTGGGATGCCACAGCTGAGATGAGGTTCCCACCAAGGGGTGTATGTGCTGGAATGGGGGCTGCGTTCTATCTAGGAAACAGTTGCAGTCACCCGAGGCACTAGTGTGGGCTGGGATTGGATGCACCAGGCCGGTTCAGATCCCAGCACCATCTGGTGTTATGGAGAAACAGGGTAGATGTGGGACTGACTAGGCTGGGTCTCAATCCCCTTCTGAGCCATGTGTGAGCTGTATGTGGGTATGGACGAGCCATGGCTGGGCTGAAACATCCAACAACAAGAGTCAGAATGGGGTGAAAGCCAGCCAGGAAAAGCCACTGTTCCTGCTAGGACAGGAGGTGAACTGAGTAGGGTTGGCTCAAGAACCCCCTGGCAAGCGCAAAATCTGGCATTGGGTGGGGTTCTGATGGAGAAGCCTGGGCAACTCCTCTGGCAGGACACAGTCCCTGCAGGTAAGCGCGAGAAGCATGATTGGAAACAGCCCAGAATAGGCCATGCAAAGTTTCCCACTGGCATGCATTCGGCATGGGTCAGGAGCAGGCCAGGCTGAATCAGTTCATGTCACCCACTGGCAAATCCGATCACCAGAACAGAGTGTGGAATGGGCCGGGTTTGGTTGCGACAAAACCAGTACACATTCTGGAACGCCAGGGCGTGGTTGCCTGTACTGGATATGAATGCAGCACCCATCCAGCACACGTGAGATCCAGGAAGGGAGGGGCAGAGCTGGCGGGGGGGTTAAGGGGCTGGTCCCCTCGCTGGACAACCACTCCCACTGGGGAGTGTTGGCTGGGATAGAGACAGACACGACTAAGCAAGGCTACAACACCTGTGCGCTGCATGTGAACAAGATCAGGGCCACAGCATCAGCTGGCAGAAGCTGGCACTGGGGACTAATTCTGTCGAGTCAAATCACAGGACCACCTAAAGAGTGCATAAACCGGGACAGAGAGACCTGGGAGGGAAAAAGTGGGTTCCCCCTTCTTGGGTCACTATTCCCGTGGGAGGGCATGAAAACTAGGACGGGGGCTGGGATGGCTAGACAGAGGCACTCAACAACATCTGTGAGGGCTGGATGGTTGAGTCGATTAGATAGAACTAAGCTTTAATACCCATTGACAAGTACCAGAGCCAAATGGGATGGGGTACAGACTGGTCTTCTGCTACACAAATTGGCAAACCAGGGTAGGGGGCAGGCTTGGTGGGGGTTATTGTGGGTCGCCCCGACTAGGCTGCAGCTCCCACTGGTTGATGTAAGGGCCGAACCAGACTGGACTGCAACACCCATTGGTTCCAGTGCAACTCGGGACTGAAAACAGAACCAACACAGCAATTGCAACCACCAGCTGACCAGGGTGATGGACTGTGCCGGGCCCTGTGCTTGCTAGAACATACAAGAATCTGGTCTGGGAATACCTCAAAGTATCTTTGGAGATCTCCCCACTTGAACTGCTGGACTCAGAACCCTAACCAAGAAAAGACAGAAGACAGAATAGGACAATCATTCATCTCAGCTACATGTTGGCAGCGAAATATGGGACAAATGGAGACTTCATGATGGACCATATCAATCAGTGGACCACCTCATCAAGCGAAACTGGCAGTGACTCATAACTGGAGAACTATTAACTCCACTTGAGCACATATCTCAGAGCATGCCCCACATCTGAGACTTGGGGTGGGCGGGAAACCGGGTGGGGCTTCTCCCTCAATATCCCCTTTTACCTCAGATACATGATGGAAACAATATGGACATAATAGCATTGCCCACCTCCCTATCCCCCTGAACCTTTTTTTTTTTTTCTTCTCTTTCTTGATTTTCCTTCAACTATAGTTAACTATGTAAAGATTGTCAACAACAATACAATAAAATGGATTATAAAAAAAATAAATAAAAAAAAAAAAAGTTCAAATAGTGTTTACAGTGACATTAGAACAAGATGTGGGGATAAATCTCAGCAAATCTTGTAGATTTTCTATACATTGAAAACCATAACACATCATCAAGAGAAATACAAGAAGATGTAAACTACAAACATACATCATTTTCATGCTCGTAAGGTTCAATTTCACTAAGATATAGAGTTTCCCCAAAATTGTTCCATAATGCAATCCCAATCAAAATCTCAGCAGTCTCTTTGGAAAAGTTTACATTTTTTTTCTAAATCTTTAAGCAAACACAAGCAGCCTACAATAGATAAAATAATATGTAAAAGAAAGGCGGACTTCGAGGACTCATGCTACTTGATTTTAAGACTTACTGTTAAGCTACAATAATCAAGAAAGTATGATATTTGTGAAAGTATAGGTATTTAAACCAATAGACCAGAACATAGTTGATAAATGCACTCACTTGCACATGGTCAAATGATTTTTAATGGAAGTACCAAGGGTAAAACAATCGTCTGGAACACTTGGACATTTGTGAGCACAGAAATGAGCCCTGACCCTGACCTTGTATCAACCACAAAAATGAACTCAAGATGTACCACAGATGTAATGCAAGAACTAAAACAACAGGACTTCTCAAGGAAAGCAGATGGGAAAACACTTTTGACCTTAGACTAGACAAGGGCTTCTTGGGATAGAAAAAGCACAAACCATAAAGGGGAAATACGATAATTGGGCTTCATCAAAAATAAAAATTGTTCTTTGAAAGACTATCAGTCACATGAAAATGCAGGCCACAAAAATGGAGTGCAAAACACAGATCTGCTCAATTTCCTACGTCCAGATTAATAGAGAGCTCTCATAATTCAATAAGACAAATGTTCCATGTTTTTAAGCAGTGCATAAAATATTTGAATGTATGCTTCACCAAAGCAGAGTTAGAAATGGGAAAAATAAAAGGACATGAAGAATAGTTTTATCAGTGATTTGGGGAATATCAATTAAAACAATGAGCTATCACTGCACACTTGTCAGAATGCTTAAAGTTTAAAGGACTGCCAGACAGCAGCAATGATAATGGAACCAACTAATCACAAGTATTGCTGGTCAGAATGCAAAATTGTACAGCCACTTAGAAAGGTCTGATGATGTTGTGTGAAATCATATACTGACCATATGACCGCATGGTCACCTTTAGGCATCACCCAAGAGAAATGAAAATGTGCATTTACACAAAGATTTGACCTCTTATATTCATAATAACCTTATTCACAATAACCATAATCCATCAACTGACTTTTGCTTGGTTAAAATATCAGACATCCTTTCGATGGAATATTAGCAATAATAATAAGGAAGGAACAAATGGAAAGACACAACAACATGGATAAACATCAAAATCATTCTACTAAATAACAGCAAACAAAAAAATTCCATGCATCATATGACTACTAATATGCGATTCTAGAAGAGTAACTCAGAGTGGATAGATGGTTATCAAGGGCTGGAATGGAGAAGGGCGCAAAAATGTTCACTCACTACAAACAATCTATGCAATGACTGCTGTGGTAAACAGTGGCATAGCATTGCTGCTGTATGCCAATTATACCTTATCAACAGATTAAAGTTGGTTTCAGTGGGGAGGAATGGGATGCAGGAAGCATCTCCCCAGCTCATTCCAAAGCTAGTGCAGCAAAGCTAGTAAGCCCTAGTGATGCGTGACAGCACTGGCCTTGCTCTTAAGTAATGCATCTTCGAGAGTGAGGGGCACCTAGTGAATTGCTTCTAAGACAGAGAAATGGGCAACAGTGATGGGATCCCACCTCAGTAGTTAAGCGACCGAAGACTGTGTCTACCTGAATAGTACTGCTGTGTCCTGCTGACTCACACTGCCACACTGTAAGATTCTCCGTGGAGAATCCACGTGATAAGGAATTAAGGGGGGCTCCAGCCAAAAGGTCTGGAGAAAGGAGACCCTACCAACAACTCCTGAGAAAGCCAAGTCCATTAACAATTACAGGAGTGAGCCACAAGGGAGGTCTTACGTGTAGTCTTAAATAATGATAGCCTTGTGAGAGACCCAGAGCTACATGATCTACTTGTCAGGTGCTTATATTCTAGACTCATAATAAATGGCATCCGAAGTCATCAAGTTGTAGGGGGATTTGTCGTGAAGCAGCAGATAACTCAAAGCAAGGTGGATAGCTGGAGCTCTGAGTGTAACCTGCATATCAAGGCCTTCATTCTATTCTAACAAGGAAAATGTTTCTTAAGAAATAATTGCTGCCACGGGACTTGAGTCACACAGAATTCACTGGAAGAAAGGAAACTGGAGGGCCTTTCTTCCAGGTGGGGAAAGATCAGAATAAAAGACTAATATCTGTATTTTTACTTTTCTCCAGGAGTAGCCTTGAGAACAACAGGTTTCTCATGATTACAGAAATTATTCTCATCTACCCATGAGAACTCTCTTCATTCTTGTATATGGAAAACTTGCCCTAAAAGAAATCAAAGCAAACGCCAAGTGAAAATGAACCAGAGATGGCCTGGCACGACAGCCTATTGGTTAAATCCTGGCCCTGCATGCTCCAGGATCCCATATGGGCACTGGTTCAAGTTCTGGCAGCCCCACTTCCCATCCAGCTCCCTAATGATGGCCTGGAAAAGCAGCAGAGGATGGCTCACGCCTTGGACTCCTACACCCAAATGGGAGATCTGGAAGCAGTCGGAAGTAGCCGCCTGGATCCCGGCTTTGGATCTTCTGAGCTCTGGCCATTGTAGCCATTTAGAGAGCAAATCAGCAGATAGAAGGTCTTTGTCTCTCCTTGCCATAAATCTGCATTTCCAATAAAACTACAGAAATCTTTAAAACAATTAGCAAAAGCAAAGCCTTGCAACATCACCATGTTCCTCAAACCTGATGAGATACAGATGATGGTTTGGCTCCTTTGAGGATGGAGACTTGGCAGAAGCGAGCTTGGGGACGCAGGAATCACCTTGCGCTGACCAGGCTCGATGAGGAGTTCTCACTGTGATGAGAGCCCTTCACTTAGGAGCCAGGGATTCATCGAATGGCTGAGCCTTCGGAGAAGAGCCTAGAAAAGCAGAGCCTAGACACCCGTAATGAACCAATTAGGAGCACTGAAATGAGGATCTATGAGTGAAAGTTTAAAAAGGGGTTGGAGGTAATTTTGCATGAAAAGGATGAAGAGTGACTCGCTGTCTTCAAATAAATTAGGAGGAATTACTGATAGATAATTAACAGTATTGCTCATTCCCTAGCCATGCAACAGAAACAAGAAGAAACGAGTTTCAATTGCAACAGTGACGTTTGGTTACACTGAAAGGAGAATTTATTGACCAGAAGAGTGATTAAACACAGAGAAAAACCCAGCTTCCGCTAGCATTTCAAGGGAAGCTGGCTCTCTCTGACAGCAGACCATCTGGTGACAGAGAAAATTTCATCCAGCTGACTGATAAAAGTCAGGTGGATTAAACATCTGCATGATAACTGGATTTTTTAATGGATTAATTGAACTGAATAAATATCTTGTGGCTTATGGGAAATCTTACCAAAATAATGAAAAGTTAAAGGAGCCGCATTCTTATCTTATACTGTTGGGGGAGTCATTTATATTATGTGATTAGAATAACAATCTCCATCTGACAGCGGACGCGCTCCTTTGCACTCACATGGCAGACAGAGCGCCTCCTAATTAGTCAAGTCTCCACACTGAAATTTACTTAAATTACTCAATGTCTCAACTCCCCAGTGAATCACAGTTTTCTACCACTTAAAAACCCAGCTGCCTAAGAGCTTCTAGAAGCCTTAAACAAACCGGTCGTTAGTTTAGAATTGAGAACAAAAGAATTCAGAAATCTCGTTCACATTTGCTTCTTCCATAGATTCAGGCCCTCTACAGCCATACCACCCGGAACGCGCCCGATCTCGTCTGATCTCGGAAGCTAAGCAGGGTCGGGCCTGGTTAGTACTTGGATGGGAGACCATAGATTCAGGCCAGAAAGGTTTCCACTAGGAAGGAAAGACTTCCATGCACACAAAACCTTTGTTCCCAGAAAGCCAGTCCCCAGGGTGGGATTAAGGTACTGTCTTCCCAAGTGTACTTCCTGGATCAGGTTTAGCATTACCCAAGAACTTGTTGGAAATGCAAATTTTGGGGTTCCTCCCCAGTTGCAAGACAACCTCATAAACTCTGGAGTGGGGCCCAGGAGCCTGTGTTCTAGCCAGACCTCCTAGTGATGCTAACCCACAAGCAGATCTGACAGCCTCTAGATCAGAGGACTGCCCCAAAAGGCCTCCCAGCTGAGCCAAACCTGCCTGTCAGCCTCTGACTGCTCAAGTAAGAGTGGGTCCCTACGCCTCACTACTTCCATGAATTGGGAAGAGGCACCCAAGATTCAAGCGTTCAAGACAAAAGCAAAGGACAGGAAAGATGGAAGTACGTCCATGTTTAGATATTCAGTTTATATTCAATATCTGTTGGTTGAAAAAAAAAAATAGAAGCCTGGTACCTAAGAGAATCCATGAATGTTGATAAGTTGTTTGATTCCTCCTGATCTTGGGCAACATTTTGGTCCCCAAAGGAGTGGGTTGGGCCAGCAATGGAAAGGTGTATGTTCATTGAAACAAACAAACAAAATAAACTACATCAAAGACATGGGATGAGTCTTGGAACAGAAGCAGCTGTTTCAGAGCCCAGGAAGCAGTGTCGCTCCGCCGTGGGGTGGAGGTCTTCTTTGCTGTACTCATCAACAGCCCTGGGGAAAGGCTGGACACCCTGAGGTTCTGGGCTGCCGGTGGTTGGAGAGAGCTGGCTGTGCCCACTGGATAAGAGCTGTAGTAATGATAAAGAACACTGGAGACACTGAGCCAGATGCTGTGATTTGAATATCAATAGGACCTTATCTCACTATCCACAGGTTGGTGAGGTTAAGACAATCAGGTTACAAATACAAAAAAGATAAACTATATAAGATGCACTAAGCGGGAGAAGTGAAAGAGCATGCTAAGCTCTGTTCGGAGCGTTACAGAGACTAATTTAAAGCTTTGGCCAGCCTGCTCTAGATGCTTTCAGATTCAAAGCAGTATAGTGATTGTCGGGTCTAATAGCTATCTGTTGATGTCAATGAGTTGGGAATTGTGCACACCTGAAAAAATCAATTTCTATAAAGTGTTTTAAATGGAGAAAGTGACGTTGTCTTCTATACGATGAGTAGAATAGAGAACATGGAAGCAGAGGAGTTTCAGTTTGTCCACAAACTGGTGACCCACGTGTGTTTATTGTTTTCCTAATGTAAATCATCCACCCACAGTGGGGATGTTTGCTAAAAGCCCACCATGTGTCATGACATGTGCTGGATGTTGCTGGTAGGACTGGACAAACTGGGCGTGGAGCCCTAGAGCCACTTGTCCGTCATAGTAACCACGAGCCACATGCGGCTACTGAAAGTCTGTTAGTCACATTCACTCCATTCTACATGCTGTGCTGAGCTAGCGCCTCCCATGTGGGGCAGCACAGATGCAAGGACACTCCCTGTGGGGCCTGTCCAAGTGTCGGAGGTGGCCTTGGCCTTTCCTGCCTCCATCTCACCCCCAGGAGCCACTGCGTCACTCACTCTCAGGGTTGGTGGTGTGATGAGCGCCTGGGGCCCTGGTATAAGCAAGAGGTGTCTTGATGGATTATTTTGAGCAGATGTCAGAAAAACTTCGAGACCGACTGAGGTTTTCTTGCAGCGGACCATGGCTAATCCACGGGCCAGGAGAGGGCCACGGTCTCTTTTCAATGCCATTATTAATGCAATGAATTCTGGGTGTGTGTATCAAAGCTTCAGACTTTCTCTTGTAATTCCCAAAGATATCCACCTTGTAAGTGAAACAGACAAACTACACATCTGGAATGTGGGCAGCTTCCTGCTCATGTCTCGCTTCACCTTTCCTGCTAGAGGCAAAAATGCAATGTCTCCACTTGAGAGGGGCCACGTTGCTAACAAGGACAGGAAGAAAACAAAAACACAAAGATTGATACTTCAAGATATTCTCTTGCCATATCAACTAGAAAAAAAAAAAACGTGATTCTTACCTCCCATCTGCCTATATAACTGAGAAAATATGGGAAAAGTGGAAAACATGGAAAGTGAGTAACCACCCTGAGTGAAGTAGCAATATAGGACAGAAATAAAAAAAATGTCGTCTTGCTCTCCACGATTAATACAGCCAAGTGCTGCTGCAAACCCTCACTACAGCTTTACACAGGGGCGTAGAGGGGATATCTCAGCTACATGGATTTATCTGTTGTAAAAGATGTATTTATTTATTTGAAAGTCAAAATTATAGATACAGAGAATCTTGTATCTGCTGGTTCACTTCCCAGTGGCCCAAAAATATCTAGGGCTGTGTCAGATAGAAACTAGGGTCCAGGGAGCTTCTTCTGGGTCTCCCATGTGAGTGCCAAGGACCCAAGTACTTGGGCCATCGTCCTTTGCTTTTCCCAGGACTTTAACAGGGAGCTGAATTAAAAGAAATAAAAAGATGCTCATATGGAATGCTGGCAGTTCAGGTGACAGTTTCACTGGTGGTACAGCTGCATGGATGTAGATGGATAGAGGGTAGGAATAGCAGAATTTCAATTGGGGAAATCAGAGAAGCAGAATACAGATGAAGGTGTAAGGATTGGATCTGACTCCACTGTGTGGTGCTACAGCGAAGTACCTGACGCTGGGAAATTCATAAAGAATACAAGTATATTTAGTTTATAATCCTGATGGTCAGAGTTCAAATAGCATGGTTTCTGGTGAGGGTCCCCCGGCTGTGTCATAACTCGGTAGATAATATCCCACGGCAGGAGCACATGTCAGAGGTCATGTGGCAAGAGAGGAAATAAGGAAGAGAACTCAACTTGCTTTACAATAACCCTGTTTCACAGGAAACAAGGCACTCCTGCCAAACCTCACCCACTCCTCAGAAACCGGGATCTTTTCTTGAGGGTGGAGTCCCATCAAAGAACCACCTTGCACCAGATCATGTATCTTTTTCTATTGTTATTATTTTATTTGAAAAGAAGAGTTTTATACACACACACACACACACACACACACACACACACACACACAATCTTCTATCTTCTGGTTCACTCCCCATATTTGTTCCTAGTGGCCAGGTCTTTACCAAGCCAACACCAGGGGTCTGGAGCACCAGATCATGTATCTTTTTCTATTGTTATCATTTTATTTGAAAGGAAGAGTATTGTACACACACAGAGAATCTTCTGTCTTCTGGTTTACTCCCCAAATTTGTTTCCAGTGGCCAGGTGTTTACCAAGCCAAGACCAGGAGTCTGGAGTGTCTTCCAAACCTCCCACATGGTACAGGGCCGTAATCACTGGGGCTTATCTTCCACTGCTTTTGCAGGTGTATTAGCAGAAAGCTGGATCAGGAGCCGAGCAGCTGGGACCTGAGCCGGCACCTATGTGGGATGCCAGTGTCTCAGGCAGCAGCTTTAACCACTATGCCACAGCACTGGTTCCAGCCTTGTGTCCACCACTTCTCCCAACACCACCATACTGGGAATCAAACCTCCGGCATGAGCCAATAGAAAACAAATCCACGGAAGTCACTGCATGCTGTTTAAAGGGACAGTTTCACTGTCACATAGAGTGACAGCAAGCAAGACCAGAAAAGTGGTTTGTAGAAACACTGTGGAACATCTTGACGGTCAGGCCACAGGGTTTGTTATCCAGTAGAGGGATGGGGAATGTCATCAATTGATTTGAGTTGGAAAGTGGCATCATAACAGCAGCATTATGACGGTGCATCCAACACTGAACCTGACCTTGACATTTGCATATGTTGAAGCTGAGTGGAGACAGAAGGGTGGTTAGTGGACCACTGCTAAGGTATAGACACGAAGTGGTTCAGGCATGGGACAGAGAGTATGCCATAGCAATAAAAAGCGAGCAGCATGTTGATCAAAAGCAAATCAGGGCTTGGATTCTTTGAGCTGAGAGACAAGTCAAATATACTCTGAACTTGGACAAATTACTTAGCACCTATAAAACAGCAATAAGAGGTATGCTCTACAGGTTGACCGTGTGAGTTAATGAAAGACCTTTGTAAACTCTAAGGCATCTCCAGCATACGGATGCAATGTAAATGTCTTGTTTGGAACTCTGATGGCCCAGAGCTGGCCTCCCCATCCCCATGGTTTACAGGGAAGCAGGTGCAGCCAGAGGAACAAGACGCATGTTCGCCTCTTCCTTGTGCTCTGTGAGAGCTGGCACGCTCAGGACACGATGCCCTCAGGCAAAGGCCAAAGGGAGGGGACAGAACTGTAGGAGACCTCCCAGGACTCCCCCTCCAGGTTCAGGCACACACCAGCTTTCAACTCTCCCTTAAAGGTTTCTGAGGCCCTGATCATAGCAAATAAAAGATAACAGCTCCAACTCCAATTGTACTTGCACATTTTATTGCCCCCACCATCTGCTTCCCTTCTATTTCTAGTCACTTCTGATAAAAATACTGCTTACATATCCACACAGTCCACAAGGTTGCACCTCACATAGAATGTTTCTGTATGTGTCTTAGAATTATAGTGAAAAAATAGAAAAAGGGACTACTCTACTATAAAGCTGGCTATTCTTTATAAAAAGATAAAACAAGGAAAATGAAGGAAACTTATTTTCTATTTATGTTGAATATTTGTGCTCAAGAAAAGTTATGTAACATAATATATAAAGAGACAGATGAAAATTTTTGTACAATTGTGAATAGCACATTCGAGTGCTCTAGGAACTGAATTCCTGGGTCTTTACTGTATTTAATACAATTTTAAATCTCTGATTCCACTTTTTATTCATACAAAGGTGAATAGAATTACCAAGGAGTTGGTTGGTTTTAGTGTTTGTATCTAAAGATGATATTCTAGAACTAATCAATTAGGCTCCAAAGGTTTCTTGGTCCCATTGGCAGGTTACTAGGGAAGAGAAGTTTGACAGAAAGTCTTTGGCCACACTGCATGAAGTTTTGATTCAGCCAGGACAGAGACATCCAGGGCAAACTTCCCTTTGCCTTCCATAGACCGTCGCCAATGGTCAAGGCCATAGCAGAAAGAAGCCTGGCTGTGTGGGAACTATGTTGTACTGCTTCCATTGAATTCTCAGAGAACTGTGACTGCGGGCATTCCGGGACTGGGCAGTTCATGGTCTCCACACTGAAGGCCTCCTGGGAAATGGAAAACTCAGCGTTAAGGCCGGGAAAGCGGAATGTGTGTGTGGTGCAGTGTGTTAGGTGGCCACTTGGGCTACCCACATCTCCTAAGAGGATCTGGTTCCAGTCCTGCTTGCTCTTTGAAGGCAGCCTCCTGATAAAGTGCCGAGAAGACAGACAATTACAGGGCAAGTACTTGTGTGCTGGACAAGTATTTGTGTAGGAGACACAAATGGTGTTTCAGACTACTGGCCTCTCCTATGCTGGCTATTGTGGTAGTTTGGGGAGCAAAGCAGCAGAGAAAACTTTCTCACTCTCGTTCTCTCTCTCCTTCTCTCCTTCTCTTCCTTCTTTCCTTCCTAATCCGTCCCCTTTTAAATAAATAGAAATAACTAAACCAAAAATATCTGTGAAAATCATAGGTTAAGTCAAATGGCTGCTACCTTAGAAACAAGAGTGTAACATACACACAACCCTCCATGCCACTCACTTAGCTAATCATGGATTGAAAATACTTGGGGGGAAAAACTGCATCTGTACTAATGTGAGCAGACTTTTCTCAACATTATTTCCTAAATAACACAACATAATAACTATGTACATAGTGTTTACACTGTATTAAGCATTATAAGAAACCTAGAGATGATTTAAAATATACTGGAGGAGGTGCCTAGATTATATGCAAATATTCCACCATTTAATAGCAGGGACTTCAGGTTTTGGAATATACAATGGTTTCTGAATCCAACCCCTGTAGGTCTCAGTGGATGGGACAATGAAATACACTTTCAGGCTGTGTTAGTTCTCATTGTCTTCCACCCACCCTGATATTTCTTTAGTGACATCAAAGACAAGTTCTGTTATTAGAGAGTATTCGCTCAGTGCCAGCGTTGCATTGTAGCACGCTAATCCTCAGCCTGTAGCACTGACATCCCATACACATGCTGGTTCATGTCCCAGCTGCTCTACTTTCAATTCAGCTCCCTACAAATGGCCTGGGAAAGCAGCTGAGGATGGCCCAAGGACTTGAGCTCCTGAGCCCACGTGGGAGACTCAGAAGAAGCTACTGGCTCCTGGCTTCAGATTACCTTAGCTCTGGCCATTACACCCATTTGGGGAGTGAATCACTGAATGGAAGGTCTCTCTCTCTCTCTCTCCCTCTCTCTCTCACATTCTTTCAAGAAAAATAAAGAGCATATCAACCCAAGTGAAACAATCCAGTCAGAGTGCTAGTATCTCTATATTTTACAGTACAGGATCTATGGACCTACTCACATGGGAGTAAGTTACTGGTATTAATTAATGAGTAAATTGCTCCAAGTGGAGTTCTGGGTTCCTGCCTTGGCCCGATCAGCCATTGTGGCCATTTGGGGAGTGAACCAATGGAGTGAAGAGCTTGTTCTTACTGTCTGTCCCTGGCACTTTGCCTTTCAAATAAGGAAATCTTTGTGGGTCCTACAAGTTACTAGACTCCGTGGCTTGCTATAGCATTAATGGTTTAGTTTATAAAGTATAGGTCTGGCCCTAAGCAAAATGATAAGGTACCTATTTGAAGTTGTCCCAAACCCATCACTTTCTTCTCTGACAGAACTTGAGTTCTTCCTTCTTTCTCATAGGCAAATCTGTTCCCAGGGAAATAACTAATACCAGCAATTTACTCATTAGTGTGAATGAAGTGGTATCTCCCCCAGGCTGATTTAAATTGTAAGTTTTATCTTTAATTATATTCATTCATTCCTTCTACTAATAAATATTCACTGAGTGCCTCCAATAACTAAGTTGGGGATGCGGTAAGTGAAAGTGACACAGAACCTGCCTGAAGGAACTTAGAAATTTGGCCTCCCTTAATTACTGACATCAGATAGCCAGTAAGAAAGGAGAATGTAGGGTAATGATGGCTTTCCTGACTGCTGGGGAAATGCTGGCTCTTCAGCTGGCATTGTAAGAGGTCGTTGTGCTAGGGTGAGACGGTCATGTAGTCCCTGAAGGAATTCATAGAGATTAAGACAGTATTAAAGCTTGAAAATCACTCAGTTCTGTCATATATTGTATTACGTTATATTTATTCCTTATTGAAAAATGATGCTAAGTGGAGGAGCGGGGATTGGAGAAGTGGGTCCACTGAAGTCTACACCTGAAATAAAACTAAAAAGAGGGCATAAAATAGAGAAATGTAAGATGCTGAGCTCAGTCCGCACAGTCCTTGGCTTGGGGATCATATTCAAATGCCCCAAAGGAAAGCATTTTATGTTTAAATACAGAGCCATCTCCATGACCAAGACAGTGAATGGTCAAGTAAATCCAGTACCTCTGACTACAGAATTTAACACAGCTTTTTCAACGTGTAATTATAAAAGATAATGTGGTAGCTTGGGAAAACATTAACACATTAATCTTTAAAATTAAGAAATGGAAAGTTATCTAGATTATGATGAAAAGTATGTAAGATTTATGAAAGCATATGAGCAAGGATTAGCAAGGAACATGAATGATTGAAAATTGCTGGTGCCAGGTCAATAAGATTTGAGACCAATTATTTCACTTTTATTTACATTTTTATAGTATTTGTACAATAAGAATGATGAAAAATCGATTGGACAGATAAGAATTGGAGAAAAATGCTAGTTGATAAAGAGCCTAATGATTTGATTGACTCCAAGCTCACAATAGGCCAAATGACAGTGTCATGTGACTACTCTCTTAATAAATGGATTCAGTCTTCAGCCACGGACACATAATCCAGATCCAGCAAAGCAAATGTCCCCAGACATTATGCATGAACCCAGACACATCTGGGATATTCTTTTTTAGTTCATGGTGACCCATTTAGAAGGCAGAATTAAAAATAAAAATCAACCAATGCTAGGTAAACACGGTTAACAATAAGGAAGAATTATTTTAATAAGAGCTGGCCAGCAACACAATGGCCTCTATTGCCAAGGAGTGTGCTCAGTGTAGAGTGTTCCACCACCAGTGGCTGCTCTGCATACCACTGAGAGACTCATTGGATCCTTAGGCTGTACGTTTCTATCAAACCTGGGAGTGAAGGAATTTGTTAGTCTCTACAATTCTTCAGCTACAGGCATGAGATAGGTCAGGTCTTTCTGTACACACCCTCATTCAATTTAGACACATGCAATGTAATTAGACTAAAGCCAAATGAGAGGGAATAGATTTTGTCAATTCCCATTGGATTGTATAGGTGCACACTCAAGAGTTTCGTTTAAAATTCCAATGCTCAACATCCATTTGATTACTCTCAACCTAATTACTTTTGGCCACACTATAATTGCATTCTTGACCTTTAGGCTAATCACTAAGGGAAAAGACCTTTAGGAAACAACATCTATAGACCAAGGACCATATTAGACCTACTATATATATATTCCTAAATTTTATGACTGTATGATGGAAGAATCATTGTTCCCATTTTATAGTCAAGGAAAAACGTTTTGTTATAACTAAGCAAACATATCCAAAGTCCCACAGCAAGTATCAGAGCTGGGCTTCACACCATGGCTGGTTTATCCCAAAACTCCATTTGTGACAATGCTATTGCATCAGATTGTTCAATCCAAATCAGTGTTAGGTGAAAATGCACCCAGGAGTAACTACCATCCTAGCCCGAAGGAAGAGCCTCCCAGCTATCAGTTGTGTTTCAGGAAACTGAGCTCATTCTCTTTAGAGTTCCCAAAGCTGCTGTTACTTTAAATGGGAATGTTCAATGCACGGACATTCTCCCAGAATTCCAACCTTCACTCCTGTGATTTAAGAAACCCCTCCAAACCATCCCCACCACCAAAACATCCATGTGGTGGGGCTAGCACTGTGGCTCAGTGGATTCAGCTGCCCCATTGAGGTGACAACATCATACATTGGAGTTCTAGTTCAAGAATTGGTAGTTCTGCTTCTGACCTAATTTCCTGAGAATGTGCCTGGCAAGGCTACAGAAGATGGCAGGAGACCTGGATGAGTCTCTATCTCTCCCTTGGGGAGAGAGCCAGGAAGTTAATCGGTTCCAGGTTGAGTCCCCACTGCTCCACTTCTGATCCAGTACTTGCTAACATGACTGGGAAAGCAACAGAAGATGGTCCATGTTCTTGGGCCTCTGTACTCACAGGGGAAACCCAGACAGAGTTCTTAGCTCCTGGCTTTTTTCCTGGGCAATTTCAGACACTGTTGCCATATGAAGAGCAAACCAGCAGATAAAAGCCACTTCTCTCTCTCTCTCTCTTCCTAGCTTTGAACTAAATAAATAAGTCTAAAAAAAAAAACCAAGGAAGAGAAGAAAGTAGGATGGAAAGGAAGGAGGTAGGGTCAAGAGGAAAAGATGGATAACAGAGCAAATGTGGAGAACATAGAGGAGTACTTAGTTGACAATGAGCCCACAAAGAGAATCAACTGGATTCAGACTGTTGAAAGAGAAGTTTCTAAACTGATTAGACCCACATAAGTGCTATTTTCTGAACACACACAGCCTACACAGTCAGAAAGCCATCCCAAGGGTAGGAATGACCATGAGCTTGTACTAGACAAGCCTCATCCTTGGTTCAAAGGCCACCCTGGTGACTGCCCAGCACTTCTGCCTGCTCATTGCCAACAGTCAGCATTCAAACTGTCAGCCTGCTGGTAGGCACCTGCTCCTACCCTTTCTTAGTTTTAGAAAGACAGCCTCAAGCATGGCTCTGGAGGGCAGGCCTGCACTGGGATTAACTCGAGCACTCCCCAGTCATTGATAACTCAAGCCTCTATCTGAACAGATTGCTATTATGTGCGCTATAAAATTAGGAACATTTGTCTTCTCATGAAGTTCATCTCACTTGTCCAAACCAAGTTATCAAGTTATAACCTGGCTTGAACTGATGATGCAGAAGCTGTATTGGTTTCTACATGACCAACGACGGTAATATGAACTGAGATACTCTTGAGTTTCTGAGAAACACAGAAGCTTACTAGTTAGGGGATCCCAATAGACTTATTCTTAAATAAAACCTCTTTAGTGCACTGTATGGACTGAAAGTTCAGGCTCTATTTGTGAGACTTTGGTTGAATGACTTACCTCTTTGAATACCAACTTGCTCAGCTATAGTATTTCATGCACTACCTGGGCTGAGTCCTTAAGCCAAAGTAAGTAACACGCACTGTTCCCTCTTGGCTTCCTCTAGCCCCTCTATTACACAGCATTTACCCCATCTGGTGTGTGCTATGTTTGGAAATCCAATCACTCTTCTTTGTGAATAGATTAAGGTGCCAAAGATAGGACTGAATTCATCTCCACAAGAGTGGCTTTGTCACCCAACTCAGCTCTGTTAGTCACCTCACCCTCTGATGCCCTGTGCCACACCCTGATGCCTCAAGAAACCTCTCACAAGACAGTGGTACCAGGCTCTCAGATTTCAACCTCCAGCACCACATGCTAAGTAATCTTTATTCCTTACCCACTACCCAGTCTACAGCACTCAGTTGTAGCAACAGAGGTCAGAAAACACACCTTCTCTAAGTATAAAATTTAATGTTTTTTTCTTTCCCGTTTATCTAGATTGTATTTAAAATGGGCTCATCCTCTCTGTGAATCCAAAAGCCATCACTGTGCTCTTGTGCTTGGTCATTTGGGGAGCAGCAAAAACATAGAGGAGCAAACAGGGCAGTCACTGGAGAAGCATCCTCAACTAAAAAAAATACATGTCCAGTGTATATCCATGCATGTTTTTCATATTGTGGGCCTCCCATGTGACAGATCCTATGTTAGGCACTACTAATAAAGCAATGAGGGTCCATTATGATGACACAGTGGCTAAATCCGCATCTTCCAACCACCTGAATACTGTATAGGTGCTAGTTCACATCCCAGTCCCTCCACTTCCCATCCAGCTCCCTGTTTGTGGCCTGGAAAAGCAGTCAAGGATGGCCCAAAGCCCTGAAACCCAGCACCCATGTGGGATACCCAGAAGAAGCACCTGGCTCCTGGTTCCTGACTTTGGGTCAGCTCATTTCCAGCCACTGCAGCCACTTGGAGAATGAACCAGTGGATGGAAGATCTTTCTGTTACTCCTTCTCTTTAAAGAACTACCTTTCCAATAAAAACAAATAAATCTTTAAAAACAGAACAATGAATTAAACAGAGAAAGTTTCTGCTTTACGTAATTTGATTTCTAGTAGGGAATCCACACAATAAACAAGAAACACAAATAAGAACAATGGTGGGTCAGAGGATAGAAGAGGATGAGGGAGGCACACACAACGCCGTGCTAAGCAGGTGCCATGAACAGTGGCAGAAATCATCAAATGCCAACTCTATGTCTTAAAAAAATTTTTTTTAATTTGGAACAAGGAATGAAAACTGTAACCTAGTATTCAGGAGCCCAAAGCAAACTAGTTTATAGGTTTGAGCTAAATTCAAAAGATGAGATGAAGAAGTTGTGGGTGACATAGAGATAGAACACGGAGTTCATAGTCAGAGGAAACTTGACTCCATCATACGGCTCCAGGATGGAAGGCGTATTGGAACAAAGGAGCTACTGGCACAGGAGTCCTAGCAATGGTCTTGGAGCCCATGCTACTTTCTGATCCTGCTTTTCAGAGAAAGCCCAGCTTCTGCTGCCTCTTCTCTAACGTGCCTGACCCCATGTCTCCCAAAGGACAAGAGAAGACTGATGGGGAAATCTATGAGGCTGGTACTCCCCAGATTCTTGGTAAAAGGCAAATTATAACCAGGTGAAGTCACAGCATCTAGAATGAAAATCCTGTAGTAAAAATAGCCTAAACGTAAGAGAGCACATAATCTTTACCTAATCAGACAAGTCAGGGTACAGACGATATGAGATGGTTTCCTGTCTTTTCTTACCATTTGCCACCTTCTAACCTTTGGCTAGCGATATGTGAGTTTTGGGATACACTGTGGAAAAAGTACAACCGAGTTCTTGTGAGCTGCAGGACGGCGTTCCAAAGTAAACCAGGACACAGATATATCAGGCATGTTCTTTCCCTTGGCTTGTGTTTGGCCAGATGATGTCAACACTTAGTTTGCCATAACTCTGGTTCTAGCTGGCAAGCTATGCCTGTGCAAATGATAGGGTCTTAATGTCTAAATGGAGCATCATGAACTAAAAAATGAGGTACAAGAGAGTGAGACAAACTTGACTTTCAACAGTGACTCAACATATCAGCTTATCCTAAAACTTCGATTCATCATCTTCGAAAACCTCTTGGACTGCTAGGCGGAGTTTCATTGAGTAGGTACTTTCAAAATGCATTTCAGATATGAAATGTAATGGAAACACTTTAGAACAATCAAATTACACACCCCCTGGGGTTTTATGAAGTGTTGTTGAAAGGTTTAACCATGGAAAACCTGTTTTTTCCCATCAAGAAAAGAAGGCTATGTTTGGCCTAGCAGTTAGAACATGGATTAAGACATGAACCCAACAAGATGTCCATATGACTGGGTCTGGCTTCCTGCTAATGCATTCGCTGGAAGGCAGCAGCATCGCTCAAGCAGTTGGGTCCCTGGCACCCACACAGGAGATGTGATCCGAGTGTCTGATGCCTAGCTTTGGCCTGGCCCAACCCTAGCCACTGCAGATATTTGTGGAATGAAACAAGTGGATGTGAATTGACTCACTCACTATAGTAATTTTTTCAATGTTGATTTTCTTTAACAAGGAATCTTCATTTTTGAAAATTTAGAAAATGTTTCAAACCATAAATAACAAAATCAATCTCATCCGCAATCTCAGCGAACTGATCACAAAAATCATTTGCTAAATATCTTCCCATGATTTTAAAGTCTACATTTTTTTTTTCTTTTTTGCAAACTTACAGATCATATCCAGCTAGGGTATCGTCCATGGATGGCAGGAACCCAGGACCTTGGACCATCACCTACTGCATCCAAGGGTGTGTGTTAGCACAAAGCTGGAATCAGAAGCAGAACTGGGACTGGAACCAACATGAGATGTGAATGTCCCAGGCAAAGTTTTAACCACTGTACCAAACATTTGCCACCAACCTAATTTACTATCCCAGTCATGTTGCAGAACATATGAGGAAGTAAGCTGGGTGAAAGTTATTTCCATTTCTGTTTTACAAGTTAGGAAAATATGTCAAAAAATGGACAGAGTTAGTCTGGAACCATGAAGAAAACACCACGGGCTCTCAATAGAAGTGCAACTCCTATTACTACATCCATCCTTTCTTTTCCTAATGAACCCTTTAATAAGAGAGTTTTTGTTTTGAATAATACATATTTTTACTTTTATCCTCTCTAATTTGCATGATCATTTAATCTGCATGAACACTTAAAATAATGCATTTGCTTTTAAAATTTTTAAGAAATTGTTTTTAAGAACTGCAAACCTGTTGTCCTTTTCATGGTGGTCTGTATGTTTAGAGGGAAGAATGTAGAAGTGAGAACAATGAACTTTGTCTTTAAAGTCCTAGGGCTGCTTTCCCTGATGAGTCTCTGTCAGGTCTTGCAGGTGAACCCAGATCCAACCCTAACAGAAAACCATAGTGGGAGGTCCTTGTTCCTGCCTGTGTCATTGTGGCCACTTGGAGGTGGCCCACAGTCATCTCCCCCTGAATGCTCTGACCACCATGGTGTCCCCATTAACTGGGCCCTTGATGGGTAGGGGAAAGCCCTGAATTGAATAGCATTTGAATTTCCATGGTGTAACTTAACCCCCAAAGCGGGTATGATGACACTGAACCTGGACTTGGAAAGACACCCTGAAAGCTGTCTCAGGTGAGAGCCAGTGTCAAAAAAAAAGTCTGTACCGGAGCTCTGTGGCAGCATGGGAGACCAAGTGCTTGTCATTCCACATAGTGTAGCATCCCAGCTGCCCCTCAGGGATGTTTTAGCAACTTGACACAGATCCAGACATGGTTCTGAGAGATTTAATATATCCTAAAAGCAATCCCTTATACAAGGTGTAGCCAATGAACTCGCAGTGTAAGGACACACAGCATTGGCTTCCATGAAGAGCAACGTTATAAACGCAGAATCCCAGCTTCTCCCCAGGCCTGCTGAATACAAACGTGCATTTTAATAAGATTTCCAGTCGAAGAAACTCTGTTGTACTAATTTCCTCTTGTCTCAAAGCTATAACGTAAACTAAGATCCAAGAACAATACTAGTTATGCTGTAATTCCCCAAGGTCAAATATTAAATGGAATCTAAAATGAACCAGAAATTGCAGATGAGCTTCCCAAATTAAAACAAGTATAAACAAATTTATTAGGATAGGTTGAGGCATGGGGACTCTGTTTTCTGCAAAGAACCATTTGGGTATTTATACCAGGATTCACAGGGCATACAGAATTGTCAACTTAAAATGCTGGCACTGTGGTACAGCTGGTTACGCTGCCTCCTACAGTGTCAGCATCCCACATGGGTACTGGTTGGAATCCCAGATGCTTCAGTTTGACCCAGCTCCCTACTAATGGCCTGGGAAAATAGTGGAAGGTGGCTCAACTGTTTGGGCGCCTGCAGCTATGTGGGAAACCAGGATGAAACTCCTGGTTCCTGGCTTCAGCCTGGCCCAGTCCCAACCATTGCAGCCATTTGAGGAATGAGCCAGAGGATGGAAAACATCTCCATCTTTTTCTCTTTCTCTTTCCTCCCCTCTCTTTCAACTCTGCCATTCAAATGATGTGTGTGTGTGTGTGTGTGTGTGTGTGTGTGTGTGTGTGAGGCTTAAAAGTTAGCCTGCTAGAGATTCATTGGATTTCAGGTCCTGCCTGTGGTTGCCTTGCCAGAGCCAGATCAAATAATCTTGCAGCCTCACACAGACTATGCAATAGATGTGCCCCAACCCAAAGCCAAAACTGCAAGAAAGCAGTTTTAGAATTGGGAAACCTTTCCCAAAAACCACAGACTGAGAGCAATATATAATCATTAAAAAGCAATGATTTTTTGTCCACCCAGTTTTTCAATAATAAATAGCATGTATTGTGATGCTTTTCAACAATAAATAGAAATATTATTTTAATTAGGAAAAAGAAATGAAGATCTTTCCCTATTGTTCTATACCAATTAGCTTGTGAGAGCTGACATTTCCTAGTGTTTCTGTGCCACTCTGTAGTGTTCCAGAGCCCCAATAAAGAACAGTTGGCATGTTTCCTAGTTCTCACCCACTGGAGCAAGGCATGGACAGTCGCACATATGACCCTTCCTGGACCACCATGAGAGCCACACTGGGTCCATGTCTGTAAGCAGAGTCCCTGAAGTATGAGATGCACACACACTTACTTTTTTTTTTTTTTTTTTAGTTTTATTTACTTATTTTATTTTTTGAGAGAGATACTTTTCTGTTTATTTTTCTACCTGCTCTTCCATCCACACAACTGCTTGTCTGTCTACTCAAATCATTTTTTTTTTAAATTTTATTTTAAATTCAGTAATTACATTGTATTATGTGACACAGTTTCATAGGTACTGGGATTCTCCCCACCCCTCCCCAAACCCTCCCACCATGGTGGATTCCTCCACCTTGTTGCATAACCACAGTTCAAGTTCAGTTGAGATTCCCCCATTGCAAGCATATACCAAACATAGAGTCCAGCATCTTATTGTCTAGTCAAGTTCAACGGCTTCTTAGGTATACCCTCTCTGATCTGAAGACAGAGCCAGCAGAGTATCATCCCGATCAATTAAAAGCTCCAACATACCATCAGCAAAAATTTACATCATTATGGAATTAATTGACATAGTAATGAGTAACCAATATGGTAAAAGTAAATGCGAGTTCTTATCCACCTTCTGTGACCACCTCACCTACACTTCAATTTTAGTTTATACACAACATATAACATTCATAACATAACTTGTTATACATAACATCATATCATCTTAAATTAAGGCAAACATGTGGTATTTAACCTTTTGGGATTGGCTCATTTCCCTTAGCATTATGGTTTCCAGTTTGGCCCATTTGGCCACAAAGAACTGCATTTTGTTTTTTTTAATAGCTGAGTAGTATTCCATGGAGTAGATGAACCATAGCTTTCTTATCCAATCGTCTGCTGATGGGCATTTTGGCTGCTTCCATGTTTTTGCAATTACTGATTGTGCTGCTATGAACATAGGAGTGCATGTTGGTTTCTCATAAAACAAGTGTTCTGGATATATTCCTAGGAGTGCTATTGCCGGGTCATACGGTATGTTGTATTTGAGTTGTTTGAATGTTCTCCATACTGATTTCCATAGAGGCTGTACCAGCCTGCAGCCCCACCAGCAGTGGAGTAGGGTTCCCTTTTCCCCGCAACCTCGCCAACAAGTGTTGTTGGTGCTTTTATTCATGTGGGCCAGTCTTACTGGCGTTAGGTGGTACCTCATTGATGTTTTAATTTGGATTTCCCTTATTGCCAGGGAACTTGAGCATTTTTTCATATGTTTATTTGCCATTTGGGTTTGTTCCTTTGTGAAATGTCTGCCCATTTCCCGTGCCCATTTCTTGAGTGGCTTGTTTGTTTTGACATTTTGGTTGTTTTGTAGCTCTTTGTATATTCTGGAGATCAGCCCTCTATCACCTATGTCGTGTGCGAAGATCTTCTCCCATTCTGTGGGTTGCCTTTTTACTTTGTTGATTGTTTCTCTAGCTGTACAGAAGCTTCTTAGTTTGATGAGGTCCCAATTGTTTATTTTGGTCTTGATTTCTACTGCATTTGGAGTCTTTTTTAGGAAGTGAGGGCCTACCCCTAAGTGTTCCAGTGTGTTTCCAACATTTTCTTCCAAAAGTTTGAAGGTTTCTGGATGTAGGTTTAAATCTTTTATCCATTTAGATCTGATCTTAGTATATGGTGAGAGATGTGGGTCTATTTTTTTGTTTCTGCAGGCTGTCAACCAGTTGTCCCAACAGCATTTATTGAACAGACCTTCCCATTTGCCTGGGTTGTCGTTTGTCTTTTTGTCAAAGATTATTTGGCTGTATTTGACACACACTTACTTTTGCTGAATCTTTCAGTGGCCTCTTCAGTCTAGCTGCCCGACTCACATCCCCACCACCAGCGCTGAGGGGGCTCCACTTTTTTCACTCCCTTTTTTACACCTTGATTTTTGGATTCATGCCAACTTGATGAGCCAAGAATGCCATGCCATCACATACTCCCTTTTGTTTACATTTTTCTGACACGAAAGTAATCGTCTTGGGGCCAGCACAGTGGCATACCAGGCTAATGCTCCACTCTGTGGTGCCAGCCTCTCATATGGGTATGAGTTCAAGTCCTGGTTGCTCCACTACTGACCCAACTCTCCGCACATTACCTGGGAGAGCAGCAGAGGATAATTCAAGTTCTCAGGACCCTGTGCCAACGTGGGAGTCCTGGGAGAAAATTTTGGCTCTCAGCTTGAGATCAGTTTAACTCTGGCCCTTGAGGCCATTTGGGGAGTGATCCAGAGGATGAAAGACCTTCTCTCTGTATCTTTCCTTCTCCCAGTAAAATTTGCCCTTCAGATCAAATAAATAAATCTTAAAAATATATCTATCATAATAAAAAGTAACCACCTCTCCACATATTCACTGCCAATGATGTGTTCCCTTCTGGCTAACTACTCACAGTCTTAGATGCTTTTCTATGGGATTCTATCCTGGCTCATGTATGTTTTCAGGAGTTTAGTCACATTCACTTGACAAACGTTCAAAATCATCTATTGTGTGTCAAGCCTTATTCTGGGTGTTAAAATAGCAAAGTAAACAAAATATTGGAAAAAAACAAAGCCCTGACATCACAGAGCTTAGATATTATTGGGGGAAAGGACAGGAATAACTAGTCACGTGCTATAATACTGGCTTTGGAAGGGTGTTGTCAAGCAAAACAATGACTTAAGGGAATAGATCATAAAGAGGGCATGGTCCTGTGAGAGCAAAGTCAGCGAAGTTCTCTGTGAGGTGGTTTTACATGAGTAAAGACCTGAATCAAAGTGATTTTTCATGCTGTGTATTAATATCTTATCCTTAGAGGATATAAATATATTTTCCCAGGATTAACTCGCTGTGATTCCCTTTGCTATTCAGGAATCGTTACTGTCAACACAGTGAAGCCCATTGATTATTTTATGGTTTGTGCATTTTTGGGTCTTATTTAAGAAATTCTTAATCAAGGAGCGCATGAGCCGAAATTGGGGCTGCGTTCTGATCAGGATACGGTTGTAATCACAAGTGTGGACTGGGACTGGAAGCACCAAGCCGGGCCAGACTCCAACACCATCTGGTGCTCTGCAGGACCAGGGGAAATGTGTGACAGACTAGACTAGGTCTCAGCCCTTACTGAACCATGTGTGAGCTGTATGGGGGTATGGAAGAGCCATGGCTGGGTTGAAACATCCAACAATAAGAACCAGATTGGGTAGAAGACCAGTCAGGAAAAGCCACTGTTCCTGCTAGGACAGGAGGTGAACTGAGCAGGGCTGGCTCATGGACCCATTGGTATGTACAAAATCTGGCACTGGGAGAGTTTCTGATGGACGAGCCTGGACAACTTCTCTGGCAGGACACAGTCCCTCCAGGTAAGCACAGGAAGCAAAATAGGAAACAGCTCAGAACAGGCAATGGAAATTATCCCACTGGCATACACATGGCATTGCTTGGGGGCAGATCAGGCTGAACCTGTTCACATCACTCACTGGCGAATCCGAGCACAAGAACAGAGTGTGGGTTGAGCCAGGTTCAGTTGCAACACATACCAGTGCACATTAAGGAATGCCAAGGTAAGATGAGCCATACCCTCGGAGCGTGCCTCCCGTTGGGGATCTGGGATGGGTGGGAGGCTGGGTGGAGCTTTTCTCTTTGTTTCTCCCCTGACCCCAGATACAGGGAAAAATGATAATATTAGTGTGGAAACAATGGTATTACTCACTTTCACCCTGTAGTCCTTGACCCTTTCTACCCTAATCAACTAAATAAGATTATAAAAAAATAATAAAAAAAAAAGAAATTCTTACTCAAGCTGACAGAGATATCATCCCTCATTTGTTATATAACTTTCTAATTCTGTTTTTTACATTTAGCTTTTTACTCCACTTCACAAGCTTTTTACTCTTACAATAGACAGGGTGTTCTTTCCTGACTCATTGGTTAACTCTGCTTCCAACAATCACTACGCATTAGTCATTTTGTTCTATGAGTTTGTAAAATATATATACGTATGTATATATATATTTGTATATGTACATGTGTATGTACATGTATAAATAGATGAGTACTCTACTCTGACTAATACATGGCTATAGATTTCTGAAAACTAACTCACCCCGTGTTGCCTGTAGGACTTGACACATCACTCAATAAATGTTTTGAATTTCCATATAAACTGTTCTTCAGATATTGCTATTCACTTCGACTGTGAACATTATAACCAGTTATCCACTACTGTCTTCCACTGGCAGAGCTGAATTTTTCTGAATTAGGAAATGGATTTTCTTCATTTGCAAGCATAAAACTACATTTCAAAAAAAAAGCCTTATTTTGACAGGTAAGTGGAAGATTTTACATAAGTGAGAGACTAGAATAGAAACTTAATGGACCAGTGAGTCTATTATTTAGACCAGAGTCTATCATTTAAGGGTTATTGATTTCCTTGGATTTTGGGAAAAAGTGGACCCTCACATATTTGATAATGATTAAAAAGTGTCTTAAAGCTGGCAAATATTCCATTATTTCCAGCATTTTCTGAATCAACTCTAGTAAGGTAGAATATAAAATAAAATTCAAACTTTATTTTATAATTAAATTAAATGCTTTGTGATCATAGCGCTCCTGCTTCTGTTAATGATAAGCTGGATAATATGAAATAGCTTTCTTTTTTTTGTTACAGCATATTTTTTATTAAATTTATTCATTAATTACATTGTGTTGTAATTACATAGATTCTGGGATTCTCTCCCCCACCATCCCCCCAGGGTGGGTTCCTCCACCTTGTTGCATAACCATAGTTCAAGTTCAGTTGAGATTCCCTCTTTGTAAGTATTTGCCAAGCATAGAGTCCATCATCTTATAGTCCAGTCAAGTCCAACTACTTATTTTTTTTTCTTTTCTTTTTTTTTTTTAAGTCCAACTACTTATTGGGTAGACCCTCTCTGGTCTGAGGGCAGAGTCAGCAGAGTATCATCCCAGTCAAATAAAAGCACTAATATACCATCTGAAATAGCTTTCTTAACAAGGATCATTGAAAGCACAGGGGAGTTAATAAGACAACGCTGAGTCATGGGGCACAAAGAAGAAAGGGATACCCAAGCAGCACATTGACATTTAAACCTGTTTCTTCCAGGAAATAAAAACCATTATGCCGACTTTTCAAGAGGCCCTGAAAAGGTCAGGCAAAATAATTTAATTGAAAAATTGTCAGGCAGATTATGACAAAGCTATCAAAAGCAAGTAGTCAAGCAAATTAGTAACAGGAAAAACAGGACAGGGCAGGAAGGGATGGGACAGGAAGGGAAGAAAAAGGAGGAAAAAGATAGGAAGGGGGAGAGGGGAGGGGAGGAGAGGAAAGGGGAGAAAAATCTTAAGAGCAGCCAAAAAGTCAAAGGATCCTCAAAACCTTACACCTCTCCCTAGAAATAATGGGCGCCAAAAGACAATAGAATGAATCTACGAAGAAAACATCTGCAAATCAGAAATCTCCGCTTAGAAAAAACTGTCAATAATTAAACTGAAATATACAAAAAGCAATCAGAATCTGACTGACAGACACACCCTATAGAAAACATTGAAACACACAGCATGAACATGATCCCATCTAGAAGCTTGAAGATACAGACAAAAAAACAAAGAGAACTCATCAGATAATTGTAAATAAAGAATTATCACTGCTGTGTAAAATGGTGGTAATCATTTTTTCCATGGCAAATAAGACATATAATTCAAATACATGAAGGAAGATGAAGCAAGGCGTTTTGCCTGGTTGGAAGTCCATATCCCATACTGAAGAACCTGAATTTGATACCCGGCTCCCATTCCCAATCCGCACTTCCAACTAACACGCATCCTCGAAGGCAGTGTGTATCGGCATGAGTAACTGGGTCCCTGATACCCATAAGGAAGATTTTAATTCAGTTACTAGCTCCTGGCTCTGGCCTGCCATAGACTTGGCCAGTTGTGATCAGCTGGGGAGTGAACCAATAGCTGGAATCTCAATCTGTCTTTTGCTTTCTCTTTCTGCCTCTCAAATAAAATAAAATAATAGCTTACATGAGGGTAATTTTTTAATGCTGTAAAATGCAATTAAATATGCATTTATTTTAGTGCAAATATTAGAATCCATGCATAATTTAGTCATAATACATATCTCCATGACCTTTTTAAAGACTCTTAGTGTGCTTAAATTTCAAGAATATTTACCTCAAAATAAACCTTTTAATTCTTTGAAGTACCAAAGTATGTGAGAATGAAGAAAAATCAAGAAATTTAAGGTGTTCTACAGCCTTTTCATTGGCCAGAGAGAAAAGTATTAGTATCTATTAATCCAGGGTTAGTGTTTAAACATGCTTGCATCTGTGGACAAACACTAAATCAAACAAAAACAGTAGAGAGATGTGTAATGTGTAATTTGTGATAGACTGTGTTTCTGAAGATGGTCATAGCAGAATCTATATTCACCTGTGCTTTTTGGAAGTGTGAACCTGCTCCTGCTCTGACAACAGGTGGACTCCTTTCCCACTCCCTTGCATCTGGGTGGGCTCTGGCTGGAAGAGCAGCATTTGACAGCAGTGAACTCCCCGGACAAGTCCTTCACCACACGAAAATGGTTGTTACAGCTGGTTAATTTGTTACACAATAATAGATCATCAAGATAGGTACCAAGCTGAAAAGCAGGTACCTTTAATTAACTTTAATCAATCCAAATAGCAAGAAAGGTGGCAATTAAAAATACACAGTGAGGGTCTGGCACGACAATCCAGTGGCTAAATCCTCACTTTGCAAGTACAAGGATTCCATATGACACCAGTTCATGTTATGGTTGCTCTGCTTCCCATCCAGTTCCCCACCTGTAGCCTGTGAAAGCAGTGGAGGACAGCCCAAAGCCTTGGGACCCTGTGGGAGGCCCAGAAGAGGCTCCTGGCTCATGGTTTTGGATCACCTCAGCTCCAGCTGTTGTGGCCACTTGGAGAGTGAACCAGCAGATAGAAGATCTTTCTCTCTGTCTCTCCTTCTCTCCATAAATCTGAATTACCAGTAAAAAATAAATAAATCTTTGAAAAAAATACAAAGGAATACAGTAGATTTAAATCTAGGTTACCAACATATACATTAAAGGAACTGAAATCTTCAAAAGACAGAGACAACTAGCCAGAATTCACTAAACAAACAAACATGATTCTTAATCATCTATTAAAAATACAATATAATGTAAAAAATGTGAAGCTATAAAAAAGTAAGACAATGGAAAGCCACAAAACATCCAAACACTAGCCAAAATATACTATAACAATTTGAATATCAAAGTAAAATTTCAGGTAAAACCACTATTAGAGCTAAATGGGATACTTTATATTGATAACATGTTTAGTTCATCAAAAGAAAAAAGTTTATGGGTATACATACAGACACAGGGGGCTTAGGGAAGGAAGTACCTGGAGACATGAATTGAATTAGGAAGTCCTGAACTGTAACTACTGAGGTGCTGGAGGTTTTGTGTAGACATGTTTGAGAGTAAAAACAGCTCCTGAGACTCAAGATGGAAGAACAGGGTAAGGAAACGTTTAAACAGACAGAGAAACATTAGCCACTGTGAAGCAGAGAGGACACATTTCAGGAAATAGGAGAGGACAGGACAACAGCAGAGGGGTACCTGGAGACTGACAGACAGGGAAAAGGGGTGGAAACAACGGTGTGGTGTTGCAGTGACTGACTCCAGAGGCATTCAGTAAACAGTGATCAGAATTGCATCTGCAGCCAGAACTCCACCAGCACCAAGGTGTGAAAGGGGTGTTCACTGGGAGCTCAGGAGGTGAACCCAGATAAAGAACTGCTTATTCTGATGGTCTGTTGGATTTGACCAGGAACAGAGACGGAGCAGCAGATCCCAGACGGGGAGTGCAGGAACAGGGTGGCTCTCACAGCCCAGTCTGCCTCCTAGAGCTAAATTGAGTGCCATTTTGTTTAAGGAGGCAAAGGCTATGAGACAGAACTATGCATGCACCAAGCTGGTAATGAACTCACTTGGGGCTTGGAGAACTGCAACAATGTGTCATCTTACAAGTCCTACCCAACATAGCTCCAGGGAGACCTCAGACCTGATGGTCAGCTGATCAAGAAATCTAGTAGTGAAATAGCAGGTGCCATTTTGTACAGTGTGGCAAAGATGTTGAAACTGCAGGGACAACAGTGAGCTGTGCATGTGCTGATCTGAGAGTAAACTCACTGAGCTTAGTGCATTGTACTGGTCCCACAGGGAAAATAACATCGACTTTGGCATCCTATGGGTTAAAATAGGTTCACATGGCCCTCAGAACTATTGGCCAACACATTCTGGCAAGATCAGCACCGCCAATACCCAACCTATAAAGGACACCTGGTGTCTCCCTAATGCTGGGAACTGCTCAAACCAGAACTGGAAGAAAGGTTGCACAGACAACAATGCAGCTTCAGCATAGAATCACAGGAGGTGGAGACTGTTGAGCCAGGAGCTGGGGATATGGAGACAATGGTGAAAGTCAAACATAAGAACCCAGACCTGGAACTCATTGGAGGAAGTGGCACAGCACAAGTGACTGCAAACAAAGAGCTATATACCAATTGCAATAAGTAAAACTGAATTGTAGACCTGTGGGTGACACAGCTTAGAAATCTACTCCAAGGAGAAGAATCATAACCAGAAGGACAATGACCAAGAGCAAAAGAAGAGACAGAGGCACATGAATATTACTGAAGACTCCCCTGCAAAACAGCAAAAGCCTATACCAACCTCAGAGTTGATTGAGGAATACATAGAGAAAATAGAGGATACAGAATTCAAAACTCTTGTTATAGAGTTTCGTATCAACAACGAGAAGCATGTAATACAAGAAGTTCAAGAAATTTAAGGAACATCTCACACAGAAATGAATCAAATGAAAGCTGATATATTAGAAATAATGAATACAATGGAACAAATTAAAAGTACAGTGGAGTGTCTCCAAAATAGAATGAAGGAAGCAGGAGAAAGAATCTCAGAATTGAAAGATATTTCCTATCACCGGGGAAACAAGTAAAAAGTTGGAAGCAGAGCTTGGTAAAGCTAAAAAAAATTTTTTCAAGGACTGAAAGGCACTATTAAAAGATGAAATATAAGAACTACAGGAGTCCCAGAAGGTGCAGAAAGAGAAACTGGGATTAAATATGTATTCAATGAAACAATAAGGGAAAATTTCCCTAATCGAGAGAAAAAATTGGAAAACAACATCCAGGAGGGGCACAAAACTCCCAACAGGATTGACCAAAAGTGCTCTTCACCAAGACACATGATCATCAAGCTCTCTTCAATCGAATATAAGGAAAAGATCCTTACATATGCATGAGAAAAAAAATCAATTGACACATAAAGGACTGCCAGTTAAATTCTCAGGAGACCTCTCACAGGAAACTCTACAGGCCTAAAGAGAATAGAGCAACATATTCCAGAATCTAAAAGCAAAAAATTGTTGGCCCAGGATAACATACCCAGCAAAGCTTTCCTTTGTCTTTGAAAATGAAATAAAATTCTTCCACAGTAAAGAAAAATAAAAAGAATATGCCTCTTCCAAACCTGCTCTACAAAGGACACTTAAAGATGTTCTTTTGTCAGAGAAGAGAAACAGCAGCCACCAAAAACAAAGGCAAATGTGAAGAACATCCCAGTAAAATAACAACAGAAGACTAAATCAATGAACAACCCATTGCTAAAATCCCAGGACCAAATTACCACCATTCATACTAACCCTGAATGTAAAAGGCTTGGACCCATCAATCAAACATCATAGATTTGTAGATTGGATTAAAAACACAAAACCCATCTATTTGCCTACAGGAGATACATCTCACCAACAAAGATCAGCAGATACCATAGCTCATGGATTTTGATTTTCTTTTTCTAGTTCCATCTTTTGAAAACACTTTCTCAAATTCTTCAGTGACTCATAGATCATACAATAGCATCATTTTCTTCAAGAAGATTCTTGATTTTTTTCATTTTTGCAGTGACACATTAGTTATTAGCATGTTACTTAATTTCATGGCTTTGTAAACTTCTATTTTTCTGCCTGCTGATGATTTTGTTTTGTGGCTTTTTCATTTTAGGAGATGTATAGTAACTGTGTAATGGAAACTATCATATCCAGATGTGAGGATACAAACAGTATGCATCTCTAGTTCCAGATCAAAAATGGACTCCCAATGAAACTGTTAACCATATATTGACAAAAGGATGCTAGACTCTCTGCCATTGTCCGTGTCTGTAATGATGGACATATGACTGTGTATGAAGAACTATACTATAATAATGAGGTAGGGGAACTCATTTTGGGAATAGGGTCTTGGGGAAGGGGAAAGGGGAATCCAGGGCCTATGAAACTGTATCATAAAATGATAATAATAATAAGTAAAATTTAAATTTAAAAAGCTTAAAAAAGGGAAAAAAAAAACAGCTCCGAAGAAACCCCATTACAGCAGAAGTTTCACACTTCTGTAAGTGTGACTTCCAGAGCCTTTGGTAAATAATTTAGAAACGTGCCCTTGTATTTCTACAGAGGAAGGGGAGAGGAAGTATTCTGAAGGCTGCTAGAATCCTCTCTTCTTTACAAGGCGTAACCTCAGGAGAAACAATCTTCCAGCAGTTTAGGCAACTGGGTTTGTCAAAGCTTAGGCAAGTTGGGGGAATGAAAACTCCAACTGCAGCCAACTCTTGCCACCTGCAACCACGTCAGAGGGGGTGCTGAGAAGCACAGTGAAGCTCACAGCCTAGGGGTTTAAGCTCACCAAATGTGTATGCGTATAGTAACTCTTAAAACATAAAGTCCTCTTAAAACATACAAAGCCAAGAAAGCCACAGGTGAATCCATAGTCAAAGTGGGATATTTTTATAAAAATATTCCCAGATTAAGTACATTAGCTCATTTGTCATTTACCTCCTTTTTTGTGTCCTCACTCACCAATGCTTTTCTGGGGTGGAACACAAAATCTAAAAAAACCTACTCCAACTGATCCTTCGAGACAAAGAAATTAAAATGAAGCCCAAACTGAATTTGAAATCTTAAAATTTCTCACCCATCCTTCATCTAAGCTCTACTAATGGATAGTTTTTGTGGGGGGAGGTTTTGAAGAGAACTGACTTCTAGAGTCTCAGGGAGATAATTTTCCACAGGATTCTATTTATGGATTTGTGTGGCCATGTCTGCAAAAGAGAAAGAGAGAGAAAGGAGGAAGGGAAGGAGAGAGGAAAGAAAGAAAATATCTCAGCCAGATCTAGCAGTGATAAGGCACTATGATACAATGAGGTAGCCAGCCAACTGACAAAATGAATTATCATTTAAGACAAAATTACTTATTGCTTAGAGCAGATTGGCTGAGCTCACTCCTCTACGGCCACATTTACTTACCAATAACAACAATCACTCAGTTTACACAAATATTCAAATATCCAGACTGCACCATTTTCCATCTCCCTCCATTGAAATAATTCAACTGAATCACTACATAGTAGCTACCAATGTCAATAATCCTATAGTTGGGACCAGCACCTTGGTCCAACTGGCTAATCCTCAACCTCCAAGCACCAGGAAATCATATGGGCACCAGTTCCTATTCAGCTCCCTCCCCCAAGGCTGGGAAGGCAATGGAGGACTGCCCAAAGCCTTCTGGCCCTGAACCTGCATGGGAGACCCAGACGAAGCTCCTGGCTCCTGGCCTCAGGTCGCCTCTTGGGGAGCTAAGCAGCGCTCGGGGATTGAACCAGAGAATGAAAGACCTTTCTGTCTCTCCTTTCTGTGAATCTGCCTTTCCAATAAAAATAATATTTTTATTTATTCATATTTCAATGATATATTTATATTCTATTAAAATGAATATTTAAAATGATAATCCTATAGTTGATATGTGGCACATTTATAATGATATCATCTTTTATATCCATATACAGCACTGTCGATGACCACCTATGGAGCAGTTCATACCGATCTTGATGTTTTAGCTCTGTTTACATCACGTGTTTCTTAGGAAATGAGGTTTATTTTATTATAGAATGTAGTGCATCTAGAAACCTTCTCTCATCTTATCCCCATCATAAACATTCAGAGAACCTTGCTTTTGCAATCATCTTTGATAAGCTTTCCACCTTTACAGGGGTATATCACACGGCAGTCTGGGTTATGCTGTGCACTGTTTTCCTGGGAGCAAGACATATGCTGACAGTCTAGCTCCCTCTATATCCTACAGGTTTTCAAACAAAGTCTGGACATATCTGTGATGCTACTCCTGCCAAGTCTTTGCACCATGACCGCTACCATCACCTATTCCTGGTTCTCAGCCAGCAACACCTTGATGTCTGTCTGCAAGACTAAAATTGAGGAGCAGGTTTTGTGCTGACCTGCCAGACACATGGCAAGAGACATTCACTGAAGCACAAAGCAAATCGTCCTACAAAATACCTGCCCGTGGGTCCTGTAACAGGCGCCGTATCTAACCTCCAATAGTTCTCGTACCTGGGCTGTCTAGAGTGCCACTAGGAAACTCAACTCCCTCAGCGCCCACCGCAGTTTCTAACTACAGCCTTTGGGTGGCTATCCCTGCTTGGTTCACTGGAGTTGATCTGTCACCGAGAGCCAGACTGTCACCATTGACAACAGCATCAGTTCCACTCTGTAAGTGGCATGCCTCTGTCCTGACGACAGTTCACACACTTTGCTAGGCTGCATCTTTTTTTCTTTGAGGCATTGACAAAATAGATCTTGAACTTCCATTGGTTCTGCTGCATTTAGTATGGAGAGATCTCTGCCTGGCTGTCTAATTCCCTCTTGCTTGGTGAGTGATGTCTGAGCTCGTTACTGTTTCTCTTTTTAAATTGATCGTTAAGCTGATTTAACGAGGTCTAGGTGTGGTGCTTCAGGACTTGCGGGTGGTAGGAGTCAGGTGGCAACGGTACAGACGCAGGTGTGTAAACAGGACTCCACCGTGTTTTTGAATGTGTATCACACCCCCAGGGAGTCGGTGGAGCACTTTGGCTTAGCACAGTTATCTATGAACAGGCACACTGAACATACAACACCCTGAGCTTCAAAGAGGCTTGTTGCCAAAGCATGTTACCACTAAGATTTTGGTAGTTCCTCATAGAAAAACAATGCCATTATTTAATACTTGGAAATTTAAGACCTACATGGGCATTCGTGTGATTTGCAGTGCAGCCGTACCTGTTGGAGCACAAGAAGGGATATGGAAACACAGGTATGACATCGTGATCAGTAGGACCCTTGCCTAGGATGCCGAGCCCTCCCTGTTTCCCTCTCAGCACAAATGGACCCAGGCTGTCCCTTTTGCTTGAAAGAGCCTAAGGGCATCTGAACTGAAGAGGGCAAGGTGGAACAAAGGTCTGCCTGGAGCAAGGTTCTCTGTCTAGTTTACAAATGATCCTTTCCTGAGGTGACTTCCCCACCCCCTGCGTGAGTAGATAAAGAAGAGAAAGAGGTTATAGGTAGCCTCACGTTTCCAGGGTCTTGATGGATAATTAGCCAAATGACTACCCATTATGGTTAAGGACTTCCCTCGGTTCAACTCCCTTCCATTGGATAACGTTGGCAATAGATTCTTGGGGTCAGCGATTCAGCAAATGTGAACGTCTCTGTTCGTGAAAAGATGCCACTCCATAGCCTGCCTTTGGCTTACTGGTTAGTGACAGCTTCAAAATTAGTCAGGGACAGAGCCTGATTCTGGACTGCAATGTCAAAATTAAGCACTAAGGAGAACTGATCCACATGCTGAGCCGAAAGGCTGAAAGGAAGCAGCACTTGTAGGAACTGCAGGTGGAGAAATGAAGCCAGCTATGGGGGGTAAAGCAGCTCAGGAAGGTGCTATGAAGAATCACCTGTCTACTAAAATCACAGCAAAGCAGCATGCTGGCAAATTGAAGATAGATTTTTATGCAGATGGGGTTTACATGTCTTTTTTTTTTTTTTTTTTTTTTTTTTTTGGTGCCTGCTGTCAGTAAGCATTAGCCCATAAGCATCAGCAAACATTGATTAAATATATTGCCTTGATGAAACTTCAGGTGAGAGAAGAAAAGTAGTTCAGCGGGTCCAAAGCACAGAAGACAAATTACTCTTGGTATGGCAATTAGAATGGGGGAATTTGCTGCACTTTCTTTGAAAAAGCTCTCTAGCCTTGGTTCGGAGACAATCTAATAATAGCTGCTGTGACTTTAGAGAAAGCGCTCACATTCTCATTACTGTTGTGTAGTTTTTTTTTTAAAAAGTACTTCAGGTCCATAAAGCACCCCCGATCAAAACTATAAAGGTCAGTCTCTTTCTAAGACAGACTTAAGACTAGATGTTTCAACTCATTTGCTCCAAGAAATATGTGCTGCAGTAAATGAGCTGAGAGAGACTGGGGGGACCCTGCATTCCTGCACTTCCTAGAGCAATGTCCATTCTGAGCTGGGTTTTCTAGCAATTTCCTTCCGGCAGGTCGATAGCATGAATGTTTCACAAGCAACTTGAAAATGCATTAGTCATTTTGGGATTCATTTCTTCCCTGTTCGTGCAGCTGCTTTTGATCATACAGCTGTACTTGGGCTGTGAGAATAAAATAATAACATACCCAGTTGGGACCACCTATGAGCAGTGTGAAGCAATGCTGCCAATGAGTACCAGTACATTCTAGTTTCCATTTAAATGCATCAAGCTGAACATGACTGGGAGTAAAGATAAGGACGTGTACAACCGTGTGTCTGTATACTGAGCCAAAAATGCATATGGCGATACCTCGGTTTTGTATTATCCCTTTCCTCAAAGTGTTGAGAAAATAAAATTTGTGGGTTTGTTTCTTTGTTTGTTTTGTGTGTGCATTTATTGTGTGTTGAGCTCTGCGTGGACAGTTGCAAGTAGCCTTGATGGGAGAAGCCTCTCTAGGGCAGGGCCTATGGCTGATGAAGTTAAGACGTCTAACACTGCACCTGTCATGATGAACCATGTAATACCAGAGAAATACTTTAAGATTCAGCTTGCCACCTTCTTTTGTACTGTTGTTAGAGAGCATATAATGAAACAGGCCATGTCAACTGCTCAGCACAGAATGCGGTACATGGCAAGATTCAATGAATGAGCTGGTATGACACCTCCGTTGATATGACAACAACTCCATGAAGTATGTGGCATTAGCTCTATTTTACAGATGTGAGAATAGAGATGAGGGAAGATGAACTTCCTTCCCCACCATGGACATGACTCCATTTGGCAACTTCTTAAAATGTTTCCTCTTTATTGCACATCACTTCTCCAAATGAAAATGTCAACCCTCTTTTACCTGGTAAAGTCTTCACTGCTTTCCCAGGGAGCTTCAGAGCAATCTATTTGAAGGCACTAAACAACTACCTCCTGGACCAACGTAACTGTGCTCTGCCAGGTGTAAAATGCATAGAAAGCTGCCCAACTCAATGAGCAGTCTGCAGCTTGTGGTTTGGTTGTGTGTGTGTGTGTGTGTGTGTGTGTGTGTGTGTGTTTCTGGCCTTCAAATATTGATAAGGATGATCAAATGAGCTCATCATCTAGAAAAATCGAAGTCTTGTGCCGATTGTGAACTAGAGGGGTTTTGCATCGAACAGCGAATATCACCCTACAGAAAGCATACTCGATGTCTGGAAGTGAAGCTGGGTTACATAAATAATTAAACAAGACCACACACATAATCAATGACCTTTGCTTCCGTTATCTCTTACCCTGTAAGAAGCAGCAACAGTAGTTTTCAATAAAGCAAAAACAACACTTTCTTACCCTCACGGTCAGTATGTTGAAAATTCTTTTTTGCTCCACCAGATTGAAACTGGCTGTGGACATGTCAGGGTCCTTTTGGCCAGGCACATCCACAATGGCTCTCTTACACGTCTGGGGCTGCAGTGGGGATAGCTTGGAGACTAGGCAGGTCTGGATCAGGGGGACATTTGGGCCCTCTCTCTCCTTCCTGTAAAGCCTCAAGGCCTCTCTGTCTCCATATGACCTGCACCGGGGTTTCACCAGCACAGAAATCACATTGCTAACATGGTGTCTTAGGAGTTCCTAAGGCACAGAAGTGAGGCTTTCACGTTTTCTCAAGGATTAGCCTCAGGACTAGCATAGAATTCTGCCAAACTGTGTTGGTTAAGGATTGCCACAGGTGCAGCTGATTGTCCAAGTCAGAGGGAACACGAAAGGATGTATCCGAGGAGGTGTGGCACACTAGACATCAGGCCATTGGTCACACCCCCAACCCAACAACCAAAACAAGCAGCCTCCCGCCTCCAAAGTCCAGAGAAGTCAGGATGCTGTGCTAAGATACTTGATGTGCTCGGCTTCTCATCTGCTGCTTTTCGACTGACTTTTTTTCTAGGATTCCATTTTTCAGAGGAACATTGCAGCTCCGTGGCATTGCTGGTCTTGGAGTGAGAAAAGGCAGAAGGTAGCAATCTGAGATTACTATATTTTTTGGATTTGTAGAGAAATGACTATACTTTTGGGATTTTCGAGAAATACAGTGGATAGAATTTCTGTCCACTGTTTCACTCCCCAAAATAGCTGCAGGCGTGGGAGGCTGAAGGCAACAGTCAGGGAATCGATGTAAGTCTCCCGCCGGAGTGGCAGGAAGGCAGCAGTGTGAGCCACCTCCAGTGCCTCCCCCAGCGTGTGCGTCAGGAGGGAGCTAGAACCAGGATCCCAAGGGAAGAGGCAGCCCCGGCCACTCTGATGCACGACACAGCTGTCCTAACTGGCATGTTCACCACCAAGGACAAACAGGCTATAATGATACATACAGTCTCACCCAGATCACAGAAATGATTCTTGCACTGCTCCACTTTTAGGTAACTGAAGAAATGGCATACAGGGGGGTAAAAAAAAAAAAGTAGACCAAGACCAGAAGCAATCAAATAATCTCTTAACAAGAGAATGACAACTCTGTCATTGAGCCTATAGTGGAGGCTGGAATACAAGTTGGGGAGCTCCTGATATGAAGTATTAGCAGCGGGTTTTTAGAAAAAGGGGGGGGTCTATATTTTAGAAATATCTACAGAATAGAGCCATAGGATTTAATGGCCAGTAGCCTTAGGAGGAGAGAAGATTAACTTTGAGCTTAGGGGCTAAAGTGACTGGGTGAATGATGACTCAATCAGATTCCAAGAAAAAGAGAAGAGGAGTGAGTTTGGGGTGAAAGATGGTTGTTGACCTGAGGACAGAGTTTGAGGAGTTTGCAGGAGAGTTAATGGATCTGAACAGCGGGCAACTGGATCAATGTCTCTAAGGTGGCGATTTACTGTCCCTTTCCTTTCTCTTCCTTCCTTTCCTTTCCTTCATGTACTCCTAAGTGCAAGGATTCCTGCTTGGTATGGGTAGGAAATTTCCCACGGAATAATTCCTGCTGAAAGGACACACTCAAATGTCAAATCTTAAAGGGCCAGAGACTTGCTTCTGCAGCTGAGATACATCATATAGGTTTGGCTGAATAGGCAGAACCCATCCTAGATTCTGAATTCAGAACAAGTGAGCCAAAGAAGCAAATTCAGGGCAGAAGTGATTCTGGGAGTGTCAGCAGCAGCCATCTCCCAAGGGAGCGATGCTGGCAAAGGAAGCTAGCCCTGAGCGTTTGGGCCAGCTAGGATCTCACTGAACAGGTGTCACGGCTTGCCTTCGGCCCTTTTCCCTCCGTTTTCCCAACAACTTTGAGAGGCACACAATCTGTTTAATCAGTTACTCCTCTGCTTCAATAAGTCTCTGCAGCTCACAATTTATATTTTGGGCAGTTCAGATACCCTCCCCACCCGTTCACCCCCGGGTCCTGCAAGACAGGCCAGGGATTCATCACAGACAAGAAAGAGGCTGGGCAGAGCCCTGAGGGCTGACTAGGGTGCAGTCACACTAATTTCGACTTCTTTAAAATATGAAAATAACCCAAGAAGGAGCGTGTTTCCAGGGGTCTGACTGGTGGAAAGTTTCGCTGAAGAAGTGAGAAAAAACAACAAAGACTTTGTGTGACAAGAGCAGATAGGGGCGCTGCTGCCCTCACGCACACGGCGCCGTCACACGCGGAACCCCCAGCAGCTGGCTGTGAGAAGAAATCACCCTGTGGCCTGCTGCTTGTGGTTTCAGCTGGGAAAGAACGCCACAATCAACCACGGACTTTTTTTTTCAGCCCAGCCAGCCAGCAGGGGTCTGCGCAGCCGCCACACTTGGAGCAGGGACGCCACCTTGCTTCCCTTCCCTGCCCCAGTCCTACCGAGGCTGAGCAGTGCTCATCTGCTCCACCCCTACCAGGATCAGAACCGGCGTCAGGAGGAGACACCATCTCCTTTAAAGAGACGAGAAGGCTGCCCCGGCCCATCACCGGAAGGAGAGCCTTGCGCAACACACAGATTTTGAATCCAGCCCAGATTGCTAGTGGGGACAGGGTGCGCACTTAAACCCGAGACACGAGAGCACATTGCCTGTTCCCCAGCCCTCTCTCACTCACCCCACGAGGGCTGTCAGTGAGTAGAGGAAGTACAACTGGTAGATGCAGGCTTGCACAACTTGCACACCTGTATCAAGAGGATTTTTATCTCAGAGATAAATGTATGGTCCTCACTGAATAAATGTGATTCAGAGCATCAGCAGAGTGGAGGACACCCAGTTAAGCCTGTGAGGTGCTCCCCTCCCCAGCATACCTCTGGTGCCTCTATTCAAACAGCTAACCAGAACATCAGCAGGCAGCTGGCCTGGAAACACCTGTGCCCTCCTCGTGGCCAGAGCAGCCTCCTGGAGCTGAGTGGGTTCTCTGCTCCCTGTGCAGTGTCTATGGGGTTCTGTGACTGCAGGCCAGGGTGTGCAGTAAAGCGCTCTGTTGGCTATCACCGTGTCTGTCTTCAGAGGCTCAGTGCCTGGGATGAGTCATCACAGGGTATTCTGTCCTCACACTGAGGACCACAGGGGTCCTTTGGTGCTCGCAAATGCATGGGTGAGGAGTGTAGCCACTGTGGGCACTCCCTGGGCATCAGTCGTCTTGGCAGAGAAGAGCTGAGGCTGTGAGCAGCCAACGTGATTATACCTTCTGCCTGCTGACAGTAGACAAGCTGTGACAAATGTCACCCTGGACTTTTGCACCACATGTGAGCGGTGACCAGAGCTCACTGCTGGGATCGAGAACACGGTTCCGAGCACCCACTGCAGGAGCAGACATTCTACCGAGGCACAGGGCACATTTCAAAGACAAATGTCATCAGAGGAGAAACGGATTAGAAGGCCTATTCAGTGAAATGATGATAGAACACTTTCCTAATTTGAAGAGACACCCGAGCACCAGAAGCAGGTGAAAACAGGTCTTCACCACAACACGCTGCATTTATGGCATCCAGTGCCTACATCAAGAAATTGAAAAGGCATCAAATAAACAGTCTAACAATTCATCCCAAGAAACTAATAAGCAACAACTCAGACCCCAAATTAGTAAGAATAATGAAAATTGGAGAAGAAATAAGCAAAACTGAGACCAAAAAACAAAAAATATATCAGTGAAATGAAGAGTTGATTTTTAAAAAATAAACAAAATTGATGCACCATTGGCCAAAGTAACCAAAAAGAGATAGGACCAAAATTAGCAAAATAAGAAATGAAAAAGGAATATTGACACCACAGAAATAAAAAAAGAATCAGAAGGAATTACTACAAACCACTACATGTCAACAAATTGGAAAATCTGGAAGTAGTGGATAGCTATAGATTTCTGGACACACAGAGTTTGCCAAAATTGAGTCATGAAAACACAGAAAACCTAAATGGACCAATGACCAAGATAAAGAATGAATCAGTCATAAAGACCCTCCCAACAAAGAAAAATCCAGGACTGGATGGCTTCACTGCCGAATTCTATCAGACTTTCAAAAAAGAAGTAATTCTAATTCTCTTAAACTATTGAAAACACTTGAAACAGAGCAAATCCTCTAAAACTCTTTCTATGAGGACATAATTACCGTAACCCCCAAACCACAAAAAGATACAACAAAGGGAACTGAAACATAGGGACCAATACCCTTGATGAATATAAATGCAAAAATTCTTAACCAAATACTAGCTAATAAAATCCAACAACGCATCAGAATATGTTTCCCCTGGGCTAAAGATTTATTCCTAGTATGCGGGGATGGTTCAGCATTTGCAAATCAATAAATGTGATACACCTCATTAACAAGCTGAAGAATAAAAACCATATGATTATCTCATTAGATGCAGATAAAGCATTCGATAAAATATCCTGTTGTGTTTAAAAACCTTAAACAAACTAGATCTAGAAGGAACATTCCTGAACACAATCAATGCAATAATGACAAATCCACAGCCAGCATCGTGTGGAAAAGGGAAAATCGGTAGCATGTCCACCAAGACCTAGAGTCAAACAAGGATGTCTGCTTTCACCATTGCTACTCAAGAAGTTTTTCAAGTTGTAGCCAGAGCCATTAGTTAGGAAAAAAAAAAAAAAATCAAAGCTTTCATGAATTGAGCTGCAATAAACATGGGGGTCCCCATAACTCCTTCACGTGCTGATTTCATTTTGTTTGGGTGGGTTCCCTAGGGGAATGGCTGGGTCATATGGTAGACCTATTTTTAGATTTCTGAGGATCACCATGTGGCCTTGCGTAGCGGTTGTCCTAGTTTACATTCCTATATTTACCCCCAATATTCTTGCCATATTCCTTGTGGTTTGACTTTTATATAATAACCATTCTAATTGGGGTGAGGTGAAATATCATTGTGTTTTTATTTACGTTTGCCTGATGGCTAGTGATGTCCGTCAATGAATGACTGAACAGAGAAAAATGTGGATGATATACATTAAGAAATACTACTCTGCTATTTTAAAAAATGAAATACTGGCATCTGTAACAAAATGAACGCAACTGAAAACTGTAACACACAGTGAAATAAGTCACTCCTAAAAATACGAATATCAAATATTCCCCTAATTTGTGATAGTTAATACACCAAGTACAAAAAATTCTAACTCATGGGGGTAAAATTGACATTTTGAGATTTGATTATGGTTTACATATTTTGCCAGTGGTTTTTTTTTCCTACTTTCTACTTGTTGAAATTTTTACATAGCGCCGGGTTAAGCTTGTGATTATAAAATAAATTTAAAGTATATAACATTTGAAAGAGAAAATGATAAAGGAAAGACGGCAAGTGGGCTGGAGGGAGTGTAGAGTGCAAAGCACCATTATAACCTTCAATCTGAACAGATGTTCTCCTTACATAAATAATTTTTTAAAAAGAGATGTTAAAAATCCTCAGGGATGAATGAGCTTGTCCGGGGAAAAAAGAAGGGGGCTGAGGACGCGACAGGAGGAGCAGCAGTTTAAACGTCAGTCCTTTGCTTCTGAGAACAATTACCTGAAGGACCATCTCAAGTCACCAATGCAAAATCATCCTGGACTAGTCGCTTCAGCTGTCAGAGTGGCTGTTTAGAACCTGCAGCTCCATAAACATCAGAGATGTACTGACACCCTGGGTAGGAGAGGGAGACAGAACTGGAAGCAGGAAACAGCTCAGCAACCAGGCAACACAAGAGAACAGGAAATGCCACAGGCACCAGGCGTGGGCAACAGGCCAGAGTGAGGTTTGGGGTCCTGACTCAGGAGAAGAGCACAGGCATGGAGAGTGTCCCAAGGTGACTGACGCTGCTGCTGCTGCTGCGACAGGCGCTGCTCTCTGGCCTTCTGCACTTGCACCACCTGCTTGCAAGCACCTGGCCTTCCAGATGCAAGCGGCAGTGCTGCAAGGCTTTCTCACCAAAGCAGCTCTGGGTCTCCTGGGAAGTTCTTGTTTCAGGCTACTCAAAGGCCCGCATGATTTAAGTTACAAAAAGATTATATCCAGGGCCTGGCGCCGTGGCCTAGCGGCTAAAGTCCTCGCCCTGATCGCGCTGGGATCCCATATGGGCTCTGGTTCTAACCCCGACAGCCCCATTTCCCATTCAGCTCCCTGCTTGTGGCCTGGGAAAGCAGAAGAGAAAGGTCGGGAGCATTGGGACCCTGCACCCACGTGGGAGACCCAGAAAGAAGTTCCTGGTTCCTGGCTTCGGATTGGCGCAGCGCCGGCCATTGTGTTTACTTGGGGAGTGAACCATCAGAAGGAAGATCTTCCTCTCTGTTTCTACTCCTCTGTGCATATCTGCCTTTCCAACAAAAATAAATAAATCTTACCAAAAAAAAGATTATATCCAAATTAGAACTAATAACAAAATTTATTTCTGGGCCATGATTTCATGCCTGATGTGAACAGCTGGGACTGGGTAACAAACAAGTCACAGTGCACTGCCTCTCACATTGACTCAATCCTCTGTTACAGAGAATGCCTCATTCCTTAATGGTTGCCATTGAATGGTGTCATCCTGTCCTGGGCTCTAATTGTTACATGTCCCTTTCACCAGCCTGACACATCTCCTAGCATTTAATATCTCCTTTGTCCAGCCTCAGAAGGACCAGAGATGCACGGACATATTTTAGGATTCAGTCACTACCTGACCTAGATCACTTCTATACAGAAGTAACTCAAAGCCTTTGCAGACCAAGGAATTAAGTTTACTTGCATGCAAAATAACTGAAATCCATGCATAGGTTTTTGTTCTCATTTAAAAATGTACTTTGCTGGAACTTCTTGTGTATGATTTCAAAATTTCTCGCACTAAAATTAATTTATCTTTTAATTCCATTTTTCCAGACTTTTGAAATACTGTTGCATCAAAACTAGCCCTGAGCTTTCATACCTGAAACGTTGGACCGTTCCCTGCCACAGATCATGATTTCTCTTACAAGTGGTTTTTTTTTTTTTTCTTTTTGGGTCTAACGCTGTTCAGAAATTAACGAGGGCACTGAAATTTGAGGACTTAATGGGATTTGGTAGCCTCACTTATCTGATGGCTATGAAGCCTGACCATTCCACTTCCAGCCTGTAAGACTGCAGGGAAGTGGCCTGACAAGCCTCCACTTTGCTAACGATTTTATGATCCTGTTACCCAATGTAATTGTTTAAATGGCATTTTAATTAGCCGCTTTAAATGACTCTGCTTTAAAAAACTAACACCAATGTGTGTTTTAGTCTAGAACATGGGTCACCAGTGTTTCTTGCTAGATGACTGTGTTTGTTACAAGAAATGTGCACACATCTGTAGAGGTTTAACTAATCATTTCTGTAGCTCAGGTGGATTTTTGGATGTGCATTCTATAATGTCAGGTAAAAGCTTCCTACATTCTCTCTGGTTTTTGACTACCGTTCATGCGTTCATGGCCTCTCCAGGAACTAAGTCATGGAGACGGAGTATCCCTGATGACACATCAGCAGGATGTTCATTTCCTGTCTCTGTGACCTTCTGTGCAGCTGGCCTAGAGGCCTCGGTCCAGTCAGGATTCTATGGAACTTGGAAGGGGGGTATACCACCTTGGGCTGTTGGTGCCTATAAACAAAAGAAGTTATTGTACTGCCTGAGGCGGCTGAACTTGCCTACCAAGGACACACAGAGCCGGTATTCTGCGACGGAGGTGATGAAGAGTGGCTGAGTGCAGGGGATGACTTGGTGCGTCTCTGAGTATTACCACATGCTATGATGAAAGTCAATAGAAAACTTCAACAGCACAGTCTATGCAGAAGGACGAATGGTCCAGAACCTTCAGCAACGAAGGTTTGGGTGACATCACATCCCCGCCCAAGAGGAAGCCCTTTGACCAGCTGTGGCGTCTGATGAGGGCAAGACACCAACGCCAGGCACAAAAATGAAGACTTTAATCACCATGAGTAGGTCCTCCTCATTTTTTCTGTATTGTGTATGTCCCAGACTTCTTCGGTTCATGTTAACTCTTCTGCCCTTCTCATGTGACGTAAATATGGTTGGCTTTGCATCACACTGTGTACATCATTTTCACTTTTTGTCAAACTTTTGAAGTTATGAGATATGAAAGAAATCATCCAAAGTCTATACATCAGTTTCTTTGTTCCAGCTTCATTTATTAGAAAATTGAAGTTACCGAGAGAGAAGGAGACATGGAGAGATAGAAAACTTGCATTCTTCCAGATGGCTACAATAGTCAGGGCTGAGCCAAATCAAAATCAAGAGCTTTATCTGAGTCCCATGTGGGTGGTAGGGCCCATAACCTGAACCAATTTTCATTGCTTTTCCCAGGCCATTATTGCTGGGGAGCTGGATTGGGCATGGAGCAGCCAGGACACAAACTGGCATTCGTATGGGATAGCAGTGTTGGAGGCTATGTCACAACTCCAGCCCCAGCATCATTTTCTGGAGAAAGGATTGGTGCTCCTTTACTCCTATGCAGAATAATTTATTTGAGGATTAAGCACGGCTTAAGAAGATACACAGAGGTGCCAACCTGAAAAGGGGATTACTTGTTATAATTAATTTTATATGCTCAGGTATGTACCTAGCTATGAGGCCATGTGTTATTCTGGGTGTTGCTGTGGGAGTGTTTTCGATGAGATGAACATTTCAAGTCAATGAACTCTGAATAGAGCAGATTGTTCATCAAAACATGACTGGGCCTCTCCCAGGCTGTGGAAGGGCCGAGGGAACAATGGATGGCCCTCCATTGTCACACAGACTTACTAGGAGATGGAAAAACGAATTTCGTCACTGAGATTTTATCAGCTGGAATTGTGCCTGTTGAATCACTATTTGTCAAGAATTAAAATTTGTCCATTCAGGAGAGTGTTAGGAAACTGCTTAGCTAACAGTGCAGCAGGACTACGAGGCGTTGATGTGCTAGGATGTATGTAGCTCTGCTTGCCTCTGAGGCAGCCCCTGCATGCATGCAAAGACTGTGCTACGTGAAACCTACTTTCAGCTTTGACTCATACTTCTACACGACGAGAAAGTCATCAATAAAGAAAGTAGCTAACAAAGTGAGAGATCGATTGAGTAAATTCCATAGGGAGTCAAGAGGGGGTGAGAATTCTGCCAGGTTAGAAGATAACAGGGAGGAGAATATCTTCTTAAGACACGGGAAAGGATGTGTGGGGACACAGAGAGGCTGGTATGGAAGAAGGCAGTGGGGGGGGGGGGACCTAGCTGAGGGGATTGCTTGCTTCCTCTCAAGTTGCAAGTTGCAAGAGTTATCTGAAAGTATATACCCCACAAGGAAGATACCTGTTGCTCTTGTTCAGCATTATTTCCATGACATCTAAAACAGGACCGGGTACAAGGGAATACGCAGTAATCATTTGCCAAATGTATCAATGAGCGACTGGTATGGGGAAAGTGAGCAAGCCAATGGCCATGGAGCCAGAGACCTTGCAGGTGAGCTGAATGCTGTTTACGTCTCTCAGATCGGACTTTGCCAAAGGAGCCGCAATCTTCAAGCCAGGAAGAGCCAGAAGGTACTTTCATGGAGTTCTTCAGACACACGAGCCTAGAACCAGGGAAGATGCAACCATGTGTTTTCCAAGAGTGAAACCACTGTGGCTCCCAGCTGATGAAAGTGTTTTATAAAACCAGTGAAACACAGGCAGCAGCTCAGGGGTTTCAAGTCTAGACCATATCTGGACCCCACATACAAATCGGGATTCTCCAATAATCTTTCTTTTCTTAACATTCTGGACTGAGACATTCAGACTTTTCCTCCCATCTCTAAAATTGTAGTCGTTGTAGACTACAATAGTTACACCTGAGTTGATGTATTCTGTTTCAAGAGGTCACCAAACACCTCTCAAAATATTTGAAAACATCATGGATCTTAGTAGGACTGCACTAACAAAATATTTCTTAGCCAGAATAACTTCATATTAGGCATGAGTGATTTTTTTTCCAGGTGTCTAGTTACACCTACTTTTTATAAATTCTAAAAATATTATGACTTATAGGGGAGGGGAGAAAGAGAGAACGCTGTTATCAGTTGATTATCTCTCCCAGTGTGTGCAGCAGCCAGAGTTGGACCATGCCACAGCTGCAAGTTCATCTCTGTCCTCTGTGTGGGCAGCATCAAAGCATCACCTGTGCCTCCCAAGACAGGTGTTAGCGGGAAGCTGAAGTAGGGAGTGGAGCCGGGCAATGACTGCAGGTACCCTGAGATGGAACATGGTCTTCTTACGCTGCTCCCTCCTGCACACCTCTGCATCTATTTTTCATGATATTTCAAAGGGTGATTTCTTTTACCTTAACAGAAAGAAATCTTCAACTTCCTTTCAAAATGTAAACATTTCCCTTATAGAACACTCCAACTCAAGCATGTCAAAATATGATATTAGGGAACTTGACAAATCTAAGAGAAGGTGCTAATTTTTTTTTTACTCACTCTAAGGTTGTAATTGGTTTCTTTCTTCCACCTGCTGGTTTACTCCCTATATGTCAGGAACAGCTAGAGCTGTACAAGAAAAGGCCCGGAGCCAGGAACCCTGACTACATCTCCCGTGTGGGGGTGTCAGATCTCAGTAACTGAGCTATCACCTGTGCCTTTTGTGGCACACATGAGCAGGAAAGTGGATGAAAAGCAGAGCTAGCTTGACCCCCAGAACTCTGACACAGGGTGCAGGCCTCCCAAGTAGCAGTTGAATCACTACACCCAAGTCCATCCCTCCCTACATTACTCTATTGTTTTTGCTGTTATTATCAGTGGTATATATTTTTGAGATAGTATCAATTTAAATTTCATAATCCACTTGGCCAAATGATACCATACTAGGCAAAATATGCATAATTAGCAAATAGCAGCAACCTGTCCAAATCAAAAGTTCAAGGGAACAAAGACATAATGTGTTTCTCCTCTTGGGCCTGAATTACTCTGAATTACTCTGAATTACAGCATCACAGTGGCCTCATCTCAGACTGGCTCTCTCCAAATGGCGAGAAGGATATCCCTGGTACCGCCAAGTTTATATCATGTCTTGACTTCCAAACCGTTTTCCTTCCACATCCATATCAATCCCAAAACATATTCTGGCCTCTGAGTTGGATCCTCTCTCCAAACCAATCACCATTTTAAGTAATCAGATTGGTCAGCCTGGGTTCTGCCACTCCCTACCCACACATACCCCAGAGCCTCAACTCATGGAAAACTGCCCTACTATGCTTTCACAATATTTCTTATCTTTCTTCAGGCTGAGTCCCTGTACCATCCCTGGCCACAGACTCTCCAGTCTGTGCTGTGCTAATGCCTCTTCCTACCCCATTCCAGGCCAGGAAGCCAACAGAGCCTGGGACAGCACAGCGAGTGCAAAAGGTTTCCTCGGGAGTAACAAGATGCAAGTGAAAGAGAAAAGGCAAGACTGGGCAGGGCAACCTCAGAATGAGATACAAATCCAACAAGCTTCCTGCCATTGCTACTGGATGGAAATGGCCGAGCTCCAGCATCACTGTCCCTTCAGGTGCAAGAAGGGTGTGACCTCGGCCTGACCTCGAGGGAGCAGTATGAGGCAGCAGCTCATCACCCTCTCTGCATCTGGCCAGTGAGTCCTTCCTGGCAAAGAGATCTTGGTCTGCCACATCCACTCTGATCCTGTGGAGCCAGAAATGCCCAGAAAATAAGACCAATATCTGGCCCAACTGGGCACCCCAGTTTTGAATGGGAAAAGGTAGGACAAATTTTCAGTCTCTCAAATCACATAGGCATCAGCTAGCCAAACCACCCAACTCCTCTAGCATCTCAGAAAGCCATATGCCCTTCCAACTTAATTCAATGTATTTTTTTCACCCCTTTAAAGACCTTCCAGATGGAATCCTGGCTTTTTCACAGATCATACCTATCACAAAGTGGCCTAAGAGTTGCCAGGAAGGAGAACTACTTAGTATGATATTGTATACCCATGGTACTACTCCATAGTGTTCATTTTACAAGCTAAGAAACAATTAAGTGACCCTGGCATGGTAGCCTGGAATGCACCAGGATCCCATATGGACACCGGTCCTAATCCCGACAGCCCTGCTTCCCATCCAGCTCTCTGTTTGTGGCCTGGGAAAGCAATAGAGGATGGCCTAAAGCCTTGAGACCCTGCACCCATGTAGGAGACCTGGAAGAGACTCCTGGCTCTTGGCTTCAGATTGGCACAGCTCTGGCCTTTGCAGCCCCTTGGGGAGAGAATAAACGGATGGAAGATCTTCCTCTCTGTCTCTCTTCCTCTCTGTAAATTCTGTCCTTCCAATAAAAATAAATAAATCTTTAAAAAAGGAACAATTAACTTCCCAAAGTCACTCCGATGGAGCTGTGGGTATTCCAGCTCTCTTGATCTCCAAGGTTTACACTCTACCGGCCATTCAGGATATTACAAAAAACTTTCCCAGAAAGCCTTTCACCCAACACATTTTTTAAAAATATTTTGTGCTTAATTAGAAGAATGTGTGGCTATGTATTTTACTTCTGCTTAGCTAGCAGGAATCATGCATTCCAAAAGGGCATCTGGAAGATGAACTTTACTCCCCCATAAATTCTCTGCAAGAGTTCAGCAAGAAAGCTACCCAAGCGCATTGTCTTTGGGAAGAATCACTAATTTATTGCTGATTCATTTCCTCTAAGCTTTGAAGGCTCGTCCCCATCTCTTCTCCCGCCACCAGATGGTGTTACAGTTTTCAGTTGACCTTGGCCATGTCGTTGAAAACTCATACACGCCCTATCAACCTGAAATATCTGATGCTAGACTTGTTATTCACACCATCTATGCCAGACCTTCCTGGGAGGAATCAATAAACATGAAAGAATAGCAAAATCTAAACCTCACTCATTAAAGCAAGCAAGCCAGAATGGCCACGGGCACCAGTATCAAAAGTACACAGGCAGTCCTTGGTTACTCTTGCTTGTTTGTGTTTAAAAGAAGCTGGCATCTTTTGTCTTCAGACATGCTCTTGCAACAAAAGAGAAAAGTAATAAGGACAGAGATGTCCACATTCGATATTTGAAGAAGACACAGGGAATCTGGTACGTATTTGCTTCTCCATGTTACTTATTGCTCCATTATTATCCTGTTCAATGTCTGGCTGTGCTCATGACCACTCAGGGCAGGCACCCATAGTTTGAGATGCTTAATTCTTGACTACGAAACAAACATGTGCGACTATCTCAGGAACTGGGGGGATGTGGGCCAAAAGTCAACAGCAGAGCCTCATGATGTATATATTACAGATATGGAAGAAAGGCACGCGGGTCCTTGTGTACTTGCCTTTAATATTTTTTTTCCTGCCTTAGGCCCACAGTGATGCTCACCTGAATAAAGGCAAACTGTTAATATAGACCCTTGCAGCCAAGTTAAGAGAATGCGTTACCCAAGCAATGTGGGATGCCAAGCAATGAGGCTTTCTAGCAAGGAGCCCTGTAGGGTGACAGGTTCAGTGTAGGTACTATTTGATCTTTTTTTTTTGCTACAAAGCCAGGTAGTGGCCTGGATGGCACATAGGGAGGCCATAGCTCCCGTTGCCAGTCACAGCTCCTCTTCCTGCCAGTGCCAACCCGGGCTCAGTTCTGGGTTTACCTCCAGTAGAATCATGGTCTATGTGGAAGACTCTGCAGGAAACACAGCACACGCTCGCAAAACCCTTGCTCACAATTCCACTTTATACATTTTTTTCCATCTAGAAAACCTCACAAAACAAAAGCACACATAGCTTATCAAATCACGATGGCAAACACCTTTAAATCCCCCATTTGGGTCAAGAAAGAAACTTGGCCAATGAGTCCAAAAACTCTTGCGAGTGCCCTAGTCACAGCCCTCTGAACACTTACAGAAATCTTTTCTTGTGTTTTATTATGTGCCCAAGTGACAAAAGTTCTAGTTCAGCCGGCCTTATTTTTTAGAAAGCTGCTTTTTAAGTCCCTTCTGACCTTCACATACCCTCAGCTCTTTCACCTTCCCTAACAATGTATCAGTTGAAGAACTCAGGAAGTGTCAGGGGAAGACTTGGCCTCAGCCTGGATTTTGCTGGAATTTGCTGGGTTTAGCACATACGGACAGTGCAGGCCAGAACTTCTGCCCTTGGGTTGCCTTCCAATTAGCAGCTGGATTCACTATACTGCTTGGCTTTCCCTAAACCTCACTGCCTTCCCTCTCTCTGCCAGGAGGTGCCTTTTCCCACAAGGTACAGATTCAACCCCTTTAGGCACATACTGGCTTCTATGCTTTCTGTTTGCTTAACCAGCGTTCCCCTCCTTCTTTCTTTCACCAGAAAAGACTCCCTGAGTCTTATAGGGCCCACAGCCAAAGCCAAAGCCACTCACCTGCTGTGTGCAGGCATCAGGCATCCTGCAGGTGTGGAGTTGGGGTTACAAAGCTGGGTGGCATGATTTTCTCTTAACAACAGTAATGATAAGGGAGTTTCTTAATTGTTAGCATAACCGCTCTATTTGGCTTCTGTAATTGTTGTTTGGCTTTGCCGCATAAAGAACAGGACCGACGCCATGATGCGCCTAAGGTCGGGGAGTAGGCCTAAGTTTCACTTCACTTCAAAGTTTCATTTTCCTCAGAGTGATGAAGTGGGCAAGGGGGAATGACCTTGGAGATGGGCCAATCAGGGGCATCCGCACGTCCACAAATGGAATGTAGCCTACACCGGTACGAGCTATACGTGACCAAGATAAGGACTGCACAGCTTGCTGGAGACGCGCTGTACGTGACTAAGGGAACGTAAAAACGGTTCGCAAGAGACAGGTGGGGTCCTTGTCAAGACTCCATTGCAATGGATGCAACATGGACCCTAGCTCGAACTAGCAGTAAAGTTTCTTTGCTTTTGCATTGTTGCATGTGGAACCTGTCTGTCCGTGGTTCGGGGATCTTTTGGACCTAACACAGGCAGAATCTGTCACCTGGGTATGCAACCTGCGCTCACTCACCTTGTGGTCCACACTTGTCATCATTGCTAGGATTAGCTGGTCTCCTGGCCCCACTCCGCCCCTACCCCTGTTAGCTGAGCAGAAGCTGCTGGGATTCAGCACCTGCTCCACTTTACAGGCAACACTTGCATTCCTTTCACTCCACCCATCCTCTCCCCAGTGCGTCCTCCTTTCCAGGGCCTCCAAGGTCAGCTTTGCCCTGCTTCACAATGCCTTCCAGCGCCTCTTTTGTTGGGAAGCATCTGTGCCTTCATTTCCTCTAGGTGGCGCTGGACCTGAGCATCCCAACGCCTGATCACCTGATACCACCTGGCCTCAGGCTGCCCTCCAGCCCAGCACCTCGCAAAACTACCAGCATGATGGCACGTCCATTCAGCCACAGTTTACCAAGGCAGATCACTATGGTATAAACACCTCCCGCCCTCAAGCAGGAGTCTGCAAGCAATGAGGAACTGGTTCTCTCATATCTTTGCATTAAACTCTCTCTCACCTTCCAAACCCAGCTTCAGAATCACTAAGACCTTCCCTGATTAACTCTACCCAGTTCTCTCAATGCCGCTACTCAACCTTAATTATGTACCTAGAGATTTTACTCTATTCAAATGTTCTCCATACGTTATTCTATGCAAATGCGTTTCCTCTCTTTTCATGTGCGTTTCTTGAGAGGAAGAGCTGGTTTTTTCCTTTCTTTTGAATCTCTCCCACATCTCTGAATAGACAGACCTAATAAATATCACTAACCAACAAATGCATGTGACTATACATGCACCTGTATCCTTGTAATTTTCTTGAACAAGAACTGAAGGAGCAGAGAAAGAAAAGATGCTGAAATTCCCAGCCTCTCTGAACGTTGTACCCAAAATGTCTGTTTTTCTTTTCCTGAATGGAGCCCCTTTTTCCTCCTGCTTGCTAATCTGCTAAAATGTGCTAACCCGTCAGTCTCTTAAGCTCTTTAAATAAAGACGTATTGAGCAAGTTTTGCCTTTCAAAGAAGGATTTCAGAAGCCAATTTAAAGTTTTCAATACGATTAAGTATATTACACACTGGCCAGGTGTGTTCACTGTAAAGAAATACCAGTAAATCAATGTTTTTTTCATCAGTCACAGGGGTTGAGAAACTTTTCTCTGCCATGGGCCATTTGGATCTTTATAATATCATTCTCAGGCCATACAAAATTACCAGGGTAGAGTTAGCTAGAGATCTATTGAATTTTGATACGCACCTACAGTTGCCTTGGCAAGGTGAAGCCAGATATTTCACTGGCCTTCCCCATCTGTGGCAGATAGCTCTAGCTCTTCTTACAGACCCTTCTGAAATATAGGCATGAATTTCTTTGAGACAACGAGTCCTGGTAGAGCTGAAGTTAAATTTGAATTATTCAAATTTTTATTACATTTTACTTTCCAAAGGGAATATCTTTCAGGTCCTAGACTTACAGATCTATGATAGAGTAAATTTAAAACTTTTGTTACTAAGATTATATTTATTTGAGAGGCAGAGATACAAACAGAGAGAGAGTAAGAAAGAGAAAGAATGTCTTCATCCAATGGTTTACTCTACAAACGGCCGTAATTGCCAGGACTGAATGATGCTGAAGCCAGAAGTTTGAAACTCCGTCCCATTCTCCCATCTGGGTACAGGATCCCAAATACTCAGGTCTTCTTCTGCCTTCCTAGATACATGAGTAGGGAACGGAATTGGAAGTATAACAGCTGGGACTGGAACTGGCGTTCATTAATGTGTTCAGCTAAGATGATTGCTACTCTCAACAGGGAGAGAATGGGACAGGGTGGGGCAAGGAGACCAGCAAGCCTTGAACTGGACAGAAGGAGTTCCAATGGGCAATGCAGTTTATTTCAGTGAGAAACCACAGACCCCCAGCGGTTAGGAAGAGTGCTCCAACAGAAGAACTGACCAGGAAACTTGTCATTGTTATGTCTTTTATACACAAAATGACTATCTGGATTTAGCCAATTAAGAAAGAAGCAGAAGAGCAGCTAGCAACCAATCAGAGGCTAGGATGACACCCGATCAGGGACTTGAATTACAACCAATCAGAGGCTAGGATGACACCCGATCAGGGACTTGGATTACAACCAATCAGAGGCTAGGATGACACCGGATCAAGGACTTGGATTACAACCAATCAGAGGCTAGGATGACACCGGATCAAGGACTTGGATTACAACCAATCAGAGGCTAGGATGACACCCGATCAGGGACTTGGATTACAACCAATCAGAGGCTAGGATGACACCGGATCAAGGACTTGGATTACAACCAATCAGAGGCTAGGATGACACCGGATCAAGGACTTGGATTACAACCAATCAGAGGCTAGGATGACACTCGATCAGGGACTTGGATTACAACCAATCAGAGGCTAGGATGACACCCGATCAGGGACTTGGATTACAACCAATCAGAGGCTAGGATGACACCCGATCAGGGACTTGGATTACAACCAATCAGAGGCTAGGATGACACCGATCAGGGACTTGGATTACAACCAATCAGAGGCTAGGATGACACTCGATCAGGGACTTGGATTACAACCAATCAGAGGCTAGGATAATAATCAATCCGAATCAAAGGATGCTGACTGTTCAAAATACAAGGAAAAAAAATTTTTTTAAAGCCCAAATGTTGCTCTGGGCAGCCTCTGGAAGGAGGTAAGCACTTCATCCACTCTCAAAGAAACTTTTCCTTTTTTTCGTCTCAACAAGGACCTGACCTAACTGCCTGTTAACCCATCTAACTCATTCAACAAGGGATGCCAGTGACACAGGGGGTGGCTTCACTGCTATTCCACAATGCCTGCTCCTAAAACTTTTCTCAAAGACAAAGGCATTTGACCACATCTAAGCCAAAGAAATTTCATATTCTTGTGATATAAAGTAGCTCCCAAATGCCACATTTGCCCACAGAGTTCTGAGGAAAAAAACCAGTCCCATGTGTGTGTATGTGTGTGTTTACACACGTGTGAATGGATAGGCATGTTACACACTGCAGGGTAGGCTCCAAAGAGGGAAAGACACTGGGAACTGCAGAGACTTCACAAAAAGCCTCTTGTGGTTTTTGCTCATGACTTTTTTGGCCAACATGTTAAGAATGATTTAGTTAACTTACAGGAAAAAAAAAGCAAGATTATCTGTGTGTGTGTGCATGTGCAAGTAGCTACTGGGTAAATGCATAATCAGACTTCATCTATTAATTTGAAAGGGAATTATCACTTTGATTATGCTAACTAAGATGAAATACATTTTCATTTACTCATGATAATTTAGCTGTTTAAAGCTGGGGATATGACTTAAATAAGTGGCTAATTCTGACAATATGAATAAAAGAATTAAGTTTACAGAAGTTGTAGTATAAGCTCTCGGGGGCCTTGGGTCCTGCCTACCCCAGCAGCCTGTGGTCCCTAGGGCTCAGTAATACATCTCTGATGTATTTTCTTCCCTCTCTTCCTCCTCTTCCTCCCCTCATCCTCCTCTTTCAAAGATACATGGTAGCCTTGCCTGTCTTATTTCTAGTGGTTGCCATAGCCTCTACTTTGGATTAGTTTATTCTCTATCTCTTCCTCCCCTTCTTTTCGTTCTCCTTAATATAATCAGGCCCTTGTACCGTTAGCTTCTTACTGCGCATGCCTAAAGCAGAGGAAATGAGAGTGGAGAAATCCTAAGCAGTTAGCGACTTACTGTGCAGCTCTGCCCAGACGTCATTGTCTGCCGCAGTAACCAGCACCTACATGCGGCTACTGAAATACATATTTCAGTGAATTAAATAAAATTAATGTGCAGTCCCTTGGTTTCTCTAACCACCTTTAAACTACTGAATACTCACACAGTAGCTAAGGTATTGGACAGCATACGCCATTTTCATCATCACAGAAAGTTCTGGAGAAAGTGCTATCCCAGATTCCATCCTCGGATGGGCACAATGCCTCTGTTTACCACACTTTCCTGGCAGGAAATGTCTTCCTTTCTTCTGTAAGAGGTTATCCACCCTCGGACCTCACTAAACCCCCCCGAACAGTGACTTAAAGCTGGATCCGCATCCTGTTTCTGAATCAAATGGATTCCACTGGCTCTTAAGGGAACAAGGCTACTCACAGAAACACAAGGAAATGGGCAAGCCTGGAGGATCTTAGCCCTGCCCAACAGGAAGTAGCAAAGGATAAATTCAGTAAATCAGAAACAGCAAAGAAGTATTTCAGCTACCATTCTTGTCCCAGTTAGAAAAGGAAATTTAAAATACCTCACGTTCAACAACACTTAATTGTGTGTCAATAAACATAAATGCACCAGCCAGTCACAGTGAAAAGAACCCTGAAGTGGAAATATTGCTAACTTAAGAATCCCTTTTCAAGTGCAAATTGACAGCTATTACCAGGATCAAGCGACCAGGCACACCTGTGACCAAGGCCTCCAGGAATTGGCAGGAAGCAAAGCATCTTATTAACAGGGATTACATTTTTTTTTTTTTTAGGGTTTATTTCATTTTTATGGGAAAGTCAGATATGCCGAGAGGAGAGACAAAGAGGAAGATTTTCTTTCCTATGATTCATTCCTCAAGTGCCTGCAACAGCTGGAGCTGAACCAATCTGAAGCCAGGAGTCCGGAGCTTTTTCTGGGTCTCCCACGTGAGTGCAGGCCCAAGGCTTTGGGTCATCCTCAACGTCCACAGGCAGGTTGCTGGATGGGAAGTGGGGCCGCCGGACATGAACCGGTGCCCACATGGGATGCTGGCATGTTCAAGGCAATGACCTTAGCCACCGGGCTACTGAGTTGGGCCCTGGGATTGCATTTCAAAGGCTCCCATAGGATCCAGCCATGGCAGCAGGGCCTGCCTTCTTCACTGGTTCTCTTCTACCGAGCACAAAGCTGGACACGCAACAGAAGCCCAGTGAATGCTCTTGAATGTTTCTCCCAATTGTTTGTACCTAAGGTTCTCCCCCTTGACTGCCAGCCTCCCCACATAGTCACCTAGTGTTTTTTTTTTTTCTTACTTAATATTAAGATTTACATCGTGGTGGTTGTATTAATACTATATGTTGCTGAGTCAAGTAATCTTTGTGGTTTCTTTTTTACTGACTTCACTGGCTTTCCTGGCTTCCCATTGGCTTAATTTTGCCATGTATACTTCAGCAATTCTTCCAATAGTTCCAACAGGGCTGGGAAACCACTCTCAGTATTGTTTTCCATCACACTAGCTAGCATCTCACTTGGTATGGGAACAGTTCCACACTGGTACCCCCATCCCCCTAGTCCCATACCGGCTGAATCGCCCGGTTGTTTGGGGGCTTCTGTCTACTGCTCTGTTTTCTATTTGAGTCTCTTGTTTCATTCCTTCTGGATTTACTCCATTGTCTTGCTAGGTGACATCTTCCTCTTGCTCCTTTTAGAAAGGATGTACATTCCTGGCATGATGGCTCAGTGACTCAATCTTCACCTTGCACGTGCCAGGATCCCATATGGGTGCCATGGTGTCCCAGTTGCTCCACTTCCCATCCAGCTCCCTGCTTATGCCCTGGGGAAGTAGTCAAGGATGGCCCCAGGCCGTAGAACCCTGCACCCACATTGGGAGACCCGGAAGAAGCTCCTGGCTTCGGATTGGCTCAGCTCTCGCAGTTGCGGTCACTTGGGGAGTGAACCAGTGGACAGAAGATCTTTCACTCTGTCTTTCTTTCTGTACTTCTGCCTTTCCCATAAAAAATAAACAAATCTTCAAAACAAAAAAGAAGCTGTGTGTGGCTGGGGCGGGGGGATGTATGTGTCTGGGAACATGGCCAACCTACACTCATGTCTGGTTTGGTTGAGTTGTCTGCCATGATCTTGCATGCACCCTGCAACAATTATCTCTGCATTTTATCTGTTTAATCTTTAAAAATTCTCCCAAAATCCTACATGAATTATCTCATTTTCCTTTTCTTCCCTTCCTGTTTTCCATTCCTCTTTTCTCCTATTGCTTCCTTGGAGATCTCTTCAACTTTGTCTTCCAAAAGTTCTGAAACTGTAATTGCTGCCGTTATATTCCCATTTCCAACACATTTCTGACTCCTTCGGTCTGTACCTCTCAGAGGGTTTTAAGCAGGAGTTGTTTCAAAGTTGGTCATTGCCTCCTGGTTGTCTCTGTTGCCTAGAGGTACCCTTCTTCTGTTTATAAGGCCTTTGTCTTTCACACACAAGCCTAGTGAAGCTCTCTGGCCATCTCTCATCAGCTAAAATGCTGATTGGAAGCTGGGGTCTGGGCAGGGACTGTCACTTGGAGGGTTTTGCACACTCAGGATTTGTAGAGCTGTTCTCTCCGTAGGGCTTCAAGATCCCCAGGGAAGAATCATCGTTAAGGCTTCCAGCCTCAGCAGGAGTAAGCAGTTCTCTGGCTTTCAGGAAGGAGGTTGGAAGAAGGGGCCTGAGGGATTGGGGTTTCCCAGTTGGCAACAGTGGCATTCAGGAGGCCACAGGCCATGGAGGGCCCCTCTCAACTCAGCTCTAATGCACCAAGGCCTCCTTTCTGGTTTGTGGGAGAATGTCTCCCGGGGGCCTCCACAGTCATACCTTCTAGGTGCCACATTGGAGACAGTGGAGAGAAGAATCCCTCATGCCATTCCTGAAGGATTTAGGCTTTAACCCCCGTGAAAAAACCTGGGAGTGCTCAGTGGCACAGATACCCCAACACTGCCCCCATGTCTTACCCCTGCCTTCCCGCAAGTCCCCAAGTCCCTGTGGTTTTTGCAGGGACCCAGGCTTGCCCCATGGGGGCACCAGGCTGCAGCCTCCTGCCTCTGATGAGCTGCCACTGCACCCACCTGCCTTTAACCTTGCCACCACGTGCAGCTATCCAGCATTCTTTCTGGCCTCCTCTTGGCTCATCTTTGGCTATTTTGTGTCCTTATCTTGGTGGGGTTAACAGGACAATGTAATAGTTAATTTACCGAGCTTTCCCAGAGGTCTGTGTTCTGAGTATGTGCCAATTAACTGTACGTTACACAATTCGTCATCCAAAGAATGAAAGGGGCACCAGGAATAATTCATTGTAATTTTCACAACTCTTAAAAATTAATAAATGCATTCATAACACATTTGTGGATCTACAAAGCTTTATTTAAATCTTTCTGAAATATAAAGCTTTCTAGAAAATTTAAATACGTCCACAAATAAAATCACATATCCATGTACATTAAACTGCCTTGGTGCATTAGAGACATTGATTATCTGTAGATTGTATGGAACAGTGATTCCTGCGTCATATTCAAGTGCTTTAGGTATTTAGTCTGACCTGCTTCTGATACCAGATCGCCATTTTTTAAAAAAAGATTTATTTATTTTTATTGCAAAGTTGAGAGGAGAAGACAGAGAAGAAGATCTTCCATCCAATGATTCACTCCCCAATCGGCCTCAAAGGCCGGAGCTATGCCGATCCACAGCCAGGAGCCAGAAGCTTCTTCTAGGTCTCCCATGCAGGGGTAGGATCCCAAGGCTTTGAGCCATCCTCTACTGTTTTCCCAGGCCACAAGCAGGGAGCTGGATAGGAGGTGGGGCTGCCAGGATTAGAACCAGCACCCATATGGGATCCCAGCGCAATCAAGTAGTTTGCCATTATTTTTCTGATCAAAATTCTTTTGTTAAGCATAGTCCCTAGTAAAATTATTAACTTTTTCACAAAATCAGCTGTAATATTTTCAAAGTTGCTGTACTTGAAATTGTGGAAACTTTCAATGAAGTTTTCTCAGGAAATTATAACAGTTTAGACTAACTATAGTCTAGATTTTAGTTTAAAAAACCTACCCTCTGGGTGCAACACAATGTTCAATTGGCTAATCCTCTACCTCCAAACACCAGTATCCCATATGGGTACCAGTTCATGTCCCAGCTGCTCCACTTCCAGCTCTCTGCTTCTGGCCTGGGAAAGCAGTAGAAGATGACCCAAAGCCCTGGACCCCTGTACTCACATGGAAGTACAGGGAGACCTGGAAGAAACTCCTGGTTCCTGGCTTCAAATTGGCTCTGCTGTGGCCATTTCAGCCATTTAAGGCATGAACCAGTGGATGGAAAATCTTTCTCTCCATCTCTCCTCTCTAAAATCTGCCTTTCCAAGAAAAATGAGCACATCTTAAGAAAAAAGGAAGGAAGGAGGAATTCTAGTCTGTATATCTCCCATGAGACCCACGGGAAGCTTGGGCCCAATTTTACTAAAAGGAAGCTATCCTTAATTCCACTTTCAGAAACTGAAATGCATAAATATCCCGGCCTGGCATTTTCATAAACACTGCCTTTTCATACTACCGTTTTGGCAGTTAATAAGATAAAAATTGCCAAGGATGTTCTCTCTGCTTCTTTTTATATGCTATTTCTTGAATCAAACACAGCTAAGATTTCGATGATTCTTTGATAGGGGCCAGTGTTGTGGTGTCGTGGGTTAAGCCACTGTCTGTGATAATGCCAGCGTACCTTAATGGACTGTGAGTTCGAGTCCTGGCTACTCTGCTTTGGATCTAGATCTTTGTTAATGCACGTGGAAAGACGAAGATGCTGGCCCAAGTCCACAGGCCCTGCCACCCACGTGGGAGTCCCAGATGGAGTTCTTGGCTTTTGGTTTTAGTCTGGTCCAGCCCTGGCCACTGGGGGCCCTTCGGGCAGTGAAGCAGCAGGTAGAAGATCTCTCTATCTCTCTCTAACTTTGTCTTTGAGATAAATGAAGTAATTAAATCTTTTTTTCAAAATCGAGTTCTTTTACAAATTACCCATTTGTGTGTTAGGTCAGTCACCAAGTTGGGCTTATAAAGCAGTTCTCCCAAGGCTCAAAGATAACAAGGAGCCAGGCTGGAACATCTCCCTATAGTCTGCAACAATTTTTTTCAGGAAACGTTGTAGTTCTATCACTCTGAGCACATACAAAATACGTGTAAATCTTAGCAACTAGAACTAGTGCTTTGGTAGAATTCTGCAGCTTCTCAGAACACAGAATTGTGATTGACAATCTTTGTACACAATCAATTTCAAAAATGCTTCTGTTCCATCGTTTCCTTATTTAGTAAAAACATTGCTATTGCTATAATGTTGTACCTCACCCCAATGTGTATCTGTATTATTATTATTACAAAAAGAAATCTATTACTTTGCTTCAGTGTTAAACTTTTGAACTGCACTTACAATGTCATCCACATTGAGCGCAAGCAAATGTTTCAAATTCAGCACAATGAACTGATGAAAGTGTTACCTGACTCCATGAATTTGATGAATAAATTGCATCATTGTTTGAATTCACTTGACAGATCTTTCCATCCAAAGCATTCGGTGTCACAGATAGCAAGGAGGCGGCAGGTGCAGGTGTTTGGCCTGGAGGCTGAGATGCGCATGTCCCACACTGGAGAACCAACGTTTGACTCCTGGTTCAGCTCCCTGGGAGGCACCAGTGAGGACTCCTAGAATGAGATCCTGCCATCCACCTGGGGAAGTGAAATGGCTCCTGGCTCCCAGCTGTGGGTCCCTGGCCTTTGAGGGCCTTTGGAGAATGAGCCAAGCGATGGGCTTACTCTGCTTCTCCCTTCTGCCCTGCCTCTCCCTCCTTCTCTTCCTCTCCACCTTCCTCCCCCTTCTCCACTAAATAAATTAATAACATGTTTTTAAAAGGCGCCACTTGTGCATTTGCAAATTTTTTTCATTATTGATAGGGCCAACAAATTGATATTTATCATTGTTATTATTATTATTGTTTTGCACAAGCACTAAACTCAGGGGTAAAAATGAGGGAAATTAATTTAGAAAAATAGTTACTGTATCAAAAGCAAGAGTTATACTTCAGAGTGTTTGTAAACACATTTGATGCAACCGTATGTGCTAAGCTGTCTTGGTCACAGCCTTCTTGGAACAACTGTCTTTAAAGTAGATGACAATAGTTATTCAGCAAACTGGTATCTCCTGTGTTGGAGTGGTCAGCAACGTCACCATGTTTCCATGGTAAATGGTCACAGTGAAATGTCTTTGTCTGGGATTATCTATCCACCACTGATTTCATAAGAAATTACAATTTAGTTCTTCGTTTGTGAAATCTCATGTCTGAAAGAAAGTGGGAGGAAAATCATCTAAAAACCCACTCCTCCTTAAAAGACATGGAAAAAAAGTTCAAAAATCAGAGCCAAAATTTTTAGAATTTTGAAATCAAACCAAAAATTTTGCAGCAGCCCAGAGCGCAGGTGTTTAAGAAAAGCATCTGGGGCCCGGCGGCGTGGCCTAGCAGCTAAAGTCCTCGCCTTGAAAGCCCCGGGATCCCATATGGGTGCCGGTTCTAATCCCGGCAGCTCCACTTCCCATCCAGCTCCCTGCTTGTGGCCTGGGAAAGCAGTTGAAGATGGCCCAATGCATTGGGACCCTGCACCCGCGTGGGAGACCCGGAAGAGGTTCCTGGTTCCTGGCATCGGATCAGCGCGCACCGGCCCGTTGCGGCTCACTTGGGGAGTGAATCATTGGACGGAAGATCTTTCTCTCTGTCTGTCCTCCTCTCTGTATATCTGGCTGTAATAAAATGAATAAATCTTAAAAAAAAAAAAAAAAAAAAAAGAAAAGCATCTGAATCTCAATAAGAATAGTGAACTTTGCATTCCATTAAGCTATCCTGGGGCATCCCACTTCCTCAGCCTGCATTCCTCGCCCCTCAACAGCCAGCTAGACCAGGCCAGAAGAGGCATCAGTTGCTAAGTGTCCTTAGCTGATCTTTCCAGTGGCTCCTGGGAACACATGCTCAAAACATTTGTCATTACATACTTCATTTTACTTGAAGTCTCCCCTTGTGCTAAAGCTGGTAGAAGAGTAGAGACCTTTTGTTCAAAACATCCACAGGCCATTTTCCAGTCTCTATTGTTGGGTACAGTAAATCACACTTGGGGCAACTAACAGATGAACACAATGTTTGGAAGCAAAGTCTTGGGAGTGAGATTTCTTAGGGAGTAAGAGCTCTGACTGACTAGACCTGGGATCCCAGAAGTCTGCCTGAATGTCCAGGGCCATTATGCCTGTTTAGAAACCAGGAAGGCTCTCAAGCCTTGCATGACCTTGAGGTCCTCCGGGAGTAGGAAGTAGGACCTGAGACAAGGTGTACAACTTGCTGACTGGATGTCAAACGCAAGCTCTGGTACAAAGGGAGTCCCTCTGTAAACAATGGGAGTTTTGTTTTATTTCAAGCATTAAAAGTCAGTCTCTATTTAATCATTGGCTAAAACCTAAGCAGAGGCTGTGGAGAGTGCTTGAGTAGTCAAAATAATCACAAGACCAAAACTGGAGGGGGACATAGACTTCTGGCTTTAAAAATTTAGTACGAAGTCACAGTAGACAAAACAGCATACAACAGGCGTGAGAAAAAACATTGACCAATGAAACAAAATTGTGAGTTCATCAGTACTCACATTTTGGTGGTCATTTCTTCTCCTTTCCTCCCTCCCCCTCCCTCTCTTGCTTCCTTTCTTCCTCCCTTCCTTTCTTCTTTCCTTCCTTTCTTCCAAAGCAGAGTGACAGAGTAACAGAAAGACAGAGAGATCTCCCACCCGCAATATCCAAGCCAAGTGCCAGGCACGGGGTGGCAGGAACTCAAATACTTGGCAAATCATCTGCTACCTCCATGGCTGGAATGAAAATGGAGGTGGGATTTCACCCCAGGTACTCTGACATTGGATATAGTTGATTCAAGTGCTGACTCAACCTACAATGCCCACCTCTAGACAGCACATTTTTGACAAAAGATGGCAAGCAAACAAAAATATTCCCTGGAAAGAAATTTTTTTGGTCAATAATGATTGAGATAGCTTTTCCCCCAAATGATTCTGGGACAACTGGATGTCCACATACAAAAAAAATGCACTTGAAATCTTAGCTCACATTATATATAAGAATTAACTCAAAATAGATTTTAAAATCTAAATATGAGAGCTAAAACTTTTAGGATAAAACATGGATATAAGTGTTTTATAATTTGTCTTTGGCAATAGTTTCTTAAACATAACACCAAAACCACAAGCAAGAAAAGAAAAACTATGTAAGTTGAACTTCACTAAAACCAAAGCCATATGAGTGGGTCTTTGGGCCTGGTGACCGAAATAGATCCCTGAATCCCATGTTGCAGTGCATGGGTTCTATTTCCGGATCTGGATCCTGACTTCAGTTTCCTTCCAGTGCACATCATGGGAGGCAGCAGGTGATGGCTCGAGTGATCAGGCTCCTGCCTTCCATGTGGGAGACCTGGACTGTGTTTCCAGCTCCTGGCCCTGGCCTCAGCCCTAGTCTCAGCTCCAGCCTCAGCTCCGACCTCAGCCCCGACCTCAGCCCTGGCCTCAGCCCTGGCTTCAGCCCTGGCCTCGGTTCCAGCCTCAGCCCCGGCCTCAGACCCAGCCTCAGCCCCAGCCCCAGCCTGGATTTCAGCCCCGACCCCAGCCCTGACCTCAGCCCCGGCCCCAGCCCCGACTTCAGCACAGCCCCAGCCCCAGTCCACCTCTAGCTCCTCCAGGCATCTGGGGAGAATTATGACTGTCTGCTTCTCTCTCTCTCACACTCTATCTCCCAAATAAATTTTAAAGTTTCTGTTTTTACTAAAAACACTTGTTCTTCAAATGATACTACCAAGAAAGTAAGATAAACATATCTCACAGAATGGAAGAAAATATTTGCAAATGAGTTATCTCAAAAGGGTCTATTTTGTTACATACAGTGAAGATATACTTGATGAAAAGACAAACCAGCTATGCTAACACCGGTCAAGGGATCTGAATACACATTTCCCTAAAAAATATTTGCAAATAGCTGGTATGCACAAGAAAAGATTTTGAACATCATCAGTCATTAGGTAAATATAAATCAAAGCCAAAATGAGGTAACACTTCACATACACAATCAAACTAGACAAACTTTCACAAGTTTTGGCAATGATATAGGCATATTGGATTATCTCACACACTCCTGAAAAGGCAATAAAACAGTACAGCCACTTTAGAAAAACAAGTTTGGCAGTTCCCCAAAGATTGGATCCAGCTGTCCTATGACGACTCAGCATTGACATCCCCAGATAGCCAGCCGAGAAGTGAAAATAATGGATAACAAATACACACAAACATTCCTAGGTGTCTGATTCATAATAATCAAAAAGTAGAAACAACATGAGCTGTAGCTTTGCTCATCCCTTAGCCAACACATGCATAAACAAAATGTGGCACCCATACGAGAAAATTTCAACTGCAATAAGAAATATTATACATGAGACAACACAGATTAAACAATCTGGACTCATGCTAAGTGAAAGAAACCAGATGCAAAATAGTGCATATTTAATAATTCCATAAATGTAAAAATGTCCAGAGTAAGCAAATCCATGAAGATAGAAAGCAGATTGGTGATTTCCAAAGAGCAAGATGAGAGGATTTAGGAGTGATGGTTAATGGGCTCACAACTGTGAGCAGTCCTAACTCCTTTGGCTTCATGTCAAAACCATTGAGTACTGTACTTCAACTTGGTTGAGATGGTGAATTCTTTTTTTTTTTTTTTTTTTTTTTTTTAGATTTTTTTTTTTTTTTTAATTTATTTTATTTCCATTACAAAGTCAGATATACTGAGAGGAGGAGAGACAGAGAGGAAGTGGAGCCGCCGGGATTAGAACCAGCGGCCATATGGGATCAAGGCGAGGACCTTAGCCACTAGGCCACGCTGCCGAGCCCGAGATGGTGAATTCTTTTAAAGCTTATGTTGGTAACAGTGGTTTTTTTTTTTTTTTTAACAAAAAAATTTTTAGAAAGTTGCCAAAAAATAAATCAAGGTTGGTGTCTTCCATACAATAAATGAGAGAATTACTACAGCTAAAATATTCCTAAAATTCCCACTGCAGTATAGCAGAAATATTTAGCCCCTGTTTTTCACATATGTTTCACTCTCTGACCTATAATGTCCCCAGTGCCTCCCTGCCCATCATGCTGGTGGTGGCCTAGAAGCCCCATTCCTTGCTTCCGGGGGCCCTGCATGACTGGCTGATACCCCAGCACCCAGCTGCAGCCAGTGCTGATCCCTTCCACCAGTCCTGGAACCAGCAGGAGCTCTCAAGCACTTGACATTATCAGTGAGCATCCTGCCAGCTGCCCTGGAAAGGGAAAGGTTAGTAGATACTGCATCTTTTAAAAATGTCAGGGACAGAGACACAGGGTTAGTGCTGGTCATTTGTACACAGGACTACCTGGTCTGGTGAGAAGGCTGTTCAGGACACGCATAATCCCTCACTGTGGCAATCAATGTGAGGGTCTGCCAAACCCATCCTGGTTCCTTTCCATGTCATTAGGAATAACAAGATTTGGATTTTCATGGGCCCTTGCCTGATGGTTTAGTCACTAAATCCGCCTCCCCTTGCATGTGCTGGGATCCCATATGTGCACCATTTCGTGTCCCAGCTGTTCCAGTACCCATGCAGCTCCCTGCTTGTGATCTGGGACAGCAGCTGAGGACGGCTCAAAGCCCTTGGACTCTGCATCCACATGCAAGACCCAGAAGCCCTAATTCCTGGCTTCAGATCACCTCAGCTTTGGCTGTTGTGGCCACTTGGGAAGTGAACCTGTGGATGAAAGATCTTTCTCTCTGAAAATCTGCCTTTCAAAGGAAAATAAATCTTTTTTTTAAATGGATTGAGAATTGGGACAAACGCTAAATAAGAAGGCCTATCAGGAGAAAAGGTGAGTTGGACTGTATCCATTGAATCAAGACCTAGGTCAGGTTCGCTTGAACGCAGGCCACTTGCAGAGTAAGGGTCAGGTGTATGGTATAGAAATGAAGCCCTGGGAGAACCCAAGTATCTATGTAACTGTGTCACATAATACAATGTAATTAATGAAGTTAAATAATAAATAATTAAATAAATAAATAAATAAATAAATAAAAATAAATTAAAAAAAAAAAAGAAATGAAGCCCTGCAGAGTTCCCTGGTGAGGATCGTGCCCAGCCTCACCAATGCACATGTTTTGTGCTGTAATAACATCATACAACACTAACAGGTGGGAACAGAAAGAAAACGATGACCCAGGACAATAGGAAAGGGAAAGAAAAGCAGAAGATACATTTGGAAAGAAGCAAAGATTTGTTGCTGAATATTGGTGTAAGTCATGTTGTCCTTTAATGACACATATTTCCCACTTACAAACTATACCCAGATACTGTTCACCTTGTCTCTCTTCCAGCCTAATGCCTTGTTTTTCCCATGGAAAAAAAACCAAAGAAACAGCTTGTAAAATTCTTCTTGGTTTTTCGTAGACACATCAAGCTTTTCCAAATATTTGCATGCGGAGCTATCATTGGTAAATGGATGATTTTATGGTGCCCGTTACAAAATAGAGGTTTACTGTAGATTTGATTTCATTCAAGCAAATATAATGATGAGCGGAATCCAGACTGAGCTGGCTCTGTGCACTTTTCCCCTGCCCAGGCTGACTCCTGCCCCTAGCCTGCTTCTGCTAAAGGTGGGTGGTGGTGAGGTGGCCCTTGGTGATGTCTGCCTCTCACAGCTGAGGGCTGCTTTGCACACCGGCCCAGCCCCCTCCCACTTGCAATCCAGCTTCCTGCTCATGGGCACTATGGGAGGTTGCATGCAATGGCCCAAGCACTTACATCATTGCCCACCCACAGGGGACACATAACTTTCTCACTTCTGTCTTTGAGTTGGTGCCACGGGCATTTGGAGAGTGAACCTGAAGGTGTCAGATGCTTGCTCACTCTCACTTTCTCTTTCTTACAAATAAAATTTTAAAAAATTGTTTTAAGGAATTAAACTGCCATCTAAAGCCAGACGCCTTTCCAGAAGGCACCCAGTGCCAGGGTCTTTTGGAGCTGTTTCCTTGCAGGTTTTTTCAGAGCCATTGGCCTCATGGAGACAACAAGTAGCTGTTAGGTTTACCAAATGTGTTTGGTCCTATTTTCATTTCCCCAATCCGAAAGCTCCAACTGCTACTATAGGGAATTTTCAACATTTTGCCAGAAATGTATGTGAACACATTGAAAACCAAGCCTTTGTAATTTGGACATACAGACTTCATCTCCCAGAATGGGGATGGTCACACAGGGTCTAAGGTGAAAGTTATCAAAAATTAATCAACATCTTCCTTTCTATCTCACCCCAGGCCATCAGGAGGCGTTCTCTGGGAAGAGCATTTTCCTGGAGCAGTACAAGCATCTTAGTTAGCAGGAAAAACCAAACTGGACATAGGGTCCTGCTGCCCTGGGTTGCACTTGGGCGTTTGTGTTCCTTGTGGCAAGGGAACTATGATGGATCCCAAACCTACCATAATAGTTGTGGATTTTCATGGAGACTACAAATCTCTGGGAGATAGCTTTAGAGAATAGGATGAACTTCAGAATTCAAAAATCTGAGCTGACACCAGTTCTAACAGTCACTGAACAGCAGTATGAGAGTTTTCAGGTATGAACAAGGTGGAGAAATACCTGTGAATAAGGCAAGTCCAAATTGTGAACAATGCACTATGCTGAGTGATCGTTTTTGTTAAAATTTTGTATTTAGTTATTTGAGTAGCAGGGTGGCAGAGAGATAGATGAACACACACACACACACAAAGAGAGAGAGAGATCTTCCATCCACTGGTTCGTTCATCAAATGCCCACAACAGCCAGGGCTGGGCCAGGAGCCAGGAATTCCAGCCCACATTCTTAGGGCATGTTCTGCTGCTTTCCCAGGTGTGGGAGCTGATGGGAAGCCAGGGTTCTGACACAGGATGCCAGCATCTGACATGGGATGCCAGCATTGCAAACGGCACCTTGGCGCGCTGCCCCACTATGCCAGCCCCCGTTGAGCAGTCTTGAGACACTCCACATGTGAGCAGTTTCTGAGGGAGAGACATTCTATTGATTCAGGGCTTACCTTTCCTCTGGTCAGAATGCAAAACAGAAGCCCCTCCTAACAAGAAGATAGATTCGCAGCTTTACTGGCAAGGAAACTCAGACAAACCAGTGTCAAAGCTAACAGCCTACTCTGCAATGTTTAAAATCATCTGTGTCACACCAACGAGAGTTACTGAAACTTCAGTTGCCCCCCCACAAGTGACTCTGTCAGTCACTTCAGCTTAGGGCGTGGCAGGCAGCTGGCTAGAGGAACACACAAAAGCAACCAGCTGAGGGAAAAGGCTGCTTTTAAAATTATTATTTTGTTTCACAGAGAATTTTAAGATTAGATTTATGAGCAATGTCATTGTGAGAGAGTTGAGCCTCTTCTCCCACAAGGAGCCCCAGCGGCTGTAAGAACAGGACTCGCTCTTGTCCGAGATCAGCAAGGATGGTGGCGTGTGACCTCGCGCAAGGTCACGGCGACAGCCAGCTGTGGGCTACGCCAACCAGCTGCCTGTGGGCCCTGAAGATGTGGCACAGGTGAGAACCTCTTCCTTGGAAAACCCAAGGAAAGCAGGATTAAGGCGGTGTTTACTGAAAAAGAGGAGGTAGCTTTTCTTTTTTTCCGATGGTGTAATCAACCCAAAAGAAATTCTGATTCCCGGCGAAATGGCCGGCGCTCTCTCTAGGGCCCTCTGCAAGTGCGGTTTTTCCTGGTTTGTGCTGTGAGGAGCACAGTCCAGGGTGTGTGTGACTGCCTCAGGGTTTAGAATGCCTCCGGGCAGAGAGCCTGGTGGTTAGGACACCCATGCCCTGCACCACACTGCCTGAGTGGAGTTTCCACTCTGGTTCCTGACTCAAACTTCCTGCCAGTACACACTATAATGTCTAATCAAAGAATCTGCACAAAACAGAAGTTTACCTCAAAGCCATCATTATTAGGCGCACTCCCAGGCGAGTTCTGCCGCAGTCCACAGGGCTAGGAAGCATGAACTGGGGCTTTTATACTCAGATTCAAACAGGAAGTGGGGTGGGGCCCAACAGGGGAAAAAACTTTTCCTTATAAGGTAATATGAGTGCTGATAGGCTTCCTTGGGCCTAGTCATGGCTTACATCACTTCTGGTCCAGGCAGGGCCTTCTGGACATTGTAGTCCCTTGGCCTGATTGCATCAACCATTCCCCCTCCCATCTGTCTTCTTCCTGCAGGCTGTCCCTTCCCCACCCGGACTGGTCCTTACACACACCCTCAAAGGCAATGGTGATGGCCCAACTTAACTGGATCTCTGCCCTGCACATGGGAGTCTCATAGTAAGTTTCCTTCTTCTAGCTTCAGCCTGATCTAACTCCTGGACATTAGAGACATATGGGGAATAAACCTGCAAATGAGAGATCAATCAATGTCAATCCTACCTCCTCAGACACACTCCCCTCCAAACCTGCTCTCTGTAAATAAAAAAACAAAGCAAAGCAATCAAAACCAGGGAGGCACACATGCCACAGCTAAGTCAGGCACAGACAGAAGAAATGATGCTGTGGTTCTCATGAGCCACCAAGGAGACTCCAGTGGCGTGTGTCACAGTGGGCTCCGCCGCCACTCAATGCTCAAATCTGAGTAGCCGGGTTCTAAGTCTTCCTCTACTCCAGCCAGCCTCCTGCTCACACGCCTGGGATGCTGCAGATGGGGCTCGTGGCCCTGAGTCCCTGCTGCCTACCAGGAAATGGGCTGGCAGGCTCCCAGCTTCAGCCTCTTCCCCAGCTCTGGCTGTGGAAGGCCTGAGGGAAGTGCATCAGCACACAGGAGATCTCTCTCTCTCTCTCTCTCTGTCTGATTTTCAAAAAACTTAAAATCAGTAAACATTAAAGAGAGTTACTGATGAGGAAGCCAGCTCATTGGACACAATCAGCTCTGAAGGAGCCATTTAGTCCTTGAGAGTTTGGTCAAAACTAAAAAGTCTACTTGCCCGAGCCTGGTGCGATAGCGTAGTGGTTAAAGTTCTCACCTTGCTCACACACCAGGATCCCATATGGGCACCTGTTCTAATCCCAGTGATCCCGCTTCCCATCCAGCTCCCTGCTTGTGGCCTGGGAAAGCAGTGGAGGATGGCCCAAAGCCTTAGGACCCTATACCCACGTGGGAGACCCAGAAGAGCTCCTGGCTCCTGGCTTTGGATTGGCTCAGTTCCAGCCATTGAGGCCACTTGGGGAGTGAAACATCGGATGGAAGATCTTCCTCTATGTCTCTCCTCCTCTCTGTATATCTGCCTTTCCAATAAAAATGAATAAATCTTCAAAAAAAATAATTAAGTCTACTTGCCCTTAGAACAGAGAGGTAGGCCTTAAAAACAATCCAACGGCTTGTGCTTTGCCGAAGCTGGCTTTTTCAGTTCTGCCTCAGATGGGGAGAACTTAACCCTTTAACACGCTCCTGCCTGCACACTTCAGATCTGACGTGACATTTCACTCCTCGGTCAGGAGTCTGCAGCCATAGCCAGGGCGCACTGCCAGGCTCTGGGCTCCCACTGAATGTCCGCAGCTTGCAGAGGCAGGCCTGGGAGCTGTTTCTTCCCTTGTGCCACCTGCTTCCCGCTGACCCCGCCCCAGCCCTTCCCGAACACAAGCAACTTGAAAAGGTGAGATTACAGAGGCGGCAAGGCAAATGAGTGCCATCTGCCGCGGAGGCTTTGTTATTTACACCTGAGCCAGCTGCTTCCACTCACAATCAATCATTTTTTGAGCTTTTTCTTTTTTTTTCTTGATGCAAAGCCAATTTAAGAGAATTGTGCTTCCTCTTTTCTTCCTGACTAGAGAAGTTCTCATGACCAAATAACCTCCTGTTTCATCTCAGAAAGGCTCCCCTTGGAATTAATTACTTTGAAATCAAAGTATTCCTGGACTCACAGTTCCCTTTAAGAAGCATCATGGGCACTTCTCCCCGACAGATTATCTTCCCTAATTGAATCAAACCTTCACTAGACTGTCACCAAGAAGAGTTAGAGCAATAAAAATACACGCTAATACCATTACAAGTTAACCTGTATCGTCACTGCGTGCCAGTTTTCAAATGATATTATCATCATTATTCTTTTACGTTAGATAAAAAATGTCCTACTGTGAAATTAAGCCTGAGATCTAAACGTGAATATAGGAAACTTTGCCTGGAGTGCAAAACTATACAAAGAGGTTATTGCTTCTCAGTAGGAAAAACAGCGTTAACTAAAGTACATACGGCTATTGCTCCATTGAAATTTGGACAGGTGACTCTCAAGCAAGGAAACCCGCTCTGCCTGGCTGAGACAACTCAAGAACAGCTTACTGATTGTTCTGTATTCTCTTGATTCCTCCTTTCCCTTCCTCCTAGCAAGGCATCTTGAATTTTGCCTGTTTTTTTCTGTAACCATTAAACAAGAACTTCCTCCACCCGTCCCCAACTTCCTGGCAATCATCGTACTAACTTCTGCATTTCTGGATCTTACCATCCTGGGTACTTGTTAAAGAATAGGGTGTTCCCACTCCCATGGAAAATGGTATGGCAGTTCCTCAAAAAATTTAAAATAGAAAATCTAATGTGATCTAGTCATTCGATTTCTGAAATTTTACTATCTCTGACTACTCATGTATTATGCTTCTGTTGACAGCCTTTTCTCACATGGCCTCAAGGTTGATCTGTGTTGCAGCATGAGTCGGGATTTCTCCCCAAGGCCAAACAACATTCCTTCGGATGTGTACCCCGCATTCTGTTGATCCGCCCATCTCTCCGTGTCATTCCAGTTTTAGTGTGTGTGCTGCCAAAGCAAGCACTGCCCATCTCTCTGTGAACACTGGCTGTCAAGAATAAGGCTGCTCTGAGCAGAGGTGTTACGGTCCTGCCTGCTTTTCTTTTGAGGTGGTTCTGTGTTTAGGTGTTTGAGGAACTGCCATGCCTTTGCCTCAAAGGTTGTACCATGTTATCTTTCTTCCAACATCAGTCCAATTTCTCCACATCCTCACCAAGGCTTGCTGTTTTCTGATTTTTTGCATGAATTTTTTTTTTTGTAATATCATCCTAATGGAAGTGACGTGGTATCTCATCATGATTTCATTTGTATGTATTTGGGCAACAAATAATTCTTGTATTCTCTCACCTTGCCCCTGATTGCCTCTTGGCTCATTCATGTTGTTTCATTTTTCTCACATATTCAACAGATGTGCAAATATCTGTACTGCGTCCTAGAGTATGAGCTCCTTAAAGGAAGGCAAAGAATTTTGTGTTTCTCTTAGAGTTCTCAGAGTTAGTGTCTTTGTTCCTATATGCTTTTTGATCAGGGTGATTGTTTCAATCACTTTCAGTGGCAGAAAGCAGGAACCACTCTGGCTGCCTAAAGGAGAAGCAGAATTAAGAGACAACCATGGATGTCTGCAGGTTCATAAGAAGAGTTAGAGAAGGGGGAATGGCTGAGCATCCAAGAGCAACTCTGCAGGACTGGCCAACAGGACAACTGCTGTATCCGGCAGGACCCCCCCGAGGCTCTCTGGGACATGATTTCACAAATGTGTCCCGGGGATCAGGAAGTCATTGCTGCTACAACTGGAAGTTCTTTTTTTTAAAATATTTATTTATTTTTATTACAAAGTCAGATATACAGAGAGAAGGAGAGACAGAGAGGAAGATCTTCCGTCCGATGAGTCACTCCCCAAGTGAGCCGCAACGGGCCGATGCGCGCCGATCCGAAGCCGGGAACCTGGAACCTCTTCCGGGTCTCCCACACGGGTGCAGGGTCCCAATGCATTGGGCTGTCCTCAACTGCTTTCCCAGGCCACAGGCAGGGAGCTGGATGGGAAGTGGAGCTGCCGGGATCAAGGTGAGGACTTTAGCCACTAGGCCACGCCGCTGGGCCCAACAACTGGAAGTTCTAAGATCCACTCATGCCCATTGTACCAGAAAAAAAAAAAAATGGAGGCTCCACATTCCACCTCTTGGTACCCAGGAGCAACAACTGGTTCATGAAATCCTCTCTAACAAAATACAATCTATTCTTAAGTGGGTTTGCTCACAGAGTACTGCAAAACTGGCAAGAAAATGTCCAATACCTTACTCCTGCCTCTTAAATTTCATTTGACTGTATCTAATCGATGAGATATAAATCTTGTCAATAATTTCAACTTCAAGGGAATTTAGCAGATAACCCCTTTTATCTCTCTCCAATCACTGAAGAAGATAAAGGCGTATCAGAAAGGGCTGAGAGTTGAGTGCAAATCACCCCTTTTCCAATATTTACCATCAGGATGAAAATGATGATTACAAAAATATATCTCTGATAGCAACTGCCATCACCATGTAAGAGATTAAGCCACGTTTGAAGCCATGAGGTGTGACTTCAGCTTGATACTTTCTCTTAGATTGTTCTGGGTAGTACATGTTGCTCCTTGCGCCAAATTCCTGGCAAAATTACAAAGTCAAAGAAATGACTTTCTTGGTGGCCCTTGAATGGTGTCCCAGAGTCGCCAATCGCCACTGTTTTTCCTGGCTGCTCTCAGAACTTAGCTTTCGTTCTTTGTCAAAGCTATACTTCACAGAGTTCTCGATCTTTCTCTTTGTCAAGGAGAGCAAGCATTTTGGGTGAGCCCATTGGTTCACGTCTCCGTTCTATAGCTTCACATTAAGATCCTTCAGAGCAGTTGGCCATTTCTCATGCATCTGATAATTTTAAGGAATTATCTGAATGCTATATCTACTTGATCTGGACAAGTATTTCAGAAAACCAACTCACTAAAAAGCTGTGAGTTGCACTGGTCGCTTGGGGTCACGTACTTGAGATTCTTGACCTCTTTTTTCACTGTGCATCCGGTAGGTCAATGTCACTCTGAAGATGGAGAGCATGAGAAAGGGAAGGAGTCTAGCCAACTGTTTTTGTTCACAAATCTTATTTCACAAGTTCACAAGTTTCATATTCTCTCATTCTCTCTCTCTCTCTCTCTCTCTCTCTCTCTCTCTCTCTCTCACACACACACACACACACACACATACACACACACACACACACACACACACACTTCTTGAAGGTCCTGAACTGACTGGCAGTTAACACAGGCTCTCACAGCCTCTTTTCTATCCACTGAAAAATTAACCCTCAACTACAAACTACAAAGTTGGTTGTGAAACCATGAGGTACAGGTGTATAGGGCTAGCTTCAGCTACAACTAGATGTTACATTCAGGGCTCAAATAACTTCCTGTATCCGGTCTTCAGCATCCCTAGGGCTGAGTCTCCTACTACACTGACTTAATGCTCCTACTCCGTGATGACCTCTACCTGCTCTGAGCTTTCTCTTTGTGGTGGTGAAATGCAAGTACCTGCCAAAACATCTCAGGTAAGTAAAACAACCATGAACCCTTTCAGATTACAAGATTACAAGAACAAGTCTCTTGTAATCCAACCCTCTTGAAAGTCAAAGATGTTTTCCGTTTCGAATAGGTTAAGCCCCTTGACATATCTTGAGTCAATTATTATGACCCAAGAAATACGGCATAGAAATTGATTTTAAAGGTATCACATGTGCTACCACAAAGTCTTAGGTTGAGGGTCCTTAGATGTCACAAATTCAATATGGAGGGCATTTTACCCATCCCCCAAGTTGGAGTTTGTAACCAGAGAAGAAGAGAACATTACCTGGGGAGATAAATGTTGATGATGTTTCTTCTTCTTCTGAAGGGCAACAAGTATGGAACCTGATATAGGATAGACTGATTAATTGAGGTATAAGTGGGTAGTACTAAATCCTAAGTGTTTCCCTTCCTTGCCCCAGCCCAACAACTTCTGCAGGTAAAAAGGCATCTAACAAATTCTTTACTGATATCCAATGAGTATCCTTTTATGCAGCAACTGAGCTCTGAGAAGGTGAGAGTCCGGTGAGCTACCAGGAGCAATCCAATTGCTCCAGAAGAAATTGGACGGAACGGAGTTGCTTGTTGACATCTCCAAGGGGAAGCAAATAGTGTCTGAAAGGGCTGGGATTGACTCAATAGCATTCAAAAAGACCTTACTGTTCAAGTAGACTCAACTATCGTTCAGGCACAACTCTACGGCATGCAACCCACGTCTCTGCATGAAAATCGGTCTAAGTAAGGCCTTTTTACAAAAGTTTTGACCAGAATTTTTTAAAAAAAGATTTATTTATTTATTTTTATTGGAAAGTCAGACTTACAAAGAGGAGGAGAGACAGAGAGAAAGATCTTCCATCCACTGGTTCGCTACTCAAGTGGCCACAATGGCCAGAACTGTTTTGATCTGAAGCCAGGAGCCGGGAGCTTCTTCTGGGTCTCCCATGTGAGCGCTGGGTCCCAAGACTTTGGGCCATCCTCTACTGCTTTTCCAGGCCAAAGGCAGGGAGCTGGATGGGAAGTGGAGCAGCCAAGACACAAACCAGTGCCCATACAGGATCCTGGAGCATACAACGCGAGAACCCCGGCTATTATGCTACCAGGCTGGGCCCTTGACCAGAAATTTATTTTTTTAAAGACTTATTATTTATTGGAAAGCCGGATATACAGAGAGGAGGAGAGACATAGAGGAAGATCTTCCATCCGATGTTTCACTCCCCAAGTGAGCTGCAACGGGCCAGTGCGTGCCAATCCTATGCCGGGAACCAGGAACCTCTTCCAGGTCTCCCACGCGGGTGCAGGGTCCCAAAGCCTTGGGCCGTCCTCGACTGCTTTCCCAGGCCACAAGCAGGGAGCTGGATGGGAAGTGGAGCTGCCGGGATTAGAACCGGCGCCCATATGGGATCCCGGCGCGTTCAAGGCAAGGACTTTTAGCCGCTAGGCCACGCCGCCGGGCCCGACCAGAAATTTTAATCTATTTTTTTGTGGTATTCAAAAAATAAATGCGTTTTTCTAGTGGATATAAAGAAAGCTAGAGTTTTCTATACAAATAGCTATCTAAATAGGCAGATGTATGACAGTAATAGCCAGAAGCATAAATACAGTTGGGGGATACAACGCTAACCCCATGGCAGAAGAGAGAGAAGTGAGGAGAATGTTGAACTTAGAAGGCCAGCTGTGAGGCACTGTCTCCTGTGGACCAAATTACAGATGAGGACCATGCAGTCCAGGTCTCTTCTCAAATGTACTAAGAGTTCCACTTTGGTCTGTCACAAGGCAGAGAATGAACGTGATAGAACACAGATTAGCGAAAGTCACATCAATGGCTTTCCAATTCTTTGGTCTTACCTGCTCTAACTTAGAAGGCCTCATGAGTTTTACCCTAACTTTTATCTCTGCTGTGATTATTTCTGGTTCCTTCGCATTTTACAACAAATAGCTGAATCCAAATAAGGAACAGAACACTGGGGGAGTGGGGGTGTATCATTCCTATTTTGTTACCATAGGAACCTGCTCTCAGTAAAAGTATCAAGCAAGTCGTTTGTCTTCCCCAGCTCTGGGTTGGCACCCCAGCTGTGTCTCTCAGAACCTTCCATCCCCTGGGTAATTCCTCATATCTCAATTCTTCAGTGGCCCTTGTGTTTCTACAAATTGGTGCTCTGAAGTCAGTCACATACTCTTAGCTAAACGTATCTGATAATAGCTTCAAATGCAATTTCACCTCGGATGTTTGAGTGTTGGACTAGGCGCTGAAAGTCATTAACATCAGCAGTGCAATTCCATCCACCAGCTGCCGAGAAGACAGGACTTTGGCACGGTTCAGGTCATAACTGGGCTTCTTGCCTTAGGGTTGATAACACAGGTGTGTTCAGTTGCACAAGAATAATGTGTCCACTTTTTTACATAGTAGATCTCAGTGTTTATTTTTTTCATGCAGAAGGAAGATAGGGGTCTGAAGTAATGTATGAGTAAGGAGAAGAAGCCAAATTTGAATGATTTCAGAGACAAAATGAAATCTGATGGGAGTTTGTGAGCAAGGAATGCCAGCTTTTTGGCATCTACCAGGACAGAGCTCTTAAAGGAAAGATGTCAGAGAAAGTAGAGGCACAAGAGAAAAGAGTGTATTTTATTTTTGGATATGTCAAGCTTGGGCCATTGAGCTTGAAATAGAGCCTCTCTTCTAGGGAGGGAAAAGAGGCCTGGGAATAGATATAAATTGTTGACATGTCAGTGGTAAATGAAATGATGCCAGCTGAAAGTTAGCCAGGAGAATGTATTTCAATGAATCATTTGAGAGAGAAATGGGTTGAGATTGGGCCCCTGGAAAGCATCAATATATGTATTGGGGTGGGAGGAGAGGGAGGAGGGGGAAGCCATACAGGAGATCAGAAGGGGAGATTAGTAGGAGCAACCTGAACAGTTTCATGGGAATTCATGGTCTTTGCAGGATGCAACACTACAGAGTAAAATGTTTACTCTCCTCTGTTCCATCTCCCTTCCATACCAAGTTATGCCTGCTCCAATCTTTGTGCTACTAAGCTTTCCTGAGGACACAAGGAAGAAGGTATACAAAGCAAAAAGCCTACCGGTCAGAAATCCCAGTTCCTAGTCCGGGAACTGAGCAGGACAAGTCTAGGGACCTCTGCTACTTTCTGGGCCTTAGCTTTCTCACTTACTGATGAGTAAGTTCAAACAACTTGTCTTTAAAGAATAGCAGTAAAGCTTTCATCTTCGGTGTTTCTGCCCACAAGAGCAGCAAAATCCCTACCCTGCTGGCCTCTGAGGCACATGAGATAAAAGATATGGAACCAGAGCTTGCAGATGAAAGAAACGCACTGAAGTTGCTATCGAATTAAAACCTTCAGCAGTCAAGAAGGCTTAACACGCCGACCAACCACTGCAATACATTGACAGGACATACACAACGTGTGAGGTCATATCTATCCCTACTGGCTAGCCTTGCACCTCCCAAGGCACTCACCAATGACTGCTGAGGAACAAACAAGGTAGAATTGAAGATGATGGACTCTGGATCCAATTCACTCAGTTTCTGGTCCACCAGATATGCTGTTTCTTCACCTCTAGAATGATGATAATCATAGAGCTTGAAAATTAGTTGAAAAAACTTTAGAGTAATGCCTGGCACACAGAATGCCCTAGTAAATATTGGTTCCTATTATTTCCAAATAATGACCTATTCTTGGGGCAATGAGCATCCATCCATCCATGTACGTACATAATGAGCCTTGTTCCTGGACACATGTTGGATCACAATAGCAGGTGGCAGTGCTTCCGTGTAGCCAGTATCTCCCCTTGGAAAAACTTCTAAATGCAAACAGCTTCCAAGTCCAACCAAACAGTGGAAAAATCCCAACTGCTCGAGACACTTTTTTCAGATGATTTCCACAAAGAGGCAAGGAGGAGCCTTTGAAAGCTTACCAAAAACTCACCATAGATAATATTTCATGGTTGGAACTACAAGAATTTTAAAGGCATTTGCTTTTTGGAGCCAGATTTGGGGGATCTGACTTACAAGGCTGTTTGAGAGGTAGAATTTGTTAGAAAGAGATGCTGTATTTGTGGTTAAAAAAAAATGTAGGTTTCATATCCACATGCTAAAGTGGACTTTGGCCTGAAAACTTGCTCAGATTCTGTTTCTAGTGGGCTATTAGGTTAAGGGAAAACGAAAGGGATTCTTACATCACAAAGAAAAGGCAAGGAGATATATCAGAATGAACAAAGAAATTATAAAACATATTTCCTCTGTTTTATCAGAAATATCTGCTCTACCATTTCCTATAATTTGTTCCAAAAAGAAAAACTCTAGAAACAGCAATGGTATGGCAGCTTAGCAGTAATTTCTTGTATTTTGTAGGGGAACTGGTGAAGTACCAAAATATTCAAGCATTCTGCTAGAAGAGGGTGGGTGATTAACAAAGAGATCAGCTCAGGGATTCACCATGGCAAAGGCAGGTGCTTTGGGCGTCGTCCTCAGAGACCAGCTCTCCTCACCCTCGGCATTCTAAGACTCCCTCGAAAGTTCTCCAGTCCCTTTGCTTACCATTCATAGAGCACTGCCCTCCATCAAAATCCCTCTACATGTTAGTTGTTTTCTTGCTTATTGTCTCTTTTCTCCACTAGAATTGGTTCCCTGAGACAGTGGGTGTCGTGCTACTTATTGTTCTCCCAAGTTCTCAGACCTTCCAGGACACAGAGGGTGCTCAGGAAATATGTACTGGTTGAATGAGTAGATGAGTGGATGAATCCAAGGGCACCCACAGCCGTTTTGAATAAGCCATCAAAAAATTCAGTGTTGCATATACATTCTCAGCCAGTTGGGTCACCTGATTGCACTGACAAGCATTTGACCAAATTAAATGGTCCAATCAATCAAAAAAGATGAGCTTGAGAATTTCGTTCAGAATCTCAGTGTCCACTAATTTTGACAGAGGAGCTTAAAATTATCCTCGTGGTGTACCTATTCAATAAATGTATTCCCTACTTGGCTGCTTCTACAGCTATAACTAATGCTAGAAGAACAAACAATATATTAACTTGCAGAACAATTAATTTGTGGGAGTATAATGGTCGATTGAGGGCAATCAAATTAAATCAAGGGCTTAGTGATTATGGAACAATTGACCTGCATGTGGGTAGGATATTGACCGTGGAATCAACTGAGAGCTGGGGCAAGGCTCATGATGCTATACCAAGCTTGCATGCTTATCTTCAATGACTAAGAAGGATTTCCCAGAGTTCAGTAGTACTGAGTGGTTGAGAGACAGCTGCTTCTCCTGTAATTGGGGGGAAAGAAACATTGAGAAACAACAGGAAGGAGGCGAGAGGACAGCCTGGCTGGCAGGCACCAGGCACTAATACTCTCACACTCACGCACGCAGGCTCCCATGGGCACACGTGCCTGAAACAAAAGGCAGTTCTCCAAAACCCCAAAGCATTGAAGATAAAACAGTGCCTCCAAAGTACATACCCAGCAGGAACGTATAAATGAGGGACTAGGACCGTGTCCTGCGTGTTTTTATTAGGAAGAAATATAAACTACTGACTGTTGGAATGGTTTTTCTCAAAAAAAAAAAAAACTATTTTACCAAAGGCACTGAGTTCAATAAGTGTTTCTTCAAGTGAAGAAAGTGTGAACTGTTCTGTATGCCTGATATCAACTGCTTGTGGCTATAGATGTGAAATACAGATAATTTCAAAGCCACATCGACAAAGCCCTTCCCTGAAGTCACAAGGAGGGGTTGTTCATATCCTAATGATGATGAGTATCACGGTTCTTTACCAGTAGGAAAAAAAACATTTGCTGTGGAAAAAGAGATTATTCTCCCGGGAGTTAGCTTGTAGAACCAATACCATGGACATCAGAACTCAGGGCCAAAAATAAAAGTTGGCAATGCAGAAGGGAGAAAGAGTCATGAATTTTCCAGTTCAACGGATTCTATACTGAGCGATGAAGAGCTGCGTGGTGGCAAAGGGGAGGCAGAGATGTTTTTATGGCATAAGTAAAACTTGAGAAAGTGGAACCAAGATGGCAGCTAAGAGGCTTGGGGCTGAAGCACCTCCCACAAAGACACCAGTGCAAACCACTTCACAAGAACCGCAGAAGTCCAGGGGCCGGGGAGGGGTTGTCAATGTGCAGGGAACCACGGTACCTCATCTTGTTTTCAAGAAAATTCCCACTGGGCCTGGTGCGGTAGCCTAGTGGCTAAAGTCCTCGCCTTGCACACACCAGCATCCCATATGGGTGCTGGTTCATATTCCAGCAGCCCCACTTCCCATCCAACAACCTGCTTGTGGCCTGGGAAGGCAGTTGAGGACAGCCCAAAGCCTTGGGACCCTGCACCTACGTGGGAGACCTGGAAGAGACTCCTGGCTCCTGGCTAGGGATCAGCGCAGCTTCAGTCATTGTGGCCACTTGGGGAATGAATCAGCGGTTGGAAGATATTCCTCTTTGTCTCTCCTTCTCTCTGTATAGTTGACTTTCCAATAAAAATAAATAAATACTTTTAAAAGAAAAGCAGAAAAGATTTTCTACTGAAGAAAGCAAGATGCAAGCGTGCTTTGTCACCGAGTCCCAATGCATCCTGCTGGAGAGAGGCAGAGTGGGCGGGGCCCTGGTGTCAGGCCCATTGTGAAACACTCCATCACATGGAGCTTTGCAGGCTGATCCCTGGAGGTGTCTGGAGCCTCCACAGAAAACATCTGCCACCAAGCCTCTCCTACCCACAGGCAGAAAACAGAATTCCAGCTGTGCAGAGGGACTTCAGCAGGAGCTGGGACCTCCCCTGAGAGCACACAGCTTGGCCTACTGCTGACGCCTAGCATCTGATCCAACCCCAAAGGCCTCCAGCCCCAGCCACTGTGTCCAGAATGGGCATCTAGACTTACCTGGCCTCAGGCTGAGATCCACGGTCCCAGGGGTTTGGACTCATTTGCTGAGTGTCACTGTCTGCACCTGCTGGGCCCCCCAGGGAATTGGTGGGGACTTGTGGTGGTGGGTCCCAGGCATGACAGCCTGGGGTCACAACACAAGATGGCCAGGGGGCCACCTTCATCACACTCTACCAACTGTTGGCACACAGCAAGGGGCCATGGGACTGTGTGTTAAGACTCAGTGCTAGGCAGATCCATGAAGCAAGTGTCCGGGCACAAAGCATGTGGATTTGCCGTAGGAGCAGGCACGCAGGGAGACAGACTCTTCTTGGCATATGTCAGCCTCCCTCCCAGCTCCCGGTGAGGCTGGTATCACCTCCAAGATGACACAGGGCCCAGTGCCTCTCTGCCCCAATTCATTCGTGCCTGTGTAGCTGAGGGACTGCTCCTACCACTCTCAGCAGTCAGCAAGGAACCCCTGGAGCTCCAAACCACTGGCAGAAAATTGCCTGGCACCGGCTAGAACTTCATGATCTTTGTGCCCAGGTCAGTGCACTGGACCGCAGCAGTACTCCAGGCAGTCCCTGCCCCAGCCAATAGCACCAATGCCTGATGGACGCAGCATCAGACAGTGAGCTCTGCTCGGCCGCAGGCAGGCCATAGCCAGAGCAGCTTGTGGTTCAACCCTGAGGCTGCACTTGGGAGCTAGTAACATGGCCTCTGCAGGCATAAAACAGACAGTGCAAGCACACCACAAGCCCAGAAAGAATCTTCTAAGAATCTCTAGGTACTTCTCAGTTCACTCTGAACAACACGTCCACTGCAGCTTTCTGATAAATTTCGGTCTGGGGAGAATTGTTAGACTGAATTTAAAAACACACTTACACACACATCAATAACAGACGTGAGGCAAACCATGACGTACGGCGCTATTTAGTGATGACATAGCAAAGGCATTCCTTGGCTCTGAGAAAATGAACAGATTGCTTAGGGTTCTAGTAGCACGGCCACAAAGAAAACCAGATTTCTACCATCCATCCTTCACTGCAGAGACAATATTGTGCACAAACAATCATCATGAAATTTCAGGGAGCCATGACCACATCTAACAGGCGCAGTCAGTGCTGGGAACCATCCAGCAGCTGCAGTTTCAAAGTGCTCACATGAAGACTTCGATGGCGTTTTTAAGGAAATCCAACACATGTCAAGAGAACAGAGAATTATTTAATATTCTGACTGAGATCTGATAGAACTGGAAGCAATTAATCAAAGCCAAGCAGGAATTTTTTCCAATAAAAAGTGTATTCAGTGAAATTTAAAATGTGATAGAAGGCATGACTTAGATGAAAACGGGGTGGGGGGATAGTGAGCTTGGAGTTGGCGTTGCAGCGTAGTGTGCTAAGCCATTGTCTGCAATCCTGGAATCCCATGAGGGATTTGAGTCCCAGCTTCTCTACTTCTAATCTAGCTCTCTGTTCATGTTCCTGGGAAAGCATCAGAAGGTGGGCCAATTCTTGGGTTGACTGCAGCCATGTGGGAGACCCTGACAATGTTCTAAACTGCCTGACAAAGCACCAGCTCAGAGTGAACCAGCTGGTAGAAGCTTTCACTCTCTGTATCTCTATATCTCTCTCTGTCCCGCTTTATAATTCTGCCTTTCAAACATACAAAATTGAAAAAAATTAAAAGAGAATCAGTGAGTTTAAATACAGGCTTTGTAAACATGCATTTGGAAGAGCCACAAAGACAAAGAAGAATGAAGAAACTTGTGGGCAGTGTGAATGGCATCAAAAGAGTGAGTCTTTGAGTTCCTGGGATTCAAGAGAGAATTGAGAGTGACAAGGATAGAAAGCACACCCAAAGAGACAGTGCCGGAAAGCTTCCCAGAGAGGAAGACCAGCACCAGCAATGAAGATCGCTGTAGAAAAAGAGTCTGTAACTAGACGGCACCACTGCTGAATTCCTTTTTTTTTTCCCCTAAAGATTCATTTACTTTTATTGGAAAGGTGGATATGCAGAGAGCAGGAGAGACAGAGAGGAAGATCTTGTGTCCAATGATTCACTCCCCAAGTGACCGCAATGGCTGGAGCTGAACCAATCCGAAGCCAGGAGCCAGGAGCTCTTCCGGGTCTCCCATGCGCATGCAGGGTCCCAAGGCTTTGGGCCATCCTCGACTGCTTTCCCAGGGAGCTGGATGGGAAGTGGAGCTGCGGGGATTAGAACCAGCACCCGTATGGGATCCTGGTGTGTGCAAGGTGAGGACTTTAACCACTAGGCTATTGCGCCAGGGCCCACTACTGAATTCTTAAGGAGGACTCACCACCAATCCATCTTAAAGCATTTCAAAATTAGAATAGGAAGGAGTTCTTTCAAATTCATTTTATGAGGCCAGCACTATTTTAAAACGAAAACCAGATAAGGATGCAACAATAAATGAAGGTACAGGTCAATATCCTTAATGAACGTACTTGCAAAACATGAACAAATTGAATTCAACAACATATTACAGAAAAGGCTGGTTCAGTATATGTAAGCCAAAAAATGTAATACATTCTTGACAGACATGACAGAGAAAGAAAGGACATCCAAACCAGATGGAGGAAATATGACTGTCCCTGCTGGCAGATGACAGCATCTTATATACAGAAAACACCAAAGATTTCACCAAAAAGCTGTTGGCATTAATAAAAACAAATAGCAAAGTTGTAGAATACAAAATCAATGTATAAAAATCAATGGTGTTATGTACTAAGAGTAAATCATCTAAAAAGGAGTTCAAGAAAGCAATTCCACTCCTAATAACTATCAAAAGAAACCCTTATTAATTATTTGGTAATAAATGTATCCAAAATGGTGAAAGATCCCTATAGTTAAAACTGTAAGTCATTGATGACATAAATTTAAGAGGACAAAAAGAAATAAAAAGGCATTCTATGTTCATGGACTGGAAGAATCCATCTTAAAAATGTAGATACTACTGCAAGGGATTTATAGATCCAATGCAATCCCTATCAAAGCCCAAATGGTATTTGTCATAAAACAATTTTTAAAGCTACTAAAATGTATATGGAACCACAAAAACTGTAAAAAATCAAAATCATCATGAAAAAAGTACAATGTAGAAGAGATTATACTACTTGATTTCAAAATTTATTACAAAGCTACGGTAATTAAATAACCTGGTGTTCGTAAAAACACATTCATAGACTAGTAGAACAGAATTAAAAACCTACAAGCAGACTAACACATCTGATGCCTGACATGGGTGCTAAGAACACTTCAATAAATGTTTCTGGGAAAACTGGAGAGCTAAATGCAGAAGAGTGAAACTTGACCCCTCTCTCCTATCATGTAGAAAAGACCTAAATGTGAGACCTGAAATTTGAAACTCTTAGAAGAAAACATTCAAAAAACACTTCAGGAAAATGGAATGTGAAAGGGTTCTCTAGACCAGATCCTAAAAGCACCGGAAATAAAAGCAAAAACCAGACAAATGGTATTTCATCAAACTAAAGTGCTTTTTCACAGCATAGAAAAAGACAAAGTAGAAATATAAGCTACAGAATGGGTGTAAATATTTCTAAAGTCACATTGTGGCAGAGAAGGCAAACCTGCGCCCTCAATGCCAACATCCCATATGGGTGCCAGTTCAAGTCTTGGCTTCTCCACTTCTAATACTGCTTGGGCCTGGAAAACAGTGAAAAATCCCCCAAGTTCTTGGCTCCCTGCACCTAAAAGGGAAACCAGAAATAAGCAAATGGCTCTCGGCTTCTTCAGCCAGGCTCAGCCCTGGCTGTTATAGACATTGGGGTATGAAAGTACAGATGGAGAATTTGTGTGTGTGTGTGTGTGTGTGTGTGTGTGTGTGTGTGAGAGAGAGAGAGAGAGAGAGAGAGAGAGAGAGAGAGAGAGAGAGAGAGAGAGACTGCATTTCAAATAAATAAAGAAGTTCTTTTTTTTAAAAAAAAAAAAAGGATGAGAAAATGAAAAGATTTGGAATATGCACTCAGGGCAAGGGGTTAATATCCAGGATATGCAAGGACTCTAAACCAGTCAATAGCAAAAAATAAAATAAAATCTAAAAAATATAAAATATAAAAATCTACAAGAATCAAGATGGTGGAATAGAGTAAGGACACATTTAGCAGACAGAGAAACATTAGCCAGTGTAAAGCAGAGAGGACACGTTCCAGGAAATAGGAGAGGACAGGACAACAGCAGAGGGGTACCTGGAGACTGACAGACAGGGGAAAGGGGTTGACACAACAGTGTGGTGTTGCAGTGACTGACTCCAGAGGCATTCAGTAAACAGTGATCAGAATTGCATCTGCAGCCAGAACTCCACCAGCACCAAGGTGGGAAAGGAGTGTTCACTGGGAGCTCAGGAGGTGAACCCAGATAAAGAACTGCTTATTCTGATGGTCTGTTGGATTTGACCAGGAACAGAGACAGAGCAGCAGATTCCAGACAGGGAGTCCAGGAACAGGGTGGCTCTCACAGCCCAGTCTGCCTGCTAGAGCTAAATTGGGTGTCATTTTGTTTAAGGAGGCAAAGGCTATGAGAAAAGACTATGCATGCTGGTAATGAACTCATTCTGACTCAGTGAACTGCAACAACATGGCATCCTTAAGGTCCCACCCAACATAGGTCCAGGGAGACCTCAACCTAATGGCCAGCAGATCCAGCACTCCACTAGTGGCACATCAGATGCCATTTTGTCCAGTGTGGCAAAGATGTTGAAACTGCAGGGACAACAGTGAGCTGTGCATGTGCTGAACTGGGAGTGAACTCACTGAGCTTAGTGCATTGTACTGGTCCCACAGGGAAAATAACATCGACTTTGGCATCCTATGGGTTAAAATAGGTTCACATGGCCCTCAGAACTAATGCCCAACACATTCTGGCAAGATCAGCACCACCAATACCTGAGCTATAAAGGACACCTGGAGTCTCCCTAATCCTGGAACTGCTTGAACTGGAAGTGGAGAAAGGTCGTAGAGACAGTGATACAGCATCAGCATCAGCATAGAATCACAGGAGGTGGAGACTGTTGAGCCAGGAGCTGGGGATATGGAGACAATGGTGAAAGTCAAACATCAGAACCCAGACCTGGAACTCATTGGAGGAAGTGGCACAGCACAAGTGACTGCAAACAAAGAGCTGTGTACCAACCACAATAAGTAAAACTGAATTGTAGACCTGTGGGTGACACAGCTTAGACATCTACTCCACGGAGAAGAATCTGAACCAGAAGGACAATGACCAAGAGCAAAAGAAGAGACAGAGGCACATGAATATTACTGAAGACTCCCCTGCAAAACAGCAAAAGCCTATACCAACCTCAGAGTTGATTGAGGAATACATAGAGAAAATAGAGGATACAGAACTTAAAATACTTGTTATAAAGCTTCTTATCAACAACGAGAAGCAATAATAAAGGAGTTCAAGAAATTTAAGGAACATGTCACACAGAAAATGAGTCAAAATAAAGCTGATATATCAGAAATAAAGAATACAGTGGAGCAAATTAAAAGTACAGTGGAGTGTCTCCAAAATAGAATGAAGGAAGCAGGAGAAAGAATCTCAGAATTGAAAGATATTTCCTATCACCGGGGTAACACACAAAGGGCGAGAAGCAGAGCTAAGTCAAGCTAAAAATGGTATTCAAGAACTGAGACACTAATAAAAGGCTAAATATGAGAACTACGGGAGTCCCAGAAGGTGCAGAAGGAGAAACTGGGATTAAATGTGTATTCAATGAAACAATAAGGGAAAATTTCCCTAATCGGGAAAAAAAATTGGAAAACAACATCCAGGAGGGGCACAAAACTCCCAACAGGATTGACCAAATGTGATCTTCACCAAGACACATGATCATCAAGCTCTCTTCAATCGAATATAAGGAAAAGATCCTTATATGTGCATGAGAAAAAAATCAATTGACATATAAAGGACTGCCAGTTAAATTCTCAGGAGACCTCTCACAGGAAACTCTACAGGCCTAAAGAGAATAGAGCGACATATTCCAGAATCTAAAACCAAAAAAAATTGTTGGCCCAGGATGACATACCCAGCAAAGCTTTCCTTTGTCTTTGAAAATGAAATAAAATTCTTCCACAGTAAAGAAAAATTAAAAGAATATGCCTCTTCCAAACCTGCCCTATAAATGATAGTTAAAGATATTCTCTTGACAGAGAAGAGGAATAGCACCCACCAAAACCAAAGGCAAATGTGAAGAATGTCCCAGTAAAATAACAACAGAAGACTAAATCAATGAACAACCCATTGCTAAAATCTCAGGACCAAATTACCACCATTCATATTAACCCTGAATGTAAAAGGCTTGGACCCATCAATCAAACATCATAGGTTAGAAGACTGGATTAAAAAACAAAACCCTACAGGTGATATATGTCACCAGCAAAGATCAGCAGATACCATATCTCATGGAATTTTACTTTTTTTAGTTCCATCTCTTCAAAACACTTTCTTCCTCATTAAATTCTTCACTGACTCACAGATCATACAATAGCATCACTTCCTTCAAGAAGAGTCTTGATTTTCTTTTTCATTTTTTTGGTGATACATTAGTCATCCAGTAGCATGTTATTAAACTTTGTGTCATTTTTAATTCCTTTTTTTTCTTCCTGTAATTGATTTTGTATTGTGGCTTTTCATTTAAGGGGATGTATAGTAACTGTGTAATGGAAACTATCACATCCAGATATGAGAATACAATGCAGTATACATCTCTACTTCCAGATCCAAGACGGACTCCCAATGAAATTATTAACTGTGTCTTAACAATAGGATAATGGACTCTGATATTCTTCATGCCTGCAATGATGGAAATATGACTAGCTATGAAGATCTACACTTTAGTTATAATAGAGGGGAACTCAATGGCTGAGGGGAGGGGTTTTGGGGAGGAGTTTAGGGAAATCCCAGGGCCTATGGAACTATATCATAAAATGATAATAATAATAATAATAATAGTAAAAAAGAAGTTAAAAATAAAAATAAATAAAAATCCAGGTTTAAAAAGGGCAGTAGAGATAAGGAGACATTTGTCAAAGGAAGACATACAAATGACCAACTGCTGTACACAGCATGCTTGAAGTCACTAATGATCAGGGAAATATGATTCAAACCATGAGGAGATATCTTGCTCCAGTATGACTTACTAATACCAAAAAAGGCAAAAGATAACAAGTGTTGCCTGGAATGTGTAGAGAAGGGACCACTTACACACTGCTGACAGAAATGTAAATTAATGTGGAAAGCTGCCTGGTATTAAAAAAAAAATGGAACCCATAGGATGCAGCAACCCCACTCCTCAAGGAAACAAAACCCAGGAGACACCTGAACCTGCCTGTGTATTGCAAAACTACACACAATACGGCCCAGCGGCGTGGCCTAGCGGCTAAAGTCCTCGCCTTGAACGCCCCGGGATCCCATATGGGCACCGGTTCTAATCCCGGCAGCTCCACTTGCCATCCAGCTCCCTGCTTGTGGCCTGGGAAAGCAGTCTAAGAGAGCCCAAAGTCTTGGGACTCTGCACCTGTGTGGGAGACCTGGAAGAAGTTCCTGGATCCTGGCTTCGGATCGGCATAGCATCGGCCGTTGCGGCTCACTTGGGGAGTGGATCATCGGATGGAAGATCTTTCTCACTGTCTCTCCTCCTCTCTGTATATCTGACTTTCCAATAAAAATAAATAATAAATCTTTTAAAAAAGAAAAAAACACTACACACAATAGCCAAAAATAGAAAAAAACACTACACACAATAGCCAAAAATCTGAAACAACCCGAGTGTCCACAAACAAATGAAGGAACGTGGTACGTATACTCAATGGAATATTACTCAGCCATCAAAGGATGAAAGCTTGTCACTTACAACAATATGGATGGAACTGGAACTCATCCCGGTCAGTGAAATAAGCCTGGCACAAAAAAAACAAATACCCTATGTTCTTACTCATACATGATGTGTTTAAAAATAATTTAAAAACAAACAAAAAAACTAGGTAATCCTCTAGATGTTAAAAACATATTGAGGATTAGCAACTGGTGGCCGGGGAGGGGAAGATTGGGAAAGGTGGATTGAGGGTGCTGATCTTGGCTCTCTTCATGGAAGTTAGCTGTGGGGCTCTGCCCAGCAGGGTGCCCATAAACAATGTGAATGTACTATGCATTTTTTTCCACTTTAAGAACACTAGAAGATGGCATTTCAGATGCTCTCACTATTAAAAAATAAGTTAGATGCTGAAAAGAGTAAATATATTTACCCTGGTTGGATATTACACGATTTAATGTTTGCTAAAAGTTCTTCTTTAAAAAAGATTTATTTAGTATTTTTTATTAGAAAGTCAGATACACAGAAGAGGAGAGACAGAGAGGAAGATCTTTCATCCGCTGGTTCAGTCCCTAAGTGGTCATAATGGCCGATGCTGAGTCGATCTGAAGCCAGGAGCCAGGAGCTTCTTCCAGGTCTCCCAAGGCTTTGGTCCATCCTCAACTGCTTTCCCAGGTCACAAGTAAGAAGTCAGATGGGAAGTGGGGCTGCCGGGGTAAGAACCAACACCCATATGGGATCCCAGCGCGTACAAGACGAGGACTTTAGCCACTAGGCTATCACATTGGACCCTGTTAAAAATTCTTAAATTAAAAATCTCTTTCTATGCTTCATAGGTATCTGATGAATTATGAATGAATTAATTATTGTTCCCATAATGTTTTACATAAAGTACTCCATTTAACTTCACAACAACCCCACAGGATAAATGCAATCATTTGGGGTTTGGCAGAATGGAATTTAAGCTCAAACAGCCACTGAAAGATGGAGCCAGCTATAGGAGACATACATACTGCCATGAAGCAGCCAACAATTTGGGAAAGATTTGCCAGCGAAAGTCAGGTTTGAATTTAGCATCCAGGATGGGACACCCTGAACTTGGGAGCAAGCTGATTTCCTCTGGGATCTTACGTACCTTGCTCCCAGGAGAGGGAAAGAAGAGTAGAGAAAAGTACTGGTCAGCCCAGTGAGAACCAGCACTCAGCATGAGCCCTGGTGGCACTTGGGAACTTCCTCAGGGACTTGGCGTCCTCAGCGGCAGAAGGCATACCTTCCTATTTGGACCACTACAAGGCTTCATGCCTACTTAAAGAGGTGCGAGTCAACTCGACTCCTACAGGTGTTTAATGGGCCCGAGGAGGGAACGTGAGGTGGTTGTGCTGGTGGTCCATGGTGGACATCATCCAGAGTCACTTGGTCATATTTTCTAGAGGAAAATGATTCTCAGAAACCAGAGTCTTGAGAGAGGTGGCAAGGAAATTGGGACGCTGTCTCAGACAGAAAGGACTTGGGAAGAGAAAAAGAGGAAAGAGAGTACCTAGATACGGGAGTAGAATGAAGATGACAAACGGGCATAGACCACGGACAGAGCAGCCTTAGCAGGGGCTGGCTGGGCGAGGGCTGGCTGGTTACAATGAGACGGGTGGAGCAGTGAGCCTCCACTACCATTTCATCACCTTACACAAACCAGAGACAATTCAGCAGGAAGCAAACCATGCAAGCCTCTGCGTCTCTTAGTGCATCCGGATTTGTGCAGTCCTGCCCCACCTGCTTAGAAATGATTGCTGAGTCCACAGCCTTGTCAGCAGCCATCGGATCCCTTCACTGCGCAATGCATGTGACAGGGGAACAAATGAGCATCAGATGAGAAAAGGCAGGAGGACTCCATGTTGTATGTCAAGAGACAGAGGAAGCAAAATCCTAACGTTGTAATGAAGAGATGGAAAGATTGTCAAGACATCCCAGGTACAAGATAAATCATCGCCTCAACAATGTGATCGCCCCGTTCCCGGGCACACAATACTCCAGGTGAACATCCCCTTTTCTAGACAAAGCAATTGTGCCCCGAGACAAGAACAATTTCCCCGCATACCACAGAGGAGGCGAGAGGTGGCACTTTGGATAAGAGGTTGAACGTGCCTGTCGCACGCATTCTCATTGCCTGCCCAGGGGGCAGCCATTGGCCACGACAACTCTCTCATGCTATTCCAACTAATCCAGCTCCCAAACTGGCCATGGGAGTAGAAACCTGCTTGGAACTGAGCAAATTAAAGGCTGTTCTTAGAAAAAACAGCACTGTGAGTTCCTCCGCAGCCCGCCTGTCTGCCTCTAGCCTGGCTAGGTCCTTCCTGCCTCTGTATGCAGAACAATCCCACATTGCAACAACCTGCTGGTGACAGGAGGTCTCTCTCTCTCTCTCTCTCTCTCTCTCTCTCTCTCTCTCTCTCACTCTCTCTCACTATCTCCTTCTCTCTTCCTATCTCTTTCTGTCTCAGAAGTACAGTATTTTGCCATTCAAATAGAGTTCGACTGGTGCTTAAAATAAGTGTTAACTCCAGGTAGGCCACTTTTTTTGACTACTACAGGGAAATGCAGTTAGGACAAGAGGGTTTTAAAACAAAAGGTTGGAGGACTGTTGAATGCCATGAAGGCATTTACAGACTTTGGCAATAGTTATATTATTATTTATACATTTCCATAGAAGAACTTCTTTGCAAGGGAGCTCATACTGTTTTATAAAAGCAAGTGTCTTAATCCTTAGAATATCCCAAGGTTACAAATCAGAGATCCACTTTATTAGCTCTATTTAGAGAGAGAAAGACAAGCTTTAGAAAGGCTAAACCTCTAGCTTCCGGTCACTGAGCAAATGAAGATGGAAATTGAAGATGCAACTGCAGTTCCTGCCTCGCACTCTAGAGCTGTTGCCATTGCAGAAGCACAAATTGGAGATGTGCAAGGAAAAAAAAAATGATGTCTTTTACAGCTCTGAAATGCAATGGAAAGTATCCAACCAAGGCAGAGGTGGCGGCCAGCCACGAGGAGTGTGACCTCGGCAGCTTCAGGAAGCACAGTTTTGATGTTTTTGCTGCTGCGCAGTCTAACAGGAAGGAGATGGGGTACAGTGGAGCGACAGGTGCTAACAGCTCTCCTGGGAGCCGTGTCACAGTGGAAATCCTGGGCATCCCTTCTTCCTTCTGCTTCCTGTGTCAACAGAGAGGAGTGGGCAGTCGGGGCAGGCGAGGAATTGGGAGACAGACCATCACTTAACTCCTAGCTGGGGGTGGCTGGCAGTCTAGCAGCTCCCCAGCGCTAGGAGCACCCAGGAGCCTGTTCGAAATGCACTCTCAACTGGGGGGGAGGAGGCAAAGCTGGCAGGAGAATGTGGGCTCCCCTGCTGGATAACCACTCCCACTGGAGAGCATGAGTTGGGATGGGGGCAGACCAGACTAGGCAGGGCTACAACACCTGTGGGCCTCATGTGAGCTAGATTGGGGAGGGTCCAGATAGGACTGACTGTTCCGACTGGTGCAAGCAAATAAGAGTGGGTGAGGGTTGGTTGGGCTTTGCCACAACAGATGGCAGAGACTGGCGCTGGGGGTCAATTCTGTTAAGTCAAATGCCAGAACCACCTGGAGTGTGTAATCTGGAAGTTGGAGTGGCTTTAGTAGAGAGATAGTGGGCACCTCCCTCGTGGGCAACCACTCCCACTGGAGTGCACGAAAACCAGGACAGGGGCAGGGGTGGCTAGACAGGAAGGCACCTGCCAGTATGTGTGTGGGCTGGATAGTAGGTTGGTTGGATTGAACTAGGCTTCAACACCCATTGACAAGTACCAGAGCTAAATGGAATGTAGGACAAACTGAACAAGTCAGCAGTACATACTGGCATGAATGGGAACCAGGGAAGGGAGCAGGCCTGGTGGGGGTTATGGGGAGTCACTCCAACTGGGCTGCAGCTCCCACTGATTTGTGTGAAGACCAAGTATGAAGTGGGTAGAATCGAGCTGGACCACAACACCCATTGGTTCAAGTGGATGACAGGACTGGAAACAAAACTGACCCAGCAAATGCAACGACCAGCACGGGCATAAGCTGATTGGGGTGACAGACTGTGCCAGACCCTGTACTGGCAAATTCACACAAGAATCAGGTTTGAGATCATCTCAGATGAAGTTTCTTTGGAGACCCCTCCAACCTAATTGCTGATCTCAGAACCCCAACCATGAGGAGACTATGTCAGCCAGTGGATTCTGAATAGATTTCATCGCGATTGGAACGGCGGGATTGGCAGCAATTCAGACCTGTTGAACTATCAAAACTGCTTGAGCAGGACTCTCGGAGCTTGCCCCACATCGGGGACCGGGAATGGGTGGGAGGCTGGGTGGGGCTTTTCCCGTTGTTTCTCCCCTGACCCCAGATACAGAGGAAAAAAATGCTATTAGCGTGGAAACAATGGTATTACCCACTTTCCAATAGCCCTTGACCCTTTGTGCCCTAATCAACTAAGTAAGATCATTTTTTTAAAAATGAATAAAATTATAAAAGAAAAGAAAAGATATGCACTCTCAGACCAGAGGGCAGATCTCTGGGTGATTCGGAACCCCAGGAAAAGCTGGGTCAGTGTGGGGGCTGGATTTCTCGCATCTGAATTAGAATCCTCAGCTCTCCTCAACCACCTTTGCAGCCCCAGGCCCATGATTTAACCTTTGACCACTCCTCTATTAAACTGGGGACACTCATAAAGTTTCCATGAGATTATCATGCTGCTCACACAAGACAACTCAGTATACTAAGGACTCTACTAGAATTCACCTATTTATTACGAGCAACGCCCAGCACCAAACAGCTTTTTTATTCATGCTACCTTGAGGCCCCTCCCTCACATCCATTGTAATATCATTTTGGCATGGTAAAATACTTGAGGAACGACACACTGATTTTTCTCTGGAACCTCATTTCTTTAAGAATGCCTTCTGTGTCATGACCCACATGCTGTCACAGATCTTTCCTCCCAAACTACCCCGTGGCCACCCATCTCAGCCCCCAGAATTCTGTTCTGTGGGGGACAATTGTTATGTCCTGGGTACCCGTGGGTGGCAGAAGACCTGAGGACAGTCAGCCGCACAGCTCAGCCGCACTCCAGAATGCTGGCTCCCATTGGCATTCTGATACTATTCAGGAAAACGACTCTAAGTGGGAGAATGGCACAGCCCCGCCACGCGGAGCCTAACTCCAAGCCCTGTATTGTCTGAAAGAGGGGAAGGCTCACCTGGTTTGTCACGAGACAGGGACAGAATGGGATGAAACAGACCACCCACTGTTCCACTGACCTTTATTTAGCAACAGGCAGAGCCGGAGACTGCAGTCTGCCAGGCAGGTAAAGGCCAACCTAGATGGGTCTATTCATAAAAGATCGCCCTTTCTTTAACTGCCAGAGAAGTTTATACAAGGAGACCTGCTTTCATCCATAAAGCAGGCATCAATTAAGCAGCAGTACAAGGACAGGCCCCCACGTGGTCTTTGGCACTGTCTAACGTTAGGAGAGAACAGAATCATAGCATCCTCCCAGCTGCTGACCAGTAGCAGCAAGCCACAGCTCAAACCCTTACATTGAACTTACCAATGGACATATGCATACAGAGCTCCATGACTAGAATTTACAAACAATTTAATTATGATATGCTGCACCTCTTTCCTTCCTTGAGACCACTGGGAGCCAAAGCAAGGATTGCAGGGTTTAGAGCTGAAATTAGCGAAGATGGAAAGAACAGATAAAGCAGTGAACCACTTGCTTACCAGAGCAACGCCTGGAAAGCTACACTATGTCCTTTGTCAACAGGCAAATAGCAGGAGTGTTACCACATCTTCCCCTCCAACCCCCCCCCACCCCCAGTCACCAGTGCAGCAGCCTGAGGTGTTACGTAAGCTGCTGATGCGAATTCAGATCCTGCCTTCCTGCCGCCCACTGCTCAGCCTGTCATGCCCTCCACAATCTTCTGATTTTGTCCTGGCCTCTTTGAATGACCTGGTAAACAGCGATGGGCACTACCCAGTGTACCTGAGGAAGGTCCATTCTGGTGTTTGTTTGTTTGTTTATTTTATTATTTCAGACCTCCCTCCTCTCTGGGCTCTCCTTGGAATGTGCAGGCCTGTTAGCTTCCAGATGTGGCCTGAGCAGATGTTGTCTGCCATCAGCGGCCCACACATTTACAGCAGGGATAGGATGTAACAGGAAGAGAGGCCACCTGCTGTTCTCCTGACATTTATTCAGTTGGAGTGGGGTGCATGTTGACATCAATATAAAACAGCTGTCACATCAACACAGTTCTCCATAAAGAAGGAAAATAGAAGGCAAGCAGGGAAGCAAGGTGGAGGGGATGTGACTGCCTAAGACGAAAATGCTTGCTAGGTGGACGACAGCACACACAGAGGTAGAGAACTGAATGTTTGGGTTAGTACACTCGGAATCTGGTATAACGCTAGTGAGAAAAGACAGGCACCATCAACGACTGGGCTTTGGCCTTCTCAAGTAAAACTGGAGCTGGCAAAAGTGCTGTGCTGACAGCTCTGTAGGTAAAAACATGCAAAAATAGCTGGCTTGGGGGTCTCAACACAGTCGTGGTAAACTCCATCATGGTATTTCATCATGGACATGCTGACATCTCCATTTCTGCTTATGCAAGAGCTAGGTGCCACACAAACCTGGGCAGGGCCACGGGGAGCCAGACAGAAAGCATCAGACAGCATCTTCTCCCTACTGCACAGGAAGTCGCTGACGAAGCCAGTAGAATCCTGGAGGCAAGGTGGCTGGGATCACTGTGGACTTGCACAAGCAACTCCTTTCTTGGTGGGAAGGGAGCTTGTGAGATCCAGGTTGGACAGCAAACCAGCCATGAATCCCCATCCCTCTGTCTGCCCTGGAGGGCCATGCAGCTGCTCTCACATGCCAGCAGGCATCCACATCTCCAGAAGGGCCAGTTCAGACACAGATAGCCAAGACCTCCCCCGGAGCTTGTGACACAGTGCCTCTGGGGCAGACAGCTGAAGGTCTAACTGGTTCTCTAGTGATGTTGCTGCCAGTTCAGAGACTATATTTTCAGGACTGCTATGTCAGATAAACTCATGGGTTGGGAAGTTCCAAGAAAATCCCATGGTGGTAACGGTGTTTGGGCCTGAAGTGTCTTAAGAGCAGAGCACAGCAGAACGGAGGGGGCCAGCAAAAGCAGAGCATCATCAGGCCTGGACCTGGCAGGAGTAGACCTGTATCCCACAGGAGAAAGCAGAAACAGCTTGCAAGCAGTGCCTGGCGTTGGAACATCAACAACCTGCCACAAGTTGGATGGAGCCAAATTGTCCCACAGGCCACATAAACCTGCAGAGAAACCCCACACTGAAGAATAAGATTCACTTAGGGTTTCTTTTTCCTTCTTAGCTTGGGTTGTTTAGAGCAAAAGACCCAGAAAGATCATGAGTTCTAGTTCAATGGACACAGAAGATTCTTTTTCTCTTGAGCATTTAATCTGGCTTGCCAATCAACGAAAACTATAGAAAATTCACTGGAACAATTTCCTATTAGAGTCATGTTATCATTCAAACCAACACTTATCCAACTTTACTTTTCTAATAAGAACTTTTGCTTTCTCACTTTTCCTTGCCTTTGGCTTCCTACCATAAGCATTAACTACTTTTCATGAGACAAAATAAAACTCCAAGGCATCCCAAGAATGATTGTGTAATCCATACACACAGACCTTGAAAGTCCATGTGAGAGGTGGATCTGCACTTACTGCTCAGGGCCTCACTCCCACACACTGGCCTTGAAGCAAGCACTTCATCAAAGCTGGAGCTGAAAATGCCAAAATTAAAGTCGTTGCACGTTGAGGGCTGACCGCTCGGCGTTGCCTTGTATTCTGGATTCGGAACCAGGCCCTGCATTAGCTGTTTCCCTGCCCTTGGACTGGTGTTTCATCATACTGGACCTCATCTTCCTTATCTATGCTTTGGCATTCCCCATGACCTGCCGGAAAATCGCTGTTTTGCAAGGCAGTGGATTCCATTGTTGGCCAGTGAGTGAAGTCCAACGATTCTTCAGTAATTTATGCCCACGTCTGACTCCTCTTATCGTCTTCCCACTTTCCCTAATTGTGCCCTCTGCAAAAACACAGATAAGACTTCCCCTCCTTCACATACCTGGAAATAGCTGTCATGTCTCCTTTAAACCTCTTCCGGTCACACAGCTGATGTTTTCTCAGCCATTCATCGTAGCAGATCACCCAAAACTGTACCAGACAGAGCTGCCAGCCAGTAGACGTTCAATAACAGTAAGTTCGATCCGTGAGGAAGGATTGCATGGCTGGTGCAGAAGAAAATACAAGTGCTAACCCTGCCACTCTCTATGCTTAGTCCGTCATTCTTGTTCAGTGAGGTGGCCAGATCCTAGACTTAGCACAGCTGACTTCTGACAATCACCAAGTTAGCATTTACAGTTTCAGTTACTTGTGAGTGACTCTCAAGGCCTACACAATGCAGTAATTTATGGTTCCAGAACAGCAAAAACAAAATAGAACAGGAGCCACAAGTTTTATGTGACAGGTACGTCACTTAAATCACATAGCCGGTGACTGAACCCAAGTGACTTTCCAACATTTGAACTTCCATTTAACTTTTATTATGTGTATGTAATTAGGGTGTAAATGATATTCCACGATGGTGTCAGGAATCCTGAGATTTTTCAAGCATCTTAGATTACATTATTCTAACATTGTAAAGGAGAAAGATTCCCAGCACGGACTAATAAAGAGCCCAATGGCATAAAGCTTGTCCCTCCATAAGTGTGGGACACAACCTTCCATCAGCATTCTTAGTTGGATCACATCATCTGATCATACTGGCATTTTCACTGTGGACTGTTTGTGTTGTTCCTTTTGCTGTATTGTTCCTGTTGCATTATCTGAGACTAAAATGTTCAAGATGGAAGTTGGACTGTTCCTCTGCTAGACCTCCAAGGGAGATAAGGTGTAAGTAGATTCTGCACCTTGGTTTTACATGTCAAGAAAGTCCACCATATTAATCATTTCTGTTCAGACTCTTGGGTATAACACATTTAAGCCAAACACCCAAACAATTAATGTATAATTTATACTACCCTTTTAAAATTTAATGAGGTCTGTTTTTCTGTAGTGGTTATGATATTTGTATCTAATATGAGGGGATCCCTTATAGAAACCCAGGGAAGCTTAATCAGTAACCAGAAGTTTGCTTTGTTGAGCACAGTATCTAAACAAAGGGAACTGAAATGTTCTTGAGCGATGTAAATTATACCTTGTGCTACTGCAGTACTCACACCTGCTAAATATTGCCTTTCTCTCTTTATCTGGGTAATTATTGACAAATCCTTACCATCCAATTTCTCTTTGTTTGGATTCTGAGCAGGCCAGCCACATCCTATAAATCTATTCTTTCCTTTGGCAGAAGAAAACACAATGGCATAGGTCGTAACTCTTTGCAAGTTGTACCCCATGCTTGAAGGTGAATAAGGGTAGAAGACTTTCCAGTTTTACTTCAGTGACACATTTAGAAACTACTGCTACTACTACTATTATTATTATGGCAGATTTACAGAGAGAAGGAGACACACACAATTTTCTGTCTGCTGGTTCACTCCCCAGGTATCCCCAATAGCCAGAGATGAGCTGATTTAAAGCCAGGAGCCAGAAGCCTCCTCTAGGCTTGCCACGCAGGTGCAGGGTCCCAAGGCCTTGGGCCGTCCTCAACTGCTTTCCCAGGCCACAAGCAGGGAGCTGGATGGGAAGTGGAGCTGCCGGGATTAGAACCAGCGCCCATATGGGATCCCGGGGCGTTCAAGGCGAGGACTTTAGCCGCTAGGCCACGCCGCCGGGCCCTAATACACAGAATTCTTGACCACGACTCTGAAAGGGCTAAAGAAGCAAAGAAGAAAAGAGCGTTAGTAGTCATCACGAAGCAGCTGGGGCCTCTGAACCAGTTTGGGAGCATTGCAAAGCCACTGGCAGTGTGGATCTGGCTGATCTGGGGGCAGTGTGACAGACTGAGCTGGAATCCAGGAACCCACATTCTAATGATGCTGCAAAAATGCCCAGTACTGCCATTAATGCTGGTGTGGCCAACACTGGTTGCTGTGGGCGCTACCAGATGATGTGGCAGAAAGAGGGAAACGGCTCCTGCCTGTCTTTCACCTCTCAACCCCAACCAGGGAGTACCTCTCCATTGCAACCCGCAACTAAGGGCAGCTGGCCAGGATATCCGGACGCACAGTGCTGTCTTCCAGCCAGCACCTTTACAGGGGACATGGAAGGGTGGGAAAGGGCTAAGTGTCAACATACAGTCACCCCACCTGTCCATTTGAAAAACTCCACCATGCTCGAGTCTTTGCTTCTACATTTTCTAGTTTTGTCCCCATTGCTCTATTGAAGGTCCACTGTCATATTGGGTAGAATATTACAACCCAGTACAGACAGTCTCACTATTTTTCCTCTTCAAAAATGTCCTAATTTTCCTGGATTATTTTTCCGCACACATTTTATAATTCATTTGTTTAATTCCGAAAAAAAAAAACACTTTATTTTATGGACGGTCTATAATAAATTTGCTTTACTTTAGACAGAATTAAAACCTATGTGATAATAGATGTTTCTATTGATTTATTGTACAACTTACTTGTACAAGTCTCTTATTTTATTAGTTTTTCAAGATTTCCTTTTTGTTATAGACATCCACTGGTTCACTCCTCAAATGTTCTCAATGGCATGGACTGGGATAGCCGAAAATAGATGCTCAGAGGTTCCTCTGGGTCTCCCACATAGGTGCCCAAGTGCTTTGCCCACCGCTACTGTGTTCTCAGTTGCACTAGCAGGGACCTGTATGCAGAAGTGGAATAGCTAGGTCTTGAATTGGTGCCCATGTGGGATGCTATTGTTGAAGGCAGAGGCTTAACATGCTATGTCACAACACTGGCCCCTTAAGATTTCTTTCTAAAGATTTAGCACATGCATCGAAAATGTGTTCGTAAGTAGTTCATGTATTTTGGATCTGTTTTTAGAGTCCCTGCTTACTGACTATGGTTAGTATACATAAAAACTTGTGATTTCCATGTTTGTTCAGTGTTTATGCTGATTTTCCTGTTATCATATTTCAACTGATTACTTAAAGTATTGGGGCAAGAGTCATTTTATCTGCTAATATTTATCATGTTTATAGCTTCTATACCAACTTTTCACTCGTTTTTCTGTCCTCTAATTGTTGGTGATATTCTCTTATTCCTTTTTCTGTTCTGGTTTTAACAGAAATTCTTTCACTCTTTCCTGTTAGGAATGCTGCTGACTCTTTCATACTGGAGTAATACCTATTAATTGCCATTTTAGTAAGACTTCTTTTTAAGAAAAAAAAATCAGTCAATGGATTTTCACAAAATATTCATAAAAATGATCATCTTATTTTTCTAGCCGAACTCGTTAATACAGAATATATTAGCAAATATGCAAATATTACAACATTTTCATGGCATGACAAAAATTCTTTTGGTCATTTATTAATGTTTTAATGTGCTCTGCACACAAACACTTGCTATTTATTCCCGATCATTTCATCTAATGGTTTTATTTTGGTGCAGAGTCAATCAACATCCTTTTGAATCTTGACTTCTCGAAATAGATTCTGTCTGTGAGTTGAAGGACAGCATGTAGCTGCACTGAAAGTCAGTAAGAGGCTGACTCTAACCTCCCCCCTTACCCTATGAGAAAATACAGAAAAAGTAGTCATACAATGACTCCCCATCCCAGAGAACAGGGATGAGGAATGGGCTGTCCCCATGCCATGTAAGGCCCAGAAAATCACCTGGTCTGGCCCTGCCAAACCAGCAGCAGGGAGGACTCAACATTCAATACATCTAAATCAAGCTAATTTTTCAGTTGGTGATTTATATAGCCTAGGAATGATGTTTTAAACTTCCAAATGGCTCTTGGTATAGAAAATGGTCCCAATCAAGTAAAGAAGGACACAAAAGAAGAGCTTGCTAGAAGCATGCTCAGCTTGGACCCCGCCCAGCAGGAGGGGATCATGGTAGCCTAAGAACCACTTCCTTCAGATTACCACAACAAGTACTTGATGCTGAGGTTCTTGGCAAGAAAAGACATTTACCTTCCATAGGTCTGAAGGCCGAAGAGGCCAAGATCCAGGGACCAACAAAGCCCATACCTGGCCAGAGTCTGGCCTCTGCTTGTGAGCTGCTGCCATCTGCCCCAGCCCACTTGGCAAGGTGGCAAGGTGGCAAGGTGCCAGAGCGCTCCCTTTCACCTCCCTTCCCTCCTGTAAGGGCACCGATGCATTCATCAGGACAGATTTCTCATGAGTTAACCACTTCTTAAAAACTGCCCCCTCTCAGTGCTACAACCTTGGGGTTTAGGCACGCACCTAGGAATGTTGGAGGGACATGCATCCTCAAACCATAGCCATTGTCAGGCTCAAATCCAATGATTAAAGCAATAAACATGGCGGGGCGGGCACTGTAGCTCCTGGGCTCTCAAAATCTCTAAGAGCATAACTCTGGTTTCCAGAAATGCCTCCCCCTGCCTTGAAGTGGGTAGGCACCTTGCGACTAGCACTCAGGGCAGTACGTATTGTTGTTAGTATGTGAAGTTACTTACGCTTACTCTTGCCAATGACAGAAACCAGGAGCCAGTCTTCAGACCTCTTTGCCATTTTGGCTCAAGATTCCTATTGTGAATAAGGACAGATGAACATACACTTCCGAGAGATGGTTTGTTGACTGGCAAATTAAGAGCTAGGTTTACATGATACAATAAATATGGTGTTTTACTTCTGATAATGACTATAGGTAATATAGACGAAATATAAATACCTATACAATATACATACCAAGAGTGAGTCACTAGAAAAAAAAAACTTTGATTATAATCATTGTCCCCATGGCAGGTATTTGGCCTATAGTTCAGATGTCAGCTAAAAGTACTCCTGTGCCTTTTGGCTAGCATCAAGTGCAGTGTAAGAAATCAGCTAAGGTGACTGCGTCCCCCATCAAAATGCCTGGGCTCCAGCCCCCACTCCAGCTTCCTGCTAATGCAGACACAAGCAGCGACAGATACTGGCTCGTGACCTTGAGTCCCAGGCACCTATGGGGCCCTCTTTGTTTCCCTCTGCTAATATCTCATGTTCTCAAATGCATTGTCTGCAAACTTTCTTCTTATTACAGTTTGTATGATGGATTTTTACCCACTTAATTTATCTGTATCTTTATATTGAAGATGATGACTTGATAAGTTCAGATAATTCATACCTTATTATTGATACAGTTGGACTTAGACCCATTATTGTTCTTTCTCTGTAGCTTCTATCTGCTTGTGTTCCTCTGTGGCTCCATTTCTGCCTCCTTTTGATTTAAATAGTTTTATGTCTTATTATCCAAATATTCCATTTTAATTTATCTGTTGGCATTCTGAGTTGCTCTCTGAATTTTTATTTCTTAGTGATTAGTAGGGAATTATAATGTTGCTGCTTAACCTGTCACACTATTTTGAGCTTTCTACTTCAAGTAAAACATTTTCTTACAAGCGTACATGTCCTTTCCCCTTCAGCACTAACCTTTATGCTTTGTTGCCATGTATCTTACACACATCTATATTATGTCAGACATGCCGTGAAACTCCCACAAGATGATGTTACACTTTTGCTTTCCATGGTCATACACATTTTTAATGAACAGATGAGAACATGTTTTCCCTGTTACTCGAATCCCTGGAGATTTCGTTGCATGCTTCCTGGCTCGCCTAGCATTCCCCAATTTTCTTCCAAGCCAGTCTGTTGGAATTTTAATCGTAATCCTATCAGCCACAAATAGAGACAATTCTATTTTTGTTTAATTTCCAATCGTATGCTTTTTTTTTTTTTTGGTTTGATACAAACATTTTTTAAGTCAAAGTATGCAACAAATAAAATCTACAGAAAATGGATTTTTCCATCACAGTATGTTGCTTTAACTAAGAATATTTTGAAAATACATTTCTTCAGTCATTGTAAAGTTCTTAAAATAGACAAGAAATCCATGAGGAAGTCTAGTAGACCAGATGCCATTGTTAGGACTTGTATGTAAATTGGTGGTGATGCTATCAGAACATCAAACACCACCCATCATACCACCTTACCCGTAGCGACCTCCACTGCCTCCACCATCGTGGCCACACTACCAAGCCATCAGGAGTACCACAGCCTCCACTGTCATTGCTCCCCATTCCCATCCCTTTCTTGCGTGATTGAACTGGCCAGAATTCCCAAAACTGTTTTGAGTAAGTGTGATGAGAGTGTTTGAGTAAGTGTGATGAGAGTGGCCATCCTTGCCTTGTTCTCTATCTCGGAAAATGTTCAAGCTTTCATCTTTCAATTTGTAAGACATTTTTTTCGGTGCGCTTTACCAAGTTGAACTTCTAGTTATTATTTTTCTGAGCATCCTTAACCATAAATGAATATTATATTTTGTCAAAAGACCTTTCTAAATCTAGATTTATGACCCAGGAATTTTTTGCTCCAAAGTCTGTTAAGATGGTTGGTAGGCTCCATTGGCTAAGTTTTAAGTATTGAGGCAGGTTTGCATTCTTGGAATAAATTCTGTTTGTTCATGGTCTTTTATGTATTCTTGAATTTTATCCATTCATATTCTAATAAAGATTTTTGCATCTGTATTCAGAAGGATGCTGGTAATTTTCTTCTTTTTTGCATAGTTTTTATAATACAAATAGTATCAGTATACTATTAACCTCATTAGATGAGTTGAAAATTATTCCTTCTCTTCTGCTTTCTGAACTAAATTGTGTAAGATTTATTCATTTTTGTTTAAATGTTTGGTAGCATTTTCCAGTAAAACCAGACCAGCCTGGTGACCTATAATTGGGGTGGGCGAAGTTAAAAAAAATAATTATATTTCTTTACTACTTACTAATAGGGCTACTCTAATTTTGTATTTCACATGGAGTAAGTAGTAGGAGTTCTGTCGTGTTTTCTGAAAAATGGATCCAGGTCATCTATTTTGTTAAATTTGTGTGTGAACGTGTGGGTTTATCTGTTCCTTTCCGATCTGTGTACACTCCTATCACATTTTTCTGCTCATATTATGCCGCTTTACTTCTTGGTGCATATTAATGATCTCCTTCTGCTAAAGGGTTGACACTATTATCATTATATAATTTTTGTGTTCTGAAGTCTACACTATTTGGTATTAATATAGCTATTCCTGCTTTGCACATATTCTTCTGTTGTTTTTATTATTACCATGTCTTTACCCTTCCATATGAATTGAATTTCTCACAAATAACATCCAGTTGCACCATGTTCTTTAATCTTTTCTGTCCCCTTTCTTACCATTGTCACTAAGACATTTTAAAATTAAATATAAGATAATTTACATGTAATGCAATTGTTGATATGTTAAGGATTAAATCCGTCATTTGCTTTGGCTTTTCCTGGCTTTCAGTTCTTTGCTTTCTTCTTCCTGGGTTACTTGGGCAATTTTTAGAATTCCATTTTGATACGTCTAGAATGCCTTTGAGTACGTCTCCTGCTATTGCATTTTTCAGTAGTATATGGACATAACACTTACTACCGGTTTCGTTTTATCAGTTTAAGTAAGTCTAAAAATATCACTTCCTGCAGGCAGTGTTGTGGCACAGCCGGTTAATCTTTCACTTGGCAATGCTGACATCGATATCAGGAGTGCAGATTCAAGTCCCTGCTGCTCTGCTGTTGATACAATTCCCTGCTGATGGACCCGGGAAAGTGGCAGAAATGGCTTACATTCCTGAGCCCCTGCTGCCAATGTAAAAGGCCCAATTGGAGTTCTCAGCTCCTGATTTTAGCACAGCTCAGCCCTGGCCATTGCAGCCATTTGCAGAGTGAAAGAGCAAACAGAAGATCTCATTCTATATGTCACTTTGCTCTGAAATAGATAAAACTCTCTAAAGCATAATATTTCATTTTATGTTCTATAACCATCCCTCATCTATAAAATAATTTTTAAGTTTCTTCTCCAGATGCATTTATGGAGACATGAGACAGTCTCCCAATTTTTGCTTCCACCATCAAACATAATTTAGAAAGTTCAAGAAAAGTTCACTGCATCTACGTACGCTCATATCGTTGTTTACCATATTCTTTCTTCTGATATTTCAAAGTTCCTTCTTTTATCTTTGCTAGTTAACTTCCTCTAGCCACTCATTTAGTGTAATTCTGCTGGAGACAAATTCTTTTGCTTGCCCTTCATCTAAGAATGTCATGATTTCCCCTTCATTCCTGAAGAATCGTGTTCCTCAAAGTAGAATTTTGCATTGACAACTTTTCTTTCAGCGTTTCTGGAATCATGTCACTTCCTTCTGGTCTCTGTGGTTTCTAACCAGAAATGACTATCATTTGACATGGTTTTTCCCACTCAGGTAAGGCATCATTTCAAGATTCCTTCCTTTCTGTTCATTTCCAGCAGTTTTTCTATAGTATTTCTTGGCATAGATTTATTTCAGTGTATTTTGCTGAAGGTTCAGTCAGTTCCTTGAAACTGAACTTTATAACTCTTGTAAAGTTTGGACAAGTTTCAGACATCATCTCTTTGAGGACTCTCCCAGTCCTTCCCCCTTCTTCTCTTGTCCTAGAACCTGGAGGACAGAAACGCTTGAATTTTAGTTGTAATTTCACATATTTTTGTGGCTCTGTTCACTCTTTCTCCATCCTACAACTGTACCGCCCACTGTATTGTTTTCCCCTCTGCCCTCTCCACTATGCTATGAAATCCACTAACTGAGCTTTTAATTTTGGTTATTGAGTTTGTTAGCTCTAAAATGCCCATGTGTCCTTCTGTATAGCTTTTTTTGTTTATTTCAAATGCATCCATCATTGTTAGTTGAAGCATTTTTATAGCATGATCTTTTCAATCATTTTTAATAACATTATCTTGGCAATTGTTTCTCATTCAATTTTAGATACTGATGCTAGGATTTTAGTATTAGTTCTTGTTGTAATTATTTTAGTTAAAGCATGTACGTGTGTGGTAATCTGTTCTGTGACTGGGGCTCCTGTTTAACCCCTGTTTTGGTTACCTGCTTTCATATCACTCTGCTATGTCAGTTGGGCTCTTGTTCATACCTTGCTCTGACAGCACTCTGACAAGGGACTGGAGGGGTGTACTTTCACTAATTCAGGTGCAAGTCCCAATCCGTGTTCTCCACCCAACCTCCATTTGCACCAAGGTGGGGAGGGAGCCCGTCATTACACAAGGTGAGCTGGGAGTTCTTAATCCCATGAGGACTCCACCCATACCTCCAGCAGGGAGGGGAATGTGTACCTACCCACTGTCATTGTAAGTATGAAAGTTTAGTTATTATTTATTTATCTATTTATTGTATTTTGAAAGTTTTTAAGTGGAGCTGATACAGTGGCATAACAGACAAGCTTCCACCTGTGATACTTGGCATGCTATATGGGCACCAGTTCATATCCTTGTTGCCACTTGCCATTCAGCTCCCTGCCTATAGCCTGGGAAAGCAGTAGAGGATGGCCCAAAGCCTTGGGACCCTGCACTCACATGGAGACCCAGAAGAAGCTCCTGGATCAGCTCAGCTCTGGCTATTGGCAGCCATTTGGGGGAGTGAACCAGCCGATGGAAGATCTCTCTCAGTCTCTTTCTCTCTCTCCCCCTCTCATCTTACCTCCCATTCTGTCTCCCTGTCCCTCTCTCTGTAACTTTGACTTTCAAATAAAATAAAAGTTTTAGAGCACCCTCTTGTGATCTAGGATTCTGGCTGTACTCGGGGGTGCAGAAAAGGAGAACTCCAGCTTTCTGGAAATGGAACTCCTTGCTTTGATGTTTGTGGTTTAGGTTCTTCTTGGTTGGGTTAATATGCCATCAGGCACAGGAAGTGCAATTGAGACTTTCTGGTGATAATTTCTGTAAAACAGCAGTAGTCTGTTTGGAAATATTAAAGCCAAGAAACTCTGAGCCCATATACTCTATTTACATCGTCACACAATGAGACCACATTCACACATCACCCACAAGTTTACTGAATGCTCACCATTCACCATCCACTGTCATTAGTCAGTGATAAGACATTGTACTTGCACTTAAGAAATTTGTATCTAGTAGGACAGAAAAGCCAAGTGACATTTTAATACATTGTAGTAACTACTGTGAAAAAGATAAACCCACATAAGAGATAGAGTCTGGGGAATCATAGATGACATTGTTAAGAAAAAGCCAACAGAAGCCAACTCTTTCTAGAAAATGTAAAGGGATTTTTTGAGATGATACTGGACACAAACAGAACAATTGGAGGAGCTGGCTGATAAAGAGACAAAAACCAAGCCAGCTTGAAATAGGGGCTAAGCAGGAACCAAGGCAAGAGCTTTGAGTCAGAACCCCTCTGGTCGGGTTTGGAGTTGTGACACAGCAAGTTAAGTCACCACCTTCAACACTGATATCCCATGTGAGCGCTGGTTCAAGTCCTGGGGGGGCAGCAGAAGGTGACCCAGATGTTTGTCCCTCTGCCTTTTGTGATCATTTGGGGAGTAAACCAAAGGATGGAAGATCTCTTTTTGTGTTTCTCTCTTGCTCTCTGACTTAGGAAGCCTCTCACTGAGCAGCTCACCTACAGCTAGCTCTGTTAGTTTCTAGTAAAGACACCAGACACTTGGATCGGTAGCTAACCAAGGAGATACAGAGGAGAAAGGGTTAATCCACCAGAAGGCAATCAAGATGCTGAGCAACAGAAAAAGCTGGCCAAACTCCCTGACGACAGCTAAGCTGAGGCCAAGGTGTCGGGGTAGAGTCAGCTAGTTTCAGAGTGAGAAAAAAAAAAAGCAAATTTGAGAGGAGAGACTAGCATGTACAGCCTGGGAGCAAAAGGAGGCATGAAAGCAGTTTATGGCACCTGGGGCACAGAGTTGGGAGAGCAAGTGGACTGGGCATAAAGAGACGACACTGACCACAGAAACAGGAGCAAGGTGACACTGTACCTGGAGACAAGGAAAACCCTTGGAGTTTCCTCCTAAGTGTAAGAGAGCTATTCAAGTGTTTTATGGGCCATCGTGACATTTTTACTTTTGAGTGATGCCTTTGGCTCTTGCAATGACTCAGGTAGAGCCAAAGGTAGCCTGAAGCAGGATGGAACTGAGTAGATGGAGAGAGTGATTAATAGGATTGCAGGGAGGAGAGGTGAAGGAGTAGGAGCAAACAGATCGTTCCCCAGTGGTCTGGTTTAAGACACCACCTGCATCGCAACCCCGTAGGTAGGGGAAGGGGACTGTGGAGGAGGAAATGAGCTCATCGTTGGATATATTCAGTTAAAAGTAGATTGTTGAACGGCCTTGAACTTTGAAGACCAAGATAGAGATCTGAGCTCAAGGTTTAGACTAGGCATCCATCAACACGGGAAAGCCGAGCAGACACATGAAACACCCCAGGATAATTCTGTAGAGTGGGAAGAGATGGAACCTTTGTGGCATTGACACTGAAGGACTGGGGAAACCGTCCTGGACTCATGTGCAAGGAGGGAGTGGAGGATGAGCAGGTGTAAAGGCATGAAAACAAGCAGGCAGGGCATCTCCGTGCACACAAGAATCGCCTGCAGTCTTGAACATCAGGAACATCTGGACTCCCCGTCTCATGATCGGGAGCCAACAGACATGCTATGCCAGTTTCCTGAGGCTAATGTTGTCAGTGAACACACCTTTGGCAGCTTAAAGAAACACAAATGTATTACCTTCCCCTTTCGTTGGTCAGAAATCCTGCAGCGGCCCCACTGAGCCACATGCAATGTGGCCACAGGGCTGCAGGCCTCTCCAGAGGTACCCGAGTACCATCTACCTTCTCACTTTGTCGCGCCTCAGTCTCCCTCCTCCATCTGATAAAACCTCCCTCTGATTCTCTTCTGTTTCCCCTTTTCCCTTACCAAGACCCTTGAGATTACAGATAGGGCTCACTCCATGTAGGATGCTTTCCCACCGCAAGAGTCTTAGTTTAGGAGGGAAGAGGGTCCTAGAAGGTAGGTTGTATGCATCTTGGTGGCACAGCACATAGGGATGCCACCTGCTACGCTGGTGTCCCATCTCAAAATGTCAGCCTCAAGCTCAGACGCACTACTTTCTGAGCAGCAGAAAGATCATTGCCAAGGGTGTGTCACCAAAAGGAGCTCCTGGCTCCTGGTTTCAGCCCGGACTCAGCCCCTAGCTGTTGCAGCCAACTGGGGAGTGAGCCAGTTGAGGATGACCTATCTGAGTGTTACTCTAACTTTCAAATAAAAACACATGCTAAAAAGAAAAAGATTGCATGTGTAATTGCAGAAATAAAGTCCACCATCTTTCCCATGCCTTGCTTCTTTTAAATTACAGTAAAGAAGAACAATTTTTACTTGACGCTTTTTAAGGTCAGCCCAGAGCTAACTCTTGTCCGCTCTTCCCTTCGTCAAAAACACGGCACATTGTGGAAGCCTCCAAAGCTACAGTTATAATTAAAAAGTGAGCAAAAGATATGCAGCCGCATGTTCAAGGTGAGCCCGAAGATATCCAAACCCAGATTTATAGAAAATGAGCTTCTCCGAGGCTGAAACTGAAGAGGCTAATCGGAAATGAAACTCAATTTTCTCCAACGCGGCGGCCTGAGGTTACTCGGGACGGGTCTTTTGTCAGCACAGGGCCGCTGAAACGAGAGAGCACAGACATGATCAAATGCCAGGATGGCCATATTGTGCAGGGAAGGCGAGCATGTGTTTTGGTTAGAAAGAGAAAGAGTGTTCAATTAATCCTGAAATGTTTGCAAAAACAAATGATGGGCAGAAAGAAAACTCAACTTGAAAGGGGTGTGATTCTTATGAAAGAACCATCTCCACCAGCCGGGCAGCTACAAAATAAACACATCAGCCAGCCAGGCCTCAGCGCAGATAATGAGGAGTGAGGAACTCTGTGCGGACGGTTTTCATTAGAGCTGAAGCAGAATGGCAGATGGGCAGGCCTCAGCAGCTCTGCAGCGCGGCCTTGGAGGAGGCGGAGTCGGCTCAGCACCACTGCCTTGAAGGATGCAGGGCTGGGCCTCTCCGGGTCCTCCTGGGGCCCAGAGAGCAGCCCTTCCCTTTCAGGTGAAAGCCTGGACCAGAAATGAGCTACATTGTAACAGCGAAGGTGTCTGCTCACACTTTAGTTCGTGGCCAGAGGGGTCCACGGGCAGGTGCCTCGGTCCTGGGGGAACCCCACGGGTCTGTCAAAGTAAGGGAACTTCTCGTCTACACTTCAGATAAATTCCTTGCTCCCACCAGCCCCCAAGACTGCAAACGGGTCCAGGGTTGCCTCCATCACAGCAGAGATGGAGATGCCTGTGGGACACTGGGCAGATGGGCACCAGGTCATCTGGGAACATCTCCTCTGCTTTCACCTTAAATTCCAGTCAGTGGGGGACACGTCATAGTTCATGTATCGTTTTGTCTGACTTGCTTTTTCAACCTTCGTTTTAGGCTCTTGGACACAGCTTCTAACTCGCCTTTGTGTTTTTCTAAAACCCAATACAACAATCTGTCTTTTAAGAGCTGGATGTAATTGGAGTTATTCTTGCTGTAATGCTTTTGCATTTTTGCTTACTATCCTTTATTCATGCTTTTTAAATTTCGTGTATATTTCTTTGCTGCCTGTCTCTGCTGTCTTGCAGTCTATAAACAGTGTTTATCTTGCTTGAGTGGTTACCTTTACATTTTTAACATAAACATTTAACCACCCGTTTTCTCGTGAAGTCTACATTTGTTTGTTATTTCTGTTTGCCTACGGAAGAGGAAAAGGATTTAACACAATTCTAAACACTGCCTTCTTCCTTCCACGGCTTGGTTGTTTATTCCTTTTTAACCCAGATATTTTTCGAATCGAAACAATCATTTTAAGTACTTTTTAAACAAATTGTTAATTAAGTTCACCAACTTTTTCAAAAGTTTGAGCGCTCACAACTGCTTCATGGGGCTTCCCTCGGGGGCTCACTTTGGTCTTGCAGAAGATCATGTTTGCAACAATATTATTCTGAGGGAGGTGAACTCCTTTTAGACTCTACATCTCTTACAATTTTATCACTTGTCCCTTACTTTTGAATGACAGTTTAAATGGCCCTAAAATATCAGCCATGTCCTGGGGGCAGAGAAGTCAGCTGACACCTTGCTGGTTTCTCGGGGTCAGGGGTATTTTCCCTGCGGTGCCTCTGAAGCCCTTCCTGCTGTTCCTGGGGAGCATGCGGTTCCATGTCTCATGTGGTTCCATGTCTCATGTGGCTTTGCTTTGGCTGAGCCTGCTGATGCTCAAGACGTCCTTACAGTCAGGAGCCCCAATTTTCTCTTCTCTAGCACTTCATGATCATCTTCCGGAGCTCCTGTGAAGACGGCTGGTACAATTTCCTAGTCCATTCACCATCGCTCCTAAATGGGTTCCTTAGGTTATTTTTATTTTTACTTTTTTTAGTTTAGATGATGTTTACATAGTCGATCAGGTGGGAAGGGTCTGGGGTTAGGGAGAAATGAGTGTGATCATTGTTTCCAAACGTTCTATTTCTTTTTCCCATTTCTGGAGGGATGGGGGATATAGGGGGTGGGTCATACCCAGCTTCCCCACCATCCCAGTACCCGAGGATGGGGAAAGGCCACCCAACATCAACCCAGGGTCATGATGGTGCATGTTCTGGAGGTTTTGCCCAGGTGAATGCGATAGTTTTGAAATGTTGTCTTTATCGCCTATCTATGGAAGAGGAATTCTTTGCTATGTCCATTGGCTAACACCATCAACTTTATCGTCTCCAATCTCCCAGGTATTTGCTGTCATCGTTTGGATGGGGTAGCTGTCCTTATGTTCTGTTTTCCATTCTCTGCTATGGTACCAGATGTCCTCTGCAGGCCCCAATGAGCTACCATGTCCCCCATGTGGCCCATGGTCTGCAGTCCAACACTCCACCCTTTACATTGAGGAGAACCAGTTCTCATGGACCTGGGCCAGGTGACCCAGGCCAAGCCAGATTCCCAACCCTTGGGCTCACAGATCCAGTGATCACTGTGCAAGCGGGCCCAAGGCCCAGGGTCATGCAACCCAGGACCCACCAGACCCTCTATCCACAGGGTTCATGGAACCAGCCTCCACCATGCAGGCAGGCTTGGTGACCTGGACCAGGAGACACAGGCTCTTCTGGGCTCCCCACCCCTCGGGCTCACGGATCCAGCACCTACTACAGAGGTAGGCCCAAGGACCTGGGCCAGGAGACCCATGCCCTGCTGGACTCCCCCACCTCGGGGCTCACAGACCCGACAACCAACTATGTAGGTGGACCCTAGGGAGACACAGGGCCAAGCTGGACCTGTGAGGCTCATGGATCCAGCACCCACTGCACAGGCAGGTCCAAGGCCCCAGGCCATGTGACCCAGGACCCACTGGACCCCCACCTCTGGGGCTCATGGACCTGGCCCCCACCAGGAAGCTGGGCTTGGTAACCTGGATTGGGAAACCCAGGTCCCTCCGGATCCCCTACCCCTGGGGTTTATGGATCCAGCACCCAGATCCCGCTGGACCCCCACCCCCAGGCCCACAGGCTCCTTAGGTTTTTTTGTAACCTCTTTACTCTGTTACATCCAGGTAAACTTCTCAATAGTATTCCAACTCATTAATTACCTTTTTGATTGTTATAATCTGAAATTTATCCCACTTTTGAGGCTTTAAAATTTTCAGTTATTAAATGTTTTATTTCTAGGTTTCTTAAATTCATCTCTTACAGATTCATCTTTTCTTGTTAGTTATGGTTGTTAAGCCATTTCATATTTTATATTGTGGCTTTTTTCTCATATCCTTTGAATATCCTGAATGGAGTGTTATTATAAAGTCTTTATAATTTTATTTCATCAAACTAATTTTATTCAAATTGAGTTTTTGTCTAATCGTTCATTGTACTGGAGAGCTTTTTAGCATGCGAATTATTTTAGCATGTGAATTCCTCTTCTAGATGAGTTATGGAGGTTTTCTTTGCAATTTCTTGTGTACTTAAAATTTTGTTTCCCCTTTCTCTCAGCTATGTCATGATTCCTCCTCATGAATCCCTGGTCCTCCAGTTGAAAATCAGTTTTCACTTGCGCTTTGCAACCTCTGCCTCAGAGTGCTAGAGCCAATCCAGCTCTTACATTAGTAGGCCATTCTTAGGCCCAGAACTTCCAAAAACGCCATACCCCTCAAGAGCTGTCAGTAGCCGGTGATTTTTTTATGGCTTCCATTTTAAAAAGTATTTATTTACTTATATTGGAAAGGCAGTTTAACAGAGAGGAGGAGAGAGAGAGAGAGAGAGAGAGAGAGAGAGAGAGAGAGATCGATCTTCCGTTCGCTGATTCACTCTCCAAGTGGCCAGAACAACCAGGGCTGAGCCAACCCAAAGCCAGGAGCCAGAAGCTTCTTCCAGATCTCTCATATGGGTGCAGGATCCCAAGGCTTTGGGCCATCCTCTACTGCTTTCCCATGCCACCTGCAGAGAACTGGATGGGAAGTGGAGCAGCCAGGACATGAACCACTGCCCATATGGGATCCTGGCGGATGTCAAGGTGAGGATTTAGCCTCTAGGTTATTGCACCGAGCCCTATAGCTTCCTTTTATGAGGAGGGGAAACCTGTTCCTATCCATGACATCCAGCAGTGACTCTGTTCTTGTGGCCCATCTCGCATGGAGCAGTCACCGCACAAGAATGAAGCAAGCAGTTACCATGTCCGCCTCTGGACTTGGAGCTCAGGAGCCTGAGGTCTCAGCCTGACTTGGCCCTTGCATTGCTGGTTCGTTCCTCATTCATGTTTGTCTTGGTTTGAAGCCTGTCCATGCCTTTTTCATGGTATTGTTTTATGTGTTATCACTGTTGACATGTGTCTGAAAGGGATTAGATAGATCAAAGCCCAAATTCACAAGGCCATGATGAGTCAAGAAAGGACAACAGGAGTAGAGGCCAACAGCATTGGCCGCAGTGGACAGGAGCTTCTCACCCCTCTCCTGGAGCCCTGGAAAGCTCGGGGGCCTGGGAAAAGAACCAAGTAACCTGGGGGAAAGAAGGCTCTGTCAGCAGCAATAGAAGGTGATGTTCCTATCAGAGAAAACTGAACAGCATCTCCTGGTGGCCTCAAGCAATGGAGCATGGGCTTCACAGTATCACCATTGGTTGTGAAAGGCACTCTGTTTAGTATAAAGCACTAGCAAGGGTATCTCTCCCACTTTGTGGTATGAGAGAATCATTACAGATCCTTTCCTTCAAATGCGGGAGACAGGTGCCTGTCCAGGCTAAATGAATTGTCACAGAATAGATCCTCCAAGAGGCCCATTCTGAGCAACAATTAGCATAGAGAATGCTTAACAGGATGTTCAGTTCTTCTGAATAAATACCCGTTGAAGACAAGAGAAGTGGGGGAGAAGCTGAGCTCTGACGCAGACGCAATAGGGGCCTGGGGCAACCTCCTCTCCCTCCGAAAACTCTGAAATGAAAGTGGTCCATGGGTTTAGGCCTGCCAGCAGGGCCCCGAGGTCACCAAGGGTGAGGCAGATGGTGGCCTTTGGCCACAAGAACCACCGGAGACAAGCTGGTGAGAATGTCTGCTTTATTACGCACAGGTTACAGATTTTAAAGGGTAAGGAAGGGGAGGGCAGGAGGGAGCCTTCTGGCAGACCCCACAGCCACCAAGGACATTGTAATTGGCTGTATGACATGTCCATTTCCCTGGATCTTCTGGTCACGTCAGCGGTCATGTTGCACGTGCGCTCCGCTTGACCTTGTAGCCATGTTGGAAGTCACACTCCCCAAGTAGGTCTGAAAGCTGTGCTTCAGGCCAAGGGGAAGGTTAGACTTGGGCCACGCCTTTCAGGCAGCAGGGGACGGGGCCTGGGTTGATTGCCCACAAGTGGCTCCACATCAGGCTAAGATCAGCTACTAAGGGTGAGTATTCTGGGAAGGGGCACTGTGTTGGGTGTGGTCATTCTGTGCCACCGAGGCCATCCCGATGGCACCCCAATGGCACTCCCAACAGCTGTGCACCAAGCTCTTCCAAAGGACAGATTTGGTTGGCACATCTGTGCCCACACAGCATTAAAAACAGAAAAGGATTCTTTGAAATATAAAGCAACATGATAGAACAGAATGTTACCCAAAACCTCCAAGTTGGAAAGCAGACTGGCCTCCTTCTAGTTAAATAAAGCACAGATTTCCAGGCTAGCAGGAGGTTGTTTTTCTGTTTTTTAACTCCTTCAATAGATGAGACTTTCTGAAGCTACATCACTGTAATGTCCTCTTAGCAATTCCCATTGTGGTCACCACAGGCCTGCACATCAGGATTTAAAGGGTTTCAATTCCACATCTCAGGCAGCTCTCCAGAGCAGAGCAGAGTGACAGCCCGTGTGTGCCAGGAACTATGACACAAGAACCAGTAAGAATTTAGGTTGGAGGGTAGGGAGAGTGTGGAGGAGAAAACAGAGGAAGGGCCATGGAAAGGAATCAAGGGAATCCGAGGGTGCCTTCTTCCCTGGTTTAACAAATGCCCACTGGGGACACCCTTGCAAGAGGCACACACAGGAGACATCCCAAGTTTCAAGTCCCTAGCATCCTGTGGGCTTTAAATGCAATTTTTATTACATCACTCAAACCTAAGGAACAATCCATTCATCAGCTCAGGCTGCTATAGCCAGCTGCCATTGACTGGGCAGCTTCAATAGAAGCCTATTTTCTTAGAGTTCTGGAAGCTACAAGCCCAGGAACAAGGTACTGGCAGGGATTGAGTTCTGGTGGCAGCTCACTTCCTGGCTCATAGACAGACGGCCCCTTCCCTTTGCACACACAGGATTTGTGGGATGTGGGATGGGGAGAGAGATCTGGTGTCTCTTTCTCTTCTGACAAAGACACCAGCGCTCTCATTTTAAGCCCTCAGTTTCCCTACTTTCATTTTTCTATTTTTATGTATTTATTTGAAAGAGAGCAAGATGCCACCTGCTGGCTTGCTACCTAAATGCTTACAATAGCTGGGGCTAGACCAGGCCAAAGAAGTCCTGAGTCTCCCACAGGAGTAACAGGAGCCCAGCCACACTGAGTCATCCACATTGCCTCCCTGAGTGTACATTCACAAGAAGCTGGGTCAGAACCCAGAGCCAAGAGCTGCATCCAGGTACCCCAATGGGGACGTGAGTGTCCTGACTAGCATCTTCACAGCTAGGACACGTGCCTGCCCAACATCCCCCACTTTAGACCTGACTCAATCTACAACTTCCTTATAGGTCCTATCTCCAATGAAAGTCACCCAGTGGATTAGCACTTCCACAGATAGGTTCCAGGGGCAGGAGACGGGCAACACAGTGCATGGTAAACATATCAGACGGAGTGTTGCTTGGAAGTATTGGCTTGGAAGTGTTGGCTTTGTGAACGGAAGGCCTAGGACACTTGTATCTGTACTTTACTGCTGGTATCACAACCAAGTCTCTGGAGCTACAATCGGACAGAGGGAAAGGATTGCAGTTCACACCTGGGACCTACTCATTTCTCAGCACAGCTGTTTTGGATCACTGACTGTACCTCCTCCCTTTTCAAAAAAACAACGGGGTACAGTTCCTGGAGCTTCTGCTCGACAGGTGCAGCTTCCAAAGGGCCCAAGAGAGGCCTCCATGGGAGATGAGCAGAGGCAGACACAGCCTCTTCCAGCGTTCTCAGATGGAGCTGCTGCAGTTTCTGGGGCCAGAACGGGCAGGGTTGTTGACGAGGTTGCAGCTCCTTGTTTAGGGGGACAGGCAGGGCTGCCTTTCCTATTTGGAGCCATGGGCAAGGTGGTGGGATGCTTAAAGCCCTCTGAGAATATTTGCTGTTTGAGAAAAAAAATTATTCCCAAATTTAAAAAGAAAGAAATCTATCAGAATTCATATTTGTTTAATCATACCGAGAACTTCAGATGTAGAATAACCAGTCCACATTTCAATTCATCTCTGCCTACTTGCACCTGAAGATTCCTTTGCAGGAAACACATTTCTCCTCTTCTCAGCCTCATGCCTGCAGATTCATTCAGCACACACTTCCCTAGCCTGTGCTTGATTCCCTGCGCCCTAGAGGCTCTCTCCCCTGGCACCTCTCAACACATCAGACACGACTCCCCTGTTTGTATTATATTTCCTCTGTGTTTCTTCCCTCAATCCTGAGTCCCAAGGAAAAATTCCCTGAGGGCTATGACTTTAGGCTTTTTCCTCAGAGCCCAGTAATACACTGATGCTGGCATATCGATTATTTTGTAATCTCAGTTTATTGCTGGAGGCATTGTCTGTGCATTTAATTGTCCTACCAAGACACTGGCATATAGCTCAAGAGCCTGCTTGTCCTTCTACTCTGCTTCTGTATCTAATCTCTCCTTGGTCAGCTCTGCCAGTGGGAGGCCCTGGCAGGAGACAAGTGTAGAAGGCAGGAGAGGCGTGTCCTTCAGAATCCACCTGACATCCCAGTAGACCATGACCCTGACTCCGAAGACCCAGCCATACTGTCTTCTCCCTCTAACCCTCCAGGAGAGCGATGTTGGTAGCTCCCTTCTGTTACTAACCTCTGGGTGGTCTCCTTATTGCTTCTCTGCTATTCCATCTCCCCAAACCAATTCTTTACACTGGATGCACTCCAGTTCTCTTTATTGTGGTGGGGGAAAAAAAAGCATAAAAGCTAGCATCTTAACCATTTCTGAGTAGCAAATTCAAGCCTCTTAAGTGTATCTCCCTTACTATTGATGTGTTTTAAAAAAGATACATTCGGTTCTTATTTGAAAGGCAGATTTTGCAGAGAGAAAAGGAGAAACACAGAGAGGTCTTCCATCTGCTGGTTCACTCCCCAGATGACCACAGCAACTAGAGCTGAGCTGATTCAAAGCCAGGAGCCAATGACCTCTCTCCAAGTCTCCTCATGTGGGTGCAGGGTCCCAAGGACTTGAGCCCTCCTTCACTGCTTTCCAGGCCAGAAGCAGGAAGCTGGATGGGAAGTGGAGCAGCTGGACCTCGAACTGGCCGCCCACATGGCAGAGAATTACCCTGTTGTGCCACCGTACCAGTCCCAACTGGGCTCTGTTTTAAATATTAGAAAAATTTCTATTTTTTTGTTGCTTGCTTGAGGTTCTTATTCTTGCAGTGGTTTTCAGAAGCAGGTACTCAAGATAAATTGCAGTTGCCCCCGCCTCTCCCCTGCACATGTTATTGGTGATGATCCATTTGCAGATCAAAGTAACACGTGACCTGCAATGGCACCAGGTATGATAAGGCTTTGGGAAATGAGATAAATCAGTCACCCAGTAGTTGAAGCTGTTAGGTGACCTCTGCTTCTAAAGGCACCAAAAGTTTACAGAAAGCACGGTGAAGGCCCCTGGGCTGCTTCTGTGTCTTTAAGAACTGCTTATTTCTAGTAACCACTAGATACAAACAGCTGAAGGTTTGGCCTCCAAATCTAACTGTGCATGTTGCAAAATGACAACGTAAACGGAGCTCCGAACCTGGCTCTATCTCGAAGGTTGACATTAGGACATTGGTCAGAAAGATTTAAGATCCTGAAACTTGACAAGTAGACATCGGGATAGTTTGCATTGCTTAAAGACTGGAATTAGCAAATCCTTTAGAGTTCCCTCTGTTGTGGAGCTGGTCTCCTCTGCCCCACATGAGGAAGGTGGCCTTCCCCTATCATTTTGCTGAAAGTCACTGTAATGCAATGATCTCACCTTGGAAAAGCTTCTTGCGATGGGATACTATTCTCCCCAACACCCATTGCTACAAGTTCACATTGCTTCTAGACCTATAAGCAGAATCAGGTATCACTATAGTCTAGGGAAAGAATTACATGGCTTGTTCCTTTGTACACCAAAGCAAATGCAAGAGCTTGCTCATTCACATAAACAAGAACCTGGAGAACAGCTGTATGAGTAGAAATGAGGGGTGATAGCTCAAGAATAGAAAACAATAGGTGATTTAATCAACAAGGATATACTTACTCAAGATTTCAGACTTAATGCTCTAGCTCATGCCTCTGGAAACAGTTCCAACAGTTCCCATGATTGGTTGACGGAACCTTGGATCCAACGACTTATATTCAATTACAACAAGATGCAAAGCTTCCCTAGTATAATGAGCTCTTGCATACCTCAGTCAGCACCACTATCTGTGAACTTAGGGAATGCCTCATCTTTCATGATATTACACGTATTTCTAAACAAATAATACATTTTATAGAGAATACAGAGCAGTGTTGACTTCACATGTATGGGATTCATTGGTCTTCCCATATCCTTCACTTGCTAAAGGAAGCTGGCTGGAAGAAGGCCAGTGAATTTGGGTTTTACATAATAGGTTGTTCAACAAGCTTTAAGTGTGAAATAAAGTATTGGGTATCGTTCTGCTATAGCCAACAGCTGCCTCTGAGAACTGAAGAATGATGGCTGGCCCCATTCATGGCATAAGTTTCTCAGAGGCCTGTTTCCGGTCCCTGCAATCTTGAAGCTGTGCACACGGAATGACAGCTTGCTAGAAACCAGAAGAGGAAACTTTCATCCACCTATGTACACTTCATCCTGTCGCTGGCTTGATTTCAATTGGCAGGGGATATTGGGTTGTTATGACACAGTGAAGGCCAGGGGTCATCGTGGGAGCTGGTGGCTAATCTGAAATACCTGTTATAGTAGTTCAATGGAAGACTACAGCAACTCAACAGAGATGGGACCGTTAAGGACTCATACCCTCTAGTAATGTGATGTGTTAGCCACTCTACTCGGTTAAGAACCCCAGCCTGAGAGAGGTTGGCTGAAGAATAGGGCACAGAGAGGAAGTGACAAGCATTGACTTCATGATCAATTGCAAGATGAAGATTATAGGAGCTGTGAATATTTCTGCTCTATTGTTTGATTCTGTTTTTCATTTCCTTTTCCCTTGTATTTTATCATCAGCATCCATGGTGTTGAACTTAGCATTGGGCTGGTAGGCTATCAGACTGTGAGAAGCCACATCCAGACCTTCGGGGAGGATCTTCGCAGCTGGAAATCATGGCTTGAAGTAGAGACAGCTGGTGGGACCTTGGGGCTCCCAGGGCTGGGGAGAGCATGGTGGCTTGTGTGACACATGGCCCAAGTCAAGCAGATGAGGATGGATGACAGGTTGGACAAGAAGCCAGATGCATAAAGCAGCTACTGCTCGCTTTGGTCTCCATTCTCTGTCCCTCTTTTGCGCTTGGAACCACACTGGTTCTCAGCCTCTTTTCCTTGGGCTTCTGAAGAGATGCCAACAACAGGTGGGAATGAGGGAAGCTTGGAGGGCCAGAATAAAAGAAAGCTCAGAGGTATTTCTCCTCCTTGCCCTGCTCCCAGTGGTAACTACAATTTGTTCCAAGAATTCCAAACCCATTAGAAAGATCCTCTGTAGTTCCTGATCATATTAAGTGACACCAGCAGGAATATTTATTATCTCTTGGTTTTTCTTTCCAATATAGGACTGCTTTTGCCCCTCTAATCAATTCTCTGTATGCAATTTGCTGTGATTTAAATATTTAGAGGGTGTTCTACTTTCCTAATGAGATGTCACTTACTGTTTCACTATGCTAGTTTAAAAAGATGTTTTAAAACTTATTTGTTAACCCAATATGATATCAGAGATATCCTTCTATTTCTGACCAACAAATCTAACTCATTGTTTCTAAAGATTTATTTATTTATTTCAAAGAGTTACAGAGAGAAAGTGAGAGACTGAGAGTTAGTTTGCTAACCAAATGACCACAATAGCCACAACGGGGCCAGGTGAAACTCAGGACCCAAGAAGTCTCCCAAATGTGTAGTAAGGGTCCAAGCACATGGGCCACCTTCCACGGCTTTTCCCAGGTCATAAGCTGGAAGCTGCATCAGGGGTAGACATGAACCAGCACCCATATAGGATACTGGCATTACAGGCAGTGGCTTTACCAGCTATACCACAACATCAGTCCCTTACTCATTACTTTTGTTGACACATAATTCACATACCACAAAATGCACTCTTTGAAGGTACAAAATCAGCAGTTCTAAGTATACTGCTCGCAAATTGTGCAGCCTCAACATGATCTAATTCCAGAATATTTTCATCACTGTCAAAAGAAAGCCCACATCTATCAAGTTACTCCTTCTTTTCTGTCCCTAGAAAATGCCTATCTACCTGTTTCCTTCATTCACTTGCTTCTCCAGGATAGTCCATGTAAACGGAGTTGTACAAAATGTGACCTTTCGCATCTGACTTATTTTCCTTAGCATACTGTTTTCACACCATGGCATGGATCAAAACTTGCTTTTTACAGCTGAATACTACCCCACTGAACGGATATACGCCAACCTTTGTTCATTTGCATCAGTTGATGGATATGGGAGTTATTCCCACCCCATCACTATTATGAACAATTGTGCTATAACCACTTGAAGTTTTCACATGATGGGTATTTTCAACATTCCTGGGTATTTTCTTCTGGATCGTAGGGTTGCTTTCTGTCAGCTTTCTAAGGAACTGCCAAGTGCTTTCCAAAACAACTGAGCCATTTTGTATTTCTAACTCAATCTTTTTAATAGCTACAGAAAATTCTACCACATGGAGTTCCACAATTGACTTAACACTTCTACTATCTGAATATATTTAAGTTTTCCCAGGTTTTCATGAGTATAATTAATCACAAACATATAACTTCATGTACCTCCATAGGAATAGGGATTCTTGAATGGAACACTGTTACAGCAACTGAAATTCAAATTTTTGACATGGAATATGTCAAAGTAACCATGAAATGTTGTTACCAACCCACACTCACATTTGGCACATGAAAGAGCACCTTTTCCCATCCCCCTTTCTAATCCTGGATAAATTCTTGTTTTTGCCAATGTAATGGGACAAATGTCATGTGTTGGTCTTAATTGCTCTGCCTTGCTCACTATTGAAACTGAATGCTGTTCCAAGAACTCATGTATTTATTGCTCAAGCATAAACAGCCAGATTAGCTTATTTCTAAAGGTCTCCACCGTTATAAAATTTGACTTGTGTGATTTATGTTCTGGCAAAAAACAGTGATTATGAGAATGCTGGCTGTATGGCGCATGATTCACGGGTGGTGGACCAGGCCTTCATGCTCACCAATACCCTCCCTCCCACTCAATGTCCATTAATGGGAAGCCTCCACTTGTTAGGTGTAGCCCCATGTGGGGGGAGGTGAGAAGGTTGGAGGAGCAATGCCTCTTAGAGAGGCTCAAGCTAGCACCACCGAGAGAAGAAGAGCTGAATGATTGAAAATAGAGAAATGGCCTTTGCAAGAGCAGAGTGTCATGGGAAACAAAACTGGGAAGGCAGAAGGTTGAATCAGCTTACTTCTCATTTCACTCAAGCCAACCATTTGCCAGAGCAGAAACTCTGCTGCAATGGGATGGACCTGGAATATAGGATAGCAGGATTTAGGATCTAGTCCTGATTCAAGCACTCAAGTAAGATTTTTGAGTCATTTCCGGCCTCACTCTTTTTGTTCAATGATAACATTTCCCTATTATATCAAATATTATAAAGTTCAAACATCAGGTGAACCACAATGAAAAAAAAAAATAGCATTCTAAGAGCCAGAGCTATGGATTTTTCTCTCCCTTCCCCAGTAGTTAGAATCACAGATGCCACATTACCTGGCCTGTAGTTTGGGTGGAAGTGCCCTGCTCCTTTCCTCCACATTCGGCTTGCATCTCACGATAGCGCCTCTTAGGACATGGTTCAAAAGAGCCACACTCCCCAGATGGCCACAACAGCCAGAGCTGAGTCAGTCTGAAGCCAGGAGCCAGGAGCTTCTTCCGGGTCTCCCATGTGAGCACAAGTGGGATAAAAACTGGCGCCCATATGGGATCCCAGTGCTTACAAGGTGAGGATAAGGCTATTAAGCCATTACATTGGGCCCAATCAGCCTATATATAAAAAAAGGAATTTTGGTAAGTACTAAGGAATTGCATTTCTGAGTCCTATGACACCTACAGATCACCTTGTCACTAGTTTATGCCCATGGATTGCAAGTTGGATTCATGGCACCTCATCTCCTGACAAGGGCTTTTTAGAAGTGAGGGCTCCTTCATCACAATCTCTTTAACCTTCTCATAGTCGGATGCAGATGAAGGCAAGGTCATGGCTGAACCACAGCGGATGGAAGATGCCCTGATCCTCAGACAACCACATTGAAGACAGATGCCCTGCCTTGACCATTACCTGAAAACAAGTAAGAATTATTTTCTCTGGGACTGGCACAATGGCTCAGTGGCTAAAACCTTGCCTTCAATGCCCCAGGATCCCATATGGGCATCAGTTTATGTCCCAGCTACTCCACTTCCCATCCAGCTCCCTGCTTGTGGCCTGGGAAAGCAGTTGAGGACGGCCCAATGCATTGGGACCCTGCACCCGCGTGGGAGACCCAGAAGAGGTTCCAGGTTCCCGGCTTTGGACGGCGTGCATCGGCCCGTTGCGGCTCACTTGGGGAGTGAATCATTGGATGGAAGATCTTCCTCTCTGTCTCTCCTCCTCTCTGTATATCTGGCTGTAATAAAAATGAATAAATCTTTAAAAAAAATAGAATACTTTACCAGTGCCCAAGAAATCCCTTATTCCACCCAAAGTGTGTTGGATTACATAATGGAATCGTGGACTGAGCTCACGAGAGATGAAATTGGCATGCTACATTTACTGATACATTCTAGACATCCAGATGGCCTTGGATGCCAGGTGAAGGAAGTGGCACATCTTTACAGAGGCAATGAGGAGCTAGTCATTTTAGGTCCCCTTTAAGCCACAGAATTTTAGAGCTAACTATATGACTTGCCCATAACTAAAGCCATAGCAGCTGACTGTTCCGGTCCGTTACATTCTAAGTCTTCTTTATTTTCTCGTGACCTACTTCCATGGCTTGTTCTACAAGTGCCACCTTCACATTTTCAGTCCATATGTATGTATTCCTTGCTTATTTTTATGTAATTTTTTTTCACATCCACTTCTAATTAATGCCTTAAGCAAAAAAATAAATCTGTGAAAATAGAGTGGATTTCTATGCTGGATTAAAATTTCTTCTAACACATGATCAAATAAATGCACACCCATTAAAAACTTGCAAGTGTTTCCCTTTTGCAGGTCCCACCAGGAGGAACGCAGTCCTACTTAGAACCACCTTCTGGGTCCCAACCTCCTTGTCTCACCACATCCACTTCCCAGCTTGTCCTGTCCATCTGCCACACCCAGTAACTGAAGAATCAGCGATGTTGCCACAGATGATCCTTAAATCTCACTGGTTCGACAAGAATAAAGTGTGGGGTCAGCGCTGTGGCTCAACAGGCTAATCCTCCACTTTCAAGCCAGCTCATGTCCCGGAAACTCCACTTCTGATGTCCCAGCTTATGTTCTGGGAAAGCAGCTGAGGATGGCCCAGTTTCTCGGGACCCTGCGCCAAGACCCAGAGGAGGATCCTGGCTTCAGATTGTCCCGGCTCTGGCTGTTGCAGCCATTTGGGAAGTGACCCAGTGAATGGAAGACTTCTCTCTGTCTCTCTCCCTCTCTCTCTCTCTCCTTCTCTCCATTTCTCTGTAAATCTGCCTTCCAAATAAAAATGAGTACATCTTTTTAAAAAATGAAATTGTATCAGCTTTCTATTGCTGCTCTAACAAACTGCTGCAAGTGTAGTGGCGCAAACAACACAGATGTATCATCTGCTATTTTCATGGTCCAGAAGTCCAAGCTAGGTTTCACTGGGCTAACCTTGGGGTGTCAACTAAACAGAACTTCCTTGCCTTTGCAGGGCTCTAGGGAAGAATTTGTCCTGGTCTTTCCAAATTTCCAGAGGCCTCCTGCATCCCATGGCTCATGGCCTGTGCCTATCTGCAAAGCCTGGAACCCTCTCACAGCCACTCCCTGTGACTCTTCTACATCCGTCCACTTCCAGGCTCCTCAGTGATGACTCAGGGCCCACCTGTGACATCCAGGGTGCACCCTCTCTTTCCCAAGGTCAGCTGATTAGCAACATAACTCCACCCATAACCTCAACTCTCCCGGGCTGTAAAACACAACACATTCACAGGGGAGCAGGACATCACCTTTGGAGAGAAATCGTTATTCTGTTTACAAGTCTGCCCACAAGACAAACAGTCCATGAACGTGTTTGTTTGAGCAGTTTAATATTTTCTTCTTTCCTTTCTTGTTTAACCTTTTTTTTCATTTTATTTAAAAAAAAAATAATAAAGCCTTGGGAAACCTAGGAATAAGGGCCTGGATCCTCTCACTAGCAGGTGCTAAGCAGCGACTGTCCCTTCAAAGCGACAGAGAGCCCTCTAGGAAGTCATGACCTCCAGCGCATTCAGTTATGAATTAACCACAGCACACTTACGGGTAACAGACCTGCCTGTTGCCCTGATGTGTCTTTAAACTTTGCCCCAGAGATCCTACTAGTATCCAGATCCCAAACTATGACTCCCTCGTGTGTCACTGGACTTCAGACACCAAGGTTCCCTCCCTGAGGGCTGCAAGTCTTCCTGTCCAGAATTCTACTGTTGCCACGGCCATGTCCCAAGAGGCCTCTCTTCCGACTCCAGAGCAGCACTGTGCCTGGGGTTGTGGGGCTGGGTGCTCCCAGGCTTGCACAGCCCGTCCAGTGTCAGGGACCCAAACACATCCTCAGCCAGCGGACAACTTTAACTTACTGTCCCTGATCCACAGCGGCCCTCCCTACTCTGTTCTCCAGCCCTTGATAGGAGATCTTCTTGAATGAATATCTTTACTCTGACAACAAGCTCGATTCTGGCTCATGCCCAAGCTGCACCTCAGCTTACACTGTCCTTGTGGGCGCCAGTGAAGGGCAGATCACTCTGTGATGCGAATAACAGCAGCCTGCCATTTTGCCTTCATCAGTGGCTGGAAGGTGCACGGGCACCCTGGATGATGAGCCTCTCCTGTGCCCAGGCTGGGGCCCCCTTCCCAGACCTGAAAGCCATGTTAGCAGGGCCACATTAGCAGGGCCAAATCTCTCCTGCCACAATAACTTAATGCTGGCAGTGAGTGAAAGAAGGAGACGGTCAAGATCCAAACTATGTTGGAACTCTTAGCAGGCTCACAGGTGCAGAGACCACGGCGAGAGGTTGGGCCCTAAACCTGATGTCTTTTCAACTCCTGGCACCCACTGCCTCCTCTGTGTCGGTACCGCTTTCACAACATCCCTGCAACTGTTCACATTTCATACTTTTTCTTAAGTCAGTTGTGTACTGATTCGCTTTTCTTTTATCTGATTGAGAAAGAGAAGAGCGTGTGTGTCTATTAGCTTCTGTCCTCTGGCTCACTCACTTACATGCCTGTGACAGCCAGGGCCAGGTGAGGGCCAGGTGAGAGCCAGGTGGGGACCAGGAATCAATCCAGGTCACACATGTGCATGGGAGCAACCCTGTCACTTAAGTTAACAACAGTGCCTCTCCAGGGGCATGTCAGCCGGAAGCTGCAGTCAGAGTTGGATCACGGGAGCCAATCCAGGTACCATGACAAAGGACACGAACATCCTCACCATTATCTTACCACTAAGCCAAGTGCCCATCCCTTCTGTGCCTTTTTTTTTATTGGAAAGGCAGATTTACAGAGATAAGGAGAGACACAGTAAAAGATCTTCCATCTACTGGTTCACTCCCCAAGTGGCTGCAACAGCCAGAGCTGAGCTGATTGGAATCCAAGATCCAGGAACTTCTTCCGGATCTCCCATGCGGATACAGGATCCCAAGACTTTGGCTGTCCTCAACTATTTTCCCAGGTAACAAGCAAGGAGCTGGATGGGAAGTGGAGCAGTCAGGACATGAACCGGCACCCATATTGGATCCTAGTATTTTCAAGGCAAGGATTTAGCCACTGAGTCATCCCACCGGGCCCTTTTGTGCCACTCTTAGGACTCTGGGTAGTTTCCAGATATGGTTAAAGTACAGATGCCTGTGAGTACCACTGTCACCAGGAAGTTCTCTCTCACATCTCACTCAAATCGCTCAGGTTACTCTCTCCCCATATGGTGTTTTCTAGCAGAAGCAACAGAAATCACAGCCGTCCCAGCACACAGTGCTAGAAACAGTCACCTCTCCTAATGCATCACTTTCATGGTACGTGGCAGAAACCAGCCCCTAGTTCAAAGGCGACACAGACCCCCCATCTCAGAGACAGAACCTCAAGAAAAGAAGCCAACAAAGTCGCCCAAAGGAAGCAGGCACAGCCTGTTTATTTCCTCTCCAGCTGTCCTTTGACCTTCTGCTTCAGAGACCACCCCGTATACCTGTAGAAGAATGGGGAGTCCTTGCCCCCTGAAGCCACAGGAAGGACAGTGGCTGGGCAGCATGCATGCTTCTGGTTAACCTGTGTGCCCATGTGGACTTGGGGCAGCTACTGGCATTTGTGCTTCATCAGACTTCATTGACCTTCTCAAAGATGGCTGGCTCCAGGAAACAGGTTGGGAAGACAGGACAGACACATGGGCCATATGCAACTTGCAGTCAGAGGCGGCAATGCCCTCCAGCATGGCCAGGGACTGGTGGCCTGGTGGATGGACTTTTGCCATGGTAGGGTCTGGGCCTGAGGGAAGCTGTGTAAGGGAGGACTTGGGAGGGACTCTGGGTACCCCTGGGCAGGAACATAAAGGAGTACATGAGTGCAGGGATCTAAGGTGTTGGGCCTGCCTATTGCACATTCTGTTATCAACGCAGCATGGAGGACAGCACCCTTTTTCTTTGAAACTGGCCTCCTCAAAGCAATGTGGGAAGCACTGCACCTGTGAGATCCAAAGAACCACCTGCAGATTCAACTGCCTTAAGGAGCAACTACACAACCTGGTAGGAGCCTTACAATCTAACTCAGGGCCCAGACACTCAGATGGAGGAGCAAGGCCTCATGGGCCCTTGCAGCTCTGACATGCAGATTCCAGGGTTCTGGGAGGTCCCTGTGTCCAAGTACCCGATCCAGCAGCCTTCAGGTGTGTCGCTTGTCCCCTCCGTAAAGGACTGGTTTGCCAACTTTCAGAGCAACGTTAGGAAAGGCTAGAGATCCTGCCATGGGATAGGCCGAGTGTAGTACTTCCTCTGAGGTTCCCAACACCTGCACAGTGCTGCTCCGTGGGAAGACCTCGGTAGACAAGACTGAGTCCCTGATGTGCAGAGACCATGTGAGGAAGAAAGCGGGTCCTAGAGTGACCTCAGAGTAGAGGAGACTGGGGAGCCGGACAGGGGGACTTCATTGACCTTCTCAAAGATGGCTGGCTCCAGGAAACAGGTTGGGAAGACAGGACAGACACATGGGCCATATGCAAAAGTGGGAAAGTCTGTTGGGATTCTGAATTTCTGGAAGTCGACATTGCACTGTGTGGGATTCGTAGCTTCTTCCTGGGATGAGACCAGCAGCATGCCAGGTGCTGTCTCCAAAAACCCCTCTCTGTGACCATCCGAGAAGGTTCTCATCAGCCTATCTGACCCCTCACCTTTGCAAACATCCCATAACGCGCCCATCCTGATCACGTGGAAATGTAACAGAGCTGACTGGCTACCTGAGCGATTCATGCCAGGCACGTACGATGGCAGGGAGTGTGGAGAACCATATGCCTCTCTAGCAAAGCCCTCCAGGCTGCTGTCCCCTGTCTTCCCACACTCACCATATCCAAGTGTGGGAGATGGGGTGGCACCTCCTAACTACACCCCCTACCACCACAACCACTGAGAAAAGATGAGAGAAGCGAGCTCACTGCCCTGCCCCACAGAGTCCTGGGCTTCTATCTTGTGGCTTTGCACTGTCCCTGCCCTGCTTTGGTTCCCACCACAGTCTGAATTCTCTTCTGGCTGCCTCAGGCCACTTCCTGCCTCATCTGGAGAAAAGGCAAGGGCAGTGCAAGGCAGGCACCCCACGAGCTCCATGACTCCTGACTCACGTGCTTACCTCCGCCATGTCAGGAGCGTTAAAGCCTGCAGCTGGACGTGAAAATCCGTGTTAGTACAACGATCCAAGTTGTCTTATAGACTCAAAGCCGAGATATGCTGCACAAATTCGGGTCTTTTCCCCCAGCATGTACTTCCCAATAATTTCAAGATGGAAAAACTTTCGCTAATTTCCCTATTGGATGGAATCATAGTAAGGCAGTGGCACTATAATCATTGCAGACCATATGTTAAAGTAGTTCCATGCTAGACCATGACACTCCAGCCTGTCTTGTTCGTGGCTGCAGACTGTTCCACTTTGGAACCGCTCCCCTCCGCTCCATTGCTGTGGCTACACAGAATATCCTACAGCACATGTTCAAGTACATCTGTGAAGATTAGTTCCTAGAACTGGGATGGCTACATCAAAGGGGGAAGTCCCACTCAATGTTTTTACAGTAAATACCAATAAGTCAGGTATGAATCATAAATGTAAATCTTATTAATACCTCGTACATTTGACTTTCAGAAAGTCACAGGAGAGAGCCCTCAGTCTGGATGGTGCCATCTGAGCCTTCCCACACCTTTTCCCCTGCCCTAGAAACTGCAGTTTACAACATGTTTGTGTCTTAAAGGCCCTCTATTTTAAGAGACATCATGGAATTTTCTGGAAGAATTGAAACAGTTGATGGGGCCCGGCGGCGTGGCCTAGTGGCTAAAGTCCTCGCCTTGAACGCCCCGGGATCCCATATGGGCACCGGTTCTAATCCCGGCAGCTCCACTTCCCATCCAGCTCCCTGCTTGTGGCCTGGGAAAGCAGTCGAGGACAGCCCAAAGCTTTGGGACACTGTACCCGCGTGGGAGACCTGGAAGAGGTTCCTGGCTCCTGGCTTCAGATTGGCGCGCATTGACCCGTTGCGGCTCACTTGGGGAGTGAATCATCGGACGGAAGATCTTCCTCTCTGTCTCTCCTCCTCTCTGTATATCTGACTTTGTAATAAAAATAACTCTTAAAAAAAAAAAAGAAAGAAAAGAAACAGTTGATGGAGGAGTGCTTGCAGAACTAGTAACAAGATCACAGAGCATGAAGACATCAACCTCTTCCCGGCTATACTCGTTCCTGTTTAGTCTGTCTGATATTGTACAGGGACTCCAGAACAGATTTGAGCAATGAATGAAAAATATCACTGTAAAGATTTACTCAAAGATCCAGGACCAGAGAATGGTTTAGTTTCGCTACCCTTATCTCCTTTTTACCTATACCCTAATGAATCAATACCTCTTAAATCTATTAAACTCAGTTTTGCCAGTTTATATGCGAATCTATTTTATAGGCTTTTGATTTTCATTTTGAAAATCAATTCTACATTGACAGTCTCAGTTACCAAGAATGATGGGGGGTTTCTTCCCCATATGCTGATGTGTTTTGGAATTGGATCAAGATTGTTCAATTCCTAAATGCTTCATGATCTAGCAGAAAAGAGTCTGGATTAAGAAGAGGTTCTGAAACTGCGTCTAGCTCATTCTACCACCATGCTAAACACGCCTGGTAAACACAATGCAAGTCAACTGTGGCCCAGGCAACCTTCAAGCCCTTCTCTTCTTGGACTTAAGCAGACTGAATCCCCACCTCTAAAATCTGTTAGAAATGAAAACACTATGAACCTGATCAACAGCCATGTGACTTTCAAGTTATTGAACTTCCCAAAAAAGCCCCAGTTTCCTCATCTGTGAAATGGGAACATGGCTTCGGGAAGCCGCTTCAAACACTGTACTCAGTTTTGCCAAGAAGCCAGGATGGATTTTCCGTGGCAGTTCTGACCCTTTCCCACAGGCACCCCTGGCAGCGAAAAAACAAATCTAATCCCATCCAAAACAATTCACCCAATCCGATACAGCAGTGTCTTTGTGTGATTCCAACCTGTCTCAGCACGTCACGCCCTCTGCCTCCTCCCTTCTGAGATAACAGCTGGCCAATGGGCTATTTCAGGGGAAACTAATACCCGAGCGGCCATGTCTCCGTACCTTCTACTCACCCCTCTAGTCCTTCTTTGGCCTGGCTCAGGGTGTTCTCTGGCTATCTAACAGTGGTTGATCTCATGCTATTTGTCCTCCTTCCTAACTCCCCTTGCTGACTTGCTTCAGCTGAGCCCTTGAAACATCCAAGATGCTGTCTGAGCAACCAGCCTCATAGCCACTGGCCACAGTCTCACTTCGCTCTAACCACCAGGAATCCAGCTCTTCACCCCTTCCACCTGCCCCACAATCTCTCCAGCCTGAATCTAAGTGGATACTAACTATTTCTTTGGATAACACTCATCTATAGCCAAAAAGTAAAATTAAAAAAAAAGAAGTTCACTCAGATCCAGGCTTCCTAGGTATTCATACTTCGTCATTCTCAAATCAGCTGACCAACTCACTAAGAAGGCATCTTGGGCTCCAGCAATTACATCCAGAGAGTTATAACCAGCAGACATTATTGCATATTCTAGAAAGAAGACTCAGAAGCAGCTTCCATTTCTGCTACCTTCCCAGAAGTTCCACTTAAACTTTCGCTTGCATTGCATTACCCATAACATGGTTTTGTGATCATTCCAGCTCTAATGGTGCTAGGGAAATACAGTCTTCCAAGTTGGTTAATAACCGTTTGCAAACTGGGGTTCAGCTACTTGGGAAGACAAAGGCATGAAGAGCAAGGGATCTTTCAGTCCATGTTGATGGCCCAACCCAAGGCGTTTAAGGCTCCCAGCCTGGCTGCCCAGAATGCGGTTCATTCGACATAGCTGTTGTCACCAGGAGCTCCACTTGGGGCTGTGTCATGAAGATTTGCTCTGATTCCAACAGTGCTCCCACCCCACCATAAATCCACACTGCCCTGCACTCTGGCCGGATGAAGCCAAGTTAGAACCCACACTTCCTGTTTGACCCCCCTTCCCTACTCACAGTCCCAGAGGGTAGAAGGAAGAGCTTTTCCACATCCTTTCTCATGTTGCATTCAACAATCCTGTCCCCTTTCCCACAGTCAAAAGATAGGGTAATGGAAGACTACAGAGGAGACAGTTTTAGATGCACTGGCATCGGATTTTGAAAACATTGTTCTTCTCACACCTATGTTTATTTTTTGTATGGAGTACCTGGTAAGCACTACAGAGACCTTTTAAATGAATAATCATTGGGCTGTAGTGGAGGCCCCAACAAGATAACACAGGCAAAGACTTTGCCACAATATGTGGTATGTCAGAGATGCTTAGTAGCCATTATTGCTGCCATTAGCCATTAGCCAGTATCACTACTGTTACTTAAATACCATTCCTGTCTGCCTCAGTCAGCCTCGGTTCTTTTCATGGCTCCCAAACCATCGCTCCAACAGGCAAACACAGACCCCATCTCACAAAGGAACGACAATCTGCCCCCTCCCCGCACTTGCTGTTTTCCTTTGTTTGAAAGCCTGTTTACTAGAAACCAGAGGAATTTTTTTCCTCAGGAAAGGAACAACTACTCATAGACCTAACTTCTAATTAACTTTGTTCCTGAATGCTGTGTAACTGTGGGTGAGTTGCTGTTCTTTAGGGAAGAGGCTAATTAGAAGTGGAAAGATTGATGAAGGTCAGGGTGGCTAGTGACGTGGAATTATGGCCGGAGGCTGGGTCAGCTGAAGTCAGGCCTTTCCAAATGGGACCTCATCGTAGGACTCTAAATTACTTCTTAGCCCTGGTGACCCGCTACACTTTATGCTGTTTGTGTAACAGGAGCTCAAGAAAGTATATAAGTTGAATCAAGAAAGATGGGAATTGATCTATTGACAGTTAATGGGGGCGTTTGCTCCACGTGGCTGTAAGGTGTTGCCAATGAGCTCTGAACTGGAATTGCCCTTCAACAGATTGAAGATAAACAAGTACACTGCCTTTAAAATGAAAAAGTAGATGATTTGGGGTACAAACTGAAGATAATTACTTAGAAATATGAGAAAAAGAACTCACTTTATTGAAGGATACCTCTGAATGGAATTAAAAATTCCTTCATTAGCTGAAAATCACCTGCCAGAAATTTATGTGACCATAGTACTTTTCAGTTCGTTCCAAAAGGCTCAGGTCTTAGACCTAAATTTTACTGCTGGGAGTTTCATACAATAAGAATTGTTATCGTGACTTATTCTTAAAACAGTATGGGTCTGCCCAGCCAGACTCTGAATTGCAACCGAGCAAACTTCAGCTTCAGGTTTTCACTCGTGGGCTCTACAAACTAGATGTTAGGAGCTGTCATTTTCTCAAAAAGATCTGAACTTTATTGCCAGGAATAAAAATAGCCTAGGCCATTTTGTGTTCATATTTTACAGTTCATTTTCAGAATTAATATTTCATAAGAAAATTATTTTGATTCAAAATGTGACTTTTAAAAGGTTTATGGTCTTCTTGAGTATAACTTTTATTATGCCTTGGGGCAGCCGCTTTTCCAAAGGACTCGACTGGAGGTATTGATGTATGGTACCCCTTGTGAATTGCCCAGCACAGTGTTCTGAGCTTTGAACATGAGAAATTCTCTTCTGTGTATAATTCATTCCTACCCCTCCTCCTTTTTCCTGGCTACTCTTATTTTTCTTTCACTGAAAAAGTAAATAAACCACCTCTATTATCAGTGGAAGCTTTAAAAAAAAAAAAAACATAGGTTGTGTTTTTACCAAGTTAAGAGTGAAAACAGCCAATCCCAGAGGCCTGGAAACTTATAGTGGAAAACCACACTCAGCCGGTGGCCACCTGTTCTGAACATTGTTTCGCTTCTGTCCTCCTTGGTCTGGGTGGAAATGATTGAATTCCTCTTGCACCTTTCGCAGGATGGGGTGAAAGACGGCGATCTACAGCGATAGCACCTGCGCAGTGCTCTTTCAGAGGGTCTGGAATGCTGAAGTCCCCAAACTGAAAACCACACACATTCAAGGCACATGTGGACCAGTTACTAATGCACAATACACCCCAAAAGGAGCAGCTTCCATCAGAAATGATTGGCTGTTTTTCATGGTCTCTGGGTCAGGGAGATGGAGGAGGGCTTTCTGACCTCAGCAAGTTTCTCTCCGGCCTCTGCAGTCGGTAGTCTTCAAATGACAATGCCGAGCAAGAGCGAAAGGCACAATCACAAAATTATTCCCACAATGGAAGCCAAGGGAAAGCAGGGGTCATCACGTATGTGCTTTTTTGTAAGTGCATCTATGATGTAAGGAAGGTCAAAGGCATTCTGTCTTGTTAGGGTACCGGGTGTCCCCCAAAAGCTTGGAGCCTCTCAGAGGTGATGCTCTGGGTGCTGAAGAGGCCAACCAGCACTGTGTTTAAAGCTCAGGCCTTTCCTGTCTGCCACGCCACCATTAGGCCTGACTCACCTGAACGGCTGCATCACATGGCATAAGACAGCCCTTTGGGGGACTTCAGTGTCTCCACACATAATAGAGGTGTCAATGCAAATGTCACCAGACACTTAATGAGTGCCAACTAGGAACCAGTCACCCTACTTACCAGGAGCTTCATTTTTTTTTTTATAAAGATTTATTTTATCTTTATTACAAAGTCAGATATACTGAGAGGAGGAGAGAGAGAGAGGAAGTGGAGCCGCCGGGACCAGAACCAGCGGCCATATGGGATCAAGGCGAGGACCTTAGCCACTAGGCCACACTGCCGAGCCCACAGGAGCTTCATTTTATAAAAAATTATTTATTTATTTGAAACAGAATTACAAAGCAAGAAAGAAAGACGGAGATCTTTCACCCATGAGTTCACTCCCCTAGGGCTGGGCCAGGCCTAAGGCAGGAGCTTCATCCAGGTCTCCCATGTGGGCAGCAGAGGTCCAAGGACTCAGGCCAGTCCCATGGCCTTTTCCAGGCAGACTGTAAGTGAAGCTTGCAAGACATGAATCAGCACCCACCTGGGATGTTAAGGCTGTGGTGTTCCTGCCCTCTATGTCACTACACCAACCCCAGGAGCTCCACTTGACATCTTTCATCTTCAGGGATGTCTTATGTGCCAGGTACTGTCACCATCGCCATCTGATCCATGAGAAAGTAAAGCAGTTAATGTCTTGTCAAGATGTAGGCTTATCAGAGTCATAATTTGATTCCAGGCATCTGACTCCAACTACCTCATTGCGTTGTTTGAGAAAGTCAAATGAGATAACGCATACAGAATGTTGAGCACAGAGCCAGGTCAGCATTAGAAATTCTCCAAAACATTCTTAGAACCAAGAGTGCCTTACCCATTCCTGTTGTTGCCACATCCAACACATCTACAATAGTTGTTTGGCTGTGCTGGGAGTTTGTGTGGGGACTCTATCCTGAATCCTACTCTATGGCAATTGCACAGCGAAGTTTTCCCTCACCAGGAATAGCGTTCCAGACCATCCTCTGGAGACATTTCTATTTGTCATCCTGAGTGGAAGATGATAAATACTAGTGGGGCAGTCAGATCCATGATTTGTGTTTTAAGAATCTCTCCTGTTGAGGTTCAAACCTTTAATGGTGTGGTTCAGCCCTTCTTAACTCTGTTTATTGAATCCATATGATATGGTTGACTTGCTCTTTGTCTCAATCTCAAATGTAACTATATTGTTTTCATGAAAAACATTTTCAACAGTGAAACCAGCTGTGTAAGCCAAGCTCATGATAGGCTAAACCGAAACCCACGTATCTTCTGGGTTTTCATCTGTGTGGGAGAGGAAGACCAATACCTTAGGGTGCCATATTGACCTTCACAACTTCATAGATTACTCGTTTCATCAAATTGTCAAAGTCAGGTTTCCCTATGCCGGCAGTTTAAGGCAGGACAGACATAGGTCCGATAAGGGATTGCTGACTGTCCCCCGCCTTCGGCAAACATAGTGACTGCGTCCTGGATCCCCAGCCTGCATTGGGTCTTCAGGGCTCCTGGTAACTTGAGCATCCAGGAGGTGGGAGAAGAATGGGGGAAAAGGGGGCAGAAAAGAAAATATTCCTTCCGCACCATTCAGAAACTACATGCTGGCTGGGAACACCTGGACATGCACATCCAGCCCGGAATGTGAGCCTCAAAGATGTGCAATGCACCAATCAACGGCACAGAACGCCCAGCAAGGAAATCCACGCGTCTGTCAGAACCGGTACCTGCACAGACTCCCGAGCCAGATGGAGAGGCGCCACACACCCCAGAGCGGGCGCCTCCGGTAGACCTGTTGTCTCACCTGCATCATCCCGTTCCATTTCAGGTTCCTGACAAACTAGTTTAGCAGTCAGTGGTGGAGTGGCACTGAGAACCCCAAAGATCTCCTACTGGGAGGGCCTGTTCTCCCCTAAAGGGAAAAGCCTAGAACTGAGGGGCAATATGTCCCTTAGGTAGAGAATTTGAAATCTGGAAAGAGTTTTGAAAAAGACCTTCCTCCCGTTGGCATTGAGGGATCCCCCAGCTGACCGTCCTCTCCCCAGCCCCGCCATACATTAGTAGAAAGAATGCAGAACGGGCTCGAGAGAAGACAGCACCTCAAACCTACCCAGTCTGTTTAAAAAAAAGAAGAAAGAAAGAAAGAAAGAATCCTGAGAAAGAAGCACTTCAAAAAAGAGAAGAAATCTTCACGTACCTAACCTGATTTTTAAAGGAAAACAACTTAAGACTTTTTAAGGAAAAAGACACAAGAAACCAGAGAGTCAATGATTTATGTATAAAACAATAGAAGAAAATAAAATACTGAGGTAACACTGGAAGAAATTTCAGGTAACAATAAAAACTGAAGGACAAAGAAATCATATTACAGGCAGCAGGAGGAATCAGTAATATTGAAAACAAAGTCAGACCTTGGAGTATAGCTTCTGAAATTCATACGAATGAAATAAGGAGAGAACAAAAAAATAAACGAGATTATGGAGAAGATAATCGCATTTGAGGCAGCGGGAAGAAAAGATAATACTGGAGACAGTCCGTGGGAAAAGGCTTTTCATGTAGACATTTGATTTGCCTAAAGTGGAGGACAGAACAAATATTTCAAGATACGAAAAAGAAAACTTTTCTGAGATGAAAGAAGACGTGAATTCACTGATGAAAACTGTAAAACACAGAATTTGTGTTCAAGGAAAAATATGATCTCAAACCTGAGCCATATCTTAGTGGGGTCCCTGAAATTCAAGAATAGAAGGGGGAAAAATAACCCTACAAGGCCTCTTGAGGAACCAAAATCATGTTTCCCAAGGGGGAGAAAATGGCTATCCAGCAACCCTTACTGCTGGAAGCTGGTGGGACAACGTCTACAGAATTTTGAGGAAAACGTGTGGCCCAAGAATTATACACTCTGTTGAAAGGTAGCTGAAAAGTAGTTTTAATAAACCATTCTGGTAGTATAGCACTTACAAGTCTTCTCAAAAGAGATGCTTGGTAACAAACTCCAGCTAAGCCAAGATCAGTAAGAAGCATTTAAAGTCCTCTCATGGATGAAAGTCCCATTGGTGACCACGGAGTATGTAATTGTGTTTCTGGATCTCTGGTCTGTGTAAGGCATAAATCTTAATAATACAAATATAATAAAAAGTGAGATGAAGAAAGAAGCTAGAGGGAAGGAAGAAACACAAAATGTTTTCATCTTTCATCATGTGATATAAAAACTGCCCAAGATGGATAACAGAAAAAATAATCTTATCTACATCAAAGTTTTGAACATTAATAGAAGACCACACAAAATGCAAAAAGGCAAAATAAATACAAAAGAAAATTTCCAAGAAACAATACAGAGATGATACAGGTGCCATCATGATGGTGTAACAGCTAAAGCTGCTGCCTGACACACCATTATCCTGTGTGGATGCCAGCTCCTGCCCTTGCTGCTCCACTTCCCATGTAGTTCCCTATTAAAAACTTGGGGAAAAGCAGCAGAAGATGGTTCAAGTGTTTGGAACCCTGCACCTACATGGAAGACCCAGAAGAAGCTCCTGGCTCCTGGCTTTGACCTGACCCAGCCCTGGCTGTTGTAGCCATCTAGGGAGTGTAACAGTGGATGGCAAATGTTTTGATGCTGTGCAAAGATCTTTAAACAAGAATATCTCATTACAATATAGTTTTAGTCAATTATAAAAATAGAAAAACAGCGGTGATGCATTGCGCACTAGGCTCCTGCCTGCAGTGCTGGCATTTCAAGTGGGCGCTAGTTCCTGTCCTGGCTGCTTCTCTTTTGATTCAGCTTGTGGTATAGCAAAGCAGTGGAGGATGGGCCAAGTCCTTGAGCCCCTGCATTCACATAGGAGACCCAGAGGAAGCTCCTGGCTCCTGGCTTCAGATCGGCTCAGCTCCAGCCATTGTGGCCGTGTGGAAAATAAACCAGCGGATGAATGGTCACTATCTCTTTGTCTCTCCTCTCTGTGGCTCTGCTTTTCAAATAAAAATAAAGTATATCTTTTAAAAAAATAACAAGTGTATAAAATAGATGGACCTAAGAAGACAGAGATACAATTAAATAAATTTACTTTGGTTTTCCTGCCAGGTACAACACGCACAGCACACACACAAAATAAAACATAGTTGTGCTCATATTCCAAAATCTATCCCAATACATAGTGTGTGCGTACACACACACACACACACACACACACACACACACACACACACACACAAAGACATTTTGTAAAAGCTTAGTGGGAAAATTAATAAATGAATATATTCAAGATGTTTTATGGCAATTCACTTCAGGAAATGTCACATGAATTGTATCACTAGTGACACTTTCAAAAAGACACAGAAAAGATAGAAAATCACTTGCAAAATGACCCTTTGTTAAGTCAACCCTCGGGAGTTTCAACAGCGTGATACTCAATTTTATGTCCTGCTACATCTTTCTGTAGGGAACTCAAAAGCATTCATGTGCTGCCTCCTGCAAGCCTGAATTAATACACATACGGTGCTTACAGGATATAGGGAAACTGACATGGCGTAGGTCTTTTAGACTGTCTCTTTCAGGTGAGCAATGGCTCAAGTGGCCGTTAGCAAGAGCTAGATTGCTGGCAACTTCCATGTGAGACTCTCACAATACGTGAAGCGCCACGCTCATTGCTGTCTGAAGAGTCCTCTCCCTTTAGATGCCCGACGAGCTGGTGAGAGTAGATGCAATATTCATCTGTTTAAGTTCACTCATTGCTGTGGAAGAAATAAAGTGGGCTCTGAAGGCTGTTTACAAAAACATCCGAATTCACAATGTAGGTAAAGAGCAAGATGGCTTTTCTTCTATCTCTCATCCTTCCCAGTGGGGAGGGGAAGGAAGGGATGAAGCTAACACAAGATTCGAATTTCTCACTCCTCTAGGCAGAATCGAGCCCATGTGAATGGCAGAAAGGGGCAGGAGTTGTATCTTGACATTTTACAGGCTCCCAGCAGGTGGAAGAGCTCAGACTCTCTGCCAGGGAACAGGCGTGAGGCCTCTCCACCCATGAGACCAGCTGAGTGTGCTCTTGATCTTGCTGAATAACAACTTCTAGCACAAGTTTACAAAACAAACACAATTATGGCAGTCATATAGTAACACGGGAGTGTGAGCTTGACACTGAAATTCAAGCTGTATTGTTCTGATCCCTGTGGACCAACCAGTCTCCTCTCCAGGCTCCACAATTTTCCTACTCCAAGAAGGAAGATCTCTTCACTCAGAGGTATTCTCTTGCGGGGACCTAGGCCATAGGGAAGATTAGTCTGGAGCGAAGGATGGTTCTTACCGTAATACTTCCCATTGTCATTATTGATGAACTTAAGAGGCTGACCAAAGAGTTGGTGATGAAGGACAGAACCAACACCCAACATCTCTGTCCCTGAAAATGAACTTTCAATGTATTCTGCATTTGCAAATATTAGTATCATCCCTCAGGGATCTGCATCGAGACCACCTTCCCCAGACAGGCCTCTCCACTGCCTCTGCTTCCTGCGCTCCTGCCGTGATCACACGGTGCTCTGCAGTGGATACCCCAGAATGCAACCAGACCTTGTGCACTATGGGAGGTCACTGTGGACTCCAAGTTTCTGCACATGAATGTTTCTTCTACACACGCTGGGTATAAATGGGCCCAGTTTCTGGTCATCCATCCACCCCTCTCCCTCCCCAGTGCTCACTCATCGGTGTCACTCTATGTCTTCTGGTACAGTTGAGGAGTAGTCAAAAAGTTTGGATTTCAGGAGCAAAGGCGCTCTGTAGACTCCAGCCTGAGCCACAAACCCAAAGTGGAATTTCTGGCGGCCACCAGTCATTCTAAGTGGAACTTTTTGCTATGACATTCTGTCAATGTCGAGATCCTTCCAAATATCCAAAAAAAAAATTAGAAAATAAGTTTATTTTAATGCAAAAACATTTTTGAAAGCCATGCATATGAGGGGTCTTCAAAAAGTTCATGGGAAAAAAATCATGTTAAAAATTACATGGATTTCATACATTTTTTTTTTTCGAGTACTTAAAATTTTCTTTTTTTTTGTTTGTTTGTTTTTTTTTTTTATTGTATTGTTGTTGACAATCTTTACATAGTTAACTATAGTTGAAGGAAAATCAAGAAAGAGAAGAAGAAAAAAAAAAAAAAAAAGGTTCCGGGGGATAGGGAGGTGGGCAATGCTATTATGTCCATATTGTTTCCATCATGTATCTGAGGTAAAAGGGGATATTGATATGCCAAAATAATTTATCTCTGAATTCCATTTTGTGATGAATTTTAAAAATTTATATATTTAAAAAGCAAAGAGAAATTAGGCTTGCTTGTTCATTCCTCAAAGACCTGCACTAGCTGGGCTTGAACCAGGCTGAAGCCAGGAGCCACAGATTCAATCTAGGTCTCTTCTGGGGTTGGACCACAAAGATGCACATTAGCAAGAAACCGGAATCACTAGCAGAGCTGGGATGCAGGCACCCCACACAACATCTCCGCCAGGACCCTGTTTGCCACTCTACACATTTTTAAGATTTAATCATTTATTTGAGAGATGAAGTGACCGCACAAGGGGCCACAACAAGTCAGAGTGAAGCCAGAAGCTGGAACTCCATCTGAGGTTCTCCAAGGGTGTCAGGAACCAAAATCCTTGGCCTGTCATCTGCTGCTCTTCAGGAGGCTCAGCAAGAAAAAGGCTCAGAAACGTGGGCCGATGGGACTCAAATCAAGCACTTCAATATGGCTGCAAGCCTGCCACGTGGTAGCTTACATTGCTGTACCACAATGCCCATCTCCCTCAACAAAGTTGGTGAAATGCCCTTTTACGCCTCCCTTGTTTAACTGCACAAGAGAAAGAAGCTGATAAGGATGGGGCCAGCCAGGAGTACCACCAGCCACCATGCCTATAGTAAGCATGCCAAAATTTGTTGAGATGAACGAGGTTGAGCATAATAAAGAACCAAAGTGCCTTAGTTTCCACAGCAATATTGCATCAGCCACAACTGCATCAAGAGAATCCTCTGGAATTCATGCCTTGAGGTGGAACAGTTGAATAAAACAGTCTGTGGCTGCACAAAGTAGTCCAGGTGCACAAAGCTTCTCTGATGAATGCGTTTTACAAACACATGGGAGGTGTGTGTCCTCCCATGGATATGCAAGAAGATTTGCCACACAAATGAGCAAATAACATTATTCTGAATATATTAATGTTAATTATGAAAAATTATTTCACAGATACTCTTGATTAAAACACTGTTAAGTATCTGTGTTATAATTGTTTGAGTTAAACAGAACGTTACCTCATCTACAAACAATAAATATAAATAACAGTCTAGGTGACATGAAGTCCCAAAATGATAAATATAGGGTCATCGCTGGACCTGTGGCCATGTGGGCAGTCTTCCTCTGTCAGCTCCACAGAGCTGCCTGACGGAACAGCCTCAGATGCTGGAGGGACTGTGGCCTTCCCCAGAGCCTCTGGAGAGTTGACGTGCCTTGTCTGTGCCTGGGCCGGCTGCTGGGCTGGGTCCCTAAACTTGGGGATAAACGTTGGCATAGGCACTTATCACAGGAGTTAAGATGTTGCTTGGGATGCTTGCACCCCATTTGGAAATGCCTGGGTTGAAATGCTCTGCACTCCAGCTTCCTGGTAACACACACCCTTTGAGGCATCAGAGAGTCCCCGCCTCCCTCGTGCCTGATAACATGCACCCTGGGAGGCATCGGGGAGTAACTGTGTCCTCTGTAGGAAACAAACCGGTTCCAGGCTCCTGGCTCCAGCCAGGCCCAATCCCAGGTGGAAGATGGCTCTGTGTCTGACTGTCTCACAGCTTCTCTTTCAAACAAATAACTCTTTTTAAAAAAAAAAAAAAAGATGAAGGCTGGTGATAGGAAGTATAAGAACAATGTTGTAAGAATTAAATCTCAAACTGTCACCAGTAAAGTGATGGGAGCCACACGAACTCTGCTGAAGCACTAGAAGGCACAGCATGGCTAAGATGTGTCCTGAACACACACCAAGTTGAGGCTGAGTCATGTCCTAGAGGCTAGGAGCCTTTGCTCCTGCCCTGGCCAATCCTGGAACCTAGGCGGGAACTAGCCCTCAGGGTCCCTCCTAGGGCAGGACAGTGTTGAGAAGGCCAAGCGCTAACGCCTGTGAGCTGTGATATATGAGATGGGATTGATCAAAACTGCAAAGAATCTTGGAGGGAGCCAAGCTGGAGCCTGGAAGTCAAGATCAGCCAACATTTAGCCTGACACCACTGGGACAAGGTCACGGTCAGCGGTGGAAGCCTCTCTAGCACTGGAGAGTTGGTGAACACTTGTGCTACTGCTATGCCCCAGGGCCCCTTCCGGGCAGAGCCAATGCTGAGTGGTTACTGGCACACACATGGTCAGAGCTCAGTCAAGAGAAGCTGCCACCCAGGAAATACCAAGGAGACCCAGAAGTAGGAGTGAAAAAAAAACAATAAGATTTAAAAATTTTATTTGAAAGGCACAGTTCAAGAGAGTCAGGGGGAAGATTATGTTTAAGGACAGACTGTCCATCCCCTGGTTCACTCCCCAAATGACTACAACAGTCAGGACCGGGCCAGTCAGAAGCCAGGAGTCAGGTGCAGGTGCCCAAGCACTTGGGCCATCAGCCACTGCTGCTTTCCAAGGCACCTTAGCAGGGAGTTAGACTGGAATCAGCTGACACATGAATCAGCATCCGTGTGGGATTAGCCCATTACAGCAGAGCACAGGCCTCAGAAAAAATATTTTAAGGATGCACAAATACAAGAAAGAAGGGACAGTACTTGAGCTAAGAGCCAGAACTTCCCAATATGAGAGACACCGCATGACTCACTCCATGGTCCAGATCACCAACCTGGCAGTTGCACACCGCCAAGGTGTGTGCTCAACCTTTGCTTCCAGGGACCCTCAAAACACATCCCCCTCTGGGACCCTGGCATGATCCTCAAATGTGGGAGAGCCTGGTCATCATTCCAGAAGCCTCCATGGGGCAAAGCTGCTGCTTGAAGCAAGTAGCTATGGTCAGCTATCACATGGGCACACACAGGTGAGCTGGGACTTCCGGTGCAAGGAGATACAGAGGAGCCTCTCACATCAATGGTGAGCCAGCAGGAGAGCAGAGCAGGTGGTTTGAAGCTACTAGAAACAGAAGCTCAATTTAAGGCATTAGCTCTACAGAAAACTTGAACAGCCACCAGGTAGGTAATTCATGGTCTGGTTCCAGACATTAGGTCTCTCTAAAATCCTGCAGGGACCTTGATCTAGGCTTGGTTAGATGGCCTCCTTCTCATGTCCTACTGTTCCTTTCTCCACAGCATGGATCGCATGGAACTGTCACTGTTGAATTACTGTCCTCGTTCCCCTTAAGGGCAAACCTTAGGTATTACTCATCTGGGTAATTCTAATACCCAGTACAAAAATACCTAGTGCAAAATGGAGAACAGAGAAGTGGAAACAGGGAAATACATTAAGTGAACCGAACTGAACTGGCGGATGTCCAGCACGGCCAACTCACTTGAAGATCCCAGGAGGTATGTTATCACAGTATGTCAAGTACATTTCAAAGTTTAGACCACGCTTGCCGATGCCTCCAAGTAAATGATTGTTCAAGGTGGGAAGACAGCCTTTGTCACATTGAATCTCACCACGCCACCACGCCCCTCCACCATGCCAGCAAGACTCCCCTTTCCCTTGCTGTAAGGCTTGATGCTCCCTCCACTTAATATCCAGTCTTCTTGACATGAAAAATGCCCTCTCAAAGACAGAATTGCTAATTACATCATTGAGCAAACCCCAGCTCTCAAACGTGGAATGATTAACCACAGAAAATCCATTTTCAATGATGTTTTTCCAGTTCACTGTCTTCAGCTAAAGCTGGTTTTCCATCCATGTAGTGGGTTTTCCTGGCATCCATTCACGCTTGCACCCATCCCTGGAGAAACACTCTAGCCAGTTGGAAAAGTCTTGGCTCTGCGTCACCTAACCAAACTGTGTGGTGTCTCACATACACGACTTCTTCCCAAAGTCTTTCCCTTGAGATGCCCATGTTATCTCCTCTCTCAGGTAGAGGATCTTGGCTCGACTTGGAGATGAGCAGGGTAGCAGGAAGTGACGGCATAGGAAGACAAGCCCCTGTGTTTCCTTTCTCTCTCTCTCTCTCTCTCTCTCTCTCTCTCTCTCTCTCTCTCTCGGAGCACCTTCTCCAGAGCTAGTCAGCTCCCTGTCCCACAGGGACAGGATGTGGAGCCCCACTGAGTGCTTCTGGATGTGTGAAGGCTGAGCTCAAGACAGAAGATCAATCAGGTTGCTTCTGGTGCCTCTGGGTCACCCCCTGCTTATGCCCTTACACTCCTCCCGGCTCAAATGTCACTTCCTCAGGAAAAGCCAACTTGACTCGTTCCCCTTCCTTTTGACCTCACAAGGCTCCACTCCTCCTGTCTCTGGGAGAGTGCTGATCCTGTGTTAGGATTTAACAGAAACCATCAATTAGATCCTTCCCTTATGGTTTTGGAATCAATTGAGAAATATGCACAAGTCTGAGGTGGAATTCACAGTGTCAGCTATGTGACATGACAGATGAAACTGCCTAGGAGAACACAATGGACCCATGGCTAAATGAGCTTTCCAACAGGGCAAACCCCAACTGCCCAAGCCCAACTCCCACGCCAACTGCCCTGACTCAGCCACCTAGGCACACTGAGCAGCTGGAGAACCTGAGGCAGCCCCAATAGCACAGATCTCCAATCACGTGGGCGTGCACACCCAGCAATAAGTTGCTTTAAAGTTGCTTTAAAATGCAGAGCAGGGGACAGGCCTTTGGATAACAATGATCTGAAATGAATGCGTCACTGTTGTCAATCTTTTATTTTTTTATAACCTAGGCCCAGTGCTATGTAACTCCAAGTGCAAGCTGCTTTCAGTACTTCTCCCATTGTCTTTTGTTTTAAAGATTTATTTATTTTTATTGCAAAGTCAGATTTACAGAGAGGAGGAGAGACACAGAGGAAGATCTTCCGTCCAACGATTCACGCCGATCCGAAGCCAGGAACCAGGAACTTCTTCCAGGTCTCCCACGCGGGTGCAGGGTCCCAAAGCTTTGGGCCTTCCTCGACTGCTTTCCCAGGCCACAAGCAGGGAGCTGGATGGGAAGTGAAACTGCCGGGATTAGAACTGGCGCCGATATGGGATCCCGGGGCGTTCAAGGCAAGGACTTCAGCCGCTACACTATCGTGCTGGGCCCCACTGTTGCCAATCTTAAGTAGCAGGTGTCAGCTTTTCCTCATCTCAGAGAGCAATGATGTCACTTCTGCTTCTTGAAGAAGCGAGGGACAGGTGACAAGCAGGGCGAAACCTTGCTTCCACTATTCTAGAAGAGACAAGGGCAGAAGCATGAAAAAAGAACTTTGTCCATGCACAAGCCTCTGTGTGTATGCACACACACCCACACCCTAGGAACTATAATTTTCAGCATAGAGTCATGCCTCCCACGCTGGACTTTGAGTTTCAAGGGCAAGGACTACCTCATTAATCTTTGTATAACAAGACAAAGAAATTCCCTGGCTGCTACAAAGGTTTTATTCAAGAGATGTGGCCTGAATAAATGAATCTGTAATCCAAGTGTAGAAGGGCCCTTCTCTTCTATCTTACAGGTTATTGGCCCTCCCATGAGAGTGAGAGCAAAAGGGACCCAGTCCTAACAAATGAGAAATGAGACTGAAATCATCAGGACCGCATCTGGCTTACAGATCCCACACCTGCTGGCACCCATGGGGGCCAGCAGGCCTCCAACTCGGTCTTGACGGGATCCCATGAGTTGGCTGGCAAGCTGTCCATCATCTCAAATCCTACCCTCAACCCTACCACAGGATTTCTTTGACTCTCTGGGGACCAAATATACAGCAAGCTGTGCTAATATGCAGACATCTTTGTACTGTGCCATGCAGGATGAGCGGAAGTGTTTTTCTGCTCTTTCACTACTTTTTCGTTGTTTTCCCCACTTCCACTATCAGAATATTCCATGGAATGTTCCATTTCCCCCATCTCTTTTAAATGCCACCCTTCCTGGGGCAGGCATTTACACTCACAGTTAAAACACAAGTTAAAACACCCACATCTCACAACAGAGCACCTGAGCTCAATTCCCGGCCGTGGCTCCTTAGCCCAGAGTGAGCGACTTCCTGCCACTCCCAGGAGAGACCTAGATTCAGTTCCTGGCTCCCAGCTTTGCCCTCTCCCCATTCAAGTGTGGGCATTTGGGGGTGAACTCAGTGCACAGGTTCTCCTACCCTCCTCTCTACCAATATTCCGAATTCGTTCATTTTACTATCCATAATCCTGAAACACCACAGCTCTCTCTTCTCTGCTCCTTGAATTCAGGGCCCAATCTGTGTCTCAGGAAACCTAACCTGCCCAGATGAGCAGAAAGCCCCAGGTCCCCACCCACCCCTCTTCCTTCTGATGTGTGGAAACACTGGTCACTCAGACTTGGAGGGCTCCCAGGGCGTCTGGGAGGGGCACGCAGCTTTGCCTCCCATCAGCAGGAACGGTCCCCAGGGACCTCCTGAGGACACACACCCACACAAGCACACAGTGTGCCACGATGCTGACATGTTCTTCACGTACCGTTTTGTTTCTCTCCACTGTTCTCTGCATTGAAACAGCTGGCAGGAAAAACAAACTGGCAAACTGAAGTGACCTACAGACATTTCTGGGCTTGGCTTTAAAAGTCCATGCCCTTAGAGAAAGGGCCTTAGGTAAGTACAGTCAGGATTTCTTGGGACAGTAGAATTATCTCCATTGCAGAAAATAGCTTCTTGCAAGTTTGGGATGAGGCATAGAAACTAGAGGAAGAAAGAAGGCCAAGAAGGGAGGATAAAACTAGGAAAACAAAGAAAAAAGAACTGATAGACAGCAATTGTCCTATGGGTGTTACAAGCAAGCAAAGAGCTGAGTCCAGAAAGCCACAACAGAAAAGCAGGAGTACTTCAGGGAAAAGGGAATACCTGTACATGTGGCAAAGTGAGCTAGGGGTTCCACGCATCACACACAGCCTGGAGGCCACAAAGAATCAGCACACAGATGAGCTATGGAACGGGGCTGGCAACCAGCCCAGCCTGCCAAGTGAGCTCCCGTGCTAGACCTGCCGCTAAGGGTCAAACAGACCACACTCTAGTGCTACGTGAGTCCCCAGATTTGGGCCATATCTCCCAGAGAAGAGATCCGGAGAAAGACAAAGCTTCCACTGGAACTATGAGTAGGGAGAAATACAGACTGAAGTTCTGCTATAACCCTGAAAGTAACCTCTCTTAAAAACCTCCAGGTGAATGACTCAAAGTGTATTATTAGCTAGCTTCTCATGGCTACAACTAACATGATGAGATGAGCCACTTCTTCCGGAGGAAGGTTTGTTTCTGCTCAAGGTGTTCAAGGTCCACAGTCCAAGACTGGGCAGTTTCTTTGTCCGGCATTGGTTGGGGCCAGTGGATGCAGAACAAGTGCAGAGAGATCCATACCATGAACCAGGAAGCAGAGAGGGAGGGACAGGGAGCACACTTGCTTGCCTGTATCTATACACAGTCTCTTATAAGTCCACCATGATTTGATCAAGCGAGCTCTATTCTAACAACTCAATCCTAGCACTTTCCGGAGACAGCATCACTGAATCAACCTTCTACCCATCGGCCTGTGACCCCGGGCTCTCTGCTTGAGCTGGGCAGCTGAATCCTGTTCTAACTACAGCAGAGACATCTGTGTCTGCTGGCTAGGGACTAATTTTCCCCCAGATGGTGCCTTGTCTGACTTCTCCATGAAGAATGCGCATCCTTTTACCAGCATCAACTTGACCTTCTCCTTGTGGAAGCAGCAACCCTGGTCTTATTGTGCCAAGGTATTCTTAATTACTCTTGCTGTCCCCGCCTTACCTGTGTATGATGGTATCTACTAATGACTTCTTTAGGAGATTTTTTTGAACACAGATTTGCTGTCCCCGTGACAGACCAGGAGAGGAGATGAGGCTGAGCCTTGCATCATTTGACAAAATGACTGAATGACAGGCGCAGCCTGAAGTTGAGTTGAATATAACCAGCACCACCCATCACTGTTCATTCCATGGGGCCAGGGAATTGCCTCCTTTTCCAAGATAACCCCTTTTTCTAAATTGCTGTATTCCCTGTCTTGTGGATGGGTGAGCTCCTGTGACTCACCTGCAGCTTTGGAAAGTCCTTATTATGGAGGCCAGAGGAGAGTGTGAGGAGGGCCAAGCTGACCCTGGTCAAACCGCAGGTCCAAGTCCCAGTCCTGCACTTCCGGATTGGGCAAACTTGGGCAAATTATTTAACATTCTTTTGCTTCAATTCTTTCTACCTGCAAAATATAACTAAAAGAAGCTACTTGGGAACAGCACCTGGCACATCATGCTCAATAAAGTGCGGGTCATTATTGCTAGTAGGAGCTCTGCTAGCAAACAAAGACGTAATTGGGGTTGTAATTCTCGTTCCTGATTTATAGACAAGGAAGTCAAAGCAGTGAATTGCTGCAGGAGTTGGGTCTGAAGTTCAGCCTTCTGTTTTATTGCTTATTCCAATAAACTCCACTCCGAAGGCGAGATTGATTTGTGCCACGAGGGTACCACTTGTGTGTGGTTTTATTTCCCTTCTAGCACATTTGAGAAACAAGGAGGCCAGCGTTCCTTGCCAGCTCACCTACCACTGCACACCTACCAGACTCCTCTCAGCTTTCTCCATGACACTAATAGGGCAGTGCCCAGAATAGAAGGACACACAGGAAGAATCCCCCAGCCACCTGGGAATTAACGATAGTAGAGAGAAGCTGACCTTCAACTTGGCATCTGCTCTAAGACAGAACAAAAACAGTGATGTCATCATTTTCCCACCCTGCCCTGACCCTTCCACATACAGTTGGCAAAGGAAAGAGAAGAGGGTAAACCCTGATGTTTTAGGAGAGTGACTAGAACACGTGACCCTACATCAGCTTACACCCCATGTCCTAACTGGAAAAACATAATTCTCCCCTCCCCCACCATGAACTACCACCAGATCCATGCCTCCCTGGGGCTCTCACAGGAGGGTCAGTGAGCCCTTGATCTCTCTCATGAAGCCACAGCTGGAAGCATCAACCCTTGCTGCTTCCGGATCCTTCCTTGCCAGACCCTGCAAGAACAGTTTGATAAATTCATCCATCAGCCAGCCACGGACAGGAGACCAAGAAGCCCGTCATTCCTTCAGAACTCACAGTAGCCACTTTGCATGCAAGCTCGCAAGCTAAGGAAAATGCCACAATAATCAAAGCTGCCTCCCATAGTGCACTTCCTTAAGCAGTAGGAGGCATGCTAAGTGCATTATGGACCTTATCTCATTTACAATCAGCCCAGGGAGTAGCTTCCCATCTATGTGTGAGAACAGCAAGGCTTGCAGAGCTGAAATAGTTCAGTCTGAGTGGTAGAGGCAGCAAATGGCAGGGCTGGCACTGAATGAGGGTCCATTCTTCAGGGGCCCCTGAGAGATTTGCTACATTGTAACTCCTGAGACTCTGCCCCCAAGTTCCTCCCCACCCCCCAGGACCTGTGTTCCTGAAGTACGGCAGCTCCATGTTAGCATGTGGGACAGAAAGGTGACCTGAAGGCTCAGGGTTTACCATGCCAAAATGAGGACAAAGAAACAATGCAGCCTGAAGAAATGGACTCTTGGGTCCTCCAATATGCTTAAGAAAATCCAGAACAAAAGAGACTGGTGCCGACTGGCTGGAGTCCTCTGGGACACTAGCCAGGCCTGAGGTGATCCCACCATGGGTGCATGACTCTTCCAAGTGCAGACCACTGGGCCAGAGGGAATCCCTCCAGGGGGCCTGGACAACCCGACACGGCCTGCAGGGGAAGCGACCGCTCTCTAGGAAGAGCTTGGTGGCGGTCTGCTAACAGGATGATGACACATGTTATCATCATGGCGGTATGGTCCCCAGGTGGGAGGCGGGTTGCATCAGTAAATGTTGTTACAGGGGTTGGGGATAGGTGCGGGAGAGTCTCCCCCATTGCAGAACTGCAGGCCACAAATGACCATGGATTCATGTGCCTCCTCAGGCCCTCCCAACGGGAAAAACAATCTTGCCTGCCAAAGAGCAGGAGGGAGAAATAGATGAATAAGATGGAACTTAAACCCAAAAAGGAAAGAATGTGCACCAGTACTGATGGGGTAGACCATAGCAAGACTAATTAACCAAGAGCAGCTGCTGTGGTAACTGGAGATACAACTCCCTCAAGCTAAGAAAAATGTGTAAAACTTTATTTCTGCATGGACGAAAGAGAGGCTGGGGCAGGTGCAATGGTTCAATTGGCTAATTCTCTGCCAGCAAGTACTGACATCCATTAGGAGTTCTACACGGGAGACCTGGAAGAGGCTCCTGGCTCCTGGCTCTCTGGCCACTATGGCCATTTGGGGAGTGAATCAATAGATGGAAGATCTTTCTGTCTCTCCTTCTTTCTATAAATCTGTCTTTCCAATAAAAATACATAAATCTTTTTTAAAAATAGGAAGCAAAGTGAGAAGCCAACTCCCAGGCTACAACAGCAGCGGGGGGAGTGTGAGATGGGCTGCAGTAAGCAGAGAAGTGCTGGAGAGGTTGTGGCTTACGTCAGGGACAGCATTTAGGTGACACACTCACAGATGAACTTCAAACAGGTGAGTGTTACAGATTGTGTCTCTCCCTGTTCTAACCCCAAGTTCCTGAGGATGTAGCTTCCCTTGCTGACAGAGTCACAGCACATGCAATGAGATAGGTTGAGCAGGAGGGGTCCCTGATCTAATGCAAGTAGTACCCTTATAAGGACGCCTTGGAAAACCCAAGAAAAAGGGACAAGGCATCCTACAGAAAGGAGAATTCAGGGGGACGCATCCACAAACCACACACCAAAGATGGCCAACAAATAACCCAACGCTGGGAGGAAGGCCTGGGGTATATTGTTCCTCACAGCCCTACAAAGAAACCAACACCTTACTTTCAGACTTCCAGCCCCCAGGAACTGTGGGACAACCAGTTTCTAAATGCTTCCTCAGCTACAGAAAGCTGTCGGTAGAGCCACCAGGCTTCTTGTGGAGTCCTGAATCCCTCCAACGCTGTGGAAAGAGGTTTCATGGCCATGGAAACCAGTAGGTGTCACAGCTTGATGGCCTTGTCTGTTTAAATATTATCACCCTGCACTCACACGAAAGTCTAATTGCCAGAATGTTTGTAAGGGTAGCACAGTGATGGACTAGTGGCTTGGGAGGTCTTTGCAGAGTGAAGAGGTTTGAGAGGTCATAGAGGTAGGAACTCTGTGATTGAATCCTGGTGGCTTCGAGGCTGAGAGGACACACACACACACACACACACACACACACCCCGCCTGACTCTTGCATAGATGTTCTGCGTCACCCCAGAACAGAGTTCATTGCTGAGGCCTAATCGGTGCAACCACCTAATCTTAGACTCTCCAGAGCCATGGGGCAACAAGCCCCTTTTCCTCCTACAGTAGCCTGCCTCCGATCATAACAAGCAATTGACTAACACACCATCCAAGACCCAAGTCCCGCCACTTTGGGATCTCCTTTGCTGACTCTATGATTCACATTTCCTGGACGCCTCCCACAGCCATACTCTGTGAAAAACAAATCCTCCACCCTCGCTCTCTGCACCCGCCCTGCCTCTCTGCTTTAAATGAACCCTAACTCTGACCTGAGCCCAGCTTTCTCTTTACATGGATTTCCTCCCTTCCCCACAGCCCTAGCCTCCAGGGACACACAAGGAATGCTATTTCTCCCAACAGAAAGCCAGGTCTGTTTCTTGGCTGCTTCTTCCACTCCCTCCCAGAAGCCAGGGACTCCGCAGCGTCCTGGGTACTCGTACTGTCCTTACTTCGACTCTCTACCTCACATCTGCGGGTTGGCTACACTTGCTCTGGTCCATCTACTTGGCCTAGTGTTTGCTCTGAGATCTAAGCTCCTGCATCTTTTTTTAAGGGTTATTTGTTTCAAAGCGTTTATAGCAATAGAGAAAAAGATGGATATGTTCCATCCTTTCAATGGATGGCCACATGGCCAGAGCAGGGTCGCCAGGCCAATACGAGGAGTCAGGAGCTTCATTCAGGACTCCCATGTGGATTGCAGCAGCCCAAACACTTGAGCCATCTTCTGCTGATTTTCTAGGCCAATAATAGGGAGCTGGTTCAAACGTGTAAAAGCCAGGATCCAAACCAGCACCCATATGGGATGTCAGCATAGCAAGAGGTGGCTTTACGCACTATGCCACAACATTGGCCCTGCTCATACATTTTCAAAACAGATTTTTTTTTTTCTCTCAAGACAGCACTACTGTCTTAACAGCCAAGATTTCATTTTGGTGCTCTAAAGAAAAACAAAGAAGTTTCTTTCCCTTTGCCTCCCTGCTATAATAGCCTGATATTCCCTGATTCAATGGAAGCCTTGGAGGAACACTTCTGTGAAAAGAACATAGCCACAAAAAGAATGTGATAACTGTTTTCCATCTCCAACTTCTGTTACCAGACAACAATGTGGGGAGCCTGGGAGTAGGGGGTTGACTGAGAAAAGGCATAAGCAGATATTCAAAGCCATACTGCGGGGGGATGGTAGACGGGGACCATCTACAATGACTAGGTCTTACATATTCTTGTCGTATCTTTCCTTTACGTTTCTTCCCCCTTCCTACCCCGAGCCCAGTCAGCAGCGACCAACCATTGGTCCAGCTGAAATGCATTTGTGCCTAACTCAGCAAAAACAGAATAATTCAACCGAGTTTCCACCTACTTTGCTTTCCATTAATTCATGGCAGATGAGCCCAAGTCCCTAGGGCCCCGCGGGTATGGAAACAGTCACAGTTAGAACTCAGGCCAGCTCAGGGCAAAGAGAAAAGGGAGGATCCTAAAAATGATTAAAAAACAAAAAGGTGGGTGCATTGATCTTGAACTATATAGAAACTAGGCCATCTAGACTCTAGACGAACTCCCCACTGCCCAGAAGAAAGGGAAAGATAAAATTCCATGTCTACAGTACATTTCAGTTGTGACACATATCCCTCATACCTACTAGTAATTCCTCCTCCTCCAGTTCCTGGATTGCCACCTGCTACAGCACACAATGGGCCTTTTCAAAAACTTACGGAAATCTGTATTATGAAAGAAGTATGCATGGACATCATTTTTTTTTTTTTTGCAAAACACAAAAACCTTATCTTTTAATTCTATCTTACTATGAACATTTTGGAGTAATCTAATATTCCTGACACAGGGTTCCTCTCCCGCCCTTCAATTCTCTTTTGGGGCTCAAAACTCCAGTCCCTTAGTGTGACTTCATGAGCTAAGCCAAGACATGGTGTTCCGGTTGCCTGCAGGGATGGTTTCTACCTTTCTCTCCAATTGCACACCCCGTGTGTCTCCCCCAACCCACCACCATCTCCCCGGCCTCACCTTCCTGCCATTCGGCATCTTGCCGTGCCTCTTGCCATCTTGGGCTTTCCTCCACTGTTCTGTGGCCTGCACGGGTCCTTCTCATCAGGCCCCTTAGCCTGCAGATGGGGCTGAAGTGTTACCTATTTAGCAACACCATCTCAGAGGGCCGATGCCTACTCACACCCCACAGTTCTCTATCTCCATGTTGAGTCTTTGCTCCCTCTGTGGTAATTGCTTCATTTGTTCTGGTTGTCTCTTATTTCAGTGGGCAAAGTTCATGTAGGCAAAGGCCCTATCACTCTTGCTTAATCTTTTATTCCCAGGGAATAACCCAATGCTTGGCACTTAATACATTTTTGCTCAATGAAGGAGCAAATGAACCCAAGCTTACTGCCAGTGTAACGTCTCAGATGGAGCAAGAGGAAGGGGGGCATTTTCTCTGTGGATGTGGGTAATGCCTGCACAACATCTGTTTATAGGACCACAGGGAGCACTTTGCTTTAACAAGCCCAAGAATTTACATTTCCAAGAAACACATGTGGCTACTAATGACATTAAACCAGTGGTGAGCAACCTTTCCTGGTGGAGAGCCAACTCGGAGAAACACAAATGTTTATGATCAGCATTTTAAAATTTAATGTGAAGGCAGCTCTGCTGAATTCTGTGAGGCGGGGGAAATGGTGTCCAATTTTTGCTATGGAGATAATGTACTTTATCATCAACTATCAAGGAGTAAATGGGCATTACCTTTTGCCGCTAAGTTGCTACTATGACTGGCAATCCATAGACACCTATGAAATCATAAGATTATATGTAATCATTGTCCTCAGTTTCTGATACAGAGCTGCTAAAACTCACAAATCTGCGGAACAGCGGGCAGCAGATTGATGGGAGACCTGATGTTCCTAACAAGCTCCTTTTGACCACATTGAGTTTACACTGAGCAGTGATTCCTGCTGGGTCCCTTCTTAGCTTCAAGAAGAGGATTGGTCACCAAAAGACTCAACCATGAGATCAGAGAGTTGCAACCCCCAGACCTAAGCTGAAGGAGAAAGAGGGTAGAGAAATAGTTCAACCACCAATGGTTGATGACTTCATGAGCCGTTGTCCAAAAAGAAATCTCCACTAAAACCTCAGAGGGTCGCTGAGTTGGTGAAATGCCAAGAGGGTGACCCAGAACGCATCCCTTGCACTTGGATGCTTTCAAATCGTATCCTGGACCAGCAACCAGACATACCAAAGCAGTGCTGGTCCACTGAGTCGTTCCAGCAAGCCCCTGAGCCTGAGCCGTGTTGGCTCACAGCTCAACAGAGTATTGGTGGCAACACTGACACCTGCCGATGGCTGCTCTCTTGTGCAGCTGAGCCCTGAATTTATGGAATTCGATGCCAACTCTCAGTCAATAATGTCAGAATTGCTCTGAGTTGTAGGGCACCCAGTGAGTTGAGGAGTTGAACAGCTATTGGAAAACACATCACGCATTTAGAGTCAGAAGTGCTGTGTGTAAAAACAGCCCAGCTTGTATCTTTTTCCCCCTTCTGTGTGTATCAGGTTTTAAAGTCAGGATCTCCAAAGTAAAATAAACACAACCCAGGGGGCGCACAAACTTATTCACTGGGTTATAGGATAAATAGTGTATTAGAACGTGTGTTTATTTTTGCCTCCCCTTTTAAAATGTGTAAATGTTTGATAGAACTCTTGATGGAACATGTATGTCATTTGAAAATAAATATTTGTACATTGGATACATATTTAAAGCCCAATAGGAGGATATGCTAAAAAATATTGGAGGTTACTGAGGTCACATTCCCAAGGGCGTGCAATCATTTCATCTTTGAAACAACATTGGAAATCACTGCAGTGCAGAACTAACAGATGGGAAAATTAAGGGTCAACAGCACGTTGATTAGTTCAATGTCACACCAGGTGTTAGGGACACAGCCTGTGTTAGAATGTGTTCGTGCCTGCCCACTAATATCTACTAATGGCCCAGTTAGGTCGGGTTCTGTGGTAGGCGTTAGGGGTAACATCTGGCCGCCCCCTCCACACACAGCCCTCCCCTGCTAGAACCGCCCACTCCCTTGATAATAGAAATTTCTATGAGATCAGCATGTAGACCTTCTAGTGAGACTCTGGCCCACACCGACTTTCCTCTCAGCTGCCTTCCTGCCTATCTGTCCCCTCACCCCAAGCCACGCTCCTAATCCTGTCCAGAGGACAGGACTCTGGGATTCTGGGGTTCTGAGGACTTGCTGAGCTGGAGCTGAGTGTTTTGGTTCAGTAGTGTGTGATAACAAGTACTTGTCTATGAGGCAGGTCAACTGAGTCTGTAGCGTGAGAGACTCAGAACTCTCTCGAAGATCCAGGCATGATGCAAAGACAATGAGGTGAGCGTATCAGGGAGGCTGGGCTCAGGCCCGTGGGAGAAGGCTGCAGGCTGTTGGTCATAGGCAGAGCCACAGCAGAGGGAGCAGGCGTGGGAGCAGAGGGGGCGTGCAACTGAGATGACCAGAGCTTATTGCTGGGCTCCTCTTCCCTGAGGACCACTAGCTAGACTGTGCAGATCTGTTGGCTGGCACTAAGCAAAAGGTAGAAGCATAGCCACCAGAAAGGAGCCTAGGGCACCGTGACTGGAGCTAAACCCGAGGCTGCAGTGCACTGACAGCAACACTAGCTTCTTAAATCATCAGCCACGCCCCCAGAGGAACTGACAGTTCTCTTCCCCAGCACAGCACTCCTAGGAGGGTCTGAGGCAGAACCCGGAAACAGGAGATCAAAGACTTATAAGCATGTCACCTGCATTCACTGATTTATCAACACTCACTGAGAGCCCGCGGGTTTTCATGATGCTTCTGGGGAAGAGGTGGCCAGCCATGCCCTGTAGAGGTCTCTGTGCCAGAGGGACATGAACAAGTGACAGGCACGACAAAATATATGAGTACTGCAAGGGGACAGGGGAGGGGTCAAAGGGGTATGGGGCCCCCAAGCATGATCAAGGGCGGAAGCAATGGAAGACAGTCTAGAAGAGGCCAAGGTAGAATTCACAGACAACAAAGGAACCCCCAGCGGATTAGGGACCCCAGGGACCCAGGAGAGAGCAAGAGTTAGAGCCTATTGTTTTCTATAACACTCTGTTAGTCAATAGGAGTTACAGCTGTCTTAAGACGGTCATGGCCAGAATTGTGACAAAGAGTTAAGCTGCCACCTATAACACTGGCATCTACATGACAGTACCAGTTCCAGTCCTGGTTACTCTGCTTCTAATCCAGCTACCTGCTAATACACCTTGGAAAACAGCAAAAGATGGCCCAAGTGATGGGCCCCTGGCACTCACATGGGAGACCCAGAGGCATTGTAGGCTCCTGGCTTTGGCTTGATCCAGCTATCTGGGGAGTGAATCAGTGGATGGAAGATCTCTCTCCCTCTCTCTCTCTCTCTCTCCCCTCTGTTTCTCTGTCACTCTGCCTTTCAAACAAACAAATATATCTGTTTCAAAGAAAAAAGTTAGACTCTGGAAGGGTTATGAATCACTTGGACTGCATTGTCTGTTGGAAAAGCATGGCTCAGAGCTGGAAGAGCTGGTTTTAAGGGTTTAGGATTCTGCCACCTGCTCAGCCAAGTGAGCTTGGGCAAACCATTGCACTTGCCAGCCTCGGTTGGTCAGTTTCCTCCTAGTTCCGTAGATGGATAGGATCCAGTTCTGGAGACCGTTGGTTCTTAGTGCTCTCTCCATCAATATGGTCAAGATCCACCCACTGCATTGCAGGCCAGTGTGTCTCTGGGCCTCTCTGTAATAGCTCATTATGTGAACACACAGATGGATCATTCACGTGCAAGTCAGAATTGGCAAGACAGAGGAAGAGGAAAAGGGAAAACTGCTCATTAAACAGAGTTGAAAATCAAATCATTGTCCAAGTGGCATAACATAAAAGGGAATCCCCTAAATGATTCCATATGTAAACATCAACTCCAGATGAAATTAAAGGTATACATGTCAAGACAGAAAGCAAAACATTCAGGAAGAACATGTAGGTGGATGTATTTGAGACCTCAGGTCTAAAGCAGAGAAAGAAGACACATTCAACATTAGTTATAAACAAAAGGATGGATACATTGGGATTACTAAAGCACTTTCTCTCCAAGGAGAGCCTCAGTTTACACACGGGTATCATGAGGACAAGCCTGCCTTATGAAATCTGATGAATTCCAATGAAACAAGCTATGGAGACAGCACAGGCACTATGAAGCACTCACAGAAAATTGAAAATTTAAAATGTTTCTAGAGAGAATTTTGAAATTCATTTACGGGTAGAATCTTCAAAAAGTTCATGAAGATGTGCATTGTGAAAAAAAAAATGCATGGGTTTCATTTTTTTTTCACCCCCAGTTAAACATCTTTCAACTCAATTTGCCATGTTCTTTTTGAAGAGCCTGAGTATTTAAACCATGCAAGTCAGAGTTGCCACCCCGCGAAGCCATCAGAGCAGAGAGGTGCTGAAAATCAGATGCCTCTGACATCGGTTTGCCATGGAGAGGGGAACGCCAGCCAAGCTGAGGAGAGACAAACTTTCAAGAGGTTTAGAACTGTTCCCAAAATGAGGAATTTCCCTAGCCTCTCTCTCCACCCTGCTTCTCATTCCTTCTCCGGGCAGTTATCTTTCCAAAGGGTCATTGAACTTCAGTGCCTGCTCCAGCTCAGCTCCTCCCTGCTTCCTCCCCGCAGCCAGTTCTGCATGGGAAGGAACAACATAGCCAGGGCAGAGAGAAGAGAGGGGCAATCAGAAACATGTGGAAGACAAAGCAAGCCAGTGGGGAGACGATGAAAATGACCAACACCAGGATGTCTCATAACCCAGTTTCTTCTGAGTTTTGTGAGGCGCATCATTTCTGTGACATGGCAAGAAAACTAGCATTAGGACCCATGGTCCTTTCATAATGTTAGGCTCGCACCACGGCCGTGTGTGTGTGTGTGTGTGTGTGTGTGTGTGTGTGTGTGTGTGTGGTCACTCATGAGGAAGAGGAGGCGGCACAGGAAAGGGCTGCATTTCTAGAAAGAAAGCCAAGGGGAGACCAACTCGCCCGAAGAAGTAATGTGGAGCTATAGACACACAGGGCTGCCCCTAATTCCTGCATGACTGGGGAAATGTTGGGGATCCCAGAGTTGGATGTCCAAGTTGTTCTATTGTACTACCAACTGGAAGGTGCTCCCAAAAAACTGAGGAACTGGAGATACTCCGCTAGCCGCCATGTGGGTTGTAAGTGTCTAAAGTCTTATTCTAGCTGTAATCTAAGTATAGGGATGAGAGTGAAAAAGGTTGGGAGGCAAACGCATAAAGAGACAGTTCTCAGCCCGGCAGCGTGGCCTAGCGGCTAAAGTCCTCGCCTTGAACGCCCCGGGATCCCACATGGGCGCCGGTTCTAATCCCGGCAGCTCCACTTCCCATCCAGCTCCCTGCTTGTGGCCTGGGAAAGCAGCCGAGGATGGCCCAATGCATTGGGACACTGCACCCGCGTGGGAGACCTGGAAGAGGTTCCAGGTTCCCGGCATTGGATCGGTGCAGCACCGGCCCGTTTGCGGCTCACTTGGGGGAGTGAAACATCGGATGGAAGATCTTCCTCTCTGTCTCTCCTCTCTGTATATCTGACTTTGTAATAAAAATAAATCTTTAAAAACAAAAAAAAAGAGACAGTTCTCTATTTCAGGTGTCAGAGGCGAAACCAGAGAGCTGACTCTTTCTACCCATTGGAATGCGAGACAGTGTAGCCTCTCTCTAACTCATAAGCCAATGCTCAAACCATTTTTCTTTGAGATTAAGGATGAGAATGAAGGAATTTTCCAGATATTTGGGTTTTACCACGCATCTTCTTGCGCTATGTTAAAGGTCAATTGTCCCACCTCTAGGTGGTCCCTGGGGATCCCTGGGACAGAATAATTGCCCAAATCCAACCCCAAGTGCCTTCCCTCATGAGAATCAGAGAATACTTAGCATGTACTAGCATTTAAAAAAAAATTTGCATTAATATTTCATACTTTAATGTATGATTAAATGTATTGCTTTACAAGATCCCATGATACTTGCTTTTCAGCATGGATGTGCCTGGGGCACCATACCAGGCCCTGGAGTTGAAGGTAATCATGGCAGCTCTGCCCTCAGGGGTTCACAGTCCAGTGGAGAGGATCGTCAGGTGACCAAACTGCTGCTTGGAACAGCCCGGATGCACAGCAGGCCTGGGAGGGAGTGAAAATGCTGTTTCAGGCCCAGGTCTCTAGACAAGCCTTTCGCCCAGTTATATAGACTGTACCTATGCCCTCTCCACCTGGTATGGGTAAGGCAGGCAGCTAGTTACAGTCTGCTAAGCTGGAGGCATCTGAAGCCTGCTATCCCCCTGTCTCCAGTGTCACTGTATTGTTCTACTTGTCTATCAAAATGCCCCTTTTTCCAGGGATGCATATGTTTCATCCAGGACTGGGGAGAGGTGGGGGAAGGCACTGGAAAAATACTAAGATCTACATGGAATTTTATGGAAATATCCTAAAACTCCCAGGTGACTTGATGCTGTGGAGACATCCACCTCTGACCTCATCAAAGAGGCCTACAATGTTCGGGTGGGGGAACTCCCTCTCCTACCAGCAAACCAATTGGAGGAGGTGCTGGGGTGCTATGTCCCCTCCCTCTTTCTTCCTTTGGGCCCACTAGCTACTCAGTACAGTTATTCCTCTGTGTGGGGCAACCTATGCGCACACGCATACACACACACACACACACACACAAGGGTGTTTGTGTTTGCTTTCTCACCTTTGAAATACAATTTACTTCATGTATGTCAGCTCCAAGAATTTTTACCATTGTGAATGACAAGGGCCTGAAATAAAAGTGAACGCCCTCCACTCTCACTTCTGTCCACTCCTGCCAGTGTAGGCAGGCTGGGGAACACACACTTCTTTCATCGAAGTCCCCAAGGTAATTTTGGGTTTTTTTTTTGTTTATTTTTTTTTTTTAGCCCATCTCATCTTCCCCTGGTTTTGTTCAATTTTCTGCAAGCTTTGCTATCTAGCTCACGTATCTCCCGTTATCCCTCAGAACCATCGCCAGTAATTCCATTGACTGGCAGGGACATTTTTTCCATCAGAGAGCAGAGCTGGGCTGTGGCAGCCACATCCCTTCCCACCACCAGCCCCTCTGACCACATTGACCTGACTGCTTGGCTCCTTAGGCCTCTGGGGACTTTCCAGAAAGTAGCCCTTTTCCCTGTGCAATTTCTGGCTGCTGGGTTTGTTTTCTTTAATTACATTTGGAAATACCTTTCACACAACAGAAGCCAACCCAGTTTTTAGGTGAGTTAGGATGCTGGAGGGGAGTCCCATCCGTTAGCTTCCCTCATCAAAGCAGAGCTGAGTTTAATCCACAGTAAACATGAGGATAAAAATGAATGATGTGGGTGGCACTGTATAAAAAGATGGAAGGGAACTAGACACCCAGGAAGAAGACACAAGTCCTGTCCCACAGTGTACTCTGCCAGGGGCCTTGGGCAAGTCACCTAACCTCTCCAACTCCAGATTACAACTGAGGATGGAGCTGGCAAGATGACACATGCGCATTGCGATCAACATGCTGTATGAACTGCAAAGCACTGTGCAGTTGACCAAGAGTACACGTCAAAGCCAGGGCCGCCTGGGTGCTCTGTCCTGAACATGAGAGTGAGGACTGGCTCAGCTTTGGCTCACCAATTACCCCGGTCACTGGCACACTGAATGGGGAGGGAGGGGCAAGAGGGAAGGGAAGGAAGGAAAGCAGGTATCCAGGAGGTGTGAACTATCAGGTGCTTTACAGACCTAGGAAGCCCATCGCTTGGTAGTCTTTCTTGAATTTCCATTTGTGAGTTGAATCTTATTCGTACAAGAAAGGATGACATTAGACCAAACCTGTGCTGCTTACAGGCCAACAGCAAAATTCCTCCCTGTGTGGCCTCTGGGAGACAGGTTTTGAAAATTATATTAGTTATTTTTATTTTTGATGATGTTTACATAGCTGATTAGGGTAAATGTCAAAGGCTACACGGGAAAGTGGTTAAGATCATTATTATCGGGCCCGGCGGCGTGGCCTAGCAGCTAAAGTCCACGCCTTGAACGCTCTGGGATTCCACATGGGCGCCGGTTCTGATCCCGGCAGCTCCACTTCCCATCCAGCTCCCTGCTTGTGGCCTGGGAAAGCAGTTGAGGACGGCCCAAAGCTTTGGGACCCTGCACCAGTGTGGGAGACCTGGAAGAGGTTCCTGGTTCCTGGCATCGGATTGGCGCGCACCGGCCCATTGCGGCTCACTTGGGGAGTGAAACATCGGATGGAAGATCTTCCTCTCTGTCTCTTCTCCTCTCTGTATATCTGGCTTTCCAATAATAATAAAAATCTTTTTTAAAACAAAGATCATTATTATCACATTTTGTCTTTTTTTTTCCTTCCTGTATCTGGAGGAATTGGGGAGATAAGGAGAAAAAGCACACCCAGCCTGGGAGACTGTTTATTTGGGCAAGTCAGTGCCTGATACCTTAATCCTTTTGTAGTGCTTTTCCATCTACTAAGCAGGGAAAGCAGGTTATTCACATTTTCTACATGAAGAAAATACATCTAGACGAGATGTATTAACGTCCAGTGTCAGTAATGCAGATCTGAATCCTTGTGCTATGGTTCATAAGGGTTTAATTACAGCTTGGTTTGGGCTCGAGTACATCCTCTAAAGGTTGGTTCTCAGTGTGGCTACATTGAAGTGGTGGAATCTTTAAGGGATGAGGCCAGGGCAGGTGTTTGGCGCAGCATCTAACATGCTTGGCACTCACATTCCATATTGGAACAACGGTTTCCAGTCTATGCTTTCCTTCAAATACCAGCTTCCTGGTAACAAAAGCCCTGGTAGACAACAGCCCCTGGCTCAAGTCCTAGAGTCTCTGCCACCCACAAGGGAAACTCAGATTAAGGTTCAGGCTCCAGGTTTTGGCCCAGCACAGCTCAAACCACTGTGGGCACTTGTGGAATAAGCCCGTGGGTGAGAGCATTCTCTCTCCCTCTTTCTCTTTCTCTCCCTCTCCTTCTCCCACTCAGTCTTCCCATTATGTGTCTTTCAAATACAACAAAAAAATAAGTTTAAAAAATGTTGAGGCCTTAGTGCATGTTAAAGCCATGGGTGCAGCACCCTCAGAAGGGATTAATGCTGATCTCATGGAGTGGATTAGTTCTCACAAAACAAGGCTGCTACAAAGCAACATGGTTGTTACAGTTCGGCCTTGCTCGCTGTCTTGTCATGTGACCTTTCTCCCTCTTGTACATGCTTCCACCACATAGGTGCTCATACAAAGATGCTCGTAAGAGCCAAAGCAAATGACGTCATCAAAATATTGGACTTCCAGAAGCAGAGCTAACTAAGCATCACTCCTCTAGACTTTACACAACTTGAAGTATTCTTGGAACAACAGAAAGCAGCCTGTAAATGGCAAAGCTCTCTTGGCTTTTCAGCCCTTTAGCCATTTTTGAAGATAAGGAAGGTATTCCCATGGTGAAGCCAACAGCCTTGGAAGCCACCCTGCTGCCATCACTGCTACCCTGAATCCGTGCAGAGTGTAACGGAGTCTCATAAAATCAAAGTTCCAACTACACAAGTGGTAAACCAAAAGTTTTTCATTTTTGACCTCATTAACAATCCACCTGTTGCAAACAATAAGGATGTACTGTTTCCTCAACACGTTAGAAACGATTAAATCAAGGTTGATAAGGATGTACTAAAACTGGTATTTATGCATAATGCTGGTGGTCTCACACACAGTTACAAGCTTTTAAAACCTGCTTGAGCCAACACTTCAAAAGCCATGAAATTATTCACTGTCTCTGGACTATTGATTTTACACATGGGAAATCTATCCTAAAGAAATGGTATAAGGAAGAGAAAGAGGGGTGAGGATCATCCCCCCCATGGAGAGCCATGAGACACCACAGTATCTTCTTATTTTTCAGTATTGATTTTTTACTTTATTCTAGAAATTATCACCTGGTTTCCATTCCAATTTACGTTTTGTAAAATATTTGGGTTATTATTGCTTTCAATTCCTTTTTTGTTTCAGTTAGTCTGAGTTGGTTTCTGCAACCTGGTGCCAGAACTGATATTAGAAAAAGCTCACACATAAAGATATCTAGTACAAGTATTGGTATCCTCTACTTCCTTCCTTTCTTCCTTCCTTCCTCCCAAGCTGACCCTTGGCAGTGGACACCAAGAGCAGCGGGCAAGCCACCATGTGGTCTGCTTACATCCTATACTGGAGCGCCCGCATTCTGGTTCCAATTCTGTTCTCCATGGCAGTTCCTGCCAACGTGCACTCAGAGAAAAAGCAGGCGTGGCTCAAGTGGTTGGCTCCTCCCCACGCACATAAGCCTTTTCTAGTCTTTTCAGCCGTATTCTCCAGTTTCTACAACTCTCTCCGATCATACAGTCTGAATTTATTACCCGCCCTTTGTGCCCACAGACACCTCATGATGGAAGTCAGATGTGTAACCAACTCAGCACAGGGCCTGGCACATAGTATTCACCAGCATGCATGAGATTCAATTACTCCTTGCTGCCTCCCTCTTCCAGAAGTTACGGCTAACCCCTATCTGCAAAGGATCCGTTAGCATATTGAATAGCAATTTAAAAAAAAAAAAAAGATTAGCTATGATAGTGAGAGACGAAACATAAGCAGAGCTTATTAGTTTGCCAGGCCAGTAAATATCATCATGCTTTGCTCTCTAAATTCCCTAATGAAGATAGCAGCTCTCAGGCAAATAAATAAAACATTAGGTTGACAACACACAGCATATCACAAGCAGAGCCCACTACTTTGCTCATTGTTGAAGGACAGCAGCAGCCTTCCGGGTAAGCTCCATAAACACACTGACCAGGCGCCCTCTCCCCTAGATAAATCACATCAATCCATGATTTCCACATTTTGCAATATCAGATATATGTTTTATTGCAATAACTTTCTTTAAATATTAAGATATTCATGTTAATCAAATGAAAGCTATTTTTCAGTAATTGTCCTAAAAGCCAATTCCTTTTCTGGAAAAGCATATTTTTGAATCACAAGTGGCTGGGCTAACCAGTGCTCTCAGAATGTTAATGTGAGCATAAGCTATTCAAATGTCATGTTTAACCTTTTTAAAAAACCTAATTAAATTAAAATAATAATATGTAAAACCATTTGACTGAAAGGAAAGGCCGTTTCCACAGAAGGTGCTCCAAGTCTCAGGCGCTCACACCTTGAAACCATGATGGGAAGAGGTTTTACATGCAGACAAAGGGAGCCTGGCTTTGCACCTGCTGTGATTAACTTTTCGTTGCTAGTATTAGAGCTAATTATTGCAGCAGGCTGGAGGGCAGGGACAATTTACTTGCCTGATCACACCTAATAAGATATATTTGCAGATGCCGCATCTTCGATGGGACTTAACCAACAAACTATCCAGACATTCAATGCTGCTGGACCCCACATCTGTGTGATTTTTCCCCCCATATGTGAAAGATAAAAACCTGGGCACAGAGTGATGAGGGTGTGGGCAAGAGGCTCAGAGCCTCCTAGTTGCCTGGAATCATCATGCAGGGGAGTTGCCCAAAGACCTGAGTCTGCTCAGAGCAGAGGTCACTGCAGCCATCTGCAGGGAAATTAACATCTGAGACCTCCTGCATTCTCCCTAAAGGACCCCTGGAAGGGCTCACGGGGGGGGGGGGGGGGGGGGGAGGTTGGGGAGGCCTTTGCACTTCATCTCGTATGGGGAAAAGATGGCGCCCCCAACGCACTGTACCTAAGGAATTTCTAGAAGTTCCTTTATCATTTATGTTTAAATCCAGAGAAAAAAAATTTTAAAGAAAAAGAAAGTAGCTAAGCTCTGAAATAGCCTGCTATGATCCATAAAAAAGCACACCTTCATTTCATTGCATTTCCCTATAGCTCTAACACACTACAAACAGGTAGAGTGTAACCAACACAGGACTTCTATACAGGTAAGTGACCCATAAGTCACTCATCCTGAATAATGAAAGTGACACCTCTATAATCCACTCGTTTATTCATCTGTTTATCCACCCAATACATACACCTGCCTCACGCCAGGGGCTGTGCTGAACATCTTCCTAATTCATTAATTGTGAACTTTGCATCCCTGAGCTTGTGGTAGGTTTGCTGTGGCTTCCAAAAGACAGCAACATTCCAAAAGTGACACAAAGCAATTCTATTCACATTCTACCAGTGAGAACTAGCCACAGGGCCACACTTACCCTCTAGGGAGGCTGGGGAATAATACATTCTATGTCCGGGGGTTCTCCAGTAAAGTCAAATGCCATTGCTTGATACTTGGATTGTACCTAAAGATGCATTATGTTAATCTATGCAGCCAGGCATTTTGGGGGGCATCTCCACTGACCAGAGAGATGGCTACGAGTCAAGAAGTCAAGAACCACATGCCCATGTGGTTTCTCAGCTAGGATGCAAGTTTAGTTCAAAGCCATGACGTCAAAGTTAGATGCAAGTTTCAGGTCCCTACAGGACTAACGGTTCCAGGTCAGCTTCTCCATTCACAAAAATTTCAGGGGAAAAAAAAAGTGGTCCTCTGTCCTGTTGCACAGATATTTTCAAAAGTTTGAAAATAAGGCACACACTGCAGAATTATTCATAATTTGTGTTTTTCTGTGTTGATGTCAAACAGGAAAACCTTTTTTCATCTGTTCTCTTAGGCTTAGTGTCTAGGACTCTGTGATTTTGTTATGGTCTTATGGGGCTAGCTCAGGGTCGCTAGCTTGGAAGCCATGCCTCCCCCTATATAATCTTTTCTGCCTACCAGTGAGCCAAGTGACGCTCACCTATCACCACCTGGAACCTGAGAGGGGGCGCTATTGCACTGTTGTGTAACCACTCCCCTAGCAAGCCTCCGTAAAGGCCCTCCCCAGTACCTGCTTGCTCTCTGGCTCCCCAAGGACAGACTCCAAGGACAGGTAGCCCCTGAATATGGCCCCTGCTTGTCTGTATTCCTCATCCTCTGCTCACTGCTTGGGCGAGCCAGTGAAGATATTAATGCTAAGATGCTTTGTATTTCTAGTTTGTGTCGGCAACGCCTGCGTCGCCGTGTACTCCGAGCTGAGCTGAGGGACTAGGGTTACAAACAGACAACACATAAGACAACACAAGACAACACGCGGTGGGTCACTCTTGTACACAGAATGCCAAGTTTATTCCAAGTATCCTGCATCTTTTATAGTCTGCTTAGTCCCTCCCAGTATTATCCCAATGTTCAAGCAACACCTAAGCTCCCCTGGGGGCATCTTAACAAAAGGAAGTAAGGAAGAGGGAACTTGCAGTCAAGCCAGGGGCTAAATGCATTAGGCCAAGATTTCCCACTGTGTTACCTCTTAGAAACAAGCTAAGCTGTGGAGTTAACCCCTGGGAGACCGGGGTCTACAAGTTTGAATACTTTCAAGAGTTCCAGGAGAGGTGAGGCCTAGCAGTAGTGGAAGTGGGCGGAGAAGTCAGGGAAAGGTGCATGTCTGCAGCTTGGTAAGTGTGTCCAGGTTGTTCACTGCACCTCTCTTAGGATAATTTATGCTGTTGGGGAAGCTGGTAGATAGGCCTTCAGTTTAATGGACGGGTTTCACAGTAATGGCCATTTGTTTCTCTCAGGGTTCAAATTCAGCCTGGATGGCCATGGTGACTTCATTTGCTATTTTCTAATGGGCCTTGCCATCACCAAACTTGGTTAATAAGGACTCCTTAATACATCCTAGACTTGTCTAACATGGTCTTTCTCACACAATCATAAACTGGCAAGAAGGTTAGCAAAAGAAAAATATGAAGTGGGTTGCTGTACAGAATCAGGTGCTCACAAAGTGACTCAAAGATACAGATAACTTTTGGTGCTTCTATACCATCTTAACAAGGGAAAGGGTCCGATTTAAAGGGGCAATAAATGGTGGAAAGTGACTGAAAAATACATTGGCAAGACCAACGGAAAGTGTGACGGCTAGTTTTGTCTATAGCTTGACTGGGTCAGGGGATGCCCAGTGCAACAATACTTCTGGATGTGACTGGGAGGGAACTGAGATTTGCAACTGAACTGGTAAACTAAGTAATATAACTCACCCTTCCCGGTGGGAGTGGGCCTCGTGCACAATGATGAGGCTCAAGACAGAATAAACAGGTGGAGGAATGGAGAACTCACTCTCTACCTAGTCAAACTGAGCGTTCATCTCCTGCCCTCAGATTGGAAATTACACATAGGCTCCACTTGTTCTTGACCATTTGGACTTGATCTAGCCTTTACACCATTAGCTGCCTTCTGACTCGGACTGTAACCATACCACCAGCAATCCCAGCCTGCACATGACAGGTCGTGGGACTTAAGAAGCCCCTCCTCACAGAATCAAGCACTCACCTGTAAGGTCTGTTTATGCAGCCAGGGTCAACTTCTCATTATTTCTGCTGGTACCACAAACCTCTCTTAAAGGGGAAGCCTATGACACCAGATGTCAACAGGCTCTTTGAGCATCTGTTGACGCTACAACATCTTCAGCTCAAAATAATGTTAATGCCACAGTGTCACATTCTGACCCTGCCACAGGTCGTATCCAAATTTCATTAATTCAATTACTTGGAAGGAAGGAAAGATACTGGATTTGACCAAATATTTTTCAGGTGATGTATAGACTTCAGAAAAAAAAATTCATTGCATGACATCTCCCAAACTCAATGAATGCGTTATTTTAATAAAATAATGTACGAGGGATCCAATTTACTTTTTTAAAAGACTTATTTATTTTTATTGCAAAGTCAGATATTCAGAGAGGAGAGGAGACAGAGAGGAAGATCTTCCATCCAATGATTCACTCCCCAAGTGACCACAACGGCCAGTGCTGTGCTGATGCGAAGCCAGGAGCCAGGAACTTCCTCCAGGTCTCCCACGCGGGTGCAGGGGGTAAGCCAGTGGCTGGAAAATGCCCCTCTCCTTCACTCTCTTCTTTACCCCCTCCCTCTCCCCTTCTTCCCCTCCTCCCATCCTCCCTCCCTCCCTCCCTTTTCCCTCTCTTTCTATCCCTTCCCCTCCTCCTCCCGCTTTCTCTATAATTGTACCTAATAAATAAATAAATACATCTTTTAAAAATAGCACATGAGAAAAGCCTAGAGTTACATTCTAAATTCAAATGTTCCATGCAAGCTCTTCGTTCCTGTGTGCACTTGTCCTGAACACAGTTCCAAAGCCTAGGGTAATTCATTCTGACTTTCACTTAGCGTCACGCAAATCCTTCTAAACAGATGGAACAAAGCCAAGCCGGGAGAAAAGCCCTGGTGCTGGCAGAGAGGATTCCGCTGTCCGCAAACCAGCTGCTTACCAAGGGCTACATTCAGATCTGAGATCAGAAAGAGAGGTGGTCAGTAATTTACACCCTAATAGGAGATTCGTGTGGACACCCAAGCTTGTTTGATTCTGCCTCAATTCTATTTGGGGGAACTTATGGTTCATTTGTATAATTTATATAAAAATTCACTGTAATTTCTCCCACTCAAAATAATAGGATGGGGGGCAGGTATTTAGTACCCTGGGCTCACACAGGAATGCCTGGCTCTGTTTCTGAGTCCAGCTTCCCACTCATGTAAACATTGGGAGGCAGCGATGGAATTGGGTTCCTGCCATCCACTTGGGAGACCTGAGCCCCAGCTCCAGGCTTCAGCACCCCCCCGATCAAACCTTTACCAGCACCTGCAGATGGAAGCTGTCACTGTCTGTCTGACACTCAAATAGATTTGGAAATCAAAAATGACAGAAGGGAATAGGTGTTCAGTGTAGTAGCTAAGATACTGCATCGTATCAGAATGTCTGGGTTTAATACATCAGGGATGTTTGGAGTAACTGGGTCTCTGACCACCACACAAGGAGACCTGGAGCAGGCTCCTGGCTCCTAGCTCTGGCCACAAGATGTGGATGTTTGAGGAGTGCAATGGTGGATGCAAGATCTCTATGTCGCCTTCCCTTTCAAATAAATAAAACTTTTAAAACAATAGGAAATAGGTCACAGTTGGCATTTTCATACAAGACACGTGGTTTTGAGAAATGGATTACTGAGTCTTGGCCAAACATCATGACTGTCACCTGAATTTTTTTTTTTTAAGATGGATTTCCCATCTGCCAGTTCATTCTCCAGATGGCTGCAACAGCCAGGGTTGGATCAGGCCTCAGCCAGAAGCCTGGAAGCCCATTCATGTCTCCCACATGGTGCAAAGGCCCAAGCTCACTTGGACCAGCTTCTGCTGGTTTCCCAGGTATGTGAGCAGGGAACTAATCAGAATCAGAAAAACCAGGACTCGAACCAGTGCTCCAGGCAGCAGCACCGCAACCCAGCCCCAAGCATCTCATAACTTCAGCTGTTTCAGAGATGAAACAGTAAACAATACTAGACTTCACTTCCTGATCTACAAAATGGACAGCAAAGCTTCAGTGTAGGGAGTGATCATGACTAGTGAATAGAACACACACACACACACACACAGTGTTTTAGTGCTCAATTCATTGTCATTGCTATGTACTAGCTATTATCAGTCAGAGGTCTCATGGCACAGCAAAGCCAGTGGGTTCCTGGGGTCTGGCTGGGGATACCAAGGTTTACCACCTCTTTTTGTTTCCTCTTTCATGTAAGGCCAGTGGCTGGTTGTCAGGTTGCCCAGTGGCACAGTGAAAGTGCAACCCATATGGATTTCCCTTCAGTCAATTCTAGAATGCGCAGCTGGCTGGATGAAAGCAAAAGAAGAAGAAAAAGAACTGCTGGTCCAACCCAGTGTTCTATCAGAGAGCTCACACCCTGCTTCGAGTAGGAGAGAAAAGAACCCCAGGCTCCCTGCCTCTGATGGCACAGCTGTCCCAGCCTCCGTGGGGCTAACCAACTGGAAGGACACAGCAGGAAGCAAAGTCGGGTTTTTCAAGGCAGATTTGCATGCCAATTTTTACCCTCCATGCTGACTTTACACACCCAGCCCTGGCACCTGTTAGCCAAATCAGAAATAAGCTTAGTCTGAGGAGAAGGATGCAAACTCCCCTGATGTGGGCAAGAAAGGGCTCAACACATTAGCCTAGTGACTATAGTCCTCACCTTGCACGTGCCAGGATCCCATGTGGGCCCTTGTTCTAATCCCGGCAGCTCCACTTCCCATCCAGCTCCCTGCTTGTGGCCTAAGAAAGTGGTCAAGGATGGCCCAGGGCCTTAGGACCTGCACCAGCGTGGGAGACCTGGACGAAGCTCCTGGCTCCTGGCTTCACATTGGCTCAGCTCCGGCCATTGATCCACCTGGGGAGTGTATCAGTGGACAGAAGATCTTCCTCTCTGTCTCTCCTCCTCTCTGTATATCTGACTTTCCAATAAAAAAAAAAATAATAATAATAATAAAAAGAAGACGAAAGAACGGAAGCATAGGGTGGGGAGAGGGGTGGATACTGAGATTGTTTGCCTGAGCCCTGGCCCCAGCCCTCCCCACCACCACATAGGCAAGAGCGACTCCCTTGCTGCCTACAGCAGGACTGCAAAGAACCCCGGTCCTGAGACTTGTCACAGAAAAGAGTATCAGAGCTGGGGGAGAAAAGAAATAGCTGCTTGCAGCCGGAAGCCCAATCCTTGCCTCTCTCAAAGCTCCAGCAGATACCTTCTACCTTCACCTCGTTGCATTTCAAAATGCAGCGCAATCCCGGAGAGATGACAGTGATTTGCTCCCTCAGCCATGCGCAGTTTTCACCTGCAGCCTGCCGGTGGCTGCAGACTCGGGCAGTCTTTCGCCTTTGTACGGACACAGAGTCCAGAGAAACGCTTCTAATCACGACCTGCAGGTCTCCCTGTGTTGGCAGCACCCAGACTAAGGCCAGCAGACCGCACTCTCCTTCCCTAAGCAAAAACTGGGAGCAGTGGGGACCTCAGACTCTTGAAATCTGATCACCGCTTCTGATCTTTCAGACTGGTTTACACACAGGACAACACAAGGAAACAGCAGCCTGCACTGGTGAATGAGAGCGTAATTACAGCCCAAGGGTAGGGCCCGCTCCGTGCATACTCATGCCTATGGGGCATATGTAGCACCCCAGATTTTAGAGACCTTTGATTGTATGCTTTTCTGCAACTAGCCTGACAGTCCAAGAAACATCAGCAGACTGGGGCTCCCCGCCCCCACCACCTCCGAGCTGCTACTAAAAACAGGCACAGAGATGAGTGAAGCAGTGTGAAACCTAACCAGCTCACGCAGGAGGACCCAAGAGAATAGGGGCTTCCAAATGGAAGCTCCAGTTAGCGCTGCGTGCTCAGAATCACATCGCTCCCATGGCGATTCCAAAGAGGTGCTCCCTTGGGGCCCGGCAAGTGCATTCCTTACGTATGGAAAAAAATCTGCCCTGTTGAATCCCCTGGAGGTCGAAGTGACAGTTTCAAAGTGAGATTTGCAAACATACCCTCTCTCCATCCCCAAACATCAGGATCAAGCAGAATGAGCCCCGGACTGCCTCTCCATGGTAATCTTCATCAGGAGCCAGTGGGAAAGGAATTCGACTAAGCGAAGACCCCAAGCTGCCCAATGGCACAGAGCTAATCCCATCACAAGCAGTGGGCAAACCCAGGGACTCAGGGTGCTTGTGTTAGGCAAGGACTCTACAAACACAAGGGCCCCAGGTTCACATGAGCACGAGGCTCATGTGGCTTTATTTTGCTTGACCTCCACAGTGCTGGCCAGGCTGCCCTTGAAGTCCCTGGCAGTCTCCTGGGAGCAGCTGTGTTTCAGCACGTGATGAGGTATCAGGCACTCACAAAGCCCCGAATGAGAATCCTGCTCCTGTTCACCCCCAAGTCCCTCGGATGTAGAATGAGCAGACAGGTAGGTAGTTAGGGTCAGCGGGGCTGAAGGCTGCACGTCCTCATGGAGGTCTACCTTCTACTTGTTGATCAAAACACTCTCTTTCCTGGATGCACCTGCTTCCCCCAGCACATACAAGGGATGCCATAAAAGTATTAAGCTCCACATGAAACCTGTACCCAGTGGCTTCACATCTGTGCAGGCACCACTCTCTCCCTCATTAAAGAAGCCAACCACCGCGAGGGGCTGTCCAAAGATCGTGGTTGGAGGTATCGCACAGGTACCCCATGGTTCCCTCCTCAACCTTCCCCGGGCCCACTGCCCACTCATGACAGGTATTCTACCCACACTTGTACATGTATGTGTGTTCACTTTCTCAGCTTTTTTTTTTTTTTTTTTTTTTTTTTTTTTTTTTTAAAGATTTATTCATTTTATTTATTTTTTTTTTTTAATTTTTTTTTTTTTTAATTGTGTTCTCTCATTAACGATCTATAGCCATTTTTTTTTACTATTTTTATTTTATTACAAAGTCAGATATACTGAGAGGAGGAGAGACAGAGAGGAAGTGAAGCTGCCGGGATTAGAACCAGCGGCCATATGGGATCAAGGCGGGGACCTTAGCCACTAGGCCACACCGCCGAGCCCTCACTTTCTCAGCTTTTGAAGAAAATTTGTTATCACTTTTGTACCTTATACATGTCTTGACTTGAAAGGCTCGTCTCCATGCAAGAAAAGAGCCTGGAGAGAAATTAATACACCGTAGTTCACAACATCACAAAAGCCCAGCTCCTTTTCTGGTGTTCATGTGCCCCTAGCTTCCTTTTGTTCGATAGGGGCCCTTGGAACACAGAACAGGAGTCAGGTGTATGTTAGGGTTTTTGACCCCGAATACGGCAGCAACCTCAATTCTTGTCTCACAGGAAAGAATTTTCATGCGTACACAGTTTAGTTTTAAAGCAAGATTTATTAGAAAAGCTGAGAAAGGAGGCTCCTGTCCTAGTGACGGGAGGGGGCTCTGAGACAGAAAACACCCATACATAGGGGCTGTGGGGATCTTTCAAAACTTTACTTCAAAGGGGTTTCTCCAAAGACAAAAGGAAATTCCTGATTCCCATGGTACCTGGCTTTGAGACAAAAGGCCAGAAGGGTGTCGAACATGCTACTTCCATGGTCCCTTTTCAATGAGCAGGAGACCAGTCTGAGGCCCTCCCCCACAATGGCCGGAGGCAATGGCTGACACTTCAGGTGGGGAATTGGTATGTTAATGTCGTTCTTGTCTCTTGGAAGAAACGTGCTCTGGTGAATCTAAGACATGGTGGGGAAAATGGCCATTTTTATCTTTGAGAAGAAAATGGCTCAGGGACCCAGAATGCCCTAATTGCCTATTACCCAGTCTAACTCCTCATACAGGTGAAGCAAAAACCACAACCAGATGGCTGAAGGGACCAGCCTGGGGCAGCAAGTTGCTCAGGTCTCAACAGCAGCAGCCCAGCTTCCCAAGGCAAGGGAGAAAAAGAGGTGTAGAACATCGAAGCCTGCAATGAGCAGGGCGCCTCGGAGAGGCAGGTGGCTGTACAAAACAAGCTTCAACCAGGGAGCCTCCAGCAGCGGCCACCTTTGTCTCACAGCTCAGAGAAAGGGCCAGAACAGCATCCTGGTCAAGAGGGCGGAGCGGTAACCTGCGGTCAAGATTGTGAATTCTCGAGGTTTCACTTCTAGCTGCTTCTCCTCTAACAAATCCAGCACTCATAAAAAGAACCTGCTATGTATAGCATCCTGCAGATGGCACAATTAACAAAACACAGTGAACCCTCAGAGACCCTGGGGTGATGCAAAGAGCACGGCGGGGGGGGGGGGTGGTGGTTAAAGACTCTTGATCTTAATTTTGTCCCTTACCAAGTGTGTGGCCTACGACACTGAGGGTGTCCCTGACTACACCACTTCTCACCTGGAACATAGACTACCTGATGCTTTTGACCCTACTTTTCAGAGGACCCAAATGGGTCACAATAATAGCTTATCACTCCCAACAGAAGAGGCAGAGTTGGCCCCAACAAAAACGTTTCCCAGAATCCAAGACTTCTACTGACAAGATCGTTCCTGCTGTCAGCTTGGATGCAGCCAACACTGATTGAGATGCTCCTATGCACCGGAATGCAGCTGGGCTGCACACTTCCTGATCACAGGCAAATCCCACCTGAACAGGACTAGTGTTCGGATGAAGGAAACAAAGCTACAGGAACACAGGGACATCATCTGGACAGCTTGACCTGGGAGACTTTTCCTGATAGAAGGGATGAGAGTGTAGAAGTAGCCTGTTTTCCCTATGGCTCACACAGTGGAGTAAGCCACTGCCCACACTTGCCACTCTTCCCATTCTTTCTGCTTCCTGTCCACTCTGGGTTTCATGATCCCACCCACCCTGCGGCCCCAGGGAAATGTCTTCCAGGATATCAGTCCCGGTGCATGGTGCGACAGACATATGTGGTACCTTCAGCCTGTGGTCAGTGTCCTGGAAGGAAAGGATTTGGGGTGGTCCCAAGCATCCTGGGCACTTGCAGGTACAGGCATAGCAAGGATATGAAGAACGTGCCAGGGTAGCGGGCAGGTGGAGGGGCAGCAGCGAGGGGCCACATCCTCTGACTGCTCCACTCTTTCTCAGAGCCACCCCTCTGTGAGCAGAGACTCACAGTACAGAACGTTCCAGAAGCTGATCTATAGGATGTGCCAAGAAAAGACTCCTTATTCTTCAGAATCAGTGAACTGTAAGCCACAAGCAGTGAGAACAAAAATAGGTACATCCATCTCAGGAGGAAGGGAGAGCAGAGCTAGTGCAGGCAAGGTTCAACCCTTCCACATAAACTCTGAGCCAGGGCGTCTGACATTTTTAAAACTCATGCCCCCTTATAAAATTTTGAGAAGCGTTTACTTTCATAGAACTGCACACATTTTAAAGTAAATTAAGTATGTGGACTTTAAGTAAAAGTCATAATGGTCACTAAGTTTATTTCTTTTCCCACCTGCCTGTTTATGCCTTTTCCCATTGTATTGCCTGAGACGTGAATATTCGCTTTCAATAGAATGGTTCCCATTTTTAACCCTCACTATAAATTTTATCAAAAACTTACTCTGGGTATAATCTTCTTGAGGTTCTGATTCCTTCTGCATCTTCTCCGCTCCTTTTAAGGTCTGACTGCTTCTAGAGGAGTGAAAGGAAGAGGCCTGATTAGTCACAGAGAACCCGTCTCTCCCAGGTCCTCTCTCCATGTCTATCACACTGATGCAGTCACTTCCAGGCACCTGCTAGTGAATGACTGAGTGTGTGGATGGACGCTGAAGGCATGGGTAGATGGATGGATGGATGGATGGGAGGAAGGAAAGGATGCCAAACCATCATCCACTCTTCTCTAATTAAATTTGATGCTGTAACTTTGGACCTCAAGGGACCATAGGTTGAGAGAAAATGAATGGACCATTTTGGGGAATTAGAGCCCCAACGATGACAAACGTGTCTATTCTAGTCTAGTTTCACTACATTTCTTAGGAATAACCCAGGCTAGGGGATTCCCATCCAAGTAAAGCCCTCACCTCGGGGCAGCTTTTACAAAGGACTGCCGGAAGCAGAGCAGGCCTGGTTGTGCCAGAAAAATCACTCAGAAGGTTCAGAAAACTCTTCCCCTGCCCAGGCAAGAGCTCATCATCACGACAGCAAGACAGCACAGACAGAAGACGGGCTAGACCACAACGGACATCAGCAACAGCAAACACTCAGAGGAGCAGGAGTTAGAGTCGTGTTCTGTGAGCCACGCTGGAACAAGCCAAGGCCACTCAGCCTGAGAAAGAATGAAGGAAGTGGGCAGGGCACAACTACTCTCCGGAAGTCATGCCTGCAGACCGGAAGCTCAGCCAAGGGCAGGCCTGCTTTATTTTACACCGGAAGTAGTTTCTAACCGTTAGTGCTGCCCACAGTGGAATGTTCCACACCAGCATTGGAAGGAGGCCAGCTTCAGTCATCCAGAAGATTAAAACAGAAGCTGCAGGCTCACGCAGCCAAGCTCAGGGAGAAACACCCATGGCGGCAGGAGCTGGAGCTAGGCCATACCAAGGGTTCTAAGGCCTTTTTTTCTCCATGATTCATTTTTCAGGTGAGGCACCCCTGCCATTCCCACCCCCTCTGAGACTCTGAAATGAAGCTTTCATTCAAGGGTTGACTACCAACTCCACATGCCACTTAGGATGTACAATCTTCAAATTCCTTGGCACTCCAGTGGAAATTTCTGCTGTCTTCCAAGGGAATGTTCCTGACAGATTGACAGCTGTCCTCTTTCCCTTTGCAAGGGGACACATGACCCCCAGAAAGGGGGGTGTATAACCCAGAAAGGTATATAACCCTTCCAAAGACCTCTTCAGTCTCTTCAGCTGGAGTTCCTCATCTCTCCCTGTATTGCTGGGCTCACCCCACCCTCCCATAGGGCTCCCAGCAAGTGCTCTTGGAAGGCCTCACTTGTATCTCTCTGTTCTCTAACCCCGCTCTGATAGGGTCATTGCACCTTCAACCCAGCTCCAGGAGGCAGCACCTTCTGTTACCTACCCGGTGACCTGGTATCCTGCTGCTTCCCCAAGCAGGGCCTAGCCCCACTGCCACGTATTCCAAGGCCTCCAGGGCCACTCCACCATGACCTAGCCAAGCATTGTGGCATTGAACATTCATCTCCCAGGAGTCTTAGTTTTGCATTGCTTAACAAAAAGCTCTGATTGGGTAATGCTTTGGAAACAGGCATTTATTTCTTATAGCGGTGGAAGCTGTAAAGTCTAAGGTCAAGATGCCAATTGCTAAGGGTCTGGTCTCCAATTCCAAGACAGAGGAGAGGAAGGCTTTGTTGTCACCGGGAAGGTGGGATGGCAAGAGAGGCTGGAAGCTACGCGAGCTCCTTGCATATTCACAAGGGAGGGGCCCATGCGGTCCAGTCACATCAAACAGGCCCACTTCCTTTTTTTTTTTTTAAGATTTATTTATTTTAATTGGAAAGGCGATTTACAGAGAGGAGGAGATACAAAGTCCTTCCATTTGTTGGTTTTCTCCCCAAGTGGTCACAATGGCTAGAGCTGAGCCAATCTGAAGGCAGGAGCCAGGAGCTTCTCTCAGATCTCCTACACAGGTGCAGGGTCCCAAGGCTTTGGGCCATGCCCCATCGCTTTCCCAGGTCACAAGCAGGGAGCTGGATGGGAAGTGGAACAGCTGGGACACAAATCAGCATCCAAATGAGCTGGATGCTTTCAAGAACAGGATTAGCCTATTGAGCCATCGTGCCAGGCCCAAGGTCCCTCTTAGTCCTGCCATTTTGACCACTAAGTTGCAACACCCACATTTTGGAAGTCACATGTTCAAACCTTATCATCAGGTAAGTAAAGAATTCAGTGGCAACCTAAAATTTTCAGTTTCCCTTTATCTCCCATTCCACTCACACTGGACACGGGGAACGCCTGCAAATTACACACCAAGAGCTGTCCAGAGGACATTCAAATCTATGTTCAAACTGAACCCTGAAACGGCTGTCAAGATAAAGCCCTTCATACTTTCTCCCATCAAAGCCCCAAGTCACAGCTCTAAGTGTTGCCGAAGGCAATGTGAGCTCCCTTAGAGAGCTCTGCTTAGGACTGTTTAAATCTTGGGCAAAAAGCATCAGAGAACCACCTATTTGTATAAGCCATACTATCATCTCCTCTTCACTCTCAAGTTTTTGTATATGTATGAAGCCCTATTAAAGACATGACAAGGGGCTGGCACAGTGGCACGGTCATGTCCCAGGTGCTCCACTTCCCAACCAGCTCCCTGCTTATGGCCTGGGAAAACAGCAGAGAATGGGAACCTGCACTCAGGTGGGAGACCTGGAAGAAAAATCCTGGCTCCCAGCTTCAGTTCTGGTTGTTGAGACCATTTGAGGAGTGAGCCAGTGGATGGAAGACCTCTCTCTATATATTTCTCCTTCTCTGTGTGTGTAAAATCTGCCTTTCTCATTAAAATAAATCTTTTTCAAAATCGTGGTAAGCTCCTTCTGTGTGTGCATTCAGCAACTCTTACGGAAGTCTTTGGAAATAGTGACCACCTCGCACTGATGGCCGATGGCCCACAGCCCCCGGAGTACTAAGCACCTTGTGGTCCTGACAAGGGCCCAGTGAAGAAGCAGAAAGCATCTTCTCCTGAATTTCAGGCCAAAAGCCACATGTGGTGTGCTCAATTCAATATGTGAGGCTCCCCAAGTGGACACAACTCAAGGCCACCGGACAACTTCTGGCAAATGTTAACTTTTAAGGAGAGAGAAGGGAGACATTGATGGTAAGAACAGTTCCTCTGAAAGAGCTGTATTGTGAAAAGTTTTAATCTGGGGGAGGATCCTTCCTTTTGTAGTTGTTTACGCCACGAACTTCGATGATCTAATTCGTCTTCACTTTTTCCATGGCCCAAGCCAAGATGGAAAATAATAGAATCATGTGCAGCTAATATTTCCTAGCTACAACTAATTTGGCAAATCGGTCAATGTCAGAGTAGGAACTCTCCGCCTCGGTGTTGACAGGTACTGAACCAGGCTAGTGGAAGTGACTACAGAGATCCACATTCCAGGGCCCTGGCACCCTTAAAAGTCTGCCTGGCTCAGTCTGTGTACACAGACTATCCTGTGCCGAGAGAATTGTTCCACAGGGCTCACCCTGGAAGGCTTCCAAACCAGATTGCCAGAAAGCACTGAGATCCAGTTGGCTAGGAAAGCCTTCACTCTCGGCAGTTAGCTAAGCAGGCTTTGCCAGTATTTTCACCAATTTCCAAGATGATGGTGAACAAAACCCAAGGACCAGCAGAGTAGGAAGGGACCTTAGGAGTTCATCCAAGCAGCCTCCTACTTCCCTTCATGGTGGAATCAACTGACTCGCAGTGGCAGGCCTGAGACACGCGTGTGGGGGCACGGGCTTTACTGAGTGCATTAGTCAGCTTTTCATCACTGGAAACAAATATCTAAGTGAGCGACTTAGGAAGGAAGGCTTCCTGGCTCATCGTTTTGCGGGTCCTCAGCCCGAGATTCAGCCATCTAGTGAGGCTGGAGGGTGTCAAGGGCTGAGTGGATCACCTGCTCAGGCAGGAAGCCGAGAGCGAGTGAGCTGCGAGGCCTCCATCACACTTGTATACCAGGGTCACCACCCCAAGGGCATAAGGACCTCTCACTAGGCCCACCTTGTATTTAGATGAGCTCTCCTCCCTTAATCCATTCATGATTAACATTTTGGCCAACAAGGCAGCAATGCATAGGCTTTAGGGGGACACCCAAATGACAGCCTTGAGGGAACACCCCATGGAGGCATCAGCGGAGCAGTGCAGGAAGAACAGCACTGCACCAGGATGTGACCTCTGATGGGTCTAGTCTTAGCCCTCACAGTGGTCCGCCCTATGATGGAGGAGCTGGGGTCGCTCCAGAAAGGAGCAGCCATGAGCTACTCATAGTCAATGCTCATGGCACCCGGGGGCGGGCCCACCGGCTGACAATGGAAATCTAGCCCAGGCCACAGTGCCCACCACTGCCTCAGGGTTCAGAGACTATCGCAGGGTGACACAGATCATTCCAACCCTAGTGTCCAGGCCCATTCAATGCTCCTTGCATCTCACCAAGCTGCCTCTCCATGGTCTTTGGTTTGCTTGCTGATTAGTTGCTGGGAATTTCCTAACCTAATTATACTAACTTTAGTCCCTGAGAGTTGGATAACTTGATGAACGGTGGCTAGCCAGGCAGGATTTGAGCCCACTTTTGAATCTACCTGCAGCAGTTAAGTTCCTTTTGATTGACAGTGTCGAGCCCCCTGGAGGAAATAAGATGCCATAAATATGAGACTTGTCATGGGCCCTCCACATATCCACAGCCCCTTCCAAAGACAGACAACCTTTAGTCACAATGAGAGTGGTGAGGCAGGCATTTGACCCAAAGATAAGCAATTCATGTACTCCACTCCCTTTCTTTGTTTGCTATCTACATAAGGTAGGCAAAGAAAGTTTCTCAGATCTATTAAAGCTAGCTGAACTGTAAACCTAAATACAGAAAGAGAAATAAACATAAAGAAATAGGGAGTGAGGGGCCATGATGGCCACTATGGAACTCAAGTTCTACAGGAGCACCTGCTATGAATAATGGTGACTCTTGGTTGAGAAACAACATTGAGTGAATGATGAGGAGTCTAAACCACCAGAAAATTGGAGCGAAAACATGGAGAGGGTATCTCTGAGTGTGCTAATGACCAGGCTTGATAAAGGCCCATGGATTCTTCCTGCCAAGGTAGAGCTTCATGTATTAGACCAGGCATTTAGAAATCTGGGGTGGCGACGAGGGGGAGGGAAGAGGGGAAAAAATGCACTTGTCTATTAGAGCAGGCCATTGTGATGTTAGCACAGCCGCAGGCAGCAGTGGGGAATCCAGCCCATCAGAAGGTGCCATCCACAGCCTGGCGCTTCACGTAAGGGTTAAGTTGTCCACCTGCCACATTCAAGTACCTGAGCTGATTCCTAGTACCAGTTCCCAATTCTGGCTTCCTACTAACACAGGAGACAGCACTGAAGGCTAGCTCAAATGACTGGAGCCCAACACCCACGTGGACACATGGAGCCAGGAGATCCTTGGCTCCAGTCCCAGCCCAGTTCCAATCACTGTGAACCAACGGAGGGAGAGTTCTCTGTTTCTCGGATTAACAAACACACAGTTTCCAAAGGACAGACTGTGTTCAGAGAAGCTCAAGGTGAGCACAGGAATTCCAGCCCAAGGTCATGGGCAAATAGGATCCAGCCAAGTGGCAGAGTGCTAGCCAGAGAGGCCCTAGGGGAAATCAGAGGCAAGAAGCATGGTGAGGGTGACAATTCCAGTCTCAGGGAGACTTGGCAGGTGCACAGTCCCAGCCTAGTGGGAAGATTACTAAGAAGAAGTATAATGGGGGAAAGAAGGAGGACCCTAACAGAGCGCCGGGTCTCTTCCGGCCAAGTTTCTTGTATCTCTCCCACTTGTCCCACAATGAAAAGCCACCTGAATGTGCAGGCAACTGACGGATTGCCAGGATAAAGCAGTTGGTTAATGGAGGGCGGGGGCAAGCTCTGAGCACTGGTTTGGGACAAGAGAGCTTTCTCGGCAACCAAGCTCTGCAGATGTTAGAAGACTCTGGGCAGAAGTTTGTACTTGAATCTCCAGGGGAGCAGGAAACTTCCTCTTGTTATCTTAGCCTGTGTCTGCTGAATATGCAAACCCTCAGCATGTATGGATGTTAAAATTTTACTAACAGAGCAAAGCTCCTAAGGGAGATTGCACTATTAATCTTAGAAGTTGCGTTCCTCTTTTTTTTTTTTCACCAATAAAATATGACATTGTGTTTCTGTTTACTTTAACGTATTATAGTTTTGCTAAAGCCTCAATCCACATCAAATATGGTCTTCAATGTCAAAAGGGCTTCTAAAGAAATGGTTCCTAATGAAGGATTTTTCTTTCATGTGACAGTAATGATTTAGCTTCTGCTGATCTCTTCATCCTCTTTTCCATTAAAAAAAAAAAAGTTGAACAAAATTACCTTTCTTGGAATAACAGCCCCTTTAAAAAACTCCACTGCTTTGTCATTACCTGTGTAACCTCCCTTGGAGATCATGGGCTATTCATTGCCTCCCTGACTCCAATTTGTCTTTTGATATTTTCCTTTGGTCTGTTCAAACAGCCCCCCGACACCCCAGCTCATCAGAGGCAGGCCCAGGCGCCAGCCTGTGCCCACGGCCACGGCTCATCACCCCGTGCTCGTGTGCCCTGCCAAGGCGCAGGGCCTCGGTGCTCCACGCATGAGTTTTGAAATGGTCTGAGCGCTTCTCATTAACGTGTTCTCTGGCTCTTACCCGTGACGTCTTTTATCTGTATATCATGTCATGGGCCACAGCTTCAAGGTCTTGGCGGGGGAATGTATGCAAGCAGGGTACTGCTAAGCCAATTTAAAAATGGGAAACCAGAAAAGAAGAATGCCTGGAAAACGGCAAGAATTGCAAGTGAACACTCAGGCTCCACCCACAGTGGGACAAGCGGTTCCTGCCTAAGGGGACCTGGAACTCAGCCTCCAGACCTGCGTGTGCCTGGAGTGGGTACCTCACCCACCTGCCCCAAACTCTGCCCAGGTATCCTTCTGTACTTAGCTGGCAGTCCCTTCCAGGTGCTGAGGACCACTGAGGATGGAGATGCCAGCCTTGCTGCTGCGTTTTCTGTGACTCCACTGCTGAAACCTTCCCTGCTTGTTTTCCCTTTGCTTGCACCTGCGCGATTTCAGTTGTGATGACTGACCCCTGTGAAAAGCTGGCCAAGCTTGTGGCACAGTCACAGGCCAGAGCAAGCATTGCACATGTGAGAAAGCCCACACTGCTTGCTGCCTCTTCTCTTGCATGGCCCCTTGGGAAGGATGTCTGTGAATTTGGTCGGTGCTGTGGCTCCCAGGGTGCCTCCTCAGTCCTTGCTAGATCCCGAACATGCACCCACAGCCCCACACAACAGCAACAGGAAACTGAGCTGCAGCCCGGCTTATGCAGGGGACAAGGAGGCTTCGGGGATGCACGCCTCTGCCGAGTTTTGGACAACGTTCTGTACCTTGGTGTGGACACACACATGATTCTGTGACCACAGAACGCTCAGGAGAGAACAATGCACTCACAGATGACACACGACAGGTGAAAGCTAAGCTCTTACCAATGACCACCTTTGAAAGTTCCCACTCCAGCAAGTTCTGCTTTGGCTCTTCACAACGCCCCAGTAAATGACTGCTGAGTGAATGCCTGCTTTCGCTCCTTTTGTACCTTTTGCACTGGGGGGCATTTCTAGTGGTCAATTATTCTTTCTCCAAGAGTGAAGATTCTCCTCAAGTCGCTTCCAGAAAAAGAGATGGAGGCTGCCATGGAGGAAGGCGGGGAATCGAACCCCAGGAGGGTGAAGGCAGAGACCGCATTCTCTCAGTGGTTTTGGAGATGCTTCCCCACATCCCCTTACGTGTTCCCTGTAAAGGGGCTTACAAGGGCATGTATCCCGGTGCTGAGGGCCCAGACACAATGAGATTATCCGAAAGAGCTGTGCGTGCATCAGGAGAAACCGGCCAGGAAAGGCCTCGGCAGAGGATCAGAGGGCATCAGGCTGCTTTGGGGAGAGGTGGCTGGCTGGAGGGATTTCCCAGGGAGGAGATGGCGGCGGGGGGAGTACTCGGATTCAGAGCTGCATCCATGTGCAGTTCAACGCAACAGCTAAAACGCCTTGCCCATCTCCATACTTGCCCCTCAACTCTCGCCCTCAGTAACTCACTCCCATGGGTTTAGTGTAGGCCCTTTGGTTATTTTTTTGTATAGTTTTGCTTTCACAATCCAGTATTTTCTGAGCATGAGTTCAAGTCCAGCTGTTTTACTTTCCATCCATCAGAAGCTTGTCCAAGTGTTTGGATCTGTGCACCCACGTGGGAGACCCCAATGAAGCTCCAGGGTTCTAGCTTCAGCCAGATCCAGCACCAGCCATGGCAGCCACCTGGGGAGTGGACCAGCCGAACAAAGAACTGTCTCACTCTCTAAGTCTGCTTTTCAAGCAAACAAATCTTTCCTTAAAAGTTTCACCCTATTCTTTTAACCATCATTGTTTAGATTTTTAAATAGATATCTAATGTTGGAGTTCAGATGCTGAAATGCGCCCCCATAGGCCCATGGGGTAAAGGCTTATCCCCACAGTCCTATGATAATGTACTAAGAGGGTAAAAACGAATCCATGCATGGTGCTCGGAGGTGGGGCTTTAAGGAAGTGATTGGATGCCAGCAGGTTGTTGCAGTGGAGCCCAACAGTGGCCTCCTGGTGGCTTTCTAAGGAGGGATGCTGGGTACCTGCACTCCTTCTTCCCATGGAATATTCCATGGCTGTGGAGCTTGCAAGCAGTGAGAACCCCATCGTCAGACACGGACCCTGTGAGGCCGCTCCATCTTGGCCTGTGAAACGCCGCATCCTTGAGCTTTGATAACCTCCCTTTTCCTTCCTAAGTAGTTTATCTCCACACTGAATTTGATATTTGTCACCATGGCTAATGTTCTTTGGTGTCTACCTATCAGATTTCAGCTTGTTTAACATTCCTGACAAACCACCCAGTCCCAAGCTTAGGCTATTTTTACTATCAGGATTCGAGTTGTATGGCTTGAATATCCTTTATCAAAAATGAGTGAGACCAAATTTGTGTACATATATAATGAGACACCTAGGGAATGAGTCCCAAGGTGAAATTCACTTGTGTTTTATATATACCTTAACACACAGCCTGAGGGTAACTTGATATCACATGTATACTCTTTTCTTGAGAGAGAAAGTGAATTGCCATCCACTGATTCATACCCCAAAAGTACACAACGGCTGTAGCTGGGCCAGGGCGCAAGTCAGAACCTGGGACTCAATCCAGGTCACCACCTCCTGGATCCAGCAGCCCAGTCACCGGAACCATGAACAGAAAGATGCGGTCAGGAGCCACATCTGAGAACCAAACTCCAATGTGAAAGCATACACCTTATAACTGGTAGGTTAAATACCCGCTCTCAACTTCATATGTTATTTTTAAATAACCCTACACATGTGGAATTTTCTATTTGTGACATCAATACACACAAACAAAAAGCATCAAATTTGGGAGCATTTTGGAATTGGGGAATGGGGCTACTCACCCATTTTACTTTTAACCATATTTTTTAAAGATTTATTCATTTGTTTATCTAAAAAGGCAGTGTTACAGAGAAAAGGGGGGGAAAGCTATTGAGTCACCTCCCAGATGGACGTAAGAGCCAGGGCTGGACCAGGCCAAAGTCAGCAGCCTGGAGCTCTGTCTAGTCTCCCATATTGATGGCAGGGACCCAAACATCTGTGTTGTCTTCTACCGCTTTTCCCAGGCCAGGCCACTAGACTGGAAGTGGAGCAGCCAGGACTCCAATCAGTGCCTTGTGGGGTAGCAGCTTATCCTGCTGTGCCACAGTACCAACCGCTAAGCATAAACTTTTTGGTGGCTTCTTACAGACCATTCCTTCTTTTTCAAGTTCATCTTTATTCCTGCCTTGAGAGATCTATTACCATTTGCTCTGTTATGGGGTGCAGCCAATGATAGTCAGCACCCATTGACAGTGGGCAAATGAAATTTGGCTGTGTCCCCCAACCTCTGTCCTGAAGGTGGGTCCTACACAATGGAATAGTAATTGCATCCTCAACCACTTTCCCCACATCCTAATTTAGCCAGGATATTGGATACAGATGAGCCCAATTAGCCCAGGTGTTTTTAGCTACAAGCCCTGTTCCTGTTCTTGCCTATCCCAATAAGCACTGATCAACTCTTTAGCCCACAACACTTGGGTATTCGCTCCTGCCCACCTGTGACTCACCTATCAACTGAGAGGGGACGGTATTACATGGTTGTGTAACCACTCCCCTCACAAGCCCCTTTAAAAAGGCCCATGAAGCAGGGGTTCTCACTCTCTTTCTGGCCAGGTGCTTCTGTTACTCTGGCACCTCGACTCTTGGCTGACCGAGGGCAAGTAATCCCCTGAGCATGGTCCCTGTGTGCTGCTTAGATGAGACAATGGTTATAATAATGTTGTTACTGGTTTGTGTGCTGTCAGGAGTTCCAGGAGGGTTGAGGCCTAGCAGTAGTAGAATGTGGGCAAAGAAGCCAGGGAAAGGTGAATGTCTGCAGGTTTGTAAGCGTGTCCAGGTTCTTTGTGAGTGTGTCCAGGTTCTTTGTTGCATGTCTCTTAGGATAACATATATTGTTGGGGAAGCTGGGACATAGGTCTTCAGCTTAATAGATGGACTTAAGGATGATGACCATTTGTTTCTTTTGGGATTATGATTGATTGGACTATGATAGGTGGATTGCTGTATGGGCTTGTAATTTGCTATTGTGCTCTGTTGTTTTCAAGCTTGATTAATAAAGACTCCTTAATAAACCTTAGACATGTCTGGTGTGATCTCGCTCGCACCCTGCAACAGTTCTCTCTGTGAGTGATAAACTCTCCAAGCTGTTTCAGCCTATTTTCAGTCATATCTATTTTCCCCAGACATTTAATAAATCCTCTGGCTGATATTATGTGGCTTATAATTTACTTTTAAATATTTCAGCACAGGATGCCAGCACTTCAGGCAGCAGCCTAACCTGCTGTAAGTTACAATGCCAAGCCCTAAAACTGGATGTTCGGGCCCGGCGGCGTGGCCTAGCAGCTAAAGTCCTCGCCTTGAACGCACCGGGATCCCATATGGGCGTCGGTTCTAATCCCGGCAGCTCCACTTCCCATCCAGCTCCCTGCTTGTGGCCTGGGAAAGCAGTTGAGGACGGCCCAATGCATTGGGACCCTGCACCCACGTGGGAGACCTGGAAGAGGTTCCTGCATGGGTCCCTGGCATTGGATCGGCACGCACACCGGCCGTTTCGCTCACTTGGGGAGTGAAACATCGGATAGAAGATCTTCCTCTCTGTCTCTCCTCCTCTCTGTATAGCTGACTTTGCAATAAAATAAATAAAAAATCTTTAAAAACCTGGATGTTCAAGAAGGGAGTTTTAAGAAGAATTAGAAAGTCACCCAGAGCCTGTTCACTTGTAAGAAAGGCCAAAGCCATTGGACAGCTGCTTTGCAAGCACACTGTGCTAATAATGGGTTTTCAGCATCACGGGGAGAGCTTAGCTTTGGAATTCTCAAACTATGGGGATCAAACCGGGCCCCAATGCCAAGGTGTTTGATCCTGTGAGAGATGGTTATTGAGGGACTATGACATGCAAATAAATCAGCAGACGCCAAGCAGTCAGAGGCCCGACAGCAGGGCAAGCTTGGGGAGACCCGGGCAGCTGGCAGAGAAGCTGCTAATTGGAAATAGACAATCATGGGGTCCTGAAGCAACCCGGTGACACGCATCACACTGCTTCATGTCCCTTCCTTTGTCTGCCTTGTAACGGAATCGCGGGAAGATGCAAGGAACACCCTAGCTGGTCGGGAATGATGAAAAGGTTAAATGAAGCAGCCACAGCTTGTACGGAAAAAGGTGCACTGTTCTGGTGGAAGAAGCAATAGACGGTTACAAGGCGAGGAGCCCTTAACTGGCAGAACCAAAAACCACACGTGCATGAAGATCTACCAATGCCACGGGACAAGCAAGGCTGCCACTAATGGCAGGTGCAGTGTGGACTCTTACCCACCTAGCCCCACCCCTGAGCACCTGCTGTCCTGAGATTCCTGGGCTTTTGCCCGAAGTGCATGATTAAGGAGGCCTGGATTGGGGCTCAGCAATCCGCATGCGCACAAGCACCTGGATTATTCCATTAAGAGTTACCAAAAAGGGGCCCGGCGGTGTGGCCTAGCGGCTAAAGTCCTCGCCTTGAACGCCCCGGGATCCCATATGGGCGCCGGTTCTAATCCCGGCAGCTCCACTTCCCATCCAGCTTCCTGCTTGTGGCCTGGGAAAGTCGAGGACAGCCCAAAGCTTTGGGACCCTGCACCCGTGTGGGAGACCTGGAAGAGGTTCCTGGTTCCCGGCATCGGATCGGCGAGCACCAGCCCCTTGCGGCTCACTTGGGTAGTGAATCATTGGATGGAAGATCTTCCTCTCTGACTCTCCTCCTCTCTGTATATCCGGCTTTCCAATAATAATAAATCTTTCTTTAAAAAAAAAAAAAGAGTTACCAAAAGGAACACACCTTGAGAAACACTGAATGTGAAACTGTTGTGCAAATTCTATCCAGCTGACACTAAACAGATACTTCAATGTAAGCACTAAAATGTACTTTCTCCTTCCTTTAAATGAAACAGTTACCGATTCATGAATCGCTTGCTCCTTGGAAGGTTCCACTGGAACTAAGCCAAGCTAGAATGCTCGCCCCGTACCCCTAAAGCAGCTCCCCACATCGCTCACAGACCGGCTCTCCACCTGACCGCCCACTCGGCATCCAGGACACTTCTTCAAAACACCAGGGCCAAACCACCTAAATCCGAACCTCCGGGAGTGGAGCCCAGACCCTGGCAGTTTTTACAAGCTTGTCACGTTGTCCAGGGGCAGCCAAGGTCAAGATCCATGGGCTCTAATGAGAACTGAAGGGCCAGTCTTGCAAAACCAACACAGCAAGGGGAAGACAAACGTCATTCCCTCTTTCTCAACTGACAGTCCGGATGCACCTAACACCTAATCAGGCATCAGGCGAAAAGATTCTAATTACCATACCTGGAGAGTGAGCGCCTTTCAAACTCTCTCTCTCTGTGTCTCTCTCTCTCCCCTCTCTCTCTGTAGGCAGGACCTCTTTCAGAAATCACACAAGACAGATGCCTTTTATTCCAACAGCCCTGGCCAGGGCAGTGGGAGATTTCAGCTCCATTTTCGTCCAATATTGGTTGCAGTTTGAAATTAGCTCAGTCGTCAGCATTGATTAAGCTGTATTTTCCCAAAGTCTCTATTCATCAAGGAAGGAATCCCTCTCAACAGATTAACAGGTTATTTTCGTCATTAGCTGGTGGTTTTGCAGTGGGCGAGTAGAGTGCTTTATAGATGTAGTGCAGTCAAGCGGTAGCTCCGGTAATGATGCCAGTCCGCACACCTGTCCCCCATCCTCGTCCTCACGGCCTGGGAAGCCACACAGCCATCCTGCAGCCATTGCTTTTTGCTGTTCTCACTACCTGTGTCTATTCCATCCTTCCCAACCTCCTCTTCTCCTCCAAGGAGAGGATAAGATCCTGGATTTGGACTTGACAAAAGCATTCACATTCCCTTCCATGTTTTCCGTCATTTCTCAAGGAAGCTCCCTCCCCCTCTTGAGCCTTTTTTCTTCCCAAAGCACCCTGCACTGATGCACATGTTTTTAAATAGGCTTCCTGTGTGTCCTACATCTTTTTTACATCTCATGAGTAACAGCTGCAGGAAGCCGTGCCAACTACGCCATCATGCTGGTGAGCCTGGGATGGAAGCCTCGAGAAGGTAGGGGGTTGGCAGCAGGGGAACCAGGGCTACTCCTCTGGTATCATTCTCAGTTCTCCAGCAGCAGGTCTCAGAGCCTGGATCGGCACACAGGAGCAGCCCTGCCACCACAGGAAGCTGCCTCGTGTCCTGAAGGGGACCCAGGTACCTGGAGGTGAGACCACACATTGTTGCCTGGCCTTTTAGAGTTGGGGAACCTGGGCCCAACCACTAAACTCTCCCTGAGCCTCTAAGACACAGAAAGAAAAGCACCCATCCTGCTTTCCCTGTAATAGACTACTATGAGGCTGGGGATAAGATGGGCTCTGGCCACCTAAAGCCCTAACGGAACTCAGAGTTGCATCCTTGGGCTGTGTGGCCCACACTCCTGTGAATTTCATCCTTCACCCTCAAGACAGCCATCAGTTTCAGATGCGCCATGAAAGGGTCCCCGTGGGAACACATGACAAGATCTCCTTCCCACTGTCTGAACTGCTGACGGGGAGAGAGATTCCCAAGGCACAGCACGTTGTGCTGGCTCTGGGTCCCCTGGGAGCTCTCACAGAAACTATGACAAGGACGTCTGGAAAAAGGAGGATCAAGGGGCTTCGAAGAAGGCAATTTTGTTTAAGCACAGACCTTTCCTGCAGAGGTCAGTAAGCCAAGGCGGGCTCTTCACGCACCCCAGACGCCACACACACTGCACCCCTGCCCGAAGAAGGCCCCAGCTGGCCGAAATGACCTCAATCAGCACAACCCACTCTGAGGTGTCTAAATCCCACACAGGGCAATTCAACTCCCACTTCATCACGTCCTCCCAGAACAAGCACCTCAACCGCAGGAAAACAGGATCCTAGCCGCGTCTCCTTGGATATGTTACCAGTCAAGGAAAGCTAAAGTCGCTTGCCGTGGGGAGGGGGCCTAGGAGAGCTACCTTTATTCCAAAAGGAAGCTCCCTGTGATCCTAAGCTGCGATCCCAGAAACGAATGCCCCATTCCACAGCAGAGGGTGCAGGTGAAAAATACACGCAGTACAAATAGTTTTAAAATATGAGCAGAATGTAGGAGCAACGTTCGTCCAACTACTCCACCGCAACTGCTCTAAGAAGTGTGATGTTTAGTGACATCTAGTGGCAACCGGTATGAAAACCTTCTTGGGGATTGCTTTAAGGATGGCAAAGCTATGGATCCACCATACCTGCCCCTGGGTTTATATTATGGGTCTTGGCAAGTTTTGTCATCGCTTGCCCAGGACTTGAAACACCAGGTCCCATGGCAGAAGACAGTAACAGAAAAAGAGACCACCTTCCAGCTTGTTAATTTTGAGTTTTGTTTAAACAGGTGCTTACTGAGAGCCTGCTTCCTATAGAGGAATCAGCTAAGATCCAGGACAGGACGGGTCATAGAAGAGACACCAAAAAGATAAACAGCTTCATTTTGAAAACAAATAGCGGGCCCAGCACAGTAACCTAATGGCTAAAGTCCTCGCTTTGCACACACCAGAATCCCACATGGGCACCGGTTCTAATCCCAGCAGTCTCGCTTCCCATCCAGCTCCCTGCCTGTGGTCCGCGAAAGCAGTCGAGGACAGCCCAAAGCCTTGGGACCCTGCATCCATGTGGGAGACTTGGAAGAAGCTCCTGGCTCCTGGCTTCAGATCAGCACAACTCTGGTTGTTGTGGGCACTTGGGGAATGAATCAACAGACAGAAGATCTTCCTCTCTGCCTCTCCTCCTCTCTGTAAAACTGACTTTGCAATAAAAATAAATAAATCTTTAAGAAAAAAATAGCATGTTCCCTTTTGACATAAAAATTGTTTAATGTTTTGATGTAAAAATAGTAGCCATTCACCCTTCACCGAATGAACTTATTGTTCTTTGGCATAAACTCTGCATATTCCACAGCACCGAGGCTGACCATGAGCAAGACAACCACGGACCTCTTTCTCTGAGTCACCTGCCCCAGGAGGCCTTTATTATCAGGAAGCAGGGGGCCCGCTCTGTGTCCATCAGCAGTGACGACAGCCAGGAGCAAGTGAGCAGACAGGGAATAACACGGGACTTGCCCAGGAATAGGAAAACAGCATTTGCTCGACTTCTTATTCTCTAAAAAGCAGAGAAATAACACCTTTATGAGATGCTCTCGTCTGAGTCACTGAATCGACTGTGTGAGCTGGCTTTTGAGGCCAAGTGGAAATTGAAATTTGAACTTGAAAAGGCTGTGTGGTGCTTCAACTTTCCTCGAGTTCATCCAGGCTGATTCGGGTTCTAGGGAGCGCTCCCCCTGGTGGTCAGAAGCGATATCTGCACCAAGTGGAGCTCATGAAATCCAGGCCCTTGGACGAGTCCCTAGGAAAACCCAGAATGCTCAGGTGCCCCATTCAAGAGCAGCGATGGAAAGGAAAAGGTGAGGACATAGCTGAAGCCTGGGGAATCCTGGGGAATCGAGCAGACTTAACATGGAGGCTATGTCCTCACCTTTTTGTTTCCATCGCTGTTCTTGAACGCGCCTGGTTACGCTGCAAGCGTGTCATCAACAGGTCTGAAACCGAACTTGCCATCTTCTCCCCGCAGCTCCTCCTCCCCTTCCCTTCCTCCTCCTCACCCCCTCCTCTTTCCGCTCCTCCAACTCAGTCACACACACGGTCACCACCTGCACACTAGTCACCCCTCTGTGCTCAAGCTGGCCCCTCCCCTTCTCCCTCCGCCTCCTCCCCATGCTCCTGGCCTGGCTGACTCCATCACCGAGGGTCACCTGCTCTGTGCTCAAGCTGGCCCCTCCTTCTCTCTCACGCCCCCTTCACTGTCCCCCACACCCACAGCCAGGCCATCTCCGGGACCGCTGCTCCATCTTCCTATGTCTCTCTCTGAACCATCCCCTCTCCTGTCCCTCAAGCCCCAGCTCAGTTCAGGCTCTCAGTAGCTTTTTCCTCTCCATTAGCCACCTACGGGCTCACCCCCTGTAATCCACTCTCCCTGCCACAGTGGCCACAGCCTGTCTAAGCCCACAGGTTCCTCTGGCCTTGCTTGTTCAGGATGAGGTCCGAGTCCGTGCATAACCTGGCATAGGAATCATCTCTCGCCACTCCCATATTCCCACAGTGCATCATGTCTTCTGGAACATTCCATTCTATGCATGCTCCCCTGACCATTCTTCTCCCAAAACGTGCCACACACAGTTACCCCAGGTCTCCACTCTCCCCTTCAGCTTCCTTCCCTTTCCACACGGAGTTGGCTGCTCTTTTTCATTTTTTTTTTTTTTTTTTTTGTTAAATTTTACTTATTTAAAGGCTTCTTTATTTTAAACCAAGCTTCACTCCTCAAATGCCTAGAATTGCAAAGTTTGGACTGAGCCAAAACCAGAAAGCCTGAAACTCCATCCAGGTCCGCAAGCTGGGTGCCAGGGACCCGGCTCCTGGCACTGTCACTGGGCTGTGTCCCAGGCTGCGCCCTGGCAGGAAGGTGGAGGTACAGGTGGAGCCGGGCCCCCGAGCCAGGCTCTGACAGCATGCCAGCGTCCCAGGCGGTGGCTTAATGACGATGCCGAGCACCTGCCCCCTCTCGCGCCGAGTTTTCATAGAACTTTGCTTTCTCTCTGTTCCACCATGTTCCCCTCCTACTTTGGATCGCCCATATGTCTCCGCACCAGGCTGCCGAATCCTTGAGGGAGAGGACACTTGTGCTGTTCGTACCACGAGCATTTGGCCTAGTGTCAAGCACAGATTTCATGGCTAAATGTCTGCTAAAGGAATGAACATTGAAAGCCAGTGGTACATCAACGGCACAGAGTCAGAAAGTACGAGGACATGTGAATGCTTCTTTTCTGCCCCATAGTCTTAGTTATGTTTTTAAAGATTTACTGTATTTATTTCGGGCCCGGTACAGTAGCCTAGTGGCTGAAGTCTTCACTTTGCACACACCGGGATCCCATATGGGTTTTAGTTCACATCCTGGCAGCTCTGCTTCCCATCCAGCTCCCTGCTTGTGGCCTGGGAAAACAGTGGAGGACGGCCCAAAGACAAGGTGGGTGGATGAAAGCTAGGAAACAGCAGCTTTTTCTGGGTCTCACACATGGGTCCAGGGGCCCAAGCATGTGGGCTGTCCTCTGCTGCCTTCCCAGGCATGTTAGTAGAGAGCTGGATCAGAAGTGGGGGACCTGGGACTCAAAGCAGTGCACCTATACAAGCTGCTGGCACTTCAGGCAGCAGCTTAGCTCACCATGCCACAGCACTGGTCCCTGGTTTTCTTGGTTTGTTTGAAAGAGTTAGAGAGAGAGGAGGAGACAGAGGGACGTTCCTTCTGGGTCTTTCTCACGTGGCTATCAGGAGCGCAGACATTCAAGCCATCTTCTGCAGCTTTTCTCAGGCCATGAGCAGGGACCTGGAGAGAAATCTCCACCCCTGTGGGGTCCTGATTTAAAGGCAGTGTGGCTCTGCCATTACTCCACAACACCAACCCCGTAGTTTTAATTATTCAAGTCTCCATTTTTTCCTCTTTTTCTTCCCTGTCCAAGCTCTGATTTCTTTTTTTTTTTTTTTTAAGATTTATTTATTTGTATTGCAAAGTCAGACATACAGAGAGGAGGAGAGACAGAAAGAAAGATCTTCTGTCCGATGATTCACTCCCCAAGTGACCACAACAGCCGATACTGCGCTGATCCGAAGCTGGGATCCAGGATCTCCTCCTGGTCTCCCACGTGGGTGCAGGGTCCTAAGGTTTTGGGCTGTTCTCAACTGCTTTCCCAGGCCACAAGCAGGGAGCTGAAAAGGAAGCAGAGCAGCCAGGATCTGAACTGGTACTCATGAGGGATCCCGACACGTGCAAGACGAGGGCTTCAGCCACTAGGCTACTGCGCTGGGCCCATGGCAAGTTTTTAAACCCACATTCTTATCTTAGTGGTTAGTGGCTGATGGACTAAGAGTGGAGTCCTGTTTCACTTTTGATGATGGAGCGGTGGTCCTAACGAGTGTGCCCTTGGAAGGTGGTTCTTGGGAGAGGGTCGGTTATATGAATGGAGTTATGGCCCTGGGGAGTCTGCTTGCTAACACATTCCGGGAGGCAGCGGTGCTGGCCTGGGTGGTTGCTTGCTAACACGCCCCGGGAGACAGCAGTGCTGGCCCGGGTGATCTGTTTGCTAACACGTCCCGGGAGACAGCGGTGCTGGCCCGGGTGGTCTGTTTGCTAACACACCCCGGGAGACAGCAGTGCTGGCCCAGGTGGTCTGCTTGCTAACATGTCCTGGGAGGCAGCGGTGCTAGCCCGGGTGGTCTGCTAACACTCCCCGGGAGGCAACGGTGCTGGCCCAGGTGGTCTGCTAACACGCCTGGGAGCAGTGGTGCTGGCCTGGGTGGCCTGCTAACATGCCCCGGGAGGCAGAGGTGCTGGCCCGGTGGTCTGCTAACACTCCCTGGGAGGCAGCGGTGCTGGCCCGGTGGTCTCGGCCCCCCCATATGGCAGGCTTGGATCACGTTCCCAACTCCTGCCTTTGGTCTAGTCCTGCCATTGTTGGCAGTTGGGAAGGAAAGCAGAGATGGGAGTCCTGTCTTTGTTTCTTTCTCTCTTTCTGCCTTTCAGATAAATACATACATTTCAATAAAGGGAAAAACAGGCTGGAGATTTGCAGACATAACACGTAAGATATACGAAATGCCAACATTTACATAAACGTGCGACCTCACTAGTCAATAAGCAAATGTAAACAAAGCCATAATGGGATACCACTGCACTGGACCTGTTACAATGGCAAACAAATAACGCAGCAGAGTGCTGAGCCAACCTGCCCCGGGGAGGAGGGGGGGCGGCAGCTCCAGGACATCACTGGTGGAAATGCGGAATGGTGCAGTCACTTTGAAAAACAGGTTGCATTTACAGATTTTCCAGTCCTAACTATCTACTCAATGAAATAAAACATGATGACAGAAAAATTTGTACACAGATAGTAACATCAAGATTTTTTTTTTTTTTGCGGGAACAGCTTCAAGTGCAGCCCACGTGTCCATCAGCAGGAATGTGATAAGCTGTAGTGCAGCCATCCAATGGAACACCACTCGGCTGTTGAATAGAGTTTGTGAAAGGGTGGGTGAGTCGTTGGATTGAGCGTAAGGCCCAGGCAGAAATGAACCCATATTCCATGACTCCATGTATGGAAACTCCCAGAAATGGAAGGCTGCCTCAAGCGACAGAAAGCAGGGTGCCTGCTGAAGAATTAGGGGGACTGGGGGAGGAGCAAGGTGCCCAAGGATGCTGGCAATGCAGGTAAGCCCGATTGTGACACTGGCTTTGAGGCTGTGTGTGATCACCTTGTGTGCTCCTGGCACTGAGGCGTGCTTCTGTCACAGCCCAGGGACCTTGGGCACTGCGTGCCTTGTTTGAATGTCTTTTGGGACCATGTGAACTGAGTAGTGGGTGGGAGGTCATCTGGGGGTGTGTGAGGTTCAGAGGCCACCAAAAAGCTTGTGGGCAAGCAGTCTCAGGAGCATCAAGATGGCTGCCAGCTTGGCAGGGTGGCCACGTCGGCCTGTCACTGTTGGCCAGACCAGGAACCCGGATGGAACAGGGCAGTTGAATATAGCTTTCTTGGCCATGTGCTGGCTCCAGAGATGGAGAGAGACAAGCAGGAAGTGCTGGAAGGCAGCATGTCACCTGTTGCAGGGCTGGGCACAGAGGGGTTCGTATCCTATCTCCTTAGCAGGAAGTAGCTGTGTTCAGACACTCCCGGGTGTGGCGCCGGGAGCGGCCAGGGCTGCGCCTTCTTGGCTATTTAACTGCCCAGTGCCTCGGCTTCCTTGTCTGTAAAGGGGAGATGATACTCATCTCACAGGATTTTAAAGATTTTTTTTTATTAATAAACTATTTTTGGAGAAATTTTCACTGTACAGAAAAAGTATGAAAAAAGTGAAGTGGTTTCTCAAATACCTCTCCCCTCTTTCCCTTTCTTATAGTTCTGTTGGGTTGGACAAATGCTTATCAGGTATGCATAATTGCATGTTCTACTGTGAGTTCCACCTCCCCAGCAATCCCCTGTGTGCTGTCAGCGCCCCCACCCACCCTCCCCGACTCCCTGTCACTGCTGGCAGGGCTGAGCCCCTCGCGGTCTCTGCTGTTTTTCTCTTCCAGAATGCTGTAACTGGAATCATGCATTTTGGAGCCCTTTTGGATGGGTTGTTTGCATGAACAAAATCCCTCCATGGCTTTTCATTGCTGGGTATTTTGTTTCTTCTCACTAAACAGGATCCCATGGTCCGGATGGACCAGTTTGTTCAGTCACTTGTCTGCTGAAGGGCAGCTTGGTTCCTTCCAATTTTTACACACGAGCCGTTGTAGATAGGCACGGGCAGGCCTTTGGTGTGGACTTGCCCATCCACTTGAACAATCAGCCAGGAGCAGGATTTCTGGAAAGTACAACAGGCCTGGGCTTGGCGCTGGCCTCTGGTGGGACTAGGCACACTTGGCCCTCTACACCCTTGCCCGCACTTGGCATTGTCGGGGTTTGACAGACTGTGGAGGTTCCCATGCATGGATTACAATGGTGAGGGGGACGCTTTGGGCACAGGGCCTGTTTCAGACAAGGTGACGCTGCTCCAGGGCCTGTGGCTGCCCTGGCCGCTTCCCTCCACCCCCTTGCCCTCTCCCTTGGTGCATTTCAATTTTCTGAGGGCTTTAATCCCTGAAAACTTTTTCCCCACTTCACTGCCAGCCTCTTTCTCATTTATAATGAGGCCCCATGGCACTTTCTGGTTCAAGAATTGCCTTGGGGGAAGGGGAGGGGTCCTGTGTTGTGGCACAGTATGTTAAGCTGCTGTCTGGAGTGCAGGTGTCCCCCATGGGCAACAGTTAGTGTACTGGCTACTCCACTTCCAATTCAGCTCCCTGCTAATGGCTTGGGATCAGCAGCTGCCAAAGACCAGTTCCCGTGCCCAGTGGGCATGCTGGCTCCTTGATTCTTGATTGGCAGCAGTGGCTCTGCCAACTGGAGCTGGGCGTGCAGGCTCTGTTCCCGGGCACCGATTGCTTTCTGGCCTTTGAGTGGCCCAACTGCTTCTCTGTGCTCCTCGAGCCACACCAGGCCCTTTTCTCATATGTTCTCCCAGCCCTTGCTCCCAGCTCTGATCCTTCACACACAGATCCAGGCAGCAGCTTAGACCAAGTCCAAAACCATTCCCAGCTGGGGGTCTAGCTGACTTTCAATCTGGTGGCTTGCAGCTTTGGTGTGGCATCTCCTTCGAGCCTTGCTGTGGTGGTGGGGACCCGTTAGCATAATGATTTTGAGGTTCCTTTTGTTTTCAAAGGCAAGCAGTCTGGAGACCAATGGGCATATCAATAAATCGTAGTGATTAATGCCAGGCAGGAATCAACGGGGCAGCGAGTGGAGCTGGAAGCTAATACTGAACTCAGCTCAGACGGACCCTACAGTCGTCACGATGTCAGCTGACAGACAAGCTTTGTCAAAAATGTGACTACACCTGCTGGGTCATGTTGCACCATGAACTTGAGTTAACATTGATCCCTCTGCCAGTTTTCCTTAATCTGTTCTGTTTTTTGAACCCAAAGGGGCGTGAGTTAGAGAAGTCTGGTTTGCGTGTGGAGAACCAGGTAGGGCGTGAGCGACTAGGGGCGTTTTTCGAGCGCACAAACACGCATGCGTGCGTATGTGTATTATTTTGAAAACATGTTGCAGGTGAAATGCTTTTAATTGAGTAAGAATAATAGTGTAAAGAACTCCAGGACATTTAAACAAAGAGGTATTGATGTGGCAGAGATCAAAAACACATCCTTTGCCTCAGAGCTGCCTGGGCCCAGTGCTGCCTGCCCCATCTCCCTGGCTGCCTGTGTCTGGAGCTAGGATGGGAGACTGACAAGCCGTGAGGACACTTTTTCTTTGAGTCTTGTAGCTGCATAGCAATTTTCTGCCTTCCTAGAAGCAAGCACTGAGGAAGGGATGGGATTGGCATGGCCTGTGGAACGTTCTGGAGCTGGGAGTCAGCTCAGCCTTCCCACGAGCACTGCATGAAGGAGGACACTTCCCTGAAAGAAATCAGAGCTTGGGGCCCGGCGGCGTGGCCTGGCGGCTAAAGTCCTCGCCTTGAATGCACCGGGATCCCGTATGGGCACCGGTTCTAATCCCGGCAGCCCCACTTCCTATCCAGCTTCCTGCTTGTGGCCTGGGAAAGCAGTCGAGGAAGAAGCTCCTGGCTCCTGGCTTTGGATCAGCTCAACTCCAGCCATTGCAGCTGCTTGGGGAGGGAATCAATCAACAGAAGATCTTTCTCTCTGTCTCTCTTCCTCTCTGTGTATCTGACTTTACAATAAAAATAAATAAATCTTTAAAAAAAAAAAAAAACTGGGCAGGTTCCAGACTGGGTTTGACTCCCATACTCGGAGCCCAGCCACCGCGAACATGTGGTAAGCCGTCTCTGGGCCTGCCCGGGCTCCAGAGGCTGCTGCCTTCCTGGTGAGTACAGAGAGGGGAATCTGGAGAACAGGGTGGGCCCGGGCCCCACCCACCACCAGCATCGTGCGGTAGATGGAATCAGGAGGGGGCAACCTTGGGTTCGGGGGTGTAAAACTACCAGCAACCTGTTGGCAGGTTCCAAGAAGCACAATAAGGAACAGCCCAGACCAGGCCAGGAAAGGTATCCACCAGCATACATTTGCCACAGGTCAGGGGCGGACCAGGCTGAACCAGTTCACATCACCTGCTGATGAATCGGAGCATCAGAACAGAGTGTGGGTCAGGCCAGGCATGGTTGCAACACATACCAATACACATTACGGCTGGCATAGGGTATATGCTGTGCTGGGCTGGAGTGTAACCCTCGCCAGCTGGAATTGGGACAGAAAGTGCCAGGCCATGCCAGGCTACAGTATCCACTAGCAAACATCGAGGTGAGGTGGGCCATGCCAGACTGGGATGCAGCGCTAGTAGGAACCAGGGAGGGAGAGGGTAAAGCTGGTAGGGGGGATGTGGAGGGCTCCCCTGCTGGAACACCTCGCCCACTGGAGAGCATGAGTTGGGATGGAGGCAGACCAGACTGGGCAGGGCTACAACACCTGTGGGCCTCATGCAAGCCAGGTCAGGCTTGGTTGACTGTCCCTACTGGTGCAAACATAAAGCAGAACAGGTGAGTGTTGGTTGGGTTTTGCCTCAGCATTAGCAGATGCTGGCCCAGTGGCTAATCTGTCAAGTTAAACTACAGAACCTTCCGGAAAGTGCATGATCCAGGAGTGGGAGTAGCCTAGTAGGGATATAGTGGGCACCTCCCTCTTAGGTTACCAATCCACTGAACAGCATGAAAACCACAACTGGGGCAGGGGTGGCTGGACAGCATGTGTGTGGGCTGGATAGTGGAGCTGCTTGGGTTGAACTAGGTTTCTTTTCTTTTTTTTTTTTTTTTCCAAAAGCAAGAGGCTTTATTCGATTACCAGCACGCTGGGGCCGGGGCCAGTTCCTCATGCAGGAGGTAGGCATCGACCACGAGTCATGGTATAGCATCCTTTTTAAAGGCTAAACCAAGGCTAAAATCATAAAACCATAAAACCATAACCATGAACAGGGAGGGGAAACCATAAACATAAACAGGGAGGGGGAACCCTAAACATAAACAGGGAGGGGGGTCAAGCAATTAGAGGTGGAGGCTAGTTGCAGGTGTCCCTTATCTCTCAGGCTCCCAGGCTCTATCATGAAATGTTCATTCAACTATTCACTGTTCTTTACCTTCACTGTCCTTTACCGCAAGCAGAATACAGAAAGCAAAAAAAGCAAATTAAATCCTTCTGTCCTTTCAATCCTAAATGTTCCTTTTCATTCCCCCCCTTTTTTTCTTGTAACTAAATCCCAATCATGGGATTTCAGTATCCACATCATTGGGGCTGATGGACTGATACTGTTGTCGTAACATAAGAGCATGCACCGCACTAATTCTTTCTCTAATAAAAGCGACTAAACGATTGAGAATAAAGGGTCCAAAAATTAAAAGCATTAATAACCACGGGGACTGGTTAAACCAGGATTCAAACCATCCTTGCTTCTCCTAATGTCTATATAAAAACAGCGTTTCTCTTTAAGAGCCGCACACAGGCCTCCTTGCTAAAGAAAGACCAAGTCCAGTCCTCTTTTCAATGATAAGGAGAGCAGCCTGAGGCCCTCCTACACAATGGCCGGAGATGCTTCAGGTGGGGAACTGATATGCCAATGTCACCCTTGTCCCTTGGAATAGACGTGCTCTGGTGAACCCAGGACGTGGCGGGGACCCAGAATACCCTAACTGCCTACTACCCAGTCTAACTCCTCTCACATTCTGCCCCCCAGAAGTAGCAACCCCAACTGCTGTTTAGGGGGAAATGGGACGGAGACAGCTCTTTCTGCTTCCTGCTGACAGGGTGGGCGTAGTTCAAGGGCAGCAGTTGGATGTTCCTCTGGGGGTCGGTCTAAGGGTCCCCAGCAGAGCAGAGGTCATCAGAAGCACCTGGCAGAAGTCATCAGAGGTGCCTGGCAGAAGTCATCAGAGGCGCCTGGCATGTTGTCTGGGCTCTGGGTGTTTCTTCTTGTTGAAGTCTCCAAGTCCAAATTCAAGGGTCAGGGAGTAACACACAAATCCCAGGACGAGCCCCCCAAAATGTAAGCCCCCCCAACAGGGAAAAACCTTACCATCTGTCTCGAGAGAGTGAGTTTCCCCAATGACCACCGAAGACGAGACTTGATGCAAAAGCAAGAGGCTTTATTCGATTACCAGCGCACTGGGGCCGGGGCCAGTTCCTCACGCAGGAGGTAGGCATTGACCACGAGTCATGGTATAGCATCCAGTGAACTAGGTTTCAATACCCATCGACATGTATGAGAGCTGAATGGGATATGGGACAGACTGGACTAGTCTGCTGTACATACTGGCAAGCACGGGAACTAGGGCAGGGGGCAGACCTGGTGGGGGTTATTGTGGGTCGCTCCAACTAGGCTGCAGCTCCCACTGGTTTATGTGAGGGCCAAGTGTGTGCTGGGCAGAATCAGGCTGGACTGCAACACCCATTGGTTCCAGTGGAAGTCGGGGCTGAAACAGAACCAACCCAGCAATTGCAACCACCAGCTGATTGGGGTGATGGACTGTGCCGGGCCCTGTACTTGCACATACACACAAGAATCTGGTCTGGGAACACCTCAGACAAAGTTGCTTTGGGGATCTCTCCAATCGAACTGCCGGACTCAGAACCCCAACCATGAAGAGAAGCGCAGGTTCCATGGTCTGCCATTGAGTGCAAGTGCCAGAGCCAAGCCTCGTCAGAGACTCATTCAGAGCAGTGGAGAGCACAATCAGGTGCTCATGGAGGATATGGCAGTGGTGCAGAGATACTTGGCACCACAACAGAGGACAGAACAAATCAATCAACTACCCCAGCCATATGTTGGCATTGAAAGCTGGGTAAACGGAGACTCCAGGGTAGACTATGTCAATCAGGGGATTATGCAGCGACCTCACCGTGCTTGGAATGGCAAGACTGGCAGCAATTCATAACTGTTGAACTACCAAAACCACTTGAGCAAGACCCTCGGAGCATGCCCCACTTTGGGGACCTGGGATAGGTGGGAGACTGGTGGGGCTTCTCCTTTTATCTCCCCCTTTACCCTAGATAGAAAAGAATGTGGAAATAATAGTCTTACCCACTTTCCTATAGCCCTTGAACCTTTTTGTGCCCTAATTAACTGTGTAAAGATTGTCAAAAACAAAGAAAAAAAACTTGCCATGAGGCTGGGGAGATGAATGCTAATCAAACTGACCCCCAGACTGCACATTTCTGGGAGAGACTGACCGAGGTGGAGGACCTGAGGCAGGGGAACTCTTCAGCCGGGTGCTACTGGGGCCTCTGTCCAGCACGGGTCTAGCTCTGTGCCTCTGTGTGGTCCACCGGAAATGGCTGGGAAGATGCGGCCAAGGAAGTGTGCACCGTCACGTGGTTCTCAGAGGCTCCAGTCATGGTCAGGGCCTCCTCCTCCCTCCCCCAACCCTGAGACCTGAGCACCAACAGGGCCCTGTCCTGCCATAGCATCCTGGGCCTCAGCCGGCAGGTGGGTCCTGGGAGGCCTTGTGCTTGTAGGAGTTAACTCAGAGGGCCGGGGATGAAGGCTCAGGACATCCACAGTGTGTCCAAGCACTGCCCGAGCAGGCACCGCGGGAGGCTGCAGGACCGAGCTGAGGACCGGGTGCAGGACCACCGTCCCCGTCTCCGTTTTTCGTCTCAGAAAAGACATTCCTTACCTTGACTTCTGCATGATTCATCTGCCACCTAATTCTGATGTCCATCCAGGCGTTAAATGGGTTTTAGGCCTTTCAACCCAATACTTTGTCACCTCATTCATTACGCCCAGAAACCCAACACAAAATGGGGCGAAATAAGTATCTGTCATGGGCGATGATGGATTCAACCTGAGTAACTGAGATTGCTGGGTGATCCGCGAGGCGCACGCCTCTGCGGCCACAACCATGACGCTGGAAGCTGGAGGCGGAGCTCACACCGCACCAGGGCCTTTTCGCTGATGACTGTGTGCCGCCCTCCGCGTTGGGAGATGATGTGTTCATCCCGAACCGACCGCCTGAGCGAGTGGAGGAGAGACTGGACCAGCCGCAGCAAAGCACCTCTCAGCCGAGCTGCATTGCCCGGCAGCTAAGCCGGGGGCACTCCCGGAATTTATGCAAACTGACACGGTTCAGTGGAGAGAGAGTTGAGAGGATAGAACTGTCAACAGAATGGTCATTTCAGTTCCCTTAGCCATAAAATGGATATTTTTCACTCAAAAAATAGGGACCATAACCTAGAGGCAGGGATCCTTAACAAAGAGACCGAAGGAGCAGGAAATTAACATTTATTGATTACTATCAGCAGCAGGTGCTACAGGTGCCGCTAGAGTGCATTTTGTCTCCTTGAAGGAGGGAGACCATCTGGACAAGTTAGGCAAGGGCTGTCCACAGATGAAAAAACACATACATTCAAAAGCCCGCCTGGCTCTGGCTGGGCAAGCCCAGGTTAAGCCACTGCTGTGACACCATTTCCATATGGGTGGGCCCCCATTTGAGTCTGAGTCCCAGCTGCTCCACTTTCAATCCAGCTCGCTGCTAATGAGCTTGGGAGAGGAGCACAAGATGGCCCAAGTGCTTGGGGTCCTAACTAGGAATGCGGAAAGACCTATAGACTATGAGCCAAAGCTACAGGCTTCTTTTGGCATGGTCTATAAAGGGAGTGCCTGTGATATATGTTCGAGACACAGCACTTCATCTTACACCGAAATGCTCCCTCGTGTTGGAGTTCTTCCTTCGAACTTGCTGCCAGCTGGTCTCATACAGTCACAAAGTATGGCATCCACATATCCGGTCCCCCCAACTGGCAGCCAATCTGCACACTGGGGCAGTCTAGGGGATAGGCCACGCCTCTTTGAACCTTGAAATGAGAAACTTCGTGACTTCCTTGTTTTATACATAGTCATGGTAAAAGTCAAATGCAAAATTTTGGGAAAGATACTATTAAGGTGGAATAAAACTTCCCCTAAAGTCTTATCACATGTTTTTCAACATGGAATTCTTCATTAGAAACAGAGAAACAGAGAGAGGCCTTCCATCAAAATCTTCCACCCACTGGTTCACTCCCCAAGATGACCACAATGAGCCAGGACCGAGCCAGGCTGCAGCCAGAAGCCAGGAGCTCCATTTTGGTCTCCTACATAGCTGGCACGAACCCAGGTACTTGGCCCATCAGCTCTCATTTTCCCAGGCTCACTGGCAGGGAGCTGGATCAGCAGCTGACCAGCTGGGACTCAAACTGGCACCCTGCTCTGGGAGACCGTGTGGTAAGCAGCTGTTTAGACAGCTATACCACAATGCCGTCCCCACCCCTGAGTCTCCCCTGCCCCCTTTTTAAATGAGACTCTCGAGTTTGCTTCCAAGAACATAATGAACATAACTTTCTTCCATAGAATTTTAAGGTCACAAAAGTCCTTTTCCAAAAATAAAAGTATGTATTTGAAAGACAGGGTTAGAGAGAGAGAGAGAGAGAGACATGGAGGTCTTCTGTCTGCTGGCTCATTCCATGGACCACCCAAAGGGCTTGGACTGGGAGAGGCTAAATCCAGGAGCCAGAAGCTTCTTCCAGGTTTCCCGAATGGATACAGGGGCACTTGATCTGTCCTCTGCTGCTTTTATAGGTGAATTAGCAGAGAGCTGAATTGGAAGCGGAGCAGCTAGGACTCAAACAGGCACCCATTTGGGATGCTGGCCCTGCAGGCAGAAGCTTAATCGACTAAGTCACAGAGCTGGCCCCTCATTTAGAGTTCTTAATGGTGGCCCTTCAAACCTTTGAGAGTCCCATCAATGACAAATTCTCTCACACAATTAGATAATACCCATTTTAAAACCATTTTACAATCTTTGAAAACTTCCCGACAGTTAAAATTAGATTTCAAAAAAAAAAAACCTAACCAATCTTCCTTCCTTTATGTTGGCCAATATAATACTGAAAAATCTGAAGTGATGGGGACAGAGTTTTTATCCAACAGATTTCCTCACATTAAGTATTGTCATGTAACGGTAACATTAACTTGGAGGGTGCAGGTGTCAGCCTTCAGGAACACTCAGCCACAACAGACCCAGGGCTGGGAGAAAGGGTGGGGGCCCAAGTGCTGCGCTCCTACGGTGTCCATGTCGCAGCCCCCATCCTGGGGAACCATGTCAACGCATGTGACAAAAGGGACGCTCCTGGCTGATTAAAAGGCCTTCACGTGGGGCCCTCTTCTTCGTATCACGCGCTCCTCCTATGGAAACAGCAAGCTGGTCAGAGCCAGGAGGAGAGTAAACAGCGACCCTAAAACACAGGCAGGTGCGAAGAGGCCTCGCTGCTGCTTTCCCAAGTCAAGGAGTGCGAGCAGCCCCTGCAGGACCGAAAAGGAACTGCAACAGGCTCCTCCCTGCAGCCTGAAGGACTAACGCACAGCCAGCACCTTAAACTTGGTCCATGCGACATCCATTTCAGTCTTCAGCGCCCTCGAACTGTAGGATCATATGCCTGTGCTCTCTCAGGCTGCTCAGTTGGTGGGGATTTGTTACCTCGGTAACAAAAATTAAATCCATTGATAGCGATGTTTAAACGTGAAAGCTGGGACAGGACCTAGAGCAGGATCACCAGCCCTCCCCTTTGCACCTCCCAGCAGCCCCATCTTGGGCTGCGACCCCACAAAATCTCCCACAGCACTGAGGATGCCCCTGGCCCACAAAAGCCAGCTGTCATGCACTGCAGGTGACTGCTCCAGAGGGTTCTTGGGTAGCAAACCTCAGCCTGCCCAGCCACCTGCAGCCGGAGTGTGGGGTGCTGACAACACACGTGCTGTCTAAGGGGTTGACAGACACCCTCTTAACCAGTGTCACCCTCCAGGAAGTCCCACTTGAAGCTGCTCAGTAGCTGTCTCTGTAGGCTGTTCCCACATACAACCTGTGGCAAGATACCAGGACTCCCTGGTTCTGCTGCCACTACACAGCAATATCCCACAGTTTGTTCACGTCCTCAGCTAAACTTGAGCTACACTTCAGGCAATCATCAGCTGGCAGGTCTAAGAGTTGGTGGTGCCACCTTTATGTGCACCATGATTCTTGCTCCATACAGAAATAGAACTAGAAGTGGATCAGTGTGGTGAGAGCATCCTAGCGTAGTAGGCTAAGCAGCCACCTGCGGTGCTGACATCCCATATGGGTGCTGGTTCGAGTCCCTGCTGCTCCACTGCTGCTCTAGTGCTGATGTGCCGAGGCTGCACTAAACCCACATAGCAGAGCACAAAGAAGTTCCTGGCTCCTGGCTTCAGATCAGCTTAGTTTAGCTCTGGCCCTTGTAGTCATTTGGGAAGAGAACCAGCGGATGGAAGAGATCACTGCGTGTGTGTGTGGGTGTGGGTGTGGGTGTCCTTCTTTCTCTGTAAATGTGCCTTTCAAAAAATAAACCAATTTAAAAAAAAAAAAGACATAGAACATTGCTTCAGTCTCACAGTGCAATTGATTTCAATAAGAAAGAGATCTTTATTGACCAGTTACATGAGAGGCCCTGAGTTCATTGTCATTCCAATGATGGCTGAGTGTGTATCCAGTCGTTGCTTTGACAGGCCAGCCTTTATTTTGCTCTCATCAATCTCATTTCTTTCCAATGAGGGGGCAAGAGAGAGAGCATGTGTGTGTGTGCTCACATTCATCGTCCTCTTCCAGTGGGGCTGGGTAACTGACGGGGACATTCTCAAGTTTTCAAGGCCACCCACATCTTGATGTCCATCAGGCTGACATGGGGACAGCCTGTGCTGGCACAGCTGTGCCAGTTACGGGTGTTGGTACTGACTCACTGAGATTCCTTCTGACTAGCTGGTGCTGGCATTGCTGCTGGTTAAACAGCACTAATACAGCCCCTATTGCGCCATCTTGTTTGGGTACAGGGCCATGTGATAACACTGGGGAACCAATTGTTCAAGAGCATTGATCCTCCAAGTCAGCTGCTTCACAATCCCCGCCCCCACAAGAGATGTTTAAAGACCTTTCAACCTTTTTCTCCTTTAGACAATTAGCAATTCCTATACCTCAATGCCAGTCCTTTGTGGTCCTTCTCAAATCTGCCACAGTCAAGCCTCTACCAGGTATGAAATGAACTGCTTTTTATGCTATTCTTCTCTCTTAAAAGATAAGGAAGGCAACAGAGGAGATTACGGCCCCACCTCCCTCCTTTCTGCAATGGGTTGCTCTTGCAGTCCTTCTGTTCAAGAATTTTCAAAGCGTTTTGAATCATCTGCATAGGTTATGCATGAACAATAGGGCTCAGATGTCAACCCCTTACCTGTGGCTGTGAGATAAGCCCAGGAGCAGCGCTGACAAGGCTGGGGCTGGGCACAGGCTATTAGGCCTCCATGGTTGGCTGAGCTCATCCTTTGGGGCCAAATGGAGGACACAGCAAAGGATTCCCCTCCTTCTTGCACCACCAGCTTCAAGGATGCCACAGGTATGACCCCGGAGGGTTCAGACCCGGTCTCTGGGTGTCCAATGGCCTTTTGCTCACAACACTGACTCGCAAGCAGGAAAGGGACTGTTTCCAGCTTTCATAGCTGGTAAGGGGGCTGGAGGGGCTGGAGGGGCTGCTGGGGCTGCTTCAGCCCAGTCCCAGAATGTCACTCCACTGCTCCTCTCATGCATGCGCCACTGCCCAAGGCATCAGCAAACGCTCCAATGACACAGAGCGTGTCCCTGCATTCCTGCTAACCACACGAGAGACTGTAACCTGCTCCAGAAGTAAGATGGCACTAGGCTCAGGATGCGGAATGAAGAGGCTGCTGTGTGCAACACACATTTAGCAAACATGCAGATGCTGAACATCTCCTAACAACAGTCAAGAGCCTCACACCTTCCGAGTAAAGTCACACAGACAGGTTTGAACTTCCACACTACGGGACTGTGTGAACCTGCCTTCTAAGGCTTGCTTCCTCACTTCTGAAAAACATCAAGACACTGGGGGAGGGGGTAGAAAATTTCTCTTAGAGAAGTCACAAATAAAACAGTGAACTCCGTCTAAAGAAAGGTGATATTTGCTTACCACATGAGAGGAAAAGCATCCCAGCCAAATGAAGACTCCGGCAGAAGGGGCTAACGTGGTGGCTCAGCATGGTAAGCCGACACCTGCAACCCCAGCCATCTGGGGAACGAAGCAGCAGGTGGAAGATGTCCTTCTTTCTGCATCTCTGCTTTTCAGATAAACAGATAAATCCTTTTTTCTTTAAAGAACCAGTGAAAAGAAATGTGGAACTGGCTTGATATCTTATCCAAATTGACTAAATATTAAAAGTGCATTAAATGCATAAAGATAGAAGTAATGACTCTGCACCAGCTCAGGCAAATGAAGTACCAACAAATAACAACCACTGCGGAAACGTGGGACAATGTCAATCCTGCCCATCACAACGACTTTGGAAAACCCAAAATCCACAGGGCATTTCCTGACATTTCCAAAATGTGAGTCTGAAACACAGACCATTTGGGACTTGTGTTTTTTTCTCCCGGTTCTCAGCCTTCAACTGAGCATCTGGGACTGGGCTAATGGTGACATGTGATGGAGGAGCCGAAGAGAAAGACCATTTATCCAGCAATTCATTCCAATAAGTCATAGGCTGAGTTGTAGAGGAATCCAATCACATACAGTTTTTCACCAAAAATAAAGTCATATCACAAAACACTGACACTATGGTTCACTCTATACAACATGATGTGCAGTTTTGACACGATGTAAAATAAATGCAAACACCTATTATAAATACTGTTGGCATTTCAAATAAATGAGACAGACAAGTAGCACTGAAGATAAGTCAGTGTTTGCAGTGCACACCTGCCGTAGCACAGTGTTTAGATTTAAATCACAGATCCGCTTCCGATTCAAGCTGCTGGTAATATATCCTGGAAGGCAGCAGGTGATGACTTGTGTACAGGGGTCGCTGGCACCCTGCCACCCTCGAGGGAGACCCAGATGCAGTTCCAGGCTCTGGACTTCGGCCTGGTCCAGCCCTGGCTTTTGTGGTCATTTGGGAAGTGAGCCAGTGCAGAGAAGACTGATATTCATTCATTCTCTCTCTCTCTCTCTCTCTCTCTCTCTCTTCCTCCCTCACATCCTCAGCCCCTCTCTCCATCTCTCCTACCCCTTCAAATAAAAATTCTAAGTAAATGATGTCTATCTTGGCATCTTCCATCTACTGGTTCACTCCCCAAATGACCAACATGGCTGGAGCTAAAGCTAAGCTGATAGGAAGCCAGGAGCCTCCTCTGGGTCTTCCACGCAGGTGCAGGGTCCCAAGGCTTTGGGCCATCCCCTACTGCTTTCCCAGGTCACATGCAGGAAGCTGGATGGGAAGTGGAGCAGCCGGGACACAAACCAGTGCTCATATGGGATCCCGGCACCCAAAGAGGAAGATTAGCCAATTGCGTCACTGCACAAGGAATCCATGGTTGGCTTATTACTGATCTTAAACATTTATTTGTTTGTTTTCTTTGCTTGTCCTTGATGCAGACTACTCCCCAGCCCCTGATACGCCACAGCCTCAGTAATTGCCTCCAAGCCTTCTGAGAGTGAGGCTAGTATAAATGGGTACAAATAAAACCACGAACTAAATCCATCTAGATAACAGATTCAGAAACCTCAGCACACTACTGCCTATGGGAAATCTCATGTAACTACCCTAAAAACGTAAAGACTGTTGCCAAGGAGTATTTAATATCCTTTCCACCTCTCTATCGTGCTTCAGGAAGATGTAGTTAGCTTTGGTCTCACTCAAGAGAGAGCCGCGATTCTTTGTTAGAATTCTACCTAATCTTCTCCATACAGACTCCGGCTGAAATTGTACCATGCCACACTGCCCCAGTCCTGCCCCAGCCGGCTCATCAGACTCCTGTGGAAGAAAGTAATAATAGTCTTGCTACAGTTCTGAAATCATGCCCGTATCAAGAATGGCAAACAGAGTCAGGGAGGTGCTGTGCATGAGTCAAATAGAGGGACTGGTAGCAGTATGGCACGCTGGAGAACCACAAAGGGTACACCTTTCCAAACATCCTCGCACAGAGGGGAAGGGTTTTCTTTTTCGAGATTTTGGTTCTTACTGTTTGTGTACTTTGATTTGTTTCACTTTATTGTGGCTTTTTGTTTGGGGAAGTGAGTTTTAATTTCATGTTCACATTGAAGTAACACATTTTCTTCACTGCGAATGGGGCAAGTGTGCATCCTAATGAAGTTAGAAGACATGTTTAGAAACCTCAGAACACCCTTGCCTATGTAAACCATTACAAGACTCGCCATTCTAGGGGACAGTGCGGTGGCAGAGTGGAGAAAAATGCTCCCAACATTGCCGGCATCTCAGATGGGTACTGGTTCAGTTCCCAGCTGCTCCTCCTCTGATCCAGCTCTGCTAAGCAGTCTGAGAAAGCCATGTAAGATGCCCACGTGCGGGGCCCGGCGGCGTGGCCTAGCGGCTAAAGTTCTTGCCTTGAACGCCCCTGGATCCCATATGGGCACCAGTTCTAATCCCGGCAGCTCCACTTCCCATCCAGCTCCCTGCTTGTGGCCTGGGAAAGCAGTCGAGGACGGCCCAAGGCATTGGGACCCTGCACCCACGTGTGGGAGACCTGGAAGAAGTTCCTGGTTGCCAGCATCGGATTGGCATGCACCAGCCCCTTGCGGCTCACTTGGGGAGTGAATCATCGGATGGAAGATCTTCCTCTCTGTCTCTCCTCCTCTCTGTATATCCGGCTTTCCAATAATAATAATAAATCTTAAAAAAAAAAAAAAAAGCCCACGTGCCTGGGCCCCTGTTAGCCAGGTGGGAACCCCAGAGCAGCTCCTTGTCCTGACTGCGGTCGGGCCCAGCGCTGGCCATGGCAGCCCTCTCCCTCTGAAGAGTAAATGAGCAGATGGAAGACTTCATTCTCGCAGTAACTGTGTCCTCCCCTCTCTCTGTAACTCTGCCTTTCACACAAAGCAATCTTAAAAAGAAGAAATGAATAGCCAGTCTACCACTTCCTTTGTGATCTTCAGAGGGGGAAAAAGATGCCATGATTTGCTGCACTGAACATTCCCATCAAGGGTCAGTGAGACCCCAGGACAAAGCCCATACATATATACTCGGTCTTCTTTTTCCACCCGGACTCCCAAGTTATGTAGATGGATGACTCATGTCCTCTAGCTGGCTAAATTCCTCATTTCACTAATGTTTAGTTTTGGGGATTTTTAAAAATTTTTATTTTATTTCTTTTATATTGCATTTGGAATCATTTTAATAATAATTCCATGTAAGCTAGAAAATAATTTTTATTTTCACAAGCCAAACCGTATGTACGTGTGTGTGTGTGTGTGTGCATTGTTAACTTTTCTATCGCGTTAATATACGTCACAACCTGACTCTCATTCATGGTGTTATACAGTGTCTTTTTCTGGAGATCGAAATCTTAACCACTAAGGTGGAGCCTTTGGGAGGGCAGCTATGCGCTGAGGGTAGAACCTTCATTGACAGGTAACACCACAAAGTCCTGAGACAGATCTCCTGGGCCTTCTACTCAGACAGACAGGTTCCAGCCAAGACACCGAGTCTGCTGGCCCCTTGCCCTTGAACTTCCCAGCCTTGTCAATGATGGAGGAACACATTTCTGCCTTTCATATGACGTTTGGCCTGGATATTCTATCACAGCAGTTCAATTGAACAAAGAAAGGGATCTGGATTGGGGGATACTTTGAAAGTTTACATTGAACCTGCTATTTTTGGACACGTTAGGAAGAAATAAACATAGGAGTCTCTTTAGCATTAGGCGTCTGCCCTGAACACTGCCCCTGACAGGCCATAAGGCTTGTCCCTCTCTTAGCAGCTCAATCTGCCCTTGCAGGCAACAGAGCTCAGGGCTTGAATGGCCTCTGTCACATGCATGGCTAACTCTCCCTTCCTTCCCTCCGTCTTCCTGTATGTTTTCATCTGAATTGTGACAGATCTTTCAATCCTACACAGAGCACAGACTCCAAAGCACTACAGCCTCCGTGACTCCAGATTCATCTCTAGTATGCTAGAGAAAGAGGAAGAAAAGACAAAACCATCACCTCCACCATCTTTGGAAAGGAGAAATAGAAAGACTTCGCCCTGAGAGCTGCAGACCCACCTGTGCTGAAACTAAAAGTGGAACATCTCTTCACGACTGCAGAGGCTGGACTGAGCAGAGCTTCCGGCAAGCAGCTGACACTGCATCTGACATGAAGACAATCTACATTAATATCATTAAGGGAGATAACCAAGCCAGAAACTTCGACGGCAACCTGATATACCTGCTCCAGCACAGTGCAGAGCTGGGGGTTCAAAGGCGCTTCCGACTCACAGGGGCCACAGGGACCCGGCTGGAGTTCACTAGGAGGGCTGGACGAAGAGGTGATGGGAAGCAGTATGGGAAACCTGTCTTTTTCTGGCTTTCTTGGATCAGGGCAAGGTGGCTGCTGGCTTGTGTGGGCAGTGCTCTTTGTGTGGGCAGACTCGGCCCTTTGGTTTCCCTGTCACTTGGCGGAGATGCTGCGGCCCTTCAGGGCACCCTCCCTTCCGCTGGCATTCTGATGTGTTGGCTCAACAAGGGGAGAGAGAAGAGCAGAACTGATGGTGGGGCTTTCTAGAAGTCTTGGGGACTCCCACGGGAGAGCACCCCTATAAGTGAGGGGAGAGGAAGGCGATGAGTTCCTGAGACGCCTTCCCTGCCTCTCTGCCCAGCCCAACACACACAGCCTCGCTAGCACTCATACTCAGGTGCATGATGTAAAAGTACAGGAAGTGTCGTGGGAAGGAAATCAGCACCCCTGGGCTTCAGAAAGCATCCTGGTTTGTCTCTGGTTAAGACACTTTCGCTCATCCAGTTAATGACTGCTTCTTCATTTCTTAGCCATCTGTGGTAATATGGATTTAAGAAGACAACTGTAGGGCCCGGTGCGTAACCTAGTAGCCAATGTCCTCACCTTGAATATGCCAGGATCCCATATGGGCACCAGTTCTAGTCCCGGCTGCCCTGCTTCCCTGCTTGTGACCTGGGGAAGCAGTGGAGGAGGGCCCAAAGTCTTGGGACCCTGTACCCACGTGGGAGACCAAGAAGAAATTCCTGGCTCCTGGCTTCGGATCAGCTCAGGTCCAGCTGTTGTGGCCACTTGGGGAGTGAACCAGCGGACAGAAGATATTTCTCTCTGTCTCTTCTTCTCTCTGTAAATCTGCTTTCCCAAAAATAAATAAATAAATAAATAAATAAATCTTAAAACTGGGACCTAAGCCTGCTTTCTTGGTATAGCGAAATAACCTTTGCACAGTAAACCAGACAGACCCTGTAACAGTCCCAGTTCTGCCCCCAAATACTCAGGTGATGCTGAGAGAGTTATTCTAACTTCCAGAAGCACCTTCTCTTGCTTGTGGTTTTGGGAGTGAATGACCTCTCTGAGAATGTGATGAAACATACAGGAAACGCCCACGAACACACCATTCTGCACACAAGGCCGGGCTTCCAGAGCCTTCTCTCCAAGCCCACCTGTGACTTCCCAAGGAAGACTGAACCTCAGGTCTTGAACTTCAAAACCAAAGGGCCTCCTCTGCCCCTTTCAGCTCATATAACCTAGAACCTTGTAGGTCTCTAAGCAAGAGAGAATGCTGGGAAGTGAATGTAGGAGGGGGGTTTCAGTGAGGAAGTCATTTGAGAAGGAAGTTAGGAAAAGAGCAGAAAAAAGAACGAGAAGGAGGCAAAGTGGTACTTCCAGTAAGCACTTGCGAACATGTGGTGGTCTAGCAAATGAAGCTGCTGCTTGCAACACCAGCACTGCCTAGAGGAGCACAGATCTAGTCCGCGCTGATGTGCCTGGGAAAACAGTGGAAGATGGCCCGAGTGCGTGGGCCCATGTTCCAGCCCCTTGGGAGACATGGATGGAGTTCTGGCCAAGGTCTGGTTGCTGCAGTCATTTGGGGAGTGAGTCAGCAGCTAGAAGGACCCCCGCACTGCCTCCCACCTCTGCGTGTATGCGTCCCTCCACCCTAACCCATTCTGATGCCAGGCTCTCAAACACATACATCAATAAATATTTTTAAAGCAAAAATTCCATCTTTATACACTTCATTAAATACAGTATAATTAAATTTCATGTCACAAAGGAAACTACAACGCAACATTTGAACTCATTTTGAAGTTGCATCCTCTTGGGAATAATACAATAATTCATACTAAATAAAGACAGAAACATTGAAGTAAAAACCACTTACCATGACTAAACAATTATCTCACAATGTGATTCAATACTGGGAATTCCATGATAATTGAGTTCAACTTTTTTTTTTTTAGTCATTTAGTTTCTGTGACTCAATTGTTTGATCTTGAGGGAAATAAACTTTCTCTACATTTCTTTTTTTAAAATGAGTAAAAGAGGAAAGACCCAGAGACCCGCTACCTGCTGGTTCATTCTCCAAATAACAGCCACACAGGGCCAGGGTGAAGCCAGGAGCCTGGGATTAAATCCAGATCTCCCAAAGACCGGCAGGGACTCAAGTATTTGGGCGATCATGTGGTCCCTTTGAGATGCAATGCAAGGGCTGGACTGGAGGCAGAAATGGAACTCAGGCCCAGGCATTTCAGCATGGAACATGGCTATTCCAAGGGGGGTTTTACCTACTCTGCCACAGCGCCTGCCCTATTTAGTTTTACTCCTACAAGGACACATCACTAACCATGATTTCAAAAATACTATTTTAGTCACATAGGATTAATATTCAAAAATCCAAGATTTTTGTCAGTTTTCAGTGAATGTCTTCAGCTAAGTCCCAAACAGAATGCAGTCTTCCGACAGCCCTAGCCAGGAGCACCAGACAAGTAGCTGGCACTCTCCAGGGCCCACCTGTCCCCTGGGCAAAGGGACACCGGATCACCTCTGGGATGCCCGACTGTTCCACCTTCCACTCAGCTCTGCCTTCCATGCAACCCCCACGGCGCAGTCACCTGTTAACAAACGGGCCAGAGCTGACTTCCTCCACACAGATGCTCGTGCACCTGTGACTTTAAACATACTCAAGACTCCAACTGGAGCAGAGAAAAATTAAATCTGACCTTATCACATCTCCCCATATACTGTGACCACTGTAACTTCTCCCAGAAAGTAAACCCCAAAAAACTGGACAGAGGGAGGAAGGTGTATGTTAGCATATTTGAATATCATCAATTGGTGGTTAGTCTCAATTTGCCCTTAACATGCTACTAGAAGAAAATAAGCTGTCATTTTCCAATTAGGAGTTTATAACCCTTGGTCAATGGCAGCCAACCCGTATATTCATCTCCTCTTTTTTTAAGATTTTTTTTTTTAATCGGAAAGGCAGAAATACAGGGAGAAGTAGATAGAGAGAAAGATCTTTCATCTGCTGGTTCACTCCCCAAGTGGCCACAACGGCCCAGGGCTGAGCTGATCCGAAGCCAGCAGCCAGGAGCTTCTTCCAGGTCTCCCACGTGGGTGCAGGTGTCCAAGGCTTTGGGCTGTCCTCGACTGCTTTCCCAGGCCACAAGCAGGGAGCTGGATGAGAAGTTGGGCCACCAGGACATGAACCAGCACTCAAATGTGATTCCGGTGTGTTCAAGGCGAACAATTAGCCACTAGGCTACTGCGCTGGGCCCACCTACGCTGAAAAAGACCTACAGCAGGGGCGGCAGGAATCCCTTGAGGAGCCAGTTGTAAAAATGTGAAGCAAACTGAGCTGGAGGCCACAGGGCGGGATGAGAACTGTGGCAAAGCAAACCATTGGATCAGCTGAGACAAACATGTCTGCAGGTGTACAAACGGATGTCTCGGCCAGATCCGGCCTGCAGCTGTGACTTAGGGACTCAGAGAAGTATTTCCTGAACGAGAGTTCAGACAAAGGCCTTGTCACTCCCAGGGCAGTGTTCTTCCCCAGTCCCTTTCCCCAGAGGGCAGAACAAGTTTCCTTTATAACTAGTGAGTGTAAGGCCCTCTCCCAGTCACTCCACAGCTGCCCCCGAGACCATGTGCCACCTTCCCCCTGACCCCATGTCAGGCTCTCTGACCATGAGGTAGGAAGGCAGGCAACAGCGTGTGAGCGTGGGAGGAGCCCAGGAACAAACATGAGGATTTCAAGTGCTTAGAAATGAACTTCAGAAGCAGCCTGAGGGCCCAGCGGCGTGGCTTAGCGGCTAAAGTCCTCGCCTTGAAAGCCCCGGCATCCCATATGGGCGCCGGTTCTAATCCCGGCAGCTCCACTTCCCATCCAGCTCCCTGCTTGTGGCCTGGGAAAGCAGTCGAGGACGGCCCAATGCTTTGGGACCCTGCACCCGCGTGGGAGACCTGGAGGAGGTTCCAGGTTCCCGGCTTCGGATTGGCGCGCATCGGCCCGTTGCAGCTCACTTGGGGAGTGAAACATCGGATGGAAGATCTTCCTCTCTGTCTCTCCTCCTCTGTGTATATCTGGCTGTAATAAAAATGAATAAATCTTTAAAAAAATTTGCACATCACAAGTCTTGCCAGGCCCCATAACCTTGGAGGTCGGGACCGGCCTTTCAGGGACCACCTCCGGGGACTGTTCCCAGCCCTGCCCCAAGGAGGCTGTTAGGTCCAACAACACTGCTGATGACTTCCCAAAATACCACCTGCACAAGGCCATCGGTCCTGTGGGGCCTACCAGGAGAGGAAGCCAGGAAGAACTCCCACACACAGACACAGCAGCGGCCTCAGGTAATCTGGTGAAGAAAAGGTGCCGAGGCACGCTTGGCAGGCTTCCTGTTTCTAATCCAGAACAATCCATAGCTGTTCAGTCTCGAGGCTGGATTCTCCTTTTTTTAATGCTGGTATTTTATATTCTTGAATTTCTCCGACTTTCAGGCAGGCTCAGGTGCAATTATGAAATTCTGGGTCAGGGATAATTCTGACACATTGCAGCCGCCTTTTCCAGAAAGAAGCAGTTCACCAGAAATAATTAGCCAAGGCTTTCGGGTCCCTAAATAATCTCATCGCAACCCACCTCTTCTTGCCAAAACAGGGCTTGCACTGCAGCTTGGGCCCTCACATGGGCCCCGTGCCCATGCGCAGGTTGAGAGCCACCACCTTGCACTTGGCTGAGAATGAGGCTCAGTGGTTGCAGGGGGTATTTCATCAGCCAGCCCTGCTGGAGAGCTTTCCCTGCCCTCACCGGCCTGCCAGATGTTCCCGTCAAACACCCACAGGCTCTCTGCAGCTCTCTAGGGAAGGAGCTAGAAAGGTTACAAGATAATGAGGAAGAGCTCTGTGGATGGATACCCAAAGAGTCACAACCTCTTTGTTAGAAACTGACAAAAGATAAACTCTGGGAGGAACAGAATCAGGGCGATTGAAGCTGCCCAAGGGGAAGCTGGAAGCAAAGAGAACAGCATTCATGCATATGGAGGGGTATCGCAATGCGGCTTGCTGAGCTGCCGATGTTATAATAGGAGATGCCTGGCAGCTGTTTGCTGATTCCTCCAAGGACAGGTAAGAACTGGGCCTGGAACAGCAGCGGAAAGATGGGCAGACATTTGAGACCTAGCAGCGTGAACTCTCATCCCTACCTTTCCTTTCACCCTTTGAATGGCACCTGTGCCTCAGAATGCGATGCACAGCAACCTCTTACCCGACCCCAAAGGATCTCTGTGAGAATAAAACGGAGGGATGCGGGGCAGGAGGAGGGGAGGGGGCAGGCATGCTGTGCATTCAGCCAGCGCCACTTGGAATGCCAGCATCCCAAATGGGAGTGCCAGGTTCGGGTCCTGGCTACTCTGCTTCCGGTCCAACTTTCTGCTGGGCATACTGGGAGGCAGCAGATGACGGCTCAAGTGCTTCAGTCTCTGCCAGCGACATGGGAGCCTATGGGAAACACCCAGGATACTGGCTTTAGCCTCACCCAGCCCGGACCGTTGCCTTCATTTGGAAAGTGGGCCAGAACGTGGAAGAGTCTCCCTTTCAGATAAATAAATAAACATATTTATGCCTGCTGCTGATTTGCAGGCATAGCCAGAAAGAGCAATAATAGACATACAGTTGCATTGAAAAAGCAAAACAAGTTCACAAAATTTAGGTAATTGTTATTTAGTTTTGGCTAGCAATGAGTTAGGGGTTTGATCACATTTTCAAAAAAGCAGCACTAATTTACCTAGTGACCTCATTGGATAAAATATATTCAACCCCTTGCAAACTTTTCATCCTCGAAAACAAAGATTGTGTTTGGGTGCAAGAGAATATATGCATGTATATTTGGAAACACAAAGGATTGTTGCGTTGTGAGCATGCGGCCCAGTGGTTAGGGTGCACGTGTGACGCCAGCCGCATCACACACGGCAGTGCCTCGGTCAGGCCCCAGCTCTCAGTCCTGACTCCAGCCTCTTACTGGTGCAAACTCAGGGAGCTGGCAAAATGGCTCGAGTACATGGACCTCTGCCACCCATATAGGAAATTTACATAATACTGTCGGTATAAAATATCACCACAATTTTTTTTTGGCACAAAACAAGCTTATTATAAGGTTCATTTGGAAGAACAAACCATCGAGAATAGCCAGGAGAAAAAAAAAAGATCCCTAAGAAATGAAAACCAATGTGGGGAGTCCAAGGCGCCTGCTTAGCGGTAATGACCTCTCCACAAAAGAACAGTGTGGTCCTGCTATATGAGCAGAGGAGCCGATGGAAAAGAACAGAAAATGGACATACGGCTCCAACTGCACTTGGAAATTGAGGACATAATAAAGACAGCATCTCGAAAACAATGAGAAAAGACAATGATGGCTGAGAGGTTGTTTGGCTAGCCTTGATTAGAAAAACAGAAAATTGGATACATTTCTCACACTACACACTGTGTTAAAATCCAAGTGGATAACAGATTTAAACATAAAACATAAAGCTGTACTAATAGCATAAGAGAACATACATCAAATGCTCTACAATTAGGAGTGTGATCTTACTGTGACTTAAATCCAGAGGCAAGTAGCCGGAAAAAAAAAAAAAAAAAGATAGATTTGCTAACGTAACATAGTAAGACGCATAAGTTTGATCACATACTTTTGAAAGGTTATAATGCTATGAGCAAAATTAAATGATGAACCGAGAAAAACGATTTGCAACTAAGATTACAGATCTAGTATGAACACCAGGGGGCTACAGAAAGTTCAGAGAAAACCGCAGGCTTTCCATGAACTCGTCAAAGACTCTTTGCAGGTCTTCTATAAAGAACTTTCAAAAATACAGGGCTCGGAGACACCTAGGACAAAAAGGCTGGGTGACATCCGTGAAGATGGATGAGAAAGAAGCTGCAAAAGCCTGTCCCTCCACCAGAGTACTCAAACTGACCCAAAAATATCTACTGCTGGGATGGTCATCAACGGGCGTCTAGAACCAACCCAAAAGCTTGCCACCATCCTGAGTGCCCGATCCGCAGGAACCCCTGGATGTCAGGTGGGTGTGTGGTACAGTGGGTGTGTGGCCCTGCAGCGCACCTGCTCCTGGTACCGCCCCTGGTACCTGCAACTCAGGCACAGCCGTGGACGCCACAGGCCACACCCAAGTACCAGGCAGAGGGGGACAGAACTGTCCCTGGCTGACAGAGAAGGCAGCTCCGCAGGCCCCCGTCTAACCTCATCTGCCTGATCCTCACGCAGCCCCTTAGTGGCCTTCCAAGGGGTGTTTACCAATACAGTGGACACCAAAGGCTTTCAGCTGCTGCTACTCTTGGAGGCAGTGGATACCAGCTGAGGCAAAGAGCCTGAAAACACGGAAGGAAAAGGTAGGGAGAAAGAAACTTCAGGCAAGCAGAGTCTCTCAGAGCACCCACACAGCCCTGGCAGGGGGAGGGATCCGTTTAGTTGTTCTGTTTGATTACCTCAGCGAGTGACGATGATGAGTGTGGGAATAAGGGTGGCTTCAAACAGAATATAGAATAATTCAGTGGCTGAGAATGTTATAATTAGGAAAAATTGTAGTAGGACTAATATTGACATAAATAGTTTTTTTCGTGATGGGCTTTCTTTGAAAAGATGATTTGGGCTAGCAATTAGTATTAGGGGCAGGAGTCAGAACGTTAGGATTAAGAGGGGTGTGGATAGCGGATCGGATGAGAATATGAGGGCGAAGTTTAGGTTGTGAACATTGGGTTGGTTTATTAGTGGAAGTGCCATTAGGCTGAGCGGGAGGCTGTGGATTGTGGTGTTCATTCATAGCACTTTATTTTTTGGCCATCAAGTCAAGGGTAGGAGTATGATTGTGGGGATAATTAATTGTAACATCATAGAAGGTTAAGGTTGTGTACATAGTCTATCCCATATATGTCAGAAACTATGACTAGCAGGGTTAACCCAACAGCAGCCTCGCAGGCTGCGAAGACTAGTAAGGCTACTGAAAATATAAAGGAGAGGGTGAAGTTTATATTGAGTGAAATAATTGTGGCTAGTATGAATAGGGATAATATTATACCCTCTAGGGATAGTAGAGATGATATTAGGTGAGATCGGTAAACGAATATGCCAAGTAGCGCTATTATAAAAGCTACTGTGATGTTCAGGGTAGTGATAGACATGTTGATAATTATGGGTAATCCATAGTCTCATGAGTCGAAATCATTTATTTTATCTAAACTAATTATCATATTCAACTCACTCTAGGCCTTTTTGTATTCATTCATAGGCTAGGCCTATTGCTAAAACTGAAATAAGGAGTAGTGCGATGGTGAGTATTAATATTAAGCTGTTGGCTTGAGTAGCCCAAGCAAGGGGAAGGAGGAGGGCAAGGCACGCGTGTTCCCCGCATTCTGGAAAGAGTTACACACCCCTGCGGGGCTCCCCTCTGGGTACCACAGTGGAACCCGACGTTTTTCCTAAAGTTTTATTTGTTTTATTTAAGATCTTTCATCAGCTCTTCACCCTCCAGGTGGTCATACACCCCCAACTCCACAGTCACAACAGTCATGGCAGGGCCAGGCACAGCCAGGAGCCAAGCATTTCATCCAGCTCACTGACTTACGGCACAGGGATCCAAGTACTTGGGTCCTCTTCCATTGCTTTCCCAAGTGGGCCAGAAGTGGAGCAGCAGGGACTTGAACCAGCACCCATATGGGATCTTGGCATCGCAGGCAGTGGCTGTATCTACCATACCAAAATGCCTACCTCATCAACTCCAAAATTTCCACTTGGTTCCATTTAGTAATTTGCTTCTCCGTTTATATTGTTTACTTGGTGGGATACTGCTGTCCCGCTTTTCTCTAACTTTTTTAGACATAGCCTCCGTTAGCTCCTTGGCCATATTTTAATATGTCCAGCCAGCCCTGTTTGTTGTGGAACTATGGACACCAGCACGCCCTATGGGATGCCCTTGCTGCAGCCAGTGGCTGGCCTACCAGGCTACATCACCGCCCCATCCTTTTTTATGTCTGGTATAAAGATAACTACAAGAAGCAATAACTAGGGCCCAGTGTGGCAGCCTAGCGGCTAAAGTCCTCCCCTTCCACGCGCCAGGATTCCATATGGGTGCCGGTTCTAATCCCGGCAGCTCCACTTCCCATCCAGCTCCCTGCTTGTGGCCTGGGAAGGCAGTCGAGGACGGCCCAAAGCCTTGGGACCCTGCATCCGTGTGGGAGACCTGGAAGAGGTTTTGAGCTCCTGGCTTTGGATCGGCGCAGCTCCAGCCATTGCGGCCACTTGGGAAGTGAATCAACAGATAGAAGATCTTCCTCTCTGTCTCTCCTTCTCTACATATCTGATTTTACAATAAAATTAAATAAATCTTTTTTAAAAAGCAATAAAATGGACATTGATGAGTATTCTATCATACAAAGATATAATTTGGGGGCCTGGTGGTACAGTGCAGTGGATAAGCCACGTTCTTGCAATCCCATGCAAGAATGCTAGCTTGAGTCCTGGTTACTCCACTTGCAGTCCAGCTGCCTGCTGAGGCAGCTGGGAAGGTAGCAGATGGTAGCCCAAAAGCTTGGGCCCCTGCACTCATGTGAGACCTGCATGGAGCTTTGGCCTTGCTGGTGTAGCCATCTGGAGAGTAAACAACCAGATGGAAGGTATCTTTCTCTCTGCTTTTCAGATAAATAGAATTTTCTTAATGGCATTGGGGGTGAGCTATATTAGAACAAAGTCCTCACACACTATTGAATACAAGCTGTTATAAATTCAAAATTGATTATTAGGACTTGTTGAGGCTAGTGCTGTGGCATGGCTGGTTAAGACACTGATCTCCACACTGGCATCCCATGTGGGCACCAGTTTGAATCCCAGCTGCTCCACTTCCAGTCTAGCTCCCTGCTAACTGCCTGAGAATGCAGCACAAGAAGCCCCAAGTCCTTGGACGCCTGAAGCCACAATGGAAAACCTGGCAGAAACTCCTGGCTCATGACTTCTGTCTGGCCCAGCCTGAGGAGCTGCAGCCATCTGGGAAGTGAACCATGGATGGAGGATCACTCTTTCCCTGCTTCCTTCTCTCTCTCACTCTGCCTTTCAAATAAACCATCTTTTTCAAAAGAAGAGAAATTAAAATATTAATTGAATTCCCAAAGCAATCACTAATAACTCAAAAAATATATAGCCAAAGGAAAGGAAATGGTACTCCAGAAAATACGTATTTCACAGCAAAAGTGGAAGTAATGGAAAGATAAAAGAGCTAAAAAGTTAATAATCCATATAGAAAGCAAATAGAAAACCAGTAGAAGGAAGTCTTTCCTTGTAGTTATATTGAATGTATGAGTTGAAGTATCCAGGTAAAAGGCAAAGATCTGAGGCCAGTATCATGGTGTTGGAACACAGGTCCAGGTCCCAGCTGCTGTGCTCAGCTAACATGCCTGGGAAGGCAATGGAAGATGCCAGAATCCTTGAGCCTCTGACACTCGTGGGATTGGGTCTCTGCCTGGGGTCAGCCTGGTCCAGCCCCAGCTGTCACGGTCATTTGGAAGGTGAATCTGCAGAGGGAAGATCGATTTGTCTCTGCCCCTCCTCTCTCTTTCGCTCATTCTACCTTTCAAATAAATAAATAATTTTTTTAAAGAAGTAAGGTGGAGATATTTGCAGAATGGATAATGCAAGGTGTTTGCTGCGTATAAGATGCTCACTTTGGATCGCTTCTCAGCCTTTCGGCTAAGATCTGGTGCAAAATGCTCACTTCAGTTTGAAAGGCATACACAGGTTGAAAGTGAAAGGGTAAAAAAATATCCCCTGCAGACAGGTCACCACAGCAGCGGGGCTGGCTGCAGCATTATCAGACAACACAGACTTCAGGGCCGGAAGGATTACAGCGGACAGAAAGGACGCTCCATCAATACAGCAATCAAGTGCAGCGATCAGATATGCCCTTAACAATGGCCCCTTAAAACACAAAAAAACTGACAGAATTAAAGGGAGAGATAAATAATCCGATAGTAGGAAATAGTTATTATCTCACATTCAATGACAGAGCAACTTGACGGAAGATCAACAGGGAAATAAGTGACTGAAATGATGTCATAAACCAACTACCTGGCTTGGACTTGACAGTCCACACAATCTTCTCAAGTGTATATGGAACATTCCAGCTCACAGCCTATATGTTAAGCCACAAAACAAGTCTCGGCAAATTGAAAATGACTAAATACAGTATGTTCTCCAACCACAATAGAATTAAATTAAAACCAAAAAATAAGGACATTTGGGAATTTCACAAATGCATGAAACTTAAGTCATGCATTCCTAAACAACCAGTAAGTTAAAAAGAAGAAATCACTAGAGAAAATAGAAAACACACTGAGAAGAATGAAAACAGAGCTGCAGCATATCCAAATCCAGGAGACGCTTCAGAACTACTCAGGGAGTGATTCCTGGCGTTGGAGACATCATGGGCAAACAGGCCCTGCAAATGCCCGTTTTGGGGTAACAAGCCTGCATCTCCCGTCAGAACTCAAGTGCCAGTCCAGCTCTGGCTCCTGACCTCAGCCTCATCTGCAAACCCTGGGACCTGCACTGAGCCCCGGGGTCCTGGTTGACACCTGCCCAGATACAGACACAACTGTGCTGGGCGTGTGAGGTGTCAGCCAGCAGATGGGAGCGCTTGTTCTTTTTCTTCCCTGCCTCAGCAACGACAAACAAAAACTTAAGTTGTATTTATTTATTTGAAAAGCAGAGTGACAGAAAAGGACAGAGGGAATCAGGAGCTGGAGTCGGGAACGGAATCCAGATGCTTCGATGTGAGGTGCCCATGTTCTACCAGGTACCTGATGCTGGGCCAGACATTCATGCCAACTATCATTTTTTTTCAATTTTATTTATTTATTTCTGTTATTTTTAATTTTATAGTACAAACCCATAGGCCGTAGGATTTCCCCTACCCTCTCTCCAAACGCTCTCCCCCCAAGTGATTTCCCCCACATTATTACAATAGTATAGCCCTTCATAAGCAGTCACAAGTCCATCATTCCGTTATGTAAGTGGGCCCTGACGTTGCTGGTACAATGGCAGGCAGTTCAGCGTCCTATTGTCATGATACATCTAACAGTTTCATTGGGAGTCCATCTTTGATTTGGAAGTACTGCATTGTATCTTCACATCTGGATAGGATAGTCTCTACTACGCAGTTATTATACATTCCCATCAAGATTTACTTATTTTTATTTGAAAGGCAGATGTTAGAGAGAAGGAAAGACAGGCAGAGGTCTTCCACCTGCTGGTTCACTTCCCAAAGACTGCAAGAAGCAGGGGTGATCTGATCTGAAGCTGGGAACCAGGAGCCTATTAAGCAGAGAGCTAGATCAGAAGTGGAGCAGTCAGGAATAGAACCAGCAACCAAATGGGAATTTTGGCACCGTAGGATTTCCCAGTGAATGAACCTGGAAAAGCAGCAGAAGATGGCCCAGGAAATTGGAGCCCTGTCACCGAGGTGGGACACCCGAGCCAAGTTCAGAATACCTGGCTTTCAGCCTGGCCCAGGCTTGGCTGCTGCAGGCATTTGTGGACTAAATCAGCCAATGTGAAATTGTTCTGTCTCTCCCTCTCTCTGTACCTTTTTGCCTTTCAAATAAATGAATAAATCTTTTTTTTTAAAGTAGGCATGATAATGGATTGAAAGATCTTTGGCACAGTCACAAAATGTGTGTACGACTTAAAGTTAGAAAAATGTAAAAGTTTCTAGAAACAGGATTACAATCGTTAGTGGCTGTGAGAGTCCCTGTCTTCTGGAGAGCCATGGAGGACTGCTTCCGGCCTAAGGAGGAACGCCAGTGTTTCCAATTTATGTCCTTCCTAGAGGCTCAGACTGTGACCTAATTTGGAAACAAAATGATTAGATACAACCAGCTGAGATGGGCTCATGCAGCAGTGCGGCAGCCTCTGATCCAGCACCACGGGCGCTTCAGTGTGGATGTGGCGTCTCTCTCCCCGTGTGCTGGGAGTCTTCCGTCAGGAGATGGTGGCGAGTGGGGCCAGTGGAAGGCAATGACAATGAGGGCTGTGCCTTTGGTGTTTCATGTATTTACGACTGTTAGGTAATCCTGAGCCCTCCCTGCCCAGGTCTCTCTCTTCTCTCTCTTTTTCTAGGGTTTCCTGCTGTGTGGCATCACGCCTCCTTCCGCACCATGATGGACTCCAGTGGCTGCTCAGTCCTTCCGAGGCCACACGGATGGGGTTGCCCACTTGTGGAGGCAGAACTTCCCAAATCGGGAGCTGAATGACCCTCTCTGCCTACCCGAGGAGCCTGCCTGGGGTATTTCAGCGACAGAAAGCTCGTATCTGGCATCAAGAGTCCCAGGGCAGAGGACATGCCACTTGAGGATGGAGTCAAGCCACACGGAGCCAAGGACAGCCAGCAAACTACAGAAGCCAGGGGGGTGGGACTAACACATCCTCCCCCAGTGCACCCAAAAAGTACCAACCCTGATACCTTGACTTTGAACTTGCAGTCAGCCGAAGGGATACACAATACACGTTTGTGGCCGTAGGTTGTTACAGCAACTATAGGCAAAGGAAACATACAGATCTGACATTTGGGATTTACTTCTAAATAATCCAAGACACGTAGAAATGGCTGGCAGTGACAATGAAATAAGTAAAAGAGAAGGAGAGACAGAAAGATCTTTCATCCGCTGATTCACTCTCCAAGTAGCCACAATAGCTGGAGCTGAGTCTATCCGAAGCCAAGAGCCAGGAGCTCCCACATGGGTGCAGGGTTCCAAGGCTTTGGGTCCTCAACTGCTTTCCCAGGCCACAAGCAGGGAGCTGGATGGGAAGTAGAGCAGCTGGGACACGAACTGGTGCCCATAGGGGATCCCCTTGTGTGCAAGACAAAGGCTAACCACTAGGCTACTGCACCTGGCCCTGTAAATACAATTCTAAGAACATCATATTACTGGTCACCATCTCATACACACCTGGTGGGTTTAGTTGATGTTTAAGCATCACCTGGGCCCACTGTGCTTTCACTGCTGCCCTGTGAGATCTGGTGACATACAGTGCACAGGTGCAGGGATGTGAGTGAAAGGACCAGCCCGGGTGGGGAAGGGGTGGAGCGCAGGAAGGAAGCAGACGGAAGGGGGAATGGCTGATGCAATCAGGCCAAGGGACTACAATGTCCAGAAGCCCCTGCCTGGACCAGAAATGATGTAAGTCATGACTAGACTCAAGGAAGCCTATCAGCACTCATATTACCTTATAAGGAAAAGTTCTTTCCCCTGTTAGGCCCCACCCCAATTCCTGTTTGGACATGAGTATAAAAGCACGATTCAGGAGCCCCGAATGTGACTTCTCTGGTCCCCATCTATGCTGGGCCAGTGAACCCAGCTGGGAGTTCTCCCAGTAATGCTCACTTTGAGCCAAACCTTCCTTTAGCCCAACTATACCTCTGTCTCCAGGCTCTCGGTCTGTGTGCGTTTCCCTCAACTTCAAACTCTCCAAAGACAAGAGCCCCACCTTCAGTGAGCTTAAGCTTGTTTTAGAGGCCACACTTACCTGGTGAAATCTTCAGAGAATCATTGAAAATCCAAGCCAAAAAATATTATTCCAATACAGGATAATAAAAATCAAAATGTACAATACAAAAAAAGTTTGTACACCTAAGCCTACCACAGAAGACATGGACAAGGAGAGACTCTTGGTCCCTGTGAGTGGCAGTTCCCCTCTCTGTAAACTAAGGAATAAAATGCCTGCCCCGTCCACTTCACTGAGTTGTAGGAAATAAAGTAGCACAGTGCGTGTGGAAACACTTCACCCAGCAAAAAACTATGCAGTGGGACAGTAGCTCGAGTTACTATGATCAAATGATGACTAAAGCCAAAATCGGATCATGGTTGAACTTGAGTTCAGATCGCCGAAGGTGCCCCCCGCCCCAACACAAAGACACTTAGCATCAAACACAAATATTATTTTCGTTATTTAACACTCATGATTTCTCCACGGTTAGGAAAAACACGGCTAAAACAACAACAACACGAGGAACTACTTCGTACAAAGCCACTGGGATCAAAATTTTCTCTTGTAGAGATAGGCACGTGCCTACTGCCAGGAGAAACTCCCATCTCACTGAGGCTGCAGCGGAAAAACACCACGGGAGGCTCCCAGGGCATCACAAGTGAGTGTTCTCGCAGGACCACCAAAGCAAAACCTCCACGGAACAACAGAAGTCAGACGCTGGGCTGCCTCCACTGACAGCAAAACAAATGGCCGAATGCGAATCCATGGGCTTCCTTCTTCAGCCCCATGAGGCCTGGCTGGCTGCTGCACTGTATGGATTTATTGTGTTCTTCTTTTTTTTTTTCTGAATTGATCGAGCTGAGGCAGGATTCAGTACCACGCAGCTCAAGCCAGAGTGTGTAAAACGCAAGCGCCTGGGACTGGCAGCCACCTGCTTTTACCCAAATGTCGTCTAGGCTCTCAGCACCAGGGTGGGGGGCGTCCCTTCGCAGTGACAAAGCTACCAGTGTTGGCACTACAGTAGGACACAGAATCCATACGACAGCCTTGTCGAGAGCGGCTGAGCCACGCGGGCTGCTCTTCCTGAGGCCGCTGGCTGCTTCTAGATGCAAGGACTGTGGCTCCAATGACTCCGTGCACCTGGGTCTCACTACCTTGGAAAGCTTCCCTGAGAACACATCAGCAGTCATGGCTCTTTTTGACCCTTTCTCATCCACTCCCCTCCCCCCCGCAGAAAAGATCATTTCTTCAGCATAGGAGTTGAGTTTTTCCAGAAACTGTTAAGGGTCACCCTAACCCTCAAACCAGATGTTTTTCTCCATATGAAACGGACACTTTTTTTCTTAATGTCTTGCTATGGATTTAGAACAAGTATTCATTCTTTTCTAACCTTATGTATCTCTGGAAAGTCCTAGAAATGATTGTCTGGCTGTAAAAATATTGACAGTTGGGCTTGAATCATACTATACTCCTAGGAACAGTCCCCGCACACGGGACCTCCTTAGGTAACATAAAACAGTGCATTATCTGTCCACATGTGTGAACTCAAGGCAGTGTAGCTTCTCTGTGCCTTGGCTTTCTTGTCTGTAAGATAGCAAGAATAACAGTGTCTACCTTGCACCTCTGAGGAGTAACACATACTCAAAATTCCACAAGCCAACATTGCGGGATAGAGGGTTATGCCACCACTTGTGATCCTGGCATCTATGAGTTCCAGCTGCTCCACTTCCAATCTAGCTCCCTGCTAATACGCGTGAAAACCAGAAGATGATAATCCAAGTGCTTGGACCTCTGCTGCCCATGTGGGAGATCTGGATGGAGTTTCAGGCTCAGGCCTGGCCATCAGAGTCATCTGAGGACTGACCAGCAATTTAAAAAAAAATCTACAAGTAGGGCCTGATGCGTTTGCTCAATTGGCTAATCCTCTACTTCCAAGTGTCATATGGGCACTGGTTTGTGCCTGGCCGTTGCACTTCCCATCCAACTCCCTGCTTAGAAGGGAGCAGAGGATGGATGGCTCAAAGCCTTGGGACCCTGCAGCCACGTGGGAGACCCAGAAGAGGCTTCTGGCTTTGGATCAGCTCAGCTCCAGCCACTGTGGTATTTGGATGGGACAACTCAAGTGAATGGAAGATCTTTCTCTCTGTCTCTCCTTCTGTCTGTAAATCTGCCTTTCCAATAAAAACAAATTGATCTCTTGGGCCCAGCGGCGTGGCCTAGCTGCTAAAGTCCTCGCCTTGAACGCGCCAGGATCCCATATGGGTGCCGGTTCTAATCCCAGCAACTCCACTTCCCATCCAGCTCCCTGCTTGTGGCCTGGGAAAGCAGTTGAGGACGGCCCAATGCATTGGGACCCTGCACCTGCGTGGGAGACCCGGAAGAGGTTCCAGGTTCCTGGCATCGGATTGGCGCGTATCGGCCCGTTGCGGCTCACTTGGGGAGTGAATCATCGGACGGAAGGTCTTCCTCTCTGTCTCTCCTCCTCTCTCTGTATATCTGACTTTGTAATAAAAATAAATCTTTAAAAAAAAAAAAACCAAATTGATCTCAAAAAAAGATTGAAAAATTTTACAAGTATTTGCTGTTATTAGTAGTGATAAGCATGTTGAATGAGAAGACAGGTCTAATTCTCCATGCACCTTGGTGCCTGGCACTGTTGTGCCAGATTTTGAAATCCCCAGATAATCATCAAGTCTGAAGTCGGAGCTCAGGCAGAAAGGTGGTTTATGCAAGTTAATTTCGGTCTCCCAGCCACCTCCCCCAGCCCAGCATGGGTGGGGGAGGGGCAGCCGCTGCTGGATCCGCAGGGAAGGCAAAAAGCTAGCTCGAGAGCCAGAGAGAGAAAACCCGAGAGGCCAAGCCCTGCAGTTCTTATACATTTCAGGCTATTAATTATACAGTCATGATTTAGCAGGCTTCTATTGGTGGGTTTGAAACAAGCAACTTTCAAAAAGTACAAATCGATAGCTATAGGGCGGTGGATCTTATCTAACACCAGGTACCTCCTTCCTGAGGAGTGGTCTGCCTACGTGACCTGCCAGGTGTCCTGCTGGGTGTCACGTAGGCTGTCAGGCCTGGAGTTCACACAGCCCCCAGCCAAGCCATTAAGGCAGAATCACAAAAGGCAGAAAACATCCAGGTTCTTCAGCACGTAATAAGTGCTCCATATATACAGTTGAACAAATCAACTGTCACAGGAAGTGACCGATGGAGGCCTGTGTTGCAGATGGAGCGATTCACCAGGGCAGAAGAGAGGAGTGAGCAGAGGTGGATGTATCAGAAGAATATGCAACAGAGCAGCAGACAGGCGAGTGAAGGAGGCTGCGGCTGCTGCTGCAGCACAACAGGCAGCTGTTCGCTGACTACGCTGCCTGGAGGGAGTCAGCCTGGAGGCCACACATCTGAGCAGACTGCCACTGGCTGGAGGCTGTTCCGTCACTAGGGACTTCCTTATGGCCCAGAAACCCAAGTAAGCTCCACACAGGACAACCAATCCCCTGAGCACAGACTGGTATCTTGCCAGATCTTTCTAGGTTGTGACACTCACCAGCACTCCCATGGTCAAGTGCAGGAAGGGAGCATGACTAGGATGTGGGAGGGAACAGCGCTTGATGCTTTCTTTGCAGTGAGGACAGGATTATGTTTTAGCTGGTTGCTGAAAGAATGGTGATGGCTGCCTAGTTGCAAAGAAACTTGACCCATGTTGGAGAAGGTCTGGGCAGCCCAAAGGGCTGTTAGCTATGGAGAGCAACAGCTGCTGAAACACGCTAGGGCCACTGGGGAAATGCCAGAGACCACAGCAAGCAACAAAGAAATTAGCTCAACCTTCTGCCTCACCAAGAATCACATTGGGGCCACCCACATGGGGACAGCTAGAGACCCCTACTGCGCCTCAGGCTCTTAGCACCCTTCGGGGGTTAGAGACTGGGCTGCTTTGGTCTCCCTCCCTACTAAGGATAAGAATGGGGGAGTGGTTTCCCAGCCCAGTCTGGTCACTCGGTGAAGCTTGGTGCAGGTGTAGGGCCCGTCCCTGCCTTGAAACCCATTGTGGATGAGGGGAAATTCCAGATTACCAGTCCCTGTTACTGTCCCTTTTTCTTTTTTTGTCCTTTATAGACTTTAAAATGATGATGCTACTTTAAAGCACGACTCACAGAAACCTGTCATAGTATATTTATCATTACTTTTTTTTTTTCTGGAAGCTCAACAAAAAGTGTGGGGAAGCGATTGAACTTGACCTTTCCCTGACTTGGGTTTCTTGTCTATGAACTCAGACTCTCTTTCCATGAAATATGGATGGTGTTGATCTCTGCCCGCTGACTCGCCCCTTTGTGCTGGTCGTTTATATTCATGGAAGCTCAGCAAGGAAACAAATCAAGAATTCAGTGCAGAGCTGCTGTCCGCTGGGCTTGCATTCCAAATCCAACAGGTAGTCAGAACTTGTGCCTAAGAAAAGGATGGGGTGACTCAGGGGAGCCAAGGAATGCTGCACAAGAATGCTGACTGGAGGCAGGCTTTGCAAACAAAGACGGTCTTTCCAGACAAAGCGAGTCTGGAGGTGTGAACTGAGCAAGGGAGGGTCGCGCCAAGTCATGCCGGTTGGATTTATGCAAACACAATGAACTCCCCACTCGTCTGGAGCTAGACTGGTATTGGTGTTTATGAGAGAGGGACAAGCAGATATTTTACAAGTGCAAGATGGAGAATTTATCAAGAAAGCAACTAGATAGACAGTGATGGCTACCACGGTGGCCGGAGAAGGAGTTTGCCAAACCCGAACAGATGGCGGAATTCTGGCAGGCCCCTCAGGCAATGAGATCACTGGTGCACCAATGAGGGGCACAGGCCCATATCCCCCCACCAATAAGGGCCGGCCGAGGCGACCCCAGTCTTGGCTTCCGTGTCAAGGAGAGTTTAAAGGGTCCCTTCCCGGTCTCTTCCGGGCTCTTCTTCCTCTGCAGCCCACTCCTTCACGTCTGTCCCTCTGTTGCGTGGGGAAGGGCAGCCCGTGACCGTGGCTCCCTGAAATAAAGGCCTTCTACATTCTTTTCATATATTTGGCTGAGTTATTCTTTCCCTGGTGGCCGGCGAATCTAACAGACAGAAGGCAGAGTATCAAGTTCATGACATGTGAAGATGATGATGTAGGGGAGTACGATGGTTTACCAGGCAAGCTCCGTGCGGGTGCTGACCGTACGGTTGAGGAAACGGCTGTGTTTTAAACTCGTTCCTCCAAAGTTCATGTGTAACTCACACAATCCCCAAATCCCTCTGCTGACGCCCCCTGGAGGCGGGGTCTTGGGGGCTGTCATTAGGTCTCCCATGATAGGCTTCTGAGGCTCCAGAAACAAGATTAAACAAACTCCTATTCTTCATCAAATACCTTTTTGTTATTGCAATAGGAAAAAAAAGGGTTAATATAACAGATGAACTAAAACCAAAGCTGGCACTGAGCACTAGCCTAACATAAATACTAAGGGCCGGCAGCTCAAGAATTGTGGCAAGGCAGGCCTTGCAGTGTAGCTGGCTGGTGCTCCAGGAAGTTGATGTTCCAGCTGGGCCTTGAGGACTGGGGAAGACGTGGGTTGGTGGAGAGTGATACGGGAAACAGTGGCTGGCTGGAGCCTGCTCCCCTAACTTGTGACAACTCTGGGTGCATAGTTAGGAATACAATTTTCAAAGGTGTCAATTAGTAAAAATTATAGCACTTACACTACAATATATGACATTTTACAAGATGATACTCAGAATGCATAAGTTCCTAATCTTTTAAACTCTTTAGGCTATTCCCACCCAATGTACCTCAAAGGTAGAATTCAAATGTAATGCAGGGCAAGCAAGTGAGACACCAGCATCCCGTATTGGAGGGTTAAGAGCCCTGGCTTGGGGCTGGCCTTGTGGCACAGCATGTTAAGTCCCCGGCTGTGGTGTCAGCATCCCATTAGCATGCCAGTTCGAGTCCTGGTCGCTCCACTTCTGATCCAGCTCTTTGATAATGATCTGAGAAAGCAGCAGAAGATGTCTCAAAGTGCTTGGGCCCCTGAACTCACATGGGAGACCCCAAAGAAGCTTCGGACTTTGGCCTGGACCAGCACTGGCTGCCATCATCGTCTGGAAAGTGAACCAACATATAGAAGAGCCCTTCGCAATCTGCATGCCACATTTTATAACGCAGCTCTAAAATTCACTTAAGTATTATGGTTGGAGGCCTGCCATGTGGAACAGCAAATCAAGCCGCCACTGAAGTCGCTGACTTCCCATATCAGAGTACCCGTTCCAGCTCCAGCTGCACTACTTTCCAACCAGCTCCCTGTTAGTTATTTAAAAGATGTAGAGTTCTAGTTCATAGGATATTACGATATTATTACGCGCAGTTGATTCCCACAACCTGGTTCTTTACCGTGAGCTGAAACACACCAGACGCAACGAGGTATCTTAGGAGGTTTATTCCAACGGGGCAGGAACAGGGTAGAGGTGGTGAAAATCAGGAAAGAAGGGGAGAGAAGGGAAAGAGAGAGACAGAGACCAGAGAAGGAGGGATAAGAGAGAGAGAGCCAGATGGGAATCCACCAGGAGGGGCGTGGGGAGGGGTGGGGGGATGCCCAGAGCCTATGAAACTGTCACATAATGCATAATTATTAATAAAAAAAAGTAAAAAAAAAAAAAAAAGAGAGAGAGAGAGCCGCACCTGGGGGTGGGGGCCTTTTTGTCTGCCAGGTGTAGGGGGTGGGGATTGGGAGGAATTGAGGCCAGGCCCCCAGGGGATTGGCGCCTGCAGGTGAATGCCTAGGGATGATTGGCGAGTGGGCGGAGTTGGGGAGGGGGCTGGAAGATTGGGGTGGGATTCAGGTGGAATGCCAGGTTACATCTGATTGGTGGACGGCTGGACACGCGCGAACTTCATGAGCTGTGAGCAAGAAGGAATGGCGCCGGGTCCAGGGAAGGATATTGGAATAACTCCTTACACTCCCTACTAATGCAGGAACGCAGCAGTGACCCGAGTCCTTGGCCCCTGCCACTGATGTGGGAGACCCTGATGGGCTTCTAGACTCCTGATATGCGCCTGGCCCAGTCCTGGCTGTGCGGCCATCTGGACAGTGAACCAATAGAAGTTCCTTCTGTGTGTGTCTCCCTCTGTTGTTCTGCCTTTAACATAAGCAAATCTTGTAAAGGAAGGCAATATAGTGGTGGGTTTTTTTTTTTCACTATGAAATCTTTTGAAGTCAGCAAACACCAGGACAGACACAAGAGAACCCTCCATGCCTCTTTTGGCAGTGGGAGAGATCGAACACAAGTGCTGATAACAGATTTTATTATAGGTTTGTCATGTGTCATAAATCATCATGAAGAAAACACACCTGACTTCAGAAATTCACCCCATCGCTAGAGGGTAGGCATCAAGATGTATTTTTTAAACCATCCATGATAAAACACCTATTTCCAATCACCTAATTTCTCAGACATCTCACAGAATGAATTGGAAGTTGATCAAATGTTATAATCAGGAACACATTCAATGCATCTTGAAAAATTATTTATTTGGCCAAAATCTCACAGAGAGATTTTCCATCTTTGGGTTCACTCCCCAAAGGGCAATGATGGGATTCGGCTGGAGTGAGGAACTTCTCCCAGATTTCCCACAACAGTGCAGGGGTCCAAGCACCCTGATCAGCTTCTGGTACTTTCTCAGGCACATTAGCCACAGCGCCAGTTTCAGCCACTCAACGCCACAATGCTGACCCCTCAAAGGATTTCTATGGTAATGTATCTTTCAGATTACAATTGTATCATATTTATGACTCAAAGTGTCTTGGGGCTTTTTCTTCTCACTTCTATTACAGTTTATTTCACCCAGCAGTGTGCCCACGTTTTGCAGTAAGATCCACAGCAATAAAGCAAGAAATCAGAAACATGAGCCTCGAATGTCAATCCTAATGCTTTCCAGTTGCCTGGGACCATCCCAAGGCGACCACAGAGCGAGCTTTTGTGACCTTGCTATAGCTGCAAATCCTTGTGATCCAAATTAGAATAGTCTTCTCTTCAATAATACATTACAGCCTCAGTACGTTTAAAGCATCCTCGGGGCTCCGCAGTAGGAACCAGAATTATTCCAGCATAAACTTCATTTTTCTTATCACACAGCTTCCATCAATTTGCTTAGGATCTCTTTAAGGCACAAAATGGTGAGCGCATCCACGCTACACTCCACCTTCACCCAGCAGTGCCAATACATTCTAAAGAAGTAATAAAAGAACTAACTAGAATTCTCCACTGGGGGAATGCCTGGCTGCTCATATTCATCATCAGTCCAACTAGAGAATACGCAGACAAAAGCTAGCTAGCACAGGTCAGCCCTGAAAGTCAGGGAGGTGAGGGGCTGCCCCAGCTGCCAACAGAGAGAGGGGACCACTATAACCCCTCACTTGGCATTCATTAGGTGAGAATGAGTCCCCAGACCACCAAGGGTCCCCTACAGTTAAGCAAGTCTCTGTGGAATCCCCCCAATAAAAAGCAAGAAAGTACAAACAGAATTGCAACGTGCCCCCTTCAGACCCAAGCAAAGTCACACTGAAATGTCACTGCTCATTGCTGGGAGTCCCGCTGGGAATGGAGGCAGACCCAAGGCCCCTATCCCAGCATCCTCCAGCATGGAGGGGCTCAGAAAGCATTCAGTGTATCCCTCAGCAAGAGGACACATTCCTGGATCGCCTTATCAGAAAAGCAACAGCCATGATACACACCTTCGGGCTGCCAGGTGCTGTGCTGCACCTGAGCTCTGTATTGGCTCACTTCATCTTCACGTTACCTGAATGAAGTGGACATCACCACCACTCTCCATTTCCTAGACGAAGCTCAGGGGTAGGAAATTAAAGACGTGGGCAAGTGTCAGCCAGAAATCATAATCACTTTTCCAACTCTTTAAATATTCCCAGTTTGGGTTTTTTTTTTTTTAAAGATTTTATTATTATTGGAAAGCCGGATATACAGAGAGGAGGAGAGACAGGGAGGAAAATCTTCCATCTGATGTTTCACTCCCCAAGTGAGCCGCAACAGGCCGGTACGTGCCAATCCGATGCCGGGACCAGGAACTTCTTCCGTGTCTCCCACGCGGGTGCAGGGTCCCAAGGCTTTGGGCCGTCCTCCACTGCTTTCCCAGGCCACAAGCAGAGAGTTGGATGGGAAGTGGAGCTGCCGGGATTAGAACCGGCGCCCATATGGGATCCCGGGGCGTTCAAGGCGAGGACTTTAGCCGCTAGGCCACGCCGCCGGGCCCTCCCAGTTTGGATTTTAAAAGATTCGTTTATTTGAAAGTCAGAGCTACCCAGACAGAAAGGAAGAAACACAACCCCTGGCTCACTCCCTAGGTGCCCACAAAGGCCAGAGCTGAGCCAGGTCTCCCATGTGGGTGGCAGGGGCCCAGACAGCTTCTGTTGCTTTTCCTGGGCCATGAGAATAAAGCAGAAGTGAGTAGCTGAGACACAAACTAGTGCCCATATGGGATGCAGGTGAAACAGGCAGCAGCTTTACCTACTATGCCACAACGCTGACCCCAAACACTCCCAGTCTTGTCCCACAACCTGTTTGTATGTCCCACTTTTGTCAGCCAGGCCATGGCACCGACCCACAGGAGAGATGGTGGCTGATATCAGCAGCAAAGACTGCACAGAGATCATCCAGGAACTCCCGCTGCTCCACGCTGCAGTCCTTGGCCGCCAGCATGGATCTTCCCGGGCAGACTGAGGTTGTCCATCGTGGCCTCGGGGACTCTCATAGCAGACACAAGAGGGAACTCCATGCACTCCAAGAATAGGGGGAGCGAGAGGAGTTTGCGCTGGAGCAAACTAGCAGGAGCCCAGTACTCGGCACACTCCAGCAAGACCCCCTTGCCTTCCTCTCCCATCACTCACACCTTGCGCCCGCCCTCTACCTTGACACCGTGGGACCCTTGACCCATGAGTGCGTTCATCATGACAAGAGGCCCAGGACACCAAAGTGTCTGCCCACCCTCTTTTCGGACTCTTACCTCCCACCTCTACCCACGTGCGCTTCGGAAATTCTTCTACAACAGTTACAACACACAGCCAGGCCTCAGCAATGCTGTCTCCAGTCTCCTCCAGACCCACTTCCTTCTCAGCTAACCCCTCCACCCCCTCCGCCAAGCCTGAGGACACTGCTTCTCATTTGACTGCAGGTGGAATAGTCATCCTTTGCTCTTTGCTGCACTGCCAAGCCTCCCCCTGCCTACAGAGCCCCTCGGCAGAGACTGGCATCTCAGGTGCCCACATTGCCCTCCCTTTCAGCCCTCCAGGGCAGCCACTGTTGAGTGTTCCACCCAGCATCAAACCCTGCCTTCCTCCCAGGCCCACGTTGTCATCCCACTGCCACATCAGAGAGGACCGTGGAACGAACAGAGTGGCCCAGCTCCAGCAGGGCACTTCAGCGTCCTACTCCTGGCCAGGAGCCCACCACGAAGAAGAACCCTGCCAGGGAGCCCCTTGGACAGAGGGATGGTCAGAGCTCACTCCCCAAAGGCCTGGGGCTCTCAGAAAATTCCACAGCCCTGTGGGAGAGAGTGAAAAGCTACGTAAGCTAGAGAACAATAGTAAAGGAAAAATTCATCTTTCTGTATTTTCACATTGCTGTCCTTGCTGACACTGAATGTGGGAGGGGAGATTTCCACACGGAACCAGCTCTCCAACTCTTCCGATGGCAGCTGGCCATCCCATCATGCAACTGCGACACTGCCATCAGTGAGCGCAGACCCACACAGGACTCAGCCCCATGGGACCAACCATATAAAATGTTCATTATGATTCCTAGGGCTACAGGCTCCCCCACACTGACACCCGCGTCGGGGACATCCAATCCCCACACAAAGCCAGCATCGATATTTGCAGCAGGATGAGGCTGGAGAGCTCTCCTGCCTCAGGTCCTCCACCTCGGTCCGACTCCCCCAGAAATGTGCAGTCTGGGGTTCAGCACTGTGGCCTAATCCTCCAACATCCCATAGGGATACCGATTATAGTCCCAGCTTTTCCACTTCCAACCCAGCTCTCTGCTGATGTGCCTGGGAAAACAGATGATGACCCAAGTATTTGGGCCCCTGCCAACCACATAGAGTCCAGGTTTCTGGCTTCAGCTTGGCCCAATCCCAGCTGTTGCGTCCATTTAGGAAGCAAACAAATAGAAGATTTTTCTCTCTCTCTCTTTTCTTGATAACTCTTTTGAATATACAAATCTTTTTATTTTTTGTTTTTTCATGTGTAGCTAGCAAAGCTACCACTCAGGCAGAAGGCCCTCTGGACACGTCAGAGACAACAGCCTAATTTCCACCAGTTCATTTCACCTTGGAGCCCACATCATTAGTGTCTGTTCAGCTACCTGTCAAGCCAAGCTTCACTGTTTATCATGGCCAAGCTAGCCAGGTCCACACCTTCAACAACGTTGGACAAGGTCAGCCAGCCTTCTCACACACACGTATTTTCCTTGTGATCCTATGAGACTCAAAGAACTCCTTTGGCCACGCCCCTGCTCACATGCCTGGATATCCTGTCCTGCCATGGGCCTCGAAAGCCCAGAACCCCAAGAAACTCCACAGGACAGCACCACACCAGCGGTCCAACTCTCCTTCAAGGACAAGCCAGCAGAGTGAAATAGAAAGGCTTTCTGCTAAGTAGAGAAGCCACCTCTGTCAGTGGACAACATGTGCTTCACCGTTATCCATCTGACAGATCAGTGAGAGCTCTCTCTCTCTCTCTCTCTCTCTCACACACACACACACACACACACACACTGGGGGCCAATCTCTCTCTCTCTCTCTAATACACACACACACACACACACACACACACACTGGGGGCCAACTGGCCAACCAAATGGTGTCCAGTTGGCTGGTTTGCTGGCTTTCTGAACACAAGTGAAACACGGATACAACAGGATGCAAAGAGCAATTCTCAAGTGAGTCAGCAAAGATGACTTTCCTAGAAAAGGCTCTCATTGTGGGCCAAAGGATACCAGTCCACCCTGCTGCCTCTGCGGCCACCCTGGTGCCCACCTGCCGAAAGGCCCAGCCCAAGCGTGGGATTCGGAAGTGCGCCCCCTCCCCACACAAGGTGGAATCACAGCCGTTGCCCCTTTTGAGCGGAACGAATCAAATGAACAGGAAAGCCAAGAGCCTCGCCACTCTGAGGTGCCTTTTTCCAAAAGATATCAGAGGGCTCCCACCAAACCATGTGAAGAAAAATATGCTACATCACTGCGTGTAACTGCTAAACAGACAGGTGCAAATTACATTACTTGCAGATGAACCAGGATAAAGAGGGAGAGGAAAGTTAAACTCATGGATCTGGAATACACTGTATGAATTCTGCAATACAATCCCCAGTGTTATCCATGGGGACACTTGGGGGATTCCCGGGGTCCCAGCGCCAGCTTAATTCAAGCAGGGCCACTTCGGTCCTGCTCCTCACAAGCCTCTCTGACAACTGCTGTTCTTTGTATGGGGCCAAAGAAACAGAAATTCAGCCACCAGGATGTTCACTTGGGCGAGGCCATCGTGCGAGGACCTGGGGCAGATGGATTTGAACCTGCAGTTCTTGATCACTGGTCTTCATGTCCTCCACTATTCTAGCCTGACAGGCTTTCTCTGTTCAAGAAGAAATGAGAGTGAGGGGAGGGAGATTCCAGGACCCTGGAAATCCTGCAGAGGCCACGTGGCCTGTGGAGAAAGGGAACAGGTGGCATGCTTGCCTCTGACGTGGCACACGGGGGAGAGCTCCACCAGATCAATTGCTCACAGCTACCACTTGCACGAGCACTCCATCTGGTTACAACCTGAGTGTTAGTGTGGACTGTTAGGCCATCTGAGGCTGCCCCGGGTCTGCAGCCCAAAATGACAGCACAAGAAGACGCTCTGCTTCTCCGTCCTGCTAGCTATGAGACTCATTCTTCATTGCCAGAATGACAGATCGCCCTATGTCACGTTGAGGGAAGAAAACATGTGCACACACACACAGAGAGACAGGTGTTGCCACAAGACATATAAAGAACATATAAAAGGAAGCTGCTTTGTATTACCAAAGTATAACTTAAAATGTGGTAGCGAGCAGGCTACCTCAACATAAGCAAAATAATCTTTTTTTTTTTTTTTTGTAAATGATAACCCTCAAAACTTCAAGTCACATGACATTTACTGAGAACAAAAAGACGAAATCAATGTCATTTATGTATAAATGCTAGATAATGCACAAACCCATAAGAGTTCAAGAGGATTAAAAAGGGCAGTGGAAACGCATATGGATTGTCATTGGGAAGAAACGTCAGTGCCATGTTGAAAACTGGTACCAGGTACCAGGTAGCCTAGTCAGCATAGACTTACATGTGTTGAGCTAAGCGGACAGAAGAAGCTGATCTGTGAGTGGTCACAGTGACAGAAAATCATCATTCACTGAGGGTCTGCAACACGCCCAGAGAGGCGTCATTCTCTTCCTGCAGACAGGAAAGCTGAAAGAGTGTAACAGTTTGTAACAGAAGCCACAGGCAATAAACAACAGGGCTGGATCCATCACAGAGGAGCTGGGAGATGGCTGCCCGTGGCCGCAGGCCTGGAAGGGCCTGGAGCAGAGGTTGATGGGGATCCGGCCTTCCTTCTGCCCCAGCCTGTATCCCGACAGGCCTGAGGCCAGCCCTGGCAGGGTGTTTCTCAGCCGCTGTCACTTGTCTTGGGGTGAGCAGTGACCCCACGTGTTCAGGGAAACAGATACTCAATGCCAAGGAGAGTGTCTTCCGCACTCCCTAATAGATCAAAGCTGCACGCTGCGGCAAAATGAAAAAACAAACAACAAAAAATGAGTCTGTCAGGGAAAAGTTGTCGAGCTGCTGACCTATCCAATTTTGGAAACTCTTGTACTAAATTTCTTCTTAAGTAAAATCAGATGTGTCTTTATGGCTAATTCATTTGAGGCAGTCGCTGACATACAAAAGCATCTTAATTGATATTGGCTCCATGCCTAATTTATCTGTTTTATTTTTTTCTATTAGCCTTCCAAGTCCCACGTTCCACAATTAGAGACTTATTTCTTTGAATATTTATGCTTTCTAACAGCTGCTGTGCAAAGACATACTAGCTTGGAAAGGACACTATTTTTCTTAGTATAGCACCAAAGACAATGATTTATAAAATAAAATATATTTAACTATGTAAAAAGTTAAAAACTTTTGAACCTGGAACTACCATAAATAAAATTCAAAGGGGAATTGGGCCCGGTGGCGCAATGCCCTAGCAGCTAAAGTCCTCGCCTTGAATGTGCCAGGATCCTGTTTGGGCACCGGTTCTAATCCCGGCAGCTCCACTTCCCATCCAGCTCCCTGCTTGTGGCCTGGGAAAGCAGTCGAGGACGGCCCAAAGCTTTGGGACCCTGTACCTGATGGGGGACCCGGAAGAGATTTCTGGTTCCCAGCATCAGATCGGCGCAGCACCGGCCGTTGCAGCTCACTTGGGGAGTGAATCATCGGACGGAAGATCTTCCTCTCTGCCCCTCCTCCTCTCTGTATATCTGACTTTGTAAAGAAAATAAATAAATCTTTTAAAAAAAATTTCAAAGGGGAATTAAAAACTGGAGAACAACTGTTTCTGCACAAAACACAAAAAAGTTAGTATTCTTTCTACAAATCTATTTTTTGCTTTCCCAGGCCACAAGCAGGGTGGGAAGTGGAGCTGCCGGGATTAGAACCGGTACCCATATGAGATCCCGGAGCGTTCAAGGCGAGGACTTTAGCCGCTAGGCCACTGCGCCAGACCCTACAAATCTATTTTGAAAAACTCTGCAAATACAAATGAATTCTCTAAGAGACAAATCTACAAAGGATATGAACAAGCGGAGACCACAAATAGAACATTTTACAAACACTTTTCACGTCTAATATTCCCAACAATGAAAATGAACTACTGTGTTTTTTTTTCCCTCACTACTGGCTGGCCACTGCGGGCCTCAGTTTACCACCGTGGCAGCGGCAGGGGCACAGGTAGGGCCCTGCGGTTTGGGCGCCAACCTGGCATACGCTCACCTCCATGGCTTCTTTTTCTCCAGTAGGAGTCAAAAGCCAGTCGAGATGGCAGGGAAACTGCTCCCACCTTTTGCTGGAAGACTTGCAAATAACAGGGAAAGGTGGAGAACTGGGGGCAATGGCCCACCAAGCCATTACAGCATGAACTGTATTATTCCAAATACACTTTAAACAAACTTGAGTCCGGGGCTGCGTTGCAGCACAATACGTTAATTTCTACCAGGTCTATGCAGCCTGCTGGAGCTTGCCATGTCAGACCCACACTTGCAGAGGCCTGTGGTGGAAAGCCCAGTGCTGGATACCACAAAAATAAGGCTCAGCAAATGTTACTTTTATTCATCAGCACTTCCTTCAGAAATCTCACCCTGACCCCCACAGGCCGCCACTGCAGCTGCCTCATCCACAGGCTAGTTCCCCATCTCTGCCTGGATCCTTGGATTAGGACTGCAGTGAGAGGTGCAGTCCAGTGCCCAGCAGGGGCTAGCAACAGGACAGTATTGCAGCACAGCAGGTTAAGCTGTGGCTTGTAACACAGGCGTCCCATATGGGCAATGGTTCATGTCCTGACTGCTCTACTTCCAACCCAACTCCCTGCTAGTGCACACGGGAAAGCAGATGGCTGCATAGTTTGGGAGACCAAATGGGAATACCACTCGGGAGATACCTTTGGCCTGCCCCAGCCCCAACCAACATGGATCTTAGGAAATCAATCAGCAGTTGGAAGATCTTCCTGTCTCCCCCTCTCTATGGCTCTACCTTTCAAATAAATAAACATTAAAAAAAAAAATTCAACTCACACACTTACACACATGGGCACTTGGCTCATTTGTTCATTACAAAGTAACAGTAAGAATGAGATTGGTTTTCAGGCAAGCGCTGTTAAGAATGCAGACCCTCCTTAGGGACAATCCCTTCCAGCACAACCTGAGGGCCAGTTAGGAGCCTGCACAGCCCCCCAGTCAGAGACCCAGACTGGAGGGTGGCTTGGGGAGGTGGCTGGGAGAAGGCAGTCCTGCCAGGAGCAAAGATCAAATCCTCACAAGGGCACCAGGCTCCTGTCGGCCCTCTGCGTGCCTGTCTACCCAAAGCTGGGATTTGTCAAATTCTTTCAGGCCTGTTCTGCAAGTGACAGTGTGCCTCCAGGGTCCCAGGTGCACCCACCAAAAGACCTCACTCCTCACCGCTCTCTGGGGCGTGCCCTGATGGCTACTTGGAACAAGCTGCCAGCATACAAGCAGGGACCAAAACACAGCCACATCATTCCAGAGGACTTTTCCTGGCAGACTATTAAACCGTTGCATTTCCCTAACACCGGAGGACATTTATCCTTTCATCCATCCAGACTTAGCTCAAGAATTTTGAAAGTGCGCCCCCAAACGGATCTACAAACACATGGGATTTTAACCAGTGTCATGTTTGCTTGGCCCCATCAAACTCAGTAATAAATTTGATTTCCTGAAATGCAGCAAAGTAGGTCACTGCTGTCTGCTGACACGCACAATAATGAAAGCAACACAGAGACTGATGGGAAACTCATTTTCACGGTGCAAAAATCCAATACAAGAGCATTTCAAGAAGTTCAGGGAAAAACTAAATTAAAAGATAAGTTCATTTTGGTGCACAAAACTTTAAGATTTATTTTTTTTTTTTTGAAGAGAGAAGGAAGACATACACACAGAGAGAAACAGATGGGAGAGAGAGAGAGGAGATCTTTCTCTGATGGTTCCCTCTCTAAATGGCCACAATAGCCAGCCAGGGATGGGCCACACCAGAGCCAGGACACCAGGAGCTTCATCCGGGTATCTCACGCAGGTAGCAGGAACCAAACACTCCAGTTGCCTTCTGCTGCTCTCCTCAGACCCCAGAGGGAGTTTCACTGGTGCAAAAGGAACCTCCAAAAAGTTCATGAGAAATGCATATTATGAAAAAACTAGGCATCATTTCAAAATTTTGATGCCAAAATAAACTTGTCTTTCGTATTTTTACACTTTTGGAAACCCCCTTAGGTATGCCTTCTGTGGGTGTACTGAGCCCGTGCAAAAAGCATGATACTGGCCTGTTTTCCAGCCTGAGGACCTAGCCATGCTGTGGTCAGGCATGAATTTGTCCTAAGATAAATAACATACACAAAAGAAGACACTTTTTTTTCTTTATTTTTGACAATCTTTACATGGTTAATTAGGGCACAAAGGTTCAAGTGGGTAAGACTATTATTTCCACATTTTCTCTCTTTCTCTCTCTTTCTCTCTGTCTCTGGGGAGATAAAGGAAGAAGCCCCACCCAGCCTCCCACCCAACCCAGGTCCCTGATGTTTGGCTTGCTAAAAGGAGACACTATTGAGTCCAGTGCGGTAGCCTAGTAGCTAGAGTCCTCACCTTGCACGTGCCAGGATCCTATATTAGGTGCCAGTCTGCGAACTGACAGACCTTGCCGACTGGCCCTCACACTTCTCTCTTGGATCCCAAATAACACGCGAGAAAAGGCTGTGATGGCTGGGAGACCACGGAGTCCTTGCCGTCTCTCACTGAGATTAGAATGCAGCAATTTACGTTCCTGAGTGTCAATACCTTCGACTGACCTTGCCACTGAATGAATACTTATTGTGAGCTTTCTGTGCCGCAGCACATTCCAAGTTCAAAGTAAGATGGATCTGTCTTGGTGATACACGCTGGAGAAAAATCAATTTCTATGATAAATGGCGTGATTCCTGTCTGCTCTCGGGGCAGTGTGCAGCTGTGCCTGCGTGCCGCACGTTTGTTCCTCAAAGGCCACAGCTCCCTGTGCACCCCAAGTAGTTGCCTGTCACCTTAGAACGCTTTGGGCCCAGCTGCAACGAGCAGGCAAAGCAGCCATGATTAACCATTTGATTATAACGTGCTGGGGAACTTTCCATGGAGGGGTATGCTGCGCTGGGCCTTGAAGGAGAAGCATAATTTAGACTTGCAGAAATGGGACCAGAGGTGACGGGGTGTAGACTTGAGGAAGGTAGGACGGAAAAAGGGGTCCTATAGGGTAAAGAACAGTTTAAGCATACGCTTGGCTGGGAGCCCCTACATCGGGTCTCCCCTTGACCTCCGCCAAACTCAAACACCCCTGTTGAGTTTCCCAATTCCTTTCCCCAAAGCCTCCCTCCCTGTTCCTTCACAATAGGTTTCAGGCATGAAAGCAAAGATGTCAAATCACTACTTCTTCAGCTGGTTTTGCAGTCTTTGCCATCAAGCCGGCCTAGCTCAGCTTCAAGCAGGGGGAGACAGAGTTGAAGCTGCGCAGGGGCAAAAAGGAGGCCCATGATCTACAGAGGACACCAGAACCAAAGGCACACCTCGTGCCCACTGGCTGACAACACAGTGCTCCAAAGATCGCATCCCCCCAGGCGGATCCCTAAGTGGTCCTGAGCCAGACCAACCAGAAACTACCCTCTGTGGCCTTCTTTCCCCCGAACTATGATGAGAAAAAGACATTACCCCCTCTGCATGCTGGCCGGCCACCTTTATAAAGCCTTTTTGGGGGGGGGGGGATCAGGTGTTATACACACTGCAACCAACCTACCTCAATCAGGGACGGTATGGGTTTGGGCTACTATGACAAATTTTTTGCTCCACACTGCCACTGGCTGGTGACTTTGTTCACTGAGATGGGCTGAGAGAGAGAGAATTTGCTCTGCATTTTCAGGTCTAGAGAGCCAGGTCCCTGGAGTAGTGAGTTAAGCCGCTGCCTCTAATGCCAGCATTCCATACAGACGCTGGTTCTAGTCCTTGCTGCTCTACTTTCAACCCAGCTCCCAGCAAATATTTCTGGAAGGCAGTGGAAGATGGCCCATGTCCTTGGGTCTCACGCCTGTGTGGGAGCTTTAGGCTCCAGAATTCAGCCTGGCCCAGAAGTGACCACTGTGGCCATTTTAAGAATTATTCAGGAGATAGCGATGAATCACTCACCCTAACTCTGCCTTTCAAACAAACTGTTAGGTCTCTGTCACTATAAAGCAGTGTGTCCTTGCCCCCACCTGCTAGGACAACGACATCAACTGTGTGCTTGGCACTTCCATCACAGCCACTATGATGCATCCTGCCGTCAGCCTCAGCCTCCAACCACCTGAGCCTCTTCAGATTATCCATCCTTGGGCCCAGCACAATGGTTCAATTGAATAACCCTTCCTTTCAAGCCCCGGGATCCCACATGAGCACTGGTTCATGTCCCAGCTGTCTCGCTTCCCATCCAGCTGCCTGCTTGTGGCCTGGGAAAGCAGTCGAGGACGGCCCAAAGCCTTGGGACCCTGTACCCATGTGGCAGACCCGGAAAAAGCTCTTGGCTCCTGGCATCAGATCGGCTTAACTCTGGGCCATTGTGGACACTTGGGAAGTGAACCATAGGATGGAAGATCTTTCTCTCTCCTTCTGTCTGCAACTCTGCCTTTCTAATAAAAAAAAAAAAAAATTAAGAAAAAAAAAGTCTAGTGCACCAACAGGGTACTACTTACTGTCTCAAAGGAACTGTTGCCTGGCTTTCTTGAGGGACACAGGCCGTAGATTGTGTGACCTCGCCACACAAAGCCCTTCTGCCCTCCCTAGCTGTCTGAGCTCTTCCTGCTCTCATTACCATCCGACCATCACTGCACCTGTGTCTCAGGGAACAGCCCGCCAAGCTGGGCTAAGGTGTCTTGCCAGGGCTTTTGTGTTAACACGTTCTCCTCCTCCCAGCCTTTTTCCCCTGACCCCAGCTGCAAACCCTTGAGATCTGCTTGCACACGCAGCACCCCAGGTCCTGAAGTCTGCGGCCCCTGGCGCTGTATCCAGGATTCCCTCCTCCTTGCAGGGAGCGGCACTTGCACTGGGCTGCACTTTGAGCCTGGAGGCAGATCTTGAAGTGGACAGAGGCTCTCCCTCCAGGCCAGGCCTTTAGAAGTGCGACAGGTCCCCAGGCACCACATGGTCCAAGAAGCTATGAGCCAGAGCAGAGGCCTCTGTTACCAAAAGGCATTTCTTGTGCCCAGCAATTCCACATTCTAGTATTCGGATTGTCAAAGAACGTTTTAGAAGCGCCTCAGCGTTTGTCAGCATTCCCGTTTCCCTGACTCCCCCAACCTCTCCTCACAAACTCTGCCAGCCTTCATCCTTGCCTCCCTCAGCTGACAGCAGCGACAGCCCTGCCACAGCTCGATTAGGCTAGGTTGGGGGACAAGGTACTAGAGTCTGAGAACACACCCCAGGGGCAGCACGACGCTGTGGCATCAGGGGCACACCCAGTCACTTCAAAAAACCGGCTATAGGGTAGGGCCCAGCATGATAACATAGCGGTTAAACTTCTCACTTTGAATGCGCTGGGATCCCATCTGGGCGCCAGTTCTAATCCCGGTGGCCCGCTTCCCCATCCAGCTCCGTCTGTGGCCTGGGAAAGCAGTCGAGGACAGCCCAAAGCCTTGGGACCCTGTACCTGTGTGGAGACTCAGAAGCAGCTCCTGGCTCCTGGCTTCAGACTGGCTCAGCTCCAGTTGTTGCGGTCACCTGGGGAGTGAATCATCAGATGGAAGATCTTCCTCTCTGTATATCTGCCTTTCCAATAAAAATAATTTTTTAAAAAAGGCTATTGAGACCCTAACCTCTAAAATGAATTCAGAATGGCACAGTTTGGTGCTCTGGAGGACCAGGATAGACGTTGGACGGGCTCGGCTAGGCCTCAACCCCATCTGAGCCATATATGAGATATGCGTGGGTATGGACGAGCCGTGGCTGGGCTGAAACTCTCAACAGCAGGAACCAGAATGGATTGAAGAGCGGAGCTGGCCGAAGGACCTGCTGGAATGCGTGAAGCCCGACACCATGAAGGAGTCGGAGGGAGGAACCTGAACAGATCCTCTGACAGGACACTGACTCTACAAATAAACGCAAGAAGCATGGAGGTAAATAACCCAGAAGAGGCTTTGGAATGTGACCCACTGGAATACACTTGGCTCGGGTTGGGGCAGACCAGGCTGAGTCGGTTCACGTCATCCACTGGCAAGCCCAAGTGCTGAAACTGTGTGGGGGCCTGGCCGGGTTTGGTTGCGATAAAAAAAAAAAAAAAAAAAAAAAAAAAAAAAAAAAAAAACAGTACAAAACACAAAATGCCAAGGTGAAATGGCCTGTGCTAGCAGGGAATGCAACACCCGACCAGCACTCCTCCCACTGGTTTAGGTGAGGGACGAGAGTGTGATGGGCAGAGCCGGGGAGAGATGCGATACTCATTGGTTCCAATAGAGGTCGGGGCTCAGAAGAGAACCAACCCAGGGGTTACAACCATCAGCTGATCGGAGTGATGGACGGTGGCGGGCACTGTGCTTACTAGTAGTACATGTAGGAGCCTGGACTGGGAATGCCTCAAAGTTTTTTTTAGGGGGATTCCCCTGAACAAAATGGAGGAATCAAAGCATTAATCAAAAAAAGATGGAAAATGGAGTAGATGAATTAACCACCTCAGCTTTATGCTTGCAGCGGAAAACTGGACAAGGGGAAACCCTAAGACGGACTATGTCAATCAGTGGACTCTGCACCAGCCTCATCATACCTGGACTGTTGCTGATGATATGTTGGTGCTTCTAATTGATCGAGGTGACGCTCTGCTGGCTCTGCCTACAAACCTGAGAGGGCCTCCCTAAGAGGCGGTTGAACTTGAACTGGACAAGTGGGATGCTGGACTCTGTATGGTGTAAACTTTTAATTAGGGAATCTCAACGGAACTTGAGCTGTGGTTATGCATCAAGGTGAAGGAATTCATGATGGGGGAAGGGTTTGGGGTGAAGGGGGGGGAATCCCAGTACCTATGAAATTGTGTCATGTAATGCAATGTAATTAATGAATAAATGAATATTTAAAAAAAAATAAAAATAAAATGAATTCAGAATGAAAATGAAAATAAATAACAGGACAGATAACAAGAGTGTGGGCTTGCCCAACAAAGGCCATCAGCTGAAACCAATCTGGACGGCTCAGCTCCATCTCGGCTCAAGAACTTCACATCACCTCAGAGAAGCCCTCGAGCACAATGCATGTACAACGCATAGAGGACTGGGCTTCAGAGCCAGGAAGCCTGAAACAATCAGGGCTTGCGCTCATTTACTTAAATGATCATCACTGTGGATTTGACCTAAGCGACTGTGATGCTTGGTTCATGATGTATTTCTTCTTCTTCCACTTTCATGGCACGGAGCTCCCCAAATGCTCGGAATCTCCCCAAGTCGTGTCTTTTAGATGACAATGAGATGACTGGTGCCCGGGGCTCCTGGTGTCCTCAAGCGACCGGAGGATTCAGAGGAGGAAGAGAGAAGGGTCCAGGCCAGGCTGACCATGAATGACCAACGATGTAATCAGCTTGCCTATGCAATGAAGCCTCCGCGTACACACTCCAAAAGGCAGGCTTTGCAGAGCCAGGCTGCTGAGCCTGTGAACAGCAGTACAGCTTCCCTATCCATCACCCTCATTTGGCCATTCCTCTGTGACCTCCATGCTATCCTTTACAGTCAACTGGTGGGAGTGGAGCAGGTACTTTCCCGAGTTCTGTGAATCACTCTAATCATGGTTGAACATGAGAAGTGGGTCTAGGGAACCTGCACTTCGTAAAGCTGAACAGTCAGCAACACAGCTCACCACCAGGGACCAGAGACTGGCATCCCCAGTGGGGCGCGCACTGCTGAGTCGGAGCTCTGAGGTTCATGGGATCTGCCTCTAAGTCCAGGGAGTGTCAGACCTGAACTGAATTACAGGACACCAGTGGTGCTCAAAGAAATCCTTGCACATATTCTGGAGACTGTAAAGAAAAAAGGTGTCTTTAACTGGTTTCTTTACAGTCCCTACCTCCTCAGAAAATTCCTTTTCCTACCCCATTGCCATCCCACTGCTATCACCACCTCCCACCCAAGTGTCCAAGCCAAAATCTGAGCCAGAGTGTCACCTTGAGTTCGTTCACCTTCCCACGATCCATTAGCATCCTGAGGTGTTATTTCAACAAGGCAGCTTAACAGCCCCACTACCCAGCTGGGTACACATGCGTTATCTTTGTGCCAGGAAGTGTGTCCCAAGTGTTTTCTTAGCTCTATAGTGGCAGATCAGTGAGGGCTGGAAGCCACACACTGTCCACATTAGCCATCTCGGTTTCTATCATTCCCTTCCCATCTGTGTGCCTCAGTCCCTCTTTTCCACTTGGGAGGCTATTGGCTTTCAGTTCCACTTCCATCTTTGTCCCATGCCCTTTCGTTCTCATCCTTCAAGTCCTATCTTCCGAGGCTCCTCCTGACCACACCACGCAAACCACACTCTTGGTGGTTTTCTGCACTGCACGCTGTGTTCTACATATTTGTGTCTCAAGATTAGGATTTGAAACCTAATGCCCAATACAACGAAGTGAAGAGATGGGGTCTGAGGAAGGTAACCAGGACATGTCGCTGCAGCCCTAAAGGATGGGATTGGTCCTCTTATCCATGACAGTCATGGGGGCTTCCTAGCCATTCCTGCGCTATGGAATATGCTGCGGCCTGGCCCTTGGACTTCTGAACCTCCACAACTGTAGGCAAGGATTGTATGTGTTTAAGTAACTCATTTTAAGGTACTGGTTATAGCAGATCAAGCATACTACGATACTACATGCATTAATGAGTTCTTAAGGAATGGCTAACTCCTCCACTGTTTTTCCAAGAGTCCACAAGCTTTCCAAGGTGAGGAATAGGCTGTGTAGGTGTAACTCACACCCCACAAGAGGCCATGGTAATTAATGTCCATAGTGTTTTTGCCTTGACACTAGTGAAGGACTGCATGTTGCAGAATGGGTACAACTGTGTTTTGAAAATTGTTTTCAAACTCCAATCTCTTGATGCAGGCACTGCAGTTCAGCAGGTTAAGCTGTCACCTAGGACAACAGCATTCCACACAGGCGCCGGTTCGAGTCCTGGCTACTCTGCTTCCGATCCAGCTTGGTGCGGATGCACCTGGGAGGGCGATGGAAGATGGCTTGAGTGCTTGGGTCCCTGTACTCACACGGGAGACCTGGAGGAAGCTCCCGTCTCCTGGTTTCAACCTGGCGCAGCCCTGGCTGTTGCAGTCATTTGAGAAATGAGCCTGCATGTAGGAGATCTCTCTCTTACTCTTCCTGCCACTCTGTAACTCTTTCATAGAAATAAATTAATCTTAAGGAGGAAGGCATGGTGGCATATCAAACTAATCCTCTACTGTGGTGCTAGCATTCCATATGGGCACCAGTTTGTGTCCCAGCTACTCCACTTCTGATCCAGCTCCCCACTTACGGCCTGGGAAAGTAGCAGAGGATGGTTCAAGTTCTCAGCCTTAGTATTTCACGTGAACTAATGTTATTCCAATACTTGGAGCAGACAAGAAGACATTTTGGTTCATCAATTAAATCGCTCATTAAACTTTTGCCACCTGATCAGGGAGAACAGAAAATTGTGTTAGTGTGATGTTAGATGTTCTCGTTGATTATTTAATATCTATAATGCTCTTAAGTCTTGTACTGTTAATGAGGTCATATCAGCCTTTCAGGATATCTTTGAACACTAATTATATTAAATCAGATAGCAAGGGTAATGGAATTATTACCAACAGCAGCATGACCTCCACTGAAGGGAAGACTGTATTCTTCCAAATATCAGAAATGATGATGTTTGAGAGTCCTGTATTCAGAGAACTTAAACACTTTTATCTGGATCTTTAAGATGGATTACAATCTCAGTGTCAAATGGGGAAGGAAATGATTTAAATTTGATTTAAGTGATTGTTAAATACTGGAAGAAAGTTGCTGGTGACTAAGTACCAAGCCCTGTAAAAGCCACAACTTAGAGTGAGCTCATTGGGCGCCCCTCAGATCCCACCAGCTCACTCCTGCGGACGCCCTGGCTGCTCCCTTCCTCCTTGAACACTGGGATTCCTCATCTGCAAAGTCAGGGCAAAAAGGATAAGTGAGATGATTTCCAAATCCTTTCATTTCTAAATTATTGACAGGGGTCACACATTCTCAATCCTCTGCAGCTTATTTGCACGGGTTCAGGATCTCATCCTTTTTTTTAAGCCAACAATTCTCTTAGTGATCCCTCCATCTCTCCAGCCACCAAAAATAGCCAGAGGTGGGAGACTCTTTGGCCTACCTCCCAACCACGGTGAGCCTTGGGTGTCCAGTTGGCTGCACCAGGATGCCTTGCCCCATAGACAAAGGAGCACCCCAGACTGACCTCCAGCAGCCACGCTGTGCACCCATCAGCTTATGCCACCCAGAGGCAACACCTGTTCCTAATTACACAAAGGAATCCAAGGACTGGCAACAGCCCTGCTCCCACCCCACATTGGAAACTGGGTTTCAGTTTCTTAAGACAGGCTGACAGACCCCCTTTCTTTAATTCAAAGAAAAGTTAAATAATGCACTTGATTGTATTATACTGTTATCAATATTCTTGTCTTTTTTGAAAAGATTTGCTTTCATTGCAAAGTCAGATATACAGAGAGGAAAAACAGAAAGGAAGAGCTTCCATCTGCTGATTCACTCCCAAAGTGGCCACAACAGCCAGAGCTGAGCCCATCTGAAGCCAGGAGCCAGGAGCTTCTTCCAGGTCTCCCACACAGGTGCAGGGTCCCAAGGCTTTGCGCCGTCCTCGACTGCTTTCCCAGACCACAAGCAGGGAGCTGGATGGGAAGTGGGGCTGCCGGGACTCAACCCAGCACCCATATGGGATCCCGGTTGATGCAAAGTGAGGACTTTTAGCTACTAGGTTACCGTGCCAGGCCCATCAGTATGCTTAAAAATGGGTAAAAAGTTGACATGAACCTATAGAGTTCTCAAACCAGACTAGCCGTATAACGTCAAAATTTTATCTTTCCACTACACATGACAATCTTCTTAAAGATGATTTTAATATTCATTACATGAGCGAGGAGGTTTGTGGGCCTCTGATTAGGGTGGAAAGCAGCAGGATGGGGATGAGGGGAGGACAAGTGATATGATTTTTCAGTATTTTCCACTGTGTCCGGGGAAGGGGATTTAGGGGGACTGACAACACTTAGTTTGACTTCATTCTGTTTAGTTAACATCGTTAAGTTTCATGATTTGTTCTAAAGTCATATGACTCGTAACTAGAATGCATCTCAGTTTAACCTTAAGTGCTGGGGCTAGTACGTTCTCACATCACATAACTGGTCAAGAGCTTAGACACAGCCCAAAGACACTGGCAAGCATCGAGTCCGCAAGTGGTGCTAGGAAGTGATTTTACGGTGCAAGCACACACTCCACTAGATGCACTGGAACCCCTCGGGTACCAAGCAGCCTGCCCGAGAAGCACACAGCTAGAACCACCAGGGTTTTACATGAAGCTGCTGGGGGCAGGGTCTTGCCTGGATCTTTAAGGAACTGGGTCTCTGGGACCACTGTGGCTGGCCGTGTTGTGTCTGGGAAGAGCATAACCTCACCTTCCCTCTTTTCTCAAATACAGCAAAAGATGCAATGACTGTGAAGTTAACACAGTTTAAACCTCAGGACCCCTAACTTGTACCAATCCTTTCTAAGGCCCTGGGAAGAACACAGCTAATATTTTTTTTTTGGTTAGTTACAATACAGGATCAGCAAAATGTGTACAGTCACAGAAGCATGGCTAACAAGTACAACTCACTTCCCTGCTGGCCAAAATGGAGTAACGGGCATTATGGCTACCATGCCACTGGACACACACATACAGGAAAACCTGGGCGATGGGGAGAAAACCACCTTCAGACACTGGACAGGCAGTGCGGGTCGGCAGTGATCCCGCACCAACCAATGAAAGCCCTACTACCTGCCCCGGCTTACTGCCAAGAACAAGCATACAGGCTAAAGGAGGAGGAGGAACTCAGACTGAGCGTGGTAGTTTGAGTTCAAGGTGCAGAAAGGACTGCACGGGGCGCTTCAAAGACCTGCGGACCATTCCGGCTCCTTGGTGCTCAGCTGAGTAATGAAAACTAAGTCACCTGCAGGGTCACAGGGTAGTACCCCCAGAGCTAGAAACTGCTTCCCATGGGCCTGGGGGGGGGCGGGGAGAGAGGTGCACATAGAGTTCTCAGATGGGGGGCAGACAGCATGGGACATGAGAAAAGGCTGCTGTAGCCCTCCCTAATAGATTAAAAAATCACATTTTGAAAGAACTAATTCCCAGGTAACTCAAGTACATCACAAAACAGAATTCAAGAAGACCCATGGGATCCAGGTGCAGTTTTGAATCTTTTTTTGAGAAGTAGAGGGACAGTGGTGCTTCATGCACAGGTCCCAAAGCCAAAGCCAGGTGCCAGGACCTCCAGCCTGGTCTGTCATGTGCGTGGCAGGGCAGACAGCACAGATGCCATCTCCTGCTCCTTTCCCACACGCATTAGCAGGAAGCAGGGCACCCAGGACACAAGTCGGTGCAGTAACATGGGAAGCTGGCTTTGCAAGCACCATCTTAATCCACTGCACCACCATCATGCCAGCATTTTGCAGTTACAGTCTTTGCTACGATGCCTATGTCCCCGGTCAAAGCTTCTGGATTCAAGCCCCAAAGCAGCTCCCAATTCCAGCTGTCTGTTGATGCATTCCAAGAACAGCAGAAGGTGCAGGTGCAGGTGGCGGGGTCCCTGCCACCGACACGAGAAACCCAGGATGAGTTCCACGTTCCCAGCTCCTGGATGTGGCCTGGCCTAGCCACATGTTTTCCAGATGTTTGGGAGATGAGCCAGTGATAGGAGATCTCTTTCCTTTCTCTCCTTGCTTCTCAATAGAATAAAACACTTGGGGGTCTGATGTGGCAGCGTAGAGGACACAACTGCTGCCTGATGTCCACATCCCTTATGGACTCCACTTCCAATTCAGCTCCTTTGCTGACGGCCTGGGAAAAGCAGATGGCCCACGGAAGTGTGGCAGGAGGTACCTGCTCCTGGCCTCTGGCTCAGCCCTGCCTCTTGCGACTGTCTTCAAAGTGAACCAGCAGTGGGAGAGCTCTGTCTCTCCTTCTCTCTCTGCAACTCTTCCAAATAAATAAATATATCCTCCAAGAAAAAAAATGTTTAAGTGCCCAGAATGCAATACTCAGCATCCAACATAGCAAATTTCACAAATAGTAAACTTTTTAAATCAGACTTGAAAGTAAAATGAAGACACAGAAAATGTAAAAGTGACTTTAAATTGAACTCCTAGAGTTGCAAAGAAAAGCGTTTTTCTTTCTTAACATACACTGGCTAACAGCAGATGAATGCGTGTCACCTTGCCGTAAGCTACTATTTAAGCAAGCTCCCTCCGCCCCTTGAAGATTTGTGTATGCTCACGGTTTTGGAAGTTCACCATTGAACATCAGGCAGCCCCACTGGCGCTGGTGTTCATGCTAACACAGCACCAAGGCACAAGGGAACACGTGTAGGAAGGATGCCATGGCAAGCCAGGAAGCAAAGAGATGGGCATAACACAGCCTGTTAAAAGCAAGCCTCCCGGCCAGCCCTACCTACAGCCACCACCGGCCGTGCTGTCAATCCACACGGCACAGCTCTTCCACCTCTACTCCAGCTCTGAGAAAGCAGCAGGGGATGGCCCACGTGCTCAAACTCCTGAACCCAGCCGGGAAACCTGGCAGAAACATCTTGCTTCAGAACAGCTCAGGTCCCAGCTGTTGCAGCCATTTGAGGAATGAACCAGCAGATGGAAGCTTTCTCCTTTGCTCCTTTCCACGTTTGCTCTCTGGAACTCTGCCTCTCAAAGAAATATTTTTTAAAAAATGTATTTTTATTGGACAGATATACAGAGAGGAGAAGAGACAGGGAAAGATCTTCCATCTTATGATTCATTCCCGAAGTGGCTGCAACAGCTGGAGCTGAGCCAATCTTAAGCCAGGAACCAGGAGCTTCATCCAGGTCTCCCACAGGTGCAGGGTCCCAAGGCTTTGGGTCGTCCTTGACTGCTTTCCCAGGCCACAAGCAGGGAGCTGGCTGGGAAGCGGGGCTGCCGGGATTAGAACTGGTGCCCATATGGGATCCTAGTGCGTACAAGGGAGTATGTAGCTGCTAAGCTACTGCTCCAGGGCCCAAAACAAATATTTTTTAAAGGAAAAAAACAAAACAAAACAAAAAAAACCTCTGAGTATCAGATTCAAAGAGCATACTCCAAACAACCTAAGAACCTAAGTTAAATTTCTACCCCCTTAGTACTGTTCACTTATGGCTTCAAGTTTAGGTGTCTGCTTGAGTTAGAGCCAAATCTTGCTCATGGTGCAGCAAATAAAACTATGCAAGTAATAACACATTCAGTTTCACAGCATGGAACTACCCAAAATGAAATAATGAAAAACTCTGAAGAAAAACGAACAAGAGCAACGAATTGTGGAAAATCTTGAAGCAACCAGATATACGCATAATTAGAGACTATAAAGTGGAAAAAGGAAAAGAAACATATTTGAAAAAAGTATGGGTGGAAACTTTCTGAATTTAGTAAAACCACTAGACAGACCCAAGAAACTAAAAAATAAGCGTAAGAGACACAAGTGAAGAAAAAATTTTTTAAAACAGTCTAGTTTATGAAAACCAAAGGAAATAAAAATATCTTCAAAGTAGCCACTGGAAAAAGCTAGAAGAGAAACAGGAAGAATGACTTCACACATCTTGAAGGAAACCAAAGAACGAACTTAGTGGGGCAAAGAAAACACACCGTTAACGCAGAATTCTAAAGCCAGCAAAAATATCAACATACGTAACTGAAACAAGTTTCCTCAGCACGCAGAAGGTAAAAAGAATTCATTGAAACACCTGCCCTGTGAGCAATGTTAAAGGATGTGCTGAGGCACAAACAGCCAGCACTGGAAATCTCAGTCCAGGGTTGGGTGCTCTGGGCAGCAGCTTAAACCAACACGTGACATACCCGGATGGCCTTCGGGGCTCCAGGCTTCATCCTGGCCCAGGCCTGGGCCTTGCAGCCATTTGGGGAGTGAACCAACAGAAGGAATCTCAGATAACAGACAAATTTACACAAAGGAGTGGAGATCATCATAAACTGTACATCAGTGAGCAAATGTAAGACACCTTTTCTTCATTAAGATGTCTTTAAAAGACATTTTAGGAGCCAGTATTGTGCAGACAGAGCTGCTGCCTAGGAACTCCAGCATCCCACCTGGGGGGGGTGCTTTGTGCCCTAACGCCCCGTTTCCCATGCAGCTCCCTGATAACACGCCTGAGAAGGCAGCAGCACGTGACTCAATGGTTAGGGCCCTGAAGCCACATGCGACCAGCAAGGAAGCTGCAGGCTCCTGGCTTCTGCCTGGCCTAGCCTTAGTCACTGAGGGCATTTGGGGAAGCATACCAGCAAATGGAGATCTCTCTGCGTCTGTCTATAAATTTGCCTTTCAAATGACTAGGAAAAACTTTTAAATTTAAAAGGGTCCAGGGGCCGGCACCATGCCATAATGAAGCCTCTATATGCAACTGTCCACATCCCATATGGGTGCCCGTTGAGTCCAGGCTGTTCCACTTCCATCCAGTTCCTTGCTAACAGACCTGAGAAAGCAGCAAAACATGGCCCAAGTCCTGGGAGACAGAGGCAGACCCAGGCTCCTGGGTTTGGACGAGCCCAGTCTGGCAATGTGGTCACTTAGGGAGTTAATGAGCAGACGAACATCTTTGTCTCTCCCTTTCCAACATTTTCAAGCAAGTAAATGTCTTTTTAAAACTGTTGTGCTGGGGAGGAGGAGGGGGAATATTTTTAATACCTATATTAAATGTTTAACAAAAATCACACAGCTGGGAAATTACAACGTCTCCATACTACATTATATTTATACTGGGGGTGGGAAGGAAGGCATTGCAGCACAGTGGGTTAAGACACCACTTGGGACACTAGCATTCTTTATCCGAGCCCCAGCTGGTTCTCTTCCAATCCAGTTTCCTGCTTATATGCCTGGGAAGGCAGAATATAGCCCCTGCCACCCATGTGGGAGACTCAAATGGAGTTCCTGGCACCTGGCTGTGGCCTGACCCAGACCTGGCTGTTGTGCCATGTGAGAAGCGAATCGGTGGACACGATTTCTGTGTCCCTAATTTCCTCCCTGAAAGCCTGCTTCTCAAACAAATGAATAAACTGTTCTTTTTAATAAGCAGATTGTGGTGTCTTTACAAACGCACGGCTGCTAACATGCCCCCTAGCAGGCAGTAGGTGAAGGTCTAACTACCTGAGTCCCTGCCACCCATACGGGAGACTGAGAATTCTAGACACTCCAGTGCTGACAGCTGCGGCACTGGAGGAGCCAATCAGTGGACGGACAGACCATACCTCTGTGTTGGCGTATGTGTGATACGTGTGTGTCTCTGCCTTTAAAATTCAAAACAATGTTTCTGAAAGATTTTTTTATTTGAAAGGCAGAGAGAAAGAAATCAATTTTCCATCTGCTGGTCTGCTCCCTAAGTGCCCACCCAGTTTAGGATCGGGTGCCAGGGCCCAAGCACTGGGCCACCTCCTGTTGTTTCCCCAGGAGCATCAGCAGGGAGCTAGATCAGAAATGGAGCCAAGTCACAATACTGGTCACAGGTCAAAATTCTTCAAAACGGGGAGGAAGGAGTGTATGTGGTCTAGGCTCTATAGAGAAATTATCAAGGTAAGTCAAGAAAGATGATAAAATTAGAAAGCATTCACTGAATATAAGAATGAATATAAAAATAAGAATGAAATAAGATATAAGGAAATAAGAATGAATAAAAGAAAATAAATGAATACAAGAACAAAAAAGATGGAAAAATAAGGCAGTACATTAAAATTCAATAGCATCACTAGTATTAAACATAATTGAGCTAAACAAGTCAACCAAAAGGCAGAAGTTGTCAGACTGGATAAAACGGTATAATCTACATACTGTCCACAAAAAAACACACTTTAAATGAAAAACAAGTATATAGATGATTTTTTTAAGACAACAAAATCAAGCTTTTGACAAAAAAAATGAGTGCAACATGAGCATTAATAACAGAAAAAAAATCCATAGCAAATAGCAGAACTAGGAATAAAAGAATAATTTTACAGTGATAAAACGGTCAACTTAATGTATGGAACATAAAAATCATCAACATTTATGAACACAGCGAACAGAGCTTTAAAATACATAAAGCAACAAGAACTAAAAGAAATAAATCTACCAATCTACCAATCTAGCAAGAGCTCCCAGGACCTCTCATTCACACATAGAAAAGCAGGACCCCCCTCCAAATCTGTAAGGTACAGCAGACTTGAATACGATTACCAGATGACGTGACCTAACTGACATGACAAGTATGTCCTGCCAAAGTAACATAAACACCATCTTTGCAAATCTGCAACACTTACCAAAGTAAACTGTTTGTAAGCTGCAAAACAAATCTCAGAAAATCAGAATCAAATACAAATTATGGGCTTAAAAAATTTATTTAACCGGTTTCCTCCCCAAAATGACTGTAACAGGGTTAAGTCAGACCAAAGCCAGACGGCAGGAGCTTAATCGGGGTCTCCCATGTGGACGGAAGGGACCCAAGCACATTGGCCGCGAACTGGTAAGAAGGGGAGCAGACGGGACTGAAACAAGTACTCCATTACAGGATCCTGGCACCTCGCAGAGCTGCATAACCAGCCACGCCGTACTACTGCCCTACAGAGATTGTTTTCTAATCAGGGTAGAATTAAGTTAGAAATCAGTAACAAATACATTTGTGGAAATTCCCAAATATATGCAAATTAGTCACCTGTTTTATCAGACAGGACACTGGACCCACATGCTGTCTCGCTAGCATACACAGTTACAAATTTGACAAGGGGACAAAAGCATAGTATTGGCTGTTAGGATGTGCGACAATGTTCCTCACGCAAAAGGAAGTGCAAAAAACTCGGCAGCATTACAGCAGCACATAACGGAGCAGGGCCACACACACTGACCACACTCATTTGGAAAGTAACTTCGAGCACTCGATGAGACACTGCCGCTTTGCAGTTATGAAAACCTTTAAAATGCAAATACATGTCCCAGAAATAGATGAAATTACTACTCAACAGTGGCAATATTTTAAGATTTTCATTTTATTAAAAATATAGCAACATAATAGCAGCATCATTTAATAAATCTGTACTAACACCATTTTAAAAGTCATCCTACTCACAAACATATCCACCTAGGCAGCGTCTGTGTGTTTACACCGGAAATCCTTCCCTTGGCACTTCCACAGCACGTCTCTACTGGGATTCAGGAGGGACATCACTTAACTACTACATTCACCTATGTAGCTGCACAGTATACTCAGATTTAATCTTGGGGAAATTAGAAATCATCTTCAGCTTCTTCATCAACAGTATGCTTGTCTACCTTACACTGGTAAGGAATAATCCCTCCTTTTAGTAGGATTTTCAATTTGAACTTACATCCATACTCAACAAGTTATCTAACAAAACCTAAGAACCGAGGGAACTGCTTCAATCCTGAAAAAATAAAATGTAGAGGTAAAATGAGAAGTCTCCCCCAAATTAGCAATTTCCAAAATTATAATGTTAGACGGATACAAATTTAAAAACAAGACAACAAATTAAGACTCTGATTTTAAAGACTTTACCTTAAGTAATGTTGTATCAGACAAAGTAACAATTCTAACAAATCGTTAGAAGTTATGAAAAGAGTTACTAAATCCAATCTAAGTGAATGTGAATATGGACCGAAAATCACAAACAGCTTTAGCCTATTTTTAAAATAGTATCAGTTATTAGTCAGTGTTACTAATAAAAGTGTATACTTTTAAAAAGAAGAAAGGAAAAAAAAAAGCTTGCACTCACCCACAAACCCAAAAGCAGGGAAGTTAATTTTAAGAGATTCTTACATTATTCCAGATTACTGCTTCCAGAAATAAGATTTATCCCTTTTGAAATTTGAGATTAAACAATTTAAATGACTATTACATATAGGATGGAATTATGAGAAAATACTTAGTAGCAGTAAAAATTTAAAAATATTCAAACATACAAGGAATGCAAGATCCTTCTACTTCATAAGACTAGACATACTTGACAACCCAGCTAGTTAAAAATCAAATACTTTTAATGAAAATAGAAAATGACCACCAAAAAAGTACTCGATGCTTCAATCCAAAAGGCTTAATTCTGCTAATCTAACAAAGGCGATGAAATCAAAACAAATTCTGAATTTGCAGCATTGTGAGGACTAAAGCATGTTGCTGTACACAGTAATTCTTACACACATTATCTTCATTTGAGAGTGGGTTTGGGTCCTTTTTAAGTTTTTAAATAAAGGTAAGTAACATTGACATAGACAATGACAGAGTCCTGAAAATGATTAGCATCACAAATGAGATGATTTTCTTGATCAAAAAAATGTTTTCACTATGGATGCCAGCTTTTAATTGAGCAAATCAAAACGCCAGCCCCCAACACTTCTCATGAATATGACAAACACCGAAGCCCTTCAGAACGGAACTCTAATCCAGGGAAGGTCGTCAACTGACAGGTGCATGCAGTCATGAGCTAATTAGACAGAACACGGGTCACAGCCAGGGAGCAAGCCAACAGTGAAGGATTTACACGTTTTCACACTTGGAACTGACCGACAAGCTTCTGAAGGAACGCCTTCTAGCATCAGTCTGGGTTGCTGAAAAGCAAGAGTGAGAGTTCCAAAAGAATTTTTCTAGACTGATGAATAGCAACTACAATTTAAGGAATACTCTTGCATAATTCTAGCTAAACAAAAGATACATCAAGTGTAAAATGCTGTCTGCTTAGCCTCACCTCAAGTTTTCCTGACAACACCTGTATTAAAACAAAGTAACTTGAGAAGAAATTTACAAATGGAAACATGTCGGCTGCCGTCAACAACAGACATAGAAAACCCTACCAAGTTTTACTTCCCTAAGACCAAGTCAAACATCCAACCCCAAAGAGGCTGGTTTTACTTGCTACAGATCCCATTCATTTCCAGCTTCTACAAATCAGGATGTCAAGTCTTCCATGATCATTTTAACAGTGACTAAATATCAACAGCAGGAACCAGATTTCATGTTAATGACCAGCGTGAAAAATATTTAACAAAGCCCAGAGTGGAGGAAAACACTGTTTTATAAACACCACACAAAACATGCATTCCCTGTGGCAAAAAAAGAAAACGGAAAATCCCTGTTCCAATGAAAAAAAAAGCAGGATGAAACTAAGATTTTTTTTTGAAATGCATAAACAAATATTTTCCTCTAAAATACTTAGCTTTATTAGAGAAACGGTACTAAAAATAACAAAGATTCAAACATTTGCTCTAGTCTACTTCCATATCATAAATAAGACAGCTATTGATGCAAGACATACTCCTACACACAATCCTCTCCATATGCACCCAGCATTCTTACATCAGAATAAGCTGTTTACAGCCAACCGCATGTGGTTGAATGATAAAAATGACCATCTATACTTTACATAGTAAAGCATTTTCCAAAGTTTTAATGTACACAGTTGACAAAAAGGAAAAAAAAAATCACACAGTAATTTTGAACACAAAAAGAGTGATTAAGCAGCTTAATAATCAAACCAGGCTTCATTACTCTCGGTGGGGGCAACTCTTTTCAGTCTTCATCAAAGACTTCAACCTCAACAGTATTAACATTAAAATAAAATTCAAGGTGAAACCAAGTGACCACCTGCTACTTAGCTTTTTAACTCTATCTGTACAAGTAACTCTTCCCATTGAGGTAAGGCAACTGAGAAATTTGATTGTATTAGACTGCATTAAAATAAAATTATACTTGATTTTTTAATAACATGCTAATTAAAACTGTTACTTCTTTTTTTTTTTTTTTGGAAATACAACAGTAATGAAAAGAATTCAGAAACCACAAGTTAAACGTTTTGAGAGGAAAAAACCTTAGCAATGCTGTCATTTACTATTTGCACACCGTCAGGGCAAGATGAGTCCATCTACGACGGACAACCCGAATTTTAAACTCAAGGAAACATACCCTGGAACACATAACCTCCCTGGTAAACTAAGCTTCCCTTTGTCTGCACATCATTTAGAGAAGACAACTGAGAGGCAATCATTAAGCACATCCAACACAGACCACGAAAGGGTTCCTTTTAGGGAGAAGAGCATGCTTCAACTGTCGCAGTATAAAATGGATGGTCCCAAAACTGTACTGTTAAACTCTACAATAAGCCTTGAAAACAAGACTTTCTTTTCCTATTAGGTGAACTAAGTAAGCAGCTCTCCTGACACCTGTCTTGCATACCTCCCTATGGGTATGAACAGAATATCCACCTAGATTCCGTATGAATTGAGAATGACTAGCACATAGAAAATTCTAGAAAACATTGTAGAAGGCACTAAAGCTTCAGCTTGTGCTCCCATAGCCCATTCTGAAAACCCAGTTTCCTTTTGCAAAGGACACCTTTGCCACCTACAGCTGACAACACACACTGCGACACTACTCGCAGTAAGCTTGGAAATGTCAAGGAAGTTTAAGAGGAAACGCTCGCTCTGCGGGCAGACCCAACGACTCTAACACCAATACTAACACGTATTAGTATTCAGCACAGGGGGTTCTTCCTTTTCAGAGAGAACAGTAGCATGCAGTGTCAGTTGTCTTTTAATCCACTTAAACAATTTTAACCTGTAAAACTATTTTAAAGAAAAACTGCTGTCCTAAATGATGAACGAAAGAACACAAGTGAGAATTTAACACAATCACTGTAAATCTCGCAAAGGCTAAAACTTCTTACATACTTTGCACTTACAAGGGGCGTGTTTATATTTCCACCGGTTTCAAGCACATCATCAAACTTTACATACTGAAATTGCTTTAAAAAAAAAAAAAGTAAAGTGATACAAAATTCAGTAACCAGCCTTGTCAAGAGCCTACAAAGCTTCTCACCAGTCTTGAAGGAGAGTATGAGTTTGGATCTTTGATGTTGTGTCTATTTGCAATGGTTCTTGGCAGACACGAATAAACCACATGACAAGTATGTCGGCCACCATGGAATTGCACAGACTTCAGATGAGAAGGCTGAATAACGTGTGCTATTGTCTCCATGTCCATGCTTTCTGATTCAGAAACAAGATGGCCACAAAGTCACCTAAGGATTGGAAAGCCGTTCGCTGCTATCTTTTCGCTCCACTAGACTTCCTCCCTGTTCATTACATCTTGTTGTGAGACGTAAAAGCTTTGGACTGGATGCCAGCGTTGTTGAGTGCAGAGGGGCCTTGGAGGGTCCTATACCGCGTCTGTCTGGGCAGAGAGGTTGTCCTCGTTTGGCTGACAGTTGCCGTTCTGCTGCCCGTGGCTCTCCCCAGTCCTCGGTGCGTCCTGCTCATCCACTTCCTTGCCCACATCTGAATCGGCCTCGTTCATTTCCTCCTTCTCCTACAAAAAATATTAATGTGCACATTGAACATTTTTCTAAGAGCTACCCACAATAAAAGCGAAAATTATGCCTATCTTTTTATAAGATTGATTTCTCTGAAAGGTCGAGTTAGAGAGAGAGAGAGAGGGAGATGGAGTGACAGGAGCCCTGCAGGTAGGTCACGTCCACAGGCTTTAGTCCCGAAGCTCTGAAGCCACCGGCTTCTCCCAGTGCAGGTACCCAGGCACGCGGCTCATCCTCCGCTGCTGTTCCAGGTGCATGAACTAGGAGCTGGACCAGCAGTGGAGCCGCTGGGACTAGAACCAGAGTCCACATGAAATGCTCACATTGCACACAGCACACACATCACAGTCCCAGCTCCTGTATCTTTATCGTTTCTGAAGTAACAAGACTGAATATTTTCTTCCCATTATGTTTTCATATTAAACAAAAAAACACCACTCAAGTAGCCTAAAACTTCCCCTTTGTGCTTCTTATAAAATTAAATGAGGGAAACAAAAAGTTGTAAGAACTGACAGACTTGAAAAAAATGGAAGAGATTACAAGAATGAAGTATTTCCAAAAGATAAGATAAACACCAAAAGGCAAAAACAAAGAACAAGGGACCACCACTGTTGCCACTGGCAACAACAGCACTGCATCCCACATGGGAGGCAGTGAGTCCCAGTTACCCTCCTTCGATGTGGACCTGTTAATGTGCCTGGGAAGGCACATGGCCAGTACTAGGGCCCAATTAGCCATGTGAGAATCCAGAAGAGATTTCAGAAACGCCTGTTGTGGCCACTAGGGGAAAGAACCAGCAGCTGGAAGATCAATCTTTCTCTGTTTCTTCATCTTTTCCTTTTTTTCTCCTCCCCCTCCAAGATTTATTTATTTTTATTAGAAAGATGGGTCAGAGAGGAGATTCAGCAAGAAAGATCTTCCACCCGCTGATTCACTCCCCAAGTAGCCGCAACAGCCTGAGCTGAGCTGATCCAAAGCCAGGAGCCAAGAGCTTCTTCTGTGTCTCCCACACGGGTGCAGGGTCCCAAGGCTTTGGGCAGTCCTTGGCTGCTTTCCCAGCCACAAGCAGGGAGCTGGATGGGAAATGAAGCTGCCAGGACACAAACCGACACCCATATAGTATCCCAGGGCATGCAAGGAGAGAACTTAAGGCACTAGGCTACTTCTTCTGACCCAGGATTGCAGTTTTTACAATTTTAATTTGCTGGGCCCAGTACAATGGCTCAACTAGCTAATTCTACACTTTGCCTCGGCCAGGATTCCATAAGGGCACGGTTCATGTCCTGGCTGTTTCACTTCCCATCTAGCTCCCTGCTTGTAACTTGGCAAGCAGCGGATGATGGCCCAAAGCCTTGGAACCCTGCACCCACTTGGAGACCCAAAAGAAGCTCCTGGCTCCTGGCTTTAGATCAGCTCAGCTCTAACTACTGTGGCCATTCCATCTAATAAAAACAAATCTTTAAAAAAAACCCTTTTTAAAATGTACTCCCTTATCTTCAAAATGTAATGAGATTGGTCAACTTAACACATATTTTTTTTTTCAAAAACAGCAAGCAATTTCTGTCCTGTGGACACTCTTGCAGCAGCCCTGAACAAACAACATGCACATACACAGAAAGAAGGAACAGGCCCTGCGAGGACAGATGGAATATGTCACCTGCCGCAGTGACCACGCCCCCGGACAGCCTCCCGCCTGCCATCAGTACACCAAGCAGTGGGCACACCCATTAAACCACCTCCACCTGCAAACCCATCCCTCCTCGCCCCTCTACCAGAGGCCCACACGGGTCAGCAATACCATGCCCTGACCTCTGTAATGAACATTTAAAAACAATGTTTGCATTATGAAAAACACATCATTTTTTTAAAAGTCCGTTTCCATGTGCGCGCCTTCCCCACCGTGCCGCGCCCGGCTGTGACTTACATCGCTCCCCGTGAGGGCGGTGCTGTCCTCCTTGCCATCGCCGTCTTTACAATCCTTTTTCACAGAGCTTGAGCGCTCTCCCTCCCTCCTCTCACCAATGTGGTCTCGTTCCTTTTCTTTCTTTTTATCCTTCTTATTTCTGCTACAAAAATATTAATAACATGCTAACTTTAATAACTTCAAGATACTTATCATAGTTTTGACAAAATATCCTTATGCAATACAGGGCATCCACCAAAACAGCACAAGACAAAATCCCTTGTACCAGATATACTAGTAAGCTATTTTGACAAAAAATGGGTCCTACACCCTGGCTTACCCCATCTTACTCTACTTTGTTTTTTAAAAGACATACAATTTAGGGTCAATAAGGTGGCTCAACAAACTAATGTTCCACCTGTAAGTGCAGGCATCCCATGTGGGCGCTGGTTCATGTCCTGGCTGCCTCACTTCCCATCCAGCTCCCTGCTTGTGGCCTGGGAAAGCAGCTGAGGATGGCCCAAAGCCTTGGGACCCTGCAACCATGTAGGAGGCCCAGAAAAAGCTCCTGGCTCCTGGCTTCACATTGGCTCGGCTCTGGCCATTCTAGCCTTTTGGAGAGTGATCCCACAGATGGAAGATCGTTCTCTGTCTGCTCTCTCTGTAAATCTGCTCTTCAAATAAAAACAAATGAATCCTTAACAAATAAAAACACACAACTCATTTGTGTAGTAGTCACCGTGTGTTCACATAAGCATAATTTGATATTATTACTACATCATCAGTTCTGAAATAGCCAAGAGCATGGCCAGTGCTGTGGCATTCAGCTCAAGCTGCTGCCTGCAATGACACCAGCATCTCATCCGGAGTCTTGGTTGCTGCACTTCTAATTCAGCTCCATTCTCACGCACCTGGGAAAGCGGCAGAGGATGCGCCAGGCGCTCTGGTCCCTACAACCACGTGCAAGACCTGGAAGAAGCTCCTGGCCTCTGGCAATCTGGCCAGCCCCAAACACTGCAGCATCTGGGCAGTGAATGAGTGAACGGGAGATCTCTGTTTTGCAATCTCTCCCTCTCTGCCTTTCAAATAAATAAAATAAACCTTTAAAACAATATTTGGGGGACAATACTACACTGACAAGGAACATATGCATTTTTCCCTGTCATTATTCCCCCACATCATACAGTGTAACTATTTACACAGCACTTAGGTCAAGAGTCCCTAGCCTCCAGCCCCAGGGACAGCAGGCATCTGCGGAGTGATTCAGATACAAGAGTTTCATTTGTTTCTCAAATAAATAAAAATTAAAACTAAAATGAACAATAATACCAAAACGTGGGTAGAGATAATAAGAACATACGTGGAAGCTCAGGGTTGCTGAATTTCTGCCTCTGAAAACTTAATTTCTAAAAGGTGCAAATGCAATATTCACTCAGAATATGAGCGAGAATTTGTTTCGTAGACATTCCACCTGCTCCTGTGTCGTGTTAACACATGATCTTAACTTACCCCCTCGGGGAGGGAGACCGAGAAGACTTCCTTTTTATGGTTTTCGATGTTCTTGGGGATCTAGAAGAGCTCTTGCTCCTCCTCCTACGTCTTTCCCTAGAAGTCAAAAACACGTCATGTTTTAAATAACAGCCATCCATAGAAGGGGCAATTCACATACATAAAAGGCAAGGAACTCTCAAGTGCATTTTTACTATTCCTTAGAGGTCAGCTGAAAACAACAATCTTTATGGTTCTGTCCTATTTCCTCATTTTAGAACTCGGGTCCAATAATGAACTCCAAATTGTACAGACTGATCCAAACATCATCTCTGGTGATGGATATACAAGTACAGCTGCTAAGCTGAGGGTAATAAGCTAACTTTGGATAACAATCTAGACCATCAGTGAAGAATAGAGCTGTGAGCCAATGAACAAGTGGAGCTGATTAGACTTAAATTCCAGTGCTTTGTCTTACTGGATACACAGCTAGGATCACATCATTGAACCTGAGCCTTTTTATCTGAGAGATGAACGCAGCTCAAGCGCTACAGGCTTGGCATGGGCACACCCAGGAGGTCCAGTCGGGCATGAGCCTGGCAAGCATTGGCTCCCCAGCCCTGGAACAGATCCTTCTTTTCTCAACAATAGTGTTAATTCTAACATCACGAATGTTTTCAAGTATCAGAATTTTATTGAAATTACAGGTGGGGATACATTCTGGAAATAAAAATATTAAGTGGGCTATTTTTCTGAGGAGTTAAAATATTTCTGATGTAATAAACAAAACCCAGAGTATCTGAAAGGCAGAAAACTGCTAAAAGATGAAAAACTCGTAATTCTTTACATCAAGTTCTGAGAGCATAAAACAGTGAAAATGGCTACACTCTTAAAGTGAATGCTCCTTATCCTATCCCTCCAGCCCTAGCACCACATGTGAGCACGGGAATTTTCTTAAAGATCAAGTGACATCAAATGTCTCTGAAAAAAAAAAAATTAAACATGCTGAAGTTATCAAAGAAGTAGGATGAAGTTGTTCAAAATTAAAGCATTCGGCCTGGTGCTCAGTGGCTAGAGTCCTCACCTGACACATGCAAGGATTCCATATGGGTGCTAGTCTGTGTCCAGGCTGCCCGCACTCTTCCAGCTCCCTGCCTGTGGCCTGGGAAGCAGTTCAAGACAGCCTAAAGCCTTAGGACCCTGTACCTGTGTGGGAGACCCAAAAGAGGCTCTACCCATTGAGGATACTTAGGGAGTGAACCAGTGGAAGCAACATCTTTCTCTCTCTCTTTCCTTCTTTCTGTGTTATCTGACTTTCCAATAAAAATAAATAAATCTTTAAAATAAAAAAACTAAAACATTTGTACTGGGAAGCGCAACAGCCAAGTCATCACACAAACACAAAGGCTGACATGATACACAATCAATAACGCCTACGCAGTGCAAGGAGGCTCAAAGGGTTCAACTGATGCAAACAAAGGCAGTTCAATTACTTCACGTGTGTCCAACGTGCCGAAATCTGGCGGTAATCTATCTCAGCCCCATTAAGACACACGAATATAACGAGGCTGCCAGCCCGCTGCTTCTGAAGCCGACTGCTGCTCTGCGTTTATCTGAGAGGTGGAGGAAGACCGACCAACACGGCGAGAACACACAATTTGCGGGCTAGCTCCACAGATGCCTACGAAGGCTCGGACTAGGCAGTCCAGGGAAGTCCAACTTAGCGTTCACACGGAGCAGGACCAGGTGACTAGAGCCATCACCTCCTAACAGCTGGAGTGCACAGTAACAACACTAGAAATCAGGAGCCTTAGTGGGGACTGAGCCCAGGTAGTCACTCCTGCCCCAGTGCCACCAAGCCTGTTCCTGAGGCAATGTTTTGAAGTAGGTACTAAGAGTCAATCAGAGAAATTCTCAAACCTCTAAAAGGAGAAGAGGGAAAGGGTTATGGCTCATGGGCTAAACAGTCACTTGGGGCCTGGATTGAATCGCAGCCAATTCCACTTCGGATCCAGTTTCCTGTTAATGCACCTGGAGAGCAGCCAATGAGAGCCCACGTCCTTGGGCCCTGGCCACCCACACGGCAGACCCACAGCAAAGTCACCCTCCTGGATGCAGCCCGGGCCGGCCTCAGCCAGCACAGCACCTAGGCTATGGATCAGCGCAACGTAGGTCTCCGTCTGTCTGTCACTCCAGTTTTTCAAAAACAAATAAAGAAAGAAAATAAAAACAGAACAGTGCTACTGAACTTTGGATACACAAGCACAGCCCGGGGTCAGGCTTTTAGTCCAGCGTTTAAGATGTCCCATTAGAGCAGCGAGGTTCAACCCCTAGCTCCGCCTACTCACACCAGACCCTCGATGGCACCAAGAGTTGGGTTCAGATGGAGTTTCCAGTTCCTGCCCTGGTCCCAGGAGCTATCTGGGAGGTAAAGCAGCCAATGTGAATGCTCGCTCTCAGTTCTTTTAAGTTGAAGTACAGATCATTGAGAAATTCCCTGAAAGCTTCAGTCTCCTGATGCTTGAAATGGCAACAACAGCCTCCACACAGGTTTACTCTGAGAATTAAATAAGGTGAGGCCCAAAAATACACTGAGGTACAATTATCTGGCAAGTCATAAACAAGACACCAAAAATGTCTGCCGTTATCATCCCTGATCTTTCAGTATTAGTCACAGGCCAACGTTAGGAACAAACCATTAAAGTACCAATTTTAACATTTATTTTTCATTTTTCTTTCAACGACAAAATTACAGAGACAAGGAGAGCTCTCCCTTCCATCCACTAGTTCGTGTCCCAAACAGCCCCAGCTGAGCTGATCCAAAGTGAGGACCAGCAGCCTCCTTCGGGTTCCCATGAGAGTGTAGGGGCCTAAGGACATGGCCCATGCTCAGCTGGTTTCCCATGCCATAAGCAGGGAGCTGCTCTGGAAGCAGAGTAGCTAAGACAGGAACCAGTGCCTGCAGGGGATGCCAGTGTCAAGGCCCAGGATTCATCTGCTCTGCCACCATGCTGTCCCCTAAAGTACCAATTTTACAAAAAGGAAGGAGACACTGCTGTGGGTAAGCCTTCACATGTGGGTGCTGGTTCAAGTCCTGCCTGCTGTACTTCCAAACCAACTCCTGCTAACAGGTCTCAGAACAGACAGGAAGGTCCAAGTGCGTGGGAACTCACGCCCACACAGGGGATCCAGAAGCTGCTTTGGTCAGGCCCAGCCCCATTTACAGCCATTTGGGAAGTGAACCACTGGATGGAAGACCTCTCTCTGTCTCTTCCTAACACTGCCTTTCAAATATTTTTTAAAAATATATATATTTAAAAAGGGGCATAGGGATGACACAGTGGCTCAACAGGTTAATCCTCTGCTTGCAATGCCAGCATCTCATATGGGCAGCAATTCTAGTCCCAGCTGCTCCTCTTTCAATCCAACTCCCTGCATATGGATTGGGAAAGTAACAGATGATAGCCCAAGTCCTTGGGTCCCTACACCCGTGTGGGAGACCCAAAAGCAGCTCCTGGCTCCTGGCTCTGGATTGGCTCAGTTTCAGCCACTGCAAGCATTTGGGGAGTGAAATAGTGAATGGAGAATCTGTTAGTCTGCCATTCAAGTAAATAAATAACCTTAAAAAAAATCAGGAGAAACAGGCAGGTGCTATGATACACGGCAGGTAATACCACCCGGCTACAATGCCGGCATCTATATGGGTACTAAGTCAGATCCCAGCTGTTCTATTTCTGATCCAACTAACGGCTGACACCAGACATGAACAGAATGGACATATTCCCAGACACATACATCCCCCCCTACACACACACAGCTTCTTTTTTGTTTTAAAGATTTTATTATTATTATTATTGGAAAGGCAGATTTACAGAAAGAAGGAGAGACAGAGTGAAAGATCTTCCATCCACTGGTCCACTTCCCAAGTGACCACAACAGCCAGAGTTGAACCGAACCACACCCAGGAGCCAGGAGCTTCTTCCGGGTCTCCCATACTGATGCAGGGTCCCAAGGCTTTGGGCCATCCTTGACTGTTTTTCCAGGCCACAAGTAGAGAGCTGGATGGAAAGTGGGACAGTTGGGACACGCAAATTGGCGCCTGCAAGGCGAGGATTCTAGCCACTAGGCTACCACGCCAGGGCATTTGCTTTCTATTTTAAAACACAAATGTATTTCAGAGACAGTTTATCACAAGTCAGGAACTCCATTTATTTACAGTCATAATATCACCCAGAATAAAGTTGCACACTTACATATCTCAATTGCATGAAGAGGTCTCATTTTGCAAATGTTACTATGGAAACCTACTGCCACCTGGTGGCAGTATAACTATTTTAATAAAGTGGGAACTATAGTGAGGAAAAGAGCAACCATTAAAATTTACAAAAATTGAGAATCCATATCATGGACTCAAATATCATGTACTCAACAAAAGGGCTAAAAACCATTCTCAGTGAGGGAGTTGGCATTTAATCCAGCATTTCTGAAACCAACATCTCCCATCGGTGTCTGAGTTTGATGTCTGGCTCCATTAAGAGGGTTCCTATCAGCCCAAGGGGGAGCCCTGGCTTGTGCTCAGGGCTGCAGCTCTGGGCTCCGGCCCCTCCTCAGCCACTTCAGTCATCAGCAGAGTGAAATGCTACATGACCTCTCTCTTCCTCCCAAACGAGTAACTCCCGTGACAGTAAGGACAAATACTACACCATTAGAAAACATTTTGCATATTAACATTGTATCAAGGGAATGAAAGAAATGAGCTTATGAGATCAAATTCTATAAATTTTTTTTTAAAAGAAATCCTCCCTTACCTTTCCACCCTCAAAAGAGAATCACAACAAAAAAAACAGGAATTAGCAGGTTAAAATAACAGATTACAAACAGCAGCTAAAACTTTTCAACTCTGCCCAAGTTCGTGACTGTGGCGACCCCTCTGCTAGAGGAAACAGCACACCGGGAGGAGAACACTGTGACCTGGCTACACTGGCTCTGCTTGCACACAACCATCTTTTTGCCATCAGCTAAACCCGCCGGAACACTTTTTAAGCATCATCGAACCTGCTGGAACTTCGAGATCTTCGTGAGGCATTGTAACTCCGGGGTGGCGTTCTGGATTTCTTCTCCTTCTTCCTCTTCTCCTCGGTCTCTTTGGATCTGTCCTTGTCTTTGTCCTGTTCCTTCTCAGGCTCTTTGTCCCGCTCTTTCTCTCTGTCCTTCTCTTTGTTTCTACCTCGCTCCTTCTCCTTGTCACGCTCCTTCTCTCTCTCTTTTTCCCTTTCCTTTTCTCTATCTTTCACTCTTTCCTTTTCCTTGATCTTTTCTCGAGTATCCTTCCTTTTGTCCCTTTAAAAACAAAAATTAATTAATTAATAACTAAAACAATTCTACCCCACCCAATCAGGACCTCCCTCTCTTGCCTTTACAATCACCAACACTAAATCATTTAGAATGGCTATAGACATAACATATAAATTTCTACACAACTCAAGTGTACACAAAGCTGCTAAATGAAGCAATTACCAGGCTGAGTGGAGCAGTTTGGAAACCTCATGAATCATACTGACCATCAGATTCAAATCAATGGCAACCAATATTAATCCTAGATTAATTAAAACAACCAGAAAAAAAGTTTTATTTCTCTCATTTAAAACCTAAACCACAACAGAGTTTTAACAAACGAAGCCAATGAAAACAGTCTCCGTAATTTCCCCAAAACTCACCGTGAACGTGACCGACTCCTGGACTTCCGTCTCTCCCTTGACTTGGAACGTTTTTTATGTGGACTCTTAGATCTGCGTCGATCTTTCTGTCTCGAGCGTGATCTATTATGGGATCTACTCCTAAGGAAAAATAAATTGCTAAACTTAGTCTTAAAATTTAAAAAATTTTAAATTGAAGATGTCTTTCAAATATAAAAATTTTAAAAGCTGTCCTAACACTATTTATCAAAATCTATAAATGTCAAGTTTACTGGTTATCAGGTGTTTCTCTAGAAGGCAGTCAGAATAGTTATCTCCTACGCGAGACCTACGCTGTTATCTTCAGGGGCGGCTTTCTTGTGCCACAATTAACGAGATGCCTTACATTAGTGCAAAAAGCTTCCCCCACACTCCATGTTTTTACGCTAAAAACTGTCTTTTAAGATCTATTTTATATATCTAAAAGGCAAAGTTACAGACATGACAGCCAGAGGGATAAGAGAGAGACAAAGATCGTCCATTTACTAGTTCACTTGCCAGACAGCCACAACGCCCAGAGCTGGGTGAGACCAGAGCCAGGAGCCAGGAGCCAATTCTGGGTCTTCCACATGGATACACAAGTCTAAGCACTTGGCCTATCTTTTGTTGCTTGCTCAGACCATCAGCAGAGAGCTAGCATAGAAGAAGCGGAGTTGCTGGCCCTTAAACAGCATCCATATGGGATTCAAGTACTGCTATCAGAAGGCAGGGCAGCTTAACCAACTATGCCACAATGCCAGGCCCCTTGCCTTTTAACTCTTTGATTAGCAAGGAATCTGGTTATAACTCATCTTCACAGAGTAGTGGTTTGATGATTCCATAGTTTCTATAAAAGGTTCTGTCGTTTGTCTTACAAATATATTAAGAAAAGTATACAGCAGCAGGCACTATAGCCGGCTAAACTTCCTTGCCCTGTGGCGCCAGTAGCCCATAGCGCATTGTTTTAAGTCCCAGCTGCCTCATTTTCAATCTAGTTCCTGGTTAAAGGTTGGGAAAGTGCTGAGGCCTCTGCAACCATGTGAGAGACTGGAAAGAAGCTCCTGGCTTAGGACTGGCACAGCCCCGGCGGTGGCAGGCATTTAGGGAATGACCCAGGACAGATGATCTCTCATTCTCTCTGCTGCAATTCATCCTTTCAAATGAAACTAAATAAATCTTTAATAATAATAAAAAAAAAAGACTGTGTAAGCACAGTATTAATATCAGTGCTAGCTTGACAGGAAAATAAAAAACATTTTACATGAGTTAAAACTAGATAAAAATCAAAGATTACATGGCAATAACTTATCACACCTGTAGTTAACACTCACAGCTAGTAAAAGAATTTTTCTAAGAACTAGTGTTACACCACAGCAGGTTAACCTGCCTTGCAATGCCAGCATCCCACTCTGGAGTGTGAATCGATTTCCAACTGCTCTACTTCCCACTCAACTTCCCGCTACTGCCCCTGAGAAAGCCTGCCAAGTTCACTGAGCCACTCCCCACCCCCACCAGACGGAGCCCTGGCCAAGCCCGATTGCTTCAGGCTCTGCAGACTGAACCAGAGCGCAAAAAGATCGCTCTCCCTTTCCCCCTTTCAAGTCAGCCTTAAAAAAAAAAAAAAGGCAGAATTATAAAAAGGAAAAGGGAAGAGAGATCTTCCCTCTGCTGGCTCACACCCCAAATGACAACAATGGCAAGGAGCCCAGAGCTTCATAAGGGCCTCCCACGCAGATGCAGGGGTCCAAGGAGTAGGCCTATCATCAGATCCTGTCTGAGAGACTGCACAGCAGTATCTGGTACAAAGTAAACGCTTATTAACTCTACTAGCACTATCATCATTCTCATTTAAAGTTAACACAAAGCTTACCTTCTTACTTAATGCCAAGGAAGCAATGAACTTCCACACTTATACATTATGTATCTAAACTTGATAATAGTTTGATAAACTAAGTTAGAACAAATATCTATAAAATGTATACATACAGAAATGACCATGCCTGTGGCATACTATAAGACCAAAATTATCTTCAGACAATATTCAATTTTGTTTTTAGATATATTTTTCAGTTAATCAAATTTGATTTCTAACAGTTAATTTAATAGTAACTACTCATTTGGTATATGGCTATTAAAATAACATACTTTCTTTATATTTTTCATGTAACAAGATCATTCATACTCTGAAGAAATCACTGTTACTAATAACCTCAGACACAAAGCACGGGTAGTAAGTGTTAGGGTCAAACAGAAAACATTTTTAGTTTATTTATACATATGCCCATGGAAGTCACCTTAATAAAAAAAAAAATGGTTATTTATTTTGAAAGTCAAAGTTACAGAGAGAGAGAGACATGTTTTGTCCACTAGTTCACTCCCGATGGCCACAATGGCCAAGGTTGGGCCAGTTTGAAGTCAGGCTTATTTTAAAATGCCTTTGTTTCAATATACTTAATAAAAACTCTCATCACAAGATTTCTGTTCCAGTCAACCTCACTAAAAGTAGAATTATTTTGTTTTTCTTAAAAGGTGCTTTCCAACCTTAAATAAGCAAAGAAAAAATCTTAAGGATTAAATGCAGCAGTTATAAATAATGAAAAACAAAATAAAACATTAATCCATTAGTTTCCCACCTCACCTAGCAAGTCTTGACACAGTTCAAAAAGCCACTGTTTGAGTAATGAATTTCTGAAACTTAAATACTTCCTCATCTCTAATGTCCTAGTTTCTGATTAAGAATACTAATAGTCAAAAGTAGATCTAACCTAGCTAAAGAGGCATCTTTATCACCTTTAATTTTTAATAATTTGAAAGATCATATTTTTAGATAAAACTGTAAATAGCAACTTACCATCACGGTGCATCAAAGTTCACTTGTAAATCAGCTGTTTTCCACTAAAATATTATAAAATGACTTATATTCCTATGCTGGTCTGTAAAGGTCACTTAACTTAAAAACGTAACGATTACAGTACTACCCACCTTTTCTAACATTGTGGCTCTGAATAAAACAAGTATCAAAATCGATCGAGTAGAAATACATCTCCCCAATCCTAGGTCATAGTGACAAGAAATCTCTCCCTGGCTCACCGTCAGGAAAGGGACAGGCAGAACAGGAGAGTGTGAGGATGGGGCAGCACAGTTCATAACCTGTTTTATAACTGACACATAACAATTGTGATAATTCAATACAATATATGCAAACAATATGAAATGCTCAAGTGAAGGAAGCATTTCCATCTCAAACACGTATCACTTCTTTGGTTGAGAACCTTGAAACTCCTTCCTTCTGGTTCTTTATAAAATATACTTTAAGTCAGGCTCGGCGGCGTGGCCTAGTGGCTAAGGTCCTCGCCTTGATCCCATATGGCCGCTGGTTCTAATCCCGGCAGCTCCACTTCCTCTCTATCTCTCCTTCTCTCAGTGTGTCTGACTTTGTAATGAAAATAAAATAAATCTTAAAAAAATATATATATACTATAAGTCACTGTCAGCTTCCCCAGTCACCCCACTGTCCTGCTGAACACACTCCCCCAAACTAACTGGACATTGGAAATCACTGCCCAACCTCCACCTTCTACCTTACCAGCCTTCAGTTACCCCAATTCCACTATCCAACACTATGAAATCAAACTGTGAGAGTGTTAAGAGCCGGACTGATGTTTCTGTGACTGGGAAGCAGAGCTTTGGAAACATTTGAAGCTAGTGAGAAACTACAAACAACAGCTCCTGCCACCTGTGCTCCCAGGCCGCCGCTCCACCAGCCTCCACCAGGCCTCCACCAGGCCTCCACCAGGCCTCCACCAGCCTCCAATTCCACCAGGGTGCCATTCCACCAGGCCTCCACCAGCCTCCAATTCCACCAGGGTGCCATTCCACCAGGCCTCCACCAGCCTCCAATTCCACCAGGCCTCCACCAGCCTCCAATTCCACCAGGCCTCCACCAGGCCTCCACCAGCCTCCAATTCCACCAGGCCTCCACCAGCCTCCAATTCCACCAGGCCTCCACCAGGCCTCCACCAGCCTCCAATTCCACCAGGCCTCCACCAGGCCTCCACCAGGCCTCCACCAGCCTCCAATTCCACCAGGCCTCCACCAGGCCTCCACCAGCCTCCAATTCCACCAGGCCTCCACCAGGCCTCCACCAGCCTCCAATTCCACCAGGCCTCCACCAGCCTCCAATTCCACCAGGCCTCCACCAGGCCTCCACCAGCCTCCAATTCCACCAGGCCTCCACCAGGCCTCCACCAGCCGAGGAGCGGAAGCCCCTCCTAGAGCCCTGCAGCAGCAGGGGCTCTTCCAACCCAAGAGCCTACCTACAAGGCTTTTAGATAAGGAACCTGTTTTTCAAAACTTACTTTAAAAAGAACCAGCACCCTTTTATGTTTGTTTAACAACTTATTTGAGGCTGTACTTCTATAAGCATGTTTAAAAGCAGAATATGCTGGCCAAAAACACACACTTACATACCAACAGCTAGCAATTTCAAATGCTACAGGGGTACATCGGCATGACACTATTCCCATGAGTAAAGAATAACCACAATTAAGACTGAAAAACCCTCCTCACTAACCCTCATAAAGTGGAAATACCCAAATATAGAGTAGTTAAAACCTTAAGTTGTGAAACTGTGTCATAATTTCCAAAAGCCTATGAAACTTCCCATAGATCATTATCAAGAGAAAAATGATCTTCACCATCAGTTTCGGTTTTTTTCCAGCTTTGAACCCTGGCACTCTCTTAAAATCACAATTAAGATTCGAGTCACTGATCTTTTCATTCTTTGGACGACGACTTCCTACTCTGGGCTCAGCTTCTTCGGCCTCCTCCGCGCCCTCCCAGCATCAGCACGTCCAGTCTGTCACTGCTACTCAGTCTGCTCTCCTCCCTCAGTGCTGATGTCCCATACACAGAGTCAATGCCTTAATTCACCACTGGGCTTGGAACTGGCCTTACTGGAAGATCCTGGAAAGACGGGAAAACCCTATTTCAAAAGAGATTTTGCAAACAAAGAATAATGGAGAAGTATACACAGGTAAGTAAATAGCCTGAAGCGTAACTCAGCTGACTCAGGACAGCATCCTGTGTCCCTATCTGCTCCCTGAATGTCTTTCATCATCACAGCAAGGCCAACTTGAGCTTGCTGGTGATTTTCCACAAAAATGCAGCACGCTGGTTCCTTGTCTCCCTCCCCTGAAACACAGCACCTTCTCCAACGGCCTTGACAGGTACACACGCAAGCCTGCTTCTCCTCTCTCCTCTCAAGACACAAACACGACGTACATGGAACGTGCAATGATCCACACTACACACTTTAACACTGCACCTCCAGATGTGATTCTTGGGGTACTTCCAAACAAGTTCACTTTATGAGTTTCCCTTTGTACCAAATGCAAAGCAATGACACACAGATCAGAACAACAAAGCTCTAACAAAGATCAAGATAGAACAGACTGCAGCTTCGACATCATACAAAAGATGAATCTGAAGGTGCAAATGAAGAGCCTGGAAGTTTTCTGCCCTTTGTGATCCCGCCTTGATGGCTTGGCTGGGGGCTGTGTGGATTCTAGGCCTGACACCCAGCAGGACACCTGGCAGGTCACATAGGCAGACCACTCCTCAGGAAGGAGGTACCTGGTGTTTGATAAGATCCACCACCCTATAGCTCATTGATTTGTACTTTTTGAAAGTCGCTAGTTTCAAACCCACCAATAGAAGCCTGCTAGATCATGACTGTATAATTAATAGCCTGAAATGTATAAAAACTGGGGAGCTTGGGCTCTCGGGGTCTTTTCCTTTCTCTCTCTCTGGCTCACGGGCTTGCTGCGGATCCTGCAACGGCTGCCCCTCCCCCGCCCGGCCATGCTGGGCTGGGGGAGGTGGCTGGGAGACCTAGGTTAGTTCGAATAAACCACTTTTATGCCTTAGCACCGGCTTCAGACTTGATGATTATCTGGGGATTTCAGAAACCGGCACAACACAAACATGTCTAGTCCAAAAGCAGGCAAAGGAGGGTCCCGTCCCCAGGAGTCCCAAGGACACCCGGCACAGGAGACAGCTGCTCTAACGTGTGAGGTAGAGCTCCCCAGGCCTGGACTACCCTGGAAAAGCAAGAAAGGCTGGAACTTCAGTAATATTTTCAGCTTGGCTACTATGTTCCCTTTCCTCAATAGAAAGAATAAAAAGAGTCTGTCATCTCCATATAAACACTAACTTATTTACTCCTAGAAAAACCAAGAAAAGACCACCTCTGCCTAGAAACCAACTTACAGTTAAAACATATTAAGAACTAACTGTGAATTTGACAAAATGCGTTTCTTAACCACATTGCAACAACAGTAATATTTGCTGGAAACCACACTTTCAGGTGAGCACTACTGCAATTATGGTATGCGGATGAAACTTCATACAATGTGAACAATCTTAATATGTGAACACTGGAAACAACGTAAAATACAACAGTAGAAATCCTCACCTGCGCTTTGACTGTGATCTCTTCCTTCTAGAATGAGATTTTGAGCTAGATCTGGATTGTGAGCGAGTATGGGAACGAGATCGACCGCCTTTTCTTTCATTGTTCTTTCCAGACTCTGGGAGGAAAAAACCACTTTGCAGCGTAAGCTCAGAACAATTAAAGATCCCAGTTAATAATTAGGCACAAGTGGAATGTACCACATATAGTGCAAGGGGCCTACTCTCTGTACATCCTCCTCCTGTGCAATTATCCTTCAGAAACATCCAAGAAAGTCATTGCATAAACTCGTGGAGTGCAGCCACCCTGCAGCAGTACATATAAACCAGATGATTATAAACAGGTGTTCGTAATATTTTCTTGCTGCCATAACGTACGATTATAACATGTCTGTAATTCCTATGACAGATTTTAAGTCTCCATTTATTTTCCTAGAACTGAAGCTTAAATTCTGACTGCTAATTTAGAAAATCTGCTCAAATGTAATCACCCAAGCATCACTGGATTGGATTTTAAAATTATTTTACCAACACAAAAGTTCGAACTAGTGTTCCGCTCTGCGCTAAAATAGGAAATCCATATTTTTTCAAAATAATGGGCTTTCTAGCTGTAAAATTAAAATGTTAAGGAAGGCAAACCTCCATAACCGTAACATTTTAAATGTATTTACTTCATTTCCAGCTTCATCGTAACACAATTTGCTTGTAACAAATAAATTTGAATGCAGTTTGCTATTAGTATATAACAAGCTCATTTACTTGAACAGGCTCCGTTAAAAATCACAGAAAAAGTTAAGATTTGTGCTAGATTGTACTTGGAAATGAGTAGGCCACTTAACTATTTGAGTGTCAGTCTTTTATGTAAAAGAAAAGGACTGAACAATGCAATTTCTAAATTCCCTCCAGTCCTAAGGCTCTACCACCTGTAAACTGCGGCCTATGCAACAACACCACAGCCTTACCTGGTTCAATAGCTGCCGAGATAAAGGACTGAGCCTCTCGGACCCGCTTCATGACTTCTTCTAACTCCTTAGCTGCAGCCTGAGGTGTCATCTCAGGGGGTTTTACTATTGCATTGTTGGAGTGATTTATTCTAAATCAAAAATATTAGCATATCACAAATACACACCTTATTTACATACAACACATGAAATCATTAACTGCTTATACAATACTTATCAATCTGAGGATATCTCAAAAGCACACTGAGAATGACAGAGCAAATTCATGGTCTAAAACAACCCTGAACCATGAATAGTAACCTCACCCCTACCTGCCATCATCTCTTGCTAACAAATTCAAAACCAAATCAAAGGAAAGCTTAAACTGTAGCTGACTTCAACAACAACCCAAATGGACTAGAGGAAATATTTTGCCACGTAGCTTACAGTTATAACTAAGATGGGCTCTTCTGTAGAATTTATACTTGATACCAATGAATCATTTCTCCTAAGATTTTGTCGATAACGTGGGCACTCTGGGAGGATGAAGGCAGAGCTTGCAGCATGTGTACCATTTCAATTAACCGTGAACTCTGGCCTAGTCACACACACATTCAAAGCTGACAGCCTTCTGGTAGAACGCCTAGTCTACTACCAGTAGCTTTCTGAATGCACACAATGTTTAATGAGCCTCACACTTCACCCCTACCACAACTGCCATGATAATCACCCATTACAAATGATTATTTTTCCTTTCAAAGCAAATCCTGATCAAATTTTGTAATCCAGGGAATCATCTATGGAATTCAGACAAACCCAAGTTTCCCTCAATAAACACTTAAAACAGAACTTACTGAGTACCTAAAAAGTTACATCATTTTTTCAGAACCAAAGATAGGAGCAACCCTAAAAGTTAAAACAATTGGTTTAAAACCATCCTAAGTTCTTAATATATTTTGTTGCAAATTTGAGTTCACTGAAGCTTTTTTATATTAGAAATACTGTAGTTCAAATCACATAGTAAGTTGTCCATTAATCTAGGGTCATAACACAAAACCAACTTGATTCTGTTAAAGCTTATGTAAAAGGACACAAGTGTTAGGTAGAGTACATAAAAAACATTAATGTTGAACTGGACCTTAGAAATAGAAAAATAAGAAAATAAGATAAACACCTTCAAATACAACTTCGGGAGTTTAAAGGCTAATAGGTAATTAGCTCATGTATTTCATTTATACTTAACACAAAGTCTTCCTTTACACACATTGCCAATTACTGGCAAAAAGAAAAAAAGGCTTCCATTACAACAAAGATACTTAAAATTATTTTCAAAATCATTAAAATGTCTTTGTTTAGGATTCCTTACTTCAGTGGCCTGTCTCCAAACATAACTCCATTAAAAGCAAGGGCCCTTGGCACAGAACTTTGGTCTGCAAATTCCACAAAAGCAAACCGAGTTGGCTGAGTCTCATCACCTGCCATCCGCACAAACTTTACTTCTCCGACTTGTTTAAAAAACTCAAGCAGTTGATCAGCTGTAGTTGTCTGAAGAAACAAAGTGACACTTTAATAAAGCACACACTATTGAAAAATCAGGTACATCTTTCTTTATCAAGTGGCAGAATTCATTAGAAGACATACAGAGTCGTCTCTACAATCTCTCGGTTTCTCTTTAGTTACCTGGGAATTCAGATTGCCAACATACACCGTCCTCCTGATCTCATCAATCTTAGAAGGGTCCACGTTCCCCATGAGTGGTGGCTGTGGTATCTCCCCAAGAGCCGCAATGTTGGGGTCCAGCGCTGCTGCTGGTATCGCTCCCAAACTGCTGAGCGAGACACCAAGCTAGAAAAGGAACACACACACACACACACACACATGCTGTTCTCAACAGAAATGCTAGTAAGAATGAATCAATTCAACAAGGATGGAAGACTACAGACTCCTAACTTCTGCCCACATGCATTTTTGAATTCTTCATATTAAGATAGTGAGGTCACATTATTTTCAGTGCATTTAGAAATATGTTTTATAACTGAGTACATCTCAAGTCTGTTTAAACTTAATACTAAATATGGACAATTCATCCTATTTCTGCTACAATATGTTGAGTAGTTACATTCTACGAAGCATTCATGAACAATGAACTGGTATTACCGACTACTGATAACTATTTCTGAGAAAATACAGGGTTAGGTTCCTGAGATCCTGTAGTCAAATTTTGTCAAGTGACACTCATATAATTTTTATTTTTATGAATTTCCGTTTAAAGACACTTTAAAATGTGCTGTTATTCATTAACATAAATCTCATCGCTGGCATGAATAAATGACTCTGACATTCTTATCACACACATTTTCTACATGAAGCACATCACAGAATTCCTGACCCCAGGAGTACCACAAAGCACGTTAGCACCACGCTTAGAAGCTGATCTATGTAACAAGAAGCACAAAAATTCAAAAAACATAGAATGCAAAAAGAATACATGCTTACAATATGAACATTAAAACCAGACAGAATGCCATCCTGTGTGATTTCTTCACAAAATTGTTCCAAGTACTGACTTTACAGTTAAACCAAAAGTTTCATCTCATAAGTGACTTCACAAACACCGAAGTCACAAATCAATGATGGTAATTCAAAATGACTGAATTCTAAACCAAAAAAAAAAAAATCAACTATTATAGCAGCATCTAATTTGGCTGACTGATTAACTCAATCCTATCAACCCTGAGATGAATATTGCTGTTACACCAATTTCAGATGAAGTGGGGCCGGAAGTACCAACACCGGTTTCAGTTCTGATCCAGCTCCCTACTAATGTGCCTGGGAAAACAGCCCAAGTGCTTTAGCCCCTACACCTACGTGAGACCTGCAAGAAGGCCCTGGTCCCCACCAGCCTCAGCCCCAGCCCAAGCCCCAGCTCCAGCCCAAGCCCCAGCCCCTGCAACCATGTGGGGAGTACACCAGCAGAGGGAAGATCACTTTCTCTCCCTCTCTCTAAAACTCTGCCTTTCAAATTAATGAATCTTTTTAATAATTTTGCCTTCCCTTTATATAAAACTTTTTTTAAATATTATGAAAGTTTTTTTGACCCACCCAAGTGCTTGTAGCTGGGCCACATGGCTGCCTTGGGGGAGTGTGCTCGCTGCACACCTTCAGAAGCCTCTCTGCCTGGAGGCTTTTCTAACAGGTGTGTACAGCTGAGCACACTGGCTCCCGGGGGGGTGGGGGGTCGGGGAGCGACACTCAGCAGGCTTCTGGAACCACCCTAACCTGGAATTTATTTATTTTTTTGACCCACAGGTGCCTGTAGTTGGGTCGTGTGGCTGCCCCTCAAAAGGACCTGGCCAAAGGCACTGGGCAAAGCTCCTTGGGCTGCCTGGCAGCGCACCCTCACAGTTTGAAGGGTCTTGATTTACAGGGGAATGATGGGATCTCACAGGTGACAGTGCGATGACCTGTGGTTTTTATGCCCAGGTTAGGAATTACATCTGAGGGACTTCCACAGACGAGTCCATGACATGTGTATGTATGTACGGGACTGACAGCAAATTGGCTCGGAGGGGAGAACAAGAGTGAGGGAAGTGGGTGTGAGAGCAGAATCTGTGGGGGCGATGTGGGCTCACCCCTGTGGAACCGCAATCTCTGCCGGCTCACCCAAGAACTGTGCATGGGGTCAGGCCTTGTTGGGGAGCCAACGGGGGCGCCCTAGCTGGGTTGGGGTTCCCACTGGTGAGGACGAGAGTAGGATTGGAGGCAGCAGGCTTGGCTGGACATGGCTGTAGCCTGCACTAGCGCAGGTGTGCACTGGGACTGTGGAGTGACAGACTGGACTTGACTCCAGTCCGCACTGGTACGTGTGAGAGCCAGGTTGGGTGTAGAACAGGCCAGGCCAGGTCTTGACTCCCACTGAACTATGTGTAAGCTGTGTCTGGGTGCATCCAGGCAATGCTGGGCTGCAACAACCAACAAGAACCAGAATGGGTGTGGCTGACTGAGCAAAGCCACCACTGTTCTTGCCAGGGCAGGAGGTAGACAAAGTCAACCTGGGGGCCAATGATCCACTGGTGCACGTGAGAATTGCCACTAGGAGGAGACTTGATAGAGGAGCTTGGGAAACTCTTTCATTGGGATGCAGTGCCTGCAGGTGAGCACAAGCAGCAAGGCAAGGAGCAGCCCAGACAACGCCAGGTTACAGTACCCGCCAGCATACATGTGGGTCAGGTCTGGGGACAGACCAGTCTGGGCCAGCACACAACACCCATAAGCAGATCTGAGAGCCAGGGCAAGGGGCAGAAGGAGCCACATCAGGCCACAACCCCAGCCAGTTCACATTAGGACCAAGACAGTAATCAGACTGGGCTGGGATAGGCAGCAGCACCCACCAACAGGAGCTGGAACAGAGGGCAGACTAGACCAGGCCAGGCTGCACAATAAGACTGCAGACACAGAGATGGGGCGAGTCATGCCAGCCTGGGCCCAGTGTGGGCCAAGTTCATGAGTGTGCCTCTCTGTATTACTTTCCCCCACTGCGGAACATCCATCTTAAAAATGGATTTTTAAAAACAGATCTCTAATCCTCATGATCTGGTAAATGACACTATGATCTGGAAATCACCCAGATCTTCCAGGGTGCTTTGTAATCTAAAATATTTAGATTTCCCTAACTCTTTGATGAATAATCTATGACTTCTCAAGTGTCAATAATTATGTTAGCAGCATTTCCAAAAGTCAGTTTAAGTCAATGTCCACAGGGGGAAAAGCGAAAATCTTCAAGAAGAGATTACAAAACCTCTCCAGTTAAAAAAAAAAGGGGGGGGGGGCTGGTGCCGTGGCCTAGCGGCTAAAGTCCTCGCCTTGAATGCACCGGGATCCCATATGGGCGCCGGTTCTAATCCCGGCAGCTCCACTTCCCATCCAGCTCCCTGCTTGTGGCCAGGGAAAGCAGTCAAGGACAGCCCAATGCATTGGGACCCTGCACCCGCGTGGGAGACCCGGAAGAGGTTCCCGGTTCCCGGCTTTGGATGGGCACAGCCCCGCTGTTGCGGTTCACTTGGGGAGTGAATCATCGGACAGAAGATCTTCCTCTCTGTATATCTGACTTTGTAATAAAAAAAAAAAAAAAAGATACAAAACAGCAATAATTTCCTGAGCTCTTCACTCAAACGATCCGTAGCTGAATGTGACCTATGAGTGGACTCCAAGCACTTACTGTGGTCAAGGGACTGGGGGTCGGGATGGGAAGCAGCCCTGCACCAGGCATCAGGCTAGTCATGGACGGAGCAGGAGCCAGCAAGGAGAGGGCTTTGGCTTCTTCAGGGATCTTACCTGCAGAGGCAAGTTCCAAACATTAAAGAAAGCAGATACACCACACAAACATGACACTATGATTTTACAATTACCCTTGCACTTAAAAAATAATAATAATAAATGAGAATCTATCTATCAGATCCGTATAACGAAATAAATAAGAACTTAAGTCTTTCCTTTTATCCTGCTCTATCAGGAAAAACAAAAGTGAGCAAAACTTCAAAGACTAGAAATCTCATTAATGGAATATTATCTTAAAAATTGAATAATGTACACAATTATGTAACACTTTGAGCTATGGGTCACCTGTACTGGAAACTTAATGTTCATGAACCAAACGATATCAAGCATGGACGCTTTCCCAGGACGGTGTTTTCGCGGTGATCGAAAGTTGTGTTACACATGACAACCGTTCGTGTTGGCTGCATCACTAATAGCACACAGAACATCAGATACAGAAAAGAAGAACATTTTTTAAAGTTTAATCCCCAGAAATGGCAAATAACCAAATCAGTCAAAAAAAAAAAAAGAAAAAAAAAGAAAAAAAAAAGAAAAACAAATATGTGCGAATTGAAATCTGTTCCTTAATGAGTGCCCCTACCCTGTTACTCAAGCTATCTACTTGTGAAGCAAACAATTTTGATAATCCAACAGATTCCATTCAATTCCAAATAAACAAAAAAACAAAAATCTACTTAACATACTCAGCTGTAATTTAAAAGGCAATCTATATCCATTCACTCAAAGGTCTCACCAATATCTGAGATGTCTAAAACAATCCATTGCCAAGGAACACGCCTCCACCAACTGCTAAAAGTTTTGGAAAATACCTACATCAGATAACTGCATTAAGAAGACTTCCTGCTTTCAGGAAAACTTCTTAACACATTAACCTTGTAGTCAATTTTTGTATACTTATCCGAAGAAGGGTGGCTTATGTGTCTTACCTATCCACACTTTAACTGCCATATGTCAAGATTAGTTCTAAAATAATGTCACACTAATAAGAAAAAATAAATAAATAAAGATGAAAAATTCACTGTGAAATAGGTACACTGACTTGCCACATTTGCTAAATTTTAATCAATTAATTTTGGTAAAAACTGTTAACTTTCACATTTTTCCTTAGCATCTTAGCCAAAACAAGGATTTTTAAACAGGTGACTCCATGCACTTAGAAGAACCACTCATGTGGTAGCTGAGCTGGAATATACATCCATTACGAATTCTTCAAGACAGTGTACAGTCACCCCCAGCTGAAGCACACTTCATGCATCAGTGCCTAATTTCAGTGGTAAAAATGCTACTGAAAACAATCAGACGTACAGACACAAATCTCTAAATAAGTTTACATTAAGTGAGTTTAATAACATATCTTTAAAAACAAACTACTTCAATATAAATTCTAGAAAACAGATTTCTTAACATGCATAAACAAAAGGTAGATAGCCTTACTGAGACATCAAATAACAATAACCTACTTTAAGTATATCAGTTACTAATATTAACGCATGTATTAACATCCACATATATGCTATGCTACTTACACTAACATCACATATTTTACTGGTACAAATATATGACTGTGAAAAAGACTTATAAAATATGAACACATTGGCTGCATCAGCTGAGGCTGTGAAGTGCAAACCCTACGGTTCACTAGCCTAACCACTGCACCTAAAAAAAAAAAACCAGCAGGTGAGAGCTCCAGTAATTTGTCCAATTTAGTAATGCTTGCCAATTAATAAGGAAACCATCCATAAAGACAGCATGGAAGACTAACAAAAGGTCAAAAGTTCATTATTTTCTACTGTGAAGTCTTTCCCATCTGGCCCTCACAACGCACCAGCAGACTGTGTGATCGGTCTAGTTTTCCAGTGACACACTGCCACTCCAGCAGCTGCCACCTTGTCTGGCATAGTCACTAAGGACACATTAACCCATCAAGTCTTACATTCTCAATGTGGCAATATTTATCACAAAGATACCATAAGCAATGTATTTCTTGCTCAATGCTTTTGTATGCACCATACAAATAAGACATAATGGGTTAAGAAAAAGTTGCGACTTTGTGATAAAAACAAATAAATCTTATAAAAAAAAAAAGAAAAAGTTTCACAGCTTAATTTCTATGATGGATTTCTATCAAATTCACTATCCAAACTTGAGGGGGCTTCTAAAAGTTTGTGGAAAATGTGTCTTTATCTCTTGGCTCAATTTTTCTCTTACTTCCTGCAGTCCCCATTTAGTGTACATAAAGTCTAAAACAAATTTCTTCCATCTTTACAAAATCTTACATAATCAAACATTAAGATTTTTTGTTGCTTAAAATCATTAAGGCTTGAAAATTAAATTTAGTCCTTTAATGACAATCTACCAAGACAGAAGACAATATAGGCAGGCCCATAACCCAATTTTTAAAACTTGAATCTCAATTAGTAAAATACGAAAACAGCTGCTGTAAATGCATTTAGCATTTCTCCATGTTATACTCAATGATAACTCAGAAGAAAACATCTCTCATGGGATTAAAGTCCAAATCTTCATCTTAAGAATCCAACTAAAATTGTTATCTGGGAAGAATTTTTTTAAAAATCAATCAAACAAAAAGACACATGAAAATAAGCAACCAATGGCTTCTCAAATGCCCACTCCCCACTCAGGCAAAAAACAAAAAAAAGCAAAGGTTTTTTTTCACCCTATTCAGACCACTATAAAATATTCACTTACTTTGCTTGATAAATTTTGTATGACTAGAATTCTAAGGGGAAGGATGAAAATTAGAAGCAGTGGTTTTTATGTGAAATTTGGACTTGGAAAAAAAACTACAAATATGTTACATTGAGAACACACTACACTGAGTGTCCCTAAAATTCTTACCAGAGCTTAATGCTTTAAGAACAAAATGTACCCCATCAGCTACAAACACCAATTAGACTCATACTGCATTTCACAATACTATATCCCAATTTACTACATGAGCAATTATCTTAAAGCTGAGTGCTTCTACCCAGCTCCCAATATAATTTGCATGACATTATGACCTTTAATGGAATACCATTTACAAAGAACTGGAGAACCAGCTCACAAGTTAAAGTGAAAGAGATTTAACAAAACAAAAACAAAAACAAAAACAAAAGGGGACAAAATAAAGAAAAAGAAATGAAATGAAAGCAAAAACAATAAAAAACAGAGACAGGGCGTCCATCTTCTGCGGCTGAGACTCCGATCTCACTCCCCAGTGAAGGTTCACTTGCCGGCAGGTTTAGTGGCAGGGCAAACAATGCCTAACTCAGGCAAGTGTAACAGGTCTGCCTCGGCCAGTCTAGTCATCTAATAGTGCACAAATATCACATAGAGAAAACATACAAAACCAAATTAATAGTCAAAATCCATCTACCAGAAAATGTGGACATAAACTTATGACTGCTGATTAAGCTGACACGCTTGTCATGTCTGAATTTATCCCACTCTAACTGCTAATTCACATTTATTTATAAAAGAAGCCTGGAATGCACACAACCACAAAAACGAGTCCTATCTGGATGAGCATGATCAAAGTACACTTGATTTGAAAATGGCATGTTTTACTAACAATAGTTGATGCTCCCAATGTATGATACTTTCACAGCCTAAAATCTTCACACTGCTGGCCACTCTAACACAGCAAGCCAAAGACCTAAAAACAGTTTTTGCGAATATTTTTCCTTTTGTTTTTCTCATTATGTCATGATGCCATTTCAACAAGGTCAAGGCAATGACGCAGTCAGGGAAGTGGCCAAGAGACTGCGCATGGCATCTAGACACAGGCTCCTGTGCTGGCTTCAACTCACCACGGCCTTACTACACCAGCACATTGCTGCTTTGCTTGCGGTGCATAATGTACCGTATTTCACCAAAACAATCTTCACAGTTCATAAATTAGTAACGTCCATATTTAATAACTAATAAAAAATGTATCTGAATGCTTTTCTAATGCCAGCCATTTTACAGCTTAATGTTCTAAAATGCTCACTTATACCCAAATTTCGAAATTATGCTTGAAGTCTCATATTCAAAAACAGTAAATTTCTGTCTCAAAACAGTAGCAATATATTAAAAAGTTGTAACTGAATTTACATTTACTCATCTCTATCAAGTAAAATAACTAACAGGAGGAACCCTGAACATTCATGACAAAACCAGTCAGGGCCTCTCTGTAACCTCAAAAATTCTACGGGAATGTAATCAGGTCCCGACAAAGCAAGGATAGAATTCTTTCTTCCAATTAGTAAGGACCTAATTCAATAAAAGAACCTGTCATGTTGCTGCGATAATTTTCAGTTATGTTTCAGTTTATTAAACCCCTCTACCTAATCTTTTTCCTATGCAGTTTCTTGGTATGGAATTTCCAGGTCCAAAAACCAGACCATTAACCAGCTCCTCTCCCCAATCTCCAACTCTGGGCTCAATGTGCCCTTACAGATCAGCAGGTAAGAATGTGCTTAACAAATAACTAATTTAAAAACATTTTTTTTTTATTTTCCTGACCCACCCTAACCCCCAAACAGGATAACACACTCCCAATTTATCTGAAAAAAATCAGAACATCCTATTCTGGGATTTCAATAGTATCAGCCCAGATACTCACTGTATTTGACTGTTAGATTTCTGACAACCCAAAATAGGCATGCTGAAATAATGCATAAAATCTGAAAGTACAGCTGATTATATATGTTACATTAAACTTGGCCAATAAAAGAGCTTTGATGTAAACTTTTATGTTGTAAAACAGTAACCATTATCTACCAGAGAAAATCTATTTTAAGGATATACAATAACCCAATACTACAACTCATGTACACATGCCATGGCCAGTGTTTTCAACAGTTGATTACAAACCAGAACTGTCGAAATTCAGCACACTCTACTGTATGTGAGCGGCTCTGTAAAAAGAAGTTACTAAAAATTATTAGTAACAATTAGCTCTTAAAGCAGTGGGCCATAAAATGTAATAAATAAGGCTTTTAGCCTTGTTTCAATCATTAACAGCTAGTTCTTTTTAAAAAAAGCTTTGGAAAAAATTTGGGGGGGGAGGAAGTTTGACAATTTCTCAATTCCCCCACTCAAAAGCCAAGAAAAGAAAGAAGTAAATTCCAGTTGCAAACAATTATAGTGAATACAAAACAATATCATGGTGAGCATGTCAATTATCTTAAGAAGATATCTGAAAGCATACACATGAGTGTTTATCATTACCACTTCTATTAGGTAAAATGTGTGCACTGTTTTTGTAGGTAACACTATCAGTACTGTACACACAGGATAAATACTTGTTTACATATGAAGGTTCTCATAGCGACATTCTAATTTCAGAAAGCTTTCTTTACGACCTGAGAATTGACTATTTTAGTATATGTGCTGCCGAAGCGAGCAGAGAATTGACTATTTAAAAAGCCAAAGCAAAACCAAAAAAGCCAAATAATTTATCATTTTTAAAGTGATAAATCATAAACCCTCAACAAACAAAATCAATTAACCATTTTACAGGATTTACTATTGAGTAAAAATTCCTTCCTTCTCTAAATTTCATCCCTGCTTTTACATACACATTCTTTCTCTTCCACATATACACAACACACACACAACCCTGGGCTGTCTACCGGCCATCTTTAGGACACTCAAAGGCAGTAACAGACAAGACAAGAATCAAAACAGGGGAGAACAGGTGCAATACTAACCTTCTGCACAAGGGACAACTATGAGAGCTCTGTCAATAAAAACCGTGTTAGTTAGATGCTGGGCCACACCAACACTCGCAGGGTCACGAAACTTAACATAACATACTTTGGATGAAAACGCAAGAGGTGTATTGCTGAAAGATAAAAAAGAAGAAAACACAATTGGACTAGCAAACATTTGTTTGGCTTCGTCGTTTCATTTACAATTTCTTTCATCTTTACAAAATCTTACATAATCAAACATGAAGATTTTTTGTTGCTTAAAATCATTAAGGCTTGAAAATTAAATTTAGTCATTTAATGGCAATCTACCAAGACAGAAGGCAATATGAGCAGGCTTATAACCTGATTTCTAAAACTTGAATCTCAATCAGTAAAATATGAAAACGGCTGATGTAACTCACAGGTGTTCATTCATCGTATCATCAAAAACAGACAAGTCCCATTATGAAAGTTCCAACTCTTAGAGCTTCAAATAAACTTCTGACAGTAACATTTATTACATCCAGCTAATGACATAAATACAAAACACTTCTTAATATAAGGAAACATCGAGTACAACTACAAATACAGCTTTCACCTGCAACAATAACACAGCCATCCCCTCACTCTGGTCATTCTCCCAAGACCTCAACTTTTCTGACCACTCCCATCCTGGGATTCTTCAGTATTTAAAATCACTAAAAATATCACCAGTCTTACAAATATGGAACTAAAATTTGTCTTAATGCACTTAGCAGATTGTTTTAAACTAGACAGCAACGTGATTCTATAAATAAAAATTTTTAAAACAAATTTTATCTTTTATATGCAAAATAACAAACACCAGGCCCTTATTAAATGTAAACATTTGAACCACTACAATTTTTCACACTGAAAAAAGTACATATTGAAAACTAAGACTTGTGCAATAAGTATGATTTACTTTGATTTATAAAACAAATGAAGGAAATTGATCACAATTCCTGAACAGGCACACGGCAGCTGCGATTGCAGGGCTAACTAGCTGCAAACTCTACAACCTTAACTAGTCAACTCCTCAAGAATTTTCAAACTATCCTGACACGCTACATAATCAGTAGTTGCACAAATACTCATTTTTAAAATTCAAAAATCGTTCTTTGCAATCACTCACAGAAACAAACCTTGAAACAATGTAGTAGCCAGATACCAGGATAACAAACTATAGCTGTAAAAACCTGGAACTATCTGACTAACATGCTGGTACTGCTGAAGAAAGCACAGAACACTGCTACCCCCATCACCGACAGCTCACCTCCCTGAGCAATTCGAATTTCAGATTAATGCCGGGATTACCAAAACCCCCTACTTATCCAACACATCAATCCAAACACTTTATATATAGTCACAGAGTTAAACACTCCAACCACTCAATTTCCCAGCTTCCCAGCATCAAATCTCCCATGGAGCCCTCTCTCTAACTCCAGTACCTATGCAAGATCACACCTTGGTGCTCCCTGAGACCCACCCCTTCTCTTTCATACCCTAATCCCCTTCCTTCCCAGTTCTGCCCCCTGCTGTTCAAGATTCCATCACTCTACCCCAAGCTACAAAAAAAAAAAAAAAAAAAAAAAAAAAAGCTAGGAGTCTCGCGTGACAGTCACCAGCGTTGCTCACCTATTTCCAGGGCTTCTGGGTTCATGGTAAATTTCCATTTTGCTGCTTGCATTTTAATGTCTCTGCCACAGTGAGCAGCAATGTTCAAGAGACAGGTGGCTGATTCAAAAGCCTCATGCCAGTGAGTCCATGAGCAGAGTTCCCAACCCCACCAATTACATGTAATAATTCATCTGTTTTCTAAAATTACTGAGATCTGGGGATTTCCCAGATTCCACCTACACCGATTTTATTCTGCCGAAGCTCTCTCTCAAATATGTGTCATTTTAATCCTTTCTTGATCCTCATGGCCAGTGCTTTAATCAGGCCCTCAACATTTCTCACATGGAATACAAGGGCTCCCACCCAATCACGCTGCCTCCAACTTCAACCCTTTACCAGTGACCCCCCCCAAAAAAAACTCACTCATCTTTCTAAACCTTACACTTTATCACTCCACCCCTTACATTTCCTAACAGACATCCTCCGACCTTCCTCCATCATCTAACCACACCCCAAATCCAGGCATGTACATTTGTACAAAGTATTTACTTCGGGTTTTGAAACGAAGCACGTGGTGCTATTTTAGTCTTTACACTAGAGAGTCGTTAGGCGGTAAGGGTCAACTGTAATTTCACTTTTCCCCAAGGCACAAGTTTCAGGCCTCCAGGGAAAACATCTGAAGGTATCAGGGTGATTAGTACCCCTCCCGGCAGTGCTACCATCTTCCATACAGCGCTGAAGCGCCTCTAGAATCTCCTCATGTGAATGAACCCCTTAAGAGCTTTTGAAGTTTGTGTAACCACAAAGGACTCGCTGCCTGCCAAAGGGTCAATTTTACTGGTGGAATGAATAGCAAACTATAATTTGGGTGGTCAGGCTGGACCAAATGCCTCAGAACAATCAGATCCTCTACTGGCCAGGAAAGGAACTTAGAGCCCGCCTAGCACACTGGCAAGGCCCAGGTGATGAGTACACTGTTAGGTCTACAAAGAAACTGGCCACACAGAAGCAAACAGAGCTGGCACCCAAGCCTAGTGAGACCCAGTCCTACCGGTCCCGGCTCCCTCCTCTCCAGTCTAACCTTCCACAGCTGAAGCCCCTTCTGCAGCTTGCCTGAGAAACACTGTTTCTCTCCTTTGCAGCCAAACCAATCTATGGTTACAAAGACCCGCAGTTCTGAAATCTTCAAGAGCCTGGAAACCCACTACTGAAGCTACATTGCGAAAGAATGAAAACCCAACAGATCACTGCTGAAAATTAGAAACATTTCCAACCACTCCTACTTTAATAATAACTGCAGGAAAAGGCCATCTGAGCCTGCTTTGCAAGGCAACTACACGTGACACCATGGGAATTAGTTTCAAACTGTAGGTCTGTTCTGGGAGTACGGTTTCTAGCCATGGCTACGTCTCAACTTCAACCACAACCTGGGAATTCAATCCAAGTCTCCCATGTGAGTCTCCCAAGCAATTTTCTTTTTCACCTCCAATTACTTTCCTTAAGACAGAAAGTAATGGCCAGTAAATTTACTTCGTAAAAATGTAAAGATTTGAGCTTTTCAGTGGAGGTAGTAATGACTATTTTAAAACACTGAAAGCTACACTATGACAGAGAGGCAAGTCTACAAGCAGCTAATTACTATCTCAGCAAACAAGTATATCTTTATAAATCACTGTAACTCTCAGATCTAGTTAGGGCTTTCTGGTACGTCTCACCTAGCAAGCAGACGTACTCTGCTTCAGGATCTGCTCGGCTCTGGCCTGGGTGTTTGGACGCCTGATGTAAAGGATGTATGGCAACACACCAAGACAACAACGCACACCACAGGATCACAGTCATCTTGTTTCAACTGTACAACGCCAGCACCAGGCTTGATGAAAAACAGAACAAGCAACTGTGCCCAGGAGACTCACCTGAATCTGATGTCTGCATTTAACACCCAGTGAAAAAATTTTTTTGAAGGGTAAGGGTTTTTTTCAGTGAACAACAAAACTTGATGGCAAATCAAAACGTACAGATACATGCATTTGGATTAAATGGAATATAAAACCCTTTAAAAAAAAAAATAAAGCTAGGGCCAGTGCTGTGGTACAGCAAGCTAAACCTCCAACTGCGGCACAGGTATCTCCTGTGGGCTACTCCACCTCAGATCCACCTCCCTGGTAAAGGCCTGGGAAGAAGGGCAGGGGGTCCAGGGCCATGCCCCTCTTCCCTCCCCTCGTGGCCAGCAGCCACACGTGGTCATCGCAGCCACCTGTGGAGTGAACCCGTGACTGGAAGATAGCTCTGATTCTGATTTTCAAGCAAAATAAGTAAATCTTAAAAAAAAAAAAAAAAAAAAAAAGGAAGGAAAAGCCCCTCCCCTCCAGTTACCTGGGTTTTTTTCCTGCTAACGCAGACCCTGGGAGGCAACAGTGATGGATCAAGTACTCATTTCCTTAGCATCCACTTGAAAGATATCTCTCCCCCCCCCCCCCCGCCTCCCAAATAAAATAAAAGAAATAAAAACTGAATTAGAAGACAGCCTTTCAGCCTGACAGCTTAAACTGCCACACCCCCTCCGAGTACTTGGGACCCAGCGGCAGCTCTGCTCTCCAGCCAGCTTCCCGCTAACACCTTCCCTGGGAGGCAGCAGAGAATGGCGCAAGACCCAGGCCCAGTTCCTGGCTCCCGACTTCACCCAGGCCTAATCCTGGCTGTTACCGGCATTGCAGCAACGAACTGGAGAATGGAAGATCTGTCTCTGTCTCTCTCTCTCTCCCCCTGCTACTAGAAAACAGGAACAAATTACACTTCCCCAGGCTGTTTTTGCCAGTAACTGGTAGGCAATCCATGCACACCCAGCTTTCAACAATACAGGTGTAAAGATGGTACGATGTGGGCGAAGTACTCTGCAACACGGATCCCTATGTGTGAGACACCTTACTCCTGCGACCTGGGCCGCAAAATCAGCTACAAAGTATTTCAGGGATGGATTCCAGTCGCCCCTCCAAGCACTCCTCGCCGCTTTGAGAAGGCATTTTCAAAAACATGTGCATGCCACAAGCACAATCTCATCCCTGATAACCTAAGGAACCTTAGAACATGGCTTCTTCCACGAGAATAAACAAGACTCAAGAAGAGGATTTAAAAGCGGGAGGGGCGGCTGGGGAGGGACTTGCCTGTTGAAAGGAGATAACGCAGTGGGTGGCCTGATTACACGCTACATCAAAAGAAGGGGAAAGGGCACCATTACGTTCACAAGAAATCTCACACGCCTCCGGGGTGCTCAGTATCTTCTCCAAAAAGGGGAAAACTTAAGACTAAACTACCCAAATATGTTAACAACTTTCATCCCATCTACGCAGCGGCACTGTTGCGTAGGTTCCACACGGAAAAACCCCGGAGACCTGATTAATAACTCAAATAAATCAAATGCAAGCTTCTTTCACAAATGAAAAAGATAAAAACCCGCAGGCAGTCACTTCCTTCAAACGAGCGACACATTCCAAGCTGCCAGGTTCAAGACCGACGGCTCTGCGCGCCCCAACGGGGACCGTCCGCCACCTCTCCTGAATAAGTCGCAGTGGACAAGGAAAATCGGATCCCTTCCAAACACGCCACTGGGGAGGTGGCTGCGCCCCGCGAGTGTCCGCTCCGAGCTGGACTTCCAAAATGCGGCGCGCACCGCACGCATAATCCTGCACCGGCCACGCATGGATTTTTTCTTTCTTTCTTTCTGGATAAATTCGGACAAATACAAACTTTCTCCCAAGGAATCAGAAATGTCCCTCTGGGGTGCAAAAGGGTGACGGGGCAACGATGTAGACCACGGAAGGGCCCGGGGTGGGTCAAAGCGAGGATGCTCATTTAAGTGTGCGAGACGCGCCCGGGGAAGCCACGCGGCCTGTCAGCAGTCGCAGGCTTTCCGGCCGAGCGCTAACGGTCCGAGGCGGAGGCCCGAAGCACCGGGGACAGCTGCCCGGGCGCCCCTCGGCGCGGAGGACGCGGGCCAGGCGTGTGCCATGAGGCCGAGCCCAGGCCCACCTGCGGCCATCTTAAATCCCGGGGACGCCACGGGCGGAGGTGGGGTGGGAGGGCCCGGCTAGCATCCCGAGCGAGCCAGCACGAGACCCGGGCACCGGGAGAGAGGCCGCCTCGCCCACGCCTTTGTGAGCGCCCGGCGCAGGCGTCAGCGCCCGGCCCAGTCAAGGACGCCCGAGCCGGGGCAGCGGGTGCCCTCATCCAACATGGGCGCCCCCGCGGCGGGCGGCCGGCGGTCACGTGAGCCGCCCCGCGCGCCCCCGCCGCGCCCCGCGCCCCCGCGCCCCGAGGGCTCCATGGCGCCCGCGCCCCTCCCCCAGCCGAGCCCCGGCACTCACTCCGGAGGGTAGAGCCGCAGCTCCTCGATTTCTCCTAGGAAGGAAAAGAGCGTCCGCATCTGCTCGCTGGTCACGGCCGACGACAGATTGGTCACCTGAATCACCGCCGTAGGGATCAGGCCGAAGCCTAAGCCCAAACCGAAGGGGCCTCCGCTGTTCATCCCGCTCCCCAACGTCTCCGACGCGGCCGTGACGGAGCCGGGAAGGCGCAGCCCGCGCGGCCGCCAGCGCGCTCCCGCGCCGCACGCACGCGCAGCGCCGGGCTGCTCTAGCCGCCCGACGGCGACTCCCCTGCTCCGCGGCGGCGCGCGCCACCGGAAGCGTCGCCCCGGCAACGCCGCGAGGGGCTCCCGCGGCCCGGACCTGGCGCGGCCGCGTTCTGTCGCGTTCTCTCGTGTTCTCTCCGGAGAGGTTTGTATCGCGGCGCCGTCTTGTTTTTCCCTCAGAACTGCGTCGCCGTTTATTTGGGGGGCCCCTGTAGGAGGTGGGCGGCCTAGGAAGCCACACGGGCTGACCCGTCGTGCTCATACGGGGACAGCCACTACTCCACTTTTTTTTTTTTAAATATGCCACTGTCCTGATTGTGAAAAGACTTGGATTTTTTTTTTTTTTTTTTTTTACAAAGCACGTAGATTCCGAGTGAGTAAGAGAAAAGCTATGCGGTCTGTTTACGCGTTGTGGTGTATTAACCCTCTTCCGCAAGAAGGAGAGGAGTGTTACATACCGTCCTCCTGCTAGGTGAGGGCAGTCAAGAAAAACTGGAACCACCTGCCCCCTAACTAAGGAGACAGAAGGGGGCACTTTTTATGCAAAAGAGGATTGAAAGATAACCCAAGAAATTGGAGTGTTTTCTTAACGGGCACATCCGGCGAACTTTCTGAAGTCTCTCCTGTTGGGTGGATTTTCCATGGGACTTGCACGGTACCCTGAGGGTTCTAGACGCTTTCAGTTGAGTCTGCAAGAGCAAAGGGTCTTCTTCCTAATGCATGATGCCTCTGGCGTCCTTGACCTTGGCTCTGTTGATGTGATGAACAGTAAAGGTAGATTGGACTCGGCAACAGGAGCCGAGTGTCGCCAAGCCTGGCCAAGTTATGCATTCTTGGCCTCCATCACACACACCTTTGAACTACAATATGTGAGGACGTACAACATTGGGCGAGTTAATATTGCGTCACACTCCATCACACACACCTTTGAACTAGTCCAGATGAAGAAGGGGAAAGTACTTGTACTGTGGGCACAAGCAGAGTAAGGGTACTGTGAGTTTTCACACATAGATTGTGTTACATTTGTGTCTGCCACCTTGAGCTTCAAAGCTTGCCAGGACTTCATCTTTGATTTCCCTCATTCCATACCTGCCTTGAAATAAATATATGTGTTTTTCTTGAAGAGATTCTAGTGGGCAATGGATTTCAGTGTAACAGAATATGAAATGTTGTTAACTTGGGTCTCCTGTCAGAACATAGTAGGTTAAGCCACCCTCAGCTGGAGAAGCGCTGCTCCAACTCCCCAAAAATGGAGTGGAAAATGGCCCACGTGTCTCAGCCTCTTCACCCAAGCTCAGAAGTCGACCCAGGCTCCTGGCTTCTGCCTAATCCAGACATTTGAGAATTGAACCAACAGGTGGTAGATTTCTCCCTCTATCTCTCCCTCTTTGCTGGAGCTCTACTTTTCAAATAGTTAAAAATAAATATACTTTTTAAAATGTTACTTGAGGGCCGGGCGCAAGAGCCTAGTGGCTAGGGCTCGGCAGTGTGGCCTGGTGGCTAAGGTCCTCGCCTTGATCCCATATGGCCGCTGGTTCTAATCCCGGCAGCTCCACTTCCTCTCTATCTCTCCTCCTCTCAGTATATCTGACTTTGTAATAAAAGTAAAATAAATCTTAAAAAAAAAAAAAAGAGCCTAGTGGCTAAAGTCCTCACCTTATATGCAACTGGAATCCCATATGCAACACCAGTTTGTGTCCTGGATACTCCACTTCCCATCCAGCTCCCTGCTTGTGACCTGAGAAACCAGAAAAAAAAAAAAAAATGGCTAAAAGCTTTGGGACCCTAAACCCACGTGGGAGACCCAGAAGATGCTCCTGGCTTCAGAACGGCTCAGCTCTGGCCATTGCAGCCACTTGGGGAATGAACCAGTGGATTAAATCTTTAAAAAAAAAAAAAAATTGGTAAGGTTTCAGCCTCCCCCAACCTACATTACAACTGCATTCTAAGAAGCTACCTCATGTCAAATGCCTAGAATTGTTAGCTTATATTGCCACAAACCCAGAAAGCCAGACACAGTGAGTCACACAGGAGGTCTTTATTTCAGCAGGAGGGGCGGCAGCAGGAAGAGAGAGAGAGAGCAGAGAGGAGAGCGAGAACAAAGGAACCAGGAGCACAGAACAATGGGAAGGCACCTGTGGCTCAGAGGTAGGTGTGGGCAGTGAGGGGCCACGGGAATCGGCAGGTGTGGTAGAAGCAGATACCAGGGGTAGTTACTGCAGGGGATTAATGAATAGGGCCATGTCAGGCATGGTGTCATGAAGTACAGTGGATTGGCAGAGAAGGAAGTTTAAAGGATGCAAAGCTTACACAAGTGGGCCTTAACGGGCTGCAGACCTAGGGGAAGCAGGTGTTTAAGGTGGCACTGGATTTAAAATGGCAGGGTCTCATCAGTCTCCCGGGACAATGTTTTGAGTCATTCCTTAAAAGAATTACCTAGAAAAGCTGTGAAAATAGTTTTCCCTCCTTCTGTTTATCTGTGAGAGATTAGATGTCCCTCATTTATTGCAATCCAAACAACAAAACAGATTGAACACACGAGCATGTGAGATCTAAATGTATTCTGTTAAGCCTTGAACGCCCCGGGATCCCATATGGGCGCCGGTTCTAATCCCGGGGAGTGAATCATCGGACGGAAGATCTTCCTCTCTGTCTCTCCTCCTCTCTGTATATCTGACTTTGTAATCAAATAAATAAATCTTAAAAAGAAAAAAAAAAGACTGCAGGGACAACAGTGCATATGCTGAGCTGGGAGAAAACTCATTAAGATTGGTGCATTGTACTGGTCCCACAGGGAAAATACTTTGGCATCGTACAGGTTCAAAATAGGTCCATGTGCCACGGGGAAATGGAGTGCCTTCAGAGGCTAAGAACTCTAAGGTCACCTACCCCCATTTGAATCTACCACATGAGATGAAAGAAGCCCAAATCCTGTCTTGCAGCATCCAAGGTCATCGGAACGACAACCAGGATCCCTGAGCGGTCCACAGAAACAGAATAGTAAACTTCCTTCAGGACTAGGGAGAGGAGCTTTCTCTGGTCCTTGCCTGGTTCCGACTTTGGGTCCCCACCCTCTCTCGTAATGACTATCAGGATCGCTCCAGAAACCCCTCAAAACAAACAAACAAACAAAACTAGAATAGAGAACAAGAAGGAAAGCTTAGAACCAGACAGGAAACGGTCAGCGTGGAGGCACTTATACCTCACTGGGTGGGACACAAAGATTAGTTACTCCTCACTAGGGTATTGAAGATTTCTCTGCACACCCCTCCTAAAACCGTTCACCTAAACTGTTGACATATGTCTTGTTAGAGTTATAGAGTTAGACTACCTAAAAAATAACCAGGTTCAGCAAAATCATGCTTCAACGCTATAAACAGCTAAACACTAAAATTAAAATAGACATGAGACAGCTGAATAGTAATCTAGCCATTTTTTTTAAGATTTATTTATTTTTTTTTTAATCAAAGTCAGATATACAGAGAGGAGGAGAGAGAGGAAGATCTTCCATCTGATGATTCACTCCCCAAGTGACCGCATCTGCTGGTGCTGCGCCGATCCGAAGCCAGGTACCTGGAACCTCTTCTGGGTCTCCCACGCGGGTGCAGGATCCCAAGGCTTTGGGGCGTTCTCGACTGCTTTCCCAGGCCACAAGCAGGGAGCTGGATGGGAAGTGGAGCTGCCGGGGTTAGAACCGGCGCCCATATGGGATCACGGGGCGTTCAAGGCAAGGACTTTAGCTGCTAGGCCATGCCGCCAGGCCCAATCTATAGCCATTTTAAGGTGTATAGAACCCGGTTGTATATAAACTAATAATTGAAATGTCAATGAAGAAGTCACAGGATGTGGTTCAGAACTTGCATTCTTTTTTTCTTTTTTCACTTTTAACATATTGGTTACTCAATACCATGTCAACTAATTCCATAACATTATAAATTGTTACTGATGTAATGTCGGGGCTTTTAATTGATTGGGATGATACTCTGCCAGCTCTACCTTCAGACCGGAGATGGTCTCCCCAAGAAACATTCGAACTTATCTGGACAATAAGATACTGGAATTTATGATCGGTAGTTGCTTGCAATGAAAGAATCTCAACTGAATTTGAACTGTGGTAATGGAACAAGGTGGAGGAATACACCATGGGGGGTGTTCAGGGAGGGTTTGGGAGGAATCCCATTGCCTATAAAACTGTGTCACATAATGCAATGTAATCAATAAAAAAAAAAAAAAAACACTAAAAAAATATAGGTCCATGTGAAGACAGGGCTGGAGAAAGAACCGACCCAGCAATTGCAACTACCAGCTGGTTGGGGCGATGGACTGTACCGGCACTGTACTGGCAAGTACACACAAGAATCTGGTCTGGGTTCACCTCAGACAAAATTTCTTTAGGGATGCCCCCAATCAAACTGCCCAACTCAGAACCTTAACCATGAAAAGACAGAGGACAGAACAAATCAATCAATTACCCCAGCCATATGTTGGCAGTAAAAAACAGGGCAAAGAGAAACTCTAAGATGGACTAAGTCAATCAGACCAATCTTCAGCGACCTCACCGTGCTTGGAATGGCGAGACTGGCAGCAATTCATAACTGTTGAACTATAAAAACCACTTGAGCAAGACCCTCGGAGCATGACCCACATCTGGGACCTGGGATGGGTGGGAGACTTGGGTGGGGCTTTTACCTTTACCTCCCTCTTTGCCCCAGATACAGAAATAAGATGTGTAGAAGTGATAGTCTTACCCACTTTCCTGCAGCTCTTGAACCTTTGTGCCCTAATTAACTATGTGAAGATTGTCAAAGAGAAAAAGAAAAAAATATTAATGTGGAATCAATGGTCTTACCTACTTTCCTGTAACCCTTGACCCTTTGTGCCTTAATCAACTATATAAAGATTACCAAAACAAAATAATTTTAAAAAATAGGTCCATGTGGCCCCCAGACCCAATGGCCAGCAGGTTCTGGCAAGATCAGTACCACCGGGCCCGGCGGCGTGGCCTAGCGGCTAAAGTCCTCACCTTGAATGCCCCGGGATCCCATATGGGCACCGGTTCTAATCCCGGCAGCTCCACTTCCCATCCAGCTCCCTGCTTGTGGCCTGGGAAAGCAGTCAAGGACGGCCCAAAGCTTTGGGATCCTGCACCCACGTGGGAGACCCAGAAGAGGTTCCAGGTGCCCGGCATCGGATCGGCACAGCACCGGCCCGTTGAGGCTCACTTGGGGAGTGAATCATCAGACGGAAGATCTTCCTCTCTGTCTCTCCTCCTCACTGTATATCTGACTTTGTAATAAACTGAATAAATCTTTAAAAAAAAAAAAAAAGATCAGTACCACTAACAACAACCTAGCTATATAGAACTCCTGGTGTCTCCCTAATCCTGGGACCTGCTCCAACCAAAAATAACAAAAAGGTTGTACAGACAACAGTGAAGCTTCAGCGTGGTGTCACAGGAGGTGGAGGCTGGTGAACCAGGAGCTGGGGCAGTGGATACCATGGTGGAAAGCTAACATAAGAACCCAGACCTGGAACTTGCTGGAGAGAGTTGCACAAGTGACTGCAAACAAAGAGCTGTGTACCAAGTGCAATAAGTGAAACTGAGCTGTAGACCTGTGGGTGACACAGCTTAGAAACCTGCCCCAAGGAGAAGAATCTGTTAACCAGAAGTACAATGACCAAGAGCAAAAGAAGAGACAAAGCCATAATGAATATTATTGAAAACTCCTCTGCAAAGGAGTAAAACCCTTTGCCAACCTCAGAGTTAACTGAGGAAGACATCAAGGAAATGGGGGATACAGAATTCAAAACACTTGTTATAAAGCTTCTTTTCCACAATGAGAAGCGTGTAATGCAGGCTTTCAAGAAATTTAAGGAATATGTCACACAGAAAATGATTCAAATGAAAGCTGATACATTAGAAATGAAGACTACAGTGGAACAAATTAAAAGTACAGTGGAGAGTCTCCAAAATAGAATGAAGGAGGCAGAAGAAAGAACCTCAGAATTGGAAGATATTTCCTGTCACTAGGGGAAACAAACAAAAAGCTGAAAGCAGAGCTAGATCAAGCTAAAAAAAAAAAGTATTCAAGAATTAAAAGATTCAATTAAAAGCCCAAATATAAGAGTTACGGGAGTCCCAGAAGGTACAAAAAAAGAAACTGGGATTAAAGGTGTAATCAATGAAATAATAAATGCAAACTTCCCTAATCTAGAGAAAGAATTGGGAAACAACATCCAAGAGGTGCATAGAACTCCTAACAGGCTTGACCAAAAGTGACCTTCAACACAACATGATAATCAAGTTCTCTTCAATAGAGCAGAAGGAAAAGATCCTTAGAGGTGCACGTGAAAAAAATTGCCATACCAAGGATTGCCAATGAAACTCACAGGAAACTCTCACAGGCCAAAAGAGAATGGAGCGACATATTCCAGAATCTAAAGGCAAAACAGTTACCAGCCTAGAATAACATACCCAGCAAAACTTACCTTTGTCTTTGAAAATAAAATAAAATTCTTGCACAGTAACGAAAAGATAAAGGAATATGCCTCTTCCAAACCTGACCTACAAATGATGCTTAAAGATGTTGTCTTGACAGAGAAGAGGAATAGCACCCACCAAAACCAAAGGTAAACGTGAAGAACAACCCAGTAAAATAGCAACGTAAGACTAAATCAGTGAACAACCCATTGCTAAAATGACAGGTCCAAATTGCCACCCATGCATGTTAACCCTGGATGTAAATGAATTAACTCATTAATCAAACATAGATAAGTAGAGTGGATTGAAAAAGGGACAAATTCCATCTCTTTGTTGCCTACAGGAGACACATTTCACCAACAAAGATCAGCGGAAACTATATCTCATGGGTTTTAATTTGTTTTAGTTCCAAGTCTTCAAAACATTTTATTTCTCATTAAATTCTTCACTGACTCACAGATCGTATAGCAGCATCATTTTCTTCAAGAAAAGTCTTTGATTTTTCTTTTCCATTTATTCAGTGATACATTAGTTATTCAGTAGCATTTTATTTAACTTCATATCATTTTAATTCCTTTTTCTCTTCCTGTTATTGATTTTGTTGTGTGGCTTTTCATTTAAGGGGATGTACAGTAACTGTGTAATGGAGACTATCATATCCAGATGTGAGGATACAATGCAGTATACATCTCTACTTCCAGATCAAAGGTGGACTCCCAATGAAACTGTTAACTATATCTTGACAATAGGATGCTGGACTCTCTGCCATTGTCCGCGATGGTCATATGACTGTCTATAAGAAACTATACTATAGTAATAATATAGGGGAACTCAGTGGGGGGGGGGGAGGGAACATAGGGAGGGGTTAAGGGAAATCCCAGGACCTATGAATCTGTATCATAAAATGATGATAATAATTTTTTTAAAAAACCATTGAAGGGTCCTCCAGAATTTTTGTAAGTATAAAGAGAATCCTAAGACATCACCTTTTAAGAATTACTACCAGAGAGAAGCTCAGGGGAACTGGCTGTTTAAACGTAGTCCTAAGCGAACACTTCCTAGAAGGCATGTTATTTGACCTCACCTTGTACAAAGAATTCACACAGAGAGGAAGGAGGGAGGAGCAGTGAAGGGCATTCCTGTCTGAGCATGCAGATTGTAAGAGGGCAGGGAAAGAAGAGAGCCCAGGCCAGATCTAGAATGTTCCACTTATTAGTGCTGAGCGGGCTGAGAATGACAACAGACGCGCGCCAAAGGCTTCATGGAAACTGGCACTGTGGCACTGCGGATAAAGCCACCATGTGCACGCCAGTGTGCCAGATCAGAGTGCAGATTTGATTTCTGGCTGCTTTCCTTTTGATCCAATTACCTGCTAATGTGCCTGGGGGGCATCAGAGGTGGGTCCAAGGATTTAAGACCCTGTCTCCTACATGTAGCCCACGATGGAGTTCCAGACTTCCAGTGTTTGCTGGCTGGGACAGTTGAGGTCACTTGGGAAGCAGTGGAAGACACCTCTCTCTCTCGCTCATGCTCAATCTTTCAAATAAGTAATGAATACACTTTATTTTTTTTTTTTTTAAAGATTAATTTATTTGATTACAAAGTCAGATATACAGAGAGGAGGAGAGACAGAAAGGAAGATCTTCCGTCCGATGATTCACTCCCCAAGTGAGCCGCAACGGGCCGGTGCGCGCCGATCCGAAGCCGGGAACCAGGAACCTCTTCCGGGTCTCCCACGCGGGTGCAGGGTCCCAAATCCTTGGGTTGTCCTCAACTGCTTTCCCAGGCCACAAGCTGGGAACTGGATGGGAAGTGGGGCCACTGGGATTAGAACCGGCACTCATATGAGATCTCAGAGCATTCAAGGTGAGGACTTCAACCACTATGCTATTGTGCCAGGCCCTCTAGTTATTTTCTTTAAAGTTTATTCATTACTTATTTGGGCCCAGCGGTTTAAGTCCTCGCCTTGAATGCCCCGGGATCCCATATGGGCGCCGGTTCTAATCCCGGCAGCTCCACTTCCCATCCAGCTCCCTGCTTGTGGCCTGGGAAAGCAGTTGAGGACGGCCCAAAGCTTTGGGACCCTGCACCCATGTGGGAGACCCGAAAGAAGCTCCTGGCTTCTGGCCTCGGATTGGCTCAGCTCCAGCTGTTGTGCTCACTGGGAGAGTGAACCATCATACAGAAGATCTTCTTGTCTCTCCGCCTCTCTGAATAACTGCCTTTCCAATAAAGCAAATAAATTAATTAACTAATTTTAAAAGAAGCAAAGGAAGTAACTGAAAGGAAGTCATGGCTGTCCTGAGAAGTTGCTTGACATGACTGCCTGAGTGTCCTGGAGACTTGGCAGTAGGAGACGGGCTTTGATCAGAGTCTGGTCTTAAAATGACCCTGTGTCCTCACAATGCTGATGTGCTAAAAGCAGTGGGGACCAGAGGCAGAGGTGGCAGCCATGGTAATCATCTGAAAAATACACATATGTAATGTAATACCTATAACACATATAATTACATATATATAGGGAGAATAGTGCAGTGGTTCAACAGGCTAATCTTCTGCCTCTGGAACTAGCATCCCATATGGGTACCAGTTCGAGTCCCATCTGCTTCACTTCCAATCCAACTCCCTGCTTGTGGCCTGGGAAAGCAGCAGAGCAAGGCCCTTGCACCCACATGGGAGATGTGGGAGAAGCTCCTGGCTCCTGGCTTCAGATGAGCTCAGTTCCAGCCATTGCGGCCATTTAGGAAATAAAGCAGTGAGCAAAAAATTCTCTTTCTTTCTCTCCTCTCTGTGCTATCTGCCTTTTTAGGAAAAATAAATATTCTCTTAAAGAATTATTTATTTTTATTGCAAAGTTAGATACACAGAGAGGAGAAACAGAGAGGAAGACCTTCCATCCGATGATTCACTCCCCAAGTGACCGCAACTGCCTGTGCCAATCCGAAGCTAGGAGCCAGGAACTTCCTCCAGGTCTCCGATGCTGTTGCAGGTGCAGGGTCCCAAGGCTTTGGGCCGTCCTCGACTGCTTTCCCAGGCCACAAGCAGGGAGCTGGATGGGAAGTGGAGCTACCGAGATTAGAATCGGCGCCCAAATAGGATCTTGGCGCGTGCAAAATGAGGAGTTTAGCTGCTAGGCCACTGCACCGGGCCCAAAATAAACATTTTTTAAAGTTGTTTTAATGTTTTTCTTATTATTTTCCATGATACAGTTTTGTAGGAATACATCTCTACGCTGCTTCTAACTCCTTTCCCATTTTCCCTCTCGCTGGTTCCCTCCACTTTACAAAAGCACAGTCCTTTCCTCACAGCTACAAATTCCACCTCTGTTATTAAAGTGCATCATGGCATCGCAGGTATAAGCAAGGCAGATAATCTAGGCTCATATTGTCAACGTATATTTAGCTGTTTCGTTGGAGTCCTTTTACTCAGGAGTAGAGATGTGTAACTGCATTGGATCTGCACTTCCTGGTACGCTAGTCTCCATGCTACAGTTCATCCATGAGAATATATGTATATACATGTTATATGTGTATATATGTATACATTTATTTAAAAAAGAAAAGGCTGGGCCCAGTGGCATGGCCTAGCGGCTAAAAGCCCCGGGATCCCATATGGGCACCGGTTCTAATCCCGGCAGCTCCACTTCCCATCCAGCTCCCTGCTTGTGGCCTGGGAAAGCAGTCGAGGACGGCCCAAAGCCTTGGGACCCTGCACCCACGTGGGAAACCCGGAAGAGGTTCCAGGTTCTCGGCTTCGGATCGGCGCAGCACCAGCCGTTGCGGCTTACTTGGGGAGTAAATCATCAGATGGAAGATCTTCCTCTCTGTCTCTCCTCCTCTCTGTATATCTGACTTTGTAATAAAAATAAATAAATCTTTTTAAAAAAAAGAAAAGAAAAGGCTATAATGAGGTCTTGAACAAAGGGGAAAGGGAGTCATAAACGCAAGGGACAGCCCCTGAACCCACCTGAAGATAAAAGGAATAAATGCTAGTCACTCAGCAAAATATGGCGGACATTCACTCAGTTTTAGCTACAACTACTGGTGCTTTTTGGTCTTCCTGAAGCCCACACAGGGTTCTCCAGGATGAACAACTACTGGTTTAAAACAGTGGTTCTCAGGGTTTAGTGGACATCACAGTCTCCTAGAAGGGAGGTTACAGTGGAGTGCTGGTTCCTCCCTGGAGCTATTGGCTCAGTAGGTCAACGGTAGGGTCTCAAAATCACATTTTATTAAGATATGTGTTTATTTTTTTTGAAAGGCCGAGTTAGAGGGAGAGAAGGAGATACAGAGATATCTTCCCTCTACTGGTTAACTCCTCGAATGGCCTCAGCTGCTAGGGCTGGGCCAGATGGAAGCCAGGAGCCAGGAGCTTCTTCCGGGTCTCCCAAGTGAGTGGCAGAGGCCCAAACACTTAGGCCACTTGATGATTTTATTTTCTCTATTCTGCTTGTTTTTTTTTTTTTTTAACGTAATTTGATCTTCTCTATTTTGTAAGGTAGAGGTGTACATTGACAATTTGAGACTTGTTCTCTTTTTGTGCCTGAGTGACGCCCACTTGCAGTTTTCCTCTAAGCACAGTGAGACATGCTTCCTTCAGGGTGTTGGTCAAAGTTGCTTAGAGGTAAGTGCCTCACGAGGGGTTCCAGGGAACAAGTCCAGGCGACTTCTTGTTACTGATCTACAGTTTGCTCTACTTAGAAAACACACCATAAATAATCTTAGTTCTTTGAAATTCATGTGAGACTTGTTCAATGGTAGTAAGGTTTCCACTATTATGACGAAACAGCGGGCGCAGGTTACTTATAAAGGAGAGGTTTATTTTGCTTCTAGCTTTGAATGTTTGAGGGCAAGAGCACTGGCATCAGCTCGGTGCTGGCGAGGGCTCTCTCTCTCTCTCTCTCTCTCTACGGCATCACATCATGGGAGACTGCTGTGTCAAGGGGTTACATCTCATACCAGGAGCACAGAGAGGCTTGATGGATTTGTATAATCTCTCTCTCTCTCTCTCTCTCTCTCTCTCATTACCAAGTGTCCAATCCCACTAGCATGGAGACTAAGCACTCAATCATGAAAGATGCTCAAACCACTTAACCCCCATCATCTGCTCTGGATATTGTTGAACCAGAATGAGTAACCTTCTGTAACATTCTGTGCAGGATTCAAGCCCTGGGGGAGCATCCCGTGCTGCAGAATCGGGGCAGTCAGTCCGCACCCCTGCGCACTACACGAGCCGCCTGTGCTCAAGGCACATGCTCCCCAAGAGCGGGTCCAGCCTTGTCAGGAAACCCTAGCAGAAACGCAAAGGAAAATCCTTTCCTGCTGCCTTGGCTCTGCAGTGCCCCCTGCTGACAAAGCTTAATATTGTGCCATCTAGCAAAGGCCCAGCTATGCTTGCTTTTTTTTTTTTTTTTTTTTTTCATTACTAAGTCAGATACACAGAGAGGAGGAGAGACAGAAAGGAAGATCTTCCATCCGAAGATTCACTCCCCAAGTGAGCCACAACGGCCGGTGCGCGCCGATCTGATGCCGGGAACCTGGAACCTCTTCCAGGTCTCCCACGCGGGTGCAGGGTCCCAAGGCATCGGGCCGTCCTCAACTGCTTTCCCAGGCCACAAGCAGGGAGCTGGATGGGGAAGTAGAGCTGCCGGGATTAGAACCGGCGCCCATATGGGATCCCGGGGCATTCAAGGCGTGGACTTTAGCCGCTAGGCCACGCCGTTGGGCCCAGCTATGCTTTCAAAAAGCTGACACTGAAGGGTGTGCTTGGCGCTGAGAAACAATAGAGAAAAAGCTGAATGGCTCCCCGTGCGGTAGGTGGCCGTTAATGTCGCTGCTCAGTCTTTGGAAATTCTTGCTGTGCCTACCTAGCTGGGTAAGCTTGCCATTGACCCGTCAAGCCAAGAAGGCCTTTCTCCGAAAGGATTTCTTCTTGTGTCTATGAATATATTCGAAAGTCCAGCGCTTCGAGGTGTGCCGCGGGTTCTCCCAGGCCTCCGCCGCAGGGGCCTGTGAATTCCATGCAGCTGCAAACATTGGCAACATTCATCCAGACTCCCCAGGCTCTCTCGCCCCAGATCTGTCCCTTTATGTTTCATGCTGCTCAGTAGACCTACTACGTACCCCAGACAGAATCCTAACCTAAGAGCAGCAATACTGGGAGCCTTCCCCTTTTTGTTTCTTGTTAGGGCGCTGCCTTTACGGAAAAGCGGGTAATACCACCTGCCCTTCGCTTCAGGGTAGCCACGGCCTAGGGGCGCCCAAGAGGTGGGGATGAGAGCAGTCCCAGGTGAGAGGGGCCCTGACCTGAGGTTTCGCAGTTTTTCATAAATGAGCATTTCTGTTGGTTTCCCTTTCACGGCTGTTTCTAACCATCTTGTCCAGTTGTCCACTTTGACCTCATGGATAGAAACTCTGGCCAGCGCACTTTGAAATGGGACACCTGTCCTCTGGGAATGGTTTTGTGACATGGTTGAAGCTTCCAAGGAGGGCCCAGGCAGATGACCAAGGTTCCAGAGAGTTGAGTGCACAGAGCCCCAGCCGCCGCCCTGGGCTTGCCCCTCCTGGCTGCCTTGCGGGAAGCCGAACCCCGACAGCTGAGAAGCTTATCCAAGGCCACAGGACCTTGGTGACGGGCTGGCAAACCTAGCCCCTTCAGCCTCACCCTCAATAATTACTTAGGTAGCAGTATTTTTCAGTGGGAAGTGAACTTTGAATACCTTTCTAGGACCTAACTTCAGCCTTTACTCTTTTTTCTTTTTTTTTTTAAGATTTATTTTTTTTTTTTTTATTACAAAGTCAGATATACTGAGAGGAGGAGAGATAGAGAGGAAGTGGAGCTGCCGGGATTAGAACCAGCGGCCATATGGGATCAAGGCGAGGACCTTAGCCACTAGGCCACGCTGCCGAGCCCCAAGATTTATTTTTATTAGAAAGGCAAATTTACAGGGAGAAAAGGAAAGACAGAGACATCTTCCATTTGCTGGTCACTCCCCTAAAAGACCACAGTGGCCGGACTTGGTTGTCCTCCACTGTGTTCCCAGAGACGTTATCAGGAAGCTGGAGTGAAAGCGGAGCACCTGGGACTCCGTGTCCACATGGGATGCTGGCACCTCAGGCACAGGCTTAGCTTGCTATGCCATGGCAATGATCTCCCCCAAAGCTGGATTTCTAAAAATGTCTTGCCTGACATCCACCCGAAGAAATCACATTGATCCTAGCAATAAAGCTAAGAATTTTCTGCCCTAAACTAAAACTTCCTATCTATCCTCATTTTGTGTTTGAGGAAATAGCTCAGAAAGAATTACTATTTTTTTTTTAAGATTTATTTATTTTTATTGGAAAGGCAGATATACAGAGAGGAGAGACAGAGAGGAAGATCTTCTGTCCAATGGTTCACTCCCCAAGTGACCGCAACGGCCGGTGCGCGCCAATCCAAAGCCAGGAGCCTCTTCCAGGTCTTGCATGTGGGTGCAGGGTCCCAAAGCTCTGGGCCATCCTTGACTGCTTTCCCAGGCCACAGGCAGGGAGCTGGATGAAAAGCAGGGCTGCCGAGATTAGAACCGGTGACCATATGGGATCCCGGAGCGTTCAAGGTGAGGACCTTAACCACTATCGTGCCAGGCCCAAGAATTACTATTGATAGTAGACCAGGAAGAAAAAAACCTGACATGTTCTTTGAACAGATTTAGCTTTGGTAAAAACGTGAAAAAGAATGAAGAGGGGTGGGGCATTGTGGTACAGCAAATTAACCTAATGCTCAACTTTCATGGCCAATGTCAGAGTGCCTGCTTGGAGTCCTGGCCACTCCACACTTCTGATCAAGCTTCCTGTCACCCCCATGGAAGACATGGATGGTTCCTGGTCCTTCCCCACAAGGAAAGCAGCCCAGAGGAATCCTATCCACCTGGCTCCATGTGGGCTACCCAGTCGGATCACACTGGGCAGTAAACCTTGGCAATCTTTGACCTGGCCAATGCTGGCCATTGCATCCATTTGGAGTGTGAACTAGCAGACGGTAGATCTCTCTTGGGAGAATTTTCATCCATTTTATACCCGTGTCCAGGGTAGGGGTCGGGAGGTAGAAATAGAAGGAAAACCTGGGCCTCAATTCCTCTGAGCTCCCAATCTGAAGGCAGGCCCTGTTCTTGCCCTTTGCTGATATGCCCATGTGGGCAGCAGTGCAGCTCTCAGGGTTTTGCTGAGCTGGCCTGGCAGCTGTGTTCTTTCCATTAAGCTAGGTAACTTGGCTTACCCTCAATCTGAATGAGTGGACACACTCTCTGATTTCACCTAGAGAAGCACCCATCAGTCCCAACACCTGCACCCCACCTAAGCTTGCTGCTTTACCTCTCATGACTGTCTCACACCTCAATCCTTTTTTTTTTTTTTTTGCATGAAGACAAGCCCTCTCCACTAACAAAAGGAGGCTACTAAAATTCTAATTGAAAAATAAGATGAATTAAAAAGAATGCTTCACCTGATGTGTTGTACACTAGTTCCAAGCTCAGCTGCCCCATTTCTCATCGAGCTCCCTGCAGCGCACCTGAGAGGCAGCATGCAGTGGCCAAAGCATGTAGGTTCCTGACGCACACGTGGGAGACCTGCCCCTGGCTCCTGCTTGCAGCCTGGCCCAGTCCCAGCCATGGCAGCCATTTGCAGAATGAACAGACAGATGGAAGATCTCGCACTCTCTCTCTCCTCTTTCGGTCACTCTTTCAAATAAATAAAATAGGCTAAAAACAAAACAGAAACCTAAAATCACTAAAACCTAAAAACAAGACAGAAACCTAAAGTCACACTTCACAGGAGAGAACCAGTTAAGTGAGATGAACCTCCCAGGATTTACTTTAAACCAGGCCTCAAGTTAGAAAATCCTAATTAAAACCGCAAATTGCCAAGTCACTTGTATATGGACTTGTGTCCATGTGCCCTAAGGAGAAGGAAACCGTTTCCTAAGCCATGTGAGGCTCTCTGCCATAAAAGGCAAGGATGCTTTTGAAGCAAAGGAAACCAAGTTAACAGTCCTGGAAAAGAAACTGAAATGTTTTAGACACAAGTTTAATGAAGACTTAATTATTTTTAACACTGAGTTAACTGAGAGCTCCTATATAAGGAATTGGGGTAATGAAAAAGGAGAGGAGCAGATAGTCCCTAAAAGTGGCAGCAATAAAATCCCAAGATAAACCCAAGGATTTTCAGGGTCAGCACTGTGGCATAGTGGATTAAGACGCCACCTGTGACAGCAGTATCCCACACAAGCACCACTTCAAGACTTGGCTGCTGGGCTTCCAATCTGGCTGCCTGCTAATACACCGAGAAAAGCAACAGAAAATGGCCTAAATGCTTAGGTCCCTTCACTCACGTGGGAGTCCCAAAGGAGCTCCTGGCTCTTCAAGTGGATCTAGCCTGTCCTGGCCACTGCATGCATGTGGGGAATGAACCAGCAGATGCAAGACTGTGTCTTCCTCTCTCTGTGTCTCCCCTCTTCCATTCTGCCTTTCAAATAAATAAATAAGCTTTAAAAAAAAAAGCAAGGCTTTAAAAAAAAAGTAAGGCATTTTCAATCTTTTGAAAATATACAGAAGTACAAAAGAATTCCCCTGACACATTCATAAGACTGTTAACAGTTTGCTTAACACTTGAGCTTATCTATATATACGTATTTTTAATTTAAAAAAAAATTTTATTAGAAAGTCAGATTTACAGAGAGGAGAGACAATGATCGTGTATCTGCTGGTCCACTCCCGAAATGGCCACAACAGCCAGAGCTGAGTTGATCTGATGCCAGGAACTCTTCCGGGTCTCCCATGTGGGTGCAGGGTCCCAAGACTTTGGGACATCTTTGACTGCTTTCCCAGGCCACAAGCAGGGAGCTGGATGGGAAGTGGAGCAGCTGGGACATGACCTGGCGCCCTATGGGATCCCAGGACTTGCAAAGGGAGGATTTAGCTCCTTAGCCATCAAGTCTGGACCCCGTATACAAACTTTTTTTTTAAATTGATTTTATTGGAGAGTTAGAGAAAGAGGAAAAGATACAGAAAGAGTGATCCCAACCACTAGTTCATTCCTGAATTGCTCACAATGGCCAGAGCTGGGTCAGGCCGAAGCCCGTGAACTCAACCCAGGTCTCCCATGTGAACAGCTTGTGTGGGTTACCATGGCTGCCTCGTGGAGTTGGCATTAGCAGGAAGCAGAAGTCAGGAGCCAGAGCTGGGACTCTAACTCATCTTACCCACCAGACCAGGAGAGGCCTGATGTGGCTCAGTGGGTTAACCTGCTGCCTGCAACACTGGCAGTCTACATGGCTGCTGCTGCAGAAAAGGACTCGTGTCACTAAAGCTGCTGGGTCCTTGTATTTTTTTTTTTTAAGATTTATTTTCACTGGAAAGACAGATTTACAGAAAGAAGAGACGGAAGGATCTTCCAGCAGCTGCTTCACTCCCCAAATGGCCATGGCAGCCAGAGCTGAGCTGAGCTGATCTGAAGCCAAGAACAGAAGCCGGGAGTTTTTCTTTGCTAGATCTCTCATGTGGGTGCAGGAGTCCAAGAACTTGGCTCATCCTCTGCTGCTTTCCCAGGCCAGAAGCAAGGGCTGGATTGGAGAGGGAAGAAAAGGCACTGGAACTGGAGCCCATACGGGAGGCCAGCGCTGCAAGGCGGAGATGGGCCATTTGAGCCATTGCACCAGCCCTCCATCCTTACATACTTAAAAAGTTGTCCTTCACCTGCAGGTCGATCAGTGCTAGACTGATAGACCGGCTGGATATAGAAATTAGTTCAAGCGGTTTAGGAGCCTCTGCTTCTTTATGTCCTAATATTCAGTATTGTTGATGCTTCTGCTATCCATCAGACCTCTGCAGCATGATCAGTAGCTAGATTTTCCTCCAGAAAAGCTTTTAGAATTCACTAAAAAAAAAGGCATCTGAGGGTGCAGGCACAGCAGCCATGCACCTGCTCACGGCACCCAGCATCCTACACGGAAGCACAGGTGCAAAGCAAGAGTTTGCATTCCTGGCTCCAGCAGACGTGTGGAGAATGAAGCAGCAGACGCAAGATCACTTTCTGTCACTCTGCCTTTCACATAACGAGTTTCCTTTGGGGATCCCTACAGCTGAACCACTGCAATCAGAACTCCAACCATGGGGGGAACTGCAGGATCTGTGGTTTTACTGTGGAGTGCATGTGTCGGAGCTGGGCCTCCCCATGGCTTAGATGGAGCAGTGGACAGCATACCCAGATGTACATGGAGGATATGGCAGTCCACTGAGGCCTGCAGAGGACATCTGGTACCGTAGCAGAACAAGGAAGGCAGAACAACTTGGACAACTAACCCAGTCAAGTGTGGATAGCAAATATCTGGGTGAATGGAGACTCTAAGGTGGACTACGTCAGCCAAAGGAACTTGGAAGGATTTCCTCATCCTTGGATCTGTGATATCGACAGCATGTCAGAACTGTTGAGCTATCAAAAGCACAGGAGCAGAACCCTCAGAACATGCTCCACACTGGGGACCCTGGGATGGTAACAGATGGCTGGTCCCCATCCCTGGGTACTGAGACAGTTGAGAAGCTGGGTGCAGCTTCTCCCCTTATCTCTCCCCTTCTCCAGTACATGACGAAGAACAAAGAAGATGTGGAAACAATGGTCTTACCCACTTTCCCTTCACTTCCGGCCCTTCCCACCCTAATCAACTATATAAATATCATTAAAAATAAAACTAAAAAAAAAGTTTATGTAGAATTATAAATGCTTGGGATGGGGCTGGTCCCATGGCTCAACAGGCTAATTCTCCACCTGCAGGTACTGGTATTCATCACAGGCACCGGTTCTAGTCCTGGTTGTTCCACTTCCAACCCAGCTCCCTCTTAGCAGCCTGGGAAACCAGCAGAGGATGGACCCCTACACCTGCTTAGGAGACCAGAAGAACTCCTCACTTCAGCTACATTTACTGCAGCTGTTTGGGAGAAAGGCAAAGGATGGAAGATCTTTCTCTTTCTCTCTCTCTCCCCACCCCCATCCCCACAAATTGGCCTTTCAAATAAAAAGAAATAAATCTTTTTTTTTTAACATTTTATTATTATTGGAAAGCTGGATATACAGAGAGGAGGAGAGACAGAGAGGAAGATCTTCCATCCAATGTTTCATTCCCCAAGTGAGCCGCAACGGGCCAGTACGTGCCAATCCGATGCCGGGACCAGGAACCTCTTCCAGGTCTCCCACACAGGTGCAGGGTCCCAAAGCTTTGGGCCGTCCTCAACTGCTTTCCCAGGCCACAAGCAGGGAGCTGGATGGGAAGTGGAGCTGTCGGGATTAGAACCAGCGCCCATATGGGATCCCGGGGCTTTCAAGGCGAGGACTTTAGCCGCTAGGCCACGCCGCCGGGCCCAAAAGAAATAAATCTTAAGAAAAAAAAGGAGTTGCGAAGTGCTTGTAGCAGGAGGTTTTCAAATTGCATTAGTTTGTAGTTTCGCTCCTGGTCCTCGGAATTTTCTCTGCAGAGTTGGTCACACCAGACCACATAACTCTCTGTGTCTTCTGCCCTGGTTTTCTCTCTTCACTGGCGTGCCTTGTCATGGTGCCAGGTTTGACTCCCAGCTCGTCTCCTGACTCCAGCTCCCTGCTCATGTGCACCTTGCGGTGAGGACGCTCAAATCATCACTTCTGTGCTACCCACATAGGAGACACAGACAGAGATCCTGGCTCCTGGCTCAGCATTGGGGCAGTGAACCAGTGAATAAATTTTGTGTCTCGCCACCTTTTGAGTATATAGATAAAATGAAAAAAAAAAAAGGTTGGCTTTACAGAAATTAAATAAGTAAATAAGCAAGTTGGAATGGGGTGGGCGTTTGTCCTAAGGATCAAGAAGCTGGTTAGGACAGCCATGCCCATGTCAACGTGCCTGGGTTCGGTTCCCTGCTGCAGCTCCTGACTCCAGCTTCCTGCCAATGTGGACCGCGCCACCCACTGGGAGATCTGGACTGAGCGCCGGCTCCCAGGCATGTGTGGAGCAAACCAGAGGAGGGCGACTTATCCATCTGCGTTGTCTGTGAAAATACATACACACGTGCATACATGCATGTTTGTGAAAAAGGGCTATATACATCTGAGACACTCGTGAAAGTCACAGTTATTGGGCATACTTACTGAGCATCCTGTCACAGATGGAATAAAGTTCAGATTTTTTTTTTTAAGATTTGTTGTATTTTTATTGGAAAGTCAGAGAGGAGGAAAGACAGATCTTCCATCCGTTGATTCACTCCCCAAGTGACCTAGAACTGAACTGATCCAAAGCCAGAAGCCAGGGCCTCTTGCGGATCTCTCACACAGGTACAGGGTCCCAAGGCTTTGGGCTGACCTCGACTGCCTTCCCAGACCATAGGCAGGAAACTGGATGGGAAGCAGGGCTGCTGGGATTAGAACCGGCGCCCATATGGGATCCCAGTGCATGCAAGGTGAGGGCATTTGCTACTAGGCTACCACGCTGGGCCCTAAAGTTCAGATTTTGACACATAAATTTCTAACCCGTACTTCTTAAAATCAGCTCAGTATTTTACTGTGTTCTAGGTTCTTGAGAAACATTCAAATCAACCTAAATTGCATGTCTTCTAGCTTAGAAACCGCCTCTGTAATATTTTAATATGAACAGTGAGGTCAGATGAGACTTGAAACCTAGCGGAAATCAAGGGAAAAACAGCTTTAAAATGACATGGCCAGGGCCTGTCGCCGTGGCCTAGCGGCTAAAGTCCTTGCCTTGCACGGGCCAGGATCCCGTATGGGCGCCGGTTCTAATCCCAGCAGCCCCCCTTCCCATCCAGCTCCCAGCTTGTGGCCTGGGAAAGCAGTCGAGGACGGCCCAAAGCTTTGGGACCCTGCACCCGTGTGGGAGACCCGGAGGAAGCTCCAGGCTTCTGACTTTGGATCAGCTCAGCAATGTCCATTGCAAACACTTGTGGAGTGAACCAGCAGACAGAAGATCTTTCATCTCTGTCTCTGCTTCTGTCTGTTAATCTGACTTCCCAATAAAAGAGAAAGAGCTGCAACGGCCAGAGCTGAGCTGATCCAAAGCCAGGAGCCACAAACCAAGAGTCTCTGCTGGCTCTCCCACACGGGTGCAGTGTCCCAAGGCTTTGGGCTGTCCTCGACTGCCTTCCCAGGCCACAAGCAGGGAGCTGGATAGGAAGCGGGGCTGCTGGAACTAGAACTGACGTCCATATGGGATCCCGGCACATGCAAGGAGAGGACTTTGACCGCTAGGCTATTGTGCCAAGCCCAAAAATAAAGAAATCTTAAAAAAAAAAAAAGTTATTTAGGGGTCACTGCTTTGGTATACTAGGTAAAGCCTCCACTTGCGAAGCCAGCGACTCGTGGGTGCTGATTCAAGTCTCAGCTACACCATTTCCAATTCAGCTCCCTGCTAGTAGCCTGGGAAAAGGAGTGGAAGGTGACCCGGGGACATGGGACTTCCCACCCACATGGGAGACGTGGACAAAGCTGCTAGCTCCTGACTACAGACAGTGACAGACAGGCCAGCCCCGCCACTGTGACCATCTGAGGGGTAAGCTAGTGGATGGATAAATTTCTTCTTCTCCTCTCTCTGTAACTCTGAGCTTTGAATAAACAAAATTTTAAAAAATTAAAAAATACGATTACCTAGATTATTTCTTTTTGTTGCAAAATTATTCTTTTCCTAGATTTTTCAGAGTGAAGGAAAAACTAAATTTTTTTTTGCAAACTACAATAAAAGATACTTAGTAAATAACAAATGAAAGCAAATGAATGCCTAACATTTTCCTAATGTATTGCCCTAGTGGACTTCTTCCTTCTTGGAATGTTTCAGTACAAATTGGCTTTTTCTGATATATTTCTGATAGAATCAATGCTTATTAAATGAAAGCTTATGAGCCACATCTCCACAGAAGTAGCACAAATAATGATATTTATTTCCATTTTAAATAAACGTTTATTGGAAAGTCAGATTTACAGAGAGAAGGAGAAAGAGGAAAATCTTCCATCCATTGATCCAATCCCCAAGCAGCCACAATGGCCAGAGCTGTGCCAATCCAAAGCCAGGAGCCTGGAGCCTCTTTTGGGTCTCTCTCACGGGTGCAGAATCCCAAGGCTTTGGGCTGTCCTCAACTGCTTTCCCAGGCCACAAGCAGGGAGCTGGATGGGAAATGGAACAGCTGGGACACAAACCAGCACCCATATGGGATCCCAGTTCATGCAAGGCGAGGACTTTGGCTACTAGACTACTGCATTGAGTCATATTCCTATTTTAAGTTTTTTATTTGAAAAGCAGAGATACAAACTAAGAGAAAGCTTCCCTTGTTGCTTTCCCCCTTATTGAGCTGCAGTCCTTGGTGCCAGGCTGAGGCCAGGGGCTGGGAACTCAAGGGGAGGCTCCCGAGCGGGTCCCAGGTATCGTGAGTAGAACTGGAGCCATTGCCTGCTTTCTCCCACGACGTACACTTGCAGGAAGCTGGGATTTGGAGCAGAACTGTGACTTGAAACCAGATACTCCTGTAGTAGGCGGTTTGACTGCTAGACCAAATCATCAAAGAATAATACTGATTTTTTTTAAAAAAAGATTTGTTTATTTTTATTGGCAAGGCAGATCAGATATACCAAGAGAAAGAAGGACAAAGAGAAAGATCTGCCATCAGCTGGTTTACTCCCCAAACTGGTGCAACAGCTGGAACTGAGCCGATCCGAAGCCAGGAGTCTGCACCTTCTTCCAGGTCTCCCATGCATGTGCAGGGTCCCAAGGCTTTGAGCCATCCTCTGCAGCTTTCCCAAGCCACAAGCAGGAAGCTGGATGGGAAGTGGAGCAGCAGGGACATGACTTAGCACCCATATGGGATCCTGGCCCTTGCGAAGTGAAGATGTAACCATTGAGCCATCACACCAAGTACAATGAATGATGTTGATTTTTAAAGCTTTTTTTCATTCATTCTATTTTGTATTTGTTTGAAACATATACACAGCCAGATAGAGATGTTCTGTGTGCTGGTTGACTCTCCAAAGACCTGTAACAATAAGGGCCTGGCCAACCAAAGTGTTGAATTCAATGCAGATCTTCCTTGCAGTCGGTAGGGATTCCACACCTTGGATCCATACCTGCTGCTTCCCAGCGTGGGCATTTAGAAGGAATGCTGGTGGGAATTCCAACTAGGGCACACCAGTAAGAGCTGCAGCTGGCCTATGCAACAACGTAACAACTGCAGGAATAAGGATACTAAAAATAAAAAAGGTAAGGGGGGCAGGGAGGCAATGCTGTGTGTAGCAAGTGAAGGAGGCACCAGCATCCCATGTGGGCACCAGTTCTAGTCCAGACTGTTGTACTTACAGTCCAGTTCCCCGTTAATGTACTGGGAAATCAGCAGAGGATGGCTCCAGTCTTTGGGCCCCTGCACTCATATGGGAGACCCAGAAGAAGCTCCTGGCTTCGGATCAGCTGAGCTCCGGCCGTTGTGGGTACTTGGGTAGTGAACCAGTGGATGGAAGATCTTGCTCTCTGTCTCAGTCACTCTGCAGATCTGACTTCCAATAAAATAAGTAAATCTTTTTTTTTTTTTTAAAAGTAATTAGCTAGAAAAGTTCATGATCTGTACCCTCTCTTGAGTCACATGTCATTCCTTTTTAAGCCAAGAAAATGATAATTACAGCAGCCTTTTTTTCCCCCTAAAAATAGTGACTGTGCCGTGGAAGTTGTGAAGACACCAAGAACGAACAGCAGATGGGCTTTTTGGCAGACAGGAGGCCGGCCTGACTGGCGGCGGCAGGAACTGGCTAGCACTCCCGCATACGGTGCTGGTAATTCCGCAGTCAATTAAGGAACTGTCATGCAGGATCTGCCAGTTGAGAGACATCTTAACTATCTTTTCTTACAGCCAGAAGCATCTCCTTTGAAGCCTCCCGGGCAGCCTGTCTTGGATTCCCTGTTAACAGCCCAAGGAGGTAGCCCTCCAGGAGCTGTATGGAGATGCCAGGTCACATCGCTCATGTGAGATGCTGCTGACTGGTGTGATCATGTGTCATGATCTGAACAGCAGGTGCACAGTGGGGTCGTGTATCCATGACTAGTTATTGAAATGAGACTCTGAGTGCCTGACTGTACACAGAGTAACTCCTACTTTCTGGCTGATTATACAGTCAGAGGCTCCTGGGAACACAAACAGCTCTCCCTCCCCACTTCTCTTTCTAATAGCCATCACTTTCCCTTTTCTTTTTTTTTTTTTTTAAAGATTTATTCATTTTATTACAGCCAGATATACACAGAGGAGGAGAGACAGAGAGGAAGATCTTCCATCCGATGATTCACTCCCCAAGTGAGCCGCAACGGGCCGATGCGCGCCGATCCGATGCCGGGAACCTGGAACCTCTTCCAGGTCTCCCACGCGGGTGCAGTGTCCCAAAGCATTGGGCCGTCCTCAACTGCTTTCCCAGGCCACAAGCAGGGAGCTGGATGGGAAGTGGAGCTGCCGGGATTAGAACCGGCGCCCATATGGGATCCCGGGGCTTTCAAGGCGAGGACTTTAGCCGCTAGACCACGCTGCCGGGCCCCATCACTTTCCCTTTTTATCTTCTTTCCTCAGAGTCAAATGTCCCTACAAAGGAGTGGAGGACCCTCTGCAAACTTTCGTTTGTGTCTCTACATTATGGTCCTCCTCCCTTGCCCTCACCCCTCTTCTTTCTACATGTGGGTGCAATGCAAAACTCCACGTCAGTGCAATAAATAACCCTCTTTGGGCTGCCACAGTGGCACGTTAGTTTAGTCCTCCACCCACATGGGTGCCAGTTTGAGTCCCGGCTATTCCACTTCTGATCCAACTCCCTGCTAATGTATGTGGGAAAGCAGCGAGGGATGACCCAAATCCTTGGGCCCCTGCACCCATGTGGAAGGCCCGGAAGCTGCCGGCTGCTGGCCTAGTCCTCACTGATGCATCAGTTGGGGGAGTGAACCAGTGGGTAGAAGATAACTGTTTCATTCTTCTTCCTCTTCATCTTCTTCCTCTCTTCCTCCTCTTCCTTCTTCACTGTAAACCTGCCTTTCCAATTAAACAAACAAACAAAACAGGAAAGTGGAGGCATATGTACAAGGGCGTACCATTTTCTCGGCGTAGTAATGAGAAAGTTTAGAGTGAACCAGTGCATGGATGAACCTCTGTCTCTCCTTCTTCTGTAACTCTTTCAAATAAAAACAAAATCAATCTTTTAAGAAAAACATCCTTTTCACCGTGCTGAATACCTATTGTATAATTAGTGCACTGAAGTGGATAAAAAATACTTTTGTGAAGAGTTTCCAATGGTTTTAGAAATGAGACTAAATAATACACATGACATTATGAACGTAAACTAGGCCTATGTCGCAAACATTTTAAACACAAAAGGGGACAGTTCTGAGCCTGGAAAGGTACAATGAGGACCATACTGTCTCTTTTTAAGTTTTATTTATTTATTTGAAAGGCAGAGTGACAGAGATCTTCCATCCACAAGTTCACTCCCCAGCGGGCAGAGCTGAGCTGATCTGAAGCTAGGAGCCAGAGTTTCTTCCATGTCTCCCACTTGGGTACAGGGGTCCAAGGACCAGAGCCGTCATCTGCTGCTCTCCTAGGCCATTAGCAGGGAGCTGGATGGGAAGTGAAGCAGCCAAGACTTGAACTGGCACCTCATTTTAGTTAGTATCCTCACCAGGTATGTCCTCAATTCCAACTAGAACATTAAGTCAGTCCTAATTCCTTGACCCGGTCTGTATCTTATTGGCCACGCACTTCTGGAGTGTAACTGACAAACAGGGTTTCTTTTCATTCTTCTTTTTTTTTAAAAAAATTCTTTTTATTTGAAATGCAGATTTACAGAGAGAATAGGAGAGACAGAGAGTGAGATATGCCATCTGCAAGTTCACTCCTCAAATGACTGCAACAGGTTGGAGCTGGGCCAGTCCAAAGCCAGGAATCTGGAGCTTCTTCCAGTGTGCAGGAGCCAAGTACTGGGCCGTCTTCTGCTGCTTTCCCAGGTACGTTAGCATAGAGCTGGATTGGAAGTGCAGCAGCTAGGACTCAAACCAGCATCCATACGGGATGGCAGCTCATTAGACAAAGGCTTAGCCTACTAAGCCATAGCACCAGCCCCAAAGATTCTCTCTCTCTCTCTCTCTTTTTTAAAATTTATTTTGAATTTTATGGTTTAATTCCATAGGATCTGGGATTCCCAACCTCCTCCCAAATTCCCACCCCCTGACTGATTTTCCTCATATTAGGTTTTTTTTTTAAAGATTTTATTATTATTGGAAAGCCGGATATACAGAGAGGAGTAGAGACAGAGAGGAAGATCTTCCATCCAATGTTTCACTCCCCAAGTGAGCCGCAACGGGCCGGTGCACGCTGATCCGATGCCGGGAACCAGGAACCTCCTCCAGGTCTCCCACGCAGGTGCAGGGTCCCAAAGCCTTGGGCCGTCCTCAACTGCTTTCCCAGGCCACAAGCAGGGAGCTGGATGGGAAGTGGAGCTGCCGGGATTAGAATCGGCGCCCATATGGGATCCCGGGGCGTTCAAGGCGAGGACTTTAGCTGCTAGGCCACGCCGCCGGGCCCTCCCCATATTAGTTTTTAAACATTTTATTTTTCTTTCACGGTATAGTTCCATAGGTTTTGGGGTTGCCTTTGCCCTTCCCCAAGGTCCCTCCCCCACTGTGTGGATTTCCTCTCTAGTTTCACAATGGATGTCTTTCAGGAACAGTCACATGTCCATCGTGTTGGGGTTGAAGTGTTTCCCAACAGTGTAGGCATGGACATTGTCAGGGAGTTATCGTCCCACTGTTAGGATAGTTTCAGTTCACTGGGAATCCATCTCTGGTCTGTATGCATAAATACATATAGCACTTTGTCTCCATATCCGAACATATCCGTCTCCAGTACATTTCCATTATATATTCCGTAATTTACAGAATCAGTGAGTACAGTCCACGTCAGGGTGGAAATAATAAGTTTTCATCAATGTGAAGTTAACAAACATGCTGGAAAAATAGAAATGCATCGCAGGAGTGTTGAAAACAGGAATCCAAAACCCTCTTGTAGGAACAGATGCCAGTGCATGACTCTCGTGGCACTGAAGGAATTCCAATTAATAACTAGAACTTTATTATTCATGATATGTGGTACAACAGTGCTGAAATGGAATTTACTATCTAAAGTGTTTACAAGCAATCTCTTATGATCAATTCATGAATCACAAGAACTTATTGGGGGCCCGGCGGCGTGGCCTAGCGGCTAAAGTCCTCGCCTTGAAAGCCCCGGGATCCCATATGGGCGCCGGTTCTGATCCCGGCCGCTCCACTTCCCATCCAGCTCCCTGCCTGTGGCCTGGGAAAGCAGTCGAGGATGCCCCAATGCATTGGGACCCTGCACCCGCGTGGGAGACCCGGAAGAGGTTCCTGGTTCCCGGCATCGGATCGGCGCGCACTGGCCCATTGAGGCTCACTTGGGGAGTGAATCATCGGAAGTGAACATCTCCTCCTCTCTGTATATCCGGCTTTCCAATAACAATAAAATCTTTAAAAAAAAAAAAGAATGTGAACTTATTGGGAGAGACACAGATAACTAGGAAGTGCAAAAAAGAAAAATTGCCCGCAAAATAATTAGATTTTTTACTCTACAAAATTGCGTATTGAAATAAGCAAGAGCCATTCTAAAAGAAGATGAGCAAAACAACCCCTAGCCATACCAGCCTCGAGATTTTTAATGGAAGTTATCTTATATTAGAATACACATGTGGTATCTGACCTTTTAGAATTGGCTCATTTCACTTAGCATACTGGTCTCCAATTCAGCCTATTTGATTGCAAATGATTGTATTTCATTCTTTTTTAGTAGTTGAGTAGAACTCCATAGAATAGATGAACTACAGTTTCTTTACTACCCAGTCCTCTGTCGAAGGGCATTTAGGTTGTCTCCAGGATTTTGCAATTGTTGATTATGCTGCAGTGAATACAGGGTTGCATGTATCACCAAAGATCATCAAAGATATATGAGCTCTCTGATATCTTGGATATATTCCCAGGAATTGGATTGCTGGGTCACATGGCAGGGGAATTTTCAGTTGCCTGCGTATTCTCCATACTAACTCCCACAGTGGCTGCACCAGCCTGCATTCCCACCAGCAGTGGAGTAGGCTCCCTTTCCTCCTACGTCCTGACCAACAGGTACTGTTGGTAGTTTTCTCTTTGTGAGCCATTCTTATTGGAGTTAAGTGTAACCTCAGTGTTGTTTTTATTTGGATTTCCCTTATTTCTAAGAAGTTTGACCATTTTTCATGTCTGTTAGCCATTTGGATTTGTTCCTTTGAAAAGTATCTGCCCATTTCCAGTGAATCAAGACGGTGGAATAGGGTAAGGACACGTTTAAATGGATGGAGAAACGTTACCCAGTGTGAAGCAGAGGGCATATTCCAGGAAACAGAAGACAGAAAAATTGCAGAGGGGTACCAGAGACTGACAAACACAGGAAAGCAGCAGACACAACAGTGTGGTGTTGCAATGACCCCTAAACCAGCGGCATTCAGTGAGTAGTAATCCGAATTGCAGTGGCAGCCAGAACCCTACCAGCAACAAGGTGGGAAGGGACATTTACCAGGAGCTCCGGAGGTGAACCCAGACAAAGAACTGCCCGTCCTGCTGGTCTGTTTGATTTGACCAGGAGCAGAGACAGAACAGCAGGTCCCAGATGGGCAGTGCAGGAACAGGGTGGATTTCACAACACAGTCTGCCCCCTAAAGCCAAATCAGGCCCATTTTGTTTAAGGAGGCAAAGGCTATGGGACAGGACTGAGCCTTCACTGAACTGAGAGTGAACTCATTTATGGCTCAGTGAATTGCAACAACCACATGGCATCCTACAGGTTCCACCCAAGACAGGTCCAGGTGGTTCTCAGACCTGACAGCTAGCAGATCAAAAGCTCCAGTAGTGGCACATCAGGTGCCGTTTTGTACGATGTGTCAAAGGCTTTAAGACTGCAGGGACGGGCCCGGCGGCATGGCCTAGCGGCTAAAGTCCTCACCTTGAACGCCCTGGGATCCCATATGGGCGCCGGTTCTAATCCCAGCAGCTCCACTTCCCATCCAGCTCCTCCTCTGTGTATATCTGGCTGTAATAAAATGAATAAATAAAAAAAAAAGTTTAATATAACTTTTACCTGAACACGCACACACAGCAAATGAAAAACAAAAACAAAAAAGGCCAGAGCTGAGCCAACCTGGAAGCCAAGCCAGGAGCTTCTTGCATGTCTTCCCCATGGGTGTAGGGCCAGAGGGCCTTGGGCCACTCTCCATTGTCTTCCTGGGCCATAAGCAGGGAGCAGGATAGGAAGTGGAGCAGCCGGGACTAGAACCAGTGCCCATACTGGATGTCAGCAATGCAGGCCGATTAGCCTGTGCTGTGTGGGCCCCAGAATTACATTCTGCCAGTGAGAGACTAAATTTTTTTGTTTTAAAGGCAGTGACCAGGCTCACCCACCTGTTGAATTTTGACTATGATAGCTGGGAGCTGGGCCCAGGCAAAGCTAGGACTCTGGAATTTATCCTACATTACTTTAAAAACCTGAATACATTTTTCCCTTGAGGGAGAGATCTTGCATCTACTGGTTTACTTCCCAAATGCCCACAACAGTTGAAGTTGGTTTAGAACAAAGCCAAGGAGACTCCCAAGGTGTGACGTATCACTGCACCGCAATATCAGCCCCTCATTTCACTTTCTTTTCTAAAATTTGTTTATCTTTAAAGATTTGTTTATTTTTTATTGGGAAGTCAGATATACAGAGAGGAGAGACAGAGGGGAAGATCTTTGGTCCGTCCGTTGATTCACTCCCCAAGTGGCTGTAACAGCCAGAGCTGAGCCAATCCAAAGCCAGGAGCTTCTTCTGGGTCTCCCACGTGGGTGCAGGGTCCCAAGGCTTTGGGATGTCCTCTTCTGTTTTCCCAGGCCACAGGCAGGGAGCTGGATGGGAAGCCAGGCCACCAGGATTAGAACTGAAAGTCATATGCAGGCTGCATGCAAGGTGAGAATTTTAGTCACTAGGCTAACGTGCTGGGCCCCCTTTCACACTTTCCATTCTCTAGTTTTTAGAGAATTATATCTATAGTTTAGAGAATCTAAAACTAGTAGCTTGACTATTCAGATGTCTCCTTCCACCTCTTCAGCCCAGCTGATGAATTTACTTTGGCAGTTTTGCTTCAGGTGCCAGGAACTGGAACCGGGGCTCTCAAACGGGTGGCAGGAGCCCCCATGACTTGAGCCGTCACTGGCAGGAGCTGGACCTGGGAGGCGTAGCCAGGTACTCTGACATAGGTGTGGGCATTTTGACTGTTGGGCCAGACACCTGCCTCTGTTACTCTGTTTCTTAGTCTATCGGCATCTTTGTGTGCTGCTGAAAGCAAAACCTGCCTTTCGTGGTGGAACTCTCGGCCGATCTGACAGAGGCGTTTACGGAACTCCTCAAAGCTTACTGGGGCAGCGCACCGCCTTTCACATCTTCCCAATGGTACTTCTACTTAAAATCAGCTTTTTTACTTTCTAGGGTAGGTGGAACAGGGTGTTTCAGGCATGATACATGCAACCTCAAGTGAATTACTTTGTGATACGAAGTTTCAAATGCTATCGTCTGTTCTTTAGAGAATGCTCCTTGGGGGGTGCTGTGAAGGATGAGCTAAAAGTAGTGGAACAGTTATCTGGATAGTATGGTTTTTGATTAGGTTTTTCATTTCATAAACAGAGACTTAAAATCATGCATCTTAAAAAATACCTGCTCTGTACTGAGGCATCAAATGAAAAAAAATTTCTTTAGGGTCAGGCACCATGGCACAACAGGCTAATTCTCCACCCTGCAGTGCCAGCATTCCATGTGGGTGCTGGTGTGTATTCTGGCTGCTCCAAAGCCTAGGGAGCCTGCACCCATGGGAGAGATCTGGAAAAAGCTCCTGGCTCCTGGCTTCAGCTTAGCTCAGCACCTGCCTTTGCAGTCATCTGCGGAGTGAATCAGCAGACAGAAGATCTTTCTTTCTCTCTGCAAATCTAACTTTCAAATAAAAATAAATAAATCTTAAAAATTTTTCCTTTGTTTTCTGAGAAAGGAAAAGTTGAAAGAATACAAGAAAAATACAAGAATACAAGAAAAAACAAACAACTACTTCAGCGCAGGTGTGTGAGACACTGCTTGGGGTAATGTGCATGCTCTGAGGACTGGTAGGTTCAGTCCAGTTGAGGCACTGCACACCCAGGAAGCAGCAGTGAGGGCTGGAGCAGACAGGCTCCCGCCGCAGGCAGAGCACCTGGGGTGGCTTCCCTGCTCCTGGCGTCGGCCCAGGCCCAGCCCCAGCTTTCTAAGGTATCTGGGATTGATCCAGCCACTGTGTGAGCCCTTTTCCAAATGTGTCATCTACATATCTAGTAGCAGTCAAATATTTTACAATTATCTGTCTCGTGTGTTCCCGATCAAAAACACAATGTAATAATGAAAATATAAAACAGAGAATGCAAAGATTCTAGATATTTAAGAATAAAAACCACACAGACATGTTTTAAAGAAGCTGTTTTCATTCTTTTTTTAGATTACAACACACATACAATAAAGTGAATTTTATCAAAATACAGCACATTTCTTCTACTATATTCATAAAAATCAATTCCTATGTAAATAGTACTGGAAATCAACTAAAATGAGTTAAAATTTACAAAGAGTTGTTAAAGGGTTTCAATCAAAATTATTAAAACTATACAGTACAATAACCAATTGACAACATATTGAAAGAAGTGCAATATTTGAATTCACATATTTTCAAAAGTGCTGCCTATTCACTTGGACTAGCAACTGTGGGACACGAGTCCAAATGACTCTTGCAGAAATAACGCAGGTGGGTGTTTTATCACTAGTACTATAAGAATCTTTATCAAATCAGAGTTAAAGAAAAGCATAACATATTAAAAATCCCCATATTCTCTTCTTTTTAGTAATTAAAAATGAGTTGCAAGAACTGAATATTGCTCTAATGACTAGCCTCATCTGAAACATTTATTGGTCTTCTATGGCACTTTTGCTGGTCCAAATAACCATGCATTAAATCTTATCATTCCACGTGACTCAAATTTTATTTGATTATGTAGAAGAAAAACAATTAATGGTTTGGAAAATAAAAATAAACCTATATCATCAAATGTTTGTTACAGTAACTAGGAACAAAGGCAGTTGGTGGTAAAACATTATGACACCGATACACTTAAGGAACCCTTTCCAGACTCGGAAGTGTTGAGTTCACATTGACCATGACCTGGAGGAACAGCCCTTCCCTGGCAGCCCGCGGCCCGCCCTCAGCCCCAGCGCTCCACAGCAGCTCTCCCTGTGCCAGTTGCCCAAGCTTGCTTTGGTTTCCTAGCTCCACGCATGCTCCACGTCTCCTCCTACTTCACCAAGGCAATGCAAGGCCGAATGAAAATCAAAAGGCTTTCCTAAACCTCAGACTGCGTTATAGCTAACACAGTTTTAAACTGGCCATTTTAGTTTCACTTGCTGTTTAAAATAAAAATTATAAATTACATTTAAATGGAGTACTATTATAAAACAGATTACAAGTACCACCATTTACAAACAAACAAAAAAAGTGAGGGGGATTTCCATAGCACAAAAAATGCATGGACATGCATCCACAGTAGAGTTAAAAAATTTCCTCTAAAAAAATTAAAAATGGAATCACCAGTAACAAAGGTACAGTCGATGGCTGTGACAACAGACTGTAGAGCTCATAACACGTTATTGTCTTTTCCACTTCTTTAAAAAGACATTACACAATTATTGCATTATTCTATCAATAAAGAAGTTGACAGATACCTTTTGTTTTTTTCATTCTTTACTTCCAGACTTACAGGAAATAATTTTTTAATCTGGCCTTGGAAAGTGAACCCACCAGCACAACCTTCACCTACCCACTCTTCAATTCAATACGCACATAGCAAAAGCCGACACTTCAAAGCTCTGCCCACGTCAAAAAACATCAATACCAGTTGAATAAAAATAAGGGCATAAAGCTATGAGATAGATAGCTCTGCCATCTAGCTCTGGGCTACAATCAAGGCTAACTATTGCCTTGCAAACAGTTCAGTCATGTATGAAATTCAAAAATAAAACTACAATCTATACAAAAACAATTATAGGTTTGTTTTTGTAGCCTTGATTGCTATGTTTAAAAACCTAACTGTCATTTTTATATGGTATGAATCCAACAGTCTTTGTGTTCTGTACAGTGGTTCTTTCCCTCTAACCACAAGCTCCATTAGTTCATGAATGTACAAACTGGAACATAATTGCGGTTCTTTGTGTATAAAAATAGTCAAGCTCTCCACGTCCCCTGTGAGCATCTTCCAGTCACTCTCGCCAGCTTCCCCCTTTCTCCGCACTGCTTACGAGGAAACTTCGCGTATAATGAGGAGTTCCACCGGATTCTGGAAGGTTTTAAGCAAAGACACTGCCTGTCCATGTTCAATGTTGATAAAACTGTAGCCATTAGCCTAAAAGAAAAGAGGGAAAATGTTAAAAATATTTCACAGTAATTTATTTGCTCTACTGCACTTCAATTTCTGACAGGTAGTTCACAAACATGGGAGAAAGTAACAGTTACGTTGGAATTTACACAAACACACAGGCTCACGGACCCTACCCCATTCCTGTGGAAATAAGACCTTGGAAGCTGCAGCTTAAGACTTTGCATTTTGTTCATATGTTCAGACAAATTTTATGGGACACCCCACTGTTAGTAAATATGTCTCTAATTCCCTATCAGACATGGTACTCTGTGTGCGTGTGCATTCGTGCCCGAAGTAGCCTGGACTCACCAGGACAGGCCAGCCTTCTGTATGCCTTTTCAGACCAAGATCACAGGACCTGCATATAACGCTAACATTACTGAGGGGTTACTCTGTACATACAGATCTGAGTGTTTCATATGAATTGAACTGCTTTTTCAAAAATTTAAAAAGTAATACTTTTAAAAAATTGACTTTTATTTGAAAGGTCAAGTTACAGAGAGAAGAGACAGGGGGAGATCTTACACTTGTTGCTTCCTTCCCCAAATGACCACAGCGGCCAAAGCTGAGCTGATTCCAGGCCAGACCACAGAGCTTCCTCAGGTGTCACACATGAGGGAAAGGTCCCAAGAACATGAGCAGTCCTTTGCTGCCTTCCCAGGCCATAAGCAGGATGCTGACACTTTATATGGAGGCTTAGCTTACTACGCCACTGCACCTGACCTAAATGCCTTGATTTTTATAACACTCAAAGAATAATGTTTCATCTTCTTTTAGGAAGAAAAAAAAAAAAAAAATCCAGGCATGGGGCGGCAAAGCAACTTAGCTCTAAAAGCGCAACAACAGATTCCCAAGTGGGTCAGGAAAAGTTAAGTGTGTAAATGAGCGTGTGTGTGTGGAGGGGAGGGAAGCAGGGTGGGAACACATCAAAAGCTGAAGACAACGTGGCAGGCTTGGCGTGATAGCCTAGCGCCTGCATCCTCGCTCCGCATCCACTGGGATCCCACATGGGTGCCCGTTCATTTCCCTGCTGCTCTGCTTCCCAGCCAGCTCCCCCGACTGTGGGCCTGGGAGGGCACTGCAGGATAGCCCAATGCCTTGGGACCCTGCACCCATGTGGCAGACCTGGAGGAGACCCCAGACTCCTGGCTTCAGACTGACTCAGCTCTGGTCATTTTGGTCACTTGCGCAGTGAACCAACAGACACAGGATCTTTCTGTTTCTCCTTCTCTCTGTAAATCTGTCCTTCCAATAAAAAAAAAAAATCTTTATTAGAAAAAAAAAGAGAAAAACAGACAGACAGACAACATAGCAAAATAGGGGTAACTGGTGGCCAAGAAAAAAAGGGTGTATATAGGTATTTGTCTAGTCTTGCACTTTTAAGTTTGAAATAATTCTAAAAGTTTAAAAAATGATATATATAAACATTTTAAAATTATGACATGTGACTCCCTAAATTATGTTTTTGTTTAAAAACTGGAGCAGCCTATTGGAGTATAGTTTCAGTTACTAAATTTTAATAGCTCTATCATAATTTTTGGTTTGGGGATTATTTTTCTTTTAAAGGTTCACTTACTTTTATTTAAGAGGCAGATTTATAGAAAGAGTAGAAATACAGAAGTCTTCCACTTGCTGGTTCACTCCCAAATGACCAGAACGGCGAGACCTGAGTCGATCCAAAGCCAGAGCAGAGCTTCTTTGGAGTTTCCTACACGGGTGCATGGGCCCCAGGACTAGAACCCTTTTCCACTGCTTTCACAGGCAACAGACAGGAAGGTGGACTGAAAGCGGAGCAGGTGGGACTCAAGCCAGCCCCCAGTGGGGATGCTGGTGCTGCAGTCTGAGGATCAGCCTGCAAAGCCACGGTCTGCAGCACTGGCATTTCATATATGTGCTAGTTCCAGTCCCGCTTGCTCCACTTCAGATCTAGCCCCCTGCTGCTGTGGCCTGGGACAGCAGCAGAAGATGGCCCAAGTGCTTGGGTTCCTGCATCTATGTGGGAGACCTGGAAGAAACTCCTGGTTTCTGTGGTCATTTAGGGGAGTAAACCAGCAGAGGGAAGGTCTCTCATTCCTTGCAAACAAATTTAAAAAATAAATCTCTTTAAGAAATGCCTGTGTTGGAATACTGGCTCTAACTCGTGCACTTGAGTCCCTGTCGACTATTTCAGTAACTTGAATTGAGTTCTCCCTCCTGACTTGTGACCTGGGTCAGCCCCAGCTGCTGCAGGCACCTCAAGGAATGACCTATTACCAACAGATGGGAGCTCTGTCTCTTTGCCTTTCAAATTAAGAATAATAATTTAAAAAAGAGTAAGAAAGATTAATACCTAAATGAATAACAACAGTGCAGGCAGAGAGAGAGAACAGTAGCTGTGTTTCTCTAAGGCCTGTCTTCTAAATCAGAGCTACACTGCAGAAGTCCAGACAGAATGAGTATTTGATGAACACTGGAAGAGAGGGCACAGGTTAAAATAAAAATATCTTAATTACCTGAATAATCTTATCACCTGGTTGCAGTAATTTCGATGCTGGTCCTTCAGGCTGTACTCTTGTTACAAATATACCCTTGAGAAACAACAAAAAACAGGATGCATAAATAACAGAGTACTACAGAGCAATTTTATTTTCACACCATGTAAATACCTGAAAGATATTCAGATATTCTCACAATTCTTCAATATTGCTGAAAATCTAATTACTTAATCTTTTGACCTCTCCTGCCCTTTTCAAGATGTATTTATGTGTGCTCTGAAGACAGAGTTAATTTCTTGGTTCGTTCTCCACACGGCCACTGCAGCCAGAGCTACGCCAGGCCAAAGCCGCGAGGCACATGCTTCTTGCAGGTGACCCCTTTGGGCACACGGGTCCAAGGCCTTTCCCAGGCCAGAATCACGTGTTGCACTGGAAGCAGAACAGCTATGTGGTGTTGTCTTTGCTCCCGGGAGCCTAATTTGTGCACCAGAGGCTGGGTGCCAACATAATTGTTTTTTAGTGCCAGTCATATTCTGACTTGAAAAAGCTGAGACAGTTCCATGTGTTGGCTGCTCTATTTTGGTTCAGTTCCTTGCTATGGTGTCTGGGAAAGCAGTGAAAGAGGGTTCAAGTGTTTAGGGCCCCTGCCACCCTCTTGGGATACCAGGACACCAGGATGAAGTCTTGGGCTCCAGGCTTCAGCCTCACCCTACCCTGACAGTTTCAGCCATTTGGAGAGTAAATCAGCAAATGGAAGAATTCTTTCTTCATCGCTTCCTCTATATTATTCTTTTAAATAAATTAATGTTAAAAAAAGAAAATTATGGAATTATTTTCACAGAGATTGAAAATTAAGAAGTGTCTGGGGCCAGAACGTGGCCTGTGCAGCCAGCCTCTTCTGTGGTGACCAGTTCTGACCCAGCTCCCTGGTAACGGATCTGAGAACAGGGGAAGATGGTCCAAGTGCCTAGACACCTGCTGCCACACAGGAGTCCTGGCAGGAGCTCCTGGCCACTGTGCCCATCTGGGGAGTGAGTTAACACAGGGAAAAATCTGTAGCCCTCACTTTCAAATATTGTTTTTTAAAAGAAAGAAAATTAAAAAGTACTTGATATTATCTTGAACATTTAAAAATTTTGGTTACATTTTCTCCCTCAATTAGAATGAATTGATCAGGTATCAAAAAAAAATACAAAGGGAAATTTAAAAAGATGGTATATAACCAGATTTACAGAAGCATCTGTTTGAGTCACTTAAACACAACAGCTACTGAACTGATAAACAAAGCTTACATCGTCATCAGGCTTGAATGGGTTTCCTCTACCTCCAACACCGCCTGAAATGCTAAATCCGAGTTCTGGATCCTTTTCAATTCTTATTCGAATCTGAGTTAATATGAAAATAAAGAATGCTGTCATTATTATTTCAAAAAAGTTACAATATAATATTCATATTTAAATATTGGTGAATTAAATTAAAACAAACATGTAGGTATTCATCAAAAATAAACATTTGGGCAGATGAAATGACACACCACCACAAATACTATGTTAATGAGTTAGTGAGTTAAAGACACAGCTGGGTTATAAAGCATAGCTCCTATTTCATTGCTAATCAGAGAATTAATACTGACCCTATTTTTAGATAGGATGGATTCCAATGACATCACAAAACCTGAGTGTTATCAGCTTACACTGTGAAATATCTAAATCAAACACTATCTCTGTCTAATGACTGTTTTGTAATGCATCTAAACCATCCACTGGTGTTTTGGGGATACTGACTCTTCATTTTCTAAAATTGTTCACATAATTCAAATAGGTTGGGATTTTAAAATATGATCAATTGTAGTTATTACAATCTAACTATAAAAATGGTATAAAAGCTAAACTTTTCCCAGATTACTTCTTTTTATCACTCAGCCAAGACAAAGCTTCTAATATTACTGATGATTTCATCAATAAGCCATCAAGATATATGAACGTTCTATGACTTTTAAAGTACTTTTTAAGATTAAATATTCAGGGCTCGGCGGCGTGGCCTAGTGGCTAAGGTCCTCGCCTTGATCCCATGTGGCCACTGGTTCTGATCCCGGCAGCTCCACTTCCTCTCTGTCTCTCCTCCTCTCAGTATATCTGACTTTGTAATAAAAATAAAATAAATCTTAAAAAAAAAAAAGATTAAATATTCAGGGGCTGGCACCATGGCTCAACAGGTTAATCCTCCACCTTCAAGCACCAGCACCCTATATGGGTACCAGTTCGTGTCCTGGTTACTCCACTTCCCATACAGCTGCCTGTGGCCTGGGACGGCCCAAACCCTTGGGACCCTGCACCTACGTGGGAGACCGGAAAAAGCTTCTGGCTTCTGGCTTTGGATCGGCTCAGCCTTGGCCATTGTGGCCATCTGGAGAGTGAACCAGTGGATGGAAGAATTTCATTGTCTCTCCTTCTCTCTGTAAATCTGCCTTTCAAGTAAAAATAAATAAACCCTTAAAAAAAGACTAAATATCCAAAGACCAGTAATCCAACAGATTTCCAAAATCAGTGGACTAAATAAGCCTGTGGCACAGAACATTTCATTTCTGCTTAGTGACCTACTTTCTACATTCATAAAGGTCTGACTACTACAGTATTATCAATCAGTTCTAGAAAAGCAATCTTACACACAAAAAAGGGGCAGAACCCATCCAGAAATATTAACTCCCATGACAATGATCTGTGAAGTTTAGCATCATATTAACTTAACTAAAACTTTAAAAATGACAAAACCTATTGAAATCCTAGAATTATTCTAATAATTAAATAACCTATAGAAATACATGACAAGCTCAGTCTCATATTTCAAACAGTCTTAATTATTCTTACCTCTTGCTTTGCCAGTTCATGGCCTGGTCTAGCAGAACAATGGGGCTGTATGTATGGAGGCTGGTGGGCCACTTTCAGCATCAAGTAATCAATTAGTTGTTCTCTAGAGGGATGCCTTGCCACAGATGCCTGAGGGGGGTGATGTATTTGACTATAATTGGCCTGAGGCCTGAGAGGCTGGCCCATCTGTCCATTACTCAAAGGCATCTAAGAAAAACATGAAGTATCTTAAAATGACCAATAACAATATCTTATTACAAATATTTGGATTTCTTTTTCTTAGAGCATAATAAAAGCACTAAGTTTTAATATCTAAATTACACAACGCCACGCCAATTAGTATTTTTCTCTAATTTCAAACCTTAAAAGAAAGAAGATTTTGTTGTTTTCATTCTAAACATCCTCATGTGTTGGTTGATATTCACTCTTTTAAGCTTCTAAATGAAAAACTATCATAATTATATTTTAAATTATTATTAGATATAAACGTTTCTATCTTTTTACGGCAAGCGTTAAAATGATAGTGTTTAGAACTTTCAAAATTTCAGTAAGCATCGTATCTTTCCTCATATTAAAGTTAATCAAATACACATTCATGCAAGTATATCCATTGGTTTTTCTTTAAATAATTTTGTGGTACTCTTTTCCCTAACTTGCATTTATCTTTCCGTATTTCTTTTTTTTTCCCCCGGGTTTAACAAGCCAATTCAATCATCTACGCAGCAGAAAATTTTTTATTCCTCATATGTGTGCTTGTATACTGGCAATTTAAAAATTTAATAATATAAATTCCAGAATGAAATGAAATGAAAGAAAATGCATACTTTTAGAGTCTTTTTCACTGCTATACTTGAGGATTTAGTACAAAATTGTACTTGGAGACTTTATGATAGAGCAAAGCCACTATATGACAGGTCCTGTATGGATGAGGAAGGAAAAACAAGTGCCATGTTATCCCTAGAAACTACATGTAAGCACTTGATCGGCCAGGAGTGATGAGCTGTGCTGCCGCTTTACTGCACGCAGTTCTGCAGACACTCCTCGCTTTCCTGTTTGTGTTACTACGCGCAGGTCCAGTGTCTTCCAAGAAAAATCCGGAAGAGGATTGTTACTGACCTGAGCCTCCTTCACACCTGGACATTTGGCCTTTCCTGAATCAAGGTTAACCACACACATGAACTATGTTAAGATATGAGTAGCAGATGGCTCAGAATATTAAAAAGCATAGAATACACTCGGTAATCAAACCACACAATGCTTATGACTGAAAAACCTGGAAAACGGAGCCTAAATTAAAAAAAAGCACAAACAAAGCAAACCTGTATAATTTAGGTATTAGATGCCCGGATATCTACTCACAAGGTAAGTAACTATGCTTCATAATTATACTTGGTGATATTAGAGGCATGGGGTTGGTAAACAAAATGAGAAAAAGAGCTGACTGAAAACAGCAATGAATTAGCTAACAGAAAATCTACCTCCAAATGAACACTTTTTTGGGGGGGGCCGCTACAGCCATCTTCTATTATACATACAAAATCCTTCAAGATGATTTCTAACTACATTTGAACATTTGATAAGAGTAAAAAATCTTAGAATGAAGAATTTAAGGCAAATTCAGTATCAGTTTTCGAAATAAGTTTACTAGCAGGAATGCCAACAGGCTCATGATTTGAGCCAGTGGGTAGTACTACAGAATCCAAATGCAGAGACTTGTCAAATAAAAACCAAGAGAAAAACAGCCAAACTGCTTGGTTTCTGAATTAAAAATCTTACTATTAATCATTCTGAGAAAACGCTAAAAGAAAAAAAAGTGTTATCATTTAAAGCACAAATGGTAGCTCTAGTTCAAAAGCTACAAAACACAGTAAACTCACAGACACTACTTCATTTATCTCCTGAGCACCTACTTTTATCAAGCTGTCTGGAAGAACATCTTTGTGACTAAGTGTAGCTGAAGAGTAGTTCTGCTGTCCTGAAATGAATGTGTCATCTTGGCAAGGGTCTCCTGGGCTGGATGTCTGGGGATGGTTCACATGAGGGGAAATAAAAGATTAGATGCGAAACCAAAATGATGACATTTAGAGATTATGAAAAACATAATGCTGGAGCGTGTAAGGATGAAGTCCTAGAGCCAACATGACTGTCCCCACGGCCACCGCAGCCCCTGGGACTTCTTCCAAAGGCCAGGGCCTCACGCTTCTCTTCAGTGTGAAGGAAATGACACGTATTGTTGCCTACTTCCCACTAATGGACACACAGAAAACAAATCCTGCATGTTCCATTTTAATTACACAACTCTTAACACATTTTAAGAGATAAATCCAGTTATTAATCAAAGATAAAGGTCTCAAAGAGCATCTTAAATACTGCTGATGAGCACTACAATTATTTTTTGGGTAAAAAAAAATAATCACTGTTCTTTTACTAGTCCAGTACCACATGTGATTCTTTAGTTAGCACCAATAGATTTATGGTTCTCTGAAACTTGCTTTAGCTTAGTTCTGTCACATTATTTTAAAAGCACTGATTTGCAGAAATGCTTCTAAAATTAACAATTCATAACTTCGTACTCCAAACAATATTTTCACAATTTTACCTTACTGAAAATTTTAGATGAAACAGACTCAATCTCATTATCTCTGAATATTTCCCATAAGAAAAGCACATCTATATTTTTCACCTTTCATTTAGATCTGAGAATATCTAAACTGTAATAAACAGACCGAGATAAACAAATTATTTTAAAAACAGCATATAACTAGCAACATAGAAATGAAAATTGTTGTGTAGAAAAAAACCCTGAAATCTACTTCATTATGATACATTACAGAAAACACACAAATTTATATCTTAAAAATGATATTTGCAATAGGTTTACATTGAATCTCTCTTTGAAGTCAGTAGCTAGTTCAAACCATGGCTTAGCATTTTTGGATATGGCATCTAATTTTGTATGTATTTGCAATGAATATTTTTCTTCATAAGATATACTTCTAAATTATATAAGCTAACTTAACTTGCAGCTTGAAACTTTAACCCAATCCTGATAATAAAATTATTTTCATCTACTGTTAATTTAATAAAAATCATACGAAGTGTTACTCTAACAGACTCTGGAAGGGCAAGATGTGTGGCGAAGGGTTAAACTGTCGGTTAGGCAGGAACACAGCCATGTTAAGAGTCCCCAGGATGGAATCTCTTTTCTGCTACTGAGCCAGATTCCTTCTGGAACCCTGGGGAAGAATAGATGATGGCTCTGGCCTCTGGCTCCCCGCACACCTGTGTGGTACACAAACTCAGACACAGTTTCTAGCTTCTGGTTCCTAATTACGGTCTGATCGAGCCCTGGCTAGTAATGGGCATTTGGAGAAGAAGAGAATGAAACCACAGCTGGAAGATGTTTATATGAGTCACTATGTCACTTTGTGTTTTAAATAAATAAACTGCAACAGAAGAGAACTCAGTACTAGGCAACAAAGGATAGCGTTGAGTTAGGTTAGATGACAGCCAGCACATTAAAATCAGGGGACTGTTCCTATCCTAGACCACAAAAGAGCAAAATTAGCAATGCAGAGACTTCATAGTTTGTGAAAAAATGAAAGTTTATTTCTGAGTAATAAAAGTTTAAAACCTTTTAAAAACTGATTCTTCACAACATGCGCTTTCTGATTTTTTATAACAATGAACTTTTTAAAGACCCCCCACATACTTAAAAATGGGTGGGGCACATGACACACAGGAAAAAGTAAAGACCTGGAAGCAAGCAGACTCAGTAATTGTGGCTTAAGCTTGCTAAGCTGCCACTATGGTACCTGCAGCTACAGCCCCACATCCTAGCGCTCCACTTCTGATCTAGCTTCCTCCTGATGTGCCGGATGAAGCAGTGGAAGATGGCCCAAGTGTTGGACCTATGCCACCCACATGTTAAAGCTCTTGGCACTCGCCTGGCCCAATCAATTGTGGCCATTTGGACAGAGAAACAGTTGATGGAAGATCCTTCTCCTTTTCAAATAATTAAACAAACCATTAAAAAAAAGGAGGTGGGGGGAAATTTTGCTACAACACTAAGCGAGAGTTGATCAGCTCTTTTCTCTGCCATTCTAACCCACCTAACCTTAATTTCATTAAAACAATTAGCCTCTGTTTACTACCAAGGACTATGATGAAATGTTGCTTCCTCACGGGTACTGACTAGCATGTCTGACCACACTCACGAGCTATGATTAGTTCCAGGTAATGTTGGAGCTGTAGCTGCAATCTTACCTAATCAGGTAAGAATATCCCTTCCTGGAACAACTCTGCAGATTAAATATGGCAGAGCCTCAAAACCCTCAACTGGGGGGAGGGGAGCGGGGAAGCTATTCCTACTAGTAAAAAAAAAAAAAAGCCCTATAGAAGACTAACAGTTTTTAAAAATCTCTTAGGTAACTATTCATACTGATAATCTCTTTTTGCATAAACAGGAAAACAACATTAGCTTATTGAGCAAAGAAAATGAAATGTTAGACTAAATGAGTGCTCAAAAGTTTGAGAACTAAGCCATGGAAGAACAAATAGGAAATTAAGATTTTTTAATCCAAAGTAATAAAATTTCTTCTAGAGTCACTAAGACATTTAACTTTGGAGTTTTCTCTCCTACATGATAAAAGTATTGGTCTACTATAGATACTCACTCGAAAAATGTGCCCACCAGAACCTCTTCCGTCTGCAACACTCAAGGCAAGACTGCCCTGGCTGCCATGCAGATCCCTAGAGCTGCCATAGTGCAGACTGCTCACAGCAGTCAAATTGGAATTAAAGGACCGTGACAGCATGCTCTGAATGAAGAGGGGACAGATTTACAGAGATTAGTGTAGCATGCAAAATCCACAAGACATGTTATATACGTAGACTTCCTTACAGGCACTTCCAATACAACAAAGAAATTTCATGCAATGTTGAATGCGTCCAGTCACACAGAGAGTGGCCAGAGCCACTGAGAGAAATTGGGCACCAGTCACCAGTTATTTACATGACAACACACACAAACACATACATTACATATAAACTATTCACGTGTTTAAGAACCAGAGAAGAGTTTACAAATACACAGAGATTTTAATCATGCTATTATTTCCTAACACATTGTTTCAGAAGACAGAAACTGAAACCAAATATGTATTTATCTCTATGGCTATGCCCAAACTGACTTCTAAATATTAAAATGAATTTCTAGAGAACCTCATGATTTGTACAGAAATAAAATCTATTTTACTAAATAAACTGAGAGATCAAACACACATACTCTTACACAAAATATATCTCTGAAAAATATCTGGCCCATGGCCACTTTAACGTCTAAAAACCTTCTACAATTACAACAATATTTTAAAGCTTAACACACAACACACACACACACACACACACACAATTTTAGGATAAAACTTTTAAAAGGTTCTTGTCACTACAATTTCCACAAGGAAAAAACCCTAGGAAATGCATGTGTAATTCATTTTTCCTCCCATTCAAATAGATACTAAAGTCTCTGTATTTCGAAGTTCTTGGTGACCTTTTCTGCCTAAGCTTGAAGAAACACTCATGGACTCCTCCCACAGACTGAATTTAAATGAATGTCGGATCACTGCTCCCATAAGTGTCTGAGATCTGTTGGGTCGGAAGAAGGTACACAACCGGCCCTGTGTTGGAGGAGCCAAGGGGAAGTGCCTGGGAAAGAACACAGCAGCCTTAGAATACAGTCTGGTTTTTAACCAACAGAAGGCCTGCCCTGTCCAACAGACTTAAGAGAAGGTTCCTTGCTTCTGCAGACAACCCAGAAAAATCTTCCTAGCCAGCACTGTGAGGGCATTTCAGTCTGACACACTATACCAAACCTCAGGAAGTTTGCCATGAACTCCACACAGTTCCTGGCTGAGGTCCCCAAGTCTGTCAGATGTGCTGCTACATTCAACTGTGCCAGGCTTAGTGATATTCTGACTCAACATCTGAAATTCTCTCCTGAGATGGAGACAGGAAACTCTGATCCAGTCACCTCTGAGAACAAACGGACCTCAGGAAGTGCAGTCTCTTACTGTTGCTCTCATTTCGACTCTCTGATGTTTCTATTGCTAATGGTGTTCTTTCACAGGGGTGCTTTAAGTCATGTCCGTGTTGGGCACACTGGTAAACTCATATTTTGTGTGCATGGTCCATTATTAATATATATAGGATCCGGCCATGCTCAGCACCAGCATCCTCTGTCTCAGCCACTCTACTTGCAGGTCCTGTGACTGGCACGGAAGCGGCGGGCCTGTCACTCATGTGGGAGACCTGGAGAAGCTCCCGACTCCGGCTTCGTCCAGCCCGGCCACTCCTGCCAGTTGGGCAGTGAACCAGCAGATGCAAGACCTCTTTTTTCCCCTCTACAACCCTTCCTTTCAAATAAAATAAATCTTACAAAGAAGTACAACAACCCCCCCTAAAAAAATACGGCAATATTATGACAAGCGTCTCCATATTGTTTTTAGGAAATGCAGACCCAAAGATTTTGAATGTTATAGAAAATCATTTAGAAACATTAACATGATTCAGAAAACAAAACATCTACAAAATCAGTATGTACATTTTTAACTACTTTGTGGATTTTAATCAACTGACTACAGAAAAGTCTAAACTTAATAGCTCAGATCTGTATTTCCCAAGTATAAAATCCAGCATAGATGATTCCAAGGCTCCATTGATATTTAAAACTTATTCTCATTCAAAAAGCAGAATTCTAGAGACAAGGAGGGGCAGAGATCTTCCATCTGAGCTCAGTCACTCCCTACATGAACAGCAGGAGCTGCACTAGTCAGGAGCCAAGAGCCTCCTCTGGGTCTCCCACACAGTGCAGGGTCAGAGGACAGCCAGGCCACCAACAGGGACCTGGACTGAAGTGGCACAATCAGGCCTCACTCCGGTGCCCATATGGGATGAAGGCGATTCAGGCGGAAGCCTAGGCTGCAAGTAATGGCCCAGCTACTCTCAGGTGTGAATCCTGAATTAAGTTCTGGGCCCCTGGCTTCAGCTTGGCCCCCTCCCAACTGTTGCTGATATCTGGGTAGTAAACAAGTGTTTGGGAAAGCTCTTCCTCCCTCTCTGCCTTTCAAATAGAAACTATTTTTAAAAATTAACATTTACAAACACCAAACACTACAAATGATTTAAGAGCAATAATGTGTTGCAGAGTAGTCTGACTGACCTTTATAACATGCAGGTGGAATATGCATAGCCTTTTTTCTGTCATGCCTGTATACAAGTCTACTATAAATATTCCACTACTAAGGTTGAATCTCAAAACATCTGATTTTGAGTTTAGGCTTATACACAGACATTCAATATGGACAGTTTAATCAAATTTTAGGCATGATGCCCTGGGCAATCTTGCTCCCCACACGCTGACAGCTGCAGAATACAAACCAACATGGTATTCACTAATGTTGTATTGAACCACATTATGGTTGAGAATATTGAAATAAAGAGTTCTGGGATTAGCATACTGGCTCAACCAGGTCACTAATCCTAAACCTGTGGCACCAGGATCCCACATTGGTTCTATGGCCCAGCTGCCCCATTTCCCACCCAGCTCTCTGCTGTGGCCTTGGGAAAGCAGTCGACGACGGCCCAAAGCCTTGGGACCCTGCACCCGCGTGGGACACACCGAAGAGGTTCCTGGCTGTGGATCGGGTCAGCTCCAGCCATTGTGGCCAGCTGGGGAGTGAACCAGCAGATGGAGGATATTTCTACTTATTTCTGTGAATCTGCCTTTCCAATAAAAATAAATCTAAAAAGCCTTAGGGAACTGCACCAGCGTGGGAGCCCTGGAGGAAGCTCCTGCCTTCCGACTGAGCTCAGTTCTGGCCACTGTGGTCACTTGGGGAGTGAACCAACAAATGGAAGATCTTTGTCTCTCCTCCTCTCTGCATATTTGCCTTTGCAATAAAAATAACTAGATCTTAAAAACAAAAAGCATGCAATAACAAAATCTCCTAGAAGGAATACAACAGAGCTACAGCAACAGCAGTTAAAGCAGCACCCTTCCCTAGTGAAGTGCTGGAGTATGCCACAGTGCACTACTAGACATTCAGCCGACCTGGAAGTGAGCACCTTGGCAAACATACTTTGGGAGAAAACACTCCTTCCAGCTTCAGAAGTACAATCTATTACCTGCAGATTTGTGTTCAGTGTGCCTTTGTTGCTTTTCTCACACTGTCTTTTGCTTTTATTGAATTAATCCTCACCTCCAAATTACCGGTAGACATAACCATGATATTGTCATACTCTCTCCAAGAAACTGTAATGCAAATTTGTAAATACGTATTTTATGCAATGGGGAAAAAAAGTACCCACAACAATGACATGGAGGTTGGTACTGTGCTCAGCACAATGGTTCAACTAGAATCCCATGTGGGCACCAGTTTGTGTCCCAGCTACTCCATTTTACACCCAGCTCCCTGCCTGGGGCCTGGGAAAGCAGTCGTGGACAGCCCAAAGCCTTGGATCCATGCACCCATATGGGAGACTCAGAAAAAGCTCCTGGCTCTTGGCTTCAGATTGGCTCGGCTTTGACTGTTGTGGTTATTTGAAGAGTAAACCAATGGATAGAAAATCTTTCTTTCTGTCTCCTTCTCTCTGTAAATCTGCCATGCCAATTAAAAAATAAGCAAATCTTTAAATGATAGCTCCACTACTAGGGTTCTGACAGGCACATGGAAGACTCATATGGGGTATTTTTAGGCCCCAGGATTCGGCCTGACCCAGCTTCAGTGGCTACAGCCATTTGGAGAGAGAGAAAAGATAGAAGATCTCTATGTCTCTCTCTCTGCCTCTCAAAAATAAAAATAAATATTTTTTTTTTCTTTTTAAAGATTTATTATTTTTATTACAAAGTCAGATATACAGAGAGGAGGAGAGACAGAGAGGAAGATCTTCCGTCCGATGATTCACTCCCCAAGTGAGCCGCAATCCGAAGCCGGGAACCAGGAACGTCCTCCACGTCTCCCATCTGGGTGCAGGGTCCCAAAGCCTTGGGCCATCCTCAACTGCTTTCCCAGGCCACAAGCAGGGAGCTGGATGGGAAGTGGAGTTGCCGGGATTAGAACTGGCGCCCATATGGGATCCCGGGGCGTTCAAGGCGAGGACTTTAGCCGCTAGGCCACGCCGCCGGGCCCAAAAATAAACCTTAAAGAAAAAAAAAAAAAAAAAAAAACTCCGACACAGGAAACAAACGAGGCAGCTTGCTAGCTGTTACTTCCTTCCTATTTAGTAAAGTTCAGGGACAACCGTCAGAAAAGGAGAAAGAGAATAATCACCTGAGAAACTATACAAAAAAATCATCATCAAACTTCACCTCCTCCTCCAAGCTCAGCGATTGTGGGTAGTATTTCCAACAACAATTTTTCTTATTCAAGACAAAAGTCCCAAGGTTGTCCGCTTTCCCTAGCGACTGCTTATAGAAATCTTCAACCAGAGGTCAATGCTTATCACACAAAGTTCCTGATTTATCTCCTGGATTAATTCCTTTAGCTTAGTTTCAGTAACCATTTACCTTTTATTACTTCTGTTGATTACTCTTAACACTTCCTCCGAAAATGGAGGTCTGTCACCAGAATTTTATTAATAAAACACAGCTATATTATAGCTATGCTTAAGAAATTCCCAAATGGTTTTTTAAGATATGTTTGCTGCCTGGGGACACCCATGACTAAGTCCAATTTTAGTGTAGGTGAGTAGTGCATCTTGGGTGATTCCCAGTGACAGGGTCATGGAGGCATGCGTGGGGACTGAGACCTGGTGGTTTGGAGGGAAGTACCCAGGAGACAATTATACACCAACCCAATTCGGAATACAGAAATGGCCTGTTTGCCTAGAACATCACTGATCGTCACACACCAGCCCACACCAATACTATGGATGGGGGCCTCTTTGGCAGTGATGGGTACCATTACCCAACTGTTTGGTGGAGTGGGGGAGTGGTCACATTTGGCAGGGTCAAGACTGTATCCAGCAGGCGAGAAAACTTGGTCTGGGGGTAGACTCCATGGGGTTGCGTGGGCCCAACCCTGTGGAAATACACCCTAACAGGGTTGAGGTTCCCACCAAGGGGCACGTGTGCTGGAATTGGGGCTGCGTTCTATCTAGGAAACAGTTGCAGTCACCCGAGGCACTAGTGTGGGCTGGGATTGGATGCACCAGGCCAGTTCGGACCCCAACACCATCTGGTGTCATGGAGAACCAGGGTAGATGTGGGACTGACTAGGCTGGGTCTCAACCCCCTACTGAGCCATGTGTGAGCTCTATGTGGGTATGGACGAGCCATGGCTGGGCTGAAACATCCAACAACAAGAACCAGAATGGGGTGAAAGCCAGCCGGGAAAAGAGTAGGGTTGGCTCAAGGACCCCCTGGTATGCGCAAAATCTGGCATTGGGAGGGGTTCTGATGGAGGAGCCTGGGCAACTCCTCTGGCAGGACACAGTCCCTGCAGGTAAGCGCAAGAAGCATGATAGGAAACAGCCCAGAATAGGCCATGGAAAGTTTCCCACTGGCACACATTCGGCATGGGTCAGGGGCAGACCAGGCTGAATCAGTTCATGTCATCCACTGGCAAATCCGAACACCAGAACAGAGTGTGAGTTGAGCAGGGATTGGTTGCGACAAAACCAGTACACATTATGGAATGTCAGGGTGAGGTTGCCTGTACTGGATTTGACTGCAACACCCAACCAGCACACGTGAGATCCAGGAAGGGAAGGACAGAGCTGGCAGGGGGATTGAGGGGCTGGTCCCCTCGCCGGACAGCTACTCCCATTGGAGAGCGTGGGCTGGGATGGGGACAGACTAGACTAAGCAAGGCTGCAACACCTGTACGCTGCATGTGGACTAGATCAGGGAAAAGCCAGGCTGGGCTGATTATTCCTCCTGGTGCAAGCAGAAATTAGAGCGGGTGAGGGATGTTTGGGCTTGGCCGCAGCATCAGCTGGCAGAAGCTGGCACTGGGGACTAATTCTGTCAAGTCAAATCACAGAACCACCTAAAAAGTGCATAAACCGGGACTGAGAGAGACCTGGGAGGGAAAAAGTGGGTTCCCCCTTCCTGGGTCACTAGTCCCGTGGGAGGGCATGAAAAGTAGGACGGGGGCTGGGGTGGCTAGACAGAGAGGCACTAACAGCATCCGTGAGGGCTGGATGGTTGAGTTGGTTAGCTGGAACTAAGCTTTAATACCCACTGACAAGTACAAGAGCCAAATGGGATGGGGGACAGACTGGTCTTCTGCTACACATACTGGCAAACCAGGGCAGGGGGTGGGCCTGATGGGGGTTATTGTGGATCGCCCCGACTAGGCTGCAGCTCCCACTGGTTGATGTAAGGGCCGAGTACGTGCTGGGCAGAACCAGACTGGACTGCAACACCCATTGGTTCCAGTGAAAGTTGGGGTTGAAAACAGAACCAACCCAGCAATTGCAACCACCAGCTGATCAGGGTGATGGACTGTGCCGGGCCCTGTGCTTGCTAGAACATACAAGAATCTGGTCTGGGAATACCTCCAGGTTTATTTGGAGATCTCCCCAATCGAACTGCTGGACTCAGAACTCTAACCAGGAAAGGACAGAAGACAGAACAGGTCAATCATTCATCTCAGCTATATGTTGGCAGCGAAATATGGGGCAAACGGAGACTTTACGATGGACCATATCAATCAGTGGACGACCTCATCGAGCGAAACTGGCAGCGATTCATAACTGGAGAACTATTAAAACCACTTGAGCACATATCTCAGAGCATGCCCCACATCCGGGACTTGGGGTGGGTGGGAAACCGGGTGGGGCTTCTCCCTCAATATCCCCCTTTACCTCAGATACATGATGGAAACAATATGGACATAATAGTATTACCCACTTCCCTATACCCCCTGAACCTTTTTTTTTAACCGCAATTAACTATGTAAAGATTGTCAACAACAACACAATAAAAAAAAAAAAAAGTTCAGAGAACACCTAAAGAATTTTTTTTTGTTCAATTTTTAGCTATCAAAAAAAAAAAAAAAAAAAAAAAAAAAAAAATTCCAAATTTCTTAGAGTTCATAAGTTGCCTCAACTGCATGTGAGGTTACACCTGATGAGAATAAAGCAGGTGGACAGAGATATTCAGGTATTTAAAGGTTTTTTTTGTTTTTTTTTTTTTTTAAATAGGTTAAGCTGCTACCTGCAGTGCTGGCATTCCATATGGGTTCCAATTACAGGCTTGGCTGCTCCACTTCTTTCTTTCTTTCTTTTATTTTTTTTTAAAGATTTATTTATTTTTATTACAAAGTCAGATATACAGAGAGGAGGAGAGACAGAGAGACAGATCTCCCGTCCGATGATTCACTCCCCAAGTGAGCCGCAAAGGTCGGTGCTGCGCCGATCCGAAGCCGGGAACCTGGAACCTCTTCCCGGTCTTCCACACGGGTGCAGGGTCACAAAGCTTTGGGCCGTCCTTGACTGCTTTCCCAGGCCACAAGCAGGGAGCTGGATGGGAAGTGGAGCTGCCGGGATTAGAACCGGCGCCCATATGGGATCCTGGGGCGTTCAAGGCGAGGACTTTAGCCGCTACGCCACACCACTGGGGCCCAGGTATTTAAAGTTGAAAGAACTAAGTATTACTGGCTTAGACTCAAAAGACATAGGGTACTGATCATATTTTAGGTACCTATTTCTGAGAATTTAAGGAATTATAAAGTAATAAGCTCAACATTTCCAGCTTTTCTTTTGCTTGTTTTTTAGAATTTACGTTTATCTGAAAGGCAAAATGACAGAGAGGAGGAGAGGTAGAGACAGACAGATCAGAGAGATTTCCATCAATTGGTTCACTGCCCCAATAGCTGCATCGGCCATAGGTGAGCTGATCTGAAGCCAGGAGCTTCTTGTGAGTCTCCCAAGTTCATGCAGGAGCCCAAGGAGGATCCAGCCGAGACATGAGCCACTGCCCATTGAGGATGCTGGATTCACAGGCAGCGGCTTAGCTTATCACACTATGGCGCCTGTCCTGTGTGCAGATTTTTTTTTAAGCAGATGTAAGATAAAACGTGGTTAAAATCCAGTGACAGGTGTAAGGGGATGTAAATCAAGATCCAAAAGAATATAGGCCACATGACTAATTGGTTTTACAGGATAATTCAAAAAGAAATTCAATCTTTCAAAATATGAAAACTTATACACAAAATTATAAACTGAACAAGTTACACTAACACTGTACATTTAACTGAACTCGACTAGGTCAGAATGCAGAAAGGTCAAGAACAAATGCTATGCCAAAAGCCTGCGTCAGTGACAGGGTGAAAACACACACGAATGAGGGAAAAAATAATGAAAAAATTTACATTTGATATATATATATATATAGTTATTTTGTTAACCGTATAATAAACTACAATGATCTTACAATATTTACAAAGTTAACAATAGAGAACTGTAAGTGAAAAATCCTAAATGAGTACACAATCTATGAGAATAAAAAAAAAAGAATGTTTACTCATCAGAAATTCTGGGGGTAAGAGGAAAATGAAGCATCACTATCACCTCAATTGTGATAACTTTAAACTTAGAACTCTATTCCTAATAGTGCAAAAAATCTCCTGGAATAAGCAGATTTCAAGTATCCCGTTTCATCTGATTTAAAAACAATGAATGCCAAATATTTCTAAAGAAGTAGTTAATCTTACAGCTTATATAACTATAGATAGATAGAAAGAAGAGAGAGATAAAAACCCTTATGCTCAATTACCTTTTCTAACTTTTTGGCTTCAATGTGTCGCAGTACTCGTTCTCGCCAGTCATGAGGAACTTTACTTTTTCCAGGAGGCTCCAATAAAGAATGTTCAGAACCCACCCTTGCATTTGGCCTTTTGGAAGGACTAGTCCGTGAATGGCTGAAATCACTGACTGACATAGTTCTCTCTGGTATTTCGTTAACAGAGGGCCGAGCGCTTTGAGGCCTGGGTGCATTTGGACCGTCCACGCTGTACGTCCGTGCAGAAAGAGGCCTCTGTGACCCTGCCATCATTGGAGGAGTTCTGCCCACTGAATGCAACTCTCTGTATGATAAATAGTCTCCTTCAGGAATCTGGGCCCTCCTTGGGGGACCAAGATCACCAAGGTTTATAGAGGCTGTGGAGGACACACTACTTTGCCGTTGAATGGTAGCTCGACTTACTGCAGGAATCAATCGCTCATTTGGTGACATGGCCCACACTTCCCCATGTCTTCCTGGGCCAATTCTTTGATGTAAATGGTATGCAGTGTTAGTTGGCACATTATTATGGTTAGAAAAATTCATATTGGCAGGATGTCTGGCATAACTGTGGGTTTCTGCACTCTCTGATCTAGGAAGGCGCTGAGGAGGAAAACTGACATGGTCTACTTGAGGATTTTGCTTAGAGTGCCACAACGTGTCTCTGACTGCAGGACTGCTGCTGTACTGGATGTTGTACTGCGGGGGACCGTACATCTCAGGCATCGATTGTGGGCCACTTGTTGTGGGGCCTCTGACTGTATTCGGCTCTTCAGGATTATGGTTTGAATCAAACTTGTAAATTGCTTTTGTACCAGATATTAAATCAGAAGATGAAGAGGAACCAGTAAATACTTGTAACGGTTGATCATACAGCAGTGTGGCCGACTTGCTCCTGACTATATTTTTCCCATCAACAGCAGATGCAGTTTTGACTGCTGCACTCGGTTGCTGAGGCCCATTATCACTGATGATGTCATAGATTTTTAATCCCCCAGCCTCCATATTGGTTATGCTATGAGATTTCACAACAGGTCCAACTGGTCCACTTCTCTGAGGAGCGAGCTCTTCTGTGCTTTTAGAAGCACTCATGTCCGCAGACACATCAGTGGCCTGTGCTTCAGGCCTACCAGGAGTCTGTGCGGTGTCCTCAGAATGCCCGTTGACTTTGTTTGTGGATTTCAGATTAGAATATTTATTTCCATTTTCCAAAGGCCCAGCTTCTTTCTTAGTATTAACACTTAAAAAGCTGTTTCCAAGCACTACATCTTGTGTCTTTGATCGTCCCACCATCTCAGACTGAAAGGGATCATTAGTTATAAGTTTATTAAGATTCATATTGATATGGTCTAACTTGTGAGATTCATCTGATGTGGCTCTTGACTCAACAGCTTTATCAATGAGAACTAATCGCTCTTCAATATTCAGATCATATTCAGGTAAGTCAAAGTCCTTTTTATCACGAATCTTGTATTTTTCCTCTGTTGAGTTGTTTAATACATCTCCATTCTGTAAGAGGCTGTTAAAATTTTCATCTTCTTGCCTAAAATAAAGATAAGCTTATGAAAAACCAAAACGCAAGTATTTTAATCAACCAGAGATATTAATAACTAGTTGACGATTAGGTACAGAAGTGAAAAGAGTTGATGAAGTCACAAATGAAATATTTTTAAGCCTGCAATTTCAAAAAGTGAAATATAATCAAATTCACAAGGATATACCTACAGTAACTGCCACAATATAATCTGATCTTCACAGGGCTACAGTACAGAACAAGGTGTGCTGCACACCCTCCTTGCTGTTCTTTCCACAAATGTGCTAAATGAAATGCTTGTAGTGCAAGCAAGTGGAGACAAGTCGTAAACTAGCAGCTGAATAAGGGTAAAGGATATTTTCACTAGTAACTCTGAAGTCCTACCTATGTTAGCTGTATTAACCACAGCTAACCTCTACTAAGAAGTTACTACTAAATTCAAGTATGTAGATAACAAAACTATACAATGCGCTGAATTAAATATTTTCCCAAAGTTCTGCATTACAAATATCACACTCAGTTAGAGAAGAAGAGCAGGCATTTGGCTTAGTGGTTCAGACACTGATTCTACTTTGGAAGCCTAAGTTGGATCACTGGTTCTTCTCTCGATTCCAGCATCAGACATTACAGATGTCAGGAGGTGCCAGAGATGGTGCAAGTATTCAGGCCAGTGTCACCAGTGTGGGAGACAGAGACTGGATTCCTGGTCTGCACCTCCAGTCCAGCAGATCCAGACTGGCTCGCTCGCTCTCTCTCTCTCTCTCGTAGGTGTGTCCCCTGCTTTTTGAATGATTTAAAAAAAAAAGTAAAAGAAATCAAAAGAGAAACTAAATCTAATCATTACACATGGCCTTGCTGTATTTGGAAAATATAAATTGCAATCCTAAAATTATAGAAAATATTTCATTTACATGTGCAGCATAAAAACATGCTCATATAAATACATATTTTCGTGTTAATAAAATAAAGATAATATCCAGTCATGTTTCTATAAATCTATAAATATTTCTCTTTTTTGAAAGATTTATGTTTTTATTGCAAAGTCAGATTCACTCCCCAAGTGAGCACAACGGCTGGAGCTGAGCTGATCCGAAGCCAGGAGCTCGGAGCTTCTTCTGGGTCTCCCGTGTGGGTGGCAGGGTCCCAAGGTTTTGGCTGCCCTTGACTGTTTTCCCAGCCAGACCACAGGCAGGGAGCTGGGTGGGAAGCAGGGCTGCCAGGATTAGAACCGGTGCCCATATGGGATCCCAGCGCGTTCAAGGCGAGGCCACCACGCCAGGCTCTGATTCTGTATTTTTTAAAAAAGATTTTCTTCTTATTTAATTAATTTTCTGAAAAGCAGACTGGTAGAGGAGAGAGAACCTTCCATCCACTGGGTCATTCCCCAGACGGCCTCAACAGCTATGGCTCTGGCTTCAGCCCAGAGCTTCCCCCAGGCCTCCCACATGGGTGAAGGGGCCCAATCACCTGGGCCATCTTGTACTGCTTTCCCAGGTGCCGGGAAATGAACTGGTGCCATATGGGACTCCAGCATCATTGGCTAAGGCTTAGCCTGCTTGCCACAATGCCTGCCCTGATTCTGTATTTTTTATAAGTATAAAAAATACTCTCCTTACACTCATTTACCTAGAAATGTAACCTGTTCAATCTCTGAATTAAGAAATAGAAATGATCTGATTTCCTTATTCCTCCATTAACAATTTCATGTAAAATAGCAGTTACAAAAATGTAAGTATAGCTGCTGGTGCTCTGGTGTAGCACGTTATGCCAATGGCTGGCATTCTAAACAGATGCTTTTGGAGGCTGGCTGCTTCATTTCCCTGCTAATTCAACTGGGAAAGCAGAAAAGGATGGCCCGAGTCCTTGGGCCCCTGCACCCAAGCGGGAGACCCAGAGAAGTTCCCTGGCTCCTGGCTTCAGCCTGACCCAGGCCCTGGCTGCCAGAGCTATTTGGGAAGTGAGCCATCAAGTGGAAGATCCCTGTCTCTCCACTCCCATTCCCTCTAGAACTCTGTCTTTCAAATTTAAACACAAAAAACAATAAGGCAGACGAAAATAGCATGAGAAAACATACACTACCATAAATCACTTCTATATTTGTGAAGCTTTTCATAATTTATTTAAACTTATTTTCTATGACATCCACAAACCTGATTTTGGTGTTACTGTCGATGTGAGTTTGTCTCACTGGCGAGCAGAGAGAGGTGTCTTGGCTACTATCTGTGTTAAGAGAAACTGAATCAGACATCCGGGACGGAGAAGAGCAATTGCTGTTGTTCTGATTACTATTGTGTGTCACCTCGTCTGATAAGGAATCTGTATCCTTTACATCATCTGAAACAAACAGAAAACAATGTTAAGACCAACGATAAATTCACTAAGAATTTGTATGAAATAATTTTTTGTTTGTGACAAATGACATTTATTTCATTGCTATAGCATTCAAAAAGTTATTTAAAATAGTAGTAATAAAAAATAAGTATAGTGGCTGGCTGTGGTCTAGCACATTATGCCAATAATGTGGTAAGTCATACAGTCAGATAACCAGAGACAACACTGAAAATTCTGTCTTAATACAAAGAGAAGGAATTTGAAAACAGATACCACTATTTTTTAAAATGTAATCAATACATTTGCTTATAGTGAAGATAGGTTGTTTTAAGGACCTTAGAAAGCAATTTTCATGAATATACTATCAATTCACAAGGTTAAAAACAAACTTATAATAAAAAATACAGTTCACAACCTTTTAAAACGTTAACTGGGTAAGAAATAACTTCAAGCATAAATGGAGTCTTAAAAATCATCAGAAATGAGCAATGTAATCAATCTACAACCATACAGCTGAAAATTGAGGCATTTTTAAAAGGTTAGCTCTTTCTTAGTTTTTAAAGCCTTTTATAATGTAAGATGGTTGTGTAAGAATCACATAAGTAAATAGAGTACTCATTCTAATACGGAATAGTTTTTTAAAGTAGTGAAAAAAAGGTTTTCACTGACTCAACGCAGCTCAATTATAGAAATAGTGTACACAGGGACATGAGTAAGATAATATGAATTAGATATTTTTGCTGTTCTCAGATTTCAGCAGTAAAGCTCAACTAGCCTCATATCCCTAGCCTCAAAGTATCTGTGTCTTGGATTCTTAGTTTTCTAATGCAGTTAACCTCGATGGCTGCAAGGTTCCTTCCTGGACATATTCTACTTCTTCCTTACTATGGAGCTACCAAGAAAATAGCACATAAAATAGGTAGGATGGAACCTCAACAGACAGTGAGTAAAACACACCCAATATACACTGGGGACCACTGTCAAGATTATGAACACCAGCCATCCAAGGACTACTCAGGAAGGCTAAAGGCAGCATAAACCCTTGGCAGGAATGACAAGACAAAATCAGGTACTGGTAGGGGGAGGGTGAGCCAGGAAATGGATATCCTTCAAGGACCTGTTCGTGTGAAATTTTGTTGCCTGTAAAAATAGCTGGTGAGGGTCCAGCGCAATAGTGTAGTGGTTAAAGTCCTTGCCTTGAACACGCCAGGATCCCATATGAGCACTGGTTCAATCCCAGAGGCCCCACTTCCCATCCAGCTCCCTGCTTGTGGCCTGGGAAAGCAGTCGAGGACGGCCAAAGCCTTGGGACCCTGCACCCACATGGGGGACCTGGAAGAGTTCCTGGTTCCTGATTGGTTCAGCTCCTGCCACTGCGGCCACTTGCAGAGTGAATCAATGGATTGAAGATTTTCCTCTCTGTCTCTCCTCCAATCTGTATATCTGCCTTTCCAATAAAGATACATAAATCTTAAAAAGAAAAAGAGAAAAGGAACTGGCGGGGCTGAGAACAGTTTAAAAAATGTTTTGGTAGAAAAAAAAAAGCAAGACATTAAAAAAAGAAAACACACACAAAAAAATGTTCTGGAACAAGTAAAAGCAAAATTTATCTACTGTCCATTAAGTCTTGTGCTGTATCTGAACAGTTTTCTTAGCCTCATCATATGTCAAATTAAACATGACTCACACATGAATGAAATCAAGAATCATAAAGCACAGAAATGGTATGACTGGTATCATTTGTAAAATTTCGGATTCTCTGATTGTGAAGTCCATACAATTAAATTTGCCTGAAGACGAGAGAAGATACGTTAGGGCAGCATCATGGCACAGAGGGCGAGGTCCCTGCGATGCGGGCACCCACCAGAGTCACATCAGAGTCACCCAGCTGCTCTGCTTCCATGCCTGGACAAGCACCGCTCAAGACGGTCTGAGTGACTGGGGCCCTGCCACTCACAGGATGATCAGGACAGAATTCCAGGCTCTTGGCCTTGGCCAATCGCAGTCCTGAGCGTTTCAGCCATTTGGGGAGTGAACCAGGAAAAAAAATGTCCATTCCTCTGTCATTCTTTCAAATAAATATGAAAAATCTTTTTCAAAAAATGTACAAAGGTGTATTTTAAATTTGTTCTAGGGCTGGGAGTGTGGCATATTGGGTAAAGTTACTCCTTGCACTGCTGGCCTACTGTATGGCTGCCACCTTTAGTCCTGGCAGCCCCATTTCCAATGGGAAAAGCAGTGGAAGATGACCCAAGTGCTCGGGGCCTGCCACTGATGAAGGAGACGCAGACAAGGCCCTGGCTATTGAAGTTGTTTGGGGAAAACCTACCTCTCTCTAACTTTTTTCAAATAAATCATAAAACTCTTTAAAAAAAAAAAAAGAGCTTGTTTTAAAAATGCTTTCAATAACATGACATTAAATGACTTTACCCATCCCCCCCATTAATAAATTTCATTCAGGCCATTTCTATCTTACTATCCTTTAATAGCTGACCTTTTTTATTATTGCTAAGTGCTACGACTTTTGGATGGTTAATGGAGGTTTCAATTAATGGTGGCCGCATCTCTGCCATTTTCATCTCTTCATCAGAAGAAAGTTCTTCAGATTCCTAATTTAAACAAGGGGAAATATAAAAAATATTACATCATAAAAACTTAAAAGGGCAAGAATACTAAGAACACACATGAAAACTTGTCATGGTAACAGCGGCTAAAATTAGCATATAACCTTCTCAATATATAAAAATAAAACTATAGCAACTCTTAACAATATGCTAATATCAAGGGGATAATTTTCTGAAGCAGGCCTTAATTTCAGGCATTTGATAATTACTGTGTCCGAGGAAGTATATCAAGGGCTAGACAAACAAAAAGAAATCCAAGCTGAAGCCAGTGCTGTGGTTCACCAATCAGGTTAATTCTCCAGCTCTAAGTGCTGGCATTCCTTAAGGTCACCAGTTCATGTCCCAGCTGTTCCACTTCCCATCCACCTTCCTATTTGTGGCTTAAGGAAGCAGGAGAGGACAGCCCAAGTCCTGGGACACTGCAGCCATGCGGAAAACCTGGAAGAAGTTCCTGGCTTCACATCGGCTAACATCTAGCAGCTACAGTCATGTGGATGGAAGATCTTTTCTTTTCTGTCACTCTTTTGTGTAAATCAGTTTTTCCAATCAAAATCAATCAATCAATCTTGTTTGTTTGTTTTAAACAAATAAGAGCCAATTCTCATCTTCAATCAGGTGCTTCAGCAAAGTCACTCAATTCTCTTAAGGATCACAAGGTTCCAAGGACTCAGAGTGTTGAGATGGTCAGGTAGTGAAACCAACTGACTTCTATTTGGGCCTGGCGCAACACCCTACTGGCTAAAGCCCTGCCTTGCTTGTGTCGGGGTCTCATGTAAGTACCAGTTTATGTCGTGGCTGCTCCACTTCCCATCCAGCGCCCTGCTTGTGCCCTGGCAGGGAAGTCCAAAGGCTTGGAACCCTGCAACCACATGGGAGACTCAGAAGAGGCTGCTGGCTGCTGGCTTCAGAATAGCTTAGCTCTGGCCATTGCAGCCACTTGGGGAGTGAACCAGTGGATAGAAGATCTTTTTTCTCTGTCTCTCCTCTCTGTAAATCCAACTTTGAGATAAAAAATCAAATCTTTAAAACAAACAAAAAACCCTAATTTCTCTTTCCACCCCATTTGAAGACATATTTTTAAAAAGTCATTCTCCATGACCTTGTCTCTAGTATTTGGGAATTGGTCCAGATTCTCTACAGTGAACGCACTTAAATAGCATGAATTACTTGTTATTAGTAGAAAAAATGTAAACTATGCTGCATAAAAATCAAATATGAAAATAAATGATGTATTGTGTTTGTACATCAATGCTGTCCGAGAGAATGTTCTTCGGTTACAGAAGTGCTCCACATCTCTGTGGCTATGTGTTAGTGGCAGCAACTAACCAGCCAGCTGTGCCGACTAAACCATCTGAAGTGTGGTTAGTGTGACTGGGGAACTCAATCTTTAATTTTATTTACTTCATTTTAGCTGAAAATGGCCACTGGTAGCTAGTACATGAGGATAACATACGGATGGTCATAAGGCTTTTGGCAGCTCCTCAGTTAACACAGAGTTGCTATCTAAAAGAGCAATGCTACATCCAAGAGAGATGGAAACAATGTCCACACACAAGCCTGTCTCCATGGATGAACTTCAAAGTCTGTGATGAAAGGAATTAAAAGGTGAAGTTTACTTTGAAGCAGAAGTTTTTTGAAATCCACAAATGAGGAGCTTTCAAAAAGCTCAATTTTCCACAAATTTTTTGAAATACTCTGGTGTTCAATAGACTTATTCACATTATCAACAACAATCGTAAATAAGTAAAATGTACATCAATGAAGCATACATACAAGAGAATACTATTCAGTCATAAAATGGCTGCAATGTTGTTTAGTACAAGACGGATAAACTAGATCATGATATGTTAAGTTCAGAAGGTTGTCAAAAGAACAACACATGATTAACCATGAGAGGCAAGGACTGTGGGATTTTCTGGCCTCGTGATCAAGTCTCTTTGTCTTTACTTAGCACACAAACACTAACTTGCAAAGTTTTACTAGGACTGTTCTAGAATACTTATGAAATCATACCTCAAAAACATCATCATGGTTGACGACGGGCTTCACATCCTCAGAGGCTTTTATGTTTGCACTCATTGATAAACTCCCAGGATTGACCTCGGCTTCTGGTTCACTGATCTTCAAAACAGAATTTCCTATCATAAATTTTTCTTTTTCGTCAGCTTTGCTTTTTACTGGAGAAGTACATTCTGAATTCTACATAAAACAAACATACATTAGTTCTTATATCAATTTTTTGCATTCAAGTTTACATAAAAATTTACAAACAACTTGTCAGCTTCCAATTGTAGAAAAATATTAAAATTCCCATTTGAGGAACAAATGGCCCTTGAAGACACAGGTGCCATAGCGTAATTCATAATGGCCACTCTTTCCCTAAAAGCTGCAAGGCTGCTATGGCTGAGTCCCTTGGCAAGCTCAATACTGATGCTCACTGCAGCATGTAGAGCAACTGTAAACACCTGGTTTAAAACATTTTTTTTTTTCACGGTTACATTTGGAATTAAAATTGGATACAGTGGATCAACATTCCTGGAGGGCAAAAAGAATATTTTCCTAATAATCACTTTTCAAACTTTCGTTATTTGATTGATATATTAGGAAATGACTTTCTGTTTTATTTATTTGAAGGCAAAGTTACAGAGACAGTCAGACCCATCAATCCTGCACCCACTGGTTCACTCCATTTAGGGGCTGGCCCTGCTGCAGTTAGGATCCTGTATCTCACGGGGGCAGGGGGCAGCAGCCTAATCACTCAGACCATCTCCCACTGCCTTTCCAGGCATAGTAATAAGCAGCTGGATCAGAAATGGACCTACTGGGACTAGAGCTGGCACTCATACAGGATGCTGGCGTCACAGGCAGCAGCTTAATGTACTGTACCATGAGGCTATCCATACCACAATGATATTTTCAGTCTACACTGATACTATTTTGCCACCTGTACAACCAGGGGATGGTATTAACAGGAATCAGAAAGTTCACAATTACTAAAGCCACTTGAGAAAAAAATCGTAAACTTCAAAATAGATGTAATATACATAGAAAGGATAATTTAAAATAGGCTTTGGACAGTCCCTCTGAATGGAGCTTTCTGACCTTTACGCCCATATCTTTATTTATAACTTGCTCATCTTCATGTGGTTTTAAATCTCTTCCAGAGTCTTCACTGGTCTCCTCATCTTTTAATCTATGTACAATGGTTTGAACAGTTTTGACCATATTCTTTAGCTCATCTGGGTATGGTGTTGGATATCTCTTCAAATTTCCCTCCTAGAGAAAGAGGTGAAAAAACAAAATATAAATATTTCTAATGTCAGTCTCAAAAAAAATGTATGCCATAATTTTTCTGAACTATACTGAATATGGTTTTATCACAAATCACTGGAGACATGGGGGGTAGACCCCGCAGGGCTGTTCCAACTCACCCGTGGGGGAGCTTCCCTTTCATCTTTGTCTTCGTCACATTCAAACGCCACCTGAGCTCGCTGTTTCCTTTGTTCCTCCCATAACGAAGGATTGAAACTTTCATTATCTGATATGAACGTAACTAGTGAAAAGCAAAAGATCAAAAACATTACATTTGGCTTAATTATGAAAAACCCCTATTTTTAAAAGATTTTATATATTATCTTCAGAATAAGTCTGAGTTACAACTGGCCACAAAAACCCGCTGTAAATCCTGGGCTAACTGTTACATTGTGGTTTTGAAGTTTTACAAAGCAAATCACAATATCTTTTTTCTCTCTGCAGTGGATTTGTCTTCAGAACCTCTTGTGGTTCTATCAAAGGTAGTTCTGTGAAGTATCCTGGAAGGAAATATCATAATACTAATATAATTTGAGTTTACATTTTTGCACCCTCTAATTCCAAAAGTTCGTTGTAAGTTGTATGGCTGAGGGTAGAGTCTGATTACAGTGAAGTATTTTCATTAAAAAAACTACCCCAATACATGCCAACTTTGCATGAAACATCACATATAACATAAGATTACTAAATGCTAAGGCTTAAAAAAACCAATTCTTTCAACTATTATACAACATTCTACAGAAACTATAACGTAAAAGAAAACCACAATTTTACTCATCAAAAGAAAATGTTCTACTTAAAGAGATTAAAAACACATAAATCGTTAATAAGAAAACAAATTTCTGTAACATCCAAATTATGCCAATTCAAACATTCCAGATTACTGATAACAATTAGAAAACTTTTCGCTGCAGGGCAGCTACTTCCACAATGAGTGTGAGAGCTAGGACTGGGGGTAGGCCAGGCTAGGCTGGTACACCCACTGGGATGTACAAGAGCCAGAATGAGTGCAGGTCAGCAAGCTAGGCTGCAGCACCAGCTGGCAATGCCAGGACTGGGTCCAAGTCATGTAAGGCTTGACTGCAGTACTCCCTGGCAGGCACAAGATCCAGGGCTGGAAATGGGCCTGGTATATGAACCGTGAGCACTCCCCTGCTACGCTGTTCCTGTTGCTGGTAAACATGAAAACCAGGGCTGGAGGCAGACCAGGCTGGACAAGGTGGCAGCATTTGTCAGCACATGTGAGGGCTTGGTCTTGGAGAGTCGGGGGAGGCAATGGAGTGGGACAGGGGTGTTGAGCTGAGCTGAGCTGTAGCACCCATGGGTGTGCATGAAAGCCGCGACAGGAGTCAGGCTGGGCTAGGATAGGCTACAGAGGCTGGCATGACAAAAACCAGGGCTGGGGGCAAGGCTGGTGGGGGTTATTACGAGACACCCCAACTAGGTCATGGAATCGGATGGTATACATGAGGACTGGGTCTGTGGTGGGCTGTCAGGGTTGGACTAGAACACCTGTTGGTTTGTTTGAGATACGGGGCTGGAGGTGGACCTGACAACTGACCAGACAGCTGCATCCACTGGTATGTGCATTGGCTGGTGTGGGTAATACAGTGAACCTGACTCTGCACTGGCTGGTACACACATAAGTCTGAGGTCACCTCATGTGAGGTTTCTTGGGGGAACTCCCCAACTAGACTGCTGATCTCAGACCCAGGTCACAGGGGAAAATCACAGGAAGTGTTTTCTGACCTTGCAGTGCATGTACTGAGACTGGATCTCCTCAGTTTCTGATGCCTATGAAGTGGACAGCATGCCCAGATACGGGAGACATGATAGCCAGCTCATCTAGGCCAGCAGGGGACAGTGACTGCGTCATCAGAGGACAGAAAACAGAACAGGTTGGAGAAATGCCCTGGCCAAGTTTTGCAGCATATTCCTGGGTCTGTGGAGGCACTAAGCTGGACTACGTCAACCAATAAATATATCTTTGAAAACATTTCTAAACTCTGGAGCAATGAAACCAACAACTTTTCAAAATAACTCAAGTAATGCCCTTTCCCACATCAGGGTCTCCGAGGCATCCTTAGACCAACTCCCATCCCTGGGTACTAATATAGTTTGACAGAAAAGAACAGCACCCGCCCCCCCCGTGCCCCCCACCATACATACCCATGGACACAGGAAGAAAATAAAATAAAGCAAAACTGAAACATTTGTCCCCCCTACCTTTCTCCATTCCTAAGCCTCCCCACCATAATCAGAGGCCCACATGGGTATGTATCCCTCTCAATTATGTAAATAATATTAGAGAAAATTAAAAAAAATTTAAAAACCTCTTTAATGTCATTAAGCTAATAATTTCTTGCTCTTTTCAAGAAGGATAAAAGAGTTATTATTTCAAGAGTATACTTGATGACATTTAGGCATAGCAAAAACTGGTTAGCAGTTATGCCGACTCTTCTCAGCTGTTGTGAGCAGCTCTTAGCCCCACCCACCATTCTCAAGCCAGGCAGCCCTAGGAGAGCAAGTCTTCAGGAGGTGCTGACAACAGACCTGTGACGCCCGCGGGCTGTGCCAAGAGTCCTGTATGCAGCCCTGACACTAGGCAGGCCCTTAACACACATCCCTCTGCCTACTGGGAGTTGGGAGCTTTACTTTCACACAACCTGCGCAAACTGATGGGAGTGCAACCCCGGTGTTCTGCATTCTGCCTGTAGGTACATTCTACTCAGAGCTACCAGTGAACACATACGGTCTGCAGGAGCTGCAACTCTGCAAACCCTGCAGCCTAGTCACTGAAATACCTGCAGACACGATCCACGCTGATAATAACTGAGAAGTGAGGCACACATTACACCAATGCCCACCTGGAACCAAACCCACAGGGTATGCAACCTTCAACCTAGGACACACTGCTAACAGAAACTATTTTTGCACTGAGAAAATCATCTTACAAAACTGGCAGCAGTGACTGACCCATGAAATGCACAAATTACCAACATAAGAACGCAAAAAACATGGGGAAAAAAAGGTTTCTTACAGGCCTAAAGGCACACAGTAACTACTTTTAGAGAGACAGATTTGCTTGACAAAAAAAAAATTAACAGAATGATTAAAATATATAATATATATATATGTATATAAAAAATCTTGGGACCTGCCACCCATGTGGAGACTAGAATGGAGTTAGTTAGAATGGAGTTACTTAGCCCTGGTCCAGGCTGCATGCTGTGAGCATTTGGAGAGTGCAATAGTTTTCATGTCTCTTTGCTTCTCAAAAAGAAACAACAAAAAGAAGACCCAACAACATGTTGCCTACTAGAATCTCATTTCCCCAATAAATACGCACACTTCAAAAGGAAAACCTGGGAAAACGTATATCATGCAAACAAGGAAAAGTGAGTAGTAGTACCCATATTTACATTAAACAACATTAAATTTAATTCACATAGTGTAAAGAGAGATGAGGATGTCACCATATACTGACCAAGGGATTAAACAATGCACTTAATTATATAGAGCAAACATTATCACACCTTGAATGTGAATGGCTCCCCAACTAATTTGAACTATTAAAACCTCCAAGTCATAAGCTGATGCCACTGAGAATGTGGAGGACTGATCCAATTCGTTATGAGATTTAAGGGGCGAGCCTGGGGGTGGTTGTTGGAGCACTTGGGAAAAGCTGCTGGAAGGTTACTCGTATGAGATGATTGGTTATAAAAGTGGAGGTGAGACCCAGTGCAGTGGTTCAATTGGCTAATCCTCCCTCTTCAAGTGTTGGGATCCCACATGGGCTCTGGTTCATGTCTCAGCTACTCCACCTCCCATCCGGCTTCCTGCCGGTGGACTGGGTCTTTCTGTCTCGCCTCCTCTGTAATCCTGACTTTCAGATGGGGGACCTGGATGAAGTTTCTACCTCCTAGCTTCAGCCCTACTCTGTCCTAAACATACCAGTCATTTCGAAAGTAAACCAGATGACAGAAGCATTCTCCCTGTCTCTTACACACACATACATGTACATATGCACACATATAAGTAATTTTTAAAATGTTGACTTATTTATGTAAAAGGCAGAATGAGAGTGAGAAAGCAGTATTTCCATCCACTAGTCTAATTCCAAATGCCCATAACAGCTAATGCTGGGACTGGCCTAAGACAGGAGCAAGAAACTCCATCCAGATTTCCCATGTGAGGGGTGAGGGACCAAGCAATGAGGCCACCACATGCTACCACACAGGTAACATGATCAGTAAACTAGATGGGAAATGGAAGAGACAATACTAGAACTGGCACTTCAATGTGGGACGTGGGGGTCTCAAGCAGCTGCTTAAAGTGCCATAACAGTCACCCTAAACATTAAAACAAAACAGGTTTGAGAGCTGCCCTGATCTGATCTTATATATATATATATATACAAAATATATACAATGTTGATACTATATATACTAAATATACAATGGATAAATTATACATACTAAAATGTCACAATACATGTTATAAATACAGACAATAGCTATATGTCAATTACAAAAGCAAATAAAAGTTTAAGAGAAAAAAGAAAACTAGAGTTGAAGAATTTGCTTAAGTTGTTCATAGTTTATTAGAAATTAAAACCAATGATTAATTTGTATTTTTCAGTGGTTTGATAAAATAGCAGTTGATGTGGCTCACAGAGATTTTCAACGGTTTTAGAGAAATACATATATCTTAAGATAAACACAATAAACTATACTAAATGTTAATACATCACAAACATTATGTTCTCTAATCTTTATATCTCATCCTAATCCAAGGAAAATATTAGTGACCAATAGTACTTCTCCCTTAGTAGGCAAAACATAGAGAAGAGTTTCTGAGTAACATTTACGGCCAGGATTCTTCAATTTCCTTGATCTAATGTAGAAATCTAAGGACAGTATTACGTTTGTAAAATAAGTGTGCAAAACATTTCTTGGTTAAAAGCCCAACATGTGCATTTTTAATATTTAGCTAAATATTAATATGATATGATGTTAAGCATATCATGTTATGTTATGGATATTATGTCATTTGTAGTATATAAACTAAAATTGAACTGTGAATGGGGGGTCACAGAAAGTGGTTAAGAAATCGCATTTATTTTTAACATGTTGACTGCTCAATATCATGTCAATCAAAAAAAAAATATTTAGCTAAATATGATTTTAACAGGAAAATCTTTACCACGTAAAGTTCAAAGTTTGAGAAGATTCTGACCAATTCTTCAAAGTTCTATCAAATTAGAAAAGCTTATGAAACAACATTTGCTTCACATCCTTGTTTTGATTCGTCAGTATTTATTTTTAAAAAGAAAGAAAATCTTGAAATGCCTACCATCCTCAGTTCGTGGCTGTTGCGGGAACATGTAGTTAGTAAGCACCATTTTCTGAGTCTCTGAGTCAGTTTCTTTTTGAAGAGGTATCAGGGGTTTGGACTAGGGAAAGAAAACAAATGTTTAATTTTCAATAACCCGCAAGCAAACAGGTACCCAGCAATTCCTCTAAATAAGTATCATTTAAATACACACAGCGACTATATGCTGACTTCACCTGCAGGAATAATCCCTAACATTCAACAGTAAAGTAAGTAATTAATAGTAAGTAACCGAATGTTTATTCTATACATATGCCTACGGTGACAGATAACTTTGTCTAAGATTTATTTAGTCCTGTTTGAAAGATGGAGTTTTAGAAAGAGAAAAGGAGACGGAGCAGCAGGCCTTCCCTCTGCTGCTTCACTCCCCAAGCAGCCGCAATGGCTGGAGCTGAGCTCATCTCAAGCCTATCTCAAGAGCTTCCTCTGATCTCCAGTGTGGGTGCAGAGTCCGAGGACCTGACCATCCTCCGCTGCCTCCCCAAGACATAAGCTGGGAATTAGATGGAAAACGGAGGAGTTACAACTCAAACCAGTGCCCATATGGGGTGCTGGTGCCATAGGCAGAGGATTAGTTTGCAAGACGCCACTAATCTAATTTTTATATAGTGTACAAACAGTGCCACAATGTATACTGTAAATGTGTTAGCACTGTGTTGTTGAAAATATAAAGATCTGGTAACATCTGTGAACCGTATAAAGATTAAAAAAAAAAAAAAGTACTTGAGCCTGACACGAAAGCATAACAGTTAAAGTCCTCGCCTTGAACGTGCCGGGATCCCATACGGGTGCCGGTTCTAATCCCGGCAACCCCCCTTCCCATCCAGCTCCCTGCCTGTGGCCTGGGAAGGCAGTTGAGGAACAGCCCAAAGCTTTGGGACCCTGCACCCGCATGGGAGACCTGGGGGAGGTTCCTGGCTCCTGGCTTCGGATCGGTGCAGCACCGGCTGTTGCCCTCATTTGGGGAGTGAATCACTGAATGGAAGATCTTCCTCTCTGTCTTTCCTCCTCTCTGTATATCTGCCTTTCCAATACAAATAAATAAATCTTTAAAACAAATTGTACTTAATTTAAATTGAACTCAAGCTACATTGTAATTATCACTGAAATACTTTTAAAAAGCTTTTAAAAGTTTTCATATACTAAGCATGTTGATCAGCCCAATATTTATTTATTATACTTCCTGTTGCAAAATAGGTTTTGGAAAAATCATCTGGAATATTTAGTCTATTATCTAAAGATTTACTCTGGCTAGCAGCTAAAAAACTGCTTAAAGCAATTCTCTCCCGTTTCCTGATCCATTAATGACACCAAATGTCACATCAGCCAGATCATTTTGGATCTTTTTTTTTCAGACTGTTCCCTAGGTGATTAACAATACCATCATTTACTTTTTTATGTAATTAATTTTGTTGCCACTCGATTCACTCCGAGCAATAGTAATGCTGCCTCCAGAGGCCCACCAGTCCCCCTCCTGGGCCACCCTGTCAGTTCCTTGGACCTGCACTTGTGGTTACTGCCCAGCTAGCTAATCCCGAGCTGCTACTAATTGTTGACTTTTTAAGAAACACTTATTGATTTTCAATGTAAAAGGCATACAGAACCAAATAAACATCCACGAAGGTCAAGCATGGGCCAGAGTGAATCCAACACCCGGAAGTCAATCTTACTTAAGCATTTTCTCTGTGTCCTCTTTGCTCTGAAACAAACTGAGCAATATCCAAATTGTGAGCATTTTTCCTTTGCGTCTGCAGATAATCCACAAATAATGAAAGTAGTCATTCTACTATTTACCCAAAACCAGTTCTTCCTGAAGCTTCAAACATAGTTTGGCTATTCTCCCACCCTTCATTCCCCCCCTGGAGGCTGGGGGAGGGGGCACTTCACAACGCTGTATCATCACTTCTCTAACCCCGTACCTGTGGTCCTGTCCTTGTGAAGCATATAACCTTACTTCTACACTCGCTCACCTTTCCTATCACCCACTTACCTTTTTACATCACCCATCTATAGACTGGGATCTGTAATCCAAAAATCTAAAATGCCCCCAAAATCTGAACTTTTAAGAGCACCAACACAGTTCCACAAACTGAAATTTCTGTATCTGACCTCATGGGATCGAATAAAGGAAAAATGCAGGTATACCAAAAATAGTGATTAAAACTGCTTTCCAGGTAGATAATGAACATACATGAATTTTATGCTCAGACTTGTATCCTATCCCCAAAATATTTCACTATATTTATGCAAAAAACCCCAAAGCCCTAACACTGGTCTCAAGCATTTCAGGAAGATAAATTCAATCCCTATTCTTGACTCTTTATAAAATTTTTTTTCTAAAGAAAGGAAGGAAACGGAAGAGAGAAAGAAAGACAAACACAGGAATACAGAACACCCAAGGTTCTCCCATCTGCTGGGTTGCTTCGCAAATGCCTGCCACAGCCGGGGTGGAGGGCGGGCCAGGCCGAAGCTGGGAGCTGAATCTCAATCTGTGCTTCCCATGTGGGTGGCAGGGGCCTAACCACTCCAGGCACTATCTCTGTCTCCCAGAATCGAGTCCAGATCACAGCCAGGCCTCTAGCAAACCATGCACCCGGACAAGGCATGCAGGCATGCCAAGTAACTTCTTAGAGCAAGAGTCAATGCCTGTCCCATGAAAAGGCTTGAAGCAGTTTAGAGCTAGAATACGACTAAAGGATTATTTGTTATGGAGTAGCTCAGAGTGGAATTCACAGGATAAAGGATTAAGCAGTGGTGGTAAGGGTGAGGGCATCTCTGTAGTCTAAGTCAGCGCTATCCAACCACACGTTACTGAACTATGTATCACAGAACCACAACGTGAGGCAAAAGTGAGAATCTGCTCTTTCTAGTAGCCTCATGTCTTCAAAAGGCAAGAGATGAGATTTTTGATAATGCATTAAATTTAATGTTAAATGTATTTAAATGTAACTGAACAGATAAAACCACAATAACACTTACGAATGTTGATTATTCACTTTTCTTTGCATAAAACCATTAAGCTGCAGTGTATATTTTACCCTTAGACTATACTCAGTTTTGACCAGTCTCATGACACTACTGGCTGCTCTACTAGAAAGTGCAAGTTCAAATGAAGAAGACAGGGAAGGGGCTTGGGAATAAAAGTAAAGCACACAAACATCAGATATTTGAGATTCAACAGTTTGGCAATGAATTCAAGTATATGGAAAACCACAAACATCAGACCCTTTTTATTGAGCTATAGAATCTACCACGGTGAGGAATGGAAAAATGTTTGAACCAGAAGGTGGTTTTAGTCTGCTTGAACTTCAGACATCTAGGAAGCAATGTTAACTTGGCAATGATCCATGTGAATATGAAAATCAGACACAGGTACTGTCAGGAATAAGGAGAGAACATATTTTGGGGGGGGGGTTCGGGGGAAGTATAAGTAAACAACAGCAGAGCCTAGAATACATGAAGAGCTCCAACAAACAAGGCACTGGTCAAAGAAGTGCCTGGAAAGGGCCAACCAGGACAGCACAACTGACAGCAAAGCAGCTCTCCCTTCAGTTACTACCGTAACCGCTAAGACAGCCTACAACTGTCAGCCCTCCCTTCAGTTACTACCGCAACCCCTAAGACAGCCTACGACTGTCAGCCCTCCCTTCAGTTACTACCGTAACCCCTAAGATAACCTACGACTGTCAGCCCTCCCTTCAGTTACTACCGTAACCCCTAAGATAACCTACGACTGTCAGTCCTCCCTTCAGTTACTACCGTAACCGCTAAGATGACCTACGACTGTCAGTCCCTGGATGTTTCAACACTCTCTGTACCATCTGCTCTTGCCTTTGCCTTCATTCTTGCTGCATACTCTATCTTATTTCAAGCACAGTCAATGACCAAGATCTGATGTATCTTTCTCTTGTAGATTGGCATGGCAAAGCTGTAGCCCAAAGTCATTCCGATTTTATGTTTTCTCAATAGTACACAATTGATAAGTACAACTACAAAAGAAAACCAGTAAGACTTCAACAGAGTACTGAATTCATTTTACATTTCTTAAATTTTATTCTGAATACTTTAAGAAATATCCCCCAAAACAAGGCAACTTAAGAACAGCTACAAGCATGCAAAATGCTACACTCTAATAAGAGTACTACTGCCAAATAGCCTCTTCCCATCGGTCTCTAAATATGCTCTTACATTTAGAGATCCCTGCTTAACTTGGCCCTAAACACTATTTCATCTGTATTCCACATCTGTTCCTTGTCATCAGACCAAGAACACAGTAGTCAAAATCACATGGCTCGATTCAGTCACCGAGTTGCTTCTTAAACAACTTCAATTTGATTTTCAAAGTATACATCTAGAATTACTTCAGCCTAGTCAATTTAAGTAAAAAAAAAGTTGCCAAATATAATGAATATCTTTCGTATTTCATCAGACATCTCAAAAGCATTTGCAGTTTTGGTCACACATCTATGGTTGCTCTCTTTAAGTGTAACTAATCCAGCTGCCACTTAAATCTTATCCTCAAGATGCTGCGATCCCTAACATTTCAAAAGTATTTCACATAATCACTACCGATAAAATAATAAAAGCTATTAAACTATTCTCTAGTAGAAGTTATTAAGACAATAGGGCCAGGTCCAGTGCTGTGGCACATTGAAACCACTGCCTTTAACGTTGGCAGCCTGGTAGGTGCTGGTCAGGTACCTGCCACTCCACCTCTCGTCTAGCTGCTTGCTAACGTACCTGGGAAAAGAAGCAGAGGTTGCTCCAAGTGCTTAATCATCAAAGGCCTGGTGGAGTTCCAGGCTCCTGGCTGTGGCATGGCCCAGCCCTGGCCAGTGAAGCCATTTTCCTCCTAACTTTGCTTTACAATTGAAATTTTTAAAACTATATATTTATTGAAGTCAACACTTTCCCATAAATGTATTTCTTTTCCTGTGATTCCCTTTCTTGCTAATGACAGAATTACTTCAGTCACCCAAGCAATTTTCTAGCATTCATCTTTCACTCTTTCTTGTCATATACATGCATCATTCATATGCTTTATTGATGAGACCTTTTAACTGATTATACAAATACTTGCTCTTTCCTGGCCCTGTGTATCATTATGTTAGTTCAAGCCAACGTTTTCTGCCTCTTGTAGTATTGGCAACATCCTACAATTCACGCCTGCCTTCATGCCTGGGTACTACTTCTCTTCTGTTAAGGGCATCTTTCACACTACAGCCAAATGCCTGTCATAAACATCAATCCGGTAAAACAATCTGCATGTTCAATTGTGAGACTGGATCCCACAGCCTACATTTATCACAACAATTACTTCTTCCTCTTATTCTAACAGCAGATAAAAATGACTGAGCACACACATACATTTTATACATGTTGCTCTGATGTAACTGTCAATGGAGGCCCAGGTCTCTCCAATCACAACCACCCAGTTGTAGAGCTGCACTGCAGCTAACCGCTCAGGCTCAGGGTGTTCTTCCTAGTTCAAGCACTGAGGCCCTTTGTCCAGTCTTCCTTCCCCTTCAGAGACCGTCAGGCATCGACTGCAGGAATTTCCTGATTTGAAGAATATGCCCCAGTTATCTGGGAATCTCAAAGTCTAATCTTAGTATGTATATATATATATATATATATGCCTATGCCATATTACATTAAACTGTCTTTCTAAATACCACTGTTTCCTTCACCTCACATGGGTAGGCACATAGTAGTAATTCAAGAAATGGTTAGTGAGAATCACAAAATGAAAAGAATAAATTAATAATTGTTCTACTTATGCCTCCAGAGACTCCAATTACTATATGTACTGCAGAGACTGAGACATTTTCATAATTCATAATCAAACTTCTTTTGCAAATTTTCAAACCTACACTTCGCATTTTTTTTTTTTTTTTTAAAGATTTTATTGTTATTGGAAAGCCGGATATACAGAGAGGAGGAGAGACAGAGAGGAAGATCTTCCATCCGATGTTTCACTCCCCAAGTGAGCCGCAACGGGCTGGTACGCGCCAATCCGATGCTGGGACCAGGAACCTCTTCCGGGTCTCCCACGCGGGTGCAGGGTCCCAAATCTTTGGGCCGTCCTCGACTGCTTTCCCAGGCCACAAGCAGGGAGCTGGATGGGAAGTGGAGCTGCCGGGATTAGAACCGGCGCCCATATGGGATCCCGGGGCTTTCAAGGCGAGGACTTTAGCCGCTAGGCCACGCCGCCGGGCCCTACACTTCGCATTTTTATAGAAAAATTAAGGTTTCCTACTATAATGGTCATCAGTCACATCTGGAATGTTTTACTAAATACTTTTTTGAGAAAGATCTTACCAATTTCTGATCTAACACAATTACCAAGAGGAAAGTGGGGGGAAAATGAAAGAACACAAAGTCAGAAGAAATTATAGCACAAACTAAACAATCTCACTAACATGAGCCAGGCAGCCTAATTTGGCACCTTTAATCTGTCCACAAGAGTGTTAAAAATAAATTTTTTTAAAGATTTATTATTATTGGAAAGCCGGATATACAGAGAGGAGGAGAGACAGAGAGGAAGATCTTCCATCCGATGATTCACTCCCCAAGTGAGCCGCAACAGGCCGGTGCTATGCCGATCTGAAGCCGGGAACCAGGAACCTCTTCCGGGTCTCCCACGCGGGTGCAGGGTCCCAAAGCTTTGGGCCGTCCTCGACTGCTTTCCCAGGCCACAAGCAGGGAGCTGGATGGGAAGTGGAGCTGCCGGGATTAGAACCAGCGCCCATATGGGATCCCGGGGCGTTAAGGGCGAGGACTTTAGCCGCTAGGCCATGCCGCCGGGCCCAAATAAATCTTTATTTAAAAAAAAAGTATTATTGTACCAATTTAGTCTGGGAGTTTTTCAAGACCAGGACCTAAACCTCATTCACACTTTAGTTACAAAATGATTTAAAGGGGCAGACACAGTGAAGTAGCAAAGTAATCTTCCTCCTGCAGTCCCAGCATCCCACATGGGCACAGGTTCAGGTCCCAGCTGGTTCACTGCTTATCATCTGGCAAGGCAGTGGAGGAGAGCCAGAAGCCTTCCGGGCCTTGGCCCTGTCGGGGCCGCGGAAGAAGCCCCTGCTTTGGGTTTCACACCAGATCAGCTTCTGCTGTTGCAGTGACTTGGGGAGTGAACTATTGATGGAAGTGTGTTCTCTCGTTCCCGGCCCCCAATCTCTCCTTTGGTCAATCTGCCTTTCACATTAAAAAATATATATGTAATATATATATTAATATAGAACATATATTAACAATATATATATCTTAAAAAGAAAATGGCTTAAAACAGGTACCTAACAAAGGTTTTCTGAAATGAGTTGTAAAATTTCAAATTTAAATCTCAAATAGGGGAAATAAGAATGTAACAAATAATATGTCCTATTCACCAGAGTTTACATTTTAATTATAAAGCAAATATATCATGATTTTAATATTTCTTGCCAAATTCACAAACTAGTTTGTACAAAATTACAGACGAGTTAATACTAGTTTGATTTACACCTATTCATTGAGATCAACTTAAAGAGTTTTAGGGTATCAGTGTGAGTTAGGTGAAAAAGACTGGAGAATCAGTTAAAGACTGGAGAATCCTTAAATACAGATAAATGGCAATAATTCAGTAATCCAAAAAAACTACATGAGAATTTCCAAGCAAATGCGGATATCCATCTTAGTGAAAATATATATCCTTAGACAAATTATACAGTTACTCAATTTTTGTATATTTTACTTTTGAAAAATTCATCAAGTTTCTTGCACATGACTGACAGGAATGTAAATTAGTAGTCACTAGAAAAAACAATATGCAAATTCTTCAAAAGTTGAAATAGAACTCCATGTGATTTAGCAATTCCAATACTGAATGTTTATCCAAAGGCAATGAAAGAGCTATCTAGACTCTCATACTCAATGCTGTATTAATAATAATCAAACAATAAATGGATAAAGAAAGAATGTGTGTGTGTGTGTGTGTGTATACATCTATGTGGGTATGCAGTAAAATATTAAGTCTTTAAGAAGATGGAAATCATGTAATTTGCAACACAGTGGATGGACCTACAGGATATTAAGTGAAACAATCCAGGAAAAGAAAGTCAAATATTCCATCATCTTATTTGTATGTGGATTCTAATAAAGGTGATTTCACAGAAATATTAAGTAAAATGGCAGCTACCAGGAGCTGGCGTGGAATGCAGAGTAAACCAGGGCATGTTGGTGAAAAGGTAGAAAATGTCTACTACACAGAATGTTTACGCTCAAGAGAGCTATTATGCAGCAAGGTGACTATGCAAGTAAACTGCTGAGAGTATATTTAAAATTTGTTCCACCACAAAAATTGACAAGTATGAGACTGCTATTAAAATTTGAGGGGTATCAAATGATTTGCTAATCTACACACTTCTAACAGATTTGGAAGAAACGAAGATTTAGATCTACTTTACAAAAACGATTAAGACTTTCATTACAAATATAAGAGATCTCAAATGATTTCTTGAAAAACGTAATCAAAAGAGGAAAAGAAAAAATTTAAACCTTACATCTCAATATAAATTCCATCAAATTCAAGACATCCTACTTTTGCAAGTGATGAAAATAACCAGCCATTTAGTGCATCTCAAAGGAAATGAGTAATAGAAATTTAACCATGTTATTGCAGCTACTGAAGAGAAATGTGTCAGAAGGAAGTTCCCTTCCAAACGGGTCCCAAGAGAACTCTCACAAAACTGCTCGTCCGATGTGAGCACCATGAGTCCTGCTGCAGTGGAGGACGCTCGACTCTGCCTAGACAGTCTGTAATTAACACCTTCTACTACATCTCAAAATCCTCTCCAACAGTCAATGCATCATTTTTTTGGCCATCTACAACGTCAGCTGCTTCCAACAATTCTGCCCTTAACTGGGCTGCTCTAGCACGGACCCAGCCCCCTCCACCTCCTGCTAGGACCGCTAAGACTGGCCTTTGTCTCTAGCACAGTACTGGCAAAGCAGTATTTCTCTGTTAAAATTCTTCCAAGAAATGCATTAGAATCTTGATATCACTTGTTTAGAAATTCCATTGAAAGTTTTGTTCTTTGTCTGCAGCTGGAGAGAACTGCTTCACTTCAATTTTTCAGCCAGAATTGTTGAAACCAAGACAACTGAGCTATATATGGCATTGGTATACTTGTTTCTACTGTTAATTATTGATCTCTTTCCATTAGGGAACAAAATTAATTTTTTCCTCATAAATTGATATGGGTGGTCTGTCATTACAGTACTGTCTAATCTCCACCTAGACCAAGCTACCCATTTTTACACAGATTTCTTCCTCTAGGGCACTGTCCCAGACATTTTTTGTAGAGCATCAACAATTCATACTTCTTCCACTCAGGCTTGACAACCAACCTGAAGTCTGTCATTGCTTCAATTTTATCACAATTCATGTCTTATCCTATTAGTGCCTCAAACCACATCCTGTTCAGCCATGTTACAAAAAACTAGTATGAGTTTATTTCAGTGCAAAAAAGAAAAAAATTGAAGTTTGTGCATAGTTTTCTCATAATACATGTTTTCCATGAATTCTCTGAAGATCTTTCATACATAATACAACTATATGTACCAGTGTGTAGTTGATCTTAAATGGCCCAATGTAAATTACGGTACCCAATCACATAACACAAAGAAAATTAAAGTAATTTCCAAAATCAGAAAACCCACCTGATTATCTGAGAGCCACATAGCAGTCAACTGCTGTAGTTTTGTAAAGCTAAAGGGCAAATTCTTTAACCTGCAGGAATATAAAAAAATAGTAACAAATTGTAAAATCAATGAGAGCTAAATCTAATTAATGGTCTGAAATAAGATTCAAAGTTGCATGTGAAACTGGGATAAAAAAAGAGAAGAAAAGTCCAATACAGGCTTTTGTATGGATATAAGACAAAATACAATCTAGTCTTAAAATCTAATTTCACCAAAGAAATCTTCATTCAAAGCAATCCAGTGGGCAAGAAAACGTGACTTGCTCCTGGATTCTGCTGAAGAAAGCAGTACATGGCCGAAGCCTTGGGACCCTGCAATCACATGGAAGACCCAGAAGCTCCAGCTGTAGTGGCCATTTGCCATTTGGAGAACTAACCAGTGGTCTGAGGATCTTTCTATCTTTCCTTCTCACCATAAATCTGATGTGCCTTTTCAGTATAAATACATATATTCTTAAAAAGAAACAGAAGAAGGTGGTCTTATCTTAGACAAGAATGCATTAGGATATGTCTTGTAAACTGTTTTAGCTTGCGGTTTGTATTCAGAGGGAACAAACTGTTACAAAAAGTACTTTCAGTGACCATTATAAACATCACACTGCTCTACATTTATCTGAGCTAGTACTTCAGAAACAAAGACTAGTCTAGGATAAGGAGCAAAAACAAAATAACAAATAATCATCTAATACTAAATTAAACAGTACTCTATTTAATACCTTCTACCTATTGTTTTCAGTGTGTTTCAACACAATTTGTCAGTAAGAAGTATGAACAAAAATTGATCAGTAAGAAAACAGCGGCTTTTTAAAGTAATATTTAGCAGTCAAAATACTGCAGTAAGAAAACTTGGTTTAAATAAAAACTCTACCATACAAGCTATGGGATTCACCCTAAATATGAGTCCTGAATTTCTCCTAGATAACATGGGAATACCTGCCGTATTATTAAATAGCATTGTTTTGAAGACTTGGTTAAGATAATATAAAAATACAACAGAGGAACACTATACAAATACTGTTTGGTCATCATCAGTATTCCTATGGAAACAGTATGTATTCCATTAGTATCTTACAGTATTGTTTAATTTAGCATCCCTGGCCATCATTTTGTTCTCTATCTGGTTCTGCTTTGCTGCCTAAGCTATGTGAGTGAGAAGTAAAAGCAATGGGTTAGATGCAAAGGCTACTTTTTGAAGATTTTACTTTTTTCTCAAGTAAAAAAAGATCATTATGTGGAGAGAATAAAAGTTTTAATAGCTAAGTGTACCTAAACGAACAGTGACAACTATAGCGTGATAATTCATATTACATAAATTAGCTCATTCTATGAAACAAATGCATATTTTAAAAGAATTGGGGCGGGCACGGTGGTGTAACAGGATAATCCTCTCACTGTGGTTTCAGGTTCCATATGTACAGTGTTCTAGTCGGCTGCTCCACTTGACCCAGTTCCCTGTTAACGGCCTGGGAGACCAGCACAGGATGGCCCAATGTCCTGGTTCCCTGTACCCAGGTGACAGATCTAGAGCTCCTGGCTCACAGCTTCAGGTCATCACATCTCTGGCTTTTGTAACCAACTGAGGAACAAACCAGCAGATTAAAGACTTTTATGTCTGTCTCTGTTTCTCTCTTTCAAGGAAAACAAATAAATCTTAAAAAAAAAAAGGTATAAACTATTCTGTCACAAATCACAGTTAACTTTAATTTCACTGTATCGATGTTTTCCATAAAGCTATTGATAAATATAGAATGAACAAACCTATTGTCACTTAAATTAATGACTTTTAATTTCTGCATATCACCCATTTCCTCTGGAAGTAGCTCAAGTTTATTAGAATGAAGAAACAACACAGTTATATTTTTCCAGTTTCCAATCTGAAAAGGAAAAGACAAATTAGCAGGTCAAAAATTTCACTTATAGGTTAATCAACACATGAATCACATCATTTTTGGAAACTATTAAAATGCTCTTCATATTTATATAAACAATAGTGCTTATTCCTCCCTTTCTTAATGATTACTTCTCAAGTACAAAGGAAAGTATGTCTTTTTTCAAATCAACATAACTTGTTACACTTTTAAAACACAATAATTCAGAAGAAAACAAATGAGCTGTTCCAGGCACAGGTGCGGAGGCAGTCGGGAAGCTGGGTGCGGCTTTTCCCCTTGTCTCTTCCTTTCCCCCATACAGAAAGAAGGAAAAGAAAATGTGGAAACAAAGGTCTCACCCATTTACACCCAATCCTTGACCCTTCCCACCCTAACCAACTATGTAAGCACCATCAAAAATAAAATCTAAAGAAAAAAAAAAAAAGCAAGAAATAGATTACATCATATAAGATAGCCTATAATAAAGATCATTAGAAAAAAGTGAAGCTAAAAATCCAAACCAAATGTAAACTATCGTACCTCTGGGGGTAACTGCTGTAAGTAATTGTGATCTGCAGCAAAAGTTCTCATGTTAGTAAGCTGTCCAATAGACGAAGGCAAAGCTTCAACTTCATTGAAACTACAATCCAGTTCTTCTACCGATATCAACCTTTAATTGAAAAAATACACACATTACAAAAAATGTTTCCTTTATATATCCTAAAATATGAGAACATATAAACATCTGAACTTGACTAACCTAGTGAAATTTAACAGAGCTCTACTTCACCAAAAACAGGCTAGGGCCTGCAATGTGTTGTTCTAAGAGGGTTAGCCCTCTGCCATCCCAGACTGCAGTGCCATTCTGAGTCCTTGCCACTCTCTTCTATTATGGTTTCCTGCTAATGTGCCTGGGAAGCGAGTGGCAGATGGTCTGAGTAAGAGGGACCCTAAAATCCGCACAGGAGACAGGGCGGAGTTCCTGCTTCCTTGTGTCAGCCTGATGCAGTCCTGTCTACTGTGCCCATTAGGGGAGTAAATCAGCAGATACATCCTTCTCTTAACCTCTTCTTCTGTCTCTGGCACTACACTTTTAAATAACTAAATAAAACACATAAACAATTATTCTATTTGTGGGATCTATACAAACCATATATGTGAATATCTGAATAAGCATGTTGAAATCAAAGCTTACCCTCCTATAGAGTCTGGTAAATACATTAACTGGTTTTCATCTATTTTGAGAGTTGTTACATTCTTCAATGAACCTATTGAGAGAAAATATGTAATTTTTCAGCTAAAACCACGAGTCTAGTAGCAATTAATGTAAGACACATTTTATTTGATCTATAAATTATAAAGAACCATCTTAATCAATAAAATTGAGACACTATCCCCAATCCCATTCACTCTATAGTTCCCTAATTTTATTTTCAATTTTCACTCACATTATCAACGAATACAGTATAGAACTATTAACCACCACGAAAATGTGAGCTTCCTGGGAGTAAGGAGCTTTGGTCTTTGGTCTGGGTTGTTCATTCCTGTAACCCTGCTCCTAAAAAAATATATGGTACAGAGAATACATACAAGACAAACTTGCTATAACAGAGGATTAAAAACAATGACTTAATGCAGGTAGTTGATATGGGTATGTGGAATATTCTATACATATTAAATACTAAAACAACAGAATATATTTTAATCTAAAAATATTTATCTAAATATAGTTTAATCTAAAAACAAACTGATCAACTACCCCAGCCAAGTGTTGGCAGTAAACATCTGGGCAAGTAGAGACGCTAAGGTGGACTATGTCAGCCAGGGGATTTTGAGGAGACTTCATCATGCCTGGAATGGCAAGATGGGCAGCAATTCACAACAGCTGAACCATTGAAACCACTCGAGAAGTGCCCTCCAAGCATGCCCCCATTGGGACCCTCGGATGCCTGGGAGGGTGAGTGGAGCTTTCTCCTTATCATACACACTTTCCTAATCAACTATGACCCTTTGAGCCCTAATCAACTATGTAAAGATCATCAAACAAACAAGCAAAAAGCCAAAATAAAGCTTTGATTAAATCAGGGTAGAGTAAAGCCTGGTGGGTTTGTGAAATATGCCTTAGGTAAAATAACTAGGAAATTCAGAAGACAATGTTTTGATTTTAAGTAAAATATCACGAAGACACCAGGATTAAAATGGCTGATCTTATTGTCAAACTAGTTCCATTCTGGGGGATCTGGCCTAGTGGTAAAGATGCTGCTGGGTGGAACACCTGCCTCTGACTCCTACCCCACCTTCCTACCTTGTAACAGATTTAGAAAATGGAGATCAGATGGAATAAATTTTCCACCTATTTTATTTATTAAGAATTACATGAATTTAGGGCCCGGCCCAGTAGCCTAGCGGCTAAAGTCCTCGCCTTGAAAGCCCCGGGATCCCATATGGGCGCCGGTTCTAATCCCGGCAGCTCCACTTCCCATCCAACTCCCTGCTTGTGGCCTGGGAAAGCAGTCGAGGACGGCCCAAAGCTTTGGGACCCTGCACCCGCGTGGGAGACCCGGAAGAGGTTCCAGATTCCTGGCATCGGATCGGCGCGCACCGGCCCGTTGCGGCTCACTTGGGGAGTGAAACATCGGATGGAAGATCTTCCTCTCTGTCTCTCCTCCTCTCTGTATATCCGGCTTTCCAATAATAATAAAATCTTTAAAAAAAAAAATGACATGAATTTGAAGGCAATACCAACCAATCGTCTCAGGCAGTTGCTGAAGTGAATTGCTGGATAACAGGAGATCCTGCAGGCTCTCACATGCTGAAATCCCTTCTTCAATCATTTCAATATTATTCTTAGAAACATCCAAATACGTGAGCTGTTTCAAACTACCAATAAACTGTAAGTGATGAAGAAAATACAGTAACTGAATTAACATCAATCAAACTGTGAAAGAGTTGAGATATCCAATCTAATATCAAGTTTCCATGCATAATTAAATGCTAATATGAGAAAAACTATTTAGAAAATGTTTTCAAATGCTAGCTGACAGAAGAGTTAGGCTGGCACAATGGCCTAGCAAACTAAACCTCCACTTGCACTGCCAGCAACCCACATGGGTACCAGTCCCAGCTGCCCCACCTCCCATCTGGCTCCTCGCTAGTGGCTTGACAAAGCTCCACTCATGTGGGAGACTCTGAATAAGCCTCTGGCTCCTGGCTTCAAACCAGCTCAGCTCTGCTGAATGACTCGGCAAATGGAACATCTGTCTCTACCTGTCAATAATTCTTTCAAGTGAATACATATTTTTTTAAAATACTAAAACAAGTCATAGAACTCCCATTCATTTGAACCTAGGGAGGGGCATCAGCTGCTTATGTCCTCTTACGGGTATGGGAGTGTTTTGTAGGTTCTTTAGATGTAGAAACATAATTTGTGAGCCTGTGAGACAGAAAGTCAATGGAAAATACTCAGAAGTTTACAAATTCCCTGGGAAAACTGAATCAGCATGGAAATGAGTCTGTACATCTGAGAATGACACATTCCACGGCATTAAAAAACTGCAAGTGAAGCCATTGTGGCATAGCGAATTAAGCCACTGCTTGGGAAACCCTGTCCCATGGCAGAGCACCCTGTTCCAGTGTGGTTACTCCAGCATCACCGTGCGGCTGCAGCTGTCTGGGAGGCAGCAGGCACCGCCCAGTGCCTGGGTTCCTGCCACTCCGGGGATGCAGCGGCCATTCTCAGCCCCGGCTCTCACCTGGCCTACCTGCAGCAGTTTTGAGCACCTGGCGTGGAGAAGGGAATAAAAGACAACTCTTTGTCACTCTGCCTTCCAAACACCTAAACTTCTTTTTTTAAACGCACACTCCCATAGGGTGGCCATCATAGCACAGTATGTCAGTCACTGCTGGGGGTGCCGATACCAGACTGGAGTGCTGGTCCAGTCCTGGCTACTCCATTGGTAATGTGACGGGGAAGGCTCTAGCTCTGCGCTCCTGGCCTCAGCCTATCTACCGTGGGCATGGGAGGAGACACTCGCGCCCTCCGTGACTTTTTCCTTTTTTTTTTGCCTTTCAAATAAATAAACATTCAAAAAGGAACTATCTCACACTAAAGTTTCTAATGAGAATTTGATTTCAATAAAAATGTGCTCTAATTTTAAAAAAGTATAATTTGCTTCTCCATAAAATTTTTTCACTATTAAAACTAATTTTGAGATACAGAACTTGTAAAACTTCAAAGGAGAAACAGAAGTGAAACCATTAAAAATTTCATACACATACCCCTGGAATAAAAGTCAGTCTATTACCATCCATCCAAAATTCTTTCAATCCACTTAGTTGCTCAAGAACTTCAGGCTGTTTGGACAAGAGGAGGAAACCCAATTAATTATAAGAATGTCTTGATTTGGCAACAGAAGCCCTGGGAATCTCTAACAAGCTTGGTTTCAATACACCAAATAAAAGGGTAGTGGGTAAGAAGAGCCAGAATATAAGCCTTCCCACTGCATTCTAATTATAAATAACACCATTAAGGAAGAAAGCAAATGCAGACATTTCGTAAAAGTAGATTACATTAAACTCAAATAATCTTAAATTACACAACAGAGTTAAATATTCATGCAATTAATTTTTTGTGAAGATTTATTTATTTTTATTGGAAAGGCAGATATACAGAGAGGAGACAGAGAGAAAGATCTTCCATCTGATGGTTCATTCCCCAACTGAGTGCAACAACTGCAGCTGAGCCAATCTGAAGCCAGGAGCCAGGAGCTCTTCCGGGTCTCCCACACAGGTGCAGAGTCCCAAAGCTTTGGGCCGTTCTCAACTGCTTTCCCAGGCCACAAGCAGGGAACTGGATGCAAAGCAGGGCTGCCCGGATTATAACCAGTGACCATATGGGATCCTGGGCGCTCAAGGCGAGGACCTTAACCACTATGCTATCACGCCAGGCACTACGCAATTAATTTTTTTAAAAGTCTCACAACTAGCAAACATACAAGAAATACATTCTCATTTATTATCAAATAAATGGAAAAAAAGTAGCTTTTAAAAATATCAAGAAAATAGGGTCCAGTATGGTAGCCTAGTGGCTAAAGTCCTCATCTTGCACGTGCCGGGATCCCTTATTGACACTGGTTCTAATGCCGGCAGCCCCACCCCCCTTCTAGCTCCCTGTTTGTGGCCTGGGAAAGCAATCGAGGACAGCCTAAAGCGTTGGGACCCTGTACCCATGCGGGAGACATAGAAGAGGCTCCAGGCTCCTGGCTTTGGATCGGTGCAGCTCCAGCTGTTGTGGCTCACTTGGGGAGTGAATCAGCAGACAGAAGATCTTCCTCTCTGTCTCTCCTCTCTGTGTATCTGACTTTCCAAAAAAAATAAATAAATCTTTAAAAAAATAGGAAACTAAATCACAAAGATATTTCTTGGTGACATTTATAAAAAATAAAATCCACACACATTTGGCATATCCAATCACAGGGAAAGGTAGATGATTAAAGGCAGAACCAGATGATAACAATATTCTGTCATTTGTACAAGCAATACAATCTCTAGGCATCAGAAGACTGTTAATAATCACTAAAAATTAATCCAAGCGTTTTGGTAAAATGTTGGAAGTCAGGCAAAATTTTCCCTTTTGGTGCGCCTTCCCGGCTGAAGATTCAAATGTCTCCAAGCTAGTATCTGTCCCAGCACAAATCCACGGGCAGCCAATAGTCACACAGCTGCAACAGACCACCTCCCATCAGGCCACCACAGTAACAAGAATATTTATGATCAGATTGAGGATCAACATACAAATACAGGTATGAATTCCAGAAACACCTTGGATTAAAAGAAACTTTTGTTTTTGGTGCTTCATTGTACTTCTATCAGTAAGTTATTCAAAAGTTGTATAATTTTGGAAGACTAAAATGGTAGAAAAATTGTGACTGAAAGCTTGCTAGATTCATAAAATTAGCAATTACTGAGACTTTGTACATAAAATGGAACAGAACAATGTATAAAATGAATGTTGAAAAAAGTACAATAGTAACAATTTAGGAAGCAAAGAATGTAGTTTATTCCGTGCAATAAAATTCCCCCAAACACACCCAATTCAAGAAACTGCTTCCGTACTCCTGTCCTCATGTATTCTCATCATCCACCCAGCACACAGAACATAAGCACAGTAAGACATCTCATTCAATGACTCCCATCAGCTATGACGTATCCTATCACGGAATCAATTAGGCCGTATCACAGGGAGTTATTCTGAATGGGCTCTGTTCTATCTATGCTGCAATCTAGACTGATTATTTTTCAACTGGAATCCCTCAACATGTTTACTTCTTCTGCTAAAAAACAATTAGATGTCTCTTTCATAGACACCTCGTTAATTTAACATTTTGTTACCATTCCTGCTATATTTTGCTGCCTAGTTTTTCTGTGCATTTTTGCTTAAGAACTTGGCAATCCTACCTTTAATACAATATACTTTCATCCAATTCTTATGAGAAATATGAGGGGGTGTCTTATAAGGTTTATGAAAAATGAAATTAGAAAATAATCATGCATGGATTTCAAACAACTCACAGACCAGACAGAATAAATTATATTAGAATTTCATTTCCACGGACTTTCTGAAGTGCTTTCACATTATAATGATCACATTTGTCCTCAATCAAATATAAACCTAAACTGGATTGATCAACTTACCACTTCTGTGAATTCATTACTGCCTAAATCCAGTCTTTCCAGCTGGGTCAGTCTATTCATAGTTCTATGTACAATGGAGAAAAATCAAAGAATTAATTATGCAGTAATATAAATCACAAGGAAGCTTTCAAGTTTCATAGCTTAAAACATTCTTTTGTACTGTATAATAATAAAACTATATGAAGGCTTTCACATATAAATTAAAAATGTAAAAGCATTCATTTTCTAAGAACAGTAAGAAAAGTTGAATTTAATTTCTAGACAAAATTAGCTGGCAATTATCCCTTAATTTTGGTTTCTCTTTAGGCTTTGCATTTTTATTGGTAAGTAGCTGGGAGAGTGGATACTCTGAGGTGGATTATGTCAGCCAGTGGACCTTGGAAAGATTCCCTCATCCTTAGAGCAATGAAAGCTTCCTAACTCAGAGAAAACAGAATCAATATCTTCACCTTTTGACCCACCAATTTCTTTGGTTTTTTTTTTTAAGTTTTATTTTTTTTATTGGGAAGTCAGAATTACAGAGAGGGAGAGACAGAGAGAGATCTTCCATCTACTGGCTCAATCCCCAAGTATCCCAAATTGCCAGGAAAAAGCCCATCCAAAGCCAGGAAACAAGAGATTCTTCTGGGTCTCCCATGCGGATGCAGGGCCCCAAGGCTTTGGGCCATCCTCGACTGCTTTCCCAGGCCACAGGCAGGGAGCTGGATGGGAAGTGGAGCTGCTGGGACTCGACTAGGATGCTGGTGCTTCCAGGCAGAGGATTAGCCAGTAGAACCATGGTGCTGGCCCGAGCCATGGCTCCCTGATGTTAGCTTGATAGGAAGGGATTATTTACCCCATTTCTAATATGCAGTATACTAGAAAACCTGATACTAAGTTATCAGGCTTCAAAGAAAGAGTGTATGAACTGCTCTAACAGGATCTCTATTTGGGACTCAGGTGGGGAGTGGGCATATTCTATTGATTTTCATGAGAGAAAAGCCTATCTAATTGACAGCTATGGAATTACTATTAATGCAATACCATGTTACACATCAACAATAGATACACCTGTTTTTAATAATTAACACTATTGATTGTAATAAAATGACAGCAAACGTTAGTTCTTACAAATGACTGGTGGTCACATTTCAAATCATAAACTTCACTTACTTAGGCAACATTTTCAACTGGTTTTCTCTGAGTTCTAATATCTGGAGTTTAGTTAATCTGGAAAAAAATCAAATATGTATGACAAAGACAAGGTATTACAAAGCACGAATTAACTTTTGATATTGTCTATTATGCGCATACCAGTAAATTTAAAATGACAGAGGAATACAGGAAAATGAAAAAGGAAGACTCTTGGTGCTCTTCCTAATTCTGGGTGCGGGTTCAGGAAGCAGGGGAGAGGCAGGTAAACACTTCTAGCCCAGACCTAAGGGCATGCCAGCCTGAAGCAACTCATGCCTTTCTCCCTGAACATCTAAGAAAACTGTCAAGTGTTGGCAGGTTAGATATGAACACGCCAACTCCAGAGCACAGCTGTGAGACAAAAAAAGGGAAAAGCAAAGAGGAGAACTCCTGGCCTTTCTATGCTATACACACTACTAAAGCTAAAGAAAGTAAGCAAGGTAAGGGATACAAATCCCAGAAACAAAAGAGAACTCAACAAAGTACACGAGTTATTTTCAGAGAAAATATAATTATAAAATTCACATTTGGTTGGACAGCACTTCCTCTAGTAATTAAATTCAACAATAACCTGACACCTATTATTTATTCATCTGCTTGTTTTAAAAAAAAATCATTCAGACACTTAGAAAGGAATAGACGTAGATTCCAAAAGTGATTTATTCTTAAGAATTTGAATACCAGTGAGGAAGACAGAAAAACCATTTTAAAATTATTGTAGAATATGATAACTGCTAAGAAAATAGCATTTAATATTATAAATTTACAGAAATTAAACCTTTGATTTTTGCTAATTGTAAAAAAAAATTTAAATCTTAAACTCTCATGTAACTGTTTACTTTTGAAAATAAGGTTAAACTCAAAATAACAAGATCCAAAAAATCTACAAACATCTCAATAGCCCAAAATAATTACAAAAGCAGACACATGAAATTATAATTGAGTTTTACTAAAGCAGCTTGTAGGCTTGCAAACTTTACAAGGACTAACTGTAACTCACCTGCCAAAATTAGCTGGCAAGAACTCAAGGAAAGCATCATTCAGATACAACTGGGTTAGGTTTAACAGCTGAGAAAATCCATCAGGCAGCCTAGATAATATATACCAGAATTAATAGCAGTATCTTCAAATATCACCTTTATATATTTATTCTGAAGTTAAACAAGTACAAAACTCCTCACGAAGCACAACATAACAAACTTGTAACTCATGTACTCCTCTACTTCACACTGCTCATCTTCCATCTGCTTAGAAACAGAATACTAGAACATTGAAAGTTGAATTCAACATTCAGCTCAGTTACAGTTAGCTACACTGGATTTAATTCACCTTTCCTATCACCATTCCATTTCTGCACAATTTGGTGCCAGGAAAATTTTGTTTAAAGACCAAAGTTGTGGAATATGATGAAATCAACCACTTGGTTTGTTTTTTCTTTAGTCATTTTGCCTTCCTGATCTTTCAGTTTATTTTTCTCAAGTCTGAACTTGTCATTGACTCTTATTCGAAGGCGAAGCATTTCTTATATTGTGCAAATAACTCTGGGTAAGGAAACGTGGATTCCAGTCCCATTTTCCAGTCTCATTGCCTATCTGTGACAGATGGAGCAAAACCAGGGGTAAATTTTATGCTTGCAATATATGAGGCCAGAAAGATTACTTATAAAGGATCCTTTTATTCACTCAACTGAAATTTTGTATGAACTTAAAACTGATAGAAATTTCTCATTAAAATGTTGAGCAATAGTTTCTTGCTGTTTTACAACTGCTATTACAAAAGTAACTAATTTGAATGAGAAGAACTTACTTGGAAATAGGGTTGACACTGGCTTCCACAACTGTCAAAACTTTACAATTTTTTATATTTTCTGGAAACTCTTGTATTCCTAGAAAACGAACAATGAACAAACTAAGACTAGAACAAAGCCCAAACAATGACAATAATATCAATTAGCATATATATTACAGATGCCAAAGTCAATTGCAACTGAACAGGAATTAAACACCACCACCATTTGTCATTTGTTTATTCCTGAAGCCGATGAGGCCCTTTTCCAGTTCTTTACAAAACAGCTACTACTTAAGCTCCTGTTAACTGCAGTCACTCCATTCTCACGTAAGAACGTAAGAATCTGCTGCTTCTGTCTGTGTTTCGGTGTGCATTATCTAGCCTGCCTATTCTGCACTCAGATCAACATCTTACTCCGCCTCTACAAGTCAAGGAACATGTGCTGTTTTCTAGCCTGCCTATTCTGCACTCAGATCAACATTTTACTCACCCTCTAAAAGTCAAGGAACATGTGCTGTTTTACTTTCTGTGCCTGGTTTATTTAACATATCTTTTAGTTCCATCCACTTTTATTCTTTCATTCTTCATGGCTGAATAATACCCATACACTATTTTTTTTCTATCAATTCATCTTTTGATGGGCCTCTAGAGTGATTTCATGTGTTGGCTACTACAAACAGTGCTGCAATAAAGAGAGTGCAAATATTTTTTTTTATATGCCCACTCCATTTCTTTTGCTTTTTGATTTTTTTAACATAGACACCCAGGAATGGGACAGCTGATGTTATGATGGTATTTATTTCAGTTTGTTGAGAAGCCTTCGCACTGTTGTCTGTAATTAGTAACAACTTTTACTGCCATCAACAGTATATAAGAGATATTTCTTCACATCCTTCTCAGTCTTTTAATTTCATTTGTTTTTAATCGCTTGTTTCAAAGCAGTTATAGAGATACTCCATCTACTGATCACGTCACAACTGGCGTGGACAGGAAGGGCTGAGCAAAGACGAGGCCAGGAGCTCCACTGCACCTCCCCCACGTGGGTGGAGCCAAAGCACCCGGGCCATCTTCTGCTGCCTCCCGAGGCACACTCAGGGAGCTGGACCACCTGCACAACCGGTGCTACCGCCAGCACCGCAGGTGGCAGGCAGCCTCTGCTGTTCTACCATACCAGCACCACCCTTTATTTTCCACTTAATTATAGCCATTCTAACCATGGTCGAACGGTATCTGGTTCTGGTATTTCTTTACTGGCTAATGAAACTCCAAGCATTTAAAATACATATACATACGGATTATTTTTTAGACAATATACATATTTAAAAAAAAAATTCTATTTTACTTATTTAAAGGGATAGAGACCTTTTGTCTGTTGGCTCACTCCCCAAACGCCTGCAACTGCCAGGGTCAGGTGTGGCCAAGGTGAAGAACCTGGAATGTTACCACGATCTCCCTTACATGGGGCGAGGACCGAACTACCTGAACCATGGCCAGCTGCATCCCAGGTTGCACATCAGCTGGACTGCAAGCAGAGCTTGGGGGAAACCAGAAACTCTGCAATGTAAGATGTAGGTGCCCCCAGTGGAGCAGTGGCTTCACCGCCACGCCAGATGCCCACTCCTCGAGTTCCTCATTCTGGAAACAAATCCTCTGTCATACTAATAACTCACAAATACTCCTTCTTATTCTGAAGGTTGTCTCTTTATTCTGATGCGCAGAAGCTTCTTACTTTGCTACAATACCCACGTTTCTAGTTTTTGTTGTTTATGCTTTTGGGGTCTAACCTTAAAAAATAATTTCCTAAACCAGTGTGTTGAAGCATGGCGTTACTGCTTTATTTCAGCAGTTTTTAATTTACAGACTGCTGATTGTATTTTCGTTTTTGTATGGGATGAGCAATACCCAGCCTGCGAACCACATAAGGCCCAAGGCCAAAGTTAACACAGGCAGGATTCAAAATTCAAAAACCTACAGTAGTTTATAGCAGCTTGAGTTTATAAGTTTATGTGGCTTGCAAATGACATTATAAACACCCAAATGATCCTTGATAGACAAAAGGTTGCCTAACATGGTGCATGTCAAAGGTATAGGTCGTTTCAATCTTCAGCATGTGAATAATCAGTTTTCTCATTTTCATTTACTAAATGGATCATCATTACTCTGCTATGTGCCTCTGGCATCCTTCTAAAATATAGAATCCCCTAGTTATAAATGGCATAGTGTGATATTTGGTGTCTCCAAATTGTGCATATTAGCAGGAAACTAGAGCTGGAAGGAGACCTAGGAGTTGCAGTCAGGCATTCTAATTACACTATGCAAAATGCCTAGTCTCACAATTTCTACCTACATAGTTTTTAAAGATTTATTTTATTTGAAAGCCAGAGTTACACATATAGGGAAGGAAAGAGAGAGAACAGAGAGAGATATTCTGTCTTTTAGTTCACTTCCCAAAACGGTGCAAAAGCCACAGGTGAGCAGGTGCGACGTTGCGGACCAGAAGGTTCTGGCAGGTCTGCCACAAGGGTGCAGAGCCCAAGCACCAGAGTCATTTTCCATTGCTTTCCCAGGCATTAGCTGAGAGGTGGACTGGAAGTGCATCAGGCAGAACTTGAACCGGAGTCCAGAAGGGATGCCAGCAACCACAGGTGGATGATTAACCTGACGGTGTCAGGCCCCTTGTTTATTTAAGATATATCTGACAGGGCCCGGCGGCATGGCCTAGTGACTAAAGTCCTCGCCTTGAACACCCCGGGATCCCATATGGGCGCCGGTTCTAATCCCGGCAGCTCCACTTCCCATCCAGCTCCCTGCTTGGGGCCTGGGAAAGCAGTCAAGGATGGCCCAAAGCTTTGGGACTCTGCACCTACGTGGGAGACCCATAAGAGGTTCCTGGTTCCCGGCTTCAGCACAGCACCAGCCGTTGCGGTCACTTGGGGAGTGAATCATCGGACGGAAGCTCTTCCTCTCTGTCTCTCCTCCTCTCTGTATATCTGCCTTTGTAATAAAAATAAATAAATCTTTTTTTTTTTTAAAGATTTATTCATTTTATTACAGCCAGATATACACAGAGGAGGAGAGACAGAGAGGAAGATCTTCCGTCCGATGATTCACTCCCCAAGTGAGCCGCAACGGGCCGATGCGCGCCGATCCGATGCCGGGAACCTGGAACCTCTTCCGGGTCTCCCACGCGGGTGCAGTGTCCCAAAGCATTGGGCCGTCCTCAACTGCTTTCCCAGGCCACAAGCAGGGAGCTGGATGGGAAGTGGAGCAGCCGGGATTAGAACCGGCGCCCATATGGGATCCCGGGGCTTTCAAGGCGAGGACTTTAGCCGCTAGACCACGCCGCCGGGCCCAAAATAAATAAATCTTTAAAAAAAAAAACAGATATATCTGACAATGTCAGACACACACACACACACATTTCTTCCATCCATTGATTTACTCCCAAAATGACGACAATAGCTGAAGTTGGATCAGGCTGAACCCGGAAACCAGGAGCCCCACACAACCTACCCACATAGGGAGCAGGGACCAAGCACCTGGGCCTTTCTCCACCTCTTTCAGAAGCATCCTGCACAGACCAGCAGTAGTGTAGCCAGGACTGGAACCAGTGCTTTGGATAGGATGCTGGCAGCTTAACATACATTTTCACAATACTAATCTCGTAATTTTACAAAGAAACTACGGTGTATCTATGCCATGAATAAACAAATAACTAAAAGAATTCAAAACAACATTTTAAAGAGATACCTGTATTTTTCACACAGAAAGATAATGGAATCAACTCAAGTCACAACTGATAAAGAAACTAGGTTCTAGGTGTGATATAGTTCACACGTTGCTTGGAATGTTGCCATCCCATATCAGAGTGGGTTAGCTCCAGTTCTGGCTCCTCTTCTGTTTCCAGCATTATGTGTACGCACACTCTGGCAGACAGCAGGGACTAAGTCACTGATAGTCACACACAGACCCAGATTGAGTGCCAGCTTCCTGGCTGCAGCCAGGCTCAGTCCCGGCTACTGTGCACATCTGAGTAGTGAATCAGCAAATGGGAGATGTCGCTCATAAAAATAAGTATTTTTTTAAAGGAGGAAGAAAAGAACATGTAGTATATAACACAATCATAATACTATTCAGCCTTTAAAAAACAAAAAATTCCTGTCATTGTGACAAAATGGGTGAACCTAGAAGACATTTTAAGTGAAATTAACCCAGAACAGAAAGACAAATGCTATATTATCTCATTTTCGTATGGAATTTCATAGACAAACTCAAAGAAGCAGAGAGTAGAATGGCGGCTAGCCCTGGCCTAGCAGGGGAGGGGTTGGAAGATCTGTACATGTTAGTCAAAGGGCACACAACTTCAGTTAGGAGTGAGTTCAAGAGAGATCCACTGTGCAGCATGCTGACTAGCTAACAACAGAAAAAAAAAAAAGAACTTACACAATATCTATCTGCTTCAAACTATTATGGATTTTATATTTGTGTAAAAAATTCTAAACCAAGGTTTTTATTTGATATAAGCGATTAGAAACCTTTAAAATGGCTAAAATAGCTTAACATTTATATAAAATGGACTTGTTCCTAGAAAAGCTAACTTGAGAAGCTACTTTTAAAATGCATGCTCCTTTATGGTAACAAAAGAAATCGTAATAATGAATCATGTTTAGGAGGAAAAAAAACCTTACCATTTTTGCTGACATCCAGTTCCCTGAGATTAATAAGATTCGCAATGGATGCTGGTAATGTGGTTAAATCATTGTCCGGTAAACTCAGCTTGTGTAGAGACTGACAGTTAAAAAGTTGCTAATGAAACAAAAAAAAAAAAGGGAAGAAATGATCTTCAGTATCTGTTCAGTTACCTTAAATATTTCATACACTACCTCTTACACAAATAAATATTATTAATCACATTAAAACTGAATGAATAAGAACTACATAAATACCAGAAAAGATGGTGCATTATTTTGGTTATGGTGTTAATGGAACTGGAAACAACTCAAACATGCATACTGATCTGCAGTCTTCATACTTCCACTCTAAGCAAAATTACTTAGTAGAGCCGGCTAAGGAACATAAATCCCTTGCTAACGACACAGTAAAAAACCTTTTGTACACTAACACCTAGCATGTACATACAGTCAAACTAAAATAAGTACTTCAAGAAAAAAAGGCCATGTGCCAACAAGCATGTTTCTATCTATGTAGATGTAGGATTCCCAATAAAATTGGAATTTCAAGTAAACAGGAACTTTTTATTATATGTATTATTTTCAGTATTGGAATATGCTTTACGTTGAAAGAGACATACACTAAAAAAATTATTCTCTGTTTGTTTGAAAAGCCGAATGAGCTGGTAATCTATGTTTTTATTGCCTCAAAATTAATTACACACAAAAACTTGATGATGAGCATTTCATGGCAACAAACCACTGTGCTCCTCCCAGTGACTGGATTTCAGACACGGGAGCTCTCAGGAACCAGTCCCCAGAAAGAGCCTGCTAAGTGCGGTGAGACACAATCTTCCACCAAATACTGTTTAACAGAATTATGATGTGGTGATTTTAAAAAATTATCTTCAATTATAATAATAAACACCAACTATCAATTCTTATGAAAACTGGAAGAAGTAAGTACTAACTCCAGTTGCCTGGTTAAATCCACTGCTATACAAACTGTATCGTCTCACTACCTTAATGGCTATAATATAAATGGAATTACAGAAACAATGCTAATTTAATTTGTACAGCTATCTAGTCAATTAAAACTTGGAAAGACAGTTTAAAATTTACATTTTGAAAATGTGAACTGTTACACATGTTAAGATAAGATTACATGATAAAATGAAAGAAAGCAACTACATAAACACATATGGGCAGTATTATGATAACATTAGGAAGATCCTACAGGAAACAGAAAAGCATGACTCTTGAAAGACAGCACTGACATACCTTTGGAAGTTCTTCAATTTGATTAGCATCTAAATATAGTTCTTCCAAAGTTTTTTCAAAAGTAAAAATCTCTTTGGGAACTTGTTCCAAACTGCAGTGGGAATAATCCAGGCTCGTGACAGCCTCCTCCTCCCCTCGAAGACAGCGACACGGGACCAACCGCACAAACAAACTTCGCTTTGTAGTCATTTTTAGACACTGCAACATTCACATTAAAAAGCTCTAGTTAAAACAGACATAACAAAGCTTCAGAAATCACTCCATGTATGGCAAATCAGATGGAACTCATCTAAGATTGCTTTAACACTCATATCAATTTTTAAAGATTTATTTATTTTTATTGGAAAGTCAGATCCAGAGAGGGAGAAAATTCTTTCACCAGGTGATTCACTCCCCAAGTGGCTGAAATGGCCAAAGCTGAGCTGATCCTAAGCTAGGAGCCAGGAACTTCCTTAGGGCCTCCCATCTGGCTGCAGGGTCCCTCAAGGCTTTGGGCCATTCTCTACTGCTTTCCCAGGCCACAAGTAGGGAGCTGGATGGCAAATGGAGAAGCCAAGATATGAACCAGTGCCAGTTTGGGATCCCAGCACATGCAAGGCAAGGCAAGGATCAGTCACTGAGCCATCATGCTGGCCAACAGACTTTTCTGCTGGATTTCAAATTATACTCAAGTACTTTGATATTGTGCAATCTGTGAATTAAGTATCTATGCTTCTACAGAAAACGAGAAAGGTCTGCTTTTTTGTTTTTAAAATTTTCTTTCTTGTTTGTAATCTTTTTCTTTAATTTTTTCTTTTTTTGGTTTTTAAAACGTATTTACATGAAAGAGTTACAGAGAGAGAAACACAGAAATAGCTCTGCCTGCTAGTTCACTCTCCAAAAGTCCACACCATTTAGAGCTGGAACACTCTGAAGCCAACAGTCTAGAGCTTCTTCCGGGTCCTCCCATGTGGGTGAAGGGACCATCATCTGCTACTTCCCCGGGTGCATCAACAGGGAGCTGGATTGGAAGTAGATCAGCCAGGGCCAGATTCAGCGCCTCTATGGGATGCTGGGACCACAGGTGACAGCTTTACCCACAAAGCCACAGCAACAGTCCCTGCTTCCTGGCTCTTCACCAAAAAAACTCTAACATAATAAACATTTTTCTTTAATTGCTGCATCTAAAAGTTTCATCAGTTAATTAAGTTTGTAATTATGTGCAATTCTGAGTAGGAACCAAAAATACAAAGATGCATTAAGGTCTTCCTTATCATCCATCAGTAGATCAACACCCTTTAACTTTCCTATGATTTTCCCACATGAAAATTTCTGTGTATTTCAAGTACATTTTCAGTAGTTAACGGTGGCTTTATAATTTTTGATAAAGAGCTTACAAGCCTTAAAAGTGTTCAGTTTGGGATCCCAGCACATGCAAGGCAAGGCAAGGATCAGTCACTGAGCCATCATGCTGGCCAACATATTTATACAAAGGCAAGTTTTAAATCAGAATAAATAGTTCATCTAATAAACAAGAATTTAATTGCTACAGAGAGAATTTAGTTTATACTTGTAAGCTTTAAGAGATGATTTTTTACAAAGTCCAAGTCAATGAATGTAACAATTCTTATTCTAGACATTTTAAGAATACAACTGAGTTTAGGAGGACACTTAAGAACAATGGGAAGAATTCTATCTGCTCTGTCCAATATGGAAATCAATAGATACATGTGGCAAATTTAAGCTTATTGTTAAAGTTTAATCAAATTTAAATCAAATCACAGTCTAGCACCACGGCATAGCACGTTAAGCCTCTGCCTGTGGTTCTGGTTCGTGTCCCTGATGCTCCACTTCCCATCCAGCTCTCCGCTTATGGCCTGAGAAAGCAGGGGAGGATGAGAGCAGATAATGTTCTGGAAAAGCAACGAAGATGGCCCAAGTGTTTCAGCCCTTGTGCCCACATGACAGACCTGAAGAAGCTCCTGGCTCCTGGCTTTAAAGGAGCCTGTGTGTGTCAGTTGTGTTGCAACTCATGGAAGAGCTCTCTCTCATCTCTACTTCTCCCTCTTTAACTCTGACTTTCAAACAAAAATAAACATTTTTTTCATCCAAATGGGAGACCTAGAAAAAGCTGCCAGCTTCGAGCCTAGCCCAGCCCTATCCATTTGGAAAGTAAACCATTAGATGGAAGAGCTCTAATTCTGCCTTTCAGATCAACAAATAAATCCTTTTAAAAAATTCAAAAGTAGCACTGTAGTCTTAGAATCTTCTAATCACATTGGAAGGAGAAAAAAAAAATCCAGAAAAGGGGCACCAAAATAAGCTGAAAACTTCGTAACCAAAGGAATTAAAGCTACTTACCACTGGATTAGCTTGCTCTCCCTAGTGTTTCTTAATTGAGCCAACATTCTGTGGAAAGCAAAATGAGAACCAAAATTAACAATAAAGATCGAGCTGCATGACTGCAAGAGAACATCTCTACAAATTCTGAATTACATCAAAAGATAAAATTCTGGAAATCTGATCACTGCAAGCTGAAAACAGTAGAGAACAAACAGCAAGACAAAACACGCATCTGGGTGCATTTGGTGCCCGGTCAGGATGCCACTTAAGGTTCCCGCATCTCCCATCAGAGGCTAGGCTCAAGTCCTGGCTCCACTTGCAATTCAGCTTTCTTCTAAGGGGCACCCTCAGAGGCAGCCGGGGTCCCTGCAGCCCCAGGGGGTGACACAGGAGGGGTTCCAGTCTCCTGGCTCATGTCTGGCTCACACCCAGCTGCTGCAGACATTTTGGGAGTAAATCAGTGGACAGAAGATCTTTCCTCTCTCTTTTTCTCCGTTATCTTGCAGATCAATACATTTAAAAACAACACACAGACACCAACCAACCAGAGGCCTGTTGCGGTATAGCACATAAAGGTGCTACCTGACACTGGCGTCCCATATGACAAGTCTCTGCTGCTCTACTTTTGCTCCATGTGCCTGGGAAGCAGCCGAGTAAGGCCCAAGTGCCTGGGACGAGCACCCACACGGGAGACCGCCATCTGAGGCTCCAGGACATGGACGACTCACTCCGCTCTCTCCAGCTGTCTCTCCCTCTCTTAGTGTGAATCTTTTCAAACAAATCAAACATTCACACAAACGTGCTAACTCAAATAAATGGTTAGCTTCTTAATAACGGACTTTCCTCAAACATTTGTAATCTGCTAACAGCCACCATCTATATATTTAGAATTAAGATTTTTTTCACATAATAGTGATTTACTGAGAATAAAATTTTTCATACAAAATAAACTCTAGTCACCAATTCCTAAGTCTCAGGATTTTTTTTAAAAAATGCGTATGTTCAAAGAGTTACAGACAGAGACACACACAGAGAAATCTTCCACTTGCTGACTTACTCCTCAGAGGTCTGCAACAGCCAGCACTGAACCAGGCCCAAGTCAGGAGCGTCTTTCTAGGTCCTCCAAACGGGCAGCAGAGCCCCAAACACTCGGACATCTTAGGGTCATTAGCAGAGAGCTGGATGCAAAGTCTAACGGCTGGGACTCAAGCCGGCACCTCACTGCATGCCAATGTTGCAGCTTTACATTAAGCCAAGTAAAGGCTGCCCCTAAACTTCAGTGTTTGATGGTTCTATATGGTAGGCGCTATTAACTGCTTAGCGGGTTTATTTTCCATTAAGAACCTTGACCATTCAAAAGCAGTAATGGGTTTAGCTAATTTCTCAACTTTGAGCTTTTCAGACCCGAAAGAGTAGACAAGGTAACACAAGTAAGATCAAAGACCTGTACAAAACCTACAAGTTTGTCTTGAGGTGCGATGGGGGCTGACTCTGGGAGAGCATTTTTTTCGCTGATCAACGGTAGTGAAGGCGTCCGGCACTACTTGCCTCCTATTTTTTAAACTTTAATCTGCACAGCAGTTCCTGTGCTTCAACAAGCCTCCTCCATAAACAAGTATGAGGATTAAACGCCTGCAAAATGTTAAGGCCGATCTAATGAGCTGGGAGCAGTGACAGCACTGCCCAGCAGTTGAAACAAGGCTAACCACGCCTACTCCAGGATGTCCTGGCATGGGAGAACAGTAAATCCCTTATTTGCTTAAACCATTTCTAGGCTTTCTAAACTTGCAGTCAATACATTCCACAACAAAACAAGCTAAAACCCAAAACAGTGATCTTAATAAAAAGCATACAGATATTTTTCTTAAAAAAAAAAAAATCAGGCTGACAGCCATAAATGTTTCAAAATGCTATAGTCACTCTAAATATGGTTATCTGTCTATGTTAAATCACTCATGGTTACTGAGTTATTTAAGACTTCACCGTAAATTCTACACATTACACACCACATACACAAAAATTACTGGACTACAAAAACTAGGCATTTTATTATACAATGTGTTTCCACAGACAATGAAATAGTCTGATAGAATGGAACTGCCGGTAAAGTAAAAGAGTAAGCTTCGGAAGAAAATGAGAAAGTTGCGTTTAAAACCTTGATCTGAAATATCACAAAGATACTGAGCCGGGTCCTGAGTAAGCAATTGCAGATGCACAGAGCAACAGGGAGAGCTGCTGGGAAAGAGGATTCAGCACCGTTACTGGCCATTGATGTAGAAACCACTGATCATATTGCCAAAAACAAGAACATAGTTAACGTTATGGTTTGCATGTGGTTTTTTCCCTAAGAGTTTATATATCGGAAGCTTTGTTTCCAGCGTGGTGATGTTAAAAGGTGGGGTCTGGTATGTGTGCCAGGACCCTTAGGTCATTGGGGACATACCCTTGGAAGGGAATAAGATAGGTCAGAAATGAACACACTGCTGGAAAACCCAAAACCTAACTGGCAATGCAATCTCTCTCACTTGTATTCTCAGCACGATGCCATCCACTCTTAGGCCTCAATAAAGAACAAATCCATGTGGCCACCACATCTAGACTTTCAGCCACCAGGACTATGAACTAAATTCATCTCCTAGTAAGATGTTAGCCTCTCTGTACTGGGTGTGCTGTACCACCTCATTGTTTTTTGGGGGGGGGGGTTAAAGATGTATATATTTATTTTTATTGAAAGGCGGATATACAGAGAGGAGGAGAGACAGAGAGGAAGATCTTTCGTCCGATGGTTCACTCCCCAAGTGAGCCACAACAGCTGGAGCTGAGCCAATCTGAAGCCAGGAGCCAGGAGCTCTTCCGGGTCTCCCATGCGGGTGCAGGATCCCAAGGCTTTGGGCCATCCTCAACTGCTTTCCCAGGTCACAAGCAGGGAGCTGGATGGGAAGCAGGACCGCCAGGATTAGAATCAGTGACCATATGAAATCCCAGGTATGCAAAAAAGCGAGGACTTTAACCACTACACTATTGAGCCGGGCCCTGCACCACCTCATTGTTTCTCTTTCGCATTTCCTGGATTACAAATAGTGATGAGGAGCCTTATCAGTGCCTGGACTTCATTTAGATGATGACATGGTTACTGGTCATCATGAGCTACATCCTAAAGGTGTAGGACTGCAGGAGAGTGATCACAGTCTAGACAGGGCTCGTGCAGTGGGCAAAGCTGCACCTGCACCAGCAGCATTCATGTCCAGGCGGCTTCACTTCCCATCTAACTCCCTAAGAACTGAGAAAGCAGTAGAGGATGGCTCAAATCCTTGGGCTTCCGCGCCCACAGAAGAGACCCGAGGAAGCTCCTGGTTTCAGGTCAGCACAGCTCTGGCCATTGTAGCCACCTGGGCAGTGGAACAGTGGACAAACATCTTTCTGTCTTTCTCTCTGGCTGTAGATCTGCCTTTCCAACAAAATCATTAAGTAAATATATTGAGCTTTCATTACTGTCCTGAAGTATCTAAACCTTCACATATCATCCTGTCAACTGCACAAATGTCAACTGCCAGTGGATGTAAGTTCTTTGTCTCTCCTTCTCTCTGTAATTCTGACTTTCCAATAAAAAAACAAATAATAAAAGACTGGAAGTTACAGGGATGGGCACTGTGATGCAGCAAATTAAGCCACAGTGTGGGTACCCACACACCATAGGGAAGTGCAGTTCACATCTTGGCTGGACTACTTCCCATTCAGCTTCCTGCCAATGTGCCTGAGATGGCTGTGGGTAATGGCCCAGGTCCTCGTGTTCCTGGTACAAACACTTGGGAAGACTGGGACTGAGTTTCTGGTTCCTAGCTTCACTGTGTTTCAGCCTGGCTTTTCTATGTTGAGAGTGAACCACTGAATGGTAGGAGTCTCTCCTTCTCCCGTCATCCATCCTCTCTCTGCCTTACAAAATGAAATCGTTTTTTGGTTAATGGCTGCAAATCATACCAATGATTTTCCATGAATTTAAGGGCATCTTACAAAATTTCTCAAAGTCTCAAGGACCAACATGATAATACTGCATCTTCTCTTAGAAAAATACATGCTTTTCTGTATAAAAAGGCATGAATGACGGATAAGAAACATTCTAAAATTTATAGGGATTTTTTAGGGGATATTGCTCAACCATTTTTACTTACATTTTAAAAATTATTTTATTGGAAAGTCAGATTTACAAAGAGAAAGATCTTCCATCTGCTGGTTCATTCCTCAAATGACCGCAACAGCCGGAGCTGAGCTGAGCCAATTCAAGCCGGGAGGTTAGGAGCTTCTTTCCAGTCTCCCATATGGGTGTAGGGTCCCAATACTCTGGAACATCCTTGACTGCTTTCCCAGGCCACAAACAGGGAGCTGGATGGGTGTGGAGCTTCCAGGACTCAAACCGGCATCCACATGGAATCCTGGTGTGTGCAAGGCAAGGATTTAGCAACTGGGCCATTGTATCAGGCCCCAGGTAAGGATGTTTTTCAAGGGAACATAACAGATATCTTATGACCAGTCAACCAATTTACATTGCTCCCCTACTGTACTCTGAGATAATGTACCACAATTCCATACAGCAAATCTTTTGTCCAAATATTAGAGATGTGAGAATGATCCCATCAGACCAAAGCCCATGCTGCAGCCCTGCACCCACAACTTACAGCTGCCACCAGCATTCCCAAGAGAAAGACCAAAGGGGATGCTAACAAAGATAAGGATAAAGCACAAAGATTCCCAAGGCTTTCTGCTAAAGCAGCTCCTCAAGAGCCAAAACCCAAGCCAGAAAGGACCTTGAAAACTAGAAGAGCAGGTACCCTCAGAAAAGCTGCTGCTGACCAAGATGGGGACAGCCCTGCAGAAACTGGAGATGCCAAGTGAAGTGAATGCTCAATGCTGATGACACATGTGTGGTGACAGTACAGTTTTCTAAAAATGCAGGATATTCTTTTACTTTTTTAAAAACTACGTTGTTCTCATAAAGAATGCTTCATTGTTGTTTTAGAGGAAGGGGAAAACACCTTTCCTTTCTGGTTTTGAGAAACTTCCTCTTAGCTCCCAGGAGGAAGGATTTGCTGTCACTGACAGCCAGCCATCATGACAAAACCTTGTGGCATGGAAAAAAAAAATCATGTTTTATGTTCTCTTCTTCCTCCTGTTCTTCTGCAAAGACTTGAGTTGCATAAACCCAGAGAGCTTTGGGACCAGACTCAAAAATCTATTGCCAGTATGACAGGCATTGTAGATTTGAAAGTGACACCAATAAGATGGTGTCCTTCCACAAAACAATTCCTTCTCTAGATTGTCTTACTTCAGACGGATAATTCTGAGATTTTTCATTTCATTTCCTAAACATCACAGCTGACTTGTGAAAACCTGTTAAACAACATGCTAAATGGGGAAATGTCTCCTCAGCCTAAATAAACTTTCCCTGCTCAGATCATCAAAAAAGCATTTTCTGGGTTTTAGAGTAGCTTTCTGACTTTGGAGATTAAAAATTTTTGCATACTGTTAATGATTATCTGCCTTTGTCCGGTCTTAAATACCATAACTATTTATGAAAAAAGTCTTTAATAAAGTTATGTACAATTTAGGCTGCAGGAGAATTTGTTTCCAACTATAGACCACTGATGCATGCATAGCTTTGCTTTGCAATAAGCACAGTTAGTTGTGCAAAAGCAACCTGCTCAAAATAGTGGCCATCTTCTCTATGGTTCATGTCAGTAGCAGGTAACATGGCTGGCTTGACTGCAGCAGACTGCAAGAGATGAGCGATTTACTCAAGCTAGTCAATCATTTCCTCTTTCCCCATGACAGACCAATAGCGAAGTGTGTTACTACATTTACAAAACGTTAACATCTCAAGCCAGGATCTGTGGAGTTACTTCCCTCTCAGCATATGAACACAGAAACAGAATACCCATCTGAAGAGAGAAATAGAAGCGTTGTGGTCCTGAATTTCTATTGGCTTTCTAGCTTTCCACTCTAAGAGCTGCACTGTAGCCTACTTCCCAGGCGATACTACCACATCCTTTTTATTACATAACTGTTACTTGTTTCTGTTACTTTCATCCAAGGAGTCCTATCTCACACTTTACCAACACAGAAACTTCAGGGATGAAAATCTAGAAGTTCAAATAAATGAAATTGGTGTCAATTGCTTTGCAAACACCCTGTCTCCATCTTCTGACCCATTCTCAAAATATAATGCCTATTCTTTTGAGAAGGGCACTTGCATTTCAAAGTTGAGATCTCTACAGGATCTGTGATTGTTGCAGTCTTGTTCACCACAATCAGCTCAGACTTACTGTTCATGTGGTGGTTTTATTTTATTCATTTATTTGGCAAAAAGAGGTATCTTTCATTTTCAAATTCATTCCCTCAAAGTCCACAACAGCCAGCCCTGACCCAGGTTAACAGCCAGGAGCCAGGATTTCTACCCATGTCTCCCAAAGGGACGCCAGTGGCCAAAGTTCTTTGGCCAACATGCATTTTCTCACGGATATGACCAAGGAGCTGGACTGGAAGCAGAGCAGCCAGGACTCCAACGTGGGCTGCTGCTGTCCCGAGCAGTACTCCACAGCAGCCCTAGAGCTACTACTGTTTAGGGTGGACAGGCACAACAAAGTCAAACCTGTATGCCTAAATAGCATCAGTCAATTGTTTAATAACCATATTTGATTTTCTGATGCTAGATGCAAGTGATAGTACGAGAAACAAATATTTGCTGAGTCACAATTAGGAAGATGTCATGTTTGCTGCCTCAAGGAGTTTCTACTTCTAAATAAAACATAGAAACAAATATTCACAGTATAAATATGACACAACCATCAATAAGAACACAAATTTGAAAAAAAGCATACAGAAAAACACATATATAAGCCAGCAAAGTAAACAAACCAAGAGGTAGACTAGCTCCGTGTAGGGAGGGAGAAAAATAGTTGCTAGTAAATGAAATTAGATAGGTGGAGGCAGATTTTAAAATATACAGAAATGAGGTTAGAATGGTTAGCAGGAAGTTTAAATGGTAACCAGTTTGCTAAGACTTTTAGGGGGACAGTACAGTGGCTCAGCAGCCCAATCTTTCAATGCCAAGTACTAGCATCCCACAGGGACAGTAGTTTGGATCCGGCCTGCTCCACTTCCCACCCAGCTCCCTGTGTGTGGCCTGGGAAAGCAGTGGAGGATGGTCACAAGCTTTGGGATCCTGCAGGCATACCAGAGGCCAGAACGAAGCTGAGGTTCCTGGCTCCTGGCTTCAGATTGGCGGATGAACTCAGCTCTGCTCATTACAGCCATTTATGGAGTGAACCAACAGATGGAAGATTTGTCTCTCCCTGTCTCTCCTTCTCTTTGTAAAGCTGGATTTTCAATAAAAATAAATCTTAAAACAAAAGTTTTTAAAAGCAAGAATGGCTCAGTACCATCACTTCAGACAGATCAATCAGATAACTACCACTGTAGAAAGCATTAATATTACTGAGTCAAAACAAGTAGCATTAATATTACTGAGTCAACACAGGTAGCATTTTGCACAGTAGGAAGTCAAAAGCAAAAGAAGACAATCAGCAAAAATTTGTTCATCATTTATTTCATGACATATTACTTACTAAATTCTTAAAACATCTCTGTAGCTGATCATGCATACACTTCACAGAAAGGGTAACAAAATCAACACAACAGTGAACTTCTATGCCAGGATGACGATAAAGTTCACACTTGAATCCAGTCTCCCCCACATTTCCAAATTCACTTGTTTCCCCAGACCGTATCCCCAACTATTCGTTTCATAAAAAAAAAAAAATGTTTTCCACCTTACAGCACAGTCTTCATATTGCATTAGATTATGTAATTTGCAAGTCCTCACCTTGCACGCACCAGGATCCCATATGGGCACCTGTTCTAACCCGGGCAGCCCAACTTCCCATCCAGCTCCCTGCTTGTGGCCTGGGAAAGCAGTTGAGGACGGCCCAAAGCCTTGGGACCCTGCACCCACGTGGCAGACCCAGAAGAGGCTCTGGGCTCCCAGCTTCAGATCGGCACAGTTCCAGCTGTTGAGGCCGTTTGAGGAGTGAATCAGCGGACAGAAGATCTTCCTCTCTGTCCTCCTCTATATACATCTGAATCTCCAATAAAAAATAGATTAAGAAAAAAAAGTAGTAGTGCAAGTCTACTTGAACTTCTTATTCGTTGGTAACTGTAGGTCACAAAATGAGTTTGAGATGGTGATGTTGTTTCTTCTAGAGAGCCTCTCACGATCTGATAATCTCACCTTGCCTAATTAACACTGTTTCAAGTATTTAACCTTATTTTCATGTAAGATGTCTTAAACACAGCAAATGTACTTCATTTCAAATTCAGTGTAGGAAATAATAACCTTTTTCCAGAGCCTAAAGAAAACTGTGGTTGGTCCTGAGATTGATGGTGCTCACCACAACACTTTCCAATCACTGATTTTAGATTCTAATCTCTAACTACTGAGATTCCACTGTTTACAGTATGAGGCATGCAGTCATTCAAACCTTCCCACAAGCTCTTTTACACTCTCCTCCAGAGGTGGCTCCCACTCAGAATGAGCACTGCGAGAGAAAACACAAGTGACAGGACTTCCAGGACTGCGCTGAAGGGTAACAGTTCCTGCTCAGGCCTTCCCCCTTTCCCTGCAGTCTCCTGCCTGTTGGAACCCAGCCAGTAAGTACCTGGGCTCACAGCCCCTGATGAGCAAGTACATCAACCACCATGGTGTGAGGAAGGCAGCTCGGGCAGCCATCTAACTGCACCCACCCGAGAGCTCAACCAAGCAAGAACTAGCTGCACCCAGGCAGGTCCCAGAGCCATCAGAGAGACATTTCTCAACTGACATCACCAAGTTTGAGTAATTAACTGACTAAAGGCATCCTTGTTAGGAAATATCTGCCTTGTTTTGAAGACTGATTTTGCTCTAGTACTGAAAATGGGATACTGACAGGAAATGCAACGTAAATGCCCATGCAACTCAGTGCTTTGCAAAGGATACGTGTCACTTACAAGTTACTACTGCTTTTTTTTTTAAGATTTATTTATTTTTATTATAAAGTCAGATGTACAGAGAGAAGGAGAGACAGAGAGGAAGATCTTCTGTCCGATGATTCACTCCCCAAGTGAGCCGCAATGGCCGGTGCTGCGCGGATCCGAAGCCGGGAACCAAGAACCAGGAACCTCTTCCGGGTCTCCCACGCGGGTGCAGGGTCCCAAAGCATTAGGCCGTCCTCAACTGCTTTCCCAGGCCACAAGCAGAGAGCTGGATGGGAAGTGGAGCTTCTACTGCTGCTGCTGTTCATGTTTCTGCAAGAATAGTTTCTTTATGTACAATTATATAACCCTTGAAGCTATAACTAATTTCAGTAATCCTGATCAGATGAGCATGTGAGGTTCACATGATTAATAGTAACTTCCTGCCCCACCAAAGCAGGATTCTGCCGCAAAGGTATAGTGCACAATCCAGGCCTGCCCAACAGCACTACAAGAACTTCGCAGAGGGCCTGGTGGCGTGGCCTAGCAGCTAAAATCCTCGTCTTGAACGCCCCGGGATCCCATATGGGCGCCGGTTCTAATCCCGGCAGCTCCCTGCTTGTGGCCTGGGAAAGCAGTCGAGGATGGCCCAATGCATTGGGACACTGCACCCGTGTGGGAGACCTGGAAGAGGTTACTGGTTCCCGGCATCGGATCGGCGCGCACCGGCCATTGCGGCTCACTTGGGGAGTGAATCATCGGATGGAAGATCTTCCTCTCTGTCTCTCCTCCTCTCTGTATATCTGACTTTGTAATAAGAATAAATAAAACTTAAAAAAAAAAAGAACTTCGCAGAAAAATACAACTAAAACTTATGGGTTGCTCTGCTATGACATTTACTTTACATAAATTGTGGGAAATGTCTAATAAGCAAAAATCTGCTGATTTCAAAATTCTTTTGGCACAAGAATAAACTTTTAGTTCCTTCTCTACAAACTTTAAAATACTCTCCAATATGCTATAAAAATCCCAAAGGTGATTGCAATTTTGCCTTAAACACAAATGATCCTTCCTCCTCTGATATTAGAACAAAATAAGTTTTAATAAATTTCTGGAATTAAAGACTCATAAGCTAAAGTACTACATAAATGTTCAAAGCAAATTTATAAATGCATTCTTTTTTATATTTACATATATTCTTTAATTACATTTCATTTTATGACACAGTTTCATAGGCTCTGGGATTCCCCCAACCCCTCCCCGTACCCTCCTGCCTTGGTGGATTCCTCCACCTTGTTGCAGTATTACAGTTCAAATCCAGTCATGATTCTTTCATTGCAAGCATGTACCATGCATGGGGTCCAGCATCTTATTGTCCAGACATAAGTGCATTCTTAAAAAGAGTCAAGAGTGGGCCCAATACAGTATCCTAGTGCTAAATCCTCGTCTTGCAACCGCCAAGATACCATATGGGTGCCAGCTCACGTCCCGGCTGTTCCACTTGCCATCCAGCTCTCTGCTTGTGACCTGGGAAAGCAGTGAAGGATAGTCCAAGGCCTTGGGACCCTGCACCCACGTGAGAGACTTAGAAGATCCATGCTCCTGGCTTCGGATCAACTCGGCTCTGGCCATTGCAGCCACTTAGGGAGTGAACTGGCAAATGGAAGACCTTTTACTAAATTTAACCAGCAGACGGAAGATCTTTCTCTCCGTCTCTCCAATCTCTGTATATCTGTCTTTCCAATTAAAAAAACAAATTAAAAAAAAAGTAAATAGGGCCCGGCGGCGTGGCCTAGAGGCTAAAAGTCCTCACATTGAAAGCCCCGGGATCCCATATGGGCACCGGTTCTAATCCCGGCAGCTCCACTTCCCATCCAGCTCCCTGCTTGTGGCCTGGGAAAGCAGTTGAGGACGGCCCAATGCACTGGGACACTGCACCCGCGTGGGAGACCCGGAAGAGGTTCCAGGTTCCCGGCTTTGGATCAGCGTGCATCGGCCCGTTGCGGCTCACTTGGGGAGTGAATCATCGGACGGAAGATCTTCCTCTCTGTCTTTCCTCCTCTGTGTATATCTGGCTGTAATAAAATGAATAAATCTTTAAAAAAAAAAAAAAGTAAATAAATTTAACAATTTCATGAACCTATTTCTTTATAAGAAATATACACCAAAAAACTTAAAGACCTATAAGTGAAAATCAAATCTGCCTATATTACAATTTTAGTGCAAAATACAATGTAATACTTTGATTTGTAAATTCGCCTAACACATTCTCATTTATCTTCCTTAATACATTGTTTCTATTATTATTATTATTATTTTAAGTAAAGTACCTTCGGGAAAGGAATTGTGATGAAGTGTGTTAAGCTGCCCCCACAGTTCTGGCATCCCATCTAGGCATGGGTTCAAGGGCCTGGCTGCTCCACTTTTTATCCAGCTTCCTGCTAATACGCTGGGGGAGGGGAGGAATAGTGGAGGACAGCTCATGTGGAAAGAAAGTTCTGGTCCCTGGCTTTGACCTGGCACATCCCTGGCCAGTTGCAGACACTTAGGAAGTAAACCAGGACATGGAAGTCCTTCTGTCTCAATCTGTAACTGTGCCTTTCAAATACATTTAAGAGTTATGTATTTTCATTGCAAAGGCAGATTTACAGAGGAGAGACAAAGATCCTCCATCTACTGGTTCACTTTCCAAATGGCGAGAGCAGCAAGAGTTAAACCAATCAGAAGCCAGGAGCCTGGAGCCACCAGGCCTTTCCCATGTCTCCCACATGCGCGTATGGTCCCAAGACGAGAAGTGGAGCCGCCAGAACATGTACCAGTACCCACATGGCATGCAGCCACCTGCAGGCAGAGGATCAGCCAAATAAGCCATTGTGTGAGCCCCAAATAATTAAAAATATATATATATATATATACACACATATATATATATATATATAAACTCAGAAGTAAACTCTAGGAACACTGACAATGATTATTTGGGAATTCTTTGCACAGCTGTTTCCCTTCTCAAAGTTTCCTTTTAAACATCAGTTATCTTTAATAAAGTTTTCAAGTAAAATAAGGTATAACATGAAAGCACTTCAGCAGAGCAAAAAGTTAAGTCGTGGGTCTTGTGGCACAGTGGGCCAACCCACCACTTGGGACACCAGCACTCCTTTGTCAGCATGCGGCTTCAAGTTTCAGCTCCTCTGCTTTCAACCCAATTTCTAGATGATTTTTTAAAATTTTACATTTATTATTCTTCTTATTATTTTATGATACTACTTCATAGGCTCTGAAATTTCCCCTTATCCTCCTCCTCCCCAAATCCCCTCTCCCTACACACTGATTATCCCTATGCTATTTTTTTTTACTTTTATTTATTTTTTATGATTTTTACATAGTTAATTGGGGCGATAAGGGTCAAGGGCTACAGGAAGGTGAGTGAGACCATTATTTCCACATTTTCTTTTTTCCTTCCTGTATCTGGGGGAAGCAGGGAGATAGCCGAAGAAGCCACACTTGGCCTGCCATACGCCTCTCTGTACCCTGGGATGGAGAAGAATCACCCTACACCACCCCAAGGTCCCCGATGTGGGGCATGCTCTGAGGGTCCTGCTCAAGGGGTTTTGCTAGTTCAAGTTTTGAATTACTGCTGATCTCACCATTCCAAGCATGATGAAGTCTCTCCAGAATCCACTAGCTGACACATCCCATCTTAGAGTCTTCGTCTGCCCAGATATTCACAGCCAACATTTGGCTGGGGTAGCTGATCGATTTGTTCTGTCCTCCATCCTCTGTCATGGTACCAGGTGTCCTCTGCAGTCTCCAGTGTACTGCCATGTCCTGCATGTGCGCCTGGACATGCTGTCCACTGCTTCTTCTAAGCCAGTAAAGAGGCCCAGCTCTGACACATGTCAGACCATGGAACCTGCAATTTTCTCCATGGTTGGGGTCCTGAGTCCAGTGACTCAGTTGGGGGAATCCCCAAAGAAGCTAAATCTGAGGTGATCCCAGACCTGCTTGTGGCCTGGGAAAGCAGTCAAGAACGACCCAAAGCCTTGGGACCCTGCACCCGTGTGGGAGACCTGGAGGAAGTTCCTGGCTTCGGATCGGCACAGCACCGGCCGTTGTGGTCACTTGGGGAGTGAATCAATGGATGGAAGATCTTCCTCTCTATCTCCTCCTTTCTGTATATCTGACTTTGTAATATAAATAAATAAATAAATAAATAAATAAATAAATAAATAAATAAATAGGGCCCGGCGGCGTGGTCTAGCGGCTAAAGTCCTCGCCTTGAAAGCCCCGGGATCCCATATGGGCGCCGGTTCTAATCCCGGCAGCTCCACTTCCCATCCAGCTCCCTGCTTGTGGCCTGGGAAAGCAGTTGAGGACGGCCCAATGCTTTGGGACACTGCACCCGTGTGGGAGACCCGGAAGAGGTTCCAGGTTCCCGGCATCGGATCGGCGCGCATCGGCCCGTTGCGGCTCACTTGGGGAGTGAATCATCGGACGGAAGATCTTCCTCTCTGTCTCTCCTCCTCTGTGTATATCTGGCTGTAATAAAATGAATAAATCTTTAAAAAAATAAAATAGAATAAAATAAAATAAATAAATAAATAAATAAGAGAGAGAGAGAGAGAGAGAGAGAGAGAGAAATAGAAAGCTCCTACTTATTGGTTCATTCTCCAAATGCCCATAGCAACTAAGGTTAGGCTGGACCACAGGCGGGAGCTGGACTTCAATTCAGATCTCCCCCCAGGGTGAGGGTGGCAAGAGCCCAACCACTCGAGCCATCATGGCTGCCTCCGGAAGTCTGCATGGAGACAGCTGGAGACAGGAGCCAAAACCACGTGCTGAACCGAGGGACCGTGATACGAAACTCAAGAATCTACACTGGTATCTCAGCTGACAGACTAAATGTCTACCCTGGTGAAAGTGATTTTAATGCATTCAGTTTCTTCATCTTTATAGCAATAAGCATTAAAATATCTACTATATAGTGTAATCAGAAGCACAGAACTAAATATATTACTAGCCTATGATAAACAGAAAATGTTAGCTGTTAATAAAGCATCTGAGACATTTCCTAGTATGAGATACTCAATGTGCTACATCAAATAAATCAATCTAACCCTCATTGACAATTATGAGCCAAAATGTTCTAGGTACTTTACATGTAGTAACTGATTCAATGAATATTTTTGTTATAAATAAATGTGTTTTTAAGCTATTATTCCTGAAACCTCAGGAATTGATGCATGATTTTCAAGAAAGCTAACAACTCTTAGAGCCCATGGATCTTTTTTTTTTTTTTTTTTTAGTATTTACTTTTATTGAAAGGCAGTCCTACAGAGAGGAGGACAGACAGGAAGATCTGTCTGGTGATTCACTCCCCAAGTGACCGCAAAGTCCAGAACTGAGCCAATCTGAAGCCAGGAGCCAAGAGCCTCTTCCAGGTCTCCCACACAAGTGCAGGGTCCTAAGGCTTTGGGCCGTAATCGATTGCTTTTCCAGGGAGCTGGACCAGAAGCGGGGTCGCCAGGATTAGAACTGGCACCCAATGGGATCACGGCACATTCAAGGTGAAAACCCCAGCGGTTAGGCCACTGCGCCAGGCCCAGAGCCCATCGATCTTTAAATTACATGTGCCTCTATCCAATTTTTTTTTTCTTTAAGAAAAAAAGGAGGTGAAAAAAAAATCAGATTTTCAAGTTCTGCAAAACCTATGCGTGAAACATTCATTGATAGAGACGGTTGGCGTCACAGCCTCTGCAATCTCTGTAAGGCAACATCATTAAAGTTCAGAGCATAGTTCACACACACACATACAGATTTTATTTTATCTTTCTTGGAAAGGCAGATTTTCAGAGAGGAGAATTGGACAAACCTTACATCTCCCCATATGGTTGCAACAGCTGGAGCTGAGTTGATTCGAAGCCAGGAGTGTTTTCCAGGTCTCCCACACAGGCGCCAGGTCCCGAGGCTTTGGGACATCTTCCTCTGCTTTCCCAGGCCACAAGCAGAGCACCCATACAGAATCCCAGTGTTTGTAAGGGGAGGACAGCCAATTATCCATCACACCAGGCCACGACACTATTTCTCTTAATAAGCAAATGCATACGATCAGTAAAACAACTGGAAGGCTTGAAAATCTCAGCCAAAACCATTGATCGTATTTTTTAGTGTTTTCACTGTATTCAGTAATGTACTGTATTAAATGCTAGTGGATCTAAAACTGACTCCTGAGCAAGCGTCAAGTTCCGTAATAACAGCATGCCTGTTAAGAAAGGAGCACCTATTCAAACATAAGCACTTCCTAGTTTTTTTAAGATTTTTAAAGATTTTTTTCTAATCTACCCAAAAATATTTCCCTTTTAGATCAAAAGAAAAAAGAGAACTGTACTTAGGAAACACATTAGATTCCCCAAACCATATTCAAGTTCTCATTTCACCCCTTCTTGTTAAAATTATGAAGATTCTGAAAGCTAGAAAATAAATGCTATGAAAATCACTGTGAGTAGCACTGTAATTTATAAACTCAATAGCTCACATAAGGAAATTTACCACTTTAGAACATGTTTAGAATTTAACACAATGAATACCTCGTCTCCTCCGGAAAATCAGTGATACCGATCTTGGTTCAGGGTCATGAAAACTGTGCCTCCCAGAGAGCTTATCTAAACCCAACGCTCCAAACTAATTAAAAGCTGTTTCTTCATTCCTTCTCGTACATCTGATTTTGTTTCTATTAAGTATCCACATCCTACTAAAATTCATTTCACCTCAAAAACATCAAAACTATTAAGTCGAATAAACAGGGATCCTATAAAATAATTGCAAACATATGAATGAATAAAAGAAACATTAAAAAAAAAACCTGTCCCTTTTGAATAGATCGCCAAACAAAAAAAGCTACCAAATTGATACAGCAAACTAAACGCATAAACAAAAAGGCTAAATCCAAAACAGCTGGTGGTCAAAAACAAAAACCACCCATGTGCCTCACCACGACATGGTTAAGCCAAGTACACCCACAGCACAGAACAGTCCTCAGTGACACAAGTGAACCAACCACAGCCAGAGGCAACAACGCTGGAGCCTCCCCGCACTCCGCACTGCAGGGCCCCACTCAGCAACACTTGACAAGACAGAACCAGACAAGGGAGCTCCCCACCGGCGTGTTACTACAAAGAACAAAGACCCTTGCGGCGACAGGTGCATTCTGAGCTTCAGAGACTTCCAATGTCCTGGTTCTGATACTGTACTATATTTCTGCACGCTAAGGAAAGCGGAATACAACGTGCCAAAGATCTCACTACAACATTTCTTTATTTGGGGGATGAAGGAAGCTTCTGTTTAGTTTTGTAATTTTACTGTAGTATTTTAAGATTTATTTTATTTGAAAGGCCAAGCCACAGAAACAAGGGGACGGATAGATCATCCACCCGTCAGCAGGCTCACTCCTCAAGCGAATGTAATGGCTGCACTCAGCCAGGCACAAGCCAAACGCCAAGAGCTTAACCCAGGTCTCTGCCGTGCACGGAGCTGAAGTATACAGCAGCCGGGACTCAACTGGTGCCCACATTACGGGACGCTGCCACTGCATGCACCAGCTTAACTTGTTCTACCACAACGCTAGCTCCTGCAGTATTTCTTAAAGACTGCTGTGTGTTAGCAGCGACCTAACCAGGGCTTGACCAGCACTCTGATACTGGAAGGTGTCTGAAGCACAGGTGGTGACCTAATCCACTGTGCCACACGCCTTCACTGGATATCCAAATTTTTCAGTCACTATTTTAGCACTTCTCCTGGTTGGCCTCTTTCTATATATTCTAACCATCTATCGAGCACAACTCAAGCATCATTATTTCCATTGAAAGTCCCAATATTAAAATTTTCCTTTTGATGTTAACTTCTTGCCTGTTTTCTTACTGTAGTAAAAAAAAAAAAACATAAAATTTGTCATTCTATCCTTTTTTAATTGTACAGGCATTCCATCTAGGAGTGCCACTGCTCTATTTCCAGTCCAGCGCTCTAATATTTAAACCCCTACCAGCCACATGGGACATCTGGATGAAGTTACTGACTCCTGGAGGGAACCAATAGATATTTCTTACCCGTTCTGTGTCTGTCACTCTACTTACAAGAAGACAACTGTAACAAAAAATCTAAAAAAATTTACAGAAAAAAGTTTATAATTCCAAAAAAATTTTCATTTTCATCTGTAATCACTGGCCTATTTCTTTTAAAAAATTTATTTATTTTTATTGCAAAGTCAGATAAACAGAGAGGAGGAGAGACAGAAAGATCTTCCATCCATTCATTCACTCCCCAAGCAGCCACAATGGCTGAAGCTGCACCAATCCAAAGCCAGGAGCCAGGAGCTTCTTCCAAGTCTCCCACGCAGGTGCAGGGTCCCAAGACTATGGACCATCCTGGACTGCTTTCCCAGGCCACAAGCAGGGAGCTAGAAGGGAAGTATTCCTGCAAATACAGAGGACACCCCAAGCACCTGGGGTCTCTGCTACCCACACGGGACACTATGATGGAGCTTCTGGCTCAAGGCTTTGGCCTGGTCCAGATTAGGGAGTTGTGGTCATTTGTGGAATAAACCAGAAAACGGAAGCTGGTTATCTATCTCCTGTCCCTTCTGCCTCCACCCACCCCCATCACTCTGCCTTTCAAATAAATTTTTTTACCAAAGAGTTTGCAAAAATGAAGGTAATTTTTTCATATACTCAATACATAAATATTCAAAAGAGGTAATACACTGCGTGCCAGAAAATTTGATCAAGTGCCTGTAACAGCATTCCCAATTATTCCTATTTCTTATAACATTATTTAAATTTATTTCACTTACTCAATGAACATATTGTTGCTATTAGTAGCAAAAAGGTAGATGAGATGCATATCATTTATAATACAAACTATCATTTATATGAAAACATTTATAATGTAAAACACGAATACACACATTAACAATGGACTTCAGTTAATAATGTATCAAAACTGGCTCATGAATTGCGAACATATACCACATGAATGCAAAATGTGAACAGGAGATACGGAGAGGGGAGAAACAGAAGAACTTCATATACTCTGCTCAAATTTTCTTTAAACCTGAACTATTCCTAAAGTTTACATCTAGAACAAAGTTTATGGGTCCGTGTGTGGTGCACGGGGTTAAGCCAGCACTTGCGATACAGGCGTTTCATATCACAGTGCTGCCAGTTCAAATCCTGGCAGCTCCACTCCTGATCCAAGTTTCTGCTAATGTGCCTTGGAAAGCAGTAAAATACAGTCCAGGTACTCGGGCCCTTGGCACTGACATGGGAGACCGGCTGGAGTTTTGAGATTCCTGGGCTTTGTTTGGCCTGGCCCAACCCTGACAGTTGTGGCCATTTGGAAAGTGAATCAGCAAATACAATCCCTCAAATACAATCCCTCTGTCACTGTGGCTTTCAAAATAAAAAACTCTTTAAAAGCTTACAATGGAGGGTCAGGCACGGCAGCTTAGTGACCAAAGTCCTCATTTTGCATTGCCGGGATCCCATACGGGTGCCGGTGCAGATCCTGGCAGTCCTGCTTCCCCTCCAGCTCCCTGCTTGTGACCTGGGAAAGCAGCAAAGCATGGCCCAGAGCCAAAACATGAGAGCCAAAAGAAGCTCCTGACCCCTGGCTTCAGATCAGCTCAGTTCCAAGCGTTGTGGCCACTTGTGGAGTGAATCATCAGACAGAAGATCTTTCTGTCTCTCCTCTCTGTAATCGGACTTTCCAATAAAAATAATTAAAAAAAAAAAATCTCAAAAAAGGGCCCAGCGCAGTAGCCTCACGGCTAAAGTTCTCACCTTGAATGCACCAGGATTCCATTATGGGCACTGGTTCTAATCCCGGCAGCACACTTCCCATCCTGCTCCCTACTTACATTTACAGCCTGGGAAAGCAGCTGATTACTGCCCAAACCTTAGGACCCTTCACCCGTGTGAGAGTCCCTGAAGAGGCTCCGGCTCCTGGCTCCTGGCTTGGATTGGCTCAGCTTCGGCCACTGCAGCCGCTTGGCGGGTGAGTCAATGGACGGAGGATCTTCCTCTCTGCATATCTGACTTTGCAATAAAAATATAAAAATAAATCTTTAAAAAAAATAAGCACCATTTAAAAAAGAAAAAGGCCATTCTCACAGAAAAAAATCTAGCCAAATAAAAAATTTGCATTTTTTGGCACAGCAGGTAAAGCACAACCCACAATGCCAACAACCCAAATGGACACCAGTTCACGTTCTGGCTGCTCTGCTTTCAATGCAGCTCTGTGTTAACGGCCTGGGAAACAAGGAGAAGACGATCCAAGAGTTTGGGCTCTTGCCAAACACATGGGAGAGACCTGGAAGAAGTTCCCAGCTCCTGGCTTCAGCTTGGCCCAGCTGCTGCAGTCATCTGGATGGAAAAATCTCTCTCTGCAACTCTTTCAACTAAAGAAATAAATCTATGAAACAATTCGACCATCAAAATAAATGCCTAGGGCAGACACTGTAGCATACCAGGTTAAGCAAACAGTTGTGATTCCTGCATGCCGTATCATAGTACTAGTCGAGTCCCAGCCACTTCTCCGCCAATGAGATGGTGCAAGCAGTTCTGTCCCTGTCACTCACTGTACAGACGCCAGGGGAGTTCCAGGCCCCTGGCTGCAGTCTAACTCAGCCCGGGCTGTCACATTTCCACACTCTGTCACTCTGTCTTCCGGATTAAAATAAAATCATTTTTAAAAATAAATATTTGGCCCCTGAACTAATGCAGAATATAAGCCCCCAAATCATAGACAGGTAGCACAAAAAAAGGCTGACAATCTGGTTATGGTATCATACAGCAGGGGGTAGAGGTGAGGGACACTGTGGCAGGTAACGGTCATCAAAAGGTTGGTTAAAAAAGAAATAATTGCTTAAAAAGAATAATAAAAAAAATGAATTGGGTGCAGCCCCTAGAGCTTCCCAGCTCACCATGGCACCTTCCCTCTGCAGGTGCCTAACGCCATCACCGGCCATCCTCTTTACACTCCAAGGGAAGGGGGCGACTCAATTTTGCACCCAGACCCATTCAAGTGTCAGCTACATACAACTTGCCAGTCGTAATGTCAGTTGCATCAGGAGTTTGTCATAGTAATAAAAAGCTAACACAACATAATTTTGAGCTGGATGCTTTTGCGCTAAAAGATGCTGAAACAACTGGATTATTTTAGATGTAATAGATTCATGTTGACTTTCTGATTTTGATAGTTACGATGTAATTATATAGGAGCATGTCATAGCTAATAAGAAATAATATTAAAGTACTTCGGGGTGATGGTCAACTGGTCGGCAACTTGCAAACAGCTAAACAAAAATGTTCCAACTCTGTAGCTGTCATTGCCTCAACACTTAAAGCACAAAACAATTTCAAAACCTACACTACCACTAAAGTCTAGGAAAAATAGATCTACATACAAGGATAAAGCAATTTTTCAACAAAATAAAATGGGTTGGAAGAACAAAAATGCAAGAGAAGTAGTCCTCTCTTATCTGTGAATTTGCTTTCTGCTGTCTTACTTACCCATGACCAACCATGGCCACAACCATTAAATGAAAAATGTTAAAAATAAACAATCTTAACATTTCACATGCATTATCAGAGTGTCCTGGCAAAACCTTGGACCATTCCACTCGATCCTGCCCAGGAGGCAAGGCGCCCCTTTGTCCAGCAGGCGTGTCACCTGCCCAGTCCCTCAGTTATCTGACAAACTGTAAAGTAGCACAGTGCTTGTGCTCAAGTAACTCTGGTTTTTACTTTATGATGGCCCCAAAGCATAAGAACAGTAAATAACAGGATGAATTTGCTTCCTTTAAGTGAAAAGGTGAAAGAAGCTTACAATTCAACAAGGAAAGAAAAAAAAACACATGCTGGATGCCACGGTAGTTGCTATACACAGAAAACACTGAATCTTCTCAATGGGCCTTTTGGTACAGAGGATGCCACCAGGCACACCGACATCCCACCTGCAATGTGGGTACACGGCACGCCGCCTGGCACACCGACATCCCACGTGGAGTGTGGGTACACGGCACGCTGCCTGGTACACCGACATCCCATGTAGAGTGTGGGTACACGGCACACCGCCTGGCACGCCAACATCCCACGTGGAGTGTGGGTACACGGCACGTCGCCTGCCATGTCGACATCCCATGTAGAGTGTGGGTACACGGCACACAGCCTGGCACACTGACATCCCATGTGGAGTGTGGGTATATGCACGCTGCCTGGCACATCACATCCCATGTACAGTGTGGGTACACGGCACACAGCCTGGCACACCGACATCCCACGTGGAGTGTGGGTAAACGCACACCGCCTGGCACACCGACATCCCATGTGGAGTGTGGGTAAACGCACACCGCCTGACACATCACATCCCATGTGGAGTTTCTGTGCTGGAGGCCAGGCTTTGTTTCAGGTTTAAGCTTCCTGCAAAATTCCACCCTGCTAATGTGTATGCAGTCCAAGTGGCTGGGTTCCTACTACCTTTGTGGGAGACGCCCAGCTGCAGTCTAGTCCAGATCTGTTACAGACACACAGGGAGTGAACTCAGGGCTGAGAGAGCTCTCTTTCTCCAAAAAGTAATAAATTTTTAAAAGAATATTCTTTGGAACTGTAGATTAGAAATTTCTGCTAATTTTTCTGTCATATCACAAATGACAGAAGACACAGCCCAAGTGTATAAGCATGATTAGTTAAGAGTGAAAAGCCATGAACGCACAGGGGATCTATTCAGTTTGAGTTCTCTGACAGGGGTTTCAGAACATATCACCCTCAGTTAAGAGGGGGGAACTATAGATGTATCTGAGATACCCTGCCCAACACCAGCATGAAATGGGATCTTCAAAAGAAAGAACTAGAAGGTCTGTGTCCCAGTCAGTCCGCCAAGTAATAAAGCTTCAATACACCACTGTACAGTTAACACCTCTAAAACAGCTCTGAACTGTGGGAGAGCTGACACTCAGCAGGACTGTGAAAACCGAAACCCTCCAGTGACAGGAAGCATGGACACTAACAAGTTCAGCTACTCACATACCCTAAAAGAGAACCTGTTAAATACTCATCTCCTTCCTCTTACAAGCAACTCAGAAAACCACAACAGATTCATTCACACTCAGAAAGCAAAAACACCCTGGTACAACCTTTGACCACCATGAGAAATCTAAAAGTTGATGAAAAATTATCAAGATCAAATTTTCTGTAGTGTTAGTAGAGGAAGAGAGGTTCCAAGTTACACAGGGATCAAAAATAGAGCTGGCAGGGTAAATGCTGCGGCTCAAAGGTTAAGCTGCAGCTTCAAGCACCACCACTTCCAGTGCTAGTTCTAGGTCCAGACACTGCTCCCAAAAGCCCCCTGCTGATGAGCCTGGAAGCAGCAAATGGCTACAGATACTGAGTTCCTGCAGTACCAAGTGGGAGTCCCTGGTGCCTGAATTCAGACTAATGCAGCCCCCCACCTTTGGCTTCTAGGGCACTGAACCAGCAGATGAGAGATCTTCCATCCAGTGTGTCACGCTGACTTCCAAATACAACAACCTATTAGAATATATAATACATACATATACACATAAATCCTATGAACCAGAGTTTAGAAACTACATTCAAAAACACAGAACAAAATAACTAAAAAACAAGTGAAAACAGAGTAAGTATGAGCCTTAAGATTCCCCTAGAATGTAAAACCAAAAAGTTAGTAAAAGTTCTATAACACCCAGTACTCACCTAGTTTTTAGGGTATAGCCTGAAAAACACACAGACTACGACAACCTCTGAAATGCTCTTAAGGTGTGTGGCCCAGCCCAGCAGCCTAGTGGCTAAAGTCCTCACCTTGCACCCACCAGGATCACATTAGGGTGCTGATTCCGGTCCCAGCAGCCCCGCCTCCCATCCAGCTCCCTGCTTGCGGTCTGGGAAAGCAGTCCAGGATGGTCCAAAGCCTTGGGACCCTGCACCTGCGTGGGAGACCTGGAAGAAGCTCCTGCCTCCTGGCTTTGAATCAGTTCAGCTCCGACCACTGCAGCCGCTTGGGGAGTGAATCAATCGATGGAAGATTTTTCTCTCTGTCCCTCCTTCTCTCTGTATATCTGACTTTGCAATAAAAATGAATAAATCTTAAAAAATCTTCAATGAAACAAACAAACAAACAAAAAAAACAATGTCCTTGTCTTTTCTGGTGCGTGAGGATGCGTATTACCATCCTGGAAAGGCTCAACCCAGTGAATCAACACGCCAAGGCTCGGAAGCAGACCATCCCAGGTGTAAGTCACACTCGTGGAGAGGAAGACTGCACTGTTACCACTCCAGATTCAGACACTAACTTTATTTTAATATATATATATATATATATATATATATATATATATATATATATATATTTTTATTACATTGCAATATGTGACAGTTTTATAGGCACTGGGATTTCCCCCACCCTCCCCAAACCCCACCAACCCTCCCCATGGTGGATTCCTCCACCCTGTTGCATTACCACAGTTCAAATTCAGTTGAGATTCTTTCATTGGAAGCATTACCAGGCATAAAGTCCAGCATCTTATTGTCCAGATAAGTTCATCTGTTTCTTGGGGAGACCATCTCTGGTCTGAAGGTAGAGCTGGTAGAGTGGTTTTGACATTTCAAAGGATCTGAATTGCTGCCACTCTCACCACTCCAAGCACAATGTGGTCGTTGGAGAATCCACTGATTGACACAGTCCATCATAGAGTCTCCGTTTGCCCAGCATTTTCATTGCCAACATTTGCTGAGGCGGTTGACCGACCTGCTCTGTCCTCTGTCATTTGATGGTTAGCAGCCACTAACTTTAAAACTGCTACTTCTGGTGGGCACTGGGAACAGCAATGAAGATGTCACTTTATACACACATCCCTCACAGACTGCCTTACTGCACTCCTGGTCCATATTCCAGCTAACGTGCACTCAGGGTTGCAGAACATGACAACTGAAGTATTTGGGTCCTTATCACTCCCCAGCCCCTGACTTCAGCCTGGCTCAGCCCTCCCTATTACCAGGATTTGAGAAATGAATCAGACATGGAAGACCTGTCTTTCCACCTTTAAAAAATAGAAAACAAATACAATTTTAAAAACCACAATATAATGGGCCCAGCACTATGGTTCAGTGGCTAAATCCTCACGTTGCACATGCCAGGATCCCGTTTGGGCACCAGTTCTTTATTTAAAAAGAAAAAAGATGTATTTTTTTTATTGCAAAGGCAGATATACAGAGAAGAAGAGAGACAGGAAGATTTTCCATCCACTGATTCACTCTCCAAGCAGCCACAATGGCCGGAGCTTAGCCAATCCAAAGCCAGGAGCCTGGGGCTTCATCCAGAACTTTACGTGGGTGCAGGAACCCAATACTTGGGCCACCCTGACTGCTTTCCCAGGCCACAGAAAAGGAGCTGGATGGGAAGCAGGGCTGCTGGGATTAGAACCAGTGTCCATAGGGTATCCTGGCGCATGCAAGATGGACTTTAGCCATTAGGTCATCACGCCGGTGGGCACAAGTTCTAATTCTGGCTACTCTACTTTCCAATCCAACAGCCTGCTTGTGGCGTGGGAAAGCAGAGGACAGCCTAAAGTCTTGGGACCCTGCACCCACGTGGGAAACCAGGAAGAAGCCCCCGACTCTTGGCTTCTGATCATCTCAGTTCCAGCCATTGCAGTCACCCAGGGAGGGAATCAGAGGATGGAATCTTTTCTTCTCTCTGTAAACCTGCCTTTCCAATAAAAATAAATAAATCTTAAAAAAAAAAAAAAAAAAACCTACGATATACTACTTTCGAAAGTTTAGTGTCAAATCGTATCCACAATTAACTAAAAAATCTATTAAAATAATGCTCACTTTCCAACCACTATCTATATAAAGCTGGATTTCCTTTATATACTTCAACCAATAACAGAAATAAGTGCTTGAAGAGGTCAAAAGTAGGACGGAGAACAGTTACAGGGCCACAAATAATCACAATATGCACATTGACGCGACCTAAACAGTCCATCGTAGTGACATTAAACACATGAAAAACAGAGCTGAGGAACCTAAACACAAATCACAAATACAGGTAACAAATAACAGAATACATGAATATTAAGTTTAATACTGTATGTACACTGAGCTGAAATGCAAAAAGCATATTCTCAGAATTAAAAGGAGCTGGGGCTGGTGTTCTGGAATAGCCTATGAACTCAGCAATCCACAGGGTTGCCAGTTTGGGTCCCAGCTGCTTCACTTCCAGTCTAGCTCCCCGTTAAAGCATTTGGGAACAGAGTGGAGGCTGCCCCACGTATTCTGGCTTCTACAAGAGACTGGGATGAAGTTCTGGCTTCCACCTCGCCCAGGCCTGGTCATGGTAGTCATCTGGGGAGTAAACCAGAAGACAGAAGATACCTGTCTCTTGTAGGAGGACATTGTGACCATAGGTCAGCCACCGTAGTCAGGGAGCACAGCATTACAGTTGATGGGACAATATTTGTATGATAAACAACTGAATGGATGTCTTGTGTGTGACTGATTGGATATCCTTTGCATGAGAACAACTGTATGGCTACCTTTTGTATACCTGATGAGATATCATTTGTATAAGAACAGTTGAGTGGGAAGTAATATACAAGGCAAAAGGACTTCCAAACTAAGTCAACTAAGTATCTCCACCCTAATCCTGTATGACCCTCAGCATATAAAGTCTGTTGCCCCTAATAAATTTTGGCTATTGATCATCAGTCAGTAGTCCAAGTGTACACCAAGTCCATCGCTGCAGGACAGCGACAGTCTCTCCCACCTGCAATTCTCACAGTCAAATAAATAAACGGGGCACTCACTGCACAGTAGTCTAGCGGCTAAAGTCCTCGCCTTGTACGCACCAGGATCCCCTATTGGCACCAGTTCTAATCCTGGCTGCCCCACCTCCCATCCAGCTCCCTGCTTGTGGCCTGGGAAAGCAGGCGAGGACAGCCCAAAGCCTTGGGACCCTGCACCCACGTGGGAAATCCAGAAGAAGCTCAGAGCCCCTGGCTTTGGATTGGCTAAACTCTTGTTGTTGAGGCTGCTTGGGGAGTGAACCATCAGACGGAAGATCTTCCTCTTAAACATAAATAAATAAATGAATATTTAAAACAAATAAATAAATAGGGTTATGTGATTAAATAAACTTCACCCTGCAGGTGATGGATTTTTGCAGTGACAGACCAATAACCTTTGGAAAAGAGGGGAAAGACGTAAGAAACAACCCAATATGAAAGCAACAGGAGAAGTTAACAAAACTAACTATAAAAATAGGAAGCCAAAGGAATCAGAAAACTGAGTAACAGTTAGATTGCTCTTTTTTAAGAAAGAAAACAAACAAAAAAGATGGACATATGTATTTGAAAAGCTACAGAGCAAGCTGGTTCACACTCCAGATGGCTGCACCAACCCAGGCTAAGCCACGCTGAAGCCAAGGGCTTCATCATGGGCACAGAGTCCAAAAACTGAGTCATCTTCCATTGGCTTTTTTTTCTTTTTTAGGATTTATTTTTATTGGAAATTCAGATTTATATAGGAACAGAGAAAAGATCTATCCACTGGTTCGCTTCCTAAATGACGACAGCCAGAGCTAATCCAAAGCCAGGAGCCAAGAGCTTCTTCCAGATCTCCCACGCGGGTACAGAGTCCCAAGGCTTTGGGCCGTCCTCGCCTGCTTTCCGAGGCCACAGGCAGGGAGCTGGGCGGGAAGTGGAGCTGCTGGGACAGGAACAGGTGCCCATATAGAATGCCAGTGCTGGAAGGTCCAAGATGAGCCTGTTAAGCCATGGTGCAGGCCCCATCTTCCACTGTTTCTCAAGGAGCTGCATCAGAAGTTGAGCAACTGGGACTTGAACCATCACTCATATGGGATATTGGCCCCGCAAGCTGTGATTCGACATACAACACAATGCCAGCCCCCAGATTTCTTTTTATAATTAGGAAGATCAAGGAGAAAGGGAAAAGCCGACAGGCACATCTGAGAGAATAGTAAATTATGACAGGCACCCAGAAAAACAGAAAAATATAATAAAGAAAAGTAGAAGACAGAAACACAACTTTTTTCTTGGAAAACTTAAAAGCAAATATTAGAGATAAAAATCAACGTGTTTACCTATTTTCTATGCAGAGTGCATTCAAAAACTGAAAAAAATCTATTAAGAACGGTTAAACAGAGGTGCTACATATACTATCACAAAAGGAAAAAGAGGAGAACATTTTGGAGGTTCTATAACACAAATATTCCCAGAAAAAAAAGGTGAAGCACGTAACTGAAAAGCGAATGAGAGCATGCAAGCAACAAAGGTATTTAAAGAGATCTAGGCAAGCTACAAATACAAATCAGAAAATGACTTGCTTTCCAGCATCACTACAATACTGGATAATCCCAAATACTTGGTAAGTCGTGCCATAATCTGTTTCTGCAACAAAAGCAGCTTAAACTCTAAATCATATTCTCTAAATCATATTACATCTATAAATAATTGTTTGAAATAAATGCCTAAATATGTATCTAGTTTTCCAAAACTTAAAAGTGTTTCTTAGAAGGTATTATTTACTACCAATAGCTCAACACCACCAAGACCTAAAACAACTGAGTTTAAAATATTTAACAATGATACATGTCTCCACAGTTATCACTTTATAAGAACACAATAAACACAGGACCTGTGCAACAGCCTAGCAGCTAAGGTCCTGGCCTCACATGCGCCAGGATCCCATATGGGCGCCGGTTCTAATCCCAGCAGCTCTGCTTCCCATCAAGCTCCCTGCTGTGGCCTGGGAAAGCAGTCAAGGATGGCCCAAAGCCTTGGGACCCTGCACCTGTGTGGGAGACCTGGAAGAGGATCCTGGCTCCTGGCTTCAGATCAGCGCAGCTCCAGTTGTTGTGGTCTCTTGGGGAGTGAATCAATGGATTGAAGGTCTTCCTCTCTGTCTCTCCTCCTCTGTATATATGAATTTACATTAAAAATAAATAAATCTTTTAAAAAGCACAAACAATAAAAATTTGGTTCTCATATTTGAACCTCTGTAAGCTTTTTAAACACAAAGTTTGCTGTGGTTTAACCTCAAGTTCAACAACAACAACAAAAAATGTTTAAATTGCATTTTTTGGAAATAAACTTTCTGGAAGTACTCCTCCAGTTTATTGCAAGCGAATTCATACAACACTAAGAGTATCCAAATCCTGAAGTGAATTGAGAGTATTGCAATTGATTGCTTTCCTAAGCTTTTTTTAACCCTCACATTTTAAACAAGACTTTGAAAATACAGTTCAACAGTATAAAACGCCAAACTTATTTAGTGCTAAGTACCAGAATTTTAAGGAAATGACAAATGATGAACTATCAAAAGGTAAAAACAGAACCAAAGGCAATTGCTCAAATCAGCAGGTTTTTTAACCAGGCTGCCTATGTGCAGACCTGCCAATCTTCCCTCAAGGGGAGAAAACAAAATAAAACCCAAGAGCTGCATTTAAACCAGGTGCTTATCAGGAGCTGCAACAGTTCTTCTGTAAAACTTGTGAACACAGAAATACCTTCACAGAGTGGTAATTCTGGGTCAAAGACTTGCACTGTTAAGGTTTGTGGCTGAGGCCAAGTATAAGCCATATAAGGAAACTGAAGTTCAACGTCATTTATTTTGTTCTATTCTTTCAGATGCCCAACAATAACCTTCTTGACTGCCTAATCCAAAATCATAAAAAGTTGTGCACTTTAAATTCCTTGATAAAGCGATTTGACCTAACAGAAATTACATGCTAGTTAACACTTTTAAAACACTCTCCAGAGCTCAGGCTCTCAGAAGAGAATCCCGTTGTGAAATGTACTTTTAAAAGATGAAGTAGCAAAGATCAGGTTGTGAAAGAATTCGATCCTGATCTTCTAAACCAACCTTTTCTCTTTGAACGGAAGTCACTTTTTCCTCAGGTTTCCCGGAATTATTTTGGTTAGTATTTGATCAACCAAACGTCAACTGACATACCACTGATTGAACAGATGGACCATATTCACTTAGTATTTGCCAAAGAAACACTACTTTTCCTTATTTTTCCTCTACCCTTCCCGCAAAAGTAGTGCGGGAAAAGCTAAACGTACAAAGACACTACAACACCGCTGCAAAAAATATATATACATGGTGCGGGCTTGCTGCGCCCCATTCTCCTTGGCGGGGGCGCTGGCACAGCTCGGCTGGGTGCCAGTCACACTTCACTGAGTCCTGCCCCACACCAAGTTCCTAACCCTTATTAGGCGGAGCACAACACCTAAACACCAAAACATGCCAACGCAAAAACGCAAACCCCATCGTATTCAGAGGCACAGCTTTTCATACACAGCCCAATCCGTGTGTTTCCCAAGAAAACGCTCCAAGCGTCGACTTCCCTCCATATATAGTCTGTTCTGATCTGCGCCGAAGTTGGAGGGATTCGAACTGCTTGCAGGTGCTCGGTGCGTCTTAATCACCCCTCCTCGGTGGCCGAAAGCCTCACTCCCTGCTTTTCCATCCTCATGGACCGGCAGCCGGAAAAGTCCAACCAGAGACTTGCTTCCAATGCATGAACTAAACCAGAATTCCGGGCGTCTCAACATCTGAAAAGCACCCAGGCTGATACAACTGAGAAAAAAGCAGTACCCGCCTCAAAGGCTAAAGCGGGCGAAGATTTCCTGTCCCTGAACTAAACTGCCATGAACTAAACTGAACAAGGGTTTGAACCAAAAAAAAAACCACGCTCGCCAGGTGCTGGAGTCGCTAGCACTGTCAACAAACGCGGCAGCCATCTCAGTCACAGCAAATCACTCGCAGCAGCGACCCAACTTTCTTCCGAACGCCAAGCCGCCAGACCGAGGAACCTGATATACATTGCATCCGTTCCAGAAAAACGAAAACTTCTGGACCTGGCGCCGAACAAAGGCACCCTTTCTTCCGACCGCTCCAAACTTCGCCCTACTTGCATTCTTACACTCCTTTCTCAGCAAACCAGAGTCCAGATGGCAGCGGAGCGAGAGGGGGGAGGCAAAACAAAACAAAAAACCAGCTCGACCATTTTCCCATCCCAACGCCTCCGCACCTGAGAAGCAACACCCCGCACGCTAACTTGGGGGTACAAGCGTTCACCTCTAGCCCGGCCCGTGAACTTGGCAGACTTCTAAAGCCACGCTTCCGTGAAAAAAAAAAAAAGAAAGAAAGAAAAAAAAAGAAATTACCTTTCGGTCGGACAGCGTCTCAGGGCTGCCGTCTCAAAGCTTCGCTTGACATGATTGCCACCCCGACATGAGTCACTCGGGCTGCAGCCGAAAACGCGCTCGGGTCTCCGCACGGTGAGAGCGGCTGTGCCGCGGCCGCCCAGGGGGCTGCTCCGGCGGGGGGCTGGGGTGCGGGCTGCCTTCCCGCTCTCGAGTTTTTGCACGAGTTTTCCCGGCCCCAACTTAGGGAATCTGCGCCGATACACCGGGGGATGGGGTGGGGGGGAAACGTGGGGAGGGGAGGAGGAACTTTTTCACTCGTGACACCGCCCGGAATTGCCGTGCGAAACTCACTTCCTGCCTTGGCGAAAAAGCAGGATCCAGCTCAGTCCAGGGGAACCCGGAACAGCGGCCCGGCGCGCGCCGGGAGGGGGAGGGGAAGGGCCGGCCGCCCCGGGCCTCGGGCTCCCGGAGCCCCGCACGCCCCCCGCACCCCCGACGGCGGCGGCGGCGGCGCGGCCCGGCCGCCTGGGGCCCGGCCGCCTGGGGCCCGGAGCGCGAGGCGAGCCTCGGCTGCGCTAGGCCGCCACCGCCGCCTCCTCCTCCTCCTCCTCGCCGCCGCCCCCAGAGCCGGGCGGCGGGGTTATTGTCTGGAGAGCGCCTGCCGCGCCCTTCGCCCGCGTCGCCGTCGCCCGGAGCAGGAGTCGAGGGGCCGGGCAGGCTCGATGGCGGGCCCCCCTCCCCGGGCCGTCCGTCGGGCCGTCCGTCCTTCCGTCCGTTCCTCGTCGCCTTCCCTTACTCGCTTCTCGAACGTTTTCTCTTTTTGCCTCTCTCGTTTTCCCCGCCGCCGTCCCCTCCTCTCTCCCTTCCTCGTTCTTCTTCCCGGCGGCGGATCCCCTCAAGAAGCGCGGGATCCGAGGACGGGCGGCGGGCAGCTCGGGCTCGTCAAGAGTTGGCGGGGCCGAGGGCTGCTGCTGCTGCTGCTGCTGCTGCTGCGTCCCGCGCCGCCGCGCCACCTTCCCCCGGCCGAGAGCCGGCGAGGGGAGGGGACTGGAGCCCAGGAGGGAGGGGAGAAGAGAGAGGAGGAACGGGGCTGGGGCTGCAGCCGAGTTCCTGCCTCACAGGCCGCGCGGCCCAGGCAACAGCGCCTCCGCCCCGGCGGCCTGGGGGGCGAGGCTGCGCGCCGCGGCTCGGCCAGGGGGCGGGGCGGCCTCCCGCGGGCTGCGCCCCAACCGCCGGCTGCCGGGCCCGAGGCCGGCGCGAGCCAGTCAGAGCGCGCGCGGGGGCGGCGGGGCCGACGTCGGCGGCCCGGGAGCGGGGGCAGGGCCGCTGGCTGGGGCGCTGCTGGTCCCCCGGCTCCGAGGCGGCCCCGGGCCCTGGTTCCCCGGCTCCGAGGCCTGCCCGGTCCCCGCACACGCCTCCTGCCAGCCCACCGCGGCCCCTCCGCGCTCAGCCCTGGAAACGCGGCGCCGGCCCTTGGAGTTTTCTTTGTATATGCACCGCAATCGGTGGCCCGCGGTCCCGATTTGCAGGCAAAGCAGGTATCTCTTTTTCGCTTGCGGGACTCCGATCTTTTTTCTCTAATGGCACGCTCAGGTTGCAAACCTCGGCCGCCGCGGCCCGGCGGGAGCTTCCCACGCCAACCCTGCCTCGCTTGCTGGCTCGCCCCGCCGCCGCAGCTGGGGCTCCTCCAAGGTTCAGCTTCACGCCTGAGAGCAGACAAAGCTGGCGCTGGCCGAGAAAATGGCTCGCGAAATTGTGCCTTTGTTAGAGGAAACGCTGGATGCTGTCCGAAGGCGACTCGGGCTTCCAAGGCCAGCGGTGGCTGGTGGTGCAGTGGTTGAATTGCACGGGCCCCCCTAATTTATCCTGGCCGGCGTTTGCGTTTAGGGAGAGACTCTCAAGCGTTCTGTCAACACATATGGCGTACAAAGCCTGAGCCGTAACATTGCACAGTTTCTACAGTCAGTGTGTTAAATACGATGACAGACGGCCTTGTTTTACCCGGGGAGGTAAAATAACTTCCAACTTCACTGTGTGGGAACTGTGCTTCGAGCCTGCAGGTCCCTGAAGTTACAGGTTCAATTCTTCCATCTGTGTTTCAGAGATAATTACTTATTACCAAGTTTGAATAAAGAGCTGTATGCCCTGCAGACAATCTTTGGCCTGCCTCCAAGGGAAAGAGTTGATAAAATGCCCAAAAACTTGCTTACTTACGTGAACTGAACGCAAGTGACAAACACTGGAAGGCACTCCGGGGAGACAAGTCCACTTTTAAGGAACGGGAGCGCTGTTAGAGCTTCCAGAACTGGAATTGACACCAGTGTGGGTCCCTTGGTGTGTAACGAAAGTGGAAGAGTAGTACCAGGGGTAAGACCATAAACTGAAAGCCAGGAAATGCCAGGAAGGTAGACTAATAACACCAAGCTAGACAGCTATTTTATGTGAATATTAATCGTAGCCATTGCATAAGAAGCTAAAGTTAGCATACTGTACAAGCTATTTTTAATTGTCGCACTTTGGAAAAACTAATGAGTCTTGATCAGAACTTGGTGGCACATCTCTGAACTAAAAATGTCAGTCTCCTGAACAAACCAGGATGGAGTGGCTCCCCACCCAGTGGGCCAGCAGGACGACTCCCGGGATTCCAGGCGTGCACCTGCTGTCACATTGATTTGTTTTCAGAACGTACACACACCTCTAAGTCTTCCCCTGCCACACACACACACACACACACAAAACCACTCCTAAAGCCATCCATTGCCCCCACACACGCACACACACACATTCATAATAAAGTCCTGCCCTGTCCCAAATGTAAATAAGGAAGGCCAGACCACATGTAAATCTTATCCTGATCCTTGGACTTAAGCTAACGCTCAGCACTAACCTCTCTCTACCGTTGGAACTACAAAGACTGAAAACCCCTTTTCCAACTCACCTGAAATTCTGACATTCAGTTTTATCCCTTTGAGTAGTTTGTTTCTCCAAAGCCGTAATCCCAGGAAGAGTAATAGTTTAAGCCCTATTTATCCCTAATTCATCAGATGGTCTCCCTAAAAGCAGCTTTTGATGAAAAAAGGAATAACATATGTTGATCTGGAGTAGGTAGGAGGAAATGTGCTATCCCTCCTGGTAGCAGCATATGGAAAGTGGAGTCTCTGCAATAAAATGGCCCTCATTTGATTGTCAAGTCCTGCTTGCTCATACTGCAAGAATGAGCTCCAACACTGCCATTGTGAGCATGGAAGCCGAGACACACTTGTCAGTAGAGTGCTGTCAGCTATGTCTCTGGCGGTCGCTTTGTAAAGTACCTTCTCTTGAATCCTGCATCCCGAAGAATGAAACAATGCTCTATGACCCGGATATCCAATATCAGGAGTAATGACTCGCCGGTGTTACTCATCACTTCGCTGTAATTCGTAGGAGCGGCACACACAGATACAGCCAAGCTTAGGCTGGTTCTTCTCACAAAGCATTCATTCCTGTTACGTGGTTTCCTGTGAAAATCCTCCCGCAGGACCTTGAACTAAGATGGGCTTAACTTTCTAATTATGATTAAAGCGAGAACTGGGTCCTCCTTCCCAACCTTACACAAGGCTGCCTGTGAGTTTGGAATGATGAAGTGAATTAATTCTAGGACCATCTTAGAGCAAGCTAACAAGAGTCTGTGGGGGCTTGGCGGCGTGGCCTTGTGGCTAAGGTCCTCGCCTTGATCCCATATGGCCACTGGTTCTGGTCCTGGCAGCTCCACTTCCTCTCTGTCTATCCTCCTCTCAGTATATCTGACTTTGTAATAAAAAGAAATAAAGTAAATCTTAAAAAAAAAAAAAAAGAGTCTGTGGGTAGAACAACTTCATCTCTTCCCTACTGTAAGACTTTTTTTTTTTTTTAAGATTTATCTGTTTTTATTGGAAAGGCAGATATACAGAGAGGAGGAGAGACAGAGAGGAAGATCTTCCGTCCATTGATTCACTCCCCAACAGCCGCAACTGCTGGGGCTGCGCTGATCCAAAGCCAGGAGCCTTTTCGACTTAACCTTCTATGACTTGTCTTATGATGGTTGTCGGGAAGCGAATTTGAGGAAATGTGAAAAGAGTAAAGAAAGTCAGTAGTATAGACTAACCCTTCTGAGGAAGTCGTTGTAGAGAATGATTCCCGGTCTTTGGTTTAAGTGACTCAGGTGATTATTTAAAAAACAAAAAATTCTATGGCACCGAGATGTGGCATTTTTAGGTTAAGTTGCTACCTTCTATGGCATCCCAGACTGGACTGGAAGTCCAGATTCAAGTCCCAGTTGCTCTGCTTCCAATCCAGCTCCCTGCTAATGTGCCTGGGAAAGCAGCAGAGCTTGCCCCAAATGCTTGGGCCCCTATTTAGCATATAGGAGATCTGGATGGAGTTTCTGGCTCCTGACTTCAGCCTAACCCAGCCCGGCCGGTTATGGCCATTTGGGAAGTGAACCAGAGGATGAGAGATCTCTTTCTCTCTCACGGCAGTTCAAATTAACAAAATGAATATTAAAAACAAAACCAAAAACACCCCATCAGAGAAACACAGTCAGTTTATATTGTTGCTTTGCTCTGGAGGAACAGATAGGACACTAAGAACAGAAAACTCTTTCTTTCAATTATGGTCCTCCTAACAGTGCAAGTTCGGGTTTCATTAAATCTCATGTCGTTTATCCATGAACTTAGGAATGTGGTTGCTTTTATTTAAGACTGACGTTCGATAAGTCTCTAAGCAACCGCAATTTGGAGTTAATTCTACTGACATCTTCTCCCGGCAGCACACATGCAAACTCCTAACCCAGTTCCCTCACACAGGTCCCCGCACCCAGGCGCCCTTCATCTCAGTACCTCAAGCTGACTGGCACCTCACTGGCACCCCCACAGAGCAGGAATGCATTATAGTTGCTCTTCTCTTCCTGCACTGAGCCTTGGTAGTCTGTATCTTCTAAGGAATTTATTCACGTCCTCTTTTCATCTGAGTGCTTTTTAAAAGATTTATTTATTTTTATTGGAAAGGCAGATATACAGACAGGAGAGCCTGAAAGATCTTGCATCCATTGGTTCACTCCCCAAGTGGCTGCAACAGCCGGAGCTGAGCTGATTCGAAGCCAAAAGCCAGGAGCTTCTTCCCTAGGGTTCAGGGTCCCAAGGCTTTGGGCCATCCTCCAGTGCTTTTGCAAACCACAAACGGGGAGCTGAATGGGAAGTGGAACATCTGGGATATGAACTGGAGTCCATATGGGATCCCAGCTCATGCAAGAAGACTTTATCCACTAGGCTACTGCCCCAAGGCCCCTGCATCTGAATTTATTGGAATAAATAAAGATGATGAAAATCATCTTTCCTTACTTCCCTTTTAATGTTGATAGAGTCTATAGTGACAGCTTTTTTTCCCGTCTTTATCCGCAAAGATTTTTCTATTTGCTTGTTTTAGTGTATGTGCTGCCGAAGCAAGCACTATTTACTTATTTTATTTTTTTTAAGATTTATTTATTTTTTGGGCTCGGCAGCGTGGCCTAGTGGCTAAGGTCCTTGCCTTGATCCCATATGGCCGCTGGTTCTAGTCCCGGCAGCTCCACTTCCTCTCTATCTCTCCTCCTCTCAGTATATCTGACTTTGTAATGAAAATAAAATAAATCTTTAAAAAAAAAGAAAAAAAAAAGATTTATTTATTTTTTATTACAAAGTCAGATATACAGAGAGGAGGAGAGACAGAGAGGAAGATCTTCCGTCCGATGATTCACTCCCCAAGTGACTGCAACGGCCGGTGCTGCGCCGATCTGAAGCTAGGAGCCTGCCGGAGTCCAGCTCCAGCTGAGAGTTCGGAGATCGGGAAGGGAGCGTGGAGTTGGCAATAAAGAAAGACACAGACATTGACACTTGATGGTTTCTTGCTATATGCTTTATTATCAAGAAGAAGCTGTCCTTTTTATTTACTTAGACACATCACTAGCCTCTGCACAAACGTTTGATTTTTTATCTTTAACTTTAGAACTAAGACAGCATACACAGATGTTCAATTAATTTTTACTTCATGGCCAACCAGGTGCTCTTAAAGATAATTCTGTAAGTTACTATAATCAGTTTCTTTAAAGCAAACCATTATTCATTCTTCAGAAGTAGCCATTAGGTGACAGCCAGAACTCCAAGGCCGAGGCACAGATGGTTACCTACTAATCAGTAAAACATTCCTACTACATTTTATTTTCACAACTTATCTATCACTTAATGGGGAAAATACATCAAAAGAGAAAGAACATAAGGATCTAAGGCAAAAAGTTTCAAATGTTAAATCCCCCTACAACTGCAGGCCCTACAACCCCATAAACAATTAAACTATAGTCAAAAGTATATCTCTGTGATGTTAATAGAATTGCCCTATGTCTCCCCTAGTTAAAAAATTATAAAAGTGGCTAAAACAGCTACATTTTCTATGTTCTAAAAAGTTGCAAGAACAGGCTAAACTTTTAGGTCACAGTAACTATATTTTTTGCCATAGCAATTTCCACTCATACTCCCATCAATTCTTTAGTTTGTAAAATTCTTAGTAAGCCATTTCCCAGAAGGCATGCTATATGTCTGGGCCAGATTTCAGGACAATGGGTAGGCACACAACAAGGTGTCCAGAAATGGCATGGGTTTAATTGTACTCCTGTGCGCAGTTAAAGGCCCACTCACCAAGACATTATCAGTAACATTAACTCTCAAGCTCATATTACTTGCCAAAGCCATCTCACAGGGGCAAACAATGCCTCAATAGATTACAGGATTCTTAGCGGGGTGCTTGAGTGTCCATGCAAAAAGGTGGTGAGACTGTGTCAAGGTGGTCAGAGAGAAATCCGCCGGGCCCTGCCAAACAGCTGGAAGCTCCCCCGGGCCCTGCCAAGCAGGGGAGCTGTTCTCTTCACACCTTCGTGCCATCTACACCTACTGCACAGTCCCCTGCAGGAACCAGGAACCTCTTCCGGGTCTCCCACACGGGTGCACCCAGTTCTCCTTGGCTCCTCTGTTCTGCCAATGGAATGAAGTGTCTGACTTCTGAGACCTCTGGTACACAACAATGCCTCTATTCACTTGTCCCGAGGTCATTCTTCCCGTTTTTGCTTCAATACATCCTTAGCAGAATAAATTACCGGTCAGTTGGTAGATAACCAGCCTGTACAAGCAGATGTGGGTAGAAAGTCGAGCGCTGGAATGTGAACCAGCCATCCTGAGGTCATGGCGGCGTGGGCACCGGCCGTGAAACAGCATGTAGTTCATTGACTATTTGAGTGCACGTACTAGAGGGTTTTCCACACCACATATAAGCCAACATTTTCACTTTTAATCATGGGTTTTTTTTTCATAATCCACAGTCCTCCGTCATGTAAAAACAAAAGGTTTTATTTTCATCTTGAAATACTTCCTGTTTCCTCCTCATTCTCTTCCGTTTTCTTAAACCCAAAGCTGGCCCTGTTTCTTTTCTTTTTTCTATTTTGCATGCACTGTAGAAAATAAGGCAATACAAAATATCCAAAGGAGAATGAGCAAATTCTACCACCTGCAAACAGTTAAAAACAGGAGCCTGATAATGACGTGATTCAGTGCCTTGATGTGACTCTATGGACTAACGTTCAAGGCCATTTCTTCAGAACGTGATGTTCATTTTTGGGTAGCAGCAATGAGTGACTGTTGTAGAGCTATAACTACAACTACAATCACATCTTTTTTATTTGCAGAATTGAATGAAAAATGAGCCATTCCAATTTCCTTCTGCAGTAGCTTATCTTGAGGCAAAGAAGGTTGGTTTGCTTTCTTGTGTTTTGGTCCTTTTAAAAGCGATTTCTTTTTTTTTTTTTTTAAGATTTATTTATTTTTATTGCAAAGTCAGATATACAGAGAGGAGGAGAGACCATCCTTGACTGATTTCCCAGGCCACAAGCAGGGAGCTGGATGGGAAGCAGGGCTGCCGGGATTAGAACTGGCGCCCATATGAGATCCTGGTGGGTGCAAGGTGAGGACTGTAGCATCTAAGCCATGCTGCCAGGCCTGCAATTTCTTTTTTAAACCGACATTTATTTGTTTTCTATCTGAAAGGCAGAATGTCAAAGAGAAAGTGGAAGATGGGGGGTGGGTCTTGTATTCATTGGTTCATTCCCTCAGAAGACCACAATAGTCAGGGCTTAGCTAGGCCAAAGTCCGGAGCCCACAACTCCATCCGGGTTTCCAACATGGGTGGCAGGAGCCCAAGCACTTGGGCCACCTTTAGCTGCTTTCCCAAGGGCATTAGCAGGGATCCGAGTTGGAGACCGAACAGCAGGACTACAATATGGGATGTTAGCGTTGCTAGCAACAGCTTAGCCAACTATACCACCGCACTAAGTATTTTCTCTTTACTTGTGGTCATTTAATCTTATTTTTTAAAAAGGCCATTTGTGTTGGCATCTTGCTGGTAACCATTTTTTTATGTGTAGTAATACACAAAGTTAGTGTAAGCAATAAATCATTACTGATGTTCCATATTGATACGTTACGAATTTCTCTCTTGTCTCTTTATGGATATAGGATTCATTGATGATTCTGAGCTCCTAATGGAGAGGATAGTTTAAAAACCTTTGCCAAAAAAGCAAAACAAAACAAAACATGATGTGGGTAAATTAAAAAAACTAACCTTTATCAACCTTCAAAGTTGCATTCACAGACTCAGTCTTCGCCTTTCTCACACTACCTCGTTTAGAGACATTTGTGCGTAGATGTATGTGACAGCCCTATATGAAGGTAGGATCATGTATGAAGGTAGGATCATGTTATGGGGCGCGAGTGAGGTCACACCAGACATGTTTAAGGTTTGTTAAGGAGTCTTTATTAAGCAAGCTCGGTGATGACAGAACCCACTCGAAATAGCACAAGTCTATCGGCAATCCATTCAACCATAATCCAATCAATCAAAACCCCAAAAGGAACAAATGGTCATTTCCCTCAAGTCCATCCATTAAGCTGAAGACCTATGTCCCAGCTTCCCCAACAATACAAATTATCCAAAGAGAAATGCAACGAATAGCCTGGACACACTTCCAAAGCTGCATACACTCACCTCCATGGCCTCTCTGCCCGCATTCTACTACTGCTAAGCACTGCCTCTCCTGGAACTCCTGGTATTACACAAACCAGAAATACAAAGCTTCTTAACATTGCTATCTTCATTGTCCCACCCAAGCAGTAAACAGAGGGTGAGAAATACAGACACACAGGGGCCATGCTCAGGGGATACCTGTCCTGGGGCGGCCAAGAGTTGGGGTGCCAGAGCAATGAGGAAGAACCCAACCAAGAGAGCTAGCCCCTCCTTTCATGAACCTTTATAGGAGTTTGTGAGGGGAGTGGTTACAGAATAATACTGCCCCCTCTCACATGATAGGTGGGTGTCACAGGTGGGCCGGAGCAAACACCTAGGAGGTGGGGGGAGGGGCTGAGGGCTTCTCCCTAAGGATGAAATTAACATTCCATTGCTGTTAGGCCCCACCTTCAGGACAGAGGTTGGGGGACACAGCCACATTCCATTTGCCCACTGCAAAGGGGTGCTGGCTGTCACTGGCTGCACCCCATAACATCTCCAAAAGAAGCAAAAACTAGGCTGTGACCCCGCTGCATAACCCCTGTACAGTCTGTATTAGTGAAGTTGGAACCCTGATGTAATTTTATTAAGTAATATAGTTGCATTGATGAAAAGTAATAAGGCATTTACACAAACACAATTTATAGTTAGCCCATTATTGATGTTACAAAATTTTAAAGGAACTTTTTAAATTGATAGAATACCAGATCAGACAATCTGCGTAGCTATAGATATTAGCTGATTTGCATTTGTATCAATTTGAGAAATTGTATATTAATTTATACTCCAAGTGAATTACCATGTTTTACACCATAATTTAAAGTTTATCTTTCACATTTAAGATTTTTAACAAAATACTTATTTATTTGCAAGGCAGAAAAAAAGAGGGCTCCCATCTGTGGGTTCACTCCCCCAGTGCCTGTAACAGGAGACCGGGCTGGGGCTAGGTCGGATCAAAGCCAATGGCCAAGAATTGCATCTACATCTTCCCCTTGGGTGGCAGTGCCCCAAGTACTTGAACCATCCTCTGCTCTGCATCCCAGGGTGCACATTAGCAGGAAGCTCAATGAGGAGCAGAGCTGGGACTTCACCCAGGCATCACAGCAGGTGTCTTAGCTGCTGAGCCAAACACCCATCCCTGACTTCAAAAAGCTAGATTTTAAAGGAAAAAAAAAAAAATACAAGCTTTCTCACAGACCAAGGAAATACTCTAAATTTCAAAAAAATTGGGTGTATGTTTTGCTTCATCTTCAGAAATATTTTAAAACAGATTGGATTCTAAACATTATTAGTATTTCTAGAAAGCGTTGGCATGATGTGTTGGTACTGCACACAAGAGAGATGCTTCCAATTTTCTACTGCTCAAAAAAAGCTTTTTTTTTTTTTTTTTGATACAGTATTATGTCTCTGGGCTAGTAGAGGAGTTTTTCTGGCCTTCTCTTTCTTTTATTTAATGAATGAATTTGCAAGACAAGGAGAGAGAGGTAGGTAGAGAGGGAGAGACAGGAAAAGAGAGGCAAAGAGTGAGATCTCCCCTGTGTTGGTCAAGTCCCCAAATGCCTGCAGCAGGCAGGAGGGCAGAGCACCCGGGTCTCCTTTATGGGTGGCACAGACCGAGGCACACTCGCTGCTTCTGAGGTGTGCATTATCAGGAAGCTGGAAAGCAGAACAAAGTTGGTACTGGAACCAGCCTCTCCAGCATGGGCTGCAAGCGTCTCAACTGGGAGTTTAACCCGATGAGCCAATGTTCACCCAAGGAAAGTTTCCAAAAAGGCAGTCTGGGGGAGAGGAAAGCCAATAGGCCATTTTAACAAAAAAGGGAAAACAAAGTTAGCACACTGACCTGTAGGACAATTCTCTCCCTACTGTCACAAAACACCACTCTACTGCAATATTTTATAATTAATTTAATTTCTGATGAGGTTTCGCTCTTCTTGTGTCATGTAATTGTGACAGATTTTCCAGAGCCAGCTACTATTTATTAGCGGGTATGCTTGCTAAGTAAAAACTTTGAGGAATTCAAACAGTATCAGATATGACCAGTATTTAAGAAATGTCTGTTACGGACCCAGTATTAGGCTGGGCACTTCACGGATGTTCTGTCATAAGGGAACTTAAGAGATAGTGAGTTATGAAGTTTTGGGTACATCTGAAAAGGGAATCATAGAAACCCACACATATAACCATGACGGACTGGGATCTCCAGATGCGCAACAAAGGCGGGGCAGTTTTAAAATACATCCACAAGTTATTCGATGATATTCGTGGGAAGAGTTGCAGTCTACGAACTCTCTTCTTGAAGACAGACTGGCTTTTGATCCTGCCCTCACCAATTCAGTTCAGCAGAAATGACTGCAGCATAGAAGGTCACACAGCTAGCACTTTGGTCATTGAATGTTTGCTCTTGGGAACATCAGCTTGCTTGTTTTGTGTGTTTGTTTTGATTTTTTTTGTTAAAGATTTATTTATTTTTTTTATTACAAAGTTAGATATACAGAGAGGAAGAGAGACAGAGAGGAAGATCCTCTGTCCGATGATTCACTCCCCAAGTGAGCCGCAACGGCTGGTGCTGTGCTGAAGCCGGGAACCAGGAACCTCTTCCGGGTCTCCCACGTGGGTGCAGGGTCCCAATGCATTGGGCCGTCCTCAACTGCTTTCTCAGGCCACAAGCAGGGAGCTGGATGGGAAGTGGAGCTGCCGGGATTAGAACCGGCGCCCATATGGGATCCCAGGGTGTTCAAGGCGAGGACTCTAGCCGCTAGGCCACGCCGTCGGGCCCTTGTTTTGATTTTTAACTGTATCGGTTTCTTTGTGTTTTTGGTAATCTCTTCCACAGTTTAGCTACTACTGTTGTAGGTGATGAAATGTGTTACGGCTACAATTTAAATACTGGCACTACTCTGACCATGGTCTTTCCCTGAGATTCACAATTAAACTTTGTTTAAAGACTTATTTGTATTGCAAAGTCAGATCAGATTTATGGAGAGAATGAGAAACAAAGAGAAAGATCTTCCTGGAGTCAATATGAAGCAAGGAGCCAGGGGCTTCATCTTGGTCTCCCGTGCAGGTTCAGGGTCCCAAGACTTTGGACCATCCTTTGCTGCTTTCCCAGGCCACATTCAAGGAGCTGGGTGGGAAGTGGAGCAGCCAGGACATGAACCAGCACCCATAAAGAATGCTGGCACTGGCAGGTGGAGGATTAGCCTATTGAGCCACAGCACTAGTCCCCAGAATTAACCTTTGGGTTCTTGGTTTTTATATTCAGTCTCAGAAGTTTGCACTGTGGAAGTTATCTGAAGACAGTCTTAATCTTTCCAGCAGTGGTTTAGGACTTTAGCTTCTCCAGTGCCATTATAAGATGAATGTAGCTTAACGATACATTATACTAGGGCTGGTGTGGTGACATAGCAAACGAATCCTCCGCCTGTGGTGTGTACATTCCATTTGGGTTCTGGTTTAAGTCCCAACTGTTCTGCTTCTCATCCAGCTTCCTACTGACGGCCTTGGAAGGCAGCAGAGGATATCCTATGTACTTAAGCCCCTGAACTCACATGGGTGACTCTCCAGAAACTCCTGGTTCCCAGCTTTGGATTGGCTCAGCTCTGGGGTGTGACATCCATTTAGCGAGTGAATCAGCTTCTAAGACTCTCTCTCTCGCTTTAAGGCACATTAAACTAAGAGGCATTCTTAATAAATATTTCAATGCAAGTTGTTTTTAGATGACCTACATGACAGTGTTTTATTGTTGTTGTTAAAACTAATGTCTCTGCTCCAGGTAATTTGCCGTCAGAATAAATGCAGAGCTCAAACCAGCATCAGCCCCTGCCCTGTTAAGCCAGGATGCCACACAGATGACAAACAACTGCCAGTGACGCTGAGCAGTGGTAGACCAAAGTCATTGTCAATCTTGTTAACGTTTTCCCATTTCTATATCTCCGTAAAGGAGATCATAAATGCGGTCACACCGTCCTCCCTACATCATGATTTCACCCCAACAGAACTGGAGGCTTTGGAAATTAGCAAAGACGTGCTTGATTCGTCCTGCAGCCTCTGTCAGCACAGGTTTTACCCTTTCCGATCTGTGTTCTTCCAGTGCCCCTTTGGCTTCACGCCATCTTTGCTGTACTTGTGACAGCTTGATTTCCCGCAAGTGACTGGCCTTTCAGGAAGACATCTGTGAGAAGTGATTCCAACATCCCACCTTGGACCCTGCGTCACTTCCTGCTTCCCCTTTCCCACAGCTCCCGAACTGCGCACCATTCAGTTTATCCACCAATCAGATGTAACCTTAGAATCCCACTTCCCCAATCTCTCGCGGCCCCTCCCCTGGTCCCCACCCACCTACCTGTGCTCAGATAATCTTAGTCACCAGGCCCTGAGGCCAACACACAGCCCACACAGTTCCTCCCTTCTTCCATCTCTTCCCTTCCCTTCTTATCTGGCTCTCCCTCATCCTCCTCCATCTTGTCCCCTTCCCCTGCTCCGGAAACCCTCATCCTGCCACCGTGACAGGAGATGATTCCCTTCCTGCTCCCCCTCTACTCCCATTCCTACCATGTGGAAATAAAGGACCTCCTAATATGTCATCATGCCTGGTGTTTTCAGCTTGAAGTAAAAGGACTTGGCTGCGGAAATTAGCTGTGTGTAAAAACTTTAAGTGCGTTTTAAAATTTAACAATATCCACACCTCGCTCACTGTGCTTAAGGTACCTCTGCCCTCGGGGCCTTCATCGGAGGCATTTCCACCAGTGAGCCAACCACTAATGCTGCCCTTTGCCCTCCTGATCGTCCTCTCCTCCCCCTCCAGGCAGAGCTGGCCCACCACCTCCCAGGTACTGGAAACGTCTAAGTATGTCTCATCGTGGCTGATGAGGTCCTGTGAAGTCACCGTGTGTGAGAAACGCCGAACTAACCTTCACGGAAATGATCACAGAGAGACCTGACATTTGCCTGCAGAAGTTGAAGAGGGAACAGCGCTGGGCAGCCTGCAGCTGTTCCAGCCTCCTCTTGCAGGGCACCCTCTCCTTCCTGCAACTGTTACAGCTCCAGCCACCATCGCACCAGAAACGTCAGGATCCAGAATTGCCCAGCCAGCTACTCCCCCCACATTTCTTACCTGGGTATATAATGTATGATTTAATAGTGATGATTACAGTTTAAGGCAGTAAGTTTTGGGGGTGATTTGGATAACAATAGTAACCAGAACAGATGTCAATTCTTTAGTTTTGGGAATTAAAAACATATATATTGGGCCCGGCGGCGTGGTCTAGCGGCTAAAGTCCTCGCCTTGAAAGCCCCGGGATCCCATATGGGCGCCGGTTCTAATCCCGGCGCTCCACTTCCCATCCAGCTCCCTGCTTGTGGCCTGGGAAAGCAGTTGAGGACGGCCCAATGCTTTGGGACCCTGCACCCGCGTGGGAGACCCGGAGGATGTTCCAGGTTCCCGGCATCGGATCGGCGCGCATCGGCCCGTTGCGGCTCACTTGGGGAGTGAATCATCGGACGGAAGCTCTTCCTCTCTGTCTCTCCTCCTCTGTGTATATCTGGCTGTAATAAAATGAATAAATCTTTAAAAAAAAAAAACCATATATATTTATTTATTTGAAAAAGAAGAGAGAGAGAGATGCCATCTGCCCTTTGCTCACTCCTCAGATGTCTGCAGTAACCTGGACTAGGTCAGGTGTAAGTTACAAGCCAGCCAAGAATCCATCCAGATGTTGCACATGGTGGACAGGGACCCAACTGCTTGAGGCAGTTGAAATGAAAACAATACTAATATGGTCATTCCCTTGCTTCGCTTCAATCAGTTGCATGAAGAATGCTTCCTCGTGGTATCATTTAACTTGTTCCTTTAGTTCCTGCAATCCCGGCAAATGAAATGTGGCTTTGAAGAACAGGTTAGGGGCTGGTGCCATGGCATACAGCACTACCATCCATTATGGGTGCCAGTTTGAGTTCCGACTGATCCCCTTCCATTCTAGATCTCTGCATACATCCTGGGAAAGCAGTGGAAAATGGCCCAAGGCCTTGGTTCCCTGCACCTGCTTTGGAGACCTAGAAGATGCTTCTGGCTCCTGGCTTTGGATCGGCTCAACTTTGGTCACTGCAATCATTTGGAGACTGAACCAGGAGATGGAAGATCTCTCTCTCTCTCTCCTCTGTAAATCTGCCTTTCAAATAAAAAAGAAGTCCATTTTTTTAAAAAGAAAGAACTGGTGAGAGGTGGGGATCAGCTCTTTACCCCCAACAAGGATATGATGTCAGTATTGTGTGTTCACCATGCATCATATCAGGAGGCACACAGTTTCCGGTCGGTTCACATTTAGAAATGTGGATTGATCAGTCATGCACTGACAGCTTTTACCCTCCTGCAGCGTTGCCATCAGCCTTTCAATTAACAGCTTCATCCAGCCTTCACTGTCGCCAGGATTCACTATTTCATCGTTGCTGTGGGCTTGTTGCTTTTTCTAGGCCTTTGTGGTCACTGTCACTGGAAAATGTGTGCACCTGTTTTGCCTTGACTTAGCCTACCTGAAACATGTACAGAACGCTCACATTAGCCTAGACTCGGGTGAAATAATTTAACACAGGTGTCTTTGGTCAGAAAATGTTGGACAACTCTTTTGACTTTTTTTTTTTTTTCAGCAGCTGTTTGATAGAGGGACTGTCAGAGACCTCTCCACAGCTAGCTCACTGCTCAAACCTCCGTAACAGATGCAGCAGGAGCGAGGAGCTCAGGCCACAGCTCTGATTGGGGAGGGGGAGACCTGTACTTGGGCATCATCTGTTGCTTCGCAAGTACATTGCAAGGAAATTAACACTCTGACATGGATGCAGGATTCCAGCCAACATCTCAACTTCCAAGCCAAACACCCACCCCGAGTTCTGCTTTGTTTTATTTAGTTATTTTTGTTTTCTTTTTTTTTAATTTTAGCACTTAACATTATGCCTTCCATGTGTCCATTTTGTTGCAAATGGTAGAATTTCATCCTGTTTTTTATATATAGCTAAGCTGCATTCCATTGTATATATTTCAAGATAGTCAATGAGATATATGTATCTATACAATGAAATAGATGTATATATATTTTATGTGTATGTATTGTATGTATAGACACACACACACACACACACCCCACTTTTTTTTTTTGGCCAGCTGGGTAAAGGTCAGGACAGGAGGTAGACAAAGTCAACCTGGGCCAATGATCCACGGGTGTGCGCAAAATCTGCCACTGGGAGGAGACGTGATAGAGGAGCTTGGGAAACGCCTTTGTCAGAACACAGTCCTTGTAGGTGAGCACAAGAACCAAGGCAAGTAGCAGCCCAGACCAGGCCAGGTTACAATCAATACCCACCAGCATATATGTGGGTCAGGTCTGGCGGCAGACCAGACTGGGTTAGTTTATAATATCCACTGGTAGATATGAGAACCAAGATGGGGTGCAGGAGGGGTCAGATTAGGCTGCAACATCAGTCAGTTCACATTAGGGCTGGGACTGGGGGCTGGCTGGGCTGGGCTGGGCTAGGCTGGAGCAGCCACCAACATGAGCTGGAACTGGGGGCAGGCCAGTTCAAGCCAGGCTACCACACCCACTGGTGGATGCAGATGTGAGGTGAACCAATTCAGTGTGGGGGAGGTAGGTCCTTGGTCTGTGAGCCTGTGGCAGGGTGTCTGGCAGGGCTAGGTCCTTGGCCCACCTGTGCAGAGGGTGCCGGGTTCATAAGAGCCCAGGACAGGGGGTTCCAGCAGGGTCCACGTCACCTGATCTGGGTCCTTGGCCCACCTGCATGGTGGATGCTGGGTCCATGAGCCCTGGGGGTCGGGTGTCCAGTGGGGCCATATCATCTGGCCTGGGTACTTGGGCCCACCTACACAGTGGGTGCTGGGTCCATAAGCCCTATGGGTGGGGTGTCTGGTGGGGCCCCGGTTGTCTGGCCTATGTCCTTGGACCCACGTATGAGAACTGGTCCTCAATGGAAAGGTGGAATAAGTGGCAGCTGGCCCAGTTACACATGGAAGATATGGCAACTCATTATTGAGGCCTACAGAGGATAACTGTACCATGCCAAAGGATGGAGAGCAGAACATATCTTCCTCAAGCCACAAGCAGTGAGATGGAAGGGATGTGGGCCCAGTGTCAGGATTCGAACTGATGTCCATATGGGATGCAGGTGCAATGCAAGGCCGGGACCTTAGCCACAGGCTACTTGCTGGGCCCTAGATTTATATGCTTTTAAGATTTATTTGTTTTATGGCGAAAATAGATTTATAAAGAGAAGGAAAGACTGAGAGAAAGATCTTCCATGTGCTGGTTTACTCTCCAGGTGGCTATAATGGCTTGGTGCTGTGCCAATCTGAAGCCGGGAGCTTCTTCCAGGTCTTTCATGTGGGTACAGGGTTGCAAGGATTTGGGCCAACCTATGCTGCTTTCCCAGGCCGTGAGCAGGGAACAGAGCAGCCAGGACACAAATAAATGCCCATGGAATGCTGGCACATGCAAGGTGGAAGATTAACAAAGCAAGCCATTGTGCTATGCGCTAAACATTTATATACTTTATGTGGCCAAACTACATAAAAATATAATTCCAGAGAAATCTCCTTGCAGTAGTTTTCCTTATCAGTGTGTTCTACCCCTTTAAAATGAATCATTGTTCTTTTGGTTTTAGTGCTATACATATACATATTTTTAAAAACATTTATTTACTTATTTTGAAACAGAGATACAGAATGAGGGTCTCTCTCTCTCTCTGTCTCACACACACACACACCCCATCATCATCATCATCAACTCTCAGCTGGTTCACTCCCCAAATGGCCACAGTTGTCAGCACTGGGCCAGGTAGCAGGCAGCAGCCAGGATCTCTGTTCAGATCTCTATTCAGGGTCCCAAACAATTGGTCCATCTTGCCTTGGCCACGAACAGAGAGCTGAATTGGATGTGAAGGGGTCTGGACCCAAACTGGAGACCATACAGGATGCTGGCACTGGAGGCAGCAACTTTGCCTTTGTTGTGTTACAGCATAACACAACATATAAAGCATATGTGTTGCAGCTTTAAAGGATTTTCATTCAGTTAGATTAGTTTTGAGACACTATACAGGATAAAAATTGGGCTTTAAGCCAAGTTGCTACAATCATTGCTAGGATCAGAAGGATTGCAGGTTAAGAATTAGCCTATGAGGCCCAGCGCAATAGCATTGTGGTTAAAGTCCTCACCTTGAACGCGCCAGTATCCCTTATGGGAAGTGGTTTTAATCCCAGCAGTCCCACTTCCCATCCAGCTCCCTGCCTGTGGCCTGAGAAAGCAGTTGAGGACAACACAAAACCTAGGGACCCTGCACCTGTGTGGGAGACCTGGAACAGCTCCTGGCTTCATATCAGCTCAGCTCCAGCCGTTGCGGCCATTTGGAGAGTGAATCATTAGACGGAAGACCTTCCTCTCTGTCTGTCCTCCTCTCTGTATATCTGCCTTTCCAATAAAAATAAATAAATCTTAAAAAAAAAAAAGAATTTGCCTTTGAATAAAGTAGTATTCATATAAAGAAGTCCTTTTGGCTTTTCTTTCCTCATTACCTTCCCATCAAAGCTTTTTTGTTATTGGAGGAATAGTTCTCTGCCTCTCTTCTTCTTAACACCTATCCTGAAATGTGCCTATAAAGAATTCATAATAGTACTCCATTTTACAGGTTTTTAAAAAAGTATTATTATTATTATAAGAGAAAAACAAGGAACAACTGTTAACAGAATACTGGTGCTGGGTGGCATTTGGTCTAGCGATGAGGAGGTACTGGGGCACCTGCGGAGTGCTGGCACACAGCTGGCTGCCCCAGTGCATCCTGAGAGAGCCCAAGGCTCTTGGTGGGTCTCCCCTTTCATGTGGGAGATCTGCATTGGCGCCCAGCTGTGGCCTGGTCCAGGCCAGCTGTTCTAGGCCTTTGGGGAATAAACTGAAGTTTGAGCGCTCTTTCTCTCTCTCTCCATCCACTTCTCAAATAAGTAATAACATTTTGAAAGTCCCAGACAACTATGCCACTTATTTTTTTCTTTAATTTTTATTTTTTAATGATGATTACATGGCTGACCAGGGTGGGAAGGTTTGAAAGTTAGGGAAAAGTGAGTGAAATCATTGTTTCCAAATTCTCCATTTCTTCTTGTCTCTAGGGGAAGGGGAGAGATAAAGAGGAAAACCCCACGAAGTCTTTCAAATGTCCCAGTACCCAGGGATGAGGAACTGCCACAAAAATCAACCCAGGGACCCGATGTAGTGCATGTCCTGAGGGTTCTGACCAAATCGTTTGGATAGTTCTAACATGCTGCTTATTTGCAAAGTGAAATTTTAGAGGATTTCATTTTCATTTTTGTGTGTATCTATATTTCCTGTATTTTCTAGTTACTTTCCTTTTTATAAAAAGATAAAAACCACCATTTAAAAAAGACTACATGAATGTACAATTATTATTTGATGAGTGTAGAGTTTCTATCTGGCATGTTGAAAAAGTTATAGAAATAGATTGTGGTGGTGGCTGCACAGTCCTGTCAGTGAACTTCATGTCCCTGATCTGTAAATGTAAACTTGGTGAATGGGTGCTGGTGCTGTGGCTAGGCCTCTGCGCAGACACTAGCATCCCCTATGGGCACTTGTTTGTGTCCTGGCTATTCCGATTTTGATCCACCTCTGTTTGAGGCCTGGGAAAGCATTGGAGGATGGCCCAGGTCCTTGGAACTCTGGGATCCTGTGGGAGACTCAGAAGAAGCTCCTGGCTCCTGGATTCAGATCAGCTCAGCTCCAGCCATTGTGGCCACTTGGGCAGTGAACCTGGAGTTAGAAGATCTCTCTCTCTGTCTCTCTCTCTCCCTCTCTCTCTGTCTCTCCTTTTCTCTGTGACTCTGCCTTTCCAAGAAAAAATAAATAAACCTTAGCAAAGACAAAAGAAGTCATTAAATTAGCAATTTGTTATTTACCACTATTAACTAAGAGGTAGTAAAAATTGCTACAGATCATGCCTTACAGTAAATGAAAATTAGTAAGTACCATGCTATTGCCTTGCTTTAGTTACGTTATTTGAACAGTTCTCCTAAATATTATTAATTACTTGCTGTGTAAGAATAATAAATATAAGCTAATATATAGATTGAGTAGCCAAGGAAGCAGTTTATACCCAAAATGTCATTTAATATTACTAAGATTCACTGAGATAAGTATGCTTCTTATCTCCTTTTTAAATATTAAAGAGCTGAAACTAAATGTAGAAATCATGTGACAAAGTCCACACAAGTGACAAAACCAGGGTTTGACCCAAGATTGTTTGACATCGCATCACTGCTGTTCAGCGCCTCGCCACAGCACTAAGTCTGAGGACCTCAGCTCTATATTGCCATATTGGGACTCGCTACACATCATCCCTGTGGTTATAAAAAAAAAAAAATTCTTTCATAACTTTCCAGCTATGAGTTTACTTAAGAAGTCTGTGATGTTTACTTTCAAACGTTTGAGTTTCTTTACGTTTGAAAAACGGATTCATTGACATTCCATGGAAATCATTCGGGATTATTATTATTTTGTTCATTTTTGAGTCATGTGAAATGCTGATAGTGGCGGTACACTTACTGTATTTTGGCTAGAGATAGAGTCAACACGATGGTGCAGTATATGATGCATTTTAAACACATTTTTCCAAGGTGAGGTCAGCAGTTTCCTGGACACGTGGGAGTACAGGCTCAGCCAGCATCCCTCGGAACCCAGCAGCCTTGGAGCGTACAGCGTATGAGCTGGCTCTTCATTTAAGCTCCAGAAGTAATTCACATGTATATTTCCAGTCCGGAATACTAAAGTGAATTCTGTTCTATCTTCACTGTGCAGTGCACTGCTTGTAGGCTGTTATTCTTCAGTTCTTCAGGAGGGAGTGCTGGTCATGGGCCACTAGACCCAGGAGGGCCTGCATGGCTTGGAAAGAAACCCATTCTTCTAGCAGTAATTATGAGTTTAAATTCTGAACCAGACAACCAGCCACATTCCCAGATGGACATTGGCAGGATCTGGCTCCCCGGAGACCCTTGTACTGGCTCTTTAGACACTGAAGGCTCGAATCTGGGAAGCAGCAAAACCACCAAGGGTTTGACGGGCTGAGGAGCCGTCATTCAAGCACAGAGACTCTATACAAGGTGCCTGCCTCCAACTTTGCATGGCCTAGACTTCACTTTGCCAAATATAATAATTATCCTGAATTCGTTTAAAAATGAGGGATGGAATGCTGTTTCAAGAGCTGTCAAGACAAATGGAAATCTGGGAGCATTGCAAGCTCATTTCTGAAAGAAATGTAAAAGCAATTACACATGATCACTTTTAACCCTACTTTGCAGTGTGAGGCTGAGAAATGAAAGTTCATGCCAGGAATTTGCACAGTCATGCAGAACTGAGCATACAAGTAACTGAGTTCAGCAGAGTCAATGGAAGATAATGAAATAGGCCTTTAAATATACAAAAACTGGGAGACATGCAGAAGTCAGGAAACCCAGTAGCTTGAACTTCTCAGTGTCTTAAAGAGAACACATCTGGGAAAATTTTCCCTCTCCTGGTTAAGGCTCTGGGTGATTTTCTACTGCTGTTGTACAAGCGTCACCAGCCATTGTGAAAATGACTAGTAGTAGACATTCACATTTGAAAATAAAGCATACTTTACCTCTCTAATTTAGGGCTACAGGCTCTTAAATATAATGGAAAGAGACATGCGCAGGAAGTAATAAATGCATAGTCAGTATTCAAATACCCACTCCAGCCAGGACTGTGACAGGACAGAGCCAGGAGTGGGGAGCTTCCTCTATGTCTTGGCGGGAACCCCAGTCCCTGGCGACCATGTGTTCCCTAGCAGGTGTGTTAGCAGGAAGCTGGATCCGAATCATAGAATAGCCAGGATCTGAAATGTGGGGGTCTGATTTGAGATGTGAGTAGCCCAAGTGGCAGCTTAACCTGCTGTGCCCCAGTTTTAGCATTATTTAGGCCAGGATTTCTCATCTTTCATAGTGTTGACACTTTAAACTGGACAGCCTTTGTGGCGGGGGCTGTCCTGTGTGTGTGTGCAACCAGCAACCCTGGCTTTTAGCACTAGAAGCCAAAACCATTCCTTCAGTTGTGTCCAGTTATGTCCACAGATGTTGCCAAATGTCCTTATAGGAAAGCAAAATCACTCCCATTTGAAAGCCACTGATTTATGCCAATTTCAAAATTAGTTTGCATTTCCTGCTGTGCACACACCAGCTGGCCAGTAGAGAAAGTGGCCTAAGACAGTCCAAGAAGAAGCTGGCCGAGGACGACAAAAATTTATTGCACATAATCTGCAGTGTGGATAATCAACAAGTAATTCATAGGAATTAAAAATAGGGCTGGGACATCTCATTAGAGCCAATTGGTAGACAGTGAGTGATTGAAGTTGATATAAATACCGACATAGTTATAATCACCTTCCGGGCACCAGCCCCTGGCCGCTGAAGATCAAATCAAGTGTTCCTTTTATAGAAGGGCATGACTTGATACACATTGTGCAATTGGGAGTGTGCTTGTTTGTCAGCCATTGACAGCTGGCCCAGCAGAAAGGCTGCCAGATGCCTGCTTCATGCCACCCATCCCAAAAAGTGTATTGAGCCCAAGAAGACACAGAGGAAATACATGACTAAGGTTTTTAAGGGAAAGGTAACGACTTAAACCTCTGTGTGATGATGCTTCTGCTACAGTTGGGCCAAGTATGTTTCAGCCTCCTGCATGTGTCTGTGCATATTTCAAGAACTAAAAATCTCATTTCTATGAGAAATCGCTCAATTGCCATGGCAGGATGGTTCGTGACTTGCTGCTTTGTAGATCAGTCCTGAAAACACAGGCCAATTCGCCTCACATCCTTATCCAATCACAGTCTCCCCCGAGGACAGTTACTAGGTGGACCAGCAAGACTATGGATCATTTTTTGCTTGTTTTTTTATCCTTCCTGTATGTTATTTTGTATCTACTTGACACTAGCTTGTGAGAAACACACATCATTGTATATGACCCTAATTGTTTTCATTGCTATATCCTATTTCAATGAACTTATATACCACAGTTGATTTCCTTACTATTCGATTATTTTCAGTTGATGATTACATATAGTAATTTTCTGAAGAAAAAGAACATGCTAAACAAATCAGAATACCAGGAAAATACCGATATCCACCATACTGACTGAACCTGAACGCTATGGTCTGACCAGTGTGACACATTTAGCCAAGTCATACAGATGTGCCTAGACATTGAGAAAGTTTTATTCAGCTGAATTTACGCTAATTGAAACAATCATATACCCTGGCAGTGTTTACTGTGGTGCCTCTACTACAGCATAGAGCACCTTGTACTCAGAAGGCCCTTATGTGTGGAATGCATGAATAATGAGTGGATGGAAAAGTGATGAAGTAAGAGGCAAAGGATGATTAGTAAAAGCAGAATGTTATCTTATTTAAACAATAATATTTAAAAGGTAAAGCAGTTTGCCCAAACAGCCAGCAAACAGATGAGTTGGGTTAAATACACTCTCACTAACTTCAAAGCACTTGACTTCAAACTTGAGTGCTAAGAAACGGTGAGAGGGATGGATGTAAATCCCCATGTTTGAGACACAAAAGCAAGTCGCGCACATGCATGAACTGTATACTGGCAGCGGCCACAGTTCGCAGGAAAGAGGACAGCTGGTTTTGGTTGACCACAAGCTCCGCTGAGCATGCCGTGTAACACGTTACTGCGCAAGTCCATGTCCATTGCAGCTACACTGATCAACCTATAAAAGCAGCAAAAGCCTGCTCAATTCAGCACAGTGCTTTTCCTTTTTTTTTTTTTTTCTCCCTGGCCAATGCTTGGACAAGATGCTGTAAGACTCAACTTCTTGTCCCTGTGTCGCTGTGTTTCATTATCACTGGAAACATGTAGACAGGTAACCAAGCACAAATGAAGACATCCCAGTTTTAACCAGGCTTGATTTCTAGTCCTTTGTTTCAGATCCAATCTGTGCCCTCTCTCGTCTCTGTGTCTGGTATTCTAGATTGTCCCTTACTTCTAGTTTATTTTTATAAGGGAGGTGACCACCAACTATCGTTGCTTCGTATTCCTCCAACACAGCTAATAGGAGTCCCTTATAAAAGATTTAGTTATTGCTTTGAAAGGTACAGTTGCAGAGAGGGGGTGGGGAGAGAAACAGCAAGAGACACAGAGAGAGATCCTCCATCTGCTGATTTATTCCCCAAATGGTCAAAATGACCAGGAGTAGGCCAGGAAAACCCAGGGGCCTGAAACTCCATCTTGGTCGCCAATGTGGGTGGAAGGGGCCCAAGCACATGGGCCTTCTTCTTCTTCTTGAGAGATGAACCAATACATACTTTACTGACTTTTACTGGGCAACTTATACTATGGTTTTGGCAAAGCAAGCAGGCAGATAAAAGTTACTACCTAACTAAACAATAGCATAGAAGCTGCTCCAACAATAGATGACAAGGGATTTGGAAAACAATCACCAGGTCTCAGGCAACAGGATAAGTAAACATGAGTTACAGGAACCAATACCCGTACACAGATGTAACTAGAAAAGGAATCTAACAGAACTTTGTACTCACACACGTTCAGGCCAAAATCACTAAAGGAAGCGGAATATGATAAGATGCCTCACACCTCTCCAGGTACGCTTTGTCAACAAGGTGACTCGCCATCTCAGCAGAGAGTCTGCCTTCTGCAAAATTCTCAGTCTGTCGAGAACATATGAGATTCAGGGTCCTCAGACATTTGGGGGGACTAGTTTTTTGGGGGGACAAAACCTTCAATAATCATCTTAAAATAAGTTCATAGAGAATGTGCATTATAGGGCCCAGCGTGGTGGCCTAGTGGCTAAAGTCCTCGCCTTGAACGCATTGGGATCCCATAGGGCGCTGGCTCCAATCCCAGCAGCTCCATTCCCCATCCAGTTCCCACCTGTGGCCTGGTAAAGCAGTCAAGGATGGATGGGCCATCTTCTTTTGTCTCACCAGGCACTCTAGCTGAAAGCTGGGTTGGAAATGGAGCAGTACTGGCAGGGGATGCTAGAATCACAGACACACCACAATGTTGCCCTTAGCAGGGTCCACCTCTAGACCAGCCTAAAAGTCCTGGTCTAGCTCAGGCTGGATTCTAGCAGTTTTGAAAGAAGATTAGGCAAATCCCAGCTTGCCCTACAATGAAACATTAATTTTAGTTATAGGAATCTCATTAATATAGATATTGATAGGCCTAAGAACAGCTAAGATGATGAACTATCTAGAAACTGTGCTCTGTATGTATGCATTTGACCTTAACCAAAAGACCAAGAGAGACTATTATAGAGGAACGGCCCTACACACTGGAGAAGTTAATTCTCAGCACAAAAAGGCACACAATACACTAGGCATGATTATATTCTGTCATGTAGAAAAGTAATAACCTTCATTTCATTTTGTAAGTGTAAATGGATGGAAGCTTTAAGGGGCATTTTGGGGCTGATGGGAGGAAGGACTTAACTACGAAAGGCATCTGTATTAGTCATGCAGTGACCCAATTCAAACCAGTTCCACGCTAAAGAGAATGCACTATCTCTTGAAAATGAAAAATTCAGAAGGATAATTTACTTCAGACTTGAGGGGGCTGGGAAGTAAAGCCACAACAGAGGCAAGATTCCAGAACATTCTTGAGTCATTTTAAATTACTTCCAAAGGTTGGAGTGTTGTAGGCTTTCTCTCTGGAGAAGGGGTGGTTTTTAAAATACTGTGAAGAATGGACTGGAGATGATTTTCAGGGAAACAATCACAGATTGTTCTCCACAGGACAGTTGAGATTCAGAGAACAGAACAGGTGTAAGGAGAGGTTCTCTAATTAGACTTGAAGTGTGTGGAAGAGTGAAAGGATAGGAAATTTTAGATTGTGGCATGATGACAGATAAGCTAGTTTCATTCTAGCTTTTACAGAGCACTGTAGGTTACAGATTCCTCAAAGTTCTTACATGTTTACTTAAACGAAAAATGAGATCTGTTTATTTGCAAAATAATTATAATAATTATAATAATATTATAATAATATTATATTATAATATTAATATATTATATATTATATAATATTAATATAATATTAATATAATTATAATATATTATTATAATATTATAATAATAATTATATTATTTGTAGAAATATACATATATGAACATCATTTGGAAGCCACATGTCATTGAACTGATTGGCAATGAGATTTTTGTTTATTTATTTATTTTTAAAGATTTATTGATTTTATTACAAAGTCAGATATACAGAGAGGAGAGACAGAGAGGAAGATCTTCCGTCCGATGATTCACTCCCCAAGTGAGCCGCAATGGCTGGTGCTGTTCTGATCCGAAGCCAGGAACCAGGAACCTCTTACGGGCCTCCCACGCGGGTGCAGGGTCCCAATGCATTGGGCTGTCCTCGACTGCTTTCCCAGGCCACAAGCAGGGAGCTGGATGGGAAGTGGAGCTGCTGGGATTAGAACCGGCGCCCATGTGAGATCCCGGGGCGTTCAAGGCGAGGACTTTAGCTGCTAGGCCACGCTGCCGGACCCGGCAATGAGAATTTTGGGTAACTTTATTTTCATCTGCTTAAAAGGCAGAGGGCTGGGTAGGAAGCGAGAGACCAACCCAGAGAGATCTTCCATCTGTTGGTTTACTCGCCAAGTATCTGCACCAACCAGGGTGAGGTCAGGCTAAAAGCAGGAACCCAGAAGTGCATCTGGCAGAGGTGCTAGCAGCGAGCCAGCCTTTGCTGCCTCCCTGGTTGTATTAGCAGAAAACCAGGTCAAAGGCAAAAGATCTCGGGCTCTCAGGGCTCTCCTGGGCTCCCGTACAGAAAGCGGGAATACTCCGCAGTGGCGTAGTCCACCGCACCACAGCATCCACCCCTTGCCAAGAAATGTATTTATTTACACTATTAATAGACCTGACGTATCTAGAGAAAGTAGCAAAGTAGTATGTAAAGTTTCAAGATCTCATGTTTTAGCACTTGATTCTATATTCATAGTCCGTCTCCAGAAGACACAGCAACTTCCTCCAGGGAGGGGACCTAAAGGAAGTCGGGGGTAGAAGAAACAATTGCATTGCATGTATTTTGGAACTGTTGGTGCAGATTTTGCTTAAAATTTCAGGGGCTCTCTCTCTCTTTGAAGATTTATGTATTTGAAATTCAGAGTGACGGAGACAGGGAGAGACAGAAGAAGAAAACTCTTCTACCTGTGGGTTCACTCTCCAAGTGACCGCAGGGGCTGGGCCACGTGGGAGCTAGAAGCTGGGGGCTCCGTGTGATTCTGTCCCACGAGTGGCAGTAGCCAAAGCACTCAGCCCTCTTCTGTTCCCATTCCAGGCGCCACAGCGGGAAGCTGCAGCACAAGTGGAACTGCCAGGACTTGAACTGGCAATGTGAAATAGGATCCCAGTGTTGCAAATAGTGGCCCAATCTGCTGCCCTACAATGTGTAAATATAGAAATTGAATATCATATGTATTACTTCTTAAAATTAGGCAAATAATAAATGAATACAATTGTAAACATTTTTACTGTTGCAATCGGTGTCATGGTTTGAGAAACTCTGTATGCATACTTCCATTGTGTTAGCTTTATTTTCTTTCACTTTCCATGTAGTTTGGATCTTGTTTTTATATTGCTAACCAAATAGCTACTTTTTTAGGGATTTATTTATTTATTTATTTTAAATTGGAAAGGCAGATATACGGAGAGGAAGAGACAGAGAAGAAGATCTTCTGTCCATTGATTCACTCCCCAAGCGGCTGCAACGGTCACAGCTGAGCTGATCTGAAGCCAAGAGCCAGGAGCTTCCTCCAGGTCTCCCATGTGGGTGCAGGGTCCCAAGGCTTTGGGCCATCCATGACTGCTTTCCCAGGCCACAAACAGGGAGCTGGATGTGTGAGAAGTAGGGCCACCAGGATTACAGCCAGTGCTCATATGAGATCCTGGCGCATTAAAGGCGAGGACTTTAGCCCTTAGATTACCGCTTCAGGCGCAATAACTATGTTTTTAAAAAGAGTTTCATTTATTTATTTGAAATGCAGAGTGATAGAGAGAGAGAGAGAGAGAGAGAGATATGAAAGATCTTTCCTCTATTGGTTCACTCTCAGATGACTTCAACAGCCGAGGCTGGGCCAGGCTGAAGCTAGGAGCCAGAAGTTTCTTCCAGGTCTCATAAATGGATACAAGAGCCCAGGTGCTTGAGCCAACCCTGCTGCTTTCCCAGGCGCATTAGCAGAGAGCCGGAGTAGAAGCGGAGCAGCTGGGGCTTGAACCAGATCTCACATGGGATTCCACTGTCACAAGGTGGTGGTCTAACTCCCTATGCCAAACCCGGGCACAACATTTTTGAGTTTCTTTGTTATTGAGGACAAGATCTTCAGTCAGATTTATTTTTTTTTCTCCTTGCTATTAATCATTCTGTCACCTAAACAGGAAAATTCTTCAGGCGAGACTGATATAAACAATTGCTTCTTAAATGTGCTACATTCCTCTGCAATTTTCCCTGCTCCTAACTTACACGTTGCAGCGTGTGCTGCCTCCTGGACACCTCTGGCCCTCCTCAGTGGTCTTGCCTTCCCTTTAGTCCTCTCCATCTCATTCTTCCCCACCTCCTGACCAGGAAGCCCATCACATCACTGCCACTCCAAGCCCTGGGCTGGATTCCCTGGTCTCTGGAAGTGGAGGAGTCTGACCTCCTTGACCAGCTGACCAAGCCTCCAGGGCATGGCCCAATCTCTTCAACTTCATCCAAGGCACTCCTGACTTGTGCAGTCCTAGACTGTCACTTGCCACCCATCTTTGCCTGGCTAACTCCTCTTCTTCCTTTTCTTAGGGACCACCGTCCCTGGGAAGCCTGGCAGCCTCCCACTCTGGGCTAAAAGGGCCTCTTGGGTGTTGGCAGGATCCGCTGAACTTCCTCTCAGTGTCATCTCCCTCAGCTGCACTTCCTCCCCCCAGGCCCTGAAGATGGGGTCCATCAGCCCCTGCGTACGGGGATTCCCAGCACTTGTCACAGTTCTGGAATGTCCACTGGACAGAAACTCAAGAGAGGGCCCCGCACGATGGCCCAATGGCTAATCCTCGGTCTGCAAGTGCCATCATCCCACATGGGCTCTGCTTTTGTCCCAGCTGCTTCATATCCCATCCATCTCCCTGCGTGTGGCCTGGGGAAAGCAGTGAAGGACAGTCCAAAACCTTGAGACCCTGTACCCGCATGGGAGATCTGGAGAGAGCTCCTGGCTCCTGTCTTCAGGTTGGCTCAGTTCTACCAGTTGTGGCCATCTGGGGAGTGAATCAGCAGGTGGAAGATCTCTGTCTCTCTGTCCCTTCTTTACATAATTCTGTCTTTCAAATAAAAGTGAATAAAAATTAAAAAAAAAAAAAAAAGGTGTGGAGGGGGAATAACTCAGGAGAAAGAAGCCATTCCTTCCTATGAGCTGGAAAAGAAGATGGTCAGGCTGGGTAATGGAGACTTGCCCGACAGGAACCACAGAAAGGAGGGATCTTATCAGCCTAATTTGTTTAATTGTGCTAATAGAGTTTCACTCATGAATACTGTCCTTACTGAATTCCTGGAAGGAAGGCATTAGAATGCTTCCTCTGAATTGAGGGAGTATTTATATTCAGGGCACGCACAAGCAAGGCTGCCTCTGTGGTTAGAAAGTTCTGTAGTTTCTGTAGTTCTGTAGTTCTGTAGTTTCTCTGTTTCTGGGATGAAGACTTGAAGTGCAATGGCTCTACTGGCTAATCCTCAGCTCGCAGGCACTAGGATCCCATATGGGTGCCGGTTCTAACCCGGCAGCTCCATTTCCCATCCAGCTCCCTGCTTGTGGCCTCGGAAAGCAGTCAAGCATGGCCCAAAGCCTTGGGACGCTGTACCCGTGTGGGAGCCCAGGAAAAACTTCCTGGCTCCTGGCTTTAGTTCAGCTCCGGCCATTGCAGCCATTTAGGGTTGAACTAGAGGATGGAAGATCTTTTTTTTCTCTGTGTCCATCTCTCTGTAAATCTTCCTTTCCAATAATAATAATAATAATAATAATAATAATAATAATAATAATAATAACTTTAAGTTTTCCTGAAAGTCACCTTTTGCTTGCCACCACCATTTCTCGTAGCGCTCCTAAATATTCCTAAAGACCCCCTACTAACTCGCAGCATTTTATCCTGATAGGAACACATTGCCTGTGCTTCTGAATAAAATGTACGAAACTCAGTGTTAAGAACACTGTATGTCAGGGTGCTGGTTCTGCGGTGTGGTGGCTTAAGCCCCTGCCTGCAGTGTCGGCATCCTATATGGGTGTAGGACAAGAGCTTGGATCCCTGCACTCATGTGGGAGGCCTAGATGAAGCTGCTGGCTCTTGATTTCAACCTGGCTCAGTCCCAGCCTTTGTGGCCATTTGAAGCGTGAATCAGAGGATAGATCTTTCTCTCACCCTGTCTCCCTGTAATTCTTCAAAATAAATAAATCCTTAAAGAAAAAAATATAACATGTTATGTATGTTATGTGTTGTGTATAAACTAAAATTGAAATGTCAGTGAGGTGGCCACAGAATGTGGTTAAGAACTCGCATTTATTTTTAACATATTGGTTACTCATTACTATGTCAATTAATTCCATAATGATGTAAATTGTTGCTGATGGTATGTTGGAGCTTTTAATTGATCAGGATGATAATCTGCTGGCTCTGTCTTCAAACCAGAGAGGGTCTTTCTAAGAAGCTGTTGAACTTGACTGGACAATAAGATGCTGGACTCTATGTTTGGTACATGCTTGCAATGAGGGAATCTCAACTGAACTTGAACTGTGGTTATGCAACAAGGTGGAGGAATCCACCATGGTGGGAAGGCTTGGGGAGGGGTGGGGAGAATCCCAGTGTCTATGAAACTGTGTCACATAATACAATGTAATTAATGAATAAATTAAAAATTAAAAAAAATAATATAACGGTACATATTGCTACCAAAATGATTATTCAAATAACAAGCGATCATGTCATTCTTTGCTACATAGAATACACTGGAGACCATTCTTCCCAGTATTTCCCTGATCGGGTCTGTGTTTCTTGGGCTTCTCCCCCTCCCACTTGCCCTGCTCGGAACATTGCCTTCTGTGTACTCTCTTATTCCCTGGTCACCACTTGAACCCGCATCACCTGCCACTGCTGTCTACTAAGGTCAATTTCAGATCTCCCTGTCAAGGCCCTGTCTCCTGGGGAGACTTCAGCCTGCAGCCCACCTAGGCTAAGGACCCCTCTGCTAATTAACCCATACTCACGCCTGCAACATCTGGCTCACACGGCACTTCAATTTTTCACTTATGTATCTGTTTCCCCCCCTGCTAGACAAAAGGCAAAGTCTGGTTGGCTTTTGTGTCCCTTGTAACGTGATCTTGTAAAGGTGTTGTAAATGACCCTGCTGGAATCCTGAAATCAGTAAGTGCTCAGTTCCCATTGGCTGAAGCGATGAATGAAGCGACAGAAGCCGCAGTCTCTCTGGCTGGTGGGACGGGAACAGAGCTTGAGTCAGATCAGCAAGTCAAGCCTTCAGACCTGGGCCGGGCGAGGGGAAATGAGGCCTTTGGAGGGTGGGTCTGGTCTAGACCGAGCTGCCCACACAGTCTGAGGCACATGAATTGTGAAAAACCGGTCATCTCTTGTCTGAGAGAATGGGCTTCTTCCTCCAAAATGGGTTATAATCCACGCAAAGCGAGTTTCCTATTCTTTTTTTCCTTGGAAATTTCATCTGGGGAAGGGAGGGTTTCAACCTTAGAGTCCAGAAACAGACAGAGAAGATGCAGACTTGTACCACAGAACAATGCTGGGACAGAGGTTGTGAATGAATGGATTGAATCGCTGGATTATTTTTTTTTATGGGAATATGCCAGAAACAGGAAAGAACAAGAGACAATGCCTTTGTTGTATGGCCGAGCCTGACAACAAGCAAGCAAAGAATCAACAAGATAAACATCAGAAATGAGGTCAAAAGAGGGTGAGGTGATGAGGGGTGGGGGTGGGCAGGTGGCAGCTGACAATACGGGGCCCAGGAGAGCCTCTTTGAAGGGGCGAGAACTGAATGGTAAAAAGGAGGCAGGCCTTAAAGAAAAGAATAATGCCACTGGAAAAATCAGCAAGTGTAAAGAATAAATTTGCAAGTTCAAGGAATAGAAAGAAGAGCGGCTGCGAACTAGGAGCCTCACTGGCTGCCGAGAGGTGCGCTGACATGTGGGTAGTTGGAGTTGAACAATGGCTCGCTGGGAAGCCACTGGAGAGTTCTGAACAAGCCACTGACTCCATCAAAAATACCCTTGTACTTACACACTGAAGAGGTAGGCGCTAAAAGTCAGGAAAACTAAAACTATGTATGCCTTTTAGTGTTTCAGAACTCAGAATGAATTGTTGACATGTAAAAGTGCATTTATTTTTTGGGTCCGGCGGCGTGGCCTAGTCCTCGCCTTGAAAGCCCCGGGATTACATATGGGCGCCGGTTCTAATCCCAGCAGCTCCACTTCCCATCCAGCTCCCTGCTTGTGGCCTGGGAAAGCAGTCAAGGACGGCCCAAAGCTTTGGGACCCTGCACCCGCGTGGGAGACCTGGAGGAGGTTCCTGGTTCCTGGCTTCGGATGGGCGCACACCGGCCCATTGCGGCTCACTTGGGGAGTGAATCATCGGACGGAAGATCTTCCTCTCTGTCTCTCCTCCTCTCTGTATATCCGGCTTTCCAATAATAATAAAATTTAAAAAAAAAAAGTGCATTTATTATACATCGTATTTTCTTCATCAAAGGAAAACTTAGAAATAGTGCTGCTATTAGTGATTCTAGGTGAAGAGTTTAATTCCCTGCACATTTTCATATTTTTTTCTACTGTTCCTACCCAGTGGGAGATTATAAAGTAATTTTGTTTAAGAACTGAAATTAAAGCAATTACTAATTTTAACATATCCTGCTCCCAAGTGGTTATCTCAATTAAAATCAGAACTTTAACAGTCACAGCCACCCCGGACTCAGGGTTTTAAAACCTTTCATTGCAGATCTCTAGCTGAATAATTCAAATCTCGCACATGCTCTCTGTTTAATTGCAATTTATACAGCCTTTCTAGAGGAACAGTGAGGTTTAAAGGTGAATTCAATTTGAATGGTATGAAAGTTATTTGGACAGCATTTACTAGATGGTATCAACACAGTATTTGTTAATGAACATAGCTTGGTTTATTATCCGTGATTCAGGAACTTTATGAGATTCTCTGTTACGATAAAAACTTGTTCCACTATAGTACTGAAAAAATATTGTTTTCCTGAGAAGCTCCAAACATTTCACTGATGTTTCCTCATTCGTCCTCACCATTTCCCCAAGGTAAGTAGCTGGATAATATTGTGCATATGCAATAGCTGGAGGAACCAAGCCAAGAGAAATGAACGGACATGCCCAAGGTCACCTACTACGTCAGTGGCAGGGGAGTGATGTGTCTCAGGCCTTCTGATTCCCAGCGATCCGGTGTTTGGGAATGCTAGACAGGGACCAGAGCAGTTAGCATTTGGTCTGCTCCGTTTGAGTCCCTACGTGTACAATTACAGGGAACTAGTAAGACATCTTTTCTAGGGCATATCTTTCTGTTGTGTGTTTACATTAGTGTGCATTTAAAATTTTTTATTTTTCATAATACAGTTCCACAGGTTCAGGGATTTTCCCCTTCCACCCATGCTTCTTGACTATTATTTTTTTTTTAAAAAAAGATCTATTTATTCTTACTGGAGAGACGAAGAGAAAGATCTTCCATCTGCTGATGCACTCTCCAAGTGACTGCAATGGCTGAAGTTGAGACAATCCAAAAGCAGGTACCAGGAGCCTCTTCCAGGTCTCCCACATGGGTGCAGGGTCCCAAGGCTTTGGACCATCCTCAACTGCTTTCCCAGGTCACAAGCAGGGAGCTGGATGGAAGTGGAGCCGCCAAGGCATGAACCAGTGCCTATATGGGATGCCAGTGCTTGGAAATTGAGAATTAGCCAGTTGAGCCATAGCACCAGGTCCAGTGTGTTAGTTTCCAAGAACATATATTGGTTATAGGAACTTTTCATTATTTTGGTAAGGGCTAGATTTATCACCTGCTACTTGAAGACTTGGAAATATAATCTCTCTCTCTCTCTCTCTCCACTGCATTGTTTTTCTCATCAAATGCTTTTCTTCCAAAGCTCCTATGAAAAGTTAAAATTGCTTGTGCCTTGGTTCTTTTTTTTTCTTTTTTAAATATTTATTTATTTTTATTGGAATGTCACATTTGCAGAGAGAAGGAGAGACAGTCCCTCTCTCTTCCATCTGCTGGCTCACTCCCTAAGTGGCTAGAGCTGAGCTGAGCCAAAGCCAGGAGCCAGGAGCTTCTTCCAAATCTCCCATGTGGGTACAGGGTCCCAAGGCTTTGGACCGTCCTCGACTGTTTTCCCAGGCCACAAGCAGGGAGCTGAATGGGAAACGGGGCAGCCAGGATTCAAACTGGCACAACATGGCATCCCAGCATGTTGACTCTAACCATGAGGCTACCGCACTGGGCCCACCTTCTATTTGGAGTGTTTACATGGTGTATGTGTCCTTGTTTTACCATCTTCTCTTTCCCATGCCTGAGTCACTATTGTAAGAAAATTCCAAACATACAAGGCATAGTTAGAATAGTGCCGTCAGTTCCCATACAGCCATCGCCACGTGGTGAGTCCATGTCATCTGAATGATAAATAGTTTACCACACTTACTTCATTTGTCCCTTTTCTGCCTTGACCAAACTTTTAAAATAGAAAATCTCGGGTATCAAGTCGTGTCACTCTTTCAGTGCTTGACTCTGACTCTCTGAAAACAGGAACTTTTAGATCAGTCATAAGGCCATTAGCACAGCACACATTTAACAACAGTGCCTTTGTGTCTTTCCTGGCTGCCTTGTCTCACATTTAAGCAAGCAAACAAACCATTTTTGTAGTGAGTGTGCTTCCATCGGGACCCAGACATGCTGTTTGGTTGCCATATCAATTTTGTCCTCCAGGCCAGCCCTGTCCCCTTCTTGTCACGCACACTGTACCCTTGACTTGCTGTGGAAAGCCAGCAGTTAGGTTGCTGCCAGGAGTCACCCCCTCTTTGAAATCATCTGTTTGTTTCTTGCTGGCATCATTTAACTTGTTCTCTGGCTCTAAGATCATGGCTAGGCTTAAGTTTAATATTTTCTTTTTTTTTCTTAAATTGTTGCTGCCGGAACCCTTCATGGGCAGCGGGCTTCCCATGGCATTGCATGAGCAGGCCCATGGTGTCCACTGGCTGCTCCATCCTTACTGATGCTGATGATGCTGACAGGGTTCGTATGAAGACAGCCGCCGTGCACCACAGTAGGATCCATACTGACTTTCAGCTAGTAGAATCAGCCACTTTGCTTGGTCAGTTATTTCAAATAATTCTTTAATCCTTTTACATTTACTAATGGCTGTAAAGAGAAACTGGTCTCATCAACTAAGCTTAATGAGTTAAAAAAGCACAAAAGAATAGACGATTAATCCTTCCCGTTTGTTTGGCGCCCCAATTAGGGCGCATAGTGTCCTGTAAGGTGAATGTCAGTCATGTAGCTTCAGGATTCTTCCTGAAACGCAAATTCCCGCACTACAGTTGACTTTGTCTTTTAAAATAAATATACTGGAGTAATGTTATGCTAACCACTTAGTTGTTTTTCTTAATATTTATTTATTTTTATTGGAAAGTTAGATATACAGAGAGGAAGAGAGACAGAGAAGAAAATTTTCCATCCACTGATTCACTCCCCAAGTGACAGCGACAGCCAGAGCTAAGCCAATCTGAGACCAGGAGCGAGGAGTTTCTTCCAGATCTCCCACATGGATAGGCCATCCTCAACTGCTTTCCCAGGCCACAAGCAGGGAGCTGGATGGGAAGCGGGGCTGCTGTGATTAGAACCAGTGCCCATATGGGATCCCAGCATGTGCAAGGTGAAGACTTTAGCCACTACAGCCTAATATTTTCAAAGATAAACGATATTAGTATGGAGGACTTAGAATGGAAATCATGAATTACTGTGAAGTAGGAATAACAAATGACCAACCATTTTGAGAAAACAAACCTAAATAACATCTTTCTCCCAAAAATAATTGCCAGGAATACAGAAACTCAATTCTGCTATCAAGTTCATGGTAGCCTTTGTGGAGGAAAACTTCACCAATGCTTTTGCTGGGTATGTCTGGGTTTTGAATGCCTTTAAGTTAAAATGGTTTTAGGTGTCTTGAGGTGGTTCTCATATCCATTTGTGTATGAACATATGACACTGGCCACGAAGCACAATGATCTTTGTATCACATGTTTACCAAAGATAATCTACCACATAAGAGGGATGAAGAAACAAAATGAGTTGGTTGGTGTGACTCAGCCAAAGTCATGGGCAACTTCAGTGCTGGCATGATGGGCACATGAACCGGGCCAGGACATAAACTGGAGGCTGTGAGTTAGTCCAGTTGCATGGGGTTGCCACTTACCGAGTGTGAGCTGATTCAGACTATTGTCTAAAATGTCAGCAACAAAGCCAGTGTTGAGTACAACTGTGACACCATCCCTCAGCAACCACACAGCCCATTGGTGAGAAGCTGAGTACAGCATTTTTTTTTTTTTATCATAGTAATAGACAAACATTCTGGTCAGTAAAGAGGCCTAACTCCGACACATGTACTCCACAGTCAGACCATGGAACCTGCAATTCTCTCCATGGTTGGGGTTCTGAGTCCAGTGATTTAGTTGGGGAAATCCCCAAAGAAGCTTCATCTGAGGTGATCCCAGACCTAATTTTTGTATGTGCTTGCCAATACAGGGTCCCGCACAGTCCATCGCCCCAATGAGCTTATGCACATGCTGGTGGTTGCAATTTCTGGGTCAGTTCTTTTACACAAACCAATGGATGTTGCAGTCCATCCCGATCCTGCCCACCACATACTCAGCCCTCACGCTAACCAGTGGGAGCTGCAGCCTAGTCGGAGGGACTCACAATAATTCCCCCTACCAGTCCTGCCCTCTGCACCGGTTCCCACGCTCATTAGTGGTCTGTTGTATTCAGTCTGGGATCCAGAAAAGCAATAGTGATCTCATCGGAAGGTGTTTTCTCCTTGTGTTTGGGTAGGGATCAAGAGGAAAGTCAGGGCCCGGCGGCATGGCCTAGCGGCTAAAGTCCTCGCCTTGAAAGCCCCGGGATCCCATATGGGCGCTGGTTCTAATCCCGGCAGCTCCACTTCCCATTCAGCTCCCTGCTTGTGGCCTGGGAAAGCAGTTGAGGACGGCCCAATGCACTGGGACACTGCACCCGCGTGGGAGACCGGGAGGAGGTTCCTGGTTCCCGGCTTCGGACTGGCGCGCACTGGCCCGTTGCGGCTCACTTGGGGAATGAAACATCGGATAGAAGATCTTCCTCTCTGTCTCTCCTCCTCTCTGTATATCTGGCTATAATAAAATAAATAAATCTTTAAAAAAAAAAAAGAGGAAAGTCAGCAGTAGACCAACAACACACTTTCCAAGCAGAGACAAAAGGTGGCAAGCACTGTCAGTGCCACTGGCCGGCATCCTGAAGTCAATGGCTTCCTACCACAGGCACTTGTAGCATACTGATCAGCCCACTGAGTATCAGGTGCAACGCTAGGCCCATGGCTCAGAGAAAGACAGGTCAGAGCCCCTCCAGCAAGCCTCCTAAAGAGGACAGGGGTATTCCCAAAGCATAAGGGTGAGTCGTGCTGTTCTTAAAATGCCCCAGACAAGCTCATTGCTGGAAAACAAGGAGGTAGGAAGCAACAGGAAGGATTCTTTGAAATGGAATAACTAAATCCCACACTAACTAGCATGTCTCTGGACACACACACACACACACACACTCTCTCTCTCTCTCTATTAGCTAAGGAGAATCACAAGCCCATCTAGCAGAAATTCAATTATGAATTGAATGAAGAGCAGCTTATTTATTGGAAAGAGGAATTGGGCACTGGGCAAGAGGGAAGGGCTCTCGGAAGGTGGCCCCAAAGAGGAACTCGGCGACCCCGGGGGCAGGAGGTGTTCCCACTCTCCGATCGACCTTTGGTAGGGTGTGGGCACAGGGTGAGCCGAGAAAAGAGTCTCGACCCATGGTTCTTCTTTGTAAGACACAAACAAAACTGATGTTCAACTGCAGAGGCTAGGGCAGACGTGCAGTTTTATTCCAGGATATCAATCAATTGCTTGCACATGGAAACAAGCACAAAGTGCCAGAAAGCTATTGTGTCTTCTGAGAGGCCAGAGCACCTGCGGACGGCAGTGAGATAGTACTTGACGCTGGATGAACCAACCGCTCCTTGTTCTCAGTAAGGCTTCCCCGGCAGCCCCATCTAGAGGACTCGCTCTTGGAACAACACTGGTGCGTTTGTCCTCAGTCATCCTCACTCGTTGCCCTCCTTGGTCGCCAGTGAAATCAGTGAACAGATGAGGGATTTACACACAACTCGGGAGACACCTGTCCAGGCATGGCCATGCTCTGAGGAGTCTGAGGAAGATGCTAGGGGACACATGGGACACAGCCTGAACTGAGACTAGAGAGAAAGCAGGGCTATTGTCCGGGTCGCTACCACAGAGGCTTCGGTCCTCAAGCCCACGTGATGACGTAAGCGCTGCAGCCGGCCAAGGTTGTGCTAGAGCCCACAGAGGGTCTACCGCACCAGCTACCCTCCCCTCAAGACCCCCAGGACTGAATCTTGGTATCGCCAAAAGCTCATTGCAACAGCATCGACTGACAACATGGGTGAGTCTCACAGACGTGACCGTGGGGATGAGGGCCTGCACTGCTCGATGCTACATCTATCAAGATAACAAAACTGAATATACGATGATAAAAGGCAGAACAGTAATGATCTCTGCAGCTAGGTGGATAATGCTGTTCAAAAGATCTTTCTGGGGCTACGGAGAATGTTCTGTATATTGCCTAGGGTTATCTGGACGCCATTAAACTATACATTTAAAAATACATGCATTTAAAAAAGTGTGTATTTTATAGATGTTATATCTCAAAAAGAATTAGGGAAAGAAAACTACTTTTTACTTTCCCTTCCTTTTTCCCTTCCTTTTCCCTACCTTAAGCATTCTGGAAGGCAAGTGTCTGGGCCAATTTACAGTCGAGCTTCTCTCCCTCAGGCAGTGGAGTGGAGCGGTTTAGGGTACCATGCGTAGCTCTCATTTCCTGTGGTTTGGGATGCCGTATGTAGTGGCACCTGGCAGAGTGCCATGCAAGGGGCTGGGTATACAGGGAGAACTGTTTCCTGACCCTTGGGAAGGGAGGGGACAAATGCGGATCACTTACAAAGAAGGATCTCCAGGTATAAGACTTGCATATTCAGAGACTGAAGGGAGTTGGTCACGAAAAGCAAGGCCAAGGGCCAGCGCCGTGACTCAATAGGCTAATTTCCCACCCTGTGGTGCCAGCATTCCCACAGGTACCAACTCATGTCCCAGCTGCTCCACTTTCAATCCAGCTCTCTGCCTATGGCCTGGGAAAGCAGTGGAGGATGGCTGAAGGCACTGGGACTCCGTACCTGTGTGGAAGTACTGGAAGACGTTTCAGATTCCTGGCTTTGGATTGGCTCGGCTATGGCCATTGTTGCCTTTTAGGGAGAGAACCAGTAGATGGAATACCTTCTCTCTGTAAATTTGCCTTTCCAATAAAAAGAAATAAATCTTACAAAAGAAAGAAAGAAAACATGTTTAAAAAGGCCAGGCCAGAGTCCTTTCCTACCTGGAAAGTGAAAGTGCAGAGGCCAGCGGGCCACAGCAGCGACTTTGCTGAGCACCGAGGTGCGGACAGCCCAGGGGTGTCATCCCCCTGGACTGACGATGGAATTCATTGCAGAATGGGCAGTGGGACTGCTTTACAGGGAAGGATCGCTGTGTGGCCCCAAGTGTATGAAGGGGAGCAGAGCATTCATGAGAAATGCCATCAGAGGCCTTTGGAACCCAGAGAAACCAGCTCTCCTCAAAGGATTCACCTGCAACCTTAGACTCAGTCACACAGGTGGCGCAGAGGGAAGAGGTACCACAACAACAGCAGTGCTGTGCCTGTTGAGGATGCGTGCATTCCTTGGTACCTACGAGGCTCTCAGTTCTGTGATCAGTGTGCCCCGGGCATCGTGAGAGAAGGGTAGGATGGGATCTCTAGCAGCGCTCAGAAGATGTGTAAATATAAGCATGGCTTAGCTAAGACCAGATATGGAAGCTATTACGATCAGGGCAAAGTGGCTCTCCATACGGGCAGCTAAAGATACTATTAGCCATTTTAGCATGCAAAGACAACCTTGTCCAGAGCAGCTGCATCTGAGAATATGCAGTTGGCATCAGAGACTGGCTCCACACTGGGCAAGTGGAAGGTCGGTAGCTTCTAGATCACTTTACAGACTGCTCTAAGCTGGCCACAGGTCCTCGCATCCAACGCTATTTATGATTAGCATTATTTTCCCCTAGTCAGAAGCAAGTTGATCAAGAGGAAAGTGCTATTCCAGGCACAGGAACTGCTGCCGGGGCCACCTTCCTGAAACTGTCTTCAAGACTGCTCCTTCTCTGCTGGAAACCACATATGGCTCTTCTTGCCAAAGCAGTGAGACCACATCATTTCAACCAGCTTGCAAAAGGCCCCATCATCTGGCTTCATTCTCTGCAGCAAAAAAAAATTCTTTTAATTTGCATGAATCTTTTAATTTGCTTGGACTTTGGCCAATGCAGAAAACCTTTGTTGGGGCCATTCCCTTTTCTGGACAACCTTCTCGAATTCTCACCCACCTGTTCAAACCCCAAACAGGCTTCAAGACCTGTTGTAGTCTCTTACCCAATTTGCAACTTTCCTTCATCTGGATTGAGCTTCAGCAACCTTGTCTTGGGTCCCTCAGTCTCTCCTCACGCATCATCCCTTTGGTCTGTTGTTCCTAATTTGTCAATTAGTCTGTTCTGTGACCTTGGCAGCTCCAGGAACCCTCTGTCCAGGGGACATCCTCATCTCTTTCCCAAGAAGGACCTCTATGGGGAATTTTGTGTGACAGTTCCTTTAAAAAAAATGTTGGGTTTTTTTTTTTTTTTTTTTTTTGAAAGGCAAGTTTTATGGAGAGACAGGTCCACTGCCATCCACTGGTTCACTCCTCAGATGATTGCAATGACCAGAGCTGAACCGATCTGAAACCAGGAGCCAGGAGCTTCGTCCATGTCTCCCATTTGGGTGCAGGGACCCAAGGGCTTGGCCATCCTCTTTTGCTTTCCCAGGCCATAAGCAGGAAACTGGATCTGGAGTGGAGCAGCCGGCAGCTGATGCCCCAGTGCTTGAGTCCCAAGTACTTCCATGTGGGAGACCAAGAACGAGTTCCAGGCTCCTGGTTTCAGCCTGCCTCAGCCCCAGATGTTATGGGCCTCTGGGGAGTCAAGTAGTGGGAAATCTCTTTCAAATAAAATCATACACACACAAAATAAAAGCCCCCACAATTTATTTATTTATTTATTTATTTATGCACACTCTCATTAGCTGTGGGTGTGTTGCAGGAAGGGTTCTTTGTGGAGCAGAGGCTAACATGTTGTTCACTAGGGATTATGCAGGACCAACAGCTATGGCCAGGAAGGAGAGGACTCACTGGGCCAGAGGGCAATCTTCAAGGAAGCTTCATCACCTTGCAGGGCGCCCTGAGGCCAAGTGAGATCTCCGGAGCTCTCTCCCTGTTCGGGAGCAGGAAGCTGGAGCCCGCCTAACCCTGCTGGATCAGTGGCTGCAGGCTGCTCCCAGGGAGGGCACGTGACTTTGCACAAGAGCTGCTTCTCTTGGGCCCTGCGGCGTGGCCTAGCCTTGAAAGCCCCGGGATCCCATATGGGCGCCAGTTCTAATTCCAGCAGCTCCACTTCCCATCCAGCTCCCTGCTTGTGGCCTGGGAAAGCAGTTGAGGATGGCCCAATGCATTGGGACACTGCACCCGTGTGAGAGACCCGGAAGAGGTTCCTGGTTCCCGGCTTCGGATCGGCGCGCACCGGCCGTTGCAGCTGACTTGGGGAGTGAATCATCGGATGGAAGATCTTCCTCTCTGTCTCTCCTCCTCTCTGTATATCTGACTTTGTAATAAACTGAATAAATCTTACCAAAAAAAAAAAAAAAAACCCAAGAGCTGCTTCTCTTGCGCTGACAGAGGACACGCTATCTAAACAAAACTTGCCAAAAGCGTACTTTTGGTGAAGGACTCTCTCTTCTCTTCCACTGGCCTTGCTGTCTTCCCTCCTTCCAATGCCATACCATCAAGTTCACTATCCCTGCATTGTAGCTACAGATCAATTTTGTGAGCATCGATGTTTTTAAAAACATTCAGTCTGCCCATCGAAGATGGGTTATCTCCCCAGACATTTTTTTAAAAAATTTATTTATCTTTATTACAAAGTCAGATATACAGAGAGGAGGAGAGACAGAGAGGAAGATCTTCCGTCCGATGTTTCACTCCCTAAGTCAGCGCAACGGCCTGTGCTGTGCTGATCCGATGCCAGGAACCAGGAACCTCTTCCGGGTCTCCCACAATCACGTGCAGGGTCCCAAGGCTTTGGGCCATCCTCAACTGCTTTCCCAGGCCACAAGCAGGGAGCTGGATGGGAAGTGAAGCTGCCAGGATTAGAACCGGCGCCAATATGGGATCCCGGGGTGTTCAGGGCGAGGACTTTAGCTGCCAGGCCATGCCGCCAGACCCTCCCCAGATATCTGAAGTCTTCTTTCATATCGTTCCAACAACTTTGTAATCGTCTTCATTCAGGTCTTGCATATGTTTTACAGGATTTATTCTCAGGTCCGCTCAGCTTTTTGTTGCTGTTGTTACTGGCATTTTAGATGCCTTTACACAAACTAACTACAGCCTGTGTCGTGGCACAGCAAGTTAAGTTACTTCTTGTGATGCCAGCATCCTATTTCAGGGTGTTGGTTAAAGTCCTGGCTACTTCATTTCCCCCGAGCTCCTTGCTAGTGTGTCTGGGCAAACAGCAGAAGACGGCCCAAGTCCTTGGGTCCCTGCCACACAAAGCCATTTGCAGAGTGGATCAACAGAGGGGATAGCTCTTTATGTCTTTCTATCATTTGGCTTTCCAAATAAGTGAAAAAGAGACCTTTCTAAGAGAAGGCAACAGTGACTCATTTCCTGGTTCTCCTGCCACATTCCACATCCTGCGCTTTCGCCCCGCAGGCGGCCCAGGGTCACCGGCTGCCTTGTGTCTGAGTTGCGCTGTGCACAGCTTGATACGCTGGCTGTTGGTCTACTTACTCTTACTAGAAGAGGATTCTATACCCATTATATGTTTATACAACGTGTGTTCCACCTCTGTATTTTCATAATTTTCCTCCTAGTATCTATTTGTTTTACATAAATGGACTCAGAAGTTAAGGTACCTGTATCTTTTTTTCATTTTTAAAGGAGTCACAGCTTTGATTGTTGTTGTTTATGTAGTTTACAGTGGGGAGGCTCAGGTATGGAGCAAGGTGGGTGAGACAATTGTTTCCATTTTTTTCCCTTGGGTGGCGGGGGGGGGAGGGGAGAGGACCACTCCTTGCTGTGGAACTACAACAGCATCTGAGGATGGGGAAGAGTATTCTGAGGGTGTTACTTGAGTAGTTTTGATGTTCTGAGATTTGGATTGGCTTTGTTGCATGGGGTTGGCTTTGTTTATTGGCTGACCAAGCCCACTGTGCATCCCTAGGCTCAGGAATATGTTACAAAGCTTCACCACGAGAGTGGTCCAACCTGTTCTGCTTTCCATCCTCTGATGAGCCATTCGCCATCCTCTGCCGGCCTAGCTGAGCTGGCTGTCATGTCCCCTGTGCGCGTGTGGGAATGCTGTCCACTGCACAGGCATCAGCAACTGAGGAGGCCCAGTCTGATGCATACACTTCAAGTTTGCTGTTTTCTCTGTGGTTGGGATTTGAGCCCATCCATCTAGTTCGGGAGTCCCCCAAGAAAACTCCCCTGAGGTGACCTCAGTTTTGACTCTATGTACACCAGCTAGTTCAGGGTCAGGTGCGTTCTGTCACTGGTACCAGCCAATGAACATACCTGTGGATGCAGGTTCCTGGTCAGTTCTGCGCCTAGCTCAGCCAAGCTCACCACAGACCTGGTCTTCACACACACCGGTGGGTACTGCAGTCTAGTTGGGGCAACCCTTTATTGCTCCCATCACACCCACTCCAAGCCCCAGTTTTCAAGTGTGTCATCATGTGTTATGGCCTAGTCCAGTCCATTCCACATCCCATCTGGGTCTCATGCACACCCATGGGTACCGTAACTTAGCTCAGTCTGATCTGGGCCACACGTTTGCTAATGGGTGCTGCTGCCTTGATCAGCCTGACCCCATTCCAGCCCTTGCTCTCATGTTTACTGGTGAGAGCTGCAGCCCTCTGATTACCCTCCTGTAAAGCCATTTTATTTCAGTTTCCTCACCTATCTGCAAGTGCAGTGGCCTGGTCCGTGGAAAACCCCAGAAGTCACGCCTCCCCTGTCAAACATGCCCTTAGCAACTCCCACTCCAATATATCCCCAGATTCCCTTTGCTGGGCAACTTGTAGCACACCCTTTCCTCCCCAAGTCCCTTAACCTGAAGGCCAAGTTGGCGTGCCCCAGCTCAGCATACCATGCATATCTTTAAAAAATATATAGAATATGCAACGATGCTGGCACACTGATATAGTTAACAAAAACTTGCATTAACCAGGCCCAGAATTGCCCACACGCTCTTGGCTGATTTTTTTCTCTCTCTTGCTTAGTCATAAAGCAACCTAGGCAGTTGCCTACAGCTGGGGTGACCAGCTTTATTTATTTATTTGTTTGTTTATTTTAAGAAAGATTTATTTATTTAAAAGGCAGAGCTACAGGGAGAAGGAGAGACAGAGAGGGAGAAAGACTGAGAGCGAGATCTTGCATCCACTGGTTTGCTTCCAAGATGACTGTGAAAGTCAAGGCTGGACCAGGCCGAAGTCAGGAGTTTCATCCAGTGCAGGAGGACAATGTGACCCCAGAAGGTCAGCAAGCACAGGATTACAATTGATTGGATACCTTTTGTGTAACTGACTGGGTATCATTTGTATGAGAACAGTTGGGTGGACAGCATGTGAATGAGAACACTTGGTAGGATACACAAAACAAAAGGAGTTCCAAACAAAACTATAGAAGCAGTTGATGGGTTTTGTTGATAAACTCAATACCGCCTCCCTTATCCAAAACGACCCTCAGTGTATAAAGTCCGATGTCACTAATAAACTTCGGCTATTGACCATCAGTCAGAGTCCACGTGTGTTATTATCGGCTCCATGCACCAAGTTCACCGCTGAGGGACAGCGACAATCCGGTGTTCCATGTGGGTGGCAGGGGCCCAGACATGTGAGCTGTCTTCTGCTGCTATTTTCAAGGCTATTAGCAGGGAGCTGGGATGGAAGTGCAACAGCCAGGACATGAATTGGTGCCCAAATGGGATAGTGACATTGACTCGGAAACAGACATAATCAGGGATGGATGCTTTGATCTAGTGGTGCAATTACACTAGAGTGCCTGGGTTTAATCCCTGCCTCTGGCTCTGCTGCAGTATACCCAGGGAGGCAGTGTGATAGCTCAGAAGGACAGGTCTTGCCGCCCATACGGAAGAGTTTCAGTCTACCCAGTCCCAACTGTTGGAAGCATCTGGAGATGAACCAGTGGGAGTGAGCTCCATCTATCTCTGAAATAAACGAAGTTAAAACAGACACAATTGAGCATACATTGCTACGGGACCTAGTCTGTAGAACAGACACACCAATCAGAACGGAAACATGCTCAGCAGAATATCTGTTAGGGCCTCCGAAGAGAAAATAGCAACCTGGCTCCCACTGGCTGGCTGTGTCCTAGAGTGATTGCCTGTATCAGGTGACCCCAGCTGCTTCAGTGGCAATGGGCCATGCCACACAGATCACGTCTGTCCGGTAGGATTAAGAAAGGATAGAACATGTTCCAATCAGGCTGCCAGCCACGTCACTGAGCTCTTTCACCTGTAATCTAATAGTGATTTTAAACTAGAACCAAATGAGGAACTCAACATATTGAGACTTGGCCAGCCCTCTATGCCAGTCCTTGGGGAGAACCCTCTGTTTCTACGGCAGCATATACAATCCCATATGTCAAAACACATGGGGCCTTCTATCGAAGCTTAGGCTGCTATCTGCCAAAGAGATATCAAACACGCCAAATTCATCTGGTGTTTTCAGTAAATAATTCAGTATTCTTGTCTAGCATCTTGCAAGAATTAGCAGTTGTGAAAATAGAGTTCTAGAAAACACCCTAGTCTCTGTGATTTCACTAAAGAAAGAGCATACGGTCTTATTTGCATATTTCAGGTCAGCAACGTGTTACAACGATACTTTCATGTTAATATCTTATTCTTGGCACCACAAAGTGAAAATATTACTCCAAGTTTCTGATTTATCGTTTGTTTGAAAGCTATTGTTATATTTTATAATCCCCATTGTCAGTGACCACAATATTAGTGTGTATCATAAAGAAGGCCCTGCCCTGGCTCGGTGGCCTAGTGGTTGAAATCCCTGCCTTGCACACACTGGGATCCTGTGTTGATCCCAGTTGCAATCCCAATGGCACCCCCTACTTCCCATCCAGCTCCCTGCTTGTAGCCTGGGAAAGCAGTAGACAAAAGTCCAAACCTTTAGGGCCCTGCACTCCCGTGGGAGACCTTGAAGAAGCTCCTGGCTCTTGATTCTTGGCTTTGGATAGGCACAGCTCCAGTCATTGCAGCTGCTTCCAGCAGATGGAAGATTTTCCTCTCTGTCTCTTCTCATCTCTATATAACTGACTTCCCCCTAACCCCCGAAAAAATAAATAAAATAAATCTTTTTTTTTTTTTTTAAAAAAAAAGGCCCTGCCACACAGGCCTTGGAGGGGACACATGCAGTGTCTGCTGTGCAGTGATAGTCTGTCATTTATGGGAAGATATGATGTCAACAGCGTGAGAGAAATAATCTTAGCAGTCATAGCAATGAGTGTACTCTGCTGTTACTCTAGCAGTTTACGTGATTGTCTCATTCAGTCCAAACAGGATGATAGGTAGTATCTCCTTACATGAAAACAGTGAGCTTAGCAAGCCCTTGACCTTGACTGTGGAAATCTATTCCTCTGTTGATAATAATCAATTCTTGAATACCAGATACTGGGAATTCAAGGGAGCGGGAGTGCTACTGGTTAGCACTTAGTTTGGCGAGTCAGGGAGAGAAGGGAGAGCTTTGCCAGATAAGGGAAGGACGCTCCCAAAGGTCAAACACACCAGAGCAGGAGAGAGAAAAACAGCCCCAGAAAGGATTTCTGAAGACTCACAAGGAGTCATTAGGGAACAAATTGTTGAGTGTTGTAAGTATGAAGCTACAAAGCTGGACACCTGGTTCTATACAAAGTGGTGAGTAGTGATCTAACAGCAACATAGATGTGTTTTAAAAGATTCAGATATGTCGGTATGAAAGGGATAAGGCAGAAGTGTTTCCTCCCGTAATTCCATTATTTTACACTTCAGACATCATCACCGTTAGTAGCTCGGGCACAACCATACGACCTTTAAAAATTCATGAAAGCAGAACTGCTTTGTAACGCAAGGAGCTTCATTATCACCCGCATTTTTTTCACATGGTAAAATGCTGTGTCAAGCAGAGTAGAAAGGATTTTGAACAGTCTGTAGCATTTCAAAGCTTGAATGTGAAAAAGTGAGATTTAGAAAGTACATACTGACATCAACAATGTTGAAATAAACATCTTCACATGAATAACTTTATATGCTCGCTCAATAACTTCCTTAAGCGAAATTTTTAAAAGTGCCATTGTTGCATGTATTGTTCTTGGGAAAAATATCAACTTATGCTCTCAAAGAAACTGTTCAATTTTTTTCCCCCGTATTTATTCACTGATATCAGATGTGACCAGTCAGGAAGCATTTTGAGGAAGAATATGACCTTAAGGTATGTCAGGAAACTGGGATATTTCAGATTACTGTACTTCTTTTAAAAAGAATGTTACTTACTGAATTAATTAATTTGAAAGGCAGAGTTACAGAGAGAGAGAATCTTTATCCACTTGTTCACAAATGACCTATAGCTGGATCGGGCTGAAACCGGTGCCAGAAGATCATTCCAGGTGTCCTGTTTGGGCACAGGGACCCCCACTTGGGGCATCTTCCACTGATTTCCTAGGCACATTAGCAGAAAGCTGGATTGGAAGTGAATACCCAGATACGTAGAATGCCAACGCTGCAGACAGTGGATTGATTGCTGTGCCACAATCCTGACCCCAGATCACTGTTCTTCATGCATGATTCATGCTTGATCGAAAGTTCTAAAACCAACAATCAAGTAATCAGACACAAAGGAAATGAAGATTTCTAGTATCTGCTTCACCTGAGTCCTCACTTCCACCAGGACTTGGCTCAAACGTCCACTCCCCAGGAAGGTGAACCCTGACTCACCCAATCAACACGGGCCCTGCCCCGCTCTGGCTCTGCCTGACCACGCCCCACTGTCCTGGATAGCTGTCACCATTTGGCTTCCCAGACTCACCCTTCACTTACAAGGCTGACTTGCTACTTCCTCCTACACAAGGAAGATTGTGAGTGGCTTAGTCACTCCTGGATCCCAGCCCCCCAGGACCAACCCTGACCCAGAGTAGGTGCTCTGTGTCACCTGAGGGAATGTGCCAGAGTCAGCGAGGGCCAGAAATGGTGCGTGCGGGAACAGACTGGGAAGCAGTACCAGGAGTTTGTCCTACATCTCGACACCTGTGGAGGATGACACAGGAGTGTGAGCCTGTTCAAACTCATTGGCATACACACTAAAATATTATTAAATATCACATGTATGTAAATGATAGCGCAAAAAAGAGAATTATAAAATTTGGTAATTTTCCAAAATTTCCCACATACTCAGAGTGACATCATGCAGCTCCGTCTTTGCCACACCCTCTTCCACAGCGCGTCCCTGTGCTCTGTCCCGGAGGACTCCTTCTCACTGGGTTTCATATCTGTATGAATGTCGAGAAAGATCATTATCCACAGAATGAATCCCAGGTGGCGAAAAATGTTTATTGTCAGTGATTCTCAAAGGTGATGGACTCATCTCGGGGAGCTTTAAATACTGTCAGGATCTCGGGACCGGCACCCAAATTCTCAATGATTCCATCTGCGGTGTGGCCTGAGCTGCCTGCCTGATTTCTTTTCCTTTCCTTTCCTTTCCTTTCCTTTTCTTTTCTTTTCTTTTCTTTTCTTTTCTTTTCTTTTCTTTTTTCTTTTCTTTCTTTCTTTCTCTTTCTTTTTTCTAGATTTTTTTTTTAATGGAAAAGCAGCTATTCAGAGAGGAGGAGAGACAGAGAGGAAGAGCTTCCGTCCGATGGTTCACTCCCCAAGCAACCACAATGACTAGAGCTGAGCCAATCAGAAGCCACGAGCCAGGAGCTTCTTCCAGGTCTCCCACGCAGGTGCAGGGTCCCAATGCTTTGGGCCGTCTTTGACTGCTTTCCCAGGCCACAAGCAGGGAGCTGGATGGGAAGTGGAACTGCCAGGATTAGAACCAGGGTGTGTAAGGCGAGGACTTTAGCCACTAGGTTACTATGCCCGGCCCTACCTGGGTGATTCTAATGTGAGCCGCAGTTGAGAATTTCTGCTTAATTTAAAAAGCTCCCGGGACAGAGTTTCGTCAGCCTTCCTGTTGGGATCTCCTCCCACGTCTCATACTGAAGAGCTTGTTCCTGGTTCCAGCCTCTCTGCTTCCAACCTACTGCTAATGCATGTCCCCCTGGGAGGCCACGAATGATAACCAAAGTACTGGGTCCCTGTCACACGTGTAACAAACCTAGACTCAGTTTCAGGGTAAGCAGAGGATGGTAACCTTTTCTCCATCTGTCTTTTTGCCCTTCAGATAAAATAGTTAACAAAGAAATTAAAACAGAAGTGTGTATCATGGCACTGCGTTGGGGCATCCACATCCCAGATCGGAGTTCAAGTCTTCCCTCTGCTTCGGTCCCAGCTTCCTGCTGCTGCACGCAATGGGAGGCAGCCGGTGCCAGCTCTGGTGGCTGGATCCCTGCTACCCCCGTGGGGGCACAGATGGACTTGCAGATTCCAAGCAACCGGCTGGCCCGGTGAACCAGAGGACAGAAGACACATTCAAATAAATTAAAATTAAAAAATGTTTTAAAAGTTAAGCAAACAGAAACAGAAGTTCATGGACCTCATGTTGGCTTGTCTAACAAAGTGTGTGATGTAGTTTTTTTCTCTGCAAGTCTTCAAAGAGTGAGGACTGAAGGTACGCTATTGGTTCCACATTTGAACGAGGTCTCGCTACCGGTGGCTCTGCCGTAATCGTCTCTTTCCCTGGCAAAGACACTGCATTCTTTCCCGGGGTTTAACTTCTTTTCTGTACCTTCAACCACAAAGACTGGAAAAGCTAAATATTCACAGCCATGGACCAGACATTATGTTAGCCCTCAGGTGCAATAAACAGAGGCCTGACAAAGAAAACACAGAAAGATGGTTTTTAGAACATTCCGTGGAAGACGAAATATGCAAGTCAGAACAGCTCTGACCTAGCCCGCATACAGAGAGGAGGGGGTGGGCGTTCTAGCAGACCATGTTAACAGAATAATGAATCACCTTGGCCCGTGAACAACTGTTCAGGTATTTCAGCTGCATGGGATCAAATTTCTCCCATCTTGTTTCTACTTAATCCTCTTGCATATTCATTACCAGGAATGATATCAGAAGGAAAATCTCAACATATGTTGGGAGATGAGTGTGCCCTCACTCTGCTAATTGAGAGAATGAGTCACTCACCTCCCACCGACCTCAGGATTCCTTTCGGGGTACTCTGTGTCTACCTATCATTGCCAAACAGCAGCTGGACTGGCACTTTTCAAGTGCACTTGTAAAATCCAGGGGGGAGAACCGTGCTCTATACACGGGTATTACAGTGTCTCATCTTCCTGGTAGATGACCAAGGCCGCAAGGGCTGCCACGTTTGCTGGTTTTCGGCACCAGGGCATCAGACCTGAGTTTCCTGCTCTGCTGGTCATTCGGAAACAGGTGGTTCTGCTCAGTAGTATGCTGGTAAGCTGGCTCTGGGGCAGGGTTAGGAGCACGGTATGGAGGGTTGGGGGCAGTGGGTGGAATTGAGGGTTTCATTTATGGCATTTGCCATTTTAGTGTCATGTAAATATTCATCCTGACTCAAGCTGTCAAGGGTTAGCCAACAACTTATGACATTTCTGCATACTTACTGATAAATTCTCTGCAGGCCATAGGAGCTGGCACCAGCATGCTACTGGCTCCACCTCATTAGGGATAAACAATCTTGGTTTTCCGGTGGGTAATTAAAAATCGACAGCCCAGAGATGGGGGTATTTATTAGAGCTGAGGTCATTTTGTTGCTCAGAATTTATTCAGCCTGAGTGGGCAGGCAGGAAAACCCAGTTTCCATTCATGGCAAGTTTCTCAATGTCAACTACCAAAGACTCCCGGGCTGCAACCATGAAGTTGAGCTAGTAATACTTTCAAGGGGCTTATTTGTAGGAATTTGCAGGCTAAACTGAAGCAAAATAATGACTGTGGGTCAGGACTGTGAAACAGATTAAAATTTAGAACATGCTTATTAAACAAAATCGACTTATCAACCACCATGGCTGCATACTTGACCGTATGCCTCCTGGCTCATAACATTCAAGTCCTTTTCTGGAGTGAGCAGTTGGTCCAGATCCTGCTTTGATTTGGCCCAAATAGGAGCTGGGATCTCTTTGAAGAGAGGACTGCTCTGCTTTCCTTGGGTAGCCTTCTGTCCAGCCAGAGCATGGGGGTTTGCAGAAGCAGGAGGCACTGGCTGGTCTTACTCCTGCTCTGAAAACAAACCAGGCCACCTCCCCCTAGAAAATGATCCTTTTCTCTACACCCATTTGTAGGAGGTAATCATTTTTTATTTATCACTGTGCCCTTAAAGAGCTCAGAAATGTAGAAATAAAGCATGCGCAGAAAGCACTATTTGAAGTAATGGCTTTATATGTGCTTCTCATACCACCACGTCATAAAACTGCTTATTACGATGTCATACAAAAATAGCAACAACTCTGTGTAGTAGAGGATAAAAGTCATCTGGGACACAGTTAATGAGTGGTGGGATTTTGAACAAGTTGTGTAACATCGCTGAAGCATAGGGTCCTCATCTGTAACATGAACATAAGGAGAGTACCTAGTTTTTCTGCAGAATGTGAGGATTAAATAAGATACCACAACATTTACCATAGTCTCGGCAGTTAGTAACTATACAAGAAATCATGAAATTATTACTTCATTATTATTTTGCAAAGTTCTTTTTTAAAAGGGCCTGGCACGGTAGCCTAGTGGCTAAAGTCCTCGCCTTGCACATGACAGGACCCCATATGCGTGCCGGTTCATATCCCAGCAGCCCCGCTTCCCATCCAGCTCCCTGCTTGTGGCCTGGGAAAGCAATCAAGGACGGCCCAAAACCTTGGGACCCTGAACGTACGTGGAAGACCCAGAAGCAGCTCCTGGTTCCTGGCTTTGGATTGGTGCAGCTCTGGCCGTTGCAGCTGCTTAGGGAGTGAATCAGCAGATAGAAGATCTTCCTCTCTGTCTCTCCTGCTCTCTGCATATCTGACTTTCCAATATAAAAAAATGATTAATCTTTAAAAAGATTTCTTTATTTGAGAGGCAGAGTGACAGAGAGAAATCGATCTGTCTGCTCATTCACCTCACCAATGACTGTAATGGCTAGCACAGGGCTAGATTGAAAGCAGGAGCCCGGAACTCCATTCAGATCTCCCACATGGGTGGCAGGGGTCCAAGCACTGGGCCCACGTCGCGTCCTGCTTTCCCATGCTTTGGCGTGGCCCATCGCTGGCTGTTGCAGGTGGCTGAGGAGTGAAATGAGAGAAGTCTGCCTGCCTCCACCCGGCCTCCCAAAAAAGAATCTGCAGTTTCTCAAATTAGTAATAGCACCCAAAACTACTTCTAAAGGTTTTCTGTGTGCCAAACACTGAGCTAAACATTTTAAATGTGTACATATATAAATGTGTGTGTATACATATGGGAATATATATATGCATACATGTGAAACACTTCATCTCTTTGATCCTTAGAGCAACTTTCTGAGGTAGGTATTACATATTTTTATAGATAATAACCATAGCTAACTTTTATGACCCTGTGGTCTGCACCAAGCGTTGCGCCAGGGCCAGGTATTATCTCATTTTAATCAGCTCAACCACTTTCAGAGATGGGGCCCACCATCCTATCCCAGTTTGCTAATGGAGATAGTAAATAAAGACGAATTTGTTACCTGAATTGTAGAGCAGGAAACGTTGTATTAGATATTATCTTCTCCTGCTTCATTATATAACGGAAAGGTCTTGGCCAAGACTGTCCGACCAGAGCCAGTCCCATGGAAAATAATCATTGAAGTAGCGACTAGAGAGAAGCAATTGCACGGGGTGAAATTTAGGTGAAAGCTTGGTGCATTTCTGTGACATCACGCCACTCCTCCCCCAGCGTTGTAGAATCCGAGGATGTGTTGTCAGACGAAGAAGCCAAAAGGAGAAGAAAAGCAAAGCTTGAATTCAGGCGAGATTGGGCAGGTCATATCCTGTTTGAATAAAAATAAACTCAGTTTGGCAAGTACACCATGAAGGGTGAACTATTCTTAACACCCAGCAACACATCAGAGCTTTCCCAAAGATAAAAACGGTGGTGGGTCAGAGACGTCTGTTGTTCCAGGGCGTATGTTGCTATGAATAAAACAGCCTTGCTGCAGGAAGTACACACAGACGACTCACAAAACCAGGAAAGTCTCTCCGGAAGTTGCTTTGTAGCTCCTGGTCTGACACTGCTATCGCGTCCCGAGGAATGCTTACACAACGCGGAAGACCAAGGCGGAACCCAGGCGTCCCCGTGCGCTAACGCGGAGGATGCGGTGGTTCCCAGTCTGCGCAGACTGGTCCACGGATACCAAGCATCCCACTTGGTGTGCCAGGTCCTCCACTTTACGGAGAAAGCAGCTAAGATGACAGCTGGAGATGCTGAACAGGCAGTGTTTTTGTTTGTTTGTTTTGCCTACTCAGACCACATTTCCTCTCTGGGTAGCAGACCGTCCTGTGGAATTTTCGCTGGCCACCTTACCCTGACTCATGAATAGACTTCTCGGATTGGAGAGGGCTGATCTGGTCCCCTTTTCCAGGAGCGGGCATGAAGCAGGCATGAGCAGACAGGGGCACGTAACACATTCCTGAGTTCATTTCCTATGGGACAAGGAGGCAGTCCCAGACCACACAGCTCACAGCCAGGCCTGTACCCCATGCCTCCTGGCTCTCGGCCAATGCACTTTTCTGACCGCCATGCCACAGAACATGCTGGGACTGGGTTGGGCTGGGGGAAGGCTCTGAAATGTTTCTGGAACAATGAAATGAAAAGATAAAAACTTGTTTTAGGCCAAAACATTTTGAAATCCATAACATGCATTTTCCATAGACTTTTTTTTTTAAAGATTTATTTATTTTATTACAAAGTCAGATATACAGAGAGGAGGAGAGACAGAGAGGAAGATCTTCTGTCTGATGAGTCACTCCCCAAGTGAGCCGCAATGGGCCGGTAAGCGCCAATCCGAAGCCGGGAACCTGGAACCTCTTCCAGGTCTCCCACGCACGTGCAGGGTCCCAAAGCTTTGGGCCGTCCTCAACTGCTTCCCCAGGCCACAAGCAGGGAGCTGGATGGGAAGTGGAGCTGCCGGGATTAGAACCGGCGCCCCCATATGGGATCCCGGGGCATTCAAGGCGAGGACTTTAGCCGCTAGGCCATGCCGCCAGGCCCTTCCATAGACTTTTAAAAAATGCTTCATATAAGTTGAAGTAAAATATGCTGACTAATTTAAAAAGTACGTGTTGGTCGCTTTCTATGCTAATGAGCCACACTGTCTTGGGTTCTGTAAGACTTACTCTTTGTATGTTAAGTTCCTGGAACCGTACACCCACATTCTCTTCTATTACTTGAAGAAACAATACTTTATATAAGATAAAAAGGGGCAATGATGTTCTTAGGCATTATTTTAAAAATTATATTTATTGACCTGAGAGGCAAAGAGATAGAGGGACATGACAGGGAGTTTTTTCTATACCAGTTAATTTCCCAAATGTCTGCGTTGGCTGTGCTAAACCAGGCTGAAGTTGGGAGCCAGGAATTCAGGCTAGGCCTTCCGCTCAGTGGCAAGGACGTGAGTATATGAGCTGTTCATTTCCTCCCAGGGTGTGCGTACGCAGCCAACTGGAATGGGGAGTGGAGTGTTAATGACTACGCTGCATACCTGCCCCTGATTGTTTATTTTCTGTGTTCTTTGATGATAACATATACGGTTACTACGATACCAGTATTTATTTTAGAAAACTAGTTGGTCTAAGAAGCCGTTGAACTTGACTGGACAAAAAAAAAAAAAAAAAAAAACCTAGTTAGTTGCACTGTGATCGATAGCCATGTGATGGGAGCTAGGAAAGAAATGGGAGTATGATTCCATAAAGCTCAGCGGAGTCATCTTGGAGTCACCAGATTATAGGTAATTTCCCCTTAATTCTGTATTTTTCCAGCTTCGCGTTGATACTGTATTTCAAAAGTAACTTCAAGCCTTAAGAAAGCCCAGTTATTTGAAGATCGATTATTTGTGGTTCATATTATTGAATTCCTTTGCTACCCATGTACAACTTTTTCCTGCCGGAAATGAGAGAGAGAGAGCGCACTCCATCTGCTGGTCCTCTGTCCAGTGCTCACCATGGCCTCATCCGTTCTGAAGCCAGAGCCTGGAACCCAATCTGAGCAGCGGAAACCCTATTTCCTTGAGCATTTCCACTGTCTCCCAATTTCTGCATTAACACAAGGCTGGAGTCAGGGGCTGGAACCAGGCAGCAAAAGCAGGTACTTTGGGGGCTGGCATTGTGGCAGAATGAATAAAGATGCCACCTGCAGTGCCAGCGTATGGGTACTGGCTTGAGTCCCAGTTTCACTTCTAACCCAACTCCCTGCTAATGCTCCCGGGCAAGCAGTGAGACAGCAGGTACTTGACGTCAGCCTGGCCCAGGCCAAGCTGTTGCAACCATCTGGGGAGTGAACCAGTAGAAAGAAGATCTCTCTCTCTCTCTCTCTCTCTCCCCCCCCCGCCGCCTCTCTCTCTGAAACTCTGCCTTTCAAATACGTGAAATGAATCTTTAATTAAAAAGAAAACAGATGCATCCTAACCAGCATTTAAAAAAACATTTATTTTTACTGTAAAGTCAGATATGCAGAGAGGAAGAGAGACAGAGAGGAAGATTTTCAGTCCGATGGTTCACTCCCCAAGTGGTCTCATGGTCAGAGCTGCACCAATCTGAAGCCAGGAGCCAGGAGCCTCTTCCAGGTCTTCCACGTGGGTGCAGGGTCCCAAGGCCTTGAGCCGTTCCTCGACTGCTTTTCCAGGCCACAAGCAGGGAGCTGGATGGGAAGTGGGGCTGCTGGGATATAAACCAGCATGCATGTGGGATCCCACCGTGTGCAAAGCGAGAAATTTTGCCACTAGGCTATTACGCAGGGACCCTAACCAGTATCTTAGTTTCTCAACTAAATATCTGCTTCTTGGCACTCTTTAGATTAATATGTATGGGAACTTAAATTATGTATTAAATCTTTTTCATTTGGGGCAAGGATTGAACCAGGGGTCTCTCTCTTGCTTTCTCTCTCTTCCCCTCTCTCTACTTCTCCCTCTGTCATTTTGCCTTTCAAATGACTGCTCAAAAAAGAAAAATCAGTAGTTGCTGTTGCCGTGCAGAGTTGAGTTCTGGCTGCTGGACTTCCACTGCTAATGCCCTGGCTGTTTCAGCGACTTGGGATGAACCAGCAGACGGAAGTTCTTTATCTTGCTTATTAATAAATAAATAAATGCATACCTAATCTTTTTAAAAATTGTGGCTCATCGCACACACCAAGAGTTCATTTCCTTAATGTTGGAGAGATTTCTTATAAAATCAGTGGGCCCGAGGTGCACGTTGGCGACTGGATGCTGTTTGAGAACATGGGCGCCTACACGGTGCCTGCGGCCTCCATCTTCAACGGCTTCCAGAGACCCACCATCTACTACGTGATGTCGAGACCCATGTGGCAACTCATGAAGCAGACCCAGAGCCACGACTTCCCGCCTGAGGTGAGGGAGCCGGACACGGGCACGCTACCTGTGTCCTGTGCCCAGGAAAGCGGGATGGAATTGCACCCAGCGACTTGCGCCTCAGCCAGCATTAACGTGTAAAAGCCACTCTGTAGCTGCTAATTGTGGGATGTGGGGGGACCATTTAACTTAATTACCGCCAGTTTTGAAATGTCTAAGAGTCAATATGGAAGGCTAGGGGATGGGGCCTCACTTATCTGTGTTCCTATGGAAACTATTTGAATATTTGTTTTGTATGGATTTTTATTCACTTTTCAAACATGCTACTAAAGAGTACCCCTCAGCTGCTGGGCAAGCGTTTGTAGCTTGTCCGATGGCAGGCGGGCCAGAAGCTCCATGTTGGCACCTGTTTGGAAAATAAACTATCTTGAAATTAAAAAAAAAATCAGTGGAAAATTAATCTAAGAAAATTGAATGAACAACATAAACAGTTTGCTGGTGAAGGAGCTAAAAAATGAATCAGGGGGCCCTGGTGTGACAGCATAATGATTAAGATCCATATGGATGCTGGTTCTAATCCCGGCAGCTCCACTTCTCATCCAGCTCCCTGCTTGTGACCTGGGAAAGCAGTCGAGGACGGCCCAATGCTTTGGGACCCTGCACCTGCATGTGGGAGACCCGGAAAGAAGTTTCTGGCTCCTAGCTTCAGATTGGTTCAGCTCCGGCCGTTGCAGCCACTCGGGGGAGTGAATCAGTGGATGGAAGATCTTTCTCTCTCTGTCTCTCCTCCTGTCTGTACAACTGCCTTTCCAATACAAATAAAAATAAATCTTAAAAAAATGAATCATTACAATTGAAAAAGTTATATTAAGGGAAATTTAAGGTTTCAGACTCCAACGAGCTACCTTTTTCCACTTAATGTCCCATAAACGTTAGAGAACTCCTTAACTCTGCTGGTGGGAGTATGCAGAAACAGGTATTCCTACATAGTGGAGGCAAAAGTGAAAACGCTTGGAGCAGTTCCTAACTTACAGATAAAATCTCAAATGGGCAACCATACCACACCGTGTGGTCATGTGCCAGAAAGAGGGAATTGTATGTTACGGATGCAGACTCCTCTCAGAAATCGCTCAGTGAACGCACCCAGGTGCCAGCGAGTATGCGGGGAAGCTTCAGAGCGAAGCCAGAGTTGACGCGTCTGCCGGCGGAGCGCGTTGCCGCAGAACACACCCAGAGCTGGTGCTGTGGGCTGCCTCTGGAGAAGGCGACAGGACCACGAGATGCAGGCTGGAAACAGCCTTCCTGCTTTGCCTTCTTTTGTGCCTTCCGAGTTATGTGCCATGTCAGCATGTTAATGGTTCGTTGAAAGCGAAAGATACGCTCATTCTCTGAGCTGTTCCATTCCTAGCGGTATCATTCAAAAGAAATGAGCAGTGCTCGCTTCGGCAGCGCAAATACAAAAGAAATGAGCACAGATATCTGCCAACAGACAGATCCAGAAATATGGGCAGCAGCTTTACTGGTAACAAACAAAAACCAAAAACAACCCAAACGTCCACCAACAGAACAGATTTCTAAACGGAAGTGTATCTGCTTAGTGGAATATCACACAGTAATTAAGAGAGCACAAACCCTAATACAAACACTCAGGAAAATGCCAGTGAGCCAAAGAAGCGGTTTTATTTATTTCAAGTTCAAAATCAAGCCAAGTATGGGTGGTGATGTCCTTAGACAGGGTGGGGCTTGGAAAGCTGGGAAGACAGAGCAGGAGGTTTCGCCGGAAGGGATAAAAGCTTTGGAGTTGCTGGAAGAGCTCTCTGCCTTGAACTGCTGGTGGCTAAATGGGTGATTACCTACACAAACCACTTAGCTGCTGATGGAAATGGACACGCTCGGTGAAAGGGTTAATACAAGTTCATGGAGGGCAGAATCGGAGCCACTCAGACCCTGGAGAAACATGTCCAGTGAGTCTTGGCAGGGCCTCCAATGTGGTCAAGTTCTTGGCGGGATTTCTGGATTCTACGATGGCTAATGCACGTTTATCGTTACACTGAGCATACAGTTGACTTGGCTCCAAAAGGCGGGCTTTGTATAAGTGCGGACAAATTTCTCACAGGTTTAACAACAGGACCAGTTACAAACATCGTCAGAGGCAGGATATTATCTCTGAAGAAAAGTTACTAAAACTAAGGCTACTGATTAATTCAAAGAAGGACATTTCTGGGAACAGATAAGGAATGTATAGAGAAAGAACAAAAGAGACTGTGTGCATAGCACCCGCATTCAGGTACCCTGGGCAGTTTCCTGACGCCCGTCCCACAGACCTCAGGTGGGGCGCCACGCTGGGTGGGCGTCTAAGGGGCGATTGTTGTCACATTCGTGATGGGTACATAGGTACGTAAGAAACTGAGCTGTACATTATAGAGAGATGCATTATATGTAATAACAGAGAAGTTTTTAAAAAGTTTCAATATGAAGGTTTTTTAGAAACATGAAAAATATTAGTAACTTGAAGAAAGCGGCTTTCAATATTTCATTAAATTTTCACTCAACTGTCACTTGAGTGCTTTATAATTGTTGAAAGTCAGTGTAAACTCCGTACTAAGAATCCGTGATGAAAAGAGCAAATGGGAAAATTCTTAAATTTTTTTTAAGCCAAAGATAGGGAAAAGTAAAGCAACTATTGATTGTGAGAACAAAATTCTGCTTAGATGAATTATTTAAAGATCAGAATTTTCCGTCAGGATCCCAAGGTCTCTAAGATTCATTGCATATTTCAGCCCACTGGGGGCAAGACAGGTTCTGCTGTAATTTGGTTAAACAGATTTTAGAAACATAAGCGAGCAAGAGGGAGGGGCCTTGTATAAGGGGATACCATGGGCACCAGGAGAAACAGTTGAGGTAGTGAGAAAGTGGCAGTTAAAAACAAAAAGGATGGAAATGGCCATCCCATGTGGATGTCAGTTTGTGTCCCAGCTGCTCCACTTCCCATCCAGCTCCCTGCCTGTGGCCTGGGAAAGCAGTCGAGGATGGCCCAAAACCTTGGGACCCTGGACCCATGTGGGAGACCTGGAAGAAGCTGCTGGTTCTTGGCTGCAGATCAGCTCTGCTTGCAGCATTTGGAGAGTGAAGCGATGGGTGGAAAAAAATCTCTCTCTCTCTTTCTCTCTCTCTCTCTCTCCTTCTCTCTAAAACTGACTGTCAAATAAAAAACAAAACAACATGGAAAGGAGAAGGCCAGCGTTGAGTGCCTAAAGCTGGTCCTCAGAGAGCTACAACAATGGTGAGCTTTGTAGGCGCAGGGACAAAGGGACCAGGTAGTTGGGAAGAAGGGAGGAGAGCGGCGACAATGAGGCAAGGCTCTCAACACCCAGGGCATTCAGAAGTGAAGAAGAAGAAAAGAAACTACAGGTGAAACTGTAAAGTGAACTACTTTTCCACGTGTCAGAAGAACTGAAAAACAAGAAGTGGGAAAGAAGCGAGTCATCCAAAGCCAAAGCGCCGTGCCCTCCCTGGCACACTCATCCCCTCACCTTGGGAGGCACAGGAAGGTACCGGCAACAGGCTGGGTGACTTTAGCCCCTGCCCCAGAAGGAACTGAATCTGACACTGAGGGCCTCACATTTCCCATTTGTCAGGGTCATGTGTGTTTAGCAAATCCTCTTTATAATTAAAAAAGATTTAGTTGCTTTTTGCAGAACATTTGCAAGACATAGTGAAATTATAAGAAAAGATTAAAAATCGCTCAGTGATGATCCCGGTTGTATTTTGGAACAGGACAATTCCAGGAGACAGGTGGGACCAACACAATGAGCGGGTCCCAGGCCCTGTTGCCTTGGGAACCCAGTCTTGCTTTTTCATGGGAGATGCATCATGTTCATTGCATGGGTTCTGCTATAAGCCTGCTATAGTTTGAACAAGATTTGGCTGTCCAACTTGTGTTGGAGGCTTAATCCCCAGGTCCTAAGGAAATAGTGCTGTGAGAGTAGACGTGATGCAATCATGGCGAGTGGAAGGGAGATCTGGGGGCAGCACTGGCGTGTGTCCCCAGCAAGCAGCCCCGCTAAGGGGATTGCTTGTATAGGCTCCAAGTGGGCCTGCTCTTCCTGCCTCTTTTTTTTTTTTTTTAAATTCATTTATTTTTATTGGAAAGGCAGATATCCAGAGAAAAAAGATCTTCTGTCTGCTGGTTCACTCCTCAAGCAGCCGCAATGGCCGGAGCTGAGCTGATCTGAAGCCAGGAACTAGGAGCTTCTTCCAGGTCTCCCACGTAGGTACAGGGTCCCAAGGCTTTGGGCCGTCCTCGACTGCTTTCCCAGGCCACAGGCAGGGAGCTGGATGGGAAGTGGAGCAGATGGGATTAGAACTGATGGCCATATGGGATGCTCACCCATGCATAGGTGAGGACTTTAGCCACTAGGGTAACGTATCGCGCCCATGTTCTCGCCTCTTGACTCATCATAACAATCTATGCTCTGCACTTGTCTGCCCAGCCACTGCGTTAGTCAGACGCCAGGCCTAATCCTGAATCCCTCACTTCCAAAACTCAGAGCCCAAATAAACTTTCTTCCTTCAGACATGGCTGCTTTCAAGGACCTGTAATAGTGACAGAAAGCTAGCTAACAGTAACAAGCTCCAGGAAGGCAGAGGCTTTGCTCTGTGCAGCTCGCAGCTTTGTCCCTGGTATCCGGCATGGCACAATGGCTTCAGGAACGCTGGTTTGGTTAGCTTCCCTTTTACAATGTGCTGAGAAAGACAAGCTGCTGCAGTATCTCACAGGGCACGTGTTCCGAGACCTCCGATGGCTGCAAAAGTGTAGTACCTTTCATACACACTTGTCCTTCCTAGACGTACATGCACAGCTTTAATCAAGTTTAATGTATAAATTAGCTACAGTAAGGGACTGATGACTGAAACCATGATAAAACAGGACAACCATTACAAAATGATTTAATTGTGTGAATGCGGTTTCTCTCACTTGACATAGCTTATTTGCCACCCTCCCCCTTTTGTCTGATGCTGGGAGATTATACAGTGCTTACAAGTTGAGACGGAGTGAGGCAAAGACGGGGGCAGGCGTGGGGACAGGCCTGTAGCTGCTACTCAAGGTTTATTTGAACACAAGCACAGTCCACTTGTAACTAACTCAGCTACTGTTCAGGTCACCCATCCCCTATAGACCGAAAGAGGGACGATTCATGTCCCAGATGGGACAGACAGGACAATGGGAGATTAAACCATGGCGCTCACAATGGTGCAAAATTACAAATTTGCGAATTGCTGATTTCTGGAATTTTTCATTTAATGCATTTGGACCACTACCACAGACTCAGAAACCACGGAAAGTAAACCCGCAGGTGCGTGTAGGTGAGTGCGTTGTTGTTTGCTTCCACAATTGTAAATCATTTTCATTTCACGATTTTTCTTATTTTTCAGTTCAGTCTAGTCACTAAGTAACGTGTCTGCTTGAGTTGGGAAAATGTGAGAAGCCAACAAAAGCTTCTTGATTTATATTAGAACGCCATTGATGTCTTCTCTGATGCCTGCTCAAGTACGCTCCCTACAATCCTAACAGAAACAACTCCTTCCATTCCTATGTCAGTCTGTTGCCCACAGAACTCATCAAATAAAACTTGAAAGCAAATTTAATTTCTAGGGCACTGCAGCTCAATTAAGAAAGATATAAAACAGGATTTCTTTTTTTCAAATTTTTGTTAGAAGTCTGTTTTTCCCCCTGTCTCAGGACTTTCTAGTGATCAAGGAAAATTCCATGATGTTTAGAGGTCTTGGTCTCACAAGAAGCTAAGGATATTGAACATTCTTGCAGCAAAAGTTTTCAGGGACGACAGATGGAATTACTCAAGCTTGAAAGATAGCCAGCATTCTGTAGTCAACATTCTCTTGGACTTGAGACAACATCCCTGGAGCTGTTCATAGTCAGAGGCGGACAGAGCCTTTCAAACATCCCACACCAGTAGGGGACCAGAGAGGCCACAGCACAGTTAACTCAAAGAGGGTTTTTAATTAGTTCATGGGGCTGGGGAATCTAGGGCTGTGACTGGGAAGTCTGGGACTCAGCTGAGCACGGCTGGGGCCAGGGGCTCACTGTTCTGTGATCCACAGGGGTCCGATCTCAGGAAGGGCCTGACTGGTCCTGCTAACGCTCTACCCTTGGCTGGACCAGTGGGTGAATAACAGGCTGGAATGAACCAGACCTGAGACACACCCTTCCTCACATGTAGGAGAAAGGGCTCAGCTTCCCCAGATTCTCTTCAAGAACTTTCCTTGAACCAGGTGCTCCCATGTTGGGGGCAACGACTCCCCTTGCCCCTATGACTTAGGGGAGATCTGAGCTGACCCTTGTTTGCTTCTGACAAGGAAAAGAAACACCTCCTAAATTCCCATCCTTTGTCTAGTACAGGGTTAGCGACAGTGTGTGCTCCCCCTGACCAATCCGCACACTCACTGAGGTTCTTCTTCTTCCTCCAGGTCCCTTCATGGCCCAGCTGCTCCACTTCCCTTCCAGTTCCCTCTGCCTGTGGCCTGGAAAAGCAGTAGAGGACGGCCCAAAGCCTTGGGACCCTGCATCCACGTGGGAGACCTGGAAGGAACTTCTGATTCCCGGCTTCAGATTGGCTCAGCTCTGGTGGAGTGGACCAACAGATTCACTGAAATCAGATTCAGAAAATTTCGTTTTGTTTCTCCCTCTCTGTGTAACTCTGTCTTTCAAATAAATGAATGGGAGCTGCACTGTGGCTCAACAGGCTAAGCCTCCACCTGCAAGTGCTGGCATCCCATGTGGGTGCCAGTTCATGTCCTGTCTGCTCCACTTCCAATCCGCCTCCGTGCTTACACACTGGGAAAGTGCCAGAGGATGGCTTCAGTGCTCGGGTCTGCACCCCCATGGGAGCTCCAGGCTTTTTGTTCTGGCTCAGCTCTGCCCATTGCAATTGTTGGGGAACAAACCAGTGGATGGAAGAAATTTCTCTCTGTCCCTCCTCCTCCTCTCTGTAAATCTGCCTGTCCAATACAAAAAAAAAAAAAAAAAAATCTTTGAAAAATAAATAAATGAAGCTTTAAAATAAAATAAACCTCTTCAAACTTCAGCTCTTCTCTCAGGCCGACGCAAAGCATTGCGTCACAGAGCAGCAGGTTTCACAGAGAAGTTGCCTTTTCCCACGAGGGAGCGTGACAAGGAGAGAGCCCCGAGCCTCCAAGCTGTCCTTCCTGTGAGCAGAGAACAGAAGGGAGAAGCCCTCTGCTGCCTGCTCAGCTCGCGACAGTCACAGGAGAGGAGAGGCATCCTCACCGGGGCAGAATTCTGCTCGTATTGCTGGTGGGATGGTTGGGTCTGGAGTGGCCTTTCTTCTAAAGTCAACCAAATGCTATTGTCATTCTTTTCATAAGATACACGGGTGGCGTGTGGCACAGCAGTGAGCTTGCTGCTTGACGTGTCAGCATCGCGTGCTGGAATCCCTGGTTCGAATCCTGTCTCTGTTTTGGCTCCAGTTTCCTGCGAATGTTCCACCCTGGGACGCAGCAGCAGCAGCAGATGGCTCACGCATTTGGTTCTCTTCCTCCTGTGGGCTGTGGTGGAGAAAGTGGAGCTGCTGCCTGCAATGCCAGTATCCCACGTGGATGCTAGCTTGAGTCCCTGCTGGTCCGCTTCTGATCCAGTTCCCTGTAATGCAGCTGGGAAACTGTGGAGGATGGTCAAAGCACGTGAGTCTGCACGTACATGGGAGACCGTGAAGACACTCCTGGCTCCTGGTTTCTCTCAGGCTCAGCCCTGGGGGTTGCGGACACTTGAGCAGTAAACGAGGGGACAGAAGATTCCTCTCTCCATGTCTTTCCATTTCTCCCTCTGTAACTCCGCCCCTCCAATATATAAACCTTAGTCCTTAAAAATACGAAATAAAAATGCAACTTTGCTGACACTAGAGTGAGACATTCATAATAATTTGCTACATTCAACTTATTAAGTGGTAAAGGGAAAGCATACAGGCAATTATTAAAGTATTAATGTATGTTTTATGTTATTACCCTATTTTCTGTGTTTTGTCATGATGGTAACTAATATTATTGGTAAACCTGAACACTTCCAACTGCTTTCAATTAATACTAATGTCAAAACAAGAGTATAATTTTTTAAAACAGTGAAGTATATGTCTGGTTTATATTCTTGAAAAAGAAATATATACCTCCTTAGACACAAAAACTTAGTCAAATAGATTAACTATATTTGTATACATTAAGAACTTTATAATTCAATTTCCTATAGTACCAGGGATACTCCTCTATCCCAGTATCTCTATGGAGAACATAAAACAGATTTCATCTTGCAATGTTATCAGATGAGAAAAAATTATATTGATTAAGTGATGGTGGTTTTGATCAAATACACGAGAATGAAATAGCTGATTTTAAAACTCCACTCTTCATAAAAGCGCCTGTTCAAGTCATGGCTGCTCCTTCCCCATTTTTTTTAAAGATTTATTTTGTTTTATTTTTATTGGAAAAGCAGTTATACAAAGAGAAGGAGATACAGAGAGAAAGATCTGTCTGTTAGTTCACTCCCCAAATGGCCACAATGGCCGTGAGTAGGCCAGTCAGAACAGAAGCTTCTTCCGGGTTTCTCACATGGGTGCAAGGATGCAAGAACTTGACCTACCCTCACTACCTAATGTGCTACCATCCGGACCCGTTAGCAGGGAGCAGTTTGGGAAGTGAAGTAGCCAGGACTCAAACCAGTGCCCATATAGCATGGTGACACTGCTGGCAACAACTTTACCCACTACACCACAGTGCTGGTCCCTATAATTCTTTGAAAACAAATAAATACATGCTTTTTCTTCTTTTACAGTTACAATTAGTTACAATCAAATTTTAAGATGAAAAACTTATTCACATTGAATGTAAATAACGCCTCAAAGAAAATACGTAATACAGGGCCCGGCACGATGCATAATGGCTAAAATCCTCGCCTTGAACACGCCAGGATCCCATATGGGCGCTGGTTCTAATCCTGGCAGGCCCACTTCCCATACAGCTCCCTGCTTGTGGCCTGAGAAAGCAGTGGAGGACCGCCCAAAGCCTTGGGACCCTGCACCTGCATAGGAGACCTGGAGGAAGCTCCTGGCTCCTGGCTTCGGATTGGTGCAGCTCCAGCCATTGTGGCCACTTGGGGAGTGAACCATTGGATGGAAGATCTTCCTCTCTGTCTCTCCTCCTCTCTGTATATCTGCCTTTCTAATAAAAATAAATAAATCTGGGCCTGGCGGCGTGGCCTAGCGGCTAAAGTCCTCGCCTTGAAAGCCCCGAGATCCCATATGGGCGCCGATTCTAATCCCAGCAGCTCCACTTCCCATCCAGCTCCCTGCTTGTGGCCTGGGAAAGCAGTTAAGGACAGCCCAAAGCTTTGGGACCCTGCACCCGCCTGGGAGACCCGGAGGAGGTTCCAGGTTCCTGGCTTCGGATCGGTGCGCATTGGCCCATTGCGGCTCACTTGGGGAGTGAATCATCAGACGGAAGATCTTCCTCTCTGTCTCTCCTCCTCTGTGTATATCTGGCTGTAATAAAATGAATAAATCTTTAAAAAAAAAATCTTTTTAAAAAACCAAAAAATCTTTTTTAAAAAGGCCATATGTATCACTTTTACTGAAAATACAATATCCGGGAAAACTATTTTAAATTTGTCAAGCAAATTAGTAGGGATTATGTGTTATTCAAGTTTTTACAATTTTCTGACTGATTAATTTTAAATATTGGTATTTTAAAATTTTGTCTCTATTTTTATTGGGAAGGCAGATTTACAGAGAGGAGAGTGAGAAGGTCCGATTTTCCATCCTCTGGTTCGTTCACCAAACAACAGAGACAGCTGGAGCTCAGTCGATCCAAAGCCAGGAGCCAGGAGCTCTTCCGGGTCTCCCACACAGGTCAGGGCTCAGCTCAGGTTGATTCCTGGCGGTTCCATTTCCAATCCAGTTCCCTGTTAATGCACCTGGGAGAGCAGAGGAAGATGGCCCACACGCATGGGCCCACACATCCCTGCAGGAGACTGAGGTAAGGCTACTGACTTCTTTCTTATTGCTTCCAATTGGCCAGCCCTCACCCTTGCAGCCATCTGGCCAGTGATCCAGGGGATGGAAGATCTCTTTCTCTCTCTCTTCCTGCCTGTAACTCCACCTTTCAAGTAAAAATAACTTAAAAAAAAATGTTGGATGAGTTTTGGCAAAAATTCCTCTGGGGGCACTTGAGATAAATGAGTACTGAATATTCAGAATATGCTGCAGCTGACATTTTGCATTTTTGAAAAGTGGGATGAATATCATTACATTTTCAAAAAAAGTGTGTCCTCTCTACCCACCCCTGGGGGGGCGGGGCGTGGAGAAGTAGCATTTTGAATGATTTTCATCATATCCTCAGAGATGCGCTCTCTCTAAGGATTCAATCCATTTAGGAAATTACTTCCTAGAACTTGTGCTAAAAAATGAAGTGGCCTTATTTATCATGTTTGCTTTGAGGGGGGAATGGTGTGTTTCAGATCAGGCATCACAGTGACCAAAATACCTCCCATCTGTCAACCTTATATTCCTCTTATTTCGTTTAGCGTGATGCACTTTGGCAGCACTCGTCGGGAAAAGCCAACAAGAACCTATTTTTACCATTGTGAAAAGCATGCCAGCTTGGCCTGGGTGTGGGGCAATGGGCACGACAATGCTGGATGAGAGTATAACTTGGAAGATAATTTGGCAATCCACAGGGCATCAACATTTTAAGCATGCATTTCCTTTGGCAGAGAGACTCAGCTCCTGGGAATTTATCCCACTGAATGAATTGGATAATCATGCAAAGCCACACATAAAGGGCCTTCCTAACCCACTGCTTACAACAAGGGTACGTTAGAAACCACCTAACTCTCCATCCCCAGGAGACCAAATGCATGATAGCATATTCATACTATCACACTCAGAGGAGTGTTTGTCATGTATCAAAACCACTGCACATACCTGTGCCTGTTGTTAATGAAAGGGTACAAGGTAGCATCTACCCTCTGGGCTGTGAACATCTTCCGGCATCCCCAGGACAACGTCCGGGTGGATACTCAGCAAAATAACATGATTATCTCTGGGTTGTGATTTTTCGTTTGTTTCTTCATCCGTTTTATGCTTTTTGAAACTAACTCATGAGCACACATCGTATATTTAATTATAAAATACTGGGTCCTCACAGAGCAGGGAGAGGAGACTCCCATAGTCCCACCTCTTCCTATAAGGGCAGCGGTTCCATTGGCTAATAGAAGGATAGGCTGTGCTTTGAGTTCCGCTGATAAAACCCTGGTGATCCAGCTGCTGCTGGACTCTTCCAGGAAGACTCAACAATGACATCCAGCTTGGAAAACCATCTTGCAACATCCTTTTTTATTTGACAATTTCCCTCCTACCAACCCAAACACTGCTCCATTTGCTTTTCTCTACTCAAAGCCCCATTCTTAATTCAGTTAAAATCGCTTTGTCTTCTGGAAGGAAAAGGAAGGGAGCTCTTCATGTGTTACACGCAGGACACCTTCACCCTGGAGCCCACCGCCCACCAGGCTCTGTCCATCAAGCTTGGGAACCTTGTGTAAATATCACCTCTGGTTGCTGGCTTGCTTGAGTGCATCGGTTTATCAAGGCTGATCTTTTTCCCAAGGCTGGAGCACACGGATTCGTGGACTTTAGAACAGCAAGAGACTCTGAAAAACAACTAAACTGGTTGCTCCAATTTTTGGATTCATTCCAAGGACATGAAGTGACCCTGCCAAGAATGAAACCATTGCCTGGCCACTGTTAAGTCTGTGGAGAATTAGGATTCGTGTTTTTGTTTGTTTGTTTTTACTGTTTGTTAGCAATCATTGCTGTAAGTACCTTCGTCAGGGGGAGAACAGAGAGGAAGAAGAAGAATCTCAAGGTAGTCATTTTGGTAACTGTTGACAACATCTGTAAGTCCTTGTAGTGAAGAAATGTGAAATGCATGGTTGGATGAAATGTTTACAAATCTCTGGCAGAGGTGGCTGTTTGGCCCATGGTTAAGATACTGCTTAGGAAGTCCACAGTCCACATGGGTGTGTCTGGCTTTGAGTGATGGCTCTGCTTCTGGTTCCAGCTTCCTGCTAATGCACCTGCTACAAGGCCCCAGGTGATGCTCATGGACTTGGGTCTATAGTGCCACCGGTGAGACCCAAACTGTGTCCCTCTTCCCCGGCTTTGGTCTGGCCCAGCCCAGACTTCTGAAAGCATTTGGGGGATGAACTGATAAGTGGCTGATTTCTCTCTCTTTCTCTCTCCCTCTCAAGAAATAAAATGAGCAAAGTTTGAAAAGTTTTCAAATTCCATCTGCCTGACACTCCTATTGCCACTGATATTTGAATTTGTAGAAGTTAACATGTATTGTACCACAATTAGCTATATAGGCAGAGAATGGTCATGAATTACAGATATAATACAGTAAAACACACACACAGTTCATTGAGAAGCTGAGTCATTCAGACACGCACATCTGACATCTCTCAGCTCAGCTTTGGAAAGCCGCCTTCTGCTAGCTCTTAGGAAAGGCCCCGTGCCTCCGCTTTCCCTGTATTTAGTTGGACTAGATCTTCCTCAGTGTGGTGGTTAGTCAGTCTGGAACTCTGCTGGTGGCTGCATGGAGAGGTGAGTTGGGGAAAGTTGAAGATCTTCCCTGTCGAAGCTGATAGAAGAAGCTGGCTGGGACAGCCAGCACCACTCACTACTGAGTCCACAGGATACCTTCACTTCCGTTCCGGGAACAGTCACTTCCGGATTCCCCAGAAAGCAGGCCCAGGCACAGCAGTTAGAAGTGCAGACAGCACCAGTATTCAGGACCCAGCCTGGAAGCTGACATAGCAGGCAAGAGGGCGTGTGTGTGTATGGGTGGGGGGAGGAGGGCTTGCATCTGAGATCATTTGAGGACAGGCACCAACACAAAGCCCAGTCACTCCTGCCTAGGCAGGGCGTGGGAAGGATGGCAACTCATCACTCTCTCTAGGGACTCATCCCTGCAAACGGCTTGAGACCAGCGAAACGGGGCGAGTCCCTGGAGACAACGGGCCCTGGTGGGTTCTCATTGGGGCATTCACAGTCGGGGGAACCTGGGTTCAGCAGTTCCTGCATAGGTCTCGTAACAGGTGCACACACACAGAGGAGGGAGAATTCTCGTGAGAAGTTAAGCTTCTGCTTTGTGGGGACCCGGTGGGCACACCTGCAATCTGTGATCAGCTGTTCAGGAAAGGAGGGCGAAAAGCTCTCCATGGGTCAGTCCACCGGCACACTTGCTTCCTCCCGAAAGCCTGACTTCTGCCCCTGGAGGCGATGGCTAGGGGTGACCTTTTTCCTGTCAAGGGCTGATTGAATCTATAACGTCATCCACGGGCCACACAAAGTTATCTACTTCAGTATTAATCCGCCATAGATTTACTGAGTCTCGAGTCTCACTGGCAGGTGCCTTGGAAAATGGTCTTGTGGGCCTTGTGCGACCCGTGGAGCTTTCCAGCAACCAGGATACGGAGGATAATCTTTCCTCAGAAAGATTTTATTACAGTCACAAAATGCCATCTCCATAACACCCTGTCCCCTGGTTGGCTGAATATCCAGGTACTCTGCTTGTATGGGCTGGCCAAGTAAACTCATTAAACTGATCATGACATCAGTTAAGTATCCCTGAGTATCACTGAGTGAAGGGCCTAGTGTTTGTCCCAGAAGCCAGGCCTGTGAGAGGTGATGACTCCATCCTGGGAAACAGGTGGCTGCTGGCCTTCTACCAGGCTTCCCCGAAGCAGACACAGGCCGCTCCATCATCTGTTCCATCGAAGGCTCCCAAAATGTTGAGAATGGGAGATTGATAACCAAACACACACAGCTTGTCCCAGAGATGTGGAAATTGGAAAGCAAGGGAGGCTGAGTCCTCTGACAAAGAACTCAGCAGGGGCCTGGGGTGGACATGGGAGTGGGGGATACAGCGACTTCGTGCAAGAGACAGACCTGGGCTTCACTTACAGCTTTGTCACTTCTGCATGTGAGGAACTTCAGCAAATGACTACATTGTTAAATTCTCTTGTTTGAGCTATCATTTACATACATGTGATATTTAATAATATTTCAGTGTGTATGCCAATGAGTTTGAACAGGCTCACACTCCTGTGTCATCCTCCACAGGTGTCGAGATGTAGGACAAACTCCTGGTACTGCTTCCCAGTCTGTTCCCGCACGCACCATTCCTGGCCCTCGCTGACTCTGGCACATTCCCTCAGGTAACACAGAGCACCTACTCTGGGTCAGGGTTGGTCCTGGGGGGCTGGGATCCAGGAGTGACTAAGCCACTCACAACCTTCCTTGTGTAGGAGGAAGTAGCAAGTCGGCCATGTAAGTGAAGGGTGAGTCTGGGAGGCCAAATGGTGACAGCTATCCAGGGCAGTGGGGCGTGGTCAGGCAGAGCCAGAGCGGGGCGGGGCCCGCGTTGCTGTTTTGAATGGGTGAGTCAGGGTGAGGTGATGTTTTGAGCAAAGACCTGGTAGAAGTGACGGCAAGAGTGAGGCTGGCATCAGGGCAATGAACCCAGGAGCCCTCGGCTCCGTGGTGGGTGCTGCTGTGATATTTGAGAAATGGTGAAGAGTGTGGCGTGGCTGGAGTGCAGGGATCCAGATGGAAAGCAGGCTAGGTGAAGAGAGGACGCAGGTGGTGCAGGCAGGAGAAGGCCTTGCTGCCAAAGGGGAAAAACCGCTCCCTTTTAACCCCGGGGACTTGGAGCCCCTGCAGGGTTTTCAGCAGAGCCTCGGTGTTCGGCAGTCACCTGTAGGGGCCAAGGGCAGAACTGAAGTGCTGAGTACATAGTAAATGTTTAATACAGTTATTTTGAGAGTATTGATTCCTTCGTACAAACGAGGCGGTGACCTCTCTGTGTGTTTGTGATTGGTTCAAGTGCAAATTCTCTCATTTACTTAGCAAGTGTTTATGCAGCATCATGCTACTGGGTGCTGCAGCTTACTCTGAAAACACAAGATTGCTTTAAATTCATAGAAGCAGAGAGTACAATGGCAGTAGCCAGGGACTGCAGGCAGGAGCAAAACAGGAATTGTTTCATGGCTATACAGTTTCAGTTATGCAAGATATAAAAAAAAATTCTACAGAGCCATTGCATACTGTTAACAGTACTGAGCTGCACGGTGACAAATGGCCAAGATGGTGAGCTGTATGCTGTCTCTTTGTGACTATTAAAAATAAACCAGGCCCGGCACAATAGCGTAGCGGTTGAAGTCCTCGCCTTGCACGTGCTGGTAGCCCATATGGGTGCCAGTTCTAATCCCAGCAGCCCCGCTTCCCATCCAGCTCCCTGCTTGTGGCCTGGGAAAGCAGTGGAGGACAGCCCAAGGCCTTGGGACCCTGCACCTGCGTAGGAGACCTGGAGGAAGCTCCTGGCTCCTGGCTTTTGGATTGGCTCAGTCCAGACATTGCGGGGCTTGGGGAGTGAACCATCGGAGGGAAGATCTTCCTCTCTTTTTCTCCTCCTTTCTGTATATCTGCCTTTCTAATAAAAATAAAATAAATCTTTAAAAAAAAATATATATATATATATAAACCAGTAAACCCCCAACGAAACCAAACAAAAAGAAAAACAAAGAAAAAATAATCAAACCAAGATTAGAATATTGCAGCATAGCATGGCATGGCTGTGTGGCAGGGTCCTTGGGTTCCCACTTGCAGTGCAGAGCTGGCACTGCGGGTGGATGGCAGGCGCGCTCTGGTTTTTTTTGTTTGTTTGTTTTAATATTTTTATTGCATTTTTTGAATTAATTTATACATTAATTACATTGTATTACGTGACAGTTTCATAGGTACTGGGATTTTCCCCACCCCTCCCCAAACCCTCCCCACATGGTGGATTCCTCCACCCCGTTGCATAACCACAGCTCAAGTTCATTTGGGATTCCCTCATTGCCCATTGTCCAGTCAAGTTCAACACCTTCTCAGGGAGACCCTCTCTGGTCTGAAGGCAGAGCCAGCAGAGTATCATCCCGCTCCGTCAAAAGCTCCAACATACCATCAGCAGCAATCCCGGTACAATGAGGCAGGTGCAGAGTCCACTGATTGACATAGTTCATCATAGAGTCTCCCCTTGCCCGGTGTTTCGCTGTCAACATATAGCTGAGGTGGTTGGTTGATCTACTCCATCTTCCATCTTTTCTTGGTTAATGTTCTGTTTCCTCCATTTTGATTGAAGGGATCCCCAAAGAGACTTTGAGGTGTTCCCAGATCAGGTTCCTATATGTATTAGCAAGCACAGTGCTCGACTCAGTCCGTCACCCCATCAGCTGGTGGTTGCAACCGCTGGGTTGGTTCTATTCTCAGCCCTGACCTCCACCGGAACCAATGAGTATTGCAGTCCATCCCGGCTCTGCCCATCACACACTCGACCCTCACCTAAACCAGTGGGATGTGTGCTGGTTGGGTGCTGCGTTCCTAACAGGCACAGGCAGCCTCGCCTTGGCATTTTGTGTTGTGTACTGTGTTTATCGCAACCGAACCTGGCCAGACCCCCACACAGCTCCAGCGCTCAGACTTGCCAGTGGATGACAGGAACCGACTCAGCCAGGTCCGCCCTCAACCCGAGCCAGATGTATGCCAGTGGGACACTTTCCATAGCCTCTTCTGGGTTGTTTTCCTCCATGCTTCCTGCGCTTATTTGTAGGGTCAGTGTCCTGTCAGAGGAACTGTTCAGGTTCCTCCATCAGACCCCTCCTGGAGTCATGTTTCGCGCATACCAGCAGGTCCACGGGCCAGCACCGCTCCTTCCATCTCTTGCCCCAGCACGAGCAGCGGCCATTCTTAACTGGTCTTCAGCCCGTTCTGGTTCCTGCGGTTGGAAGTTTCAGCCCAGCCACGGCTCATCCATACCCACATATAGCTCATATATGGCTCATTTGGGGTTGAAACCTGGCCGAATCCATCCCTCATCCACCCTGGTCCTCTGGAGCACCAAACTGTGCTGCGGTCTAACCCGGCACGGTGCGGCTTGTCCCAATCGGCACTTATGCCAAGGGAGATTACAACTGTGACCCGGCCAGAACTCAGCCCCCTTCGAGCTCCTGTGCCCCTTATTGGGAAACTCCACCCAGCCAGGGCCTTGCCCTAGTTCCCCAACCAGGCCAGTTCCCGGCCAGTACTGAGCATGCCAGTGGTTGTTCTGGGTCAGCTTAGCACATCCCACAGCCTGTGGCGTCTCCTGCCTTGTCTCCAACAGCCCTCCTAAGCCATCCAGTGGGGTCAGAGTTCCCACGGGGTTTGGTCCACACATCCCCAACCCCTTCTACCACCGGGTATGGTTTTCGAATGCCAGTCAATGTCATGATCCTGCCTACTGTGACCCCTCTGCTGATCACTCATCCGGTTAGGCAAGGGGGACATCCTGCTGGACAAGTCCAGATTTTGGTTCATGAATGAACTGATGTTCTATAATCTGTATTATAAAGTGATTACAGGTTCTTCTGAGGATGATTTACTGCAGTGGAAAATCTTTAGGACTCATTCACGCCCCAAAGCACTGTGGGTTCAGGAGGGAGCCTCCCAGGCAGCAGGTCAAAGAACCAAAAGTCCAAAGCTCTCTGGCCGGGCGGACAGCAAGTGGAGCCTGGCGCCAAATGGCACACTGGCCGTCCTGGAGCAGCTCACCACGTGTACGTGGTAGCTATTGTGTGTTCCCAGGCTTGAGGCGTGGCCATCCCAAGGCCCCCGGCAGGCAGCAAGGTGGCTGCCTGCCGGAGGTTCAAGTCCTTAGGCCCCAGTCCCGCCCCTCCTGGCTCCTCCCCCCAGCTCCAGCCACATGGCGAGCAGTAGGGGAGGCCGAGACTCGATACACAGTCCCCCGGGACTCACCCAGAAAAGGGGTAGCCATCAAGGTTCCGGCAAATCTGGGAGTAGCTCCCCACGTGTACGTGGTAGCTACTGTGTGTTCCCAGGCTTGAGGCGTGGCCATGGCGCGCCCTGGTTTTACAGTGTCTACCTGTGGGAGTCAGCTGCCCCGGGAAACGCTTGCAGCCGGCTCTCTGAGGAACACAGTGCATGTGGCGGACAACTCCAAAGTTACACCCCATTGACCTCACAAATGCAGAGGACAACACAATAAACAAACACGAGATCATATTTCCATTTTGGCCGAGGACCTGGGGAACATTTTATCCTGAGCAGAGGGAGAGATAAACGGGCAGAAATAAAACTGTGCGAAGATGGTCCTGCCTTCCCTCGTCATTCGCTTTGCAAAATCAACATAGCAAGGGAATTCTCCTTCCTTTTCTCCACTTGCCACACTTATCTAAAAGCGTCTGGACACCAAATGGAACAGTGAAGCTGAATGCGTGTTTTCTTTGCTGAAAGTATGTGATGTTAATAAGAGTATGTGTAAGTGGGTGGAGGGAAAAGGTTAGCTTTGTGCGGGAGGGGGCGGGGACAAAGAAGTATTCAAGGTAACAAACATGATAAAATGACAATTTCCAAGATTTAAGGCCAAGACCCCTGACAGGGGAGAGTTATTTCTGTTGGTTACAGGTTCCTGAAAAGTTGATTGTTTCTGTTAGAGATCTGTTTGCATGTTCGTTTAAAAGGGAGAGTGACAGAGAGAGACACAGTGACTGAGAGACGGGGTGGAAAGAGAGGGAGAGAAGAGAGAGAGAGAGATTTTTTTTCCACTGTTGATTCACGCTCTAAATAGCTGTAACCACCAGGACTGGTGCATACGAGTTCTAGTTCAAGTCCCAGTTGCTCTCCAGCTGATCCAGTACATCTGGGAAAAGGAGCAGAGGGCCCAGGACCTTGAGTCCTCACCCATGTGGGAGACCAGGATGGTGTTGGAAGCTATTGATTTCAACTTGGCGCAGTCCTAGCTGTTGTGGCTATCTGGGGCGTGAATCAAGGAATGGAAAATTCTCTCTTTTCTGCTTCTTTCTCTGTAATTATCTTTCAAGTTAATAACAAAACCTATTTTAAGTAGAAAAGTTACCCTCTTGTCATGGCTGTCAAGCAGCTCCTTCCACGTTTTTCTCCCCAGTCCCTCGGTTACAGGTGGCCTTTTCTGGCATACACAGTAAAGGTCAAGTTGGGCAACATTCCATAAAAGCATGACAATCACAAAGCCTTCTTTTATTTTTTTAAAGATTTATTTATTTTTATTACAAAGTCAGATATACAGAGAGGAGGAAAGACAGAGAGGAAGATCTTCCGTCCGATGATTCACTCCCCAAGTGAGCGCAACGGCTGGTACTGTGCCGATCCGAAGCCGGGAACCAGGAACCAGGAACCTCTTCCGGGTCTCCCACGCGGGTGCAGGGTCCCAAGGCCTTGGGCTGTCCTCAACTGCTTTCCCAGGTCACAAGCAGGGAGCTGGATGGGAAGCGGGGCTGCTGGGATTAAAACTGGCGCCCATATGGGATCCCGGAGCATTCAAGGCGAAGATTTTAGACGCTAGGCCACGCCGCCAGGCCCCCACAAAGCCTTCTAAATAGCAGAGACAAGCTACTTTTTAGACATTCTCTTCTAAACTCAGATCTTTTATTGTAATTCTGTTTAGCCAGTCATGAGGACTTACTGAAAGTGGTCAAACATTCGTTTTTGGATAGTAAAACTTTCCTTACTTCCCTTGAATTAAATAAACATCCATCAGAGATTTAAGCCGAGTGTTTTCTTCTCTTGCATGCCGGAGTTCACAGTTAACGCTTGCCCTGGTCTCAGCCAGTGTCTACCTGGTAGCCAGTTCTTGGCCCTCTGTGCTAACCAGGCCCTCCTGACATTTGCTTTCTTGATGGACACCCTGACACCTTCACCTCCACGCCGCTACTGCCATCTGAAGTGCCATAAAACTCCACATTCCTTACGGCTCTTCTCTGCCCCCTGCTCCTGGCTGCTACACTTACAGCGGCCAGATCAGTGACTTTTAATCTGCGAGTCAGTGTGCTCAAGGCGAGGGAGCTGGACCCTGGGCACGCGATTCGCTTTCCAGGGTAATGATGGCATGGCTGTTACCCCAGAGGGTCACAGCAAGCGTGCTGACATTCTATCAGCTGGTCCTGGAGGCTTCTCTGCTTCTGTTTCCCCGCTGAGTTCTGATAGAGCACTCTGAGGTCCAATTCAACACGCGTGCACATCACCTTCGTCAAACAGTGTGGCTTTAACTAACTCTTCCCGTCAACCTCAAATGGAACTTCAGTAAATAAAAGCACTCTGCCTAAGTGGCTATCTAGATAGCAATCTGGTCTTCCTAAAAGAAAGTTCATAATCTTCATTAAAATGTCTTTTTTTTTTTAATTGGAAAGGCGGATATACAGAATAGGAGAGAGAGAGGAAGATCTTCTGTTCGATGGTTCATTCCCCAAGCAGCTGAAATGGCTAGAGCTGCGCCAATCCGAAGCCAGGAGCCAGGAGCTCTTCCAGGTCTCCCACAAGGGTGCAGGGTCCCAAGGTCTTGGGCTGTCCTCGACTGCTTTCCCAGGCCACAAGCAGGGAGCTGGATGGGAAGCGGGGCTGCTGGGATTAGAACCGGTGCCCATATGGGCTCCCGGCGTGTGCAAGGCGAGGACTTTAACCACTACGCTATTGTGCCAGGCCCCATTACAATGTCTTTTGATGTGGGCTGGCACAATGGCTCAATTGGCTGATCCTCTCCCTTGCAAGTGCCAGGACACCTGTGGGTGCACACGCCGGGAGCCCATATGGGCACCGGTTCTAATCCCAGCAGCCCCGCTTCCCATCCAGTTCCCTGCTTGTGGCCTGGGAAAGCAGTCGAGGACGGCCCAAAGGCTTGGGACCCTGCACCCGCGTGGGAGACCCAGAAGAGGCTCCTGGTTTTAGATGGGCTCAGCTCCTGCCATTGTGGCCATGGAGGGAGTGAGCCAGCAGATGGAAAAATCTGTCTTTCCTCTTTGTAAATCTGCCTCTCCAATAAAAATGAATACATCTTTAAAAACATAGAGCTTCCTTCATTAGTTATGAGAGAAGGCAGATCTTGATGTTCCATCACAGGTATTTTCAGAAGACTTTGGGAGCAGGCACTTGTAACAGTAGACATCGTATCCTGTGTGGAGGTACCAGCACAAGAGTCCCGGCTTTATTCCAATTCTAGCTTCCTGCTTCCACTCCCACTGTGGGAGGCAGCGCTGATGGCTCATGTAGTGTGGTTTGGTCCCTGCCTTCCATGGGGAAGACTTGGATTGGGTTTCTGACTCCTAACGCGGCCTGCCCCACATCAGTCATTTCTGACGTCAGCAGAGAGGACCAATGTGTAGGAACTCTCTCTGCTCTAACGTCTCATTCCTGCCTGTCACACAAATAAAACTGAATTCAAATTTTTCACTTGCTGTCCATAATTTTCTCCTATGCTGAGTCTTCCAAGATTCATATTGATCGTGCAGGCCTCAGGACATGGCGTACGGTTGAACTCTGGGGTGTTGTGTGGAAAAGCCTTCCGAGCCCTGAATTGCAGTGTTCCCTTTTTCTGCTCAGACTTCTGCTGGATGCCTGCTGGGGTTTGGTGATGTTTCCCCCAGATCTTCCATTTACCCAATTAGTCTTTTGGGGAGAAAGGAAGATAGCAGAAAAGCACAAGAAGGGGGGAAAGCTGCTTCCCATGGCTGGTTAGACAACAAGATGTAATTTTCCTACTCAAGAGTCAGCCATGAGCAAACAGTGACATGGAAGGGACGGAACGCTGAGAAGTCAGAGCCTCTGTTTTCATTAAAATACACTGTTGAGCTACTTCTGTGTCCCTGTTACCCAAATCATTTCAGAAAATCGTTCTCCTCTGCGCTCTGATCCCACTGGACACCCCATCACAGGAAGGGGAAATGTCCCGAGCAGTGCCCAGAGTTTTCGAGAAGTTCACAGAATTCGTGAATTGTCGCTTGCTTCATTTTCCCCAGACCGTTTTTGAAGTACCCTGATGTGAAGGCTTGCTAGATTGAGTCTAAGGAATTTCTCTCGTGTCACCTGATCCCTGATGGAAATTCACTGACTGACTGGTCTGCTGACCTAACAAAACGGGGGACCATGGCCTCTGGCTGCAGCGTTTCGAATGGAAGCCGAGGCAGAGTGGGCCATGTGCGTGTTCGGAACAGAGACCACATTGTGACTCCCAACACAAGTCCCGCTTGTCAGTCACACAAACATCTAAGACCACAGAGGGGCATTTGATTGAGGACAAGGACGGCCAAATGGGTCTTTTGGCTTCCCCCACTTTCCCCCGAACACAAAGGGACTGGTGATGGTTTTGTTCTGGCCTCACATTCCTTCGAGAACCTATGCAGTCATTAAAAGGCAAAGAGAATGCCTGTCTGGAATCACTCCTACTACTCTGAAGAAGGCATGCTTTCGTCCTCATCCCCCAACGGGAGGAGGAAGCGTGCAGGGATCCCACCAGATTTCTTCCCTCTATTTGCTAATCATCACTTTTCCTCATTTATCTTTAGGAGCTGCCTCAGTGTCAAGCAGTTGTGGTAAACGGTCTTAAGAATCTTGGCTCTGATCTGACAGTATCTTTCAACATTTAAAATGCTGCTTTCCTATGAGCCTTTTTAGAACTGGTGTAACAGATAAACTGGGGGATGCGAAAAAATGACATAGTTACAAAGATAATCTTGGAGGCATGGCTTGTAAGATTCAAAGAATAAAAACAATTTACATATCCAACAAAGAGGGGTTGATGGAATAAATTACTGTATGTTTATACAATAGAATACTAGACTGGGCCCAGCATGGTAGCCTAGCACCTGAAGTTCTCGTCTTACACGCGCTGGGATCCCATATAGTTGCTGGTTCGAGTACCATCTGCTCCACTTCCCATCCAGCTCCCTGCCTGCAGCCTGGGAAAGCAGTGGAGGATAGCCCAAAGCCTTGGGACCCTGCGCCCGTGTGGGAGAACCAGAAGAGGCTCCTGGTTTCTGGCTTTGGATCAGCTCAGCTCCAGCCATTGTGGCACTTAGGGAGTGAACCAGCACACGGAAGATCTTTCTCAGTATCTCCTTCTCTCTGTAAATCTGACTTTGTAATAAAAATAAGCAAATTAAAAAACATATTAGAGCATCATTGCATGCAGCAAGCCTCTAAATATTGAAGTAAAGAAGGTGGAGAACAGAGCGGGTCTCTGCTGGCGGGAGGCGCCGGGGATCGGTGCACACGAGGAAAGGTACCCGTGCGGGGAGTGGATGTCTCTTTGGACCGAAGAGATGGGGAGGAGGAGATTGACTTTCCATCAGCTCTTTCATTCCTTCCTTTCTTTTTATTCTTTTCTCTCTCTCTCTCTTTTTTTTAAAAGATGTATTTATTAAGTTGAAAGGCAGAAACAGCAGGGAGAGAGAGAGGTCTTCCATCCGCTCATTCACTTCACAAATGGCCACAATGGCTGAGGCTGGGGTGGTGCAAAGCCAGGAGCCTGAGGTTTCTTCCAGGTCCCCAGAGGAGTGCAGGGACCATCTGCTGCTTTCCCAGGCACATTAGCAGGGGGCTGGATCAAAGCGGAGCAACCAGGACTCGAACTGGGGCCCACATGAAATGCCGGTACTGGCTCCCCTCTTTTCCCCTTTTCTTCTTTCTTTTTTCTTTATTTCAGTATCATTTACTTTAAAAGGCAGAGCAACAGAGAGGGAGGGACAGAAAGAGAGATCTGCCATGTTTTTCTTTACTCCACACAAGGTCACAACAGCCAATGCCAGGCTGAAGCCAGGAACTGCATCCTGATCGCCCAGCTGGGTGGCAGGGGGCCAGGAGAGCCATCCTCTGATTTCTTCTGAGTTACATTAGCAGGATCCTAGGCCAAAAGTAGAGCAGCTGGGATTTGAACCGGTGTTCTGCGATGGGATGTAGTACAGTAAGCAGTGACTTAAGCTGTGCCTCAAAGCAGGTCTCTACCATCTCTCTTCTTTCTGCCCTTTGAAGTGGGTGATATTTGCATGTCTTATCTTCCAAATTTAAATAATAGCGAAGGAAGAGAATAAACATTTACTCCAATTTTGGCTTTAGTGTGGTCATATACACCAGTTAGTATCCCATCCCCGTCCCCATAGTATCCACAATGATGCTGGTAACCCACGGATTCGGAGGTGAAGAGTAAGCCAACACTCAGAGTAGACATGATCACCTGGATGCCAGCCTGTGGTTGGGATTGTTGCAATGTTAACCTTCGGAGGAGCCCTCAGAGCTTGAAGAGTTCAAATTTCACCTGGAGGAAGGAAACCTCTCGAACACTCCCGGCAGCTACAGGCTACTTCGGAACACTGTTAGCAGCCACGAAGTGTATTTTTAATAAAATAATGATTAGAAGCCACTTCTTTGACTGAACTAAAGACATCTCCTATTTTCCAAGTCTTTCTCCAAGTTTTGACCTCTGCAGCAAGGAAGGATTAGCCAATTCTCTTTCCCCTATTTTTAAGCATTTGAAAACAATTACCATGTGTGTTTCTAAATTCACTTTCAGACTGACCTCCCCTTTGTCTTTTGTGTTTCCCTCTTGAGAAGCACTTGGTCAAAGGTGTATCTATTTTGTTCCTGCTCCTCCAAACACTGTGATACTTGGCCGAAGTCTGCTTAAATCACGACACATGGAACAGAACATGAGATCCTGGCTCCGCCGACCTTCAGAGGAATTACCATTATTATTATTATTTCCTTAAGACTTACTTCCACCAAGACTTTTTTTTTTTTTAAGATTTATTTATTTTTACTGGAAAGGCAGTTTTACAGAGTGAAGGAGAAACAGAAAGAAAGATCTTCTGTCCACTGGTTCACTCCCCAAGTGTCCGCAACAGCTGGAGTTGAGCCGATTTTCTGGTTCTCCCATGCGGGTGCGGGGTCCCAAGGCTTTGGGCTGTCCTTGACTGCTTTCCCAGGCCACAAGCAGGGAGCTGGATGGAAAGTGGAGCAGCTGGTACACGAACTGGCACCCGTATGGGATCCTTGTGCATTCAAGGCGAGGACTGTAGCCACTGAGCTACTGTGCCGGGGCCCCCACCTAGATTTCTTTAAAAACTTTAGTGTCCCTCCACAGTCCTCCTTTTATTTTTTTTACGGCTTGTTACTTATTTTTTGAAAGAGAGAATCAGAGAGGGAGAGACAGAGAGGTTTTTAATCTGCTTGTTCAGTTTCCAAATGGCCCCAGCAAAGGGGGTGGACCAGGAGTCAGGAGGTTCGTCTGGATCTCCCAAGCAGTGCGGCGGCCCAAGCACTTAGGCCACCCTCCACTGCTTTACCAAGCAAATTAGTAGGGAGCTGGAAGTGGAGCAGCCAGGAGCTGAAAAGGTACCCATGAGATACCGATGCTGAGGTTGGTGACTTACTCTGCTCTATCCTCCACAGTGCTGTCCTCTGTTCCCTTTTGCTCACCTCCGCAGGTGTGTGGCTGTCAATGGCTTACATCAGCAGTGCCATCTGAGTCTCCCACAGGTGTGGCAGAAACCCAGGAACTTGGGCCAGTATCTACACTTGTTCCCTCTCATGTGGAATGCAAGATTCTCATAACCCACCTGACTCCCTATATCTACACATACCCTCCATCTTTAGCTACCAAGATATCAAAATGTCAAGAGAAGTCTAATGCTTTTAAATCATTTGAAGACATACATATATGTATATATATATTTTAAAGATTTATTTATTTTATTACAGCCAGATATACAGAGAGGAGGAGAAGAGACAGAGAGGAAGATCTTCCGTCCGATGATTCACTCCCCAAGTGAGCCGCAATGGCCGGTGCTGCGCCGATCCGAAGCCGGGAACCAGGAACCTCTTCCAGGTCTCCCACGCGGGTGCAGTGTCCCAATGCATTGGGCCGTCCTCGACTGTTCTCCCAGGCCACAAGCAGGGAGCTGGATGGGAAGTGGAGCTGCCTGGACCAGAACCGGCACCCATATGGGATCCCAGGGTGTTCAAGGCGAGGACTTTAGCCGCTAGGCCACACCACCGGGCCCTATATGTATCTTTTGTTGACAAATGCTCTAGCCATTTTACCATGGGGTAAAACTTCAGGTGAGCCTCTGGGCTCTGTGAACCAAGCAGCTGCAACAGCTGCCAGCTCACATGAGCAGAATGGGAGCCTGTGGCAAAGCCGCTCCTCCTAGATACACGGTGCACTAGGGGTGCCAACCTGTATTTGATCAGGAAAAGGAACTACTGGGAGGAATTCAACCAAACAAAGGCTCAACAACTACTCACTGACATGAATGTGTGTGTGCCAGGCTCATTGCCTCAAGTGAAACTTCTTCTCTCACAAAATTGTTATTTACACATTACTGTGGATATGCTGGAAAAGGCTCCTGTGGTCTGTATTTGAAATGTATAACCACTTCCCTCCGTCTTGCCACAGTTGATACTAATTACTTCCACTATTTCGAGGGGAATGCACCCACTAAGGATGAATGAAAACACAAATTTTACACAGTGATGCTCATTCATAGAAAATGGGTGTATGTATGGCCTTGTTGGTTTTATTCTCATCAGGTACCTGTACCCACATTCACCTGCTGCAGGAGAAAGAGGCGGCGGTCAGGAGCTCACCTAATGAGGCTTAGCCGCATTTTCAGGGATTAGCATTTGTTAGGAACTAGAAGCTTCTGTTCCCCCCAAGGTCCTATGCTGGAGTTTAAACCCTCACTGCGACAGTATCAGAAGGACTCTGTGTGAAACCACTGGACTCAGGTGAAGTTGAGAGAGTGGAGTTATCGGGACGAGATTAGGGCCCCCATAGAAACAGACACAAAAAGCCTTGTTGCCAGTGGCCGGCTGGCTGCAAGCAAGGAGCGGGGCTCGCAGCAAGAAGCCAATCTTTGCGTATCACCGGGGTCGGCTTGAAGAACTGGGAGGAACCAGCATCTGCTTTTGCAGCCACTGTGCAAAGGTGTCCACTTGTCATCACATCTGTTTAGAAATCAGAGACTTGGTATAAACAGCTCGGGGCAATTTTAGTTGTTGATCTATGGGATATTTCTACTGGAGACACATTCATATCAGGGCATAAAATCAGGACTTTCTCTGCTCTGAGCATCGTAAAATGAAACCTTTAGGAATCATAGTTACTATGCATTAGCACGAGGTGTTGAAGATCTTGCCCTCAGCAACAGGATGGTGTTTGGAAAAGTCTCTGCAACAGGTGTCTCAGTGTGGGTGTGCGCAGTGACCAGTCTCACCCTAACCCACCCTTCAATGGTCCCATGTGCCGAGACCAGGGAAAAGCAGAAGTCCATGCTCAAAAAGGTTTTTTAAAGTGAGTCATTATTGTATCACCATGCTGGTGAACTGCTTTGTGTCCTTAGTTATTGTCACTGCTCTTTGGTACCTTTTTTTTTTTTTAAAAAGATTGACTTTATTGGAAAGGCAGATTTACAGAGAGAAGGTGAGGCAGAAAGATCTTCCACCTGCTGGTTTACTCCCTAAAAGACTGCAATGGCTAGAGTTGAGCTGATCTGAAGCCAAGAGCTGGAAGCTTCCTCTGGGTCTCCCGCACGGGTGCAGGGTCCCTAAGACTTCGGGTTGTCCTCCACTGCTTTCCCAGGCCACAGCAGGGAGCTGGATGGGAGGTGGAGCAGCCAAGAGACAAACTGGTGCCTATATGGTATCCAGCGCTTGCAAGGCTGATTAGCCAACAGCGCCATTGTCCCAGGTCCGTGGCACATCTTAGATATTGGAGGGAGACCCTAACTAAATAGCACAGTGTTGGGGCAGAAGATGCCATTTGTGATACTGGCATCCCAAGCGAAGTGGCATCTGAGTGCTGGTTTGAGTCTTGACTGCTCTCATACCCTACAAGCTCCCGCTGCTGTGTCTGGGAAAGCAGTGGAGGACGGCCAAGTGCTCAGGCCCTGCCACCCACACGCAAGGTCAGGACGGCATTGCTGGCTCCTGGCTTTGGCCGGACCCAAGCCTGGCTGTTGTGGTCATTTGTGGTCTTTCTGCCTTTCAAATAATAAATCTTGGAAAGATACACAGCATAGTTCTTCTGTTCTCTGATTTTATGCATTTCAATTTCAACATAAAAGAGACGTGAGCGTGTTCTCGTGGGTAATAAGGTAACTTTATTGTCTGCAGTCTTTTCCACACCAACCATTGTTAGCTTTTCCATGTGGAAGACATCAAGTTTTAAAACGGTAAAGTTATTGTTAAAAAGAAACAGTGGGCAGTAGAAATGACGAAGATTGGGTTTCTGTTTTCTTCTTCTTTTTTTTTTTTTTTTGTCTTAAAGTAGAAAACAGAAGTGGCTGGGGGAAAACAGATATGAGAGAACTATTCTAGGTTGCTCAAACCACAGAAACAGCTTTAGGAACCAGAGGAGGTGGTGCTGGGCGAGCGTGGGCAAGAGAAGGGACAGGCAAGTGGTCTGGAAGGGCGGGATTTCCCATGGATGTTGGAGGTATTTGCTCGGCACTAACAACCTTAGCATTTCCTTCTGGGTTGCTATGGTTCCTGGTTTCCTGGCTGTCTATAATTTTATCATACAATCTAATAAATGTTTTATTTAGCACAAAGTCCATTCGAAGTAGAGAGCTAGCTTCTAATTCTATCCAATACCTGCACAGTCACACCTCAGGCATGCAGCGAGTGAGAAGTAACTTCGAGACCTGGGTGGTGTTCATTCCAAGTTTACTGCTTTGTTTAAAGCTATCCTGTCTTGGTTTCCTCATTGAGTAGATTCCTGGGGTGGGAGGGTGGGGAGGAGGAGGAAAGGGAAATTAGTACTGCTGTGGAAGTGGAATTCAGGCTGGAGTGAGAGTTGGAGACACTCAAGGGCTCATAGAAAATTACAATCAGCTGATAACAGAACAGGTGCCCAAGGGCTGCCCTGCACCCCACAATGGGGCTCCCGCAAATGCTTCTGTGCAGAACCCACTCTGGCGGGAGTCCTGGAACCCTTCCCCAGCGTCAGTTCTCTCCCTCAGGGCACTCAAGACAGCCACCTGTGCAACTTTAGACAAGGCGCTGGTTAAAGAAGGCAAAGTTCTTGCCGCTTGTGGGAGACATGGGAATGGCATCCCAGGCACTGACAACCCTTGTGTGCTGAAAAGGAAATGAGACCTTAGCACAAGAGATGGAAGCCACCAGCACACGACGTCATCCGGCAGGTGCGGTGGCAGCGCCAAAGGTTTTCATGCACTCCAACTGGGCTTTGCAAAGCGAAAGCAAACCCACATGGAGGAACATCACTGCAGAGCAGAACAGTCTAGAATCCTCACTGGGGCATTATTGCCTTGGTCTTGAGGTAAGTAGGCAGAGGTCACACCTCACTGTGAGACACAGAATCAAAGCTGAGGGAAGGGCTCTAAGAAGACATTCCCCACAGGAATGTGATGACTCATGGAGGGGGTCCAGAAATCCCAAGTACAAATCTCATATAAAGAAGGATCACATTACGTCATGTGTATGATTCGATTTCAAAATTCCTAGTCCTGTTACATTATATTATTTAGATCATAACAGTAAAAAAATCAAATTACATTCATATGAAACTTTTATAAAAAGAAATCAAATGCATTTTTATGAAATTTTATAGTACAATTATTTGCCAGTGGATCTTTTCTTAGGTCACAGTATTTATAATTTCATTTACATCTGGGTAATTTTTTAAAATTAAGAAGCAAAAGGAAGTCAATAGAAATCTCAACGTTCGTTTGCAAAACTCCCTTCGGTTTGCAGGCCAGTGCCACGTGGCGACGTCGGCTTGTCCTCCAGCTGGGGCTGGCAACCAGAGCTGGCCTGCTCAGGCAACCTGCAGGCCTCGGCTCATTAGGAATGCTTTCTGGTTTGGCTCGCGCTGCAGGAAATTCTGGAGCATGTCCATGCCGTCCAGAGATCCCCCAGGTCTCAGGATTAGGTTTCTGTATTTCATTCCAACCTAATAAAATAAAACATCATGCCTAATAACTCTCAGTTCAATAGCAGTTTTCCAAATCCCTAGATGCAGGAGACAAGGGGCAGGGGTGCAGGCAGAGGGACGGCGTCTATTCTGGTAGTAAGAGATGGGGAGCCCTCGGGTCTTGCGTGCTGTGCTTTGCTACGGCCCTGTCTCCTTAGATGCTCGGCAGTGGCCCGACAACGCGAGCACACACACATGAGACAGCCAAAACAGACCCTGTGGCACATCCCTGTCGTCACCGCATCCCAAACCCGACTCCCACAGAATGACAAAAGCATGTGTCCTAGAACAGCACCACTGAGAAATGGCTCCCGCTGTTTTTAGGAGCGGGGGAGGCTCATAAAAAACAAAAGAATTCATCACATATGGATGGGGAGCAGGAGAACAGACCCTGGGTGCAGACAAGAAATCTGTTCCCTTTTAAATAAAATAAGGAGACAGAAACGAAAAATAAATGAGCAAAGACAAGCCCCTGGGTACAGGGGTGGCCACCTCTGCCTGGCGGGCTAGAAAGGCAGCCCTCTGGGGTGAAGAGCTGAGATCTGAAAACCCATCACAGGAATTCTGTTTACATGAACACACAAGCAGAAGAATTCAGAGAACAGCTGTTCGGTATCTGTTATTCTAACTTCCCGTGTAGTGAAGACAAGACAGTGCAATGGAAATGCAAGCAAACAGTTTACAGAATGCCACTCCAATTTGTATCTATTACGTCACTCAATCAATAGGACAAGCATTTGGGGACGGTACCTTTTGACTTACAAATAAGGTTCCGTTTGGTATAGTCATCAGGGTTACATCTAGTTAAATTGCTAAGGAAATAAAGTATGGAGGAAATTTATCAAGTTAATCAACTAACTAATGTTCTAACAGGAACACAAAACCAAAAACTTTTGGGGCTGGTGCTGTGGCACGGTGGGTAAGACTGCCATCTGCATTATCAACATCTCATGAGGGTGGCGATTTGTGTCCGGACTGCTGTGGCCCTGACTTAGCCCTCTGCTAATGTGCCTGGGAAAGCAGCACCATGGGTGCCTCCCCGCACCCACGTGGGAGACCCTGAGAAGGCCCCCGGTGTCTGGCTTCAGCCTGGCCTGGCTCTGGCCGCTGGGGCTATCCACACAGTAAACTAGAGGGTGGGAGATCCTTCGCTCTCTGATTCCCGAAAATAGATGAATAAAAATAAAAATGTTGGTGTTACTTTTGACCGCAAGCAGAAATCAACTGTAACTTAATCATCTATAGGTTAGTATCTAACTGGATCCCAATCTAGAGTAAATAATCGGGCCGCGCACGATGGCCTGACTGGCTAATTTCCTGCTTTGCAAACACTGGCATCCCATATGGGCTGCTCCTCTTCCTATCCAGCTGCCTGCATGTGGCCTGGGGAGGCAGGGGAGAACGGTCATTTGGGAAGTAAACCAGTAGATGGAAGATCTTTATGTCTCGCCTCTCTGTAAGCCTGCCTTTCCAATAACAAATAAATAAATCTAAAAAAAAAAAAGTACATAATCAGGGCTAGTGCATTGTTGTAACAGACCAATCCTCTACTCTTGGGTACTGGCATCCCATAGGGGTGCTGGTTCGTGTCCTGGCTGCTCCACTTTTGATCCATCTCTGGCTGTTGTGGCTTTGTGGGGAGTGAAGCAACGGATAGAAGACCCCTCTGTCTCTCTTTCTCTCTGTAACTCTATAACTTTCCAGGTACAATAAATGAGTCTTAAAAAAGAAAGAGTAGATAATCCAAATTCTCATAACACTAGGGTTGCACTGTCTAATGCAATTATAACATGAGGCACACACATAGCTGAAATTTTCTACTAACTACATTTTACAAAACGGAGGTGAGTGAATGGCACAGTGGCATCCCAAGGGGTGGGCTTGGGTTGCAGTCCTGGCTCTACGTCCTATCCCAGCTGCCTGAGGACGCACAGCCTGGGGGCGGCAGAGGATGTCCCAGGTGCTCAGGTCCATGCACAGGAGAGCGCCGGGCTGACTGCCTGACTCCTGGCTCCATCTCAGCCTACCTTTGGCTGTTACAGGAATGTGGGGAACCAGGATTTGCATATGTGTTCTCTTCTGGGCTCCTCTATCACTCAGATAAATGAGAAAAAAATAAATAAATAAAATTCTGAAATTAGAACAATAGATAAAAGTAATAAAATGCTGTTGAGATCATTGTGTCTGCACGAATCAAAATTTAAAATGAGCCATACTGTTGTTGTAACTCCTTCAGATCCAGTGTTTTTTCATGTACTGCAGACATCCCTTCCGTTCTGCAGTTAGACTAGCCTCAGGTCAAGTGCTCAGCGCCACGTGTGGCCACAGCACGCAGAAGTGCTGCTAGAGCGCACGGCCCTCGGGCAGCAGCATCCTGGGGCCCCACTGGGACGGCACGGAGTAGCCTCGTTTCCCCTGGAAACTTTGGACATTTTAGTCAATGGAGGAGGCCTGCAATCAGACACGGCCTCCCCGAAAGCCTCGGAGACGAGGGCTGGGACCAGGATTCACTTTGGTCTGGGCAGCAGTGGGGAATGATGTGCCATTTCCGGCAAGGTGTGTCACAGCGGTAACCTGGAATCTAAAGTGTGAGTGATGGTGACTCTGTTCTGTTTTTTTAAAGATCTATCCATTTATTTGAAAGCCAGCATTACAGAGAGAGAAAGAGCTACCTTCCAAACGCTGGTTCATTCCCCAGATGGTGGCAATGGCTGAGGTTGGGTGAGGCCAAAGCCAGGAAGTCAGCAGCTTCCTCTAGGTCTCCCACATGGGTGCAGGGACCCAAGCACTTGAGCCTTCTTTTGCTGCTTTTCCCAAGTCATTAACAACAAGGTATCTGGGACATAAACTGGTACCTATATGGGATGCTGCCATCTCCGGCAGCTGCCTGACACACTGTGCCACAACACATAGCGCCAACTGATGGCTGTTCCCATCATAGGATTTCTTATTCCAAGAAGTTTTTTAATCCAACCACTGTTTTGTTCCCTTTCCTTTGTTCCCTTGCCCAATGTGTCTACGGGCGACCAGTGTTAAGTGAGCGGGTGGGGCGAGGCCAGATTGTGCTCTCTGGGAACAGCAATACAGGAAGGACTTGGCAAACAGAGGAGTAAAATTCGTCTGCAAACACCTCCCCCCCAAAAAAAAACCATCAAAAAAACCATTTTAAACCTTTTATGGAAAACTTAAAAAGTATGTGAGAGTACATCAAAAAGTTCATGGAAATGGAATTTAAAAGGAAGCTTATTTTGAACACAAAACTTGAAATCCGTGCATGAGAGGATCTTTGAAAAGTTAATGCAAAGCGCATATTATGACAAAACCATGCATGTAGTAAAAAAAATTTTTTAAGAGATTTATTTATTGGAAAATCAGAGTTCCAGAGAGAGAATCAGTGTGAGAGAGTGATCTTTGGTTTGTTGGTTCGGTGCCTACATGGCCAGACCGCACTGAAGCCAGGAGCCAGGAGCTTCGCTGGACGCGGGTGGCAGGGATGCGGGGCCCTGGGCCTTTGCCCGCTGCCTCCTCCAGCAGGGAGCTGGATCAAGGCACAAGGGTACCGGGCGTCCTGATCTGGGACACAAATGTCAGAAGCAGCAGCTTAATCCACTGTGCTACAACACTCACCCCTCAAAATGATTTTATGTGAAGGAAAAATCCATTTATCTTTAAATTCCATTTGCTCATGAACACTAATTGGGACAACTGTATAATAAACTGCATGTATACCTGTCACCCAACCTCAATAATATTAATCTGTGAAAAATTTAAAAATAAACCGATATATCTAATATTTTATTTGTATTTATTTTACAGGCAAAGAGGCAGACAGAGAGTGATCCTGTATGCATTGATTTTTCTCCCTAAATTCCCACCAGCGCCAGGGGTAGGCCAGACCTAAGACAGGGGTCTGCTTTCGATTCAGGTCTGCCACCTGGGTGACCATCACCTGTTGCCCACCAGTGTGGGTCCCAGCAGGAAGCTGGGCTAGAAGGAACCCAGGCACCCCAATCTGGGATGTGGGCACCCCAGGTGGCTTCACTGTGTGCCAAATGCCCACACCTTATGTTTTATTTATTGATCGTATTTTAAAAGATTGATTGATTGATTTGATAGGTAGAGTTATACAGACAGTGAGAGAGGAGAGCTCTCACCTGCTGGTTCACTCTCCGGTTGGCCAATAACGGCTGGAGGTGAGACAGTCGGAAGCCAGAAGCTTTTTCTGAGTTTCCCACATGGATGCAGGGACCCAGGCACTTGGGCCATGCGCCACTGCTCTACTGGGCACACTAGCAGGGAGCTGGACTGGAAGTGGAGCAGCTGGGACTCAAACTGAGCCCACCGGGGATGCTGAGTACGGGTGGCGGCTTTACCCGTCACGCCGCAGCGCCAGGGTCCCCATCGCCCATTAAAGTAAAAAAGATATTTCATTCCATAGATATTACAGGAACATTAATGAAAATCTACATGGAGATTTTGTTCCACTCCCTTCTTGCCTGGAGCATCTGTTCTGAGAAGTCGGCAGTGATTCTGATGGTCCTGCCCCTAAATGTAAGCTTCTCTTTGGTTCGTGCTAACCTTAGGATTCTTTCTTTGTATTCATTGGAGGGTAGCTTGATTACCACGTGTCTTGGGGAGGATCGTTTTACATGGAGATTTAAAAAAACTATATCACCCTCTCCCCAAATGTTGCCATATGACAAAGAAGCCTCGTGTTGTGCAGAGGGGTGAAAGGTTAGGTCGCAGAGAAGAGCAAGCGCTTGCGGGACCCCGCACACCGCAAGCAGCCAGTGCCCGCCTCCTTGGAATGGCAGAGGCCTTTCAGAACAGGGCACTGTTTAGTCTCAATCTGCGGCTCAAGTCTTCCTCTGCTTATGGCTCCAAACAAGTTGATTCAATTTCCTGAATTACAGGGCAATGGCCTTTTAATAGTTTCATTTCCTTTGCAATGAAGTTTTGAGGAGACTTTGAGAGTCACTTTGGTAACAGGATCTTGCTTTTGTTAAAGTAAAAAAAGAAAACAACAAAAAAAGAGTTAAGTGAATTTTTGTGTTTTAGGCAGGTGCCCAGTTCTGTGGCTCAGCGGAGAGGGCGCGGGCAACACAAGCCACAAGGGAAAGGGGTCCCTGCCACAAGCTGTGTTACGGCAAAGCGCTTTTACACTGCCAGGAGGTTGGCAAGGGAAGCTCTCAGAGGTTTTTTTTGCCTCTGCAGATGACCTCCAGGAGCATCTGTGTGGGTCCAGGGTCCTGCTGTGCTCCGAAGGAAAGCCAACAGCTGTCCCTGGGCAGCGCTTAACCGTGTAGGGTGAATGCGGGTCTTGTTGGATACCGACGGCTTCTAATGCAAGATGGAGAGCTTTGCAGCAGACCCGGGCTGGAATCCGGGCTTGAGCCTTGGATGTGTGAGCTTGCATATTGGCTTCCTTGGGCCCTAGGCCTACCTTGCTGCGTGACTTCAGTCTACTGCCCACCCCCTTGTACACAGTGACGCTCAACAAACCTCAGCCCTTCTTTTGTTCGTTTAATTCTTGCGTTGCCCCCAAAGTTGAGTTACTCTTACACACTCCAGGGACACACATGAATTCCTGGCTTGGCATTTCCTTATATAATTCTGTTACCTAATAAAGCCAGAGGAAGGCATAAGAGTCATTGTCTCAGTGAGAAAGAGAACATGTAATCCTGCAGGAACATGAGGCCAGAGAGGGATCCAGGAACATGGTGCTTCGAGGTAATATTTCAACAGCAATCTTAGCTGTCCAAATGAAGGTCGGGTTTCAGGTTTCAATCCTGAGAACACAGAACCGGCCAGGAGCCGGTCTCCTGCTGTCCTGGGCCTCTCGGGCAGCACACTGAGTCCTTTGCCTTTCCTGCCGCCCTCCCTGCTCCTGTCCCTGGGGACCAGTCACAGCGGTCTCTTCCACAGGCACCAGGCAGACAGGGACCGGCCATGGGCAAGTGATGGTGACCATGCACCTGCTTTCCAACTGGACTTTGAAACCTTTCTTCCTAGAGCCCGAAACTCCCTCTCACCAGCAAGTCTGCTTTCTGTGCGGGCTTTGAGATGGTGGGGGGTGGGGAGAAAATGCCTTTGGCTTCCACAAGCGAGGAGGGGAGAGGGCGAAAGGTGGGGACCTGCAGCCAGGGAGAGGGGAACAGAGCAGCCGCGCGGGGACTGCTGCAGAAGATGCTTTCTGCACACAGGTGAGCAGTAAGACAGATCCTTACTGACCCGGAGGCCGGAGCCGCGGCAGGAGCAAAGTGCCGCTCCCGGAAGGGGCAGGTCTTAGGGGGCAGGCGGGGGGAGCTGCCAGTGAGGTCCAAAGAGATAGTCACTCAGCGACACAGTTTTATAAAGGGAACATAAAGCTGAAAGAGCCCTATGATCTCAAAGGGGTTATAAAGAAGGAGTTGGGGAACAAGGCTCTTAAGAGAAACACCAGTAGGGGCATCAAGAACACACAGGCTGGGGAGCTGCTTCCAGGTGGTTGGGATCCAAGGCTTAGAGCGTCTCGCCTCGGCAACAGTTGACAAATCATTCCTCATTCCTTCCGTAGCGCTTCGATCAGGCACAACCTAATGCTGTAAGAACTGGCTGAGGTGCTAGAAACATGAGTTGCTGGGGGGTAGACTGGGAGAGAAGAGGCTGGACTCTGACAAGGGCCCCCGGGAGAAGGCATTTTCCCACCTGCCCTTGCAATGCATCACAGCAGGAGCTGAGCCTAGAACTGTGCGTGAACACTGCGGGATGCGGTGGGATGCTCTGTGCTCCCTGCGAGACAGTCTTCCTTACGTGTAGCTCAGCTTCTCTGTGTGCATCTCTCACTACATGGAAGATTCACTGGTGTTACAGGTTACAGAGGGAAGGGCTACCTTGACCTTCCTGGTATTTCTGAAGCCACACTTGGTCGTATCTCTCCTTCACTCACGGAAGAAACAAAGCTTAGGCATTTCTTTAAATGCAGGAGAGAAGAGAGATAATTCTGGCTTAACAATATAATTGCCTTTGGATCTACAATGTCTATTATCTCTTAGGACATTTTCCCACAATGAAGTTGCCTTATAAAAAGAAATGGCCCTAGTTAAAAATGCTCTCATTCTTTCAACCCTGTGATTAGATGTTGGATTTTGAAATTGCATTTGGTGACCTTAAAGACATCCTGAAAGGACTCCTAAATCTTACTGGAAGTGTGACTCCCAAGTATTTCCCTTCCACAGAAGAAAAAGCCCCGCCTGTTGATGGTACCACTTGTACCTGTCATACAAGGAACAAAGTCTGGGTAATACTCAATAAAGTAACTGATCAGTTAAATGTCAGATCTGCTTATTACAAAAGATAATATAAAAAAAATGACAGATAAAAGTAGTGCTAACTAACAGGCTGCTATGGGTAACCGGCTCTCAGGACAGTATGAAAACAATCATAGCACAGAATATTCTACGGACTATTTAGGATTCAGAAGGCTGCAGGTTCTGGGCTGGTGTTGTGTCACAGCAGGTCAAGCAGGTGCCAGTGTGTGTCTTGGTTGCTCCGCTTCTGTTTCAGCTCCCAGTAATATGCCAGGCAGTGCAGTGGAGGATGGACCAAGTGCCTGGGTCCCCAATGCTGACTTTGAACTGGCCTTGCCCCAGCAGTTGTGGCCACTTGGGGGATGAAGCAGTGGTGGAATAATCTTCCTATGTGCCTCTATTCCTCTCTCTGTAACTCTTTCAAATAAATAAATAAATCTTTAAAAAAAAAATGAAAAAGGCTACAGGTTGACCCCACCTGCCCACCTGTCACCGTCAGCCATAAGCCAACCCTGAACTTGGCAGGCTGACAAGAGGACACAGGGAAACGGCATGCAAACACTCCACTATCCTGCACATCCAACAAGGTCGAGCCCTCTCAGGTGCGCCTCTGCAGTGACAGCAAGCGCCGATCGCCTGCAGGGCCACCCAACACTATCTTCTCAGAATGAGGCCAACACGTGCTGGATTCGGTGAAGCCTTGAGACGGCGGAGCCTGCAGCCCTGATTCCTGGGACCTGACACCAACACGAGTGTTATTTTCTATCATGAAAATCCTTATTCCTATTCTGTGTGAAGGCCTGGGAGAGTGACCATACATTGACCTGGGAGACTAAAGCCAGCTCGTGCATCTGAAACCACACGATATCATGCCATCTGTTTGAAACCAGACTCTGGATGCTAACAAAGTAAATAGTGCGTGGTGCAGGGGCCTGGGCAATAATCATTGTTTCTTCTACTCATCACAACGCGGTTGTTGTAGCGATGTACGCTTTCTGTCAAAGAGAGCTACTGTCCCATTCTGTTCATGTTTAATAAGTTAGGTATTTGAATTTTATAAGCCAGGTGTTACTTTAGAGTAAACATTTGTAAAACAAAACACAACAAAGAGCAGTCACTGTAGGAGGGGATAAAATGGGGCTGCTTGGGCAGCTGATTCCAGCGGTGCCCCGGCAGCACTGGGTGTGACGGTGGGCTGTGGATTCTCGCTGGCTTTTGGAGTCAGGTGCACTATGGCTGCGAGAGCAAGGGGGCCAGAAATGACACGAACTCCAACTGCGTTTGCTAGCCAAGGAAAAAGAAGGCAGAAGGAAGGGACTGGAGCCAGCCCCATGGCATCAGCTCGCTAATAATATCCAGCACCACTGAATCCAGAATTTTAGGGAAGCCAAACGCGGCTTTCGACATCAGGAGGAAATGGCTCCAAGCAGTTGGACCTTGCATCTCCAAGTTCAACCCAGCCCCTCTGTCTAACTTAGGAGTACTGTGGCTGCCTGCCAAGCGGTGAGGCCTGAGAATAAGTACAAGCAGCACACTGGCAGGGCTGGGCTCTGCTGGATTTGAAAGCTACTTGGGATCCACTTGGCTCAGCAGATTGGCAGAAGGCGGTGCTGGAGCTGGGGTCCCAGGGGGACACGGAGGCGTTCAAGGAGGCAGACTGCCTCAGGCTAGGGGGAGGGGCGTACATACTGTTCACAGAAGTGCAGCCACTAATAAGTCAGGACAATGTTACAGTTGGATTCTTACCAAATCTAGACTTTGTCTCCTTAAAACATTATTCTGTGATTTCTGAAAGATAGCTCCATGAAAAGTACGGAAAAAATTAATAATCACTGATAAATTTAGCATCCAATGATAACCACTGACAATAGCTTGATATACCTTTTTTTTTTTCCCCTCAATACATTTTAAAATCAAAATTTGCATCCTAGGGTATATGAGGCTTTCCACTTCCTCGCTTTAGGTAATGGTAACATTAAACACTCCAGATGGACACAGGGAGAGCTGCCAGAGCCCTGCCCCACACCCACCACATCCACTGATGGCAAGATCACGTTGGGTTTAGGAGGTCTGGAAGAGTTCACAAATGGGTGCTTATCTGAGCGGAGCCTTTAAGAACAAGAGGAACTTTTTTTTTGAGAAGCAAAACATTTTAGGTGGAAGAAATGAAATGTATAATGTGTGAAGGGAGACACACAATTGGCTAACAGGGAAGGTTGGGAAGTAAAAATGAGATCTGCCTGCCAGGCTAACCAGGCTGTGAACAAAGGAGCAGGGGGCAGAGGGAGAGGGGATGAGGGGATGAGGGGATGAGGGGATGAGGGCCTCTCTGGCTGCTGCTGGGTCGTCGGGGGTGAAATCAGAGGCGGGGCTAAAGCCAGGAACCTGCCTCGCACCAGGACTGCTTCTAAGGCTGAAACACTGGGCCGTGAGCAGAGCAGCACAGCATTGCTCCCAGCATGGTGGCAGGAGCTCTCAAGTTTTGTTCAAGATGGCACCCCGGGAAGACTCCACTGGTCAGTCATCTCTTCCGAGACCTGAGGCAGGAGAAGTACCAAGGTCCAGGTGCAGACAGGATGATGGGTCCCAGTCCTGGGAGCGTAATCTGGGTGTTCTTAGTCTGTATGCTGATAGAATATGGGTGGAGCCACCGAAGGAGTTGTGGTGAACCGGGAGGCCTGCAGGGTCACCTGGGTGTCCAGCTAAAGGTGAGAGTGTGCTCAAAAGAGGCACACAGTCCCCCCGTGGAACCCACAGGCACAGTCACTACAAGAGCTGGAGGAATTGAGGGCCTGACGCTAGTGGGAAGGTCATGCCGGAGTCAAGGCACCTGTTAGGACAGACAACGGTCAGAAACTGACCTTTGTCGGTGGGCTGGTCAGGTGACCCAGGAAGCACCAGGGCCACAGGGAGTGGGCGGGCCAGGCTGGGGGAGAGAGTGCCCGCGGAGAACAGACGGTGCAGAGTCCGGAGGCCCTGCATTCGTCCAGGGAACCGAGGGAGGTACTGGTGGCCTAAGTCCCAGCCTTGTTTTTCCATGTGCGTATGGAAGGCACTGTGCAACCCAGGAAACAAAAGTTTTAGAAAACGAATCAGCCGGTTGAAATGAACTTGATTTTGTTCATTTGTTTCCCTCATTTCCGCAGCACACTGAGTTTAAAAACACACTGGCAAATATATCAGCCTTAGAAATAAACCTGACAGCTGAGTCTTCAGCCAGACCGGGAACGGAGGGGCCGGGTCTGGGGAGGGCTTGGCCAGCAGCCACCTGGCAGTCCATTTTCTCTACACAGGGAGGAATGGGGCAGGTTAATGAAGCAGTTTAAGTTACTTAAAGGCATTTGGGTTACAAGCTCTGTAGTGGGTGGGGAACGGCCGCCACAAAGGGAGCCTCCCACAGAAAATACACAAAGAAAGAGTGTAGAAACACAAGGACACCACTCACGGCTTCTTTCCCAACCTCCCATAAAACCAAAACATCGTACGGCACATGTCAAAACTAGCAGCTATAAAAGTTTCAAGGGCATAAACAAAGCTTTGAGTTTTTAATTATGCAATATATTGGAATGTTAATAAGCAAGAAAATGCAGTTAGGTTTTTTTGAAAAACCTATAGAATTAGAGTTAATCACTTGTACACTGCAACTTAATGATGTGTGATGATTTGAGAAGATGTAAGACCTTCAAGTTCAAAGCTGTTAGCAAACCTCTTATTCTCAAATCTGGCTTCATAAATATCTTACACTGGAAGTTAAAGGGGAGGGAGACGAAAAAAAAAAGGAAAAACAAAAGTACAATACCTCTGGATTCATTATTCCTTCTTTTTTAAAGCAGCTGTAAAACATGTCCATGGAAAACACTTCACTCCAAAGGTAGCCATAATACTGGCCGTCATATCCCCCTGCCAGATGCCCAAACGTGGCTGGCATATTTGTGCCTTTGGAAAAAAGGGACACATTGCACATCTCAATCAGCATGATAGCAAACGTTAATGATCAGGTGATCAGGTAGCTAGGGCTGCTTTCTGGGGAGTCATGTGGTGGGAGGAGAAAGTGCGCAAGAGGCTGTCACCCCACTTCCCCCTGGGCAGACCGGCGCCTGTGGCCTACATGTTTACCAACTTCCCCCACAGCTGGTTTCGGCCTGTGCTCTGGAATGCCTGATGACGGTGTCACAGGCTTTGTCCACACCCATCAGACAGCCAGCCCTTTGCCATCCCTGGTGCTTTTGCTTCTGAAAGACACTGTAATACGAGCCTGCTCTCTGCCACACATCTTCGTAACTACAAGGACCAAGAATGGAGCTTCCTACAAACTGTTAGCTCCTAAATAAGAATTCTTTATTGGAAAATTAGGAAAGATAGGGCTACATTAAAAATGATTTTGAGCCTGGCATGGTAGTCTACTGGCTTAAGTCCTCGTCTTGCATGCGCCGGGATCCCATTCAGGCGCTGGTTTGTTTCCTGGTTGTTCCACTTCCCATCCAGCTCCCTGCTTGTGGCCTGGGAAAGCAGTCCAGGATGGCCCAAAGGCTTGGGACCCTGCACCCATGTGGGAGACCCAGAGGAAAGTCCTGGCTTTGGATTGGCTAAGCTCCAGCCAGTGCAACCGTTTGGGAAGTAAACCAACAGATTTTTTTTTTCATTGGAAATGCAGTTATATAGAAAGGAGAGGCGGAGAAAAAGATCTTTCTTTAGTTTACTGGTTCATTCCCTAAGCAGTTACAACAACTGAAACTAAGCCTATGTGAAGTCAGGAGCCAGGGGCTTATTCTGGGTCCCCACATGGGTGCAAGGTCCCAAGGCCTTGGGCCGTCCTAGACTGCTTTCCCGGGCTACAAGCAGAGAGCTGGATGGGAAGTGGAACAGCTGGGATATGAACTGGCACCTGATTCCAGCACTTGCAAGGTGAGGATTTAGCCCCTGAGCTAAGGTCACTGAGCGCCAGGCCCCATTCTGCCTTTCAAACATCTAAATCTTTTTATTTTTCAAATATATAAAATCTTTAAAACAAAGAAATAAGTCCTCAAAAGAGAGGAAGAATGAGAGAAAAGAAGAAAGGAAGAAAAAAAGGAAGAAGCTTCCTGCTAATTTCCCAAACAGAAACAAGGTAGCAGTCTCTGCCTCTCATTGCCAGCGCTCTCTGCCAAATTCTGCCTGGGAATCACAGGGAAGTGATGGTGCCCGCCGGCAGGGTGGAGCCAGAGGGTGCTGCCAGGCACAGAGGGCGCTCAGCTCCGGGGTGGAGGCCAGCTGCTCATGCCTGATTACACTAAAACGCTGTGGCTCTGGAACCACCTCTCCTCCGAGCACATTGGACGGCATAATTCATGAGGGCATAGTATGCTTCCCTGAAAGTTATGTCCTGATTGCAGAAATCAGAAACCAACGAAACTGGGTAATGTGGCTGACTGCTCCGCCCCGCTGCAGAGTTAGGGGTGCGCCCTGGGCTTGACGGGGTCAGGGCTCCGTACGTACCAGGAGTAGCTGCAACACCTAAAATCTCTGTGCAGTATCTGGCGTATTCACTTGCGGCATCCAGGGATGGGTTGGCATGGAGGGACTGGTCAACTTTGCTCAGAACAATCTGGCGAAGGGTCAGGAGACCTAACGACATGAGAAGGCTTGAGTGCGTTTTGGAGAAGAGAGAACTGTCTGTTTCGGTATCAGATGATCACAGATTTCAAAACACCCTTCCCGGTAACACTCATCATACAGTAGAAGCAAGGCATTGTATTCTATTTAAGATTTAAAAGATCGCCCCCAAACATAACCCTAGGATCCCCTAGTCCAATGTGTAGTGTTCTTCTTTCGCTATGTCTGCACTCCCGAGACACCATGATCACTAAGGCAAACACTAATTTTATACAAAATGACAGAAGTCTGGTGTCAAGTGACTTTAGCATATCTTCCTTTCTTAAAATTGTAAGTCATACCTGTGTTGACCAGTCTAGAAGCAACAAGTTTTTCAAGGAGATCATCAGCAATGGGGCTTCCATCTCTGTAATGCCTTGACAGTCTTCGGAGGGAGTCCGGGTCCCACACCCAGTTTTCCAGCATTTGCGATGGCACCTCCACAAAATCAGTTTCCACATTTGTTCCACTAAATCGGGCAAAATCAGTCTGCAAAGCAAACACGGAGGTGATTTTTAAAACACTGGATGAAACTATGTGTTGATTAATTGTGTTAAAACTCTTGGAAACTCAAGGCAGGCTCAGTGTTCACTGTCCCTTCAGGAGAAAGGCCCACGGACCCTGGGATCCCACAAGCTCAGACCCAGGTCCCGGCTGCTCTGTTTCCCAAGCAGCTCCCTGCTAAGTCCCTGGGAGAGCAGTGAACCTAGAACCTGGTCCCTCACAGCCATGCAGGAAACCTGGTTGGAGTCCCAGGCTGCTGCCTTCGACCTGGCCCTGGCCCAGCCTAGCGATCACAGACATTTTGGGAGAGAACCAGTGCATGGAGGATCTCTCTGTGTCTCTCCTTCCTTCCCTGTAACTCTGTCTTGCAAATAAATGAGGGGATGGACTTGAATGACCTCAAGTCTCAACGAAGATGAACACAGTCAAGCAGCATGAAAAATAACCCCCAAGGGCTATGAATGGTAGCCTAGTGGCTGAAGTCCTCACCGTGCATGCACTGGGATCCCATATGGGTGCTGGTTCCTGTCCTGGCTGCTCCACTACCCTTTCTGTTTCCTGCTGGTGGCTTGGGAAAGCAGTTGAGGACAGCTCAAAGGCTTGAGACCCTGCACCCATGTGGGAGACCTGGAAGAATTTCCTGTCTCCTGGCTTCAGATTGGCTCAGCTCTGGCCATTGCAGCCACTCAGGGAGTGAACCAGCAGCAGATGGAAGAGCTTTCTCCCTGTCTCGCCTTCTCTCTGTATATCTGCCTTTCCAATAAAAATAAATAAATCTTAAAAAAAATAATCCCCAAGAGATCTATATTAGAGTAATATTATATTCTTCTGAACTACAAGTGAACTTGATATAACCATTATGAAATCATAAGCAAAAAATCAGTTACGCTTTGAAAATTTAAAAAAAGAATTTCACACTGAAAAAGAAAAACCCATAAGACAAAAGATTTTCCCCCCTGGTCCTCCAAATGCTTGCTTCTGTTTATTTAACACATGCCTTTCTGAGGCACTCCTCACTCCATTGCTTAATTACTCACATCAAAATCAATGAGAGTTAAATTACACATTATAGACTGATACTGTGTGTGTGTGTGTGTGTGTGTGTGTGTGTGTGTGTGTAATGCCTTTACTCTAAAAATGGATCTAAACTAACCGTGTTGTGGAAGAAGTCACTACAAAAGCAGCTGCCGTTGTAGCGGGAGTTAGATCTGTGCATCAGTGGGCAGACACAAAGCACAGCGCGGTGTGAATTCTTCAGTCGGAGAACCTCTCCAACAGGAAACTGGAGAGTCATTAGGACAGATCTGCGTGTTCTATCCTTAACCCGGCCACGTCCACGGAACACTTGTAGAACCGACACCAGTGCATAAACTTAGCATGTAGCTGTGGGGGGTCCCCTGCAGATCGGTCATTTTTCTGCTTTTTTTCTGGGAACCCCTGTTTTCCTTTTCCTGCATTCCTCACATTCCAACCTTCTCTCCCTCTCAACTTCACCACGCCTGGGGCTCTGCGTGGGGGGCAGAGAAGAGAGGGTCCACCCCTAAGAAGGCCGCAGATGGGAGGCTGAGGCAGAGGAAACGGTCCTGCTTTTGGCCCAGGGCAAGGCACAGATGTCAACACACCATTTCACATTCTGCCTTCCTCTCTTTATGAGAAGGACGGTTTTGCTTGACTTCCCATTATAATTACACTGCTTCCAGATACAAAAAAAGAGCTGCAAATATTGAAGGGCCAAGGCAAAAGAAATCCATTCCATGCTGGCTCAGGCCACCTCTGCTGAGAGGGTCTCAATCAAAAAATTGTTTATGGAACAAGACAAAAGTCCCCCAAAAACTCAGCAACACAAATTTTAACATTATATTCTATCTGACAGATATGGTCAACATCAATTGAGACTCAGGCATGGAGTCTCTCTTTTTTTAAAATGCCAAAACAATATTAGTATCTCCATTGTTGGGAAAAGGAAATGGAAACACACAGAGATTACGGCAGAATCAGCTTTGAATCCAAGCAGCTTAAATTCATAATTCGCAGTTTCAACCATAAATCTTATAATGCCAGTCTTCAGTAACACACGCACACACACATACATTAGAACTAAATTATTACATTAAAAAATGGCTAACCTGCTTTACAAATGATGTCAAATAGCAACGTCTTACATTAAACTCTCTTTTAGGTGAATGATTAAAAGTGGGTTTCCATGGGTTTCCTTAGAAATTTGTCTTTCTCTACACATGGCAAGATTTTTCTTAAGATGAAACATGAGACCACAGTGTGAAAGCCAATCTTTGTAATCAATTATCCTCACCTTGGAATTCTGTAATACTAATGGCCCAATTTTCTAAAGATCATGGTATTTAAAGATGTACTGATTGATTAACAAAGGCAAAAATAACACTGTCAGCTACCATCATACAATATATCTGCAAAAGTATGAACTTCACAGATCCTGGTTGTGTGAAGATTTTTCAAAGTCGATATTTACATATGAGGAGGAAAATCAACCATAGGGCTTGGCAGCATGGCCTAGTGGCTAAGGTCCTCGCCTTGATCCCATATGGCTGCTGGTTCTAATCCTGGCAGCTCCACTTCCTCTCTCTCTCTCCTCCTCTCAGTATATCTGACTTTGTAATAAAAATAAAATAAATCTAAAAAAAAAAAAGAATACTTTCATTAAAAAAAAAAAAAGAAAAGAAAATCAACCATAAACAACCAGCAAAATGTGTGTGTGTGTGTGTGTGTGTGTGTGTGTGTGTTTGGGGGGGAGCTTAAAGCTTCCCTCTCCAAAAACACATGAACAAATAATCAACTCATAAGTTAGAATTAAAACTGAGCCACATAAGAATCAACACAGTTAAGTCATGCAGAATAGAGGGGTTATTTTTTCCAAAGTCATTCTGTAGTGGGAGAGAGAACACAGCACATGAATTGGACAGATCAACAATGCCTTATAAAGAACAAAGGGAAATGTGTGCATGGAATAAAAAGCTAGAAATAGTCCCACTGCTTACTAATTTCCCACAAATCAGTTATGTTTTTTTCTGTGAGCTTTTGGGGCAGCACCATTTAAATATTTTTTTGCATGTGAGGCGGACAAAGAACCTCCAACATTGAAGAGCTGAACTTCTAACAAACTAAATTCTCAACCACAAGAAATCCACGGTGTATGTTCAGATAGAACCCATGGGCAAGACTTAAAATTCAGCAGCCTGGGTTATTGTTCCTTATTGGTCAGCCAACAGACACCACTTATGGATTTTTACACTGTAATTCAAAGGACCCACAAAAAGGCTTTCTTGAATTTTTAGTACAATTTGAAGGTATTGAAAATAGTAGCTTATGGGCCATAATGACTACTGATGGCAAACCATCTCCCAGGTAAAACAGAGTATTGCAAACACAAACAATCCCCTCAACACACAACAGTGCAACTAACAAATCATTTTATAGTTGACACTTCAAAAGGTTTTAGAACATTTTTTGCTGCAGGAAATATTCTGACAATCAGAACCTAGAAAACAACATACACTTAGATTTTTGTTCGGTTCCAGCTCAATAAAATTAATCAAACATGAAATTTTTCGTTACCTTACACAGATAGTAGAGTGCCTAAAATATGCTGCATTGCAGATTCTTACACAGATGGCTTGATGCCATTGGTTCCCACTCTCAAGCTGTAGGATGCAGTGAGAGGTGGAGCGAAACTATCTGAGCTCAAGTTTCAAAAAGTTACATGAACATTGTGCTATTTAAAGCCTGAAGTACAATCAATTGTTTTAACTAAGAGACTAGCTGCTTCTAGTGGTTACAATGAATGTTATTTTTATCATATTAAAGCCTAATTCAAAGAAAAGGCAGTTGCTGAAATTGTCAGGTCTACTTTGTTAGAAAAAAAAGGACAGGTCTCAGTAGAGTGGACTTGGCTGCCTGAGGTGGTCCACTGTCTGAGGCGGCCCACTGCCTGAGGTGCTCCACTGAGGTGGCCCACGGCCTGAGGTGCTCCATTGCCTGAGATGGTCCACTGCCTAAGGTGGTGGACTGATGTGGTCCATTGCCTGAGGTGCTCCACTGAGGTGGTCTACTGCCTGAGGTGGTCTACTGCCTGAGGTGGCCCACTGCCTGAGGTGATCCACTGAGGTGGTCCACTGTCTGAGGTGTCCACTGTCTGAGGTGGTCCACTGTCTGAGGTGGTCCACTGTCTGAGGTGGTCCACTGCCTGAGTTGGTCCACTGTCTGAGGTGATCCACTGCCTGAGGTGACCCACTGCCTGAGGTGATCCAATGAGGTGGTCCATTGCCTGAGGTGGCCCACTGCCTGAGGTGATCCACTACAGATTTCTCAGCTGTCATTCCATATCTCAATTTGTCTCATCTTCTCACAAATACAGGGATGATGGACAAGTTTATGTAAAGAGACATTCAAATACACAGATGTAAAGTGGTCATGGTCTTAGACCTTGCTATATACAAAAGGCTCTGACCTTCACACATATCTACGATCACTGGAAGTAATGATAGTACTAAAGAGGATATGAGTAACATTTTGTTAACTTTCCTGTTCAACCTCACAGTAGCCCTGGAGTTCAACAAGTCAGTACCTGCACAGTCACTGAAGGGACTAACGGGTGAAGATCTGGAGAAGTCCTGAATACCGCAATGAAGCTCGCAGACTCACTCCCAACTAGCTCATGGGGCACTCAGTAGATAAACGGCTTCTCTTAAGTCTTGTTAAGAGGTATTTATTTGAAAGACAGAGACATAGAAAGACGAAGGGAAAGAGAGAGACCAAGAGACAGAAAGAGACCAGGATCTTCCATCTGCTGGTTCACCCCCTAAACTGTTACAATGGCTAGGACTTCTCCAGGTGAAGCCAGGTGCATAGAACCGCAGCTGGTCTCACACATAGGTGGCAGGGGCCCAAGGACCAGGACCTCCCTCTCCTGCTTTTCAGGTGCATTAGCAGGGACCTGGATTGGAAATGGAGCAGCTGGGACTCAACCTCTAAGAAGCACTCCAACACGGGATGCTGGTGTGGAAATGGCAGTTCACTCGCCTGTGCCTAAAACCGGTCTCATAATTCTATTTCTTAAGGAGTAAACTTAATAGCTTTTAGTCTTTAAAAATGATTCTTGTAATTTTTTAAAAGATTTATTTTATTTTTATTGGAAAGGCAGATTTACAGAGAGAAATATGCTCCATCTGCTGGTTCACTCCCCAAGTGGACACAATGGCCGGAGCTGAGCCGATCTGAAGTCAGAAACTTCTGGTTCGCCCACGTGGGTGGAGGGTCCCAGCAAGCAGGAAGCTGGATTGGAAGTGGGGCAGCTGGGACACAAACTAGCACCCATATGGGATCCTGGCACATGAAAAGCAAGGACCCAGCCACTAGGCTATCATGCTGGGCCCTACTCTTGTAATTATTGAGAAAAAAACCAATATACATATATAGAAAATGCAGCAAGAAAATAAAAGAAATAAATACATTCACAAAAAGAAATGAATATTACACAATGTAGGGCTAAGCTGCAGCTTGGGATAGCAGTATTTATATCAGAAGACTGGCTGTTCTGGAGCTGCCCCAGCTCCTTGCTAATGCATCTTGGGACGCAGCAGCGTACACTGCCAAGTGCTTGGGCCTGCTACCAGGGTGGAGATCTGCATCGAGTTCTGTGGTTCCAGGCTCCCGGCCTCAGGGGATGGAAGATCTGCCTGTCTGTCAGTCTGTCTCTATATCTCTCTCTGCCTTTCAAGAACATGGAAACAAATATCCTTTTTTGTTAAAGAAATAAATAAAATCTGGCACTATGGTGTGGTGAGTTAAATTGCTATCTGCAGCATTGACATCCCATGCAGGTGCCTGCTCTACTTTTAATCTAGATCCCTGATACTAAGCTGGGAAGTCAGCAGAAGATGGGCCAAGTGTCTGGATGCCTTGGCGCCAACGTCGGAGACCCTAAGGAAGCTCCTGGTTCCTGGCCTCAATTTGGCTCAGCCCTGGCCACTTGGGGAGTGAACTCAATGGATGGATGATCTCTTTATATTACTTTGGCTCGGCTACTTTGACTTTCAAATAAATTAAATTAAGTTCTAACATATATATATATATATTTATATATCTAACAACTATACATTTCAGAGAGTTACACAGTGATTTCCAACGTTAGCATCTATTTAGCATATACTGTGTATGTATTTACTTATGTATAAATATACCAATCACCAAAGTGAGGTCCTGAAAGAAACTGCAGGTAAAGTCACAAATCACAACACCTTGCAGCAGCTAGGGCTAGGGACAGGGACACAGGCTGTGAGCAGAGCACTGATCCACACTTCACTGTACTTCAGGACTGAAGCCTCAGGGCTCAGCTCAGCCTGAGGGAAAAGCAGAAATCTCATCCGCCCCCCACTGCTCAGTCTACTGCCATCTAACTCACATCATTCAGCAGGAACACGCATTTAGGGAGCAAACTTAGAGGACGTGAGCAAGCGCCTGTCTCCAGCAGGTGGAACAACATGCAGAGAACAGGAGATAGTAGCGGTTAAGAACGTGAGCGGCAGATCATGGGCAAGTCATTCCAAGTGCTTAGGGTTTTTCACTTGGAAAACGGGGGAAATAACATACACCTCCACTTCAGAGAGTGCTGTGAGGATATGACGAACAAACAAATGCAACGCCCTGGGCAAAGTCTACAGCGCGTGGTGTGTTCACGCTAAGTCTCAGTAGCCATTCTTTCTCTTAGCCTGGCTAGTCGGCTTAGCCAGGTACGGCCTCTGCTGGTTGGATCAAACCTGTCCTCGCTTCCTCCAAGTCGTTACTCCTTATGGTTAACGTTGAAAATAAGACTAACAATTCTCCACAATTAATCCTTCACTCCAGAATACTCTATGCTGCTCATTCTGGCCTTGTGTTAGAAAATCAAACTTCGAAGGAACCGTCAGAACTAAACAGAGTAAAAACACATGTGATGGCTTCCCCCTCTCCCCACTGATCACGACGTGAAAGTCACTGCAGGTCCACAATGGTGCATTCTCCTGAAGCTGAAGTGACGGTAGATTGCTTCATCATGCCCTTTGCTTTCTTCTGTTCGAGTTACATACTACTTATTGATCCCCAAATGTTAAATCATACATAGTCTCAGTTATAAGGTCAAGTATTGATTAGCCTGGTATCTTTTCACACATGTAATTTCCACAACACTCCAAGTCACACAGCCCAACTCCATGAACACACAGGTAGTTTTTAAGTTTATGCTCTCGTCGTAACCCCAGGGGGTCTTCCTGACAGCTATTGGGCATATTATCTACAGTAGCATCTCATTCCAATTTTTAGAGCAGAAAGGATGCTCGTTAATTATTAGAGTAAATTAACAGATGGTTTTAAATCACCTTTTTTTTTTTTTTGGCCTGTCTATCCCCTTCAATTTTGTTAAGAAGATTTTATTTATAAGTCTGATGTGTTTTCTTAAAACAATAGTCTCTTTAATGTTCACAACTCATTATTACTTTTAATGTATAACTCAACAAAGGTATCACAATGGAGACGGTGGAGAAGCATCTATAGAAGTTAAAAAGGCCAGGGGTTGCTGACAGCCCAAACCACAACGAAGTCAGGAAAGAAGGACAGATACTAGATGGAGATCCTACCTCTAGATGGCTATCTTCAAAATTACCTACTCCAGAGTGTCAACACAGAAAACATGAGCGAAACTCACCTTGTGCGTGACGAGATGGATGCGCCGATAGCAGACACATCGAACCAGTGCATCTGCTGGGAAAACTGGCTGTTCCTGCTGACACATTTAAATATGACTGCGACAAGCTCAGACGAGCTCCACTGAGCAGCAAACGTGCAGCGCAGTGCCACACTGGAACACTTCAATGCTGAGCTGAGAAATCTTAAAAACACCTATTGAGTTTGGATGGCAACTGTTTTACTTACTCTGGGTCTCTCACGTAAGTCAGAAGCGGCACCAATTGTAGAAGTTACGAATCTCTTTGTCCACTACCAACCACTTGGGGTTGGTATAAAAGGGTCCTGAATTATTATAAAGCTACAAATACGTGAATCTTTACCCCCTAAAGACAAAACCAGCGATCACTGGTTCCATATTAATTACATTAAATGTTCTTAAGATATGAGAGGACATCTTGAAAGCATGAATGGACAAAATGGATTTTGAGAGATAATCTCACGAGGACATGACCAAGCAAAGGATTGGATCAACGCCTGCACATCAGAATGACACATTTTGTGTTCAGAGATGAGGGTAGGCAAAACATTAAGAATTGAATACGACTGACTGTTTCGGGAGGGAGACCTCAAACTGAGGAATGCACTATTTACAGAGTTCAGTCATGAGTCAAACAGCTCGAAAATGTCACAGGACCAAGGAAGCATTTTCCAGTGCTAGAGCAGTGATCTCACAGACTCAAACCATGAGAACAGCGCAAAGAGACCCAGAGAACTGGGGCAGCCTATGACATGGAGGCGACAGGAGGGCTGTGCCAAGAGCACTTCAGGTCACTGGTATTTGAACACATGTGACTAAAGCGTTAAATTACTTCCTTGGGAAATTACCAGATGGTGACCAAGAAACTGCTATAACCAGGTGCTCTGAACTTGGGATGCCTGATGGTTTGGGCTTCTGGTGGTCAATGAGCCCTCTGGAGCACCATGCGTAATTTTGATTGTATGAGCATATGTGTGTGTGTGTCTGAGGGGGGTAAGCAGCCTATGTTAGGGGCTCTGGATTCTTCTTTACTAAATTACTCATATATTTTTTAAGAAATGGAAATCAGAATTATCTTAACTAAAGAAAATGCCCATCACAGCCTGGACATGAATGAGAGCCCACCTAATTCACGCGCCAGGAAGCCTACGGCTGTGATAACACACTGAACAAAACCATCTGAAGAAGAAAGATTAAGGGCCCGGCGGCGTGGCCTAGTGGCTAAAGTCCTCGCCTTGAAAGCCCCGGGATCCCATATGGGCGCCGGTTCTAATCCCGGCAGCTCCACTTCCCATCCAGCTCCCTGCTTGTGGCCTGGGAAAGCAGTCAAGGATGGCCCAAAGCTTTGGGACCCTGCACCCGTGTGGGAGACCTGGAGGAGGTTCCTGGTTCCCGGCTTCGGATCGGCGCGCACCGGCTGTTGCAGCTCACTTGGGGAGTGAATCATCGGACGGAAGATCTTCCTCTCTGTCTCTCCTCTCTGTATATCTGACTTTGTAATAAAATAATTAAATCTTAAAAAAAAAAAAGAAGAAAGATTAAATGATTTGTGAAAAATTTCTTTTGTTTGCACGAAGAGAGTGGAAACGACTGTGTCAGGCCTGGCTTATCCACACTGATTCTCGTGTTACTGTCATCTCTGGCAGGTGCAAAGGGAAAATGCTGAAAGAAGGAAACAGTTTTTAAAACAAAGCTGCTGATATTTGTGATTATAGCAATCGTTAGGGACTACGCTGGGGGCTAGAGACACGGCATGCCAGCACTGACCCTGCACAAGGCAAGGTAACAAAAAGGGCTCTCTCTGCTGCCTGTCACCCATGTGGACCTGCTGGACATTCACAAACAAACAAACAAACAAAAAACTAGACCTAGATACTAACTCCATTTAAAAATATTTCAAAACAGATATATTTATTTAAGATTTATTTATTTTTCATTGGAAAGGCAGATTTACAGCGAGAAGAAACAGAGAGAAAGATCTGCTGGTTAACTTCCCAAATGGCGATGGCTGGAGCTGAACCGATCTCAACCCAGGAGCCAGGAGCCAGGAGCTTCCTCCAGGTCTCTCACACGGGTACAGGGTCCCAAGGCTTTGGGTCATCCTCGACTGCTTTCCCAGGCCACAAGCAGGGAGCTGGATGGGAAGCGGAGCAGCTGGGACTAGAAAATGTGAACATATGGGCTGCTGGTGCTGGCTGTTGACCTCATTTAAATATTTTCATAAGGTATTTTTTACACAATTTTAATTTACAGAACTACAACTATTAGGATGTAACGTATAAATCGTGAGGCATCTCTTTCGGGGAGTTTTCCAGCAGGTGCTCATTGTTTTGGAAAAGCATGGCCCCACTGGCGATGGTGTCATTGGACTGGGACTGACCGTACAAGCCTCTCACTCCCCCAACCAGATGACAGTCACTGCCCTGCTCAGGCACCCTGTCACAGAGTGCATCCCCTCCTCTGAACTCTTCACAGTGTCCTGTCGCTGGGTCGGTCAGATACCAGCACCTGAAACAAGTCCAGTGGTAGCCCTTCCTTAACGATACTCCGCTTCCCTTCCCAAAGTCTGCTACCCAGCGCAGCTCTTCCATCACGGAGCAGCCTCTGAGCAAAAGAGGACGGGGTAAAGAAAAAATCTGTGTTTTTTGCAGGCCTAAGAAACTTTGGAGCATATTTAGTCGCTAGAACAATAAATAAATAAATAAACATGTTAAAGGTGGGAAATCTGACAGCAATTAAAAGGAAAAAAAAAAAAAAAAGGATGGATTCATGGCAAAAAAAAAAATCGCTTACCTGCGCACAGATCTGATGCATGACGTGGCCGAACTCGTGGAAGAACGTCCTCACTTCATCGTGCCTCAGGAGCGAGGGCCGCCCCGCGGCCGGCTGCGAGAAGTTCACCACCAGCGCGGCCACCGCCATCATGCGGCTCCCGTCCGGCAGCAGGCAGCCGGGCTGCAGGCCGAAGCAGGCGGCGTGGTTGTATTTGCCTTCCCTGGGAAGCAGAAGCACGTGTGAGGGCCGTGAAAGCAACGCTGGCAGGGCCTCTCTCCGGCATCAAGCCCTGCTCTGGACCAGAAAGCAGGCTTTGCACTTCTAAAGCAATGTTTATTCATTGCTATCTATTTGGAACACACACACACACACACACACACACACACACACACACACACACACGGAGGAAAGAAGAGAGAGAGGAGATCTTTCATTGACTGGTTCACTCCCAGATGGCTGCAACAGAGCGGGCTGCATCCCGCCAAGCCAGGAGCCAGGAACCCATCTGGAGCTCCCTTGTGGGTGGTCGGGATTCACCGCTAGAGCCATCCCCTGCTGCCTCTCAGGCATAGTAGCAGGAATCTGGATCAGAAGTAGAGCTGGAGGTGGGACTCCAGCACAGGTATTCTGATATGGGATGTCCACATGTAGGCTTAACCCACTGTGCCACAACGTATGTAAGAGAAGGGAGGCTGTTCTGCTAAAATGGGAAAACTAAAGCTATACACAGTAGCTTCCCTAACACTGCAGGCAAAGTATCTCCGAGGTTTCTTTTGCTAAAACATCTCGTTGTAAGAGTTACACTGATATCATTTACATACAGTTCAAAGTCCAATTTGTTTTTTAAAAAACTACTATTTTTTCTTCTTTTTCAGATGGAGTACTAAGCACTAAGTAAGAGCGAAGTATAAAATAAAATACGTAGGGGCCAGTTCTGTGATGTGGAGGATTAGGAGCTATTTGTGAGGCCTGTATCCTTGCATCCTGGCTGCTCCCCTTCCCACCCAGCTCCCTCCTAACGCGTTCAGGGAAGCCGCAGAGATGGCCCAAGGCTTCGGGTCCCGCCACTCACATGGGGACCTAGGTACAGCTCCAGGCTTCTGGCTTCAGGCTGGCCCAGCACTGGCCCTGGTAATCATTCCATGCCTGGGGATGACCAGGGCATGGAAGTATGCCTGATTCTGTGGCTCCTTCCTTCTTCGACCCTTTCAAGTTCATCAATCAATCTCTTAAAAACATGTCAGAAAATGACAGTATTTGTTCTGATGTGTGAACACTGGAGCTCTGTGAACACTTCGTGTGACAGTCACTACAGAAAGCTGCATGGAAAGATGCATCAATGAATGAATATAAAATCGCCACAAAAAGTAAAACATGTAGTTTGTGGTAAGCATTGTATCCAGTGGGTTAAACTACTGGATCCCATTGTAGAGATCCGGTTCCAGGCGTGACTGTTCCACTTTTAGATCCAATGCCCTGCTAAGGCTGTCTGGGAAAGCAGAGGGTTACAGCGCAGGTGCCTGGCCCCCTGCACAGGGGACCCACACGGAGGGTGGCTCGCGGCTTCAGCCTTGCCCAGCCTCGCCCAGCCTCGCTCATTGCTGTCATTTGAGCTACTGGGAAAAAGATCTCTCCTTTTGTCTCTACCTCTCTCTGTGACTGCGCCTTCCAAGTAAACCAACCAATCTTAAAATCACACACACACACACACACACACACACACACGACTATACCCTAATTCATTTTTCCTGAAAAAGAAAATATTTATTTATTTATTTAGTTGAAAGTCACAGAGAGAGATCTTCCATCTGCTGGTTTACTCCCTAGATAGTTGTAAGAGCCAGGGCAGAGCCAGGAGTTTCTTCAAGGTTCCCACATGGGTACAGGGACCCAAGTACTTAAGCTGTCCCTCCATTGCTTTCCCAAGCACATTAGCAGGAGCTGGATGGGAAGTGGAGTAGCTGGAACACAAACTGATGCCGGTATGGGAATGCCGGCGTCAGAGGCAGGAGCTTTGTCCACTATGCCACAGCACAGGCAGCCCATACTTCTTAATCAGGAAGAGTTACCTATACCTTGGATGTGGTTTCTTTAGCACTTAATCACTTAGGTGTTCAAAGACGTCTCTGTCCACTTACTGGTCAACAGGCACCCTGGCTCCCTCTTGGTACCTCAAGTTAGGGATCACAAACTCAAGTGGTACAGACTGAGGGAGGATGACAATTTCCTGTGGTCTGTTTAGTGAAATAGATTGGTCATTACAATAGATGGGCACTGTTTTAGAAAGCACGCGTGAAAGGAAGAGATCCAAATTCTTTTGCAAAGGATGACGTATTCATGGGGTCCGCAATGCCTGGATGGTAGAATGATAACATTTTTAATTCTTCCTCTTGATTGGTAACTGAAATGAGCAATCTGAATCCCAAAACAAGCCTGTAATGTTCCAACAAGTTCCAGATTACAAAAAAAAGAAACTTTTCTAAAGAAGTTCTTTCACTTAAGCATTCTAGCTCAAACTTGACCAACCACAAAGGTTTTGCTAATCCTATATCTATCCATGTTGCTCCACAGGGAGGCCATATGGAAGGCCATACATTTAAGAGTACTGGCAGACAAATTATCTGGATAATCTGGATATTATCTGGATAATAAATGTTTTGGAAATCAATTTTAAATTAGGTAGATGCAGCACAGAAACCGGATGACAATGGTAGTAACTGACATTTATTAAGTACTTTCTGTGTCCTGGGCAGTGTCTTCAATCTTTACATCTAATTAACCAGTTTAACCCTTATAATAACCCTACAAAGTCGCTAATGTTACTATTTCCATTTTACAGGACCTATAATACAGCCGGATACGGAGGCACAGAAAAGTGAAGTGACTTGCCTCGTAACTGATGGGACCAGACAGAATTCCTTGTCTTCCAGTTCTTCACTTTAATCCCACTTAGCAGGAGTCACAGATGGGCAATACAGAGGCCATGAGTCTTAAACTAGGGAGGAGGTGTTTCCCTGCGGTCCCTGCCAGCGCTGCGCTTTGCATACCTTGGGTAGAGGTCCAGGTAGAACTGGCCCAGTACTTCTCCTGTAGCTTTATCCTTCACGGTGTAGAGTGTGACACCCGGACTCCAAACATGAGCGTCTGCCACCTGCTCAAACGAAAGGCCCAGCAGCTCCTGGTAGATGTCGAGCAAGCCTTCGGTGACCACCTCGATCGGGAAGTATTCCTTGATGAACTCCTGGTCCACGGAGTACTTGAGCTCTTCCGTCTGCGTCATGTAGTAACGCAGGTCCCAGGCATTGATCTTCCCATCGTACTCAAAGCCTTTCTCTTCACATTCCTTTCTCTTCAGATTTAAAATGAACTCTCGTTCTGCCTCACCCAACGGTTTTAATTTCTGGCTTAAATCGTCTGTGAAGAAAATGGGCAAAGTGAGTGGTGTACTGCTCCTGGAGCTGCAGCCGGGGCTTTAGCCCAGCACTCGCTCCCCCGTGGGATGCAGTACAGGTAAACCAGGCAAGAGGCTCAGGACGGAAGCTCAGCTCTATGGGATGTTGCACTGTTTCCTTCGGGGGGACTTGGTTTATTACCGCCTGTCCCTTTTCCTTTAGTGTCGTCTGAACCAAGCCACAGCTCCGTCGTAGCTTCCATACAAGTGAAGTTTACCTCAAAGCACTCAGACTTAAGAGTTATAACTCAGGAAACAAAACAATTCCTGAAACTACATTCCTGCATACGATCGCTCCACAGTGAGGTAGAAAAGCCAGAGGTAACAAATCGGATGGGGTTTGTGGTCAACATTATCTAGAAATTGCACAACATATTTGGCAGTCATGGTTTTCTCAGTTCTCGCTTTCCATGAAGTAGGTCTATGGGGACACAGCAGTTTCTGGTTTTACTTGAAGAAGCTTCTGTGTACCACAACTGACTTACTGAGGTCAAAGTTTGCCTATTACACTTGTATTTGGTTATATGACTATATTGCATGCTTTATGCGTATAGCTTTCATAATGTGTTCCCTGTTTTTCTTAAGATAAAGATGTGCTTGACCGTGCAAGGGACAGGGCAGGTCAGGACACAGGACACAGCAGGAGGCAGCAGGCCAGGGACTGCTGTGCAGAGAAACCAGAGAGACTCATGCAGAATATAACAAACGGTCTTCACTGGGCCTGGAAGAGAACAGATGAATACAAGAGGCACGAGGAAAACTGGCATGGGAATATGCCGATTGCCAATTAGAGGGAAAAACCACTTCAAAGGAAGTTAACTTCATCAAGTAGTTGCTAAGGAAAAACTTCAGTACAGCAATCACCAGTGCGGGAGACGCTCTCTGGGCACCTGTTACAGCCCTGAGCCGTCCCGTTATGTAACATGTATCGGCCCGTATGGAAATATCTGTTCACATCTCTGGTGTTCCCACAAAGTGACAACTCACTGAACAGAGAACCTCATCTTTGTCCCTGGTAGCAAACGGATGAACGGTGGGAAGTTAGTTCATAAGATGTCCCATGAGTCAATGACTGAATTACAACTAGTAAGCGTTTTGTGGAGGACCTGTTACATGTCACACATGATTTTAGCACACCTATGAACACGTCAAGGTGTGGCTATGAAGAACATACTGGAATACATTTTGGGCTAAAGGCTGATTTTTAATTCACTATTAAAAGTCTCCATTTTGGGCCCGGTGGCGTGGCCTAGTGGCTAAAGTCTTCGCCTTGAAAGCCTTGGGATCCCATATGGGCGCCGGTTCTAATCCCGGCAGCTCCACTTCCCATCCAGCTCCCTGCTTGTGGCCTGGGAAGGCAGTCGAGGACAGCCCAAGGCTTTGGGACCCTGCCTGGGAGACCTGGAAGAGGTTCCTGGTTCCCGGCTTTGGATCAGCGCGGCACCGGCCCGTTGCGGCTCACTTGGGGAGTGAATCATCGGATGGAAGATCTTCCTCTCTGTCTCTCCTCCTCTCTGTATATCCGGCTTTCCAATAATAATAAAAAAAAATCTTTAAAAAAAAATAAAAGTCTCCATTTTAAGGTAATAACAGGGTGCCAAAGTAATAGATTAAACATCCTGATAAACTGTTGAAGGTGAATAAAGTTTGAAAGGAGCTGCTAAGGAAAATCTGTAAACAAAATCCTACTTTGGTTAACTTTGATTAGAGATAATCACTACAATAATTAGCATCCTTATCATGAATAAGTTATTCAACCATTTTCACTAAGATGAGAGAACACAATGATGGCTGGAATAGTAACAGAGACGAGGGGGATGGGACATGTGAGGACCAGCGACATCACTGACCCCAAGGCCAAGGTGACCTGGACGAGGGGAATAGGACATGTGAGGACCAGCGGCATCATGGACCCCAAGGCCAAGGTGACCTAGACGAGGGGAATAGGACATGTGAGGACCAGCGACATCACGGACCCCAAGGCCAAGGTGACCTGGACGAGGGGAATAGGACATGTGAGGACCAGTGACATCACGGACCCCAAGGCCAAGGTGACCTGGACGAGGGGGATGGGACATGGAACGTGAGGACCAGCGACATCACGGACCCCAAGGCCAAGGTGATCTGGACGAGGGGGATGGGACATGTGAGGACCAGTGACTGAACAACAAAGATCCCCAAGGCCAAGGTTTCACAAGACTTATGAAAAAATGTTTAGAAGGTATATAGTTCCTAGAAAATGGCCACTGTGGCCATCTGGGGAGTAAATGTATATTATTTTATATTACTTTCCTTTATTAACAGAGGGTTTCTGGAGTATGAAATGTTTAGTTTTTGTGAAGATCTACTTATTTATTTAAGAGGCTGAGTGATAAAGAGAGGGAAGGCCCATGGGCTCCTCCATCTGCTGGTTCGTTCCCCAGTGGCTGCAGAATCAGAACTGGGCTGCTCACCAGCCAAGCATCGGGAGTTTCTTCTGAGTCTCCCACATGGACACAGGGGTTCAAGAACTGGGGCATCTCTTGCTACTTTCCCAGCACATCAGCAGGCAGCTGGATCAGAAGTGCTGCAGCTGGGACGTGAAATGGCCCCCATGAGGCGTGCTGGGGGTGCTGGTGCTGCACACAGCGGCTTGGCGTGCGATGCCACAGTGCCATCCCACAGTGCCTTTTGCCCACAGTGCCTTTTGCTCTCTGTTGCTTTGCCTTCCATGTACATGAACAGATAAGAAAGAAGAAAGAAGAACTAACCTAGAAAGGCTGTTACACGGCTCGTGCTCTTGGCGGTGTTCATCTCCAGGACAAAGTCGGCATGTGTGCTGTAGCCCAGGAGTTTGGCCACTTGGGCCCGCAGGGGGAGTAACTGCTGGAGAATCAGGGTGTTTTCCTGGTGGTAAACAACAACAACAACAACAAAACCACAAAGGGTAATCCTTAATCGTATCCCAAACACTAAAATGAAGTTATCACATCTTCAGTTTCATAAACTGAAATATTTTTACATCATGTTAACAACTTTACTTCTAAGACAGCCATGAGGTCTTAATAACCTTTGAAGTACTATAATATTCTTAAGACTACCATGATTCCACATTTATTCTCATAGACGTTATTCCAAGTATCCATACTTAAAAAGTTTTTGAAAAATTTTTTTTTAAATTATGGGCCCAGCATGGTAGCATAGTGGCTAAAGTCCTAGCCTTGTACACACCGGGATCCCGTATGGGTGCTGGTTTTAATCCCAGTGGCCCCGCTTCCCATCCAGCTCCCTGCTCGTGGCCTGGGAAAGCAGTCCAGGACGGCCCAAAGCCTTGGGACCCTGCACCTGTGTGGGAGACCTGGAAGAAGCTCCTGGTTCCGGGCGCTTGTGGAGTGAATCAACGTACGGAAGATCTTCCTCTCTGTTTCTCCTCCTCTCTCTATATATCTAACTTTACAATAAAAAATTAAATAAATAAGAAATTGTAATAACATACACATAATATAAACTTACAATTGTAACTTCACACTCACTTTAAGACCTAAAAAAAAAAATGGAAGCTAATATTTTGGAAATAATGTGAAGAAATTAAAACCTTTGTGCATTGGTGATGGGCACATAAAAACAATGCAGTTGCTGTAGAAAATGGCAAGGTGTTCCAGAAAAATCGAATATAGAATTACCATACAGGGCCAGCACAGCAGCATAGCACACCAACACCAATCCTCAACTGGCAGTACCAGCATCCCATATGGGTGCTGGTTCAAGTCCTGGCTGTTCAGCTTCCAATCATGCTTCCTGCTAATGGTCTGAGAAAACAATACAGGATGGTCCAAGGCCTTGGGCCCCTACACATATGTGGGGAACCCGGAGGAGGCTCCAGGGGCTTGGCTTCAGGCTGCCCCATATCCGGCCATTGTGGCCATCTGGGGAGTAAGCCAGCAGGTGGAAGATCTCTCTCTCTCTGTAACTCTGACTTTAAAGTAAAATAGATAAGCTTTTTTTTTTTTTAAAGATTTATTTTATTTTTATTACAAAGTCAGATATACTGAGAGGAGGAGAGATAGAGAGGAAGTGGAGCTGCCGGGATTAGAACCAGCAGCCATATGTGATCAAGGCAAGGACCTTAGCCACTAGGCCACGCTGCCGAGCCCAAAAATAGATAAGTTTTTAAAATCATCATAAAATCTACAATTCCACTGCCGGATTAAAAAAAAAAAACCCAAGAGCAGACTCAAAGAGATATTTGTAGAAGCAGGTTTATGGCAATTATTCACCCCAGCCACACAACAGGAGCAACACTGCAGGGTAAGTATGAAGAGCTTAACAAGAACATGAGATGCTTTAAAAAATGCCTGGAAACTGTTACAGTTGTTTTTTCACAGTAGTTGATAACTTAAACCTACAATGGAAACATGGATAAGGGAAATGTACGTAGGAATTACACTACTTTAATGAACTGGTTTGAATTTTTATTCATCCTTTCTAGTATCTCCTGATCTTGTCTCTAGAGTGCCAGTTCTTTTCCAATACATGTTCTTCCTCTCTGCTCTTCAGTACTCTCCTGGACACACAGTCATGTGACTGCTTTTCCCAGCTGCCCTCGGTGTGGTCATGTGCTACACAATGGAACTCTGGGATGTGGAGGAAGAGATGGGTGACGTTTCTAAGTCCTCTCTTTATATACTCCATGCCTTGCTCACTGAGCTGACGGTGACAATAACCCCCAGAAACAGCATGTTGAGCATGCCAGAGCTGTTCTTTAGCTCTGGACTAACCATTTGAAATTATGCTGAAATATTTTGACACAAAATACACTTTTGGTGTTTGTTTCAGCAGCACATATTTACTAAAACACACTTTTAGCCATTTTAAGTGTACACTTGAATGGTATTCTATTCACACAACTGTGCAACCATTATTGGGCTCTATGAGTTTTCTGTTACCCTAAACTCTGGAACTGTCAACAACAATCGTCCTCTCCTACTCCCCACTGCCCCCTTCCCCTGTTCTCTTGTACCCTGCAATCTACTTTCTGAAGAAAAAGGCCTGGTCTTGTCTGAATCACTGAGTTCTGGTGGGCTTTGGGAAGGCTGCCCGGGCCATGCCCACAGTCCGGGAACAGGATGCTGGCTACTGCCAACACAGAGCATAGGCTGGAATGGAAGGGGAGCAGACAGACACCGTAGCCTCGGCTGCTCGGGATCCTCCTTACACCCCGGACATCACCTGCTAAAACTGTCGCCCTAACGTGGAGGGCAGAGCCTCACCTACCAAATCTTTGCTGTGCAGTGTTTGAGCAAAGTGTCGTGCCGGCAGGTGTTGGCAGATGGCTGTTGCCTTTACAAAGATTACAGGACAGACTCCTGTGAAAATCGGCCAGCTTGCTGAGATGAAAGGAAAAGATGCTGAAGAAGGTTCTGCCTGCGGGCTGCAACCTGAGGCTTCAGAGAGTGGGCCAGTCAGGGCGCTGGGCAGCTCGCACTGGGAGAAGCGCATCCCTCTGAGCTCGCACGCAGAGACCGGCCCAAGCATGCTGTATGCCTCTTCAAACCTCCTGGGTCAGAGGGCATGCACGCGGACTCCATCAGCCAAAACACAGGAGCTAGTAAGTCGTATGTGGCAGCTTTGGGTAAAAACCATGTGGGGGTATGACTACTTTAACAAGCACCTGACTGGAATTAAACAGACAAGGCACCTGTGCTTCTAGCGAAATTTTATTACCAAAGCTACTATAAGCCTGGCCTACAGAGGCCTGTGAGTATTTGATGCCTAAAGCAACCCTCAGGCTTTAGACTGGCCTCAACGAGATTCTGGGACAGCAGTCCCCTGAGATACAGTGACAGAGGACAAGGGAAGGACTTTTTACAGGCAAAGGCCTTGGGGTACAGCTGATAAACAATTCTTGTCCAAAAGCAGCACTGGTTCATGTAACGCGAGCCAGTTCCTACTCCAGCGCAGTCACACTGTGAAGAGAATTAATGATGCTACCTCACGCCACACCACCGCCATGCTGTGGCGGCTGGAGTAGGCTGCTGTATGCACAGCGGGGCATGTCAGCGAGAGGTCAAAGCTGAAACCATCTGTGGAAGTTGATGACTATGATATGCCCACCAGCTACTCTATGCACGTCCATATCCCTTGGCCAAAACTGCTTTCAACAGGACGTCTTCAGAGACTCTGCGCGCGCTCTCTCTCTCTTTCATTTTTATTAAGTATCTGAGAGGCAGAGAGAGACACAGAACAAAGTTCCCATCTCCTAATTTACTCCCCAAATGTCTGTGATGCACAAGGCAGGGGCCAGGAGCTCGAGTCAGATCTCCCCTGTGGGCAGCAGGAATCTACGGGTTAGGTCATCACCACTGCCGCCTGCAGTGCAGGCCAGCAGGAAGTTGGAGCAGAAGCTCAGGCCAGGCATCACGCCCAGGCACTCTGATGCTAGGCCAAGGCCCACCCCAGAGACCATGCGAGTCCTGACAGGAAGTCAAAGTCAAGTTCAAAGCAGGTGTAAGATGGGCAAGAACAAATTATTCTTTCAGAAGCATGGTTCTAGGTTTTTGCTTTAGTCGTTAAAAACTGTATATCCCTCTCTCCCCTAAGCCCTACCTCCTCAAATTGAAACACATTTAACACATTTTTAAAAGGAGGCAGAACTAAGGAATTCCAATGCACAAACCAAAGAATTTCAAATATTCTGAATTTTCCCTGTTCCCCCCCAAAAAATCACCATATGTTTGCTATGTTTCCCATTGTTTGTTTCCAAGTATGTGTTTTTAGTGAGGATTTCCCATTCATATCCCACTGGGAGACCAGTGTAAAAGTGAGAGATGATAACTTGGCTTCTTTCTTGGTCAGCTAGCACAGAAGAAGCCACGGCTGGAGAGAATTGTGTGTCACCCATTGGGCTCTGAGCTCAAGGAAGTCCCTGGTGGGAGTTAATACATGGGAAGACGGTTTGCATGTCGATAAAGCATGGCCATGGTTACTCTCACAGCCAGAGAGAATCAGGCTATGCTAGCTAACTGACTGTGAGAATTCCTTTTTAATTCTTGAATACAACCTCCTAAGTTGAACAATTGGTTGCCGACTAAAGAGTGCATTTCCCAGGGCTCCTGGCTGCTCTTAGATATAGTTAGATAACGCATCTTGGGCCAATGGACTTGCCATTGCCCTACTCTTTGCTGCCCACTTCCCAAGAGCTAAGAAATGCTCAGGCCAAGGAATGACCTCAGAAGTCACATGAGGAGGAGGGGAAGATGCCTTCCCAGACCTGGCATGTTGACTTGGAAAAGAATTACACTGTCTAGTTTATTTGATTCAACAGCTCAGCCTGTGACAAACAGGTTGCCAGGGAACAGAGAAGCTGCGAGCCTTGTAGGTCTGAGGAGTTAGCACGTGCCCTACACTCATAAATGGGATTATCAGTCTAAGATCCTACCTCAACGCTGATAAACACACCAAGCCTTCTCATTAAAATCTCCCCCTGCAAACAAAACAAAAGATAAATATTTACAATATTACCTCTTTGCATCTTGTATTGAAAGCCATTTCCATCCTCCTTCTGGTTTCAGGAACACAACATTTCTTCATGACAGGAAAATAGTGTGGATATTTTAAGGTAATTTTATACTTGTCATCATCTGTCTTTTCTAAACTGTCAATGAAATCATCAGGAAGAGCACCTGCAAAAAATCATTTTTCCTGACATTAATTTTCCACTCATTATAGGTTTATTTAGCATTGGCATGGTGCCACTGAGTAACTCTAGGAAAATTTTATGGAGCAATTGAAATTCAAGTAAAATAATGACAATCCTTTTAACACCGTTTGGATGCTGTTGGAAGGAGCATGGCTGTTAGGGGCCAGGTGGCTCAGAAGATGGTAATTCAAGACATGAATAGGCATAAGTGCACTTAGGCAGATGCTGTTGGGAGAGAGAGCAGATAATGTTGAGCCAAGTACGACCCAGAACAGAGAGGAGGCTGGGCTCAACCATGATGTGGGGGGGCGGGGTCACTGTAAAGTAGGAAAAAAAATTCAGAGGCTGCTAAACACTGGCATGAGTTACCTAGAAGGATGATGGGGGGAAGGGTGGGGAAGGAATTTCCTGTCTCTAATAATAGCATATACTCTTGTTAGTCTAAAACCTAATTTTGACCAGTTTGGTTGTCTTTTCCGCAGAAAGGGTGGAGGGACTGGGTGCTGATTTTTTTTTTTTTAAAGAATTCTTTGAACTTCAAGATTTGTATTTGAAAAGTGAAGGTGACACCAGTTGCCTAAATGACATGATTTAATCTCGAAAAATAACACAATTTTACCAAGCTCAGCCTTGGAAAATACAAGGAAGGTATCGTCCTCATTCAGGTTTTTGTTGAAGTCAATGCACAGCTCGCTCATTCTTTTCTTCATTGATTTGATTTCCTGAAATGAATATACAAACACATTACTAATAATAAATTCATCTTTTCACCATCACTCAAGTAAGTCTCACAAGAGCCAATTTTCATGTGACCCTCAGGGAGTCTTTTTCTTAGGGATGTGCGCCATGAAGTATTCTGCGCAGTGCTCTGTCACGTCCACGTGTGACTGTGTGTGGATCCACCCGTGGCAAAGCCTGGTGCTGTGCTACAAAGTGGTTTTAAAGTTAGAACTGACTAGATGAAGGAGATATAGCAAAAGTGCACACATAGTGCACACAAAGTAAGTAGAAGTTCAGGAAGAACAAATTCAGTAGCCCATCACCAGGCTGAAAGAAATATAAGGCAATCAAAGGGTACATCCATGGGCAAAAGGCACCCATGTCCCAGTGGTGCCAACAGCTATATCCGCTGTGCTGACACCACTTGGACAGGACTCGTTTTCTTTCTTTTGAGTTTATTTTTATTGGAAAAGACGATTTACAGAGAGAAGGAGAGACAGAGAAAAAGATCTTCCATCCGCTGGTTCACTCCCCAAATGGCTACAATGGCTGCAGTTGAGCGAATCCAAAGCCAGAAGCTAGAAGCTTTTTCCAGGTCTCCCACATTGGTACAGGGTGCCAAGATCTTGGGCCGTCCTCCACTGCCTTCCCAGGCCACAAGCAGGGAGCTGGATGGGAAGTGGAGCTGCCGGGACAGGAACCAGTGCCCACACGGGATTTGGGCAATTACAGGCTAAGGATTTAGCCCGTGAGCTGTTGTTCCAGGCCCATGATTTCTTTTTGTTTTTCCTCAGGGTTTTTTCAAACTCATTTCCAGGTCTGCTTCCTAGAAGAATGACCTGGAAATAAAACATGGATTGTATTTCCTGTCCAAAGAGAACGAGGGTAATTCCATAGCCAAGTTTATTTCTGACCTTGGAAGACTTAACCAGCAACAGATGAAAGGAAACCTTTTGAGGGCCTTTTTCCAGCAGCCAATCCCTCTTCCTTTAAGGCGCACACATTAATCTGAGAATGTTCCATTCCAAAGGGCCAGTTTAAAGCTCGCCATCAATAAGGATTTTATTACCAGTGCCCTATCTCTGTGTGATCAAAGGAACAAGAATACAAATCAACTGCTGAGACCTGGAACGAGGTCTTGGAGAACGCACAACAGATCAAGAAAAATATGCCTACCACGCGTGGAACAAGACTTGGACGAGAGGGAAAAACGACTGACTTATCAGTTATGTGTCTGTCACCAGGAAATTAATCAAGAGTTGCCAAACTTAAAAGCAAATACCAAAAATGAACAGCAAATCCCTCGTAAGTGGACGTTGTCTCTTCTTGCAATCCCTCTGCTTGCCTGTGTTTTGCTGTTTGAAGCATTTTGCTTTATTTCAAGAAACACAAACTCACGTTCTGTATTTCTGCTGGAAGATGGAGCCCATTCCGTTTTCCCATTTTAATTGACTTTTCCAAGTATCGTCTGGCTTCAGGCTTTAGCTTTTCCAGATCACAGGTTTCCTGAAATCAAACAGCACGAAAGCCATTCAAGTCGCAGCAGCACACGGGTAAGTTATAAATGATGAGGCCAAAGCAAATTTATCCATCATCTTTGTCGGGCTAGGAAGCACACGGGTGATTATGAGACAGGTCCTTTGGAAGACCCAATTTCTTCATGCCTTAGTGAGTTTCTACTTGTTGAAAAGAGAAAATTTACACAAATCCAAAGCTAACCAGAATTGCCTTGCCTTGCATTCGGAACTAGGGTGCCTGCGCCTCTTAGAAGTGTGATAACAGAAACAGCTGCATCATCTCACTCCGAGAATTCTTCATGGCTGAGCGTTCTTTTTCACAGAACAGGTTTCTTATCACAAGTCACCTGGATTTAATTTTCTATCATTTGCTAACCTCGTTCCACTTGAGAGGCAGGAACAGAAAGAATGGGGTACATTTTACACAAATGCACACTGGGACTCTTCTGCCAATACGCCAAATAAGGACAGCTGGCTAACACCCCAGCGGAAGGCTGCCAACGCTTCAAAAATGCCTTTCTGTCAGTTGGCAACAGAGATCAAGGGACTACAGCAAGCTGCACATGAACAAGTATCTGGGGAAAATGAATCAGCGCCGCAGAGAGGAGGGAAGCTGGACAGTGAACCAGAATCTGTATGCAGCAACACAAATAACACTCGCTCCGAAGAACAGAGGGCCCTGGAGGAGAACGGAAAATTCCCTCAGCCACAACAAGGTGAGAAAAACAACAGATGCTTTTCCAGAACAGACGGCCTGATACACGTGGTACCTGTGCGTGGCTGGTCAGTTCACGGTCTCGAGGAGGAAACGGACTCTGGCCACAGCAGGTGCGATGGGCTTGCTTTGGTTAAAAGTCAGTGAGGGAGGCCTAGTGTGGTAGCCTAGCAGCTAAAGTCCTCACTTTGCATGCACCAGGATCCCATATGGGCGCTGGTTCTAATCCTGGTAGCCCTGCTTCCCATCCAGCTGACTGCCTGTGGCCTGGGAAAGCAGTCGAGGATGACTTAAAGCCTTGGGATCCTGCACCCACGTGGGAGACCTGCATGGGAGACCTGGAAGAAGCTCCTGGCTCCTGGCTTCAATCTGACTCAGCTCCTGCTGTTGTGCCACTTGGGGAGTGAATCATCGGATGGAAGACCTTGCTCTCTCTCTCTCTCTCTCTCTCTCTCTCTGTATAGCTGACTTTCCAATAAAAATAAATAAATCTTTAAAAAAAAAGTTAGTGAGGGATTTCTGTGACTAGAGTCTTAGGGACCTCCCATTGGTTGGACACTGCTTCCATATGGAAGACATGGGCTGTTCATTCTTAATTAAGCAACTCAGTGCAGTTTTAGCAGGTTTTAGAGATGGTATTTCAAAAAGGCAGTGCACAGGTCATGTTGCCATAATTCCATCACCTCTCCCTTTCGGGCTGCAGCAGGCAAAGTGCACTTTCATGGGGGTGGAGAGGGAAGGGAAGTTTGTACAGAGCCAGCCAGCCCCATTTGCCTACCAGTAAATAACTGAGTGTCACAGAACTAAAGCACCTGTGCCTACATTACTCATCACTTCCTCTGAGTTTATCCTCAGTGGGGAACACAACAGATCGACTCTTTTTTTCCATAACCTTCTGTTGTATCCTTGGAGAGTTTGTAAGTGTGCTGGCATGCCTGGAATTGGAACCCTCCCTAACTGGCATTGGCACAGACGGGCGTCCCAGCAGCAGGTGCCTGCAATGGGGAAGAAACCAAAACGGCCAGGGAGAGACCTGGGCTGTGGGCTGCTTCCTCCAGGGGACGGCCAGCAGTACACACCACAGGACTCTAGCGGATGTGCTTAACTCAGGTTGATGTAGCTTGGCATTCACAGCGCCAGGATGTCTGTGCTGGAGTGTGAGGCATGGCAACAGGAGTCTCCAGACAGTCCAACGCTGCAGGCTGGGAGGCTGGGAGAATCCCTGGTGGGAAGGGCCTGGTGAGTGCCAAGGTGCGCAGGCTGAGAGGCAGAGCACAGGTCCCCCGGCTGGGACGCGAGCCAGTGAGAAGCTGGGCACTTGGTTGAGTTCCTGGGCCCACTTGGCGCTAAGGCCAGAAGCTCCTCACCATGAGCTGGAGGCTAATGTAAACCCCATTCCCTACTGTGCTGGAGTCGGGGGCCGGGTGGGGGTGGGGCCTCCCATACTAGGTTGATCAGCCTGGAAGTACACTCAGGATGGTCACCTCAAAAGTTCATGGTTTAGGGCCCGGCGGCGTGGTCTAGCGGCTAAAGTCCTCGCCTTGAAAGCCCCGGGATCCCATATGGGCGCCGGTTCTAATCCCGGCAGCTCCACTTCCCATCCAGCTCCCTGCTTGTGGCCTGGGAAAGCAGTTGAGGACGGCCCAATGCATTGGGACCCTGCACCCGCGTGGGAGACCCGGAAGAGGTTCCTGGTTCTTGGTTCCCGGCTTCGGATGGGCGCGCATCGGTCCGTTGCGGCTCACTTGGGGAGTGAATCATCGGACGGAAGATCTTCCTCTCTGTCTCTCCTCCTCTGTGTATATCTGGCTATAATAAAATGAATAAATCTTTAAAAAAAAAAAAAAAAAAAGTTCATGGTTTAGGGCCCGGCGGCGTGGCCTAGCGGCTACAGTCCTCACCTTGAAAGCCCCAGGATCCTATATGGTCGCCGGTTCTAATCCCGGCAGCTCCACTTCCCATCCAGCTCCCTGCTTGTTGCCTGGGAAAGCAGTTGAGGACGGCCCAAAGCTTTGGGACCCTGCACCCGCGTGGGAGACCCGGAAGAGGTTCCAGGTTCCCAGCTTCGGATCAGCGCGCATCGGTCCGTTGCGGCTCACTTGGGGAGTGAATCATCGGACAGAGGATCTTCCTCTCTGTCTCTCCTCCTCTCTGTATATCTGGCTATAATAAAAAAAAAAAAAAAAAAGAATCTTTGAAAAAAAAAAGTTCATGGTTTACACTGAAATTACTTCAAAAATAGGTAACGTAGGTACCAATAGGTGTCCTTACATTCCGAGAAAAATCAGCCCTGAAGTTAGACTAGATGCAAATGTGACTAATAAACTATACTGAAATATTGAACTTAACGCAACAAATGACACCCAACAGAAACCTGACTCCGTCAAGAGCAGAGCCCTCTTGCCGGCAGCGGGTGAGACCCTAGCCCTCCAGAGGGCTTTCTAGAAGGAAGGCACTTTCAGACGCTCCTCCTAAGTGCATTTCTGACCCAGAGCTGATCACAGTCACCGTCTCCCTTATCATCCCCAAGCAAGGTCAGAATGACTTCTAGATTGTTCTCGCTACAGCGGCACCTTCCTTCCTGAACAAGAATTTTTCTCCTTGACTTTGGCCCAGACAACTCTGGGAGATGTTTCTGCTGTTTAGAGAAGGGATGCAGCTCCCTACAGTGATTTTTACACGTACGCCATCTGACAGAGCAGCTCTTATTTTATGTCCGCGGTGACAGGCTTGAAGGGCCCCCTAACTTCCTCCTGCAGCACTCATTCGACAGACAAGAAAACAAAGCTGCATAACTTTGCCAAGATCCCACAGCTAACTAACGCTACAATGTCAGGGAAGGAATCCTCCGAGCTCTCGGTCCACGGCTTCTCTCGGCGTCACATTCTACTGCATTCCTATCCTTAATTCATAACCATTCTTTAAAGTTTCACAAGAAAAAAATAAAAAATGTTCTTCATTTTCCCCAAGCCCATCCCAAAACCTTCTGTCTCAAGACTCTGCCCTTTTTTTTTCAAAAGACCTTTATATTTCCAGTTGTGAAAAATATGTAAATAATTTCAGTGGAATTTTCTGTGTTGCACATGCCTTGTATATAAATAGAAATAGTAATGTGGCCAAAAGACTGACATAGTAGATTTCTCTGAACACCATTGAAGAAATGGAGCTGCAAATTTTGAATGTATGAAGGAAATGTTGCAAGATACTAGCACATGTTACTGGCACCTATTTCCAATGTGAAATGAAACAACTTATTTCGCTGTTATAAACAGCTTAGTTTCTGCTTTCTTTTGTATTTTTTTCCCTCCAATTCAGGACAGGTATCATTAGGTTTCTGTTGTATTTTGGCGAAAGTAGCTGCTTATTCTCCTGGGTTGGCGGGAAGCACGAAGCCCGTGTCCCACCGGCGGATGCAGGACCCCGCCACAGGGCTCACTGCCGTGGTGTGCATCAGGCGGGGCAGCCCACCAAGGGGGCACCACACTGCAGAAGACACACTTCAACCCAGGCGAGTTCAGTTGCATTCAACAAACATTTACTGACCCTCAATTTGTGCCACACACTGGGAAAATGAAATTGAATATCCTTGAGAAACTTCAAGTCAGTTGAAGAGATACAAGACATGCTAAGAAGTGACTTCATTATCACGAATTGTGTGCGGAAAGAGGGGCGTGTCTGCACAGAAGGACACCTGGCCAATGGAGGGACTGAGGCAAGCAAGTTGATCCTTGACGCCTGGATCCCTGCTTCTTTTGGAGCCAAAGTTAGAAGCTGCTATGGTATTGCTCATGAGGAATAACTAGATTTACACATCACAAATTTAAGAAGGCATGGCAAGTAAGGAGAACTGGAAATGAATTTTGGGCAGAGCAGTTTTTCTGCCGTAGTCTTTAAAGTCCTGGTTTGGCATTTGAACTTGGAACTGGATCTCTGATGACTGGGTGAGCACGACAGATCACGTGATGCTTAAAAGTACTCATACTTAATCCCACGCTCTCTTCACTGTAAAATGAAAACTTTGCATGCAAGTCACTGATCGGCTAAAATGGACAGGCAGATCAAAGACTGCAGCTCTGAAAAAACAGATAACAGTACAACAGTCATTGCATTTCCCAAACTTAGCTTATACACTTCAGCCACTATTTTTTTTTAAAGATTTATTTATTCTTATAGGAAATTCAGATATACAGAGAGGAGGAGAGACAGAGAGGAAGATCTTCCTTCTGAAGATTCACTCCCTAAGTGGTGCAACAGCAGGAGCTGAGTCAAATTGAAGCCAGGAGCCAGGGATTTGTTCTGGGTCTCCCACACAGGTGCAGGCAGGGTCCCAAGGCCTTGGGCTGTCCTAGACTCCTTTCCCAGGCCACAATCAGGGAGCCGGATGGGAAGTGGGATTAGAACCGGTGCCCATATGGGATCCTGGCGCGTGCAAGGCGAGGACTTTAGCCGCTAGGCTACCACGCCGGGCCCTCAGGCACTATTTTATAAATAAATTTCTCTTGTCCATTCTTTGCTTAGCAGGCCACAAGAATAAAATATGCCTGGATCGTTTTAACACAAAAACGTTTTCTCTCCGATTTGGCTGAAAAGAGTATGCATGAAAACCCCTGTGATTTTGGCTGATTTTTCTTAGTCAGCCACTGAGAAGCTTTGCTGAGAACTGGAAAATATCAAGACCCGTGGCTCGAACTGCTGGCTTTTGAAAGCTATGATACTGACATCCTTATTTGTATTGCTTTTTCTTTTGGTATAAATAAGGATGCACTTAAGTTACAAACTTTGACAGTATCTACCAGTGAGGATAACTAGGCAAGTAACGAGCACAAATCCTATCTTGCCCTTCAACCTACAGACAGAACATTCGTGACACTTGCATTTCCCTGGGTAGCAACTGACTGCAGTGGAAGATCATTTCTGAATTTTGTGACTAGCATTTTTCTAGTCTTAGTTTTGTTTCTTTCTCAGCTTTCCAAAATAATACAGTGCTGTCTGAAGCATTCATAATTTGTTTCTTTCATTACCCATGTTGCTCCAAATTGCTGTAGTTTATTTCAACAAGATAAAAGATTCCATTGAATAAATGTACCATAACTTATTGATCCATTTCCTTTCGTGGTTGGTTCAGTGTTTTGTTATCATAATGTTGCTATGAAAATTTGCCAACTTCAAAAAAAAAAAAGAAAATTTGCCAACCTCATTTGAGCACTGATGCAAAATATCTCTAGGTAAATACTAGCAGGAGGCAGGGAAGACAAGCTATGTTGTAAAAAACTTTAGTTTCAACTGTATGATGTTAAGATTTTCTCCAAATTAGTTATGCTCCTTGTAAATCAATTCTACTAACAATACTTTCATATACCTGTTCATCTATATTCACAAAGAAACTTAGCATCTCTATATTTCTTAATTTCTGCAAACTTCCATGAGAAAAAGAGTAATTTACTGTGGTAATCATGTTACCCCATTGCTAATGAGGTTTAACAGCTCTGGGTACCGTTCTTTGTCACTTGCGTTTATTCTGAATTATTTCTTTGTTTCATTGCCCATTTTTCTATTGAAACCTTTCATTATTTTCATTGATTGTTGTAACTTCATATCGCACAATGTGACTACTTTTATTTTGCAAATCTCTCTTCATTTTCTTTATGAATAGAAGTTCTTTATTTCAACATATCCATATCCATTAGCCTTTCATTTCATAGCACTTCTAGTACCTTGTTTCAGAAATAATCGCTTCCCGTATCTCATCAAGGTATTTTCCCACACATAAACTTTTAATTTAGACTACTTTAGGAGTGCTAAGACAACTGAAAATTGAACTACCATTTTACCCAGCTATCCCACTTCTGGGAATATATCCGAAGGAAATGAAATATGAGTATGAGAAAGTGACCTGTACTCCCATATTCACAGCAGCACAATCTACAACAGTGAAGACATGAAAATAACCCAGATGCCCACCAAAAGACGACTGCATAAAGCAACTGTGGTAAATCTACTCTGTGGAACTCGACTCAGACACTTTTTACAAAGAGTGGAATTCTAACATTTGTAACAATTGGTTCCAACTAGAGACCATTATGTTCAGTGAAATAAGCGAATCCAAAAAGGACAAATATCATATGTTCTTTCTGGTATGAGGCAACCTTTATGCAAAATACATGACCAATAAATACATATGCAAACAGGTATATACATATATCCATCTAGAGAAACTGCACAGTGGAGATTAGCATGCCAAGAAGTGAAGATACATTGCAGAGTGCATCTATATTCCCAAATAAAAGATGGACTTGCAATGAAACTGTTCAATATATTTTGACAACAGGATGCTGGACTCTCTACCATTGTCTGTAAGCAGAATGATGGGCTTCTGACTGTTATGAAGGAGTATACTTTTGTAATAACAGAGGGGAAAACAGTGCGGGGAGGAGAAATGGGAACTGTGGAAGGGGAAATCCCCGAGCCTATGGAATTGCATCATGAAAAAGAAAAAAAAAGAAGAAAAAAAGATTAATTAGTTGTTTTCATGAAATAGTGGGTAAGGCAGCAGCATATAACACTGGCATCCCATAGGCACAGGTTGGAGTCCCAGCTACTCCGCTGCCAGTCCAACTCCCTAATGGCCTGGGAAAGGACAGGAGATGGCCCAAACGCTTGGGCCCCTGCGCCCACATGGGAGACTGCAAGAAGCTCCTCTCTCCTGGCTTTGGCCTTGCAGAGAGACCTGGCCGTTGCAACCATTTGGAAAATGAACCAGTGGTTGGAAGATTCTCTCTCTAAGTTTGCCTTTCAAATAAATAAAACAAACCTTAAAGCGGTGAGGGGGAAGGAAGACTAATCCATTAGGAATTGTTTTCCAGTTTGTTTTTCAGGATGGCAGCCAATTTTATTTTATTCTTTTCCCAAATGGATAGCTCATGTTCCAGAACCAACTACCAGAGGTTTAACTGGGTTAGCTTTCACTAACTGGTTTCCTACTTGAGTTGGATGCATCATCCTTTATGCAAGCCATCTGCCAGGGCCTACCTCCCATCCCTACCCACAATACACAAGAAGGCAAGAGGGGATGGGGCGCATGCCAGGAACCCAGCTCTTGTCATAACCCAACCACGCTGCCGGGCACTCTCCCCTGGGACTACCAGCCTCCCCCGCTGGGAGACAGTGAGCTTGTGTCACTGACCGCACCCACCCTCTACCCTCCAGCCTGTGCTATTTTGCTCCTGGCATCCTGGGCTGATATGGATGCGCCCTGAGGCTTGGGTAAAGAAACAGCTGTGTGGTAGGCTCCCGCCTGCTTCCATTCTAGCCGCCTCTGCCTGAAATCCACAGGGGAGAGCTCAAGTCAGAACTGCCCAGCAGAAACTGTAAAGGGACATAAAATGATCGCCCCTCGCTCTGGCCCCTACATCTTCAGGTTAACACGGCAGGTCAATAAGCCACTGACCCTTCCAAGAGCCAAGAAAAGCACGGTAATTTTACCTTCCTACTTATTAACCCTAAGTGAAAAATACAGACACGAAATCACATTTTATATTTAATTTGGATAATATATTTCATTACTGCCCACACTGGTGGTATCCTGGGAATATGATGCTAGCTAGAGCACCCTCATTTTAGCAGAACATGTCTTAAATTGATGACTTTGTGTTAGTTCAAGATCCTGTTTGTGTTCCCGAGTGAAGGCTTTATGTGATACGTCTGGCCTATTCTAGCATTTTAGAGAAAAGCAAACAGACTAATTGGATTATATGTACTTTGGTCCTTTAGAAATACATGAAAACAAATTTACCATTTGTGCCCAGCTCTACCAGAAAATAATACTTACAATTCTGAAATTTATGAAATATTGGTTACATCAACAGAAGTACTTCTCAGGGAAGATTTCAAGGTAACTGGCTTCTCCTGCTGTGCCTCAGTGCCAACATGAACACAACTTTTTTGTTTAACTTGTATTTCCATATCTTAACAGACATCATAAAACCCCTAAAAATGTCAACACAATAACCCGTGTGCAGGAGAGTTAAATATTCCACTGGAAAGAAGAAAACTGATGGAACCAAATCTGAAACTACCTTTGATTGAAGAAGCCCTGAAATGACTCAGCTCAACCAGATGTATAAAGCTGGCGAGTGAGCCAGTGTCCCCCCAGCTCCTGTGGCGTCTCTTCCGAAGGACAGGCAGCAGTTTCTAAGTCCAAAATATGCTCAAAATTGTCAAGCGTGTCAGGGAAATCTAAAGACACACATCTTTGATTTATTGATAGTATCCCTAATAATCAGCTAAGACAAAACATCAATGTTTCAAACGAGAATTTAGAAATTCTCTGTGCGGGTCTCTCCCTTCCTCTCTTTGTACCTCTTTCAAATAAATAAAGAAAAAAAAATTTTTTTTTTCTTTACAAGAAAGAGATCCCTCGATGCCATCCTTCTACGTAAGTGCCAGCTGCAGGCCTGGCTGCCTCACTTACCATCCAGCTGCTGCCAGTGAGCTGCAGAGGATGGCTAAGGGCTTGGCTCCCCGCTGCCAAGACACCCTGATGGAGTCCCAGGCCTCCTCCTGGCCCGGCCCCAGCTGTTGAGGCCATTTTGAGAGTGAATTAGAAAAGAGAAGATCTTTCTCTTTTTCCCTTCTTCCCTCTCTAACTCTCCCATTTAAGTAAACATAAATATAATCATTGGAAAAAAAAAAAACCAGGAAATTCAAATACTTTCTATGGTTGGCCAACAGTTTTTAGTTTTTGTGTTTCAGAGTTTATTTTTTTCACTTTCAAGGGATTTCCAACAACATTTACCTGTAAGTGAGCGATTCTCTGAAACACATCTGCTCTCATGCTCATCTCAATATCGAAGCGGGAAAGTCTCTTGTCAGCTTCTGTACTTGCTGCCCGCACGTCTCTGTCAGGAGACACGTGCTGAGGAAAGTCTAGCATGGTTCTTTCCACTGTGGAGAGAAGAAAAACCATGAATATCAAAGCTCTTGTCAAATCAGGAAGCAGAAAGCTCTCGCCCAGGTGACAGACTCCACCCACGTAAGGGTTTCGGATTGTCTGTAAAGGTTTCTAAGGCTTTCCAGAAATCAGCTTCTAATGCAGACCTTGGCTGTTCGAGTCAGCATGGTTATGAACAAGAAGGATGTGAACTGAGCACTGATCAAAGCATGTTTTTTTAGGGTATAATAGGTAACCTGGAAAGTAGGAGATAAAGACAGCTTCTAGAAGCATCTGAAGATCTTGTCAGTGAACAAGACAGTGAGAGGCTGCTGGTACCCAGGGCCAGGACACAGGGTGCTGTGCCCAGAAGGCTAGACCCCAGAGGAGCGGGCCTAGCATGGAGCTGGATCACAGCCTGTAAGCGTGGGACTGGCAGAACCGCAAGATGTTTAAGAAACACGCACTTGGGCCTGACAGCGTGATGTTTTGCTTTTAATATAAATAAATAAATAATATAAATAAATAATCTTTAAAAATAAAAAAGGCACTGTGAACCGAAATAAAATCTTTTAAAAAAAAAAAAAAACACTAACAAACACAACTGTATAAAACTGCCAGAAATACCAGAATTACTCCAAGATGTGCATCTTTTATTTTAGAAATTTCATGAAATTAATTTCTTTTTCATTTATATGAAACGTAGAGAGACACAGAAGGATACAGACAGACAGAGATCTTGTATTCAATCGTGTATCCCCAAAGTGCTAGCAACAGCTCAGACTGGGCCAGGCCAAAGCCAGGAGCCCGGAAGCCAACCTAGAGCTCACGTGGGTGGCAGTGACACACGACCTGGGTCATAACCTCTGCCTCCTAGGATAGGATGCCAACTAGCAAGAAGATGGATTGGAAGTGGACTCAAATCAAGACTCAAATCAGGCATTCCTTAGTGGGTTGTAGGTATCCCAAACTCTCTTACATGCTGTACCAAACACTTGCCCCTCACAATGTGTGTGTGTGTATGTGTATTTATTTATTTATGAAGATTCATGTGTTATTTGCAAGTCAGAATTATGGAGGGAGAGAGAAAATCTTCCATTCACGGGTTCACTCTCCAGATGGCCGCCACAATGGCTGAGGCTGCGTAAGGCTAAAGCTAGGAACTTTGTCTCCCATGGGGAGGGCAGGAGCCCAGACACCTGAGTCATGGTCTGCTGCTTTTCCCAGGCATTAGCAGAAAGCTGGATTGAAGGCGGAGTAGCCAGAACACCAGCCAGAGCCTACACAGAATGTTGGTGTTGCAGATGGTAGTTTTATCCACTGTGCCACAATGCCAGCATTACAATGTGTGTGTATATATATATATATATATATAATTTTTTTTTTTTGAAAATAATATTAGAGAAGGCCTTTGGTCTAGTGGTGAAGTTGCTGGCTGAGACACCAGCCTCCCCTGTCAGAATGCCTGGGTGCAGCACCCAGCTGCAGCTCTGACTCCAGCCTCCTGCTAACGCAGACCCCGGGAGACAGGGATGGCTGCACTGAGTTCACACAGCAGCCCAAGCAGGCCTTGGGCGAGTGTACCAGTGCATGCATGGGAGTATCTCTTTTCTTTCTTCTCATTGTATCTCCGCCTTTTAAAAATAAAGACAAACTATTTCTTCTTAAATCAAATTAATCGTATTGATTTAATTTAGTATATAATATTATATCTGCTGGTTAAGGAAAGAATAGAACAGAAGGTCTACCATTCAATAATATAGCATTTAAGTGATATGGTTAACCATACAGTTACATTTCCTATTTACCTAAAATGACCTCAAAAATAGTAAGCAGAATTAAAATTGCTCAGAATTTAAATGAGTGGCATCAAATGCAGGGGCTTAATAGTAGAATAATATTTCCAAACAAACAATAATGCAGAAAACTATTTCCTTCCTTATATTGTCACAAGATTTGGAGTCAGACTTTTTTGCTGTCAAACTAGAAACTATAGCGGAAGTAGAACCATGCAACATGTACATGGAGTCCTGCTCCCCTGGTTTGGGCCTGGTCCGGATCCAACCACTGCGCCCATTTGGGCTCCCTGTCACCCCAGCTGTAGCCAGCTGTCTAGGTTGATTGTACCTAGGCCAGTGCTGAGTTGCTGAGAGAAAAGCAGCTAATAGCTGGTGGGCATTCTGGGTCTGGTTATTGCCAAATTTGTGTTAACTACACCAGTGTGCCAACACAGTGGCTATTTTTTTTTTAAGATGTGGGCATGTCAGCAGACAGGGTCTGGATGACAGGCCTCAAAACTCCATCTACGAGGGGAATCATAGGATCTGTGCTCTGACCGTGGAGTGCATATGTCAGGACTGGGTTTCCTCGGGTGCTGAAGCCTGTGCAGTGGACTGCATGCCCAGATGAGTCTTGGGGGACATGACATCCATCACTGAGGCCCGTGGAGGGGCAACTAGTACCATGGAGTGCAGAACAAACTGGACAGCTTTCCTGGCCAAGCTTTGACAGCAAGTCTCTGCGTAAATTGACTCTAAGGTTGACTGTGTCAGCCAACGAACCTTAGTAGGATTTTCTCATCCTTGGAGCAATAAAGACAATAGCATTTCAGAACTGGGAACACCACCTTAGCAGTGCCCTCAGAATATGCTCCACACTAGGGACCTTGGGATATCGGGTACCTGTACCCCATCCAAGGGGGCTGCCGGGAGCGTCCCTCTCCCCATTTTCCCAGATACATGAACAAAAGGAGTTCTTACCTACTTTCCTACATTCCTCACCCTCCTCACCCTAATCAGTGGTCCACACGAGCATGCATCCTTAACTATAAAATCAACAAAACTTATTAAAACTATAAAAAATAAAAAAAAGAGGCTTACTCTCTCTACTTCTGTCTTTAAGGTAAATAGTCAATCTTAGAAATAAAAGAAGAAAGGTGCCTGGCGCAATGACTCAGGGGCCAAAGTCCTTGCCTTGCGTCTGTCAGGATCCTATATGGGCGCTGTTTTCTGTCCCGGCTGCTCCACTTCCCATCCAGCTCCCTGCATGTGGCATGGGAAAGCAGTCGAGGACGGCCCAAAGCCTTGGGACTCTGCACCTGTGTGGGAGACCCGGAAGGGGCTCATGGCTCCTGGCTTACATTGGCGCAACACCGGCCGCTGCACCCACTTGGCGAATGAGTCAGTGGATGGAGGATCTTTATTTCTGTTTCTCCTTCTCTAATCTGCCTTTCCAACAAAAATGAATAAATCTTAAAAAGGAAGGAAGAAAGAAACCACCAACTATTCAACCAACCTGTTCCCCAAAGTAAAAATCTTTTTTTTGGTTTTTTTTTTTTTTTTTTTTTTTTTTTTTTTTATTATTATTTTTATTACAAAGTCAGATATACTGAGAGGAGGAGAGACAGAGAGGAAGTGGAGCTGCCGGGATTAGAACCAGCGGCCACATGGGATCAAGGCGAGGACCCTAGCCACCAGGCCACGCTGCCAAGCCCCTTTTGGTTTGTTTTTTAAGATTTATTTATTTTTATTGGAAAGCCAGATATACAGCGAGGAGGAGAGACAGAGAGGAAGATCTTCCGTCCGATGATTCATTCCTCAAGTGACCGCAATGGCTGTAGCTTAGCCAATCTGAAGCCAGGAGCCAGGAGCTTCTTCTGGGCCTCCCACACAGGTGCAGGGTCCCAAGGCTTTGGGCCATGCTCAATTGCTTTCCCAGGCCACAAGCAGGGAGCTGGATGGGAAGTGGAGCTGCTGGAATTAGAACCGGCGCCCATATGGGATCCCGGGGCGTTCAAGGTGAGGACTTTAGCCGCTAGACCATGGCGCCAGGCCCAAGTGGGACCTTTCCAATGAGATCCAACAGACCCTTTTGTTCAGGAGTTTAAACCCAAGAGCTCTACAAAGATTCAGTGGCTACTAAGGAAAATGAAGCCATTTGCAACAGTGGTAGAAACGAAGACAAATGCAAAGAGCAGAGAAAACCATCAAGTTTCTGCCAGTACAAAGGGTCAAGAAAACCTGCTGATGGGGCCCGTGGGGGCAGAGATAATAGGTCCCTAGGGCTGTGTTGGATTCCGGTCAGTGTGCATACACATGCTTATGTTGTCCAGTTTTGTGTTTATTTTATGTTCATACATAGCCTGGATACAAAGTCAGGGTTGTTGGGTCCTTTGCGGTGGCCTAGCAGCTAAAGTCCTCTCCTTGAATGTGCTGGGATCCCATGGGTGCTGGTTCTAGTCCCAGCAGCCCTGCTTTACATCCAGCTCCCTTGCTTGTGGCCTGGGAGGGCAGTGGAGGATGGTTCAAAGCCTTGGGTTCTTGCACTCACGTGGGAAACCAGGAAGAAGTTCCTGGCTCCTGGCTTCAGATTGGCTCAGTTCCAGCTGTTGCAGTCACTTGGGGAGTGAACCAGTGGACAGAAGATCTTCCTCTCTGTCTCTCCTCCTTTGTGTATATCTGACCTTGCAATAAAAATAAATAAATCTAAAAAAGACAGGGTTGCTTATTCTTAAATATTTGGTTCGAAGTAACTGTGTGAATCTTCATGCTTCATGACTCAAAAAGCCTAACAACGTAGGAGACATGGAAAATGGAAAAATCCCTAAAAGGAAAATAAAAATTAATTGTGGGGCTGGTACCATGCCTAGTAGGCTAAGCTTACAGCTAGGCCCCAGTATCCCATATGGGTGCTGGCTCCAGTCAGCTGTCCTACTTCCTGTCCAATTCTCTGTTTATGGCCTGGGAAAGCAGCAAAGGATGGGTCAAGTCCTTGGATCCCTACACCAATGTGGGAGACCTGGAGAAGCTCCTGGCTCCTGGCTTCCAAGTGGCTCAGCTCTCTGGTCACTGCAGCCATTTGGGGAGTGAACCAGTGCATGGAGGAGTTTCCTCCCTCTTTCTGTAACTCTGCAATTCAAGTAAAAATAAGATTTTAACTATTGTGATGGTTAAATTTCCATTTTCCCTTTGAGTTTGTTTTTTTTTTTAAGTTAACGTGAGAGGTAGAGACAGTCTCCCATGCAATAGCTTACTGTCTCTGGAAGGGAGTGCTTTGATGAGATTAACCTTTGCATTCATGAACTTGAAGTAAAGCAGATTGCCTTGTGTAATATGGGTGAGGCCACTTGATCCGTGGAGGGCCTGAGCAGAGCAGGAGGAGGCAGCAGACTCCAGCACACCGCCTCCAGGTTCCAGCTGACCACTGCTCTCCTGGCTCCAGCTGACTGGCCTTCCCAGGGGAAGCAGAGTGCCCTGTTCGCCTTCCTGGTCCTGCACACACACATCCACCAGGGTATCTTATGTATGGATTATATGAAGATGGGATTAAACGATAAGCTTACTTTGTTGCAAAACATTTTGAAATGCATGCATACAGATAGGCATGATATTAGTGTACACACATGAATATCCAATTGGTTCTACTTTTCTAGACTAGGGTAGGAAATCTTCTTCACCGGCCACAGAAAATCAACAATTGAAACATTAGCTTGCTATACATTTATTCTAATTCTAGTCTCACCTGCAGCTGCCTTAGCAAGGCCCGACTGAACGATACTGCGGGCCCTGTGTGGTCCTTGGGCCAGACGTTCCTCACTCTGCTCCACACAATCCTAACATAACCGTTATTATTAAAATGTATTCAATCCCAGACCTCAAGACATACTAGAGGCTAGTGGCCGTCAAAGCAGTCCGGTACTGGCACAGAGACAGAGACGATCAATGGAACAGAATAGAAACACCAGAATGGTGCCCATACATGTACAGCCAACTAATCTCTGACAAGAAAACTGAAAATAACCCAGGAGAAAAGCCTGGTCTCTTCAACACACGCTGTTGGGACAGCTGGACAGCAGCCTGCAGAAGTAAGAAGTAAGACCTGCACGTGTCACATTATACAAAACTCAGCTCTAAATGGATCAAGGAGCTAAATTTGCAAAAACTATTAGAGGAAAATATAGGAAGTACTCTCCTCCAGGATATAGGAATTGGGAAAGACTTCTTAGAAAAGACGCCAAAAGTACAGGCACTCAAAGCCAAATAAACCAATGGGACTACATCAAGCTGCGAAGCTTCTGTATAGCAAAGCAGACAATCCACAAAGCGAAGAAGCCACCAACAGAATGGGAGACAATGTTTGCACTCTACACAACTGATAGGGGACTAATATCCAGGATTTACAAAGAACTTCAGAAACTTAGGGACAGCAAAACAAACAACCCTGTGAAGAAATGAGCGAGGGCCCAGTGCCGTAGTCTAGTGGCTGAAGTCTTCGCCTTTCAGTCGCTGGGATCCCATATGGGTGTTGGTTCTAATCCCAGCGACCCTGTTTCTCATCCAGCTCCTTGCTTGTGGCCTGGGAAAGCAGTCGAGGATGGCCCAAAGCCTTGGGACCCTGCATCCACATGGGAGACCAGGAAGAGGCTCCTGGCTCCTGGCTTTGGATCAGCTCAGCTCCAACCACTGCGGCCACTTGGAGAGTGAACCAGCAGATGCAAGATCTTCCTTTCCGTCTCTCCTCCTCTCTGCATATCTGATTTTCCAATAAAAATAAATAAATCTTTAAAAAAAAGAAGAGAAAAGAAATGAATGAAGAAAACAAATAGATACTTTTCAAAAGAACAAATTCAAATGGCTCAGGCGCCCTAGCTGTCACGGAAATACAAATGAAAACCACATTGAGGTTCCACCTAACTCCAGTGAGACTGGCCTACATTCAGAACTCCACTAACAACACCTGCTGGTGTGGATGTGGGGAGAAAGGTACTCTGCTTCACTGTTGGTGGGAAAGTAGGCTAGTACAACCACTGTGGAGGTCAATATGGAGAGTGCTATGAGAACGGAGAACTGATCTGCCATGTACGCCAGCTCTCCCACTCCTGGGCATACATCCGAAGGAAATGAAAGCTGCATAAGAGAAAGGGATCTATAATTCTATACTTACAGCAGTACAATCTACAATAGCAAAGACATGGAAATAACCCAGCTGCCTGTCCAAAGAGGAGTGGATAAAGAAACTGCTACATCTACTCCATGGAATACTATTCAGCCATTAAAAAGAACTAATAATATACAGCCATTAAGAAGAAGTAATTCTACCATTTGCAAATGGTTCCAATTAGAGACCATTATGTTCAGTGAAATAAGTCCATCCCAAAAGGACAAATATCACACAACCTCTCTGACACAAGGTATCCTTCCTGTAAAATATAAGATCAATCACCCTTTCGTTGTTGCTAAATCTCATGGGTTTTGAAATTTTTGTTTTTATTTTCATTTCTTCAAAAAATATTTTTCTGATTAATTTCTTTACTCATAGGTCATAGAGTAGCATCGTTTTCTTCAAGAAAAAATATGGTCATTTAGCGCCGTATTATTTAATTTCATGTTGTTGTAAATTTCCTATTTTTCCTCCTGTTGTTGATTTTGTTTTATGGCTTTTCATGCAACATCAGGATACACTGAATTAGCAGAATGATGGGCTTCGAACTGTTTGTGAAGGGCTATACTACTGTAACAGCATGGGGGATCCGTGGGGGGAGGGGATTTAGTGAAGGGGTCAGGAAAATCCCAGAGTCTATGAAACTCAATCATAAAATAAAATAAAATATATTCCTTTCCTTCCGGTTTTCTTCTTGCATCTTTTTCTCACTAAATGCTGGTCTTAAACATGATTTGACAGTTGGATACTATTGTAGATGATGGATATTTCATAAATTATTGAGCCATTTTATTGGCTGACACTTTGGGATTGTTTCTCAGTCTCTGCTGTAAGAATGCGGCAGTCTTCTCTGTCTGATTATTTCCTTAAAATAAATGCCACCACTGTGCAATAAATAAGCCAGGAGAAGAACTTACATATGACTAAAATGCCCACCAGAAAGCCCTACCACGTAAGCGTACACTTTACAGTGTCTTTGTCAAATAACAAAAGTTAGCATCTTAATTCATTTAATTCTAAGCAATGAATTACCCCTGATGTAAAAATCAAACTCTTAGAAAACTGACTGTCAAAACAGGAAGCGCCCGATGGCTTTTAACGCCAGCAAAAGCAGAGAGGAGCATGCTCTGGCCTCCTACCCACCTATGTACTTCACCTCCACATCCGCCAGCACCTGCAGGCAGTTCTCGTAGGTGACTTCCTGCACATCCAGCATCCCGACAGCATCGTACACCTGCTTGGTCTGCACGATAAGCTCTTCGGTCCTTGTCTTAATCTGCTCTGGCGTGAGATCCCATCTTAAAACATTTCTGCCGACCGCAGCACAGGAGGAAACCGCCCGCAGAGGTGTCATCACGCCTCTCCCCAACGTCATTCTGAGTAAAACTCTGCAACCACCAACCCTAAAAAGAGTCAAAGAAGAGTGACGTTAGGGGTTTCAACTAAAGTCAAGGCACAAACACACACTGAAAATGAAAAAGAGCCTTTTGAAAAACCAAAAACAAAAAAATGCCAATCCTTGCAGGTGAATACATATACACAAAATGAAATGCTCTTGTAGCAGTATTTTCTAGTTGTAGCACAGTCATAGCTTTAATAAAAGTCATACCTTACAGACACCGACCTGTTTCATAATTATATAGTTTAGTAAAACAAAGTTAGGTGTTAAACCAGGAATATTTTCTTTTTTAATCTTTTCCATATACTAGCTATATATATACTTTCTCAAGTTCATTCCTATGTGTGGCAAATGGATAACAGGATAAGAACGCTGCCCGGAGATGTGTGCCCAGACAGGGGAGACCAGAGCAAAGGGCACCCAGGCTGCTGTCCCAGGCTGGGGCTGTCAACAACCCCAGCAGCAAGAATCCGAACAACGTGTGGGAGTTACCCCAAACCTGAAGTCTGCATCGAAGAAGGCTTAGACATGGAGGGCCTAGCGGATGAACAGCCCTGACGGTTAGGAAGCGCTCCACCGTATTCTCAAGACCACAGGAGAGCCACTGCAAGTTCTAATCGGGTGAGAAATGGCTGTACTGCAGAGAAATCAAAATCTACCGGGTTGAGAGATATGTAAAAGATCATTCTAGAAGGACACTCTTACTGTAAATGGGACATGTGATTAAAATACGTTAAATTAAGAAACAGGAAGGACTGTGGTGACTTACAGGTAAAGTGCCTTGTATCCCAAGTCTGGTCCTCATTTCAGCTTCCTGTTACTATGCATTTTGGGAGGCAGCCGGGGATGGTGGCTCACGTACTTGGGTCCCTATCTCTCCTAGGAGTTGTGGGCAGAATTTCAGGTTCTTGGCTTCTGCCTGGCCTAGCTCTCTGCCTGGGGAGCGAACCAACAGCCTGCAGAGCTCTGTCTCATTGTCTTTCAAATAAATGAACAAGAATGAAAAAGAAAAAAAAAAATACAAGGCATTCAGGAGGCAGAATCCATCTGGCATGGTACTGAACACACATGGGGGGAGCCTGAGACTCAAGGATCATGCCCCGGTGTCTGTCTTGGACACAGATGGATGGTGGCGCTGCTTGTAGAATACAGAAAGAGTAGGTTCCGTGGGGAAAAAAACAGAAACTCAGTTTTGGACACGCCAAGTCTGAAGCAGCTATGCACATGCAAGTGAAATTCACTAACATTAAATACCAACTCTACTTGGGAAGCCAGTGCTGTGGCATAGTATGTTAAGCCCCTGCCTGTGGTGCTGCAGTTCCAGGCATGTGTCTGTTCCAGTCCCGGCTGCGCCACTTCTGGTCTGGCTCCCTGCTTGTGGCCTGGGAAAGCAGCAAGGGATGGCCCAAAGCCTTGGACCTTTGTACCCATATGGGAGACCTGGAGAAGCTCCTTGCTACTGGCTTCAGGAATTAACTGGAAGATTATTTTTCTCTCTGTGTAACTCAGCCTTTCAAATGAAAAGAAAATAAATCTTTAAAAAAATATATTAGTAACTATACTCACAGGAGCAACTGAACTGGCCCAAAGAGTTTGCAGAGGAGAGAGGAGAAAAACCCTTAGACTCTAACCTTGATACAATCACTGAGGTCAGAGGAAAACAGGCCAAGGCGATTCCAGGAAGCTGTGAAAGCAAGCGGGGAAAGAAGGAGGGGCGCAGGAGAGAACCCAAGGCTGGCGAGTTGTCAGGGGAGACGGAAGTCTGGAATCCAGCAACAGGAACAGACGGCTGCCTCGGGCAAGGGCAAAGCCAGCGCAGTGGTGGCAGGGTGAAGTCAGGTCACCAGGTCTAGGAAGGTAGAAGACCTGGACAGGGTCCCTAAGTGGTTTTCTATCATTCGGGAAAATAAGGAGAGCTGAGGCAGTGTTCCGGGAAGACACGTATGTTGCAGCTAGGGAAGACCTAAAAAATGGCCATTTCAACTGTCTACACAATCATTGATGTCTCTCTAATGAGAAACAAAATTAGTGCTAGCTTACATTTAAGGCTGGCAGCCAAACTTAATAACATATTCTCATCTCCCTTTGAGTTATGCACTAATCAAGGGCAATGGCTTTTGTTCCAAAGCCGTACTACTGGTTACTACTGCTGTATTTATTTTATTGTGATTTAAAAACTTAGCTAATTCAATATATGCAAAATGAGACATCAGCTGTTTCTGAGATAGGTAAAAATATCTCACAAATACTTTTTTTAAGTTATAGTAATTTTATAAAGATTTCATTTTTATAGAGAGAAGTTATACAGTTATAAAAAGAAGGCGAGACAGAAAAAGAATCTTCCATCTGCTGGTTTACTCCCCAGATGACTGCTATGGCCAGAGCTGAGCTGATCTGAAGCCAGGAGCCTCTTCCAGGTCTCCCACGTGGTACAGGGGCTCAAGGATTAAAGCCATCTTTTGCTGTTTTCCCAGGCTATAAGCAGAGAGCTAGACAAAGTGGAGCAGCCGGGACTTGAACCTGCACCCCAATGTCATAGCTGGAAGCTCAGCCTACTATGCCATGGTGCTAGCTCCGATCCAAACACTTTAAACTGAGTTACTAAAATTAAAAAAGCTTGGGAAAGACTCATTATGATTCAAAAGGTTTCTGAATACAGATTATTTACATGCAGCTTTATTTATTTAATAACTTTTTTATTTGAAAGGGAGAAGGGAGAGGAGGAGAGAGGGAAGGAAAAAAGCAGCAAGGGGCCCGGTACGGTAGCCTAGTAGCTGAAGTCCTTGCCTTTCATGCAGCAGCTGCTCCACTTCCAGCTCCCTGCTTGTGGCCTGGGAAAGCAGCTGAGGACGGCCCGAAGCCTTGGGACCCTGCACCCGCACGGGAGACCTGGAAGAAGCTCCTGGCTCCTGGCTTCAGATCAGCTCAGCTCCGGCCACCTGGGGAGTGGACCAGTGGATGGAAGATCTTTCTGTCTCTCTTTCTTTCTGTAAATCAGACTTTGGAATAAAAAAAAAAAAAACGTATTAAAAAAAGAAAGAAAAGAGAGGAAGAGTGGGAGAGAGAGAGAAAGAGAGGTATCTTCTATCTGTTGGTTGACTCTAAATGCCCACAATAGCCAGGGCTCAGCCAGGGTGAAGCCAAGAGCCTGGAACTCCATCGAGGCAGAGGCTCAAACGCTGGGCCATCCTCCACTGCTCTCCTAGGTGTTCTAGCAGGAGGCTGGATCAGAAGTGGAATGGCCAGGACTTAACTCACAGTTCAGTATGGGTTGTCAGTGACACAGGTAGCAAATTTAGCTTGCCTGGCCTCTCGTCCTGCCCCGCGTGGACGTTTAAGTGCTTGTTCCATTATAAACAAACTGAAATAGGAAGTGAAACTGGAGGCATGCTAGGTTAAGTTTCTACACGAAGGACAGTGACCTAGTCATTCAGATCTAACACAAAGATGCAGGCATACACACTTATGATTTAAACTCAAATGTAATAGTTAAGAAATTCTTCTTTTCTATGGTTCTACTTGAAATCACATTTTAAAAATTTTTCATTAAAAAGTATACACAGTGCAAGACCCCAGTTGGGCTAGGATATAAAAGGGGGAGAGAGAAGTTTGTTTTAGAAAGAGCAGCTAACATTTCAGTAAAATCCATAAAGCACACCAAATGAGAGTGGCTTGCAATAAAAAATAGATGCTATTTGAATTTAAGAACTCAGAAGTTGAACCGCAAGACAAGATTCAGGGTATTCTCCCAGAAGTTCTTATTTGACCTAAATGAGGTGAAAGCTACAAAGAAAGGAGAACCTCGTTTGGGAAACTGTCTGTGAGGGGTCAGCAGCTGGATGGCTAGGGCAGGGCAGTAAACCGAAGACTGGATCAGGAAGAACCAAGGAGACCAACCAGGATGATCTAGAGATGTCGCAATGAGCGGGATACAGAATGGAAACACCACGCTGGAAGCCTCCAGGGGGTTTGAGCCCGTGGGGGAGACAGATCTTGGAGCACCCATCTCTCTGCCTTCAACGGCCGGGTATGGGGGTGGAGAAGGGAGGAACACAGCAGAAAAAATGTCTTCAAGGTTGAGTGGATTGGGGTAGAGGTCAGGCAGAGAAGGAAAGACCTAGGGCAGGATACGAAAAAGTGGAGTTCTTATTAACCATGACAAGTTTCCAGAAGTAGCTAGAGTGTGGGAGATGACTGGGCTTCCTCCATCTAATCAAACATGTTTCACTTCCAGCTCCTCCCAGGAGCAGGGCCCCTGTTCTTGGCAGCCTCTTCACCCCAGAACTCTCACTGGAAATGCTATAAGGTTAAGGCAGTCTCATTCCCATTGATTGTAGCTGTGTTCTGATGGCAGCTGGTAGCCATCCTCCGAGATGCAGTGGAATCTCATTTAGGATTAAATAAATGCTGTGAAGGACAGAATAAAGGAAGGAAATCAAATATGTAATGACATCACTGAGTCCTTAAGATCCACTCTGAAGCCTGATCCAAAGCTGGACTTTCCGGTTCTGCGAGTCAGTAAGTCGCCTCCATTGTTTAAGTCTGTTTGAATGTGGTTTTATAATTTGTTTTGCTTCACACAGGCGCCTGGCTCATAAAGGGAGTGAAAACTAGTTTAAAAACAGTATAGAAAAAAAAAATGGGTACGGATGTCAGAGAAGTTATGAATGACTAGAGGGCTTTATGCACTTGGAGTTGGCCGGGAATACTAGGGATGGAGCTGGCTGAAAAGATCCAAAAAGTGTAACCCTTCATGGATTTGCAGAACAGAGGCCCCTAAACAAAGCATGCGGGCCCAGTGACACCACTGATGGTGTTTTTCTAAGGCAGTTCAAGCGCAGGTGAACAAGGCTGGCCCCAGGACGCCTGGTTACAAGAACAACAACTGAAGACCATGGCCCCTGTCCCCTCCGACGTAAACCAAGGACTGCAGGATGACAAGCTGCCATTCCTGTTGAACTGGAAGCACTTCACTGGTAAGATGGCTTCTACTAGCTTTCATTTACATTCTAACATTTACCAGGAGATTGACTAGTTACAGTGTATCTGACTTGAACTCATTCAAGCGGATGAAGATGGCAGCCCCTCCACCTGGCTCCACAGATTCGGACTGCTCCCAGGGCGACTCCCGAAAAAGCTGAACACAGTGTAACTCCCTGAACCCAGAAGGACTAAGCAGAAGGGAACAAAAGCCAGAAATCACGACATCATGAGTCAACGGAACACATCACCATTTTTATCTTCATAGATTTCTTGCCACTTTCTGGGATTTTTCCCGAAAATTACTTTTAGGGATTTGCAAAGATAGGCAACAGATACAGGAACATCCCAAGCAGGAAACAGCATGACCTTGTGTTCCTCTTGCAGGAGTTACTTTGTGCAGCTTTTTGAAAATGAAAATATAGGTTAAAAAAAAAAAAAAAAACCTCCTGGTTTCCGAGGCACCTCTCTCTACCTCTCCCCTTCACTTCAACCCCAGGATTGTTCACGGTGATCTGAGCAGCCCCATCGATTTCACATTCTCATCCCTTAAATCCTCCACAAAAACTCTCACCAAGGCTCTCACTGATTTTTTTTTTTTTGCCCTGTGAGTGGAAGTACAAACTGTCTTGACCTTTTGTGATACATGACTGCCTTTTCCACTGCACGCAGGTTTCACTTCCTCCCTTTGGGGAAGCCCCTCAGCGCAGGGCCTTCTGTGAGAATGGCTCTTCTGCGCCTCTGCTCCCTCCCGGCGTTCATCCTCTGCTGCTGTGTTTCTAGGGCTCCGCAGGCTGCAGTCTTACTGCCCTCTTGCCTCTTGCTTGCTCTGCGTGTCTCACTGTGACCGGTGGCTAACTAAGGACCTCCGGTACACATGTCCCAGACCTGGTCTAAATGAGCAGGGGGCTGGAAGCGGGAACAGCGCTGGGACTTAGAGCCGTGCACTCCAGTGTGGGATGCAGTGTGGGATGCAGTGTGGATGCGGGGCGCATGCCAGCACCCTAACTGCTGCACCAAACAGCCACTCCTCCTTCTCGGCCTCCTCACAGCTACCTCTTTAACCTCAAGTCTGTACTCCAGACATGCTGAGCTAGTTCACTTCTCCTTCAGACTGTGAAGCTCACTTGAGCTTTCCTTGTCTGTGTCTACCTTGAGTGGAGACTGGGATTTAGCGAAATTCACATAGACTCTGAAGGAAGCACAGGTGTGCAGGCCATGCACACTTTAACTGCAGCAAGTTTACCCCTTTAAATTCTGCTCAGTGATTTACTAAGTAATCATCCAATATACAAGTAGCCTCACCTGAGAGGGTTTACTTTCTATAGAACATCACAGACGCCCATAATCTGAGTCAAGATGACGCAGCCCTCAAGTGCAGAGTGGTATATGTTCACTATGCAGCCATCCTGAATGTGGCTATTTTTTGTCCTTCAAAATGGACTATTGCATTGGGGAACCTGATTCAGGAGCAGTGTTCAACAGCTACTGAGTCCTCCAGTCTGGGTTTTTAAGGTCCCCCCAAAAAGGTAAGTCCCTTAAGGACCTTCTACTTTGGTTTAGGACCAAACTGGTTTATGAACAGAATAGTCTAGCAATAAATGCCTCAACATAAGTCACATTTTAACAGCAGAACTTACGTCTCTGCCATTGTGGCATAATGGGTTATGCCACCGCCTGCAGTGCCAGCATCCCATATGGCACTGGTTCAAGTCCTGGATACTCCACTTCTGATCCAGCTTCCCTGCTAACAAGCCTGGGAAACAGCAGAATATGGCCCAAGTGCTTGGGTCCTTTCACCCCCACGGAAAACCCAGAAGACGCTCCTGGCTTCAGTCTGGCCTATTCCTGGCTGTTGTGACCATCTGGGGAGTAAACCAGTGGATGGAAAGTCTCTCCCTCTTTCTTTCTCCGCTCTCCCTCTCTCTGTAGCTCTGGCTTTCAAATAATTTAAAAAAAAAAATTTCATGGAGAGGCACATACACACACACACACACACATATACACACACACCTCTCTCATTTCCTGACTGGCCACGCACATGCCTATATTGGCTGGTTCCAGGCCTAGATGAAGTGGGAAGCTAGGAATTTAATCCACATCTCTGAGGAAGGTCCAGCAGGAAGCTGGAGTCAGAACAAGCCGTGGGGAGCCCAGGACCCCTCACTACGGGATACAGGCATCCCAAATGTCAGGCCAAACACCTGCCTTTCTTTAGAAGACCAAGAAAGATCCATGTGAGAGAAGCCATTTCAGGTGGGTTTCTGTATTCAGGAAATGTCATGAAGTATGACTGTTCCCACTTTCTTACTGTTCATTTAAAAAAAAAAAATGGAGGGGGCCTGGCACAGTAGCCTAGTGGCTAGGGTCTTCACTTTGCATGTGCCAGGATCACATATGGGTGCTGGTTCTAATCCTGGTAGCTCCACTTCCCATCCAGCTCTTTGCCTTGTGGCCTGGGAAAACAGTCGAGGACGGCCCAAAGTCTTGGGACCCTGCACCTGCGGCCACTTGGGGAGTGATTCAGCAGGCAGAAGATCTTCCTCTCTATCTCTCCTTGTCTCTGTATGTCTGACTTTTCAATTAAAAAAAAAAAAAAAGAAAAAGAAAAAGATATGTCCCCTGATCTTTCTGGTCTTCAACTTTTGTTCCCTGCAAACCTCTCTGTGTCTACTTCCTCGCCCATCACCAGTTCTTCCGCATTATTCTCCTGTAAGTGCTCTGCAAAGCCATTCTTCTTTCTTTCAGCTCTGCTTTTCGCCTCACTTGTCAGCGTCAGCTAGCTGCTGGCTTCTCTCACTGTGCTCACCCAGGAACTCCGGGGCCTCCCACGATTCAGCACATAGTGTTCTCTTCTTCCTCGCAGCCCCCTCTGCCTCCAAGGTTTCCATGACCACCCCTGCTCACCTGCTCTGCACCTACAGCCCGATCTGCAGCTGCGGCCATAGACTCTCAGACATCTTAAGTACACGTGGGATGTCTGATCATTCTCGCGGATCCCCAATCTGCTCGCCACTCTCCACCAAAGCACCTAAGCTAGAGTATTTGTGACACATACAACTGGTATGTATCATCAAGTGCAACATTTTTAAAGAGGTTCCTAACAAGCTAGACCCTACAACCAAGAACTTCCATGTACTTTCTTACGTGACTTTTTCAACTGGCCAAGAGGTGAGTATTATTAACCTGATTTTTACTAAGCACAGAGAAGGAACATAGTTTGCTTAGGGTCACACAGCAAGTAAGATGCTAGGATTTAAAGTCAGACCTGACTCTAGAACCCATTCTCTCCTCTGTCCTACCTAGATGTTGCAACTTCACCCCAGAAAAGGAAAACATCAAGAGTTTCACCAATGGCATCTTCCTGCTCTCCCACACTGCTTTCGACAGGGGAAGAGGAATAAGGTCAGGGAACGCCTACACACTTGGGTCATTTGATTGCTTTCTCTGCCACTCCGGGAGGGGTTGCAGTAAGGGCTGTGGAAGAGTGGGCCTCTCTACCTTTCATCCAGTTCTGAAACACTGGCCGGGAGGCCTCAGTGGTGTTTGGTTATCTGTTTCCAAAAGGCAACACTGTAAGGAGTTATTCCAATATCCTTCCCTGGACGGTGCCATTCCTTCTTGCTCACAGCTCATGAAGTTCGCGCCGGCCTAGCTATCCACCAATCGGATGTAACCTGGCATTCCACCTGAATCCCACCCCCCAATCTTCCAGCCCTCTCCCCAACTCCGCCCACTCGCCAATCATCCCTAGGCATTCACCTGCAGGCGCCAATCCCCTGGGGGCCTGGCCTCAATATCTCCCAATCCCCACCCCCTACACCTGGCAGACAAAAAGGCCTCCCCAGGTGCGGCTTGCTCGCTTGTCCCTCTTATCCCTCTCTTACCCCTCTCTTACCTCGCTCTTACCCTGCTCTTATCCCTCCTTCTCTGGTCTCTGTCTCTCTGCTCGCTCTCTTTCCCTTCTCTTCCCCTTTTCTCCTCCTGATTTTCACCACCTCTACCCGTTCCTGCCCCGTTGGAATAAACCTCCTAAGATACCTCGTTGCGTCTGGTGTGTTTCAGCTCACGGTAAAGAACCAGGTTGTGGGAATTAGCTGCGCGTAATAATCTCGGGATAATATCGTAATATCCTATGAACTAGAACTCTGCCAATCTTTTTAAATAACTAACAAACACCACTCAAACTGGGGTGACCTGAATGGCTGCCCTCTGCTCTCAGCCCTGCTTCTTCCCCGCAGCCGGATCTCAGGGTATCAACAGCCACCTGAAAAAATACCAACTTGCCAAGCAGCAGACTTCTAAAGCACTCTGGTAAATGAACTCTATGTTTGTATGGACATAGTTCAGCAGAGGCATTCTAGAAAACTTCCTGTACAATGAGTGCTACTTCCTCGGCCCTTTGTGACTTCTCAGATGACTCAGTACCATCACCTGGAATTGCACCAAAATAGACGAGATAATAATAATAATAATGATGATGATAATAAGGCTCAGGGGCTAGCACTATGATACCATGGGCTAATCCCCAACCTGAAACTGCTGCCATTGCATTTGGGCACTAGTGTGTGTTCCAGCAGCTCCACTTCCTTTCCAGCTCCCCGCTTGTGGCCTGGGAAAGCAGTCCAGGATGTCCCAAGTCCTTGGAACCCTGCACTCATGTGGGAGACCCTAAGGAAGCTCTTTTCTTTGGATTGGCTCAGCTCCAGTCATTGCGGTCATTTGGGAAGTGAAAATCTTTCTCACTGTCTCTCTTTTTCTCTCTGTAGATCTGCCTTTGCAATAAAATAAACATTAAAAAAAAAAAAAAAAAAAACCAGGACCCAGCGGCACGGCCTAGCGGGGTCAAAGTCTTCACCTTGAACGTGCCAGGATCCCATATGGTCACTGGTTCTAATCCCAGCAGCTCCACTTCCCATCCAGCTCCCTGCTTAGGGCCTGGGAAAATAGTCGAGGACAGCCCAAAGCCTTGGGCCCCTGCATTCATGTGGGAGACCCGGAAGAAGCTCCTGGCTCCTGGCTTTGTCTCAGCTCAGCACCAGCCATTGCAGTCACTTGGGGAGTGAGTCAGCAGACGAAGATCCTCCTCTCTGTCTCTCCTCCTCTCTGTATACCTGACTTTTCAATAATAAATAAAAAAAAAAACAAATTAAGTCAGATTTTCAGAAAGGCTCAACAGAAAGGGATTTCCCTGAACTAAGCTGGTTACTGCATGCACGCCTGTAGCAGATGTTTCCTGAGGTTCCAACGATGGGATAAGAGGTCATTATCTTTCTTTTGGAGCTCAGACCTTGTGAGGAAGGAACACAGAAAAAGACAGGTGTCACAGCATTAGCAAATTCTCCAGGAACAAAGTGAGTGGGAGCCCAGGGGCCACAGCAGGTGACTCCTGGGGAAGCTAAGGTATGAGTGCCCAGTCGCTGAGTCCTTCAAGACAGCTCTATGATACACGGTAGGAAGGTGTTTCAACGGTGTGCAGGAACGGGAGGTAGGACGAGTAAAGGTTAGATCCTGGCTCAGTATCTTCTAAGAATTTTCCGAATGAAGATGACGTTTAATTAATCGTCTCATTAAGCTGGACGTTTCTGATGCATGATGGATGTCTGAGATGATGGACAGCTTGAGGCAGCTCTGAACGTTTGCGGCTGCTAAATCTTCCAAGTAATTCCGGGGCCTTCTCTGGTTCCCATAATTATGAGGTTCTTCTCTTCTGTTGTACACACACATATGTAAATAATCTCGGAGTCCAGTTCTTCTCTTAAGCCCTCATTTTATTTATTTATTTATTTATTTTTAGCTATTAAACAACAGAATTGGTTGTGAGTATAATGTTCTGGTATTATTTGAAATAGTATCTGTAGACCTTCCAAGCACACAGCGAATGCACTTACTTCAGCTACTTTACCCACTCTATCTACTTCCAACTGAAAATTCCTTAAGTTTGATGTTTTAGGATCTATACATCCATTGATTACTTTTTCTGTATAATTATGCATCGACAATATTTTTTTTAAAAAAATCATCCTTCCTCTTGAAGACTGTTTCGAACTTTTTGATGTATGAGGAATTAATTATAATCCTATCTAGTCCCTGGTATTCAATAAATGTTGTTGAATGAGCTACAATTCGCGTGACCTCAACTCTACCTGAGGGAGCCACAGCTTGGCTGGCAATACCACAGGAAGGCTGCCCAATGTGCTCCTGCCTGCTGGCGGGGAGGGAGGGTGACACTATCCTTCCAATTCTAGCAGAATGTAAGCCCTTTGAGAACAGGGATCACGTCTTAGTCATGTTTGCATTTCCTGGCTAATATGGAAGAAGGTGTTCTGCACACAGCATATGCATTCTGTGAATCAGTGCTGTAATAAAGTGACAAAGAAATCCAGGTTCGTCTTTCCTCAAACCACTACTAAGTTATAAGGCATCAAGTCAGTGTGTGAAAAAGCAATCAAATGAAGGTGCAAACAAGAAACAAAACAAACCAGCTAGCATCATTAAAGGAAACCAGCAAGGGGCCGATGCATCACAAAGACAGCAGAGCACGCTGCTCCACCTGAAGAGCACATCTCTCCAAACCAGCAATCCTGCTCCCACCTGCCAGCTGCTCCTGCTCCCACCTCCCAGCTGCTCCTGCTCCCACCTGCCAGCTGCTCCTGCTCCCACCTCCCAGCTGCTCCTGCTCCCACCTGCCAGCTGCTCCTGCTCCCACCTGCCAGCTGCTCCTGCTCCCACCTCCCAGCTGCTCCTGCTCCCACCTGCCAGCTGCTCCTGCTCCCACCTCCCTGCTGCTCCTGCTCCCACCTCCCTGCTGCTCCTGCTCCCACCTGCCAGCTGCTCCTGCTCCTGCTCCCACTTCCCAGCTGCTCCTGCTCCCACCAGCCAGCTGCTCCTGCGCCCACCAGCCAGCTGCTCCTGCGCCCACCTCCCAGCTGCTCCTGCTCCCACCTGCCAGCTGCTCCTGCTCCCACCTGCTGGCACAGGAAAGCACTGTTTTATATTGGGAAAATGGAACTCCATGAAAACACTGACTCTTTGCTGTTCCCTTGTCAAGGCTACACAGTCCAACTCCTGTGAACATCCATTCTCAAAAAAGATGTATGTACGCTGTGAACTCAGCTACGAATATTTTGAATAGAGAGAAGAGTTTTCCAAAACATAGACACATCCTCGCCTTTATTCTGGACATCCTCCAGTGTCTGACACAGTTAAAAGCAGCATCAATTGTTGTTCCCTGTGCAGTCCCACCTTTGTATTGACCAAAGTAGCACCTAAATCTACTTACTAGAATGACCACTGGGGCCCGGCGGCGTGGCCTAGCGGTTAAAGTCCTCACCTTGAACGCCCCGGGATCCCACATGGGCGCCGGTTCTACTCCCAGTGGCCCTGCTTCCCAGCCAGCTCCCTGCTTGTGACCTGGGAAAGCAGTCAAGGACGGCCCAAGGCTTTGGGACCCTGCCTGGGAGACCTGGAAGAGGTTCCTGGTTCCTGGCTTCGGATCGGCACGCACCGGCCTGTTGCGGCTCACTTGGGGAGTGAATCATCGGACGGAAGATCTTCCTCTCTGTCTCTCCTCCTCTCTGTATATCTGACTTTGTAATAAAATAAATAAATCTTTAAAAAAAAAAAAAAAGAATGACCACTGAAACCTTAATGATCCGATCTTGGTATTATACAGTGGAAATACACTGTTTATTCTAGAAAAGGTGCCACAAACATCCACAATGTGTGAAACTTCCTTTGTCAGTAAGACTTAATTAAAAGCAGAATTACAAAAAGGCTTTCCTTTCTCAAATGTTCATGAATGTTTCCTTAAAAGGAAAAATGGTAATGTTATTCAAGATTTTGCATTATAATGAAACATTTCATGCTTCCAAATTTTTCTATTTTTTTTAATGTTTTTTTTTTTCTTTTTCAGAAAGGCAGATATACAGAAAGAACAGAAGGAAGGAAATACACAGAGAAAGATCTTTCATCCAGTGGATCACTTCCTACGTGGTTGCCATTGCCAGAGCTGAGCTAATCCGAAGCCAGGAGCCAGGAGCTTCTTCCAGGTCTCCCATGTGGGTGTAGGATTCCACGGCTTTGGGCCACCCTCTACTGCCCTCCCAGGCTACAATTAGGGAACCAGATGGGAATAGCCAGCACACAAACCAGCATCCATATGGGATCCCGGCAGATGCAAAGCAAGGATTTAACCACTAGGCCACTGTGCAAGGCCTGTGTTTTGTTTTGTTTTGAATGTTTAAAAGATTATTTCAAACTTATTTTCATGTACTTGAAAGGCAGAGAGAGTGATAGAAAGAAATCTTCCATCTGCTGATTCCTTTCCCAAAATGCCCGCAATAGTGGGGGCCGAAGCCAGGAGTCTGGAACTCCATCCAGGTGTCCCGAGTGGACGGCAGGGTCCACGCACTGGGGCCTTCCTGGCAGGAGTCTGGATAAAAGTGGAACAGTGGGACTTGGAATCGGCACTCGGATACAGGATGTTGGTGTCGACAGCAGCTTAGTCCGCTGCATCACAGCATCTGCCCCTTGTTCCAATAGTCCTAGTGTAAATAGATATAAGGAGATGTGCAAAATCATGTTTTCCAGGAAATATGAGTAAAATTCAAAAGAAATACAAAAGAAACAGCTTGGGGTCGCATGCAGAAGTGTGTGATACAGAGGCTGGAACGGTGGCTCAACTGGCTAATCCTCTGGCTTTGAGTGCCAGGATCCCCTATGGGCACTGGTTCATATCCCAATGCCCCACTTGCCATCCAGCTCCCAGCTTGTGGCCTAGGAAAGCAGCACAGGATGGTCAAAACCCTGGGTCGCTGCACCCCCATGGGACAGTAAGCTCCCCTGGCTCTGGCTTCAGATTGGCCTAGCTCCCACCATTGCAGCCATTTCGGGAGTAGATCAGATCATGCAAGACTTTTCTCTCTGCTTCTCCTTCTCCCTGTAACTCTGTCCTTCCGATGAAAATTAATCTTCTCTTAAAAAAAAAAAGGAAATATAACAATTATTTGTCCTTTGACAAACAGAACTTTTAGAAAAAGGTACAGGTCTGGTGCGATGGCTCAGTTGCTAAATCTTCGCCTGTGTGCACCAGGACCCCATATAGGTGCTGGTTTGTGTCCCAGCTGCTCCACTTCCCATCCAGTTCCCTGATTGTGGCTTGAGAAAGCAGCAGAAGATGGCCCAAAGCCTTAGGACTCTGCTGCCAAGTGGGAGATCCAGAAGAAACTTTGGCTCCTGGCTTTGGCTCAGCTCTGGCCATTGTGGCCATTTGGGGACTGAAACAGCAGCTGGAAGATCTTTCTCTTTGTCTCGCCTTCTTTCTGTAAATCTTCCTTTCCAATAAAAATAAAATAAATCTTTTAAAATAGGTGCATATTTGAGGCCCAGCGTAGCAGCCTAGTGGCTAAAGTCCTCACCTTGAGTGTGCCAGGATCGCATATGGGCGCCGGTTCCAATCCCGGCAGCTCCACTTCCCATCCAGCTCCCTGCTTGTGGCCTGGGAAAGCAGTCGAGGACGGCCCAAAGCTTTGGGACCCTGAACCTGTGTGGGAGACCCGGAAGAGGTTCCTGGTTCTTGGTTCCCGGCTTCGGATCGGCACAGCACCAGCCGTTGCGGCTCACTTGGGGAGTGAATCATTGGACGGAAGATCTTCCTCTCTGTCTCTCCTCCTCTCTGTACATCTGACTTTGTGATAACAATAAATCTTAAAAAAAAAAAAAAGCTGCATGTTTCAAAGTTACAAAGAATAATAAAAATCTCATACTCTAAGAAAAAGAGATAGTGGATGTGTGGCTGAGGTTAAGATGCCTACGCCTGCCCTGTATCAGAGAGCTTGGCACAGAATCCCAGCTCTGACTCTGGACTCCAGTTCCCTGGCAAAACTCAGGGAAAATCCTGGGAAAACCCAGACTGCATTTGTGGCTCGCGGGACCAGGTGCCTTAGGCATCTGAGAGTGAACCAACAGTGGGAGCTGTCTGTCTCCTGAACAAACACATATGAACAAGCAAATAAAAGATTTTAAAATATGGAAAAATAAATCAAAGTTTTTTAAAATACGAAGATAATAGTGGAGAGACCCACGTCCAGTTTTAGTGGGCCTGAACTGACATCCTTGCTCTACCATCAGAGCCAACTTCCTGTTCCTGAACACCCACGGGGAGAGCAGGTGATGGCTCAGTTTCTTAGGTCCTGGGCAGCCAAATCGAAGATTTGAATGGACTTCTGGTCTCCGAGCTTTGGTATGGAGTTGGGAAGGCAGATCTCCTTCCTTATACTTTCTTTGGTTTATCTTTCAAATAAAAAATAGAGCATTCTTGAAAAAAGAAGATACTACACTAATTTCCTCCTAATTTTGCACTTTATGTAACTGGATTAATAATTAACGATATTTGGGGTCAGCTAGTACAATGGCAGAGCAGGCTAATCCACATGGGAGACCTGGAAGAGGCTCCTGGCTCCAGGCTTCAAATCAGCTCAGCTCTGGCCATTGTGGCCATTGGGGAGTGAACCAGCAATGGAAGATCTCTAATGTTCCTTCTCTCTGTAAGAACTGCTTTTCAAATAAAAATAAATAAATCATTATTTTAAAAAACCCTACAGATTTTAATCCATTTATTATAAATGAACATAAAAATTTCTCTTCCTAAATCCTAAAATTGTCTTAAATGAGCCACCTGAACCACAGACCATGCAAAATTAAGTGCTGCTTCACAAATGAAATCAGGAATTCCTTCATAATTCATTAGCAAAGGGCCTGCCCACATACATGGAAAACCACAACTCAAAACAGACATTTCACTTTCAGTTTTCTCTGGAAGCATGAATAAATTGCTTTTGGCACATCTAATTGGTGTTTGGGGCATACTTTTCAGAACTGATATCCTTACAGAATTACTCAGGAGATTCTCCTCTGTCTAGCAGGTTATTTAATGCTCAAACCCATCTTTTTTTTTTTTTTTCCTTTATACATGGGTATTTCACTGCATCTGGTTATCAAGCTTGCTTTTCATTTGAAAACGGAATCAACTGCAAATAAATGCTATGGTTTTTAATTGTGACAATGATATTATAAGTTTTCAAAAAAGTTCCTCTTGGGGCCAGCACTGTGGCATGGTTGGCACTAGCATCCCATGTAGGTGCTGGTGAGTGTCCCAGCTACTCCGCTTCTCATCCAGCTCTCTGTGTATGGATGGGGAAAGCAGAAGATGGGTGACTCAGGTCCTTGGGACCCTGCATCCACATGGGAGAAACGAAGGAAACTCCTACCTCCTTGCTCCTGGCTTTGGATCAGCTCAGCTCCAGCCACTGTGGCCATTTAGGGAGTGAACCAGTGGTTGGAAGACCTCTCTGCCCCTCCTTCTGTCTGTAATTCTGCCTTTCAAATAAAAATTTAAAATAAATACAAAAAAAACCTTTAATTAAAAAAAATTTACTCTCAGAGCTAAGTACTGATATACCTTATAACTGAAATAATATCATGCTGGGAATGTATTTAAAAATAATCGAAGAAGGTGGTCATTTGACCCAGAGGTCACTCAGGAGACACACATCTCATAGACAAGGGCCTGGGTTCAAGGCCCAGCTCCACCTTCTGGTTTCAGCTTTCTGCTAACCTGCACCTTGGGAGGTAATTAGGTCTGTGTTACCCACTTGGCAGACACTGGGTACGAGGTCCTGACTTCAGCCTGGCCATGGGCAGGAGCGGAATGAAGCTGCACATGGAAACTCTCTCCTCTTCTCTGTGTGTGTGTGTGTGTGTGCGTGTGTGTGTGCTTTTCAAATAAATAAAATAAAATAATTAAAATGTTCAAACCCTACACCCAAAGATTAATCTTTTTCAAAAAACAACTTGTGGGAGAAATACTATACAAAAAAAGATTGGCTATCGTTGACAATTTTAAAACTTGGTGATAGGACATTCATTATATAGATTCTTTAGTTTTGGTTACATTTTAAAAATCTATTATTATTGTTGTTGTTATTATTCCCATCATCATCATTTTATGATACAGTTCCATAGGTCCTGGGATTTCCCTTATCCTCTCCCTAATTCCCACCCCCACCTAAAGTTCCCCTATATCATTACTAAAGTATCATACACAGTCATATGTTCATTATTGTGGGCATGGACAATGGCAGCGAGTCCATCATCCTATTGTCATACAGTAAACAGTTTCGTCAGCAGCCCATCTTTAGTCTGGAAGTAGAGATGCATACTACATTGTATCCGCACATCTGGATATGTTAGTCTCCATTTCACAGTTACTGTACATCCCCTTAAATGAAAAGCCTCAATACAAAATAAACAACAAGAAAAAAAATTAACACCATAAAGTTAAATAACATGCTACTGAATGACTAATGTGTCACTGAAGAAATAAAAGAGAAAATCAAGAACCTTCTTGAAGAAAATGATGCTACTGTATGATCTATGAGTCAATGAAGAATTTAATCAGAAGAAAGTGTTTTGAAGAGATGAAACTAACAGAAAACATCAAAACCCATGCGATATAGTTTCCGCTGATTTTTGTTGGTGAAATGTGTTTCCTGTAGGCAACAAATAGATGGGTTTTGTTTTTTAATCCAGTCTAATGATCTATGACATTTGATTGAGTTTAAGCCACCTACATTCGGGGTTAATATGTATGGGTGGTAATTTGGTCCTGTCTTTTTAGCAATGGGTTGTTCATTGATTCAGTCTTCTGTTGTCATTTTACTGGGATGTTCTTCACTTTCGCCTTTCGTTTTGGTGGGTGCTATTCCTCTCCTCTTTCAAGAGAACATCTTGAAGTATCCTTTGTAGGGCAGGTTTTCAAGAGGTAAATTCTTTTAATTTTTCTTTACTGTGGAAGAATTTTATTTCATTGTTAAAGACAAAAGAAAGCTTTGTTGGATATGTTATCATGGGCTGACAATTCTTTTTTTCTTTTAGAATCTGGACTATGTCGCTCCATTCTCTTCTGGCCTGTAGTTTCTTGTGAGAGGTCTCCTGTGAGTTTAATTGGCATTCCTTTATATATCAATTGATATTTTTCATGTGCACATTTAAGGATCTTTTCCTTATGTTTGACTGAAGGGAGCTTGATGATCATGTGTCTTGGTGAAGATCGCTTTTGGTCAGGCCTGTTAGGAGTTCTATGTCCCTCCTAGATGTTGTTTCCCAATTTTTTTCCAGATTAAAGAAATTTTCCCTTATTATTTCATTGAATACACCTTTAATCCCAGTTTATCTTTCTGCACCTTCTGGGACTCCCATAACTCTTATATTAGGCCTTTTAATAGTGTCTTTCAATGTTTGAATACGTTTTTTGGCCTGATCCAGCTCTGCTTCTAGCTTTTTGTTTGTCTCTCCCTGGTGATAGGAAATATATTTCAATTCTGAAATTCTTTCTTCTGCTTGTTTCATTCTATTTTGGAGACTCTCCATTGTACTTTTCATTTGCTCCACTGTATTCTTCATTTCTAATGTATCAGCTTTCATTGGATTCAATTCCAATGTGACGTACTCCTTAAACTCCTGAATGCCTGCTTTACTTGCTTCTCGTTGTTGGTCAGAAGCTTTATAACAAGTGTTTTGAATTCTGTGTCTCCCATCTTCTCGATGCCAACTCTGAGGTTGGCACAGGGTTTTGCTCCTTGGCAGGAGCGTTTTCAGTAATTTTGTCTTTGTCTCTTCTTTTGCTCTTGGTCGTTGTACTTCTGGTTAGCAGATTCTTCTCCTTGGGGAAGGTTTCTAAGCTGTGTCACCCACAGGTCTGCAGTTCAATTTTACTTACTGCAGTTGGTACATGGCTCTTTGTTTGCAGTCAGTTGTGCCACTCCCTCCAGCAAGTTCCAGGTCATGGTGGAAATCTAACATAAGAACCAAGACCTAGAACTCACCACTCTCCACTTCCTGTGACACTGTGCTGAGGCTGCATCATTGTCTGTACAACCTTTCTCCCACTTCCAGTTGGAGCAGGTCCCAGGATTAGGGAGACACCAGGAGTCCTATATAGCTAGGTTGTTGTTGTTGGTAATCTTGTAGGAACCTGTTGGACATTAGAGCTGAGGGCCACACAGACCTATTTTGACTCATGTGATGCCATAGTCGGTATTATTTTCCTTGTTGCTAATGGAGTTCCGGCTGCTGGTGCAATGCAGATCACCATTTCCTGAATGCTACTGTGGTATCAGTCACTGCAACACCACAGCATTGTTTTCGCTGCTTTCCCATGTCTGTCAGCCTCCAGGTACCCCTCTGCTGTTGTTCTGTCCTCTCCTATTTCCTGAATGTGCCCTCTCTGCTTCATACTGGTTAATGTCTCTCCATCCGTTTAAACGTGTCCTTACCCTATTCTGCCATCTTGATTCTCCCAACAGCTACAGTTCTTTTTGCTTACACCTGAAAATTTACACAACAATAAGGTTTAAAAACGTGTAACTTCTATTATTCCAGGCCGTTAGCAGGGACCTGCCTCAGAAGTGTAGCAGCTGGGCCCGGCGGCGTGGCCTAGCGGCTAAGGTCCTCGCCTTGAAAGCACCGGGATCCCATATGGACGCTGGTTCTAATCCCAGTGGCCCTGCTTCCCATCCAGCTCCCTGCTTGTGGCCTGGGAAAGCAGTTGAGGACGGCCCAAAGCTCTGGGACACTGCACCCGCATGGGAGACCTGGAAAAGGTTCCTGGTTCCCGGCTTCGGATTGGCACAGCACCGGGGCCGTTGCGGCTCACTTGGGGAGCCAGTCATCGGATGGAAGATCTTCCTCTCTGTCTCTCCTCCTCTCTGTATATCTGACTTTGTAATAAAAAAATAAATAAACTTTAAAAAAAAGTGTAACTCCATATGCATGAATTGAGAATTCATACATGTAATCTGAAAAACATATGAATTAAATTTACAAAAATTCATTGATTTATTTATATTGGAAAGGTAGAATGATAGAGAGTGAAAGTGAGTGATGTTCCATCAGCTGGTTCACTCTCCAAATGGCTGCAAAGGCCAGGGTTGGGCTAAACCAACGCAGGAGCCCAGAGCTCCATCCGAGCCTCCTGTGTGGGTGCAGGGGTCCAAGCATTTGGGTCATCATCTGCTGTCTTCCCGAGCGCATCAGCAGGGAGCTGGATGGCAGCGGAGCAGCCATGACTCCATCCAGTGCTCATGTGGGATGCCAGCGCTGCTAGCAGCAGTTAGCTCGCCTCACAACCTCAGAATACTTACAGCGACAAGCATATTAAGTGGAAGTTTTAAACAGAGAAGAAACCAGAGGAGGGATGAAAAAATGTATATCTGTCCAGTAAACAAAGATTCACAAACTCACAGAAGGGGGTGTTTTGGAAACTAACTAGCTTAAATGCTTTACTCCCAGACACTGCTGACAACCATCTTTAGTTCAGGATAAAGTCCAGTGGAGTCAAATTACAAATTATAACTTGAGGCTGGCAACTGTGAGCACAGCTATCACAGAGTAGGCTTCAACAACAAGACAAAATGCATTGCATTAAAAAAAAAAATCCCAACAAAGATGAATGATTACCAGTCTCTGGCCTTTGGGATTTAAAAGTCACGTAGAAACCACAGCAAGGGCCCGGTGGCATTGGCCTAGCGGTTAAAGTCCTCGCCTTGAAAGCCCCGGGATCCCATATGGGCGCTGGTTCTAATCCCGGCAGCTCCACTTCCCATCCAGCTCCCTGCTTGTGGCCTGGGAAAGCAGTTGAGGACGGCCCAATGCATTGGGACCCTGCACCCGCGTGGGAGACCCGGAAGAGGTTCCAGGTTCCTGGCTTCGGATCGGCGCGCATCGGCCCGTTGCGGCTCACTTGGGGAGTGAATCATCGGACGGAAGATCTTCCTCTCTGTCTCTCCTCCTCTCTGTATATCTGGATGTAATAAAATGAATAAATCTTTTCATCTACTGACTAATGAAGCAGCTACTGTGCCCATGCACCGTGTTAAGTATTTTGTTCCCATTATCTCCTTCACAGCTCACCGAGACAGAGAAAGGATGAGTTAGTCATTCCCAAGTCCTACTGCCATTTGGGCTGTAAACTGAAATGTTCCATTTTCCAAGTTTTCCCGGAGACACCTCTGAGGAACAGCACAACTGTGGGCCATCCATTCTGATCCTACCTTCTGATGTAGCCCCAGCACGACCTGGTGGCATGAGGGCGGGAACAGAGGGAGACTCTAAGAGGATGGCATGGTTTCTGCTCTGCATGGGCATGAGTGACGGTGTCAACCACCCAGCCAGAGGATTCAGGGGAAGGAAGTCAGAATGTTTCTTTCTTTTCCTCCTGTGTGTGTACGTGTAAGTGCGTGATGTGTGAGGATTTGGTGAAATATTTTATATGGGCTAAAAAATTTTTTTTATGCAACACAAGTCAATCTTTATTGAAAACTGCAGTATTAATACATAACAATTCTTGTTAAATGGGCTAAAATTTGTTACAGAGAGTCTGTGCTGCCAAAAAGATAGCCAAGTAGAAATATGTGGCAAGCATCTAGAGCTCAGAGAAGATAATGAGCAGAGAAGCAGCTGTTAAACAACGATGAAGGCTAGAGCGGCAAAGAAACATGGAAGTCACAGATTCTTTATGTACGCACATAAAGTGTGACGCATGAGATGTCATGGTTGAAGAAAGGAGTAGTACTCAACTCAGGCTCGGGAGGTCAGAGGAAGTTTCCTGGAGTGGGACAGGAATAGAAATGGTTCTGGAAAAGATGGGATGGATTGGTAGAGCAGACAGGACTAGTAAGGGATCATTTCCAATCACCGGCATAGCGTAGTCTCAGGATAACAGCCATGAACTTGGAAGCAGGAACTGGACAGAGATGAGGCTGGGGAGGTTGATACACAAGCCTCCACTGTCTGTCTCTTTATGATGTACTAAAAAGTTAAGTACATTGTAGGAAAGCTCCTGAGAGTGAGGCTGAGATCTGTGTGTTACCAGGCACTCCAGTGGCTGTGTGTGTGTGTGTGTGTGTGTGTGTGTGTGTGTGTATGGGTGTGTGTGTTTTGGGGGTGGGGGGCAGAGGCAATGGAAACAAACCAGTCATGGGGCTGCACTAATTCAGATGAGATACGAGAATTGAAGGTGGTAGTAGGAGTGGTGAGAAATGAACAGCTTCATGAAACATTCAAGAGATGAAGTTCTCAGGACAGACAGGACCTCACAGGGTTTCTGGTCTGGGGAAGAGTATGGATAGCAGCACTCCTGAGGAAGCAGCAAGCTTAGCCCAGGACAACTGAAACACGGCAGCAAGCAAGATCAGCCTTGGGGAACTATGACTCAGCAAGTTCCAGTGGCTTCTGAGCCGCCGTGAGATCTGCAGGGTATGCGAGTGTGGTGATTGGGAAGCTGGTTGCATGACCCTGAAGACAAGGAGAGGGCTCTGGGTGGGTCACAGAAACACAGGTGTTTTCAGATGTGCAGCTCTTAGAAAGGACTGGGCCACCTGAGGCCAGGACATTCGTAACAGTGGCTAAGTCTGGAAAGGCGTGGCAGCAATCCTACAGTCTAGTAGCGGACTGAGGGACGGCTTCAGATGGGAGGCTCTGTGGAAGAGAACATGCTCTAGACTAAAGGGAAGAAGACAACAAGAGACATTGCCAGCAGAAGTTGAGACCAGACTTTGAGAAAATCCCAGTACCAGAGGAAGGGTTAGGAAAAGGAAGCTTAAAAGATTAATTCTGAAGAATGCTTGCAAGAGGGGGAACATACTGCTCTAGAAGAAAACAAAGTGGTGCCCACAATGTAAAAGTCACATTGAGACAAAATGCAGTCAGGACTTGGCGACTAACATACAGACCTTAGTGTCACCAGAACAGAGATCCTTCTCTGGCAGCTGTGTCAACCTACCAGATCCTACGGAGCCTGGAAACCACTCACATGGTTTGTTCCCAAATGCTATTATGCTTTGATGTTTCCTTGAGCCTATATGGCTGATATGTCTAGCTTACATACAAGATCCTTGTTTCTACAGAAGTATTCTTTGGGCTATATTCATTATATTACTCAACATTTCCTATATAATACATTGGCACGATAAATCTGTCTCACTAACAGCCCTAGGGGAAACTTTACTCCCCAGGGAAAAAATCTTAGGCCAAGAAGCTCAGAGTAGAATTCTGTACTCAATAAAAGCATCTATGCTGACTTCAATGTCCCTTACATATATATCTAATATTTTCTCTTTACTTTTTTTTTTTATTTGAAAGGCAGATTCATTCATTTATTTAACCGAGGGAGGAGAGACACTCATTGGCTCACTCCCCAAATGGCCACAGTGGCTGAACTGGAAGCCAGGAGCTCCCACATGGCTGCAGAGGGCCAAGGAATTGGGCCATCTTCTGCTGTTTTCCCAGGTCATAAGCAGGGAGCTGGATCAGAAGAGGAGCAGCTGGGACATGAACCAGCACCCGTATGGATTTGCCTGCTATGCCATTGGCTGTGGTGCTGTATTTGTCTTTTACGTTATTTCATTAATTTTAATGTTATAGTTTTTAGATATGCCGTCACAAGTTAATTGTGAAAAAGATGAGCATGTAACATAAATTTCACCAGGTAAATAATAGTAACACAAGTGTCTGGTTATGGGGTCTAACTTTTTCTACATTTTCTACATTAACAGAGTCCCTTGCACACAACACCTTCATTCACTTATTGTCCGGCGAGACTGAAAAGGAGCATATAGAGACTATGTTTCAATGGACTCTAGTCCACCATCCACCATTTCTATAACTTTGCACTTTTTCAGTGTTGTTAAAAACATGTGATAAGCCGTTATACACCTCTGTAGTCACATGCCTAGACAGTCTTGCACGCTTTTTCCCATTTGAAGAACATTTTCTGCGAGTTAACTTTTCTCTAGCTACAGAACATTCTCGATTTCACATAGCAGGCACGAGACGCATTCCAGGATACATATCCTGGCTGCTTTGGGTTCCCTTGGGTACTTTTTCCACCAGGTAGAGCAAGCTCTAGGCCGTCACTTGCAGCAAGCAGGTCTGCCTCTCTGAGCATCTTGCCCTGCTCACTGACAGCTTCTGCCGTCCCACGCGGCACGTGGCCAGAGGGTCTGGCCTCCCTGCCTTGAGCTGACCCCCAGGCCAACCCACCGGAAGCTGGTCTTCTGTTCTTCCTCAGCTTGGCTGCTGCCGGCCCAGCACTTCAGAGACTGGCACTGTCTTCGATCTCTTCCACCTGGCCTACAGACTTAGCAGGTCTCTGCTCTCAGAACATTCTTTCGACTATTACATTATAGACCTACTTTCCAAAGCATTAAAAGATTTATTTTTTTATTGTGAAGGCAAATTTACAGAAAGAAGGAAGACAGAGAGAGAGAGAGAGAGAGAGAGAGAAATCTTTCATCCACTGGTTCGCTTCCCAAATGGCCACAACAACCAGAGCTGAGCTGATCCAACGCCAGGAGCCAGGAGCTTCTTCTTGGTCTCTCATGTGGGTGTAGGGTCCCAAGGCTTTGGCCTGTTCTCCACCACTTTTTCAGGCCACAAGCAGGGAGCTGAACAGGAAGTGGAACAACCAGGACACAAACTGGTTGCTCGTATGAGATCCCAGCACTTACAAAGGCAGGATAAGCCAATCAGGCCCAAGTGGCTGTTTTAATGCTACTACTAATAACAAGGATCTATGATAAAGCTCATGTGTTTTACAGTACGGCTTCTCCGGAGCCTCATACCCACCTAGCATCTATTCAAAAGGCCTGCGTTTCTGCTGGTTCAAGTACTTCCTGCATTATCACTCCACTCTATAGTTGTGTTTTTACTATACAACTAACTTTAACAATTGGCTCACTTAACACTTTAACATAGTAATTTCTCCTGGCAACTGGCTCTTTGCATAAAGACATCTGCAAACAGCTATATTTCACTATACGGCCTAAAATATCTACTTTCTACTAAAAATTTGATCTAATTATTAATATTAGAACCCCAAATCTAGCCCTATATTCTCATTTGCTATCAGAAGTGAACACTGGGGCCCGGCGCTGTGGCCTAGTGGCTAAGGTCCTTGCTTTGAATGCCCCGGGATCCCATATGGGTGCCAGCTCTAGTCCCGGCAGCTCCACTTCCCATCCAGCTTCCTGCTTGTGGCCTGGGAAAGCAGTCGAGGACGGTCCAATGCTTTGGGACCCTGCACCTGTGTGGGAGACCTGGAAGAAGTTCCTGGCTCCTGGCTCCGGAACGGCGCAGCACTGGCCGTCGCACTCACTTGGAGAGTGAATCACCAGACAGAAGATCTTCCTTTCTGTCTCTCCTCCTCTCTGTATATCTGACTTTGTAATGAAAATAAATAAATCTTAAAAAAAAAAAAAAAGAAGCAGTGAACACTGAATTTTCAGTTGTTATTATAGGTGGAATTCTTTCATCCATCCGCTAAGCATATTTGTTAAGCATCTATTACTAATGATATCATGGCAAGTGTTTGTTACAGGCGCAGAAATAGAACTATAAGAAAACAAAACAAACAAAAAGCTCCTGATCTCAGAAAAGTTGTCAACTGCTTAGGGGAAAGACAAATGTCATTAATAATAATGTGTCTATGAGGCTGGCACTGTAGCAAAATGGGTAGTTCTACCACCCATGGCGCAGGCATCCCATGGGCACACTGCTTTGGGTCAAGTACTAGTTGCTCCACTCTGATCCAGCCCGCTATTCGTGACCTGGGAAAGCACTAGAAAGTGTTCCTACTACTTGGGTCCCTGCCTCCACTTGAGAGACTGCATGAAGCTCCTGGTTCCTGACTTCAGACTGACGCATCTCCAGCCATTGTGGCTAGATGGAAGGTCTCTCTCTGTAAGTCTGCCTTTCAAATAAATAGTACATCTTTTTTAGTTGTTGTTGTATCAACGAATATTCTTGTTGCTTTTTAAAAATTTTTAGATTTATTTATTTTCATTGCAAAGTCAGATATACATACAGAGAGGAGGAGAGACAGAAAGGAAGATCTTCTGTCCAATGATTCACTCCCCAAGTGAGCGCAACGGCCCCGGTGTTGCACTGATCCAAAGCCAGGAGCCCAGATCCTCCTATGGGTCTCCCATGCGGGTGCAGGGTCCCAAAGCATTGGGCCGTCCTCGACTGCTTTCCCAGGCCACAAGCAGGGAGCTGGATGGGAAGCAGGGCTGCTGGGATTAGAACCGGCACCCATATGGGATCCTGGCGCGTTCAAGGCAAGGACTTTAGCCGCTAGGCCACGGTGCCAGGCCCAACGAATATTCTTGATTATCTTTGAGAAGCTATTAAAGCTTCCCCTCTTCACAGCATGGTAAGTGCAAGATGGGGTCTTCACCATTTTCCTAAGGAAAACGAAAACAGTGCAGCGCATTCCATGCAGAAACAGATGTAAGAATCCAGTTACCTGCTATTAAATCACACATCAACACTGCTAGGATTACTATTTTCAAAATTCCAAAACTAAGCAATGAAGGTGTGAAAAAAACTGAAATCCTTATACAATAATGCCAATGTCCTACAGCACAACTGCTGTACAAAACAGTGTGATGATTCCTCAGAAAATTAAAGCCCAGAGGCCAGCACTGTGGTGTAGTGGGCTAAGGCTCCTCCTGCTGTGCCGGCATCCCACATGGGTGCCAGTTGGTGTTCTGGTTGCTCCTCTCCCCATCCAGGTCCCTGTTAAGGGACTGGGAAAGCCCAGTGTTCGGGCCCCTGTATCCATGTATCCATGCAGTACCATACGGTAAGGCCAGAAGTTCCTAGCTCCCAGCTTTGGATTTTCTCATCTCCAGTCATTGTGGCTAGCTGGGAAATGAACTAGTGGATGGAGAATCTTCTCTCTCTCTGTAAATAAGCTTCTCAAATAAAAATGAACAGACCTAAAAAACAAAAAAAAGCTTTTCCTTCTTCAATTTAAAAAAAAAATTAAAGATAGAATCACCATAGGATTCATCAATTTCCACTTTGAATCATAGTAAGCGTGCTTGAAAAAGTTTATGGATACGTGAAATTAAAAGATGTTTATTTTGGTGCAAAAATGTTTTTAAATCTATGCATAGCTTTTTCATAATATGTATTTTTCCACGAATGTTTTGAACGCAAAGCACGAACTTGAACAGATATGATGAATATGCAGGGACTTCAAAAAGTTTTGTACCCGAATCGTTAGCTTTTAATTCCGTTTCTCACATCTCTTTATAACGCCTTCCTGTTTGCCCACTGATCATCAGAGCAGGATCACTCACAATAGTGGGAGCAACCAGATGAGTGAACGCCATGTGATACACCTGCAAAGTATGACTGCATAAAAAGGAGTCTGTCACCTGCTTCAGAGTCAATATGCCTTACAAACATGCTGCTAAAAGATAAATGCTGTATAATTCCAATTATATGAGGGGCCTGGCTTAGTCACATTCATAGAGATAAAGAAATTAGTGGTTACCAAGGCCTTGGCTGGCTGTAACGGGCATTGGTTCTGCAATGGGTACAGAGACTGAGACTGCAATGATGAGAAAAACTGGGAGACGGACAGTAGTGACGCCTGCACAAGGATGCGAATGCACCCAACGGCCCTGAATTGCATTCTTTCTTTAAAATGATTAAAATGGGGCAGGAGTGTGGCGCAGCGCTTCAGGCAGCACTGTCACAGTGAACAGGCTCCACGCAGCTCCCCGCTGCTGGGCACCCTGGGGAGTCTCTGCCATGCACGTGGGTCACTGGACGGAGTTCCGGGGTGCAGGGTGCGGCTTGGGCCAGCCGTGGATGTTGAAGGCAGCTGGGGAAGAAGCCGGCACATGAAAGATCTGTGTGTTTCTGCTTCTTGTCCTCTCTGCATTTCAAATAATCAATTCATTTTATCTTACCACATTTCTTTTCCGGAAACAAAACAAAACAAAACAAAACAATGAAAGACTACCACGCCAATGTTATTCTTGATTGGTAGAAGAGCAGCTGGAAAAATAACTGTCTTGTATTCAGATGCAATGGCTTTATTACTATTTCATAACTAAACTAGTAAATGCTTTAAAAGTTCCCAGTTTGACTTTTTGAGAGGGTAAATGCAAGCAGCTATAAGCCCCAGAAACAAACAAACAAACAAAAACTCTTCAGTCCTTCCATTTTTGAGAGGTAAAGGGTGTTGAGTGTGAGAAATGCTGTTTCCCGTGAGGATTTAATCTCTCCTCCCACGTGTGTTACTGGTGTGACTTTAATTGGCAGGTACACCTCTTGAGGAGGGAGGTGGGGAGATAGGGGTGCGAGGGTGCGGGGGGGATGAGAGCGAGGAGAGCCTACAGTAAGGTCTCAATCAGCATGGCACCTCCTGGGAATTACCACCGCCCCTGGCAGACGGCTAGACCAGCGCCACACAGAGCTCCACAAAGAGGGGGCAGGTCCGACCAGAGCAAAGTAATAGCTGCAAACGCGGCTATCTCCCATGGGTGCCATGCAGCTTACACACACACTCTCCTTTTTCTGGCTGAATCTTCCTTCCGACTGACAGTTGAGGGCTGATTTGGAAAGCAAGGGTGGAGGCGGCATTGTCTCTGAAAACCAGTACATCCCTGCAAAGCAGTTCCCTCAGCACCTTGCTCCGGGTCCTGGGCAGAGAGGGGTGTGGCTGCGGAGCTCAAAGCAAACCAAGAAGCAGCCGCAGCAGATGCTCCCCAAAGCGTATCCAAGCAAGCATTGTTTTTTTACCCCCAGTTGGGGCCAAGTCAATTTGCTTCAGCAACAGACAAGAGCTTCCTTTTATGAGAAGGAAAAGAAAAACGCAGTTCGGAAGCACGGACGGAAACACGCGGCAGAAAGAAAGGGTTTACTAGTAGCATGGCAGTTAAAGGATCGGAAAGCCAATGATGCGGGCCAGGCGCAAAGAGAGGAACTGTTCCTTCCCGAGCCTCCAGCTGCGGCACCTTTAAGGACAGTTCAGCATGGGTGCCAAGGATTTCCCCACGCGGACCTGCGCTCTGCTGCACTCGTTTTGGCCCGCGTCCGTCACCACAGTTCTGGCTAGTGGCGGCGGAAGCACACCCAAACAAAGGGAACGCAGGCCCTCCCGAGGGAGCCGAGGAGGAAAAGGTGGCCGGTCGGCCGCGCCAGGCGCCGCTCAGGGTGGGCCACGCAGGCCGCACGGAGGGTCTCCAGGCTGCGGCCAGGAAAGGCTGGGCCGCAACGCGCCGCGTTTTCCAGGCACCACACCTAGCCCCTGCCCATCGTCAAGGTTAACCCGCCTGGGGAGGTACCTGTGGAGGCCTCGCACAGCCGAAAGGCACCGGACGATCATGGGAGCGCCGTCCTGGTCGGGGAGGCCGACGGCGGAGTCCGGGCGCCGGGCACCGGAGGCCACAGCCGGGAGCACGGCGACGCGAGGCCCTGCCGGTCCCCTCCCACGTGCGGCTGCCTCACACCGTCCGTCGTCCACTAGGGTCCCGCCCCGAGCTCCGCCCCGAGTCCAGCCCCGCGCGCATCCTGCCCCGCCCCAGGGGCGGGCCTGCTGGAGCCCTGCATCCGCGAGCGAGGCGCGCAGCCGGGTGGGCTGAGGGGGCGGCGGCGGCGTGGGAGCCGGGGAAGTTTGGGCAGGCGCTGGTGGCACCGGGTTCCTGAGCCACGCTCAAGCCCTGAGAACCAGCGGACAGGCGGACCGACTTCCAGACGCCCTCGGGCCCGCAGCCGTCATTTCGCATCCTCTTGCTTGGTAAGGGGTTCCTGTCTGGGAAGGGTGTGTGCGTCTTCGGCCGCCCCAGACGGAGGCCTGCGCCTTGCACCTGCTGCAGAACCCGTCAGGGCTCCGGGAGAGACCAGGGCCCTGGAGCGAGGGCGACACCGAGGGGGAGGCCGACGTGTTTTGGAGAGAGGAAGAGGGGAGAAACCTGGAGGAGCCTGCACCCCTGCTGGCCCTCCACCCCCACCTCCATATTCAGTTTGCCACCTTCTGCCCCGGGGCCTCGTTTCGCACTTGTAATAACCCAAGGCCTAGAGAGCGCGCTCTCCTGTAACATAAGTATACAAATAATAAACATCCTGGCGGCGGGTACCACACCCTGGCTTTGGGTTAGGGAGCCTGGGGAGCAAGCAGATGGAGCGCTGATGCGATTTAGTGGAAATAAGCCTGAGCTGGCTCTGCGCCGCCGTCTGGACAGTGAATGAGCACCCCGAGAGCACAGCCCCTGCAGACCACTCCGGTCAGTGGGCAGTGAGTGGCCGGCGCGTGTGTTGGTTGAATGGAAATGCCATTTTTAAATTCAGAATGACAGCCAATGCCCAACACCATTTGTGAATGTATTTCTCAGCAGATAACTCACAACCTACAAAGTAGGTGCGCCGTAAATGACCAGTGCAGTTAAAAAAAAAAAAAAAAAAGCTCATGAAGATGGTTGTGGATGAGTCTCTGAGTCAGCACTCCGAAGTCTCCCTCAGCTGAGGACGGAGGCCTTTGGGGGGTATATCTGTGAGTTTGCACCCCTGGGCTAGTCTGATTCTGAACCATCTGTACTATTACCTTGTCATGGAGTAGTCAGTGAAAGTGTGTTTGGGAGGGACTGTTTATGTTACACTTAAGTTTCATAAACCTAATGCTACTGAGTATGAATGAAAATATGAAATAGATGACCGTAGCAACACGTTGTACTCTACTGACTTTAAAAATAAATATTATTGCATGTTTTTTACTTTCAGGATAAATTTTGATTGTTATCGGTTGCCTTTGTGATATATAACCCTCCTGATTATTTGTAATAACTGCTTTATTTTTCATATCCAGGAGAAACTTGTGAGTGTCTAGAATGTCATCTGTCCAGCACCTGGTTTATGCAGTTATTCGTTTCTTACGGGAACAAAGTCAGATGGAAGCATATACTTCTGATGAACAAGAAAGTTTGGAAGGTGTGTCCCTGTTATTTCCTCTCCTTTGAGTTATAAAGACTAAGATAACATTCCACCTATTGTAACAAAATGGAATACTTCATTGATCTTTCAAGAAGAGAGGTTTTCTGATTTCTCAGAAACGTGCTTTGGATGCCTTCATTCACAGCAAAACGAGAAAACTGGTTTCTTATCCAGCAACTGCTGTGGGCCCAAACCGGGGTGCTCATGTTGTAGGCAGTTTGTCCTCCACAGCAACCAAGTTAGTGCTTTCCCTACTTAGCTCGCGGGAAGATGAAGCCAGGCAGGTTAAGCAACACCAAAACCAGTCTGAGACAAAGCGGAGGCTGAAATCCTGGCTCTTCCTCTTGCCTTCTTTTCCTAACAGGACAGTATCCATGACAGAAATAACACATGAAAATACCCCATCAGTGTGAGGTGCTATGCAAAAGTCTAATTTTACCACTGGTGTGTTCTAAAAACTGCCTATTTGGGGCCTTACCAAGAGAGGATTTCGCCCTTGTTTCCATTGAGATCTTAATGTTGGATTCGGTAATCTGTAGGGCTGAGTGGGATTTGGGTGGTGGCGTCATGAATTTCCTTGACACCATTTTTGGACTTCATGTTTATGCATGCTAGAATTTAAATTCAGCATGAGTGTAGAGGATTCTGCACATGGGCTTGTGAAGGTTCAGTGAGCCTGGCTTCCCTGTGACCTGAAGACTTTATTATTGCTGTGAGAGTGCGCTGGGGAGACCTCAGCCGGTTTGCATTGGGCATCTTGAAGCTGCTTTCCGTGCTAAGTTGGACTCATCTATTCATTTCAGTGGGCATTTTCCTGACGGATTTGCTTTTGGGGGTGGGAATGCCAATCGGCATTTGCTCTCAGTCGGTTTGCAGTCTGCCGAAGTGTCTTTCCAGGGGTCAGTGAGAGGAGCAGGTGAGGCACAGTTGGAAACCATCCCACTCCATCCATGTAATCTTATGGTCTTTTTGTCCTCCTTGATGGTTAAACTGTGTGAAGATAAAGATGACTGCTTAAATAAGGAAAATATTGGTTATGACTGATCTGTAGCAAGCAGATAAAAATCTTTTCATGATATTTTTTTTCTCCCCAGTCATACACAGTGTAATACTTTTAAGGACAAGACAGCAAATTGAGAGATTTTTTTTTTTAACCAAGATGTTATGTCCTATTTTTAGGATGGTATTCAGCCAAAAACATGGGCCTTCATCTGTTTGTTATATATGGCAGTCAGAAATAGAGCCAATTGTTTCCAACTGACCCCTATTTTTGACTCTGTGTTTCTAATTTAATTGAACATGAAATCATGTGGAGGTGTCTGCCCACCTTCTAAACATTTAAAAAAAAAACACTCGTGGGAAGCCGGTACAGTGTCAGCTTGGAGTCTTGTTTTCAGATGACATAATCTACCCCGCTTAGTGGCTGCCCTGATCTGACATCTGCTTCTTCTGTGAATGTTGAGGTTCCTGCTCATGTCATTGTCTCTAGTATCTCTCCAGGCCTAATTCCTGGAGACGGCCATATCCTCATGGAGATGGTGGTGCCCTCATGGAGATGGCGGTGCCCTCATGGAGATGGCAGTGCCCTCATGGAGATGGCGGTGTCCTCATGGAGATGGCGGTGCAGAATTACCTATTTCAAAACATCATAAGGCTGAGATTGACAACTCCTTCCCTTGACATTGTTATCAGAATTACATACAGCCTGGCTCTCCAGCTCACTTCATCAAAATTTCATACCCCAACAAGTATTTAAATCATCCCTTTTCTCACTCATTGTGTATCTATAGTCATCTAGATTTTCAGAAGCACACCAATCTTCGTTGGGTCTTGTTTTTAAATAGTTCTTTTTGTCTACTTCAAAGGCAGAGAAATCTTTCATTTATTTACAGATCTGTTTATTTTTATTAGAAAGGCAGATTGTACAGAGAAGAGATACAGAGAGAAAGATCTTCCGTCCACTGGTTTACTCCCCAAGAGGCCGCAGTGGCTGGAGCTGAGCCAATCCAAAGCTAGGAGACAGGATCTTCTTTCAGATTTCTCACGTGGATGCAGGATCCCAAGACTCTGGTCCATTCTTCTCTGTTTTCCAAGGTCATAAGCAAGGAGCTGAATTAAAAGTGTAGTAGCTAGGATGCAAACCAGCACCCATATTGGATACTGGTCCTTGCAGACAGAGAATTAGCCAGTTGCGCCACCGTGTCTGCCCACGAGACTTTTAAATACTATGCTTGATTGTTATGATCTTCCCCTTGTATTTCCCTCTCCTTCTTGCCAAATCCTGACTTTATCTAGATCCAACTCTACCCCCTCTTTGCCAGCAATTGTGTGGCCGTATACAGATGGAGCAAAACCTACAGCTTTGCCGACTGCCCCACTTTCAAGTCATGGCTGTGATCGCAGCTACATCTTAATCCTATCTTTTTGACAAATGCAGTTTACTTAATGATTTCCCATGTCTTCTCCATTCCCAGCCTCTCTGGTCCTCATTGTTTGCTGATGACCTTTCTTTCTCCTCCAACAAGAACATTGAAATGATAGGAAAACAGCTTTCACCAACTTCTGCTGCCCATCCTCCCACCAGGACCAACACCCATTATGTTCCTGCCTCTGTCTGTCTTTGCAGCCAATACTTGCTTTCTCTAGTGTATTTCCTGTTCTTTCTTGAATCCACTCCAGTTAGCTTTTGCTGCTCTCTCTCATTAAGGTCATTAGAAATTTCTGTGCTGTTTGGTTCCATGTGGTCCTTGCTTATTCTGACTACCATTTTCAGAATTGATTCTGTCGTTTCCCCCTCTTCTTGTATACTTAGGTTTCTGGATGCCTCAAACTCTCTTGGCTATCTTCTAAGCTCATTATCCATTCCTCTTCTGTTTCCTTAGCTACTGTCTCTTCTTTTCCCTGACTTGGGTACCCGCAACCTGCTTCTCACTATCTACACTCATTTCTTCGGTGTATCATTCATTTTCTTTGCCTTTCTTACCTCTTACTTGTATGCTGACATTTCTCACATGTAGACCTTCAGCCCAGACCTTCTGAACTCCTGACTTGTATAGGCAATCATCTATAAGATATCTCAACTTGCTTGTCTAACAAGCACCTCATATTTAACATTGCCAAAAATGAACTCCTAATCCTCCCACCCAAAATCTGTTCCTGCAACTTACACTTCTCCGTTGGTGGCAACTCCAGCTTTTCTGTTGCTCAGGCCAAAAGCTTGGCTATAATCCTGGACTCTTCTTTCTGTCACACTCTATCCTTAATTGTTTCAAAAGTCTTGTTAGCAATACTTTCAATATGTATCAGTGTGACCGCCTCTTACCACCTCCAGTAGTATGATCCCGAGAGAATTAAGCATTTCTCACCTGCTTTACTGTGAAAAGCCCTAATGGTCTCTGCTTCTACTCCTGCCCCACCATCAACTATTCCAAACAAAATAACCGGTGAGTGAGATTTTAAAACTGAGTTTACCGGCCCGGCGCCGTGGCCTAGTGGCTGAAGTCCTCTCCTTGAACATGCCGGGATCCCATATGGGCACCGGTTCTAATCCCGGCAGCTGCACTTCCCATCCAGCTCCCTGCTTGTGGCCTGGGAAAGCAGTCGAGGACGGCCCAATGCATTGGGACCCTGCACCCACGTGGGAGACCCAGAAGAGGTTCCTGGTTCCCGGCTTCGGATCAGCACAGCGCTGGCCATTGTGCTCACTTGGGGAGTGAATCATCGGATGGAAGATCTTCCTCTCTGTCCTCCTCTCTGTGTATCTGACTTTGTAATAAAATAAATAAATCTTTACTAGAATCTATCTTTTCTCCACTCAAAATCTCACAGCAACATCTGAGGTTACCCGTCAGTGTTTGATGATTCTGTGATTTGGACTTCTGCTGTGTGTTTTTACTCTTCCCTCTTCTCATTTGCTTTCAGCCAAATTAGCTTGCTCCCCATCAGTGCACAGTGCTTTTCCTTCTCTGTTTCCTCTGCTTAGAATGGATTGCCATGTAAAGGTAACATCCCCATCTTTGTTCAATCTCTTTCTCGATATACTCTGAATTCTGTTCAGTCTAAATCCTGCTTCTCTGCTCTCTATAGATTCCCCACCCTCTTGACCCTACATTTTAATTTTTTGCAGTTCACCGCTCCATCCTCTGCTGCCTGGTAAGCCGTAAGAAGTTGGGAATCTATTTCTATTTTCTAGAAATTTGCTGGACAAATGGAGTATTATAAACACATATTGAGCTGATCAGTTGGATCCAGTGATTCGACTAGTATCCCTTTGTTGGTTTGTATTTTGTTTTCGAAGTCTGTGAGGTCTTGTCCCCGTTTGATAGATTTGTCAAAGGAATCGGAGTTAGGGAATAGCAGGAATCTAGCATGTAGGAACTTCTGAAGAAATTGCTATGCAGACGGACCATGTTGCTATTAAATAGGATTCTTCACTTGTCTTCTTCTCCTTCAATATCCACCTGTTTTTTGTTGTTGTTTTTTGTTTTTGTTTTTGTTTTTTGGTTCATGTTAAAGAACATCAGGGCAGTTATTTGGCAGAGTGCTTAAGATGTTGTCTTGGTTGCCTCTACATCTTGTATCACAGTGTCTAGGTTTGTCTCAGCCCTGTTCCCTATTGTAGGTTTCTGCTACTGTGAAGGAAATAAAATAATTTATTTTTCAGAAGATAAATTTAAAAGGGTGATCAGTAGATACAGCCTTTCTTGCAAAATGGATGACTTAAATGCTGGTGTGATCTCATGAAAGAAAGATCAGATACTTTCTTTTTTTTTTTTTTTTTAAATTTTATTTTTTAAATTCACTAATTACATTGTATTATGTGACACAGTTTCATAGGTACTGGGATTCTCCCCACCCCTCCCCAAACCCTCCCACCATGGTGGATTCCTCCACCTTGTTGCATAACCACAGTTCAAGTTCAGTTGAGATTCCCCCATTGCAAGCATATACCGAACATAGAGTCCAGCATCTTATTGTCCAGTCAAGTTCAACGGCTTCTTAGGTATACACTCTCTGGTCTGAAGACAGAGCCAGCAGAGTATCATCCCGATCAATTAAAAGCTCCAACATACCATCAGCAAAAATTTACATCACCATGGAATTAATTGACATAGTAATGAGTAACCAATATGGTAAAAGTAAATGTGATTTCTTATCCACCTTCTGTGACCACCTCACCTACACTTCAATTTTAGTTTATACACAACATGTAACAAGATCAGATACTTTCATCTCTGTTTGATAAATAAGAATCTTGGGAGAAATGTATGCTGAATTCCTCTTGCCTTTTTTTCAAATTTATTTTTTTTTGAATTTTATGGTACAATTATATAGAGTACGGGATCCGCGCCGCCAATTCGCACCCCGACGGATTTTCCCTATATTGTTACAATAGTATAGTCCTTCATAACAAGTTATAATTCCATCTGTCTGTTATTTAAGTGTGCCCCAACATCACTGATACAATGTCTGACAGTCCAGCATCCCATTGTCTAGATACGTCCAACACTTTCACTGGGAGTCCATCTTTGATTTGGAAGTCGGGATGCATGTTGCATTGTGTCTTCACATCTGGATATGGTGATCTCTATCACACCTTCACTATGCATTCCCTTAAATGAGGAGCCACGAAATAAGGTCAACAACAGATATGAAGTTAACAAAAACAAAACAAACAAACAAAAAATACAGCACCATAGAGTCGAAAAAAATGCACCACTGAATAACCAACTCATGGGTGAGGTAAAGACAACAAAAGAGCTTGATTTGCATCATGGTTTCCTTGCATTAGAGAGAATATATGGTATTTATCCTTCTGGGCTTGACTCGTTTCACTGAGCATAATGGTCTCTAGTTGGGACCACTGGTTGTAAATGGTATGATTTCATCCATTTTCATAGCTGAATAATATTCCATGGAGTAGATGTACCACAGTTTCTTTATCCACTCCTCTTTGGATGGGCATCTGGATTGTTGCCATGTCTTTGCTATTGTAGATTGTGCTGATGCAAATATAGGATTACAGATCCCCTTCTCATATGTAGTTTTCATTTCCTTTGGATATATTCCTAGGAACAGGAGGCTGGGTCAATTGGCAGGTTTATTTGTAGTTCTCTTAGCACTCTCCATACTGCTTACCGTAGTGGTTGTACTAGCCTGCACTCCTACCAACAGTGAAGGGGTACCTTCCTCCCCACATCCTCGCCAACAGGTGTTGTTAATTGAGTTCTGAATGTAGGTCAATCTCATTGGAGCTAGGTGGTACCTCAGCGTGGTTTTCATTTGTATCTCCCTGACAGCTAGGGAGCCTGAGCATCTTTCCATATGTCTGTTAGCCATTTGAATCTCTTCTTTTGAAAAATGTCTGTTTATTTCCTTTGCCCATTTTTTCACAGGTTTTTTTTTTTTTTTTTTCTGTCCCTGGGTTTCTGAAGCTCTTTGTAGATCCTGGATATTAGTCTCCTATCACCTGTGTAGTGTGCAAAAATTTTCTCCCATTCTGTTGGTTGCCAGGGCTGTGCCAAGCTGAAGCCAAGAACCTGAGATGCAATCCGCATCTCCTGTGTGGGCAGCAGGCACTGAGATAGTCGAGCCCTGGCTGCTGCCTCCCCTAGGACACCCCAGGAGGAAGGTGGACTGGGAAGCCAAGCGGGGCTTGCACTCAGGCACGGCACCGTGGGATTCAGGTGTCCCCAGATGCACTGCCCCTGCTCTGCGAAACACCTGCTCCTCTGCTTGCAGATTCTCACCCCATTTCCTTTTCTCATCCACTCTCAACATTCCCGCCAGACTTTTAGTTCTAAATATAAATACAGTTACGTCCTTCTCCTTCACAACATTCTTTGATGGCTCTTCATCTGCCGGTTGCACAAGGAATCCTGCTTACAGGGCCTTTTCATCGGAGGACAACCTGGCTTTCTCACATAATCCCCTCTGGCGGCTTTTCACTCGGTTTGTTCCCTGTTCCCATCAACCTGTCATCTTGTCATGGAGCAAAAATGCCAAGGCACCTCTCACCATTCACCATGTTATGCATTTTACTTACTGTGTCATCTCCTTCCTTCTATTTGGTAATAATGTTATCATGTGGATGGTGGGATTTGCTTAGCCTGACTGCTGTGTGTCTACCACCGTAAGAGTGCACCTTATACGTGGCAAGCACTCAGAAAATTTCAATGCATGAATGGATTAAAAAAAAAAACTGATTTATCTTTACCCAAGATTAAGCATATTAGTACTGAGTACTTCATGTTTCACTGCTTCTTGTGTGCCAGGACTATGTTTTTCTTGTTATTTTAAATCAGATTGGGAATCCGCTTCTCGCATTTGAAAAAGGTAATATTTGATGTTTATTCAAGTCCTGAACGCTTTGATGGTTAATCAGAGATATCAGTAGGTGGGGCCTAAGCTGGTAAGGAGTACTTTCTAGTCGTCTTTAGCAGCAGGATGACGTAATGTGTGCTGGAGAACATTTTCCTTTCAGTGAAGAGTAAGAAATGTAGTCCTTTTCCCTCAGCAGCTGGTTTACCAACAGAAATCTCTGTACAGCTGAACCAATTAGTTTTCCTTATGTTCTGTGATTATAAATACTGAATCACCACAGATTGCCCTCCTAGCAAGGGAAAAAAAACCAGATTGTTGCTAATCTTTTTCCACTATGAAATTTTGTCTTAAGTGGCCATTCAGTGCTTGGAGACCGTTTTTAAGATCAGCTCAGAAGACACACACTTGGCAGTGTCACAACCTTTGACCGAAATGTTCACAAATTCCTTCTGTAAGGTAAGTTGTGGTGGTTTTTGCTCATGAGTGTCTGATGTCAGAGAGGCCGCAGTTTGCTGCTGGAGTGGTGAGGTGGAGAGTCTATATGGATGTCGCCTGGGATCTAAACCATAACCCAGTGTGCTTTGGGTGTTCGGATCAGGGGCTAGCCTCATCCTCTCACCTTCTATAGCAAATGATGTATTTTACTTGACTCTCAAGTGCTTTGCAGTGTCTGAGTATTTTTAGATTTCTGACATCTGAACTGACATTCCCCGAAACCATGGAATGTAACTTTAAAACAAAGTTTAACTGTCTACAAGTCAGCCATGCGCAAGAAGTTTCATCTGGAATGAATCATCATATCGGAATCAGATTTCATCCAATTTGGCCCCTAGTGGGGCTCCGGAGAGCACAGGAATGTTCAGAGACTGCATGCAAAGCTCCAGTGGAAACCTGAGTGTCTGGCCCCTGTTCCCAGCTCCTGCTGAGAGGGTCTAATTTCTGGCCTTCTCAGGAAACTCACACTGTGAGATTGTTTGAAATACTTTTAAGGTCAGCGGGTGTCAGGGCCTAGGATGCGCTCTCCCCTTTTCTCCCCTCTGCTCCGGCAGCACAGGCTCCTTTTGCTCCTGTATCAGGGAGCAATGCAGGAGTGAGATGGAAACGCACAGCAGACAGAGCCACACGTGACCGGATGTGCCAGGCTCTGTTTCTAGAACTTGTTGGGAGGAAGTTCTTGGAGTTGTATTGGAGATGTTAATTTGGCATAGAAATTTCTTTTTGTATTTGGATAAAGAATAATCCCATCATATATTAATTCATCAAGCATGAAATCTAATGACAAGGTATAAGGAGATGAAGACAGTTTTCTGTGTTGCTCTTCGAGGATGCCCCTGCTTTTTCTTCCTTTTGTTTAAGGTGGGCCATGGCTCCTTGCTTTTAAAATGTGAAACATATGGAAAAAATAGGAAGAAGAGAGTGAATGGTTTATTCCCAAATATTTTGCAGTCTTTGTTTTTAAATCTCTCTCTCTCTGTGTATATATCTAAGTAATATAAGTTCTTTTTTTTATTAATTGCTTTTTAGCTAGTAAGAGATCTCTTAGGTAATTTTTGTAAATCTTGTTTCACTAATGCAGTCAATGCTGCAATGATTTCTACGCCTACTTGATGTGGGTAGTAGGATATTTGAGTATACAAAAACCAAATTTTTAAAAAATAGAGTCACAGTTGTCCATTGTCCTTTAGAAAAATCCAGTTATTCATATTTGTAATAGAAGTACTTTAAAGTACTTTCACCCCTTTTTCTTGTTAACACTGATGTTCAGGTGTTTGATTTCATGAAATGAGGTACTGATGAGTTACCAAAACATGTGTCATTTAGCATTTCTCTCTTTATAGTCCTCTGGGAGAACTAGCTAAGTGGAAGGACTTGATAAATCTGTATTTACTTTCAGAATGACATCCTGCCCCTCTCAAACTCAATGCCTGACGATGTGGGAAAAGCCGATCAATTAAAAGACGAAGGTGAGCATTTCAGACAAAAATTCCTTCATTAATAAAGCTTTCTTTTCAAATTCTGGAGAAAGCACAGCCAGTTGATAAGCATCTGGTTTATACCACCAAGATTGGTTGATCTCAAGGCCTCATAGCTTCTGGGAAAGAAACGAATGTGATGAGTAAGAAGCCTGGGAAGACAGACCATGTTGTGTGTAGTGTAGGGATGGCTTGCCTCAAGATGAACAGAACTGATGGAGGTACAGCTTGCAAAACAAGTCACCGATTGTTTGTAACTGTGTCTGCTCCTTGTTCTCTCCGACTGCCTAACTGGCACCTTTGGTGATTACATTACTGGGTTCTCTAAGGGCAGACTAGCTTTTGATTTTAATACACAGACTACTGTTAAGAATTACTGTTCAGTTTTTCCATCATGTCAGCTGTGGTGAGCTATTGAGAACCAGGTCAGGCCTCCCAGCTCCGCAGTGAGATGCTCTAGGGTGCATCTTAGTTTTAGCAGTGAATGAGAGCAAAAACAAAACAAAACAAAACAAAACAAAAAAACCCCAACCAACCAACAAACAAACCAAAAAAATCCTATGTGAACAGTTATTAGGCGTAAGGCTGGTTTAGAAGCTACACGCACAACCATTTTTCTGGCCTTTTCTGTAGCTCACACTCTGAAGAAAATAGGTGAATTAAAAAAAAAAAGGAAGTCACCTGGTACCTAAAAAGGCACATTTGGACAGAGGTTGCTTGGGCAAGGTCATGCATCCCTTAAGTCTATAAATAAACAGTCATGTCATTGTTATTAGTGGTTGTATAGTGTCATGGGTGTCTGCTTCACTGTGGCTTGCTTACCTAGACAGATAATTTTGTAATCCTAGGCAATGCTGTCTTCAATATCTTTGCCTGAATTTCTTTTTTACTATTTTGCCATTGTTTTAGGATTATATGATGTAGTGCTGTTTTCCACAACCAGATTGATTTCATTTTCAATTTTTTATCTCCACTAAAAAAGGAATTACCACAGTGCCTTAAAAATCTTAGAGTAGTATGACTTTCATATGTTGTATCCAAAGTAAACCAACAGGAGGATTCTCATTGTCCTCTGAGTTGTAATACCCCCCAAAGAATTTGGATTTAAACTGTATAGGTATAAATGCATTTCTTGTAGATTACTTTCTTTTTAAAAAAATCATTTTATTTCTAATGTTGTTTACATCATTGAGAAGGTTGTGTGTCCATGTGAACCACTGATTAGGGCTAAGGTATAGGGAGAGAGTGGGTGGGACAAATGCTTCCAATTTTTTTTATTTTTCTGTATCAGGGTTGGGGCTGAAAGAAGAGCAGACAAAATACATCAGTACCCAGGATGGGGAATGGCCACTTGATGTCATTCTAGCAACCTCAATGAGGAGAAGAAGGTTCCAAGGGTACTGCTTAAGTGGTTTTGATAGTTACGCGACACTGTTGGTTTCGTTGCTCCAAGGTTGAGGACATCTTTCCCAGGTCCCTTGGCTGACACAGTCCACCTTACTGTATCCACTTGTCCAGATACTTGCTATCAAGGCTTGGCCAGGACAGCTGTCCAACCTGTGCTGCCCACCATCTTCTCACATGGTGCTCGGCATCCTCTGCAGGCCTCAATGAGCTGACTGTCCTGGCATCCGTGTGCATATGGGTATTCTTTTCTAATTGGAATAGTTTAAGTTTTTGCCCTCAGATTTTTTTTTTTTTACAAAAAGGTTGATTTTGTTTATATTTGAAAGGTAGAGTTACAGACAGAAGGAGAGATATGCAGAGATCTTCCATTTGCTGCTTCACTCCCTACATGACTGGAACAGCCAGCGCTGAGCTCACCCAAAGCCAGGAGACAAGGAGCTGCTTCCAGGTCTCCCTCATGGATGCAGGTTCCCAGGTTCCTGAGCCATCCTCCACTGCTTTCCCAGACCGTACGCATGGAGCTGGATTGGAGGTGCAGCAGCCAGACTCCCACTGGTGCCCATTTGGGATGCTGCTGCCCCAGGTGGAAGCTTAGCTGGGTCTGGCACTCAGATTTTTGTCGTGTGTGAAATATTGAGGGACATAGTATATTCTCCACTACCAGCTCACTTTTGCAGCTCTCTTGGTTTAGTTCTAGCAAAGACATTGACTAAATGGCACCTTTTACTTTTGTCCGTCCTGCTTTTTCTCCCTCTTATAACAGAATATGGGGAGGTTGCATTTGCATCCAAGTTTGTTTTGACACAATGAATGTTAGTACATGGAAGGTCAGAGGATGTGGAGAGTGTGTAGCAGCACAGGTGAGTAGGAAACAGAAGCTTTTGTTCTTTGTTACCCATAAGACATGTTCCACCTGAAGTTGATGTTCTCATTCTATGCAGATTTAGCTGTTGGTGTGCAAACTGCAGGCCATGGTAGACTGCTGAGTGTGGGGCTATTCCAGACTATGTGTTGCATGTTTCTGACTGAGTTAACCGAGGCATCCCGCTAGCTAGTACCTTGCCAGAACAGGGCTTTACGTCTTTGTTGTGCTTTCTCTCTGAAGAGCTGCCGGAAGCTCAGAAGTTGAGAGGGATCCCTGCTGTGCTGCCAGGCAGGCCACAGAAGTATAGGTGTACCTTGTGGGGCTGGAGATATTAAAGGAGAACTTGATGGGCAAGAACCACGTAGCATAAAGTGCTGCACAGAGGCCTCAGTGTTACATTGATGTCTGCTCTTCACAGATTTTTTTTTCCTGTCCTGAAATTCTGCATGTTGAGTACGTTGTAACTTGAAGCCTCTTATAATTACCATATTGTATTCTAGTATATGTATGATATGGGTATGTATTTATATGAGGTGATTTTCAGAAAAAGACGCGCAATGAGGTTTTAATAATAATAATAATGAAATGTTACCATAAGACAAAAACGTCCAGAGCTCGGCACAATGATTCTTTTGGCTAGTCCTCTTCTTATGGCGCTGGGATCCTATATGGTCACTGGTTCGTGTCCCAGCTGCTCTACTTCCCATCCAGCTCCCTGCCTGTGGCCTGGGAAAGCAGCGGAGGATGGCCCAAAGCCTTGGGACCCTGCACCTGTGTGGGAGACCAGGAGGAGGCTCCTGGCTCCTGGCTTCGTCTCAGCTCGGCTCCAGCCATGCTGCTACTTAGGGAGTGAACCAGCGGGCAGAAGATCTTTCTCTCTGTCTCTCCATCTCTCTGTAAATCTGACTCTCCAATAAAATAAATAAATCTTTTTTAAAAAAAGAGAGAGAAACAAAAAGATATAATAGCAGCTAAATAAAATTTCAGTAACAGAAAATTAGAATCTTTGATATGGGATCTATTTAAGTACAAAGGCTAGTGTAGCTAACTTTTCTTCTTTTCCTTTTTAAAAGTTAATTTATTTTGTTTGCAAGGCAGAATTATAGAAAGCGAAAGGGAGAAACAGAGAGAGACAGAGACCCTCCATCTGTTGGTTCACTCCCATCTGTTGGCTCTGCAATGACCAGAGCTAGGTCAGTCAGAAATCAGAAAGCCAGGAGCTTCTTCTGGGCCTCCCTGTGTGTGCAGGGGTCCAACACTTGGGTCATCATTGCTGCTTTTCCCAGGTCACTAGCAGGGAGCTTGAATGGAGGTGGAGTAGTTGGGACCCAAACTGGCACTCATGGGATGCCAGCATCACAGTGGCAGCTTACCCAGCTATGCCGTAATGCCAGCTCCAACCTTTTTCTTCTTCTTCCTTTGAAAGAGTGGCATGGGTGAGAGAAGGAGAAAGAATGAGAGTGAAACAGACAGAGAAGGAGAGAGAGAGAGAGAGAGAGAGAGAGAGAGAGAGAGAGAGAGAGAGAATCTCCCACCAGTGATTTACTCCCCAAATGCCCGCAGCGGAAGGGGCTGGGTCAGGCCAAATTTAGGAGTCAGGAACTTCACTTGGGCCTCCCATATGAATGGCAGGAACTTAAGCACTAGGGCCGTAGTCTGCTGACTCCCAAGCACATTAGCAGGAAGCTTAAATGGAAGCAGAGGTACGGCTGTACCTCAGGAACTGCAAAATAGGATGCAGGCATCCGAAGTAACAACTTACCCACACCACCGCATCTGCCCCTGGTTAACTTTTTTCTTAATCATAAAAGAAAGCTGTTATCTTCACAGCCTCCTTAAGGAGAGGGTTTATATTTCTGTCCTTTTTACCAGGAAAGAGTCCAATTTTTTAAAAGAATTTATTGAGATATACTTCACATATCATATAATTTACTCCTTTTATTTTTGAATTGTTTTCTTAACTGTAGAAATTTTGGTTTTGATGATTTTTACATATTTGATTAGGGTACGAAGGGTCAAGGGCTAGAGGAAAGTGGGTGAGACCATGGTTTTCACATTCTCTGTTTTCCTTTCTGTATCTGGGGGGAAGAGAGAGATAAGGGGAGAAGTCACACGCAGCTTTCCACCCATCCCAAGGTCCCTGACATGGGCATGCTCCGAGGGTCCTATTCAGGTGGTTTTGATTGTGCTACAGTTCTCTATTGCTGCCGATCTTGCCGCTTACTTGAAAGTCAGAGTTAGAGAGATGGGAACAGAGAAAAAGATATTTTTCATCAACTGGTTCACTCCGCAGATCACTGCAACGGTCAGGCTAGACCAGGCTGAAGCCAGGATCCGGTAGCTTCATCCAGGTCTCCCACATGGGTGGCAGGGGCCAAACATTTGGAACATCTTCTACTATCCCAGGCGGTTAACAGGGACCTGCCTAGGAAGTGTAGCATTTGGGCCCGGCGATGTGGCCTAGCAGCTAAAGTCCTCGCCTTGAACGCATCGGGATCCCATATGGGCACTGGTTCTAATCCCGGCGGCCCGCCTTCCCATCCAGCTCCCTGCTTGTGGCCTGGGAAAGCAGTCAAAGATGGCCCAAAGCCTTGGGACCCTGCACCCATGTGGGAGACCCAGAAGCAGCTCCTGGCTCCTAAATCCTGGCTTCGTCTCAGCTCAGCTCCAGCTGTCTCAGCCCTTGGGGGAAGGAAGAACTTCCTCTCTATCTCTCCTCCTCTCTGCATATCTAACTGTCCAATAAAAATAAATCTTTATGGGCCCGGCAGCATGGCCTAGCGGCTAAAGTCCTCGCCTTGAACGCCCCGGGATCCCATATGGGCGCCGGTTCTAATCCCGGCAGCTCCACTTCCCATCCAGCTCCCTGCTTGTGGCCTGGGAAAGCAGTTGAGGACGGCCCAATGCATTGGGACCCTGCACCCACGTGGGAGACCCGGAAGAGGTTCCTGGTTCCTGGCTTCGGATCGGCGCGCACCGGCCCGTTGCGGCTCACTTGGGGAGTGAATCATCGGACGGAAGATCTTCCTCTCTGTCTCTCCTCCTCTGTATATCTGACTTTGTAATAAAAATAAATCTTTAAAAAAAAAAAGAACTAATATCAGAATCTTAAACTATTAGAAAGAACCCACTGGGATCAGAAAGGAGGATTTACATCTCAAAATCCCCAGATTCTATCTAGTACCTCTGCTATTAGTCTTTTTTTATAAAGATTTATTTTTTTAAAGATTTATTCATTTTACTACAGCCAGATATACACAGAGAGGAGAGACAGAGAGGAAGATCTTCCGTCCGATGATTCACTCCCCAAGTGAGCCGCAATGGGCCGGTGCGCGCCGATCCGAAGCCAGGAACCTGGAACCTCTTCCGGGTCTCCCTCGTGGGTGCAGGGTCCCAATGCATTGGGCCGTCCTCGACTGCTTTCCCAGGCTACAAGCAGGGAGCTGGATGGGAAGTGGAGCTGCTGGGATTAGAACCGGCGCCCATATGAGATCTCGGGACATTCAAGGCGAGGACTTTAGCCGCTAGGCCATGCCGCCGGGCCCTCTGATATTAGTTCTTATCAGTGCCAGAGGACCCTCCCTCTCATCGTAGCCCCTGTGTAATGGCAGCAAAAAATAGCCACAGAAAATCTCTTATTTTGCTGACTTCTTAACCCAGCTAAATCATTGCCAGATGTACCTGCAGATGTCTGTTCTGAAGCTCAGTATTTCTGCAAGCTAGCCATGTGTCTGAAATTCTGTCTTCCTACAAATTCAGTTCTGCAAACACCCTCTTAAAATCATTCTCTAGGGGTCACTGTTGTGGCTGAGAGGATTAAACCTGCGGTTTCCCATAATGGTATCCATTTTTGTCTTGGTCATTCCACGTTGGAACCAGCTCCCTGCTGATCCACCTGAGAAAGCGTCAGAGGATGATATAAGCCCTTGGGTCTCTCCACCCATGCAGGACACCCGAATGAAGCTCTTGGCTCCTGGCTTTTGTCTGCCCAGTCCTGGCTATTGTGGCCATTTGGGAAGTGAGCCAGAGGATGGAGAGTTGCTGTCTATCTTACTCTCTACGTAGCTTTGCATTTCAAATGTATAAACTAATTAATTAGAAAAAAAATCTCTCTCCCTGGGGAGAATAGCATATACAAATACTATTTGCCAGTCATGTAGTTTAGCATGATTTGTGTTGCCAGCTGAGGCACAGCATGGTTCGGCAAGTGGTTATTCCGCAGATGTGTGTGTGTGTGTGTGACTAACAACTAGGGACGGTATTGCATCAGGCATGGAGTGGGGGAGCTCTAACTAGGAGTGACGAAATATGGGTGAGAAGCAGTTCCGTTTTGCCTTGAGAGGAGAGTGACCATGGTTGTGTTCAGCTTTATTCACATAAGGTTGCTATACAGACATCCATTTTTTGAAGACTCTGCATCGTTAAAATCATTGAATCGCTGAAAGCTAATGAAACAATAACACACGTGTCACAGAATATGTGCTTTAGCACCGGAGTGACTGGAAAATTACATAGTTGGGGGCTTCAGATCTGGTAGACTGTGGCACTGACTCTCCATCTTTATCACTTTAGGCAATAACCACATGAAGGAAGAAAACTACACTGCCGCCGTGGCTTGTTACACGCAGGCGATAGAACTGGACCCCAACAACGCCGTCTATTATTGCAACAGGTAGATGGGCGCCTGGCAGCGGGGCTACCGTGCTCATCCCTTTGAATGAATCCTGCTTACCCATTCAGGGCAATTACTGTTATTAAATGTTTGTGAGGGCAATTACTGCTACAAAATCCTTAGTACATTTTGTTGGACTCAATTTTAAATTCAGCTTTATTCACCGGGCGTATCATAAACATGTTTTCATTTCGCCACAACCTTTACAAGCATTCAGATGGTTATGTGTTGGTCCACTACTACCATTTATCTTTTCTTACATTTCCAGTACCCATACCTGTGACTGGGAAAGAAGTACTTAGTATACGTTGGTTTTTGCACAAATGGATAGATATCCCCTAATTTACTTGATTGCTGAACCTTGTTCCTAACTAGCGGACAAAATAAAGAAGAAACTGAAGTTAGTCTCATAACTCATGTTCTGAGTTGATCTAGTATAACTTTTTGTCTTTAATATTTTATTCCTAATTTTTAAGTTGAAATTTGCAGTCAGTAGTCCTATTCCATACATAGATTTTGGCTTCTTCCTCCATTCAGGGGGTGAGGAGCTCAAGGACTGATTGTCATTAATGGTAACGCCCAGGGTGCCGCTTAGCAGGAAGCTGGATCAGAGATGGAAGTGGGGCTCTGCATGGGATGCTGGCTTAAGAGCAGCCTTAGCTTACTGTTGATGCAACTCCAATCAGGTTTGCACTTACCAGGATGCAGTCGCTCCTAAAGCATGCAACAAACTTACTGTTAACTAGAATTCAGGGTTTATTGACTTTTGTTTCTTATGGGGTCAGCTTGCATGTAGCGAAAGACTCAGATCTTTCCTGTTACTGAGTTTTGGCAACTCTGCTCACCTATGCAATTTCAACCCTTCTCAAAATATTAAAAATTGCTATCAGGTGTCCGCAATGTTCCTCATGCCCCCGTCAAAGTGTGTTGGCTTGCAGAAGTCAGCAGACAAACCCTTGTTTTCCTCCCTCCAACTCTAGATTGTGTTTGTCTCTTCTAGAGTTTATGTGAGAGGCATCATGTGTGCCTTCCTGTGTAACTTTTGTTTTCACTCAACATAGTATAATAGTCCTGAGATTCAGCCATGTTGCCATGTATGTCGTTAGTTCAGTCTTCATCATTATGGTTTGGACTTTTTCTTTTTCTGTTTTGTCCAGAATTTATCGTTACGCGTGTAAAAGCTGGAACCATAAGGAGTTTAATTGACCATGCTGGAAATATTCTTCCTTCACACCTGCAAAAATCCCGTTATTAATCTGTTCTAACACAGTAGCTCCAGAAAGTAGAAAATCCAAGTAATTTGCAAAGAATAAATTCCTCAAGCCATGGTTTGATCGTTGCATTTACTCACACGAACATGCATATTTTTTAAAAAAGAATTATTTATTTTTATTAAAAAGTGAGATATACAGAGAGGAGGAGAGACAGAGAGGAAAAATCTTCCATCTGATGATTCATTTCCCTTGTGGCTGCAACAGCCAAAGCTGAGCCGACCCAAGGCCAGGAGCCAGGGACTCTTCCGGGTCTCCCACATGGGTGCAGGGTCCCAAGGCTTTGGGCCGTCCTCGACTGTTTCCCAGGCCACAAGCAGGGAGCTGAATGGGAAGCAGAGCAGCTAGCATTAGAACTGGTACACATATGGGATCCCGACGCGTGCAAGGTGAGGACTTTAGCCACTGGGCTACTGCGCCGGCCCCTTGTGTATTGTTTTGATTTAAAATAATACGAAGAAGAAAGCTGCATAAATATTACAACCAAATGTAACCAGTATTAGGAAGCCATGTAGTTTTAACTATGAATATAGGAGTCTGAATAATTTATTCTTAATGAGATTAGAGTTTACAAGTAGTCTTACATCTTGTGCTTTAATTTATTTATTTATTTATTCATTTATTTTATTCATTAATTACATTGTATTATGTGACACAGTTACATAGGTACTTGGATTCCCCCCACCCCTCCCCAAACCCTCCCACCATGGTGGATTCCTTCACCTTGTTGCATAACCACAGTTCAAGTTCCGTTGAGATTCCCTCATTGATTGTGTTTCAATTTAAAAAGAGATTCTGGACAATACCTATGCATATTTTTTATTAAACCAATTGATAATTATGCCTTTCTTTTGCAGTTAAATAGCATATTTTTCCCTGAGGAGCTCAACAGTAGAGCATTTCATTTAATATTTAATAATTAGAAAAATTTATTTGTATATTGAGTACAAATTCTGCATTAGGCTTCAGATTCTGGCAGCTATAAATATTTCAATAACAAGTATCCCAGCCAGTTGGCTACTTGCAGCCATGTTCTAGGCAACTGGATGTCAAGCTCAGGTCAGTCTTGCAGTTAAGACTGATTTTCACAGTTTTGAAAGACAGAGAAGGGAGACAGACACAGATCTTCCATCTGCTGGTTCACTTCCCCTGTGCTGTAATGGCTGCTACTAGGCCCAGCCAAAGCCAGGAGCCTGGAGCCGCATCTGGATCTCCCCTGTGGTCCAGGCACTTGAGCCCTCTTCTGCTGCTTGCCCAAGTGCCTTAGCGGGGAGTGGGATTGGATGGGGGGGGGCAGCTGGGGCTGGAAATGGTACTCCTACGGGATGATGGTGTCTCTTATGGCAGCTCGACTTGCTATGTCACAGTCAGTGCAGGCCCCCAGTCTTATTTCTTATTTCTTTTTGGAAAGGCAGATTTACAGAGAGAAGGGGAGACAGAGAGAAAGATCTTCCACCTGCTGATTCATTCCTTAAATGGCCACAATAACCGGAGCTGAGCCAATGCAAAGCCAGGAGCCAGGAGCTTTCTCTGGGTCTCCCACATGGGTGCAGGGTCCCAAGGACCTGGACCATCCCCTGATACTTTCTCAGGCTATAAGCAGGAAGCTGGATGGGATGTGGGCGGTGGGACACAAATCAGCACCCATTTGCGATGCTGCCATACGGGCTGCAGCTAGAGGATTAGCTTGTTGAGCTTTGCCGTTGACCTCCAGAACTTTATTTCTAATCAAATATTTTTCACTGATTAACTTCAGTAAATGAGTGAAACAGAGTTATAAATTTTCAAAGAATGAACTAAAGCTTACTTTCATTAAAGTAACTTTTTGTAACTAGCAAATGATCTGCTTGGGGCTGGTGCGGTGGTGTCGCGGTTAAGCCTCTGTCTGCAGTGCTGGCATCCTATGTGGATGCTGGTTGGAGTCCTGATTGCTGTATTGCAGATCCCTGCTGATGGGCTGGGAAAAGAGCAGACGACTGCCCAAGTGTTGGGGCCCTGTACTCATGTAGAACATCTGGAAAAAGCTCCTGGCTCCTGGCTTCAGACCTGCCCAGATCCAGCTGCTGTACCTATCTGGGGAGTAAACCAGTGGATGGAAGATCTCTGTCTCTCCTTTTCTCTCTGTAATTCTGTCTTTCAAATGAAAATAAATGAATCAATAAAAAAAGATCACTTAGCACATTTTTTTTTTAGCAAGAATTGTTTTTCTTTCTGGTAATTGGTGTTTGGGCTCTGCTAAGAAACAAGGAAAACCCCAATCCTTCCTTGAAACCTGTTGTATATGAATGTTTTCTGCTTTTGCCCCCTTAGACTTGTAACGCTTCACACAATGTTTAACATGTTTATCAAAGATTCTGCCTTTTCTTACATGCATACTTGTTTTATTTCTTTAGGTCAAGGGCAGAGTTCGTGGCTTACATTTATTTCTGTGCATTGTAGCACTTAGCATCCCATCTTACAGGCGTCCAGCCAAGTTTTATTGGATGAATGGAGGCCTATAGAAGGAATGTTAGCAATCTCCAGTGATATTGCAGAATGAATTGCATTAGCCCTTGTGGAAATTGCTTCCCAGTGATTTATAACATAAAAAAAACACAGCAGCGTTGAACTTCTTGTATTCCTACACAAACCTGGTTGTTTCTTTAGGCCAACTTTAGTTCTAAGCTTACTACTTTAACCCATGATGGGCTTATGTTACTGAGATGGATGTTTGAATGATTTCAGGCAATAAATGGAATCAAACATATATGGTAAAGACAGAGAATATGATGGGAAGAATCTGTCTGGAAAACCTGGTAGGCTTTAGAGATCTTCAGTTGGAACTGGAATTAGAGGAGAGGTTGTAGTACTTGGAGACAGAAAGGCATTGGAGAGCGAAACACAAGGTGAAATCCAGAAAGAACAGGGTATTGTCATATGGAAGGTTGCTGTCGGCACATGACCTTCTTAGAGGAGACATTAACAGAGTCAGCATTTTGTTCTCATTCTGCTGGAGGAGAAGCAGAGAGCCAGTCAGCTCATTGGCAATGGAATTGGATGTGTTTTTAAAGTCAGGGCTGAATTTCAGTTCTGCCCCTCACCAGTCTTGAACTTGGGCAGCCGCTTAACCTTTTCAAGTCTTAATTTCCTCACTTGTAAGATACGGTTAGGTGTAGGTGTTTGGCACGGAGTGTGACGTGGCTTGGAAACCCACACTCTGCACTGGAGTGCTTGGGTTTGAATCTAGGCCCTGCCTTGGCCTTCGGTCTGCTGCTGAGGTGCACGCTAGATATTAGCAGGTAATGGCTCAGGCAGCTGACTCTTTGCCGCATACATCTGAGGCATGGATTGAGTTTTCAGATTGCTGGTGTCAGTTAGGCCTGCCCTGGTCACTTAGAATAAAATTGAAATGTCAATGAAGTAGTCACAGGATGTGGTTAAGAACTTGCATTTTCTAACATATTCATTCAATCCCATGTCAATTAACCCCATAATGTTGTAAACTGTTGTTGATGTTATGTTATGGCTTTTAACTGATTGGAACGATATTCTGCCAGCTCTGCCTTTAGACCAGAGATGGTCTCCCCAAGAAACTGTTGAATTGATCTGGCCAATAAGATGCTGGACTCTATGCATGGCACATGCTTGCAATGAAAGAAACAAGACTGGGTTTGAACTGTAATACTGCAATAAGGTGGAGTAATCCACCATGGGGGGGAGGTACAGGGAGGGGTTGGGGGAACCACAGAACCTATGGAACGATGTCATAAAATGAAATGCAATAAAAAAATAGAAAAAAAAAGTGAACCTTTGCATGTAAAGTCTCTCTCCAATAAATAACTTAATAAATGTACTTTTAAAGGACAATTGTGAGGACAGTACAGAATTCCTAGCGTAGTCCTAGACCTTTAATGTTGTTTGTTTCAAAATCAATGTGAGACCTTTCAAATGGAATGACTAGGCTTTTGCTGTAATCAGGTTATGCATCATATGGGAATTATATGGCAGCTGTGAGGGTTTTTTTTTTATAGAAAGCCTTACTTTCTATAAACATAAAATACATATTTATCCCTTTGTTCTAATTGGAAAGAAAAGGAAAGCTAACATGTCTGAAGGCACAGCGCCTCTGCCCGTAGTGGCCACTGGAATGTCATTAGTTCTGCCCCAGTAAGCAGCACGCAGAGGCAGTGTCCTGGGTGCATTGTGGTGACGCTGCCGGTTCGGCTTCCTCTCATGGAAGACCCAGCTGTAGCCTGACTTCTCTTTCCTCTCCCAGCCTCGGAGTGTCACGCCGGGCCTCTTGCTTTTGTGAGTTGCACACATCTGCTTCCCCTGAGGTTGCAATGTGTGATCTAAAGCTGTCAAGGTTGGAACTATCCATCCTTTCTCTCCCCTCTCCCCACCTGCTTTCTTTGAGTCTGGTTTTCCTGTTTATTCCCTTTTTTATGGTCAGTATCTGAAGGCTGGGAGCAGGGTCTCTTCTTTGATGCTACTCTTTTTCCTATTATCATTTGTCCATACAGCTGACGCATTCCCTACTCTGTTAGTCCCTGTTCTTAACTTTTGCTAAACAAATGCAGTAACGCGTTCAAGTGGCCTTCAGAGTCCTTGTACTCCCCATTCTAGCCATCTGCCAAAGGGTCTGTTAATAAATGAGGTTGGTCAGGGGGGGAAATCCCAGTACCTATGAAATTGTGTCATGTAATACAATGTAATTAATGAATAAATGAATATTAAAAAAATAAAAAATAAATGAGGTTGATCATCTGACTCTTCACTAGTTCTAAAGACCTACAGGATCACATGAGTTCACTGAGGCCAGCATTGTGGCCTAGCGAGTTAAGCTGACGCCAGCAGGCATCAGCATCTTACATGGGCACCAGCTGAAGTCTTGGCTGTTCCAATCCAATTCTTTGATAATGTGCCTGGAAAAGCAGTGGAGGTTGGCCCAAGTGCTTGGGCCCACGTTGGAGACCTGGGTGAAGCTCCTGGTTCCTGGCTTTATCCTGACCCAGCCCTGGCTGTTATTGCTAGTTGGAGAGTGAATCAGAAGATGGAATACCTCTCTCTCTCTCTCTAACTCTGCACCTCAAATAAAAAGCATAAGTTTTACAAAAAATTATGTTTATTTATTTGAAAGACAGAAAGAGAGAGAGAGAAATTCCGTCTGCTGGTTGGTTCATTTTCTAAATGGCTGCAACAGCTGGAACTGGTTCAGTGTGAAGAGAGAGAGAGAGATCATTTATCTTTTGGTTTGTTCTTCAGATGCCGCCAACAGCTAGGTCTGGGCCAGGCCAAAGCCAGGAGCCCAGAACTCAGTCCAAGTATGCCCTGTGGATTCAGGTATCTAATCACCTGATTACCTAATCACACGATCACCTAAAACATAAAGTACTGTCTGTCTGGGTGCACACTGGTAGGAGGGTGGCATTGCTACCGGAACCACAAGCCAACCCCCATCTTAGTTGCAGTGTTCAATGAGCACTCCTGGTCCAGTGAATTTTAGCAGGGAGAAGTGAAGCTCCCTGAAATGGTCATGTGGCACTCTGTGTATGTGTGTATTTCTAAAACAGACTTAAACCTGTCTAATTATTGAGGGGATAGTACAGTGCACATTTTTGGCACTTTACCCAGCAATCAGTCGTGGCTAACATCTTGTCGTTACTTCCCATGTCTCTTTTCCTCTGTCTCCCTGGGATGTGTGAGCATTTGTCTCTGCATGTATAAGTACAGTACATACAAAATTTTCTAAATGCTTTAGCTCTATCTCCTAAGGATATGATAGACTTCACAAAGCTATCATATCATGCAGATATAAGAAAACTTTAATGAGATATATTAAATATTTTTAATTATCTCCCAGATATAGCTTATAGGTATGTTTTTCTTTTTTTTAATGTTCATTGTTTTTTTTATTAATTATTAATTATTTTGCATTATGTGACAGCTTCATAGGCTCTGGGTTCCCCCCCACCCCTCCCCATGCCCCTCCCCCACGGTGGACCCCCGACCCCGTTTCAGCTTTACAGTTCAAATTCAATCAAGATTCTTAGGTATGTTTTTCAATAGAGGATGCACTCAAGGCTTATACATTTTTATGTTCTATTAATCTCTTTTAATCTAAAAAAGTCCATGTCTTCTTTTGACCCTCTGCATACCTTAGTCTGGCTTAGAAACTTCCTGGGAGTCTTGTACAAGTCGGGACAAGGAAAGGTCTTTCCTTAGTCCCTGGAAATCTAAATTGGTGCCTTGAAAACTACTTATAATAAAAATGTCTCATCTTTCTCCTAGGGCTGCTGCTCAGAGCAAATTAAGTCACTACACAGATGCAATAAAGGACTGTGAGAAAGCAATAGCAATTGACTCAAAGTACAGCAAAGCCTACGGGCGAATGGGGTAAGTTCTGGAAGAATTTTCAAACTATTACCAAACAGCATTAGATAAACTCTTAGTAGTGGCTTTTTGATTTCAATATATGTATATTATGTAATATTTTTGCTGAGTAAATGTATATGCTTAATGAATTATGATAGCTGCACTACCCTGAATACCATTTCTGCTTTTATTGACTTAACAGTTTTTATATCCCTTAAGTAGACTCACGGAGATACACAGCATTATGAGCAGATCAAAATAATCAATAATCTCCACATATCAAGAACTGCTTCAAATGATTATGTCCAGAAGACAAACTCAGAAACTTAGCAAGATAAATGTACCTAAGCAGAATGTAGGAAAAAGCGAGTGTTTTAACAGTTTTGTTAAATGCTTCCTCTCAGGCATGTATCATAGAGCCTACACAGAAGTGACAATGTGTCGGTCACAGAAAGAGGAGCTTGAGCCAGAAATTCAAAAGAACCATGCTGTCCAAAACCTTCATGTGGCGCTGAAGTAACACATTAGCAACAAGACACACCCCCTCACAAGTTTCAGTTTCTAACAGGCTGATGGCTCCATGTTGCGTATATGACAGTCTATGGCATTCCTGCAATGTGTTCATTCATGACAAATCCTGCAGGGAAGAGCCATGTTATACCAATGTGAGGTAGCTACAAAACAGGTTACCGTGGAATAATGAGGCCCTAACTAATTTGATTTTAACTTTTTAAAGATTTAAAGATTATTGGAAATTTCTTCTTGTGGCTGCAATGGCCAGAGCTGAGCCAATCTGAAGCCAGGAGCCAGGAGCTTCTGCTGGGTCTCCCACACAGGTGCAGGGTCTCAAGGCTTTGGGCCGTCCTCCACTTTTTTTTTTTTTTAAGATTTATTTATTTTTATTGGAAAGTCAGATATACAGAGAGGAGGAGAAACAGAGAGGAAGATCTTCCATCCGATGATTCACTCCCCAAGTAGGCTGCAACGGCCGGTGCGCGCCAATCTGAAGCCGGGAACCTGGAACCTCTTCTGGGTCTCCCACACAGGTGCAGGGTCCCAAAGCTTTGGGCCGTCCTCAGCTGCTTTCCCAGACCACAAGCAGGGAGCTGGATGGGAAGTGGAGCTGCCGGGACTAGAACCGGCGTCCATATGGGATCCCGGGGCGTTAAAGGCGAGGACTTTAGCCGCTAGGCCACGGTGCCGGGCCCTGTCCTCCACTTCTTTCCCAGGCCACAAGCAGGGAGCTGGATGGGTAACGAAGCAGCTGGGATTAGAAACGGCACCCATATGGGATCTCGGTATGTGCAAGGCAAAGACTTTAGCTGGGCCCTAATTTGAAATTTTAATAAAAATTTGAGTGGCAGGGAGACTGAATTACCACCGACTTTTTTACTCACCAAATGCCAGGATTGTGCTGGGACTGAAGCTGGGAACTGGGAACTTAGTCGAGGTTTCCCATATGAGTGGCAGCAACTGCTGGTGCTGATGTACTGGTTGTGTCTGTGAAAGATTAGAATCAGGAGCCTGGGCTGGGTACCAAACCCAAGTCCTCTGACCTGGGGATGTTGTGCGGTAGGGACCCCCAAATCATGTTTTTGGGATCAACAGCCTCAGCTGGACTCAAGGCTAACTAAGCCCTGGCCAATGTAGTGCAGGTTGTTGGCTTCCTACTGGCAGCTATAGAACCAGGGGGTACAGACAAGTGAACAGCAAAGTAGCATTTATTCAAAGGCAAAAAAAACGGGCAGTCGGACTTGAGGATGGGAAACTTCCAGAGCCAGAACTGCTCACCCAAGCTAAGGGGTGGTGCTCAGGGCAAGGCCTGACTGAATATTCAGAGGAGGCAGCCTTTGGGGTGGGACAGGACACACGGGATGATCCCCAAGAAGGCCTTTTGTGGTCCGCAAGGTGTCTGGTGCTTGGAGGCAATGAGGCCTGGCTGCCGAGTGGCTGTGTGCTGAGTCCGCAGTCGAGCTGAATTGGCAGTGGAAGGTGATGGGATGTGGGCAGTGCCCATGGCTTAGGTGCTGGTTTAGCTGCATGTCCCTGTCTGATTCCCCGCCTGGGCCACATCAGACTGAGAACACGCCACGCTCTACAATGTGTGGGGACCTCACCAGATTCTCTCACAACCTGCATACAGAAAAACAAAAAAAAAGTTGAAGGGATGGGAGTTTGCTCCCTGTCTCGGGGCTGGGGCATCCGTCTTCCTCAGTACTTGCACTTCAGCTGTCCTCGTCCTTAAGCCTTGGTGTGTGAACTTGACTTAAACCATTGGCTGCCTTGGCTCTCACGTCTAAGGGTCAGGACTGCAATGGCAACACCTGTTTTCCTGGGTCTTCAGCTTGCAGCCTGTAGTTCACAGGACTTCTCAGGGGCCACGATTGTGCGAGCCAGTCTCATACTAAATCTAGGTCTCTCCCCACGTGCTAATGAGTGTGTTTCTCTGGAGAACACTGGCCATGCATCACTGTGCTGAAACATCTCGATTCAAGGGCAGCGTTGTCTGTACTTCACTAGTGTTGAGATCTGTATCCTGATCCCACCTCCTGTTTTAGTACTTGGTACAGTTAACCTGTTCTCAGAACACTTCATCCCTTAGGATTGTGTGACATCGTATTTGCCTTGTTTTTCTCTTGCTTCTCCAGGAGCTCTTTTTCCAGTCTTCTGGGCACTTCTAAATATGGTACATGTCAGGATTGGATCCTCTGTTTCCTGTTTCTCTTATGATTCCATCCTACCCCATGCTTTTAATCTATAAAACTGTACCTATGAAATCCATGAAATCTGTTCTCCTTATAGTAAGAAACATTATAAAAGAGGGAAAACCCCACTGAATTCCATCTGACATCAATAGTCATTCTTTTAAGATTCCGCACTTACGAATTAAACTATTTGCTAAAGTTTATTTTTAATTACCAATTAGTATGTATTGCTCCTGGGTGGTCATTCATGGACATTTAGAAGCGGTGAAAATTTTATCTCCTGAGAAACGTGTCAGCTGAAGTTGAATCAGGTGACCAGACCCTGCTTCCTTGTCTTAGACCTCATGCTGGGCCAGTCTATTTAATGCCTTGTTGCAACTTTTGTTTGATTTCCCTGTTTACAATAGTCCCAAAATACAAGCCAAAGTGTTTTCTGGTGTTCTTAAGTGGATAAAGGCTGTTAATTTGCTTCATGGAGAAAACACATTCAGATATGAGTTGGTTTCGTTGGCTAGGAGTCCAGTGCTAGTAAATCAACTGTACACATATATATAAAGTTTCTTTAAACAGAAACACATAGAAAACAAAGTAATGTATTGGCTAATTGAGGAAAACTTGACAAGAGTCTTACAGGATTTTATAGAGGCGATTTTTATAGAACACCATATTTTTTAAAGATTTATTTATTTTTATTGGAAAGTCAGATATACAGAAAGGAGGAGAGACAGAGAGGAAGATCTTCCGTCTGCTGATCCACTCCCCAAGTGGCCGCAACAGCAGGAGCTGAGCCCATCTAAAGTTAGGAGCCAGGAGCTTCCTCTGGGTCTCCAATGTGGGTGGGTGAAGGGTCCAAAGGCTTTGAGCTGTCCTCGACTGCTTTCCCAGGCCACAAGCAGGGAGCTGGATGGGAAGCAGGGCTGCCAGGATTAGAAGCAGCACCCATATGGGATCTCACCGTGTGCAAGGCCAAGGACTTTAGCTGCTAGGCTACAGTGCTGGGCCCAGAACACAACTTTTGTAAATGAGAATTGAGTATAAACATTTTGTTGGGGCTGTTAAGGTCTTTGTATAGAATCCATTCTCATATATTCAACTGCTTTCATCTTCATGTTTGAATATTTACTGAACTTTTGTTTCCCTTCTTCAGTCTTTCCCACAAGAGTACGTTGTACCATCACTAATCTACCCAGTGTTCTATTAACAAAGGATCATCCTTTGTGACTATTATACTTGGCCCACTGCATTTCTTAGCAAGTCCTAGTGTCGAGCACTGTGTTCCTTCTATCTTCAGTTCAAATGACTACCCGTCACTTGAGGGTACCTCAGAAGCTTTCTGTTCTACCCCATCTCCACCCAACCCTGCCCATGTTGAGCTTCTACATGAAAGCAGAGTCAGCTTCAAAGCACAACTCAGAGCATGTCACTCCATTGCGAGTCAACTCAGATCGAAATTCCACTGGTCCTGTAGGACCGGGTACCTCATTACTCTCTCACATCATCTTTCCATACTGGTTTCTGTAGTCCTTCCTCATCTACCCTTAAGTATTTTTGCAAGGTAAATCTCTTTCTCTCGTTTTAGATTTACTTATTTTTATTGGAAAGGCAGGCTTACAAAGGAAAGAAGAGACAGAAAGATCTATAACACTGGCTTATTCCCCACATTGGCCCTATAGGCCAGAGCTGAGCCAAAGTGAAGCCAGGAACTAGGAGCTTCTTCCAGGTCTCCCACGCGGGTGCAGGGTCCCAAGGCATTGGGCCATCCTCAACTGCTTTCCCAGACCACAGGCAGGCTAGCTGGATGGGAAGTGGAGCAGCTGGGACACGAACCAGCAACTATATGGGATGCCAGCGCTTGCAGAGGAAGGATTAGCAAATTGAACCAATGTGCTACTTCTCTTACCCTTGTCTTATATCTTAATTACACCCAGCTTGCATCTTCCTTGGGGCTTTTGTGTTTGCTGCTTCTTCCATTTAGAATATTTCTTTGCTTTTCCAGAATCTGCTGTCATTATTGCAATTCTTTTTGGTGTGGCCATCTATGCGCAATCTCCGCTAGCTACTCTCTTTAATGCTATTTCTCTCCTTACTTATTGTTTTTTTTTCTTTTTTTGGTCTTTTTTTTCCCCCCAGGTTGAATGACATTTTCTTTAAGTTGGAAACTTTTCTTGTCAGATTCTACAACAAGATTTAAAATCTGGCAGGTGTTCAGGAAATCTTTATTGATTGCTGATGAATTAAGCATTCTGATAAAGTCGTTTTCACAGTTGATGGGCAGAAAACGAGTCAGACTGTAGGAAGTTTGCATCACTAGACACTGTATTTTACAGATCAGAAGTCTGGGAGGCAATTCAGAAAAGAAAGAATTGTATTAATTTCTTAAAAGTAAGTCCAGAGATGCAGGCATTTGATGAAATATTTCAGATAGTGCTTTGGGGTGCTTGAAGCCACTATTACACTGCTTGGATTTGAATGTCAGTTCTGCTCTTAATTCTAACTTTTCACATATGCAGACCCTCGGAGATGGCAGGTGACGGCTCAAGTACTTGGGCCCCTGCCACCCCTGTGGGAGACCCAGATTATGTTCCAGCCCCTGGCTTATGTGTGACTTGGCACTGGATGTTGTGGGCATCTGAGGAGTGAACCAGTCAACAGGAAGTTTCTCTCTCTCTCATTCTTTCAAATATATAAAAGAAATACAAAACTTTTTAAAAATAGGAAAGCATCAACCTGAAATTAAAAAGCTCAGTAGCATTTCACAGTACATCTTATTATTGTTTAGTTTTGAAGTAGTTTTCTAATAAATTACAACTAAGTGTAGATAAACATTGAAATTGAATAAGCAACTCTGACTTGTGCCTGGATAATAATGCCATATCAATGGTAATGTGTGCTATCTACTTAACAAGAAACATGCCTGGTTTGGCAAGCCATCTGCTACCTTGTGCTCCCAACCTGCTTTTTAAAATGGCAGGTTTTCTTTCTTTCCTCTTAAAGATTTATTCGTTTATTTGAAAGGCAGAGTTAGAGAATCTTCCATCTGCTGGTTCACTTCCACAATGGCTCCAACAGTCAAGACTGGGCCAGGATGAATCCAGGACACAGGAGCTTCTCTTAGGTTTCCCACATGGGTGCAGGGCACAAGCACCTGCTGTATTTTCTGTTGCTTTTCCCTGGCCATTAGCAGGGAGCTGGACTGGAAGTGGAGCAGTCAGGACTTGAACTGGTGCCCATAAGGGATGCTTGCAGTGTAGAGGGCACAGTGCCAATCCTCAAATGGCAGTTTTGATATTTATTGCTGCCTAAAGTCTCTGTTACTAACAAGGAAGAATATGAGACCTCTGAAGCACAGAGATAGCTGAAAGTCCTTAAGAATGGTGGTAGCATTTACATGGCCACAGGATTATTAGCACACATCTTTATGGAACTAATTCTAAAAATAAAGCAGTTGTTTCTTGTATTTGGATTAAAAAAATAGAACAGTTGGCAAGGTTTGTCAGCAAGTTTTAAATTCATAATGCCCTCAGAATAATGGTTTGTCAGCTACAGAATAGATTTCTTGGAAGCAGAGAGCATCTTTGTAGTATTCCTGGGTACTGTTGTACAATAAATAGTTATTTGCACTGGCATGAACAGCAAGACAGACATTTGACTGAATCCTTGATGTTCTTTAATCATGTATCTTAGAATTCTGTACCATATATTTCCATCAGGCTGGCCCTCACTGCCATGAATAAATTTGAAGAAGCAGTTACAAGTTACCAAAAGGCATTAGATCTTGACCCTGAAAATGATTCCTATAAGTCAAATCTGAAAATAGCAGAACAGAAGTTGAGAGAAGTGTCCAGTCCTGTAAGTTGTTAATGCCAAATGAGTGAGGCATTTTTAAAGCATTTATCATTTATTACAATTAAAAGGAAATGGTTTGCCGGATTCTCAGATATGATTCTTTTACAGACAGGAACTGGATTGAGCTTTGACATGGCTAGCCTGATAAACAATCCAGCTTTCATTAGTATGGTGAGTGTACTTCTCATTCTGTTCTACTCCCTCTGTGTTGTCTAGAGCTACTACTTCCAAAAGTTTCGGAAACAAGTTAGGAAGGTTTGGTGGTGGAGACAGTGGTTGGCAGACACTTTTCCTTGTGTGAGGGACCTTTGGGAAGGTACTGTACCAACTACAGGAAGGCCAAATTGTATACAAAATCTGTGTACATTCTCCCTGGAGAGAGAACCATGTTTTTCACAGGTTGGCATAGGGATCACCAAAATTTGCATGGATAAAATCCACCTGCAGGGGGTCCTAGGAGATCAATTACAATTAAGATCTCAGGATTTTGGCTGTAGTTGTTCCCTAAGTGTGCGTCCCAGCTTTGTCTGCCTGATTTTATATCTTAGAGTTTAAGCCCCAATATATAAGAGTTCATATAATTATCAATATTCAGGGGATTTTACAAAGTTAATGGAACAACGGAATTAAAAGATAACTGTTTTAGTGCAAACATTTTTGGAATCCCAAGTATCGTTTTTTAAAATAAGAGTCATTTTCCACAAACTTTTGGCTCATCCTTTGTGAAGAACTCTGTTCTTCAAGCTAACAAAAGAATTTACAGACCCTTTGAAGACACGCTGCTCACATGGTGCCTTTGCTTGAGTGCCTCTAGGATGTAGCCCTGGCCCGTGAGGCTCCTTGAGTGGCTGTATGCGTGGGGTGAGAGCCATACTCCCATTTGCTGTGCATTTTGAAGGCAGAATTCAGTGCCTTTTCCACTGTTTTCTTCGAGAAATGCCTTGCATCCATTAAACTTTCAACTGAATTGAGACGCACAGATGACTCATTCCAAGTGAGATCGGGTCTTTTGAGGAACTGGTAGGTTTCTTCTACCCCCAATCAAATTTTAGTCAGCTTTCTACCTATGTGCTGAAACATCTCTTTGTTACGTTCTATGACATTCTTAATGTTTACTCATTTCTAGGACCCAATTTATGCCTGTGTGACACAGTGTAAAAAGAGAATTCTTTGAAGTTCAGGCGTGTTGCTGTGGCTTAGCATCCACAGAGCCGTGTGCCAAGTTCAGGTGTGTGAGCACCATGTGGGAGCTGCAGAGGCAGGGGTTTAAAAGCATATTTTGTGACTCTTCAACAGGCTGACTGAGATTATCAGTGGGGTTTTGGACAGAGCTGCATGTGTGGAGGAAGCAGAGAGGCCTGCCGTTGTGTCCAACCTGTTGCCAAAGGGCTTTAACGTCCACTCAGAGTCCCAAGGGGCAGTTTCATCTTTAAAGAATACTCTTTTGGAGAGGATCCTCAGAACTATAGATTATTGAAACATGGTCTAAAGTTTCTAGTTTTTTTTTTTTTTTTTGGCTTGATTTGAGCAACAGTAGTAAGTAAGCTATTGTCAATATCCTTACAGTGCTGTCAGTAATCTCTTTATATATGTATTTTGGGGGACTTATTTATTAATTTGCAACTACAGAGTGGAGAGGAGAGGGTTGAGACAAAGAAAGAGAGAAAGAGAGAGAGAGAGAGAGAGGTATCTACTGGGGCCAGGAGCCTCATCTGGATCTGCCATGTAGGTGGCAGGGGGTCAGGTATCTGGGCCAGCATCTACTGCTTTCTCAAGTGTACTAGCAGGGAGCTGTATTAGATGTGGAGCAAGAAGCCTGGATATGACCTGGTGCTCGAATGGGATGCTGCTGTGCCTGGTGGCAGCTTAACATGCGGTGCTACAACATTTGTACCTGCAATGATTTTTTTTTTAATGCTACCTTTTCTACTACCTTCCTTTTTTTTTTTTTTTAAAGAAACATTCCCATCAACTTAATAAGCAAAGTATTCTAGTACACATATATATGAGTTAGCTTTCATTCCTCTACTTAAAAAAAACTTCATTAAAGATCCCTAAACATTAACTGCTTTTCATGGAAGATGCTGTTTCCATTCCAGGCAGCAAGTTTAATGCAAAATCCTCAAGTTCAACAACTGTAAGTATATAGAAAGAATTTGTTATTACACCTTCCCACCTGCCATTTGCTGGGCCTTATTTGAGAGCAGCAGCTCAAAATCGGTAACATCTCCCAAAGGCCAGTCTGTTGAAACTGAAAAACCACACATATGTGATGTTGCCTCTTGCATGATGTGGGCATGCCTGTATTTGAGACTTTTCCGTGGCTTATTCTGCTTGCTCACAATGGAACTTCAGCACTGAGTCTCTCCCATACCCTAGGATGTCGGGGATGATGACAAATGCCATTGGGGGACCTGCTGCCGGGGTCGGGGGCCTCACTGACCTGTCTAGCCTCATCCAAGCGTAAGTGTTGTATGTCTGCAAGGTGAGGGGCCAGGGTTTTCTTTTCAAATCTTCACCTGTTATTGTTAATAGCATTAGTCACCTTAACATCAGAAAGAATTTCAAAACCTGGAATCACTTTTCATTCTAACAGGCAGGAATTCAGAAGGCCCAGCTGGGTGGTCTGGTAAGCTCCGCCTGTTCAGAAGAGCAGTCATGGGCGTTTCCCATGCTTTTTTTTTTTTTTTAAAGATTTATTCATTTTATTACAGCCAGATATACACAGAGGAGGAGAGACAGAGAGGAAGATCTTCCGTCCGATGATTCACTCCCCAAGTGAGCCGCAATGGGCCGGTGCGCGCTAATCCGAAGCCGGGAACCTGGAACCTCTTCCGGGTCTCCCACGCAGGTGCAGGGTCCCAATGCATTGGGCCGTCCTCAACTGCTTTCCCAGGCCACAAGCAGGGAGCTGGATGGGAAGTGGAGCTGCCGGGATTAGAACCGGCGCCCATATGGGATCCCGGGGCTTTCAAGGTGAAGACTTTAGCCGCTAGGCCACGCCGCCGGGCCCAAGAGTTCTTCCTTTATTTAAAAAATGTTATGTTGGTATTAGTAAGGTAGGTGAGGACCAGATAGTAGTGGCAAGAGAGTATAAATGACATACAGTAGCTGGGGAAACTGAAGCACAGGCTTGTCACTAAGGGTTTCAGGACAGCCATGGCTAAACATTCTTTTGATTTGCAGCATAATATTTTGCTATTTATTTTTATCAGTGTGACATTAGGTTCCAAAGTTTCTTAGGAGGATTTATTAATACTGTTATCTTTATTTGAAAGGCAAGGAAGGGAGAGAGAGAGAGAAAGAGAGAGAGAGCTCTTCTATTCACTGTTTAGCTTCCCACAGTGAACCAAGCTGAAGCCAGGAGCCAGGAGCCAGGACTCCACGCATGTCCTCACCTGGGGCCAGGAACATGGGTAGCTGGGCCATCTTCTGTCTTAGCAGCTGCACTCCCAAAAAGCTGGACTGGCCACACCACCTGTCCTAGTCATCTGGTACTTTTGAAGGAATGGAAAGAAACGATAGAAACAAACAAGCACAACATGTCCAGACATATTTTGATCACTTATATAAAGCTTTTTCAAAAACCTTGTTTTTCCAACAAAAAATTCTTCAGCAGACCTACCAGCTCAGATATGGATGAAAGCAAAATATCTACTTAAAAATACCTATTTAGGTTAAAATATATTTTTATTTTTTTAATTAATTGCATTTTATTTATATAAAGTGAATGGATTTCCCGCATTTTATGATACAGGATTAGAAGCATGGGGCTTCCCCTTTCTGCTCTCCTTTGTTCCCCCTAATTATTACAATGTCATACTTTCTTTTTGCTTCACAATCCTGCACTTGGCACTCCAATCGCTAAAATCATGCAGACACAGTAAGTAGAATAAAAAGGAAATCCTACTATTACTCACTAGCACAGACATGGACCACGAATAGTAATCACATATTGCTTATAAAGATTACAACAAATACATATATTTTTAAAAGGATTTATTTATTTTTATTTATTGGAAAGTCAGATATACAGAGAGGAGAGACAGAGAGGAAGATCCTTCATCCGCTGACTCAGCTCTCCAAATAGCTGCAATGGCCGCAGCTGTGCTGATCCGAGGGCAGGAGCCAGGGGCTCCCAAGGCTTTGGGCCGTCCTCGACTGCTTTCCCAAGGCCACAAGCAGGGAGCTGGATGGGCAGCAGGGCTGCCGAGACACAAACTGTTGCCCATATGGGATCTTGGCGTGTGCAAGGCGGTGACTTTAGCTTCTAGACTACCGCACTGGACCCAGAAATCAATTTTATTCAAATGTTTTCAGTGCCTATGATTACTGGAGGAACCTCTTACATTTTCTTATTACTTGATTGTATTATCTTTATTTCCATGAAGATTTCTTGAGATACTTTGTTAGTTTATATCTGATGCTGTATCATTGACATTTTTTAAAGGCACACGAGCTATTTTCTGCTTGTGAGTGATCATGATCGTATAATAACTTAAAATACTGCAACTTTAGAGTGATCTTTGGGGACACAATTATAGTGATGTCAAACACTTGCATTTGTGCATCTAAGGCAAGGGAAAATGTGTTCAATTTTTTTTTTCCTTTTAAAGAACCAGTTACGTAAGGCCCTGTAAGCATCCCATAGTAGTAAGACTTGACTGTAAGAACATTGTATCAGAGCATACAGAAGAAAAGCTAACATTTCGTAGTCCTTTGCTTGTGATTAAGCATTAGAGGTGTACATTTCCTGCATTTCAGGCACGCCTGCTTTAGTTTGGGGGTTGTTTCTTCACTTGATCTTAGGCAAACATGTCAGAAGTTACGTCATCCAGGACACTGCACTATAAATATGCTGAACATCGAAGCATGGGCTAGCTTGCACCTTAACGTCATGGTTCTAAAAGTTGTCTTTATAGGAGAAGTTCACTGTGGGCATTCCCCACATCTCTTGAAGTTCTTCTGGCATGCGTGCTGTGTGACTGGCAAGGCCCTGATCCCTCCCGCTCTGCCTTCTGACTGCAGGGGACAGCAGTTTGCTCAGCAGATACAGCAGCAGAACCCCGAGCTCATCGAGCAGCTGAGGAATCACATCCGGAGCCGATCCTTCAGCAGCAGTGCCGAGGAACACTCCTGATTCCACGGCGGCCCGAGGCCAATCTGTACATAGCGCTCCGCCCCCTCAAGCACTGTATCTGATGCTTGAAAACCATGGAGGGGAACCTCTTGTGTATATTCTTAAAGAAGAAATCTGTAAAGACGATAGATTTATCACAACACACACCTGAACATCACATGACTCCTTTGGAAATGAACCAATGCCCTGGAGTCCTGGGACGAGGTTCCCATTTTCCAACTTGTACCACCATCATGTGTGTACATCAGACTCAACAGCAGAGTGTATTCATTGGACAGTGGGGCTGTGTGTTGGTGAATTCCACTGCTCCAAATTCCATTAAGCAGATTTTTTTTTTTTTTTGAGGGGAGCTATCTAAGGGAAATATTTCCCACTGGTTCAGAAGAAATATATGCTACTAAGCAGCATTTCAGGAGAGCAGACTCTCACAGTTTAGGTTTAGCTCTGATAAGGAAGATCAGTGGAAAAGATTTATCCTAAGTTCCAGGGTTTTTTAATGCTATTGATTCTGATGAGTGACAAGGTATCTATTTGCTGCTAGAAAGTGGTTATTGGGTGAAAGGGCTGTTTTAGCAAGAAAGATAAAAACCCAGAGAATGTGAATGTATAGAAAGTGAAGGAGGAATGTTCAGGTTGTCTGCATGGCTCCAGAAGTGACAACACTCACAAGGCCAGCTATGCCAAGGACATAATAAAAATACATTTTGAAATCTGTAATGGTACTGGTTTCATCAGGGCTGAAACTGTTCTTAATTCCCCTGGTGGTGACTTTATCTTGGAAATGATCAAATTCTCATCTATCTATATTCAAATCAGCCACAGCCCTGGCTCCAATAATTTTCTAAGTGGGATTCAATTATGTGTCCGTAAACATTTTTTTTTAAACTAAGGATCACCACAAGCTCTTATCACTAACTTTGCTTGTTTATTCAGTTTTGTTAGATTTGTCTTGGCATATCAGTCTTAAGTTTAATCTAAAATCATTTGAACAGGAGATAACATATTTTATCATGCGCTGGATGTCAACTGGTTAGAGAGAAATTGTGTTAGGTGTTAATGGCATGGCTCTAACTAGTGATGGATGACCCAGTTCTAATTCCAAATGGAATTTTCTTTTTGTTTATTAATCATGAAATTGGTGAAATGAGGCTAATGTGATCATTTCACAAATGTAAGAGGAAACTGAAAAAGAGAGTGGTATGAAATTAAATCAGTAAGTCGATGATCAGGGCCTTACTGGAACTGTTCTCCTTGTTCGACTCCAGTTAGTCTACTTCTTTCCCCCTCCCTTTTGTGAGATTATATGAAAGGTTTAAAAGTTCACTGCAAAAATCACCTGTGAAATTTAAAATGCAGATTCAGGGCCAGACCTTCAGTTCTGACTTAGTAAGCCCCATCAAGAAGCCTCAGGATTGCCATTTTAAATAGTGCAATTGGAAGCTCTGATGCAGGTCCACGGTAAAAACCATATTCCACCACAGCCATCTTAGTTTCTCATAGTTATACTCAACTCCTAGTGTTTAAGTGTTAGAAGGAATGATGAGCTAATCATATGAGTTATGACTGTAATCAAAAGAGCAAAAATGATTCTTAATTTTCTTATGCAGTGTTGCTCCAGTTCAGATCAGTGAGCATAACTCTCAAGTGCATTAGAAATGCTTTCTGACGAATAACACAGAGCGTAACAGCTACAGAGTAAGTGTCCAGCTGCCTGCGGGAGAGAGATGTGAATGAACAGGATCAGAAGTGACAGAGGAGGGCACTCAAGAGGAACACGCACTGTGGACAGTCGCTCCAGAAAGTGGAAAAGAGGACACAGCCCCCCTCCCCGGGTGACCAGTGCTAGCATGATATGAAATCAGATGACGGCTTTAAAAATAATGCCTTCTTGTGCTAAAATCTGTAGTTACGGTAGCCGGTTTTTACATAGATGGGAACCGATATGTTTCTTTTATTGACTTGCCGAATTTCATTGCTAACTGACCCTGTGTAACAAACCCAGTGTAGTTGCTCTCTGTCTGTTTGCCTGGATTTCCATTTCATTTGAGGCGTTTTTGCTCTTCAGTTGCTTTCATCATTTCTTAGTAACTGCACTGTAAGCTATTTCATGAAAGACAGCTGTATATGGTTGGATTGTGCTAACTATTCTTAAAATTATAGGAAAAGACCAAAACATAATTGCTGTTTAACTAGAGAAACAAGAAGGCATTATTGTGAGTCTTTATTTCCATTCCTCCTAGGGATGTTTGTCCCCCATTATTCACGTTTCATTGTGGTAGCTGCAGCTGTTGCGATGCTATGCTAAAACTGAACATGTCCTTTACTGTACCAAATTGTTAATCTAATTTTATAAGAAGTTTAATTAGATCTTTTCTAAGATGGCATTATCTAACCACTTAGGAAGTATGAATGACATGCATCTAGGTTATTGCCTATAAACTGAAGAGAATTTAATTAAATCAAAGTATGCGTGCTATTATATATGTTTCCTCTCCGATTTCAAACAGAAGGTTCAGTCATAAGATGCGTGACAAAAATGGCAACAGTGCAGTGGTGATAAGGTCTTATTATCTGATCAACCTTTATCAGTACGAAAGACAGACTTCAGTCTGACACTGCTTGTACCTTATTTTGCACACATTTCTTTAACTGTTACTCAAATGTGAGGGCAACCCTTCTGAATATAGCTTTCATCCGGGACCAGTTTGTCATGGCAATAAATAATTATGCACTTAAGAAAAAGCATTTTGTGTTTGACTTGATGGCACTTGTACATTTAAGAAATCATATATACATTCTGAAATTTTTAACTTACCAAGACAGGACAGCTTTTATCTAACAGCATAATCTTGTGTTTTCTTGACAAAATATTGAAACTTGTTATATTTATGTTGCAAAGTTGACAACAGCTAACTTTCTCATTGTTTTGTTCATGGCAAAGTAAATTAGTGCAATTAAACAGAAAGAAAGTTACATAATATTAACACATGATTTGAATTTTACAATAAAATACCAGATGCGGGGAGGCCTTCAAATATGCTTTATGAAAATAAATGCCTATTTTTCAATGGGAAAAAAACCCAGGAGGTTTTTGGCTTTGAATTGAAAAATTAGTAGGCTTCTCAGTTAAAGGTTAATTGAATACTTGACAGCCTAATAGAGAAAACCAATTCTTATCTGTTGTTCAGGATCTTAAAGTTATATGAGTACAAAACCCATACATACCAACTCAATTTTGAAAATAACCAGCAAAGCTCATATTGTGTTAGCTAACACCAAGGAGGACCACCCCAACTGAAAACAAACCTCATTTGTTGGCTAAGGAGCTAGGGGAAAAATACGCTTGGAATTACCTAGTTCTAAATAAAGTGCTTTGAGAATGGTAATGTTCTAAGGAACAACTGTGTCTTCTCCAGTGATGGCAGTAAACTGTGGCTCACAGGCTGAATCCAGTCAATCACATGGCTCTGTAAACACCGCTGCACTTTGGTGCCCGCTGGCTGCCATTGTACTACAATTGCAGACTTCAGGATTCGCAGTAGAAACCACACTGCCCTGCAGAGCTCTGAGGATAGTGAGTGTCTTGTCTTCTACATAAACAGTTTGCTGACTGCTATACTACAGATGTGGGACAGTGGCCTCAGATAAACTGCTTCTGGAGTCTCAAGAACATCTAAAGTGAAACAAAGTATGTGTAACAAATATACAAATGTTAATTGAGAATAGAACTCACAAGAGCGGATCAGTAGATCTGTTCAAAACAGATATTTAATATATTGTCCCACAGGAAAGAGATTTAACTGATATATGCTTACGTTGGCTGATGACTTATTTTACAAAGGTGACAGAAACACAGAAACAAAGGAAGCATCTAACATTGGAAATGTTCTTCAGCTTTCCACTTTAATGGTCGAAGATACCACACAGACTTGTGCAATGTCATCGTATTCGTATGTTCTCTTTAGGAATGTGTCTGTTAGTCTCAGGCCGGAGACACTCTGTGGAGAGAAACACATAGGCCTCAGTTTTGAGAAGATACGGCTATCACAAATGACTCTAAGTTCACTAGCCCCCAAGGATTAAAGACTTTGCCAAGGACCTACTTGCAGTCCCTGTACGGAGGAGAGCAGAGTGAGGGCGAGGCAGAGGGAGGAGCTTGGATGCAGCTTGCCCAGCTGTCTTCCTGAAATACCACACCAGTGGATTGAACTGGTATTGCACATGTCCAAAACCAGATCCATAGTCCTTTCACTGCTGGGGGAATCAGAAAAATAGGCTAAATCTCGTTCATTTCACACAGAGATACTGCAGTATGTCTTCCTTTAAGGCGGTTAAATTTGCTTCCTAGATGCCAGGAGAATAAAAACCAAGAAGTGAACTGAAAAGTTATTGTATTATTTCCATAGGTTTTTTTTTTTTTTTTTAAGATTTATTTTATTTTTATTACAAAGCCAGATATACTGAGAGGAGGAGAGATAGAGAGGAAGTGGAGCTGCCGGGATTAGAACCAGCGGCCACATGGGATCAAGGCGAGAACCTTAGCCACTAGGCCACACTGCCAAGCCCTATTGTATTATTTCTATGTCACTTAAGATGGCATCGATAGGCCTGGAGGCTGGTCTCTTGATGCCGATCTAAGAGCTTGTACATTTTTATGGGAGACTTGAGCCATTTGTGTCTAATTTTGTTGCTCTGTATTCTTACTCTAACAGGATTTTTTGATAATTAATCCATGTTCCTTAACCATGCAGATAGCTAAGAGAATGACTCATAAGATTCAAAGAGTAAACAGTACTTGGGTTTGCTCACTGTAACGCCATTTTAAATCATTTTCTGCTTATTGCCGATCTCAACAGTATAGCTTAAACATGTTAGGAATTTTGGGACTGGCAAGATGGTTCAATTGGCTAATCACACCAAATGGGCACTGGTTTGTCTTCCGGATACTCCACTTCTCAACCAGCTCCTGCTTATGGCCTGGGAAAGCAGAGGAGGATGGTCCAGAGTTCGGGAGATCAGAGAGAAAGCCATGCCTCTTGGCTTTGGATTGGCTCAGATCTGGCGTTTGCAGTCATTTGGGGAGTGAACCAGCAGATGGAAGATTTTTCTGTCCCTCCTCGCTGTAGATCTGTTTTTCCCATACAAGTAAGTAAATCTTTTAAAAAGGAACTTTAATGGAAGTATATACATTTTACAAATGCCGTAAGAGATGGAGATCGGTGCTGGGGGTGGGAGGGAGCACACTTCCACCCCCTTGTTCACTCTCAAAGCTGGAAATGGAGTTCTCACTCCAGGGCTCCCACATGGTGGCAGGGTCCCAATCACTTGAGCCATCAGCACTTCCTCTTACGTCTGTGTTAGCAACAGGGTGCAGTCAGGTGCTGGAGCTCAGAATCAAACTCAAGGTACTCTGAAAGTTAAATAATTGCCCCCTTCCCTTAAAAAATAATCAAAAGGTTGACAATAAAAATGGCCCGATTTGACACTGTTCCTATTTTTTCCTCCTTCATCCTTGGCTTCCTATTTTATTTTAAAATGCAGGAAGTATAAACATAAACATAGACTGTAAAACCAATCCCTGGTTTCACTTTCTGGCCCTTATCTTGTCCAGCTTTTTGAGCTTGAAAAATGTTATTTAACCTCCATGAGGTTTTTTTTTCCCCACTTGCATAAAAGATAAAACCCAGGCCATAGAGTGTGATATAAAAATGAAATACAGAAAAATGCGCAGTACAGTATGGCCTCACAGATGTGTAATATGCCTGGGTGGCCATTTGGCACAGCAGTTAGTGATGCTTCTTGGGACACCCTCACCCATACTGGAACCCTCGGGACACCCTCACCCACATTGGATCCCTCGGGACACCCTCACCCACATTGGATCCCTTGGGACACCCTCACCCATACTGGATCCCTTGGGACATCCACATTCATACTGGATCCCTTGGGACACCCACATTCATACTAGATCCCTTGGGACACCTGCATCCATACTGGATCCCAACTCCAGTCTCCTACTACTGGAGCAGCAGCTGTTGGCTCGGCTGCTGGGCTGCCTGCCATCCACCTGGCAGGCCTGATTGGTGTCCCTGGATCTCGGTTTCTGCCTCCTCCAGTCTTAGTGGTGGTATTTTGGGAGTCAACCACCAGATGGAAAAAAAAAATCTCTGTGTCTTTGCTCTTAAACAAACAATAAACAAACAGGTAAATAAAACTTTAAAAAAAAGAAAATGTTAAGTTCAGCCTGGTATAGAAAATTAAGAAATCTATACATATTTTTTTCATCATATACATTTTCCATGAATTTTCTAAAGACCCATTGTATTCAAGATCAAAATCAGAGAAACTTTTGTGTCAAGAGGAAACTAAAAAGGAGACGTTCCAAACATTTAATTCTTTCCTAGTTACATGAGGAAGCAATGACATCTGCCCATAAAAACTAGCATTACCTGCAGTTGGTTATTTTACAGGTAATGTGAAAAGGTTCTTCTAGGTTGACAGTATCTGGGATTGCTTCCAAAGACAACCTCACATCCCCGTAGCCTGGAGCCTAGGAGAATCAGAAACATGGTTTAACATACATCTATTAAAAATCTCACTTTTGATGACTGTAGCATACCAGCACATTCACTTGACATACCCCGTATCTCCAAGCTCTTGTTCTGTGAAAATATTTCTGATTCATTGTATGGTTTCCTCACTCTGCTTTCACAGCTACTATGTACGGACCAGCCTTGCTGGCTTGTTTTGTCTGCGTTAGAACTGTTACATGTTCATACAGTTAACATAAATCTTAGCGGTAAGTAAGCAGTGAAGTTGCTTATCTTAAAAGGATGCTCCCCAGAAATAATACAGCATCTACATCTCTAAGTAGGTAAAAAAGACAGAGGGAGAACACTGGCATGAACCAGGCATAAAATCGTGTTTTTTTCACAAGATACATGGGCAAGAACAGCCTATAGACACATCAAGGCTTACAACATGCCATGTGGGGATGGTAATTTATTGCTACATATTAAAGTAGGCCCAGTTTTGATAAAGATGATGATTGGCCATCATCTTTTTTTTTCATTTTATTACTTTGATTGATAAAAGTAAAGCAAATTTTAGAATATGTGAAGACAGGGAATCTGACATAATGAATCTGCTAGAGATTTTTATTAGTACAAGAAAAATACAATTAGCCGGAAGGTATCCCTACTATCTGAAGAAACTAGGTATCTAACTAGTGCTTATGATACAGACTTAAGCTCTCTTCATGAATTTTAGATACCTCTGAATTCTAACAACTTACAAAAGATATCATCTGAGCAGGAGAATGTAATAAGCTTAACAGGTTCAAGAAAACTTTAATGACTCCTTTGTCAGGTGAATAGTGAACATAAATGACAAAGGAGGAAACAAATGACAAGCAGTTAGTTTAATTAAAGTTAAATTAACCTATGAGCATTTTTCGTTCACCTGAACACTAGTATTCCGCTGGGACAGGAGTGAAACCATCAGTCTCTCCTACTCCTGCAGTATGAATGTTTTCACACTGTTCTCACTGCTTGTGACAGACCCGCCCGCTCACCCTGAAAGCCCCCAGACTCACCATTCTCTGAAGCTGGCTGGTCTGTAACCTTCCCCGCTCACCTAGATTGGTTTTCCACACTATATCCAGTTTTCCAATTACAGTTACTCCCTTAATGATGCCCGCTTTTTCTGCAAATTCCTTTTTGGGCTTTAGGCAGTACAAGTACTGGCGAGTGTCCATTGGCTGCAAATACGCTCTTGACCCAAACGTGGATACACTGACAGGGTAGAAAGAGACAGATATGAAGAACGCTCTCCAGGATATTTTCAAGATAAAACATGGCTGTGATTGCCCCTTCTGGACAGTAACTGGATGAATTACCTTGTGAAGATCCAGAAAACATGGAAGAGAACTTACACTGAGGGAATTTAGTGTAAAAAATCTTGAGATTTTTTTAAAACTAGGATGCTACCTCACATTAGACATATTCATTACTTGAAACAACAACAGAAATTGGAATCTTAAGTTTTCTGTTCATTTATTCTAAAATAATTAAGAAAAATAGGTCAGAATACAAAGAGCCATATCATTTTAAATATCTTAAACTAGATAATCATTTCCAAAACAAATGGCAAGATTTGGAGAAACAATGAAAACCCGTTTTGCTCAGCAGGCATGAAGGAGGCTATGAATTTTTGTTTGTAGTTTCCAAACAACATACGAGTAAACTATCATTCTTGATGAAAGTAGCCAGGTGGTTTCCCCATCTATAACTTCCTTAGCTATGTTAACATCAACGCTCAGTTTATTCCTCCTGTAAGTGTGCCATGGAAGAAATCCCCCCAAATTAAATCATTATTTCATATGCACATATCTTTTGATGCTGAGAGTGTATTTCTTTCAAATTCACACTCGCCTCCTTTTCATTCACTTATTTCACTGTTTCCATACCTGAGCTTCCACTCACAGAATAACAATGACAGGTTTACCTCAGGAAATTACGACAATTCAAAGACCTATTGCTTTGAACAAGCAATATAAAGGGTTAGGTTCTTGTTTTGTTTTTCAGTGTGGAGCAAGGGATGAGCAGGAAGAGCAAAGGAGAATGAGGAAAGTGAAACGATTCTGTGTAAGATAGCAGGCGCATGTATTTGCCCCAATCTTCAAAATGCGTCATATAAAGGGGGAATCCTGATGAGCAGGGGCTCTGGGACAGGAAGCAATATTGGTTGTGATGGCTGCCCAGGGCACTGGAGACGAGGGGCTGGTCTGCCCCGGACCCGGCATGTCTCCCAGGCTTCAGCCCAGAACAGGAGGGGCCACAGGAGCCAGTTACGTCACTGACCTGGCGGGATTCCAGTTGACCAATGGCACACCTGAATGGACATTGCTTACATAGTTGGGGCACAGACAGCCCCTTTGGCTGCCCACGTGTCTAGAGGAGTATAAAACTCCACACGTATCTCAGCTGCCCTTTTCGCCTCCCTCCTCTTTCCCCTCTGCGCGAAGGGGACCCAGGAGTGGATTTTCCAATAAAGCTTCCATTACAACCGAACAACTTGCCGATATTATTCCACCAGCGGGCGGGTGGTCGGTGGTCATCATCTAACAGGTTCATCAACTAGTTCAAAGTGCCACATGCTATGCAGCAATTTTAATTTCTGATAAATTTTTCTGTGAACTTAAAACATTTCTTTTAAACAGCCCATTAATGAAAAGCAAAACAGAAACAAAGGGTAATGAAATGTTAGGGAAATAAGATCAAGCGTTCCATGAGTGTATTTACCATTCTCCAGCTTGGTCCACTGAATTCAATTCTGTCACATTGTACATCAGAGATGGCTCCAGTGAGACTTTCTCCATAAACATGGGTGAAGTTGTAATATTCTGAATCTGGGCTTCCAGAAACACTTCATCAGTCTGAGGGGATGAAAAAGAAAAAGACAAAAAAAGACAAAAACCGACCAAGTGTGATGGTTTTTAAAATATTTACTTACAAAAGTATCTTATACAAAATGAAGAAGCACTATTAACCATAAACGTGATTAGTTCATGCCTGCAAATCAAAGTTATCAAAATTAATGTAAAAAAAAAAAAAGAAGCTTCACCCTAATATAATTAACGGGCAAAGTCAAGTGTTAGTCAACTGACACCTCATCAAACAATGGATGGGGGATAACTCTATTTTGTGCATCCCAAGATATCTATTTAACTAGAATTTTATTTACTATGAATAAATAATCCATTTATAATCTTGTAAGATTTAAATTTAAATTTCTGGGTTTATTTTAAATGTATACTTAGGGTTAAAAAAGAATGTATGAATCACAGCTGCTAATAATACAACTTGTAAAAAAAAAAAAAAAAAAAGGATCTTTGTGGCCTTAGTAATAGTTTTGAAACTGATGCCACTCAGCAATATTTAAGTCACTGTTTATCATTTAAACAATTTTATACAAATATTTTATTCCCTGATTGTCTCTTTTTATGCAAGTTGGCTATTATGTGTGTGTTGTGTGTGTAATTGAAGTACAACATATTAACATGGTTTATCTTTGAAAAAAATCTACATAAAAATGATATACTAAGATTATTTAAGAATTAACTTTTCCAAAAGCTTCAGAATATTCTATCTAAACAGAAATAATATGTAAACTAAAGCATAACCAAAAAAACTGGTAATTTTATGCTTTTGAAACACATAAAAGCCAGGAAAATGGCTACCATTTGCAAAAGTGGAAAGATAATTTAATGCAATGTTATCTAAAATACAGTAGGTTCTTCAATCTTTGGGCCCTGTGCTCAAGTGTAATGAATTATCAGTTCAAAACATTATACTAGTTAAGAACACTATTCTGTTTTTTTTTTTTAAAGTAAATATATCCCAACAATCCATTGCTTTTAAAAAATAACCAAAGACCCACATTTCAATTTTAAATACAACTTTCTGCATAACTTTAGGAAGAGCTTAGGTAAAATAAAGGATAAATAAGCAGCATAATGGAAAAATCAAGTTAGTTTGAACAGTTAGTAAAAATCATTTGACACTGACAAATTAAGGTAAGAATTCAGCACTAAAGCAGTTGTTATCATACATGTGATGTGGTACAAGCAAATGCTGTTTACTTGTAGAGAAATTTGAAAAATATGATTTTAAGCCAGCTTGGGAAAAACCTGTCTTTTTTTCTTTTTCTGCTTATTTTTATCAAAAGGTCATTGCTACCTGATCTGAGTTTCAAACTAAAACCACTGTACACTTTTGTGAAAACAAATTTCAACTATACAGTTTCTTCAGAGAACTGAAGGATTATGGGCTATTTCACAGTAAGACACGAAAATTCTCAAGTCTATTTTAAGTAGGGATTGTAAGACTTAAAAAAAAAAATACCTAAAGAGAAAATACTAAAACTGAGAGTGTAACTGTTTCAACATGACAGTTTAATCTTTGGTCTAATTTTTTCCCATAGAATAGAATAATGAATATAATAGCAATGCAAATTATATACTTCACAGGTAATATTCACAACTAACTGTTTTTCCACTATGTTTTTGTAAAGAGAGATTAATTAGGCGGAGTCAAAAAGTGGTTAAGTAGGAAAAGTATACAAATTTATAATAAAAAATCAAATTACCACAGAACTGAGGTCACTCTAATGGAAAAATAAAAAAGAAAAATCAGAGTTAAATGTTAAAGAAAAAGAATAACTTTAAAATAAAATGCATTTGTGCATTCTAAAGATCTACTAATTAAGATAGCATTAGTTAACAAGAAGGTAAACAGGAAATAACACGAAGGAATATGAGAAACCACCTTTCTAAAAAGGTAAAACTAAAGTTAATCCCAGTGACGAGAAAAGAACACTACGACCGAACAGTGCGGGTACACTAGGCTGCTCCCCGAGTTTGAGTGCCATACACTCTAACTTTTTGTCATGGGTGATAGGTATTTGGAACAATCATGCACTTTCCTCTACATTTAGAATAAACACAGTATCACTCCTAAATTTATCTAATAATGGAATCCTAATTTTTTTAAGGAACATTCTGAGTGATTACGGTTCCCTGGCATGCCATTTCAGGGAATGCTGGGACAGACTGCTTCTGGCAATGGAGTTTATCCTCCTCTTTAGATTTCATCATCTTTTTTTATTTTTAAAAGATTTATTCATTTTATTACAGCCAGATATACACAGAGGAGGAGAGACAGAGAGGAAGATCTTCTGTCTGATGATTCACTCCCCAAGTGAGCCGCAACGGGCCGATGCGCGCCGATCCGAAGCCGGGAACCTGGAACCTCTTCCGGGTCTCCCACGCGGGTGCAGGGTCCCAAAGCTTTGGGCCGTCCTCGACTGCTTTCCCAGGCCACAAGCAGGGAGCTGGATGGGAAGTGGAGCTGCCGGGATTAGAACCGGCGCCCATATGGGATCCCGGCGTGTCCACGGTGAGGACTTTAGCCGCTAGGCCATGCCGCAGGGCCCATCATCTTTTTTTCACAGCTGTATTTCTTAAAGGCAATTATCCAAGGTTACTTCCTTTATCAAATGTATAGCTGGAAAAAAAAATTTTTTTTTGAATTCTTTATGTTCACAGAATTACTTCACTGCAGAGAGTGGGAGGAGGAGCCTTACAATGCAGTTCTGTCATGTCAGTCTCCTTCCTCAGATTAAGTCCCCCAGGCTGGTGCTGTGGTGTAGTGGGCCCATGGCAACAGCATCAGAAACAGCTGCCAGTTCAAATCCCCTAGCTGCTCCACTTCTGGTCCAGCTCCCTGTTAACTGTGCCAGGGAAAGCAGTGGAGCATGATGCAAGTCCTTGGGCCCCTGCAACCACACTGGGAGACCTGCAAGAAGCCACTGGCTCCTGGCTTTGGACTGACCCAGTTCTGGCTGTTGTGACCATCTAGGGAGTGTAACAGTGGATGCAAGACCTTTCTTTCTGTAATCCTGCCTTTCAACCAAATATATATGAATATATATTCACATATATAAAATATATGTATAATATGAAAAAAAATATATATAAAAGCTTTAAGTCCCCTGAGAACTAGGAAAATGCTCAGTGTATATTTAATTTTCTTCAGTCTCTGGCATGCGGTTCAGTATCAGGAGGTGACCAAATGTTTGAAACCTTGCTTTTGATCTCATCAAAGGGTTTGGGAAAGCCTTCTTATTACAAGACTGTAGTAGAGGTTTCTCTGGAAACTTGTTTTCCTTAAGGTGCTTCACATACTCCTAGCACTATCAGATCAGCAGCAAACCACTGGAGACAGATGTAGGCTAACGGTGGTCACCGAGACCCAGGATCACAGCATTATACACTAACACGGGTGTCTTTCACTAACTTTCACAATCACTAACTTTCACAATCACTAACTTTCACAATCACTAACTTTCACAGTCCATCTACAGTCCCTGCTTAGGGCCAACAAGAAGCTGCCTCCCGCTTCCGAATGAAGTGTGTTTGTTTGCTGGTGGGTGATATTGCATTCAGAGACATTAATGATATCTGCTCACTACTGTTTTGTAAGAGATGTCTATGTTCAAAAGGTTAGGACTTCACTACAAATTTTTACTTCAAGTTTGCTTGCAAAGATTTAACATTATTTCTTTACAGAATGCTAACTGAAAAAGGCAGTAAACAAAATTATAACTGTGATTATAAAAATAGATTACATAGAGGTTAATGAAAAATAACTTGTTAGTGTGGCAGAGATGCAGGTCTCACTCCTACTTTATAGATCATGTAATTTGTGTTATATCTGTGGAATAAGCAACAATTTAAAAATCCGTCTGCAAATTACTTTGAATATCATGACAAGTATCTTAATGCATTTGTACAGTTCTAACAAAAGAAAAATGAAAGCATCTTAATATGTGCCTCCCAAGAGTTAATTGTAGGAAAAACAAAAGCAAAAGCAAAAAACTCCCTATGACCTATATGGCTTCAGCTTTCTAAAAAATTTATTCTGAAATAGTTAATATTATCCCCTCATATTCATAAGAAAGCTTTTCCCCTAAAATTCTAGCCTATCTTTTTCATTAAGAAAAAAAAAAATACACTGTCTCCTATTTTAAAACTTATTTCTTTACCCTTTCTTGCCAGACTTATTTCTTGTTAGAAATGTTTGAAGCCGCTCACAAACGCAGCTCCTAACACTGGAGGGTGGACGGGTTTCTGAGAAGTGTGCAGAGCTTCGCCTGTTAGATTCTTTTCCATGTAAGCAGATTAAGTGAGTGCTTCAATTTTCCTTGAAGATTGGTAGTATTTTTAAGGAGCGACAACAATCATGAAGTGGAATTAAATGACAATCACATAATAAAAGTGAGTGAAAAGCTTTGCAAAATTAACAGTGAGACTAAAAAGACATGATTCTTACGTAGGGTGAAAACAGCAGCTTAAAACAGGTCAACAAGTATTTGCTTCTATTCAAATCTCACAGCCATTTTTTTCCGGGAATAATCCAATCATTTCAATTTACTTCAATAACAGTAAATGTAATCATCAGATTTTCATCAAATTATGTTTGATGTGACATCCTATCAGAGGGACAATCCTTACTTACCTCTGCATTGTAGAATTTAGTTTTCACATCCAGTGGTTTCAGAACCTGCTCAAATAAAAAAATGCCAGTCAGGAGATTCTTATCACTTAACAATTTATTTTTATTAGTTTGAAATCACACGGTTTAAATTTGTCAAAACCAACTTCAAATTTTATTAAATGACCTTCAAATGTACATCAATACTCTTGACACTCCTACCCCTCAAATCTCTAACGTTTGAAAGGCTTCCACCATTTCTTAATGGAGTGATAGTAATATCGGTGTTCATTCCATAACATGCTGTTAACCTGAACACATTTTAGTTTTTAATACTAACAGCATGTTTCACAAATACTTTTTTCAAAAGCAACTGAACATTTTTTTCCTTTAAAATGCATGCAAATGAGTAATACAATCAAACAATGGCAAGGTCTTTTTCCCTATTGATAGTACTTTTTCACTTAGAGAAATTTCACTTAAGGAGAAATGAAAAATAAATCTAACAGTTCTATTCATCTATATTTATAGAATATTCTAATCTCACATCCAATTGATAAACTAGTGCCTTTTATCCACGTTTGATGATCTTTGAAATCATATTTAACATCCCATTTATGGAGTTTCTAAAGGAAGTTTGCTCCACATACCCCAAACCAGGAATTTCTCCTTTAAAATTTTCCTTAGAAATTTCATACAATTTATACTTACTTTCTCCCCCTTTTAGTCACTTCTTGGCCTTTTGACTAACTTCCTGCGTAGTATCGAATCATGGACTTAATGACTGCTTAAAAGAAGGACTATACTACTGTAATATAGAAGAAATCAGTGAGGGGGAAGGAATTCTGAGGGGGGCAAGGGAAACTGCAGAGCCTATGGAATTGTATCATAAAATAAAAAATGAAAAAATATATATCATGTGTAATATCCCCCCTTTAGAATTATTCTTGTTTGTTTTATCCAAAGAAAAGCAATTTTTTGCAAGGATAAAAATCTTTCAGTTTATTTAAGGATAATGTCTCTGCTTTTACTTATCTCAGTAAAGTTTGACTTGAGTTTGCCACAACAGAATCATCCCTTAGTATCGACTTGGGATTTGTTCCACAAGTAGAGACAGCTAGCAAAACCCAAGGACGCTCTAAGTCATTCACATAAAATGATACAGTATCATATGTAGCTTACACGATCCTCCTGTATGTTTTAAATCATTCCCAGATTACTTATTATATACAAAACAATGTAAAATAAATGCTACGCAAATAATTGTTATGCTGTACTATAATGTTTAGGGAATGACAACAACATGAAAAGTCTCTATAATGTTCCATTCAGATGAAATTTTTTTTTGAAGATTTATTTATTTTTATTACAAAGTCAGATATACAGAGAGGAGGAGAGACAGAGAGGAAGATCTTCCGTCCGATGATTCACTCCCCAAGTGACCGCAACGGCCCCGGTGCTGAGCCAGTCCAAAGCCAGGAGCACGGAACTTCCTCCAGGTCTCCCATGTGGGTGCAAGGTCCCAAATCTCTGGGCTGTCCTTGACTGCTTTCCCAGGCCACAAGCAGGGAGCTGGATGGGAAGTGGAGCTACCGGGACCAGAACCGGCACCCATATGGGATCCCGGGGCGTTCAAGGCGAGGACTTTAGCTGCTAGGCCACGCCGCTGGGCCCAGATGAAAATTTTTTGAATGACTTCCTTTTCCTTTTTAAAAAATTATTTTAGGTGACGTTTACATAGTAAAAGACACTAAATGTTTTTAACGCCATGGTTGGTTGAAGCCAAGGATACAGAAGTTGCACACGTGAAGGGCTTACTATAATATGATAAATCCAAAAATACTAAGTACTTTGGTTTATTAAGATCTTGTTTTCTCTGCAGATAAACAGAATTAGCTTTACCTTTCCATCAAAATACAAAGAATTCAAAGTACATAATGCCATCATATTCAGTACCTGAAATTTGAAGAACTTCCTAAAATACATTTTTTCTCCACCCTGAGTTGTGTAACTCACAGCGCACACCAAGCTGAAACAGAAAGATGTGTTAATGAATCTATTCCTGTTTCTTCACTGGAAATGTTACACACCTGGATTCTACTCAGAAATTTGGAAGACATTTCTATCCTTGATGTGAAAATGTGGACAAATATTAGAGCTGGAGAAAAAGTTGTAACAGATTTTGGACAAAAGTAGGTTATGAACAAGAAAGCTCTGGTTAGTAAGATGACATATAATAATTTTGGAGCCTGCGCCTGGCTCGCGCCTGCGCGGCGGGCGGAAGGTCGTCTCTGTGACCCGCTTGGCGGTTGAAGCTACTGTCGCCATGTTGTCTGTGGCTGCCCGCGCCGCTCCCTTCGCGCCGGTCCTGTCGGCCACGTCCCGCGGGGTGGCGGGCGCGCTGCGGCTCCTGGTGCAGGCCGCGGTGCCCGCCACCCCAGAACCGCCCGTGCTGGACGTGAAGTGACCCTTCCTGTGCCGGGAGTCACTGAGTGGCCCGGCCGCGGCCCGGCCTTTGGTCGTCTCCGGAGGTCTTAATGACAAAGATGGACTCCCAATGAAACTGCTTACCATATAGGATGCTGGACTCTGCCATTGTCCATGCCTGCAATGATGGACATACGACTGTGTATGAAGTACTATACTATATCCCTGCCTCTGTTCGTTACTCTCATACGGATGTCAGAGTGCCTGACTTCTCGGACTATCGCCGCAGTGAAGTGTTAGATAGCACCAAGTCTTCCAAAGACAGCAGCGAAGCTAGAAAGGGTTTCTCGTACTTGGTAACAGCAACAGCTACCGTGGGTGTCGCGTACGCCGCCAAGAATGCCGTCTCCCAGTTTGTTTCCAGCATGAGTGCTTCAGCGGATGTGTTGGCCATGTCGAAAATTGAAATCAAGTTATCTGATATTCCAGAAGGCAAAAACATGGCTTTCAAATGGAGAGGCAAACCCCTGTTTGTGCGCGACAGAACCCAGAAGGAAACTGAGCAGGAAGCAGCAGTCGAAGTGTCCCAGTTGAGGGACCCACAGCATGATTTAGACCGAGTGAAGAAACCAGCATGGGTTATCCTGATGGGTGTCTGCACTCATCTTGGTTGTGTACCCACTGCAAATGCAGGAGACTATGGTGGTTATTACTGCCCTTGCCATGGGTCCCACTATGATGCTTCTGGGAGGATCCGGAAGAGGCCCGCTCCCCTCAACCTTGACGTTCCTGCCTACGAGTTCACTAGTGATGACTTAGTCGTCGTCGGATAGACTTGGACTGGGCTTGTTTCAGTCTTCGCATCATTTTGAAAGAGATCAGAGCAAGTCTTACGTATCACCAGTTGGTTGAGTTGGAATGTTAAGGACGCTAATAATGTATTTGCGAACGTTAATGTGAACTAACCTCAATGTGGAAATCTTTAAAGCATTCAATTAAAGCCACTGTCAGACATTGTTAAGCTCAGTTATAGACTTGGAACGTGCAATGTCTTTGATAGCTAATTCTAATTAAAAATTAAAATCTGATATACAAAAAAAAAATTTTGGAGCAGAAAATAAAAAAACTTTTCCTTTAAAAAGTATAATGCATTGCAAAGATAAATCTCAGAAAAACCAAACAGCTGGATATAAAGAAATAAATCCATGTAAAGTTAAAAAAAAAAAGAATTAAAAATCAACTCCAAAACAACATAAATGCAATGGAAAACAAGACTATCATGCCAGAATTTTAAACTGAATAAATCAAAAACATTAAAACAATTGAAGAGCAGACAAGACCCTGGAATAAAATACTTAGAATACTAGCCAATCATGTTTTTAATATGCAAAGGTTTCTTTTTTTTTTTTAAGGATTTATTCAGTTTATTACAAAGTCAGATATACAGAGAGGAGGAGAGACAGAGAGGAAGATCCTCCGCCCGATGACCCACTCCCCAAGTGAGCCGCAATGGGCCGGTGCTGAGCCAATCCGATGCCGGGAACCAGGAACCTCCTCCGGGCCCCCCACGCGGGTGCAGGGTCCCAAGGCCTTGGGCCGTCCTCGACTGCCCTCCCAGGCCACAAGCAGGGAGCCGGACGGGAAGTGGAGCTGCCGGGACTAGAACCGGCACCCACATGGGAGCCCGGGGCTTTCAAGGCGAGGACTTTAGCCACTAGGCCACGCCGCCGGGCCCGCAAAGGTTTCTTGCAAGTCAATAAGCAAAACATCCATGTATCTCCCTCAAACATAAGGAAAACCCTTGGGTAAATCCCAGGGCCACCACTGGCTAACACAGATTTGGCCACAGGAGCAATCAAAGAAGAGAGGTGAGGGACAAATTAATGTAAAGAGTGAGATTATTTTTTCCCACCTATGAAGATATACAAAAAATTACTTAAAAGTGAAAAATCAGATTGGTTGAGAGTTTAGTGAAACTTTCTTTAAACAGACTGTGGCTGTAAGGAATGAAGAAAACAATCTTTTAGTAAAAGTTGTAGAAAATCTTACTTGTTCCCATGGTAAAATATATCACAAAGAAATCTGAAGGTATTCATCATTATGTTATTTGTAACAGTGAAAAACTAACAATAACCCAGACCACGGACTAAGCAAAGCATACCGTCCAAATGTATGCTATACAGTCATTTACAAAGTGCTGTTTTGACCTGAAAAAAAAGAAAAAAAAACTCACAGCAAATTAAAAATAACACCCAGCCAACACCATGGTGCAGTGGCTTATACCACCGTCCGTGATGCCAGCATACATATAAGTGCCAGTTGAGACTCAGCTGTCCCACTCCCCATGCACTTCCCTCCTTGGGGCCTGGGCAAGCAACAGAAGATGCCCGAGGGTTTGGGTTCCTGGAAGAAGCTCCTGGCTCCTGGCTTCAGCCTGGGACAGTCATTTGAGGAATGAACCAGCAAAATGGAAGATCTGCCTCTTCCTGTCTCTCTGTAAAGTCTGCCTTGCAAAAAAAAAAAAAAAAAAAAAAGGGACAAAACCAAAATAAATATGACCAAAAGTTTATAAAATAATTATTTATAAAGTTCTGCATATTCTCTACTTACACATGCAGATAAAAGATTAAAAGTGACTACATCAATATGTTAGCCAGATGGTAACATTATTTAATTTCTTCTTTATACTTAAGCCTTACACTAAGCCTAGATTTCAAAAGAGAGCTTGATCAAAACAGTTTGTCCTCAAAGTGTCCATAGTAGGAAGTGGTGCAGGTAGGCACGATGGATTTTGAAACAAAATTATTTTGTCTTTTAAACTAATTGTTAATTTTATAAGACTCCCATTTTCTAAAGAAATTCTATCCTTATCATTTCAATAAATTCAATTTCAATGAGTGAGGGGCTGCTGTGATGGCAGAGCAGGTTAAACCACTACTTTGGCTCCCAGCTCTCAGGAGTGTGGTCTGAGTCGTTGCTGCTCTGCTTCTCATCCCGCTTCCTGCTCGCACACCAGGAGGGCAGCAGAGGACGAGTCGGGCGCTGTGGGCCCTGCCTCCCCTGGAGGAATTCCTGGCTCCTAACTTGGTCTGGTCCAGCCCCCGCTATTGTGGGCATTTGGAGGCTGGACTAGTGGATGGAAGATTTCTCCATATTGTTCTGTCTTTCAGATAAACAAATCAATCTTAGAAAAGTTCTCTACTGGATTCCATGGCCCTCATACGATGGAAAGGGAAGGCACTGAACAAGTAATCACAATAATGAAAGACAGAAAAAGGTATAAATTACGACTCTAAACAATATATAAAAAGGGAGATTTACTATAAACTGAGAGGTCAGGAAAGCGTCCTTGGAGACGTCACACTGACTCTGAGATGCGAGAGAAGGCGGACGCCAGTACACAAAGCGCCAGGCATTCGTGTGAACCCATGTGCAGTCAAAGAGTTTGGAGACAACAAACAAAACAAAATGGCCAAGAAGAATACAAAGCAGTGACAAAGGGTCAGACCTTAGAGGGGTTGGTAAGGACTAGGTAGTGCTTTGTAAAACATGACGAATGTTCTAAGGTGAATGGGAGGTCACTGAATGGGACTTAAAAAAAAATTCTACTCAATTTCATGTATTTGAAAGGCAGAGTGACACAGCGAGAAAGCGTGCATGTGCCTGTGTGAGAGGAAGTAAATCTTTCACTTGCTGAGAGACTGTTCAAACGCCCGTGAGAGCCGTGGCTGAACCAGGCTGCTGCCAGGAGCCAGGGCCTCCTTCGGGGTCTCCTTGTGGGTGCTGGGTGGGCAGCCCTGAGCCATCACTTGCTGCCTCTTGGGCGCAGTGGCAGGAAGCAGAAGCAGAGGTGAGACGTGATGATGCTAGACACTCCAGCACAGAAGGTGGGTTTCTCAGGCAGTGGGCTAATCTGCCATGCCACAATGCCCACCCAGTATTATTTTGATAAGATCACATAATTAATAAATGATGGTGATAAAGCTGGAATTCCAGAAAATTTGACTGTAAAGCTTCTACCACAACTAAATATGTATCAAAGAGTATCTATAATTCTTTGTCATCAAAAGTAAGTGATTAAATAGCAGCCAATATGTAACTTGGATAGGCACAGAAAACCAAAGTAGTGATGGATGGGCGTGCTGCAGGAAACGAACAAATCTAAAGTTACTCAAGATGGCTGAAAATTTCATATCTGCTTTTTAGACTGAAAAAAAAAAAAAGAGTATTCATGTTGGAATACAAACACAGGTCAGGAATACAAAATCTGAGGTTTTTTTTTTTTTTTTTTTGGAAAGTTCGTCTTATTGTTCTCAGGGCTCAGTATACATAGTTAATTATCAAGCTGAAAAGCTGAATTTAAAACTAAATGCTATGACTAGAATTGTTACCATTTTAGAAAATGACAAATATATATTTTAGACATCCGATAAACATTCATATGACTTTCTTTTTTAGATAAAATTATCTGTAGATAAAAAACTGAAATTAGAAATATACAATGAGCTAACATTATTTTCCTGTAAGATAAATAGCATGTTTAAAGTTTGTTTCTGATAAACAAGTTTTAAAGTAGGTTCTTAGGCATAATAGTAAATAGAAAGAAAGCAAACATTTCAAATAAAGACCCACATAAATGAAGGCTATTAAGAAACAGTAAAGTTGATCCTTACATGTGGGTTCCGATTTCTTTTACTTCATGGTGTATGACATCATCGATACAACAATCGGGTTTCAGCTCAGCCACTGCGGCGTTCGAGGCTGAAAGATTCAAACGCTGAGAACTCGTCTGAAGATCAGCCTTGAAATAAAATGTCAGAGAACCCAAATGAGATTGTTTCCCTACAGAGCATGGATGCGTATGAGTGGCAAGAGCAGGGGAACAGAAACAAGAAATTCGAGATGAATAAAGGTTAGAATTTAGAACCATGGCACTGGTTCACACACATGCGGATGCCTCGAAAGCAGACAATGAACCAGTGGCAGGGAGAATCCGAAACGGAACACAGACAGGAACAGCACTACAAATGAAGAACACAAGCAAGGATCTCAGTAGTTCTCAAATCAGTATCATTTAGGAAAATATTAGACTTGCACATTCTTGGGCAGCACTCAGGTCAACTAAATCAGAGATGCTGGGATGGAGCCTAGCAACCCGTGTCTTGACAAACCCCCGATGACAATGATGCTTCTGAGAGTTCGAGAGAGAACAAATGGCTAGTGTTATTTACTGTTCCTACAGTACACTTTACTGCACTATGTTTATTTTTTTCAACTTACAAAATGATTTTAGTAGTATGCTAAGACTTTTTTAGACTTAACTGCTGAGATCTCAAATTTAAAGTTAAAAAACTAGTAATTTGGGCCCGGCGCCGTGGCCTAGCGGCTTAAGTCCTCGCCTTGAAAGCCCCGGGATCCCATATGGGCGCTGGTTCTAATCCCGGCAGCTCCACTTCCCATCCAGCTCCCTGCTTGTGGCCTGGGAAAGCAGTCGAGGACGACCCAAAGCTTTGGGACACTGCACCCGCGTGGGAGACCCGGAAGAGGTTCCTGGTTCCCGGCATCGGATCAGCGCAGCACCGGCCTGTTGCGGCTCACTTGGGGAGTGAAACATCGGATGGAAGATCTTCCTCTCTGTCTCTCCTCCTCTCTGTATATCCGGCTTTCCAATAATAAAATCTTTAAAAAAAAAAACAAAAAACTAGTAATTCACAATTAAATGTGGTACAGTAAACGCAAGCATTTGCTTTGTTAAAAATAACATTAAAACGGCAATAATGGAATAAAAGAAGGAGCTATTCACCATCTTTCCCCCTGGGAATCCAAAATTGAAAGTTAAACAAAGTTAAAGTTTTAGTCTTGTGTGTTAAAAACAAAGTAAACTAAAAAGATTCAATTTTTTTTTACTAAAAGTGAAACAAAAATTTTTAAACTAAAATCTGAAGACAGATTTCTGCATAGATGATTTATAATTATGACTCTTACAAGGTACCTACCCTCAAAAGAAAAAAAATAAAAAAGAAGACAATTCAGAACTTACGTCCAAACTTCCAATTATGGGTTAAGGAGACAGATACTGAATTTCCGCACTTCTGACATAAGCCTTTCTAAAGGACTAGAGAAGTTCTAGAAAACTGAGCTGAAGTAAATATAGGAGAAGACTATTGCACCAAAAAAGACTGAACTCAATGCCAGGGAGCCAAAGTGCAAGCGTGGAAATGCTGAGAATATAGCACAAGATGAGAGCAGTGTGCAAGGAAGGAACACTGCGTTCTGTCTCTCTAATGCCTCTCTGTCTCTCCCTGTAACTCTGCCTTTCAAATAAATAAATGGCAAACAATAAAAAAGAGCTCAAACAGGGAATCAAGTAAGTGTCCTCAACACTAGTCCCTCCGAGGGCCATCCAAATTCTAAAGCTCAACATAACCATCTTCAAACTCACTGTCGCTAGATGAGAGCCCTCTGGGTAGTGTTCCAAAACTCTAAACTCATTACCCACACAGTTCTGATGAACAGCTTCTCCTTGCCATGTGATGGACTTTTACTTTATGCTTTTCTCTCTCTCTTTTTTTAAGGTTAATTATTTTTATTGGAAAGGCAGATACACAGAGAGGAGAGACACAGAGGAAAATCTTTCGTCCGATGATTCACTCCCCAAATGAGCGCAATGGTTGGAGCTGAGCCAATCCGAAGCCAGGAGCCAGGAGCTCTTCCGGGTCTCCCACGCGGGTGCAGGGTCCCAAGGCTTTGGGCCGTCCTCAACTGCTCTCCCAAGCCACAAGCAGGGAGCTGGATGGGAAGCAGGGCCACCGGGATTAGAACCGGCACCCATATGGGATCCTGGCGCTTGCAAGGCAAGGACTTCAACCATTACGCTATCTCGCTGTGCCCTGCTTTTTTCTCTTTCGAATCAGTTTCAGGTTGTGAATTGAGTTAGTATATCCTGACTCTTGATTTACGAACTATTTCACCAACCTTCTAAACACTCTAGTTCCTGCAAACCACCCCATATGATGTGTTCACATTATCTTCCTGACACTAAGCATGAAGACATCTGCTCCAAAGCCTGTATTACAGTGATTACCAGTTGTTGTTTTTTTTTTTTTTAAAGATTTATTATTATTGGAAAGCCGGATATACAGAGAGGAGGAGAGACAGAGAGGAAGATCTTCTGTCCTATGATTCACTCCCCAGTGAGGTGCAACAGGCCGGTGCGCGCCGATCCAATGCCAGGAACCTGGAACCTCTTCCAGGACTCCCACGCGGGTGCACGGTCCCAAAGCTTTGGGCCGTTCCTCAACTGCTTTCCCAGGCCACAAGCAGGGAGCTGGATGGGAAGTGGAGCTGCCGGGATTAGAACCGGCGCCCATATGGGATCCCGGGGCTTTCAAGGCGAGGACTTAAGCCGCTAGGCCACGGCGCTGGGCCCAATTTCCAGTTGTTTTAAAAATGACTTAGAAGACTAAAATCTTGGCCTGGCTTTCAATACGCTCCACTGTTTGGTCATTACCCATTTCTACCACCGAGTGACTATGGTGCACTGCTACAGGAGCACTGGGGATCCGCATGTCACTGCATCTGATTACCACGCTCCTCTTGGCTCTTACACTCCTGTCCCATCAGCCACCCCGATGGGCTCCATTTCCAGTGATCTTACCTCTTAGCTCTGAGCTTTTATTATGTTAGTTACCTACATGAATAAAAACTTAAACTGCTAGGTACATTTGACCTGTAAATGTTCTTACTCGAGTAGTCAGAAACCCGGAGGATAAATAAAAATGTTTTTGTGTTTAGCAAAATATTTTACTTCTTTAGGCAATCATTAACGCTTGTCAATGACAAACAGTCCTGTATCAAACATCCATCTCGACAATCCCCAGGGCTCGCCCTCGCCCTCCGCCGCCAAGATGCCCAAAGGGAAGAAAGCCAAGGGCAAGAAGGTGGCCCCGGCCCCCGCCGTGGTCAAGAAGCAGGAGGCTAAGAAGGTGGTGAACCCGCTGTTCGAGAAGAGGCCCAAGAACTTCGTCATCGGACAGGACATCCAGCCCAAGAGGGACCTCACGCGCTTCGTCAAGTGGCCGCGCTACATCCGCCTGCAGCGGCAGCGCGCAATCCTCTACAAACGGCTCAAGGTGCCGCCGGCCATCAACCAGTTCACGCAGGCGCTGGACCGGCAGACGGCCACGCAGCTGCTCAAGTTGGCCCATAAGTACCGGCCGGAGACGAAGCAAGAGAAGAAGCAGCGGCTGCTGGCCCGCGCCGAGAAGAAGGCGGCCGGCAAGGGGGACGTGCCGACCAAGCGGCCGCCGGTGCTGCGGGCAGGGGTCAACACGGTGACCACGCAGGTGGAGAACAAGAAGGCACAGCTGGTGGTTATCGCCCACGACGTGGACCCCATCGAGCTGGTCGTCTTCCTGCCCGCCCTGTGCCGCAAGATGGGCGTCCCCTACTGCATCATCAAAGGCAAGGCCCGCCTCGGCCGCCTGGTCCACCGCAAGACCTGCACCACTGTGGCCTTCACGCAGGTCAACGCGGAGGACAAGGGTGCCCTGGCCAAGCTGGTGGAAGCCATCCGGACCAACTACAACGACCGCTACGACGAAATCCACCGTCACTGGGGGGGCAACGTGCTGGGCCCCAAGTCGGTGGCCCGCATCGCCAAGCCGGAGAAAGCCAAGGCCAAGGAGCTGGCCACGAAGCTGGGATGAGCGTGCGGCGGGGTCCTTTGTACATAATAATAATAATAATAATAATAATAATAATAATAATAATAATAATAATAAAAAGCCTGTCTCAGCCAGAAAAAAAAATCCATCTCGATGATGTTTCAAAGACATAAAATAATGTTTTCAAAATAAAATGCATCCTAAACAAGAATGTCACTTACTTTTACCAGGATATCTTTCACCACTTGATTGCTATCGTTATGGACACTGATGTAACTGGAAAAGGTCTCTCCCAGAAATATATTCCTGTGAAAGAAAACCAAATTTGAGACAAATATGGTGCTGTAAATACTCTGGTTGGGTGTAACAAAGAACTTCAAATGAAAAAAAACTTTTACAGAAAAACAGAGGTCAGGTTCAATTCTGCTTTAACATTCCTGTATTTTGTTAGGCTTTTTACTCACTACCTAAAGCTGTCCAAAATACAAACGAATTTTATGAAAAATAATATATCTTGGCCTGCAACTCCTGCACAAACTAATAGTCCCCCTAGAAATAACAGTCAATGAAATCCAATTCATCCAGTCTTCAGAGTTATTTGTGAATAGGTTGGAAAAGGCAAGCTTAGTTTTGAAATACTGTAAGTTCTAAATGCATATGAGTTCCCAGCTATTTACCTTGTAGAATTTTGATCATTTTAAAATTATTCTAATAATTTATCAGCAGATTCTAACATATATTTTATAGCATATATATGTGTGTGTGTATGTATATATATAAATATACACATACATACATACACACATACATATAAATTTACTTAAAAGGCCTAGAGTTACAAAGAGAAGGAGGAGACAGAGAGAGAGAGAGAGATGGAGATTTTCCATCCACTGATTCATTTCCCATGTGGCTGCAACAGTAGACTTGGGCCAGTGCAAAGCTGGGAGCCAGGAGCTTTTCCATTCTCTCATTTGGCTGCAGGGGCAAGGCCTTGGGCATCTTCCATTACTTTCTCAGGGACATTAGCAGGGGCTGGAATGGAAGTGGAGCAACTGGGACTTGAACTGCTGCCCATACTGAATGATGGTACTGCAGGCTGCAGTAGCTTTATCTGCTATGCCACAGAGCTGGCATCTTTTTCATCTTTTCATCTTTTAAATGAATAGATTTCCAAGTTTTCAAGACACTACTCAACATGCAAACGTACCAGAACAGTACAACAGAACAGTACACCTTGGAGCTGGCACTGTGAGGCAGTCAAGTTAAGCCCCTGCTTTCAGTATCAGTGCTGGTCCCAGTTCCAGCTGTTCAGCCTAACCCAACTCCCTGCCAACATACCTGGGACGGAGGCTCAAGGGCTTGGGCCCCAGCTATCTGCATGGCACCAAAATGAAGTTCACCTTTGGTTGCTGTGGCCATTTGAGGAGTAAACAGGTGGACAGAAACTATGTCCTTGCCTTTCAAATAAACCAATCGAAAGCAATAACAAAACCCATCAAATCTGAAAAATCCGTTTTCTCAAATTCACAGCTGCAAACTGGGTAGAACCAGTGGCTTCTTCTACCTGATGAACAGTGTAAAGCGAATCACCGATGTCATGTCACTGCACGTAAAGCTGCTTCCTGCAACGCAGGCATCCACATAGGGTCCGGTCCGAGTCAGCTTCCTGGTTGGCCTAAAAAGCAGCCAAGGATGGCCCACATGCTTGGGCGCCGGCCATCCATGTGGGAAACCTGGATGAAGCTCCTGGCTCCTGGTTTTCGCATGATCCTGTCCTGGCTGTTGTGGCTGATGGGGAATGGATCAGTGGATGGAAGATTCTCTAACTCTGACTTTCAAAAAAATAAATAAATCTTAAAAAAAAAAAAATCTAAGAACAAAAGAGGAAAACATAGAAATAAGAAAATAATAGTACATCAAAATGAAAAATGAAACCTAAAAAAGGAAATCTGGGCAAGAAAATAGGAATCACTATTACCATTTTATTTTTAAATAAAAACGAGTCACACAACATAATTTGTACATCCTTGTATCACCTATATGTATCATGACAATGCTCCCGTCCCATGGTTAGTAACTAAAAACACTGCAAAGGCTTTAAGGTATTGCTGCACTTCCTATGTGGACACATCAATCTTACCCAAAATTCTGTGGTAAAGTCAACATTTCTCCCAACATTAGGATTTCTGCACCATTTACAGTTGAAGGATCATCTCTCATTAGTTGGTTAAAGAGATCACCTGCCAGAAGAGAAAGACATAACAATCAAGGCATTACTTTTTAAGTAAGTTTTGCTTACACCAAGTTGGGAAAGATATATTAAAAACAAATCCGTTGATGAAATTCACTTTCTTAAAAAGTCTAATTTCTAATCTTTAGTACAACAAAGGCAAGTTCAAAACATTCTGGCCTTGCAAGAGCAAACGATTTAGAAGCAAAGGAAAATGCAGGTCATGAGATATGAAGTATGTTCTACAAGGTTCTACAAGGCACCAACAATTCTAAATAAAGGGATGCTGGCACACACACTGATGCGCTATTTGAGGACAAAGGGAATTATAGGTGTCATGAATACGAATTGTGTCTTTACTTAAACTATATTAAATGTCATGGTAACAAAGTATATTAACTGTATTGTGTTATGTGGATTATAAGTAAAGCCTGTTCTTCAGCTTGTCACCATTTAAATGGTACAAAAATGGACAACGAATGGTCCAACATAGCATTCATGCTGACAGAAGACTGGTAAGGCTAAGCTTAGGGCCGGTGTTGTGAGTAAATCCCACTGTGAGCAGTGCCATCAGACCAGAAAGGCACTGGTTCAAATCCCGGCTGCCCCACTTCTGATCCAGCTCCCTGCCAACGCAGACGATGGTCCAAGTGCTTGGGTCTCTGCATCCAAAGGGGAGACTTGGAAGTTCGTGACTCTTGGCTTCAGCCTGGTATAGGCTCATTCATTACAGCTATCTGCAGAATGAATCAGCAGATGGAAGACCCCTCTGCCTCTCTCTTCCCCTTCTTTCTTTTTGTAATTCTGTCTTTCAAATAAATAAGGTAGGGGCTTGGCGGCGTGACCTAGTGGCTAAGGTCCTCGCCTTGATCCCATATGGCCGCTGGTTCTAATCCCGGCAGCTCCACTTTCTCTCTGTCTCTCCTCCTCTCAGTGTATCTGACTTTGTAATTAAAAAAAAAAAAAAATAAATCAAATAAATAAGGTAAATCTTAGGTGAAAAAAACCCCATAAATCAACATTTTCTTTTTAAAGGCAGAGCTAAATTGCAAGACAACATAAGCAACCTACTGTGTCCTTGTGAGAAGACAGAGGAAAGCAGGTACCATACGTACCAGGTAAGTCTTTTTCTTCACACGTCACTGGAATGTTGGTGAATAAAGTGGGCTTTGTCAGTCGCATCACTGTGAATCAGAAAGTTAAAAACATGTTAATACTGTTTTGGGCTAATATTCTCAAGTGCATGGTATTCATCAATCTTATACATGCAAAATATAACCCTGCATTTCCTAAATAAGGCATTAGATAGATCCTAGATTATCAAACATCAATGATTTACTAATAACAATGAAAAATTTTATAAGGGAAAAATCACTTTGCTCTTATTTCAAATCAACAAATGATTAAAAATATAACTACATTGTTATTACTTTTGGAAACTGATATCTTAAAAATGTTATTTTATTTATTTGAAATGCAGGTCTATCTACAAAGACAGACAGAGAAAGCTTTTATTCACTCCCCAAATGGTCACAACTGGCCCAGGCCAAAGCCAGGAGCTCCTTCCAGGTCTCCCATGTGGGTGCAGGGGCCCAGGCACCTACATCGTCCTCTGCTGCTTTCCCAGGCCACAAGCAAGGAGCTGGACCAGAGGCAGAACAACCAGGACCTAAGGGGATGCTGGAGCTACAGGCAGCAGCTTAGCCTGTCATGCTACAGCACTGGCCCCTAGGAGAAATTAATTTTAAAGAGCTTTGTGACCTCTGTCTTTCAATTACAATTGGTACTCTGGAAGCTCAACAAGTGTTCATGTAATACTAATTTTTTTTATAAAAATATGAAAATGTAGGTTAATGTATAGTTTATATAATTCCCAGAAAATCTAAGATTTTTTTTTGAAACACAACAGAATGGTTATACAATTTACTGAGAAAAACAAATAAATGAAAATAATTAGGAAAGTAGATGAGAAAATCTAAGAGAGAACTGGACATACCATACATGAAAACATATTTAAGTCCAAAATCCACTAACTGGCTTTGTAACTAAAGAGCATTCAGCTATAACAGAGTTTTAAGCAAAAGTTTACTAGGATGCAGGGGGGAAAAATCAACAGAAAGTAAAAGAATTATTCATCATTATGTTTTAAGATAACTATCTGGAAAACATAAAATCTACAAGTTAATCTTCAGTATCAAGTAAACTGCATATGTTTTTAGAGATTTACACAGAAAAAAAAAATTAAGCCACAGACAGCCACAAGTGAATTTTTCTGTGTAGTTCAATCACAGTCATGTTTTGATTTTGAAAAAAATTATTAAAATTATTTCTGAAGATTGTCATTAGACCATATCAAAATATGGGCAAAAATATATCACTAAAATCATGGGGCAAGAATTTTGCCTAGCAGTCAAGATACCCACGTCACAGTAAGACGCATGGCTTGATGAGCTGCCCCAGCTCCTCATTCTGGCTTCTTGCGAATGCGGCTGCCAGGAGGCGGCTGGGATGGCGCAGGTAGCTGGAGTCCTGCTGCTCAGGTGTGACCCAGGCTGGAGCCTGGCTGCCAGCTACAGCCCAGCCCAGCCTCGGCAGCTGCAGTTATGGGGGAGTGAACCAGCTAACGGAGCTGTCTCTACCTTTCAAATAAGTAAAGAAAAAAAGAATTTTTTTTTAAGAATGTAGTGCCTTTTCATCTAGATCTCAGCTTAATTGTCACATTAAAAAAAATGAGACTGCTGTTCATATACATATAGTATCTTACTATGATCAATATTTACTTCCTATTTTGTTCATAACACTTCTTTCTAACTTCCATGAGGTGTAGGCTCTTACGTAGCACGTTCAGTCTGGAACCCTCCATCCTGGACAGAGCTCCTGGCACAGTAAGGCGGGAACCCTTCCATTTAGCAAAGCTCTCTGGAAGCTAAATGAATGGAGTCACACCTCACTGAAGCTCCGGGCAGTGCCTTCATGTTGAACATGTTTATGTTTGAGGAACCCAAGCTATGAAATACCCTGGGCTGTAAGTGGCTGGCTCTGAGAACAGTCGCCAAATGCTAGCTTTCTAATTCTTACATCATATTGCACAGTTAGCATTTGCAAGTATTTGCTAGTGCCAGACATTAATCACATGATATGGAAGCAGTAACTCGTGCTTTCTCCTGACGAACCTATAAGGTTGGTCAGGCTGTCCCCATTCTATAGATGGGCACTGACAATGCTTGGAACGTGAAGTCTGCACACGAAGGATTATATATCAGGTAAGTGGCAGACTTAGATTTGAATTCAGACGATTTCACTCTGTTTTAAACAACGGTCCAGAATTCTTCACTACAAACCAAACCTTGTTTTTTTTTTAGTAGACATTCTGATTTTGCTTGCATAGTTAACTTTTTTTTATGATTTGCTTATTTTTATTGCAAAGTCAGATACACACAGGGGGAGAGACAGAGAGGAAGATTTTCCCTCCATTGATTCACTTCCCAAGTGACCGCAAAGGCTGGTGCTGTGCCAATCCAAAGCCAGGAGCCGGGAACTTCCTCCAGGTCTCCCACACGCACGTGCAGGGTCCCAAGTCTTTCTGGCTGTCCTTGACTGCTTTCCCAGGCCACAAGCAGGGAGCTAGATGGGACACAGAGCTGCTGGGATTAGAACCGGCACCCATATGGGATCTTGGCGGGCGCATTCAAGGCAAGGACTTTAAGCCACTAGGCTACTGTGCAGGGTCCCAAACCTAACCTTGTAAATCCACACTTCACACCATTAGCAACATCCCATGGGAACTGAGACATAGGATTGTATCCAAACACAACATCAACAAGTATAGATAGTTTCTTTTTGTCGGTTTGCTCTCATTTTCATTTATTTATTTGATACTGTGATGGGAGGGACAGAAATCTCCCATCCACTGGCTCATCTCTCCGACGGTCGCAAAGCCAGGGCTATGCCGGCTGAAGCTAGGAATCCCATCCTGGTCCCAGACAGGTGGCAGGGGCCCCCACACCTGGACTATCTTCTGCTGCCTTTGAGTCGTATTAGCAGGATGCTGGCTTGGAAGCAGAGAAGCTAGAACTTGACCCAACACTCCCATATGGGATGTTGTCAATTCGCAGTACGGTGCTGGCCTCTTTGATTTCTAACTGGGAAGCTAAGTAGAATCTGAGGTCTATAAAAGGTGCAAAGTTATACACATGGTGTCGTTTCTCCCAATGTAAACATCTAACATTCTAAGCTCAGTTTTTGAAAATTTTTATTGGAAAGTCAGATATACAGAGAGAAGGACATTTCGTCCATTGATTTGCCCATATGAGATCCCGGTACTTGCAAGGCAAGGACCCTGGCCTCTTGGCTACTGCGCCATACCTTCTAAGCTCACTTTAACACCATTCTATTTGTTCCCCACTAATTATTTTTATTTTATCAGAAATCAAATATTTAGATAAGGAGGTTAACATCCTCTCAGGGGAATCATGGAACACTCTTTTAAAAAGTGAATTTATGGGGGTGCCTGGCACAATAGCCTACAACCTAAAGTCCTTGCCTCACACATGCCAGGATCCCATATGGGTGCTGGTTCTATTCCAGTGGCCCCACTTGCTATCCAACTCCCTGCTTGTGGCCTGGTAAAGCAGTTAAGGACAGCCCAAAGCCTTGGGACCCTGTACTTGTGCGGGATACCCGGAAGAGGCTCCTGGCTCCTGACTTGGGCTCAGCTCCAGCTGTTTTGGCCGCTTGGGGAGTGACTCAATGGAGGGAAGATCTTCCTCTCCGTATGTCTTACTTTCCAATAAAAATAAAATAGATCTTCAAAATAAATAAATAAATAGTGAACTCATGGATGCCCACATCCAGTCTGGAAGGGCCTGGAACGAGTTCGGCCCTCTGCTTTCCTGCTAACGGGGTTTGTGGAGGCAGGGGCCTGTAGAGAGGCTGTCTCCCCCACACCGAGGGCCTGAACCTTTCTACCTACCCATGGGACCCAGATGGTGCATCAGGCTCTCGGCGCGGGCCCTGTGGACACCCGGAAAGTAAAGCAGCAGGTGTAAGAACTCTTTCGCTCTCTTTTCCTGACTTACCAAAAAAACAAAACAAAACAAAACAAAACAAAAGCAAAACAAAAAGCAAAACAAAACAAAAACACCACCAACAAAAAAACCACAAAGCAAAAAACTTAAAAAGATGCCAACTTAGTGCCATTATAACTTTGAGAGACTTACAATGGCTGCAATCATTCACAGAATAATATTGTCATTCACAGTGGCTGAGTTACTCATATTAGAATTAAAAAATATTTTGTCCTATCTATATTTTATATTTTACTTCCAAACAGGTTAGAATTTTGAAGATGTTATGGTTTTGAGTAAAATATAACGTTTTGTCCTCTTGCTTCAAGATTGTGTATCAACTGTCACCAATTATATATCTGGAAATATTAAGAGCCTGGCTTGGATCTCACCTTGAACTGCATTCATGCCATTTCAATCGTATTGCTAACAGAATTGCTTTTATGACTATTTTAAAAAATCACTATACTTAAGGTGAATAAACAAAAACACAATAAAATTACATTTTAACGATTCACGTAAGCTCAAGACGCTCATTTTAACAGGGATATCCAGTTCAAACACTGGGAGAGTAAGGAACCCAAGAGGAACCCGGCATTTCACTTTCAAATTAGATAGAAAAAGCAATTCATTCCAGTTCATTTTAAGCAGGCTGCCAGAAAGTTCTCAAGGAACAAACCTTGGAGTTTACCTGGTACTTACTCATTTCTGGCACCTATCTTGTAACACAATACCACAAAATACAATTTTCTACAATATTAAGAATAAATAGACTATATGAGAAGAACAGCAAACACAAGCAATAGTCATTAAAAATTTAAAAGCCACAAAAAGTTTATTCAACAATTTCATTTCATACTCAGGTCATCCAGAACATTCCCATGTGGGATCATCAGTGGGATTCATTACATACTAAAAATAACACCATACTTATGCACAAACAAATTAATTTTTCCAGTAAGAGCTAATCTTTTTTTAAGAAGATTTCCCACATATTCACAGTAGATAATATCACAGAACACCCATATTTGGCTTAAATGTCTCTGAATTGTAGCATTACAAGATGGAAGCTCATTGTGCCTGATAATTCGATTGAGTTTTGCCCAAATATCTTCCAGAGTCTGGTGGTTACAAATAGTGTGTTCTATTGTCCATCTCGCTCTATAAAGCGAATGTAAACTTAGTGTCTTCAAGGTGTCTTGCAATTTTTTGGACAAAGGTAAAATCTCTCCAGGACACTGGCTGCTGGGAAGTGAGACACTCCAGGCTCTCCTCTTGCGCTGCTGTCCTTGCTCTGACGGCTCCTGCAGCTGTCCAGGGGGAGCCTGCACATCCAGCGAGCGCCACAGCATCGACGGCCGCCTTGTCAGACGAGGCTGAAACTCCAACAGACCTACCGTGCAGTCATAACTCGGCGAGTTCACCTCCTGTTCGAAAATGGTCAAGGATCGTTTCACATCTTCCACGGCCTCTCTGGAAATCGCAGGTGGTGACCTCTTAGGTTTGACAGGAAGTCGGGACCCATCATACGGAAACCAAGGAATAAATCTGGATTGTGGACGAGTAGGGAAGTCTTGAATTACCTTTTCTGCAATTTTTGACAGTTGTGTGGGATCATTCTCACATGGTCGATAATGTAATATTATTTCTGTAGTCATTCTGCGGTAATCTTGTTACTCTGAATGAAAATTTCTCAGCTGAACTCCTCAGAACTAGAATGTAATTTATTATTACAATATTTTCTTGCCAAATCAGGGGGAATCAGGACCTAAAGCAAAGAATAAGATATGGTAGGCATAGCCTGCATGCAAATAGGCAGGGAGAAAAAAAAACAAAACCCCAAACAAATCCCAACATACTGTATTACCCAAATACTACTGTAAATGTAAACCATATATTTGAAAACCCTTTCTCAACAAAATAAGGAATCTAAATGATGTGTCCTTAAAGATCATTTCTAGCATAAAAACATAGAAGTTCACACGATCAACTCAACTGATACATGGTGACTCCTGAAGTATGACAATAACATTACAGGCTGGTGCTGTGGCATAGTATGTAAAGCCTCCGCCTGAAGCACCAGCATAATCCATGGGTGCTGAACGGAGTTCCAGCTGTTTTCCTTCTGACCCTCTATTGGCCTGAGAAAGCCGTGGAGGACGCCCCAAGTGCTTGAGCTCCAGCACTCCTGTGGGAGACCCAAAGAAGCTGCTGGCTCCTGGCTTTGGACCAGCCCAGCTCTGGCCCTTGCAGCCATTTGGGGAGTGAACCACTAAATGCAAGATCTCTCTCTGGTCTCACCCTCTTTCTCGGTAGCTGTGCCTTTCAAATACATAAATAAATTTAAAAGAAAAAGAGAAAAATAAATGTAGTTAGCAAAAATCTATGAATCTGAATTGAGGACATGAAACCACTGTAATTTTCAACCTAAGTGGATGAAAATGAATCTTTCTAAATTTTGAAATACATGAATCCTGCAAAAAAAACCAAAAACCAAAAACAAAAACAAACCACCACCAAAAAACCAAAAACCATAGGTAGAATATCTAGCGGTTTTAGCTGATTCTCAGTCAACACCAAGGACCGAATTCTGATTCTATTTTGCACGTTTAACCAGGTTAGCAAGCGGTTTTGTGACACAGCACTTTCACGGTATCAACAGCCTAGATCGCACGGGTCCGGAATTCCAATCTGGAGGACGAACAAGATATTTAGATTTTTGTTTCTAGTTCCGCTTAGAACACAGATGCTCCAGATCAAGCAATCAATAGGTTCTAGCACATAGTACACAGGCTCAGGCATGGAGTCTTCCAGCTGCAAATGTATGGGTTCCTGACCACATGCAAGGTACTAGGAGAAAATCAGAATCCCTTCTCCACAAAAAAATAACTGGAGAATTACTTGGTGAAAGCTTTGCATTGTTAGTTTGTGAGCGGGAACTCCTGTCGGGATGCCGTAACAAAACCCGTGTCTGAGTCCAGGAGCCCCACAGGAACCAATTGCATGATTCTTTTTACATACCATCAGTGTCCACTGACAGATGTGATAACTAAGTCATCAAGAACTACAATTCTTTACATCCATAACTGTAATGACAACATACTCTGTCAGGAATTAGTAATGATTTTGTTACCCTTTCTCTTACACTTTCATGTTGCGAGATATAACATTAAGAATCCTCTCTTTGTTGTCTGGAGTTATTCAGCATTAATACTTGGGAAAACCAAAGCTTTAAGACTCCTGTTAATGAACATTTTTCTCTTTTTAACAGCAACAAGATGTTACCTTAACACTTTACATATGGAAGTACAGGAATGTAAACTTACATGACAAGTTGCCTGGCATTCAACAACAATAAAATTAAAATTTTTACAAACTCCGACTAACAGGAAAGATGAGTACAGAAGAGTTCTAACGAAGCAGAAAACAGCAGAAAAAGTTAAGCCATTGGTTCTTCAGGCCACTTAACCACATTTCCCTAGCTAACTTCTGTTTCAGAAAATAAAGAAGACAAAAACCAAGAAGCCCTAATGACAGTCAGTCTCCACATCACCATAATTTCACTGTATTTACAAGCCTCTGATTTGTAGGAAAGCCACATTTCGGGCGCAGCACAGTGGCTCAATCAGCCAACCCTTCCCCTTTAGGCGCCGAGATCCCATACGGGCACTAGTTTGTGCCCTGGCTGCTCCACTTCCCATCCAGCTCCCTGCTTGTGGCCTGGGAAAGCAGCACAGGATGGCCCAAGCCTTGGGACCATGCACACAGTTGAGAGACCCAGAAAAAGCTCCTGGCACCTGACATTGGATCAGCTCAGCTCTGCTGAGGCCACTTAGAGTCAACCAACAGAAGGATTATCTCTCTGCCTCTCCTCTCTGTAGATCCTGTCTTTCCAATAAAAATAAATAAATCTTTTTTTTTTTTAAAGCCACAACTACCAGCAAACAGAACTTGCAAATTCCTGTATAGTAACCGGCAAGCGAATTGTCTTTGAGCAAGCTGTTTTTCTTCTTTTTTTTTTTTTTTAAGATTTATTTTTATTGAAAAGGCAGATAGGAAGATCTTCCGTCAGATGGTTCATTCCCCAAGCAGCTGCAATGGATTAACTGAGCCAATCTGAAGCCAGGAGTCAGGAACTTCCCCTGGGTCTCCCATGCGGGTGCAGGGTCCCAAAGCTTTGGGCCGTCCTCAATTGCTTTCCCAGGCCACAGGCAGGGAGATGGATGGGAAGTGGGGCCACCGGGATTCGAACTGGCGCCCATATGGGAATCTGGTGAGTTCAAGGTGAAGACTTTACCGCTAGCTATCGCCCCGGGCCCAAGCTGTTTCATTCTTAAGGAGACAATTTAGGAACTTGGAAAGTTGGAGGTAAGTCTTGTGTTGAAATCCTGTCTCACTTTCACTAGAGCACTTAAGCTCTGAGAGGAAAAGAATAACCATTACATACTTGAGATACTGCAAAATAAAGAACAATTAGCTCCTTTCCTTCTTTGTTCCATTTTTCCATGAATAACTCATTTCGGTCTTGAACTTGCTCCCAGTGGTAATACTTAATCCTGCAAAGCTTCCTGGTGTGGCTGTCGACCTCTTAATCTCTGGTCATCAAATCCTGTCTACCCTCTGCCCTGGGGCCCGAGGCCTGAGGAGGACCAGTGAAAGCCAGCCTGCACGCTAATGTTTACCGTCCACCAGACAGACAAGGGCACACCGAAAACATGCATTTGTCCATAGCAGAAGACGCATGGAACTGGAAGCATTTCAAATATACAAGTTTCAGAGAACAACAGTAAATCAAGAAAAATATTACCAAAGTTACTAAAATTGCCATATATACAAAATGAAGCTGCTAAGTTTCCCACATACACAAACAGGATGGTCCCCTGGTTATCCCCAGAGTGGCCTTGGATCACCCTGGGATATCACAGTGTGAGACTGTAGGATGCTTATCTAGAAGGTTCCATACACACACACTTACATAATGGTGTAAATTTGCACATGACCCAAGAATATATTCCTTTATATGTTAAGTCATTTCTGGATGACTCATAATATTGAATACAAGGTAACTCTTTCTTTAAATTTTCCACTTTTTTAGTTGGAAAGAGACAGAAAGAGAGCGCGAGCTAGCTTGTGTGTCGGTTTATCAGGTAGGACTGGAGCCGGGACCCCGGGGGAGCTCACTGGGTCTCTCCACGTGGGTGGCAGGGATTTAAGTCCTTTCTATATAAACAGTGGCTCTACTGTATGGGTTAGGAAATAGCGATCAAACAGCTGGGACTTTCAGTACAATCTGACTCGCCTATTGTGACCCGCCATTAAGACGGGGGACCCAACGACGCGAAGAGTCAACTACACGTGGCAGCAGATACTCTGACAAGCCTAAATTAAACCTGTTGGCACAGTTACCACGCAATCCTAACACTCCAGATAAACAGGGAACTACCCGGCTGACGGAGGCCTCCCCGGGAGGGGACCGCAACGCCGAGGCTGAAGCGTCGCAGGTCCGAGAGGAGCTCCCAGCCCTGCCCGGGGCACAGGGACGCCTCGGGTGTCCACTCCCCTCGGCTCGTCACTCGCTCACCTTTCAGCGCCAGCAGGTGCTCCTGTTTCGGGGGATTCACTTCCATGTTGACCGGCCCTTCTGACTCACGGCCTACGGGAGCTGCAGAGGTTCAAGTTGGCCCGGAAGAAAACGAGGAAGCGCACGTTCGCGAAGAACGAGCGTCAAACGGCCTCCCCACAGCGCCTCTCGCCTCCGGTTGCTTAAATTCTCCTTTTACTACGACCTGGGCGGAGCCCCCGGCTGCTTTTCACCAACGCCATCCTTTGGCTGTTGGATATCTATACATAAAGTACTGTATTTTCAATCTACAATCGGACATCGCGACTTGAGAGCAGCACGCTTGGGTAACAACACATGACTTCCTCCTCGGGGGGGGGGGGAAAAACCCGGGGGCGGGAGGAGAGGAGCATGCTGGGATTTGTAGTACGCGCAAAGGTCGCGTTGCATGTAGGGAGATGTAGTTTTTCTCTTTGCTTCGCGCGATTGGACAGTAGAAATCATTACAAGCCAGGGCATTTCATTCTCAAACTTTAATTCACTGTTATCTCTCTTTTCCCCTAGATCTTTTTATGCTTCTGTGAGTAGCAGACTTGTTAGCAGCAAAAATAATAAAGGCTTGAGGGCGTCTGGTAAACAGTTCTTGGGTAGCCTTCGGCCCCGCCCACCGGCACGCGCGGAGGCCTGTGGGTAGCGCTCGGCCCCGCCCCACCCGGCGCGCGCGGAGGCCTGTGGGTAGCGTTCGGCCCCGCCCACCGGCACGGCGCGCGCGGAGGCCTGTGGGTAGCGCTCCGTCCCGCCCACCGGCACGGCGCGCGGAGGCCTGTGGGTAGCGCTCCGTCCCGCCTCCCCGTCGCGGGTTCGAGGGCCCTCGGCTCCGCCGCTCCGCCCGGGATGGCCGCTGTGCTTGTCAACAAGCCTGGAGCAGGAGCCGACAGCGGCCGACAAGGCAGCCGGGGCACGGCCGTGGTGAAGGTGAGGGGCCACGGTCGGCCGCCCTCGGTCGCTGCGCCCCGGGCCCGGGTGGGCGGGTGTCCGCCGGGCGAGCCGTGCCCCTCAGCCCGTGGGGCCTGACGGGTCGTGACGGCGGGGTCGTTTGGGAAGCGCAGCCTGTGGAGCCGTGGGCGGGAGCTGGCCTTTGTGGAGGCCGCCACTCGGCCTGCCCTTGGAGCCGTGGTGCGTCTTCAGCCGGTTCGTGGATGAGACCTGGGCGGAGGTTGCCATGGAGTGCGACGCCGGAATCTGCGCTGTCGGCGGCCGCACGGCTTCTCAGAGGTCCTTGATCGGCCGAGTCGCCCCATGCCCTCCTGGAGGGACAGGCGGTCGGCCACGCTGTGAGGGGTCTCCAGCTGCAGCGCGGCTGCGTCCACACCGCCTTGTGCTTCCACCTTGACATTTTACCGTGAATGAATGCGCTCCGGATGCAATTGCTAAAAAAGTCAGTTGAAATAGGCTGTGCTTTTCCACCTGCACTTTGAAAATCTCGAAAGATTTGCCAGGGAGAGGTGATCTGACAGGTGCATTGTACCGTTTGCGGTGGGAGCAGTGGGGGTCATTCTGGCTGCCCGTCGGGGTCGCCGGGCACTTGGGCTGCAGATTGGAGCGGCACCACTCGGTGTATGTCAACTCCGGAAGTGATTGTCATGTTCAGGCGAGGCGGCATCGCTGAACCAGATCATGTCAACATTCTTTTGACCTCTTGACTAGTAGGCGATCATGCTTTCTCATCTAACGATGGCTTTTTGTAACAGCAAGTGACACATCTGTGCCCACACCTTAGCGTCTGTCAGTTCTGATTGGTTTTTGTTTTCAGCTGACCTTTATGTACTAAGTGATTGTGAATATGCATATGCGAGACACAGAAGAGCCCTCATTGCAATGCCGCATGGTTGAGGTTTTTACTTATTGTGCCTTTTGTTAAGTAGATACTACCAACAGATTGTTTTTGAATAAGCTTGAAGTCTGATTCCATCACTGGGATGGTCATTGCATTTCTACTTGCTGTTACCCCTTTTGCTTTATGATGTCAAAAGTGCACCAAAACCTGAAGGAGAATTTGCGTCAGAAATTGATACATCACAGGCGTTTTAGTTTTAATCCGTGGCAAGAACTGATATATTACAAGGCATTTTAGTTTTAATCTGTGCAGTCCTGGGGCTGCCATGGGGTAGTCCTTTCTGATGAGGGTGAAAACTCATTGGAAGGTACAAGTTGACCAATACTAATGCCAGGTAAATTCCATCAAGTGACATGACTGGTTTGATCATGACAAGGATTTTCATTGTTAGGAAAAACAAAGACTGACCCCAGTGAGTAATTTTAAGAAGAATCACAGAAAGTTTCTTTTGTTTAATAAGTTTTTTTTTTTTAGTCCTTTTCAGGTAGGATCTCGTTTATTCAAATTTAACTTACATGTAAGAAGTTTGAAGTTTGCTTTGGCGTGTTAGTGAAGGGTGAAACGAAGAGCTTTTCCTATCTAGGATGGAATTTCTCACGCTCTGCTCTACAGTAACTCTTTGTAGATGCAAAGGAAGGAATATCTTACTGTGTTACTGAGTGCTTGCATGAGCTGTTTTTGGAACTTGGTTGATTTACTAAGTGGAATTAAGATAATACTTTTTGAGAAAAAAATCTAGTAGCAATATTAACAGTTTCTTTTGGCTAAGGATGGGTCAGAGTTAGATGAATGAACTATGAAGCAAAGTTTTAATCTTGTCCTTTTGAGCTTGTTGTCACAAATTGAACTTACTACATTGTCACAATAGTGATCTTTATTGAAATATTGCATGTATAGTACCTAATCCTTTTGTGAATATATTTTCTGCATGTAATTAAATTTGATGAAGTAAAAATTTTGCTTTTCCTGTTATATAGCAATTTATTTCTTTGAAAGGCAGAATGACAGGGAGGGACACAGAAAGAGTGAGAGACCTGGGCCCAACGGCGTGGCCTAAAGTCCTCGCCTTGAACGCACCGGGATCCCATATGGGTGCCGGTTCTAGTCCCGGCAGCTCCACTTCCCATCCAGCTCCCTGCTTGTGGCCTGGGAAAGCAGTCAAGGATGGCCCAAAGTTTTGGGACCCTGCACCCATGTGGGTGACCCGGAGGAAGTTCCTGGTTCCTGGCTTTGGATCAGTGCAGCACTGGGTGTTGCGGTCACTTGGGGAGTGAATCATTGAACGGAAGATCTTCCTCTCTGTCTCTCCTCCTCTCTGTACATCTGACTTTGTAATAAAAAATAAATAAATCTTAAAAAAAAAAGAGTGAGAGACCTTCTACCTGCTGTTTCACTCGCACAGTGGCCATAATGGTCGCAGCCGGGCTGGTGAGAAGCCAGGAGCCAGGGCACTCGTCTGGGTTTTCCATGTGAATACTAAGCCCAACCACTTGGTCCGTTCTCTGCTGCTTTCCCAGGTCATGAACAGTAAGGTGGATGGGAAGTGGAGCAGCCGAGACTCAAATCTGCAGCCGTATGGAATGCCTGCTTTACCTGCTGTGCCACACTGCTAGCCCTAGTCTTGCCTTTAAAAACATGTAGCAGGACCTGGTACGGTAACTTACTTGCATGTACCCCATATGAGGATCCCATATGGGCACTGGTTCATGTCCTGGCTGCTCTACTTCCCATCCAGCTCACTGCTTTTGGCCTGGAAAGCCTTGGCTCAAAGCCTTGGGACTCTGCACCTGCTTGGAAGACCCGGTAGAGGCTCCTGACTCCTAGTTTCAGATCAGCTCAGCTCCAGCTGTTGTGGTCATTTGGGGAGTGAACCAGTGGAGGCCAGGGGCCGGTCTCTCTCTCTCTCTCTCTTTCTCTCTCTCTCTCTCTTTGACTTTCACATAGATAAGCAAACCTTTTAAAAAATAAAGAAAAATTAATATCTTGATGTAACTCAAATAAGTATTTCTAAAATGAGTTTTGACATCTTATTATCTTATATGAGAGCAAACATATGATATCTGACTTTTTGGGACAGGCTCATTTCCCTTAGCATAATGGTCTCTAGTTTGGCCCATTTGGCCACAAGTATGGTATTTCTCTCTTTTTTTTTCTTTTTTTACTGGGCTGAGTAGTATTCCATAGTGTGATGAACCACAGTTTCTTTATCCAGTCCTCTGTTGATGGGCATTTAGGTTGGTTCCATGTTCTTGCGATTGTTGATTGTACTGCAGTGAACATTGGGGTGCATGTTGCGTTCTCGTGTAATAAATCTTTTGGATGTATTCCTAGAAATGGTATAGCTGGGTCATATGGTAGGTGAGTTATTAATTGCCTAAGTGTTCTCCATACTGACTTCCATAGTGACTGCACCGGCCTGCATTCCCCCAGCAGGGGAGTAGGGTTCCTGTCTCTCTGCAACCTCACCAGAAGGTGTTGGTAGCTTTCTGTATATGGGCCATTCTTTCTGGCGTTAAGTGGAACCTCAGTGTTGTTTTCATTTGAATTTCCCTTATTGCCAGAGAGCTGAGCATTTTTTCATGTATCTGTTAGCATTTGAATTTGTTCCTTTTTAAAGTGTCTGCCCATTTCCCGTGCCCATTTCTTGACTGGTTTGTTTGTTTTGATGTTATTGTTGGTCTGGAGTTCTTTGTATAGTCTGGAAATTAGCCCTTTGTCTTCTGTGTAGTGTGCAAAGATCTTCTATTCTGTTGGTTGCTTTTTTACTTTGTTGATTATTTCCTTTGCTGTGCAGATACTTCTTAGCTTAATGTAGTCCCATTTGTTTATTTTGGTCTTGATTTCCTTTGCATTTGATGATTTTTCTAGGAAGTCTGTTCCAACACCTATATCTTGCAGAGTATTTCCAACTTTTTCTTCCAAATGTTTCATGGTTTCTGGGTGCAGGTGTGTAGATCTTTTATCCATTTAGATTTGATCTTTGTGTATGGCGAAAGGTGTGGGTCCTGCTGCTGCTTTCTACATGCTGTTAGCCAGTTGTCCCAACAGCATCTATTGAAGAGACCTTCATTTTTTCCTGGATTGTTTTGTTTTCTTGTCGAAGATTAGGTAGTTGTGCATGTGTGGGTCCCCTTCTGGATTTTCTGTTCTCCACTGATCTACCTCCCCGTTTCTGTACCAGTACCAGGCTGTGTTGATCACTACCGCCCTGTAATATGTCCGGACATCTGGGATTGTGAACCCTTCTACTAGGTTCTTAATCTTCAGGATAGTTCTGTTTGTGGTCTTTTGTGTTTCCAAATGAACCTTCGCAGCATTTTTTCCAGCTCTGTGAAGAATGTTCTTGGTATTTTGTTTGGAATCGCATTGAATGTATATATTGCTTTTGGTAGTATGGACATTTTGATGATGTTAACTCTGCCCATCCCAGGAACTTTTTAATCCCAGTTTTCCTTGGACTTTTGGAAGTATCCTTGTATTGGGTCAGTTTTTATTTGAACTTACACTGTGTGCATTTTGACAGTTTTTTAAAGAGCCTGTTTCCTTTCCAATTGTCAGGTGCTGGAGTGTGGTGTCTGTGAGGATGTATTCTCGCTGCAAGGAGACAAGGTGCCTCGCCTTCTGCTCTGCGGCCACACCGTCTGTCACGACTGCCTCACCCGCCTGCCTCTGCATGGAAGAGCCATCCGCTGCCCGTTTGACCGACAAGTGACGGACCTAGGTGTGTATTTGCATGTATTTAAGATGATTTGCATGTATTTAAGACAAAAACATGCATGTAATTTAAATGTCTTAGAAACCAGTTTTCTTCCACTTGTTTTCTAAAATCTTAAAATTCCAAGAGGTTTTAGAAAGCCTGAGTTTGGACCTGGCACGATAGCCTAGTGGCAAGTGTCCCTGCCTTGCATGTGCTGGGATCCTGTATGGGCACCAGTATATGGGCACCAGTTCATGTCCTCGTAGCCCCACTTCCCATCCAGCTCTCTGTGACCTGAGGTAGCAGTAGAGGATGGCGCAGAGTCTTGGGACCCTGCACCTGCGTAGGAGACCCAGAAGAGGCTCCTGGCTGCTTACTTCTGGCTTTGGATTGGCTCAGCTCTGGCCATTGCTGCCACTTGAGGATGGGAGATCTTTCTCTCAATTCTTCTTTCTCTGTAAAGCTGCCTTTCCAGTATAAATGCATTAGTTTTTTTTTTTTTAAGATTTATTTTATTTTTATTACAAAGTCAGATATACTGAGAGGAGGAGAGATAGAGAGGAAGTGGAGCTGCCGGGATTAGAACCAGCGGCCATATGGGATCAAGGCGAGGACCTTAGCCACTAGGCCACGCTGCCGAGCCCCTAAATACATTAGTTTAAAAAAAAAAATAGTTTTTATTAAGAGAAGTAGTTTTCCAAATATGCACTTAGTGTTAATTGAAAAGTGGGCCTTGGAAAGGTGTCTCATTTTTAGGTTCTTTTATTTGACCAGCATTTTTTAAATTCACATACATCATCCTACTTCTTTTTATAAAACTATATTTACAGAAATGGCACATGGAGAGTAGAACGCTTCCACTTTCTTGGACTGCTATACCTTTTCTACATAAACACTGCAGTGTAGGGTGCTAACCTCTTCACTGCTTGACTAAGCTAGAAATTTAAGATAGGACATGGTTAGCCATGTCTTCTATTAGAATCAGGTATGCCTGCTGTCACATCCAAATGGATAGAAATTGTAAGCACTGTAACTTACATGCTAGACTTTTACTGTGATTCCAGCTTGTGTAATATGTGTTAGTGACTCTTTAGGCATTTGGAGGTCATTAAAAATTTGTGTAAATATTTTTTAAATTAGAACTCAGATTTATAGAAAGAATAAGAGAGAGGGGAAATGAAATCTTCCATCTGTCGGTTCACTGCCCAAGTGGCTGCGATGTTTAGGGCTGAGTCAATCCAGGAGCCAGGAGATCCTTCCAGGTCTCTCGAGGTGCAAGCATCCAAACACCTGAGTCTTCCTCGGCTGCCTTTTCAGGCTAGAAGCAGGAAGTTGGAATGGAAGTGAAGCAGCTAGGACACACACCGGTGCCCGGGTGGGGTGCTGGTGCCACAGGCAAACAGGCTGCTATGCCACCACACCAGGTCCCCCCTCCCCATTTTAATTATGTTACAGAAATAATATATGTATATTTATACATATGTGTAGTTAAATTTTTGGAACAAAAGTTAAGAAAAATGACTTGCAGTTACTCGTGTAAAATAAAAATCTGTGGTTAGTCTTAAGTCTCGTAGTCCCAAACGTGTTTGCTGTTAGTACTACGCAGCGTTGTTTGTTATCCTTCTTTCTTTTTTTTTAAAGATTTATTCATTTTATTACAAAGTCAGATATACACAGAGGAGGAGAGACAGAGAGGAAGATCTTCCGTCCGATGATTCACTCCCCAAGTGAGCCGCAACAGGCCGATGCTGTGCCAATCCAAAGCCAGGAACCAGGAACCTCTTCCGGGTCTGCCATGTGGGTGCAAGGTCCCAATGCATTGGGTCGTCCTCGACTGCTTTCCCAGGCCACAAGCAGGGAGCTGGATGGGAAGTGGAGCTGCCGGGATTAGAACCGGCACCCATATGGGATCCCGGTGCGTTCAAGGCGAGGACTTTAGCCGCTAGGCCACGCCGCCGGGCCCTGTTATCCCTCTTTATGATGAGAGTCTACTTCACTGCCCTTGTATAGTTAGCTATGACCGGGTAATGTCCATTCTACCTTGGGAGTGTGAGCAGAAGTGAAGTGTTCACTTGCGTGTCCAAGTGATACAGAGAAAGTTACTGATGGCCTGAAGTATATCATGGTCAGGTTTTCGGCTCAGTGGTCTGTGTGCCTGACCAGCAACAGTAATGAACAGAGCCATTCATGTCTTCCCCACCCCCAAGATGTTAAATGAGCAAAAAACAGAGCTTTGTATTGTGTATAAATGCCTCCTTTTATTGCCACACTCATCTGATGATGGGCACCTTGGTCTGCTGTGTGTTTTGGCGATTGGGAGCTGTGCTGCCACGTGGTGGCATAGGTATCTCTTTGATAAAATGTATTCCTATCATCTGGGTATACACCCAGTGGTGGGATCGCTGGAGCATATTGCAAATCCATTTCTAGATTTTTTTTTTTCTTAGAAAGCTTCCTGCTGTTTTCCACAGTCTCTGTACTAATTTGCCTTCACACTAACAGTGTGTAAGCCACCCTCGGGGCTGCAGCCATGGCATAGCAGGTAAAGCCAAGGCGCCAACATTTCATATGGGCACCAGTTCAAGTCCTGTCTGCTCCACTTGTCCTCTAGCTCCTCGCTAAAGGGCCTTGGAAAACAGCAGAGACAGCTTGGGCCCCTGTGCCTGCGGGGGCACACCTGGAAGACGCTCCCGGCTCAGCGCCTGCGCAGCTTGGGCCGTTGTGGTCGTTTGGGAAGTGAAGCGGGGAGTGGAGCAGTTCTTTCTGTCTACCTTTTCTGCCTCTGTGGAGCTCTCTGTAGAGCCTTCCTGCTCCGGTGCATCCCGGCATTTCTGCTCTCTGTCCTGGATTGCGCCCTTGTGGCCGGGGAGGTGGTGTCTCACTGGTTTTGCTCTGCCTCCCCCTGCTGCCGGCTGGCACCATGTTCTTCAGTGTCTCCTGGCCATGTGTGTTTCTTCCGAGAAGTGTTCTGAGGTCCTTTGCCCTTTCTTCATTGTGTGGTTTTTCTTATCGTTGGATTTTTTCCAGTTGCTAATGCAGTCTGGATATTAATCTTTCATTTTTGCAGATTTTTCTCCCTCATTTTGTGGGCTGTCTGTTCACTCAGTTGTTTCCTTTGCTGTGCAAAAGCTCCAACTATGGAAAAAATGAAATTCTGTTTGCCATAAAAATGGTTGCAACTGTGGGATGTCATGTTGAGTGGAAGACAGTGTACTCCCTAATGTGTGGGAGCTAAAATTAGGGAAAAAGCCAAAAACAAAGAAAATGCCTGTGTGTGTCAGTATCGCTGCGCATTCAGCTTTGTGAAGCTGTTTTATATCATTGTCAAATGATTAATGATGTACTCAGTTAAGAATGATACACTGTAATTTTAATCTGTGTTTTTAAAAGTTACCATATTTGGGCCCAGTGCAGTAGCAAAGCAGCTAAAGTACTAACCTTTCATGTGCTGGGATCCGTATGGGCACTGTAATGGGCTGTAATGGGCTACAGCCATTGACGGCTCGCATCCGCTTGTCAGGTTAATGACAATGAACAGGGCGCAATGCCCGCGGCCCCACTTCCTGTCCATCTCCCTGCTCGTGGCTGGGAAAGCTTCAGAGGCAGACCCACGTGCAGTGCCCCTGCTGCTGCCTGGGAGACCAGATGCAGTTCCTGGCTCCAGGCTCTCGACTGGCTCAGCTCTGGCCATTGCAGCTGCTTGGAGGGTGAACCAGATCTCTCTGTCTCTCCTTCTTTATGTAAATCTGCCTTTCAAATATAAATAAATAAATCTTTAAAAAAAAGTTGTATACATGAACTATATTAAATCTGCTCTCTTTTTATTAAAAAAGCAATAAATGAATTTTTAAAGGGTAAGACCCGAAGACAGTAACATTGTTTTCCCAGTTACAGAATGGTTATATAGGAACTGCTAGGAAACTTTCATGTGTGTTTTTGTTATGTGTAATCGAATGTTTGAAAGATTGTCAAGACTAATTTTTTAAATTGTCATTTCCTAACTTAGCCTTTTTATAGATAAGAGTAACAGAAATCAGCTTATTTAGAAACGTGAAAAATTTTAAAAATGAGAAGGATTTGTTTGGGCAGCAAGGCTAAGCAAAAAATACTGAGTGGGTGGTGGTAAAACGATTCATGAAAAAGGAGGCCAGGGAAGGCAGAGATTAAAGATGTTTAATGTTTTGGAGAAACAGCAGGAAATGGCTTTGTTTTTATCAAAAAGATAAGCCCTTCAGCAACAGTCACAGGTCCATCATTGTGCTGTTTAAGTGTGTCATGACGTCACAAGGTACAGACAGTTGCTAGAAAATCCAGCATCCTATTGTCAAGATGTGGTTAACAGTTTCATGGGGAGTCCTCCTCCTGTCTGGGAGCAGAGATGTAGCTTCACTTTCTGGAATGCTTGTCTGTTGCACGGTCCCTCTAGGTGAGTCTGTGTGTATACATGTTGCTGAAGGACTAGACTATTGTAATAACATGGGGGAAAACAGCAGGGCGGGCATGGGGAGGAGGGGAAACCCTGTGCTTACAGAATCCTATCATGAAAAGTGAAAATTAGAAAAGAAGGGGTGTTCTGCAGGCAGTGGCCCCAGCAGCCATTTATATGTTTATTTACTAAGCCTGTTGATGGCGGCTGTATCAGATAGCACTTGTTATATGGGAGCTGCCCATAGCTGTGGAAGGCTCTGGTTCTCACGGATAGGCTCAGGGAGTGTTGGGGTGTGTGTGTGTGTGTGTGCATATACCCAGGAGCACCTGTGCTGCTGAAAGCACTGATCTATGGACATGTTTGTTATCTGGCTTTTGTGGTTCATTTTTGAGAAAAGAAGCATCAGTCCTTCCTTGAAAATACCTGGAGCCTAATCCACGCAGAGGCCCAGGGTGGGGGAAACGACTGTCCAAAGGTGTATGTGTCTCTGTTCGTGTTTGTGTGAAAAGGAGTTCATGTATTTGGGTTTCCTTTTTTTCTTAAATATTGATTTTTAGTGGAAAGATTTACAGAGAAAAGGAGAGACAAGAGAGAAAGATCTTCCATCTTCTGGTTCACTTCCCAAATGGCTACAATGGCTAGAGTTGAGCCGATGTAAAACCAGGAGCCCGGAGCTGCTTCTGGATCTCCCCTGTGGTGCAGGGCTCCAAGACTTTGGGCCATCTTCTGTTGCCTTCCCAGGAGACAGTCTAGGAGCTGGATGGGTTTGGAGCGGCTGGGATATAAACCAGTGCCCATATGGAATCCTGACACTTGCAGGGACAAGATGAGCCAATTGAGCTGTTGCGCTGGACCCCAATTTTTATTCGAAATGTATGTTTATTTGAAGGGCAAATTTACAGGAAAAAAGAGAGATTTTCCATCCATTTTTTTTTAAAGATTTATTCATTTTATTATAGCCAGATATACACAGAGGAGGAGAGACAGAGAGGAAGATCTTCCGTCCGATGATTCACTCCCCAAGTGAGCCGCAACGGGCCGGTGCTGCGCTGATCCGAAGCCGGGAACCTGGAACCTCCTCCGGGTCTCCCACGCGGGTGCAGGGTCCCAATGCGTTGGGCCGTCCTCAACTGCTTTCCCAGGCCACAAGCAGGGAGCTGGCTGGGAAGTGGAGCTGCCGGGATTAGAACCAGCGCCCATATTGGATCCCGGGGCTTTCAAGGCGAGGACTTTAGCCGGCGCCCATATGGGATCCCGGGGCTTTCAAGGCGAGGACTTTAGCCACTAGACCATGCCGCCGGGCCCTTCCATCCATTTTTTTACTCCCCAAATGACCACAATGGCTGGAGCTGAGCTAATTCAAAGCCAGGAGTTTTTGCTAGGTCTCCCATATGGGTATAGGGACCCAAGGACTTCAGCCATCCTCTGCTGCTTTCCCAGGCCATAAACTGGGAGCTGGATTAAACATGGAGGTGCCAGAACAGGAAGTGGTGCCCAGCTTGCCCCGCAGGCGCAGGTTGACCTTCTGCCCCCTGACCCCTGCTCCTGGAGTTTATATATTTGTTTACTGCTGTAGCTTAGGGAGTTGTTTATCTGACACAGTTCCATCTTGCTTAGTGATGAGGGTTTCTTTTTCTTGAATTTTTTTTTTTAACTTAAATATCGCTTTCTCTCTCTCTCTTTTTAAAGATTTATTTATTTTGAAAGAATTAGAGAGCTTCCATCCCATGGATCATGCCTGAAATGACAGCAGTGACCAGGGCCTGGCCAGGCCAAAGTCAGGAGCCAGAGCTCTCTGAGTCTCCCACGTGGAGACCGTGCTCTGGGACCGTCCTCTGCTGCCTTCCCGAGCTGCTGCGCAGAGAGCAGCTGGACCCGAGCGGTCACCCGGATGGGATGCTGCTCTGCAGATGGCGGCACCGCTTGGGTCTTTCACAGCGTTTTATCAACATGAATCATAGCTTATTTGCAGTTATGAAATTGATTTAACTGGTGTTTTCGGCACTTAGAAAAAGCGTTAGTGTCTGTTACATACTTCTTTAAAACATTGTGTTTTGAAACATTTGTTTCAGTTATAGGAAGGTACTTCACAGAGTTAATGGAAAATGGAATTAAAAAAAGATGTTCCGGGGATGAGTTGTGGTCCTGTGGATTAAAATGGTGCTGTGACGCCTGAATTTCATATCAAAGAGGCAGTTTAAGTCCAAGCTGCTTGACTTCCCGTCATAGTTCAGCTCAGGCACCTGGCAAGGCAGCAGCGGATGGCCCAGGAGTTTGGGCTTTTACTCTCTGTGTGGGAGGCTAGAGTGCTTGCTCCTGTTTGACCCTGGCGCAGCCCAGGCCTTTCTGGCTGTTTGGGCAGTACAGCAGCAGGTGGAGGATCTCTCTCTTCCTCTTTGTGTGTGTGCACATGGACCCACACGTTAACATGCAGATCACAAGAGGGGTAGTTGGGACTTGAGTCAACCTCTTTGACGTGGGAGGTCCCATGTTGCTTTCCTAACTGTTGCACCAAATGCTCATCCCAAACTTTCAGTGCATTTTTCCATGGGTGTTTTTTGGTTTTTTTTTTTTACGATTTATTTATTGTTACTGGAAAGGCAGATATCCAGAGAGAAAGATCATCTGTTTGCTGTTCACTCCCCAAGTGGCCGCAGCGGCTGGGGTTGAGCCGGTCCGAAGCCGGCATATGTATGTTGTATCGGGTTGCATTTTAAAATGCATTTCTTAGTATTTACTACTATATAAGTTTTAAAAGCATTTGTTATATATATGTGCATATATATATATACACACAAATACATAAAATATAATTTGTAAAATTTAACTATAGGAGGAACCTTTGCCATGGCTACTTGGAATGCTGAGAAATTCTTGGGTTGTGTTTTTCAGTGCATTTTCAACTCATGCTGCTTTTTTGCTAAAAAAAAAAAAATGCACACATACACAGAGGTGCAAAATTTCCAGCTGTAATAACAGTTCTGTTTTATATCAAAGACCAAATTTGCTTTAGAAATCCCAAAGATCCATAGTTTAAAGCACAGGCTACTTTTATAATGCTGTAAATATTCAGTGACATCATTTCAACAAATACCAGTGATACATGGAGAATGTATGGAACACGTAAACATAGTAGTTTTGATGGTTTTTTTTTTTTTTTTTGCTTTGAAGATTTATTCTATTTTTATTTGAAAGAGTTACAAAGAGCAGAAGAGATAAAGAGATCTTCTATCTACTGCTTCCCTCCCCAGATAGCCACAGTGGCCAGAGCTGGGCCAGTCTGCAGCCAGGAGCCAGGAGCTGCTTCTGGATTTCTGCCGTGGATGCAGGGTCCCAAGGGCTTGAGCCATCCTCCAACTATTTCCCAAGCTCTTAGCAGGGAGCTGGATGGGAAGTAGAGCAGCTGGACCTGGCACTGCTACCCATATGGAATGCTGGCACCACAGAGGAGGGTTAGTTTGCTGTAATGTGATGCTGACCCCTTTTCCCCTCCCCCCCCCGCGCTTTGTGAGCATTTAGAAAGCAGTTATTCTGGGATAAAAAGTAAAATGGAGAAACTAAATATTGACAAAAGTGTATGACTTCAAAATAGCTTTTCTCTTTCTTTTTTTTTTTTAAGATGTATTTTATTTTTATTGCAAAGTCAGATATACAGAGCGGAAGATCTTCCATCCGCTGATTCACTCCCCAAGTGGCTGCAATGGCTGGAGCTGCGCCAAACCAAAGCCAGGAGCCAGGAGCCTTTTCTGGGTCTCCCATACGGGTGCAGGGTCCAAAGACACTGGGCCATCCTCAACTGCTTTCCCAGGCCACAAGCAGGGAGCTGGTTGCAAAGTGGGACTGCTGGGATTAGAACTGGCACCCATATGGGATCCCTGCAGGTGCAAGGCGAGAACTTTAGGTGCTAGGCTACCATGCCGGGCCCCCTTTTTTTTTCTTAAAAAAAAAAAAAGGTTTATTTATTTATTTGAAAGGTAGAATTACAGAGAAATGGAGAGACTGAGAGATCTTTCAACTGCTGGTTATCCCCCAAATGGCTGCAATGGTTGGAACTGGGCCAGTGTGGAATTAGGAAGCAGGAGCCTGGTCTCTTCACTGGGCCGCCTCTTGCAGGTGTATTAGCAGGGAGCTGGATTGGGAACGGAGCACTAGGGCCTCCAGGCGGCTCCCATGTGCACTGCCCACCAGTGCAGGTGATAGCTTTTCCTCCTGTACCATAGTGCCAGCCCTGAAAATTTCTTTTGAGGTTAGATACAAAGTGGTTATTATTTCCATTTTATTAGATTTAGTTTATGTTTTTGTTTATTCTAGGAGATTCAGGTGTCTGGGGATTGAAAAAAAATTTCGCTTTATTGGAACTTCTGGAACGACTGCAGAATGGACATATTGGTCAGTACGGAGCTGCTGAGGAAGCCATTGGGATATCTGGAGAGGTATTGATGGAACTTAGTGAAATACTTCCTGTGAATGAGTTTTTCTTTGAGTTAAAAATGTGTACCTCATTTGCCTTGACAGGTAGATTTCTAGAAACACTAGTATTTTTTACATTATAGTTCTGAAGACAGTATTATTCACAACATAACAGAGCTAAAGCTGAAACTTGGTTTCTTTGAAAGTGCTGTACTAGCCTATATTTTTTGTTCTAGGTTTCTTGTTGTTGATTTAATTCTCTCCATGGATAAAGTGAAAAGTAAGATCTGCAGGCTACATTGGAGCAGAGGATGCAAAATAAATAAGTCATAAAAAGAAAGATAAACCTCACCAAAGAGGCCATTTAATATCAAGCCAAAATATGTTTTTAAGAATAAGATTTTATTTTATTTGAAAAGCAGAGTTTCTGAGAGAGAGAGAGGGACAGATTGAGAGATTTTCCATGTGCATATTCATTGCCAAGTGGCCATAAAAACCAAAGCTGAGCCAGCCTGAAGATGGGTCTTGCAGGGGCCCAAGCATTTGGCCATCTTTGACCACTTTTCCAGGTGCGTTAGCGTGTAGCTGGGTTGAAGTGGAGCTAACGGGACTGGATAACCATGTGGGGTCCTGGTGTTGCAGTAGTGCCTTAACTGGCTAGGCCACAACACTGGCCCCAAGTAGCTTTCAGTAGCAGTGGCATCTGAAGAAATGATTACTGAATATTGTCAAGAATCATGTGCAGGTGTACTCAGTTTATGCAGATAAGCATATGTCTGCTAAACACATGAAAAAATGCACTAACAATTTCAAAATACCAATATTTTAGCGTTTACGGAATTGTCTGTGTAGCTTTTGTAATACAGGGTATGTCTTAGATTATTCTGGATAGGATAATACTTACGGTAAGCAACAGAGATTTTGTTGATGGACCTTAAAAACAAATGTTTCATATCAAAGAAAAAATAGTTAGATTTACACTTTCCTTTTGATAGATTCTAATGACAGTTAAGGAAAATCAGTGAAATGAATTTCCAACTGAAGCATTCCATTTTCTAAAAGTTTTGAAGTTCTTTTATTTGCTGTAGTTTTAAATCTTTATTTCATCTATGTTTGACTTTGTTGATTTCAGGCCTAAAGAACTAAAGATGTGAACTATGTGGATTTTTATTGTTACAGATACACACTTCTCATAATTATAAATAAAGCTACCCAATTTTGGATTTTTAATTTAATGGGATAAAAACATAACTCTAGTCATACATTCTCTAATTCTTACTCCTGGAAAAATTCATAGTACATTTGTATTAAAAGCCTTGCAATTATGACCTTCGGATATTCAGCAAAAGTTTTCAAAGCATTATTGAGTTTGACGTATAATTCTCTACCCATTTGAAGTCCAGTAATATTTAGATGCTTGTATGTGAGATAGGTTTCATTATTTTTGTTTTCTCAAATCAGTGGTTTTCAGCTGTGATTGTGTAATAGACTCACCTGTGGAGCTGCTAGAGTATTCTTGTGTATATTAAGGAAAAACCCCAAGTGTGTGCAGCAGCTACAGCATCAGCATCCTCCGGTTTGGAGCTTGTGCGTCTGTGTGTGTTTCTAAAATTCGTACAGATGATTTTAATGTCTACTTCCAGGCTAAGTAGCATTTTTGTGGTTTTCTTCCTCCTTCATCATCATGGCATGTAATACTTGTGTTTATAGCATGTATTTAATGTCAAATTGATTTTTCTTTTTTAGTCTTAAAAAAATCTGCTGGCCTGTGATTAGTTTCTCGTGCGGTGGTGAGAGTTGGCGGGAGAGTTCTCTGTACTTAGTACGCTGAGAGCATGAGGCAGAGACTGTTTTTGGCCTCAGATGCATAATGTGTGTTGGTAGTGAGTCCTAGAGGTAGCTTCCCACTTATCTGTAGGAATGAACGCTTTCTTGGATCAATAGCCGATTTTGTGCTTAACAGTATATTTTCATATGAATGGACGGTTTGTTTAAAAAAAAAAAAAGATGAGGCTTTTGCGTTTTGAAATGTGTCGTGTCCGAGTGCCCATGCTGAGTTCTAAGACATCCGCTTTGCTTGTCAGAGCATCACCCGCTGCGATGAGGACGAAGCTCACGTTGCATCTGTTTATTGTACCGTTTGTGCCACTCACTTGTGTTCCGAGTGTTCCCAAGGCACTCATTCTACAAAGACTTTGGCGAAGCACAGGCGAGTGCCTCTGGCTGATAAGCCTCATGAGAAAACCATGTGCTCCCAGCACCAGGTGCACGCCATTGAGTTTGTGTGCTTGGAGGAAGCCTGTCAAAGCAGCCCACTCATGTGCTGTGTCTGCAAGGAATACGGAAAACACCAGGGTCACAAGGTAGGCCTCTAACTGAATGAATAGCTAATGTGCCAGCCCACAACTTGTTTTCACTTACTGAAAGTAGGGATTGAAGTATTAAAGATTGATTGAAGTATAAAGAAATGAGAGCTTTTTACTTATGTCATAAAAAAATGTCAGAGAGGGCCCAGCATGGTAGCCTAACGACTAAAGACCTTGCCTTGAATGTAACGGGAGCCTATATGGGCGTGGGTTCTAATCCTGGCAGCCCTGTTTCCTATCCAGCTCCCTGCCTGTGGCCTGGAAAAGCAGTCGAGGATGGCCCCATGCCTTGAGACCCTGCACCATGTGGGAGACCTGGAAGAGGCTCCTGGCTCCTGGCTTCGGATTGGTTCAGCTCCAGCTGTTGTGACCACTTGGGGGTTGAATCATCGGACAGAAGATCCTCCTCTCTGCTTCTCCTCCTCTCTGTATATCTGACTTCCAAATAAAAATAAAATAAATCTTAAAATATAAATGTCAAAAAGGCTTTACTCCTCCTTTCCTGTCCCCTCTTCTTTCCTTTTATTTTTCATTTCTAAGATTTATTTTATTTATTTGAATGGGAGAATTAGAGAGAAAGGGTGGGGGAGACAGAGATCTTAGCACTGCAAATGGTCACAGTGGCTGCGGTTGGGTCAAGTCAAAGCCAGGAGCTTTATTTTGGTTTCCCACACGGGTTCAAGGCCCCAAAGCCTGGGCAGTTTGCTGCTGCTTTTCCTGGCACATTAGCAGGAGGCTGGATTGGCAGAGAAGATGCTGGCATTGCAGGTGACGGCTTAGCGTGTTAGACCACAGCACTGGTCTCTTCATGACTAAATTTCCTGTTCTAGTGAAAGATGGAGTTCCAAATTTTATATTAATGTCTCCAGGATAGTTTAAAACCAGTTAAAATGAACTCATATTGTTTACCTACTTCCGTACTTTTTCTAAATGTGTTATAAAGGCCTATGAAGCTGATCTTCTTTGTTTTAATAAGGAACTTAAATCATGTTCTGTATCTTTAGTCTCTGCTCACATTGCGTTTTATAGCATTCAGTATTGGAACCGGAAGCTAACCAGATCCGAGCATCAATTTTAGATATGGCTCACTGCATACGGACCTTCACCGAGGAAATTTCAGATTATTCCAGAAAATTGGTCGGAATTGTTCAGCACATTGAAGGTGGAGAACAAATAGTTGAAGATGGAATCGGAATGGCTCACACAGAACATGTATGTATGGGTTTTTTTTCTTCCTCTTTATCTTCTTATCCTTTTTCATGCTCACCTTTTCAACTGCTAGCATTTATTGAACAATTAAAATGAGTGCCAGTCACTGGAAATAATTTTTTAAAACTCCATGGAATGTGTAGTCCATCATAGAAGAAAGATAATTTCGTGTGTGGCAACTATTTCTTGTGGAGGCACTATGTGGTGTCTTGAGACGTGTATACTGGGGAGGGCTTCCTAGGAATGATTCCAAATTGAAATCTGGGGGAATACAGTCAAGAGAAGGAGCACAGTGGGGAGTATCTGCCCTGGAAAGGAGAAGCACTGGGGTGAGGATTGGGCTCGCTGCTGAAACCCAAGTTCGTTATGATTGGAATACGAAAAAGGGCACAGCAAGGAGAATTTGGGAATTCAAGACCAGTGCATGCATGATTTTTGTCAGCCATGTACTGCTCAGAACTCACTGAAGGGCAGTAATGAGCAAAATGACATTATCAGACTTGCGTACAGAAAGGCTGCTCTGAGATGTGGGCAGTGAAGTGGAAGAGCAGCAAGTGGGAAACAGATTGAAAACGTGGAGAATGTTGCAGTATCTCGGTCCGAAATATTTCTGCCCTGTAATATTATAGTACTGAAAGTAGAAGTAGATAGATGCTAGGTTTCTAAGAACCTTTAAAGAATTTGCCGAGAGACTAGTAGTAATATTGAGTGATATGTTAAGGTTAATTCTGTTTGTTTGTTACTTCAACAACCTGGAAGACGGACGTGCCCTTTACTAAAGTGAAGTAACTAGGTTTTGAGATACTGGATACTGTAGATTAGGCATTACATTTTGCAGAGAATGCTACTCTTTTTTTTTTTAAAGATTTATCCATTTCTTATTACAGCCAGATATACACAGAGGAGGAGAGACAGAGAGGAAGATCTTCCGTCCGATGATTCACTCCCCAAGTGAACCGCAACGGGCCGATGCGCGTGGATCCGATGCTGGGAACCTGGAACCTCTTCTGGGTCTCCCACACGGGCACAGGGTCCCAAAGCTTTGGGCCGTTCCTCAACTGCTTTCCCAGGCCACAAGCAGGGGCCTGGATGGGAAGTGGAGCTGCCGGGATTAGAACCGGTGCCCATATGGGATCCTGGGGCTTTCAAGGCGAGGACTTTAGCCGCTAGGCCACGCCGCCGGGCCCGAGAATGCTACTCTTAAACAATTGAGTATCTACAGTCTGTAGTTAAGGGGAAAGGTCTAACATGGGGATTTAAAATTTGGAATTTTTAAGGGCAAGGATGGCACGTAAGTTGTCATCATTTCAGTCACGGAGTCTTTGTTAACAGTCCTTGGTTGATGATTGGTTGCATTTCTTTAGGTACCAGGGACCGCAGAGAATGCTCGATCATGTGTCCGAGCCTATTTTTCGGATCTACATGAAACTCTGTGTCGACAAGAAGAGATGGCTCTAAGTGTGGTTGATGCTCATGTTCGTGAAAAGCTGATTTGGCTCAGGCAGCAGCAAGAAGATATGACTATTTTGTTGTCCCAGGTTTCAACAGCCTGCCTCCATTGCGAGAAGACTTTACAGCAAGTAGGTAGCCCTTTATTGTATGGGAAAAGAGGCAATTACTAAAACCACACTCTCACCTATCGTTGGGGTAGTGTTTTCTGCCTGCTGCCTGCATGAACACGATGTTTAGGACATGATCCCTAATTTGAAGTTGCTTCCCTAGCCGTGTCAGCATCCTCGCCTTAAGTACCTTCCTCACCACAAAGCTGTGGATTCTGGAAGCCCTCTGACTCTCAGCTCACGCCTCAGCCTGAAGTGCTGCTCTTGTCAGACGTACACTGTTCTTTCTGCCTCGTGTGCCTCTTTGATTTCTGATAGTCCAAGTCCTCTTCCTTCAAGGTCCGTTCAAATGTGTGCTCTTCTTTGTACCTCTCTTCCTTGGCCTTAAAAAAAAATAAATTGTTTGAGGGAGAGGCAGTAGGTGCAGCTGCTGCTTGGGATGCTCTGTCTCCTTGTCAGAAGCCCTGGCATTCATTCCTGTCCCTCTCTCTGCTCTAGTTTCTCTCTGACGCACAGCCCGAGAGGCAGCACGTGAGCCCCTGCTGTGCCTTTGGCAATCTTGGATGCTGTTTCCGGCTCTTGGCTCTGGCCTGGCCCAGCCCAGGTTGTTGCAAGCATCTGGGGAGAGTACCAGCATGTAAAACCTTGTGCTCCTTATGTTTCTTTCAAATGAAGTTAAATAAGTAATTAAAACTTTAAAAGTTATCTGAAAGGCAGCAACAGCCAGGGCTGGGCCAGACTGATGGGGAAGAGTCAAGAACCCCGCGCAGGCCTCCTGTGTGGGCGGCAGAGCCCTCACCCACCGAACCACAGGAGTAAGAAGCTAGGAGGAGCCAGGTTCAAGCCCAGGCACTCCTGATGTGTGGTAATGGTCCCACTGTGCCGGATGCCTGTCTCACGCTTATCATTTTTCTGGGTACCACTCTAGCATGTACTACACAACTCTAATTCAGTGGTAATTCCATGTTATGGTTAATCCATGTTTCATACTGGCTATCCAATTTGCAGATGATTGATTACTTTTTTCATTAGCTAATTTTATGAGACTGATGCGCTACCCACTGCGTTAACGAGATACCTCATTAACTGATTTTAAAAATTATTTCATTTGATCATCTTTACATAGTTGATTAGGGTGCAAAGGGTCAAGGGCTACAGGAAAGTGGGTAAGACCATTATGTCCACATTCTCTCTCTCTCTTTGTTTTTTTCTGTATCTGGGGTAAAGGGGTTGAAAAGGAGAAGCCCCAGCCAGCCTCCCACCCATCTCAGGGTCCCCGACGTGGGCATGCTGCGAGGGTTTTGATAGTTCAACAATTCTGAATTGCTGCCAATCTTGCCATTCTAAGCATGATGAAATCTCTCCAGAATCCACTGGATGACATAGTCCCCCTTAGAGTCTCCGCTTGCCCAGATTTTCGCTGCCAACATGTGGCTGGGGTATCAATTTTTTCTGTCCTCTTTTGTGGTACCAGATGTCCTCTGCAAGTTCCAATGGACTGCCGTATCCTCCATGTGCACCTGGATATGCTCTCCTACTGCACCGTCTGAGCCACTGAGGAGGCCCAGCTCACACATGCACTCCATGGTCAGACCATGGAACCTGCACTTCTTTTCATGGTTGGGGTTCTGAGGTCAGCAGTTCAGTTGGAGGGATCCCCAAAGAAACTTCATCTGAGCTGATGCCAGACCTGATTCCTGAGTGTGCATGCCGGTACAGAGTCCAGCACAGTCCATCACCCCAATCAGCTTATGCACATGCTGGTGGTTGCAATTGCTGGGTCAGATCTGTTTCTAGCCCTGTCTTGAACCATGAACCAAAGGATATTGCAATCCATCCTGATCCTGCCAACCACACACTCGGCCCTCACACAAACCAGTGGGAGCTGCAGCCTAGTTGAAGTGACCCACAATAACCCCCTACCAGACCTACCCCCTTCCCTGGTTCCCATGCTTGCCAGTATGTACAGCAGACTGGTCCAGTCTGTCCCACATTCCGTTCAGCTCTCATACATGACAGTGGGCATTGAAGCCTTGTTCAACCACCAGCCACGCTATCCAGCCCACACATGTACCAATGGGTACCATTCTGTCTAGCCATCCCGGCCCCAGTCCTGGTTCTCATGCTCTCCAGTGGGAGTGGCAACCCAAAAGGGAGGTGCCCATTGTTTCCCTACTGGGCCCACTCCCACTCCTGGATCATGCACTCTCCAGGTGGTTCTGCAGTTTAACTTGACAGAATTAACCCCAGTGCCAGCATCTGCCAGCATCTACCAGCATCTGCCAGCTGATGCTGCGGCAAAGCCCAACCAACTCTCACCCACTCTAATTTATGCTTGTACCAGTAGTAACAGTCAGCCCAGCCTGGCTTTTCCCTGATCTAGCTCACATGAGGTCCACAGGTGTTATAACCCTGCCCAGTCTGATTTGTCCCCATCCCAACTCACGCCTTCCAATGGGAGTGGTGGTCCAGCAGGCAAGCCCTCCACATTCCCCCTACCGGCTTTGCCTTCTCTGCCCCTGGGTCTCACATGTGCTGGTTGGGTGCTGCGGCTCATCCTGGCATGGCTCACATCGCCTTGGCATTTGCCAGTGAGTGCTGTAGCCTGGCCTGGCCCAGCCCACCCCCAATTCCAGCGCATACTGGTGGAGGTTACAGTCTGGCCCAGCCCAGCCAGCTCCCAGTCCCAGCTGGTGCGTATACTGGTATGTGTTGCGACCGAACCCAGCCCGACCCACACTCTGTTCTGGTGCTCGGATTCACCAGCAGGTAATGTGAACTGGTTAACCTCATTAACTGATTTTTAAAAATTGGCACATAATTGTTTATATGTATGGGGTTCTATGTGATATTTCAATATGTACACAATATACACTGAATTATTTGCTTATATATCACCTCATGCATTTATCATTCTTTGTTTTGGGAACTTTAAAAATCCTTGCTGCAATTATTTAAATATACAGTTTGCTAGTGTTAGCCATATTCAGAGCATTAGAAGTTGTTCCTTCTATGCACATGTCACCCGTAGCCTTTCCCCTTGTGTGTGCCAGCTATTGCAGGGTGAGGTTCGGTCCATTACCTGCCCCAGCCAATGCAGATGCCTCTTCAGTTCTGCCCCAGTCCCATCTCTCCTGTGGCACAGCCTGCCACAGGCCTGGTCTTCATGCATGCCGTGTGTGCCTTGGCATAATGACCCCTAATTAACCACCAGCAGACCATCCCCCAGGCTTGGCCCTCACACTGACCACTGGGAGCTGTAGCCTAGCAGGGGAGTCCTCAAAGCTGCTCTGTGAGACCAGTTCTTAGCCCAGGATTTTGTGCTTGCTAGCGGGTATTTCAGCCTGGCCTGGCATGACCAGCCCATACTTTCAGCTTTTTCTGGTGGGTATTGCAGCCTAGCCATAGGCACACTCTATCCTGACTCTCCTGTGTGCCAACAGGTGCTGTAGCCTGGTACCTGCCCCCAGACCTGGCCCACAGAAATGCTGAGTGCTGTAGCCATTCCTGACCTGGCCTGCCCCTTCCCCTGGCTGGTATGTTCCCCAGTGAGAGCTGCAGCCTAGCAGGGGAGTGTTGCTGGTTTCCATATCAGGCAGTCTCTCAGCCCTACATTTCACATGTTCTGGCATGGGCTGTGGCTCTGTCAGTCCTAGCGTTTACATGTACCAGCAGATGCTGCAGCCTGGCCCAGCCCTAACCCATTCCAGCTAGTGCATGTCAAGTGAGTTCTTCATCTCAGCCTGGTTCAGCCTGTCACCACGGCCAGCTCTTTGCACAAACCACAAGTGTTGCATGTCAGAGACCACAAGTTCCTTAGAAACCTGTTTCTATGGACCTACCATGATGACTCGATGGCTCAATGGTGAAATCCTCACTTTGCAAGCAGTGGGATCCCATATTGGTGCCGATTTGTGTCCTGGCTGTTCCGCTTCCAGTTCGTGACCCTGCTAGTAGCCTGAGAAAGCAGTGAAAGATGGCCCAACGCCTTGGGACCTGCACCTGTGTGGGAGTCCCAGGGGCATCTCCTGGTTCCTGTCTTCAGATTGGCTCAGCTCCAGCTGTTGTGGCCACTTTGGGAGTGAACCAGTAGATAGAATATCTTTCTCTCCTTCTATCTGTAAATCTGATCTGCCTTTTCAATAAAAAGAAATAGATCTTACACACACACACACACACACGCACCTCCTATACCCACACACACAAATCTGCCCCCCGATCTAATTCTCCCACGTTCTGGTGGGTGCTGTGGCCTAGCCTCATGTGGCTGACCCGTTGCTCTGAATTCACGTGCAGGTACTGCAGCCTACCACAGCCAGGCATCCCCTCTAGCCCCAGCTTTTGTGTGTGCTGGCCAGCGATATTTAGCCCAGTCTCGATGATGCTCATGGGCAGGTGCTTGCCCTGACCCAGACATGTCCTCTGGTGTCCCCCATTAAAACCATTCCTTCTTGACTCCCTTGCCTAACTGTGAGTGCAGTGGCCTGGTCTGTTGAAAACTCCAGCAATCATTGCTTCCTTGTCAAACATACGCTAAGCTGCTCCCACTCCAGTGGATACTCAGACCCTCTTCCCTGAGCAGTGTGCAGTATTCCTGCCTGGCAACTGGAGTTGAGCTGATCTGAAGCCAGAACCCTTCTCTGGGTCTCTCAAGCAGGTCCAGGATCCTGAGACTTTGGGCCATCCTCCATGAGCTGGGTGGGAAGTGGAGCAGCCGGGACATGAACTGGCACCCATATGGGATCCCACCAATTGCAAGGCAAGGATTGAACCATTGAGCCAAATCTATGTTTAAGTTAATTTTGAATATTATAATTTTTTTAAAGATGTCTGACGAAAGTCTGTTTCTTTGTTCAAGAAAGAAATTACAGGAAATACTGTCCTTGTCATTTCAGGATGACTGCAGAGTTGTATTGGCAAAACAAGAAATCACCAGGTTACTGGAGACCCTGCAGAAGCAGCAGCAGCAGTTCACGGAAGTAGCAGATCACATCCAATTGGATGCCAGCATCCCTGTCACCTTCACAAAGGTGATGGCCTGCCCTTTGTGTGGCTATGTGCTTTGTGACAAATTATGATTGATTTATGTTTTATAGTTATCAGCTTGAGCAGACAAAGCAGGAAATGAATGAATTCGAGAATTTTTATGAAAAATTCTTATTAGAAAATTGACAAAAGTGATGCAGTCTTCCTTTGTCCATCATCCTAGTTTAACAGCTACAAACTTTGTATTTCATCTCACTTTCCCTCTAGTCCCTTACATATGTTTTGGCAAATCTTAATGTCATAGCATCTTATGCCAATACCATTTTATTTCTTCTTTGAAATATTTTGGTGTGTATTTTCAAAAGATAAGGTCGATCTCAAAAAAATAACCAAAATATCACTATTATACCCCCAAAGTTTAATAATCTGTAGTATTTTCAGTAAAAGCAAAATTCCCAGATTGCTTTTGAAACAATTTTTCTCTTGGAAGTAAGTTATAGAAACAAAGAATAGGAGAGACGGAGAGATTTTGCATTTGCTGGATCACTCCCCAAATGGCCACAATAATCAGAGCTGCACTGATCCGAAGCTAGGAGCCAGGAGCTTCTTCCAGGTCTCCCACATGGGTACAGGGTCCCAAGGCCTTGGACCAGCCTCTGCTACTTTGCCAGTCTATTAACAGGGAACTGGATTGGAAATGGAGCAGCTGCGACTTGAGCCAGCACCCATGCGGGGGTGGTCTCAGTGTCACAGAGAGGATTAGCATACCACGCCACTGCGCCAGCCCTAACGGTTTTTTAAGCAGTTTTTTTTTTCTTTGAGCCGGTTGAAAAGATGCCCTTACCAGTCCACTTTTTGTTACTTTTAAGTTATCCAAGACGAGATTTTTAGGAAAAAAAACAAAGGTTTATTTTAACTTAGAGTAGAGGTTACAGGATCAGTTAGTAACCCTCTGTCTCTGCATCTGATGGAAGCTGGATATGGCAGGTTTGGTGGTCGTGACTCCGTGGTGAGCCAGGAAGCAAGAGGGAACAGCTAGGCTAAGCAGGAGCTCGAAAACTTCCCTGGAGAACCATCAGGATTCCAGGGGCACGCCCTCAGTGACCCGCCTTGCAGGTGTCATCCTTAGAGCAAGTCCCCTTCTGTAATTCATCAGCCATTATCACTTAGACACGAGAGCTTAGGCCGTTCAAGCAAATATATGTGCAAATATGCATGCATATAAACAAATAAGTGTAGCACTTACGAATATACCGCACAATGGAACATTGCTAAGTTTTAAAGGCATGTGATGCCACGTGAATGTGCTCTGGGGCATTGTACTAAGACAAGCCAGCCACCAAAAGACCGATACTCTGATTGCGCTGCTGTGAGGGCTGTAAGGAGTCGGCTCATGGAAACAGAAAATGGAATGGGAATTACCAGGGCCTGATGAGAGGCAGGAAAGGGAAGCTGCTGTTTAAAGGTACGGAATTTCGGTTTTAGAAGGTAAGAAATTTCTGGAGATTCTGTTCAGAACAGTGTGGATGTACGTAATTGAACTATATACACTTATAAGCAGTTAAGATAATACATTTTATTACATATTATGATATTATAAGTAAAGAAATATATACCTATATGATATAGATATTATAATATTTATATCATATGCAATTTTATATGATATAAAACATATAACAGAATACCTTGGAACTGTAAAAATGAACAGAAAGTACCCCAGTAGAGTGATCTTTAGGATGTACAGGGAAGTAAAAAGAACAAGGAAAAATGTTGTATAAGTTATTAGCCCTGTAAATATGAAGAGTGAGCATATAAGTATATAAGCATTTTTCTGTATTTTCTCTAAAAGTACTGAAACTAACAAAACTACTAAAAATTGTAAATGGTGTTCCATGAGGAGCAATGTGCCAAGGCTGAGAGGTCAGGGCAGAAATAGAGTCTGTAGAATGAAGCCTGCTGGAGACCGCCGTCTGCATCACATAATGATGGGACAATGTAAGAAATTGTGCAAACCAGTAAAAATAGATAACTGTAACTTACATTTCTAAATCTAGGAGAATTCCTGTGGTATGAGACTTAATATATGTAACACATCATATGAGAAATGTAACTCAAAGCCAAGTGAATATCTCCTCAAAAAAGAAAAAGTAGTAATTGCTGACACTCATTTAGCCCCTTTGTGCCTAAATATGTACTAAGGATTTTTTTTAAAGATTTATTTTATTTTTATTGTAAAGTCAGATATACAGAGAGGAGGAGAGACAGAGAGGAAGATCTTCTGTCCGATGTTTCACTCCCCAAGTGACCGTAACGGCCGGTGCTGTGTCGATCTGAAGCCAGGAGCCAGGAACCTCTTCCAGGTCTCCCATACGGGTGCAGGGTCCCAAAGCTTTGGGCCGTCCTCGACTGATTTCCCAGGCCACAAGCAGGGAGCTGAATGGGAAGTGGAGCTGCTGGGATTAGAACCAGCGCCCATATGGAATCCCGGCGTGTTCAAGGCGAAGACTTTAGCCGCTAGGCCAGCACGCTGGGCCCTGTGCTAAGGATTTTTAAGCATATTTTAAAAATTAATTTTTACAAGATTCCCATGTAAATTGGTTACTGTTTGTATTGTTTTATAAATGAGAGAAGTTAGGTAGAGAGACCGTACTTCTGGGAATATGTTCAGGTATGTTCATTACAGTATCATTTATAATCACAAAAATCAGATAATCTAATTTGTAAGTTGAGTGTTGGTTAAATTGACTGAATTTTCATGGAGTATAATGGAACCTTTGGAAGAAAAGAATGGTCTCTGTGTATTGACATGAAAAGCTATGTAATGTGTCGAGTGACGTACCAGTGTGCTTGTAGGGTCATTGGCTACTGTGCTTAGAAAGTATCCAGAAGCATACGTGAGATACCAGGTTAGGAGTACCTAATGCGGCTTCCATTTTTAATTCGTTTAGCTATTCTGACCTTTACAAAACATGTTTTTGAAAAAAAGGCAGTGAATTTAGTTGGAAAATGTGGAGCAGTTAAATGTGTGTTCTTCTGTACCAAGAGAAAAGTGGGTAGTTTTTTATGGAGGCATTTAGCTATGAGATGGAATTCAGTTCCTTGATTTTGGATTCAAGGGATTTTGATGGTTTGAATTGAGGCGGGTTAAGGAGACATGAAAATAATGAGCAGAGATGCTTTATGATGTTTAGATGCTGTATTACTTTCTTTACAAATGAAATATTTTAAGCATTTTAAATTGCAGGACAATAGGGTTCACATTGGACCAAAAATGGAAATTCGAGTTGTTACATTAGGATTGGATGGTGCTGGAAAAACTACTATTTTGTTTAAATTAAAACAGGATGAATTCATGCAGCCCATTCCCACAATTGGTAAGTTGTAAGTGTTGCTTTTGTTTAGATGTATGTATCTATTTGAAAGGCCGAGGTGGATAGGTAGGGAGGGAGGGACTGGATCGTGGGTGGCCTGTCTCCAGTACTTGGGCCACATTCTGCCGCTTTCCCAGCTGTGTCAGCAGGGAACTGCATCAGGACAGCAGCCTGGACTCCAGCCAGTACTCTATGGGGTTCAGGCAGATGAGAGCTTAACTGGTTCTCTCTCAGCACTGGCACCAAGCATTGCTAGAAACCTTAATGTACATTTTTATAGACAAACTATCTTCCAAGTGAGTCAGTTCTTGGGGTGTTACTTCCTATTGTTGTGATGTCCAGGTGGGCTGTATTTTGTGCCTAAGATACTAGCATCTCACGGGAACATGTAGGCTACAATAGCTCTGGCATTGAAATAGATGGTGGGATATAATTAGAAGGGACAAACTGTTGACAGGACATTTGAGAAAACCAGAGGATGGTGACTCTGGGTGACAGTGGTGATAGGATAATGGTGTTGCATGGTTGGCAAATACATGCATTTCAAGATCCTAAAGACTCTTGCTACAGTTTAGATTTTAGTTGGTTATTAACTGCTAAAGGTATATGTTCCCCATGGAGGATTTGGAGTGAAGTTAGTTAGGCTTCAGCAGATATTGTCGTTTGCAGAGTTTTATAAATCACCATTTGTTATAAACAGTGGTATACCTCTGTTTGATGTGTCACTTCTGGTTAATGTAAATACAGTATAAAGAAACTCTTTTTAAAACAGGTTTTAATGTGGAAACTGTCGAATATAAAAATCTGAAATTCACCATTTGGGACGTAGGTGGAAAACACAAGTTAAGACCCTTGTGGAAACATTATTACCTCAACACCCAAGGTAAGAGTCAGAAGTGACACCTAACTTTACACACTATTAAGGTAACAGTTTTTAACATACTAATTCAACTAGATATTAACCAAAATTTGACTTTAATTCGGCTACAAATTTCTAAAAATTTAATATTTTTATACATTTTAATGCCAATTACCAGATCCTTATTTTAAGAACACGGCAGTGGTCAGACCGAGATGTGTACTTTTTTGGTGTATTCATGATAAACCATCATTTTAAAATAGAGACCATCTTAGCTGTGTACCTGTGATCTGCTGATGTGCTCACTGGCCATGTGGTGGCGCTAGTTTGAATTTCTGGCAGATGGTTTTTGCTGCCAAAGTCGGACCTACACTCATCCATTTACAAACAGCTGCTATTGCAGAGAAACCAGCAGTATCCTGCCTTTGACCAAACTACCTGAATATTATATCACATATTTTCTGTTTTTATTCACATTTCACACTTTTGCCTCCTGTATTAATCGTTTACTGTTACTAAACTAAACTATTTGTGGCTGGTAATTTATAGAGGAAAAACAGGTTTATGTAATGCACACCTTGGTAACAGAAATTGTGTAGAGCATAGTGTTGGCTCTGGAGAGAAACCCACAGGCCCCTCACTTCCTGGGAGTGTGTGTGAGGGAGATGACATGGAGAGAGAGGAGACCAGGAAGCAGCCGTGGTTTCATAACTGTTACTTCCTCCCAGTGGTACATCCTCAGTTTCACTACAATATCACCCAACGCCCTACTTCTTTTGTCTTTTTTCAATTTCTATTTGAAATGATGCTTACATAATTGATCAGGGTGTCAGGGTGGGAAGCATCGAGGGTTAGGGAAAGGTGGGTGTGATCATTGTTTCCAAGTTTTCTGTTTGTTTTTCCTTTATCTCGGGGTGGAGGAGGGGGAGATGAGGGGAGAAGCCACACCCAGCCTCCCAACTGCCCCAGCACCTGGGGGTAGGGAATGGCCACCGTATCGACCCAGGGTCCTCATGTGACGTATGCTCTGAGGGTTTTGGCCAGGTGGTTGTGATAGTTCTAAAACCTTGTTGATCTCGCCAATCCAAAGATAAAGGAATACTTTCAATGTCCATTGGCTGACATAGTTGACCTTAGAATCTCCATTCGCCCAGATATTTGCTGTTACATTTGCAATGTCCTACATTTGTTAACATCATCACACTGGGGAATCAAGCTTCCAATACAATACCTTTGAGGGGACCCAGCTAAACCATATCATAAGATCACACCTCTGTGCCCCACTGTGAGACTTCTGTTCAAGCCACCTATCCCGCAACACAGATGGAAGACTAGGGAACTATTTTTACATTGGGATTTGTTTTTACATTGTTTTGTATGAGCCATAGTTAATAGCAAATGAAATTTTGAATATGAGGAATGGTTGAAAATCTGGGGATTATTTAGGCAAGAGAGAGAGAAAACTTTGCAGAGAGATGATATATTTTTTTTAAGTTTTAAAAGATTAGCTTTTGACAAATAGTATTAAAAGTGATATCAGTAGGTAGGAACTCATAAGAGGCAGAACACTTCGTTAAGAGAAAAATATTGATATACATAACTTGTGTTTGATAGAGCAAGTATTGTAGAGGGGAAAAATAAAACCTGATGATTTCTGTAACTACTATGATAGGTAGCCCTTATATGAAAATAGATTCTAACCATAATGGTATAATTGGAGCATTAAATAAATATTTTTATGTTCATTGCATCGTATCAAATGACTGATTGAGTCTTTTTGTGACTTTTTTGGAAGCTGTTGTATTTGTTGTTGATAGCAGTCACAGAGACAGAATCAGTGAAGCACACAGTGAACTTGCAAAGTTGTTAACGGAAAAGGAACTCCGAGATGCGCTGCTCCTGATCTTTGCTAACAAACAGGTAATGCAATTTTTTCTGAACATTTTAGCATTTTAGTATTAGCATTACTTAATATTGTGTATTCTGTTATAAGATAGATTTCAAAAGAGAATCAGAGTTATGACTTTCTACTGTATTTCAAGTACATTTTCTGTGACAAGTGTAATGCTGCATATTTTTCAGTATAAAAAAAAAATAGTTGATACCAGACAGAAATGTGTATGTGAAGATTCTAATACAGAGAGAACTGGCAAGTGGCTTCAGTTACATTTAAAAATTATTATGGGGAATTAGGAGATTCTAAAGATGGTATCTTGAAATATTTGTGAAAAGGAAGATTTGGGTTGAAATTATGATGAGTTTGAATTGTGAAGAATAAGAGATCCCCCTCCCCCTCTGTGATTAACACAGGGAAAGTGAAATGTCCTTCTCCACATATCAGATTGTGAAAGATGAAAAGGCACAAACTCTTGCTATTTGTTTAGCTTTTTTTGGAGGGCAATTTGGCAAAGCCCGTAAAAATGTTTGGTATTTCCTTTTCCTCTGAAATTCCACCGCTATAGAATGCACATACGTCCCAGTATATATGTAAATGTGTTACGTTTATGTGTATGCTTATGTCTATATATGTCTATATATTCAGTTATGTAAAATGGAATAGTATTTGCATATGGCTGACATACAGGTTCCTATATAATTTAAGTCATCTGTAGATTTATTTTAGTATATCATGCAATGCAAATGCAAGTAATTGTTTGGGGAATAGTGAGAAGAAAAAGAGCCTATTCATATTTAATACATTATTTATGATCCAAGGTTGGTTGAATCCATACATGCAGAGCCCATAGACATGGAGGGCTGGCTGTGTGTGTGGATTTGTAATAGTGTAGGACTTCAGTCAGAGTTCTCAGAGAAGCACTGGTTGATGAGGTGCAGTTCTGATGTTGAAAGTAATGTGGGAAATCTGCTTGTATGATAATGAAAAGATCTATCTTCTACATGTTTTTAAGATCTAACATCTGCATGTTTTTAAGTGTAGAAAGTCTGAAGTGTGTTTTATGATGTTTCTTTGCAAATGTTAAGAAATTTTTGGAAAAATATGTAAGATATTGTCACTGGAATTTATTCCCCAGAAGTCAGGGCGATGGATGTTTGTAGTGAGAATGTTATAACTTCACTATATAAACTCTCTGTATACCATATTTTTTGGCATACTTAACGTTAATTTTTTTAAAGCTGACACACCTTATTACAGTTTGTTGTTTCATTCAGGTTTTGTAGCTTTTTGTTTCACGGTAGGGCTACTCTTAGGCAATACTCATTATCAAGCAATATCTAATTTTGTTCTATTTTTACTAACCTCAGAATAATAATTATTTTTTTTAGATTTATTTTATTTTTATTGGAAAGGCAGATATACAGAGGAGAGACAGAGAGGAAGATCTTCTGTCTGATGGTTCATTCCCCAAGGGGCCACAATGGCTGGAGCTGAGCCAATCCAGAGCCAAGAGCCAGGAGCCCAGAGCTTCTTCTGGGTTTCCCACGTGTTGCAGGGTCCCAAGGCTTTGGGCCATCCTCAACTGCTTTCCCAGGCCACAAGCAGGGAGCTGGATGGGAAGTGGAGCAGCCGGGATTAGAACCGGTGCCCATATGGAATCCCAGCGCATTCAAGGCAAGGACTTTAGCCACTATGCTATCACACCAGGCCCGGAATAATTATTAAAAGATAGATCTATGTTTTACATTTTTTCTAAGCTTCCATTAGGATGCCTTTGGCAAATTTCTATATAAATAATAAATGGAAAAACAGCAATTTGGATAGATTGATAAAAAATGCCGTGTCCGTCTCTTTCAGGATGTTGCTGGAGCGCTGTCGGTGGAGGCCATCGCTGAACTGCTCAGTCTGCACAAGCTGTGCTGCGGCCGGAGCTGGTTCATCCAGGGCTGTGACGCCCGGAGCGGCGTGGGGCTGCACGAGGGCTTAGACTGGCTCTCTCGGCAGCTCGTGGCTGCAGGAGTACTGGATGTCGCTTGATTTTTAAATGCAGCAGTTTTGTTTTAAGAGTTAGTTTTCAAACAATATTGTCATAAGAAATTCTACACCTCAAAGATGATAATTTAGGAAAAAGAATCGTAGATTGGAAAGTAAACACATTGTTTCTTTAAAAAGTTATTCTGTGGTAAAATTTAAATATCGGAGATATCGAATTAAAACAGAGGTTTGTTCAGTCTACCTTTTAAAAGTACATGTTATATCCGTCTTTCAGATGATATGTGACCCGCAGATTGGAAAAGCAGCCGTCACGGAGGGACCAGTGGAGGCTTATTCTAGGTGTCTAACGTAAGCTGTGTGGGCAGTGAGGCTTCACCTGCCTCTTCACAGCATCCTGGCGGCCAGTGGGACTGGCAGGTGTACAGTGAGAATGCAAACTGCACTTTCCGTGTAATGAATCCGTTTATGTTCCGTGTAACAGAACACCTAAGAAGTATGTGCTCTAGAAGAAACTCTATACAGTGTTTTTAGTAACATTTTCTCCTGAAGAATTTTCTATAAAACAGTGAGAGAATGAAATATCTAGGCCTGTTAGATACGTACTACGCTGAAAAATAAAAGCTGTGAAAGTCACCTGATCTCACTTACTGAAAGACCCGCTTCCTGGGCTGACCCCAGGCTCGTGTGTGCTTCCTAGGTCAGAGACCCAACTTGGACCTTCTGTTCTTCAACGCATTTCACAGAAAAACTTTCTGCTCTGTGGGACTGGCAGTAGTGACACAAGTGACCAGGGTAGAGATCTACATAAAAAACTAAGAGAAATAGTTTATAAACAGTGATAAATGCTTATTTACTGTAGAATATTTCCCCACATAAGTGCATTTATGTAGACAATAAAACAGGATCAAGGCTCATGACAAAGCTTTGATAAATTATTTAGGAGGAAAAATAGGTCTAAGGAAGAAAAAGAAATATTCTAAGAGTTTACATTTATTATGCAGTGTTGTGAGTAAAAGAAATTTTGTGCTTTTCATTTTGAAAAGATACTCTCTTATGGAAGCACGATTTATTATATTTAAATAGCTATACTGAGTTTTTTTTAATGCTCTTCATGAAACGGAAGCTTTAAACACATCAGTTGAATTGTAAGTGCTGTAATGTTGAATGACAAGGGGTTACCTTTAGCTGGCGGTGTTTTGGGTTCAGTCTTTACAAATGTTTCTTAAAAACAAGACTTAAAAAATAAAGCATTAAAATCCCATCAGTGTTGTGGGCAACATGTAAATAAGCAAGTTAATATTTTGTCCTTTATATTTTAATTAAAAGGTCATGCTGTTACAAGTGTAGTTTGTGTGCATACGTAGTAGTTTGGAATTAAATTATTTAATGTGACTGATTTCAATTAACTGTGAAAAATAAAGTGTTGCATTTGCCTGTGAGCTCCTGCACTGTTTTCTCTACTAGATAATTTAAAAAGAGTAACACTAATATGTGAACTTTGTAAATTATTTGAGCAGTTTTGTAACTCACATTCTCGGTACATCAGTGGACAGAATTTGAAACTTGTGCTTAGCCTTGATGGTAGTGTATATATCAAGAAAGTCTGCCTGTGGTGACTTTTCTTAGTATTTTCCTCAGGCTTTTATTACTATTTGTGGTTGTGTTTTTTTTCATTACTGATTAGTTAAAATTGTGCATCTTACCCTGGGAAATATCAAGTTTAACAATTTTAGATGTTTTAAATACAATAATTAGGATTTGCCTCCTAGCTGACTTCTGTATTAAGCCTAAATATTATTGTATGATATATGTAAAACCAGTTTGTCAGGTATATCATCCTGATCTATATTCAGGAATGCTTTATAATCACCAGAAACCATTATTCAAACCACATTTATGAACAGTGTAGACAGCAATAAAATGTTATAAAATCATTTGAAAGGAGCAGTGCTATTATTACTATAAAGTCTGTTCTTGAGCCGTGCCTTGTTAGTAGCCAACTTCAGAGTCATCATTTGTGCTACAGTTAACAGACTAAAAAAGGGATGGACACTGACTTGTTTATATAATTTAAGAGGCAGTTTATTTGATAAAGGAGATTTCGAAGTAACTTATTCTGTACTTGCAACATAGATCATATGTATTTATTTTAATATTTATTTATTTTTAGGGGAAGTCAGATATACAGAGAGGAGGAGCGACAGAAAGATCTTCTGTCCACTGATTCACTCCCCAAGTGGCCACAATGGCCAGAGCTGAGCCAATCCGAAGCCAGGAGCCCAGAGCTTCCCCTGGGTTTCCCACACGTGGTACAGGGTCCCAAGGCTTTGGGCTGTCCTCGACTGCTTTCCCAGGCCACAAGCAGGGAGCTGGATGGGAAGTGGAGCTGCCAGGACATGAACTAGCACCCATATGGGATCTTGGCATGTGCAAGGTGAGGACTTTAGCCAATAGGCTACTGCATCAGGCCCCATAGGTCATATTTAAATAATACCAATGTATTTGGAAGGAGGAGCTAAAACTTCATATTGAACTAACTAAACTGTTCTTTTACAGATTTATTTATTTGAAAGGTAGAATTACAGAGGGAAGACAGATCTTTGCTTTTGCTGGTTCATTGTCCAAAGACCACAGCAGCTGGGAGTAGGGCAGGCCAAAGCCTCAGAGCTTTGTGGGTGCAGGAGTCCCAACACTTGGCTCATCTGCGGCATTTCCAGGTGCATTAGTAGGGAATTGAAGCATCTCACTCAAACTGGCACCCATGTGGGATGCCAGCATACGGCTTAACCTGCCCCATGCCACGATGGCAATCCACATGGTTAAACTAAGTTGCTTTTGAAATTTATATTTAATGTTTCATATTAGGATGTAATATTTCAAATGATCACTTCAGGAAATTACTTTGAAAATGTAGCCACAGTCTGTGCACTAACATTGCTAGAGAAAGGCTATTTACCTAATGCTGGGATAGTTTTCAGTTTGCAAAGGGCTAGCTACACACTTTCCTAATCCAGTTGCAGAATGAAAGAATCACTGAATAAGCACAGTGTATCTTGATAAAACACTGAAAAAGCTTTAAAAGAGACATTGCAATGTATTTTTTTTTTTAAGTACCATTCAGGCTAAATTTTCAACACGGCATGGCAGCATTTGTTAGTCAAGCATCTAATCAAAGCGAAAGAATTGTATTTTGTCACCACTTGGTGGCGGTATTACCAAAAAATTAGGTGAAATTAGGTTTTAGCCTAGATGGTTGTCTAAGTATTTAATATTACAACGAAAAGGTAAATGTCATGGTAAAAAATCCTTTTAGGTCCAATTTTATATTCACCTTTTGAAAAGAAGGGCACAGTATTAATGTAGCATATTCCTCCACCTCTCAGGATGCTTAAGTATAAAATGAATGAATCAATCCTGCTGACCAAGGAAAAGTCTAACCTTAGATTTAAAACGTTAAGAATAGGAATTCCCTAAACAGGCCAGCTGAGCATGCCCCCGAACAGGTCCCTGGAAGTGACAAGCAGCAACTGTGGGAGTTACTGTAAGGATATGAAATCAATATGAAACTTCCAGTATCTACTGTTATTAGATAGCAACTTAGTAGATACAACTTGTAGAAAAAAGTGTCCAGTTACATTTGAAAAAAACTAGTAAATGAACTTCCCTGTAAACCCAAGGATTCACGTATTCATTTATTCTAGTTCTTATATTTAAAAATGTATTTTAAAAATACTTAAAATATGTAATATTTTTAACCAAAGGGCCTTCCTATTTATTTGTTGCAGTTTGTCACTATTTCTTAACAATGATCAAGACAAAAATATTTGGTATGAAATGAGAGCTTAATGAAAGAAATGTTACATAATATCTTTTTCAACATAAAAGGGTGGACTACCCGACATGTTTTTGAATACAACCCATCGTATTTAATCGTTGAATATTTGAGTCTCATGATAAATCACCTGCAAGGAATGCTGTTGGTCCAAGTTTTGTCTGTTTTGACATCTACCAGGATTAGAAACAGGGCAATAACAGTCACAGACAGTTCTTAAACAATGGCGTTTAATGGGAAATACAAAAATACCGCACTGTATCTTTGACACATGATCTATAGGTTCAGCAAATCTTAAGGTTCCTATTGTAAAATAATCTTGTGTTTAATTCTGGGCATTTTTACTTATAAATTATATTTACTTGACAGTGATATTTATGATGCTAACATCCTCGTAAGGCTTATCTGTTTTGGGATTGACTTTGACATTGGAGATCCTCTGCACAACCTCCATTCCTTTAGTCACTCGTCCAAATACGGTGTGCTTATTGTCAAGCCAAGGCTGTGGTGAGAACAAACGGGAAAATATTAGCATACCTGTATTTACAGAGGAGGAGGCAGAAAGATGTTTCATCCGATGGTTCCCTCCCCAAAAGGCTGCAACGTTTGGAGCTGAGCCAATCTGAAACCAGGAGCCAGGATTCTCTTCCAGGTCTCCCACGCGGGTGCAGGGGCCCAATTCTCTACTGCTTTCCCAGGCCACAAGTACGGAGCTGGATGGGAAGTGGAGCAGCTGGGACACAAACCAGTGCCCATTTGGGATCCTCACGTTTGCAGGTGGAGGTTTAGTTTGTTGAGCCACCATGCCAGTTCTAATTTCACTGTATTTTTGAAAATACGTAGAACAGTTTTTGTTTTTTAGGATTTATTTATTCAAAAGTTGAGAGTTGGGCCTGACGTGATAGCATAGTGGTTAAAGTCCTCGCATTGCTCCCTGCTTGTGGCCTGGGAAAGCAGTCGAGGATGGCCCAAGGCCTTGGGACCCTGTACCATGTGGGAGACCCAGAAGAGGCGCCTGGCTCCTGGCTCCTGGCTTCGGACTGCCTCAGCTCTAGCTGTTGCGCTCACTTGGGGAGTGAACCATCAGATGGAAGATCTTCCTCTCTGTCTCTCCTCCTCTCTGTATATCCACCTTTCCAATAAAAATAAATAAATCTCAAAACAAAAAAAAGTTGAGAGTTAACAGAGTGGGAAAGATGGAAAGAGAGAAATCTAGTTCACTCCCATGAAAGCTACCATGGCCGGGGCTGGGACAGGATCTAGGAAGCAGGAGCTTCATTTGGGTTTCCCACACTGGGGGCAGAGGCCCAAACACTTGGACTGTCTTCTGCTGCTTTTCCTGGGTCATCAGCAAGGAGCCACATGGGAAGTGGGACAGCCAGGACTTACACTGCGTCCGTATGAGATGCTGGTGTTGCAGGCAGTGCCACCAAGCACAGTGCTAGCTCCTTGACAGTCAACTTTATGCCTTTAAAAGGTTATTCTGAGTTTATGTGGAAAAATGTCTCTAGGGGATTGGGTAGGCGCCCCTGCACAGTCAAAATCTACAGACCATCAGGTTCCTTTATATAAAATGGCGTGCTATCTACTGTATTAGCACAAATACTATATTTTAGGTGCGGTATCCTAATCCTATCATTCATGTAATTTAGTCATTTCTAGATTGTTAAACCTAATATCATGTACATGTTATGTAAACAGTTGTTAGATCATATTATTCAGGGTATAACAATGAAAAGTCTAGTGCTGAAATGGCTTTCGCTCCCCAGTATTTTTGATTGGTGACTAGTCTAATCAGCAGATAGAGCCCGCAGAACTGGAGGGCTGACTGATGCTCAACATCTTCATCTCTCAGATCAAAGGATGCTAGCAGATGCTCGCAAGAGGCAGGCTGCTCTGCATGACTCAGTTATGGTTAAAACTCCAAAAGAACTCTTAGCTGAAGGTCTCAGGGGTGGTTTAGAATAGTTCATATAAAGCAGCATGTGCTCTGGCATTACACAGAAGAGGAGTTCAAATGCTAGCTGTGATGATCGGTTTTTGGCAAGCTAACTGTCTCACAGTTTGTTCCTTCATCTATTACTGAAAACCAGGGATGGCGAAATGAGAAGTGACGTGATATTATACGACAATATGTGCCTAGCAGATAAAGTATACTTTTATAAGCTTGTACAACTGCACACCAATAATGGTTAGATCATCATATAGTAAGTAATATATGTATATATGTATTTTTTTTACTGGAAAAGCAAATTTCCAGAGGAGGAGAGACAAAGATCATCCACCCTCTTATTCTCTCCGCAAACAGCTGCAGAAGCTGGAGCACAGCTGGGACAAAGGCAGGAGCCTCTTCCAGGTCTCCCACGGTGGGACAGGGTCCCAAGGCTTTGCACCATTCTCCGTTGCTTTCCCAAGCCATAAGCTGGATGCTGGATCAGAAGTGGGGCAGCCAGCGCCCCTGTGGGATGGCGGAGCTTGCAGGCAGAAGATTTGCCACTTGAGCCACTGTGTTGGTCCTGAGCATCATATATTTTATCAAACCTAAAACAGCACTGATTTGGCATATTATATTCTGATATTGCAGATACTGGGGGAAATGTCTTAAAATTTCCACCATTTTGAAGATACTGAAACAGATCAACAAAAGTGAAATAAATCCTTTAAGGCTATAAAATTAGTAGGGGCAGAGTAAGATCCATTAGCCATTGAAGCTCAAGAATTTTTAATCACAGTCCAATTCGCTTCGGATTGCATGAAAATGTTTGGAGGCTGTACTGTGTTGTGGGGATGTGAAACTACCACCTGAAGGTGCAGCATCCCATATGGGTGCTGGTTCATGGCCCAGCTGCTCCACTTTTGTTCCAGCTCCCTGCTAATGTGCCTGGGAAAGCCGGGGAAAGTGGTTGGGCCCCTGCACCCACAAGAAGACCTAGAGGAAGCCCCTAGCTCTTCAGACTGGCCAAGCTCTGGCTGCTGCGATCACTAAGCCAGTGAATCTGTCTGTTTCTTCCTCTCCTCCTCTCTACTTGCTTTTCAATTAAATAAATTGTAGAAAATACTTTTATTTGATATGTCAAAATTATTTAATTTTCTTTCCTAATTGCTTTCATTTGCATAACACAGTAGATCTAAATAAAGCAGAGGACAAACTTCCACTGAATTAATTCTCTTACATCATAACCATGGATCTGTGGTTTAAAGGAATGATGTACTTACCGTTGGTACTACTGTTATGAAAAACTGTGATCCATTAGTATTTGATCCAGCGTTGGCCATGCTGAGTGTGTATGGTCTGTCATGCCTTAATGTTGAATGAAATTCATCTTCAAATTCTCCTCCCCAAATGCTTTCTCCTCCCATACCAGTCCCTGTTGGATCTCCTGTCTGAATCATGAAGCCCTTAACAGGAAAGAGTACAAAAGCATATTACACTGTATTTTTCTATTTCTATGTACTCCACGTATACACAAACACACACATCCACCCACACATTATTTCATACTTTGGCGCAAAAACAAAAATTAATGGTAAATTGACTTTAGTGCATAAAAAAGTTGAAATTTTCCACAAAACACATTTGCCATGAACTTTCTGAAAACTCTTTGTATACATGGACTTCAAAATTGTTTGTACCTAAATTAAAAAAAAAAATTTTAATTTTGAGAGGCAGAACTAAGAAAGGGACAAAGACAAGAGAGTTATTATCCACTTGCTCAATCTTCAAATGCCATGTTGGCCAAGACTGGGCTGGGCCAAATCCAGAAGCTAGGAATTCAATCCAGGTATCCCACATGGGCTGCCGAATCCCAGCTACTGCAGACATCGCGTAACGGCCTCCAAGGGGCTGCACTAACAGGATACTGGAGTCAGGAACTCTGGCTGGGAATCAAGCCACGGACTCACGTGGGATGTGGCATCCCAATCAGTACCTTCACTGAGAGGCTGAACACCGGGGCTGTACCTAGATCAGCCTTCTGGTTTAAAGACACGAACCATATTTTATAATACAATGAATTCAATCAGTTAATACTGTCATTACATTTTATGACCTAAATAGGATTTTATGTCTGATATAATTCCTTCTTCTCGCCTATCTGCAATTACTCTGGATTTCCAGAAAGTCCATTTCAATCATTTCTTTGCAACACTGAGATCTGATTTTGCCATTTCTAATCGAGAACTCTGTCACTGCCCCATTCACTTTATGGAAGGATGCTTAGAATTCTGAAGCTGAGCCCATATGCTTCTCGAATAATAGGATTTAAAGGGTTACTTTCTGCATCTAGATCTAGGTAGCTACCAGGAATAGGTTAACCATGGTTATTGGTTTTACCTTAGCATGCCTTTCTGCCCATCATCTTACTCTCTGCTTGGCTGCTGCCAGACACTGCTGGCGTTTACCTAAAAAGGCAGCCTTGTCACCATTCCCATCCTTGATCTTAGCTGTTCACAATGACCCACTTTGGTTTGGCTTTATTAGCCAATTTTCCCTTTTTTCCAAAATTTACTTAATGTGAAAAAGAGAATTCCTTTGGCTGGCAACCTTAGGCTATAAAATAATCTATTCTTTCTTAAATCATATGAAATATGTGTAACTTACCTTAATTATACGGTGAAATGTATGTCCATTGTAATAACCATTTCTGCTATGAACACAGAAGTTTTCCACTGTCTTAGGGCACCTAGTAAGATGTAAATACGTATGAAACAGACTCAGGGCATCTTAAGATAAAACTTGTTGTAGCTCAGCTTCCTAAAGATATTGTCAATGCCTTCTGAATTTTTGGAAAGCCAGTCATTTTCCTAAACTCTTCTAATATCAGGACAAGCAAGAGTTCAAAGAGCATCCCAGAAGTAGCATATTTTTATTTTTTCAAAGTAGCATCTTGGTGTTTATTAATTTTGGAGTTTGAAAAAAAATTTTCATTTCATTTAGCAACTAAGAAGATACAATCACAGCACCTTAGAGTGCTTTGACTTCCTGGGAAAGGTAACACTCTTATTAAAACTATGTCATTAAACTGACACCTTCCTGCTGAAGCTTATGCATAGAAAGGACATCTCCTAAATGTAATCAACACTGAATGACAATCATAGTCAAAATATGAAGCCCCCCAATTCTAATTTTACCAAATGATCTCATGTGAAGTTATCCAGATATGAAAATTCATAATTTTTAAAAAAGATTTATTTATTTTTATTGCAAAGTGAGATTTACAGAAAGTTCTTCCGTCCAGTGGTTCACTTCTCAAGTGTCCACAATGGCCCAGAGCTAAGCCGATCTGAAGGCAGGAGCCAAGAGCTTTTTCCGGGTCTCCCACATGGGTGCAGGGTCCCAAGGCTTTGGGCCATCCTCAACTGCTTTCCCAGGCCACAAGCAGGGAGCTGGATGGGAAGTGGAGCTGCCGGGACATAAACTGCCACCCATATGGGATCTTGGCACATCAAGGGGAGAACTCTAGGCACTAGGCTACCACGCTGGGTCCCAAATTTTATATATTTTTATACTGTCCAGAATGTTTTTTTAGCTTTTCTTCAATGAACACCCTTAGTTATTTTTCTTGGAATTCGTGTGTGAAGTTTATAACTACTGAGCTAAAGAGGACGTAGTGCATTCTAGCAAGTTTCAGGAAGAAAAAACATAATTGGCTTTCTAATGTTGGTAATGATACACATTTGGATATCATTTATATTCATTACTTTCACAGCTGAAATATTATAAACCTGTGGTTATATAAGGAAGTATAAAGTTGTCTCATGGTCTAGCAGAGTAGTTACTAAGCGTAGGAATGTGTGCTCCATGAAATGTGCAAATTTTTCACAATTCCTGCAGTCAGAGTAGTGATTTTAAGATTCTTCAAATACAATACATTTCATTGGTATTTATACAAACACAAAATAGTACATACTCCACGGGAAACAGCTTGATGTGAATGTCTCCCATGCTGGTGTGGATAATGGCACTATCTGAGACTCGCTTAGGCCCTTCAGCTTGAGTGGCGGCCATGACTTCTTCTTTAGAAGGTTTCTCATTAAACACATCGCGGTCAGAATCTGCACTTTTTGTGTCTTCTGGTTCTCGTTTGGTAAACTCAGAAAGGAAAATAAAAAGCGAGTGAATGAAATTTTTAGTTGGCAAGAACTGATGAATAGAAAAATTTCACTTCTGATAAAGTATTTGAAGAATTCACATCAGTATAAAGCTTTCCTTTGGCATTACTTCCTATCATAAGTAAGTCATTCAACTTATTTACTTACTATGAAAATAACCCATGTAATGAGCATGCACTCTGATTTAATTTCCTTTGGGCTCGTACTGATTTGTAGGACTATTAATGCCTTCCGGGACATCCTGGTGTGCCTGGTGTTACTTCCGGGACATCCTGGTGTGCCTGGTGTTACTTCCGGGACATCCTGGTGTGCCTGGTGTTACTCACTCACTACCAGTCTGAATTCCAGTTCCGCATTTAGTAGCGATGTGACTCTGGGGAAGAGACTCAATCGTATTTCCTCATTCATAATGAGATATAATAGTGAGTAATGCTCAATACAGGTGACTGTAAGATTAAATGGATACAAAGTGCTTAGAAAATAAGGCCTAATACAGAGTGTACTAAATGTGTATCAACAATGATTATTACTGGTGAATAGTGCGAGGCAGGGTGAGGATTCACGTAGATGAATCAGTCATGGAGCTTGATGGTTCTTTATAATCTCATCAGCTCTACCTAATTCTGGAACTTGGGAGGAAAAAAATGCCAATTTTGAGTGAAATTGTAGAATCTCAGGATATACAGAGTGTGAGAGTAGAAAAAAATCCTCAGTTGTTAAAACTCTGGACGCCTTCATTTCTATTTCTTTTCCTTGACTGCTAGTAAGTAGATACTCTCTGTCAATGAGCTCTCTCTGAGGCCAACTGGTTTTCAAATGATAAAGCTAGCACAAAATCCCTTTCTTGCTAATGTCATTTGTTGCCTTCCTTCGATACATTCCAAATGTACAATCAAGTGAAAAGTTTTTAATATAACATTGGATCTTTCCATTTTCAAAGCAATGACTTACCTGTTGCGTTATTTACTTAGATTAATTTTTTTAAAGTTTTCTTGATTTAACTCACGGATTTGTAAAGTACAATTTCATAATTTTCATAATGTTGAATGTCATAAAGGGAGTATAAAATTCATGTATTCAAGGATATACTACTTGAATTTTCATTAAGAAAATGTAATTCTAAAATAGTAAAAGAAAATTTACAACAACAGTTTAGGTGTTTCAAGCACTGAGTTCACACAGTTTTTGTTTTTCTATTTCCTCAAATCTTACGACACACATGTGTGCTTTAACCACTATTATGTTTGAAGAAAGCAAAAAACATAAACTCTACTAAATATTTTTAATCAAGTGGATGTAAAATTAATGTGTTGTTATTGCATATCAATAATTCTTATTAGAGTTTATTTCACAACTGAGTTGAACTAGATGAAACAAGACAAAAATATTTTCACATATAGAAATGGCTCAAAATTAAAAGCAAAACTCATTTTAAAACTGCTCACCAATTTTAGGTGGGAGGTTTGGCTGAGGGAGGAAAACTAGTTTTCACGTTTATATCAAATGCTTGCCACATTAATAATATCAACTGCTACGCCATCTTGTAATGAATATACTTATCAGGGGTGGGCATACTGCAGGTGGCTGCTTTTTATGAATTTTGTCGATTTAAAGAGAAGGAACAGTGCATTACAGTAACAGTTTTTTTTTTTTTTTTAAGATTTTATTGTTATTGGAAAGCCGGATATACAGAGAGGAGGAGAGACAGAGAGGAAGATCTTCCATCCGATGTTTCACTCCCCAAGTGAGCCGCAACGGGCCGGTACGCGCCAATCTGATGCTGGGGCCAGGAACCTCTTCCGGGTCTCCCACGCGGGTGCAGGGTCCCAAAGCTTTGGGCCATCCTCGACTGCTTTCCCAGGCCACAAGCAGGGAGCTGGATGGGAAGTGGAGCTGCCGGGATTAGAACCGGCGCCCATATGGGATCCCGAGGCATTCAAGACGAGGACTTTAGCCGCTAGGCCACGCCGCCGGGCCCTACAGTAACAGATTTTGTATCATCTTGAAGAAGACACTAAGACCCAAAAACTTATCAAGTTATGATTTTTATCCACAAAATATGTGTCAAATAATGACAGGGGAAGTGCAAGAGGAACACATGCAGATACATCTAAGTCAGACTCGATGCTAAGAGAAGGCTTCGAGGAGCAGGCACGGTGCTGCACGGAGCTCATTCTCTGCCTGTGCAGCCAGCAGCCCATGTGGACACTGGTTTGTGTCCTAGCTGCCACACCTTGAATCCAGCTCTCTGCTAATGGCCTGGGAAAACACAGAGCTGCTAGATCTATGTGGGAGACCGGGAAGAAGCTCTTGGCTTCCGGCTTCAGACAGGTCCAGCTCAGGCTGCAGTGGCCATCTGGGAGTGAACCAGCAGAAGAAAAACCCCTCTATCTGTAATTCTCACTTTCAAGTAAAATAAAGAAAAAGAAAGTGACTTCCAATGAGAAAACTAAAGTATGACTAGGAGTTGGGGAGAAGAGTGTTTTGGGCAGAAGGAATACCTTTGTAAAAGCTGCAGATTTTAAAAGAGAGAGAGACAGAGAGAGATTTCAGTGCTTTTGAATGGGCTAATTTCAGTATGATCATGGTAGCAAATGAACTAACTATGAAAATGGGTGTACAAATGAGGAACGTCAGCTGCCATACAAAGGAGAGTCAGTAAAGGGTTTTCGTAAGTTCTGACTGGGCACGGTGTGGTAGTCTAGCGGCTAGGGTCCTTGCCTTGCATGTACTGGGATCCCATATGGGCGCCTGTTCTAATCCCAGCAGCTCCACTTCCCATCCAGCTCCCTGCTTGTGGCCTGGGAAAGCAGTTGAGGATGGCCTGAAGCCTTGGGACCCTGCACCAGCATGGGAGACCCGGAAGAGGCTCCTGGCTCCTGGCTTTGGATCGGCTCTACTTGTGGCCATTTGGGGAATGAATCCGTGGATGGAAAAAAATCTTACTCCTTGTCTCTGTAAATCTCACTTTTCAATAAACAAATAAATAAATCATATTTTTCTAAAAAAGAACTATTTTGAATGCAATTATAACCATAGCCACTAACTTCTTATCTAAGCACAAATTACCAGAAACCAGACTGAAAAATTTCCAAAACATGATGGAAAAAAAAAAGGGACAGAAATATTTAGAATCAACTTCTAGTTAAAATTCTACAATACTAATGTTGTACTGTGATATTCTGGCTGTTCAGAGAATCTGCAGTTATTGCCAACATTCTCTTCAGCTGAAGACTTAAGCCAAGAAAAAAAAGCTCTCACGTTAGGTCTGCCTTCTAGTACTTTCACATACCATATAAAATCTGTTCTTCTTAAAGGACGTGCAGACGATGGTTGGGTCAGCCTGCATGTTCTGGAGAACGGGGTTTTCTGAAGCTTTCATCTCTATGGTTGTTGCTGCATGATGCTTTTTGGCTATCCCCTGAAACAAAGCCAACTGCATCACTCTGATATTTTCTTGCTTGCCTAAGATCCGCACACAACTGGAAAACATAACAATGTTTTACCTGATAAAATCATCAGAATTAATTCTAATCAATAATGACAAACTCCTAAAGTCAATAACACAAACAATCCACTTGAAAAATGGGCCCGGCATGATAGCGTAGTGCTTACAGTCCTCGCCTTGCACGCGCTGGAATCCCATATGGGTGCTGGTTCTAATCCTGGAGGCCCCACTTCCTATCCTGCTCTTGTGGCCTGGGAAAGCAGTCAAGGACGGCACAAAGCTTTGGGACCCTGCACCTGCGTGGGAGACCCGGACAAGTTCCTGGCTTCGGATTGGCACAGCACTGGCCATTGCGGCCGCTTGAGGAGTGAATCATCAGACGGAAAAATCTTTGTCTCTGTCTCTCCTCCTCTCTGTATATCCGCCTTTCCAATAAAAATAAATAAATCTTTAAAAAAAAAAAGAAAAATGGGCAAAGCACCTTAACCAATACTCCATCAGAGGACATATACAGATGGCAAATGAAAAGATGTTCCATATCATGCATTACCAGGGAAATCCAAACTAAAATACAATCCCAGCGCACCGGTCAGAATGGCCAAATCCAGGACACTGTCGATATGAAATGCTGCCAAAGGATGTGGGCCAACAGGAGCTCTCATTCACTGCTAGTGGCAATACAAAAGGGAGCAGCCACTTCCAAAAACAGCTTGATGTTTTCTTTGCAAATGAAATACACTTGGGGCTGGCATTGTAAGCCACCGCCTGTGATGCTGGTATCCTACATGGGCACTGGTTTGCGGCCTGGCTGCTCCACTCCCGATCCAGCTCCCTGCTAATACATCTGAGAAAGTACTGGAAGATGGCCCAAGTGCTCGGGTCTCTGCATGCATGTGGGAGACAGATAGGGAAGTCTTAGCTCCAGTTTATAACCTGGCCCCATCTGGCTGTTGGGGCCATCCGGGGAGAAAAGCGACCAGTGAACACAAGATTTCTCTGTCTCTCCATGTCTACAACTGTAACTCAAATAAATAAATATTTAAAATATGATTCAGCCATTGTGTTCCCTGGTTTGTATTCAAAAGAGTTGAAAAATTCTATGTCTAACTAAAAAAAATTCTATGTCTAACTAAAAGAAATCAATCTGTAATGCTACATACTGTATTTTCCTCAATATATGGAATTCTAGAAAAGGCAAACTATAGAAAAAATAAAAATATTAGGGCTTGTTGTGGTAAGTTAGGAAGACAGATGGTCTTAGCAGAGAAGACTTTTTTAGGGCAGTGAAAAATTCTGATTGATAATACAATGAGGGACCAAGTCATTACACATCTGCCCAGACCCACAGCGTGTAAACACATTACCCCAAGATAAGCTATGGATTCCGCGTGATAATACGTGATCACAGCTTGTCAATACAGGATCACTAGTTGTCACCAATGCCCGACTCTGGTGGAGAACGTTGGTAACTGGGGTTATGCACGCATTGGGCTGGGAACACGGGGTATATGGGAAACTCCTGCAGTCTCTACTCAATTTTGCTATGAATATAAAACAGTCTTCCAAAAGCCTATGAGAATAAAATACAGAAAAAAATTCACTATACAATCAGTTCCCTGTATCTGTAGGCTCTTCATCCATGGTTTTAAACAAAAATTTTAATTAAAAAAACATTCAAAATTGGGGTCAGGCGTGGTGGCATAGTCAGTTAATCCTCCACCTGCAGTGGCAGTGGCCAGTTCTAGTCCTGACTGCTCCACTTCCCGTGCAGCTCCCTGTTGGTGATCTGGGTAGGCAGCGGAGGATGGGCCAAGTGCTTGGGCCCCTGGACCCACATGAAAAACCTGGAAGAAGTTCTTGTCTCCTAGCTTTGGACTGGCTTAGATCGGGCTGTTGTGGCCATTTAGGAAATGAACCTGCAAAAGGAAGATCTTAAAATAAATAAATCCTTAAAATACTCAAAATAAAACTGTATAGTTCTGAATGTGTATAGTTGTTTCTTATCAGTATTTCCTAAACTGTTCAATATAATATTTATATGACATTTACATTGTCTTTATGTAACAGAAGTAAAACGGAGATGACTTAAAGTAAACTACAGGGGCCCAGCACAATGGCTAAATCCACACTGTACAAGGGCCGGGTTCCTATATGGGAACCATATAGTTTGTGTCCCTGTTGCTCCACTTCCCATCCAGCTCCCTGCTTGTGGCCTGGGAAAGCAGTCGAGGACGGGCCAAAGCCTTGGGATTCTGCACCTACATGGGAGACCCGAAAAAAGCTTCTGGTCTCTGACTTTGGATTAGTTCAGCTCCAGCTGTTGTGGCCATTTGGGGTTTGATCCAGCAAATAAAAAAGATCTTTCTCTCTGTCTCTTGTTCTCTCTGCAAATCTGATCTTCCTTCCCAATAAAAAACAAATAAGTCTTAAGAAAAAATTAGTCTCTACAAAACAGTCCCTTCTAGCAGGCATCGTCATGGTGTCAGGCGGAGGCAGGGATGCTGCCTGCTCTGCTGGGGAGGATGCTGCGGCTCGCAGAGGGGGAGAGTCAAGGAGAAAAACGAAGAAAACCAGTGGATGTGCACAGGTTATTTATAAACCCACGCAGTTTTATGTAAGGAACAGGAATAGCTACAGTTTGGTATCTATAGGAATCCGGGGCAATATCCTTTATACAGTGAACATGCAATTTAATGTAGTCCTACTAGTTCTATCTTTCTGTAAACCTTCAAAGATTTTACATTGCCAGGAGCTATGAATGTTTGTATATATGTTTGAATGTAGAGCACAAAGGCCTTTTTCTGTCCTTAAAGTAATCCTTAAATTCTTTTAATTTATATTCAGTGACAATATCTGATTATAGCTATTTTGTATTAGGACCAAATGGACTATTTGCACAAAAGGCTTATTGTGGTTTCATGCATTTTAGCTTCTGATTCTATGTCTAGCAGGATGTAATGCCGAATTCTGTGGTTAAAATATTTGGCAACATTTAACATGAGCCAGGCTAATTTAAATCAATAAGCAAAAGACAGACTGAAACTTGTTAAAAAAAAAAAAAACTTGAAACTGTGCGTATCTTCTTTCCATTTCTTTTATAAACACGAGTGGAAACTTTTTACATAAGATTATAAACAACCAAGAGACACAGAAAATCCAGTCAAAACATTTGGTTAAGTTTAGACATTTGGGACCATGCCACTTGTCTTGGAACAAACAAAACTACCATTGTTCCCCTGATGGAGGAACTGCTCTCCCATAAATGCATTTTTGAAAACACACATCATAAGTGAAGCTTACCGGTTTGTCTCTACATTTATCACTTTAATGCCCAGCATTGTTCCATAGAGTACGAAGTGTCCAGTTTCATCAAAAACTATGTTAATTAACCTTACGGCATCCACTTTCTCCAATTCACGTTCTACAGCCATTCGTCGGCCAAATTCCATGTCTGGTAGCTGTTGCCTCATTTGCTGCAGTTCAGTAAACATCTAGGAAAGAAACCACGTATTAACAAAAATGCTACATACACACATACACACAATTGAAAAGTCTGGAAAAAATGAAAAGATAAGTATTTTGGTGCAAAATGTTTTTCAAACTCCACAGTACACACGTAGCATGTATTGTTCACGTATGTACATGTAACAGAAGGCATGAGGATTGAACAAAAGCAGAATACACATTGAGCACCACTGCTCTATACATACATATATTAACAGATTCTAATCAGTGTAAGTAGAAACAAAAAGATACTAGTAAGCTTCAAAGTATTTTAACCTAAGTGGTAACTAAACTCTTTATATTTAATAGAATACCTTCTAGAACAGATCAGCCGTCTTTTAAAAAAGCCTAAGATCATCACTTCATAATCAAATACAATGCACACCACACATAAAAACATCCCAGTAGCTAGAGGTGAAAGCCATCTTAAACTGTTTTAGCCCAATATATCCAATGTATTATTTCAACATTAACAATATAAAAATGAAATTACTATTTTAAGACAGTTCAGCTTTTCAGCACACTTTAATTTGGACGAGACCCATCAAGGGCTCAGCTGCCACTGTGGCTAATAGCTACCTGGAATGCTGTAAACTATGAGCTCCTGAGGCAAACACTCATTTTTCCTCCCTGAGAATAAACTCCTACTATCTCATGATTTATAACAAATTCATCGTAGTATATAAAGTATTTCAAGTTATTTTGACATTGGGCAGTTAGGTTACTTTATGGATGCATGTGATTCAGGAGAAAGGTATTTTTTGTTTCCCCTCTTTTGTGTACCCTATAGAGTTTGGAAAATTTGGCTTACTTTTCTTTTGATATGAACACACCATTTTCATGCTAGGGGTCACATCTCAGTTACTATATATTAGTACACTTAAACCTTCCAAAAATATGAGGGTGCTTGTATTCAATTTTTTAGACAAGGTTTCAAACACAATTCAAAAGTACCTCTCCATTGCAGATAAAAATAAACTAGACATGTCCCATTTACTTCCATCTTTCATTCTTATTTATGTTAACTGAAAACCTACAGGTGGTTTCTTTCTTTTTTTTTGGAAAATGTGATAATAACATCATATAAAATTTAAATAGCAGAAGGAGTTGAGTTGGTTAGGTACAAGCATGAGGCCAGAGTCTTACAGCCAAAAGGCGTTGTTGTCTTGTATCTGGTCTCAAAGACACACACACACACACACACACACAGTGTTGCTTATTTGTATCCCAGGAATACTTAAGATGACTTGGTTTTTAAGGCATAAGGTTTACAAGAGGGCAACTGTCCATATGAAAGCATTTCATAAATTAACCTAACCTTTTAAGTACCAACTCAGAATCTCTTCCCTGTATTCTAGTTTTTATAACAGAGTTTCTATAATAGGTAACTGTATGGCTACAACAGACCCTGTAAGCTTCAATTACAACTAAAAGATACAAATTCACATCATCCCATTCAATTTCTCACTTGTTAAGCCAGGATTTGAATCTATTAGAAGGTCCTCAACTTCCCAACATGGAACTATGAAATTCTGGGTATTACTGGTCACTTGCATTGTCAGGAACCAATGAAACATACTTTTCTTTTGTAAATTGTTATTCTGAATTACAATTTCTCTCACAAGCTTTCCTCCTGACCTCCTGGTTCCATTTCATTCCTATCATTTCAACAAGTATTAGGAAAATAAAGAGACAGAATGGATTGAGCATCACAAAATACCTGAGATTTAACCAGAGAGGGTCTACCTAAGAAGCCGTTGAACTTGACTGGACAATAAGATGCTGGACTCTATGTTTGGTATATGCTTGCAATGAGGGAATCTCAACTGAACTTGAACTATGGTTATGCAACAAGGTGGAGGAATCCACCATGGTGGGAGGGTTTGGGGAGGGGTGGGGAGAATCCCAGTACCTATGAAACTGTGTCACGTAACACAATGTAATTAATGAATAAATAAAAAAAAACCCGAGATTTACACATATATACATATATATCTCAAATACATACACAAATATATTCCTCAGGAAAATATTCAGAAAACAGAGTCTGGAGTATAGACCACATACAGGAGGTTTATAAACCATATATAGGAAGTTTATAATCCAGACTCTGGAAGGAATGTAATTTGGTAGAGTTTAAAGATCATCTTTAAACCACCATTAAGAGAAGAAAACATCCAGAAAGTAATGTTTTTAAATCTGAGTGGAGATCTATTTTATTTCGACGAAAAAATTTGTCATGATGATCATTTGGTTAGCAACAGAACTTGACACTTGTCTGCGTTTATACTAGTTCAGGCAGACAGCACTAATTCATGATCACCTGACAACAACAAGAAGAGTGTCATTCAGAGCGGTTGACAGACTTTTTGAAGTACTTAATGCTGGGAATGCAGTGTGAAGTAGTCCTTGCCCAAGACTGTACAGCTGACACCAGACAACAAACATTCTTGTTAGAAGGGCTCAACCCATCCATTGTCAGATTCAAATACTGTAAGCACCCAGAGAACCTTCTGAAGCAAAGCAGTTGATGAGACTCAAAGACACCACTGAACTCCGGGGAAAAGTTCATATTCTACAACTATATAGTCTAATCAATTCCTTAATAAGAGGTGGCTAGAGTCACGAGTAATTCTGTGTCAGTTACTTTCTTTAGCGACAGAGAAACATTGAGTCCAAACAGTGGACATGGAGCTTAGTCCTCGGTGGGTTATCACACAGCACCTACATGCTCTTAGGAACAGAGCAATATAGTCCCATTAGACTAGACTGCTTCAGACAGGGCGGATGAGGGAAGCTTCTGACAGCAAGGTCCCCTTCAGTTACAATGTGGACAGTGAGTTGCCATCAGCCATGGAGAAGATATCTCTCCAGGGAGAGGAAATAACTAGCATATACAGAGGCCTGGGGAGGGGCATGTTGGAAAAACTGCAAGGTGGCCCAGAGTGCTGGAGTAAGGGGCAGAGGGCTGTGGGATTTACAGCAGGCAGCGGCCACACCACGGTGGGTCATTGTTTTGTTGTTGATCCTAAGGACAGGAAGTCATTGAGAAATTCAAGGTGAAGAAATGACATACCAGGTACATGGTTCTGAAAGGCTGCTCTGGGTGGACTGCTAGCACGAAGCCAGAGCAGACACAGGCAGTGGGCTATGTGTTCAGTCAGGCTCAAGATTATAAACTAGGCTAACGACAGCTAGGCTGAAAAGACACTGGTGATTGAAAGCACACTTGGGAGAATCGGCAGTCCAAGACGGAGATGCAAGGACAGAGTTAAGGTGGCCACACGTTGCTGGCTTGCGTATCCAGTAGCCATACGGAGAGTGGCACTCTTCTATTAAGGAAACAAAAGAGGGTTCTACCCAGGTTTGTTCACAATAGAAAGCTATAGAAATAAATGTGGGAGAATACAGCAGTGGAGTTAGGACAGAAGCCAGGCCTAAACTGGATTTTGAGGATCATTACGAGGATGAATATGCAAATAAAACTGGAAAAAAATATCCAACCAAATAAACAGGGAGTAGCTTGTTTGAAAAATATCATGTAACATACCCAAGACAAGATAGAAGATAGCTCAATAGTGTTTTAAACTGTAAGAAAAAACAATGATCTGAACATCTATTTCCAAAAGAAAAACCCAAAACAAAAAACCAAAAAAAAACCACCCACCTTTTAAGAAACTGCATAAAATACATTTTAAGAGTAAAATGAGATTACATTGCACTTACACTTAATGATTCATCGAAGACTCGCATCAGTTTTCCAGTTAAAAACCTGAAAATTCTAACTTTTCTATCAGAACCAATAGTAGCTAATTTCTTCCCGTCAGGTGAAAAACATATGCTGGTTGGGTAAGCTTTGCACTTGGCAAATTCATATAAGTCTGTGTCCGTTTTATATTCCCAGTTCACATTTTTAGGGAATTTGTATTCGTGAGGAGGTCCAGTCCAGTACTCAATCATCCCAGACTTGTCCGAAGAGACCACCGCTCTGTAAACTGGGTTCAGCCGTATTTGAGTAAGAGGTGACGTATGCAGTTTGTCAAAAATATGAAGCGGCTGGTTATCTCCTCGACCATCATAAATGAAGATTTTTCCTGTACTCTTCTCGGAGGCAGCAACAGAAGATATGGCATCTCCAGGGCAGTAGATCCACTCACACTGTCCCGGAGAATAGCTGCAACAGCAAAGAATTGGGAGGCAGGAGAAAAACCACAGTCAGTCCAAGCAGGCAACCCTCCTCGCCCCAACACCCCGAAGTTGCATGGCTAGTGACTTAGACTTGGCTCCTTGGGTCACAAGTACCAGAGATACAGAATCGGGGGAAGCACTCAAGAATAAATACCAAATATTCCCTTCCTGACCTTATCGATGCAGTGAGAATAACTTCCTGTGACCTTTCAAACAAGAGAATTAGGCAGAGCAGTTCACGAACCTCCCTTGGGCAGAGAAGGAAACTAATCAGACTGTAGCTTCGAGCTACTCTGACACACTGTTGTTGGGATGCCTGTAATATCCATGTACAACTTTCTTTTAAATAGATTAGCACATAATATACTTCATAAATCCATCCTCAAATATTTAAAATGAAGATATTTTAGGTACGAACATGCTCAAAAGAAAAAAAAATCTGTCCTATTATACTCATCATTATTAATTAGTTCTGATGTTTAAAGGAGAGACAGAAAGATCTTCCATCTACTGGTTCAATCCCTAAGTGGACACAATGGCTGTAGCTGAGCCGATCCAAAGCCAGGAGCCTGGAGCTTCTTCTGGGTCTCCTGTGTGGGTGCAGGGTCCCAAAGCTTTGGCCCATCCTTGACTGCTTTCCCAGGCCACAAACAGGGAGCTTAATGGGAAGTGGAGCACCCAGAACACAAACTCGTACACATATGAGAACCTAGAGCTTAGAAGTGGAAGATTAGCCAGTTTAAGCCATTGTGCAGGACCCTGACTATAAACTTTCAAAATGCTGTCTAGGAACCAAACAGAAAGGAAGTAGGGGAGAATGAAGCATTTACTACAGGCATACACTCTAACGTAGTCATCCTGGGCAGTTACAGTCTTAACCCAGTGATGATGTTCATGCTCGAAATGTTTTTGAAACTCTTTTGTGTGTTTTTTTCCTAGACATTTGTTTATTTGAAACACAGTTTCAGAGGGAGGGAAAGAACAGCCACACAGAGATTTGATCCTTGGGTTTACTCCCCAAACTGCCACCACAAGCAGGCCTGGGCCAGACAGGAGAAGCCAGGAGGCAGGAGCTTCAGCTGGGTCTGCAAGGAGTCAGGCCACCTGCTGCTGCTTCCCGAGCCACATGCCCCTGAAGTAGAGTCACAAGTGGAACAGCCAGGACAAGAACTGGCACCTGTACAGGATGCTGGCACCACAGCCAGAGTTTTAATCCACTATGTCCCAATGCAGACCCCTTGTTTTGGGTTTACTCTCAAAGTCTGAAATACACAGTTTTGAGTATCTTCCAGGGGGTGACAATGTTCAGTATTTGTGACTACTCCTGATATTTTAAAAAGTTACATGTTTGGAATCAAAGCTGGAGAATAACACAGGTTAGATAACTGTATTTGTGGACTGAAAGTATATTTCAACAATAAAAATGACACTGATTTCTTTTTGTGGATCATAAAATCACAAACTTTAAGGAAATTTTAAGGAAAGTCTTTTTGTTTTTTAAAAGATTTTTTTAGTCTTACTTGAAAGACAGATTTTGGAGCGCGAGAAGGAGAGACAGAGAGAGGTGTCTTTCATCTGCTGGTTTGCCCCCCATACATCTGCATTGGCTACTGCCAGGCTCAGACTGAAGTCAGGAACCTGGTATTCCATCTAAGTCTCCCACATGCGTGAAGGGGTCCAAGGACTTGAGCTACCCCCGACTGCTTTCCCAGGTCCTAAGCCAGAAGCTGGACCCAAAGTGGAGCAGCCAAGATACAAACTGGCACTCACACAGGATGCTGTCACCACAAATAGAAGATTAGCTAGCTATGCCACCATGCCAGTCATAAAGGAAATCCTCAAATGTGGAATTATCTGAATTATGGACACAATTCAGTCCAAACAGGGGTTTCCAGACATAGTGTTTAGGAGATAATTCATGTTAAATGAGATCATGAAAGTGGTCAGAAAGATCAGTGTGTCTCTCAATCTAACCCTTACCAAAAAACCAAAATTTGATGGAATATCAATCTGAAGTATCCAAACTCCAAAAATGTAAGAAAACAATTTTTTATTGTGTAAGTTACACAGACTATAGTCTTCTTTTATAGCATCCAAGCACACTGAGGTAACTTCCAACATTTTTTGACAATGCTAATGAGTTTAAAGCTGATATTTAGATGTACATAAATTTCTTACAGTGTCCATAATTAAACAGTGTTTGGGTATTAATATACTCTAAAATTTAACAGTCGGCAATGGATACCGGCACCAGGGGGTGGCAGGCTAGGTCTCCACCTGTGATGCCAGCAACCTATATGGGGATTGGTTCATGTTCTTGCTGCTCCACTTCAGGTGCAACTCATTGCTGTTACATCTGAGGAAGCAATGGATGATGGCCTACATGCTTGGGAGACTCAACAGAAGCTCCTGACTCCGGACTAGTCCGGTTCTGGCAGGTTTGGCCTTTGGGGAGTGAAGCAGCAGATGGAAGAACTTGCTCTCTTTCTCCTTGTACTTTGCCTATCTTTTTTTTTAAAAAAAAAAAAAAAACTCCAATGAATTCCGAGCATATAACATAAATCTTATTATACTAGCGATCACCAAAAAGTTCATGGAAAACACCTATTATGAAAAGAGCATGTTAATACGTTCAAAAATATTTTTTGCACCAATCTTACCTTTTAATTCCAATGATCCACAAACTTTTTGAAGTACCCACATAAAACACAATTCCAGATTACTGAAATAACTACAGCACAGAAAAAAAGTTAATTTTAATTGCTAGGAACTAGACAACGAATCTCCATCAATTACTAAATAGTATTAATTAGACATATTAAATCCTAGTTAAGATGCACTTTGGAAATCAGTTATAAATGATAAAAACAACAGCATAAGCCTCTACGGTAACATGGAATCATCCTAAAGTGCCAAATGCTCATTTTTTTTTTTTGATGATGATATAGAAATAAATGACTGGATCAACTTCAGAGAAGACTCACCCAAGCTTCAGCATGTTGATCATGTCAAAGTTCACCACGTCAAACACCTTCATGGCTTTATCGTCGCCCACAGAACAGAACAGGGCTCCCTCCGAGCTAACTGCAATACTCTCAATAACGCCTATGCAAGTCAGATGAAAACACTGTTAAATACTAACGAAAAACATACCTGAGTCTCAGAAAAACAACACGGTGTGTTCAAGGAGACATTAACTAGCATAGTTTAAAAGAGAACTACACATAAAAAGGTTAAAATTCTTACCTAAGTGACTACGAAAATGTTTGACAAATTCAATTCCTTCTTCTATTTTTTTCCAGAACTTAACATGCCCATCGTGACTGGCAGTGATAATAAAATCTGTCCTGCGTTTGTAAAATTTTAAAAGTTAATTACTAAAACACATCTATGAATCACTTAACATCCTCAAAAAAAATAACTCGGACTCTTCCATGCCAGGCTTCCACCCTTCCTTTTAGCAGACTAGCAGTAGGATAGATACAACATTGGACATTTTCTTTTAAATGATAGCAGCTCTTTTCTGGCTATTATCAGGTATTGTAGTTCTAAATTCAATCTCTGAGAAGTATGATCAGAATTGAACTAAGAAATGACATTAAAAAGAAACTCACTTGGAATTACTAGATGCTAGAATTTCTTATTGCTAAAATTAGCATTGAAGCAATCTTTTCATGAGAAAATATATTATGTTTCAGATACTTACAAATAAGCCCCAAATTCAACTTAAGTTTCTTTTATATCCTACCCAAAATCTTTTGGTTATGGAAATATCTCAAAATTTTTGAACACAATAGTCTTCCCTAGAAAGTACACAGGGTTTTAAAAATTTCTATTTATTCATTATTGCAGTCTAGTGTATGTCAGTATTTCACACACATTACCTCAAGTTGTACAGCAACTCTATTAGAAGGGTATTTTTAAAATTTTATAAATAGGTTTAGTTTAATTTTTTTAACTTTTCATTTCAGCACACTTTAAATGCTTTCAAAATAAAAATTGTGAGATGGTATACCCCTATCCTCCTATTAGTAACATCTTATATTTGTATGATGTATTTGTCACAATCAATAAACCAATTTTGCTTAAGGAACAGTTTGAGTGTTAAATTTACTTACTCCAGAGAAAGCCATGGCTAGTGAAATGGCTTTTAGATCTACCCAGCTACAAAAAAGCTATAATCTTTTCATTACACTCCATTGCCTTGGGTTAAAAATAAAACAAACTTGAGGAGAGTGATAGCTAGTATCCGTAGTCTGAGAACTCAGAACCAGGAAGAGAGCTAACGCTTGGTCAGAACTGTCAAATACATGAAAACATTTGCTTTTATATCTGAAATGATACTTGCCTTCAAGAGAACAAGAATGATCAACTTTCCTTACTCCCAACTAATATCTCCCAGGCTACCATCATCTCCTTCATTCCGATTTCCATGCCAGCTCCTAACTGCTCCAGCCTTGTATCTGTTCTTGCCCTGTTTCCATCCAATCACCTCACCAAAATCATAGTAGTCCTTCAAAACTCCACCCCAATAAATAAAAAACCCCAAACTTCAATCATTTCTCTCCCGCTCACATGTTCAAAATTCATAAGAAAATAGAACTCCCTGTGGCATTTAGCCCTTCTAGTTCTTCAGCATCCTCTGCCATTCAAACTTTCTAATTTATCTAAACAAACAAGGTTATACATTACTTTGCAAGATTATTCATAGATAACCTATGAATAAAGCCTCAGCACGCCGCCTGGATATACTATAAGCTGAACCAACAGTAAAATACTACTATTATTCTCCTCCAAATCCCTCACTCACCCTTTCATGCTGCCAGCATGTCGCAGCTATTACCACTTTCTTCTGTATTAAACAAGGAGGCCAGGTATTCCTGTTTTAAGCAGTGACCCCTCTTTCTTCCAGGGAATCTCAGATACTTCCTCTTGGAATTTAGCTCCAGAAGACAAACATATAAGCCAGGGAGTTTTGTTTTAAAGAAGCATTTTTTTGGTAATGACACAGGCCTTTATTCACTACAAACTATTACAGAATCTGTGGAATTAAACAGAAATCTTCAAAACCCTAAAATTTGACAAGTTCATCTGGAAATGGAAGGTTTCTTTTCTTCTTATTTTTAAATAAATTTCTCAGGAATACAGAAGCTGGGATAGACTCACTTGGTGCATACCACATGTGTGATAACATCTCTGTGCATGTAACTCCGCTCATACATGCTCGCGCTGGGCAGGTTATCAAGATAGACTCTTTCAAACTCTAGAACTGCAGGAGAAAAAGTGAAAAACAGATGAAGAAAGTGCATACTATCTCACGTCTTCTTCGTTTAGAATTTTCTGTTGTATTTTCTTCTTGAGTTTTTGCTCTTTGCATGAACACGGAATAAAGCCCACAGTTTGTTATGCCACTTGTATTCCTTTTGGTTTTCTTAAAAAACAAAAGACACATCACAAAAAGAAATTTGGAAACATGTCATGCAAATGTAGCAATCACCTTCCCAACCCTGCACATCCCAGCGGCCAGTGCTTTGGAAGGACAATAGTTAAGGTCCTGTTAGTTATTTTATGGCAAGAAAGAAGATTTTGGAATGTCTGAAGCATCCAAATCAATACTGCACTGTCCACCTTCAAACTTGGATTTATTTTCATTCTTAATTTTTAAATTTCACTGTTACAACATGAAGTTAAATTTAGCCATCTCTCAGATTCCTTTTGATGTGTATTGGTTCACTCTTAAATATTTATAAAGAACACAACAGGTTTCAGGGAACATACAGAAAGGAGACTAAGACAGTTCCTGTCCTAAGACAATTGATTAAAAACAGTGCAACAGTCTTTTCTTCAAAATATATGTAGAACATGTTCAACATCATGGATCCATCTCTAGTAGGTTAAAATTATTAAACAACTGTCATTTCAGACAAAATGTTTTCTTCTTTAAAGATTTATTTATTTTCACTGCAAAGTCAGATATACAGAGAGGAGAGAGAGATCTTCTGTTGATTTAGTACTCAAGCGGCCACAGCTGGAGCTGCGCTGATGTGAAGCCAGGAGCCCAGGGTTTCCTCTGGGTCTCCCACGCGGGTGCAGGGTCCCAAGGCTTTAGGCCGTCCTCGACTGCTTTCCCAGGCCACAAGCAGGGAGCTGGATGGGAAGCAAGGCTGCTAGGATTAGAATCGGTGCCCATATGGGATCTCAGTGTGTTCAGGCAAGGGAAGAGTTTAGCTACTAGGCGACTGAGCTGGGTCCCAGAGAAAATTTCAATGACATTTTTCTAATATTTCAAGGTTGTTACCTTCAATTTTTTTCTTTAAACTGAACACATTATTGGCTGGCTTAAAAACAGTAAGCTTCTGGGCCTGGCATAGTAGCCTAGTGGCTGAAGTCCTTACGCTGCACATGCTGGATCCCTTTGGGGTATCAGTTCCTGTCCCAGCTGCTGCACTTCCCATCCAGCTTCCTGCTTGTGGCCTGGAAAAGCAGACGAGGATGGTCCAAAGCCTTGGGACCATGCACCTATATGGGAGACCAGGAAGAAGTTCCTGGCTAAAATCTTTCTGTCTCTCTCTCTATGTAAATCTGCCTTTCCAATAAAAATAAAGAAATCTGCTTTTTTTTTAAAGCTTCCCATTAAAGGTAAAAAAAGTTTACTTAGTAATTTTCATTTCTTTCTCAATTGTTACATTTGTAAGATTCTTGCTTCTAACGCTATGATAAGCATTTCAGTACTGTTGTTCTACTTGCCTCCACTTTTACTAAAAAATGCCAAGATATTCAGATGTATATTTTAATATAATAATTATAGCCAATTGCACTACATTCATTTTCAGCACTTGCTATATGAAAATCATCCTACCAAAATGGAGCAAAATAGCATGTTCGTGTGTTCACAAGCTTCCAATCTTAGCAGTGGAAACGTTCAGCAGGTCACATGAACACACACACAAACTGTGTAAGTGTCATGAAGGAAAAGTTTGCTACGGAACATTAAATGTGCTATGTCTGTCACAATACTGGCCCTTGCCATGGAACGTTTCCCAGGAAAACCAAACAGTAGAAAAAAGGCAATGTAGTTTAAATGTGTGAATAGGCAATGTGTAAAAAAAGAAATGGCTTCAGATCTGGCCTGTGGCACAGGAATTGCTGAAATCAAGTCACTCTTTAGGACACGTAGCTTCCTGCACAAGGTACAAGTGAAGAGTGAAGGGCTCGGGCCCCAAGCCAAGCACAGAAGACACTGGGACTGAATTCCTGGGCTCCCAGCTTCAGCCTGGCCCAGCCCTGACCGCTGATCTTTCCTGGGCGGGAGATCTTTCTCTGCAGTTCAAATAAAAATGAAAAAAAAAAAAAAAAGTGGTTCAATGAAAATTGGGATACATAAAATTTGAAAGCTCCTATAAATTCAGTATCATAAGGAACACGATCAACATACTTTAGAAGTCAAGTCTAGACAAAGTCACAGGGGTTTCTAATAGTTGATGACAGCCAAGTGCTGGAATTTGAACCAAAGTGAGCCCAGTGAAAGGGTCGGGGGAAATTATTCCAGCTAGAGCCACCAGGAGGTGAGAGACCCTGAGTGGGCAACCCAAGGCAGAAGGGCACAAGGGGAGTTCTCCAGTAGTTTAGGACAGCAGAAGCCCAAAGCAAGGCGCTGGGAAGGGGGACAGGATCTTGGGAAGGAGTGATCACAACATGAAATGCTATGCTACCAAGTTCAGACTTTGTTTGGAAAATAAGTTAAGAAGTGTAACCAGGAGAAAGCGAGAAAGTAAAATTTCAACTCAGATCACACTGTACTTGTCTTTTCACGTACAAGGAAAACTGCACAGAAAAACTGGAACACATGTCTGTTTAATCTACCGGCTTCTCCACCTCTTTCGTTTGATTAAAATCTGTCATGATTTCACATTAGTGGCAAAATGCTGCAGCCCATGACGCTCCGTGAGAATCTCTGACACTCACAGACCTCCGGCTCTGCATGATCAATGCTTTAAGAAATTTTCCTTAAGTCAGGATTGCCATTCTCTTCAGCTACTTTCGGTTCTAGATGCATATCGTTTTCCTCCCACGCCCCAACACACACTATTTCTGAACCAACGCCTCAGAGCGCACAGTATAGTGCCCTTTCTCCATGCCCGGCGAAATGCAGTTAGTAATTCCAACTTTATTCGGCTGCTACGGGGCTCGAATGAGTGGAGGCAAGCACACAGCAAGTACCGGAAAATGCAAGTTTTAGCACCTGTCGTAACGAATCGGTGATCAACAGTGATTGTTAGACACTACTGCACAAAGACACTGCCCTGGGCGTAGCTCCCTAGTACGGGAAGCCGTTCAGGTTCACACAAGGCAGAGGCAAAGAAGAGAGCAGTCTTGTTTGAGAGCACAAACTAGGCAATCATACACGACGATCCCTTCTCAGATCTTGCTGCAATTCAACCCTCCCCCTCGGCGGACTCAGCATCCCGGGGCGCCCCGAGCCTCTCACTGCAGCTACCTTTCCTCTTCTTGGCCAAGGTTGCCTCCACAGGTAAAGGCCCGACCCAGCGCTCTTCATTCTCTTCATTGTTTTCGGAGGACTCTGCGGCTGTCAGGTCTCTCCCACTGAGCTCTGTTTCCTCCGTTTCCTCCGTGTCTCGGTGCCTCCTCCGCCTCAATTGCGAGTCGTTCCCGCTCTCTGCCGCCATGTTGCCTGTAGCGTGTAGCGTCAGCAGAGGCGCGACGCACAGAGGGGCGACCAATCCCGCAGCAGCGGCGCAGCCTCTGCGTCAGCGTCCCTGTGGCCGTTAGGATTGGCTGGGGCTGGGCAGCGGCACAGCCAGTCAGGAAGCAGCGCGCGCACCCCCGGGGCCGGGGAAAGTTTGATCGCGCGCCTGAGGCGACCTGAGGGCCGCGCGACCCCCGGGCCTTGCCGGGCTGTGCGACCGGACGCGCCACGGAGGCCGCCGGAGCGGTGAGAGTCGGAGCGCAGGCCCGAGGGCGGCAGAGCTGTCTAAGGCGGGGGTGGGGGGTTGGACAGCAGCCAGAGACCGGGTGGCCCCGAGTTCCGCTCATCTCGGTCTCCCGCGCCAAAGCCAGCCCCCCGAAACGCCGGTGGTTACCCGAGGAAAAGCAGGGGAGGGGAGGAAGGAAGCTCGTCAGGTTGAGAGCTGGCCTTCGGAAGCGCCACGCCTGTCTGTCTGTCTGTCCTGAGCAGCTTTGTTCTGTCACCCACTTTCTGAAGTGGCTGAATGTCTGTCAGAGTTGCGGGGTGGTAGGCGGGGACACACACACACACACACACACACACACACCATTTGCTCTCCATCCTGATCTTGGTGGACGTCCGGCTGCCTGCCCCCCTTGTCTTTGTGTGTGTGTGTGGCGGTAGAAAGCATCGAAACTTTTAAGAATCTGCCCCATACAACTTTTCCAAAGTGGAAGCAGTGTCAGTAACCTTTTGAGGTCTCTCTCCTGGAGGGGACACCCCCCCAGAGGGCTTGGTTGGAGCTCTTGCAGCCTCCCTAGGCTTAGCCTCCTGCTGCTTAGCAGGTGCCATCTCTCAGCTGCCCTGGCAGATTGGCCCTGGCAGATCGGCCCCGCCCGATAGATCTCACCTCCCGGGGTCGGGGAGCTAGTTGATGTTGATGAGCCGTTCTCCTGATTCTTCCAAGTAGCTGTCTCGCCTGCACCAGCCTCAGTTGCGGGGACACGTGCAGCCTGTGCGTGTGACGGTGCGTGGCAGCCCACTGCTGACGCTCACATCCCGCCAGGCGTTGATGTCGTCGTGCATTTACGTTACGAGTACACTGCGATCCGCGCAGAGTCTGAAGCGCACACGTTAATATTATGCTGCTGAGTACACATTAAAATTATGTGGGCGTTTTATAGTTCATGCATATTAATCTTTTTCCCAAGTAATAACACGGGCTTTGTGGCACAGCATTGTCTCTAAACACAGTGATTTTCTTAGTTTTCGTTAACTGACTGGCTATTGGATTCCTAGCTGGGAAATATCAAAATGCTGACTTGATCTCTTTGTGGAAATAGAGCTTTCAGGATACAAAACGCGAAAAGCGGATGAAGTTAAACTCTCAGGTGGCGTCCACTTTGCTAAGTTGTTGTTCTGTTGCGAGCCTTTTTCCACCTTGCGAGACACATTTCCCGGCACAGTGGGAAGGAAATGCAGACCCATCTCTGTGTTCATTGTCTGTGTTCCAGTACTGCACTGAATTGCTAAGCCAGCTAATTGGTTGAAGATTTACCCACATACTCAAATATTCTTTGCCTCTCACCCACATACACAAGGTTTTGTATTACTTTTACATACCAATAATATATTTTTATGGCCAGTGTCCTGCAAAGTGGGGAAAGATCCATTTACACTTCATTTATTGAGTTATATTTAAAATAGACATATAAATAATGTTGACTTGTTTGCTTAAAATATTCTAAAATTGTCAGTGCCTGGTTTTGTGAGCTTAGACTATTTCATGCGTACAGCTGGGAAGATCTTTAGCATGAACATGTTTGGCTAGGATGTAAGTAAACAGTTGGCCTCCTGGTCTAGCGGCCCGTGTGGTCACTGGTGTCCCACGCTGGTGGCTCTGGGTTTGAGTACCAGCTTCTGATCCCGTCATCCTGTCAATGCGGGCCCTGTGAAGCGGCAGTGAGGACTTGCCGGTTGGCTTTCTGCTGCCCACGTGGGAAACCTGGACTGTCCTCTGCCCACCACTGCAGGCTGGCTCAGCGCCGGGCACCGCGAACATCTGGGCAGAGAACCAGTAGACAGGAGCTCTCCTTTTCTCTCTTCTTCTCAGCTAGAAAAAGCAAATTTTTACAAAGCCTGCTACTTAACTTAGCTTGTTGGTAGTAGTTCTGATAGCTCACACTAATACAGCTCTTGGCATGCTGGGTTCACTTCTAAAGGCTTTATGTTGATTAACTCCGTTAACAGTCCTATGAGTGTGTAGAATTGTTACCTTCTTTTTATAGGTAAGGGAAACTGAGGCACAGAAGACTTCAGTGATTTTTCCAAAGTCTCACAGCTTGTAAGTATCAACTTGGATTTTCAATGAGAAAGTATATAGAATTAATACATTAAGAATTTTTAATTTATATAGAGATGATTCAGAGATAAACTTGTATAGGCTTGTATAAAAATATCTATGTGTAATATTATTTTTAGTAGAATTTCTGGGGAAGAAGAAAAATGAATTTAAAATTTTAGTGGAGGGTTCAGCGTGGTAGACTAGTGGCTAAAGTCTTTGCATTATAAGTGCCGGGATCTCATGTGAGGGCAGCTCCACTTCTCATCCAGTTCCCTGCTTGTGGCCTGGGAAAGCAGTCGAGGACGGCCCAAAGGCTTGGGACCCTGCACCTGCGTGGGAGACCCGGAAGAGGTTCCTGGCTTTGGGTTGGCACAGCTCTAGCTGCTGCGGCCACTTGGGAAGTGAATCATTGGACGGAAGATCTTCCTGTCTGTCTCTTCTCCTCTCTGTATATCTGACTTTGTAATAAAAATAAATAAATCTTAAAAAAAATATTTTTTTGATGGATAGCTCCCTGAAAATGAGCCTAGGAAAGCTGCAGAAGATGGCCCAAGTGTTTGGGCCCCTGTGCCCACATGGGACCAGAAGAAAGCTCCTGGCTTCTGTGTTTAGCCTGGTCAAGCCCTGCAGTTATGGCCAAATGGCTAGTGAACCAGCAGATGGGAGATCTTGCTGTGTAACTGCCTTTCAAATAAATCAAATCTTGAAAAATATTTTTTGCAGTCTGGTGCTGTGCATGGTGGGTGAAGCTGCTTCCTGTGGTGCTGGCATCCCAAGGGAGTACCAGCGCATTCGTATGAATTATACTTTAAAGTTAAGAATGAATTTATTTTCTGTATTTTAAAGGCATTTTTCCTTGAATTCTCTAGTGTGTTCTTTGCCCATATTATTGTTTATCTCTTTGTCATAGAATAAAAGCAGACACCAAAAAACCTATTTGAAATAAATGTAAAGCATGCGAACTGCTGTTAGGTGAACATTCTTACCTTCTTGCAAGCAAATAAATAAGCTTTAAAATCACCTCAGAAGTCTCTCTTTGGGCCACTGTAATCACCTTTCTCTCTTTCCTTTTTATTATTTATATTTTTTTTAAGATTTACTTGTTTTTATTTGAAAGGCAGATCAGAATTAAGGAGAGGAGGAGAGACTGAAAGATCTTCCATCTGCTGGTTCACTCCCCAAATGGCCACAGCAGCAGGAGCTAAGCCAATCCAGAACCAGGAGCCAGGAGCTTCTGGGTCTCCCATGCGAGTGCAGGGTCCCAAAGCTTTGGGCCGTTCTCCACTGCTTTCCCAGGCCACAAGCAGGGAGCTGGGTGAGAAGTGGAGCATCCAGGACCCAAACCAGTGCCCATATGTAATCCTAGCAGCCCTTGCAGGTGGACAATTAGTCCATTAAACCATTACACCAAACCCACCTTCCTTACTTTTCTTTATTCTCTCCTTCCCTTCGAAAGTAACTGGTATCCCAATTTGTATGGTAGGCAGCTTTTTAGTGCTGTTATGCTGTTAGTTTAATATTAATTTTTAGGTACTCATCATGCATTAAAGAAATCAGGTCTTGGCTGTCGTATTTATTACAAGTATTTTTGTTTTTTTTAAAGCTTAGTTATTTTTATTTGAAAGATTTTACAGAGAGAAGGAGCGCCAGAGAGAGGTCTTCCATCCACTGGTTCACTCCCTCAGTGGCCACAATGGCCAAAGCCTAGCTGATCGAAGGCAGGATCCAGGAGTGTCTTCTGGGTTTCCCATGTGGGTGCAGGGGCCCAAAGGCTGGAGCTTGTCTCCACAGCTTTCCCAAGTCATAAGCAGGGAGCTGGATCAGCAATGGAGCAGCCAGGACAGGAACCAGCTCCATTGTGGGATGCCGGCACAGTGGAGGATTAGCTGCTATGCCACTGCACTGACTTTTTTTTGGGGGGGGGGAGGTAAGGCTTTTTAAATTTAATTAATTAATTGTTTTAATTATAAATTCACTCTATTTTTGATGATGTTTACATAGCTGAAGGGATGCATGCCCATGTGGACCACCAGTTAGGGTGGAGAGGGTTGAGGAATGGGGAAAGTGGATGAGACAGCTGCCTCTAATCTCCTTTTTCCTTCTGATATTGGGAAAGTGGAGTCTCACCCAGCAGCCCAACCAATCAGTAACCAGGAATGGAGGAAGGCCACCGAATGTCATCCTAGGGTCCCCAATGTGGAGCATGTTCCCAGGATACTGCTTAAGTGGTTTCGATAGTTTTGAGATGCTGTTGATGTCATTGCCTCTAGACTGAGGAAATCCCTTCAGGGTCCATTGGCTGACATAGTCCACCTTAGAGTCTTGATTCGCCCAGATGCTTGTTGAGGGAGCTGTCCAATTTGTTCTGCCTTCCATGGAACTAGATGTCTTCTACAGGCCTCAATGAAGTGGTTGTCATGTCCTGCCTGCCATCTACTACACAGGCCTCAGCAACCGTGAAGACACAGTTGTGACACAGGCGTTCCATGGTCAGACCACATATCCTGTGATTTTCATCATGGTTGGAGTTCTGAGTCCAGTGTTGCAGTTGGGGGGTCCCCAGTGAAATCTCGCCAGAGGTGACTCTAGACCTAACCAATGGATGTTGTAGGCCAACCTAACCCTGCCCACCACACACTTGCCCTCAGACATACCAGTGGGAACTGCAGCCTAATCAGAGTGACTCCTACAGGCTTGCCCTCAGCTCCGGTTCCTGTGCGTGCCGGTATGTTAGCAAACTGGTCCTGCATCCCATTTGGTTCTTGTACACATCAATGGGCACTGGAGCCTAACTCAGCCCAACTGACTACTGTCTAGCCTGCACTCATGCCAGCAGGTGCCACCACCTCTCTAGCCAGGCTTGCCTTCAGCCCTGGTTTTCATGCTCATCAGTGGTTGCTGCAGCCTATCAGAGGGGTGCCCACAGCTTCACTCCTGGGTCCACTCCCAGCCCAGCTCTTGCACTTTCCAGGTGGTTCAATGGGTTGGCCTGACAGGACTTGTCCCCAGTCCCAGCAATTGCCAGCTGATGCTGTGACAAAGCCCAAGCATTCTGTGCTTACTCTGGTTCATGCATGCACCACTCAATACAGTTGCTTAGCTAGCCTGGCTCTCCCCTTAATCCAGGTCACTGCATGCAGGCCAGTGGGTTTTGTACCTCTGCCTGGCCTGGTCTGCCCTCAACACTAGCTTTCAGGCTCAGCAGAGGGACCAGTGGCCCAGAAGGGGAGCCACCCTAGTTCCCATGCTGGGCTTGCCCCCATCCCAGGTCTTGTGCTCGTGGCATGACTCCCCTCACCTCAGCATCCACCATCTGGTGCTGTAGCCTAGTTTAGCCTTGCTTAGCTTGGCCTGTACCCACTTCCAGCTCATGCTGGCGAGTGCTGCAGCCTAGTCCAGCTCAGCCAGCTCTCAGTCCCGGCCCTAATGTGAACTGATTGGTGTTGTGACCCAACCAGCCGGTCCTGCATTCTGTCCTGGTTCTCTGATCTGCCAGTGGGTGCTAAGAACTGGCCTAGCTTGGCCCACTCCAAGACCTGAACCACACTTATGCCAGTGGGTACTGTAACCTGGCTGTGTCTGGGCTGTTCCTGGCCTTGGTTCTTGCGCTCACCTGAAGGGACTGCGTCCTATCAGAGGAGTTCCCCAGGCTCCTCTATCACGTCACCTCCCAGTGGCAGATCTCATGCATACCACAGGGCTCTTAGCCCACCTCTTGTCATGGCAGGAACAGTGGCCTTACCTGACAGGCCACATTCAGTCCATCAGTTGGGTGCTATAGCCCAGCCGTGCCTGGTTCACCCCTGGACCCAGCTCTTTTCATGGTTCAATGGGTACAAAGACCTCACTTAGACTGTCCTACCCCTATTTTGGATCTTGTGAGCTCTGGCAGGTGCTGAAACCTGGCTCAATCTAGCACACACACAGTCCATGCCTGTGCCAATAGATGCTGCAGCCATGCCCAACCCAGTTCGCCGCCCACATCCCAGCTCTCATGCTCACTAGTGGGAACCTCAGCCCAGCTGGGGCATCCTCTTAGATCCCCAACCAGACTTGCCCTCAGCCACAGATCTTGCGCATGCTAGTGGTTGGTCTGACACAACCCAGGATAACCCATCTCCCGTCTTTGGCCTTTGCCATCATATGCTGCAGCCTGGCCTGGCCTGGCCCACCGCCAGTCCCAACTCTGGCTAGTGGGTGTTGGTGCCTAGCCCTGCCCAGTCTGCCCCATCCCTGGCTTTCATGCAGACTGGTCAGTGTGATAACCTAGTGAGGCTTGGCATCACCCATACCCCATCCTGGCTCCTGCACATGGCAGTGTGCTATGGTTTGGCCTGGCCCTTCCTGTCTGCTTTTTACAAAGCCAACCCACACTCCTGGAGACAAGTGAGGCAGCCTTGCCTGGCCTGACCAACACCCAACCCTGACTCACCATCAGGAATGATGGCCCACTAGGGGAGTTGACTAACTTCTCCCACCTGGTCCACTCGCTGACCCAGATCTCAGGCATGCCAGTGGGTGTTAGGCCTTTTCTGGGTAGCCTGCCCCACAGTGTCAGCCTTTGTGTGTGCTGGTGGATGTTGCGGCACAGCCCGCCCCACACCCAATCCTTGGATGCACCTGTGGGTGCTACAGCCTGGATCAGCCGAGCCTGCTCCCAACCCCAGTATCCATGAATGTTGCTGAGTTCCATGGTCATGCCTAACTCAGTCTGTCACCACCCCCAGCCCTTGAGCAAACTAGCTGGTATGGCAATCCCACAGGGGTGAGCCCATGATCCCCCAGTTCTTTTGTGAGCTGGTTAGTGTCATGGGCCAGCCTAACATGGTCCACATGCTGCCCCCCACACTCACTGGTGGCTATTGTGATGGAGGCCTGCCAGACAGGCCACCCCCAGCCATGGCTTTTGTGTGCACCGGTAGGGGATGGTTGATACCAACAATCCCAGCTCAGGTCTCCCACATGGGTGATTGTGTTATTGGTTTGGCCCCAAAAGATACTCCAGTTTCCCTCCTCTAAATCACCCAGTCTCAGCCCACTCATGACCTGCAGGTGCAGTAGCCAGGTAGGTGGAAGTGCCTCAGAAGTCGCTCCTCACCTGCCACGTTCTCCCTTAGCAGTCCTCCCTCCCACACATCTCCAGACACCTTCCCTGAGCAACCCACAGCCCCCTGTGGCCAGTCCTCTGGCAGTGTGCCGTGCCTTGCCCCTGCCTGCCTACCCAGGGCCCACGCACGCTTGCTCAGGGATCCTCAGGTCCTGTCTGTTGGTGTGCCAGCTTCTGTGCCCTACATATCTTTTAAAAAAAGAATAGTTGACTGTGCTGACATACTGGTATAGTTACCACAAATTTGGCATTAAGCAGGCCCAGGATGCCCACCAGCTATTGGATGATTTTCTCACGGCAGTGTACTAGTTGCATAGGTACAATGCAACCTGAGGTGTTGCCTACAGCTGGGGTGCAATGGCTTCTAAATTGAATTCTTAATCAGCATTCATCCCACAGTTTGCCTACTATGTTTCTTTCAGTTCCTTTTTCACTTAGTAACTGGCAACTCCATCCCTCAGATTATAATTTCCTTAGAACTTCTCTTTTGGTAAGTTATTAATTAGTACAAAGTGTAAATTCCATAGGAACAAAAATATTTGGAGTAGATGTTTAGTCTGTTTGATGCACACACACTCTTTTGCTTTGTCTGGCATTTCGGCTCTATCTCCGTAAGTGCCCAACTCCGAATCTCATGCCACCGGATGGTGCTAACTGTTGTTCTTCCTTGCAGTATACACAATTGTAATAGTTATTATATTATCCTTGTAGATAATCTTTCCAACAACTAGGGCCCAAACTTTTTTCTTTTAGCAATAATTAACTCTTCTCTCTTTTTGATACTCCATATGCAGACTATTAAAATTCTGCTGGCTCTTTTGAAAATAAGAGAATTGGAAATGTTCTGCCTCTGTCGTTTCCATCTTGGTCAATATGCTTCCTCGATCATTACAGCAGTTTTCTCATTGGTTTTCTTGTTTCTGTTCAGGTTAGCTGTAGCTAACAGGAGTTGTAGTGTTGAACTGCAATTCAGTTGGTGTTGGTCCTCCAAACTTCCTAATTGTTTGTCAATGCAACCTAAGTCCTTAAAACAGCATTCAAAACTGACATGATTTCACCATTATTGTTGTCACTATGTTGTCTACTGTCAGCTTTGTTTAATCCATTGTTGTCAAAACAGGCTGTTTTGACAGTCTAAGGACACGACTCTTAGGTCCTATTGCTGTCACAGTGCCCGCAATATTTGGAATTTTCAGTTTCCTCTGAATGAATTTCTTTCTCTCTACATCCCTGAGTTTCGCCCCCAAGTTTCTTTCATGTCTTTTTACTCAGTTGTTGGCTTCTCAGTTCCCTTGCATGATTACCTTACTTAACATTATATTATCGCTGCATATTTCCACATTTCTTTCCTCCCCTGTTTTTCTCCATAGAATTTTTTTCCATGGTAAGGAGAATTTTTGTTTCTTTTGTTCATGGCTGTATCTTTAACACCTAGGTGAGTATCCGGCAGGTAATAAGTGTTCAAATACATTTTTGAATGAATACATATTTTTTGTTTTAGTTGTCTTGCCAGAAAGTTAAGAAAATAGCCAAGCAAATGTCAGATCTAGATCCGGATAGTACCACAGATGTGGAAGTTGTTACAGACGCTGAAGAAGAACTTATGAAAGAATGTGACGAACTGTGGAAAGATTTAGAAGATGTAAGTATCAAAAATTGCAAGTGTTAACAAATGTGCTATTCAGTATTGTTAGGGAGGAAATAACTATGCTGGTTTTCAAAAGTCATTATTTTGTGTGTTAATCATTTACTTAGGTGGAAAGGATCAAAGAATACTTTCTAAAAGATCTAATCACTGATTTATTTCTAATGAAAAATAGGAGTTAGCTTTTAAACGTAGGAGGAATGCACTAAGCAGAAAGAACAAAATTAGTAAGTTTGGCCAGAGTTGAGAGGGCTCTTTGTAGAATAATGTGGGTAATGCAAGTTACAGGAAGAAGGGTTTGGGGTGAGACTGGAGAGCTGGGGTTCAGAACATGAAGGGTTTTGTTGAGTGTGTAACATGGCGAGCCATGAGGGATTAGAAGCACAGCCATGACATGATCATGTACAGTTTAAACATTTTGTATTGAGAAATATTTCAGCTAGATATGCACAGATAAAATATAAATTCTTCATATTTTTTACCTTTGAAATGTAATCATTATTTATATTTTTTGATTTTTTTTTTTAGTTCAGAGAAGCAGTGTCTCTTTAAGGCTTATTCTCTTAGGATCTTAATTAGCTTATTTCTGTTTTGTTACTGGTTATTCTGTTTTGTTTTGTTTTTTTTTCCTATTTTTCTTTCGCTCTTAATCTCCCACTTTTTCCATTATCTGGCTTCTAATCCAACACAGCTTTTAGTTATTTTTTTAATGGAAAGATTTATTAGCTTTTGTTGGAAGGGCAGATTTACGAAGAGAAGTAGAGACAGGAAGAGAAAAATCTTTCATCTGGTTCACTCCCCAAATGGCCACAAGGCCAGAACCTCCAGAACTGAGTTATCTCAAGCCAGGAACTCCCCTAGATGTCTCCAACACGGTCCCAAAGCTTTGGGCCACGCTTTGCTGCTTTCCCAGTCCACAAGCAGGAAGCTGGAGGGCAAGTGGAGCAGCTGGGACCAAGCTGGCACCCGTAAGTGATGTTGTTGCTTTCATTTGGAGGATTAGCTAGTTGAGCCATCACACCAGCCCCATTAGTTTTTATTCGTTTTCCTTCTGTCTGCCTTCTTTCTTCTGATGTATTCACTTTGGAACCTATTGGACTATTTTCCTGTTGTCTTGCTTAGAAAGGTTATAAATGAACTCTTTCCTAAGATGCTTGAATACTGTTTTTAAAGGAGCAATACCTTGGGCTTGTACAAAAGGTTTGGAATGGATTTGTTTGTGCGTTACATAGCATGTGAAGGTGCAGGGAAAAATAGCCATGCATGTAACTTGTTTTTCTTTGCTTTCTAATTCAAGTGTCAGAAAAAGTTATTGCTTTTTGGAACGGAGACACTCACGGATTCAAATGCTCAGGTATAAATATTTTGTCCTTGCTAAAAAGTTAAGTAGATTTTTTTTTAAATAAAAACTGTATCTGTCTTTATCCTAACATAAAAAACGTTGCTAGTATTCATATGCTTCCTCATTTGGAAGATGGTCTGTTCTTTTTGATTGAAGAGTTTGAGTAGTATTCTCAAAACGCATTCTTTTAGGAAAAGCTGTTAAATGAGAGCATTTTCTTTGTTAGTTGCCTTTTTTTTTTTTTAGGATTTATTATTATTGGAAAGCCAGATATACAGAGAGGAGGAGAGACAGAGAGGAAGATCTTCCATCCGATGATTCACTCCCCAAGTGAGCCGCAACAGGCTGATCTGAAGCCGGGATCCAGGAACCTCTTCCGGGTCTCCCACGCGGGTGCAGGGTCCCAAAGCTTTGGGCCGTCCTCAACTGCTTTCCTAGGCCACAAGCAGGGAGCTGGATGGGAAGTGGAGCAGCTGGGATTAGAACCGGCGCCCATATGGGATCCCGGGGCTTTCAAGGCGAGGACTTTAGCCGCTAGGCCACACCGCCAGGCCCTTTGTTACTTGTCTTTTTAACATACACTTAACACTTACATGAATTACTTGTTGTTTCCTCTTAAGTTAAAATCTAGAGCATGATCCTAGTTTGTGGTAGGAATAATGGCAACTGTGTTTGGAATCTTAATTGGTTTTGCCATAGACTTTTAAAATATTATTTTTAATAATCATAGTTACAGAATTTAAAAAACTTAGAATTTAAGAAAAATCACTGGATCAGCAGAACAGGTTACGAATTTAAAGTATGACAAAGATGGTAGGTAAAATCTATCAGAAAGGGACGAATTAGTTAAATGACAGTGTTAACAGTAAAATTAATATAACTTCCATACAATGTCAATTCCAGATGCATTATCAAAATTTGTAAGCTTGGAAAATATTTGTGCAAGCCAGAAAGAGGGTAAAATTTCCTAGCTAATAATAGAAATCTAGGTATTATAAGGAACGGTTAGATGTATTTAACCACAGAAAAAAATAAAACATTTTAGTGTTAGAAAATTTTTTTTTAAGTTTATTTTTAGCTTTATTGGAAAGGCAGATATACAGAGAGGAGGAGAGACAGAAAGGAAGATCTTCCCTCCAGTGGTTCACTCCCCAAGTGACTACAGTGGCTGGAGCTGAGCTGATCCGAAGCCAGACGCCAGGAGCTCTTCTGGATCTCCCACACGGGTTGCAGGGTCTCAAGGCCTTGGGGTGTCCTTGACTGCTTTCCCAGGCCACAAGCAGGGAGCTGGATGGGAAGCAGGGCCGCTGGGATTAGAACCGGCACCCATATGAAATCCCGGCGCGTACAAGGCGAGGACTTTAACCACTGCACTATTGTGCCGGGCCCTAGTGTTAGAAATTCTAAGGACAGTCAAAAGACAGGTAATTGCAGTATCAGTTCTCCAGGGCTAATGAGGCTATGGTAAGTGACTGAAGAACCAATCTGATGCTACTCCTGTTACATATCATTACTCTTGAGGAGATATTTTGGGTGCAATGGAAAATATAAAGGCCAAGGTCCAGGATAAGAATGGAATTCCTCCGGATCACCAAAGGCTGTTCTTTGCTGTCAAGTAATGGGAGATAGAAGTACATTATCTGACTATAACATTCAAGTGGAGTCCACTGTTTATCTTACACTGAAACTTCTTGGGGCCTGGTGCGGTAACCTGATAGCTAAAGTCCTTGCTTTGCACGCACCAGGATCCCATATGGGCACCGGTTCTAATCCTGGTGGCCGCACTTCCTATCAAGCTCCCTGCTTGTGGCCTGGAAAGCAGTCGAGGACGGCCCAAAGCCTTGGGACCCTATACCTGCGTGGGAAACCCTGAGGAAGCTCCTGGCTTCTGGCTTCGGATCGATTTAGCCAATCCAAGGATGAAGACGCCCTCCCAATGCCCATTGGCCGACTTAGCCGGTCTAAGTCTCCAGTCACCCAGGTTTTGTTGTGATTGTTTGGCTGGGGTAGTGCTGAGTTTGTTCTGTTCTTCTTCTGCTCTGATAGGCAAGGGACTGCTGTATTCTCCATGTGCATCAGGTGGGGTGCTATTGTGTTAAGCATTTATATTAGGAACTTACTAGTACGGTGTTAAGATTTGTCTACATTTTTATTAGTGAGTAGCTATGATTAGTCCATAAAAATAACTTTGCTTTATTCATTTATTCTTTTGTAGCTTTCAATATCACTTATGCAAATGAAATGTTTGACTGCTGAGCTCAGTCAGTTGCAAAAAGAAACACCTACAGGTAAGATTTTGTTTTCAGTTTGTGTTTTTGTAAGAAATTAGTTTACTGATTACAAAAGAATTATGAGATTTGGGCTCCCTGAAATTGTTTTAGTTTCACTGATTTCAGGAAGTATTCCATTTCCTTCCTATACATTTTCAGGAAAATCTCTTTAAAAGAGATTTTGGGGGGCCCTGTGCGATAACCTAGTGGCTAAAGTCCTCACTTTGCATGCACTGGGATTCCACATAGGTGCCAGTTCTAAATCTTTTGCATGCACTGGGATCCCACATGGGTGCCAGTTCTAAGTCTGGCTGCCTTGCTTCCCATCCAGCTCCCTTCCTGTGGCCTGGGAAAGCAGCTGAGGATGGCCCAAAGCCTTGGGAACCTGCACCCTCCTGGGAGACCTGGAAGAGACTGCTGGCTCCTGGCTTTGGATTGGTGCAGCTTCAGCCATTGCAGTCACTTGGGGAGTGAACCATTGGACGGAAGATCTTCCTTTCTGTCTCTCCTCTCTGTATATCTCACCTTCCAATAAAAATAAAAAAATATATAGGTTTTGAAATTAAAAAAAAAGAGATTTATTTATTTTTATTGGAAAGGCAGATTAGATTTACAGAGATTAGGGAAGACAAAGATATTTCATCTGCTGGTTCACTGCCCAAATTGCCATCGCGGCCGGAGCTGAGCTGTTAAAAACGAGGGGTCAGGAGCTTCCTCCAGGTCTCCCACTTGAGTGCCCATTTGGGATCCTCGTGCATGCAACGTGAGTATTTAGCCATTGAGTTATCACACCGAGCCCAATTTTTGCCTTTTCATATGTAAAATAAATATTGATTTTTTTTTTTTTAAATTTTGAAACTTACTATTATAATATTAAGAGGTTGACTGGGGTAGACATTTAGTAGTCTAGTAGCTAAGAACTTTGTTAGGACGCCTGTGTCCTATGTCAAAGCATCTGATTGGATAGCCTGCTGGCTTCTAACACCAGCTTTCTGCTAACACAAACCCTGGGAACCTGGGATTGTGACTCTAGTAATTGAGTTCCTAGTGCCTTGGAGACCTATATTGAATTTCCGGCTCTCAGCTTGGGCCTTGCCAATTTGTAGTCATTGCAGGATGTGGGAGAAGTGAACCAGCAGGGGGAGCTCTTTCTCTCTCAAATAGAAGTAAAGGGGTGTGGGGAGAGGGGAGATGTGGGCTTTAAGGAAATGGTTAATTCATGAAGGCTTTGCTGAACAGCTGTTAGAATTAGTGACCCTAGACAAAAGTTTGAGTGGCCAGCGTTGGGTTGCAGTGGGATAAGCACTGTATAATTAAGCACCTGTAATTCCTGCATCCTATATAGATGCGTATTTGAGTTCCAGATGTTTGACAACAAGCTAGCTCCCTGCTGACGCACGTGGGGAAGTGGAGTACTTGGGCTCCTGGCACCGATGTAGGGCGGACACAGATGGAGTGCTTGGCTCCTCTCTCCAGTCTGCTGCAGCCAGATTGGAAGGTCTCTCTCTTTCTTTCTCTGTCATTCTGCCTTTTCAGTGAATGAATGAATGAATCTTGTTTTAAAAGAGAATTGAAGTAGGCTTGTCCCTTTTCCACTTCTGTCATGGAATGCCACAGCAAGTAATCACCTTCCTGGAAGCATGAGTCTGCTGGCCCCTTGTTCTGGGCTTCTCAGCCTTCAGAACTGTGTGAACTACATTCTGTTATGTATAAATTGCCCAGTCTATGCTAACTTGTTAGCTAAAATGGGCCAGCCTATGCCTCTGTTGCATGCGAGGTGATAGTGTGGTGTTGGTTTTTATTTTTTAAAAGATTGATTATATTGAACATCTTGTCCTATGTGTTTTTGTTTTTTTTTTTTTTGAGAAATGTCGGTTGAAGTCTTTTAATTTGTTGAATTTTCTTTTTTTAATTATTGGCTTGTAAAAGTTCTTTATATGTGCCAAATACTGACCCTTTATTAAAGAATTTTTAAAAGTTTGTCACCTGGTGTTTGCAGATATTTTGTTTCGTAGGGTGTTTTTTGCTTTGTTTTATGATGAAAAGAGTTTTAAAATTTTTATATATTTCAACTAGCATACTCTGTTTTTTCTTCAAATTATATTAATCTTTCACCTATATGTTTCAATTATTTATATATTTGATTGCATGTGTTTGTGGTAACATATCAGGAAATCTTTGCAGAATGAGTGTCCTGAATCTGTTTCCATGCTTTCCTAGAACAGTTGATAATTTTTCTTTGAAAATTTATTTTTTATTGGAAAGTTGGATATACAGCGAGGAGGAGAGACAGAGAGGAAGAACTTCTGTCCACTGATTCACTCCCCAAGTGACTGCAACAGCTGGAGCTGAGCCAGTCCAAAACCAGAAGCCAGGAGCCTCTTCCAGGTCTCCCACGCGGGTGCAGGGTCCCAAGGCTTTGGTCCATCCTCTGCTGCTTTCCCAGGCCACAAGCAGGGAGCTGGAGGGGAAGTGGAGCTTCCGGGATATGAACCGATGCCCATAGTGGAGCCCAGTGAATGCAAAGTGAGGACTTTAGGCCTAGGCTACTACGCCGGGCCCTATAGTTTTAGCTCATATTTTGTTCCTTGATCCATTTGAAATTAACTTGGATATGTTCTGAGGAAAGGGCTCCGATTCATTTTTCTCATGTTTTATACTATTTATTCTCATTGGGTTGTCTTATCGTCCTTGTTGATTATATTTGAACAATATGTGAGAACTGTTTTCCAGCCTCACTAATGTATTCCATTGGTTGGCGTATCTATCTGTGTACAACCAGTTCTGCATAGCACTGCTACACCATTTTGTTTAATGTAACCTTGTCATAAGCCTTGCAGTCTAAGTGTGAAATGACCTCCAACTTCCTCTTTTCCAAGATTATTTTATGCCCCTTGCAATTCTGTATGGACTTTCGGATGAATGTTTCTATTTCTTTGGGAAAAAAATCATGACTTTCGATAGGAATTTCCTTTCATCTTTGCTTTGGGTGGCTTGGATAGTTTAACAATATTAATTTTACAGTCTGTATGTATGGGATATCTTTTCATTTATTTGTGTTTCCTTTAGTTTATCTCAGCAATGTTATGCATTTTTCAGTGTGCAATTTTTTTGCCTCAGAAGCTAAATTTTTTTTTAGGTATTTTGTTCCATTTGATGCTGTGTGTAAACAAATTCAAAGCAGAAGCATTACCCTCTTCCTCACTTGACACATACCCCATTGCCTGGGACCCAGAAGGCACAGGTTATCCTGTCACAGAGGTCCTGCTCCCAGTGGCCGCCACACTGGAAGCATGTTGAAGACCTCTCTGTGTTTAGATTCCACTGTATTGTGTTGGTTGAATTGATTATTTGAGTGAATATTGTAATGTTCTTCTTGACCATACTGACAAAAAGGAGATTTTTATTTTTAAACTTAAATCTTAGAACCTGGCGAGTTCTGTGGCATTGTGAATAAGCCTGCCACCTGCTATGCTTGCATCTTAAATGGAAACCAGTTTGCTTTGTGTCCCTACCTCTGCTCCCAGTCCAGCTCCCTGCCAGTGTACCTGGGAAAACAGCAGAGAAGGTCAAGCACTTGGGTTCCTGCACCCACAAGGGAGATCTGGCTTCCAGCCTGCATAGCTCGGTTGTTGCCGCCAGCTGGAGAGGGAAACTGTGGGGACAGAACATCCCCCTAGCTATCTCCCCATCTCCCTTTCTGTACCTGTGCCTTCCAAATAAATAAATCCTAAAAATTCTTCATTCCGGGCCTGCCGCGTAGCCTAGCAGCTAAAATCTTCGCCTTGAAAACATCAGGATCCCATATGGGTGCCGGCTCTAATCCCAGCTCCTCCACATCCCATCAGGCTCCCTGCTTGTGGCCTGGGAAAGCAGTCGAGGATGGACCAAATCTTGGGACCCTGCACCTGCATGGGAGACCTGGAAGAAGCTCCTGCTTCTTGGCTTTGGATTAACTCAGCTCCCACTGTTGAGGCCACTTGGGGAGTGAATCAGTGGACGGAAGATCTTCCTCTCTGTCTCTCCTCCTCTCTATATATCTGACTTTCCAATAAAAATAAATAAATCTTAAAAAATAGAACCAAATGGTAAGTATTTACCAAAATTATATGTAGCTGGTTGCATATAGAAGAAATTCAATAAAAATCATTTTATAAAATGCAGATATTTTATAAAGAGCTGTATGATACAAGACAGAAAGGGAAAGAATTTTCTTAAGTCACAAGATCGAATTCTTGAGAATTAGCTAAGCATGTATAATCATTTTGTTTTACTTTGTTTTTGTAGTTGTTCCTCTTAATGAAGATATTCTGGTAACATTAGGAAAAGAAGAGGTAAGTCACTTAATGAATTTGTACAAATCCCTAAAATTTATGATTAGAACTGTTTTAGGTATGCTTATGCCATAATAAATGGCGTGAAATCACTTTAAAATCGTATTTTTCCATTTTTTTGTGTGTATTGAACTGAATTTTTGAAAAAGTGTTTCTTTATTTGAAAGCCACTTACAGAGAGGGAGAGACAGATGGACATGTCCCTTTCTGGTTCACTCCCAAGATGGCCACAGTAGCTGGGGCTGGAGCGGCTGGAGCAGCTTCTTGTGGGATCCAGAAGCTGGAGCAGCTTCTTGTGGGCACTGGCTGCGTTCTCCACTGCTTTCCCAGGAGCATAGAAGGGAGCTGGTTGGAAGTAGAGCACACAGTACTTGGGCCAATCCCCTTACCCGGTGTCCATGGACACCGTGGTGGTCCCTGACCAACATTTTCTAAACTAATTTTTATTTGTGTGTTTCATCGAGTTGTGTTCTCATCCACTGGTTCATTCCTAGAATGGCGGGGGCTAAAACCAAAGCTGCCCAGGTGGGTAGCAGAGAGCTCCTTCCTCCCAGGAACTGCATTGGCATGGAGGGTAGAGATATGAGTCAGAGAGGAGTATCGAGCCCATACCTTCTGATATGGGACGTAGGTGATTTAACCACCAGCGAAAATATCTGCTCTAAGCGGAGTGTTTTTACAAGATTTGAATTTTGAACTGAATTTTTATGTCACACCCATTGCTAAAGTTAATATGTAAACTATTGTCTTACATCTGGAGTTCAGTTGATTAAACTCTGTGAACAGTAAAAGACTTAATATACCTAGATGGCATACACATACATCTATCTCTTCTGCTGTTATGGACTGAGCATTTGATATTAGGAAGGAGGACCTTTAGAAGATGACTAAATTCTCAGCTGTCATAATTGAATGTGTTGGACAAAGGGATTGTTCACATACCAGGTAGGATTCAATGGGACAGCAAGAGATTTCATCACCTTACTCAAGGCGTCTTGCAGGCCTGGCATGATGTTCAATGGCTACATCCTCACCTTGTACATGCTGAGATCCCAAATGGACACCACATCTTGTCCTCACTGCTCCGTTTCTCTTCTGCTCCCTACTAGTATCTTGGGAAAGCAGTCCAGGACGACCCAAGGCCTTGGGACCCTGCACCTGCGTGGGTGACCTGGATGAAGCTCCTGGCTCCTGGCTTCAGATTAGCTCAGCTTCTCCTGTTGGGGTCATTTGGGGAGTTAACCAGTAGACAGAAGATCTTTCTGCCTCTTTCTCTCTGTAAAACTGTCTTTCCAGTAAAAATAAATAAATCTTAAAAAAAAAATCTTGGAGTTTGAAACTGGAAGGTTTATTTTAAAACTTTTCTGTTTAATATTGTCAGACCACAGTTGACCTCAGATAACTGAAATTGCAGAAAACAAAATTGCAAGTAAGAGAAGGCAGGGCTGCTATATGTGTGAAGAACTTCTAAAAGTTCCTACAACATGGAACTAAATATTAAATGAATTTCTTGCAAAAATTTGGACTTCATGCCTGTGTGCGCATTTCTGGTCAGGGCTGTGTTTGTTCTCGTCTGTACTCCGTTCGTTCTGTATTTCCATCTTTAGACTATCTCTGTTGTCTTTTTCATTGCAGCTTTATGGTCAATGTTTTCTTTTTGAAGATTTATTTATTTTTATTGGAAAGTCAGATATACAGAGACGAGGAGAGACAGAGAAGAAGATCTTCCGTCCGATGATTCACTCCCCAAGCGACCGCAATGGCTGCAGTTGGGCTGATCTGAAGCCAGGAGCCAGGAACCTCTTCCAGGTCTCCCACACGGGTGCAGGGTCCCAGGATTTGGGCCATCCTCAACTGCTTTCCCAGGCCACAAGCAGGGAGCTGGATGGGAAGTGGAGAAGCCGGGATTAGAACCAGCGTCCATATTGGATTCCGGGCGTGCCATGCGAGGACTTTAACCACTACACTATTGCGCCAGGCCCATCTTTATGGTCAATGTTGAACTCAGCTGGATGTGTTCTCTATGTGAGCTGTTTCCACAATTGATTCACATTTCCGTGGGCCCAGGCATCTGACAGGCAGGTTTAGGGTTGACTCAACTCTTTCATAGGGTTGACCCTATAAAAGTTCACTGGAGGGCCCGGTGGCGTGGCCTAGCGGCTAAAGTCCTCGCCTTGAAAGCCCCGGGATCCCATATGGGCGCCGGTTCTAATCCCGGCAGCTCCACTTCCCATCCAGCTCCCTGCTTGTGGCCTGGGAAAGCAGTCGAGGACGGCCCAAAGCATTGGGACACTGCACCCGCATGGGAGACCCGGAAGAGGTTCCAGGTTCCCGGCTTCGGATTGGCGCGTACCGGCCCATTGCGGCTCACTTGGGGAGTGAATCATCGGACGGAAGATCTTCCTCTCTGTCTCTCCTCCTCTGTGTATATCTGGCTGTAATAAAATGAATAAATCTTTAAAAAAAAAAGTTCACTGGAGTTTTCATTGAAATTTCAGTGAATCTGTGTTATTTTGGGAGAACTTAGCTTTTTATCATAGTCTGCAGATCTCACTGTTAATATGGTGAATAACATGGGTTTTCAAAATGATTTGAATGGCTTCATAAACTGCAGTGCTGTGATCATACCTACCTTGCTCGGGTGTATTAATCTTATTTATTGCTGAATTTATGTTGATAGTACGTTATAATTTGTCATCTGTGTTTCTGAGGTTTCTGTGGTTTTCTTGTGATATCTTTGTTAGTCTTTCACAGATGGATAATATTAATTTCATGAACTAATCTGAGGAGTATCTTTTTATAACAGAATGTGTTTATAATCACTGTCACATTTTTTGCAAGTACCTGAATTCAGAGGTAAAGTCAGCTCAACCTGGACCTTTCCAATAAACAGAATATAAGTGAAGAGATACTGAATGATAAATACTTTTCTTCTGTAAAAATTTTAACTATAAATTTAGTATGTTTAGAGTAACATGGTAGCCTAGTAGCTAACGTCCTCGCCTTGCATGTGCCGGCATCCCGTATAGCTGCCAGTTCGTATCCTGGCTACTCCTCTTCCCATCCAGCTCCCAGCCTGTGGCCTGGGAAAGCAACAGATTACCCTGCCCCCACTTGGGAGACCCAGAAGAAGCTCCTGGCTCCTTGCTTCTGATCGGCTCAGCTCTGGCTGCAGCAGCCACTTGGGGAGTCAACCCTCTTCCCAAGATCTTTCAAACAAGATCTTATTCTCTATCTCTGCTTCTCTCTATAAATCTGCCTTTTCAAGAAAAAAAATCTTTTAAAAAAAGAAAAAGAAAAAAATTAGGGCCCCACGCAATAGCGTAGTGGTTAAGGTACTCGCCTTGAGTGTGCCGAGATCCCATTTGGGCGCCAGTTCTAATGCCGGCGGCCCCACTTCCCATCCAGCTCCCTGCCTGTGGCCTGGGAAAGCAGTCGAGGACAGCCCAAGACTTTGGGACCCTGCACCTGTGTGGGAGACCTGGAGGAGGTTCCTGGTTCCCGGCTTCGGATTGGCGCAGCACCAGCCGTTGCAGCCACTTGGGGAGTGAACAATCGGATGGAAGATCTTCTTCTCTGTCTCTCCTCCTCTCTGTATATCTGCCTTTCCAATAAAATAAATAAATAAATCTTTAAAAAAAAAAGAAAAAAATTTAATATCTTTAGAAGTCTTTCCATAATATGTTACCTAAAGTAGCCATCCCTCATGCTTTCCTCTTATTTTACTTTATTTGTTCTTCATGGCATTTGTTCATTTGCTGGAGTTATATATTGTTTGTCTGGATCCGTTTGTTTGTTCTGTTCGCCTTTGTATCCCTGCCTCTTTAATGATGCCTGCTGGACAATAACTGATTAATAATTAAAACTTGTGTAATTACTGAAAGCTCATCATTGATTTCTGTTTCAGCAAAAATACATTGTTCATATATTTTTATATTTAAAATACAATGTTAGCAGAAATTTAGTTATGTATACACTTTGTAATTATACACAAACTTATATATAATATTTTTATTTTTAGAATAGAATGTAACCAGAAATTTAGCTGTGTGTTTTTACTTTTCTCCTATACTTTTTTTTTTTAAAGATTTATTTTATTTTTATTACAAAGTCAGATATACTGAGAGGAGGAGAGACAGAGAGGAAGTGGAGCTGCCGGGATCAGAACCAGCAGCCATATGGGATCAAGGCGAGGACCTTAGCCACTAGGCCACACTGCCGAGCCCATCCTATACTTTTTATACTGTTGATTCCTAAGTTGTAGAATCCTTGCCCAGTGTGTCAATTTTACATAATTCAGAAATAAACTATATGATAAAACTAAGCAATTAATTTGAATTGTTTTGTTCTAGTTCCAAAAATTGCGGCATGATCTTGAAATGGTGCTATCTTGTATTCAGTCAAAGAATGCAAAGTTAAAGGAAGACTTACAGAGGTATAGTTATATCAGAATTTACGTTTATTGTTGATATATATTGAGTTGGTATTTTAATTTGGCTAATTTTTTTTTCCTATATGTAAAGAGAGCAACAATGGTTGGATGAACAGGAGCAGATAAAGGAAACTCTGAATGTACTGCAGAGTGAGTTGAAAAATCAGGTTTCGACATTTCCTGAATCAAGGTATTAAATTTTTGTTCTAAATTTTTAAACTAAGAGAAAACTTACATATGTATATATAGTACATGAAATGTAGTTCGAAGAAGATAAATGTTACTAGGGGCCATGTGTGGTGCTCTAACTTTTACCAACTGTTAGTTACATATTCTTTTTGTTGTTCATTTTTATTTTTTAAACATTCGAGAGGCCAGAGCTCCCATCCTCTTACCCGCTTCTCCAGTGACTGGGTCGGGGACAGGCTGAAGCTGGGAGCTGAAAGTCAACTCTGCTCTCTCCCAGGGTACGGCATTGGCAGGGAGCCGGATCGAAGTCTGAAAAGGACTCAACCTGGCACTCCGATTAAGTGCTGGCGCTACACGCAGCGTCCGGGGCCTTGTCCAGATGCCTCCCCCGGCAGAGGACCTGTTGTTGCACCTTTAGTTTCCCTACATGCTACGTTAAAAATATAACTTTCATGGGGACAGTTATTTGGCTTGAGCAAACGAAGCTTCCTCAGAGTTGTTGATCAAGTATAATCAGTTGCCTGTGTATATTATTTCATCAGTTCAATGTTTCCCTTAATTTTTCATCAGAGTGTTTAATGAGCTGAAAACAAAAATTCTGAAGATAAAAAAACATAAGAAGAAACTTTTAACTGCCTTGGGTGAGTTTCTGGAAGACCACTTTCCTCTGCCTGATGAAAGTGCTAAGAAAAAAAAGGTAAGTTCTAGAGAAGACATTCCTGCTGAAAATCATTTCTGAAGTTAGTTCAGCTAGATGCAAATGGACATTTTCTTGTATAGTTCAGTGTCACACACAGAGCTACAGAAGTATGCTATCAAAGTTATTGAAAAATTAGAAACCACCTAATTGTGCAATTAAGTAGGATAAGTTAAATGCACTTTTTGTATTGTTTCCTTATGATGGTAAAATTCAACTTTTAAAACATAAGGTAGGGGGCTCGGCAGCGTGGCCTAGTGGCTAAGGTCCTCGCCTTGATCCCATATGGCTGCTGGTTCTAATCCTGGCAGCTCCACTTCCTCTCTATCTCTCCTCCTCTCAGTATATCTGACTTTGTAATAAAAATAAAATAAATCTTTAAAAAAAAAAAAAAACATAAGGTAGGGCCCGATGCAGTAGTGTACTGGTTAAAGTCCTTGCCTTGCACGTGCTGGGATCCCATATGGTCACTGGTTCTAATCCCAGCGGTCCTGCTTGTGGCATGGAAAGCAGTGGAGGACGGCCCAAAGCCTTGGGACCCTGCATCTGCGTGGGAGATCCGGAGGAGCTCCTGACTCCTGGTTTCGGATTGGCCTAGCACCAGCCGTTGTGGTCACTTGCTGAGTGAAGCATTGGAGGGAAAATCTTGCTCTCTGTCTCTCATCCTCTCTGTATATCCACCTTTCCAATAAAAATAAATAAATCTTAAAAAAAAGTAATGTATTGAGCAACATAAAGCAGTTAATAAAATACAATTTGCTGTTAAATTAATAAAACACAGATCACTATGTTGTAGAATCTAATTTTTTTTTAAGATTTGCTTTAATTTCAAATGCAGAGTTATTGAAGGAAGAACTCTTTTTACCCAGCTGGTTCAATTCCCCAGATGGCCACATTGGCACAGCTTAACCTGTCTCCCAGGTCATAGCAAGGAGCTGGATTGGAAGTGGAGCAACTGAGACCTAAACTGCTGCCCATGTGGGGATACCTGTTCTGCAGGCAGAGCCTTACTTATTATACCAGGGCATTCATTCACTCTTGGAATCTAATGTTTATGAAAAGATGTATCGCTACTTGTTATTTGAGTCCTGGGCCTGTAGATGAAATTAGTTTTTCCTTTTTATTATTTTCTGAATTTCTCATGATTAATATGTGTAACTTTTTAGATCAGAATATTCTTGAAAATTTGTCATTTTATTGTTAATCACTGGATAGTAGGTATGGTAAAATGACCATTTTTGAGAAAAGTAAATAGCTATCATTTTTTGGCAAAAAGGTTATGAACAACCTCTTTAGTCATTTTTCTTGAATGCAAGCTATTTAAGGAAATAAAACATATGATGTTGGAATAGACTTTGAAACTGACACCTGCATCATCTCTAAGACATGGGTATGGTTTAATCACTGTTTGTCATAAAACCTTTTATGGTTCTCTGAATGATGGAATCTGTAGACACCTTAGAATAATGACTTTGTGCTCTGGACTTTGTGCCTTCAACCTGATCTCCATTGTTCTTCATCCATTTTTGTCACAAATCTATTCAACCAAACTCTGGTGATGCCAAAAAAAAATTTTTTTTCCCCTCACTTTTCTGTGCCTTATACATTCTAGTTCCCTTGCTTAGAAACACTTCCTGTTTTGGGAAGGTGGCAAATTTCTACGTTAAGATAGCTCAGACATCTTTTGTGTGCAGGATTGTGAAATTTAGGGGACTTTGTTACTTTACATGAAATGATTTCATAATTTTCAATTATATCTCCTTCCCTCAACCATACACTCTGAGCTACTTGAAATGTTGAATTCATCTTTGTATTTCTTTTATACCTGTGTGTCTTCTGTACTGTCCCCGAGTTTGTGTTTTAAAAAGGGATTTCCTGGGAAGGCAGAGTTAGAGACAGGGAGATGTGAGCAGCTTCGTCCGAGCTGAGCCAGCAGTTTTAACAGAACCCAGCTACCTGAACTGTCATCACTGCCTCACAGAGTGATCCCAGCAGGAAGCTAGAAGCAGGAGCTGGAAGCAGGAAGTGAACTTCTGCGTTCTGTATGAGACGCTGGTCTTAAATATCAGCCTATTGACCCTTTCCTAAGCTCACATTCATTGAATGAATTCGAGTATTTTAGCAAAAGGAGAAAAGGTTCTGGTTTTTCCTTGCAGTAAGTTATTTGTTTTCCTCTTTTTGTGATTTCCTCTAGGCTTTGTGTTTCTGACGCACTATCTCCCATTCTCTTTCTGTTATTTACTCTTCTTACTAATTTCTGAAGTTACAGTCTTCTGTTGACATCAGTCCCAAAGAAGATGCCCCAAAATTTCTTTCACTTTGGTTGTTGTATGACACCCAGGTCATGTGGAAGACTGGGTTAATTTTTTTTTTAAAGATTTTATTATTATTGGAAAGCCGGATATACAGAGAGGAGGAGAGACAGAGAGGAAGATCTTCCATCCGATGTTTTCACTCCCCAAGTGAGCCGCAATGGGCCGGTGCGCGCCGATCCAATGCCGGGAACCAGGAACCTCTTCCAGGTCTCCCACGCAGGTGCAGGGTCCCAAAGGTTTGGGCCGTCCTCAACTGCTTTCCCAGGCCACAAGTAGGGAGCTGGATGGGAAGTGGAGCTTCCGGGATTAGAACCGGCGCCCATATGGGATCCCGGGGCTTTCAAGGCGAGGACTTTAGCTGCTAGGCTACGCCGCTGGGCCCGTTAATTTTTTTTTTTAAGATTTATTTATTCTTATTGGAAAGACAGATTTACAGAGAAAGGTGGGGGACAAGAAGAGGGAGAGAGATTCCCACCTACCGGTTCCCTATCTCAAATGGCTGCAATGGTCAGAGAAGAGCTGATTAGAAGCTTGGTACTTCTTCCAGGTCTCCCATGGGGTGCAGAATCCCAAGGCTTTGGGCCATTCTTCTCTGCTTCCTCAGGCCATTAGTAGACAGCTGGATGGGAAATGGAGCAGCAGGTTCAGGAGCCAGTGCCCATATGGGATGCTGGGTGGCACTGTCAGGCAGGGATCGCCTATTGAGCCAGTGTGCTGGCTCACAATTCTTTTTAAATCACTTTATTAATGAAAGTTAGTTCATTACAATTGAAATTAAGAAATATTAATGTTGGGGCCTGCTACAGTGGCCTAGTGGCTAAAGTCCTCAACTTGTGTGCACCTGGATCACATATGGGCACTGGTTTGTGTCCTGGCAGCCCCACTTCCCATCCAGCTCCCTACTTGCGGCCTAGGAAAGCAGTTGAGGGTGACCCAAAGCCTTGGGACCCTGCACCCATGTGGGAGACTTGGAAGAGGCTCCTGGTTTCAGATCAACTCAGCTCCAGCTGTTGCTGCCACTTGGGGAGTGAATCAGTGGACGGAAGTTTTTTCTATCACTCCTCCTCTCCGTAAATCTGACTTTCCAATAAAAATAAATCAATCTTTTTAAAAAACATATTAATATTAAAATCTTGCAGTTCAGCCTAATAGTCTGCCATTAGTCAAGTTGAAATGTTCATGTATTTTTTTAAAGAGAAACGTTGAAGAATCAACTGCACAACTGATAACGTTGCATGAAATATTAGAGGTAAGTTTTTCCTTTCGTTTGTTTTGCCTTGAATCTGCCTCAGTCATTTTTGAACAGTTAACACTCAGGCTGGCAAAACAAATCTGTGCCAATGCTTAGTAAAAATACTTAGAATATTTTTTGCTCAAATTTAGTCTCTTGTCTTCTTCAGAATGAATGAAAGTGTGGAATGAATGTGAAATTAAAGTGTTGCCCTTAATCTCCTTAAGATTTATTGAAATAATAAATACTTACAATATTTTTCTTGCTGCTATTTCGTATTTGTATAGTTGTATTGGCGGAATCGTTACTTGGCAGTTTTGTGCTCTCAAATATAAGAGTTAATAATCTTTCCACAAAATTAAAAATATGGGTACAAAATTTCCCGAAATGATATCCGTTGCTTATCAAAACTGAGTCATGGCAACTATCTCTGTCTGACATGAACTTTGGGTTGTAAATCTTTGTCTTTAAAAATCATTTGAACTTCAATCAGATTATGTTACCATTAAATACTTTAGAAAATCTTGATGATGGTAATTTATAACAAATTGGCCAAAGAAGAAAATGAAATTAATGTATGTGTTTAAAAATTGTTATTAAATTGAGAAGAGAACAATGTCAGAAAACATGTTTCATTATAGTTTATTGAATTGGTAGCCAAAGTTTTCTTTTGTGTCCAGCTGACAAATTTTTGTGTGTCAGGATATCTAAATACAAAATATTTTTGCTGTGGAAAGAAAAATACAGATATTTCTTAGATCTGTAACCATAATTCCTTAGATCTTTCTAGATATTTCTGTTTATATAGAATAAAACTTTCTCATGACAGTTTTTAAGTAAAATTATTATTTGACAAATATTGAAAGTCATTAACTGCAAATAAATAGATGTAAAGTCTGATTTTTTTTAGCTATTTCTGACATTTATAAGATTTTGGTTCATACAATTAAATTTAGAAATGAAAAGAAAGATTTTAAGTTGTAATAAAATAAATATCTTAATTCTTTATTCTAAAAAAAAAAAAGATCAAAGGCTTTTTTCTCCAATGATATTTTATCATAAATTGTGATACTGGGCTGGCATGTGGTGCAGTGTGTTAAGCTGCCGCTTGGAGTGCATCCCTTATCAGAGTGCTGGTTGGAGACCCTGACTGCTCTGCTTCCAATCCAGCTCCCTACTAGTATGCCTGGGAAAGTGGTAGCGATGGTCCCTGCTCCTACCTGGGTGACTCAGATTTAGGTTTTGGGCTCCTGGCTTTGGCCTGTGCTAGACCTGTCAGGTGTGGCCATTTGAGTAGTAAACCCTACTCCTCCCTCCTTTCCTTCTCTTTCCTCTACCCTACCGTTAAAACAAAGAAGCAAATAAATCTTTTCAGGAAAGAATTGTGCTATTAGTATTATGAAGTATGATTGTCATTAGAGCTTGGCATGTTAATTTTGCTTATTTCAGTGGTACTTTGCATAAATTATGTCTTTTTTGGGTTGCTTAAAATACCAGCATCTTTTAGTTAAAGCTAAAACTTGGAAATTCAGACATAGTCTAATCCATAATTTGCCACTGAGGATTCCCTTAACTTTTGGAGGTTCTGATTAAAAAAAAAATTTAATTTCTAATAAATTTCATATTTTTGATGATACAAATTTGTGGAAACATCAGATAGTAGCTGGGAAAATAAGAAAAAATTTCACTGTTTTATAGAACATTAGTATTTGAAGAATTGTGAATACCTGTTTCTTGACAAAATGTTCCTAAAGTCATTGGATTTAGAATAAACAAATGATTCTCAGTTGACATTAACAACCTTTCCTAAACTTAGTAGATTACTTTATTTTGCAAGTACTAAGAACCATGTTTTGTAGACCAATTTCTTAGAATGTAATTTGGGGGAATACTAACCAAAAATACTAAATCAAATACAAAAGGTATTGAACTATTTTCAATTTATGACCATAACCCCTCAGTATTCATGATTAGGAAATTTATGAGGGCGAGTTGGTGGCACAGTGAGCTAAGCTGACATGTGCAATATCGGCATCCCGTATTCTGCTCTGCTTCTAATCCAGCTCCCTGTTAATGCTGCTGCTAAGACCATGGATTATGGCCTAGGTACTGCAGTCTCTGCCACCCATGTGGGAGGCCTGGGTGCAGTTCTTGGTTTCTGGCTTCCACCAGGTCCAGCTTTGGTATTGTAGCCATTTGACAAATAAACCAACAGATGTAACATCTGTATCTATGAATCTGTCAAATAAATGTGTGGTTCTTTTTTTTTTTAAGAAATGAAAATATTTGGATGGATATTGTACAAGAAGTTAAACTGCAACTTGAACACCTGCATCCCATTTCAGAGTGCCTAGTTTTGGGCTTGGCTCCACTTCTAGTCCAGCTTCCTGCTCATGTGCCTGGAAGACAGCAGAGGATAGTCCCTGCCACCCATCTGGGAGACCTGGTGCGGCCGGCCCAGTCCCAGTGCTGCAGCCCTTGGGGAGTTAGCAGTGAATGGAGGATCTCTGCTCTTTCCTTCCCTTCCTTTCCCTTCTCTTCCTTCCCCTGCCTTCCTCTCCTCTCTCCCCCTCTGTTGCTTTGCCTTTCAGATATATAATGATTAATAAAAAAGTTGTGATGATAAAATTGTTTTGAAGATTTTTTAAAAGAAATAGATATAAGATTTTGTTTTGTTTTTACTTGAAAGACAGAGTTACAGAGAGAAGGGGAGAGAGGAGCGAGAGAAAGAAACAACTTCCATTCACCTGCTCACTCCCCAAATAGCGGCAAAGGCTGCAGCTGGAACTGTCTGAAAGCAGGAGCCCGGAGCTTCCTCCAGGCCTCCCATGTGGCTGCAGGGGCCCAAGGGCTTGAGCCATTCTCTGTTCTTTTGCAAGCTATATGCAGGGAGTTGGATAGGAAGTGGAGCAGCTTGGACTCAAACTGGCACCCGTATGGGATACTGACAACACAAGTGGAAGCTTAGCCTACAAAGTCATGGCGCTGGCCCCTAAAATAAGATTTATGTATTTATATGGAAGTCAAAGTTACAGACAGAGGAGCAGAGACATAGAGAGATCTCCCTTCTGCTGTTTCTCTCCCCAAGTGCACACAGTGGCCAGAGCGGGACCAGGCTCAGAGCAGGAGCCCAGAGCTGCGTCCAGATCTTACACGGGCAGTTGGACTATCATCTTCTCCTTTTTCTGGGTGTATTGGGAATCCATGGAGCTGAATCACAAGCAGACAGGACTGGAGGCAGCACCCATATGGGATGCCAGCCCCCGTGCCCTTTGTTTGAAGATTTGTAGAACAGGTGTTTTTGGAAAAGGCAAAACTGATGCTCTTGCCCCCAAACATTACAGCAGATTGGATTTCTTTTGGATTTCGAGTATATTTTGTTGTATGTTCATTTTTTTTGAAGTTTCCATTTTTACTCTAAGAAAGTTTTAATCCAAAGTGAAGACTTGTAAATGTTTGCTAGCCAATTTTTAGGAAATGTTTTCGAAATAAGCTGCAGGCATTCATTTTAAGCTTTTTCCATTCACTAGTATAAAGTCAGTTATTTACGTTAGTAAATAAAAATTACGACATAGACAGTTTTTCAAGGAGAAATCAATATTTTGTGGAAAAATTTTCTGTTTTATTGTAGTTGTAACAAGCCATATTTTAATCATTATTTTTTCTAGACTCTTATAAATAGGTTATTTGATGCTCCACATAATCCATATGTCAAAATTACTGATTCCTTTTGGCCTCCTTATATTGAACTGCTGCTGCGTAATGGAATTGCCTTGAGACATCCAGAAGATCCAACTCAAATAAGATTGGAAGCCTTCCATCAGTAATCAAATGGCCTCTTTCACACAGTGAAGAGTCCTGTCATTCAAGGATATTAGAAACATGGGGCTTACTGTATAAAGAACATTATTTGCAAATGACAACACTTAGTCCAGCTTCCTTTTATCCTTAAATGATGCATGCCGCCACCCATTATTCATTGCTAAATGGGCCTTTCTAAGTAATTTGGTGTCTTAAACTGTATGGGCAAAAATGCAAATAAAAATATTCCAGACTCATAAAACATTTAATGTACCTTACATCATGCAATATTCTTTGGGAAATTCTTTCTTAATTTATGATATTGCTAATACTTTTCTTTTAAAATTTATGTATCTGTGTATTTTGAGTTCCACCTGGTACTTAGCTCCTTTATATTTGGCAGGTGTAATGCAAAGGTGATTCAATTTGCAGATCGTTTCTAAGTCGAAGTAGTATCTGTAGAAGACTGCATACTTTTAAGTGTTTATCAAATTAGTTTCATGTCTACTGCCTTATTTCTAGATTGGTTAAAAATTGTGATATAAAGAGCTAATGGGTGAAGATTGCCTAAAAACTGCATTTTAATATGTAGTATGCCAATGGCATGATTAATCTACTCTTGATTCTGCTCATTATTACCAATATTGTTTGTAGCATTTTGTTAATTTTCTGTAAATAAAAGTCTAATTATCTCCATCTGTTGATTATGTGGAATGTTTTTTAAAATAGAAAAGACTTTTTCTTAGAAGCTAATCAAGATATCATATAGCAAAAACAGCAACAAAAATGTTATATGGTAGTCATTCAGGATGACATGTATCTTTTCTTTTTAAGATTTATTTGTTTTTATTGGAAAGTCAGATATACAGAGAGGAGGAGAGACAGAGAGGAAGATCTGTCCGATGATTCACTCCCAAGTGACTGCAATGGCTGTAGCTTAGCCAATCCGAAGCCAGGAGCCAGGAGCTTCTTCTGGGCCTCCCACACAGGTGCAGGGTCCCACGGCTTTGGGCCATCCTCGACTGCTTTCCCAGGCCACAGCAGGGAGCTGGATGGGAAGTGGAGCAGTTGGGATTAGAACCGGCGCCCATATTGGATCCTAGTGCATGCAAGGCGAGGACTTTACCGGCTAGGCTACTGCACTGGGCCCAGGACTCACTTTAGATGATCCCAATTTTATTGGTGTCATCCAAAGCATCATGAGGAGGATCCAATCCAATGTATGTCAGCTTTTCTTGATCATTGTTGGATCAGGCTATGACATCAGTGATGGCCTGTTTGGTGCTCATTGGTCTGGACATCCACAGTGAGTTTGAATGTGTTGGTGTCTGTCCTCTTTGTGGCTCATTTCTCCTGTGGATGCTCTTCTGAGGACACTGGGGCTGCCCGCGGAGTCGCCATGGTCTGGGCCACCGGAACACAGGTGCCCTGGCTCTGGATGTCTTTCAGCTCTTCCTTCTTGGCCTTCAGAGCTTTGCTCAGGCTCCAAGTTTGAGAGGATCTGGAGCTTTCCTTTGACTTGAACACTAGCTTGGTGAAAAGCCTGATTTTCAGTTATATAAAAAAATGAATAGATATGTTATAGATAAAGCTAAAGTTCTCTCTGACCACATTTCCTATCTAGTTCTCCTTTCTGTCTAGGTAACACTATTTGATAAATGCTGTTATCTTTCATGATACATAGTGATTGTTTTGTCCTACCATCTCATGTGTGCAGAATGTACTTTCCAGTGAAATAAATCTTATAACAATCAATACCTATTCCATCATGGTGTAACTATCATCATTCTGTTAACTCCTGGTGAGTAAGGAGAAAAAAATAGAAATAAGCGGAAGAACAAGGACAATGAATAGAAAACAGTAAATATGCTAGTTATTCATCTGTGCCAGTGTGTTTAAATATGAGTAACCTAAATATACAGATACTATGAAAGTAGATGAAAAGAATTCAGTTATGTATGTTAACGTGACTGGGGCTGGATCACACCAAAGTAGGCGCCAGGAACCCTGTCTGAAACTCCCATGTGGATGGCAGGAACCTAAGCACTTGGACCGACACCTTATGTCTCACACAGTACCTTAGCTGGATGGTGTGTCAGTTTTGGAAGAGATAAACCAAGAAGATCTATTGCAGTATGCATCTCTACTCCCAAATAAAAGATGGACTCTCAATGAAACTGTTCAATATATCTCGACAGTAGGATGCTGGACTGTCTACCATTGTCTATACCTACAATGTTATACATGTAAGTAGCAACATGATGGACTTGTGACTGTTGCTGAAGGACTGTAGTAATAATATGAGTGAAAACAGTTGAGGGGGGAGCATAAAGAGGGTGAAGCCTATGGAAGTATAGTTTGCAAAATGAAAATTAAAAAAAAATAAAAGAACCAAGACGTGAACCAGGCACTCCAATATCTGCAACCTTCCCAAAATACTGGTTAACCTGCTATTTTGCAATACCCACCTCTCAGTTACACTTTATATAAGAAACCTGCTTTATATATAAATATAAAGATGCAGATTGATTAAAAGTAAAGGAATGAAGAAATGTGTGTCATGTTATGGATTGAGTGTCTCCTCAAAATTCATATTGATGTCTTAAAACCCATATTGATGGACTGGTGTGTTGGTTCAACCTCCACTTTCAAGTGCCAGGGTCCCATATGGTTTCCTTTCATGTCCTGGCTGCTTCATTTCCCATCCAGCTCCCTGCTTGTGGCCTGAAAAAGCAGTAGAGCTGGCCTAATGCTTTGGGACCCCGTGCCCACATGGGAAACCCAGAAAAAGTCTGTCTCCTGGCTTTGGATTGGCTCAGCTCTGGCCATTGCTGCCATTTGAGGAGTGAACCAGCAGATGAAAGATCTTTCTGTCTGTAAAACTGCCTTTCAAGTAAAAATAAGGAAAAAAAAAAAAAACCACCCAGGGTGCTGGTATTTGGGATTGAAGTTTTTGGAAGGTAATTAGGATTAGATAAGAAAGAACAGGGAAACTTAGTGCCCTAAAGAGACACCACAGTATTTGATCTCTTCTATGTGAAGACACACCAAGAAGGTGACTGCAAGTCAGGAAGAAAAACCTAAGCAAAAACAGCCTGCAGACCCAGCATGATGGCTCAGTGGTTAAATCCTCACGTTGCACACGCTGGGAGTTTTCCAGCAGATGGAAAATCTTTCTCTCTGTATCTCCTCTCTGTAAAACCTGCCTTTCCAAAAAACAGACAAACAAATAAATCTTTTTTTTTTTTTTTTTTTTTTTTTTTTTTTTAAAGATTTATTCATTTTATTACAGCCAGATATACACAGAGGAGGAGAGACAGAGAGGAAGATCTTCCGTCCGATGATTCACTCCCCAAGTGAGCCGCAACGGGCCGATGCGCGCCGATCCGATGCCGGGAACCTGGAACCTCCTCCAGGTCTCCCACGCGGGTGCAGTGTCCCAAAGCATTGGGCCGTCCTCAACTGCTTTCCCAGGCCACAAGCAGGGAGCTGGATGGGAAGTGGAGCTGCCGGGATTAGAACCGGCGCCCATATGGGATCCCGGGGCTTTCAAGGCGAGGACTTTAGCCGCTAGACCACGCCGCCGGGCCCGAAACAAATAAATCTTTAAAAACAACAACAGCAACAAGACTTTGTTAGCATGAAAATGTCAGACCTCCAGCCTTCAGAATTGGAGAGAATAATCGTTTGCTTCAGTCCCCAGTTCGTGGTATGACAGCCCAGGCCGACTAAAGCATTGTGCTAACATCAGCTAAAAGAAACTGGAATAGCTATATTAAGTTCATTACAAAGCTAATGTCAGGACAAAAAAAAAATGAGAGGTATTATGAGGAGCATAATTGTAGAGGAATCATTTACAGAGTTTTAAAAAACACAGACCATGAGAAGTAATTCTGAAACTATACTGGAAGTAAACTAGACATCAACGAGGGTACCTGGAAAATCTCAGTTTGTTAGGAAGTTCAACAATAAATTGTAAGCACATGGGTCAAAGAAGTCTCAATGGAAAAATATATTATGAACCAAATGAAAATCAAAAACAACCTCGCAGACTTTGATAGCTATTGTGCTGGATGCATATGTTGGAAAACATGAGAAATTTGAAATGAGGAAGCATTCATCATAGGAAATTAGGAAAAAATAAGAATCAAAAGATGAAATGATCGAGGAAATCAATTAACTGAAAACAGGAAAGCAGCAGAGAAATCTGAAGAAACCAAAGTGAAATTTGAGCAAAAATAAAATTAATAAATTTCTTACCACTCTAAGAAGACAATACCAGAAGTGAAAAGTGCCATCCCTTCTGATTTCATCAATAAGGATAATAAAGAGACATTATGAACTATTCATAGATTTCATAAACTTAGGTGAAAGATGAAATAAACCGAATCTGTGAGAGACAGTTAACAAACATGCAAGGAGAAATAACTACTACACACAAGCCTTTTATAAAATCATTAAATAGTAGGCTTCCAGATAAAACATTGGTCCTAGATAATTTTTTCCTTTTTATGACTTATTTATTTATTTAGAAGATAGAATTACAAGGAGAGATCTTCTATTGCTACACTGTCCAAGTAGTCCCAAGAGCCAGGGCTGAATCAGTCTAAAACCAGGGGCCAGGAACTGCATTTGGGAATCCAACATGGTGACAGGGATCCAAGTTCTTGGGCTATTATCTGCCTTCCCAGGCACATTAGCAGGAAGCTGGATGAGAAACAAAGCATCTGGGATTTGAACCCATGTCCATATGGGATGCCAGCATCCCAGGCATCAGCTTAACGTGTGCTACAATGTTGTGTAACCGCCCAGCCTCCTCCCAGGATTATTTCACTAAGTGAATTCTATCACACATTCATGGAGTTGGTGATGCCTGTCAGCTCCACAAAATGCAGGCAGAGAAATACTTCCTAGGTAAATCTGGGAGGACGACATCATCTTGATATAAACGTTGATACATAGCCAGGAAGAAAAACAACAGATCACTGTTTCATGAACACACAGAGAAATCCTCAACAAGCTCTTTGGAAATTAATCCAATAAAGTACAACAAAAACCCTACATGACATCTAAGCAACATTTATTCTAGTATGCAGAGCTGGTTCATGACATCAGCTGACTAAAGCAGAAAAATATAACAATGCAAAAACCCCACAAAATTGTTAAAACACTAAGCAGGTTAGGAATGTAAGGGAAGAAGCTCCAGGCTCTTGGCTTCGTACCGGCCCAGCTCTAGCCATTGAGACCATTGGGAGAGTGAACCAAAGGATGGAAGACTTCTTTCTCTGTCTCTCCCTCTCTCTGTATAACTCTGACTTTCAACATAAATAAATAAACCTTTGGGAAAAGCTCTGCCTTAGAAGTGGATTAGCTGGGCCTCTATCCAGGACTCTGCTTCCAGTATGGGTTCAGAGGGCTGTAAGGGGCAAGTTAACGTGCTGTGCCACAAAACCAGTGCCCAAGTACTGTCTTGTTGTTTTAAAGTTATGTGTGTGTGTGTGTGTGTGTGTATATATAAAAGATTTTATTTATTAAAGATTTTATTTATTAAAGATTTATTTATTTGTTTATTTATCTGTTTATTTATTGGAAAGACAGATATACAGAGAGGAGACACAGAGAGAAAGATCTTCTAGCTGCTGGTATACTCCTCAAGTAGCCCCAATGACCAGAGGTGAGCTGTTCCAAAGCCAGGAACCAGGAGCTTCTTCAGGTCTCCCACGTGGGTTCAGAGTCCCAAGGCTTTGAGCCATTCTCTACTGCCTTCCCAGGCCACAGGCTGGGAGGTGGATGGGGAGTAGAGCAGCCAGAACACGAATAGGTGCCCATGTGGGATTCCGGTGGATGTAAGGCAAAGGTTTAGCCAGTAGGCTATTGCACCAGGCCCTTATTTGAAAGGCAGAGTTATAAGAGATTTGCCATCTGCTGATTCACCCTTCCACATTGCAGCAACCACTTATGCTGGGCCAGGATGAAGGCAGGAGTTTCTACTGAGCCTCCCACAGGTGTGGCTGGATCCTGAGCATTCGGCCTGTTTTCAGCTAGTGTCCCAGGCCATTAGCAAGCGAAATAGAGCAGCCTATGCCCATTGGGATTACTGGTGCTGCAGGTGGTGGCTTAACGGCTCTGCCAGGGGACACCTGATGGGTTTTTGAAAGATGAGAAAATATTTTCACCATATCAAATTCAACTCTCATTGAAGGAATGCAGTATATAGAAACTACGGAATTTGCTTATATTTGTGTTAAATCTAGTTTTAATATCTGAAAGGAAGCATTCCTAATTTGTCACATTCGGCAATATCTGTTTCAGTTTAATGATTCTGTGCAAATGTAAAAATCAGAGTTTTTTTGAAACTAAAAGTAGTCTAATTTTAAGAAATGCCTTGGTTCTTGGCTTAAAATTTAAAGTTAATTCATACTGATGAATTAAATGGTTATAAGATCTATGCTATTTAAACATTATTTATTTGAGAAGCACAGCTACAGTGGGCTGGCGTTCTCCAGGGGTGAAGCTGCCATCTATGACTGCCTGCCCAGCTCCATGGTGACGGCCTGGGAAAGCAAAGATGGCCTTAGTGCTTGTGCTCCAGGACTCACACTGGAGACTAGAATGAAGCTCCTGGTTCCCACCTTGTCCTGGGCCAGCTGTTGTGGCCATTTGGTGAAGGAACCAGTGAATGGACTCTTTGTTTCTCTGTTTAACCCTGACTTTCAAATACATAAATAAAAACATCTTAAAAATCATAGAGACCAAGATCTTTCATCTGTTTTTCTCACCAAAGCTGACAAAGCTAAGACCACGGCAGGCCAAAGCCAGTAGCCCAGAACTCAACCCGGGTTTCTTACTTGGGTGGCGGTGACCCCAAAAATCGAGCCCTTGCCTACCTACTCCCAGGGTTTGCATTAGCAGGAGGTTGGAAGTGGAGGTGGAATCAAGTCAAACCCAGGTGCTCCAATAGGGGTAACCGGAATCCCACACATTCACCAGGTCTCAGGACTTAGGTGTTTAAAAGCTCCTCAGTTTTTCTTCTTTTTTTTAAATCTCAAACTCTCCTCTTCGCTTCTCTTTTTCATTCTTTGAAGTGTGTGTATATACACATGTATACAAATTCCCTTACCTCCTCGACTTTATTTTATTCCATCTTGTATGTTTGAATCGGGCTCTGTTGCCTTTAGTAACTCTCTAAGTTAGGGTGGGCACATGCCTAGCTGTTGAGATGTTCTTACCTGTTGGGATGTTCATCCCTAGCTTGGGATGTTCTTACCACACTTGGGGAGCGAACCAGAGAAGGAAAGAGCTCTGTGTGTTTTAGTCTATGTTTCTGACCCTTGTATTTCAACTACAAAAAGAAGCGATTTCTGGCAAATCTTTTAAGATGTAACTAGGCAATTCGCTATCAATTCTCTTCTTGCTATCATCAAGCTTCGTTAAAATGAGCAAATAACAAGAAAACTAGAAGAAAACGTTTTGTGGGGGAAAAAGATTGTTCTAATAATTTTAAAGAATTTTTACATCAACTGAAATTTATTTAGAGTTTGATTAGTTTGACATATTTTGATTAAAAAATTATATTCAAGAGTATTCAACTAAAAAATTTCCATGGTAACAAAAGTGTTGAATATGATATTTACAGTACGGTGTTGAAGGAGAAAAAAATTATGGGGCTAGTGTTAAGGTGAAGTGGATTAGACCACCTGTTGAACGTCAGCATCTCATGTGGGAGTGCCAGTTCAATTTCCATCTGCTTCGCCTTTGATCCAGTTCCGTGCTAATGAGCTCAGGAAACAGTGGGGAATAGCAAAAGTGCTTGGTCCCTGCCTCCCATGTGGGAGGCCTGGGTGGAGTTCCAGGCTCCTGAGTTTCATCCAGCTTAGCCCTGGCTATTGCAGGTATTTGGGAAGTGAAGCAGCATAGGGAAGGGCTCTCTCTCTTTTCCCCCATCCTTCTCTTCCTCTCTTTCTGTCACTGTGTTTTTCAAATAAATAAGTACAAATATTACATGTTAAACAAAAATATTCGTCCTGGCCTGATGGCTCAATGGCTAAATCCTCAGCTTGCAAGTGCTGGGATCCCAGACAGGTGCCAGTTCGTGTCCCACCTGCTCCACTTCCCATCCATCTCCCTGCTTGTGGCCTGGGAAAGCAGTTGAGGATGGCCCAAGGCCTTGGGACCCTGCACCCGTGTGGGAGACCTGGAATAAGCTCCTGGCTCCTGGCTCCTGGCTCCTGGCTCCTGGCTTCGTATCAGTTCAGCTCTGGCCATTGGATGGAAGATCTTTCTGTTTGTCTCTCCTCCCCTTAAATCTGATCTGCATTTCAATAAAAATAAATCTTAAAAAAAAAAAAAAGGAAAAAAAAAAGACTTAATGAGAAGGAACCAGTAGATTTAAAGAGATTTCAAGGGAAAAAGGAATTGGGAAAATGTTGGCCAAATAACATCAAATTTCAATTTTATAGGAGAAATAAGTTCAAGAGATCTGTTTTACATCATGGTAGTCATATTTGATAACACTGTATTGCATTGCTGAGAATTGCTGATGGTAGTGTTCCCACCACAAAAATACAAGTATGTGACTTAACACATATTTGTGCCTGATACATAATCTTTTATTTGCTTTGGGAAAATTGGCATTTGATGACATTAATGTTGTAAAAGTAATACTTGTTGTGGTAGGTTTTTTTTAGTGCTTATATTTCTAAAATGCCGAGAAATAATGACTACAATAAAGTGATATCCGAGATTGGATTTAAAATAATCGCATTACTGTTGAACAAGTCATTGAAATATAGATGAAACAAAATCTGCCTTTGGCACTGTTTAAACTGCTTGATCGCTATTTGGGGCTTATTCTGCTGTTTTTCCTTTTTGCATATGTTTGAAGTTTTCTGTGATAGAATAATGACACAAGTAGAAGTATGAAGTTTTATCAACTTTCCACTCCTCATGCTCCTAATTTTTGACATTGGCGATGTCCTTGACTGTGAGGTGGAGACATGGAGCTCTTGAAAATATTTCATTGCTCTGTTTCAACGCAGGATGGCACTCTTTGAATAAGTAATTAGCCAAAGTGTACTTCTCGCAGAGTTACTCCGCAGTCCAGTGCCTGCTTAGGGCAATGTGTTTTAGCTGGGGGGGAAAATACTTTTTAGGTAGTATGTACAGATGGTTACTGCTCAACCTAATTTTCCTGTGCTGGCTGCATCCATCTATCTATCTCTTTGAAAAACTCAGGAAGGTTTTAAAGTTTATGACTATTTAAAAAGTGATATGGTACAAAGCTTGTTTTATGCCACTTCTAAAAAAAGTGACATTATGACGTTTAGCACTTTGTGTATCTTACACACACAGATTATCTTTATTTAAATGCCGACCATCGGACCTGTTTCTCCGATTTAATGGCATTTAGTCCAATACCCTGGATATACCCAATAGATGAAAACTATTGACTGTGGACAGATGCTCCATTTCAGCCCTCAGGGAAACATTGAAATAACATCACCCCATTCTTCCCTTTTGCTAACTCTTCACCAATTCAACAGAATTACACCTACTACCTCTGGTAAGAAGATGAAAATCAAATGGGCAACAATGTTAACAGAAACTTGAAATTTAAGATTTGGCATTCAGAAAGGTCCTCCTCCCTACTCCATTCTCTCAGGTCCAATTCCCTGTTTTGGTTGTGCTCACCGGAAATTGACTTGGAGATCTCTGAGGACTGGACTTTCAAGGTGTCAAGTCTCCCCTCCCCCCCCCCCCCCTTAGAAACTCTTCAGCTCCGTGGTAGAGACAGACAAATGATGCAGCAGATTACACCGCTGGAAGGCGACATTCGTCCTGAGCTATTTTCACATTTTTCCCTGTTTCCGATTTGTGTGCCAGACTTTGTTTGCTTGGTTAGGACATGGAAAACATATTGGGTAGATTCACAGTTTAACACCAGTGGCTTTCTCCCAGCAAATGAAAGTGAAAGTGCTACATTGTAATAGTATTTTATCCTTAAAGACCGGACTGGCAGCTGCTGTGTGAAGTGTGGGGTGGTGGGAGCGGGGTGGGGAGGTGGGATTGGGAAACTTGAAGAACCAGTTTTGAGGTTTTGTTTGTTTATGTTGAGATCCCAGTAGGGTTCCTTTTTTTTTTTTTTTTCTTTTTAGTGGGGAGGAGGGCTGACTGCTGACTTATTTTCATTTGGGCAGTCTTTTAAGTTTCATTCAATGTCCTGAGGTTAAAAAAAAAAAAATACACTTCACTTGCAGCTTTCCCCGGTTGCGCTTTAAAACACCATCCAGTCTCACCCTCATCTGGAAATAATGCAAGCTTGTCTCTTCCTCCGCTCCCTCCCCGCCCCCCCCCCCTTTTTTAAAGCCCCACATAACCCGAAGTCAATAATCAGATGGAAACAGTGCTGGTCTTAGTTTACTTTTCCTTTTGGTAGTAACCTCACTTGTTGAAATATATATAAAACACACAGGCGGTTTGTACACACGTAGCTACCGAATCTTGAAATCTGCCTGCTCAATTCATCTATAAAGTTTGCTGTAAGTTTTCTCGGCGGAACTGTTTATGTGTAGCTTTTAATACTTTTACTGTGTAGACTTAAAAAAAAACACAGAAAATGACACAGGAGAGCTTAACAGTGACATTAGTTCATCTGAAGTCATTCATCCTCCTCTACCTCCTCCCTTCCATTTTCCAAGAAACTACTCATAACAAACCAGCCTGGAGTTTCTGAAAGGGGTTAGCAAAGGAGGAGGAAAGGAGGCGGAGTAAGGTTAAGGGAGAGAGGTTAGAGGGGCCAGAATCTCTCTCATTCACAGGGTGGAAAAGTTGACATTGTCTAAGCCCTTCTGAATGGCTGGTAGTTGGTTACCCTGATTGTACCTCTACCTCCCCTCCCCCTCCACGTGACGACCCAGGACACATGCGCACCCGACGCAGCCAAGGCACATCTGCAGACTGACGTCAGTGTGCTCTGCCTCCGAGGAAAAGCTGCCAAAATTTTCTCCTGCTGCAATTCAAGTTGGCTGGGGGCCGGTAGTGAGATCTAGGGCTACTTCAACAAAACTTTGCTGCCCTTCCTGCTGCTCTGGTCTGCTTTTCTCCTGATACCTTTTGATGCTCTGCACATGTTATTTGCATAGCAAAGGCACTAAGCTGTCCAGGAAGAGAGGGCACCACTTCCACCCCCAATAAGTCTTTTTTCCCTTTCTTTCTTTACTTTTTTTTTAAGTGGTTGGAGTGGGGGGTGGAGAGAGGAGATTTGCAAAGGCAGCATCTCAGGGTGATAGCCTGCATGTATTGAAGGTGTCTTTTTTTTTTTCCTGCCAAATTATAAAGTCTGTTTTCTAAAGCCTGGGTTAGCCAGACTATAGTGTTTTATTCTGGCTGAAGAATAACTGCAGAATAACTGGTGTGGCTTTTTGCAAAAGGGGGGGGCAAAAATTTTTTTTAAAAAGAGAGAGAGAGGAGAGGGAGTACGTGAGTCGTCCAGTGCAATCTATTGTTTGAAACTTACTTTTTAATCAGAATTTGAAGATGAAAACGGTAAGGAAGACTTCACAATATTCAATGAAACCTTTTTTTTAAAAAAAAAACTTATGCTTTGCTTGTCTTCGGAATAATGCTTAGAAACCTCTCTCTCTCTCTCCTCTTTCTCTCTCCCCCTGTGTGTATGTGTGTGTGTGTATGTGTGTGTTTTATGGCAATGAGTGAACCTGACTGAACTCATTTTACAGATAGGAATCTTTTTAACTCCAGACTAGTCCGGGGTTGTAGAATTCTGGGACTTGCAAGTATTTTATGATGCAAAACAAAAAAAAAATGATTATTTTATGGATATACATGTTTTATGAAGTAGACTTGATTCTGGTTAATGTGGTATTTTAACTGATCACCCAATAGTAATTAGGAAAATAACGATGGTGTGTGTTGTGTTTTAAATTGATTTTCCAGTTTTCTTCAAGAAAAACCTTCTGCATTTTACAGTTTCATGTCAGTGTCTTAAGTATTTAGACAAGTGCATATTTTATACGTGGGCTCAGAGGACAGCATGAATGTGCTAGCTGTAGCCCTGATGCTCTAGGATCTGTTAAGCTCTTAATAGGCTAATCAAAGAGATGGAAACGTGTGTTTTTGATTTACTTTTGGCCACTTGGGACGTGCTAGACTCATAGCCCTCCGGAGCCTTGTTTATCGCGGTATGTCTGTATATATGGTGTGTGGGACCAAAGTTCAGAGATGCGGGAGGGGGGAGCCGGAGTGCTGGAGGGAGTACTGGAAAACCTTTTCCTGATAATGTGTGCTTCAATTCCTGTCTTTGCTAATTTCTGTCCTTGTTGTACTAGAGGCAAAGAGTAAGTGACTGAGAAAGCACATTGAGAGAGAACAAGAGAGTGAGTTTTCTTACTCTTGTTTTTATTTGAGCTGCCGGTGCAACGCGTTTGGGCCAAATGCCAACTGTCTGGGTCACACGCGTTTTATCCAAATAGATTTAGCGCTGCTGTCTGGAAATGGGCTGCTGGATGTTAACGTTAGGATCACAACTCAACCCGGGCAGCTCCGACTGTTACCCTCTGTCTGGGTGAAGTGGATGACGGTGGGGGGAGAAGGGGGGAAGACTAGCGAGTGGGGGGGGGGAACTGAATCATGATTTGGAACTTTGGAAAAAGACACTGGAGATTGTGCTTTTCAGTATGTTTTAAGAGCAAGCTTTTTGAACTAATTTTCTTTTTAGAATGTTGGAGTGACAGTTCTTAAAGTTTTTGTCAGAGAAATTAAGGTAACCAAACTGGTATAGTTAAGGGAAATTAAGAGAAAATCCATTTTGGAGAATACGGTTTTCCTCTGTTTCACCAAAGTATGACTGGTTAATGTGAAGTTAGTGCTTAAGTGTGATCATTGGTGCTTTGGAGCTAAAGACATGATTTCAAATAAATTTATTCATTTGCTGGAGTTGGCAACAGATGAAATCTATATCATGTTATTTGTGCTTTGTGAACCCCAAGAAGAAAACCTACAACCTTCAGACCTAAAATATTAGAATACTTTCATGTTTGGTCCAATACCTGTAAGATTAATTACTCCTCTTGTCTACTGTTACCACTTCCTCTTCATTTCCTTGGCAACCACCAGCAGCTACTCGTGGTTTAGGATGTGTCTGTCTGCCAAATCTTACCCTGTTTGTGACTTTAGCGAGACTGAAGAGAATTAACATATTAATATAGCTGAAGGCATATTTGGAATATTTTTAGGGGAGAGGAAGAGAGGAAGTGCATAGTTCTAAGTTCACCAAAAGACTTGATTAGCATCATATCCACCTACTTCAAGTGGAAAAAGATGTTACTTCTGTTTTTCAGAAAAGAAGTTTCAATACAGATAACATAAATTAACTTTGTTTTCTATGAAAAAACAAGGTTGGACTTATATTGATTTAGGGCTTGATTTTTGTAAATCACATTTTGTATTTTTGTTTTTGACTCTCTGCTTCTACTGACAGCCAAGTTTTGAATAATTTGTACTTAATTGTGTGTTGCTTTGTAAATCAGCCTCAGAAAGTTTATAAATGATCTGGAAACCTTGGTATTTGGAAATCTAGCTGTGTTCTTAGCAATTAATTGCTGACAGTAAATATTTATTGTTTGGAATAAATGGGAACTGAAATGAAAAGTTAATTTTCACATGTAAAAGTTGAATATCCAGAGGAAGGATGGAATTGTTGCTTCTTGCTTGGAGACCAAATCAGCCTGAAAATAAATAAGCAGAGTTAAGATGAATTAAAGAAGTGGAGAAGGATGTTATTCTTGTTCTTTAGCTCCATAATAATAGCTCATGAGAGGAAATTATTGCCTTGGCCACACTCAGGTCACTTGAGTGGGAAGTAAAGATGATAGAGGGAAAAGACCTTTGGCCAGGGCAGATTACTGGGGGAATTGTTGTAGTGCAAGTTGTCTGGTTTTCCTTCTGTTTTGTTGTAGCTAGTGTTGTTTTGATTCATGGAAGTATGTAAATGATACTCTAACTTTTCTGGCTGGTGCATTTATATTAAGAAGAAACATTTATATTAGGAGAAAAAAATCAAAGTAAAATCAATTTTTTAAATTCTACTTTTTTTATTTTATTTTTATTACAAAGTCAGATATACAGAGAGGAGGAGAGACAGAGAGGAAGATCTTCCGTCCGATGATTCACTCCCCAAGTGAGCCGCAACGGGCTGATGCGCGCCAATCCGATGCTGGGAACCAGGAACTTCTTCCGGGTCTCCCACGCGGGTACAGGGTCCCAATGCATTGGGCCATCCTCGACTGCTTTCCCAGGCCACAAGCGGGGAGCTGGATGGGAAGTGGAGCTGCCGGGATTAGAGCCTGCGCCCATATGGGATCCCGGGGCGTTCAAGGCGAGGACTTTAGCCGCTAGGCCACGCCGCCGGGCCCCCAATTGTATTTTTAAATTTTAAATAGTCACAAGTGCAATTGTTTCCTTATTAAGATACTTCACAAAGTTCATGGAAAATGGAATTAAGAGATACATTTAATTTGGTATCAAAAAATCCATGCAGTTTTTCATATTAAGGATTTTTGTGAGCTTTTTGAAGGCCCCCTGGACCATTTACTTAGAAGACAATATGGCATAACTGTTTGACTCATATGCCACTTGATCAACATTGACCAAGTATTCTGTATTTCTTATGGAAGGGGCAATGTGAAACCTTTTCAAGAAAGACCTTTGAAGTACTTTCGATAGCGAAGGGAGGATGGCTAACAATTAGTCCTTAATGTGATGCGTGCCGGACTCTACAATCATGTCTGATCCAATGTAATCACTCAACAAGTTTTTGTAAAGATTTACCTTTATCTTGATTTTGTAGATGAACAGATCCAGAGAGGTGTGGTAACTTGGGGTTAAGCCAGTTCTCAAAGCCTTTGTACTTTCCACAACATAGTAATGCTTCTGCTATGTAACTTAAAGGCATTGTTGCATTGTACGTAATGATTTCTGGTATTTTAATGTCAGTCTGAACTTTAGAAACTGTATCTGGAAAAATCTAAGTCTGTTACAGATTTGTTTATGGGAACCAGATTAACCTCCTCAGCAGGTATCAGAAAGTAAGTTAGCTCATTCACTTTTCATCATGTTGGGGACTAAGAGTGGTCAGATATGTTTGTTGTGTTGCTTTTAGTTGAGTTCTAGGTAACTCATTTATTTCGTGTTAAGTTCCTTACTAAGCATCAGAGGTTATTGTGGAGTGAGAAAGAGTGGGGAAAAACACCCACCACCAAATTAATTGAATGGCAGATGCTAGATACTGTATATAGCTAGTAGTAGACTCAAGACTGTAACTTTGATTTGTTTCAGTTCTTACTTTGTCTACCATGCATCAAAGCCCTTTGGGTGTATGTGTGTGTGCTTCAAATCCTTAAATCATTAGTCTACTTCTGGCTGTAATAGTAACTTACTACTTCTTTTTCCCTCAATGTTGCTGGTTTAGTTAACTTGGATATTTCCAGAATGATATTAGTTAAGGGTAAGAGGGAAGGTTACAGCACTCTGTAGGGCAGGACATTTATCAAATTCAACCAACTAATTTTTTTTTTTCAGTTTACCATTAGTTTCAAAGTGTGAGAAAATAGGATGAAAATAAGGAATGGTTCAGTACAAAAATTAACTCAGATGTGTTATTAATATATTCATCTTTAAAGGAAGATTAAAATTTAAAGTATTTGGGGGACTCATTTAATGGCAGACATGTTTATCCAAACAATTTAGTGATTTGAAAATGATTAAAATAATGAGAATGAGTATTATCTAAATAAGCAACAATGATACTCTAATGTCTCATGGAAGGGTTTAGAGTATGGAAACTGTATATAAGTAGGTTAGAAATAGAGATAACTAGATTAATGTTATTACACATTAATCTCTTTATGAATTTTTCCCTGAGAAAGGATAGTGTCTGTTGTGTTGCCCAAATAATTGTAAAGCTAATTTAAAAAAAGATTTATTTACTTTAATTAGGAAGTCAGATTTTACAGAGAAAAAGAGAAAGAGACAGAGAGAAAGATTTTCTTTCTGCTGGTTCACTCCCTAAGTGGCCCCAGTGGCCAGAGCTGAGCTGATCTGACCAGGCGTCAGGAACTTCTTCTGAGTCTCCCATACAGGTGCAGGGTCCCAAGGCTTTGGGACGTCTCTGGCTGCTCTCCCAGGCCACAAGCAGGGAGCTGGATGGGAAGTGGAACTGCTGGGATATGAACTGGCACCTATGTGGGATCCTGGTGCTTGCAAGGAAGGACTTTAGCCACTAGGCTACTGTGCCAGGCCCTGTAAAGATTAGGTGAAATGTTACGTGTAACGTTGTTAAAAGCTGCTTACATGAAATACCAATGCTGTTTATGAGCATGTTGATGTTGATTATATGCATCTGATATTAAATATTTTAAGTTGCAGCGCCTTCAACTGGAAGTATGATATAATTCCTGGAATTTATTTTGTTTTTACATAATACATTTTTTTAAACTGACAGAAAAAGAGTAGGTTACCGACAGATGTTTTCCAACTGTGTATTTACTCCTGAAATCACCACAATAGCTGGGATCAGGCCAGGCTGAAACCAGGAGCCAGGAATTCCATCAGGATCCCCCGTGTGATTTGCAGGGACCTAAATACTTGAGCCGTTGATTGCAGCTTCCTTGGTGCATTAGCAGAGGGGTGGATCAGAAACAGAGTAGCTGGGGGCCCGGCAGCGTGGCATAGTGGCTAAAGTCCTCGCCTTGAACGCCCTGGGATCCCATATGGGTGCCGGTTCTAATCCCGGCAGCTCCACTTCCCATCCAGCTCCCTGCTTGTGGCCTGGGAAAGCAGTTGAGGACGGCCCAGTGCTTTGGGTTCCTGGTTCCTGGCTTCGGATTGGCGCGCACTGGCCCGTTGTGGCTTACTTGGGGAGTGAATCATTGGACGGAAGATCTTCCTCTCTGTCTCTCCTCCTCTCTGTATATCTGACTTTGTAATAAAATAAATAAATCTTAAAAAAAAAAGAAAAACAGAGTAGCTGGGACTCAGATGGTAATCTGATATGGGATGCATGTTTTCTAAGAAGCAGCTTAACTTGCTGTACCACAATGTTTGCCCACAAATAAATAAAATTTTGGCTTTAGAGCCAGAAATGTTGTATGTGAATCTGGGTTTCATTGTTTTCTAGCTATCTAACATCCTTAAGAATTGGCTTGTTAACTGAAACTAGTGGCAATATTATCATAATATTAACTAATTATCTCAGTTTATGTGAGTTAGGAGTTCAATCATGGCATAGCGAAGTCCTCTTGCTTTAGGATTTCTCCTAAGCTTGCAGTGTGTTGATAGGGTTTGGGTCTTCATAGGAGCCTCCACTAGGAAAAGAGAATGCTCTGACTCACGTGTTGACGGGCAGGATCCAGGTTCTTTTTTTTTTTTTTTAAGATTTATTTATTTTATTACAAAGTCAGATATACAGAGAGGAGGAGAGACAGAGAGGAAGATCTTCCGTCCGATGATTCACTCCCCAAGTGAGCCGCTACGGGCCAGTGCGCACCGATCCGAAGCCGGGAACCGGGAACCTCTTCCGGGTCTCCCATGCGGGTGCAGTGTCCCAATGCATTGGGCCGTCCTTGACTGCTTTCCCAGGCCAGAAGCAGGGAGCTGGATGGGAAGTGGAGCTGCCGGGATTAGAACCGGCGCCCATATGGGATCCCGGGGCTTTCAAGGCGAAGACTTTAGCCGCTAGGCCACGCTGGGCCCATGATCCAGGTTCTTGAATGCGTTTGGATGGGGACCATGTTGCCTGCTGGTGGTATTTGGAGTTCCTTCTCTGTGCCTTGCCATGTAGAGCTCTTGATCTGCGAGAGCTTGTTCCTTCTAAACCAATGAAAGAGCCTGCTAGCAAGATGGAAATCATAACATTTTATAATCTAATCACAAAAATGGCATCCCTTGAACATTGAAGTATATTTTCTTTTTCTTTTTTTTAAAGATTTATTTTATTTTTATTACAAAGTCAGATATACTGAGAGGAGGAGAGATAGAGAGGAAGTGGAGCTGCCGGGATCAGAACCAGCGGCAATATGGGATCAAGACGAGGACCTTAGCCACCAGGCCACCCTGCCAAGCCCGAAGTATATTTTCTTGATTAGAATTAAATAATTCAGTTTCTTAAAATTTGATTTATTAGTCCATGATAAAGTTCCATAGGCTCTGGGATTTCCTGTACCCCTTGCTCAAATCCACACCACACCCTCCCCTCCTCCCCGATTTCCCTCATAATATTATAGTCCTTCACAATTAGTCATAAGTCCATCGTTCAGCTATCTAAGTGTATCCTGACATTGTAGACATGGACAACGGCAGAGTCCAGCAGCCTATTATCAATATATATTTAACAGTTTCATTGGGAAACTTGATTTGGAATTAGAGATGCACACTGCAATGTATCTTCACATCTGTAAGTGATAGTCTCTACTACACAGTTATTGTAAATCCCATTAAATGAAAAGTCATAAAACAAAATCAACAACAGAGAGAAAGATAGAAAATTTACAACAATGAAGTTAAATGAAATGCTACCAAATGATTAATGTGTGGCTGAAAAAGATGGAAAAGAAAAATCAAAGACCTTTCTGAAGCAAACTGTTGTGTGACCTTTGAGTCACTGAGATATTAATAAGAAAAGCAAAAAACCTGGTTCAGGTTTTGTTCTCACTTGACATGAGAAGAGTAAGGAGTTAATAATAGCTTTTTAGGATGAAGAGTTCTTACTAGAGAAAAATGAATAACTTTCTCTTCTCACCGAATGCAGATCAAGCAGTGAAAAGCATGGGAAACTTACGGGCTTTGGTAGAGCTGAAGAACCCTATAAGGGTGAGGGTATCAATTCCTTGAGGGGTTGTGAATTCTGTTTTTGGAAAGTCTTTTAAACACTATAAAATTTCCTTTCCTAGCTCTGTTAATAGGAAGTAGTACCAGTTTACATCCACTAACAATTTTGCTACTCCTAAGGCCCTTTCCAGTCTGATGATTTCAGTAACCCATTGGTATATAGAGTACTGAGGTCTTTGTAGAAGGAGCTGACATTTTTCAATACAAATAGTCATCATGATGCTTAGCCTTCAAATAATTTAGTGAAATCATTGAAGAATAGATGTGAAATACAGTTTTCAAAAAGAATTAAATGATTCAGTGGGAGTGATTAGATAATGGATGTTAGGAGGTAGAATCTTGGAGACACTCAGGGTGCTTAGCTGTAGGGCAGTAATACCTGCTTTACAAGACTGTAGTGAAGATTGGAAGGAATCAAATGTATTCCAAGTTTTTTAGTTTTGTTCTGACCTTAAACTGCCTTACCAGATAGTACATGTTGACCTTCTATACTGGAGCCTACTTTGTTATCACTGTTATTCCTAATAACACTGTTTTTCTCTTTCACTTGATATCTAGATTTTGTAGAATGCATACTGCATGTGTAACGATTTCCTCCAGCAGTCTGACTTGTGAATGCTATTCATCTTCTAGGACCCGTTTCAAAATGCTCCTTTGCTAGAATTCTTACCAGATTCATATTTTCTGGCCCAGAAATCATGTTTCTTCTCTGACATCTTGGAAATAATGTTTCATGACTTCACTGTGGCATTATCAGTCTGTCTTGATTTTTTTTCTTGTTTATTTAGATCATGAGCTCCCTGAGGACAAGGATTATGTTTTAATCTTTTCTGTCTCCCTTAATCCTTTCTGTATTCTGAATTGTTACATCGCCTTTTAAACATGGTAAGATAACACAGTATTTGTTGATTAATGGATTAGTTTTTCAAGGCTCGGAAGTTTCATAATATGTGGAGGGAGATATGAGGAATGGTGTGTACTTGTGGTTGTTTTAAATGTAATAACCAGTATTTCTAGTACCATAAGAATAAAGTATTCCACATAAATTAATTTTTTAGTTAATTATAAGTATTCTTTTATTTGCTTAGGTTACTTATTTTAAACCACTGTTCTTTTATTTTTATCAATTATTCAATCAATAAATACATAGTAAGCACTTATTGGAGGATAATTGCAAATATCAGGGACTTGGGATGAAAATATTTCCAATGTCTTATTGTAAGTAATCTAATTTAAAGTCTTTATGTTTTTTTTTTTTTAAAGATTTATTTTATTTTTGAGGGAATTTCAACTGAACTTGAACTATGGTTATGCAGCGGGGTGGAGGAACCCACCATGGGGGGAGGGTGGGGGGGGGAGTATCCCAGATTCTATGTAATTAAAACACCACGTAATTAATGAATAAATTTAATAATAAAAAATATTTATTTTATTTTTATTATAAAGTCAGATATACTGAGAGGAGGAGAGATAGAGAGGAAGTGAAGCTGCCGGGACTAGAACCAGCGGCCATATGGGATCAAGGCGAGGACCTTAGCCACTAGGCCACACTGCCGAGAAAGAGAGAGAAAGAGAAAGAGAGACAAAGGAAGATCTTCTGTCTACTGTTTTACTCCCCAAACGGCCCCAATGCCCAGAGCTGAGCTGATCCGAAACTAGGAGCCAGGAACTTCTTCCAAGATCCCACATGGGTGCAGGGTCCCAAGGTTTTGGGCCATCCTCTGCTGCCTTCCCAGGCCACAAGCAGGGAGCTGGATGGGGAGTGGAGCAGCTGGGGTAGGAGCTGGCACCCGTATGGGATCCTGGCACATGCAAGGCGAGGATTTCAGCCACTAAGGCATCGTGCCGGGCCCAGACATCTCCAACTTTTTATCCTTATCTTAGACATAATACTGTGAATGTCAGGTATTGAGCTGTAACACAGTTATGTACACAGTAGAAACTATTAAACTGTGCAAGAACCCTTTGCCTATACCCACAAGTGTGTTACTTGAGGGTTTCTAAAACAATTTTTAGGGTTGGTTGTTTTAGTTATGATCTTGTTGTAACAAAGCTAGGTTTTAGCTCTTTAGTTATTTTGTTCTTTTAATGTGTTGTGTACTGAGAAATCAGGTGGCCAATATGCCAGTGTTATGTGTGAAATGTGAGTGCAAGACTCTGTGAATAAGATTGTCAGCTGAAAGTAAAGTATATGGGATAGGATGTGAAACTTCTTGTAGTGCCTTAAATGAGAGTTGAAAGTTTCTTTTCAGGTACATTCTAGAGAGCTGAAATTGCTTCATATAAATTATAGGTCATCTAAGACTTCCAAATAAAATCAAGGCTTTCTGTGAATAATGGTTCAACATTTTAGAAGTTGAATTTGTGATGCTGATTGTTCACAGACAGTAATTGCTAAGTTTCCTTTGTTAGAATAAAGTGATAGATGCCTTATAACGGAATACAGCAATTTCTGGGTATGAGTGAAGTGACAGAGTGTGTTTAAGAATGTTATCATCTTCCTCTTCCCCAGGGCATTAGCAGAAACCTGGATCAGAAGCAGGGTAGCCAGGGTTTGAACTGGCATTCCGGTGCAGGTGCTGCCAGTGACACTTATCCCACTGCTGCCCCACTGCCAGGATGCTTACCCACTCCTGCCTGGGTCCTCGCCACCTGTGCAGGAAGTCTAATGCCTGCTCCTGGCTTTGGCTTGGAGCAGAACTGACTGTTGCAGCCATTTGAGAAGTAAATCAGGGAATGAAAGATCTCTCTCTGTCTTTCACATTAATAAATACTCTTTAAAAATGTTCAAATGTACTTTCTGGTTTCTTTTTAGTGGGATTATTCCTGTCACATATAATTACCTTAGACTGTGAAGTCTACTTTTTCTTTCATCCAAAGGAGGTTAGCTGACGCTACTCATTCATTGTTATCTTCAACATTTAATGAAAAGAATTATGGTTCTTCTTCAGATTCTTTCTTTGATTGCTAAGTCACTGTGGCATTTCCCTGCTAACTATTTAGGTCTCTAATTCTGTGTTTAGTCTTGTGAAAGTTTATTTAGACTATAAAGAACAATGTTTTTTTTTTTTTTTAAATTGTATTAGAATATGTTGTAGTTATGTGCTTTGGCAAACATTGTGTGATATGTAGGTCTGTCCATTGAGAATATTTTTGATTAACTTAATTTTCCCCCTCCTAGGTTAAAAAATGGCCATATTTTAGTAACTAATCAGCCTAATGGTTTGTTTGTGAACATTTTACCAACACTATCTTTTTTTCACTTCGGATTGAGAAAATGAATCCAAATGCAGAAGAAAGTATGGGCTATTGGAAAAAAGTACCTGCTAAACAGTGGAACATCTAACAACAATTTTCAACAAGTTTTACAGAAATAAGACTGTTATGCTTCGATTTGGGTGCAGAATTGACTCTCTAGCACATAGGTAGCCCTCCAAAACATCATCTGGTTTTCTGAATTATGGAAATTTTGTGGAAGACGTTGACATGGATTCTGAGCCTGATCATGGCTTCATCAGAGTTTCATCATGAACACAGACTTTCATACAGTTCTCAAGGTAGGATTCCCACTTTTCAAAACTGACAAAATTGTTAACGATTAGATTTTTAAAATTTCTTACTATTTAGTTTGGGTAAGCAGTGTCTTTGGAATATGTAGTGATAGGAACAGAAGCCTGTTGTTAGCCCAGCGGTAGTTTCATTAATGTTAAGGAACAAGAAAGTCCCCAAATTTGCCCCACAAAGCCTTTTTAATATTTGGGGAAGGCGGGAGGAACTTTAAAGTTGATTGTGCTTTCTTGGAAAGTGATATACTCTAGGCATGTATTTTTCCTGAAGCCTTAATTTTAATAGACTTATACCTTGCTAGAGTTTATGGAAAAAGTCACATTCAAAGAAAAAATTCTAAGGGCATACTGTAGAAAAGGAAGAAACCAGATAAATTCTGACACTTTTTATTGAGATCTCTTATGAGAAAATAATTTTTCAAACTTAAGAATTCTAGTCTAAAGATTATAACTGGACTAAATGAGTAATGTAAAATAGTCAACTTTTCAAATTCTAGACCTTATAATTTTAATATGGAATTAACTTTACATTATAGAAATGGTCTTCAAAGTCAAGTCCTCATAGTGAATGCAATTTGTTTTTCCATGGTCTGCTCCAATTTTTATCGAATTATCGAAAGGCAAACCTTTGGTGTCCTTTACATGAAAACATAGTATAGATTGGATTTTTGGTGCTTCTAAGTCAGATTTCCCATTGTAGATTGATGTATGTATCTAAAAGTCCATGTTATAATATGTGGCTGTCAAAGTAGGTCATGAAAGTTATAGTATTTAGTAGGAAGCCCTTTATTTAAAAAAATTTGTAAAAAGCAAAAGAAAATGTCTTTCATTTTTATTTCCACTTGGTTATGGGTTCATGGGAGTTGATATGTGTGAGCGTACTCCATGTAAAGGCAGTAGGCAGTAGGAAAACATTTGCTTCCTCTCAGTGATAAACATAGTTGAAGGAAAGTATGCCTAAGAAGGTGGAAGGGTAATATTGGGTATGTATAATGAAGAAAATGATGAAAATGCATTTAATATTCCTTTGAAATTTTAGCCAGTCATGATTTCTAATACCATTATTGAGATATGGTATGCTTAATATATAGTTCACCCATTTAGAGGGCACAGACAGATGGTTTTAAGTATTTTCTGAGTTGTAATGATTGCCATAATGAATTGTAGAATATTTTCATCATTACATAAAGGAACTCTACCCATTAGCATCATTTTCAAATTTCCTGCTAACCTCCCTCCACGCTCACGTAAAGACTGGCCTCTTTTACTTAACATAGTGTTTTCATGATATTAGATAGCCAACTTTGTAATGACAGTTATTAAGTTTCATGTTGCAGCATGTATCAGAAATGATTTTGTTTTTATTATTAATTAAAATAATATTACATCATGTGGGTACACCACATTCTGTTTTATCAGTTCATGGAAATTTGGATCATTAGTGTTTTTTTTAAACTATTGTGAGTAGTACTGGTATGAACATTCATGCATAGATTTTGGTGTGGATCTGTGTTTTATTTTTCTCAAATATTTATTAGTGGGATTACTAAATCAGTTGATAATATCATGTTTAACATTCTGAGGAACTGTCAGACTGTTATCCAAAGGGGCTATACTGTTTTACATTACTGTTGATGATTTCAAAAAATACTTTCCCCAAGGCTATAGATGTTCCACGTAAACTCTTTTGGGTAACTTTCAAAAATAAGTGTAGTCTGAAGTAAACGCTTTTACATATTTGTACTTTTCAGTGTTTCTTTTTTTTTTTTTTAAGATTTATTTTATTTTTATTACAAAGTCAGATATATACTGAGAGGAGGAGAGATAGAGAGGAAGTGGAGCTGCCGGGACTAGAACCAGCAGCCATATGGGATCAAGGCGAGGATCTTAGCCACTAGGCCACACTGCCGAGCCCTCAATGTTTCTTTGTTTCAATGTGAAATGGTCGTACCTGCTGTAGAATTTAGCTCTTAGATTTCATGTTTTAAAAATTAAATTTAAAGAAGAAAAATAGTCCACAGATAATTTTAAATAGTGTTGTCATAAGGAATTAAACAATTAAAATTAATATTTATGTTTAAAAATTTTCATCTTTCATTTTCATATATCAACACTTTTTAAATTAATTAATTTATTGTTAATTTTTTAATGATACAATTCTATAGGCTCTGGAATTTTCCTTATCCTCTCCACCCCACTGATTTCCCCTATTTTATTATAACAGTGCAGTCCTTCATAAGCAGTCATGTGTCCATCATTCTGTTATTTAATTGTATCCTGACATTGCAGGTATGGACAATGGCAGAGAGTACAGTATCCTATTGTCAAGATATATTTAACAGTCTCATTGGGAATCCATCTTTGATCTGGAAATAGAGATGCATGCTGCATTGTATCTTCACATCTATATGTGATAGTCTCTACTACACAGTTACTGTAGGTGCCATTAAATGAAAAGTCATAAAACAAAATCAACAAGAGGAATAAAGCTAAAAAAATTTTATAACACTATGAAGTTAAATAACATGCTACTGAATGACCAATGCGTCTCTCAAGAAATGAGAACAAACACAAAAAACCTTCTTGGAGAAAATGTTGCGACTGTATGACCTATATGCCAGTGAACAATTTAATAAGAGAAAAGAAACTATTTTGAAAAAATGAAAATAAAAACAGATTTGAAAATCCATGAATTGCAGGAAAAACTATTGAAAGGCTATTGATCTTGTGTTTTGTAAGGAGATTGCCTTATATCAGAGTGAACATGGTATTTGTCTACACCACACATAAAATAATGCATAGTATTTAACCTGAGGTTTGTTGTTTGTATTGCTACTTCTTTGTTCTGTTAAATATTATTTTCTTCTATGTGTTTTTTCTGGATTCCCTGCCTTGTGATTACAAAGAGGAATTCCTGACTTATCTTGAACACTACCAGCTAACTATTCCAATAAGGGTTGATCAGAATGGAGCTTTTCTCAGCTTTACTGTGAAAAATGATAAACACTCAAGGAGAAGACGGAGTATGGACCCTATTGATCCACAGCAGGCAGTATCTAAGTTATTTTTTAAGCTTTCAGCCTATGGCAAACACTTTCACCTAAACTTGACTCTCAATACAGATTTTGTGTCCAAACATTTTACAGTAGAATATTGGGGAAAAGATGGACCCCAGTGGAAACATGATTTTTTAGACAACTGTCATTACACAGGATATTTGCAAGATCAACGTAGTACAACTAAAGTGGCACTCAGCAACTGTGTTGGATTGGTAAGTAGATGCTATAATTTTAACTTTCCAATGAGAAAATAAGTTTACAGTGTGTATTTCTGCTCAGATTGAGTAAGTGTGTATGTGGTGGGGTGGGGAGGATGGAGGGTGTGGTTTAAGCAGGAAGATAATAGTCTAGAATTTTTCATTTCTGCTGCCTTTGCTTTTGATTATCTTTTAAAATAATGTTTTATTTAGTGTTCAAATAACAGTTCTTGAAGCCATTAATAGAAAAATGAATGAAACCTTAGGCTTCCTTTTACGGTTAAGTTTTCTGTTCAAATAAGGTATCTATTTTATGTACAAAAAATCTCAGTCATTGGTCAAGACTTTTGAAATTTCTTTGTATGTATGTGTGTACTATGTCAAAAGAGAGTGAGTCCTCTTTAAGTTTCTTCCTGTGACATCTTTCTCTGACATATAGCACCGCTTACAATTACTTATTGTTTATATAGGTTACAAGTTCTTGAAGCAAAATCTTTAATGCCAATATGTATGAAATAGTTTTCCTAATACCCAAATGGGAAAGATTGCTAACAAAGATTGCTAAGAAATCTTATGTTACTCAGAAAATGGGTTCAAGTGTTCAGGATTTATGCATTTCAATACTTTGCAGTCTAATGGTAAACAGAGTTCGAAGTTACACGTAGAAATAGGTTCAGGGTGCTCGCTTCGGCAGCACATATACTAAAATTGGAAAGAAATAAGTTCAGATCACAGTAAATAGCTGTACTTCTCTGCTGCTTCCCTCCTGTTCAGATTAATGTAGATGTTCCACTAAAGCTTTATCAATGCAAACAAGTATATTTCGATGCCCAAGTAGTATTTTCATAAACTATATTTATTCATTACTATAACACTGATTTTTTAGATCAGTATATGATAACTATATAATTAGATTAGAATTTAAATAAGTTTTAATCCTGAGAATACTTTTAAGAACTATAAAATGGGCCTCTAATAGTGTTGAACCTTTTCAAGAGCCAACCTTTTTTAAACTTATTTTTATTGGAAAGTACGATTTACAGAGAGAAGGAGAGAGAAAGTGAGAGAGAAGGATCCTCTGTCCACTGGTTCACTTCCCAAGTGGCCACAATGGCTGGAGATAAGGCGATCACAAGCCAGGAGCCAGGAGATTCTGCAGAGTTTCCCATGTGAAGTGCAGGATCCCAAGGCTTTGGGCCGTCCTCCACTGCTTTCCCAGGCCACAAGCAGGGAGCTGGATTGGAAGTGGAGCTGCCGGGTATGAACCGATGCCCATATGGGATCCTGCCAGGCGAGGATTTAACCACTGAACCATCATGCTGGGGACTAAGAACCAACATGTTTGTTCTTAATTGTGATTGTTCTCACAGTTGTGATACTTCATTTAATGCATTGTGGCACAAAGTGGGTGTTGGGGATATGATTATGACAGTAGTAGGCTTCTAGCTTTCTCAAGAATTTGAAGCAAGCAGAGTTGTGAGAGCTGTATGGTACAACTAAGCTACACAGGAAATCTTGTTAATTTTGTAGGTGCTTTAAGATTCTTGGATGATTTATGAAATGCTCATGCATTGTCTTTACATGTAATCATTTTAATGCAGAAGCTAAGGGCACAGTTTACATGCTTTCACCAGTTTTTGTTATGAAGCAGCAAATGAATTTTAGAGTTTCAAATGGTGATGCCCTCCTAATACTGCATTTGGGGAGGACTGAAACCTCATAGAACTGCATCAGCATGGGAGAGATGCGATCAAAGATGTTGGAATTTAAGTTGGACTTTTGTGCTAACATGTAGAGGGTGGAATTTCCCAAAGCTGTCAGAGGAATTGTGGTTAGTTAATATTTTGAGCTTTGCATGATTTTACTTTTCTATTAAATAACAATAACGATAACAATACTAGAGACAGAGCAAAGAAGAAAAGCAGAGAAACAAAGGGCAGCCATTGGCCTAATGATGGATGGGAGTGCCTGCACTCGATTTCCAGCTCTAGCTCCTGAGTGTGGTTTCCCTCTAATGAGGACCTTCAGAGGCAGGGTGATAGTTCAAGTCGTGGGGTGCCTGTCGTCCAAATGGGAGACGTCAACTGGGTTCCTGCTGCTACAACTGGGCGCCCAGCAGGTGCAGGTGTCTCAGGAGCAAACCAGTCCATGGGAGCTTGCTCTCTCAAATAAATAAGTACATTAAAAACCCACTTTTTTTTAGAAAAAGAAAAAAGGCACGATGGAGAATTTTGTCTTTAGATAGAGAACAGTTTGCTCAGATTGTCTACTCCATATAATTGTTAAATAAAATGAGCTAAAATAAATACTTAGGTTATAGGTTTTAGGTTTCACTCATATAGAAATATGAGTACATTTACTGCTAATTTATTTCTGTATAAGCAATGTGAAGACTTCAGTGTATAAAATAGATATATTTTTTGAGGCAAATTATTGGAAATGAATGTGGCCTAAAATGTACCATGTGTTAAAATGTTTGTTAATCGTTTGCAAGAATACCATTCCTAGTTATTGATTAAATCTTTTATATTAGTCATCAATGTTAATTATGCAGCCACTAGTTTTTTAACCGGTGGTAAGAAAAGTTTGAGATTTAGAAGAACCAAAGAAAACTAAGTCCCTTGTGGAATTTTAGGGCAGAATATTAATTGGAGATAAGGAGATGATTTAGAAGATGTGGGAGAAAATAGGTTCTGTATGAAGACTGGCACTGTGAGTACCGAAGACAGGCTGAATCTGAGCCGGTAACTCCATCTGAGTTTGCCACGCAGGTGGCCAGAGCCCGATGACTTGTTCTGTCGTTTACTGCCTCCCAGGATGCACATCAGCAGGACGAGGGATCACAAGCCGAGGCAGAACCGCATCCCAACCTGTTCAATATGAGATACAACGGCCTTTGGCCTCTGCCTTCCTTTTTGCTTTGGAGGGAGAGAATCATTTGAATCTTGCAAAAGAGAATGCCACTGTCGTAGTGGATGATGTGGAAAGAGTATCATTTAGGGATCTGCAGTTGCTTTTTTGTGTTTTAATTATCGTAGATGAAGTGAACATTCTGAGGGTGTGGATTTTGTTGACTGGCCTTGAGTTTGAAAGGGAAAGGGAGAAGTGAAGGAAAGACGTGGGATCATAAGATATGATGCACGTGGTCGTGTGGGAAATGGAATGCAGTTTAGAACCTTGGGCTTCTTAAAGGTATTGGCACAGCAGGAATGAGGGGAGTGCTGGAACCGGTCCTGCTGGTCCTAAAGCAAGTGGCTGGTGGGTGAGCATGCTGAACGATTCAAGCAGAGCTCTTGCCAGGCATGCAGTGTTCCAAGACTCCCAATTCAGATGTCTAGCCTCTGGTCTGTTTGCGTTAGGGTCATTTTCCCCTTACTTCCCACCAGTCACTGTTGCTTCTTGCTGTTTCTCAAACGTTGCAAGCCTACTCCTACCTTATTCCCTCTGCATTTGAGTGTACCATCTTGTCTTCTCTTTCCCAAGGCATCAGTTTGCCTAACTCCCTCACCTAACAGGCTTCTGTTCAAATAGTTTATGGTGGTTTGTATAGTACCCTCATTTGTGATTTCTCTGACTGTGCTTACACTTATGTCTTTCCCTGCTAACATGTATCACTACCTGATTATAATTTTTATATCTAATTAGTTAATTCCATTTTTCTGTAGCTCCTCCCACCACAATGTAAGCACTATGAGAGAGTAGCTGCACTGTTAAATCCCTGCCATCTGGTTCAGAGTCTTCTGTCTGATCAGTACATAGAACATATTGGTTGATGAGCAGTGCGTAAGAGAATTAGAGTATAATGGTGAATAGTATATGCTCCAAAGTCAACTAAAATGGTTTGTTTTGTAATGTTCCTTTGAGTTTATTTGGCTTGCAGTCTCAGTTTCCCATCTGCAAAGTGGAGCTGAAAGCAGCACTTACTTCAAATAGCCGTTCAGATGGGATGTGATAATGTGTGTTAACATTTGTTAGCCTATCTGACACCTGAGCTCTCCAGGATTTTTCTGCCAGAGTTTTTCCATTCCTGAAATTAAGCGTTTCATTTACTCACCAGGCTTCTGACTCCATTTCTCCCAGCAGTCCAAGTTTCTAGCCTGGGATCTGTCAGCTTCCTTCTGTGTAGAGATTAGTTTGACTCGAGTGCCTTGGCCTTTTGGAGCAGCACTCTGCACCCTACTTCTTCATATTAAATTTATACCGCTCCCTTTTCTGCTGCAATTATGCTCTGTTTTCTCATACATTGTTTATGTATTTATATTCAGGTATTAGAGCCTGCTAATGGCATTTATTTCTGGCAGTACTTACTTTTAACATAGGAGCTAATTTTTTAAAGGATTTATTTAGGGTCCAGCTTAATGGCTCAATTGGCTAATTCTCCCCCTTCAAGCATTGGGATCCCATATAGGTATCAGTTTGCATCCCAGCTGCTCCACCTCCCATCCAGCTCCCTGCTTGTGGCCTGGGAAAGCAGTAGAGGTCGGCCCAAAGCCTTGGGACCCTGCACCTGCATGGGAGGCCCAGAAAAATCTCCTGATCAGCTCAGCTGCAGCTTGTTGTGGCCATTTGGGGAGTGAACAGTTGGAAGATTTTTCTCTCTACCTATTCTTTTCTCTCTAAAATCTGCCTTTTCAATAAAAATAAAGAGAATCTTTTAAAAATTATTTACTTATTTATTTTGGAAAAGCAGATTTGCAGAAGGAGAGAGGGACACACAGAGAGAACTCTTTTGTCCACTGGTTTGCAGATGATCGCAGTGGCTAACATAGGACCAGGCTGGTGCCGGGAGCAAGAAGCTTCATCTAAGTCTCCTACATGGATACAGGGACTCAAGAACATCTTTGTTTTTTGTGTTTTTTTTTTTTTTTTTTTATTGTCAGGTCAGTCATTAGCAGGGAGCTTGTTTGGCAGTGCCGCACCTGGGACTTGAACTGGTGTCCTGCTGGGATGCCAATAGCAGTGGCTTAAATTACTGTGCCATGATGCTGACTCCAGAACCCATTGTGGTTTTGGTTTACTGCTCAGATGTCTGCAACACCCAGGGCTAGGCAGGCTGAAGCTGGGAACCAGAAAATTCTTCCAGATTTCCCACGTGGATGGCAGTGGTTCAGTCACTTGAATCATCTTCTGCTGCTTTTACCAGATTATTATCAAATAGTTGGGTACAAAGTCAAGCTGCTGGGGCCCGACCCTGTGCCCAAATAGATAGCAAGTGGGGCCTTTACTCCCTACTCCACAGCACCTGCCCCATGAATGGACTTTATTATCCTTCAACTCTGACAAAAAAAAAAAAATGGTGAAAATAATATGAAGTGACTAATGGCTTTTAAAAATGCATTCGTTAGATCATTTCATGTAGGTGACAGCCAGCTTCTCTAACTTGGAACTCTGATCCTGTCTTTTTTTTCCCCAAGCACATGGTACTTACCATGAATTTCCCATAATAGTATCATAAAGCTTTAGAATTAAATAACCTTGGAGATTATCTAGACCAGAGGTTTTCAATCTTTTAAATCATTTTAAATGATTAAATCATTTAAACTGACAAATGTTATGTGAAAACTAATAAATAGATCAACAAAAGCACAGCTGATTTCCAAGTCCAGGAATCCAAGCCACACAGTTGTCCCTTTGTTGTCTGGTGAAATCTCCTGAGGGCATTTCACTTGAACCCCTAGGGCTCTCCAAAGTGCTGTTTCAAAACCACTCACTTAGAGGGACTTTTTCATTTTTCCAGCTGAGGAAGTAAGCTGAAGGTGTTTGTGTTTTATCCACAGGGTAAATTAGTTGGATTAAGATCAGTCCTCACATGTACCCTCCGTAGGAAAGCAATATTTGACAAGGGTAGAACTACTTAATTTTGACGCAGAAAACACTTATCATTGAATCTGTTTTTATCAAAAAACTTGTTTCTACCTGTTACATCTGAGACACTATTGCTGTAACTGAGTCAAAGAAATTTTGAATATAAACTTTTTGCCTAAAGAAAACAGTTTAGTTGAAGAGAGAAAACATTTCGAAGACGAGAGATGTAACAAACCAGTGTATAATTGAAAATAAAAGATATTGGTAAACTGTATACTCTCAGCTCCTTCACTCATTCAAGTCCTCCGCCTCTGAACCTGTTATTCCATCTGAAAACGTGTCAGGGTTTGTCACAATGGAGCTTTAATCTCTCTTTAGTGTCCTTATCCAACAACTTTGCAAGAAGTCATGAGAGGACCTAAGTTCTTTGTTTTTTTTTGGTTTTTGCCTTCCTAAGGTCTATGTTGCTTTCATTCAGCTGACAGTACAAAAAGAGTATGGAAAATTCTACCAGGAAGTTGTTCAGATGCTCGGCATGAAAAGCGTATAAATTTTCTACCTTTTTTTGTTGAAAGGATTTGTTTATTTGTCTATTTAAGGACAGAGTAACAGAGATAAGAGAGATAAAGGTCTTCCCAAGCTAGTTTATTTCCCAAATAGCCACAACAGCCAAGATTCAGGAACTCCATCCTTGTCTCTCACACATATGCCAGAGGCCCAAATACCTTGGTCAGCTTTCAGTGCTTTTCCAGGCACATTAGCAGGAAGCTAGATCAGAAGTAGAGTGTTGGGATTTGAGCCAGCACTCTTGAAATGGGTTGCCAACATTGTAAGATGTGGCTTAACTGTACCACAATTCTGGCCTTTCTTCTACCTGTTTTTATTGGTTCAAACATTTTCACAAAAGCTGTACATCTACACAGAGGATGTAGTTATATCATGTCCACAATTTAGAAGTGAAATCAGTTTACTTCATGAAGTTGTTAAATAGAAGACTAGAAGAAACAATATATGTAATATAATACATTGCATACCTGTGGAGGTATTTGACATCCTTTTCAAACAATAAGAAAAAAATGTTAAAGGTTTGTTTATTTATTTCAAAGGCAGAGTTAGAGAGGGAGACAAAGTTAGAAAGGTTTTCCATTTGCTGGTTTATTTCCCAAATGGCCATAATCGCTGGGTCTGGGCCAGGCAGAACTCAGGTCTCCCAGCATGGATGTCAGAGGCCCAAGCATTTGAGCTGCCTCCAGCTGCTTTCCTGGGTGAATTAGCAGTGAGATGGACTACAAGTGGAATAGTCGGGACATGAGCTGGCACTCATATGACTTAATCTATGCCACCCACTGGCCTCAAATAGGAAAATGTGTATGATACCTTTCTGAGTTCAGATAATATACAAAATTAATATTAAGATGTGTTTCCGGGCCTGGCACAATAACGTAGTGGTTAAAGTCCTTGCCTTAAATGCACCGGGATCCCATATGGGTGCCGGTTCTAATCCCGGCAGTCCCACTTCCCATCCAGCACCCTGCTTGTGGCCTGGGAAAGCAGTCAAGGACGGCCCAAGGCTTTGGAACCCTGCACCCGCGTGGGAGACCTGGAAGAAGCTCCTGGCTTTGGATTGGCTCAGCTTCAGCCATTGCAGCCGCTCACTTGGGGAGTGAATCATGGGACGAAAGATCCTTCTCTCTCTGTCTCTCCTCCTCTCTGTATATCTGACTTTTCAATAAAAATAAATAAATAAATCGTTGAAAAAAGATGTATTTTAGCATCCTTTTTTGGAAATATATTAATTTACTTTTGACTCTTGGTGATAGTGAACATTTAAAATAATTCCTCTTGATGAATTCTTTGTTTCTTCTTCTTACAGCATGGTATTATTGCTACAGAAGATGAAGAATATTTTATTGAACCTTTAAAGAATACCACCGAGGATTCCAAACATTTTAGTTATGAAAATGGCCATCCTCATGTTATTTACAAAAAATCTACCCTTCAACAACGACATCTGTATGATCACTCCCATTGTGGGGTTTCAGGTAAGTCAAATATGCAGCTTTTAGAAAACATACTATATTTTTTGTTGCTTTCTGTCTTTTCTGCAAGTATAGAAAGGTTAATAACAGAAGTATTAAGGTACAGTGGGTTAAGCAGCTGGATAAAACATGGCATCCTCTACCAGAGGGCTGGTTCAAATCTTGCTGCTGTTCTTTCCCTACAGCTTTCCGCTCATACACCTGTGAATGCCTTAGCGCAAATGAGGCCTGAAGTAGTTGGGCACCTGCTACCTAAGAGGGAAGTCAGGACAGAGTTGCTGGTCCTTTACTGTAGCCTGTCCCAGACCTGGCTATTGTGCTCCTCTGGAGGAGAGAACAAGTAGATGAAAGACCTTATGATTAAATACATTTAACAAATTTTGCTGTGAATTTAAGTCAATTTGGAAGCCTGTGAGAAGTCCTTAAAAAATACAGAACCATTTAAAATTTGGCAGTTATTTCTTTGAGTAGAAAAAAATACATTTGCTTTATTTTATCCAGATAATGCATAAGCTTTCATGCAATATTACTTTGTTAACCCAACAGAAGTTGTTAGGTTGTTTTTGCTAGTTTTAGGAATCTAAACCATTGAATAAAACTTAAGGAGTCTTAGGATGGTGTTCAAAGGTAGAAATAGCATTGAGTGAAGGGGACTAAAGAAATCCCAGACAGAGGCATCAAGCTGTGAAAGAAGTGACAAGTGAGCTGAGGTGTGAGGAAATAGAGGTTGGTAGTCAAAAGTGATGGGGCAGGACCAGCACGAGAGCCTAGTGGCTGAAGTCCTCACCTTGCTTGTGCCAGGATCCCACATGGGTGCCAGTTTGTATCCCAGCTGTTCCACTTCCCATCCAGCACCCTATTTGTGGCCTGGGAAAGCAGTTGAAGATGGCCGAAGGCCTTGGAACCCTGCACCTGCGTGGGAGATCTGGAAGAAGCTCCTGGCTTCCAGCTTTGGATCAGTTCAGCTCCGGCTATCGCAGCCACTCAGGGAGTGAATCAGCACATGGAAGATCTTTGTCTCTCCTTCTTTTCTTAAATCTGACTTTCCAATAAAAATAAATAAATCTTTATCGGAGCAATGACTAGAGTGTTCCACAAAGAGGAAATAGCATTTACAAAGACCTTGAACCAAAAGAGAGAATGTCACATTCCAGAAATTGAAGGCTTACGTAATATGGATTGGAGAGACAGAGATTAGGTACATAACTACTAGGAAGAAAATTGTAAGAGATGAAAATGGAGAGATAGCAAAGGGCCAGCTCATGAACGGCTTATAAAGTGTATTAAGGAATTTGTTTATACTCAGTGCACTGAAAACCAATGAAAAGATTTTAAGCGGGAGGAGAGACATAATCAGATGTGTGTCTTAGAAGGACTACTCTGACAATAGTGTGATGACTAAATTAGAGAGGAACAGGAGTAGAGACGAGAGTTAGGCCAATGAGAAGTTTATAGATGGCAAAACTTAGAGAAATCTTGTATGGACAAGAGTAGAAAGAACACGACTTTGTGGTAGCTGTGATCTGATTACCCAACCTTTCTTGAGTATTGAGTACGTATTAGTTATTCAGTCAAATTGTAGATGTCATCATTACTAAAACGACTGCAGTATTTAAAGAGCTATGACAATTGAAGGAGAGAAACTTCAGAGATTTGTCTTATGACAAAATGATTCCAAGGAAGACTTCATCTTGATGAAGGAGTTCATTAACTACAAGATTTAACAAAAATGGAGGCAATTTGCGAATTAGCAAATGCTTCATCCTTTTATTTCTTTTCTTTGTCCTTCTATTCCAAGGGATAAATGTTTTTGGAGTTCTTTGCTCAGTTGAGTGTTCTCATTCTGCATACGTTCTTTTAGGAAAAGGCTTTAAAAATCTGAGATTTTATAATCTAGTCTTGATCTATAATGATCAAGACTAGCTGGTACTAGGTAAACCGTACTGTACGTGAATCTTCTTAAAATATGATATAGAATTCTAGAGCAAATAATCTTTTCAAGTTTTGTTATTAATATTGTGTAATGGAATTAAACATTGAGAAAAATTACCTTACATCTAATAAAACTTAGGGTCAAGTGCAACTACATGTAAAATCTTTGCAACGAGGATTTAAATGTTTAGTCATGATATAATTTTCACATTTTTTCGGGCCCGGCGGTGTGGCCTAGTGGCTAAAGTCCTCGCCTTGAACACCCCGGGATCCCATATGGGCGCCGGTTCTAATCCCGGCAGCTCCACTTCCCATCCAGCTCCCTGCTTGTGGCCTGGGAAAGCAGTCAAGGACGGCCCAAAGCTTTGGGACCCTGCACCTGCGTGGGAGACCCGGAAGAGGTTCCTGGTCCCGGCTTCGGATCGGTGCGCACCGGCCCTTTGCGGCTCACTTGGGGAGTGAAACATCGGATGGAAGATCTTCCTCTCTGTCTCTCCTCCTCTCTGTATATCCGGCTTTCCAATAATAATAAAATCTTTAAAAAAAAAATTTTCACATTTTTTTCATGTTATGGCCTCCTTTACTTTATAGTGGTGAATCACTCTTTGCAGATAATCATTTCATCATGTTATGAAAAGCATCTATTTATCCTTTGATATTCAAATTATTCTCTTTTCAAGTATTTAATCACATTATTTTAACAATTTTGTGTATAGATTTTATTGGTTTTAGGTGTGGATCAAAAATATCTCCATACCCCTTGTTACTGCTGTCATAAAATTCTACCGTTCTGGGGGAAGATTTTCTTCTATTCTGTGTGCCTGGATTACTAAAATGACTTCCTTTTTAAAATTAAAAACATTTTGTATTTATTTTTTATTGAAAAGTCAGATTTCCAGAGAGAAGGAGAGACAGAAAGATTTTCCATCCATTGGTTTACTCCCCAAGTGGTCCTAAAAATTGGAGCTGAGCTATTCTGAACCTACGAGCCAGGAACTTCTTCTGAGTCTTACATGTGTTTGTAGTGTCCCAAGGCAGTGGCGCATCCCTGACTGCTTTCCCAGGCCACAAGCAGGAGCTGGATGGGAAGTGGAGCAGCTAGGACACGAACAAGTCTGCATATGGGATCCTGGTAGTTGCAAGATGAGAATTTAGTCTCTAGGCTCCTGCGCTAGGCCCTAAAATGATTTCTTAAGAAGCCTTCTCTTTCAATGCATTTTATTCAGTAGCCATATGTACTACTTAAATCAATTCAGTTAGTTCAGATCGTTATTATAATTAGCCAAAAAAGACTGTGTTTTGTGCTTTTTTGTCTCTAAGTTGTCTTTATGTTTCTAGTCAAATATGCCTCCTAATCTATCTGCTTGTATCGCACACTTCAAACACCCTTACTGATTTCCCTTTGGTAGGATGTGGTAGTAGTTCTCCAAGTGTTGAGAAAATGCTACTAGATGTTATTAGAACATAATGCTTTATGTTAAGTAAGTAAGGGAATTGTCTGGCTAGGGACTTCATTGTGATAGTGTTTCATCAGTGTAGTTTAAGTGACAGATAGAAATTTGTAGACATACATTGCAGTTAGTGTGCTACTGTGAGCTCCAGTTGTATGCAAATGTAGGCTGTAAAATCCCTTTTGAAGGTGGGTGTTAGGCCTAGTGGTTCCCACACTGGAGTGCCTAAATATGACTTGTGGCTGCTGCAGCTTCCCTCATCAGTGCAGCCCCTAGGAAGCAGCACTCGTGGCTCAAGCAACTTGAGGATTGCCTCCCACATGGAGATCTGATAAGTGCTCCTGTCCTCTGGCTCTGAGTTGGCTAGCAGGCTTTTGGGGAGTCAACTAGAAGACTGACTGCCTATCAAATAAGTAAAAATTAGATTTTTAAAATGTATTTCTTTGAAAGGCAGAGTTACAGAAAGTGAAAGAGAGAAAGAGTTTTTTTTTTCATTCACTGGTTTACTCCATAAATGGGCTCAATAGCCAACATTGGAGTAGGCTGCAGCCAGGAGCACAGAATTCTATTTGGGTCTGCCATGCGAGTGATAGAGACACAAGAACTTGAACCATAATCTGCTGCCTCGCAGGTGTGTGTTGTCTGGAAGGTGAATTGAATTGAAAATTATATATTCTTTATATTTAAAGTGCTTATAGTCTGATGGAGTGATAGCCAAGCAAACTAAAAATGTAAGAAGTTAGAAGGTTGAGAATTATGGCAATGAAATGATGATGATTATAGCAATTACCTTTACCTGAATACTTACCAAATGAGAAATGTGTTTGCTAAATACTTAGTGACCAATCATGTCTAATTCTTTTTGCAACACTTTAAATAAAAACAAGGAGGTACTGAATGGATCAACTAAATGGAAATGATCAAAAGAATGAAAATCGAATCTTTTCTGTATTTTTGACAATCTTTATGTAGTTAATTAGGGCACAAAGGTTCAAGGGCTACAGGAAAGTGGTAAGACTATTATTTCCACATTTTCTTTTTTTTTTATTGTGTCTGGGGTAAAGGGGGATAAAAAGGGAGAAACCCCACCCAGCCTCCCACCAATCCCAGGTCCCCAATGTGGGGCATGCTCCAAGGGTCTCGCTCAATTGGTTTTGATAGTTCAACTGTTATGAATTGCTGCCAATCTCGCCATTCCAATCTTACCTGTAGACGTTTGAGTTGTTTAGAAAAATAAGCATAACTTAGATGAATGAATTTTTTTATGTTCATAAAGGACTGAACTGATGAAACTGGAATTATATTGACCCTGAAAAAACTCTGTATGTTTCAAAAAATTAGCATTAACCTGGTGGCTTAAGCATTCCACTTTTATCATCTCTCAGGGTATGTAGGTTAGGAGCTTGCATGGGTAGGTCAATTTCTTAGCCTCAGCCGGAAGTGAAGGTAAAACAGATTGTCATTTGCTATTGGTGACGTTCATTGCTTTGAGTTAATAAGCAGCTTTAGTTTTTGACTTCCAGAGGACACCTGTTTACCTTGTCATACTAGGCTTCAGCAGTATGGTTGCATGTTTTCTCCAAGCCAGCAAGGAAGAAGATTTAAGTAAGATAAGTGGTACAGTCACATCCATCCTATGGATTTTTGCTGTATTCTGTGATTAGAAGCAAGTCACTGGTCCTAGTCATCCTCAGATGGAGTAGATCACAGAAGGATATGAGTATCAGGAGGCAGACACCGTGGAAGCCAGCTTAGGAGTCTGCCAGGCTGTTGTGTGTTTGAACTAGGCAGTGACCTGTCTCTGACTCTGTTGACTGTTAAGAATAAAGACGCTCAGTTTCTATTGGTTTCGCTGGAGGGCTGTTATTGCAGTGCAGTGTGTTTAGGCAACATCACCTGTGTAAGGACTGCGGCTCTACTTCTGATCGTGCTTCTTCCTGCTGATATGCCCGGGGTGGCACTGAAAGATGGTTCAGATAACTGATGTCACCACCAGTCAGGTGGGAGACCAGGATGGAGTTCCTGGCTCCTGGCTTTCCCTTGGCTCGGGAGTGAACAATTGGATTGAGGCTTTCTCTCCCTCGGCACTCTTCCTTTCTTCCTCTCACTCTGCCTTTCAAATAAATAAATCTTTTGAAAAAAGTATGTCACTAGTACTTCTCATGGTCATTTCCATCCTTTTTTTTAAGTTATCCACCTTAACTGTATAATTTTTGAAAGGAAAAAGGCAAAGATTTGAAAAAAAAAGAAAAATAGTGGTAATTTCTGTTAGGTGTATAATAATATGTATTAATCTATGTTTCCTCACTGAATTTTTCAGTAAGTGGAAATTAGAAAGATTTTATGTTTCTTAAAGATTATGGAAGTAAACTGCAGAGGGTCTCTATTTGCTATTTAATGAAGACACTGATACATGAGGCAAATATTTGTAAATAAGGGCTAAGATGTTATGTAACAAAAATCACAGTACAGAAATATTTTTTTAAGAGTGAAGGGCCAAGTGTTTAGAAAACAAAGGATACAGTGTCATTGATACTAAGATTTAAAACAAACTGCCCAGGGCTAATCCTTTAATTTTAATGTCCTTTACCTCTCGACTTTGGGAAAGCATTACTTAGGATACTCTGAAAGTGCAAAGAGTTATAGAACACAAAACTGATTGCGAAAAGTATTGGCAAGCTTTAGATTTTACATCAGTGGAATTGGTTCTAATTCAGATGGTTTAATAAAAGTGTGTTACTTTAAAATAAATGCTCAGTAGCATTGTAGGAATATAGTTTTACAGCTTAATTGTTCTTCATTCAAATTTTCTTAGGCTGTTTCAAACATTCATGCCTTAGTTGCTTTTAAAACAACTGTAAAGGATTCCTTAAACTATGTATTCTAAATGTGGAAGTATTATAATTATTCACTGACATGATTGTTTCAAAAATTTTTTTTCTGTTGATTCATTTCATAGATTTATTGGGTTTTATTTTCATGAGCAATTGGATGTCATTGATGTTTAGGTTTTTCTTCCAGATTTCATTATGATTATTTTCAAAAATTTTAGTAGTTTAATATTTTCTTACTCCTTCAATTCCTCATTCCTTTCCCTTACTTAGAAAAATATTAGACAATTTGTAAGAAGCGTAGCTCCATCAAAGATCTATAAGTAAATAGGTTTAACTAGTGAGCCTATCTGAATCGGTTAATTGTTTTTATTGTAGACCTCACAAGAAGTGGCAAACCTTGGTGGCTGAATGACACATCTACTTTTCCTTCTTCCCTACCAATTAATGACACACACATCCGCCACAGACATAGGAGATCAGTGAGCATTGAGCGGTTTGTGGAGACATTGGTAGTGGCAGACAAAATGATGGTGGGCTACCATGGCCGCAAAGACATTGAACATTACATTTTGAGTGTGATGAATATTGTAAGTTTGATCCCTCTATATAATATTTTACTTAGTAGTTTGTTGTGTTTTTGACTAAGGTCATGGATTATTATTTTTTTTTACTTTGAAATAAATGATGATTAAAAAGTCACTTGTCTAAAATGTTGAAGAATTGGTCTATGAATGTGTCAGTTCCATAGAAAATAAATTTAAGGATGACCTTATTGTTAATTTTCAGATAATATGGTTTTAAAAAGATGAATTGTTAAATCTTGTTTAATGGGTTTTCTTTAAACATCAGCTCAGCTCACCCTCTAATTGCTATGTTATAGTTCAATTCTGGGAGAAAATATTTCTTGAGGTAGACTTTTATAGAAAATTTTTACCAAGGCATTTTGAGTGTAGAGTTCTAAGTGTTCTGGGGAAAAAGAATTTCTTTTTGTATACACAATGGTTTGCATCTTAAAAGTTGTTTACCACTTTTAAAACAGCACCAAGCTGTCTTCCTGTGAGCTTTGTCTGACTTTGTGTCTTTTCTTATTTTCTGGAGGTCAGGTTGCCAAACTTTACCGTGATTCCAGTCTAGGAAACGTTGTGAATATTATAGTGGCTCGCTTAATTGTTCTCACAGAAGATCAGGTAAGAATGGACTGGTTTATAAATCTAAAAGTCCTGGAAAGGCTATAGAATTGTTTATTATAAGAATATATTGTGGCTCTTCTTAAAGAATATTATTTGAATATATGAGTGTTTTCTCTAAATATTTAATGTTGTAAGCAAATTTGAAACACCTTCCAAGAATATACCGCTTATGTTAAAGCTGTGTGTGTATTAGTTACATTTCAGTATAAGGATGAGCATTTGCATGCCACACTTTATAAAAGTGATTTTGGTTGGTTTCAGATGTTTATAATCTCACATGTTCACATTATCATTAAAGCTTCAACTGGGAAGAATGTTCAATTAAATACTAAGTGAACTAGCTCAGATATTACAGAGATACAAATTGGCAAGAGATTATTCCTAGAAACCACTGCTTCTAATTATAGTCCCACTTCAAAAATTTTAACGTCCAATCCTAGTAATTTGTTTGGAACATTTCTGGTATGCATGTTGTATTGCAGCCAAACTTGGAGATAAACCACCATGCAGACAAGTCCCTTGACAGCTTCTGTAAATGGCAGAAATCCATTCTCTCTCACCAAAATGATGGAAACACCATTCCAGAAAATGGGATTGCCCACCACGATAACGCAGTTCTTATTACGAGGTATGACTTTTTGCAAGTATTTTTCCATTGATTCTTGTGTTTGATATGGTGACTATCTTTGGTTCTGTTTAAAGCCTCATTTAGGTGAACAGTGTAGTCAGAATAAGGTGGCAATTTATTTTTCGCTATTGAGAAAGATTGTATTATACTACTGTTGTGTCTGCAGTAAATGAACTGAATAAGAAAAACAAGAAAAGATGAGGATTTAACTTCGAAGTTTAATAATAATTCTTTTCCTGCTTATATGTATTATAATATTTAATTGGAGGCACATGTAAGATTTATTATTTGAACAAAATGCACACTAAAAGCAAGAGTAAAAAGTGTGAAAAATGTTTCAAAGATAAACTTGTCACTCTTGTCATAAAATATATTAACTATTGCTACCTTTGCATTGTGTTAGTTTATTAATATAGGATATTAATAATGATACAATTTACTTACATAAAGGATTAATTGAAAGTGTTCTAATTAAGATACAGAAATCTAAAAAGCATACTTATATCACTGTGGAGCAGTTTCTCTCAAGTGAAGCTACTGCTTGGTGATAACCCAGTGAACTAACACACTGCTTTCTTAGTTTTACAAAGATGACTTAAATTTACTATCAACAACAACTCTGTGGAGTAGATAGTACTTTTATTTTTCTCACTTTAGAGATAAGGAAACTGGTTCAAATAGTTAGGTTTCTCATGGTAAGTGTATATGTGTACTTCTCAGTATTCAAAAATAAAAAAGCCATAATTAGTAAAAAAACAAGCAAGCAAAATGTAAGCATAATTCTATCTTTGACAGTGCAGAGTAGCTTTTGTTGTTATGATGACTTCGTCTGATTTGCAAGGTAATATTTACGTGTGTGGAGTGTTTATGGATTACATGAAGCTCAGTGGTGCTATATAAAGTATATGGAATCAGAATCTTGAGACGCAGATAGGTAATGTGAACATTGCTTTTAAAAAAATTTCCCTGTTAACAGAATCAGAGTTAAGCTTCCTGGTTTTTATTTTCCTGACTGTCTACCTCAAATCGTAAACCAGAAGATAATGTTTATTGTATATTTGTTGAGTACAAACAACAGGAATTCTGCTAATATATAAACTTTTCTACAAAATGTGGATATGGTTAGTTTAAATGAAACTAGTAGAGGAAAATATCTGTTATAAATGCTGAATAAAATCATTACAGATATTTGCATGGCTTCTGTGTTTATGCTATAAAGCATTTACTCACCTCAAATATGCAACACTTAGGTTCTACCAATGGTTAACATTTGCACTATTAGATTTGCATTGACATTTAAGAAATAATTATTTACTCATTTGAATGGTAGTGTGACAATTGGGAAAATAGTGACACACACAGAGAGGGAGAGAGAACCTCCATCAGTGGTTCAGTCCCCAAATGGCCCTAACAGGCCACGCTGGGCCAGGCTGAGGTCAGGAACCAGGAACTTCATCCTGGTCTCCCATGGTTTTTACCTTTTGCATCAGACACCAGAGGTTATACCAAAAGTACACTTTTATAAGTATTGGAGTAGTGAAATGTATCTGGGCAGTTAGCCACCCTTGCTTTGCACTGACATCCAGCTTTCCACTTTCCAGCTTGTTATTCTGAATTGGCTCAGCTGTTTTTCTGATCCTCTGCAGAGCTCCTCTTTGCTTCTGTAAGCTACTCTGAGTGCCTTTTTGATGTCTTGGATTCAAACATAAAATTTGCTTTTATAGTTTGTCTCTAGTGAGCAAACTTGAACTAGAAATGATTTCAGGATTTAATAGGGCAATAGTTTAAAGATTTTTTTTTATCTTGTATGATTTTGGATTGGCTAATGTGGTAGAAGTTAGAAAAAGCCTCTTTGAAGCCATAGAAAATATTTTTTAAAAAGCACTATTAAAGCCTCAAAGTGATTTCTAGCCTATTTTAAACTCTATGGTTATCTTTGAATTAATAGGACCACAGAAAGTCTACTCAAAATGCGATGAATGTTTTTTGGAAGGAGGAGGGTAACTGTCAATAATTGACTATATATTTTCGATTTGTAAACTTAAGCAAGTATTTACATGAGACTGCTGCTTTTAGTAGATTACTCAAGAATTCCCAAGATGATTTTCTATTAATGTTTACAATAGCATTTTGTAATTCATTTACTATCATGTTCAACAAGTTGTGGCCATACTGTTTTATAGGCAGGAACATGATTTATGTTGGCTTGAAATGTCTGCTCACTAGGGAGAATGTATAATGTGTTTATTGAGAATTCCAAAGGAAAACTAGTAGACATGTTTATCTCTGCAGGCCAATTTTCTCCCAGGGACTTAAATGTTTTAAGCAGAAAATCATTTGGAATTGTAATCTTTTTAGGTAACAGTAGTTACTTTTACAAATTCAAAAACGTTACCTCACTTGAGCTAACAATATCTTATTGTTCTTTTAATCGATTTGAATTTCAATCTGTAGTTTGTAAAATTAGCATATCTCTGTAATTATATAGAATGAAATGAAAAACTATGCATTTAGAATATTTTAATTTTGCATGGGTGCAATAATAGTGAATTAATGCCAAAGCATGTGTTAATTGGTATTGATCGCTTCCATAGACTGGATTTGTTAGTATTATTTAATTAGTAGTGCTCACATAAGTCAGTTTGACATTTAGTATGTTTAAATACTAGACTATAATACCATATCATTTGGGTAATAAATGTTTAACACTTTGTGCTTGAAATTCTAGCGTTATAATTAAGAAGATACATTAGAATTGTACATAGCTAAATGTTTGCTGGTTAAAAATATCAAATTTTAAATTTCAATTTCATGTTTTTATTTTAGCTATTTTTAAAGTTCATACTTTTTAACGAGAGATACAGACAGTATCTTTCATCGGTTGATTAATTCCTTAAATGCCTGCAATGGCCAGGACTAAGCCAAGTGGAAGCTAAAAGCTAGAAATCCAGCCCAGGTGTCCCATGTGGGTGATAAGGACGATTTGAGCTGCCTTCTGCTTTCCCTCCACAGTGAAGGTTAGCAGCAATCTAGAACAGGGAATAGAGCTGGCACTGAAATATAGGCGCTCTCAAGTGAAATGTGTGTGTCTTACCTGGCGACTTGACTGCGATATCAAATGTCCACTCTGATCGCTTGTTTTTATATTGATAAAGAAAAATTGTATGTATTTGTTGTGTACAACATGCTATTTTGATATAATGTATATGTTGTAGGATGACTAAATCAAACCCTAGCTTGAAAAACTTTGTATTGACAAGCTGTAGAATAATAGCTACTTAAGAAAAACCTATAGTTTAACAGATTATTTTTATGTACACATGAAGTCAGAATATATTTGCCACAAGTTTAGAATCAAGTCAACTTATAAATTTGTTTTGTGGAAGAATATCCAAGCAATTTATTTATAGTCTGAAATTAAGTAGGAATTTAGTATATTATATTGTTGTTTGGTCAATTAGCCTGACTAGACTAGTGCATATGTTCTTGGCTTTTTCTTCTGTAAAGTATTGTTTTTCTACTTTTAAGATATTGATGATTAATATCTTACATATCAAGGGTATGAATTATGGTACTTTTTGATAATCACTTTATTGAGATGTATAGACATACAATTTGTTCATTTAATGTATAATTTGTTTTTAGTGTAAAGATGCTGTTGTGTAGTGATCGCTATGAGCAGTTTTAGAACATTCTATAACTGCAGAGAATATCATTGTCCCATCATTTTTTTCCTACCTCATCTTTGCTCCATCTCCTACTGTCTAGATTTGTTGTGAACCATTTGTTTGAAATCGTAACATATGTGGTCTTGTGTTAGTTTTGTCTCCTGCTTAGCAGAATGTTTTCAAGGTCCACTTATGTGGTTTCATGTATTAGTAGTTCATCCTTCTTAATTCTTTAAACTCAAAGGTATCTAAATTTTAAGAATGCTTATGATTAAGGGTTGTTCTTTCTTTGTTAAACTTCTAATTTTTCAATAGTGAAAAGCACAGGACTTACAAATACATCTCAGAATATCTATGCAAATATTGCACACCAACTCAGTAATTTAATGTTTAAAGTGTTTAGTAAAGATTGTGTCTTACTTGTAGACATCAGTAAGAATGTGTTTTGTAATGAATAGTTAACTTTAAAGAATAGTATCTTTAGTACTTATATTGGTTTTATGGATGTGTCGATACATATATGCAATCTCTTGTCCCGTATGTATTACAGACTCCTTTTTATTTAAACTTTAAGTAGCTTTATGGGGGGTGTCACTATTTTATACATGAGGAAGCTGAGGCAAAGGAAAGTTCACTGACAATGTCACAGGAGAATCAGAACTAGTATTCTGGATATGGAGTCCTTCCAGAGAAATGTTAAAAAAAAAAATTCAAAGTGGAGATTCAACAAAAAATTCAAAGTGGAGATTCTGTAGTATTGAGCCATGGTAGGCAGATCTGTAAGGTGTTGCAAATGATTTTCATGGCCTTTATAATACTCTTTTTTTGTGTGGGCTATGTCTAGTGAATTGATATTGTAGCAACAAGAGGCTTCCTGCCAGTGAAGAAAGTACCTCTCTTCATTTATTTAGGTGGTCGTTAATTTCTTTCAACAGTGTTTTGTGGTTTTCAGAGTTTTTATAATTTTGAGCATATTTATCTTATTGTCAATGATGCTATTCTGAAAAATTTTATGTTAAATATTGACTCTGGCATGTAAAAGTACAATGGACTCATGTTGATTTGCACACTGCAGCTTCACTGATACAGCTCATTTGCGAGTTTCAGTAGCTTTTACAAGATTCCATTGGATTTTCTACAAAGATGGTCATCTGCTACTAAAGATAATTTTATTTCTTCCTTTTAGTCAATAATTAATTTTATTTATCTTACTTGCCTTCCTCTACTGACAAGAAGCCTTAGTACAGTGTGTAACAGAGATGATGAGAGCAGACATCCTTTCCTTGTTCCTGATCTCAGAGGGGCAAGTCTTCCATTTTTTCACCAATAACTGTGATATTAGCTCTAGGTTTCATCATACAGATATACAGAGATAAAGATCTTCCATCCCCTGGCTCACTTCCCAAGTGGCCACTACTCTCAGAGCTGAGCTGATCCGAAGCCAGGAGCTTCTTCCAGGTTTCCCACGTGGATGCAGGGGCCCAAGGCTTTGCGCTATCTTCTACTGCTTTCCCAGGCCACAGGCAGGGAGCTGGATGGGAAGTGTTGCAGCAGAGACGGAAATCTGCACCCCTATGGGATCCTGGCATGTGCAAGGCAAGGACTTCAGCCGCTAGGCTAGCGCTCCAGGCCAGATAGTTCAGGTCTTTCAAGGAGTCCACACATTCATCGAAGCGATGCAGTGGGTTGTCTAGAGGTTTTAATGAGCTCAAATTTACTTTCAGTGATTTCCTTTCCTATTTTTCAATTTATTAGCTCATTGATTTCTGCTATGTCTTTTATTTATATTTTCTATTTGCTCCAAATCTAATTTGCTCTGCTTTCTTTATAGTGGAAGATGTGATTGAGACCCTTTATTCTCTTGAAGCCTTTCTGCATTCCTAATATAGGTATTTCTACTATAAGTGTTTCTAGTTTCCCCTAAAGCATCATTCTATCCCACAATTTGGATATGTTATGGTTTCAATTCCATTCAATTTTTAAAATGCTTCCTATTTTGCCTTTATTTATTTATTTTTTTTTTACCCTTGAGCTTTGTGGAATTGTGGTATTGTGTTATTTGTTTCAACATATTTGTTGGTGGTGGTTTGTTTTATTGCCCCCCCCCCCCCCCGCACCAGTTTATTCTGGTATTTGTTTCTGGTTTATCTCCACTGTGGTCAGCGAATATACTATGTATGGCTTGAATGCTTTTCACTGTATTGGGAGTTTTTAATGATCCAGAATATGGTCTTTTGCTGTTAATGTTCTAAGTGCATTTGAGAAGGGCGTGAGTCAGCAAGGGATGCTAGTGGGTGGAGAGCCCAAGGCAGGGTGTGACAAGGTCCCCAAGCTGCAGGTAGGAGAGTCCCTGCCCTGCTGGGACCTTGTTGCCTCATGTGCTACCTTTATTTGATGGAATGTTCTGTACATATTGTTATTTGGATGTAATTTGGATGATTATGCTCGTACTAATGACCCATTTGGTTAGTATGTTTTTGAATCATTTTTTCATGTTTGAGCTTGTTGAGCGTCATAGATACACTTTAACCAAATTTTGAAAAATCTAACCATTATTTTTTTTTTCAGTGTATTATTTTTACCTCTTCTTTCCTTTCCCTGGTGATCTCATTTGTGTGTTTCTTTAGCCGCAGGAAGCCATCTCATTGATGTTCTGTTTATTATTTTAAATTGTCTTGCCCATTTGTTTTTAGTGTTTTGTGTTTTCTGCTGTTATCTTCAAGATCACTAAATATTTTTAATTATATGTAAGAGCTTTCTAGAACAGACATCTGGAAGTAGAACTGTTGTGTCATAAGGGATAAGCATTTTAAAAATTAATTAATTTATTATTATTGGAAAGTCAGATTTAGAGAGAAAGATCTTTCATCTGCTGATTTACTCCTCAAGTGGCCTCAATGGCTGGAGCTGAGCTGATCTGAAGCTAGGAGCCAGGAGCTTCTTCCGGGTCTCTCCTGTGCGTGAAGGATCCCAAGGCTTTGGGCCATCCTCGACTGCTTTCCCAGGCCTCAGGCAGGGAGCTGAATGGGAAGTAGAACAGCCAGGACATGAACCAGTGCCCAAATGGGATCCTGGCACATGCAAGACAAGGATTTAGTTATTGACCCATCACGTTGGGCCCAGGTATAAGCATTTTTTACTATACTAAGCATCAGCTGGATGCTCTACAATGTGGTTTTGCTAATTTACACATTCTAAAGCATTTAGGGGAGTTGGGATTTATCCCAATTTGTTTTGTAACGCATGAAACTTTATAATTGTTTGTTGATTTATACATTATCAACTTCACTTGTTATTTATTTCTGGTTTTAGTTAGTGGCTCATTATGATGTACAACAGTAGATCCAGTTCCATCAGCTTTCTAAAAATATATTTATTTATATATTTCATTATTCGAAAAGCAGAGATAAGAAAGCTTCCATCTGCTGGTTCACTCTCCAAATGTCTGCAACGGCAGGATCTGGACTAGGACAAAGCCAGGAGCCTGGGACTGCATCGGGGGTCTTCCACTTGGGGTCAGGGACCCACACACTCTAGTCATGCCCTGCTGCTTTCCCAGGTAGTAGCAGGGAGCTGGATTGGATGTGGGCTTGAAAAAGGACCCTGGTATTGTAGACGGTGGCTCAATTTGCTGTGCCACAACACTGATTCCTCCGTTATAGTTTTTTTTTTCATTTTTTTCTCTTTTTTTTTCAATTTACTTATTTATTAGTGTGAAAGGTTGAAAAAGAGATCAACTCTCCATCTGCTGGTTGACTTTCTGAATGTTCCCAACAGTCAGGGCTGATCTGGGTTGGCGCCAGGACCAGAAACTCCATCCTAGTGTCCCTCCCGCATGAGCAGCAGGGACCCAAGCAACTGTGCACATTGGTAGGGTGTGAAGTAGCTGGAACTTGAAGTGGCAGTCAAGTACAGAATGTCAGCACTGCAAGCATCAGCTTAGCGTAGTGCACCACAGTGCTTCCCCAAATGCAAGGTTTTTGTGCGTATGTGTGTTTTCAGATCTTTGGGTATGTATCTAGGAGTATAATTGCTGTGCGATTTGGTAAATATTTAACCTTCTGGGATCTGCTAGACTCTTCTGAAATAGCTGCACTGTTTTAAATTTACACTTCCTCATGGACAATATGTCTAGTTTATTTCTCTCAACATCCGTCCTCCACTTCCATCCATTTCACTGCAAGGAATAAGATTTCATTCTTTTTAATAGCTGAATAATATTGCTCTCTCTTTCTCAATAAATATATTTAGATATGAATATATATATATGTCATGTTTACTTTATCCATTTATCTGATTCTGGATTTTTTTGTTTGCTTATAGTTTTTATTTCTTTTTTTTTTTAAATTTTGCTTTATTTTTATATGAAAGAAAGAATTACAGAGATAAATAGGAGAGATCTTCCATCCACTGGTTCACTCCCCAAATGGATACAATTTCCAGAGCTGGGTCTGTCTGAAGCCAGGAGCTTCTCTGGGTCTCCAACATGGGTGAAAGGGCCCAAACACTTGGGCCATCCTCCACTGCTTTCTTGGCCATTAGCAGATAACTGGATCAGTAGTTAAACAACTAGGACTTGAACTAACATCCACATGGGAGACAAGTGCCATCGGCAGAGGCTTAACTTACTACACCACAGCAACAGCTCCTGGTTAGCCTTTCTAATATATGTGAAGTGGTATCTAATTTTGGTTTTGATTTGCACCTCATTGATGGTTAATCAATGGCTATTTTGTTCATTTGCTTGTTGGCTATTTGTCTTTTCTGGAGAAATATGTAAGGTGCTTTTGTTTGATTTGATTGCTTGTATTGCATTTGTATAAAAATGATATCAGAAACAAGCACTAAATAGGCAAAAATTTTAAAAATTTTAAAAAAATGTTCAGGTTTTTATTAAATATTGTTACGTAGTGGGAGTGAAGTCACACCGACTTCATTTTCTTCTTTTTTTTAAATGGTTATTTTATTTATTTGATGTCAGAGTTACAGAAAGAGAGAAAGCGAGGTCTTCCATCCATTAGTTCACTCCCCAAAATGGCCATAGCTGAGCCAGTCTCATCTAAGAGTCGGGAATTCCTTCTGAGTTTCCCACGAGGGTGTATGGGCCCAAGCACTTGGACCATCTCAGCTGCTTTCCCTGCAATAACAGGGAGCTGGATTGGAAGTGGGGCAGTGGGGACCCTTCACTTCAAATACATAAATCCCTAATAAATTAGCTTCATGGGTTTGGGGAAAAGTGAAATTTCAACAAAAAGGATGACAATTTATAATCATGTGAGAGAAGTTGTAAAGACCAGACTGTGATCTATGTAAAGTAAAACAACTGAAGTTACATAATAAGTTATAACACTAATAATAAATTAGACTTAACTCTTAAGTACTTTAGATGTGGATGCTACTGGACACATTTAAGCAGAAAATGGACTTGATCAGCTTTGAAAACTATCCCTGGCAAGAGGGACTGTGTTTTTGTGATTAAGAGTTAATGTATGCAGAGCAGTGATAAATGGGAGAAAAAAACTCAATGCCTCCTTTCTTTCCAGTTCAGAAGGGCCCCTGAGAACTATTTGAATTAACATTTTGGTCCTTTTTTCCCCTCCTATCCCAAAGAACTGTATGCCTGGCAAAAACCTGTGAGTTCCAGTGTTGGGAGATGGAGAATTATTGATGAGAGAAGTACAAGAGGAAGGAGGAAAAGATTTAGGAAATGAGAGGGGAAAACTACTTATAGACTTATTTTATTGAAGTTCTTCCTTATTTTTTGGTTGAGATTTCTTATCACATTATTTTGAGATAAAATCTGCTAAATTAGCTACTTATTTCTTACTCTACCCTAGCAAAAGTTTATCAAATAGTAGCATTCTTACAAATGATATTCCTTTTAGCATACAATGTTTAAAAATGTTAATTAATAGACAATGTTAAAATATTGACAGCAATACTTTTGAGAAGTCTTTGTAGTATAGGAAAACAGTGTTTTATATAGTTTTATCACAATCTTATATTCACTTTTAGTGGTTCCATTTATTTTCATGGATTTAAGTACTGTATGGACGTAAATGCACCTAAACATCTTTAAGGGTCATCTCTATATACAAACACACATCTCTGATTTTACTCCTCCAAATTTTGTATTTGTACATTTCCTTGCCTAGTCAACGTCTCCAAGCGTCTGAATCTTAGTATGATCAAAATCCAGTTCCTCATTTTTTTTCTTCGTACTTGCTGTCTATTCAGCTTTTCTGACTTCATGTTCGCCCTGCATGGAAAATATGCTTGCTAATTATATAAAAAGTAAAAATAGTTTCAAATAAAAGGCTAATATCTGAAATTTGACATTGCAAATTAACAAGTTAGGTTCAACCATCAGATATATATATTTTTAAAATTTAAATTTATTTGGCAGATCCATGCAAGTCTTTGGGTGAGATAGTAAGAGATGGGAGAGGGAAGGTGAGTGAGGGACATCACCCTGCTCCTTCTGCTGTACCCAGGATGGGCTAGGCAGGAGACGGGTGTGGTACTGCTGTTTTCTCCCAGGTCACATCAGTCCCAGAGGACAGAGATGGTCCCTTTGTTTTTGTCCAAGGGACCCTGATGGAGAGAAGAATGTCCAGTGGGTGTTGCTTGAGTAGTCTTGATTGTTCTGAGATGGTGTTGGCTTCATTGCACCAGGTATGAGACACCACTTCCCACACTTGCCAGTTGCCTAAGTTTTGGTATGGCCATAGCCTTAGATGTTTGGTGGAGACTTTGTCCTGTGGAATTATTCAACCTGTTCTGCTGTGTGTTTTTTGGTGAGGCACTCAAGGTCTCTGTTGAATCAGAGGCCAGTTGTCCTATCTTCCGTGTGCATCCCAGTATGTTGTCTGTCCTTAAAGAGTCAGCAATGGGGGTGATGGTGGGACAGTCTGTTCCCACAACATGTGTTCCAAGGCCGGATCAGATATCCATGTGGCATTCCCTCAGTTTAGGGATTGAGCAGAGTGGACCCATTGGGCCAACTTCTGAGAATCCCTTCTGGGTTAGTGCCCTGATCTTGTTCTTGTGTGTGCCAGTGGGCACTGCAGCCCAGCCTGGCCCATCCTGGGTTATTGTAGATATTTGGGGGATGAATCAGAAAATGAAAGATCTCTATTTCTGTTTCACCCTCTCTGTTACTCTTTCATTTGAATGACTAAATCTTAAAACTCTAAAACTTGCCTCTTTTTATTGTACATATAGGTTAAGGTTAATTAAAATATTTTCAGTGAACCAGCCCCCGAAAGATAGACATCATATGTCTTTCTTGATTTCTGGTAATTAATATACCGCATACAGGAGAAATAACGTTTATGAACAAAATTAACTTTGTCTATACCCTTGAGAAAGATGGTTTTTTTTCTACATACTCCTTATTTAATTCTTTATTTAGTGGAGAGTTAAACTTGTGATTAAAAAATAAATCAAAAGTATGCCATTGTAAAAATTTAAAGATGAATGAGAAAGGCTAAAGGCGGAAAGGAAGGTAAGATGGGGATTGGCTATGTGTTCTTCCTGCTGTAACTATGAAATATACGCAATTTGTTCCCTTTACATAAATTAAAACATTTAAAAGTATGTTTTCCAAGTACTTTGAGTCAAATTGGAATTTTGACTCATTCTTGCGTTAATTTGATTATATACCTTAGCTCTAACCCTTCAGCTTGCATACCATTTTTACAAATATATGTACTTTTAGTAAACTCTTATTTTTACCTCCATTTTTTGCACTTTTTTGATGTCAGTTATATTTACTATTTTTAATCAGTGCCAATTTCAGAAATCCATGAATTAATAGAGGAAATCAAAACTTAGTTGTCTGATAGAGTTTGGCTGAATGAATCTCAAACCAAACGTAAAATAGATTCAACAGCTGGGTAAATGCTGTGATTGGTTCAGTTTCCTAATTTTACAGGAAGTGAAGTGACAGGGAAAAGTAAAAGCAGAAAGGCTATTCACTTACGTTGCTATTCAGTGCAGCTTTATAGCCATGACAAGTTGTTAATATTTTGAAGTGCTATTTTTATATACTGTGTTGTCTTAAGCATACTTAACGCTTCAAGTTTAATTATAGAACTGCAGTGAAAGTAACCTATTTCTGAATATTTGCTAACCATGACAGAATTTTATTTTGTAATCCAAGTAGTCTTATTTCTCATGTATAATTAAGTATTCAATTTTGAACTGAAATCTTATTGAAGATTTGAATGTCATGTAGAAGACATTCAGTAGGTAGTAGATAAATAAATGTTTACATGAACATGGAAAGTAAGAGTGTATAAATCCTTGCACGTATGAATAAAAAATAAAAAAAATGACTATGATATTTGGATATTTTAGGCTCATACACGGAGATATTTATGATTTTAATGATTGAGTATTTTCAAATATATGTCTAATTGCTACTACATTGCTAATTATAGTGTTAGAGTAATTTTAATTGCAAGTTATCTTCTGACACACATTTTTGAGTGACCATGTGTAATTATACTTTCTCTTGGTACTAATAGAAAAGGTTATTAGACTTCTGGATCTCTTGCCAACGGGGATTTGAGCTGAACAGAGGTCAAAATGATGTGAAATTCAAACTTGTATGAATAAAACAGAATAGATAAATAATTGCAAATCAACTCTGCAATGTGTTCATGGAGGTTGCATTTTTTTCTATAAGCACTCATCTATTACATATGCTGTTATTATTAATATTTTTTAGTCACAAGCTATTTCTATGAGGCAAATATTCTTTGCTACCACAGAAATGTTTGTATAAAAAAAGAACTTGTAAAAAATATGATGTTTACATAGTGGATAGGATGGAAAGGGTTAAGGACTAGGGGAAAATGGGTAAGACCATTATTTCCACATTTTGTTTTCCTTTTTTTTTGTATCTGGGGAAAGGGGGGTAGAGAAGGGGAGAAGCTACACCCAGCCTCCCAACCGCCTCAGTATCGGGGATGGGGAATAGCCACTTGCTGTCAATCCAGGGTCCCAGATGTGAAGCATGTCCCGAGGGTTCTGCTTAAGTGGTTTCCATAAAGGAACATATGTATATATATTTTAGGATGTATTTATCTCCATTGCAAATTCAGTTATACAGAGAGGAATATCTTCTGGCACATGATTCACTCCCCAAGTGACTACAATGGCTGGAGCTGCACTGATCCAAAGCCAGGATCCCAGAGCCTCTTCCAGGTCTCCCATGTGGGTGCAGGGTCCCAAGGCTTTGGACTATCCTCGACTGCTTTCCCAGGCTACAAGCAGGGAGCTGGAGGGGAAGTGGAGCAGCCGGGATATGAACCGGCGCCCATATGGAAAGTGGGCACATGCGAAGGACTTTAGCCATTACACTGCTGCGTGGAGCCCTGAAACTTTCTTTTAAAAAGATTTATTTATTTTTACTGAAAAGGCAAATTTACAGAGAAAGAGAGAGAGAAAAATCTTCCATCTTCTGGTTCACTTCCCAAACGGCCACAGCGGCCGGAGATGAGCCAATTTGAAGTCAGGAGCCAGGAACTGGTGTGTCTTCAATGCGGGTACAGAGTCATAAGGCTTTGAGTCATCCTCTGCTGCTTTCCCAGGCCACAGACAGGGAGCTGGATGGGAAGTGGAGTAGTCATGACATGAATCAGTGCCCACATGGAATCTCGGTGCATGTAAGCGGAGGATTAGTCAATTGAGCTATTGCACCAGAAGATCGTGTTTTAAAATAGCCAAATGGCAAAAGTGTTCTATAATAGAGATTGAGCATACTTATTAAAGAGAATCAATTCACCTCTGATGTAGTTAACAAAAATGTTGTAAGTATTTGAGAGCCAGGAAGAAAAAGAGTGCCTGTGTACTTAATTCATTCTTCAGTGTCTACTATGGTGGACTTGGCCATGGCCAAAGCTGGGAGCTTGGATTTTAATCGAAATTTCCCCCTTGAATGGCAGGAAACCCAGTAACTTAAGTCATCACCAGTAGCTCCCAGGGTCTGCACTGGCAGGAAGCTCAAGTCAGAAGCCTAAGCCCTGAAGCAGGTGTGGTGCTGTGCGGTGGATTATAGCTCCCCGTGCCGACGCTAAATGCCCAATCCTAAAGGAATTTTATGACTGGAAGGAAGCACAGGAAAAAATTCCAGGAGAAAATACAGGCATTGGCATATCTACTCTTCCTAGTTGTTTTGAGCTTGTGTGTATACTTTCTGCATTTGTGTATGTAAACGTAGATGGAATATACCTTTTTTTTTTCTTTCTGTTGGAAGAGATTCAAGTGTGAATGGGAGAAAGAGAGGAGAGGAGAGGAAAGGAGAAAGAGAGAGAGAGCAGTCTTGCATATCGTGGTTCAGTTTCTTGAATACCCACAACAGTTGCTGAACCAGGCTACTGGAACACCATGTGATTCTGACATGCAAGCAGCAGGAAGCCAAGTGCTTGGGCTATGCAGGTGTTCCAAGTGGTATCTTCAAAGGTGTGCCTAACACCCACCCTGTATGGTGCTTTTTATTTTGAAAGTATTTTCCCAGCCTTGTAACAATAAAAATGTTCTGAAAGAAATTAAGGCAGGATGAAATTAAACACGATGGCAAAAGCTGAAGCATTTTTCGGTTTCTAATTATTTCTTTTAAAATGAGTCTTTTATTTTAAAGGCCTTAAAAACTATCTACCTATCTACCTACCTACCTACCTACACACACACACACACACACACACACACACACACACACACACACACACAAATACAGTATAGGATTTCAAATCCAATGAGTAATGATCCGGTTGGAGTAATTGGCATATTCCTCATCTCAGACATTTGTCATTTCTTTGTGTTGGGAATATTTAAAATCTTCTCTACTATTTTAAAGTAATAATTACCATCAACCGTGGTTACCCACTGTGCTATACCACATGAGAAAGTACTGTTAGCCAACTGCATACCTCTGCTGACTAGCGTATGTCTTATGGAAGATTTTTAAAAATCTTTTTTGGACAAAACATTTGCTTGTAGTGTGATTTTTGATGTAGTTAGATAGGCTATGTCATCTTAGTAATTTCTAGGTAATTATCCTGCTTGTAATGTACATAATGACTCATATGTTTCGTTAACACTAGATGTTTCACAGGCATTAGGCACAGCTTCTCTTCAATTCTGTTGTTTCCTGGTTCTCTTTTGATATGTGTTTGACCTGATCACCTCGCTTCCGGGTCTCTTAATCATTTTTTGGCCCTTGATCCATGCTGTCTTAATTTTTTCTTAAGCTATGATGAAGCTGCCACTCTATTGATTCACTGCATTTTTGTTTTCAGTTTTACACTGTTTGTTTGTTTGTTTTTAGAAATTCATTTTTTTCCTCAAGCCTTCTTTTTTGGCAATTTCTTTTACCTTGATATTGAAATCTGTGATTCCATTGTTGATTTCTAAAACTTTACTGTGGCTTTCATTTGTTTTATGTGTTCAGTTCCTCTTCGAAAATAACATGTGTTAGAATACATGTTCCTCTTCTTAAAACAGTATGTATTTTAACCTGAAACACTAACTTAGCACATGCAGTAGTAGTGTCTTTTTCATTTTGAGATTTTTCTTAATATTTGGAGAATATTTAAGGAAGATATACTTAATGACTAATCAGGAGGTATTTACAGGTTTGAGTTTCATACTGAAATTTGAGAGTTGGAAATCCATTACTCAGAAAAATCAGACAATTCTAGACTATTTTGCAAGAAAACCAAGAAGTAGTACTCAAAATTAACACCCAGTTTTAATTTGTAAGATGAGATTTTTTTGTTTTGCATTTACAGGTATGAAAAAGTTTGACTTAATTGTTTCTAGAATGTGAGAATGTAGACAACTGGGATTACAAGGTACATTAGGTAGTAGAAAAGCTAGATACAGCTTTTAAAATGTTAAGTTTAGGGCCAGGCGCCGTAGCCTTAGTGATTAAAGCCCTTGTCTTTCACGTGCCCGGGATCCCATATGGGCACTGTCCTAATCCAGGCAGCCCCACTTGCAATCCAACTCCCTGCTTATGGCCTGGGAAAGCAGTCGAGGATGACCCAAAGCCTTGAGACCCTGCACCCTTGTTAGGAACTCAGAAGAAGCTCCTGGCTCCTGGCTTCAGATCAGAACAACTCCTGCCTTTGAAGCCTCTTGGGGAGTGAAACAGTAGATGGAAGATCTTCCTGTCTAACTCTCAGTAAATTTGTCTTTCCAGTAAAAATAAATAAATCTTTAAAAAAAAGTTAAGCTTGTATATCATGCTGGGGGAGGGTGTTAGAATCAAAAAGGCAGAAAAACCTCCAGGGACCTTTCATTCCAAAGGGAAGACAAAATGCTAGGGATTGACTGAGCAATATCAAAATTATATTCTGGAATTGAATATCTGTTTAGCAACACAACATAGTTAAACTGAAAAAAATTGATTTTATTAAAGTTTTCCCTTATAGAATTGATATTTCTTTTGTGCATGTAATTTTCTCCCCTAAATACGCTATTTTGTGCTTTATGAATGCCAATCTTAATACCTATTCAATCCGTTACTATGTTGCAAGCTACAATGTTGTAGATTTGTGAAAAAGTGTTCTTGGAGACTCACTTAAAATACAGGCAAGAACAGATTTTCTTCCCCTTATCCATTATACTTAATGTAGTAACGTAAAGTGTATTGTTAATTTATGCATTGTGTAAGAATTTTGATGACATAAAAGATAATTTCTTTACTTTCTGCATCTGATTTCTAGCATCAATCAAAACAGTGATCAGCTAGTTTTTAAAAATTCTTAATGTATAAATAGGACATTTGGTTTACAAATGATTGAGGCTGAGTGTGCTTAGTCTTTACATGACAGTTTGATTTTCCAAATAAACTACTCTTTTAATTGCCTACTTCATCATAAGTTCTGTGGCAGACTTTTTGGGAAACAGAAGGCTTCAGAAATGCTTTCATTCTTCTCTTTTCATGATGTGTGCTTCAAAGTGGAGTTCTGCTTGCTTGATTACACTTAGGGAAGGAAATGCTGGTGAGGAGGGCAAATCAAAGTAAGCTATGCTTTAAATAGGAAAGAAGAGAAAAGAAAAAGCAGCCTGGGCATGGAAAAAAATTAGCCTCTTTAGTTGGACATTGTTTCAGCTAAGTCCTTTGATGAAGTAATTCCTGGTGAAGTGCTGCTGGTTTTTAGAAGTTAAGATGAATTCTGAATACATGACTGATGCGTTATATTTAGTTGCTCATTGTTAATTTTACTTCTTAGCTATAAAACATGGGCTTGTCCTAATCATGGACTTTTAAATTTCTTTGTGAAAGTATAAATTAACTAGGAAAAATATATATAATGTGTATATTGTATTTAAACTTCATCAGTAATCCTAAAATATTAAATATTTTATATTAGTTTTTTGTCTACACTTGGAAGATTTTCATCTTAATATTAATTTGTAGTTAGTTTTTTTGCTAGAATTAAACAGCTATAAGAAGAAAATTTTATCTTACATAATATCTTTTATAGAGATTTATTGTTATTCTTTATTTGCTATTGAGTATCTGGGTGAGTTTATGAACGATGTTAAAGTTCCAAGTTACAGATATTAAAATGAAATCAAATAATCATTTTAATATAGTTACTAACTCCTATATTAGTTGGATGTTTGTCCATGTTATCTTATTAATGAAAATCAAGGAACTTCAATAGAATTTTGAATAGTCTATCGACCTTCCTGTAATTTTTTCTTCTTACTATGATCTTTAGCAGTAGTCTTTTTTTTTTTTTTTTTTAAATAATGTCCAGGCTGGAAACTAAAAAAATTTTACAATTTGACGTTATCTTTCTATTTATCCTGTGCCCTTTATCTAATATAATACCTTCAATGGACATTCTCTTTTCCAGTGCCCTCCCCCCACTTTTTTTAAACATTTATTTATTTGAAAGATAGAATGTCAGAGAGAGCAGGAAAGAAAGAAAGATCTTCCATCTGCAGTTTCATTTATCAAATGTTCAAACAGCCAGGGTTTGGGTCAGGAGCTCATCCCGTCTTCAGATGGGCATCTGGAAATCAAGTATTTAAGCCATTAACTGTCTCCCAAGTGTACTAGCAGGAAGCTGGATGGGAAGCAAACACAGTATTTGTTGCTAAGCACTCTTACTGGGTTCGGTGTCCCAAAATGATCTCATCTGTCATGTGACTTTTTCTGTATTCTTCTTACAGATTCTTTCCCATCTAATATCATCTAATATCATTTGTGTAAATGTGTCCTTAAGGGAAAGTTCATAGTTTGATTTGTTTTCCACATTTTAATGTAGGAGAGGATAAAGTCTCCTTCAACCTTCTTAGAGTCTGCAGCTGGATCTTTAATAGTGAGATAGATTAACAGGTGAAAAGCATACAATTCATTTAATAAAAGTTTGTATGATACACATACTTTGATAAGACAAAAAATTTGAAGAATCAGCTAAAACACTACATATATATATATATATATATATATATATATATATATATAAGATTTATTTATTTTTATCACAAAGTCAGATATACAGAGACAGAGAGGAAGATCTTCCGTCCGATGATTCACTCCCCAAGTGAGCTGCAACGGCCAGTGCTGCACCGATCCGAAGCCGGGAACCAGGAACCTCTTCCGGGTCTCCCACGCTGGTGCAGGGTCCCAAAGCCTTGGGCCGTCCTTGACTGCTTTCCCAGGCCACAAGCAGGGAGCTGGATGGGAAGTGGAGCTGCCGGGATTAGAACCAGCGCCCATATGGGATCCTGGCAGCGTTCAAGGCGAGGTCTTTTAGCCGCAAGGCCACTCCGCCAGGCCCTAAAACACTACTTTTGCATTCAGTTTTTAAGAATTATTTTACTTGAAAAAGAGAGAGAGAGCGAGAGAGAGAGAAAGAGAGAAATTGAGAGATCCCATCTGCTGGGTTACTCCCCAAATGGCTGCACCACCAGAGCTGGGTCAGTCCAAAGCCAGGAGCCAGGAGCTTCCAGGATTCCTAAACGGGTGCAGAGCCCAAGGTCTTGAGCCATGCTCTCTTGCTTTTCCAGGCTGTAAGTAGGGAACTGGATCAGATGTGGAGCAGACAGGACAAAACTGGTGCCCAAATGGGATGTTGATGCTACAGACCAAGGATTAGCTTGTTGCCCCACAATGCCAGTGCCTGTATTAGGTTTGATGAAGAGTGAAAAATTGTGGAAAATGTGATAGAATAAAGGTGGATGAACTAAAAATAGTGAGCTGGGTAATCTCAGTGAGACCTGTTTATTGAAATTTCTCTCAGTGGGCTTTGTCCCTTCTTTCTAGTACAGAGGTGACACTCTTCCTAACAGATTCTCTGACTTCCTGTGGACATGGTCACAGTCCCGCCCATAGCGCTTATTCCCCACATTGCTTCATCTCAATGCGGTCAAGATGCCAAGCCCCACTCTGGGCACTGTTATCTGACCCAATCCTTCATATTCTTTTGATTGAATTATAATATTAGATTCCCAGTCAAGAGGAGACAAAGAAATGATAGCAATTTAGAGAACAAATTCCATTCAAAATACCAGAATCGCAAGAATTGTCAATTAAGATTTTTTCAGCTGCAAATTTATAGCTTATCAGTGTTACTTTGAATGTCACGTTTTTAAATTACTTACATTGTTAATTTTAGCTATATTGTTATGAATATTTTAATAATTTGTTTTGTTTTAAGTTGTTACTTGACAATGTTTTTCATAGGCCATTTGTCATTTTTGATGAAAATTTCAACTAACCTTTTGTATTATACCTCCAATGTGGATTGTTGATAATACTGCAGTCAAAACAATGTATGTAAAATATTTTCCGTATTTATTTGTGTAGAAGCATATTATTGGTGAGTTGTGTTTATAAATCTGCAATGTGTCAATTCTTATAACACTGTCAAGATAAGAGTGTTAAGATTACTGCTTTATAAAAGTGCTTGTCTTGCGATATGAAATCATGGATATTGATCAGGTACTGTCTGTGGGCATGTGTGTGTGTGTTTGCAGGTATGTGTGTGTGCAGGTGTATGTTTTCTTTTTTTTTTTTTTTTTTTTTTTTTTTTTTTTTTTTTTTTAAGATTTATTTTATTTTTATTTCAAAGTCAGATATACTGAGAGGAGGAGAGATAGAGAGGAAGTGGAGCTGCCGGGATTAGAACCAGCAGCCATATGGGATCAAGGCGAGCACCTTAGCCACTAGGCCACCCTGCCAAGCCCGCAGGTGTATGTTTTCATAAAAAAGCATTCATATGTGACTGTATAATCCTAATCTTTTCTCCCAAGGACTAACTTTATGAATGGATGAGACTGTAATAGTATGTATTGTTCTATTATTACAATTTTTACTTTTCTTTCTGAAAGTCTTTTAGTATCTAACAATTCTTTTTTTTAAGATTTATTTATTTTCATTACAAAGTCAGATATACAGAGAGGAGGAGAGGCAGAGAGGAAGATCTTTTGTCTGATGATTCACTCCCCAAGTGAGCTGCAATGGGCCAGTGCTGCGCTGATCTGAAGCCGGGAACCTGGAACCTCTTCTGGGTCTCCCACGCGGGTGCAGGGTCCCAATGCATTGGGTCGTCCTCGACTGCTTTCCCAGGCCACAAGCAGGGAGCTGGATGGGAAGTGGAGCAGCTGGGATTAGAGCCAACACCCATATGGGATCCTGGCAGCGTTCAAGGCGAGGACTTTAGCCGCTAGGCCACTGTGTCGGGCCCAATATCTAGCAATTTTAATTTTCGTTTTTATATAGTCTTCCAGTATATGTCACATATTAAGTATATATCACATTAACGATCTTCGTCTTTTTCTTTTATTACTTTCCTAGCCATATGACCTGGAGCTAATTACTTCATTATGCTTACATTTCTTTACTTATAAAAGAAGGTTTGTGATAGTCACCTACTCATAGGTTCAATTATTAGAAAATAACTGTATTATCCTCTCTCACCTCCCCTTCCTTTAAAAAAAATTTTTTTTTGGCAAAAATGTACTTTTAATCCACTCTGCAGTGAGAGGCTTAATGCACTAGTAACTTTAATATTCATCAACTATGAAGACCAGTTTCAGAAGAACATGAAAAAGAGCCAGAAACAACAATCAAATCAGAAAGTGCCCATTACATTCCTATCTATTTTTTTGTATTTTATATTAATTACCATGAATCAGAGAAAACATATATTTGTCTTTTTTGGACTGGCTTATTTCACATGCTAAATGGTTTTCAGTTGCATCCATTTTTTTCATAAAATACAAACTTTTATTCCTTTTTATGGCTGAGTAATGCTCCCTAGTGTATCTATAGCTTATTTTCAGTATACAGTCATCAGCTGATAAACAACATGTGATTTGATGGCATATCTTAGCTATGGTGAATTGAGCTACAATAACTGTGGAGGAACAAATAGCTTTTTAATATTCTGATTTCATTTAGTTTATGTAAACTCTCAAGAGTGGGATGGCCTGGTCATATGGTAGATCTCTTTTCGGATTTCTGATAAATCTTCATGCTGTCTCCCCTAATGATTTTACAAGTTGACATTTCCACCAACGATGTATGAAGGTGCCTTTTCCCCTGTGTCTTCACCGGCATTTCTGTATGATAGACATTGTAACTGGGCTGAGGAAAAGCTTATTGTGGTGTCTTCTTGCCGTTACCAATGTATTTTTAGGAAAGATTCTGATAATTTGATCAATTAGAAATAATTTCTTGATGTCATAGGCAATGTTAGTTTTTCTAAGTTTTGTCATTTCAACAGAGGGAAGAGCCCTTACGCAGTGTATGTCCAACAAATTCAGATGTTTAAGTTCATTATTGAATTAATCATGATATCTAATACAAAAATTTTGTGAAAATTTACTTGAAATTCTTTGAGGGTTTGGTGTGTTCCCTGAATTTGACTAAACCCTGGGTGAAGATTTTTAAGTAGTCATTGAATGAATGTTTTGAACAATTATCTGTTAGATCAATTAAGAAAATTAGATAATGAATAAGTAGTTAGATCTCTAAAAAGTCATACACAATTTAAAAAAAACAAAAAGAAACATAATCAGAATGGACTTATATGTACTATAGAAATTAACAATGAGTAAACCTTCACAACAGAAAGCGATAGATTTGGTAAATTCTACCAAATATTTAAGGAAGAAATTATATTATTTTTTAATGGTATCTCAGAAGATACATGTAAAGAAAATGCTTTTTTGGCAGTAGAGAATGGCCCAAAGCCTTGGGACCTTGCACCCATGTGGGAGACCTGGCTCCTGGCTTCAGGTCAGCTCAGTTCTGACTGTTATGGCCACTTGTGGAGTGGACCAGGCGAGAGAAAATCTTTGTCTGTCTCTCCTTCTCTCTGTGTATCTGTTTTTCCAATTAGAATAAATTACTGTTTAAAAAAAGAGAATGCATTCTTGCCCTTTCTATGTTACCAGTGTCAACCTAGTACCCAAACTGACAAAGACATTGCAGGAAGACTATAGACATTGACCTGTCATGAACTAACAAGTCCTTAGTCACAGAAAATGAAATACCACATGATATGAAAAAAGTGTTATACAGCATGACCCATAAAGATTTACCAAGGCTGGTAAAGCAATTAATGTTATACCTTACATCCATAAAGTAGAAAAATCACATGGTCTTATTACAAATAGGTAAGGGAAAAGGACATGATAAAATTCAGCACAGAATGATAAAAATACTGACTACATGAATAAGAAAACTATCATCAACTTGATAAACTACGTCTACAAAATGTACACAACTGACGTCATACTTAATGGTGAGGTAATAGAAACGTTCCCACTAAGAAGATGAAAAGGAAACTTTTGTGTCCCCTCTCAGCACTGCTTTACAACATTGTACCGAAAGTGCTAGCTACTGCAATAAAACAAGAAAAGGAAAGACAAGACGTAACTATTGGAAAAGAAATAAAACACTTTACAGATTACATGATTATCTATGTAGGCAATCTGCTGAAATACAAAAATTCTAGAACTAATAACTGAGTATAATGTTTTCAGGAAAAAATTAATGCATAAAAATTTGTTAATTTGTCAAGAGAAGAAAAGGCAAGCCATGATGTGGGAGAAGGAATTTGGAAAAAAAAAACATTGCTACTAAGGAACTTTTTCTTATTCCTACAAAGAACTCTTAAAATCCATCAATAAGGAACAAAAAATTTTGGAAAATGGAACGGAGATCTCACCAATGAAAATGTACAAATAAGCATATAAAAATGTACTATACCTTATATACCTTCATGGAAGTTCAGAGTAATCCAACAATGAGATATACCTTCACACCTATTAGAATGACCCAAGTGTAGAATAATAACAGAAAATGTTGGGCTCGGCAGCGTGGTCTAGTAGCTAAGGTCCTCGCCTTGATCCCATATGGCCGCTGGTTCTAATCCCGGCAGCTCCACTTCCTCTCTATCTCTCCTCCTCTCAGTATATCTGACTTTGTAATAAAAATAAAATAAATCTTAAAAAAAAAAGAATAATAACAGAAAATGTTACTGCAGATACAGAGTAGAGAAACTCTGATTCGCTGTTGGTATAGATACAAAAGATATTTGGAAAGAGTTAGTCAACTTGTTATAAAAATGAATGTTGTGTTACTAGATCCAGTATTCTTGGTCCTTGGTGTTCATACTCAAAGTTGCTGAAAAATTATATCCTCAAAAGACACATACACTGATATTTGTAACAGTTTTAATCATAATAGCAAAAACTTGGAAGCAACCAAGACATTCTTCACTGGGTGAATAAATAAAAAGTGGTATCTCTTTTTGATGGAATATTACTCAATGCTTAAGAAAGGCGGAGGGGGTGGCTGTCAAAGTTTGAGAAGACATGGAAAACTCCTAAATTCATATTACTTGCTGAAGGAAGCCTATCTTAAAAAGACTACATGTACTGTATAATCCAACTAAATGACATTTTGGAAAAGGCAAAAAACTGTGGAGACAGTCGAAAGATCAGGCTGCCAGGGATTGCGGTGGAGAAATGAATAGGACAGTGAAACCACTTGAGTGTGAGAATATAATATACGGTAGCTCTCATTATGAGTTTGCCTAAACTTGCACCATGTGCAACAGTGAGAGTGAATGCTTTTAGGTGAATGTGATGGATCAACATTACTTTATTGACAATAATAAATGTGCTACTCGATTGGAAGATGTTGATAATGGGGGAAGGAGGGTGTATATGGGAAAAACCTATGAGGAAAACCTCTTTAATTTACTATGAATTAAAAATTCCTTCTGAGAAATAAAATATTTTAGGAAACCCTGCTCCCCGAAACACAAAAACAACAAATGAATAAAAACACTAAATAATAAAGTGCTTACCTCTAAGGAAAAAAGAGTGGGAATAACTTATAAGAGATATCTTCTCCATGCAAATCATTTTGGTTGGTATTATAGTGGTTGAAGCAATGTGTTAACGTATATATTAACATCATACAAGAAACGGTGTAAAAGAGAAGAAAAGATGAAGATTTGGGGTTGTCTTAAGAAAAATAGAATGAATATTGGTTTCATTAATTGTAAGTATACAAATTCTATGTTTTGAAAAGGATTCATTTGTTTGAAAGAGCTGGGGGGAGAGAGAGAGAGACAGAGAGAGAGACAGAGAGAGAGACAGAGAGAGAGAAAGCGTGCAATTTCATCTGTTGGTTCATTCCCCAAAGGGCTGTAATGGCTGACAGTGGGCCAGGCCAACACCAAGAATTTGGAACTCCAAACAGGTCCCCCATGTGAATGTCAGACATGCAGCTCCTTGGTCCGTCTTCTGCTTTCTCAGGTCCATTAACAGGAAGGTGAATTCAAAGAGGAAAGTCAGGGACTTGAATTGGCACTAAGGTGGGATGCTAAAAATCACAGGTTGCAGCTTAACTCATTGTGCTACAGTGCTGGTTCTGGAAATGAGGTTTTAAGGTAGAATGCTAAGCAGTTATTTATTTCCACAGAGAATGGAATATGTTTGTGGTGTTTGATCATAGCTCTTCTCTCATGCACAGTCATAATTCCCTTAAGGAAGCAGTGAGATGTCATATACTTTCATTGTTTTAACATCTCGTGTAAAAGATCTTCAACTAATTTCCATTTGATATATCTTCCATAAGGACAAAACAAACTTCCTGTGAGAATAGATGCAGATTAGAATTATCTTTGGAAAAAAAGGGATGTTTTTCTGTAGAAGTTATTTAGCAAATTAATCAGTTAAGACTCAGGTTTATGGCAGAGAAACATGAAGAATTTGTTGTTTTTCAAACACCTTCAAGATGAGTTCAAAGGTTTTAATGAGTTGGAGACACTTTTTATACAGAAACCTCAAGAGCAAAATGATGTTTGCCGTGCTTTGGATTATATTAGAGAGCTTCTCTACGTCATCCATAGCCTCATAATTTGTTGTCTTCACAGACCCTCCTTCATCTTACAATGTACCAACATTGGCAAATTGTGAGTAGCATCACTGAGAATCTTGTGAAAATTTAACACATGTTGACCTTAGGACTTTGAAAATTTAGGATATTTATCTGTCCCACATTTTTCTTCTTGGGAAAAACTGCCTCCTTAATTGAAGACATTTTTAATAAGAGTTTAGTGTAAAAAGAACTATCAGAAATTGCTTGCTTAGTTTATCTTTTCTTGAGAAGTTAGAATAAAAGGAATTTTGGTTCAGATACTAAACAATTTGGAATTTGTTTGAAATATTCAGACATTATGAAATAAAGTTTTATGATTGACTTTGTGGCATTGAAGTAGTTAGTTTGAACTCTTGCAAGGAACTTCTGAAAAAGAAATTTTTCACATGAATTACCAGAAGCGAATTATGCAATAAGAGATTTTGTTCTTCGATTGTACAGGAAAACACTGCACTGTCTTGAAATTTGTGGTATAATGGATATTAGAACTCATGTATACAGCATTCAGTTAAGAAAACAAAATAATATAAATCTTGGATAGAGCAAGAAAATAAGAAAGCCAAGAGGAGATTAAAACTAAACAAAACTGCACTTAATGTTAAGAGAGATTGTGCAGCATTAAAAAAGATCTGTTGACTTTGAAAGTAGGTGAGTATCAACAGTTCACACCAGATTGGAGTTCTGAAAGCACATGTTAGAAATTGTGCTGAAGCTGAACATCAGAAGACAGTAGTTAAGTGCACAGGATGGCATATCCGTGCAGCAAAGAGCATGATTTCTAGGCCTCCAGAACGACAAAACTTTTTTTTAATGATTTTTATTTTAAATTTTGAATTTTTTCATTCAATTCTATATAGTCTTGTATTCCCATCCTCCCAATCCACCCCCCCCAACTGATTTTTCTCATATTGTCACAACAGTACATTCCTTCATAAGGAATTGAAATTCCATCAGTCTGTTATTTAAGTGTGCCCTGACATTGCTTGTACGATGTCACAGTCCATCATCCCATTGTCTAGATATGTCCAGCACTTTCATGGGGAGTCCATCTTTTGTTTGGCAGTAGGGATGTGTCTTTACATCTGAATATGGTGATCTCCATTGCTCCATCACTATACATTCCTATTTGCATGACGGTTTCTTTTTATTAGACAGAATATACGGTATTTGTCTTTTGGAGATTTCACTGAGCATAACGGTCTCTAGTTGGGACCATCTAGTTGTAAATTCATTCTTTGTAATTTCATTCTTTTTAATAGTTGAATAATATTCCCTGGAGTATGTGTGCCACAGTTTCTTTAACCACTACTCTTTGGACGCACATCTGGTTTGTTTCCATGTCTTTGCTATTGTAGATTGTGCTGCTGCAAATATAGGATTATAGATTCCCTTCTCATATGCAGTTTTAATTTCTATTGGGTATATTCCTAGGAGTGGGATAGCTGGGTCATATGACAGATTTGTTTGCAATTTTCTAAGCACCTTCCATACTGATTTCCATAGTGGTTGTACTAGCCTGCACTCCCACCAGCAGTGAAGAAGAGTTCCTTCCCACATCCACGCCAGCAGGTGTTGTTAGTTGAGTTCTGAATGTAGGCCAACCTCACCGGAGTTAGATGGTACCTCAATGTGGTTTTCATTTGTATCTCCCTGATGCCTAGAGAGCCTGAGCATCTTTTCATATGTCTGTTGGCCACCTGGATCTCTTCTTTTGAAAAATGTCTGTTAATTTCCTTTGCCCATGTTTTCACCAATGTTTTGTTTTGTTTTGTTTTTCTGTTGTTGTTGTTGTTGTCTCTGGGTTTCTGAAGTTCTTTGTAAATCCTAGATATTAGTCCCCTATAACTTGTGTAGTGTGCAAAAATGGTTCTCCCATTTTGTTGGTTGTTTTTTCACTTTGTTAATTGTTTCCTTTGATGTACAGAAGCTTTTTGATTTGATGTAGTCCCATTTGTTTATTTTGTCTTAGATTGCCTGTGCTTTTGGTGTCTTTTCTAAGAATACTTACCTGTTCCTATTTCTTAGACAGTATTTCCTATGTTTTCCTTTAATAGTTTAATAGTTTCTGGGTGTAAATTTAGGTCCTTGAACCATTTAGAGCTAATTTTTGTATAATGTGTTAGGTGTAGGTCTTGCTTCTTAATTCTGCAGGCTGCTATCCAGTTGTCCCAACAGCATTTGTTGAATAGACAAGACTTTCCCTGGATTGTTTTCAGTTTTCTAGTCAAAGTTGGTTGTCCGTACATGTGTGGGCTCCCTTCTGGTGTTTCTTTTCTGTTCAATTGATCTTCTCTGTTTCTGTACCAGTGCCAGGCTGTTTTGATGACCACTACTCTGTAGGTCTGTCTTGATGTCTGGAATTGTGATTTTTCCAGTTTGATTTTTATTCTTCAGGATAGCTTTGGCTATTCATGGTCTCTTGTGTTTCCAGATGAGCTTTTGTATCTTCTTTTCTATTTCTGAGAAGAATGTTGTTGGGATTTTGATTGGGATTGCATTGAATTTGTGTATTGCTTTTGGGAATATGGACATTTTGATGATGTTGATCCTGCCAATCCAGGAACATGGTAAGTTTCTCCATTTTTTAATATCTTCTTCTATTTCCTTTTAAAATGTTTTATAATTTTCATCATAGAGGTCTTCTACATATTTATTTGGCTTAATTCCTCGGTATTTAAGATTCCTTTCTTCAATTTCAATGGGGACTATATTTAACAATTCCTTTCTCATCCATGGAATCATTTGTGTACACTAGTACCATCGATTTGTGTTGATTAATTTTGTATCCTGCTACCCTGCCGAAGTCTGTTATGTGTTCCAACAGTCTGTTGACCTCATTTTTTGGTTCTCATGTGTAGAGAATCATGTCATCTTCAAATAGAGATAATTTCAGTTCCTTGTTTCCAATTTGGATTCTTTTGATTCCTTTTTCTTGCCTAATAGCTCTGACAAAAACTTCCAATAGTACTACATTGAAGAGTCGTGGTGACGAAGGACATCCCTGTCTAGTTCCAGATTTTAGTAGAAAGGCTTCCAATCTTTCCCCACTTAGAATGATGCTGGCATTAGGTTTTTTGTAAATTGCTTTGATTGTGTTGTAGAATGCTCCTTCTATGCCTGTCTTGCTTAGGGTTTTCAGCATGAAGTGGTGTTGGATTTTTATCAGTTTCCTTTCCTGCATCTATTCAGATGATCATATGATTTTTATTTTTCATTTTATTGGTGTGATGTATCACATTTATTGATTTGCAAATATTTAACCATCCCTACATGCCATGGATGAATCCCACCTGGTCTGGGTGAATGATCTGCCTGATGTCCTGTTTGTCCTGTTGAATCCTGTTGGCTAGTGATTTATTGAGGATCTTATGCATCTTTGTGTATCAAGGATATTGGTCTGTAATTCTCTTTTTCTGTTGTTTCTCTTTTTGGCTTTGGTATTAAGGTAATATTGGCTTCATATAAAGAGTTTGGAAGGATTGCCTTTCTATTGTTTGGAAAAGCTTGTGGAGGATTGGGGCAAGTTCCTTTTGAAACGTTTGGTAGAATTCAGCAGTGAAGCCATCTGGTCCAGGACTTTCTTGAAGGGCTTTAATTACTGATTCAATCTCAGCCCATGTTATAGGTCTATTAGATTGTTAATTGCTTTTTGATTCAATTTTGGTAGATTTTATGCGTCCAAAAATCTATCCATCTCTTCTAGGTCTTCTGATTTGTTGGCATATAGTTGCTTGAAATAGTCCTAATAATTCTCTGGATGTCCAAGGTATCTGTTGTTATAATTCTTTTCTCATCTTTGATACTATTGATACATACCTTCTTCCTCCGTTTTTAGGTTAGTTGAGTTAGTGGGGAGTCTATTTTGTTGATTTTCTCAAAGAACCAGCCCTTTCATTCATTGACCTTATGTACAGTGCTCTTGGTCTCTATTTGGTTTATTTCTTCCCTTATTTTGATGATTTCTTTTTTCCTACTAAACTTGGGATTGCTTTGCTGCTGTTTTTCTAGTTCCTTCAACTGTAAGGTTAGTTGATTTACTTGATGCTTTTCTAGTTTCTTAGCATAAGCATTGATTGAAATGAAATTTCCTCTTAGCACCGCCTTGATTGTGTCCCATAAGTTTTGATATGTTGCATTTATGCCTTTATTTGTTTCAAACAAATTTTTAATTTCCCCTTTGATTTCCTCTGTAATCCATTGCTCATTTAGTTACATATTATTGAGTCTCCATATGTTTGTAAGTCTTCCTTAGTGTTTTGACTTCTTGGTCTCTATCTTCTCTCCATGATGGTCTGAGAAGATGCATGGTATAATTTTCATGTTTTTTTTTAATTCGCTAAGGTTTGTTTTGTGGCCTAAAACATGGTGAATTCCGGAGAAGATTCGTTATACTGATGGAAAAAATGTTTTCTCTATCAGTAGGATGAAAGTTTCGGTAGGTTTCAACTAATTCCATTTGCTCTAGAGTTTGTGTGAGTTGTTTCTTTGCTGAGGTTCTGTCTTTTTGATATGTCCATTGATATTAATTGTGTATTAAGGTCACCCACTATGATTGTATTGGAGTCTATTTCTCCCTTTAAATCTGTTGATGTTTGTTTCATGTAGCTAGATGCCTTGACGTTTGGTGCATGTACATTTATTATGGTGATCTCTTCTTGCCGAATGCATCTTTTGATCATTATATAATGTCTTTCTTCATCTCTTTTAATATCTTCCACATCAATGTCTATATCATCGATGTAAGAAGATTACCCTGGCACGTGTTTCCTCTGTTCTTATGTTCTGGAGATGTGTCTCCTGTAAGCAGCTGATAGATGGGTTTTGTTTTTTGATGCAGTCCTCTAATCTATGCTGTTTGATTGATTAGTTTAATCCATTTGCATTCAGAGTTATTATGGATAAGGGGTAGTTTGGTCCTGTCATTTTAGCAATGGGTTGTTTTTTGATTGACTCTTCTGTTAGCCTTTTCTGGAATGTTCTCCACATTTGCTTTTGGTTTTGGTAGCTGCTATTTCTTTTCTCTTTCATGAGAACTTCTTTGAGTATTATCTGTAGGGCAGGTTAAATAGAGGTGAATTCTTGGAGTTTTTCTTAATTGTGGAAGAATTTTATTTTATTTTCAAGGACAAAAAAAGCTTTGCAGGATATGCTAGTCTGTGTTGAAAATTTTTCCCTTTTAGAATCTGGAATATGTCACTCCATTCTCTCCTGGCCAGTAGTGTTGCCTCTATTTGGTCAGCTGTGAGTTTGATTGAGATTCCCCTCTAGGTCACTTGATTTTTTTCATGTACACATTTAAGGATTTTTTCTTTCTGTTCAACTGAAGAGAGCTTGATTATCATGTGTCGTGGTAAGGTTGATTTTTTATTAACTCTGCTGGGAATTCTGTGACCCTCCTGTAGATTGTTTCCTGTATAAGTTTTTGTTTATTATTTATTTGAATAAATCTTTAATCTCAGTTTCTCTTTCTTGCCTTTTGGAATTCCCATAATCCTTATGTTGAGCCTTTTAACCATATCTTTTAATTTTTGGATACTTTTTTTTCTTAGCCTAGCTCTGCCTCCAACTTTTTGTTTGTTTCCCACTGGTGACAGGAAATATCTTCCAATTCTGATGTTCTTTCTTCTGCTTCATTCATTCTATTTTTGAGATACTCCACTGTACTTTTAATTTTCTCTAATGTATTCTTAACTTCTGAAATGTCAGCTTTCATTTGATTCATTTCCTGTTTGACAGATTTTTTTTAACATTCTTTAAACTCATCTGTTATGTGCTTCTTATTGTTGAACAGAAGTTTTATAATGAGTTTTCTGAATTCTGTGTCCCACATTTTTGCAATATCTTCCTCACTGTCTTCTTTTAACGTCTGACATTGTATTCCTGCTTGGCAAATTTTTCTCCTTAGTGCAGATTTCTAATATGTATTACCTACAAGTCAATTTTTACTTCAATCAGTGTCCTGGATTAGAAGATGCCAACTGTCCCAGATAACTGGTATGTCGGCAGTGCTGATCTTGTCTGGACACACAAGATGGCACCTGGTGGGGCACTGTTGGAAAGCCGAGGTTGCAGGCCTATGGGTCCAGGGGCCATACAAATCCTGCAGAATGCAAAGCTGGCTCTGTCTTCTCCATGGGATCAGCCTGGTATGACTACCCGTGAAATGCGCCCACTCCTGAGCTCCGACCCGCCACCAGTCTGCCCCATGGAGTCTGCAGCTCCTTTCTGTTTGTTGTTATTAATGATTGAGGGGCAGAACAATTTTAGGAGGCATGTGCAGAGAAATCTTCAATACCTTAGTGAGGAGTAACTGATCTTTGTGTCCTACCTAGTAAGGTATATGGTAGTCCAAGGTGACTTTTTCCTGTCTGTTCTAAGCTTTCCTTATTGGTCTCTGTCTGTCTATCTGATCTAATTTTGAGGGCTCCCGAGCGACCCTGATGGTCATTGCAAGAGAGGGTGGAGGCCAACGTTGGAACTAAGTAAGGACCAGAGAAAGCTCCTTTCCCGAGTCCCAAAGGAAGTTTACTGTTCTTTGTTTCCGAGGACTGCTCAGGGCTCCTGGCTGTTGTTCCGATGACATTAGATCCTGTGAGGACGGATCTGGGCTTCTTCCATCCCATGTGGGAGATCTGATAGGGAATGGCTGACCTCAGAGTTCTCGGCCTATGTTGGCACTCCAATTCCCTGTGATCTCCTTGGCAGTTGGGATATAGTCCTTGGTGCTCATACTGATAGTCCTTTGTGAGGTACCTGGAGTCTCCGGGGTTAGGATACAAGCCTCCTCCTGTCCGCCTGTTAAACTCTGGGAGCCCCTCCTGCTCTGTGCAAATGACCTCCTGTTAAGAGGCTGTCAGGATTGCTCTTGCATCCCAATTCATGACTTTATAGTTTTTGCTGATGTCTAATGCAGATTCGAGTCTGCTGTCTGTAAGTTACCTGTTACAATCTTGATAGATTATACTTAACATCTTCCTCACTAACTCTAAAAAGCTGGAAGATTTCTCTTTTCTCTCGACCCATTGTGGAATAACATAGGGTATTAAAAGCATATCAGGCTTTTCAGTTCTTTGACGTATTTCATAAGCATTGATTATTGGTTAATTGGTTACATCACCATATCTTATTGCGTGTGATGCAGGCTGTTTGAAGGTGTAATAATGTTACAATTTACAGGTACTATTTTTAGGATTGACATCATTTCATCTTAAATTAAGGGAAACATGTGGTATCTAATCTTTTGTGATTTTCTCATTTTCCTTAGCATAATGATTTCCAATTGGGCCCATTTGGCCACAAAGAAATGCATTTCATTTTTTTTTTAAACAGCTGAGTAGTATTCCATGGAGTAAATGAACCATAGCTTTGTTATCCAGTCTTCTGCTTATGGGCATTTCAGTGGCTTCCAAATTTTTGCAATTATTGATTGTGCTGCTATGAACATAGGGGTGCATCTTGGTTTCTCATGTAACAGGTGTTTTGGATATATTCCTAGCAGTGCTATTGCTGGATCATATGGTATGCAGATTTTCAGTTATTTAAGTATTCTCTGTACTGATTTCCACGAGGCTGCACCAGCCTGCAGTCGCACCACCAGCAGAGTAGGGTTCCCTTTTTCCCATATCCTAGCCAGCAAGTGTTGGTGGTTTTTTGTATGTAAGCCATTCTTACTGGCGTTAGGTGGTACCTCAGTGATGTCTTTTTTTTTTTTTATTGATTGCATTGCATTATGTGACACAGTTTTTTTTTTCCTGCACTCCCTCCCCATTACCGGTTAACATAGCGTATTGAGGGTATAGTAGGTTTTACAGTTTTTCGATGTAGATCTCAAGTATTCTGACATTAATTGTTGGTTTATAGATTACATCGCGTTATCTTATTGCATTAGATACAGGTTGTTAGAGATTGCACTAATATTACAATATACAGGTACTATCTTCCAAGTTGTCATCTTTTCATCTCAGATTAAGGCAAACATGTGGTATTTAACCTTTTGGGATTGGTTCATTTCTCTTAGCATGATGGATTCCAGTCGGACCCATTTGACCACAAAGAACTGCATTTCGTTTTTTTTAATAGCTGAGTAGTATTCCATAGAGTAGATGAACCCTAGCTTTCTTATCCAGTCTTGTATTGATGGGCATTGACACAGTTTTATAAGGCACTGGGATTACCCCCCCACACCCCTGCTCAAGCCCTCCTCCAATGATGTATTCCTCCACCTTGTTGCATTACCGCAGTTCAAATTCAGTTGAGATTCTTTCATTGCAAGCATTTACCAAGCATAAAGTCCAGCATCTTATTGTCCAGATAAGTTCAACGGTTTCTCTGGTCTGAAGGTAGAGCTGACAGAGTATCATCCTGATCAATTTAAAGCCCTGACATAACATCAGTAACAATTAATAACGTTATGGAATTAGTTGATATGGTATTGAGTAACCAATATGTTAAAAGAAAAAAAAAAGAATGCAAGTTCTGAACCACATCCTGTGACTTCTACATTGACATTTCAATTATTAGTTTATATACAATTGGGTTCTATACACCTTAAAATGGCTATAGATTACTATTGAGCTGTCTCGTGTCTATTTTAATTTTAGTATTTAGCAGTTTATAGCGTTGAAGCATGATTTTGCTGAACCGGGTAGTCTAACTCTATAACTCTAACAAGACATATGTCACTCAGTGATGTCTTAATTTGGGTTTCCCTTATTGCCAGAGAGCTTGAGCATTTTTTCATATGTTTGTTTGCCATTTGGATTTGTTCATTTTTAAAGTGTCTGCCCATTTCCCTTGCCCATTTTTTGAGTGGTTTGTTTGTTTTGATGTTTTGGTTCTTCTGGAGATCTTTGTATATTCTGGATATTAGCCCCCTATCACCTATAGAGTGTGCAAAGATCTTCTCCCATTCTGTGGGTTGCTTTTTTACTTTGTTGGTTGTTTCTTTTGCTGTACAGAAGCTTCTTAGTTTGATGTAGTCGCATTTGTTTATTTTTGTCTTTATTGCTAGTGCTTTTGATGATTCCTTTAGGAAGTCAGGGCCTACACCTAAGTCTTGCAGGGTGTCTCCAACATTTTCTCCCAAAAGTTTGAAGGTTTCTGGATGTAGATTTAGCTCTTTTATCCATTTAGATACTACCAAAAGCAATATATACATTCAACATAATCCCAATCAAATTACCCAAAAAATTCTTCATAAAACTGGAAAAAATGATACAAGGGTTCGTCTGGAAACACACACAAAAAACACAAATAGCTAGAACCATCCTGAAGAATAAGAATTTAACAAGGAGGGATCACAATTCCAGACCTCTGGACATACTATAGGGCGGTGATCATTAAAACAGCCTGGTACTGGCAGAAAGATAGAGAGGAGGATCAGTGGAGTAGAATAGAAGCAGGAGGAAACCCACAGCCAAATAATCTTTGACGAAAAAACAGATGACAGTCCAGGGAAATTGGAAGGTCTCTTCAATAAATGCTGTTGGGACAATTGGTTGATAGCCTGCAGAAACAAGAAGTTAGTCCCACATCTTTCATCATACACTAAGATCAAATCTGGTTTGCTTTCTTAACTAGCTAGTTTATCTCACCTTTTAAAATTTTTTACCCTATTTATATTTTCTAAAATAATATAACAATCAGGTTAAGCTCTGTTGATATTTTACTTTATTTATTTATTTATTTATTTTAGAAAGTCAGATTTACAGAGAGAAGGAGAGGCAGAGAGGAAGATCTTCCATCTGCTGGTTCACTCCCTAAGTGGCAGCAACAGCAGGAGCTGAACCAATCCAAAGCCAGGAACCAGGAGTTTCTTCCAGGTCTACCATGTGGGTAAAGGGCCCCAAAGCTTTGAGCCATGCTTGACTGCTTTCTCAGGCCACAGCATGGAGCTGAATGGGAGTGGAGCAGCCAGAATATGAACTGGTGCCAATATGGGATTCTGGCAGATGCAAGGCAAGGATTTAGCCACTAGGCTACCATGCCGGACCCAGTTTTATTTGTTTTTTTTTTTTTTTTAAAGAACTGATGTGCCTTGTCAGTGATTAAACAAGTGCACTGTGACCACAGCAGGCTACTGTGACAAACTTTGGCTTGAAGCCAGCAAAATGTCGCATGTTCACAAACATACTTAGTGTTTCCAGATGCTCAACTGTCATAATTACTGTGCCTGCTATAGTTATGATTGTGTCTATTGTCATAGTACAGCACATCGGTCACCTGTCATGTTGTCAGTTGTGTGATGGCTTTATATCATCAGCTTTTTTTTTTTTTTTGAATATCTCATGTAATTTATTGGATACTACACTGAGCACAAATGGCAAAAAGGCTGCATGAATACAGTCACACAATCATGAAGTTGGAAAATCATACCGTGGATCATGTTTTTATGAGTGGGCAGTGGCTACGCGGTATCCTTGAGAAGGATTTGTTCTTTTTTTTTTTACTTTTTTTTTATTAATTATTATGCATTATGTGACAGTTTCATAGGCTCTGGGAGTCCCCCCACCCCTCCCCACGCCCCTCCCCCCTTATATCATCAGCTTTGAGGGACTTTTTTGGTATACCTTTTCAATGTTGAGAAAGGGACCAGGGATTTACAGTAGAGCTACAGAAGTTTTAAAATATTAACAGCCCATTAAGTACAGGATATGGTTCATGAGGTTTAATGGGAAGTTGTTAAAAGGAGATGGAATTATTCCAGTAGTTGTGGAGGCATGATTGGTGGCAAAGAACAAGGAAGAGAATGTAAAACTTGTTTTTTCTGTAAATAATATTTAATGTTTTATATACTGAACAATAATAGCAATTAGTCTCTTCTGTATTGATAAGGGGGCATTTGGAGATCAATGAAAATTCCATTTGTTGTTGTGTGCTAATTATCTTTTAAAGAAGATATCCAGCAGAGTTACGTTTTAAAAATTTCCCGTAGATTTGAAAGATGCTTGGCATTCAGTAACTAAGACCTTAAAGAACTTTGAAATAGTGCCTACTTTGTTTAACATTTAAAAAATTACAAGGCTCCTGAGGTTAATTCTTGGACTAGTCTTCAGCGATTATCTAGAGTATAATAAAAAGGCAGGATTTTTCAGAGGAGGGTATTTGTAAAGCAAAAATAATAGTACACTTAGGAGCATAACACTTAACACACACTCGACTCCTGGTTCCTTGGAGAGTGGCCCCCTCACACTGTGTGTCAATCACAGGACCAGTGACAGTCTGATGTATCATGTGTGTTCCATACACATGCCTAGATCTGGGCTTTCAGGTCTCCAGAGATTCAGACCTTTGCTTCTATATTTTGCATTACGTACTTTATTCCTCAGCCCTTCGATTCTGTGTCATTTAGGTGACTTTTCTGAGACTCGGTCTTCTCTTTATGAGACTCGACCACTTCACAGAATTACTTCTAAGATCAAATGAAATCATGCACATGCAAGCAGTTTGTAGGCGCTAAAGTGATCGTATTATTATATGTAATAAACTTATTATATCTAATATTATTCATTAGATTGTAGGCAAGTCAAAAACTAAGGGCCCAAAACTCTGTAATAAGGCCCAACTTTTGGAAACTTGACTCCCAAACCTAGTTTTGTTGCTAATTCTCTTCAGTTAACCTAAGTCTTCCATATATATGCCTTATGATTTTTTTGCATTGGATTTTTATGTTAGATTTGTATTGTTAAATAGAATTGGAACCAAACTGAAAGCACTGAGAAAACTCCAGTGACAATTTTAATAGATATTTAGCATGACTTTCACACCTTTAATTCCTTACCTTAAAATTCATCTTGACCTAGTCAATGGAATGTTATTCAGTATTTGCTGTTTGGAATGTCGCCATGTTCAATTTATCTGTTACAGAGCAACAAATCACCCAATACGAAGTGTGTTAAAACAGAAACAAACATTATTTCTCACTGTTTTCCTAGGTTGGAATTTAAGAAAGTGTTCGGTTGAGCAGTAATAGGTAGAGCTCAAACAGAATAGGACTGCAGCATCAGGGGGCTGGGCAGCATAGTTCTTGCTTACTGTGGTTTCCCTATATGGGCTGGTTTGCACTTTGTCCCAGCACCCTGGCTCCAAGCAGCTAATCAGCCTGTTGTATCCTGAAAGAAGCTAGTCTCTAATGGGGACTGTGCTCTCTGATGTCACAATCCTGCCAAGATTCAAGTCGGAAAAAAAAACAAGATTCCACTTATTATTGAGAGGCATGACACAGAGACATTGCAAGTGGGTTGGAGCTGTTAGAGTGATCAGAAAACAATCTGGCATGTGAGCGATGATTAATCCCATCACTTCTGTTAGCCTGACCTCCATAAGGCCACGATATGGAATGATTTAATTTCTTTTTTCTTGAAGGGCGAGAGGAAGAAAAGAATATCGGTGTATTTTCATTGTTGTACCTATGGACTGTCTTGAATCTAACCTGTTAAAACTAGTTTTATAAGTAAAATTTAAAAATTTAAGAAATGATTTCTTTTTGTTTCAAACTATGCAGTTTTTCAACTGCATGTGAAAAAGGAAAAATTGAGCAAGTAATAGGACAACTTTTTGCTTTGTTTTGAAGATTTATTTGGCCGATATTACAGAGAGAGGAGAGACAGAATGGTCTTTCATGGCTCACTCCCCAAATGGCCGCAATGGCCAGAATTGAGCTGATCTCATATCAGCAGCCAGGAGTTTCTTTCGGGTTTCCTATGTAATTGCAGGGGCCTAAGCAGGGCACTGGATGGGCAGTGGCCCTTCCAAGACGCAAACCAGGTGGATGCTTAGAGGCATTGGATTAGCTTGCTCTAACACTGTACCTTCCCCAGAACTGCGTTGTTATTTTTTGTTTTAAATCGTTTTAAATCTAAACTCTATCTGTTCGGAAAAAATTATCGAAATGTAAAAACTAAAGAAAAAACTCAGTTTTTCTTGGAGTCATACTTTCAGAAAAAATGTTATCCTAAATATTAATTTGAAAAGCTCATAAAAATTAGCTTTTCAACTGGCATGTTTTAAAATTTAATAAACTCTTACTTTGGGAACTATTTGTGCTCTGACAAGCAGTGAGGGTGTCTGTCCTTTTGTATGGCACTAGTTTCCTACAGAGGGAGTCTGTGTTATGGTGATTTTGAAAATTATAGAGCTCTGCCTCAGTAACGAAATGTCCTAATTCACCTTATGTAGCTGTACATTTTAAGAGGATCATTCAGCCAGTTGGAGAAATGAAGAGAGAGCTAATAATTCTGACCTGCGTACATGTCCATTTTATATGTATCAACATGCATTAAGATGTTGAACTTGAAAACATATAAAGAAGGATTAAAGTGATGAGTGGAATAAAAACAGTTTTAGAGATACACATTTTAAGAAGGAGTTTGAAGCGACATGTATTTCCAAAAAAACTGAGTGCCAATTGTTCAAATTGTCAATTATCCATATTTTTACCACAGTTGATGTTTTAATCCTGGAGAGTGATAAAAATAAGGCATTCTTTTAAATTCAATAATAGGTATTCTTTGAAGGAAAAATGACTTTTTACATAGCCCTTTTGCATTTCTCATGAACTAATTTTTGAGGTTGAACTTGAAATAAATGACTGATAAGTGAGATATACTAAGCACATTCTGAAAGTCTGTGTTTAATTAGAAAATAAATTTGGAAATGTTACGAAAATTTGGCAGACTAGCTATTCGTACTGGTAAGATTCTCAGTTGAAAATATAACATGTAGTACTTTTATCTTTCATGATTATGATGTTTTAGGTGGTTACAGATTGGTTATTGAAGCTTTGGAAACATTTTATGTGTTTGAAGAGAAACAGGCGGAGATTGAGAGTAGAAACTTTCATTTGCTGGTTTGCTCCCTAAATGCCTTTAAGACCAGAATTGAGCTAGGAAAGCAGGTGGTCATGGGACTTCAGGACCAAGAGAGCGGGGGATGCCAACTCCTTGAGCCATCACCACTGCCTGCCAAGAGCCCCTTTGTGTGAAGCTGGAGCTGGGAGCTGCAGCCTGGAGTTGAACTCAGGTGATCCTTGGCAGGATCCCATAACCCACTGAGCATAGACAATGGTGTGGTGCTGAAGTAACCCAATACACCAGTGGCAGTCAGTGAGCAATGATCTGAGCTCCACTGTGGCCGGAACTCCACCAGCAACCAGACCTGTGGGCGACACGGCTTAGAAACCTGTCCTAAGTAGAAGAATCTGTTAACCAGAAGTACAATGACCAAGAACAAAAGAAGAGACAAAGACACAATGAATATGACTGAAGACTCCCCTGCAAAGGAGCAAAAGCTTGTCAACCTCAGAGTTAACTGAGGAAGACATCGAGAAAAATTCCAAACATTTGTTATTAACAGTGAGAAGCACATACGGGAATTTAAAGAATATGTCACACAGCAAAAAGCAACAACTGAAATAAAATCAAGCTGAATTATTGGAAATGAGGGACACAATAGAGGAAATTAAAGATTCCATGAAAAGTCTCAAGAATAGAATGAACTAGGCAGAATAAAGAATCTCAGAATTGGAAGATATTTCTTGTCACAGTGGATGAACAATTAAAAATTTGAAAGCAGAGCTGGATTATATACAGAAGAGTTATGGGAGTCTCAGAAGGTGCAGAAACAGAAGCTGGGTTTAAAAATGAATTTAATGAAGTGATAAAGGAAAACTTCCCTAATCTGGAGAATGAATTGGGAGACAATATCCAAGAGGAGCACAGAACCCCTGGCAGGGCTGATCAAAAGCGATCTTCACCATGGCATATGATCATCAAGCTCTCTTCAATCGAACATAAGGAAAAGATCCTTAAATGTGCTCATGAAAAAATCAATTGACATATAGAGGAAAGGCAATAAAATTCACAGCTTATCTCTCACAAGAATGGAACGACATATTCCAGATTCTAAAAGCAAAATATTGTCTGCCGAGGATAACTTACCCAGCAAAGCTTTTCTTTGTCTTTGAAAATAAAATAAAACTCTTCCACGGTAAAGAAAATCTAAAAGATTATGCCTCTTCCAAACCTGCCCTACAAGTGGTACTTAAAGATGTTTTCTTGACAGAAGAAAACCAAAACCAAAGGCAAATATGAAGAGCATCCCAGTAAAATAACAGCAGAAGACTAAATTAATGAACAACTCATTGCTAAAATGACAGGACCAAATTAACACCTATTTCTATTAACCCTGAATGTAAATGGCTTATACTCATCAATCAAATGTCGTAGATTAGTAGACTGGGTTTAAAACACAAACCTATCTATTTGTTGCCTACAGGAGACACATATGACCAACAAATATCAGCAGAAGCTATATCTCATGGATTTTGATGTTTTTTGTTTTTAGTTTCATTTCTTCAAAACACTTTTTTTCTCATTAAATTTTTTAATGACTCAGATCATGCAGTCACATCATTTTCCGCAAGAAGGCTCTTGATTTCCTTTTTCATTTGTTCAATGACACATTAGTCATTCAGTAGCGTGTTTTTTTTTTTAACTTCATGGTGTTGTAATTTTTTAGTTTTTCTTGCTGTTGTTGATTTTGTTTTGTAGTTTTTCATTTAAGGGGATGTATGGTAACTGTGTAGTGGAGACTGTCATATCCAGTGGCATGCGGTTTAACATCATGGCATTGTAAATTTGTTTTTCTTTGTGTTGTTGGTTTGGCTTTTCACACGGGGGGATTTATAGTGACTGTGTAGTGCAGAGTAACATGTCCAGATGTGAGGATACAGTGCAGTGTACATCCTACTCCCCATCAAGGTTAGACTCCTAGTGTAACTATTGGATGTGTCTTGACAGTGGGATTCTGGACTCTCTGCCATTGTCCGTGCCTGCAATGATGAACTTATGACTGTTTGTGAGAAACTATACTATTGTAATAATATGGGAGAACTCAGTGGGGGGAGGAGGAAGTAGGTGAGAACGTTGCACAAAGTCCCAGGGCCTATATAACTGTATCATAAAATGATAATAATATGATGATAATAATAATAAAAAGGAAAAATACAAAAAAATTAGAAATTAGTATATTACACAAAGATGTGAAAAAGACTCTTTTTGGATACCAAAGTAAACAGTATGTTGTAATTAAGTACCACTGGCATCTGATTCTTTCTGTGAATTTTGCAATAGTTATATCCAAAGCTGTGAGGAAGGGAATGGTGCCTGTACGGAAAGAGAAAATAAAAATAGGAATGAACGTATTGATAAGCTCTTAAATTATTGTTTCTGTTAGAGTATTCACATGTGTAAGTAAAAAAAAAAAAAAAGGAACCTAAACTTTTGTCTTTCCTGTGAGAATGTGTATTGCTTTACAGACCAAACAGCATACATTGTTTTCAATGACTTGCAAGTCTACCAAGTTATACTGTTACTCACGAAAGCAGTTGCCTGACCTCTGCTGGTATATTAAGCATTCCTTTGTTTGTATCTTGCTTTGAAAGTTCTCTTTCCTTTTTTCCGGCACCACTGTAATTAGATTCATTAATCCTCTAATCTATTCCAGTTTTTACCAGCTCATTGAAATCTTTGTCAGCCTACTCTGTCAATGCCTTATTTATGTTTTCCTGCTGTCTTTGATCCTATGCTAGAGTTACTCTGATGAACTAGTTAGTTAGAATGAATCTTGACCAATTCAAACAACTTAAAATGCCTGACTAAGCAAGTCGCACATCAGATAAAATCTGTCCATAAGAGGCCTTGATCTATATTTGAAGCTTGTTATATTTTTATGACTTTGTTATGGTAATAAGCTTATATTCTTTTGTATGGGAAGCAGTTATAACTAAATAATGAAACCTTTCCTTCCACTTTCTTCCCATTTCTATTTTTAGGATTGTTTGAGAGTGCTAGAATTACTGTGTAGGTTGTAATTATTTATACTTAGAAGGAACTTAATGATTTAAAGTTTGAGAGTTATCTTGTACCATTTACAAGCTGTATTGTTCATTTTACCAAAGTTAAGCATTTCTACTGACAAAATTCCAAACTGACCACTAACAATTTGTTTGTCACTCAAATGACACTGTATAAGGGATTTACAAATTCTGCTAATGTGTACCAATTGAGTACTTTCTGAAAACCCATTTTTATACTCATTTATTAAATCCTGAAAACCTAAACTGAATCACACTCATCAGAGTTTCCAGTTATTACTGTGGACTGAAAAAAAAAATACCAGCTCAGCCAAATGCCAGAAACCTACATAATAATAAATATAGACTGAGGAAGAGCTGAGCACTAAATTTTACTAAGGCTTATTTTGGGGTAGGCATTATGTATTATCACAATTTCAAACGAAAGAAATGTAAAGCTCTTTGAAGAAAAAATACTGTCTCATCCTCAAATTATTAATAAATTATTTTGTGATTATTATTTAAATATATACCAACATAAAACAAAATCTGATTCCTTATACTTAGTTCTTATAAATCTTAAAATAAAGTAAAAGCTTATAAGCAAGTAAACAACCAATAAAAATTACATCTTGTTAGAAAAGCAACAGCTTATTGAAATTAAGTTGGCTGCTCAGTGGGAGCATGGTGCAGGTTTCTGACTTCAGCATGCTTATTCTCCCATTCTTTTTCCAGATTCACACTGTTGGAAAACTTTATTTATATAGCCTTGTGACCCTACCCTTCACTTGACACAACAAAATTTTTATGTAAATATTTCTGTTTCTCATTAGGCTATGATGATGAAAATCTGTCTGGGGGACGGTATGACCCAGAACACAAATGTCAAAGCAAGGCTGACACTACACAGCAGTATTTTTTGTTAATGTGTTCTTTTACCTTATTTAATGATTGTAGCAAAAATATAATTATGTTCATTTTTAAGGACGATATTGTCATTAGAAAGAGAATCTAAACAACAACTAAAAGAAGTGATCAGAAAACTCAGGAATGGGAGGGCTTTGTGGGATACCAGGTAGAGACATTCTGTAATCTAATCCTTTTGTCAGCTTCAGTAGGTTGGCATTATTTCACTGCTTTACAGAGTAAGAGATTGAGGTTCAGAAAATAATGCCTAAAATCATTCAATGAGAAAGTAGATTTAAAATCTCCATGATTTCTAATGTTTCAAAAAGTCATTTTCTTTTTGTCGATAGAAGTACTTTAACCTAAAGGTATGAGGATTAAATTGTATATAGGCTGAAGGTTACAGGTTTAAAACTCAGATCAGTTGCATAAAAATGGTAATTAGAGGACTGATAACAGTTAGGTTCTATTATGTATTCATTTAGTGCAACAGTCTTGCAAAACTTATTGTGCAAATTCTATCATTCATTTGTTTTCCTCTTTGATCTTGTACCTTAGGTTGATATCATAAGGAATGTGAATGCTATAGCAATATTGTTACTGTTGTTCCAGTTCATTGAAGTCTTTTAGAAGTAGTGGTGCATAATCTTCAATGCTTTTTTGGCCAAAAGATAAGCTAACAGATCTTACTGTGGAAGTTTCCAGGGCAACACATGAGTTTAATCTACAAGAGGTGTACATCAAATGAGTTATTGATGCTTTTTTCTTACCCTTACTCTCAGGCCATAAATGTCACCACTATTAAACTGCTGATGATTACCTGCTTGGAGATTAAGAAACATTCATGCAATCCAGTGTCCTGTTGTATCATTCAGACAGCAGGTTGGCTTGACCCAACTGTGAATCTGGAGTTTACAATGACCAGAAAGATCAGACATTCTAAAGTTTTGATTTAAAATGCCCACTGTAACCATTTGTAAAAAATGTCTAAAGCTGTGTTTTATATCAAATTAAAACATTTTTAAATGTGTTTTTCACTTTTACTTAATGTACTTACCAGTTCAAGGCTTTCTGGTTTTTTAAAATTTAATTTAATTTATTTATTTTTTATTATTTCATTTTATGACACAGTTCCATAGGCTCTCAGATTCCTTCATATTGTTAGAGTGGTACAGCTTATAACCAGTCACAATTCCATCATTGCAGGCATGGACCCATGCAGAGTCCAGCATCTTATTATCTGGATAAATTCAACAGTTTCATTGGGAGACCATCCTTGGTCTGAAAGTAGAGCTGGCAGAATATCATCCCCTCCAATGAGATGCCACAACATAAATTCAACAACAGGAAGAAACATGGGAATTTTTACATCATGATTCTGTTTATTTTTTAAAAATTATTTAAAAGGGCAATGGAGAGAGTGGGAAAGCTCATTTACTCTTGAATGCCATGGTAATCAGAGCTGATCTGCAGCCAAAGTTAGGTTTTGGGAATTCAATCCATGTCTCCTGTGGGTGGCAGCTGCCTCCCGGGATCTGTGTCAGTAGGAAAGGAGTCGGCATCTGGAGCTGGGCATCAAACCCTGGGACTTTGATCTTGGGTGGGAGTGTCTTAACCAGTGGCATATCTGCCTATCCTTCAATTTGTTTGAAATAATCAGTCTCTCTGTTAGAATAGTAAATGACTTTGCTTTGGCCTATTAAAGTTCATTAAGTTTCTTTAAAACGCCTATTTTGAATTCTTCACCCAAGAATGTGCAAATGTCAATTGATATCTGGGTGCCTTCTGGCAGTTTGGTTAGCTGAAATCATGGTTCCCTGAAAGTTCTTGACACCTTTACCATACCATATCATTTATGCTGTGATTAGATATTTTTTCCAGTCTTTGTAATCTTTCTTTGCAATTGTTCTTCTAGAAATTCTGAGCAGTCTGTTTATTTTCTCTGAGACAGAACGCTTCTATTTCAGTACTGAATGGTGACTTAGTTTGTATTTACCACGTCGTTGTTGGCATTGCCACCATGTAGTCCTAGAGGATTTCCTAAGTTGAGAGTTTTCTGAAGTCCGCAGTTGGTGTGTTGTACAGAATGAACTGGAGGAAAGGGGATGGTTTAGTTTCTTCTTAGGGTAGGTTTATATGCTTCGTCTGGTGGCCACCAACATTGCAGTGCTAGATTGCTCTGGGGTCCAATAATGGTACACCCAAAACTCACATCACTGTGTTCTATGTGCTTCTGAGGTGAATCTACAACTTGAGGATGCTGAATTGGTTGGAAGTCTGATCAACTGGGGCGGTGAGACACTGCTTGGCAGTGGAACAGGCCTAGTGGCTTCATACACAGGCATTGATCTGAGAATGAATCATGTTTATTTTCCCTATGTTGGGCTTTTCCAGCTCAGATCATTAAAACTATAAGATTCTCCAACATTGGTTTGGAAAAAGTATAAAGCGGAGTTTTCAGAAACTATTTGTTGAGGTTTTTGCAATTTTATTATTTATTTATTCATTTATTATTTATTTATTTTTACTATTTTTATTTGTAATACACAGGCATTTCTTTCCCTTTTGTTTTGTTTTTCTTTTTCTTTCTTTCTTAGCTCCCACATTGCTGGGGTAAAGGTGATAGACCCAGCCCTTTGGTCAGGCAGGCCAGCACTAAGTTGGGTTTTACCAGGGTCTGACAGTTACTAGGCTCTGTTCATTTTGGGGGTTGACAGTGAGTCATACTGAAACAAGTTATCCCACTGGGACACCAGTCTGCACTTGGTGCAAATGTGGAGGCTCTGCCTAGGAGCACAGGCTGGGAGTAAAGGCTTTTGGTCTTCATCAGGTGTTAGGTTGCAGAGTGACTGGCCTCCCGCCAAGGCGGCAGGTACACAAGAATTTGGGCCATATTCAGCTACCTTACCAGGCACGTTAGCAGGAAGTCTGTTCAGAAGTAGAGTAGCAGGGTCCTGCAACAGTGATTCTGATATGAGATGCTAGTGTTACAAGCAGCAGCTTAACTCACTGGGTCACAATGTGAACTCAGTTTCAAACATTTTGAATAAAGGATATGGGACCTACAGTGTCATATTAAATAGAACTTTATGTGACTGGCTATATGTTTGTTTAGTCTTATTTGATTTATATACAACATTACTAGTTGATTCTTTATGAAAAAGGAATTAAATACATAAGAATTCTGTTAGAACTTTTGGAATGTGTTTCTATGAGGAAAGGAAAGGAAGCAGGGTTAGACAGAAGGAGAAGCTGGGATGTGATGCAGTTAGAACAAAAGCCTCAGCCTACTGTATGGGAAGACTGAAACTCTCACAGATTAAAATTAGCAGGCTAGATCTTTGTACCCTGACATTGGCCATTCATCTGATGAAAGCTGCACCTTGCAGATGGTGTGATCTCACACAAGGTGATGTAGATACACTTTTTGGTAATTTTGAGAGCAGACTGACAGCTCAGCACTGATAACATTAGGTAAATAAATTCACCAAACCTAATTTTACCTGTAGAAAAATTAGATTTATGGCCCAGCACGGCAACCTAGTGGCTAAAGTCCTTGCCTTGCATGCCCAAGATCTGTTATGGGCTCCAGTTCTAATCCCAGGAGCCCCGCTTCCTATCCAGCTCCCTGCTTGTGGCCTGGGAAAGCAGTCGAACATGGCCCAAAGCTTTGGGACCCTGTACCCACGTGGGAAACCCAGAAGAAGCTCCTGACTCCTAGCTTCGGGTCAGCTCAGCACCAGCCGTTGTGATCACATGGAGAATGAATCATCGGATGGAAGATCTTCCTCTCTGTATGTCTGCCTTTCTTTCTTTCTTTTTTTTTTTAAATGTACCTGTATGTGTTCTTTGGACTCTGGGATTGGACTATTAATACGATGACTTTTCCCAGTGAGGTAAAGAATTATTTTTTCAATATTAAATTGGAAGCCTCACCAGAGATTGTCCTCTCCCACACAAATATTAACTTAATTCTGCTTAAGTTACTTATTTATAACAGCATTCTGTTTATAACCATTTAGCTACTATAAAAATGGTAAATTGTAGTTAACCTTTTAGCATTTTAATTCATTGTGCCCGTGGTAATAATAATTTTACTATAGCTCCAGGGTTATTTTGTAGTTTTTTAAAGGATTCTGATTTAATGTGCTATTCTACATTCTCTTGTCTTATAAAATAACTGCCATATATTAAAGGAGTTTTTATCTTTTTCTCAGAATACGTGTCTAGAATGCAGAAACTCTGTCTTGGTTGATACCCATGCCTTCTTGTCTCTTGGATAAATTATTATAATTAATTTTCTTTTGGCTTTTCAATGAAAGTGACCCAGAGGCAACAGTATTTGTTCAACAGACGAACTCTGTTATTGAACTTGGAAGCAGTTTTGGGGGTTGGAGTTGGGAAAGTATCCACGAACATCTGTCACATGGATTGAATCTAACTTTTACTAATTTTACACTTAGAATTATCTGAATTTTAGATCTGTGGCCATGTTGCCAGAATCAAAAATCAGTAAGATGATAGCTTTAGGAGCATCAATTTTGATGAAACTGTAATGAATATACGAATAGTGTGAAAGTTTTACACATCTTGAACAGCAGAATTGGAATTTTTGCAGAATAAATCAATAAATCAATTGTGATTGAAATGTCATTTTACTATGGCTGTAGGGCTTGTTTACTAGCTCTCTGGTTCATCTATTCCTTGGTTGGATTCAAATGTGGTATTGTTTTGAAAATTCAAAATTCAAATTTTGGTGGAGTTTTTATGTTAAATGTTTTTGTCTTTGCCCTATTCTTTCCCCTTCTTCTTTAATAATTTTAACATGTCACTAGAATGAAAGTAATAAAAATAGTGCTTATATAAGATCAGGCAATATTTTTACCCTTACTAGTAGTGAACAGTTTCAAATAACTGATGTAGGATTCATTGAACAGCAACTTTCAGTTCTGTCCATGGATTCCCTAAAGGCCTTGCATCTGTTTGTTCCTCTTACTTGTATTTACTAGATTAATTGAATTTTCTTCTTTTCTAAAAGATTTATTTATTTAGTTAGTTATTTACTTGAAAATCAGAATTACAGAGACAGAGCAAAAAAGAAGAGAGAGGAAGAAGAGAAGGAGGGTTAGAAGAGGAAGCAAGAGAGAAAACTGAGATATTTTACATGACTAATTCTCTTCCTAGATGGCCTCAACATCCAACGCTGGGCAGACTGAAGCCAGGAACCAGGGACTTCTCTTGGGTCTCCCAGGAGGGTTGCAAAGGCCCTAGCTCTTGGGCCATTCTTCTGCTGCTTTCCCAGGCCATTATCAGGGAGCTGAAGTGGAAATGGGACAGCCAGGATTCTAATTGTTTTGCACATGGTATTCTGGCATCACGGGCAGTAGTTTTACTTGCTATATCACAAGTCAGTCCCTAGTTTCATTTTCTCTGGGCTAGTTTAGCAATTGTTACCTGAGATCTGATTAGATGGTACAAACTCAGTACTAATGGAAATTTTTTCCATTTAGTCAGTGATTTTTTTGCCTCTAGTATCAAAAGAGATGTCATTGATTTCATTTGATGACCACAAATTCAAAAAGAGACCCAGAATCATATCTGATAACATTTAATTTTATAGGAATGTTTACTCTCTCAGTGTATGGGTGGATAAAATATCTGAAGTGCCAAAAAAGCTATTATCCCATTACACAATTAGCAAGCAAAGACAGTCTTCACTGAAATGTAACAGCTTTTATTTCACCCTGTTGAAAGCAATGGTATTAGGATGCTTTCTAATTTATATTTGACCTAATTTTATATAAGAATAACAATTTACCTGAAATATGTATCTTTTAAAAAAGATTTTATTTTGTTTATTTGAAAATCAGTTAAACAGAAAGGACGAAAGACAGCGAGGAAGATCTTCCGTCTGTTGATTCATTCCCCAAGCAGCCACAGTGGCTGGAGCTGTGCCTATCCAAAGCCAGGAGCCCAGAGCCTCTTCTGGGTCTCCCATGTGGGTGTAGGGTCCCAAGGCTTTGGGCCGTCTTCCACTCCTTTCCCGGACCACAAGCAGGGGGCTGGATTGGAAGTGGGGCCGCCAAGATATGAACTGGTACCCATATGGGATCCCAATGCATGTGCAAGGCGAGGACTTTAGCCACTAAGCCTTTGTGCGGGCCCAGAAAAATGTATCTTTAAGCAGGCTTCTTATAATACAACCCGAGATATTGTGTTCCAGATAACTTGTTTAGGATTACATTGTTTAGTTAATATGAAGAATATTTTCCTGTTAAAAATTGCCTAATCAACAAAATGGTATTTTTATACTGTGTTTCAGCTTCTGGGAACTTTGACGTGTTATCTGTCTGAACAACTCTTTGCCATGATAAAAACAGTTTTTATTATTTTATCTGTAATATATGGAGGAGCAACCTGATGCATAAATTAATAAATTGTAGCTCTCTTTACGCTAATGCTCTTGCTACCACATTATACTATTTCCCATGGATGATCAGTTGTTTTGGTCTCAGTACAGACTGAGTAAAGTTTCTGCCTGTCAGCTTTGAACAAAAAAAAAATATCTTTTAAAAGTATAGGGGTAGTTATTATAGATGTTAAGTTTTGCATGAAGAATAACGTTGTACATTGCTCTGATTGGAGTCATGTATCTGCACTAAAAGCAGACTGTGTCAAAACTGGGCAGGCATGTGACTTAGGAATTCAGCCAGTTATGCCTGTGTCCCGTGGTGCATTACCCCGTCTTCCCATCAGTGCAGATCCCAGGAGGGAAGTGGTGGTTCAGATGGTTGGGTTCCTGCTGCCCATAAAGGATGCCTAGACTGTGCTCTCAGTTCTTGACCTGGCCTGACCCAGCCTTGGCCAGTGCAGGTGTTTGGAGAATGGATCCTCATATAGGTGCTCTGTGTCAATCGTCTCTCTAAAAAAACCTCAGATAAAACCAAAATTGGAGTCAGGGTTCCATAACCAAAAACTAAAGGCAACAAGAGAGTTTTAATGATGATGAGTCCAGGACCAGCTGAGTTTGGAAACTCCAGGAGGCGTGGTTGTATTCTCTATGCTATCCTCTGGAGTTGTGCGACATGGTGATACTTCATAATTAAGAACAATGTCCTAAGAATGCTAAGGAATATTCAGAATCCTAACGGGCAACGATTCAGTGAAGAAGCTCTAAGGATTGAGGCTTTTTATTCAGCATAACTCTGATGATCACATAAGTCATTTTCCCAGACAGAATCTTTTCATCCTGAAAGGATGAGGTCAGGTGTCACAGCTGCAGTTTCTCCAGGGAAGATTGGTGCTTTTACTTAGCCAACAGGCTTTCACCTCAATATTTGAAGAGGGTGTTATAGCTTAAGTCAAAATGAAAATATTGATGCCCATTTTGAACACAGAGCAGTTGGCTTCTTAGCTATTTGCACTCTGGTTGGCAAAGCAGCTTGAGATCCAGTCTTTGTCATGTATCTTTATGTGATTTTTTTCTTGCACTGCAGTCTTTCTAAATTCAAAATAGATTTAATTTATGGCCTACATCAAGTTGAAATGTCCTACACTGATCTTAAAATGATCCACATTTAGGTACAAGCTTTTCACAATGTTAACACTTATTTAACATAGAAAATGAGTTTTTAAAAGAATTGTTGATAGTTTATTTTGATTTGAAATTCTTAATCCCAAAGATAATTTTCCTATGTGAATATAATGTTCTTTGGCATGTAGTTTTTCCAAAGATTACTAAAATATTTTCTTAATTGAATACGTTTCATAGCATAGAAGTCAACCAAGCAATGCTTTTTTTTTTTTAAGATTTTTTTTATTTTTATTGGAAAGTCAGATATACATAGAGGAGGAGAGACAGAAAGGAAGATCCTCCATCCGATGATTCACTCCCCAAGTGACCGCAATGGCTGAAGCCAGGAGCCAGGAACCTCTTCCTAGTCTCCCACTCGGGTATAAGATCCCAAAGCTTTGGGCCGTCCTCGACTGCTTTCCCAGGCCACAAGCAGGGAGCTGGATGGGAAGTGGAGCTGCTGGGACTGGAACCGGTGCCCATAATGGATCCCGGTGCGTTCAGGGCCAGGACATTAGCCACTAGGCCACGCCGCCGGGCCCCAAGCAATGCTTTCAAAAACCATCTGCATTTAGTGAATTTTGTGTAAGTCTGATGCAAAGTTGATGAAAGGAGTTAATAGCAGCGTTTGTTCAAATGTATTTCTAAGACATTTAGATACTCATTGCCACAGATAAATAAGCATGGACTAAAATGACTTAGGAATGACCTGTATATAGCACCAAACATTTTGGAGGGAAAGGCAAGTATTTTAAAAATTAATATTAATGTTAAAATTTCTTTTACTTTTCTTGTTTCACTTTTAAATTTTGATTCTAATTATTTTTTAAGATTCAGTACCGTTCATAGCTACAATTCTAAAATAACAATAACCCATTCTACCCTTTCCCTTTCTCCTCCAGTCTCGATTTTTGGGGGGGGGGTACTTAAGATAACATCTCATATTTATGCGACTATAAAAAAGGATTAATGCTTCACCAAATAGTTATGCCAAGTAAGTAAAAAGAAAGAAGACATTAGTTTAGTGGAAATATAGGTAGAGCTAAATGGTGGATAGCTGGATTGATGCTACATCTTAGATATTGTGAAGTGATATTCAAACAGCTATCTTTTATGTTGATTCCATGTCATTTGACTATATTGTCAGGAGTGGGATGGCTTGGTCATATGGTAGATCTATAAAATCTAAAAATCTCCATAATGTCTTCCATAATGATTGTGCTACTTTACATTCCCACCAACAGTGTATTTTAGGGTACCTTTTCCCCAGCACCTTTATTGTTTTTGGTTTATGTACATTCATTTTTGATTTATGTATGGCTAAAAACCCTCCAGGTGTTGTGCCATGTGGGGAGTGTACCTGCATCCCCAAGAAGAGCCCACAAGATCTTTGTCTCTCCTTCTCTCTGTATATCTGCCTTTCTAATAAAAACAAATAAACAAATGAGCAAATAAATAAAACCCAGTGTGGTATAGTGTTTGGGGCTGAAGTCTTTGGAAGGTAATTAGCATTAGATAAGGCCAGGACAGTGAAACTGTTTTAGCTGATATCAGGATAGCTACTCCTGCTTGTTTTTCATTTTTCATTTACCTGATAAATTTTTTTCCAGCTCTTTCAATCCATGTGTATATTTTTCTGTGGAGTTTCTTGTAGAAAGTATAGTGGGGAGGACTTGATTTTTTTTATCCATTCAGCCAATCTATGACTCTTTTGTTTTAAGATTTGTTTATTTTTATTGTAAAGTCAGATTTACAGAGAGGAGGAGAGACAGAAAGATCTTCCATTCACTGATTCACTCCCCCAAGTGGCCCCAACAGCTGGAGCTGAACTGATCCAAAGCCAGGAGAAAGGAGCTTCTTCCAGGACTCCCATGTGGATGCAGGGAGGTTTTGGGCCATCCTCACTGCTTCCCCAGCCACAAGCAGGCAGCTGGATGGGAAGTGGAGCAGCTGGGACATGAACCGGTACCCGTATAGCATCCTGGCATGTGTAAGGCGAGGACTTCAGCCACGAGAACCACAATGAGCCTGAATCTGTCTTCTGGCTAGAAAATTGAATTGACTTGTATTCAAGTTACTATTAGCAGATAGTTAACACCCGCCATTTTGTTGACTGCATCTTTCTTCCACCTCCTATATTGGTGAATTTGGTGGTGTCATGTGTTACTATGATGCTTACTACTAATGAGACTCCCTTCAGAATTTCTTGCTAAGCTGTCCAGTAGTGGTGAATTCTCTCAATTTTTTTTTCTTATCTGGAATATACCTTATTTTTCCTTTACCTTTGAAGTATAGCTTTTTTGATTACGACATCCTTGGTTGGGAGTTTTTCCTTCTTAAGGTATTGAGTATATCATCAAACTCTTCTGGCATTTCGGGTTCTTGAGAAATCTGATGATAATATAATTGTTTTTCTTTATATGTAACTTGACAATTTTCTCTTACTATCTTTAGGGTTATCTCATTGTCCTTCAGCTTTGACAGTTTTACTGCAACATGCTTTTATGAATATCTTTTTTTGATTCTGTCTGCTTTGAATCCTTTGAGATTTTTGTATCTGCTTATCCACATTTCTTTACAGAGCTGGGAAATTCTCAACTTTTATTTTATTTAGTGGCTTCCCAATGCCCTTTGCTTTTCTTTTCCTTCAGAAATACTTATAATGTGGATATTTGGTCATTTAATGGCGTCCCGTGTTTCAGTCACACTTGCTTCATTCTTTCTAATCCTCTACTCTTTGGTTTTTGTCTGATTATATTAAGTGGTGTCCTCAAGGTCACAAATATTTTTTTGTTTTAATTTTACTTTTGATGATGTTTACATAGTTTATTAGGGTGGGAATGGTCCAGGGTTAGGGGAATGTGGGTGAGACCATTGTTTCTACATTTTCTTTCTTCTTCCTGAATCTGGGGGAAGGGAGGATAAAAGGGGAGAAGCCGCACCCAGTGTCCCAACCGCCTCAATAACCAGGGTTGGGGAACGGCCACCTGATGTCATCCCAGCGTCCCCAATGTGGAGCATGTTCAGAGGCCTCTGCTCAAGTTGTGTTGATAATTCAGTATTTCTGAAATGCTGTTTATCTCACTGATCCAGCAATGAGGAATTCCTTCCAAGGTCCATTGGGTGATATAGATTCTCCATTTTACCAGAGTTTTGCTGTTGACACTTGGCTGGGGTATTTGACCAACCTGTTCTGCCCTCCTTCCTCTGCTATGGTACTAAATGTCCTCTGCAGGCTCCAATGGATTACCATATCCTCCATGTGCATCAGAGTATGTCATCTACCACTTCATCCAAGCCACTGAGAAATCCCAGCTCTGATACCTGAATTCCTGATCAGACCATAGATGCTGTTACTCTCCTAATGGCTTGGGTTCTGAGTCCAGATGTTAAGCTGAGGGATCCCCAAAGAAACCTTGCCCAAAGTAGTGCCATACCTGTCTTGTGTGTGCTTACTAGTCCGGGCTTCAGCTTGATCTGTCACCCACATCAGCCTATGTACACACTGGTAGTTGCAGTTTCTGGGTCAGTTCTGTTTCCAGCCCTGTCTCTTAGGTAAACCAATGCAGCCTAGCCCAACCCAGCCAACTACACACACTTGACCCTCACACACACCAGTGTGAGATTCAGCCTCATTGGCGTGACCCCCAGTAACCCTCCCTAGACTTGCCCCCAGTTCTAGTTCCTGTATTTGCCAGTATGTGCAGCAAACTGGTCCAAGCTGTCCCACATCCCGTTCAGTTCTTGTATACATCAATGGGTGTTGAAGACTAACTCAACCCAACCAATTCCACTGTCCAGCCGACATTCATGTTGGCAGGTGCCACCACCTGTTCAGCCAGGCCTACTTCCCATCCTTGGTTCTCATGCTCACCAGTGGGAGTTGCAACCGACTCTCAGTCCCGGATCTTGCACTCTCCAAGTGGTTGTGTAGTTTAGCTTGAAGGTTAGAAATCCTTATGCTAAGGGAAATGAGCCAATCCCAAAAGGTTAAATACCACATGTTTGCCTTAATTTAAGATAATATGATGTTATGTATAACATGTTATGTTTTGAATGTTATATGTTGTGTATAAACTAAAATTGAAGTATAGGTGAGGTGGTCACAGAAGGTGACTGGGAACTCGCATTTACTTTTAACATATTGGTTACTCATTACTATGTCAATTAATTCCATAATTATGTAAATTTTTGCTGATGGTATGTTGGAGCTTTCAATTGACTGGGATGATACTCTGCTGGCTCTGTCATCAGACCAGAGAGGGTATACCTAAGAAGCCGTTGACCTTGACTGGACAATAAGATGCTGGACTCTATGTTTGGTATACGCTTGCAATGGGGGAATCTCAACTGAACTTGAGCTGTGGTTATGCAACTAGGTGGAGGAATCCACCATGGTGGGAGGGTTTGGGGAGGGGTGGGGAGAACCCAAGTATCTATGTAATTTTGTCACATAATACAATGTAATTACTGAAGTTAAATAATAAATAATTTAAAAAAAATACCAAAACATCCTAAAAAAAAAAAAAGAAATCCTTGACTTTACTTCGTCTATTCTCTTAATTGTTTGCTTGTTTGTATATCAATGCTCTTAGTTTTTTTGTTTCACTGAATGAAGAGTCCATTGCCAAAATTTATATTTGGTTCTTATTCATGTTCTTAGTAATGTTTCATCCATATCATTCAATGATTACCTCATTTCTTTAATCTATTTCCTTGTGTCACATGAGTTTTCTTACAGTTATTTTGAATTCTGCTATTTGACCTAACGATCTAATGCTATTTGATCTAATGCTAGAAGATTGTTTTGTTATTTTGGAAGTGTTATACTACCTTTCTTCTTCACATCTCCTGTATCCCTCTTTTACCATCTGCACATCAGGTGTAGTTATTCTTTCCTAATCGAGTGGGACTTCTTGGAACAGAGTTTATGGTGTATCTGAACTGCCGGCTTTCACTTGACTTGTTGCTATGGCTCTGGGATAGGTTACCCAGAGTGTAAGTCTCTGCATGATTTCTTTTTTCTTAATGAATTTCAGTTTTGTCAGTCTTCTGAAGCTCGTAGGGCTAGAAATATGGCTTTGAGATGAATACTTATTTTCTAGGATGTATATCTTTGGTCCACTGAGAATCAATGTCTGTCTCCCTGGTGATTGCAATAGTCAGGACATTGTTCTTAGTACTGAGGGAGACACAGGTGGGTATCCCCTCGTCCTGTGCTGGAAAGCCTGAGTGATGCTGTGGCTTGTGTCATCTATTGCTGTGTCTGCAGTATGTGTGATGCAGATGGTCCTTTCCTTAGGTGCTGCTAGAAGAGTCCAACTAGTGTTGTAGCTTATACCAATTGCCCTGGTCCTGGTCCTGGGACTAGAGGATCTGGGCTGAACCCTGTGCCAATGAAACAGTGTGAGTGATTTTGCTCTGACAAGTATGAGTCCACAGAAGTGACATTCATATAGGTCCATTGTGTAGGTTCCAATGGGATTTAGAACTTTATAACTGATTGTTATCGTTATTGCTAGTTACAATAACCCCAGTGTTGTAGAGTATAGTGGAACCATTTTCCAGATCCCCCACAGTGTGGGTGGGTTCTCCTGATAAAGCTCACCTCAAGTTCTCTTAAGTCATCCACAGTCTCTGTAGCCTGTAACCAAAACTTTAATGTGGTAGTACATCTCTTTGAACAATCTACCAGAATAATTCCTTCAGGTATACTACCATTTCAACTGAAAATTCCTTTTTGCAGTAATAAAGACCATTATGGTGAAAATAATTTTTACTCAAAAAGGTTAAGAATGGAAATAAGGTGATGGATTGGATTAAAGCATCAGTTTCTAGCTCAACCAATTTAATTCTTTATGCTGGCATGATTTTGGTGGCACCTCCTAGTCCCTCATGGACTTTTGCCACATCAGACAAAACCACTGAATGGTTTTGTGTTGTCTGGCAGAATTGTTAGCTTCAGTGGTGTAGAAATGGAAACAATTTGGGAGTTGTAGGTTGAAACCGAGGTGGTTGGTTCTATGAAGTGGTATTGGTACTGAACTTTGTGTACCAGATTTATGTATATACTTACAACATTTTTTTAAGGTGGATGGCAGTGGTGGTTATTTGCATGTCTTCAGAATAGTGAAGCATTCAGCATAATTATACGTGTAAAAAGAGGTATTTTAGAACAAGATGGGTTGCATATTAACTTCAATTTTAGAATCCAACCAAAACTCATTTCATGTCTGTATAAACTATTTTAAGCCATCTTGATCTTACTAAATTTTTTTCTGCGCTCTGAAATTTCTGTACTTAAGGCCAGCTTTCCCCTAATCACTATGGGATTTGTATTCAGCGGTCTTGCTGAGTCATGTCTAGATTGGGCCCAAGAAAAGTTAATGCTGTTCTATTAGATTAAATCAATTGTACTCTTTATTTATAAATAAATTGCCGGTCCACCAAATTCACTAAGTTCTTTGGAGAGCTAACATTATACAGAGAAACTAGGGTCAACACCTTCCAAATCTTATATTAAAAGGGCATAAGGCCAAATAATAAACTGTTATAAAACGTGAAAACTTCAGATAAAACATTAAGATTAGGTTTTTAAAAATTTTTGTTTTTAATGTTCTTTACATAGTTGAGAAGGATGCATTCCCATGTAGACCTCTGCTTAGGGTGCCCAAGTCTACCTTAGTGCATCCACAGGCACACTCACTCACTACAGAGCTTGGTCAGGAGAGTGAGCCTACCTGGCCTGATTTCCATTCTCTGACGAGGCACCTGGCATTGTTGGCTGGCCCAGAGGAGCTGGCTGTCGTGTCCCTTGTGTGCGTCTGGGCATGCTGTCCACTGCACAGACATCAAAAACTTAAAATTGTATTTTTAAAAATATTTTAAAAATTTTTAATTATTTTTATTGTAAAATCAGATATACAGAAAGGAGGAGATACAAAGAGGAAGACCTTCGTGCATTGATTCACTCCCCAAAGCGGCCACAACAGGCAGAGCTGAGCTGATCCGAAGCCAGGAGCCCAGAGCCTCTTCTGGGTCTCCCACACAGGTGCAGTTCCTTAGGCTTGGGGCCGTCCTCGACTGCTTTCCCAGGTCACAAGCAGGGAGCTGGATGGGAAGTGGAGCTGCCGGGATTAGAACAGGCGCCCATAAGGTGGGCCCTCGCGTGCAAGATGAGGATTTTAGCTGCTAGGCTACCGCACCAGGCTTTAAAATTGTGTATGTAAGAACTTATTTGAAACAGATAAGTTTGAAGTCTGGTGAGAACATAGCCACATACTCTTCTGAACTTTCATAACTTTTAATCTGTCTCTTAGGCTTCTGAATGAAAGACCAGGTAAATCACGGTACTTTGTTACATCAGTTTCTAGATGTGTTAATGAAGAAATAAAGATTTGACTTTTGGTTGCAAATATTTATTTAAGCACATTAGTTCATTAATTTTATATGCAGTTATCTTTGACATATTTCAAAATAATTATAGGAAGTTGAATCTTTTTGTGCTTTTTCACTCTCTGTTTTATGAAAGTGTAGTTGTAATTGAACATAAAATTGTATATACTTGTATGTATTGTATACAACATGATATTTTGATATTTGTATATATTGTGAAATGATTACATTGAATTAATTCACATGTATTACCTTACATACTTATCACTTATTTAGGGTAGATAACACTTCTCATTTATGCTATTAGAAATTTTAAGTACATAGTACATGATTTTTAACTACAATCAATATGGAGTTTATTTCTTGAATTTTTTCATGTTGTATGACCGAAACTTTGAGCTCTCTCTACCCTCCCCCCTCCTCTCCTTCTCTGGTGCTTTGGGTCCCTTCTTTTCCAAATGTATGTAAAATAACTTTTTGAGAATGTACCTTTATGTGAGATCATGTGGTATTTGTCCTTCTGCCTTATTTCGCTGGGCATGATAGACTCCATATTAATCCATTTTGTCTAAAATGACCAGATTTTCTCCATTTAAAAGATAGACTTATGTTTCTTTGTGTATGGAGAGGATTCAAAAAGATTGTGAAGAATTTGCTTTATCCATTTTATTCTCTTTCCATTGACTTTTTGATGCCTCTCATATATATGTCTAGACCATGTTTGCTTCTTAAAAGTGTTTATTTCTTTTTAATTACATTTTTATTTTTGTTTAACTCTATATAAAGAACAAATTTCATGAATTTAGTAAATGTGATTCCAAGAATAAAGCAGTACTTTTCTTACTCTCTCTTCCTTCCTTTCCTTCCTATTAAAAAAAATTGTTAGATCACATACTTTGAATTTATTAACACAGGCTCAGTGTGCCACCAAAGAGCTATACAAGAAAAAATAGGAAGACCACTTTTTCTGCAGAAATCAGACAAGGGTTATGAGCAATAATCAAGTCACATGATGTCCGTTTCACTCAAGTACAGTAAAGGTTTTTTGTGCTCTGTAGGTTAGTACAATAAATGCAAAACTGCGCTGCTTGACTTTTCGGATCTGGCTTATATTATTGCACATAGCGGTCTCCAGTTGCATCCATTTTGTGGCAAAAGGCAAATTGCATTCTTTGTTATGGCTGAGTAGTATTCCAGTGTGTATAACAATTTCTTTGTCCAGTCAGTTGATGGATATCCGGTTTAATTCCATATCTTAGCAATTGTGAATTAAATTGCAATAATTTATAGTGTAGGGGTACAAATAGCTCTTTTGTCTGCTGATTTCATTTTGTTTGGATATATTCCCATGAGTGGAACACCCTATCATATGGTACATCTGTGTTCAGAGTTCTGAGGAATCTCCATACTGTCTTCCGTAACAGTTGTACTAGTTTAAATTTTCAGTGTATTAGAGTTCATTTCCCCTACATCCTCGTCAGCATGTTTTTTTGTGTTGTTGTTTTTCCTGCATGATATCCATTCTAACTGATTATATCTCGTCGTGATTTTTAGTTCCATCCCCCTGGTAGCTAGTAATCCTGAGCAGTTTTTAATGTTGTCTGTTGGCCATTTGATTTTCATCCTTTGAAAAATGCCTCTTTGTTTCCTTTGCCTATTTCTTAACTGAACTGTTTGCTTTGTTGTTGAATTTCTTCAGCTCCTCAGATGTGTAATTTGCAAATATTTTTCTGATTCTGTAGGTGGCCTCCTCACTTTGTTGAGTGTTTCCTTTGCTGTGTAGAAGCTTAGCTTGATGCAATCACGTTTTTTCTATCTTTGTTTTTATTGCCTGTGCTTTTGTGATGCCTATGCAGATGTGTTGCAATGTTTTCCCATGATAATTTGATAAACTCATGTCTTAAATGTTGATGTTTTCTCCTCTGCGGTTTAATTTTTGTGTAGCGTGTAAGGTACAGGTACTATTTTCCCAATACGCTTTGTTGAAGATATGTTCTTTCTCCAGAAAGTGATTTTAGCGTATTTGTCAAAGACTAGCTGGTTGTGGATAAATGAATGAATTTCTGGTGTTTCAGTTTTATCCTGTTGATTTGCATGTCAAGTTTTGTGCCAGTATCAAGCTGTTTTGATTATAATGTCCCTGTAGTAGTATGACTTGAAATCTGGCATGCCTCCAGCTCTCTTTTTTAAAGCTATTTGAGGTCTTTTTTGTTTTTCCTAGTTCATAGTTCTGAGAATGTTGGTCATGTTTTCATTGAAATGGCATTGAATCTAAAAATCACTATAGGTAGTAGGGATAGTTTGATGATATTAACTTTTCTATGAAGATGGAAGATAATTCCACTTGTGGCCTTCTATTAATTTTCATTGTGGAGGTCTTTCATATTCTTGATTAAATTTGTTCTAGGTTATTTAAATTTTTTTATAGCTATTGTGAATGCTACTGATCTGATGAGTTCTTTTTCAGCCATGGAATTATTTGTATATAAGATGCTATTGACTTTGTGTGTTGATTTTGTATCCTGTAACTTTACCAAATTCTGATGAATTCCAATAGTTTCTTAATGTAGTCTTTTGTTTCTTGTATATGAAAGATCATGTCATCTGTAAACAGGGATAATTTGACTTCCTTATTTTCAATTTGTATCTGTTTGATTTCTTTTCTTACCTAGTGTCTCTGGCTAATACTTCCAAAACTATTCTGAACAGTAATTGTGAGAGTGGACATCCTTGTCTCTTTCAGGAACTTAGTAGAAATGCTTCCAGTTTTTCCCCATTCAACATACCTTGATCATGTTATGGTTTGTTCCTCCTATACCCAATTGGCTTAATGTTTTTGATTTTTTCTAATAATGAAATAATATTGTATTTTATGAAATGCTTTCACTGCATCTATTGAGACATTGATATGGTCTTTATTCTTTGCTTTGTTGATGTATCATTTTATCGATTTTCATAATTTGAACCATCCCCACATTTCCAGTATAAATCTCACTTGTTTAGTGTTGGCATTCTTGAAGAATGTTGTTGGATTTAATTATCTGGTGTTTTGTTGAGGTTGTTCCTATCTAAGTTCATAAAGGATATTTATAGTTCTCTTTCTTCATCGTTTTTTCTTCTGGTTCTGGAATTAAGGAAATGCTAGCCTCACAGAAGAAGTTTGGGAATATTCCCTCTCTTACCATAGAAAGATTATCTCCCTTAGAATGGTTTTTCATAGTTTTAGAAAAATTGGGATTAGTTCTTATTCAAAAGCTTGTTAGGATTCAGCAGTGAAGGTATCTGATTCTGGGCTTTTCTTTAGTGGGGAGGGTCTTTATACTGATTTTATCTCTATCTTGATTACTGGTCTATTTAGATTTTCTATTTCTTTCTGCCACAGTTTTGATAAATTGTATGTGTTTATAGAGAATCTCCCCATTTCTTCTAGATATATAAATTTGTTGTCTTATAGATATTTCAGTAATATCTGATGATCAAACTTATAAATTATGATTATCCACACCTTGTTTATTTATGTTTCTATATATGTTGCAAATTAAATCATTTTCATTTTAATTAAAAAGTCAATAAATTAATCACTCCTGATGATTCTTTTTTTTACATCAATTTTAGCATTTTATTTTTCTTTTTAAGAAATTTTTTAATCTAATTTTTAAAAAAAAGATTTATTTATTTTACTTGGAAGAGTTACAGCAAAAGAGAAAGAGAGATCTTCTATCTATTGATTCCCTCCTCAATTGGCTGCAATGTCCAGCGTGGGGCCAGTCTGAAGCTGGGAGCCAGGAGCATCCCCTTGGGTATTTCTTTTTTATGCTTTTAATTATTATTTTTTTTATTAATTACATTGCATTATGTGGCACATTTTTATATGCACTGGGATTCCCCCTACCCCTCCCCCCAAACCCTCCCCCCACGGTGGATTGCTCCACCTTATTGCATTTCCACAGTTCTACCCCTTGGGTATTTCAAGTGGGTGTGGGGTCCCAAGACGTGAGGCCATTCTCTGCTGCCCTTCAAGGCCATCAGAAATGGGGCAAATGTTGAAATGGAATCAAACTGGCACCACATGGCTTGTTAGTACCAGAGGTAGGATTGGCCTGTTTGCCAACACAAAAAACTCCCATTTTATTTATTTTAAAGGCAGAATTAGATAGAGCGAGAGATAGATTGTTCATACGCTGGCTCACATGAGAAGTGGCTGCCATGGTCAGAGCTTAGCCAGATGGAAGCCAGGACCTTGGAGCTGTGCTTGGGTAGCAGGGGCACAAGCTCCTGGGCCATCTTTCCCTGCTTTTCCAGATGTGTAAGCAGGGAGCTGGATTGGAAGTGGAGCAACTTGTTCTCAAGCAAGCTTCTCAAAAAAGCAGACAGAGGGTCTTTCTCTGTGTCTCTTCTGTCTCTAAGTCTGCCTTTCCAATAAAAACATAAAAATATTAAAAAAAAAAAAAAGACGGTATGAGGTGGAGAGTCAGAGCTAGAACAAGAGTTAGAGCAAGTGAATCAGAGAGATCTTTCATCAGCACGACCATTTGTAGCTGGGTCAAGCCACAGCCAGGAGCCAGGAGCTTTTTCCAGGTCTCTTACATTTTGGCAGGGGTAAAACACTTGGTCTTTCTTTTCGCTGCTTTTCCCAGACCATTAGCAGGGAGCAGGATTAGAAGTAGAGCAGGGTCCTAGTGCAGTGGCCTAGCAGCTAAAGTCTTCACCTTGCACGCCCGGAATCCCACATGGGTGCCGGTTCTAATCCTTACAGCCCCGATTCCCATCCACCTTCTTGCTTGTGGCCTGGGAAAGCAGTTGAGAATGGCTCAAAGCCTTGGGATCCTGCACCTGCGTGGGAGACTCAGAAGATGCTCCGGCTTCGGATCAGCTCAGCTCCAGCCCTTATGGCCACTTGGGGAGTGAATCAACGGACAAAAGCGCTTTGTCTCTGTCTCTGCTCCTCTCTGTATATCTGGCTTCCCCGTCCCCTCCCCCACAAAAGTGGAGCAGTTGGGAGAAAACATGTTTCAGCGTTTCACATGAGGCCACAATGTGAACCCTCGTGTTTGGTTTTAGGTCTGATCAAAAGCCCATCCCAATATCCTGAAGTATTTACTCTATATTTTATTATAGTCACAAAGTTTCGTGGCACATATTGAGGTCCTTATTCTATTTTCAGCAGATTGTTGTACCTCATTTGAGATGAGTCTACTTCATTCTTCTGCCTGTGTATTCCAATTGTCCTAGCAACCAATAATTAAAAAAGACTATCCCTTTTCCATGTTTTTAGCACCTTTGTAAAAGATCTGTTGGCAGCAGATACATGGGTTTACTTCTCGGGTCTCTGTTCTGATCCTTCGTTGCAGGGGTTGAGAACATGTGGCCTGTGAAGTTTAAGTCCCACAGAATCATATGACTGGGACGTGCTAAGGCAAGCATATTGGGAACTGAAAATCAGTACAGCAGGCTAATTTTTAAGTTTATAATTTTATGTGACCTATAAATAATTCTTTTTAGAGACTATTTATTGGAAAGAATTACATACAGGGAGTGGGAGTTAGAGGGAGACCTGTTCCATCTGCTGGTTCACTCCACAAATGGCTGCCGTGGTCAGGGCTAGGCCAGCCTGGAGCGAAGAGCCTGGACTCCATTTGGGTCTGCAAGCAGGTCTCCAAGTATGTGGGGCCATCTTCCACTGCTTTCTCGTACACTTTATCAGAGAGCTAGACTGGAAGTAGATCAGCTGGGATTTGAGCTAGTGCTTATATGAGGTGCAGATCCCCTCTTAAATTGCTGTCCCACAACACAGGCTTCCATTCTTGCCATGGATCACATGTCTCGATGCCAATGTTGCATCACCCCTGAGTTCCTGGATTTATTCAACATGATCATGGTTGAATTTGGTATATTAATACTTTCTTGGAGAATAGTTGTATCTTTGTTCATGAATGAATTGGACTGTAATTTTTCTCATATTGTCCTTGTCTGGCTTTGGTATCATGGTAATGTTAGCTTTGTAAAACAAGTTTGGAAGTATTCCCTGTTCTTCAGTGTTTCAGAGGAGTTAGGACAGTTGTTGTTGATTCTTCTTAAGATATTTGCTAGAATTTATCACCAAAGTCATCAAGTCCCAGAGTTTTCATTATTGGGAATTCTTTGATTACTGATTTAATCTACTTACTTGTTTTTGTTCTGTTCAGATATTATTTCTTCATGAATTACTTTGATCATTATACATTATAAGTCTTATGTTTCTAATAGCATCCTTTTTTTTCCAGGTTGTCCAATTTTTGGCATACAATTCTTTTTATCATTCTCTTTTATGAACCTTTGTGTTTCTGCAGTATCGATAGTAATGGCTTTTCTTTTATGTGTGATTACTTGTCCTCTCTCTTAAACCTAGCTAAAGATTTGTCAATTTTATGTTTTCAAAAAACTAACAAAGTTTCATTGGTCTTCTCTGTTGTTTTTCCTAGATTCTGTTTCCTTTATTTTTATTCTGATGTTTTTCTTTTTCTTAATTTTTGATGATGTTTACATAGATGATCAGGGTGGGAAGGAATGAGGGTTAGGAAAAGTGGGTGTGCTCATTGTTTCCAAATTTTCTATTTTTTTTTCTGTATCTGAGGAAGGGGGAACCTGAGGGGAGAAACCATACCCGGCCTCCCAACTGCCCCAGTACCTGGTAATGGGAACAAGCACCTGCTTCGAGGGTTCTGCCCAGCTGGTTTCACTAGTTTTGAAATGCTGTCAATCTTGCCAATCCAAGGGTGAGGGATCCCTTCCAGTGTGCATTGTTTGGCATAGTTGAACTGAGTCTCCATTTGCCGAGATGTTTGCTGGCATCGTTTGGTTGGGGTGGTTGTCCAGTTTGTTGTGTTCTCCTCTTTCCGTCCACTGCTCCGTCTTTTTCACTGAGGTCTGATATTTTTCTTTTGCTGCCTCTGAGCTTAGATTCTTCTTTTTCTAGTTTTTTTTTTTTGGGGGGGGTATAAGATTAGATTGTTTGTTTGACATCTTCCCCCTTTTATTGTAGTAAGATATCACAATAAACATCCGTCTTGGAACTTCCTGTGCTGGATCTCATAGGTTTTTGTATGTTGTTTTTCCATCTTCAGGTGTCTCTTGGATTGCTTTTTATTCTCCTTGGTTTCTTCTTTGTGCCTTTGGTGGTTCAGGAGCATGCTATTTGACGTTTGCATATTTTTGAATTTTTGAATTTTTTTCTGTTACTTATTTCCAACCTGTTACCAGTGGTACACCTAGAATAGTTTTATACACAATTTTTGTATCTATTATTTCATGTGTCTCATCTTCTTTGCCTTTCTGCTACATTATCCCACTGGAAGCTGTATGCTAAGGAGATTTATTCTACCCCTGTGCACACTAAAAGTTATTTCATTGATATTATCAATAGTGAAAAATTTGTAATATATTCATTTAAAATAACAATCTAAATAAAACTCACTAGAGGTATTTGTGGAAGCAGAGATTAAAGCTGAACACCTTCAGTGTTTATACTCCAGACCACAATTTTAACATACTTTAATACTTCAGAGAGCAGCTGCATCAATATTTGGCTGGAACTTAAAATCTGCAATGCAGTCCAAATTCCCAGCAAGATAGCTTGCGCAAAGTGATAAATGGTGCTATTGATTTAATTTAACTTGAAGTGACATATTAGAAGAGATCTTTGATAGTGATGATAATACATGTAAACCAAAGCAATTAAATGCTAAACAAAAAAGCTGCAAAATATTTTCTGTAAGAAAAGAACAGAAGAAAAATGTGGCTTTTAGGGGGCTGTGCAGCTGATTTCTGGATCTCTTGTTTGGCTCTTCCTTTTATGGTGCATGCCTTCCATTCTTATGAGATATGTTTTGAGATAAACAGAGAGAAAGAATAGCAGTCCTCACTTGACATAATAGTGGAGAGGTTCAATAACACACCACAATTAGGACCAGAATGCAGTTATCCTGTTTGCTGAGATCTGGGCCCTTTTTACTAAGGACAACTAGTTCACAAGAGACTCATAAAAAATATTTTATTTTCAAGAAAAGATATTTACAACCAAAAAAAAAAAAAAGATTTCAGTGTGTTTTTTGTTATTAGAAATGTAACCTAGATTTTTTTTATGATTTTTTTTTTTGTTGCTATTAAGCTTACAAAATAAACATACTGACTAGTTGGGTATGTGAAATACATTGACAAAAATAAAAATACAGTAAATTTTTAATCATCCAAGTATAAGCACTGGGGCCCGGCTCAGTAACCTTGTGGCTAAAGTCTTCACTTTGCATGCTCCAGGATCCCATATGGGCGCTGGTTCTAATCCTGGAGGCCCCGCTTCCCATCCAGTTCCCTGCTTGTGGCCTGGGAAAGCAGCTCAGGACACCCAAAGCCTTAGTACTATGCACCCATGTGGGAGACCCAGAAGAAGCTCCTGGCTCCTGGTTGCTGGCTCCTGGCTATGGATTGGCTTGGCTCTGGCTGTTGTGGCCACTTGGGGAGTGAATCAGAGGATGGAAGATCTTCCTCTCTGTCTCTCCTCCTCTCTGTATATCTGACTTTCCAGTAAAAATAAATAAATCTTCTTAAAAAATTTAAGCCCTAGAATATATCTACCAAACATTAGAATGTTGGTGGTATAAACAACTTTAAATGTGTATGATTTTTTGGTGTCACTTTGTTTTGTAAATACGCGTGTTTCTGCTTGAGCAAGGAATGAAGGAGATTAAGCAAATTAGAGAATGGCAGAATACAGTTGCAAAAAGAGAAAAACAAAAATTATATAACCTGACATTACAGTTGCAATGATTAATTCTGAAACATATTTTCTGAAATAATTTCACGCTTGAAGTTTTATAAAACATTCATGATTGTGCTATAATACCAATATAAACCCTAACAAGTTAATTTAAAAGAGATGGATAACAATAATAGAATTAAAATTGCTTTTGTTATGTATTATTCATTGGGTAAACTTTAGATAAGAAGTTGATTTGTCTTGTTGATTACATCCAATTTTATTTATCCAAGTTGGCTTTTGTGTTTTGTATCTCTAGTGGTCACTATTTTGAAACCTAGGTAATTTAGTAATATGGCAATCTGCAGCTGGGTTTAGAGAAAGAATTGGATCTGAGTGGGAAAAGGGCTATCTTTGCTTTGACCAAATGTTTTTATCTTTGTCAGGGTCACAGTTAAATTTCCGTTTGTCATGATTCTTTGGTGAGAGAATTATGTTATTGTTTTTTTTTTGTGTGTGTGTGTGTGTACAGTTTCAACTTGTCATTATCATGAACACTTTTAATTATTCACAAAGTGGCTCATTTTCAGCTGGTGTTCACATTGATGCTCACATTAATATTATGATTCTGGGACAGACGATTACTACATTATATTACAACAGGCACTTGGAATCCAGAAAAGGAGCCACTCACACTTTTACTTAGCAAATCTTTTGGTGTTGGAAGCAATGTGCATGTCAAAGAACTAGACGAAAAAGTACAAAGGTAGAGTAGTTTTCGCCAACAAAAAGCAGTGAGCACTTTGTGAAATTCAGGTGTAATTTATAACTTAAAAAAAGGCTGACTACTTTTACAGTGCTCACGAGACTGAACGAATAGTCTTTTTGGAAGAAAGGATGAGGACTATTTAGGTTGGCAGGTGGAGAAAATTTACAAGCCAACAATGCCTGCATAGTTACTACAGTACCTTTCCTGACACTTCATTTAACTTAGCAATATTAGGGCTAATAATACTTTAGGTTGGCAATTCGAAGGAGAACCTTATTGGAGAATAAGAAGGTAGTTCCAAGCCTCATAATTAGTTACCTTATAATACCTCAAATATCATCTTATAGTGTCTGTTTTGTGATTTCAATTAAATGGGAATCTACAGATAATATTTAGTAAGAGGTTGTTATTCCTGAGTTCAGCAGCTTATGAATCTGAAATTTGAATATATTGTAGGACTTTATTTTAAAAAATATTTATCTGTTTGAAAAGCATAGTAGCAGGGAAGGAAAGATGGAGAGAGAGATCTTTCATCTGCATGTTCACTCCCCAAATGCCTACAATAACCAGAATGAGTTAGGCTGAAAGCAGGAGCTTGGGACATCGTTATGCCTGCCTCCCTTATGGCTGATAGGGGCTCACGTACTTTGATCATCAACCACTACCTTCTTCATCACATTAGCATTAAGTTGTCCTGGAAGTGGAGGAGTCAAGACTCAAAATGGAACTCTGATTTTGTATGTATTTTAGTTATAGGATGCATACTGACATTTCAGTTAATAATTGGCTTCATTTTTGATGGTTGCTATCCCATGTTGTCTTGTTATGCAGTAGGTAGCATCATCTGGGTTTGTATAAGAACATTCTAGATGTTTTCACAGTGACAAAATTGTCTAAGAGCGTATTTCTCAGAATTTATCCCCATGGTTAAGAGACACATAATTTATATAGAAAGACAGTAGAAGAGATTAGGGAAACAAAATAAGAATATACGTGGAAAAAATTCAGAGCACTGCGTTTGAGATCAATCCATAAAGAACAAGAAGAATATATACATGAGTCGATTCTATATTAACTTAATCTGTTCACTGTTGTTCAAGTGATAAGTTGTTTTCTGACTGTAGTTTTGCAATAGTGTCCAAACCTGCTGGAAGAGACTCTATTTAGAAGAATCATACAAGTAGAAACCTTGTATGTCTTGTCCAGTGCTATGCTCAGTCTCCAAAGGGGCCCTGTACGTGGTTAAGTTCTCATCAATTACAATGATTACTTTGATATAACACATCTATAAATGACATGAAAGTTTTTATAATATGAGAACATTTAGGCATTTCCCAAATGTTAACCTCTGGCAAAAATTGCAGTCATTTTTTTCTAAAAATTCTGAATTTTTCCACTTTTCCTATACCACTTGTTAGTATTTTGTCACTGTTAGTGAACCACACTTGGCTTATCCTATAGTTTTTATACACTTCCAGCGCTAGTCACAGTCAGAAGAACAGTGAGAGTTAATGTTTATCCAATGTTCTACAATGGTTCAATACCCAGGACAAGAATCTTATCTTTTTGCTCTACAAAAGTAAAAGCTTTCATTGTTTTGCCGGCAACACCTGCTAAGAACACTAGGCTGTTTTCAAAATCACTGAGTTAGAGTTTCACCACTTTTGGCAAAGTTACTCAAATAAAAACTTGTAGATAGCTCCTGTAAATTTAATGCTTATTGAATGAAAACAATACTTCTCACTTCCAATACTGTGGAGGATGTTGCAGGGAAAATTTAAATGGAAACCATTAACATATTGTGCATTTCATATATTTCAGGTCATTTTGTTATGATTAACAATGTTTCTATCCAATGCATGTTTACAGATAAGCAATTTTAAACCTGTTATTACTATTCTATTAATTACAGAATGCAAGTATAAACTAAGAAAGCAAGATTCAAGTGAAAATCTAGGAAAGACTTTAAAAAGAAATGACCTGTTATTTATCTTTGGTCTGTTCATAGTGACTAAGAAGGGGCACAATATTGCCATGCATAGCAAAATCAAAGTCAGGTTATTGAAGCTTTAATAGCTATGATAGCTACTTTGGAATTTTTTTGTGGGGTTTTTTTTTTTTTTTTTGGTAAGTGCAAAATGTCTTTAAGCTTATTTGAGGTATAATACTCTTCAACAAACATTGTTACTGACTCCATGCTCAGCAGCTTCTTAATATACTTAATAATTTTAATTTCCTTTTTTTTTTTTACCAATTTAAGGTATAAAGTCATTCTGTCTTATTACTTACAAACATATTTTGCATCTGCATTTGTTATCATTTTTAAAAGAAATTTACTTATTCAAAAGGCAGAGTTACAGAGCTAGAAAGGGGAGAGGATGGCGGTGGAGAGACAGATCTTCTGTCTGCTCGTTTACTCCCCAAATGTCCACAATGCTTACTTAGGAAACTTCGTTTTAAAAAGTTACCTAGGTCATCTGTGTTGGGCTGTCTCGTAGAGCACCATAACCACTTTTCCTTATCCATGGAAAGTAAGTACCGATGAAGTATATTTACTTCCCAATTCTGAATGGTAGATAATTTATCTTTCTAAGGATTTTATGATCTATGTATGACAACAATAGATGAAGTATTTTATCTATCTATGTGTGTTACTTCCATGTTTGTATGTCATTTGAGTAGCTAGGCTTCTTGAGATTCAGTCCAGACAAGTTCTGCTTAAATTTGGGGGCTAGGGGTATATTTTATCTGGCATAGCCCCGTATGTAATGAGGTTATTATAGAAATTATTTTTCAGATTATTTAGCAGCAGACCAATACATTCATCTAATGATAGAATAGAATGCCTAGTATACTAAAGTAACCCAAATAGTTACAACATTTTGTGATCCTCCAAACTTTTCACTGTTTTCTGCAAGAGAACCAATTATTATATTGGGGGGTTTGTAATCTAGCTCTTGAGTCTTTATATAATTTTATTAACACATTTGTTTTTATAGTTTATACATTGTATCTCCTGCAACAGTGTTGAATTGGAACTGCCTAGTGATGGAGCAAGTTTAACAAAACCTGCATAGCTATATATTTTCTTTCCAGACAACTGTGAATTCTGGCAAACTTTTAAAGACACTTAAGCACCTCTTGTAGATGTGGTGGTTATTCAATTTCCAATATTCTTTTATTTTCTTTTTATTTATTTATTTTAATTTGAGAAGTATAGAGGCAGGACTCCATATGTTGTTTCATTCTCGGGCCTGCCATGGCAAAGGGGTATGACAGCCTGAAAATGGAAGTTTAACATCAGTAGCAGGATCCTAATGACTTGAGGCAGCAGCTCTCCTCTGGGTCTGTCAGGAAACGGAGCCTGGAAACTCATGCCAGGAACTCCGATGTTGGGTGTGGGCATCCAAAGAATGGCTTTTTTTCCCCCCGATTAATTTATTTTTATTGGAAAAGCAGATCAGATTTATGGAGATAAGGAGAGACAAAACTCTTCCATCTGCTGATCCAAATTCAGGAGCCAGGAGCTTCTTCTGAGTCTTCATGCAGGTGCAGGGTCCCAAGCTTTGAGTCATCCTTTACTGCTTTCCCAGACTGCAAGCAGGGAGCTTGTGAGGTGAGCAAGGGCAATGGAGCAGCTGGTACACACAAGGGATGCTGGCACTTGTAAAGTGAATATTTAAGCATTCAGCCATCGTGCGGGGCCCCCAAAGAATGTTTTCACCACTTGAGCAAATGCCCACTATCATTTTTTCCTTTTTCTTAGTATGTTATTAGCAATTGGATTGGAGATACAGTGAACGACATCAATGCCTATGTCATGCTAGAGATTGTGACTCTAAAATAATTTTCTGTTGGGAATATTGAGAAGAATGGAATACAGAAGGGGAAAAAACATGAAGCAGGATAGTAAAGAGGAAAAATAACATAAGATCTGGTTTGTAGAACTCATTCAAAACTCCTTTTAACTAGCTACTCACCGACATAGGGATGATGCGAGTATTTGTTTTGCAAAGCCCAGTATAAGGAGAATAGGCAGGTATTGCTTAATTCCCTTAACAGACTTAGAATAAGGAACCTTATAGATGGGAGCAGTATTAGCTGGCGTGCAAGTATCTTGTTTTATGGTTCGGTCCTCTTTTGAGAGGTCAGAGATAGTATACTGTCATGATGTTTTAGGAGTTTTGATGATGTACAAGTAGGGTTTGGTTGGTCTGGGAACTATGTGTAGGTGGCAGTTATTCTGGCTGGTCAGAACCTGAGATTTCTGTAAACAAAAATCCTTGCGACAGGGTATAGCATAAAGATGTTTTCCATGCAGGAAATAAATGAAATCATAGATTAACTGATCTGGTACACTCTAGGAACAGCTGAACCAAAAACATCCAGCCTCTAATTCATTGAGTTAATCATTAGTAAGAAGTTGGTGGGCCCGGCGCCGTGGCCTAGCAGCTAAAGTCCTCGCCTTGAACGCCCCGGGATCCCATATGGGCGCTGGTTCTAATCCCGGCAGCTCCACTGCCCATCCAGCTCCCTGCTTGTGGCCTGGGAAAGCAGTTGAGGACAGCCCAAAGCTTTGGGACCCTGCACCCGCGTGGGAGACCTGGAAGAGGTTCCAGGTTCCCGGCTTCGGATCGGGGCGCACCGACCGTTGCGGCTCACTTGGGGAGTGAATCATCGGACGAAGATCTTCCTCTCTGTCTCTCCTCCTCTCTGTATATCTAACTTTGTAATAAAAATAAATAAATCTTTAAAAAAAAAAAGAAGTTGGTATGCAGTCACCAAAGCACTGCAAAGGAGCTTCACGCTAGAGGATAGCAAAATTGGTGCCTGAAACAAGAATATATCAAAGGCATTAAGGATTAGGTTAGGGATAAGGATAAGGCGTGGTTTCAAGAGAACGAATAACTGATTGTGTTTAAATAAAGCTGAAAACCCTCTTAGTAGTAAAGGAATAATAAGAAAAACACAAAGTAACAATATAGTGTTCTGATGAAAGCAAACACAATACTTGGAAACATAAAAAGGAATCAAGAATGTGGACACTTGAGGCTATTTTGCCATTGTACTTGCCACTGGTCAGACTCTTATGAGAGTATTGTTTGTTTCTAATTCTCAGTTCTACCACTAAAGAAGGACATGGAGAACTTGGAGAAAGTTCAGACGAGGACCACAAAGATGATTAAAGGGTTGAAAAAGAAACCTAAAAGAAAAATGTTAAAGTAACAGTGATTATTATTTCAGAGAATACTTAGAGGTATTTAACTTATGCATAAAGGATAGAGACCAGATGTTTTCAATTTCTCTGAAGGTCAAATAAGAAGAAATCAATCTGAGCATAGATTTAGGTTAAATATGAGGAAAATTTTACATGTGGTATGTTCCAGCAGGTGACTCTGGAACATGTGACATCTTTGATAACACCGTGCATGCTTGTTGATAACATCAAGCAATTAACAGGATTTATGATTCTAACAGTAATTAGAATTTTGAGTGAGGAGAATTAATAGTTGATATGGGAATTCTAACTTAAGAATCAGTTAATGTGGAAATGGTGTCTGATTGCCTTGAGAGACGTTACATTAATACAGGTTGAAGTGAATTCTGAGTGTTAGTTATTGTAGTACCATGCTTCATGAAATCCCCACAGTAATCAATCTGACTTCAAAGCCAAATAAACCCACCTTTTCTTTTAACCTGACCACACTCTAGAAGAGAAGTGGCAGCTATTTACTTATTAATTAGTTGAATGGTGAATATCAATAATAAGAGAAATGATTGCATTGAAGTTTAAATAGTTGTATTCTAGATTTTAACATGTATTTATATACCTACAGTTTTTAAAACTGCTAATGTTTTTTCTAAGCATATCACTTTTGTATGCATTTTTAAAATGAAATTAAATTTTCAAAATCAGTATGGTTGCCTGACTGTATATAAAAATTATTAATTTTGGAAACCACCGAAGTATTATCTCACAGAATTAGACTATTGTTTGTTTGTGGCTAGACTTAAAAGACTCACTTACCAATGACAGAAAAATTCAATGCCTTATTGAGCAATGTTAACATGTCTATTATGTTTTTCCTTTTTTGATTTAAATAGCTTCTTTGGTTTTGAGGTTTTTGAGGAAGAAGACAAAATAGGCTATGTACGTTATTTTAAGGCAAAGAACTGTTGTGGTCTACCATGTTCTGTAGCACCAAAAAGATGGTGTGGTGTAGTAAAAAAAAAAAAAAAAAAATGGAAAGAAAGACGTTCTAGTAAAATGTGAAAAGTTATTTGTATAAACGATGTTTGTGTCACAAATAAAATAAACTGATCAGTTTTTCACTGTTTATAAACCATTTCCATTGTATGTTGATGCCAAAATCATCTCATTCCTTCCAAAAAATTTATTTTTTGATTCTTATGTGTATATTCAAGGTGTAAGGCATATTTTTATATGGACTTATTACAAATGATGAAATCACTCTAAGTCATCACCTCACATACTTCTTTTTGTGATATGAAGATTTAAGAAGTACACTTAGCAATTTTGAGATCTACATCATTAGCTGCAGCTGCCAAGGTATTCCTTAGGTCTCATGAACTGGCACCCATGTGGGATGCTGGCCTGATAGTCAGCAGCCTAACTCACTACTCCACAATAATTGCCCCCAAACATTGTATCTTCTGCTCAACACCTCTCTGTTCTTCTCTCCTCTCCATTACCCTTCTGATAAGCGTTTAACTCTGCTTTTGTGAGTGACTTTGTAGATCCCACTTAGATCAATATAATATTTGTCTTTCTTACCTGACTCTTCCAGATTCATGTGTATTATTTCAAATGACAGGATTCCCTTTTTCCAGGAATAGTATTCCTCATTGTATATCAGTAGATGCAGTGAACACAGAAATTAAGATATTTAGTCAACCTTCTGCTTTTAGTTGCTTTGCTTAGACACCCAGAAGTTGGATTGGTGGGTTCTATAATAATTCTCTTTTTAACTTTTCAAAGGGCTTCCATGGTTTTTCATAATGATTGTACTAATATGTATTCCCACTACCAATATGACAGGTCCTGTTTCTTCACATCAGTTTCTCATTGTGATTCCAATTGGCATTTCCCTGGTGTTTAGTGATGTTAAGCTTTCATTTTTTATATACTTGTGGTTTATTTGTTTGGTTTTTTTTTTAAAGAATTGTCAGTTTAGATCCGTGGCCCATTTTTTAAACTGAGTGATTAATTTTCTCACTAATGAATTTGAGTTGCTTTTAGTTTTCAGTTAATCTCTTATCAGATACGCGGTTTCCAAGTATTTTCTCCCAATCTGCAGATTATTTAAAGTCATTTTACAATCTTTCATTTGTTTGTTTGTTATGGAGAGTGGTTTGCATTCCTGCCAATGTTAGGATAAAATAATTTTTCTTGGGGTAGGCACAGTGGTGTATCAGCCTAAGCCTCCGGCTCTGGCATAGCATCTCATATGGGCACCAATTCATGTCCTCACTCCCCCGCTTCTCACCCAGATCCCTGCTAATAGCAGGGGACAGCATTCTAAAATGGCCCATATCCTTGGGCCCCTGCATCCACGTGGCAGATCCAGAAGAAGTCCTGGCTTCTAGCTTCAGAGCAGGCCAGCTTTGGCCGTGGCAACCATTTGAAGAGTGAACCATCAGATGGAAGATCTCTCCATGGTTTTCCATCTCCCTTTCTGTATTTATGACTTTGAAATAAAATAAATAAGTCTTTAATAAAGTAATAGCAATTTTTCTCAGCAATTTCACTGTAATTTTCTTTTTTTAAGTGAAGTGAACTATATATGCTGCTCCCTTTGTTTGGGTAAAGAAAGCAGAAAAGATTTGTCACTATCACTTAGCTTTCAATACATAGGAGAGGAAATTTTTCTTTCATTCTACCCATCTGAGTTTCATGGCTAAAGCCCTTGTGCTAAAGATAAACCGACAAGATGAAAATGTGCAGATGTATTTAATGTAAGCTTTATGTGGCCTTGGCGCCTTCATAAATAATTGAAGACTTAGTTAAATTTGAGCATTTTTAAAATAGTATGATGAAAAGTGAAGAGGTGTGGAGAAATATGATATAGAAAAGAGGGTGTGATCTAAGGATTTAAATTGATAGAAACTTAAGATGACCATTCATATCTTCCATGTCTCTTCTTGTTCAATAAGGATGTCTCTCACTTCCAGTACTGCCCTGTCCTTTTCACATGAGGGTCTCATTGCCTGCTTCTGCTTTTATGACATGCTTGAGGAGGATAGGGTGGAAAGACAGTAACAGTGGCCTTGCTTCTGCCGTCTTCTCAGATTCCTTCTGCTTAAGATATTTAATATGCCAAAGTGCCGTATTTTGGGTTATCATGTCCTGCACCTCCATCACCACCTCATTGAGGAGAACTAAAGGAGGGGATACAGTATATAGGACAACTGTTTAGAAATAAGTGTATGACTTAGTGTTCCTCAAAAGAGATGTACAGTCTAGATGTTTGAGTCAATCCATTTTCAAAACTCAGTTACCAAAAGTTGTCTATATATGGATTTGTATTACATAGGAGTGAGATGTAGTTGCAACAAAACTTTTAAGAACCAATTAAGGTGTTTCATTATTATAAGGTAGTGCTGTTTTTTTAGGACTTAATTATATTTTAGCCAGTGTCTTTTACTAGCTATGCCTAGCCAAAACAGATCAGGAGATTGAAGGATTGAAACCATCCATACGAGAAAGTGTATCAATGTTGAGGTCATAGATGTTACAACAATGTGTGGTTTTCATCTTAATCCGTCCAACCTCTTCATGAATTTAGGGTGAGGAAATGACAACATGTGCCTTCGTCTACCACTTACCGAAAAGCAGAACCCTGAGAACCTTTAAGTACATTCCCAAAGATTGTATTCCTTCAACCTTTTAAAATCTACCCTTTCAGGAAAAGGATATAAAACAAAATATGTTCTTAAGAAAGTATTGTTTTTCCATCTAAATTCAGAGAGCTTTTTCTAATATTTCAGCTTGTCTTTCAGTTCTACTGAATTTTTTAACCCACCCTGAAATTTAGATCATAATGCCAAGGTTAGAGTTCTGGCCACATCCGGCTCATCAAGATTTGATGTTGACTGACTTGTGTAAAGGGAGCTGTCAGTCTATGCTAAAGCAGGATATGTCCTCAAAGCATGCAGCTAGATCTTTGGGATCAGGCAAATTTTCTCCAAGAAGTTTAGGTCTGGAAGAAAATAAGGTTAGGCCCAAATTATGGCACAGGAGGGTTGATGTGATGCGAGTGAAAATCAATACAAGGTACAAATATGAAAGGAGAAAAGAAGAGTAGCAGGGAGAGGTGTCTGAGAATAATCATTGTAGCATAAAGGCCAGTTATATATGAAGGCAAAATGGGAGAAGACTGAGTACTACTCAAGGACTTGAACTAAACGATTCATACTTGAGGTAAGTTGAGAGACAGTGTTTTAAATATATTCCAGCTATAGAATAGATGACTCACAAAGTTTTTCATATTTGTAGAAATATGGGATTGATAATAATGAGAGTAGTTTTCAGAAAAGGAAATAATCAGGTTTTTATATGTAAAAGGAAGCAAAATAGGAATAAGAAAATGGGTAGGGGCCTGGCGGCGTGGCCTAACGGCTGAAGTCCTCGCCTTTAATGCCCCGGGATCCCATATGGGCACTGGTTCTAATCCCGGCAGCTTCACTTCCCATCCAGCTCCCTGCTTGTGGCCTGTGAAAGCAGTCAAGGACGGCCCAAAGCTTTAGGACCCTGCACCCATGTGGGAGACCCGGAAGAGGTTCCAGGTTCCCGGCTTCGGACTGGCGCACACCAGCCATTGCGGCTCACTTGGGGAGTGAAACATCGGATGGAAGTCTCTCCTCCTCTCTGTATATCTGACTTTGTAATAAAATAAATAAATAAATAAATAAATAAATAAATAAATAAATAAATAAATAAAGTGGGTAAAATAGGAAATAACAGAAGAGGACATTAAAAAGAATAAGAGAATTGTAAGGTTACAAAATATCAAAATAATAGAACTAAGGTGATGAAAAATTTAAAAACTGTCGTCAGTGAATACTATCCATTAGACTTATTATTTTGGTATGAACAAGTAGCCAAATATGGAGCAAAATACACAGTGTGAGTAGAGAAAAATATTTATATTCATCATTTATATATTGGTAAGAAAATTCAAAGCAGTTGAGAAAATTTACTTTGAATAGAAACTGGTTTCTTATGTTTATAATTTTCAAGTTGTAAAGCAAATATATCTTGATTATATATTACATAATTTATATAAAAGCTAATCTTTTAGCCATGTCTGAAGTTGTTTTTTGTTCAGTCTGTTTCTACTGTTCTGTGATATGTATTCACAGAAGACAATAAGAATAGTTAAGAGAGATGAATATGTTTTAGGGCTTGTGTAATGTTGGATAAAGCCACATATAAATTATTTTTATTACTCCATTATTTTTTGGCTTTTATTCATTAGGAATGTCTGTAGCAATCTGATGGAAGCTGATATGTTCAGGAATACTGTTTGGGAGAGGGTAGTTATCAGTTCTGGTGAAGGGGATTTCTGGGCCAAATTCTGTCATACGCAAAAATATTTAGTAAGAAGGCACAAAATAGTTGATCGTCCTTATTTTACAAGCTCGATCCCATTTCAACTCTGTTACATGCTTTGACATCACCTTGCATGAAAAATCACTTAATATGTGTATGAAGGTATTTTAGGGACAGCATTTTTTCCCCTCATCTTAATCACCATTCACTGTAATCAACTAAATGAACAAGTGGACACACAGAGCCAATCCCAGACATTTTATCTAAATATACAGCCTATCAATCTTCCTGAATTCTTATATGCACACACACAAAGTGTGGCAGTGCCTTCCAAATGTTTTGGCTAATCTGTAGGTCTGAAACATATTTTTTCTTTGAAGAAAAACACATTTTAAATGCTTATTAACCAATCAATTGGTTAATTATCAAATGTGTGTTATGTTAGTAGAGATAGGCATATCTGAAACACTTTATTATGTAGCACTGAATATATTAAGATCATTATATTATCTCTGCTCTCCCACATATTCCTTAATTATTCTATTTCTTTATGTTCAAGAACTGTCTACACATTGTACAATGTACCATAACAAGGTTTAGGATGGGTGAAAGACATGCTTCTTAAGTTTTGTTTAGCTTTGTAAAACAGAAGTGGGAGAATGGTGAGTGGCAGAAGAGAGAAGGAAGACTGATGGATTCATGTGCATTCTAAGAAAAGCTCATATGGGGATTTGGGAATAGATTCTATTTAAACATTTATATCTGCATTACCCATGAAAAGTCTTTGTTTACATTTTCTTGAAGACTGCTGGAATGGTTTGTGTCCAAGTAACATAATAGGCATAACACAGCCTGATCACAAGATAAATTGATTGTGATACCCAGAATATATCTTCTGGCTCTTTAGTGAGTACATCATTGCACTCTGTATCTGACGTTCAAGAGTGTTCTAGACACTGCAATCCTCGGGCTTATCAATCACAAGGAAGGAGGGAGCGGGGATGAATACATGAGTAGTCCAAAGAGGTTATTACCAGGAAATAAAATCCTTTATCTCAAATGTAAAATGAATAAGACGAAGAATTTTAAAAACTAAAAATAGGCGGAGGCAATATCTGGATATTTTAATGAGTTTCAGAAACACTGTTGGTATGGTTGATTGCATTATTTGTTTCTTGAAAATACATTTTGGTCTGTTGACTGATGAATAAGAATAGTGTAAATTACTAACGCCGTACCCTAGTAGTACTAACTAGCCATTATTTACACACAGTAAAAAGGAACTTGGGTTTCCCTGAAGCTTGTGAAACTCTATTTTTTTTTAAAGACTTATTTTATTTTTATTGGAAAGTCAGATATACAGAAAGGAGGAGAGACAGAGAGAAAGATCTTCTGTCCGATGGTTCACTCCCCAAGTGAGCTGCAACGACCAGTGCTATGCTGATCCGAAGCCAGGATCCAGGAACTTTTTCCAGGTCTCCCACGCGGGTTCAGAGTGCCAAGGCTTTGGCCTGTCCTGGACTGCTTTCCTAGGACACAAGCAGGGAGCTGGATGGGGAATAGAGATGCCGGAATTAGAACTGGCACCCATATGGGACCCCGGCAGTTCAAGGTGAGGACTTTAGCCGCTAGGCCACCGTGCTGAGCCTGAAACTTAACTTTTTTAACCTAAACACCTTTCCATTTCTGGTACATAATATAGACAAATAAAAATTTTAGTCATTGAAGTTTATATTTTACCCTCTATTTAGAAGCTGTAAATACTTTTGGTTTTAAAAAAAGATCAACTTTTAAGGATATTATCCTCAAACTGCTAAATTTACATATTCAAATAGATATTGACAATGTTCTTAATACCATAATGTATATTTTTTAAATGAAGGAATGCTTTATGGACCCAATCTTTTCTTGATTTATACCGCAGTGCAGCAGTAGAGTGTCTGACCAATGCTAGAAAAGCCTTCTGTAGGGTCATGCTTTTGGCTGATTGTAAAAAGTCTTTTAAAACATTTGTGTTGTAGCCATTTTAAATTAAACTGCCTGCATCCGGCTAGAAAAAAAATATATAATTGTATTCTCCCTGCTGTGCGACATTGTTTAAAACAACAATAAAGAACCTGTGTTGGGGTTGAAGGAGCTCCAAGAAGAGTGCTTATAGTTCAGAAGTCTAAAATATAGTTTGTGGCTATAGCAGGAAGATAATCCCAGCAAGTTCAGAAAAGACTGGAAATACAAAACAACTCATTTGATTTTAGTTGAAGCAGTAGCAATCTGCAGACAGGCTGTTGTAGCTACAGAACAGTCTGGTAGATGGTCTTCTGGCACGCTAACCTTTCTTTCTCGCTGGCAGGTGTCCTACTGGCTGGCAGCCAGAGGCTGTGAGTGCAGTGCAGCCTGCGGTGTCCCCCGGAGTGCTGACAATACTGACACTCCAGCTGGCTGCTCCAAGAGAGAACTGCGATGAATATACAAAAATTATTTTACAAAATTTGATCAGATTACAAATTTCATCTCTCTTTTTCTCTCCTCCTTAGATATGATATCTGCACTTATAAAAATAAGCCCTGTGGAACACTGGGTAAGTTTTTTTTTTTGTAATAAAGGAAGGATAGTTCAGATCGCCTTCTTGGATCACTAACTTTACCCTTTATCATTTCATTTGGTCATTATTCTCTGTTGCACATTGGAAATTACCCCAAAATGGTTAAAAACTGATCTTCTATGGGTATATCATTTAGTAGGAAACACATACTTATCCCTGCAATAAATACTAGTTAAGCTCACTGGCTTTGTCCCCTGAAAACTAGAATGATGATTAGAAACAAAAGAAACTATTCAAAGTCATTAAATAAAAATTACAAATCAGTTATTACTTGTTTTCATATAATTAATCTCTGTCATGTGTTTCCCATAAAGCACCAAGGAATCTGAGAGCAAATGAAAGCAACCAGCATCTTAAAATCAAGGCTAGGCAAGAAAAAGGGAAAAAGAAAAACCCAGGGGTTTTTAAAAGGAACTTATGCAGTACAACACTTCTTTTGATTCACTTTTGGGGAAGAAATATAGTTTCATAAACATATTATTATAAGTTGTTAGTACTCCATCCAAATTAGCAAGCAATTTTATAAGATATTACAAGCACAAGGAGAGGGAAAGGACAGGTTTATCATCTTTTTGCACCTCCTAAAAAAATCACTTGCTTTATTTATCTACTTTTTACTTTGTTTGACAGGGAGAGTCACTGAGAGAGAGGGAGAGCGAGAGAGAGATCTTCCATCTGCTTGTTCACTTCCTAAATGCCTATACTAACTTGTGCTGGGCCAGGCTGAAACCCAGACTCTGGACTTTGATCCAGATCTCCCATATTGATGGCAGGGACCCACATTCTGGAGCCATCATCTGTGCATTAGCAGAAAGCTGTACTGGAAGCAAAGTAGCTGGGACTCAGCCAGCATTCTGAAATGGGCTGTGGGCATCCCAAGAAGCAACTTAAGCCTCTGTGCCAAAAGGGCGACCTCAGCGTCATTTGCTCCTTCTACTGTAATTCTTTCTGATTCTAGAATCGCAACAATAGCATTTTGTTACGGGACAAACATTTCATATTGATTGAGAGTTAACTGTAAATAAAGGTAGGAAATGCTAGCTAAAGTATTAAGCAGTTAAAGCTGTTTTAAGGAGCGGAAACTTTTTTTCGTAAGAGAGTTATTTCTTTTGGTCTCCTAGAGATTTTTTGCAATCTTAGAAGTTAAGTGCTTGAAGGTATATGTAGTTTCTGTATGACAAGTTTCAATTTTCTTACTTGTAAAGGTAGTTTTTGATTCCTACACATCTCCAGAAGTAGGAGAAAAAGTATCAAAACTTCTCACCTTGATTTTACCTGCCTTTTTAGGTTTCTTCCAGTCCGTTGCTCTCAGAACTTAAAGCTGTACAGGAAGTTCAAATTAGCCAGTTCTGAGTATTATAAATGGTGAAGATGCTAGTTAAAATGCATAACATGGAATATGTTCTCTTTGTTGAGACAGCTCACATCAGAAAGATTTTCTTTGCAGTATTGAGGTTAGTAAAACTGACATAACCCAACAGGGAACCCTGACCTGAAAGCCAACACCGTTGGGTTTCAAGCTCTTGTTTATCCATTTTCTTACCTGTGAGGTACAAGTATTACCTACCTTCATGCTACAGGGATGATGTGAAAGTCACTTGAGAAAGAAAATGTAAATATGTTTAGTAAAAAAATACTATAAAGATGAACAAGTACTATTTAGTGTAGAAATTCCCTATAGTATTGAACATAGTCTGCTGTATTTACCATTCATCATAAATATTGAATATGTAAGTATCAGTAAGTATTACTAAGTGCTTAGCTTAGTAAGCCATTTTAACTGTATGTCCTTAGGCTGTTTTGATTGTTGTGCTAACACCGTTCAGTTTACTGACACATTCTAAGATGACTGTATGGCTAGGCAGTATCATCAGAATGGAATCATTGTGACCTATGTGGTCCATTGTAGGCGGAAATGTTGTGTAATTGCAAATCTGGGTATATGATAGGATAATAAGAAAATTGGTGTGAAATGAATTAGCAGATAGGTTTTTTTGTTGCAAAAATTTTTGAAAATCCACACATCTTTTTCATGGAATATATTTTTCCATGAATTTTTGAAGTCCTTTCATGTGCATGGATTTCCAATTATTTGTACCAAAATAAACTTACCTTTTAATTCAATTTTCCATGAACTTTTTCTAATTGTGTATGTATAAATGTGTGTGCATATATAGAGTCTATTCTGCTTTTTGAGGGTAGATTTTATGTTTTCAATATATTTTTTTACTGTGACATTAGTATACCATTACATAGTACTTTTATTGTCATTATTGTCAAAAATTTGAGATACTATCATATACTACTTCCACTTTATTTTTCCAAAATAGTCTGTTCTGACACTTGATAGTTTAACATTAAATTCAGGAATCAATACATTGAGAATACAGTGATACATACATATCAATGCATTTTCAAGCACAACATAAGTTGTTTTAAAACTATAATTCTTTATGTATTATTTCACAGTCTTATAATGAACGCTGAGGAAGTTACACATATTTGCTCTTTCCTGTGTGGAAAGAGCACAAAACTGATCGAGCTATGACTTTCTGAGCTGTCATCTTAGTGACTTTCATTTTGAGTTTTACACTAATTTTTTAGTATTTTTTGTTCAACAATCCTACGTTCAATCGCCTAAGTTGATTTAAGGGTGAAACCATGGTCATTAAACTGAGGAAATCTAACTGACGGAAAGAGAAGCCAAACTCCGCTTCGCACAACCACACACAAGAACGTCAGTGGCTTTTCCAGCTGAGCCTTGTGAAGGACACTGGCATTTCAAATGCTCCCTTGTTTTCGTAAAGTCTTATCTCTATGTTTCAATAAGTAGCAGCTATTTCCAAAAATACTCTTCCTTATGCTGTTTTTTTAGCGGAGCTAGCAATTTTATATCAGATATCAGAAGCGAATATATGCTTCTAAATACATCTTATAAAATTGTTGACAATGTGAAAATTTAATCCCATTATACATACCAAAAAACAACCTAACAGCAACAACAAAACCCAAAGAACTGACTTGTGGAATGATGTGTTTTAAGAAACAATATTTTCATAGTAGTTTAACAACAATTGTTAGTGATTTTGTTTTTAAATACGCACTTCATGAAACTCAAAACAGAAACAGTTTTCATCCTATCTGATGAGCTGTACTGAACCCAATAGCTTAAGGTCAGATACATTTATTTTTAAGATTTTTTTTTTATTGGAAAGTCAGATTTACAGAGAGAAGGAGAGACAGAGCGGAAGTTCTCCATCCACTGGTTCTCTCTCCAAGTGGCCACAGTGGCCAGAGCTCAGCTGATCAGAAGCTAGGAGCCAGGAGCTGCTTTTGGGTCTCCCCTGTGAGGACAAGCTCTCAAGGTTTTAGGCCATCCTCTTCTGCATTCCCAGGCTACAGGCAGGTAGCTGCAAGGGAAGTGGAGCAGCTGTGAGAGGATCAGATGCTCATATCGGATCCTGGCATATGCAAGACAAGGGCTTTAGCCGCTTGGCTATGGCGCTGAGCCCATTCAGATATGATTTTTAAAATTCTGACTGGGGTGTGTATATGTGTGTGAGTGTGTGTTTCTTTGGTGGGGTTTGTAAGTGACATTCATTAAATATTTTGCTAATAAAAAAGGATCCTCTATCTCTAATCAGTTCCTCTTTCCATGTTGCTTTTTTCTGTCGCCAAGGGCTCTAAATGAATGGAAGAGCAGCACAAGAGGGCTCAGTATTTCTAACAACTCAAGGGGGCAGAACCCAGCTTTAACTCCTAACCAGTGTACAAAACTGTAGGCAAATCCTGCACCAACCTCAGCTCTGCTGCAACACAATGTAATTTTGCTGATTTTTGTAGTGGGAAATATAGAGAAACACAATGCCTAGGACTTTCTTATCAGTAAAAATACAAATTAGGTAGCATTTAGTATTTCAGACTAGTGCCATGCGGAAAGTGTACCAACAGAAAATTGCTTTTTGCCCTCAGTAAAAACTCTTTGAATTGATTGAAATCAGTTTTGTGGAAGCTAACGATGAATATTTGAGGGAAAATAGTAGGCTACTTCTAATAACATTGTTCCTATTTTTCCATAACTTATTCTAAATAACTATGATTCGGCATGTTTTATATCAGATAGCATTCTTTCTTTTACATAAAAGTTATTTTGTTGTAAATACTGTCCTAAAGCTGTTTGCTAGTTCACACAGCATGATATTCATTTGGAAATAAATATTAAAGTTTTTACATGCTAAAGTTTCCAAGGAAAGATGACCAGGAGTAACATAGCATTTCACTGGACTCATTGTGTTAACACAGTAGTTGTTGCTTTATACTAACATTAAAATGCATTGGAGGGAGTGGGAGAGAGGAATACTACAGTGAATGAATGACTTTCCTTACATTTATATATGAAGAGAAATTGTTGCATCACTATTAGGACTAATTTCAAAAGATTCAAAAAGTGTAGAGAAGGCCCATCTTTAGCAATTCTCCCTTTTTTGAATCATTCATTTTGCTTTTGTAAAAATGGCATTTTAAAAAATGATTTGGGATCCCCCTTTTTGTAACTAAAAAGTTGCTTGTATATTTTTATGAACCCACTAAATTTAAACAGATCTCTTTAGAAAAATAGTGTGGATATATTTTGCTTTCTTACTGCCTGAAGAATGTTAAAATAGAAATGCTTTCTTGAATTCCCTCTTCTGGCTCAAGTTACTAGGTGGTCCCAAGTTACCAGAAGTAAAATTTATAAATCTAACCCCTAGTCTAGACATTTTCCAGCACTGACTGCAGTTCAAAAAATATTAATGTCTAGCCGGCAAAGTGAAATTCCCCCCAGTGATTTTGCAAATGACTAGAAAGTTAACCTTTTACCAACTGTTCCTTCTGTGCATGGAGGTTATTAAAAAGAATCCAGGCATTTATAAGTATGGGCTTTTTAAGGCTGAAACACCTTGGCTTGACCCTTTGTGTCTCTTTCTGTTTGTTCAGGCTTGGCCTCTGTGGCTGGAATGTGTGAGCCTGAAAGGAGCTGCAGCATTAATGAAGACATTGGCCTGGGTTCAGCTTTTACCATTGCACATGAGATTGGTCACAAGTGAGTAAATTTAAGAAAAATCAAAATAAATTTTAGAACTCTGTGCTTTTGAGCAACTCCTCACTACTGTGTGCAAAGCCCTGGCTTACATACATTGCATTGCCATTTGGTTTGACTTTCAGTAGAGAAGGTGATCATTTTTGATGATGGGATAAGTCATCTTAAACAATGGAGACATGTAAAATCCTCCTTGTGATTCAGTGACGGGGACTGTCGGTGCTGAATATACCCTGCTAAAGTTTTGTTAAGCACATCTGAGATACTTCAGCTTTAGCTGTCTCCCCAACATCTACAGGAAATTCAGTTGTTTTCAATGATCTTGCTTTTTTCTCAAGTAACAATATATGCATACCTTTAAAATCCTTGATACTGCTACTATAACATGTATTTTTAGTTTTCACTTACCTTTCCAGACATAACATTTGTACAAACATTGCTGTGTCACTCACATCTTCAGGTGTGCTTATATGTCACTAGAAAAACAAAACTGCTTTAAAAAAAGTGTAGTGAGATATCATCCTCACTTTTTTTAGGGAAGAGCTTAAATTTTTTGAATACTTGCTTTAAATAAATCTATGCTATCCGTTGGCTTTCTCTACCCCCCGCCCCCGTTGGGAATAAATTCCTTTCTTTATTTCAAGCAGGCAATGGTAAATGTGCAAAACTATTCATAAGAAGAGAGTGAAGTTTGATAATATTTCTCCTTATTTCAGTCATTTGTGTTCCTAATATTCTAGGTGACTTGCTCTTGATTAGTCAAATTCTGATGTGCTTCTGGTGCTGTGATAAAGGTTAAACCAAACAAAATAACTTTTGATTCACTAAATTTTAATTTTATGCAGGAAAGCCCTTTTCCTCTGAAATAGAAATGTGATAGTTAACAAATGGCTAATATACCTGGTAACAGGAAAATGAGAGAAAAGCAAAACATATGTATTTTACATATATATAAAGCACACACATATAAAGTTATGGCATCAGCCTGTTTCCAAGAACTTCTGTCATTTTTTTGACTAAAGTTTTATAATACACTGTTTTGGTGGTGAAATGGAGAGGGGAAAGATCAAAAAGAAAAAAAGGAACATTTATTGTACACTTGTCTCTGAGGTAACTCCTGAGATAAATCTATGGTTGAGTTTTTTACTTTTTTAAGTAGAGATTACGATTGGGGTCAGTTTGTTACATTGCTTTAATGAATTTTTATCAGATGGATATTGCTTTAGTTATAAATTCAGATCACCAACGCGTTTTCAATCTGACATATTTTAGACACAGGAAGTCAGTATCATACTTTTAATGAATTCTTAAAAATATTGATATTCTAGTTTCCAGTGCAATCAATAGCAGGGAAACAAAAGGAAATGGCCTTTTAACCAGGCAGTTTATCTTTAACTCACTTAAGAATCTGACACTTTACTGACTGTCATAATCTGTCTCTCCTTACTGAATTTACTATATTTTGTTTATTTTGTTAGAGTCTATTCAAGTGAAAACTTAGGACAAATAAACACAATGTGTGGACACACACACACAACCTAGACACACACATACACACACATATACCTTATTATATTGTGTAACTTATTCAGTGTCAACATATGCATTTCAAGTTTCATTCTGGGATGTATTTAAAATACCTTGTATCTTGGTTGCCTCTTAGGTTTCCTAAAAATTTTTTTGTTGTGAATCCTTTTAATTCTTTTATTAAGCGCATATATATATATATTTGAAAAGCAGAGCTGCGGAGAGAAAAATCTTCCATCTGCTGGCTCACTCCTTAAATGATTACAAAAACCAGGGCCAGAACCTGACCTTAGTGTTGGCAGAAGCCCAAACATCTAGTCCATCTTTGCTGTTTTCCCAGATTCCATAGCAGGGAGTTGTTGTGGAAAAGGAGGCAGCCAGACCTCAAACCAGCACCATAAGGGATGATGGCATGGCAGTAGTTACTTAGTCCTCTATGTTCATGTCACCCCAATCCTTTGAAATCTTTTTTGTTTTAAAGATTTATTTTTTTGTTGCAAAGTCAGATATAGAGAGAGAGGAGGAAAGACAGAGAGAAACATCTTCTGTTCAATGATTCACTCCCCAAGTGGCCGCAATGGCTGGTGCTAAGATGAGACGAAGCCAGGAGCCAGGAGCTCTTCTGGGTCTCCTACGTGGGTGCAGGGTGCCAAGACTTTGGGCTGTCCTCGACTGCTTTCCCAGGCCACAAGCAGGGAGCTGGATGGGAAATGGAGCTGCGAGGACATCCATTGGCGCCCATATGGGATCCCGGAGCATGCAAGGCAAGAACTTTAGGTCATGGCGCCAGGCCCTGAATTCTTTTTTTTTTTTAAAGATTTATTTATTTTGTTACAAAGTCAGATATACAGACAGCAGGAGAGACAGAGAGGAAGATCTTCCGTCCGATGATTCACTCCCCAAGTGAGCTGCAACGGCCGGTGTGCCCCGATCCGAAGCCGGGAACCTGGAACCTCTTCCTGGCCTCCCACGCGGGTGCAGGGTCCCAAAGCCTTGGGCCGTCCTCAACTGCTTTCCCAGGCCACAAGCAGGGAGCTGGATGGGAAGTGGAGCCGCTGGGATTAGAACCAGCGCCCATATGGGATCCGGGGCGTTCAAGGCGAGGACTTTAGCCGTTAGGCCACGCCGCCAGGCCCCGGGCCCTGAATTCTTAAGGTTTATTTATTTACTTACTTATTTGAAAGGCAGAGCAAGAGAGAGACAGTAAAGGAGAGAGAAAGAGACAGATCTTGCATCTGCTGGTTCATTCCCTAAATTGCTGCTACACTCACGGCTTGACCAGGCTGAAGCTTGGAACCTGGAATTCTGAGTCCCCTAAACGGACACAGTACTTGGGCTGTCCTCCACTGCCTTCCCAAGAGGATTGGCACGAGGCTTGAGTGGAAGTTGAACACCTAGGACTTGAAAGATGAATGGTTTCTGTTATAGAAACCATTGTGAAAGGAGTTTTATCTGCGTTTAAGTAACTGTATCTCCAGAGTTAATTCTTGTTTGCAAATGTGAGTGTTAAAAAGCCAGTGAGGGAATTCCACAGAATTCTTTAGATTGAGGCTGGAAAGAATGTTTCCATACAAAAATATCACTTGAGAAACCCCCATCCTCTTTTTTCCTCCCTTCCATGGAAGCTTTTTCTCCAGGTCCAGTTGATCATGAAGACTGTGTTGTTTTGCAAATATCCTTCAGTCTTCAGAGCTAGACGGGATGTGTTGCACATATTTTATTTTTCGTTGCATCACAATTTTATTTGGTCAGTCAGAGAAAATGTCTCTAGATGAAGATCCCTTTGCTTGTGTTTAAGACTTAGGGTTTAGGTTTCAGAACTTAGCGGATCGCTTCTGGCACAATTCATGCCTCTACTTCTGAGACAAATCAGCAACCACTGAATGTATTTATCTAGTAGATTTTTCAGATCAAGCATTCTTTTTTTTTAGTGATTTCAATCGCTTATTGAATGGATAAAATAATGATTTCTGTTGGTTGATTACAATGAATAATATTTGACAATGAATTCCTAAGTAGAGAACCCCAATGGGGTCACTATACTACATGAATGTTTTTAATCTTTTTAAAATTGTATAGAATATACTTTATATCTAGTATATACTTGCCTTGGATGTATATTCCATTTGAAATAACTATGGAATAATTTTTTTCTTTGACTAGGTTTTAGTGACTACTTTTATTTCTCTCTTTTTATGAAAACTATAAATTAACATCCTTGTCAAATGGAAAGGTGAGATTTATGCTACATTTAAATGATATGTCTCTTTTTAATGTATTCTGTAAGATAAAAACACTTTGTGAAACCTTATGGGAAAATGTGTTCTTTATAGGATTTTGAGAATTATGTAGTTGCCCTGGGTATCAGAAGTTGAAAAAAGTTATACCAAAGAGAAGTGGTAAGAATTTAACCAAACATCTAGCTGTTGAGAGCACTGCACATGTGCCCTGCCCTAAGATGATGCCTGGACCCTACTTCCTCTTGGAGACAGGTTTCAGGAAGTGCCCTGTGATTGGCCCTTTCCCGCTTGCCTCAGGCATGTAAGCTGATTGGAGGATTGAGAGATAGCCAGGGGCCTTGGGGGAGGGATGAGGAGGTTCTCTGCGTAACAGAAATAACGGAATTAACTGACTTAACTGAAGGCTTCTGGGTAACGGATTTAATGGATAGGAGGGATATATAAGCCAGGGGCTTCTGCCCAAAAAGAAGGAACTGAAGGTTGGAATAAAAGTGCCTCTGAAACGCTCTCCAGTATCGGGTGATTTCTTCAGCGGGACGGGAGACACCGATATCTAGCAATTGAGAAAACTAATCTATCTGAAGTGCTCAAAAATTAATAATCTTGAGAAGAGATCTTGGGCAATGCCTTTGGTGCCATGGTTAGGATGCTGCCTGGGATGCCTGCTTCTCACATTTGTTCTCCTCCCTTTGCAGCTTTCTGCTCGTGCGCATTTTGGGGTGAAGCCTCAAAGGGTTGTTTCCCTGCTGTGGATGTGAGAGATGCAGTTTGGGTTCCCATCTCCTGTCTTCTGCCAGGCCCAGTCCTAGTAGAGTAGAAGTTGGGAGGTCCCTGTGTTAGGAGATGAGTTTTGTGTTTGTTTTTTCAAAGGAGAGAAGCAGCATCAGGAGATTTATTGTTAGGATACCTGTGTTAGGAATGTTTATCCACTTTTCATCCAGTCTTCCCTTCTCTGGTTAAGACCATGTTTATTTTGTCCTGTTGTTCCCTCACTTTCTATGTCATCCATTTACTTTTTCTCTTTTCCTTTCTTTTACTTATTTCCAGTTTAGTTTGTACTTTTTTTTTTCGTTTGTGGTAGAAGCTTCAAGAATAGATTTGGGGTCTTTGTTCTTTCATAATATAACTTAAGACTAGAAACTTGTTTTTAGCTTTAGCTTTTGTAGCAGTGGTAAGTTTTGCTGTGCTGCATTTCATTTTCATTCAGTTCAAAATTGTGTGTGTGCATGTGATTTCTACTTGGACTATCATCTTCTTGGAATATCATTTCTCCTTGAATTCTCTCACATGTAAAATACCAGTAAATGGATCATGCATCCTTGAAAAGGATAAGTGTTCTGCCGTTGTATTAGGCGTGGTGTTCCAGCATTGTCAGTTTGAGTCATCTGAGTGATAGCACTCAAAGCTTCTGTGCTTTTACAGCCATTTTTGACACGTATCTGTCAGTTTGGGAACAAGGTAATGGCATTTCCAAATGCACGGATAGCTTTGTCTATTACGTCAGTTCTGTCAGATCTTACATCATGTCTTTTGAAGTTTTCTAATTAAATGCATTCACATTTAAATTATATGTTTTTGATAATTCAGAATCTTTGTCATTTTAAGAAGGAAAAAGAAAGCAGAAGCAATACAAGAGATATGATTTTATCCTTGGGTAATATTACTTTTTCAGGAATTACGTTGCTGCATATAGCAGCTCCAAATTTAATCTTATTGTTTGCATGTCATCTTTTTTCTTTTCTGTCCTTTGAATTTGTTTATATCATTGTATTAAATGTGAAATTCTTTTAGGCGACTTACAGTTGATTTTTGCTTTCTTCATTCTGTATAAATTCCTTCAAGTTGTATTATTTCTTCCAATTACTTATAATGCGATTATTGATATACTTGATTTTGGCTGATAATGTTGCTGCTTTTTTTAGCCTTTTCCATCTGTTTGTGTTTCATTTTTCTCTTTTAGTTGAATATTTTGAAAAAATATTTCATTTTTCAGTGTATTCTACAGGTAATAGATGGAATATTCTATGAATATCATTCGAATTAGGTTGATTGATAGTACTATTCAGATCAATTGTACCTTTGTTGATTTTCTTATTTAAATGCAGTATTATTTTTTTTAAATATTTATTTATGTTTATTGGAAAGTCAGATATACAGAGAGGAGGAGAGACAGAGAGGAAGATCTTCCGTCCGATGATTCACTCCCCAAGTGAGCCGCAACGGGCCGGTGAGCGCCAGTCCGAAGCCGGGAACCAGGAACCTCTTCCGGGTCTCCCATACGGGTGCAGGGTCCCAATGCATTGGGCCATCTTCGACTGCTTTCCCAGGCCACAAGCGGGGAGCTGCATGGGAAGTGGAACCACCGGGATTAGAACTGGCACCCATATGTGATCCTGGCGCGTTCAAGGCGAGGACTTAAGCTGCTAGGCCACCACGCTGGGCCCTAAATGCAGTATTGTTACAGTAACTGAAAAAGCAGTCTCAATAATGTTTCTAACTCAAATAGTGAAATTGCATAGCTCTCCTTGAAGTTCTGTTCATTTTTTTAGTGTGCTTTCATATACTTGAAAAGCAGTGTGCCAGAGAGAAAAAAAGAGAGAACTAGAGTGCGAAAGAGACAAGACAGGCAGAAAGACAGAAAGCTTTCATCCAATGGCCCACTGCCAAAATGCCTGCTACAGCTGGGACAGTGCCAGGTGAAAGTGCGAAGCCAGGAACTCAGTCTGTGTGTTTCATTTGGATGCCAGGGACCCAAGTACCCGAGCCTTTGCCAGTGCTTCTCTGGGTGTGCATCAGCCGGAAGCTGCAGTCAGGGACCTGGGCTTTGCATACAGCTCCTATGATATGGGGGTACGCATCACAGCCTGTCTCCTGACCTCTAGGTTAAAGGACTAGCCTGGATTTTTCTGGCTTTAACTGAGTACTTTTTATGATTCCATTTTCTCTCCTCTTGTTACATAATTGTTATATTGCTTTTCATACATTTTCTTTTTACTTTCTTTAAATATTTATTTTTATTAGAAAGTCAGATTTACAGAGAGAAGGAGAAACAGAAAGATCTGTCCACTGGTTCACTCACCAAGTGGCCCCAATGGCTGGAGCTGAACTGATGCAAAGCCAGGAGCTTCTTCTGGGTCTTGGGATCACGTGGTCCCAAGACTTTAGACCATCCTCAAGTGCTTTCCCAGACCACAAACAGGGAGCTGGATGGGAAGTGAGGCTGCCGGGATTAGAACCGGCACCCATATTGGATCCTGGAGTGTTCCAGAAGAGGACTTTAGACACTAGGCTACCTTGCCAGCTCCTTTTTAAAATACTTGTAATAGTTTTTGATACGATTTATGTATTCATTTGAAAGTCAATTTTAGAAAGAGAGACAGAGAGATATGACATCTTCTGATTCACTCCCCAGGTAGGCACAGTGACCAGTGTAGAATCTAGGAGTCTGGAGCTTCTTCTTGGTCTCCCACATGGGTGGCAGGCCCCCACACACTGGGGACATCTTCTGCTGCCTTTCTAGGCCACTAGCAGTGAACTGGATTGCAAGCAGAGCAGCTAAATCCTGAAGCAGCCCCCATAATGGAGACTGGAGGCACAGGCAGCAGCTTCACTGACTAAGCCACAATGCCAGCCTGCAGTGTTGGCTTCTAAACTTGTAATAGAAAACTTTGTATATAAGATTCTCTAATAATGTATACATATGTGAGTTTACAAATAGTGTGAATCTATTTTCAGATATCACTATGCTGTTTCGTGTATAATATGTGTATCCTTATAATTTCCAGATCCTCACTGCTCTTCCTATAACATTGGTATTTTTATCTCAGTTATCCATTTATTGTAGTCTCCAACACATTATTACTATTGCTTTATTTTTTTTTAGCCTCTTTATTATTTCTTTTTGAATAATCCACTCCAATAAAGTTCTTTTATTTTGACTTTTATCACTTTATTTTTCTTTGGTTTTTATTTTAAATAATTTATTTTTGATGACGTTTACATAATAGAGAGGGTTGCATGCCTATGTGAACTGCCAGTTAGGATGGGGAAGGTTTAGGAAATGGGGGAAAGTTGATGACACAACTGCCTCCAATCTCCTTTTTTTCTTGTATCTGCAGCAAGTGGGGAGAGAAGAAAAGAGGGCCGCTCCCAGTAGCACAGCTGCATCTGTACCTGGGAATGGGGAACAGCCACCCAATATCATCCCAGGAACCCAATGTGGAGCATGTCCTGAGGATACTTTTTAAGTGGTTTGGATAGTTCTGAAATACTGTTGATTTCATTGCTCTAAGGTTGAGGAAATTCCTGCAAGATCCATTGGCTGACACAGTCCACCTTAGAGTCTCTCTTCACCCAGATATTTTCTGTCATAGCTTGGCCAGGAATGCTGTCCAATTTGTTCTGCCATCGATGTAGTGGTTGAGTTGGCCCACCTCCTGTCCTGGCCTTACACGACCAGCCCACATCCATTCCTGCACCTTATTGTTGGGTACTGCGGCCCAGCCATGCCTAGTCCAACCCCAGATCCAGCTCTCATGTGGTTCAGCATGTACCGAGACCTGGCCCAGCCTGTCCTACACCTACTCTGGCTCTTGCAAGCACCAGTAGGTGCTAGAGCCTAGCCCAGTCTAACATACTCTTGATCCAGACCAAGCTATACTTCAACCATGTCCAGCCCAGTCTGGCATCTTCATTCTGGCTTTTGCCCTCACCAGTAGGAACTGCAGCCCAGCCATGGCATCCTCTTACATCCCAACCAGGTCTGCTCCCAGCTATAGGTTTTGCCTGTGCAAGTGGCAGCTCTGACCCAGCTCTGCAAACCTGTCCCCCAGCTTGGCCTTTGCCATCAAAACTACAGCCTGGCCTGGCCTGGTCTGGCCTGGTGCCACCCCCAACCCTTCCACCAGTCTCAGCTCCTCACTGTTGGGTGCTACAGCCTAGCCCTCCCCAGCCTGCTCCCATCTCTGGCTTTCATGCAAACCTAGCCTAGCCTGGCCTCTGTGCATGGCAGTGGGCTAAGGTTTGGCCTGGTTCTGCCCAACCACAACTCCAAAGCCAACCTACACACTTGTCAACAGGTGAAGTAACCCTGCCCAGCATGGCCCACACCAGCCCTGATTCACGTGCTCACCAGCAGGAACTATGGCCCACCAGGTTGTACTTCCAGACCCAGATCTCACATGTGCCAGCAGGAGGTAGGCTCTTACCCGGCATAGTCTACTCCCTCTGTCTTGGCCTTTGTATGAGCTGGCCCCCACCAGTCCAAATTCTTGGGTGCACCTACAGGTGTTACAACCCAGCATGACCTGATACCAATCAGTGTTGGTGAGTCCCATAGTCATTCCTAGCTCATCTTGTCACTACCATCAGCCCTTGTGCAAACCAGCTGCAATGGCAGTCCCACAGGGATGAACCCATGATTCCCCCACAGAATCTGCTCCCAGACCCAGTTCTCTTGTGAGCTGGTTAGTGTCATGGTCCAACCTAACATGGTCCACATGTTGTCCTGTCACTCGCTGGTGGTTACTGTGATGAAGCCCTGCCAGGCAGGCACCCCTTACCCCGAGGCATGGCCTTTGATGCATCAGTAGGTGGTGGTGGATACCAAATAGCCCATCTTAGGTTTCCCACAAGGGTGGGTGTATTGGTTTGGCCCTAAAAAGTCCTCCAGTGTCCCTCCTCTAAACCACCCAGTTTCAGCCCCCTCATTTACCTCCAAGTGCAGTAGCCTGGTTGGTGAAAGTTCCCCAGAAGTCATTCCTCATCTGTCACATTCTTCCTGAGCAGTCCTCCCTCCCCTACAACTCCACACCCCTTCCCTGAGCAATCCGCAGGCCCCCATGCCTGCAAGCATGCATATCCCCAAGCCTTGTCTTCTGGTGGAGTGCTGTGCCAGCCTGGGTCCCTGCTGCTTATGTAGGCCCCACACACGCTTGCACATGGGTCCCCAGATCCTGTCTGCTGGCATTCCAGTGTCTGTCCCCCACATATCTTTAAAAAAAATTGAATAGGCAATTATGCTGGCACATTGGTATAGTTAACACAGATTTGGCCCTAACCAGGCGCTTACCAGCTATTAACTGTTTTTCTCCCAGTAGTGTAACACTTGGCTAGGTACAAGGCAATCTACAGCTGGGGATGATTGCTACCTTAAACAGTTATATTTTGTATCAATAAAAAGTGAGAAAATCTTATTCTCTTTTGGCTTTACTCATTCATCTTTTGATTCTCCTCCTTTATTTTTAAAAGTTTTTTTTATGTTTATGTACTTGAAAAGCAGATACAGGGCTGAGGGGAGAGAAGAAACACACATAGATAGATAGATAGATAGACAGATAGGTAGATAGATAGATCTAAGTGGCTATAACAGGACTGTGTTAAGCCAAAGCTAGAAGGCAGGAATTCCGTTGGGATCTGTCTCATGTGTGGCAGTGGCCTGAGAGCTTGGGCCATCCTCTGCTGCTTCCCAGGCTCATTAGCAGGAACTAGATCCAAAGAGGAGCCGGTGTTCCAATATGGAAGCCATTTTCTTTTGTAGGGATTGTAGTTTCTCGTCCTTTCTTTGCATATCCACAAGTTTTCCTTTTCTCTGATGGATTTTAATGGTTTTCCTTACAGTATGGGTCTTGCATTTCCTCAGCTCAGGTTTGAGAGAATCTTTCTGTATCTCTGAGGAGTATTTTAATTGGATTCACAATGTTCTCAGTTTCTGTGGTGAAGCAGAACTCTTCTCTTTCTGTGGGTGAGGTATTTCCCTCCCTACTCTGGCTTGTTTCTCAGGACTTTCTGCACTTTTGTTTTCTGAAGTTTGTGGATGATACCTCATAGAGGTAAATGTTGCAGTGTTCAACCTGTTGTATATTCTCTCAACTTTCTGAATCTGTGATTTAGTGTTGGCATTAGTGTTGGAAAAATTCTTGATTATTATTACTTTATGCATTTCTTCTCCATTATCTTTTTCTTTCTTGTAGTCCAAGTTACAAGTTACACCTTCAGGAAATGTTTCAGAGCTAATGTTCATAGATGTTGTCTTTGGGGTGTGTGTGTGTTTGTGTGTGTGTGTGTGTGATTACTGATGCCTTAACATGTCCAGTCCATACCATCAAAGGCATCCTTCATTTCTGTTAGAGTAATTCTGATACTGAGTACTTCTTTTTTGTTGTTTTTTGGAGCTTTCATCTCTGTGTACATTACCTACTTGGGTTTTTTTTTTCATGTTTTCTACGTTTTTTTCCATTAACAGCTGTTCACATGTTAAATGTGGTTATTTGAAATTCTCTACCTATGTGTGCAGCATGTTAAGCCACTGCCTATGTCACCAGCATCCCATAGGAGCACCTGTTCAGGTTCCAGCTGCTCTACTTCTCATTCAGGTCCCTACTAATGTGCCTGGGAATGCAGCAGAGGATGAGGTGCTTGGGCCTCTGCCATCCATGTGGGAGACTCTGATGAAGTTTCCTGGCTTGACCTGGCTGAACCCTAGCTTTTGTGACCCTTTGGGGAGTGACCAGTAGATGAAAGATCTCCTCTCTCCCTCTCTGTCTTGCTGAGTCTGCCTTTCAAAATATGAATGTTTTGAAAACAACTGAATCCCCCATTTTTGCTTCTAGAATCTCTGTCATAGACTGTCTACCTCGGATGCTTGTTTTAGCTGGTCTGCCTCAGCATGCCTTAAAATTATTTAAGTTTATTTCAGTGCTCTATTAGGTAAAAGGAACATGTTTGTAGTTCTAATGGGAGATAGAAAGCTTTCTGTCAGCATCTGTTAGTAAATGAAAAAAGAGTAAGTGTTTGCATTGTGAAATCTAACTCTAAAATAGGACTCCTTTAAATATTTTTTTCTCTTTGGATGAAGCAAAGGGACTTAATTGTTTTTCTGGCATGGAAATATTTTCAGTTAGTATGGCATGAAGAATTTACGCTGTCAGTTACTTAAATGTTTTTTAAATGATTTTATTGTTTATTTTATTTGAAAGTCAGATTTAGAGAGAGAGAGAAAAGGAAGAAAAGTCTCCCATCGGCTAGTTCATTCCCCACATGATTGCCATGGTATGATTTTGATTTTTTAAAAATTTGCTGAGGCTTGTTTTGTGGCCATGGAGTCATGGAGAAAGTTCAACATACTGATGAAAAAATGTGCACTCTGCATCTGTGGAATGAAAGGTTCTGCAGATATTAATTAAATCCATTTGTTTTATTGTCTGAATGAGCCCTGTTGTTTCTTTGCTGAGTTTTTGTCTCTTCGATCTGTCCACTGAGAAGTTGGTAGAGTGTTAAGGTCACCCACCAATTTTGTATTAGAGTCTTTGTCTCCCTTTGAATCCATTACTATTTGTTTCATTTTGAGCTATCCTAACATTTGTTGCATATACATTTATTATCATGACTTCTTCTTGCTGAATTGATCCCTTGATCATTATTTGGTGTCCTTCTCCATCTCTTCTAATGCTTTTTACATCAAAGACTTGATATTGGACTGGCTATACCAGCTTGTTTTTCCTTTCCATTGGCCTAGAATACCCTTTTCCATTCTTTAATTTTCAGTGTCTGCTTATCTTAGTTGGTAAGATGTGTCTCCTGTAGGCAATAAACAGATGGGTCCTGTTTTTTCATCCAGTCCACTAATCTATGTGTTTTGACTGATGGATTTAAGTCATTTACATTTACGGCTAATATTTATAGGTAGTGATTTGGTCATGTCAGTTTAGCATTGAGTTTCTACCATTTGGAATAAAATGGTTCCAGCTGGAGACCATTATGCCCAGCCAAATAAGCCAGTCCCAAAAAGAAAAATACCATGTCTTTCTTCTCTGTGATGTGAGGCAACATTATGTAAAATACAAAACAGCTAGATACAGAAGCAAACATGAAGGTAATTATATCTTTATATATTAATTGAATAATGAAAACTACCATACTGGGAAATGAAAATACGTTGCATTATGCATCTCTATTCCCAAATAGAAGGAGAACTCCCAGTGAAACTGTTAAATATGCCTTGATAATATAATGTTAGATCTTCTACCATTGCCTACACCTACGATACCATGATACACTTAGATAGCAGAATATTGTACTTGTGAATGTTGCTGAAGGACTATAATAATATAATAATATGGGGGAAAAGAGCAAGAGGGTACAATAGGGAAAGGGAAAGGAAAATGCAGGGGGAAATCCCTGAATCCCTTTACCTTCAAAATCACAGTACAGAAAATAATGCAAATAAATAAATTAATTAAAGGAACGCATCGACCGAACATTAAAAATTGTTATGTGTATGCATGTGGCAGAATAGACATCTACGTGCTTACATATGTTAATACTGTCCCGTATTTGTTCTGAAGCTCTCATTGTCACTGGTATTTCGTGTGCCAATATTAAATTGCTGTAATTAGCACGTTTTATAACACAGATTGAAGTTCTCACTTGTTCCTTAAAAATCATCATAAATCTTTATGATCCTTTACTTTCTGTACTAGTAAAAAGCAACTCTATTCTGTAACTACAAACGTAACCCCCGCTTTTTCTTCTAAAATGGTCTAGTTCCAGTACCCCCTACTGTATACCCGACAGGGTTTATTTATTGCGAAATGTTTACTAATTGATTAACCACATTTTGTCTAATTCACACCGTCAGAGTCCTGTGCATAGTTTTAAGGGTATGTTCCCAGAGAGGAGTGTAAGAGACACTGGGTTATCAGGGTTTCATGTATCCCCAAGGCCGAATGGATCTTCTCTACTCTGAAGAAATGAGCTACTGCCTTCTGTCACTAGTGCTGGTGCTATCTTGGGCCTCAGTCTCAGAATTTAGGGGAAGAAACAACAGATTCAGTTACTAAGATGTAAGGAGTATCTTTTTCACCAGGAACAAGACCGAGTCTAACTATCAGAATTTCTCAAAATTTAGAGTAGAGCTGTCCAACAACACGCTGTGTTTTGATTGTGCTTCACAAATCTAATGGACTCAATATCTTTGAATTGTCCTTAACGATGAATTGACCTGGGATCCCCTGTGTCATGTAGAGCTTTTTAGTATGTGAGAATTATGCAATTCCAGTCTTGTAATGTCAGCAATAAGGAGCAGCAAGGGAAAGGCAAAGTTTAGCAAAACTGAATGGAACTCAGAACAGCTTCTGTAGATCCCATCAAGAGACCATTTATTAGAATTGTATTTGAACCATGTGATTTCCTGCTTTTCCAAATTGAATTTCGGCTGTTGTAGTTTTTAGTTACACAAAGTCTCTATGCCTTCATTACCAATTATTAAACTATTATATGCTAAGTAGTATGAATGCAGTGCAATATGAAGCATACTTTCTTGCTCATTTTCTGTTTTCATAGCAATGAAAATAAAATCTAGCATCAAGCCATATACAGACTTAAACATTTATAAGCAGTCGCTTTGGAAGCAGTCACTCTGACAGTTTCTTACAAAGCTAGGCTAGGATGCAAGTATAGACCCATATTTGGATAAAGAAGAATTGTTTATTTCAACTGCATTAAAATTTAAAATGTAATCCAAAAACACCATCAGATAAAGATATAGGACATAATGCAGCAAAAGCTGTTTCCTACCAGAAATACATCAAGAACTTACAAATTAATACAGGAAATAATGAAATAATGCAGGAAATAATGAAAATACTTGAACACTTAAGAAATTGTAATAGTCTGTAAATAAATAAAAGATGTCTCTCTAATTAATATCCAGGGAAAAAAATCTGGCTATGTTATATATTGGTGAATATACATTATGCCAGAATTAGTGTATGAAAATATAAATTGAAAAGCTATTTGGCAGGCCTGGCACGATGGCTCAATTGGCTAATCATCTCTTTGCAAATGCTGGGATCCTGTATGGGTACCCGTTCATATTCTGGCAGCTCTACTACCTATCCAGCTCCCTGCTTGTGGCCTGGGAAAAGCAGTGGAGGGATAGCCCAAAGTCTTGGGACCCCCTTTGAAGCCTTACAAATCCAAACTATTTTCATAATAATGCTAAGATCACCTGTTAAGTTACCATGTTTAAACTGCTCTTGATCTTAGCCAAAAGGCCAAGAAGCGATACTGTGTTTAAACTGATTTTGCCGGGTCTTGTCATTTTGACTCAGCTCTGGAAGCTACTGCTTCCATCACTGGCATCCAATATCAGAGTGCCAGTTCAAGTTCCAGCTGCTCAACTTGTGATCTCTGCTGGTGCGCCTGGAAGGGAGGTGGCAAGGGCCCAAGTTCTTCAGTCCCTGCCAACCATGTGTGGGACAGCTGAATGGGCACGGGCTTCTGGCTCCAGGCTCATCTAGCTCTGGTCGATATAATCATTTGGCAAATCAAACAATGGATAAAAGAACTATCTCTCTCTGTCTCTCCCTCTTTCTGTTACTCTACCTTTTCAAATAAATATATTTTTGTAGAAAAACTAATAGTAGTTATAAATGCTGGCATTGGGCCCGGCACGATAGCGTAATGGTTAAGGTCCTCGCCTTGGACGTGCCGGGATCCCATATGAGCGCCAATTCTAATCCTGTCAGCTCCACTTCCCATCCAGCTCCCTGCTTGTGGCCTGGGAAAAGCAGTCGAGGATGGCCCAAAGCCTTGGCACCCTGCACCCATGTGGGAGACCTGGAAAAAAGTTCCCGGCTTCTAGCTTCGGATTGGCGCAACACCAGCCATTGTGGCCACTTGGGGAGTCAATCATCTGTCTCTCCTCCTCTCTGTACATCTGCGTTTCCAATAAAATAAATATATCTTTTTAAAAAAATTAAAAATAAATAAATAAATAAATAAATACTGACATCTTGGCCTGAATCAAGACAATTATATTAGTATACATTTCATTTGTCACTGTGTGCCCTTATAGTAAAACCCGTGGTAGTTTTACTTAAGAACATTCTTAGTTAGGCAACATTGTTAATTTCAGTAGATTGTAATTCTTGAATGCATGTATTTCTAATATTCTTTACACAATGAGAAGTGTGTAGTACACTAGTTCTATACCTTAGTCTAATGATTGTCACAAGGAAAAGTACTTGGGCAATTGTTTTAGATGAATTAGCTCCTCTTTTTTTTCCTGGAAAATATTTTTATTTGAAGAAAAAACAGACAAATTATGGGTAATTGGCAGAAATTAATTTGAAAATGAATGAATAAATCTTTGATAGCTTCTTAATGCTGAAATATTTTTCTGATGAGATTGATGATAATAAGGAAATCATTGAGGGGTGGGTATATGGCCTAGCATTTAAGCTACTGGATGGACTATCTATGCCAGGTTCTGGCTCCTGAATCAAGCTCCCTGCTACTAGAGGCCCTGGAAAGCAGTGACAGCGGTTCAGGTCATTGCATTCCAGTGTGGGAAAACTGGATTGAGTTCCCGGCCTGTTGCCTCTCTCTCCAGAGTCCTCCCCTGACATCCGCCCTGGTTGAGGCAGGCATTTGAAAGTACACTACTGAATGGGAGCTCACTTTCTCTCTGTCTCTCTGTCTCTTCCTCACAAATTAATAAATTTTGAAAGATCTTTGATATAGTTAGAAATCATATTGCGACTCACTATTTAAAAAAAATCAATTCCTAAATATCATCGTATTGTCAAAAGAGGACATTCACTTTAATTTGAAACAGCTCTGAAAATACTTGTTTCTTTTTTTAGCTATGTATTAGTATCAGGTAATATTTTTATCATATACTGCTTTCAGACTATCACCAGACATTGAATGAAGAAGCTGATACGAGAACATGGCTATCTTTGAACATGTTGGACACAAAAGAGATTAGCAAAACAATAACGAAAAAGTATTACCCTTTTGTTTTAGAAAATGTAAATTTTTATAAAATAAAATGGTGATTTATATTCACATCTATCAGATTTATTACTTAGAATAAATTTTTTAATTGCTTAGTTTTAATTTTACTATGATAAATTCAACTAGATGAGACATAATAAACTCGGTCTTTGGAATCTTCAGGATTTTAAAAATATGAAGGATTCCAAAGTCAAAGTAAGAAGTTCTTGAAGACATAGTCAGTGATATTCACAGTATGTGTCCATCGTAGCAGCCCCCGCATATCTCGCCAAGTCCATCACTGCAAAATAGCTAAATAAAGGCTATATTTATAATGAAGTACAGCACTGACAATAAATGATACAAACTTGGAGAGTTCAGCAGAAATGACTCATGAATTGTTGAATGAAAGAAATAAGTTATAAAAGAATATATACAAGTATGATTCTGCAGATTTTAATACCAAGTAGAATTAACAGATACTTTTAAGAAATGCAAAGTGGATGATTAACATGAAAAGCAGGACAGAGGTTCTCTCTCAGAAAAGGAACAGAAATATGAGTGTGAAGGTGAGATTGGAAAGCAATCTTTTAGTAGTTTGAAAAACATATCCTAAATTTGATAGTGACAACATGGATGTTTGCTTTATAATTACTCATTAAAATGCAAATACGCTTTTTTGCTCTCTCAAACATATATGCTATAAAATTTCATTTATTCTGAAATTGAACAAATGACTAAAACAATCTCATAAAAATAAAAATATAATGAGAAAATATGACAAGGGAGTACATTAGACAAGTGACTGATTTTACTTATGTTGCATGTGTTTCCTGCTATGAACTCAGTGTCAACAAACCATCAAGCACTTATATTACTTAAGAACCAGTTGAAGCTTATCTTTTAGAAGAACTTTCGTAAGACTCACAAAACTTTGTTCCTTGAATTCAATGATTTTTACTTGCATTTGAGTGTAAAATTTACAAATTTCACCCTGGTCTGTTATCATTAAATAGCACCAGAAAGAAATCTGAGGCTACTCTGGTTGTTTTAGCTTTTTTTTTATGATTTATTTATTTTATTACAAAGTCAGATATACAGAGAGGAGGAGACACAGAGAGGAAGATCTTCCGTCCGATGATTCACTCCCCAAGTGAGCCGCAACGGCCGGTATGCGCCAATCCGAAGCTGGGAACCAGGAACTTCTTCCAGGTCTCCCATACGGGTGCAGGGTCCCAATGCATTGGGCCGTCCTCAACTGCTTTCCCAGGCCACAAGCAGGGAGCTGGATGGGCAGTGGAGCTGCCGGGATTAGAACCGGCACCCATATGGGATCCCGGGGCATTCTAGGCGAGGACTTTAGCCGCTAGGCCACTCCGCCGGGCCCTGTTTTAGCTTTATAGGTCATTTTCTTTCACCCTAATTCCCCAAAAGATACTTTAGTTTTGAAAACCCCTAAGTTTCTTGAAATGCTGCATCACAGGCCTTTGCGGAGCCAGAATTGTTGATGGCTTCCTTCCGCCATCGTGTAGCTGGAGCTGCTTGTGGCCTCTCTCTCTTCCATAGGATCTGAGGTCTGGCGACTTGTGCTGGGGCTGTTGGAGCAAACTTGAGATTGCACTTGTGTTTGGTCCCAAGGGTGGGCGGGGAGGAAGGAGGAAAAGGCTCCAGGCTAGCGTGGTATACCTGTGGGTCATCCCTGGGATCTCAAGCAAGCACTTGTGTCCCAGGCAAGTAGAGAGGTAAGGTCCCAGACCTGCATATATACCAGAGGACTGGGTCTGGCAACCTGTCCACGATCTTGTATCCTTAGGCAGGCAGAGCTCCAGGCCAGCATATCACCCCACTATAGGACGGGACTTAGGAAGACCAGCCTCGGGAACCTATGTGCTCCTGGGCACAGGGACTATGGATTGCACAGGGAAGAAGATGTTGGGAGGTGAGGGAGGAAGGGCCACTGAAGGAGTATATGGCAGGTAAGGAATGACTTCTGGGGGATTTCCACCATCAAGGTCACTGTACTTGCAGGTAATTAAGGAGGCTGATACTGAGTGGTTTAGAGGGAGGAAGCTGGAAGACCTTTCTTGGAAGACTGATACACCCACCCAAGTGGGAAACCTGAGTTGGTCTCGTTGGCTTTGTCCACCACCGACCACCACCCACCAGCACACACCAAAGCTAGGACCCAGGGTGGGCAGGGCCAGATCACAATATCTGCTAGTGAGTGTTGGGACAGGGAATGGGTCACATTAGGCTGGGCCATGACACTACCCAGCACATAAGAGAATCAGCTCTGAGGGCAGATTCTGTGGAAGATATATGGGCCCACCCCTTGGAACTGTAATTTTCGCTGGTTAGCTTAAGAGTTGGGAGTAGTAACAGGCTGAACTAGGCATGACCGTGAAACTCTCTTGACCCTCATGGGTACTAGGGTTTAGAACAGGCTGGGCTGGTCAAGCACCTGCAAGAACACCTAAGAATGGGGTGTGGGGCAGTCCAGGTTGCAACATATACCAGCTCATACAAAGACCTGGACAGAGGGGACAAATTATGGTGGGTAAGAACGTAGCAGCAACTGGCACATGTGAGATCTGTGTCTGGGGAGTAGGCCTGGTCGGGGAACTTGGGGAACTCCCCTGGTGGGTCATAGCTCTGACTGGTGAGCATGTGATTCAGGACTGGTATTGGTCAGGCTGGGCAGGGTCGCTCCATCCATCAGCAAGTGTGTGGGTTGGATCTGGTGGGGGCAGACCAGACAGGGCCTGGCCAACCTTTGCTCACTGGCATGTGCAGGAGCCAGGCTGGAGTGTGGGTCATGATGGGCTAGGCTGTTATACCTACTGGTTTGCATGACCTAGGGATGGGAGTAGACTGGACAAGTTTAGGCTTTAGCACCCAATAGTGAGAGTTGGGACTGGGGGTAGGCTGGCACAGGCCAGGCTACAGCATCCAACAGCAAAGGCCAAGATGGGGAATAGGCTATGTGGAGCTAGATCAGAGCAACCAAAATGACACACACAAGATCTGTGGGTGGAAACAGTCCTGGTTGGGGAGCTAAGGGGACACCCCAGCTGGGTTGTGGTTTCTACTGGAGCATAAGAGCTGGAATGGGCACAGCGATCTGGGTTGGACATGATTGCAGTGTCCCTCAGTATGAGTGTGGACTGGATCTACGGTGCGCCTGACTTGGTTAGACTCCAGCACCCTCTGGTGCTCACAATAGACAGGGAGCGCATAGGATGGGCTGGGCTAGGTCTTGGTACCCACTCAATCACATGAAAGCTGAGTCTGGGACTGGAACAGGTATGGCTGGGCTGTAACATCCAACAGTAATTGCTGGAGTGGATATGGGCCGCTTGGACAATGCCACTGTTCCCTGCTGGACTAAGTCAGTCTGGGCCAAGGACCCACCAGTGTGCATGAGATCTGCCACTGGGAGGAGATTTGATAGAAGGGCTTGAAAACTCCTCTGTCAGGATGCAGTCCTTGCAGGTGACCACAAGAACCAAGTTAGGAGTAGCCCAGACAAAACCAGGTTATGGCATCCACCAGTGTACATGTGGGTCAGGTCTGGGGGTGGGTCAGGCTCAGCCCATTCATTACACTTACTGGCAGATTGGAGAATCGAGAGAGGATGCAGGGCAAGCCAGCTTAGGCCACAACACCAGCCAGTTCACATTATGAGCAGGACTGGAGGCTGGCTGGACTGGGTTAAGCTTCAGCACCTACCAGCATGATCTAGAACTGGGGGCAGGCTGAGGTAGACCAGGCTAGAGCACCTGCTGGGAAATGCCAAGCTGAGGCTGGTCATGAGAGACTGAGCCACAGCAACTACCAACACACATGAGACCTGGAGGAGAGTGGGCAAACCCGTAGGGGGTCTGTGAGGTTTCCCCTGCTGGGCCACTGCTCCAACTGGCAAGCGTGAGCCATGGGAGGGGGGCAAACCAGGCCAGGCAAGGGTATAGCTTTTGACTTTATATGAACAGGTTAGGGGGAGAGCCAGGCTGGGCTAACCAACTGTATCAACAGGTGCATGGCTGAATAAGTATAATAATACTTATTATATAAGTATAAGTGCAGACTAAGTGCAGGCTGGTAGGACTTTGTAGCAGCTTCAGCTGGAAAGAGCTGAAACTGGGGGCAAATTCTGTCAAGCTAGACACAGAACCACCTGGAGAGTGCAAGATCTGGGACTGGGAGTGGGCCCAGCAGGGAAACTGTGGTCCACTCTCTGATGGGTTGCAACTCCCACTGGTGAGCATGAGAATTAGGTCTGGCAGCAGGCCAGGATAGACAGGCAGTGGCACCTGTTGGCATGAGTGTTGGTTGGGTAGTGGTGTCGGTTGGGTTAACATAGGTTTCAATGCCTACTGGCAAGTATGAGAGCTGAATGGGATATGGGCCAGACTGGACCAGTCTGCTGCACATACTGGCAAGCACAGGAACCAGAACTGGGGGTGGGCCTAAGGAGAGTTCCTGGGGGTTGCTCTGACTAGGCTGCAGCTTCCACTGATGTGTGTGAGGGCCAAGAGTGTGGTGGGCTGGGTTGGCTTGGGCCACAGCATTCATTGGTTTATGTAAGAGATGGGGCAGAATTGACCCAACAATTGCAATGACCAGTGTGTGCTTAGGGTGATGTGGATGAGGGACTGAGCCAGACTCTGTTCTGGCAAGCACACACAAGAGTCAGGTCTGAGATCACTTTCAGATGAGATTTCTTTGGGAAACCCTGTAACTGAACTGCTGGCCTCTGAACTCCAACCATGGGGAGAATCGCATGATATGTGATCTGACCATTTAGCGCGTACGGCAGAACTGGGCCCCTCAGTGGCTTAGACATAACAGCAGACTGCGTACCTAGATGCACATTGAGGACAGTCCATTGGAGCCTGCAGAGAACATCTGGTACCATAGTAGAAGAAGGAAGTCAGACAAAATGGTCAGCTACCCTGGCCAAGAAATGACAGCAAATATCTGGGCTAATGGAACCTCTAAGGTGGACTAAGTTACCCAGTGGACTTAGTGGAAAGATTTTCTCATCATTGAATCAGTGAGATTGACAACATTTTAGAACTATTGAAACCACTTGAACAGATCCCTCAGAGCCTGATCCACATCCGGGACCCTGGAATGGTATCAGGTGACCATTCTGAGGCAGTTGCTAGGCTGGGTGTGGCTTCCCCTGTTATTTCCTCCCTTCCCCCCAGATACAGGAAGAAGAAAAAAAAAAAAAAAAACAGAAGCAAGCAAGCAAACAAACAAAAAATGTAGCTCAGTATATATTCAAATTGCATGAGGTTTTCCCAGGATATACTCATTGAATGGTTCAATGTTTATCAGAATTCAGCCTTTTTATGTCTTACTTATTTTCTTACATTGTATTGTAACATTTTGACAAGTTGTTTTGGTTCTCTTTGGGTACAGAAGCCGTATATATGTCAGACACCTATACTTTAAGACTTTTAAACCCTATCCACTTTTGTTTCGCTTTGTTTTTCACACTCATATGAGAATGCTTTTAGCAGTAGTCTAGTTTTTGGCACTTCAGCGTTGCCTTTTTCCTAATATGCTTTTGTGCTTTTCCTGATGGTTTCTTCTGATACCTCATGCTTTAATCTGCATTGCCATGTGTTCCCTTATTTTTTGTTTTTATAATATAATGACTTTTTAAAATTTGTTCAGTTTCATAGTAACAGGTGTCCAGTTTCTATGTTTTCTGAGTGGATGTGGATACAAGGAGTTTATCATATAAATATCATTCAGTTCTTTGAACTCTGTTGAATTTTTTGTCAAAATATAAAACAGTGAGTGAGTGTGCAAATAATTGATTCCCTTCTACCAACGTTTGGAGACCTGGATTGAATTCCTGATTTCTGGCCCTAGTTTGGTCTCTCTCTTTGCCTCTGCTTTTCAAATAAATTAAACTGCTTTTCTGTTATTAAAAACTAGTTTTAGCTAATAGCTCTGAAGTTGATTCAAGTACTGTAACCATCATCTTCTGTCTCCTCCTTTATACTTTAACGGGAAGCTGTATTTGGAAACAGAGTTGGTACTTTAACCCATGTACCCTGATATGGGGTGTGGGCATTCCTGGTAGTGTGCTAATGACTGAATGCCCATCCCCAATGTAACTTTTATATTGTACTTGTGAAGACCAATGTATTCTGCTAACTAATGTCTCAAACCTAATTCCACCATTTCATCCAGTGACCAGATTTAGACCAACATTGTTTCTCAATTGGTAACAGTTTTCTGACTATTCTTCCCAACCCATTATCTCCAGCATAAAATTCTTATAATGGCCTGAAATCAGGTCTAAAATAGGAATCATTTCTATATTCTTTGCTCATTAATCTTCAGTTGCTCTTACTTATAGGTCTTCAATGTCCTTTATTGCCAGGGGGACAGGTATTAATATTTACTTTCAAGATGTATTGTGTACTTATCTCTTCTCAATTGCCTTTGTAAAGTTTCTCTATCAATAATCCATATCTATTTTATATTCTAGTCACATTTCCTTGACTATACATCGTGGTGCATTTATTAGAATTTCACAATGGGAAAAATAACTTTATTTTAAGAATAACATTCAGGGCCCGGCATGGTGGCCCAGTGGCTAAAGTCCTCACTTTTAACACGCCAGGATCCCATATGGGCACTGGTTCTAATCCTGGCAGCTCCATTTCCCATCCAGCTCCCTGCTTGTGGCCTGGGAAAGCAGTCAAGTTGGGACCCTGCACCCGCGTGGGAGACATGGAGGAGGCTTCTGGCTGCTAGTTTCGGATTGGTGTAGCACCGGCCATTGCTGCTCACTTGGGGAGTGAATCATTGGACAGAAGATCTTCCTCTCTGTCTCTCCTCCTCTCTGTACATCTCCCTTTCTAATAAAAATAAGTAAATCTTTAAAAAAAAGAATAACATTTAGCCTAAACCTACCTGTGAAACATGATTAAAGGTGTTCTTATGCAATGTATGTAATTTTTAGTTAATTTTTATCACAAAATGTTGTAGTTTACATTGGTAACCCAAATTATGGTTATTGCTCATGGACTACAAGAAAAGCTTTGGGAATAAAAGAGCATCCCAATGGAAAAATCAGAATTCTTAAAGTATTGGGATTTTCCAAAATGAGTTTTGAGAACACACACATGCAAGAAAAAAAAACACACAAATTACACATGCATTTAATGTCTGTTTATTAGTGTTAATAAATGAAAACACTTCTGTGTTTGGTCTGTCAATTAGAACTGTTTTTGGCCTGTCAATTGTAACCATATTTTATGGCTGTCTTTCTGGATTTCAGCAGGATAAAGTAAGAGCAGTCTCATTTTAAAAGACAGGTTCTATCAACATTTTCAACATTTATTGTGATCTTATTAGATCTTTGCTAAATCTTAATGTGAGGATTAATCTTTCCTTTTCTGCTCAAGTGGAGATTAAATCATGTGTGATCACATGTTCAAGTGTGTGGCAAATGAAAATGGAATCAGACGTATACTGTACAATTGAATGATTGGTCGATTCGTCTCCTTAATCATAAGCTTATATTTTTTGAGAGACTCTCTATCTTAATGGAAGGCATTTGTTGATAAAACTTAACAAATAATCAGATAAGGAAATAAAGGAGTGTTCGAGATTGTTTTATTTCTTCTTCTTTTTTTCTTTCATGTTTCTCATTAAAACAGTTTTGGCATGAACCATGATGGAATTGGAAATTCCTGTGGGACAAAAGGTCATGAAGCAGCCAAGCTGATGGCAGCTCACATTACAGCAAATACCAATCCTTTCTCCTGGTCCGCCTGCAGTAGAGACTACATTACTAGCTTTTTAGAGTAAGTAATCTCTGGAGGATGATGATAAATTGCTCCAGAAGTAAGATATTGGTAGAAGCTTAATGTGTACTGCTACAAAACTTGTATAAGGAGTAACTTTTATAGGACCTTATGTATGACTGTTTCTCAAATATTTTAATATGCCCTTGAGGAAAATTTTTTCTTCGTACTCAAATGGAACTTACTGAATAAACAAGAAGAATTGTTGCAAGAATGTGTGGTTGATGATATGAATAATTATAGTTGTCCAATAAAAGCATTTCAAAAATTATAGATATATAATTTAGTAGCAGTCAGGTCAAACTTTAATGCAGTAATCATATATTTCATTTTGGGGGGGTTAAAAACATGAATATTATAGAAATACAGAAGTATCTAATAGTAACAAACAACAATGGCAACAACAAAAGCAAAAATTAAGAAAAAGCACTTTGAAAGGAAGATATAGTAAGTGGCCCATCTTTTCCACAGTTATGAAACTGTTGTGTGTTTTTTTTTCAGTCCTTAAATGTACATTTCAGGAATTTGGTTATCTGAATAGGAAGAATATGTGTTAGCTCAGATGTAACTATGTTTAAGAAAGGAGATTGTCTATTTCACCAGAATAGGGCTTCAGAATTGGACTTTGGAAACTGCTAGAAATTAGGTATACCGTTCTAACTGTATGACCTAGGACATGTTAGCTGATTTTTCTAATCTCCAGTTTGCTAATAGATGAGTTTAAGCCATATGCACATCAACAGGTGGTTTGGGCATAATTTTGTATAATGCTTTGATGTGCATAAAAGACCTACTATACTTTCATTGAATGGTAAATATGATACTTTTAGCTAGTATCAAGGCTTCAATGCTCTGTTGCTTAGCATCACTTTGCCTGCTTTGTGTCTTTATTTTCTTAAATAAGAGATCACTGAAAAAGAGGCATACATTGGACAATGGAAATTCCTTTTTGTAATTGGCTTTGTTCAAACTTTGTATTAGCACGTTTGTGTTGCAAAGATTTTGAAATTCAGATAAGTTATGTAGGAAAATATTATTTATTAAGATTTATATCTATTAAAATCAGATCAAATATTTTTAAAAGTTAGAGTTATAATTTATAAGATGTATTTTGTTCATTTGAAAGTCAGAGTGCTATAGAGAAAGGGACAGAGAGAGAAGGGGTCTTCACCCACTAGTTCACTCCACAGGTGGCTACAGTTTGCTGGAGTTGGTCAGGGCTGAAACCTGTTGCCTGCAACTCCATTCTAGTTTCCCATGACAGGAGCCCAAGGACTTGGACCATCTGCTGCTGCTTGCCTAGGTACATCAGCAGGGAGCTGCATCAGAAGTGGAACAGCTGGGCCTTGAGCCTCTACTCCAATAGGGGATGCCGACATCTCAGGTGGCGGCTTATTCCTCTATGCCATAATGCCAGCCCCCAAATCAGTATTTTCAAAATCTTCAAGCAAGATTCCAAAACATCTAGCACAGAGTTTTACTGAAAAAACCCAAAGACAAGTGAATTAGTATAATAATAAAATTGAAGGATTCCAAGTTCATTTTAGAAAGTAGTTCTTCTGAACAGCTGTATAATATACATATATGTATATTTATATATATATGAATCCTAACAAAGTCTAATCCCATTGATAATTATAACACTGCATTTGCCCAGTGCCCAAACTGTATTAGCTTCTATAAACATAAACCAAAGAGAAATTTGCTTGACATCTTCTGATGGTTTTAATTCAAAGCACCAGGAATATTATTTTCCAAGATAGTTTTAATGAAAAATTTACCTAAATTGTATTCAGTGTTAAGGATCTGCTCACCCCAGAAATTGAGCAAAATCTGGAGTTTCAACCTGAAACTGGTTCATGTTTCACCAATATAGTGAAATCTTACTGTCATGCAAAGACAAGCTGTTTAACATGCTGGGTTCTTGTACATTTTTGATGGCTGCCCTCTTGATTTTTTAAATGTGCTGTTTTCTTTTATATCCTGTTTCCATCCCGTTGACCACGGCACAGCTCACTTGCTGGGCCATCTCTCAATACTGAATACAGGACCGGAATTGGCCGCTTGCCATACACTGTGTGAAACTGTATTTAACATACTCCGAAAGGAAATTTTTAAATTGCTGCAAAATGCAGTTAAAAGAGATACACATTATTACTAATTGTGTTAAAGTGTTCCATTTATTTTAATTAAAAGATTTTATTTTTTAAAAGCATTATTTAATCTTTATCACTTCTCTGCATTTTATATATGTAAGCATGATGAATGTTGATGCAATTGTAATGGGTTTATTTATCCTGTATTTTGTAAAAATTATTTCTCTTGTGCATCCTTAGGGGACTGCACACAAATTTAAGAGCATTAAGGATGATAAATGTGAAAGACAAGAGTAGAGGCTTGGAGAAAAATTGGCTTTTTCACCCTTCTTTGATAATAAACTAAACAATTCTGATTCTAATCTGATGAAGTAATAAAAGGTTTTAAACTCAAGACCCTTTAAAAAGGTCAGTTCACTGGAGCACAAAGACATAATAATAACTTTCTTGAACTTCTTTGTTCCTTTTTATTAAGGCAGTGGACTTAATTGCTTTCACAGCCATTCGTGATATTTTTAAAAACCCAGTGATATTTTGATCAGAGATGAGGTTACATTTATATTTTATAGTCGACTCAAAAAGGTCCATAACATTTCATTTTAGCTTCTCTTGTCAAGAAACAGAAATCTTAAAAGATGAATTGTTTAGGAACCACAGCCCAGCTGACAAAATGCATACCTTTCTTTACAAAGTGACTGTATAAGCCAAAGGTTTTGGTGGATTCAAACAATGAGCTTTCTATGACTTACAGATTTACACTGTGGTCAGCTGAGAACAATCCTGTGGCCTTGAAGCGCCAGTAGAATAGATTCTCTCGTGTCATTTTGAAACACTAGGTGCTATTGGTCATTCAGGAGATGGTGTTTACCAACTCCCAATATTTTTTTTCAGATTTCTTTAACTCGGTGATTCAATAAGTGGTTCATGAATCGCCCAGAAGCCGTCCTGATTAAATAATAAAGAACCCATTTCCGTTAAAATGGACGTGTTATGCCAGCTTCTGATGTTTTCCGACGACGGCTTTGCAGGTAGTGTTCCTCCTATCTGCCTGCGGGACTTACCGATTGACGTAGGGAAGTCAACCTGGTATTACGGCTCATGCTCTTCGAGGACTATGGGCTGACTTACCAGGCAGGGAAAGGCAGCCAGATGTAAGTTAGCCCAGTTTTTCATACATTCTCCACCACTTAAAAAAAAGTACTGAGTATTTTCTTATAGAATTCAGAAATTACAGGGGATATATGAATCAACTGTTGCACTTTTTAAAATTTAAGTCTGTTAGGCTGAACTTTCAAAGGTCCGTAGCAAAATTTCCTGCAGTTTCAAGTCAAACCCAAAGTAACCATTCTTAGAGAAGCTGAACACATGCTAAGAGGCCCAATGGGACTTAAGCAGCAAGATGAGAGTAGAGTGGCAGAAGGACGTAAGATGTACAGGGTAGCAAAGGCACTACGTATTTTCTCCCTGTGAAGGTCAACACTGGACTATTAGATGGAGAAGCAGTCCTTAGAGATGAGACCTTTTAAAATGCAGCTTCCAAGAAACAGCTTAGCAAAGCACGCGTTTCCTTCCATTTGTCTGACACATTTTGTGAATCTTGTACTAAGCATTCTTTTGGACAAGTCATAATTACATATGGCAGAAATAAAGAATAAACCACCATCTTTACCTTTGGAGCCTCCTCTTCATTTGTTTTCAGATACTCCAAGTTATACTGAAGGTGCAAGAACATGTGACTTAGGATAATACATTTAGGCTTATTTTTACCTAAACGTGTTGCCTTTAGGCAAACCATAGTTAGTTTCATGACGATTGATAAGGTAGCTTGTGAAAACGTAAGAGATAAGATATCTGACGGACCAGATAGATGGTATCAGCTTGCCTGATTCGTTTTTGGTTAGTTTATATGTGTCAGCATACTTTATGAAAAGGAAAAAAACTAGAATATTCCATCATTAACTTTTTGTTGTTAAGACTGTTAAAATACATGCAGAGTTACATAGAGAGATTTATTTTTCAGACTGACCTACTTAACTGTAGACTTACAGTTTATATTTTATCGTGTAATTGTTTTAGTGAAAATAAATCTAAAATCATGATTAGGAGTATTCCTCTTATGTTCTAGTATCCAAGCCAGGAGTGCATATTTTACATAAGGGTCTTAAATTTTCGTTGAAGCTTGAACCCTGGCTCATATTCCCATTTTCAGAGCTAATTTTTGGACTATGTAAATAAAACCTCTCTAAATTAGAAGTAGGATATATAAAATGTGTCTTTCTCATCATGCTACAAAGATGTCTTTAAATGTAAATACTATCTGATTTAATATGAATTTCATAATCAAGCAAGACGCATTCTCTGAAATGAATACATATATTTTGCTTTGTCTTAGAAACATAAATTATACTTGGTATTTGATAATTTAGTTGTCATACAGGTAAGTAGGGTTGAGTTTTTAGTTGTGAAATATATGCTGCTAGGAAAATAAAAACATTTTTGCTTTTGGTGTATACAGTTTTACTCAGGAAAAATGCATCTTTACTTAACAAGAGTAATTTGTAACACCTTTGTACCACTAGTCTGTTAATGCATAGAGGTTCTATTTTCTGAGTGGAAAAATTTGTAAATGACATCAAGCCATAAACTATTTCTAGTTAAGTGTTATTTGATGACTAATTCAAGCTTGTTATGATATCACTATTAGTATTTTTTGACAATAGCCATAATACTTAGCATCATAAGAATTATGTGGTTATAAGTCAATTAGCAGATTAAATCAAAGCTCCCTATAATTTGCATTTTGTTAATGATAAGACAAGTTAAAACTAAGAAATAACAGTTCACATTCATATTTTATGGCAGGAAAAACATTTGTGCATTTGCTCCTGCAAACGTGTAATGACATTTTATCAGCATGATTTGTGATCCCCAGAAATTATAAATAATACAACTGTTTATTAATGGAACCATGGATAAGTCATTGTGGAATGATTTTAAATGGAATATATGGAGGCAATAAAACGGAAAAATAAGGGCAATTGACAGGCTACAATTGCATAAATGACGGTAATAACCTCACATAATGTGGAGCAAAAAAATGAATTCACAAAACAAAGTCTACAGCGGGACTCCTTTTACACAAAGTCCCCAAACAGGCTGACCAATAAGTGAGACGTAAAGTTACAGAGGGAAAAACAAGGGAATTGTTTTACAACATCATAGTAGTAATACCTCTGGGAAAGAAAATTAGGCTGTAGTGGAAGTTAAGCAATTGGGAATTTTCTTAGGAAAAAAAATGAAGAAAACACTTTCAGTGTTAAGCATTTATTTCTTCAATCCATATTGTCATCTTGTACTATATTTGAAATATTTTGTAATGGTAATTGGTGACTTAAAAGACATGAAAATATCCAGGATTACTGTTTTCAAAGAGTTCATTAGTAATGAGTAGGAAAGAAAAAAAGTACTTATAAATAGTAGATAAACTTTAGTAGTTTTATACAAGAGCGTTTTTGTTGTTTAAGCTTCAAATAAAAATCGCAAGAACTTAACTTGCAGGCCTTCCTAATTTGAACAAACATAGCCTAATTCATTTGAAAAGGCCACAGGTTCTTTGTAAAAGATCCATACAATTGTCTTCTAGATTTTATTTCACATGATGTTTTGTTCTGCACAAATACCCTGGAAAAGGAAATCAAGATTTGTCAAGCTGTTTTACTAGACCACGTTAGTACACACTGGCTGTAACAGCCATTTCTGGACCAAGCGGAAGCCTTCCAGGAGCTGGGAGCTTCATCCAGGTCTCCCGCAAGGTTGCAGGGGCCTAAGTCCGGGAGCATCCTCATTGCTTTCCCAGGCACATTAGCAGGGAGCTGACTAGCAAGCAAAACAGTGGAGACTGGAGCCAGCACCCAAATAAGATGCTGGTGTCGTAGATGGTGGCTTAACTTGCTATGCCACAACACTGGGCCCCATTTAAAGAGTCTGAGCAATTACTAGAAGATTGTTAATACTGGAAACAAAAATATAAAGAAATTGTCTTGGTTCCTCCAAATTTAAGCAAATTTTCAATTTACCATGAAATATTTCTTCCTCATGTATATTTTTGAATTCTTCTTTGGGTTCCACATAATACTTCCTTGAGTGTTTATGTTAATTTTCTAAATTCCTAAACATCTTGAATGGATTTGGTGTTGATATTCCTTAGGTAAATATATCCTATAGGTATTTTTATGCTATTGGTAAATATTTTTTGTTAATGCTTTTAAGTGTAGGGTACTGTACTTGGCTACCTTGGCACACAATTTATATTTTCTGTTGATTTTTAGTAGCATTTAACTTATTTTATTGCATGTTTAATTCTATCCATAGGGATATTTTAAAATTTTATTCTAAATAGAGCAGAAACAGGTGATTTAGTAGGAAAATTGAGAAGTTAAACTACTGATTCAGTCACCTCACAAATGATCTGCATTATCAAAATAATGTTACTTTTCCGTTATATCGTTGAAATATGATCTCTTTTTTCATTAACCTTATTGTATAATTTCAGATTTAGAAGAATTACATTTTCTTAAAGTTTGCATGAAATGAGAAAAAAGTTCTCACTAGTTATTATTAGTTTTTTAAGATTTATTTATTTTTGGGCCCAGCGGCGTGGCCTAGCGGCTAAAGTCCTCGCCTTGAACGCACCGGGATCCCACATGGGCGCCGCCGGTTCCTTCAGAGAGGAAGGTCTTCTGTCCCATACTCACTCCCCAAGTGGCCGCCATAGCTGGAGCTGAGCCAATCCGAAGCCAGAATCCTTTTCCGGGTCTCCCACGGAGGTGCAGGGTCCCAAGGCTTTGGGCCGTCCTGGACTACTTTCCCAGGCCATAAGCAGGGAGTTGGATGGAAAGCGGACAGCTGGGATTAGAACTGTCGCCCATATGGGATCCTGGTGCGTTCAAGGCAAGGCCTTTAACCACTGTGCTATCGTGCCGGGCCCTAGTTAGTTATTTTAAAGATTCATTTATTTATGTCTTTCAAAATCGGAGCAATTGAAACCAAGGGAGATGCCAAGAAACAAAGAGAGAAAGGAAGGGAAAAGAGAAGACAGATTAGTTTACTCTCCACTTGGCTACGATGACCAGGTCAGACAGACCCAGGCAGAAGCCAGCAGGTAGGAATGCTGTCTGGGTCTCACACCAGCACTTCATCTGCTGTCTTCCCAGGCACTTTAGCAGGAAACTGGGTTGGAAGTGCAGCAGCCGGTCACTTACTTATGGGCTACCAGGTTGCGAAGAGCAGCACGAAGGACTGTGCCACCACACCATCCCTAACCCTTACTGTTTAAAAATCTCCACTAGGAGTAGGTTTTCTCGCTGAGGTGTATGCCAATTTTTTGTTCTTAAAGTATAATGAAAAGGAAATTTAGAAGTTTTGTTAGGAAAACTGGTTAGCCGGCTGAAGAAAAGAATGTTCTCTGTTAGACATGTTCAGCAGCGACAACCAAAATGAATATAGTAGACAATAGAAACATTTTTCTATAGAAGTACAGCATTTAATGCCTCATCCAAAATATTTGACAGATTAAAAATTACTCAAGAGAGATGTAAATGAAGGGAAATGGGGTAAAAAAGACAGACTGTGTCCCCTTGGTCTTTGAATCTATATGATTCAGTTCTTAAATGGACACGATGACTAGCTGTACAAATGTACACCTTTGTAGAACACCTTAGCTTTTCTGTTTTAAGGATATGAGAAACTTTTAAGCGCATATAAAGCCTGCTGTTTCGATTCTTTCTTATACCTATGTGTAAATGAAAAGCTAGACTTTCCTAAATAACAGTTGAGGAACTTCTACTTGTGAAATTATTTTCCTTTGGCAAAGTGGATGGAAAAGATTTGGGGGGAAAAAAAAAAACATGAGTGCTGGCACAATGGACAGGAATGTTGGAAAAAATTTTTAAATGTTGGCATAGAAATTCTTTAAAAATTCTAACTTACTCACATGTGAAATGAAAGTAAAAAAGCATCTGTCCTGCTTTATGCACACTGACTAAAATAAAAACGAACCATTATATACAGCAAAGTTTAAAACGCTTGAAGGTATTCTGTCTGGCTCTTGGCGCTCTTCATGTTATTTGTTCCACTGAATTAAAATATTATGTTTGAGTGCAGGCATACTTTGAAAAGCAGAAATTAGAGAGACAAGAACATTCTCTTTTCCAATTTTGATGACCCTAGATGAAACACGAAATTTTTAAGAGACTAAACACTTCTAATTTACTTAAGAAGAGTATTTTGGATCTTGACCCCATCTGTTATTCAGCTTATTTATTAGTGAAATATTTCAAGAACCTATAGACACGTCTTCCCTCAGCATCTATTGTTCTGCCCAAAGTGGAAGTATATAAATTAGGTTTTTAAGAATTACAACCACAATTAAAAAAAAAAAAAAACTTTCCACATTTCATGTTTTTAATTCTGCTACCAGATGTGCTTATATTTGCAATAAGAAAAAAGAAGCTTGGAGCAATATAAAGTTCTGTTTTGATTCCTTTATAAATTAATTTACACCAGTGTTTCAAGGGCCAACAAGACAGTTTCACATTGTTGTCTGAGATGCTTTTATTTTATTTTTGGTGTAAAAAAATTGGAACTCTTACTCAGGTTTTAGTGAAGCAATTCTGTTGGGTTTGTGATTATTTGGGGGTAGAATACATTGTTTTGTATGAATGAAATTCATGCAAAGAGCTGAACACCTGGTCTCATAATTATGGTTGAAGTCGTCCATAGAGTACCTAATTTCCTTTGATCCTTTATGTTGAACAGTTCAGGCCGTGGTACTTGCCTTGATAATGAGCCTCCCAAGCGTGACTTTCTTTATCCAGCTGTGGCTCCAGGTCAGGTGTATGACGCCGATGAGCAATGTCGTTTCCAGTATGGATCAACCTCCCGCCAATGCAAATATGGGGTAAGAAGTCTTCATCCTTTTGTTTAGCCATTTACATACGTTGTTTTCATGACACAATTGTTATGATGGGATTATGATGGTTGCCATTTCTATAATATCTATTTCTAGATGTCTGAGTATTCTAAAATTAACGTATTTGAAACTTCTTGTGAAGGGATATGGTACAAACTTAATAACTTCTAATGTATTTATTCTTTGCATGTTGAGTTAACTTTGTCTTTTGAAATGTTGTGATTTTAAAAGCCCTCCGTAAATCCTTTTTTTCTGGTACTTTTAGCATTGAGCTAAAGGGTATTTTTACATTGGCTAGGTGCCTTTGCTTTAATTCATATTAGCTAGTACTGAGTCATTTCAAGTTGCTTCATCCACTGCCCCATTCCAACCTGATAATCAGTCAGGGACAAGATGACATTCACCCCAATAGTGAAACAAGGAAAGTTGTTGTAGAAAATTAAAAGGTAGGTATTAGAATTTACTATTTATATCTGCCTTTAAAAGTTAAAAGACAATATCAAAAATCATATAAAAAGTTCCATAGAGAAATATTGTAGTGTCTGATACAGGACACTGGTTCATAGAAGAAATACAGAATAAGCATGACAAATGAAAGAATAAATTTTCAAATGTCACATTGGTTGCCAGAAATCTTTCAAATTTGAGAAATAAGCTTAAAGTCCTGGTTACCATTTTTGTTTACAATAGTTTTCAAAATAATAGTGTCATAAAAATGATTACAAGTTTTAAAGTAATACAGACTAAACGATAGACTGTTGTCCTGCATTAATTATTGGATCTAGTAAAAGATAAAGTGATTTTCAGAATTATTTATTTTTGGTAGGCTCTGGCATTACATTTATTACACTAGCCTGAAAGGTTGTAAATGATTACCTGGATGTATAGGGCCTTGAATAAAGTATTGGTTCTCTGATTATTGTGAAAGTCTTCCATACTGTTTTTCTGTAGGGTTCCAGTTTCCTTTGTCTTTAGGTTATTCCACCCTGCATCTGTAAACCAGTCACATTTTAATCACAGCCTTTCTATATGCAAACTGGCTAGTAAATTGGAATTCATTTTAAACTGAGATTATAGATTTTCTATTAGAGTATTTTTATCTGTGTGTCCGGGAGGGACATGGACTAAGCTTCAGGCTCTTAACTTCCACCAGTCCCCACCCTGGTTGTAAGCATGTGTAAAGTGAACCAACAGGTGGGAGAGAGAAACTCTTTTTCTTTCTTACACTCTTTGTCTTCAATTCTGCTTGTTAAGCAAATAATACTAACTTTTTAAAAGTAGACTTAATCTACCTTACTGTATCTGTGTATCTCATTCATTTCAGATGATCTGATTTGAAATGAAATAAATAATTATGAAATTGTATTTTTTTTTTAGTTTATGTTCCTTACACTGTGTTTTTAAATTCTTCATGGGTTGTAAGTATAATAACTTCTGTGACAGTTATAAAAGAAAACTGCAAGGTGTAGGGAGAGACATTAGCATTTCTAAGTCTGTAATTTCATATATTTTATCATGAATCCTCTTCCCTGTCATTTGCGACAAAATATTCTTGTACCATAAAAAAAAAAAACTTAGTGTTTACTTTAGGGTATTTTTTTTACAAAGTGATATATAGCACTAACAGAGTTTCTTGAATCATGATAGATTCTTTGTAATCACTTCTACTTCTTAAATTTGTCACTGAAAGAAAAAAATGGATTTATACAATTGATAGCATCCAACCCCCTATTTTGTTTTGTTTGGCACATCCTTACAGATTTAAGCAATTCTAAACAACTTTAAAAAGTAGCTTTGAGGGTGATAGGCCAGTCAGATAAGCAAATCATATTTCAGATGTCAGGTGAAGGTAGAACTATATAGAGTCTGAATATGGCCTGCTGTATTCAACACTAAGCACAACCGTTGTGTCCCTACCACACTGGAGCTTTTCCAAAGGCTGTTAAAGAATCATGAAGTGATTTCTGTTCGACTAGCATGTCTCCAATGATGTTAGAGATTTCAGAAAGCTGTAGAATGAGTGCAGTAGTATTCAGTTTTTCACCTCTTCTGGCTATCATGTGGTCATTGCCATGTTACCAATGACTGTGTGTGTAGTCATGAAGAATCTTGCCTAAGTGTGGGGGGTCGGGTTGTTGTTAAAAAGTTATTTAGTTCTTTGAAAAAGTTACGGAGGGAAATAGGGAGACAGAGAGAAGCTGGACCTGGCAGAAACCCAGAGCCAGGTACTTTGTCTGGATCTCCCGTCTGAACAGCCAGGGGCCCATGCATGTGGGCCTTCTGCTGCTGCCTCTGCCAGGCTGTTAACAGGAAGCTGGATGAGAAGTGGAGCAACCTGGGTGCGAACCACTGCCCAGATGGGATGCCAGCATTATATGCAGCTGCTGTACGTGCTGCGCCACAGTGCTGGTCATTGCCTGAGTTCTTAATGAATTCTTAGTAAGCTGGTACCTTAATAAATGTGTTAGTTGCATTTTGGAATTTACATGAAACTTTTCTACTGAGGACAAGATTTTAAAACTTCTATTATCTTTGCATATATATTTTTATTTTGCTAGTATTTCTAAATTCCAACAGAAACAGTGAAAATACACACAAACAATAAAAACTACAGCACAATTATAGTAATGTGAAGTAGTTTCTGGTAATTATAAAGTACTTTTTAAATAAGATACTTCACAGTGCCTTAACAGAAGTCATAATAGTTCCTAGATGAAGAAACTAAAAATATAAAATATGATAGAACCAAAGCATTTAAAAAATAAGATCTCTTGGGCCCAGCGGCGTGGTCTAGCGGCTAAAGTCCTCGCCTTGAACACACCAGGATCCCATATGGGCGCCGGTTCTAATCCCGGCAGCTCCACTTCCCATCCAGCTCCCTGCTTGTGGCCTGGGAAAGCAGTCAAGGAAGGCCCAATGCATTTGGGACCCTGCACCCGCGTGGGAGACCCGGAAGAGGTTCCTGGTTCTCGGCTTTGGATCAGCGCAGCACTGGCCGTTGCGGCTCACTTGGGGAGTGAATCATCGGAAGGAAGATCTTCCTCTCTGCCTCTCCTCCTCTCTGTATATCTGACTTTTTAATAAAATAAAATAAATCTTTAAAAAAAAATAAGATCTCAACTCACTAGGTATAGTGATGTTAAGTAAAATAGAAATAGCAGATATATTTTGTTTCAGAACACTATGTAAGTTAGTTTATAACTGGTAATGTCACTAATAACTATGAATTTGAAAGTCCCTCGTCCTAAATGTCACTAGTGACTGGGAGTTTGAAAGCCCCTCGTCCTAGTCTCTTACGCAGAGAAGTGATCAGAAGACCTTTGAAATCATCATCAGAGTCATTTCTCAGATATCTTCATCTTGGCTTTCAATGAATTTGTTTTCTTTTAGTTTATATTTAAAATATAGGATATCTTGTACATAAGCTGCAAGTACAGGCAGCAGCATACAATGCTGGAAACCAATTAGATTACTTCAAAAAAATCTTAGCTATTTATGTTACAGGTCTCTTAGGGACCTACTGTGCTTCTTGGATGGAAATACATGGCAAACAGCTCTGCGGGATCAATATATCAATTAAGTAATATTTCTGTGTGTCTTCTTGGGGGGGCTGGAAAGCTCTGTAGAATCTATTCTTCCATTTCTCTAACATTTTCTATTAGGGTTCTCTTAACTATACTACTATAGTAAAAATATGTTTAGGAAGGAAACTACCAATAAGCTTGTACAGCTGATAGGCTCTGGGTATTTTTTTGGTTGCTTCCCCCAAAAAAAACACAGATTAATTCAGAGATCAAGATTTACCCCCCATATTTCTTTAATGTATCACTTCAGCACATAGTCCAAACATTGTTTTCTGTACACTTAATAGTTCAATCTAGATTAATAATATTTGGTGCATAAATTGATGGTAGACATCAAGAACTGATTGGTGCAGCCATTAGGAGATTGCATGGAACAGTCTCATCTCAGATTGCAGTGTCTGTTTGAACCACAGCTCCCTGATAATGTATTCCATGGGATGTAGCAGGTGATGGCTTAGGTATTTGGGTCCCCTCTGGCCACCTGGAGGCCAGGACTAAATAGGAGCTCTTAGGTTTCAGCCCGCTACATCCCTAACTGAGGCATTTGAGCAGCAAATGGGGCTGGAAAGATCATCTCTCTCTATTTCTGCCTTTAAGACGAAAATAAATAGATAAATAAATAAATATATTCAAGGCCTCAAAAACACGGACATTTTATATATGTCATACCCTTTCTTATTTTATGAGAAATTTTCTTCATGAAATTTATCCATTATTCCATAGACTTAACACATAAATGAGTAATAGTATGCTGTATGTTATTATAGCTTATTTTAAAGCAGAACTGAATGACATACCAATATATCATATATTCTGAACCATGAATAAGGAAACATATTCTGACACAAAGTGAAACCGAATATTTTTTAGCAGAAGGCGAGACCTTCCTGGCAAGCTGACTTAGATTTGGACGTATGTAGCCGTGCACACGTTAATTAAGTGTAATTTCTGTGGGGAAACAGATTCTACCTGATTTTGTGGATTTCTCAAATTTAATTTTTAAAGATTGATTCATTTATTTGGAGACACAGCGTTCCTCCATCCTCCCGCTCATTTCTGGAATGGTCTCACAGCCAGCAGTGGGCCAGGCCAGTCACTCCCACGTGGGTGTCAGAGACCCAAGTTTCAGGCCATTTGCAGGCCATCATCTGCAGCTTTCCCCGGCCCATTAGCAGGTGGCAGGGACTATAACAGCATCCACACAGAATGCCAGCCTATTGGCAGTTGGCTAATAATGCTGCTTCCTAGTGCAGGTCCCTTCGGTGGATATTTGTATAATGAGTAGCACAACATCTGTCATAATTATAGCAGCTCAGTAAATATTTGTTGAAAGTGAGTGAGGAGAATTCTCTGGATGAGGTAGACACTGATGCTGGGAAGAGCTGAGAAAAGTGCAGTGTTTTGTTTTGTCCTCAAGCACCATGTAAATGAGGTAGAACAGACCGCATCTCATCGGCATGCTAAGAATTTCACATTTATTAAAGGTAATAAGGAACTATTAAATGATTTTGGGTGAATGAAATCATTAGGGTTTATTGATATGCAGGAAAACACAATTTCTAAGGAACATTAAAGCTTAGGAAACAGAGTTCTGTAATCTAGAAAAACAGTATTTGAAAATTGAAATTTTGTAAAATGATGGAAGCCCTTTTCTCTTCCTTTTTGTTCTCCCCTAACACATCCTACAAAAATCGCTCCATTGCAGCATGCCCTCATTTTCCTACATAATTATGAATATGTTTCCTTTTTTAAGTAGTGGAAAGTGCTGCACTACAACTCAGATTAGTGGCACAGAAACTAAAGTTGTGTGAGTTCTATAATTTTGCTTTTGTGTTTTTCTTTTATTTATTTATTTTTGGTTTTTGTTTTACTTTTTTTTTTTTTACTACTTTTGTAATTTTGACTTTTTGATAGAAAAATCCCAGTGTGTTACAGTAGAAATATGAAAGGACATCTAAAAATGTGACATAACTTTGCAAATTCTAAGACTTAATTTTTGATTCCTTCCATGAGAAATGTATGATACTTACAGATCACCAAACTTGAGTTTTCTAAATACCTCAGTTAAATATTTAATAATAGAGCAATCTTCTGCAAATAATAAAGTACCATGAGTATTTCAAACCGTAAGAGACTTTTAGGATTTAATATAAGAAATGAAAGGTCAAAGGATATATATATATATATATGATTTAACTTGTTGATTTATATAATAGGAAATATAGGCACATAGTCCAATCTTGTAAAATCTGCATTTTTAGTCACCTAAATAAATCTACCAGCAGGCCAATTTATCGTTAAGACTGTTAGATCAACAAAGAATTAAAATGCCAAATAGTAAAGATGGTTTGAAAATACATTAATTACCCACTATGGTAATAATGTCATTAAGTTTTCTCCACCGAGAAGCTAACTTTTTGCAGTCCGGGTTGCTACTAGAGACAAGACAGTTGGGTGCGTGGTCAAGGTGTCCTTCCCTGGAGAACACTGAATCGAAATTCGCATAGTTGATCTCTCAGAAGTTACCTGTCAGTGTTTTCCTGCCATATCACTTTTGGTTCTTGTTTTTTTTCTTTTCTCTCATCACCATCACTTAATGAAGATTCAAGTCATTATTTGTCATTAAGAATAATTCTTTCAAATAATTATCTCCTGATTTACTCATAATAGTATTTATAAAGAGACTGTTAAGTACACACACAGTTTTTTAAGAAGCTGCAGCTAACTAGGGAGACAGTAGTGCTGAAGTGCTGAAGTGCTGAGAACCAGAAACCCGTTACGATGGGGAAATTCAAGGAGAAAACTCAGCAGCCTCATTTTGGCCTCAGAATGATTCTCAGATGTTAAAACTGTGATTTGGTCGTTGGTAACACATTACTCTCCTGCCCACCGAAAGCAGGTAAAGATCCAAGGTAGTCTTATGTCTTACAGTTCAAATGCTGTAGATTAAATACTCTGAAGAATTCCATGTTATGAAGTGTTGCATTGAGAGAAATCATAGAATCACTTTTCTAGAAGATGTCAAGGCAGTAGAAATATTCTGCTGTGCTGTTTGAGATGCACGTAGGGAATAAAAGACATGGAAATATTTTAGCACTTCAATATTCTTTTGGAATTCAAACAGATATTTGTATCTAGTACATGCTTAGCAAAAAGCATATTTAATTTTAATTTTCTTAAATCCTAAGCCAACCTAGTAGATACAAATCACCCATGTCCTTAAAGATGATTACTTTTTAACCCTGAGTTTACTTTGTAGATATTTTTGTTCTTTTTAGCATTTAATCATTTTTAATCCCCTTAAGTTGTTAATCATTTATCTAACCTGAATTTCTAGACTAGATTTTTTCTTTTTTTGCCTTTTTAAAATCTCTTCCATCTAAATTACCACGTGACAAGGTCGAACTGTTTAAGGCGGAAGTGACATTGCATCTATTCTTTCTTCCAATGTCCTGTAAACAACTGGTTCTGGGCCACAGGGTCACCATATGTGGGTCTTCATGTGATAAGTGACCTTCTAACCGCCACGCTCTTTCCTGACCTTCCTTCCCATCGGGATGCTTGATTGTGCACAGCTGCTGAAAGATGTTGCTGATAGGGCAATAAGGACAAAGAGGATGTTTTATACTCAGAATCGAGGACCAAGATTGCATAGGAGTTCGGGTTTTCCCAGGGCAGATAACCTGTAAATATTTCTTTCACTGGTTCTCAGCAAACATTTTGTAATAGATATACCATTTTCTTTTTAAAATATTTCTTTATTTACTAATTCTATTATAAAATTACCTTTTGCTTTTCAGGCTCCTTTCCCTTTGTGTCAGCTGCTAATGTTGATTTTCCTTGGAAAATCAAAGATTTTCTCACTTTTTAGTTTGCATTTGCATAATTACTTGAAAAACATTGACACATTATGAGGGCTAATTTTTATTTCTTTTCTTATATGTAAAGGCTCTATATAAGTTGGTCAATTATCTATTCTACACAGTGGAGCCCAGTGACAAAATTCAGTTCTGATATGTTTAAGAGAATTAGGAAAGTAGCTTAGTTGTGTGGCGAGTCTTGGGCATTGATCTCAGATGACGCTGATTCAAATTTAGATCTAGATAAAATTGAATCAAACTACCACATTTTTCTGAATATTAGGTTTCTCATACTTTCTAAGATTGTCCTGATGATTAAATGAGATGCAGGATGCTTAGCGTAGTAATCGACAGTAAATCCTGAAAAGTATTATTTTTTTTCTTCTCTCTCATAGCATCCTTTTTTTCTTCACACAATATCTCTGTTGTGAAGTATATTGTGCGGTAATTCCCATTATGCATTTAGTTTATCATTGCTCAGCTCTGATATTTAGAGACTCTCCTATATACTGAAATGAAATATTCTCCCCATCATTTTTACCTATTAAACTGCCTTTTCATTTAGGCTGATGTGCATATTTTTTTCCCTAATGGTAAAGTCAATACTGTTGACTTTTTAAAGGTTTGTTTATTTGAAAGAGTTACAGAAAGAGAGAGCAAGAGACTGAGAGATATTCCATCTGCTGGTTCATTCCCAAACTGGTCTCAGTAGAGCTGGGCCAGGCCAAAGCCTGGAGCTGGAATCTTCTAGGTCTCTCAAGTGAATGCAGAGACCCAAGCACCTGAACAGTCCTCCACTGCTTTCACAGGCACACCAGCTGGTAGCTGGATCAGAAGTGGAGCATCCGGGACTGTAGTCAGCACCCAGACGGGATGCTGGCACACAGGCTACCCAGCCAATGTCTCAGTGCCAGCCCCAGTAACATGGACTCTCCAAAGTCGAAGAAAAGAGTTTCAACTTCAAAACCTTGAAAAACAATAACCACCATCATTCTTTCAAGTACAAAACCAAAGATGCTAGATAAAATCACACTAGCAAATATGTTAGTTCATTTAACTACAACACGTATTTCTGTGACTAAAAGAGACATGAGCAGCTGACAACTTGGGGAATGATTCCATAGTTTTGTTTTTCCTGTATTACTATTTCATAGTAGATTGGTGAGTTGAAATGATCAGGAGAGCATTATCACAATTAAAGAGACCATCAACCACAGCACATATAAACTCTTGTAAAAAGACTGGAAGTGCTACCCAAAGTCCTTTGTTTCTGGCATTCCAAGAATTAGCCAGTTGTTAGGAAATTTCTGTCTTTTTGTCTCTCAAATGAAGTCAATCAATTAAAAAAAAAAAATCTGGGCAGTGGATAGTTCACAAATGTTTAGATTGTTTGTACTTTAAAACTTGGCAGACCAAGAAAAGGATGCCAACCTTCTAATTTTACCAAGAAAACCGTTAACACACCAACCCTGCCATCAAGAATTTTTCAAAATCTAGAAAAATGAAAAAATAAGGATGTGCTGATAACCCATTAAAATAGAAAGTTTAATTTTATGAGAAAAGCCTGACCAAATTAGTATCACAGAGCAGTTTCAGTCTGTGACATGCAGGCTGCTCATCTGACTATACCTTAACTTCTGCAGGGAAGTTACTATGAATTGTAAATGATAGCTTAGTGTATTATTTTTTATAATGCATAATTTCTTCAACACAGTAGATTTTAACTAAATATTCTTAAATAAATATGAAAAATGCTATCACCTATGTGCATTGTCAGACAATTCGCCTAATTAGTTACAAGCTGAGCCCATGAAATTAGACATTCATTTCAAACCTTCAGCATCATGTAACAGAAATGTCTGTGACATGCCAGGTAAGTGAAAGGCACTTTGTATTATTGTCATATCCCTTTGCTATGTGGAGTTTACAAGAACATTTTGGCTGCTTTCACTTGTTACGAAGCCTTCAATCTACATGCAGATGAATAATCCTTTCCTTTTTAAACGTTTTAAAATTTATTTACCTTCAGTTTTATCTGGATAGCAAAGAGACAGGCATCATAGCTTTGTTTAATATATGGAGAATGTTTGTTATCTATGAAGTTCGTCAGTGTTTACATAGACTTGAGTTAGTCTGCAGCAGCTGGACTGAAGCCCAGGAACCCACAACTCAAATCTGGACCTCCACACATGGGTGGCAGGGACACAACCACGTAAGCCATCCCCTGCTGCCTCTTACGGTGTACATCAGCAGGAAGCTGGAATGGAAGTGGAGGAGATGGGGCTGGAACTGACCTAGCTCTGTGATGTTGTGCCTGAGGCCAGAGGTAGCAGTCATTATTCTGTTTTTAAGAATATATATATTCTGTTCCACTGAGCAAGCAAGCATTAGATCATGTGGTCACCCCGCCCCCAAGTCATTGTTCAGAATATATGGTCTGTTGCTAAGTGCTGAGGTAAGATAATGGAAATTCATAATCAACAAGGCAAGATAGCTTCAAACAGCATTAATTGGTGAGTTTATGCTGTTGAATATTCTTGCATGAGATAAACATGTATTTCCTTTTTGCGTGTTCATTTTTTTCCTACTACATGAATGAAATGTCTGCAGAATATTATAAGATAAATCCTTGGGCCCAGCCGTGTGGCCTAGTGGCTAAAGTCCTCACCTTGAACGCCCCGGGATCCCATATGGGCACCAGTTCTAATCCCGGCGGCTCCACTTCCCATCCAGCTCCCTGCTTGTTTGTGGCCTGGGAAAGCAGTTGAGGACGGCCCAAAGCTTTGGGACCCTGCACCCGCGTGGGAGACCCAGAAGAGGTTCCAGGTTCCCGGCTTCGGATCGGCACGCACCGGCCGTTGCAGCTCACTTGGGGAGTGAATCATCGGACGGAAGATCTTCCTCTCTGTCTCTCCTCCTCTGTATATCTGACTGTAATAAAATAAATAAATCTTTAAAAAAAAAGATAAATCCTAATCAACTTTCAAAACCAAGATATGCTTTGTCTACTGAAAGTTATTAAGACAATTGTTTAAATGGTTTTGAAATGTGACTGACTCACCTTGCATAAGAAATATCTCCAAATTTTTCATCCTTGATGCTTCCACAGTGATGTGAGACCTGGAACATCATGCTAAATGACTCAGTGTACTTGATAGAAGCATTGGCCATGACTTTGGTATGTAATTCTGATCAACTTGCTTTTGCCTTCTTTCCTAGGAAGTGTGTAGAGAGCTCTGGTGCCTAAGCAAAAGCAATCGCTGTGTTACCAATAGTATCCCAGCAGCTGAGGGGACGCTATGTCAAACTGGGAATATTGAGAAGGGGGTAAGCTCAAATGATTTACTAGCTGTTTGACTTAGAAGCTAAACTGATACAATTTCTGGTGCTAATATTTAAACACTAGGAAATTATGTTCATTAGTTTGTATACGGTTAAAAACAGTAAACTAGTACAGCAGATTGTCATATCTTATTCTCTATAAATACACATTGTTTACGAAATAGCAGCTATTATATTCTAGACTAGTTGAGTTGCAGCTTTTTGTTGATACATATGTCAGTTATATTTGTACGATAAATATGTCAGCAAATGGTCTAGTTTTCTTCTGGTTAGTGATCCCTAGGAAAATTATGTGACCCCCCAAATAAACTTTTAAATTATAGTATGAGAGAAAGGGCCAGTAGTGAGAAAAATAAACAATGTAATGACCATACAAATTGGAGATAAGTAACTTTAGTTTCATCAGTCTAGTTTTCAAAAATATCACTGTCAAGAATTTTCCAAATAGTTGGAAGGAATTGTGTGCTACTCCTAAAATTCTCTATAAATTGCTATATATGTAAATTCTATGGTTTATTGTTATAGACTAAATTTCTAGTAATAACTAGCATCATCATTTTTTCTCAATTCTGACTTCTTCCATGTTAGCTGGGCAAGTTTCAACAAGGATTATGCTGAATTTCAGCTTGCAATCTTATGTTTAAATAGAAGAAATGAAAGCTTTTGGGCAACTGTCACAGTTTATTAATCCTTGCTGATGGCTTCATTCAGGACCCATGACCTAGAGCCATGGTGATGGCTTTTCCATGCTGAGTTTGGAAATGTTGGTAAATTATGCTAAATATATGAATTGATAGGGTCATTTTAAAAGGATTAAGGCTTTTTTTTTTCAGTTTTTATAAGTATCTAATAGAAACACAGCACTATCAAGAAATTCCTTTTTTTAAATTTTTACCAAAGTGATAGAAAATGTTAGGAAACACATTGTTGAAACAACTGTTTAGGTTTATTTTAGAACCAACCGTTCTTGACAAATACCATTTTATGTTCGATTTATTAACTGGAAGAATGACACCGACATGAGTAGGAGAGCGTCGGACTTGCAAATGTCATATCTTGCAGTGTTTGTGCATACATGAGATAAACATAGCACATTACTTGAAACTTTAGCTTTGAAGGCTGCTTAAAGAAAACTCTCAGGTAATAGTAAAGTAAATTGAATTGAATTTAGATCTAGTTAAGAGTAAAAGAGACATAATTACTAACATAGATAAAGATAAGCACAGTAAAGGGAAAGTAAAGCAAAAGAAGTTAAAGTATTCTTTTTTCTAAAGCCTCAGTTATTAATATTGGTTAATAGTTGCCGACTCCTTGTTCAAATGAATTCTAAAGAGTTGTGCTATACCCATTTGACAAAGTGGAAATACTCTTGTTGTTTCTGGAGCCCTGTACAAGCCCTTACCCTGTCTTTGAAGCTTTGCTGGCCTCTGACATACTTCCAAGCAACAGCTTGGGCTCCTTGAAAAACTCTTTGAAGAACCTTAAAATCTAGCAAAATTTGTGTGTCATTTATATAAGAGTACGTTGTCATATGGTTTATGTATTGCCACCATTTAGAACTAATCTGTACAACGAATCTTAATAATTCTTTCAAAAACATGGAACCCCCTCAAAAAAATCCCCACTATTGACTTTGGATTTTTGGAGAAGCTATTAGAGAACCTAATCAACCTACATTCTTAAGAGAAACAAAAAACTAGACATGCATGCTAAATATTTACTAAATTATCTTTTATTTATGTTTGCTAAACGGAGTTATCCTGTTACCTCTTGCATGATTTTATAATTTAATTTGTTGATATTTCTCCTTTTTTTCCTTAAGAGGGCAGGAAGTATGTTTATTGTTGCTAAAGGTACCTTTTGCCCTTAAGGCAATTTAACCAGACCCAGAATTTTGATTCAAAGCAAAACAGCCATTCAAGGAGGTTGTGTCAAAATTAAAGTGGAATTTTCACTTGAAAAAGTTTGTGTGGTTAGTCTGTAAACTTGCCATCTAAAAATAGTTGACATTCTCAGTAACAATGATGATGATGACTGAATATTTTATAAGTGCTTACACTTTGCCGGGCACATATTACCACATACTTTACAACCATTCTTCTGTTTAATATCAATAAAAAAAAAAAAAATCCTATGACGGGGGAACTGTTTTAACTCCATTTTACAGATGGGAAAAATAAGACTTAAGAGCCCATGATGGGCCCGGCGGCGTGGCCTAGCGGCTAAAGTCCTCGCCTTGAATGCCCTGGGATCCCATATGGGCGCCGGTTCTAATCCCGGCAGCTCCACTTCCCATCCAGCTTCCTGCTTGTGGCCTGGGAAAGCAGTCGAGGATGGCCCAAAGCTTTGGGACCCTGCACCCGCATGGGAGACCCGGAAGAGCTTCCTGGTTCCCGGCATCGGATCGGCGCGCATCGGTCCGTTGCGGCTCACTTGGGGAGTGAAACATCGGATGGAAGATCTTCCTCTCTGTCTCTCCTCCTCTCTGTATATCCGGCTTTCCAATAATAATAAAAATCTTAAAAAAAAAAAAAAAGAGCCCATGATTACACAGCAGTTTATTAGCATAGCTGAAATTCCAGCCCAGGTCTTTCTGATTTCCAGAGTTGAAATCTTTGCCCTTCTATACTGACTTTAATTTTACCTTGTCTTCACTTGAAAAAATTTACAGAGAGAAAAAAAGAAGTAGTTTTTCATTGTCGCAGGGGTGAAGAGGGTCACTGAGTACAAGATGGGTGGTGCTCATGTGTCTTGCCCAAGAACACTTAAGCGAATTTGGTATTTCTATACCTGTAGCAGTCTCTAAGCAAAGGAATCACAAAAGGGCAACAGTGGGGACAGGACATGGAGCTAAGAATTTATGAATCTCTATAATGGTAGAAAATAGATTTCTATGTATTCTTTAAGAGATGTATTATTTTGTCTTTAGTGTTGTTTACATAATAGAGATGCACACGCCATGAGGGACCTCCAATTATGTATGTATTTCAGAGAGATGTTGTGAGAATGAAACGAGATAATATCTAGGATATATACTAGATGTTATTCAGTATGACTTTTCATCTTTACTCGTCAACCTTAACTGATGGTAGGCAGAGCTTCTCATGGCTACACTGGGAGCAGCACACAGCAGCTACAAGCGCAGGTTTGTGTGTCTCAGGGACGTGAAGGCTATATCCACAACCCCTGATCCTAACTAAGCAGTTCAAAATTGCTCTCCCTGGAAGCAGGAAGAACCTACACACTGTCTCCCCAAAGCTGCACATAGTTTTTTTTTTTTTTTTTTTTTGAAGAAATCTTTTTTTTAAAATGGGAGGGTAGACGTATCACTCAACTGATAGTGTAGACATATCCAGAGGATTGGATCCATGATGATCTCGTCCAATTCTGGCTGCATAAGATACGGGATCCCTGCCCTGGGGCACAGCTCCACAAATGTTCCATGTAAGTATGGGAACTGTTCCATGTACATTTAGCAGATGGAATAAGAAATACAGCCAAAAAATTAAAAACTGATCTTTGCGTGAGTCCTGGGGGGTCTGCCATTGCTATTACAGCCATTGGATGTTTGCCTGAATAAGCCATTCAAGGACTGAATAAGAACCATATGGTCTGAGTGGATGTGCTTAGAAACAGTAGCATTAAGCAAAGGAGGAAATTTGATGAGTCTAGATGGTGCGCTGGTCCTGTGTCCATGGGTCAGTCGCCTACAAATCACTCAGTGTAACTTTCAGCCAGCGAACTCTCCTCAGATACAGCATCCCACAAGCGGACCTCTGGATGGGAACCAGAAGGACGCCATGCTGGAGGAGATGGTAAATAGGGATTTAGAATGTAAAAACTCGGTTCCTTTGCAGTGTTAGCTTTGTAACCAAACAGGATATTAAGGATAATCAAGACCCAATCCTTCTAATCCTTGTTGGTGACCACAAACAACACTTCCATACTTGATTTATTGCCAAAAGATTGATTTAATGATTCTGTAAGATCCATTTAGAGATACAGCCACCATTTGGGATTACATGTAAGTGACATTGATCCCTAATATTTTTGCGTGGAAAACATAGGACTGGATTAGAATAGGATTATTCAGTAGGGGAAACGGAGGTGAGGAGGGAGGACGGGAAATCCCAGACCCTATGAACCTGTATCATGGAATAATATAATAAATAAAAGTCCTTAAAAAGTACAAAAATGAATAGGATTATTATGTGCCCTTCTGAAGCACTGGGTAAATAATAGAACATTTGCCACCTTAGCTTTTAATTCACTTAGACTAAAATATGGTATGTTTTGACTGAGTCCTAAACTATAACCATAGAAATAAAGGAAAGAAATTGTTCTTCCAATTGCTTTAAAACTTTAAATAGAATGGAATGACAAGTTCTGATTTAGAGTTGGACTAAAATATGGCTTTAGCATTCCCATACCTGCGCAAAACAATGATAAGGCTTTCAATGGCACTCTGCTCCAACCTTCAGGTATTCTGATTTGGGAAGAATGCTCTGTTTTGAATCATCAATGTTACTTCCTTTAATATCTTTGGATTTCCTTAGCTGTTTCTTATTTCAAATGCTGGCACGACCCTGTGCTGTCTCTAACAAGATGCAATCATAATAGCATCCTAACCTGACCTTATTAAAGAAAGAAAACAATTACTTGAAAATGTGTATGCTCATTGCTCATTGAAATTTTCCTTTGTGAAATTCTGACACATTATCAGATAGATTGATTTACAATTGATTTGCTGATATATAATAATGTAAATCATAAGTTAAGAAGCCTGGCACGATAGCCTAGTGGCTAAATTCTCACCTTGCATGCACCAGGGTCCCATGTGGGCACTAGTTCATGTCCTGGATGCTCCACTTCCCATCCAGCTCCCTGTTTGTGACCTGAGAAAGCAGTAGAAAATGGCCCAAAGCCTCGGAACCCTGGACCCTGGGAGACCCGGAAGAGGCTTCTGGTACCTGGCTTCAGATAGACTCAGCTCCAACTGTTGTACCTACTTAGGGAATGAACCAGTGGATGGGAGATCTTTGTCTCTTCTCTCTGTAAATCTGCCTTTCCAATAAAAATGAACGACTCAATAAAAAAAATAATAAAGTAGTCTAATAGTAATACATAGTCTCTAGTAATGAATAATATTTCATAAAAAGGCTCTAAAAGCCTCTTAGGAACATGCCTTCTTTATTCATAGTGTTTAAACATTAATTTAAGGAGTATGTGGTAAATGAGTATTCCAGCAGCTAAAGCCAGGAGGCTAGAATTCCATCTGAATGTCGCACATAGGTAATTGGATCCTAACCTGTTAGGCCAGATTGTGCTGCTTTAGCAAGTACATTAGCAGGAAGCTAAATCTGAGGTGGAGAAGCTGGGGTTCAAACTGGCAGCCATGTGGGAAGCCAGCTGCTTAACTCACTGTATCACTGTTCTAGCCATACTTTCTTTTCTTGAACTTACATGCCATATTAGGGTTTTCACTACCAAAAGAGAGAAGTGGCAAGAATTCCCTAATGGTCCTTTCCCAAAAGAAAGTACAGAAGAACACTTTAACTACATATCAAAATCAAACAAGTTGTTTGATAGAATTTTCACTTCTTGGAAGACATGCCTGCACTGAACTAATTTTCAAAGTTGTACTAAACTATACTGAAACAAAAAGCTAAAATTAGTCCCTACTTTATAGTTAGGGAGACAGAAGAAAGCAAGCATGCTTTGGATCAAAGAGTGCTAAAATTAGAACTAAGATTTCTAACAAAGTTTGCGACACAGCTTGATGCTAATTTGTAAACTATTCAACTAAATTGTTAACTGGTTATTACACTAGAGACTAGTCTCTTTTCCACTGCTTTTTTCTCTAATACATATTATTTTTTAAACCCGTTAATCTCTTAACTTTTATATAGTTACCTATTTTCTAACGATTTATTTTTTCCAAAGGCAGTGTAACAGAGAGACAGAGAATGGAATGGGATAGAGAGAGAGAGAGAGAAAATGTCTTCCATCCACTAGTTCACTCCTCAAATGCCCCACAACGGCTAATTTCGCACCAGGCTGAAACAAGGAGACTAGAACTCCACTCAGATCTCCCAGATGAGTGTCAGGAACCTAAATGCTTACCGTCATCTGCTGGCTTCTGATGCATTAGGAAGAAGCTGGCCAGGAAGTGCAAGTAGTACTTGATCCCAGTCACTCTGATGTTAGAGGTGACTATCCCAGGAGGCAATTTAAACCTTAGTGCCAGTCCTACAATTGTCTATGGTATTATAAGTCCAAGGGAAGATATATAACCAAGGGATTTATGCAGCAGTAGGTCTTCAAACAAAATATGCATAAAATTCTACTACCAGGTAGATATTAATGAGAATTAAGCAGTATTTTACAAACTTAACATTGTATTTATCTTTTGCTTTTTATCTGTAAAAGAATTTGTTAACTTTCTAGGAACGTGGTTGCCAATATTGCCTAAATATATTAGAACTTACATCTCTTGGTGTGATGTGGCCCTCTCAACACCTGAGATTTTTTTTCTCTGCAAATCACGTGTACCCAGAGTGCTCTGAAATAACATATGACTGTAGAGCTCTTTGTAATCTTTAGTATTAGTTTACATTTTATGCGCTAAAATTTTAGTATTCTTTAATCTCTTCCAATTTGTCATACACCTTCAAGTAATTTTTTTTTCCTCACTTATTTTTGTATGTTTTTGGACACATAGTCCCTTTTCTGCTAAGTGGTTTTGGGCAAATCCACCTCTGGTTCTAGTTTCCTCATGTGAAAATATTAAGTGCTTAGACTGCCTGAATCCTAAAGTCCCTTCAAGTTTTAAATTCAACTCTGATTATATGAATTCAAATTAAAATCAGATTTCAATGTCATTTGAAATTAATAATGCTAAATTTCTCTCTTGAAAGAATAAATTTGAAGATTTCGGGTTTTTAAACTGTCAGTTTCTGCAAATTGGAACCAAGAACCAAATGTCAGTAATTACAAGCCAGAAATACACTATTTGATCATTTCCATAGAAAAAGCAGTTCTAGTCATAAATGTTCTTCTATACAGTTTCTTCTAGCGATTGAAACACAAAATGAGATTATTTGGCCTGATATGACATATTTTAAAAATAGGATTTATTTTATTCATTTGAAGCACAGAGTTAAATAGAGTAGAATAAAAGAGACAGAGTGAGAACGATCTTCCTTTCCATTTCACTCCCAAATGGCCACAATATCTGGGGTTGTGCTGGGCCAAAGCCAGGAACCAGGAGTTTCCTCTGGGTAACTACATGGGTGGAAAGGGCCTAAGCACTTGGGCCATCTTCTGCTGTTTTCCCAGGCACATTAGCAGGAAGCTGGATTGGAAGTGAAGCAGCCAGGACACCAATTAACACTCATATGGGATGCTGGTACTACAGGTGGCCTGTTAGCTTGGCTGTGCCACAATGCAGGCCTTAAGTGTTGTGACATTTGTAGGTGAAAATCTAGCATAGTTGAAAATGGCTTGACTTCAGGACCAATGAGATAAATCATAAGGTGGAGGATTTGACATTGTCTCCCCTTCTTTCTTAGTAACCTAGATACTAGGGTCTATAGTATGTTATTGGCTTATCCAAGTGCCTCTTCAGTATTTTGGACAGATAATTTTTTTTCGCTCATGATAATGTTGATCTTACAACATTCAATACATATTATGCTTGGGATCAAAATGATGTTCTTCCTTCTAGACAATCATATTTTGACTTTCTTTTGACTAATAATTGCTCAATACTTCCCTGAAAAGTCCTTTATGATTTCACAAATACGAAAGCATTCACTGAGTGCCAATTTGTGTACCAACTAACAGGGAAACAAATGTGTCTTGACAGTGTTTATCTGCTAGTTCTCCAGTTCCTTCCTCTAGTAAGCAAAACAAGACGTAACAATTCTATATAAAAAAAAAGTCCAATGATGCATTCACTGAATAAATTTTGTGCATGCCAAGTCTATTCTAGGCATTCATCATTTCCCACAAAACACTCTAATGAGGGGGATGTTCCCTATCCCCTCTGAGGAAATAACCTCACCCTCATCCATAGCCACTAGCCGCATCTGGCAGCCTAATCCTTGAATTGTGGCAAGGGGGTCTGCGAAACTGACAAATTTCCTTTTAATTAATTTCAACTTAAATAGTCACCTGTGGCTCTCTAGTCTTTTATATTCTAAGGAGGGGATGACAAACAAGTCATCTGAGGAATTTTTAAGAGAGGTCAGAGGAACGAAAATAGGCGGATTTAAGCCTTTTTGCAACTGAGAATGGAGCAGGAGGGCAAGAAAGGGGTGGTGAGACAACGTCAGGGTAAGGGAGGGTGGGCAAAGGCCTCTCTGTTGAAAGGACACTTGGTCTGAAACGGGTGAGAGGACAGTAACCTGAGGGATTGGGGATAGTGCGTTTCAAGAAGGCATCGCGTACAAACACCCTGGGGAGGGAACAAATCAGTGATGGAGGCCTACCAAAACTTCAAGGGAAATGCATACTGTGAAAAAACTATGCATCAATTTCAGACATCTTTGGCACCAAATAAACTTCTTAAATCATTTTTCTACAAATTTTTTGAGCCACCCTGATATTGAGGAAAAGAAAAAAAAAATAGTGTGTCTGGAACAATCTGCTTTAGGGGAGAGAATGAGATGTGAAGAAAGCAGAGCTGGACCGCTAAAGTCCACTGTTGAGCAAAATCAAGAGGCGTATAGAATCACTGACGTCTGCTAACCAACAGGTGACTTGATGCCATGTCGTGATTTTTTTTTTACAAGATGTCACTGAAGGCTCTCTGGAAAACGAATTCTAGAGGAAAAGGGTAGTGACAGAGTGACCGTGTAAGAAACTACTCCATTTACCAGTTTGATTCAGGGTGCTAGCAGTGAAGAAGGTAAAGAGTAAAGGAATAACAGATGTATCTTGGAGGTAGAATCAGTAAAGTCTGGTGACAGATCAGTTTCACAGGCCAATTAGTTTCTAAACAGCACCTGTCCTCATCCCTCCACATTTTAATGTAAGGTTCAATTCATTTAATGACCTTAACGTTGCTTAACTCAAATAAGTATGTTCCCCATTGTTATCCATATACACATGGTGGTTTGTCAAACTTTGATAATTCGGGGTGGGGGGGCGGGGAATGGCAATAACAGATACCTGCAAATGTCTGGTTAAAGAAAAAGAGTTTCATTTTGCCCTATTCTGCAAATAAGATTTATCATGCTAGAGTTACGAGTTGATTATGCGATGTCTGTGTCTTGATAATTTATTCCTGGCTTTGCAGTACGTGTGGTTTATTGCAGAGAGTAAAGTCAAGCAGAATTCCAGTACACATGTTCACGTAGCGACCATACTTATGGCTAGTCAGTATACATAAGGGTTTTTTTGTATCCAGTCCCTAGTGCCTTGGCATTACTTTTATTATGTCTGCAGTGCTCATGTAGATGAAATGCCACAACACATTCTTTAACTATTGTAGCTTCAACTAATCTTTTTCTTAAGAGCAATTACCATCATAAAAATTCCTTACTGTGGAACTTTCCATATTGCGTTATCATTTCATGAGTCTAATAATGGTGGAATATAAAAGAAAAAAATTTTATGAAATACTCTAGAAAGAGTTGTGGGTCTGCAGATAGTTTCATGATTAAAAACACTAAAAGTCTGGAGAAGAAGAAAAAAAGCAAAGTCGGAGATTTTAGAGCTCCTGGTACTTGGTAGAGATCTATAAATTACAGGCTAGCTAAAGATAATTCGCAATCCACATACACCTTCACCAATGTCTAAACACAATTACAGAATGATCTGTGTTATCTATTGTAAAAATGCGAATGCCTATAATTGGTCATTACTTGACCTTTATGTATTTGTACCCTGATAGCTCTATCTGCTAAAAGCTAATTCTGTGTTTTCTGTGAAATCTTGCAGTGGTGTTATCAGGGAGATTGTGTTCCTTTTGGCACTTGGCCCCAGAGCATAGATGGGGACTGGGGTCCCTGGTCACTATGGGGAGAGTGCAGCAGGACCTGCGGGGGAGGCGTCTCCTCATCCCTAAGACACTGTGACAGTCCAGCGTAAGTAGCTAAAGTAAGCCGGAGCCAACAAAAAGACACAGTTGGAAATGATTCAAAGCTGTGGTTTCACATGTTATCTGTAAAAACGTTTCTCTAGTGAGCCAAATGCTTGTCTTTGGAGCAAGCAATAGGCACAGCAAAATGAAGAACTTTGTGAGACAATTTCTTTTTCTTCCTTTCCTCTTATTGTGTAACTAAAAATTAAAAAAAAAAAAGAAAAAAGAAAGGAAAAAGAAAACCATTGTGTATCTGTATCCCAGATAAGCCATACTTTTAATATAGAATTAATCAGATAGATTTCCACCTCCAAAACCTACTGAATTATGGATGAATCCAGGTCTGGTTTTAGCAACATTACCATTATTCCCAGGAAACCTAAGGTCTTTTCACATGTCACATAAAATTATTACTGCTACATTAGTATTAAAAGGACCAATGAGAGCACTTCAAGGGTTGAAATGCCTTGATTCGCATCACAAATCACAATGAAAAGAATATTGCCCATGTGTTAAAATAGTTTCCATTCACATGCCCCCATTAATCATCTTCCGGAGCTGCCGCCACTTTTCTCCCCATGACTGTTTTATGCAGGTCAGACTGCTCCTCTCCCACTACTCTTTCCTGCAGCCAGAGTTCTCCTGGCCCAAGGCCAGACCCATCAGTATTCTCTGCTAGCTCTATTGCTGCTCTCGCTCTCACCAGTGCCCGTTACAGGTGGACTATTGCTCTGGTTATATTTTACTGTCCTCCCTCAGACTAAACTTCTCAGCTGCCACATGTCAAGTGCCCATTTTTTGTCTAGAACTACAACTGAGAGCATTCTTTCCCAGCTAATATTTTGGTGCAGAATAACGTGTCTACTTGCTACCCTCTCTACTACCCTGGCCTACCCAACGAGGATAAAAGATGATATATTTTTAGTTTTCTCTCATGTCTTATTTTGACTCCGGATTCCTTTCTTTGATTCTTCTCTCAAAATGTACTTTTCTTCTCTTTTGGTCCTTTTTAAAGATTTTTTTTTTTTTTTAGATTAGTTTGGTATTTTCATTCTCTCGCTTTCTGTCGGTTACTACCCTTCTGTTAAGTAGCACTTGCTGTTACCTGTCCATAGACCCGTTATGCTATTCCCATCCCCAATACCCATTTCTCTCAAGCTGAGTCATTTTTCCCTTTCTTAGACCCAACATTCACTGGCATTCAAAATATAGTTTTACTTATCTCTTGGTAGCAGTGAGCCAAATTACAATTTGAACTTGACCCTTTTACAATAAGTGCAGAATATTTAACCTGAATTTAACTGCAGGTTCATTAATACCAAAAGTATAAAACTTTATGATAAACAATATACCGAGATATTTAAGGAAATGACCTGGAACTCCTTTAAAAGATGAAATTGGTGGTCCCCCCCCCCACATTTAATACTAATGCTAGTATGCCCAAATAATAGCAGATGGTTTCCTTATTATAGTCTATAAAGGTTAACTTGGGTAAATTAAATATTTGATGTCTTCCTCTTTAATTTGAGGAATAAGATTGTAAATTCATGTACTGCAAAGTCATTATAGAGTTTTGGAGCTGGTTTCATGTCATATTTGAAATTAGTTGTGAATTTGTTTTATTATTGTTTATTTGAACTGAAGCTTATTTCCAGAGATATCTTTGCTTCTTCACGGGAAGAAACAAAATTTTCATTCCTACTGAGTAGATAGCATCAGATGATGGCTTTTATTGAATAACTTAAATGAATTTTCATTATAAATTGTTATTGTTAAACTAATGACTAAGCACTGTACTATGATAATAAGTATTGATTTAATTACATTTTCTTAAGAGTAAAATATGAAATGAAGAATCTTGTGTATTAGTCATAGTATATTGTCCTAACTTATTCATCAACTCAATCATTATTGCTAAAGATCACAGCAGACTATTATTTTAATAATTAGTAAAATGTCAATTGTAAATTTTTAACATAAACTTTAATGTGCTTCTATCATAATATATGTACTCTTTGAATGGAAGATGTATTATATTCACATATTAAACAAAATGTTTTTTCAGACCTTCAGGAGGTGGAAAATATTGCCTTGGGGAAAGGAAACGGTATCGCTCCTGTAACACAGATGTAAGTAAAACCAAAAAAAAAAAAAAAATTGCTATGAAAAACTAGTTTACATTTTCCCTAGGGCAGGAAATTTTTTTCAAATTGCTAACTATTCGATCAGAAATCCATGTGTCTGAGGGTTCCATGAGTGTTCTAAATGAACGGAGTTGGTCACAACCTCATCTGTTCCATACAAGGTTAAGGGGGAGTTCCAACACTAAGAGCCAGCACACTCCTTCCCGACAGGCATCACAAGAGAGCCACACACGTCCTGTGCTTTCCTACCCCGCCGTGCTGCCAACATCATGGCCCCTGTCTGTCTTGAGTCCCTAAGGACTAACCTGATCATGTCCTTTGGCCCCGTGAAGAGAAGCTCCAGCCTCATGCATTATCCCCTATCATCAGTCATCCTATCCCATAGTAATGTGGGCATCTGCCCCCCGATCTATTTCCTGCCTCTGACCTATTACTGAAGCTCTTTTACGAGGTACTCTGGAGGGCATGATCCATGATCAGCAAAATCCCTAATTGCTTCTGACTTTTTGAATTTTCCTCCCCGTCGTCTTCTTGCTTTAATGGATGCTAAGTCTCCTCTGAAGACACTTCTTACTCTGTAGTTCCAAGTTGGGACCAGAAAGAGGACTGGCAGTCATTATCTTTTTATTCTTTCCATATCATGCTTCCTCACATCTATTTGATATCATCAAAGAGTCGGCTCACTATCGCTCACTTTTCCTACCTTAATTCCTGACAATTTCATAAGCATGTAGATAATTACTCCAATATCTTCTAGAACTTTCCATCTGAAAAATAGGCTAATTGAAAAAAAAGGGCCTGCTAGATATTTTCTTTGCTCTCCTTTAAAACAAAGTTCCTCAGCAAAGTGGCCTCTATGTACTGAAACCATTTCCTCTATTCTCATTTTCCTTCCCCTCACCCTAGTTTTACTCCTGTCGGGTTTTTGCCTCCATAATTTTATTGGAATGCTCTTGTGAAGTCCTAGATGACTTCTGTGTAGCTAAATCCAGTGGTCACTTCTTCATCTTACTTGGCTTTCACCAGGCTTCCAGGACACAGCTTGGAGCTGGCTTGTTTATTTCCCTGCTTACTCTCTGTTCTAGTTTCCTGTTTCCTTTTCTTTACTCTGATCTCTGCATGTTGCAGGATCCAGGACTTCATTTTTGTCCCCTGCTCTAAGATGCTGATTTCCTTGATTACCTCATACAACTTCATTGCTTATGATACGATTTCTATGCCATTTGACCCTCATATTCATGTCTTCAACTTAGCCTTCTTCCATTGATACTAGCCCCATGTCTTCATCAGACTTTTCATAGACATCTAATGCTTAATGTCCAAAGCATGCCCATTAGTCTGTTCCCACCAGTTTCTCCCTTGTCATCTCCTAGACTGTTTTATTTACTCCGAAGAGGGTAAGCTCAGGAAATCCTGCTGGTTTCACCTACAGAATATGCTGCAGATAAGACTACTCCTCACTACCTCCGCTGCTACCACTTGGTATAAGTACCACTGCCTTTTGCTGTGGTGCTTCAATAGCCTCTTGTGATGAGTTCCTGTTACTACTTCTGTCCTGTAACAGTCTCAGGATAGGAGGAAGACTGAATCAGATTTTCCTTCACTCAAAGTTCTTCGGTGGTTCCTCATTTTACTTAAATATGAAGACCTCTTACAAGGTTTGCAAGTTCTGCACAGAATGGCCTTCATCACTTACTAGACTAGAACATGACAGTAAGCAAATCAAGAAGAATTAAAAATATTGATAAGAACGATTGAAGTGCTGAGCAGTGGAGAGATCTGGCAGCTATAAGAGGACTAACAAGGAGACAACTAAGCACCTACCTTCACAAGGCAAACAAACCAAAGAAGCAGTTGAGTAGGAAAACCAGAGTGAGAGAAATGGAAAATTAGACAATCTAAAAATGAAGTATATTTGAACTTAAACTAGGACAAGTAAGAATATTCCTAATGATGGTACATCTGGAGTGTGGTCATGGGAGCACTTGCTAACTTTAAAAGCAGGTAACAGAATCCAAAGGATTTGGAAGTTAGTCAGTTTAGAGGGTCTTCTATGTAGATACAGAAGTCGTTCTGGATAGTGTTAGAACCTAAGACTAAATGAAGAAAAGTGACTCAGATTTGTTAAACCAGGTAGTGGTTTGTGCTATTACATGCCTCTTCTAGGAACATACAGTCTAAATAAGCATAGAAGTGAATACCTGCTGTGTTATCAGACTAATGAGAGGAGCTTCTCAAATGTACTTCTCAATTCCCAGCAATTCCATCATTATACAGTTTTGCAAGTAGGTGCACATTTGGACACTAGAAGACTGTATAAAATGAATAAATCATGAAAAATTGTAGAAAAAGAAAAAATAAAAGTGGCAGATTTTTTAGACTTCCTCTGCTGCTCTCACAAATTTCCTTCAACTTTTATTTGCTTGAAGACCAGATATGCACCTAAACCATCGATATAATTGTTTTTGGAATAATCCTGATTTGTCCCTAAAATGAGTTTAAGATCAGCATTCCTGACAAAGATTTTTAAGCTAAATAAATACACACAGAAATCAATCAATAAATCTATAAAGTTCATTGGCAAGAAAGCAAGGAGTTATAAACATTGGGTATTTCATAGTTGGGTGTTCAGGGTTGTTTGATTTTCCTCTTCACTAACAGAGCTAACAGTAGTAGTAGAAATAGCTGCTGCTAACGTTCATTGAGCATTTACCTTATTGGACCTGTTATTGTACGTACATTCTCTTCCTGCACGCAGAGAACTCCTCCTCCTTCTCTTTAGTAGAGTGTTGACATAGGTGTGGACTGTCCATGTCACTGGCAAAAAATGATAGTGACCACTAAGAGTCATTTCTTTTTTTTTTTTTAAAGATTCATTCATTTTATTACAGCCAGATATACACAGAGGAGGAGAGACAGAGAGGAAGATCTTCCGTACGATGATTCACTCCCCAAGTGAGCCGCAACGGGCCGGTGCGCGCCGATCCGAAGCCGGGAACCAGGAACCTCTTCCGGGTCTTCCACGCGGGTGCAGGGTCCCAATGCATTGGGCCGTCCTCAACTGCTTTCCCAGGCCACAGGCAGGGAGCTGGATGGGAAGTGGAGCTGCCGGGATTAGAACCGGTGCCCATATGGGATCCCGAGGCATTCAAGGCGAGGACTTTAGCCGCTAGGCCATGCCTCCAGGCCCATTACTAAGAGTCATTTCTGTTTTCCCAAACAATTTTTCATCCTTAAAATAACCATATAGAATGCTGTAAGAGGTTAAAACTGAATGTACATATTATAACCACTTTGAAGTACCCGTAACTGAAGATTATCAAGGTTAATACTTTCTGAAAGGCATATTTATAGTGAATAAAAATATAGCTATCTTGAGGTCATATCAACATCTAAAGATAACATAATCATAGTCAGTTTACACTGAAGGCAGAAACACATAGTAGGAACTTCTGTGGCAGAGCCTGTGGACAAATGAACAAAAACAAGCATGTGAGGTGGATGTCATAACGTATACAACAATTAGCTATAGGTTTATAAAATTTTTAATAAAAATTTTTAGAAGTTTATATTATATTTAAAAATTTCCTGATGGTTAATTGCTTTCTATATGTCAAATTGATCTTCATTTTTTTTCCTTCTTATTCTATGTTATGTGTGACTTGTGTGTCTGCTTAATAATCTGAGCAGGATAGAACTTCTGGTAAAGCACCTAATGTTCGATTTAGCTGGGATGGACAGTCACATTATAACCACAACTTAGCCATGCTTATTTCTCTCTGTTATGCACCAAAGCCATATTTTAAAAAAAAAATGTATAGAGTTGAAGTTTACCAGATCATCACAGTGCATTCTAAAATTTAAGCTTGGAATGTGGAGTACTTACATGTGTTCTCAGTCAACTTTGCTAAGTGGCCATGCTATTCAGTATTTTATTTACTGTGTGGCTTGAGGTAATTAAACTGTTACTACCTCAGTTTTGGTAGAAAGGGAAATTATAGCCTGTACTGGAAAGTAGGATTAGAGTGAAAAAGCGTGCGTTTGCAAGTTAGGTTGGCTCGAGATTGAATCCTAACTGTGATGTTCGTTACTGTTTGGCCGTGACACATCCCTGTGACAGGATGGAGCGGTCCAATTTCTTGTCTCCAAACTTGGAGATGAGATTTAGAAAAGGTCAGCAGCATCGGGAGACTGCTTAGCAAAAAAATAAAATACACATGGAGGAGGAGGGTGTGCAGGCAAGCTTGAGAGTGAGCTGTGCCCCAGGAGGTTAGGGGGTCATTCCTTTATGTTGGTCTGGAGGCTTAGGGTGAGGTGTTTGGGGTGGAGTTGTCCAGGAAAGGGTGGAGATTTCCAGGAATTTGATGATTGCCCATTTTCTGACTTCTGAGGAAGTCTCAGATGTGTCATGGCATCCAGTACATAAGTGTCAGCCTCATCATTTCATTATAATGATATTAAAACAGGCTGGAGGTCGTCACAAGGATGCCGTCAACAACCATGTTGGATATTTTTGGCCAGTGACATTTCTGGGCGGCAGCTTTGCTGCAATAGTGATTTCCTGTTGCCAGCTATTGGAGGCTGATGTAGTGCTCCTTTTCTCTTCCCTGTCTCTTTACCTATACCATCACCTCAGTAAACTGCAGTTGACTCCTACATAGTGTGTGATTATATCAGGCTTACAGTTATTGCAGAGTGAAAACAAGTGGTACATGTGGAACATGTGATGCTATTCCTAACCCTAACCCTTAATGTACACTCATAATACGGTATAACTATTGCTGTCTACATTAATGATTTCTATGTTACATTGAATATTCATACATAGCCTCATTAAATCTTTAATTTTTGCGAGGAGGAAGGATAAACTTCTAAAAATACTTTTTAAGCATTTGTTTTATTTGAAAGGCGAAATTACAGTCAGAAAGAGGGCAAGACAAAGATATCTTCCATCAGCTCGTTAACTCCTCAAACAACCTTGACAGCCAGGGCTGGGCCAGGTGAAAGCCAGGAGCCAAAAGCTTCATCGTGGTCTCCCATATGGGTTCAGTGGCCCAAACAATTGAGTTACCTTCTGTTACTTTCCTAGGTGCATTAACAGAGAGCTGGATTGGAAGTGGAACAGCCATAACTCAAACCAAGGCTCAGCAATAGACTAGTGTAATGGGAGGTATCAAGTCTGATTGCTGGTACTGATAATAACAGGTACAGCCCTTGAGATGTACGGCAAAGCCAGCTTCTCTGAGAGTTTGGGTGTCTTTGACATTTTCTTACTTGCAGGCGAATCTCAGCACTGAATCAGAATTAGATAGCCAAGAACGTTCTGAGACTGTGGGTCTTACTCTTAGGCAAAGGGGCCAGATAAATGCTGAAGAGGTACACAGTTGATCCATTAACTAATAGTATACAGCTGTATTCTAAAGCATAATTATAAAGTAAATACGTGGGGCCAGCATGATGGCTCAACTGGATTAATCCTCTGGCTACAAGTGCTGGCATCCCATATGGGCGCCAATTCATAGCATAGCTGCTCCATTTCTGATCTAGTTCCCTGCTTCTGGCCTGGTAAAGCAGTGGAGGATGGTCCAAAGCCTTGGGATCCTGCACACATAGGAGATCCAAGAAGAGGCTCCTTTATCCTGGCTTCAGATCACCTCAGCTCTGGTCTGGCTGTTGCAGCCATTAGGGAGTGAACCAGCAGATGGAAGATCTTTCTCTGTCTCTCCTCTCTGTAAAAATTGGCCTTTTCAATAAGAATAAATTTTTATTTTTAATAAAAGGAAAACAAATGTGTGTCAACCACTTTGTTCTTTATACATTCAGAAATATAAACATAAATATGGCACATGCATATGTATTGTAAAAAAGAACAGAAATAAAAGCAAAAATCTTAGGTTGCTGTGAATTTTATGTATTGTGTTTTACGTTTTGAAAAACAAGGATTAGCTTCTAAGTACATATCAGAGTATTGTGTGTTTAAGAGAGACTTTTAAAAATGACAAAGCAAAAATTTGTTTCTTGGAATTTTTATGGGCTTAGAGCAAAGAGTTAAGCTTTGGATAGATGGGTGGAAGAGGTTGTTCAGCCCAGTAGTTAGGATACCTGCTTTCCACGCCAGCGTGCCTGGGTTTGCTTTTCAATTAGTGGCTCTGACTGCTGGTTCCAGCTTCCTGCCAGTTCCCACCCTGTGTTATGGGGCTATGTTTTCCAGTTTTTATTCCAAGTTCTCGCCCACTCATGAGATAAGAATTTATAGCAGAGGCTCAAGTACGACTCGTAAATAAGGACAGGATTTGTTTAAAGTGAGAGAGTGAATATACATTTATATGTGAGTGTGGACAATCCCATGAGGAAAGACACCTGCTGGGGAGATCCCTGCTAGAGAGAACAGGGGACAAGGGGAGAAGAATAAGAGCAAGAGTAAGAAGTCCACAAAGGACCGCTCACAACAGCAACAGTTCTCCTTATTCTCTAAGTATGCAGGGTGGAGTTCGGGCAGGAGTTTTAGTGTGGGTAAGGTTTTCAGGGGTTTCCTGGAATCTTCCTGTGGATAACTTCCATGTGTTCAAGTGCTGTCTGCTCCTTCCCAGTCCCAAAGGAGACAGAGTCGCATCATGAGAAATCAAATATACTTGTTAAATAAGGGGTAAAGTTACAGAGCAGGCTGTGAGACACAGTTGTTGGGGAGATCTTCCAGCTTCTTTATTTCTGTCTAACTTGCTGCTAAATTCCCCGGCCCGCTGAAGCACCGGGAGGCTGCAGCAGTAGCTCAAGTCACTGTGTTCCCAGTCTACCACAGGGGAGACCTGGAATTAAATTCCAGGCACCAGCTTCTGCCCCTGGTTCCTCTCTGGCATTTGCAGGTTAATTAAAGGAACATTATCTGTCTATCTATCTATCTATCTATCTACCTATCATCTCTCTATCTCCCATGTTGGTGGAAGCGATCCAACTCCTTGAGCCATCATCTGCTGATTCCTAAAGGATTCATTAGCAGAAAAGTGGATCAGAAGTAGGGAAGCCAGAACTCTAACGAGGCATAGAAGCAGCAATTTAACTGCTATGCCACATGCCTGCCTTTTATTTTTTTTTTTAATTCAGGCTGTATAAGACATATAAAAACAATGTTAATTGTAGGAATTTTCATGAAAAAATTATGATCTCAAGCGTGGCAGCTGTATTAAATTTTGCATGGGTAATATGAGTTATTGGTCCTTTGTTTTATTTTTTTAAATCAATGTGTAGAGAAAGTATCAAAAAGAAATCAGAAGCTTTTTGGGAAGAAAAGATAAAAAATTTAATCAAAATTGAGTTTGGGATCATTCATTACCTATAATTTAACATTGGACATGACCTCTTATGAATTACTTTAATTAGGCAGCCATCTAATTTCTGAAAACTTGGGAATCAGCCATTTGATTTGCATCTTGTCAATCAGGGTGTATAAGCAAGGCATGTGTAAGCCTATGTTTTATCTTTGTATAATTTACAGAAAGATGTCCACCTGAGTAAGCAAAAATGTGTCCTTCATAGTTCCTTGTCAACAGCATGACTTGCTAAGCAGGCAGGACTTGGATTTCAAAGTCCCTCAACTACAAGGTACAAGCTGCTAAGAATATGTTGCTGTCCTGAACAGGATGAAAATGTAGTTGGGGGAATGTTGAAGGCTGCTCGAATGTAACAGTGACGAAGCAGAGATGCACCTGATGGGAAAGCAGAAAAAAACAAAAAAGTGGGAAAGAAATAGAGCAAGCAGAAGAACAGAATGTCAATTTTACTCATTTTGTAATTTTATTTTGAGGCCAAGAAAGTCCTTCTATCTTCTCAGCCTGCCCGTTTCCTTTAGGAAGAGAAGAGGAAATGCAAAGTGGAAAAAATGGTCTTCATTGTTGGCCTACTTCCATTACTCATAAGATATAATACAGTATTTTCAGAATTATCATTTGTGCAACAGTTTAGGATGTATTTTTCTTGAAGATAAGAGCAATCTGGATGTGTTTTATAAATGAAAAAAGGCACAGAAGGTTTGGGGACTTACCAAGGTCACCCTGTTCGGGGGAAAAAAATCAGGACTACAACCTTCGTAATAGAATTGTCGGTGGAAAGTTTGTGAGCAGCACCTTTTCAATGCCCTCAGTGAATTACTCCGTTTAAGATTACTTATTAATGAAAAAAAAACTAAATTTCATCAAAAGACAATGAGTCTAAACCGTCAGGATTATTTGAAACATAAGGTAGCTTATAAAATGTATTGACCTGCATAGATCTCTGGGGAAAGGGGGGAAATTGATAGATACAATTTTGTTGTTGTTTTGTTGTTGTTGTTGTTTCTTTGATCCAGTAAAAAATGAAAAGATGCTAAGACCTCCTGTTTTTTGCTCACTGGATATCTATGGGTTCTTCCTGGTCAGTTTTTACCAAGAGAGCTTGTTTCTTTGGTGTTAACATAAAGAAACTGAAAATCTGTGACTTTGTATTTAAAAAGTCTGTCATTCGTGCCTCAAATTTTCTGTTAGAGTTTTTCTATCATGTCAGCATTTATTATCCTTATGTGGTTTAAAAAGTTAGCCCTTTGACTATCCACTATGCCTTAATAAGACAAAAATATATTTTAAATAATTTTCCTGAGGAAATCAATTTCCTTTCATCATTCTCATTCTCTTTTAATTTAATTTTTCGGTATCATTATTATTGTTGTTGAATTAGAACTTGTCCCCCTCCCCACTGATTTCTGCTAAATTATTATAATAGTATAGTTCTTCATAAGCTGTCGTCAGTCCAGCATTGCAGGCATAGACAATGGTAGAGTCCAGCATCCTATTGTCAAGATATTTTTTAGCAGTTTCATTGGGAATCCATCTTTGATCTGGAAGTAAAGATTCTTTAGAATGAATATAGTCAATACAGTGCCCACTGAGCCTATTTTTAATTAGCACAAAGTTAAAACATTCACTGACAGTAACACTGAAATCAAGAGAAATGATTACTGGTTAGAATATTCCAGAAATAGAGAGACCTGCGATCAAGTCTCCAAGTCTACTACCATCACCTCAATCCTTCTGCTCTCTGGGTTATCCTCTGAGTACCCAAATACAATCCTACCTCTGGCCCTTTGCATTTACCGCTTTCTAGAACACTCTTTTCACAGATGTTTGCACATGTCATTCCTGCATTAAACATATCTCTTTGCTTATATGTAACCTTTTCAATCAGAATTTCTCTGACTCTAGTTTTTTTAAATAAGGCCTCTTCTACCTCACTCTCAACCTCCTTACCCTACTTTATTACTTTTTTCTTTCTTATGTACAAACAAAGTGAAACTTCATGAAAGCAGGAAGCTTGTCTGTGTTGTCTTTTCAGCATAACACCAGAACCTAGATCCTATCTGGCATGCACTAAGCATTTTATAAACACTTGTCAAATGAAGAAGTGATACTTCAGGTCTAGTGCTTTGTTTAAAGAGGGTTAATGACCAGTTACTATGATGCGCCATAGCGATGTCATCAGGGTATAGGTAATTTTCAGTTTAGGAATTAGATTTGTTCAATGTGGGTTTATAAGAAAGACCAGTAGGTAATAGAAAAACAGGTGTTGGCCAAAGAGAAGGAAGAGGCTTCTAATAATTGTAGCCACCTGGGAAGTATTTGATCTTTCTGTATATGTTTACACAGATCACTTCAAAAGAAATTGTGTGTAGAAAATCTAAGAATCTTGTACGAATTAGATTCTATCACTTTGAACATAAAGTTTTAAAAAGTTGACACTGTGCTGACTAAAAAGTTAATAATTGAGTTTTGTTCTTCTGCAAAACTTTGCCAGACAGACATGACTCTTATGTTAACATAATTTGCCATGGGTTGGCAAATTGCACTTTCTAGGCCAAATATGACCTGTTATTTCCTTTTATAAATATTTTTATTGGCACATAGCCATGGCTATTCATTTACATGTTGTTTATGGCTTTTTTTCTTCTTCTTTTTTTTAGCCTATACTGCATACTTTAGTAGTTGTGACAGAAACTGAATTGCCCACAAAGGCTAAAATATTTACTGTGTAGTTCTTCACAGAAAAAGTTTGTTTGCTTTTGCCCTGACCTGATATACTGCAAATAATAACATGGAAACATGTACCTGTTCAGTTTCTCACATACTTCACTATTATTTTTGTTATTTTGTTCTTGCCATAATAATGTATTCTACTCTGTTGAAGTAGAGCAGAGAACTGGGCACATAAATAGTGGAAGAAGCTAACAAATTTGTAGATCAGCATCAATGGCAAAGTGCAGACTGGAATCAAGGAAGCCTCAACCATAGAGGAGGATGGCAGGGGAATGGAACTGTTGCTTGAATTAGGAGCCACACAAATTGATTGTGCTTCCGGCTGAGATGCGACCTGAGACAGAGAGGAAATGAGTCGAGTGGCCTGGCTTCTCAGCTAGTACCTTCAATAGCCTGAGCCTATCTCTGCATCATCTGACTCATGAGGCTGGGAAATGGAGCTTGTGGAGTTCCCTGAAAACGTACAGCAGCGTGGAAGGGTTGAGAATGAATCTAAGGCCAGCACAGCTGCTAGTTGGTACTAAATGCCAGGTACAGGGCTGGACAGTGTACAAGACTCCTCACCTAGGACACAAATTCTAGGATTATCCCCAAATTATAGAACAGGCCCAGACAGCTAAGAAAAATCATTCAGTGCCATGAATAAAATGGATTTTGAAGTTAGAATTGAATCTAAAACCACCTTGCTCCACAATTCAACTTTCAGCCTTCTCAATTTACAATAGATATGAAAATCATTTGGAGAAGGTATAAAAAACTTTGCAGATGATAATTCATTAAACCTTGAACCCTGAATTCCTGTTAGGAAAATGTCTAAAGAAACTCCAGTTCAGATGATGGAGGCACCCTTCAACCCTGAAACTATTACTCAGGAATGCTTTTGCAATCCACTTATTTTGTTACTGAATGAGATTATTAATGATAACTGGCCCAATAAGAGTGTTGAGAGGGGATAAATGATATTACTTCTAAACATCTCTAACCAGTTTGCCACAGAGTATGAATCACAGGTAACTGTTGTTATTGTTAGTTTATTACTATGATGATGATGGTGGCGAAGAGGATGCAGACCCTAGGAGTGGTTTTCACAGTAAAGAAAAAAATCTTATGTAGTGTTATCAAAGGCTGTAATTACACAATAATATCCTATTGCTGGAACTTTTACTTTTCCAGTATTTAAAAAAATCACTAAAACATACCAAAAGTAGCAATTTGTTTCCTTTTTTCCACTTTGCTTTGTATGTTTTGGCTTTTATTTATTCATTTGTATAAAGGGAACAGATTTCAAGTATTTCATTGTACAGTTTTAAGAAAGTAATGATACTTTCCACGCCCCATGATGCCTTTGTAAAAGTACTGCTGCTTATATGTGATGTATTGTTTGCTGTTCTGCCTTTAAATAATTCTTCTCTTTCATCTAGGATGGCATTTTCCAATCTTGCTCAATGTGATCTTTGTCTTCCTGTTCCCATGGCTTTACTCAGCTCCATTCTTAATGGTTTTCCCTCCCATGTACCAAGCCCTTATTCTTTCTTTACTTGCTGAAATCCTATAATACTTCACTATATGCTCAAGATTTTCTTTTGCTACCATTTTTTTTCCCCGTAACTACTCTCATGGCTCTTTGCTGTAACCTATATATAACAACACAGATAACCTAGAATGAGCTATCAAATACTATTTGAAATACCAATGTTGAAATACTTGTATAGTTTTTCCATTCATATTTTATTCCTCCAATTAGATTAAAAACTATACTTAGATTAACTTTTTCAAAATAGTCAACTTATTTGAATGAAAACTTCTGGTTAGAGTGAAATTACTTGTTCTTTTTGAAAAAATGATTGTTATTTGCTTAAATGCATAGCAAAGTCACTGACAATCGTAATTTTTATGAGGTTCCCTGAAGATAGCTAGAAAAAGGAAATATTCCTTTATTCCAAAGCAGTCAAAGATTCAGACTTTAGCAGGAACATGAGACTAAAGAGCGTGAAACAAAGTATGTATCCTATATAAATAGTTATTCCTTTTTTAAAAACTTTATTTTATTTTTACTTATTTTAAATTATCATCATTCTATGATACAGTTCCATAGGCTCTGGGATTACCCCTGCCTTCTCCCCACACACCTCCCACCGAATTCCCCTATATTATTACTATAGCATAGTTCTTCATTAACAGTCACGTGTTCATCATTCTCTGCATGGACAGTGGCCAAGAGTCCAGCATCCTATTGTCAAGATGCAGCTAACAGTTTCATTAGTAGTCCATCTCTGATTTGGAGTTAGACATGCACACTGCACTGTATCCTCACATCTGGACATGACAGTATCTGTTACACAGTCACCAGGCATCCCTCCTAAATGAAAATAGTTATTTCTAACTTTTGTTAAGGACAAGCAAGTAAGGTAATTTGACAAGAAAAATCATTATGCAATGGAGTGTCCTTACTTTAATGTGCTGAAAATATATTCAGATGAAGGACTCACAACGCAGTATGATTTGCTACTACTATTTTCAGATTCTGACCGCTGAACTTGGTCTTAAAATTTGAGCTGTAGTATTTAGGAAGTAATGATGACGATGCAGATTCTTACAAACTGTGGCCCACTCTTATTGCACATGCTTCAGAGAGACCATTTGTCACGTACTAACTTCGGAAAACTGTGCAAAGCAAGTGTAGAGGTCCAAGAGAAAATAGTAAATACTAGAAACGGTTTCTGGCAATGCTTGAACATACTTGAGATGTAGTCACAATTAAGAATCCCATCTAATGCCGTGTTCTCTTCTTTCATATTTAACTGGAATGTTTCATCAGCTTTTCAGAATCAGAAATTTTGGTTTTTAAATGCTACAGGTGCACAACTCTAAAAAATAAAATTGTGTTGCTTAGCACTAGGAGATATTATAGTTACATGAATTTAAAGATTAAGATGACCCTTTGCTATTTAAAATCTGTAGCTGCCTAGATGAACAACATACTTGTTTTTTTTTAATTTAGATTAAAAAGTGTTTTGAAACTTTAAATAGTCTTTCCTCGCCCCTCTAAACGGTGTTGTCCCAACTCCACCTCCCTAACATATGTACATGCCTTGTACCAGTTGAATATTTCATTTTCTGTTGTGTTAATTAAAATTCACTAAATTTGAAGTTGTTTACACCTAGCATTTTGTCTATTTTATTCCATATTTAGAATTAGGGGTTTGTCAGGACTAGACAGCTGTAACAGAAGGTTTCTGAGCCAAAATTAATTGTGGTGAATGCCATGCTACATACCTACCTCTTGATTCCTTAAAATAAAGATCTCAAAGGAGGTATAGCAACTGGACATCAAGTCATGTAACCAAAGAGGATGTGTGTGTTTTAGTTTCTTCACTTAGTTTTTCTGTGTATTTATAACCTGATGGCTTGATTGTGAAGTGAACTATGACATGTATCTGAATTTAAAGTTATTATGGAAACTAATTCTTTGTGTATAAATTACTTCAGTTATTTCTTCTGTAACTTAAATTGTGATTCAAACATTTCGATTTAAATGCCGATTGCGAAACAGTAAAGCAAATGCCAGAGTTATTGCCAGACAATGTGGTAGAGAGCTATTATGATAGCATTCTGGTGATTTTAATTATAGGAACATTGTTCCTTGATTTTGGTATTTTCCAACAATGGTACCATTCATGATTTTATTTTATTTTAGCCATGCCCTTTGGGTTCCCGAGATTTTCGAGAGAAACAATGTGCAGACTTTGACAATATGCCTTTCCGAGGAAAGTATTATAACTGGAAACCTTATACTGGAGGTAATGTATAACCTGGCAGAAAATTCATGCTTGAGATTGAAAATATCAAAAAGTATATAAATACATACAAACACACATATAAATTCATGCTCCACTAGTAGCAGGAAAATGCTTGTAATTCTATAAAGGGCTCATGTTTTAGTTTCCCTGAAATAAACTTCGTGTATTATTACAACCCAAATTATTTGTAAACCCAATTATATGTAATAAGATACAAAATTCCTAGAGTAAGATGTCTGTACATCAAAATAATATAATTTTTAAAAGCTTTATTTTCTTACAAAAGTGGAAGTGCAGAGACAGAGAAGAAGAGACAGAAAAGAGATCTTCCATCTGCTGGTTCATTTCCAAAACAGCCACAGCAGCCAGTGTTGGGCCAGACCAAACTGAGCAGGCAGGAGCTTCTTCTGGATCTCCCACATAAATGCAGGGGCCCAAGCAGTTGGACTATCCTCTGCTGCATTCCCAGGTGCATTAGCAGGGAGCCAGATCAGAAGTAGAACCACCGGGACTTGAACCAGCTCCCGTTTAGGAAACCAGCAAGACAAGCAGTAGCCTGTCTATACCACAATGCTGACCTCACACACATACTATTTTTGAATCCTACTTTGGACTTTGCTGAGTAGAGATAAAACTATATTATAATCATTGAGTATTTGCAATTAGCACTGTTAAAAAGTACAACAATATAAATCAACTCAAAGGGACCAAGAGAGTCTATATTCTTTTTTAAAGATCTTTCCATAGATGATTATTGTTCTTTTTCATAGTTAGGGGGTTTTTTTTTTGCACTTTGATTTGGGCATTTATCAAATATTAATACAAGCTAAATTTTATCTTGGAAAAATTGAATGATTTTTTTTTAAGATTTTCATTCATTTCTTTGAAAGTCAGAGTTACAGGAGGAACAGGAGAGAGAGAAAGAGATCTTCCTCCACTAATACTGGCTCACTCCATAATTGGCATCGAAGCCAAGAACTGGGGATGGCACCTTAATCTTCATGGTCACAGGTGTGGCTTTACCCATTATACCACAATGATAGCATCTGAACGTACTTCAAAAACATTTTAATTTTTGCTTTTCCAACATCTTTAAAAATTATATAACATATAAAAATGTTAAACATAATTTTGGAGCCAGTGCTGTGACTAATCCTTAGTTTGCAGTCAGATGGGTGCTGGTTTGTGTCCCGGCTGCTCCACTTCCCATCCAGCTCCCTGCTTGTGGCCTGGGAAGGCAGTCGAGGATGGCCCAAAGCCTTGGGATCCTGCACCTATGTCGGAGACCTGGAAGAGGCTCCTGGCTTCCAGCTTCGGATGGGCTCAGCTCTGTCCATTGCAGCCACTTGGGGAGTGAACCAGCGGATGAAAAATATCTTTCTGTCTCTCCTTCTCTCTATGTAAATCTACCTTTGCAATAAAAATATCTTTTTAAAAATTAAAAAAATAATTTTACAATGACAACTGTATGTCTACCTCCAATATGCCACCATTGACATATTATATTTGCTCTAAACTCATCTATTCATCTCTATGCCCATTATTAATCCAGCCTAATTTCTAGATGCATTGTAAACTAAGTTGAATTACTAATACTTTAAGTATTTCAATATGTGTAGCTTTAAACACAGTTCCATGATTTGCTTTTTTCCTTTGAGATAATGTTATGTGCACAAATCTCAACTATTTTTTTCTTGGGCTTTGACAAATGCACACATATGTGAAACCCTGTTGCTGTGTTAAACATTATTGTTACTTCCAGTATTCTCTTAGTTCTTGTCTTGGTCTGTAATGCTGTCAAAAATTATGAGACTGGGATCCCAAACTTACTTCATACAGTTTGGATTAAGTTGTCAGTATGGATGGATTTCAGTGGGGGCCTTTTCCTATGCTATTGGCTGACTCCTGATTACATCTTTGCCTGGCAGAATAACAGAGAAGAATTTCTGTGAGTTCCTTTATATTAGGCTGATAATCTTATTCTTAAGGGCTCCATCTCTAAAATCACCTTTGAAAGATTCCACTAATACCATAATCTTAGATATGAATTTTGATGGGACACATTCAGTCCTCATATTCCTTTGTTATCAATAACTGCTTATACTAACTCTTTCCAAGACACTATCGTTGTTGTCTTTTTTTCCCCTCATCATAGTTTAGTTTTGCCTGTCCCCCAATCATATATAAATAAACCAATTATCATATGTACTGTTTTGTGTAAGGCTTCTTTAAGCTTAATGTTTTTGAACCATGGTCAATGTTGTATGTGGAAGTAGTTTATTTGTGTACGTATTTTTGTGAGTAAATATTTTTATTTCTCTTCTGTAAATAATTAAGGGTGAATTCTCTGGACAACAAAATAGATGTGGTTTTAGTTTTAAAACAAACTAGCCAATGTCTTCCCATGGTGGTTGTATTACGCAACACTCCTATGAACACTGTGTAAGAGTGTGTTTGTTCCACATCCTTTCTAACGTTTGGTATTTTCATTCTTCATTGGTAGGGATGGAGTGATATCTCATTGAAGTTTTAACTTGCACTTTCTGAGTATTGTCTATGTTGAGTACATTTTCATGTATTTATTAGCTATTTATTTATGTTCTTTTGTAATCTGTTAAAATCTTTGCCTATATTTTGACTGAGTTATTTTTCCTCTCAAGTGCTAGTCATTTATTATATATACATTTTACAAATAGTTTGTCACATTCTGTGGTCTTATTACCATCATCCCTATCATCCATAGTGGACATAAGATTCTGCACAATATATTTCTGAGTAATTTTTATTTCTTGGTTGTTTGTACACAAAAATCAAAATGATCTTGAATGTTAACTGTTCTGTTGTAAATTGTTTGTATTTTTCTTGGCCAACATTCATGTTATCTGGAAATGGAGACAATTTGTTTCAATGTTTCTGCCTTTCACTTTCTTGCCTTAGTGCACTCTATTGGCCCTCCACAGCAATTTGTGCATTTATTGATTATATTTTTTGAAAATACAAAGTGGCTCAGTAGACTGAACATTGTCAAACCAAATTCCTATTCCCAGAATGAAGCCCACGAATGATATATTACTCTTCATATGTTAGTCCATTTAACTGCTACCGCATCCCCACCATGAATGCACAAGGGCCTGTGTGCACAGAATCCTTATTACCATTTTTTATCTCTTGAATTTCTTATAATAACTCCCCTAACAAGTATACAGTAGTCACTCACTGTGACTTGATTTAGATTCTTTCTGGATCATCAATTTTCACATCTTTTTCATGTACTTTTTGGCAGTTTGTATGATTTCTGATCCTTTGCTTATTTCCAATTGGATTAATTCTGGTTTTGTTATTGAATGTATGAGTTTCTTAAGTGTTTTAGATAATTATCTTCTTTCAGATGTATAGTTTGGAAGTATTTTCTTTTGTTCTGTAGGTTTGATTGGTTCATTGAGTGGGTACTTCCTTTCCTGTCCAGAAACTTTCTGTTTTTTTTTTTTACTTGTGTTTATTTATTTGGGCTTTTGTTGTCTGCACTTTTGTATTCATAGGTAAAAATTCATTGCTGATATAAATGTGCTGGTGCTTTCTCCCAATGTTTTCTTCTGGTAGCTTTACAGTTTGAGGGCTTCTTTGTAAGTCCTTAATTTATTTTTAATTGCTATGCTATAAGATAAATTTCTTTTTTCATTTTGCATTAAAGTTCACTTGGCACCTTTGTGAAAAACCACAAGGCCTTTCCTGTATGAAGAGTGTTCAAAAAATCACATACAAGACATAATTATACAAGGATCAAAAAATTATGCAAGGATCAAAAAATTATGTAAAAATCAACTTATATATGGCCATTTTGAAATACCATCATTTATGTAGGGATTTATTTTTAGACTTTCTGTTCTTTTCTGTCATTCTGTGCATCTGGTTTTTAAATTTTTTAAAGTCCTTTCTTTTTCTGATTACTGCAGTTTCATAAAGTAATTTGAAATTAGGAAGCATGGTGCCTCCAGGTTATTTCTTGCTCAAAATTGCTGTGGCTCTCCATAGTCTTTTGTGATTCTGTTTGAAGTTTAATAAAATTGTGTTTCTTAATTCTATGAAAAGTATCATTGAAATTTTGATAGAGATGGCACTGAATCCACTGATTTTGAGGAACATGCACATTTTGATTATTGGTTTCTGATCCATGAACATGGGATATCTTTCCATTCATCTGAGCCTTTCAAAAATCTTTTATTATCTTTCATAGATCTTATATATTCTTGGTTATATTCTTTCTTTGTAACTATTTTGCTTTCTATTTGGTGCTATTATGCATGGGATTGCTTTCTTAATGGCGTTTCCAGGTAGATCATTATAATTTTACTAAAAACACTACATGGGATTGCTTTCTTAACGGCTTTTCCAAGTAGATCATTATAATTTTACTAAAAACACTAGTAATTTGTGTGTGTTGATTTTGTATTCTGTGTTTATTGAATTTGGTCTTTAGTTCCAATAGTTTTTTTTGTTGGAGTCTTCTGCATTTTTATTGTATATGATAATGTCAGCAAATGGAAACAATTTACTTCTTCGTATTTATTTAAATGCTACTTATTTATTTATCTATTGTTTAATTGCTGTGACTAACATTTCCTATGCTATGTTGCATAAAAATAGAGAGAATGCATATTGTTATCTTGTTTTGATCTCAGAGGAAAAGCTTTCAATATTTCCCTACTGAGTTTTATGTAAACTTTGGGTTTGTCTAAGTGGCCTTTATTGTTTTGTGATTATATATATATATATATCTTCTATATGTCATCTACTGAGAATTTTTTTCATGAACGATTGTTACACTTTGTTATAATTCCCTTGATACACATATTGAAAGAATCATTTGGATTTTGTTCTTTATTTTAATATGGTTTTATTACGTCTATTGATTTGCCTATGTTGAATCATCCTTGCATCCCTGAGATAAATCCTACTTGATCATGGTGAATGATTTTCTTATGTTTAATTCATTTTGCTAATATTTCATCAGGATTTTTGCATTATGTTCTTCTGGGATATTGGTCTACAATTTTTGTTTCTTCCAATGTCTTTATTGGAATAGCTTGATAATAGTACAACGCTTACCTTCTTAAATAAGTTATAAAGTATTGCTTTCTACAGATTTTTTGGAAGAATTTGAGAAGATTTGACATAATTCATCAGTAGGTCCCAAGTTGATATTTGATATGAAGTATCTTAATATAGATTCACTCTCTATACTTGTTATTGATCTATTCAGATGTTCTGTGTTTTCATAATGACAATTTAGTTGTGTGTTCCTAGGACCTTATTTATTCTAGGTTATCCAAGTTTCGGGTGTATATTTCTTAATAGCCATCTCTTATGAGTCCTTTTATTTTTTAATAGCAGTTACAGTATCTCCTTTTTCATTTATGATTTTATTTCTTTTTGAGTCTTCTCTTTCCTAATGAAAAGTTTGCTAGTTTTATCTTTTCAAAAACCAATCAGCTTAGTTGACTGTATTTTTTCGCATCTCTATTTTATAAAGCCGTGTTAGTCCCTTTCTTTGGGCTTAGTCCATTCTTTTTTTTCCTCTGCTTTTTTGAGGCATTAAGTTAGGTGGTTAATTTTAAAGTCTTATTTTCTTCATATATACATTTGTTGCTATGAATTTCTCTCTTAGAAGATTACTTTAGCATGCTGTGAATTTTGTGATGTTCTGATTCCATTTTCACTTGTCTTAGGTAATTTTTCATTTAGCTATTTAGTTCTTTAATCCATTGGTTGTTCAGGAGCATGTTTTATTTCCACAGATTTTTGTATTTCCTGATTTTCTTTGTTTTATTGATTTCAATTCATACTATCAAGATGAGAAATGATTCCTGACATATTTCAGTCTTAAATTTATTAAAACTTACTTTGTGGTCTAACATTCAATGTATCCTGAAGAATGTTGTATGTGCACTTGAGAAGAATGTATATTGAAATTTAAAAAAAATTAGTTTTATTCCGATACCAACATTATAGTGTATGAGTGAAGCTGCCACCTGACATGGGCATCCCATATTGGTTTTGGTTTGTGTCCCAGTTGCCTGCTTTCAGTCCAGCTCCTTGCTAATGGCCTGAGAAAATCAGCACAAGATTGAAGTGTTTGGGTCCCTACCACCAACATAGGAAACCTGGATGAAGCTTCTGGCTCCCAGCTTGAGGCTTGGTCCAGCCCTCACCATTGTGGCCATTTGGGCAGTGAACAGGTGGATAGAAGATAGCCCTCTCTCCCTCTGAATATCCCCACCTCCACAAACACACACCTTCTCTCTGTAATTCTGACTTTCAAATAAATAAATTTCGTAAAGCTACTTCTGTTCTTACTTGTATGTTAAAGCAACAGAGAAGGGCATTCACGGAGGCAGACAGAAAGTGATCTTTCATCTGTTGGTTCATTCTCCACATGTCCAAACTAGGGCCAGGGGCAGCAAGGAACCCAGAACCAGTTTGGGTCTCCATGTGGGACAGGAAGTTGGAGAGAGGGACCCAAATACTTCTTGATCCCTCATCTGCTGCCTCCCAAGATGTGCATTAGTGGGAAGCTAGATTGGAAGCAGAATAACTGTGACTTAAACCAGGCACTCTGATATGGAATGCAGTGATGACTTAACAACCAGCTGTGGATTCTAGTCTGAATGTCTGTTAGATCCTATCTACTGCATAGAGCAACTGCAATGTTTATTGATTTCCATTGCTGAAGTAGGTTATTGAAATTTTGAATAATCACACAGTTGTCTGTTTCTCCCACCAGATCTGTTAATATTTGCTGTATATGGTGAAGTACTCTAATATTAGTGTATATGCATTTACAGTTGTAAGATGCAAGGAGTTGTTGAACAGAGCCCCTTTCACTTTAAAATGAGTTTGCCTTCTTTTTTTTTTTTTTTTTTTATCCATTTTATTGTATTGTTGTTGACAATCTTTACATAGTTAACTATAGTTGAAGGAAAAACAAGAAGAAGAAAAAAAAAGGTTCAGGGGGATAGGGAGGTGGGCAATGCTATTTTGTTCATATTGTTTCCATCATGTATCTGAGGTAAAGGGGGATATTGAGGGAGAAGCCCCACCTGGTTTCCCGCCCACCCCAAGTCCCGGATGTGGGGCATGCTCTGAGATATGTGCTCAAGTGGAGTTAATAGTTCTCCAGTTATGAGTCACTGCCAGTTTCGCTCGATGAGGTGGTCCACTGATTGATATGGTCCATCATGAAGTCTCCATTTGTCCCATATTTCGCTGCCAACATGTAGCTGAGATGAATGATTGTCCTATTCTGTCTTCTGTCTTTTCTTGGTTAGAGTTCTGAGTCCAGCAGTTCAAGTGGGGAGATCTCCAAAGATACTTTGAGGTATTCCCAGATTAGTTTCTTGTGTGTTCTAGCAAGCACAGGGCCCGGCACAGTTTGCCTTCTTGTAACAGTTTTTTGTTTGTTTGTTTTGTTTTGTTTTGTTTACTGAACATCCCTTTTGTTTGGAATAAATGTAGTCACTCCGACTTTGTTTTGGTTACCATTTGCATGGAATATCTTTTTTCATCTTTTCCCTTTCAGTGGATGTTTGTCCTTAAATCTGAAGTAGCCTTTATATAGTTATTCTTTTTTATTCTTTCAGCCACTTTGTATTTTTTTATTGCAAGATTTGAATATTTCCATTTCTTCAGGGATTTTTTTTTCCCCCTGCTACTTTCAGATACCCAATTTCTTTTATTCTTCTCTTCTAGTGTGTCTTTGTGAAGGGGTTTGCTGTGATGGTGTGCTTTGGTTCTACAGTCTTTTCCTCTTCTGTGTATGTACGAGAGGTTTCTACATTGTGTTTCTCATGAGGCTGACATAAAACATCTGTAGCAGTTTGTTTTAAGCTGAGAATAACGTATCTTTGATAACATACAAACATTTTGCCCTTTTACCCGCCCTCATTTTATGTTTTGTGAGGACACAATTAATGACTTTTTCGATTATATATTCATTACCATGTTATTATGAGAATTACATCTATTTTAAATACATTTACCTTTTATTCTTTAGAGTATTCCGGTTTCAGCTATACACTTACATTTGCCAGGGAGTTTCATTCTTTCCTACGTCTTCCTGTCACTAATTAGCACCCTTTTGTTTCAGCTTGAAGAACTTACTTTAGCATTTCTTGTATGGCAGGTGTAGTGGTGATGAACTCCATCAGCTTTTGTTTGCCAGGTAAAGTGCTCTTGCTTGGCAGATTTTTCCTTTCTGCTTTTTAACAAGTCATCTTATTCTTTCCTGGTCTGCAAGGTTTCTGCTGAGAAATCTGTGGCTAGACCTGTGCAGTTCCCTTAAAGGTGATGGATTATTTTTTCTCTCTTGCTGTTGTCAAAATTCTCTTTGCTTTTTATATTGGGCAATTTTATTATAATACATCTTTGTGAACTCTTCTTTTTGTTTGTTATTTTTATTTTTCATGGTGTTTACTTAATTGATCAGGGTGGGGAGACCATTGTTTCCAATTTTCTTTTTCTTTCCCCTGTATCTAGGGGAAGGGAGAAAACAGGAAGAGAAGCTGCACTCAGCCTCCCAACCACCCAGCACCCGGGGGGTGTAGAATGACCAGCTGATACCAACCCATGGTCCCTGATGTGGGCCATTGGCTGACATAGACAACCTGATTGTCTCCATTCTCCCAGATAGTTGCTGTCCATGCGTGGCTGGGTTAGTTGTCCAATTTGTTCTGCCCTCCTTCCTCTGCTGTGGTAGTGGATGTCATCTGCAGGCCCAAATGGACTGCCATATCCTCCATGTGCATCTGGGAATGCCATCCACAGCTCCATCTAAGCCGATGAGGAGGACCAGCTCTGACACATGCACTTCATGATCAGTCCATAGATCCCACGATTTCCCCCTGCTTGGAGTTCAGAGTCCAGTGGTTCAGTTTGGAGGATTCTCAAAGAGACCTCATCTGAGGTGATTCCAGATGTGACTCTTATGTGTGCTTGCCAGTACAGGATCTGGCTTAGTCCATCACCCACATCAAACCTATGCATAAACTGGTAATCACAATTTCTGGTCAGTTCTGTCTTCAGCCCCATGTTTTAGGTAAACCAATGGATGCTGCAGCCCAGACCAACCCAGCCAATTACACAGTTGACCCTCATACACCAATGGGAACTGCAAGCTAGTTGGAATGACCCTCAACAACCCTCCTTAGGCCTGCACCCAGCCCTGGTTCCTGTTCTTGCCAGTATATGCAGCAGACTGGTCCAGTCTGTCCCACATCCCATTCAGCTCTCATACACATCAATGGGTTTTGCAGCCCAGTTCAACCAAACCAGCCCCACTATCCAGCCCATACTCATGTCCACGGGTGCCATTGCCTGTCTAGCCATGCCCTTCCCTAGCCCTGGTTCTTATACTCACCAGTGGGAGTTGCAGCCCATCAGAGATTGGACCACAGTTTCCCTACTGGGCCCGCTCCCAGATATTGCACTCTCCATGTAGTTGTGCATCTAGCTTGACAGGATTTGCCCGCAATCCCAGCACTTTCCAGCTGATGCTGCTGCAAAGCCATACCAGCCTACACTCATTCTGGCTGATGTATGCACCAGTGGGTAAAGTTGGTTGGCCCAGCCTGGCTCTCCCCCAACCCCATTCATATAAGGCCTACAGCTGTTATAGCCCTGCCTGGCCTGGTTTGCCCCCCTTGCAGCACTCACAATTGCCAGTTGGAGCAGTGGCCCACCAGGGGAGACCCCCATTCTGCCCCCCAGTAAGCTCAATCCCCCGCCCCAGGTCTCATGCATACTGGTGGGTGCAGTGGCCCAGTCTATCATGGCCCGCCTCACCTAGGCATTTGCTGGCAGGTGCTGTATCCTGGCTTGACCGGGTCTGCGTTCGATTCCAGTTTCTGTCAGTGGGTGCTGCAGCCCAGCCTAGCCCAGCCAAGTCTCCAGTCCCGGCCTAACATGAACTGGCTGGTGCTGCAACCCAAACTGGCCTGTCCTGTACCCCACCTTGGTTCTCACATCTAGCAATTGGATGTTACAAACTGACCCAGCCTAGCTCACCCCCAGACCTGACTCACAAGTATGCCAGCGGTTACTGTAACCTGGCCTGGTCTGGATTATCCTAGTCTTGCTTCTTGCACTCACCTGCGGGGACTTTTTCCTAACAAAGAAGTTCTCCAGGCTCCTCTATCAAGTCTCTTCCCAGTGGCAGATCTTGTGCACATTGGTGGGTTCTTGGCCCAGGTTGACTTAGTCCCCCTCCAGTCCTGGCAGGGACAGTAGGCTTGCCCAACCATCCCACACACATTCTGGTTCTTACTGTTGGGTGTTACAGCCCAGCCACACCTGGTCCATGATGCCCAGACACAGCTCTGTGAACTCTTCTTTGATGTGAATTTTTTGTGTGTGTCTATTCTTTTTATTTTTTTGTGTGTTTTACATTTTATTAATATTATTATTATCATTTTATGATACAGTTCCATAGGCTCCTGGTATTTCCCTTATCCCAGCTCCAATTTCCCCCCAAAACCTAGTTCCTCTATATCATTACTAAAATATAGTTCTTCACACAGTCATATGTCCATCATTGCGGGCATGGACAATGGCAGAGTCCAGCATCCTATTGTCAAGATATAGTAAACAATTTCATTGTAAGTCCATCTTTGTCTGGAAGTAGAAATGCATACTACATTGTATCCTCACATCTGGATATGTTAGTCTCCATTTCACAGCTACTGTACATCCTCTTAAATGAAAATTCATAATACAAAATCAACAATAGAAAGAAAAATAGAAATTTACAATGCTATGACCCAATACACAGCTACTATACATCCCCTTAAATGAAAGGCCACAAAACTAAATATCAGGAAGAAAAAAGAAATTAACAACACCATGAAGTTAAACAACATGCTACTAAATGACTAACATGTAGCTGAAGACATGAAAATCAAGAACCTTCTTGCAGAAAATGATGCTACTGTATGATCTATGAGTCATTGATGAATTTAATCAGAAGAAAGTGTTTTGAAGAGGTGAAACTAACAGAAAACATCAAAACCCATGCAATATAGATTCCGCTGATTTTTGTTGGTGAAATGTGTCTCTTCTAGGCAACAAATAGATGGGTTTTGTTTTTTAATCCAGTCTACTAATCCATGACGCTTGATTAAACATAAGCCATTTACATTCAGGGTTAATATGTATGGGTGGTACTTTGGTCCTGTCATTTTAGGAATGGGTTGATCATTGGTTTAGTCTTCTGTTGTCATTTTACTGGGATGTTCTTCACATTTGCCTTTGGTTTTGTTTGGTGCTATTGCTCTTCTCTGTGAAGAGAACATCTTGAAGTATCATTTGCAAGGCAGGTTTGGAAAAGACAAATTCTTTTTTGTTGTTGTTGTTAAAGATTTATTCATTTTTATTACAAAGTCAGATACACAGAGAGGAGGAGAGGCAGATCTTCTGTCCGATGATTCACTCCCCAAGTGAGCGCAATCGCTGTGCTGTGCCGATCTAGAGCCAGGAGCCAGGAACCTCTTCCAGGTCTCTCACACGGGTACAGGATCCCAAAGCATTGGGCTTTCTTCAGCTGCTTTCCCAGGCCACAAGCAGGGAGCTGGATGGGAAGTGGAGCTGCCGGGATTAGAACCGGCAGCCATATGGGATCCCAGTACTTTCAAGGCAAGGACTTTAGCCACTAGGCCATGCCGTCAGGCCCGGAAGAGACAAATTCTTTTAACTTTTCTTTACTGTGGAAGAATTTTATTTCATTTTCAAAGACAAAAGAAAGCTTTGCTGAATATGTTATCCTAGGCCGACAATTTTTTCTTTTAGAAGCTGAACTATGTCACTCCATTCTCTTTTTGCCTGTAGAGTTTCCTGTGAGAGATCTCCTGTGAGTTTAATTGGCATTTCTTTATATGTCAATTGATTTTTTTTTTCACATGCACCTTTAAGGATCTTTTCCTTACGTTTGATTGAAGAGAGCTTGATGATCATGTGTCTCGGTGAAGATCACTTTTGATCAGGCCTGTTGAGAGTTCTGTGCCCCTCCTGGATCTTGTTTCCCAATTCTCTCTCTAGATTAGGGAAATTTTCCTTTATTATTTCATTAAATATATTTGTAAAACCAGTTTATCTTTCTACCTTCTGGGACTCCCATAACTCTTATATTAGCCTCTTAATAGTGTCTTTCAATTCTTGAATACTTTTTTTGGCCTGATCCTGCTCTGCTTCCTGCTTTTTGTTTGCTTCCCCCTGATGACAGGAAATGTCTTCCAATTCTGAGATTCTTTCTTCAGCTTGCTTCATTCTATTTTGGAGACTCTCCACTGTACTTTTAATTTGCTCTATTGTGTTCTTAATTTCTGATATATCAGCCTTGATTTGCCTGATTGCTGCTATTGCTTGTGTAAAATGCTCCTTAAATTCTTTGAACTCTTGTATGTGCTTCTCATTGTTGATCAGAAGATTTAAAATGAGTTTCCTGAATTCTGTGTCTCCCATTTTCTCGATGTCTTCCTCAGTGAACTCTGAGGTTGGCATAGAATTTCGCTCCTTTGCAGAGGAGTTTTCAGTAATATTCATCGTGCCTTTGTCTCTTCTTTTGGTCCTGGTCATTGTACTTCTGGTTAGCAGAGTCTTCCCCTTGGGGCAGGGTTCTAAGCTATGTCACCCACAGGTCTACAATTTGATTTTACTTATTGCAGTTGGTACACAACACTTTGCTTGCAGCCAATTGTGCCACTCCCTCCAGCGAGTTTCAGGTCAGGATTCTTATGTCAGATTTCCACCAAGAACTGTGTAGTCCCAACTCCTGGCTCACCAATCTCCATCTCCTGTGATACTGTGCTGAGGTTGCACCATTGTCTGTAGCTTTCTCCACTTCCGGTTGGAGCAGGTCCTGGGATTAGAGAGACACCAGGTGTCCTATATAGATGGGTAGTTGGTGGCACTGATCTTGCCAGAAACTGTTGGACGTTAGGTCTGGGTGCCACATGGACCTATTTTGACCTGTACGATGCCACAGTCGGTATTATTTTCCTGTGCAATCCACGGAACTCAGTGAGTTCTCGTGAGCTCAGCACATGCACAGTTCACTGTTGTCCCCTGCAGTCCTAAAGCTTTTGCCACAGTGTACAAGATGGCACCTGATGTACCACTACTAGAGTTCTTGATCTGCTGGCCGTCAGGTCTGAGGGCTACCCAGACCTGTCTTGGGTGGAACCTGTAGAATGCCACGTTGCTGTAGTTCACCGAGACAGAAATGAGTTCACTCCCAGCTCAGTTTATGCTCAGTCCTTTCCCTTGCCTTTTCCTCCTTACGCAAAATGTTGCCCAATTCAGCTCTCGGAGGCTGACTGGGCTGTGAAATCCACCCTGTTCTCACACTGCCCATCTGGGATCTGCTGCTCTGTCTCTGCTCCTGGTCAAATCAAACGGACCAGCAGGACGGACAGTTCTTGGCCTGGGTTCACCTCCCAAGCTCCCAGTGAAAGTCCCTTCCCACCTGGTTGTTGCTGGAGTTCCAGCGGCTGGTGGAGTTCAGATTGCTGTTAGCTGAATGCCGCTGGAGTATCAGTCACTGCAACACCATACCATTGTGTTCGCTGCTTTCCTGTGTCTGTCAGTCTCCAGGTACCCCTCTGCTGTTGTTCTGTCCTCTCCTATTTCCTGGAATGTGTCCTCTCTGCTTCATCCTGATTAAATGTTTCTCTGTCCCTTTAAACATGTGCTTATGCTATTCTGGCATCTTGATTCTCCCCCTTTGATGTGAATCTTAAGAGACTTTGCTCAAAGCTCATGTACTTGGATATCTGTATCTGTCTCCAGATTTGAAGTGTTCAGCCATCCCTTCTTTTCAGTAAAGTTTCTTCTTCTTTGTCTTGTCCCTCTGGAATTCCCAAAATACAAAAGTCACAACTTTGTTCATGGTGTTCTATAAATCCTGTAGATTTTATTCATTACTTTTTATTCTTTTTTTTTCTTTATATTTCTTGAGACCCAATATGCTCAAATGGATACCCTGTTATGTTTACAGTTGCTTCTGCTTGATTTGTTGATGCCTTCTATCGCACTCTTAATCTCATTTTGGTCTGTCAGCTCTGGAATTTTGGGTGGTTTTTTTTTCTTTTTTTTTTTGTTCATGTGTTATTTTTATAATTTCTTTGTATTGTGATCTTTTGTAGCTTCCTTAGCCTCCTTAAAACAGTTTTATTCCTTGTCAGGCTTTTTCTCTATCTCCATTTCTTTGGATTTGGTTATTCAATAGGAAGAATTCTTTAGTGATACCATGTTGTCATGATGTTTCTTGTTCCCTGAAATATGTTATCAAGACAGAATTACTCCCTCTAGTTTTTGCTCACTGATTTCTGGAGACAACCAGCCAATAGGGATTTGAGACTCTCAGGCCTTCTCTCTCGACGCAACTATTCCACAGTTCTAGTTCTTTTTGGGGGAGGAATTCTTGAGATTGTATGCCCTCCCTGGCAAAACCCGTCTTAAGTTGGGTGAATCTCCCTTCGTTTTCCCTGGGAGTGGGAGTGGTGTCTTAAAATGCTAAATTTATGTACCTTCTCCCAGTGTTCCAGAGCCAAGGCAACTGTCTGCATGAGGCACTTATACCAGCTATCCACGGATGAGCTCTCAGGCTGCATTCTTGGGGAGTGTTTAGGAGAAGAAAAACTGCACAAGGTTCTGCAGGGGATCATGGGCTCGTTTGTTGGGTGGGTCCATACCCAAAGCCTGCAAAATGTCTCATGGCTGATGTTCCTAATGTGATCCACAGAGCAATTAGTTAGCTTTGCAGCATTTCTTGTTTGGTCTCAGCCATTCAGCCAGGTTGATTACCTCAGCATTTGAGGTGGAGCATGAAAAGAAAATAGGCCCATTGAGCAGTGTCTGACACAGGTAAAGGGAGCTGGGTCTCATTCTTCTCTGACTTCCTCAGTGGGAAAAATCATGGGTTGAGGGGTCGGTCTGTCTGCTCACTGATGTAAGTTGCTTAGAGGAAAGTGAGATACAGATAAATAAACTGTCTCGAACACCTCTTCCTGCACCTTTTCTTGGAGCTTTGTCCCCTCTAAGGTGTGCTGGGATTTCACTGCTGGAATCCCAAAGTCTCACAAAGGTACTCTTGTCTGTGGGTAGTTTTCAAACTCAATACTTCTGTGAAGGTACAGTGGTATAAAGATCTTCTTCTACCATCTTGCTGATGTCACTCTTAGAACAAGTCATCAGAACAGGAAGAGCTGAACCTATATTTAGTAATAGACAAAGAAGAAATTAATTCCTAATTCTATCATACAGTGTAGTAATCTGAGGAATGCAACAAGTATATCTCCTGCTTATCAAACACTATATTACATAGTGAATGTAACATTAAAATTGGGTAAGCAAAAAACTCGGAGTCCCTTTTGAAGCTGTGTACATGAAATACTTCACTGGATCCTAAAGAATTGCCATAACAAAAAAGAAAACAACTGTGCGGAGTAATAAAGAAAGTAATTCCATCCCATTAAGATTTATGGAATTTTAGAGTAATTTTATTTGTAAGAATTTTATTAAAATATAGTTTGATTATTAATTCAGGAAGATATAATTATATTTGCAATGTTATTTCTGTTCTCAATACAGCACAAGTGTACCATTGACTTAAGCCTAAAACTAATGTTGTAACTTCTTTGGAAGCCCTATAGCCTATAAACAAGTACAATAGGAAAAAATATGGACTCAGGCCAGAGGTGGTAAGCTTCAGGGACCATATATATAGAAGGTATATATTAGTTTCCACTTTTAACGAGTTGACAGCACTTAATAAATTAATGGGTTTCCATTGGAAAGAAAAACTAGTTTTCATCTTTTGTTGAAAACCTTGTGTTGCATGTTGGGCCACCATCTTATTAAACAATACACGTGAGAGCAGGCATCTGTTATGGGATGTGCTTTGGCTGCCTCACTCCACCTGCTTTATTTTACCTTACCTTGTGGAAACCTGGTTTCCAAGAACTTCCCGGAGGACTGGGCCCATCCCTCATCAATCTGCTTTTGTGTTCTTCATTAGAAGAAGTCTTCTGAGGAGAGAGGGCGACACACCAAGGAGGGGGGAGAAGCAAGACGCTTTATACCAGAATTGTAACTCTGAACTACAGGGAATCTGTTAAAAGCTAACATTTTTAAAAAAAATTAAAATCTTCATTTTGAAATGAAATTTTGTCAGCATAATTTGAATACTACCAGTGTGTATCTCCAACCTCAGGGAATCAATGTTCACAAGAAAGGCTTTTAAGTTAGAATTTCAGTAGGTAATACATGTTTATGAATAGTGGCTTTTTCTTGATTTTTGCTTGTTTTCAATACTACACCCATAGTCATCTGCTTTTCTGCATTCCTGTCGTGTGTGCCCATCTTCATTCAGTCTTGAAAAAATGCAAGCATTAACGGCTAATGAAAGTGGCCAAATGCAATTACTTACAAAGTAAAAATAAAGTGTTTTATTGTTTAAGTCTATAGTTCATAATTATGTTTTTTATTAATCTCATAGGAATAATGCAGACTTGATGTAATTTATTTTATCTTTGATTTGCTAATATCTTAAGAATTTATCTTCATGCTAGAACCAACTTCATGGTATATTTAAGACATATACAGATTCAGTTTAATTTTACAACTGCTGTATTTCTGCCTTATATGGCAAATTTTTTCAAACCACTTCAGTAATATACAGCAGAAATTTCTATTTGCTATGCATTGTATTGTTTCACATCTTCTCAAACTTTATTTCCTCAGTTAATTTCTCAAAGCAGTTTTTAAATCTATTTTTAAAAACAGTCACATTCACTGTTACTGCTAAGCTATACTTTAAGCATAGAAAGAAAATATCTGACAATTATGAACTTTTTAATTACGTAAACAATGAACCTAGGCAAGAAAAAGGAAAGTGAACAAATCTGTATATTTGGGTGTGTAGTCAGGGAATGACTATTATATGTATTATAAAGTTTCTACAAATAGTATTGGCTATTGTTCATTAGGAGAAACATTTCATTTCCTTCCCTCCTACTGTATTTGTCCAGGTGGTGTAAAACCTTGTGCCCTAAACTGCTTGGCTGAAGGTTATAACTTCTACACTGAGCGTGCCCCAGCGGTGATTGATGGGACCCAGTGCAGTGCAGACTCCCTGGATATCTGTATCAATGGAGAATGCAAGGTTCTATATTTTATTGCTCTTTGTTGAGATTCTTGAGACTTTTGCCTTCTTTTTAAAAATAATACCTCTTGATTAATACCGTGTTCAATTATTTTCAAAGAACCACATTTTAGAGAAAGCTAATGTCCAGCTTAGAATGCGAATGTGTGTACCTAAAGTTAGAGTGACCCGTTCTTACTCAAGCACCCAGGGAGTGTATGACCTAGTGCTGCTGGCAGTGATTGCCAAAGGTATGGAAATATTTTTAGGTTTTATATTTCCAGTATTTTGGTGTGCTTACAAACATTATGGTAGGAAACAAGAGGGAACAGCGATTCAACTGTTCATATGGCGGCCATATGTTTTCATTGGAAGATTGACACATTTCATAGCATAATTCTTCCCAAAGTGTGAAGCAACTATGTCCCTCCTATTTTATCTCATTTGAAGCATCTGTGGTGGTTTTCATTATAGAATTAGTTTTTATCTTATTAATGCATTTGCCTTAGGGAATTGGGCTGCTTGGGAATTGTAGTAGCGTATCTATACTGTTTTCCTAGAATTGTATATGAGCCTTATCTAATAAGAAAAGCTACAAAAATTACTCTTTTCACAAGTGTTTTTGCTTTGTTTTACTTTAAAGAGAAGCACAAGATACAGTGATAAAACTTGGGAGATAAAAGCACCTTTTTACTTAGTCTCATAATTTCTTGGAAAAGTTTCTGACACTCTGGGTACTTGCCTCCATACGTATCCAAAGATACAGTTTGTGTGGATATTTGTGTGGGAGTTGGGAGAGGAGCTTTGTGTCCTTTTTTAAAAGTAACATTACTTTTGTGACACCGTGCAAGGTTTTTTTCAGATAACAAAGATCCAGGTATTTCATAGCCTTTACTCAAATATTAAATGCTTATAGTGTCAATGACTGAAGGTCAATTGTACAAACTCAAGTACCAAGTATGTACCTACTGTATGTCAAAAGTCCTGATTTTATGAATACAAAACAGAATAGTGAATCTTAGCTTCCTAAATTGTTTGCTTACAACACTGTTTCATTTACGACAATTGTATTCAGTCAGTGGAAACAGATTTTAAAGCATTCACGCAGGTGAGGATTCCAAAATCAATTTCCAGCGCCGACAGTGTCCGAAAAGAACCAGTGGTTTAGAAGTGGCAGGCCACGATTCTCAGCACTCTTCCTTCATAACTCTATGGGACTAATATGCCATTTTTGTTAGTCCTTGAAATTTTTATGCATGCCTCCATTGAGGGGCTATGTAAGAATCTAACTAATTGTAATTATTCAGTGATCACGGAACATGGTATCTAATAGTGAAGACAAGGTCTCAGATAGAAACGTAGGCCTCCATCCTAGGAAACAGGATTCCCCCACACACACTTAATCTTGAAGGTTGAGAAATTATTAGTTGTTGCAGGGTGGAAGTCATATTTTTTTTATTTTGATTTCCTTTATTGGAAAAATGAGTAAATAAATACGTTACCTGTGTCTGGTTAGGTATGGTTCCAAGAATTTCTCTTTTTGACACACTGAATATTCTTCTCTGTTTTCAGCATGTAGGTTGTGATAATATTTTGGGATCTGATGCTAGGGAAGATAGATGTCGAGTCTGTGGAGGGGATGGAAGCACTTGTGATGCCATTGAAGGGTTCTTCAATGATTCGTTGCCCAGAGGAGGTGAGTGTGTAGAGAGAACTCTTCCTCACACCTCTGGTGGACCTGGAATAGCCAAAAGCACTTGATTTCCCCCTCACTCACTTATTTGAAAACATTTTCTTTACTGGGGCAGACAATGTTTTTTGTTTTTTCCAAAATTTTCTTCAGTTTTTAAAGTATCATGTGGCTTCGTGTAAGATGTTTTCAGAAAGTGTTTATATTCCCTCTCTACTTGACTTCATTTAGCCATGTTTCTTTAAGATGCAAAATCCCCGAGGATATCTTTGAGGTAATTTTAGGGAAGAAGATTATTAAATGCCTTTTCTCTAAAACGTACTCATTAATCCAAAGGAGACTTTGTCTGCATTTTGTAATTTATAAAGTACAAAGCCAAAGAAAGAACAGAACAAGCAGGCTGTCATCTCAGAATGGTTACCGGTTGTCCGGCAGAGGCTGCTGATTACTGGCTCATCTTCTGTGTTGTAGGGTACATGGAAGTGGTGCACATCCCAAGAGGCTCCGTTCACATTGAAGTCAGAGAAGTTGCCCTGTCCAAGAACTATATTGGTATGTTATTCTGACAGATGTTATATTATTATTATTTTGTTCTTCTTCATTTGTGTGTCAAAGGCAGAGACAGAGGTCTTCCAAATTCTGATTGTCTCCCTAACTGCTTGCTGCAGCTGGGACTGGGCCAAGCTGAAGTCACACGCCTGGAGTTCCTGGAAACCCAGGTGCTTTAGCAGCACCTGCTTCTACAAGGTGCTAGGTTGGTTTTGCAGTTGCGAGTTGCAAGTTACCTGCTATGGCAAACGCCTCTATTTTGCTAGATTCCAACAATTAATAAGGAAAATCAGTATAGTATCATGAAGGAAAAAAATACTGTTTTGAGGTGGAATACTTTTATGCTAAAATGAAAGCAGCTCCAAGTTTTATAGGACCACATGTAAAATGCGAAATGGAAAAATCACAGGTCACTCTTCACTTGGCTAATTATTTGAATTTTTTAAAGAAATTCTTTGAGTACAATTTATATATACAAGATACACACACTACAGCACTAATAATGACATGATCCACATGCAAGATGGGAAACATTTCTATGATTTCCAAACTATCTTCCATCCCTTTTCAGTCATATCTTCTCGGCCCAGTCAGTGATCTAATGCACATGTAACATCATGTGTATTATCTTTATTTATTTTGTATTTCCACATAATGAACATATATAGTATATTTGCCCTTATTTGGGTTTTTCCACATAGCATAGTGCTTCTGAAATTTGTCCATCGAGTTGATGGCTTCAGAAATTCATTTTTATTGCTAAATATTATACATACATAAATATACTATATTTATCTATTCTCTTGCTGATGGATAGTTGAATTATTTATTGTCCTTGTGAATAAAACTTCTTTGAATATTCATAAATAAGCTTTGTATAGACATTATTTTTATTCTGGATAACTTTGTAGGAATGTAATGGCTGAGTATATGATAGGAATATGTTTAATTTTATAAGAAATTATTAGAGTAAAGCCATTATACAAAAAATATAGATGTTTCTCCAAAAATGAAAAATGGAACTACCAAATGACATAGTAATCCTGCTTTTGGGTGTATATCCAAAAGAAACAAAATCACTATCTTGAAGAGACCTTTGTACCCTCACATTCTTTACAGTAGGAGTCAAAATACTCAAAATATGGAAACAACAGAATTGTCCACCAACAGGTGAATGGATGAAGGAATTATGAGAGTATATGTAACTGTATATACATATTTGACTATTTGTACATATAACACATATGCTGTATGTATGTACAGAGTGAGAGCAAGCAGTATTATTCAGTCTTAGAAAAGAAAGAACTTCTGTCATTTGAGACAACGTGAATGAACCTGGAGGATATTATGTTAAGTGAAATAAGCCAGACACAAAAAGATGATCCCACATGATCCCATTCAAATATGAAATTAAAAGAAAAAAAAAAGAACGCATCAAAATAGAATAGCAGCATAATTATCCCAGGGGTCTGAAGTTAGGAGTCAGATCCGGGATATGTTGGTCAAAGTGTACACACTTTCAAGTATAACTTTCTCCAGAATTAACTCTAGAGATTTGATATACTAGATCTGATAATAATGTATTACATACTTGAAATTTGCTAAGAGAGATCTTAGCCCACTTTTTGTTCCTCTGAGATACTCAAGAGGCACTTCTTGGGAAGGAAAATGTTTATTTGGTCTTACGGTGTCAAGATGGCAGGTCAGGGTCAGGTGGTCCCCTGCTCTGCCACCCGGGAAGCTTGTCTTGGCTGCTGCAGAGGAAAGACCGCTTGGTGAGCCAAAAGCAGAAGGAGCAGCTAGGCAGCGCTTGAACTCAAAAACTATCCCCGTCTCCAGGAATAGCCTCCCTCTCATGACAACCTGCAGTAACCCAAAAACCTTCTACTAGCCCTGTTTGTAAGAAAATCCATCAGCCATTAAGCCTGTTTAAACATCTGCATGAATTTTAGGGATGCAAGTTCTGTACCCACAACATTCTCACACATGCACAAAAGGTATGAGGTGATGAATATGTTAATATAATGTGATGAATATGTTGGTTATCTAGACTGTGATGATCAATGAAATCATAAAGTTGTACACTTTGAAATTTGTTATTTTGTCAGTTATATTTCCAATAAAACCACAAAAAGAAGTTACTAAGTAATTTTCAACACTTGCATTATCAGAATTTTTCTTTATTGGAAAGACAGATTTACAGAGAGAAGAGACAGAGAGGAAGATCTTCCATCTGCTGGTTCATTTCCCAAGTGGCAGCAAACAGTCTGGAGCTGAGTCCATCCAAAGCCAGAGTCCAGGAGCTTCTTCCAGGTCTCCCACATGAATGCAGGGTCCCAGTGCTTTGGGTCATCCTTGAATGCTTTCCCAGGCCCTAGGCAGGGAACTGGATGGGAAGTGGGGCCTCCGGGATTAGAACCAGCACCCTCATGGGATCTTGGTGCATACAAGATGAGAATTTAGCTAGTAGGCTACCGTACCAGGCCCTATCAGAACTTTTAATTTACTCTTGTGGATATCTTCTATTGTGAAGAATGTAAACATTTTTACTATTTTAAAATTATCTTTGTCTTTTTAAGTTATGAGAGACCTTTACATACTCTGGATACAACTCTTTGTCAAATATTTGTATCATGGATATTTTCTCCTAGTGTATCATTTACTTATGAATTTTTAAATTCCTCTTTTAATCCTGATGAAATTCAATTACTTAAAACATTTGTTATCATGTTATTGATCATAAATAATTATATATGTTCCTACTTTATCTCTGTCACAGCTTTATTATTTTTTAAACCTTTATTTATTTATTATTTAAAAAAAATTTTAATGGTTGCATGGCTGACTATGGTGGGAAGGATTGAGAGTTAGGAAAAAATGGGTGAAATCATTTTTTCCAAATTCTCTATTTCTTCTCATCTCTGAAGGAAGAGCAGAGTTAAACGGGGAAGCCACACACAGCCTTCCAAATGTCCCATTCCCAGGGATGGGGAAACGCCACCCGATATCAACCCAGGATCCCGATGTAGAGCATGTTGTGAGGGTTCTGACCAAGTGGTTTGACTAGTTCTGAAATGCTATCGATTTCACTGACTCAGTGGTGAGGCAACCCTCCCAACTGACTGACATAGTTGGCCTCAAGTTTCCATTCACCCAGATTTTTGCTGTCCTTGTTTGCTGGGGTAGTTGTCCAGTTTGCTCTGTTCTCCTTCCTCTGCTGTGGTACCAAATGGGCTGCCACATTCTCCGTGTGCATCAGCGTCTGTGTCCACTGCTCTGCCTTTTTCACTTGCAGGCAGGTCCAAGGACCAGGGCCAGGAGACCCAAGCCCCACCGGATTTCCCACCTTGGATCTCACGAACTTAGCACCCACCACTCAGGCGGGCCAATGGACCAGGACTAGGCAACCTGAGTCCCGCCAGATTTTCCACTGCTGGGCCGCATGAGCCCGGCACCCACCTCTCAGGGTGGGCAGAGAGAAAAAATCTCTGATCTACTGGTTCACTGCCCTGAAATGACCCCAATAGCCAGGGTTGACCCAGACTGAAGCTGGGAACCTGGTTCTGTATCTGACATAGACCCAACTGGCTGAGCTGCTACTGCTGCCTCCCAGTGTACACATTAACCAGAAGCCAGAACTTGGGATGCATGTGCCCCAAGCAGCATTTGACCTGCTGGGGCGACTGCCCGATTCGAGGCATTTTTGTATGGCTTGTGTTTTCGTGTCCTTAGGAATTTTTCCTTCTTAGAAAGAGTGCAAGAATTGTCTTCACTGTGTTTTTTTTAAGATCTTATTATTTTAGTGTTTATGTTTAAATAGGTGATACTAGATGAGTTACATTTCACATAAAGTTTCTTTTTTTTTTTTCCATGTGGATAGTCAATTATTCTAGCACTGCTTGGCTCATTTTTTCCTGTGAATAGTAATTCCCTTTCTGGAGACGTTTTAAGCTAAAACCAGGCTTTGCTCTGACTTCCCAGTGGATATGGAAGTCCAGAAGAGATAGTGATCACATTTGCTCTTTTTTTAAAGTTCATTTTGCTTTTTTAGACCCTTTACCTTTCCATTTACATCTTATTATCAATTTGTCAATTTCTGTAAAGGATTTATGAAATTTGTATGTCAATTTGTTGAGAACTGATATCTGAAATATTGAGTTTCACAATATGTGAAGTTTTAGTTTTCTTTAGATTTATTTCACTAACATTTCACTTTCAGTATGTAGGCGTTGAACCAGATGTTTTATTAAGTCTATCTTCTTGCTTTTTGATGCTTCTGTTATTGGTATTGATATTTTAATTTCAGTTTCAAATTTTATTAGATATTAATATATATGGTTACTTTTTATATAACCCTCAAGTCCTGAGATCTGATAAACCTCATTTATTAATTTGGACTTTGTATTTAGATTATCATATCTAAATACATAGTTTGACTTCTAATTACTTTTCTTTTTTTTAAGATTTGTTTTTCAATTGTAAAGGCAGATTTACACAGAGTAGAGCTAGAGATAGAAAGATTCTCCATCCACTGATTCACTCCCCACGTTACCGTAATGGCTGGAACTGAACTGATCTGAAGCCAGGAGCAAGGAGTTTCTTCTGGGTCTCCCACATAGGTACAGGGTCTTAAGGATTTGGGCCATCCTTCTCTGCTTTCCCAGGCCATGTGCAGGAAGCTGGAAGGAAAGGGAGCTGTCAGCACATATAGAATGCTACATTTGCAGGTGGAGGATTAGCCAGTTGAGCAATTGTGCAGGCTTTCCTTTTCGTGTTTTTTTCTTTCTTTCTTTCTTTCTTTCTTTCTTTCTTTCTTTCTTTCTTTCTTTCTTTCTTTCTTTCTTTCTTTCTTTCTTTCCTTCCTTCCTTCCTTCCTTCCTTCCTTCCTTCCTTTCTTTCTTTCTTTCTTTCTTTCTTTCTTTCTTTCTTTCTTCCTCTCTTTCTTTCTTCCTCTCTTTCTTTCTTCCTCTCTTTCTTTTTCTTTCTTTCGGGCAAACTATACAATGTCGGGCCCGGTGGCGTGGCCTAGAGGCTAAAGTCCGCGCCTTGAACGCCCCGGGATCCCATATGGCTGCCGGTTCTAATCCCGGCAGCTCCACTTCCCATCCAGCTCCCTGCTTGTGGCCTGGGAAAGCAGTTGAGGATGGCTCAATGCATTGGGACCCTGCACCCATGTGGGAGACCCGGAAAAGGTTCCTGGTTCCTGGCTTCGGATTGGCGCAGCACCGGCCATTGCGGCTCAGTTGGGGAGTGAATCATCGGATGGAAGATCTTCCTCTCTGTCTCTCCTCCTCTCTGTATATCTGGCTTTCCAATAAAAATGAGTAAATCTTTAAAAAAAAACCTATACAATGTCAAATAGATATGAGAAAACTAAATAACCTTTGTACTGACCTTAAGGGAAAAATATTTCCTTTTTTTAACCATTAAATATAATGTTTGCCACAAGGGTTTTTGTAGATGATCCCTTTCTGGTTGAGGATTTTCACTTCTATTTACAGTGTTCTGAGAGTTTTACTTATAAACAGATATTGGGCGGTTCTTTCAGATCTTTCTACATGTACATATGATTTTTTGTTTCTCCTTTTAATATATGCATTTTACTATGCATTGAATCTGAGTATTCCTGGGATTACAAACATCTTGTGATGATGTATCATCTTTATATGAAGTCACTTGATAAAGCTCGGAAGAATGAAATTAAACTATAAATTATTTAAATTGGTGCAAAATATGTTGAAACACATGCATAGCTGTTTTACAAAAAACAATTTTATGTGTTGTGTTTTGGTATTTATCCTCCCGGATCCCACCTTCCTCAACCTCTGTTAATCTCTAAGATAAATTCAGAAAGATTCTTTAAGTTTACACACATGATGAAGAGCTTGTAGCATTTATGTCTGCCTTATTTTACTTAACACAGTGTCCTCCAGTACTATGTAGTTTCTTGCAGATGTCAAAATTTCATTCTTTTTTCTTTTGACTCAGTAATATCTCATTGTGTTTGATTGCCGTATTTCATCTAATAGTTCATCCATTGGCCAATTAGGGTGATTGCGTGTGGTGCCTGTTGGGAATAGCGCTGCGATGGACAGGAGACCACTTATCCCTTTGATGTGCTGTTTCTGTGTTCTACAGGAATGTTGCAGAAGATGGGTATCTGGGTCATAGGGTAAATCCATTAAGGCTTTTTAAAATATATTTGTTAAAGATTTTATGTATTTTTATTGGAAAGCCAGATATACAGAGAGGAGGAGAGACAGAGAGGAATTATTTTCCATCTGCTGGTTCACTCCCCAAGTGACCACAATGACTGGAGCTGAGCTGATCCGAAGCCAGGAGCCAGGAACTTCTTCCAGGTCTCCCATGCGGGTACAGGATCCCAGGGCTTTGGACCATCCTCTACTGCTTTCCCAGGTCACAGGCAGAGTTGGATGGGAAGTGGGACCACCGGGATTAGAACTAGCACCCACATGGGATCCTGGCACATGTCAGGCGTGGACATTAGCCACTAGGCTACCACGCTGGGCCCTCCATTTTTAGCTTTTTGAGGAGTTGCTACACTGTTCTCTAAAAGAGCTCTACTAATCTTCACTTACACCAATTGTGTACAAGTATTCTCTTTTCTCAGCATTCATGGCAGCATCCATGATTTTCTGTCATTTTAAAAGATCTTTATTAGTACATGGGTAATGGATATATGTCATAGCTACAATTCTAGTAAGATAACACAGTTTCTTCCATTCCTCCTTCCCTCAAACCACCCTCCTTCTTTCCTTTTTTTTCTTCAAGTTTTACAATGACTTTTTTTGTGTCTATTTCATCTATACAGTTTTAAGAGCAAGTCTTTTTAAAAATGTATTTACTTACTTATTATTTATCTTCGATTTGCCTGTTCACTCCCCAGATGTCCACAATGGTCAGGGTGGGCCAGACTGAAGCCAGGAACCTGGAACATCTTCTAGTTCTCCCTGTGGGTGAAAAGGGCCCAAACATTTGCGTCGTATTCCAGTGTTTGCTCCCACGTTATTAGCAGGAGCTGGGTAGGAAGTGGAGCAGCTGGGGCATAAAGCAGAGGAGATGCTCGGATTGCAGGTGGTTGTGTTATTAGCTATGCCACAACATCAGCTCCTGTTTTCGGTCTTTCTGATAATAGCCTTCCTAGCTAGACTGAGTCCATCTCTCAAAGTATTTTTAATTTGCATTTTCTAATAGATAATGATATTGGGCATTTCCCCACATAGTTGCTGTCCACTTGTCTTTCTTCTTTTAATAAGATTCTATTTATATGCTCAGCATATTTCTTGCCTGGTTTCTTTGTAGGGCTTTGTTATTTGTTTGGTCATTTTATTTGAGAGTCAGAAAAACGGGAAAAAAAAAACAGTGAGAAAGATGTACAGAACTTAAAAAGAGAACAGCCAGCGCTGGGATGGGCCGAAGCCAGCCATTAACCTAATCCAGGTGTCACACATGGGTGCCAGGAACCCAGTTACATGAGTCAGCACTGTTTCTTCCCAGGGTCAGTGTTAGCAGGATGCTGGAGTCAGGAGTTGGAGATAGGATTCAGTCTCAGGCATGGAGATATGAGGTGTAGACATCTCAAACAATGTCTTAACTGCTAGACCATGTGTGTGCATGGATCTTGTTAATTGTTGTTGTTGAGTTACTTGGATTTTCTTATATATTTTTTATATTAATGCTTTGTCAGATGAATAACGTTCAGATATTTTCTCCCATTTTTTGGTTTTTCTCTTGAAGTATTCCCCTATGTTTTCTTCTAATAAATAATTTCATAGTGTGATGTTATGATGCAATAGCTCTGTAGAAAAAGGGTAGTGAAAGCTTAAATTGAAGTGCTTAAAGCTACTCAGAATTGTTTTTTTTTTTATTTTTACTATTTCACATCAAACAGGCCCAGATGTCTTTGTAAAACCTAAGTAATTCTAATATTGTTGATATTGAAAATCAGGCAGAATATGCCTGGAGGTGGGAGTTGTGCATATAAACTTTGAGGAAACTTTTTACAAGAAAGATTCAAGTCCAAATAGTCCTTAATATTATTTGACATGTTCTTGTCTCAAAAGGTTAATTAGGTTGTTTTGTTTGTTTTTGCAATTCAGTGACTCTTTACAACATATCTGAAGCAAGAGAAAATATGTTTCTCAGGCACATGGGGTTGCGGGAGAGGAAAATGGTATATAATATGAACCATAAGCAGTGGAGGTCTGTGTACACAGAGGCTGTCCACCATGGCACTTTGTGGTCCTTGTGCTGCTTGGTCTGATCTGATAGTTTTTGCAGGAAGTTAGAATACTAACAAAAAAATCAAAGTGACATATTTACCACCACCTTGCTTAGTTATAGGAGTTTTTATACAGTAGTGCTTTAAAAGACCCTTTTCTATAGTCATATCTTTAAACTTTGTAAAAAGATATTTTTCCTGTTGAGCTTTTAAAAGATTATTATGTACATCTTTGAATCTATTCATAATCATTACTGAGTTTCTTGTTGTGCCCCAATATTATAAGAGAAAAAGTTCTCTTACATTTTATCTTGCCATTCCATGATAAAAAAGAAAAAATATATATATTGAGCCCGGCGGCATGGTCTAGCGGCTGAAGACCTCACCCTGAACGCGCCGGGATCCCATATGAGCGCCAATTCTAATCCCGGCAGCTCCACTTCCTATCCAGTTTCCTGCTTGTGGCCTGGGAAAGCAGCCGAGAACGGCCCAAAGCTTTGGGATTCTGCACCCGTGTGGGAGACTTGGAAGAAGTTCCTGGCTCCTGGCTCCGGATCGGCACAGCACCGGCCGTTGCGCTCACTTGGGAAGTGAATCATCGGACAGAAGATCTTCCTCTCTCTCTCTGCTCCTCTCTCTATATATCCGACTTTGTAATAAAAATAAATAAATCTTTAAAAAATTACTTATCTTTATTTGAGAGGCAGATTTGCAGAGAGAGATAGAGAGATTTATGATTCTTTCTCCAAATAGTGCAACAGCTTGACATTCCATGACTTAATTATAGTTAGATTTAAATGTTCATCCATCTGGCATTTATTCTTTCTCTTTAAACAAAAAAAAAATTGAAGCAAAATTTGCATCCCTCAATGTTCAGTGCAGTTGAGAGACGGGCGTCTGGCTGCTGGCTGACTGTTCTGCTGTGGAGGGCCTGGTTTGGGTTCGCAGCTCTGACTTCTGATCCAGTGTCCTCTTCCTGAGGAGTGCTGGAGACAGGGCACTGGCTCAGGGAACTAGCTTCCTGCCATCCACATAGGCCACCTGGCTCCTGGCTTTCAGACCAATACAGGAGAGGGACAACTCTATCTTTCTGTCTCTCAAATAAATAAACAAATGCAATCTTAAAGGAAAAAAAAAAACAGCCAACAATTCTGTGGTATGTAGTACATTGCACCCACTAGGAAGTTTTCCCCCACTCTCTCCAGCCCTCGCCCTTGATGGCATCTGTCTCTTTCCTGTCTTGTGGATTTTTTTCCCTATTTTGCATCCTTCATACAAATGGAAGTATGTAATATGGGACCTAATTGTTTTTGAGATTCATCCTCCTGGGTGTGAAATATCTTTGCTTCATTCCTTTTTATGACTGAATAATATTGTTGGTTGATAGCATTCCATTATATAGTATCACAGGGGTTTCTTTTAATCCACTTACCCATTTATAGGCATTCCATTCTTTCATCCTTTTCTACCAATGATATTATAATACTTAAATATTGTCTGAACATTTGTATGAAAATTACCATTTTAATTTGTACTCGGGAAAACATACAAGAATCATAATATAAACTGGCTATCCATTGTATACGTTAGTAATTAATCAGTGATGATTTCATAATGGAGGTTTCACATTTTTAGGTGAACCGTGATTTTTTCCCCCCCTAGCTTTAAAATCTGAAGGGGATGATTATTACATTAATGGTGCCTGGACTATTGACTGGCCTAGGAAGTTTGATGTTGCTGGAACAGCCTTTCACTACAAGAGACCCACGGATGAGCCAGAATCTCTGGAAGCTCTGGGCCCGACCTCGGAAAATCTCATTGTTATGGTAAATGTGTCTTTGCCTCTTTATTTCCACTATTTGTAGTTTGGCTTTCTGAATTAAGAAGGGTCAGGTTTTATTATCAATGATTTTGCCAGTGGTGAAATTAAGCTAAAGAAAGGCAAAATGGTTTGCAGAATGATATAAAATTAGCACAAAGTTAAATCCATCGTGCTCTGTCTGAGTGTTCAATTTTTTCATCCAATGCTTTCTTGAATAATATTCTTATAATCACAGAAAACAGAAATGACTTCCAACTGGCCATGAAAATGGAAGGAGAAAATTTGATATAAATGCATGTGATATAAAGGTTATTTTAAATTTATTCTTAGGAGGTTATGATGTTTTCTTCTTCAAAAGAAATAATAAATGTCTGAATGAAGGCTCATTGTATTTTAATTGTCTTCACCAGTTGTTTTCAATGGCAGGTTCTGCTTCAGGAACAAAATTTGGGAATTAAATATAAATTCAACGTTCCTATCACCCGAACTGGCAGTGGAGATAATGAGGTTGGCTTTTCATGGAATTACCAGCCTTGGTCAGAATGCTCAGCCACTTGTGCAGGAGGTAAGGCACCAACTAGGCAGCCCCGTCAGAGGGCAGGATGGAGAACAAGATGTATCTGAGTGATGCTTTCTGTCCGCTAAAGAAGCTAATTGAAAACATTTCTTGCAGGTTTGCCTCAACTGTAATTTAGCAAAAGACTCTTTGCTTTAATTATATTATATTCCATTCGTTTTCAACCTCATGTAATTTGTACAGATATGTTGGTAAAATACATCTTGGCACAATGAGTGTCTCTGCTGGTGCTTCTCCCAAGACTAACTTGAAGGTGGGCTGTTTGCTTTTCGTGAACACATTCTTGGTAAAAGAACATAAAGTGTTTTAAATAAGAAAATGAGCAAGAATCAGACGTCACAGATGCAACTTCTTGGAATGGGGCATAAGAAAGTACGACAGTGTGCTTGTGTGTTGATGTGTGCATGTGTGTTTCCCACAAACATATTCAAACTCCCTTCTCCAGCCATCCAAGTTAAGGGGCTGTGTCCTGGGATGCTACAGTAATTACTAATGGGTCTCTGAGTTAGTGGTGGATACCGACCTGTGGTAGACCCTCAGAGAGGTAGAGGTAGGTGCTAGGTGGTCGTTGGTGATGTGTTGGTTGTCCCATGTGCGTTTTTCATGGGTGCCTTTTCCCCACAATTTACTCTATTCCTAATCCTCCTCCCTCTAGTGGCCACCAATGCAATTCTTTACCTCTGGCTGGGAGAGCAGGACAGTTGGCTTCCTTCAAAGCCAACACCCTTGCTGCTGCATGGACTGGTGAGTAGAAGTGCTGTGCGAGCAGCATCTTCCTTCTCTCTGGAGACTAAATGCATCGCCTCCACTGTACACCGCGATCCCAATAGGCCAGGGAACAGCTGGGCTAGCGGACCTCACCATTCCAAAAACAAAGAGAACCTTCTGAGTAGTGATGGAGAATGGGAACAGTTGAAGTAGCCAATATTTACCAGTCTATTCCCTTTCTAAACTATGCAGAAGTGTGTGATTTCACATGGACTTCATCCTATCCTGTCTTGAATCTCCTGTGTGAACACTTCTGATTTTCACGACTTGAATTTGATACATGCTTTTCAGATAAATAATCATATGTTTGTGTGCTCATTTAGAATTAAATAGTTAACTATAGCTCCAAAGTAAACACTATGCAAAATGAAGAAAGCAAAAAACAAGTTGATGTTGTCTCCTACATAAATACCATGAAACATGATTATATGTACTTTGTTATGTATTTTTATCCATTTTATGTTGAAATGGGTGGCAATATATAAAGCTTAAAAAAACTACAGGACATTGCCATTTCTTTTCATACATCAGTGACATTTACAATGAGTTACTCCAGTAAATGCCATCACAGTTTATTTTAGTCGGCATTTCTGCACACATCTTTCCTTATTAAAATTAAAGTCCTTTTATTCATCCATAAACTCATATCCCTTTTCACGTATCAACAAAAAGTCCTCATTAGAACCATGTGTATATAAATAAATAATTCCGGCCCTGAGTAAGGCAGATAAATCATCCAAGAAGAATCAAAACAAACTTTTTCAAATCTGTAGGAAATGTCTGAGTTGAGGTGAATTAGCTTGAAGTAGAGAAGGCTCAGGGAAAACACAGTAGTATCTTTCAGGACATGACAGAATGTTGAATGGCAAATTCTTATAGTGCCTGTTCTCCTTTGTGCTGAAATTGCTATATTTGGGGATGGCTTAGGCAGAGTCTTGTCTGAGGCCAAGGAGGGATTAAGTGAATTCTCAGATTCCTTTAACCCTGTGATTCTGATTCTGTTTACTCAGAAGGGAGATAGGCGAGGGCATGAGAACTGAATTTGGAAGAAACCTCTGATTTTCACTAAAGAAAGTGTGAAGAATCTAAAGGAGTATTATTCTCTTCTGTAGCACCTGTGTTAGGGGAAAAAAGTGATGTGTACGCATATGTATGTGTTTGTGTGTGTGAGAGAGAGAGGGTGAGAGAGGGAATAAAAAAGTAAAGGCAGGAGATGATCTTGGAGGGAGAGTTTTCTCCTCTTCGTTATTTCTATCTTGCGCTGCTTTGATTGATTCTGAAGCTACCGATCTTACATGCTTGAGATGGTATGGAACATATAAGTTGTGCTTGGTTGTGAGCAATCGTGAGCTTTCATGTGCTCACTGCCTCCTTTGGAGAGGGTGGCTGGGGCTTGAAAGCTGGCGGCCAAGGGACGAGGAGCTGCCATGTGAAAGTGATGCTCGGTGTGCAGTTCCTACAACACCAGCCTCATCACTTGGGAACGCGGTAGAAATGCTAGTCTGGAGACCCCATTTCAGACCCCATTTCAGACCCACTGAACGAAAGCTGAGTGCACCCCAGCAATGGTTTTAACAAAGTATCCAGGCGATTCTTAGGCCTGCTCAAGATCAAGTACAATGGTCTTGGCTGACATGAAAGCTGGAACTTGGCACTCTAGACACAGAATCCACATGCTTATCGTTGAAGTCTGCACATATTTGTAGATTCACTTTGCACTCCGAACAACATCTACAATGTGCCAATAGTTTGATAAAAATTTACGCGCGAATGAATGAAAGAAATTGGTTTCGGCAACTATGTATTTATGCTTATTGTTTTTTTGTGTAGAAAAATGAGACTCCAGAATTGCTCATTTTTTATGGGGTGGAATGAAACAATTGCCAAGAGACTATAATTTTCATTATCATGGACAAACAAAACCAATCTCCTCTCTGCTTACTCTGACTAGGTAGAAAGTGTTTCCTAGGCTCTCCCGTACAGACATGTTATCGAGGTTACTTTTCCTACACCTAGCCCTACTTTTAACCGCAGCTGGCTTAAGTACATGAAGCTTATGCTTGAAGGAAGTCCTTCAGGGCCCGGGAACCTGGATCCAAGGGAGCGACGGGCTCATCCGCTCTGTAATGGTAAATGAAATGCCAACCACGGACAAGAAACTTGTCAGGACAAAGTCTTTTCTGCCTGATTTTCACTCCAACGCTACAGATAAATTCACCATCAGCCCTTCAATACGTGGCTTTCAACCTTCCAGGGGTGTGCTGGGTGTCTAGAGGGTATGCAAAGTTTTACTTTTAAAAGGAAAGAGATAAACCAAAAAAAAAAAAAAAAAAGTTCTCAGTTGTCAGAAGATTTCTTGTTCTCACCTGCTATCCTCCTGTATGATTTACTAATGTCAAAACTTTTGGACTCTGAGTTTGGGAGCAACAATGATAACATTCTCTTTGGAGATCTTGTAAGAAGTGTTGAGATGGAATTGTTGTGGTTGCTTAGAAAACCCAATGACGAATCTAATGCAGCTGGAACATTGTTGGTGATTCAGCGCAAGTCAGGGTTGTCTCTCTGAGTCAGCGGTGAGACACTTCCTCAGCCTGATTAGGAATCTTTGAGATATGCTATGGGGTGTTTTCAGGATAAATGTCATTTTTAAGATACAGCCTTTGACTCTTCCTCTGAAGAAAAATAGCCCAAGCACAAGAAACTAAAACTCGACTATTTTTAGAACCATTGTTCCTGCTGCTAAAGTTCCTCTATTGTACGCCCAAAGCATTTTATACTCTATAATGTATCTGACTCTTAAATGTTCATGCAGTAGAATTAGGGAGTATCAAACTATGCTCATTGAAAAAGCTCGACTGGGTAGTGTATATCCTGTTGTTTCAAAATTCAAAGTTTTAGGAGGTTTTTGTTTTAGTAGTGTATCTTTGTGCTGTGACTTCTATTTAAAAGCTAGTTTGTGTCCTGGCTGCCCACTTCCCATCCAGCTCCCTGCCTGTGTCCTGGGAAAGCATCTGAGGATGGCCCAAAGCCTTGGGACCCTGCACTGGTTCTAGACCTAGAAGAAGCTCCTGGCTTTGGATGAGCTCAGTTTCAGCTATTGTGGCCACTTGGAGTGTAATCAGCAGATGGAAGATCTTTATGTCTCTCCTTCTCTCTCACCTTTCCAATAAAAATAAGCAAATCTTTGAAAGAAAATGTTTTTCCCTTTTTTTTGGAAAAAAAAAGTTTTCTTTGAAAAACATATTTATTTGAAAGGCAGACTAAGAGAGGGAGAGAGCTAGGAAGAGAGAGGTATTCTTGGTCTGCTGGTTCACTCTGGAATGGCCACAAATATTGGGGCTGAGCTAGGCCAGACCAAAGCCAGATACCTGGAACTCCATCTGGGTCTCCCATGTGGGTAGCAGAGATCCAAGGACTTGGGCCACCTTCCCCTACTTTCCCAGGTCAATTAGCAAGGGACCTCGTCAGGAAGTGGAGCAGCCAGGACTTCAACCAGGGTTCCTATGCTTGTGTTACAGGCGCAGTTTAACTTGCTGCATCTCAAGACTGACCCCTGCATCAGGACTTGGAAAGGCTGCAGTGGTAGGCAGCTTCTTGCTTGTGGGCAGTAGAAGGTCCATAAAACCATTTGGTCTGGCCCTGCCAACACATGCAGGTGGAACTCCAAATTCAGTTAATCTTTAGCAATCTAATAAGACCCATGAATCTTATGAGTGTCTAATTGGCCCTTGTCAGAAAAAAGGCTCTCCTCCATAGCCCAAATAACAAAATATTTGTCACACTAGAAAAATCCAAAAAACAAAAAAAATCTAAGAGGATTCATGTATTAAAATCAACAATTGCAAATGAAACCACTCAGAGGTCCAGTTGGGAAAGCTACTTTACTTCCTGCAGATCTGCTAATACATCCACACTCCAGAGTTTACCTGCTGGAGAGTACAGTTGGCTCCGCAGGACCAGCTCAGACACAAGCTGTTGCAGCTGCACCCCTGTTACACAGGTTGTCCTCAGAAGACTTGACTTAGAATGCTACCCCAGAGGGAGCCTTTATGATGCCATCCCAGAGGCCACCTCCATCGCAGAGAATGCTCCTTACGGGCGGAAGGCAGCACCGTGAGCCCTCTGTACAGGGCACATTTGATTTTAGTCACACGTACTCTTTTTTACTGATGTTTGGCTAGATACATGACCCTCAAATTACCTGAAGAATTACCTGAAGGACTTTTGAAAACACCAACTATGAGGTTCTGCCACCAGCTTCAAATTCAGTAGGTCTGAAGTAGGCTCTAAGAATTTGCATGTCTAAGGAATTTTCAGGTGATGTTGCTGCTACTGGTTTACGAACCAGACTTCAACAAACTCTGAGCTAGACTCATTTCCTCAAGTAAATGCCTATTAAAACAAAATGACAGATCTGTTGGGTTGTAATTCATAGTACAGTTGGCAATCCACATTACCACTAATCTTTCTAATGACAAGTGGTTTTGCTCAGCTATGTAATAATAAATACAATTTTACAGTTTATGAAACATTTTCTGATGCCTGTTTCATTTGATCATACCCAACAACTGGTCTGTTAGCTTCAACAGAGCTTTTTGACTAGTTGGCAGCCTCAGAGGAGAAATATATATCTCCCCTTTCCTAGCCTGAAATGTATTTTTTTTAAAATGCTTTCCCTAGAGTAATAGTTCTTTCTGCCAAATATTGGAATCACCATGAGAACTCTAAACAGTTCTGATACTTGCACTCTGCCTCCAGAGTCTTACCAAGCTGGCTTAGGGGTGGGGATTGGGCTTCAGATTTTGAAGTTTCCTGGTACTGTTATTTTTTTAAGTATTAATTGACATGCCCCCATAGTTGAGAAGTACTGAGTTTGACACTCATTGGACGTTTTGAGTCTCAAAAAAATTAACTTTCAAATCCAAATGCTCCTGGGAGCATCATTCCTAACATGTGTCTCTTGGTGCACTGGTGACTGGGGCGCAGTCTGGTAGGACTTATAATTGAATACCTGGGGAGAGAGCAGGGCACCACAGAGAGGTCGAATGTACTGCTAGCCATGCACATGCTTATAGAAAGCTTTCCTGCAATTCTGTTAATTTTCACACTTTCTTCTTTACCTGATTAATCATTTATAAGCATCTAATTAATGCTTTACACATGACTGAAATTGGTGATAAACAGCTTTTCAAATCTCTTTGTTCTGATCACAAGCTATATTTAAGAGGTGTATGGCCTCCTTTTTAACCTCAATATTTATGAAAACTGATTTAAAAAAAGTTTTTCTCTTTGTGACTTACTGTAATCAAAGAAAGCCTTCTATTTGAGACATTGCTATTTCTTTAGGACTCGAACCTTTGTGAAATGCATCAATATTTATGATAATTTTCTACCTTATCTCTTTGGGCACATTCTCGGCTTTAACACTGTATTTAGCTTTGTGCCCATTCTATTATAAATAAACCTAATAATATTTTATTTGTAATTCAAACAGTGATCACAATGTATTGCAGTTTTAAATCTATAAATATATTAATACTTGTTCTGCCATTTAACTTTATTGGTATTTTTTCCTTTGTGTAGAACTAAGAAGCTTTCACACTGAGGAAGTGAGTTAGGCAATTCTGTCTTGATAAATAGAGACATCTCTGTTAAAACTTTGCAGCTGGGGTGGGGGGAATAAAACTTAGTTTGAGGAGGAGGACAGAGACCCTGTTGTCAGAGCCAGCTTTGGTTATATTTGGAGATTAAAGAGCAATGACATATATGTGTGCTTATGTTTTCTGTATGTGCATAGTTACCTACTATGTGATTATACAGGTATGTTTCTGATCAGTTGTCACTATTTGCGTGTATGTGCATGTGTATCACGTATAAACATAGAAACTTCCATCTAGCAGGGACAAGTTTTCTAATTTTTTTCTTATGTTTTATTTTGTGTGTTTTACCAGCTTCATCTACATTTTATACATATGTGAGTTGACTACTACTCTGAGATTTTAAGAAGCTTTGTGTGATTTTCAACTACTGTTTCAGATTTCCCTCACTTCGGTTCGTATTCCGCAGACTCAGGACACAGCAGAATACTCCACGTTCCTGAGGGAGAGAGGCTAACCCAGGGCCAGATAGCACACACGTGATTACGATGGAGGTGTTTGCACCTATATTAATGAACAAATTCAACATTTTTCTTCTGTCTAGGAAGCATTTTTAAAATTTGTTTTATTTATTTGAAAGGCAGTATGACAGAGAGTACTAGGGAGGGACAGAAAGAGAGAGGTGCAGAGAAATCTGTCTCCTGATTCATTTCCCACAGAGCCAGGGCTGAGCCAGGCTGAAGCCAAGGAACTTGGTGCTTGGGCTGCTTTCTCAGGTACTGTAGCAGGGAACTGGATCAGACAGTGAACAGCTGGAACTCCAACTGCATTCAGATACGGATGCCAGCGTGTCAGGTGGAAGCTTAATCCATTGTGACATATACTGGCCCCAAGAAGTAATGTTTGGAAGAATTAATGAGATACTAAGGGTACCATCAACCAAAAACATTTGAAAATCTCTGATGTGGGTGAATGAATGTCATTAAAATTGAATAAAAACAGGGCCTGTGTGATGCCTTAACTTCTTAATCCTCTGCATGCAGGCGGTTTGTGTCCAAGCTGCTCTGTTCCCATCCAGTTCCCTGCTTATGGCCTAGAAAGGCAGTGGAAAATGGCTCTGGACCTTGGGACCGTGCACCCACGTAGGAGACCTGTAACAAGCTCCTGTCATCAGATTAGCTCAGCTCCGACTGTTGTGGCTATTTGGGGAGTAAAACAGCAGATGGAAGATCTTTCTCTCCTTCTCTTTGTAAATCTACCTTTCCACTATACATAAATAAACCTTTTTTTAAAAAGTTGGGTAAAAACATGACATCTCACTTCCTTTTTTTTTAAAAAAAAAAAAGATTTTATTGTTATTGGAAAGCCGGATATACAGAGAGGAGGAGAGACAGAGAGGAAGATCTTCCATCCGATGTTTCACTCCCCAAGTGAGCCGCAACGGGCCGGTACGCGCCAATCCGATGCTGGGAACCAGGAACCTCTTCCAGGTCTCCCACGCGGGTGCAGGGTCCCAAAGCTTTGGGCCGTCCTCAACTGCTTTCCCAGGCCACAAGCAGGAAGCTGGATGGGAAGTGGAGCTGCCGGGATTAGAACCGGCGCCCATATGGGATCCCGGGACTTTCAAGGCGAGGACTTTAGCTGCTAGGCCATGCCGCCGGGCCCATCTCACTTCCTTTTGATAGATGTGGAATTTCAGTAAGAGGAAAAATTGCATATAATTCATTGTTCATAATGTAAAACTCGGACTCTTCCACATTGCCAGTTAGTGAATCTCAGACTCCTTCCTACCTGAAGCCAGTGTTCCATCTGATAGGGCATCCTGAATGTGCGTGAACATGCATGCCTCGCTCCTCTGTCTCTGTCCTGCTGAAGACTGGTGGCTGCTTAAAGCAGAAAAAGAAGGGGACAGTGGATATATTGAAAAGAATTCCTGAATGGTAAGCTCTTCTTTGTGACTGACGAGTTTATATAATAATTTATACAATTCCATTTGCAAATAGTATAATTTTCAAGTTATTTTAATGAAAGTGTCACGCAGATTTGTTCTTTTTAAAAAGTTGAACATTTCTGTATTGTTTCTATGGATACATTTTATGTTCATATATTTTTTAAAGATTCATTTTTTTTTTTTTTTTGAATTTGGAAAGTCAGATTTACAGAGAGAAGGAGAACCAGAGAGAAAGAGCTTTCATTTGCTGATTTGCTCTCCAAGTAGCCACAACGGCTGGAGCTGAGCTGATCCAAAGCCAGGAGCCAGGAGCCAGGAGCCTCTTTGGGTCTCCCACGTGGGTACAGGTCCCAAGGCCTTGGGGCAGCCTCAACTGCTTTCCCAGGCCACAAACAGGGAGCTTGAAGGGAAGTGGAGCAGCCGGGACATAACTGGCACCCATATGGGATCCCAGCACATGCAGGGTGAGGACTTTAGCCACTAGGCTACTGCACCAGCCCGTATGTTCATATAAAGAATGATAGAATATTAACATAATATTCACTTAAAAATTCAGTACTGCCATTCTAAAATAATTTGTAGGTTATTTTTGAAAGGCAATTATTAGAAAAAGTACAATGCAATCTTTAGATCAGAAATAATAATTGACCAATAGAGAACAATTCTGTAAGAACCAGTGAAACAGAAACAAATGCTTTACCTTTTTCGCAGATGTCATTGTGAATTTGTCTGCCTATTCTAAGGTGTCTGTAGAACACATTTAACATCAGTAAGCAGTCAGTTCATGTTATTGGTTAACTAACACAATGTGTCTCAAACATTGTGTCCTTCGTTCTTTTCTTTGAAGCAATAGTTATGATTGATTTTCAGGAAGTATTCCCCATCCCATCAAAGGTATTTTCAGTGTGAAGTTATGCTGTGTACCCTTGTTGGAAACCAGAGTCTTTCACATTTGATTCTTGTGTTTATCAAACTTAGGCATAAAACAAATTGCTGTGATATCATTAATAGTATACATATTCTATAAAAGTTATTTGAGTTTAGGAAGAATAAGGGTTGTGTTAAGTTGTGCTTATTATTCTCTAAATTTCTCTTTGAACCATAAGAGACCTAGACAGTGGCCTGTCCCAGCACTGAATATGGCACTCTCTTATTCACTCCTGCCATCTCTTCCTTTCAGATCCTTTTCACTGATGTGAAGAAAGAACGTCCCTAAATATATCAGATTAGATGTACTACACATTATAGCAGGGTACCCACGAGCATCATAGCTCCCAACATCCTTGACCCTGTCAACACCAAGTTCACTAGGGGTATTCCCATGTAGCCTTGAGAGAAAAGAAGTTCTCTGCAATAAACTCATGCCCCTGGCAGGTTCATTCTTTTTTTTTTTAATTTATTCATTAATTACATTGTGTTGTAATTACATAGAATCTGGGATTCTCCCCCCCACCCTCCCCCCATGGTGGGTTGCTCCACCCCGCTGCATAACCATAGTTCAAGTTTAGTTGGAATTCCCTCCCTGCAAGAATTTGCCAAGCATAGAGTCCAACATCCCATAGTCCAGACAAGTCCATCTACTTATTGGGAAGACCCTCTCTGGTCTGAGGGCAGAGTCAGCAGAGTATCTTCCCGGTCAAATAAAAGCACTAATATACCATCTGCAACAATTAACATCATTATGGATTGAATTGACATGATATTGAGCAGTCAACATGTTAAAAATAAATGCGATTTCTTAACCACTTTCTGTGACCCCCCATTCATAGTTCAATTTTAGTTTGTATACTACAAATGACATAATATCCATAACATAACATGATATGCTTAACATCATATCATATTAAATTAAGGCAAACATGTGGTATCTAACCTTTTGGGATTGGCTCATTTCCCTTAGCATTATGGTTTCCAGTTTGGCCCATTTGGCCACAAAGAACTGCATTTTGTTTTTTTTAATAGCTGAGTAGTATTCCATGGAGTAGATGAACCATAGCTTTCTTATCCAATCCTCTGCTGATGGGCATTTTGGCTGTTTCCATGTTTTTGCAATTACTGATTGTGCTGCTATGAACATAGGAGTGCATGTTGGTTTCTCATAAAACAAGTGTTCTGGATATATTCCTAGGAGTGCTATAGCTGGGTCATACGGTATGTCGATTTTGAGTTGTTTGAATATTCTCCATACTGATTGCCATAGAGGCTGTACTAATCTGCAGCCCCACCAGCAGTGGAGTAGGGTTGCTTTTTCCCCTGCAACCTCGCCAGCAAGTGTTGTTGGTGTTTTTCATGTGGGCCAGTCTTACTGGCGTTAGGTGGTATCTCATTGTTGTTTTAATTTGGATTTCCCTTATTGCCAGGGAGCTTGAGCATTTGTTCATATGTTTATTTGCCATTTGGGATTGTTCCTTTGTGAAATGTCTGCCCATTTCCCGTGCCCATTTCTTGAGTGGCTTGTTTATTTCGGTGTTTTGGCGGTTTTGTAATTCTTTGTATACTCTGGAGATTAGTCCTCTATCACCTATGTCGTGCGCGAAGATCTTCTCCCATTCTGTGGGCTGCTTTTTTACTTTGTTGATTGTTTCCTTTGCTGTGCAGAAGCTTCTTAGTTTGATGAGGTCCCATTTGTTTATTTTGGTCTCAATTTCTACTGCTTTTGGAGTCTTTTTTAGGAAGTGAGGGCCTACCCCTAAGTGTTGCAGTTTGAAGTTTGAAGGTTTCTGGATGCAGGTTTAGATCTTTTATCCATTTAGATTTGATCTTAGTACATGGTGAGAGGTGTGGGTCTATCTTTTTGTTTCTACAGGCTATCAACCAGTTGTCCCAACAGCATTTATTGAAGAGACCTTCCCATTTGCCTAGATTATCGTTTGTCCTTTTATCAAAGATTATTTGACTGTATCTGTGTGGGTTCCCTTCTGGTGTTTCTATTCTGCTCCATTGATCTTCCTCTCTATCTTTGTGCCAGTACCAGGCTGTTTTGATAACCACTGCCCTGTAGTATGTACAGAGGTCCGGGACTGTGATTCCCCTTGCTAACTTCCTGTTCTTCAGGATGGTTCTAGCTATTCGTGGTTTTTTGTGCTTCCAGATGAAACTTTGGATCATTGTTTCCAGTTCCATGAAGAATGCTTTTGGCAATTTGATTGGAATTGCGTTGAATGTATATATTGCTTTTGGCAGTATAGACATTTTAATGATATTGATTTTACCTATCCAGGAGCATGGGATATTACTCCATCTTTCTAGATCTTGTTCAATTTCTTTTTTCAGTAGTTTGTAGTTTTCCTCAAATAGGTCTCCTACATTTTTGGTTAGGTTTATTCCCAGATACTTCATGCTTTTCCCTGTTATTTTGAATGGTATCTTGCTGGTTAGATCTTATTCCAACTTGGGGCTATTAGCATACACTATGGCTGTTGATTTTTGTTCATTAATTTTGTACCCTGGCAGGTTCATTCTTACGGAAGCCAGTTCATTTATTTATTGGTTTGTCTGTCATAATTATTTTGACTTATTCATTAAAGAATGAATAAATATGTAATCCACTTTTTAAAAAATTATTTGAATTCTCTGCATAGTTTTAATATAACTTACATTTTCTACTGTCTTGTAAAAGGCTTTACACTTGAGAAATTACTTTGCTAATCTTGGCAGTCTTTAGTATTAGCCCCTGCACATTGTGGCTTATTTTGTCTTTACAATTAAGATTATAGCTAAAGGCAAGAATCCATTGCTAGCCCCCAAAACAGGCTTAAAAGGTTCATTTTCGTCATGTTTCATCATTTCCATTACTGTAATGCTTATATTCTTTGCTAACATGAACATGAACAGAGTTTGGATACATATGCACTCCCTGAAAACCTTCAGTAGGACTCAATATATGATTACAAGGAAATCTCCGTTTTTAATAAACAAATCAGCATATACAAGAAGCTCAAGATCTTGTACTGTTAAATCATTGCTCTAAAATTTTAAGTAAAAGATCTGAAATAAATAATATTTTACTGCATATCATGGAGATTATATCCTAATGTAATAAAATTAAAATTGTATTTATGTGTTTGAAAGTCAAAATTACAAAGACATGGAAAAATAGATCTTCCATGAGCTGTTAACTCCCCAAATGGCTGCGATGGCCAGGGTTGGGCCAGTCCGAAGCCAGGAACAGGAGCTTCTGCCTGGTCTCCCATGCGGACAGCAGGGTCCAAGCGCTTGGACTATCTTCCTCTACTTTCCCAGAAGCATTAACAGGCGGCTGGATGAGAAGTGGAGCAGCCGGGACTTGAACTGGTGCCCATATCAGATACAGGTATTGCAGGTTATGATCCAGCTCATTACACCATAATGCTGACAGGAAGTTAATTCTTTATATGAGGGAAATTGCTTTTTAATCCTCTCTGTAGTGAGTGTTTTGCCATCTGACATAGACATGCTGTTTTGACATCTCCAGCCCCATAGGAATGAACGTCACGCTGGTAAGAATTCAGGCACTGAGCACAACAAAGCCAACTGGAAAATACCAGACGCTTCTTTTCCAGACTTCTTACTCTGTAGAGTACAGGGTAAGGGCATACGTAAAAGGGAATAGAGCAGAGGTGGTTTTTAAAAAAAAAAAAAAATTGGTGAGCAATTGAAATGTGAAAAAAAAAGAGACAACTTTTAGAGAATTTTGGATCTGGAAGAAACATTAGAAATCGTCTGACTTGATTGACTTATTTTGCGAAAGAAAATTAAAAACTTGCCCAAAGTCAGTTACTTAAATTGACTATACCTCAAAAAGAAATAACGAAACATGGCAGGAGTTGGGCTGAGGAACACAAGAGTAAGATAAAGTGAATGGGAATGAGATCATAGTCTTTGAAGAGAATTCCTAAGATCAATGAGATCAGAAAAAAAAAAATCAGACAGCCACGCAGTAAAACAGAACTGTAAGCTGAAAATATTAGAACTGAAAATGCACCGGTTGGTTAGATAAGATACCTTCTACTTTGCATTATGCCAGCCACCTCCATTTTAACATAATCTCATTGAGGTTAAGACTGTTTTAGTTTTCCCCTTTATGATAATGAAAGCTATGCCTTAGACACTATAGGAACTCAGTGAATTAGATTAAGCTAGACACTTTCCATGGACTAAATTACTCTTCATATCTATTGAGTGGTAAGAATTCCCTCCTTGGATAATGTGGTTTCTTTTTATTATTATTTTATTTTTATTACCCAGTCAGATATACTGAGAGGAGGAGAGACAGAGAGGAAGTGGAGCTGCCGGGATTAGAACCAGCGGCCATATGGGATCAAGGCGAGGACCTTAGCCACTAGGCCACGCTGCCGAGCCCCGGATAATGTGGTTTCAAAAAACCGTGTGTGTGTGTGTGTGTGTGTGTGTGTGTGTGTGTGTTCCACCATTTCTTACCATCACTAAACACAGTTGCTCTAGAAAAATGCTTTCCACGCAACAATTTCCCTCCGACTATTCTATGTTTTTCAGAACATCTAGTTTTGCTTAGGAGGGAAGACATTGGAAAGGCAGAGAAGGGAAACTTGAAAGATCAAAAATAACAGGAGGCTGGGTGGAGCTGATTTGTACCCTGGGTGCCAGCTGTTAGATCCAAGGCAGATGGGCTTTGCTCTGCCCTGAAAAGGCCTGTGTCTGGCCAACAATCACACTACACAACAGCCAGATTCCAGCAGGAAAGGGCAAAGCCTAGAGACTTTTTTTCCCTCTGGCACTTGCCACTCTTTGGGATGCTGTCTGTACCAGATATTTAGATTAAATTAATATTGTTGGTCATATGCTCTGTATACTGTGGTTAGATAGTGTTGTCTGGTTGCTAGCTACTTTGGATAGATACTGTGGTTGAACAAATTGTTGCCTTAGCCACCAGCAACATTCTAAGTACAAGTTAAGACTTTTGTTTTGTTTTGTTTTGTTTTACTTCTTTCCTTCTATTTCTCTTCCAAAAAAAAAAAAAATTTCTTGAGTAGACATGATGTGTACTGTGCAGCTATAGTCAGTTATCTAGAGGTTGGTTGGCCCCTCAATCCTAAGGATATACTTATATCCCTTTTCTGTATTGACTCAGTCACATCTGGTTACAGACTGCCCGTTTATCAATGGAATTATCCAGAACTGAAATGATGGATCATAGAAGTAGATCTGAGACAATCCAGAAAGTCTGTCTCTGGCCCTCCATTACCAACTCCCTTCCCTTTTGCTCCAATACCTATTAGTCTTTCAAGTTAAATACAGCTGGTAGTTTCTATAAACTAAGCAATTTACATACCAGCAAGTGAAGGGCCCTGAGGAAGAGCAACATACAAATGAGTCTACAGAATTAGTTCATCCCTTACAAGACGAGAGATGGGAACACCTGAAAATACTGGGCATTTATTCTCTCGAGTAAGAGTAGCAGGTGAAGGATTCTTGCAGGACTCGCGTCTCTTTTGATGGGCTTCTCATTCATTTTCCTGTTACCTATGCCATTTCAAAATTAAAAGCCATTTTTCAATATGTAGGTAGAATAGCAATTCAAGTCTGGTACGCCTTATCTCATTGTGAAAAAGATCTTTAACTGTTGACAGAAGATTAAATATAGAATCTGATAAATTTATAAACAAAAACAGAGAATTATATTTCTGTGTTAAAAACCATCCTGCTGGGCCCGGCGGCGTGGCCTAGCGGCTAAAGTCCTCGCCTTGAAAGCCCCGGGATCCCACATGGGCGCCGGTTCTAATCCCGGCAGCTCCACTTCCCATCCAGCTCCCTGCTTGTGGCCTGGGAAAGCAGTTGAGGACGGCCCAATGCATTGGGACACTGCACCCGCGTGGGGGACCCGGAAGAGGTTCCTGGTTCCCGGCTTCGGGTTGGCGCGCACTGGCCCGTTGCGGCTCACTTGGGGAGTGAATCATCGGATGGAAGATCTTCCTCTCTGTCTCTCCTCCTCTGTGTATATCTGGCTGTAATAAAATGAATAAATCTTTAAAAAAAAAAAAACCATCCTGCTATCATATCTGATTCATTAACATCAAAGATTCAAAAGATAAGCACATAAAAAGGCTCTGGAAAAGACTCACCTTTTAGAGTTTAAGATAAATATGTTTGGGTAGTGGTATCTCTATGATGATATGAAAACATGATTTTTATTGTCTTGTAAAAAAAACAGGCGCACAGTTTTCATGCTGGTCACTTTAGGTTTTTCAAATACAAGCAGCGCAATTTTAAGTTTGTCCAATTGAATTTTGCAGACCATATACCTAGGTCCAAGGGATACAACCTCTGGAACGTTGCTTGTGATTAGCTGTACCCTGACCCATCATCTGACCTTTTCTATTTTGGTTATAAGCTAAAAGTCTTCCCATTTGAAAAGATAAAGAAGTTCTGGATATTCTAGGTAACTAGTTAGAATTATTCCCAACAAGGTTCAAAAAACCAAGTTGTTAGCACATTTTGCAAAGTGCTTTGAAAGAAGCTATCTATAAGATATTCCATCATATAAAAAGACATTTGATCACGTAAAAAGATTCTAAACTCAGTCATTTCTTTTGCTGGTCTGATTTAGATGATTTCCAGTTGATGAGCATTTTCTACTTTCCAAAGTTAAAACCTGTGTTTCTTTAATTCAAAGGCATATATTTAAAAATCCATTTATTTATGGTTTATGGTGTTATCCTATTGCTACTTACTTTAAAATAAAGGAAAACATCTGTCAACCTGCCATATGGGGGTAAAAGTTGAAAGGACATGTGAACACTGTTGAAGGCAAATAGTATAGTGTTATAAGATTTGGACTAGATTACTAGTAGAGTGATTCCTTGAGTATGAAATACCATGCTATTTAATGTAACTTTGTAGAAGAAAATTAATAAAAGATGACTACAGAAGAAAATGCATGTTTATGGAGCTGGTATGGTGGTGCAGCATGCTAATCCTCAACCTGTCACATCTGCATTCCATATGGGCACCAGTTCTAGTCCCGCCTGCTTTACTTCCACTCCAGCTCCCTGCCAATGTCCCTGGAAAGACAGGAAAAGATCGCCCAAGTCCTTGGAACCCTGCACCCACGTGGGAGACCCAGAAGAACCTCCTGGCTCGTGGATTCCAGACAAGCTCAGCTCTACCCTTGGCACCTTTTCAGCCCTTTGGAGAGTGAACTCGTGAATGAAAAATCAATTTCAATCTCTCTCTCTCTCTTTCTCTCTCCCTCCATTCACTCATTTTTCCTCCCCCATTTATTCTCCCACACCCGCTTTCTCTCTCTAATTCTTTCAAGTAAAACTAAATAATCTCTAATAAAAAAAAATGTATCTTTATCAAATACAACACAATTTCAGCTGTATGCTTGAGGACTTTAATTTTTACCTCACAAAAAAATAACATTCTAAAATTAAGAAGCTGAAATTAGCCCCAGAATACCCCTTAATTCTTCCTAAACTTTAAGAATTCTGGAAAACATGGCCAAAATTAAGTCAATTTGTGTTTTTTAACACTTACCCAATTTCTCATAAAAACATGGTGCCTTGAGCTTAGCATGATGTCTAATGAATGAATGAATGAGTGAGTGACCTGCAACACATTTATCTGGAAGTTTCAGTTTGTATATGTATGCAATTTTAAGCTAATTGCTGAATCCTACCAAATACTTAAATAATTCTACAAATAAAGCTTAGGAACAAAGCTATGGGTCTGTGAGTAATCTTCATCTTGTTCCTTGTGCTTTTCAAGTGAGCACAATGAGACCCAATTTTTATTTCAGGTCTTTGCCTTCAATATGGAGGGGCTTTCTAAATACAAGCACATCAATGGTGCACAAAATGAAAAAGTTGATTTAAAATGTGAGAGAGCAAACACACATGCGTGGGCATGAGTGAGGAGTAGAGTGGGCCAGAAAGTAGAAGGAGATGGCAGAAGGAGAGAGAAGCCAGCTTCAGCACCTTGTCTCCTTCCTGTCTCCAGAGAGGAACATCCCACCCACCCCCAAACTGCAGGCCTGTTTTATGACTACATGACTGGTACTTCTGCCCAGGTCTCAGCTAGAGGCCATCTGCCTGGAAGGGGCCACTCAACAGCCAAGTGAGTGGGTAGCCTTGTACATGGAAGGAGGATGGTGACTTGCAGGTACTTCAAGCTCCATGCTCCTTGATTGCTATCTCATATCAGTTCTTTGTATTTTCCAAATCTTTAACAATAGATATTATGTTACATTTTTTGGAGATAACACATAGCTAGAATTTATCTTGAAAGGAAATACAAGTCTCACTTCTACTGATATCTCATTTGATTCAAAATGCAGACGTCCTGAGTCTACATTAAAGACTACTTTTGAAAACTAGTGTGGTTATGGCTAAGCAGCATTTCTAGAGATAATTTAAAGTAAGCAAGATTTTATTCTAGCCCGTAGAAACTGAATGTTTCTGTCACTGAAATAAAGTAACATCTATTTTGTAGGCTTGAAAATGTTTCTTCTGTAAAACAAGCAAATTAATGTATCACATACCAATATTCTTGTTTCAAGTGGAATCATATTTTAATTACCGGGTGAGGGGGAATGTATGCTAACCTATAAAAACAATCTCCTGCTCTCCGTGGGAGAAGCGATATGTCAAACCAGAATGGATGAGTAATCCAAGCCATTATTGCAGTTGGTTGTTGAATCGTGACTAATGATAAAGCTATCTGTCTAGGTGGACCACATGGACTTATCTGCCCACAGTGACACAATGGCACAATGGAGAGATAGCTGATGAATATCACAGAACATCTGGGAGTGCTTCTCAGCTAGGCGTTGGCATGAATCACTCTTCCCTCAAAAATCTAAGCCTCATAGTTAAAAAAAATTCCAAACTGTTGTCATTGCCTGAACTGAGTTGTTTGGCCTATTCCAGGAGTTGAAAGGAAATGAACACAACCTATGCTGCCAGACATTTTACCAGTAAGTTGTTTGGCTTTGTTTTAGATGCCTAAATTGGGAATATGGAAAAGGTTTCTGTTATAGGTGATCGCAAAGGGCCTTGCGTCACCACGAGCAAACAAAAAGACCTTTTCCAACTACTTACCGTTACTGTGGAGGCCAGAGGATTGGGGCGGGAGAGGGGAGGATTGAACAGTTTTCCCTGTCAGTCTTTACACGCAAACAGTTTAGTTGAAGATGTACACAACACGATACCTGAAGCACCCAACCTGCAAAATTCTCAGGGCTCTTCCGGGACCTTGGGCAGAGCATTCGATTCCTAACTCCTTAGGAGTCGATTCCTTTCACTGAATCATACTCATGTGGATTTCCCTAATTGGAATCAAACTCTTCCTCTTCTTCTTCTTTTTTTTAAGTGTACTATTACTTAAAGAGGCAATAAATAAATAAGTCAATAAAAACAAAAACAAGTGAAGGCTCCTGTGGAAGTGGGATGTTCTAGGTATGAAGCTGTAGTTTCCTGAATCATGCTTTTTCTACGACTCTTTGTGGGTAATTTAACTTCCATGTTTATAGGATGGAGTGAGTGCCTGGAAAGGATAGTTTAGCCTCTGCTTTGATTTTCCTTTCCGGGAGTAACCTGTTATCTCGGAGTCTGTATAATCTGAAATAGTTAGCATTATCCTATAGTTCAACATTTTTCCTTGGTGTCTTGATATATACCTATCTTGGTTTTGCATAATTTCTCGACACTAAATGGAAAATGAGTATTCATGAAGTCTGTTCCCGAGGGATGTTTACAAATAAGAGTGTGTGTGTGTTTGTGTGTCTCTGTGTTTTCTGAAATGTGAGCAAGCTGTGGTGGATATCTTTGTCGTTAAATAATAAACATGCCTAGAATGTCCTAATGAGTATTTTTAGTTGTGGCAAACAGGTCATACAGACTCATTTTTACAAATGAAGATAAGCACTTGTAAATTAATATATGAATAAGTTATGTATAATTTTAACAACGGTTTAATCAACAGGGGATCGTCTCTCTTAAAGCAAACAGAATAGTATGTTAAAAAGGCTCATTGTGATCTTAAATTCTACACTTTAGGGGTTTTTCAAAAGATGCACATGGAAGAAAATTGGAAGAAAAAAATTAAATGTGTGAATGTGATATGCTCCTAACAATGACTGAACTGATGGGGTTTGTCCTACACAGTGTAAAAAAAAAAAAAAATGAATTTGTCCCTATGGTTTGTTTTTAAACAAGCATACAGCCATTGCTTTGTATTAAAACATATATTCTTTCATTTTATCTGGTGATATTTTGGGAAATTGAAGTTTGTTTTCTTTTAGCACGGAGAAGAATGTAGAAATGGAAATACCAATGGTGTAAAATTACCAATAGTCTTTTTTTTTTCTGCACTTGAAAACAGCTATGTTTCTCAATATGAAAACAATAATTTTGCCTAAAGTTTCGGTGCGATGACCAGGACTTCTCTCCTTTCTTAGAGAAGCAGGCAAGAGTGTCTGGAACAGATAAGACAGCAGCGATCCGGTGAGGTTGATTCCCCACAGAGGAAAGCTATGCAGACCTAGCTTATCGGAAGATAAACTACTCTTCAATTAATGATACCCTCCTTTTCTCAAGGTGTTCAAAGACAAGAAGTGGTGTGTAAAAGATTGGATGACAACTCTATTGTCCAGAACAATTACTGTGACCCAGACAGCAAGCCACCTGAAAATCAAAGAACTTGCAACACTGAGGCCTGCCCACCTGAGTAAGTAAAAAGCATTGGGGGCTGCTTGCTTCTGGCACGGAGAAGACAACTGTGTGTATTCATTCTGGAACACAGCCTTATGACAAAAGTAGATGAGGCTGGAAAAAGGCAAGGTGACATCAAAGTCATGTCTCATGTCTCCTTCACTGAAGCAAGAATTCTACCTACCTGTAGATTTCAGTTGTTAACCTTCACAAAGCAGTGAATTTGATCATGATAGTACTGGAACTGGTTGTATTTCTTCAATTTTGATGCATGCATCTACACATTTGAACATGCTTGAACTTAGAGTTGACCTTGCAACTGATGATGTCTTACAATAATAAGTGGCATTTTCTCGCTCTCTTAATAGTACAACAAAAGTTGTCTTATGTTTAATAAAACACAGGGATTTGTTTGTATTCATTTCTTTTGTATATGCTTTTCACAAAGTCCTAAAGACTTGTAAAAATGGTTTGGCAGTATTCAGGAATTTGAATCTAAGTTCCTGCATTTGGTGACTTGGTTTAAAATGCTGTCTTTGTAAAGCATTCTCCTTTGTGTTGGATGTAGGCACAGAGGTATTTCAGTCTCTCTGGAGTAATATAACAGTCACTCTAAAGCAAGGCACATGGAGAGAGCCCTTTCATCTTATGATGGTTTTAAAGTAGGGCTATAATCTGTAAGAACCAAAAGATTTCTTGATTGAACAAAAGACCGTGATGATTGTGGAGGCAGGGGGAAAGACCAGAATGCTGAATTCATCTTGACAAAACTGATTTTGGTAAAGACTGCTTGATAATTGCAGGACAAAACGTGTGAGTGATATTCTGTTTATGAGAAGTTAGGGTAACCCTTATCTGCTTGGTTAGCTACTAATCTAAAATTGATAAGGAAAAGGGGGAATAAGCAAATGAAAATATAGGTTCCAAACTCTAGAACTGAGTAGCCAAGGAGGACTTTATTATGAAGCAATCCCCTTTTTGGAAAATGACCACCATGAAGTTAAGTCACAAAAACCTGAAAAGGAAAAGAATGAATATTTAAGGAAGACTGACTCCTATGCTCTAGAAAAGTTTTAGGGTAGTGGCTACCAAGTAAAGGGCGTGAAATGTGGCGTGATCACAGTTTTGATTCTATTTTGTATAATTTTATGTCCGTTCACTTCAAAATGTGACAAGTATGTAACTAATTGCTCAAAGTCCAGCTGAAAAAAATGTGGAAATATGACTTCTGTGTTACAGAGATAATGTGTTTTGGTTGTTTTCATTTTCCTGTCTTCTTTAAGAAGCATTGAAAAACTATATCAATGAAATGATACTCAAAATCCTGAGGCTAGTTTTATCCTTTCGCATGTTTCTAATAACTGTGTATAATTGTGGGTCTTAATTCATCAAGCAAGTTCCCGGTGCTTAAGATTTTGATAGTTCTGTGTGGTGTTTGATCAGCCACTGAAGGTGGCTGAGTGGGTCTAATGACCCCTGGTCTTTTTGGCTGAAGCTTTTCATTATTTCTTTATGCTCAAGTGTTTAAATCCAGTGTACTCTTGTCGGATTTCAATCATTGGTCATTCCATCCCATATACTATGGGTTTCAATATAACAAGAGTGCTCTTAATAATTTAAGGACACTTAATATGTTCTTGACCATGATTAACATCAAGTTTTCCTGTTGTAGTTCTAACATGAAGTTGCTTATGTTTAGAAGTAGAGAAATGAAACTCGAAAGAGAAAATGCATAATGTGAAGGGTGGAAAATTCGTTTTGCTAGTTTTCTTGGAAATACCTAGTTATACATTTAAAATATTATTGATTATTTGGTTTTTTTCTTGGTTTTTTGAAATTTCTTCTTTATTCCTTTTGAATGAAACAGGAAATCCATTCTTTAGAATGGTTGTCATATATAATAAGATTTCTAATAGATGTTGCTATTAGTTAAAAATCATAGAAAGATTACTGAATTCACACTTGATCTTAGCCAAAAGGCCGAGAAGCGATAAGATTACTGAATTCAATAAAGTCTTAAATGAGTGTGGAAGGAAGGAGATAATATGTTTTGGATGATGATATGATAAACAAAAAGAAAACTTTAAAACCCATAATGCCATTGTTGACATTTTGATGTATATATTTCCAATCTTTCTATTACTATATAGGTACATATGGATATAAGTTGGCACAATTGGTGTTATGTTATCTATGAAGTGTTGTAGTCACTTTTCAACATATTTTTAAACTTTAAATATCTTTGACAAAATTCAGTAGATACATTTTTTGTATCTAAATTGGTAAGTTACCTTTAAAAATCTTGGTTCGGTTCTAGCTTTGATCTATGATACTATAAGGTTAACCATTTTTGTTGCTACAGTTTTCTCTCCATAATTATGGTCATATATGAAATAAATAGAAATAGAATGTTGGGTCCAACTGGAAGCACATTAGTCTTTGAGACGCCTTTTCATATTACTTTCACAAAAAATTGCACAAATGCATACTCCTGCTAGCAATCTATAAGAACTGTAGAATAGAAGGATAGTACTGAGTGTTATTATTTTAAAAGCAATCTTTAATTTTCTGGAGGGGGGAAATGCCATGTATCTTACATTTCTGATGAGGCTGACCTTCTGAAAATTATATTCAGTAGCCTCTTACACTGCTTCATTTGTGCCTTTTCTCTTCCTGACATGTCCTCTTTTTTTTAAACTAAAATATTTTATTATCAGTTTGCACAAATCCATTATTAAGGATATTAACTTTTATGTTCCAAAAGGGTTTTTTTTCCCTAGTGAATCATCTCTTCCATATTATTCATAATGTTTTTATCTAATCTTCACTTATTTAAAAATATTATTTCGGAAAAAATGGCCAACTTTTATTTCATTTGAAAGGTAGAGAGGGAGAGACAGAGGTCTTCTGTCCACTGGTTCACTCCCCAAATGGTCACAGCACCCAGGTTTGAGCCAGGCCAAAACCAGGAGCCAGTAACTGCATCTTGGTTTCTCATGTGAATAGCACCCAGCACTTGAACTGTCATGTTGCTTTCTTAGACACATTAGCAGGTAGCTGGATGGAAGTGGAGAAGCCAGAACTTGAGCTGGCACACATTTAATCTATCTGAAATATTCATGCATTTGCCTCCTAATTTGAGAAAAGGATCTGTATTTATTTTCAAATGTTTTCACAATGTCATTAGTTTAAAATTCGATTTTTTTTACATCAGAAACTATCTTTTCAAATAATGAAAAGGTCTGTCTGTTGAGAGAATCTGAAGATGCTGCATAGAAAAATAGAGAACAGTAAGATCTGTCCTTGCATAAAGAAAATGACAGGAGATTAAAAAGAATGAATAAAAGTATTTCAAAAAAGCAGGAACAGGATTTGCTTGTCCTAGGGAAAATTAGCATTATTGCAACAAATTTTTGTGAGAAATAGTTCAGTAGTCATGGTGATGCAGTGACTAGAATTGAAGATATCCTAATCCATAACATTGGCTTAAGTGGAGAAAAGGAAAGGATGAGTGGTTGCTAAAGAATATGGCTGACAGGAAATTAGTGTTGTGTCATAGGGAAAGAGCCTAATGCTGAGTCGAAATCCAAAGAGAAGGGCCAAGAGTTCAGTTGTTACCATGCTGTATTTTAATAGCAGGAGTATTTCTACAAAGAGAAATACAAAGAAAAATATATGAATATTAGATATTATGTCTGCATGATACTGTGATCTTTAAATTTCTGGAACCCAAAGAGGCAAAAACAGTAAAGAACTAAACATCACTGTAACATCATAACCATCATTTAAAAGCATTATCAATCAAATGCAATGTGGAAGGCACTGTCCTTTGGGGGAAATGGTTCCTTTTCCGAAGTACAGTGTAACTGGGCAAATTCATATAAAATAAATATAGTACAAGGCAAAAATGGCCAAGTATGGTGAGAGAGCTATAAGAAAGTGTGAAAGGTAGCTCCGAACGGAAAGAGATCAATTTTTTTTTTTTAAAGATTTTATTATTACTGAAAAGCCGGATATACAGAGAGGAGGACAGAGAGGAAGATCTTCCATCCGATGTTTCACTCCCCAAGTGAGCCGCAACGGGCCGGTACGCGCCAAACCGATGCCGGGAACCAGGAACCTCTTCCAGGTCTCCCACGCGGGTGCAGGGTCCCAAAGCTTTGGGCCGTCCTCTCCTGCTTTCCCAGGCCACAAGCAGGGAGCTGGATGGGAAGTGGAGCTGCCGGGATTAGAACCGGCTCCCATATGGGATCCCGGGGCTTTCAAGGCGAGGACTTTAGCCGCTAGACCACGCCGCCGGGCCCAGAGATCAATTTTTATCCGTGGCTAGGTTTTGTTTAATGACAGCTTTTATGGCATCATGTCCAACAGTTATTTTGCGTCGTTGGATCTCATCCATGAACTAGAATAGTAACATACTTTAAATTTAGAAAAAAAATCAATCAGAGTCCTCTTCTGAAATTCCAAAATAATGAGACCTGGGAAGAACCGTGGAAATCAGCTAGACTAATTCCCATTGTTTTACACAATAGGAGATGCTGCTTGTTTTTCCTACACAAGTTTTTCCTATTATATGCAAACATCATAGGTCAAATGTCTAGTAGAACTTCATTATAGATAGTTTTTCTTAATTTGTTGACACATTTCCAGTTGCCACAATTTTAGAATTTGTTGTTTTTCTTTTTTTTAAGTGTTGTTTATTTGTTTGTTTGAGAGACAAAAAAATGAAGGTCCCGAGCCAGTGGGTTACTCTCCAAATGCCACAATAACTGGGACTGGGCCAAAGTTGAATCCAGGAGCTGGGAGTGCCATCCAGATCTGCCACGCAGGTGGCATGAACCCAGTGTCCTGAGGTACCGCAGCTGACCCTTAGGGTGGGCACTGACCAAAACCTGGAGTCAGAAATAGGATTTGTGAATCTAACCCAGTCTACAGTGAATCACTCACAGGTGTCTTAAGCATCGTAACTACCTGGCTAAACACCCATTCCCTCCCACATTATTTTGAAAAAATGTAGAAAACTTTGACTATGGAATGTTTGGGATATACAGAGTTCCTCTTAGTATTTATTTCACTTTCCAGCTAGCTGGAATGACCGAAAGGTTTTTTTTTTTTTTTTTTTTAACAATTTCTTTTTTGTTTTGGAAAGCTACCTAAAAATTATTTTAAAAGCCAGAGCATTTTTTGTGTCTTTGTAAGGAGGCAACAAATTATATGATTGAATCTCTGATGAAAAATTGTCAAATTCTATCGTTTTTTAATTAGTATTTTGTGTGTTTTCTAAAGAGTTGATAATCACACCCTTGACTCTAGGACAAACAGTGGAAAAATCTCTTTTTTCATCTAAATATTTAATGTTAGTTTTATTTCTGTACATTCTGTCATTTCTCTGTAATTAGCCAGAAATAACATTGGTTTTATAATGGATTCCTTTCTCAGACTCTGATTAACTAAGGTTGTGTAGTGTCTCTCTTATTCCTGCCTCTAAATAATATTGTTTGTAGTCTAGGAGGCTGAATTTATGTATCAGATTACACAGGCTACACCAAGCACGCTTACTTCAGACACATGAATCCCCGTATTCGTTGGCAGCTGGTGGAAATGAAGGCACTGCTGAGGCCTGAGACAGTTTCATCACTGGGTGTTGGGAAGGATACGGGGAGAAAACAGTCCTGCAATTACTCAGCTACTAATGATTCAGCAATTGACATTTCCAGAAACAAAGTCTGTTCGTATGTTTGCCACTAAATCTAAAATAAAAGAGAACTAAGAATGTCCTCAAAGGGTTTCATCAAAAGGGTTTGATTTTATATCTAAATATGAAGAATGAAGATAAACAAAGCTGTTTGTCTTAAACTAGACAGGGAAAATGCAGAAAACAAGACAGGCAGATGCAGTGGAAATTGTAAAACTATTTAAATTACTGCGAGTGTGATTTAATTCTTCAGAGAGATGTGGGGCGGAATATGATGAGCAATAAAGATGCAACTAGGACTGGGAAGCCCAAAGTCAAAGTGACAGTCAGAGAAGGTGGGAAAGTGGTTAATACTTCTGCCTTCACGTATTCCAAGTCGAAGCGTAGAGTGATACACCTAGCCTAAGTTCCTGAGGCGAGGCAGTTGGCAATAAAAGAGCTTGAAGAATAAAAAAGGAGAGATGGCCCTGACCCTGTGGGGCAAAGAACAGCAACAACTCCTGAATCTTTGCTGTTGCTTCGAGCACCTGTGTTTAATTTGAATGAGATCATGGCTGGAGGTGGTATGACTGAACTTTTTGTGGCTGAGTTATACACATTTCTGTTTTAATTCCCTAATCTTGGTGATGAAATCACTGTTGCAAATTAAATCAGAGTTTCACTATGGCTGGCATGCAAGTTTTTATTCTCAGTACACATTTTTCTCTAGACCAAAAATGGTGCTAACAATTTGGGATAACGTTCATCTGTACAAAAAAAAAAAAAAAAGAAGAAGTAAAATAAATAGTAAAATCACTTTAATTCTCCTATGAAAAATAACAAAGAAAAGGGCTAGTGTCAAATCGTGTGAAAGTCAGTATTAAAATTATCACTCTTTAAATGAATTTTAGGTTGAAATTTTTAGATTTCTTAAGTTGAAGAAAATGATCAACTATGATACTTTTCTTTCTTTCTTTTTTGTTAAGATTTATTTATTTTATTACAAAGTCAGATATACAGAGAGGAGGAGAGACAGAAAGGAAGATCTTCCGTCCAATGATTCACTCCCAAAATGACAGCAATGGCCAGTGCTGCGCCGATCCTAAGCTGGGAACCTGGAACCTCTTCCGGGTCTCCCATGCGGGTGCAGGGTCCCAAAGCATTGGGCCGTCCTCCACTGCGTTCCCAGGCCACAAGCAGGGAGCTTGATGGGAAGTGGAGCTTCCGGGATTAGAACTGGCGCCCATATGTGATCTTGGCGCGTTCAAGGCGAGGACTTTAGCCGCTAGGCCACACCACCGGGTCCAATACTTTTATTTCTAAATGCAGGATTTCTTTTATAATTATGGATAAAGCAAATAGTCATAAACAAAGGCCACCGTAGCTTAGTTGGCCAAATGCAGGCTAAAATTTAGAATACTAAAATACTGGCTTCACTTGGTTGTTATCTTCCCAATGCAACCTGACACAATAGATATATGCTCTTGGAAATATCAAGGAAGTTATTAAGCTTTCCCTATTCTTCCCTCTGGGTGGTTGTTCACTCCAGAGCTTGAACATGTCCATATCTGTTGAGGAAAGCTAGATGCAAGATTCATAAGCACAGATTGAAGAAATGTGACTCCATGCTTGGGCTCTACATTCTACAGTTCAACAAGGTAACACATGAAGTTCAATTGAAATAGCTAGGTTCCATCATTACCGTTTGTTTCCCTCACACTGGATATTGTTTCTGTAACACAGAGCCCAAAATCTTGACTAGTGTGGAGTTAGCATTATTAAATGAAGTAAGAATTTCATTTGAAATAGCTTTCAATATTTCAAACAAAATACATTTCAAACCAGCTATTTCTGCTCTACAGGGGACATAGCCACTGAAATCTCCACATGCATTTCCTTATACATATGATTAGAAGGGAAAGTGATCCTTTTAGCGCCAGTTGACAGATAAGAATTCTTACAACAAGTCTTAGTTATTCGATGTGGTGAGGAGGCGAAGCAGGAGAGATATAGAGCTTATATCCACTGATTCAATGCCAAATTCCCACAATGGTGGAACAGGACCAGGGCTAGAGCCAAGACCTGGGACCACAATTCAAATCTCCCATGTGGGTAACGAACCAAATAACCCAATGACCTAAGCCATTACCCAATAACCCAAGTTCTGAATTGGCAGGAAGCTGGAATTTGGAGCCTGGGCCAGTCATCAAACCAGACACTGCAGTGTAGGAGATGAGTATCTTAACTAAAAGACTAAACACCTGCTCTGCTAACACAGAACTTTTATTGGCCTGATTTGGATCATGATTCATACTTTTTGGGTTAATTAATGTGTCCAAGAAAGTTAGTTCTGAGAAGTGTTACCAAGAAAAACCACGAAATGGTATACAGGAAAATTCCTTGATGACTTTAAGGAATTTTGGACTGGAATTTCTATGGATGTGAGATGTGTTTAGTGTGTGTGTGTGTGTTCGTTTTGAGTTTCTTCCCACGTTAGCTAAACCAAAAGCAAGGACCTCCATGTTTTCATAGGGCTGGCTCAGGACCTTCCTTTTGAGGATGATGAAGGTGTTTTAAGACTTCTATGTCTTCGGGTTGGACACCTGAGCTTTTGAGATTGCATTTTTGGTAGTCAGAAAACAATTTCCCAGCTCCTTAGTGTGATAGATTACGGAGCATCTACCTCAGTGGCACAAGAGTATAAATAGCTCATTTTATGCCAACACTGTGTCAGAAGGGTCAGCTGTGTGCTGACCAGTGAGCACTATGGGGCTCTGTTAGTGCGTCTTCCCTTGTTCATGTTTAGTGTGTCATGCCGCTAACTTGAAACTGACTGTGGCAAGGTGTCAACCCGTTGTTAAACATCTACCAGGACACTGTATTTGTGGTTTTCTCCAATCTCCATGGCAATCTGATAAGACTGATCATTGTTATCTTCATTTTAGAACTCAGTTATAAAAATGAGAAAAGTCTAAGAAGTTTAAAAGTGTGCAATGCATTGTTTGTTTGAATCTGGGCTCTCCTTACTCCAAATAACACTCCCTACAGTACTGAAAGAAATTGATGTGGAAAGATGTTTTCCTTAGCAGCTCTTTCCTTTGCTTATTCGTCCCATCAACCAACACTGAACTGTCCACCCCTCTGGGTTGTAGCCCAGGACAGTGACGTCACTCGGCAAAACAGCTCTGGCTGCACTGAGGGAAATGCTTCTCTGTGCTTCTTCGTTGGCTGCAGGTGGTTCATTGGGGACTGGTTGGAGTGCAGCAAGACCTGCGACGGTGGCATGCGCACCAGGGCTGTGCTCTGCATCAGGAAGATCGGCCCTTCGGAGGAGGAGACCCTGGACTCCAGCGGCTGTTTAACACATCGGCCTATCGAGAAGGAGCCCTGCAACAACCAGTCCTGTCCCCCGCAGTGGGTGACTTTGGACTGGTCAGAAGTAAGAAAATCTGACGCTGTGTGTTTTGAGCTGTGTTAAGTATTCTTACCGAAGCGTTTGCCTATAAGGACACCTGAACGTGTGAGCATCCTAGAACACAACAAGACTGCAGAAGAGTGAGTTAGAACATGCTGTATCTTATGACTTGAGTCAGGGAAGTCAAAGAGAAACTGGTCATCAATTTGATGAACATTAAGTCCAAAATGAATTGAAATAACATGATATAAAGAGCATCCAAGTGTTTTTTTCTGCTTCTTACTATTGAGAGATAGCACAAGCTCAGAATTAGTCGCAAATAGTGAAAAACTGACATTCAGAAGCAGAATGAAGAACCTTTCTTACTCCTCAAACTTTGGGAAAATCTAGAGTGATCTTTCCTACCTATAATCTCACTTGGAAAAGCCAGCATTTTTCATAACTCTTTTTCCAAGTGATGGAACAGCCTATGCCGTAACTCACAGATACAAACTTTCACCAATTTGTTATCATTTGTGGCATATCTAATCTTTATGCTTAAATTTCTTCCGTTACATCTGATACAGAAACATGAAGTTTAAGACTGTAACATACCAAAAATTTGAATTCAGAATTTAGCAGTACCTTCACTTACATGAAAGACCAAAAAAGAAGACCTAACTAAAATAATGTTTTTCTGATATACCTGGGCACACACTAGCCTAATATAATGAAGAGGCAGTCAGAAAGATGAAGTGATGAAAGCGCAGCTTAAACAGTAGTTAACCGGTTTTGGGTTTTTTTTTTTTGACTCCTCAGTACGCATGGTTCATATACATATGCATATCATGGCATTTTCTACATTTCCCAAAGAATTGTATGCTTCTGTAGGATATGTTAGTACTAAAAACAAGGAGTTTCCTGGCTAAATAACTGAAGTGATAATGCTTTCAGGTCAGCAAAACAGGATACGTTTCAGGTTCTATTCTAATATATTTTGCCAGACACGTTGTACTTGCTTCGGGTATGTACTATAGACTTCAGAAGTTTGCCAAAAAACAAATGAAAAAAAAATTAGACATTTTTCTTCTGGAACCTGGGATGTGAATGGCTTTATTTTGCTGCAGGCACAAGGATGTGTTTAGGATGGTACATGGAAGTGGAGGTTCTGACCACTTGTGGTTATCCATGGAATCTCTGGCAGGAATTGGGAGCGTTGCCCCAAGTTTCCTGGCCACACTCCAGCTTCAATAATGACATTCTGCCTACCTACTTTTATTTGAGGTTTCCATCTCATGTAGAGACATTCTTGGGGCTGTTCAGTCAGTGGTTACAGAAAGTGGTATGGCTGCTTCTAATCCCTCACAGCGGGTGCAGGAGCTCCGAAACTGACTTGAAAAATAAAGTCCATCGGCAAATCGACATACTGCAAGACTGTGCACAGAGCGCCTGAACTCTTAAGGAAACCTATACGTATTTGTTGATAATGGTGGCAAGTTTGTCATTTAAAAAAATAGTTTTAGAGTTTCAGGTCAGGTTGGTAAGTACAAATGAGAATTTACTGAAAACACAGACAAAATCAAAGTTTTTTTTTTATTAAGTTTGAAAATATAAAAAATAATTCAGGAAGCAACTAGGGAATCATAAATTCAGTGTTTTAATAAAACAGTGTATTTGGAGATGTGAGTATGTAGCTGGTGGAGGAATTTGGAGCTGGGAAGGTCAGTGTAGCCTGGTGCAGGACCTGGGCTTTTCTAGCTGATGGGAATTAACAATGTTAAGAGGTACAGGATCTGAAGCAGAGAAAAGAATAAAGAACCTGGAGAAGGTATTATGGGTAAGAGAAGCAAATGAATAGAAGCAAAAAGGTTTTTTTCTTTTTTAAGATTTATTTGTTTTACTTATTAGTCAGAGTTACAGAGAGAAGGAGAGACAGAGAAAGATCTGCCATCCACTGGTTCACTCCCCAAATGCCCTCAATGGGCTGATCTGTAATTAGGGGCCAGGAGCTTCTGTCAGGTCCCCCACATGGATTTTGGGCCATCCTCTGCTGCTTTCTCAGGCATATTAGTAGGAAGCTGGATAAACAATGAAGCATCTGGTACTCAAACTAGCACTCATAAGGGAAAACTGGCACTACAAGGGGCACGATAAGGCTGCTATACCAACATGCCAGCTTCAGCACAAAGCTTTTAAGATAGAAGTAAGGTCGTGGAAGAGGATTTATTTTAAGATGTAAAAAGCAAACAAGATTAAACAAAGTAGTGGTTAAGTGGTGGAAAGACTGCAATATAGAACTCTTTACCTCAGCATTCTTTACAAACAAAATCTAAAAATGTATGCCAACTACTGAAACAGCTAAACTTCCTCATATTTAGACTTATTCCTCATCACCCTGTTGACCCACACTTTTCTGTTTCATTGTGTTTTTATTTTAAAATAAAACCTACCCAACCACAAGCTAGAGAAATAAAAATATATGCTATTGACATGCTTGCATTCCCAATATCATTTTAAGGGTTTCTGACGAATTCAACCTCACAGAGATTGCCCTTTACCTACCTACTCTTGGAATTTTGACACTTGTCTATCCAGTCTTTGGAAGTGACTTGCTCAATTTTTGGCAAAAAGCTGTCAGATAATTCCTGGCGGCTGCCTGAAGTAATAAAGAGAAGCTGAGAGCTTTTAGCAACATTACAGCTATTTTGGGTTTTTGTTGTTGTTTTGTTTGTTTAATTTGAGAGGAGAAACGAGAGATACGGAAATAGCTCCCATTTGCTGATTTATTCCCCAAGTGCCCAGAGCCAAACCCAGACCAGGAACCAGGAACCAGGAACTCAGTACAGGTCTCCTGTGTGGATGGTAAGACCCTGCTACTTGAACTACCATCTCTTGCCTCTCAGGGTTTGCATTAGCAGCAAATTGGAATCAGTAGTTAGATTCCAATGTTAAATCCAGGTGCTCCAATCAAGGCCACGTACTTAACTGATGTCTTTACTAGGCCAAATGCCTGCCCCTTTGCTATGAGGATTGGGTCAAAGTTTAGGGGAAAGAGATGGTGTGGAAGGGCTGGCATGCACACGTTGGGGCTGCCACCTGGTGAAAGAGTTGGTAGCGCCTCTGTCTGCACAGACCTCTAAGGAAGACTGCTCCACAGTCCAGCGTGGCTGAGTGTTTACCTCTCAGAGACTCTAACTGAACCTTATCTTTGCCACTGTCATCCTTTGTCCAAGAGGAAAGTGATGATTTCATCCCACAGTCTCTCCTAGTTGCTTTCCAGAATGGGGGCTGGAGGGGTGGTTCGTACTCTCATGCTTCCATGTCCTTACTCTGCCAGGCAGCCCTCCTCTGCCCTAGATGGATTGCAAATAAATAAGAGCAAAAAGCCTTAGATGAAATACCTCTCTGAGTAGCTTGTAGAAGAATGTGGGAACAAGGAGCCTGTTCTTCCTGGAGGAATTGAAAAACCTACCATTCATGAGAAGGGGCGCCCTCTGCGGCAGGGCACACAATATACAGGCTGTTTCACATCATTTCTTGGAAATATTTGACACAGTTTTCTTTTTTGAGATACACCCATACAGACTTCCCTCTATCTTCCTCCTGGCCACTTCCAACTATTTGAGCCTTGCTAATCACAAGGGTGAGGTTCAACTGTTAAAAACATGTTGCAGGAAGAGGAATTTACCCTTTGACCCTTTTCTTTGCTGGCTACCCTAACACAGTGTAGAATTTCCATTGTTGAAAAGACAGCTACCATTTCCCCATCAGTTAAACATAACCAAAGCTTGTGGCAAAAGAAAAAGATGAAAAAATCCAAGTTAACCTTGTTGGAAAAAATGGCTTATTGGCACCTGTTTCTAAAACTGATGAAGCCATAGCTTTCCCATTTCCCATCATCTGTTCTCAGTCTTGGGATCAACCATGCTATGTTGGATTTGTAGTGTTGAGTTTTTGTTTTTGTTTTTGTTTTCGTTGGCTTCAGTTGGCAAATAGGTTTTGAAAGCATTTTTGTATATTGTGGATGGGCTCCAGCAGTCCCAACTCATTCTTTTGATGTATCAGAATGGTTTCTTTGACCTCCACAGTGTACCCATTGGAAAAAAAGTTTCTGGTACTTAATCTTGGACAAGTAGACATATGGCGCCATATTCAAGTGACTTTAGAAGAACTTAAATTTGAGCAGCACTACTTAAGAAGGATATGGTGGGAGGAGTCAGCCTGCAAGGTACCCTCTTATTTGATAAGACACTTGTGGTATCACCTTGCGTATTCTTAGGTCCTCCTCTGCTCCTGTGAGTGAGTAGGTTAAACGTTTCTCTCTAGAGGGAAGTCAGTCTAAACCCAAAATGTTAATGTTTGCCTCCTGTACCAATGAGGGCCACGTTCTTTTCCCTGGTGTGGATTCAAATACTTTCTCCTACAAAATGTGCCTTGGCTTCTTCTTAATCATGGTACAATAAGCTAAAGCATAAATGTATTTCTCATAAAAAATCATCTCCTCTATCCCATGGAGAAAAAATTTTAAAAAATGGATAATCTGATCAGATTTTCAATAATTGTGAGATTCTAATTATATGAATTTTAAGTGAATATGATTATTTGCCTGCAACAAGGGGAAATACTGAGAAATAATTTTACTGAAGAATGGGTTGTTTGTTGGAATAATATATTTTGAGGAAGAAAAGGATGGAACATTTTGTTCTTTTTTGTTTGTTGTATAAAATGCAGGTTGCTAGATGGACAAAAGAACTTATTTATTACAGTCTAAAAAGAGGCAACAGTGAAATTGAGGCTAAAGAGACTAGAGGGAATAATTAAAAATAAAAAGCAACTGTCCTTGCATGAATATCAGAAAGATATGGTGGACATAACATTTGCTTTCATAATCTACCGTGACAAGTGCAGTATTTACAGATGACCAGAGTTGAGATTCTGGCCACAGGTAGTTCATATTTGCGCCTAGACCAGAGCGCTGAAGCCATCACTTGGGATACACACATCCTGCCTCGGAGCCTGAGTCTGAGTTCTGGCACAACGTCCCGGCTCTCTCTAATCCCCTCCCTGAGAGATAGCCAATGATGGCTCAAATTTTGATCGCTGCCGCCCATGTGGGAGACACAAGTTGAATTCCAGTGAGCCAGTGATGAAAGCTCACTCTCTATCTCCATTTCTCTCTTGTATTTCAAATATAATTAAAATAAATCACTTTGTGAAAAGAGAATGTGGCAGAAATATGCACTGGTTTCCATTCACCTACAGAGTATGTGTCCCAAGGTCCTCAGTGGATACCTGAAGTGCAGGTAGCATCAAACCTTACATGTCCTGTTTTTTCCATACACATACATACCTATGAGAAATTTTACAAATCATAAAATTATAAATTAAAGTGCATAAATCAGATACAGTAAGAGATTACCAACATTTAGTGAAATATATCAATATTCTGGGATAAAACTTACATGAATGTACTTTCTCTCAAAATATAATTTTTTTCTTTTTGTGGGCGCATAGTTCTTTGTTCATTTCACTGCATCAGCTTTATCACATGCCTTGCACATAGTGTTAGAGTTAAACTCTGGCTCCTCAACTTTACACCATGGTTCAGCCTTTTCCCTTTCATAGATGTTAGGCATATTCTCCCTAAAGAGTAAGGTGTAATTGCTACCACAGATTGCTTTGTATAGTATTCTTTCTCCTTAACTTATTTAGCTTTGCTAGAAATGAGGTAGTTGTTGCTAGAAATGTTGCAGACATGTGCTCTCTGATAATTTTTATGTTCTTGCATACACATTAATCATCCCTTACTTGCAGTAGATATCTTGGTGTTACATGTCAGGAAATGCCTTGGTGAAGTCTTCATCCAGGTTCAATGCTTGTGGCACAACATGTTGTGGTCATGAGAACATGTCTTATGTTCCTGTCTTATATCCAAAATTGTGCCATTGCCACACTAACAACCTATCTCACATTGTGGTCTTATCTTTTGCAGCTAGCTGGAATTTCTTTTTCCTTCTTCACGAATCTATAAATGCTCTTAAGAGACTCATTGCTATTAAGATCCTAGGGATGTCAGTATATGATTTTTTCAATTATTATCAAAGTGGAAACTTCATGAAAATGGGCTTTATAGCTCCCAGATTTCAGCATCACTACTCTTGCACTTAGAAACCATTATTAAGTAAAATAAAAAGACTGGAATTACTGAGCCCAAAACACCATGATATCCTTATAATGTGATAGCTACTAAGTGACTAATGGGTAGATAGTGCATACAGTGTGGATGCAGAGAACCAAGGCATGTTCACCTCCTGGGCAGGACGAGTAGGAAGGCAGGTGTGTGTTATCACACTCCTCAGGATAGTGCGCAGTGCCAGCCTTGTGAATTCTTTATTTTGGGGACTTCCTGTTAAGTATCCCACCTGGTTTACTGTGGGTGACTGAAAACTGCAAAGTACAACCATGAATACGAGGAAGCACCATGAATTTCAGAACCCATGATCTCTACTGCGACAGTATAGAATACCCTTGGATTATTTAGTGGGTGCGATTTTCTAAAATGATTTCTTCTCTAAGTGGAAGACGATACTCTGTGATAAACTTTGCACATAATCCAACAAACAACTTGTGCCTGTTTACACTTCTTTCAGAACTTCATTCTGGATTTCTCTCTACTTCTCAATGCTTCCGTTTGCTCATCAGTAAAAGGGATATGATCATGGATACAATCATGGTCCTTTGAGGATTAGGCAGATTATTACACAACCAAGGCTGACAAGCACTGCCTGACAGTGAGGAGCAGTGCTGTTTTCTCTTATGCTTCTTATTATCTTGTTATTTGTTTTGTTTCCCAGGGACTTTTCAGACACAGAGGGATGAATTGTAGGTCTTTGCAATGTCTGCCGCCTCTAATTATAGGCAGCACTTGGTATATACTCTAAAAGACTGCTAGGTATTACCATATTCTTAAAATAATTACAGAAGCTTCTTGCTACTGGAAAAAGAAATCAGAATAAGCAAGAAACAAGTGTAACCACTTTTAATATTCATGAATATGACTTGCAAATGTGAGTAGGGCAGCTTAGTGGCACAGCACCTATTCAATGGGTACCCCACGTTAAACTAATAATTCCCTCAAAATGTGATACCTGACACCCACATATAGCCTATGTGTTTCTGCCTTTGTCTTTCGTATGAGTGACCCTCTGTCTTGCATCTCATCTCAATTTATGTCTTCATATAATCAATTCATACTTTTGGGTCACAACACCCAAGATATTTCTTCAAGATTTATTTAAAGCCAGAATTATGCATATATATATATATGACACAGTAAGACACAGATTTCTTCCATCCACTTGTTCATGCCTCCAAATGGCTGCCAAAGCCAGAACTGAGCTGCCTGAAGCTGGGAGCCAGAAGCTTCTTCTGGGTCTCCCACGTTGGTACAGGAACCCAAGGACCTGGATCACCTTCCACTGCCTTCCCCACCATTAGCAGGGAGCTGGATCAGAAGTGGAGCAGCCGAGCCATGAACTGGTGCCCCTAAGGGATGCAAGCACTTCAGACAAAGGATTAGCCTGCCACTGCGCCTTGGATTTCATTCCAGCTCTACCATTGCTGTTCAAGTTGCTGAGGCTTTCCTCATCTGTAAACAGATTTCAAAAACTTGTTTAATAATATATTTGAAAGTATTTTGCAGATAGTGAAGCAGTGAAACGGAAGGCAGCAGTGTAACCACTAGTAATGCTGAGAGTAAGCGTTAAGAGGGGATCTGAAATCCTCTGACTTTAGCCTAGATGATGATGGAGACTCAGTATGCTCATCAAGAGGACTAGCACAAATGGAACAAGGCCAGGAAATGAAAATGGACTGAACACAAGCAGGCTAAGGTCAGGAATCTTAGACCACAGCTTATTCTGTCAAAATCATTTCATGTGCTGGTTTCCTGAAATGGGATGTGATAAGGTTGTGATGAAGATCAAATCTGCTAAGCACACAGTATAGCACCTAATAGCCAAAGTACACCTAGTCATACTATTAGAGCAGCCCTTCATTTAATCTGTTTCCTTATTTTAAAAACAGAATAGGGCTGTTTGGTAGAGCAGTTAGAACAGTTCTCGAGAGCCTGGTGTTGCACAATGGAGTGGCAGGGTTGGGTCTCTGCGCTACTCCTAGTCCCAGCTCCCTTCTAATGAGCACCCTAAGGGCAGTAGGTGTCACCCATGTGGCAAAGCTGGATTATATTCCTGGTTCCTGACTTTGCACTGGCCCAGCCATGACTGTTGTGGGCGTTTGGGGAATGAACCAGCAAATGGGACCTCTCTTTCTCTGTTGCCTTCCAAATAAATCAGTAAAAATTTAAGAATAAATAAAGACACAACAAATGCTATCTCATAAGGATGTTGTGAGGACTGTGTAAATTATAGCACATAGTACAATGTTCAAAATATACAGCATTTGTTAAATGATAGCTTCTGCTAGTGGTACTAAAAGGGCTAGCCCTTGTGGCTGCAGGAGTAGTAGTAACAGTGTTCGTTTCATACTTGAACCTGGACTCTCATTGAGAGTACTGGGAATTTTTTTAGTATGGTCAGGATATAGAGAAATGAAACCAATGAGGTGAGTAGAGCTGTACTATCACGAAGTAGCACAACACTTAAAGATTGTTGAAACGTGTATCTTGAAGGCCATAATAAGCCCTTGACGGTTTTTGTTAAATCAAAACAATTGGATCAGATTCGTGCTTTAGAAAGGTCCCTCTGACTGCAGTTTACAGGGTGAGGTGGATTGAGGCAACAACAAGAGCCAGGAGGCCTGTGAGAAAGTCAGCACAGAATTTCCCATGGGAAATGCTGTCTGAAGTAAGATTAGTGGCAGAGGACACCGCCAGAGCTTGAATGTACCAGCACCATGCTACAGCAGGAGAGAAGGACTTGGGTCTGGCTATGGAAAGAGAATTTTTCTGTTTTAACTCATTCTGAAGTCTCTTTTGGAGCAATGATATTGTCCTTCCTCAAGATACGTGTTGATGAAACTTCCTCTACGTTAGAGGAAATGTGTTCTGCTGCTACATTCATTGTAAAGCTTGAGTTTCACCTGAAAATGATGATATTTCTCTCTCGTTTTAATAAAGACATGTATCAGGCTCAAAAACGCCCCACTAATAAGACCACTGTATTCAGATGTTTAGCTCATAAATAAGACTATGAACTTCAGAGTAGAGATTGTCCAGTCTTATTTTTTAAATCTCCCGAGTCTTATGTAGTTCCTGAAAATGAGTCCTTCTTCTTCTTTTTAACAAACAGTTTAGCTACAGTGCACTGGTAAAGCTCTCACTTGGCTTAAAGGAAAGACAGATTTTAAGGCAGGGTCCAGACACTGACAGATGAAAGCAGGAGGACTGGGCTTGGCAGTGTGGCCTAGTGGCTAAGGTCCTCGCCTTGATCCCATATGGCCGCTGGTTCTAATCCCAGCAGTTCCACTTCCTCTCTGTCTCTCCTCCTCTCAGTATATCTGACTTTCTAATAAAAATAAAAGAAATCTTTGGAAAAAAAAAAAGAAAGCAGGAGGACTTCATTCAAACGTTGTGTTAAACAGGTCACTTCTAGAAAATACCTGGAGATGCAGTTAACAATAGGATGAAAATTAAACAGTCCAATTTTTTTTTTTTGTGCAAGGGGGAGCAAATCTTTTCTTTTGAGATTTATTTATTTATTTGAAAAGTAAAGTGACCGAGAAAGAAGGGGAAGACAGAGGTCTTTAATCCCTTGGTTCACCCCCAAGATGTCCATAGCAGCCAGTGCTCGACCCAGGCTGAAGGCAGGATACCCAAGCTCCATCCAGTTCTTTCACCTGGATGCAGGAACCCAAGTACATGTTGGTCATCTGCTGCCTCCCAGGCACATTAGCAGACAGCTGACCAGAAGCACTTCATAGCCTGGACTTGAACCATCACGTGTCCCAAGCTGCAAGTTAACCCACAAAGCCCATCGGTGGACAGACATGGTTTTAAATGACAGTCAAATATATTACGTTTGCATCTGACAAGGAAGGGGTCAGAGATTTTCCATGCAATAAACCTATACAGTAGTGGTAATATATTCTAAGCTTAGCTAAATGGCTCCCAACTTGTTTGACAGAGCTAAGTTCTTGCGGTTTACTAATAACATTCTCTATCGAAGACTACACCCAGCAAGTAGGGAATGAAGAATTCAGCAAATTACCAGAATCTTAGCACAGCTGAATGAGCCAAACATGGGAAGGTATAGAAGAATAAACCTATTCCCAATAACGGAGGAAAATGAGCTAGCCAAGAAAAACAAACATCTGTTGGATTTCGCTCTTAAAGACCATAGGGAAAAGATATAAGTGCTTGCACTTAAGAACTATTTTTTAAAGATTTATTTTATTTTTTACTGGAAAGTCAGATATACAGAGGAGGAGAAACAGGAAGATCTTCCATCTGCTGATTCACTCTCTAAGTGGCCACAATGGCTGGAGCTGCGCCAATCCAAAGCCAGGAGCTAAGAGCCTCTTCTGGGTCTCCCATTCAGGTGCAGGGTCCCAAGGCTTTGGGCAGTCTTCAACTACCTTCCCAAGCCACAAGCAGGAAGCTGGATGGGAAGTGGGGCCACCGGGACTAGAACCAGTGACCATATGAGATCCCGGTGCATGCAAGTCGAGGACTTTAGCCACTAGGCCACTGTGCTGGGCCCCCACTTAAGAACATTTAAAAACTTGCTTATCTGAGAGATTTTGTCCAGAATTCTGTGATTATGTTTGTTGTAGATCCACATAAACATTTGCTTTCAGAAAGAATTTCCTCAGATTTTTGTCTTTATACATGTGTATTTGTTTTCTTCTCAGTGTACTCCAAAATGTGGTCCCGGATTCAAGCATCGGATTGTTCTGTGCAAGAGCAGTGACCTTTCTAGAACATTCCCTGCCGTGCAGTGTCCCGAGGAGAGCAAACCTCCCGTGCGCATCCGCTGCAGTCTCGGCCGCTGTCCTCCTCCTCGCTGGGTGGCTGGGGACTGGGGCCAGGTAAGGCCAACAGGAGGCTCCCGACTGGAGCACTGTGCGGGCTTGAGTGAGCAGCAGCAAGGGACACCCAGAGATCTCGCACCCTGCAGTGTGAACTACTGCACACACCACCCCTGCCACACGGACACGTCGCCATTCCGTTTCTCCCGCACCTCCAACGCCACCCTCCAGTATTTCTATTTCAGATCCTCCTATTCAAAGCTGAACTTACAATGAGAGGTGGTGTTGCAATTCTTGTCCTGGCTCCCTCTGGAGAATCAGTTAATGTCAGTAGAATACCGAAGAGTCCTCCCTGTGTGACAGAACAGCTCTGGGAGTTGTAAATCTGCTTAATAATATGAGGAACAATTTTGGGAATGTTATTATTAGGACTGATTCCTCAAATGCCCTATTTTTCTCCAATAAATATTGAATTGGAGAACAGGCATGGAGCCATTGGTAAATATTTTTATATTAGATTCATTTCCATTTTGTGTTTCAATTCCGATGTGTCTCTTCTGTCTCGTCTACTTTTAAATGATGCTAGCTTGTTATAGACAAGATGTGCAGTGTATCAGTATAAAGACAATCTCTCCCCTACTAAACAGACTGAATCTCATCACAGAAGCAGCAATATGAGGTACTACATATGCTAACGAGGTAGATTTAATCATTTCACAATAAATACAAACTTCATTACGTTGTACACGGTAATCACTTACAATCTTACCTATCAGTTAAAAGCTAATTTTTAACTTACAGAAAGAAGTTGGCATATTTCCCTGGGAGAAAAATTAAATATTGCACTTCTAAGTGTCAAAGAGAAAAAATCTAAAAATTAATGTCCTCAAAAGTAAATTTTTAACCAATCAGTATTCTTATCCTGTGATCTCATAATGGGCCTTGAGGCTTGTCATTTCCTAATTCCAGAGACCCAAATCAATTATAAAAATAGTATATAGCTATGCTGGTATAATTTTGTTTGTTCGTTGGGCCTGCCCTATTTTATTAAAAGTGACATTTTGCAAGTCGTTGCCAGAATTTTGGCCACAGTGCAGTATTGCTGGAGTGTAGAAGTGTTTATAAATCTTTGTTTCATCTGAGAGAAGACAAAGATTTTTCAGTACCCTTAAAGTAAATAAAAACACTTGCTCGTATGGTCAGTCCTAGAGGGCGACAAACAAAAACGATCATAGAATAATTGATACTTTGAGGCTCCACAGCAGTAGTCCATTTTATTTATGAAACACTCAAATGGAATGTACCCAGTAAGGTTAAGCATTGTAAGCAATTAAGAATCAAAACAAAGAATGGCCTGCAGAGATGCCAGCTTGCATGGTGCAATAGCACGTAGGTTAAGCCTGTACCGTGGTGCCAGCACTACGTATGGACGCTGCTTAAGTCCCATCTGCTGGTCTTCCCACCAGCTCCCTGCTAACATAGCCGGAGAAGCAGCAGTAGATTGCCCATGTCCTTGGAACCCTGCACCTACGTGGGAGACTCGGAGCAAGCTACTGGCTCCTGGCTTCAGATTGGCTCAGCTCTGGCTTTTGGAGCCATTTGGGAACTGTGTCTGTCCTTCTTTCTCTGTAAAATCTGCTTTTCAAATAAAAAACAAACTAAAAAAAAAAAAAAAAAAGGCTTTTCTTATCACCTCTCTGTTAGATTTTTACCAACCTTGCTTGAAATCCTTGGAGTGGTAGCCCAAGAACACTCTTCCTGCTGTCTTCTGGAAACTGTATTGCTTCTGTTTTCCAGGTTAAATGAGACACTTGAACTTCCAAATACTTATAACTTAAAAGTTAGTACTGTGGTATTTGAAACAGTTTCTCTTACCTTCTGAAATTATTGAGATTCCTATTGTGTTTCTCCATGTTCTTGGATTTAGTGTTCTGCCCAGTGCGGCCTTGGACAGCAGATACGTTCCGTGCAGTGCCTCTCCTACACAGGGCAGGCTTCCAGTGACTGCCCGGAAACCCTTCGACCACCATCGGTGCAGCAATGCGAAAGCAAATGTGACAGTGCCCCCATTTCCAACACTGAAGGTGAGTTTCCCGTGAAGAAAGGGCTTCTGTAAAGAACTTACACAGGTCTCAGCATTTGAGAAGTCCCATAAACCCACCACTGTACAATAGTTTGCATGGAATATTTGTGAAAGTTGCTCATTTGTTGGACTATAACAAGGAAACCTAAGATTTTCCTTCTTTCACTGACCATATGGCCTTATAAAGTCAGTCTCTCTAGGACTAAGTTTCCTGTCTATAGAATGAGAGACGAAAGTGCATCATTTCTAATGTTGTATCTAACCTGATATTCCATGTTTGACTTACACTAGAAATCTAGGCATAATTTCTAATGACCCATCCTTAAAAGTGAACACTATTTTTTAATATGACAGAGGGTCTTGGTGATTGAGAATATTAAATTTGTGCTTATCATGCATATAATGAAAGTACATCTTAGAAACTGTTATCAAAGCTCCTTTTTATCATTGTAGACAACTAGAAAAATAGTCACATGCTATTTATCATTAAGGATAAAGATCTTTATGTTATGAAATTTTTTCTTATATAGGGACAAATCCCTATTAATAAATGGCAGATGCCAGTCAACATCCCGGGATTTCTTATTTAAATAAAATAAGTCATAGGCATTCACTCAGATCAAACAGATCTCAGTCCATAGGCATTTACCCAAAATTTCTTGACTGTCAGTGTGTACATAAAGTGATGAGGAATATGAAGACAAATATGACAGAGGCAGGAAATTCAGACTGCCTTCTCGTGTAAAAGACACACACACGAACCATACCTGAAGCGTGTGCAGAAGCCATGTAAGAAATCCAGGATTAGGGCCCTGCTTAAAAAAAAAAAGAGAGAGCGTATCAAATTATCTGTTAACATTTTTCATGTGAAGCTTAAGCACTCTTATAAACCTTTTAAGATGAGATTTTTTCCCTGTTTTTCATCACCTCTATCCGGTGTGAAGGGTGATATCTCCTATGTCTACATGTTTCCTGGGGAGCATGGTCCATATCTTGCACACTAACGCCCAGAGACGTTGCATCCTTGTGTGTGGCTGTGCATCCTTTTGTAACTAACCCTCTGCACAGTACGTGTAGTGTCCATGTACTTCACACTTTTCAAAGAAACACAGCCTGATCCTGCAGGATTTGAAAGCCACAACTTTGATTTGCCAAACCCCTGACCCCGTTGCTATCTTCTTTCCTCATCTCTTAGGGGAGAGACTTATGAAAATCTCACGCTTTCTCTCTTTTAAGAGAAGGGCTCAAAATTCATGACAAGCAGGATTTTTTGAGGAGAACTATGTCTTTTAATGATCTGAATGAAAATTGCTGGTACCTAAGATTGTAACAAGTGTCTTTTATCTATTTTTTTATAAATTTTTAAGAAATTAATAGCAACAAAATTAATAACAATCAGTCACATTTCAGAAATGGAAAAGTCGGTTTAGGTGGGAGAGAAGCTATAGCAGTTGTATTAAGCAAATCTCTATGTTTACTGTCTTATTTCACATAAATAATACAACTCTGTATATAGGTGTGTCTGTATACATACATATGTAGGTGTGTGTTAGTTAATCCTGCAAAAAGTCTTTTGAGAGTTGGAATTACTGAGAAGGAAACAAAGATAAAAGTTAGTTACAAAACTAGGAAATAGTAACATGGAGACTTGAACCCAGAGACAGATCCCAAGGGCATGTCAGTGTTAACTACATTTACTATGTAAATTTTATTCTTAGTTCACTCTTTTAAGTGGGATATTTTGACATGAAACAATTTCTGGTTATGAAGCAGCCATCCTTTTGGTATGTCTGTCAACCTCATTAACTAGGTTAAGTTATAGTTGCTGAAAAAATTGGCAATATACATTACTGTATATATTGTATATATTGAATGTATATACAATATGTAATGTATACATTGAATTTTAATTTAAATTTTATAATGTAATTTTAGATAATTTGATAATTTCAGTAATTTTTTTCAGAAGTTTCTCTATAATGAATAATTATCATATATAAACTTTGCAGCTGAAGATGCAATATCATTTTCAAAGTGGACAGAATATCATTTGCCCCTGTACTTATTTCTGCCTTAAAGAAATTATTTTAAAACTGATAGTTGTTGAATTTGAAGTTTTTAGATTATTTGTATAAACATACCATTGTCATTTCATCTGCCTGGCTAAATCTCTTGTTATTAAAATTTATCAGAAGTAAGCTGTTAAAAAGTATGTTTAGCTTCTCAGTAAGGGAGGAAACTTGGGTATTGTCAGTTCTGCAGAGTATGACAGATGTTAGAATTGTTGCTACGTAAAACTTTTGACTCATTGAGAAGAGAATCGCCTGCCTACAAAATTAGACTTGAAGTACAAGGAACAGGCCTGTCCTAATTTTTTAGTGTTTTCTTTAACTTTCCAATTATGTTTATAAAATTCATTTACATACCTAAAGTTATTGTTAATTTAATTGGCGGCTAATTAGTGAGTTCTTTCCATAGCCAACATCTGCTTTTCTTATAGAAAATTCAGATACGTTTGTAAGTTCATCGTCTTTCAGGCAAACACTTAAATAAGAATTTAAAACATTTTTTATTTGAAAATGGAAGCTGGAATCCGTTATGGGAAGCAGTTCATCAAAGAACTAAGGAGCCTGAGAAGACACAGTGATGACTTTAATAGTTTGGATCAAGGCAAGCTTTATGGTCTAAGTGATCTGTGTTCCAGTGTGGCACTGGAAGAGCCCGACATATACCCTGGATAAAGTGGATAGAGCATTTCAGGTTAATGCCGAGTGCCCTCCACATAGATGTTTAATGGCCAGATAACATGGATTCCACAAGAGATTAAGTCCTTACAAGAAAATAATGCAAGAGTGGTCTAATATGTTCACTGGGTCAGGTCAGGGAGAGAAGTAATGCCTTGTGGTTGGGTACAGGTGGAAGCGAAGTCCCTCGGTTGTGAAAGGAGGGTAGAAGAGAGCCCTCCTTTCCCTGGCAGAATTAGCTTCCTGTGACTGTTGGTGTGGAACCACAGAAAGAAGAGCTGTGCTGCACCTCCAGAGAAGGCGCAATTCAGAGGGATCGCTTCTAATTGGGTCTTTGTGAGTAAAATGTGACACAAAGCGAATCTTCAGAATTGGCAACTGCTGATGTTTGATAATGTCTTCTCTACGTAACATTTTATTATGGAAATCATTTAAAAGTTTCAAACGCACAGCAAAATGAAAGAATTTCACAATGGACCAACCAGATTCTGTTATTAACGTTCCATTGAGTTTGCTTGACACCTATTTATCCACTTATCCATCCCTCAAGGTTATGGTTTCTAAATTAACATGTTCTGTTCATTTAACCATTAATCCATTTACTTAGGAAATCTACTCACTGTGTGCCAGACGCTGAGACTATTAAATAGCAAGGTCATTGTCCTCAAAGGGAGCATAGTTCAGTAGAAACGACAACCTATAAATGTGGCAGGAGGGAGAAGGTGCAGACAAGAGAGTGGCCTTGTATGCAAGAATTAGAAAGTTGTCCTCAGAGTGTGGCCAGAAATGAGAAAGACTTGAACTAGGGCTAATAGCAAAGTAGTCACAGGGAGGCTGGTAAAGTGGGAAGCAGAGTTAAGAACAATCCTGTGGGTAATTAGACAAGGCAATGGAAGAGGCAGAGGGGTTTAAGATGGTTCCAAAATTCTAGATTGAAGGAAGTGCTGTGGAATTCAGACTTGCATAAGAAAAATACATAGCTTCCCCCAGAAGCCATGATACAAAATATTTTAGGTGATATGACAAAGATTAAAAAAAAAAGTGAAGAGAGACTGAGAAATAGGTGGGGGTTAAGGCAATAAGAGAAAGAAAATCAGAGCCAGGGCTTCAAGAAATTCAAGTGATGAGAGGAAATGGGCAGAGAAGAGATGTAATTCACTAAATTCTACATATGCTTGTAGGATTTTTATCTTTCTCTGAAAGCTTGAGTAAAGGGTTGAAACATCATGTGTGTGTGCTTCATCGCCTGGCTCTACTGAGAGAGTAACATCATGCTGGGCACCACTGCATATAGTAGCTGGTACTAGCCTCCTCAAGCTCACATGAAACTCAAAATGCCGTTTTGCTCATCTTTCGTACAGTTCCAAATTTTCTTGTAGTATATGTGTAGTACATATTCAGTTTCTCAATAGCACAGGCACTCTGTCATCTACTATTTATTGCTGTGAGGTCATGATTCATGTTGTGCCGTGGGCCGGTAACTGACCCCCACCAAAGGTGCGGTTTGTGTACTTTTGTCTACTGGCCCAGGATGTCAAATGGTAGGTTTCGTGAGCCAAAGTCTCTCTCAAGTAAACAGCTTTGAGAAAGCCAAGACGGCTCCAAAAATCTTACACCAAGGTCAACTGAATGAAACAGCTATTGGATTTGGAGTTCATTGTGCAGTCCTGATGTTTTAAAATCAGGGAAAGGGGTGACGAAAGTCATTTGAAGATTGATTTCTAGCAGGTGAGGAAGGTAGTTTTTCTTTCAAAGAGTTCACAACCCCATTTAACATTCAGGTGCACATTTCTGGCTATCCAGTTGTAGAGACACCAGGGATTCCAGTTAGTACTACACTACTGGGATGTTGGATGTGGTGGTATATAGAGATGACTGAGTAAATGGAAGCTGAGAAGACAAAGAGATAAAGGAATGGCTTAATACATGATAAGATGAAACCAGAGGGTAGGTGTTTAGTGTAAAGATGAAGATACCAGTTGGGACTCCCGTGTCCCACATTAGAATGCTTAGGCTTGTTCTGATGCTCTTCCTAAATCCAGCTTCCTGCTAACATCCACCCTTGGAGGTAGCAGATGATAGCTCAAGTACTCAAGTCTCTGTCACCCATGTGAGAGAAATGAATTGAGTTCCCAGCTCCCAGCTCCCAACTTTGGTCCAGCTCAGCCTTTGGCCATAGTGGCCATTCAAAAAATAAGCGAACAGATGACGTCAGCCTTCCTTCCTTTCTTCTTCAGTCTTCCTTCCTCCCTTCCTGTCTCTCTGTCTTTTCCTCTCCACCTGCTAGACCTTTAAAATTGGCAAAATACCAAAACAAATTTTTTTCCTGGTGAGGTGAGAACAAAGTTCAGTAATTCATCATCTTGCTTCAAGAGTGAAAGAAAGTGCGGGAAATGTTCCCACTGCAATGAATAATGTCAGATTCCCCAGGGAAACATTGTTTCCTCATTTTCTTGTGCAAGTCTGTAGTACTCTAAGGTAAAGTGCAACTTTGTAGGAAAAGTACAGTGAAGACACACACCTGTGCCGGAGTCCAGCTCTAGCTGAGTTCGGAACTCAAGAAGGGTGTGTAGATGAGGCGCAAAGAGGAACAAAATGGACCATTATGATTTCATGATCATAATGGACAATGCGAGAAAGCTGTCCCCTTTGTTTATATAGAAGCAGTCACAAGTTCTGGCACAGACCTTTGGCGTCATGGTCAAGTGGGTGTATCCAAGAATAATTCTGCCGTTTGTTTCACCTAAAAACTCTAGAAGTTCCTGCTACATTTCTTATTCTACAACTCAATCTTTTTTTTTTTAAAGATTTATTCATTTTATTACAGCCAGATATACACAGAGGAGGAGAGACAGAGAGGAAGATCTTTCGTCCGATGATTCACTCCCCAAGTGAGCCGCAACGGGCCGATGCGTGCCGATCCGAAGCCGGGAACCTGGAACCTCTTCCGGGTCTCCCACGCGGGTGCAGTGTCCCAATGCATTGGGCCGTCCTCAACTGCTTTCCCAGGCCACAAGCGGGGAGCCGGATGGGAAGTGGAGGTGCCGGGATTAGAACCGGCGCCCATATGGGATCCCGGGGCTTTCAAGGCGAGGACTTTAGCCGCTAGGCCACGCCGCCGGGCCCTACAACTCAATCTTGTATCACAAAGCAAAGGAGAAACTAAAGATCAAGGAAAGAATGAAACCCTAAAATACAGGTCCCTTGATTAGCATAAGGTCAATGGAGACTGCCAAGATAGTATGAGTAATTGAAGGCTCTTTTGCACGACATTATTATTGACATTCACCTCCAAGTTCACATTGAGTAAAAGGCCAACTCCACAGTAGCAAACAATGCCTAAATGGATTAGAATTCTTCCACAGGGTAGTCCTGTGTCCATGCAAAGCAAGATGGAGCTGCATTCAGGTGGTTTTAGAGACATCTGCCGGGCCATACAGCAGGAAGTTCCTTGCAGCCCTGCCTGCAACGGAGCAATACTCTTCACGCCTTCATGTCCCCCCACATCCACCACACGGACCCCAGCACACCTGCAACCCCTTCACTGCTCATGCCTGTGCAGAGCCTATGGCACCTCTCTTCTCACCAGACTCTGTGCTTCCATGGGCATGGGGACAGGAGCACAGCTGTTTATGCTTGTTTTTAGTCCAAGAGATAGACCCTGAGGTGCTTCAGTCATAATGCTCCACTTAACTGTGTTATTCTGATTGTCATAAAAAGCTTTCAGGCTCAGAGAGCATGGATTCTTTCAAAAAAGACATTGAGTGGTCCAACTGCTCTGGCTGTGGTGTGTCCTAGCTCCCTTCAATGGTGCGAGCAGACGTATTTTGCAACTCTTGTTGATGCTGCATCTGAGGAGTTGATCCTGTGTTCTTTGGACTAGTTCAAACCTTCCAAGTCACTACAAATGTGAATCCAATCGTGCCCTGCATTTATAAGCCCCTGTTCAGTGTGAGTATTTTGAAAACATGACTTTCAGGTTAGAATTTTGAAAGATTAATGAAAAGCACCTGGAGAAAAGTTCATTGGCCCACACTAACAAGTGGATTCATATGTTGTCTATAAGACGCATTGTCTAATGTTATCTTTCAACTCTACCAAAATTGAGATTACCAACGAGACCTACTTGAGCATACCCAGCAGGTTAGTTAAGAGTCTGATCATGGATCAAGCTCACGTCACAGGACCAAGGGCCTGGCTTTTGCCCATGATGTGTCCCTAAGTTTCCCTGAGTAGAATCACAGAGTGATTGTCACCACTAGAAGTCTCTGATCTTGGGGAAAATACAACTATTTTTTTTTTCAGAGGTGTGGTGTGGGTTGTGAAAGAGAGAATAGTTCGGTTCACAAATTGTCTCTAAGAAACTACATAACAAGCACTTCTCATTTTTGATATCTTGATATTAAAAAAAAAAAAAAAAAAAGATGTGCTTGTCATTCTCCTGCCTAGAAAGTACTTAGAGTGACCGAGGAAATCAGGCTGCTTCACCTTAGACTCCTGCCCCTCCTGGGCTCAGATTGCACCACTTACAGAACGGTGGATAGGTGTGTATCTGCATGAAGAAAAACCCGATAGTGAAGACCAGCCTTCCAAACATATCCCTTCGGGGTGATTCTATTCCAACCAAGAGATCCCTCTTCATCCTAAAGATGTCTTGTAGAGTTCCTGGCGTCGTTTCTGTGCGGATTATGCACTGCTTTAACATAGAGGAACTTTTCACTTTAAAAAATATTTGAAGTACTAGCTAGAAATCAACCACAGATCATTTGGAAATTAAAGCAGAACAAAATACTGTTGTTGTTTTTATTTCCAAATGGAAAATATGGTTAAATTCATGGATTTCCCAGAATGGTTTTCTGGGGGTTTTTTTGTTTGTTTGTTTTTGTTTTTGTTTTCACAAAAGCAGATTGGATTATGTTTTGGCTCAAGGATAGAAGAAAAAATATCCTTTCATAATTTTAGAGGGTTTTGAGGCTAAGCTGCAGTAATGATGCGATTAAGTTTTATAATGATATCAGCTTTATGTTAGTGAGTCAACCCAAGGGCACAGCAAGCCAGTCCTATGCAGCCGAGCTGGACGTGGCAGTGGGTAGAAGGCACAAAAACAATTGAAAACTGGTACGAGTATTTTGAACAACATGTTCAGCTTTGGATATCCCTGGGGATTTGAGACTTCTCTGTGTGCCCGAATCACATTTTCAGGTAGGTAGTTTTCACAAAATTCAAAGAGGAGAATTTAGAGAAGAAAAGATCTGAGGAGGTAATTCAGGCTATTTTAAATGCCTGTAACCTAGACATCTTCTTTCAAAAGGAAAAAAAAAAAAATTTTTTTTTTTTTTGCCATTCTTTAAGGATACGAAGCCAACTCAGAGAACAGAAAACCTGACTATGCTGCCTCACAGGTTGGCTTATCTGTAGTGTCGGTCAGGAGTACGAGGGCAAGGACAGGCAGAAACTTCCTGCAGATAAGGGCCAGGCAAGCTGCCAAAGGAGAATGGCTGTGGAGTCAGATGGATCTGAGTCCTAACCTAACTGCTTAGATCAGTTCCCTAGGTGACACACCATCAGTTTGACCAGTTTTCTGAGCTTAAGTTTTGCTATGTAAAACTGACTTGAAATAATTAAATATAAAAATATATGTAAAAAAACAATCTATGCTTTACCTAACACAAAGGGAGAAATTATGCTTTTAGTACTCCAGTTAGTAAATTAAGCCCTTTTGGCATTAAAAAAAAAATCAGAGAATAAAGGCTATAGGATAAGCTTCCCCTGTAGCACTGTCCTTCCATGTGGGCAGTGGTTCCAGTCCTGGCTGCTCCACTTTTGACCCAGTTCCCTGCTAGTAGCCTGAGAAAGCAGTGGAGGATGACTCAAACCATTGGGTTCCTGAACCCACATGAGAGACCTGGAAGAAGCTTCTGGAACCTGACTTTGAACTGGCTACAGTTCTGGCCATTGGGGCCATTGTGGAATGAACCAGCAAATAGATGGAAGATCTCTCTCTCTCTCTCTCTCTCTCTCTCTCTCTATCTCTATCTCTATCTCTCTCTCTCCTTCTCTGCAACTCTGCCTTTCAAATAGCAATTAATGAATCTAGAAGGAAGGCAGACAGACAAGCCGTGGTTGACCTTTGTGAATAGATTCTCATCAATCCAAAGATGTGATGAACTGGTTCTTCCAGGCAGGATAGTTCCTAGAGTGGTTCCTGAGCAAGACGGAAGTGGACCTTTCCCACAGCCCCATCTTCCCAGGAGCAGCTCCCGCAGCTCAGGGCTGAGCGTCTGAGCCAGCCTGAGTGTCTCATCAAGGCCTGTGTTTGAGTCTTTTCAGTCCCAGACCTTTCCTTGCCCATGTCATTTTCTGTACAAATGTGTCACCCCCTTGGGGGCTGCCACAGAAACACGGTGGGCCGGTGAGTCCCAGAGGCAGATGTGTCTGTGGTCAACATCTTTACTCGGCTTGACTGTGTCCCAGTAATGAGGATTAATAAACTGAACCAAGTGCCCCAGCTTCTGCTTTGTGCGCATGCCCTCACGCCAGCCTCCCAGCATCCTACAAGCAGGCTTAACTGTGGTGGTATTTGCTTTAGAGATGCTGAGCCGGAGAAGTGAAGTCCCTCAGCAAAATGCTTGAAGAACCATCCCGTGCTAGCATTCCTCCCCATACCACCCGGTCCCTAAGCACTGAGCTGCGAGGCGGCTGTTGCAGGCCATTCACAGTCAACCTACTCCCCTCAGCTTGACCCTACTCCTAGGGCCTAAGCAACTTCCTGCTTCTAATGCAGTTAGTTGGGAACTGGGAAGTTTCATAAGGGCAGGTGGCCTCCAGCATACCCCTCGACTGGGCGGGGTACTATTTGCTACCTGAGGCTTGCGTCCTCTGCAGGCAGCAGAGTCTCGCTTCTAGAACCAACTTCAGAAACACTGTCTCTGACTCTGTTAGTACTAGCCTGAGTGCTTTGGGTTGGCGGCAGCAGGACGGGTTAGGTGAAGACAGAGGCAGTGTTCAAACATGTTTCACTCATTACAGATTATTTATTGTCTAATCTGGTCCTTCAGTGCAGATCAAAAAGAACAATGTGATTTTGCTTACATTTTTCACAACTCAATTTACCTGATCCAGCAACTCTTCTACAAAAGGAAGTAAGGAATTTCCCCAATGAAAGTGTGCCCCAGGAAATTCTTTCTTTTCTTTTGTCTTCAGCCCGATTTGTGTCTGTAGGACAGTTTTTTCTCAGTAGTAATCCAAATAGTGTGTGCTCACTACCATGGTTGGAGTATCACTTCTTGCTTCCTCCCTGTCATCAGGCAACGGGAGACACTAACAACTAATAATGGTGATAGAAAGAGCAATTCAATACCCCACACAAGGGCTTTGTGTTCAGCAGGCTCTGTTCTAGGTGAGGCACAGAAAAATATGCATGTTACAGGCATGGTACAGTAGCCTAGTGGCTGGAGTCCTCACCTTGCATGCACTGGAATCCCATATTGGTGCCGGTTCATATCCCGCTGCTTTTAAAAAATAAAATTAAAAAAATATATTTAAACAGTTTGTTAAAAAAGGCATATTCCATGACAGAGTGGAACCTCTAATTATTTTACAGATGAATAAACTTAGGCTCAGAGAAGCTAAGTAATTTTGTTGGAAGTCATAAAGTTAATAAATGGGAAAGCTAGGATCAAATCCAGGCAGTCTGGCTACTAATTTTATTCCCTTGTACAATTAAAACAATCAATCCTCCTCTATCTGTTTATCAATTAAATCATTTTTATGTTTTGGCAGAGAAAGCCATAACTAAAACTTACTTTTATTTTAAGCAGTCCCACTAATTCCTGTAGCAGCGTATGAGTTGCTTCCCCATGAAGAGGAGAATTGGTTTTTGTTTTTAAAGAATTATTTATTTATTTGAAAGAGTGACGGGGTAGGGATGGTGAAATCTATTTTCTACCGACTGATTCACTCCCAAATGCCACAACCAGGGTTTGGCCAAGCCAAAGCCAGGAGACAGAAACTTGCCCTGGGTCACCCACAAGGGTAGCAGGAACCAAAGTACTTGGACCACTACCTGCTGGCTCCCAGGTACGTTAGCAGGCATCTGGATCTGAATGATTGATCCCAGGCACTCCGAGATGGGGTTCAAGCATCGCAAGCTTCAGCTTAACCTGCTGCACCACAATGCCCACCCCAAGGAGGATAATTTGGAGTTAAAGACACGTGACAGTGTTTCATCAGAGAGATGTCTCTCATCATTTTAAAGAACCTTGACAATATGACTCTCTTGGTAACACTGATAAAATTTTTGCACAAAGATTATTTTTAGTCTAAATTTGTGTTGTTGTTGTTCTTACTAGTCATGACTCTCAGAGCTGAAAAGAAAAAAATAATGGCCAAGTGATTTCCAAATTAAAATACAGGAAGTCTTTTCACTTCCCACAATACCATATGATATCCATTTTGGTTTTTTAAGAGCCGAAGTTAGAGACTTTTTCATATCCCTCCCACCTTCTTTCACTTGAAAATTAAATGGCCTGTGCAAAATTTCTACTCAGATTCCCAACTATTAGTCTCTTTGTCAATCAAGTCTAAAGTGAGAAGGTTTAATGATGGCCAAGCTATGTTTTCAGGGAGTTTGGGAGCTACAGGCTCACACTGTAAGACTTTCACTGAAATTTGAAATGACGTCTGTAACATAGGAGAAAAGAGAAGAAAAGAAAAACTGGATGTGTTTGCTCCACCCACCTTCCCCAACACCTCCCAGCCTAGTCAGTGATCCTCAGTGGGCGTGCATGATTGTCAACTATATGAACAGCATTAAAAAAGAAAATAAATTTTTTTAAAAATTTCAAATACATCCGTAAAACTGTTACCTTACTCTTCAATAGGAAGAACTGGAAGTTTTCCCTACTTCTTTGCATTTAATTTTCCAAATTTATCAAATGATCATGCAATCTATATTTGGTCTCTTACAACCTAAGTGGAATACTGAAGCCGGGGGTCGGGGAGGTGGAGAAAACAACCAACCAAAGACAAAAAATTCAGTTGTGTCACACTGAACTTAACCGACTGTCCTGTCTGCTTCGTAATTAGATCTTAGCCGAAAGGCTCAGAAGCGATGCTTCCTTCTAACTGAAACAATTTACCCAGAATGCCTCAGCATAACCACCTGGAAGCTGAGGGTGGAACTTTGGTTCTGGGAGACATATGAAAATTTCATAGCTAAGTTTATAAAAGATTTTAAAATGCGCAGATAAAAGTGACCAGAATTCGGAGGAAAGATATCATTAAGAACAGCAGTGAGATTCTGCTGTGGGGGGCAGGGTTACTGATAATCAAAGGCCCCAGGTCCCTCATCCCTACAACCCCTTCAGTCCCACCTTGGGAAGCAGCCGCTAAGGGAGGATGGGAAAACAATCGTTTATATCCACCTTCTGGCTGCAAAAGCTGTAGAAACTTGCAACTGTGGCAATTCTAGCAGCGAGGAGAAAATACACATAGGAAAAAAGAAGGCCATGTCTCACTTCCAAATTAAAAAAAGACATTTCTCCATGTTTCCATCACCCGCAAACTGCTGCCATTTGAGGCCAAGCCCTCCGAGGTTTCCTCTGGGTCTGGGGTAGTGATTGAATCTGGGCCACCGTGAGCAGTGCTGCTCCTTCACGCAGGCCCAATCTCCTGCCGCCCAGAGGCAAAGATTCTCCCAAGGCGTGTGTGCTTTGGTATCAAACAATGAGACTCATGTTTGATTTTGGATAACCTCACAGTGCTGAATAAAATAACCCTTGAGAAAGAAGCAATAAAAGCGCTGTAAGGAAAATGACTCAGGTTTCCAAGCTGTCTAAAGTGATCACTTATCCCAACAAATGGTAATTCTTTCAAGACACAGTGGGCATGCACCATACTTATAAAAAGTCTGGGAGAAAAAAAAAATCTTGCAAACTTTTTTTTTTTTTAATAAATGCTGTGTTAAAATATATCCAAGGAATGTTGGTGGTAGGCTGTACCAGACGGGGCATGCTGAAAAACAAAAACAAAAACCACATGGATGTGGAGGCCAAGGTAGGTGGGTCCAAAGGGGCTCCTCATCTGAACATCTAAGCACATCAGCTCATTTAATGTCCGTGTTTATGTACCGCTAATTGCTTTCCGTTGTCTGCCCCCATTTGCTAGAGTGCAAAGATGTGAACAAAGTGGCTTACTGCCCACTGGTGCTCAAGTTCAAGTTCTGCAGTCGTGCATACTTCAGACAGATGTGCTGTAAGACCTGCCAAGGACACTGACCCACAGAAAGCAGAGAGCGAGCCTTGTCGTTTCATCACGGAAGGGCGTCCATCGAAGAGAGCCGCCCCGAGGAGGAGGCCTGATGTCCTTGCAGACACATTACCCTGTGGGAAACGTAACCACTGGTCAGCCCCAGCTGACAGCATTTCACTATTATTTTAACTTCTGTGAAGTGGGATTTATTGATCCAAAGTGCTGGACACGGAATTAGGAGGGAATGCCAGATTGGAGCGATGCAGACACCATGAGGAGACTCTTACTGTGGGATGTTTGTGTTCTTTCGAGTAAATCCGATAGCCTGTTTACCTCCTTGGATCATTCAGATCATTTTTTTTATTATTATTATGGACTTAGCAATGACACTGAAGCCCTTTGTATTTAAAACTCTTGAAAATGTAAGCTGTTATGACTTGGTCAACAACGAAAGTAAAGAAGACGCAGAATTCTTAAGTCGTCGTTTAAAAATATTTACTCTTATCTCGCTACAACAGCACCACAACTTAAATTATAAACTGGGCTTTGAACTGTAATTTAAGGAGCAATTATAAATCAAAAGTAATGAAAGTCTATATTATTTTCTTCTTCATTCCACCTAATTTCCTTGGGGATAATCCTTCTATTTTGAACACTGCTGTGAGCCATATATAAAACTCTATTAAACGGAGCAACAGTGAGCGACTTCGTGTAAAGCCGTGCGTCCGTTCCCGCAGCTGTGCAAAGTCTATAAATTCAGTGCTAAAAGACTGTGGCCAACTTGCCATTGTGCAAGTGAAGCTGAGATTTCCATTAAAACTTTAAGAGAGAGAGAGGAAAAAAAAAAAAAACAACTTTCAATTTTCCGCAGAAGCCAGCCCTGGAGTACAGTAGGGACGAAGGTAGCAGGCCATCACCCAGGAGGCCGGCCGTCCTCTCCAAGTCAGCCCAGCTCGCTTGCAGTGTTCACACCCTCCACAGCTCCGAGCAGCCTCTGCCCTGTTGGAGCGGTGCACGTGTGCTGCGCCTCCAGAGATAATACCACGCAAGAGCCAGACCGGCCGTGTAACACCCAGACAGACCCTTTGGCCATTTGATGACAATTATGATGGGTTCCAGATGTCCTTTCTTTGATATGGTAGAAGGGCATTTATTTATATGAGAGTAAGTGTGTGTGTGTGTGTGTGCGCACAGGCGCTTTTGAGTGTGTGGAAAGGTGAGTAAATGTGCTATTTCTGTGAGTTTTAAATTAGGGAAGGGATAACAACCAAAGAAGAAAACTCATGAAGACTAGATATTATAAAGCGTAATTTTAAGTCACTTAACCAGGAATTGTGTAGGGTTTTGGTGGTTTTTTTTTTTTCTTTGATGGATACCCTGAATGGCAATTAAATGTGAAACTCCGTCTCTTGATCAGATCTGATCATAGAATCACATCTCCCTAATTGAAAACGATTAACTCAGATTTTCCCTCTACTTGCACTTCACATCCTCCTCATCAAAAGGTTCAACAACAGTATTTCTGGACAAGGGTGCTGGTTTCTGTTAATATCTTGTACTTGAACACTTCTGATTAATGTGCTGTCCCCATCACACCTCCTTCGTGGTCCCCCTGAGCCCACTGCCATCAGCAACTCCCAACCACAGGCGACGTTGTAGAGAGGAAACCCCAGGTCCATCACTTCAGAAACCACACCTCCGTGTGGCCTGGGCGCTTTTGCCTGATTTGGATGGTTGGTTGGTGTTTTGTTTCATTTTGTTTTTTTCTTTCTTTTTCTTTTTCTTTTTTTTTTTTTCTGAAAGGTAAAGAGACTCATACACACACACACACACACACACACACACACACAATGTAAATTCACACAGGTTTGCTGTGGACAGTTGGAACAGGATGCTGTCTAGGCACTCGGTGTGGCAGTCTGTGTGTCATTCCCTGGCTTGGATCACAATCCCCATCCCTGAACTTGACAGACAAAAAGAGCTATTGACCAAGTAAGAATGTTGCCAGGGCCCCCAACCCAGCTCCCCTGGGCAGCCCAGTTCAGGTGCCATTTTAGCCATTCCATGAAGGGAAGGTAGCCCATAGGCAGCAGGGGCCTGAGGTCCTTTACAAAGAACAGTGAACTTGGTTGCTAAACATGCTGTTGACATTAAATAAAGTAGGGGTGTGTTGTCTTAGATCAGGCAGATTTGCGCTTATGATCTGATATCCTCCAAGATAAGCAGGAGTTTACATTTTTGTTTCCACATTATTTCTCACAGTACTGATAATACCATTTTACCTGGGGCCTGACATCACCAGGGCCATCCCCCTGGCACACCAGGCAGGGCCTCCAAGGTGAGTGCCAGCACTGATGGCAGAATGCCAAGAGTGTGCCCCGCAACCCTCGAGGCAACCTCGCAATACCGTGTGTAAGAGGGGACCAAGCACAGAATGTGACAAGATTAAGCACCTTTAAAGAAGCCCTGAATATACACCTGAGTATGTTAAGCAAGATTATTGCACAGCACATGACAATAACACTGCCACTCTGTACCAGCAATAGGGCTCCGTGATGCTGTACACCTAGACCACAATAGGTTATTCTCTCAGTGGCGGGTGGGCTGCTGTCGCAGGTGTTCTGAATATGCCACTTAGGGAACTCCAGGTGCGCCCACGGTACCCCACACCTGAGAGTCTGCCACTGGCACAGAAGACAACCCCAAACAGGAAAGGTCCAAATGTCCCCCGACGACTCAACCCCTTGAAATACATCTGACTTCCAAACAGTCCACTTTACCAGGAACATTTTTATTTTGAGTGAATGTCACATAGGTATCCCTAATACTACAAAACAAAATTATCTTTGTATTATTGTGATTAGTTGTTGCTTATTATTTTATACTCAGTATTAATGTGGTACACTGTTACTTTTTTTTTTTTGCTTTTATAAATTATATTCTAATTTATTGCCATGTTTCCTAACACTTGTCCCACATTCATTCTCCAGCTTGTAATGAAAATGAAAAAGTCATTGTAACACTTGATGGAGTGAAATTCCACACCAGGCACAGATTTTTTTTTTTGACATAGATAATTTAGTAAAAAAATAAAAACTCAGCTTATAATATGGAAGTTGTCTATTCCCTGAGAATTTTTTACTAAACGTACAGTAGAAAAAATCCTATGTTTTGATAGACCACACCTGTATTACGTGAATAATCTAGAAAGTACCAGGATCCAGAAGATTTGCCACATCCTTAGCAGCCTCCTTGGAGACTACGTGTATTTGTACATATTTTAGTCCTGTCTATAGGCAGAGATTTCAGCTATCCCTGGGGTAGCTACTTGTTCTTCAGCATTGTAGGGGACACAGCATTGGACATGGAAAGGTATTGAATTCAGACTGGAAGCACTTTTCCATTTCAGATTCCATGAGGCACTGAATTGTGGCAGGCATGCTTTTCTGTCTTCAGACCTTTCCGCTTATGCTGAAGATGAGCCAATGAGTCAGGTTTTGCATGCTGGAGGAATACTATAATATACAGTGATAACTCAGGAATGCTTTGGAGATGCATACTTAATTGTTGTAGCACTTGTATAGGAACAGCTTCATCCATTATATAAGAAGATGTGATATGTTCAAGCATGATGATACTTTAACCACTCCCATGTCCCTTACACATACCCAACTTTACCCATTGCAATAATCTGATTGGACCAATTGTTCTTGGGATAGTATTACCCCAAGGTCACCTCAGTATCCAAAATGGCCAATGAATCATGGTAGGTACCAACTAGTTTCATCTTTCACTGCTTTTTCAAAGGATAATTCTTTCAAGAGTTGGTAAGATGGAAATACCAAGAAATTGACTTGCTGTCAATCCTGCCTAGGGCATGAACTCCAGAAACAATCTTCCCACCACAAAGTCTGCCAGTTCCCCCAGAAAACATTGGCATCACCCTCATGTCTTAATGTTCCAAAAGGCCAGGGTCAGTATTACTCTTGGGAACAAAACGGTGTCCATTTGATGGACTGGGAGAAGACACATTACTGTTTAAAGAAAAGAGAAGAAAGACAATCCAAGCAAGAAAAATTACAGCCTAGTAAGATTGAAAAATTCTAGACACGTGGTCACAGGAAGAAGAAAATATCATCAGCCAGTGAGTAAGAAATGACATACTCTATGATTGGAATTCTGTCTTGTTCATGTCATCATGACATGAGGAATAAGCCAGCGTGTTTTTAGAAAGAGCAGTTGTTGACCATGATATTGTACCTCAGCTCGAGGTGGAAATTAGCAGGAAATGGGGTTTTCTTCCACCTCTTCTTCAGAGGTTGTTTCCAGCATTCTTTGTCCCTGTTTCATCCAAAGATGATGTCTGAGACTAGAAATGACACTGTCCTTTGAGAGCCAGCCCCATTCTGTGGGAGAACCAAGGTTTTATTCATCTTCTTTTTTTTTTGCTGTTGGTGGTGGTGGTGGTGGCTTCCTTTAGCCCCCTTAAACCTTGAAGGGTGTAGGTAATAGAGTTAACTTCCACAGCAATGCTTCGTCTTGAACAGAATGACATGGCCCAACACTACCTGTCATCCCTGGGCCACTGCACATCATACCTGATGTGTCAGATGCTATTGTCTGGACCTGAAGCCTGGTGAAAATCAATCAGGAAGTCTCTTCTTGGTACTTGGCTTGGATACCTGACCTTAGAGAGAAGAGATCAAGTTGCTCCCACCCACTCCAGGCCTCCCAGAAGACAGGGGGCCTTGCTAAGGTCAATGGACCAGAACTGGCTAGCTTCCATGGGCTCAAGGCCATGGGATTCTGGGACAAAGCTGGTCTCTGCTCGCCGCACAGGCAGTTGTGGGTAGCAGGTTCACATAGGGATCCTCAAAGCTGTGCTCACTTTGTAATTCTTGCTGGCAGAGGAAGAACTGTGAGCTGAGCCCTCTGACATTTCCAAGCTAAGGTAGAAGAAGGAAGTCCCGGTGTGGGGCCACTTCAGGGCCAGAAATGGGCCCCTGTGTCTAAAGGGTGGCATTAGCTGGGGTCACTCGCTCCTACAGCTAATATTTGCTGAAACCCTGTTCCACCAGGCCTTGTGCAAGACACTATAGCTCACGATTGCTCATTGAGTAGCTTACAGTTAAACTAAGGATAACACTGCCAAACCTCACTTCCAAGGGCCAAAACTGAAAAATCAGGGAGGTTGAGTGAGCTGCCAGGGGCCAACAGAGCCAATGAAAGAAGCATCACCTGTTCAGCTCACCCAGGGGGACCTGCCTGTGCTGTGCTTGGCTAGGGCGACGGGGAAGATGCTTCTTTGCTAGAGAGAAACTGACTTGCCATTCTGATTGTTGCCAGAGAAAATGGGGTACTCCTTCCTAGAAAACAATAGGCCTGAGGGCCTAGATGGGGCTGCAGGGTTAGGGTAGGGGAATTTTGAGTTTCTACCCTGGCAGGTGACGGTATTCATTACGAGAATCCAGTCACTGGCTTGATGACCAAATGACAGCAGAAGACCTAGTGTGGTTTGTAAGCATGTAGTCAGGGTTCAGACGGGGAGGAAAAGGAAGGTCAGGAATGTTCTAGAATGGAGGATGTCTGCCATGGCCTTTAGCAGCCACACACTTACAACTTGTGGGGCTCTCACCTCCCCTGAAATGCCTTGTAAATCACAGAGCAGTCTGCCCCCACAACTTGTTCTAAGGGCCTGTTTGAACACAGCTGGAGTCAGAGGAGTCCTTCAGTGTCTCTAGTGTGAATACTGAGGGAACAAGGTGGGTCTCTCTGTTTCAGTCAGCAGGACGCTGGAGGTCTGAACACCAGATCCTTGCTTTGCTGCGAGCCAGCATGCTATTTGACCTGCGGTGGGTCCCCGGAGGGGAGCCAGGTGTTCTTTCAGCCCAGGCCAGCATGTATTGGCCGCCCAAACTGGCCTCCTTTCCTTCACCCCATGATGGGGCTTTGGCTGGCCCTCAACCAAACAGCTGTTCGTGGGAGCCACAGGTGGCCGCCCACGCTGCTGCCCAGGCCAGCAGCTGCATCAGCTTAACTCAGCCTGGCAAGACGGCCTGTGTGTGCCTCTGCCTCTCTGCTCTGACTTCTCCCAGAGCGGGGTCACTCAAGGGATTAAGGAGGAGGAAAAGCAAAGCTGAACTAACCTGGTATGTTACAAACCCTCCTAAGATCTCTCATGAGAGCCACCGGCAAGCCCAACACACTTCAGTAGCATCAATTTGGGGGTTTTCCTTTTTAATTATTCACATCAGTCTGATGAAAAGCAATGAAATTTTTGATCTTGCTTGTCATGTGTTTTATTGTCAGAATAAAAACCTTTTCCTGGTGCCATGTAACTGTAATACATATGAAAGCAAAGGAGAGTGGTATTCCAACTTCAAATCAATGGCATTTGGGGGACCATTCCAGGAGCCTGGATAACATCACCATGCAGGAACACTATCGGGGATACTGGAAGACTGTTCCAGAAGTAACTGAAATGCGTGATCCAAATGCAAGTGAGTAGCAGAAAAACTAATCATCGAAAGTTCAGGGGTCAGTGTCATGCTAAGCCAGCATCCCATGTGACACCAAGCATCCCGTGTGAGTGTCTTGCAACACCAGCATCCCCTGTGAGCATCAATTTGAATCTGGCTGCTCCACATCTGATCCAGTTCCATGCTAATGTACATGAGAAGACAGCAGAAGAAGGACCAAACGCTCAGGCTCCTGCCACGCACACGGACACCTGGATGCAGGTCCAAGCTCTTGGAGGTGGCCTCCCAACTGGCCAGTTGGGGAGCGAGCCAGCTAATGAAAGAGCTCTTTTCTTTCTTCACTCGCTCATTTTTTAATAGAAGAGGCTGAAATTTGTATAATGCGACATTTTTTGCTAGCTATTTTCTAATTTCCTATTCTAAAGTTAGCCAGTGTGGGGACCACCTATATGGTGCTATCTGTTGGTAAGAAGAAAGACCTCTGGCCCCCCGAAGAATTCAGTAACTCCTAACCCAGGAAAGGAGCCTTCGTCAGACTCTGGAAATGAGCTGCCAGCTGTCCTCATTGAATGCACATTCCTAGAGCTTGAAATAAACATACTCCAGTTGCCCAACCACCCCCAAACAAGGAGGAGGCATTGCTGTAGAACCCCCAAATCTGGGTCCACTTGCTCGATGCACAGAAAGCCAATTACTGACACTAGAGTAGAAGAAGAAGCAGGTGTTTATGGCAAAGCACAGAGCAAGGAGCCAGAGAGCTACCGTTTAATTCCCAGGTTCCCCGATGAGTTTGGAGTGAAGTGTCTTACAGATTGAAGGTGGGGCTGAGGTGTGTGATCAGCGCATGTTCAAGTTCCTGGTTAGTCAGTAGAGCTCGGGGCCTTCCTTTGATTGGTTGGTGATGACATGCTCTTTAGGGAGTTTATGATTGCCAGATGGGCTCCAGTTGGTCTGGGAGGCTACGTGTCTAGCACAGACCTGGAATTTCCTTAAACAAACCCCTTCAAACAACACCTACCGGTAGAATTTTATTTGTTGGAGTAACAACAGACATGTGGAGCCTGGTGATAAGACTTGTTAGCTGAGGGCCCAGCCTGATAGCGTAGTGGTTAAGGTCCTAGCTTTGAACACACCGGGATCCCATATGGGCGCCGGTTCTAATCCTGGCAGCTCCACTTCCTATCCAGCTCCCTGCTTGTGGCCTGGGAAAGCAGTCGAGGACAACCCAATCCATTGGGACCCTGCACCCACGTGGGAGACCCAGAAAGAAGTTCCTGTCTCCTGGCTTCAGATCGGCACAGCACCGGCCGTTGCGGTCACTTGGGGAGTGAATCATCGGATGGAAGATCTTCCTCTCTGTCTCTCCTCCTCTCTGTACATCTGCCTTTCCAATAAAAATAAATAAATCTTTACAAAAAAAAAAAGAAAAAAAGACTTGTTAGCTGAAGCACTGCTTCCAGTCAGTGAATCCCTTTAGATAAAGGCCAGCCAAGGACACCTGCGGGCCAAGAAAGACAGATGAGAATCCAGGGTGGCATGATTGGTGTTTGCATCATTGGGGATTGGTCTCACTCCTTCCAGAGGGATTAATAATCAAAAGCCTGTTGGCGACATCAATGACATTCCTGCTAGTGCTTGAGACCCTAGCTGCCCCCTGAGTCAGGGAGCCAAACAGATATGCCCCCATTTCATAGAATATACCTGCGTTCACTTTCTGCAGCTTGAGTCATGACCCATTCGCTTACATAATAATTTCACTATGAACCTAACTTTTGATGGCCCTTTCTTGGCTGAGGGTGCGAGGGAACACTCTGACATTAAATATCTCCACCTGCTTAATTCTAGAGTTTTTTGTAGGAGGTTGTAAATGATGTGCACGCCAAACTTAAACCCATGCAAAATGTATTATTGTAAAGAATCCCAAGGGTGTGGACCTTCTGGAGAGCACAGTGACCCTTTTGCTTTTGGCATTTAAAATTTTATCATGAGTCTTTTGGATGTATCCTGACACAAATTAAGAAATGCTCTCCAGAGGCCAGCACTGTGTTAACCCACCCCCCGCAGCGCTGCCCCGGCAGATCCGTTTCTTTTTTTTTTTTTTTTTTTTTTTTTGAAAGTGGGTAATACCATTGTTTCCACACCAATATCATTCTTCCCTGTATCTGGGGTCAGGGAAAAAAACAAAGGGAAAAGTCCCACCCAACCTCCCACCCATCCCAGATCCCCAACGGGAGGTGCGCTCTGAGGGTCCTGCTCATACAGTTTTGATAGTTCATCAGTTCTGGATTGCTCCGGCTGCTCTATTTCTAATCCAGCTCTGCCGGGGGTCTGGAAAGGCAAAGTGACCCAAACGTTTGGGCCCCTGCACTCGTGTGAGAGATCAAGAAGAAGCTCCTGGCTTCTGGCTTCTGCCTTCAGCCGTTGGGACATTCATGGCCATTTGTATACTGAACCAGCATATGGAAAATGACTCCATTTCACTCTCCCTCCCTCTCGCGCTCCCTCTAACTCTTTCAAATATATAAATCTAGGGGAAAAAACTTCAAAATTTTTATGTAAGAGCTTACCTTAAAATGCACAATTTTTAATTCCTAGCCTCTCCCACTAGACAGCTTTAGAAAATCTCCATGGGTGGCCAAGAGTGCCTGCTTCCCACTTAGCGGTGACAGCTAAGAGCCTAGGCACAGTTGGAGTCCATCGTCTTTTTAAAAAGTTCGTCAAGAAAAAAAAGTTTCACTTTAAAACTGCTGTTTCATTTCTTCCCCCCGCTCACAACGTCCCAACTAGACTGGCCTTCATCAGCTTCATCAGTCGGTCGCCAATAACTGAGAAGGAAAAAAAAGACTTGGTGACGTGGACAGCCCCTTGGAGGAGCCGTAATGATGCAGACAGACCATGCATTTACTGAAAGGACAAAGGATGCTAAAAAATGAGACGCGTTTCCTTCACCGTTGAAGACATCTAGTGCTCTTTAGAGAAGAAATTATCTACCCTATTTTTGTTTTTATTATTTTGGAAATTTTCAAACATTCCAATTTTGGAGAAGTAGAGAAAATAGCTTAAATGACTCCTCCTGCTTTGCTTGGTTTGCCAATTCTGCAAAACATGGCCAATCTTGTTTACATTACATTACTAAATACTTCAGAATGTAGCCCTAAAAGATAAGAATTGTCGTTTAAAAACCTGTCAATATGATCTTGATATTTTCATTGTGAATTTGAGTTTGCTCTTTTAGAAATAACTGCCACCAAACCTGGGGAAACTAACAGTAATTGTGTTGCTAAGGCAAAACTCTCTAGACTGAGGGTTTTGTGAAATAAAGGATTTATTGAGCCCTAACAGATGCTAGCCAGCCAAGAACTGGGCCCTGGGATACGTTCCCGCAGCCAGCAGCAATAAGGGAGAGCAGCTGGAAGAGTGTCTGCTGAACCTACAGTTAAAAGCGTTTTTGTAATGAAAAGTTGGGCAAGGAATACCTGAAGTTGTTTACGTTGAGCTTACACTGGTGATAGATAAGGAGGGATGGGATTTGGGGAAGTGGGAAGCTTTGGGACAAGACAGTCTGTTCTGCTTCAGGATTGATTAAAATTAGGATGTGTGGGAGCCAGTGTCATGGCTTAGTAGGTCAGGCCTCCATCTGTGATGCCAGCATCTCCTTCAGGCATCAGTTTGAATCCCAGCTGCTCCATTTTCAATCCAGTTCCCTGTTTGTGGTCTAGAAAGGCAGCAGAAGATTGTCCAAGTTTTTGGACCTCTGCAATCCTGTGGGAGATCCGGAAGCTCTAGGCTCCTGGCTTGGAACTGACCCAGCTTTTGCTGGCCTAGTCATTTGTGGAGTGAACCAGTGGATGGAAGATCTGTAAAGCTACCTTTAAAGTGAAAATAAATCATTTGAAAAAAAATTTTAAGGGCCTGGTGCAATGACCCAGGCTAAATCCTTGTATTGCATGCACCAGTGTCCCATATGGGCACCGGTTCGTGTCCCAGCTGTTCCACTTCCATCCAGATCCCTGCTTGTGGCCTGGGAAAGCAATCAACGATGGCCCAAAGCCTTGGGAGGCTGCATTCACATGGGAGAGTAGAAGAAGCTCCTGGCTCTTGACTTTGGATTGGCTCAGCTCTGGCCATTGCAGCCACCTGGGGAGTGAACTAATGGATGGAAGATCTTTCTCTCTGTCTCTTCTTCTGCATTTCCAAGAAAAATAAATCTTTAAAAAAAATTTTTTAAGTAGAGTGTACAACATGTAGGGAGGGGATCATGTTGGGATTTGAGTTAAGGCTTTAATCAACATTTATTTGCACACAGGCATTTTGCAAAGAGCATAGAAAATGGAAATGAGAAACGAGTTTTGTCTTGGTGCAGTTTTTTTTTTTTACATCTGTGTATACAGGAGTCTTCAATAACTCATGGACAAAGTATTCTGAGACAATTGTGAATGAGTTTCAAAAAATGCTTCCAGCAACATGTTAATCTTTACATGAGCTTTTTGAAGCACCCTCATCATTTTGCTGTTTTCTAGCTCTTGTGGGTTGTTTCTGCCCTGGGCCTGTGTTACCCTGGTCCAATTCACTTGTTGGCATGAATAATTTCAGCTGCATTGCTTATTGATTTTCAAATACTATTTATTTGAAGGGAAGTAGAGACAGACACAGAGAAATTTCCCATCCTCTGGTTCAGTCCTCAAATGGCTGCAGGAGTCATGACTAGGCAGGCAGAAGTGAGGAGCAGGGTGTCCCACACAAACACAGGTACCCACTTATTTGGGCCATCATCTGCTGCCTTCCCAGGCACATTGGCAGGAAGCTGGGTCAGAAGTGGGTGGCGTGGAGGTGGAGAGAGAAAGCAAGTATGGTGATAATGATCATTGGTGAGTATGGGTAGTGAGGGCTTGGGAAGAAAGAGTCCCCACTCATGGAGTATGGGTGCTCGTGTGAGCAAGAGGAAGCATATGAGAACACAAAGGTATATTGATTCTTTGGTCAAAAAAGCTCAGTCTCAATGAACTATTTTTTTTTTTTCCCTTCTTTCTCAGCAGGAAACCAAACAAAGGGCAGGACACAAGTCTTTCAAGTGAGAGTGGCCCGAAAGGAGAGCCCTGGCTCAAAACCAGTTCTGAGTCCAAAACCGAGTTTCCCTCCAGTTAGGGCACTGGTTCCCAGATTTCACAGACCAGGAATATGGCAAAACACTCTTCTGACACTGCTGTGGGCTTGCTAATGTTTTCCTTTGCCAAGTAAGGATATTACCAAAAAAAAAAAAAAAACCAAAAAACTCTTTTATGTACTATCATCATGAAAGTTACCTTCCAAATGAATATATATTATATATATTAGTGAATGTTTTTAGCAGCAAGTCACCACATTGCTCTGATTTTCCCATGGGATATCTTCTTCAACCAGGAACGTTGAGAGACATCAGCACTCAAGGGAGATGGTCCCCAAGAGAGTCCCCCTGGTGCTCCCCTGTCTCCCACGCCACTGCCCAGGACCTGTGCTCAGAAGCAGCAGTAACCAGCAAAGAGGAGCGGCTGTTTGGGCTGAGCTGTCATTTCCTACCGGCAAGGAAGTTGCCAGCCCACTTACCCTCAAGACCCCATAGCCAGCGCTGGGCCGCACCCCAGGCACTGAGAGAGGGAAGCTGAGGCAATGTTCAGGACTGGAAGCAGCCTCTGCGCCAAAGGACTGGGCAAGGCTGTGAACCAAGAGGCCATGTCGGATCTTGGGACTAGCATGAGTCTGAAGCCGAGTGCCGGGGAGCTAACCAGCTCGGGCCGCCCCGGCTGAGGCCTGCAGCGGAAGTGGATGATGCATCCTCAGCCTCAGAAACGCTGTGGGTGGCTTTGTCCAAGTTCAGAGCAGAGATCAGTGTCAAAAACAAAGTCTTCTTGCTTTGCAAGGGGGCCCGAGGAGGCACAGCCAAATGCTGTCATCGCTCTCTCGAGACAAACTTGACCACTCTCCAAGCATTCACCCCCGATTGTGTACTAACAATCACTCATCTTTATTAATTACCTTGTTGAATTATTCATGGGAGACAAGGTATTCAAAACCCAGAACTGGGCTTCCTGTGTGACATAAAGGAAATCGTAATGGCTGCTGGAGAGCGTGATCAGTATAACAGGAATGAACTTCATACTATCTGGAAGAGCTAAGGCAAACGGCATGACTCCCGAGAGATTTTAAAACAACACTCAAGCCTGCAATGGCCATTGCCCAGGTCCCCTTCTCTTGCTTCTATTGCGTAGAAACAAGTTATAGTTTTAAGCAAACGCTGAAGAAGCAGATTTGTTTAGATAACACAGGGAGCAGTACTATAGGATTTCTTCCCACAACCTATCAAAGTACAACAAATGAGAAGCGAAGAACAGATCAGCGACAGTGAACAAGACAGGCGGCAGGTGCTTCTGCTGTTCATGGTAAAAGTCACTGACTGCAAAGGAAACTAGCAAAATCCCGAGCATTCCGTCTGATGCCTTCCAATGGGCAGAGAAACAGATGGATGACTGACCGAGGTGGCCTAGGCTGATGCAGGGGCAAAATCACCCCCACTCCAAAGACAAGCTAGGTTACAATCTGTGAATGGGAGTAGCAGCCTTCGTCAACACATCGAGCTCAGCATGATGAGTAGCCCCAGCAACTCCACCTCCGGCCATCCCCCTAAGAGGAGCTATGTGGAGGTGTTTGTATGCCCACAGTGACATGGCACTATGCCCAATAGGAAAGGAAATGACAACCCAAGTATCTGTCAGAAGATGAATGGAGAAGCACAATGTGCTATTTATACATACAGTGAATACTTCTGTCATCTTTTAAAATTGAAGATATATTTGATTTATTTGACAGGCAGTTAGAGACAGAGATCTTCCATCTGGTAGTTCACTCTCCCAGCTGGCCACAATGGCCAGGACTGGAACAGGCTGGAGCCAAGAACGCCTTGTGAATCTTCCATATGAATGGCAGGGACCCAAGTACTTGGGTGATCTTGCACCACTTTCTCAGGTTCATCATTATGCCACTGGATTAAAAGTGGAGCATCCAGAACTTGAACCAACTTGCTGATATGAATGACAGTGTTGCAAGCAGCGACTTAACATACTGTACCACAAACTTGGCCCCAAAATCAGTGAGTTTATTTCTTTTCATCTTGCGTTTGAGATATGGAAAGACAGACTAAAGAGATATTTCTTCTGTTGGTTCACTTCTGAAGCGGTTAAAACAGTCAGGGCTGGGTGAGGACAAAACCAGGAGTCTAAAATCTTATCTGGGTCTCCCACCTGAATGGTAGAGGCCCGAGAACTGGAGCTATCAACTGCAGCCTCCCAGGGTAGACATTAGCAGGAAGTCAGCACTGGAAGCTGAGCCAGGTTGCAAAAGGCAAACGTGTGTGAATCTACTTGTTTAAGCCACCTGGGATAGTCAAACTCATGGAGACAGAAAGCAGCATGGTGGCAGCCAGAGGGAAGACAGGCAATGAAGGCTTCAGGGTCCTGAGTTTCCATCCCAGAAGATGGGAAAGTCCTGACGATGGATGACGGTCATGACTATACGGCAGCATGAAAATACTTACATTTGAAAACGGCAAAATGTGTGTTTTGTATATATCAGAAGTGCACATTGAGTAAAACAAGAGAAGATGGAAGGAAGGCAGGGAGGGAGGAAAGAAGGTGTGCTAGGACTTGCCACCTCCTCATACACTGTGTGCATTTGGCCGAAGTCCCCAGTGTAATGGCTAACCAAGCGGGTTGTGGAACAGAGCTGCGGTGGATACACAGCCATCCCCAGCTTTCCCTGCCTTGCTCAGCCACATTGCCTCAAGGCTTGCCATGACCCTGGCCATAGAAAAGTCGACATGGAGCTTGGCTAAAGGACTTTTGTGTGTGGCCAACAGAACATGAGCCCCCTGTGAAACACTCCTCATCCTGGCCGTGGGGAGTTGACTCTTTTTCCCACTTCTGCTGCGAGATCACCTGGTCCCAAACAGGCACTGCTTAGATGCTCTCATTTCAGTGTTTTGAAAGCACCATGTGCACACTGAGGACAGAAAGAGATGTTGAGATGTTCACCTTTCGCCTTTGACCCCTCTGATTCCAATAGCAGCCAAGTGGTCCTCTCTGTGCACCTCCCTCTGTACCCCTCTTCCCCAATCCCACTGTGAGAAGAGGTGCTTTCCCAGAGCAGTGCCCTGGAAACAGTGTTGCTGTCTTGTGTGTCATTAATTTATGAAATCTTCCTTCTCCAAAGCCACCTTGACTCATAGGGCTGGGGAGCATCTGGCCCAAGGGCCACATGAGGCCCCCAGAATTTGTTGGTCTATGCCTACTGATGTGGGCAGTAACTCTACAGCAGATTGATTTTTAGGTTGGTGGTTTTGTATGGCCCAGGAATCCAAGAGGTTCTTGGCAGAAAAAAGCTTCCCTATCCAAGATAGAGGAACAAAAAGGGATTACCCTTGATGAGCTGATTTTAATGGGAAAATCCAGCAACACATCTGGTGAGAAGGACCACTACTTCTGGCTGATGAAGGTTCGCCATTCCCAAGCGAAGAGAACCTTTGTTTCCGGAGCCACATCCACAGTCTTCAGCCCACATCAACACACTCCTCCTTTCATTCTTGGTTTTCTGTCCCATTCCAACACTCAGGGGTTTTTCTACACTTATCCCACTTGAAATGTGGAAGTTGCTAAATCTGGGCAAATCCATTCTGCCAATTTAGTTCCGATGTCAGTCCACAGGAATTCTCGCACGTTCCCTCAATGTCTGACCAAAATAGGTGCTCTCACGAGTGTGGCTGCTGCCCGAAAGACATGGTCTCTGTCCCTTGGGTCAAGGGACAGGCAGAGGGAATGACAGAAAGTTTTACTGAGAATGTCCGTGGCAGAGGCATGGATGCACACACTGGTCAGACAGAACAATACACCCTGCCCACATGGGTGATGAACTGAGTTTTTTTCTTGTTTACTCATTTCTAAATACTATTCAGAGACAGTCTGTGCTTGGAGGTTTTGCCAGTGCTATGCCCCAGGCATCAAACTGGTCAAAAAGTATTCTTGGCTGAGCCACTAGGTATGGGGAAGGATGCAGAGCCTGGCTCAGGGACTGGTTCGAGCACTCAGTCCAAGTGGGGAGCAGGGGATCCAGCCATGCATCAGAGCTAGACTGAGTCAGGAAGCCGAGATAACAATGATAAACAACCATGTTGGTGTATGAGCAGGGAGCTTTTTCTACCACAGACCCAGGGGCCCAGAGTCCTAATTGGCCCCATGGCCTAAGCCAGCTTTGATTGACAGGATCAGCTCCGTTTCTGAAGAAGACAGGTTGAGTTACAGAGCTGTAAATCAGCCTTACCAAAGTACAGTTAGCCCTAGAGGCAGGCATGTTCCAGACCTCTCTCCTCTCTCCTGGGACCCCACCGATACCAATGCTACCCATCTGACATCCCACACATTCTCAGGCCCAGCACGACTTTGACTTGGAATTCAAGTTGGCAAAGGCATTCATTGGTGATGCCAATTGGAGACCCTCCTGCCAATGGAGCAGGAGGTAGAGTGTGGCTCTGTCAGCAGCCTCTGCCCCTGGGGGGCAGAAGGAGTGGTGAGGGACATCAGATCCCTGTGCTTCTGTCCCCGGATGTGTGGCCCTCACAGGCTGGGCCTGGCCCACAAGAGTGTGGCCCCACAAATACCTTCGTTGCCATAGGAGGCCCTGGCCTACACTGCTGGTCGTGTGTCACCTCACTCCCTTCTACGGCAATGGTCGTATGGTCCCAAACCCATGGATGTGCCCACAGCACCTGCTGCCTGCAGTCAGCTAGACAGGGGCATCTAGAAGTGCCCAATGGGGTATCAAACCAGGATATTCAATGACTTCTCTGAAGGAGCATTGCCTGAGGAGATGATGTGTGAGAAAAAAACACTCTGTATTATCCTAAAAATATGTGTATATATCAAAGAAAGCCAACTGATTTAACTGAAGAGACAAACCATTAAGTAATTTTTTTTAAAAGAATTCACTGAAAGTCACCAAAGGGGGTCAAATACAAAGCCAGGAGGAGTTGGCAAACCTTAGAGACACAGGATGTTGACTAGGGGACCAGTTGTCCAACAGGACAGCATTGTTGTTGAGGGCACAGGCCTCCAGGGAGATGGGCTTTGGATGGGGTTGTCATGGTGTGATCACAGTTGTTTGCATCTGTTCCCTGGCATAGCCCCTCGGAAGCACAGGCCACCATTTGGAGGTCAACCAGAGGGCACATTTGCCCTCTGGCAGAATGCAACTCTGATCGACCTCTCCATGGGCTGACCTGAGGAGTAGACCACTTCCTGTGTGCGAAATCTAAGTTCTTCTGGTTGTTTCTCTGCCAGGGCTGTTCCCTCTACTGTTCTTGACTGGTGGTGGTGGGGATCTCGCAGCAGCCCTGTGCACCTCTCGTCACACGCAGAGGTGTGGCCTTCCACTGAACCCTCCATCCTTGGGCCTTCCCGTGTCGTTATGTCACTGGATGATCCTGTGGGTGGACCATTTCTCCTGGCGCATGATTGTCATACAGGGTGTGCATCCGTGTTTTCCTTCTCCTGGAGCATTTTGCTGGAATCCAACATTCACCCCACAATAATCCAGAACATCAAAGGGTCTGGTGAGGCTCTGAGTATCTCCTTAACCTTGAGAATCCATCCTAAAGGAGATTCGTGGCAAAATTTTGAGAATCAGGCCTGTGGCCTCCATAATAACAGAGAGCTATGGTTTGGGGGTGGGGGAGGCAAGGCAAGAGGCCAAGGACATCCAGGGCCTGGGATGAAAAGCATCCCTAAACAGCCCTGGGTTTCTAGCTACAGCAATGGTAGAGCAAACACTGCTGAGCAAACGTTTCTCAAAAGTTATCAGAAAGATACCAAAGGTCATGTCCTCACACTGAGATGTGAGACACTAATTTGCCACCCATTTTCTTCACTCCATCCTGGAAAAGCCAAGAACAAAACATCCATCCTCACTTGGGACCTGAAGACAGAGCTTAGTTGAGGTGAAAAGGGGTCAAGCAAAATTTACCGTGTGTGTGTGTGTGTGTGTGTGTGTGTGGGAGAGAGAGAGAAAGAGAGAGAGATTCATTGCAAGGTCCAATGGTTCAAGATGAAAAGAATGGTACAGAAATTATGCCAACCATACAGGGTGGAGGAGTGAGAACTTAGCGGGATCGAACACATAAAGAACCCAGTGTAAGGAAAAACCAAATCCACAGAAGAGAAGGAAAATTTCCATGAACGTTTGTCTTTCATAGGAACTTAATGAAAACATACATTCAACACAGAATAGCTGGAATATAAAATAAGGCAACCAAGGGACAGAAAAGCCAGAGAAGCAAAATGAAAATCTCTCTAGAAGAAATGAGGGTCTAAGCAAGGAACTGAAAGAAGCCAGGACTGAAAGCTGAAATGTAGCACCTTGCTGCAGGTGTGGGAGAGATCACGCCAGACACATCCAGGATGTGTTAAGGAGTCTTTATTAACCAGGCTTGGTGATGGCAGTGCCCACTTGAAATTAGCAAATGAGAAGTTCATATGGCAATCCAGTCTGAATCAAAACCCTGAGAGGCACAAATGGTCATTACCATAAAAGCCATCCCTTAAGCTGTCCCAGCTTCCCCAGCAATATAGATTATCCTATGAGAGGTTCAGTGAACAACCTGGACACAATTACAAAGCTGCAGACATTCACCTTTCCCTGGCTTCTCTGTCTGTATTCCATTACTGCTGGGGCTCACCTCTCCTGGAACTCTTGAAAGTACACACATTAGAAACACAAAGCATCTCAGCACTCACATCTTCACTGACTCGCCCGAGCAGTGAGCGAGTGAGGAATACAGACATGCAGGGGCCATGCTCAGAATCTACCTGTTCTTGGAGTCTGTCCATGGGAAGCCAGAGAGCAAGCAGGTCCTGGGGAGGCCAAGAGTCAGAGTGCCAGAGCGACGGATGCAATACTCGGTAATGCAATACTGCCCCCTCTCTGGTTCCAGGTGATGATAGGTGAGTGTCACAGCTGGGCAGAAAGGACCACATAGGTGGGGGAGGTGTATCTTTCAAGCTCGTGACCCTGACTGAACTAGCTGCCTAAGATCACAACATACCTAACAAGATGAAGCAAAGTTTGAGACAATCCCAATTCATGGGTAAAGCAGATGCATGGACATCACGCATTGAATCCGTTGGTGAAGAACTGGAGTTAGTATATTGGAACACCTGCTCAGAGGCTCCTCTGGGCATGACCGCCCCATGCCTCAGGTGCGAACCTCGCAACTGTCTTGTGACCGCAGGTTCTGCCTCCTTGGCTGCAGCTGATCAAGCGGAGCTCTGGCATGGAGGAGGCAGTGGATTTTGCCTAGGAATCTGGGGCTGGGACGCAAGCGGGCAGCCAGTCTCTGGGTCCGTGCGTATCTGTAGTTCACACCAGCTTGTAGCATCCTCTGCCACAAGCATGGTTGCAGATACACGGTGAGAGTTGCTTTTTAAGGTATAGAGAAAGCTGATCTAACTAAAGAGAGGTGAAAACAAACTTGCCGGCCCAGCGTGATGGTTTGAATTCTCTGCCTTGAATGTGCCAGGACCCCATTTGGGCATGTTCATGTCCCAGCTGCTCCACTTCCCATCCAGCTCCCCGCTTGTGGCATGGAAAAGCAGTAGAGCAAAGCCCAAAGCCTTGGGACTCTGCACCCGGGTCCTGGCTCCTGGCTTCAGATCAGCTGAGTTCCAGTCACGGCGGCCATTTGGGGAGTAAACCAGCAGATATAAGAGCTTTGTCATTTCTTCTCTTTGTAAATATGCCTTTTCAAAATAAATAAATAAATTTTTTTTTTAAAAGCGGGGCCCAGTGTGACGTCTCATTTGGCTGAATCCTCACCTTGTACATGCTGGCATCCCACATGCGTGGCTGGTTCATATTCCGGCAGCTCCACTTCCCATCCAACTCCCTGCTTGTGGCCTGGGAAAGCAATTGAGGATGACCCAAGGCCTTGAGACCCTGCACCCATATAGGAAACCTGGAAGAAGCTCCTGGCTCCTGGTTCCTGGCTTTGGATTGGCTTGTTTCTGGCCATTGCAGCTGCTTGGGGAGTGAGTCAGGAGGCAGAAGTTCTTTTTCTCTATTTCTTCTCCTCTCCTTAAATTTATCTGCCTTTCCAATAAAAATAAATCCTTTAGAAAAAAAGTGAACTTTCAAAGGCAGCTAGAGAAGGGATCCCACACTGCCCTACAGAGAGAGGCTGCTCCACACAGACAGTACCAGGAGGTCCAACTGCGGCCTCTTGTGAAACTTGATTGTTATGCTACTATCCCATGAGATTCTCCTGGATCTGTGTTACCTGTTCTCCTTTTGTCAGTTGCACTAGGCTGAGTTCTTTTCTGTTGGCCATTCTGACAACTGTAACCAGCTCGAGCATCTCAAGGATCAAAATGTTATTCCATGAAGAAAGCCTGCAGGGCAGAAAGAAGCTCCTCAAATTGCCACCTTCGTGGACTTGGTGAAACGTTACAGTGTGTCATCCTTACATCACAGCCAATCAACACATGGTTGTTGTGTTAAAAGCCAAGCTCTGGTTTAATCATGCGTAGTTCAAGAAAGGAGAGTAGAGCCACAAGAGCGAACTACTGATGCTTATTACCAGTCTTTGGGACAATCACGTGGTCTATTATTTATGAAGTGATCCTGAGGAGCCCTCTGACTCTTTCCAGTAGTATCTTTTTCTGAAGGTAGCACCAAATACTGTGGCATCTAGAAGTGTCAGAAGCTACTAGAATAGTCTAGAAGAAAATTTTCTTTTATAGATGGTCACAACAGCAGAGAGATGGATCTTCAAAATATTTGTAGGATAAGATGGTCCTTGACTTCACAGGAATACTAGAAAAATGCTAAGGAGGGACTCTGAGCGTTTCCCTTCCAACAACACGGTACTCCTCGATTATCTCATAACACTGCACTTGGAGACAGTGTTGGGGACCCCGGAGTGATGGACATGGGCAAACTAGAACCTGGCACAAGGAACCCCAGGATACGGAGACATCACTGAGTAGTGGGAAGATGTGGCATGACGTGACTTGGCTCTGGTCTGAGTGTTCGTATCCTCACTCTCCCCCAGATTTACATGTTGAAATCTAACACTTTTTTTTTTAAAGATTTATGATTTATTTATTTTTATTGGAAAGGCAAATCAAATTTAAGAAAAGAGAGACAGAGAGAAAAATCTTTCATCTGCTGGTTCAATGCCCAAGTGGCCACAATGGCCAGAGCTGAGCCAATCCAAAGCCAGGAAGGAGCCAGGAACTTCTTCCAGGTCTCCCATGCGGGTACAGGGTCCCAAGGCTTTGCACCATCCTCTGCTACTTTCCCAGGCCACAGGCAGGGATCTGGGTGGAAAGTAGAGCAGCCGGGAGACAAACAGGTGCCCTTATGGGATGCTGGTGCTTGTGAGGGGAGAATTAGGCAATTGAGCGGTTATGGTTGGCTCAAAACCTAACACTGGTGACGCAGGGAGACCTTCAAGAATGATGAGATTTCAAGCTCCACCTCCCTGAGTAGGATCCACGCCCTCCTACCAATTCCTGAGGGAGTGGGTTTGCTCTCTGCACTGTGTGGAACCTGAGAGAGACATCAGAGATATGAGTGGGCCCTCGCCAAGCCTGCACCTGCCAAGGTCCAGAGTCCAGAACTGTGAAAAATAAATGTTTGATGTTACAAACATCGATCTATAGTATCATGTTAGAGGAGCCCCAAAATATAAAGACAAACACCCGTGTGTAACAGATCAGCTATTGTTGAGTTGGAGAGCAAGCTCTCCAATGGTTGGGATGTTTGGGGAAGTTGACCCCAAAGATCTCATTTACATCCCCAACAAGCAGTGCGGTTGGTTGCTGTCCTAACATGACATGACTTGATCTGAGTTTTACTGCTCTTTGTCCTGCTGCCGGCTCCACACCACAGGCCTGTGACCCCAGGGCTGGGCCTGGGATGCAACTTGTGCACTGGCTGTTTCTCTGTCGCATCCGTGAATTATGAATGTCCCTTTTGTTAGAGTCAAGCTGAACTCATATGGCGAGCAACTGAGACCCCAGCATAGGAACCGTAAGGGCTGCCAGGCCCGAAGCAGTGAGTGAGTCGCCATCCTGGTGCAAGTTCACAGAGGGCCAGGGCCATAGCTTGGCGAGGACACTGTGTGTGGGGAATCAAGAAAACCACAGAGTCCTCCGCCCCAGCTGTGCTCCCGCCCCCACTTCCTGATCCCTAAAGACAGTAATCTGTCTTCACAGCTTGACCACTGGCAAGCCGAAAATCCAAGGGTACTTTCAAACTTAGTTCATGGAAAAATGGAATTAAAAGACAAGTCTATTTGGGTGCCAGAAAAAAAGTTTGAAACCCCATGCAGTGTTTTTTTTTTTTCATAATCGGCATTTTCTATTAATTTCTTGAAAACCTCACTTGTATACAACTTCAAAAAACTTCTTGCAGGAGAATAGAGTGATTCTTTCTATGTTCTGTGAAGCTTTGGGGGTGCCCTTGTGATGTATAATACGTGCATGTTTAAAAAAAAAAGAGGGTGAAATGATGTCAGTCAATTCACATTTATGACTCCTCATCCTCATGAATTTCTCCCTCTCCTTATAGACCACGTGTCCCTGACTATGTGTCTTTGGGTGATTTTCTGTGACCCACGACCTGGCACAAACATCTTCTAATGAATTGGAAGTTAGGTGGAGTTTTAGTTTATTTGAATCATCTATAGCATTTGAAGGAAATGACTGGCTTGAATTCAGGGATTGGTGGAAAATGACCAATACACTTTTCATAGACTTTTCATAAACGCCCTAGTCTTGCCCTTAGATGGGAGACCCTGCCTTGCCTCTGATTTCCATCTCTCTACCAGAAGGGTGTTGGAAGGGCAGCTCACCCTATGGGGAAGAGGGGACGGGCTGCGCCATTCTATCCGTGTCAGTTTTCTTCTCAAAAACATGATGAAACACGGAAGCCACCTTGCTGAGGTCCACCACGGGGAAATTAGCCCCACCAGACTCCAAATAGAAAGCACCGTGATTTCTCTGCCAACCAACCCTCCACAGACTGGCCCAAGGCAGCGGAAACTGTCTGAATGTTCCAGAAAGATTTCTTGTGTCTTTGGCTTCATGGTGGCCATTTACATTGCTTTCTAACCAACTCCACCAATTGGTCAACCTCACGGCCTCACAGATGGCCACATGCAGCGCCTCCTGCCTCCTGCCATCTCCCCCACCTACCCAACCTCCTCCCAGTAGCAGGCACAGCCTCAGCTTCCGACATACTGAACCTATACGGGCAGTCAGGAGTGTGAGGGGGTGTAATCTTATTTTTAGAGTTGGGGCCTTCACACAGTGAGGGGAACCAGATATTACTGTGCTCTCTATTCCTGGAGAGAGAGAGAAAACTGAAAAATCATTTAATGATTACATTTGGACTTAATATTAACAAGTCAAAAATTTTCCAACACCCTTCCGCGGAGTCTCCCAGCCTCCACGTGACTCGAGCAGCTTCAAGGCAATCCACTCTGTCTGGGGCATTCATTTGATTTACAGAGCATTTCAAAATATTTATATATTTTTTAGGGTTTCCATCACAGCCTCAGCCAGTAACCTGCTGTGTTTGAAAATGTCTGGGCAGTAACTGTCATTGTTTGCGGCAGCTCTTTTGGATCCCAGCGAGTGCTGTGGCATTTTGTAGCATCTAGGAATGCAATTACCCAAGTTGTATACATAATCCAAGTGACCTTCTGGCTTCGGAAGCTAACCCCCTAGAAAACAAGGGCAAAATGCTGGTCTGATTTTTCTTCTGTCGGTCAGTGTTAGGTGGACTAGATTGTGGCCAATTTGGCAAAAAAAAGACAACCAGCGTAACAATTCCTTATAAGTACAAAACAATGCTGGCTTGGATACGCAGGAGACAACACGATTGGTGCAATGGTTCTCCTGACCCACTTTCATACCGAAGTGTTTTTGGGGGAGGAAATTGGATACTGAGGGGATGTCTGGGTTCTGGAATGACTCATCCTTCATGACGCAAGAGATTGCTCTTTTACCAATTAAAACGGGGCCCTCAGATGTCACTCAAAAAGAACTTGCTAAAGTGAAGAGATTTATGCTGTGTGGTTTTCTTTCTTTCTGTAAGGCCCATCTGAGCGAAGGAGGCCTTGCCAGATTCCGTAGATGAATCCACAGGCCGCCCTGCATCTCATTAGGGACTTAGGGTTTCCAAGAGGCTCACCTTACTCCCAGATTGGTTTTCTCTCTCCTGTTACTTTTTCTTTCTTTTTTTTTTCTCTCTCTCTCAGATAACTATCTGGAAACTGCTACAGGAGTCAAATCCCCATGTCAGAGCTGATAAAACACTCTAGGTTTCCCAGCAGGTAAGCGGTGCGGGCGACTGCATGGCTAGAAATACGGAACCGTCACAAACTCCCGTTGGAACTTTCCAAAACCCAGCATCACGCAGCAGCTAGAAACTCCATCTGCCTAGCCAGTGCTGCCCCGGGGTAGGGAGTTGGGGTCGGGGTTACACAGAAGCTTCCCGCTCACCTTCTCTGGCCTGTGAGGCCAAATCTCCCCGCTGGGAGCCCTGCCAGCTCTTGCTCCCACAGTGCCACCTGAGCCTTGTCTGGGTGGTGTTGCTGGTGCTGGGTCTGCTGGCGCAGCCTGGAGAAAACCCGTCATAGACAGTGGTGTTAGAGAGCAGGTGTTCATCGCAGAACACTGACTCTCTGCCTGCCTGCCTGCCTGCCTGGCCAAGGCTGTGCTCCTAAGAGAATGCGTCAGATGGACAGTGCAACTTGAGTTTGGAGGTTACACGCAGGTGGTGGCGACTTTCTGCCCAGCAACTCCCCAAAACAAACCACTCCGATTTCATCTAATGTGTAATATAAAATCAAGTGTTTTTCCCTGTTGGAGGAACAAGTACTGGTGATTAGAACCTTGCAGAGTTGGCTGTGCCTCTGCCTGATTCAGTCAATGCCTTTGAATGCAGGACGGGCACGGGCGCCTCGGGCTAAGGGTGGGGAGGGCGGTGGATGGCCTGGCGGGAGGCATTCCCCCTGCCCCGCGCGCCGGGGGAGGGTGGGCCTGGGAGCCCCTGGGCTCTAGCCCTGCTTGAGGTCTCCGATCCTTCTCCCCTCTTCCCCGCCCGGCCCGGCAGGGACTTCCTCGGCGCCCAGACACCCTGGCCAGCGCGCCCCTCCTCGCACGCCTTTGTTTTGCAGCCGCCGGCCAGGCTCGCTCCCGCCGGGCGCCCCAGACATCTGTGACCACAGCCAACGCGCGCCTGGAGCGCCCCCGGGGCCGGCTCGGCAGGAAACCTCGCCACAAGTCTCCGAGGGTAGGGGGTGGGGAGGTGGAGGGAGCCCCGACAGGCCGCTCTAATCATTCCCAGTCGGGCCGCAGGCGCGGGCCGGCCCAGCACTGGCGGGGGCATCGGGGCCGGTGGGCGTCCCGGGCTAACCAGCGCCCCACAGGGCCACTGGCGCTAGATCCAAGGTGGCCAGCTGTGCCCTTCGCAGGGTCTGCACCCCACCGGGATGCCACAGCACTTCCCCTCCACCGGCGGTCGTGTGCACGGCTTCTGGGGCTTCGGCTGAACCCGCTTAGTACCCAGACAGGCAAAAGACCCAGCCCCAAAGACACCGTCACGTTCCTCCCTCGTTCTGCTAGGCTCTGATAACTCCCGCTCGTCTTTTACTACTGTAAGCTTTGGATGAAAGGCAAAGAAGGCATTGACACTTGGATTCATTCATTCATGTATTGAAAAGGAGATGGGCGCTTTTGTGATGTAAAGATGCTCCCTAGGGAGGTCAAGCCAACCCTGGCTGGGAGAGAGGATTTAACAACAAATACAGTGTTCTGGTCGAATCTCCCCCCGTGTCCGGAACAGCGAACCAGCCCGGGGGACGGAAGGCTCCGGCGACCTCTGGCATGTCAAGGCCTTGGCAAGGACTGGCGTCCGTGGCAGGCGGCAAGGGCTGGACGGCCTCACCCCTGAGAGCTGGCCACTTGGTCCAAGCCCTGGCCAACTCCAGGCACCGACCCGACAGGGAGGCCACAAACGCATCATTCATCACTCAGGCACATAGAAGGGCACCTCCGGGGTGGTTAGAGCCGGCAGTCACGGAGCCTAGCAAAGTCAGCTTCTGATCTCACATGGCACCTTCTCAGGTGGCCAGGACAAGGCCAGTTCTGGGCTGAGATGAACTCGTGGACACAGAAGTCAGATCCAGGAGGGTCACTTGGAGCAAAACCATCTCCCCAAAGTTAACGGACTCAGGGACAATAATATTCAAGTATGATTAGACAACACGGTGTGAGCTCACGGAAATCGACTGGAGGGAACTCAGCAAGGCCTGCTGGCCCTGGAATATTCCTTCCCTTCAGGATGGTGCGCCCTCCAGAAGAAACGCAACAGCAGGATAAGGTGGGCGGCCGCTTTCTCCTCTGCTGCTTTCTCAATTTCCCTTAGCTGAAAATACTGTATTTGCGAAGGAGCCAAATTTTAGTGTATCTTTTCATGCACCCCATCAAACTCTTCCCTGTCACTCCCCGAAGATTTATGTGAAAGGCAGAGTTTCAGAGGGAGAAGGAAATGAGTAGGAGATCTATTCACTGGTTCACCCCTCAAACGGGACGCCAGGACCTCCATCCTGGTCTCCCACAAGGATGCAAAGGCCCAGTTACTTGGGCTACTGTTTTCCCAGGCTGCTGATAATGAGCTTGTTCCTATTTGCAACTCTGATAAACAAATCCCATATTTGTCATACACAACAATGGCAAAACTGAGAGGCAAATGCTACAGCTCAGCATCAAGATACTGCCCTGAGAAGGTCTGAAAGTCCTTTGTTGGTGTAGCTGAAGCCCCTGTCTCAAAAACTCTCAACCCCAAAGCACAGAGCAGCGGGGTTTATAAAGACAAAAATACAAACCAGGAGGGCTTCAGAGGCACTGAGCTAATGCAGAACTAGCTTCGAGATGAAAAATTGCTAATCACTCACTTTGTTGTTGTACCAGGTGAGACTCATTTTTCTCCGAGTCATGCTTGAACAGCCTAACCAGGGCTCCGAACATTCTTGCCAAGCAGGATGCCGTTGTCTCTGTTTGGCTACATTCTCACAGCTGGGGGGTTTACCTCACCTAAGATGAAGACCAGGGAAGCCCAGGTCAACATGGAGTCCCTCGTGTCAGGCCGTCTGTGACGTAAGTGTGTGCGTTTCCCCATCGGGAGAGCTGAGTAGGAAGGTCGTCTCATGCAGCCCTGCGTGAAGGCTGAGCGAGGAGATCAACCATGGTGGTAGCACCTGTGTGCACGCTGGCCCCATTGCTTATTCCCAGCAGGGGTCGGGGGGCAATAACTGTGGGGCTTTTCTAGCCTTTCAACTTGAAAAGTCACACGTCCCAGCTTGGGAGAAGCAGTTTGGGGCACATGCCACCCACTGTGCAAACACTCCTTTTGGGTGCACTCCTAAGCTGGAGTGATTTTTCAAAGGGGATTAAAGGCACCCCTGGGATGACAGAGCCTTGCTCTCCCAGGGGTCTGTGCTGTGATTTCTTCTGGCAGAGTTGGCTGTAAATTTCCACCAGTGGGCAGAGTCTGAAACCATGGGGTCTTCTGGCCTCAGGATGACGGACAACGCAACCTTGACCTTTAGTTTTTCGCTCTAGACTTCAGTGTAAGCAGTCAGCCCTCCATACAGCCAATACGTGGCCCAGAGTGATACTCTGAGGTGGGAATATGTTGTCTCCAGCTCTTGAACACACCTGCCAGGCACCGTGCGTGTTTCTTTGACATGCAATATGCAAGAATGTGTTCGTTCTTTGGCTTGAATCCCTTCTGTGCTCTTATCGCTGAGCCCTAACATTTTTATTAACGCCATGGTTCCTTCACTCACTGGAGTTTCCCTCTCACACTCTACAGTGCAGTTACTTGGCCACTTCTCAATCAGGCATGATTAGCCTGATGTCATTAAGATAGGGGTGGATCAATAATGATGCCTGGCAAGATGTTCTGGTAGTCCAAATCTCTTTAGATTATGATATGATAGCGAGTGGTAAAAGTCCTGAGGGGAAACTATATATGTTTCTGTTATTCATTCCATGTGAATGCAGGCTGTCTGATCCTATTTTCTTACAGGGCTAGAAAAGAATGCAATTGCCAAATCATCAGTCAAATACTTGAAATCATGCTAATCTGCTCTAGTAAGTTTCCCACATCTGCCACGGTGGCTGCAATCAAGAGCTACTACTTGGATGCAATTCTTGTAGCTTTCGCTCTGTGTCTCCCAGGATTGGTCGGGTTTCTGCAGTGGTTGGACTGGAGAATCGAGTGAACAGAAGACAGGGAATGTAACTCCCGCGGTTACATGTTCAGGCCAGTACCCGTTTCCCCTATGTTGTTGGGATTCACCATTTGAGGGGCGGTGTTGGAGATTTTTACTTCTCTCTGCCTATAAGGGCAGTCCTTATCCAGCAGCTTAGCTGAGGTTGTGTCAACCACCAATTACCCACTGAGGAATGGGAAGCTGCCCATGGATCCAGGGGGCCCACTGGGAGCCGGACCACATTCCATTTAATACTGCCCCTGGAGTGAATCAAGGGACAGAAGATGTTCCTCTCTGTCTCTCTTCCTCTCTATATATCTGACTTTGCAATTAAAAAAAAGCTTTTAAACTTTAAAAAATATTGCCCCTGTTGCTATGGCTTGAGTGTCCCTCCCTCTACCCCTCCCCATATTCATACATTAAAGCCTAGTCCCCAAAGAGATGCTATAAAGAGGTGGCGCCTTTGGGAGGTGGTGAGGTCCCAGGCAGAGGCCTCAGACTTGTATCCTAATAACCAAGACGCAAGGCAGTGCTTGTTTCTGCATTCTGCCACATGAAGACCTGGCATGAGGCCTACTAACCAGAACGTGGGCCCCCATGAAATGCCAATCTTCCAGCACCTTGACCTCAGACTTTTTAGTCTGCGAAACTGGGAGGAACAACTTCTGCTTTTCACTAGCTCCCCAGTGGATGATGTTCGGTTGCACCAGGGCAGGTGGGTTACGGAATGCATACAGGCTGCTCCTGGAACAGGGGCTGTGATGATATTTGGGGGGTGGGAGGGCTCTATAGCATCGATGCCAATTCAGACCTGGTATCCAACAGTCCCCAGAAGGATGGCATCCCCTCTATACCCAGCAAGCAGTCACAAACTGAATTTCTGGAGGTCCCTTTGAGCATGCCTGGTAGTGATCATTGCCAAGTACAAGGGTAATTCAGACTGTGGAAAAATAGAACTAGTTGGGTGTAAAATCGTGTATTTGTGAAACCATGACTATGAGTACAGTTTTCAAAAAGTTCGTGGAAAATATACATTGGGGAAAGACTACCCACAGATTTCAAAATCACAGAGCCCTTCTTTCTTGTTATAGTCATTGCACATCAGGAAACTATTCCAGGTCTGGAAATTAGTCCCCTTTACCACCACACCCTTCTTGACCTCGGTAAAGGTTGTTGTGGTCTCTTTGGGCTATGGTAACCAAATTTCACCAACTGGGGAGTTTAGGAACAACAGACATTTATTTCTCATGGTTCTGGGTACTCTCCAGTCCATGATCAATGATCTAGCAAACACTGGCTGAGGAGGGCCCCACTCAGAGGAACAAGGGAAACAGTATCTGTTGGGTCTGGTTTGTAGGGTCCCACCAAGAGTCCACCCCTGCCAACGCATTGAATTCTGTAGCTAACTGATAAACTCTTTTGCCCAATGAATAAATGATTCCATAACAAAATCAATAAGTTCTCCCTTGTGAAAGTGTATTGTCTAGCTTCTTTAATGAGGTACCTTCAGGGTCCAGACCCAACATGTACTTCCTCAGTTCCTGCTGATCTGTGCTAGCTCAGTCTTGTAGCTTCTTCGGGGTATGGGTCTTCCCTCCATTAACTGGCCCATCAAGCCCTCAACTGCCTGAGAACAGGCTAGGTAAAAAGAGGCCTCAAAAGAAGGATATGCTGGGGAGATGCATGTTGCTGAATTGCATATTGAAGAAGAATCAGCTGAGTGGTTCTTGTGGGAGAACAACTCCATTTGCCTCACTGACTTCACACACCATCAGGCTGACAGGCAGCTCTCAAGGAAGCTACGTCTTCACACACTATGCTTAATGCCGTTTGAGTGCATACAGTGACAATGAAATACGCTATGTGTACAGATGATAGAAATTGATATTCATCACAAAATGTTTGCTCAGTAGGGCAAGACAGACGAGCATGTTAGGGTTTAGCAGGGTGGAGAGAAAGGAGTGACTCGTCCAAGTTCAGAACTCCCAAGGAATCCATAACTCAGGATGTGTCAGACATCAGCCCTACAGCCCTCACCCAGCATGTCAAGGTCCCCTGCTCGATGGCGTAGCAGACCTGTCATCAGCCTCTTTGTGGTTGGCTGCTCTGAAGGTTAAGTCCTAGTCCTTGGCTTTCTCTAGCATCCTGCAGGGCCCGAGGCCTGTGTGTGTGCTATCTGGAAGACTTTTTGCTGCCTCGTTTCACTTAGAATGGTTGTGATTTGCCTTTGGTCTTTTACCATTTTGCCTCGTGTCCATGGAACTCAGCACTTGTCATTCAGTTTCACTGGTGTTACAATCACTGTTTACTCCACATACCTCAAAACACTGGGATTTTGTTTCACCCTCTCCGAAACTCCTGACTGAGTGTAATCCCCAGTACCTGTTACTAAATGAGACCTTTAAGGAATGATTAAGGCTCTGCCTGCAAGGGTAGAGCAATCCATTTGTGTGATTAATGACTTCATGAATTATTTGGGTTCTTGGGTTATCTCAAGAGTGAATCTGATATAAAAGCCATCTCATGTCATGTGTTGCTGTGTACCACCTTGAGACCCTACCAGCAAGAAGGCCTTTACCAGATGTGGTCTCTTGACCTCAGAGCAGAACCAAGAACCAAAATAAGCCTCTTCTCTAACATACTCAATCTGTGACATGCATGATGAAAAACAGAAATAGGATAATACATATCCCCTTTATTCTCTTCCTGGTCAAACACCCAAGTCACCCATACTGAAGGCTCTAACAATTGGAACTCCATGTTCTGCCAGGTGCTATTCGTATTCCATTGACCAGCTTTAAGTGAAACAGCACCCAAAATTGATCTTTTTTTTTTAAAGATGTATTTGTTTTATTTGAAAATCAGAGTTAGAGAGAGAGAGAGAAAGAGACAAAGACAGAGAGAATTCTTCTATCTGTTGGTTCATTTCCCAAATAGCTGCAATGGCCAGACCTGAGCCTGTCCAAAGCTGGGAAGCAGGAGGATCCTCTGGTTCTCCCACATAGGTGCAGGGTATCCAAGGACTTGAGTCATCCTCCACTGCTTTCCCAGGCCATTATCAGAGAGTTAAAGTGGAAGTAGAGCAGTCAGGACATGAAGTGGTGTCCATATAGGATGCTGGCATCACTGGTGAAGGATTAGCCTGAGATGCCACCACACTAGCCCTGCAAGTTTGATCTTATCACCTATGTTTCCATACCATTCAGCTTCTCCAGGAAGTAGACTGAGACACAGCCTGTCATTCTTGTTAACAGTGATATTGATTAGGAAGTGTCCTTGGGATCGATGCCCCTAAGGAGAGGGAAGGATGCAGAACAGGATGAAGACAGTGCAAGAGGAAGTGAGAACAGCTGAGCTGCAACACAGTCTCCATCGTCGTGGCCCAACCACAGGGAGCTCTGCAGTAAAAATGACCCATGAGAATTCTCCCACTCAGTTCTTTTTAGCCTCCCCCAATCAGTCACTGGATATAAGTCACCTAAGAGGTGCAAGACCTTGAGCCATGTGGCTCTTTGCCACTGAGTCAACCACTGCAGAGGCCCTCAATTGATGTGCGTCCAATGACAGCACTTCCAGCAGCTGAAACAAATCCTTGCTTGTCACCATAGGAGTCAGCATCAAGATGATGTCATTAGGAAAGTGTCTGATTGTACATGTAAGTTTTGAGAATGCCTCATGCTTTTTAAGTTATGCATAGTCCTCCTTAACCTTAACCGTTAAATCTTGCCTGTATTCTCTCCAACCATTTTGAAATATGCTTTCCTTAACTTTAGACAACACAAAAGACTGATGAATTAGGCTTCTCCCACTAAATACAAGTAAAATGAAATAAAGTTGATATGATCTCCAGCAGTAATTAAGCAGTGCTTGGTATATAGCCAGTGGAATGTAACACTGATGGCAACTTGGTTTCTAGTGACCAAAAGGGGTTCTGGTCATGTAAAATAGTGAGACTAGAATTGGTTCCCTGGCTTTATCCTCAAAACTCTAGAGCTAATTAAATGGGTCAAGAATTTAACGTAACACTTCACAGTTCATTTTATGATAGTAGACCACACAAAGACATTACTGGCCAAACAATTGAAATGCAACACCTCTTATGTGATCATAAGAACAAAAGCTGTGATTGACAAAGATGTAGCAAATCTAGCAAAGCTATGTATATAATGAAACATCATGATCCAGTGAGTTTTATCCCAGTTTGCTTATTTTTTAAAAATTAATCAGCATAATTCATAATTAGTAAACTAAAAAAGAAAAGCCATATGATCATTTCAACAGATACATAAAACATATCACAAAATTCTATACCCATCCATGATAAGAACCTTCAGCCTGATAAGGACAGTCCAGAATAATCTCAATTAATATTACATTGAATGGTAAAATATTGGAAAGACTTTCATATCATATCAAAGAGAAAGTAATGTCAAATTTCTCTAACATTCAACACAGAAATGGTAGTCCTGACCTGTGCAATAAGTCAAGAAAAATAAATACTAGTCACAGAGGGGGTTTATCTATAGATGATAAAGAACTCCGAACCTCAAGAAAGTTGAACTCAAAGAACCCAGACACATCAAAATAGAGTTGTTGAAGACCAACAAGGCAGCAAGGGAGAGGTGACGTCTCATGTATAAGGGATTCTTGGTAAGATGAGCAGCTTTCTCGTTAGAAACGAACGTGTTGAGTAGTGCTTCCCTCCTCAAAACTCATGCAGCTGTTTAACCACTGACATCTTAATATCAATGTTTAATAGACTAAAGAGGTGAGACCAATGATAGGCCATTGGGTCCCTAGGCTTGTGTCCTTTCAGGGTGGTTCTTGAGAGCTTTGATTATTTAAGTATCAATTCAGCCTAGCTTCCTTCTTCCCATCCTACTTTATCACATGATCATGCCTCTGCATCATCAAGAACAGCTTCTCTGAGATGCCACACCATGGGTTGCCTGATTCATGGACAATCCATGGAGAATGGACCTCCAGTTGCAAGTTGGAGCCCTTTTCTTGGGCCCAGCACAATGGCTCGATTGGCTAATGTTGCCTTTTGAAACACTGGGATCCCATTTGGTGCTGGTTCATGTTTTGGTTGCTCCACTTCCCAACCAGCCCACTGCTTGTGGCCTGCAAAAGCAGCAGAGGATGGCTCAAGTTCTTTGGACCCTACACCTGTGTAGGAGACCTGGAGGAAGTTCCTGGCTCCTGGAGCTAAGATCGGCTTAGCTCCAGTTGTTGCAGCCACTTGGGGAGTGAACCAGTGAACGGAAGGCAGGGATCGGGGCACAATACTGAGGGAATTGGGGCAGCACAGGTCTGAAAGTGGCCGGCAGTGAGGTGGCATGGTGACCAAGGAGCCTGCCTTGGCTGGTGAGGACCACCTGGAGAGTAAATCAGCGGATGGAAGATTTTTCTCTCTCTCTCCTTCTCTCTGCAAATCTGCCTTTCCAATTAAAAAAAAAATCTTAAAAAAAAAAAAACAGAGGTGGGATTAGACAAACAAGTTGGAGTACTTATAATTCAAACAGTGGGAGCCCTACGGCAGAGCAGGTAATACGTCACTGTCCCATTTTGGAGATCCTGCTCCATCTCCAATTTCAGTTTCCCTCAAATGCACAGCCTGAGGGGCGGCAGGTTATGGGTGACGGCCCATGTATTTGGGTACCTGTCATCTCTAAAGGAGACTTAGAATTGAGCCTGGATTCCTGACTAAGCCTTGCCCAGCCCTGGCTATTGTGTGTCCCTGCACTGCTAACCAGTGGATAAAAGCCTTTGGCATCTGTCTGGTTCAGCCATGACTGTTACAGATGTGTGGGGAGAGGACTAGCAGATATATCTCTATTATCTCTGAATCATCTTCTCTGTCACTCTGTGTAAATAGAACTTGGAAACATTTCTTAATAAATAGCACAATGTAGTGAATTTCTGAAAGACACTAAACTGAGAACAATAGATCCCACTAGTCCTATGTTCAGGAGCATCTCATATGAACATTTTGTCATCTCAGTATATTAAAAGCTATGCTATTCCCCACACAACATGATTCCCAAATGCAACTGTTTTATCAGGGTTCAAATCATAGTAAGGTACTTGAACTCTGGAGGAATCAAGGCCTGTGTTAAATTTACCAACTGACACCTTTAGGTCCTGACAGGACATGGTCCTGAGGAAATGAGGGGTTTTGACCCCTCATGATTGTCATGTTCCGTTTTGGCTCCGGGAATCACCTCCCATGCGAGCTGGGTTCCACTTGGATGAGATCAAGCTGGTAGGTTCTGCCCCCAGAGGAGCAGCTGGGATAAGCTGCAGGGCAGGGAAACCCAGAGACACTGAAGACTCATCCAAGTGGTAGAATGAACTTTGCCTGGTGGTGGGTTGATCGTGTGGAAGGGCAGCAGTCAGCCACAGGGGACATGTACATTTCCAGTTTGAGTAACTGGGAGGGTGTTGAGGGCATTTCTGCGGCTACACAGGAAACACAAGAGGAGAAGTGGAATTTGAAAGAGAGGATCCTGAGGTCAGATTTGTACCTGGGAAGTGTTGAACAGTGCATGGGACATCCAACTTGAAATACGCAGTCAGGGCCTGGGGTGCAGAAGAAACAGCTGAGCCCAACAGAGGGCCAGCCGTCGCTGGCACAACAGGTTCACCGCCGCCCTGAGATTGGTCATCATCTCCCAAGTGACAAAAAAGATGTTGGGGGAGGAGCTCTGGGGGAGCAATAGCATCTCAAACAGAGAGACACAAACCCCAAAGCAGGAAGGAGAGGAAGTCCAGAGAAAATAGTGCTATATGAATTTGGTAGCACAGTGGTTGAAAGAGTTGACATATGCAGATCCGAAAGCTGGTGAGAAAGTGGAGCAAAAGAGGACGGGTATGCCGTGGTCTCCAAGAGCTTGCAATCCAAGCCGAGACCCAATGCAGGCAGTGTATGGTAGGTGCCGCAAGGGTCCCAGGAGGGGGGAAGAGGGACAGCAGGATGGACTGAGGGCATCAGGGGAAGTGGGATGCAGGGAGAAGGCATGACAGGTGGAAGGATTTCCTGCATGGAGGCAGCACAGAAACAGGAAGTTGAGGTGATGGGCTTCTGTGGGGATTTGGTGGTAAACGGAGATCAGATGAACAGAGCTCTGCATGCTAAGCCATGACACCTGCCAGCAAACTTGAGTTCATAAGGCTTGTTACCGCCTAAAAGAAAGCCATCCTGTGTTCCGGGCTTTCCCCTCTCGAGCATCCCTTTGAGAACAATCCCTGCCATCTGAGCTCTTTCCACCACTATCAAATTGTGCCTCCCTTTGTGGATGTTGAAAAGCCGTAAGGTGTGATGTGGACACCTCTGGTATCTGGAACTGCTGAGCAGCTTCCTCTAATAGGTAGTTAAGTTTTCTTTGCTTCCAGCCTATTACTTCCAGCTCCATCCCTTGGGGACCATGGGAAACAATTCACTTCTCTTTCTGTTTATGGTGAGAGTTTCCACGGTCCCTCTGCTTTGAGCTTCGCCAAGGTATACATGCTTAATTCTTTTAATCTCTCCTCCTAAGTCACTCCCTGCGGCCCCTTAATCATCTTAATTGCTCTTCTCTGAATGGCAGCCAGCTCGTTCTGTGTATCTTCCTGGGGAGGCCACGAGGAACACATTCTTCCCCGTGTAGTCTCACTGGGCTCATATATTACCTCCCAGTTTCATCAGGCCGTGGCTGGACATGTGCAGCCGCACCCCTGGCCCGCCCCCTCCCCACGGAACACCCAGGGGCCCGCGGGAAAATCCCTTATCTCGAAAGGTTATCACCCCCTTTCCAGGTGGCCTATTCCGAAGCTTGGAAGCTCTGCACACCACATGTTTTTTCTTACCCTCGAGCTCTCACTCCAGGAGGTCTTGAACTGGGACAGGTGGCCCAGGACCAAGCTGAGTATCTGCGAAAAACTGTGGCCAACCTTGGATGAGGAGCACCCAGAATTGCAGGGTGTCCTGGCCTCCTGAATGGGGGCGACCATGGGACCCCCAGCTCTGCTTCCAGGGATTCTTTTTCTCTGTGTGTAGCCCCTCTCCTTGCCTGCGTGTGTTCACAGCAGTTGGCCATGACCACTCAGTTTGGGGAGGATAGAACTGAAACCAAATGTATGATCAAGACCCGGTTTCCAGACCTATTATCATCGCCCTGCCAGTCGAAACTGCCAAGAAGCTTGAGTCTTCAGAAGGCTCCGAGGCTTCTCTCTTGAACCTTTGAGGGGCTGGAGGGACAAAACCCTCTTCAGGCCCTCTAAGACTGGGTGACAGAGGTTAAACTGCCCCGGAGACAGCCAAATGTTTGGATTTCAGGGAGGGTTGACATGGAAACCCACCTGAGGGAATCTGGGAGGAAGAAAAACCTGAGATGGATGTGCTGTACCAAGGGCAGGGCAGCATCAGGTAGGAAGCTCTCCCAGAGTACCGGAAAGGGAACTGGCCAGACAGGAAACCCAAGGCCTGGGAAGGTGGGAAAGCAGATACTACCTGAGACATTGGCGGACCCAGGCCACTCCAGGACTTGCAGGGGGCAACATCCTATTGCCTGCTGCCCCCCTACCCCACCCCTCCACATACCACCAGGATCTCCTGGGGCCCTGGCAGGCCCTGACACCTACTGCTGAAGCTTTGCTGCCGGACTACCGACTACTGGTGGCAGCTGGGCTGGGTCCGAGGCTGGCACTTGACTGGTCACTGTGGGACTCATGTCTCCCTTGGGTTCCTGAAGAGAGCTGTGATGTTGGCTTCTCAGGCACTGGGGGGACAGAAGAGGGAAAGAGAGAGCCAGGGACCAGAGCTAGGAGGAGAAGGAAAGGGGGAAATGGGGCTCTGACCACTGTCACCTCCCTGAGGTGGGCTGGCTTTGCCCCCCAGGCGGCCTCACACTGCCCACTTCTACACAGGTGTACTAGGATGCTCTTGAGTGCTTCTCTCCAGGAGATGGTGGGGGGGTCTCCACCTTACCCTGCCCCCCCCCCCGTGTCGCCCCCGCCCCAGCCCCAGTCCCATGCTCATCTTGTGGGATTTGGGAGGTGAACACACAGCTTCCCCAAGTCAGCTGGGGAGCGGTGATAAACACCCCCTAATCGCTGGAGTCAGTAGGTCCCCTGCAGTGTTTTCTGTTTGTTTTGCTAAATTAAGTAACTCTGATCCAGAACCTCTTTCCGATTCTTCTCCTGCCACTCCTGTCCAGACAGCAACCCTTGCAACAGGAAAGGGGCGTGCGCTCAGTGGTGCCGGCCACCCGGCATGGTTTCCTGCCCCCCGCCTTAGTCTCCTCTAAAATTGGTACTGGTCAGCTGCACGCTGACCCCTCGGGCGCTTGCTGACCCTCCGGCGGCTGGGGAGAGTGGAGATTGGGGGAGGAGACCGGGTCCCTTCAGGCAGTTCGGGGAACTTGCACCGGGAGACCCAACCCGTCCCAGTAGGAGCTGTGCTTTCCTGGATGGGAGGAATTTGCAAGATGGGCTGAGAACCTGGAGACTTAAATATAATCGCCTTGGGTAAGAGGCAACTCCGACTGAAGTTCACTCTTGGGACTAATAGGAAGCTCCCCCAGGCCTTATTGACACAAGAATGCGGGTTGCCCAAATACACATTGCTTGGCTCAGGACTTGGGGCCAGTCTTGGTAGCACTCGGTCTCTTTCTAACAAGAAACTATCCTCAACTCTGAAGCCCGTTTGTAAAGTGCTGGGGAACATGTTCCCCCCTCCTCCCCGCAAAGTGCATATCTTAGATACCATAAAAGGGAAAAACAATTCTCTTTTGAACTAATAAATACCATTTGTAGCAGAATTCCTTCAGTGTGCATTTCGGAATTGTTTCCTGATCATGTTAGGCTTGGAGTGTCTGAGCGGTGCCCACTGCCTAGTAAGGAAGTCTGGAGGAACAACGCGGGTCTGGGGGTTACTTTGCTCTGTTCGTGCAGCCACCTGGGCATACCTCCCGCCGGCTGCACCGCCCTCAGCCGCGCCGGGCTGGCTTTTCAGACAGTGCAAGGCCCCTCAGACGGTGGAATTCCGCCAGCCTGTCTCCCAGGGCCAGCCTTCCTAACAGTCCTCCGCTCAAGCCGCAGGGAGAAAACGCCAGCCTTTCTCCACCACCGTGGATTAGGAAGAGCCCGTGTGCTGGGACATCCAGGCAGACATGTAAACAGTAAAATGCGAGGACTCCCCCCACCAGGCAGTGGCTGGGGGTCAGCTCCGCAGGCCTGCTCGCTCTGCCCCCTGCTGCAAGTCAGGAAGAATTCTGCCCTGCAGCAGGAGAGCCTGAAACGAGCAACTTTGCAGCACACGTGTGCCTGCTCCAGGTTCTGGATGCAGCCATGCTCTTCAGGCTTTCGGGGGGCGGGGGGGGGGGGGGTGGGAACAGAACGGCAGTCCCTTCCAGTTCATTCCAGCCACCAGTATTTGTTGATTACCTGCTATGTCCACATCCCTCTTCTTCAGGCCCACTTGAGAATGGGCAGTGGATTCTGAGTCCTGCTGTGAGAGGGGATGGGCACGTAGCAGTTGGCCACAGTGTAGTGGGGTGTGCACAGTGCATCGTAACGGGCACCCAAGCAAGCGCTCAGAAAATGCGTGTCAAGTGAACTTCATATAGAAATATCACGGGTGATTTACATTTTTAGCTATCTATAAATGAACCTTTTTTTGAGCTATGTCTTACTGGGGCTACTTTAGAAATGTTTCGTACTAACCAATACTGGTGTTTGCGGGTGGCTACACATTTTGAAGCATGCCTTGGTGATCGGCCTGATTTGGCTGGGATACATTCCAGTAGCCACACACGCACACGCACGCACACACACGGACACACACACACACACACACACACACACACACACACGGCGTGAGGAGCAGGGCCGAGGCTGCACGGACCCTAGGGCACTTTTGGTTCGCTGAAGAAATTGTCTAAGCTTCCTTGAGGATTCGCCATATCTCACTGAAATCTAACATGTGATATTTGGGGTTGGGATGGGAAAGCAAGGAAAGCGGCATCTTTCTGTAAAAACACAACTAGACATATGTTTATTTTGGTGCATACGTAGTTTTTTTGCCTAACATACATATATAAATTAGCCATGCATTTTGCAAGGACTCCTTGCATAGCGCTTATATGGGCAAAATAGATACGTACTTAAAATATTATTTATAATCTTCTTTGAGTGAGTTCTGCCTTTTCATTGTTCCTTGGGAATCTTTTTCCTCATCACCAGATAACATTGAGCAAAACGTTTTGAAGGCTCCAGAATATTCATGAAGTACAGCTGCCATCACAGATTTAACGATTTCTCTATTATTGGCTATTGAGGTTGTTTCCAATCTTTCACTCTTGGAAATAGCACTGTGATGGATATCCTTATAATAAAACTTTAACCACACTCAGAAGTTATTTCTTTAGGCTGCCTTCCTAGAAGCAGAGACACTAGGTCAAGGAGTGTGAGTGTTTTTAAGGCTCTTGACTCACAGTGCCAAATGGCTTTCCAGAAGGGTTGAATCCATTTTCACTCCCACCAGCAGTGTGTTGAGTGCCTATTGTATGGAACCCCGCCAACCACGAGTACTTTTTTAAACTTTTGTCAATTTGGTAGAAGCAAGTAGTATCTTGTTTTAATTGGTATTTCTTGGATTATAAGTGAAGTGGAACATTTTTTGTCACAGTTTCTTGGCCATTTGTAGTTCTTCTTTTGTGAATTTTCTGTTTCCTTGTCTGCTTTGCTAGAGGAGCTCAATTCAATAGAGAGAGGCCTAACGGGAACTGTGTACGTAATTTTAAATTGTCTCATGGCTATCGGTAAAATATATTTTAATAAAGAAGCAAGATATATTGTAATAAAGCACTCCAGTAAGAAGTATCTTAATAATAACATGAGGTGATCAGCTGCACTGAAAAGATGACCATTTTAGCAGTAGCCACATTTCCAGTGCTCTTGTGGTAAACATGCTGGACAATGTAGATCCAGATACATCTATCAGACAGGAAGTTCACCCGGCAACTCGAATGTGCGATAGTATCTGACATTTAGTTACAAGGGAACTTTATATCAGCATCCTTTTGTCTTTCTAAGCTGTTACAATTTTTTCTTTCTTCCTCCCTCCCTCCTGTCCTCTCTCTCTTTTGTCCTTCCTTCCTTCCTTCCTCATTCGTTTCTTTGTTCGTTGATTTTTCAAAAAAGAACAAGACAGTAGTATATAATTCCATTGCTCCTTATAGTTCCTCATGGTTTCTCATGCGTTTGGATACTGTGGTATTTAGTTCTTTAACATTCATGATTGGCAATACTTACAAAGGGGTGTGATTCTTCTTGTCTTTTGTAATATCTTTGTTTTGAATCTACTTTGTTTGAAATTCATATTATCACCACCACTTTTGGTATCTGCATTTGTATAAGACGTCTTTGTCCAAGCTTCAGGTTTTTTTCACAGTTTTCCTTTTCCCATAGTTTCATGATCAGCTTCACGACTCCCACTTCTTTGACTTCTGCCATCACATTTTTTTCACTTGCTTCCTAAGCGGCTTCCTTCCCATCCAACATGTGTGCTGCTCATACATTCCAGTTCTTGTCTCATAAAGAATGCACGTCATTGTGTCTTACTGATGATGCCAAACAGCTTTATGGAATAGTCACATAAGAATCCTGATCAATCATTTCAGACATCTGTTTCAGCAAGAATGTCTTATTCTTCAGTAGTATTCTTTCTTATATCTTCATTGATTTTTTGTCTTTTATTGATTAACGGCTAACTTATATTTCTTCAGTTATAAATGGACAGCTGCATGAGTTTTGTCAAAATGTAACCACTATGCAAATTAAGACAGGGAAGGCTGCCAGCATGCCAGCCTCTTTTCCTCTCTGCCATCGCTACCCCCTAAGCTAATTAATTCTTCTGACCACTGTTACCAGCTATCAGGTTGTATACCTTAAAACTTAGGCAAATGGATCCCAAGAGTTATTGTTATTGTTATTTTTGGCTCTCCTGAAATGGGAAGAGATAGATTCAGATCTGGAGCTGGCCAACAGATGGAATAGTGGTTATCGTGTCCCTGTCACTAACTTCTTGGGTCTTGTCCCCAGCCTCAGCACAGGAGCAAAGTTGCCAAAACATGCTGTGAGGTCGAAGCTCCCAGGAGGAGGCTGAAGTGTTGGACTCTTCCCTCTTTCTGACCCCTGGGAACATGGAACATGTAGGACATGACCAATGGGACTTTCTCTCATCCTATGAATATAGTTAGCTAGACTCACTTCTTGGGGACAGTCCAGGGAAGGGGAGGCTGGGAGACCATGATCCTGCCAGTCTTCAAGCAGAGGAGCTCCAGCAGGCAGCTCTGCCACACACAAACAGTGGGGCTCTGCCCAGCTCCTTCTGGCCAGGCTACACAGCATCACAGCAGGTGTGTGTTCAACAGCCATTTTTCTAAACTCCCCACTCTATGAGAGTCCAGGAGTCAGGGGCTCCGGGAGTGCAGACAGTGAAACACGGAGTCTGAAATGTAATACTCTAACAGCAGCCTGTGCACAGGGCAGTAAGAACTGTCCACTTACTTGGATGTGTGACAGGAAACAGCAAGTAAGAAGGAAATAATGGGTTCCTTAGTTTCCCCCCCCCCAACTTTAAGTGCCAAAAATGTAGTCTTCCTTTCTTTAGCTCCACACGTTCCAATTTTCATAGACTTTACTCATAGGTTTAGAAACAGGCTGACTGGGCTCAGTTTGATGGCTCAATGGCTAACTCCTCATCTTCCAAGTGCTGGGATCTCGTATGGATGCCAGTTCATGTCCCAGCTGCTCCATTTCCCACCCAGTTCCCTGCTTGTGGCCTGAGGAAGCAGTGAAGGATGACCCAAAGCTTTGGGACCCTGCACCTGCATGGGAGACCCCAAGGAAGCTCCTGGCTTCGGCTGCTGTGGCCACTTGGGGAATGAATCAGTAGGTGGAAGATCTTTGTCTCTCCTTCTATTTAAGTCTGATCTGCCTTTCCAATAAAAATAAATAAATATTAGGCCAACTACCAATCTTGGTTTTCCATTTTTCTATTCATGGATATTTTGTCCACAAAAGGGGCCCTATAAAAAATGGTTACTCAAATCCCTCATGTTGCCCTCAATGTTAACAATTCATTTTGGGGGACTAGCATTTGGGGGGATAGGCTAATCCTCCACCTTCAAGATTCAGCATCCCTTATGGGCGTCAGTTCCTGCCCCAGTTGTCCCACTTCCAGTTCAGCTCTCTGCTTATGACCTCAGCAAGCAGAGGAGGATGGCCCCAGTACTTGGGACCCTGCATCCAAATGGGAGATCTGGGAGAAGCTCAGGTCTTCATTTTTGCCCAGAAGTTGAGGTCCTGTTTGGAAGTATCCCTGGCTTTATGGAACTTGTCTCGGGGGGTGGGGCATTGAAGTGCAGAGGCCACTGTGACAGTCCACACACGAGGGGGCGAGACTCTCAAGAGTGGCTAGGATTGGAGCAGAGAGTGTGTATCCACAAAGCAGAGTCCTGGAGCTTAGATCTGGATTCTGCTTATTAGCTTTGGGACCTTGGGAAGGTTGGTTCTTAGCCAGTTCTGTGCTACTCTAACAAAATACTGAAGGAGTGATCATTTATAATGAGCAGAAATGTATTTTTCCATGATTCTGCGATTCCAGGATCCAGGTGCCACCATCTGCTGACAGCCATCTTGTGGTCTCATCCCATGACAAAAGACAGAAGAGCTGGGAGTGTGAGAGCAAACCCACTCCCTCCTGCTCCTTTTCTAGCGCTCTCTGTTCATGACAGTAGAGCCTTCATGACCTTCCAGCAGGTCCGCTTCCTAACATTGTTGCTTTCAGGATTCAGTTTCCAAAGCATAAATTCTGGCAACACATTCAGATCACCACAGTTTGTTAACCTCTGCTGATTCAGTGGATGATAAGCATGATTGCAATACATTATATGAGGATTAAAAGATACAATTCAGTACGCCGAGCCTGATGCAGTAAACACATAGTGAGCTCTCAACAAAGGTTTGTGATTAATGAGGATGATGACGATGTTTCCAGAGATCAGGGAAGGAGAAACATGGGACAAATGGCTGAAGTCATCTGAGATGGTAGGTCTGGGTTGCAAAGTTGCTAGCAGTGATAAATGCTGATGCTATTTAGGGCTCCATAGCATTGAATGCAGAGTTTGGAAAACTAGGGTGTCACAGGTCTCGAAGTGGCAGTAGGAAGTGAAGTCTGAACTCATTCTTTCCCCCTTAACAGGAGGGCAGCCCGAGAATGAAGACCCACAGGATTGCCAGTGAATATGGTGTCTTCATTTGCAACAAGGAGACTGAAGTAGAGTGAGGAACAGATTTAAGGTAAGAGGAATTTTCCATGCTGAGCTAAATATTTTAAGATACACTGTGGAAAAGAGTCAAAGTGAAAACTAAGACCAAGGTGAAATGGGCCCAAAGAGAAAGACTGGCGCAATTTGAACAAAAGAAAGCAAGGGCATGGCACATGAGAGACCATCACGATGATTATGGAACACGAGGACAACCAAATGGTTGGAGTAATCTCATTTTTGTATAATTCAAATGAAGCTCTTGAAACCAGCACCACCAGGATCAACTCCCGTTACTTTGCTCTCCTCGTGTTTCCTCTTGCCAGTCACAGGAGCTAGTATGGCTTCTGCCATTCCTCATCACTTTTCCCAGGAATGCCCTTCTTTCCTTCCTTCCTTTTTCCTTCCTTCTTTCCTACCTTCTTCCCTTCCTTCCTCTGCTCTACTTGGAACTATCAGGTAGCGAACCATCAAGGCTTGGCACAAACGTTAGAAGAAATCTCTTCCAATTCCTCTAGGAGTTAGTTACTCTCTCATACAATCCCTAAGTCAGCATTTGCTGTCTCTAGCAGACCATGAAGAACATTACGTTGGTATGGCTTGGCCATTTGTCTCCCTCACTACATTATGGCTCCTAGGTGGCAGAGACTGGGTTTCGTTCATCTTTGTATCCTAGGCTCCTAAGATAGTGCCAGACCCAACAGGAGGTGTTCATGTGATAAAAGTCAGTGGATTCAAAGTGACTGTTCGGAAATCTTTGGCAACCACAGAAAATGTTAGTCTCCCAGCAGAAGAGAAAAACCAAAATAACACTGCCTTGATGTGCAGGAGCTTTCCTCACAATTACTAGTCTTTATACCAGAACTCATAATAATCCATCTTACATTTAGCCATAAAATGGTAGAACGTTACAGCTGGAAGGAGCTACAGCTGTCATCCAATATGATTCCTTTATATTACAGATGGAGACGCAGCCAGGACCGAGCTTGCATTTCCCCGCTTCAGTAACACAGTTTTCGACTTCCTCCATATTTTGGTTCTTGATTCATTTTCTTTGGCTCTGGACCCTTTAACATTTCTCCTCACTTGTAGGACTACATTGCTCATTTACAAAAAGTATAAACATTTTTCTTAATCACTAACACTAATGTCTATAATCCATAGATAATTTTATGCTATAAAATGACTTAGACATTTTGGCATCCTTTGTGGCCAGGTTCTTTTCCTAGGCAATCCCTGAGAAGGAATAAAATTGGCAGATCTGACTTGTAACTTCATTTACTTCTCTCGCCTGGGTTCTGGGTGGAGGTGTGATTAGGCAGCCATGTGCCAAACAGTAAGGGGCCAGAGCAAGAGTGCCGACCTGGACATTAAACCCCTGGAAACATGGCGAGCCACTGGCATCTCCCATTGTTACAGGCACTACCACCTACCTGGCTTTTATAACTTCTGAGTGTTCAGTGTCCACTGCCAGGTATCAAATGTGAAATGGGAATTTTTGTGGTGACATGGAAGGGTGTAGGGTGGGGGGGGAGGGGACAGGAGGGAATGATTTGCATACAGCTCAGAAGTCAGTAGCTTTGGAGAGAATATGGAGAACATTTGTCCCTGGCAAGATACTGTGATACTGAAATGTCTTCCGAGAACTGAAGAGAACATGGGAAAAATGTTTCTAACAGTTTTTCTGTTGCATCCCACCAACTTCATGGCTATTTTGAGGATAACAATGTGGGGGTTGTTCTTGCAGTTGTATGAAGAAGAACACTAAGCAAAATAAGTTATGACCTGTGAGTTCTGCAGAGCCTATCTGAGAACTCAGCTCTGTGATTGTTTCTCCATGGAAGGGAAGCCTGCACGTGTCTTGAAGTTTAAAGGAGTTCTTGTTGTTTTCCCTTAACAATTGCAATCCTCTGGCATCCAGTAACCTGTGATTATACCCCACCTTTACCAATCTGTGCCCCATCTTTGGCAAATAAAGGCAACCTGAACTCATCTATCTGTTTATATTTAACTCAAAAGTCCTACCTCCATGGGATATAAATAATGTGGCTCCCAAATTCATGTCTAGAGAAGTTAAAATCCTCAGTATGTACAAAGCTGGTCCATCAACTGGAACTGGTGTTTAAACTCTTAATATCCCGAAGAGTTCATTTTGCATATTCAATAGTTGCTATTGAACATCTAGGGCTGCAACAACAAATGCACAGACAGAACCCTAAAAAAGGCAACACGTATTTTCTCCTTGCATAGCTTCTATTCCCAACCAAAGTTGTAGATGTGAAACCAGAGCATTTCTGACAGCAAGTCCCACAAAGAGATGCTGTTCATTTGTTTTGGCAGTGGGTTGTACTATTTTAAGAAAGCAATTCTGTGTGGCTGAGTCTAACATTGTAACTCAAAATCTGTCCTGTCTTAGCATTTGCAGGAGCTGGGTTATGGCATTTCAGCAGATGGAACAGACAGAAGGGTGCACTGGGCAAAGACAGTTCAATTGCTATGATTCGCGAAATCCCTCGTGTGCAGCCCCGATGTGCTCTGTAATTCACATGAATGTCATGTAAAGGTCAATTTAGTTTCTGTTTATACCGTCATAGAGTCCAGGAGTAGTCAGTCTTAATTCTTTGTAGACAGTTTTCAGTTTATGCAATTCAGTAGATGTTCACTGGCACATTTAAATCGCAAAACAGCAGGTTGACATTTGCATTTTAGGAATTCGATTGACAATTTTAAAACAATGACTTTTGATTTGAAATGCAGACTTACAAAGAGAAGGAGAGAGAGATTGCTCCTCCTCCTCTGCACAGGTTCCTGCCCCAGTTGTCCCACTTCCAGTTCAGCTCTCTGCTTATGACCTCAGCAAGCAGAGGAGGATGGCCCCAGTACTTGGGACCCTGCATCCAAATGGGAGATCTGGGAGAAGCTCAGGTCTTCATTTTTGCCCAGAAGTTGAGGTCCTGTTTGGAAGTATCCCTGGCTTTATGGAACTTGTCTCGGGGGGTGGGGCATTGAAGTGCAGAGGCCACTGTGACAGTCCACACACGAGGGGGCGAGACTCTCAAGAGTGGCTAGGATTGGAGCAGAGAGTGTGTATCCACAAAGCAGAGTCCTGGAGAGATCGCTCCTTTGCTGATTCATTGCCCAAACAACCACAATGACTGGAGCTTAGCTAATCTAAAGCCAGAAGCCAAGAGAGCTTCTCCTGGGGTCTCCCACTTAGGTGCAGGGGCCAAGCGTCTTGCCCGATCCTCTGCTGCCTGCCCAGGTCACAAGCAGGAAGTTGACCGGAAGTGGAGCAGCTGAGGAACAAAGTAGTGTCCATCTGGGATACCAAGTCTGTAGTCTGAGGATTAGCCTGACACACAATGGCACCGGCCCCTGTGTGACAATTTTACAAGTCGTATTAAGTTCTACACATGACCAATTAGAATGGATAATTGTGACCAAGAGGCAAGGCAGCAACACAATAACTGAGACTTGACACCTTGCTGGACAATGCAATCACAAGCTTACTTGCTGGGGACTCCCAGGTATGCAGGGAAACATCTATGTCATAGCCTGTTATGGGGATGGCCTTCTTCCAGATTTCCATGACTAACAAAATGTACCAATTGACAGACATGGCTTTTTAGAAAATTTTATATACATTTTGTTTGAGAGACAGAGACTCAGAGAGAGACACCAGCAAGACCTTTCATCCTTTATTTCGCTCTGGAAATACACACAACAGCTGGACCTTGGCTGGAGCTCGATTCAGGTCTTTCATGTAATTAGCAAGAGATCCAAGGGTGCAAGTTGGCAGGGAGCTGGACTAGGAAGAAGAGTTGGGACTTGAGTCCAGGTACTGTCCTAGGGAAGCGGGCATCCCAGGCAGTATGTGGGCCACACCTTTCCCCAAATACTTCTTCTTCCACCTGGTTGTCAGCAGCCTGTCTGCTCTGCATTGGCAGTAGCCTGAGTAGTGAGTACTGAGTTATGAGCAATGCTGGAGAGTGGAAGGGAAGCAGACATTAAAGGACCTTAAGCCATTTTCTGCTCTCTCCCTCCAACATGAAGAGTACCCATCAGAAATGTCTCCCTTCCACGGGTCAGTAGGCATATGCCCACCCATTTTTTAATCTACACATTGATTAACTTCTTTGGCAATACCACTGGAATAAAATAGTACCACCAATTGGGGTAATAAATACACATTTTATGTTTTTTATTTTTGTGTATGCTAGATTCTAGATCATTCCATTCTAAGCAGATAGTTATATCTGCATTTCATAATGTTGAACTAGAATTTAGTTTTATTTGAAAGACTTTTCTTTTTTCTTGAGTGAGACAGAAGGAGAGGGAGAGAAAGATCTCCCATCCACTGGTTCATTCCTCAAATGACCACAACGGTTGCAGTTGAGCTCATCCAGAGCCAGGAATCAGGAGCTTTCTCTGGATCTCCCATATGATGCAGGGTCCAAAGACTTGGGTCATCTTCTGCTGCTTTCCCAGGTCACAGGCAGGGAGCTGGATCAGAGTGGAGCAGCCGGGACATGACTTGGCATTCATACAGGATGCCAGTAGCACAGGTGGTAGGTAGATTCACCTGCTAAGCTACTATGATGGCCCCTTTCCCTTTAAAAACAATTCTAGTCAACTGTAGACCAGCTGCTTCTCAATGAGACTGTATGTTGTACAGACTGGGTGCCACTGGTGGTACATGCTGCAGATCCACTGAAAGCAGGTCTTAGAACGCAAACCTTGGGTCTATCGTACTGAGGCTGTGATGTGAACACCCGGCGTGTTTGAACCAGCCAGGCCACTCCCCCAAGAGCTGCTATGCAGGATGCTGGAAGGGTTGGAGCTCCTTGGAAGGCTGTGCCACGTCTAGTTGGGACAGGTAACATCCCACCATGCTTGAAGGAAACCCACCCCTTTGCCTCTCAGAGTGGAACCTGCTTCCTAACCAGCCCTGAGGGCTTCCCTGCAGCCACTGGAAACAATCACTGGTCATTAATCACTCCCGGTCCTGGGGCCTCAGGGTGAATTCAGCAGAAGCAGGCCACACAAGCTTCACTCCTGAATACTTTTGGAGAGCACTCCAACAAGTCATCTAACTGCCAGAGGCCAATTAGCCAGCCTCCCTGGGTGGTATCTTCCTGTGTTGAAGCTAAACAGATTGCTTGTCTGTTGTTGTCAATAGAATCTAAGCCAGAGGTTTGTGAGCTAGGGGGTCTGGCCTGTTTTTGTGTAATCCACAAGCTACCAATGAGTTTAAAGAGTTGTTTTTAAGAGCTGTTATTTTTTTTTAAATCCCTAAAGTAAGAAAAATAATGAAATATAGACTGTATGTGGCCCATGTCTAAAATATAGATTTCTTTATGAAAACAATTTCCGGGGTTAGCATTGTGAATCAGTGGGTTAAGTTATGGTTAATGACACAGCAGTCCCACATTGCAGCACCATTTTAAGTCTCAAACTGCTCCACTTCTAATCCAGCTGCCTCTTACAGTGCCTGGGAAAACAGCAGATGAAGGTCCCAATACCCAAGTTCTGCTGCCATGTAGTAATGCCGCCATTTAGGGAGTGAGTTAGCAAATGGAAGCATGCTCTCTGCCTCTCTGTCATGTTTTCTTTCAAATACATAAATACATTTCCAAAAGAAAAAAAGACACAATTTTTAAGCTGCACAGGTGCAACATGGAGTAGAAATTCTCTCATTTCTGGAGCCGCACACAGCTCTTCTCTCTCCCCCGCATAGTCCGTCGGTGTAGTCAGCAGGTGGAGAAGAGACCTGTGGCTACTTCAGGGGGCTTCCTGCCCCACTTGCAGGGAGGTCTTACATGGCCCACGGCTGCTCTGTGCTGTTTCAGGAGGTGATTCCGAGGAGGACGGAGGGCTTACCAAAAGTTAGACCGCACACGGATTAGAACGCATCCTCTCTGACTTCCCATCCCACCTCCGGGCTTCAGCCAGCAGGTGTGTTGATCAGCGCTTTTGAACCATTTGATACCTTTTGGGTGTCCCTTTATTCCCCTCTGTACCTTTCTTTAAGAACTGGCCCACCTCCAAGGGTTTGGGAAGATAAAATCCTAAATTCATTCCGAACGTTTCTGGTTAGACGGAGACTGCCTTTCAGTTCGGGTTCTTCCTCTTTGTTCTCCGATCTGAATCCCAGGGCAGTCATGAATGGTGCTCGGCTGCAGCTTTGTCTGAATCTGTCGGGACACTCCCAGCTTGGGTGACTATCTTAGGGTTCCTGATGTGCCCTAAGGCTGCTTACCCAGAGGAGGAGGGTCCTTGGTCTCTTCTTGAAAGAATGTAAACCGTAGCCAAGGTGAGTGTGCTACACAACACCTCCTAGTGGTGAGTAGCTCCCAGTTAACAGACTGTGGGAAAACTCAGGATCTAACAAGCCCCTGGGCTGGCATCCCCCAGGACTGCCAGGTTTTCTCAGCGGACTCTCACTTTCCCAACACTTCTTCATCCTCCTTGATATTGTCCTCACTCAGGCCCTTGTTTTCTTTTCTCATGGAGGCTGAAGTGGTGGCCTCTTCATCGAATCCCCAAAGAAAACTCAATTCATTCTATGCCTCATTTCCAGGAATCTGAATAGCTGACGATGTCAGCCAAGGTTGGAGTAACTGGAATAACTGTGTGTGTGTGTGTGTGTGTGTGTGTGTCTTTAAATCTTATGTATGATTTCTTTATCTGGAGATAGAACATTATCCTCTGGTTCACTCAGCTGTGTTTAAAGCTGAGCGCCAGGAACTCCTTCCACGTCCCACCTAATCACGTGAGGCAGCAATGCTGTGTCCAGCATGTATGCGTTAGCAGGAGGCTGAGGCCATGTGCTGGAGTTGAGAGCCCAAGTACTCTTATTTGCACATGGGCCTCTTAACCAAATGTCTACCTTGGAACCTCTTTTAGGGTTTCCCAATGGCTGCAGGAGAAAAGTTCAACTCTGTCGCAGCATCTTGAGCTTTGTCAACTTCCTTCATGCATTCCCATCTGTGTCATCTTCTGGGTGCTGAGAAGTGTGTTCCTTAAGCAGATTGCTAAGCCCTTGCCTCTACTCAGGCTGCGCTACGGCATGTGTCTGTCTACACAGCTCTCTAAACCCAAGGCCAGAGGTGACGCCTTGCAATATCCGGTGTTGGTGCAGTGCGGGGAGTATGGGACAGGACTGGCACTCCCCAAATGCTGCTTCAGTGGTTGATAAGCGTTTGAACAAATCCATGGTATTAGATATAGCATGGCTGTGGTAGTGAAGATTTCCCAGATAAATTGAGCATACTATGTATCATTGCACTGCCAGGTGTCCTAGATTTCCCATACTTGAACATTTGCATTCCGTTGAAACCATGCTTGGGGTGGAAGAGACACTCCTTGTCATACACATGAAGAAAAAACCCTGAGCAATGGTGCCCAGTCACCTCTTTGGCAGCAGCTGCCAGCAGCCACCTCCTTCCTCTGTCCCTTTCTGTTTGTGCGATGACTCAGAGAACAGGTGAAGAAGTCTAGAATTAAGCTCAAAGTGGGAATCGGGCACTGGCACTTAAACAGGCTCACAAGAATTGGGGGTTATTAGCCCTGTCCGCAGACAGAAAGTGCAAGCTTAAAATAGTTTGTCCAAAGCTACCAAAGTAGCAGAAGAACCAGGGGTCAAACAGGTTAACTTCCAAATTAGTGCTTTTCCCATCATGCCATAATGAACACTGCTCAGCAGCCACACGGCTGGGATCTCCACACAGCTTTTGTCTCTATTCTGGATGGAAAATTGAGGGCCAGTGGAGATTATTTTATAGTTCAAAAGTCATTACACGGTTCTTCTTCCAAATATTCTGATTTTGAAGGATGAAGAGGCCTTTTTTTTTCTGGCATCTTCAAGGAACTTGATATTTAACACATAATATGTTTTTCTAGATAACTAGGATTTTTGCCTTTAAAAAGTTTGAAAATGGTTTTAATAATTTTGGATGAAGCAATTCTGAAATACAGTAGGCCTACTTTGCTCCCTTATGTAAGTTGCAGCTTTTGGCTTATTGATCAGGGCTGCTTGTTACAGATTGTTAAATCCATTCATTCTGTTTGGTATTGCAGCAAGATATTGACCTATGTGCCCATCCATGGAGTTGTCTCACTCATATATTTTTTGGAGATAATTTATTTTTGATTTTACAGGGTTTTTCTGTGTGTCCCTATTCTTCCTTTATTCCAACTAAACATTGTTACTCCATGTTACAACTATGAGAGCATTGGCTTCAAACGTTGCCTTAATGTTAATTTGTTAATATGCAAACTTGTTAGAAACGTATGCAGAGTGGAGCGTGGAAGTGGCTTTTCGGAGTGGATGCTGCGCATGGAATGACCTTCAGCAGGTGTTTCGAGTGCCCGGAGATTTCTGGGCATTTCCTGAGTCTAAGTTTAAATTCAATACTATAATTTTATTTATAGTATTGCTTCCTGTATATTATTTTTAAATAGAAATAACCTTTATTTTCAGCCAGACTGAGTGATCTCAGATCCCTGATAAACAGGGTCTCATTTTCATGGGTGTATTTCACATGTGTGTTTACGCTACCAGAAATGACTTCTTGACATTTTACAATGCAAGATTTTCCTGTATCTATGGTAACATTTTTTTTTAGAAAAAGATTTATTTGTTTTTATTTGGAAGACAGAAATTACAGACAGAGGAGGAAAGACAAAGCGAGAGGTCTTCCATCTGCTAATTCATTCCCCAAAAGGCCACAATGGCCAGAGCTGAACTGATCTGAAGCCAAGAGCCAAGAGCTTCTTTTGTGTCACCCACTTGGGGTGTAGGGGCCCAAGGACTTGAGCCATCCTCTGCTGCTTTCCCAGGCCACAAGCAGGGAGCTGGATCAGAAGTGGAGGCTGCGATGTAAACCAGTAGCCATAGCATCCATATTGGCACACTAGTAGTAGAGGATTAACTGACTACACCATGCACCGACACCTATGGTAGGTCTTTTATATGAGAGAAGAAATATTATGGAATGCAAATGATAGACTACAATGTCACATTTTGAAAAATATGAGAAGACAGCAAAGGAAGAGCAAGTGAGAATGAGAGGAGAAAGGGGATGATCGCTCACAGTTCATTGTGATCGCCACGAGGCAGGTTGGAGCTCAGAGCACAGATCCTGCTCTTGCTGCGATGTTCTGGGAGAGCAATGGATCAAAGATTAGCCTCAAGGCAGCTTCTTCTGTCGTGTTACTTACAAATGACCTCTGGGTTCAGCTAAAACCAAAAATAAAAACAAAAATAACAGCACTTCAAAAAGAAAGCAAGAAAACAAAATTTGGGCCTGGCATAGTAGTCTAGTGGCTAAAGCACCTTGAGTGCTCCAGGATCCCATATGAGCCACTGGTTCTAATTCCCATCCAGCTCCTTGCTTGTGACCTGGGAAAGCAGTCGAGGACAGCCCAAGCCTTGGGACCCTGCACCCGCTTGGGAGACCCGGAAGAGTTTTCTGGTCGGTTCAGCTCAGCTCTGGCTATTGCAGCCACTTGGGGAGTGAACCAGCAGCCGACGGAAAATCTCTTTCTTTTTATCTCCTCTCTGTATATCTGACTTTCAATAAATATAAAATCTTAAAAAAAAAAAAAAAAAGAAAGAAAATTGCAAGCCATAAAGCAGATCATAGCGTTGACTTGCTAGTTTGGGTTTTTCATTTGCAAGCTCTTTGAGTGGGAAATTCACTGTTAATGAAACCTACATTGACCTCAGATAATTCAACACGTTTTTGAGTTCTAACCAATTTTTCTGGCTTAACAGACAGTGTCTGCATCAAAATAATTGTCTAGCAAAAACAAGGATGGTATACTTTAAATACCCCTTTTGCTGTGTCTCTCCTTCCGTTTTGTCCTCTAACATCAGCACAGATGTTTTTTAGTTTCAAGATGTACTTAAACTTGATGAAACAGGCCATCATGGTGGAGTTTAGAAATAAACACACAAGCCAAAGCATGCAGGCTTGTGAAGACTTTTACATCTCACCACCAAAGCCACGTCTATGGAGCCAGACTCTTCATAAAATAATTACGAATATGAACAGTTAACTTTGTTTTATGTTGATCATGTAGAAGCCTTTAGGACCGTTCCTTTGGCACTAGCAGTACTATATATTATATAAAAGAAGAATAAAAATGAAAAGACATCATAAGATATAGGTTGAAATGATTAAATTCTTAAGGAAATACGATCACTATGTAGGTCCAGTTAAAGGCTTTCCTAAACATCATTCCTTTTTACTCTTTGCTTTACCAGGCTGATTTTTTTTTTCTTATTTTGATGTAAGGAAATGGCTTTACCAACAAGGGGATTTTCTCGGTGATCTTTACACTTACCGCTGGTCTTTTTATGTCCACCAGTCTTGAAAGTGCGTCCTAACTCCGGGGGAGAAACTTACTTTCTCCTCAGGACATTGTATTTGTCTCTGCTTCCACCTACAGTCCCTGCAAAAACAATAGGGAAAAAACAGGGAAAATCAAGGCGCCATAGAACCTTCTGGTTTGGAAAAACTCCCTGATGGCTTCTTGCTAGCTGGAAAAGACTCTCAGGAAGACATTCGCTTAGAGAAAACAAAAACCAACAAGTCCTTGGGGGCCAACAGGCATTCAGCTGCCACCTACAGCTCCAGTATCCCATAGAGATGCTCCTTTGAGTCTGGCTGCCCCATCCAACTTCCTGCTAATGCTCTTGTGGGTCCCTGGTGCTCTGCCAACCTCACGTGAGACACGGATGCAACTCGTGGCTTCTGGCTTTGGCCTGGCCCAAACCCTGGTCATTGGGCCAACTGCACAGTAAATCAGAGAGTGAAGATTTCCCCTTCCTCTCTCTCTCTCTTTAAAATAGATTTATTTATTTGTATTTGAAAGGTACAATTGCAGAGAGAAGGACAGATGGAGAGAGCAGAGAGATCTCCTTCACCCACTGGTTCACTCTCCGAACAACCACAACGACCAGTGTGATGCTGAGCTGATGTGATGCCAGGAGCTTCCTCTGGGCCTCCCACGTGGGTGTAGGGGCCTTAAGACTTAAAGCATCTTCTGCTGCTTTCCCAGGTCACAAGCAGGCAGCTGAATTAGTAGTGGAGCAGCTGGGACGGGAACAAGTACCCACATGGGATGCCAGAGCTGCAGGAAAAGGATTAGCTTGCTGTGTTACTGTTTTGGCCACATCTTTCTGTCTTTCCTTCTCTCTGTAATTCTAGAATTAAACTAAATCAGAAACAACCAAACCAAACAAAAAAATACTCCCGTGGGCCAGCATTGTGGCACAGTGAGATAAGCCGTTGTGTGCTGATTGGAGTCCCTATCTGTAGGTCTGCTTTTCAAATCAATAAGTAAGCAAACCTTAAAACAAAAAGAAAGCTTTCTTTTCTATGCCATTGAAATCTGAACTTTGTATAAAAATCAATTTGTACTGAATTACCAAGTCCCTAGTTGCTTTTGAAGTTGCTTCTCAGAGAAGCTTAGAACTGTTTCCGAATATTTGAAAATAGATTTGAGAAGTTTTAACAGGAAGCCAGTATAGAAAAAAGTCATTATTATTATCCCAGGGTTCTCCTGCAGCTGGAAGAATCTCCAGTGGGTCTGAAATCCAGCAGGGATAAGACCCGCATCCAACCCCGCCTATTACATGTGGATTTCTCCCTTTGACCTATGACCCTGACCTTGAACAATTAATCTCCAATATTCATTGATGTCACATATTTTGCTTATCCATTTATCCAGGCATTTATACCAATAAACATTCCATGTATGTGCTAAGCTCTTCCTGGAACGAGTGTCTTATGATAAGAAATATACTTTAAGTGTTTCTTTATTAAGACAAAACCTATTTGGCTTCAATATGATGCCAAACACTTTCCCCCTTAAATTTGTTTGACCTTGGTAGGTTTCTGCTCATTAGCATCCAGGGTCTTGATGATACGCATGTTGGGGGAGGCAGAGTTGGGGAAAGGGGTTGTGGGTGGTGGGGATGGTATTATTTTAAGTAAATGCTGGGCTGGGAAAGCGCATGTTGTTTTTAACTGAATGTTTTACAAGGGAATTTGATTCTTTATCTTGCACTCTCTTAACTTCCCTCTCTCAATGGTTGCTTTTGGTGAGAAACTGATTGTTCTAGGGGAGGTTCTTATGGTCCAAGTCTCTAATTGCTTAAGGATTGCACACCTCAAACCACACAGTCTTTCTCTAAAAACCCCGCTCCGTCAAATTCTAATATCCCCTTGATTCCGCTTCATCAATGAGTGCACGAATATCTCACATAAGGCCAAAGGGGACAACTTTTTTCTCCTCCACACCCATGGACCTCACTCACGTTAACTAAAGAAAGCTATTTTTTTTGGTCTTTCTTTCTGTGAGAATCCTGCTCCTGTGGCTTGGGTTCCGTTAGCTTTGTGTGGGACAGGAAAAGCGTGTCAGCAACTCCCTCCCGTTCTGTTGGAAAACACGTCTCATCCCTGCTCTGTTACCTTCTTTAACACAGACTGAGGTAAAGAAATGATTTATTCTCTCAGCTGTGCACTCAGTATTGTCTCGCTAACTTCCCTTCCAGGCCCTCCATGGGATTTGAAAATTTATATTTCCTTGCTTTTGTTTGCTGATTGTCTAAAGGATTTTTATCTTCTTGTTTCAAGTTAAGCCTCACAAGCTAGGATTTCCTTTCTTTGGTAACACTTTGTCCTCTAGCATTTTTTTTGGCTTTTCCTTGAGTTTATCCACACTCCATTTCACTTATTTGGTTTCTAGCTTCATGTAGCCTTGAAGAAGGCTTTGCTTTCCAGCTTTATCTACTGCCTTTCCTTTTCCTTCTGTTTCTTGAGAACGGCCCACCATTGCTACTTTCCCTCTCTCTCTCTCTCTCTCTCTCTTTTCTTGACTTTGTTTCATTATTCTTTAAAATGACCTTCCAGGTCAAGTACAACATCTATCCCAAGGGCTCCACTTTCTAAAAGAATCATCCATCAGACCGTCATCAAATAGCTCTTCTCAAATTAGGATCTCTTGTTGTCATCTACCTAGTATCATTTATCCTTTGGGGTGCGCGCTCGGTTCAATTCAAGCGAAATAGAATATAGAGCAGGGAAAACAAAGACTCTTTCACTGCCTGCCCACCTGGCTAACCTGCACCAGACAAGGCCTCAGCACAACCTGCTCTAGACTTGGGACTTCAGTCTGTCATGCGGGGGTGTGTGTGTTAACTTGCCAAGTCTGTAGAAAATAGAATTGAATTGATGCACAAAAATTTGATATAGATCATTATGAGGGGTACTCAACAAATTCATACAAATGTACATTATGAAAAAAGCATGTATGGCTTCAAGCATTTTTTCATCAATATTAACATCTTTTAATTTCATCGTTTCATGAACTTCTTGAAATTTCTGTAAGAACAAAGAGAAATGAATGAATGTCATGGAGAAAAAGAAATAACATTGCAAATTTAATTCAGTTTTGATAAAGCACAAGGGAAGCCATATTTACAAGCTATTTTTAAAAAATTATTTATTTTTATTGGAAAGTCAGATTTACAGAGAGGAGAGACAGAGAGGAAGATCTTCCATCTGTTGATTTACTCCCCAAGTGGCCACAACGGCCAGAGCTGCACCAATCCGAAACCAGGAGCCAGGAGCTTCTTCTGGGTCTCCCATGCAAGTTCAGGGTCCCAAGGCTTTGGGCTGTACTTGACTGCCTTCCCAGGCCACAAGCAGGGAGCTGGATGGGAAGCAGGGCTGCAGGATTAGAACCGGTGCCCATATGAGATCCTGGCACTTGCAAGATGAGGACTTTAGCCACTAGGCTACCGCACCAGGCCCACGTTATTTTCTAAGTTGCAGCTCATGGCTTACATTCTAAATTTTTGATTGTTTATTTTGATTTTATTTGGAAGGCACAGAGACACTCAGTAAAGGAGACAGAGAAACTGATATTTTCCTTCGTCGGATTCACTCCCCAGTTGCCCGCAACAGCCAGGGCTGGGTCAGACCAAAACCAAAAAGTGAAAATTTAGTCTAGATCTCCCTTACAAGGCAGAGATACAAGTAATTGAGCCATCCCCTGGTGCACATTAACAGGAAACTGGACCAAAAGTGGAGCGGCAACAGTCTGATACAGAATGCAGAAGTCTTACCCACTCTACCAAATGCCTTCCTCTGATAGCTCACATTCAAAAAAATAATTATAATATAACAGAATTTCAGGCCAATAAGGGAATTGGAATGATATCCTAGACTTTATTGTAAACAAATCTGGTTGTGCTTGATTTATTCTGTTGTTGTTTTACCAACTTTTGCTTTTAGATTACACCTTTAAAAATGACTCAATTGGTTCAGACCTAGAGAATTAGCAGCAGCAGAAGAAAAATGCATTCGTGAAGGTGCATAGGACATTATTCTCTGAGACGATCAAGACTGGCAGAAGGAGGCGCTCAGAAAGGATACTGTTCGAAAAGTGCAGCCCACGTTGAGCTGACTGCCTTCGGTTGGCATCTCCAGCTTTTGTGACTTTGCCGGGTATCTTCTATGTACACACTACGGCGTCTTACACCACACATTCTGGGTACTTTTAGCAAGGAATATGAACACAGTGGCCTTCTCTGTCCTCCCCGCTGTCCTCTCTCTTCAGGCATTTCAGCTCAGCTTTTCAGATGTTTGGAAGTAACAGAGAAAACACGGACACCCGCTCTAGATACGCTGCAGAATTGATCAACAAATCAAGGCACGTTGGGGAGTGACGGGATTGTGTCATGAACACTTTTCATGTCATTAGTATGCAGAACAATTTAAATATCTCTCAGTATCATTCTGATAAGAAGATATTCTTGACCTTTAATTGGTAAGACCTTGTCAGCATTTGATTTTCTTCTTTCGAAAAGTCCTGAGGCTTGCGTTATACTGCTGCACACTATGAAGTAGCCTGCGTCATCAGAATCTCAGAGTCCCATGTGAGCACTGGTTTGGGTCCTGGCTGCTCCACTTCCAATCCAGCCCCTTGCTAACGAGCCTGGGAAGGCAGGAAAGAGGCCCAGCACTTGGGCTCCTGCACCCTCATGTGAGACCCAGATGAATGGAGTTCCTGGATCCTGGCTTCTAGCTGGCCCAACTCCAGCCCTTACAGCAATTTTTGGAGTGAACCAATAGATTCAAGACTTCTCTCATCTTGCCCTCTCTTTCTGTAACTCTGCCTTTCAAATAAATAAACAAAGCTTTGAGGGGAAGGAAGGAAGGAGTGAAGGAAGGAAGGAAGACCTTGCTTTCTTAAAGTATGGCCTGCAACCATCGCTATCATGAGGGAGTTGGTTACAAAGCCAGCATCATGAGCCCCATGCTAGACCTACTGAATGAAGCAGTTTTGAAAGATCTTCCAAGCGAAGCCAATCCAAGTTCAGCAAACTGCAGGTTAGGCTCTCTGTAAACAGCGCTGCCTTGCACCTCTTCCTCCAGGTGTGTTTCCCCTGATTGTGCTTGATTCCCAGAAGTGGGTGCAGGCTTTGCGCACGAGGGTATTTCCAGGGCCAGAGGGATGGATGTGGTCAGGTGCTGTAACTTGAGGATTGCTCTGTTGGCGGGTGGTTTAGGATTGGCCTGTTGGGATCCTCGAATTGAAAGCACGAGCCTTCTGTTGCAACGCAGAGGCACGGCCAGAAGGGAAAACAACATGGTGTTCCATCTCGGTGCCCGACAGACTTGGAGAGCTTCTTGCCGTGCCCATCAAGATTGCAAGGTTGACAGCTTCTAAGTATTCCAGAGACAGGCCAGGAACCTCCTCAAGTTTCATGTCCAGGGAATTCATTCCTGACTTTCTCTGAGTCATGAAGAAAAAGAAATGCTTCTTTAGGGGGCCTGCAGGTTCACCTTCCAAGCCACAGTAATTCTAGCTCAGTTCTGGCGTCCGTGACCTCAGGGATCACTACCCTGCCTCCATGACAGCTTCCTGCACCCCTCTTGCTCCCCGGGAGCTGTGGATGTTTTCTCTGCCTGATCATGTTGGCCCGGCAGGGGTCTGAAGTTGCAGTGCTGGGACCCTCCCTTCAATGTCCTGGTCCTGGTCCCGGCTTGGCCACCCAGACTCCCCTCTGCTCCCCACGGGTGTCGGGTCTGACCTGCCTCTGTCCTCCAGCCTCTGCCGTGGTTTCACTGGCCCCACAGTGGCTGTTTTTCTTGGGAACAATGTCACATTCTGAGGTTTATGATATGCTCCCCCGATAGTGATGCTGTCCAGACCCTCGGTTTGTTTCTTAGCATTCTTAAGCCTGCCCATCAAAGCTGCCACCCATCGGGTCTGCTTATCTGTGCGGCTGTCTGCACGGGAGTCTGGCAGCTTCATCATTGCTGCCTTGGCCTCCCTTCAGAGCTGATTGTGAGGGATGTCTGGGTTTGTCTGAAGATCACAGCCACACCCTTCCAGTGACTTCTACAGAGATCTCCCAGCACTCAGTGGTTCTCCCTTTCCTTAAGGGAGGTGGAAATGTACATCCCATCCCTCCTCATGGTCATGGCATTCAATCCTTCTAAGTCCTTTTGGATTTGTTTTGTGTTCAATCCACGATACCATCATGAGTGGTATGTATCATGTACAAAAAATGTGTGTGTTGGGTGGCAGGGGAGGGTCTGACCTTTTCCTGTAGTTCCATTGTGTTGTAAGAAAGACCTAGTAGAAAGATTTGCCATCTAGATGGCCACCGTCAGTCCCTCCCCTTCTCGTATGGCTCCTCTGCCAGTGAGTAGACGCTGTGCTGCTGCTTTTCCAAGCCTGGACTGGTGTTGGAATGCTGTAGTCCAAAAAAATGCAGCACAAGTGAGGCCTGGTTATGGGGGGCTGAGTTCTGTGTGGCTCATTGGAGGACTACTTTGAGATTTCTGTTACTGTGTGGTGAAACTAAGGGCTGGCACCTGGAGAAGCCATGTTGGGCAAACCTGAGTCCTACCCCATGGCCATCCCAGTGCCAGGCCATACAGGTGAGTAAAGGAACAAAGATGCCAGGGTCTACCTCTACGCAGCTGCAGTTACAGGAGCACCTAGAGCCTGAAAGATGAGAATGTGTCCATACCAGCTACTGTAGGGATGGGCCATTAACGTGCTGATTGGGAAGCCTGCATCCCATGTAGGAGGGTCTGAGTTCCGGTTCTGCTTCTGCTTCCAATCTCTGCTTCCTGTTGATGTGCAGGTGGGAGGCAACAGGTGATGGCTCAGGCAGATCCATGGGAGACCTGGCCTTGACCTGGCTCAGTCTCAGCTGTTGCAGCCATATGGCAAGTGATTCAGCAGATCTCAGTATATTCTTTTGTCCTTTCTCTCTCTCTTTTTTTTTTCTCTCTTTGCCTCTCAAATGAATTAAATTAAAATTAAAAGCTACTGTGCGTTGGTTGATCATCCAGCCAGAGATAAGTGAGATCATAAACGTGTCCATTCTGTAAGGCATCTTCTTAGAGTCTGCCTCTGCGATTGTGTCGCAGGTTTTCAAGTCCTGCTTCCACTGGTCCTTAAAAGCTAGGGTGTGGCTGATCCTCCTGATCCTCCTGTAGAGGTGCTGCTGCCCAGGACTGGATGCTGATGGATATATCTATAGATATATATATATATAATAAGAAACAGAGGCACAGATGCACATGGCTTGCCAAGAAAGCAAAGCTGTCTTTGACAGCGCCAGGACAGGAACCCAGAGGCAGTTTCTGCTACCATTCTGTTGCGTGGGTGCTGAAGAGCGAATGTGCACTCTGATCTTACCTCCCCTTCCATTGGCTGTGAGTGTCTTACATGTTCATCTGCACAATGAGGCAACTAGAGCAACTCCTCCATCCCCTCTGAGCCTTGCTTTCTGTGGCTTTACTTTGCATACTTTCAGTTACCCACAGCTAACTATGGTCTGAAAATGCTGCATGGAAAATTCCAGAAATTAAAAATTCATACATTAAAAGGATACTTATTTGAAAGGCAGAATGACAGAGGAAGAGAGAAATCTTCTATCTACTGGTTCACTCCTCAAATGGTTACGACAGATAGGTCTGGACCAGGCTGAAGGCAGGAGCTAGGAGCTTCATCTGGGTTCCATGTGGATGCAGTATTTGGGTCATTAGCAGGGAGCAGGATCAGAGGTGGAGCAGCCCATATGGCATGCCAGCATTGCAGGTGGTGGCCTTACTAGCTGCATCGTAATAGCAATGCCCCAAATCCATATAAGTGAAATAAATTTAAGTACGGTATATTGTTATGCTATGCTCCTTGTTTTATTCTTTGATATTATTTTCAGCTTCTTATGTGCTTCATTGAGGTTAAACTTTATCATGTATGTTTCATTATATATTATCATATCATGTGTATGTTTTATTATAGATTATCATAAATATATATATATATATATTTTAAAAGAACCAGCATATATGAGATTTGAGCCCATCTATGGGTTCAGGCATTTATTAGGGGTATTGGGGTGTAGCCTCTGTGTGGGTGAGAGCGTTGGGGGTTACCGTACCCAACTTGTATCTTACTAGGTGAGTTAAAGGAAATCGCGTATGGAAATTATTTGGCACTTATGGTGTACTCGATAAATGTTAAGAGCCTCTTTAGGAGCCAGGTCAAACACATTCTTTGGCTTACCATCTCTGAGACCTTCACATTGCAAGAATATCCCCATCAACAATGCCCTGGGCATGAGAACTCCCCCGGCTGGGAGGGTTGCACAAGAGACCGCACCTTCCCCGACCCGCCCCCCCAAACTCCTAACCCAGACAAGCAGACATTTAAACGACCTGTGAGAAAAGAAAGGAGTAGGTTGCAGATAATTAGCCCGAGCACATGGAATAACTCACTGTCCTGTGGAGCAAACCAGGCAGGGCTGAGTCAGCTCTGGACGCGGGAATTACAAGAGTGCAGGCCTGCGTGTCTGCAGTTCTTTCTGTCAAACTTTCACAAAACTAAGTCCCCCTCGCTGTCTGTCTGCCTGCTGGGGAGACGAGCTCTCCCCCACCCACCTCAGCCTGGGAAAGCAGCCTTCCTGCAACCCGGCTCCCAGACCTCTGTTGTGGCTGCCTGTCTCTTTGTGGTTATCCCCACGGCTGCTTCTCTGTCTCCCTGTATCGTATATGCTGGGTGTGTAAAACTCTTTATGTGGAGTGTGGGAATGGTTTTGAATACGCTCAGAGCAATAAGCCAGAACCTCCACCTTTAATACCTGCTTCTGCCGTTTCTCATCAGCGCGGCTGCTAGCACATGTGGGAAGCAGCCGCCCGTGACGGGTCAGGGCCCCAGCGTGCTTGCACAGATGCGGAGAAAAGGGATCTATTGTGCTGAACACCTGTCCAGCCAGCAGCCCTGAAAAACGAGGTGTTCTGGAGCCTGTGGACGGAGCCCCTACTTGTGGACATAGTCCACTGGGGACGGCACACGTGTGGCATTCATAATATTTGGAGGTGATGAGCACGAATGTCATTGTCTCAGGATTCTTGCTCACTGACTAGTTAAGGTGCAGATGGTGTTTTTGTAACTGTCCGGGGATGCCCTAAGGGGTTAGTTGCACAGGTTCAGGTTCTGGGTGGACCTCCTGATGGTTGGTGACTTGTGGTAAGCTGTGTAAATGGGAGCTGCACCTGTGGCTGTGATAAGAATGCCTGCCCTCCGGGCAAGTTGCAGAGAAAGTGAGGTGGGAGGAGAGCGTGAGTAAGGCACCCCTTGTGGCTACCCTGAAGACATTGATTGGGATTTCCAAAATAAAGGGGGACGGTGTTACGAAGAGAATAAAATTAGTTTGCTCATTTCAAATAAATCTTCAACTCAACGCTTTAAAAATGTCTCCAAGCTCCCCGCACCTATTAAACACGGATCATTTTTCTGGCTACTTCACCAGCATGGTGAGGCTCTGTGTTAGCTCTATGCAACCTCCCTGGTCTAGCAGCATCAAGGTGGCCCCTCCCAGCATCCTCTGCTTGGAGTCTGACCTTGGTCTGGACAGATGTGATGCCATATCTGAGACACCAAGATAAGAATGTTTGGTTTTGATGCGGAATGGTTTGACCTTCTCATCCAAGGGACACATAGCCACATGCCACTCTTGTAGGGGCTTTAACAATGCCATTGGTCTAAGGAAAGGGGTGGAAGGAACTCCTAGTCCTACAGGTTTTCTGGATAGTTATTGCACATCTTCTGGGTGCCAGGCTCTTCACCCCACTTCCTCCTGGGTGCATAGTTGCACTCTGTGTTTCGGAGGAGAAATCTGAGGCTCCAAGATGCAGTGCATCGCTGGCATCCCTCCCGGTGGCCAGTAGAGCCTGTTTGGAAGGCACATCCATCACATACTGAGACCCTTGCTCTGTTCAACTCCCTTGAATGCTGCCAGGCTCAGCTGCATTTGCTTGACCCCAAAGAAACAGAGATGCACACTCTCCTTGGCCTGGCTCTGTCCTCGTCTTTGCAGTAGCCCCATAGCTTCCACCTGGATCTGGGTGCTAGTAACTCTGTGCATCTGTCAGTTATTCTGAGACACTGAGTGTGAAACTTTTAATCAAGTATTTCAGGGAAAGGCCACATCTGGAAGCACTTATCCAGATGTTACAAACTGCTCTGGCCCGTGGTTGCCAGACTGCTGTCCAGGTGATGAGTACAGGAGACCCCCGTCCCCCCCGCCCCATGTGTGCAAGACGCCTGGAGGGACCGAGTGCTGGGGAATTGGTAACTACCGTGCTGTGGCCTGTGTCACACAGCTCCAAGGCCAAGAGTGTCCTGACGACACAGAACAGTCTCCAAGCCAAGGAACTATTGGCCTCATTTGCTTTTTTTTTTTTTTCCCCTCATAATCCGTAGTGCTGTGCTTGAAAGTGTGGGAAATTGTGTGTGGGCAATGGCCAGACACCTGTCCTTCTCCGACCCCGCGCATCAGCTTGTGTCCCAACGTTTGTTGGTTGCTTTCTTTCACTCTGAGACTCCACAGAGAAAACTCTGAATCCTGAAGCAGCCAGACGGAAAGCAAAGGAAGCCATTGGGAATGAAAATGCTGGTTAGGGCCTCTGCCCTCAGCTCCAGATTTGGTGGGAATGACAGCCCCATCCAGAAGTTCCTTGGGTTGCTTAGGAGTCACATACGCTGCTTAGAGAACAAGGATGATTCAGGTCACTGAATCAGACAGTTTGATTTGCTTTGTATCACCAGCGTTTTGGTTTTGATGGCAGTATTCATTGTAGCCAGTCATTGCTTATTGAGTGTACTAATGAGGAATCAATATGGCATCAGGTTAAAAAAAAAAGGGAAGAGTATAGCAGCAGAAGATGTACTTGCTGGTGGTGCCTGCTGGTGACCTCTGTTCTAAGGAAACTGGACCCTGCAACCGGAAGATGACAGGCATCCTCTTGGCGAAGGGGAGGGGTTGAGGTTGCTTGCGTTGAAGCTCCAACTGGTTAGTTTGGGCCGCAGAAGGGCTGACTTGCAGCTGATGCTATGCACATTCACGCTAGCAGATTCCACTTGCAATCTGGCCCAACCATCTCAATTCAAAAAACCAGCCTCTCCACAGGAATTTCACACATGCAAATGAGGATTTTGATGGTCCTTGTAAAAGAACCTCTAGTTTAGTCTGAACAGTCCCTGCCATTTGAGAGCCAAAGTCCCAGAGATGGGCCAAATTGATTTCACAACTGCTCTCGTCTGAAGTCAGCCTGAGGAAGCCCAGAGGCCAACCCCGGAGAATGCACTGGGTGCTGCGGCTGGGGGAGCTAGCCCTGGGTTACTTCAGTGCAGGGGGGAGGCAGACAGCATCCTGGCCCAGGAGACCAAAGTGAACCTGTGAGAGCTCCCACCCAGTGGTTTAAATGTAGCTCCTGTTGGGGCATCTGGCTTGAAGTCCTGAGTCAGCTTGCATTCCAGTTTTCTTGCTGGGGTGCACCCCGGGAGGGAACAGTGATGGCTAAAGGGCTTGTGGCTCTGCCATGCTTGTGGGAGACCCAGACTGAAATTTGGACACGAGGCTTTGGTGTGGCTCAGGGCTGGCTGTTTGAGGAATGAAACAGTGTAAGAAGCTCTGCTTGTGTCTGGCTACTTCTCTCTCTCCCTCTTCGCCTTCCTCCCTCCCAAGCGTGTAAAAATTAGAGAGACGTTAGTCTAAGCTTGTAAGAATGAAATCCTTGGTTCCTGTCAAGATATACCCACTAATAGATTTTTCTTGATACATTCAGCATTTGTGATCTCCTTTCTATGTCTGTAATTGTCACTTCCCTTCTTGAAACTTTTTTTTTAAACGTTTTTCAAGAGAGTGAAATAATTGAGCTCTTGGAAATATTTAAGTATAGTCTTGCTTTGTTTTATCTTTATCCTTCTCTACATCTGGATTATTTTAGACCTCGGCAAAGATCCATTAGCATCACACAGAACTGTGCTGTCTTCAAGCTATATTGTGGACTACAGTCTTCCTTAGAGCAAATGGTATTAGTATGGGGTGATAGGGCAAAACCTCACTAAATCTCTGACTTCTCGGGGGGCTTCTTTCTTCCTCTCCCTCCAAGGTGTGCCTGTTTCAAGTGTCCACTTAGCTCTTCTCTGATCGCTCCATGCAGAGACTTCAGCCCAATGGCTTTACCTGTCCCTCCTTTCTTTTCTTAATTTAAAAAATTATTTTCTTTTTATTAAAAAGGCAGATTTTTACAAAGAGAAGGAGAGACAAGCAGAAAGATCTTCCATCTATTGGTTCACTCCACAAATGTCCACAACAACCAGAGCTGATCCGACTCGAAGCCAGAAGCTTCTTCCGGATCTCCCACACGGGTGCAGGGTCCCAAGGCTTCAGCTATCCTCAGCTGCTTTCCAAGACCATAGCAGAGAGCTGGAGCCAGAAGTAGATGAGCTGGGACATGAACCGTGCCCATGTGGCATGCCGGCGCTTGTAGACAGAGGATTAGCCAATTATGTTATCACATCAGCCCCTGTCTGTCACTGCTGTTCAGGTGCACGCACAGAGGCATGCTGGGACAAGCATGGCCCCTGCTTCCAAGGTATGGAGCTTGAGAAGCCTACAAGGTGTGTGAATGGAAGAGCCCAGCTGACCGATTGCCCCCAGTGTCCACCGATGCATTCTAAAGCAAAAGCTCTATCTAACTTGGTCTTGCCTGATTTTATTCCCTGAAAAAGTTCTTGTCTTAACGTGGCCATATCTGTTTGCCAGAGCAACATGTTTATTTTTCTTTCTTTTTTTTTTTTCAAGTTTGTGGGGTCTCCCACCTCATGCTTCTGTTTGTCTACATTTTATTTACACTATCCTAGCGTATCTTGGGCTGTGGGCTCATGTAAAGAAGACGGTTTCAGGAGTTACTCAGCAGTACTGGCGATGTTGGCGGGCACATGGCAATGCTTGCTGTGGCGGAGTCAGGCCTCTTGCTTTTGGCTCAGGTAAGCCCTGTGGAAGGAGGGCTGGGGGCAGTGTCACACGGGGCCTGTCCACACCACCTCCGGGATGCTGTTCCTCCTTCAGTCCGATGCTGACACCTGGGGAACAAATGACTGCTATCATAAAAGTACAAGCAAGAGTTCTTGCTACCCAAATGTCCCTAAGTGCTCTCTGCCTGCAGATAGAGGGAGGCCACATCAACGCCTCAGCTTCCTTGTCGCAGCTGAACTGCATCTCCCTGGGGAGTCCCATGACTCTCCTGCCCAGTTGAAAGGCAATGTGATAGGGAGAGCAAAAAGCAAACAGATGGATCAACCTGTTGGCTACACTCCAAAGGCCTGTAGCAGCCAGGGCTGGGCCGAGCTAAACCCAGGAACCGTGAAATCTACCTGGATCTCCCACATGGATGACAAGAGTCCAGGATCTTGGGTCATTTTCTACTGCCTCCCAGGTGCATCAGCAGGAAACTCGATAGGAAGTGGAGTAACTGGAACCTGAACTGGTACTTTCAGATGGGTTGTAGGCAGCCCATTCAGTATCCTAACCCACTTTATCACAACACCCACCCCAGGTTAATCTTTTTATGTTATTCTTTCAGGACATACATTTAATGTATATTGCTTTGTCATTTTTTTCAATTGTAATGAGCTGTCTCCAATTGGTTGGCTATTTTTCTATAACATTTTATGGCTATATGGTATTCAGTTAGATGGATAATTTGTTTAATGTGTTCCTTATTATTACATAAATATATTTATTCCCAGTAATAAATAATCCTTGCACATATATCTTTATAGTTATTGACCTGAAATAAATTCCTGGATATGAAATCGCATGACCAGACAGTGTGATCATCATAAGGGTTAATACTGTTATTAACAATTAATAATGATTGTGATATGAAATTCTACTAACATTGGCCCAGTAGGTGGCATTTCCTCTAGAAAGAGCTCTTGGGGGAAAGAGATAGGCAATTTTTATAGTCCCTAAACAAGAACCATTCCAAATTATTGACACCACAGAGCTGTTTGGAATTTTTGAAACACCTTCTTGTAGTCGAACAGTTTTGCACCCTATATTTAAAATCAGACATGGTATTCGCATGTCAGAATTATCAACATGCAGCTAAAAGACAATATACAAATAATTTATTATCGACCAGCGTGTGCATGCACGTGGACATTCTACACTTGATTTAAAAGCTCAGCGTACTGAAGTTTGTTAATTCTCTCCTGGAGAGGTTTTAAAGTCCCAGCGGTCCATGAAGGATTAAGCGGAATGTATGACTCGTATCCTTCACTTGGTTTTAAGAGAAAGGAGTTGTCACCAATCTGTTTTGACCAAATGCCTTATTAAAGACACCACCAAGAAAGGAGCTTGGAAGCCAGGGTAGCCCAGACGCCTCTGGCAGCCCCGTCACTCTGTGCTTTAATAACTCGCTGGCAACATGATGAAGTCATTTATGTTCCAGACTTTGCCTCCTGGTATCTAGATTTTTATAGGTGTTTTGACTGAGGTGTGGAGGAGGCATTTTTTTGGCCGCTGATTTCTATTCCAGATTGTGGGATGTGAATAATTTTGTAAATTAACATCAATGAGTTAGACTGTTCTTTGTTCCCGAAAGCCCCTGGGCTGCCTGTTCCACTGGATGCCCACATTAATTTGCAACCACAGGAAGATGGCTGCTGGGCACATACGCCCAAGTGAAATTTCCTCCTGCAGGTCCCCCCCACCCCCGCCTCTATTTTGGATAACCAGGTAGCCACTAAAGTCTGAGGCAGCGTCCCTTGTGCATTCATAATGCTGGCCAAACCTAGGGCTTCCAAAACTAATATCAGGGAGGAAAGATCCAAACCCTAGTGCTTTTGTGGCTTTTTTTTTTCCCTGGGGCCAGTTTTCAGCCATGTTTCCAATGATCACTCTATACTCCTAGTTATATACTAAACAAATGAACGGTGTGTGCTACAATGATGTTTTTCTAGCCTGTCCATATAGTCTATTAAACCAGAGTTGGCTATTTTCCATCCCTTAGGAGAAGCATTTGGCATAAATAATATTGTCATTTGGGAAGGCTAGACATGGTTTGAAGAAGTGACCTTGTATAAATATTGTCTGAGGTATGACCGAGGCTAAATTATATGACAGGGAGCTAGTATAGTCTGGGCGCTGGGCCCTCCTGGTAATGAAGTTGCTTCTTGTAATAACGGAGCCCTCTGAATTGAGAATGTAATCAAATCCACCAGTGGCTGCTAAAAACACAGCAACCAGCTTATTTATGGACCCACAAGGTCCGGAGGATGGCAAAACAGAGCTGGAATGTCTTTGTTGTCCGATGGTTTTGTCTTTTGCAGAGACAAGATGTCCTAGAAAGTGCCTTTTGTCCTGGCCACAGAACTCCTCTCAGTGTTGAGACTGCTAAGCAGGCCAAGACTCTGTAGCTCTCCCCACCCACGTTTGGGGAGAGTGGCTGGCACCGTGCACGGTCTCGGGGCAGAGCTGGCCACTTGCGGCTGACCTGGAGTATCAGTAGCATGACACAGCCCCCAAAGACAGTTACTTTCCACTCCTTCTCCCAACACTCCGCTTCTGGCTTTCATTTCCTCTTTCCTGGTCTGTTTCGCTCTACTGGCCTCTCAATTATCCAAGATTCTTTCCCTTCACTTTCGCTTTTTCATGAATTGATTCACCAGATTGGTCTTTCAAAAGCACGGACTTATTTGCATCAATCCACCTATTTGCCCTCCCCCCCACCCTTGATAAGGAGAACTGATGGAGTACCAGCTGCATCTTCAAACACTTTTCTCTCTGCTATGATAAAATGTACCATCTTAAGGAGCTGACAGATGTCTGACAGCTAATCACACTACTGAAGATACTTAGGAGACCAAGTGGTACAATGGCTCTGCAGAAAAGAAGTCAGATTCTCTGGGAAGTGGGAAGCAAGATACTGCAGACTGAGGAGCCTGGGAGTTGGCCGGGAAGGTCTTGACTAGATGAAGAGGGGCCAAGCAGTGGGGGGCGGGATGGGGTGGGTATGGTGTTTTCCAAATAGAGGAAGGAGCAAGTCAGTGTAAAGGGAGGCACAGCAGCACCCTTAGAATGGAGAGAGGGCCAGCACGGCCGGAGTAGACATAAAAAACGGCTGTGTGAAGAATTGTGGTCTGTTTTCTACCAGCAGAGGGGAGCTGTCAAAGCGTGCTCAAGCAGAGCTGTGACTGGGTCAGATGCGCCTTGTTCTAGCTGCTTGGCCGGCAGTGGGGCAAGGAACTCACTGCCAAGGCGGAGTGTATTGCTATTGAAGGTACAAACGTGAGGCAGACGGATGTGGGCATGGGTGATGGAGAGTAAAACCCCACAGCCCGATGAGGGGCTTAGGGAAGGAGGAAAGGAAGCTGTGGTGATTGAAAGCTTCCAATTGGTGTGACTGGATTGGCCAATCATTTGCTGAGCGAGAGAAATACTGTCAAACGACTGAGTGTTGGCAGAAAGCATGGAGCAAAAGCTATGAAGCAGAAAGGCATAGTTGATTTTCAGATAGGATGGGGGAGTACGGACTGAGCACCCCTGAATGCTCCAAAGTTAGCAGCCAAAAGGCTCTGAACTTAGGAACTTTTGGAGTGCCAAAATGATGCCCCAAGTGGAAAATTCCACACCTGACTTCATGTTCTGAGTTGCAGGTCAAATGCAGGTGCGGTAATGAATATTGTAGAAAATGACCTCCAGGCTATGTATATAAAGTGTGTGTGTGTGAAACAAGGTGAATTTAAACTTGGGTCCTATTGTAATGTTTGCAAATATTTTTTAAAAAGTTGAAAATGTCAGAAAATTAAAACACTTTCACCTGAGATACTTCTGATCAGGGCCACTCTACCTATAGTGAAAGATAAAGTCACAAAAATGTGGTTGGGAAGGGAGGCAAATTAGGTCATGTAGGTTCCTGTGTGACATGGGAACATGATTTTAACTTCATGACAGTGATCACTTATTTAATTCAAAGGTTAATAGACACATACAGAGAGAGGATTTTCACCCACCGGCTCACTTGCCCAAATGGTACAGTGACTTGAGTTGGGTCATGATGAAGCCAGGGCCCTGGAACTTCATCCTGGTCTTCCAGGTGGGTGGCAGGGGCTCAACTACTTGGGTCATTTGTCTGCTACTTTCCCAGGTGCATTAGCAGGAAGCTGGATCAGAAGACGTGCAACAGCTAGGACTTAAGCCAGAACTGTGATTTGGGATGGCAGCATCATAACCCGCTCTGCCACAATGCTGGCCTCAAGAATTTTAACTTTTAAGTGATGCGGGAAGTTGGTGTGAGGTTTTGAGGAGTTATGCAACCTGAAATATTTTTGAACTATTTCTGTGGCTTCCATACAAATAAAAGACAGTAGGAGAACAAAGATTAAAAAAAGATCGGTCAGGTGACAATTAAAATTAGACAGGAAGAAGATAGTGGTGGTGCCTTTGCCCATGGAAATAATTGAGCAGGTGGTAAGAAATGGTTAGATCCTGGGGGGGGCGGGCGGAAAATTAGCAGAATTTTCTGATGGATTATAGAGAGAAAGGGAGAAATAAATGATGACATCAACCTTTTCAGTTTGAGCTTCTGGTTGGAAGACAGAGTGCCATTCAATGGGTTGCAGAAGACTTTGGGAAAGTCATGAGCTTGACTTTGAGTGTTAGGTTGGAAGCCCTTAACAGACACTGAGTGACAGGTGGAAACGTTTACTGGAAATAAGCATGGATGAGTGCAAATTTGGGTCATTTGGGTATAGCAAAACGACATTCAAACCTATGAGAAGGGGTGAGTTTACCCAGGCAATGAAGAGAATTAGTGCAGATGTTTAGATTAACCGTGAATAAGAATATCATTCCAACCCAGTAATGTTGAAGATCAGCATGACCAGCAAAGAGACATTCCCCTCTCCTTGGCTATACTGAGAAGGGCACAGAATTTCTAGGGTATGATCGTGTCTAAAGATGCACAATTTTGATCTGACTACGAGAAAACAAGAAACCATGCCAAGTCTACAGAACAGCTGGCCAGCACCTTATAGAGTCCAGGCCATGAAGGACAGTGGAGTGAGAAGCCATCACCACTGAGGGGGTGGGGGGAGTAAAAGACGTGACCCAGACTGGAACCCGGAACAGGAAAGGGATGTTGGTGGGAAAAATGCTGAAATTCTGACCATGGCCTTACTTCAATGGGTAGCATGGCTCTCCTGCTGCTCTCCTGGTTCTGATCACTGTGTGGCAGCTCTGTAAGGTGGGAGCATCGAGGGAGGCCAATTCAAAGAAATAGAGCAGAGCGTTCTGTTTCGTTTAGGTCACTTGTCTGGAAGTCTACATGCGTCCTAGCAGAGGAAGTTTCTTTAAATGAAGTTCATGACTTTTAGGCATGGACCCCGCCAGGCCCAGTTTTTCTAGCTTAGCACAAAGACACCATGGACGCAGGCAGGGCTCCCCTCCCCCACAGGTCTACAGCTTGTGTTCAAGACTTCAGACTTAGAGTCAGGAGCCGAGGAAGGATTAGACAGGGTGTGTGGTGGGAGAGAGGGAAACAGGCATGTTTGTCTTAGGGAAAACAAGACAAGAAAACAGAATAAATACTGGGTCAGGCCCGGATTCAGGCAAACACCCAGTTCCTCTCAAGCATTCATCCTGTTCTCCAAACAGAGCTGACCATGAGTTAGTCCATGACTCACGGGGTGTTAGCACATTGTAACGTCTGGCCGGGAAGATCACTCAAATCCCAGAGGAGCATCTTTGAGGATCTTGCAGTGTCCTGTTTTTCTCCTGCCACTCCTAAAATCCAGACTCGACTGTAGAAGGCATTTGAAGCTCAGAGGCCTGAAAAAGCGAGTTGTAGCTGTGTTGTCGCGGCCTCTCCCCTGCTGAAACAATTCCAGGAAAAAAGATTGCAGCTGTGTAGGGACACCAACCCAAGCGAGTGAGGAAATGCCTGGAAGGGACCTCCTAGACATGACGGGGACAGGGCCCCCCTCCCCCTCTTCTGGACTAACCCTGTCGACTCCATCAAATGCCAAAATTCTCCGGGCTGTTACCAACCAGTTAGAGACGGTGACTGGGCGAAGGCACTACTTTTTTTTTTTTAAGATTTATTTATTTTTATTGGAAAGTCAGATAATATAGAGAGGAGGAGAGACAAAGATCTTCCATCCTCTGGTTCACTCCCCAAGTGGCTGCAACGGCCAGAGCTGAGCTGATCTGAAGCCAGGAGCCAAGAGCTTCTTCCGGGTCTCCCATGTGCAGGATCCCAAGGCTTTGGGCCATCCTCGACTGCTTTCCCAGGCCACAAGCAGGGAGCTGGATGGGAAGTGGAGCTGCCAGGATACACACTGGCGCCCATGTGGAAATTTGGTGCACGCAAGCTGAGGACTTTAGCCACTAGGCTACTGTGCTGGGCCCGAAAGATACTACTTTTCATGTTAGGAAAATTATAAAAGGAGTTCATAAAGAAGATAGCAGGTCCCCTGAACAAGAGGACTCTGTGTGCCTGCCTGGAGAAAGAAGACCCAGCAGAAAGATGTGCCAGGGTGCATGTTTGGCACAGCGGGGGAGACACCACTTGGAACACCTTCATTTCATAGCCAAGTTTCAGGGTTCAAGTTCCGGCTCCGCTTCCAGCTAACTCTCACCCTGGGAGGCAGCAGGTGGTGGTTCAAACAGGTGGGCCTCTGCACCCATATGGGAGGTCTGAACTGAGTTTCTATTTCCTGTTTCAGCCCAGATTGTTGTGGTCATTTAGAGATCCAGCAGGTGGACAATTTCTCTCTGCCTCTCATTCTATCTCCCTGTGCTTTGAAATAAATTAGCAAACAAAAAGATGCACTCTGTAACCTCCGCGGCAAACAGGACAAGACTTGGAAAAGGGGGCTGTAATTCCTGGACCACAGGGTGAGATGCCCCCACCCCCATGACTACCCTGCCCCACAACCTGCCCTGGCAGGAGAAGGTGCCTGTCCATGCTGTATTTTTGGAAACCCTGAAAACATGGAGTCCCCTGCAAGTCCTACTGAGCACTCCCAGCGACCAGAGCTGTCCACAGGAGAACACAAACCTCACGCTGGGCTCCTTGCGCCCCTGTTTCTCTTCAGGCGGATCGGTGGGGGGGTCAGAGCACCTCCAGCGGTCAGAGCCTGTCAGAGGCCACAGAAGAGAAGGGTGAGGCAGAAGCGAGAAAGTCATTGGCCTGGATACTCATGGAGCCAGGGTGAGGACCAGCAGCCTCACCTGCGATACCTCTCAGTGCCCTCCAGCCACCAACATCTCATTGCTCTCTGTGAGCCATTTCCCATGTCATAGCCTCGACCGTGTTCGCAAATGAGCTTTGCTTGAGACCCTCTACAGTTTCCTGTAACCCTCCAGAGAGAGCTCAAAAGCGAGGCAACAGGTGAGCGCTCTCCTGTCTGCCTTCACCCTGTCCCAGCCTCGTGCCTGGCTGCTTCTCACAGATCCTGTGCTGTTCCACACGTGGGTCCTGCGCGCAGAAGCTCCGGCCTCGACCTGACGCTGTGTGGCCAGTCTCTCGCCCTCAGCTCTCAGCGCAAAGATGTCTCTTTGAAGAAGTCCTCCGGGATGCTCAGTTAATCACGGCACCCCGTGCGTCCCACTTTTGTCTCGTAGACAATCTGCCCTAGCCACCTCTTCCAGGCGGCAGCCTGGGTCTCCTTGCCAGTGAATCCCCTAGCACCAATCTCCGGAAGTGTTTGCCAAATGACACAATGAAGGGATTACTACTGTGCCAGTGTCCTGATCTTGGCTGATTCTAGATGGGTCCTTTCCCCTGCCTTTCTGTACCTTGCTTAATCCACAGCATGGCTGTATTTAGGAGAGATGTCATTGAAGGACGCATGATGTGCAGGAGAGGTTCGAGGAGGGGAAACTAAAGGAAAGCTTCCGTTTCCTACAGAGGCACAACCCTTCCTGGAACTTCTAGCTTGGGAGTCTTTGGTTTCCCTCAAATCCCCTGTACCTGTCCCCTGGCTAGAGTGCTGGGTGACAGAGCCGCCTACCTGCACTCCTTCCAGATGTCAGCATCATGTGCTGGCTTTTGGACAGGAATACAGCTTTGCTAAGCTTCATTTAACTGATCCAGAAAAAAAACACCTGGGCCTCTGACAGTGCAACAAATGAGAAGCTGTGAATAATGGTCCTTCCAGTTAAAATAAATAAAATGAAGGAAGGGAGAAAAATTAAAAAAAAAAAGTTATGGGGATTTTTGGGATCTTTTTTTTAAAGCTTTATTTATTTATTTGAAAGACAGTGCTACAGAGGGAGAGACACAGAGATCTTGCCTCTGTTTACTTATTCTGCAAATGGCCACAGTGGCAGGTGCCGGGCCTAGCCAAAGCTATGACCCAGGGACTCCATCCGGGTCTCCCATGTGGGTGGCAGGCCCCAAGCACTTGGGCCATCTTTTGCTGCTTTCTCAGATGCATTAGCAAAGATCTGGATCAGAAGTAGAACAGCCGGGACTCGAACTGGCACCCATAAGCAAGGCAGGCAGTGTAGGTGCCACTTAAACTATTGAGCCACAATGTAGGTCCCTGTCTGTGGGCATCTGTTTTAAGTATGTTTCAACAAACTTTACAGTCTTTCAGCTGTTTTCAAATAAACAAAAATCTGTGAATCCCAAAAGTGAAGCTTGGGTCAGGAAAGTTGAGTTATCTGATAGGCTCAACAGCAAGAAGATAAATAGCCTAGAACTTGCCCAAAATAGAGATCAAGTGAGCACCCTCACACCGGTCAGGATCTCAGACCCTTGAACAGGAAGGAAAGCAAGTGAGTGGAGGTTAGGTGGGAGGCATGGCATCCCATGTGGACTCTGTTCATGTCCCTGTTGCTCCACTTTCAAACCAGCTCCCTGTTCATGGCCTGGGAAAGCAGCAACAATGGCCAAGTCCTTGGGACCTTGCACCCATGTGCAAGAAATAGAATACACAATCCTAAAATTCGTCTGTAATCAGGGCCTGGCGCAATGGCTCAGGCCTGGTATGCTCCGGGATCCCACATGGGCTCCGGTTCATGTCTCGGCTGCTCTACTTCCCATCCAGCTTGCTGACTGCGTCCTAGGAAAGCAGTCAAGAATGGCCCAAAGCCTTGGGACCCTGCATCAGTGTGGGAGGCCTGGAAGAAGCTCTGGGCTTCGGATCGGCGCAGCTCTGGCTGTTGCGTCCACTTGGGGAATGAGCCAGTGGATGGAAGACCTTCTCTGTCTCTGCTTTTCTTTGTAAATCTACCTTCCAATAAAATTAAACATATCTTTACATGAAAAAATTCATCTGGAATCACAAAAAATCCTGAGTAGCTAAGATCACCTTGGAAAAAAACAAACAAGACCAAGCTGGAGCTATTCCGTTCTATCACAATGCTGTAATATTCCAAACAGCATGGCACGGGCATACAGAGACAGAGACAGAAACAAACAAAATCACAAAGCCACCTCAGAACAGGTAGTCCAGAAATGAGTGCACGTATTACTCCAGGCTGGAAATCCTGCCTGCACACATGAAGGACTTACAGCCCAAATCCTTGATCACAACTCAATGAAGGCAGAATACAATATCAAAAGAAAATAGAGAAACCCACATGCCCAGACATTTAAAAGTTTCCTGTCAGTCTGAGACTTAAGAAGAAATCATAATGAAAATGGGAAAAATACTTAGAACCAGATTCCAACAAAAAAATGCTGTATATTTAAACTAGCGGGCTACACTGTAGCCAAACTTAGAGGGAAAATCAAAACTTTAAATATTGTAATTATGTCAGGAGAGGAGAGAGCTTGCAATTACTAAGCTGACCATTCAGTTCCAGAAGATAGGCTAGAAGAGAACAGCAAAAACAGAGCAAAGTAGGTGGAAGGAAGAAATAAAGGGGAAAAATGCTACAAACTACATCAGCGAAGTCCCAATTTGAAAAAAAAATTAATAAAATTGACACGTTTCTGACAAGATTATTTAAGAATACTAAAGAGAATTCACTAATAAAAATATTAGAATAGAACAGGAGATGTCATCATTTGCAAATCTTAACAAAAATGTAACAGGAAAAAGGAGACATTATGAACAACTTTAGACACATAAATTTGAAAGCTTAAATGAAATTGATTGCGTCCTAGAAAAATATAACTTCTAAAAACTGATTCATGGGTGTTAGGGCCACAGCAAAGCACACTAAACCTCTTCCTGTGGTGCCAGCATCCCATGTAGCTGCCAGTTCATGTCCCAGCTGCTCTACTTCCGATCCAGCTCCTTGCTAATGGCCAGAAAGCAATGGAGGGTGGCTTGAGTCCTTTGCCTCTGCACCCACGTGAGAACTGGAAGAAGCTCCTGGATTCTGGCTTCAGAATGGCTCAGCTCTGATAACTACCACCATCTGAAAAGGAAACCAGTGGATCAAAGAGTTTCCCTTTGAGACTAATATCTAGGATTTACAAAGTGCTTCAGAAACCCAGGGACAGAAAAAACAAAACAAAACAAAACAAACAAACAAAAAACACCACAACCGTGTAACAAAATGGGCAAAGGAAATGAACGGATGTTTTTCAAAAGAACAGATTCAAATGTTTAACAGACATATGAAAAGATGCTCAGGCTTCCTAGCCATCAGGGAAATACAAATGAAAACCACGTTGAGCTACCACCTAACCCAGTGAGGCTGGCCTACATTCAGAACTCAACTAACAACACCTGCTGGCGTGGATATGGGGAGAAAGGTCACCCTCCTTCACTGCTGGTGGGAGTGTAGGCTAGTACAACCACTGTGGCAATCAGTATGGAGAGTGCTTGGAAAATTACAAATAAACCTGCCATGTGACCCAGCTATCCCGCTCCTAGGAATATACCCAAAAGAAGTGAAATCTGCAAATGAGAAGGGGATCTGTAATGTTATATTTACAGGAGCACTATCTACAATATTAAAGACATGGAAACAATCCAGATGTGCGTCCAAAGAAGAGTGGAAAGAAACTGTGGTACATCTACTCCATGGAATATTATTCAGCTAATAAGAAGAATGAAATTATACCATTTACAACCAGGTGGTCCCAATCAGAGACCATTATGCTCAGTGAAATGAATCAATCACAAAAGAACAAATACCATATGTTCCCTCTTATATAAAGAAGCCAACATGAAAGTGTAACTTCAATAATCTGATACGTACTGTTTTTTGTTTGGTTGTTTGCTTTTTTGGCTGTATCCCATGTGTTTTTAAGTTTTTTATTTCAGTTTTGTTTATTCCAAATAATTTCTTTTCTCTTGTCAAATTCATCTCTGGCTCATGGATTACACGGTGGCATCATTTTTCCCAAGAGACTTTTGTGTTTCCTTTTTGTCACTCATGTGTTGTTCAGTGGTACATTTTTTTCATGGTGCTGTGATTTGTTGTTGATGTTGTTGTTGTTGTGACTGTTCTAACTCATACCAGTTATTGACCTGGTTTCATGGCTTCTCCATTATGGAAGTGTATAGTGATGCAGTACTGGGGTCTATCATATACAGATGTGGGGGAATAACACAACATGCATTCCTACTTTCAGACAAAAGATAGATTCCCAATGAAACTCCTGGACATGTGTAAACATTGGGATGCTGGACTGTCTGACTTTGTACCAACAATTTCGGGGTACACTTAAATAAGAGACTAATATTCTATGATTACGTATGAAGGACTACACCATTGTAGTAAAATGGGGAAAATCGGTCAGAGGGTGGGAGTTTGAGGGGGAATCCTAGCCTATGCAAAATTATACCACATAATTCAGAATTCAAAATAAAATATATTAAAAAAAAGGTACCCTCTCTCAGTAATTCTTTCATTTAAAATAAATGCATTTTTAAAAAACTGAGTCAAGAAACCAGTTCTAATCCCAGCATCCCTGCTTCCCATCCAGCTCCCTGCTCGTGGCCTGGGAAAGCAGTAGAGGATGGCCCAAAGCCTTGGGACCCTGCACCCATATGGGAGACCCAGAAGAAGCTTTTGGCTCTTGGCTTCGGATCAGCTCAGCTCTGGCCATGGAGGCCACTTGGGGAGTGAACCAGCAGATAGAAGATTTTTCTCTCTGTCTCTCCTCCTCTCTGTAAAATCTGCCTTTCAGACAGAAAGAATATTTTTAAAAAGACCTTCATTTAGTATCTATTCATGATTTAAAAAAAGAAACTGGAATTGAAGGCGATTTACCTAAGTTGGAAAATAGTATCTACAAGCCTTCCTGTAGGAAATCTGAAGGTTAAGGAAGGATTGGAGGCCCACTGCAGCATTCCGTAGTTTACTGAAAACCCTAGGCGTGGCAGTCAACTAAAACTGAAGTACAATGAGATCAGTTACACACCTAGAGCTTAAACAAAACTTCAAACTTTGAAAACCCCTAAGCATCTACAGAAGAGGTGAGCTTTACAAAAGCATGTGATATAACTGAGCTGATTGTATTCATGATATTACCAGTAATTAGCAAAATACATTGTTTAAAAGGATGAGTGTATATGGAAATATCAAAATGAATACAGGAACTAGCCTAACCAGAAGATGTGGAAGTATTTGCTATAGAAATATATTGAAGGACATAAAAATATCTAAGTAAATGGGGATACATGGAGGTTTTCTCAGTTGGCTGATTCAAAGCTTACAGATAGATAATAAAGAATCAACACAACTCCAATTAATATTCTTTCGAAGATTTTTCTAGAACTCGACAACTTCACGCTCGAATTTTTGTGGCTGTGTAGATGATGGTCAAGAACAGCCATTACTGCCTAGAATGATTTCTGTCAGATATGCGTACATCCTGAAGTCATAGGAATTAACTCAGTGTGATATTGGTACAAGAATAGGTAATTGACTATGAGACAGAAGCCAGGGTTATAAACAGAGTCTTCAAGCCACATGTGGAGACTTAGCGGACACTCATTGAAGACCTGCACAAAAAGAGATAAATGGTGTCGCGACAATGGGTTATTCACACGGACAAACCCAAAATTAGCCCCTTCCTATATCACCCGGAAGTGTCCAGTGGAATAAAGACATGGCGATGAAAATTTTTATAGTTAAAAACTTTTAGGAGACTAATTTGGAGAGTATAGATGTGGTAACTCTTGAGGCAAAATATAAAAACATGCACTATAACAGGAAAACTAGAAAATTCAGTTATATTAGAAAGGATAAAGTGAAAAGAGAAATTAAAAAGATGAGGATGATGTTTCAATACATAAATCAAAAAATACCAGTACCCAGATTATGTTAAGAATATTCTATAAATCTATAAGAAAAAGAAACACAACCAATGAAAATGGGTAAAAGCAAGCAGCTGATAGAGAGAAGTTCTATCTTGTAAGTATTCATCTTTTTTTAGTAATCAAGAAAATGCATATTTATTACACACCCACTGAATGGTAAAAAAATTGATTCTGAAAAACCTAAATAATGGCAGCTATGTGAAGAAATGAGGTCTCTAATTGAATAGTAGCAGAAATGTAAGTTGATATATTTACTTGCAAAAATACTATACCATTCATTCATAAAAATTTAATATGTACATATTCTAAACCCATCTGACAAAGAGAAATCACACATGTATAATCAGACTTGTAGAATGGAGTCACTAGAAGCTCTGATAGATAATTTTTCAGGTGTCCATAAAGAAAAGAATGGATCAATCATATTATATTTATAGGACAGATAACATTCACTCACCTTTATATAAGATACATCACCAACTAAAGGAAGGCTCAACTTGGTGAGACAGTGGCAAACGCCAAATGGCATAAAATGTCTGATGTGTCAGGCATTTAAGGAGTGCTTAGCAGGACATGTGTCTAAAAATCTGGACATAGAATAAGATGACCATTCCCTGAAGCCACTGCTGGGAGTGGGGCAGGAAGGCCCTGCGGGCTGGGCTGTGGACAGGGGCATGTGGGCTCCAGAGGTACCCAAAGGGGTACACTCAGACATGGGCTGGGTCCCACACAGCCCTGGAGTAATCTGCCCAGTGAAGCGAGATGTGTTCCAAAACACAGCATGTTTACAACTTCTTGGCTTGATACCACTGTCTTTTATTATTATTATTATTATTAACTACATTGTCTTTTTTTTTTTTAAGATTTATTTTATTTTTATTACAAAGTCAGATACACTGAGAGGAGGAGAGACAGAGAGGAAGTGGAGCTGCCGGGATTAGAACCAGCGGCCATATGGGATCAAGGCGAAGACCTTAGCCACTAGGCCACGCTGCCAAGCCCTACATTGTCTTTTATGACACAGTTTCATAGGCTCTGGGATTCCCCCAACCTCTCCCCATGCCCTCCCCCCATGGTGATTCCTCCACCTTGTTGCAGTATTACAGTTCAAATTCAGTCAAGATTCTTTCATTGCAAACATATATCAAGCATAGAGTCCAGCATCTCATCGTCCAGATAAATTCAACGGTTTCTTGGGGAGACCATCTCTGGTCTGAAGGCAGAGCTGGCAGAATATCATCCTGATCAATTAAAAGCCACAACGTAACATCAACAATAATTTACAACATTATGGAATGGAATTATTTGACCTGGTATTGAGTAACCAATATGTTAAAAAATGCAAGTTCTTAACCGTATCCTCTGACTACTTCATTGACATTTCAATTTTAGTTTATATACAATCAGCTGCTATACACCTTAAAATGGCTATAGGGTACTATTCAGCTGTCTCGTGTCTATTTTCATTTTAGTATTTAGCCTTTTATAGCGTTGAAGCATAATTTTGCTGAACTTGGCAGATTTTAGGATAGTCTAAACTGGGTTATAACTCTAACAAGGCATATGTCAACAATTGAGGTGCAGAACAGTTTTAGGAGGGGTGTGCAGAGAAATCTTCAATACCTTAGTGAGGCATAACAAATCTTTGTGTCCTACCTATCTAGTAAAGTATGTGTGAGTCCACACTGACCGTTTCCTGTCTGGTTCTAAGCTTTCCTTGTTGTTCTCTGTCTAATTTTTTGTTTGCTTGTTGAGGGGGGAACCTCCAGAGCGACCCTGATGGTCATTGCAAGAGAGGGTGGGGACCCAAAGTTGGAACTAAGTAAGGACCAGAGAAAGTTCCTTTCCCAAGTCCCGAAGGAAGTTTACTGTTCTTCTGTTTCTTCGAACCACTCAGGGCTCCTGGCTGTTGTTCCGATGACCTTGGATCCTGCGAAGAAGGATCTGGGTTTCTTCCAACCCATGTGGTAGATCCAAACAGGGTGGATGACCTCAGAGTTCTCGACCTCCAAAAGCACTCCAATTCCCCGTGGTCTCCTTCTGATACCACTGTCTTAAAAGTGCTAGCCCAAATGCCTTTCTTCTTAGCTACCAATGAGCCCCAGGACAATGTTCTCTCCCCAGGAATAAATCCCATTCTGTAAAGAGATGATGCCAACCTTCACTGTGTCCTTCCCCACTTCTCAGGCCTTCAGGGAGTGGTATGGCCACCAAGCAAAGCTTGTCCTTCTCCAACCAATGAGCAGAGGGCCTCACACACCGACTCCAAGTCAGGTCTTGCTGTACACTGCAACTGTGTACCCACTGAGTGCGAGACACTTGGTTGCTTCTGGGTGGAACTGTGTCCCCCCAAAAGGTCATGGAAGTCCTGATGCTAAGACCCATGAACTTGACCTTATTGGGACACATAGTCTTCACAGATGATAAAAGGTTAAGGTAAGCTCCTCAGCATGCACTCTCCTTCTATGGTGTCCTTCTCAAAGAGGAAAAGTGGACACTAAGGAAGGTACCTAGGAGAGTGGCGTTCTAGCACCATAAGCCAAGGAGCTTCCAGGAGTTGGGAACAAGAGGCTACTGTAGATGGAACGTTTATGTTCCTCAGGAGCCCTGCCCCATTTGTATGCTGAAATCCTAACTTACCTGTCTGAGGGGATCCTGGGGTGGGTCCTTCCAGATGTGGTGAGATCTAAGGGTGGATCCAAGGTAAATGGACCCCAGAGGGCTCCCAGAAGACACAGTGAGAAGACGTCTGTAAACTTGGAAGAGGTATTTCCCCTGCTATGCCAGGCATTAGCTTTGACCTCCCAGTTGACAAAAGTGGAAGAATCAGCCTCAGTGGCTGCTACTGCCTGTGGTTCTTTGTTTGAATGCATGAAGGCGGGGTCCCCAAATACCCTTTGCTCTCACCAAGGGAGCATGGCCCTGCCTAACCTTGACCTCAGATCTGCAGAAAGTGAGCTAGTAAATTGCATGGTTGAAGCCACCAGTTTGCTGTCCCATGTTTCGTCAACCCTGGGAAATGAATATAAATGGACACATAAATGAACATGATATCACTTCCTGCCTCATGAAGTTTACTGCCCTTTAAGATGTGGACAGACTGGATATGGCTGCAGTATCCCTTGGCACAAGTGTGAACTGGGGCTGTTGACACCTAGCCAGGCTAGACTCCAGAGTTTGGGTTGGGCCAGGTTCAATCGCAACACATACCAGTACACACTACGGTTGGGATTGGATGCCTGCTGGTCTGGGCTACTCTGTAACCCTCACCAGCGTCAGCTGGAATTGGGGGCAGACCAGGCTGGGCAAGGCTACAACACCCACTGGCAAATGCCAAGGTGACATGGACCATGCCAGACTGGGTCACAGCACCCAACTAGCACACGTGAGAACCAGGGAGGGAGGGGGCAAAGCCAGTAGGGGAATGTGGAGGACTCCCCTGCTGGACAGTCACTCCCACTGGAGAGCATGAGCTGGGATGGGGCAGACCAGACCAGGCAGGGCTACAACACCTGTGGGCCTCATGTGAGCTAGATCAGGGATAAGCCAGGCTGGGCTCACTGTTCCTACTGGTGTACGCATGAATTAGAGTGGGTGAGGGTTGGTTGGGCTTTGCCACAGCTTCAGGTGGCAGAGGCTAGCACTGGGGAGCTAATTCTGTCAAGTTAAACTTCAGAACCACCTAGAGAGTGCATAATCCGGGAGTGGGAGTGACCTAGGACAGAAAAACTGGGTGCCTGCTTCTTGGGTTACCACTCCCACTGGAAAGCATGAAAACCAGGACTGAGGCAGGGATTGCTGGACGAACAGCAATATGTGTGTGGGCTGGATAGTGGGACAGGTTGGGTTGACATGTACAAAAGCTAAACGGGATGTAGGACAGACTGAGCAAGTCTGTGGTACATACTGGCAAGCATGGGAACCAGGGTAGGGGACAGGCTTGGTGGGGGTTATGGGGAGTCACCCCGACTAGGCTGCAGCTCCTACTGGTTTGCGTGAGGGCCGAGTACGAAGTGGGCAGGATCGGGCTGGACTTGCAACACCCATCGGTTCGCGTAGAAGACAAGGCTGGAAACAGAACTGACCCAGCAATTGCAACCACCAGCACTTGCATAAGCTGATTGGGGCGACAGTCTGTGCCGGATCCTGTACTGACAAGCACACATAAGAATCAGGTCTGGGATCACCTCAGACGAAGTTTCTTTGGAGATCTCTCCAACTGAATTGCTGATCTTAGAACCCCAAAAATGAAGAGACTATGTCAGCCAGTAGATTCTGAATAGATTTCATCGTGCTTGGAATAGCGAGATTGGCAGCAATTCAGAACTATTGAACTATCAAAACTTCATGAGCTAAACCCTCAGAGCATGCCCTACATTGGGGACCTGGAATGGGTGGGAGACTGGGTGGGGCTTCTCCCTTTATCTCTCCCCTTACCCTGGATACAGAAATAATAATAATAATATTAATGTGGAAACAATGGTCTTACCCACTTTCCTGTAGCTCATCACCCTTTGTGCCCTAATCAACTATGTAAAGAGTATTAAAATAAAAGAATTTTTAAAACTATTAAAAAAAAGATGTGGACAGAAACAGCCATCTTTCAGATTGGATGAAATAAGGACATCAATAAAAAGGGAGGAGAGTGATTAGGTTGCACCTGCCAGGGACTACCCCTACCTGACGCTAGACTGGGCACAACCAGTAACACCATTTTAGATGATGTTTTTGGGAAGGATCGAGTGTCAGGGAAAGGTGAGTGTGATCATTGTTTCCAAACTTTCTATTTCTTCTTCTCATTTCTGTGGGGATGGGGGAGATAGGGGAGGAACCATACCCAGCCTCCCAACAGCTCCAGTACCTGGAGATGGTGAATGGCCACCCAATATCAACCCAATGTCCTGATGTGGCACACGCTCCTAGGGTTCTGCCCAGGTGGTTTCAATATTTCTGAAATGCTCTCATACTCGCTGATCCAGGGTTGAGGGAAGCCTTCCAATGTCTGTTGGCTGACACAGTTGGCCTTAGAGTCTCCATTTGACCAGGTTTTTGCTGTCATCAAGAATATCAGATGCTATCCATTTTTTCTTCCACATGCTGATCATTTATTCACAGGGATGCACAGACTATATTAAGTATATGGTAATGGAATCAAATAAATCCAAGCTCTAATTTTAGTTCAGTTGAGTGCCTTGTCATGGAAAAGCTATACTGGCTCACTTATCCCATTGGTAAAATGAGAATAGTCATTCCTACTGCACGGAGGCATTATATAGATCAAATCACATAATAAAAGAGAATATGATGTTGGTTCTTCATATCCATGGATTTTGCAGATTGAAAAATGGCCACGGTACTCCAGACATTTTTCATGTATTTTATCCCAAACAACACAATATAACAACTATTTACATTACAAATTGTGAGTAATCCAGAGATGATTTAAAATGCAAAAGAAGGCACCCAGAACGGTAGCTCAGCAGCCAAAGTCCTGGCCTTGAACGTGCCAGTGTTCCATATGGGCGCCGGTTCTAATCCTGGCAGGCCCGTTTTCTGTCCAGCTCGCTGCTTGTGACTTGGGAGAGCAGTCAAGGTCAGCCCACCGCCTGGGGATCCTGCACCTGCATGGGAGAGGCTCTGGGCTCCTGGCTTCGGATCAGCGCAGCTGTAGTCGTTGCGGCCTCTTGGGGAGTGAATCATTGGACAGAGGATCTTCCTCTTTGTCTCTCCTCCTCTCTGTATGTCTGACTTTCTAATGAAAGTGAATGTATCTTTTTTTAAAAATGCAAAGGAAGATGTGTGCTTGTTACATGCAAAGGATACCATTCATATACAAGTCCTGCTGTTTTATCTAATGAGCACTCACAGCCTGTAGTCCTCACAGGGTTCCTGGAATCAATCCCTCTGGGATACTAGGAGATGATACATTTCTTTTCTTTTCTTTTCTTTTCTTTTCTTTTCTTTTCTTTTCTTTTCTTTTCTTTTCTTTTCTTTTCTTTTCTTTTTTCTTTCCTTTTCTTTTCTTCTTCTTCTTTTTTTTAGATTTATTTATTTTTATTGGAAAGTCAGATTTGCACTGAGAAGGAAAGACAAAGATTTTACATGCACTGGTTCATTCTTTAAGCGGCTACAACGGCCAAAGCTGAACTGATCCGAAGCCAGGAGCCAGGAGCCTCTTCCGGGTCGCCCAAGCAGGTGCAGGGTCCCAAGGCTTTGGGCCATCCTCAACTGCTTTCCCAGGCCACAAGCAGGGAGCTGGATGGGAAGTGGAGCTGCCGGGATCAGAACTGGTGCCCTTATGGGAGCCTGGTGCATGCAAGGCAAGGACTTTAGCCACTATGTTACCGTTCTGGGTCCTTATTTTCTTTTTAATACAGTGCCTAACTCATACTGTGTTGTATGCATGGAGATGGCCACCACCAGCAAGGGCAATTGAGGTAACCTTAGTATTTGTTCAATACAACCATATTTTATCTGCTTATGAGACAAATGGTATATTAGAGATGTAAAAATAACACTATGGTTCCTATCTCGAAGGTAAGAAGACAGACAGAAATAGAAGCAAGAAATTATGAAAGAACAAGCTTAAGTACTGATGGAAAGTGATCCAAAGGAGAGCCATCCCGAAGGAAGGATTGGGGTGGATGCATAAAGGAGTTGCTGCTTGAAATGAATGGAATTTTTAGTAGATATTTTTATTTATTTGAAAGAGTACGCAAAAATAGAGACGCAGATTGTTCATCTGATAAATAATTTCCAAAAGCCTGCAGTGGCCATGGCTTGACCTGACTGAAACCAGGAGTGTAGAGCTCTTTGTGGGTCTCCCATGTGTGTGCAGGAAACCAACTACTTGGGCCAGCCTCTGTTGCTTTCCCATTACCAGGGAATTGGAGCAGTGATGGAGCAGCCAGGATTCAAATCATATGAGATCCTGGTGTCTCAGGTAGTGGCTTAATTTGTTGCACCACAGTTCCGATCCCCTTGATACAAGTCTGGAAGTATGAGTAAGAGTTTGCTGGCGAGAGGGCCATTCCAAGTTGCTAGAAGGAATACATACAAGATAACAGAAGCAAGAGAGTGGATGGCACTTGGAAAAGAGCAAATGCTTTGGAACAATAAGAGCCCACCCCTCCTCAGCAAGAAGAGCATTCTGGGAAAAAGGGCAAAGGCCATGTCACAGAAAGCTTCCTAAGCCAATCAAACGATTGTGGACCTCATCTACTACCAGTGGAGAGCTTTTGTGAGACTTTCAGAGAGTAACAAAGTGATGTAGTAATTGCTTTTAGACCTATCACCTCAGTATTCATGTGGACAGAAGAGGGAAGGAAACAAGTTAGGAAGTGACTGCTATGTTAGTCAAGACCACAAACTGTGAAGACTAACTGAGTCAATGGGGGGAGGGGAAGGGGAGTCATAAGGGGTGGACTCGAGCGACAGAGGACAGCCCTTGTTGACATCTGTGATGACCTGTGGCTGCCAGGAATGTCTTGATCATCCTTCCAGTGGTTGGGGAATTTCCAGCTGATGAATCCATCTTCTCCAAGAAAGAAGCCAGACACTCTGTGTCCCAGCCTCCTTGGCACCTGGGTGCCAGCATGTGACCAGGGTCCTCCACCATCTTCTCCTGTCAATAGGACTTGGACTTGGGAAAAGGGGAGTGAGGGAGGAGACATTCCATGGCACCCGTTCTGACAAGGAGGGTTGTGACTGCCTGGATTTTGAGAGACGATGATCCTAGCCACTGTTTGTTCACACAGAGTTGATGTGCAACCTGAGAATTTCCACAGGACAGCTTAGCAGGATGATGTGGACATGGTTTCTCAGTACCAAGCCACGAACACTGGCCTTGGGACTTTCCTGTAGAGTCTATGTGTTACCCAATCACTTACCAAATTCATTTTTACTGCTTAAATTAGCTATAGGGGTTTTTGTTGTTTGTGAGACTGAACTCCTATCACGTACAGGTGGGACCCAGTCTCTTGTCTGTCTTTCTTGGCCCAAAGCGACTTTGACTGTCCTTGATCAAAAGAAATTCAGTAAATTGATAGAGTGGTATAGCTGGTCCTGCAAGCTTCTAGTCATCATAGTCAAGAGGTCGTTTTCTTCTCCATTTTCTTGTTCTACACTGATGGCCAGTACTGTCTAGAAGGGTTTGTTTAGGGGGAATTCCAGGTCTGGGGAAGAAGGTAATTACTACTGGCATGCAACCCCTGAACTAACTGAACCATACCTGGGTATTATTGTAAAAATTCCCCAAAGCGCATAGTATCACTGACCAATCAATGCAAGGTCATGGGTACCACCGACCAACTGGCAACTTGGACAGGAGCTGAACACACACCTCTTGGCCCCAGTCTGGCTCTTTAAGAACGTTCATCACTAAGTTCCTGAGGGGCCTGGAAATAAAGCAATATCTGCTTAGATGTTTGCTCTGTGCTTTGCAATAAATCCCGACTTTGTTCCACCACTCTGTTGAGGGTGGTTGGCTTTCTATGCACAGGGGAAATGGTCCAGGAGTGGAGATCACCTTCAACTGGTTTAGGAAGTTGTTCTAAAATATTTGCAACTAAAAACACAACTGGTACAAGCAGAACAGATTAGGATGAGGGAGAGGTGAAATTTAGAATGACACAGTGACATCCCATTTCTATCCTAAGTATGCTTGGGAATTACTGAAAGAATCTTATGAGGGAGAATAAAGAGTTCAGCTTCAACATGCTGAGTTTGCCTTTTGGTCCAAAGACAATGAGTGAAAAATACTCAACACCAGCAGAGAACGTTAAGAAGGATTTAGGACATGTCAGAATACTTCTTCAACTAGTATTAATTGAGTACTTCAAATGTTCCAGACACTAGAAGAAGTAATATTGAATGCTTTAAGATTCTCATTCTCACAACACTGATCATCAATCAGAAATAAGTAAATATAAAATGTGATCTTGAAAGCAGCAAATGCTACAAAGTAAGCAGGATCAAGAGTGATGCTGGAGATGGGATGGAGGAACGCTTTTGGACAGTGTCTAGGGGTAATGCTGTCCCAGGGAGTGACAGATGAATAGGACTGAAGAGTCCCTCCAAAGGTCTGAGGACAAGGAAAAGCAATCTAAGGAAAGGAAATGGTAAATACAGAGGAAAATAGGCTGAGGATGCCTGAGGAACAGCAAGAGGGTGAATTTGGCTAGAGTTGACCTTGGAGAGGTGAGGAGGAACCAGGGCTTGTAAAGTTTAGATTGCTGACCATGATGAGGAATTTCCCTTTCATTCCAAGTTTGGTGAGAGGCGATCTGAGGGTTCTGGGCAGGAATAGAAATGAGGTAACTTAAGCTTTTACAGATCACAGTGATACGTGGAGTCACTGGAAGAATAAAGAATACGAAAAGGTAGACTAGCTAAGAAGACTTCAGGCAAGGGGTGATGGTGATTTGGACTGAAAAGGCAATAGGGAAGTGGTGTGGTGGCTGGATGTTGGTAGTTGTCAAAGGCATGGCTAATAAGACTTGCCAGCAGAATTGCTTGCATGTTATACAAGCAAAATCTTGGATGATTGCTGTATTTTTGGCCTCAGGAACAAGATAATTAGGAGTGTGACCTACGGAGGGAGGTACGTGAGAACAGGTCTGGGGAGTGGTGGTGGAAAGTATTTTGGTTTGGATTTAAGTTGGAATGTTGGAATTTAAGTTGGAACCAGAGTGGAAAGGTTGAAGTTAGGTTTATCAGTTTGGAAATCATCATCTCAGAGACAGTGTGTGGTGCCACAAATCTGGATGAAGGCACCAGAGTGAGGGTGCAGAAGAGGAAGAGGGCGTAAGCCTGAACTTTTGGTCCTGTACACAGGTAAAGGGTTAGCAGATGAGAAAGAGTCATCAGTGAGTAGGGAGACAACAGGTGATTGCAGTGTTTCCAAAGTCGTCTTAACATCTTTTTTTAAAGTAGGGGTTTGCAATAGGGTATAGTAGCTTAAACCCTCACCTGTGGTGCCAGCATCCATATGGATGCTGGTTCAAGTCCTGGTGCTCCACTTCTGATTCAACCTCCTGCTAATGTACCTGGGAAGGCAGTGGAGGATGGCCCAAGTCCTTCGACCCCTGTATCTACTTGGGACATCTGGAAGAAACTCCTGGTTGCTGGCTATGGACCAGCGCAGCATCAGTTTTTGCAGCCATTTGGAAGTGAGTGGGCAGAGAGAGCTCTGATTCTTCTTCTCTCTGTGTAACGCTGCCTTTCAAATAAAAACAAATAATCTTAAAGAAAATAAAAAATTAGTTTCAAAATGGAAGGAGTAATCAATAGCTTCTAGTTTCCCCTGAGAGATTAAGTAAAGAAAGGTCTAAGATCTGACCTTGGTAACAAGGACATTGCTGGTAGGACCTTGACAAGTACAATTTGATACAGCTCTGGGGATCACGGACTAAGTAAAGTGGGTTCACAAGTGAGTAGAGGGGCCAGCATTGTGGTATACCAGGTTGAGTCACCATCTTCAATACTGGCATCTATATGGGGACATCAGCTGAACTCTCGGATGAGCTACTTCATATATATATATAAATCAATCTGAAGCCAGGAGACACAAATTTTTTCCAGATTTTCCACTTGGGTACAGGGTCCCAAGGCCTTGGGTCATCTCCCGCTGCTTTCCCAGGCCATAAACAGGGAGCTGGGTGGAAAGTGGAGCAGCTGGGACAGGAACTGGTACCCACATGAGATCCTGGCAGGCCAAGGATTTTAGCCACTAGGTCATCATGCTGGGTCCACAGCTGAGCTCCTTCTGATCTAGCTTCTTGTTAATATCTTTGGAAAGCAGCAGAAGTTGGCCAAGCGCGTGGGCCCCTGCCATCCACTTGGGAGATCTGAATGAAGGTCTTGGCTGCGGTCTGACCCAAGCCTGACCGTTGCAGCTGATAGACGAGCCATTCACCTCCCACTACCCTTTCTCTCCCTCATTCTCTGTAAATGTGCCTTTCAAAAAAATAATAATAAAATAAAATAAGTGAATAGAAAGTTAGAAAGCAGAGCTATGGATTATAATGCTCTCACAAGTGGTAAGGACAGTGCAACAAGGTGGCAGGGGGACAAGAGTACAGCTCTTAGGTAAACTTGTGGATGTGGCTGAGATTTCCCTGAGAAAATGTGCTGATGACAATGAGGAGAGAGCTTAGAAGCACTGCTCTCCGAGAAGGAAGAGGAGGAAATCTCTTCGTACAGGGAGGCACTGCTGAGGAAAATATTCACTTTTCAGAAAGAGGGGTTTTAACAACAACCTATGCTGGCGGGGGGAAGGAGCCAATAGAAGCAGAGAAGATGTTGGCTGGCAGGGAGGGGGCTGACAGCTCGAAGGGACAGCTTGAAGCTGACAGCTTGAAGGAGGGGTGATGTTCCCTCTGAGACAGCAGGAAGCAGGCAAGACATAAAGGAGGGAGGCCGGGGAACAGTGCACCTCAGTGACAGGAAGTGTTCACCTGCTGGTGTGTTCTGCCTGAGCGGTGGCGGTGGAGGAGCACGTGATGGGAATTGGTGGTAACCAAGTGGTAAAGACAGCTTCAGGGGCACAGTCCCGGTGTGTTCACAAACAGCCTGATTCTCATCTACCCAGTTTGTGTTTGTACAGCCCAGCAAACTTCCCAGCTCCCGTCCAAGAAGCTGTCTTTTGCTTCATCCCTCCCGTCGTAAATCCCTTCTCCAATCCTGCCTGCAGCCTCGGGGAAGCTCCCTGTCACGGGTGAGTTATGAAAGGAATCTTTATCTTTCCTTTCTGGCACATGTCTTTCCCCAGGAGGTCTCTGCTGAGCCCACCACAAGCAAAACACAGAAGATAGGAAAAGCAGAAAACCAAGGCAAGGAATTCAAAAGACAAGCACGCAGCAATGCAGGATCAATTCTTAAAAAGCTGCAAGTGAACTGAGTATGTACTAGCTGTGTGCTGCCCACACCTGGGTTTAAATGTCTGCAGGGCAGGGATTGTCTTGCTTTGTGTCTTTGTAGACGTGTTGGATCCTTTGGATTCTAGTTCTTGGGTCCAGGTGAGCAGTAAGTGGTCTTGGGACAGTTATGAAGTCTTGCAGGGCATTGGTGTCCCCAACTGGAAAACAGCCCTGGTAGTTGAACCACCTTCACAATGACTGATTTATGAGGGCAATAGTAACTGCTAGCTCACAGTGTTCGGCCTGCTCTAAGAATGGAGGCATGGTGTTGGCCTCTAACCCTCTTAAGAAGTGAGGGCATGTCCTGTGAGAGCGGGAGGCAGGATCCTGAACTGTACAAAGCTTAACCTTAGGTTCTTTGTCATTGCGTACGATAATCGCGAACCTGTTGCCTGGGAGCTACAGAAGGACAACAGTGCAAGGCTGGTGAACACAGAGCGTCCTGGTCCCTTTCAAGCCTGCTGCCTTTCTGGAAACCTGTGCTCCCATGCCTGGTCCCTGATGATCTGCAGTGCCTCCTCAGAGTGTGGGCTCTTTTTGCTGCTTCTCCTGTCTGGGGAAGTCCTCCTGCCCAAGAACTCACACCTCTCCATTAAAGACAAAAAAATTAGCCTAACCAGAAAACTTAAGCTATCATCCTTCATCCAGGCAGTCCTTGCCTTCCATAGAAGGTGTCAGGAGATAGCATAGCTCAGTGGCTAGGGACACTCTAAGCTGGTAGGGGATGGCAGAGCCCACAGTGGACAGAGCTGTGGATGTGGGAAATCACAGGTCCCCACGGCCACGCTGCTTGGAGCATTTAGGAGGGTCATTCTGGAAAGGATTCAATTGATCTAAACTCTGGAAAATGGAAACTTGTACACCTGGATGTGCACCAGGCTTGTATGCAGCACTGGACTCTAACGATCTCTCTGGAGAAAAGGCATAAGATCTTTCGGTCTGGGAATAAGAACAGTGGGAGTTCTTTAGGACTATTGTATGGCAAATAGGCATATTTGCTGCTGGCAAATGTGTGTGGTTTGTATAAATAAAAAGCCACACACACTTAATAAAACCCAACTATTCTTGTTTTCCCTCAACACTTTACAGCGTCATTTCCTGGTGCCTCTTCCAGAAGTAACTAGAGACTTCATTTTTTCCCCTGTCCATCCATTACTGAGACTCTGGGGATTGTTCATTTTTGCCTGTCATTTAATTCAAGGTCAATTCTAACAAAGGGACATCTCAACACTCTTGGTGGGTTATTTTGTAACTGAGAAAACGACCAACAGAATAGTCACAATCCCTGGCTAGAGAGACATGACAATCCATCAGAACACAAGATCTCTCCTAGGTCAGGAATGGGTAAGAGAAAGAGAATGAGTAAAGGTATTCTGGTACAACTGAAGAAAGCCAAATATAGATCGTATATTACTGATTAATCAGGCTGTCGACCAGCGATGTCATCAATTGGAACTTACCAGAAGAGCAGTATCAACCCTACCCAGGTAACTTATGTGCATGGTAAAGACTGAGTACTGTATCAGTCAACATTATTGTATCAATGCTATTTACATTTCTTGTGTGTGATAGTGGGATACTAGAAGAATATCTGTGTGTGTGTGTACTAAAAATAGGACCATCAAGAGAACTGAGCCCTACCTAGATACCTGGTGGCACCACAAATTATCCTGCTAAAAATATGAGCTGCCTCTAGGCTGGATAGACTAAGCAGGGAGGTGTGTGTTAAACCAGCTACATGAAGAATATCGACGATATGAGACCAACTCCTGAGGGATGAAACTGACTCCATGGAGCATCCACTGTGCGACAAGTCAATGAGGGTAGGAGATTGGGTGTGCCTCCCCAACTTGGTGTGGATGTTTCCCCCCCCTTGTGGGATGACACAGTTTAAAATTCCTTCCATCATATGTTATAATTCCCTCTGGTTTTCTCCAGCATTTTATCGAGGTCAGACACACCCCTACAACTGTGTGTGTGTGTGCTGGTGACAAGACAGAAGGGAGGTCTACTGGGTCCAGAGTTCTCCGTGAGGCCTTTGCAGAGGTAGCGGCATGGCTGTAAGGGCTAAGGTTGTTGGGTTCCAGGCTGCCTTTTCTGGAAGGAGAGTTGAGTTATTGCCAGCTCCCGGGTCTCTTTGAGGTGTCCCTGTGTCCTTGGCAGGTCTGAGAACTGTATTTAGGATTAATAACCTTCCCTGGAATCTCTAAATGCCAACTCATACAAGGGGAAGTGGTGAGGATGTCTCTCCACAAGCCCCAGATTTCTGTAGTTGCAAGCGGTATTGACTTGCGGTGGGGCACTGGTTTCAAACAAGAATGTGCACAATCCAAAAAGACCTGAGTAAGTTCTTCCTCCCACTCGTTTCCACATTCCATTCAGGTTGGGAACGTATTTGAAACACTTTTCATTTTGAACTACGAAAAGGTGGAAGAATCCAGCCCCTTTCTGCCTACCGTAGACAAAGACAAGTATCTCTCCACAAAGGTACAGGATTAGGTTACCCTTCTGGAATCCTGGTAGCCAACTCAAGTTGTTTTTGAAGCACAATGCTACCCATGAGGCTGAAACCAAAAGAACCAGACATTCCAGATTGACTCAAATAATTCCATTTTTTAAATGTAATGTTCTGGCACCTCTCTGATTTCCATATTTGTTCCAGTTTTCATCACACCCTGTGATATTGAATGGCAAGCTCGAGAACAGAATGCTTCTTTGTTAACTCGGCTGCTTTCTACCCGTATAGCTGGCAGGTGTATTATGCTGTTTGTCAGGAACTACAGGCAAACAGAATTTCCATTCAAGAACTTCAGTCTCTTTCAACAATTATAAAGACAGGAAAACTGTTATGTGGTTTACTGTGTGTGTTTGGGGGTAGAGGGAGGAGTTTTACACAAAACCAAAGGTTGGAAAATCTCAATGAAAACTAAGGATTTTTGAGGAACTTTTCATTTCTGCATTATAATGGAATGACCAAAGCCAAAAATAAGCCTATTTTTTTTAAAAATGTGTCTGTTCCAAGAATTTAGCAGGGGAAGAAAATGACATTACTAGTTATTGAGCCATATGACTCTCGAATACATAGAAACTTGGCCTTAAAGGCAAATTATGATGCTTCTAGAAACCCCAGGATAGGAAGGTTAAATCCTTTTCTTTGGAATTACTTAGAAGCAGTCACAGCTTGGAGCCAGGATGCTCATTGTACAGTACATGTAGCATAGCTGTGTCTGACTACACAAAACAAATTTCCAACTGAACTGGAAAAGGGCTCTCTCATACTATGTCTCGTCTGTGTGAGCCAGACTTTATCAGGTTTTGGTACTCTGTGTGACAATTATCCCTTGCCAAACACGCTTGTCTGAATTACTCCATAAAACACACTTGATAAATGGGTTTATGAAGACCATTAGGTCTTGAAGCACTTAAATTAGTCCCAGATGACTTTCTTTTCAGTTAAAAAATAAATTTAAATAAAATGTAAACGTAAACATATTTCCAATTCTGAGTTCCATTTCAACCGCGGAAGCACATGGTCTGGCATGAAGTCCTATACCTGTTTTTGGCATTTAGGAATTTGTGTTTGTTGGAAAAAAACAAGACCTCAGGTGGCTCAGTATATCTATCTATCTATTTATCGATAGATAGATAGATAATATTTTATATATATATATATATTTTATATATATTACATATATATTTTATATATATTATGACTAGCTATTTATCGATCGATAGATAGATAATACTTTGTATATATTATGACTTTTTTGTATTTGTTGGAAACAAACAAGTTGTTGGTTTTTATCCTTTTTTTCCTTTATTTTTATTTTTGATTTTCTATCCTTAAGATAAAATTGGAACAGCTGCTTCATAAGAATCTTAGAATCATGGGCTCGGCAGCGTGGCCTAGTGGGTAAGGTCCTCGCCTTGATCCCATATGGCCGCTGGTTCTAATCCCGGCAGCTCCACTTCCTCTCTATCTCTCCTCCTCTCAGTATATCTGACTTTGTAATAAAAATAAAATAAATCTTATAAAAAAAAAAGAATCTTAGAATCATTCAGTAAGAGAGCAAACATATAACATCAGGTACATCATGAATGTCCCATAAACCTTAGGATTCAATTCCTGCAGCTCTACGGAAGATGTACACAGATCTGGTGAGGCGATTTAAGTGTATTAATACTTATCTGTTTTCAAATCAACATATTTATCTTGTAAAATAATGGATTTCAACAACAATCCAGAGTTATTATTATTATTATTATTATTTTTTTTTTTTAGTGTGTATTGGTTGACTTCTAAAAGCTCAGGCTGTTTCTGGTTTGCTTGTAAGGCCACTGCTCTTCTGTCCCCATACCCCAGAACCCTCTTTGCATAATCCCAGTTCACCCTTTCCTGTCCTCCTACACTCTCCACAGTTTTTTGGTATCCGGTTTCCCTGTCTAGAAAACTTTATCACTTCCTTTCATTATGATCTCATTCTTTTTAAGACGCTGTTCAAACATCTTTTCTTCTATGCAGCTCTGATTTTCTGGGTCCAAAAATAATGTCAGTCTCCCCCTTTACCCCAGATATAGGGGGAAAAAAGTGAAAGTAATAGTCTTACCCACTTTCCTGTAGCCCTTGAACCTTTGTGCCCTAATTAACTATGTAAAGATTGTCAAAAATTAAAAAAAAATAGAAAAAATAATTTCAGTCAGTTTTAGGTCTTTGAGTATTTTTTAAAATTATGATTTTAAATTCAGAATGGGGTTAGCTCTACAGCAAAGTTGCAAAAGACTGCACAGAGAATTATGGTGCCTATGCTACAACTAAGGACCTACTAGGGGTATTTAGTATTTTAAACTTATTTGGTAACTGACTTTAAGTGGTTTGAAGTCATTCCACTGAGTTGAAGTTACCATCGAGTAACCAAGTGGGTGCCAGAATCATGTTTATTGAATCAAGGAATACTTGTTTTCATTGCTTTGATTGTCTACCTCAACAAAAGCCATCAGTCTGTGTTAAGTTTATTAAGGTAGAAAAGACATACAGAAAAATATAAACATTGTCAATTAGTCCTCACACAGAAAACATGCTCATGTAGCTATCACCCAGGTCTTCAAATGGAACATTCCCCGCACCCCGTGGACCCTTCAGTCTTATTTTACCAATGGGACAAAATGCTTATAATACGATCCACTTTAGGATTGTTATATCCATGGTTAAGTGTATTGAGTCTACTAAATAGCTCATGGCTTGACTAAAGCAACTACAATGTAGTAGATTTCCCAATGGTCAAACAATGTCCATTTTCATTAATAATTTAGATAGTGCCTGCGTTAAGCCTCAGTGGATGGTTGGGTGTAGCCAGTCTGGACTGCGAGACAATTTCAATTCTGACAACATCAGTTAAACCACTGTAGGAAGCAGGATGTAAACCATTTTCATTTCTGTTCCCTTAGAAACACACGGAACAAAATAGAGTTTTGCCAAATGGAAATATATAAAACGACTAGGGAAATAGATGTTATTTTTAAGCTTCTAGGGGGCTATCACAAATAACTGGGAGGAGAGTGGAAAGAATTCAAAAAAGCAGGTGACCTTTCAAGAGGCAGAACCCGGCAGGGTCAGCGATGCGCCGAGAATGCGGTCAGAGGAAGAGATGCTGAATGCACAGGCCTGGAGAGACTGACTTCACTGGACATGATGAGGTGGGAGGTGGTGTTTGCCCAGTCCTGTGTGAACTGGACAGCAAGAAACAAACTATTCCCTGGAAATGAGGGCCCCGAGAAGCCACGAGCATTTTCTAGTCGAGCAGCTGGAGACACCTGGGGGCTGTTGGGTTTGCTGCTGGCAGCCAGGTCTGGAGCACTGCTCTCAGGGGAACAAGTCTGCTCTAAGAGCAAATCTCCTTGTGGAGACCCAGTGACCCACCTTCCAGCCGGCAAGCACACGGGAGCCCAGTGAGCCAGCAGGAGGCGACCAGCTGCTCCGGGAAGGGGCAGGGGAACAAATCAGGTAGCTATGCTGGGTCCAGAGGGGGGACAGCCACATGGCCGGCCCCTCTCTTCTAAAGTTAGGTCATTGCTGAGCTGCAGCTTCTGAGAGGGGTCATGGATGATGAGCTGCTTTGTAACAAGGGCGTCTGAGCCCACACTGCTGGCTCTGTGCTGTGAATCCACTCGGGCAGCATCATGTGGCCATCTGGTTTCCTCACAGAAACAATCCTGAGAAAACTGTCTTGGCTGGAGACAAGAGCTTAAGTTGTACTTTCAGAAGAGGTCAGCAAGTATCCAGGCCAGAGAAGAGAGACATGCAAGAGTTGATACTATCCTGATAGCCACATAGAGGATGGAGCCACATGACTTTTAAGAGCCACACCAACACAGGGCACAAAAGGCCCTGGAAGTGGATTTTATTCTCAAACCACCAGTTTCTCCTCCACCATCCCCTCCTAGGACCACAACCAGCATTCCAGGTAACGGGAGTAGGTCTCTGCAGGGGCTCGCAGAGAGAGATTCAGATAGCTCAGGACCACAGCTTCTCCCGGATTCTTGCCATCTTACAACAGTCCTGCGCCTTGTTCCGTGGAGCAGGATAAAAACTCCCTGCAGGAAAGGGAGACAACAGCAGGGCCGGAAAAGGACCAGGTGGGGTGACCCTTCCCTCCCTGGGGCTCAGAGCCTCCACCTGTGCTTCTCTGGTGTTTTAGTAAAAGGGACAATGACAATTCCCCCTGAAATATGGGAGTTTGTGGTGAACAGGATTAAATTGGAAAGCCCAGGGCTGCTGATAGTTTGCTAATACTCTGTTTGCAAGTGCTGGCATCCCATATGGGTGCCAGCTTGTGTCCTGGCTGCTCAACTTTTCATCTAGCTCCCTGCTTGTGGTCTGGGAGGGCAGCAGAGGAAGGCCCCAAAGCCTTGGGACTCTGCATCTGTGTGGGAGACCTGAAGGAGGCTTCTGGCTCCTGGCTCCAGCTTGGCTCAGCTCTGGCTGTTGTGGCTATTTGGGGAGTGTACCAGTGGATAGAAGACCTCTCTTTCTGTCTCTCCTTCTCTCTGCAAATCTGCCTTTGCAGTAAAAATAAGATCTTTGAGAAAAGCTGCATGTCCAGTATCAGTGTCTCCAAACTCATTAACCCTCTAGGGTCATGAGGACAGGTTCTGGCTTGGTCCTCCCTTTCTTGCCAACAGCCCCTAGCAAAGCCTTCTTCTATAGGTTCAGAAGCTCATCCTGCAAACAACTCAATCTCCAACTTCGTTCCCAACAGTCAGACAAGCTTTGACTGATGGGCTACATCAAATGTAGTTGAGGCTTGCATATTTCATGAACCATACAACCTGGGCAAATGCAGCAAAGAGTACTTCCTCTATGCTGGCAGTGGGTTCTCACCAATGACAATGGCCTGAGGTGTCAGAAGAAGCGAGTGGGGCAAGAACGTGTGCTGGCCCTGTGGATGCCAGGTCTGCCATGAAGAATTCTATGGGAAGCCAGACAGCTTCTAGGTGGAACCAACAGGAACGAGAACTTGCCACCCCGGGAAGCCCCTGGGACCCTGGAAATGAACATGCAGAGTGAGGGCCACCTCCATCTTGCCTTTTGGGCTTCCTTTTTTAAAATCCATTCTTCCAGTAGGTTGGTCTCCAAGGAGCTCACACGTAAATGCTTGCTGTTGAGCTCACCCACCCTGTGGCTTTGTGGCCAAGGCCAATGTTAAGCAGTGAACTGCAGAGGCCCCTGCCTCCTGGGTAGGCTGTGGGAGAGCACCTGGAGGCTGAGGACAGAGATCAAGTTGAGTCTAGGAGCCAGTGGGCGCAACTGCCATCTCTTCAGAAATCCTGCTCGCTTGTCTTTGTTACAGGAACACTCATCCTGGTTTTTCCTTTTTCTCTGATAAAACAAGGGTCTTGCTAGGGTTGCTCTCTCGAGTTCACCTGTTACAGTAAGTGCTGCAGCCTGTTGGAGTGCCTTGGCAGGGAGAAGAGCCTTTTATCTGCTTCTGATCACTGTTGGAGTCTCAAGCCTTAGACTCTTTGGAACTCACAGCCATGGTTCCAATTAGCTGCTACCGATTCCCCAGCCCCACTTCTCCCTTGTTTATATATCTTTGGCTCAAATATGCTATTTTTGCTCTCTCTTGGGACTCAGGGGGCTGGCCGTGGGGTGAAGGGGGTTCCTAAGGCTCTGGCAGCAACGAGGCTCCCCATGACCTGTTTGGAATTCATGGCAACCAGAGTCAACAATGTTTCGGAAAAACAGCGGCAGGTTTATGTGGTTCAGAAAAACTCATCTTGTTCCAAGACATGGGAGGAACAGATAGAGATGTTTGGAAGCTGCTCAAATCAGAGCTTCTCATACTTGGGTCATCATTATAATCACCCAGGACACTTGCAAATACAGTCTTGGGGTTGAGGGTAGGGCAGACATCTGTGCTTTGCAAAGCTATTGGGTGATTTTGGCACCAGCTGAAGCAAAGCCACTGGCCTATGGTTTGAGCTACCTCGAATCAGGGGCAATGCTCAGCTTTGGGGAGACATGGTGTGTCTCCGTCAGGGTCTCTCATGTTGCAGACATTGCAGGAGGGCAGGCGCTCAAGCATTGGAGCCATTGTCTGCTCTCTTCCAGGATACACGAGCAAGAAGCTGGGTGAGCAATGGAGTAGCCAGGATTCAAACAGGCTCTTTGATATGAGATGTGGGTGTCTCATGTCGTTGGCTTAACCCGCTTTGCCACAGCCCTTAGTCCAAATCTTCCATGTTTGAATTTGTTTGTTCATGGGCTGAGAACTTAATACCAGCCTAAGGATTAGGTAGGGCCATAGTAAACTAAGGTAATGGATCTAGAAAATGATCTAGGCCCAGAATCACATCTTAATAAATAAATACTCATTCCTTTCCAGAATCATCTTAAAAACAAACCAACTAGGAAAAAACCAACTAGTGATTTTACTAGCAACACCCTCACCGTCTAGGCGCTTCTCAAAAGGGCTCACCGACTTGGTTTGAGGTGATCGGGAATGACCTGGAAACTGTGTCACCTCTGTAATTGGGACTGGATGGTCTAGAGAGGGAGTAGTAAAGGAAATGACAAAGCACCCTTTGGAGGATGATGACAGAAACCTACGTATGAGAATACTCACACTTTGGGGACCTCGGCGTGTCTGAAAGCAATCCCGATTACTCACCCGTGTAAGCTCTCCCAGCATTAATCCATCTTGGCAATGGGAGGGACATTACCAAATGACTGCACTGCCTCCTGGCTTCTCCCAAGGCCCTGGCTGGAAAAGCAAATGAGTGAATGCTCACTCTGGAAGATGGAATTGTTTGCCGTACACTTCGCAAGTACATAAGCATTTGATGTGTTATTTTTCTGTTGATCCCATGCGTCTGAGTCCTAGCATGGAAGGAGTTTCATTAGGATTTAACCAGATACTTATCAAGTTGGTGGCCACCAAGGCTATTTTTTGTTCCATAGTAATTTTAGGGCATGATGCAAATATCACATCTTGTCCCTATTGTATTGGCCAAGAAAAGAAAAAAAAAAAAAACGAAACAAAGCCTGCTTGGTTCTGAAGGTGTTTGCACATTTTGGGGTCAATATTTAACATGCTTCCCGCACAGAAGATGGTTAGAAAAAAAGTACATTTGCAAACAAAACAAAATAAAACATCGCCCCCTATTGGTAGGGTGTCTTACCAAAAGTAAGGGAGATGCCGCATTCGGCAGCTGCTGGCTGACTTCCGTGGTCACATCAGATTTTGGAATGGCTGTCTGTTGTTCAGGCTTCATGATGGGATTGTCACGAAGGAAGAGGAAAATTCTGTCATTAATCAATTAGCCTCAGGAGACACTGATTGAGTGGTCTGGATATTTTCCGAGGAAGGCAGAAAAGTGTACCATTTTAATACGTTTTTAATCCTTGCTAACGAAGAGGAGATTTTTTGGGAGAGAAGATCTAAAAGCATTAAGTATAATATGGATACAGAGAGGATTCATTGAGAGCAAGAGGCAGGTCATGGCCGTATCAGAATATTTTCCAGAAACATAATAGATTCCTAGGTCAAGAAAATGCCATTCCTAACCAGCCTAATGAAGAAAAAATACATTTTTAATCTAACTCCCAGGGCCAGGAGGATTGTCTTTGTTCTTCATTTTTCATTCATCCACGGGACCATAGGTGTGGGAAGCGTGATTCCTCAGAGTGATTCAGAAGTCTGGGGGCTGGAGGCAGAGTCGCGCACGGAGACATCACCAAGTCTCTCACCAGCAAGACATGGGCCTCCGTAAGTCAAACGAAATGCCCAATGCCCAAGTCACAAATTCTTGTCACTAAATCTTGATACTTGTGTCTAAAGCATTCACAACAAGAGAAGTGTTTGGACTACTTTTTATGGGGAACAATGTAACAGTACAAGCCACATCAGACGGGACATAGCACTGCAGCTTCCACCTGCCGACCACCTTGGCTCCAATGGCCATTCTGTCTCAGAGTCTACGAAAGGGGTCCGCAGCATTTAGGCCCAGGACAAGGACGATTAACAAGGTTGCCTTGGATTGGGCATGAAGAATATGAGAGGGGTCCTTGAGGGTTTCAGTAGGAGTCTGCAGAGCGTTTGGGTTTGCTGGTTAAAAGGAAGATGGGCAGTGATGAGGCCAGGAAGACAGAGCTGTGTGGCTGAGCTCTGCACAAGTTCCAAAAGGATAGTTAAATCATAGCATAGATTGGATACTCACTATCTGATATCATGACAGGGTTTTTTTTTTCAGATTCAGTAAGGTGTTTTTGTCCAAAGAATATCAAAGTAGTACCACATTTTGCTGATACGTGTATGAAAGTGTCTGAAACTACTGGGTCCCTCTGAAATTCATGCAGACACTCAATGGGCAAGTGTGAAAGGGAAAAAAAATCTGTACTTGAAGGTCATTTCATGCCATCTAACGCAGCAGAATCAGTGATTTACCGCAACTAAAGATCTGCAGACTTCTTACCCTTATCAACCGTAAGGTCTCGATAGATGTATTGAAGGTTCCCATTTTATGTGGGGGACAAAAAAAGAGATGAACAGGAACAAATTCTTCTTTCTGTGTTTAACCTGTATGAGAACATAAGTACTTAATGTTCTGAGAATTCCAAGGGGTTTCCTTGCCAATCCTGTCTTGGTCTAACTCCCTATCAGTAGGGCATGGCACCATTTGCCGGTGATTGCCGAATGGAATTTCACAGTGGCAGGAGATGGAGAAGAGGGGGAGTTACTGGTCAAGTCAAAACTCCTTGGTTTCCAGATGAAACCCTTGATGTGTTTCAAAAAGCATTAGTCAAAGGAAACTAAAAGTGAATTTGACTCTCAGTTATGAAGTAACAAATAGCCTCTAATAAAATCCTTCCAGATTCTTATTTTCTTTCCTATAGCCTTGGGCAGAAAAAAAAAATTAAGAAAATGGGCTGAGTTTAAGGAAAATGAACCCATTGCTTCAAGGAGGGACAAATTTCACCAATCTTGGGAATGTGGTTTGTGTTGCCAAAGAGAGGCACCTAGAAGATTACTGCTCATTGTAATGCTATACTAAGAGCATCTCATGGTGGCTTTTTGAACAACTAGTTTGCTGTGTTCTAACTTTGAGGCATTTCTTCATAAAATGATGGCTATGGGAAGGATCGATTCTAACACCCGGATAAATCACACATTGTTTCAGTGAGCTGAAATAAGTGGCTTTGCTTTGAAGTGCTAGAAAGACTTTCTGAGATCATGAGTTACATTTCTACATCAGGTAGACACTGCTCTTGGGAAGTGGTGGGCAGTGGTAGGCAGTGCTGGGAAGCGAGAATGGACACGTTGTCCTGTGTCTTGGGGCTCCCAAGGTTGATTCCCAAGGTGCACATGACTTCCGTGTGCTTCTTTTGAAGCCTTCTACTTATCACAAATGCTGTGAATTTACCGAGTGGCTCAAACGAAAGGGAATGTGACTCCTGGGTGAGGAGGAAAGTCAGGTTTATTTTGTCATCTTAGATTCTCACTTGCTTTCCATGGTTTTTATTCTTTCGTTTTCAGCGTGAAGGCAGCATGCTTCTAAGTCTGATCTTTAGAAAATGGGTTGGGAAAGTCAGTCGGGAGAACACATGAACCCATAGAACCAACACATTCTTGGAGCCCCCTACCCTTATCAATGGATTTGGCATTTCCAAGGCCTGGGAGACCAATATTGACAAAATCCCTGGGCCCTCCTGTTTTGCAGGGGGAATTCTGAAGCACATGATTGTGTCTGCTCATTCATTTAGAGGGCAAAGCCTTCTGGTTCCTGCAGTGTTTCCTTCTCTCTCTCTCTCGCTCCTTCCTCCACACAGGAGTACTTTGATCTTGGATTGTGTGTTGTTTCTCTTCTGGCAAGTGGGCATGTACAGTCAGGGAAAAGACTGACTCTCAGTTCAGAATCAACCCATCAGCAGAGTACACATTAGCTTCTTCTGAAGCTCACCTGGAGCTTGAAATTCTTGAAAACACACATTTTCAAAACCATGAATTACATGAATATTTCCCTCTTTTCTTTAAACAAAACCCATCTATTTGTTGCCTACAGGAGACACATCTCACCAATAGATTAGTGGAAACTATATCTCATGGATTTTGAAGGTTTTTTTTTGTCAATTTCATTTCTTCAAAACATTTCTTTCTCATTAAGTTCTTCACTGACTCCTAGGTCACACAGTAGTATCATTTTCTTCAAGAAGGTTCTTGATTTTCTTTTTCATTGCTTCAGCAACACATTGGTCATTCAGTAGCATGTTATTTTACTTTATGGTGTTGTACATTTCTATTTTTCTTCCTGTAGTTGATTTTGTATTGTGGCTTTTCACTCTTTTGAATATTTTCTAAGATTCTTATTTTTAATTAGTTTTTAGCAGATCTAGTAACTTGTAGTACATGAATATTTAGAATTTTTTTAAAGTGACATAAACCTTATTAGACAAATATCAGTTCACATTTAACTTGTATAATTGGAATTTCAAGCTGGATCTAATGATAAGCTTGATTCTCAACAAGTTAGATGGAATTAAAAAAAAATTCTATGAAAGTCCAAATCAAGGCTTGTATATGCCAAAGTTTTGTAAATTGATGGTTTTGAAAATATTGTAAATGCTTGCATTGTCTTTAATTTTTGTCTAAGAATTAAAAAAAATCATAAATGTTTAGATTAGGTCCTTAGTTCTTGCCTGTTAAGTGGCTTTTTAATGCTAATCTTAAGTTATATACATACTGTATTATTTCTGATAATTCGTTTCACCTAATTATACCTTGCATATTTTAATTTATATTACATAGATCCTAAAAGTGAATGCATCATAGCACATTATAATAAATATTCTTTTGAATCTTTTCACTAAAATTGTGTCAACTTGATATTTTGAATCAAGCATTCTCAATCCACTCATGAAGTTGGATTTGAAGGAAAAAAAAGATCTATTTATGTAGCTCTCAAAAGATGCAAGAAGCCTGGCCATGCGGGTCGCAGTCTCCAAGTTCCCTGCCTGCAGGCCTCGTGGTGGCCTGTGGACGGAGGGCTGTGCAGAGGGGCCTTCTGGGAGTTCCTTCTTGCTTTACCACTATGGCAAGTGCACAGCAGCAGCTGCTTTCCCAGGCCTTGAAGTTTCCAACTTTGGGGTGATGTGCAATTTTACTCCCTTGTCTAGCCCATCACGACTTCCTGTTCTTTTTCCATAATGTTTTTCAGATCCACTTCTTCCTGTTGCCTTCCCAAGGCTGATTCTGGTCCAGGCTCTAATTACCTCACACACACCTGCAGTCTCCTAATATTCTCTTTCCTGTCTCCAATTCTTCCTCTGTTTTTTTTTTTTTTTCCCTTTCTGTCCACACAGAATCCTCTTCCTAGACATCATTTCCATCCCACAGCCCTCCCAGCAGCTCCCAGTTGCAGCAGACCTAAGCTCCGAGTCCTGTGCTGCAAAGCCCCTCTCACTGCCCAGCCCATCCATCTCCCGCACAGCTGGTCTCCACGCCAGCCAAGCACATGTCCTGACACCACGTCTACACAATGCTATCACATCTGGTTAATCCAGTCAACTCTGTCAGATCTTCAGTTCATCATCTGGATGTTTTGTCTACGAGATGCCAAACATCTGGATTGACTGAAGAAATTCTCTGCATTGATGGAGCCTTTTCTTGTTTCTTTTTTTTTTTTTTTTTAAGGTGGATTGGCCAGATGTTTCGGCATCAATGCAGACACGCTGCTGTCTCCTCCATTTGTCTTAATAGCTTGTCTGCACAACCTCGTCTCCACCTGCCTCGTGACCGGTCTCCTCAGTGACATGTTCTCCTCTCTTTCCAAGTTTTAGTCAAAACGCCAGCCACGAAGCAATTCTGGATGAATCCCATTATACCCAACTCCTGGTTCATCTTAGCATTTAAAAAGCCCTAGCCATACATATTCTTTTTTTGTCTCCCTCCACCTACCACTCAACAGAAATCATTGTTTTTATTTTGGGCCGCTGCGTGCCTCATCTACCGCATTATGTTAGACACTTTACAGCTAAATATAAGCTGTGCCTTAAAGATAATCTGGCTTATGTAGTGAGAAGCTTGATTGCCTAGGGTTCAAGGCCAGCAGCCCTAGAATTCAGTCTTTTTTTTTTTTTTTTATAGTCCACTTCTTCTACTCAGTATCACCCAGAGAATAATTTAACTTCTTCAAGCCTTAATTCTCCTTCTCATTTGTGAACTGCGGATGAGCATGGAGTGTACTTGATAACATACTTTATCTGGATGTATGTCAGCGGACTGTCTGACATTAGATAATTGTCCGTTCAGTACTGGAGCTCACCATGGTGAGGTCTGACCCTTCGTAAAATTGCCATCTTCTTGCCTATTTGAGTGTGACAGCCCCTTGCCAGATAGGAAAGGCAGGTGTTACTGTCACCATCCGAGAGGAGAAAACAGAACTTCTGAGTTTCTGTCAGTTGCCTGTTACATCACTTACAGGTCTCAAGTCTTCTGGCCTGGCTTTCTAGATGTTCTATGTTGGCCCTCTATTCTTTCTTGACCGAGGAACTGGAGTGCTGCTTTCTTTAAACAATAGGTACTGAAGGAAGTTTCATAGGTGGATGTATGTTTTTCCGTGGTTTCCCCAAACCGACGTGTAGACCTGTGCCCATCTGTGACCTATGGCAAGGTTTACCTGCAGTTACCTAATGTTTTTCTTCATTGTGAGTGTAAACATATTCTGATTATGAATATTGGTGATACTGACCTGTAATTATCTAATACCACCATATTGATTGAGTTCCCAGGTTTTTTTGGGGGGGAATATATTTGCTTATTCGTTAATTTCATATTTATTGTCGACTTTTAGTTAGGATTGTCTGACACTGGGACAAGACAGAACAAAACTGATACCCTTTCACAAAGGGTATCCTAGGGTAGGAGATGGATGATAACTACATGAGTAATTAACTCTCCAAGGCTCAGTTCCCTCAGGTGTGAAGTGGCTGTAACGAGTCCCAACCTCATGGGATAGTTCCTAAGAATTTAAGAAGCCAAGAACCCAGCATGCCTGGGAGTCAATTGTTGTACTGAATATGGCTGACGTGGGACACAGAGATGGTAGGCAGCGGGGCATGTTTTAGAGTGAACACTTTAGATCTTCGGAAGGTGCCACCTGAGCAAAGATCTGCAGGAGCTGAGAGTCAGCTGCGTGGACCACTTGCGGAAGTGTGTTCCAGACAGAGGGCATGGTCAGTGCAAAGGCTCCGAGATGGCTCACTCCTCGCAGATAGTATAGTATGGCTGGTACAGAGTAAGTCCTGGGGAAGGTAGTGAGTGCTGGGGCAGGGAGACCGAAGGGAAGGGGGTGGAAATGACACACAGACCCTTGAGGAGCCGCTGAAGAGTATTAAGCAGAGAAGTCTAACAATGCAATTTAAGTTGGCCCTACTCTTCATAATAAATGCCTGGGACACAAAAGTGAACTTGAGGAGGCAAGTTCCGGTGCTGTACTGGCAGTCCACACGCAAGCCCATGGGGCCAGGACAGGGCCGGCGAGCAGAGACAAAAAGTTTGGATATAGCAGAAAGGTAGGGCCTACAGAATATCATAATAGATCAGGTGCATTGGATAAACACAGGAATCTATGCTATTTGACCTCAGCAAGTAGAAAGATGGCATTGCCAGTAGCAGAGATTGGAGAATGGCAGGTTTAGTGTGGCAGGGATGTTAATTCACAGTAGATCAATTCAGTTTTGGGACATGTTGGGTTTGATGGACATTATGAAATTTCATAATTAAATGAACCTAGTCCTCATCTAATATTAGGTATTGCTTCAAAACTTAAAAATATCACCTAATGGGGCCAGCATAATACCTGGTAGGGCAAGGCTGCAATCTGCAAGGCCAGTACCCCATAGGAGTGCCAGTTGAACAAGGCCTGATTATTCCATTTTCAGTCCAGCTTCCTGCTAATGGCCTGGGAAAAGCAGTGGAAGATGGCCCAAGTGTTTGGGTTCCTGCTACTCACCTCGTCGGATCTGGATGAAGCTCCTGGCTCTACCCTGACCTGGCCCCTCCTGCTGTGGTCATGTGTGGTGTAAACAAGCCAATGGAAGGTCTTTGCCTGTAATTCTTACTCGAATAAGGATACAACGGTGACATTTCTCTCACCCTAAATATACATGTTTCCTTAAAAAAATCGTATGTTTGTACACACCACCCAAAAAAGGAGGAAACTCACAAATTATAAATTTACTCATAACTGTTGGGAACTAAACATACCCTTTGGTCATTTACTTTTCTGCTTCATTTCAAATGTATTTTCTCCAGTGAGACTAAACTCAGAAAATAAATGAGTCCCGGAAGAGTTTCTTGCTTTCACAAGTAGACTGATTTTTTTTAAATGACTATCATTTTTTGGTATCATCAAAATGAGGAAAAACAATTTTCTGAAAGACCAAGAACATCTTATTTTTTGACTGGTGCTACGATGAAAGCCTCCGGAAGATGTTTCTGCTAAACAAGTAACATGGATTAATACCATGATCGAATCTTTAGGGAACAACTCCCAGCAGATGTGGAAGAGAGACCAGACTTCCGTCTGCATCTCATTTAGAAGTCAGGCTTTCCAGGTAGAGTTTCCCACCCCCTGACCCCAAACGCCATGCCTTAAAAAAAAAAAAAAATTAAACAACGAATTTGGAGATTTGTCATATTATAGGGAATGATTCAAAGAACTGTAATCAGCTCTTTGACCCTTTGCTTTCTCTGTTCTGTGAGATTCGGTTGCTTTTTGAATTGGACCAACGAGGGCAAGACAAGACAAGCAGGAGGAAAGCTAGATAGGAGGCAAACATTCTTGGAAAAGCTTCCACCAATACGCAACCTGAAGATACAAACCGGTCGCAGAGACCTACGGCGCAGCTGTGGCTGGAACGTCCAGCTTGCCCATTTGACCAGGCAACCACAGGAAACGGAAACACGGGCGCCGACCGTGAGCCTGGCAAAGGGTTAAAACCTCTGCCGAGTCCCTTCCATGGGAGAGCCACTGTACAAGGTTTCAGCTCATAACAGACAGAAAACTGTATACTGGAGCTACCTTGGGTAGCTTGAGTAATTAACCCCGTGGAAGCCAGGCTTTCCTCCTCCGAGGGTCTGGTTTATCAGCCAATCAGTGAAAACAAGTCTCCACAGGGATTAAGGGGACTTGGTGCTTGTGACAGAAATACTCAGCTGCTCTGTCTGGGGAGCGAGTACTTCAATGAATACGGGACTTCAAACACCATCCTATGTTTTTGTATTTCTATGGGAATTCAGATTTCATCAAGTCCTTATTAGAAAGGATTTCTCAACAATGTGAACACTGTTTTATTTCTCTTCATTGAAGGCTAAAAGGAGAAAGATCAAATACACCTCCTGCTTTCTAACAAGCCCAACCGGTAGGACATGATAAAGTGTTCAGGGTTCCTGGAAGAGGCAGCTAGAGCCCGAGACCTGCTCCAGTTTTGTGACTGACAGTGTTAAAGAATGCAACCACTCTGAACTTCTCTACACCCTGTAGATACAAATTGCTGACACTGATACCAAACCCTCCATGGCAACTCACTTCACACCTCCGTTTTTCTTTCCTGTTATCACCAAGATTAAACAACCATGGTTGGGCAATATTGGGCATCGCCATACAGGCCACACTGATACAACAGGGCAGCTTTATGTACTTCTCACGTCAGATCTTATCATGAAACTTGGTGTGACAGTTTGATAAAGACACCCAACAGAGCTTACTGAACTGCTTCTAAAAACAACAGCGGCAAAACACTCATCTCCTCACACCTTTTAATGACCTTGTCCTAGGGTGTCCCCATTTTTAGATGCATCGCTGACTGTGTGGCCTCAGAGGATGTAGACTTGAGGGCATGTGACGTGGGCGGTTTGATATTACACCTTTCAAACTTGGAGTACCTGCTGAGAAAGAGGTCAAAGGTTAATTTTAACTCTCACCTTGCCAACAGCTTCCAACAAAGCAGTAAACAACAACAACAACAACAAAACGAAACAAACAAACAAAAAATGAGCCCAGCTGGTTGTATAATGAAAGAAAGTATTGCCAGGAGGAGCTGGTTTTCTGTTTGCTTTCCCAAATGCCCAACATTGTCGCGGAAACTAAGCAGGAATGCTAATGGGCCTCACCATCTCAGAACAATATGCCTAGAGCAAGAGAACAACATTTTAAAGTGCATTTACTAAAGTTTTTGATATTTTGGGATTCTTTTTTTTTTTTTTTGCCACTCATTTGCCTGCGACCTATCCACAGACACTACTACGAGCCATTTAAGTTAATCTTTACTACGTAATCCAACTATGTTCCTAAACTTTGAAAAACATTACTGCTATTGTTCAGTTGATGGTGATCAGAAATTCTTCTGATAAGATTCTAATCTTGATGAATTGCAGCCGTGATTTTTTTTTTCCCCCTCCTTTGAGGTTAAATGGGGATGGAAAGTACTCCAAGGGACTAAAGCTTTACTTCTGTCATTCAGTTCCACGTTTTGAATCTACAAAGGTTCTCCGGACCCTGGTGTTCTGGGCTTCTCTGCAGTTGGGTTAATCCTGCACATAGTGAAGAAGGAAAGATGGAGGAATCTAGCGAGGACTCACGTCACCACAGTCAGCAGCAAAAACACTTGGTAACGCCCAGCAGAGGCTTTGGGAGCCTGGAGGTCACAGTTGTGCTTTGTGATAAGGAGCTTTGTGGGGAGCAGAGTTCAGGCCACGTTTCCCAGCACCAGCTTCCGTTTGGGGTGGCTTTGTGTCTGAGTGCCATGGCCTCCAGGTAGCTGCATGGCTCAACCAAAACAGAGACAGGGCTCTTCTGCTGAGCCTCTGTTCTCTCAGCTCAGGTTCTAGACATGATCACAGAAGAAATCAATTTTTTTTTTAAATAATTCAGGCATACTAAAATGTAAAAGAAAGAGAACTGAGCACTCATTATATAACTTAGCAAATAAAGCATTACAGATACAAGTTAAGTCCCCTGGGTATTCCTTCCTCCTCCTCAGAGGTAATCCCCGTTTTTATACCTTGCTAAATATGTTTGCATCCTTGGGCTGCACGCACCAATTTTTTTTTTTTAAAGATTAATTTTTATTGGAAGGGCAGATCAGGTTTATGGAGAGAAGGAGAGGCAGAGAGAAAGATCTTCCGTCTGCTGGTTCACTTCCCTTATGGCCACAATGGCTAAGCTCAGCTGATCCAAAGCCAGGAGCCAGGGACAGGGTCCCAGCAACTTTTTCATCCATTCTCTGATGCTTTAAGGTGTATCTTAGCACATATTCATGTCCTTGAGTGATGTGTGACAATTTCCTTAGGATTCAGCCCTAGGTGTAGAATTTTCTTATCAATGCATATGCAAATGTTTAACTCCACTAGTTAATACCAATCTCCAAAGAGGCTTAGGCATCAGTAGCGAAGCTCACATTTCAGACTCAGTATTCTGGAAGGGAGACGTGGTCGTGGTCCTGGCCAGCAAGGCAAGAACTTGCATTGCCAGCCCAGTCCTAAGTGATGTTGCTGCTACAGTGTAGCCTCAGGGGTTACACTCTGAGAAACAATGCTTTAGACAAAGCCTAGTAAATCACTTATGATAATTTTTCTTTTTAGGTCACATCTTGAGAGAACTGATGAGATACTATGTGAAATGGTTGGTGAGATTTTTTTTTAGGTGACTAAAATGAGCCATTTTGGGCATTAGAATCTGGAATAAATGGATTCAATACAGGTAAAGACAATATACAGTAAAATAACCAGGCTGAGTAATTGCTATTGAAGACTGCCTTATCAATGGGTTCTAGTGTGAGAACGCATCTGTGTTGTACTCTTGTTCTGAGCAGAGTAGGGGCAGGCGATCCATGCATGGCTGGGATGTGCAGCCCTGTCCTGTCCGGTCCATAAAACCTACACACTGGCCTTGATGGAGATGCCATCACTCACTTAAGGGTTCCTGAGGAGGTAAGGTGTTAGGAAGTATAGGTGAGGTGGTCACAGAAGGTGGCTGGGAACCCGCATTTACTTTTAACATATTGGTTACTCATTACTATGTCAATTAATTCCATAATGATGTAAATTTTTGCTGATGGTATGTTGGAGCTTTCAATTGACTGGGATGATACTCTGCTGGCTCTGTCATCAGACCAGAGAGGGTATACCTAAGAAACCGTTGAACTTGACGGGACAATAAGATGCTGGACTCTATGTTTGGTATACGCTTGCAACGGGGAAATCTCAACTGAACTTGAGCTGTGGTTATGCAGCAAGGTGGAGGAATCCACCATGGTGGGAGGGTTTGGGGAGGGGTGGGGAGAACCCAAGTATCTATGTAACTGTGTCACATAATACAATGTAATTACTGAAGTTAAATAATAAATAATTAAAAAAAAAATACTTTACTACAAAACAAAAGCATCTGTATTTATATAATTCAAAATGACATTTTTTAATTTACAAATTTTGCATTATATTCCAAAGTGAGTGCCAGGGAGATTTCCCTGAAATACGCTTTCTGTGAGAACTTACAAACACATCTGAAAGGAACTCCGCACATGCTTTGGGGTACAGGACCCAGATAGGCTTGTGTGATCTGTAGACGGTTACCATGCAAACTGGAAGTAAAGTGACTTCATTTCCATTTTAGCAACATAGAAGGTCAATTAGGGGGGAAAAAAGGGCATATACCATTAACCAAAAGCATGTGCTTGCAGCATTGTACAGTTTATAAAACCAGGTAACTGCTTTTCAAAACCAATTTTTTGCACATCCCCATGTGACGCTGTTGGGACAACGGGCGCCTCAAGGCCCCTGGCTGCACGTCCTGCTAAACGGCTCTCATTTCATCTCCTTCCCTTCTTCTCTCTCATCAGCTTTTTGCTTTCTTCCCTTCTTCTTTTGTTGACTGGGTTCCGAGGATCATAGATTTCGAATGTGTCTGCGTCCTGCATGCTCGCGTCTTTCACTTTTCTGCTTTTGTCCTCAAACTGAAGTACATGTGACATCCTAAACAAGGGAGAGAGAGGCTCGGTGAGTCTGGCGTAAGACTCTGAAGTGGGAATTTTATACTCCACTGTCACTGTAAGCATACGGAACACCAAGATGGGTTTATGGCTCATGGATGATTACACCGCATCGAAAACAACTTCTCGCACATTCCCAAAACAGGTCTGCAGTTTACCCTGCTGGCTTGTGTTTCTCTGTCTCCATCTTCCTTGATGCCCTTAACAGAGGCTTATAGTCATTCTTCATAGCAGAATTTCTCAAACTATACCCGGAGAAGACTTACCCAATGAGCCAGGTTGCTGGACACACACACACACACACACCCCAAACAAGTGTCTGATATTTTTGTTTTCAAAATGTATCTGGGTCAAGAGTAAGGAATACATGGCATGAGTCCTTTTTGGTGGGGGAGAGGGAGAGAAGTTGTTGGACTACTAAACTTTCTTTCATTAAAAGCAAACTAAGCATCTGGCATGATCCCATGGATTAATGTCCTCTTCTTACTGTTGATTACAACCAATCCAGCCAGCCCGCTTTCCAACTTTATCAAACACTCACTGGTCTTAAGGTATCAACATGTGCTTGAGTCCTAAGTGGTCATAAGCTGGCTATCCTTAGTAGCAGAGAAATATCTCAGTGATTAGCACTGCCCTAGTAGGAGGTGTCAGGAATAAACAGGGAAGTCAAAAGTCCAGACCTCAGGGCAGTTTGAATGAATTTGAAGGAGAAAAGTTCACTTTCTTGTACAAACCAGACAGAATGGTACGAGGAAGGCTTTCTGACCGTGTAACACTTTCTTAATGACCATTGTAATTTTCAGATGAAACTCAACTACGACATTAACTCCTTTCCCCAAATAAATAAATATCTAGAAACTAGGCAGAAGGCACCCCCCCCACACACTCTTTTTCCCCCTGCAGGAACACAAATAACAAGTGACATCTGCTTGGTGTGGCAAATTCCTATGGATACATTTAGAGTTTCTGACTCTTCCATAATTTTGGCATTTGTTATGGTATTAGGAATTCTCCCATTACTGAGGTCTCCGTAGCGGCTGCCCCTGTCGGCAGAGACCAAGTGTAGGCGTCATTCCCACCCCCTTGGACTCCATGTGGGAAAGTTTACTGAAATCCAACGAGCGTGAGTGATATTATGGAAATCACCTAGGATCTAAATTATTAAAGTAGAGAAGTTACATTCACATTTCTATGCTTTATTCATAATGACTATATTGTTTTATAACTGATCTCAATACGTAAACATGCCAAGCCACATGTGTGAGTTGTGGACTTTTTATACTCCTGTTGCTTCAAAACACACTCCTATTGAAAAACTACACAGGGCCCGGCGGCGTGGCCTAGCAGCTATACTCCTCGCCTTGAAAGCCCCAGGATCCCATATGGGCGCCAGTTCTAATCCCGGCAGCTCCACTTCCCATCCAGCTCCCTGCTTGTGGCCTGGGAAAGCAGTCGAGGACGGTCCCAATCCCAATGCATTGGGACACTGCACCCGCATGGGAGACCCGGAAGAGGTTCCTGGTTCCTGGCTTCGGATCGGCGCGCACCGGCCCGTTGCGGCTCACTTGGGGAGTGAATCATCGGACGGAAGATCTTCCTCTCTGTCTCTCCTCCTCTCTGTATATCTGGCTGTAATAAAATGAATAAATCTTTAAAAAAAAAAAAAAGAACTCACCATCTTCGTTAAGCTGAGATGTATAGGCCTTTGCACATGCATATTCTACTACTTGAAAAACTATCCCATTCTCTGCCTATCAATACTGATTCCCCCCCCCCCCCCGCTCTTTTTCTTTATAATATCCCTTTCTGGTAGAAATGATCCATGTTTCAAAAATGCTTTTCCCAGACTTTGCCAATGAAAAGAACCCAAGTAGGCACCTTCCTTCACTCTTCGCCGTGCGAGAACCTGGCCCAGAAGGAGTGAAAGGCTGGGCACGGGGACCACAGCACAGACTGCACAAGAAGGAACAGATTTTCTTACAAATCTGAGAAAAACAGAAGGCTGTAAATTAAAGGGGCTGTCTTTTCCATCTGTTTGTTTCCTACACCGCCGCACTAAGCAAGTCCAACATTTTGATTAATAGCAAACCTAAACCCAGAGGAACGAAGGGCTATCAGCTTACAAACTCCTTCAGCTTTCGTATCGCAATACTTAGCATGGCTGGTGACTCGGGCAGTACTAGTTAATGTTTAATAGATACAAAAGCATAATCAAAGTGATTCACCTATTTATCTTTCAACATGCCTTGGTCACTTCATTTTAAAAAGCAAAGCAAAACAGTTATTAGGATTTTCAGCATAATCAGCCCCTGACCGGCGGGCCTCCGTAAGTCACAGCCTGCGGCCTGCACCTTGCGGTCTCCTGGGAGGACACACGCGTGGACTCCGACTGCAGACGCCACTTCAGTACACAAAGGTCTGTCTGCTCACTTCAAATCTTCTATGTCTCAATAACTTAAAACCAAGCGTACTGTGGCTGGCCATGGAACCAGTCCAATGGAGGCGGGGGTTTGTTTTTTTAATTAATTACACTAATCCTCTACATCCCACATTTTAGAACTTATTCACTTGAAGGCAAAGACAAATAATTTAGTTCTGATTGAGAAAAATTCTCATCTAGTGAGTTCAGTGTGTCCATGGAAATACATTGACGGTGTCACTGACAGTACATTTTTCTTCTTTAAAGTATGAGATTGTAAGGAATGATAAACCAAAGCATACTGATTCATTGAAAAGGACCTGGGCTAATCTGACTAGTTTGACGTTCAGTTTTTAAAGGTCACACGTGACTGTGAAATAGACTGACTGACGCAGGGGTTGAGATGTTGTGGCTCACATCTGACTGTCTGGGTCCAAGTCCCAGCTCCACTGCTAACCCCAGCTTCCTGCTAATACTCACCCTGGGAGGACACCACCAACGGTGCAAGCCCGGGGTGCCACATTCCCCAGACGGGGGGACCTCGGCTGAGTTCCGGGATCCTGGCTTTAGGTTGCCGCAGCCCTGGCTCACGACGGCATCCGGCAAGTGAACTAGTGCATAGTAGGAGCTCTGTCTGCCTGTGTCTGTGTCTTTCAAACACATAAATAAGTAAATAAACAAAGGCCTTCACAATGTGAACAGGTCACCATCTGCCCATTCCACATCATTCTTTCCTTCCTTCAAAGAAACATTCATTTATGATCACTCATTAATTTATGATCACTCATTCAGATTACTGGTGTCCTAACTGTATATCTTTTTTAATTCTTCAAATTCTTCCAGAAGTTCTAAAATAACCTTTCATGCTGTCCGTCACGGCATTCCTGTGATCAATGACTATCAACACCACAGTCTGACTCTTAGATCCAACCCTTGTCTCCCACCCCACCCCCTCACTTCTGGCTGTTTCCCAGCTCCCCGAACTCATTTCACTTCTCTTTCCCTTTGACCCCTTTGTTAATTACATGTGTATTTATTGGGAACAGACTGTCGGCTGTTCAAGTTGGAGCCTTACTCACAGCCGTGTTCCCAGTGCTGAGCCTGGTGATTTGCGCTGGGAAAGCAGCCTTCGCCTGCTTTGCATTGGCCAGGCCTGCCGACTGGTACTACCTGCTTTGCTGAGCTGACACTTGACCTCCTCTGTGGGTAGAGGCTCTCTTTTATTTTGATGAGAAACTCCTTCAGACATCTGCAGAGAGTCAACTGCTCAGCCCGAGTCTACCGCTTCCTGACCTCCCAGCGTCTGCACATACTGACGGCTGCCTTCCCACGGCAGCCTGTCTTTTCTTTAAAGCAATGTTTCCCCAAGTATAGAGAGCTTGTACCCGGTCGGGAGAGGGGTACAGCTGGGATCATGTTTGGTGGTTTTTCGGAGGCAGGCTTTCACCTGCAGGGGTATAGATTTAATTGCACCGAGAGGAGGTCTCGTCATCAGCAGTGATAACAGAAAGTTCTTTAGCTATTTTTGAATGTAGCCAAAGCAAAATCCACGGCATTAAAGTTTAACCTTTACGTCTGCAGATTGATTGATTGTGTTAGCTATCTGTTCTTCGCCCTCAGAGATGGAGAACACCTGGTTCCTCATGACAAACTCTTCACATACCCAACGGTTCTCCGCATCCATTATTCAAGCTGAACAACACTACGCGCATCGAGCATTTCACATGTACGGCTTGAGGACAGGACAATAAGCAATTCCAAAAGAGAAGTTCTCAGTTATTCATGTCACAGCATGTGACAGGACTGATGCTAGACACTGGTGATTCAAGGCCAAGTGTGCTCCAGGTCTTGTCCTCCCGAAGTGGACAGTCTGTTAGAATACACTGACAGACACCACAATGTGGCAAATGTTCATTTTGCAGTGCCTGCAAGGCATATGCCAGAAGGCAGAGCATTCCTCCAACATGGCACTCTACACACAGCTTTCCCAGGGTGTCTGGGGTGGCATCTTTACAATAACTGCATGAGATGGGCAGTGCAAGAGATGAGCTCCCCCGTGTAACAGGCAAGCTCTGAGAGTGAGGGTTGAGAAACTTGTAGCTGGTAAGCTGTCGACCAAACACTTTTTTTGAATGCATTCAAAGGTAAAAAAACATCTATTCTTGTAAAGATGGATTTAATTTTGGGAATAAATCGAAAGTCAGTACAGGGCTAAGTCTAGCAAGGAAGATAAGAACCCAGATTGGCTAGTGCTTAGTATGGAGTACAAATTTTAAAATACAAGGCAGGCACAAATGGACAAGAGTGATTCCGTACAGGGATCCTGGGTTGGGCTTTGAGCAGTAGGGGAGCATCTTTGGAAAAAAAAGCATCTTCCTTTTTTTTTAAAGCATGAATTGTCACCATAAAAATTTAATCCTTTATTCCCTTCAATCTCAGTCCCAATTCTTGCTTGTTCTTCCGTAAGTGGTGTTTCTAGGTAGAGACTCCCTCCTCCTGCCCCATTCAGCTGAAGGTCCAAGGGGGACACAGCTGTCCCTGCAAGGGTGAGCTCTGGCAGACTTTTGGGTATCATGTTAGTAAGGACTGCCTTGAGGTTCATAATAACATCTGGGTCTTCTCTGCCATCTGGATTTTTCAAACACTGCAGATCTAGCCACAAAAACCCTCTGGTTCTCAATCCTTTGGTTGCTCCCCAGTCTACGCAAGGAAATCCAAAGTTCTCTATGACCTGGCTTTTTGTTCTTCTTTCCAAATTCCTACATTGCCTTCCTCCCCACATCTTTTGCTCCTGACATCCCAAATTGCTTGTGGTTTCCTGCAAAGATCAGATTGTTTTCCTTCACTCTCCTGTCCCCATGCAGTTTACAGAGGACACACCTGTCATCCTCTCTGGAGTTGAGATGTCCTCCTCACTGACACACCGGCCTGGATTCTTCTGCTGGCCTGTCCAGCTCTTTCTCAGCACTGTGTAGCTCCTCTCCGGTCTCCTGGAGAATTCTATCCATCTTTTTATTTTACTTCTTCCTCTCACTTTGGACCATATGGTGGGTGATGGTTATGCTGTACTGGTCTTTTAAAGATTTACTTTTTTAGGGAAAGACAGATATACAGAGAGAAGCAGACATAGAGAGAAAGATCTTTCATCTGCTGGTTCACTCCCCAAGTGGACACAATGGCTGGGGTTGAGCCTATCTGAACCTAGGAGCCAGGAGGTTCTTTCCATGCCTGTACAGGGTCCCAAGGCTTAGGGCCGTCCTCTGCTGCTTTCCCAGGCCACAAGCAGGGAGCTGGCTGGGAAGTGGAGCAGTTGGGACAGGAGTTGTAGCCCATATGGGGATTCCGGTAGATGCAATGTGAGGATTTAGTCACTAGGCTACCGCATTGAGCCCTGTACTGGTCTTTGTAACAGCCCTGCTTAGCAATGCTTGGCAAGAAGGCCTCCAATAAGTAAGTAAGTAAGTAAATAAATAAATAAATAAATAAACAAACAAATAAATATTTTAATCGTCATTAACATAACAAAATATAACATTACATAAACTACAACAATAAAATAATACATAAACTAAATAAATAAATGCTTCTGAGGAATTAGTCACTCCTAAAGTGTTCTGATCCTGTTTATATTTCCTCTTGATCATACCAATACACACAATACAGACAAATATATCAGAATGTTCATGGAAAAATGGAATTAGTTAAGTTTGTTTTGAGGCAAAAAAATATTTCCAAATTATTTCATAATTATATCTGTAAACTCTTGGTTTCCCAAATCAGTGAGTAACTCACCTTTCAAACTCTATATACCAGTGAAAAAGGCTGGTACCCAAAACGCTTAGAGTATTTCCGCCACTACTAACTCTAACTACAAAAACCCAAGACTTGTCCTTCCCAAATGGGTCAGTTAGCCTGAGCCCAGGTTGATGGTTGCCCTGTGTGCACATGCACGCGGTCTTGGAGGTGGGGGATGCAAGTATTGTCCTTACACGGCTTGCCTTATGTGGGTTGAAAGACCTTGTGTGTCTCTGTAAAACTCTGCCATACACATACACGCTGTGTACTCTGTTAGTGCGTGGTGTTAAATGCTTCCAGTCTTCTGTTAAATTAGAATTCTTAAGAAACGCAACTAAATGGCTCCTACTTATTATTAAAGTTTTCGTTCTGTCAGTCTATGGACCACAAACCCAAGTGTGTGCTTAAGTCTCTGTGTGTGTGTGGTGGCTTGAAAAGAGACTTGTATTTGAAAAGCAAAACCAGCCTTTTATTGCTTGCTTTGTTTTTAAAGGAAAATCTTAGCAAGACAAAACAATTTGCAAATGCAGCCCGTGGCGGAGCCTGTGAAAGGGCCATATCCTGTTGTGCTACAGCATACTTGGTCCTCCTGGCTTCTCCAGAAGGACCCGCCACCTCTTTCCCATTGCTGTTGGTCAGCAGTTCCAGTCTTATTTTCTGCAAAAAGTCTTTTCTGCTTGCCCTGGGCTTTTCCTGTTTTTGGATTTCAGTAACACTTTCTGAGGAAACCCAAGTGGGAGTTACAATTCAGCTACTAACTATAAGGAAGTCCTATTACTTCTTGGGACTCTGTTCCCTCCAATGTAAAGACGGTATGAAGGTCAGGTGCTCCCTACTTTACCATACGTGATTAGATCAAACATGCCTTCAAAAGGGCTTTGTAATGCGCAAAGAAGAGTCTAAATATTTATCTTTTCACTTCCTTTGTACTCTGGGTATGTGTCTTGGTTAGTTCAGACTTCTACAACACAATACCACGGCTTAAATGGCAGGAATCTACTTTTCCAAAGTTCTAAAGACACAAGTCCAGGATGGAGATGCCAGGAGAATTCGTGCCTGGTGAGGATCTCTTTGGGGTTGCCTTCTCACGGGGTCCCTAGGTGGCCTTTGCTCAGTGTGTGGGCTGACCAAAGGAGGAAGAGGGAGTGGTAGAGACACACAGAGACCAAGAACTGGCCCTGGCTGCTTCCTGCCAAGTGGGAACACAGTCCCATTCTCCCGGTCTCATTTAAATCTAAGTTACCTCTCCCAACTAAGTACCTCCCAGAAGCTCCATTTTCTAAATATCATTATGCTGGAAGTTGGAGCTTTAACATAGAAAGTTTGAGGGGAGTAGTGCAAAATTCACCCCATAACAGTGTATTTTTTTATAATACACTTCTATATTACACTACAAATCCTTGTCAAGTGTTTCCATATACATTATCATTTACATATAAATTTTTGCATCTTAACTTTGTTGGTTTGGATATGTAATTTCTAAGTAGGTCCTTCCTCCAGTATATGCTGAGCTGTTCAAACAGCTGAAACTACTTGTAGGGTCAAGGATTACAGAAATGTTATTTTATTTTTATAATATTCATAGCCTATTGTATATTCCTTGCTGTTATATTTTTTCTTTTGCAAATATAGTCTCCTGAGAGGCAAAAAGAAAAAATAAACAAAAATTACTTGTAACTTTATAGTCCATTCATAACTACTATAAAATACATAGACATACTACCTCCTACGTACTCTTTTCAATTGTCTATAAATGCATGAATATATATTGTGGATATGCAGTTTTTAAGGGATCAGAATGAAAACATACATTTTATAATTTGTTTTTCTTATCTAACTATATGGTTCAAGTATCTTTTTACATGAATAAGTCTTCTATTTCATCTTGATAAACAAAGCTGCACAGGAGGAAGTTACGCTCCCCCATTCCTATTATTTAAAATTGCTAGGTTATTTCTACTCACATGTGTCTCTCCTTCCTTGTACTTGTGTTTCTATTTGGATTATTTTGGGGCTGTAGAATATCTGAGGTAAATTATTTTTTCCTTACAAAAATCAAGTATTTGTACCAGTGTTGTGGTGCAGCAGCTACTGACTTGAGTCCTGGTGGTTCCATTTCCAATCCAGCTCCCTGCTAATGCACCTGGGAAAGCAGTGGGAGATGGCTCAGGTGTCGGAGTCCCCGCCACCCCATGGAAGACTCAGACGGAGTCCAGGTCTCCTTACTCTGGCCTGGCCCAACCCAGGCTCGTCATCATTTGGGGACTGAACTAGGCAACAGGAAGATCTCTCTCTCTCTTTTTTTTTTGTCTCTCCCTTTGTTTGTAACTCTGCCTTCCAAAGAAATAATTAAAAAAAAAATGTCCATGGAAAATGCACATTATCTTTAAAATATTCAGAGGCTGGCACAGTGGCCTAGCCGGTAAGGCAGTGATTTATGACTCCAGGGTCCCATGTGAGCATTGGCTGATATCCTGGCTGCTCCACTTCTGATCCATCTCCCTGCTGATAGCCTGGGAAAGCAGCAGAGGATGGCACAAGTGTGTGGGTCCCTACACCCATGTGGGAGACCTGGATGAAACTCCTGGCTCCTGGCTCTGGACTTTAACCTGACCTAGCCCTGGTCACTGGAACCACTTGAGAAGCCAACTAGTAGATGGCAGACTCTGTGTCTCTTCTTTGTAACTCTGCTGCGGAAATAAATAAGTAAATCTTCAAAAAAATTTAAAAATATTTTAGAAATCGCATACCCATCTATCTTTATAATGGGTGGCAGTTTTCCTTAATATACATAAAGCTTCTGATAATTCTTTAAGTATATTGTCAGAAATTTATGTTTGGTGAATTAGGTTGTTTTAGAAAACATTTTCTAAGTGATTATTTTAAAGTAATGACTGATTTTTGTGTATTTTATATCTAGTTAGAATGCTTATTAGCTAGTATTGAATTCTCTACATAGGAAAATAACTTCCCCCCCTTTATTCATCCTAATTTACATTTAAGCAAAGAATAGTTATTGTAGATCAGAGATGGTTACTGAGCTGAAGCCAGGATCCAAATTCAAAATTTAGCAAACTTCTAAACCTAAATACGACAGGTACTTTCACCGATACTTTCCCTGCTAATGAAGACTAAAGACCAAAAGATTTTAGTAACTATGTTAACAGACATTTGGGACTTCTTACAAATTTAAGAAATCACAACTAACCCAAAGGCACAAACCTTTCATGTTCGCTTTAAATGAACTAAAATGAAGCATATAAAGAATAATGACATTATTTTTAAAAAAGATTTATCTATTTTTTCTTTATTGGAAAGGCAGATATACAGAGAGGAGAGACAAAGATCTTCCCTCTGCTGGTTCACTCCCCAGGTGGCCGCAATGCTGATCTGAAGTCAGGAGCCAGGAGCATCTTCTGGGTCTCCTTCGAGGGTACAGAGCCCCAAGATGTTGGGCCATCCTTCACTGCTCTCCCAGGCCACAAGCACGGAGCTGGATGGGAAGTGGAGCAGTCTGAACATTTTTTAAAAAGAACAAATTGGGGCTGGAGTTGTGGTAGAGCAAGTTATGCCACCGCCTGCAGGGGTGGCATCCTATATCGGCCCCAGTTGGAGGTCTATCTACTCCATTTCCAAAATAGCTCCCTTCTAAGGCACCTGGGAAAGCAGTAGCAGATGGCCCCAGAGCGTGGACCCAGTGTGGGACATCCAGAAGTGCGTGCATCCTGGCTTTGACCTGGTCCAGCCCGGATCACTGTTCATGTGGGGGAGTGAACCTGCGACTGGACACTCGTTCTCTCTTTCACTCTCTCCCTTTTGTTTGTGTAACTCCGGGTTTTAATAAACTAGTCTTAGAAACAAACAAACAAAAAAATCCCTTCTTGTAACTCAGTATCTTTTTTTAAAGTGTTACTGAATTTTTGAAAAAGTATCTGAAAGTCAGATAGAGCTGCTCCATGTGCAAATGGCAAATGCCCACAGACAACTGGGGACTGGGCCAGGCTGACGCCAGGAGCCTGAAAACCAATCGGGTTCTCTCAGAGAAGTGGCGGGAATCCAGGAACGAGACCTGCTACCTGATGCCTCCGAGGGTGTAACTAGCTTAAAGAAAGATAAGATAGTAAAGTTTTGACTTGAATTCAGGTACTCCAAGCTGAAATACATACTTCCCAAGTGTTTTCTTGACCCCCTGTGCCAAATGACCACACCTAGAATAAACAGGTTCATCCTGTCATTACTATTTTTTCCTTCTGTCATTCTCTGTTCACTTCTGCTATTATTTGAAATAAAAATGGTTGCATTTTGGTTATTTTCTTATGATTTCTGGAGTGTTTCAGACTATCAGTTGGATGCTTTTATGTCTACACTTTAAGTCTCAAAATATAATTGCTAGGTAAAAACCTATGAATATTTAGTTTCAGGGCTTTCTCCATCACTGATTATAAATAACTTGGTGTTCCTGTTTCACAAACATCTAAAACATCGTTAGAGTTAGGAAATTAGTTCTGTTTCTGTTTTTTAACACGCATCAACCGGTAGATCTCAGTAACTCCTATAAGACACAGGCCAATAGACAAGGTCTTTACAAGTCCTGAGATCAAAGTATGTAACAACAAAAGTTCTGGAAAATGAGGTTCCTGTCCCACTTTATGTTCAGAACAGCAGGGTGGCACAGGACAGGAAGAAATGGAAGATGCCAAAGGAATCATGGAGGGAGGGGACAGTGTAAAGCCAGAGGCAGGCTGGGAAACACAGGGACTTAAATGAAACAAAGGAAAACAGACATGGGGAAAAATCAGAAAAACAAAAAAACTCAGAAAAGAGATCTAAACACTCACAGGAGAAAAGCAGAAACAGAATTTCTAACATACTTGAACAAATAAAAATAAGGAAAGAAAAACAGAACGCTACGAAAACCAAGACATTGGCTTTTGGAAAACAGAAAACTGGTGGACGTTCTTTCACTGTTCACCACTAACATGGAAAATTCTCTTTTGTCCTGAACGCGAAAGGAATGTTAATACTGCCCCCACAGTTTGGGGTTTGGAAAAGTCAGTTCTAGAAAATGCCTCTTGTTGTTTCCCTTATTTAAAAACAAAACAAAACACACACAAAAAAAACCTTACTTCTCAGAGTATTTTTAGAAGATCTTGAATATTGCTGGACCACATGTGAACCATGTAATTTTCAGACTCTAACAGGGGAATGTACAGTCTCTCGGCGTTCTGGTTTATCTACTTGGTGCTCAGCAGGACACACGTGGTAAGATGTGGCAGCTTTCCAGAATAAATCTGTAATACGCACTCTGACACCTGGGGTTTAGCTAACTGCTCAGTCCAAAACATTTAATCCATGGCCAGTGGACCAAGAGGACGACTGAGGGTAGATGGTGTTTTCCCATCACAAAAGCCTGGAGGCCGCTGGAGTACATGGCCCTGTGACCGTCTCTCTTCAATTAGATCTGTGAACAAAGTATACTTCTCCAACACGCCAGAAGCAGGTTTTAAGACACAGCGTCAACACAGATGGACTTCCGTCTGCCAGAAGAAGACAGAACCAGAGATGAGTTGAGGGACAGGAGAGATTGTGTAGGATGAAAATCATCAGCATGCCAGGGCCAGCAAGGCCGACAGGGACCTGTTTACAAAGAACCACGCTGCTCTCGGGCTGCAGCATTTACTGTCCCTGCAGAAAACAAACACCAGGGAAATTCTTCCAGAATCCTAATCCTTCCTGCTTCATTTCATCACTACCTTACAAGTTGACTGAGAAAGGGAAATGGGATGAAAACATTTACATTACAATGAGCTTGGGCCCAGTGCGCTGGCCTAGTGGTCAAAGTCCTTGCCTTGCACACACCGGGATCCCATATAGGCACAGGTTCATATCTCAGCAGCCTCTGCTTATGGCCTGGGAAAGCAGCAGAAGAAGGCCCAAAGCCGTGGCACCCTACACCTATGTGGGAGACCCGGAAGAAGCTCCTGGCTCCTAGCTTCGGATCAGCTCAGCTGTGGCCACTGTGGCTGCTTAAGAAGTGAAGCAGTGGATGTAGAATCTTCCTCTCTGTCTCTCCTCTTTGTAAATCTGACTTTCAAATGAAAATAAACCTTTACAAAATTATACTGAGCTTGTAATTCTATGCTCCTCAAAGTGATGATTCTGTTTTGCTTTATATTTAAATGATATTTACAGAGATGTCCCTCCATATGTTTCCTCTTCACTCCCTGTTTTTTTTTAGTACTAGCCTCAACAACCAAGCCAATATTTATTAATGAGATACTACCGTCCACCGAAAAAAAACACCAGATGTTAAATTTCTTTTATCTCAGATTGTTAAGGATTACGAGATAAAGTTAAGCAAGCCATTGTGAGTCAAGAGTTAACCAAGAGAGAGCATAAAAGTGGTTAAATATTGTAGAAATATTATATAAGTTCCAATAATCATCTCCATAGATTTACTAACAGTGGTCAAGTACAGAGAAGTTAGTTCTTAAAACCAGCATGGCTAAAACTGAAGACGGCATTGGGAAAGAAAAAGGCATTCACTGAGGACAGATTGTTCCAGACACCTTGCTAAACCCTCTAAAAATAGCATCGCATTTAATACACAACCTGACCTAACAAGATGGTACTATTAGTATCCTCAGTTTACGCTTTTAAAAATGGATAGAAAAGTAATACAATTTGCCCAAGATCGCACAGCTGGTAAATTTCTAAGTTGGGATTCAAATTCAGTTCTAAGTCCCATACTCAAAACCACTCTACTATTTATATTCCAATGAAATATTATGGGCGAATGTGGCATGAACTTGTTGTCAAGTTAAACAAGGTTCCAGATAACTTTCCAAATTTTAATTCTCAAGTAACACGGGGGATACAATATTAAGAATATGAGTTTAACATCTTCCATTACTTAATGAAGACTAGAAGATTTTTGAGAGTTACTAAAATCTTGATGTTATTTGACCCTTTTTACTATACTTACAACACAAAACAAATCACAACAGTGATTTATTGGAAAATATCGAAAATATGCAAATTAGAGAAATTGTTACTTAAGTGGCAGAAACCATGATGGTCATGAAATACAGAAAGTCATGAAATATTGAGCCCTCAGAGCTTATGAAACTGTGTCACATAATGCAATGTAATTAATAAAATAAATAATAATAAAAAAAAAGAAATATTGAGCCATTAAATTCCACTATATAAGCCAGCCAGCAATGTTTTTTTTTCAAGCAGAAAATATACTACAAATAAGTGATACAAAATCATAAACAAGAGAGAATGCTATTGAAAACAGATTGCATCAATGATGGAGCCAGCGTGCCTGGCTATCTCTGAGGCCTGCCACGTTTCAGCTACAAAAACTCGACTGAGTTATTTAACCTTGCTGTACTTCAGATTCTGCCTATAGAATGTGGGCATCACGACATCCAGCTTCTAGGACTAACAGCGTTTATAATTTATGTTTGATAGGATTAAAAGTGCTTTGTAAATGTTCAGTGAAACTAAGCTTTTTTACTTTAACTTCTATTTCCACTAAAACAGCGGCTCAGCTCCAACATTTTACTTATCTTGGTCAGCCAAATTTTACATCTAGAACAGAACAGTAAGATTACATTTAACTAGATTATCTGTGTTAGTACCAGAGAGAAGGGACAGTAAGCAATTCAGAACTGAAAAGCTTCTTGACAAATAGTTTGGAAGACAATTTTGTGACCTGTGTGACCGCCACAGACGTCCTCGGGATTCACAATGCAGGGGGATTAGGGAATGTATTCTATTCTGTCTCTGTGTTAATTCCCCGTGCTTTTGGTCAAGTGTACCAAGGAGATGGAAAAACTTCGGATCAAACTTCTCATAAAAACCTTTATATACCTTTACCAGAAAACAGCAATCAAACATTTTAGACTTCATTCTTTTTTATTTCTCATGCTATTTATTTTCCACATGCGATCTTTTCCATTACTTTGAACGGTCTGTCTAAAAACTAATTATTTCCTTCTTGGCGCTGGGGCTGCAATTCAGGTAGCAGCCACCTGTTAAATAATGGGGCCTTTTCACTGATTCCATGGCCTATTGTTTAAGCTTTTTCCAGGTGTGGACAGCCAAAAGAAAATAAGAATACAGCACATTCTTCCTTCACTTAGGTATAAATATGGGTATAGGGCAAGAAGGGCCCAACTTGTCTTACCAGACAGCAAACAGTATTCTATTGCTCTAAGAATCAACTGACGAGGTATTTATGCTAAAGGGAAAGGTAAAAAAAATAAGACAAAACAACAAGATCCAAGGTAAAACAGTAAGACTGACCTAAACAAAAGACTCTTTTTATATCTGTAAAAAACAGAGCATCATGGTGTGTAGCAATTTGGAAAAATAGAAACAAAACTCCAATATTGTCCTAACACACAATATCAAACAAAATGCAGGTGAATTTTTAAAGTAAATTGATGATAAGACAATAAAACTGTTAAAATATTGGAGAAAGACATAACTAGGTTTTTATGTAATCATGGGTTTACAGATGGAGCAGAAAGCACGGAGGAACAATGGACAAATTTGGCAATGCAACAAAACAAAACCTCTATAAACAAACTGCAACTCAATTACAAACTGGCAAACATATTTTAAACAATAAATATCCTTAACATTTAAGAGCTTCACAAATCACTGAGACATATGTAAACATTACAGACTCAGCAATTAACAACTGCGTCAAAAGGGAACATAGCTGTCCAGTTAACATACTGAAAAGGTTCAACTTTACTAGTAAGCAAAGAAATAAAAATTAGCTCAAGGTATTCATTTGCAAAGATTACTATATGCACACAAGCTATCTACACTAGATTACAAGTACACACACACTCATATAACACTGAGTGTAAGCAGAAATCGAAGACAAGTTGCTATGCAGCTCAAAATGATTCACCTTGCTGGAAGGTGATCTGGCAACAATGCGACTTGATGCATTGCTGATCTGAAGGGGGTATTAGCTGACAAAGAGCCTGAGGGCATTTTCTGGTGGTGATCCACGAGCTGTATTTTATTTTGATGGTATTTTCATCAGTGTATATAATTATTAAAATTCACTGAAGTGAACAGATAACTTTTTTTTTTTCATTTTAAATTATAGCTTAAAATAGACTGAGTCAGCACTGTCTCTACTTTTGGAAATCACAATGAATTTGCAAATATTTAAATACAGGTCTGGTCATTAAAGAAGGACTTAGGATAAAAAACAGGGAACATTTTTCCAAAAAAGGACACAGGTTAAGTAAACTATATGTTCACGATGGAAAAGTATGCAGTCATCAAAAGAGATGTTGCAAAGAATGTTTCATGATGCGTAAAATTCTGATAATACACTGAAAGCTGAGAAAGGGAAAGGTTAATGACCTGACAGCCGGAAGACATTACAGAGGATCAAAGGCTGGTGAAAGTCAAACTGATCCTTCCCCAAGACCCTGCGTTTCTGACGATCATTGCTTCAATCACTGTCGGCAGAGGCTACTTTTCCCAGTACCAAAGGGGCTTCTGAATTGCGCCAAGTGGCACCATCATTTACTGCTGTGTGATCTTGGGCCAATCACCCAATTTCTTTCAGTTCCTCATTTATAGAATGGGAAAATGGGAATAAAACTAGTTATCGGGTGGAGCTGTGGGAAATCTACCCCAGTTCCTCATCGACGGGTCCTGCTAACTGTGTGTGAGGGTTAAATGAGATGAGAGAGGACACATCTTTGCGGGACACCTGACGTGCGGCACAGGCAAACATCTGGTTTACTAGCAGAAGAGTCAGAACAAACAGGCTTAAAAAGGAAGGCTGCTTACTTTACAGTTAGGTGAAAGTGGCTCCTATTCTATCATTTCGCATGATCTCACCAACTAGTCTAAACTGTCATTTGCCTAGAAATATATTGAACAAGCGATTCTAAAAGAAAAGAAGATATTTGACATGAAAGCAACTTCAGAAATGTCGAAACCAAAAAAACCCTCTAAAAATCAAAATGCCACTTGGAGCGCAGCACCTTTGTTCATTTTCAACATTTGGATTTCACTCATTTTAATGCAGGGAACTGACTTAAGGAATCAAACTTGATCAAACGGTCGCTGAATGCAGAACCCTCACGTCTTAATAAATACTGAAGAGGCCCTGCAGCAGACTCTCCGAGGGTCCCTGCGGTCACAACTGACTACACCCTCTGACCACTGACCCCCAACTTTCTTCTTCGGCAACAGGAGGGTAACAGTCCCAAATTACACTGGGAAGGATTAAACCATATTAGAAGAGTTAAGAGTTGTATGTGAACGCAGGATTTCTTGCCAAATGACTGTACAGGCACTTCATAATTCACTTGTAATATCTGTTCTAACTAGAAACCTATCTTATCTCACTTGAGATAGTAGACTACAAATCAAGGGGCATAAATATCATATCCACTTTATTCTACATTCCAAACCTCACAATTTACATTAAAAATAAAAATAGCTTTCAAAATGTTCAAATGGACTCAGTCTGACCTATCAGAATGAGCTGTATCATGCAGTGTGCTGTGGCTTTTACGCCACTGAGAGATACTACTTGCCATGGTCCCTGTATGCTTCAAAGCACATTTTAACAACAACAACAACAACAATAAACAAAACCCCACCCACAACTGATAAGCAGGGATAGGCCTGTAAGGTAATAGCAGTTTAATGAGTGCAAATGACTACTTATCTAAATTGTAAGAATCAGTACCACTGAGGCTGGAAATAAAAGAAGTGTCTGGATTGAGGCTGGCATTGAACTAAATAAAAGTTTTAGAGCTTTAATAAAGAATACATACGGCACAATTACAGGTAACTACTGAAAAACTATTACTCCCCCAAAGCTGAGAGCTGAGTGTTTGTCTTGTACCACTTAGTGGAAATTTTATTATTTAAGGGGGGGGCTTCCTAGTCTTGGCAAGAAGGAGGAGGAGTACTTTATAACTAGTGAATAAAAAACAGATCAAGTTCTTTAAAGATTATTTAGCGACAAGCTCTTATAACAAAATACACTTTCCTTCTGACCCTATGAACTACCAGTATTGCTTCATTCAGATTAATTGAGCCAAACAGGTTTTATTAACTTGATTTAAGGCTCCAGATATTCTCCTCTGCTGAAGCACCTCTCAGCTGGGGCGCTCAGAGCCCCTGGACAGCTCACAACCATCCGCCCCTGCTGAGGCTTGTGCCCCTTGCCAGCAGCCCCACCACCTCCAGGCCTGCTCTGCCTCTGTGCCCCAGCGGCCTCCGGTCCACACCAAGCAAGAAGAATGTGAATCTTCCAAAGGAAGCCCCTCAGCACAGCTCACATGGGCATGTCTTTCACGGAGGCTGTGAGGGGACCGCGGGGGCAGGGCACAGTGGGCCCTGAACCTCCATACCCGTCAGCCTCCGCACAGCCGTGACCTGAGGATGCTCCCCTAACCCGGGCACACCGGGCAGAGCACAGTGCTTTCCACAGCCTATTCTCAGGAGGATTCAATGACAATTCTTCAATGATCAAGTTTGATTCCTTAAGTCAGTTCCCTGCATTAAAATGAGTGAAATCCAAATGTTGAAAATGAACAAAGGTGCTGCACTCCAAGACAAACAAACAAACAAAAAGGTGATTCATGCTAAGAAGAATTCAGCACTGCTGAATTTTCTAAAAAAAAAAAAAAAAAAGGACCAAAAACAGCAGAAAAGTTCTGAACAGGTAGCACCATCTGCACAGCCGGGTGAGACGCCGAGCTGGTCATGCAGAGGTGTTCCACGGGGAGCAGCGTGGTGAGGACGTGAAGCTCACCAAAGGAGGGAAGGAGGCGTACTGGCGCTAACTCCCGGAGGAGCTGTGGCCCCCAGGGTGAGCGGTACAACTCTGTGGCTCTCCCCTGGCTTGGTTACCACCTCTAGGCCCTGAATTAGGATGCAGCTGCAGCTAGGTTCGGGGCGCAACCCCGCAGAGGTCAACCTCTGATGGTCCAGGGGGAGATAGGGAACAGGGAAGCCCGGGAGGGTAAAAGGGATAAAGAGATGGTGAAGAGATGGAGAGAGACCCTGTAAAGACACTGCTAGGGCCCTAAAGCGCACACCAAACGCTTTGAGAATTTAAACAAAGGGAGAGAACCCCAGTCAGGTCCCAGTGGCCACTGGGTGGGCTTTGTCAGGCTCCTCTTCAGGAACTCTTCAGGGAATCTATGATATATGAGATGAAAACAGACAGAATGAACAGATACCAGAATCCAACCATTCTAGGGCTGGCGCTGTGGCACAGCAGGTAAAGCTGTCGCCTGTGGCGCTGGCATGCCATACGAATGCTGGTTCGTGTCCTGACAGCTCTACTTCTGATCCAGCAACCTGCTAACGTGCCTGGGAAAGTGGCAGAGGATGGCCGCTGCACCGAACGGCTCCAGCTTATGCACGCGTGTGGCAAAGGACCCAGGAGGAAGGTCCTGGCTCCTGGCTTCAGACTGGCCAAGTTGTGGTCATACTAGCCATTTAGGGATGAACTAGTGAATGCATTCATCTGTTTCTAACGCTTTCAAATAAATAAAGCAAATCTTAAAAAAAAAAAAAATCAAACTATTCCTTTTATGCCAGACTTTCGAGATCAAGAAGACAATATCACTCCCACTACATTTTTCTGTTCTGTAGATCTAATTATTTTCATTTATGTTACCATGTAATGAGTATATAATTATTTTAAGGAGATTCAAAGCTTCTTTGTTTTGATTTCTAATGATGGAAATATTGATTACCGTAATGCATGTAAACAACACTCCTTGGGGGTTCTTAGTAATTTTCAGGAGTGTCAGGGATTCAAGGCTTGGATATACGCTGCCTTCTTATGACCTCCATCCTTCCTGGCAACATTTTGCTTCAGTATAGTAAGGCGTTGAAAACATCTGGCTGCAGTCATTGGACCCTTCACTGAGTTACCCAGAGATCACAGAACGGATTAAGTGATGGGTGTTTTAAAGCTTGGTCAGTATAGGCAATGAGACAAAGCTGTGCTCTCGAATACGACATTGGCCGAGTGTAAAAATAAATAACCTTTTTTTTTTACCTATGCATTATTACAATGTCATGGTTTTGGACATAGAGAAAACTGGTCCTTGTTATCTATCTCCAGAGGATGGCTTTAGAATTTTTTGATACAAATATTGGTCTTTAGAACACCAATCTCCAGTAGAAATCAACTGTCTGTCTGATGCGTAAACCTGGTTTTCAACACAAGGCAAGGTGCACTAATAAAACTTAAAAACAACAAAAAATCCAGACACGGCCGTTCTAGCAGCAGTAAGTGAGGAGAGATTTTCAGAGTCGAGAGCAAGGCTACTCAGTGGGGAGACCCCTGAGAAGAGGGGCCGTCCCAAGTCCTGCACAGTGGCATTAAAACAGAAACCAGCCAGGCTGCACGTGTATTGGCTCCTACAAATTCCAAATTACACAGCGTCTGAGGTGTTATTCTCTCTCACTAAACACTGCCGAGGACCCCAATTAATTCTTGAAATGCTAACAGCCCAAAAGACAAGCGTGCAATGATATTTACTTGGGAGTATAAGTTGGGGTGATATTTTGGGAGGAACATTTGAAATATTTAGTGGCAGCTTAACATGCATGTTCACTAACTAAGCAATTCCAGGTTTAGAAATTTATCCTGAGAAAACAGGTAAAGGGCTGTTTGAAGGCAAAAATATGAAACAGAAAAATCATAAAACAAAATGTTGCATGACTAGTCTTGCTGACGGTAAAGAGTAACTTCACTATAGTAGTAGGTGATTTCAAGTCTGCTTAGAATATTTTGTCTATAATGACAAATTAATATATATAAATAGTATGAAGATACTTTCATAGACTTAGTAGCAAGAATATAAATTAATACAAATAAATAATTTAGTGGCATTTATCTTTGGGATCCCGTTTTTTTTACTTACGCATTTTTACTTATATATTCTGATCTTTCTGCAGTGAACATTCTCTTTAACCAACACAATAACTGACAAGTATTTTCTCAAGGCAACCATGTAATTGTTAGCATTTCTCTAATTATTGTCATATTGAACATTGTAGGTATGACAGAAGAAAGTGGTATTGAGGGTGTAGAGGATGGAAAAGATGAGACAGGGCCGGGGCAGGCCCTCACACTGTTTAATATACATATGTGTATATATGTGTGTGTGTGTGTACATATACACACAATTTTTTTTTTTTTTTTTTTGCTGTGACGTCTTAAGTTAATTGTAAATTTAACAACCTGGAAAGAAGTTTTCAATGGAGCATAGTAGTGAGTATCTTCTATTCACAGGTCTATAATCTACTCTGGCAGGTTTAATTTTTCCCCTTCCCTTGGAAATGCTGACACTGTTGTGTAACGAGCACCTTCCTTTTTTATAAGACTCCCCACTGCCTTGGTAGGCACAGCTCTCTCACACCCTTTTTGGGGAACTAAGCAGGCTTTACCTAAAGACACCCAAACTGGAAAATGGCCTCTATCCGCCTGGTCCCATGAGTCCTCCGACTGATGCTGCCTGCCACAGGTCTCTTCCGCTTTATACAATTCATGCTGGAGGAAGGGTTTTGTGACGTTAAAGGACTTGGGAATAAAGAGGCACAGAGACTCCTCTAGCTGCTAAACTAAACTGTCACCAACTATTGGCCATCTAAATAGAAAAAAAGGAAGAATCCTACTAACTGAGTGAAAGATGTCTATCACACACGTTAGATATATTAACAATACTTCTTTAAAAGTCTTGTTAGTGAAATCTGGGAATAATTACCAAAACACTATACACATTGCTTAGACTAGGATATTTCTTTTCTTTCTCTCTTCTTTCCACCTTTGTTCTTTTTAATTCTATTATTAGCAGTATCATTATTTTGCATAAAAAGTAGAATGCTGCTGAATGGTACCCAAATGGCTGTCATGTACCATGCCAATACAGCAGCTCAGCCAACAATGTGAAGAGGAGAATTTGCCAAGTAAAAGAGAACCTAACAAATTGGTAATGGTTTCTAGCTTGACAGAATATGAAAATGATCCCTCGATGTGTGGCCACTCAGGCGGACACATAAAAATGTCTTAGAAGCAATCGTTTTACCTCAGATAACAGACCCTGACAGTGGAGTACAGCATGCTGGCTGACTTTGACATTTTAGAAGAATGGCAACCGTGACCTACAAAACCGTCTGGGAACCGTGTAATTTATGCACAACACACAGGCACATGCCACACACTCATAATAGTTGTTATAAATAATTTGGCATATAAGACTCGTTCCCCGAGTAGAATATACTTTATGAGACAGGATCTAAGTCCCCAGCGACTGGATAAAACTGAACTGGTTTGTTTATGAACAGCAATGATGCTGCTTACCAGGTTAAAATAATTCAGTGCTTTATGTTTACTAAGAAGCCTTTAGATGATGGCAATTTGTATTTTATATGAGTCTGTGTACTGCTTTGGATATAAGGCAGTGATGTAGTGTACACTGCAGATAAAACAAATTATAACCAAAAATTCTGGAGGTGCACAGTGTCTAGCTTTGACTTTCCGTTTAGGACAACTGAGAGCAAAAATGAACTCCACGAAGACTGGCTAATGATTCCTGCAACACCCTTGCTCCTCTTTCATCACTGCCACTTTCTTCAGTTGGAGAATTCGCGAATACCATTGACAAGTGTTTTCCTCCCCTCCCCTTGCTGCCAATCTGCTCAAATGTTCCCATTTGTTCAGCTTTCTAATATTGATTGCACGGTCAAATTCCATTAAAACCAAGACTGCCTCCCTCAAAAATACCTAGTTGATATCTGAAAATAATGAGAATTGCAAAATGAGAGTTTATCGCACCAAGGGGCTCGCAAGAACCTTGGAAAGTCAAATGGTCGTGCCAAGTTGAAAGCAAATTTGAATCCTGTGGGCTAAGAGCCTCAAATGAAACTTCTGGGCCTTGAATTTGTTGGTGACTTTCCTGTTCAATAAAAAAGGACTTAAATAGCTTATAAAAAGGTTAAAAAAAACTTATTGGGCATTAAACTGCTCTTACAAAACACCATCTTGATGAGTTAAGTGTAAATGAATCAGAAACACATGGGTCATATTTCCTTAAAAAATGCATATGGATTCAAAAATAAGGGGAGGAGGACTTGGCAAAATATTTTCTTGTGTGTGTGGTGGTTGAACCTAAAACATTTGAAAGATATTCTGAGGCATTCAAAGGAATCCAAAATAAAACTAAACCTGTCCAATCATATAAAAAAAAACACAGAAACTTATATGCAACATGCATTTATCTCCCCGGGTCCATCAACACCTCCTGAGCCTGCACCTCTGGCAAGAGACCAGACGAAGCCTCCAAGTAACTTCCATGCAGATTTACACACATGGAAAAGTCGGAGACACCTGCTGTCAGAAATGGAGGATTTTATAAAAATTGGCATCCTAACCCAGATCATGTGGAAAGTATAAATTAGTGGAGAAATATACAACTGCTTTCAGGGTCCTAGGTTAGGCAGCTATTCATTGCATAAAAACCACCATGCCCTCAGACCTCCTGAGCTCTATACAGGTGCAGAGTCTTACTTGTTTATAAGCTTTCTTATTAAGCGTTTTTATGTCGCTTTTCATGTGGATCCAGCCCCTCTTCCTCCACCCTCCAATTGTGAGTGCTTGACAAATCTTGCTGACTGGCTTCCCGGAGTCTGGGAGTTTTGAACATGGTTTTGAAGCAGGGGGAGGCGCTGCTTGGCAGGAGAGGACAGAGGCTAGCGCTCTGCGCTGGGGTGATAGTACATGAAGTGGCCAGGAGGCTCCAGAGGGTGAGTCATGTGCGGGGGTCAGACATTGGCTTGCTTGCAGCACTGTGTTCGAGCCAGGGTGTAGTGGGAGGTGCAGGCAGCTAGGTGTGGGGAGGCCTACAGCACTGCAAGAGAAGTCAACTTGAGGACACAGGGGTGTGAGAGGAGAAAACACAATTCTTCTTTAAAAAAAAAATTTTTTTTTTGCGAGTATAGGATAAAGTTCTAAGCAGAGAACTAGTTTATGTCATTAATTTCATTATATCTTATCAGTGCGTTTAGAAGCTGAAAAATATCCAAAGATAAAGATAAAATTAACTATGTACATGTTGCCAGGATCCTGCAGGTCATAAACTTGAACAGGAAGTGAGAAAGATTATGAAATAAGATTACGGAATTTGAAAGTGTTTGTGAGAAAAGTCTAAAAAAATTACTGACGTCTTCTAAGGTTGTTTCCTAGCTGTTAAACATGAATCTTGTTTTTTTATTTGTTTGTTTTTCACAATATTTGAAAGTTCGGGCAGAAATCGTGTCCTGCATCTTGTATGCTGGCTAGCACAGTGCTGGGAAAACACCACACACTTAGGAGGCGAGTGTTCACTGAACACTGTGTATGTTGATTTCACTTGATATTGAACTGAAATGAAGCAAAGGGTGACACGCTCCGATAATGATGTTGCTAAACTCCGGGAGGAAAAAAAAAAAAGGATGATACAGCGGACACATCTGGGCAGTGTCTACTGCAAGCCTGTCTGTTCAGAGTTAGACACCCCAGTCCTTACCAGCCCTCGTCATCTTCCACCTCCGCTTCAGAAACGTCGTTTTCTGGAGTGTCAGCAATTGCTTGAGTGAGCTTAGATTTGAACTGGTTCAGCAGTGCAAGAGTCTGAAACAACAATGAGGCCGCTCAACTTTCTGCCAGACAAATGTAACTTAAAAATCTTACATGTGGTAGGAAAATGAAATAAACATTTTGTTTTTGAAAGAAAAAGGGAACATTGCCTTCCGGATGCAATTACATCGAGAAACCTTGATATTGTCCCGTTTGGATTTTCACACACCTGTTCCCACACAGACAGGTTATAGCTTTCTGATTTTAGGACCATGACTTTGTGTAGGAGACATTTTTAAAAAAATATATGCTTATAAAATTTTAATATCCACAAGACAGGGAGTAATTCACGAAGATATGGAGAATCGCAACCAAAACACTGAGAACAAATGGCATTCTTCATTTAACAAATTTGACTGTTGGAAGGTGGGCAAACTGGAATAATATCTTTAGAGAGCTGTTGATATGAATTGCAAACTTTAACTAATCATGTTCTCTTGCTTCAGTAGTTCCATTCCTGGGAATACCTTCGAAAACAGGCTTCTGAAACACAGAAAATGTGCTTTGCAGAAGTTCTTCATACAAATGGAGACACGGAAACACAGTACATGTCTATCAATAAGGTAGATGTATTTTGTAAACAAGCAATAGATATGCTAATATAGTATTAAAATTATATATAGAGAGCATTGTATTCTATGATTAGGAGAAAGAAGGAAGATAAATATCAATGTTGAGTACATGGAATACATGACTCTGATATCTTCCGTGGCTTCCTTGCCTTTTGTGGTCCAGAAGAAGACATTGTTACAATTTTGTTATCATATTGTTTCCTTAGTAATCTACTCATGAATTTGAGCAAAGAACATGCAGTAGAAAAGGTGTTCTATTTTATTGTTTTAATGAACACATTATTGTGAAATAACATCACCTCTGTATGAAAAAGTCAAGGGCCAAAGGAGGATGTTGGCATGTTGAATTCAACACTAAAATCTTCAGTCCTCATAAGTGACCAGACAAGTGAAAGATAGTTTAAAATGTGGATCACAGGGAGAATGGAGACACAGGACACACAAAGGCTCCAGAGAGTATTTAGAAACACCATAGTGATCACACTAGGATTGTAGGACCAAAATCTTCAAACAAAAGCATTTTTTCTCTTTTGCTTTTAGATAAGTCATTAAATAAAAATATGAGCTTCATTGTACCTGCTTTATGATAAAAAGGCTACCGTAGAAATACTGAAAAAAGGAAAGTAAAACAACAGCTGCTCCTTGGGCCTGGTACAGTGGCTCCAATGGCTGGGCTCCCATATGGACACTGGTTCATGTCATGGCGGCTCCACTTCCCAGCCAGCTCCATGCTTGTGGCCTGGGAAAGCAGTGGAGGAGGGAGACCCAGAAGAAGCTCTTGGCTTCCTGGCTTTGGATTGGTTCAGCTCTCGCTGTTGCAGCAATTTGGGAGTGAGCCAGCAGACAGATCTTTCTGTCTCTCCTTCTTTCTATAAATCTCTTTCCAATAAAAACTAAATACATCTTTAAAAAAAACTATTCATCACTCAGAATAATCACTGCTGACATTTGGATATATTTTTTTCAAAAGTAATCTGTATTTTAAAATTAAACTTTATCACTTTTTAGTGGCGTGACTTTGCACACCTGAAAATGTCTTTGTGAGTACACAGGAAACTAAAGGGGCTGGTATTGTGGTTTAAGTGGCAAAGTGTTGCTTGAATGCCAGTTGGCCCAGGTGTTTGGGACCCTGCTACCCACATGGGAGACCTCAAGGAGCCTGCCCTAACCCCTGCTGTTGGGGCCAACTAGTGGATGAACCAGTGGATACAAGATTTCTCTCTCTTGTCTCTTCCCCCTTCTCTGTATCTCTGATTTTTCGAATGAATACATAAAAGAAAAAAGACCTCTCAATGAAACATAATTTAAAAACTTCCTAAACAATCACACTAGATGTGGATCTTTGAGTTCAACATGGCCAGGCAGGAACCGGCGTTTGGCCTACTGGATTCCTGCCACTCCTATGGCTTCGGCCTGACCCGGGCCTGGTCACTGTGAGGGGTCTGAGGAGTGAGCCAATAGAGGAAACTTCAGTTTTTCAGTTTCAGTTTCCTCTCAAGCACATTAACAAAGGAAAGAATTCAAGGCACTTAGTTTTTGGAGCACACTTGGGGACTGTGCTACTGGTATTTGGTCAAATATGGGGGCCAGTGAATAGCAGCATCCTGTTCACTTTTCTTAGCTTGGCCAAATTTGACACTGGATTTTCCTGGCTGCATTCTAACGGTCAGGACAACCACTGGGCAGAAGAGAAAATGCCACAAAAGTAACCAACTACCTTACCAGATGAAGTATATATAAGGAGCCATTTCTTTTTGGACATTGACTGTTAAGACAGTGAATTTTCTGGGACTTTTACTGGCGGGATGAAGGGCCACCTGTATACAACATGGGTTCTGGGTATGGTGAAAATGTTTCCAGGGTGGATGAGCCCTGCTGAAGGTGCCCAGCATAGGCGAACTGTCTGCATGGGATATGCTGGTCTTCCAGGTGGCTCCTGCCTCCTCCAGGGCTGGTCTGAGTTCTGGTGACTCTCCACCTGGCGGTCAGGTAACAGCTGTTTTTGCAACATGCAAATGAGATCACATTGGTTCCATCCATTGGTGATTCCCCACTGACCTTAGGGGAAGTCTAAACTCAAAAAGAAGCTTGCAAGGACTGATTCTGACTTGTGTCCACAGCCTCATTTCGTTCCCTTTTTTATTAGTTTAAGTTACAGCTATAGTTAAGATCTATCTAGTTCTTTGTAAAGAGGGCAGAGGCTTCATATATATATACTTTCCTTTCCGTCTAAGCATAGCGGGTCTCTATGTAGGTATTGCCTCAGTCTTAAAAACTCAGCTACTGATGAATCATTTTCTCAGGGTGGCCTTCCCAGATGCCTGGACACATTAGGTTTTACTGTTATATGATTTATTTATTTAGTTCTCTATACCTCTACACTCATAATGTCCAACTCCATTGGTTGGTACTGCTTGTCTCACTGGCTCTTTTTTCTTGACGGTTCTGAGACAGCAAGGGTGTGTTCACCTGCTGACCACCAACTAGAGATTAGTGGCACCATGCAGGTGGTTATTTGCGCTCAGGGGGTAAAGGACAGCACAGATGACAATGATCCTCCACCTCTCTGGTAGTACAGTCACCACGGCAGCTATTCTGAAGACTATGTGTCGCCACGAAAACAAGTAATAATGGACTTTCTCTTAATTTCATTTGATGTGCCACTTCTCTTGAAAACTGCATATAAATTAGTTCTCTATAATTAGAATTTCCTATACCAGACTTCTTGCTGAATTTTTCCTCTGATTATTTTCATGTTAAGTACTGGTGCATGATCCTTCCTTGTTGGTAATTAGGTGCCTTTATCATGCAGTTTCTGATTAGATTAATTTATCCGAGGAAGCTTGGGCTTTTAAACTTAGTTTTATTTTGCCTGTTTCATTTATGTGCCTAAATTGGCATGTCTTCATATACTTTTATGGTAGTGCCAAAATGAAATGATTTCGGCCTGCCCCCAAACTTTCCAGCATGTAGGGCTGTTGAAAAGAACTGTTTTACCAAACACCAATGACTTGTACGATGCCTACAGCTGTCTCCCAAATAGTTGAGCTAATGTCTTATCTTTTTTTTTCTGTCCAAAGTTAATGACATAGGAGTGACTGGAACATATAGTTCTACTACAGTAAAAGTCACCCCAAAGAGCCACTGTCCTATTTCTAGCTGGTGCACGATGCTGAACTGAGCTGCTGGGTATCTGAGACATTGGGCTGGCAGAAAGCCTTTGGTCATTTCAGGCACCTCATCTTGATTTCATAGATTTTACTTGCAGAGAACTTCCACCTGTTTCTAGAGATAAAGCGCTTCAGAGAAAGCCTGTATTTGATAAAGGAATATCATGTTGAAACTTGCAAGTTTTAGGCTTTTTCACCTAAATTATCTGGAAGAATTCCCGAATCTGCACCACTATATGGATGGCTGAGGTCTCTGGCCTCCATCCTTTGTCACTGTTGAGTGACAGTGGGCTCCCTGTTACATAATCAGGCTCTGGCTAGCAGCACATCCAAGACAATGACTTGTATGGAGATTTCGGTCCTGGAATTACCTGGTCTTCGCGGGAAGTCCCCTTCTTGGCCTGTTGCTTCCGCAAAGCTTCGTACTTTCGCTTTTCTCTTCTGTATTCTGCAACAGCACCATTGGGAACATCTTCTTCCTCTGAAGAAAGTAGAATATGCTTTGAATAACGAGGAAAAGGCTCTGTGGATGAACACTAATTCACGCTTATCCCAGCATTTGGGATTGGTTTTCCTTTATTTAATTCCAAAACAAAAGCTCTAAGTTCCCACTGCTTCCAGTTATCTTCTAGATAGGAAGTGATGAGATACTTTTTTAACCAACTTTATAAAACTCTTTATTCTATGTTGCACTATTATAATGGTTTTTTGCACTTTAGCTTATGTAAGTTGGCTATAATAAATTGACCTAACAAGTACATTAGACAGGAGAGTGACCGGATCATAATTTTTGCTAAGGTACAAATCACAAAGTTAATCTATGGGTTTGATTCTACAGTAATTCCATGTTAAGGTTAGTTAACCTTTGGATTCATAAAATTCAGTTTAAGCTCCCCCCAACCTAAGTATTCACATTTATAAATTCTCATGTGTATATACAAATTAAAGTTTGAACAGTTTGTGGAAAATGGAATTTAAAGGTAGGTATATTTGCATGCAAAAGTTTTTTTAATCCATGCATAGTTTTTCATAATATATTTTCCAAAATTTTAAAAAAGTATCCTCGGAAAAAAAAAAAAAAAAAAAAAGTATCCTCGGATGTTCGTATTAATGAAAATTTGTGACTTAAAACAACAACAAACATCAGGGGTGGCATTTAGTGTGGCAGGCTGGGATTTCAGGTGGGACACCTGTTCAACGCCCAGCTCCGGGTCTTGCCTCCTGCTTCTGATCATTTCGACCCTTTTGCTCCTGTCAGTCTGCTCTGGAGATCTGAAAGGACTGTGTTCTGAGCTCCAGTGGGCTTTGGACCCAACGGTCTGCTTCAGGCAACCAGGGAATGAGCCAGTGAGTTTCTGTCTTTCCGCTTCTCAAACAAATTAATAAAAAACCAAGGAACAAAACACGCTATCTCTTTCTTGTCTTTAAATTGCAAACCAAGATGAGCCTGAGGTAATCAAGCATGCCCCCAGATTTTGCTATTTTGCTGCCTGATTTGAGGAACAGTATGAATGTGCAATATATTAACAATCAGTCATTTGGTCAAGAGATTTTCTGGTCTAAAAAAAAAATGTGTGAACCAAGAATCAAGATATCTTTTTGTGGTTACCTAAAATGATTTTGAGGGAACTTGAAAGGAATGATTGGTTTTATTTTAGACAATTTTATATGGATTCCATTAAGCACTGTATATTCAGCTCTTCTTTCAAGACTGACAGCTATAAATGCTGAAAACGCAGCACATTAGTGAGATAGAAACCATTAGACATGAGGTAATATCTGATATATAGTATCCCATATGAACCACCAGTGAAGAAAGGGTATTATCATAATTGACAAAACTCACTTCAATAAGTGATCTTTATTACAGGTCTTTAAAACGTAGGGAACTATGCTGTGTGATAGCAGGTAAAGCTGCCACCTGTGGTGCCAAACATCCCTAACAGGCACAGGTTGAGTCCTGGTTGCTCTACATCTGATCCAGCTCCCTGCTAATGTGCTTGGGAAAGCACTGGAGGATGGCCCACGTGTTCGGGACCCTGCACCCATGTGGGAGACCTGAAAGAAGCTCCTGGCTTCAGACTGGCTCGCTTCTGGCTGTCTGAGGCCATCTGGGTAGCAAATCAAAGGGCGAGACAGAAAATCTTGTTTCTCTCTCTCCATTTCTCTCTGAAACTTCACCTTTTCAATAAATAATTTTTAAAAAACCCTTACTTTTATATTATTCTCTTTACTTACTTCTTTGAACACCTCTCATCTTGTTCTGTATCAATTCCATTTGCATTGTCTTGGGATAAAGACCAAGATGCTTCAGACTCGTGATTCCCATCTGAGGAATTCCTCCATGCTTTCCTGGTCTCATCACCTGGAACCTTTCTGCTCCATCCACCTCAACTCACTTTCATTTGGCTCACAGTCATTATTCACCGAGTGCATTCTGTTTGTTTAGTTTTAGTCTTTCCTTTAAAAAATGCTTGTTTGTTTATCTGAAGGGCAGTTACTGAGAGAGGAAGAGAGACAGACCGATATCTCCAACCACTGATTCACTCCCCCAAAAGGCTGCAACTACTGCAAGAGTTTCATCTGGTCTCCCAAGTGAGTGGCAGGGGCCCAAATATGTGGCTCTCCAAAGCATCTTCCACTGCTTTCCCAGGTGTATTAGCATGGAAGTAGACCAGAAATGGAGCATACTGGACTTGAAGTGGCACTCGCATGGGATGTCTGCATTGCAGGCGGTGGCTTAGCCTGCTGGTTCATAGCATCGATTCCATAACCTTGGTCTCTTGATCCCTGATCTTTACCCAGTCTGTTTTTTGCAGAACATTAAAAGCCCTGCAACTCATTTTCCTCACTACATTCCTCTTCAAGTTGCAGGTCTCAGTATGGGTGGCACTTCCTTTAGGGAGACAGTTCTCCCTGGAGCCTTCAGAGCACCCTTTAACACTTATTGCATTTTATGGTCATTTCCTATTTCCTATTGTCTAACCCTTGCTGGACAATATACTGTTTGAGGACAAGTCTTATATCCTTGGCAGTCAGGACAGTGGGTGGCAAATGTTAAAAAGTTGACAATGGGTCAAATGAATGAAGTGAACGCGAGTCTGCAGAGAACAGGAAGGCATTAAGCTGAACTGGCCTCCCAGAATCAAAGAGTTTACAGCTTGTCATGCACCGGGGTTTCCTGCTTCACTGCCTTTAGGAAATCAATAATATTTCTTTTTTAAATAAAGATTTATTTATTTTTATTGGGAAAGCATATTTGCAGAGAAGGAGAGACAGAGAGAAAAATCTCTCATCTGCTGGTTCACTCCCTAAATGACTGCAATGGCTGGAGCTGAGCTGACCCAAAGTCAAGAGCTAGGTGTCTTTTCTGGATCTCCCACAAGGGTGTAGGAGCCAAGAGTTTTGGGTTGTTCTCTACTGCTTTCCCAGGCCACAAACAGGGAGTTGGGTGGGAAGTGGAGCAGCTGGAACATTTGGGATCCCGGCGCTTGCAAAGTCATCTATCCACTGAGCTATCATGCCGCCCTCCCCCCTCCTTTTATTTAAACTTGTTTATTTTCATCTACTTGAAAGATAGAATGCTAGAATGAAACAAAAAGAAACTTCAACCTGCTGGTTTACTCCCCAAATGCTTGCAATAGCTAGGGCTGTCCAAGACAAAGCTAGGAGCCCAAACTCTGTTCAAGGTTGCCAAGTGAATGGGAGAAACTCAGTCACAATGTCATGGTCGGCTTCTTGCAGGATGCGTTAGCAAGAAGCTGGATCAGAAGCAGAGTAGCCAGGATTTACACCGGCACACCAGCTGGATGTGGGAATCTCAAGCAGCAGATTAACCACTGCACAGCAACACCCACCCCCTAGTGATACTTCTTTTCTGTCCTTTCCCTTTGACAGAATGTACAAATTCCTAGGACTGGGCCAACATCGTGGCATAGTAGGCTAAGCCTTTTCCTGTGGTGCTAGCATCCCATTTGGGCACTGGTTCTAGTTTTGAGTGCTCCACTTTTGATCCAGTTTCCTGCTAATGGCCTGGGAAAGCAGCCAAGGATGATGGCCCAAAGCCTCGGGCTCTTGCATCCAACAGGAGACCAGAGGGAAGCTCCTGGTTGCTGGCTGTAGCAGCCATTTGAGAAGTGAACCAGTGGATGACTCCCTCTCTCCCTCTCTCCTCTCTGTAACACTTGTCTTTTAAGCGAAAATAAAACAAAAACAAAAAGGAAGCAAACAAACAAAAACAGAAAAAAAAAAAAAAACCTGCTAGGGCAAATTCTGATGCATATCCTTGAACTGTCGTCTGTTTTAATAGTGAAAAACATGCAGAAGAAAAAGAGAAGCTCTTTGCTTTTGCATTTTCAGCTACAAATGAATAAAACCCTTATTGGTGCCAATATTTTTTAAAAAGTTTATTCTATTTCTTTTTATTGGAAAAGCAGATATACAGAGAGGAGAGAGGGAACGCAGCAGAGGAAGGAACAGTACTGGCACCCTGTCATTCACATCAGAAACCAGGTGGAATTTTGGCTTCTTGGCTTCAGCTTGGCTCAGCCCCAGCTTTTGCAGCCACTTGTGGAGTGAAACACTTGGGCTCACTCTGCCATTTTGTCTTTTGAATATGTAAATAAATAAACAGGTTGAGAAAAAGATAAGTACCAAAATAAACACTGGTATATGTTGTACATTTATATGCAACATGTAATGGAGGGGAAGGGAAAATGACTTTTTTTATAGATCATGGAGCAGTCTATGTATATTTCAAAAATGGTTTTAAGGATTCTTCAGTTATATTCACTAATGTTCTGATTTGAATTTTTTTGAAAAGTTATGGGAACACATTTGCCCTGATAATATCTTCATATCGTAGGTTTAGTCATTTTTTTCTTCATTTGAAAACAAATTTTTCAATTCTTTTATGATTTAATTCCATAGGCTCTGGGATTTCTCCAAGTTCCCTCCCTTCCCTAACTGATTTCCCCCACAGTATTACAATGGGTGGTCCCTCATGAACAGTCATAAGTCCATCATCCCGCTATCGAACTGTTTTCCAGCACTGTAGGCACAACCAGTGTCAGAGAGTCCAGCATCCTATTGTCAGCACATCTGTAACTGTTTCCCTGGGTCTGGATCCAGAGAGACGTACTGCACTGTGCCTCCACATCTGGACATGTCTCTGCTACACTTCTATTATACATTTCCCAAATACCCAGCCAGAAAACAAAGTCCACAGCGGGGAGATAAACAGAAACTTTTCATCAACAGGAAGTTAAACAACATGCTGCAGAATTACCAATGCACTGCTAAAGTGAAGAAAAAAAAAAATCAAAAAGCTTCTTGTAGAAACTGATGCTACTGCATGACCCATGTGGCGCTGAAGAAATGATGATAAAAACAAAAAGATTATTGCCATGAGATGTGGCAAAAACAGTGTTGAAAGGGACATTTTCAACCTCAGGTGCTTACAAGCAATCAAAATATACAAATGACTACGAAGTGCAAAAAGATAAAATTCACAGCAAAAATAGATTTGACAGCGCAAAGCTGCAAATTGAAACAAGAGCCATTCCTTAGGAAGATGAGCAAAATAACCCCTCAGCCATATTAACAATGAGCATCACGAAGGGACAATCATTTAAAACCAGACATGGCAGAGAAATGGCTGCAACTTCCGGCTCTCTATATGGGCCATAGTCATTTTTTCTTATAGTTAGTCACAACCAGCTTCAGAAGCACATTGTGCAAAGCAATCTGTACTGCTGATGGCAAACATCCAACAGTGTGCAGGAGGCACTCATACACTTCAAGGTATGTTTGACAGAATCTCTTTAATGCTAAGAACTGAACTGAAAATGATGACGAAAACATCTACAATCTCTAACTGAAGTAATAAACAAACTGCAAAACAAATCCTACTTTGAGAAATGTTAAGGAAATATTTTGGATAAAACTGCAGACCTTTTCATTGTTACTGAAGTCATCCAGATGAAGGAAATATATTAAACTTTCTCTTTTCATGCAGTTGGATATTGTTTCCAATAGGACTTTCATGTAACTTCATATTTAACTATAACCATTCACAGCAAAGCTCCCATGAAACAATTTTCTTTTTTTAAAACATTTATTTATTTTTTATTACAAAGTCAGATATACAGAGAGGAGGAGGTGAGACAGAGAGGAAGATCTTCCGTCTGATGATTCACTCCCCAAGTGAGCTCAATGGCCGGTGCTGCGCTGATCCAAAGCCAGGAGCCAGGAAGTTCTTCCAGGTCTCCCACATGGGGGCAGAGTCCCAAGGCTTTGGGCCATCCTCGACTGCTTTCCCAGGCCACAAGCAGGGAGCTGGATGGGAAGTGGGGCTGCCAGGATTAGAACTGGCACCAATATGGGATCCTGGTGCATTCAAGGCGAGGACTTTAGCCACTAGGCCACGCCGCTGGGCTGGAAACAATTTTCAACTTAGAATTCTACAATATTATCAATACCTCAATGATCAAATCACCTTGTCATCTAACAAAGTCTGAGACTATAGTCTAATTTCAGTTTTTAATATTTCAAAGGGGAATGTTTGCAAAAGTTAGACTTTTTACTTTCTGGTCATAGGTGAAACCACTGACTTCAACATTGCAGGCTGGATTTTACAGTGAAGGAAGCACAAATAATTGTTGCTCAGCATTGCACGGCTGTACCCTATCATTACTAAGCTGTGAATATTCTAGTCCTCCTTCTGTTCAAAAATGGAATAAAAAATTTAAGCTGTAATTATCTCTGTGTTGGGCTACCTGGATAGATTCAGGAGCTTTTAATTCACTTGTGACTACCAATCATTTAATTCCAATCTGACATACCTTTTAAAAGGTATACACAGTGGAGGTATAAAAAGTGTATTAAAGGTATATTAATAAGAGCTGAGAACAGTAACTGATACAATCCTAGTGTTAGGACAGCCAGATGGGCAACAGAGATTGTTTTAAGAATGGTCTCTTAATCCAATCTGCCTATTTCCAGAACACACAGTCTTCTCAGTAAAACATGCTGTACTTTTGCCTGGGCTGATTTTGTCCCGTGGTTATCTTCTCACAAATAACTATAAAATAAAAACAAGTGATCTGTGAGGTGCTGATGAAGGGCAACTTAATGCTACTTTGTGTCCGTATAAACCAACTATGTGAAAGTGGCGATCTGATGCAATCTCAAATAATTAAACTCCTATATAGTACCACATAGTCTCCATTACATTATTATTTTGATAGAATGAAAGGGACAGGCTATGTCTCAGAGAAAAGCCGTTTCATTCAAAAATGTTAATGAATGTTAACCTAAAAATTTCAATAGTTTAAATCTTCAGTGCTGGTAAAAGTAATTTTCTTTAAAAAAATTTTTTTTTAAATTTCATTTTATGACACAGTTTCATAAACTCTGAGATTCACCCCACCTCTCCAAAAAGCCCTCCCCCCATATTGAATTCCTTCATATTGTTACAGTAGTACAGTTCATATTCATTCATGATTCCTTCATTGCGGGCAAGGACCGTGCAGAAAGTACGGCATCGTATTGTCCAGATAAATGCAACAGTTTCATTGGGAGACCATCCCTGGTACGAAATTAGAGCTGGTGGAATATCATCCCCTCCAATGAAAAGGCACTACACAACTTTAACAACAATTTACAACATCATGAAGTTAATTGACACAGTATTGGGTGACCAATATGTTAGAAAAGCCAAGTTCTTAACCACTTCCTGTGACTACTTCATTGACATTGTATCCCAACCCTGGAGACTCCTGGATCCTCACCAAGGACTATCAGTATGGCCACCAAGGACTATATCCCAACGGCCAAGGAGACCACAGGGAATTGCAATACCCTTGTAGGCTGAGAACTCTGTCATCCATTCCCCATTGGATTTTCCACTGGGATGGAAGAAGCCCAGATCCTTCCTCACAGGATCTAATGTCATCGGAACAACAGCCAGGAGTCCTGAGCGGTCCTCAGAAACAGAAGAACAATAAACTTCCTTTGGGACCTGGGAGAGGAGTTTTCTCTGGTCCTTACTTAGTTCCAACTTTGGTTCCCCATTCTCTCTTGCAATGACCATCAGGGTTGCTCCAGAAGCACCCCCCCAAAATTAGATCAGATAGACAGAGACCAATAAGGAAAGCTTAGAACAGGAAACAGTCAGCTTGGACTCCATATATCTTACTAGACAGGACACAAAGATTAGTTACTCCTTACTAAGGTGTTGAAGATTTCTCTGCACACCCCTCCTGAAAGTGTTCTGCTCCTCAATTGTTAATATATGGCATGTTTGAGTTATAAGCCTGTTTGGACTAGCCTAAAATTCGTGAAGTTCAGTAGAAATCACTCTTGAATACTTGAAGTTGCTAAATATAAAAATGAAAATAGACACGATACAGCTGAATAGTACCCTATAGGCATTTTAAGGTGTATAGTAGCTGGTTGTGTATAAACTAAAACTGACACAAGTAATTTTCCTAGTCAAATTAATATTCACAACCATGTCATGATAAGTGAGATCCTCTTCTAGACAAGATTTGGAGGACAGTGTTGATGAAACTTTCATAATGTCATACTCTTCATAATGCAGATGTCTCACCGTCATCCTTCAAGAAAATGTAAAACACATCACAGAAAGTATGGAAATTTCGTCAAGCCCATTCCTATCACTTTCTTTTTTCTAGAGACCCACAAACTTAAGTCATGAAGGTCAGACAAACCTAGGCTGTCACAATACCTTCGGGTGTGTTCTTTGGTGGTTCTAGCGCTTGCTCTTGTAAGAGTTTTAAACATTGCCTGCTTTGGGAAGTCAGAGCGCTAGGCAGACCAGAGCTTCATGTCACTGACGTGTCCTAGGCTATATCTCAGTGCTTAAAATGGCCTGAGTTTCATCTCCTTGGATCTTTCCGTTCCCCTTGCAGTTTCCCGATCCTGCAGGCACTTTTCTTCTAGAAACAGGTTAACCTGAAGCACTTTGCTGGGAGAGGCTTTCCCCAAGGCTGGTTTTCCAAACAGAAGTGATGTGAAGGGGACCCACTACACGCCTACCCAGACTGTGTTGCTAAGCTGTCCAGGTCACCGAGGGTTGTGGATAGAAACACAGTACCCAAGTCATTTTGCTTCATAACATTATAACAAATATAGATGAGTTGGGGGAAAAAAAAACCCCAACCATCTGCTTTAATGATGTCCTTCCCTTTCTCCTCTTTTCATTTCTAGCCAAAGTCAACATGCAAACAGCTTGGGAGCAGTTGTGAAGTCTGATGGTCTGTAAGACTCAGCCTGCTTAGGCTGCATTTGAACTGCATGGAAACTGTAATTCAGGCACTTTACCACATGTGCATATAACCAAATGTAATGACATCTGCCACACAAGGCCAATGGCATTACAAAAATAAAACACTAGCCAATTATTTTCTAATTGTGTATGTCATTAATATGCTTACAATGGGATTAACTTTGAACAAACAGATGACATCGGTTTTTCATGTTTATCCTGATGAGTTTAATTTTCTTAGCTTTATGCAATTCTCTGTTCAGTTTTAAGTCAAACGAAGTAACTGACTTTAATAGCATTCTCTTTCTCTCTCTCCACACACGAGCACAGAAAGAGTGGTAGAGAAAAAGTAAACAGAAGTTTGAGCTGCTGGCTTACTTCCCAGAAGTCCACAATGGCTGGAACTGGGTTAGGCCAAAGCTGAGAGCTGGAAACTCAATTCAGGAATCTCATGCAGGTGGCAGAGACCCAATCACTTCACTTGAACCAACACTTGCTGCTCCCTATTATCAGGATGCTGGAATAGGAACTGAGACAGGATTCGAACCCTGGCACTTCAATCTTAGATCCATCTTAGCTGCTCTGCTAGACAACTACCTCCATAACTGTATTTTTATACTCTTCAGTTCTGTTTCATATTTGCCCACTCTTTTTCATGCCTTAGTCTTTGTATTTTATTTCCCTCATTTTCACTAGTAACTTTAATCCCATTTATTATGTTATATCTTCCAGCTTGTTCTTGAGGATCCTCCTGTTATGTCTTCTGACCTCAGAGACTGGTCATTTGTGTCAGTAATTCCTAAACTTTTTATTATGAGTTTAGTGTTGTCCCCATTATACTCCAGAGGAAGAATAAGCACACAGGCCTTTACAAAGTGCCTACAGAAAGTGTTGCATTTGTTTCGGCCACATTATCAAGGGGATGCTTTGCTTGGCAGCCATTTTCCTCCAAGTTAGTATCTTGGTTTGTTTATAGCTATGCCTGGTAGAAGCTTAGAGCTTTTATTTTTTCTTTAGGGTGTCCCTGAGTGTGTGCATGCACGTAAACACACACACACACACACACACACACACACACACACACACACACACACACGGCTCTTAAGAATGACAAGCTTTGTTGTGGCTTCCCTGATCAAATGAGCAGTTCTGGTAGTTTCTCTAACTCAAGGCTAAATCCTATGTTCACGTATGAGATTAAATCCTGAGCTTCCAGCTACTAGATCTTACATCTGGGGCCAATATTCCTTTGGGTGATATCAGTTTGTTTGCTTAATGTCCTGCTATGTCTTCGTTTTGCTTCTGGTACCCAGGAATTTCCTTCTGTTTCTGCCCCCTCTGTTTCTCTATCCCCCTCACCCTCAACCACCAATTTTTAGCTAAGTAGTTGAACTGGATTGGGTTGTATTTTGCCCAGATTTTCTATGGATTTGCAGGAGAAGGAAGTTCTCTATTAGCTCAGTCCATGCTGCCAGAACAGGAAGCAGCACATTCATTTCTCACTGCTTGAATCCTCCTGAACAAACAAAAGTTGAATAAGTGACGGGATGAGTTTAGTGACATAAAACTGGCTAACAAGACACACAAGAAATTTAAGAAATTTAGCTCATCTAAGTACAGAGTATTCTATTTTTATTTTTCTTACAAATCTTAATATATGCTGGATGACGATTCATAAATAATGATGCAATATAATGATGACTTATCATTAAAATGTCTATAAAACATAAGGAAAATAAATAGAAATGAAGAATGGGGTAAAAAAAAGAACACATACTAAATACCTTCTATACTTTAGGCATCATGATAAGGTGCTTTGATGATAAAGAAAGTATCTGGAAGCATCACTATTTACGTCTGGGCACCCATGACATGCAGTGGGCTTGTAGGGGCTTGGAGTGTGTGGGTTTGCAGTGGCTCTGGGGGATGGCACTGGTGGCGGTGTGTAGGGATTGGGGCGCTCACTTCCAGGCAGATGGGTTGAGTCTGGTTACAGACGGGGTGGGGAGGGGAGAGCCCTGGGGAGGCAGGCTGGCCTGGTGTGCTGGTGGATTGGGCTTGGGGAACTTGAGGTGGGCCTGGATCTTGAGTGTGTGGAGATTGGGATCCTGGGCCAGCAAACACGCTGGGAGCTTTGGACCCTAGTGGGCAGGCAGAGCTTCAGGTCAGCACACCACCCCAGTGGAACCCCCCCCTTTTGAAAGGCTGGTTTGGGGAACCATGAGCTCATGGGCGCAGGGATTGTGGATTGATTAGGGAAAGGGGCAGGGGGATGAATGGCAAGAACTTCTGAGGGAGTATGTTGCAGGTAAGGAATGACTTCTGAGGGACTCCCCAAAACAAGGCCACTGTACTTGCAAGTAAGCTAGGGGGTTGAGACCGAGCAGTCTGGAGGAGATAAGCTGGATGACCTTCATGGGTCAAATGGATGCACCAGGCCACATGGGAGACCTGAGCTGGGCTAGGTACCATGGCTCACCACTGATCACCATCCACTGGTGTACACTAAAGTAGGGCTGGGGGCCTACCTGGCTAGGCTAAATCACAGGGGGGCAGACCAGGCAGGGTCAGGCCAACCTTTGCTCACAGCAGGAGCCAGGCTGAAATGCGGGTTATGCTGGGCTAGGCTGCAGCCACCTGCCTGCAAGAGTTGGGACTGGGAGCAGGCCAGGACAGGTCAGGCTGCAGCATCCAAGGCAAAGGCCAAGACAGGGGATGAGCTATGCCGAGTTGGGTCAGATCAACTCACTGGCAAGCTCAAGATCTGTGGCTGGGAACTGGCCTGGTCAGGGAGCTAAGGGGACACTCCAGGTGGGTTGTAGTTCCTGCTGGTGAGTGTGAGAGCTGGAGCGGGAATGGCGATCTGGGCTTGACATGACTGCAATATCCTTTGGCATGGGTGTGGACTGGGTCTGGGGTGTGCCAGACTGGGCTAGACTCCTGCATCCATTGGTGCTCGTGAGAGCAAGGATGGGTATAGGATAGGCTGGACTTGGTCTCTGCACCTGTTGAAACACATGAGAGCTGGGTCTGGGCAAGGACCAGGTATGGACTAGCTAAAGCACACAATAGCAAGAAGTAGAATGGATGTGGGCCAGTTGGGCAAAACCATTGTTCCTAAGTAAGTCTGGCCAAGGACCCACTGGTGTGTGCAGGATCTGCCATGGGGAGGAGACTTGATTGAGGACCTTGGGGAACTACTTTGTCAAGACACAGTCCCTGCAGGTAAGTGAGAGAACCAAGGCTGGGAGCAGCCTACACAAGGCCAGGTTATAGTACCTGCTGGCACATGTGAGGGTCAGGTCTCAGGGCAGGTCAGGCTGGTCAGTGTATAACACGCACTGGCAGATCTGAGAACCAAGATGGGGTACAAGATAGACCAGGTCAGACTACAACATTAGTCAGTTCACATTAGGGCTGAGACTGAGGGTTGGCTAGACTTGGCTAGGCTGCAGCACCCACCAGCATGAATTGCAACTGGGTGCAGGCCAGGCTGGGCCAGGCTACACTTACTGGCAAAGTCAAGGTGAGGCAGGCCATGCCAGACTGGGTCATGGAATCCACCAGCACATATGAGACCTGGTGTGTGTCGGGACAGAAGTGGTGTGAGCCTGGTAAGGAGATTGTAGGAGGCTCTCCTGCTGGGTCATGGCTCTCACTGGTGAGCATGAGAACTGGGACTATGGGCAGATCAGGCTGGGGAAGGCTACAACACATGTTGGCCTGCATGTGAACAGTGTTAGGCGGGAGAGCTAGGCTGGGTTAACAAACTATATCCACTGGTGCATTTATGAACCAAGAGTGGGTGCAGGTTGGTTGGGCTTTGCTGCAGCATCAACTGGCAAGTGCTGGGACTGGGGGCAAATCCTGTCAAGCTATATTGCAGAACTACCTGAAAAGTACAAGAACTGGGAATGGGAGTGAGTTCAGTAGGTAAACTGTGGGCACTGCTCTGATGGGTTGCAAAACATGAGAACCAGGGCTGGGGGAGGGGTTGGCTAGACAGGAGGTGGCACCTGCTGGCATGAATGTGGGCTGGATAGTGGGGTTGGTTGGGTTGAGTAAGGCTCCAACACCCATTGATGTGTATAAGAACTGAATGGGATGTGGGATAGATTGGACCAGTTTGTTGCACATATTGGCAGGAACAGGAGCCAAGGCTGCGTGCAGGCCTAGTGGGGTTTATTGGGGGTCACTCTGACTAGGCTGTAGCTCCTGCTAGCGTATGTGAGGGCTGAGAATGTGCTGGGCAGGGTAGGGCTGGACCACAGCATCCATGGGGTATGATACCAACATCTTGCAGGTTTAAAGATCACCTACTTTACATTAGGATAAAAATGAAACAGCATGTCAGCTACCTATCAGATAAAATTAGGTGACATAGGTGAAAAGACTTGGGACAGTGAAGACCCAACCTTGCCACAACTGCATGTTTACTGTTGGGCATCAGATTAGCAGAGAGTCCCCAGAAGTTACTATGAGGATCTTGTAATCTGATTTCTTTCTTTATCTATGAAGTGACCAAGGTCCAGGAAAGTGAAGTTCCTTAGCAAGTATCCTGTTCGGGTGAGCAGCAGAAATTGGACTACAACATGTGCTACAACTCCAACATTGGCTGACAAAGAGCAGGAAGACCACAAGTTAAGTACATACTGTACTCTTGTCCCTGCTATAGCGGATGTCTCTCACCATTCCTCCAGGAGCTAACCAGAAATTTCACCTTTTGTTCTGCTTGAGTCTCTTCATTGGTTACTTAAAGAAATCATATTTTCCATCCACAAATATCATTTTATATATAAAAGAGATTATACACTACAATGTCTCAGGAGCACAGCTCAAGGAATTATTAGCACCAGGTAGCTGCAAATTTATTCATGTAAAATTTATTCATGTAGCTCAATGGCTAAGAAGCCAGCTGGGCCACCCACACCCCACACTGCCTGGCTCCAATGCCTGCTGCCTCCAACTTCCTTCTTTTTTTTTTTTCAACTTCCTTCTAATGCACACACTGTGAGTGGGTATTAATGCCCCAAGAGGCGGGGTTCTGCCTATCCATGCAAAAAACCTAAATCAGGTATTGGCTCCCAGCACCCAGACCTGGCTACTGCAGGCACGTGGAGGAGTAAACCAGCAGAGGAAAGTTCTCTTTAACTGTTCTCTCCCTTTCTCTGCATCCCTCTGGAAACAAAGAAGAAAAGGTTATGTGTATGGCACAGCAAGTTGAGTTACTGCTCGCAATGCCAGCACTCCATATGGTTGCTGGATTCAGTCAGTACTGGATGCTCCACTTTGTTTTGTAAAGATTTATTTGGTTATTTTTATCACAAAGTCAGATATGCAAAGAGGAGAGACAGAGAGGAAGATCTTCCGTCCAATGATTCCCCCCGCCCCCCCAAGTGACCACAACAGCCAGAGCTGGGCCATCTGAAGCCAGGAGCCTGGAACCTCCTCTGAGTCTCCCATGCGGGTGCAAAGTCCCAAGGCTTTGGGCCTTCCTGGACCGCTTTCTCAGGCCACAAGCAGGAAGCTGGATGGGAAGTGGGGCTGCCAGCACATTCAAGGTGAGGACTTTGGCTGCTAGGCCACCATGCTGGGCCTGATGTTTCACTTTCACCCCAGCTCCCAGCTAACTTGCCTGGAAAAGCAGCCAAAGATGGTCCAACTGCTTGGGCCCCTGCTACCCATACAGAAGATCTCAAGGTAGTCCCAGGCTCTTGTCTTTGGCCTGGCTGTGTGACAGCTGTGTGGCCACCACGGGAATAAAACAGCAACATAAGACCTCTTTCTAATAAATAAATATTTTAAAAATACAATTAAGAGATGCAAGATGTTCACTGTGGGACAATGAATTTTTGAAATCCACATGTAGTTTTTTTCATAATGCACATTTTCATCAACTTTTTGAAGACCATTCATATGTATGAATTTTGATTTTCTTGCACCAAAATAATCTCATCTTTTTAAAGTATTCAGGAATGTTTTAAATCAAAATCTTTAGTAGACCAAAAGACAAATTGACTCAAGGAAAAGTGTTAAACTTGAAACCAGCTAAAATGATAGATGATATTTCAAGGCCTCAGTATAGCCTAAATACTATTGGCTGAAAAAATAGCTTATTTCTCATAAGTAAAAACCTGATTAAGCAGGCATTTTTTAAAAAGATTTATTTATTTATTTTAAAAGAAGAGAGAGAGAGAGAGAGAGAGAGAGAGAGAGAATGCTTCTATTTATAGGTTCTCTTCCCAAATGGCCTCAATAGTTGGTGTGGGGCCAGGCTAAAGCCAAGAAGTCGGAACTCCGCCCTGGTCTTCCCACAGGCACATGGGCTGGCAGCTGCTGCCCTAGCAGGGAGCTGCCTTGGGGGTGGAGCAGCCTGGCTGCTGGTGTCCCAAGCAGCAGCCTAACCTGAAAGGAGCAGGGTGGTGAGAGAGGGTGGAAGGAGAAAGGGGGCATGGGGAGGAGGAGGTGTGAGTAAGAGGAGGAGAGACATAGGAGCAGAGAGAGAGAGTGAGGTTGTGAAGGGAGGAAGAGAGAGAGAAAGGGAGAGACAGAGAGAGAAGAGACAGAAAGAAAGAGAGAGAGAAAAGGAGAGAGGGAGGGAGATAATGAATCTTCTGGGTCACTCCGCAAATGACCACAGCAGTGAGGGGTTTAGCCCAGGTCAAAGCCAGGAAACCAGGACTCAGTCTCTGTCCCCCATGTGGGCAGCAGGGACCTAAGTACTTGAGCTACAACCTTGAGCTACATTTGGGAAGAGAACCTAAAAACAGAAGCTGTCTCTCAGGGACTGCAGGCAGGAGGCAAGACGCCAACCAGGCTCTCCAATGTGCTCCAGGTGTCCCGGGTGTTGTCTTAACCCTGTGCCAAATGCCTGCCCCGAAAGGCAAGTTATTAATTAAATTTTCTGACAAAATTAGTCAGGAGAGGTTAAATCGTTTATCTCAGAGATTATAAATTCAGGAATATAACTCGTGCAGTCTGGCTGTAAAGTACAAACTCTTAACCAGCTTGGTTATTTCTTTTTCATGCTAGAGAAAAAAGAAAATATTATGGATTGATGTTAAAAGGCATCAGGTGACACATTCATGTTTTGAAGAAGGCCCCAAACTTCACCTAAATGACAATATATGGTTTACTGGTTCCTGAAGGAACAGAACAGCAGGTTGTCAATGGGTTTACTCAGGAAGACTTCCTTTTGGCTCTTCCTTCAATCTCTAATTAATCATGCCTCCCCTTATTTGGACCTTTAGAACACCTTCATACCTTCTAAGATGCTGGATCATAACTGACTGTTTCACCCCCCACCAGGCTGTAAATTCACAGCAGGAACTCTGCCCTGTTTGTGGTTTGTGGTCTAGCAAGCCATGGATCTATTATGATCTTAATGAACAGCAGTTAAACGGAGGAGCAGGTGCTTGGTGCACTGGTTAAGACACCACTTGAGACACCTGCTACCACTATTGGAGTGCCTGGATTTGCCCACCAGCCCTGCTGATTCTATGGATGTGGATACTGAAGGCAATTTGTGATCCAGCCGTTGGGTTCCTGCCTCCATGGGAGACTCAGCTTGAGTTCTGGAATCCTGGTTTTGGCCTGATCCAGTCCTGGGGAGTGAACTAGTAATGGAAGACCTGTTTCTGGCTCTGTTTTTGTTACAGTCTCTCTGATTTTCTAATAAAATAAAATGAAATAGCATTCTGGCAGACAGATTTTTTTTTTTAAGGTTTTGAATTATAACAGGGGCTTATGGCTTTGTTGGATGGAATAGTTCCTTGAGAGTCTTGGAAGGGCTTAGGACTTCTAGAATACAAATAGTTTTTCAAAAGTTTGTCTAAGTAAACTGAATTCTAGGGCATTAGAAAAATTCTGACACTTGTTAAGCAGAGGTGTGAAGGCCACAAATACTTGGGCTATCATTGGCTGCCTTCCCAGGTGCCTTAGCAGGGAGCTGGCTTGGAAGTGGAGCAGCCCGGATGCTGGCGTCACAGCAACAGCTTAACCTGACAGTCCTGGGTAAGAGCCTAGCCGGGATGCTTGCAATAGACAGGGTCAGTTAGGACACGGTGTGCCTCACAGGCGACAGAAGCATTCTAAAGGGCTCACCGTAAAGTTGGAGCAATCAGCTTTAGGGCAGTCTTCCCTGAGGAAGGCCCATGGACAATGAACCTGTAAGAGTTGTGCCCATTCAATGAGGTCTGTCACCTATGATGAGCAGCTACTGAGGATGAGCTGGGATTTCCCCTCTCGGAGAATGAGGATGCCTCCTCTATTGTTTGTTTTATTAAACAACGAGGTAAGCACTTGCACACAGCAGGTAAGTCATCACTTAGGAGTCCCAAGTCAAGTGTCTGTGCTCAACACAACAGTTTACACATCCAGGTTCTGTTTACAAACCCGGCCTCTAGCTGCCATTGTAACCTAGGAGTAACTAGGTCCCTGTTGCCCACGTGAGATTTGGATTGAGATCTGGGCAAACGGCTCAGCCCAACTGTTGCAAATATTTGGGGAGTGACTCAGCAGACAGATGATCTATCCCTCTCTGCCTTTCAAGTAAAATGAAAATAAATAAATCTGTTATGCATATAACTACAGTGGGAATACTGTGTAATGTTAAATGAGAGCCTACAAGCTATATATTCTTATGTTATTTTTCACATTACAACTTCTTATATTTGAATAATAGAGGTTAAATATTTACTTTTTTAAATTTATTTTAAAGATACTTGAAAATTGTCTTGGTGATCTCTTTAGCAAGAGAATAGAAGAAAAGAGGTTTTCTTTATACGAGAAATTGTCAGATTGAAATTTATTAACAATAAATTATTGCGAGGCTCTATGTATGCATACACATTTACAAAAACCAGACGACAGTTAAGAAATCTGCCATTTATTCATTTTTTAACCAGTTTTCATTTTTAGTGTGTTTTTGTGGTATGAATAGAACAATGTTGGCTCCATCTGGTGGTCAACAGACTCTTATAAATTTTGTGAAAATCAGCCATAAGAGAGGGGGGTTACCTGAAATACACTTGAATACTGATTATGTAATTAAGTAGTGTAATTCTAATTTAGATGGAGTGATTTTTTCTTTTTTATAGTTCATCCTAGTTGCACAGCTTAAAATAGTTTCAAAATAGATTGATAGAAAATGTTTTCCTCTGTGCTTTTCTATTAGTTAAAATTGAGAAATACTTAAATAACAAGTTGTTTCAACGAATAATTAACAGTGAAAATTTATCCAGGCTTTTAGATTTATTCTGTCTCGCACTATGAAGTGATAACAGTCTAGATTTTTGGCTTTATTTTCTATCAGACACTCCCAGAAAGGTAGTTTTTAAATATATTAGAATGCATATGTAAGAGTTGTGAATGTTTATATTGTCCTGGCTGGTTCACTCCCCAGATGCCTGGAGACTGTGGGGCTGAAGCCAGGACCCAGGAACTCAATGAGGGTCCCTCATGTGAGTCCCCCCAGTTGTTAGAGCCACCACTTCCGCTGCCCAGTAGCTGCAGTAGCAGGAAGCAGGAGTCTGAAATCAGAGCTGGGTATTGAGCTCAGGCACTTTGATATGCTTTGTGGGCATCTAGCCTGGTATTTTAACCATTCAGCCAAATGACCGCCTCAATACAGTCTTAGTTATCTAATTTGGGATTTTTCTAGTTTTAACTTCTGTCATTTTGGAAATTCTGAAACACTTGTTTTAACTCTTCAGTCTTATTTAATTACAAAATTTCACGTTGCGCTGTTAGGAATACATTGTTTTGTTCACAATTCAAATGGCAGTTGTGGTATTAACCTTACAGTCACATCAGCATAGAATGTAAGAGGTCTTACCTACCCTAGTAAGAGTTAAGGAGGTCTTAGTGGTGAAGACAAGTTCTAAGCAAATAACACTGCATTGATTTAAATTGGACTAATGGTCTCATCGTTTACTAATAACTTCTTATCATTTCAAGTGGGTTTGCCCCACAAGTTTGTCAGACAGACTTTGATGAATGTCTTTTCTCTGATGTTTCTCCTTTTTTCATCATGATCATGAGAAATGGCTCCACGCTTTGTCAATGATCATTGAGAGTTGCTGGGGGACATGAGTGAGTGGCTCTTCTTCCGGGAGCTCCAGCTTCCCACCTGCCAGCTGCTGTGTGTGGCTTCCGTTCAGCTCTGCCCTACTCTCCCTCTCACAGACTTCTGGCTTGGCACACTACATGACTGATGTGTTCTAGGCCTCTGAGCTGGGAACACTTTGTGCTTCTCCCGATGGACTAATCCATGATTCTTGGTAGTTTGAAGGCCACTTTGATAACATTCCCACGTTTGCTCTGTTATGCTGGAAGTGGGGACTACAAATTATGCTCTCTGTTGTAGCAATAAGAAAATAAATACAGAATTCTTCAAGATGAAAAGATTTCATGGACTAGATGAGGAAAAGAACTGCCAAAGGCTATGGTTACCACAGCAAAGGGAGCACTACTACAGAAGATGTGTTTGTAAACTGCTTAAAGGAGGTCTCTACTGTTTGTTAGTAAATAAGGGAGTTCTTTTTCTTCCAGTAGTGATAAGAGTTTACAAATCTGGACCAAACTGCTCTTAACATACTTGTGTGTGTGATACACAGGGAACAGGTGTTTATATTTTATATGTGATTGGAAAGTTGAACAATAAAGTAATTTCTACAACAGTAATCATGTTCACTACTACCAGCATTGCTAACGTTTTTCAGGACACGGCATATCTGAGCTACAATGCTCAAAACTCTACAATATGGAGCTACAACAGTAAAAACCCTACACTCTGGAGATACAATACTAAAGATCCTATAGTCCTGAGACCCAATACTAAAAACCTCATGATCCTGAGATGCAATAATAAAAACCCTGTCTCCCCTGATTCTCTAACAACAAAAGCTGCATTTATCCCTATTGTACACACGTGGAAACAGATTCAGGGGTTCAATCTCCTGCCCTAGGTATACAGCTAAAACATGATAGAGCAAGGATGGGAAATCAGGCCTGTCAGACTTCACAACCCGTGCCTCCTCTATCCTGTGTTACACAGCAGAGTGTCAGGGTAGTGGCGATGGTGGCACAAGGGATGGGAGTGAGGGAGATGATGGCCGTTACTGACGTCAGCAGCTTATTACACACTGGACAAGAGCGGAAACAAACACTACAACTATGAGGAGGTGCAGAGGACTCAGAGAGGTTCTGACAAAGGATTTAGGGAATCCTGCAGAAGAGAGAGAGGAAAAAGTGGGTAGAGGGCAAGGCAGCAGAACTGAATCTGGAAGAGGAAATACGATTTAGCTCTAATGGGTAGAGGAAACATCACAATTAAGGTAGAAAGAAATGGTACATGATGCACACGGGAAAAAGGAAAATGAAGAATGTCCAGAGATGTGGAAGCGGGACAATCACACCAACATCTGATCATGAAAGTCACTGAGTGCCAAGCTAAGGAACCCATGTTTAGGCCAGCAAGGTAAAACCACAACTTACATCTTCCTGATCTATACTGCTGAGATAGAATCCACAAATGTTTGTGATATATATATATATATATACACATATATATACTAAAGGAAGTGAGTTGAATTACCTCAGAATAATTATATTGTTTGAACCCATCTCTAAGAATTCTTTTAAAAAAATGTTTAGTTATTTATTTTGAAAGAGTTATAGAGAGGAAGGGAGGAAGAGAGGGAGGAGAGAGAGAGAGAACATCTTCCGTGCACTGGTTTACTTCCCAGATGGCTGCCTTTGCCAAAGCCAGGCACCATGAGCTTCGAATGGGTCTGCCACATGGATGGTAAGGGCCTAAACACTTGGATCACGATCATTAGCAGGCAGCTGGATCAGAAGTGGAGCATTTGGGCCTTTAACCTGCGCACATGTGGGAGGCTGGGTTCACGGGCAGTGACATTAACCATTAGGCTACAACACTGTCTCCTTTAGGCATTCTTTTTTTTTTTTTTTTTTTGTAGTTTGTTTTTAATTATTTAAAAGCTGGCTTGAAAGGGAAGAAGAGAGAGATAGACAGATAGATAAAGAGAGAATCTTTCATTTGCTGGTCCACTTCAAGCCTGGGGAGGATCAGGCTGAAATCTGGAGCATGGCAGGGTCCGACTAGCTGAGTTATCACCTGCTCTTCCTAGACTGTTGATGCAGGCAGCTGAGCTGGAAGCCAGCTGAGGACTCACATCCAGCACTCCAACTGGGATACGACATGCCGAGGAGCACCTCAACAACTGTGCCCTAAGAGTTTTAAAGGGTTATTTTCGATTATAGTGCGAGCTTGAGTAAGTCAGTAAGGTGGGGGGTTTCTTCATGCCTACTCATGTCTTAGTCCACGAACAATGCATTCCTCAGGAGCTCAGTGAGAGAGCCAAGGCTCTTACAGGCACATGGAGGGGGGAGAAGGGAGGGAAAGGAGGAGAAGCAAAAAGGCTGATGCCCAAAATCTTGTTGGAATTCCTTCCCCCCGCAATCACCCCCAATAACTTCAGGAAAGAGCTTTGGAAAGTGTCCTGGAAAATTATTTTTCCATCTCTATCAGAATATTCTAATTTAAACGTGAAAACACGTGCAAGTATTTGAAAACATCATGTCTAGTTGTTTCTGGCTCTAATTCCCTGTCTCAGAATTTTTACCTGCTCAGAATATGTTCTTGACTAAAGGGAAACAGATTGTAGCTCAGATTTTTACCATTTTACTCCTACCTCCGTCTATAATGTTATCTCTGATAAGTGAAATTTTGACATTGAGTGAGGTAGGAGAGAGGTCAAACTGTGTTACCTGAATGGGAGTATTGAAATGAGCTTTCTGGAACCTGGGGTTGGAGGGTGAGCGTGGGAGGGTCATTCCACTCAGTTTTAGTGGGAATGCTGTGAATTGTAGGCTAGCATTCAGCCTGCTGATTCTGGCATGCAGCTAACAGGTCATGTTGCTTGTGGTTTGTTTTATTTTATTTTCTAAGGAAACAATGTTTCGCAGTTTTAACAGTGGAATGAATATTGGATAGAGGTTCTGACTCCTCCTGAAAACTACTGTTTAAGTTAGGGTAGGTACTAAATATCTTGAATGCTTTGGTTTCTTCGTTTTCAAAATGGAAACACTAATACTGGTTTAATCTACTTTTCAGGACTGTTCGAGAACAAAATGTAATGAAGCATGTGACAGGACTTTGTAACGTGCTCATGTTCTATCAATACGAGGCATTATTATTTGGCAGTGATACCAGCCATGGTATTTTATGTCTACAAGCTACTTACAGCCATGACTCTCCTCAAATGATTAAGTCTCTTTTGAAGAAGCAGGGAATCGATACAGTGTTTTTCATGTTATTAACATACTTGTTTGATCAAAAATACTTCTGTACATTACACCTTATTTTCAGTGCATTAACAAAGCTCTTGGGTGAAATGTGGAAAATTCTTTTATGAAGTAAATTATCAGAACTTACTTTATATTTCTTACATCTTAGATGTTCAAAAGTAACACTGCTTCTTAGGGGCCTTATCAATAATTGTGGATTTGCTTAAAGAATAAACAGCATTTACTGGCATCCTGATAAAATGCACTTGCTACGCCTGTGTTCCACTTACAGCGAACACTAACATATATAAATAGTGCTCTCCATGGGCCAGGCAGCGCTCCAAATGCTTTAGGTGTGCAACAGCTCACTGATACATAACAGGCAAGCAGCTGACACTGCAAAGACAAGGACATCACCCTTGGACGCCTATCCATTGGGTAAATGCTGAAAGCTGGAAAAAGCATGTGATGGGTCAATGCTTGCGAGCTATCACTGGGAAGACCATCAAAGTCAGACAAGGAAAGCAAGTTCCTTGAGGGCTGCACATTTTCCGTCTTATTCACCATTTGTGTCCAGGGCCTAGAGAAGTTCCTAAGCTAGCTGGCATTTCGCAACCATTATTGGCATGAATTAATTTAAAACATTCTTGAAACAAGGAAAATGATTCTTCAGTGGGAGATGGATTCCTAGAGGAAGTAATTGAAGGAGAAGGGGTGAGTAGATGGTGGGGAAAGCAGAGGGGCGGAGAAACTGACCTTCCTGTCCCAAACCGCGTGAAGCTGTCATTATCAAGTGACATTTTGGGCTCTGAGTATCTCTTAGAAAGCACTGACAGCCAAAAGAATGACTAGGAAGTCATAGAAATATAATACACAGCAAGGTGACTTGTCCACTATAGTTAAAGTCTCTGAACTCTATATTACAAAAACACATTTAGTGCGGGGGGCGGGGAACGGGACAGAAAACACAATTAAAAAACTATCCTTGTTTTGAAATGGTATTCATTAATCCTTTAATGCAGAGGGATTACCGGGTTTGTCTGATTAGTTCTTTAAATTCATCACAAAAGTAAGCTTACACTTTTTTCTTAGTGAAGTGAAAAATTTCTCACCCTCTTATTTTGGATTAGAACGTAATTACAGACACATTCTCACTGATTAATTTTTGAAAAATCTTTGGCTTACTCAATAGAGCCAACACATTAAGTGGACTGGATTCAAGCTTCTGAGTTAGCAACTTCACATTCTACTCCCAGCTCCGTCACTCACCGAGGTGAAGGCTTGAGTCTGACTACAAATGCTTTGTCTTGATTTTCTGAGATGGAGACACACGATTAATTACCATTTGCCATAAAAGTATGTAGTGAATTAGTTAGTGTAATATTCTAGTAAATTACCCAGAATAATATGTGTGAGTAACTTAAAAAAATAGGCAAGCTAACCTTGAGAAAGATTTCTGAGAAACTGAGTTTATTGGATTCTTTCCCAAGTCTGCCCAACATCTTCACAAGACACATGCCACAGACGAGCTAAGTCTTTGGCAATAAGCAACCAAGTGGTTGGGAATAAACATAATTATTCTACATATGATTCATTTGGCAACCTAGCACATTATGGAATAAAATATAAGGGACGTCTCCAACCAGCTTTATAGAAGGAAGAGTACAAAGGTTTTATCTTTGATGCTGTTTTTCTACAGGAAACTTAAGCCAATCTCCTGAAATCTCGAGTAATACTGTAACTAAGATGTTCAGAAGTAAACCATTAGAGTGGAGAAAAGGAAATTAATGCAGCTAACTCTTGGTTGGGATTATCTGAAAGGATCCCAAACTGTAAGGTTGCTGCTGAAGAGAAAGTATAGTAATATACCGTCTAGTGTACACTGCCAAATAGTAGTAATAAAACTACAGACTTACATAGTGCAATAAAACTTTTATTTAATATTCTATCTTCGGCATTCCAAGACGGCATAGATGTTCTGTCGCTAAGCCTTAAATTATTACAGTCAGGGAGCGGGTAGAGAGGACTGAAGGAAAGATTCCAACCCCTTCCACTCTGTATTCCAGAAACAAAGTTTACAAGGTAAGAAAAGATGCCATGCTTTCTCCTATCTCCATGCACTTAAGTTTGTAACACCTTTAATCAGCTAACTTGCTCAGCTGAACCCGTAGCATCAGAAGTTTGTGTGTGATAGAGTTTTTGTATGCAAAACAATCGACTACGAAGTAGAAAGAAAATATTATAATGCTACTTTAAGTTTTGCTGTATCTTGGGGTTGGGTCAGTGGCTCAGTTGGCTAGTCTTCTGCCTGCAAGCAGTGGTATCCCATAGGGGTGCCAGTTCATGTCTCCACTGCTCCCTGCTTATAGCTTGGGAAAGCAGCAGCGAATGACTCAAAGCCTTGGGTTGTGCACCCATATGGGAGACCCAGCCACAAACTCCTGGCTCCTGGCTTTGGATTGGCTTAGCTTTGGCCATTGTGGCCACTTAGGGAGTAAACCAGCAGGTGGAAGAGCTTTGTCTCTGTCTCTTCTCTCTGCAAATCTGCCTTTCCCAGAAACATAAATGAAAAAATTGAAGAAATTTTTACTGTCTCTTCTAAACAATTATTTTTGGCATGTTATATATAAACAATGCACACACTGGTACCCATGTATGTCATAAATACATTTAGAGGGTCCTCAAAAAAGTTCTTTGAAAATATATATTATGAAAACACTGTGCATAGAGTTCAACTTTTTCTGAATCAAAATAAACTTTCAGTTGCATTTCTTCTATGAGCTTTTTGAAGTATCCTATTAATGATTACTATAATGCTTATATCCCCAGTAGTATCCATGTATAGAATGGGTTCAGCACCATTGTGATTTGATGTGGAAATATAATGCAAGCCACAGCAACATGTGGCACTTCTGGAAGTTTCACCAAATTAAAAAAGAAAAACAGATATTAAAAAAAAAATGCAACCTAGTATATTATTTCAATAGGCAGGTGATCATCATAAAATTCTTAATGAACTAGTTTTTTATGGTATCAAGTCTTCACATTTAAAAATTTATTTGAAAGGTAGTGAGACAGTTATGGAGAAAGCAAGTGAAGCACAAACCTTCCACCCACTGGCTCATTCCTCAAATGCCTGCATCAGCTGGGGCAGGGCCAGGCTCAAGTCAGCTGGCTGGCAGGAACAAAAGGACCTGAGCTACCAGGGTATGTATTAGTGGGAAGTTGGAATTGGGAGTGCAGCCAGAACTTGAACCCAGGCCCTCTGACAGGTGATGCAGGTTTCCCAGGTAGTGTCTTTAAACCAAATTAGAATTAGCTGAGGAGCTTCAAATAGTACCAATACGTGGGCCAGGGCCTTGGTGCTTCCAGGCGATTCTCAAGTGCAGCCGTTTGAGAGGCATTAGTTTAGTAATGGGTCAGGAAAGGCATCTTGGTGAAAGGATCTTCAACAGCAGCCTGAATGCGGAGCCCATGTTCCTTAGCTACAGAAGGCACTCCACAAAGGGGCAGCCACCACAGCAGAGTGCATGGTGTGGAACAGGCTTCTCCGTAGACTTTCAGCCTGAGCAGGGCACAGCATCCACAGTAAGGCGAGATGAGTGTGACAGGCAAAGTGTAAGTCCCGTAAGATTGTGTATACCAGGCAAACGACTTTATCCTGAAGGAAACGAGACGCCATTAAAGGACTTTATGAAGGGGATTGACACATGATCATATTTGTGTTTAAGAAAAGCACACACAGAACATACTGGCAGGATCTGAGATTAGCAACAGAGATCTGTTGGCAGCCTGTTAGCAGGTTGTTAAAATGGCCCAACATAAAAAAAATTGTGGCTGGAATGGTCCTGGTAGGACATGGGCTCAGTTAGAAACCTGCACAGACGGGAGGCGGGGCTTGTAAGAAATACATAAACAACAGATTTGCAGTGAGCATATCCCAGCATTTTGCAACCTAACTCAGTTCACTCCTCAATAACAGATGATAACTTACGTTTCTTTTTTTTTTTTTAAACAAAACAAAACCCTCCAGGTAAATCGACAACAAGGTTTTTTTTTGTTCAAAATAATTCAGTGGCCTTGGATTTAATATTTACTATCAAGAAATCCTGAGTTTTTTGTTAAGTAAAAATAATTTTCCCGAGGTAATAACGTCTGCAGTTCTCAAAGTTCTTAGAAGAGAAATTGAAATGCTGTTATTTGTAGTAAAGTTGATGAAATGGGAGGACATCATGGCAGGAGAAATAAGCACAGAAAGACAAATACTGTACATTCTTAAATGTGAGAGTGAAACAAAACGACAAAAACCCCACTGAACACAGTACGGTGATTGCTAGAGGGTTGGAGAGGTCTGAGGGGATGGGAGGAGATGTGGGTGAAAAACTAAAAAGGAGAATGTTGGGTGTGGCTCATTAATACAAATATAATAATGTAAGATATTAATAGGGGAAGTTGGGTGCATCACACAGATGTTAATAATAGGAGAGGATGAATGTGGGCCACTTGGGAACGCTGTAATACTTCACATTTCTTGCTTTAAATTTGAAACTAATTTGAAATTTGAAAAATTTTAAATGTATTTCAAAATTAAAGTTGGAGGAAGAAAAAAAGATATGCATCTGTAATAAAAACCTTCCTGTTGAATAGTTTTAAAAATTAAAGTCAAATTAAAGTTGTTTCATGGTTCCACAAGGTCTAAAGTAACATTTACAAAGCCTGCCAAAGGGCAGGTGTTTGTCGTACTGGTTAAGATGCTGCCGGGTGTCCCACAAGGGAATGCCTGGATTTAAGCTCCCAGATCTCTTTTGGTTTCGGGTTTCCACCACAGGATAAAGCTTAAGCAAATAAACAGGATGGCGACATTGTCTAGAAACTCTGACACTCTGATTAGTTAGCAGAGCTGGCAAGGACCATAAAAAAACCTGAGAATTCAGAAGCCCTGCCTGAGACAAGGTATCCCATATGCACCCCAGTTCAAGTCCCCATTGCTCCACTTCTGATCCAGCTTCTTGCTGATGAGCCGGGAATAACACTGGGAGACTGGCCCAAGTACTCGGGCTGCTGCAACTCATGTGAAATTCCTGGATGAAGTTCCTGGCTTTGGGCTGGCCCAGCCCTGGTCATTGTGGCCATTTGGGGAGTGAACCAGAAGATGGAGGATCTCTCTTTCCTTCTTTCTGTAACTCTTTAATAAATAAGTAAATCTTTAAAACTATATAAATCAGAGCAGATCTTGCCTGAATAGTTTTTGATTTGATGCCAATAAATTGATAACGTAACTCATAGGTGATTCAGTATGGTTGACTGATAATGTTCAATACGAGGGTTATCTTTTGGGACAAAGTGATATAAGACTCTGTCCAAAGTCCTTCTTTCGGCAAAGAGGGGAGGCCCACAAGGCACAGTCGTCTGACATTTCTGGTTTTCCAGAAGATGTTCATTATTCTAGGTGAGCTGTGTAACATTTTCAAACAGAAAAGCTTATCCAATTCTGGTAGTAACCAGTGAAACAGAGCAGAGGAGAACAGGCTGCAGACATCCTGCTTATATTATTAGACTTAAAACTTCTCAAACTGTTATATAGAGAGTGCACAAAAGCTTATTTGTTAACCATATTTTCCAGGGAAAATCAGAGAACACGAATTCTTATCAAAACAACTGGATCATTGAGATAGCTGCTGATACATGCAACAGGATACAATGTCACACCAGTGTAAAGGTCGGGCCAGCTTGGACTACAAGCAGGAGCGCAGGCATGCAAGCTAACACAGCAGCAGCAAGGCGCAACTAACACAGCAGCAACAAGGACGCTGTCAGTTGCGCCTTGCTGCTGGAACTGTGCGTGTGTACCACGACGCCTTCAGTGCTGACAGAACTTGAACTGGCGCCATGGGGACATGGTTGACATGAACTATCACAGGTTGCTGAAGGAAGAAATGTTTTTAGGTTGTCAAAAATGAAGGATCAAAGAAGGCAAAATAAACAGCCAATGTGTAGAAGCTCGCACTCACTCAGGTGCAAAGGAAGTAATAACTGGGCAGATGGACATGTGCACTAGTCACTGACCTGAGTTCTAACGACATAAGACGCTGTTTGTTCTTTTTGTAGGAGTGAAAAATGGTTATATCAAGTTAGGCGAGAGGCCTATTTACCATGCCAACCAGAAATCACATTCCATTAATGACGCCAATAGGAAAATTAGATGGGAAAGAAATTGCTTGCCTAAATCCAGGAAAGTAGGTCACCATCTGTGACACAGGTGGTTGATGTTGGAGGGCTTGTTCCAGTCCCAGGTACTCCACTGCTCATCCAGCTCCCAGCCAAGGTGCCTGGGGAGGCAGCAGGAGATGACCCGAGTGCTTGGGTCTCTCCTGCATGGAGACCAGGAGAGAGTTCCTGGTTCCTGGTTCCATACTGGTAGAAACAGACGGTGGATATTTTTTAGGGAGTGAACCTGGAAATGGGAGATATTCTCTGTGTGTATGTGGCTCTCTGCCTTGCAAACAAATAAATCTTTTAAAAAAATGAAACTTCAATTTCCTTAAACTAATAGCAAAGGTAAACGAAACAGCAGTGCTATCAGTAACATTTTGCTTAAGCTGAGCACCGATCAAGGAACACATGTGAAAGGCTAAAGGCTAATGCAGGGCCTTTACCAGACATGTTAGTGAGCCTACGTTAGACTACAAAAAGGTCATTCTAGCTGTCACGGTTGTCAGAGGTCACCACTAGAAGCAGACAACCGATAACTGTAGATCTGACCACGTGGTAACAGCAGCTGTGGTTGCACTGTAAGAGCTCTCAACCATCTTGGATTTACTCAATTGGATGAGGGTGTGAAAAGAGGAGCGTCATGGATGGCTCAACTTAACTGGGATTGGCTGAAATTCAGAGAGAGACTGGAAAAATAAGATCAGTAGTGCAATTTAGGATATATTAAATTTGAGGCACTCATTAAACACTTTGGGAATTGTTAGCATATAGATGACATTTAAATTCATGATACTGATTGGAAGACAGCGCCAAAAAATGAAGTGCAGTATAGTAAAAAAGAAAGAAGAAACCAGAGGGCACATAAAGAGTCCAGGGAGAAATCAAAAGAGTAAAAATATTGATGAAGGACCAGTTACACAAAGGGCTGCCAGTTGATGTGTGGGGATACACTTCTAACGGGGAATGCTAACAGAGGGAATGGGAGGACAAGCCTGCCAACGGCAAGCACGTACATCATTTCAAGGAGCCTTTTTTTTTCCTGGAAAGAAGAGTAGTAAAAGGGGTTTTGAGAATAATTTTTAATGTTGAAATCGTTGCATTTTTAAATGGAGAAACACATGCTATTCTGATGGTAACCAATTCAGTACAGCTAGAAGTTTCACGAAGCAAGACAGAAAGAACTACGAGACGGAGGTTGGCAAGAAGGACGAGAGGAGAGCAGGATCGAAGGCACCGATGCAGAAGTAGGCCTAGGACCAGGAACAGCTCATCCCGAGTTACAGGGGCATGTGCGCTGGCAACTGTGGCCCAGTGGCTTATTCTTCAGAAATCCTACCCATTCTTGACCACTAATTGGTGTAGGACACATGCTCATCCTTGCTAGATTCTGTTCTGGTCCATGATAAAGGGAAGTCGGAAAGGGGATTTTGAGAAATACTTTCTTTTCATAAAAAGAAAGACCCAGGTGAGAAGGTCCTCCAGGATTTTCAGTTTCTCTTTTCTTTCCTGCCTTCCCCCTCTGCGCCCCCCCCACCCCCGCCATTCTGCACAAGCGAGATGAGCAGGCTGCTGCGGACCTGATGACCATAATGGGCAGCCTATAATGTGCCAGGAACTTTGTAGTATTTGTAGAATCTAAGAGTCTTGTGGGCGCAGGTTTGGTTTCCTGATGTATCTAAAGTAATCAGAAGAGTGGCTAGCACACAATGCACATAAAATAATTACTTGTTGAACAAGTGAAGCATGGTCAACATGCTTACCAGAAACTCAAGGCACAGTGATATACATACCACAGCAGGTGCAGAGACGCTGACACTCACCTGCTCTGACCACTGAGATGGAAGTGGTACAGGCAATAGAACCTTCCAGCACAGTATAATGCAAGTCAGCTGGCTTGCCACTGTTGGAATGTTAACTACAAAGTGCTTTCCTCCCTATTGCTATTTTGTGATAACCTCTTCAAATCACTAGTAAAAATAAATCAAAACAAATGCATTTTAAGAAACTTTGCTGTTTTTCCTCAGTAAGACGCACACACAAAAATCACGATCCGGGCTAACAGCTGTTTTATTCATTAATTTCGTGTTTCCCTGTGTCTCCTTCTTTTTTCCTTTTTGACCTAGGAGTACAATCATACTGATGGAACACTGTACCGCAGCTTTCATCCGTTTTTATTGGGAAGCATACAAAATGCCCTGTTTTAAACATTTAAGGGTTTCAATGTCTGCTTTTTTTCTTAACAGGAGTTATATTTCTATGTTCCCTGCCAGCATGCTTTTTCCTCCTTTCAATATAGCAGATACCTTTATCTGTTTCTTCTGGAATCATTTTGGCCCACCTGAGCACAATGAACTCCTTCACCATATAATGGAAGATAAAGCATTTACAGTCTTTTGATACCAGCACACATGTGGCATTATTCACACAGACAGAAAATTAAAGCTGGAGTGTCTCAAGCCTGGACTAAAACCATATTTATGTGGCTGAGGGCGAAAAAAAAAAAAATTATTTAGTCTACAGTAACAAGTAAGTAGCAGCAAAACAAATATTTGGTTGACTGTGGAAAGCCAGTGTTTTCATTTCTTGTTGCAAGCATAAAACCTAAAAACAGGCTGACCAAGCATATTCTGACTGCAAATCGCATATGTATCCATCAATCTTTTGGTATACATAAACTATGATTTCTTAATTAATGAACTTATGTATACAGGGAAGACTACCCAAGTTTGCCTTAAATGTATATCATGCATATGCCTATACATGTTTTTATAATTGGTGTCTTTATTGCTGTAAGAGAGCATTCCCTGTCCTAAAACTCATTTAGCACAATATATTCAGCATACTAATCAACTGGAAGTAGTTCTCATGCAAATAACTGTTGGACTGCAGTTTGCTGACTGACTGTAATCAGAACTCTGTGGTGGTGGGTATATTATTTAACATAACGAATTTCTTTATTATTAGCCTCATCTTACAGATAAGGAAACTTGAGGCTCAGAAATGACTTGCTCAAGACTGTCTAAGGGACCGGTACTGTGGCACGGTGGGTTTAGCTGCTGTCTGTGATGCCTTCATCACATGTGGGTGCCAGTTCCAGTCCCAACTGCAGCCCAGGAAGGCTGGGCTATCTTCGAGCCCTGCCACTCCTGTAGGCCACACAGCCGGAGTTCCAGATTCCTGGCTTTAAATCTGCCCGGCCTGGATGTTGCAGCTGAATGGGGAGTGAACCAGCAGATAGAAGATCTGTCATTCTGCCTTTCAAATAAACAAAACAAATCTTTGTTTTTTTAAAGATCACTGGCCTTGATATCAAGTGAGTAATGAAGCCTACGTTGTTACTATTGTCACTGACAGCAGGAGGCTGTAAAATCGTGCTACTGATGAGGCCAAGGTGCAAAATGGCCTCACAATTTCTCATCTAATTTTGAAATTGTAAATATGCATTTTGTGTGTGTTCAGAGAATAAGAAGCAATATACGTATATACTACAGTGGCTTTTTGTGTGCAATACCCGAATTTTGCTTTCTTTTTGCTCATATTAAAATTTACGCAATAGGCACAATTTTTTTTTTTCGGAGCTAAGGCATAAAGGTGGTTTATTCAGGTTAACCTAGGTCTCCCAGCCACCTCCCCCAGCCCAGCATGGCTGGGCGGGGGAGGGGCAGCCGCAGCCAAGGTTGCTGCAAGGATCTGCAAAAAAGGAGAGCGTGAAAGCCAGAGAGCCAGAGAGCCTGTGCCCCCTAATTCTTACACATTTCAGGTTATTAATTATGCAGTCATGATTTAGCAGGCTTCTATTGGTGGGTCTGAAGTAAGCAACTTTCAAAAGGTACAAATCAATGAGCTATAGGGCGGTGGATCTTATCTAACACCAGGTACCTTCTTCCTGAGGAGTGGTCTGCCTACGTGACCTGCCAGGTGTCCTGCCAGGTGCCATGTAGACTATCAGGCCTGGAGTTCACACAGCCCCCAGCCAAGCCATTAGGACAGGAATTACAAAAGGCAGAAAACATCCATGTTCTTCATTCCCCCCTCTTTCTAGTAACTAATCAAATCTTTGATTTAGTAACATACTTAGTAACACAATTAACAATCTACAAGCATTGTTGAAAATATTAACATTCAACAATCTCTTAGTGTCAAGATGTTACATGTATACAAAACAGTTTTACCAGGAACTGGAGACCCTAACTGCCTATTATCCCATTTGGCTCCAACATTTCCAAACACAGGACTGAACCCCAACTGTTTTTAAGGCAAGGGGACGTAGTTGTCTGCTCTTGGCTACTTCCTGCTGAGAGGGGGCGCTGTTGAGTAACAGCAGCAGTAGGGGGTCCATCTAGCGGTTCCTGATAGAAGGTAGAAGTCATCAGGTGTTTGATGTACAGCCTGGCCCTTGAAAGGCTTCTCTTTGTTGAAGTCACACATGCCCTTACTCTTGATTGACCTGGAGATCTGGGACGAGCCCCCAAATGTTGTGCCGGATTTTGAAATCCCCAGATAATCATCATATCTGAAGTCGGAGCTAAGGCATAAAGGTGGTTTATTCAGGTTAACCTAGGTCTCCCAGCCACCTCCCCCAGCCCAGCATGGCTGGGCGGGGGAGGGGCAGCCGCAGCCAAGGTTGCTGCAAGGATCCGCAGAAAGGAGAGCGTGCAAGCCAGAGAGCCCAATAGGCACAATTTTAAAAAATAAGGTATTTGCCCAAATATAAGTAGCAGCGATTAAGTAAGAAGTTAATTTGTGGTTGCACAACATAAATATGGAAAGAGAAGAAAGCTAGACTGTATCCTGTCATATAAAACTTTAATTAGAGCATCCATATAGTGCTGTTTGATCTTAATTTCTTGATTTCTAAATATTTTTTTCCCATGAGAGAAATTAGAAGGCTTTAGAAAAAGTGTGTGATTCCAGGACTCAAGCAGGAGAGTATAATACTTCTATTAAATCAGAAAATAAGTAAGTACTCAAATACTAATGGGAACGGATCAGAAAAACAAAGGCGCCAGCTTGAAGTGCCCATTGTGAAGACCAATAGGACGATGAGTTAGTCACACAATCTCCAACTATTTTCCAGCAAGCAACTTTTGTGTGTTATCTTGGACTGGAAAAAATGTGTATAGCTACGAAGGACACTACTGGGACAAAAGACAAAATTTGAACTTTGTGAATGAGTTAACAGTTGTTAGACTAATGTTCAATTTTCTGGTTTTGACAATTGTACTGGACATACAAAAGAAAGCTTTGTTTTTAGGAAATATTTAGGAAAAAGGCTGTATCTCACTAGAGTACTCCCAAGTGGTTCCTGAACAAAGGACAGATGTATATACATATGCATATGGGTACTTCAAAAAGTTCATGGAAAGGGGAATTTAAAGATGCTTACTTTGGCACATGCAGAAAGTGTTATAGTTCATGTGTAGGTTTTTGACAATAGTTTTTCCAGGAACATTTTAGCGAGTTCTCTTATCATACACATGTGAAAAAAGTAATGTGCAAACGTTATAAAACACAAGCTACTGCTGAATCAAGATAAAGTATATGAATTTATGATATTATTTTTGCAAATCATATGTAAATCTCAGGTTATTTCAAAGTAAAAAGAAATTATCATGTCTCTGAATTAAATATTTTAGTCCTTGGAGCCTTTAGCAGGTGTATTGCTTTAGATTTTAAGAAAAGGCATTTATTTGGGTCGGCATCACGGCATAGCAGGCTAAGTCTCCACTAGGACACTGACATCCCATGTGGTCGCTGGTTAGTGTCCTGGCTGCTCCACCTTCAATCCAGCTCCTTGCTAATGTGCCTGGGAAAGCAATGGAAGATGGCCCAAGTCTTTAGGCCCTTGTACCCATTTGGAAGACTCAGAAGATGCCCCTGGCTCCTGGCTTTAAATCGGCCCAGCTCCAGCTGTTTTGACCATTTAAGGAGTAAACAAGTGGATGGAAGACATTTCTGTCTCTTCTCTCCTAACTCTGCCTTTCAACTAGAAATAAATACGTCTTAAAAAAGGAAAAGGATTTCTTCACAATGTCACTGAAGGCTCTATTTGGTGGACCCCACAGAGGTCCTATTATGGCAGCTGAATAGAAAGTAGGTTTCAGACTGGCCCTACAGTATCAAACTTGGTAGATACGCAAAATGAGTTTTACTGATAGAATACTGGAGAGTTCTAGGGGATAAAGTGACAAACACTCTAACAATGGCTGATAAAGTGGCAAGATTACAGAGAACAAAGGTAGATGAAGACTTGTCATTCTGCTGACAGGTATAACCACAGGGTAAAGAATTTTAGGGGAGGATGGGGCAAAGGTGGGGAAGAGCCAAGAGCCAAGAAAGGTTACTGAGATTTTGAGCCTGGATGGTTGATAGGAAAAGTTTGGATTCTGATGAATTCAAGAAAACATGCTATAGCTGGGCCTTTTCAAGGCCAAGGATCCCAGCCTTATAATCCTATAAAAGCACATTCTTTTAAACAGTGTCAAGGAAGGAAGTGGTGATTCCAGCCCAAGGCTTCTATAAACTATATTCCTCTAAACAACGTCATGTGAGGAAGTGGCTTGCAGACTTTCAGGGTTTAGAGATCTGCAAACATTCTAAATTAATTTAATGGATGAGTTAATTCTTAATTTTAAAAATTAACAGCTTAAAAAAAAACCACTCCAACAATGTAGTATGCATCTCTACCTCCAAATCAAACATGGACTCCCAATGAAACTATTAAATATCTCTTGGCAACAGGACACTGGACTCTCTGCCATTGTCCGTGCCTACAATATCAGGATACACTGACATAGCAGATTGATGGACTTATGCTTGTTTATGAAGTGTAATACTATTGGAATAATACAGAGGAAATCAGTAGGAGTGGAGGGAATTTGGGGAGGGATACGAGAAATCACTGAGCCTATGGAATTGTATCATAACATAACAAAATAAAATAAAATAATAAAGATTTACAAGAAACCCACTTCTACTAGCTTTTGAGACTATACATTGGTAAAACCACTTGGGAAAACAAAATGGTAACATGTGGAGGAGCTGGTGGTGCATCCTCCACAGAACATGAGTCCGTGTGGTGTGGCTGCTAAGAATATGCATCAGTTGCATCAGAGCCTTGACAATTCCACCAGCAGGATGTTGCATAAATAATGACTTTATAATTCAGTGCCTTCACCTGTAAAATGTGGGTAATAATCATATCTATTGTTATGAAGATTGAGTGAATTTAGGTAAGACACTTACAATAGCGGATAACATTACCTGTCATATGAACACTGTAACAGCAACTCAGGCCTAGCAATTTCCTTTCAAAAATATACACTTGAGAAACTCATGTTCATGTGCAAAAGAGAAAACACAAGGATGCTGTCTGCAAAAAATGTTCAAAATAGGAAATAAAGAGAATTTCAAAGAAAGCAAATAAAAGAGCAATCAGTATATGCAGTAAATGAATATTATGTATCATTTAAAATGAACAAATATGTATTACAAAACATTGATGAATCTCAAAAACATAACATTAGGGAGAAGTATCACTAAAGTGAGATAGTAACAATACTATTATTTTGAATAGGTACATGTACATGCTTGTAGTAAAAGGTTTAAACCATCTACAAATTGCAAACACCAGCTGATTGGGGTGATGGACTGTGCTGGGCCCTGTACTTGCAACCACACACAAGAATCTGGTCTGGGATCATCTCAGATAAAGTTTCTTTGGGGATCTCCCCAATCCAATGGCCGGACTCAGAACCCCAACCATGAAGAGAAGCGCAGGTTCCATGGTCTGCCATGGAGTGCAAGCGCCAGAGCCGAGCTTCCTCAGAAGCTCAGACAGAGCAGTGGACAGCACAAACAGGTGCTCATGGAGAATATGGCAGTCCATCAGAACCTGCAGAGGATACCTGGTACCACAACAGAGGACAGAACAAATTAACCAACTACCCCAGCCATATGCTGGCAGTGAAAAACTGGGCAAACGGAGACACTAAGGTGGACTATGTCAATCAGTGGATTCTGCAGTGACCTCATTGTGCTTGGAATGGCAAGACTGGCAGCAATTCAGAACTGCTGAACTATCAAAACCACTTGAGCAGGACCCTCGGAGCATGCCCCACATCAGGGACCTGGGATGGATGGCAGCATGGGTGTGGCTTCTCCCTTTATCTCCTCCTTTACTCCAGATACAAAAAAAAAAAAAAAAAAAAAAAAAAGAGAGAATGTGGAAATAATAGTCTTACCCATTTTCCTATAACCCTTGAGCCTTTGTGCCCTAATTAACCATTTAAAGATTGTCAAGAAAAAAAAAAAATCCACAAGAAGGAAACATAACCACTCAAGATACTAAGAACTTTTTGGGAAGGAAAGAAATGAAATTGGAGGCTATATAGGGAACTTCACCTATATTTGTAAGGTTTAGAATTACGTAAAAAAAAAAAGCTAAAACAAATATAGTACTAAGACCAGTTGAGCAGAAAGAATTTAAATATCTATATTTTTTGTATATTTAAAATATTTCATTAAATTAAAAGGGAAAAATGAAAACATGACAACCTATCACATATTGAAGACATTTTAAAAACATCCAAATACTTCTTACTACTATGAAATAATCTTAATTTTATAGAAGAGAGAACAACATAAAAATTCCTCCTTGCCTACTTAATTGGTTTTTGACATTTTTTGCCACATTTTTTTTCTCTCTCCTTTTATATACGTGTATATTTCCCCCAATTTCTTGACCATTTGGGATAGTTGAAATGAGGCTGTCTAAATCATTTGAGAGTAGGCTACATAAACCATGCTCCTTTACCACTTAATGCTTCAATTTCTATTTCCAAAGAACAAGGATAATATCTTCAGTAACTCTAACAATCAAATTCAGCAAATTTAATACTATACAAAATGTAAAACAATTCCTCATATTTTAATTTTTTGCAGGCGTCCTAATAAAGTCTTCTATAGCATATTTCCTGTGTTTTAGGAGCCAATCCAATGGCATATATTGCATTTAGTTCACACGTTTTTGTAGTCTGTTCAGCCTTTCCTAGTCTTTCAAGACAGGAGCATTTTTGAAGAATCCGAGGCAGGTGTTTTTCTAATACAATATGTTTTTATTTGAGTTTGCCTCATGGTCTCCTCTGATTAGGCTGAGGTTATGTTTAAGTCTGCTGTATGCTGTTCAGGCTTCTCTATAACAAAGAAAGAGAATGTATACCTTTCCTGTTGCAACTAAATAAGTAAACAGCGGGCACTCTGAGACAATGGTAACCTCCCGCTCTTTGTCAAATATCCCTCCTAGACTTAGCATCTGGTGATGATTTTTGCTCAAACGAATCTTGTAGTTAAAACTAAGTATGCCAATTTTCCACTCCACCACGATCTTCACATTTAATGTTTGGCATCCTCTTGTAAGGAAGGAGATTTCACTTCTCTTTTAAATATTTATTCATTCATTTAGGAACTCCTGGATTCCTACCTTTCCTCTAATAGCCTCATTTTTTCTATCAGCTTCAATTACTACCTTTTTCACTTTTCACTGAGATAACTGAAATTCACAGTCTAAAGTTGATCATTTTCAAATGGGTAATCCAGTGCTGAGTTTAGGAGTCACAATTTCGTAGAAGTAGACCACTCATTTCATAATATTCCAAACACCCCAAGAGCAAACTCTGTACTTCAGGGCAGTTAGGCCCATTGCCCACCTCCCCAAATCTCGGGCAATCATCAGTCTCTCCTTTCTCAGTAAGATTTGGGTCTGCTTTTTCCAGGGTTCCAAGGAGGAAGCTGGATGGGAAGTGGAGGAGCTGGGACATGAACCATGCAGGCCATGAGCCAGGTGAGCCACTGCACCGGCTCCTCTGCTTTCTTTTACTTATCCTGCTTCCAAGCATCATCTACGTTGAAAATGAACTAATAGTTCTTTCCTTTCTGTGACCTAATAGCATTCTATTGTATGGCTAGAACATTTTGTTTAGGTCATTTTGAGTTGCTTACATATATTTTGGCAATTATGAATAATGTTTCTTTGAAAATTCATGTAGAAGTTTGTGTCTGAATATTTGATTCTACACATCCTCAGGAGTGGAGTTGCTGAGTCACATGGTAATTCTACGTTTAACTTTCTGTGAAACTGCTAAACTTTTTTCCACAGTGGTGTCACCAGTTTATAATCCTACCAATAATGGACGATGGTTTCAATTTCTCCATCTAGTTGCCCAAACTTGAAAATTGTCTTTTTTTATTTTTAAAAAATTTGTAGTCATATATGGACAGACCTTCAAACAATTCATGGGAAATGTATATTGTGGACAAACCATGCACAAATTCCATTTTTTTTGGTACCAAAATGAACTTACTTGAATTCTATTTCCCATGAACTTTTGGAGTATTCCCATTTGATTTGGTGTAAGAAATCAATTTCTCTCCCCAAAGTTTAACCTTGTCTTCTCCCACTCTATATCTTTACCTCTTTTACAGTGAGAATCCGATAACGTCAATGCGTTAACATATTCATTTATGAAATCTTACTTTTTATTCATTATGTCTATAGCCCTTCCAAATAAGCAAATAAAACCTATCAAAAACAATGAATAATTTATTTTATTTTTTAAAAAAATTAAAAATTGTTTATGTAAGAGACAGGGGGTCTGCACCTGTGAGAGGCTGGGTTGTGGAGCGGAGCTGCAGCTGGAGCTCCATCCAGAGGCAGCAGCCGAAGGAGCGCCTTACCTGGATGCCGCTGTCTGCTCCTAAGATTTGTTTTTTTCTTCATTACTGCCAGTAAACATGCTGCTTCAAGTTTAAATTAATCTTCTCTTTTATTTATCTGTCAGTGTAATCTTACTCATCTGAACAGAACTGGTTTTATTTCCACTGTATTTAGTTTTACTTTATCATTCCTAAGCTTGCTGATATAATTTTAACATATTTAAAATCACACCTTCCAAAGTAAAAACAGCTTCCTCAATATCCCCCCTTCTCCACAGTCTCTTGTGACAACCAACGTCAGCGTCTTTGACCTCGTCTTTCCTGAGTCATTCCTGCAAAAGTACGTCTAGTATGTCACACAGGCAGTTTGGCAGCTAGCTTTTCCTATTACTTACAAAGAACAAAAAATTTGGATTCTGAACAGGCATTTTCTTGCACAGCCATGGGAAGGAAGTCATAGATTACGACTCTCCCTCACTTTTATTTGAAGTCTGCCACCTAATGATCTCCTTTCTAGCTTTGTAAGATGGATAGCTAAAAGGAAAAAAAAAAAACAAAACATACGAAACAAACCCAAAAACCCCACAAAATCCTGACAACTGAAAAGATGCAAAATTGCTATTATTCGTTGTTGCACACTCATGTGGGTTTTTCACTGTTTCTTTTTGCACAGAAGGGTCAACAGGGTATGTAAGAAGAGAGCCTGGATCACTCTGTTGCAGGAGGCAACAGTGAGAAGAAAAGGAACCAAATTCCTCAGGGGAATATGAGGACTGAGAAGGGGCAGTGAGTATGACTGACCTGAAGAACAATTTCAGCCCAGCTGAGAAGTTGGCAATTTAGATCCCAAGGGCTGATTAGTAGGAGTTGCGAACAACGGGCCTAAGATTACTTTTCACAACTAGATCTAATTGTGGGAAGACAGAGATTGGAAGGCAGCACAAGAGAAAAACAAACTTGTAAAGTCATCTTTGTGGCCAGGGAAGAAATGAGGAGCTGTGGATGGAGAGGGGAAAGAACAAAGAGAAAGCATCTGAAGCCTGGGGCTGGGGGGTGAGTGGTTAACCTTTGCAGACAGCAGGAGATGACTTGTTCAGAGACAGGCTGAAGAAACATGTGGGAACACCAAGCTGGTGCAATATGAGGGAACTCACCCAGGGTACCCGTTTCCAAAAAGTAAAGAGAAGACAAAGTGTGACAAATGGGGACGAGAGGCAGGGTTGCCACTGGAGACGGAAAGGCTATGGCAAACGCTTGGCCACAGTGGAGTCTTGTGGAGAACAGGGCACAGAAGGAACCTGACACTCCATGATGGGGTTTCTTCAGCTTTGATAACTTATTAACGCAAGTGTTTGTCCCAAACATTAAAATCGGTGATGCTAATATCAATTTTTGTGTGATAATATTTAATTAGTAGCAAAAGTACCATCTAAAAATATTAACCATTACAATTACCTAATGCAACTAAATGAAGTTTGAGTCTTAATAAATACTGTTATTATGGAATAAAACTCGGCTCCCTTTGGAACAGTTGACAGTTGATAGGGATGTCTCTTGACTGGCTGAACAAACCAGAGGAACTCAACGGTTCATCATATGTTGGTGGCTAATGCCAGCTCAGAGAGAATGTAAGGGAAAGTTGAAGCTGAAAGGGCATTCTCTGGCTAACTCCACATGCTGCTTATCTCCCTTTATTTGAGTCTGCCCCCAAGAGTTTATTTACTAACACTAATCATCTCCTTCTTTTTAAACGATTTATTTTTCTTGGAAAGGCAGATTTACACAGAGAGAGAGAGAGAGAGAGAGAGACAGAGAAAAAGATCTTCTGTCTGCTGGTTCACTCCCCAAGGAGCCACAACAGCCAGAACTGAGCCAATCCAAAGCCAGATGCCAGGAGCTAGGGCTTCTTCAGGGTCGCTATGCAGGTGCAGGGTCCCAATGCTTTGAGCCATCCTCAACTGCTTTCCCAGGTCACAGCAGATGGGTGGGAAGTGGAGCAGATGGAACATGAGCCTGTGCTCTAATGGGATTTTGCTGCTTGTGAGGTGAGCATTTAGCCACTGAGCCATTGTGCTGGGCCCAATACTAATCTGACAAACACACAGAAAACTCTAAAGACAAGTGCACAAACTTTCTGGCAGCTGGAAATCAGTAGAACTGCCTTTACCTGTATTTTATATCTACTTCTTCACTGTCATATTTCACCATCAACTGGAATTGAAGATCTGTGGGAACAGAGACCTCATCAGTTCTGTGATTTTTTTTTTTTATCAGTTCTATGATTTGTCCTTGAACATGTATTGTGGGTTGCTAAGAAATGACTACATGTTTAGCTAACAAGATCATTACCAAATACTTACGAGACATTAGGATTAGACACACTAGAATTATACCTTTTAAATTCCTTAGTACAGTTAAAAATTCACCACTGAGAAAAACAGAGTGCGTAAGTTTTATAAGTAATACAAACTGGTGGGGCTGTGTTGTGTGGTGTAGTGAGTTATGTCATGTTCTGGAACGATGGGATCCCATGTTTTACACCACACGGGGTACTGGGTGCCTTGCTTTTGATTTAGCTCCCTGCTAGTAAGCAGCCAAAGATGGTCCAAGGACTTGAGCCCTGCTACCCATGTGGGATATCCAGAGGGAGTTTCAGGTTCTTGGCTTCAGCATCTCTCATCCCTTGTCTTTGTGCCCATTGGGGCAGTGCAACAGCAGATGGAAGGTTTCCATTTCCCCCTCTCCTCTTCTCCCTCTCCACTTATCCTCTCCTCTTCTCTGCAGAAGTCTTCTAAAAACTAATGTAATTTAGCTTAAATTTGCTTTAATTTCATGAAATACATATTTCTCTTGAGCCTTCAGATTAGATAACGAAGAGTGAATACAGAGGATTAATGTCAGGTAGAACACGCTATGTAGAATGAGATATTTCCTGGGAGATTCATATACACGTTTTATTAAAAATGTACCTGAACTTGCAGATGGAAATCAAGACTTCAGAATCATCTTTCAAAGGAATCAGCAATCACATTTTGGGGGGGGGGGAGGAGTTTGCACAGGATCTAAAGGAATTCAGGAGAGATTTACAGGAGACAGACATTTGAGGTGACTCATGCAGCCCTTCGTCTGTTCCCTTCCTCTTGTCTAGCTAGCTATACACAGAATCGTCACAATCTTCGGTAGTGTGGATTTCAATTCTTTTCCATTACTTCACCAGATTTCATATTCCCTCCAGACTGTCCTGATGGGTCCTTGACAACATTCCATTCTTTCCTATCTGTTACGTTGCTTCTTCAACCTCATTCACCTGAGCATTTTGTGCTATTTTTGTCTGGGACAGCAGCAAGCATCCTTGTCCCCTGGGTTAAAACCTGGGAAGAGGGGATGAATTGTTTCGACTCTTTTAACCCATGGACAGGTAAGTCTATCCCGGACTGGCACAAACAAGGGCATGTTCATAGGGATTTGAGGAGGACTGTGAAGGAAGAATCTAACAGATGGAGATAAAAAAGAAAATACAGATCCATTTGACATCATTTTATTGTCCAATAAATCTGTGCCGGAAATCATTTCTATGTATATCCCAGTATAGGTTTTTCAGCGTAAGCCTGATTACGCACGGGGAAACATTTAGACTCTTAATGGATACACTGTTATTTACAAATGAAGAAAATAAAAGGATGTTGAAATAAGCGATTTTTTAAAGGTCACATTTAAATAACAGATTTTTACTTTTAATTTGAATCTCATGAATCTAAGATCATATTACCATGATTTTTAACATTTTGTGACTTTTTATTTGTACATACATATGTATCTAAGAGAGAAGAGGGTATTTCACAAAAGCGACCACTTTGCTATTGACCAGTGTATATTTGCTCTGTTTTGGTATACCCTGATCATCCACTTTCCCGCTGGTGGCCTGGGAAAGGCCAAGCTGGACAGCCCAGCTGGGTGACCTGGATGAGGCCTAGTTCTGGCTACTGTGGCTATGTGGGAAGTAAACCTGCAGATGGGAGATTCTCTCCCTCTGTCTTGGATTCTCTGTGACTTTTGTTTTCAAATAAATAAGCCTTCAAAGCAATTTCTACAGTGGTGATCATTCCTAGCTTCTCAATGCCCAGGTCTGTGAGTAAGATCCTTCTTGTCCAGGATTGTTGCTTTCTCAATGAGACTCAGCGGCTGTGACCAGAGATGCCAAATGACCCAGGTGTGCTCACCAGCGACCATGACTTGGGAGGCCAATCCAAATATGACTTAGGCCAGTCACGCTCCTTTCTTGGGACCACGGTGAGACCAAGCCAACATGTGACAGCTGAGAATGTTCACACTCATATTTGAGGTGGTCACTGGAGATTATGTATTACACAATTTTAAAATGGAATAAAAAGAGAAGATTCAGTATCTCTACTGAAGAAAAGTATGGGGCAGATGTAGAAAAAAAATCAGAGATGCCAAGAGGGAAGTAGACGGTACAGCTTTGGAGGCAGCTCAGCGCCAGACTGTGACCATACCCTACATCGCTAGTTTTTCATTCCTGTTTTGGGGTATTTATGAGGATGCCCTGCATGATTGTAAGAACCTCCTTTCACTCTGGCTAGTTAGAATGGTTCCTGGACCATGAATTCAATAAGACTAGAGCAATTCATTGTCTTAGTACCACAGCAACCTATAAGGTATTTACCTGATCAAACAGTCAGGGAGATGAAGTAAGTTTTCTAAAGAAACAATAAGAATCAGAGGCAGCTGGAAGTAAAACCCGGCTCTGTGCATCTTAACTGTAAGTGTAAGATTAAGTATGGTTGTATAGGAAGCAAGTACAAGTAGGAAGTGATACTGAGTGGCACATATAGAGCAATGGATGTAATAATAGAAATGACAGCACCAGAAAAAACTTACAGGATTGTGGGGGTATGAATGACGGGTCAATAAAGAGTTAAAAAATGATACTCAATGTTTCAAACTTAGAAAAAACAATACTACTACTAAAAACTGAAATAGGGATATAGGCGTGGGGTTTATTACTGTAAGGAAAAATACAGTTAATTTTGGTTAGGGAAACATTCACAGTGAGAGGTAAAATGTGTGCCTGAAATTCAGAGGTAAAAAATAAAAATGAACTTAGGAATTATTTGTAAGTAAGTGAGCTCATTGAAGTCTTAATAAAACTGCACTAAAAAAAATTGATGAGTGTTTGGTCTAGATGTCAACACACTGGTTACGATGCCGGGTTCCTAGCTGGGACCTTCACGCCAGCCTCCTGTTGGTGTGGACACAGGAGGCAGAGGTGATGGTTCCAACGACCACTCTCCTGCTCACTGCCCGTAACCCCAGCCACGGGCAAGCACCAAGGTGCTCCCGTGGAGGGTGAACCAGCAGAGACGGGCAAGCACCAAGGTGCTCCCGTGGAGGGTGAACCAGCAGAGACGGGCAAGTACCAAGGTGCTCCCGTGGAGGGTGAACCAGCAGACACGGGCAAGCACCAAGGTGCTCCCATGGAGGGTGAACCAGCAGAGACGGGCAAGCACCAAGGTGCTCCCGTGGAGGGTGAACCAGCAGAGACGGGCAAGTACCAAGGTGCTCCCGTGGAGGGTGAACCAGCAGACACGGGCAAGCACCAAGGTGCTCCCATGGAGGGTGAACCAGCAGACACAGCTATCCAACTCCAAAGCAAACAAATGATTAATACTGATTAAAAACAACAACAACAACACTTACTGCAGGTGCAAAGTTTACAACTAAAAAACAAATACTGGGGTGGTGCTGTAGTGCTAGGAGGATTACTTTATTACTGTTACTTCAGCCAGCATTTATATGACACTTTTACTGAGTACAAGAGACAAAATGGGGCAAGAAAATCTAGTTATCAGTTTTACAAGTGAATATACACACATGCAGAAACACACAAACAAAAATATTTATGTCTTCAATGGCTATATGATCAAATTTTCAATTCTAAAGCTAAAAATATGGAACCAAAATGATCGGTATTTATGTCCTGAATTTCTTCATGGAATTTAAAATCCTTTAACAGACATTATCTCATTGTTTTAAGAACTGCTATGAAACAATTTGACATTTATATAACACCATTCGTTCTCAATAATCCTGAAGGGCTTTATAAAACCTGGAAGAATGGCTTTGCTCACATTCAACGTACAAGTACTGAGGGAAGGAGGTGGGGATGAGTGGGAAGAAAAGTAGAGAAGATGTCACATAGAAAAGAGTAGTAATATACAAACACTTAAGAAAGGAAGTGAAAGCAATTATTAAGCAAAACCATTAAGAAACGGGCAGAAAAGGTCCAAACTGAGATTGTATTAGACTGAGAAAAACATTAAGCACACATCAGTCTTATTTTTTGTACCTTAGTCTATATAGATGATCTCAAGGTTATCAAAACAAGCATCACCTGCTAAATCAAGAAACTCATTTTGTTATCTCTTTTAAACTAACAAAAATATTTTATCGTGTACAATTGATAGGATTATTATGCGTACATTATGGGACTGTTGAAACAAGATAGCTGGCAATGTATTATGGTATAATTCTTTTGTAGGTATGAACACTTGAAATGTAACTACTGCTCTGTTTAACTAAGGACAATTATTTTATTTTGGGGCCTAATGGGAGGCCCACAGCTCCTCTGGGGGCTGCTGTCTGCAGGTAGTTCTTGGGAGAGGGTTGTTACTAAAGCCCACGCTTGGTCATCACCACCTTCTCTCGGCTTCCTGGATTACCAGGCTATCCCTTCTGGGCATACACACCTCTTCTACTATCTACTAGCCACTCCAGATACCAAACCAATATGGCTGTCCAAATGTGGAACTGCATCTCAGAATTGTGAACAAATCCAACCTTCTCTGTCTTTAACACTGATTTATTTTTATTTGAAAGGTAGAGCTCACAGAGATGGAGAGCCAGAGAGGGGTCGTTCATCTACTGGTTCACTTCACAAATGGCCACAATGATGAGAGAGCTGAACTGATCTGAAGTCTGGAACCAGGAGCTTCTTCTGGGTCTCCCATGTGGGTGTAGGGTACAAAGGACATGAACAGCCGCCACTGCTTTCCTAGGCCATAAACTGAGAGCTGGATCAGAAGTGGAGCAGTCAGGACACGAACAAATGTCCTTATGGGATGCCAGTGCCACTGTATAGAGTAGCCTGCCGCCACTGTGCTGGCACCTAAACCTTTTCTCTTTATAACATTAGCTTTTTTATTGAGCAAGAGTTTGTTGCAAACAAATAAAACACCACTTGGATGACTGCATCCCATCTCACAGCACCTGGGTTCAAAGCCCCACTTTGCTCTTGTTTCCAGCTTTCTGTTAGAGTGCCCTGAGAGGTGGCAGGTGATGGCTCATTGCCTGAGTTTCTGCTACCCACATGGGCGATAATGGTCTGAGTTCCAGGCTGCTGGTTTTGGCCGGGGTTAACCTTGGCTGTTGAGGACATGTGGGGGGGTCGGGAGGACGGTGAATCAGTAGATGGAAGATTTTACTCTGTCTCGCTTTCAAACAAATAAATAAAAAATAAAATTGGTGACGTCATATTTTGTTACTAAAATAACCAAAAGTAGACTAGTAAATTAAAACATGAAGTATAGATACTGTATTGTATGCTAGCTTTTTAACTTTATTCTTTTAAGTAAAATTTTGTATCCTGTGATTGATATCTCTTCGATTCTTCCTCTTGTCCCTTTCTCTCTTCCCCCAACTCCAAGAATCACCCTGGCACTCTGAAAAACTGCTTTTCCCATGGTGCTTCACAGTGGCTCGTGGGATATACTTCCAACCATCAACTATATATTGGATGCCTAATTTTCACTGACTATATATACTTTTTGGGAGAGGAAACTACTTTTTGAAGAGTTCCTCTGTCCTCCTTGTTGTTCTTTGGCAACTGAGAGAAGGATGCTGAAAAATACTTGCCTGGAAAAACTGGAAACAAGTTTTGTTTTTGTATTTACCATGTATTGTTAGGAATCTCTAGAGAATTAGAATGAAAAGTGTTTCTGTGTGTTTAAGATGCTTATCACGTGGGATGGCTGGCTAGGTCAGGGGGTGTTAAAATCAGTAGTAAGCAAAATTCAGATGCAAGAAGGGTTGCAGCTCGGGGAACCCAGGAGAGCCTAGCCCCAGGAAGAGCTGATGTTTCAGTTCAAGTCCAAAGACAGGACAAGAATGATGCCCCGGCTCAAGGCCGCCAGACACGAGGAGTTTCGACTTTAACTTCTTTTAAACATTTATTTATACTAATTTTATTTTAGAGCCCGAAGGAAAGAGAGATAGGAAAAGATCTTTCATCTGTTGGCTCACTTTCCAAATGCTGGCAACAGCTGAGGCTGGACAGCTAAAGCCAGAAGCTTCGATCTCAGGCAGGGACCCAACCGCCATGGGCTCTGCAGCCCCCCAGAGTGCACACCAGTGCAGAGCTTGGTCTCCAGTGGAGCAAAGGCTTGAATGAGGTGCTCGGCCACAGTACGTGGGTGTCTGGACCACTCTGCCAAACCCCTGCCCCATGGACTTCTTTCCTTTTTCTTCACTACTTCACCTGATTGGATGCAAAGACAACCATGCTTTACTCTGCCCAGCATCTCAAAATCTGATTGCAACCCAAGGCACCTTCACAGAAACATGCAGAATGACATTAAACTAAACATCTGATTGCTTGTCAAGGCCAAGTCCATCTGACACAAAACTAACCATCATTTTCCTTTCCAAGAAAAATCCAACAGTTTTCCTAAAGCAGTTGAAGTCAATTCAATAATACATAGGCATATGTAGAAGATATATCCAAATTCCCTACCCGAACGAGAAAGTATGACTGATGTCAAAAGGCTTTTGCCTTTTCTAGTCACAACACATGTGAAGGGGCCCACACGAGATGGGTGGCACCTAAGCTAAGTATGCAAGGGGAAGGGCCTGGCGCAGTAGCCTAGTGGCTAAAGTTCTCACCTTGCACGCGCCGGGATCCTATATGGCCTCTGGTTCTAATCCTGGCAGCTCTGCTTCCCATCCAGCTCCCTGCTTGTGGCCTGGGAAAGCAGTCGAGGACGGCCCAAAGCCTAGGGTTCCTGCACCCACATGGGAGACCCAAAAGAGGTTCTGGGCTCCTGATTTCAAATCGGCTCAGCTTGGGCCATTGCGTCCACTTGGGGAGTGAATCAGCGGACAGAAGATCTTTCTTTCTGTCTCTCCTCTTCTTTGTATATCAGACTTTCCAATAAAAACAAAATAAATCTTAAAAAAAGAAAAGAATGCAAAGGGAAGCAGAGAGAATGCAGAGGGGAGCAGGGCATCCCCAAAGAAGGCAAAACACATCTCCCAGCCCCAAGTCATAACGTGCTGAGGGAACAGAACCTGCTTTCTGGAAACATGGAGTCTACAAAAATGCCAACCTTGGCCTAGAATCTGACCAACAAAGACCTCCTCCTTAGTACCAAGCTACTGCCACTGTCGCCAGCTCTACTGCCACAAAAGTTGCCATGTACTTCAGATACTGTACCCCTTACACACTTAAAACCTTAACAGTACAATAAATATATCCTGTGCCATTTGCACAGATGACGACATGGAGCCCAAGTGCTGAGAGGGTGTTTTTGTGTGTGTGCTGTTTCTAATCCCTTCTGCGCACCCTGTCTCCAGCTCCTGGGTAGCCATGACCCGTCAGTCAGCATCTACTTACCAGGAAACCGCCTGCATAACTTGTCTGGTGAGCTGCCTGTAGATAAAACCCAGAGACAGAGCAGAAGTTCCTGCACTGAAGGCCCTGGAGGCCCATCTTCCTGCCCTTAAAGCTGAGTGAGAGCTACTGAAGTAGCCGCTATGTGGCTTAAATTATAATTGACTGTGGCCTAGAACCCTTAGGAAATGCACAAAGAGATCACACCGTTTGTCCAAGATCACACAGACAGAAACTGGACGAGCTGAATTAAATCTAAATTTTTCCCCCTAAAATCAAAGGCCATGACACCCCACTGGCTTATGAAAACAGATCTTGTAATGTTACCTGTCACCAAAAGATATTATAGCATTCTCTGTGTTTTATATCTTGGATTCTTTATTAGAATTTTTTTGAAATAGTTAACATGGAAAATCTTGTAAAATTACTCTATAAAATATAATTTCATTGTTGAAAGGGAAAATCTTCAGTGGGTGTATTTTAGTTAGGCTATTTAGGTACTGTATAAAACAGACAGCCTAATGTGTCAGAAAAATGGTACTTGAGCTGTGCTTGCTCTCAGTCAGTGAGAAAAAAAAAGTTTCAATAATTAGAACATGGCCTTCAAAAATACTTTGGGGAGACAGGTAAAGTGAGAGGGGAGAGGTCAGGCTCTCCCTTGCAGGTTATTACCACGGAAAAAAACAAACATTGAGATGCTTCTTCCAAACTCTGTGAACTGGGCTAGTTCAATCTCTCTATAATGTAGTTTCCTTATATAAAAATGGTGATACGGCCAGGCACAGTAGACCAGTGGCTAAAGTCCTAGCCTTGCACACGTCGGCATCCCATATGGGTGCCGGTTCTAATCCCAGCAGCTCCACTTCCCATCCAGCTCCCTGCTTGTGGCCTGGGAAAGCAGTTGAGGATGGCCCAAAGCCTTGGGACCCTGCACCCATGTGGGAGACCCGGAAGAAGCTCCTGGCTTCCAATCAGCTCAACCCCGGTCATTGTTGCCACTTGGGGAGTGAATCAGTGGATGGAAGATCTTCCTCTCTGTCTCTCCTCCTCTCTGTATATCTGACTTTCCAATACAAATAAGTAAATCTTTAAAATGATGATAACAATAGCTATTAGTATAATATTCCTGTGTCAGAACTAATATAACTAATATAATTATATATATATATATGTATATATGTATATATATGTATGTATTTTTTCCTCGTGTAGAACTTGGCGTATGGTAAGCCTTCATGAAATGCAAGGTATATTTCTGTTGCAGTTGTTATTAAACTGAGTCCTGTGATGAAGTATAGAGAGCCAACAGGCCAAGGCTGCTGAGAGGACAGTGTGGGCATGTTGTTGCAAACCAAAGGCTCAATGTCTAAGGACAGAAATCTTTATCTCTTCGTATTCCCTGCCCCGATGTGTGTGTTTGCTGTTGTATGTGTTGTGACACGAATTTAAAACACAGATCTCCATGCTTTATAACGGATGAAGAGTCAAGTCAGGAAATTCTGCAGCTTGCCAACCCAAACAAGTTTTGAAACTTTCCTGTCCCTACAAATACAACTATTGGTTTTTTCTATGTGATAATAACAAATTTTTATTCTTTAGTTTTGTTACTTAAGCATTTACTATTGAAACACTACTTTTTAGTTTCTGTTATTGTATACACCCAAGTCCATGCTACCCACTTGCAAACAAACATTTGAACAGTAATAGATAGGGAAACACCAAGAAGGTAATGCTTCTTTCGTAAACAAAATAAAAAATATATTTTTCCTGTCATGAGCCTTCAAAAACACACATCCAACTAATTTCCTTTTTCACATATCATGTAAATAGATCACTTATTTTTTGTGTGTGTGTCTAGCTTCTCTAATCAATGTTTTGGTTTGTAAGGTTCATCCATATAGCTCAGGGTTGCTGTAGCTTCTTCAATATCATTTGTACATAGCATTCCATTGTATAACACAAGTTTTACCCACTGTACTGCTGGTAGATATTTGAGCTGTTTCTTGGGTTTGACTAATGGCCTATATGCTGCGACGGGCACTCGTTCATCTATGTACACACTTCTCTGATAACTAGGCATGTTAAGATTAGAAGCAGTGGGTCACAGAGTATGTGTATTTTTAGCTTTGGCATACATACAATGCCCACTGATTTTTAACGTGGTTGTATCAATTTACACTCCCAAAGCTGGAGGAAGAGAATTCCAATGTTCAGTTTTCTCCATATCATCTGACACTGTCAGTCTATTCTTTAGCTATTTCTGGAGGGTGTGTGGTTTGGCTTCAATTTGCATTTCCCTGAATATTCATAAAGCTGAACACATTCTCTTATGATTATTGGACGCCTGATACTTTCCTTTGTTACATGCCTACTCAAGTCTCTTGGCCTTTTTTCCTGCGAGTTCCTTCTTTCTCTAAATGACTAATAAGAGTTCTGTAGCTATTGTGGTTGTGAAATTCTTCTCCTTAACTCATGCCAGGGTGTGCTGAACAACAAAGAGGTTCTTGATTTTACTATAGTGACAGCAAACTTCAGTTTTGTTACTTCTTTTTTATGCCCTATTTCTTAAATCTCTATACAAATATAGTGAAGACATTTCTCTAAAATATTTTCTGGAAGTTTAATTGCTTAGTCTTTCACATTTAGATCTGTTTATTCGGACTTGATATTTAGTGTGGTTTGAGTCAGAAGCGGTGGGCCCAGCACGGTAGCCTAGCAGCTAAAGTCCTTGTCTTAAATGCGCCAGGAGACCATAGGGGTACTGGTTCTGGTCCCAGCTGCTCCACTTCCCATCCAGCTGCCTGCTTGTGGCCTGCCTGGGAAAGAAGTCGAGGACAGCCCAAAGCCTTAGGACCCTGCACTTGTGTGGGAGACTTGGAAGACGCTCCGGGTTCCTGGCTTCGATTAAGCTCAGCTCTGGCCATTGTGGCTACTTGGGGAGTGAGCCAGCAGGTGGGAGATCTTCCTCTGTCTCTCCTTCTCTCTGTATATCTGACTTTCCAATAAAGATAAAATAAATATTTTTTAAAAATTCGAGTGGTTTTCTTTCCTTAAACTGATAATCCAATAGTTACAGCAGCATCCTTTTCACAAACTTCAAGTGCCATCTCTTCCATATGTGGTTCTGTTTTTACTTCCCTTACTGTATTTCACACATCTGCTTGTCGGTCATTACACCCATCCCACATAAAATTATCTGTTCCATTCTTAGCTTCTATCTTTACCTCAGTTTTTGCTGCCTTAGCTACTGACATTTCCATATCAAATTTTTAAAAGATTTATTTTTATTGGAAAGGGAGATTTAGAGAGAGAGGCAGAGAAAGAAGTATTTTCCATTCGCTGGTTTACTCCCCAAGAGTCGCAATGGAAAGAACTGGGTCAATCCGACACCAGGAGCCTGCAGTTTCTTCCAGGTCTCCCACATGGTTGCAGGGTCCCTTCCTCTGCACTTCCAGGCCATAGCAGGGAGCTGCATCAGAAGTGGAGCCGCCCATATGGCTTACCAGCACTGCAGGCTTAAAGCCTGGATGATGCTTGACTGAGCCATCATGCCAGCCCCTTCCATATAAACTTTTAAAGTCAACTTCCTTATGTGAAAGAGAGAACATGTGGTATTTGTGTTTCTTTTTGGTTTATTCTACTAAGTGTAATGCCCTCGAGATCCATGCACACTGAGACATTTGGCAAGAGTTCATTTTTTTAAGAAAAACAAAACAAAACAAACTTAAATGGCTGTGTATGTGTGTATGAGAGAGAGAATGTGTGTGTGTGTGTGTGTGTGTGTGTGTGTGTGTGTGTCTGACAGAGAGAGAGTGAGAGAGAGAGAGAAGAGAGAGAAAGCTATCTGGTTCGTTCTCAAATGCCTGCAGTGCTGCCTAGCAGGGACTGAAGTCTGGAGCCAGGAGTGCAGGCCAGGTCTCCCAGGCAGGTGGCAGCAACAGCAGCCACCCAGCCATCACTGCTGCTTCCTGAGTCTCACCAGCAGGATGCTGGAGCGAGGGCCTGAGGCTGAGGACCCAGACCGCATGACAGAGGAAGCAGGTGACTTAACGGATGTCTTAACAGCCAAGACAATGCCTGCGGTTTCTTCCTCTGTCTCTCTGAGGCAGATTCATATATATATGTTGTTAATTTTGTCAACAGGTATGTAGGTTGTTTTCATAGTTTTGGTTAGTGTGAATAAAGGTACAATGAATAGAGCCCAAATACCTCTATGAGGTGGCATAAACCTTTTCATAAAGCTGTTGGTCATTTTTTAGGTCTCCTTTAAAGAAACGCCTGCTCAGGCCTTTTGGCCACTTAAAAAAATTGGATTATTTATTTTTCTGATATTGAGTTATAAGAATTCTTTACAAATTCTGATTATGAACTCCTTATCAGAAATGTGATTTACAATTATATGCCGAGTCCATAGGCTACCTTTATTATTATTACCTTGATTGCTTTCTTTGTTGGGGAGGCTGTTTAGTTTGATATAGTTCATTTATAGCTTTTGTTTCTGTAGCTTGCATTTTTTTCTGGCTGTTAAAAAAAATCACTGTGAAGGAAAATGTTGCAGAACTCTCTCATTAAGTTGTCTTGTGGAATTCTACTTTTAGGTTTTACATTTAGGGATTTTTATTTATTCTGAGTCAATGTCAGTATATGGTGAAATCTGAAGACCAATTCTTTTTCCTTTCCCTTCTTTTCCCTTTCTTCCTTAATTTTTTTTGGGGGGGTAGGGAAATCCAGTTTCTGCATTACCATTTATCGAAGATAGTGCTTTTTTTTTTTTTTTTTGAAGGTAGTGTTTTGCACTATGGCCTCGTGGTGACCTTTACAAAAGTTACATGATCATATATATATTTACAATTATTTCTGGGCTCTCTCCTCTGTGACATTGGTTTGCATTTCTGTTTTTATGTCAGTATCATTCTGTTTGGATCATTATAGCTTTGTAATGCAGTTTAAAATCAGGAATCCATACATTTTAGAACAAGTTTATCAGATTGTTAGATTTTCATTGAAATTGCATTTAAATTATAGAACAATTTGGGAGAAATGGAGCTTTATAGTAGGAATTTAATCCAATCGACAAAGATGATACATTCCTCTACTTTTACAGTCATGTTTAATGTTACTCAAAAAGGTTTTAAAGCCTTCCATTTCATGCATTTTTTGGAAACATTTATTGTAAGATATTTCCCATTCTTAGGGGTATGTTAATGGGATTTCTTCAATGTTTGTTGCTAAATATTCGTTACTTATGCATAAAATAGTTAATTTTTGTGTACTGCATCTAACTATCTTATATACTTATTGAATAATTTTATATTATGTCTGTAGATGCATTAGGACTTTGAGTATGCATAGCTGGACCAAAAATAACTTTCTTCTTTTCCAAAACTCATCATTTTAAAAATTTTCGTTTCGCTACTTCAGCTAGGATCTCTAGTAAAAGTTTTTATGAATGTTATAATGCTACTTAACATCCCATTACATTTGTTGTAGGTTTCTGAAGATAACTATCCTCCTTGTATACTAGAGTATTTTATTAAAATCATGAATATATATTGAATTTTATGCTCTTTCTTCTGCTGTCAAAATAAGGAAATTATATTTCCCTTGATCTATTAATGTAATAAATTCTATTGACAGATTTTTGAAAATCAGGCCAAATTTGAATCTTATAATTCCAAATTGTTAATGCTTTATACATTTAAAATATGACTTAATTTGAAATGCCAGTATTTTGTTTTGAATGTAAGGAGGTTAATTGATAGCCTCCTTTTCTTATAATGTCTTTACCAGGTTTCTTGGGTTTATATTGGCTTCATGAATGAATAGCAAGTTGTTCTTTCTTCTTGTGTTTATTGGAAGAGTTTCTTTAAGATTGATGTCATTTAGGTGAGTTTTAAATTATAGATTTGGTTTCTATAATAGCAAGATTCAGAAACCTACTTTTCCTTAGATTAGCCTGGGGGAGCTTCAGAGATTTTAATGGTGATGAGACACATAATTATGTCATTTGAAACACTCGTGATGAGAGTCTGAGAGTTTATCAACACGACGGTCTGTTAAAAGAGCTAGTGTCTGGCTTTGCTGTCCCTGAACTGCATGCGTTTCCCACTGCACTAATTCGTGCTTTTCTTCTTCTTTTTTGTTTCCTTTCATTGGATTTTCAGTTTTATAGATTTTCTTCTTTTTTTGATCTTCTTTTTATAAACTGACATTTCAATGGTAGGAGATTCAGAAACAATATAGGTGAGCTCCAAGCATAGCCCATTAAAACAAGAATTGCTTTGTATGATAATGTAAGAATAAAGCAAAATGTGATGAAGGTAATTTCTTCATTCCATTAAAAATTTTTAAGTTACCTTTTTAACAGCTTCAATGCATTCTAATAAAAGGATATTTATCTTCCTTCCTCCTTTCTCCACTTCTCTAATTTTTGAAATAATATATTTTAAATTAATATTAAAATAAGAGGTCTAATGTTCCACCAAATAAGAACTTAAACAATTCTATAAAGATGTCCTAGGTTTGTAAGAATAGAGGTAAAGACTATGAGCAGTAATTGAATGGAAAAACAACCATTTCACCAAAATATAGTAAATTCCAAAGTGATCACAAATCACTAAGCTACAATAATACAAATTTCTTAACTCCCTGACAATTAATAAACCATTTTACAAAACTGTTTTTGCAGCAATACTGATACACATAGGCACTTCTTTGTTTTTGTCTTTTTTCCCCCAAGTTTACCTCCCGCATGGAAGAGAGAGCTGTCTGAGCATGACTCATTTCATGCAACACCAGGTTGCCAAATTGCTCCTATTTCCATTCAAGTGGTAAAATATCACTTTTATAGCTGAATAATATTCCATTGTGTACTTAAACCACATTTGCTTCATTATTTTCATCTGAAGATGGATACCTTGGTTAACTGCAAATTTTGGCTGTTGAGAAAACTGCAACATTTTGATTATTTCATTTGGAGTCTCTGTAGGACTCTCTCTGATGTTTCTTCTGGATTTTTGTCAAGTGACTTTTGTCTCTTTACACATCTAGCCAATTCTATTGTATGCTAGACATTTTGGTTGTAAATTGTTTATAAAATCATGTCATGTCTAGAATGGCATTATTTCCTGCAGTGAGAATGCATACTTGACATCTCACAGTGCTTAATCCAATTTCAGAGAATGAGGAGCTCTGAAGTCCACACAGGCCTTCCTTCTTTCTCTCACCCACCCTATTAGAGAAAAGTCTTCCACAAGAGATTCAGTGTGCGTGCTCGCCAGGTTCCTCTGAGCCAGCCCGGGACCCCCGACCCTATCTCCTTTCCGGAAAAGGCTGTCACAAACACCACATCACCTTTCAGTCTCACCCTCATGCTCTCTAAAAGCAACAAACTTTCCCAAGGGAAGAACTGCCCTGAAACTCTGGGCCCCCATTGTCCATCGCCTCTTAGCCTTGAAATTCTTTACTTAGTTTTGCCATGTCTTAAAAGATACCTTTTAAAGAAAGAGTTCAAACATTTAACCAGTTCTTCCAGTTATTCTAATTTAATACAAAGTACCTGATCTACTTTACCAGAAGCAAGACGACTCAGGCTGCCCCTGCTTCTCAGGACTGAACCATATGCCTCAGCTAATTCCACATTGTGTGTTAACATCTGCGTGTTCCAGCCAATGAGAAGTTTTTCTCTGCTATTACATGTCCTAATAGCCTAAGCAGGTCAAGTGGTTTAACTAAGAGGTGAGGAATTAAGTTGGGATAATGAGTAAAACAGAGAGGAAAGGGCAGGCAACCAACAATCAATTAACAAGTTTGCAGAAGATTAAAAAAATGTTGAAAGTGTGGACAGGATTTCAGTGCCATTCTTAGAGCAATGTTCTTTAAATTTTTCAAAAAAAATTCTGAACATTTATTCCCAAAATTAATATATTTGTTAGTGTCAATAGCTTTCTTTCTTTCGTTCATTTTTCTTTCGGAGTAAAAGACAGAGGCTGAAGTTCAAACACCTCTTCCCTTACCATTTTCTTTGCTAGTTAGGAGACCAATGTTTCAAAAGACAGGTGTGAAGTCATTGGCCTTGCATGGATAAGAAGCCAGAGAAGCAGGGCTGAAGGAGGCTGGAAGACTCTGCAGCAGGCAATGTGTTCATATTCAGGGCATCTCAGTTAAAGCAAACAAAAGTGGGTACTCACAGTAGACTGCGCAGAGTAGAAAGATATGTATGTATTAGAAGTGTAGGGGCTGGCGCTGTGACAGCAGGGAAGGCTCCCACCTACTGGCACTGTTTTGAGTGCCAGCTGCTCTACTTTAAATCCAGCTCCCTGCAAATGTGCCTGGGAAGGCAGCTGACAATGGTTCAGCAAAGGGCAGACAGCACAGAAGAAGCTCCGAGCTTCTGGCTTCAGACGAGTCCGGCTCTGGTCATTGTGGCTTTTTGGGGAGAAAATCTGTGGATGGAAGGCTTCTTCCAATCTCTCCCTCTTGCTCTCTGGAACTATGCTTTTCAAATAATTCAAAAGATGAAATCACTTATTTGTTGTTTCCCGCTTTTCCATCACGGAACAGACACAGGGATGTGCCAGTTTCCAATATGCAGATGATGCTGACACATCAGGAGATGGCAGAAGGGCAAAATGAGAACAAGAACAGATAAAGGGTCTTGCAATGAGCTGCTGGTCTTGAAGGGCTCATCCCTGGGCTGTTTTGCATGAGAACAATCCTCAGTCTTATTTAAACATGGTATTTTTATAGACTTAGCCATCTGCCTCTCTTTTCTCTATTTAATAGCAACTTATTTTGTGGCTAATAAAACTAGCACTACTAATAGAAATACCTTTTATGGAAGTTACTGCACACAGGAATTAGATTTGATTTTATACATCTGTAGAAGGAGGATCACGGGGAAAGAAAAGTGACAAACATTTAATGCTATAAGGTCAAATAATTTTTTTTGACTATTCATTATGTGCAATGGACTAAGATGTTACAATACTTGTCATACTGTGATCTAGTGCTAAAATTTTCGTATTTTTATTGATTTCTGCTCTTTATTATTAACTCTTCTCTTTTATTTTGTTGGGTTAAATTGTCCACTTTAAGAAAAAAAGTTTCAAAAACTTCTCTCCAGGAGACATGTCTATGACAACTCCCTGAAACATCAACACCTAAGCTGTAACTTTGCTCCTAAATACTGCTGCGACTGCACTGGCATTCGTGGCAAAGAGAAATTCCATAACAAAAGTTGTTCTTTGCTATTCGTGGGAGATTGGTTTTATGTGCTCTTGTGGTTACTAAGGTCTTTGGGTGCTCAAGTCCCTTAAATACAACGTCATCGCGTTTACATATAGCCTATATACATCCTCTGATATGTAAACACAGAGGTTAATACAATGTAAATACTATGTGAATACTAATTATACCGTACTCTCTCATTAAGATAGAACATCAATAAAGAGTCTATACATATTGAGTGCAGACCCAATTATTTTCGCCAAGTATTTTTGATCCGTGCTTGGTACAAGGATAGGAAACCCAGATATACAAAGGAAGGACTTAGTTCCCAACAGTTGCACTGTTATCACAGAACACAGCCTGCTTGAAGAATCCCAGGAAAATGTTAAAACTTATCTTGTGATTCAATATGTAGCCACTTTCTATAATTTTTTCAAAAGTGCTATAAAGAATGAGTAGTTTGAGGCTGTTGAGTGTGATATTCTCTTTATGCGCATTATATATAGTAGGTTAATTGTGTGGCTCATTTTTTTTATATTTCACAAATCTTTTATATGCTTATTTATTGGTTACTTGGAGGATGTGCTAAAATCTACCACAATGAAGGACTGGCTTGCTTATTAAACTATACAACTATCAATTCTGCTTTATACATTGAGTCTGGCTAAGTAGGTTCATTCAAGTTTGGGACTGTTAAATTTCCCTAGTATACTGAACCTGCTGTTATTATGGAGATATTTTTCTATTCCTAAAAAACTTTGTCTTTTAGATTTGATTAGCTAGTGTATTTAACATGCTTCTCATGTAAGTATTGTGTGGCAAACTTTCTTGCTTAGACAAATTTGACAAAGCTTGGCATTTAAGCTGAAGTATTTCATCTTTTCTGCATTAACAGGTATTGATAGATCTGTCTTTCCTCTATTTTTTACCTTATTTTCTCTAGGTCTTGCTTGGCTGTGTTTCCTCCTGAAAGTATTTTCATACATATTTTTTGATTTGCACAATCCCCTTCTCCCCAAGTCTACAGAATGTTCTCTCCAACTCCTTTTACTTGCTCCATGACCTTACACAGTACATAGTCATGCATTTCAATTTCATTTTTTGAATAAGACATCATTACTGTTATTGTGGTCATATGAATTCAATTCTAACTTAGATTCACTTCTATATTTACTACTTTCTATTCTTCTTTCACTTGCATTGTTGATCTCCCACCTGTGTTCACCTGTTTACTGCCTTAGGTATGTCCTTCATGATTCCTTTTGGTCAGGGTGTGTAGATATCAAAGTCTTCCGATTTTCCTTCAGCACATTAAAGATGAAAACTTGCCCTTTGTACCTTATGGGCAACACTTTGCTTTATGTGTTCGTTTGTTGGTACTGAGAAATCAGTCCTTACTTTTTTTTTTTTTCCCATAATGACTTTGGCTGTCCAGTTGCTTCAAAGATGGCTTTGTGTTAAATACTCTGAGGTCCCACCATAATATATCTTGGTCTGGATTTATTTTTATTCATCTTCTTTTAGTTTCAGAATGGTTTCTTTATTTTGTGAACTACTTTTTCCTTTAGCTACAAAAAATTCTTGGGTCTCATCTCTTCAACTATTGCCTCTATTTGATCTCTCATGTTCTCCTAGAATTGGATCAGATATTACATTAGATGATCTTGCTCTTCTTGGTCACCCATCTCTTGTCGAGATGAATTTTATGTAATTTTTTGATTCTTTTTTTAAGAAACATATACTTGAATGGCATAGTTTCAGGAAGAGAAGGAGAGACAGAGAGAGAATGAGACCTTAGCTCATTCCCCACATGGCCACAACGGCAGGGACTGTGGAAGGCTACAGTCAGGACCCTGCAGCTTCTGGCAGGGCTTGCCCCTGGGTCCAACGGTGGAAGGAATTGGGACATGCTCTGTTGCCATTCAAGCACTCTCTGAAGACATACTCAGTACAGTGTTAACATACACAAAAAGAGAGAGAGAGCACAGTTTAAACATCTTACACAACCTTATGCTTCTATTTTTTTTCCTAACTGTAAAACGGGTGAATTTTGGACAGGAGGTTAAGTGTTTTTTACACAAGGGGAAAAAACCCATGATGGAATCAGCTTATCGTTCTTCCTTCTCTTCATCTTTCATTTTCTAGCGCTTTTCTATCTTGACAACTCCCCACTAATTCCCAGCCCTCGCCCCTGCTTTTCTTTTTTTCTTGTCTGGCAAAAGGGTTAGTATGAAGCAACATCCTTTTGGTTGGATTTTTCTTACACCTTAGCTGCCTTCTTATCCCCGTCGGTAGCATGTTATTCCGTATCTCTCCCATTTTTTTTGCAGCCCCACCAATGGATATGCTAGGGATGTTCTCCTTTGATTTGAGGGTGAAAGTCAAAACAAAACAAGGAAAAAAAAAAAAGCAAAGGAGACCTCTCCGATGCACTGGGATCCTTAAATTTCTTTTTTGTTCGTACTTTTGGAGGGAGCCTTGCTTCCCTTTGTAGTCCTTGCATTCTCTCTTGTCTTTAGTGACATGGTCCCTCCCTCTCTCAGAAGCCGGCAGGGCGTCCGGCTGCTGCTGCTTGCGCTCACTGGACCAGGTGGCATCAAGACTGCACATGATGACATTCTGCCCGTAGGCTTCTCAGGATCACCTTTGCCCGCATTGACTGAGTTGCCACTTGCCCACCGACTGCCACTGGCTCAAGTACTGTTGCTACAGAGCTGAATACAGTGCAGTGTGAGGGAAGGAACCAGACATCTCCTCCCATACATGAGGCTTTACAAGTAGCAGCTGATGCATCCTAATCACCTGGAGGTCTGCAGGATGGCCCAGAGTTATCATTAAGAAGTATGAGGATTGGTTAAAAATTTCACTGCACATAATGATTAAAATATGCCCATAAAGTTGGTTTGCCAAGTATTTGTTGCTCATAGCTTATGAGAAATGCCTGATTACTAAGTGTATCTTTTTTTAAAAAAAAATATTTTTATTATTTTCCAGGATACAGTTTTGTAGACAGATGTTCTAACTTTGCTCATACCTACAACGCCATGACGTACATAAACAGCAGAATATTGGAGTTTTAACTATCATTATAGGACTATACTACTGTAATAATATGGGGGGGGACGTTGGAGGGGGAAATTAAGGAAGGAGAAAGGGGAGGAAAAGGGAGAGATCCCTATACTCTGTATAGTTTGTAATCTTAAAATATTAAGATATATTTTGTCAAATTGTAGCAGCAAGGGTTTTTGGTCATTAGTTTACCATATAATATATGAACCATTAGTGGTCTAAGTCCAGAGGCCTTAAATGAATTGTCAAAAATAAAACAACACAAAATAAAAATCAGGAACTATGAGCTAAAGTTAAATATGAATATCTCTTAAATAATTGACTGAAAGATTAAACCCTTTATATAACTCTGAGGTTATGCATCTTTTTAACAAAGTCTTATTTGGAGGCCAGAGCTACGAAGAGAGGGGAAGAGAAAGCGAGAGAAAAACCGTCTTCCACCCACTGGTTCAGTCCCCAGATGGCTGCAAGGGCAAGGATTGGGCCCAACCACAGATAGGCATTTCCCCCAGTTCTCCCATGTGGCTAACAGGGGCCCAAACTCTCGGCCCTCCTTTGCTGCTGCTTCTCAGGCCATGAACAGGGAGCTGCTCTGCTGCAAGGGCAGCAGCTGGGCGTGAACCTGCACTCACATGGGATGCCAGCATCGCAGCATCATCAGCATCACAATGGCCCTGGTTAGGTACAACTGCACATCTCCTATAGACCTGCAAAATGTTTTCTCCTCTAAAATCACATTATTGAAAACACTGGTAAGAATATAGCAGGAGCTGCTAAGTGGTTCAGATGCCTGTGTCCCATAGTTCAGAGACTGGATTTAGAGTTCTAGAGATCCACTCCTGATTCCCAGCTTCTGGCTACTACACCGGCAGGAGCCAGGAGGTGCTGATGCAAGTTGGGTCCCTGCCATCCATGTGAAGGACCTGGACCAAGGCCCTGGTAGGCCCAGCTGTTGTAGGTATTTGGGGGAATGAGCCAGAATGTGAAAGTTTCTTTCACTCTCAAAAAATATATAGCATGTTTTTTAGCACATGAAGTAGTTATATGTGCAATAATCTCACTTGAGAGATCATCCTGGCTACAGGGGAAGCTTTATTTCTCCAAGATTTGAACACAATGAGGAGAGTTCCATAATTGAATGTCACAGATAATTTCATCTTTATTTGAATATTAAATTTTTTTAATCATCTGAAAAGCACTGGCTATTTAAACTGCAAAGGAACAATGAATATCAACCAATGTTAATAATCAGGACCATCCCAATGAGTGTCAATGGCTTTTATCATTTAAAGATACTGAGATGCTTTTGGAGGAAATGAAATATCTACACAATATGCGACTGCCATGTTCCTGTGTGCCATGACTCGGATTTAACTGGTCAGCCGCCATGTCCTGCTGCTGCCAGAAGAGGAGTCCACAACCATGCTTTTCTCTATACTTCTTATTCCAACAAATTGGTTGTATAAAAGGCCCACAGATAAGTCTCTGTTCTGACTTTCTTTTTGTTTATTAATATTTTCTTGATTATTTACATATGCTTAATAAAAAAAATAATCCACTTACAGTATATTCTTGCTGACTATTTTTTAATGGAAAGTCAGACACACAGAGGAGGGACAAAGATCTTCCATCTACTGATTCACTCCCCAAGTGACTGCAATGGCCAGAGCTGAACCGTATCTGAAGCCAGGAGCCTGGAGCTTCTTCCGGGTTCTTCCACATGAGTGCAGGGTCCCAAGGCTTTGGGCTGTCCTTGACTGCTTTCCCAGGGCACAAGCAGGGAGCTGGATGGTAAGTGGGGCCGCTGGGATTAGAACCGGCGCCTGCATGGGAATCCTGGCGTGTGCAAGGTGAGGACTCCAGCCGCTAGGCTACTGCGCCGGACCCTACTTACTTTTGTTATTCTTCAATATACCCAGAACTTGGAAAAACTAGACCACTAATGTGTCAGCAGGAATGCCCGAAGCAGTAGGAAACAGAACATGACTGATGATCTGACACGTTTTCTGTAAATCAAGTACAAACACACTGCTGACATTTCCTGGAAGTGAGGTAAAAAATGAGCACACAATGTAAGAGTAGGCTAAAACTGGGGAAATCTTGATCTACAAGGACATTCTATGAGGTGTTAGCACAACTCAGAGCTAACATTCCAAGGGGGAATCTGTCCAAAAACAAAGATGAAGCGAGTTTCATATTATACATTAGATAGCTGAAAAGTAATCAGACGCTGTATGTGTTCACAACCTAGCAGGCGGGAGGCACCCTGGTCTGACTGACTCCAGCAGCAGGAAGATGCTGGAAACGGCGCAGTGCAACCTGAGAGGGACGAAGCACCTCAGGGGCGTGTGCCATGAGAAGGCTTCAACATTCTTTCTTGATTTACAAGCTCAGACTGCTCTTCCTGCCCTGATTTCCGGCATTACTCATGGAGCAGGTGTTGTCTGCTTAGAACTTTGAAAAGCAGGTGACACCTCATCTCCCTAAAGCTGATGACAGAGTACGTCTCAAGCTGTATCTCCCTGAGACTGTGTTCAGTTCGGTGCTGGTCTGTGTATGAGGAAACTTTCTAAAGAAACCTGGAAGGGACTTACAGCCATAATTCAATGGAAAGGATTATGTAGTTTATTAAAGAACTTGACAGAGCCAACATAGGAAACCCAACTCTATCTCCAATTAATTATCCATCTTATTCAGAATGTATGACCCCCACAGCAATCCCACGCACTGCCTGGATGATTTACAGCGGGCTAGAGAGATTCCAAGGCAGTAAACAGGCTGGTCCTGCACTCTCTCTCCTGACACTGCTGGTATCTGAAGCAAACCATTCCTCACCTGCCTCCATGATGCTGTCAGGGCCTACTGCAGAGGCTGCATTCAACTAGGAAATCTAACTGAAATTTTACAAACTAAAATTATGCTGTTACAAAAAATAGTTCAGTTATATGGTTGTAATAGTGTTTTTTTTCCTTGATGTTTAGTTTTATTTTTCTGAAGCACTTTTTTGTATATGCAAGGGATTCAAACAGTTGATAAGGAATTTGCATTATTTTTAGCTTGATTTTTCTATGAATTACTTGTGAGGCTCTAAGAAGGAAGTACATGTCTAACCAATGGCAACAATGAAGATGTCATATTTACATAAAGCATTTACATGACAGCATCTTTGGGATATAAGGAATATATATTCCAGAGAAACAGATGGTTCCAGACTTTAGAGTAACTTGCCTATTGTGACAGAATAGATACAAAAGTATTATATGATTAGAGAGGGACCGTGGGGAAGGGCATGGGCAATCCCAGAGCCTGTGGAACTAGATCACAAAACAAGATAAACTATTTGAAAATACAAAAAAAGTAGGATATGATTAGAATATGGCCAAGGGACCTAGGTAAATATAAAGCCAATTGATTGCATGATTAAAGGTGATTTCCTTGGATCCTACAAGGAAGGCTTTGGACTTCTTCCATCTCAAGTGGTAGATCCAGATGGGGATGGGTGACTTCAGAGTTCTCGGCCTCCGAAGGCACTCCAATTTCCCATGGTCTCCTTGGCAGTTGGGATGTAGGATCCAAGGTCATCGGAACAACAGCCAGGAGCCCTGAGTGGTCTACAGAAACAGAACAGTAAACTTCCTTCGGGACTAGGGAGGGGAGGTTTCTCTGGTCCTTGCTTGGTTCCAACTTTGGGTCCCCACCCTCTCTTGCAATGACCATCAGGGTCACTCTGGAAACCCCTCAAAACAAACAAACAAACAATCTAGAATAGACAGAGAACAACAAGGAAAGCTTAGATTCAGACAGGAAACGTGGATTCACTTATACCTTACTAGGTGGGACACAAACATTAGTTACTCCTCACTGGGGTACTGAAGATTTCTCTGCACACCCCTTCTAAAACTGTTCTGCACCTCAACTGTTGACATATGTCTTGTTAGAGTTATAAGCTAGTCTAGACTACCCGAAAAACAGCCAGGTTCAGCAAAATTATACTTCAACACTATAAAATGCTAAATACTATAATGAAAATAGAGACGACACAGCTGAATAGTAATCTATAGCCACTTTAAGGTGTATAGAACTTGGTTGTATATAAACCAAAATTGAAATGTCAATGAAGAAGTCACAGGATGTAGCTAAGAACTTGCATTTTTTTTTCTTTTAACATATTGGTTACTCAACACTATGTCAATTAATACCATAATGTTATGCATAGTTGCTGATGTTATGTTGGGGCTTTTAATTGATTGGGGTGATACTCTGCTGGCTCTACCTTCAGATCAGAGATGGTCTCCCCAAGAAGCCATTGAAGTTATCTGGTCAATAAGATGCTGGACTCTATGCTTGGAATATGCTTGCAATGAAAGAATCTCAACTGAACTTGAACTGTGGAAATACAACAAGGTGGAGGAATCCACCATGGGGGGAGGGTTTAGGGACGGGTGGAGGGAATCCCAGTGCCTATAAAATGTGTCACATAATGCAATGTCATTAATAATAATAATAATAGAAAAGGTGATTTCCTAAGATGTCAGAAGTCCTGCATGAAGAGCCACCCCTGAGTTAATGGGGAATCTCCAATCACACACAAAGGGCAAGAGTGGGTATTCTAATGAGCAGGCCCTAGAACAAGAGGCTTTCTCGCTGTTCTAATGATGCACAGGTATTAGAAGAGGCTTTTTTGTTCCTGTAAATTTCTTGGCAAGTGTATCTAACACAAACATAATATATTGCATTCTAAAACGATGTGGCAATAGTCAGCAAATGTTACAACTTGACAGATTCACACAAGCAGGAAATAGTCACTCTAGAAACTTACCCTAAGGATATCTACCCATCTTCCATGTTTAAAATATCAGTTTAGCTGAGTATAATTACAGCATTGCAACTTTGAAAAACATGATCTTTTGGATTTTATTATATTTAACCATATTCATTATAGAAACTCAACTATAACTACTAGCGTATCAAAATTCACGTTTTTAATTTGTAGAATTTGAATAGAAAACTAAACGAACCAGGACTCATAGTGTTCTTCTTACAAATTTAAAATTATTATTTTATCCATCACTGTAAATATGCTAAGTGTTTTCTCATTATTCGATTTACTACAAGAACCCTGAGGATAACACAAAGGATTTTTATCTCTGGATATATGATAAGAAAACCTATACCAAAAATTAAATAGCTTTCCTGATAATAATTGTAATTGAGAATGCTATTTTTTGAGAAGCTGTAAAAATTCAAAGCATTTGATAACCATTAATGCTTCAGGTACCAAATATCAAAATTAGCATTTAAAATACCAAATGTAACGCATTTTTAGTCTTTCTATAATAACAAGAGTGGTGCACAACCAAATAAAAGTTTGTATAGAAAGTTGGTTGAGTTAAACTACAGAACCATCTGGAAAGTGCATGATCCAGGAGTGGGGGTGGCATAGGAGGAAAATAGTGGGCTCCTCCCTCTTGGGTTACCACTCCCACTGGATAGCATGAAAACCAGTACTGGGGCAGGGGTGGCTGGAGAGAATGGCACGCAACAGCATGTGTGTGGGCTGGATAGTGGAGCTGGTTGGGTTGAACTAGGCTTCAATGCCCATTGACATGTATGAGAGCTGAACGGAATGTGGGACAGACTGGACTAGTCTGCTGTACATACTGGCAAGCATGGGAACTACGGCAGGGGGCAGGCCTGGTGGGGGTTATTGTGGGTCGCTCCGACTAGGCTGCCGCTCTCACTGGTTTATGTGAGGGCCGAGTGTGTGCCGGGCAGAATCAGGCTGGACTGCAACACCCATTGGTTCCAGTGGAAGACAGAACTGGAAACAGAACTGACCCAGCAAATACAACCACCAGCTGATGGGGTGATGGACTGTGCCAGGCCCTGTACTTGCAACCACACACAAGAATCTGGTCTGGGATCACCTCAGATAAAGTTTCTTTGGGGATCTCCCCAATCCAATGGCCGGACTCAGAACCCCAACCATGAAGAGAAGCGCAGGTTCCATGGTCTGCCATGGAGTGCAAGCGCCAGAGCTGAGCCTCCTCAGAAGCTCAGACAGAGCAGTGGACAGCACAATCAGGTGCTCATGGAGGATATGGCAGTCCATCAGAGCCTGCAGAGGATACCTGGTACCACAACAGAGGACAGAACAAATCAACCAACTACCCCAGCCATATGCTGGCAGTGAAAAACTGGGCAAACGGAGACACTAAGGTGGACTATGTCAATCAGTGGATTCTGCAGTGACCTCATCGTGCTTGGAATGGCAAGATTGGCAGCAATTCATAACTGTTGAACTACCAAAACCACTTGAGCAAGACCCTCAGAGCATGCCCCACTTCGGGGACCTGGGATGGGTGGGAAGCTGAGTGGGGCTTCTCCCTTTATCTCCCCATTTACCCCAAATACAGGAAAAAAGAGAATGTGGAAATAATAGTCTTACCCACTTCCCTGTAGCCCTTGAACCTTTGTGCTCTAATCAGCCATATAAACATTGTCAAAAATAAAGAAAAAAAAAACACAGACCAAAAAAAAAAAAAAAAGTTGTTTGACAGGAATTCACTACACCAAATTATTCAGACAATGTCTCAAAAATATTATCTGTTCCTACGCTTATGGCAAGGAAGGCTGCTAGATATAACATGAAATGTTCAAAAGAGGAAATCATTCTGATTTGCCAGAATAATTAGACAACTTAAGGCTAAATGCTTCTGCAAGAGCCTGTTGAGCAGTCATACAGTCCAATCAAGAAATTTTTGCACAGTAGGTTTCAATAGAGTATTCAATTCAGTTGACACATGAACTTACAGAGCCATGGTCAAATAAGCCTTTCCAACTTCTTTTCGTATGAGGATCTTACCATGTAAATATGTATGAGAACCTCTGGACCACAGTTCATGTAGTTGTAACCTTAGAATGATACCTGTCAGCTGGGAAGATCAGGGCGTTTCTGACACACAGTCAAGGGTGCCTAAAATTCCCTTCATCTGTAATGCTCTGGAATAAGGTGGCTCAGGAAGTCACGTGTAATCACGAGGAAAGAAGTAAATACCAGAGTTAATAACGGCCTAGGAACTTCAAATGTAATGCAGTATTCACTGAAATTTATAATCTTTCATAATAAACAGCTTCCGATCATATCAGCAGTATTTGCCAATTAAAAAGATCAAAGCAAATTTAGGAAAAGTGTAATTTTAAGACAAAGGTAAACCATAAAATGTATTATAGATAGCATTATAACAATATGGTGACAAAATATTACCTCTAAAAGCCCTACAGAAATCTAAGAATAAAAATAAAAAGGCCGGTTCACTGCCCACCTCCTAGTTTCTAGATATATTACTCCAATAAAGGAACCTGTACTCCTCAGAGTGGCTGATTACAGTCTCAAGGAAGTGAAAATATATAGGATAATTATGGGGGTTCCTTGTGGGGCCAGATTCAAGAAAGTGCTCAAAGAATGGAGCAAAGTTCAAAGGCCACAAGAGCCACCCTGAAAATGAATACGGTCAAGGCTAGGAACACAAGCAATAATGATCATTTAAGATTACAATACGTAGATTCCCATAGTCACGTGTTTATATTGAAATAAAGAGAGCTTTTTTCCTACAAAAGAATCGCAGATGACAAAAATACCAGGAGTGAAGGAAACAGTCGCCACTGGCAAAGCACAGCAGACAACTTGTCTACAAGCAAATCTATTATCTACCAATGGATCCTAAAGCTGGAGGAAACAAGAAGTCTGTACAGCGAGTGTCTCCCACATATCATGCTGCTATTCAGGGCATGTGTATTTCAAATGCTCATGTTTGCTGCACATTATTCTTTTATATACCACAGAGACGATTACAGAATCTAGGAGATAAAAACACTTGAAAGCTTTCCAGAGCAGGAGAATACAAGCTATAGGTGTACGCACAAGGCAAATACGTCAAGTCAAATTTATTACATATCGATAACAGCTGAATGACATTCCTGATCCTTTTCGCTGAATTCATGATGGAATTTATTCTTCTAACAGGAAAATCAATTTGAGGGTTACATGGAAAAATGAACATTATTTTGCAATCCACAGCCCAGTTTTAAATCAGATTGAATTGTTTAGCAAAATAGCTTTTTAGAAACTATAATAGCTTAACAAAAGTTACAGTGTAACAAAGAACACATTTAACCGGTATAAATAGCAGGGTATGATTCTAGCGGGCTTTTACTAATGTTTTAGAGTTTCCATGTCTTAACCTAAGAGTAAAAGCAAAAAAACGGAGGCCAAAAACACAGGTCTCAAACATTTTTCTAAAATGTTTGAAAGAGTATGCGATATTTTTTTAAAAAATGAACATTGCATCCGTGTGCACTTTTAATCCAGCTTCATGCTATGACAACACTGACGCTGTGCCTGATTTCAAGTACCCTGCTGGTTCTCATTCAGCCTTCGTAAGAGCAACAGTTATGGTCATGTTAGTACTGAATTTACTTCTTAGAAATGAACTGCGTGGAAACCTGCTTCACTGGCTAACAGAACAAAAACGATTAGAAACACAACTGAAAACGCAAGGAGAGAAGGTAAGAGGCAGGAGGACAGAAACAAGGAGAAGAAGGGGGGAAAGAGGACAGAGAAAGGAGCCAGGGAGAGGCAGGTGTGTCTGGCGACAACCAAGGTCGTTACCTTCACTCCTTTTTTCTGCTCTGGCTGTGTCTTCTGCTTTTTTCTGCTTTGCTGCCAAGAGTTCCCGTTTTAATTGTCTGGCTTCTTTTCTAAGTTCCTCACTATAAAACAAAAAAAACCAGTTCTGTAAGTATATAATGCACCAAAAGTTGTTTAGCAAAAACAGAAGAGAATTTTATAATCCATTCTGAGTACTCATATGCTTCAAGGAAGTTTACAGAACATGGAATTAAAAGACAGCACTAAGTTTTCCACGAACTTTTGCAGACTTCTTATACACCTTTGGGATAGCAACATAAAGAAACCATGTTTTCTTGTTTTGCTTTTAAAGATTCATTTATTTTGATTGGAAAATCAGATTTACAGAGAGAAAGAGAGGCAGAGAGAAAGATCCTCCACCTGCTGGTTCACTCTCCAAGTGGCTGCAACTGCCAGAACTGAGCTGATCTGAAGCCAGGAGGCTGGAGCTTCTTCCAGATCTCCCGAGCAGGTGCAGGGTTCCAAGGCTCTGAGCCATCCTTGACTGCTTTCCCAAGGGCATAAGCAGGGAGCTGGAAGGGGAGTGGAGCAGCTGGGACATGAACTGGCACCAGATATGGGATCCTGGTGCATGCAAGATGAGGATCTTAGCCACCAGGATACCACGCTGGGCTCTAAACAATGCTTTTAAAGTTGAGAATTTGGGGCCAGCATTGTGGCATAGCAGGTTAAGCCTCTGACTACGACAATGGCATCGGCATGCATGCCAGTTTGAGTCCTGGCTGCTCCAGTGCCGATTCAGTTCCCTGCTGCTGTGTCTGGGAAAAGCGGGAGATAGCCCAAGTGCTTGGACCCCTGCACCTATAGGGGAGAGACCTGGAAGAAGGTTTGAGTTCCTGACGTTGGCCTGTCCCATTCCTGGCCATTGTGGCCATTTGAGGAGTGAACCAATGGATGGAAGATCCTCCTGTTTCTCATCTCTCTGTAACTCCTCAAAGAAATAAATTTTTAAAAAAAATTAAAAATTTTTGATACTTTTTAAGATAAATCTTTAAAAAAATTAGATATTTTTCATAATAGTAATATGAGTTACTTTCAGGTGTATCAAACATAAGGAAGAGAGGGATAACTAACATATTAACCTTTTAATTATCTAAACATTTTAATATTCTAGTTTTAGTTGAATTATTTGGAGATCAATAAATCAAAACAAACACTTTAATGTAGATACTATTCACCTCACATGGATATACAAAAAAACAACTGACTTCAGAAACTGTTGAATTTCTAAACCCCAGTAACAACTTTTTATTAAAAATTTTTGCCTTTCTGGCAGTGACAACCTCCCCATGCGAACATGCCTCTTGCCAAGAATTTCCTCCATCCGTCTCTGGAGGAGGAGCGGAGGAAGCACAAGAAGAAATGCCTTGTGCAGAGTCCCAATTCCTGCTGCACAGATGAGAAGTGTGCAGTGTGCCACCCAATTATCACAGTTTATAGCCAGGCACAAATGATCCTTGTGTGTGTCGGCTGCTCCACAGTCCTCTGCCAGCCCATGGGAGGCAAAGAGAGGCTTACGGAAGGATGTTCCTTCTGAATCAAGATGAGTGGGAGGCCTTCCGAATAAACACACTTTGGATTAAAACAATTTTTTAAATATATGCTCAGTGCAATATTAAAAGCTTTTAAAACTCATTTTAAACTATTTGGTCTTATAATACGACATGTAATTTCTTCTTCTATGAAATTCACCAGGCTTAATGTTTTTGGTGATTAATACAATCAAGTGTTAAGGGCAAACTAAACATAAATGCTGATTTCACTGCATGTTATTAGTTTGGTGACTTACTCAAGGAAGACAGTTTTAAACTGGGAGATTCAAAATTATGTCTTAGATTATTATTTAAAAATATTTATCTGAAAGGTAGAGTGACAGAGATGGAGAGAGAGAGAGAGATCTTTCATCCACTGGTTCACTCCCCCAGTAGCCACATCAGCCAGGGCTGGGTTAGGCTGAAGCCAGGATCTAGGAACTACATCATGTCTCCAAGGTGGGGGGTGGTTCGGGAGTAGAGCAGCCAGGTTTCCAACTAGTAATCCACCATGAGATCTGGTATCATGGGCTATGTCTTGACTTAATGCTGGTCCACAAGTGAATTTATTATCCACATAGGTCATGAACTCCAACGGCTGCTGATGGATTGGGAAAACCGCGTGTGCTGTAATCTGTGAGTGTCAAGCATTCACTCTATTTTCAACAAAAGCTAGGATGGATTATACACAGAGAAGACTGCAAACCCAGGCAGACACCATACTATGGAAATACTCTCTGAAGATATCGGGACTAAGGTTTAGGAGAATCTTGAAGTTCTCATGATAATTCCAGACTGACTCAATCTTCAATGCATCTTCATGATCCCAACTCCATCCCTTTGAACTGTTGTCCTGTGGTCGTGTATAAGAGTTACCAAACTGACAGGCCTGATTCAGGAATTTTTTTTTAATCTTTTTTCTGTGTCACACACATACACAACACATCTTGTATTTGGCCTGCAAGATTCTGAAATAATCCACTATCTGATGAAAATCCACTATCTTTTTCAGTATTTCACTGATACCAAACCCGTGTTCATTCTGTAATAATGGAAGCCAATTCCTTAAGCACACTTCATGGCTCACCATTCTTCAGTCTAACTTTAACTAGTTCTAGATCTGGATGCTATAGGTCAATCATTTCAGATGTCCTCAGTACCCTCTGTTTTCTTTTCTTGCTCGATAGGCAGATATAGCATGATCATCTGGAAGAACTTGTAGCCTGAGACAAACATTCAGAAAACATGTTAACATTAGACGTGGGATGGTACTTGATCTTGTAGTGAGTTCCCCAAGTGATTGAAGTATACAATCAGGTTTGGGACCCAATGTTTTAACTGTAGGCATTTCATGTTTGTTAATTTCAAGTTCCTCTGTTTCACTGACCCTTCCATTTAGCAAATAAACATGCTGAGAATTCCCTGGACTCTGTTCAAACCCAGTGATTAATATCTTTAGAAAAGAACTCCATTCCTCAGAGAATAGTTTATACACTCTACTTCATCAGCCTCTAAATTCTTAATCTCTTGTAATCTATCCCTCTTATACTCCACTGAAACCTCTTGTGTATCACTCGGATTCAGTGACTTTTCTCAATCCCTTCTCCTTTCTGCTTTGTATCATTCACTGATTCTTTCTTGAAATTCCATCCTAATTAGAGCAGTTGCCACATTAGAGTCTCATTTTCTCATTCTATTCTTTCTCAGAAAATTATTGGGATGTTCCTCATTGCTATACTTCATACAGCAGCATTTTTACCCAACCTCACAATATCAGCTGACACTCATACATAAGTTATTTTTTATACATTTTATACATTTTGTCTCAAAGGCAGGGGTAAGAAGACAAGGATAGTAGGGGTCAGGGAGGGGACAGGAGAGATTCAGATCTTGCAACTACCTCTTCTCTTCCCAAATGGCCTCAGTGCCCAAATGTGAGCCAATCTGAAGTCAGGAGTTTCTTCTGGGTCTCTCAGCCATCCTCTACTTCTCATCCTCACTGGGTCAGAACTGGAGGAGCTGAGAGACCAACTATCTCTGATATGGGATGCTAGCACCATGGTTCTAAGCTTGAACTATTACATCATGGCGCTGGACTATTATACATGCTATTTTCTTTTAAAGACTTACATATCTTTATTGGAAAGTCAGATTTACAGAGTGAAGGAGAGACAGGAAGATCTTCCTTCCACTGATTCATTCCCCAAGTGGCTGTAACGGCTGTAGCTGAGCTGATCTGAAGCCAGGAGCTTCTTCCAGATCTCCCATGCAGGGGCAGGATACCAAGGCTTTGGGCCGTCCTTGACTGCTTTCCCAGGCCACAAGCAGGAAGCTGGATGGGAAGTGGAGCTGCCGGGATACAAACTGGTGCCCATATGGGATCCCAGTGGATGCATGTCGAGGACCTTAGCCATTAGACTACCATGCGGGGGCCTCCATAAGTTACTTTAAAACCTAGATGTTTTGTTTTGATTTTGCCCTGATTCGAACTCTAACAAATTTCCAAGATTAGTATTGTTTAGCAGATATGTAAGGTAAGAAATACATAATTTCTAACAGCTGCATTAAAAAAAGAATAGGTTAGATTAATTTTAACAATTTTTTATTTTACCTCATATATCCAAACAGTATTCCACTATGCAATCAATATAAACTAACAATGTGACATTTCATATTCTTTTTCTTTTCTTTTTTTTTTTTAAAGATTTATTTATTTTATTGCAAAGTCAGATATACACAGAGGAGGAGAGACAGAGAGGAAGATCTTCCGTCCGATGATTCACTCCCCAAGTGAGCCGCAACGGCCGGTGCTGCGCCGATCCGATGCTGGGAACCTGGAACCTCCTCTGGGCCTCCCATGAGGGTGCAGTATCCCAATGCATTGGGCAGTCCTCAACTGCTTTCCCAGGCCACAAGCAGGGAGCTGGATGGGAAGTGGAGCTGCCGGGATTAGAACCGGCGCCCATATGGGATCCCGGGGCTTTCAAGGCGAGGACTTTAGCCGCTAGGCCATGCCGCCGGGCCCTGACATTTCATATTCTTTATTGTACCAAATCTTCAAAATCCGGCGTGTATTTTATGCCCTCAACACATCTCAATTAGGAACAGTCACATTTCAAGGACTCAGATTGAGCTGAAGAGCAGGCCAAACGTAATTACAAACTTCTAGATACAACCCCGAAGTCATCCCTTCTTGCCCAAGTCCATCCTATCTCTTGAACAGGCAGCGCTCTGTATGTGACTGTGGAACGTGTCCTCCTGTTGGTCCAGTTCCCCCCAGCTGACAACGGCACTGCTTCAGCGCTGGAGCACAGCTCCCACTCCGTCTCTTGACCATCACCCCCAACGCTTAGTTTGGGTTCCTGCGCCTTTCTCAGGTAAATGTCATCATGTTTTACTATTCCTTGGAGCTACATGAACAGTTTTAGAAACCCCATCTAGAGGCAGTCAGTACGCTGTAAGACGGTGCAGTGCCAGCAGAAGGAATAGAAATCACATCTTTGCTGCATCCACTAAGCATTCCTATCGTTTTATGATACTAGCTTTTACATTTTTTAATTTGACAAATAATCCAACAATTTAGATGATGTTTCTGGAGACCAAAGTCTGAAGCGGATATCATTTTGCAAGCCGAAGGGAAAATGTTGCAATTCTAGGCTGAACAGGTTAATTTTCAGAGTAATTTGAGGTACTCAATAATGATGCAAAGAAAGTATATACCTTTTAAGGTACTATTGTACAGGTGAAAGAACACAATTACTTAAAAAAATTAACTTTGGATTTAGAAATTTCTGATTAAATACCCATTCGGGTAACTTATTAAGTAGGTTACCTTAAAAGCATTATTCCTCTGACACTCCAGTTTCTCAACTAGAGATTAGTGGCAACAAACAGTGGTTATCATTATAGGTCATATGTTTAGAGTACAACTACTGTTAAGGGCTATTTGTTATGTGAGAATATTTATTGTGTCATGTACTATAAACCAATATTTTGGTAAACATTGAGATCAACACTGTTCACAATTTTAATAGGGCAATGAGTAAAATAACACCTGATTGCAAAACTCCATTCTTAAGCAGTCCATGATTATACTACTAGTAGTGATACTACTAATCAGCGACATGATGCATAAATTGAACAATGATGAATACAAACTACAAAAAGAGTGAGACAGAGAAAGAGCAACATAGATTGTGGAAAACTTGTTTCATTACATTGAACTTTTCAAGTGATTAGGATATTGAATATTATTAAGATATTTCAGAATACTCAAACAACACTGTTTGCCAGTAGTTGCGGAATCCATATTTCTTGGAATGCAGGGCAAGATTTAAAATTAATCTACAGATCATAGTCTAATTTTAGAGTTCCCAATCTTAAATTCTCTGGAATATAATCCTATCCATTGGCATAGAAAATATTTAAGTCTCTTAAAATGAGAATAAAAATTGTAAGCTTGGAGTAAATGTTGCTGAACACTGCCAAATGGACTTACTCGAGCGTCTAGACAGCATCTTCTTGGCTCATTCAAAGACTAGTTTCTGCTTGAATGGTAAAAGAAATAGCTTTTATAGGCTGTTATTAACCCTAAGCTAATTGTTTTTTCCCAAAAGGTATGTTTCTAATTTGAATTCATCTGAATTTTAATATGCTTTTAGGATATCATCATTATCCACCATAGTTCTATAGTGCATATAAATCTGTACATGTTCTAACAGAAAAAGAATCCTTTTTGAAAAAAACAAAATCTCAGCAGTCTAGAAATTATAATAGCTCTTCTATATTTACTAACTGCAAATAAATGACTAATTCATTCAATAATTTCTAATATTTGTATCGTACAGCTGGAAATTAAGACAAATGAGAAGGGAACTATATCAAGCACTATAAGCCAATTGTCAGTTGCCACATAATCTTCTCAATAAACTCTAATACTGGAAGTTTTCAGGTATGAAGGCTGAGGTTTAAGGGAGATGTTATGAACACTTTGCTGGACATCGTACAGACAGCAACTGAAAGAGCTACAAGTGAAAAACGAGACGGTTAGAACTTGAAGTCTATGCTATTTCCAGAACGCTACACCAACATGTTCAGTTTTGAAGCTGTGGAGAAGCCAAGGAGGGATATAAGCCATGAATGCCACAAATTAAACAGAATACAACAAGAAATGGTAACTGTCATGACAAAGAAATGACTTAAGTATACTGAAGCTGAGTGAAGAAAAGACGACTGCAGGCAACGTCAGAGACGGTTTCATGGAGGAGGCAGTGGAACTGGACCCTGAACGAACGGTGAGGAGGAGCGAGCCTTGTGGAGACTGCATGGAAGAAGACGCCGAGCAATCCGTCTAAACTAACACAGGGAAGATGGAAAACCACAGAGCTTGTGCTGCGGTGTGCAGGTATTTGGCTTTTCCATAGAATAATTTTAAAGGGAAGACGCGACCAATAGCAAAGACAGAGCTGGGAAGGGAATCTGTGGTCGGATCTGACTGCCAAGCCTTTGTGAGTAGTCAACGAGAATATTTTCCTTTAATTTTTCCATACCCCTCAGCTCCAATTTTTCTTTTTACAATCAATTTCTCAACTGATCTCACTGCTTTCATATTACCCACCATCCACCAATTTTTAATGCATTAATGGTAATTTGTGCATGCCTTAAATTGTTCGCTCACAATTAACTTATGACCTGCTGACCACAAATTTCAATGGGTTTCCTTTAGATAGCTAATTTAGACTTTCAGGAGAACCAGAGTGTGTTGAGCACCTTTCCCCTCTGCCTTCTGCCACCTTGAATACAAAATCACACCAGCATTCCTGGCCCTCTGATCATCTTTTTCTGTTTCCACTGGCTCCGCTATTGCAATTTCTGCACCTTACATTTTGGTGCTTCTCGGCAGTATAATCTCAACTGTCTCTTTTATTGCCCTATTTTTAAAAAACTTCACCCACACTTGAGAATTCAACTCCCTTATTTACACAGTCAACATATAAAATCAAGATTGTCAGGCTGATACTCTAAATTCCACTCAAGAATAAATTTACATGTCTTGCTGCTAAAGGAATCCTCCCATTAGACATCTCATAAATGCATCAAGTTTCCTTTTTATTATTATTTTAAGAAGGATTCATTTACTTTTTTATTGGAAAGGCAGATTTAGAGAGAGGGAGAGACACGGAGAGATCTTTTATCAGCCGATTCACTACCCAAATGGCCGTAACAGATGGAGCTGGACGGGTCTACCGCCAGGAACATGGCGCCGTTCCCTGGTGTCCCAGTTGGACTTGAGCTACCCTCTGCTGCTTTCTCAGGTACAGCAGTGAGAGGCTGGATTGGAAATGCAACAGTCAGGCCTCAAACCAGCACCACAGGTGTAGGAAGTCTCATCTGATCCTCCACAATGCTGGGCCTCAAGTTGCCTTTTTAAGACACTTCTTTACTTACTGAAAAAAACTGGACACAAAGGAGAGAATATCATTTTACAAATAATTGCAACCGTATCTACAAAAACAGGTTGCCAAATGGCAAAGTAATGCTTAGAAATCCTAACTGAATCCACAAAGCCCAGCAAAAGAATATAACAATCATTCTGTCTGGTTTCTCCACAACAAAAATGTTGCGCAAACACAATAACTACTCCAAGAAATGCAGAATCAAAATGACAACATATTTCCATTTCAACTCCTTTAGATTTAGGATTCTAAAGCCCAGTAGGATTTAAAACCACTTTCCCTCACTTTCCTCATCTAACCAAGTAGTGGGATGATGAATATTGTCACCTTCATCTTAGGCACAAAGAAATCAAATTCTAGAGTATAGATTATTCAAAAGTGTCAAAGTCTAAAGTATAAACATGATACAGACATGCTAACTCTATATGTAGTTTCTCGCTTAACTTGCTAACCATCAATGAATGAAAAATATCTTTGTGCTTACATACCCTACTTTTAAGCTGAACATTTCCTATTCATGGTACCTCGAATCAGTATCTACACAGTATGTTAATACATTCACATTTCAGTTAGATCACCTATATTACATTTTTAGTTTTCAAAAGTCCTGAAAACTTTATAACAAAAGCAAAAACAAATCAACTTGTGGCTTTTCCACATGAGACTGAAGATTGAAAATAACCATGCCAAGTTATCTCGCACAGTTTTCAGGCAGTTTCCCCCCCTTCAGCTTCCTCATCTTCTCCCGACCCCAAGTATATCTCATATGAAAATGCTGAGTTATCTCTGTTCTTGTCATGGCATCAAACATTATTATTACAATAAAAGGGTAGTGGATTAAAGTCCTGCCCTTCTCTAATAGTCACCTTGAATTTAAAAAAAAAAGGTAAAGATCATAAAGCTGAGTGTTTGACATGCTTATGAAGAGAACTTAAATGTATAAAAATAAAATGGGACGTGTAAGTTTCTCATAGAAGATGGTCAATGAATTTGCTTGCAGACCTTGTAAAGCAAGTTGAGAGCTAAACTCATGTCCATCACAGACTCTTTTTCCTCGGGGCCATCACTGTAGCCTTTACAGACAGCTAAGCCCACCGTTTTCCAACATCTGATAAAAATTCATAACACATGGAAGTGATTGGAAAGCAAACAGTAAAACCCTTTGCTTTAAGCGCAAAGATGCTAAATCTGTTTGTAATGAAATGAAATCACTATAATAAAAATCCATCATAGATACTAAAACTATTAGATGTATGGCACAATTATTAAGCTTATGTCAGCACCTGATGAGTAGAGGAGTTGCAATCTACTACCCCCTCTTCTCCGTTAGGAAATAACACTAACATACTGTAGTTTACACATGAATTTGAGAATATGTTCATATGCTTCGCAAATATTTAACAAAACTGTAAGACTAGCTCTGCTATGTGACTAGCAGTATGGCATTAGAAAACTCATTTGTTGTAAGCTTTCATTTTCTCACCTTGAATTAAGAAAAATGATAAGGTTGTTGTAAGAAAGAGATAAGATTTGAGGAAAATTTATTTAGCACACTGAACATATGCTTTGGCATACAATATGTTTTCAATAGTATCACTGTTGCAGTATTTGATACAGTCTATATTGTATCACGCTATTTATATTCTTACTATTTATGGGATAAGCACTAACAAAATGAGATTTCTAAAGCTATTATAAAGATAAATATTTTTATTTTAAAAATGAATACAGAGGACCTGGCGCAGTAGCCAAGCAGCCAAAGTCTCGCCTTGCACACGCTGAAATCCCATATGGGCGCCGGTTCTAATCCTGGCTGCTCTACTTCCCCATGCCTGTGGCCTGACAAAGCAGTTGAGGACAGCCGAAAGCCTTGGGCCCCTGTACTCTTGTGGGGGACCTGGAAGAAGCTCCTCCTGGCTCCTGGCTTCAGATCAGCTCAGCTTGTTGCAGCCGCTTGGGGAGTGAACCAGCAGATGGAGATCTTTCTCTTTGTAAAATCTGACTTTCCAAACAAAATAAATAAATCCTAAGAAAATAAATTAAAATGAATACAGAAATTTCAGAAGCATACTGGCAAGATTTTGCTGCATATGAGCTGCTTGGATTAAATATCATATGCTATGAAAGTAAGAAATAAGTAAACAGTGTTAAAAAAATACAACTACAGTTTCCATGGCCTTAAGTCTGTGCACTACACATTGGGAACGGGTCAACAAAAACACATACAGGCTTACTAATTCCATGCAGGAGGCTAACAAAGATCCTGTATTATTATCAAGTGGTTCCAAAAGGCATCTATCAGAAGCTAAAATTTAATCTAACAGATAATGGACTATATCATCCTCTTTGTAATCTCCTTCACCAATACTTGAATAGGAAGACTATATCTTTATTCTTATACCCTTCAGACCGAAAATCTTACTCATTTCTTATGAACGATCATATTTTTAAAAATATAGTCATCTGACAGAAATTGTCATTAATCTGTTAAGATTTTTTAAAAACCCTATTTTATTGCTTTTTTTTTTGAGAGTCTAAACAAAAGCAAACCCCAAACAGTCATAAAATGTCCACTGTACCAAAATTGATACTGCTGACTACCTAAACATTAAGCAAAAATTTCAGGATCAAACATGTTATTTCATAAGAAGAACTTCGTGTAACCAAATTTGTTGTGGCAGAAATTTAGTCTTAAGCCATATGTCCGTTTCACAATCCAAATGATATTAATTTGATATGAAAAATAAATGATATTCGCATTTTCAGCCAGGCAGCATACTAGACAACATGAATATTCTCTTGTGATTAAATACCTAGAAGTGCTGGGCAAAGTAGACTTACATTTTTTTTTCATGAAGACATAGCTTAGTTCACTAGAAATCAAGGAAATACCCAGAGTTTGAAAAAATGAAGAGAATACTCAACATCACAGCAAAAAGTATTAGAACTGTTATGGAAACACTTGTATTGCTGGCCTCAGTAACCTAAGAATTTGAGTTTCAATGATCATGAGGGTGAAACTAGTAGTATTCTCATACCTAATACGAGACTTCTCCACTTAACACAAGGAGGCCACAAAAAGACTTGTCCAGTTGAGGTCCAGGCCAGTAACTAGTCTTCCAAACCCATTTAAACTCTCAGGTTATCAAAGAGTACTTTAACTTGAAATCATCACTGATGTATATTACTCTAACGTACCCATTAGCACCAAAGATAGATTCTGCTGGGGGGAAGGATACTTAACAATTGTTTCACTGAGCTCTGAAAACATGAGTGTAAAAAAAAAATAGTTTTGGGGACAGCACTGTGGCATAGCAAGTAAAGCCACTATCTGCAACATGAGCGTCCCTGGCTGCTCCACTTCCGATCCAGCTTCCTGCTAATGTGCCTGGAAACTCACTGGAGGTTGGCCAGGTCCTTGGGACCCTGTACCTATCTGAGAGACCTGGAAGATCTGAGCTCCTGGCTTTGCTCTGGCCCAGCTCTGGCCATGGCAGCCATTTGGGGATTAACTAGTGGGTCTCTCTCCCCTTCACTGCAAACTCTGCCTTTCAAATAAATAAATAATAAACAAATACCTTTTAAAGATTAGCTTCCAATAAAAATATTTCATTATATGTATGCAAGTGAACAAGCATTGTGAGTGAGAAGCAATGGGACATAAATAAATAATGGAATCCAGCACTCTAAACTTCAGATACTACAAAAATAAAACAAATATATTTATTATACAGAGCGAGTGAAACAGAATAAAAACTGAATAAGAATTCTGTAACACTAACTTGACAAAGAATCGAATTGTCTATGAAAAATAAGCACAATAGTTAAAATTAAACGTTGAGAGAGATGAAATGGCTGTTAAAACATAACTGAAGAGAGAATGGTCAACTAGGAGACAGATCTAAAACCACACATAATATGGGATACAAAACACAAACAGGACAAGTTAAAACTCAAGGGTCGGATGATCCACTGAGTGTACAATGTATCAGTGGAACTGCAGGAGGAGATCATAGAAGGAGATTCAGACAACATTTGAAGCAATAATAAATGAGAGTGTTGTAGAATTCAAGAAAAATAGTAGTCTCACGAAGTTCAACAAATCCCGAGCAGAGCTAAGAAAAATTAAAATCCACTTGTAGACAGATCAAGGTCAAAATGTAGAATATTGAAGGCAAAGTGATATACAACAACCAGCAAAAATTAACTTGCAAAAAAGTCATTAAACGTTCACTTCATCATTTTCTTTGACAGGGAAAGCAGACTAAAATACTGTGGGAATAAGATGGTTATGGGCTTATACAACATAAAAATGTATTTTATTATGTTCCTTAAAGATAAGAACAAACCATGGCCACATGCCTAAACAAAAATGATTATGGATTTATCCTAACTAACTTACTACCGCATGAATGCTAAATAATACCAAAAGTAAGCTTAAGATACATTTCTTATGAGATATTTTAGACTAGGTTTTAATCATATTCTGACATTTTCATTAATGACTTATAACTGTTTTGAACTGTGTACTAAATTGGGTCAAGGAACAGACATACTTAATGTTATAGACACAAAACTGAGAAACAGTGCGTTTTCTAAAGATATGAGCATATTTAAAGGCTAATTAAACGGCTGACAGAAGATGCTACATTGAGCATAAGGCAGAATGCAAACTAATTGTGTGAAGTATATGGATAGTTCCAGAGGGAAGAAGACTTCCAGTAACAGCAGCAACAAGAACCAAGAACCACTGAGCAGCTCGTGGTCCATGGCAAACAGGTCAACCCTGTGATTTGGCTGCCAAAAACAGTGTGTACGACCACAGGCCTTATGAAGTACAGCATCCAATACGTGGGATGTGACTGCTTGTTTCCATGCTGGTCAAGTCACATCCAGTGATTTGAATCAGTTTCATAAAGGACAGCGTTGTGGTTCATGGAGAGGAGAGAGCTCAAAGAAATCATTACAAAAGTCCCCACAAAACTGTCAAAATGAAGATGAACAAGGCTTACAGAGTAGAAAAAGAACCACGGTGGAATTTAGGGCATGACAGTGTTCGGCTCAATATTCAGTACTGTATGACACAGTGATGGCACACTGCAGTTACACACATGTAGCTACCACACGCTACATGTGGTACATGGCACTTCACACAGGATTACAGGTTGACCAGCTGAAGCAACTTACAAGGACTTTTCGAACCAAAATGATGAGATTCTCTGAAAAACTGAGTGATGAAAACAATTACAAAAGATAACAGATATTAAGGGGATACAAATATTTCATGAGCACAAAGATCCAGAATGGAAAACTAAAATTCGTAGTTAACCAAAGGCACTTTAAGTCAAAGGCATCTACTGTCCTTCTCAATGACAGGATAAAAATATAGATAGCTTGGCAATCTAACAGACAAGCAATTGCAGAGTGAAAACTCGCTAATGACTACATTTGTCAGGATAAAATTAGCAAGTTTTGATGAATAATTATAAATACCCATGTAACTTTTGAGTTTTTATCTTTGAAAACATTTTCCCGCCTCTAAGAATTTCTTTCCTGAAAACAAATTTCAAATAATGAATGAGCAGAAATGAGCATCCCGACAGTGCATTCCATAGGCCATCTTGGATCATTTCATTAGCTTTTCGGTTTTCAAAGTTATGGACCTTCCCTTGTGTCACAGAAATCTCAGTGATGTCTCAGGCTATCGTCCTTCCTTCTTTATCTATCTCTACTTTTCACACATTAAAGTCATTTGAAATTAGAATATATATGTAAGTATATGTACAATTTTTAATTTGAAAGAGTGACAGAAACAGGGAAGAGAGAGTGCGGCCTTGGTGCTAACAGGGCTAAACAGAGTAACAGAGAACGGGAGAGAGAGAGAGAGAGAGAAGGATCTTCCATCTGGCAATTCATTCCCCAAAATTCTCCTAACAGGGCTAGACCAAGCCAAGCCCATTAGCGAGGAACTCCGTCTGGTTTCCCATGAGGGTGGCAGGACCTCACATACTCACTCGAGCCAGCTTTTGCTGCCTCCAGGTGCGGTAGCACAAAGTTGGATTACAAGTGTGGAGTGTCAAACCCGGTACAGTTCAAGATACTGGTACCCCTAGCGATGGCTTAACCTGTAGGCCAATACCTGCCCCGTGAGTTCTTGACAAATATTTTACAAACTGTCTCTTTCCTACTCAATTTCCTTTATATTTTTATCTATATTTTCTTTCCAATAAACTTCCCATTCAAACGTGTAACAACCTTTTCTTATGAGATTAAATGTTTATAGTATTTAAGATAACTTTGCATATTTTCACAAAAATATTTCCCCAGTTGACGTCCTATTCACTGAAATTCAGTCACATTTAATTGCAGAATAACACAGCAATGAAAATCTCCCTTCTCCGTGATCTTAGATTTAAGTAATCTAAGTTTTTACCACTGAATCAGAATCAAACTGCTGTGTGCCTTAAGTATCATTTTTTTTATGATGCACAATCTTGGAATCCCACATGTTCCACTATTTGCACTAACAATTTTTATAATCTTGGCTGTTTGGCTCTTGCAATGCCTGTGAGTGATTCTATAGGTTTAAAAGCATCTTACTGATATTTTTGTTGGTTTTGCAGTTAACAATTAAACCAGGTCGAAGATGAAATCTTTTTATGATTAACTAATGCGGCATTATTTCCCCACTAAATGACCTAGAGGATTTACAGTGCTTTTCTCTGTGTGTGAGAGGATTGGTCCTGCTCTTCACTTGTATCTTCCGTAGGTATACCTAAACAAGGTGAGTATGCCTAATCAATTAGGTGAGCATTCCTAATGCAAACATTTATAATATTCTCCGGGGGGGGGGAGGTCAGATATACTGTGAGAAGGAGAGACAGAGAGGAAGGTCTTCTGTCTGCTGATTTACTCCCCAAGTGGCCGCAACCGCTGGAGCTGAGCCAATCCAAAGCCAGGAGCCAGGAGCTCTTCTGGTCTCCCACGTGGGTGCCGGGTTCCAAGGCTTTGGACTGTCCTCGAACTGCTTTCCCAGGCCACAAGCAGGGAACTGGATGGGAAGCAGAGCTGCCAGGACTAGAACTGGTGTCCATATGGGATCCCGGTGCGTGCAAGATGAAGACTTTAGCCGCCAGGCTACTGCGCCAGGCCCCTCATTTTGAGTTTTTAGATGAGGAGTTCTCAGCTAGTATAATTATACAAATGTTTCAAATTCAAATAAACTAAAAAATCTGAAACATATCTGTCTGTAAACATTACAGATCACAGATATTCACACCATACTTTCCAGGTGATTTCTTGTGGTATAGAGAAATACAAATTTTCCATACTAATTTTTTATTCTGCATTATCAGTTTTAGAATTATCAATTTCTCATGCCCTTATTTCTTCCTTTGCCCATAAACAGGAAAAACAGAAAATTTGGAAATGTTCACACCCACTTTTTCTAACCCTCATTCCTTCCCATCCTGATCAACTTTGTAAATATCACAAAAAAAATTTTTTTAAAAAAAGTCAGTTTCTAGGGCCCAACATGATGGCTCAACTGGCTAGTCCTCAGCCTGTAAGCACTGACATCCCATAAGGGTGCCAGTTTATGTCCTGGGTGCTCCAGTTCCAACCCACCACTCTGCTTGTAGCCTGGGAAAGCAGTGGAGTTGGCCCAAGTCCTTGGTACCCTGTACCTGCATGGAAGACCCAGAAGAGGCCCCTGGCTCCTGGCTTTGGATCGACTCAGCTCTGGCCTCTATGTCCATGTGGAAATAAATCAGCATGTGAAAGATGATGTGTCTCTCCTTTCTATATGTCTTCCTTTCCAATAAAAAGAAATAAGTCTCAAAAAAAGGTCAGTTTCTATATTTCAATAACAGAATGAACAGTTTTTCTAATCCGATATATACATATTGCAAGTACAACAGTAACATCTTTAGCTACTTTTCTCTCATTATGTATCGTTTCTCATGTCTCACTGCATTAACGGGAACTTTTTAACGCCAAGGAATAGAGTAATTCTGTAGTGAATACCTTGCTTCTTAATTTAAAGAGCTGGCCTATTGTTACAAACTTTCACTGTTGGTTTAGGAAAGCCACTTTGGTTTTACTTATATTTAATACTTTTATGTTATAAAGGAAAGGAAAGGGGGCTCAAGAAAACCACCTATCACCAAATTATCACTCAATTACGGCAACATATGATCTCAAACATCAAGGAAGACAGGGTATACAACCCTATGAAGTTTTCTTAAGTGTTTATGGAGACAGAATCTAAATAAATGAAATATGAATAAATAAACTCAAAACTGGAACAGAATAGAAAAGATGGTAGTGAACAACAGATCCATTTAATTTTTGTTAAAGATTTATTTTATCTTTTTTTTATTGGAAAGTTAAATACACAGAGAGGAGGAGAGACACAGAGAAAGATCTCCGATCCCCTGATTCACTCCCCAAGTGGATGTGGCAGCTGGAGCTGAGCTGATCCGAAGCCAGGAGCCCGGAGCCTCTTCTGGGTCTCCGACGGGACTGCAGGGTCCCAAGATTCGGTACATCCTCGACTGCATTCCCAGGCCACAAACAGAGAGCTAGATGGGAAACAGGGTTGCCAGCATTAGAACTGGTGCCAATTTGGGATCCTGGTGGACACAAGGCAAGGATTTTAGCCGCTAGGCTACTACACCAGGCCCAGATCCATACACTTTTAAAACTAAGACTGTATACCCCAAATTCTTCAAATTAATGCTATAAATATGACAACATAAGCATGATAATGTAAATACTGCAAGTTGGAAAATGGGAGGAAAGAAAAAACTGGGAAAAATTTAAACATACTAGTTTCTGAGCCTTTAGCATAGGAAATTAATCAGTACAATGTAAAATCAAAATGATTTTCAAAACAATTTCAATTTTTAATGTTTTCAGAGCCTTTCTGTGAAATAAGGTATTTATAAGGAACTCGAATATTTACGTGAAACTAATGAATTTCTGTAGCTTTAGTTCTGTTACTTTCCCTTTTACTAAAGTGACTTGGTTAATCTCGATTTTCTCTCTCTGCATATACATACACATTAAGAGATGTCTGGAGGAATGTTCAATTCCTGCTAAAGGCAGTTATTGCTGGATGTTAAGGGTTGTTGTTATTTTGGGTTTCCTATTTTCTTATCTGTTGTCTTTATAATCACAAAGCATCATTTTCGGGAAAAAAAAGTTGTTGATTTGAGCACAGAGGGAGTGTCAGTGTTCCATCTGCAGCTTTACTTTGCAAATGGCCACCATGGTAGGGCTGGGCAAAGCTAATCCAGCAACCCAGAGCTCCATGACGGCCTCCCAACGGCTGGCAGGGGTCCAGCCACTTCCTAGGCACCTTAGCAGGGAGTTGAAGCGCAAGTGTAGCAGACAGGACCTGAAGTGGTGCTCATATGGGATGCAGGCATTGCAAGTGGTGGCTTAGCACGCAGTGCCACAGACACCAGCATAACTAGACATCACTTTGAGAAAAACCTTCTGTCATCTGGAAAACTACTGAATGAGCTACATTTGTCAGGTATCTGACATTGTGACTCAATATGCAGTTGGTATTAACAGGCTTAATTTGAGAAATGCAATTAAAATACAAATCCTGGAAACCTCAGAGGAAAATGTGGAAACTTGGAAGAGGGTGTTTATGAAATATGTAGCCCACAGTATCAAAATTACCGGGAAAAGAGCAGGGAAGAAATAATGAACATCTAAATACCACAAAGCTGTTTTCAGGAAGGTGACACTTGGTAACTGATAAGCTCTGTGTAAATGAGTTTGCTATTTTTTACAGCATTCTTATCTTGTTACATTCATTCGGTCATAAGAAAATGTATTCTTTTTCACTTTTGATTTTAACTTTTATGTTCGATGATGTTTACATAGTTGATCAGGGTGGGAAAAGAAAATCAACATTATATAAAAAGTAACTATGGAGATAAGTTATTTCAAATATTGTATACAGCACAGATTAAACAGAAGAAAAGCAGGGAGCAAATACGCCTGCCTTCAGATACTTGCTTCAGTACAGGCAGGAATCACACAGGAAGGCTTCTTATTGACCCTGAAGTTTTACTCAGAGTTTCACAAATGGAACTGCACGCACACCATCACCTTAAACCGCCAACATGTTTCACATGTTCGGTTTAGAGAGTGCTGATACTATGTTGAATTCAACGAATGCAGGCCTTTTTGTCACCTGCAGGCCTGGTCCAAAAACTCATGCCTTGTGAGATGAGGACAAAAGGTACATCATGAGCGGCTTCTATTTCACTCAAGCACAAAGTCTGGGCCAGGCACAGTGGGCCTGGTGGCTAAAGTCTTCGCCTTGCATGCAACGGGATCCCATGTGGGCGCCTGTTCTAATCCCGGCAGCTCCACTTCCCATCCAGCTCCCTGCTTGTGGCCTGGGAGAGCAGTCGAGGATGGTCCAAAGCCTTGGGACCCTGCACCCAGCTGGGAGACCTGGAGGAAGTTCCTGGCTCTGGATCGGCACAACACTGGCTGTTGCGGCTCACTTGGGGATTGAATCATTGGAAAGAAGATCTTCCTGTCTCTCCTCCTCTCTGTATATCTGACTTTGTAATAAAAATAAATAAATCTAAAAGAACAAAGTCTAAGTCAAGAACACCCAAGTCCATTTTCAAGGTGTATCTAATGGTAGCTTTCCTGATAATGACTATATGATGAAAATGTTGAGAATATCATTGATTGGACTTGTGTTTCTAATTCCACTTCCTGCATGGGGTAGGTGGGAGTTCCTACGCTCCCGAAGAAGTACTTTCTATGTTTTTTTTTCAAGACAGAACAGCCATCAGATAAATGGTGACTTTGCTTAACTAACTTTGAAAACTGTCCTTGCTTACGGGCCTGTCTGATAAGCTCGAACTCTCCTGCTGGTGACGCCTGCCCAAATTACATTCACCACATATTTAGGCCTTGGGAATCTGATCGGCTTGCCTAACTTCCTCTCCAGCATATACAGTTCAGATTTGGTTTCACAAACTTCTGGCTACTACATCATTCCTTGTAGTCTGAAAGGTGAAAGGAGCTGTTCCAATGATTTCCACAGTCTTAGCTCGGCTTGAGTCTCCATCTTTGTCTCACTCCTTTCACGCTTTTTAAGCCTTCTCAAAGGCTCTTAGTTCTCAGAACCTGTAATTTTGATACGTACTTCATAAGATCTAAAACTCTCCTTCCTGCTTTCCTTCTTCCCCAAACTCATCCTTCAGATTTCATCTTGCACATCATCTCTCCAGAGTGACTTTTCTGACCCACTACTTCCGGCGCACTTGCTTCTTAATGTTTACTTGCAACTGTCACACGTTCCTTTGTGCATTTTAACGGCCTGTTTATTTCTTCATAATCTTTAGTAGCCTGATAAAAAAATGTCATTTCACTTTTGCAGCTCCAAAACCTAACACGGAATCTGACATGTAAACAGTTTTTATTCCTCAATAAACGCGCTAAGAGTGAGCCACAATGCTGGTGGTGCTGACGGCTGCCTTACGTTACCTTTCTCGGCAGATGGAGCCGTCTACTGTTCAGCAGGACAGCAAAATACCAGAGGCAGCCTATGATACAGCTACAGTTAAAGATATGCAGATATGTAGATACAAATGTGAACATTCATACATGGTTCTGGTGGTGCAAGGCGTAGGACCTCATTTGTTTTTTTTTTTTCCTGCTAGAATCCCAAGGTAGCAGAAAGCATCATGTAGCGACAGACAGGATGCCCTTGTGCAAGCTTTCCTATTTCTGCTTATACATCCCTCAGGAAAAAAATCACAAGGATTGGTGAGAGGGTTTCCACACTGGTGACTTTATCTAATCCTAACCACTTCCTAATGGCCTCTATCTCTAAATATTATAGTTGGATTAAGTTTCCTCTTTGTTGATATCTCACATTAGGGACAAAATTCAACTTGAAGCCTTGGGGATCAAACTCTATACAAACCACACTAAATGTGGGTATTCTGACACTCAGCAATTTCAGGCATTTACATAAAATACTCAAGTACTTGGATACTCACAAAATGGAACGTGCTGGGTGTTCTCCATGACACTGTTTATAATGAGAAACTTCCATGTGAAACAACCCGATTATATAATAAATTACATAATACCATCTATCTAAAACATGTGACTGAATATTGTATACATGCTACCACACAAAAGCAACAACAAAGATTTGGAAGATGGTTTACCTAAACAAAAGCAATCATTAGCCTTGTAAAATGCAGCATCCGATGACGTAGACTAGAAATCAACATTCAAGAGTTTTTCATCAGATGAAAATATGTCAGGGGCTAGACCACGGATGCATGATTCTGCACCAATTTAAAATCCAGTTGTTAAAATGTTATTTCTACCATGGTATCAGTGCACAATCTCAAATATTTTAGAGTGACTATAATAAGAATAAAACAAAGGGCGTGGTATATTCTATCTGCAGAATAAATGAGTGTTATCTTAGGATGTATTCCAACTCGTACCAAGTTTATTACTGACAGCACAGAGATTTTAAACAAAGCTTTCTTAAAATTTCCACTGCATTTTTATGACCCATCATTATGGATAAGCAAACTGCATGAATACGATAAAACCAAAATCCCAAAAGACTCAAAAATATTTTGCTCACATTTGACCCACGCCTCTCAAAAGCCATATTTTGGGAACCATGGAGACACATGCTTCTGTTCTGGCCGTGAATGAAGTGTTATTGTGGACCACTATGCCACTCACTAAAAGGGTGCTCTCAGAGAATTACTGCAAACCTTGGGATTTTTATTTGCACTTTTAAGTTTTTTCAGGTTTTTGTTGTTGTCTGTTACTGTGGTAAGATCCAAGCGGACAAGACAAGAGCGGGAGGAAGCAAAAAGACAGTAAGAGGAGAAGAGGAAAGTTTTTGCAATTTTCCCTACGGTAAATAAAACCCCAAATTGGCAGGGGAACGGAGGCGGGGGGCAAGCAACAAAGCCCCTTATTTTGTTTCCCGAATTGCCACGTGACACTCACAGTGCAGTCTGAAAGCTCTGTGCACACAGCAGGCACTGAGTCTCAGGCGGAGCCTCTGTTCCTCCTGGCTTTAGGAAAAGCTCTCACGTCTAATGGGGCTTCCAGGGCTGCCCTAAGTGAATCCTGCAGAGTCTCTGCTACGGAGGCTCTACTCGGCTGGCACAGACTGGGGAAGAAGCTGCACCCTCCGGGGAGCTGGTGACTGGGTGCAAGGGCTGACTCACTCACACATGGAGGAGGCCACACATGCGTTTCCTCTCCATAAGGCCACGCAGGCGTAGTCTCTCTGCGGGTTTCTTACTGTGTTACCACCTGGCATACACATAGAACTGACTGCGTTAGACCAACACTTTAAGGAAACAAGGACAAGATGTGAGCCAGGAAAAGCACTTTGGAAACTACTGGCATCTAATAAAAATACATTTTTTTTTAATGTGGCTAATGGGAAATCCAAAGTTGTTAAGTCCAAACAGAAAACACGCTTTATGTTTATTTATGTGAGCTCTTAATTTAGTCTTGATTCATGCTTCATAATTAAAAACTACCACTTCCCATGCTTGGGGCCGGGGACGGAATGATCCACTTCTCAGGGTGGCGGCTGTGGGGTGGCGCCTCGGCTAAGGCGGATCCGGCTAAGGGTTCGAGCCAAAACCACCCCGCAAGGCGGTGGGCGAGCCTTTAGTCTTCTCCACGCCCATGGAGCAACGATCCCTCCGGTAAGCGGACCCCCATACGTTCGCAAACCATGAGGGCAATTTGGGAGCTGGACTAATCCAGCTCCGTCCTGCCGCCATGGAGGCAGGACGAGTTAGGGCGGATCCCATGCTTGGGGCCGGGGACGGAATGATCCACTTCTCAGGGTGGCGGCTGTGGGGTGGCGCCTCGGCTAAGGCGGATCCGGCTAAGGGTTCGAGCCAAAACCACCCCGCAAGGCGGTGGGCGAGCCTTTAGTCTTCTCCACGCCCATGGAGCAACGATCCCTCCGGTAAGCGGACCCCCATACGTTCGCAAACCATGAGGGCAATTTGGGAGCTGGACTAATCCAGCTCCGTCCTGCCGCCATGGAGGCAGGACGAGTTAGGGCGGATCCCATGCTGGGGCCGGGGACGGAATGATCCACTTCTGGTGGGCGGGCTGTGGGGGGTGGCGCCTCGGCTAAGGCGGATCCGGCTAAGGGTTCGAGCCAAAACCACCCCGCAAGGCGGTGGGCGAGCCTTTGGTCTTCTCCACGCCCATGGAGCAACGATCCCTCCGGTAAGCGGACCCCCATACGTTCGCAAACCATGAGGGCAATTTGGGAGCTGGACTAATCCAGCTCCGTCCTGCCGCCATGGAGGCAGGACGAGTTAGGGCGGATCCCATGCTTGGGGCCGGGGACGGAATGATCCACTTCTCAGGGTGGCGGCTGTGGGGTGGCGCCTCGGCTAAGGCGGATCCGGCTAAGGGTTCGAGCCAAAACCACCCCGCAAGGCGGTGGGCGAGCCTTTGGTCTTCTCCACGCCCATGGAGCAACGATCCCTCCGGTAAGCGGACCCCCATACGTTCGCAAACCATGAGGGCAATTTGGGAGCTGGACTAATCCAGCTCCGTCCTGCCGCCATGGAGGCAGGACGAGTTAGGGCGGATCCCATGCTTGGGGCCGGGGACGGAATGATCCACTTCTCAGGGTGGCGGCTGTGGGGTGGCGCCTCGGCTAAGGCGGATCCGGCTAAGGGTTCGAGCCAAAACCACCCCGCAAGGCGGTGGGCGAGCCTTTAGTCTTCTCCACGCCCATGGAGCAACGATCCCTCCGGTAAGCGGACCCCCATACGTTCGCAAACCATGAGGGCAATTTGGGAGCTGGACTAATCCAGCTCCGTCCTGCCGCCATGGAGGCAGGACGAGTTAGGGCGGATCCCATGCTTGGGGCCGGGGACGGAATGATCCACTTCTCAGGGTGGCGGCTGTGGGGTGGCGCCTCGGCTAAGGCGGATCCGGCTAAGGGTTCGAGCCAAAACCACCCCGCAAGGCGGTGGGCGAGCCTTTAGTCTTCTCCACGCCCATGGAGCAACGATCCCTCCGGTAAGCGGACCCCCATACGTTCGCAAACCATGAGGGCAATTTGGGAGCTGGACTAATCCAGCTCCGTCCTGCCGCCATGGAGGCAGGACGAGTTAGGGCGGATCCCATGCTTGGGGCCGGGGACGGAATGATCCACTTCTCAGGGTGGCGGCTGTGGGGTGGCGCCTCGGCTAAGGCGGATCCGGCTAAGGGTTCGAGCCAAAACCACCCCGCAAGGCGGTGGGCGAGCCTTTAGTCTTCTCCACGCCCATGGAGCAACGATCCCTCCGGTAAGCGGACCCCCATACGTTCGCAAACCATGAGGGCAATTTGGGAGCTGGACTAATCCAGCTCCGTCCTGCCGCCATGGAGGCAGGACGAGTTAGGGCGGATCCCATGCTTGGGGCCGGGGACGGAATGATCCACTTCTCAGGGTGGCGGCTGTGGGGTGGCGCCTCGGCTAAGGCGGATCCGGCTAAGGGTTCGAGCCAAAACCACCCCGCAAGGCGGTGGGCGAGCCTTTAGTCTTCTCCACGCCCATGGAGCAACGATCCCTCCGGTAAGCGGACCCCCATACGTTCGCAAACCATGAGGGCAATTTGGGAGCTGGACTAATCCAGCTCCGTCCTGCCGCCATGGAGGCAGGACGAGTTAGGGCGGATCCCATGCTTGGGGCCGGGGACGGAATGATCCACTTCTCAGGGTGGCGGCTGTGGGGTGGCGCCTCGGCTAAGGCGGATCCGGCTAAGGGTTCGAGCCAAAACCACCCCGCAAGGCGGTGGGCGAGCCTTTAGTCTTCTCCACGCCCATGGAGCAACGATCCCTCCGGTAAGCGGACCCCCATACGTTCGCAAACCATGAGGGCAATTTGGGAGCTGGACTAATCCAGCTCCGTCCTGCCGCCATGGAGGCAGGACGAGTTAGGGCGGATCCCATGCTTGGGGCCGGGGACGGAATGATCCACTTCTCAGGGTGGCGGCTGTGGGGTGGCGCCTCGGCTAAGGCGGATCCGGCTAAGGGTTCGAGCCAAAACCACCCCGCAAGGCGGTGGGCGAGCCTTTAGTCTTCTCCACGCCCATGGAGCAACGATCCCTCCGGTAAGCGGACCCCCATACGTTCGCAAACCATGAGGGCAATTTGGGAGCTGGACTAATCCAGCTCCGTCCTGCCGCCATGGAGGCAGGACGAGTTAGGGCGGATCCCATGCTTGGGGCCGGGGACGGAATGATCCACTTCTCAGGGTGGCGGCTGTGGGGTGGCGCCTCGGCTAAGGCGGATCCGGCTAAGGGTTCGAGCCAAAACCACCCCGCAAGGCGGTGGGCGAGCCTTTAGTCTTCTCCACGCCCATGGAGCAACGATCCCTCCGGTAAGCGGACCCCCATACGTTCGCAAACCATGAGGGCAATTTGGGAGCTGGACTAATCCAGCTCCGTCCTGCCGCCATGGAGGCAGGACGAGTTAGGGCGGATCCCATGCTTGGGGCCGGGGACGGAATGATCCACTTCTCAGGGTGGCGGCTGTGGGGTGGCGCCTCGGCTAAGGCGGATCCGGCTAAGGGTTCGAGCCAAAACCACCCCGCAAGGCGGTGGGCGAGCCTTTAGTCTTCTCCACGCCCATGGAGCAACGATCCCTCCGGTAAGCGGACCCCCATACGTTCGCAAACCATGAGGGCAATTTGGGAGCTGGACTAATCCAGCTCCGTCCTGCCGCCATGGAGGCAGGACGAGTTAGGGCGGATCCCATGCTTGGGGCCGGGGACGGAATGATCCACTTCTCAGGGTGGCGGCTGTGGGGTGGCGCCTCGGCTAAGGCGGATCCGGCTAAGGGTTCGAGCCAAAACCACCCCGCAAGGCGGTGGGCGAGCCTTTAGTCTTCTCCACGCCCATGGAGCAACGATCCCTCCGGTAAGCGGACCCCCATACGTTCGCAAACCATGAGGGCAATTTGGGAGCTGGACTAATCCAGCTCCATCCTGCCTCTTAGGGCGGCCAGTGCACCAATTGGTGCCAGGCTCTGCCTGCTGGCCGCCCAGCGGCGAGCTCTGGGGATTTTATTATTTGTAATAGCTGCTCAGGGACACTCATGAATTAGGCCAACTTTAGTATAGGTGAAACATGAACTCCTGGCGACTGCCAGTGATAGGGACAGGTAACTGTTTGCGCTTGTACCTGCAGGTCTACTTTCATCGGGGATGCTGGGCCATGGTGTCTCTGGTAGAGGCCAAGACAGGAGAGGCCCTGAGACAATTGAGTCAGAACATTCACTGTCGGGCCATTTGGTCAGCGGGGGGGACACCCTAACTGGGTTGAGGTTCCCACCAAGGTCACGAGTGCTGGAATGGGGGCTGCGTTCTAGCTAGGAAACAGTCGTGGTCTCCCATGACGCTAGTATGACAGGGATTGGATGCACCGGGCTGGGCCAGACCCCAGCACCATCTGGTGTCCTGGAGAACCAGGGTGGATGTGGGACTGACTTGGCTAGGTTTCAATCCCCTACTGAGCCATGTGTGAGCTATACATGGGTATGGACGAGCCATGGATGGGCTGAGTCATCCAGCAACAGGAACCAGAGTGGGGTGAAAGCCAGCCATGAAAAGCCACTGTTCCTGCTAGGACAGAAGGTGAACTGAGAAGGGCTGGCTCATGGACCCCCTGGTATGCGCAAAATAAGCGCAAGAAGTATGATAGGAAACAGCCCCGAATGGGCCATGGAAAGTTTCCCATTGGCATACATTTGGCATGGGTCAGGGGCGGACCAGGCTGAATCAGTTCATGTCATCCACTGGCAAACCCGGGCACCGGAGCAGAGTGTGGGTCGGGCCAAGTTCGGTCGCGATTAAAACTAGTGCATGATACGGAATTCCTGGGAGAGATTACCTGTACTGGATTAGAATGCAGCACCCAACCAACACGCGTGAGAACCAGGAAGGGAGAGGGTAGAGCAGCGGGGGGATGGAGGGGCTGGTCCCCTCACTGGACAGCTACTCTCATTGGATAGTGTGGGATGGGATGGGGACAGACCAGACTGGGCAGGGCTGCAACACCTGAGCGCTGCACGTGGACTAGAACAGGGAAAAGCCAGCTTGGGCTGATTATTCCTGCCGGTTCTAGCATAAATTGGAGTGGGTGAACGTTGTTTGGGCTTAACCGCAGACAGCTGGCAGAAGCTGGCACTGGGAGCTAATTCTGTCGAGTCAAACCACAGAACCACCCAAAGAGATCATAAACCAGGGCTGAGAGAGACCCAAGAGGGAAGTGGTGGGGTTCCCCCTCTTGGGTCACTACTCCCACGAGAGGGCATGAAAACTAGGACGGGGGCTGGGGTGGCTAGAAGGAGAGGCACTCAGCAATATCCGTGAGGGCTGGAGAGTTGGTTGGTTGGAGGGAACTAAGCTTCAATGCCCATTGACAGGTACTGGAGCCATATGGGAAGTGGGACAGACTGGACTAGTCTGCTATGTACACTTGCAGACCAGGGTGAGAGGTGGGCCTGGTGGGGGTTATTGTGGGTCAACCCGACTGGGCTGCAGACCCCACTGGTTGATGAAAGAGTAGAGTGCATGCTGGGCAGAACCAGGCTGGACTGCAACACCCTTGGTTCCAGTGCAAGCCGGGACTGAGAACGGAGCCAGCCCAGCGATTGCAACCACCAACTGATTGTGGCGATGGACTGTGCCAGAACCGGTACTAGCTGGAACATGCGGGAATCTGATCTGGGAATACCTCTAAGTCTCTTTGGTGATCTCCCCAATCGAACTGCTGGACTCAGAGCCCTGGCTAGGAGAGGACGGAGGATGGAACAGGTCAATCAACCACCTCAGCTAAACGTTGGGCAGCGAAATACTGGGCAAACGAAGACTCCATGATGGACTGTGACAATCAGTGGCTTCTTCAATGACCTAATCGAGCTGGGAGGGATATGACTGGCAGAGATCCATAACTGGAAGACTATAAAGACCACTTGAGCAAGTATCTCAGCATGCCCCACATCTGGGACCTTGGGCGGGTGGGAGACTGGGTGGGGATTCTCCCTCAATATTCCCCTTCACCTCAGATATATAAATAATATAATAAAATATATATTTAAAAAAAAAAAAAATAAAAAAAAAAAATAAAAAAAAAAAATAAAAAAAAAAAAAAAAAAAAAAAAAAACTACCACTTCATCTAAGACCTAAGGTCTCTCACAGAATAAGGCAAACATTTGCCCTTCATGTACCACTACTGCTCTTGAAACAACTAACACAAGGTAGGTGATGATAAAATCCTTAATTATGTGAAAAGGGCAAATTTTATTTTATGGAGTAGCTTTGTTTAAAACTATAATAATAAAATGTAACTTCAGTTTCAACATAGCCACTTCAATTGTTTCTCCATCCCAAAGTGTTCCCAGGACTATGCTAGGAACACCCACATACAGTATCTCTCACTGACTCGTCACGTCCAACTTAAAGGGATGTTATTTTTATACAAGGATAATTACACAGAAGCGATGTATGATACTTCAGCTTATTTGCTAAACAGTGTATAGGATCAACCTAAAAAAGTAAACCTAGGAGAGCAAAAACAACACGTTATGCATTATTGCACTGTTAATATCAAACCAAAACTTTCTCAGACATATGGGCTCGCAGACAACATAGGAAAACAATAGGAGCAGGTGTAAGTGTTTTTAGTGGAATGTAGTTTCAACAGTGGTTCTAAAACTTCAGCATATTTCAGAGTCACCTGAAGGCTTGTTTGGATGGGCAGTGTGGCTCAATGGCTTCAGCCACCACTGGGATTCCCACATCCCCCTATCAGATGGCCAGGGATGGAGGCCCTCTTTCTCCTCTGTTTTAGTATTCTGTTTATCCTGTAACAGTAAGCAGTAACCCGCGTAGGCAGGTCCTTGACACACTCTGCTAGAATTCCTGACTCTGGTCATCAGCTCAGTTCAACTCCAATGTTGCAGGTTTTGGGAGACTAAACCAGCAGATCTAAGATCTCTATCTTTCCCTTGCTCTCCGTTTCTTTGCTTCTTCAATAAATAAAAGCAAATGATTAAACAGTGTAAAAGAACAACTCACTTAGTAGTTGGGAAGGGACACCTTGTGGTGAGGCTGAGGACCCGAACTTCAGGGCAGGGAGGATCTTTCTTTCACAGCAGAGAGTCCCTGGGAGAGGTGCTTTATTTATGATGTGGAGAGGTTTGGGGCAGGCCGGGGAGCTTTGTGCCAGGTGAGAGGTGGAAGGGAGTCAGGCCTCAGATTCAGCTTGCAATAGTGAGACTAGGCAAGACTAAACGCGCCATGGTGCATGGAAAGCTTGGGGTTTTAGGGGCAAGTTCATCAGAGGGTCTCCACCAGAACCCACATCTACTACATTTCACCGATCCATCTGTTCCAGCCCCACCTTCCACCTACTGTTCTTCCTAGATGTGGTCAAAGCAGCTGCCAGCACAGGTGAGGGGCCAAAGCTCTCCATCCCGAGGGGACAGGACTCTGCCTGTTGTTCTGGAGGGCTGCACTGTGCAGTCGGTGTTTCCCTTGCACACCCCCTACCATGCTGCCTAGAAGATGGAATTGTGTTGCACTCTGCCAGATCTGACGGCAGGGGAGATGACTGTGCTCCCTATTCACACCGACAGCTGAATCTCAAAGCTACAATCTGATGGCACTGGGAAGGTTAACCTTAACCTAAGTATGGTGTCTAGGAGCTGGCCAACTGGAAGTTCTGGAAGAAGGGCTGAGTTTAAGTGCCCACTTGGGACCAGCTATCCTGTTTCCTTATACTATGTGTTCCTGCCTCCCAAACAACTCCACCCTTGCCTTCTTCCAGAATCACCAGATGGCCCCAGACAATGGAATCATTGGATCTTGGGCTGAGAATCTCCAAAACTTTGAGCCAACATAAATCTCCTGTGTAAGTTGAAAAGCAAACATAGGTAGCTGACCTCCCAAAGTTTCTGACCCTACCCGTTTGCAGCAGGTCTGAGATTTCTTTTTATAACACCTCAGGGCAGCTGATGCTGGTCTGGGGACCGCAATTTGAGAAAATCTAGCATAATGTTCCACATTAAAAGTAAGCCCAAGTAGTTCCCTCGAGGTGGGATCTGCTAGGTCATTCAGTAAAGTATGCTCAGATGTCACTTACAGTCAGGTTTCCCTTAAGAAGGGCTGTAACAGTGTGGCTGAGATGAGTTCTTCATGTTCCCTGATGTGTGGGGTAGGTCCTTATAATTTGTACTGGAGGTTTGCCCTAATGTCCAACAAGGCTTTCCTTGTCAGGACGTCTGACTCATGGACTGAGGGTGATTGAAGTCTGACCACTTGGTTCAGGTTCAGATTGGCACTGATCACCCAGCTATTAGAAGGAGCTAATGATAAAGTATTAACTGCTTTACTGGCACATGTCACGTCTCCACATCAATGGTAAAAGTGGTCCCAGAAAACAGAAACTCACTCTTGTGAAAGTATAAATACAATTTAGGATCTTTGATCTAATGCAACTTTACAACATATTTGTTTAGAATAATGACAATAATACAAAAAACAAGGAGCGCTTATGTGTTTCAATTTGTAACTTCTGCATGGAAGTGCTTTGTGACAACAGGTGTGTTCATACCAACTTCCCTGAGGTGGATTTTCGACATGTGAAAAGCAACAATATTCACAGTATTGTGAGGAATGTCTTCAAACACTCTCTTTCCTTTCTTCCCTTCTTAACACTACCCTACTCGCTTCCTTTCTCACTAGAACTCCACTTATCCATAATCTTCAGGACTGTGAAATGTTTATACTATACAGACTTCAGGAGAGAATGTCAAAGCAAAAGTATGATGTCTTTTCTCCAAGTTCTTCCTCAGAACTTGGCAGGAGATAGGAAAATGTGGGTTCCAACCTACAGCAAGATCAGAACACACAATCTTCCAAATATATATGAAACATGTACTTAGACAATAGGTTAGTCCTTAAAACAACCCTCACCATGCTTAAAAGGATTGAAAGCATGCAATGTATTTCCCCAAGCACATGAAATGAAATTAGAAATCATTGAGAGAAATGTGGGGAAACTGCAAAAATGCGGAAATGAACAGCACATTCCAGAACAATCAATGGATCACAGAAGTCAGGGTACTCAGAGTTGAATAAAATGAAAATGCAACATACCCAGACTTAAGACATACAGCTGAAACAATGCGTGAGAGGAAATTTACGGCTTTGAGTAGATGTTCATATGAAAAAGACCTCAAATCAGTAACATAACCTTCTACCCTAAGAAACTAGAACAGTACTAGCTATAGCTTTAGTATTTTGGAAGTTTAAGAGAAATATTTTTGTAGCCTAGTTTATATGCTTTTTTAAAAAGTAATTTTTTTTTTACTTACTAGTACTTTTATTTTGACTTACTAAGGATCACATATCTAAAAAAGAGTCAACCACTGATCTCTGTTGTCAATCACAAATAAGGAACTGTATTGCTGGAAATTCTAGAAATTACTATGACGAGTGGCGACAACACCATTGGTTTTCATCTCTGACTCACACTTTCAAATTACATCAGCAAAGTACGCATACACATATCATTTCACCGGGCTCTCAGAGAGTGAAACCTGTTCTGTGTGTGAGGAAACCAAAGCTTTAATTAAGAAACTTCCTTGAGAGACAGCAGCTTCAATTTCCAGTAAATTTTGAAGTCTCTAATATGTACAATTTTGATTACTTTCATGAGGGTTTTCTCTAATATGACTTGGTTATAATGATTTACTCTGAGTTATAAACATTTTGTGTCCAGCTCCATTTTTTTTGTAGGCACAGCGTGTGACAGATGTGGCTGGAAGCTTTCAACAAAATTGGAGCTTTTAAAAGATGATTCAAGATGTACTGTTAATCTAAGATTAATATTTCATGCAGATGATGTTTATATGCATGACTAGACAGACTCATCTTGTTCTCAAAAATACGCCCAGCATGACTGGGTCTTTTTTTGCTTATTTGTTGGCTATTACGGCCCAGAGTAATTTAGCAATAATGTATAGCTTTATAAATAAAAACCTCAATATTGTAAACTAAAAATATTGATTCTTGTCCTTACGCCTAGAATTAAGTCACTATCCCTTTGAAAACAAAGCAGGCAAATTTCCTCCCAAATTAATCCCAATGACAAAATCAACCAATGACTCGGTCATCTACCTCTGTTTGATGTCACAGATTCCATTACATTCATTCCCAAAATCCTTGTTTATGCCGCAGTGATCTGTATAAATTAGGAGATGTCATGCCAAATCCCGTCTCAAGACATTCTTTCCTCTTACAGATGTATATAATCATGTGTATAACCACACATTACAGGTGAATAATAACCGCCTACTGTTAAATCCCAAACTACTTCTTCCAAGAGTAACCAGGCAACTCTTCGAATGAGACTGAGAAGTGGGCATTTGGGATCACTTCACAATTGTGAGTTTGGTCACTCATGGTTTCTTTGAAATTATCTCAAATATTTCATACAGCCATACCTTGGGGACATGCAATGTACTCCTATGCCTAAGGTTATCCGGTCTGCATTTACCTTGATTAACAATATTCTGTGCCAGACCCACGGCTGATAACCTTAGATGTTTTTGAAATAGCTAATTTGAAGAACAGTTTTAAAACACATTTTTCTTGGACCAATAGTTTAGATAGAAATAATTGTTTAAACAGATTTATTTATTTTTTGATTGAGAAGTCAGATATACAGAGAGCAGGAAAGATAAAGAGAAAGATCTTCCATCTACTGGTTCACTCTCCAAGCAGCTGCAATGGCCGGAGCTGATCCTATCTGAAACCAGGTGCCAGGAACTTCCTATAGGTCTCCATGTGGGTACAGGGTCCCAAGGCGTGGGTTGTCCTTGACTGCTTTCCCAGGCCACAAGCAGGGAGCTGGATGGAAAGTGGAGCACCCATATGGGACCCCAGTACATGCAAGGCGAGGAATTTAGCCATTAGGCTACCACGCCAGGCCCAGGAATAATTTTTGAGAGATATTATACAGCATGGTGACTATGGTTAATAATAATAGATTGAATATTTCAAAACTGCTAAAATTATGTTAACTGCCTACATTTCATTATCCCACAATGTGTGTACACATACGAAAGCACTGCTTGTACCATAGATAGTCATTTGTCAATTAAAAATAAAATTTAAAAATACATATTCCTTGCTCAATTATATAAAGTATTCTGAATAATCAGAATTACATACAACACTATATGAGAACTTTCAAAGCACCAACAAGTAAAACTACTCTTTATCCAAAATCAGAAATTTATAATCAACAATCCCAGTCACTCCATAACATACAGCGACACACCTAGCCCAACTACCACTTCGTTCTCTGTCATCACAGATCAGCTTTGCTTGCCGGAGCAGCTCGTACATCTGCGATCATATTGTATGATTCAGTGCCTGGCTTCTGTACTTCACACAAACCACTAACACACACTACAGTGATTGTGTTTGAGTTTCACGAACATCACAGTGGCATGGATCAGCAGTTCATTTCTTTTTATTGCCAACTAGTATTACATAGAAATATTCCTTTTTGTCACCCCATGATCCTGTTGATGTAAATTTGAATTACTTCTCCTGTTTGGTTACTATGAACTGTCATGACATACATGTAGAAATACTTTGTAGATGAATGCTTCAGTTTCTCTTTAGTGAATACACATGTGCGTGATTGATAGATTACAGAGTACAAATATGCTAATTTTATAAATATTGTCAAATGACTTGTCACATTTTATACTTCCACTAGTGACTTCCAGAGCTTTCTATTAGTTTTGCTTCTTGCCAATCTAACAGATGTTATCTTTTTTTTAAGATTTATTATTATTATTATTTATTGGAAAGTCAGATATAAAGAGAGGAGGAGAGACAAAGAGGATCTTTTGTCCACTGATTTACTCCCCAGGTGGGTGCAAGAGCCAGAGCTGAGTCAATCCAAAGCCAGAAGCCAGGAGCTTTTTCAGGGTCTCCCACGCAGGTGCAGTATCTCTAGGCTTTGGGCCAACTTCCACTGCTTTCCCAGGTCACAGGCAGGGAGCTGGATGGGGAACCCGGCTGCTGGGATACAAACTGGAGCCCATATGGGATCCCGGTGTGTGGAAGACAAAGACTTAAGCCACTAGGCTCCACTATTGAGCCCTAACAGATGTTATCTTAGAGTAGTTTGCATTTCTCTGAATATGATATTGAACATTCACTTATCTGGTTTCCTATGAAATCTGATCGAGTCCTTTGAACATTTGAAAAACCATATTTAAACGTGAACCTTCTAGATAATGTCTTCTATTAAATATGCATGATGCAAATATTTTCTGCTACAACTACCTATTCATTTTTTCAACAAAGTTTTCCAAAAAAGAAGACATTTTAATTTGTTGAAGTCTTGCTATCCCTTCAAGGTGTAACTGATACAAAAAGATGTAAAGTGCAATGAAAATTCTACTTGTCACGAATAAATTCAGGAGAAATCATCAAATCCCAGGAAACCCAGATTTGTCAGTGTCTTCCCATCTAGCTGGCCGGCCGGTTTGACATCACTGACTGACCTCAGGGCTCTCCATTTCTTGTCGTTTTCTCCTTTACACAGCCACATTTAAGTATATTAAGGCTTTTTTTTTTTTAATAGAAATACACTACTATTCTTCTCTGCTCCTCCCGCCTCCTTCCTTTTCTTTCAAAGTCAACAAACAGGATAACAGCCACTGAATGCACTATCAGTACACATTAGCAGGCTTTTATGAGTGTGATTTTAAAATATCTAACAGTAGGTCCCTCTCAGGGGTTACATTTGTATAAGCATTGCACTGCTAGATTTGCTAAACTTGGTAGACTCACGTCGCCATCCGGAGTGACTGAGCAGAGGCCCATAGAAAGGCATCCACATTTTTTGGAGGGTGGTAGAAAATCGGTCAGTGAATAAATGTGATGAAAAAGAGTACAGTCTTTATTTGGCAATGATGAATGAACTGAATACTGAAATTTAAACTAGCAATAAATAGCCCTGCCTAGACTTCGTTCTTCAAACTAGCATATCACCAGCTGTTAACTCACTCAAACCTTAAATCAGCCGTTAGCTTACAAAGTCCCCCACCTGGTACAGTCTTGGGAAAAACTATCTGGAAAATGCATTGTCAACTGACACTTCTCTCTTTGCTACTTAAATATTACTACTCATTGCAGGCTTTTATACATTTACAGAGTTCTATCAACACACTTATATTTTCAACATGGGCTAATGACATTACCTAGCAAACATCTGGACTATCTCGAAGTGTTATTATATTAAGATCATTTACAGAAATAATAAAATTTAATACAGATTCTATTTTCATAGTTATAAAAATGGAATTCATTATACAAGAAGACTGTGAGAAGATAACTAATAGTAAGTTAGCCAATTTCTATTGTCTCAAAATATTCCTCCAGATTTTTAACATTTGGAGGAATTCTATCAATTCTATCTTTTGGAAGAATTGTATCTCAAATTCTTTTTTTTTCAAAGATTTATTTATTTTATTACAAAGTCAGATATACAGAGGAGGAGAGACAGAGAGGAAGATTTTCTGTCCAATGAATCATTCCCCAAGTGAGCCGCAACGGCCGGTGCTGAGCTGATCCGAATCCAGGAACCTCTTCCGGGTCTCCCAGCTGGGTGCCGGGTCCCAAAGCTTTGGGCCATCCTCGACTGCTTTCCCAGGCCACAAGCAGGGAGCTAGATGGGAAGTAAAGCTGCTGGGATTAGAACCGGTGCCCACATGGGATCCTGGTGCTTACAAGGCGAGGACTTTTAGCCGCTAGGTCACGGTGCCGGGCCCTCTATCTCAAATTCTATCGTTAACGATTGACTTCCTTAATATGATCTTTTATTCTAATGTAAATGGCCTCTGTCCATAAATTATTTCTGGAATGACTTTAATGCAATTTCTACAACAAATGAACCTCACTAATTTCTTACCTCAAATGGCATCATTGAAAAAATTTTAAAAATTTAATTGTTAGACTGTAAAAGGTTCATATTAAAATGTAAGACTGTTTATATAAATCTAAGCTTGAAAAGTAAGAAAGTGGTAAAAAATTAAAGGAAGTTGCTTTAAGAAAAAGTTAAAAAGCAATTCTCTTAGTTATACAATAAATGACTTTTTTGGGGGAGAAAAATTTATTTATTTTTAAGGAACAGTTAGAGACAGATGAGACAAGGGAGATTTTTCTACCTACTGGTTCATTCCTCAAAGGGTTGCAATGGCTACAGCTGGGCCAGCCCAAAGCCAGGAGCCAAGGAGCCAGGTGCTTCGCTGGGTCTACCATGTGGGCGCAAGGGCCCAAAGACTTGCGCCACGTTTTGCTGTTTTCCCAGGCATATCAGCAGGGAGCTCAACAGGAAGTGGAGCAGCTAGGACTGAAACCAACACCCATATGGGATACCAGCACTTAGGTGGAAGCTTAACTTACTATGCCATGGTGGCACCAGCTCCAATGAATGCTTCTTAATAGCTCTTCTTATAAGGGAAACTATTCATATTTACTTTTGAAAATACAGTCCACAAAAGTTTTAATTAAAACTTAATGGTGGGGCCTGGTACAGTAGCCTAATGCCTAATGTCCTCACCTTGCATGCTTTGGGATTCCATTTAGACGCTGGTTCTAATCCCAGCAGCTCTGCTTCCCATCCAGCTTCCTGCTTGTGGCCTGGGAAAGCAGTCAAGGACGGCCCAAAGTCTTGGGACCCTGCACCCGTGTGGGAAATCTGTAAAAGGCTCTGGACTCCTGGCTTCAGATCGGCACAGCTCTGGCTGTTGCGGCCACTTGGGGAGTGAATCAGTGGATGGAAGATCTTCCTCTTTGTTTCTCCTCCTCTCTGTATATCTGACTTTCCAATAAAAGCAAATTAATCTTAAAAATAGATAAAATAAAAAATGTTAATGGCATAAAGCATTTTTTTTATGACTAAAACAGTGTGAACAAACCAATTTTGTTCCTATATATTGATGTTGGGTGCTAGAAATGAGGTTGACTCATGAAAACATTCCTCTACTTTTTAAAGGCACTGTGAAATATGTTACAAATATCATCCTTGCTGGTAGTTTGCAACCATCGGAAAATTACACAATAATAATAGGAAAACACAAAATATGCATCCAGCAAGAGTGGCCCTAAGTCTTTGGAGATGCCAATTGTTTTCCGAGGCCAAGCTTCCTCCAGACACCTGTATTTGCAGTTAAGCTGCCTGTATCACAGATACCTTGCTCACAGCCATTTTCTTTCTCTGCTTATCCTCTGAATCCCGAAAACAAGACTATATCAAACCAGGAAAGAATTTTCTTCCCTGAAAGCAAATGCGAGGGGAAATGTCCAGATAAAAAGAAACAAGATTATTCCCGTAAGTTCACTCTGATAGCAATTCATACTTCCATACCTGCATCAGTTTTGGCCCTTTTAAGTAAAAACAGTAACCTGTACAATCTTTCCGAATAAAAAAAAAGTTTGTCTTCAACAAAAAATTATTTGTGAGATGCTTATGATGTGACACTATTAAGAAGGTGTAATGTTACCAGATAAAACCACTCCCTGTGTGGGTTCAAAGAGGTTCCATTTGTTCCAGGCTCACCGTACTTGGGTTTTGATTCATACGTAAAAGTACAATCATACCTCTCACATTTCTTCTGTTGCTCTCAGAGAAACAATAAATTAATTGAAATCTCATTTTAAACATGCAAGTTACTTGGGCTCTGCACTACATCAACACTATCTATACAGGATGAGGCACTCCCCGAGTGCCTGCCCGCTGATACGCTGACAGGCTCTGAGAAGAGCTGTATTTCGTAGTTGCGAACACGACAGGTTCCCAGAATGGTGATTTCACCCTTTGCTAATAAAACACTGCTTGCAACATCCTTCTGCAATAATCACTTGGGGGTGAAAACTTTCTGCTCTATTTTTTACTCCCAAATCATTTCCCCCCAAATCTGACAATAAATCTGTTTTTTTTTTTCCAAAAGGCCAAGAATTGCTTATTGTTAGGCCATTAATATTGAAGTTACCAAGCATTTATTCAAGATAGCCAAAGTTTAAACATGACCACACTGACTATAAACTTGGCCCTGAGCACCAAGTGATCTCATATCAGCCTGTACGCACTGCAGGGGAGGAAAGAAGAGAAAAACCAAACAACACAGTTCTTTATGTACTAAACTACGTTTTTTGTTGTTGTTGTTTGTTTCTTCACAAGAACAAGTTTTCTAAAACCTTCAAAAATCTTAATTCTTAGGTCTACTGAATAGTTCTCTTGTAGAGGAATAAGCATGTTAAGTCTTCAAAAAAAAGTGTTCTAAAAATCGGTGGGATCAAAGAGAAACGCAGGTGGACTGAGCAATGGAAAGCTTGTGACGGTCAGCTAGGGGCTGAACGGACACGCGGAGCAATGCCCACCACGACAGGGGTGCCCACGCTGTCACACTAACGAGTGCAAGCCGCAACAGTTATTTCTACAATGTGCCTTTCATTTTGCTCTAAAGCACACCACAACAGGTACTTTATTCATCTTTCTCTGAGATCAACTTTCTAAAGCAAATGCATTATAAAAACATAACATTTTAGCACCCTTAGTGATAACCCGTTAGCTCTGCATGTGGGGTATTGCACAAGGCACTGAAGTGAAAATCATGTCACTACTCCTCACACCTGTTAGCATTGCTGTTATCAACAAAACAAAGAAGGCAGCAGTGTTGATAAGGATTTGGAAGAACTCGAATCTTGAGTAATGTTGGTGAAAACTTCAGTTGCTATGGAAAACAGCATGGCAGGTCCTCAAAAACTTAAAAATAGAATTGCCATACGACCCAGTATTTCACTTCTGGGTATTTATTTCAAAAAGAATGCAAAGTGGGATATTGAAGGGATGCCTGCACAATCATGTTCACAGCAGTATGATGCACAGTTGCTGAGGGGTGGCAGCAGCCTAAATTCAACAGATGAACACAGAAAATATGTAGATAATTCTGCTTTAAAAAGGAACGCAACGGGGGCAGGCACTGTGTTCTAGTGAGCTAACCAGAGTACCTGGTTCAAGTCCTGGCCGCCCTGTTCTTCAAGGACTCTCCCGCATTCTAGTGGAGGGTCAGCAACTCCCTCCCATTCAAACATTTGTACTTCTTTGTGATATGGCAATGTTACTTCATTTTGGATTTGGTCAACTGATTTGTTGAGCCTGAATGTGCCTTTTAGTAACTTGCACTCATTGATCCTGGTGCTGTTGTTGGGGGAGGAAATTATCTTTCACAAGAATTCCTTACAATATAAAGGGATTAAGATGCAACGACACACCATAGTTTCTAGTCTCTGCCAGCTAGTCCATTAACCCAATGCCCTATAAGATAAACAATAGGACCCATACAATTCCTATTTTCTCTTAAAACAGACTTCAAAATGTATGATTATGACTTCCACAGGAAAGCCAATCAGTCACAATTTTAAGTTTTCATTCTATCTGAAAATACAAATGCAAAAAGCCTTTAACGTAACAACTGGGTCACTTGTAAGCAGACCTGCCCCTCTGCTTTCTCCCTAACCAGCTGTCAGGTACATACAAATGCTGGTAGCATCAATGCGTATGACAGAAGTCATTTACGTAATTTTCATTTGCGTTAACAAACTTAGCTTATAGAGTTTACACAATCAAAAGTCATTAAACTATTTTAGGTCACTGTGATGTTTGGGGGTTCATTTGTGCCCATACAAACATGAATTAGTTTGTGGAATAGCAGCAGATCTAAACTACTGAAGCAATGTATGGTTCCACCTTTGAGAAAATCTCTTCAATTTTAATCCTTGCGAATTTTATTCAGAAAATAAGAAAAGTAATTGACATAATAATATCATGCTCCCTAAATTAGACAGACTGTGCCCTCTAAACTATATGGAGGGCCTATGTCATGTAATGAAATAGCTGTTTATAAACCTTTTTGACAGGCCTGATTTCAAGTACTTAATTGAAACTCTCACTAGGTTCTAAAAGGGTTGTGATTTACCCGACTAGCGAAAAGAAAATGAGATAAATTAAATGTGTTTTAAGTTTTCAACATGAGCATCTAGAGCATGACTTTCACTTAGTGAACTGGAACACTAAATGGAAAGAGCCTTGTGTCTTTCGCTTCATTAGCTTTTAGGCAAACTCCCACGACCATGCTCCAAGTTCGTCATAAAGTACATGAAGCATTAGAATGACTTCTGCTACATTTCTGCTTTGATTTTCAGAGAAAGATAAGCAATTCTTTTCTTAACATACTTATGGTGTCTCTCAAATCAACCAGGTTACTTCCTGCTTTTTTTTCTTAGAATATAAGTTTCTTCTTTTAATAAAATTCTGCTAAATGCAAATATATCAAAGCATCCACAGTTTTAAGTTTCATCGGATTGTAGGTAAAAAGAGAATTGTTTTCTGGATATTGCCTATCTCTCTTGAGAATTATGTAATTAATGGAGTTTGAGACTAAACTTGCAAATAAAATGCTTTAATGCTTAAAAACCATAATTTAATTACAAATGAGATAGCAAAATCAAAACTCTCACATATACTCTGTCTTGCCTAAGAAGCTACTCTCCCTCTATGAATATGGAAATCAATGAAAGATTCTGTTTCCCAACAATCTCAAAATGATCTTTCCAGAAACACAATGTAAATGAAAACAGCAGTGTTAAAAATCTTAAAATAACTCAGAGCTCTCGCTAAATAAATAAAGCTAATGTCTTGTAATAACCCGTAACTATCCTCCTTGCCTCTGACACACAACTGAAAACCACGAGATTCAGTTCTGGTGGAGTCAGTGACATGGTGTCGTGGCTCAGGTGGGTGTCCGTGACACTGGCACCCTGTGTGAGCACCAGTTCCAGTTTTGGCCTTTCCACTGCCGATGCAGTGCCTGGCTGAGTCAAAGGGGCAGTGAATCAGTAGACGGAAGAGCTCTCGGTCTTACCTCTGTCATTATGCCTTTCAAATAAAAATGAAATCTAAAAATATATGAAATATATTTAAAAATATACAAATATCTCTATTTAAAATTATAATTTTTAAAAATAAAGATTTAACCTCATAACATTAATGGACGCTGACTCTTTTTACATAAATGATTTTTTATAAATGAAACATAAAATTCATTGACAAAGATATTTTGAGGATGATTTACAATTTGAAAATCTATACTTGAACTTATCATTTGCTTTTTTGTTGTTGTTAAGACTTATTTATTGGAAAGGTACATCCACAGAGAGAGACACAAAGACAAGGTTCTTTTGTCCACTGGAGCTGAGCTGATCCAAAGCCAGGAGCCAGGAGCTTCTTCCAGGCCTCCCACTTGGTACAGGGTCCCAAAGCTTTGGCTCATCCTTGACTGCTTTCCCAGAATACAGAAAACTGGATTGGAAGTGAAGCTGCCGGGATTAGAACCGGTGCCCATATGGGTTCCCAGCACATGCAAGGCACGGATTTACCCACTGAGCCATGGTCCTGGGCCTTTACCACCTGCTTTGATATGTAGTTTTAGATGTCATTGTGTTGGCTGTTGGAAGCCATTAAAGAAATACAAAATAAGAGAATTGATGTAAGTGGAATAGTAAAGGTTAGCTTAAGACTGAAAGCAAGGAAATCAGTTATGATACAATACTCCAATCCAGGAGTCAGAAAACCTGCAGAGGACCAGAGAGCAAACATTCAGGTTTTATAAGCTGAATGGTCATGATTACAACTACACAAATCATAACATAAGTAGTAACAGGTAAAATGAACCAAGCGAATATAGACGCATTCTTTCAAAGCTTTATTTCAAAAACGGGTGACAGGCTGCATTTAGTTTGTAGTGCATAGTATTCCAACAACTGTTTTAAGTAAAAAAAAAAAAATAGACAGCTAAACGTGGTGAATACAGCAGCTATGATGACACAGAGAACCACATGCTAAGGATGTTTAGAAGGATACATTTCTTTATTTGAAACAATGGGACAGGCAGAAACTGAGACAGTGAGAGAAACACCTATCCTCTGATCCACTTCCCAAATTCCTGGAGTAGGTGAGGCTTACTAGACAGCAACCAGGATCCAGGAACTCCACCTAGGTCTCCCAGGTGTGTACAAGGAACTCGAGTGAGTGAGCCATCCTCCACTGCCTCCTAGACACATCAGCAGGGAACTGCATCGGAAGGGGGTACTCGGGACTCGGGACAGCCCTCTGAGGAGGCATGCGGGTATCCCCAGACGTCACTCTAAAGCCCACCGCAACTTACAGGCCTATGTGGAGGCTCTGATGGGTTTCTGGTAACTGATGAGATGTAGACGTTACAGAAACAAACATCTAGGGCAACTTGCAAATTGCAGCTCAAGTAACCAGGTGGTTAAGGGTATAGTCATAGAGAAAAGGAATCTAGATTGGAAACAGATTCAGTAAAATGTATCACAATTTCTGTGTTTCAACATGTTGAATTAAAAATTCCTAAGAGGAATCTGATTGAGCTTGTTACAACATGCTTTTTTATCCTCACCAAATATGAACTGCCACATCTTACCAGCTCATTTACTCTTCCTTGTCAACTGTATGGCCCCCCAATCCCTCGCTGTGCTCTTCATCATTCCTCAGTGCCTGGCCTCAGAAACTGGTTTCCGGGCTTCAAACTCTCATGTTCTCCAACACCCTTAGGTCAAGTCCACAGTTAGCTCAAAGAAACCAGCCTAGCACGCCATCTGAGACCAGCGCTGGGCCGTAGCGCATGAAGCCACCCCTTGTGAGGCCTGTACGTCCTAAACTGGAGCGTCTGCTCATTCTCTGGCTCTCCCAGGTCTGATCCAGCTTCCTGCTAATGCGCCTGATGAAGCAAGAGGGAAGAGCCCCAGTGTTAGGGTCCCTGGTCACCCACATGGGAAACCAAGACGCAGTTCCTGGCCTCGGCCCAGCTCAACCCTGGCTGCTGCAGCCTTGGGCAAGTGAGCCAGCAGGTGGAAGATAGCCTCCCCTCCCTGGTGCTCTGTCTTTCAAATGGCAAATTTTTAAAATCTTTAAAAATAAGTAATATGTCAATATGTCAGTATGCTCATTTCACTATCTTACTTAAGTTTTGTTTGTTTGTTTGTTTGTTTCCTTTGCTGGCTCCCCAACAACACAAAAGCTCTCTTATGCTCTGACTCTGCTCTGCTTGCTATAACTGAATAGGAACAAGCAAACACAGCAGCCTCTTTCGCCATTCTATGCCACACAATGTGATTTTTAACTGAAAAAAAAAAAATGCTCCCTACAGGGACAGAAATTATGCTAAAATATTAATGCTGCTTAGACCAATGGTAAAAGCTGTTTTTCTTTTCACCTGTTTTCTAACATGTTCTTAATATACAGTACTTTTCTCATGAGAAACAAAACCAAGTTAAAGCTGAAAACACTTAAATACAAGACTACCAATAACCAGCTTCCTTTCCTGCCAACTGTTTCTGCCCAGTCTCTGTGCTGGCAGCATCCTCCCATCACCCTCTGAGCACACGAGGGGCAGCACAGCGGCCCCTGTCTTCTGCCATATGTGGTCCTGAGCATCTCCCTCTAGGAGGGTTCAGGTCTCTGCTTGGCACACTCTGCCACTTTTGCCACCACCTCAACTCCTCAGCTCTTGCCTACTAGCCACAGATGTGGAGCCTTGGCTCGAGAGCAGCCAGCCTGAAGGGCTAATGTCCCTGGCAGGAAGCCCATGAGTCGCAGTTTCCTCCCAAAGAGACCCGTGAAGACCAGATCTAAAGGAGTTTGGAGTCTGCGGTCCTCTGGCCCCAGATGACCCTGCTTGAGCATTGCTGCTTCCCTTACAAGGAGAGGCCCAAGTGGACTCACCTCCCCAGCTGCCACGTCTGCTCGTCATTTTTTTTTTACCAGTCAACTTTTTCTATTTCCTTTTCTGTTCAGTGGTCTTTTAATCTCTCTGTATATAATGTCCATAGGTTTCTAAACCTTAAACAGAAACCTTAAACAGATCCTGCAAAGAAAGCAGGAACAGTGAGCCTCAAAATCACACTGCAGCAAACTCTGCTTTGCTGGTGTGTGTCCAGGGAGCAGGGGTGCACGCAAGAGCGCCCTCTCTCGGCCTTCTCACTTCCAGGCTCTCCCAAGGTTCTCCCCAAAGAGGAATGACCTCTTTATACCAACGTCTTCATCTTCCTTAGCTTTTTACAACCTGGCTTGAAAAGGCCACCACTTACTCCAGTAAGCTTTCTTTGTGCACAGACATCAACTACTGTTACCTTAAATCCCTTTAAAGAGCTACGTCATAGATAACTACTCATCAGCTTCTGCCCCTGACCTTTCTTCATTCTTGCAATCTTCCCAGGGTCAATATAACTCAATATGTAGCAGACAAGTGGTGAATGAATGCTTCTTTTCTACAAAGATTTTAAGGGCCACGACTGTGTCCTTACACCCTCAGACACTGTGCACCCTACACATTTAAGGCAATAATGCATGTACTAGGGAGATGTAAGTATTTCATGCATTCATTTATTCAATAAACATTTTCTGAGCACCTAGTAAATGACAGGCATGGAGATTAGGGATTCACAAAGAGGATTAAATCTAAAAATGTGAAAATGGTCCAATCTTCTATTACTTTGAATGATACTCTTCTCCTATTAAAAAGAGATAACCAGTTTCCCAGTTCTTCTTGAGTCGAGTTTCCATAGTGTGACTCATTTTTTTCATAACTGCCCTAAGCAGATATGACTACATTCAAACTTGAGTATAAAATCATTCCAAATCTAAACATCAGTGATTTTGCAATTTTTTTCCACTTTAAATCACCATATGTATGTTATTTTTCTTTGATTCAAAAAAAATTAAGAGCTTATTGGACTATTCTAAGATTCAAAGTTATAAATTTAAGCTTTAATAATTATGGGGTAATGACCTTTCCAGAACACTTGTTAAGTCAGAGGCAGAGGACACTTGGGTATTAACTCTGCTTTCTCCTTCTGGATAAGAAAGTGTACTTGCTGACGCAGAGTTTGGTTCAAGAACCAGGAAAGTCTGGTAATTATAAACATTCCCTTAAAAGGAATCCACAGATTGTTAGTTCAAGTTCTTCTGGAATAGTGATGAAAATGGAACAGCAAACAGACTGCTGGTACTTTTAGAATAGTGAATATAAAAGGGCAGAGACAGTAAGAAATGCACTTTTTGGATACAAGAGCCCTATATTACATGCTATTAACAGGTGCTTAGCCCTGTTAAGAGCTCTGGTGCCAAAGACACACTATACCAATACATATTGCATTTGTTTCTATTCTTTTAGAGTGGCTAAACATTGACTTTTTGGTTCATTAAACTGGAGACACAAGGCTAAAGGCACATCTGCATGTTCTCCTCCTGACAATCCATAACTCAGTCAAAACACTATAGAAAGCTTAGAGAGAATCTGAGGTACGGAGGCAATCACTTTGATTAAGAAATGATAATTAAGAAACAAATCAATGATATGATACCCATTAACTGTAGAGAAAGCTTACTCCATTAGCTGAGGGGAATTGTTCTTAGTTAAGGATGTAAAATCTTGGTTAAGATAAATGCAGATATGAAAAAAAGAAATCCCTAGAAGAATTCATTGTCAGTAAGATATTTTCTGAGAGATACCTCAACTTTCTAGGAATAAATTACTCCAAAGACAGGAAAGGTTAAAAATACCTTCCAAAGAAAATGCAGTGGACAGTTTTCAACTGCGCTTTGAAAGAAAGGGGCATTCTAAGACAGCAATAACTATTTCAGATTTTATATTGAAAAACAACCTCAGAAAAATTACACACTAAACTAAGCTGCAAAAATTTGAAGAAAGATCCTTGTGATGTGAGCTGTTTTTCTTTTGACGTCCAAAGGAAAACATAGTGGCAAAATTGATTTCTTCAAGCCCAGATATCTTTCTCATTGGCCTCATTAAGGACAAGCCAATTGCTATAGGCTAAAAACAACACTAATGCTAGACACAATGGCACAATGACATCACCGAAATCTTTTCTGGTTTCCCCACAGAAAAACAGTGATTAAAACTTCATGAGTTTTAAAACAGAAATTGACATTTTGGTAGCCAAACTAAGCAACAGAATCATATTAAAAACTTATCAGTGCATAAAAGTTCTATTTTGAAAATTAAATAAAGTAGACTTCCGAAGATCTCACCACCACCAACAACAAAAGTGCAGTTATACACGATTAAGATTACAAAAGAGACATCTCAGGCAAAGGTGCCAGAACTCCCTCCTCAAACAAGATATCCTGATATATCTATTTCTATGTAGAAAACATGTTCATGAACCTTAAAAGCTGAACTCATCTCAAAAAATGTGAGGGGGCATTCATTTCCTGAGAGTTCCTCATTTGTACTTGGAAAAGGCTTGAGTTCGAATGAGTTGTGAACCGCAATTACGCACTCCCACAAATGGTCTGCTGCAGGAATGAGTATTTGTTTGTAACGTTTGGTGGGTATGAAGTGGCAAGCACAAACGCCATCCTTTTGAAACTTTTCCCGGTGTATGGAAAATCTTAGTTTCTCCTTTATGTAAGCCAGTCCTTGTAACTCAGATAAATACAGCTCTTTCAGAATAGAAAGCTAAACTCAGAGCACTCAATGATGGACACATTATGTAGGCTCCACCTTCTGCAAACAAATTTTAAAGTATTGAGAAGTAACCAAGCCTCTCCATCACAGGGCAGTAGATTTAGGAACTTAGAATGGAGAAATGTTACAAAGTACTGTTACTCTGTTGGGTGATTTCAACATTAAGATGAATTGTCTCTTTCCAGCATAAATTTTAAACCAAGGATTTTGTCAAAGACTCATGCTTACTAGCATCAGATTAGGCTTGATGTGAATGGGCCAACTCACTGCTAACCACACACCAAAAGCAGGAAAATGATTTGCCTATTTTTTTTTAAAGGTCACATGCCTGAGATCTTTGCGAGCATAGTATTATTAAAGGAAAAGGGAAAACTGTGTGTGGTTCCAAGAATGGCAAAAACATCTTCCCAGAGGAAACTCCTGATTAACAAGTGAAGGAAAGCAAAAACAGTGAAGTGAAACCTAAAAACAGAACTTCTCCCAAAATGCTCAGCAAAGCAACAGACCCAGGATGAGAGCTCTTCATGCCTACCTGCCCGAGACTCACCTCTTTCCAATCCATCGTCTCAGAGACACCCAGGAACAGAGGATGACCTCAAACTACCGCCTTTCAAGCGAGGCCTCAGAATTGCTTAAGCTTAGTTGTAAACCTTTACTTAAAGGTTCATCAAATGATACCATTATTATTTATAAATATGATATGTATATTTTAAAGCAGAGTTACAGAGAAAGGGAGCAGGAGAGACGGAAAGAGATCTTTCATCTGCTCGTTCATTCCTCGAATGGCCACCATGGCTGGGGCTTAGCCATGCAGAAGCCAGGAAGCAGGAAGCATTTCCTAGTCTCCGGGGGGAGGGGCAGGCCATCACAGGGAGCTGCGTGACAAGTGGGGCAGTGGGGTCCTGAGGCAGCTCCTACATGGAAAGCCTGCTTTGCAGAAGGTGCTTAGGCCCCTGCACCTTGGCAGGGTCCCAGGTATGACATACCCTGATCTAAGTGGTCGGCATGTAAAAATTAGACTCATTTCAATACATAAACACTCGCGAAACTAGGTGTATTATAATTTATAAACTAGTTTACTGCTCTGTTAACTACTCTTGGGTTAAGTAATTTCTACCTATCTTATCATTTAAACTAATAAATTTTAAGCCTTTGAGTCCTCACATTTCAAATTTTCCCCAAATTAAGAAAGGCTCAGAAAAATAAAAAAGCAGTTATAGAAGCAATATATATCATGGTAAGACTCAAGTCATCGTTTTTCCTTGGGAAAGGACATAATATCTTATCTTATTAAAATTATAAAGATATCCAATACAACAAAAGCTACCAGTGGAGTCTGAACAATTTTGCTAGAGCCTATAATAATATAAGAGTTCAGAGGAAAATATAAATTACTCAAAGGGACTGAATGTGCATACAGTTAGTGATTATCACGATGAAAGTTTAGCTGTAACAAAAAACTTAGCCTTCAGCTCATGGCAAGCAATTCCTTCTACTAGGCATGATTCTGCATGACCTATATTTATCAAGATAACATCACAAAGAACTATACAGCTTCTTCCACTGCTAATTTACATAATGGGAAGTAGAACAGTTCGCTGTTTCCACATCCCAAGCCAAAATACATACTTATTTTTGCCAAAGATTCAGGAATCCACAGCATCTGAATGCGTAACGCAGTCCCAGCCAGGATGCCATTGGTTTCGTGGACAAGAATGGAAAGGGAAGAAAGAACATCACAATCCTCTAAAAATATGATTTAAGCAGAAAATCATTTTCTTATTCAGTAACTGGTATTTTTGTTTATAATATTTGAGGATCTTACTATTCTGAAGACATTGTTAATGCAGAGATCATTTTTGTGGAAATATTCTATTGCTTGAGAAGTGTCTCCTATCTACTGTTACATGCCTGGAATGGTGCTTTTAAATTACTAAAGTAAATGAGATTATCTGTCAGAAACTCAGAACATGACACACATTTTTATAATGTATTCCTATTATGAATTCCTACATTAAAAGCCACGTCTCTGCTTCCATTGAGCGGTCGAGGACACCTTATGCGGGCTCCAGGAATCATCGGTTGTATGGGTAAGCAAGGCCAAGGGAACTTCGAGTTGCAAGGCCCTTTCCTGTTCTACAATGGAATCCAGGCAATCTTTAGAACCATTTCTTGCTTCACCAGATATGGAGCTTGCTGTTGGAGATGGCTCGGGGGTGGGGGGGAAGGATTAACAGTTTGGATGTACATGAGCCTGAAGAAATGGCATTTGAATGGGAACCTTATGGGTTGAAGGTATATAATACATGTGTGTCCTTGAGTTGACCAAAAAACTCACTTGAATTGATTTCAACCATTACAAATGGCAGAAAATACAAGGAAGGGCAGAAACAACAGAAAAGTGCAGATAAATCGCCTGGTACCCTCCCTACCTGTTCTCTTGGAGGTGTTACTGCGCTGAGCTTTTGGCTGAGACGGAGAAGGGTGATGACCATCCAAGATGACTTTAGAGTGAAAGGTGCTTCACAGAACACCAAAAAACAAATTGTAAACACAAGGCTTTTATAATTATCCCAGACTTCTTGTAGAAACTTACAAAACTTGCATCAAAGTTCCCTTGGCTTAGAAGAAAAAAAAAAAAAACCAAGTTGTATGTGTGTGTGTGTGTGTGTTTTGTGATTCATGGAAGAACAGCGAGATAGGTTGAGACACAACATGACTTTCTACAACAGTTTCTGTAAGTTAGAATCAAAGAGTGCAGGGTCGGAAAGCTGCTGTGCAGCAGCATGTGGATCTGCTGCTTGTGACAGTGGCAACCCACAGTGGAGTGCGAATTTGAGTCCTAGCTGCCTCACTTCTGACCCATGTCCTTGCTCATGTGGGCCCCTGTCAGCCACGTGGGAGACCAGAACAGACAGCCTAGCTCCTCGCTTTGGCCTGGCCCCGAACTGGCTGTTGTAGCCACTTGGGTTGTAAACCAGTAGATGGAAGATCTCTCTGTTCTATCTCTGCCACGGTGTCACTCGTCCTTTTAAATAATCTTTTTGAAAGATTTAAGCAAGGAGAAAGATGGTGGCTATGTTGCTGGCTATAAAGATGACAGAGAAAAGTTTGCTCTGACAACATTATCATGCCTCTATCATACAAACATGTTAACTCAATAGATGTTGAAGATCTTCAAATAAATACATTTGTTTTGAATTTCTCTGGCACATAAAGTTTGAATATCCACATGACTTCTTAAAAGCAAAAGGGGCAGGTCCTAGGCACATCAGTGAAGAGAAACCTTGGGACATCTGCATCCTACTGCTGGGACCCAAGTCCCATAGCCCTTCTGGAGTCCAGCTTCCTGCTAATGCAGATCCCGGAAGGCAGCAGGCAATGACTTCAGTAGTTGGATCGCTGCCACAAGTGTGGGAAACCAGGACTGAGTTCCCGGATCCCGGCTTCAACCTGCCAATCTAAGCTGTTCTAGAAATCTGCGAAACAAACTAGCATAGGAAAGATTTATCTCTTCTCTCTTGGTGTCTCTTCTTAAAAATAAGAAAAAGGATTTATTTATTTATTTATTTGGAAGGCAGAATTACAGGGAGAGGGAAAGAGAGACAAAGAGAGCTCTTACATCTGCTGGTCCACTCACCGATTGACCACAGCAGCTAGAACGTCATCCAGGTCTCCCACATTGAGGCAGGTACCCAAGGCCTTAGGATATCACTGGCTGCTTTCGCAGGTGTTATCAGCAGGGAGCATGAACAAAGTGGAACACTTGGGACTCCATCCTGGCAGTCCTTCATACAGGATGCCAGCATTGCAGGTGGCAGTTTAACTTACTGAGCCACAGCATTGGTCCCTACATATGTTTTTTTAAAAGGCAAATTTTGAGACTCCTAAATAATTTCACAGTTGACTTTCCCTCCACTTTATATTTAGTGATACTGTTCTAACAAAATAATTTCATCTAGCACGATCAACCAATAGCATAAAGGCTCTTGGCCCTGAAAGTATGGTTAAGCTGCTCTTATTTTCAATACATTCTAGCAACTGACAGTTTGTGTGCTCTGAATGAACACACTGAAGGAAACTGAAGACTGAGACGAGCCCTGCTGTGCCATCATTTTTCAATGAACTCCAATCTAAAACCCCCTGTACATCACATCACATTACAAGTATTTCTCCAGGCTATTTAAGCATCAGAAGGAATCAGTGGTCAAGAAGAGAATTCGGTTATAGAATTTCGAGGATACCATCTGCTCTTCCGTCACAGGTGTGGAGATAAGACGGAGAAGGACTTGGCTCTCCAAAATCCACAGACATTTAAACCCCCAAGACTTGTGTTAATGGTGATGGGTTAAAGGTGGAGACTTGGTCCAATGGTGGAATCTGAGAAGTTGGGAGTGTGATGGGAGGGCTCTGCGTTCCTGGGGCTCTCCCCAGACAGCAGGTCTATATGGTCATTCTCTCTGCTTTGTGGCTCAGCACACAACTGCTTCCTCTGCACACACTGCACCCCATTCTGGATGAATGAGCCCCCTAAGAACCATGAACCTTCAAACTCTAAGGGGGAAAAAAAAACATTTTTTCCTTTTATAGAAACTCCTCATATAATTTACATAAAGCAACAATAATCTGACAAATAGAGCTCTCCATGGAATTCAGAGAACACTTTGCAACCTGAAATGGTATATGCAAGATACATTAAGAACTGCCATTGAATGTCTTAGAACTAAATTATCTATCACTTAACTGGTCTCATTTAAGGATGAGGTGATTTGAAAGCAGTGAGATGAACATAAAGACATTTTTCCAATTATCTAGAATTTATGAAATACAACCATAAAACTCTTTGTATACAGTACAGAATAATAACTTACAAAAACATGGGCTTGCTATACTTGTATTTCAGATACTGTCCTAAAAGATTTATATAAAACCACATTTACTTATTCTGAGCTAAAATTGTCATGTTTTCTGTTTGTTTTTTCCGTGTTTTGTCTTAAATTTGAAAGAACAAGTGATAAACTGACAAACAAATAACATCTGGTTATTCCAGCCTGAAAACTAAGACATCTGTCACTCCAAGGAGAGTTAAATATTTGTTGACAGAGATAAAAGCTGAGTTTGTAAAACTGAGAATTTTTGAAAACTCAGAACCACTAACATGAAACAGACCAAATAATGGAAGATTTTTCTAGAGGTCTGTGATAATACTAACAAATGTGATTTTAAAAAATATTGTACAACAAATTATATCAACACTTGGAATTTGCATAGCTTGATGAATCAATACTTTCCAAATGATTCAAAAATTACACAATAAAATCATGTCTGGGTAAATGATTCATTCAAAGCGCAAATAAACCAATGGATGTTACAATATAATAAATTATGAAGAAATTGTTGATCTTGCTTAGATTTCACATTGCATAAAACTTACCTTAGTATTTGTTGATCTTCGGTACAAAATCAAAAAAAGAATAACCACAACTATACGAAAAAGGCTATATTCCTGGGTGGCACAAGAGCCCAACAGGTTTAAGCCACCACTTGGGACACCAGCCTGCCACACAGGAGGGCCTGGTTCAGGTGGTTACTGCTCCATGCTTTTGGGCTGGCATTGCTGCTACAGGGCCTGCGAGGTAGCTGATGAAGGCCCGAGTACTCGGGTCCCTCAGCCCCAAGTGGGAGACCCAGATGGAGTCCCTGGCCCCTGCCTGTAGCCTTGCCCAGTCCTGGCTATTAAGTGCCCATTTTTTCCCCCATGTTTTATCTTAAATGTCTTTCTGCCTTTCAAATAAAACATAAGGAAATTTTTAAAAATCATCTAAAAAAAAGCACACAACTATTTGAGGCCATATTTTCCTCTCATAATTGCACCAAAACAACAGGCATACAACAGAAAGAACGAAGAAGTGGACATGGCTTTCTATTTAACCTGTAGTTAGAGATTTACAAAAATGTTAAATAATCTCTCTCTTCTCACTAAAAATGAGATTGTTTCAGGACAGGTTCTTTTTTTTTCTAAATGTGTGAACTACTTACATAAGATTTAATGGTGTTTATTATTTTTAAATATTGTTTTCAAAATTCCTGCTTTACTACAAAATAAACATCGTTAGATATAAACCAAATAAACAAATAACCCTAGCCCTAAGAGCAGAAACAATAAAGTTCTAATTTTTAAGAGTATAAAGAACCCTGAGCCAATGAGGTTGAATGATGCTGTTGTCCTTGCACATATGTGAGTCCATCTCCATCTCCTAGTCTGTACACGGGGTGGAGGGAGGAGAGCCCCGACACCTCCTCACGCAGTCATCACTCAGCTCCTAGAGCTGCTTTGGAAGTGGGAGTCTCCACTTTCGAACAATGGAATGTACTTAACCAGCAAAGTTGAAAATTATCTTAGCAATTATAATTCCATAATTATAATTCAAGAAACTGTCATTCAACATTGAAAATAGAGAGAGGGGTTGTCTTAACTAAGCAGTAACAATAGGGTTGAAAGCCATAAAGGCCAAATGATTGTTAAACCTATTTGAATACTATTGAATGATGAACATAAAATCAAATATGCAGGGCCCAGCGGCGTGGCCTAGTGGCTAAAGTCCTCGCCTTGAAAGCCCCGGGATCCCATATGGGCGCCGGTTCTAATCCCGGCACCTCCACTTCCCATCCAGCTCCCTACTTGTGGCCTGGGCAAGCAGTCGAGGACGGCCCAATGCATTGGGACCCTGCACCCATGTGGGAGACCCGGAAGAGATTCCTGGTTCCCGGCTTCGGATCGGCACAGGACCGGCCCGTTGCGGCTCACTTGGGGAGTGAATCATCGGACGGAAGATCTTCCTCTCTGTCTCTCCTCCTCTGTGTATATCTGGCTGTAATAAAATGAATAAATCTTTAAAAAAAAAAATCAAATATGCAACTCGCAAATGAACAAAACACATGAGTCAAAGGGTATAGGTAAGGCCTGTTTTAAGAAAATCCAAATCAAGAAAAATTATAAGTGGCACTTGCAGCTTAGATGATTCTCTTACAGTAGAATATCTTATTATAAGCATACTGGAAATCACACTTTCATTTTGCAATATCACTGTGTGTCACCATTTGCAGGATTTATAGAGTCAACATTCATTCATTTCCTTAAACAAATGGTTGAATATTCACCACACACAACGGAAGGCCTGCTCTGTCCCACTTCTCTAGGTGGGCTTCCTGACATTCTACTTGCATGTACCCTTTTTATTAACTGTTTAGTAAGTGAAGGCACTAATATGAATTTAGTCACTGCTTCAGAATTTAACATGCTCCTGCAGACGAGTGAGTGGTGGCAAAGTTCTCAGAGGATGGCACAAGGGAAAAAACCGACCTAGGTTGTAGCAAAAGGGTCTTAAACAAATCATTTGCTCTTCAAAGCTTTCTCTGTGAAATGAGGAAACCAGTTGCTAGGATGTGAATGCTCATCTCCCGCAGTATGGAACCTTCACAATTGGGATCACAGCCCTTCTAAAGGAGACCCCGGCGGGGTGCCGTGCCCATTGTACACAGGCAGAAAGAGCAAAAAGACAGCGGAGCTGTAGGAGGCCAGAGGCCTTCTCCAACACAGTGTGTGTTAGTGTCTGAACCCTGGACTTCCCAAGACCCAAATCCATGATTCAAACACACACACACACACACACACACACACACACACACACACACACCCCTCAGTTGTTCAGAAGCCAGATAGCCTGTAGTACTTTGCTACTGCAGCACAACAGGCAAAGATACTAGAAGACAGTTGATATACATCTTCCATCTTTACATTTTCACAATTCTGTTTAGGAGCTAAAATATTTGTTGTAGGAAGACTATGCAGGCTAAAAGATTAAATATCGACTAAATGGTGCAAAACGGCAATGTAAATGATTCACTCTAATATAAAAATGCATTATATGTTAGTAATTTCTTCTTGAAGTATCATTCAGTAAAGTGAACAGTGTTCAGAAAGAAGTAAAATGAGAAACTATAATAGAGAAAACTTTTGTAGAATGCAGTATCTTAAAAACAGGAAAACATTAAAAATCATGCAACTCAATTATAGCTAGGATTTCCTGAATGCCTACTAATTTATCTTATAGAGGAGTAACAAAGTAGATATTTCTTTTTCCTGCTTTTAAATGAAGCAATTGGAGATCAGAGAAATTATTTTTTTGAGACACACTGGTAATAGTAGACCCGTTTTTCCAACCTAAATATTAATACCCAAGCAATACTCGACTACAAAAATATAGATCATTTCTGATTCATACAAATGAGATCCTTCTTAAAATCAAGCTTCCATTACTCACGAATATGAGGAAAAGAGTAACATGGAAAAACAAACTTAATACACACATGGCATGATAGCCCATCAAAAGGAATAAATCCCAGTAAAAACAGTTCTGAGGCTGAGGGAAATACTGTATCAGATGGCTTCAAGGGTACCTTCCAAATCCTAAACATAAATAACAATCTTCACTCTTTGAACTTTTTTACCTGAAGGTTATTTCTTTTCCTTCAGAGTTAGAGCTACAGAGAAAGGGAGAGAGACAGAGAGATATTCCATCAGCAAGTCCACTTCCCAAATGGCTGCAACTGCCAAGAATCAGGACCTGGCTCTGGGTGTCCAGTGGGCATGCAAGGGCCCAAGGCCATGGGTCATCTGCTGCTGCTTTTCCAGGCCGTTGGCAAGGAGTCGGATTGGAAGTGGAGCCGATGGGACTCCACCTGGTGCCCATCGGGGATGCAGATACGCACGTGGAGGATTACCATGCTATACCATTGCACAGACCCCAAATCTTCGAACTTTAAATAATATTGAATCCATTTCGCCTAACATAATTTTGTATTATGTGAACTGAATGTTGATAGTAACTGAATAATCATCACAAATAATAACAGCTAAATTATCTACAGGAACAGGATCACCTTTCTAAAAAAAAGGACGCAAGAATTGCTATTTGTAACTTCCCATTTTTTAAAAATTATGCATGCTTAAAAGAAAAACATACAGAGGGGCCAGTGTGTTCGTGCAGCAAGTTAACCTTCCGCCCTGTCGCACTGCTATCCCACACAGGTGCCAGGCCATGTCCTGGCTGCTCCACTCAGGAGCCAGCTCTCTGCTTATGGCCTGAGAAAGCAGTGGGGGATGGCCTGAAGCCTTGGGATCTTGTACCCACGTGGGAGATGAGGAAGAAGCTCCTGGCTCCTTGCTTCAGATCAGCTCAGCTCTTGCCAATGCGGCCATTTGGGGAGTGAACCAGTAAATGGAAAATGTCTTCTGTCTCCTTCTCTCTGTAAAATTTGCTTTTCAAATAAAAATAAATCTTAGGAAAATTGAAAATTGAAAAGGCTACTTTTATAATCTAGGTTAATAACATTTTCTGAAAGATGGGGAAATTTTGCTCTAAATAAGAATATGTTGTATGTGCCAGAATCCCATATGGGCCTAGGTTCGTCTCCCAGCTGTTCAACTTCCCTTCCAGCTTCCTGCTGCCTGTGGCCTGGCAAAGCAACCAAGGATGGCCCAAACCCTTGGGACCGTGCACCTGCCTGGGAGACCTTGAAGAAGCTCCTGCCTTCTGGCTTCAGATTGGCTCAGCTCTGGCCGTTGAGGCTGCTTGGGAATGAATCAGCAGATGGAAGATCTTTATCTGTCCCTCCTCTTCTCTGTATGTCCAACTTTCCAATAAAAATCAATAAATGAATAAATAAATAAATATGTCTTAAATAAAAGTAATGTATTCATTTTTTATTTCCTTAAGTTCTTTGTTCTTATGGCAAAACAATAACATTGCCCCAGGTACATATACACACTTATAGTCATACGCACAAATAGCCTAAAAAAAAATTAAGGAAGATAAGGTAGATAAGGAATTTGGAAATACAAAAGGAAACTAAAATTTAAGAATTAAAAAGGATAAATGAAAAGCAGAGAATTAAGACAAAGTAGTGTTGCTTTATGACCTATAGCAAGCAACCAGTTTAAAATTATGACTAACTTATTAACTGACATGATTAATGAACTAAAGAGTTAGAACTTAACACTCTGTCCTTTATTTAGAATTACAATCCTTTCAAAAAATCTTTTTGACCAATTAAGATTTTTTAAGTTGTCAAATACTATTTAGACATAAAAATGTAAGTCAAAGGTAGGATCGTAAATTTGTAGCATTTATAGAGCATTCCAAACAATCACGGCAGAAATACACATTCCTTTCAAATGCACATGAAATATGGAATATGCTTTATGTTAGGTCAAAAAACATGTCTCAGTGAAGGTAATCAAAATTGTACAGAATATGTCTTCTGACCACAAGAATAACAACAACCCCAGACAATTCCCAAACACTGGAAATTAAGCAACATACTTCTTAATAATGCATACCTCAAAAATGAAGCCACGTGGAAATATTCTGAACTCAACTGAGTGAAAAATGAAAACACAACTGGTTTTGTCCTTGTCCAACCAGAGCAATGGAATGAGTACAAGACAGTCAGTGAGATACGTATTACTCACCTAGAAGCTGGCAGCTAGACGTAACTCTTAATGGTAGTTGGTAGTTCCATTTCCGCATTTTCAACAGAAGGATACCCAAGGTCAAACAGAAAAAAGAGATGCAAGAACTGAAACCCCTGCTTCTAAACTCTCCATGGAGCTCTTTCCATTGCATCATGCTATACTCAAGCATACTTCCATGTGACTATAATTCTGCCACACTGGGCCACCGTGGTGGCACTTCTGGGAACATGTGCCGTTACAACTATCTGCTGACTTTGACTTCTCACACTTATTCACAGGCTGGCACAGGAGGCACTTTCCCTTGAATTAGAAAAGCGCTCCCCAGCTAGGGCATCTTACTTGGAAAAGAACACTTTTTCTAGACTCACTAACGACAGAAGGCCTTGATCCCTTGGCACTGGCATGGCTTCCACCAGCACAGAAGGTCTGGTGAATAGATTTTAGCTCGTACTCCCACTGCCAAGTCAAGCTTCTCCAAACTGTATTTTAAAACCCTTAGCATGCTCAAATGCTAATACTGTAAATATTCAACAAAATCACAATGCTAAGAGCAGGACAGTTTTATTACGAACATGTTGCTTTTAGAAGTGACACTTCTGCTTTGTTTTCTGTTGTAACATTTAAAGTGTTTCTGTAAGTGCTATAATCAAAAGACAAACACTGGAAAAATAAAGCAAAGCAATAAATATCACTGAATTTTCAACAAGGACATTTATATTTCCAAAACAAAAGAGCTGCACACACTGGCTAGTTAGAGAGTTATCTTTTAGGTTTATTTCCTTAAGTGAACATGTCTATATCACATTTGCAGTAGATACATGCTATTTTTGTTTTATGAGCTTGACATAACAATTTTTTTTATTATAAACAAGATGTTCTCAAAGATACTTTTGATTTTTTTTTTTAATAAACATTCAAACTGGACCTGAGGTTAAAGTCCTCACCTTGCACCATGATCCCATATAGGCACTGGTTCTAATCCTGGCGGCCCTGCTTCCCTTCCAGCTCCCTGCTTGTAGCCTGGGAAAGCAGTGGAGGACAGCCTAAAGCATTGGGACCCTGTACTCACATAGGAGACCTGGAGGAATCTCCTGCCTCCTGGTTTCAGATCGGCTCAGCTCCGACCATTGCGGCCAGGTAGGGAGTGAATTAGTAGATGGAAGATCTTTCACTCTGTCTCCCCTTTCCTCTATAAAACCGACTTTCCAATAAAAATAAATAAATCTTAAAACAAATTAAAAAAAATGAAGTATGGATAGTATTAGGGTTTAGGCAAAATACAACAAATTAACAAACCTGCTTACATTTGACTGATTCCAGTTTGTCTTCTGTCTGTTGGCAGTACAGCCTGCCTTAAAACACACCTCCAGGAAAACTCTGCTTCACCTCGCATTATTTTGTTAAGTAATTTTATATGCCTGTGTTTTACAGATGATGATTCAGGCAGTGACAGCATATGATGCAGAATACATTCTCTGAAGCCAACAAAGGAACAAGGCATGCGGGAGAGCCCACATGCTTCTAGAGGACAGCAGCTCCTAATTTCCAACGTAGGCTTGTCTTCCTAAATCATCCGAAGGAACTGGGTTTTTCCTCCACTTCACCGCTATCACACTCTTTAAACAGAGCATTACCTGACAAGTTACTTTTCATTTGCTTTGAAGTGTGCCATGGACAGAAGAAGCTATCAAAAATTGAACACTCTACAGTTGCTAAGTGAGGGTAGGCATCAGAGATAAATTTAAAGTCTTCAACCACAGGCCATCGATGGCATCTCGCAGTCTCACAAATGTTATTTCAGTTGACATTGTGAAACCCCACAGAAGATCAGAAATGCAGCCTTGATCACAGTTTACAGCTGTGGGGACAGATTCTGAAAAGATTAATTCACTCGGATCTCATTTCCAGTCATCAGATTCCAGTCTTCACAGATACAAGGCTTCGTTAAATTTGAGTAACCAACATTATAACAAATTTTTAGCACTGTGTTAGAAATAAAATTTGTGCTTATTCTGTCACTATGTAGATTCATTTCTCTCCCAAACCCACAGCTTCATTTGCTACACAAATTGGGTACTCCATTTCAAATTATAAAAAGGTAAATAAACGATTATCTAATAGCGCAATCTCAGCAAACCTTCCTAACTCACATTTCTCCTCTATAAAAGCTGTAGAAGTCCAATACTCAACCAGCTTTGAATCTTCCAGGCTGATTTACTTTAGCTGAAAAAGCTGATCTATGTTTAGTTGTACCCTGAACTAGCAAAAAAATAAAGCAAAGTGAATTATGTTTACACTTTATTACCCTGGCAGATACTTCATGATCTGGTCCCAATCTATCTTTCCAGCTTCATTTCCAACTATATTCACTCCCATAATTACAATAAAGTGTTGCTCAAACACACCCTGTACTTTTCTCAGTTTCCTCTGTTGGAAATTCCCTTTCCCACCCATTTCCTCTAATTCAAACTCTAACCCCTCTCTAAGACATAGGATTAATGGTATCTACTTCATATATGTGGACTTCCTGATCCATAGTCAAAATATCTCTTTGGTCCATGAAGCTATTACACTTCTCCTCTGAACTTTAGTTTTATATAGAGTACATTGTGTACAGATGGCTATAACGGTTGTGTGTGTGTGTTTGAGTGTGGACTGCACCATGTAAAGGGTAGTATCTTTATCACTGAACCTAGCAATGAATATTGTAGGTGTTTGCAAACTGATTATATAATGCGGATTACCTAGTAAAAGCAATGTTGTCTCAGTTCAAGCTTTCACATCTCTGAACTTGGCTCCTTGCAGCTTATTTTCTATATCATTTCAATAGTAATCACTCCACAACAAAACCTACTCATCATCAGTTTTCAATTCTAAATGACTGTTACTCTATGCTATTGAAAGGGCAGAGTCCAATTTCCAAATTGCTCTATAAGGCCCATACTATACCCAGCCCCTGTTAAAATCCTAAACGCTATAAACTGCTAAATACTAAAATTAAAATAGACAGGAGACAGCTGAATAGTAATCTATAGCCATTTTAAGGTGTATAGAACCCGGTTGTATATAAACTAATAATTGAAATGTCAATGAAGAAGTCACAGGATGTAGCTAAGAACTTGCATTTTTTTTTTTAACATATTGGTTACTCAATACCATGTCAATTAATTCCATAATGTTATAAAATGTTACTGATGTTATGTTGGGGCTTTTAATTGATTGGGATGATACTCTGCCGGCTCTGCTTTCAGATCAGAGACGGTCTCCCCAAGAAACTGTTGAACTTATCTGAACAATAAGATGCTGGTCTCTATGCTTGGTATATGCTTGCAATGAAAGAATCTCAACTGAATTTGAACTGTGGTAATGCAACAAGGTGGAGGAATCCACCATGGGGGGAGGGTTTGGGGAGGGGTGGAGAGAATCCCACTATAAAACAGTGTCACATAATGCAATGCAATCAATTAAAAAAAAAAAAAGACCAACAGGCATACAAAAAAAGAAATCCTTAACTTTTTCCTCTGGAATTCCTGTAGACATAAAGCCATGTGTACAGGAATTCTTATAGTACCAAGATATCAAACTCTTATTTATCTCCTGTATCTATTATCTGCATCCCTGACACACCATCCCAATATCTCGTTCTTAAAGCCTCATCTCAGGGGAGATGTTATCTTGCAGGTGCATGAAACATTCTTTTTAGATCCCAGATGGCCCATTTCTGGGAGAGCAATACTGACTAGATCGAAGTTTGAAAACACAACTGGGGAGATGTTAGCAAACTCTGTAGCTTCACCTCCTTTCCCACACTCCCTTGCTCCTAGATCAAGGGAAGCAATTTCAGCATTTTCTGCAAAACCCAAAAGTGAGTCAGTGTTAACACCACAGGCTGTAGGCCCACTGCAGAGAGATGATTAGGCTTCAGATTTTTACATTAAGTAAGTTTTAAATTGTCCTTCTAGCTGTTTATTCATGATGTACTGAAATCAGAAGTCTCAATATAGGAAATTTTAAGTCCTTTTTTTAACTTACAACAATGGCTACCTCATAGAGAACATTAACCAATTTTTGTATGTTTAGTATTTATCTTCCTTGGTGAAATATCTGTTTGCATTCCTGGATAATTTTTCAAATGGTTGGTTTTCCTATTCTCCAATTTTAAGAGTTCTTCTATATTCTGGATGCAAATCTTTTAACAAATATTACTCTCCCTTCCAGCAGCTTATCTTTTCCCCTAATATGTCTTCTGCAGAGTTAAAGGCTTTAAATGTTGTCAAGGGACTGCGCTTTTGTCTCAAAAAAATAAAAACACTCCCAAACCAACTTTCATAATGCAATGGTTTTCTTCTAGAAACTAAATGGCTTTATATTTCAAATTCAGGTTTATGTTCCAGTATGAGTTAATTTTATATAAAGTGTGAGATATAGCTCAAGGTTCATTGTGTGATTTTTTTGTTTGTTTTTTTCTTTTTTTGCATACAGATCTCCAATTATTTCAGCATCATATGTTGAAAAGTCTATCATTTTTCAGCCCAATTGTCTTTGGATCTTTGTCAGAAAACTAGCTGACTATGTTTGCCCAGGCATATTTCTGAAATGGGTACTGTTTCATTGGTCTATTTTTTAGTCACCTTTTTTTTTTTAATTTTTCTTAAAGCTTTAAAGGTATGGAATTCTCTATAAAAAGAACTCTTCTAAGAATCAGAATAGAAATATAACAGAAACAAAATTAACTCAGGCAACACCTAAGCCATATGAAGTGAACTAATTCTGTCCCAGCACGCAACAGTAGGGTTGATCAGTTGCTCCTCTTGAAAACCAGGTTGTTTTGATCCTTACAGCACCCACAGGAGGTGCATCCTTTCGCCTTAGTCTATCTCTATTTCTGCTTTGCAGTTTGAAGAGGTTTTATCTGTTTGCATTCTGCTTTAATCTAATTTGGGTGGTATTTATCTGTAATAATCTTCAGCAGTTACAACATTTATTTAAAAAACTGTTCAAAGACAAATATAGCATGATCTTTCAACAGTCTTAAATTAGTCAAATTTTGAAAGAAAAAGATGTATTATCTCTATGTTTTTTGGTGAGATAAACACCATTTATCAGTGTCTCATAGAAAGTACTTTGATAGCCTGGCGCAGTAGCCTAGCAGCTAAAGTCCTTGCCTTGAACAACCCGGGATCCCATTTGGGCGCCAGTTCTAATCCCAGCAGCTCCACTTCCCTTTCCCAGCTCCCTGCTTGTGGCCTGGGAAAGCAGTCGAGGACGGCCCAAAGCCTTGGGACCCTGCACCCACGTGGGAGACCCGGAAGCAGCTCCTGGTTCCAGGTTTTGGACCGGTGCAGCACCAGCCGTTGCGCTCACTTGGGGAAGTGAATCATCGGACAGAAGGTCTTCCTCTCTGTCTCTCCTCTTCTCCATATATCTGACTTTGTAATAAAAATAAATAGATCTTTAAAAAAAAAAAGAAAGTACTTTGATATAATAAGTAAAAAGATTTTAGATATAGTAAAAAGCTGTATATTACCCTAAATATTATAAATTAAAACATTCTCATATTATGACTATAACACCAAAGACCCAAAGCGGTGTTGCTGCTATTCAACAGTTCTGATTTATAATCCCTTTCTGAAAGTCCAAATCCCAAGTGCTCAGCTTTTGCTGCAGACCATTAAGTACTATTCAAAGGTGTTTTGCCCATTTTCCCCCGTTGATAATTATAATTCACTGACATAGCTTAGCAGTGAATATTCATTCCTGCAGTTAAAGGCCTGTCTCCCATTTTGTGTTCCATGGTCTGCCTCCAGGCTTAGCTCCTGTTGCTAATCCCGGGAGGCAGCCAGGAAGGCTGTTCCTCCCTCCCACCGGGGAGATCTGCATTGAGTCCCAGCCTTCTCCCTGCTGTTGGGGGCATCTGGGGAGTGAACCAGCAGAGGGAAGTTCTCGCAGTGTTTGTCTCTTGCTGTGTGCCTTTCTGTAAAATGAGAAACAGGAAAGGAAGAAAGGAAAAAAGGAAGAAAAGAAGGAAGGAAAGAAGCAACAATGAAACGCAGAAGGAGGGAAGCAAGCAAGCAAGGAACTAGCTGGCCTAGGACAAGGGACTCCATCGCTGTCTCCATAAAGCAGAGCTGTGGCTGTCTGGAAACATCCGAGTGCAGTAACGAAAACTAAAATAAATCCCAACTTCTGTTTTCATTCATCTGTATTTAGGCTTAATGCAGGCAGGAAAAAGTTAGGTAAAGTGTCTTTTCATCACTAATTGGCTACAAAAACTATGAGCAAAGCCCTTTAAAAATCTACTAAAATGTAAGCACATTTTGTTAAAATGTTCTTTTCATGCAACACTGCCTAGGCTGAAACAATGAAAGGAACATAACAAATGTGTTTAAAGCTTCACGAGGATACTGAAAAAATCCCAGTTTAGATGCAGCAATGAGAATAAAGCTGTTTAATAACTCTTCAAGGTTAAGCTGGCTTTCAGTTTCAAGGCTACTCTCCAAACACCATCAGGATTAAACATCCTCTCCTTCTTTCTTAATTCATGTACTTTCATGGGTCGGCCACTTTTCTTCTTTGAGGTACCTAAGCAAGTATACCTAAACTTCACCTCAGTCAGTACTAACACACAAGCCAGATATAAAATACAAGGACCTATTAACACTCCATTCTTTGCCTCAGCTCTACATTACCTGCCTGAACACTTTGAAGCCAAGCCAAGGGCTTCTAACCCCTTAAAGAAAGCCTGTCATTAAGATAGTTCAAGTTACTGTCAACATTCAGAACAAATAAGCATATCTGGAAATTTTCTATTAATTTGTAATGATTAATAAGACAAAATCTAGATGCTTATCTAAAAGGAAGAGGAAATTGGCAGGAAGTTATTTTATAGCTTTCAAAGCTAAGAAAACATTCTTTTTCTTAAAACTAAGAAAATCAAATATACAGCAAAGAACACATTTAACTTCCTATCAGCTGAGTACATGCATATCTTTGGTCTAATGGATTTCAAGAGTTAATTTGAAATATAAATTAAAGAGAAGTGATTAAGCAACTTCAGTTCATATACGCCTTTGACCATAAGAAAATTACTTTAGTAAAAACACAAAACAGCCAATTACTATGTATTTACTTTTGAGCCTGTTTAAACAAGGTAGTTCCAAAGAGCCAGCTAAACAACATAGACAAGATCCACAACACAAAATTAAGAACTAGCAAAAACATAAGAATGTACTAAGGCTATTTAAAAATTTAAGTAGAAAAGAGAATTTTCAAATCTATATTTAAAAAATGTATCCAAATGCTGATATGCTCCAAAGTATAAAAGGAAATACCACTGAGAGCTTAGCATTCCAACAGGTGCATTTAAATGATGAGCATACGTAAGCTGATATATATGCATAAATAAACGAAATGAATTGAGCCACATAGCTAAATAATAAAGAATAAGTGGAGGGGACACACTAAATATTGCCAATGTGTCAATTGAGGGGACACATTAAATATTACTAACATGTCAATAGGCAGTCAGATATAACTAATGGTGTCTGAGCTCCCTCTTCAAGTAGGACATCATTGAGTAGTTCATGCTGCAGCTACTTTTAACCTAACAGCAAAGATTCAATAAAACAAAATAAGATAAAATCAACTCATTTACAAAATTAATGTTTATGAAGCACTTCTATTAGGTGTTGATTCTAAGAAGTGGTGGAACTGTGTAGAAAAACTGATTTCCAAATCACAAGCTTGATTTTTTCTTCTTCTTCTTGATTATTATTATTTTCTTAAGGGAATAGGTCCTAACACAGGCATTTCATAAAAGTCAAACAAATTGTACGAATCTGTCCTTCAGCCACTTGGATACGTCCTCTGAGGAGGGATGCAGGCAGTTACTTGAAACCGTATAGTCTGAAAAGGCCTCTGTTCAGATGGTATTGGAGCAAGCAACTAAATGAAGAGCAGAGTTTCAAGCTGAGGTCCCACCCAGCGCACAGGTCTGAAAGGTAGCTTAGGTGGGTCTGTGGATCAGCAGGAACAACACACCTGGTCTACAGTGAACAAAACATGAACAACCACAGGCCACAGCAGGTGGAAAAGTGAAACGGCACGAGGACCAGGCCCCAGCGTGATGGGGCTGCCACTGCTACGACCATACGATCCACAGGTGCAGCGGTAGCTCTAGTGGTGCAAAATTAGCAAAACCTTTCATTCCTCTTGTTGTTTTTCAGTGGAAAAGGGGTGGGGTGGAGACGCTGAGTACTCAAACCAATATGATTGTCTTCCAGGAGAAAACAAGAAAATCAACTGAGCAAACTACGAGGAGTTATGGAACTGCTCCTCACTCTCCCAGTGCCCTGCTCCCACTTCGGAGGACAGTCCGGTGGGAAGCAGTCCTCCCAGTTAGGCGTAAGTTGCATGCATGTAACAGCGACCCCGGAAACATGTCTGGAACAATTGAAAAGCTACTTGACGCCAGGGAGGAAACGCCCAGACATAGCCAGTTCAAGCTGGACAAGTAGTTCGCTCAACGATTTCAAGGACCCAGGCTCCTTGTCTGCACTATCAATGCCAGGACCAGGTGAGCACCTGAGCTAAGCTACACCACAAAGGCTTTGCCTTCTGTTACGTGTGAAGGGCTGAACTGAAAGCACAGAGTCGAGCCCCACAGCGAGAAGCAGACAGACTGCAAATGCTGCACTGGAAGAGAAGAAACACAATTTTCTGACAACCTGTGAGGACTGACTGGCATTCTTTTATCTGGACCCCAGCCAATTTCCCTGTTGCTTTATCTGAGTGGGTTTGTGTTTCCCACAGTCAGAACATCCTCAAGGTGACTAGCAGAGAAGTTATGACTCGATCGTAACACACACAGGAAGTGTTTCTGTATCTTGTGTCAAAGTTGGGGAAGATGTCCTGGGAGGTCTTCTTCACCCCTTGTGTAAAGAGCAGTACTATTGTTAAAAGTCTTATAATTAGGAATGGAAACTTTTTTTTTTAAAGATTTATTTACTTATTGGAAAGAATGACAGAGAGCAAGGATTGTGGGAGAGAGGGTGAGAGGTCTTCCATTTGCAATGGCTAGCAGCTACGGGTCAGCTAGGCCGCAGCCAGGAGCAGCCAGGCCGCAGCCAGGAGCAGCCAGGAGCAGCCAGGAGCAGCCAGGAGCGTCATCCAAGTATCGCCCACAGGTGGCAGGTGTTCAAGCACTTCGGCCATCTTTGGAAGTAGAGCAGCTGGACCCTGAACCAGCACCCACACAGGATGCCCGTGTCGAGGCCGGCAGCTTAACCTGCTATGTCACCTGTCAGCCCCAACACACTTCTTTTTAAAATCTATCACAATATTTGAAAGGTAGGGAGAGAGACAGAGACGTTCCATTTGCTGGTTCACTCCCCACATGCCCATCAACAAAGAAGGCTGGGCCAGGTCAAAGCAAAAATCCAGAACTCACTCTAGGTTTTCCACTTGCTTGAGCCATCACCTGCTGCCTCCGAGGGTTTGCATTATCAGGACACTGGCTCAGAAGCAGAGCCCAGGCATTTAACTGACTCCGTTGCGGAATGTGGGTGTCTGCAGCGGCATCTTACCCAGCCTAACAGATGCTCACGTGTTGTTGAGGACGGCTCTGCCTTCAGAGGACAAGGAAGATTCCAGGAAGATAAATGACTACATTTTGACAAAGTCATTGTTAGCTACAGTAATTCCTGGTTAAGTCACAGATGATAACAGATTGCACTATTGTTCACAACTGGTCCCTGCTCTTCCCTGTAAAAGGCTTATTTATACTTTTTCTCCCTATTAACACTGGGGTTATTCACATTACTTGTTCTGACTTATAAAACGAAGTGGCAGGCAGAAGCTTGAAGAGCTAGCATATGATTCTACCGTCACTCCTTTCCCTCTGCCATGAGAATCTTATGTCCTAGAGAGAGGGTGTGTTCCTTCCTTCTGGACCCTCAAGTCCACTGTGCCCACCAGGAGAGAGCCTGAGCAAGAAAACAGTTGTTGTAAACTGCGATTTGGGGTTATCTGCTATCATATCATTAGTAACCTGAGGTTACCAATAAAGCAATGGAATAAGAAACAATTTAGCATATGATTGCTCTAGGGACACTGACATACATCAGAATGGAAACACAGAACAAAAAATCAGAGAAGGGGCTCTGCACAGTAGCCTAGCAGCTGAAGTCCTCGCCTTGCACATGCCAGGATCCTAATCCCAGTTCTAATCCCAGCAGCCCCTCTTCCCATCCAGCTCCCTGCCTGTGGCCTGGCAAATCAGCTGAGGACAGTCCAAAGCCTTGGGACTCTGCACCCGCGTGGGAGACCCAGAAGAAGCTCCTGGCTCCTGACTTCGGAACAGCTCAGCTCTGGCCATTGTAACCACTTGGGGTGAATAATCAAACAGAAGATCTCCCTCTCTGTCTCTCCTCCTCTCAATATATATCTGACTTTGCAATAAAAGTAAATAAATCTTAAAATAAATAAATAAATCATAAAAAAAGAAAGAAACGAGAGAAGAACAATAGCAGCAATAGTAACTTCCAGCTCTCCTATCTAGCCATTCACCCAAAGCAGAGTCCAAGGAGTCACTGAGAATACATCCTTTTTTTTTTTTCAGCTTACTTCTAGCTAATTTGTTAGCAAGTCTTGATAATTCTGAGTCTGTATTATCTCCGAAATTTATCGTCATAGATGCCACCTTGGTTAGATCTTGCTAGTCTGTCTTCAGCTTGACACCCATGATTGAGTCCTGGCCAGTTCTCTGTGATCTATGGAAGTGTCAGACTGAAACAGGTTCAAGGGCCTGGTGCAACAGCCTAGTGGCTAAAGTCCTCGCCTTGTACGTGTTGGGATCCCATATGGGCGCTGCTTTGTGCCCTGACAGCCAAACTTCCCATCCAGCTCCCTGCTTGTGGCCTGGGAAAGCAGTCGAGGATGCCCCAAAGCCTTGGGACCCTGCACCCACGTGGGAGACCTGGAAGAAGCTCCTGGCTTCGGATGGGCTCAGCTCCAGCTGTTGTGGCCGCTTGGGGAGTGAATCATCGGACAGAAGATCTTCCTCTCTGTCTCTCCTCCTCTCTGTATATATGACTTTCCAATAAAAAAATAAACAGATATTTTTAAAAAATGATAAAGCAGGTTCAAGCACTAACTCTGCTATTTTCAAGACATGGGATACATTACAGTTGGTAGGTTTGTTGTGAGGACTCAAGCAGAGACAAGCAGTTGATGTGGCAAAGCACAGGGCTTCACAGTGGAAGACAGTAGCATTGCACTGCCTTTATTCGCTACAACTATCTCTTTTTACTAGACATTAAGCCACGTGAAAAAGAGACTGAGGTTTACCGGTGTCAGTACCTTGGGACCTAGGATACTACCTGGGACAAAGGAGGCATTCAGGGAACGCGTAAGAGTACAGCTACATGTGAAAGGTGGCGACACCTCTGAAGCGGGCAGGCGGAGAGAGGGCCCACACAGCAGCTACGCAATCACTAGGACGTCTCCCCGACATGACTCCGCCGGCTTTCAACTTTGTACAAAATAAAGCAGCACTTTGTATCTCGGGTAGCCCTTGTCTCTCCCCCCCTTTTTTTTAAATCTCAGATTATGCTTGTCGAGTTCATTTATATGTAAATTTGCAAGGTGTATACAGTCTTTTGAAAGCGGAGAAACAAATGAGTATTTCAAAAGTTGACACGACTGTATGCGTTCATGGACAGAGAACACCTCATCCAACGATGAGTAAAGGGTGCTTTCCCATGCGTAAATCCAGAGCTTGCCTTTCCAACGCACAGCTCCATTCCCCATAACGAATAAATGCTCTAAGATCAATAGACTGTAGCTCTCCAGGGTAATACAAATCAACACATTCTAAAGAAATGCAAATACTTCTCCATTTTGACAGGAGACCCTTCCACATTTTACTGCTTCCTGTCTGCCATACAAAATCTAATTGTAAAACCAGCAGGGTTGTCATATTTCTTTAGCATATGACTGAAGTTCAAGGTTTTATTTTTTTATTTTTATTTTGAAGGCAAGTCCTTGGATATGGATTAACTGGTTCTCAATGAACTGACTAAGGATTTTAAACATGGTATTTTATTTCAAACAAACCAAGACACAGGTTTGTCAAGATCACCAAAAATCTGGCTTTAAAGATCCAAACGGAAGGCAAATGGAAGTCTGCCAGAAATGCCAAGCAGTTTATACTTAACCATAAAATGTAAAGCAACAAACCTAACTTTCCAGAGTACACTGGAAGGCTACACAGCACTAATTTAAACAACTGAGTTTAACGTTACTAAAATGCAGTTCCTTTTAAACACTGTTCCAAAAAAATTACTATTCTAACATTAAGGATATACATATCAGTTTCTGATATTTGTCCTTGACTGTGAAAATAGCAAATTCATCTTCAACATGGTGTTTGGATCTTTTTCTGAAATAGATATTGCCTACTTAATATGACATACCTGATAAGAACACTTTTAAAATGCATCAACTGTTACCAATGTTTAACTCAACATAACTTTGTCTTGTGCTGCTGTAACAGAAGATTTGGGACTAATTTATAAAATACCAGAGACAGACTTGATGTTGACAGTACCAGGACAGGGATGCCAACGACTGGAGGATTTGCAAATGCCATGGGACTTGCCTGCTACAGCACCCTACACTGCAAAGCGGAAGGGCCAGACCTCACACACGTAGGCGCATGTAGCCCACAGAGTCAAAAGGAAGGGGCAAACTCTCTCATTTCTTTCAGCAATCCACTCCCAAAATAACTAACCCACATGAACCCATTGATGATCGTGACTTAATAACCCCACATCTCAACACTGTAGCAAAGGTAAGTACGTTTCCAACCAGTTAACGTTGGTGGTCACATTTAAATCACAGCAAAGAACATTTGCAGTCAAAAGCCCTTCTCAGTTGCACATTCCTGAAGTCTCCCTGCTCCGCTTCTTGCATACTGACTCTCAACAAGCCTAAGGCATATCTACAAGTGGAACCACCGAGTGGGGAAAAACATGGAAATAACAAAAATTAAATTCCTATTGAATTCTATGCACGCTTAATATCTGCTTTTAAACTCAAATACTTTGTGAAAATCTATTTGGACACCACTACTCCATACCAAAGAAATAATAACTGTGGATTTTCTGTATTTGGAGATCTTGGTGTATAGCTCCTACCCAAGTCTCATCTTTGCTTCACTCTTTCCTTCGGTCTTATGCCCGGGGGCTAACGAGGGTGAAAGGAAGCAGAAGCGCTGTTTCTGGTTAAAGTCAATACTTGCTTGTAAATGTTCTAGTGAAATGGAAAGAGGCACAGCCCGGATATGTTGACTCTAATGTCTTCATTTGGTTGGTTACAATGTAGGAATTTCAAGCTTTGTTAGTGCATTTATGCAGTAATCATAAAATACATACAGCCTTTAAAATGTCTGAAGTTTAAAGACTGAACTATGGTTTTGAATCTTGTAAAACAAACCAATGTTATATGTTAAGGATAATTCTATACTTCCTAAGTCTGATCACCAATCAAAAAGTAAGCAAAGCCAGAACACAAAGCATAAAAAGACTCAAAAATTCTCAGAGACCGAAACCAAGTTCCTCAAATGAAAATGCTGGATCCGGTTAGGCCCCAGTCTCCTAACCTCCCTTCCTCAGCTGCAACTTAACCTCTCCTACTTTCTGATAGCTCATCAACCACTTAACCCACTGAATTGAGACAGTGATACCGCCAGTCACACACTGAACCGAAAGCACCGCTGCCTGCATGGATGCCCACTTGACCTTCATATCAATTCCCTAAGAACATGGCATCGCTGACCACCCAAAGGCGGGCTGCAAGCACTGCCAACCAATCAGAAACACAAACACAACAAGAACACGTACCTCTCAGTCAACCTAAACCTAGGAGACCCTCACCCTAAGCCCTCAGAGAGCCTGGGGGCGAAGCTCCCACCACCAGGCGCTAGCTCTGTGTTTTGGAATAAGTGCATTCTTTCTCCCACCACCTCAAAATCCGTGCTCGGCTTTCTGCACATCAGATGAGGGGAACCAATTTTGGGGATTCTACAGCAATTATTCCAACAAGTTTTTCAAACTGCTCTATATCATGAGAAGGATTAAAGGATCAGAACTCCATAAATCTTGGTGGCTATTCAAAATTTCATAACAAATATATGTCACATTTTTCAAAGACAAAAAGGAAACCGAGAGAAACTAAACTTTTATCCAGTCCTCAGCAGGTATGAATACATTATTTATGACTGTAGTATCCCTTACTTTAATTAACTCCTAAGATCTTCAATACTAACTTCAATATTCTATTCAAATCTAAATTTCTGCTGCTATCATTACAACCAAACATTGTGTCTTCAATCTAACATAATAAAACAAAAATTTACTTAACATGACTAAATAAGAGAGTTACTTCATAAAAAGGAAATGTGGCACAGTCACCTAAGACATGACAGGTGGAGAAACATGGACAGCAGAATGTTCTAGAACCTGCTCCAACCGCCACATAAACACCAGTCTAGTTAAACCTGAAAGCAACTGTCTTCAGTGACTCTGCTTTAACAGTTTGTGTAAAGATTTCTTTGATTTATATTTCAGTTTGAAGAAATTGATTCAGAAAAATATAATTAGAGATAGAATTATTATACAAAAACATTTCCATACTGACTGTAATCATCACAAAACACATTAATTTGTGTTAATATCTGGTGTGTTTGTTACCTCTAATTTTACCATTTAGTCACTTGTTACGAATCATTTCTCAAATCCTAAAAACATGCAGACAACTCAATTTGGCTTACATGGCTAACCTGCAGCGGCTGAGCTCCACCTACAGGCAAAAAAGGATTCTTATTTTAAAGTGGGACTTTTTCCATAAGAAAAAGTGTAAATATTTCAAACTTTTAATTAACCTCAGATGCACAATTAAAATAACCTTCAATGTTTTAAAATTTTTTCTTATGACTCCATGCCAAAAATTCTGAATAACTTGAACAGTGCTAGGGCCTGTTGTCAGTGATTCGAATGTTACAGATAAGGTTCAAAACCCCTGATTTAGTAATTTGCCAGTATACATTTTCTACAAATATCACATTTTTGTCTTTCTAAAATCACTTATTGCCAAAATGTTTACCTTTTTCAAGCTTAAACCAAACATTCAGGATCTGAGGTGACAATGATATATCTCCACTTTTCCATTATTTTATACCTCATGTTATGTGCTTGTTGGGGAATAGGGATCTTACTCCTCAGGGATATTAGACTGTTGGGAGCGCTGTCGTAAGTACCATTGTGTTGAATTAACGTAAGCACCTAGAAGTTCGGAATACAGTTAGTTACGGTAAGATGGTAAGAGGAAGTAGCCAGAATGGGGACTTGCTGGGCAACAAAAATTTTCTACTTCTTGATGTAGGTAATGGATTTGGGGATAATTTGGTCTACAAAAATTTTAGCAAACTCTATGCTTGTTATATGTGTGCTTTGAAATATAGCCCACACAAACATATCACGTGGTCTTCTAGCTTCTAACTTAAATTAGAAGTCAAAAGGCAAAAAACAGGGATGTGCCCAGGCTTTAGCTCAAACCTTTATGATCAGAATGTGTGGGTGTGGACCCAGGCACCAATATCTTTTAAAGTTGGTCTTCCCCAGGCCATCTCCTCAACCTGAGGAATACAGTATGCAACTGGAAGGAGGGCTGGCAGGAGGGGGTAGCACACTAATCTGCCAGCTAACACCGGCATCCCATATGGAAACTGGTTCATGTCCCAGCTGCTCCACTTCGACTTTAGCTCTCTGCCAATGGTACATGAAAGATGCTGAAGACTGCCCAAGTCCTCAGTCCCTGCTCCAGCTTCAGATTGGCTCTGCTCTGGCCACTTGGAGAGTGAGCTGGTAGATCAAAGAGGTCTCTCTTGTCTCTGTCAGCTCTGCTTGACATATTCATTTGTTTATTCATCCACTTATTCCACAAAATGGAATGATCGATTATCACATTAGGCTCTGAGAACATAAATCAGGCACAGTCTCTAAAGAAGCTCAGATCAGACAACATACGGCCAACACCACGAATAACATGTGAAAGTACAGGCACATCACTGCACGACCCAGAGCAGGAAGTGACTTGTCAAAGAAAGGCTTATTTTTTGTTGTTGTTGTTGTTGAAACGTATTTGGATATCTATGAGATTTGATATTAAAGAAGCAAACATAAGTGGATACAATCACCACCTTCTAGAAAAGTGCAATATAAGAACACACAAAGAAAACAAACCAAAAGTATCACACCACTGCAGAAGAGGGAGAAAGGCGCTTAGGACCATGCCTAGGGGAGTTGGAGGATGTAGCACTAACTGGCTCACCCTAGAGCTAACATAGTGTAGATGCCTGCTCGTCCAGGAGCAACAGGGAAATGATTACCACCCTACAGGACTGCTTCTCAAATCAGACATCACCCAGGGTAGGTTCTGATGCAAAAGGTACCGTGGGGTCTGACACTCAGCATTTCCAGCAAGTTCTCAAGTAATACCAGTAATACTAGTACTTGGGTAACAATTTACACAGCGAGTTTCTTAAAAGAGATGAGCTTCAAGAGGGAAGAGAGAAAATTTCTTCAGCAGAGAAACTACCTGGAAAGAGGCCTTTGAATCTGTCAATTAGATGGCCTTAGGGAAAGCATTTTCATTGGTGTGATGGCGGATAATGTGCTGTTTCGAAATAGATGTGAAATCGGGATGCGGGAAGAGGAGATAAAATAGACTGGCTTAATTCTTACTCTTGAATGGTGGGAGAGGATTCAGTCCAGTCACAAGGTGAAGGGAAGATTGACTGGAGAAAGCAAACTGAAGGCAAAATAAAAACAGAATAATTTAGACTGGGTAGGGACATCTGTGCCTCTTTAAAGCAAAGCAGAAGGTGGTAAAAACTGGTCTCAAAGGGTAAGACCAGAAAGAGTAAGAAACACGTATTTTCTCTTACTTCACAGGAACAGGAAGCCAAACCATGTACTGAGAGGGTTAGCTTGGTGTTTGAAGTAAATAACATGGGTAGCGAATAACAGGGATGCAGCTAAGGCTGGAATATAGAAATCCATGATACAAACTTGTGCACAGCTGCTGAGCAATACCCTATACTCAAGAATATGCGTGGGCAGTGAGCTACACAAGAAAACAGTGCCTGAGTCAGCGCTGTGCCCGCAACACAAGCACCCCATACCGGCATTCATCTGAGGCCTGGATTCTCTACTTCTGATTCAGCTCCCTGCTTATGTGCCTGGAAAAGCAGAGAAAGACAGCTCAAGTCCTTGGGCGCTGGCACCAATGGTGGGAGACTTACACAGACATCCAGGCTCCTGTCTATTGCCTAGCCCAGCCCCGGCCATTTACGCATTTGCGGAGTGAACGGAAGATTGGTCTCTCCGACAATCTGTAACTGCCCTTCAAAGAAGAAAAGAAGAGGAAGGAAGGAAGGAAAGAAGGGAGGGAGGAACGGAGATTTGGAGGAGCGAAAAGAAAGAAAGGAAGGGAGCGAAGGGAGTACAATTAATATTTTCAAACACCAAAAAGGGCAAAAGGCTGGGAATCCTACAGGTCAGAACAGCCCAAAGGAAAGCATGGAAGAGCTGTGGATTTCTTTTTTTCTTCTGAACCCCTAAGTACCTTCCAAAGACTCAACTGGAGATATTGCTGAGAATTCAATATCTGGGAAAGATTCTATGCCACATAAATCTGTTGAAAAGTATATTGTTAAGCACCATCCCCCAACCTGAATATGAAATACTCAATAAAATAACTTGTAAGTTTAACATTGAAAGTGATAACCAGGCTACACAGATTCCAGATGTTTTCTTATCAAAGGAAGCAATACCACACATTTTTAGTATAACTCTACTTTGAATCGCTTCTTGTCTAACAGGCTGGTAAACTAGTTTGGTCTCTCTGATCCTACTGCTACAGAAAATAAACAAAGGATAATGGAATGAGTATTTCAAGCCCACTGAGATGAAAAGTCTGTATGTATCAAGAGCAATGATTTTTGAACAAATGATTTCGCACCAATTCCCTAAACTGGTTTTACACATAGTGACTTTTCTTTAGATGGAATCATTGTTTTTACCACATTATAATTTTTTTTTTTCAGAATCTTGGAGGTTTCTTGTTTCCTTCGTTTTGCTTTTTGAATCATAAAATAACTTCACAGACTTAAAACAGTTACAGCTGGCATGAATAACCAGGAGAACTAATGATCTTCTATGGTCATAAAACAATCATGGAAATTTCTCAACAAAGCTTACTATATTTCTTATTCAAATTTGCATTTTATCTTCTATCCTTTCTTATTTTTCTTTAACCTGTCTCTAAAGGCTGAAGGTATAGAATTAAGCAGGATATGAACACTGAATGTATAGGGCCTAACGGGTGGGGGAGGGTGGGCAAGTGGCAGCATGGTGATACAGCAGCTAAATCACTGTTTCCAGTATCTGTATCCTGTACCTCCAGCTCCTGGCCACTCTGCTTTCATTGCAGCTTCCTGCTAATGCACCTGGGAAGGCAGTGTTTGAAGTACCAGGTACTCTGGCCTCTGCCACCCATGGGAGAGGCCAAGATGGAGACTCTGGCTCTTGGTTTTGGCTCTTGCTCGGACCTGGCTGATGTGGCAATTTGGGGACTGAACCAGTGGATGGAAGATCTCTCTGTCCTGTCTTTCAAACAAATAAATCTTGAGAGAGAGAGAGAGAGAGAGAGAGAACAAATATGTAAATAGTGGGAAGTGGGAGCAAGTGATTGGTGTAGTGGTTAGGCAATGGCTGGACCGCCATCCCACACTGGTGTTCCTGGTTTCATCCTGGCTCCAGCTCCTGACTCCAGCTCCCTGTTAATGAACAATCTGAGATGCTGCTTGATCAAGATGGCTGAAGTGGTTAGCTCTCAGTCACCAACACAGAGACTTGTACCAAGTTCCCTGTTTCTGGCGTTGGCCTGGCTTGGCTCTACATCATTATGGCCATGTGGGTTGTGAACCAGTACATAGGGGTTTGGTCTGTCCTGTCTCAAAAAAAAATATTAAATAGAATTATTTTTAAAAAAGAAAATATTGGGGATAAGAGGAACATTTATGACTAAATATTTACTATTTGAACCTTACATGCACATTTTGCTACTTATTTTATGTGTTTTAAAAGATAAAAAGCCAAGGAAACCCAAAGTGAACTCTTTGAGCTGGGACGTCCAGTCACCAGAGTAATGAGAAATAAATGTCTGTTATTTCAGCCACCTAGTTTGCAATATTTTACTATGAAAACCCAAGACATGAGTCCATCATACACTCGCTGTATGAAACACAATTTATGTGCGCCATTCGCATGTAAACACTTTCCAGTAGAGATCATATTCCTATACGCAGCCAGTCACGGCATGTTTACTCCCAGTGCATCCCATAATCCACAGATGATTTTTTGAGAACAGCCATTTTAAGGATGAAAACACATTTGGAAAATGCAATCAGTCTGAGTATTTTATATGAGGTGACTGATTTTCTTAAAGGAACATAGGAAATATACATTAAAACTAAGCTTTATTTACTTCTTACAGGAAAATTTGCTTTGATAAGCTATAACTAATACTGAAATACTGAAATTTAATGTAAGTAAATATCTAGTTACAAATTTAATGAGTAACATTTGCTACATATAATCCTAAGAAAATCCATAATTTTTAAAAAAATCACACAGTACATTATGCATCTTTGAGTATGCTCACGAACTGTGCTCAAAATCACAGAGCCAAGAGGCTGATCAACCCCATTCATGTGGAAGCATGTATAGGATTACTACAATTTTTAGTTGACATCAGTCCACTGTTAATCTACTAGGTTCAAATGATTAACAGTAATTGGTGTCAAGTCACTGTTGCTGGGAAAAAGACATTTCTGATAACCAGTAAATATCATGCCAGAATGCAAAAGGTTGAGACTCATATTTATTTTACATTAAAGACTTTGATATGATTTGAATTTTTTGTTATTTGAAAAACAGATCCAGAGAGCTCCCATCTGCTGGTTCACTCCTCAAATGCCCATCATGAGACAGACGGCGCTGGAGGGAAGCCAGGAGTGAAGCTCTCCATGCAGCCGCCTCCCATGGGTGACAGGGACCCCACCGCCTCAGCTGCACTGCTGGGCTACAGGGTCTGCGTCAGCAGAAAGTTGAAATTGGGCTCAGCGGCTTTCTACTTTTAATCAAAGCAGGCACTCTGATATGACATGTGTATCTGAAAGCAGTGTCATGACTGCTAAACCAAATGCCCGCCACTGGAAATTGTTTTTATTTCTCATTATACAAAGGAAGAAACCAAAAGAGGTATGCAAAATGATGGGCAAACAAAAAAAAAAGTTTTTTGTTTTTCTAATTGTGGCTGAGAAATATAATCTTAAAAAAAGAATGATATTTACATGTGGTTATATTTATCCTATTTCCCATGTAAGATCATTTGAATAAATCAATCTTATCATTTTTTTTAAAAAGCAATGCTATTTAAAATAGATAGCCTGAAGTTGTAATAATAGAATCACAAAAGAAAGGAGGCCGACTGTCAGTTAAACTGATATGCATAATAACATGCTGAGTCAGAAAACCTGACAAACTTTATCTGTGAATTTTTTTATTTGCTGAATCTCTTTCAAGGCATCACTACGATTAGGAAGAGTATATAAGACCTGGGAAATCAGATTTGAAATGATATTCCAGATTCTTTCTTGTTTTCTACCAGTTTGACAAATTTGACTTACCTAAAGTATATGAGTAACTGTTTTTCAAAAAAGGAAAAAAAAACTACTGTTCTCATTATTACTAAAAAAGCATAACTTTGCACATCCAACTAACATACTGTGTATCTAAAAGAGCACAGAGCCTTTCTCCAAAGGGATCAGAAAGCTGTGAAATGGATTTTCGCTCAGAGTCACTGCTATGATATATATCTTAAGCTTGGTCTGTTTTCTTTTAGGTTCCTAAACAAGCCAGTTTAAGCAAATGTTGTGCTTACTAACCATTATGAAAATGTTATTGGAAACAGTCAGCTGAATCCAGTGTGCAACCTTAACTACAGCGAAGCATTAGAGAACAAAGCTTGAACAGCAGCTGCCTTACCTGCGGCTCACGGGTTTCTTTTCCACTTCTCCCTCTCCGGCTGATTTAACATTTGCACTTGTGTCCTTCTTTAACTTTTTTGCAATTCTTTCTTTCATCAACTCCTTTTCATCGCCGTCAATATCCTCATCATCTTCTGTACTTTCACCTTCTGCATCCTGTAGAAATTGAAACTATTTGTCAGGTATTCGATTTCTCTTTTCACTTTCAGAAAAATCCATCTCAGATTATGACCTTATTCTCGGCCAGGTTCATTTTCCCTTTTGGTCTGCTTTTGTTCCAGGTGGGACTGCACGAGGGTCGGCTCTAGGCCAACCTTGTGTGGGACAGCGCCAGGGCTCTGCTGGGCTGACGCTCAGCTCTTTAGTGCAGCAGACTGCTCCCTCCGTACTCGGGGTACTGAGTCTATCTACATTCCTGTTCTTATCCTTGTGGGGAGCAGTTGGCAGCACATCAGCTTCCACCAGGGCTTACTTCAAGTGGAAGAGACATAGCTTACAATATGAGATCTATCCCTACAATCTGAGTCACAGCAATTCATTCATCTGCTGAAAGGCTTTCAACTGATCCCAACTCACGTAAGCTCCCATCTAATGCATTCCTCCTGATCTGAACTCGTGCAACTTGGGTGCAGCAACACTTGCCAACTTTAGACTGATTATCTCCAGCCTGGAACAGTTCTCTGCGCTGCCTGCTCTTTCTTGCAGATTTTCATTAAGGTATCCTCTCAGTTGTGGTCTTGACCATCCGATTACAAGGAGAGCCACCTGCTCCCCTCCAATACTGTCCATGCCCCCTCACTGATTTGTTTCCCAGCGCACTTAACCATTCATCTGACAGACTATACATTTTAATTACATGTGTGCTTACTGTCTCTCATTCAATCAGAACCAACAGTCCATGAGGGCTAACATTCTGGCCTGTTCTGCGTACTGCTAAGAGGCCATATCATCAACTTATAGAACAGGTCCTACCATTAAGAGAGAGGAGTAAAGAGAATGAAGATGGGGGGGAAGAAAAGGGAGAATTTGTCCCAAGTGCATAATTTTTCATTGGTTCATTATCTTTTGTGATTTGCTGATCTCGTTTGGAATTCTTGGAGAGGCACAAGCCTTAACTTGAGGCTTACGGATCCCTACAGCAGCGGTCTTCAAAAGTTTGGTCCTCACTTTACAAGTCTGTAAAAAATATAAAATCTTTGCCTTCATTGCAGATTTGCCAAAGCAATATGACTGGTTATAGCAAGATGTCTTAAATAACTGCTAGGCATTGGAAGTTGACAATCACATACACAGGCTGCCACGCTTGGGCCTCAGTAAATGTAAAAAGCAAAACACATTTCCTTTGTGGATGCCATGCAATTCCTTGGGACGAAAGCCATTGTTTTGATTTCCAATGTTCTAGAACACAAAACAGGTTACTGACGACACATTATTCTTAGATTAACTCATCCTCGTCTGTGATCTTAAGAAAAAACCTGCACTTCCACATCCCAGTCTAACCTTGACCCTATATTCTAGGTCCATATTGCCACTCTCCAGATGCACATGACCCACTCAGGGCTACTTTCTTTTGCACACATCTAATCTGTTTCTCAGACCAGAGACCTTGTGGGTGGCCTGAACTCCTGCTCCGTCACCTCACAACGGGCCATCAGTCATCTTCTGTGACTCCTCAGTCTTCCTCTCTTCCAATGCACAGCAATCATCCTCACATGAAGCTCCTCCCGCAACAGCTGCCCAGGAGCATTCCCTGATTCTCACCTCTTTCCTCTAGTTTGTCCTTTAGGACACTGACAATGGAGATCTTCCTCAAATGCGAAGCTGATCACAGCACCATTTAAGGAGAATCCTTCAACTGCTGCTCACTACTTTTAGGATAGAACTCAAGCTCCTCGTTCTGGCAGGCGGAGCTCTGCACTATCTGCCTACTTCATTTTACCTCGTCATCATCACATTCTGGTCGCACTGGTCTGTGTTCGGCTCTGGGAACACGCCAAATTCTCTTGTTTCACAGCTTTTTGCACTGTAGTTCCCTTTATCGTCAACATTCTTCCTCCCTGTGCTACACAAATCTCCCTCAAACTTCAAATCTTAGCACTGCAGTTTTTCTAAAAAAGATACATTTCCTTATTCCTATGATCTAGTATGCTTTCTTCTGAGCAAGAAGGACTCCAGATTCATAATTTCTTCTTTGACTTATGTAACTCCTGCTACTTCTAGAATACATATCACACCATCCTGTCGTCTCGCAGGAACTGACAAGGCTGGCTATCCATGCTCACTTTTCTATCGTTAGTGGAGAGAAGTCCCTCTTTTGGGGATAATAAATTAGTCTGTGTTCATGTATGGAAAGTTTTATACCTCCTGTTTTAATCTAAAGTGGCATAGGGCTAATCTGGAAAATTTGGTATCTTACATGTCAGAAAAAAAAATCTTTCTGTTAGCTTTATTAGCCAGTGCCACTAATTAGGACAGAGTTCTATAGTCTTCCATGACGATCTTCTGACACACGTATATAAAAAAGGATCATTTACTGCAATAAACAACTGATGCAAGTATTTCCCATGTTATAGAAAAGAATCACCTATCAACTTTTAACCTTTCAGCTTAAGACAAAATCACAACATTTGCATTTTGAATATTTATGTAACTATTTAAGTGAATTTTGAATACGGTGTGAAAAGCAGAAAGAGCAGGCTAGAAATTCAGACATAAGATTGTGTAATACACACATTCATAAAAATATTTTTATATTGCAAATATTTTCAAAAGTCACATACATAATTATAGAAATAAATTGGTCAAATTCTATTTATATCAAAATTAATACTCACATCATCTAAATCTGCTGTATCACCTTTTTCACTAGAAAAAAAATAAGTTAAAATCAGGTTTAACTTCAAAATGAAACTCAAAATTGTTTAATAATCTAAAACAGTGTTTGGGCATAAAAATTCCAAAAATTTACTTCCGTGTAAGACATTTAAAATGGCATTCTAGAGCAGGCAGATCATTTTTACAAATGGAAAGAGACAGGCTTCAACAACTGAAACACACATTTACCAATGTTTTTTAAAAATTAGCAAATAAGTCTCAATGGAGGGGTTTTTTGTTGTTGCTGTTGTTGATTAACTACAGTACACATTCTTCTAGAGACTTGAAGCATTACCAGGTTCTTTAAATATAGACATGTTAAGATTGCTTTCAAGCAGGATTTTTGAAAATGCGCTAAAATGAACATGGAATATCCTAGTCTCCATTACATACACTGGCCCAATATATCACGTGTAATTATCTTTAACATAAATAAATCTTCACTTACCAAAGAAGAGCAGCAAAAACAATTTAATAAATTTTCTGTCACTCCCTGAAAGTATCTGAGAATTTACACTTAGTGGATTGGCTCAAACCGAGGGGTGATAACTGTAAGGCTGATTTGCTTAGGCATGATAGCAACTGAGACTGAAAAAAATATATATTCAAGGAGAAGTGTAACAGAGAAACTCTGAATTCAACATTAAACTGTCAGAGCAAACTATCTCTAGTATTTAAACCATCCTACGATTTACAGGCTTAGCAACTGATCCTAAACATGACAAAGGTAGACGAGAAAGCGAAAGTGACGAGAGTGCTTCCGCCACCCAGGGAGCATCCTTCACTTGCAGCGTCCAAAGGTTTTATTTTAATGGATTGGTTCAAGCATTCTTGACTTCCGAGACCTGACTGTTTACTGACAAGGGAAGCAAGGAAAGTCATCTGCGCCAGAAAGCACTAACTTAGGATCCGATCAGCACCGCACTGACCTTCCCACGGCGGGCACAGAGCTGAGGCGCGGGTCATCCTTCAGCAAGTCATGACTGCTTTTGCTTTTCCCCTTCATGCTCTGGAAAGAAATGAAAAGGAGAATCACGAGTCAAGGAATAAACAGGCTCTAAAAAAGACACAATCAAGTCTAACACTGACACAGAGTGGTTAGCAAAGGTTGTATTCCACTCAAGTCCAGTACAAAAAGGCTACTGTTCCATCGTCTAAAAGTATTTCTTTCAAGAAGCGATACGTTATTAAAATGTCTGTTCTAGTTTTATTTGATTTGAAAGGCTGAGTTACAGAGAGCGGAGAGACAGAGACAGACCTTCCATGCACTGCCTCACTTCCCAAACGGCCACAATGGTGGAAGCAGCATGAGGAATCAGGAATGTCATCCAGCTTCCCCATGGGAGCAGGGACCTAAGGACTTACGCCATCTTTCACTGCTGTCCCAGGTACATTAGCAGGAGATGGATCAGAAATTACGCATCCAGGACAGGCACACTTGGGATGTCAGCATTACGAGTGGTGGTTAAACCTGCTACCTAAAATGCTGGCGCGCTCACCATGTCTGTTCATGATTAAAATGAAGCACTAGGGGCCCAGTGGCCTAGCGGCTAAAGTCCTCGCCTTGCATGCCCTGGGATCCCATATGGGCGCCGGTTCTAATCCCGGCAGCTCCACTTCCCATCCAGCTCCCTGCTTGTGGCCTGGGAAAGCAGTCGAGGATGGCCCAATGCTTTGGGACCCTGCACCCGCGTGGGAGACCTGGAAGAGGTTCCAGGTTCCCGGCTTCGGATTGGCGCAGCACTGGCCGTTGCGCTCACTTGGGGAGTGAATCATCGGACGGAAGATCTTCCTCTCTGTCTCTCCTCCTCTCTGTATATCTGACTTTGTAATAAAATAAATAAATCTTTAAAAAAAAAAAAGGAAGCACTAACTCCTTATCATGTCTCACCTGTAACTACACATCTAATTCTATAATACTGATAACCGAATAGATCCCAAGAGGAATTTTAAATGCTTATAGTTGTTCTTCAAATATAATGTCTATATTGCAGAGAATCATTTCTTAAAAGTAAATAGCTGTGTGTTCTCACGATGTTCCATTTAGCAAATGGCAGACATGTAGGACAGTCTCTCACGCCTTAAAACATTCCATAGTGACCAAATGTGTATAAAATGCCTTAGTTTTAAGATTCTCTGTGTATGTATATTTTTAGTATGCAAACAAAATACAAGATAAGAACTATGAAGTAACTACTTTATTACTACAACAACTTCTTATTTTCTAGTTTATTAAGTATATACTTTGTGGTGGGCCCTATGCTATGGATATTTCTTTTTGTTTAAAGATTTACTTATTTTTATTGCAAAGTCAGATATATAGAGAGGAGGAGAGACAGAGAGGAAAGTCTTCCGTCCAATGATTCACTCCCAAAGCAGCTGCAATGGCCGGTGCTGCACCAATCTGAAGCCAGGAACCAGGAACCTCCTTAAGGTCTCCCACGTGGGTGCAGGTCCCAAGGCTTTGGGCCATCCTTGACTGCTTTCCCAGGCCACAAGCAGGGAGCTGGATGGGACGCTTGGCTGCCGGGATAAGAACCAGTGCCCATATGGGATCCCAGCGCATTCAAGGTGAGGACATTTGCCGCTAGGCTACCGTGCCAGGCCCTATGGATAATATTTCTACCCTCACTCTCCCCAAATGAAGAAATACCAAGTGGTCGTTATTAGCTCCACTTTACAGATGATTCGAGATACGTTAATTAGTGCTCACAGAAAGAATCAGTGGTAGGGGATGCACAATTGTACCCAGGTCGGTATGACGAAAGCATATCAGAACAGGTCCCTGCCACCAAACCCTGGCCTGGCTGTGGATCTGCAGCCTGCTGTTCCTCAAACTTCCCCAGGATGGGACAGGATGCTTAAAAACCTTCAGTCTTGGTGTGCAAGCTGTTCATGACCCCTCCCCTCCAACTAATCATAAAATGAACAGAAAGAGGTTAGAGTTCACAGAAGCATTTCTCTTCATAAATTATGGCCACTGAGATCTTAAAATGTCAAATACAGGGAAACACAAACACCTCTCACCCCATCTACCACTACTATTCTGAAAACAGGTTCTTATATTTGACGTGATTATCTCTGAGGTCCAATGTAGACTAGAAATGTACATACATGACGAAATAACAGATTTCTAAAATTTCTCCACTGACGTGGAGCTCTCCATATTTGAGGATCAAGTCAATGAAAACATGCTTATAATCCAATTTCAAAAACCTTTCTCAATTAATCTAGTCTACCACTTGGAATTTTAAAAAGTCAGAGAATCAGAATTATGTTATCCACATTTCCAATTCCATAACCTTAGTGAAAAGTGCTAAAAAGTCAACATGTCAACTTCTTTTTTTAAGATTTATTTATTTTTATTAGAAACACAGATTATACAAACAGAAGGAAAGACAGAGAGGAAGATTTACATCCATCCGCTGGTTCACTCCCCAGATGGCTGCAACAGCCAGAGCTGAGCTCATCTCCCACGTGACTGCAGGGTCCCAGATCTCCCATGTGACTGCAGGGTCCCAGGGCTTTGGACCATACTCCACTGCCTTCCCAGGCCACAAGCATGGAGCTAAACGGGAAGTGGAGCAGCCAGGACATGAACCAGCATCCAATTGGGATCCTGGTGCTTGAAAAGTGAAGATCAGCCAATCGTTCCATTGCACTGGGCCCTCAACTAATTCTTGAAAAGGTCTATCCAGCTATGAAAGGGAAAAGGGAAAAAAATGTTAAAACAAACAAACAAACAAAACCAGAAGATGGTATGCTAGAAGAATACGGGACAAAAAGATGGTAACTGGACCAAGGTAACTAATAATGCATAAATTATGGGTATTACTACAAAATCCATGCCATCTATAGCATGATTTCTTTAGACTTCTTCCCTACAAAGCAAGGAAAAAAAAAAATAGAAGCCCTGCCTGTTCTACAGAAGAGAGCTAAATGAGGTATATACAAAAACACACCATCAACAGAAAGGATTTAAAGTAGAACAAAGCTAAAGCATCTACTCATGCTGCTTACTCTAAAATTCCTTTGCGCTGCACCTCTAGTCCCCAAACAGCTCTCTACTTGAAGCTCTTGCTCTATGAATGAGCTACATAATTTCATTTATTAACAAATGCTAGCATATATGAATGTAACTTTGTTTAAAGCCCAGCTACACAATTTCATTTATTAACAAATGCTAGCATATATGAATGTAACTTTGTTTAAAGCCCCGCGCCATAGCCCAATCCTCGGCCTTGTAGTATCAGCACCGCACACGGATGCCACTCAGTATCCTGGCAGCTCCACTTCCCACTCAGCTCCCTGCTCGTGGCCTGGGAGAGCAGTGTAGGATGATCTAAGGCCTTGGGACCCAGCACCCACATGGGAGACCTCGAAGAAGCTCCTGGCTCCTGGCTTCAGATATGCTCAGCTCCGGCCACTGCGGCTGCCTGAGGAGCAAACCAGCAGATGGAAGATCTTTCTCTTGGTCTTCCTTCTCTCCGTAAATCTGCCTTTCCAATACAAAATAAATAAGTGTTTAAATAAAAAAAAAATGGGTCTTTTTTATGCTGTATTGCTGAAGGTTGCTATGATAATTGATTTTAAGTGTCCTTGACACAAAAAAATTATTGGTATCAATGCACATGTTAATTAGCTTGGTAAAATCTCTGTGCAATGTATATATATTTTTTCAACATATTATATAAAATAAATATATACAATTTTTGATCATCACTTTAAAATTATTTTTAATTTCTAATTTGATTTTTAGATGCAGTTCTTATATACTGCCCCAAACTCACTTTGTACAGTTCAAAAGGAAAACAGTAAGTTTATTTCATAATTTAAAACTGCGCTCAACAGCGACAGAATGTGTAAATCTGAATTATCATTGTCATTTCAAATGTCAGTTAACATTTTAAACTGAATTAAAAGCAATGTGTGTTTTAGGCCAATCTTCCAATGTAAGTAGCCTCCCTGTATCACCTAGTCAAAAAATACACGGGGGGAGAACTGAAACAATTAAGAGACAATTCCAAAGAAAGTGAGAATGAGTTCAGACATTTCTCTTTAACACCAATGCGTTCTATTTTTCTTAATTATCCCATCAGGTAACAATTACTTCAAAGGAAGAACAAACCCAAAATGTCTTTTTAAATCTTTATGATTACATAAGATTCCTAAAAAGGTTTAGCTGCTGAACAAAATGCTAAGTGTACATAGTGAATTCAGTATAAAGAGCTCCACAGCTAAGTTAGAAACTGTTGCACACACACGTGAAAATGAATATCAAAGGAGAGGTAGGAGAGTCACATCCGTATTTGGAACTTCATAAAGGTGTTTACAGCCTAATCCCCAGAAGTGGTGAATGTTCATCTATATGGTAAAAGCAGACTTCGCAGATAAATTAGGGACTTCTAGGAGAGGTGGTTTACTCTGAATATGAGAGTGGAAAGTCTGTGAGTGAGAGAAGAAAGCAAGAGAGGCAGTTACGGAGAGGTGCGGCAGGAGAAACATTTTACCAGTGACTACTGACTCGGCAGACGGAAGGAGTCACACCAAGGAATCCAAAGATTGACTGATTTACTTGCTTGCTTACTCTGGAGGAGTTACAAAGAAACTTTGATCCTCTGCTTCTTTCCCCAGATGGCCACAATGCGCAAGGCTGAATCAGCCAATCCCAATCCCCCAGATGGGTGACAGGGCCCCAAGCATCTGCGCCGTCATTCTCCTGCTTTCCCCAGACCGTTAGCAGGGAGCTGGATAGAAAATGAAGCCACTGGGACTCAAACTGCTCTCCCTATGGGATGCCAGTGACACAGGCTATGGCGTCAGCAGCTACCCCACAGTGCTACAACTTGGATATGAGCCCAGGGAAACTTATTTCAGACTTCTGACCTCCAGCATGGAAAATTCTAATTATATTTTGAGTCAACCCAAAACACTAATTCATGACAACAGCAACATGAAACAAAAAAGTTTAAAATCTTTTTAAAAATTATTAAATATAAACAAGCAGAAGATGACAGCAGAAACACTTTTGTAAATGAGCCTGTTTTACTCTGCTGACAGTCCCTGCACAGAGACAGCCTAGCAGCATCCTTTCTTACACACCGTGACCTCCTACCAGTAGGGGAAAAGTCTACTTCACAGAATAAACTAGAAGAGAACAAAACTTTCTTTCACTTTCAAAATGGGAAAACTTGTTGGTCACTTTTTGTGGGTGAGAAAAGGGTCTTCTAGAATTTTAGATTTGAAGTAAATGTTAACACATCTTGTAATAAGGTGCAACCTCATTGAGGTATCAAAATCTAGTTGTTGAGATACTAAGAGTATAAGACAACGGACCTGTCACTTCTCTTGCCTTTTGAAACCTATCTGAATGATTAGAAGCTTTTCTCTAGAAAGTGTTTTCAAAGTATTTTGCATTATAGATAAGGCTTCATGAATGAATTTTAAGCCAAAACAAATATGAAATTTTCATTAGAAAATAATAATGAAGACTCTTCTGGATACAAAATGTTTCAAATATTTGCATTCTAGGATCATATTTTTTACTGCTGCAAAGCGTATCCTGTCCCGTAAGCACTTCCTATGTGAGATGGTTCTGGCATCACCCCCATCCTCCTCACTACTCCTCTTACCCTCCTACGTGAGATGGTTCTGGCATCACCCCCATCCTCCTCACTACAATCTCTTACCCTGGACCCAACTAGTCTCTCAGGATCTTTCCTACATGTGTTCAGAACTAAAACTCATGATGCCACTGAAATCCAAACGACGCAGGCAACATCTAACTCGTTACTCTACAGGCTTACTCTCAGTAATTCAGTTAGAACTTGTAGGCTATTAAGTTACATCTATTCAGCTAATTTCATTGAACCAAAGTGCAGAATTTACATAGGTTCCTATTACACTGTACTCACTAGTTCAAATAATCAGACACACACTGGTAACAAAGTACTCTTTGGGCAGAAGTATTCAATTAGCAATAAACCCAGCTGGCTGCACTATCTCCCAGATCGCATTTCACCATGTTGTCTGCAACAACAGCATGCCTGGGCCTGACAATGTGCTTTTCTGAATTCAAGAGATGATTATTATGGCTTCTATCATGCAATCCTATCAAAAAGGAAATGAAGTCAGTCTGGTAAGTCACTTAACTGGAGTTTCAGTTTCCTCATCTATAAAAAGAGGAAGTTGGACTAGATTCTTTTAAGCTATAAAATTCTATGATTCTAAAGAGATTTTATCAAGTTGTATAAAGATACTGAAATAAACAAGGAAAGCTGACCCATGTGGGAGAGGTACCTTGTCCTGAACAGATGAGCGGGGTGAAGAAGTGTGTGTAATCTCACACTTATGATCCATAACCCAGAGGGGATTCGCTCTCACTTCTCTTTTCTCATAAACTAAGGCTTCAATTCAGACTTTACCAATTCACTTGGGATCTGTCAGACAGGTTCTGGAATAGAGCTTAACACTGTGGAGTCACTGAAAAAAGAAACTTGATAAGCAAATGAATAATGAAACAATTACTTTTAAGCCCTTCAGAAATATGTGGTTTCATGCAACCGCCGAGGCTGCAGAGTACTGTCATTACACAAGACATCTGCTTGGCTTCGGCTCCAGTTTGTTCATACATTTCAAGATAGGAAAGCAAAACAATTTTTAATGTATTTTTCGTCATATTTTTCCAATTTTCAGATGACCCTTCCTTTTTCTCACCAAGGTTTTATCCAAAAAGCAAAATGTATCTGAGTGGTGTTTGAATGGGGAATGATATACAGCAAAATAAACTAAAGATGTGTGTCCATTTAGGTTTTCTTCAGAAGGGATCTCAAGCATTCCTGAGCGATCTTCTTTGCTCCTTGACAGGACAGGTGAGAATCTTATGCACATGGAAAATGGCTTGTTGCTGTGTCAGAACGCTCAGTACACACCCTCACTACCTAAGGCTGTGTCTGCTGTTGTCATGGTCCCTAGGAAGGTGCTAAGGAAGGCCCCTCAGCTGGCGGTGTCACACAGAATGGTTCCCCCACCAGCACCATGAATGTTGAGCTGCTGGCAACATTTTCAACCATTCCTTAAGAATGCTTGAACATGGGTCCAGCATGATGACCTAATGGCTAAAGTCCTCACCCTGAATGCGTCGGGGTCCCATATGGGTGCCGGTTCTAATCCCAGCAGCCCTGTTTGCCATCCAGCTCCCTGTTTATGGCCTGAGAAAGCAATGGAGAACAGCCCAAAGCCTTAGGATCCTGCACCCACGTGGGAGACCTGGAGAAAGCTGCTGGCTCCTGGCTTCGCATCAGCTCAGCTCCAGCTGTTGCGCTCACTTGGGGAGTGAATCATCAGACGGAAGATCTTCCTCTCTGTCTCTCCTCCTCTCTGTATATCTGACTTTGTACTAAAAATAAATCTCTAAAAAAAAAAGAAAATGCTTGACCACGAGGCTTCCAGCCTCTATATAGTAAGTATGACCATATTAGAGACGGATATTCTTTAGCTTTCCAAGAATAAAGTACCAATGCCAAATTTCACATATTATTTTAAAACATATGACTTTCAAAAACCTTTTTCAGACTACATGATTTATCAAAATATGGACTATCTACCTCTTTATATCCCAGCCTTAGCTGGTACACATTATTTCTGCATTAGAAGAAGAAAATGAGGCTCAAAAAGACCAGTAGAATGTCAGTGGGAAATGATGGTTCAATACAAGGCTGTATGCAGGGTATTCCTATTCACATCGCACTCAGAGTCTATCATAAACACACAGCCCAAGACCCTTCACAATTAATAAAGCAGAAAGCACAGTGTATAAACTTAGAGCAGTATGCAGTGAAGACATAGTCATAGGCTTCTTGTGTAATAAATCAAAACTTTTTGAAAAAATGTGAAGTATCACATGAAAGTTAGCTTAAAGAAATACAGATTAGACAAAAATCTATAAAACTTTTGAAAAGTGCGCATTTTAGGTGCTGGGGATAAATATTACATCGACATCTAGAACAGGGTAGGACATTTCAGGCAGGGAAAAGAACATGTCCTTTTGGCCAAGGGAAAAGACAAGGCATCCCACATGAAACAGCTAACTTAGGCAACCTAAATAACTAACAAAAACAAAAAACAAACAAACAAAAAACAACAAAAAAGAAAAATTCAGCTTTGGCTACCTGTTCATGCTGGGTCTCCCACATTACTTGAAGGAGTTCCAGGGTGGTCTCTGACCTGTTCATTCTGGGTCTCCCACATTACCTGGAGGAGTCCCAGCGTTGGTCACTGACCTGTTCATGTTGGGTCTCCCACATTACCCTGAGGAATCCCATGAGGTCACTGAAAGCTCAGCTTCCCAGGCTTGAACTTGGGAAGATCTGATTCTGTGAGTCTATAATGAGTCTAGTAATTTTAATTATTAAAAAAGAACAAGTGATTTTTATCAGCCTGGAAGTTTAAGACGCCCTAGACTAAAGGTCAGAGTTGGCAAAAGGGAATTATGGAAACACAATCTTGAAACAATAACCCAAAGAATTTGACCTCATTTTTATACTCAAGATTTTAAGTTTCAGAAAAGTTATTTTCATAGTCACACATCTAAGGAACAAAAGAACAAGACTTGTTTGTAGAATGCTGAACAATCACAGGCAGATGTAATAAAAGTCTGAGCAGAAGCAGCAGCAAAATAAATTCAAAGGAAAAATGGATCTCGGATAAATTTTAGACGAAAAATTAAAAATAGAAAATCAGAACTGACTCTAAAGTTCATCACTGGAGGATATACATACCAGAAATAGAAAGCACAAAACAAAACAGATACACGCTTGGAAAAGGACAATGAGTTAAACCTTGGCTAGGGTTTGGGCGAGAGAGCTAGCCAAGAGGGATTAAGTTTATCGTTTAGCACCCATCATTATGTCAGAGGAGAAAAATATGATATGATACATACTGAGATAACAATATTTACTTGATAACGGACTGTGAATTTTAATTTTTGGGCTGACAGCAAAGATTTGACTTGTCTTTCTGGACGGAAGTGTTTCTCACATGTAAGAGAAAATACAGAGCGAGTTGATACACTTTGTGGTGGTGGTGTACTTTCACATTCCAATCTTCCAACAAGCACAAATTACATCTAGAGTATAAATTTACACTATTCAGTGTAATTGAAACATAATTTTTTTTTTCTATTTTCTACAATGGAAGACATCAGAAAGAAGACAAGCTTTCAACACTTGATATGCTGTTGTGGTAAAATGGAAAAAAAATCAACTGATTTCCTACTGAAGTCAATCTCAAAGTAACTGTGAACAAAACTTACTTTAGACCAGAAATTCAACTTCACAAACAAACAGGTAGAAGCATGAACTCCTTCCTCCTACCCTTGCGCTCCAAGGCTATGCAACCCACCATCCAGGACCGCATGAGAGTTAGGGAAGGCAGTGGAAAATTTCACTGGATACAGCAAGCAGCCTCCCAACAAGGAATAATTTACAACTGGTGAAACTTCTGACAAGCTGGTCTTGATGCCTTGTACACAATTCGCAGTTATAATAAAGATCTAAAACACTTACAAAAAACCTAAAGTCAAAAATCTGATTCTTTCAACATGATCTGGGTTCAACATGTGACTTAACCTGAGTATGTCAGGTTATAAACATAATAGTGATAAAGACATCTATATTGCAGGGCCGTTGTAGGGACCAATAAGATTAATGTTTAGTTCAGTTCAATGATGGGAAAATATATCAGTATAGTCGGGAAGCTCCTCAGAGGTCTTAAATGGAACATCACGGAAGGAGGCATTTAGCTCTCTGCCAGAGTAGGAGTTGAGGGAAGGTGGCAGATGGGGGCAGAGAGGAGGCGACAAGGCTGTTAAATTTTAAAGAAAAACAGAATGTAGACACAGGAAAGAGCAGATGTTGGACAAAAGGAAAAAGAAGGAAGGGGAAGCTGAAGGGAAGGCATGGATATGGAGGGAAATTTGACATCTTCACAAAATCACAATGAAGGGAACCCTGGCAAGTCCCAGATCTAACATCTGTAGTTTTGTCCATTCACACATACGCTAACAGAATCATGACATACAGTAGTGCTTTTATTTTTAATGAGGTAGAACTTGAATCACGTGAAGTTAATAATTTGACACCTTTAAAGAGACTGATTTCTGATACTGAAGTGTCAGAATGAGTGCTGAAGTTGATGAAGAAAAAGGTCTCATATAACATTAAATTTAGTTTTGATAAGCTGAAGTCTAAAGAATTTATGAATGAGGGATAAGATACCCCCAAAATAATTAGCTGTATCTTCTAAAACTTAAAATATTGATGTCCAAATAGCAGGTAAATGAAACCATAGTATCAAATAACTCACAGATGTCATAAAGAGCAAGAAAAATTACGAACATATTATTTCCCACAGATGTACATATCAGTCCAGTTTTAATGCTAACAGTGCAAGTGGAACGCTGCCTACACACCCAGCATCTGTCTAGCAAAACCATGCGCATTAATAAATAAAATGCATACAGATATAGTAGTAAAGAAAAATATAATAATAATGTGCTTCTAAGGTCTTATTATTAGCTCTGTAAGAAACAGACGACTGTGAAACAACTAAGGCAGCACTATGTTATAACTTAAAGGATCTCAGCAAGACTTCGAATCTAATCATTTGGGTTTCAGAACTACATTGTAAAAACCTTAGAGGATTATTTCCTGGGATGATGACAAAAACAACGGAACCACTGCTTGAAACAGTGACTTGATACTGTGCTTCTGTGATGACTCTTGTGACGAGCGTGGAACTGAGGAAAACCAACTTTTGGGTCTGTTGGAAGGACTGGAAGAACGAAAGTTTGAACACAATGTACCTGCTTGCAGTTCCCAGCTACAGACACTTGTGGGTTACGTGACTCTGAACAGACTGTAACCTATCTATGCTTCAATTTTTGTCACAAGGGTAATAATACCCATCTCAAAAGGAATGGGAGGAAATGAAATCAACAAAATACATGTTATTAACAGTAAGATGGATGTAAGTATTTTAGCTTGTATCTATTATGATAACCATCAGCAGCAGCATTTGGGAAATCAAACAAATAGCAATGGAAATCTGAATAAATTCAAACACTCAAGAAACTTCTAGTTTTTACAAAAATATGCCAAAATTTGAAATAATAATTTCAATACATATTTAACAAAATTCATTTAAAAAAATAATTATATTTAACAAAAATTATAGACAATTTTAGGAGGTGAATTATCTCAAAAGTTGCAATATTACAGCAGGAGATAATATTCAGAAGATAAGTTTAGAGATTACCTGACTAACTCGATTTACTTCTTCCTCTTCTTCCTCAGCTTCCTCGCCAAATGACAGCAAACTAAAATTTCTAGTTAAAAAAGAGGACAAAAGAATGAAAAGAAGAAAATTAGGAAGAAAAAGATATATAAAACTTTATCTTACTTTCCAAAACAACAGAATATATTGTTGGAAAAACACGTTATTACACAGAACTACACTATATTTTCAGTATGCTAAGCCTTTGCTGTAAACCACTGATGTTCCATTCATTATAAAAAAAATTAATGACCATAAAGATGATCAAAATAAAAGAATTTTAAAAAAATTAATGAGCAGAAATCCATCCTGAGCATTACCACTGAATACACTGAATTAAACATGACAGAAATCACTAAACTGTTTCTATTTATCAAAACTGCCGGCAAAACAGAGATTTCTCAAAATGAATAAGTGTACAACTCTAAGAACATTAAAAATGGGGAACAATCAGTTTAGAATTGGTAAAACACATCAATACGTTAAAGTTAACAAGGTTACACAAAACTGCCAGGCAAGAAAACACTGGCAATAAACTTTGAATAGTATAAAAATAAAGAGTGGGCAAGAAATCATTTTCGTCTTTCGAAAACTAGCAGTAAACAAGGAGTACCACACATCCCTAATATATTCTGAGAACAAAACAGAACTCACACCAAAACGCCAACTTTGTCCAGATAAATCAGGTGATGAAACGCCGCATAGGAATAGGAGACGGCAAGCTTCCCTCCAGACACAAATCAGTCAACAGCAAAGAGTGAGGGCATCCAAGGAGATCAAACAGACAAGCTCCACTTCTATAGAAAGTTATTTTGCATCAACTGCTTGTTAAAGTGTCTGGCTAATGACTTAACAGGATATTCAGGGAAGAAGCAAATATGTATTGAATAGCTACACTACTGCGTGCCTTCCACACAGCCCTGATGAGTTCCTCTGTGTAACCATCAGGTATTTTACTTACTAAAATCTTTCTATTCTAAGCCAAGGCAACTGAAGTTCAGGAAAATACTGTTTCTCATGAACTGTGTTTGTCAGAATCACATTCAGAAATAGGACTCTAAAATCTATAAATACAACAAAATCCCTAATAAGAATGCTACAGTTCAGTAAACAGCAAATTGAACTCCAATCCTATTTAATAACATTCACAATATTAATAAGATAAAGAGACTTAACACAAAATACTGAAACTTATTTTAAAAAATTACTATTTTTTGAAGAATATCTTTAGGAAATAATCCAGAATATTACATAAACCTTTTGTGTAATAAAATGTTCTTAATATGACTATTTTTACAGCACCAAAAAGTGGTGGAAAATTTAAATTACAGTCTCTAAAAATATTCTCTACTTTCCAAAGGTTTCACAGGTAGTGACTGTTCATTGTAAAAGTTAAAATAAGTCTCTCTACAACTCACTTATTTGACTGATAAGTTATTTAGTTATAAGAAAAATAAAGTAAACCAAATGAATTAGCATTGCTTTTCAAGTGGAAGGCAGATCTCTCCAGTGGGATTACTTTGTGCCCTTGGCTTTCAGCTTCTTTTCCTCCTCTTCTGGTTTTTCTTTCTTTGGCTTTTTGATTTCCCTTGGAATGATGTCATCAAATGGATTAAACAAAACCTACAAAAAGGAATATTTTGAAAACATTATCCCACTTTTTTTTTATTCATTTCACAAAAAATTAAAAACCGTATTGACTGGGCACTGACATTAGAGTCAGTGCGTTCTTACCCACACAAATATTTATAATACAGTGAGACATTTGCACAAAGTATTTCCCCTTCCATGGCCTCATTGGATTCTGGCAACCATCTTTTATTATATTAAGAAAGTGATATTGTATTTTGTCTCCTTTTTGCGATAGGAAAAGTATTTAAGAAAACGTAAATGATACAGAGAAACAAACTGAGGTGTTTTCATCCAACATCAACGCTCCTAAGCCTTGCTTACTCAACAAAAGGTCACGATTAAATTCTCTAAGATGTCATTTCTTCAGGCTAAATAAACCAAATTCCTCTAACGTTCTAGTTAGAGTTAAGCTTTTCAATCACTGGATTTTCAGCTACAGTTTCAGCTTTGAGTTCAAAACACTTAATTTAAAATATCCTTCATCAGAAATTGTGCCTAAATAGGCAAAGAAAAAAAAAACTGTGATTTTTATTTAGTAAAACATCTTCATCTAACAGCCTAAAAAGAGTAGTAACCAATTCCTCTTAAATGACCATTTCAGTGCTACATCCCCTACGATTACACTCCCTACCTCACAACTCCTTATTTTGTGTGGGTTCCGTGGCCTTTCATCAGCATCGATGTCCACTTCCGTCAGCCGCAGCATGTTATATACTGTATCCCCTGTAACCTTAGCAGACCAAACAGAAAACGCAATTGCAAAGTACTGCACTCAGCTTTTAAATTAAGAGGAGTCTTTTTGAAATAAAAAAAACAACTTTCAAAATAATTTAAAAGAAAATCTCACATGATTACATAACAGCTTGTGTATTAAATCATACAAAGAAAATATCTTTATCTTTATGAATAAGCTTCTTGGGAAAGGCCCAATATCTACTTAAGATCAGCTTTTGCTAAAATAAAAATACAGTGCCAGACAACTTCTTACTGAATGGTCATTTTGCATTCAAACAGGATCCACAAGTTTAGATTCAGGCAGAATGAGCAAAATAATAACAATAGCGTAGTAAGCGCTCTGCAGATATTACTTGAGTTAAATCTTATAAATGTCTACAAATAGGAACTATCCTTTTCTTCCCTACACAGATGTGGAGACACACTCAAAGAAGGCAGAGAGCCAATACTTCTAACACGCTGTATGGTGTCTCTAATGTTAGCTTTAAAACACCAGTTGCAAAAACTGGTAGGAAATGGCAACTTAAATCTCATTTTTTAAGACACTCTGATATTTTAAAAATAATGGAGCAAAGGAGAGAATTTACAAATATCCCACCACCTGCTTTTGAGTGGGTCACAAGAATGTGTCGGTGCCGATTTCCTAAGCCATGATGTGAGGAGTTAAGCAGTAATACCGGGTTTTTTTCATGCCTTCAGTACTATTTAGTTAGCTTTTGTGAAACTTTTTAAAATATCATTTCTTGAACAAGCTTCTCCAACTGCACAAAGTTGTTCATTCCCTTCCATCATCACAAAATCTAGTTTTGCCCAGGATACAGGAGAAACACTTCTTACTGAGCCAGCAGGGGTGGGGGGGGCGGCTGACAGATGGTGCTCTCTCCCACGCCTAACAGTAGGCCCCAAAACGGTCACTTAGGAATACACTGGAGAAGGCAGGGGATTGAGACAAGATCCCCTTTCAAAGAGAGGTCCTGCCAATTCCACAGGAAGGACATGCCCCCGATGACTCTTGAGTGTATGCAGGATTAAACAGGTGTTGACATCTCCCACATTTCAGAGTCAATGTTACTCTCACTTTAAAGATGAGGGAATTCAGCATTAGTAAAATCAACTTTAGAGTACTAAATGTTATTACTTAAGTGTCTTTCTAAAAATGTAAAAACAATATTGGTTGAATACCATGGTTTCTAATACCAATATGATAGTTTTAAAGAAAAAAATCGAGTCAAAACTAATGATTGATTTGAAACACAGAGAAACACACACACACACACACGTTTTTGTATTTCAACACTTTCTTTTAAAAATAAGAAGTAAATATGCCCAGGAAAAAAATTTTTATGAAGAGAGTTCCTAGAAAAGTTGGTCACAGATATCATAAATTAAGGAATAAGATAGAACCAACGACCGAACTATAAGTTTAACAGAAGCAGACACAAACCTTTCCAAAGATGGTGTGTTTGTTATTAAGTTCATCTGCTCGGCCCAACGTGAAGAAAAACTGGCTGCCATTATCATGAGGACCAGCGTTTGCCATGGCAACCAGTCCTCTCCTATTAAAACGCAACCGGGAGTGAAATTCATCCTGAAGTACAAAGAAAGATTGAGAGACTGTGCTCAGTTAAGAAATACTTCACATTCGAATTGTTCACCTGGCCCACACAATCCTCGACTACTTCTCATAAAAAAGTGAAAATTCAACGGACATTTTAAGTATCATCAAGTCCAATATTTCTACTTCTACTGCTCTTGAACAGAAATCACTATCCTATAAATACATTCAAGACACGCAGACAAAGATCAGCGTATTTGTGGAAGGTGCCTGCCTACGCGCATGAATAGGGAGGGTCCTCAATTGGAAACAGACTATTTCCTGTGACTCATTCCCCTAATTCTTATCCCTGAAAAGCAATCTAAACTTTTAAAATCTATTTTTCAACAAAAAACGTTGAAGCTTCATCGTCTTCAATGATCCTTACCATCTCATTATAAATGTCATAAAACAATTTCTTTCTGAAAAATAAATTAATCTGTTCTGATTATGTTATGTGATTGCACTGTGTTTTTAAAAGTCCCAAGTTCAACCTTCCCTGAACTAATAACTGGTCCAATTTGCTAGTTTCGAAACAGTAGCAATAAGCCTTTGTCAGCCGATTCTCTCACATGATAGAGCTACGTAACCTATACGTTGGAATTTCCATCCAGACTTGATATTGTACCATACATAATGTGGCCACAAATGTAATCACTGGTTTTCGGAAATCAAGTTTTTTTTCTTTAATAAGTAATTCTCAAGAAATCTGCATGCAATGAATTATTTGTGTGTGTGTGTGTCCTGTATTTCACATGACCTAACAAAAAACTTAACAAACAGGTGTAGTACATGAAAGTAAGAAAGCAAAAAAATTTCATCAGGAAGGAATTGTCCAAAAAAGTTATTCTATTATACTAATAATAGAATAAAGGTATGTTTCCTAGTAGATGAAGGCAGTAAAACCATGAGACATCTCTTCGGTAACCTGACACCCACAGTTTTTCAAAATCACATTTTCTAAGGAAATGAAAGCAAACAGTTCAAGTATTTTTCTGAAGAGTCACACAGTTCCTCAATAGGAAATGAAAAGAAACTCGTTTTCAAAAACTCCCACATTCTAAGAGCTTTTGATGTTTGTTCATGCAAGGAACAGCATATTGGTACCATCAAGTTAATAATAATAACAGTTTTTACTTGAACCTACAGTTCTTAATATCTAAATTATGATATTGACTATTTTTTTTTCTTAAACCTATGGCTGATAGCTAAGAAATCACTGACTTAATATATCTTTTTCTAAAACTGATTTTGTTACTTTCATCTTTTATGGTTTTCCATTGTGATATGTGTCGCTGTCCCGCAGCGATAGACTTGGTGCACGGAGCCGATAATAACACACGTGGACCCTGACTGATGGTCAAAAGCCGAGGTTTATTAGTGGGATCAAACTTTATACACTGAGGGCCATACAGGATAAGGGAGGAAGTATTGAGCTCATCAACAAAACCATCAATGCTTTTGTTTGGAACTCTTTTGTCTTGTATATTCCACCAGGTGTTCTCATATACATACTCTCCACTCAACTGTTCTTATGCAAATGATATCCAATAAGGTATACAAAAGGTAGCCATTTGGTTATTCTCCTCCAAATATCCAACCAACTGTAATCCTGTGCTCGCTGACCTTTTAGGGTCACAATGTCCTCCTACAGGTATGTATTTTGTGCTGTAAATTACTGCATATGGTTTAAGATGTCTTGTCCTGTGGGTAGAACCTAATTGTGTAAACGCTAAGTTTACATGCTGAAGCCCTAGCCCCAATGGGAGTGACCTGGGTCCTTGAGAGCATGGTAAAGGTTACAACAAGGTCACAATGAGCCCCTCATCCAAAAAGGACCTTATACAAAGAACTTATCTTCTCTCTACTGTGAGGATTATCAGGGAAGGCAGGGAACAGCAAGCCAGAAAAACAGACCTTACCAGGAATCAGAAGGGCAGGCACCTTGATCTTACTATATGAGAAAGGCATTCCCACTGCTGAAGCCACCCAGGCTGCGGTATGTAGGGATTGCGGAATGAGCAGTCAACCACATATGCCACTTCTTGTTTACACAGATATTTTAAAGTAGAAGCACATATTCGCTATTGGAATAAAGGATTTACAGATCTGCAGCTATTACAGACATTAGGAGACACACTGTGATGTCTGTATTTTGAATAGCTTTTGCAGGACCCCACTGAGTTCCACCTGATTTCAATCTAGCATAAACGCTTACAGTAAGACTACTTAGGAAGAATGCTTGGTAGGACAAATGTTGCTCTTTATGCTGTATAATCTTAAGTATATGACATTTTGTGTATCAACATGGAGTTTTTTTTTTTTCTTTTCTTACGGTCCATAATCATTTCTGATTAAGCAATCTAAGTTGACTTGCCTTGAACGGGGCTCCATAGATAGACTCGCCACCAGTCCCTGTACCAGTAGGATCTCCCCCTTGAACTATAAAACCAGGCACAACTCGATGAAAAATGGTGTTATCATAATAAGCTGCAAAAGAAATAAAAATAATTAAAAATGCCTAAGATTAAGCCAATCGTCATCAGAGCTAATATACAAGTATATCCAATATTTCCTTTTCCAGAATGTTAATAGGCTTCCCTATTTCTTATAAAATACCTACTTTCCAAACAGCACATATTTCTGCAGAAACCATGATGATTGTTGTTTGTAGTTCTACATTTCTCTCAAACTCTGAAAGTACTGTTTTCAAAATAAAAATCTGAGTATCTTAGTACAGATCAGGGGTTGTAAACTGAACAAAGAACAGCACCAGCTGGATGTCCTATGGACCTCTGGTCATGTTTGGAACTATCTGGTTACCAAAACTAGAGGAGCCTACTGGCATCGAGAGAGAGAGAGAGAGAGAGAGAGAGAGAGAGAGAGAGAGAGGGAGAGAGAGTGAGAGAGAGAGAAAGAGAGAGAGAGGGGGAGTTGTATGAAACATAATTATACTGGTTTTGCAATTTCGCTCTCCTGCAAAACTTGAGCTTTTAATTCTTCACATTTTCTTCTGTTTCTCAGCTTTGGTAAGAGTTCCTTGAGGCCCCTCTGATGGTACGAGCTGCCTGACGCCGTGTCCTTCCTGCCTGCCAGAGCAATCACTCACAATGGTCTTTGCACATGTTTCTTTCTCAAGTATTTTTTGGCAGATTTTTTGTACTTCTGAGGGGAAGGGTGAGGGGTAAGAAAAGACAGTGTTCTGAGCATTGCTTCATGTCTTAAATATCACCCTAGTGTTTATCTGTTTGTCTTAATTAATACTATTTGGAGAGTTCTTGCTAAACCATACTAAAGGTATTAGAGATTCTCTTTCACACCTCGTGTCTAACCCAAAACTCTATTTTCTGATGCCCTGAATACCACTGGTAGTTTCTCAAAAATCAGACAAAACTTAGAACGATCATGATCTGTCACCACTGAAAATGCGTAAAACCCTACGTCATGTATTCTAGAAGCCAAGGAGGAACTGTAAAGAGGAATGCTTGGTTCCCTAAGAGAATATTCTGAGGGGAAAAAAAACATTCAGGTGGATGCATGATACTCTAGTTTTTGTTTTTAAGGAAGCAAAAATGGTTTGTGATGCGAATCAAACAAACAAAAGAAAGAGAGCTAGAGGTTCTGATGATAATAATATCTCTGAATGCTACATAACAGGCTTTGTGGAGAAGAACTGTGAAGACACTGAAAAGTGTATAGATCTCAACAATAAAAAGAGAGAAAACGTAGCACCAGCATGAGGCTGTATAAGACAGTGGAAACAGCAAGCAAATGCATAAAGAAACCTTCTACTCAAGGTATTTACTAAACGTATGTGGTTAGAACAATGACAAACCAATTAGAAGAAGCTAAGAAACCAAGCAACCCGTAGGCCCAGGGGCTCAAGCATCAGCTGAACAAATAAGAGGGGAAAGAAAATAAACATGCAGGAAACCAAGATCCAGTCACTACAGTGCAGGCATTCCGGAGAAGCAATGGGGAAACTTGATTTTATACTGGCTTCGCTGCAGCCCACAATGGAAGGTCTCAGAAAGAGATCCATTAAATAATGAGATTCGTAAATTAGTGAGAAAAGGAGAAAGAAATGGCCAGAGTTCTAAATTTAATAACTACTTGGATGAAAGTATCACAGAGAAGTAGCGGAGATCCTGGAGAGTCTCCACATATAAAGAGTGAGAGAGTAGAAGATGACAAAGGAGACCAAGAGGGATCCAAGGAGCTGCTGAGCTACAGTTCTCTGTGAAAATGCCATCTGGGGAGAACGCTTTACCTTCTGCTGCCTGGCACACTGAGTAATACCCCATGACTCATACCGAGGCTGACCGTCAGCAGGTGCATGTGAGATCAGTCTTCAAGGCTGTGCAAACTCTATTTCAGTTCCTTTGCACCTTAGCCAGTTTCTCCTACAGAAAAACGTCCGGGATTGTGATTACCTTCCAAACAAAGCTGAACAAAATTTCTGCAGGCTTTAGGAGCTTCCTTGGACCATAATTCTATGTCAATATCTCCAGCTGTAGTTTTCAGTAAGACCTGTAGAAAGAATAGTACATCATCTCAGAGGACATCAAGCGGACAGCCCCATCCCTAGGATACTGGTGTAGTCTGGCAGCTGGGAGTGGCTCCCTCCCTTCTCCCCTCCCCTCCCTCCCCTCTCCCCACCCCACACAGGAGGAAAGGAAACTGGGAGCATTCACCCATCCATCTTCCCCCACATCAGCACCTTCCCCACTCAGTGCGGTGGGTCTCATGGGCCTGCATGTTTGTCAACTACACGAACAACATCACAAATAAAACTAAAACCAAAAAAATTTAAAGATATAATATTAAAAAAGAATATCATGTCATTAACTGAAACTATCATTTTTCTTGACAATCAGTTGAACAAGTATTCAACTATTCAATTATTGATTTTTCACTTTTAACATATTAGAAATTTTGCTTGGATTTTGTTAATATATTCCTTAGCCCTTAAAGAATTGTAAAAGAACCAGAACTATAAGTGTATAACTTTTTTTGGATCTATTATGCTTCTTCTACAAAAAGAAGTATATTTCTTGAACACCTTCAATGTGTCAACTTCTAAGTATATTTCTTGAACACCTTCAATGTGTCAACTTCTATGTTGGATGTTTTATCTCATCAGCGCAAACAAAAAGACAGCTTCTATTGCTGCCATTTTATTATGCAAAACAGACTCAGATCCAACGTCTCATAGTGCATAACTTCAACCAAAAGCTGCTTAGCTTCAAAAATCTAGACTTTTCTCTAGAACTACAAAGCCCTTCACCTATTGTATACTATACTATACTATACTATACTATACTATACTATACTATACTATACTACACTACACTACACTACACTACACTACACTATACTATACTATACTATACCATACCATGCCATACTATAACTAGAAGAATACTCCTCAAGTTCGGGGACCTTCAAAACAACACGGCCACACTCCCTAGGCTCAACAGATTTAAATACAAAACAACAGAAGCAATGGTAACAACCCAATCTAACTTGCTCTCCCTGTCCTGGGATGGATGTATCTGGGATCCGCACTGAGCCCCTGGAGAGCTCCCTTAGCCTCAGGATGCACTGGGAACAGACTGCGGCTCCTTTCCTGATCTTCCATGAGGCTCTACGTATCGCCCCGTCACAGACTGCTTCTCAAAAGACAAGATTCTGCTCTACCTCGTTATCCCCTTGTACAGCTGAAATGCAGCACTACTGTTAGAAGAAACCTAGAGAGGTCTCCTCTTGCATTCCTAAAGTGATGATTCCAAACATTAGTGCGTGTGCCTCTCCATAGCAAACAAACAAAAAGGGGAGTGGTGGAGAGAGAAAGTAAGGGATTAGAGCACACACCCAAAATACACACATTAAAACACCTTACACTCTACATTGCATGTGTTTTACTAAAAATAGATGTACTATACCGCATGTATTGTATTTCAAAATCACAGAATTTTATAAGATTATATAAAAGATACTTTGAGTAATTCTTATTTTAGCTGTACCTCACTAAGGTACGACAAACCTTTTTTTTTGCAACAGCTTTATTGAGATTTATTGTCCATATATCAAACATTTTATCCTTTAAAAAAATATATGTATTTTTATTTGAAAAGCACATTTACAGAAAGGACATGAGATAGAGATCTTCCATCCATTGGTTCACTTCCCAAATGGCTGCAATGCCCAGAGCTGGGCTGGTCCAGAGCCAGGAGCCTGGAGCTTCTTCTGAGTCTCCCAAGCGGGTGCAGGCACCCCCGAATTTAGCCCATCTTTCATTGCTTTCCCAGGTGCTCTAGCAGGGAGCTGGATGGGAAGTGTGGCAGCCAGGAAGTGAAGCAGTCCCCACCCCCTTCAGATGCCCTGTTACGCCACGGCAGCAAGCCTCACATCTTATCCTTTTAAAGCGAAAATTTCAGTGGTTTTTAGTACATGTAAGAACTCTATAATCACCACCACTATCGTATTCCAGGACATTTCATAACAATGAAAAGAAATGCTGTAGCCATTAGCAATCACTCCTTCTCCCTTGGTAACCACTAACCCACATAAATGTGCCTTTAGACGGCTCACACGCGCACAATCCCACAATCTGTGGCTCTTTGTGCTTGCTATCTGTCACTTAAGCAATATTTAAATTATGGAAGTCTACCTTCCTGTTCAAATGTCTTGAAAAGTACATTGTATTCTGGTAAATAATTGAAGAAACACTGTATGCAAGGATTTTAAACAAGGTTCACAATGAATAATAATAAATAAAAATCCATATTTCAAATGGCCTTCATGATAATTTCTCATGTTGCTTCATGTTGAGGCATTAGCAGTATCTTTTTTGCACCTGCTTATATCATGAACACTGACTTCAATATGAAATCTGTAGGGCTGATTAATGTTGGTACCATTATCTACAAATCCTTTTACCCAGCATCAACAACAATTACAAGGGGCCCAGCACTGTGGCTTAGTACTCTAAGCCTCTTCCTCTGGCACTGGCATCCCATACAGGCACTAGTTTGTATCCCACTTGCTTCATTCCCTATTCAACTTCCTGTTTAAGGCTTGCCTCAAGTCCTTGGGCCCCTGCACTCAAATGGGAAACCTGGGAAGAAGTTCCTGGCTTCAGATGGGCTCAGCTCTGGCCATGGCGGCCACTTGGGAAGTGGGAACCAGCAGAAGGAAGAACTCTCTCTCACTCTCTGTAATGGCCTTTCAAATAAAAGTAAAAACATTCAAAAAAAAAAAATTACAGGGCAGACACAAGTGATAACTGTTAACTAGTGCTTGAGATGCTCTGTGCTCCTGCCCAGCGGTCTGGGATGCAGTCCTAGCCCAGCAGGAGATTGCAGCCTCCTGCTCAGGCAGGCCCCGGGAGGCAGCAGGTCACGGCTGGCGCTGTGGGTTACTGTCACCCACGTTGAGCCTCCTGCTCAGGCAGGCCCCGGGAGGCAGCAGGTCACAGCTGACAATGTGGGTTTCTGTCACCCACGTGGCATCACCCCTGTGCTCCCAGTTTTTGACTCTGGTCTGGCCCAGCTGTGCCTGTCGAAGACATCTGCAGAGTGCAAGAGTAGAAGGGAGGTTTCTGCCTTAAAAATACACCCACCAAAAGTCATTGAATAAGTAACTGACTTTATATAGCATTTTATTTATTTACTTAATTTTTACTGCAAAGTCAGATATACAGAGAGGAAGAGAGACAAAGAGGTAGATCTTCCGTCCGAAGATTCACTCCCCAAGTGACCACAACAGCCGGAGCTGTGCCGATCTGACACCAGGAGCCAGGAACCTCCTCCAGGTCTTATACGTGGCTGCAGCGTCCCAAGGCTTTGGGCCGCCCTCGACTGCTTTCCCAGGCCACAAGTAGGGAGCTGGGTGGGAATAGAGCTGCCGGGACTAGAACCCCGTGCATTCAAGGTGAGGACTTTTAGCCACTAGGCCACCAGGCCAGGCCCTATATGGCATTAAAAAAAAAAAAAAAAGACATTTTTATTGGAAAGGCAGATTTACAGAGAGGAGAGACAGAAAGAAAGATCTTCCACCTGCTGGTTCACTCCCCAAGTTTCCACAACGGCCAAAGCTAAGCTGATCCGAAGCCAGGAACCAGGGGCTTCTTCTGGGTCTCCCAGGTGGGTGTAGGGTCTCCAGGTCTTGGAGCCATCTTCCACTGCTTTCTCAGGCCACAAGCGGAGAGCTGGATGGGGAGTGCAACAGCCTGGACACAAACTGGTGCTCATATGGGATCCTGGTGCTTGCAAAATGAGGATTTTGCCACTGAGCCATCGGGCCAGGCCCTATATGACATTTTTAAAACTCAAGGTCTATCCTTAAATAAAGGAGAAAGTACACCAACAGATGTAGGCTTTTCTCGCTACACCCAGTGAATGGTTTCTTCATACAGCCTCCGGTGTGTGCTCACTGCACTCTGCAGAGCACACTGGTGTAAATCATCCCTCCCCTCTCTCCCTCATGTGTCTGGAAATTGGGTTAACCACACTGAAGTCTTCCACTGAGGAGCTTTGTGATGGTCGCCATGGTGCAATTTCCTTATCTAAACTCAGAGTGATACCTTCACAGGTTTGTTCTAAGAGGGAAATGGGCCATTAAACACAGACTGTTTCTAACAAGACCTGACAAACAGTTCAGTACTCAGAAGATCACAGCCACCGCTGCCCCAAGTATGACTTTCATGCAACTGCTCTTGGCTCTAGGGAGCTTCTACCTACTAAGAAGAATACACATATGGTTTGGCCACTCTGCTTGCCAGAGTTTCTTTAATCGTCTCACCGATACCCAGAGAAGACACGTGGCTCCTTCCTCCTTCAGCCAAGCATTCCCGGCGCCCATTGCTAAAAAAACACATGGCATTTCCATAGGATCACGTTAGGAATACATATATATATACATATATATATATGTTAACATTTTATTTAGATTGATAATACCATGTAGAAATTTCATCTTGGTGAGTTCCTTGCTAGTTCTACTAGTACTGTATCTCTAAGCCAAGTCTTCAAGAGTGAGGTCACAACAGAACTTGGGCACACAGATGAGCAAGAATCTGGGGTCCACTGCGGGGGTCACACGTCAGAGACTTCTGAAAAGGACACAAAGCTTTTGAAGGGGAGAGTTCTGTTCAATGTTTTCAAATATCTATACTTTCAGAACCAAAGTACAGTGCAGAGTGGAAGGATTAAACAAACGTCCACTCAGCAGCCTTGCTATTACACCTGCCTTAAAATATTTCCAGGCCAAAACTCTTGCCAAGCATTTTGCAATGTAGACCTTGGAAGTTTTGACATTTTAAATCAGCCCTATGCTGGAAAAAGTTTCCAAATGTGTTTGAAAGAGACCTCAAGCTGTTTCATCTTCTCTTGCAGCCCTTTCCTATGCAGAAGAAAAATAATATTCATAATTTGTAATTACATTTATTTGCCTGATTGTTGGGTGAACTGTATAATTCACCAAAGAGATTCCAAAATACAAAGAATGGGGCTGTTTTTCTTCCTCCTGTATCCATGAAACATGGCAGCCTGATGTGTACTTGACACATGCGCACTGAGCTTCTCATCTATGGGTAAACTAGGTCTGGTCTGACCAGCAGCAAACAGCCCCAGCTCACTGCTGCCTAGCACTTCTCACGGTAAGAGAATCGCAGCATTCATTCATCGATCACATCAGCAAACATTTGAGCTCCTTCTACCAAGTGTCAAATTCCATTGTAGATGTATGACGCCACCCTCATATTTATACAGTCTACAGGGGCAGAGTAGAGGAAGGATAGAATAAAGAAGTAGGGCCCTGCAATAAAACCCTTGCCTTGAACGTGCCAGGATCCCATTTAGGTGCTGTTTCTAATCCCAGCAGCCTTGCTTCCCATCCAGCTCCCTGCTTGTGGCCTGGGAAAGCAGTCGAGGATGGCCCAAAGCCTTGGGACCCTGCACCTGCGTGGGAGAGCTGGAAGACCTCCTGGCTCCTGGCTTCGGATTGGTTCAGTTCCAGCCATTGCAGCTGCTTGGAGAGTGAACCATCGGACGGAAGATCTTCCTCTCTGTCTCTTCCCCTCTCTGTATATCTGCCTTTCCAACAAAAATATATAAATCTTTAAAAGAAATAAGTAACAAATGCTATAGAAAAGAGCACCTGGACATGAGGGGGCCCAAGGAATGCTGGGATACACGGCATGTTGGAGGCTTGCTATCCTCCCAAAAGGAAGATCATCTTAGCAAGGATGGCATATGAACTGATGGAACAGAGTGAGTTATCTATTCAACCTCCACCAGGCGCTATCAACTGATGGTGACAGTGTCTGAGTCACACAACCAACTGTCAGTGAATAAAAAAAGTCATGCAACAGAATCAGACTTTATATAAATTTAATTTATCCATGGCCAATTAAGCCATCATGTCCTGCCCTTAACCATATACTTTCCTCCCTTTTTTTCTGTTCTCATTGTATGTGTCATATGAACTAGGTTCCAGTTCAAGAACTCAGAGAGTAGGGTCTGGTGCTGTAGCCTCGTGGCTAGAGGTCTCACCTTGCATGCACTGGGATCCCATTTGAGCGCCAGTTCCAGGCCCGGCTGCTCCACTTCCCATCCAGCTCCCTGCTTGTGGCCTGGGAAAGCAGTCGAGGACAGCCCAAAGCCTTGGGACCCTGCACCCGCGTGGGAGACCCGGAAGCGGCTCCTGGATTCGGACCGGCAGTTGTGACCACTTGGGGAGTGAACCAGCGGATGAAAGACGAAGGACGGAAGATCTTCCTCTCTGTCTCTCCTCCTTTCTGTAAATCTGACTTTCCAAGAAAAATAAATAATTCTTTAAAAAAAGAAAAAAAGAATGCAGAGAACAGCTGTCCCACGATTGAGTCCTCCACCTCATCCTGCACACAGTGTGGATGGGAACTGACCAGCAAATTAGGAAAAATTACTCCTCCATCCTAATGTGGGAACAGACCCCGTTCCCCACTCTCTCTGACAGTAGCTCACACTTTCAGGTCGGCTCAGAAAGAAGCTTCCTCCACAAGGCTTCTCCCGACTTCCCCAGCTGTTGGTTCTAAAGTGTCTCCCCATCAACATGGTCTCCCATGCACAAGCGGGCCTCCCAGGCAGGTCGCCAAGTGTTTCTTTAGCTGCCTGTCTCCCAAACGAAATGATAAACTTTTCCTGGGCAACTACCGGCCCGCACCCCCCTCTACCTCCAGCACCTGGCACGGCGCACTCAGCACCCAGCAAGCGGGCGTTCAGCCAATGGCTGGTTGCACAAAGTTTGCAGAAGGAGCGCGCCCTTTGGCGCGCTCATAAGATCCTAGGCGACCCTGCCCGAGCTGCGTTTCGGCTGAGACACGTCCCGTTGTGGACTTTGCCAGCAGTGCCAACTGTCCGGGCACAGCACTAGTCGTGGCTTCTTCCCACTGCAGCATCCCTGAGGTCCCCGAATTCTCACTGGAGGGGACCCCCGCTCTCACCTTCCCGTTCGTGGGAGGCTCCTGGATGTAGATGTTGCTCATCCTGCTCGGGCGACTCTGCTCCTTGCCGAGGACGAGGGCACGAACGCTGTCCGCTATGCGCGCCCCGCTTCCCTGAAGTTAAACGCCCAGTCGCTGCACCTCACCCACAACCACACTGAACTTCCAAAGCTAGCCCCTCACGGACGCCGCCATGTTGCTCCAGGATGCGGACACCGCTGCCTCAGAGAAGAGGGGAGCCCTGGATCTTCCTACCCGGAAAGAGAGCGCCATCCTAAGGCTGCACTAGCTAGCTTTAATGTAATTTGAAAGTTATTTCTTAGCACTATTGAGAGAAATGATCTGCAAGTGTTGCTAGTGCCCACTTCACTATAAACTTGTACAAGTCACACCCCCACCCACCGACGCTGGCAGCAATGGTTCAGGCCATGTGCATCGGCTCGGCGGCTAGCGCGGAAACGGCACCCGCAGCTCCTTGGTTCCGGCGCCGCTGGAGGCTCAGCCTTCCGGGTTGGCTGAAGGAAGAGAGAGCGGCCTCCTGGCCTGAGCGTTGTTCCCGCGGCGGGCGGGAAGCAGACCCTTCTCCAAAACTCGGGGCTCCAGCGACCCCTTGACCGCAGCGGCATGGCAGTCCCAGGTGAAGCCTCCCAGGAGGGCGCTGACGTCCGAGCGGGGCCCGACGGGGTGGGGAGGCGCGCCCCAAGGCTGCTTCAGGCGGAGGCCTGGACATGTCCACTTGGGTTCCCCGGGTAAAGTTCCCACCAGGTCTCGGGATGTCAGGAGCCGCCTCTCAGAGGCCAGGCCGGGAGGCGCGGTAACGAGGCCCCAGCAGGAGGGCGGCCGAGAAGGCCTGATCCTAACCCACTTAGGTACGGCCCCGGGAAGTCGCCGGGGTGAGCCGGGCGCGTGGGGTTCTGCTCGCTGGTGTCTTAACACGCAGACACGCAGTCACGCAGTGGCCTCAGACCCCCCCCCTCCCCCGGTTCTGACTTTGGCCGTGCCTCAGTTTCCCCTCACTGAAACGAAGCAGCGTGTTGGACCCGAGGTTCCCTCCAGGTCTGTACCCTCCCCCTCCGCAGCCACCTGCTTCCGTAGAAGTTGCTCAGGACTTTGCCCTAATTTGCACCAGATGCTGCAAAGCCCTCCTGACACGCAGAAACCCCGACTTGTTCCGCCTTGCCCTTCACGCTCCTAAACTGACCGGCTGCCTTTTCTGAACCTTACTGGTCGCATTACGCTTTTCTATCAACTTGGAGATTGGGAAAGAACTCAGGAGTTTTGGGAGAGGACGTGGGCACTACTAGGTGCCACAGCTTAGGAGAGACAGACACATGGAGAGCAAGAGGGGACGCTACCGTGACATGGTGGGGCTCCCACGGAAAGGGCTCCAAACGGTACAGGGGAAGCCAGAAGGACTTTACAGAGCAGGTGGTATTTAAGGTGGGATCTACAGGTTTGTAAGAGGAGTGGAGGCGAGACTGGGTGCCTAAAGAAGTATGTGAAAGGAAGAAAAGGGTTTGTGATGGAAATCAGAACACACACCCAAAAAATCACACAGCTAAAGTCCGCCAATGGTTTACTGTGTATCAGATATGTGTCAAACACTGCATTTGATGTAACACTCCCGGCCACTCTGGCAAGTGGGGTTGATACTCCTGTGTTAAAGATGAGAGAACCAAAGATCAGAGTAGCAGCATGTGTAAAATAAGATAGCTAATGAGCGGCCCCTCTGGATCCGCTCCTTGGCTCTTTCAACTTACACTGGCTGGCTGGCTCTCAGCCGCCACGGAAGCCTGGACGTTATCCTACGTGCCCACAGTGCCCACAGTGCCCACTGGAGGAATGCCTGTTTGGTGTCAAAGCCACCGGTTAGAAATAACACAACGGGAAATTATCATAATGCCCAGCAAAGGTGTAGTCTCGGTAGGTAAGAGATGCCTTTTGGGTGGTAGGATCATAGGAGTTGGTGGTTGGTTAAATGTGGGCGGGTACAAGAGGGGTTAGAGCTGACGGCCTGGGAGAGGGTGCCCGCCCAGGTGGAGTGTGTAGGCTCTGAAGGACGGGCTGTGGTCAGGCAGAGGGAATGAATACATGCCAACATCGTAAGAGAACAACCCGTTAGCACGCGTTCATCTTGCTACAGATCAAGCTGGCCCTGCAGATGACGGCTTCGTGTGGCGGCATCCAAAGTTGGCCTGTTGTCACTTGTTTCCTGACTTGAACAGGCTTTTTGGCAGCCATATGGTATTGGCATGCCAGGGGAGAGGCTGTTTTAGCCAGTGCCTTCCTAAAACCTGTCTGCCGATGAAAGTACTGCCTAAGGAAGGCCACAAGTGTGTTGGTTGTAAAGCCCTTTGTGAAATTCCCTTAAACTTAGACCAGTGTTAAGATATGCTAACCTTCTTTCAATTGCAAAAAAATGCATCAAAGTACAGTAACCTTCATTGGTGCCATTGAACTAGATGACAAGACATAGATAAACTGTTTAAGCCCTGGAAAAATGGACATAATAGCCATACAGTGCTATAACAGTACAAAGCAAGTTTCATTACGAAACGCTAGAGAGAAAATGCTAAGATAATTTCTTGGGTGATTGATCCAGTGGATTAAGGGGAAACAGGTGCTGTTGGAATCTTTCAGGTTATTGTGAAGGAAGACAGTTAACGGTGGGTGCAGCTCGGTATGCATGATGGCACGGGGTAATGAAAGTGCTTCTTATAAAGCCACCCAGAAATCAGCCTAGTCCGGTCCATGGTTATGACCTTTCGCCAACTGTCCAGAGCGTGCTGGGTAAGCTTTCACCATATTGGAAGTAATAGAGTGAAATCTTGTGGACTTTGAGGCACGCCCTACACTCTAAGTTATTTGAGAAATAACATTTTCGAGTAACAGTTACAAAGAACTTAGGAAAGAAAAACAACAGCAACAAAAAGGAACAAAAATTACAAAGAACTTTTTTCTTTGAAGATGAAAACTGTGAACAACTGTGAAATTGTTAAAATTGGGTCTGACATGTCTGGCAGTTATTCGCTATTCCCCCATAAACCTTTTGACCAGACCCAAGGGGCAGTAATATGTTAATGATATGATTGGCATTTTGGGGTGGTTTTTTTTTTATCCCTTTCAATGAAGTCCTGCTTAGGCAAGGTAAGGAATTTTTTTCTGTGGCTTAGTTAACATTTTGATCAGGATATCAAAGAGACTAAGAATTCTAAGACACACTGTGATATTTTCTTGGTCACAGAAGTGCTCTGAGTGGCTATACCTGTGATTTCAGTTCTCCAGTCATTTCACCTTCCTGAGCCCGGCTCCCTGTCCCCGCAGTGCAGTGAGTTCACTCACCCTCCTGAGCCCGGCTCCCTGTCCCCGCAGTGCAGTGAGTTCACTTCACCCTCCTAAGCCTGGCTCCCTGTCCCCACAGTGCAGTGAGTTGGCTTCACCCTCCTGAGCCCGGCTCCTTGTCCCCGCAGTGCAGTGAGTTGGCTTCACCCTCCTGAGCCCGGCTCCCTGTCCCCGCAGTGCAGTGAGTTGGCTTCACCCTCCTGAGCCTGGCTCCCTGTCCCCGCAGTGCAATGAGTTCATTGACTTCACCTTCCTGAGCCTGACTCCCTGTCCCGGTAGTGCAGGGAGTTCGCAGGGAGGGTTCCTAAGGCCTCTGAAGTGTTGCAGTGGCAAAGCTGCCTGTCTGCATGCGTGAAGTGTGCTCTGAGCGTAACCTAACCTGCTCCCTTCCTGTTCCTGTCACACCCCATCCTGTATAGTGCACGTTTGCAGAGCTCTGCCTTGGCCTGTTAGGAAAGAGCCTTTCCACCCGTGTGGCTCTGCCTTGGCCCTACTGCGTGGGCCATCCACACCCATGGGACAGTCCCGCTCTGAGCTGAGCTCTCCCCGGCACTCCTTCATGCTTCCTAATGCAACTGTCAGTCTTGCAGAGCACCTGGAACATTCTGGTGTTTTAAGAGCTGTGGGTACATTATTATCTTATATTTCATACCCTGGGATATGAAACAAAAGAAACCTCGAAGATTTGTTCCTGAATTCATCAGTTACTAAAATTTTGTTTAAAATGTGCACTGTAACTTCTCTAAAAAATTTTCGTATAGAATCATTGTACTGTGTCAGAGAAGGCATTCATAACAATGACTTTTTAGAAAAAAAACTTTTCTTTGGGATTTGTGTGAGGAAGATTTTTGGGAAATAATTCAGTTACAAGTTATGTTTTAAACATCAAAATGTATGGGGTCCATCTCTTAGTTTTTTCTAAACTTAGTTTCCCATTTCTGAAGTAACAGGTATTTTGTAAGTAAGGAAGGCTTTAAGTTTGTGATGGTTCAAGTTAAGGCTTTTCAGCTTTGTGGTGGCACAAGCGAGATGCGCCTTCAGTACAAACTCTAATTGGAGTTGTGATCTTTTCCGTAGTAATATCATAGTTTGCTGCAGCTTGAGCCATGGAGCCCCCGAGTAGCTGAATCATCACTGGTACTACAGCGTAGCGTGTTTCCAGGCTGTGATGTTTGGCACACCAGGTGTATTAAATGCATGTCTGACTTAAGATGTTGTATCTTAAGGAGTTACGTGTATATAAGACCTCCCTTCTCTCATATAAACGACAATGTACCACAAGCATCATTCTGCAGCTTTTTTGTCTTTAGGATAGATCTTAGATATGATTTTGTATCATAAAAGGCCATATTCATCTCTGCACATCATAATTTAAGCAGTTCACAATTGGTATTTGAATCATGTCTGCCCTTTTACTGTTGCAAATGATGCTTTAGTACTAAGTCAGTTCATATTTGTGCAAGTAAGTTGGGAGGATTAATTTACAGGTGCAGAGCTGCTGGATCTTAGGAGTGCATCTGTTGACAGTCCTGATAGATTTTTCCAGCTGACCTTCTGTAGAGACGATACAGAAGCATCCAGAAAATCCCTGTGGGGGCCTGTGCTGTGGCACTACAGGCTAAGCATCCACCTATGCTGGCATCCCGTATGGACACCTGTTCATGGCCTGGCTGCTCCACTTCCCATCCAGCCCCTGTTCATGGCCTGGGAAAGCAGTGGAGAACGGCCCACATCCTCGGACCCCTGCACCCGTCTGGGAGACCCGGAGGAGGCTCCTGGCTTGCAGCTTCTGATCAGCTCAGCTCAGCTCAGCAGGCTGTTTCAGCCAGTTTAAGATCTCCCTGTCTCCCCTCTGTGGCTCTACCTTTCAAATAGAAGTAAAATCAGTCTTTATTTTTAGAAAGCAGTGCATGATAAAGTTTTCATGATAGGTGTTTTTTACAAACTCTTTATAGGCTATTTGCATACAATTTTCTTGACACCAGAATGTATTTATCTGTTAATTCTATTATCCATGGACTTTTTGAAGTCATTTTGTACAAAACTAATTTAAACTCCTGCAGGCACTATACAGGCTTATCTCTCCCATTCCCTCCACAGCCTTTTCAATCTGCTGCACTTTTCAGTGAAAATGGAATTCAAGGATAGTTTTAATGTCATTTCACTTATAAATAAGAATGAGCATCTCTTTCAGTTTTTGTTTTCTGTCAACTTTCTGTTCAAGTTCTTTGCTTGTTTTTTTTTTTTTCTTGCATTTGTCTTTTTCCTAATATTTTGCCAGATTTTGTAAAGTAGGGAAATTTGTCCTTTTCTGGTCCTATGATTTGGAAATACTTGCCCCTAAGTTTTTATTTGTCTTTCCAAAGTGGCCATTATTCAAGAGACAGAGTTCCCATCTGCCCGTAGCTGGGCTTGGGCAGGGGCGGGAGCCTGGAGCCTTGATGCAAATCTCCCTGTGGAAGGCCGCGGCCCAGCTGTGTCAGTATCTGCATCTCCAGGAAGCTCCCAAAGATCAGATGCAGGCTCTGTTCCAGCGAAATGCCTGCCTACCCCTCATGTGTCTTTTGAGACTACTTCTGGTGGGTTTTGCCATTTGGGTATTTTTAGGTAGTCTAATTTCTAAAACTACTTAGTGACTTACATCGCAGGCCGTGACTAGACAGGAAAGCTTCAAGGGGAGCAGCCTTCCCCAACTTGACGGGGAATTGGAACAAAGAACAGCATGGGCTGGGGATGGCTAACTCAGCCGAGTAAGGACTCACAATTGAGTTTCACAGGGATATCGGGTCCCATTATATCAGCAGGGTTCTTCTTCCAAATAACAGATGGGATCTGGGTAATTTCAGCAGACAGAGAAAGATACCAGGGAGCCCACTGCATCAGCAGAACCTGTCTGGGAAGGCTCAGGACACAGAAGGGGCCCGAGGAACCACATCTGGGCTTCTGAGCAGGCGGTGCCCTGGGGAGAGCTGCTGGAAGGTGACCCGGGCTGCGGATTGAATTAAGCATCCCAGCTTCATGGTGTCACTTGCCTCAGATTGAGTGTCCCAAGCAGAAGCGTTTAGTGTGCCAGATAGCCACGAAAATGAAGGCCAGGTGAGGCTGAAGCCATTCAGCCACGGACCAGCGAGGATGTAGTGGGTACGAACTTACTTCGCTTGGAATTCTTGCTAAAGTTGCCTTTTATGTCAGAGTTTGAATTTTGTTACAGTTGTCCAATCAGAAAGAGTTTCATGTTTTATTCCTTCTAGAAATATCAAATGATTGGAGGATGAATTCTATCAATACCTTTTGTAATAAGCAAGCTCAACCCTAATGTATGCTGCAATGAGATTATTCTGGAACTGCCCGTTGGAGCAGGGTTTTAGTGTGGTATTGGAACACTAAGGGTGTGTTTAGCAGTTTTGTTCAGTGTTATTCAGCATCTGTGGGTTTCTATGGAAACAGACTTAATGGCAACCTGGATTCTCTGAGCTTTTTTTTTCCCTACATGCATGTAGTTAACTTCATAATGAAAGAACCTGAGGTTGTATTACGAATCCGGTTTTCAACCACAGACAATGGTACTACAGTAAAAACCCGCCATGTTTGTGTGAAAATGAGATTGGGACACTGTGCAAAACCTCTCTCATGACATGTTTGAAAAGGATCATATGTTAACTTTTACACAGATGCTTGGGTTAAAAAGGAATAAATAGCACCGTAAGTCTGGGAGCCCAGCTTCCACATGCCCTGCCGTCCTGGGTGGAGCAGGCCCGGGAGGGTTGCTGCGTGACCTGCGCTGCGCTGCGGGAGGAGGAGGCTGGGAAGTCACGGTGAAGCCTTTGCTCTGGGGGTGGATGGGTGCACTGTGCACATTGGGTCACGTGGAGGTGCTGAGCATGTGAGATGGTGTCTCGAATGCTCACACGAGGCTCGGATGGTGGCGTAGAGTTTTCTGCATTTACTAGTGTTTTGTCGGATGAAAGTCGTATGAAGCCCAGATTGTTTCCTAACATATGTATTGTATTAGTATAGTATTTGCATTGGGTGTGGGGGATGCTCGAAGGTTTTTTTTTTTTTTTCTGCTATCAAAATACTTCAGACAGGGAAAGGAACAGAACTGGCAGGTGACCAAGTGGACCTGGCGACGGGTGGCCTGGGCAGCCTGGGTGCCCTCTAGGAGGCTGCATGTTTAAAGCAAGGATTTGAGCAGAACAGCTCAGTAGCATCCATGGTAAAGCAAAGTTAAGATTCGGGACAAAATAGTGTTGTAACTTCTTAGCGTTAAATATGTTATCCTACATTTTTTTTTTCTTTTAAATGTAGCATTGCTTTTTAAAAGCAGCTTGGTATATATACTCCATGTGTTTTAATGCATACTTAGGTTGTGCTGATGCCCCTGTTTGCAGGGTCTCCGTGTTAGATGCCCTTCATTGGGGGGGAGGGGGGATAATTCCATGCTGCAGTATTCATTGATTGAAACCACTTTCAGAGGTTAAAATGAGTTTTAGGTACGTGTAAGCGTGTAGTGGAATATTACTCCGTCATTAAGAGGAGTAAATTTGTGATATATACTGTGACATGATTGAACCTTGAAAACAAGGAAAATAAGAGGCAGAAGGACAGTGATTTCCCCATTTATGACTTACTTAAAGAGAATGATTAAGGGTGTTTTCATATGTTAAATTTTGCTTTCACTCACATGTTGTCTAAAACAGTATCTAATTGTGTTTTAGGTTGCAACAAGGACAGCGTGAGAGCAGGCTGTAAGAAGTGCGGTTACCGTAAGTGCCCTACAAGCTGAGTCCTGTGGGTGGCCCTTCCTGGAATCTTTGCTTCTTTAGGCTCTGTGTCCCAGCGTCCCTGCTCAGGGAGCCTCTGTGGGGCCTCGAGCCCGATCCGGGCTTGCTGCCGGCCTGTCCCATTCTGTGCTGTGAGCCCCTGGGACAGATGTCATGAAGTCGACGCGATGAAGAGAACATTAGTACAAGTGTATATTTTTAAAGTACATATGAACTGATATTTATCCTTTTAGATACTATTAGGTGAAGAAGTAAAGTCAGTAAAAAAACTCTGAAGGATTTTCATTTACCTACCTCTTTCATAAGGATATAATTATTATTATAATTCTGAAAATTTCTGTTCCTGGCCAGAAGCTTGATTTAAACAGTTATTAATCTTAATAATTAACATAATGAGAAGAGGTAACCATGTATAAACAGTATTATACATTTGTAGGTTTGTACTCTAGTTGAATCTAACAGATTCCTAATGTGTTACTAACAATGGTAACAGCAACCTTTGGTTGCATTCCTAAGTTGTCTGGAGACCAGGCAAATGATCCTGGGTTTTTTATAAAACCCATTTCTGAAAATTATTTAGCAAAGTAAGAGTGAATTAACAAAAAAAATTTTGTTTTAAGGTTTATTTTCTTTTTATTTGAAGGAGAGAAAGAGAAAGGTACCCTGTCCACTGGTTTGCTCTACAGATGAGCCGATCCAAAGCCAGGAGCCAGGAGCTTCTTTCCTGGTCTCCCACGCGGGTGCAGGGGCCCAAGGCTTTGGGCCGTCCTCCGCTTTCCCAGGCCACAAGCGGGGAGCTGGATGGGAAGTGGAGCAGCTGGGACTAGATGCAGCATGAGTTTGGGATGCTGATTCTCCAGGTGGAGGACTACCCTGTTGAGCCACCACGCCAGCCCCAAAACAAAAATGTTTCCTTGCTGGAGCACGTGGTAGAAAAGCACTCAGTACATGCATTTTCATGACAAGGATCCAATACAAGAATGGCAAGAGGACAGATGATGCACTGGTTAATACAGCTGTGTATGGAAGTATATAAAACATATGCCCATGTGCATAAAAACAGAAGACTGTACTTAGCATTCAAGAAATGAATGTGGAGACATCATTTTTGTTTTTGAATTTTGATTTGTTTCTGTGTTGCCAACTTTCAATCTTTGCTAACCTAAATGTCTCAGTCCTTCTTGAAAACCGTAGAAACCTACTGTATATAGGAATACTATATTTACTTCAAAATTGTAATGGATTTTCAAGTTTCTTAGCTAATAGCAGTTTTCTGTGTGGACATCTTTTAAACTAAGACTTCTTGGAAGACAGTTAACGTACGTATTGATCTAGTCCTCCCATTGCTATTTTATTGCCGATAATAACAGAAGAATCTATAGTAATTAGAATTTTTAGGAGAATTGCAGTCTTTTCGGCCCTTTTATTCTGAAGATTTTTCTGTTTTTATTGGATAGGAAGATCTATGGAGAGGAGAAACAGAGAGAAAGATCTTCCGTCTGCTGATTCACTCTCCAAATGGCCACAACAGCTGGAGCTGAGCCTATCCGAAGTCAGGAGCCAGGAGCCTCCTCTGGGTCTCCCACACCTGTGCAGGGTGCCAAGGCTTTGGGCCGTCCTATGCTGCTTTTCCCAGGAAACTGGAAGGGAAGTGGAGCAGCTGGGGCACTAACCAGTGACCATTTGGAATCCTGGTGCTTGCAATGTGAGGATTTAACCATTGAGCCATCGCACCAGGCCTGAGAGGTAGAATTTTTTCGGTGGAGCCAAGTCAGCCAATAATGTAACAGTCTTCAATTTTATCTTCTGCTTTATCATTCAGATTGTTAGATTTCATTATTGGATTATCAAGCAATTTCTAATTTGTCTCCTGTGAAAATTTAGTAATATTTTTCTTCCATTTTAAATTTATGTCTCTGCAGCTCTTAGAATAAGATCTCCACAGTTTACACACCTTTCTGATAAAAAGCTAGCTTATCTTTTATTTACATTTGGAAGCCAGAATCTTCATATTACTCATAAAAGGTCAAAGGTCAACAAGACCACGTATGACAGCTATAATACAAGGCTCCAGAGTGTGGGAATTCTAAGCTGCCAAAGACATTGCCCCTCTGTTGTTGTGAAGACAGAAGCTTAGACTGTGGAATTTAAAGAAATTTTTAAAGCTTGGTGGAAAAACTTATTGTACGTTTCAATAATGGACAGTTTGTTCAAAGTTTCGAGATCAGGACTAATCTATTACTAAATAAAGTGAGCCCCTCCCTCCCTCCCTCCCTCCCTCCCTCCCTCCCTTTTTCTGGTAGGATTTCCTTGGCAAAATTAGAAGGAAATATTAGATTGTGTGATCAGCATTTAATGAACCTTTTTTGAGGTTGGCAACTTGTGAGCATGTCAGTGTCCCAGGAACACAGCCTTTGGCCACAGAGTAAATGCTGCATATAATTATAATATTTATCAGAAAATACGGTTAAATATTTAACCCTATTTTAAATATTAAGTAGGTTCAGTGTAACAAACATAGTAGTTAGACATTTGATCATAACAGCAAGAAATACAAATAGATACGTGAGACTGCTTTGAAGAATTTATGGGAAGTGTTTTTTTTTTCTTAAGATTTGTTTATTTTTATTAGAAAGTCAGATTTATGGAGGGAAGGAAAGACAGAAAGATCTTCCATCCGCTGGTTCACTCCCCAAGCGGCTGGAAAGGCCAGAGCTGGGCTGATCTGATCCTAGGTCCCCCACGTGGGTGCAGGGTCCCAAGGCTTTGGGCCGTCCTCGACTGCTTTCCCAGGCCACAGGCAGGGAGCTGGATGGGAAGTGGAGCCACCAGGACTAGAACCAGCACCCATATGGAATCCCGGCACATTCAAGGAGAGGATTTAGCCACTAGGCTACCGCTCCAGGCCCTTTAAAATATTTTTGTACCTTTAGCATTTTAACTTCAAATGCCACTCTGTTGGTATTTGTCGAATCCTCACCTTTGCTCGTGGTTGTGGACAAGCCACATCCACAATGCATGTGCAGTACTTCATAGTTTGCTTCTCCAGAGATGGGGGATACTCCATCTGAAATGAGTAAAGCTGAATGAGTGTGGGACACAACCTGCCCCATGTAGCCCTTACTTCAACATCTTACTTATTTTAAGCATTGCTTCAGTGGGAGCCACTTGGATACAAAGTTAACTTGAATAAAGAAAAAATTGTCTCATCAGGGATTCTGATCAGAATGGCAAGCTGAACTACCTTAGAAAGTCCCCCGCCCCTTTCGCTCCAAACGCAGGTCCTGGAGAAAATTAGTGATAATAACAAAAAACACCCTAGCTCAAACTTATGAAAGGGAAATCACTTGGTACTACTAATATGGAGGAGCTCAGGCCAGAGCTGGTAAAACAGGTGCTCCCAGACTCGATTGTCTTGTGAACTGGTTAGTGTCATGGCCCAACCTAACATGGTCTGCCCCCCACCCCAACACTCATTGGCCCTACTAGGCATTTCCCCAGCCGTGGTTTTCATGTGTGCTGGTATGCAGTGTTGATGCCAACAATCCCAATTCAGGTCCTCCATATGGGCCCTGTCATTTACCTTCAGGTGTGTTTGCCAGGTTGGTGGAAGCCTTCCTCACCTGCCATGTTCTTCCTCAGCAGGCCTTTCTCCTGTGCATCTGCAGACCCCTTCCCTGAGCAGACCAGAGCCCCCTGTACCCGCTCCTCTGGCAGCGTGCCATGCCAGCCTGGGGCCTGTCTGCCTACCCAGGGCCCATTCACACTCACACGTGGGTCCCCAGGCTCTGTGCCAGCATCTGCCCCCACATATCTTATAAATAAATAAAATAGCAGGTGACTGTGGTGGCATGCTGGTATAATTAGCACAAATGTTGGTGTTAACCAGGCTCAGCATGCCCACCAGCTACTAGCTACTTTTCTCAAAGCAGTGTAACTCTAACAGTGTCAGCACTGAGGACATTTGGTTTTTAAACTATTTTCATGTGTTTGCAAGATACATGGGATAAAATGCAAGACCCCGGGTCATGCACAGGCAAGGTGGGACTTTAGGAAGAGTTTGTGTGGTGTGAGTCTAGAATTTCCCTTCACCCTCCAAGGAAGAGAACCTGTAGTACAAGCTGACCCAGAGTTGTGTTGAGTCATTAGGTAATCAGCATTGTTTTGTTTTGTGGGTTTTTTTTTTAACACAATATCATAATGTTTCCTACAAATTTTGTTTCCATTTTTGTGTCTCAAAGTGCATTTACAAATGTGTGGAGTACACTTGGCTTGCATGACTGTTAGCACTGATCAGTGATGGTTACGAAAAATCTGATTGTAGGCACCAGGGGCCATATACAGCTGCTGAGTGCAACATTCCTAATAGCAAAACCCAAGGTGCAGCATGAGTTTCCATCAGTAGCAAGATAAAGAAATAAGTATTTTTATACAGTAGAACACTGGAAATACTTTGTAGGGGCAGTAAGAAAATTGCGTGTCCTTAATTTAGCTCCGTTACATACGGGATTCCAGCATTGTAGGTGGCAGGCAGTTTAATCCCCTGCACTACAACGCAGGCCCCGCCTGAATAAATCACCAAGTGTATTTAATGGCAGAAATAAATTACAGGATGACAGGAAAATTAATTTGTTTCTTTATTTAAAAATGCAGACTATAGTATTATTTGGTGAAGGCAGACATCAGTTTCAATGCAGTTATTTCTGGGGTCAGAAAGAACATAATAGCATGGTAACAGGTTTCAAAAGGTGATACAAGTTCAGGAGGCAAGATGCATGCTGTATCTACAGTTTGTCATTCTCTTGTTTGTTCGTTCATTCTGCTTAGCTGGCCACCTGACCTTTGAGTGCCGCAATTTTCTCCGAGTAGACCCCAAGAGGGACATAGTTTTGGATGTCAGCAGTACAAGCAGCGAGGACAGCGATGAGGAGAACGAAGAGCTAAACCAGCTGCAGGCCTTACAAGACAAAAGTAAGAATTCCTTCTTTATGTCATCGGTTCAAAATGTTTCTAAATATTGTTGTATTCTATTACCGTTAAGAGAGCCTTTATGTGTTCGGTCAGAGCTGCTATAGAGGTAAGGAAATAGTTACTTTAATGTTGTATTTTGCCCAAGATCTTTGGGCTGCCTCTGATTCCACAGCCCAGAAGTTACTTTATTAGTTATTTCTTTCTCGTTAAACTACAAAGTGTCACTTTTCAAAGTCTGAGTTTCTAGCCCTGTTCAGCGACTTTTTTGTTTTTTTTTTTTTTAAAGCATAACTTCCAGAAAGTAATTCAAGCACTCTGAAGTTTGGTTTCTTTGTGGGATAACAGAGCTAGCTCTTCACCCCTTCGCCAGTGTCAAGCCTTGAACGGTGGTTTCAAGCATGCAGGTTAACCGAGGCAGGGGCAAAGCTGACGGAGTTCCAGGATTGTCCACACAAAGCCACAGATTGTTCTTTCTACTGCAGAGCCCACTGTGGTCCGGATTAACACAAGAAGTTTCTGCAAAAGAAAGTCAATTTGGTCAGATGGCTTTGTAGTGAATCCCAAAGTCAGGAAATGTCATGGCTCCAAAACGTTTTTCTTTCTCAAGATCATTTTGGCTGTTTGGGGTCTCTGTACTTCCAAATGAATTTGCAGATTGTTTTTTTTTTTTTTTCTATTTCTGTTTTTAAAAAAAGTGTTATTGATAATGCATTTAATCTATAGCTCATTTTGAGTGCTATGAACGTTCTAACAAAATTAAGTCTCTGAATTCCTGAACATACAATGTGTTTTTAATTGTGTATGTGATCCAACATCTTTCAGGTAATTTACAGTTTTGGTGTAAATGTCTTTCACCTCTTTGGTTAAATTTATTTCTTACTATGTTTTATGCTACTATAAATTAGCTTTTTAAATTCTTTTTTAGCATAATTTATTTTTACTGTAGAGACACAACTGATTTTTGTATACTGATTCTTACGTTACATATTTGCTTGATTTGTTTATTAGTTCTGACAGTACTAGTGTTTTTCATTTTATATAGTCGTGTTACCTGCAAAGAGACAGTTTTGCTTCTCACTTCCCAATTTAGATGTCTTTTAATTCTTTTTCTTGATTAGTAGCTTTGAGTAAAGCTTCTAATATAATATCAAGTGAAAGTGGAAAGAGGAGACACGTGTTCCTTCGTATAGACAAAGCTTTCAACTTTTCATCTTTGATGTCTTAAGTATAAGCTTGGCATACTTCATGCGTTCTTTATTACATTAGTCTGTATTCCATCTATCACCAGTGTGAGATTTTTATCATGAAAAGCTGTTGTCTTTTATCAGATGGTTCTTCTGTATCTGCTAAGGTGACCATCTGGCTTTTCTCTTTCCTTCTGGTAATGTATATCACGTATGTTGAGATATTACTGCATCCCAGCGTAAATTCCCGTTGGTGTTAGTGTCTGATCCTGCTAAGGTGCTGCTCAGTGTGGCTTGGAATCATTTTCTTGTGTGTTTGTCAGGATTGGTGCCTTAGTTTTGTTTCGTTGAGGTGGCTTTGGTGTGGGGTGATTGTGGCCTTGTGAAGTTAGTTTGGGAGTACTTCCTCCAGCTTAATTTTTTTGAAATGTTTTGGGTATAGATTCGTATTAAGGCTTTTTTTTTTATGCAAGTCTTTTTTTTTTATTCTTTTTATTTTTTTAATTCACTAATTACATTGTATTATGTGACCCAGTTTCATAGGTACTTGGGTTCTCCCCACCCCTCCCCAAACCCTCCCACCATGGTGGATTCCTCCACCTTGTTGCGTAACCACAGTTCAAGTCCAGTTGAGATTCCCCCATTGCAAGCATATACCAAACATAGAGTCCAGCATCTTATTGTCCAGTCAAGTTCAACGGCTTCTTAGGTATACCCTCTCTGGTCTGAAGACAGAGCCAGCAGAGTATCATCCCGATCAATTAAAAGCTCCAACATACCATCAGCAAAAATTTACATCATCATGGAATTAATTGACATAGTAATGAGTAACCAATATGGTAAAAGTAAATGCGATTTCTTATCCACCTTCTGTGACCACCTCATTGACATTTCAATTTTGGTTTATACACAACATATAACATTCATAACATAACTTGTTATACATAACATCGTGTCATCTTAAATTAAGGCAAACATGTGGTATTTAACCTTTTGGGATTGGCTCATTTCCCTTAGCATTATGGTTTCCAGTTTGGCCCATTTGGCCACAAAGAACTGCATTTTGTTTTTTTTAGTAGCTGAGTAGTATTCCATGGAGTAGATGAACCATAGCTTTCTTATCCAATCCTCTGCTGATGGGCATTTTGGCTGCTTCCATGTTTTTGCAATTACTGATTGTGCTGCTATGAACATAGGAGTGCATGTTGGTTTCTCATAAAACAAATGTTCTGGATATAAAAAAGACTGGGGTAGCTGTCCTAATTTCAGATGAAGTGGACTTCAATCTGACACACATCAAAAAGGACAGGGAAGGACATTATATATTGGTGAAGGGACTGATCCATCAGGAAGTAATTACCATTGTGAACATATATGCACCAAATTCAAACGCACCTAGCTACATGAAGCAATTACTTACGGACTTAAGGGGAGACATAGATATGCACACAATAATAGTGGATGATCTTAACACCCCGCTAACAACAATAGACAGATCAACAAAACAAAAACTCAACAAAGAAACAACAGAGCTCATACAAACAATAGAACAACTGGACTTGGTAGACATTTATAGAACTTTTTATCCTAAGGCCACAGATTATACATTTTTTTCAGCAGTGCATGGCACCTTCTCCAGGATCGACCACATGATAGGACACAAAGCAAATCTAAATAACTTCAAAAAGATAGGAATCATACCATGTACCCTCTCAGACCACCATGGAATTAAATTGGAAATCAGCAATTCAAAATGCTCCAGGAAATACAGAAACTCTTGGAGGCTGAACAATATGCTATTAAACAAACAATGGATCAGAGAAGAAATTAAAGATGAGATCAAAAAATTTATGGAAACCAATGAAAACTCTGACACAACATTCCAAAATTTGTGGGACACTGCCAAAGCAGTGCTACGGGGTAAACTCATCGCAATTGGAGCTCATGTCAAGGCCCAAGAGAGGGGCCAAATACAAGAACTAAACACACATCTACAGGAATTGGAAAAACAACAGCAGAAGAGCCCCACACACAATAGGAAACAAGAAATCATCAAAACAAGGGAGGAAATTAATCAGATAGAAATAAAAAAAACTATACACAAAATCAATGAATCAAAAAGCTGGTTTTTTGAGAAGATAAACAAGATAGACACCCCACTGGCCCGACTGACAAAGAAAAAACAAGAGAAAGCAAGAATTAACAGCATCAAAGATGAAAAAGGCAACATAACAACAGACACCCCAACCGTTAAGGCCATAATTGGTATTAAGGCTTTTTTTGTTTTTTTTTTTTTAATTTTAAATTCATTAGTTACATTGTATTATGTGACATAGTTTCATAGGTACTGGGATTCTCCCCACCCCTCCCCAAACCCTCCCACCATGGTGGATTCCTCCACCTTGTTGCATAACCACAGTTCAAGTTCAGTTGAGATTCCCCCATTGCAAGCATATACCAAACATAGAGTCCAGCATCTTATTGTCTAGTCAAGTTCAACGGCTTCTTAGGTATACCCTCTCTGGTCTGAAGACAGAGCCAGCAGAGTATCATCCCGATCAATTAAAAGCTCCAACATACCATCAGCAAAAATTTACATCACCATGGAATTAATTGACATAGTAATGAGTAACCAATATGGTAAAAGTAAATGCGATTTCTTATCCACCTTCTGTGACCACCTCATTGACATTTCAATTTTGGTTTATACACAACATATAACATTCATAACATAACTTGTTATACATAACATCGTGTCATCTTAAATTAAGGCAAACATGTGGTATTTAACCTTTTGGGATTGGCTCATTTCCCTTAGCATTATGGTTTCCAGTTTGGCCCATTTGGCCACAAAGAACTGCATTTTGTTTTTTTTAGTAGCTGAGTAGTATTCCATGGAGTAGATGAACCATAGCTTTCTTATCCAGTCCTCTGCTGATGGGCATTTTGGCTGCTTCCATGTTTTTGCAATTACTGATTGTGCTGCTATGAACATAGGAGTGCATGTTGGTTTCTCATAAAACAAGTGTTCTGGATATATTCCTAGGAGTGCTATTGCTGGGTCATACGGTATGTTGTATTTGAGTTGTTTAAATGTTCTCCATACTGATTTCCATAGAGGCTGTACCAGCCTGCAGCCCCACCAGCAGAGGAGTATGGTTCCCTTTTCCCCACAACCTCGCCAACAAGTGTTGTTGGTGCTTTTATTCATGTGGGCCAGTCTTACTGGCGTTAGGTGGTACCTCATTGATGTTTTAATTTGGATTTCCCTTATTGCCAGGGAACTTGAGCATTTTTTCATATGTTTATTTGCCATTTGGGTTTGTTCCTTTGTGAAGTGTTTGCCTATTTCCCGTGCCCATTTCTTGAGTGGCTTGTTTGTTTTGACATTTTGGTTGTTTTGTAGCTCTTTGTATATTCTGGAGATCAGCCCTCTATCACCTAAGTCGTGTGCGAAGATCTTCTCCCATTCTGTGGGTTGCCTTTTTACTTTGTTGATTGTTTCTCTAGCTGTACAGAAGCTTCTTAGTTTGATGAGGTCCCAATTGTTTATTTTGGTCTTGATTTCTACTGCATTTGGAGTCTTTTTTAGGAAGTGAGGGCCTACCCCTAAGTGTTGCAGTGTGTTTCCAACATTTTCTTCCAAAAGTTTGAAGGTTTCTGGATGTAGGTATTAAGGCTTTTTTAAGTGTTTTGATAGAATTTATCAGTGAAGTCATCTGGTCCTGAACGCTTCTAAATTGGGGCATTTTTATTGATCCGGACTCCTCACTTTGAATGTTTGTTTCCTATTTCCTGTTTCTTCGTGACTCATCCTATGTTGAGTGTCGGGGTTTACTCACGTCTCCTAGTGTGCAGCTTGTTGGCTCTAGGTGCCCACTGCCTTCTCTCCTCATCAGTTGTGATGTCTGTCCTTCCAGTTTCCACTATCATCTGAGTTTCTCTCCTTACTTACTCTAACGAAAGGTATGATGATTTTAGCTTTTTTTTTTTTAATTTGATCAAAATGATTATTATTTGTCTAATCTGTATCTCATTTATGGTTTTCCCCTAACTTTTCTGCTGATGTGTGGCTGAATTTGTTCCGTTTACATCTTTGAGACATGACTCTGATTGGTAAGAGTTTCTCAGTCAGTATAATTTTTCCTCTTGGTACTGTTTTTGCTGAATTCCATAAATGATATGGTTTTTTTTTTTTTACACTCAATTTCACTAATCCTTTATGTGTTTAGATACTCTGTTTTTGAGTGTGTTTTTGGTCTATGTAATGGTTGTCAGTGTTGTTCTATTGGTCCCTTTATCATTATAGAATACCATTTTCTGGTGACAATTTTTAGTCTAGTTTATTTTTTCTGGAATAGCTTGGCCACCTATGTTCTCTCTTGGTTATCATTTAATAGAAAACATTTTTCCGTCCTGCAACTTCAGCCCATGGCCGAGGGGGCGGGGTATCTACAAAGATACATGTATTTACTTGAAAGACAGAGTTAAGCAGAAAGAGGGGAAGAGACATTCTATCCCTTGACTTACTCCCGAAATAGCCTCAATGGCCAGAAGTGGTATGGTCCAAAGCCGGGAATCTGGGAGCGTCCCAGTGTCCCGCTGAGTGGCAGGATCCTGAGCACTCGGACCGCTGCTGCTGCCTTCCCAAGTGTGTTAGCATCTACACCTTAGTGGAAGAGCCAGAACCTGACCCTGCAACCATTTACCCACTGCGTCACAATAGCAACCCAGCCGATGTATTCTTAAAGCTAAAATGAGCCTCTTTCAGACAGTGTCTGGTTGAATCATATCTTTCATCCAATTACCAATCTCGTTGGTTTTGTTTTTTTAAAGAGTTACAGATAGGGCTGTTGGCAGTGGCTAAAACAAAGTAACCCTCTGCCTTGCAGCAGTAGCAGCACTCCATATGGATGCCGATCCACGTCCTGGCTGCTCCACTTCCCCTCCAGTTCCTTCCTTATGGCTTGGGAGGGGAGGGGAGGGGAGGATGGCTAAGTCCTTGGGTCCCTGCACCAATGTTTCTTTAGGTTTTATTTTGCTTTTATTTTCTTCTTTTAAATTCAGTTAAATATAATACTTCTAAAATCTGTATAAATAAATTTTATAATCAAGAAATATTTGTCATATGAAAGGTATATATACAGAGATTACCTTCTTGTTTCTAAGAATGAAAATGCTTGTAGCTAAATCATGATTCATGGGACACTATTCTATTATGATATTGATCTGTGTTTAATGGCAAGAGGATGTATCGGTTATATATTGCAAAATGTTACGTCTGTAAATTTCAAACTGAAAAAACTTGAATTGTGTGTATTATGCACATATGACTTGAAAAGCTGCATTTTGTTTTTAAGATAAAATACCCAAACCTTCAGCCAGAATAACAAGGAAAATGAGAAAGATTCAAATAAATAAAATTAGACATGAAAAAGGAAACATTACAATCAATAGCACAGAAATACAAAACATTGTGAGAAATTTTCATGAATGATTGTGTGTTAGCCCATTTATAAACCTTAAAGGAATGAATACATTTTTGGTACCTATAAGCTACCCATCAAAGAAAAGCCCATGATCCAATAGTTTTACTACTGAATTCTGTAGAACTTTTAAAGGAATTAATTACAATTCTTTTCAATCTATTCCAAAATACTTAACAGGATGAAAGTGTGCTAAATTCTTTTTTTTTAAGATTTATTTTATTTTATTTAAAGATTTTTATTTACTTTATTACAAAGTCAGATATACAGAGAGGAGGAGAGACAGAGAGGAAGATCTTCCGTCTGATGATTCACTCCCCAAGTGAGCCGCAACGGACCGGTGCGCGCCGATCCGAAGCCGGGAACCTGGAACCTCTTCCGGGTCTCCCACACGGGTGCAGTGTCCCAAAGCTTTGGGCCGTCCTCGACTGCTTTCCCAGGCCACAAGCAGGGAGCTGGATGGGAAGTGGAGCTGCCGGGATTAGAACCGGCGCCCATATGGGATCCCGAGGCGTTCAAGGCGAGGACTTTAGCTGCTAGGCCACGCCGCCGGGGCCTATTTTATTTTTATTGCAAAGTCAGATATATATAGAGAGGAGGAGAGATAGAAAGAAAGATCTTCCATCTATTGATTCTCTCCCTAAGTGACGACAATGGCCGAAGCTGCGCTGTTCCAAAACCAGCAACCAGGAGCTTCTTCTGGGTCTCCCACGTGGGTGCAGGGTCCCAAGGCTTTGGGCCGTCCTCGACTGCTTTCCCAGGCCAAAGCAAGGAGCTGGATGGGAAGCAGGGCTGCTGGGATTAGAACTGGCACTCAAATGGGATCCTGGTGTGTGCAAGGTGTGAACTTTAGCCACTAAGCCACCACACTGGGCCCAGTACTAAACTCTTTTTACAAGACCAACATTGCTTTGACACCAAAGCCAGTGATATAATGCAAAGAAGAAAACTACAGACCAATATTTTTGATGAACATGAATGTAAAAACTTTCAACATAATATTGGCAAGCAAAAAGCAATACTACATCAAAAAGATCATAAGTCACCATCAGGTAGAACTTTTATCCCAAAGGATAGTTCAACATGAAAAAATCCCTGAACATAGAAATTCATATTCACTATATGATCCCTGCAGGCAAAGCATTTGATAGCATTTAACATCCCTTAAAGAGAAACCCCTTCCATAGCCTGATAGAAAAGCTGTATATGACAAACCAACAGCCAATTGCATACTGAATGGGGAAAAGTCGAAAGGATAGAGACTTCAATAAATTGTGCTGGCAAAATTGAACATAGATATGTATGTTTGGGTTATATATACTTAAAATATATTTTTGCTATATATTTAAATACATATAAATGAGGGAATCACTTCAGAACATTGATGTAGGTGTTTCCCTTTTGAATAGAATCGCAAAAGCTCAGGCAACAGAAGCAAAACTGGGCCAATAGGATTATGTCAAACTCGGAAGATTCTGCACAGCAAAAGAAGCCATTAATAGTGTGAAGAGATAGCCAACAAAGTGGGAGAAAATATTAGCTAGCTACTTCACTGACAACAGAGGCTCAACATCCAGAATATATCAGCAGTTAAACACCAGTCAAGAAATGGGTAAAGGACTTGAATGGACGGATCTCAAAAGAAGAAATACAAATCACCAACAGATACATTTAAGCCAAAGAAGCCCACCGCTCAGCATCACTGGCTTTCAGGAAGTGCCCATCCAAACCACAGTTGGGTGCTGCCTCGTTCCTGCCAGAGTAACCAGTACCTGGAAGAGAGGAGTCAGTACGGACAGTGTCGTGGGCAGAGGGGAACTTACTCAGTGCGGGTGGGCTCGTGACTTAAGCCCACTGTGGGAAAAAGCACACACTATGGCCCAGAGGTGCCTGAACTACGTGGTAACAACAACACTGTTCACAGCAGTCAAAATATGGAATTACCCAATGAATTGAATCATTTCATTTGCTACCAAAAAATGGACCCAAATGATATCCCATGGAGTGAAACAAGCAGACACAGAAAAATAAATACCATGTGTTCCTCCTTATGTGGAACTGAAACTAAAAGTGAATCAACAAAACCTCTGTCTGAATGCAGAATGTGGCCCGGGAGAGGCCGAGAGGAATGGAAGGGATAGAAGATTTTGGAATAAGAAAATAAAGGAAACTGGGTGTAGTTCATTAATTGTACTATTATAAAATGTTCATAGGGAATGGGAAGAGGAGTGTATGGGAACTCTATCCTCATGAGTTTTTACCTCATGATTTTGTAAATTTAAAGCTATTCTAAAAGGTAATGTTTCTTGAAAAATGATATACAGTGTTAGCATATAGACTCATTGTGATCTGATTTTTTTTCCCCCTCCCACCTCTCCCTGACAGGAATAAATGAAGATGAGGAAAAGAGAAGAGAAAAAAGCAAAGAAAAAATCAAACTGAAAAAAAAAAGAAAAAGGTATTTTGAAGAACTGTGAATTACATCTTTAAGAACATCAAATAAGCATTTACTTGGACATATATCTAAACTCATGACATGTATTTTGACCTAATGTATGTGAGGTTGAAATGTAAATATTTATATTCTCATATTTACTGCAACCAAGAATTTAATAGAAGTAAGAGTGTATTCCTTCAGATTTTTTAGATCCCCCAAGAACTACTTTTTTTTTTTTTTAAAGATTTATTCATTTTATTACAGCCAGATATACAGAGTGGAGGAGAGACAGAGAGGAAGATCTTCCGTCCGATGATTCACTCCCCAAGTGAGCCACAATGGGCCGGTGCGCGCCAATCCGAAGCCGGGAACCTGGAACCTCTTCCGGGTCTCCCACTCGGGTGCAGGGTCCCAATGCATTGGGCCGTCCTCGACTGCTTTCCCAGGCCACAAGCAGGGAGCTGGATGGGAAGTGGAGCTGCCGGGATTAGAACCGGCGCCCACATGGGATCCCGGGGCGTTCAAGGCGAGGACTTTAGCCGCTAGGCCATGCCACCGGGGCCCAAGAACTAGTTTTTAACAATTAACTTGTTGGAGCCAGTCTGATGACTCAACTGGCTAATCATCTGCCTGGAAGCGCCAGTACCCCATAAGGGCACTGGTTCATGTCCCGGCTGCTCCACTTCTGATCCAACTGCCTACTTGCAGCCTAGGAAAAGCAGCAGAGGATAGTCCAAAGCGTTGGGACCCTGAAGAAGCTCCTGACTCCTGGTTTCAGTTGTTGTAGCCATTTGGAGAGTGAACCAGCAGATGCAAAATCTTTCTGCTTTTTTCTCTAAAGTCTGATTTTCCAGTAAAAATAAATAAATAAGTTTCAAAAATAGCTTCTTAAAAATTGATCAGAATATTAACAAGCAACCTTTTCTGTGGTTAACGAGTACAGTGCCTTTCATGCTAGCATGAATATGCATGTACAAATCTTTCTGTGAGATCTGTTTATTGGAAAGACAGTTACAGAGAGAAGAGAGAGAGAGCTTCCATTCGCTGGTTCACTCCCCAAATGGCCACAAGGGCGGGAGCTGATCTGATCTGATCTGAAGCCAAGAGCTGCTTCCAGGTCTCTCAGGTGGCTGCGGGAACCCAAGCACTTGCCCCATTGTCTGCTGCTTCCTCAAGCATGTTAGCAGGGAGCTGGATTGGAAGCAGAGCAGCTGGGACAGGAGCCACTTACCCATGTAGGATGCCTACACCACAGGAAGCAGCTTTATCCACCAAAGCACAGTGTCAACCCCTATTCAAGCCTTTTTTTAAGGCAGTTGGCCATGGTTTTATCTGGTTTAAATTCAGTTCTCACGAAGTTCTGTAGATTAGGTATGGTTTTTATTCGTTTAATGCTACATGTTAGCACCTGAGATATAAGTTGAAAGTTTTCAAGTATTGAAAGTGAAGTATTGAATATAGAAGCTCATATAAGTGCAGGTCAGAGGGTTTTTTGTTTGTTTGCTTGTTTGTTTATTTGAAATACTAGAGGGAGAGATAAGAAAAGAGGTGTTCCATCTTCTGATGGAAGACTCCCCAAATGGTTGCAACAGCCAGAGTTAGACTAGACCAGGAGTCAGGATCCCGGATTTTCTTCCAGGTCTCACGTGGGTGCAGGGGTTCAAACACTTGGGCCGTCCTCCACTGTTTCCCCAGGTGCATTATCAGGGAACTGGATGGAAAGTGGAGCAGCCAGGATTGAAACTGGCACCTGTTTGGGCTGCAGATGTCAAAGGCAGCAACTTTACCTACTAAGCCACAACACCTGCCCAGAATTCAGAATTTCTTAGTGGATTATTGAATCATTTGCAGTACCACAGCAAAGTGGATTGCTTATAGAAACCACAGGATTACCGTTTGTCTTCCAAATTCTCATAAACTTTTATCTAGCTATCCCTACTTGGAACGTCACAGAAACCATACAGGTCCTAAACGGACTTTTCTCTGCACACATACCAGAGATGGCACCAGCCAAAAGCATTGTCAGTACCAGTACCTTAAATTGTGTCTTTGAAGTTAGAAACCAGGAGCAAAAAGCGCAAAGATGCTCTCAAAATCCAGGACCTTTAAAACAGAGAAGCGGACATGATTTGAGGATAACAAAACTTAAAAAGGAGCAAGAGGATATTGAAAATAAGCTCAGCTGATGATCAGAAGTCTAACCCTGTAGACTGCCAAGGAGGAGAACGAAGGGGCATGTGGAGTCCTTGAGGAAGAAGAGCGGTCGGAGATGCACGGTCACGAGGCAGCACCGAGACAGCCGTGAGATCTCCAAGACGCATGCTTCTATTCTGTGTCTGCCTGCTTGGTGGCTGTCCTGGATTTTCTTAGTTACTTTCTTTTTTTAAGGTTTATTTCTTTTTATTACAAAGGCAGATATAGAGAGAGAGGAGAGACAGAAAGATCTTCCGTCTGATAGTTCACTACCCAAATGGCCACAATGGCCAAGCTGAGCCAATCTGAAGCCGGGAACCAGGAGTTTCTTCCAGGTCTCCCACGCGGGTGCAGGGTCCCAAGGCTTTGGGCCGTCCTCTACTGCTTTCCCAGGCCACAAGCAGGGAGCTGGATGGGAAGTGGAGCAGTTAGGATTAGAACCAGCGCCCATATGGCATCTCGGTGCATGCAAGGCAAGAGCATTAGCCAATGATTTCTAATGTTTAGACCACTGAACTCACTCTTGGGATTCCCCTACTAGCCCTTGGGTACCTGGATCAGCCATAACTGTGTGTATCGTACAGTGCTCAGATAACCCTGTGTGGATTGACAATAAACCCAGTGTGCAAGAGTGGTGATGCCGGGAGTCCAGGGAGGCCCAGGAGAAGCAGCCGCATGCTTCCTTTCATTAAAAAGGTGAAAGGGGAAAAGGAATAAAACAGATGTGCATGTTATGGTTGCTAAGTTTTACAATAGGAATTAAGCATTTGTGAAATTAGGAATAAGTGAAAAGACGTTCATGTAAGTTAATCCAAACAAATTAGAGCACGTTCTTACTGTGCAGTATGTTGTTATATTTTATGAGTTAGTATTCATTCATACTGGGCCTAGTTCATAAAATAAACTTCATCATATATATATATATGGCAAAATATATATTATAAATACATATAAATAACATGTTGGGGAAAACATCACATGTACAAATGAGTAGATATATATATTCCTCATATTCATGTATGTATATATATATATATGACAGATATGGTGAATACACACACACACACACACATAGGAGTAGATTTCAGGCATCCAGTGGGTATCTTGGAATATATTGCCTGTGGATAGGGGAGCTACTATAAGTTGGTCAACTTTTGCAACCAAGCCACAAAATTGGAAAATCAGTATTTTAAGAGAACACAGAAATAAGAAGCACATTTTGGTTGCCTTTCTACCTCTACCTTACTGAAATAAGAATCTAAGTCCACTACAATCGCATTTCAGTATACCTGTCGGTCCTAAGCACTGTCACCAGGCCGTGTGTCTGACTGCTTCCAGGTCACATTCCTCCAGTTCTGCTGAAGAGGACACGTCAAAACCGAAGAAACAAAAATATAAGAAAAAAGAAAAGAAGAATAAATCAAAAAAAGGAAAACACCACAAAAAGGGAAAAAAGAAGAGAAAAAAGGAGAAGCGCTCTCCCAGTCCTAATAGCTCCGAATTCTCCAAAAAGTAACTTGGGACTTTGGCTTGTTGTCATAGCCCAGAATTTTGTTTTCCAAAGTTACTTGTTCTTCCTGGGAATTGACTCGATGGCAACACTTTGTAATAAATCATGGCCTTCCCCATATAAATTTTTTTTTGGTATGTGAGACCGTTAGATCGCTCTGACCACATGTTTTTAATGTGATAGGAAGTATGAAATCAGCCCATTACATGCTCGCAGTGTTCCATGTGTACATGTTGATACACGCAGCACATGTCACTGTCGTGTCTGTGTCTCCCTGTGCTTGAGTAGTGTTAAACACTGCTTAAGCTGATTTGAATTGGCTTCGTTCCGTTCAGTCCAGGTAATCCACCTAGCCGTGAAAAAAGCTAGGTAGGAGCTAATACTTTGCTCTTGACACAGAAAATATTTAATAGCTTTATATACTATAATGTACAAAGTGCAGTTCTTCACTGCTGTGTTTAAGACTTTTTTATATAATAGGAGGTAAAGCTTTACTGGTTTGAACCAGGACTTTTTCAGTGAACAGTATTGGCAAGAAAATGATCATGGAAACGTTTACAGCGGAATTCTAGTCTGTGCCTCTTTTTTTCATAGCAATTAAGATCTTCCTGACTTGTTGAGAGAAACTAGTCAGGCCCTGGCCGCTAGTCCATCTCACAGAGCTGTTGTGTGTGGCTCAGGATTCTCTGGGGAGAGACTCCTGGCTGACTTCCGGTGTGCCATATTGGCATGTCTTAAAGCGATACCTCAAACACATTTTTATTTAGAAAGACATCTGCATCTTCAACGCAACTGATCTTTATGTAATATTTGTGCTGTATGAATCTTGTTTCTGTGAGTAACGTCGAAAATGTTTATAAAAGTGAGCATGTGTTCATTTTGTCTGAAATAATTTGCGGCTTCAAAGCAGATCTCACACTGAGAATGTTTTTTTCCCTCTTGCATCAGCAACATATCTTCGTGAGAGTGACAAAGATTGAGAACTGTGAATTTTATCCTGTGCTTTGTAAAAACTCGTGAGCCGTGGAATGGTATCATGAAAGCCTTTATGTACCAGTGGAAGTTTATATGAGTAAGCATTTTGAAACACCTAAGGTAGCTATAGATGTTTCTCATATTTTGAACTTATTGTTTTGGTAGCCCCTGTGGCCCATAAGTTAGATGCTTCCTGTGCTGTAGCCTTGGCAGCTGTCTGTCCGCTGATTATTCCGGCGTATCACCAGAGACTGCGGGTACCTCGTGTGGTGCTCGCGGACACGTTAGAAGTGTGAACCTGCACACGTGGCTGCGCGGGAGTTCTGATGGTGAGATCAGGTAAGTCCAATTACCTCGCAAGCCGGACGGGTGTACTGAGTTACTGAGTCTTCCTTTGTTGAGCATACCCTCAGTTAAACCTGGAGAGCCTCAGAACTTCTAACATGCTTGCATGTGTGAAGGCCGCACCCACAGCCCTCTCCTGGCATTGCAGCCGTGGAAGCTCTCACGCTCCCTGCTTACCTGTAACCAAGTTTAGTCTTTTGAATTGTGTTTCAACAGTTGTCTGCTCTTAGGAAAGAAACACAGAGCTCCTGGATTTTTATTTTGTCTTGTCTTTGCTACTAATGTTAGGATAGTATAGTTGTTAAGATTGAATACGTTTTTTAAAAAATGACTGTAAGGTGCAACATACAGAAGGATTGCCTCACCTCCCTGAGTCTATAAAATGGTTAAGAATAATAGTAATGGGTCCAGCGCAGTGGCCTGGCAGCTAAGTCCTTGCCTTACACCCGCTGGGATCGCATATGGGTGCCAGTTCATATTGCGGGAGCCCTGCTTCCCATCCAGCTTTCTGCCTGTGGTCTGGGAAGGCAGTCAGGGACGACCCAAGGTCTTGGGACCCTGCACCCACGTGGGAGACCAGGAAGAAACTCCTGGCTCCTGGCTTCAGATCGGCACAGCTCCAGCCATTGCAGCCTCTTGGGTAGTGAATCAGCGAACAGAAGGTCCTCCTCTCTGTCTCTCCTCCCTGTATATCTAACTTTACAATTAAATAAATCTAAAAAAATGATAGTAATTGCAATGAAAGTCCAATTATTTTGTAAATTTTATCGCTGTTAACTATAATTATTTTAAATTGGTTCATTTGTTTTAAGAATGGCAAAAAAAAAAAAAATAAGGATCCACAGATTAAAACCTTCATTTACTAATATTTAAATGGCAAGTGTCAAAGGTCAGTATGTTTTTCCCCAGATATAATTTTGGAATTTGGTTTTTTGAAAGAGATCAAAAGAATTGCCATCTGCTCCAGCACTCCGCAGGTGCCCCCAGCAGCCGGGGTTGGACCAGAAGGCAGCAGGGCAACCTGAGCCTCACATTGTGAGGGGTCACTGCTGCCATCAAGCACCTGACTTAGCAGGACGCGGAGACGAGGAGCCAGAGCCTTGGAGTTATTCCTAAGTAAATTGTCTTTACTGTTACCATAACTGATGATATTATCTGTATATGCCGCATTTTTACTAATCCTCTTAATATCTTATTGGAATTGAATGCAAATTCTGCTGGCATGTTTTAGGATAAAATTCATGAAATTTCATCCCATGCACCGTTTGGGAGGAAAACTGAATGTATTCATAGAAATCTAAGTCCTGTCCATTCCAACCACTGTGACCTGTAACAAAGACATTTAACTGCCCTGGCCTTTTGTCTTTTATCTATAAAATATTGTACAGATTATCTCTGTGCTCGTGTCCAAATATGATCATGTCTCGGAGATCATGTCCATATCACTATATCTGCTTATTGGTGTTTCAGTGAGATTGTACTAATAAACTAATTTTAGAAGTTATAAATAAGCAGCTAACAGTTTATAGTAATAAAGACAGCTTTATATAATATGGAATCTGTTCAACTGCTTGAAACAGATGATAGGCTGTTTTTTGCCCCCTGATGTATTTCGTTTGTGCCAGATGCAGAAAGAATTTGTATTTTGATGTCATCAGATCTGAGCACTTTTGGAGCTGATGGACTTACTCCCATCGGTTTTCCTGCTTCCTTGTTTCTGTATCATCGATTGGCTGAGTCTCAGAGATTCCTGGTTCTCCATAAGCACATCTCCATTTCTATGTTTGGTTATCTAAGGCCAAAACGACAGTGAGAATAAAACAACTGTGTGTGTCTGCACTTGCTCCTTTCTGAAATAAGGTAGCTGTAGGCCAGCTCCAGTGGTAACCAGACTGAAGAGTTGGATAAGACTGTCTCGGAGTCCTAGCCTCACTAAACCAGAAACCAGGGCACTGAGCTCAATTAGACACATTTGTTTCCCCGAAAGAGATCCCAGTTTCATTAGTGGAAGAAATATTGGGACAAGTTGTATTTTTTTTTTTTTTTTAAGACTTGCTTGTTTTCTCTGAGAGAGGCAGGTTTGAGAAGGGGGGGATACATCCTCCATCTGCTGGTTCACTCCCCAAATGGCTGCAATGGCCAGAGCTGAGCTGATCCCAAGCCGGGAGCTTCTTACAGGACTCCTACATGAGTGTAGAGGCCCAGCAAGTTAAGCCATCCTCTGCTCTTTTCCCAGGCCGTAAGCAGGGAGCTGCATCAGCAGTGGAGCAGCCAGGACACACACCAGCTCCCATATGGGATGACACTGCTGCAGCTGGGGGTTTACTTGCTACGCCTCCACATCAGCCCCAGCACAAATGTTGAGATAAGCTCAATACTGACATGCACATGAGTTGGTGGAAGCCTAACCTAGTCTGGAGGCATTGAACGTGATCACCGTGGGGAGTAATGACTGAGTTTTGATTGAAAGTGAGGGTGGAGGTCATGGCAGTTCCAGGCAGAGTACTGGGAACAGAATGCAGCAGAGGCTGTGCTGTGTGCCTGTCAACAATCACGCAGTCCTGCTGCAGGTGCATGACGTCAGGAAGGAGGCGCTCAGAACTGAGGATGCCACCCTAGGTTTAGAGCAAGGGAAAGAAGTCTTGCCTTCCATGTTTGGGAACTTGTGTTTTAATCTGTACTTAGTGAGATGTCATTAACAAGTTTTAAGAGGAGAAATTACTTGTATCAAGATTTTATTTCATCTACTTATCTACAATTCGAAAAATAAAAATCACAGAAATTGTTTAATTCCTAGTTGCTCTTCTTCTGGGTCCACTTTTCCTATGATCTGTTATCAAAGATTAAGGGACTGAAGTGGTCTGAAGCCTCATAAAGGTACTGTCTCTCCTACATCTAAACAGCTGGCGAATGTGTTGCTGTTGACTTACGTCAGATTATTGTTACCTGGCTTCAAACAAACTTGATCACTGTGTTAGTATAAGGCCACACTGTGTCATAATTCAATAATACTCGTTGCTTTTAGTGTGTGTCCTGATCTGTCCCTCACAGAGGGACATGGCAGTGCCCTGGCGAAGCCCTGTGGCTCTTCCCCAGCTCACCTAGGGATGGACTGCCACAGTAGCAGCACTTCAGGGATGCCAGCTGATCTTGGTTCTGGTCTTTGAAGTTTCTGAGAAGTTGGCACCCAAGGACAGTCTTCATAGGCCAGTGTGACAGTACCACAGTTTTGAAGCCTGGCATTTTGTGACCTCCCCTGTCTCCTCCCAACTCCTCTAGAAGTAACTGCGGTGGCAGAAAATTCGGGTACACCTCCTGGTATGCAAACCATGACACATCCAGCCATGGCCAGCTGCATTATCTATGCCTCTCCCACATGTTGGGGAATGGTTTGCAGTAATGAGTATTTTGTTGGCCCTGGATTTTTAATTTTGATTAGTACACAGAGAACAGACTTCATGTGGTTCATACACAATTCTAAGAATTTCTCCCTCTTTTAATGTTTGTGATAATATTTAATTTATAATCATAGGCTTAATGCTTCACTAAATGATGAGTTAAGTAATTATAGTAATGTAAGCAAGCCCTATCAACAGTAATTAAATCGAGAGATGTCAATTTCACTTGTATACATTAGAAGTTTTTGGTCCTGAGTGTTAAGTCCCTTTCTGTTGTCAGATGTTGCAAAGGCTATTGCCTTTCAGGCACAAAAATAGACTCTCGGTGCCTTCATTTCTACAAACCACATTTTGACCTCAGGCAATAGAGTAGTAGAATTATAAATTCCTTTTTATGAAGATAGCAACTTTTCTGTGATCATTTTTTTAAAAACCCAAACTGTATAAAAGATCAAATACCTGCCTAGGCTGTTATGACCACAGAAAATGTCATCTCTCTAACAGTAATTTCTCAGCTTTAACACTTCACAAACACTAAACAATTTTAATGTTTAAACCTTGGCAAATAGTACTCCTTTGAAATGTGGAATCCCACTTAGGCAATAGGACATTGCAGTCATGATCAGATATGAAACATGATTATCTGAATCTAAGGTAAAAGCTGAGTTTTCATTTGCCTTCGCCACATTTGAAGTACCAGTGGACACATGTGGCAGGTGGCTACTGTTCCAGATGAGATGCAGATAAGGAGCATCTCCATCAGAAGGAGTCTTGAGAATGCTGCCCTAGAAGGTACTCACTGTTCTCTGGAGGAATGTGCTGCCTCAGGAAGTTACCTTCCAGGAACTCTGCGTGCCCAACAAGAAAGCCTTCTGCATCAGACCAGGGAAGCTGTGTTCAGCACCTGTGTAGTCCAGAATCCTGACCTCAGGGACTATACCGAACAATGGATATGTCTAGCAGAGTTGGCTCAAAATTACTCCTTGTTTGCTGATGAATTCTATTGAAAACCCTGGCCTAGGTTCTTACAACGGAAATCACATTGTAAGAATAAAAATCTTGGAACAATTTTAGTTTGCAAAAACCTTTTATTTCAAGATGACTAACTGGTATTGATGTGAAAGCAGAAAATGGGACTGAAGAAATTATTTTGTCTTCTAACTTTACAAAAATTCTTTAGGAAACTTATCAGTGAAGAAATTTTGTTGTGATTATCACTTGAAATAATACAAAATATTTATTATGGGAACTATACATGTTTTTTTTTTGTTATTGAATGTCAGCTTTTGTAAATACAGTGGACTGTGTATGGGCTCATGGATCATAAAACAATTCAGCTATCCAAAACCATCTCTTATTAAAAAATAATTGTCTGCCAGTACAAAATATTGCAAAATGCTAGTAGTTTGAGATAAACTCAGATAGGTTTAGTTATATTACTGATCTGTTCTGTAATTTTTCCTGAAGAGTTGGCATAATTTGAGGTAATACAAAACCATTCTAATTAGCAGGTGAGAGTAAACTCACATCCTGAATGAATACTGAAAAATGCAGTTGGGTCTCACTTTCGGGAGTGATGAATGCTTGAAAAGCAATGTGCCGACTATATTTGAAATGTATTTTTTATTGCTGCATCTCTTCCATGAGCCTTAGCTTTTTGAACACAGGGCTTTTTAATTAATACACAATGTTGATTTGTGCTGTATCCATGACTTTTTCTTGAACTACATCATCAGCTTCGTAGGATGTTTCATTGGTTGAATTGGATGCTACGTTTGAGTTGACGGCTTTAATCTCTCTGCTTGGGTTGCCTGCAAATGCACAAACCAGAAATGAGCTGATTATTTGAAAAGATGACAAAATTGGAGTTATGAAAATTTGTGCTTCAGTGATTTTGCAGCCATATTGAAGATATATCCTAAGCATTTTGTGTGGACAACTGAGAACTGAATCATTTCAAAGCTGTTTTTCTTAAACATATCCTGCTGAAGGTTAGATAAGGAAGATAGTCGAGGCGAAATTTCATTGCAATGCTTATCTTTCTTTGTCCATTTTTCAGGAGAAAACTATACATTTGCTAAAGAGGTGACAATTTCTGGATCATTTCATGAAAATGTGATTATATCCATTATTTGCATATTAGTGAATAAGCCACAAATAAGCCAATCACAACAATATGCAACTCTCTTAAGGCTTTGCCATCATAGCCATTTAAAACACACACACGCATCTGTACCACAGGGCCATTCAGTCACTGCGTTGAGAAGAACGTCCAACATGAGCAAAGTACAGGTGTACAGATCTTTGCTTAGCAGAGGCAAAGAAGTGGATTGTTACTCAATTGTATCAGAAAAGTTGAATAATCATGGAAAGAATATCTCATTTCACCAGTGTAAGATTTCAGCTGTAGTTAAGTATCATGTAAACACATAGAATGCAGTGGGAGAAGCCACTGGTGTTGGGTTGCAAAGCCCCTGGATTCGTCTCATCGTGTCAGCAGCCTTTCACCCTGTTCTTTCCTTGGCTTCTGGGATGCCACCCTTCTGCTTCCACTCCTCCCTCGCCGCTGCTGCTTCTCCATCTCATTGGTTGATTTTCTTCTCCCAGACCACCTAGGGAGTGAGTGCCTCCCGGCTCAGCTTCCTGTGCCTGCTCCACTCCCTAACTGGGTCTTTTTTTATTTTTAAAGAAGGTTGCAGTACATTCCCTTTACTCTTATTGCTGAAGAAATACTATGTCTTCATTTGTATGTGTTCCAAGAGATAGAGAAATTGCTGATGGAAGTGGAACTCTACCTCCTACTAACAGAATTCCTCTCCCTGGTCCAAACCTAAGCTAATTATGTTGCAAGAAACTACACCACTTCAGGGTTGTAGTTCTTTTTCACTGTCTTGGGACCCCATTTCTTCCCTATATAAAGTTGTTAGTATCAAGTTTAAAATTGGCAGTCCTTTTGAGTAAGTAAAATTCCAATAATAAGAAAGAGAAAGCCAATTCTCTTTCCAGTAGTGAACAAACGGCTTGGGTGTGAACAGGGTTGGGGGGTGGGGTTCTAGAGTGTGCGATCATGACCACTAACAAAGCTCTGTTTGTCTGGGTTCTCGGTCAGATCATGTGAAAAATGGCAAGTATAACGTGCACGTGACACACACACACACAGGCGTGCACAAAGCCCCCACACTGCCTTTGGTCTCTTTGACCCTCACATGTGTGTGAGCATCTCCAGCCCAGACATCTTCTGACCTCCAGTTGATGTCTCCAGTTTAACCCAAACCTGAAGTTAGGATTATTCCTAGGGAAATTCAGATTAAACAAGACCAAAACTCCACTGCACTTGGAGGCTTCCTCTTCTTAATTGCTGGAAACTCCAGTGCACCAGTAACTTCATTTCTCTTTGACTGCATTTTCCTCTCGCGGCCTACAGCCAATTCTTTAGAAACCCTGCTAATAATGTTCCTATGTATTCCAGAATATTCAGACCACTTCTTAGCCATTCACTGCTGCCACCATCCCATGTCCAATATAACAGACTGATCCTTTGGAAAAGTATAAATCGTGTTCTCCACTCAGAACTCTACGTTTCGCCCAAGCCTTCGCAGTAAGGAGTTGAAAGGATCTCATAACACCGTGTATCTTCTTGATTGCACTTTTTTTCTGCTTTTCTCCCCAGTTTGTTCCAGCTGCTTTGACAAAACATTTCTGGCGCGTTCCAGACACGAGCCCTTTGTACTAGCAATTTACTCTCTCTAGTGTATTCTTTCCCACGAGCCACATGCAAAATATTTCCAAGTTTCTGCTTAGCTTTTTTTTTCCCCTCTAACTTTGTGTATTTAAAAAAAAAAAAAAGATTTTTATGTGAAAACAGAGAGCTTCCGTCTGCTGCCCTCCAAACCCCCTCCCCCACAAAAAAAAAATGGCCACAAGGGCCAGAGCTGAGCCCATCTGAAGCCAGGAGGCTTTATGGGGTCCCTGACACAGGTGCAGGGACTCAAGTGCCTGTGCCATTCTCCGCTGTCCTCTCAGAATATTAGCAAGCAGCCAGACCAGAAGTGGATCATCCAGGATACAAACCAATGCCCCAGTGAGATGCAGGTTTCGCAGGGGAAGCTTAACCGGTACACCACACAGCACCAGCCCTCTGCTGACTTTGTCACTGGGCCCCCCCAAACACTATTCAAAATGGCAACCTACGTTCTCCCAACTCCAATTCCTTCTGCCCTCCATTTTTTTCTCACAGCACCTTCTTCTTAACAAAATTTGCATATTTATCAATCTTATTTATTGCCTGTCTCCACTAAACGTAAGTGCCACACAATAAAGGATTTTTATGGCTGTTTTGTTCGCTGATGATTCTAGAAAAGAAATGCCTTACAGCAAATATTCAACACATTTGTTGAACAAATTAATTAAATGATGTGCTTGACAGTTTGTCTTAGTTTAATATTAGCATCATGGATGACAACAGATAAGATTGACAGTCAACTGGGAAAAAATGTCTCACAACTGACTCAAAAATAGTATGAGATCTTTTTTATTTTTTTAATATATTTTTAAATTTTGTTTTTGATGATGTTTACGTAATTGATCAGGGTAGGAAGGGTCGAGGATCAGAGGAAAGTAGGCAAGACTATTGTTTATACATTTTCTTTTTCTTCTTGTATCTGGGAAAGGGGAGGATACAATGGGAGAGACCACGCCCAGCCTTCCCAGAACCCAATGTCATGCCAGGGTTCCCAATGTGGAGCATGTTCCGAGGATTCTGCTCAAGTGGTTTCGATAGTTCTGAGATACTTTTAATATCGGTGCTCCAAGAATGAGGAAACCCTTCCAACGTCAATTGCCTGACATAGTCCACCTCACAGTCTCCATTTACCCAGAAGTGTGCTGTCAAGCGTCGCTGGGGTAGTTGATCAATTTGTTCTGCCCTCCTTCCTCTGCAAACCAACGGGTGCTGCGGCAGAATGAGATCTTAGATAGCAGTATGTGAAACTTTATCACCTCCTTGTGAGGAAAAAGATGGGGAAAAAATGGTGTATAATAAACATGAGAAAATCCTCAAGCTCCCTAATCAGAGAGAAATAGAAATTCAAAAGGCAAGCTGCTATTTTTCCTTTCCCAACTAGACACAGATAAAATGTTCTTAGTCAATGGCATCAGCTGATGGAAGTATACACAGGTACACCTTTTTTTAAGTCTGAAATATTCCTACTCATAATTTCATCAGAGCATAAAAGGCTGAAGGATACCAACATAGGAAATATCTAAATATTTTATGCATACATAAATATGTTCCCTGGTTGTTTCAACATCAGAAATACATAAGTAACTCAAAATCCCAGTAACAGTGGCATTGCTAAATGATGAATGGGGGTATTTGATAGCCGCTTAATTTTAAAAGCTGATTTCTGAGAAAGTTTTTCATTAACAAAAACTTGATGAAGCAAAGCAATCAACAGCATGATGTAGTAAATACTTACCTTAGCATTTAGCCCTAGTATTTGTCATCAGCCTCTCTCAGCTTTAGGCTCTGCAGGGTCAAATCTGACCTTGATTATGCTGGGGCTCTGGGCCTGCTTGCCTGCCCTAGCTCAGGCCACTGCTCCAGACCTTGCAGGAGGCATTTCTCACACACACACAAATACCCAGCTTCCAAAATGGGCTGCCCCGCACTGTGCCCCAGATTTCTTCCAGGCCCTACCAACTATATCTTATGCTTCAGCCGCCTTTCTTCAACACGGCTACTCGTTCATCGTGTGTTTGACATCTGCCCCAGAACTGCCTGAGTTCTTTGGGCAAGACTACACTTTTGGAGTGATGTCTCTCCTTTTAGCCAAGCAGCCTTTCTCCAACATTTAATTGTTTTTCCCCTCAAAACATGTTCACACACATAGGAGTTTATCCCTTCTCCCCCATCCCTGGTTCCCTTCACTCCCTATATCCCTGTCTTACGACTTGTCCCCAAGTTATTACAATGGCATTGTCATTCATTTCACGATTACAGATCTAATGTTCTGACATATAAGTGTATCATGACAATATAAGTAAAGGAAAAGGGAAAAATAAAGTAACATAAAAGTATGATTAAAATAGTAATTTACATAAATATAGTTTTGTTTTAAAAAAATATTTATTTTTATTGGAAAGTTAGATATACAGAGAGGAGACACAGAGAAAAAGATCTTCTGTCTGCTGGTTCACTCCCCAAGTGGCCGCAACAGCTGGAGCTGAGCTGAGCTGATCTGAAGCCAGGAGCTTCTTCTGGGTCTCCCACATGGGTGCAGGGTCCCAAGGCTTTGGCCATCCTCCACTGTTTTCCCAGGCCACAATCAGGGAGCTGGATATGAACTGGTGCCCAAAAGGGATCCCAGCAGTTGCAAGGCAAGGATTTAGCCACTAAGCTATCATGCCAGGCCTCATACAATGCTTTTCTACAAGTGTACTGCTTTCTTGGGTCAGTTCAGAACATCAGCATTTTGGATCAATTTCATCGGTTGAGTGTAATATTATTTACTAGTTTAGAAGGATGACATCTCACTGCAGCTCTGATCTTGCCCATGTAAACATCCAGTCTTAATGTACAATAGCTGGAAAATAGCTCTTGACCCAATTAGCAAGCAGAGTTGTATGCAAAAAGTTTGCATGAAAACGATATGAAACTGAAAAAAGTTGACTATTATTTACAGGAAACTTTTAAAAATATTTAGCTACCAAGCACTTTAATGCAAAATATTCTATAGTGAGACCTTAAAAAATTCTTGTATAGCATTTGAAAGCCGAAGCGACATTTATAGGTTATTTATTTTTCCCTTGCTTAGTATGGTTTCACTCTTCAATATCATAACTGGTAAAGATGAAAGATAAATAATATGAGATGGAAATCAGTTCTACATTATCTACAATAGATTAGATACCTGTCTCCATTTTCATCTTACATATGCATTGTTTTAAACACCTAAACTTGCAAATAATGTATGGAATTCCTAGACACCTGAAAACAGTAATGTTGAGTTGTTCAAGGTTTTCGTGTTTTTTAAGCCTACCATACTTAAGTTCATCATGTTTTAATTGCACAATAGGCTTTGTCACAGAGTGGTTGGTTGGTTGTTTTATGGAAAACAAATTCTGGAAGTGAAGTGATAACTTAGTTGTTTGGGGGGCTCCTTCCAAGGCATTTCCAGTCTGATAGTCTGAGTTTCCTTTGTGTTTCTCTCCGGCAACTTAAGCAATTTGTCTAACCTGCCTACTCCTTCTGAGGTTTAAATGATAGCAAACTCCGTTCCAATATCGCAGAATTTTCTTCACGTAGGACTTGTAATGACCTTCACTCTCCAGCCCTGACTCTGTAGTTACTTGGCAACTGAGTCTTTCAAATAACCTAAGGACGGAGATAATTTCTTGGATTGACTTCCTATGCCAGAGCAATTCACCTTAAAAAAAATTGCTATGCGAACACAAGATCTGTTGCGAACATCAGTATCACCCATGGAGATGGCTGTAGTTCTGCAGCTTATAAAATTCCAAACGTTTTTTCATGCTTAACCCTGTGGTTGAGACTAGTTGGATCCGTGGAAACCCAGCTGCAATGGGTGGTCAGACCAGATAGCATTTTTGTGAGATACTTTTAAAAGGAGAAAGAAGGAAAAAGTTTTCCTAGAGTTTAATGAATAGAAAACAAATTTCTTAACCAGTAAAGTCAGGTAACATAAAACAAAAACCACCTGCCTCTTTTCTGTCAGAAGGGTTTAACATGGATTTGATTTTAAATAAGAAATCAAGAGTGCCATCCAGCTCCCAAGGGATTTGTTCCTCATGAAGTTTTCCTGATGTAACGCACTTGGTAGCTGACATCCTGTTTCTTTTCGGGGTTGACATCCCTTGCTCTTTCTGCACTTCCTGTTTCTTTTTGGGCCATCTGATATAAAGCTTAACCTTCCTTCAATCCTATTCCTCCCAGGCTAGCATTTAATTTACAGTTTGGCTTTTGCCAAAATTTAAATCCAATTCGTCAAAAAAAAAATTCATTTTCTACTTGTTTTCATCATGGCTTGCCTGATAGCAATTAAAAATTGCACATTTTATGTTCAGAGCCATTCATCATAAATCTATGTATCCTACACGCTTCTGAAGACGCTGCTATAGCCTGCTATCTCAAAATATCAAGACAGTGGGCGAGGGAGCCGTTCTGCAGTTCTTTATCTCCTGGCCATGGGCAGAACCATCTTCAGTAGTTTCTACCTGTGTTGTCCTGGCTTCTGTGTTGCCATTCTGAAGTCTTAGTACATCTTCCTAATACTATGTCTCTGGATCACTTCATTACAGCAGAAAATCCACACGTTACATTCATTACACAAACAATCTTAAATTTGCACCCTGAACATGTGTTTTATTTTGTAAGAAGATGTTTCCCATTCAAGTCCACCTTTCCCTCGAGTGTATATCAGAGAACTTCAAACTATTCATGAGAAATAAAGCTAAAAGATACACTGGGTTTGATGCAATAAAACTTGAGATCCATGCACACGAAGTGTTCTTCAAAAATTTATTAAAATGTGTGTTTGGAAAACACTGCATGGATCTCAAAACTATTTTGCATTAAATACACTTACATTTTAATTCCATACTTTCATGGATTTTTAAAAATTGCTCTTGCGTAAGAATCATAAACACTGAAAAATTCAACATGAAAATAAGAATCTTAGACGTGCCCTTTACCTATCCATCACTGCGTGAGGACCATTCTATTAAGAAAATTTTTCCTACTCTATTTTTTTCCATAATTCATCATTTTCTCCCCTTTCTGCATTGTTAAATTCTTCCCACCACTTAATGACTAACAAAGCTGACAAAGGGAATTTGCTAATACTTTGAGTCATTTCAATGAATACATCACAAGGAAAGCCTGGCTTCTACTATTGGGTCCAACATCAGTTAGGATTGCCTGTCCCTGCACCCTGAGGATTGTGTTAGACATTCAGCAATGCTAAACGTAGCAGGAGCTGTGCTGAGCAATGTGGTTTTTTTCACATTGCAAGAACAAAAGCAGTCACAGGAAAATTGAGGCTCATTATTTTTAAGGAGAAAGTTCCTTTCAGGGTGGACCCAGGTAAACCTTTACGCCACTAAGTTCAAATTCAACCAATTTTCTGGTAGGATCTCAGTAGATTCTTTAAAAGCCATATGAGACATATAATGGTATAGTTAAATAATCTGGCTGCCTAATTAATAATTTTTAAAAGAGTTCATTTAGAGGGTTATTAAGGCATTTACAATTGTACCTCATAGGGCCGAGCGTAGTAACCTAGTGGCTAAATCCTCACTTTGCATCCACCGAGATTTCATATGGGCACCAGTTCTTGTCCTGGCTGTTCCACTTCCCATCCGGGTCCCTGCCTGTGGTCTGGAAAAGTAGTTCAGGATGGCCCAAAGCCTTGGAACCCTGCACCTGTGTGGGAGACCCAGAAGAAGCTCCTGGCTCCTGACTTCAGATGGGCTCAGCTCCAGCCGTAGTGGCCACTTGGGGGGTGAACCAGCAGATGGAAGATCTTTCTCTCTTTCTTTCTCTCTGTAGAGCTGCCTTTCCAATAAAAATAAAACAAAAACCTTTAAAAATGTATCCCATAATATCATCTAGAAGTTGGACTTGAAACATGTTGAAATACTACTTGAATTTTTAAAATCTGACGATATGGTTACAATATTCAGAAAGGTAAGCATTTCAAGAATACCTAACAAGTTTTGAGGAAGAAATATAATGGAAGGGAGAGCTTGGTCTCTTTCCTAATCAGACATTAAAATAAACTATATAGTGATAGTAATTTCAAAGCAGGTTAGTAGCTTGAAATAATCACTGGTCATTTTAAAGGAACAGAAAGTCTATGGGTCAGTGTTGTGTCACAGTAAAGTAGGCTGCCATTCGCAACACTGACCTCTAAGAACAGAATGCAGATTCAAGGTCCAGCTATGCCTCTTGACCTGGCCATATGCTTCCGTTGCTCTGGCCTCACCAGGACATGCAACCCCCTGAGCGTGATCCCTGTGTACTGTGTAGGTGGGACAATGGAGATAGCCATGTTATTTCTGGTCTGTGTGCTGCTGGGAGTTCCAGGAGAGGCAAGGCCTAGCAGTAGAAGAATGTGGGGAGAAAGGCCGGTGGAGGGAGGGGTGAATGTCGCAGCTTTGTGTGTCCGGGTTATTCATTGCTTGTCACTTAGGATAACTTCTATTGTAGGGGAAACTGGGACATAGGTCCTCAGCTTAATGGATGGAATTCAGGGTCATGACCATTTGTTCCTCTTGGAGTTTCCGGATTGCTGTGATTTGCTCTTTCTAGTGGCCCTGTTATTACCAAGCTTAGTTAATAAAGACTGCTTAATATATCTTAGACTTGTTTGGTGTGATCTCGCTTGCACCCCAACAACAAGAAAGACTCCCAGTGGAAAAGAAAAAAAGATTCAGCTATTTCTCTTCTAATCCATTGTTCCTCCTAAGGTATCTGGCAAGACAGTGTGTGATGTTTCAAGTTCTTGGTCCCTGTCACCGACATAGGGGACCAGATGGAGTTCTCAGCTCCTGACTTTGGACTAAGTTATTTGGGGTATTTGGGAAGCAAATCAGCATGTAAAAGATTTTCTTCTTCTTCTTCTTCTCCTTCTCCTGCTCCTTCTTCATCTTCTCCTTCGTCTTCTTCCCTCCCTCATTTCCCTCCCTCCCTCTTTCTCCTGCCCCTGTCCATCTCCCTTTCCTTCCTCTCTGCCTTTCAAATCAATCAATAGATCTATTAGAAAATAGTGTCAAAACAGACCAGCGTCTGTAGTAGTTTACGACAATTGACATTTAGTTTGGCAAGAGAAAGCTGTTGCAATCAATAAATATTTGGACAACTAACTGACTATTTGGGGGAAAAGAAAAAAGGTGAATCTCTACTTCACATTTTACACCAAAATTAAGACTCCAGGAATATTAGAGTCTTACGTGTAAAAATGAATGATCTCTGGCCTTCTAATTTACATCCCAAACTTGTGCTTCTCCCATCAAGCCCCACCGGCTAGAGCTCTAGGTGTGGACATTCAGTGTCACAGGATGACCAAGCTTCCTCTCCCTCTGTTATCACAGGGAGATGTTACTAGATTAAATCAAGGCATTATTTTATGCAAATTAAAACCTCTCCTACATTTTAATATGGGAAGTTTCTGATAATTTTACATTCACAGTCTTAATGCAGGGCTGACCACGCTCCCCCTTTGAATTCTAGGGTCGCAAATTCTCTGCTTTGACACCTTCAAGGAAGCTCTGATGGAAAAGCGTAAGAAGCAGAGCCTCAACACTGCACCCGCTAATTGTGTCTCTACCAGACTTCCATGCTCTCGCAACCTTAAAGTTAGCCCTCACCCCAGGTGGTTAGTGCATAGCAACTGGATGTCCTTATACAGGCCAAATTTATAAGCCCCAGGTTTCCTTTAAACCAGCTTTCGAAATGTGTATAACCCAGAACACAAAAGTTACACAAAAGAAGCAAATGGTTACAGGACCCAATTTTAAAGGTCATTGGTTGTTTAGCAAAGATCTTCTGCACAGAGTGAACCCTGGAGGTAGAGACCAGTTAAGACTGATGGCTGCTACCAGGCTTGGCTTCATCGCACAGTCCAAAATGGGCAAACCTTACACGGTGCACATTTTAAGAAGTGAAATGCAATAAACCTTCACAAAATAATCCTAGCTTTGGTTATTTTAGATTATTTAGACTATTTTTTGTAGAAAAGTATCTAGTGTCTGCTTGGAGTGTGTGGACTGAAAACTTGTTTTCATTTATGCCATTCGAATTGCCAGTGATGCAAGCTGTCTCAATTCTAAAACTTAGTCTAGAGAACTAGCAGGTTTACTCTTAAGAACACATAATTTTGATAGAGAAGAGCCATAACTGGTACAACTAATTTTCCTCTGACATAATGTTTATGTGCTTGACTTATTATGCAAATAGTTACTTACATTCCTAACCTTTAAGACATTCCTCAGATACAATAAAAAAAGAAAAAGCCAGACTTGTTTTCTCAATAGCTTAAATACTAGTGTCTCTAGTCAGGTGGGAGCATGACCGTGACGAAGCGTGCATTTCCAAGGGTACAGCAATGTTTAACGGGCAGACTGAACTATCAATTGTTTTCTCTTTCTATTCCAGTGGCACTTGGGGCGGGGGTGGGCAGGGCAGGTGGGTGGGCATTACTATGTACCAGTGTCTGATTGGGTTAAAATCAACTGAAGGGATGAGAATTACTGCATTTGAAAGCAGCAGGAAGGCACTCATCATGTTGAACCCTACCTTCCTGACAGCAAACACTCAGAAAGCTATATTAAATTAGCTTAGTGACTTGATAAAAATGACATTTTTGAGAGGGACAGAGCGAGACTGTTTCATTGCAAGAGAGCAGTGTCGTCTAACTTTACAAGGAGCACATGAGCACTCTTCCTTAGGTATAAAGCAATAAGGCCGCAAGACACGAATCAACACACTGAGTAATTCTGGTGCTCAGGCTCTCACAGCCAACATGCAATGAGATTTTGCAGCAGTCCTTGAGCTAAATCAGTAAAAAGAGCCAATTCTTATTTAGCACAATGCATTGCCTAGAGGAAGGTTTGCTGACTTATATTGGTGACAGCAATTTGTGTTTCTCAAAATATTACAGACAATGGATACCCAATGCTATTGTGTTCAGTTCATTCAAGGAATACCTGTTAAGTGTTCTAGGCACTGGAGATCGGGTTGTGAACAAACAAGGCAAATCTACTTTCCTGGAGCTTAGTTTATACTCGAGAGAGGAGAAAAACTTAGACATTACGTAAGTAAAATTATGGTATGGTAAATGGGTGAGAAAGAAAGCAGGGAGGGGATATGAACCATCGAAGGGAGGGTGTTGTTAAAACGCAGGTAAGCAGGGTCCCGCGCCATGGCCTAACAGCTAAAATCCTTGCCTTGAATGCGCCGGGATCCCATATGGGTGCTGATTCATGTCCCAACAGCTCCACTTCCCATCCAGCTTCCTGTTTGTGGCCTGGGAAAGCAGCTGAGGATGGCCCAAAGCTTTGGGATCTTGCACCCACATGGGAGATCCAGAAGAGACTCTGGGCTCCTGGCTTCAGATCAGCACCGGCCGTTGCACTCACTTGGGGAGTGAATCATCAGATGGAAGATCTTCTTCTCTGTCTCTCCTCCTCTCTGTATATGTTTGACTTTGCAATGAAAATAAATAAAATCTTAAAAAAAAAAAAAAAAGCAGATAAGTAACCAGAAAAGAGCTCCTGGGGAGATGACTTTTGAGTAAAGATTTGAAGAAACGAGTGTTCGCTTTGGCAGCACATAGACTAAAATTGGAAAATTTGAACAAATGAAAGCTGTACGTCGTGCAGATATCTGAACTAAGAGCAGCCCTGACAGTGGTGACAGCATGTGCAAAATCCCAGAGTCAAGGGCATCAAGGAATCACAATGGGCCAGTACAGTCTGGTATAAGGAGACGAGATAAAAATGAACCAGTAGATGACCAAAGGCTTTGTGAGCGGAGGATGGACTTGACTTGACTCAGGTTTTCAGAGTCTTGCATTGGCTGTAGCAGGAAAAGTACAGAACAAGGCAGCAAGAGCAGAAGCAGGAAGAGCAGCCACCTACTTAAAAATGCAGACTGCATTGGTGTTTTACCACAGTCCCTAAATGATTCTCTGCGCAGTAAAATGTAAGGACTGTGACTTCAATTGATCTAAGCAAGTGAAACGAAATTTGATCTTATGATCGGGTTCTTTGATGATCACTAAGGCACAATTTGCCCGTGGAGAAACCTGTGTAAGTCGCTGTAGCTGAATTCAACCAATGATCTATGGATTCAGCCAAGGAATCTGCAAACACCGCTTCAGGAAGAAAACTGCCAAGGGATTTGGCGCCTGACTCTGTGACAGAGGACATTTTCTGGGAGAGTTGAGCTCCGTAGGGAAGGAAACTTGATGGATGTACAATTGCATGGTGGTGGTATAGTCGGTTATGCACTGTGAGCGTGGTAAGTTTCAGAATTCAACTAAAATATATCATTGGACAAGAATGCTCCGTGGTACCTTAAAGATATATATGTGTGTGTACGTATATATATGTATATATATGTGTGGATATATATATGAAAGGCACAGTTACAGAGGGAGAGAAAAGAGAAAGAGATCTTCCATTCATTGGCTCAGTTCCAGGATGCCAGCTACATTAGCACCAGGCTGAAACCAGGAATCTGGAACTCCACCTGGGTCCCTCGTGTGGGTGCAACTTAGCTCCATGGGCAACAGCACCGTCCTCTAAAATTTGTTAATGTATTTGGGAGGGTGTAGGTGAGAGAGAGAGAGAGAGAGGTTAGTATGCACCCTCACCTAGTGATTCATTCCCCATCTGCCAGGGTCAGGGAGATGGATCCAGGTTGCCCAGTGATTGGCAGGGCAGTTATTGCTGATGGCTCTCAGAATCTGCTGTGGTGGGAAGCTGCACTCAGGGGTCAGAGCTGAGTGTGCAAGCTGAGCACTCCAGGGCTGGAGCCGGGCATCGTAACTGGTGTCTTTCCAAATAGAAGAAGATCAATAATTATGTGTCATTCCTAGTGTGTGTAGATATATTTATATATGTGTATATACATTTATATATTATATACATAGATTCTACACTCTATAAAATTTGATATTTCCATTCTCTATATAAACATATACGTAAGTATCTTACATATACGTACATACCAATACAGAATATTCACAAGCATGAACTAAACATTTACTTTGCTGCAAACTTTTTAAAATACATACATAGTATCTTCATAGTATACATTTTCTGTAAACTTTTACAAGACCCCTGGTATGCATGAAGTCTGAATTTTTTTGCACCAAAATAAATTTATGTTTTAATTTCATTTTCATAAGCTTTTCAAAATGTTTTAATGTTCTATGATGTGTATTCTAAACATATATCAAAATCTGAAAAGTCATATTCATATTAACAATTCTGATTAAATTTCATAATTATGACCACTAACTCTTTATAGTTGAAATAATTAGACCCAGTTCCATAGACCACACATGACAATTACTTTCTAGTTTATAATTATATTACATGTATATACATGCACCACTGTTTTAATTTTGCAAACTATGCAACAGTGGAGAACAAAGACTCTTCTTTTTTTGTTTGTTTTATATGCCTATGAATTATTTTATGTACTTCCTGCAAATTCTGCACACAGTAGACACAAAGGTAAATTCTTAACTGGCCACTGACTAAGCAACCTGAAGACGCGCCACACTGAGAATCAATTATCAGGTACTTTGTTCCTCTACTTGACTTTTTTGCCTCTCTCTAAAAATAAAATTTCAGAATTTGAAGAGGCTAAGCTTTGATAACTGAAACGTACAAATATTAAAAGGAACTTAATGGACCGGCTCTTACAGGCTGCCATTTCATCTGCTTGAACATAGTTTCCCTAAGGTATTTTATCATTGAAGTTTGACTCAATGTGTACATTTACAAAGGCATGTAATAAACAGCATTTTCAGAAAGTGTTTATTGTTAGCAGCATGTTCTGCTGCTCAGGTACTGGTTAGTCTTTGGGCAGAGTTCAGTTAATAGCTGACCAAAATCAAATCAAATGAAATAAAGAAGAATACGGATTACCTTCTCGAAAGGAAAGCGCCTCCAGGTGTTGAAGTTTAAGGCCACTGTCTAACCTCCGAGGCTTTGTATAGAGAAATAAATAGCAGAGGACGCAGACGCTGATGACAAAGGCCAGTAAAACGAGGGCAGCAATTCCCAGTCCAATCAGAGCGCCCACACTGAGGATGGGGAGAAACAGCACATCACGTAAACCAGAACTGCTTTAAACGTCGTTCATTCTTGTTCTCAGTCATCAATAAACAGATTCTATCTTAGCCTAAACCATAAATGATTGAAATATACAGGTCCCCTTTTCTTTCTCTCTCTATTTTTTTCCATTTAAACATTTGATTGACAAAGTGTACATGCCAACAAATGTACACAAGTGCTTAGGTAAGTGAACTTTTTTCTTCTGGTCACAGTCGTAGCCAACCCACAAATGAAATACAACACACTATTAATAGAGTCTTCACTATTGCCCCTGCTCTACATTGCATTTCAAGTGTACTTTGCTATTTAGACAGTATGATTCAGTAAAACAATATAACTAAGTACAAAATGATATGCCCTCCACGTGATTTTAATACTCTTCCTATATATTAGGTTGTCCGCATGGGTCCTAGCATAGTGATCTCTAGTTGCCTCCATTTTGTCCCAGATATCAGGATATCATTCTTTTCTATGGCTCAGTATCCCATGGTGCATATATAAATATTCATCAGTGGACAGACAGCTAGATTGATGTCATGTCTTTGCTATCGTGACTTGAACTGTTATAAACATGGGAGTGCGTGTGTCTCTTTCATAGGAGTAGTACAGCTAGGTCATATGGTAGATTTTTTTCTTAGTTTCCTGAGAAATCTCCATGCTTTTTTCCATAATGGTTGTACCAGTTTGCATTTGTTTGCCTCCACAAGCTCCCCAGCATGAATTGTTTGGGAGTTTTGCACACTAGCCATTCTGACTGGAGTGAAGTGGGACCTCATTGTGGGACCTCATTGTCGTTTTTATTTGTTCTTCCTGGATGGCTACTGATGCTGAGCATGGTTTCATGTCTCTGTTGGCCATGTATATTTCATGCTTTTAAAATGTCTGTTTTTATCCGTGTCCATTTCTTAACTTGATTGTTGGTTTTATTAAGTGCCTTGAACTCCTTCCATAGTCTAAATATTAATCCTTTATCACATTTATATTTTGCAAATATTTCCTCTCATTCTGTTGGTTGCCTCTTCATTTTGTTAATTGTTTCATTCGCTGTGTGGAAGCTTCTTAGCTCGCTGTAAAACTCATGTATCTAATCTTGCTTTTAATATCTGTGCTTCTGGGGTCTTACTCAGCAAGTCTTGACCTAGGCCAATTTCTATTTGTACCATATTTTCCTGGAGGGTCTCAAAGTCCTCTGGAATGTATCCGTTCATAATAATAGGGATAAGTATAAATTCATGTTATACGTGGAAGGTCAGGTGAGCATGAGTGTCTAGAGATACCTCAAAAGAATCTCAAACAAATACATCCATATTATTAATATCTCTTGCAAGGAAATACCACCGTCACCAAACAAGAGTAAACAATAAATATTTGCTTGTGCAAAGGCAATGAAGAAATGTTGAACTTTTCCTTTAGAAATATAGAAGAAAGAGCATTAAAACTTTAGCTTTCTCTTTACTTGAAAGGCAGAGAGAATGAGAGACAGACAGAGGCTTGCCGTCCACAGATTGGCTCTCCAGATGCCCACAATTGCCAGGGAGAGCCCAGGTTGAAGCCAGATGCCTGCAACCCCATCCAGATCTCCCTGCTGAGTGATGGAGATCCATGCTATCTTCCCAGGGTATGCGTTAGCAGGAGGCTAGATGGAAAGTGGAGCTGAGATTTGGATGCAGGCAGCTAGTCCCAGTGTAGGACATGGGCATCCCACATGGCATTTCAGCCACTGATTTCAATGCTCAAAAGACACTGTACGCTGATACTCTAAGCCACAACAAGGCATTACAAAAGAAAATGGACCTCTCGGGCTGGCAGCGTGGCCTAGCGGCCAAGGTCCTCACCTTGAACGCGCCGAGATCCCATATGGGCGCCAGTTCTAATCCCGGCAGCTCCACTTCCCATCCAGCTCCCTGCTTGTGGCCTGGGAAGCAGTTGAGGACAGCCCAAAGCTTTGGGACCCTGCACCCGTGTGGGAGACCTGGAAGAGGTTCCTGGTTCCAGGCTTCAGATCGGCGCGCACCGGCCGTTTCGGCTCACTTGGGGAGTGAATCATTGGACGGATGGAAGATCTTCCTCTCTGTCTCTCCTCCTCTGTGTATATCTGGCTGTAATAAAATGAATAAATCTTAAAAAAAAGTAATGGTTAGAATAGATTAATTTTTTAAAAGTCCTTACATCTAGCAAGGACTCATTTATACTTGTTTGCACCAAAGCTGACTTTTATGGATCACAGCAGAGAATCATTGCACTACACACAAACCCTTGGAAATCGAATCCACTTGGTATTATTGGATGCCCAGGCAGACAGAAGGCTAGCCATCTGGAATGATTCCTGAGATATGAACCTGATTATTTTAAAAATCAGTATAAAAAAGTTTATTCAATTTAAAATTCCTAATTCAGTTGAACATATGAGAAATCTTAATGATGAATGCATATTCTTTTTAAAAAAAAACTATGGATGACTTTGAAAAACCTTTTGCACCAAAATAAACTTACTTTTCAATTCCCTTCTTCCGTGAACTTTTGGATATACCCTTATATACATCGCAAAATTTCAGTGTGCAAATTCAGAAACTAGATCATGCAATGTGAAGGAAAAATAAAACACACTAGTTCTGTTTTCTCATAAAAAGCATGTTCTTCATAATCTTGGCAATCTGTTTCAATGTCACATGGCAACATTGCACGTATAAAAGAGAGCTCTAGAAGTTTCCTAAAATCCTTATCTCAACAAATGTTTATTGGAAATCCACTTATGTGGAGTCCTTTCAAATGGACTCTGGTCTTCCTAGTTTCTGAAGACAGCTACCCAAGAAAATCTTCAGAGCTTAGGAATGCATAGCAAGAGGAAAGATGGGTTGGGCCAGAATCGGAGAAGAGGAATTACGCACCACGTGGCAGGTGCTTTTCACCATGGGCAGCTGCTATCGCACTAACACAGCCGATCTGTTGGTGCCTGTTGGCTCTGCAACTCTCCGGCAGCTGCTGATTCTCAATATAAAGGGTAGCGAGTTCGGAATATTTTTCACAGTTGGACTATTTTAAATTAGAAATGGAAAGCGGAGAATAGGAGGCAAATGAAGCTGTAATAAATGTACTTCCCCCTGCCGTCCCCAGTGCTCGGGAACTCAACTGGGTCTAAGGGCTGACACTGGTACCTGGCACTAGCAGTTACCTTACTTTTCATATTTCCCAGGATTGAGCTGCACCATCCCTTCCGTCAGTGATGAAAGAAGCCCCAAGCAAACCCTGCACTCCTCTGTACCTAGGAAGGGTTTCTGTCCTCTGCTGCTTATCACTTCAGAATCATTCTGGAACGATTGAGAAACTATGCTGAAAATCCCAGGCACATTTTCCAATTGAGTTTGACTTAGGAATTTCCAATCTCTGGCAGAGGTGTTTCTGCCATCATTAATACTTCCAAAGGTTGCACACAGAGAAAGATGATCATGGTTTTCTTTTTCTATCAAAAAGCCAAATCTTCTGCTCCAAATAATCTATTACGGATATGGTGGCATTTTCTTCTGACATCTGCCCCAGCTTGGCACAACTGAATTGAACTTAGTGGGAGATAAACACTCCTTCTGGGCCTTTTTTTATTTTTAAAGAAGGTTGCAGTATATTCCCTTTACTCTTATTGCTGAAGAAATACTATGTCTTCATTTGCATGTGTTCCAAGAGATAGAGAAATTGCTGATGGAAGTGGAACTCTACCTCCTACTAACAGAATTCCTCTCCCTGGTCCAAACCTAAGCTAATTATGTTGCAAGAAACTACCACTTCAGGGTTGTAGTTCTTTTTCACTGTCTTGGGACCCCATTTCTTCCCTATATAAAGTTGTTAGTATCAAGTTTAAAATTGGCAGTCCTTTTGAGTAAGTAAAATTCCAATAATAAGAAAGAGAAAGCCAATTCTCTTTCCAGTAGTGAACAAACGGCTTGGGTGTGAACAGGGGTGGGGGGTGGGGTTCTAGAGTGTGCGATCATGACCACTAACAAAGCTCTGTTTGTCTGGGTTCTCGGTCAGATCATGTGAAAAATGGCAAGTATAGGGCCTGGCGGTGTTGCCTAGTGGCTAAAGTCCTCGCCTTGAACGCGCCAGGAGCGCCAGGATCCCATATGGGCACTGGTTCTAATCCCAGCAGCTCCACTTCCCATCCAGCTCCCTGCTTGTGGCCTGGGAAAGAAGTCAAGGACGGCCCAAAGCTTTGGGACCCTGCATCCGCGTGGGAGACCTGGAAGAAGTTCCAGGTTCCCGGCTTCGGATTGGCACAGCACCACCGGTCTTTGGGCTCACTTGGGGAGTGAATCATTGGACTGAAGATCCTCCTCTCTGTCTCTCCTCTCTGTATATCTGACTTTGTAATAAAATAAATAAATCTTAAAAAAAAAAAAAAGAAAAATGGCCAAGTATAACGTACGCGCGACACAAACACACATACACACACACACACACACACACACACACACACACACTGACACTCAGGCGCGCACAAAGCCCCCACACTGCCTTTAGGCTGTTTTGAAGAACAAACCTAATTCCTTGATATCCACACACACAAAAAAGTGTTAAATTGCTCTGATCTTTGAAAACATCTCAAAGCGGGTCCCAAAAGAGCCTCTTTGCTATTCAACTGCAGCAAATGAGCAAATTAAACCCAAAGAGACATTAAAGCCTGCGCCTTAACTTACATGTTTGTTCCCTGTCTGCCAGCAGAGCCACCTGCCGGGAAGCGAAATGAGAGAGCGACCGGGTCCCACCAGGCGTGCGGGGACCGAGCAGAGCCAGTCCTGGCGGACCCTGCGGTGCGCCCTGGACGTGGAGCCCGCGCTCTTGCAGTGCCCGTCTAGCCGGGGCTCCCGGTTCCCGGGAGGAGTTTCCAGTCAGGCGAGATTGCTTTCCCATGCCCTCACCCATCCTGGGAGGATCCGCGCTTTGCACCAGGGACCCGACCGGGAGGGTCTCGGGGACTCTACCTGGACCCAGCCGTCAGCCGCACAGGCTGGCTCCCCGCCCCGCCTGGCCCGCCCTGCCCACCTGAGGCTCCACATGTAGCTGTGTTTGTAGGGGAAGTAGCTGCCCGGCTCGCTGCAGCAGTACTTGAGGTCGGCGAAGCCACAGCAGTAGCGGAGCGCGGCCCCCTCGCCGCGCCGGGGACACTGGAAAGGCTCCACGAAGCTGTGATTGAGGCTGTAGTAGCCGGAGCACAGGCGACTGGCCTCGCTCATCGTGCGCGCAGGCTGGCAGGGGCACGCCAGGCTCCCCTCCTCTGAGTCGCTCCGTGCCTGCCCGAGCACCCCCAGCGTCTGCTGCGATCCGGGTCCGGCTGCTGAGCGCACAGGCTCCTTGGGCCGGCCGTGCCTTTCCCTCCCCGGGGCACACAGCGCGGTGCGCTCGCCTCTGCCTCGCGCTAGAGAGAGGTCCTTTTATTCAATGCTCTCCGCCCTCCTCCACCTCCCCTCCGGCAGCCCGCGCAGGCTTTCTGCGGGCGCTGCTGACTCCCCGCCAGTTTCCCTCACTTTGTCAACAGCCCGGAAGCCGCAGGCTTGCCCTCTCCTCGCCAGAGACTTGGCGGGAGGCAAAGCGGAGGTGTAGATCAGGTGTGCGATTCCCGTCTCCCCCATCCCTCGGGGCAAGGAGGTCCCGGGTTGTTAACAGAGGGCTGTTAGGAACCTTCAGGGACCCCTTGATCCCAGTAGTGGAAAAGCGGGCGCGACGGAAGGCAGTGGGACCGCTAGATTGCTGTTTTCCTCCTTTCAGAAGTAGGTGTGAGACACTAAGATCAGCCCATTTTAAAATAAAAGAAACAAGAACTTCTCCAAACAGTAGCGGCTGGTGTTTTTCATAGCTGCTTTGGTTGCAGGCCAAGAACCCCGAGAGTAAAGGAAAGGCAGAAAATGAAGGAAAAAATATATATGCTTTTCTAGAAAGGGAGGCACAAAGCAAAGGCGCAGAGTCCAAAGAAAGAATGCTCTAGGCAGTTTAGAAGGGCGGTGTAAACTTCTTGCCCAGTTTCTCACGTTCTTGTTTGATTCATTCACCAATTCTCTTTCCGATGGCCACAGTCAAGGCTTGTAGTGATGAGACAATATCCCTCAGGGTGTAAAGAAGAAAAAAATAACCGCTTTAGAAGGGAGAGAGGGAGGGCCCGGCGCTGTGGCCCAGTGGCTACAGTTCTTGCCTTGAACCCGCTGGGATCCCACAAGGGCACGGGGTTCTAATTCCAGCAGCCCCGCTTCCTCTCTGTCTCTCCTCCTCTTTGTGTATCTGACTTTGCAATAAAAATAAGATACTATAACCTTCTCAGAATACCCACGAATATCCTTCCTCTTGTTTCCCGTGTCTTTCCCTTGATCGTGGGCTTACTGGATGCCGCAGGTCTTGAGTTATACTGTTGTGTGCTGGGCGGTGCCCTTGAATTTGCCTCTGGATGCAGCAAGGTTACCGGGAAGCCGTTCAGATCGTGTCGGGTTCCTGTTGAGCTCTGTTGGGCAGGATCTCAGGATGTCCATTTCCCCCACTTCAAGGCCAGTGGCCTTTGGAGTGTTCCTTCTGGCAGTGCCTTGTGAATGACAAAGCTTACTATTGGGACCGGTGGCACACAAAGGACTCCAAGCCTTGTGAGACACGGCTTCTGGAACTGTTCCCACTCTTTCTTTCAGATGGTTCCTTTCCTGGCCTTGAGTAATTGCCAGCTAGCACACACTGATCAATTCTTTACTGAGGACTGATGAGCTCCCAAACACTCCCTCTCTCTCCTGCCTTCTGCCCTCCCTCATGCTCCTCCCTCCCCTCTCCAGCTCTCCCCTCTCCCTCTGTAATGTCCTGCTGTGCTTCCTCCAGCCCCCACCCTTGTCGCCCTGCACAGATTACTCAACTGCACATGCGCACTCCCTGGCTTGCGGCTGGAAACCCTCCGGCCACAGAACTGAGGTTATTATAGGGCTTGCTCACACCTTTCCCCCTTTTCCAGAGAACACGGTCTTGGGTTCATGGACTTCTCTGTTTCGTTTCAGGTTGTAGGATAACTGACTAGATCTGATCCAAGTGAGGTCGGCTGGGACTGCTGGAATGAGAATGCTAAGACTGGTTGGGAAGCTGTAAGCAACTACAGTGCCAGACAGAGGAACGCGCAGCCGAGTGGAGCAGACTTGTGGCTCCTGCCCAAGTCCCACCCTGAGGCCCACGATGTTCCTATCTGTTTCGTGAGACACCCTGATTCCTTCAAGATTCCTGTTTTGGCTTACGTCACTCCAATCGGAAGGTTCCACTGGCTCAGATGGAACATCTTCAGGCAAAGGTGGGGGTAGAGACAGTTGCAAGGGAAGAAGTGAAGCTCTTTAATCAATGGGGAAAGTGATCTTAGACGAACCAAAGTGGACAGCACACACAGTTTTCCCACCCCCTCCCTCGTTGTACAGGAGAAAAGGAAATCTGAAGATAAGAAGGTAAGGAAATCCTTCGACGCAGTACTGGTTGCCTACATAAAATGTGAAGTGGTCTGTGGCGCAGGAGGCAGCAAGATAGAAGTTGGTACTCGGTGGGAAGCAGGCAGGGTGAAGCAGAGAGACCAGGTGCATCCCTGCAGCCTCTGCCCTAGTTAAGAACTACTCTGGCAATGAATGTACATGTTCCAGGACTGGGGATTTCTAGGGAGGTGAGCTGTAGGGTTTGTGAGGATGACTCTTGGGGCGAGGGGTGGCTATTATGGCCATTCCAACAATAGCTTGCTACTCTCCAACTCTCTCATACACAAAATCACACAGAGAGGCAGCTATACCCACAGTAGACAGCCTCTACCAAGCTTGGAGGATCTGGAGGCCTCTGAAGCCAAAGCCAACAAGAGATTTCTTGGGCTTCTGGCTCCCTGTCTCCAGATAGGAGGAGTGTTCACAGGGAGTGCCTGGGGCTGGTCCGATACCAAAAGACAGCTTCAATTGCATTTTTTTTTTCTTTCCTCACCAAAGTCAATACGCCTCCTTAGAGAGTATTTTGGAAATAGAAATTTTCAGTTGTCACGATAAATAAAGGTGTTGATGGGCCTGGTGCAGTAGCTTAGTGGCTTACGTCCTGGCCTTGCACATGCCAGTGCTGCTCCAGTTCCCATCCAGCTCCCTGCCTGCGGCCTGGGAAAGCAACTGAGGACGGTCCAAAGCCTTGAGACATTGCACCTGCGTGGGACCCAGAAGAGGTTCCTGACTCCTGGCTAGGGATTGGCTCAACTCTGGTTGTTGTAGTCACTTGGGGAGTGAACCAATGGATGGGACATCTTCCTCTGTCTCTCTCTGCTCCTCTCTGTATATCTGCCTTTCCCCCCCTAAAAAATCAATTTGTTAAAAAAGAAATAAAGGTGTTGAGCCATGTGGGCCAGGGATGCTAGACATGCCAATACCCCGAGATGTGCACAACAAATCAAAGAACTGTCAGGGACTTTCTAATGATTTGTGCTTAGAAGCCATCCCTGTGTCGCAAATGAACACAGCATAGTTGGTGACTTTTCCAGGAATGAAGCTACCATGTAAATTGAAGGAAGATTGTTCTTTATTTTGTTTGGAGCTTGTCCAAGAGTTGTTCACTCTTTCAGAAAATCATGGGCCTGTTGTGAGGAACCTTGAGGTCTGCGTCTCTGTTGCTAACCCCACACAGTGTCAGCCTGCGTTCCTACTGTCGCAGCACAAGACACGTGTGGTGCAGGTGCCAGCCTGATTGCCTTCAGGAAAATTGCATTTAAACACTGATTCTTGGAAATACGTGTTTTATTATGAGTTACATTACACTTACTTGTCTGTAATAAAGGTGTTGTATATATTAGTGTGTCCACTAGGGCCACTGTAGTAGGGGAACGCAGCTGGCTTGAACAAAGATCTATCTCGGCTTCAGAGGCTACAAGTCTGAGATTAAGATGCAGACAGGGTTAGAAACTCCTTGAGACCGTGAAGGAGGGGTCTGTGCCAGGTCTGGCTCCTTGGCTTGCGCTTGATTGTTTTATCTGGCTCTCTGTTTCGTCTTCTCGCTGAACTTTTTGTCCGAATCTCCTCTTCTGAAGACGTCAGTTCTGTTGGATCGGGGTCCACTGTAATGAACTCTTCTGGCTCGTTCCTCTCTAAAGCCCTGCCCTCAAATACCATGCGGAGGTGCCAGGGGTACAGGCTGAACATGCAAGTTTGGGAGTAGGGAGCTGTAGGACACGGTGATTGGCAAAGTAGATCTACACCATAGTAAGTATGATTTTTTTTTAATTTCAAGATAGCAAAGAAAGAACTATCAACATAGAAATGTTTCTTATAAAATGGAGATACAGAGCACATTGAGAAGAGCTGGGATCATGTGTTGGGATAGTAGGAAATGATATGCTTCACAAGCAAGTATGGCCCTTTCTACGAATTTTTATTCTAATAAGGTTTGTCCAAAACTGGCATGAGAGGACAGGCAGGCAGAGGCAAAAGTGGTAAGAAATCTCTTTCTATTCGGTAATGGAAGAAGAGGGTTTGAAGGCTTCTGGGGACAGTGGCACCTCTGCCCTCTGAAACACTTTGGGGCTCAATGCCCCTTAGCATGTCTCTCCACAGCTTTCTCATCTTTGCTTTTTGACCATGTGAGTAGGCAGAATTTTCTGAATTGACAAGTTCTGGTTCTTTTGTACTTAACAATTCCTTCTTCAATGTTCTCTCTCTCCTCTCCTATTTTTACTCTAAACACCAAGGAGAAACCAGGAAGCACTTGTAACACATCACTTCAAAATCTCCTAGGTTGTTTAGAAACAGGAGGATGCTTCAAAACTTCATAAAGGCCTGGGCGTTTTTCACAGTGGGAAAGATGGCATTTAGGATGCCCTTAGCTGGACCTCTGCTTCTGGTCCAGCCCTCTCCTGAAGCACAGCCCAGAAGGTGGCGAATGGTGGCTGCAAAACTTGGGCCCATACTACCAGTGTGGGAGATTTGGTGTGTTCCAGGCTCCAGCTTGATCTGGCCGAGCCCTGGTCATTGGGCCGTGAACCTGCTGATGGCAAACATCTTTTGTTTTGTCTCTCTCTGACAAAAACAAAACAAAACAAAACAAAACAAAACAAAAAACTACTTTAAAAAATCCTTAGAAAATGGAATTTAAAAATAAATTTGTTTTTAAAGATGTATTTATGTATTTGGAAGTCAGAGTTACAGAGAAAGAGTTCTTTCATCTGGTGTTTCATAGCCCAAATGGTGACAATTGCCAGGCCTAGACCAAGCCAAAGCTGGGCGCCAAGAGCTTCAACTTCGTCTCCAATGTGGTTGCAGGTGCCCAAGCATCAAAAGTGGAAAGGAGAACTCAAACTGATGCTCATGTGATGCCAGGATGGCAGGCAACTGTGCCACCTGCTATATCATTCTGCTGGCACAAAAACATTTTGAAATACATACACAGTGTTTCCATAACATTCCTTTTTATTGCTCTTGATTTGAAGTTCTCTCACTTAAAGTCGACAAAGTGGTAGAACACAAATTTTCCAGGTGCTTTGAAAAAAAGGTTCAGGGCCAGGTGCTGTGGCTTAGAGGGTAAGACTGCCTGCTGTGACAACTGTAAGCCACGTGGGCATCAGTTCGAGTCCCACCACTCCAATTCTGATCTCTCTCTCTGCCTCCCTCCCTCCTTCTTCCCTTCTTTCTTCTCTTCTCCATCTCCTCCTTCCCTTTCTTCATTCCTGTCTCTGAAAAGGAGGTGATCATTGTCTCCACCTTCCTTTTTCCTTTCTTCATTCTTTGATTGGAGAGGGAACATTTTTTTTCCCATTAATGCTAGCATCTTTTCCTCTCATCTTCTTGTGCAAGGTTATCTTTACTCCATCCAAACCCTAAGCTGAATGACCAACTGCAGTCTTTACTTAAGGGATTAAGAATACGACCTAAGTGTTACCAGAAATGCCCAGTGGGTTCTTTCCTCAGCTTAGTATAAAAATAAGAAGCCGGGAATCTGTTGCAAACAGATAAGTTTATTTGTGAAGGGACCAGGTGAGCAGGGAAGGAAGAAGGGGAAAGCACCTCCAAAGAGCCGGGAGGTGGGGTGCCTCTCGAAAGAGGAGGGAGAGAGAGACACCAAAGGTTTGAGGAAGGGTCTTGGGATTTTATGCCTTCCCTGACCCCTCCTTGTTGGGCGGGGAACCTACAGGTAAGATGTTCCCCATTGGTGGTCTCTTAATTAATTAGAAAATGGGTGGGCAATGCTGGTGCCGCCCATCTGAAGGTGTGGCCAAGACCTCAGAAGACCTGGATGGTCTCATAAGCTTGTGAAATTACAGTGATTTCAAACCCTTGCTTAAAATGCTAGGCTACAAACTGCCTGTCTGCTGCTGGGTATGGATGGACTCACTGACCTGAATATAGGCAGTCAGACATTCTGGAACCATGATGAAAATCCATACACACACACACACACACACACACACACACACACACATTCATTTTTATTGGAAAGGCCACTTTACAAAGAGGAAAGACAGAGAGAAAGATCTTCTATTTGCTAGCTCACTCCCCAAATGGCAGCAATGGATGGAGCTGAGCCGTTTTGAAGCAGTAGCCAGGAATCTCTTCCAGGTGTCTCATGCAGGTACAGGGCTCCATGACCATCCTTCATTGCTTTACCAGGCACATTAGCAGTGATTGGATGGAAAGTGGAGCAGCTGGGGTATGAATTAGTATGCATTTTGGATCCTGGTGCTTGCAGGTAGAAGATTAGCCAGTTGAGATACTGCACTGGCCCAGCAATCCACTTTGGGATGAATAGGACACGGCAGCTGGCAGAGTTGAGAGGCAGGAAGAAGATGGTTTCTCCTTCAATGTTGACTCAAGAGTTCAGGCATCTCCATGAAGTTTCTGCTACGGAAGGCATTAATGACCTTTATTGTTTGAACTTTCTTGAGTTGGAGTTTCTACTGCTTTTCATGGACAAGATCCTGACAAGCCCTGTGTGCCTTTGATGCTCCTCTGTGCCGGTCAGAGAGCAGCCTGTTCCCTGCACACAGTGATTCAGAGAGCTGGGCAGGAAGGGCTGCACAGAGGCTACCATGACCCTGTGCAGGGAAACCTGGGTTGTGAGCTTCACTTGGGAGTCTTACCGCTTTAGTTTCCCTGCAACGGGCAATGGTGACAGTGGCTCTTTTAATCCATCCCACATTAGATTTCAAGCCATGTGCTAAATGTTGGTAGCTGGCACACGGAAGCTGACAACAGCAGCAGAAGAAGAGACATCAGGCTGCGAAGCAGTATTGACACGCACAGGTGGTGTGGAGAATGTCTACAAAGCTCAGATGCATCGAGAGAGATCGGCGGAGTGGCTTAGGAAGTTTCCTGACACTTACTTCCCTGAGTGTCACCTGTGGCCTTACAGTCTTCCTTCACTCCCAGACTCTGGCAAGAGTGATTCTCTGTGCCTTCCCTCCAGGCTGTCCCACCCACATACAGAAAGTAAGTCTAAAGGCAACTGATGATCGCTTACCACGTGCCAGGCGCACTTCCCTCGCCACATCTCGCTCATCTCAACACATCCTTGGGGGCAGGGACTGTGATTGTCTCTGCTTCAGAGACAAGGAAACTGAGGCATACAGGGGTTAAGGTTTTAAGGCCGAGAAGGAATTTAACCTCTGCTATTGGCCTTTCTTTCTTTTGAAAAGATTCATGTAGTTTTATTTGAAAGGCAGATTTACGGGGGACAAAGAGAATCAGAGAGAGAAAGGTATTCTATTCACTGGTTTACTCCACAAATGGCAACAAAAGTCAGAGCTGAGATGGTCTGGAGCCAGGAGCAAGGAACTTCTTCCGGGTCTCCTGAAGGGTCCCAAGGCTTTGGGCCATCCTCAACAGCTTTTCCAAGCCACAAGCCCGGAGCTGGACGGGAAGTAGAGCAGCCACCATACAAGTCGGTGTCCATATGGGATTATCAGCATTTGCACGTGAAGGATTAACCAGTTGAGTCATTGCACTGGCCCTTGACTCTCATTTCTTAAACCTTGATATTTTATGGTCTTACCTTCTGTGTCATAGTTGCTTTTCTTTCTTTTGTTTTGAAGATATTTGTATCTGAAGGGCAGAGTTAGAGAAAGAGAGAGATTGAGAGAGAAAATTTTTTTCTTACACTGGTTCACTCCATAAATGGCCACAATGACTACAGCATTCTACTATCTCTCCAGGCCTAGTAACAGGGAACTGGATTGGAAATGAATAACCCTGGACCCAAAGCAGCATCTGTATGGGGATGCCAGCACCACGGGCGGCAGCTTAACTCACTGTACCACTGCGCCAGCCCCAATATTTGCTTTTCTACTCATAAAACTCTGTAATAATTTATGAGAAACTCTCACTTTTATACTCTGAAATTGGGTGTCTTGCATCTGTGTGTATACTGCAGCTGAGTCTGTGAGTCCTTTGACTGTGGACTTTCCAGTGTCTACAACCGTAACAGGTACATCTCTGTTCTTTCCCACTTGCCCGGGAGCAGTTATTTGTGCAGTAGTCCAGCCACCTCTTGGGACAGCCATCTCCTGGATCAAAGTGCCTGGGTTTGAGTATCAACTCTGCTTCCCTTTCCAGCTTCCTTCTCATGTACACTCAGGGACATAGCAAGTAATGGCTCCAACTATTGGGTCCCTGCCACCCGCAGGGGGCACCCAGGCTGAATTCTGGGCTCCTGGCTTTGTTGTGGCTCAGCATAGCTCTTTCAGGCTCATTTGGGTTATCTGAGAATAGAAGAGATCTCTCTGCTTCTCAAATAAAATAAGCCGAGCCAATTTCAAGTATTCTATTATAGCAGCAATAAAACAGAACATCAATGGAGCCTCACCCATCCAGATATTCAGGTGTGGTTCAAGGAGAGAGCAGTTGCTGTCTGCCAAGGTTCTGCTTGGCATGTATTGCGGGAGAAGTTAGCGTCCACTGGTGTTGACTCATAGATGTTGCCTCTCTCCCTGCTGGATTAAGTGAGTCTGGGAACTCTATGGGTGGATGCAGCTGGCCTGAAAGTGTGACTCCTTCGGGGAGTGCTTCCCCTGCTGAGAGGAACCATCCAGTTGTCCATTCACCCCACGGGGCCTGAGTCATCAGCTGTGCCATCTCTCAGGCCATGGGGAGCATCTTCTGCTGCTCTCCTCCCAGAACAAAATGTCCATGTTCTTAACCCAGTGACGACCTCAGACGCTGCTTCCAATTTTCAAGTGTCTGCAAGGGCCCTAGGAGCTCAGGCTTTTACAAAAACCTCCAGATTGCTAACTTATGGTCACCTGGGGCACGAACCAGCAGATGGAAGATCCCCAACTCTCCCTGTCTGCGATTCTGCCTTTCAGATACAGAAATAAACCATTTTAAAAAAATGAGAATAGGGGATATTTTTATTTAGAAGAAAACAAATGTTTAAGCATGTACTATGTCATTTGTGCTAGCTAGGTTATGGAAATAGGATAAAATATGCAATTTCAAGAACTGGGCAAATGCCCCATGATTCCCAGAAGCAGCCTTGATAGCATCAGCTTTGTGGCGAGCCAGCCATGCGGGCACTGGACCTCAGGGGGGCTCCAAGGGCTTATTTGTTGGCACAAAGTATGTGCCCCCTTCCTTACCCCCTTAATTTATCTCAAGCAAATGCAGGTAATTAGTAAGGTGGAAAGAGACTGGAGTTCTGCAGCAGTGGGTGTGTTAGAACCGAAGAAATGTTTTTAATTACTATTTGTACAACATGATTTTACTCCGAGAATGGTGTAGCTTGGAGAAACATAGGCTGAGTCAAGGCAAGCCTGGAGCGCTCTTAGTGATTATCAAGTTGGTGAAGGAAAACGAATTTTTTAAACCATGCCAATATATAGACTTTTGGTATTAAAATCATCTGGGAAAAATGTACAAAGTTCTATCATTGATTTTTTTTCCATAGGTTTATTTTTATTTATTTATTTATTTTTATTGCAAAGTCAGATATACAGAGAGGAGGAGAGACAGAGACAAAGATCTTCCGTCCGTTGATTCACTCCCCAAGTGAGCCGAAACGGCCGGTGCGCGCCGATCCAAAGTCAGGAGCCTGGAACTTCCTCCGGGTCTCCCACACGGGTGCAGGGTCCCAAGGCTTTGGGCCGTCCTCGACTGCTTTCCCAGGCCACAAGCAGGGAGCTGGATGGGAAGTGGAGCTGCCGGGATTAGAACCTGCGCCCATATGGGATCCTGGCGCGTTCAAGGTGAGGACTTTAGCCACTACGCCATGCTGCCAGGCCCTATACTTGCCATTTTTCATGGATTTTTTTGGGGGGCGGGGGGAGAATTGCTCATCTCTACCCATATTTTGCCAGTGTAAAAAAGAAAAAACAGTCCAAGAATTTTGGGGAGGGAATGGTAATGTGGCCCAAGGGGTTAAGCTGCTGCCTGCAGGGACAGGCATTCCAAGCGAGTGCCAGTTCGAGTCCTGGCTGCTCTGCTTCTGACACAGTTACCTGCTGATGCACCTGGAAACGCAACAGAGGATGCCCAAAGTGCTTGAGGTCTGGCTGGCATTGTGGGAGATTCAGAGGAAGTTCCAGGTTCCAGCTTGTGGCCATGTGGGGAGTGAGCCAGTGGTTGGAAGAGGTCTGACTCTCCATGTCAAAAAAATTGAATAAACCATTTAAAAAAAATACGAGAAGATCGGATTTTTTATTTGGAAAAGAACAAATGCTTAACTTATGACAGCATTGTTAATAACTGACATGAATGGATAATTCCAGCTGAAGAAAAGACACATTAACCATTTTTTAAAATTATATGAAATCTGGACCTGGAGCAGTAGCATAGTGGTTAAATCCTTGCCTTGCATCCACTGGGATCCCATACGGGTGCCTGTTTGTATCCTGGCTGCTTTACTTCCCATCTAGCTCCCTGCTTGTGGCCTGGGAAAGCATTTTAGGATGGCCCAAAGTCTGGGGAATCCTGCACCCTTGTGGGAGACCAAAAGAAACCCCTGGCTCCTGGCTTCATATCAGCTCAGCTCCAGCCATTGTAGCCACCTGGTGAGTGAACCAGCAGACAGAGGGCGTTTCTGCATGTCCTTCTCTCTCTCCTTTGCAATAAAAAAATAAAATATATTGTTAAAAAATGGTATGAGATCTATATAAGTTTGAACTATTTTATCTGAAAAGCAAAAGAAAGCGAGGGAGAAAGAGCTAAAGAAAGAGTTGGAGGAAAGAAGGGAACACAATTATGTTCTTAGGGTTATTTCTGAAAATCACCTTGAATCGATTAAAAACGAATTCAAAATGAACATAAAAGTCAGTACAATTTACAAAAATATGGACTCTTTCACCCACACCAATCTAACACACGTCAAATTCAGCCTCAGTTGTTGAAGGGACATTTGTTCTTCCCCCTGGTCATGCAAGTGTCCTAGAGAGATAACGCAATCCACAACGACTTGTGGGGACTGGGGAGATAGTCCGCCACTGGTGACTAGAACTCATACTGAAGTCAATTTAAAAGTCACTCTGCTTTTTAATTATCACCCAGCACTGGCAATTTTAAACAATGTCAGTCTTAAAATATTCCACCCCGTGGACCTACATTCTAAGCAATTATTGTGAATTCTGTTGAGTTTTAACCAGCACTTTTTTCTTTTAACCTGTTCCTTAGTAGATATTTTCTTCTACATGGACTTGATTTAGAAATGCACTCGTTTATTTAGTTAGCTCTCCCTGCCTTGCCCACGCCCACCCTGGCCATACATGAGTCATGAGCAATTGTTTAGCAGTAATTTCCTAAAAGTTAAGGAGTCATTGGCTTGCACCCCATTATCCTACATACAGATCTTGCCCCCAAACAAGTAAATCCCAAGGGAGCAGCGACAACACAGTGAGTGCGCAGATGGATAATCAGAACTTCCACGGCCTCAACCTTCCTGTTCAGCATGGCAACTTGGAGTTTTTATCTTCATTTGTGTTTCAAACTTGAAACAGTTCACCAGAGGGCAAACTCCCGCACCTGCTGTTTTGGCTTTGGTTGCCATCTTTGAGCTTTACTGAATTTTGCATAACAGTTTTTCCTTGAAATTTTATATTGTGTTTGTCAACTGTTTAAGACTAATAACCAAGAGAGCAGTTATTACCATGTATTAATTCCAAAGGTGATTTTGTTTTGTGAAAATAAAGGTATTGGTAGATAGCAACATTGCCTGCTGGTGTCAAATGTGCCGGCTATGTCCCCGTGGCTCAACAGGTGCCACAGCTCTTGATACTAGGGCCTGTTTTAAGATGGCAGGTCTACACAGCTCTGTCTCTGGGACCATTTCCATGACTCCTGAGCATTCCTGTGGTGCCCATTCATAAAAGCATGTCTTTCTACCTTGCTGAACACTTTTCTTTTTGCCTAGTTTTTTTTTGCAAAACCAAACCAAAACAAAACAAAACAGCTAGCCTGGGGTAAGGAAAGCTCAATTTTTCATTTCTTGTTTGCCATTAGAAGGGATGGATCAGAAAGGGGACAGGAAATTTGCAGTAGTACATCTCGTTTTATGTTGACACCGTAGAAATAGAGTATGGTGGGTATTTTATTAGAATTTTTAAAATCTATTTCAAGGACAAAAGGCAAAACAAAGAAAGACCCCCCTAACTGCTGGTTCACTTTCCAGGTGCCTTCGATAGCCAGGGATGCAACAGACCCAAGCTAGGAGCCGGAAACAATCTGGGATTCCAACGTTGGTGTCAGGGAGCCAAGCTCTCAAGCCATCCTCTTTTGCCTCCACAGTGTGCAATATCAGGAAGTTGGAAGTGGGAGTGAACCTGGGACTCAAACCTTGACATTCCAATATGGGTTATGGGCTTCCTAGGTAGTATTTAAAGGGCTACACCAAACATGCACTCCAGCAATGGTTAAATCTACTTGCCAACTTTACTAAATTAAGTGATGCCTGGATAACTGGCAAAATATTATTTGTGGATATGTTGAAGATGTTTCCAGAAGAGAACAGCATTTGAATTAGAAAGACTGGTTAAGGAAGACTGCTCTCACTAAAGGATGATGGGCAGATGGCCAGGAATATCCACCATCTGTTGAGGACATGAGTGGAATACGAAGGTGTGGTGTGGGGCAGGCATTTGGGGCAGCAGTTAAGTCATCTACATCCTACACTGGAGTTCCTGGCTTCTCTGCTTTTGATCCAGGTTCCTGCTAACGGGCACCCTGGGAGACAGCAATGATGGCTCAAAGACCTGAGTCCCTGTCACCCATGTGGTGGAACTGAGGTTGCATACTCCTAACTTTGGCCTGTTCATCCCTGTCCGTGTGAGCATTTGGTGGAGAGTAAGCCAGTAAATGGAAGAGCTCCCTCTCTCTCTCTCTTCATTTGAAATGCCTGTATGCCTCTTAGGTCCAAAGACTGGACAACGCAAAGCTGCTAAAGTATCGCTGTTGGGAACCCATCGTGTAGGAAGGATGAATTCGCATGCTGCTTGAGTTCAGACAATCATCTTTTCCTTCCCTTGGATGTCAGTGCTCCTGGCTCTTAAACCTTAATGCTTGGACCAGGACATACAGCATTAGCTCCCTTGGTTCTCACATAGCTGGGCTTGCACTGGCCTCCTGGGGCCTCCAGCTGTAACAGGTGACAGGAGTGGTACTCTTCAGCCTCCTTTGTCCTATGAAGCAGTCTCTCGTTGCAGATCTCTTCCTTTTTCTCTGTGTGCATCGTATTGGCTCTGTTTATTAAGAGAAATCTAATACACACAGTTTTTCCTTTTTGTTATTTTCCCATATTAGTCAAGAGTAACATGGACTTGTACTTAAACAGTAATTTGTCTAAGTACAGTTCTATCAATTTTGAGAAGTAAGAGTGATTGCATTTGTAGTGCCCTCAAATTGCTCCAGCTTGGACATATTATACTCCACTTGAGAAACCAAGCTCGTTCCTACAATTTGGTTTTATTTTTTTTTTTTTTGTGGGATATCACAGTACTCATCCCTGATGACATATTGTTCTGTCAGTTTTGTCAGTTTACCGTGTTATTATGTGTGATGTGGTCACCAACCAAGGACCACATTTTTGTTACCTAGAATCCATCAATTAAACCGTGAGGTTCAACCATGAGTGAAGTTCAGGAGCAAGGTGCCAGCCTCAGGATGCTGTCTTCTTCACACTCCCCTCAGAACAGAGTGGTGGTGCACTCCCCATGGTGCATGGAAAACGCGTTGCTAATTCTCAGAAGTTACCGATAGAGGTTCTCTTAGCTCTGCAACATTCAGCAAGAGAAGAAAAATTGCTTTGTTGGTAGGATGGGGGTTCCTAGTTGGATACACCCCCCTCTAAAAATGTCAGCATGGTTCTGCAATCTCTGACTCCAGGTTGTGACACCCTGTTTTGCACACAGTAAACACTATTTGCATGTCAGTTCTCCTTCTATGCCTTTCCCTTCCCCCTCATGAATACATGAGTGAGCAGTTGCAATAATTCCTCACTGTCTGAAGCCCATTTTCTTTCCTCTGTGACTACATGCTGACACACAGGAGCTGGGTGTTTATATTTGGCACCAAGTATATTAGGATTGCCTTATCTTTTTTGCCTTCTTTTGAATTGTTATTATCATAACATTGTAGGCATAAACAGTGGTAGAAAGCCCAGCCTTCTATTGCCAAGGTATATTTAACAGTTCCATTGGCAGTCCATCTTTTATTCAGAACTAGAAACGCACAATGCAGTGTTTCTTCACTTCACGCTCTATTTGCTTCCATTATACACTTCCTCTAGACAAATATATGCATATACATGTTAACCTGCATATATTTTTAACTTGCATTTTGCATGAAGGCTGCCTTATATAACAGAGAACATACAGTATTTGTCCTTTTGAGATTTTTGCTTATTTCACTGAGTGTAATGGTCTCTAGCTGGGACTGTTTCGTTGCAAATGGCTGAGTAGTATTCCATGGAGTAGGTGTACTACAGTTTTTTATGCACGTCTCTTTTGATGGGCATCTGGCTTATTTCCGTGTCGTTGTTATTGTAGATTGTGCTGCTGTAAATTTGGATATAATCCCAAAAGTGGGATAGCTGGGTCACACAGTAGATCAATTTTCAGTTGTCTTAGCACTCTCTATACTTACTTCCATAGTGGTTGCACTAGCCTACACTCCCACTTTTTTTTTTTTTTTTTTGGTAGACATCACCCATTTACAAATAGCAAACCCTCTGCTAATTCACAGGCCACCTGGATCATGAATTGTAGGTTATGCTACAAGCACTGGTGGAGCTCTGTGTTCAAAAACAGACACTCAGAATAGCAAACTCTAAGCCTGCAATAAATAAATGGTAAAACCATTTCTTGGAATTTACCAAAGAGCTGTGCATGCTGGAGTTTGGGTGCAAATGGGAGAAGGATTGCAGGTGGAAGTGACAAAGAACAGCTCCCCAAAACTGACTGGAAGAATTACTTTGTAATTCTTAAAACTGGATCCACTTGCAGCTAATCCTGGACATCACGATGGTGGAAGGAAGCAGCAGGTCAGCTCAGGCTTAATCCCTAGACTCTGGAGGGGTTAAAAGTGAAGACTATATGATGGACAATGTCAATCAGTGGATTCTCCAACGACCGCATCCTGTCTAGAGTGGTGAGACCGGCAACAATACAGTTCTGTAGAACTATCAAAACCACTTTGCCGGCTCTGCCTTTGGACCAGAGATGGTCTCCCCAAGAAACTGATGGACATTTTTGGACGGTGGGATGCGGGACTTCTTGCCTGGTGGATGCGTGCAGTGGGGGAATCCCAGCTGAATTTGGTCCGTGGTGGTGCAACAAGGTTGAGGAATACATTATGGTGGTGGTGGGGGCGAATCTCAGGGCCTATAGAACCATGACACATAATGCAATGTAATCAAAAAAACAAAAACAAAAAATAAAAAATGTAATATGGCAACGGGGTGGGGCGGTCCACCAAGGGGGGAGGGTACAGGGAGGGGTTGGGCAAAAAATAAAAAAATGAATAAAAGAAAAAAAAAAGTGAAGACCTTTTAACTGAATTTGGAATAAGTAGTTCGTGTTCAGCATGTGGCCAAGTTCCCGGTCGGTCAGTGGTACTCACAGCCTTCCTATGATCGGCTGGTGATGCTGTATTCTTCAGGAAATTCTTATGATGGCCAAGTTGGAATTCAGTCACTCTGGAGACCACATGTGGTAACAGTTCATTTCTGCCCCAGACTAGGAATTCCTTGCAAAGAAACCCTGGAAATAGTATAACCAAGATGTTATTTATTGGAGAAGTTGATGATCTGATGCCTCTGGTGATTAGAACTTTATAGATGCTGTGATTTCAGTTTAGGAAGTGATTGTTTTGCTCTCAGAAAGGCAGGACACGAGCATTCTCAGGTGAAGGAAGGATGCTAGAGGCTCGGGCCTGATGGTATCTAGGTGTTTGGTCTCAGGAGGAGGAATGAGGTTCAGGTCTGACATAAACCTTCCTAATTGGGCAAGGCAGAGACTAGGGTGGGGCTCCTTACGGAGCCAGGAAACAGTCACTGCCAGTCACAAACCAGAGGTAAGATAGGGACACCTCAGCACGTAGAGGCTCTGTGATAATGAAGCTAGGGCAGGTGATAGCTGGAAGACACAGCTGCCAACGTCAAGGCATCTGTCAAGGGCTAGGGTTATACTTGCAGCTGTAAGCAGGATATCATGAATGAGGTCTGATCTCCCACGAAAGCCAGTGAGAAGCTGAGTGCTAGGAACTCAGCTGTTTCTGGAGGAGAAAAGAGAATGTATTACAGGGAAGAGATATTTCCTGAGGTACAGTAACCTAGCTATCAGAATAAGACGTCAGGGGAAGGAGCAGCAGCAGCTGCAAACCAGGATCTGGGAAAGAAGCCAGATACTAGTACTTCATTTCCACATTCAGACCAACCCTGCACCTGCCTGCTGAACCGGTCCCCTGAGGACAAGCAATGATTGGCAGGTCTTCTTTATTCCTAGCTCACTGCCAAGACCCAAGCATAAGGCATCCTTGCTTGCCTCCCCGTTGCTTGGCAACAGCCACCTCCTTGATTACCAGAGTTGTCATAGTTTTTCTGAAGACATCTACCCTGAAACCAAGAGCATGGAGCTTGCAAGGAACCAAGCTTGGTTGTTCATCCAATTACTAGCTGACTTGCAGCTAGCAGCAGGCACACTCTCAGGATGACGGGTAAGACTGATTTTACGTGGTATCCAGATGAGGACTAGGAGAGGGAAGGAAGGAAATTCTACTGGCTCTATAAATCCTAGAGTTATCAGAGGTGGGAGATAGAATCAAAGAAATAAGATGTGGGGGCAAATTTTTAATCTCAGAATATGTAAGCTTGCATCCAAGTAAAATGTCTTCATCATATTTATTCTAATATGAAAGTTATTTAATTACATCAAGCACAAAAGAAAAATATGTAGCCTGCCATTCAAAAATTTCCAGAATCAAATGATCATAGAATGTTTCTCAAGAATTACACTAATTACGTGGTGACTTTTAGAGCTGTTGGAAAATTCTGTTCTCTGCAAGACAGGACAAGGACTGGGTCATCAGCCAGAGACATAAAATGCCAGAATCGGTTTTGGAAGGTCAGGAACAAATAGCTAAAAGTTCAATGAGAGATCGTCACCTGGAAAACATCCTGACCCCACTGATTAAGTACAAATTTGGTGACACTGTGCTTAGGGGAAGAGCTGCAAATTCAATCTCTGGATCTTGGCCTTGAGAAAGTGCCTAAGCTTGGTTTTCCTCAACCGTAGCCTGTTGTGCCCAGTCATTTGCTTTCTTTTAAATCAGGGATATAAAATCTTTCATTAGTAGATACCCCCGATATGCTCATCCAAATTAACAACAGTTCTCGTATACATATAATTTCTATTTATTTGAAAGGTAAGAAGAGGGATTTCTCTGCCCCTCACCATGCCACCCAAGGACGACAAGAATACCCTGGGAAGTCAGCCAAGAAGGATAAAGTCCCCATGAACAAATCGGGGGACAAGGCCAAGAAGAAGAAGTGGTCTAAAGAGGAAGTTTGAGACAAGCTCAGCAGCCTGGTTCTGTTTTACAAGGTCATCCACGACAAGTTCTGCAAGGAAGTACCCAACTACAATCTCAAGACACCTGCTGTGGTCTCAGAGAGAATCAAGATCCATCGGTCCCTGTCCAGGCAGCCCTGCAGGATCTTCTGAGTAAAGGACTTATCAAACAGGTTTCAAGGCACAGAGCTCAAGTAATGTACAGCACAAACACTCAAGATGGAACTGCGGCAGTTGCTGGTGAAGGTGCATGAGTGGGTCCAGTGAGTTGTGTATTTTGTAAGAATAAAACATTATTAGATTTAAAAAAAATACACAAAAGAAAAAGAAATGTCAGAAGAAAGAAAAGAGAGAGAGCTCTCCCATCTGCCTGTTTAATCCCCCAACACCTGTGAGAGCTAGGGCCAGGCTAGCCAAAGCCAGGAGCCTGCAGCTCAGCCTAGGTCTCTCCCATGGGTAGCAGGGATGCCTCCTGCTGCCTCGGAGAATATGAGGGAGCTGGAAGCAACAAGAGCCCAGACTTCAATCTACACACTCCAATGTGGGAATCTTGCCCCAAGGGGCGACTTAACCACTAACTCAAAAGCCCCTGGTTTTCACATAACTAATTCGGAACCAGAAGAGAGGAGTTTTAAAGATTCTCATCACACACATACACACAAACAAATGATAAATACTTAAGGAAATGACAGTGCTTTATGACCTGGATTTGTACATCACACATGGCTTACCCATGTGAAATTATCACATTATATCCCATAAACACATACCATTACCGTGTGCCAGTTAAAAAATTTAAATGGAGATATTTTTAGAAATTCACATAGTTATTTGGGTCTGTGATGTTTTATGTTAAAAATTTTGTTTAATCACAGGCATTTTTACCATTTCATTGACCACTTCTTTATGTTTAAGATGTTCCTAAAAAAAATGAAACCTTGGGAGTGCTATTATGGATAGTGCTGGTCTAGGCTGCAGCAGGAGAATGCAGTGGGAAAGAGAGAAGGCTTCTGGAAGGAGTGGGAGAGGGGTGCGGACTAGAGGTTGGGGAGGAGAAAGGGCTCTGAAGACTGGAGAGGCTGAGCAATCACTTTCTGACTCCACCCACAGCCTCCCTAAGTTTGAGAAAGTGATTGTATTTTCCACTCGGATGACGTTGCTATATCCCTGTTGCGGTGGAAATGATTGCTTGGTTTTGTTTTTAAGCTTCAAAGTTTATTTTTTTCCAGAAATTTCTATGTCTCACTCACCCCAAAGTCCTCTTCCTGATCTCTTTAGAATGGGGTTTCTTTATTTAAAATAGTGGGAGAACTGGTTGATTGACACAGCTCTCAGACCTGGTAACTGTAATAAAAAAAAATAAACCGAGCAATGACAACTGAAGGATTCCGTCTGGAATTTTTTTTTTCATTGAAGTTGTTATTTCTTATCTAAACTCCATACATAGATAATGAAAAATTCAACTAGCATTAAGACTATTAAGACTGTTAACCAAATGATGACGGCAAATATCTGGGCGAATGGAGACTCTGAGGTTGGCTGTGTCAGCCAATGGACCTTGGAAGAGATTCCTCACCCGTAGATTAGTGAGATCAAAAATATTTCATAACTATCGCATCCACCTGGGCAGAACCCTCACAGCATGTGCCACATTGTGACCTAGGTTTGTATCAGGTGCCCGTTCCCCATCCCCAAGTATTGGGATGGTTGGGAGGCTGCTTATGGCTTTTCTCCTATCTCCTCCTTTCCCCCAGACATGGGAAGAAGAAAGAAAATCTGCAGACAATGATCACAGCCACTTCTCCCTAACCTCGGATCCTTCCCAGCCTGATCAACTATGTAAACATCATCTAAAATAATAAAACTTGAAAAAGAAAAACTGAAAAAGAAAAGACTGTTAACCATGTTTGTTCCCTTTCCTGACTCCACTCCCTCCTAATATCCTCTCACTTGCTGTAGACAGTCTCATGCATTTGGTTTAGCTGTTAATTTTCATGCTTTTCTCCATTTCACAAAAATATTACTCACATTTTTGTATTTCCTATGTATTAATTTACCACTTTTAGATCTTATTGATTCACTTCTGCTATACATGATTTATCTTTCTTAAACATTTCTCCATCTTCTATACTCCTCTTAATATATAGACATGAGACAGCTGAATAGTACCATATTGCCATTTAAAGGTGTGTAGAGCTGGTTGTACATAAACTAAAACCGAAATGTCAATGAAGTAGTCACAGGATGTGGTTAAGAACTTGCATCTTTTTAACATATTGGTTACTCAATATCATGTCAATTAATTCCATAATGTTGTAAATTGTTGTTGATGTTATGTTGGGGCTTTTATTTGATCAGGATGATATTCTGCCAGCTCTGCCTTCAGACCAAAGATTTTCTCCCCAAGAAACCGATGAATTTATTTGGACAATGAGATGCTGGACTCTATGCTTGGTATACACTTGCAATGTAAGAATCTTGACTGAATTTGAACTACAATATTGCAACAAGGTGGAGGAATCCATTGTAGGGGGAGGGCACCAGGAGGGGATGGGGGAATCCCAGAGCCTATGAAACTGTGTCACATAATGCAATGTAATTAATAAAAACATATATATATATAGTGACATCATCATATTTAGTCTACCTTTATGTTATAGCGATCATTGTTATATATAATTTATTTACAATTATAATAATTACAGTTGTTCACTCCTGAGATGAATCATCTTATGTGACTCTGCTTCCAGTCTTGAATAGCACTTTGTCCTTTTTTTCTGTGTAAAATTATCATTTTTATTACAAAACTCTTCATGACTATACTTACAAATTCAAATAGCAAGTGAAAATGTAAATGCTGTTTCATTCCAAACTCATTGTTAGATATACTCCCTTGAACAAAGAAATTAAACCCAGAACCAAATTTGCAACGTTATGGACACAATCCTGCATTTAAAAAAATTTCTTTGATTTCCCAAAGCCATGCATAATTTTCTCTAATAAAAGGAACACATCTACAAACCTCATTCTCTTTTTAAAAAGATTTACTAATTTTATTGACAAGTAAGACATCCAGAGAGGAGAAGAGATAGAGACAAAGATCTTTCATCCACTGATTCACTCCCCAAGTGGCCTCAATGGCTGGAGCTGTGCTGATCCAAAGTCAGGAGTCAGGAGCTTCTTCCTGGTCTCCCACATGGGTGCAGGGTCCCAAGGCCTTGGGCCATCCTCTACTGCCGTCCCAGGCCACAAGTAGGGAGCTGGATGGGAAATGCGGCTGCTGGGATTAGAACCAGTACCCATTTGGGATCCTGGTTGATACAGGGCTAAGACTACAGCTGCTAGGTACTGCATTGGCACACAGGCGTAATCAGGATTCAGAGCTAGCTGTACCGTGGGACGTGGAGTTCTTAACTAGTTCTTAACTAGTGTTCCTAACAGCTACACCAAAGACCTGCAGACAAAGTTCCATTTCTTAATACAATTCACTGTGACAGTGATTGTTCCCAGAGAAATTCAGCAACAACAGGACAAGCATACAGCCTAGTAACTAATATGACAAGGTTCCCTATGAGAATGACCGAGCTCCAGCTCCTGAGTGCAGCTTCCTGCCAGTGCAGACCCAGGGAAGCACTGATGATGGCTCCAGGAACTGGATCCCTGCCACCCACCTGGATTCAGGCTCTAGCTCCAGGCTTTGGCCCTGACCCTGTCCCAGCTGTTGCAAGCATTTGGGGATTGAACTAACATGTGGGAGCTCTCTCCGTATCTCTGCCTCTGTGTCTCTTTTTCTCTCTGTGACCCTCCAATCAAAGAAAATAGAATACTGTAATGATGAGGATAACCAGTAGTGTTGTTACCACACATATTCTGTAATAAAAGACACTGCCTTGTTTTAATCCCTTATTTTATAAACCATGGCTTTAAATAACTATAGAAAACACATTGTAATGAGAAATCATGCATAAGAAAATGTAATAAGATATGAAATCTTGAAGGCAGTGTAATGAAATCTTCAAGCTGCAAAACATGTTTTGAAAAAAGGTCCATGTCATAAATATATGATCAAAATGAAGTGTAGCGAAGACTTCTATTTCTTCCTAAAAAGAAAACCAGAAGATAAATCACAGAAACGTTTTCAATCTTTTAAACCGTTAATTAGGAAAACAGAAGGATCGAAAAGATGAGTAACAGAAGGGTGTTGGTGTTAAAATGGTAGAAACATACATTTGTGATTGATATGGGGAAGCTAGGCAGGATGATTAGAGCAGAGTAGTTGAGCTGAAGGATTTTTCTCATAACTGCTATGTTGCACTGTATTTTAGCTCTGTCAGTCCAGCGTTTTTCCATGGTGCACCTGCGTCTCATCCAGGACCAGCAAAGAGAAGACAGTATGAAAGTATGGAAGTTAAGCTCCGTCTGGAAGTGTCAGGAAATCCCTAGAAAACCTTGCGTCCCCTAAACTCCAGCCTGTCTGTATGTGAGGGCAGCGCCCAACCTCACAAAAAGGACTGATACGTGAGGAAATCTATTTTTGCTTTTCGGTTGCTGGTCTTTGCCTTTGGTCTTTCTGGCTTCTTCTCCCTTCCTGTTCTCGTGGGCAGTGCTCTGCCCCATCCGTGGTGAGTATTTCTAATTCTTTTAAGTAGATCTTGTCTACTTGTGCACTGACTGTGTTTATGTCTCTGCATTGGACTCTGATCTCCGTGGAGACATGAAGTTGGAACAAAAACTGATACACTTGTGCCTATAATATTATAATTTGGATAATAGTTTGAGAGTCCTCTAAAGGTTCATGTTATGGGAGCTTGACACCCAAAGTCTTGTGTGAAGAGTTAACAATACTAATAACCAGTGCGATGAGAGTATAAATTTGATGGCTAGCATTGTGGGGTAGTGCATTAAGCCACTGCTCACTCTACCAGCATTCCATATGGACCCCAGTTTGAGTCATGGCTGCTCCACTTCCCATTGAGCTTCCTCTTAATACACCTGAGAATGCAGCAGAAGATTGCCCAAATACTTGGGCACCTGCTTCTCCATGAGAGACGCAGCTGAAGGAGCTGGAAGGGAAATGGAGCAGCCAGGGAATAAACTGGCACCCATATGGGATCCTGACACATGCAAGGCAAGGATTTAGCCACTAGGCTGCGTCAGATTCCACCTTTCAGATTCTTATCACACTGCAAACCCTTGGGGCTACCCCATCTCTGTGACTATAAGATAAGAAACCGGAGCACAAAAAACAAATCTCTCCCTTCCCAGGTAACTTCTCTCTGCTATTTCAAAGTAATCAAAAGCTGGGGCCAGCCAGCACAGTGGTGTCACAAGCCAATCCTCTGCCTGTGGTGCCAGGATCCCATATGGGCAACAGCTTGAGTCCTGGCTCAAACTGATGGTGGCCTGGGAAAGTAGCAGAGGATGGCTCAAATGTTTGAGCCACTACATCACTGCGAGAAACCCAGAAGAAGAACCTGGCTCCCACTTTTGGACTGGTCCAGCTCTGGCCATGGTGGCCCTTTGGGGAGTGAACTAGAGGGTGGAAGATCATGCTCTCTCTGTGTCTCTACGTTTCTCTGTCTCTGTAATTCTGACTTACGTGTAGAATAAATAAATCTTTTTTTTTAAAGTAATGAAAAGCTGACTAAGACAAGTTAAAAAGGACAAAAGCACAGGATTTCACATAGAAAATGCCAACTTCAAATGAGAAAGACTCATTTGGTCTTAAAGATTGATTCTAGGTGATGAGGCAGAAATAGCCACAGAGCTCAGCCTATGACTCCCATAACTGGTTCTCTTGGTTCTCAGGATTTCAGACTCAGACTGGAAGTATAGTGTTGGCTTTCCTGGGTCTTCAGCTTACAGATGACAGATCATAGATGATTTAGCCTCTGTAATTGCACAGACCAATACCACACAAAGATCTGTGTATGTTCCCATGTATCTATCTGCCTACCCACCTGTCTAATCATTGTGTTGGGGACCCTGATCAATATTGTTCCTGTAGGAAGAGGTTAAATGTGTACCTGGCTCAGAATCTAAGGAAGCTGATGATGGAAGAGATCTGGTGGACCTGGAGGAAGCTACAGGACTGGTTTTTCCCCATCATGCCATCATGAGGTTGAACCTTCAGGTAATGGCTAATGTGTGTGAACCTAGGTATAAAGTAAATGTGGTTGCTACTGTACTTTCCTCTTCTTCAATGTAAAACATTGCTGGTGGCTCACACAACCTGGAACCATGTAGGAAAGAGATTCTTAGACATGTCATTCGAGCTTAACGAAACCGAATCTGTAAACCAATCATGAGCATAAATCCCAAAACTGTCTTGTGCACTCCTTACAAAGAATGTTTCTCCATCTTTTGTGTGTGTGTGTGTGTGTGTGTGTGTGTTTTACTTGGTCATTCTGAAATAGGACCCACTCATGGCCTTTTCCTGACACCTCTGTTAAGAACCCCATGGTTACATACTGGGTATTAGAGCTTCAATATATGCATATGTGTGGGGAGGTGCAGGGAGAAAACACTTTAGCACATAGCTTTTTGCCTGACGGCCTTCCAAAATTGATGTCTTTCTTGCATGAAAAAAACACATTAGCCCCATCTAAAAATCTCATTCTAGAATCAACGAAGGACCATGCCTCTTCTAAAGTACTATCCAAATCAAGCAGGGGTGACACCTGGGGTATGATTCACCCTGCAGCAAAATTCCTCTCCAGCTGTGAGCCCATAAAACCAAACGTGGTGTCTGCTTCCAAATGGTAATGATGACGCAGGTGTTGAACAGACATCCCCTTACTAAAAGAGAAATCAGAAGAACACGGTTATGGGTCTCAGGGAGTCCAAAACCTAACAGGACAAGTTCAAGGCTCAAAAAGAACGCCTTTTGACTTCATCTCTGCCCTCTGTGCCCATTGGTGGCAGCTCAGCCTCCTCTGCTAAGGGTAGCATGTGCACATGTTGGAACCCTGGAAGTAGCCTGTCTCTCTACCCCACCACTACTCCATGACCTGGGTTTTCTGAGGCTTATGGTGGCGGTGGCACCTCTGCCCTCTGAAACACTTTGGGGCTCAATGCCCCTTAGCATGTCTCTCCACAGCTTTCTCATCTTTGCTTTTTGACCATGTGAGTAGGCAGAATTTTCTGAATTGACAAGTTCTGGTTCTTTTGTACTTAACAATTCCTTCTTCAATGTTCTCTCTCTCCTCTCCTATTTTTACTCTAAACACCAAGGAGAAACCAGGAAGCACTTGTAACACATCACTTCAAAATCTCCTAGGTTGTTTAGAAACAGGAGGATGCTTCAGAAATTCACAAAGGCCTGGGCGTTTTTCACAGTGGGAAAGATGGCATTTAGGATGCCATGGCTCTGCTTCTGGTCCAGCCCTCTCCTGAAGCACAGCCCAGAAGGTGGCGAATGGTGGCTGCAAAACTTGGGCCCATACTACCAGTGTGGGAGATTTGGTGTGTTCCAGGCTCCAGCTTGATCTGGCCCAGCCCTGGTTATTGGGCAGTGAACCTGCTGATGGCAGACATCTTTTATTTTTGTCTGTCTCTGAAACTTAAATAAATTTAAAAAACTACTTTTTTTTTATTACGAAGTCAGATATACAGAGAGGAGGAGAGACAGAGAGGAAGATCTTCCGTCCATTGACTCACTCCCCAAGTGAGCCGCAACGGGCCGGTACACGCCGATCTGAAGCCGGGAACCCGGAACCTCCTCCAGATCTCCCACGCAGGTGCAGGGTCCCAATGCATTGGGCCGTCCTCAACTGCCTTCCCAGGTCACAAGCAGGGAGCTGGGTGGGAAATGGAGCCGCCAGGACCAGAACCAGCGCCCACATGGGATCCCGGGGCGTTCAAGGTGAGGACTTTAGCTGCTAGGCCACGCCGCTGGGCCCAAAAACTACTTTGTTTTAAAAGTAAGTTCTTAGAATAAGTTTGTTTGGGTGCAAACTTGTTTTTTTAATAAAGTGTATTTATGTATTGGGAAGTCAGAGTTCTTTCATCTGGTGTTTCACAGCTCAAATGGTGACAATTGCCAGGCCTGGACCAAGCCAAAGCTGGGCACCCAGAGCTTCATCCTGGTCTCCAATGTGGTTGCAGGTGCCCAAGAATTTGGGCTATCTTCTTGTGCTTTTCCCAGGCCCTTAGCAGGGAGTTGCATCAGAAACAGAGTAGTTGGACTCAAACTGATGCTCATATGGGATGCCAGTATGGCAAAGAACTATTTTCCCTGATACACCATGCCCCTGGTGCAAAATTTTTTGATATCTGTGAATAGTCTTCCCATAATATTTATTTTTTAAACCTTATTTTCAGGTTCAATCACTTAAAGTTCACAAAACAGTAGAACACAATTTAGCCAGGCTTTTTGTTGCTTTCCAAGGTTGACTCAGAGCCAGGTGCTGTGGCTGAGAGGGAAAGACTGCTCAGATACCAACATCAGCTAAGGTCACTGCTAGGCATCTCGGTTGCTCCCCTTCCGATGGAGCTCCCTGCTTGTGAGCCTGGGAAGGCATCAGAGGATGACCCACCTGCGTGGACTCTTTCTTGCACTCCTGCTTTGGGAGACTCAGGAGAAGCTTCCATCCATTTGGCCATTTGAGGAGTGAATCAGAAGATCCTTCTCTCCCATCTCCTATGTGATACAAGATAATCTGCTTTACAGAGATTTTACTGAAATATATTCTCATCTCATCCTTAAAAAACCTTCACAGAGGCATCTGACATAATGCTTGACCCAATATTTGGGTACCGTGGCCTAACTAAGTTGACACGTAAATAACTTATCTCAGTCGTTAGTTGAGGCAAGCCAGGGTTTAGCATAAGACAAACCTTGAGACAGAGCGAGGATTCTTCAAGGAAAACAGTTTTGGGGAAAAGCATTCTAGGCTTGGGGCCTGACAGAATTTGTTTTATGTAAGAAATGAAAAGCAGCTTGGTACAAGAGACCAGGTGATGAAATACCTCAGAAATCACCTAATACAGCTTCCTTTTTTTTTTCTTTTTCACTTTCATAGAAGCTACTAAATGATGGCGATCCTATATCCTGTTTAAGGGTTTGTTGCTGCAAATTTAACTCACAGTCCATGTATAAGAATTGCATCCTGCATTGCTTGTTGATATTTTGATGACTGAGAATATTAGCTTTATCTTTAAAGTTTATATTATTCTTCTGAAGAGTAGTAACTTACAAAAACAACTTTGAGCCAAGACGATTCCAGCAACAAATTGCCAGAAAATAAAGGAAAGAAAGTACTGAGAACCAGAGAGAAAATGATCACAAGTGTTTCACTGGATGAGCGTCCCAGTGTGCAAGGAGTCTTTGGAATAGAAAGGAAGACACACTAGGGCCTCATATACATAGTGGAATGGTGAGCACTACTCAGAAAAAAAAAATTCTATATGTGGTTCAATTTTTACAGTGTATGGCGATCCAGGGAGCCTGAGAAGTATGTTTCTTTAAAGAGAAAATGACTCCTAGCTAACATGTCACATCAGTTTTCACGATCAGTCTTTGAACTTCAGTTCCTTCATTTAGACATCCATGAATTCTTAACTGGAACCGTTATCGAGCACAAATATGTCAGACACAGCCTGTAATGCAAGATAAGAGGGGGAGCAGTCGAGGCATGAACAAGGGAATACCCAACATGTGTTATTCATGTAGTGTTGCTGGTGACTGAGCCTCAGTAATGGAAGATGGACAGCATCAAAAATCCATCTAAATGCTAAGACAAGCACAATGAAATCAACTACCAACTTATGTAGGTTTGTTGGCTGAAAAATAACTTTTTAAAAATTTGACCTTTGATGATGTTTACATGGATGATTAGAGTGGGAGGGGTCGAGGATTAGGGGAAAGTGGGTAAGGCCACATTCTTTTTCTTCTTCCTGTCTCTGGGGGAAAGGGAGAAACTGACCCAGCCTCCCAACCACTGCAGTATCTGGGGATGGAGAACAGTGACCCAGTGTTATCCCAGGGTCCCCAATGTGGAGCCTGCTCTGAGGGTTCTGCTCAAGTGGTTTCGATGGTTCTGAAATGCTGTTGATCTCACCACTCCAAGAATGAGGAAATCCTTCCAAGGTCCATTAACTGACATAGTCCACCTTAGAGTCTCCATTTGCCCAGATACTTGCTGTCCATATGTGGCTGGGGTAGTTGACCATTTCGTCTGCCCTCCCGTTTCTCCTATAGCACCGGATGTCCCCTGCAGCCCCCAGTGGACTGCCATATCCTCCGTGTGCATGTGGGCATGCCATGCACTGCTCCATCTAAGACACTCAGGAGGCCCAATTCCGACACATGGACTCCACAGTCAGACCACGGATTCTGTGATTCTCCTGATGATTGGAGCTCTGAGTGCAGTGGTTCAGCTGGGGGGTCTGCAAAGAAACCTCTTCTGAAGTGACCCTAGACCTGACTCTTGCGTGTCATTGCAGAATGTGTCGGGTTCAGTCTGTCACTCACATCAGCCTACTCGTACTAATGGTTGTAGTCACCTGGTCAGTTCTGTCTCACACCCATCTCATACACAAACCAATGGATGCTGCAGGCCAGCCCAACACTGTCAACCACACACTCGGCCCTCATATACACCAGCGGGAACTGCAGTCTAGTTGGAGCGACCCCCAGGAAAGGGGGTCCACTAGGCCTGCCCTCAGCCTGCATTCCTGTGTATACCAGTATGTGCAGCAGATTGGTCCAGTCTGTCCCACATTCTATTCAGGCTTGTACACATCAATGGGCATCGAAGCCTAGCTCAGCCCATCTGACCCCACTATTCAGCCACACTCATGCTGGTGGGTGCCACTGCCTATGTAGCCAGGCCTGCCCCCAGTCCTGGTTCTGATGCTCAACAATGGGAGTTGCAGTCCTTCAGAGCTGTGCCAACAGTTTCCCTACTGGGCCCACTCCCAGTGTCAGATCTTGCACTCTCCAGGTGTTCTACGGTCTAGCTTGACAGAATTTTCCTCTAGTCTAAGCACATGCCAGCCCATGCTGCTACAAAGCCCTACTAGCCTGTACTTACTCTGGCTTCTGCATGCACCAGTGGGTACCGTTAGTTAGCCCAGCCTGCCTCTCCCCCAACCCTGTTCACATGCAGCCCAACAGGTGTTATAGCCCTGTTGACCTGATCAGCCCCCTATCCCAGCTCTCACACTTACCATGGTCTAGCAGGGGAACCCCCCACAACCCACCTACCAGTCATGCACCACAGCTTCCCCAGGTCTCAAGTGTGCCAGTGGGTGTTAAGGGCCAATCTGGCATTGCCTGCCTCACCTTGACATTTTCTGATACATGCTGTAGCCTAGTCCAATCTTCCCCTAGTTCCAGTAGATGCTGGCAGGTGCTGAAGCCAGCTCAGCCCAGTCAGCTCCCAGTTCTGGTCCCAATGTGAACTGGCTGGTGTTTTGGCCAGACCTGGCCTCCACTGCACCCTTTCCTGGTTCTCAGATCTGCCAGTGAGAGTTAGAAATTGGCCCAGCCTGGCCCGTCCCCAGATCTGACCCACATATATGCTGGCTAGTACTGGCCTGGTCTGGGCTACTCCCAGCCTTGGTTCTTGTGCTCACATGCAGGGACTGCGTCCTGAGAGAGGAGTGCCCCAAGCTTTTCTATCAGATCTCCTCCCAGTGGCAGATCTCATAAACACAGGTAGGTCCTTTGCCTAGACTGACTTGGCCCACCTCCTGTTCTGGCAGGAACAGTGGCCTTGCTGAACCAGTCCACACCCATTCTGGTTCTTACTTTTGGGAGCAACAGCCCAGCCACATCTGGTCCATGGCCAGACATAGCTCTTGCATCGTTTGGTGGTTACTGAGACCTAGCCTAGCCTGCCTTATATCCTCCCTGATTCTCATGAACATCAGTGGGTGCTGGAGTCTAGCCCATTGTGGCACACCCCAGACCAGTCTACACCCATCCCAGGGGACACTGCAGTCATGTCCAGCCCAGATTGCCTCCCCCATTCTGACTCTCATGCTCACCAGTGGGAACCACCACCCTGCTGGGGCGTCCCTTTAGTTCCTCCCCAACCAGGCAGGCTCCCAGCGTCAGATCGTTAGTGTGCCAGTGGTTGTTGTGACCCAGCTTGGCATAGTCCAACCCTGTCTTTGCCTTTGCCTCAGATGCTGCAGCCTGACCTGTCCTGGTCTGCCCCCAGTCCCAACTCTAGCTGCTGGGTGCAGCAAGCTAGCCCTGCCAACTTTGCTCCCATCCCTGGCTCATACAAACCCGTACGTGTGATAGCCTAGCCAATGAAAACTCCAATCTGGCTCCTGCATATGCCAATGAACTCAGGTTGACCCAATCCTGCCCCATTTACCTCCCTGCAGAACCAACCTATACACTTGCTGACAGGTAGAGTTACCCTGCCCATTCTCACCAACACTCAGGCCTGAATCACATGCTCACCAGTGGGAGCTACAGCCAACCAGGAGTTTCCCAAGTTCCCCTGGCCCCATCCACACCTTCTTTGGGTATGCCTGCAGGTGGAACAGCATGGGCTAGCCAGCCTGTTTCCAACCCCCTTACCCATGATTGTTGGACGGGTCCATGGTCATGCCAGCTCAACCTGTCACCACGCCCAGCTCTTTAGCAAACCAGTAGAAATTTCAGTTCCACAGGGGTGGTCCTATATATTCCCCACAGAATCTGTCCCCAGACCTGGTTCTTCTATGTGCTAGTTAGTATTATGGCCCAGCCTGACATTACTCATTCCCTGTACCGACTGTCATTGGTGGGTACTGTGATCTAGCCCTGCCTTTTAGGGCCCCATCCCTAGCTTTAGTGAGCACTGGTGAGTGGTGGTCAGCTACGATCTATGCTAATTAGCCCAGCTCTGGTCTCCCATGTGAGTTGATGACTCATCTGACCCAAAATAGTCCTGTGGCTTTCCCCCTCCAAACTGCTTATCTTAGGCTTCTGTACTTACCTACAAGTATAGTGGCCATGTCAATGGGAGTCCCTCAGAAGTCATTCTTCACCTACAGATACTCCTTCTGTGTTCCTTCCTCCCTCACATCCATTTTTCCCTTTCCCTGATCAATCCTCATCCCTGTGCCTAGGAGTGCATGGGTTCTCCAGCCTGGTCCACCAGCACACTGTGCCAGCATGCTAACCCACAGCTTCCCCAACCTTCAACCCTGGGTCAATTACATGATGAAACCCCCCAGGCTTGTTCTGTCTGTCTGGGCACCAACCCTCATGTTCCCGCATGCCCCCATTGGCACCAACCCCATCCCCCAATCACCCCAAAAGCCCACACCCCCAGAACCCTAAGAGCTTGGCTGAAGGGATGGCAACAGAAGCCTAAAAAATAACTTCTAAAGATTTGCAACTATGTGGACTAATTTTCAGGATAATTTAAGGAGCTTTATATACCTAGAAATGAAATATTAAAGAAACATCAGGTGTGATACATTCTAGCATGATTATAAAATATTGACAACTTTCTTAATGCTACATGTTACAGTTGTCACCTTGTCTTTAACATCATCGTTCTTTGCACCAAAGTGAATGGAACTAGAGGTCATTACGTTTAGTAAAGTAAGCCAGACCCCAAAAGACAAGTATCATATTTTCTCTGATTTGTAGTAGCTGATAATAGAGTGTTCTTTTTTTTTTTTTTAAATTTTTACTTGGAAGATCAGAGTTACAGTGAGAGAGAAAGAGAGAAATAGGTCTTCCATCCAGTTCCATCCCAAATGGCTGCAATGGGCAGAGCTGGGCCTAAGGCTGGCAGCCAGATGCTTCTGTCAAGTCTCCCACATGGGTGCTGAGTCTCAGAGACTTGGTCAACCTCCTGCTTATTGTTTTCCCAGGCAATAAGCAGGGAGCTTAATCAGGACATGGAGCAGCAAGGACTCAAACTGGTACCCACATGGAATGCCAGCACTGCAGACGGAGGACTAGCCTGAATGCCAACTAGCCAGTCCCAATAATACATTTAAAAAATAATTAATCAGTATTACTGAACTTGACATCTTTCTAGCTGCTATCTATATTCCTGCTGAACAGTGGACATTTCATTTTTTAGTTTTGAATTCTTCAGTGGAGCAGCAAGCTTTTGACTTTAATGTAATGTAAAAATGTTATTGAAAAAATTTGAATAGAAAAGAAGGAAGGAGGAGGGAGCGGGATAGGAAGGAAGGTGTCATTATATCATGAATTGTATCTAAGAACAATACATGAAATCTGTTCCCTTTACATTAATAAAAGCATACGTTTGCCTCATTAACTCATAACAAAAACAAAGTACTAACAAATCCAGCCAATTTGTTTGTATTTTGATATCATGTATCATTACTATGTAAGAAATTATCCTTCAAATGAACATATTTTGTCAAAAATATTTACTGTTTTCCAGTTCCTGTGGGCAAGGAATCTCAACAGGCTTGGCTGTGTGCCTCTGACTCAGAGTTTCCCAAAGGCTGCAATCATCGTCTTGGTCAAGGCTATGGGCGTCTCAAGACCAAACTGAGATTGAAACATAGTTGGCAGTCCTCACTGCTTGTTGGCAAATGGCATTAGTTCTTCGTAATGACTTCAAGTGACATAAGCAAGCTTGTTTTCCCCAGAGTAATGAGAGAAAGAGAGAGAGAGAGCAAAAGAGAAAGAGAGAGAGAGAGACCGAGAGAGAGAGAACTACAACTGTCTTGTGGCTATCTGATCTTAGAAAGAGGACATCCCACCGTGTTTGCTGTTGGCTGAGTCCACCTGTTTTGAGAGAGGGTTCCACCAGCTGTAAACACCAGGAGGCAGGGACCACTGGGCATGTTTTGGAGACTGCCTATAACATGTGGTAGAGCAAGTCCCGTTTGTTATTCATGGGTTCTAATGGTAAAATAATACACCACATTATGATTGTGCTAATGATTTTCGAACTGAATTTTTATGTTCCAGCACTGATGAATATTTGTACAAGTGCTCAGCCTTGGCGAACGTGTGGAGTGCTGGAGACCAGCTCCAGCTGAGTTTGGAGCTCACAAAAGATGTGTGGAGTCAGCGTTTAAAAAAATAGATAAACAGAAAATATGGACCACTGTAATTTCATGATCATAATGGACAATGCAAGAAAGCTGCCCTCTTTATTTATACGTTGGAACTCACAAGCTTTGGCACAGACTTTTTACGTCATGGTCAAATGGGTATTTCCAAGGAGAAGTCTGCAAATTGTTTCACCTTAAAGCGGGGCATTATCAATTCTGACCTTGCAACCAGGAATTGCGCAGCTGGCAACACATATTAGTCAATAATGTACTCCTACTACATTTCTCATTCTACAACTTATCAATTAAAGGAGAAAATATATCACAAAGGGAAAAACATGAAGATCAGAAACAAAAAACTTTAGACATAAATTCCCACTACAACCACGGGCTTAATTAAACCCCTGAATTAGTTTGAAAGCATGTTTTACAATGTTAGTGCAAACATCCTTGAGCTCTTCCCGTCAAAGGGTGATGGGAGCGACCAAGACAACGTAAGTTGTTAAAGGCTCACCAAGACATTGTTAATGACATTAGTTCCTAATCTTACATTAGTTACAGAGACCATCTCACAAGGGCAAACAACAATGCATCAACAGGTTTCAGGGATAGTTCAGTGTCCATGAACTTGCATTGGAGTAGCTGGAGAGACACCTACCAGGCCTTGACATACATCTGGGAGCTCCTTGCAGCCTTGCGGCAGGGCGGCCATTGTCTTCGCACCTTTGTGTGCCCCAATGACACAAAAACTGAGATGCGCCCCCTCCCAGCAGTAGAGAAATAGAATGGTGAATCGTAGTATTTCTTACAATGTATTTTTCCTTGCCTGAATTAATCATTGTTCACTTGGAAAATACATGACCCCCCCGCCCGAGCTTGAGGGATGTGATTTGCTTTGGCCGGTGGCTCTTGAGGGAAGGGACACTATTTCAGTTCAGAGCAGACACTTTGAAATGCAACCTGTGTTCCTGCTTCTCTCCCTGTACCTTTGCCTTCCAGAAAGCACAACGCAGGACAAGGGATACTGCACACAGACCCTCAGTCAGAAGCAGAGCTGAGCCAAAGGCTCTGCGGCCATCCAGTAGACCCTAAAGGCAGAAACATGGGTTTGTTGTTAGAAGCCTCTGAGTTATTTTATTCCATTTTTTTGAGGGATGTGTGCTTTATTGCTGCAGCCAAGTTTATGATGTGAATGGGTACTGCGTAGGCAAAACAAACATCCTGAAGAGTGTGTGCCACTTTCTGTAGTCTGTTTCTTCATTCTTCTGAGACTGATTGAAGCTCAGTCCCCAAGGGTATTTGTAATAAGCGATGCTGAATTCCTAGAATATTCAGTCCCCCCGGACTGCTGAATGACTGGCAAAATTCTCAGGGCTTCCAGCATATACTTAACCTGTGGAAATTTCTTTCCTACCAGTGATTTCAAGCTGTTGCGTTAAAGCCTGGCAAACATTCATCTATTATGTATCCTCTCTTAAAAAAACATTTCAATTGGGTTTATTTTGCAATCTAGATGGCTGTCACTGAATCAACATAATGACTTTAGGCAAGCTTTAAGCTGAAGTAATGTGTGTTCTAACTATTATTAACTCAGTAGGGTGGCTGCTGACATTTTTCTGATTGGGCATAGAGGGAGAAACATGACAGGGATTTGATAAACAACTGTTACCTCTAAATACGCTTGGGAACATTGCTGAGTATCAGGTGATTGTATTCCTCATTTGAGAAAGAAATTTTGAACAGTGCAGGAGACACACATTTTAGTGGCTTTATTGAAAAAAAGCTTATTTAATTGTTTTTTTTAATTCTTACCTGTATATAAAAAAAGCCAAAAATTGCAAAATTACTTAATGTTACCAGATCAGAAATGACCTTGCATACAGCAAATGGCTTACTTGGGTGTGTTTTGAATGTGTGTGTGTGGGCATGTATAGTCTAGACTGCATCATCTGAGCAATTGCTGGGGCACCGACAGCTCAGCCTCTCTTCTCTGTGTATTCTAATTGCTGTATAATATATTATTTAGAAAAAGAAAAAAAATGCGATCTTCAAACTCACATTAGGAAGTTGTTCAGATGAGAAATTAAGGACTAGGGAGATATTGCCACTGAATCCATGTGCTAGCGATGCACTGTGAATTCCTCTCCCTTCAATGGCTCCGACTCCCTTGCTTTATATATATAGTTGTTTTGTATGTATAATTTTTAAAGTTTAGTGCAGAAGAAGAGTTCAGACTCACTTGACTTCATCATCGATCCATTTCCCTGTCTTTCTCTGTCCCTTTCATTTCCTTTTTGTTCCACTGTTATCAGCCAACTTTAACAAACAGGTGCTTGGACTGATAAAGACATTCCTGGAGTGGTTTTCCATTTTCCTTTAGCTATTACCCTGTGGTTCATGGGATTCCCTAATGAGATCACCCTTCAATTCAGGAACCTGAAAATGAAGGTAATCTTGCTTATAAAGATCATGCGCTGGGAATCAAGATAGTCAGATAGCACACATTTAAACAAACAGAGAAAACATTAGAGTGAAGCAGAGAGGGTACATTCCAGGAAATAAGACGGGACAGATTGACAGCAGAGGAGCACCTGGAGACTGACGGATACAGGAAAGCAGCAGAAACAACGGTGTGGTGTTGCAGTGATCAGACATCCCAGCAGCTTTCAGCCAGTGGCAATTTGAACTGTACCAGCTGCCAGAACTCCACCAGCAAACAGGGGGGAGGGGAGTTCACTGGGAACTCAGGAGGTGAACCCATTTTGTTTAAGGAGGCAAGGGCTATGGGTCAGGACTGTGCATGCACTAATCTGGGAGTAAACTCATTTCTTGCTCAATAAATTGCAACAATGTGGCGTCCTACAGGCTCCACCAGAAATAGGTCCTGGTAGTGCCAAAGGTAACAGCTAGCAGATCAAAACTCCAGCAGTGACACATCAGGTGCCATTTTGTATAATGTGCCAAAGGTTTTAAGACTGCAGGGACAGGGCCTGGTGGCATGGCCTAACTGCTAAAGTCCTTGTCTTGAACGGCTCGGGATCCCATATGGGCACCGGTTCCAGTCCTGGCAGCTCCACTTCCCATCCAGCTCCCTGCTTGTGGCCTGGGAAAGCAGTCAAGGATGGCCCAAAGCCTTGGGACCCTGCACTCATGTGGGAGACCTGGAAGAGGTTCCTGGTTCCCGGCTTCGGATCGGCATAGCACTGGCCTTTGCGGCTCACTTGGGGAGTGAATCATCGGACGAAAGACCTTCCCTTCTGTCTCTCCTCCTCTCTGTGTATCTGACTTTGTAATAAAATAAATAAATCTTTAAAAAAAAAAGACTGCAGGGACAACAGGAAGCTGCACAAGTGCTGAGCTGGGAGAGAACTCACTGAGCTCAAAGCATTGCATCGGTCCTACATCTAAAATGATATCAACTTTGGCATCTTACAACTCAAAATAGGTCCACATGGCCCTCAGACGTAATGGCCAGCAGGTTCCAGCAAGATCAGCACCACCAACAACCTAGCCATATAGAACTCCTGGTGTCTCCCTAATCCTGAGAACTGAGTGAACCGGAAGTGGGAGAAATTACAGACAACAATGCAACAACAGTGCAGGATCACAGGAGGTAGAGTGCTGAGCCAGGAGCTGGGGTTACGGAGATCATGGTGGAAGTTTAACATCAGAGTCCAGATCTGAAACTCACTGGAGGGAGTGGCACAAGTGATTGTAAACAAAGAGCCGTGTACCAACTGCAATAAGTAAAACTGAATTGCAGACCTGTGGATGACACAACTTAGAAACCTGCCCTAAGGAGAAGAATCTGCTAACCACAAGTACAATGACCAAGAGCAGAAGAGGCAAAATGAATATTACTGAAGACGCCCCTGCAAAGCAGCAAAAGCCTTTGCAAACCTCAGTGTTAACTGAGCAATATGTCGAGAAAATGGGGGCTATAGAACTCAAAATACTTCTTACATAGCTTCTTATCAATGAGAAGCACATGCAGTAATTTAAGGAATATATCACACAGGAAATCGCAACACTGAAACAAACTCAAACCGAACTATTGGAATGAAGGATGCAATAGAGCAAATGAGAAATTTGGTGGAAAGTCTCAATGATAGAATGGAAGCAGAAGAGACAATGTCAGAATTGGACGATATTTCCTCACACAATGGAGAAACAATCAAAAAGTTGGAAGCAGAGCTAGGTCAAGTTAAAAAAGTATTCAAAAAGTAAGAGACACTATTAAAAGACCAAATATAAGAGCTATAGGAGTCCCAGAAGGTGCAGAAAGAGCAGCTGAGTTTTAAAATGAATTTAATGAAATAACAAAAGACAATTTCTGTACTATGGAGAAAGAATTGGAAAACAACATCCAGGAGGGGACAGAATTCTTCACCAACACACATTATAATCAAACTCTCTTCAATCGAATATAACAAAAAGATCCTTAAATGTGCTCAAGAAAAAAAAAATCAATTGACATACAGAGGAATGGCAATTAAACTCACAGGATATCTCTCACAGAAACTCTACAGGCCAGAAGAGAATGGAGTGGCATATCCCAAAACTTAAAAGTAAAAAAGTTGGCCCAGGATAACGTAACCAGCAAAGCTTTCATCTGTCTTTGAAAGTGAAATAAAATTCTTTCACCTCTTCCAAACCTGTCCTACAAAGGATACTTAAAGATATTCTCTTCACAAAGAGGAATAACACCCACCAAAACCAAAGGCAAATGTGAAGAACATCCCAGTAAAATAACAACAAAAGACTAAGTCAATGAACAACCGTTGCTAAGTGACAGGATCGAACTGCCACCTACTTATATTAACCCCGAAATAAATGGCTTAAACCCATCAATCAAATATCATAGATTAAAATACTAGATTAAAAACACAAACCCCTTCTATTTGTTGGCTACAGAAGATACATCTTACCAACAAAAATCAGTGGAAACTATGTCTCATGGATTTTGATGTTTTTAATTTCTTCAGAAACTTTTTCATAAATTCATTTTCTTTAAGAAGATTCTTGATATTCTTTTTCATCTCTTCAGCGACACATTAGTCATTCAGTAGCATGTTATTTAACTCCATGGTGTTGTTAATTTCTTTTTTCTTCCTGTTGATTTTATTTTGTGGCTTTTCATTTAAGGGTATGTATAGTAACTGTATAATGGAGACAATCACATTTAGTAGCATGTTGTTTAACTTCATGGCATTGTAAATTCCTGTTTTTCTCCCTATTGTTGATATTCTTATGTTTTTTTTTATTTGGGGGGATTTATAGTGACTGTTCAGTGGAAAGTGGCATGTCCAGATGTGAGGATACGGTGCAGTTGTACATGTATACTTCCGGATAGAGGATGGGCTCCCAGTTAAACCATTGGATGTGTTTTGACAGTGGGATGCTGGACTCTCTGCCATTGCCCATGCCCAAAATGATGGACTTACGACTGTTTATGAGGAACAATGCTGTTGCAATGATATGGGAAACCTCGTGTGTGTGTGTGTGGGGGGGTAGGATTTGGGAAGGACTAGGGGAAATCCCAGGGCTTATGGAACTGTGTCATAAAATGATATTAATAATAAAAAAGAAAAAAGAGAAAATGCAAAACAAAAAAGATCATGTGGATGGATGTCTGTGGTATAGCTGTTAAGACATTGTTTGGGACATCCTTATATCCTATTAGAGTGTTTGGGTTTGAGTGGATGGTCCACTTCCAATCCAGACACCTGGTAATAAACACTCTGCAAAGTAGCAAGTGACAGCTCAAGTATTTGAGTTCCTGCCACTTATGCGGGTTGGATATTGTGGTGTTAAGTTCTGCCTGACATGTCCCTGATGTTGGAGGAGGGAGCCAGTGGATGGTAGATGGATCTTTCTCTCTCTCCTTCTATCTCTCTGTGTGTCTTTCCCCTTCATCACTAACCCCATCACTCAACCTTTCAAATAGATAAGTTTCCGAAGAAGAAAAGTTGTGTGAACACTGTGTGAGATAGAGCAGAAGCTTACCACTGGTGCTAAATGCAGAATTAGGCCACCCTCTTAGAGGGGATTAACACGGCCAAGCAACGTGTGGAGCCAGCTGTGTGAGAGCGAGTAGGGCCAGTTATCGCTGGAAGCAGCAAAGGAAGGATTTCAGAAGTCTTCAAGAAGGATTAAGTCTCAATGACAGATCAGCAGGGGGGCCTCTGATGGCACCAAAGCCAGATTGGTGCTTGGGGACTTGCACTCCTCCCACTGAGATTCTGATTTAATTCACCTGGAGTGGTGCTAACCCTAGCCTTTTTGAAATGGTCTCCTGGAGATTCTAATTCACATTTAGAAGCTCTGGAAAACTGTAAAGTCCTATCCGAGCTTTTTTCTTTTTTTCTTTTTTTGAATTATGTTAAAAAAATTGGAAGACATTTAAAAATTGAACATATTTACAAGGTACTATGTGACCTTTCATTATATGTATATATTGTGTAATGTCCAGTTAGGGCAGATATATTTATTCTTCAAGCCATTTGAATTTTCTTTGTAATGAAAACATTAAACAAAAAAAAGTCAACCAAGAAATCCCAGAGAGAAGTTGCCCCAGATCACCTGTAGAACATTCCATGCAATAGATGCAGAATACACATTCTTCTCAACAGTACATGGGTCATACAGAAAGTGATAAAACCAAATCTTAACAATTGTAAGAGAAATTACATTGAGTATCTTCTCTGATCACAATGCAATAAAACTAGAAATCCAGAACAAGAAAGGCATTTGGTAATTACATAAAAATGTGAAAATTAAATGGCTTTATCCCAACAACTGATTGGCAAAGCAATACATCAAGGGAGTAGGTGGGTTCATTTTGGTCTCTTGAGAATGTTAATGGTCATGAATGTTAATGATTAATGATTTTTGTTTTTCACCTCTTCATGGAAACAAGGGTTGTGGCTGGGGAATTCAGGGGAGAAGGTGGGGATTGGCAGACTTTCCTTACAGACCATCACAATTCTTGAATCAACTGCTAGTGGCCACATGCTGCAAATGAATCATCTTTCTAAAGCACAGATTTGATCTTATCAGAAACTTCTGCTACCTCTGGCCAATCTTCCTCCATTCTCACTGCAAGCTGGGTCCTCTGCAGGGGCTTCAGAAAGTCCACAGAGTTTGGTGTCCAAAATTTTGAAATCCATACGGAAGCTTTTAATACGTACTTTTTCATGAACCTTAAAAAAAAAATCCCTCATTGAAACTTCATCCTTTCTTGCCTTTTAATTTAAAGTTTCAGTTGCTCCCTTCGCCTGACACACTTTTATCTTCACCTTCTTGTGCTCTCCACATGGTTAATTCAATCTACTTTTGAAATGTGATCTCATCCGTGGTGCCTGCCGGCCTCCTCCTAGACATAAATGAACTGTTCTTTCTGTACCTACTTATTCCCTCATTAAAAATTCCCTTCTTGCCCTCACCACTCTCTCCTATTTTATTTAACTTTGAACTTAAAAAATTTTGAAGAAGTTTTTTTTTTTTTTTCTGACACATATGCCACAGGCAAGTTTTCAATATCCATGAGAGATCCTAAAAATGTTCATGGAAAGTACATGTTGCGTTCTTAATTTGGATATTGGCTATGAATGATGAGAGGACAAAAAGCTCAGTTATCTGCACATTTATGGGCACTTTCTTGAGATGTATAATTTTTATTAACGAAATGTTTTTTGAAATGCATGTTACAAAAAAAACATGAATGGATTTCAAAAACCCAAGCACATAAACATACAAAATCTTTTCTTCTCATGTTCTAAGTAACCTTTAAAGCCCCTTTGTATTCTGGCAACAATCATCACATCGAGGTGGTTTGCTGGCTGGTCTGTGAGCTCCACAGTTGAGATGAAAATCCACCTCATTCTTTGCTGAGCCTGAAGCCACTGGTGTGGGGACTGACAACACTATAGATGCTAAGTGGATACTTCAAGTGGCTGTTGAATGAATTCCATTTCAACTCGATACCGTTCATTGTTTCCTCCACATGTCAGGCCCTGCTTTAGGTGCTGGAAATAATATCAGTGCATCAAGAAGACTAATCTCTTCCCTTAGAGAACTCAGATGCCAGCAGGAGGACACTGAGGATAAACACAGGTGTACAGCTTGTTAGGAAGCGATAAGCACTGTAGAAAAATCAAACAAGAAAATGGGCAAAGGGAGCGTAAATGGTAGGATTGAGTAAAGTGGTCAGTTTGCATCCTATTTCAGTGAGCACCAAGAATTGAAGTAACTGGGGCAAGTTGGTCAGTTGGACATTGGGGGACGGAGTGTTTTAGGTAAGGGGAGCTTCCAGGGCAGAGGCCCTGAGATGAAAGTGCTACCAGGGTGTGGGGGCATAGCAGGAGGCCGTGTGCCTGGGGCAGGGGAGCAAGGGAAGGGTAATGGAAGCAGATTACAGCATCTGGGGCTGTTTTGAGCAGTTAGAAGGAATCTCATGCTGCGCTACTGAACAAGACCCCAAACTGGAGGCATTGCTGCGGAACCTCTCCATGGCCTACTCTACATACAGAAAGCAAATTACTGACATACTGGTGGTGGAACAAAGAAGGCATTTATTACAAAGTGCAGAGTAAGAAGCTGCGCCGCTCTTATTTAATTCCAGGCTCCCCAAGAAGTTTGGGGTGAAAGCTCTTACAGTTTGAAATCGAGACTGAGAGGTATGTGATCAGCTCACGTCCAAGTCCCTGCTTGGTCAGTGGAGCTCCTGATTTTCTTTTGATTGGTCAACGATGCCATGCTCTTTAGAAAATTTGTGATGGACTGGTGGGCTCCAGTTGGTCTGGAGAGTTACATGAAGGTGGCAGTTGCCTGGAATTCTCCTAACCACATCACTCCAGGACAACACTGGTCAACAAGGTTCCTATCTATCGGAGAAGCAAAGGAGTCCTTGAGTTTGGTGATTAGCACCTTAATGCCAGCTGTGTCACTCGCTTGGTGATTTCCTTTGATAAACAGTAGGCAAGGACATGTTGGACTAAGGAAAATAAATGGGAGGCTGAGAGTCGTGGTTTTACATGATAGGAGTTGGGTTTTGGGAGAATCAGAAGAGTGACTATTTTAAGAGAATTACTACAATAAGTTTCCAGGAGAGTACAAGGGAGGGCAGGAAGTGGCAAAGCAGAAAGACCAGTTAAAAATCCAACTGGAGCAGGCTGCTTGGACTGGTGCTAAAACGAGTGAGAAGTGGTTACGTCTTGTATTTTTCAGAATGTGGAGCCATGAAAATTTTCTGTCATGTTCCATATGGAATGTTAGAGAAAGGAACAACAAAAAACCCATGGCTTTTAACACAAGGCAATGAAAAATAGTGTTGCCACAAACAAAAGTGGAAAGTTGTGGGTGAAGCAGGGTTTTGTTGTGGATGTAAAAGGGTGGCAGAGAATTCAAATTGTGGACTTGCTTAATATGAGGCATTTACTAGATATTCAAGTAGGGTTGTAGATAGGAGATATTTTTTTAGATTTTCAAGGAGGGATGTTACAAGAACCCAGTTGTGTGTGTGTGTGTGTGTGTGTGAGAGAGAGAGAGAGAGAGAGAGCGAGAGCTAGAGAGAGAGAGAGAGAGAGAATGAATCTCAATTTCAGCAAGGAGGTCTAATTTAAAGATGTTTAGTTATTAGCAAGAAAGTAGTTTGTATAGTGCTAAGTCTAGGTGAGATGAGAGGGTGTAACCAGGGTAGAGGAGAGGACCAGTGACAAATTTGAGACACTGACATGTGAAACAATCTAAGAGAAGGGGATGAATGAGTAAAAGATACAGACTTCAGAAAGGGGCAGGTATTTGGCCTGGCTTGGATACCTGTATCCTTTAACAGAGTAGCTAGATTTGATATCTGCCTCTGGCTCCTAAATTCAGATTCCTGATAATGTACATCTGGGCGGCAGTGGCGATGGCTCAAGAAGCTGAGTACCTGACACTCAATCTAGGAAGCACCTGGATTGAGTTCCTGGCTCCTGGCTTCTATAATCATGTGGATAATGAATAAACAGATGCGAGACTGTTTACTCTCTCCTTCCCTCCCTCCTTCCATCCTTCCCCCCACCCTCCCACAGCTTAAGACATCTATTAAGCCAGAGTGGGAGAGTGTGTTGTCTAATAAGGTGGGAGAGGACAGAATTTCAAAAAATAACAATAAATTGTGACAATACTGCTCACATGCTAGAAAAGGATTTAACTATCCATTGATTCAGTAGTTGGTCATTGATGACTTTCATGAAAGCTGTTTTGAAGGAATGATGGTGGTAAAAGCCTGTTTAAAATGTATGAGGGGGCTGGTGTTGGGCAAAACAGTTCAGGTCCCACAGTTGGACTCTCTGTATGCCATAATGGAGTGCTTGGGTTTGAGTCTAAGCTTTGTTCCTAATTTCAACTTCCTACTAATGTATTCTTCTGAAGGCAGCAAGTGTGATGATTCAGTTATGTCCTTGCTATCCCCATAGAAGACCTAGGACTGAGTTCCCAGCCCCTAGCTTTTTCCTGGTCCAGCCCCAGCTATGATGGGCTTTTGGGAATCATTCAGCTCTCCCTGTATGACTCATTCTCTTTATCTTTCTCTGCGTTTCTGTGCTTTTCAAATAAATAAAAACATACATAAATACATCAAAATAAAAGATACGTAAGAAAAATGGGATGTGAATTCAAGGATGAAAGGTGCATGAAGCCTTGTGGCCTTTGTCTCATACCAGTCTATTATTATTAAGTCTTCAGGGTGTCTCTTCTATAAACTCCTTGAAGGAAGCTGTGTCTTTGACAACTATGTAGTTGCCATGGAATCTAGGGGTAGTTCTAGCACAGAGCAGCTACTCAATAAATGTCGATTGAGAAAAACAAGCATCAGATGATGAAGTCTCGGGTGAAAATAAATTCTTTCTTAGCCTTTTGATGTTCCCCACTTTCTATAGATTCTTTCTTCCCTCGGCCATCCAGATAGATGTCCAATATCCTCGTGCTATCTTCTGGTTGCCCTTGACTTCCTTTCCCTTCATTCCCACTTCACCTGCTCCATCATCTACCTACACTGAATGTCTAGGTCAGGAAGGTGATGGAGGCAAGGGGAGATAATAATAAAAATCCAACTCGGAACCAATTAGTTGATGATAGATTCTATTTGATAAGGTCTACCTGAGAAAACTATTCTGATGTTGGGTAAGAAAAACTGGTAGAAGTCAGCTTTCACAATGCAGCATTAAGAACTTGAACTGTGAAATGCACTGTTTTTCTTCAATGGATCTGATTTATGCACATTCAATGAGAATATTTATCATTTGTTTCTAATAAAATGAAAAACATAAATAAACCAAGCACCACAGGGCTATTCTTTTTCATTATTTCCAAATTTTAAACTATATTTATTTTATTTTAAACTGTCATTAAATGAAATTCATAGGCTCTGGGATTCCCCCAACCCTTCCCCAAACCCTCCCCCCCCCATTGAATTCCTCCATATTGTTACAGTAGTACAGATCATAACCAGCCATGATTCCTTCACTGCGGGCATGGGCCATGCAGAGTCCAGCCTCTTATTGTCCAGATAAATTCAACAGTTTCATTGGGAAACCATCCCTGGTCTGAAAGTAGGGCTGGCAGAATATCATCCCCTCCAATGAAAAGCCCCTACACAATTTCAACAACAATTTACAACATCATGAAGCTAATTGACATGGTATTTAGTGACCAATAGGTTAGAAAATACAAGTTGTTAACCACTTCCTGTAACTACTTTATTGACATCTCAATTACAGTTTATACAAAACCGACTGCTGTACACCTTAAAATAGTTATATGGTACTATTCAGCAGTCACGTGTCTATTTTCATTTATATATTTAGTGGTTTAAAGTATTCAAGCATGATTTCTACAGAACTACGCAAAATTTAGCATAGTCTAAACAGGTTTATACCTCAAGCAAGCCATATGTTAACAAATGAGGAGCAGAACAGTTTTAGGAGACGTGTGAAGAGAACTCTTCAATACCTTAATGAGGAGTAACTAATCTTTGTGTCCCACCTAGTGAAGTGTATGGGAGTCCAAACTGATTGTTTCCTGTTTTAAGCTTTCCTTATTGTTTATCTGATCTAATTTTGGCGGTGGGGGTGTTCCAGAGCAACCCTGATGGTCACTGCAAGAGAGGGTGGGAAGCCAAAGTTGGAACTAAGTAAGGACCAGAGAAAGCTCCTTTCCCGAGTCCCGAAGGAAGTTTACTGTTCTTCTGTTTCTGAGGACTGCTCAGGGCTCCTGGCTGTTGTTCCAATGACATTAGATCCTGTGAGGAAGGATCTGGGCTTCTTCCATCCTGTGCGGGAGATTCAATAGGGAAGGGATGACCCCAGAATTCTCGGCCTGCGAGGGCACTCCAGTTCCCTGTGGTCTCCTTGGCTGATGGATATAGTCACAGGGCTATTTTTAATTGCTTTCTTTCAGCATTGGTTCTTAAAATTGTAACACAATATTGCATTTTCCCCCAAATGTAATAGGGCTATATGTCTAATTACTAAATGCACTTTCTTCCAAGTAATGACTATAACGGGTTATTTTTTGGCTGTCACATATTCTTTAGTGAATTTAGATTTGAACTGCTGGATTTTATCCATTCATTTATTTAATGAATACTTACATATACTAGACAGTGTGGCCTTAAAGATGAAACAGCAAAAGTGTATTTTTTATTTTTTATTTTTTTAAAAGATTTATTTATTTTCATTACAAAGTCAGATATACAGAGAGGAGGAGAGACAGAGAGGAAGATCTTCCGTCCGATGATTCACTCAAGTGAGCCACAAAGGCTGGTGCTGTGCGGATCCGAAGCCGGGAACCCGGAACCTCTTCCAGGTCTCCCACGCGGTGCAGGGTCCCAAAGCATTGGGCCATCCTCGACTGCTTTCCCAGGCCACAAGCAGGAATCTGGATGGGAAGTGGAGCTGCCAGGATTAGAACCGGCACCAATGTGGGATCCCAGCTCATTCAAGGTGAGAACTTTAGCTGCTAGGCCATGCCGCCGGGCCCTAAACGTGTATTTTTTAAAAAAAGATTATTTATTTTTATTGGAAAGGCAGATATACGGAGAGGAGGAATGACAGAGACAAAGATCTTCCGTCCGATGGTTCACTCCCCAAGCAAGCCGCAACAGCTGGAGCTGAGCCAATTCAAAGCCAGGAGCCTCTTCCAGGTCTCCCACGCAGGTGCAGGGTCCCAAGTCTTTGGTTCATCCTCGACTGCTTTCCCAGGCCACAAGCAGGGAGCTGGATGGGAAGTGGGGCCATCGGGATTAGAAATGGCACCCATATGGGATCTCAGCAAGTTCAAGGTGAGGATTTTAGCCACTACACTATTGCGCCAAGCCCACAGCAAAGCAAAGACCAGAAAATATAATTTTGAAAATTAGCAGCTTTTGTTGCATGTTAGAATAGATGGGTTAAAACTATGTTTCTTTTTGTTCTTTTTCAACCTTTCCTTTGCAATTCTGAAGCTCAGCTATTATCTTCCTTTGGACAAATCTATTTTGAGCAATTTAATCTTTGGATAAGAGCAATACATCATTACAAGTGAAACATTAAGGTACAAAGAAGGAAACTGACTTAGTTCAAGTTATTTGACAGCCTCCGTGCAAAAGAACCCAAGCAGCAAAGTTACCCAGGCGTGAAGTCTGAAAGCAGTTTGATAAATACCTCCACCAAGGTGAAGGCAAGAACAGTGTCAACTCAATAAAGCAAATTAATTCTACAGGGACAAAGCACACCGAGAGAGTACCAAGAACATTTCTGTCAGCTGAGTGTCTTCTTTTTCCAGACAATTAAGAAAAAGGGGCCATGTGATTTTTCCCCGCTCCTGGCTTTGCAAAGAGTACCCAGGAGCCATTTGGAGGAACTGATTGGTCTCAGTAAGGCGCATGGAACTGAATGTGATCCGTAACCAGGATGGCCACCTAAGACTGAAAGTATATACACATCATAAACGTGTTGTTGTTTGACTCAAAGGAAAGCGAGAAAAAAATTGAAGCAATGAATCATAGGAACTGAGTTGATTCCGGAAATAAAAGGATAATCAACTCTGCGAAGTATAATAGCTGTGGTTGAGCTCATCCCTGAAACTCTATGTGGTCCAGTTGAGGCTGCTCCAGCTGCGGCAATTCAAGCTGGCCCTTGCATTATTCAGCAATTTTACAATAAGATAAAGAGTTACAATAAGCTAGCCTTTTCCACTTCCCCTTGCACTCCTTCCCCCCAACAATCAAGCTATCAGAACAGCAAAATAAAACCCAAACAATCTCTCTATAAGGACATTTTATGAGTTTCCGCTCTGTCATTATTCTCTTTTGGCTGAGCAATCTTTTTTTGACAAGAGTATTTATCTTCCCTGCAAATGCCTGGATTCATAGCTTTATGCCACCCACCACAGTGATCACTTAGCTGCACAAAAGCCATAAAGAAAGTCTATTTTGAAAATCAGCCTGCAATTTTTGCTTTTAAATTCTCTCCCCATCCCCTAAATCCATTTTAGATGGAGTAAGAGATTGGCGGATAAAAACCCAGGGTTAGAGGTTGGAATAAAGTGTAGGTTAACAGTTTTAAGGCTATAAAAGATATTTTTATGAATTACAACTCAGAAACAATAGATAAAATAACAATGGAAAGTATTTACAGGTTTAATTCATGCAAATAATATTTGCACATAAAAAACAAGGGAGAATTGAAATCATTTTGAAAGAGCTCTTATAGGAGAGCCTCTTTACTGGGGTATCATAGCTTTCCTATTATCCTATCAGGACCTCTCATAATACCCTTTAAAGAAATTTTCAGTGCCAATCAAAATAAATGGATAAACAATTAATCAAAATAAATGATAGAAGACTGAATAAACAGGAATACTACTAAGCCTGGAATAGCCTCATAAGTGAGCAAAGGAATACAAACCAACCAGCGAAATTTAGTTTTGTACCTACTGAATTAGAAAAACATAAGTGTTACAGTTGTATGACTTATAAGACAAGAATAGAAAACAGTGGAATAGTACATTCTAATTGTATACATCTCTCAAATGTTTGTGGTCCCTAAGAACTATCAAAATGTTTATTTGTGCTTTCTGCCAAGATGCCGATGGGCCTGGTTTGCACACTGCTAACTCTGGAGCACTGAGAAGGGAGTGGGAGGTGCAGGTACGAGGAATCAACCCTCACAACACAACATCAATGAACCATCCATCTCCAGTGAGGGTACGGGGTTGGAGGGTTGCATCTGATAGGGAGGCTGTGCTTGTGGTGCTGGGCTGACGGCTGGCAGAACGCTTCATGAATTCTCTTCTTGCCTCCTTTGTACATTGCTTTGGAGTAATCATTAACTGTGCTTTCACTTCTGACACTCCTGCGTGGAAGACAAAAGCCAAGGCATCCTTAAAGTTCTGCAGAGAGAGTGACAGCCGTGATGAAAACAGGCCCACTGGGGAGTCTTTCAACATTGTTCCTCCCAACCCTGAGGGCTGGAACCTGAGCTTACTCACCGTGTTGCTGTTCTCTAACTTCAAAGATGAACCTGGGAGCTACAGAGGTTGGACAACCCAGGCACTACCACACTTCACTCATCTGCCCTGTCCTTAAGCGGGGCTAGACTGACATAGACCTTGGCTCTTATCAGAGAGAACCGCTGATATTCCAAGAGAGCAGGAGCTCAGAGGATAAAATAACTAACAGCCAGAGACCTCAGCCATCTGATCAGAAATCACGAACATTTAAAACAAGCAGAGACTGGAGATTGCCAAGGAGCAAAGCAAGGGGGAAAATTGCAAGAGCTCTCCCAGCAAGAGGCAAGAAACAGAAAAGAAAATGCCAAGAAATTTAGAAGGGCAGGACCAATAGGAGAACCAAAAGGAGAAAAAAGCAAAGATAGAGGAAGAAATATAAGAAGATATCTAAGAATACCTTAGAAAAAGGTGAGAAACTTCAGATGAAGAAGAGAGGACTAGCTGAACATTCTAATGACATTTAAGGACATCAAGGACAAGGGCAGGCATTTGGCGTAGGAGTAAACTCTCCGAGTTCCACATCGAGTACCTGGTTTGAGTCCAGTTTCCAGCTTCCTGCTAATGTGGACCTGGAAGGTTGTGGGCGATGGCTACTGCAATTGGGTCTCTGCCACTCACGTGGGGGGCCTGGGCTGAGCTCCTGACTCCAGCCTGGCCTAAGCTCTGCCCTTGGGTGAAGTCAACAAGTGAATGCAAGCGTTTCCTTGGGGTCTTAATAAGAATAAAATAAAGTAAGTGTAATTCAAATGTTATTAAAAAAAAAACTTTAAAAATACATCAAAACCCACAAAAGCACAGATAATTAGAAAGCAGATATTCGTATCAAATTTCTCAAAGCAATATGAAGTGCTAAATGGCAATAAAGTTATGTATGAGGTAGTGAAAGAACTCCAAAAGTAGAATTTTATGACTAGCTCAAGTGTCAATCAAGTACAAGTCTTTGAAGATATATCAAACAGAAAATTTTCTGGATAACACTTGTGGTGAAGGAGTAAAAAATAGAAAATAAAGGGCACGAGGTATGGGGAAGGATGGGTGATCCAGTGACTTATTAATGTCCTTTGTCTCTTTAAAATCCAGAACCGAAAAGAAAATGATAAAAGTTATAACCATAATAAAAAACATTTAAAATTTTTAGATGTCATCAGCATGATAAGCTGGGGATGAAGTGTGGGAATACCGGAAAGATATAAGCATATGATAAATTACTTTTGTTGGGAATAAGTTGCAGGTCCTGATAGACTCAAGTCAACAGGGTAAAAAGGATGAGTTTGGGTCTGAAGCTAAAGATGGCTACCAAAAGAGAAAACAAGTAATTGGAATGTTTCACATCATTCAAACTCCCTCATGGAAAACAACAGAGACTGGAAAGTGAAAGGATAGTTAATGGTGGCTCTGAAAGACAGAATTGTAGCAAATGTAATTACAGATCTAATGAGCTTTTATTCTGGATTCGTGAATTGAGGCAGCCTCTGTCTCATAAAACAGAAAAAAGTGCTCGTTCCGGGCCATCGCACCATCGCAGGGAGAACAAAAAGCCCATGTTTGGCATCAGGTTGGTAGGTTCCATGTAAGGATGAAGGTGAAAGGCACTTTGTTATTGCACTGACTCAGAGAAGGAATCTTTCTCTCCTTTGGGATCTATTTGCTTCTTTGAATCTTGGTTTAATTATGTGACATTTGTCATGAGTGATACCAATTTGTTTTGGTCTCATCTGTTGGAGCCTCTCACAGGAGGTCAGACTAAACCAGCGGTCTCCCAGTTTCAATAGCAGACACCAGATAGTCTGAGAGAAGCAGATCCTAAGCAACAAGGCGTTATCCATCAAATTTAAAATATTGCAAATGGTTAAATTAACCAGAGGACTTGGATTTGGTTTTTCGACAAAAGTTCAAAAAATAACTTGTCTGTGAAAATCACAAAGAAGATGAAAAAGTCATGTCAACATGAAAAGGTACATATACCCAGTAAACACGAAACAGGAAGCGTAGGTGTCACTGCTGATCGTTTAGAAAGTGAAATTTTAAGCAGAAAAAAATAAAGAATTACTGCATGATAAGGTTACAATTGTATCCAGTTAATAACAGCTTTGGAATATACCAGAATTATAAGATCTAGATAATTTTGCTGAAGATTTTAACACATTTTTGTTAAGCTCTGATTCCAAAGGATAAGACTATTATACAGGTGGAAAGCTGCACCCTGCAGAGAGAGCTCCTTTTCATGAGCTCACCAAATATTTACAAACAGAGGTTGGATACTGAATGATGAGGCACCTGTGGCTAACAAAGGTATTCTTGCTGTGTTACTCCTTCAACAGTGGTGGATCCCCTGTTAGAAACTCTCCAATGCATCCCCGCCTGTTCTTCGGGATAGGTACCGTGTCTTTTTGCAAAATTAGATTGCTATGACACTTATTAAAATCACATCTTCAAATCTCTGTTTAATTATGAACACAATGCCAACCTTTCCAAGTAGATCTCAAACCAATTCCTGGAGGTGTATTTGGGAAGATTTTGCATTTTACTCATTTCCAAAGGAGAATCTCTAAGTTTATATGGGGCCGGCTTTTAGCCTAGCAATGTAGACTCTAATTCAAACTCTCGCATCGCTTAATGGAGTATCTGTTTTGACACCTGGTTTTGACATCTGACTCCAGTGAACTTCAACTTCCTGCTAACACATGCCCTAGAAGGCAGCATGTAACGGCTCAAGTAAGTGGGTTTCAGCCACCTGTGTGGGAGGCTCATGTTACGTTCCTGGCTGCTAACCCTACATGCTGGGAGCATTTAGGAAGCGAACCAGTAGATGCTGTCTCTCTCACTCTTCCCTTTCCCTGCCTCTCCAATTAGATAAATCTATTTTAAAAACTTTAAGATGAAGGGTGATAGCTTTGAGCTTCTAATTGTTAGTACACTCCCCTGCCCTCCTCCTGCCTTCTATCTCATGAGACTATTTAGCCAATAAAAAGAAAAGTACTTCAAAAATTTGAATTTATGGTCTTTTTTTTTTTCCAAATGTAGGGCACAATAGAAAACTCACTGTATTCCACAACAGACGTGGCTGAGCAAGCTGAAACCAGGAATTTGGAGCAAGCTCCAGGTTTCTCAGGTGGGAGAATGGGCTCAAGCACCTGGGCCATCCTCTAATGCTTTCCCAGCTGCGTCAACAGGAAGCCAGAATGTAAGCAGAGCATCTGAGATATGAACTGGTGCCTGCGTGGGATGCTGGCACTGCAGGGGGTAGCTTCAGCTGCTACAACACAACAATGGTTCCAAAATGGTAGTTTTTATAAATATGCTTGATGGAATTGGGGCAGATGTGACACTGTGGGTTAATAGGTAAAGTCCCTGTCTGACACTGGCATTCCATATGGGCGCCGCTTTGTGGCATGGGTGTTCATTACCAATGCAGCTCCCTGCTAAGGGCCTTGAAAAACTGTGGAGGATGGCCCAAGTACTTAGGCCCCTACTACTCAGAGGGCAGACCCAATGAAGCTCCTGGCCCAGCCCGTCGCTGCTGTTACAGCCATCTGGGGAGTGAACCAGTAGATGGAAAATCTCTCTTCTGTCCCTCTCTCTGTAACTCTGACTTTCATTATAAATAAATCTTTTACTGTAACTATAATAAATCTTTTTTGTGAAAACACTGGTTTATTTGTTCATTTGTCTGAAAATAGGCATTTTCAAATACTTTTTCATTTATTGTTTTCCACAATACAGTTTTGTAGGCTTAGGGGTTCTTCCCTCCCACTCCTCTTCCTCTTTCTCTCTCCTCTTCCTCCCTCTCAATTTTCTCCTTCTGCTATTTTGCCCTTGTGTTATCACAGTAGTGTGGTTCCTTAGTACAAGTTACAAGTTTAACTTTCTGATAGTTAAGTGTTTCATGACACTGTAAGCATAGGCAAAGATAGAAAACCTACTACTGTTATTTAAAGGTATATTTACAAGTTTCATTGGGAGTCTACTTTTATTCAGGAGTAGCGACTTATACTGTATATTCCTTTATTTCCCAGTATGCTAGTCTCCCTTATATGGCTCACAGATAAGTTCTTTGTATATTGGCTGTCTTATATCAGAGAGAATATATTGTATTTTTCATTTTGGGACTGGCTGGTTTCAGTAAGCATGATGATTTCCAGCTGGGGCCATTTTGTTTCAAATGGTAATATTAAATTCATTGTTATGGCTGAATAGTATTCCATAGAGAAGATATACCACAGTTCTTTACCCATTTCTCTGTTGACAGGCCTGTGGGTTGTTTCCATGTCGCTGCTATTGTGAATTGTGCTGCTACAAACATAGTGTTGCAGGCCGTGTTCTCGAAAGCAGATTTCATTTCATTTGGGTATATTCCCAGGAGTGGACTGGCAGGTCCACTGGCAGGTCAGTTTTCATTTGTCTGAGCACTCTCCAGGCTGACTTTCATAGTAGTTGTACCAGTTTACATTCCCACCAGCAGTGACAGGGAAGTATCATCTTACTGTGTGTCTGGAAGGAGGAGGAAGCCAAAATCTTTGAGGAAGACACTAATGACTACCCTGGAAGGGAAAAAGGTAAAAGCCTCCATTCTTTGCACAGGGTGTAATCACACCAAGGCAATATACATTATCAACAGGAGAGCCATATGGAGAAATAGGAGAAAAGCACAACTTTAAAAGAACCATCACAGGTGTCGATGTTGTGGCACAATGGATTAAGCTGCTATTTGTCGCTTTGGACCGCGACTGCTCTGCTTCTCATGCAGCTGCTTGCTAACGGGCCTCAGAAGGCAGAGGAGGATGGACCAAGTATTTGGATCCCTTCCACCCACATGGAAGACTTGGGTAGGGTTCCTAATTCCCAGTTTTGGCCTGGCCCAGCCCTGGCTATTGCAACCATTCAGGGAGTGAAGCAGTGGGTGAAAGGTCTATGTTTCTCCCTCTTGCTCTGGTCACTCTGCACCTCAATTTCTTAAATTATAGAAAATAAGAATTAGATGCCATTTATACTAGGAACAATGGCTTGTCTAATAACACAAGGACTCTTTGCAGAATACTTAATATCTGATACAAACCATAGCAGATAGTCCCACACTTTGGCACATGTATGAGACAGAATAATGCTTTTAACTGCCCCAACCAGAAGGTTATCTAAATCTGACCCCTGGATGTTATACATATGTTAACTTATAGGGTAAAATAAACTCTGTACAGTCAACTTTATGGTTAATAATTTTCACATTGCTGGAAAGACTCAGAAACTGGGGATTCAAGTTATCTTTGAAGGCCAGGAAGCTGAGCAGGATGAAAAGAAGCTATATTTAAAATCCCAAGATGGTCCAGTTTGTTCACAGATCACCTGCTTCAGTGAGCAGAGCGTATTGCTTCCTCCCCACTGTATCACACATCTCTGCTGGTGTCATAGATATTCGTAAATCTCCTGCTTTAAAACAGGAGAGGCTTATTATTTATCTCATTCCTGTACATCACCACGGTGGTGGTTGTCTAGTTCTCATCCGGGGTAAGCCTTGTGGTTGCATTCCATAATGGTTGGCTGAGGGATGCCTGGCCCATGTTTTTTTATGATCTCTGGGCCTCATCCTCCATGTGCTCTCTCGTTTTTCAGTATTCAAACTTCTCAAATGGCTGCCAAGTTGTAAAGATGACAAATTTATCCGTGCAGAGAATGACTCCTTGAAACCATCAGTGTGACAATGGGCCACACCCACTCCTGCAGGGGACTGGGGCGATGTTCTCCTCTGTGATTGTATTTCCCTCGGATTTGGTGAAGAGACCAAGCCAATTCATGTACAAAATGATGCTCCTTATGCTGCGATCCAACCTGGTTCTTGTCTTTTCCAGGTTTCCTGTCATCTTTGAGTCAGGTCAAAGAAGCTTAACTAACCTTAATTAAAATTTTGGGCACAAACCACTTTGTAGGTGAGGTATTGTGGTAAGATGCATGTGGTATCATTGCCTCGCTATTAATAACGATAAGTTTGATTACTTGATTATGGTGCTGACTTCCAGGTGTTGCCATGTTTGATTAGTAATGATCTGTAATGTCATATTTTGACACTGTGTTTTTGCAATGAATGTTTTTTTTCTTTCAGTGTTTTTGGAACTACTGAGATTTATGTCTCAATCATAATGGGGAGATTAAGCAACTAAAGGGAAACTTGTATAATTTCATCTTCATTTATTAACTGAATTGCTGGTTTGATAAAGCAGGGACCCCTTTCTCCCCTCTTGTGTAACTGTGGACTTTTGGGTGTTATTGCTGTCATAAACTTTTTTGAAAGCCAAAGAGACAGAGATTCAGAGGAAGAGATCTTCCACCTGCTAACACATTCTCAATAATGTCCATAGTAGTAAGAACTGGGCCAGCAAAGGCCAGGAACCAGAAAGTGAACTAAGTGCTCAAGTAATTACCTGCTATTTCCAGTGTGGACATTAGCAGGAAGCCAGAAGTGGAGCAGCCAATATTCAAACTAGTGCCCATATGGAATGCTGGCTTTGGTACAGTTTAACCTGCTGTGCCATGATGCCAGCTCCTATTACTGTTTTTAAGGTTCAGATTGTCTGATGTTTGGCCAGTGAAAATGCCTGCCTGTATGTTGGCTCTTACGCTCTTTCACAACATACAGGCAGGCATTTTGAGCAACTGTTTGCTTTGTGAGGTAAGAGAATACTGGGGTTCACCTGAACTTCTCTGTGCCACCCTGGGGTTGACCGTTTTCCAGAGAGCACTATTCCTTGTAGTGGGGAGCGGTATGTAGAAACCCATCCGCAGGGGCGGGTATTTGGTGCTTTAGGTGCTGCTCAGGATGCTGCGTTCCATATCGGTGAGTAGTTCCAGTCTTCCCTCTGGTCCCGATATAGTTTCCTGCTAATGCACACCTTGGAAAATAGCAGTGATGGCTGGGTCTCTATCACTCACAGGGGAGACCCAGAGGGAGTTCTTGGCTCCTGGCTTTGGCCCAAGCTGTTGCAGACAGTGTGTGTGTGTGTGTGTGACACAGAGAGAGAGAGAGAGAGATGAAATTACATTCATTGACATCAACTTTCTGTAAGAGATCTTGTGTAGCAGTCATGTTCTCCTGTCCGCTTCTTCAGTCCCACCATGTGTAACACTGAGTCAAAGCTGTAAGGCTGAGCATGAGCTGGAGCATCAGATGGAACCAAAAAGAGTAAGAGCTTAAGCTACCATCTTCTTTCTTTTTTTTTTTAAAGATTTATTTTATTTTTTGTTGGAAAGGCAGATATACAGAGAGAAGGAGATAGAGAGAAAGATCTTCCATTTACTGGTTCACTACCCAAGTGGCTATAATGGCTGAAGCTGAGCTGATCCGAAGCCGGGAGCCAAGAACTCCCTCCGGGTCTCCCACACAGGTGCAGGGTCCCAAGGCTTTGGGTCATCCTAGACTGCTTTCCCAGGCCGCAACCAGGGAGCTGGATAGGAAGTGGAACAATCAGGATTAGAACCTGAGTCCATACGGGATCCTGGCATGTGCAAAGCGAGGACTTGAGCCATTAGGCTACCGTGCTCGGCCCTACCATCTCAATGTCAGTGCTTACAATAAAATGACTTTTGGAGAAATTTGGGTTTTTTTACTCCTATTTTTAAAAAATTATTTTTATTGGAAGGGCAGATTTACAGAAAGAGAAGGAGAAACAGAGTTCTTCCATCCGCTGGTTTAGTCGGCACATGGCTGCCATGGCTCGGTTGTAGTCAGGAGTTTCTTTCAGGTCTCCCACCTGAGTACAGGGGCCCTAGGACTTGGGTCATCTTCTGCTGCTTTCTCAGTCCATTATTAGGGAGCTGCATCCGAAGTGGAGCAGCTGGGGCTGGAACTGACACTCATATGAGATGTTGTGGCCATAGGCAGAGGATTATCATGCTGTGCTACCACATTCCCCTAACCTCCCAACATTTCTAACTTATCTGAGTCCTTGTATTAACAGTTCAAAGTTAAAACTTCTTCCAGATGTATTCTTTATTGCCTTTTTCTTCCACTAACAGCATCTGTTCACAGCAATTTAGTAATAGATGTTTGTGCGTCTCTTGCATCTGGTCAGCTCCAGACCAGGGACTGGGGTGGTCAGCTCTGCTCTGAGGTGCTGGGAGCTGTGACAGATATGGCAGATGGCCCTACCTCTGCTGTCTTCAACCAACTGCTGCTGTGTCTCCCAGCATCTTGGCCTGCTGATTGGGAACAGGCCACAAAGGCATCCTTCCCTGGAGGAACTGCTGTAGAGGAGACCCTCTCCTCTCAGAAGTGTGTGCCGGAAGCGCACATCCAACATAGGGTGAGTCTGGGTGCTATTCTTTTTCCACAGCTCCCTGTGTGATCAGGAAAAGGCTAGATTTGGATGGATCTCACTTCTTGGTCTGGGGCCAGCCAGGTTTCTCCATTCTTCTGCAGCCTTCACATGGGGAACTGTCTCCGTGTGCCACTTGCCCAATAATTCCCATCTCCTCTATTGCTAGAGGATCCAATGGGGGACAGTTCCCCAGCATTTAACTTCCAGAAATAAAAATGATCTTCTGCTTGGCTTTTGTCGGTAGCTCTGACAGCTCCTGTGTGCGGCAGTGACTGTACGCACCCTTTCTTAGGCAATCTCATCTCATCTCATTATACACGTCCATCTCCCTCCTGACAGTAGGATTACCTTAAGGAGGAAAATATTCTTGCTTAGGAAAATAAGAAGCAGGTTGAAAGTAGGAGATATGCTAAGGGGTGCATTTGAAGGTGGTGATGGAATAAAAACATGGATCAAGTGATCTGCGTAAGAATAAAGTCTTTTCTACTGGAGTGAATCAAGACGGGTAGAGTTGGAGAAACTAGCCAGAGAGAAGTCTGGCAGGACAGAGGAAAAAGACTTCCAGTGGAGCTGTCAGGAGACACCTGGGAGCAAGCACAATGAATCACCAATGGCAACTTGAATTGTGTGGAAGAGCCCTCCTGCTGCCTTGAATCTTCAGTTTGCCTATGGCAATGGAAGAAATAAAAAGCTAAGGCAGTCAGAATGCCCATCCTGCCCTCAGCTGCTTGCCGACACCCACCCTGGGCAGCAATGGCCTTCTAGGGGAGCAGCAAGCCAAGAGGCCTGGCAGCAGAGAAGAGGAAAGCAAATGACGCTCTTTCCCACCTGCCTTCCCCTCGGGATGCTCACAGAGGCAGAGGAAAATGGCTGTGACACAACACGAAGGATAGGTAGGAGAGAAGCCCTGATTGCCTCTAAGTAAACCGGGCCACGGTGATTCAGAGCAGGGAGAAAGGGCTGGCCACGTGGATCACACACACACACACACACACACACACACACACACACACACCTCTAACTCTTGTGACCTCCCAGTCTTTAATAAAATCCCACCACAATGAAACAGAAAGCATCTGAATTTGTAGTGTGTTATGTAACCTTTACTTGGCTTGCTTTTTTCCAGACTAGACAATATCAGCGTCTATTAGCACTGGCCTTGGGAAGATTAAGTGCTTTTAGAAAGCATACCCCTGGCGTAAACAAAAGCCAAGCACAAATCGGTACTAAAAATGGTTCCCTAAGAGGACAGTCATGTACTTTTCCTTTGCTCTTCTCTTAAGTCCTACTGATTTTTTTTTTAAGATTTATTTTTATTTGAAAGGCAGAGTTACAGAGAAAAGGAGAGACAGGGAGAGAGCCTCCATCCCCTGGTTCTCCACCCCCTGGTTCTCTCTCCAGAGTGCTACAGTGGTCAGGGCAAAGCCAGCTCTAAGTCAGAAGCCTCCTCCAGGTCTCCTATGTGGGTGCAGGGGCCCCAGGACTACAGCCATCCTTCACTGCCCTCCCAGGCCAGCAGCAGGGAGCTGAGTTCTAAATGGAGTAGACAGGATTAGAATCGGGGCCATCATGTGATCCTGGCACTGCAGGTGGAAGCCTAGCCTACTACACCAGGGTTCTGGCTCAAGTCCTGTGAATTTTTTTCATGCTCATCTCAAATACTCACCTTTCTAAAATGTCCGCTAACCATTTCCCAATTGTGGTGATATCCTCTTCCTTACAGCCACCCGTCACTTCCTCTTTGAAGAGTTCTTAAGTCAACACTACATTTTTCTGTGTGTCATAGTGAGGTGTACAGTGAGAACTCATCCAGGGAAATGTGTATTAAGGCAGAAACATTTGATTTGGTAGAATTTCAGGCCATATGGAATTCTTCACATTAAGGAAATCATAATGATTTAGTAAGTGCCAAAAATTCAATAATTAGTACTTGTATATAGTTTTACCAAATACAAGTCTTTTGATCACATTAACCAACTGAATTTTCATTATGAGCCTATGAAATCAGGATTGCTATTATCATTTTAAATTATGTGACTGAAGCCCAGGGATGCTAAATACTTATCAAAGGAGAGATAGAGCCAAGCTTTAAACTCAAGCCATTGGCCTGATTCCAAATTTCTTGTTGTTAACTGATAACCATATTGCTTGGTGGCTAGTTTTTAAAATCCTGGTGTATAGATTTCATTCTTCTGCCGATAAAATACAGTATCACTCATCTGATAAAGCTGAGAAGAGCAGACAAAAGAGAACTGGATCAAGAACGCTTAATTTCCTTGCATTTCATACACTTCTGCCTTTTAAATAAAAAAAATTTATATTGATTAACACTGAAGAATTTAAATCTTTGCTGTGTCTTTTCCCACATCAACCTTCAAGTATCTGAATTAGATGTGGTATGAATGGGCTTCAAATGTTCATGGAAAAAATGTAATTCCAACATAAGCTTTGGCACAAAACACCAAAATTCATAGTTTTTCATAATATATTTTTCATGAACTCTGTGAAGATGCCTCCAAGTGTTGGAATGAATCCTTGGTTCAAAATGCATTTATTTGTCAGGATAATTACTCTCTTCAGAAATTTATTTGTTCATTGGAAAAGCAGAGTTACAGACCAAGAGAGAAACAGAGAAAAATCTTCTGTCAGCAATTCACTCCCCAGATGGACACAGCTGTCTTCATCCTGGCCTTCCACAGGAGTGGCAAGGACCTGTGCACTTGGACTGTCCTTCCCTGCTTTCCCAGACCAGTAACAGGGAGCTGGATTAGAAGTGGAGCATCCGGGACATGAAGCATTCCCCATCTTGGCGGTAACTTTACACGTTCGCTACACCACGATGCCAACCCCCGGTGGTAATTTTTCTAACTCACTTATGGCAAACGGTACGAAGATAAACAATTAACCAGTCTCCTTTAAAGAACTCTTTCAGTTAAATACAGGGGGAAAAAAGCAAGTTTGAAAGCTATTCAGCCTCTCTGAGTTTACTAGTGATTCTATTTTAACATTTTACATTTCTCCATGAAGAATAAAATTGATCTATTTGGTGAAAATATAATTATACATATATCTCCTCATTTTCCCTACTAGGTTGGGCAATTAAAGAGAAAGACTGAATGCTAATAATACTAATATTTACTTATTTACTTAGATCGCTCCTGGAAGGGCCTCCCATGGCTGAACCAACTGCAAGACAGCAGCAGAGTGGATGAAGCTGGAGTGGTTTGGCAGGACCTGCAATGCAGCAGGGGCATAGGCCAAAGGTCATTGGCTCATTCCGTGCGTACCCATCACCTTATATATGCAAAGCACCACATTTTGAAGTGTGGCTCTGCTCTTGTGGGAATTGGCTGTTACATTCTGAGACGGCTTCAGAACGGAATGCAGAAAAAGGTTTTACTTTTTGAAAGTGCTCCCAGGAGGATGTGCGAGTGGTTAAAACCGGCTTGTAATGGGAAGCAATGGTATGTTCTTCCATCTGCTTTACCATCAGTCCATCTTTGGCTGGTGATCATATCCAGCTCTCAAAATGCGCCTGCACTTACACTCCGGTGCAACAACTGCAGCCTCTATTAACTTTCTTCAGAGGATTTTTTTTTCCCCACAAAATGGCCTCAGAGAAAAGATTTGCATTCAACAGCAGCCACAAATCCACCTTGACCCCACGGCTAGTGTTCTGTCAGACACTCTCAGTCAGGGTCACTGGCCAAGAGTTCCCTCCCAGAATCCCCCATCATCTCATTATCAGTCAGTTCTGTTAATAATTCATTTTCTTTTTTTCCCCCTGTGACAGATGAGTAGTTAAAAATTAATTAGTATTACAATGCTTATAATGAACAAAAAAAGCTCTCAGTTTCTATCCTATTTTATCTCCCTTTTCCTTTCCTTCCTATAGAAGCACTGTATCAAACCTCTTAGCTAGTTCTTCTGGTATTTATGTCTTTAAAAAATTTTTACTATTATTTTTCATGATACAGTTTAGTAGGTAGAGGGATTCCTAACCCTCCTCGCTTTTCTTTCTCACTTTTTCCTTCCATAGTATCACAGTGATATAGTACTTTATTTATGGTAGCATCTTTATGTATCCTAAAAGATTGGTTTATTTATTTGAAAGACAGTTACATAAGTAGAGAGAGAATCTTCCATTCTCTGGTTCACTTCCCAAATGGCTCCAACAGCTGGCGTTGAGCCTAGCCAGGCGCTCCACCCTGGTCTCCCATGTGAATGCAGAGGCCGTCTCCCACTGCTGTCGCAGGACATCAGCAGCGAGGAACCTCAGAGGGAAAGCACCCAGGGCTCGAACCAGTGCTCTGATGTGGGATGTGGGCACTGGACGTGGCAGCTTAACTTGCAATGGAACAAGACCAGCCAGTTTCCTCTACATGTATGCTGCCAACATGCTGACACAGTATACAAAACAATGCAGCACCTTATAAATAAAAGTAGGCTTATAAGTCCCTGTAAATGACTTTTTTAGCCATGTCTTTTGTTTTTGGACTCCACTTCCACATGAAAATTCAATTATTTAAAGATAACCCAATCATAAAGGAGCATGAGGAATGTTCTTGTAATGTGTATCAATCACAAGAAAAACCTTGATATTCTCTTAAGAAGATTCAACAAACTATTTAAAGACATAACCATGCAGGGGCAGTTTGTCCAAAGTAGTTTTTTTAAAATTTGTTTATTAGTTTATGAGGGTGCCTCAAAAAGTTTGTTAAAAATAGAATTAAAAGATAAGTTTATTTGGGGACAAACCTATGTTAAACTCAAGGGTAAGTTTTTCATAATATGCAATTTCGATAACCTGTTGAGGACCCATGGTATATGCCTTATTCTTTGTACCTCAATATCAGACCCATTCTTAAAAAATAAGCCCATATTCAAGTATGGCACATGACATGAATATAATTTATTTCTGTATTTTCTTGTCTTTCATTTTGTAATATTCTCCCCTGCCGAGAAAACTACTCACTCTCTGCTTTTATTATCTAATTTTAATCCTAAGTTTATCTTATCTAATAACACATTTTATCCCCAATAATATGAATATTCTCTGAATCTGTGTGCTTTGTTCAGCCAAACTTGTAAGAACAAAATTCTGAAGTTTTTCAAATCAACAATCCGGTTCCATTTCTAAATACTGTATTTCCCCTATCATGTTGAAAACCCCTTTGAAAGCATTCTTTATGTTAAATCCTTTGGTTTGGTGTCTATTTTAAGCATATCAGTAAAAAAAAATTATTTCTACATCAGAGCTAAGTGTTTGAATTGCAGTTGAAAATTTCCTTCAGTTCTGCCAGCCTTTATGAAAGCGTGGGTGGATGTCCTCATCACAGAACAAGTGCTGAAATGTACTCGATCGAAAAAGCTTGTGGTGTTTGGAGTGATGCATACGCGGGCTAAGTACAGAATTGGAAACCAAAGAGAGGGATGCAGGCGGGTACTGTCTATCGAGCTTCTGACGCCATTGGAGAGATCAATATGGGCTGTGGGGGGAGGCAGGCATTGACTCGCCTACCTTGAGTTGCAGCGGGAAAAGAACATAAACCAAGCAAGCAGATATTGAGGAAAATGTTATTGGAAACCTTAGAAAAAATGATTGCATACTGTGTATCAGCAGTGTTTGGCTGTGAGAAGGAATTAGATCTTGTGTAAAAATATACAAGTCGTGTACAATGGAGATGATGGCTTCAGAGTGATTGTGAGACAGGCAAGATTCAAGAATGAGTTTTTGTAGTATTCTGCGTTTTCACAGCAATAGTTTAGCTTGCTTCATGCCTTTTTTTCCCCCATGACTTGCTGTCTCTAGACTCCATCCACCACTTCATTTTCTTCCCTTTTCTCTTGCATTCTGCTTATGGTTAGCAGCATTTTAGGAAGACCAGGACTATCTTTGGAGAGCCACTCATCCCAGATCTGTCATTGGTCATGCATAGGTCATTAGATTTTGCGTTGATGCCAAAATAGTGAAGCTGTAGGTATTGATGTGAAAACAGCATTGATGTATCTTACAGAGCCTTCAACAGGTACAAACTCTGAGTTGCTAAGACTGTACTGAGTCAAAAGAACCGTTATGGGAGTAGGAATTCTCTGTATTTTGTTACCAGCAGACTGAAACAGATCAATTCACTGAGAAGCAATTTATCAAAAGACCAGTTTGCTGGAAACCCAATTTGCTGAGCACCAGTTTGCCAAACAGTGATTTTATGTAACAGCAATTAGCCGATTAAGTAATTTTTCCAAAGGCCCCTTTGCTGAATCATCAATACGCTAACAACTTTTATTAACTCCTATGGCAATGTGGCATGTTTACTCATTCTATTGACTGCAGTGCAAAGAGAAGGTGGCTGTTTTATTTGTTCAACAATTAACCGGTTCTCTCTTGTTAGTGTCTCTTCCTTCTTCCAGGTTGGGTAGTGTGGGCCAAAAGAAAGTCAAGCCAGAACTTTTGATTTCGGCAGTTTCTGTTGAGTCTCTGCCTTTTCATTAAATGTTGAGTGTTTGCAGTCATGATCTGTCTTATGGTCTTAGTGTGTGGAGGAGGAAAGAAAATTGATGTGTGGGTGCTCCTCCTTGGCCTCGGTCACCGCTCTCCCTCCATGGCTCTCATGGGCAAAGTGGGAAACTTTATGGACCAGTTCCTCTAGGCACAGTCAGAGCCCCTTCAGCGTTTGGAGATGCCATGCGTGCCTCCTCAGACCTGACTGGGATCTCCCGTTGATTCTCGTCTTGGGTTACGTGGTCGCGCAAACACGGTTCCCACTGTACGATGATCTTGCGGGGACTCACAAGCCAGTGTGAACTGCCATGCGCCACCAGTGGGCTACCTAGGAGGTCCTAGGAACTTTCCACACCACCAGCCTCTGAGCCAGTCTCAGCAGGTGGCACCATTCTGTAATCCCAGGAAGCATCTGATCGTGCCTTCCAACAGTCTAAAGAGCAGTGTGGCAGCCAACTGAAGAGTCCACAACAAATTATTTTTTCCTGCAGTGTCCCCCATCACTTCCTGAAAAGGCAGATCCACAACTGATTGACTCCCCCATTTAGGCTGCTGGAGTTGCCGAGAGGCCCAGTGGCATGGCCGTGATCCTGGACCCATGCCGTGCAAGGGAGGGTCCCTGGGTTCCTCTGTGAAGTCTGTAGCTTTTTCCTTCAGCCCTACTTGTTTACTGGCTCTTCTGTGATCATCAGCCAGGAATTACAAGCCAGTGAGTCGCTCACGAAGCGCTTTCTCTTTGCTTTTGTCCTGTCCCCTTCTCTGTCACTTTAAAGGGGCCCAAAGGGTCCAGTGCTGCTTTCAGTTCTGTGGACCTGCCCTTGCACCCTGCCTTTATTCCCGAGGGGGGTTTTCCTGCTCCCTTCCACCGTTTTCTGTGGTTCTGATGACTCAGTGGCTTCCTGCTTGAGAATCTGACATATTGGGGAGAAGAAAAAAGCAACCCAAATTATCAGCCTAATATTTTCAAGATCATTTGCATCACATTGCTTCCTCACCCCACTCCCAACCTCACCCCCAACCCCCTTTCACCTCTTCTGGGCCTTCCGGGCTGACAGCAGTCTCCAGGCGCATGCTCCCACATGGCTTACTGCCCTGCTCCTGTGAGACCTCGTTTTGTTTTTTCTATGTTCTCCATGGCGTGCTGGTTTTTATACATTCAAGATGGCTTAAAGGGGGAATGAAAGCTAACGCCAACCGCTTATGTATTGCACTTTAATTGCTGAAGATGTGTGCATCTCTGAAATGTGAGAAAAGGTGGTTTTACTTTATGTTGCATTGGAAGAGAGCCAAGTAGGGAAAGTTTCTTATGTTTTTCAACTGAGAGTCAGGAAGATAGAGCACAAGGGAGTTCCCATCTACTGGGTCACTCCCTAAATGCCTACAATATCTGGGAACACAACCCAGGCCTCCCTGAGCTGCCTCGCAGAATCTATATTGGCACAAAGCTGGTGTGTGGAGCAGGGCCAGGAAACAAACCCAGACACACCAATGTGGGAAGTGTATCTTAATCAAAATAGGCTTAGTGTCCTTCCAAGAGTGCCTATCTTTCAGTTCCTGTACTTTGCTGCCCCCTCTCTGCACAGAATATGAAAACTGCAAGGGAGTTTAAGGCCAGATTAGATGGGAAAATGATGTGGTTAAGAGCTGTAGAGTCCTAAATTAGCTAAAGGAAATCAAACTTACATAGGAAATAGCAGGGAAAAAAAATCCCTCCTTGAAACAAAGCACAAGACTGAGTGACACTTTGACAAATATTGACGGAATTGTCTTAGGCCAAGGCAGAGATGAGTACGGCTTGGGAGAGCTTGCATAGAACCCATGGACACCTGCCAGGTGGCTAAGGGATAGACGGCTCGGAGAGCTTGTCGCCACCTGTTCTGGTTTGCTAAGGGGGTTCTCAGGACAGGGTCTTCCAGCTGTGGAGTCCCTGACCATCCAACATGAGTTAGTCATCTTACTTGTCAAACTCTGCTCCACATGGTATGGTTTTTAACCCCACATCTCTGCTGAATCATCACTGCCATGATATTTAAAGTAAAAGTTTGAACCTGTGGATATTAGATTTGTGGTAGGCAGAGATGTATAAAAAATAATTCTCTTTGGAAAATTGGTGCTGCTGCTTTATTCGCTAGGTGACCTCGAGTTAGCCAGTTCATCTTTGTGCCTCATTATAGAAGATGCAAATAACCTTACACATATTTGTGGTGAGTAGTAACTGAAGTCCTGTGAGCAAGAGTGTTTTGCAGATTTTAAAGTACTGTGCAGGTGTGAGATATATTTGCAGATGTGTTTCTATAGCAATAAAACACAACAGAAAACAATAGATTCAATTTTTCCTGTCTCTCAAGATGTGGCTTTCTCTCAACATGTTTTCTAATTTAGAGGTTTGAAATAATTGAAAAGCCAAGAGAACATACAATGTTATTATACTGCCATCCACAGGATACACTTTGAACTTCACTAGAGTGTCGTCCAAATACATTTTTAAATTTTTATTTGTGAAAACAATGCAGTTAATATGTAAACTGTATCAGGAACCGTGATTATGGCCACCAGTGTAGAACTGGAAGGCCTCTCTAAAGACTACACAATCAATACGTCCCAAGGAATGCTGTCCACGATGGTGAACGCTTGCCCCTGAGCAAAGCTGGTGATGGGTCTCATCTTCTGAAATGATGAGCTGTGAAACCTGGAAGGAGCATTAGAACTCGGTCTTTGCTAATGGCTTCCTGTCTGCTTCCCCTGTGCTCAACATGGGGATTTAGCAGCAGGAAGAGCAGCAGATTTCAGGGCAGTGCCAGGAAGCAGGGCATTGGCAACCCCTGACACGGAGGAGGGAGGACAGATGACTGGCTCTCCAAATACAAAGGCAATTCGAACCATTTGTGGAAAAATGAAGAGATAAGCGTGTTCAGTGCAAGTATAACTTTGAAACACCTGTGCATCATTTCTCATGGTACATTTTCCCCACGAACTTTCTGAAGATCCCGTCTAAGTGTCAGCTATGATGCAGGTGCATGGAGGAACAAACCAGTGACATTCTGGGTTGGGGTCTGCTTCTTCCTCACTCAGGGTCTGGGCTACACGTAGAAATCAGAGAATTGGTTGAGAGTCCCTCTTCTGCTGGCCACTGTCCCTAGGCCTGGCTATGTGTAAGGAGAAGGATTGGGAGCCTTTAGAACATAAAAAGGGGGAAAGCCTGTTGAAAAGTTTCTCTGGTTTAGCCATACATGATGGTTCCTAAGGAATGCAAGCTGCACTTCTGCGAAAATTCAACAAGAAAATCTGAGTTGAGAGCATATGTGATTGGCGGCAGGAGGAGAGGAGGTGTGAGCAGAGCAGGTGGCAGGCACGCAGTCAGAGCTGGGCTTTTGTTCGTTTTTTTTCAAGCCCTGTGCCATTTACTGATATTTACAACTTGACAGAGAGTCTTTTCCTAAAGACAAATATTTGCTTATCTGAATGGTGGTGGGACAGACCTCCATTGGTTCACTCCCCACATGCTTACAATAGCCAGGTCTGCATCAGGCTGAGGCCTGAAACTGGGCACCCCATCTTACTCTCCTATGTGAGTGGCAGGGGCCCAAGGGCCTGAGCCACAGTCTCCTCCCCAGGTGTCCTAGGAAACTGAACTCTTACATGGGCTGTTGGCATTGCACACAGTGGCTAAGTGCATTGAGTCATAATACTCCAATCATATTCTTGAGACTTTGCTGAGGCCCATCTGTGCACTTTCTTGTAAAATTCAGTTTTATTAAAGAACCCCATTAAGCCAGTCCAACAAGAACCCGCTTTGCTGACATCTGATTACCCTCAACATCGGATCGGATTCCTTGCCTCCCACCTGACTCCAGGTGACACCTGATCACCCTGGCCTGCCTTCTGCAAGAACCACGTCGTCAGGTTGGTTTAGCCAGAATCTTCTGTGCACCTGATGTTTCTTCTTGTTTCCGCTGACCCCACCTGCTTCTTGCTTATCCATTTCTACTTGCTCATGTTGTATCTGGAGTAAAGCTTGGTACCTTGTCCTTCCTATAACTTATCACAATCTTCCTGAATGATGTCTGCTTTATTATGCTTTAACAAGTATTGTTGAATTCCTTTTTCTACAACAAACTCCAGTTTTCTCATTTTTCCTGATCTCACTGCTGCTCCCTTCCTGCTGGGCATACCAGCTTGCTCTGCAGTGTGAGGATTCTCAGATCCCTTCCCTGTTTCCAAACTCCTCAGAGATTCTGATGCGGGTCTATGGAAACTTGCTCTGCTCAGGGCTCTGAACAGTCTGCTGAAGAGGGTCCAATAGGAACTTTCAAGACTGATTTGAGGGGCAGGTGCCCAGCATCACGGTGACAACACCACCTGGGTCGCTCACCTCCTGTTTCAGAGCCTGGGTTCCCGTCTTGGCTCTGCTCTCCATGTCAGCTTCCTGCTAGTGCTCCTCCACCAAGGCAGCAGGGGACGGATTAAGGGCCTGACGCTTCTCAGCTCTGTGGGAACTAGACTGAGTTCTTGGCGGCTGGCCAGCCTGACCTAGCCCTGGCTATTGCAGACATCTGAAGAATGAAGCATCCTGTGAGATTCATATTCTTGCTTTCTCATTGAGATGCAAATAATTATAAATAAATAAACATTTTTTTTTAAAAAAAAGAAAGACCTTTTTGATGGTTTGGCAGTGTTCAAGGAAGATCTTAAAGTATGAAGTAGGCAGAAATAAGAACAATTAATTAGCAGAATGAGACATGTTTCTAAGACATAACTGTGAGGGATTGTATTGCCGGTCTTAACATCGCTCAACCCCCTGTTTTGGGTTCATCTATTCTGTGACAGAGAAGTTATTCTACATATCAATCTGTGAAGAAAGGGTTTGTATGTTCACATAAGACTGAGATGTGAACATTTATTGTTGCTATTATTTTATATTATACTATGTTATAATAATACTAATGTTGTTACTGTTACTGCATAATAGTAAGCAAGCAAACAAAACACTAGGAGCCACCCAAATATCTATCAACCGGGCAGTGGTTAAGCGAACTGTGATGTATTTCTAAAACAGATCTCCACCTTAACAAAAGGTCAAGCAGCATGAATGACTCAAGAAGAAGTCAGCGCATACTCTGCAAATCCATTCATGCGAAGGTAAAGAGCAGACAAAATGTAAGGGCACAGAAAACACAACTTAGTTATCTTAGTGGGGTCATAGGGGTCACGGAGGGGAGATTTGGAGGGTGATGGCAAACTTTTATTTCTTGAGTTGGTTGTACACCCATATTAGTGTATACAAACATGCAAGCAAAACTCTAAGTGATACAATAAGGTTTTTCCATCTTTGCTTCACATAAGTTGTAGCTCTGTGAAGCACTATTAAAATCTCCTTTCCTCTCCACCCTGCTGCCAATTAGAATTGCATCTGGGTTTGCTATTGCTATCATCCCAGCCTGGAATATCTCTGTTTTAGGAAGCGGGAGGGTGGCAGGAAATTTCCAAAGGCTGACAACCACCTCCACTTTGGAACTTCACTCAGGAGTCAAATGGTGGCCACTGCTTCCGATGTCACCAGGGGACATCTCCACCTACTCCTTGCACGTGCCCGGATGCGTGTGTCTGGAGAAGAAACACAGCTGTGCTAGCGTCGTCTCATGTTGCATTTATCCCCACCAACCTGCAACAGGCACAGCTTGCAACAGACTTCATGGGTTGGTTTGTTTTCCCATTTCCCCAGATTATTCCACCTTGTAACCCTCCCTCGTGTCAAACCAAGAACACCCTCTCTGCTCAGCTCTTGCTTCGTTGAGAAAACAAAAAGTCAGAGAATTACTTCATCTTTCCACCCCAAGTCTGCATTTCTGTTCACATCACCTGTCTATATGTAGAATGGTAAGAATGCTGAAGGGCTTATCTCAGAGCCAGAGATTTTTGGATTAATCAGTCTGGTGTGAGACATTTTAAAATTTTCTTTTCTTCGTCATCATCATCATCATCATTATTATTTTTTTTCTCAAGGGGTTCTAATATACATGTGGGATTTAGAACCAGAAATTTCTGGTTAATGTTCCGAGATTTGTTCACTTATGTATTTAACAGGAAAGGTGAAAGAGAGAAAAGGAGAGAGGGAGAGAGAATGAAGTAAAGATTTTCCATCTGCTGGATCACTTCCGAATTGCCAGAAACCAGGAACACCATCCAGGTCTCCCACATGGGTGAGCCGTCTTCTGCCACCATGCCAGACGCGTCGGCAGGAACTGGATTTGAACCAACATGGCAAGTGGCAGCTTACACTGTCACACATGATGCTGGCCACAAACATATTTCACTTTTGTTAGCTGTTTCAGATTGGAGAGACTGGGAGAGGGAGAATAAAGGGAAGCTATGGAGGGATATGGGCCAGTGCTCCTCCGCTGCTTCGCTCCCCAAATGCCCCAAATGGTAGGGCTAGGCTGGGGCCCACGCCAGGAGGCAGTTCTCCCGTGTGGGCGGCTGGAACCCCAAGACTTGATGCATCACTGTTGCCTCACAGGATCTACGTTGTTGGGAAACTAGAGTCAGAGGCCTACGCCAGGAATGTGTCTTAAGTGGTAGGTTAAAACGTGCTTTGGGACCAAATATTTCAGTGGATTTTGATTCTAGAGGTGCCATTACTCCCCAGTAAGAACAGCAGCTTTCATCTAAGTGGCAACAAACCTGTTACCTGTAAGTGGTTCAGGAAGGGTTCTCTAGAAGCAGATGGGTAGGAGCTCCCTAAAGCCCAGACTGGGTTTCATCAGCCAGCGAGTGTATCTGCAAAGTTACAAATTGTGCATATGGTCATGGGCTTCTATCTAACCACTAAAACAGTGTTCTAGATGTTCCTATGTGCAGTATTAGGCAGGAGTTGTATAACTGGGATGTAGCCTAACTTCATGTCTGCAAATGACCTTTGGGTACCAGATTTCTCTATGTCTTCTATCTTGCATTTCTACAGTACTCTCTGTTCTCACTGTGTGATTTGTTTGTTTGTTTTACTTGTTGGGTAGATGTAGTCATAGATTCATGCCCATGGGTGGCTCTTTTAGAAGTAGGCTCTTAGGCCTGGCACAATGGCTCAATGGTTAAATCCTTACCTTGTAAGCATTAGGATCCCATAGGAGTGCCAGATTGTGTCTCAGCTGCTCCACTTCCCTTCTAGCTCCCTGCTTATGGCCTGTTTAAAGCAGTTAAGGATGACCCAAAGCTTTGGGACTCTGTATCCATGTGGGAGACTTGGAAGAAGCTCCTGGATCCTGGCTTCAGGTTGGCTCAGCTCTGGTGTTTGTGGCCATGTGAGGAGTGAACCAAAAGATGGAAGATCTTTCTCTCTTTCTTTCCATATATCTGATCTGCCTTTTCTATAAAAATAAATATGTATCTTTAGAAGTAGGGTCTTCTATTTTTAGAAAATCTCATGTCTCATGAAAGCACGGTTGGAGCCGATTGTTTTTTTCTAGAGAACATTCCATTTACCCTCTGAGTTGATGACATTACGCTAACTGAATGTGTTGAGCTTAAAGTACCTTGAAAGTCTTGGCAAGACACCTGAACTCCCTAGTATGGGAAATAAACCTCGCGAAGACTAAGGGGTCTGCTTCATTGGTGATGCCACAACCCCTCCAAAGCAAACGCAAGTTGCTGTTCCTTGTGTCCTGTACAACAAAAAAGAACTCTGAGGTCTATTCAGGCTCCTTAGGAAGCAGTGCGTTTTACACTAGAGAGATAGGGCGTGCCCTCTGGCTTTGTAGTGTGGAAAAGATCATTTCTAAGCAGGTCACAGAACAAGCAGATATTCTGTAGAAGATTTAGGTTGCAGCATTTGGCAGAGCCCACAGCAGCTTAGTTATCTGGGTATTGTGGAGACTTCAGATAACTCCAATACAAAAGTCACAGTGTGTGCCCTAAAGGTTCTGAAGGAAGGCCAGGCCATCTGCAGTAGAGACTGGTGTACCTGGTTAAAGATAGAGGCTACAAGCGGGCCAAGTAACATTGGCTTGTGCCAGACAGAATAATGACACCGTCCCAGCATTGTTCCCAATCCCTGAAACCTGGAGTCCCTTGTCTGCTAAGTTGATGATATTACGCTAACTGGATGTAGTGAGCTTGAAATAGCTTGAATGCCTTGGCTAGACACATGCACTCCCAAGTACAGAAGATAACCCTGTAGATGTTATCTACTATGGCTAAAGGAATTTTGTGGGCCTAATTGTGTTGAGGCACTTGAGCTGGGAAAGTATCCTGGTTTAACTGGGTAAACCCAGTGTAACAGCCAGTGTTCTTATAATCGTCAGATAGAAGGCTCTGAGTGATAAGGGAGGAGCAATTGTAAAAGCAGAAGCTACAGTAGGAGAGAAAACTGGAGATGCCATTTGTGTACATGAATCTAAGAGGGAGCCATGAACCAAGAGACGCAGGAGGCCTCTTGAAGAAACAAAGGAAGCATTCTTCCCCAGAGCCTGCTGACCCATTGATTCTGGACCAATGGATGTGATTTCTGATCTTCAGATTTGTAAGTGGGTAAGCTGTAGCTGTTTCAGACCACTAAATATGTGATGAATTGTTCCAGCAGCCACAGGTTTTCCACACCAGATGGCAGAGATGGACACTGTGCCTTTGATGTAGTGGAATTAGCCTTCTGCATTTGTGGATTCTGTGTCCATAGTTCAGGGATTATCCTAAAACAAAAAGGAATTATGTCTGTACCAAACATATACAGACATCTTGTTATTGTTCCCTAAACAGTGCAAAGGGATGGTCATGATTTTTCATGTGGAATTTATACCATTTAAATTGGGTATTACAAATAATTTAGATATGATGTAAAGTATAGTAGTTAAGTCAGCACTTGGGATGCCCATATCCCATATTGGAGGATCTGAACTTGAACCCTGGCTCTCCTCCTGATTCTAGGCTCCTGCTGATGCTTATCTGGGGAAGCAAGTGGTGGGACATTACCACACACGTGGGATGTATGTAGGTTGCAACTAAACACTATGACTTTTTATATAAAGCACTTGAGCATCTGTAGACTTTTCTGTCTGTGAAACATGGCAGGTCCTGGACCAATTCCCTATGATACCAGGGGATAACTGGATGGTGCCTTGAGGAGAACAAGTGGATGGGAAATTGCCTACCTCTTCCAGGATTAGGACTACCTTGTTTCTGAGACATGGCTTACTTATACTATACACTGGCTTAGGCAGGACCCCTACTCATGGGTTCCGAGCACCTTCTCTGCTCACATCGGGTCCTACACAAATTGTGCAAAGATTCTCTTATGACTGTCTTAAGAAAGAAGTGGTTCATTTATTTAGTTGTCATGAGTGGTAGTTTAGGAGTGATTTGGGTCTTCGAAGGAGCATATGCCATCCTCATGTCGTGTTTACTATGGAGCCCAACTGGTTGCTTTGACTCCTACAATCTCTGATGGTTTGAATTGTTTACGCCTGGGCCTATTGCAGTAGCTTAGTGGTGCAAGTCCTTGTCTTGTTTGTGCTAGGATTCCATATGGACACACTTCATGTCCTGGCTGCTCCACTTCCCATCTAGCTCCCTGCCTGTGGCCTAAGAAAGCTGTGGAGGATGGCCCAGTGCCTTGGAACCCTACGGCCGAGTGGGAGACCCGGAGAAGCTTCTGGCTCCTGGCTTTGGATCAGCTGAGTTCCAGCTGTTGTGGTCACTTGGGGACTGAACTGGCAGATGGAAGCTCTTTCTCTTTGTCTCTCCTTTTTCTGCAAATCTGACTTTCCAATAAAAGTAAATAAATCTTTTGAAAAATAAAATGCTTACCTCTATTTCAATAATGTTATTTGGAATTTGCATTCATAGCCGATTGGTCGAAATTTAGTTTTATAGCACTCCCATACCCGAGAGAACCTAAAGGACCTGGGTTATGGAGTTAATGGCCAATGCCTTTTTGAAACTTGGGGTATCTGTTAAAAATGAATGGATATTACAATTGCAAATGCTATATTTGAACTTGATTAGTGCACCTGAGACTTTGACTAGGGTCTGCGTCACTTCCAGAAAATGAAATTATTCAAATCAGCCAGTGAGCATTTCTCCTCTTAAAGCTACCAGAAAGCCTGTACCAAATTTAGAGACATTAGTGAAAACATTTCTGAAGCCTGTTTTAATTTTCTTTCCACTGACTTCACTCGACAGTTTCTCTCTCCCTCTGCCTCCCTTCCCTTTCCTTCTTTTTCCCATCCGTCCACTTGTCTCCCATTTTGAGGAGTCCTGGTGCCAAGGTATTTCCTTAGCCTCATTGGCCACATTTTGGTAACAAGAAAGAAGCCAAATGGGGATGAGGGAAAGGGGCAGAACAAAGACAAGTGGTCAAAAAGCTTTTTCCCCAACTCACTTGTATTTTTAAAACTTTTATTATTAGTATTTATTACACAAGGAATACATGGTCATTGTAGAAAAATTAGAAAACACAGAAAAGCAAAAAACAAAGAACAAACAAAACCAGAAACACCCATCATCCCACTACCCATAAATAACTACTATTTAACATTTTAGTGTATGGCCTAGCTTTCTTATGCATATACATATACATACAGATTTATTTATATATATTTTCTTTTTACAAATATCATGTCATTCTATACATACTATTTTATAACATGTATTTGTCATTGAATATATATTCTGAACATTGTTGCTTATTCCCTGAAAATTACAACATGCTCATTATGGGAAAATTCGAAGGTACAGATATGCAGAAAGAAAATATAATTGCTCCAAATCTCACCTCCCAGAGATAAATGCTAATATCACTTTGGCAAATATCCTTCCCTTCTTTTTTTAAATGAGCATATGCGCACAAACACACACATATATTATTAAAAAGGGATCATGCTACAGATATGTCTGTAACTTCCTTTTTCCTTTTGAGATATCGTAAACACACATAAGATGTTCATTCTTAGCAGATACACAGTATTTCACTAGAGGGACATACCATATTTAACCAACCCTATAATGTTGGCTCATTTATCCTTTCCTTTTCTTTCAGATCCTTCTGCTATGAGCATCTTTTCCTGAATAACAGTTTTTGGATAATGAATGAATGCAACTTAGCACATTCTTCCCTCCTGAGTTCTTCAAGTGGAATTTTCCTAATATGAAATTACTGGGCACACAGAAAAAATATATTGCTAAAATACTCCCTAGAAAGTTCTATAGTCCTGTTCACTCCACGAGAGAATGGTCATTTTCAGGTGTTTTTGTTATTTCTGGGGTATTTAGTTCTTTATATTCTACCTTGCTACTATGTAAGAAAAAGTATGGCATACAATTTGCATTTTCTATTGCTAGTATAGCTAACTCTTTCCTACTATAAATGATTAGCTTATTGTGTAGTGCCAGTTTGTGTCCCCGGCTTAATTTGCTACTAGAAAATTAGATTGTTTCTTATAAAATGTCATTCATTACTCATCCATTCAAGAAACATCTTTTTTTTTTATCAGATGCTTATTTTGTCCAAGATTGGTTTAGTTGCTGCGGCCCCAACAGTCTGCAGCGGATTCTTGCTGTCTTCTTGTATTTCTGCTTCAGTGGTGGGGAGAGGGGATCTCATAAACAGTGAAAAAAAAAGTACAATGAGGAAAGAATAAAGTGGAAACATTAGGCTGGGAAGAGAGAAAGTTCTTCTCGAAAGTAGTAGTTGAAACTTTGAGAGATCTCAAACTGTTATGTCTTAGTTTTGTTTTCACTATTAAAGGAGTTTTGCATTTTTAATTGGTTAATCTATTCATCTTTGTGATTTCTTCCTTTGGTATTATGCTCAGAAAGTTCTTTTTTTTTTTAGCTCCTGTGCTTTAAATTTAAATATTCACTTCATCTACAATTTGCTTTTCTGAAAGTTAGGAAGTATGAATCTAATATTTCTCTCAACCAATGGCTAAATAGTCATCACAAAATAATAATAATCTAATCTTTTCTCATTGGTTCACAATTATTTTACGTTCATGAGTCTATTGTGAGTTGTAGTTTTCGATTCTAATGATTTATTCTGAGGCCAATATTTTTGCTGAAGTGTCTCATTTTATCTACAGTTACCTCCAAGTTGAGTATTTTGCATTTGGTGACATTCCAGAAACACAGAGAAACAACAAACATTGATTACGGGTGGTTGACTGCAGTGGGGAGTTAGACTGGATGATATCGCTACTTCTTTCAAAACGGAGACTTGCAGGGTGTGAAATTCCGGAGGAGGTCATTGTCAGTCCAGCATACATGACTGTTGTCTAAAGCAAACCAGACTCTTGTACTGGCTTGGAAGATCACCTTTCAATAGGTGGCAGTATTGCCAAACACTCAATTTTTCTTTGTTTTTTATGTTTTATAGCAGCATGGATGAACAAAATGGCCTGGCAGGATTGAAAAGTCAGCATTTCCCTTCAAAACTTCAATGCATTAGAGGAGTCATCAAGGTTGTGCTGATTCTAGAGCTTTCAGTGCATCCCTGAATAATGACATAGCCAGATAGCTAGTCTGCAGAGGCAGGCAAAACCTTCATGAACATAGTTTTTGAAAATGACGCTTTAGGTTGGAAATGTTATCTAGAAATGCCAATGAGCTCAGTCCCCGATCAGTTAAAAGACCAGAAATGCCATTTAAAAGCAATGTAGTATATTCTTAAAACTGTATATATGAAAGACATAAAATTTGATCCCATCATATATACTTAAAAATATCAATGTAACAGTGATGCGATTCAGGTGACCTTTATTTTCTTTATACATAGTGATATTTTTCAGATTACCTGCAAAGAACATGTCAAATCAACACAGGACATTAAAGATACGGTGGTTCAGGAGGGGTGGGGAGAATCCCAGTACCTATGAAACTGTGTCACATAATACAATGTAATTAATGAATAAATTAAAAAAAAGAAGTAACACATGCAAAAAGTAGAACTAATGCAGGTACAAAATAAAACAGTGGAATTAATAATAATAATTTAAAAAGATACAGTGGTTCATTGAGTGTCACAATAATTTTACATCCTTTTCTGTTTCAAGTATGTAGACACATGCAAAGAAAAATAGGATTGATGTTTTCTTCTTATGCTGAAAGATCAGCTCAGTGATGTTGCTAATCTCAAAGGGAATTACCCACAGGAAACTAAGACAGTGAAACGTCATCTCATGGGACCACACCTGAGAAAGTCCTTTGGCAGGTGACAGCAGAGGGGTAGCTCCTGTCTAATGGGAAATGATGACTATGTTTATGACCCATTACAGGTGTATTGGGATCTTCAGCATGAATTTAACTGGATTACCTGCTACTGAAGGGAGATCTATACATCTTGGAGTGTATCTATAGGAACTACAAAAAACTAATCGAAGGCTGGAAAATAGGCACTATGAATAAAAGATGAGGAGCATGAATATATTATCTTAGACATGGAAAATCTGGCCGGGTAACTAGACAAATTCCCATCTCTGTGAATAGCTACTACAGCCTTCTCAGACAAGGAGGTGAGACCTGAATTTATTAACAGTCTTTAGTTGTACAAAGGACAGTGGCACAGAAGGTAAATGTTATTCTCACATGGAGATTAAAGTGGAGGTGAGTACAAATTAACCAAGCAGAAAGGATTTAGGTCAGGCATTTAGAAGAACAAGCTGAACACCCAGGGTGGGTTTATCAATTGATGACTTTGCGTGGAATGGTGGGAGTATGGCTGAAGCAAAGGGTTCAATAGAGTGGAAAGGATGGAGAGAACAGGGAGCTAAGAGCGTACTGTACAGGGTCGCTTACTAATTTCAGAAGACTGGACTTGAAAAGCCAAACCTCAGGGATATAGAACCATGTTCAGAAAAGGACACTGAGCTTTCAATACACTTGATATACAAAATTCAGCATTGCTGACCAAGAAGAGTTGATGGTGCCTGCTTACTCTGCAAGGGAGTATTCACACGAGGAGTCTTTAAGTAATATACTCTCACAATTGTTTTGCAAATGTTTGATTTAGAAGACCATGATTTTTCATAATTTGTCAAGTGTGCTTCTGTTTGTGAAGCCAGGCGTACCTAGATGCATGCATTGATTACCAGTTCATTGGAACGCAATTCTAGACTGCGAGAATAAGACTAACAGCAAGCTGGTGTGATCTAAATAGAGACCTGTCTAGCCTTTTGATTTCTGTAGCAACTCCTTAAATCATTTTTCACTTTCAATGAAAAGAGCTAAAAAGACAGTTCCAGGTTAAATGTTCACAACACCAGCTATTAGGTTAAACTGTGTGGAATTGCTAGTTTTCATAGGTCAAAACAGTCAAATATTAGCAGTTTCATAGGATTCAAGTTACTATTGTAATTATTTGAGTAGCTTATCTGTACCTCTGTTCATCTTTACTAATGCTAAAAGTTTTATTAGAGTTGGTTTTTAGGTTAAAATACTAGTATATAAATGCCTGTGCACATAAATACCAGACGGTACAGGGCTAGGACTGAGGACGTGTCTTGGATAAACTATGGGTAGGGATACAGCCCGTCTTCTGCTGTACCAGACACTGGTGCCTTGTGTCTACCGTGAAGGTTTTTCAGACAATGGGAAGCAAGACAAGAAGTGCAGACTTGATTGCTCAACCCGAGGGAAATCAGTCTGGGAAATGGGCCGAAGGAAGAAGCGGGGAAAATAGAGCAAAATTTGTACCGTGTTACAAGGTTAGTGGAGGAAGCAGCAACATGAAGCAGTGGCTGCCTCTGTTTTAAAATGTAGTATTGCTTAATGTGTCCTGCTTCCAAGACTCTAAGCGTAGAACAAGACACCAAGTACGCACTGGAGAAGTCAGATCTGCATAGTCATCTAAAAGGAGACAAGCTTAACTAAAAAAGTTTTATTAACAATGTAAAATGTTAAATATTGTTACGATCTGTGCTAATTCCAGCATGCCCTAGAAGAGTTAACGCTATGCTGATGGGCAGACACCATGCTTCAGATTTCAATGAGAACAAAATGTGATCATATTCAATTTTACATCAGAGGGTGGTTTGTATATGTTTCTACACCATTGCCTGACGGGATTACTTCATTCTCCAAGAAGCTGAGAAAAAGACACCATTGGATCGAAGGAAATTAGTTGCCCAAAATGCAGTGTAAGACGGTATTAGGATTACTGTGTATTTACAAACTGTGTTTTCAAATATATGTTTTTGTTTTGTTGCATTATAAGTGAAGATATTTTCATGTCGAAGCTCTTAGAGTCTGACAGAATGGAAGACTAACCATCAATGAGTGCAGAAAAAGCAATAAGTGAGGTGGCATATGTTAGCTTATAACTTGTTTCTAGCAATACTGATTGGCATTTTGAGCACAATTTTACAGTTTTAAATAGATTTCTATGTTTAAAGACCTCTTTCATATGTGATACATTTCTCACAGGAGATCAACGAGGGCTAGAGATATACTAATATATGTGAAATCATTTTTCTCTGTATAATGCATAAAAAAACCTTTCGATCATTTAAAAGTCCTAATTCTTGCATCGGTCATGGCATTGTTTAGAGCAGACATGCATGATGTCAGCTGTAAAAATTCTTTTAAAAACAGCCTGCTTGGGGAATCTGTTCTTTTTTTTCCTTGATGCCAGCTGCTTTCAAGTGTAAAATCATCTAAAAGCGCAGGGGAGGCAGAGAAAAGTAACCGGGAAGCATAGAAAATATAGTCAGAAACCAATATCTGTGTGTTCGGCTGCGTGGAGAGCCTCCGGTTTTGTGATGTTGCCGGGTGTTGCAGACGGGGATTTCCGGGAGAACCGTCTAGCTTGACACGAGGCAGCAGAGCCCAAAGAACCTTCTTTTTCGTCTTCTCACCAAGGGGTAGGGCGTTAGATTCAGAAGGCTGCTGTCATCTGTGATGGGGAAGAAGGAACAAATGAGGGAGGCAGAGGCCAAGCAACCTGCCTTTTAGGAAATGGCTTTACATCTCCGCATCCTTTGAATCCGATTGTCTCATCTTCAGGGCTATTTTAGTATTTTGGGTGAGATTCTTTGAGCAGACTGCTTGAGCACCGCAGCACGTTAAGTAATATCATTGGCCTTTTCTCATTAGATCCTAGACACTCTCGCCCCTCCGCCGCAACAAAATGTCCCCAGATATGGCCGAATATTCTCTGGGAGAGGGTCTAAACAGCCCAAGACTGAGAATTGAAATTTAGAACTGCTGCAAACTGCTTAGAGGCGATGTTTCAGCTGAAAGAGGAGGATCCTTTCAAATGTTGATGGGAAATGGAATGAAAAACGAAGTCTATTTTTGGCGCAAAAGTTCTTGAAATCTATCCATATGAGAGTGTTTTCAAAAAGCTCATGAAAAATGTGTGCTTTGAAACAACTATGCATAAATTTCCAATGTTTTGCACCAAAATAAGTCATTTTTCATTCTATTTTCAATAAGATTTTTTTTTTTGTAGTACTGTCATATTTAGAGAGATGAGGCTGATTAGAAGGAACACGTGCTTTGGGGTTAGCTGGTCTGCTTCTCTAAACGTGCCTCTGGGATGTACTGGTTCTGTACATGCAATTCAAGCTCCTCTCTCTAAATTAGGATCTTGTGGTTAAAAGGATTACACGATGATTCAAAATGTGTGGGTTCCAGAAGGGGAATCAACTGAAAATTACTAATTGGGGTCAGGCTGCAGTTGGGCCAACAAGATGGCTGCTGACATGGGTGGTCATTAGGTCTCAAACCTCTGAAAGGGCTAGGGCTAGTCTTTCTTTTTCCAGAGCAGAGGTAAAGGGTTCCCCTCCTCTCTTTATCCTGAAAAGAAATAGAACATTAACAAAAAGCACAGAATCAGAAGAAAGCTGAAGAGGTAGAACTCATCAAAAATGTGCCCTGCCTCAGTAGAACCGGCTTGTAGATGAGAGCTGTGTTTGGTCTTGTTTTGACTCCTGAGCTTAGGTGCCTAGGCAAACTGTCAAGAACAAGTCAATGCAGGTTTGCAGTCCCCTTACATAAATGAATTGTATAGCCAAGAGCCTAGGTTTTCCCTTCCTTCCCCAAAGGCTTTTGCATCTCATCTTTATTTGTCAATTAGTTTCACCTGCCAAGGTTGAGACTATTCCTTGGAATGGTACAGTATGTGAATCCATTATTTCATGATTAAGTTTTGTCATAGTTTTAACCAACAGGTGATATACTTCAAGGGATGTAGAGCAGAGAGCCCAAGCCAGAGAAGATAGGCATCCCAATGGGTATTTTTTTTTATTCATTAATTACATTGTATTAGGTGACACAGTTTCATAAGTACTGGGATTCTCCCCACCCCTCCCCAAACCCTCCCCCCATGGTGGACTCCTCCACCTTGTTGCATAACCATAGTTCAAGTTCAGTTGAGATTCCCTCATTGCAAGCATATACCAAACATAGAGTCCAGCATCTTTTTGTCCAGTCAAGTTCAATGGCTTCTTAGGTATACCCTCTCTGGTTTGAAGACAGAGCCAGCAGAGTATCATCCTGATCAATTAAAAGCTCCAACATACCACCAGTAAAAATTTACATCATTATGGAATCGACATAGTAATGAGTAGCCAATATGTTAAAAATAAATGCTAGTTCTTAACCACCTTCTGTGACCACCTCATTGACATTTCAATTTTAGTTTATACACAACATATAACATACATAACATAACATGTTATACATAACATCTAAATGGATAACAGATTTAAACCTACATCCAGAAACCTTCAAACTTTTGGAAGAAAATGTTGGAAATACTCTGCAAGATCTAGGGGTAGGTCCCTACTTCCTAAAAAGGACACCAAAGGCAATAGCAATCAAGACCAGAATAAACAAATAGGACCTCATCAAACTAAGAAGCTTCTGTACAGCAAGGGACATAATCAACAAAGTAAAAAAGCAACCCACTACGTAGGTGATAGAGGGCTAATCTCCAGAATATACAAAGAGATACAAAACAACCAAAATGTCAAAACAAACAAGCCACTCAAGAAATGGGCACGGGAAATGGGCAGACACTTCACAAAGGAACAAACCCAAATGGCAAATAAACATATGAAAAAATGCTCAAGTTTTCTGGCAATAAGGGAAATCCAAATTAAAACATCAATGAGGTACCAATGGGTATTTTAAAAATTAATCAAACACAGGTTATTCTTAAATTGCCACCCAGGACAATCTTGGCCATTCTGATCCTCTCCAGAGGGGAAAATAATTGCAACCTGGATGGCAACATTTTGACAGCTAACAATAGGATATCTTTCTTTTATAGTTAACCTGTCCCCAGATAGTTAAGACATTGAAAATAACATCAATATTTAGGTGAATCTCTCAAAGCTGAATCATGATATGTTTAGAAGAGAAATGATAATTCTCCTAATTTTTAAGGTTTTTCCTTCTTTTGCCTCTGAATGATCAATGAACTTAACTAACTAGATATAGCAAAGATACAGCACATCCTGAAGGACAAAGAATTTTGCTCCTCAGTTTTTTTTTGGGGGGGGTACTGAACTCACATCCTGAAACTCCAATTCATCTGAAATCGAATGCTTCTACGAAACACATTTGCCTAAAAAATAATAAAGATATGTGTATGAAAGATAGATCTTCAGATTCTGTTTAAGATTTGAAAGATCTACTTCCTGAATTGCTTTTGCAACCCCAAACACTTACCGGTCTATGGGAGGCACTTCACTGGTCCTTATATAAAAATATTATAAAATGTAATTCTAATGTGTATTGTCTCCCAATATGTGAAAATGTCACAATGTTATGTTTGCAAGGGAAATGTTTACGGGGTGAGTCATCATATTCCTGGGGTCACTCTGAAAAAATCTTTTAAAGCCTACAGGTTTTATAGACAGATGTTACTAGATTAGTATCAAAATAGACTCTTGTATGTACAGACGCATACATAGAAGATTATCAAAGAAATCATGGAAAATTCACATTATCTTTTAATATTCCACATCCTGTTTGAAGTCTCTTTGTGTGTATGACTGTAATTTCCCATGTGAATAGAAGTGTGATAATCGATGGGAAAGCACTCAGACATTGGGCAACGAGCAGGCTACCTGTTGAGAACTATTGGTTTGGGACATCTGTGTTGTGCATTTGTGACACCTTTGTCTGGTTTGGAGCTTGTCCAATCATCACCTAGCGCTTAAGTGACACAAAAGCTCAGAATTGCCTAACAAAATTTCAGAGCAGCTTAAAACACTACAGAAAGCAGATACTTGCAATATATGCTGGAATTCTCTAAGAGTAAGTATGCCTGAAATGGGTTGAAGCAATTTCTACTCCAACCAAATTTGTATCAATACATTGACCAAAATTCTTTCTCTGAAGTGAAAGGCTGCTGGAAGAATACGAGCCAAGTGGGATCCTCTCACCTGCATGACTAAATATTCTGGGCTAATTCACTTAAGTTTAGGAAATCCTTGATTTGATTGCAAAAATTTTTTGGGGGGGTGTTGCTTCTTAACTAAGATATAGTATCTTTTTTCCAAAGTGTATGACAGTAAAAAACCATGACCTCGACAATTTTCAATGTGAAAATTCAAAGTGGGAAAGGAAGTGGGGATTGAAGGAAAACATTGAGCAAGGTGAAAGGAAACAAGAGCTGAAAATTCAGCCGTAGGAAGTTCGAACCTCAGTGTCATCTGAGTGTTTGGCCCAGCACAGCTTGCTGGTCTAACGCTGGGGACAGTAGGAATGGGGAACGCCCTGTGTCTTGGCATCTCTTCCAAGTTCCCCAACATGCTCACACTGCCTGTCCTGAGAGCCCATTCTGAGAGTTCCAAAATTATATGAAGTTCGGCCAATGCAATGCTCTCAATGCTATGGGCAACCCCCAGGTGGGTCATGAGAGAAAGATGGTCCTTGACCTCCATACTCTTCCCAGGAGTAATGACGAGGCACTACTAGGACTGCCATACAAGAGACCCAAATGGGGGAAGGAGCTAAGAGGAGGACAGATGTTTTATCTCTTTGGGGGAAAAGGGACAAGACATTTATGGAATTTTCATGGAAGTTCTGGTGTTCTTGCTTGGTCCCAAGGGATGGAATGAAGAGAAATTGGACATTTGATGGAGGAGGTAGACATTTTGGACATTTGATGGAGGAGGTAGACATTTTGAATGGAGGGCACAGTGTGAGCAAAGTCATGGAAGTGATTAACTTCAGCCTAATTTGGATCCAAGTAAACAATCCCATCTGGCCGGAATGAAGATTTTATGAAGGAGTGGATGGTACAAACAGAACTTCTAAGAATTCCCCAAATATGCCATGCTTTCTCTTTCCTCACTTTTTTTTTTAATCTACACCACATTTCCTGCAACCCCCTCCATCCCGGAAGTTTTCCCTCCTTAGACAAATGGTAATCCCTCCTTTAGGAGTATCTTAAACATTTTCTTTACATAAAGACTTTTTGGCTGCTCCGTGATTCTGAATTCTTTCATGATCCCATCCTTTCCATAAACAACTGTGACAGCTTTTGGCAGGTTAATCTGCATTTCATCTTCTCTCCCCACCACTCTGTAAGCTTCTCTTTATCACAATGTATTACCCTTACAGCCCAGATCTTCTCCTCCCACCCATTCCCTGAAGCCGGGTTTATATATCCCAAATCCCAAGCAAGCAGCTTTTGCCAATACCACCTGTGATGACCTTGTCTGTTTGCACAGACACTTTGGTTTGTAGATTAACTGTTCTGTACTAAGAACCACTTTCTTCCTGGCAACCTTTCCTGATTGATTTTACAATACTCTTCTAGGTTTTTCTATTGGGCCCCCTTTGGGAACATCTCCTTTTGCCTCAAACTTTCCATTTTGCTGTTCTAGGATTCCTCCCTGGGTGTTCTCAACTATGCGTGGGCCTTCTCCACTATACAGACGACACTCTGATGTTTCCAGAGCTCCTGGATCCCATCTCATGCCAGCTCTAATACCCCCTGAGTATTGCTTTCAGACATGTCCTCACATCTAAAACCCCAACCATCGTCTCCCTCCATGGCTCCTCCTCTGTTCTTGCTGACTTAGTGACTGACATCATCGTTTCTTTCATTCTGCAAGACTGACCTGGGCTTCATCCTGGGTTCTGCCTTCTCCTTTTATAGCACATTTGGTTGGCCATTCCCTCTTCCCTAATTCCCTGGCTTTAGTTCTGATGTTCAATATTTCTCATCCCGATGACTGCACCTGCTTCCCACCCGAATCCTTGTGGTGGTTCCAGGATAAAAGTTCAAACCTCTTATGGTGATGATACTATCCACCCATATTCTTGTTTTTCACTCATGGAAATGCCCTGCCCTTTCATCTTCTCATGTTCCTTCATACATCTGAAATCTCTGCCTAATCTTGCTTTTTGTTCTATCTCTTGGTTAACTCATCCTAAAAGATTTCTGCTAAGGCACTTTCCAAAATGCAATTCCTAATAACCCCCATTTTCACTTCAAGTCTTAGTTGGGGAGAATCTTACATGTCCTTATAGCAATATGTATCCAAGTATATGATATTGCCATAAGCACTCATTTCTAGTTGTGTGCATACGTGCAAGCGTGTGCCCACATACACACATGTATGATCACTTGTGGAATTCACAAGACCTATCCTGATGGTTCCACCCCAAACTCTGTGAGGGGCAGGCAACTGGAAGGATTTCCCAAGTGAGTCTCATTCTGTCCTGTTGAGAGGAACAGGTTCTAGCGGGAGGAGAGACATCCCAGCACCTGGCACAGAACCTGTCAGATCATAGGTAGCCATCACATATCAGATGATAATCAGGACAACAGTTGTTGGCACAAGAAGTCAGATTTCCCTTTTGTAGACACCGAGCAGCTATTGCACAGATGTGAACAGAGGTTCAACATGATCAGAGGAATGCACTCGGAAATTGCTGTGTGGAGTACATTAGAGCGGAGACAAGGATTACTGTGTCCCACTGCCTGCTAAAATAAAGGGTGTGGAGATTACAACAGGTGTAGGTGTCCGTCAATTTGTGTCGCATAACTTTACACAGAAGCTGGTAGCACCTGGGAGGACCTCAGGAGAGGATCTGAAAGGGTTGTTTTTCAGACTAGAGAGTGGCATAAGCACCCAGTTATTCTTTAGCCAAATATTCCAGAACTCTCCTGTTGCATGTGACCATTTTAGTTCTGGAGATGGGGATCTGGACTTGGAATGGATCTGAGGTGTGATGCCGGGAGAACTGTTCCTAGACCACTTCAGTCTGGAGCGGAACTATCCACCAAAGGGAACCCATGCCGGGGCACCCTCAGTCCCAGACTGAACTGCTTTTAGTGCCTGGTTGGACACTCAGTTGTAGCCAGAAATGAGTACACTGGCACATCCCACAGCACTCATTAAGTCAGAATTCAGGGGCAAGCGAGGCAGGCTCTTCTGCTCGGTTTCTCTCTGGATTTATTTTGTTTCATAACAGTGTGCCTGTTGAAGATGCGTGTCCTTCACTCTCCCGTCTCCTTTTAGTCTTTGCTAGGAACCTTGCGGGCTCTCCACAGGTGCTTCCATTTGTAATCCATTTGACACAGCAAGACTATCATAATTAATGAAGCTCCCCACAGCACTGCCAGTGACCCGGAATGTAGGACGGGAGGGGCACTGAACAGCAGAAAGAGCAGTTAGCTGCGGGCCAGGAGACCTGTATGCTGCCCCAAGCCTGCTGTGGAACTGCAGCTCAATCAGGGGTCTTGCTCTATGTGCCCCTTCCTGGAAGAGTGGAAAAGAAAAGGCTCTGTGTAAAATGAAGGCATCATTGCTAACCATCAAAATCTCTGCCACTGAAAATTGATTGAAAGTGAGTCCGGTTTGGACTGCAGCAGGAAGGGGGAGAAGGTGAGGTGCAATCTCTAAATGTTGGAATAGACAGGAAAGTTTCAGTGTCAAGTTCTGCAGTGAAGTCTGTACAGGAGCCCATTCTGATATTGATGGGATTTTTCACAAGTCAGGATTTGAGATTGGAAACCAGGGGACCAGAAGTGGTAGCTTTTCCTTTTATCCATCTTCCACATACATGTGTAAGTGGAGTGATTACTGAAAGGAAATACGAAGTCAGGAAGGAAACAGATGGCATTCTATAATGGTTTTCATCCAGCTTAAAAGCATGGTTTGACAATAAGGTCCCACAGAAAAAGGAGCTGTAATAAGGGTTTCATATTTTAATATTTCTAGACTTGTATAATTCCAGCAGGGTTGTGGTAAGCCCCGACTGTCCATCTTGGTATATGCAGTCAGAGAAGGAAATATGACCGATTTTTTTTCTCATCACAGTGATGCTTATGTGTCTGTTCCTTGGCCCCCAGTGGACCCTGCAGTGCAGACCCACCTGCCCACCCTGCTCAGTGCACACTGACTGTGCCCGAGTGCAAACCATGCATGTGCAGAACAGGGAGATGTTCATGTACTGAAGGCTTCCATTTCTCCCTCCACATGAAGAAGTCTGAATTTTCTAGTTTTTCACTTTGGTATCTTGATGATTGAAATTCCACTGCATCTTCTCCTTCTGAAGGAGTCCTTGCAATCAATTCTCTTCTGTTTACAAGGATACAATAAAGTTCTACCAAATATGTATAGTAGGCTTTTTATTACAAAATGACCTAAGTCAACAAAATGAAAATTGTTTTTTCCTGTACAATCATCATTCAAAAACTGTTGCATTTATTGTCATTCCATGTGGGGAGAATGTTTTGGATTGTTTGATTGCAAATATGGGTTGTGCACAGCCATGCCTTTGACTAGGAAGCCTTGAGCAATCATGATGCTGAGCAGCTGAGTGACAGCAAGAGGTCAGGTGCTGTTGATCAGGGCAGGGGACTGGCTAAACCTGTCAGGGCACTAAGAATGGCTTCAAATGTGAGCACAAAATACCAGGTTCTTATTCTGCCCCGCAGCCACTTACAAGCACACACGAAGAGTGCCTCCATATGAGAGTACCTCAAAAAACCCATGGAATCATGGGACTGCAAGGGAATTTGTGTGAAAAGAAAATTTGTGCATAAGATCCTGCTAACATTTTGTCTGGTAAATTGCTCTTCGTTGGAAATGTAGAGAGAACAACAGAGCTCTTCCATCTACTTTCTACAATGGTTGGAACCAGGTCAAGCTCATGTTGGGAGACCTGAACTCAACCTGGGTCTTCCACATGGGCAGCAGGCACCCAATTATCACGAGCCATCCCCTACTGCCTCCTAGGGTGCACATTTGCAGGTAGCTGGGATTGGAAGAAGACGTGGGACTCGAAACAGGACCCTGATAGGGGATGCAGGCACCCCAGTTCTCATTGTAATAGCTATATTGAGTGTTCACCTCATGATTTTTTGAAAAATAATCCACATCTTGCATGAACTTTTGATGGAATTTCATGATCAGCATCAGTGGCTTCAGGGACTGTTTGATGGGGACTTGTGTGTCTCTTGAGCAAAGTCGGGTGAGCCAGGCAGTAGATAGTAATAACATAGCAGCAGCAATGGTGACAATAAGGCATTTGTTAAGCATCTGCTTTCTGCAAACTTGGCAGTGGGCATAGCTCACATTGTTCTGAGGCCCAAAGCTGTGCAGTAGTGGATTCCATATGTGTAAACCAAGGTTAGCCCTGGGTCATAAACACCACACTTCTGACGATGGTCCTTCATGCCTTGTTTAGAGCCAACTCTCATCACTCCAACATGTAGTTTATCTCAGAACACTGCCAAGCATGACACCCGTGGCTCAAGCTAGTTTGCCTTGCCAAGCAGGCCCTGCTGGGGGTTCTAGGGGGTTCCCTGGAATATGGTATTGCCTGCCTCTGATTTTCTGACCCCTCTTCTCCATGCGGCCCAGGCTGCACCCTTAACCTCATTGTTGGGTGTTCTCACTTCCACCTCTCCACCTCCTGCCAAGCTGCTCCCTGAGCCATGAGACATTTCAGCTCCACTGCCAACTCATCCTCCTCCTCTTTCCTCAGCAAGTAGCACTATGTCCTCCCATCCAGCCAGGCTTGGCTCAGTAGAAATGGGAGGAGCTTCTAAAGGGTCCTTGTCCACCTTCCGTGTGCCACTCTCTGAAGTTGATGCTTTGCTCATGGTTGTTCCTGCCACACATGCTTAATCAACATGCTAATTATGGGTCCTGCTACACCTCTTTGGCCCATGCAGCTGCAAAGTTGGGTGCAAATTTAGCAAACGTTGTGCTGGGTGTTCTACCGTGGGCCAGACTCTGCATCCTGGGGATGCAACAGTTCACAGATGCACATAGAAGTCCCTCTCTCTGAGAGCATCCCCTCTTGTTTCTGAGTCACAGCGTTGACCACCCCCCGCACTAGGACAGCCCAGGAGATGGGCTGCCTGCACTCACATCTGTGGATGTATGACCTTGGCCAAGTTGGTCAGCCTCTCTGTGCCTCAGTGCCCTGTAAATTGCAAAGCACTAAGAGCATTTTGTTTCTCCAAATTGTTATAAGAATTAAATCCAGTGAATACTTGAAAATATTTGAAATGATGGCTCTCTGTATGTTCTTGGTATAGGTTATTATTACTGCTCATTTCTGAAAGGCAAAGGGCTTGTTTTCAGTCTCTTTGTGTTGGCCATGTCTGGTGCTGTGCTTTCCATGGTGGGGTGTGGCAGCACCAGTGGAAGGGCAGTCTGGTTTGAAGCCACTATATCTCAGCTCTGTTTAGAGCAAAGCTGTATTTACCTGCGAGGCTCCTTTTTCAGTATCTCCTTGTGGAATGACACATGCTTGGTGCTGGTGTAAAATACTTGAATTTCACAAAATCAGGTCCCAGGTTATCATGTTAAAAACCCTCTGTTTCAGATCACAGACTCACCTTGATTTTTCAGCGGTAAAGGCATAGTTTCCCTGAGTTTGCTTAAAAGGTTTTTCATTTCTCGCATGTCTCTGCAAAATGGATAAAAACAAAGAATAACGAACTGCAAATTTTCAAAATGAAACCTCAGTCTGTGCTATGTGTCAACTGAAGGATAAAGGTCTATGCCTCATTGTACAAGCCTCAGTTTGTATTTATTTTGCTTTTAGAATAAAAAAGTGTGTATATATATATATATATGACAGATTGACTGTGGAAGGACTGGGAGCTACTCCATCAGCCGTTCTGCGGGACATCTCCTGTGCTTCAGCTGGTTTCTGGTGTGCTCCAAGCATCTAGGTTGTTAAAGAGCCTTCCCCATAATTCAGAAGGGCAGCCTGCCTTCAGACCCACCCACGTCTTAGGACAGAGATCCAGGAAGAACTACGGAAGCCATGCCCTAGGCCAGTGCTTCTGGGACTCCCTTCCCCTGTTCTTTCTCACTCCTGTCACCAGAACCAAGTTGAACAGAGACGCTGTCTTGTCCCAACTTGCTTCTCCCAAGCTCACAAGGCTTGAGTGTAGCTGCAGAGCAAGATGTCTGAAAAGGCACATGGCTTTGTGGATAGTGCCTGCCTTGACTGTGACATTCAGCACATCTGTTGAATTTATTCAGATAAATCATGTCTTCATCGATAATCCCATCCAATTGTGCAAAACAGCCTTGTTGTTTGAATTGTTGGGCCTACAAGCTTATACACAAATCTGAGAGTAATTAATAGCACGTAATTACACACACTCCAATTTTCTATAAACACAGAAATGTGGTAATTAACTTTAGAATTATATTATAATCTGAAAGTAGAGCCACAACAGCTATAAATGTCATTGGGTGTTACCCTTCTAAAAATAAATAAAAAAAAAAAACACTTATTATCTTGTCAATGATTCAGTCCTCCTTCCACCCTTGCCCCAGAAACACAGTGGAATTGCCTGGTAGTCATTGGATGGCTTTGAGCTTCAAGCCAGCTCTGGGGGCATGAGTAGCACAGGGCACAGGTATCAATGTGAACACCCAGAAACAAGGGCCTCCTCTTTCTGCCTCACAGAAAGACATTTATAGTATCTAGATGGAGACCAGGAATTTAGCATGCTACCATTACTTCCTTTGCCCAAAAAGTACATTAGCCTCCCTGTCTCTGAGTAGAGTATCTTACTCCTGATAAACAAACTCTGTTAGAGTTGAGCCACACATTGCCTCACTCTGACCTTGAAGGGCCATCAGCTCTGTTTTCAAAGAGTAAGAGAAGAGATTCTGTCCCAAGTTCCCAGTCGACTGCATGGAAGGTTCAGGAGCAACTGGCATCCAAAAAGGCCACTCCAGAACCTCCTTGAGATACCACTGTATGATTTTGAAGTCTTCTCCCTTAAAACAGACAGAGTTTGGGGGAGGCAGCCCAGCATGACAGTGTGTGGATTCAACCTTTTCTCTTCCCAGGAAGCACATTGTTGTCATTTTCCACAGGAGATGACGTGTGTTAGCAGGGCTAAACAGAGACCATTTGTAGGTGCTGCTGCTCTTCTGGGGGATTGGATTACACACCCTCTGCAAAGTTCCTGCCAGACTGTGCTGCTGTGGCCGACCAAGGAATGCCCCGTGTCTTCAGAACCTGAAAGCTTGGCTCTGGGTGGAGAAGGCCTGACAGTCTAGCGGGGGTGACATCCCACTCACCTTTCTGTGTTCTCAATGTCTGTGGAAACCTGCCAGGAGTGCTGCTGACCATCCACAGGGGATAAGGACGAGTCCTCGAGGGCAGGTGTCTCAGCACTCTCCTCAATTTTACAATCCGAACTCTTGGCTCCTCCACCAGTATCTTTTCCTGAGGGAGGAGAGTATTGAGAAAGAGAAGGGAGTGAGACATAATTAATGCACAATGTATATATATCCAGGGTGTCTCTCCAAAGGTTGGTTGTGCTTTGAGTTAACTACTCCACTAACCCTAAGAACTTCTGAGTAACAAGATCATTTGTGTGTGTGTGTCTAGTTTTTACAGCATACTGGGAAAGATAGATTAAGGTCAACGCAACGTAACGATCAAGGCAAAATTAAAACCTTCTTAAAAATATTTTTTATTTGAAAGAGGGAAAGGAAAAAAGAGTGAGAGTAAGATCTCTTCTATCAGCTGGTTTACTCTGCTGAGGCCTGCAACAGTAAGGAGCCTGGAACTCAACCCAGGTCTCTGTGGTGGGTGGCAGACCTCCCCGGGGGTGATTGCCAGCTGCCCCATAGGGTGCACATTAGCAGGAAGACAGATTTGGAAGCAGAGCTGGGACCTGAACCAAATATTCCAGTCAGGAGTGAGGGCTTCCTAAAGATGCATATGCCCACACCTCTGACTTTGATGGCGCCTTGCAACCCATTCTTAGATTAGTTCAGGTTAGCTTGGCAGGGGAGCTTCAGCCTGTGAAAGGATGCTGTGTTTGGTCCTCAGATGCTGAGGCAGACAAAGGGACTGGGAGCAGGTGACACTCAGCAGGAAGAATGGTTCTCTTTGATATTCAGCATTGGCTCTCTCAGCCATAGCAGAGACCACAAAGAGCCTTCCGATTCCTTTAGTACATCCTTCTATGAGGAGAGTCCCCAACTGAGCTAACAAAGTGTCACCAATAAAGGGCCATGTGAAAGACTGTGTCCTGGGTAGCAGGCTACATGCCAACTCACAACACCTGGATTTACCATGACTGGAATGGAAAACACAAATCAATCCTTTCTGACAACAAATCTCTAAATTGGTTCCCTCCTAGGTGTAAATGAGATGAACTATAAGGTTAGAACCTATGACAAACGTATACTCAGTAATGACTTTCACGTTGTCGTGGAAATCCAGGCATCCACACAGGAGTATCCTAGTATGCCAGGAATGGGCTAGGAGGTCTGAGTACTGGGCTTAAAACTGGCCCTGTCCTTTAGTTATTCACCCAGTCATTTGTTTATTCTATGACAGATATTTTCTGAGCATCAGCTATGTACCAAGCACAGGGTACAGATAGAATTGAAACAAAGGTGTGGAATCTGTCCCATGGATCTTAAAGTGATAACAACAAAACTCTCTTACATACTAATAATTGTAAAGCTGCTGTTTGCCATTGTGTGATCTTGAGAAAAAAGAGAGGGCAGGGGGCCCGGCAGCATGGCCTAGTGGCAAAAGTCCTCTCCTTGAATGCCGAGATCCCATATGGGCGCCGGTTCTAATCCCAGCGGCCCCGCTTCCCATCCAGCTCTCTGCTTGTGGCCTGGGAAAGTGAAAGAGGACTGTCCAAAGCTTTGGGACCCTGCACCCACGTGGGAGACCTGGAGGAGGTTCCTGGTTCCTGGCTTCGGATTGGCACAGCACCGGCCGATGCGCTCACTTGGGGAGTGAATCATCGGATGGAAGATCTTCCTCTCTGTCTCTCCTCTCTGTATATCTGACGTTTGGGGACGGGTGGGGAGAATCCCAGTACCTGTGAAACTGTGTCACATAATACAATATAATTAACGAATAAATTATAAAAAAAAAAAAAGAAAAAAGAGAGGGCCTCTATAATGTGGTCTATATTCTTTCCCTCAGTATACTTTTTGAAAAAAATTTTCCTCATTTATTTTAAAGATTAATTTATTTGAAAGGCAGAGAGAGAGAGAGAGAGAGAGAGAGAGAGAGAGAGAGAGAGAAAGGAAAGACAGAGAGATCTTCCACTTTCTGGTCTACTCCCCAAAAGGCTGCAACACAGGAGCCAGGAGCCTATTCCATGTTTTCCATGTGAGCAACAGGAACCCAAGAATTTGAGTCATCTTCAATTGTCTTCCCTAGACCATTAGCAGGGAACTGGATCAGAAGCAGAACAGCTGAGACTCAACCAGTGGACTTTGCATTAAAAAAGAAATAACAATGAAACAAACGTGTGAAAAGAATGACTACTAATAATAAAATGTGCAAGGAAGCTGTTTTCTCAGATTCCTGATCTGCGTGCAATTAGAACAATTCCATCCCTGTTGGCTTCTCACCTGGTCGCAACGCAAGGAGCAAGAGCAAAGCTGTTCAGTGGTAACTGCATCACTTCCATCAAACCACAGTAGAAACAGACCTCTGAACAGTCAGCCCAAAAACAAGCATACATTTGCTAATGAGAAACCTGGACCCTTTCCTGTGTACTTTATGCATATTGATCCTGGGGGATGGAATTCGCCTGAGGAATTGTTTTTCCAATTTTATGGTATGCTGTTGGGTGGAAATGAGTTCAGCGCATAATTTTATACATTACCGCTTCACAGTTGGAAGGCATTGACCTCCTGAAAGCATTTGCATTTGGCCTTCTGGTAGAATGCAGCAAATGGTATCAGTCTTTTAGCCACTCACCTCTGGGTAGGGACAGCCTTCATGCATAAGTCTGAGCAAGGCTGGGTGAGAACTGGGAAAGCAGAAGTGGGCTCCCCAAACCAGTACTTTACTGTTCAAAACTTTGCAAAATAGGACAACCTGAATGTGTGTGTGGCTACTGTTATACTCCCATGGGCTTGAAATACCTTGGCCAGTGGGATATGGATTGGGCAGTGAAGGCCAGGGGCAGAGTCCCACGTTAGTCATCTGTACACGAAATTCTCTGCTTTATGGCCTCAGAGATCATAATATCTCCTTCCTGTACTCAGAGTCAGAGTGTGAAAATTTTATTCTGGCAAGGATTCAAAGTACAACTCAAGGATATATGATGTTCTGTCTTGGAGTCCTCTCTATTTCCTCCTGCGTCTTATACCTTTTACTTGCAAAGACAATAAATAGAATCCAGTAGAAAACACCTTGGATACACTGAATGCCTGTGCTTATTCTATGATTTTCACAGATACCCTCCCCTTATTTTTTAAAGTAAGCTATCACTCCAAAGACACTCTTGCAAAGCTCTTGAGTTTACAGGGGCAGGTAATATTCTCTTCTTTCTCATCTTTAGTGATTCTAAATCTAACTCTGCCAATGTGGCTGAACCAGAATGAACCTGGGAGGATGAACATGCCATTTAGGGCTTTCTGTTAGTTCACAAACTCTCTGCAACATTGTGATGTTGCAGCTTCTATAGCTAAAAATGTCTTGAAAGGCAGAAAAGATAAAAGACTGTCAGTTCCAAGACATGCATGATGTCAGGCTTACTCTGTACATGGATTGTTAATTGTTCCCATTCATCAACAACACTGGCTTTACGCCAGGCACTCCTTTCCAACGTATGACATGTTTGTTGCCATCAGAATAGCAACCCCTCTCAGAAATGAACTCACTTGGGAACCCATTTTCTTCCTAGGTCATTGAATACCCTCCTCAGCTCCGTTCTCATCTCCCAACTTTGCATGAAAATTCTATAAGGCCAAGGACTGTTTTTGATGATTGTATAAACCCAGCATCAAGGTTCAAGTCTTATCTATTGAGGGCTCTCACTTAGATCCCTCAGCGTTACAAAAAACGAGTCGTGCTCCGTCGGCTGTGGTACAGTTTGGTTTGCAACTTCAGTGCAGCTTACATCTGCTCCCATGTTCATACATCTTGATTTATAATACGCTTTTAATAGGTGGGGACTATTCCACACCCGGGAATTTAGATGTGAATTATTTCCCTTTTCTACAATAGGCCAATATTGTATAGGATAGAGACTCTGTGAGGCAGAACACTGGGACAAAGTGCATACTGTGTAATTTAACATATATATTTCAAAGACCACCTGAAATTGGTCTCTGAAAAGGCTTTGCTTATTTATACTGCACTTCTACCAACAGTAAACCAGAAGATCATTTCCCCATATTTTTGCTAGTACTTCACATTATCAATATTCAATTCTAGCTAATCTAGTGGAGAAAATATTTTATCCAATTTTTTACATTTTTCATCTCTTATTGTTATGTTCATTTTCATATGGTAATCAGTCACTTGTGTTTCTTCTCAATTTTTCCTCTCCATACTATTTTCCAGCTTAAATAACAGGGTTGCCTTTCTTATAGCTTTGTAGGAATTCTCTCTCTATGATAGACACTGATCATTTATCTGTTACCTGCAGCTGGCTATGCTAGCATCCCATGTGAGCGCCAGTTTGAGTTGTGGCTATTCCACTTCCTATCCAGTTAATGTGTCTGGTAAAGTGGTGGAAGATGGCCCATGAACCTGGTCTCCTACCACTCCTACCAGACAGAGCACCTAACACCTGCTTTTGGCCTGGTGTCAAAGTCACTGGTGGTCATTGGGTAGTCAGAGTAACTAGAGGCCATTTGAGAAATGAATCAGCAGGTGGAAGATCTTTTTCCCTCTGTCTCTCCTTTCTCTGCAACTCTTCTTGCAAATAAATAAGTAAATCTTAAAAAAATTATTTAAAAGGCATACAGATAGATGCAGGAGAGACAGTTTTCATCTGCTGGCTCATTCCCCAGTGCCTGCAACAATGAGAACTGGGTCAGGCCTCAGCTGGGATTAGAAATCTGGTACAGATCTCGCACATGAGTGCAGGGATCTAACTTCTTGAGCCATCACTGGCTGCTTGTATTCCAGTGTGAGCAGTAGCTGGAAGCTGGAATTGAAAATGGAGCCACAACTCATACCAAGGCCTTCTCATATGGTATGTGGGCTTCTTAAACTCGTGTTTCAACTACTAGGCCACATGCATAGCCTAATCAGTTCATTAATTAATCTGTATTTCTTTCTGGGCTGATTGTTCTATAAGATCTAGAGTAGTGCAAATGAAAGCCAATGGATGCAACCCCATTTATTGACTTTTCTATTGATGTGACCTTAATAGCTTAAATTCCTGTATACATGTGGCTCTGTTTCTGGACACATCATTTTATTTCATATTCATTTGTTTATTCTTGTGCCAACTTTATGACATTTTAGTTATTATGGCTTTAATACTTCATGGAAAAGTTCTCCTTTAGTGTTCTTTTCCAAATATTTTTTAATCCACTGAAATTGAAACCATTAATTATTTCTATTTTGGACTTGGAACTATCAAAAGGGATAAATAATTGCTTTTTCAGTATTTCCTAGGTCTACTAGCTTATTCAGAATTCTTTTTCTTCTTTAGTTAATTTTTGTACTTTTCATTTGTTCTGGAAAATCATTCAGTAAATATACTTTTATAAAATCATGTTTTCTCTTACTAGTGTTTCATAACCCTAATGCTGCTTATTGACGGCTCCTTATTTTTTTTCATATATCATTGTTATTAGAGAATCCACTTAAGGACTGTGTATAACATTTATACCTTTATAATGTTTTTACATTCTCCTTTAATCCATAACAGCTTCCTTGAATTGTTTATTGTATCAAGAATATTTTGGACCGCAGAGTCCAGGCCAGTTCTTCTGTAGACTTTCTATTTGGGTTTGTGAGATCATTTCCACATGTCTGGACTGAAAGTACACACTTTTGGCAAGATTGTTGAGCAGTGAGATTGTGCGTATTCTTTATACATCAGAAAGTAAACGCATTGGTCTATCACAGTATTAATGATGCTAAGCATTGCTGGTTTGCTGTGGTGGTCATTACTGACATCCACCTTGTAGATGGAGTCTTCCGTATGGGTGACTTGCAGTGAGTTCATATGAGCCTCAAAATTTAAATTTCATCATTAGGTGTGGAAGGACAATCTTCCATTTTTTTTTTGGTATTATCTGCTTTGCTCAGTTCTTTCTATTCTAAGCTTCTTCTATAAAATTCTTACTACGGGGAGATACACCTAACAATTTAGCCTGAGAAAGTCCCACGGTTCTTTGCTCCCTCTTTCCCCCCTGTGGCTGTGCCTGGGAGGCTCAGAGCTGTTTCACACTCTGTTCTGCTTTGCTGCCCAGTCCGACATGCACACTGGTGTTCCCCCAAGGGGCTAGAACTGCTGGCCTCTGCTGCTCTGGGTGGCGAGCCTGGCTTTTCCTGAACACAGTCTCAGACACTAATTTTCAGACAATTCCAGAAATCTTTCTCTTATGTGTTTTTGTTGACTGTATATTTGAAGTATCCAGAGAAACTTTGAATAATCTATTTTTTACAGTATTTTTCTCTCCTGACTGCATTTTTTCCATTTCGTTTTGAGTTTTTTTTTTTTTAATTCATTGATTAATTGTATTATGTGATACAGTTTCGTTGGAACTGGGAATCACCCCACCTCTCCCCCTTGAGTTTTTTTTTAATTGCTAGTTTTCCTTTGTTCTTTTATTTCCCCAATTCAATCAGAATTGGTTTCTAGCTTTGATAAACTCCTCAAAATCATAGTTTTTTTTTCTTGTCAATCTTCCTCGTTTTCAAGATATTGGAGGCTAGCTCCTGTTTCCCATCCTCTATTTGGGGGCCATGTAACAGGTATAGCCAAGGAATTCTTAGCAGGAGTGACGCGTGCCTCTTTCATACTGGTCCCTAAGAATCCAGCCGTTCCCACTGGATGGTTGCAGGGAAGGGGATAGTGTCACAGCAACACTGCCTGCTTTACTCCGGCTTTGGCATGGAGTGAGGCATGGCTGAAGAATGAACTTGTAGTGGCATGCAGTGTGGTTTTATCTAGCATTTACCCTACGTTGGTAAAAGGAACGTGGATTTATTCTTTCATTATGTATTTTTCTGTTGTTTCAATGGATTTCTGGTAGGAAGGAAAATGCAGGCATGAACTGATTCCAACATCTGAAGAGAACCCCTCCAATTACGCTCCCTCTCTTTTGACAAAGACATAGAATGAAAGCCATTCACCAATTCACTCAATAATCATTCATTGAAACTTCATTCTGCTTTAGGCACTGGGGTGTGGGGTGGGAATGCTAGGAGTGTGCACCAGGTAACCAAAGTCTGGAGCGGAGAGCAGATAAAAAACAGGAAGTTACCCCTCAGTGGAACTTATGCACTCTCGGTGCCCAACCCAGCCTTAGAAGGCCAGAAAAGCTTCTTCCAAGAGGGCACCTCAAAATCACTTAAAGAAAGTGCAGGGGGCCCAGCGTGGTAGCCTAGTGGCTAAAGTCCTCGTCTTGAATGCACAGGGATCCCATGTGGGCACCGGTTCTAATCCTGGCGGCTTTGCTTCCCATCCAGCTCCCTGCTTGTGTCCTGGGAAAGCAGTTGAGGACAGTTCAAAGCTTTGGGACCCTGCATTCACGTAGGAGACTCGGAAGAAGCTCCTGGCTCCTGGCTTTGGATCAACGCAGCTCTGGCTGTTGTGGCTGCTTGGGGAGTGAATCAGCAGATGGAAGATCTTCCTCTCTGTCTCTCCTCTTCTTTGTATATCTGACTTTCCAATAAAAATTAATAAATCTTTTTTTTTTTTTTAAAGAAAGTGCAAGGATGGTTCAGGCGAACGTGATGAGTGGGGAGTTGGGTAAGATGGGGTCCTAGGTCCCAGGCAGACAGAATGCCTGGAGAGAATATGCAGCAAGTTGCTTGAAGTCATTCAAGATGCCCAGAGTATGGCAGGGCAGGGTATTGGAGTCTGGTGAAATGGCGTCATTGCTTGTCAAATGTAAGGCTACAAGATTAGCAGGTTATCATTCACAGATACTGGTCTGTGCTATATTAAGGAGCCAGCAGGATAGCTCTCCACAAACATGGACAGTGGCCAATCTGGGTTCTCCATCCTTTCCTTTTTTTGACCAGTAGTGCTCACAGTGGAGCACATGTCCTGCTCTTGGGAAAGGGTTCGACATGCTTCCAAACAGTGACTTCAAGTCAATATTTCGATTTGTCCAAGAATGAAAGTATATTTAAAATCACTCCTTATTATGAAATGAAACATCCTGTCCCCCTGAAAAATCAATTTCAAGCCTCAGTGAATAAATATTTGCTCCAGGATTGGGGAGAGGAGGAAAAGGGCCTCTAGCCATCTTGAAATCACGCTAAGTGGGCTGTGTCACTTTATAGAACTAGGACACCAAAGGCTTGGCCGCTTTTTTTTCTTTTCTTTTCTTTTCTTTTTTTTTTTTTAGGGCTTCACAAAGTTCTTGGCCTTCAGCTCCCTGGGGAGTCCCATGTATTTTTAGGCTGTTTGTGGGTAATGTAACAGGCATGCTTGGGGAAATGTTAAGAGAAACCATCCATGAAGTACACAGCAAATGAGAAGAAGGCCCATCATTCTTTTGTTCATGAGCAATGGCGGGTCACTCAGGAGGGCAGCCTCATGAGGGCAACAGAGCTTCCCTGGCCTCAGGAGTCCTCAGAACTCTCACTGGTGGATGGGACTGGCAGGTGGGCAAGTGTTCCCATCACATTCACTTTAGAGACCTCTTTTCTTATCATCTCTCTTCTCTCCCACCCTCTTCTGTTCCTGTTTGGTTACCTTTCTTTTCTCTTCCACTCCAGTTGTTTACCTGCCTGTCTTTAGTCTACCATTAACCATGGGAGGTATTCACCTACATGGGGGACCTTAATTTGGTCTCCGTTGTCCGGGAGCGTCAATCTTACCCATTTAATTGCACTTCTCCAAGAACTAACAATGGAAGCCAATCTCCTTGGAGTTAGGGGGTTCTATCGGTGCCCACATTATTGCTCTGATGGCAGACACAAATTTTCTTTGTGCTCTTGACACATTATTTTCTATGACAGCAAGCATAATGCAAGCTTTCAGGTGTTTTTACATTGACTGGAAATGAATAATAAAGTGCATATTGCTTATATCAGATACATGCGTGCTTATCCAAATCGTGATTCTCAACCTTATGTATTTTCACAACTGATAGGTGCACTTCGAAAAGGACTTGGAGAATGGAGACTAATTGTTTAGTCACCCATTTTCAGGAGGCTGGCATTGTGGCACAGTGGTTTATGACATGGGCATCTCATATGAATGATGGTTTGAGTCTCAGGTGCTCTGCATCTAACCCAGCTCCCTGCAGAAGATGGCCCAAGTACTTTGACATGTGCCACCCATGTGGAAGACCTGGGTGAGGTTTCTAGCTTCTGTTTTTGAAGCCATCTGGGAAGTGAACCAGTGGATGTAGCATCTCTCTGTTTCTCTGCCTTAAAAAAAAGAAGTGTTTTTAAAAGTAATCCACTTTCACTTTCTCATGTTCTTAAGAAAAAAATGCAATTTAAGTAGAAATAAGTTTTATTGAATTAGTTGTTTGACTGTATTAAAAGCGAATTTAGAGATTTTTCTGGACTAGAAGTTATTTTTAGCATCTTAACATACATCGAGGAAAATACTATCATCTACAGAGCTCCATTTGTTGTTTGCTCCGAGAACTGGAAATAAACATGTTTCAGTTCAGACGGGATTCAGCATCGTCACTCAGCCCCATTGCCCTGTGTCGTCCTCCGTGCTCCTACTGCCCTGTCGCTCCATCGCTGCCCCTAAGGGAAGCAGCCATCCATGGTGGCACCAGTAGATGTGTGAGAAAGCAGAAGTACAGGGTCCTTCTGCATCACAAGAGAACAGATGAAGAAATATCCTTCAAAAGAGGCCCATGTGAGGGCTTAACTGCTCTGTGTCTAACGCCTAAGTATAGCAGGACAATGCATACGTTGAATTTGCTGTATCATCATTCCAACTTTTCCATAATGGGTGTCCTGGCAATATAACAGTCTCTTTGGAATCCACGGGTACTTGATTTTATTTCAGATGGGGTCAGGCCTTGCTGGAGAGCTAAGGGGCACCTCAGGTGGCTTGGGATTTCCACCGCTGAGAACGAGAGTAGGATTGATGGCAGCAGGTGTGGCTGTGCATGGCTACAGACTGCACCGGCACGGGTGTGCACTGGGACTGTGGAGCATCAGATTGGGCTTAACTCTAGTCCCCACTGGAACTTGTGAGAGCCAATTCGGATGTAGAACAGGTCAGACTAGGTCTTGACTCCCGCAGAACCATGTGAAAGCTGTGTCTGGGCGTAGACCAGGTAGCACTGGGTTACAACCAACAACAAGAACCAGAATGGGTGTGGCAGGCTCAGAAAGGCCACTATTCTCACCAGGAGAGGAGGTGGACAGAGTCATCCTGGGCCAATGACCCACTGCTGTGCATGAGAACTGCCACTTGGACGAGACTCGATGGAGGAACTTGGGAAACTCCTTCATTAGGGTGCAGATCCTGCAGGAGAATGCAAGAAGCAAGGCAAGGAGGAGCCCAGACCATGCCAGGTTATAGCACTCGCCAGGATACATTTGGGTCAGGTCTGGGGACAGACCAGTTTGGGCCAGCACATAACACCCTGTGGCAGATCTGAGAACCAGGGTAATTGGGCAGCAGGAGCCAGACCAGGCTGCAACACCAGCCAGCTCACATTAGGACTGGAAAAGCAATCAGGCTGGGCTGAGATAGGCTGCAGCACCCACCAACAGGAGCTGGAACAGGGGGCAGACTAGACCAGGCCAGGCTGTGCAACAAGACTGCAGAAGCTCAGATGAAGTAAGTCATGCCAGCCTGGGCCAAGCAGGGGTCAGGTATGCGAATCCCAGGGACAGGGGATCTGACAGAGCTTGAGTAGATCGGCTCAGGCCATGGGTCCCACAGGTGTGGTAGGGGATGGGTTCCTGAGCCCCGGGGACAGGGGAACTGGTGGGCTGTGAGTCACCTGACCCAGATTCTGCAGCCTGTCTGCTGGGTGGGTGTTGGTTTCGTGAATCCCTGGGTGGGAAATCTGGTGGGGCTTGTGTCTCCTGGCCCGGGTCCCAGGGCCCACATACTAGGTGGGTGTCGGGTTCGTGAGTACCAGGGGTGGGGGATTCGGTGATGCTTAGGACACCTGGCGCAGCTACTTGGACTCACCTGCAAGAACATGTCCTATTTAATGAAAAAGGTGGAGCAGTGGACACAGGCCATGTTGTAAAAGCAGAATAAGGCAGCACATTTATTGCTGTAGCAGAAAAACAGAATCAACTGGACAACAACCCCAAACAAATGATGACAGCAAAAAATTTCGGTGAATGGAGCCAATGCACATTGAGAGGGTGACATCATCCTTGGATCAGTGAAATCTGCAGCTTTTCAGAACTATCCAAACCACTTGGACAGAACCCTTGGAATATGTACACATTGAGAGTCCGAGTTGATATGAGGTGCAGTTCCTCATCCCTGGGTACTGGGTTGTGTGGAAAGTCATGGGTGGTATTCCATTTGTTTCTCACCTTCCCCAGAAACAAGAAGAAATAGCAAAGTTGAAAGCAATGAATTCGCCCAATTTTCCCCAAATCTTGATCCTTCCCAATTTGAGCAACCATGTAATCATTATTTTAAAAAATGGTAAACAAATGAATTTTTAAAAATGTGATTAATATAAGTAAAACTAGATTTTTGAAAACTAAAAAAAGATTTCTTAATTAAAATAAAACTTCATTCAGTGTAAAATATTTTGTGGGGCATTGAATTATATATGGAGTTAACATTCTGTTGACAGTAAGTTCCTGGACTTTGATTTGGTATATTTTACTATGAAACTAGATGCACAATGGGTTTTAGTCATTAGGCATGGTTTGAGACTATGGTCACTAATCATTAACAAAATTTTGGCCAATCATGGTACTGTTCTTCAGTTCACCATTTGACGTATTCTACTGCCCTTGTTCAACGTGGTTTAATGGGCACAGAGTGACCATTAATGAAGTAGGACACAGAGCATTGTGAGGACTAATGTACCATATAACTTTGGGTAGCATACCACAGTAAACCTTAGGCTCTTCATCTGTAAAATGGGGGAAAATAGATTTTAGGGTAAAACGAGGTAGCATTTATAAAGCACCTTGCAAGCGCAAGGCGCACAGGAAGTAGGTGCTGTTATTCTTGCTATTATCCTATTTCTCTGCTTTGACTAATGGAGACAGATAGGGTCTTACATCAGGACATGGAAGGAGAGGCACAGATAGGTTTAGATGATAAACTTTGGGGCCAGTGTGGTGGGTACACCCAGTGCCTACAATGCTGGCGAAGACAGTCAGAACTTACGGTCAGGTAGGCAGGTGGAGAGGACAGAGGGCCTCCAGTAATGTGGAAAATTTCCTTAATGTAATTAGCAAGCCAGCCTGAGCTAGGAGGTAAGGTTTGTAATGAAGTAGACATTAAGAATTTCATGGCTTACTTGGAAGAAAGCAGACTCTGGACACCAGGTCAGGTGGCAGGTCAGGTGGCCAGTCTCCCTCCCTCAAGCCCCAACATAGAACTTTGCCTTTATTCTGTGAAACATGTTTGATGTTTTACATATACAGACTCCTAGTAGAAGAAAGCAGTGGAAATCTTTCTCTCCTCCCAGCTCTATTCGTGGGAATTTCTTATTTTCCCTAATAATTTTCTTTGGGCTAAAGTCACCCTCTTGTGTGTTCTACTTAATACTTCATCGCAGCTACAGCAAGTTCCCATGGTTCATCTCAGCTATTACACTGGCACCCGCCTAGGAGCACAGGCTCTTGTCCCGGCTGCTCCACTTCTGATCCAGCTCCCTGCTAACGTTCCTGGGAGGGATGCAGATGATGGTTTCTGTATTTGTTTCTCTGCCATCCATGTGGGATACCCGGATGGTATTCCAGACTCTTGGCTTTGACTGGGCCCCGGTCTGGTTATGGCAGCCATTAAGGACTTAGCCAGAAGATGAAATATCTCTGTCTCTTCTTCTCTACTACAATACTCTGCCCTTCAAATAAACAAGTGTACTTGACCGGGATTTGTCCTATCTACATTCTTCAAGCATTGCAAGCTGGCTCTGTGTTTGCATCCTTTGCATCAGTTGCTGCTGTTCATGAGGCTGTTTTCTTCTTGTCATTCAAGATTCAGACTCAATGCTGTCTTAGCAGAGAGCAGAGTCTTCCAGTCACTTGGTGTTGTCTCACCCATTTCTGAAAGTTTGATTCTTTGTTTCTTTCACTCCACTTCAATCTCTCTCCAGGCACCGAGGACAGTGTCTTATAGAATTTAAATGCACATTAAATATTTTCTCAAAGAATAAATACATGTTTCCAATCAGAGTTTAAATCCTAGTCTATTCAGTACATCCACTCAAATGGAAAGTCATAATACAAAATCAACAATAGAAAGGAAAATAGAAATTTACAATGCCTGATGTTAAATGACATGTTACTAGATATGACAGTCTCTATTACACAGCTACTATACATCCCCGTAAATGAAGAGCCACAAAACAAAATCAACATCAGGAAGAAAAAAGAAATTAAGTAGCTGTGAAACAGAGACTAACATCCAGATGTGAGGATACAATGCAGTATGCATTTCTACTTCCAGACAAAGATGGACTTACAATGAAACTGTTTACTATATCTTGACAATAGGATGCTGGACTCTCTGCCATTGTCCATGTCCGCAATGATGAACATAAGACTGTGTATGAAGAACTACACTTTAGTAATGATATAGAGGAACTAGGCGGGGGGTGGAGGGAATTGGGGCTGGGATAAGGGAAATACCAAGAGCCTAGGGAACTGTATCATAAAATGATAATAATAATAAAATAAATGAAAAAATACAAAATACACAAAAAAAATCCTAGTCTATTTTGAGATTTAATCTCCTACATTTCTTCTATCTCATTGTTCTATTTTAGTATTAATTGCCCCATTGAATTGGAAAATAAGATCTTGTAGTTGCAATCTACTTCTGTCTTTATATTATTTGTTTCTTTTATTGGTGTGGGTCATCTCCTTATATTTATTTACTCAGGGCAGAGCACACTGGAATCCTGATAGCTCATATCCTATGCTTTGCCTTGAGTTCCTCCTGTGTTCTGTTGGATACCAGTTGATTAATTTCTCAATATAGCATCTAGAACTTTCAGCACTCAGTGGATTGCGAATGACCTTTTTTTTTTTTTTTGACTTAGATCGTTTTTGTATTCTTTACTTTTTGGGTCATGATTCCTCTACATCTTGTTACCTCTGCATTGATGGTAGTGACACATTGCAGAGGACAAACCAATCCTATCTTATGGGAAGGAAGGGAGATCAGTATGCCTTCCAAAGACAGGTGGACAATTTGTCCTGAACTGACACAGGTTAGGCAGAGTCAAAGGGAACCCACGGACTGAGCAAGGGAGAGAACAAATAAAGCAAGTCCTTGCGTGAAGGGAAGCGAGTTCTTTCATATTACTCACTGAAAAGGAGAGAGAAAAACGAGAGAGAAAAAACCACAGTCACTAATAATAGGGTCATCCACTCCTGCAGAAAAGCTGGCTCTGCTTTCTGCTGACAAAGTGAATGAAACTGGCCATCTCGCCTTGTGTGGAGGCATAAGCAAGTGTTAATGGTCTGCGTGATGCATGGACACAGGAATGGAAAATGATATCCTATCTAATTAATTGTGAGAAAATCAAAGCAACTATTTTTCTCTACATAGAAATTAGACTTTGTCAAGTAATTCTGCAGTCTACAACAGAAAGTGCTAGAATATGAAACTGCAAATGACTAAGACTGTAGCCATCTGTCGTCTTCCTATAGGAGCATACTTTTTGATAACCACTCCCTACCTGCTATAAACCCAATCGCCTTTATTAAATGTGTATTTTACTTCTCAACACTGTAATTTGCTTTAATTTTATTGGGTATGAAAAAAAAAGAGTTATCTTAGGGATTTTTTCCTCATTTCTTTGACAATAGCATGATGCTAGGATATTAAGGATTTCTGAGTAGATTGTACCATCAGATTTGGGGACAGTCATGACTCAGAAGATGGTTCAATGGACAAATGCGAAGATCTACAGAAGTGTTAAGAATGAAAGAGATTTACACTTCAACTTCATTTGAAGAAAACGTCTCCAGAAATGAACAATGTTATTTTCCCTGCAGTGACCCTGGGTGTCCTTTCTCTTCAAAGAGTCATGTCATGACTACTTAGTGCAGTTGTAAAACTAAATGTGATATACAGTACTACTGGGACTTATGGTGACAGCCAGGGAAGTAGACAGACGTAAAAATAAATGTGCAGATAACTATGGAAAAAAAATCGGCCTTACTATCTAATGCCAAGGAAAAATTAGCCAGAGATTCCTATTTAGGGTCAAAATCAGCCTCTCGATCGCAAGCTCTTTACTCTCTTTGATGGAAAACGAAAGGAAAGGCTAACCTTTAGCTCACAGAAGAAGGAAGAGAAATCATCGTACCGAAAGGTTATTAAAATACCAGTTCTTATTACAGCATTAAAAGAAACAGACCAAGCAGAAATAGGCTTGGAGTGTTACAGATTTGAATGGGAATCACCCTTTCCCTCAAATTCTGGGGACTATTTGGTTTCTGCAATGAGTAAAGTCAGCCAGTCAAGCTTCTTCTGTAGCCTGAGGCTACCCAGATGTATCACTGTTTGGGGAAATTGCACATTATTTTGTAACATAAGTTATCCAAAAACCTTTAATCTTAGTAGGCAGATTTTTATTTTCTAGTGGATAATTTTGGGGTGGGGTGGGGGTGGGGACTAAGCTACGCCAGACATCTAAACATATGACAGTACTTTTAAAAAGTTTATTTTGGTACAAACAGTTCTTAAAATCCATGTATACATGGGTTATTCAAAAGCCTCATGAACAAGATGGACTTAAAATATTTACATTTTCTGTGGAAGTCTGAAGTACCTTCACAAATAACTATGTGCAAGTTGTGTGTGTGTATGTGTAACATTTCTGGATAACAGATTTCTTGTTTCATTCAGGGACAACAGATTTGTTGTTTCATTCTTTCTTCTGCCGCACCTTGCCTAAAATATGCAATCACCTACCTTCAGTCCTCACTCATTGCTTATTTAGAGTTTATATACATGTTTTCCTTAATCACATCTTGTTTCAGTGCCTTCTAAAGTCATGTCAGTAGTCTTCTTCCCTAACCCCATTTCTCTCTCTCTCTCATACAACTGGTGTATCATGGTTTCTAAGGCTTGCTGACTCTTCTAGGACTACTTCTCTGAGTATGGACTCCAAGCTGTAACATGTCAACAGTTTCCTTAACATTTTCTACCTGTGTGCTGTGGTTTGTGAATCTTTTTGTAGCTCAACTCTTTCCTGGCTATTCAAGGTCAAGGAAGCCAGGTATTTCTACTGTTCTTCAGGCAGGGTCTTCTAGCAAATCAGTTATAGATTTGGAATATGTTTATGAGTATGACAGGTTACTCAACAGTTTCCCACGGTACCACTAACTCACATTTTCTGCTATCCTGCAGATAGGAATGAGTTAGCACACAAGCTGGACAAGCCAGAATAAGTTTAAAATAACAATAATAGCAACAGTATAATTAATCCCTTAGGTACAATGAAGAAGTTAATGGGAGGAATAAAGAAATAGAAAGGGTGTACATAAATAATAGATAAAATTGGAGAGTTAAAATGATTTTTGATGGTACTGTCCCTTTATCAAGAGTTATTATCTCTTTGGCATTCCAGAATTTTTCAGGAAATGTGTAATGTACATACTTTCATGCATGTGTTTCTCTTACTGAATGAGGTTTCTTTGGTACCCACTGCTCCTGACTTATAGTATTACAACCCCAGATAATACTGTTTTCTTCACACCTACATCAGTTGAGAATTTCTCACAGATGTCACCTCTTCTTTATTGCCTTAACTGCTGGTGCCAGGGCACAGGGATTCGTTCACAGGAGAGCTAACTTGGGAATGTGCATGCTTGGATGCAGAAGATCCTCACTGCACACACTTCCAAAGAAGTAAAGATGTTTTGCTGATCATCGGAAAATAAAAGCTTACAAATAAATTCAGGGAAGAAATGTCCCAAGGAATTGCTTTTGAAATACTTTTCCCCACAGTAAAGGAAGTCATTTTAGAGGAGCTTCTGATTCAGTAAGTCGGGGTGAAGACCAAGAATTGGCTTTTCTAACAAGTGATTTCGATGCTAAGGCTGCCGGTTCAAGGACTGCATTGTGAGGAACACTGCTTACTGCAGCGCTCATGTCAAGAGTTCCTGGAGAAAATGCACAGTATGAGTCGGTACGTAGCTCACACTCACCAGGACCAGTTACCAATTTTGTATTTGTTTTCCATAAGCATGGGGGAGAAAAAAGAAATCATAAAATGATGCTGCAAGCACTCACTTAAGGGAGCAGATAGTAGCCAAGGACAAAGGCATGGCAAGCACTTGGAACTTTTTTTATTCTTCATGGAGGGTGAGACATAATTTGATTTTTTGTTTGTTTCAAAGGGTAAAGCAAGAGTTCTCAATCCTCATAGCGATTCCAACTCATCTGGGATGTCCCCAATTTCGATTTAGTAGACTTTTGGACAGACTTCAAGAATCTGCATGTTCAGCATTTTGGATAGAAGTAGATTTTCCAAAGATGACACTTTTAAGTAACAACCAGGTTATAAGAATCCATACAGGCAAGTAAAGACTTAATCTCACATGGGGGCAGAAATAACAATGCTACCAAGAGTTTTCTTTTAAGAACTACACATAGGGGGCCAGCACTGTAATGTGGCAGGTTAAGCTATTGCCTGCAGTCCCAGTATCCCATATGAGTGTCAGTTCAAGTACTGGCTGCTCCATTTTCAACATAGTTTCCTGATAAAGCATTTGGGAAAGCAACAGAGGGTGTTCCAAGTACTTGAGCCCCTGCACCACTGACCTGGAAGAAGCCCCTGCACCCTAACTTTGGCCTGGCCCAGTCTGGGCCATCACAGCCATTTGGGAAATGAACCAGCAGGTGGAAGACCTCTGTCTCTGTCTCTCTGTGCATGTGTGTTTCTGTAACTGTAATAAGGGGGTTTATGTAATTTACTTTTCAAAGAGGCAGAGGAGGAAATAGAATGGAGACTGGCAGTGAAGACAGGAGGCAATGAAATCTAAATGAGCCAATCAGTTAAGGAGAGACATGCTTTTTATTTGTGTGCTCAAGACTAGATACAGCAAGGAAGCCGTCCGGATGACGGAATCTCTTGTACTTGCAAATAAGCAACCAGCGGAGAAGAGCTTTGTTTCCAAAAACCACTTATGAAAAGACAAAAAGTAGTAGTGGATGGCAGAAGGGAACAGAAGGGGAACTGGAGGAGTTACAGCTGGAGCAGGAGTGAAGGCCACTTCATGGTAAGGACCTATTGCTAATAAAGAGGATTCCATTGGCCACAAGGGCATGGCTTTCTGCAGGTGTAGCCAATGCAGACCCAAGAACAAAACCGCCTTCTACTCACTGTACTCTTTAAAAAGAATGAGAACTCCACATGTGTGTTCTCTATGGACGTAGGCACAAATGTGTGTCTCAGAGAGAGAAGACAAATAATACCATTGTACTGGTGACATCTGTGTGGAGGGTGGGGGTATTAGTATTCCGATAAGGCATTAGTATGTCTAGGAGCCAATCTCTCCAAATATACTCACTTAAATTACTAAAAGAGGTTAAGATGGAAACCCTTGAAAGATCAGCCCTTAGAAGGAAAAATGTAAAAGAAATAGTATTGATAAATTCATTGTAGCTTCTCCTGTCCCTGGAGCAATGCAGCACAATCTTTTTTTTTTTTAATCTTGGTGTTTACATACATAGATGGGTACACAAAATTTGTTTTTTCAGCTACTTTATTATGTCATTTAGAGCTCCCTGATTGCAATGCTCATTTGCTTCCAAATCTTTATTTTTGTTGCTTCTATTCATGCCACATCTTTATTTTTTCCTTTCCTTACTGTACTCTAGCATTAGCATCCTAAGATTTTCCATGAGTATTCTTGAGTTCACTAATGTTTTCTGTCTCTGCACTCAAACATTATCTTCTCTATACGCCCCTATTCTCCTAAATCCAAGCACAAAACATTTGTATACAGGAGGTTCCCAATGAATTGTGTTCAGTTATTTAATGAAGAAAATATAGGTTGAATCTTCCAGTAATGGAAACTTCTAGCTTCCTTTTCCAGCATCCGTTGTGTTCCTACGCTCTCCTATCCTTAATTTGAGATGCTTGGATGGGGTTGACTTTAACCCTAGCTCCACGGATGGGATTTGACTGTCCATACCAGTCAGTGGAATTGTGCCCATCTGCAGTGAATAGTCCTGCTCTGCTTAGAAAGAAACCCAGGACTTGCACTTTGGTTGAGAGAAGTTTGCCGTCTTTATAGAGCATGTAGAATGCACACGTGATGATTGGAACTGTTTTGCAATTTGTTTGCCAATGTGGGGAAGCCAGCTTGAGGGAAAATCAAGCCCCGTTGGGCAGAGCATCACTCATACGGGATCTGAAATCTGATCAAACGAAGCCGAAGGCATAGCCATCACTGGAGGGGACATGTGAGCCAATATAGTCCCTTTATGCTTTAAACCAGGAAACGAGATTTTTTTTTTAATTACTAAAATGCTTCTCTGTTACTTGTTGAGTTGTCCTTGTTTTTAAATCTTTGGGACATGACATATAATCAGTCTTGTTGCAACTTAATTCCTTTAGGGAAATAGTAGCACTATCGGGTAGCATTTACTACCCTGTAAGATCATTACATATATTGTTGTTACTTATGCTGTTGTAATGAAAGCCATCTTCACAAGTGGTAAAATAATAAATATAACAGCTGCTTCCATGCCAATTTCTGTTCTAAATGAGTAGTGTTCTGCACATAACTGGTACAGACAAAGACTTCTCGCTGGATCATAGATCAGCTGTTTCCTGGGTACTTTAATCCATTCTGATTGTGGCCTGACTTTGGCTCTCGGAGAGCACTCCTCCGTGGCTCTGGCACCGAGTAACATACCTTTCCGATGAAACTGAAGAGACCCCAGCAGACAAATGGACTTGAGCATCTCTGTGGTGTACATTTCTAAGCAGCACTGGAGCTGGATGTAGAGCCGACAGATTTCGGGGTGGATCTCACCGTCTTCCGGGCTGAAACAGAAGGAAAAGAAGCTCTGATTTCACTCACTAGTTCACTCAGCATCTCACTTATCACTGCTTTGTCACAGCAGCAAGAGGAGAACAAACTCAACAGAGTCCTTAAAACCTTGAGTCTCTGCCTCCGAGCCAGTGAGCAGTGTGACAGCTCTTACATAAGTGTCTGACTGTTTTCTTTCTCCAGCAGTAGGCTTCTGCAGGCAGTTGAAAATCAAACGCTCATTAAGTAATTGAACATATCAGACATTTTCAGTGTAGCCATTGAAACAAATTCCCAAAATATAGTTAAACCATAAGAATCTCCTAGGCTGCAAAAAGATGAAAAATACTTATTTTTAGAGAAACTAACCAAGAGTGATTCAACTGCCGGTTATAAGATAGTCCTTTAGTTTTGGGATCCTAGCATAATATAGTTAGAGAGACAATTTACAAATTATTTATATTAAGGTTTTTTTTTTGTCTCGGTCTAGAGAATATTCTTTTATTGTTTGCTATGACTAATTGATGCAAGGCGAAATGCTTTTTAATGAAAACATAAAAATTTTATGACAAAAAGAGGTAATAAAATTGTGTGTGTGACAATCTAAAGCTAAATGAACATTGAACTTGTGCTGCAAAATTCATTCTAATGTCCTTGAGTCTCTGTCTATTCTACCTGATAAACATGCCTCAATGTGAAAAATGAGAGAATGTTGAGGGATCATTCTTGCTTTTTCATCAACAGAGAAATTATCTATAAAATAATACTCTTTATATGCGATTAAAATAGTGTGTGACAAATACAGCAACTCAAATGAAAGAAAGTTTACAGCGAGACTAGAAAGACATCTAAAAATGAACACTGTCCAATGTCCTAAAGTGCGATCTCTATTTATATTTCCAATCATTAAGCACACAGTAAAATCTGATTAAATAATAGAGCATTTGGATTTGATTCTATGGTAAAATGGGTCAGTGGAAAATATCAGGGACAATTATCAGGAAAAAAATGGTGAGTTAACTTTTAAGAATTCTATATATGTATACAGATAGTGCTTTCCAATGCTAATTAGTTTTCATTTTCTGTACTGATTTAGTAGATGAGCAAGAGTTTATCTAACCGCAGGGCTTATATAACTCAGGAAGATGCAACATTCTTCGCTTCAGTATCAGTGACGCTTGCACAGTCATCCCAGGACTTTCCAGCAAAGTGCCTCAAAAATTTGCAGGCGAGATTTCAGCTTTATCTGTAATTGAAAAGACTACAACACTTTCCATTTGGATCTTGTGGGACCAGCCCTAGGCCAACCATGGGAGCAAAGGTGTCTTTAGTGAAGATCCCAGGATTCCCTTCAGCGCTTTCTCCCACAGGTGCCTTCCAGTGCCCAGGTGGTCAGGGTCATTACCTGCACCTGCCATGGTTTAAATGGGATTTGGCTGGGCCCTGTGCAGTGGCTCAAATGGCTAATCCTCCCCTTGCAAATGCCGGGAGTCCATATGGACACTGGTTCATGTACCAGCTGTTCCATTTCCCATCCAGCTCTCTGCTTATGGCATGGGAAAGCACTGCAGTCATTTGGGGATTGAACCAGCAGATGGAAAATCTTGTTTTCTGTTTCCCCTTCTCTGTAAATCTTTCTTTCCAATAAAAGTAAATAAATCCTTATATATAAAAAAGTGATTTGGTTTCTCAATTTATGCAGCACTTTGAAACCAGGGTTGCAGGTTGGCAGTGCTGCTAGGATAGAAAGTCTTTCTCGTGTGTGGTGTTTAGGATGTGGGCCTGAAGTCACTGGGGGCACGCCCTTGCAAGATGGCTGCCCTTGGACAGGTGGCCGTAAGAGCTGAGCAGGACCTAGCTTTTTTCTTCAGTTCTCATCTTCCTCTCTGAACTCTGCCATTTTACAGTTGTCTGTGTCTCACCTGTGAAGTTTCCAAAAATGCGGAGCAAATACAAAACTTTTCCCTGTAAGTAGCTTGGTGTAGGTATTGTTTATTATTGACGGAGTGACTAAAAGCTGATACACCCCTATCCACGCTCCCCCTCATTATATCATGTCATTTGCATCACTGAGATGACATCAAGTGTGTCCTAGCTGCTATTGGTCCTGCTAGATTCTCAACAGACAATAATGGGAATGAGCAGTACGAATAATAAAAGGTAATCCGGGCATATGATACATTGAACTTTGATTTTTTAAAAAGATTTATTTATTTTTACTAGAAAGGCAGATATACAGAGAAGAGAAGAGACAGATACGAAGATCTTCTGTCTGTTGATTAACTCCCCAAGTGACCGCAACAGCTGGAGCTGAGTCAATCCAAAGCCAGGAGCCAGGAGCCTCCTCTGGGTCTCCCATGCAGGTGCAGGGTACTAAAGCTTTGGGTCGTCCTCGACTGCTTTCCCAGGCCACAAGCAGGGAGCTGGATGGGAAGCGGGGCCGCCGGGATTAGAACCAGCGCCCATAAGGGATCCTGGTATGTTCAAAGCGAGGACGTTCGCTGCCATGCCGGGCCTTGAACTTTGCTTTTTAATCTGAAAGCTTGAAGGTAGTATTTTGTTTGAAAGATGCGCTAGAGGGAAAATATCTTAAGGCAGGCAGGTTTTTTTCTGTGCTTTTCATCATTCCAACTGCGGTTGCCTATTTTTATTTATGTATAATATTGGCCTTGGTGGGTCACATGCAAATTAAAACTACATAAAAAATCTGTTACATGTATTATACATTTTCTGAGTGGGATAATTAGCCAGTACAATGTTGTTCCAAGCCATGGAGTATTCTTATTTTAAGATTACGAAATATGTGCTTGGTGGCTTGGTTTCAAAACTGTGCAAACTCCATATATAGTTGCCATTTTATGTAATTTAAACAAAGGACAACCATATTAACATATCTTAAGATATGTTAAGCGTCAGTATATTTTGTTAATTATTTGACAGTAGTAAAGAATGCAATATATTAAATGCTTGTAAAAAAAAGTTAGAACAGATTAAATGACCAATTTAAAGTATTTTTGTGGGTGACGTCTCCTTAACGCCTCTGGAATAACTTGAGACTCTGGAAATTGTGCAATCAATTGCGTCTTCATCGATGTTGTGGGAAGAAACTAAGTAAGGCTACTAGAAATACAATCCCTTACAAAAACTAATGCAATAGGTTTATTTTCTGCTTTAAAAACTCCTATTTACAGTATGTTTTGCTTTAGTGCCTTGGGAAATTAAAATATAGAGACAGCAAGGAACTAAAAAGTGGAAGTGTCCTGTGGCGATGTCTCCTGCAGGTGGCAGCCACCTCAGGGCTCATGCAACTTGTCTGTCTCACTTTGGAGCTGTAGATACACTCCTGGTACCAGTTCCTTGCAGATCACTGACAAGTGTGCAGGTGGGTTGTATGTCTGACGTTGTAAGCAAGGGACTGAAGCACCTTTCCTGAGGAACAAAGTGCATTTATATTATTTTTATAACAAATGGGCAGGAGTCAGAATATGGAGAATGAGCGGGGGGAAGCCAAGAAAATAGCAACTGAAGTGCTTGAGACATCTTTGAGCTAAACTCCTGGAGCTAAGGAAACTTCACCTTTATAATAAAATTAGACCCCTGGACTTCCTCCAGGAGCTGAAAGCAACTGAACCTGGGGGTAACTTTACCACGTATTACTTATGCTTATAGTCTACAATGATTCACCCTTATTTATCAAAGTTCAGATCGCTGGGAGTTACTCCGGAGGTGATATTCATTTAATTTAGCCAAAGAAATTTTTGTTTCAGTCCGTGGTTAGGTAGTGATTATTTTTCTCTGTTGAGCATAAAGGTTAATTATTTTAATTAATTTAGAAGTTTTAGTATTACTTTACAAATCTTAAAAATTCATTGCAAAAAATTTCAGTGATTTGGAGTTGAAGTTGAATCTAAAAACACTTAAAGTGAGCACAATGTGCTCTTAATCTACTACCTTTGGATGAGAATCCTGGTTTAGTGATTTAAGCAAATAGTGTAAGAAACCATGACTGCAATCACAATATGGCATGAATACAGGTATTGGCTGAGTCACCTCTTGATAAAGGAGCCCCTATGGTGACTCTTCCTGTTTTGTAATTCAAACTGCAATATGAACACCTGTCAGAATCAACAAAACAGGCAGATAATATCAGATGTTGGTGATGGGAAGGAATAAGAATTCTCATACATTGTTGACGGGTGCTGAAATAACACAATTCCCTCGGAAAAAAATTTGGAAATTGTCTATAAAACTCAACATACATACTTATCTTATTACCTAGCAATTCCATTTCTAGGTAGTTGCCTAGAATGTTTTAACCAAAAAATATTTTCATTAGAAACTCGACACAGCCCAGGTATTTGTCAAGAGAAAAAGAAATTATCATAGTCTTACAATAGAATCATGCTTCAGTTGAAAGAAGAGAGCTCCTTATATCAAGGCAACGTGAATGAATTACAAAAGCATTCTCTTGAATGAGTAAATCCTTACACAAAAAGTACATGCTGTATGACACAATTAACATGAACTTTTCGAACAGATGACACCATTTGATAGTGAAATATTTTTTAAAACACAAGTGGGAAATATAATCAATTATAAATTACAAAACCTCACTAGTCGATATTCTTCATGGCTGAGGAGTTACATTTCCCCATACATGGTGCACACTGAACCAAAACACTGGGAAACATTAATGCCGGTAAGGTCAGGTTCAGGAACAAGGACACCGGGGCTGAGGTCACAAAATGTGTTTGCTCTGCCTTTACTGGCTGTGGCTGAGGCTGCCAGACGTGGGTGGCCCCTGCAGCTGTTACTAGTATTTTAAAAGTCAATAAAAACATTGGATGTTTGATAGTGTGCCCCTAGCATAACAATTTATGTAGGAAGACGTAGTGAAAAGAGCCTAAGTTCTGAAACCAGCAAAGTGAGATTTGTATGTTGGCTTTGTCACATCACAGGAAAACACTTGAACTTGACCCAATTTTCTCAGCTGTGATACTGGGGTCATAACCACACTTGGTTTCAGATCCAACAGGATCATGTATGAGAAAAAAATACAAAAATTTAAAAAGCGAAAGAGTCTAAGAAACTGACTCTATATAATCCCTTTAGTACAAGAAAACCTGGCTTATTTGGCCTAATGTTTCCTTACTCTCTTCCGTTACCCACGTTCTCTGCTATGCTGCAGCCGTCTTTTTTGGCTTGCAGTTCCCAAGCACGGAATCTGCTACAACATAGCATTAGGCTGAGAAAAGGAGCGACCACATTGATGATCAGTCCGTATGTCACAAATTTTAGGAACGACAATAAACACGTGGGCTTTGTCAGCTAGCAGAGAGGGAAGCCAGCACTCCTCCTCTCCAGGTGTCTCTCTTCCAAGTCAGTTCTGTTGTTGGCTACTAATCCAAAAGGCAAAGAAAGACTTGGGAAGCCAAGAGAGATACAGGAAAGGGATGGCGTTTTTTTGTTCTGTTCTTCAAGCAGGTATGGAGGAAAGCAATTAAGTCAGTCACTCCAGGACAGTGATCCCGGGGCATCTCTTCAACTGTTTCTCCGAGGGATCCGCTTTCCCTGGATTCACCTCAGTTCAGCCCTCGTGCTTCCAGTGAAGGGTGCGCTGGGGACAGTGCAGGTACACCTGTTTGTGTGTGTGAGTCAGTTATTTCTGGAGATTTGATATTCTTAATGGTAATCCCAAGCCAAGTTCATGAACACAGAACAGATGCCAGGCACCTCCTAAACAATGATACTCCCTATACCAAGTACAGAGCTGGCATTAAAAGGAAAACCTAGCTAACTGAGAAAACAGAATCAAGACCTTTTGTCCTCTCAGAATTTCTACCCGTGTAACAGCTGAGTGTTCTTATCATCTCCATTTTTGCCCCCATAGTCTTCCTCCACTCAGTTTTCATGAAACACAGGATTTAGGGGGAAGCCTCTCAAATTTTCTTCGCAGAGACACTTCGCACGCCTGGTTCCCGCAGGAGCCTCTGAAGACATGATTGCAGTAATTGCTGTTCTTTCACAGTGGTGCTGATATATGGGAACAGATGGCTGACTCCGTGACTTCCTCCTCACTGAACAGGAGTCAGGATCAGACTGCCCTGGAGCCCTTTCGGGTCAGTCAGAAATGAAACTTGACTCTGAAGAGCAAAATAAACGAACCCTGAGGTGCACCTGAATTATCTTTTGCTGGGTACTTTGAGTCCTTTCTGTAAAGCAATAGGGTTCTGAGGGCAGGTGCCTCTGATGACCTCTTGGGCCACATTCAAATCTTATCATCTTTAGCAGCGACCTTTGTCAATCCCCGGTGACCTGAGAGATCTGAAAAGTAACGGGAAGCCTTGACAAGCACCTTAATTCATTGCTTTTTGTTCTATATCAAAAGTCAAAACTATACTTAAACACTTTAATCAATGGCTATGATTTTCTGGATTTTTTGATTCTATAATAAGACTGAAATTATTACTGTTGAATTGCAAGTTATTTTTCATTTATCTTAATGCAATACTGAAGGGAGTTGGGAAGGAGTGGTGGGTCTGCGGCCATCCCGAGGGGCCTTCTGGGCATTGCTTAGGGCCTCAAAGGCCAAAGAAATTAATAGGGTGCAGTGTGACTTTTCAATTCTCCCTCCTGCCTGCAACACATGCTCATTAGCCAGGAAAAGACCATACATTTAAAAGGTGACATTTCCTCGGTCTTTATAATGTCTTTGTTGTTGTTGTGTTATCGTGTACTGTTCTTGATCCCTCCTATCCCTGCTCGTCTCGAGAATCCCTTGGCTTCTTCATTTTCCTTTGTGAATTCCTTAATGTTTCCCTCCTTCTGGTCAATAACTGGTCATTACGTTGGGTCTGCATGTATGATCTCTTTGGGTGCTGGTCTTACCAGTCTTACAATTCTTGCAACTTAGAAGGGAAATACCACAGCTGATAGTCTCTTATTTTGGATTTGTGAGTCTCTGCTGATATGAAAATCAGCCCCATGGATTGACATGGCTGGAAGTAGCCCTTCTCTCTGAATACAGCTAAGATCAGTTTGGTTTTAAGTATATATATTTCAAGGGACATATGCAAAGAATCACATACATGTAGGCTTATTGAAATGATGGGAATGTCACACATGCAGAAATAAACATATATGTTGGCAAATAGGTACACATGCATGTGTTTATTTGTATATAAATCATATAGTTAGAATCAACTTATTTTTAAATATATAAAAAGCATATTCATGTTTCTGTATTTCAAAAAAGGTTTATTTATTTATTTGAAAATCAGTTGTATAGACAGATCTTCTGTCTACTGGTTCACACTCCGAAGGCTGCAACAGTTGGGGCTGGGTCTGCTCTGGCTGGGGTCAGGCTGAAGCCGCGAGCCAGGAGCCATGAATTCCATCCTTATGTCTCATGCAGGCAGTGGGAACCCAAGTACTTGGGCCATCTTCTGCTGTATTCCTTGATGCACCAGCAGAGAGCAGGATCGGTAGCAGCACAGCCAGGAGGTGATTTAGCATCACAGCGGGCTTAGCCCTCTGGGCCACAACACTGGCCTCTCCACACTGTCACTTTCAGAATACTTTTGCATCTCATGTGAAACTTTTCAGACTCTGATGTTTATTTTCATCTCCTTCTCCTCCCAGTATGAATGGTCCTCAAAGATCAATTATTGTTCAGTTTGCATGCATTATATTGGAAAGAATTTGCTCATTAATTTTCATTGTATCTAAAGTGTGCAGCTAACTCGTGCTTTGATACCCTGAAATGTTAGGGTCTTATACATTGAGTCATTGGTTTATCTAAATAGTGTGCTTAGGCTGTGTTCATAATTATGAATTAAGAATAACACATATGGGCCCGGCGGCGTGGCCTAGCAGCTAAAGTCCTCACCTTGAACACCCCGGGATCTCATATGGGCACCGGTTCTAATTCCGGCAGCTTCACTTCCCATCCAGTTCCCTGCTTGTGGCCTGGGAAAGCAGTCGAGAACGGCCCAATGCATTGGGACCCTGTACCCGCATGGGAGACCCAGAGGAGGTTCCTGGTTCCCGGCTTCGGATCGGCGCGCACCGGCCCGTTGCGGCTCACTTGGAGAGTGAATCATCGGACGGAAGATCTTCCTCTCTGTCTCTCCTCCTCTCTGTATATCCGGCTTTCCAATAATAATAAAATCTTAAAAAAAAAAAAGAATAACACATATTTATGTTAACAAAGTTAACTGTTTGGGGAAGGTGCTCAAGTCACCTATGACCTGGTGATTACGTTACCCATGACTCGCATCAGAATGTGTGGGTTCTATGCTTAACTCCAGCTTCCTGCCAATGCAGACCTCTGGGAGGCAACAGTGATGGCTCAAATAGTTGAGTTTCAATGTTGATTTGGGAGACCTAGTTGAGTTTCTGGTTTTGGGTCTTGGCCAGGCCCAGTCCTAGCCTTTGTAGCCGTTTGGGGAGGCGACCAGTAGATCCTTTTCTCTGTCTCTTAAATAAATGCAATAAAAAAATCCTATAGACTTTTATCAGAAGTATCAGAAACAATGACATAGTTTTAAAACAACCTGAGGTAAGTGGGGGTGATCAAATTTATTACATTCAATTAATTCAAAAGTTCTCTTTGATGATCTGTTCACTTGAAAAGCAGAGACAGAAAGGGAAAGAGAATTTTCCAAAAGCTGTTTCACTCTCCAAATTTCTGTAATGTCCAGGGATGGGCCGCACCAAAGCCAAGTGCCAGGAACTTCTTTGTGGGTACAACGACCTAAGCACTTGGGTCATTTTCTGCTGCTCTTCCAGGAGATAGATAAGAAGTGGAGCAGCTGGTACTGAAACCAGCACCCATATAGGATGCTGCTGTCACAGGAGACGGCTTTACTCCTAATGCCACAATGCTGGCCCTAAAGAGAGAATTGTTTCTTTATCTCCCGTCAATATAACAGCCCAAAATATTGATCAATACTTTCATATTTAGTGACAGCTTATAAGTTATATAGTTACAGAACAATTATTGGATTCATAATGGTTACCAGTGCAAATGACTTTCTCCTACATGTGAGTGATGATGGTCTGAGGGGTAACAAAAGGGACGAAAAAGTCACAAAGTGACATTTATTTATCCAATTGACAACGGCTCACAGTAAATACATACAGCTTCAATGTGCACATTTCTCTGCTTGCTAATTCTCTGGCTCAGGTGTTTGCTCGTATGATGACAAGAAGAGGAGAGTTAGAACTTTTTTTTGTTTTGTTTTAGCTTTCTGCAGCCTCCTTCTTCAGTTCCAGACTCCTACCCAACTCTAGGGGTTCTTTAAATATGACATGAAATAAAGATTCTGTGGTGTTATTGTGTCTTTCTATTTGGCATGCAATGATAATTTTCTTTTGCATAACTGTCAAGAAATGACATTTCATGGAAATGTGCATTTCTAGGCAGATGTAAGAGCTATTTGCTACAAAAAGGCAAATGCTTTATGCAAACAAAAGAGCCCATTATCTATATAGATGGAGAAATATCATCTTCTACCATGAGTTTCTTCACTGGACTATCAACTCCTTGAAACCAGAAAGTGTATCTTATGAACATCTACGATCCCCAACATGTAGGCGACTGCTCGACACATGGTGGGGTCTTGATGAAATGAGCGAGGAGGCAGACAGCTCGGTCACAACGCTGACTCTGTGATCAGAGCCATTTCGCCATCAGAGATTGGTTTCCTAAGAGTTTCTTTTCTGGCAACCCCCTGGGCTACACTCTAGTACAAAGTGGTTTTCTGTGTTAACAGACATCTTTATGAGGATAAGACAAAAAGATTACACTCATGCCAAAAAGTAAGCACTGGAAACATTGTGGCATATTTCCTTCCAGACAAAAAAAGATAATTATATACATGTAATTCAGAAAATTTCATGGGAATATATATTATGAAAAAAATTATGCATGGATTTCAAAATTTTTTTGCACCAAAGAAACTTTTTGGGCTTTAAAAAATTTATTTTATTATTATTATTATCATTTCATGATACAGTTCCATAGACTCCTGGTATTTCCCTTATCCCAGCCCCAATTCCCTCCACCCAAGTGTCTTATATAGCTAGGTTGTTGGTGGCGCTTATCTTGCCGGTGCCTGTTGGACCTTAGGTCTGGGTGCCACACGGACCTATTTTGACCTATACGATGCCACAGTCAGTATTATTTTCCTGTGAGACCAGTGCAAGCCATGGAACTCAGTGAGTTCTCATGAGCTCAGCACATGCGCAGTTCACTGTTGTGCCCTGCAGTCCTAAAGTTTTTGCGACAGTGTACAAAATGGCACCTGACATACCACTACTAAAGTTCTTGATCTGCTAGCCATCAGGTCTGAGGGCTACCCAGACCTGTCTTGTGTGGAACCTGTAAAATGCCACATTGATGCAGTTCACTGAATCAGAAATGAGCTCACTCCCAGCTCGGCGTATGCTCAGTCCTTTCCCTAACCTTTGGCTCCTTAGACAAAATGGTGCCCAATTCGGCTCTAGGGGGCTGACTGGGCTGTGAAATCCACCCTGTTCTTGTACTTTCCTTCTGGGATCTGCTGCTGTGTCTCTGCTCCTGGTCAAATCAAACTCACCCGCAGGACGGACAGTTCTTGGTCTGAGTTCACCTCCCAAGCTCCCAGTGAAAGTCCCTTCCCACCTGGTTGCTGGTGGAGTTCCAGCTGCTGGTGGAGTTCAGATCACCATTTGCTGAATGCCGCTGGGGTATCAGTCACTGCAACGTGGCATCGTTGTGTCCACTGCTTTCCTGTGTCAGTCTCTAGATACCCCTCTGCTGTTGTTCTGTCCTCTCCTATTCCCTGGGATGTGTCCTCTCTGATTCATCCTGATTAAATGTTTTTCCGTCCGTTTGAACATGTCCTCACCCTATTCTGCCATCTTGATTCTGTAAACTGAGCTTTTAACTCTACTTTTCTGCAACAATTTTGAAGTTCTTGTATGATATACACATGAAAAATATATATGGAAATAGAGTGTCTTTGGAACCTACTTTTTCACCTAACAATAACCTATGAGTTTTACCTTTCTGGTTATTAGCCTCTTTGTGTCATGGCTTTCTAATCATTAAAATGAGAACAGCATTGCTGATCTGACGGTGTTCTTGTGACAAGTGAAATTCGTATTAGGTAAGGCCCAGGACAGAGTAAGTCCGCCTGCACAGTTTTGCATGGAAAAGTGCATGCAGACGCCTGTCCAAGTTTATTCTCTACTTGTAATAGTTGGATGTAGATTGCACACTGGCAGCAGGTGGTGCCAAGATGCCCTCACGCTTATTTTGTTTGGCTTGCAGAATTCAACTTCTTGAATTTGACTTTAGAAGTCACACGACAGTTTCTGAGTCTCCCAGTTGTGAGAAACCAGAGTTCTAGGCCTGGCTTTCTGGAAAGGCCGTGGTTGGTTCTGAAGAGCAATTGCTCTGTCCGAGAAGCAGAAGCTCCAAGCTTTCTGGAGAATTCCACCCTCTGGCTCCCTTGCAGATTCACCTCGTCAGTATGGCTCCTTCAGCCTCTAGATTTTAAAGTGCTGTCTTGGAGTCCATGGAATTAGGACATTTGGAGGTACTTCAAAAATGATTGTGGACAAATGGAATTAAATGATAAGTTAATTTTGATGCAAAAATGTTGAAGTCATGCATAATTTTCCCATAATATGTGGTTTCGTGTGTGTGTGTGTGTGTGTGTGAAATTTTTGAAGACCTGCTGATATAGCACTTTACAAAGTTAGTTCACTATACAAGGACACTGTAGGAGACAGGTTTACAGAAAATGCTCCTATCAGTTTTGGTGAAGCAGAATTTCCCAGACCAAAAAACATCCTTTGAAACAAAACATAAAATTGGGGATTTAGAGTAAAAGAAGGGAATAGAAAACATTTATCACAATCTGCAACCTCCCGATAAATTGTGAACCACAACTGAAAATAATTAGCTCACAAGAATTCTTGAGCCGAAATAAACAGTCCAAATATTAAACAAACAGCATATTTGAAAAAAAATCACATACTAAGCTTCCTGATGTCATTTTAAGAAGCAAAAACTTGATGTTTATCGCTTCACCCAGAAGCATATTAAAGAAAACAAGTAAAGAAGTTTGAAACTAGATGCTTGTGTTCAATAGTTTTAAAAATAGGGCTTTGGGAATACTGCCTCTGTGGTTCCTGAATCAACTGCAGTGTTGTGGGTAGACTGGAGCAGAGCACTCCAAGTGGTGAGGATGCTCAGAGGGACTCTGTTAAGATTGGGATAAGGTTTTGAACTAGATAACACCATGAAGCATCATCTGGCTGTTCACTTTGAAACAACCATTTCAAACGAACCTTATTTGGAGGGAGGTAGATACGTACATAGAGACACACGCACACACGCAAAGGCAGAGAAAGCTTTCCTGTGCTGATTCACTCCCCAAATGCTCACCGTGTCCAGAGCTGGGCCAAGATGAGGGCAGATCCAGGAATGCAGTCCAGGTCTCCAACTTGGATGAGAGGCTGCTAAATATTTCTGGCTATCACTATTGCCTCTGTGGTCTACCCTGGCTGGGAACTGAAGCCAAGGAGTCAGCTGCAGGCACTCCACAGCTGGCACTGTCGTTTTAACTGTGAGGCTAAATGACAGGTCTGGATTCTCCGTTTAAAATTTGAAAGAGAATGTGTGAATTCACCTGATAAGAGTGATGCTAACACCAAAGCAACATTAAACTAGATGCTGCGTGTCCTGTGTGTGAAGTGTACTGAAGGACTGTTCTGTGTGGAAAAATGGAAAGCAAATAGAATCATACAAAAGAAGTATAGCAACGTTTAGATCAAAAAGACAGAAGCTGTGAGGTGCTATAATCAAGGTTAGTATCATCTTAAGGGATCCGAGAGGAGCTCTAAAACTTGTTCTTGTGATTTTACAAATTCCTCTTAGGTTCAAAATAAACACGTTTGGAAGACATTAAAGGCATCACTGTGTGAGTTAGCCAGGACTTCCCTGATTACCAACTAGGTGATTTTCTATAGGCTGTAAGTTCAAAGTCAAGGCATCAGGTGGATTGGTTCCTAGCGATAGCTGGGAAGACTTCCTTACCTCTTCTGATAGTTTTCTGGCCATTATTGGAGTTCCTTAACTTTTTCAAGCATCAGCTCAACCTCCCTTTTCCTCTACGCAGGCTTTCCTCTGTGTGTGTGTGTGTGTGTGTGTGTGTGTCTCCGTATTTCCCTTGCTTAATTTTTTTTTTTAAACGAGAGTATCAATCACATTGGATTAGGGGACGACTCTACGCTGGTAAGAACTCACCACAAGGGTGGGGTGCGTCCCTAACACATCAGTAGCTGGAAAAAGCAGTTTATTGGGGTTGGCACTGAGGAGCAGTGGGTTGGGCTACCGCTTGTGACACTGACATCTTATACCAGAGCGTGGGTTCAAATTCTGGCTGTTCCGCTTCACATCTGGTTGCTTGCTCATGTGCCTGGGAAAGCAAGTGCTTGGGATTGCATGAGCCACACTGAAGATTCAGGTGCAGTTTCAGTCCCTGGGCTTCAGTCTGGCTCAACTCCATCTCTTGCATTTATTTGGGGAGTAAATCATTAGATAGAAGATCTCTATGTCTCTCTGTCACTCGGCCTTTCAAAAAATATATATCTTAAATAAAACTAAAAGAAGAAAAGGCAGGTGATGAATTGAAGAAAACCCATCCAAATTATTTATGTTGAAAAATCATAGATGAGACCCAAAGGTCATTGGGTTTCCCTTTTCAAGTTACCAAGGAATTCTTTGTCCTAGATCTGAAATCCCACTTGAGCGTCAATACTGAACTTCCTAGTTACATTTTTCCCGGTGTCTAGGAAGAGGACCACACAAGAGAGGGACAGGAAGGAGTAGCAGTGGGGGAGGTCATCAGGAGGGACGATATTCATAGAGAATTTTCTGTTGGATAGAAGTGATGGTCTCAGAACACCCAGGAGTGCCAGAAAGGAAAGCAAATCCCACACTCAAAAAGAAAATCCTCAGCCCCGAAACAGGAGCACTTCAGCAGGAGAACAGTGGTGAGTGAGGCCAACATCTGTGTCCTCTTTCTCCCAAGGTTACAATCTGTCCAACAGCAGGGTCGAGGGGAGTCGGGCTGTCATGGTCTTAGCTTGCCCAGCACCTTGCATGTTGCCTGGCTCATTAACAGTGCTCTGTCCACATCAGTGAAAAAGAATTGAATAGAATATTCCAGGCTGACCCATGGAAAATGACCAGTCCTGCTTACCCATGGAAGTGGCCCTGGGTTGGCCGGACCACAGATCTGTACACATGTGATACACACCGCGTTCAGAAAAAATGGCACAGCTAGGAACTTGAGAGTGTCCCCGCAGTTAGAGAACAAGCAGCAGTATTCTGACTGTAGGAGTGGAGTCTTCCACTCTGTAGCAGCATTTCATGCTTTCTCAAAAGGAGGAGAGAATATTAACACAAAGGCCACTTTTCCAGACTATCCGTGACACACAAGTGGCCCAGGGTCAGGTTGTCCTGAGCTAATTCCTTCATCTCATCATTGACAGCTGCATGAATTGGGGCATGCTGCTTAGTGTCTCAGTGCCTCAGATGCTGAATCAGGACAGCAGTATCTCATCTTAGCATTACTGAAAACAGTCAAGTGGAATCAGGTGGGAACTAGAGAGTTGGAACAAATGAATGGGAATGATTCAGAATAGGAAATGAACCATGCTACGTTTTTCATTCAGGTATCCTATACCTTTGTTGCAGACTTTCTTACTACTTCAGTCATGATTCCAAGAATACTTATTGAGTTCTTATAATTAGCAAGAAAAAAATTAGAAAAAACTATTACCTTTTCTGAGTTCTTTCTTAGGAATGCATGGAAAGTCATTATTATTTGCTTTTTAAAATTTTGATGAGCGCGTATTGTCAAGTTTCCTGTGAACTGGTTTTCAGAATAGTGACAGAAAGTTTGTAGTCTTTCATACTGCCAACAAATTTCAATTAAGTGACTTTTTTGTGGAGGTCAACATATTTTTTTCTTTCCATGCTTCACAATAAAGTGTAGTGTATATGCCATCATGCGAAACAAATTGAAAGGACTGCACCTCTTAGCTCACGAAAGGAATAGCTCTTCAGACATACAGCCATGTGGATGGGGAAGAGAGTGATTAGCAAATATTTACATCAGTCTCTCCAAAGAGGCATTTCTTTTGACTTTTAAAATCACATAAATTATGTAAGGCCTTTAGCCCACAGCTAAGGAAAAAAACATGTCGGTAAGTTTTGCTAGCAAAGGACTCCATGGTGGGAATATGCTTTTATTATTTCCTGGCATTTAAGTCAGCATTCACAAAGCACAGGAACATGAACATTTACTGGGCATTAACTACGTGCCAAACACCGAGCAAAGCATCTACATTCCTTGTGATATTCACGGTGAGTCTTTGAGGTACTTGCTTTCCATGTGTTCAGGTTACAGATGGGGAGAAATGAGACTTAAGGCACTGGGAATGACCAGACAGAATCCTAAGGGACTGAATCGAGTTGATATGTCTGTTCCAACTGTGTGTAATAGCTGGGAACATATCTTATGCAAAACATTGTCCTAGTAATTAGACCATATCTTGGCTACTTTTTCGAATCTCTAAATGATTATGGCTTAAAAGTGAGTTTCATACGTATACTGTACTTACATTGTGTGATAAGTATGCCATGAGGTTTTCTGCCTAGCTTTGAGCAAGGCATAATGCAGGAGGCCCACCAGGATAGTGCTAGCTTTCCATTCAAAAATTGAACATGCGTTCCTAATATGCAAATATATTTGTAGATAAATTAGACATACAAAATTGCCCAAAACCAAAGGGTTTTTAAAAGCACAGAATGCTGGGTTCTGTCCTTAGAATTTCCATTTCAGTTGCTCTGAACTATAACTTTTTAAAATTTATTTTTTTAAATAATGATTACATGGTTAATTAGGGTGGGAAGGATCGAGGCCCAGGGAAAACTGGGTGAATTCATTGCTTCCAAATTTGCTATTTCTTCCCATTAAACCCTATAACTTGATGGCTATTAAGTTCCTAGCTAATCTAAGAATCACTGGATTGGACAATTACCACACACACCTGGTGAACAAATGAAGACATGTGCTTTAAAATGCTAGACAGGGTACAAGTAAGCTAAATATTGATGTTTAAATAGGAATTTATTGGTATCAGTTATTTACATGTAATAATGTAACTTACGCACAGCATTGATAAATGATGAACTTGTAAAAGGTTTAATTTACAGAGATTAGAATTCCGGTATGTCTAATGGTAGTGTCTGAAACATGACAGATATTTTCAGCCAATCTTCGCCCATTCACCTTTGCTCTAAATTGGCTGTTTTTCCCAGCTTTTTTCTAATCAACTTAAAGACAGTCTTTCATTATATTTTCAATTTAGAAGCTATTTCTTTCTTTTAATATTTACTTATTTTTGATATTGGAAAAGCAGATGTATAGAAAGAAGAAGAGACAGAGAGAATGATCTTCCATCTGTTGGTTCACTCCCCAAATGGTCACAAGAGCCTGAATTGAATAAATCTGAAACCAGGAACCAGGAGTTTCTTCCAGGTCTCCCACATGGGTTCAGGGTGCCAAGCACTTGGGTCATCCTCCTCTGCCTTCTCAGACCATAAGCAAGGAGCTGAATGGGACGTGGAGCAGCCGGGAAAGGAACCGGTGGCTAGATGGATGCCAGTGCTTGAAAGTAGAGGATTGGCCTGTTGAGCCATGGCACCTGCCCCAAGCTATTTCTTTTTAATATCTCATAACTGTATCTGATTTTGTAAATAGTAAATAAATGCACCTGTGTGTCAATGGAACAAGAGTGTCAAAATTATATCTAATTTCTGGAAGAAGGCTCATTACATGAGAGAGTAGTACATTGGTAAAATTGGATTTGCCTTCCTCCTCCTCTTCCTTTCTCGCTCTTCTTCTTGACTTTGTTGCATTCCTCTTCCTGCCCACCAACCTCTAATATTCCTTGTGTTTTGTTCATATGTCTTGCTTTTTCTTTTAATATTAGCTAAGATGTGAGGCTGATATATGAGTGACAGCAGACATGTTCACATTAAAAAGGGAACTATTGAAGCATGGAAGGCACCCATCATTCAGCATCCAAAGAGAGGAGACAACCTTGCTTGTATGCCAGGGGTACGGTTGATACATAAAGCCAACTACCTTCTCAGTGCCCCCAGTCACAGAGCTAGTTCCATTAACCCAGCTTCTTCCCAGAGAATACAAGGAGCAAAAAATGTTTACAGCTGCCACTCAGGATTCATGGCAGAGATATCTTAGTAAGTAGATTCAATCCCACTCCAGAGCTCAAACTTACACAGATGGCAGACCACAGGGGGCTTGAGGATCACAGGGATAAGGCATACTGCATGACATGCACCCCGGAGAAGCCAAGCATTGCCTAGCAGATGACTCTGGGAGGCCTCCTGGAGAGTGTGCACTCAGGTTGCAAATCTTATTTGGTTGGCACTCCAGCCTTTGCTGGGCACAGTTTTATCCCAATTTTAAAAATGTTTGGAAAATACTTGCCTCGTTTTGGCCTTGTTTCGTTTCTCGTCCTTGAACTCCTGTCACTACAGTGTCAATATGAACCGAATCATAATGCAAATCAAAGGAAATACAGCAATACCTACTTTACAAATGAGTGTATGAGCTGACAAAGAGCCCCAGAAGGGGAGATGACTGGAAAGTGGCAGAGTTCCAGGCAAGAGCAATGGGAAAAACAATCAACTCAGAGGTTTTCTGTCTCCTGCTACAAAAAAAATAAAAAAATAAAAATAAAAATAATCAGTGACCGAGGGGTCATTGGGCAAGCAACCGAGACATCTACAAGATGCACAAAGGCCTGTTAGTGATCGAGCTACTGACATCCCAGCAATCCATACTACACAGCCAACGTGCCTACAGCTGGTGAAAATCACAGGAAACATGTCAGGCTACAGCACCAGCTGGGGCTGCTACTCTCAGCTAAAGTGTTTGAACAAAGCTCCTCTCGGTGAAAATCATGGCTACATGGTGTGCCCCTGCTGCAAGAGCGCCCGGGCCCGATGCGGGAAGCATCGTTCAGCAGGCAATAGCATGAAACAGGACAGAGCTGGATCCAGGCAGGAAAAGCAGCAAGAGCAAGACTCACCTGGCTGACAATGAGGCAGGAGGAAAGAACCAGAAGGAGACAGACATGAGGGACTTTTACTGGAAGCCTCACTGTAATTTGCCAGTGGAAATGCGTACGTGCTGGCTGCTACTGCCGTATGAAACAACTTCACGACACAGCTCCTTCCCTGAGGATTAGGTGGGAAGCGGTGGATGTCTACTTCATTTTTACGGTGCAGTTGGACTTGTCTAGGTTCGTTCCAGACAGTACGGTTCCATTTTTTTTTTTAAAGAATGCTGTTTCTTTTCCAAGTGAGCTACTTGAAAATCAATGTCCCAGTGTGTACTAGGTAGCTATATTTCCAAAAACGTGAGTAAGTGAAGTCTCTAAGCAACGGATGTGCACAAATTCGTTCTCCTCTGCTATGAATATGAAAGACAGGCTCCTTTGCAATTTAGAAACATTATCTAATTGAAGATACAAATCTTGAAATGTCTTCTCTCACTATCCTTATTTCTCTCTCCTCTCTCTCTCTCTCTCACACACACAGAGATTACACACACAAGATTTTTTAGGTCAACTGCACAGTGTTCTACCAGAAAAAGAAAAAAAATTAAATGAAAATAAAAGCAGGAATAAAGAAAGATAATCACTCAGTCTAGCTGAAGGAGGCCTTACAAGAAGAAGAGTGAGGAATTGCAGGGCAATTTCCCCAAACTCCAAGCAAAGTTACATTTCTTGCACTTTCAAAATGGGAAAATAGCATTTTAACAACATTTGAAATCATTTTCGATAAAAGATAAATGACTCCAAATCCTACTATCTTAATGTATCTAACTATTGTAACAAATTTCCCAGAATTTAACAAATTATTTTACACAATTAAAATCATTTCTAGGGCCGGGCGCGATAGTGTAGTGGTTAAAGTCCCCGCCTTGCATGCGCCAGGATCCCATGTGGTCGCCGGTTCTAATCTCGGCAGTCCTGCTTCCCATCCAGCTCCCTGCTTAGGGCCTGGGAAAGCAGTCGAGGACAGCCCAAGCCTTGGGACCCTGCACCCGCGTGGAAGACCCGGAAGATCTCCTGGCTCCTGGCTTCAGATTGGCTGAGCTCCAGCTGTTGCGGCTCACTTGGGGAGTGAATCATCGGACGGAAGATCTTCCTTCCTGTATCTCCTTCTCTCTGTATATCTGCCTTTCCAATAAAAATAAATAGATCTTTGAGAATAAAAATCATCATAGACCAACTCTATTGGTTTTCCACATATATTATTCCCTCTCTGTTTCACTTAATAAACATTTTTCATTTCAAATAGTTTCAGCCAATAATGTGAAAAAAAAATTATTAAAAAAAAAACCCACCAGGAAATTCACAGAACTGGAACAGGAAAGGCTAATACATAAAAACGTAGTAATCAGGAAAATGAAAATGTCAAAGAGATGTATTATTTGATAACCATTAGATTAGAAAAGCAAAAGCAGTATAGCTATCACGTGTTTAAGAGGAGATGGTGGAATTAACACCGATGCTGTTGCAGAGCATTTCAAAGTATAAGGTAGAACGAAAGTTGAACATATCCCACTGCCCACTCGCTCTGCCCTCCGGTCTGTTCTCCAGGACAGTCCTGCTACACAGAACTTCCTGTGGTGGTGGAAAGATTTTCTGCTGCGTAATATGGTAGCTGTTAGCATCATGTGGCGAGTGAGCGTATGAATGGGCCAGTGTGATTAAGAAACTGTAATATACATTTTAATGATGTGAATTTAATTCTCAATGTCTCTGGCAGTATGTGTGCACCCGTTTTAAACTGGTTTTAAGTAGAATTATCAGTTTTAAAGTAGAATTATCAGAACGGAAGGTTTTCATTGTTTGACATTTTGCTAATCTACAATGCGTACAATTCTATTTTTTTCTTATAATGTGCTTTTTCAACTAACAGAGTTTATTAACTTTGTTAATTTTTCCGTATGCTTTTTTGGTTTTTGCATTTGTATATCTTTTTTTTTTTTTTTGTCTATTGCCTTTGACGATTTCGTCACAAGATTTATTTATTTTATTTGAAACGCAGAGTTACAAAGAGAAGGAGAGTGGGAGAGATATATAAAGAGAGGAATCTTCCACCTGCTGATTTATTCTCCCGATGGCTACAATGGCCAGCCCTGGGCCAGACCGAAGTCAGCCACCAGGGTCTTTTTTATTTTGTTTGGCAATAGTTCCTAATGAGTTTAGATACCCTACATTTTCCTTATAATTTATGTCCTCTAGAATTTCACAATTTTTCCACTGTATTTCTCATAAATATTAAAATAATGTTATATTTGGAACAGGAGTCAAGGTGTAGTAAGCTAAGCCTTTGTCTATTGTGGCAGCATCTCATGTGGGTGCTAGCTTACATCCTGGCTGCTCCATTTCTGACCCAGCTCCCTGCTTATGGCCTGGGAAAAGAAGCAAAGGTTGGATCAAGGCATAGGCCCCTGCCTCATGTGGGCGACCATGAGGAAGCTCCCGATTCCTGGCTTCAGATCAGCTCAGCTCTGGCCAATGTGACCATTTGGGGAGTGAACCATGGATGGGAGACTGCCGTCTTTCTTTCTCTCTGTAACTCCGTCTTTCAACTAAAAACAAACTAAACCTTGGAAAAATATTTTTGTATTTTCATTTTTAGTTTTACTACTTGAAAATTGGTTCAGGTCAGTAGTATCAATTATGTATAAACTAAGCTACTGTTAAAATGAAGAGGCAAACACAGGGTTTTTCCATGGGTAGAATACACAAACATGCTTGTCCAAAATGTGAAAAATTCAGTTAATTCTTAAGGAAGAGATTGGGCAAGAATAGCTGCTCATTTATTGAAATGTTGTTTGCTAAGTACTTTTTTAAAAAAGATTTTATTTATTTTTATTGGAAAGTCAGATATACAGAGGAGAGACAGGGAGGAAGGTCTTCCATCTGCTGATTCACTCCCCAAGTGGTTGCAACGGCCAGAGCTGAGCTGATTTGAAGTCAGGAGCCAGAAGCTTCTCTTGGGTTTCCTGTGCAGGTGCAGGGTCCCAATGCTTTGGGCTGTCCTTGATTGCTTTCCCCGGCCACAAGCAGGGAGCTGGATGGGAAGTGTGTCCGTGGGAACATGAACCGGTGTCCATTTGGGATCTCGGTGTGTGCAAGATGAGGACTTTAGTCACTAGGCTACTGTACCTGGTTCTGCCAGATGTCTTTTGAAAATTTTAATTAACAGGAAACCTTGTTGATTTTTTCAGATTTATTTTTATTTTAAAGACAGAGTTACGGAGAGAGAGACGAGAGACAAAGAGCATAAGATCATCCATCTGCTGCTTCACTCCTCAGATGGCTGCAATGGCTGGAGCCGGGCTGGTCTGAAGCCAGGGGCCAGGAGCTTCTAGGTCTTCCATTTGGGTGAAAGGTCCCAAGGCTCTGCTGTTTTCCCAGGCCATAAGCATGGCGCTAGATTGGGAAGTGGAACAGCTGGGACAAACAGCCCATGGGATGCCAGGAGGGGAAGGATTCGCTTGTTATTGCCACCATGCTGCTTCCTTTTTCTTTTTTTAATTTCTGGAGTTTGAGTTCTTTTCCTAGTATGTGCAATCACTTTATACACATTCTTTCCCTTTTAGGGATATGCAGGATCTCAAAAGTTCATGGCGAACAGGTAAAATGGGAAAAGCCGCATGGATTTCAAAATATATTTGCACCAAAATCACTTATCTTTAGATTTTTTTTCCCCAGCATTTGGAAGTTTCCCCATACACCCTAAGTCAATGTCAGGCAATAGCAGTCACTCACACTTGAGGAGGTTAAACCCTGCTGCTTCCTGTGGGTGGCTGCACTCCTCTTTGCTAACTTCTCTGCCTGTGTGTGTTCATCATTTTAGTTTGTAGTCTCAGATTCAGCTGGAACTTGTCTGTAAGCTCTCGAGTTATTTGCCTCTGAACTATAAGGGCAGCTATGACATTTTCGGAGGTGAATTCAATCAAACATCTTAGTTAACTCCTTGGACCGCTGGTGTATTTTCCCTGTATTACCTTTTAACAAACTCAGAGCTCTTTAATGGCCCTGGCTTGAGTTAGAATCCAAGTAGGAAACAAGGATGAAATGAGGAATGTATATTTACACCGAAGCTAACCATGCTGCTGAGGGTGGCAAAGGGGATCACTAAAGAACTTGAGGCTGACTGTCTGGTACTTTCACTGTTGATGAGCCTAAAGGGTGAGAGGAGGGGTGGGGAGGTTCCAGAAATCTGTGAGGAGAAGCAATTGGAGAGTGCAGTCCCCGCCACCCCCCCGCCCCCTCGCCCAGGAAGCACAGTGACCTACAGGTATAGAATGCAGCCAGTTCAAAGAAACCTCATGGGCAAGAAACAGGAGAATATATGTCCTGAACTCACCCCTTTCCTTCCAAAACTTTTCCAAGGCTTCCCATCAAATAAGATCATTTAAAAGCCAGAAGACAGGAAATCCCAGTGATACAGAAGATGAAGAGGGCAATCAGTGGCTCTGGAGTGCCAAAGTAGAGACATCCAACACACGAGTTTACAGCATAGTCTCTGTTCTAATTCCTCTTCCCATACGACTTTTCAACTGTGAGCAGCTTAGCAATGAAGTTGGAAAAACTCCCTAAGGGAAGCCATTGCATCGTCATGTTCCACCCATCAGTATATTCTTCCTTCCTACCTGGAGATTTCTCTTACTTTCCTGTGGTCTTATTTATACATTTAAGGGAGGGGGATTTATAGATTTTACACAGTTTATGAGTCTTGTATGTTTTTGGAGTATTACTCCTATTTCCAGAACCAGAAGGCATAGGTTGTCCAATCTTATACAACCGTTACGGTGTAGAAACTATTATTTTTAAGATGAGGAAATTGAGATTGCCAGCAAACTACTCCATTGGAAGACTGGGCTTCAGAAGACTGGGCTGGGAAACCCAAGTGCTCCTGGGAGCAGGAAATGTGGATTAATCAGGGAAGCAGGGAGGGTTTAAGTGGAAGGAAGGGTCATCAACAACCATTGTACTTGCAGGTGGGTGAGGGGGCTGAGACTGAGCAATACGAATGGGGTAAACTGAAGGACCTTTCTGGGTCAGACCAATGTATCAACCCACATAGGAGATCTGAGCATGCATCACCACTGATCACCACCCACTGGCACACACTAAAGCTAGGGCTGGGAGCCTACCTGGCAAGGCTAGTTCACAGTACCTGCAATGAGAGTTGGAACAGGGGATGGCTAATGTTAGGTTGGGCCATGACACTAACTAGCATGTGAGAGAACCAGATCTGGGGGCAGATTTTGTGGGGGGATATATGGCCCCATCCAGGTGGAACTGCAATTTCCATTAGTTTGTCTAAGAACTGGGAGTAGTGATGGGCTGAGCTAGGCATGACCATGGAACTCTCCATCACTCATGGGTACTTGGTTTGGGAACAGGCCAGGCTGGTCAAGGCTGCAGCACCCACCCCACAGGCACACCCAAGAAAGGTGTGGGCTGGGCTGGGACACAACATTCACCAGCTCATACAGATGCCAGGGCAGAGGGGGTAGACTATACCGGGTAAGGACCTGGCACCCACTGGTACATGTAAGATCTGGTTCTGGGAATGGGCCTGGTGGGGGAACTTGGGAGACACCCATGGGGCATAGTTCCCTCTGATGAGTATCACAGAGTAAGTATGATTCAAGCCTGGGTGTTGGGCAGGCTGGGAAAGGTAGCTCCACCTGTCAACATGTGTGTGGGTTGGTTATGGGGGGTGGGGACTGGGTAGGGCTGGACCAAATCTTAGCATACTGGCATGTGCAGAGCCAGGCTGGAATGTAGGTCATCCTAACCTATGATATCACACCTACTGGTTTGCATGAGTCAGGGATGGGAGCAGACTGAACAGGGCTAGTCTGCAACACCCAGCAACAAGAGTCAGGACTGGGGAGTAGGCTGGGATAGGTATCCGTTGACAAAGGCCAAGGGGTTGGGTTTTGTTGAGCTAGGTTAGAGCAACCACTGGCATGCACAAGATCTGTGGCTAGGAACAGGCCTGGTTAAGGAGCTAAAGGAATGCCCTGGCTGGGTTGTGGTTTCCATTGGTGAGTACGAGAGCCAGAATGGGGGTAGTGATCAGGGTTGGATATGACTGCAGTGTCCCTCGGCATAAGGATGGACTGGGTCTGGGGTGTGCCAGAATGGGCTAGACTGCAGTACCCACTGTTACTCATGAGAGCCAGGGAGGGCTTAGGACAGGTTGGGATAGGTCTCAGTACCTGCTGAACCACATGAGATCTGTGTCTGGGTATGGACCAGGTGTGTCTTGGCTGTAACACCCAATAGCAAGAACCAGAATGGATGTGGGCTGGTTGAAAAAGGCTCCAGTTCCTGTCAGGACAGAAAATGGACTGGGCTAAGGAACCAACAGTGTGCAACAGATCTGCCACTAGGAGGAGATCTGATAAAGGAGCTTGGGGAACTCCTCTGCCAGGATACAGCCCCTGAACCACCACTGGGAGCAGGCTGGAACTGGCCAGATATGGTATTTGCCAGCATAAGTATAGGTCAGATGTGGGGGTAGGTTAGGCTGGGCCAGTTTATTACACCAATTGACACATCTGAAAACCAGAATGGGGTGCAGAACAGACTGGGTTGGGCTGCAGCACCAGCCAGTTCACATTGGGGTTGGTACTAGGGGCTGGCTGGGCTGGGGTAGGCTGCAGTACCCACCAGGATGAGCTGGAACAGGGGGAAGACTGGGCCAGGCCAGGTTACATCACCTACTGGGAGATGCCAACATGAGGTGGAAACTGCTGCAAACTGGGCTGTAACACCCTCTAGCACATGTGAGACTTTGTGGTGGGGTACAAGCTTGGTAGAGGGGCACCAAGGACTCTACTGCCGGGCCACTGCTTCCACTGGTGAGCGTGAGAACTGGGATTTGGGTCTGACCAGGCCAGGCAGGGCAATAACCTGTTGGCCTACTTGTGAACAGGGTTGTGGCGAGAGCCGGACTGGGCTAATTGCACCCACTGGTGCATGCATGAGCCAGAGTAAGTGCAAGCTAGTAGGGCTTTGCTGCAGCACCGGCTGGCAAGTGTTTGGACTGGGGGCAAGCTCTGTCAAGCTAGACTGCAGAACCACCTGGAGAGTGTAAAATCTGGGCCTGGGAGTGTGCCCAGTAGGAAAACTGTGGGCACCTCTCTGATGGGCTGCAACTACCACGGGTGAGCATGAGACCAGGGTTGGGGGGTGGGCCTGGCTAGACGGATGGTGACACCCGTGAGCATGAGTGTGGGCTGGATAGTGGGGTTGGTTGGGTTGAACTATGTTTCAGTGCCAAATGCGGTATATGAGAGCTGAGTGGGATGTGGGACAGATTGGACCATTCTGTTGAACATACTGGCATGTACAGGAACCAGGGGTGGGGTTGGGCCTATGGGTGTTTCTGGGGGTGACTCCAACTAAGCTGCAGTTCCCACTGGCATATATGAGGGTCAAGTGTGTAGTGGATTAGGTGGGTCTGTGCTGCAGCATTCATTGGTTTGTGTAAGAGATGGGGCTGGAGACAGAACTAATCCAGCAAATGCAACTACTAGTGTGTGCACAGGCTGATGTGGGTGACAGACTGAGCAGGACCCTATACTGGCAAGTACACACACAAAAGTAGCTCTGGATTTGCCCCAGCTGGACCACTGAACTCAGAGCTCTAACTATGGGTAGAATTGCAGGATCTGTGGTCTGACCATGGAGTCCATGTATTAGAACTGGGCCTCTTCATTGGCTTACATGGAGCAGTGGATGGTATGCCCACATGCACATGGAGAATCTGGCGGTCCACTGGGGCCTGCAGGGGACATCTGGTTCCATAGCAAAGGATGGAGGGCAGAACAAAGAGGTCAAGTACCTAGCCAAGCATAGACAGCAAATATCTGGGTGAATGGAGACTCTGGGGTGGGCTATATCATCCAATGGACCTTGGAAGGATTTCCTCAAACTTGGATGGTGAGATCAACAGCATTTCAGAACTATTGAAAGCACTTGAAAAGAACCCTGGGAATATGCTCCACATATGGAAGCCCGGGATGGCATAGAGTGGCCGTCCCCCACCCCCAGATACTCAGGCTGTTGGGAGTCTGGCTGAGAATTTTTCACTTCTCTCCTCCTTTCCTCCAGGTACAGGAAGAAGAAACTTTGGAAATAATGTTCTCACCCACTTTCCCCTAACTCTCGACCCTTCTTACCCTAACCAATTATGTAAACACCAAAACTAAAATTTAAAACAAAGCGGCAACAAGAAACAAAAGCTGAGAGGGAAAAAAAAAAGATGAAGTATAAAGTTACAAAATAAAAAAATAATCTAAAAAAGAATACTATAGATTCACTAATAAAAAATGTGTATCAGTCAGCTTTTCATTCCTAAAATACCCGAGAGGGGCTTCTTGTATAGGAGCAGGTTTATTCTGACTCTGTGATTGGAGACTCACAGTTCAAGACTGGGTGGTCTGATGCAGGCTGGAGACGGCAGAACAAGTTGGAAGAACAGTCACATGGTGAGCCGGGAGCCGAGACACGCAAAGGGAGCAGGCTTGGCTTTCATAGCGCATCTTCTTTGGAGAACTCCCCATGGAAGGGAAGCTCCCTGTGATCTAGAAAGACCTCGCACTTCTCAGATGGTACCACTGCCGAACAAGTGTCTCCCCTTAATGCAAAAACAAATGACTTAAGACTTTGAGGTTTAAATGTCTCCGTGAGTTTAGAGAACCATGTCCTGTTCCAATCATAATAGACTAACGTTTAAAAAATGTAGGATATCCATCTGACGTTGATTCGTCCATGGAAGTGATCATTAAGGAAGAAAACAAGATAGATCTAGGTCACTCACTTTCTCTTGGATAACACAGGGCTGTTTTCAGATAGTTTGAGCATTGGCAACTACACCATTTTATCTTAAAACAGAATCAAAAACCTGTGTGTTGATAAAAGGGTCCACATTTATAGCAGAAAATAGCACTGTTTAAAATTGCAGCAAATTACAGTCTAGATGAAGACCTGGGTGTTAAGAATTGTGGATCTAGAGAAGACAATCTTATTCCGGATTATGCTGAATCACGCTAAACAACTGCTTCAGATGCAGAAGCGATTAGAAATGTTTTATGTAGATTGAGTCAGTTACATTTCAATGCTTTTAAAACACTTTGCGGGCCCGGCGGCGTGGCCTAGCGGCTAAAGTCCTCGCCTTGAAAGCCCCGGGATCCCATATGGGCGCCGGTTCTAATCCCGGCAGCTCCACTTCCCATCCAGCTCCCTGCTTGTGGCCTGGGAAAGCAGTCGAGGACGGCCCAAAGCTTTGGGACCCTGTACCCACGTGGGAGACCCGGAAGAGGTTCCTGGTCCCGGCATCTGATTGGCGCGTACCAGCCCATTGCGGCTCACTTAGGGAGTGAAACATCGGATGGAAGATCTTCCTCTCTGTCTCTCCTCCTCTCTGTATATCCGGCTTTCCAATAACAATAAAATCTAAAAAAAAAAAAAAACCACTTTGCGAAAGTGAACAAAAGTTCTGTTTTGTGGAGAAATCAGTTGAGAAAGTAGGCAAGCAGAAGAAAAAATCCTGGATTGTAAAATGTTTCATTCTGCTTGAAAGACTAAAAATAATCGGGGGGAAGGTGGAACCCAGACGCAACTAGTATAGTCTGAACACTCCATACATCTTGGACAGCGATTTAGAAAACATCACTGAAATGGAAAGCAACAGTGATAGAATTAAAAAGTGTAACCACTTCTTAAAATAAGTAAAAAGAAATTTTCAGAGTACATGTATTTAACAATATAATTTGGGGAAATGCTAAATTGTGAAAACTTTAGTGGACTGACTATACTAGACCACATTTTCAACATTTTGTGATCCTCAAAATGCACATTTTATTGACTACCAGGGAAATTTGCCTTATAATGTACCTTAAAAAGAAGGAACACACATTTTATATATTATAAATGAAGAGACAGTTTAACTGAAAATGTTTGATAAAGGCACATATGTGAATCCTCAGCATGTGTATCAAGTATCAGAGTTGGTTAGTAACTAAGCTTTATTTCACTCTGCTAGTGAACTTCATGTGTCTATTGGAAACTACACATGAACTAGATGGTGTTTTAATCGTCTTAAAATCTAAAATGTGAATGATGGGTGGGCACTACAGCAAGCTTGCTGCTTGAGATGTTCACAGTCCACATCCAAGTTCCTGTCTGAGTCCCGGCTATTCCTCTGTGCTTCTCATCCAGCTCTTTGCTCGCATGTCTTGGAGGCAGTGGCTCACGTTCCAAGCACTGGGATCCCTGACACCCAACGTGAGAGACCTGGGTGGAGTTCCTATGCACCCTGGGAGACAGCAGGTGTTGGTTCAAGACATTAGGTCCCTGTGACCACATGGGAGATCGGGATGAAGTTCTGGGCTTATGGTGTTAGTCCAGCTCAGCCTTAACTTTTGTGGCATCTGGGGAGTCAACTAGTAGAATGGAGATCTCTCTGTTTTTGTCTTTGTATCTCTACCTTTGAAATAAAGAGAAAATCTATTTTTAAAGAAATGAAACGCATCAAAAATACAGTGGTTGAAATTCTAAACACGGCAGCTTTCTAACGCCTTTAAAATAGAATAAAGTTATAACAGCAATTTCTCAACTCAAATGCTAATTGAAATGGTATTTCATTAAAACCCCAGTCATTACTACCTAGTTTCTGTATTGGGTTTTCTGTTGATATATATCACCCTTGTCCAAGAACGTACCCCCTTCTGTCACTACAGTGTTGAAACCGAAACCAAAGATAATTCTTTATAGAAGCATTTTGTAGAATAAGAGTCTTTATGGGAGTCAGCCTAGATCAGGACTCTAGCATGTGCTACAACTCATTTTTAGACATCAAATATTCAGAAAGAATATTTCAGATCAGCACTTGGGCAATAAGACCAAAGGGATTTTTCCGTACTGCTTCTGATCTTTTCTAGGTCAGCAAAAACACAATATATTTTTGGCATTTTACTGAAATATTGTACCTTTCCTTACATTATGTTAGACAGCTATGAATAATTAATGAAATAGTCCATTATATGTTAGCATTGTATTCTTTGTCGTTAGCCTAAAAGCTTTTTAGAAAGATACACTATTTTTATTTTCAATTTACTTTTAAAAGATTTATTTATTTATTTGAAAGGCAAAATAACACTAGCAGAGAGCAAAAGATTCCTTCTACCAACTGGTTCACTTCTTAAATGGCTCTCAGGGCCAGGCTGGGCCAGGCCAATGCCAGGAGCCATGATTCCTTCAGCGTTTCCTGTGTGGATAACAGGGGTACCCAAACTAGGACCATCTTCCGCTGGTCACATCATCAGGGAACTGGGTCAGAAGGATTTCTTTCTCTGGATGATAGAGTAACAGGAAGAGAGAAACATTGGTATTTTGTCAGCTGCTTCATCCCCCCAAGTGTCAGCATGTCCAGGGAAGGTTCAGACCAAGGCTAGTCACTAGAAACTCCACCAAGGATCCTGTGTGGTGGCAGGAATCCAGCCATGATGCATTATGAGCAAGCTGAGTAAGAAGCCAAGCAGGGGCCAGTGTGACAAAGCCAGCCTCCCGTATCAGACAGAGTGCTGCTTGAGTTCCAGGTGCTCTGACACCTGTCCTTGTTGATGATGCACTTGGGAAGGTGGCAGAGAATGACCCAAGTCCATAAGCCTGCCACCGGTCTGGGAGACCTGGACCGATGGGGTCCCTGACTCTGCTTCAGTCTAGTCCAGTCCTGGCTGTCGCAGCCAGGTGAACCAGGAGACAATCTCTTTCTATATATCTGTCACTCTGTCTTTCTTAATGTAAAATAAAGAAGAATGCAATATAATTAATACTTGAGAAGGCACTACTTCACTACAATGCTGGCCCTGCACCCCTATTTTTAAAAATTAATTAATTTATTTGAAAGTTATAGAGAAGGGGGAGAGACAAGAGTGAGATCATTCACCTGTTTGCTCATTCTCTGGATGTCTCAAACACCTCAGTTGGGTCAGGAGCATCTTCCAGGTACCCCATGTGGGGTGTAGGGGCCCTAAGACACTAACTGGTGTGCCTAAGGGATGCTGGTGTGATAGGCTGTCGCTTTACTTACTATAACTCAACACCGGTCTCTGCACCCCGATTGTTTAACATATTTAAAAGACACTTGTTTTAGAAAGTAAGGAATGGTCTACATTGTAAAGTAAGTGTGCCCTCACCTACAAACCAAATTTGTATGTTAAGCCTGTACATGATTCAAGCTGCTACGTAATATTATTTACAGATGAGCCTTTAGGGTTACATGAGAGTTGATTGAGGTCATGAGGTAGGGATGATGGCATTGGTTCTCTTACACTGAAAGATGCTGGAGGGCTTGTTGTCTGTCTCACTCCACTGCAGGAGGACACAGCTGAGAGGTGGCCATCTGCCAAGACTCGAGAGAGTATTCACCAGAACCAAGTCCTGCTGGCATCTCAACGTTGGATGTCTAGCTTTCGGGACCGTGAGGAAATTCCGCTTCATCTGTAGTCTAAGTGGACTGCTGCACCCAGCACGTGGAAGTCGTTTTGACGCTGGATAATGCAAGGCAACCAGAAGAGCTTCGAGGTACAGGGCAGAAATGAGGATGGTCAAGTGAATTCTGGTGATGTTTTAGATAGAAAAGAGGAGTATGTTTTAAAAGCCAAAGGAAAGATGATTCTTACATAAAGTGGTAAAAAATTTGTCGAAACTATCCTTGTTTTAATTTTTTGAAGACAAAAAATTGCAAGCAATTGAGTTAGATGCTTAAGCCAAGGAGATTTCTAAGCAAACGCTGAAGGAATTACTTGATTTTTGAGTGCTTATGCTAAAATGCAAAAGGAGAGAGCGCTCTAAAGAAGAAATCCTTAAGAAAAAAAATACATCACAATTACAGGTCTAGAAAATTCTCAGCCTACCAATGTTGTAATAGAAGGTAAAACTTATTCTGGGGAGAATTCCAAGGGCATGGCTGGATTTTGTGGCATATATGAGTTGAGACACTGCCAGTTTGGACAGAAGAAGAGAAGGGATGAAGAAAGGAGATTGGCTGTCACATTTCTCAGGCTTAACTGGGAGGATGATAGAGCTACTTGGTTGTCTGTGCAATTCCTTAAACAAGGAAAATTCATTCTGAAGGTGATTCAGAGAACAAACATCATCGTCACTGCTTTGGTTTCAGCGGTCTTGGTGACCCCCATCTAAAGCTGCAGGAGCAGAGCCGCGGGGTGAAGCCACGGGGGTGAGATCCCACCCTGAAGTCACAGGCAAGACTCTGTCACCTTGGTGAACCTGGCAGGCCAAGCACCAAACCCAGGAGGATCGTTCTCAAGCTGTCAGACCTAAAGCAATTTGTCATGGTATGCTTTGGCCTTGATTCAGACCTGCCACTGTTCCCTTCTGCTTCATTTCCCTTTCGAAATGGGTGTGTCTACCCTGAAACTGTCCCATCCTTACAGTTTAGATGCATGGGACTTGTCACAAGGCTGTGTCCAGAGAGGGAATTTGCTTTGTCATCTGTTATGCTCTGACGCTTACCCATGTCTGATTGATGGTATCTAGGTGAGTTTTTTACACTTGACAGTTGATGCTGGAGTGAGCTAACAATCTGGAGGCTGTTGGGATGGAATAAATATATTCTGCTTGAGGGAAGCACAGGAATGTTTTGGAGGCCTGGGGTACAATGCTTGTGGTGGACTATGTCCTCTCACCCCCCTACAAGTCGCTGTGTTTGAAGATGAAGACTTGTGGAATACTTGTAGTTAGAAAACATTATGATGGGGGCCTTCATCTGAGAGGATTGCCAGGTCTATAAAAAGAATCACCAGGGAAACCATGTCCTTTCTCTATTTCTCCTAGCAGGTGAGGAACTCTTGAGAAAGTGGCTTTCTGCAAGGCAGAAGATAACCCTCGCTAGAACTCGATTATTGTGGCATTCTGGTTTTCGGCTGCGAAAATTTCAGACATATGAACACGTAAGTTCATGTTGCTGAAATACCCAGACTACAGCATTTCGCAATGGCAGTCAAGGATACTCTTCTAAAACAACAGCAAAACAACATTGCGTTTCAAAAGGGAGGGTTATGCCCTAAAGAAATGTCAGTGTTATAAAAGAATAAACAAGGATAAAGACTTTCTAGATGAATGGAAGATAAAGAGGCATGACAATTAGATGCGATGCCTGGGTTAGACAAAAGCTATGCAAGAAAGGAGTAGAAAGGAAGGCATTAGAATACTATCATGACAGTATTACTTCGGATGTGTGAATAGGATATCTGAGGTTTATTATTTCAGCACACATTTTTGAAGTGGGTTGCTGTTTTACCAATCAGAATGTCCCTCTTTCTGAAAGTATGTAGAAGTTAGAGGATATGATGCACAGCTTACCTCCAGACAATTCAGAAAATAACATTTGTTTTATTTCAAGCTATACACTTTTGTCTGCAACCAATTTGGTGAAATATTTGAACAAATTTCTACATGTATTTACAATGATGTTTGTAAGAATTCAGTAAATTGCTAGGTGAGGAAGCTGGCAAGCAATGTGTGTATACTACTAACGTAAGCGTTTAGTGCAAGAATGAAATAGAGGTAACATTGTCGGAGTGCATCACAAACTAACTTTCCTTGTTAGATTTCAGAGATTCCAACAAACTGCATCAAAGAGAATGTGAGTTTAAATATGAAATAATTCGCATAAACTTTTTTTTTATTCTCAAAGATTTATTTATTTATTTATTTATTTATTTTTATTGCACTGATCTGAAGCCAGGAGCCAGGAACTTACTCCCGGTCTCCCACGCAGGTGCAGGGTCCCAAGGCCTTGGGCCATCCTCGACTGCCTTCCCAGGCCACAGGCAGGAAGCTGGATGGGAAGTGGAGCTGCCAGGATTAGAACCAGTGCTCATATGGGATCCCGGTGCGTTCAAGGCGAGGACTTTAGCCGCTAGGCCACAGCACCAGGCCCCACATAAACTTTTTGTCAACAGTTAATTTCGTTATTTTTCACCAAAGACTGATTAGCATCCTTCCAAAAAGTGGAGTAAATAAGTTTGATCATGATGAATGATAATTTCATAGATAAATTATTATAAGGAAAATGAGGAGGAGGGAGGGATGCCATCACACTAAATGCAGTGCTTATACAGAATGTTAATTGAAATAAGTACATCAATGAGGCATTTCCATCATTGTCAAAGCCATTGTCTCGCTCTATAATCTATTGGATGGTGGAAATTAGTGGTGAGATTCTTTCTGGCAGGATTTTCTTGGTCCTTACATTATAATTTAATGAAGTGTAAAGAATAATTCAATTATTTCTTTCTCATAACACATCCTGAATTGTTTTTAATATTAAATCTGGCTTACATAAGGTAGAAATGTTTAAAACTTTTATGTGTTAACTGAGAAACTGTTGTACAATCTTGGAACACCTGATTTTCCTAATATCTGTTCAGCAGAAAACTAAAACTAAAATCACAGACAACACCAAGCTTTGCTGAGAAATTTCCCATATGTTCCAACTGGGAGTAAACAGATATTACTGCCCCTTTACAAAAACCTGTTTGTATCTAGTGAAGCTACATATGTATCTATCATATGATTCAGAATTTGATTCCCATGCACTTATCCAAAGGAGTTAAAAACCTATGTCCAGCAGAAGCTAAACCCAATCCTACTCATAGCAAGTTAAACCGTAAGAGGCTAAGAGCCCTAAAATGAAAACAATTCAAACATCATTTTCTAAGAAAATAAAATATAGAACATTCTTACAATGATGTCATAGATAGCAAGAAGAAACTCTAGTGCTACTCACAGAACATGGAAAATGCTAACAGACAGATCAGTTATTTTATTCCCAAGGAGTTCAAGACAGGAGATGTGATCTGTGTGATGGAAATCGGAGTACATTTGTGCTCATTTACTGTTTGGAGGTGGGTTTGACTGAGAAGAGGCATGAGGGAAGCTTCTGGATTCCTAGAAATGTCCTACATTTGGGTGGTGGCTTCCTAGTTATATACACAGGTAGGAACTGTGTATTTTGATTAATGCTTTGACTCACGTTACTGTGTATACTCTGCCTACTAAGAGGAATTCTGCTGCTGATGGTTGGAATTCTATGAAATTTAACACAAGTATATCCAAGTTTGTTCTCACTTCAAAAGCGAAAACACTGAAACAAAACCAGAAGTCCATTAATCCCGTGCCCTCAGGTATCAACCTAACTCCCTCCTTTCCTTCTACAAGGTTCTTCAGAGAAGCCTGTTTTTCTTCTCCTGATTTCTCATCTCCCAGCTCTCTTCCTTTCCCTGAGACAGTCTCTCCCAAGATCCCTCAAACCATTGCTATTAAATTTAGTCAGTGGCTTTCAGTGTGTTTGTTTTTTACATCACCTTGTCTGCACCTGCTCTTTCTCCGGGAAAGTCTCCCAACCTGGTTTGTGGGGCGAAGGCTTTCTAGGTTTTATTGCTGCTGCTGCTGCTGCTGCTCCCTTTGCTAGGCTGGCCCCCATCATCTGCCCACTGGCTCTGCCCTAGTGCTCTCCTTGGCTCGTCCCCTCCACCCTTGTTCCTTCCATTAGTAATTGTAGCACTTCCTTCCAGCTCAGGTCCCTTGACTACTATCAAGATCCACTTACCCAGCAGCCCATTAGGCAGCTGCCCTTTGATTTCCTGCAAGGATTGTCCCCTGCCCCACACCAATCTAATCCAATATTATCTCCCTGCCCCCAGTTTCAATGAAGAGCCTTCCCATTCACTCACATGACCAAGCCAGGGTTCTTTGGGTTATCTTTGATTTATCCTCTTCTTTATCTCCTCAGATGTAACTCCTTACTTTCCATTGCTTCTCCTTCTCTCTGTTCTCACCACACTAATGGACTTCAGGTTAATACCACTGCCAACACAAACCACACCAAGATCCTTCTAAGTCTGTCCCCTTCTCTTTTCACGATGGGAATTTAGAAAAATCTTTTCTTTTCCCTTATTTCAGAAGAGGGCAGAGAGGGCAGTGTTTCCACCTGCTGCTTCCTTCCCCAAATGCCTATGAAGCTGAGAATCAGGCTAGGTCATTCAGGACCTGGGAGTCAGGAACTCAATCCTGGTCTCTCTTGGAAGTGGCAGGGACTGAATTCCTTGAATCAACTCTGCTGTCTCACTGTTGTCTCCCACAACATGCATTAACAGAGAGCCGGTGTTTGGAGCCAGTGTTGGGTCCTGGTCCAAGGTCATCTGATGGGAAATGAGGACATCTTAACTGCTTGCAGCATGGCAGTGGCTCACCGCTCCTGCTAATGGATTACTCCACAGCAGCCTCACACTCTGCCTACTTTTAGCCCTACCCCATTCTATTTCTTGCATCCCATAGGGTCTTTAACATGTTCCCCTCTTGTTGTCATACTCTTCCCAATTCCTATCTCCTTGCCAACTTAAATCCTCAAGGTCCCAGCTCAGATGTGCACCTCGCTTTCCTTGCCCTCTCTTCAGTCTCTAGCTTGCATTTAGCACCATCACTGTGAGACTGCAGTTCACCTTACATTTATCTCAAGGATGACATGTATCATGCCGAATTATCATCGCCTGCTTGCCTTTCTCTATATTGCAGGGCAGGCTTGACAAAGGTAGGGACTGCATCTGGTCCATTTTTGTGTCCCAGGGCCTAACACAAACCTGACACAATGGCTCAGTATTGGTTAAATGAAGAATTAGCTACCTGTTTCTACAGTACTTTCTATAGTAAATATTGTTCGTATGCTGCTGGATGAAACTACCTTTGAAGAGAACAGTGAACCATCAGATGTCTAAGACATCTTCTATTTGACATTTCTAACAAAGGAACGCTATTCAAAAGTTTTTGTAAACACTCCAAATCTGCTTATTGAGATATCAGGGATTTTATTTTGGTCCAGAAACGGCAATTCAGGATTTGAAGTTACAAATTAAAGACCAGGGCTTAATGGCCTGTGCCCTTCCCTATGTTCTTTTGTTCTTTACACGGATGATAAATTAAGCAGGTTGCTTCTTTGCTACCCACCTCTCCCATTTATCTGAGCTCAGCATCCCCTGGGAGCAACTCCTCTCCCTGACTCCCTCTTGCACATAGATCGTTTTCTTTCATAACCCTGTCCCCCTAGCCTCAGGACAACAGTTATAGATGGAAACAGGACCTCAGTTGTGTCAATCATAGAAGCCTCCCCTAGTCCCGGCTGGTGAGTCCAGAGATGGGAGTGAATCTGTTCCTTTTGTGGGATCTTGTTAAAAATCAGCCTTTCTCTCCAGGTGACAGAACTGTCCTCAGTGAGAAGGATGAAGCTCAACTGTCAAAGAGATGAGAAACAGAGAACTCTTATGTAGTTCAAGTTCTCTCTTCACTTATTCTTGAAAGTCACCCAGACTCCTGTCCTTCACACGTTTGGTTTCAATACATTCATGAAATTCTTAGGATAAGTAGTTCTCTTTCTCGCCTGAGCCAGGTGAACACTAGTTCCTGTTATTTGCGACAAAAGGAACTATGATAAATGTAAAGTGAATCATTCTAGTGCTGATTTTGTCTTTGATACCACTACCAACAGGAAGATTCCAACAGTGAACCATCTGGCTCAGTTACCAATACGCAAATCAAAGATGATCTTGGTCGTGTTTCTCCAACAGAGGTCTTTTCTCGGGTGAGCATGTGTATTTGTCCACAGATCGGTTCCCTCACCATTCCGGTTGTTTAGAGGGCTGAGTTTTGTGTAATGCTCCTTGCCATTATCCTAATTATACCTCTAAAATGATGATTATTTTTGATGCGTTACTCCGATATATGTTCATTTTCTTCCACAGTTTAGCACTGTTATGTGGGTACTTCATATGAAAAGTGAAAGAAATGGCAACGTTTGAGTTCCAACATTTTTGAATGTTTTTAGCAGTTGAACAAGTTTAAGACATGCTACATTGAGTCATATATTTTCCTGCACAGTATCCTATTTTCTAAGCATTTGAATGTAAACATGAAATATCAATATTGTTCCAGTTATTAGATGTGCATATGCCTTCCATATGTATATTATTGAGGCTACTTTATCATGGAAGAAAATATCTGGTCTAGAGTAAAGAGGTCCTTCCTCCCCGCCTGCCACCCAATGTCAACTTCACAGGGTCCAGTGACGCCAACCGGAGATGGTGCGGGTCCCAGAGAAAAGAACCATGTGCTTACTAACACTGTATCTACATATTCATTCCTTATTGTGATGAAAATGCGGTTCTACAAAGTGCTAATGAATTCTGGATAACAGATATCAGATTATTCAATTTGTGGTGGCCTAGGAGATAAAACGGATACAAAAGAAACCCATGATGTTTCTTTGTACTGACAAACTGAGTGATGTGCATAAGGGCAGGAAAGAGTTAACAATACCAGTGAGGATACTGTCGCCCTAAGGAAAAAATGATTTACTTCAACCCAAATGCCTTGTAAACATGCTAACGGTATTTACCACTGGAGAGATAACAGAGGTTTCTATCTAAAATAACACTTTTTGGCAGCATAGACCTGCTCTGTCTAGACCATCTATAGTACCTAAATTTATTGTACTTATAATTTATGAATTTATGAGGCAAGGGTGGCTAGAGATTAGGAGACAGGTATGGAAACATTTTCTGTCTAATGAGAGGGATATAAAGATGGGAGTCCTAAAATCAAAATAGAATTTTTGGAACAACATGTTCATAAAAATTGTTCAGAGTTCAACTGTTACTTTGAAAGGCAAAGCGTGGGCGCGCGCGTGCGAGAGAGAGAGAGAGAGAGAGAGAGAGAGAGAGAATGGAGAGATGTCTTCTGTCTGCTGGTTCACTCCCCAAATGCTTTACCGTGATCAAGGCTGGGCCAGGCTGGGGCCAGTAGCCAGGAACCCCATCGGGATCTCCACCTGGGAGGAGAGGGGCCCCCATATGTGGGTAGTCAGAAGTGAAGGCAGTATTCAAACCCAGGCACTCCAAAGTAGAATGTGGGCATCTCCAGTGGCAACCTATGTATCACCCCCAGTCCCTGAGGTATACGTATTAACAAAGGAAATAACAAACCCATGATGCTGGCATACCTGATGGAGAGACAGGATGGAATATTTTCAAAAATAGTACAGTGAAAAAAATGATTAATACTTATCAATAAATGGATTCTTTAATCAGATTAGAATAAAAAAAATTGAAAGGGGACACTATAAAACAAACCTAGAATGGAAAAAGGAATGAAATTAATCCTGGTTTCTATTTAGGAAAGCTTTCTTGAAGCAAAAAGAAAAATAAAAAAGAAAACATGAATGACCCAATAGAGAAAGGAGTTGTAGTCTAGGGCCATACCGCCCTGAACGCGCCCGATCTTGTCTGATCTCGGAAGCTAAGTAGGGTCAGGCCTGGTTAGTACTTGGATGGGAGAAAGGCGTTGTAAACAAACTGGGAAGATGTCTTTGGAGCACACTTGACAGAGGAATATTTACTAGATTAAGAGTTAAAAAGAATCACTGAAAAAAATACTGCTATGATAAGAAAAGAGCAAAGAAGATAAATAATTGCCAAATGAAGAAACAGAAAGTGCTAATACACATAAGGACAGCTAAATTATTAATCAAAGAGACTTAAATTGGTATCTCTAGAGCGATTTATTTAAATTACAACTGAACCCCCAAAGGTTTGTCTACAGGGACACCCTAGATAAACAAGTCTTTTTCCCTTCCTTCTTCTTTTCTTTTTTTCTTCTCTTTTCTTTTTTTCTTTTCTTTTTTTTTTCTTTCTTGCTTTCTTGCTTTTTATGCTTCTGTGCTATCCATTTTGAATCCCAAGAATTTCTCCCCAAAGAGCAGATATTTTCCCCCCTTATCTAAACTAACTCTAAGCTGTTCCTCTGACAGGAATGTGCAAACACACTCACTTGCCTCTTGGGGCCATCACCTACAAACTCATGGCAGGCCTATTTAAGCTCCGTAAAGGAGGGCATGTGTCTTTTCTATCTGCTAGGGAGGAGAGTGAAAATGCAGTTCAGTTAAAAGCTACATAATGGTGGCACAAGTAGTTCAAATGCCACTTGGGATCCCAGCATTCCCATTTCAGAGGGTCTGCTCCCAAAGCCAGCTTATTGCTAATGTACTTCCTGGGAGGAAACAGGTGCTGTATCAAGTTGTTCAGTCCCTGCCAGTCGCATGAGAGATCTGGATTGAATTCTCCCAGGCATTTAGGGAGTGAACTGTCAGATGGGGGCTCTGTCTGTTTCTACTTCTCTGTTTCAGCCTCCCAAATACAGAAAATCGATTTTTTAAAAAGCCATATGAAGTCATTCCGGCCTTACATGGAAATGAACAGCAATGTGAGGCAATTTTGCTTGAGATTGTTTAAGACTCCAGCTATCTGGACAGCCTTTCCCATCATTTAATGACCAATTTTAAAATGCATAGCCTTTTTACATTGATGACATTATTTTGCTATTTGATTGTGATGGTTAGCTGGGAAGGAGGGACTGGCATGGTTCATTTTTCCACTCAAAGGGAGAAAGCGAAGCCAATCCTACTCCATGTCTTAATTAAAATATCTTGTAGAAATTATGCCAGAGGATGCACTGACTATACAACATGATCAGAGAGCAGACATCCAATGTCCCACTCTGTGCTTGGATAGGAAATATGTGTACATGGTGACAGATCTGTCTCATCAGAGGTCTAAGGAAGATAGGGAATAAGTTGACACATTTGAGAGCAGCTCAGTTTCTTGGTAGACTGTCTCCACTGCCTCATGTCCTATGGTCGCCTCATCATCCCAGTGTGGACTTCCCACTGGCTGCTTATGTCAAGGTCACCAAGAAGTTCTCTCTTACACAAGCCATTGCTTTGTCAGGCATTCCAGCAGCATGTGGCACACATTTGCTCTTCATTTCCAGGGCCCTGTGCCTCTCTGTTTCTCTCCCTTTCTCAGAATCCTTTACACAATCTCTCACTTGTTCCTACATTTAAGAGTCCCTTAACATGCTCTTTCCACGGCTATCTTGCAGGTTCTAACTTATCATAGTGCATCTAACTGCCACTTCCATGCTAACGTTTCCATAATTTAAATTTATGACTCTGAGCTCAGGGGGACATTGGCTCTCATGGCTATTGATGGATGCCTAAAGGAATGTCCAAGTCATTATGTCACGCTATGTGTCTGCTTCTTGGATTTCTCCTCTTCCCATGTGTGCCTCATCCAGACCGCTCTTTCCTGACATGGCACCCTGATGGAGTCAGCTGAACAGGCCAAAAACAAAAGATTCATTTCTGATTCTTGTCTTTCCCTCACCCCCCACCCCCTTCCAACCCTCAATCCATCTGGAAGTCCTGCTGGCCTTGCCTCCAAAACAACACTTCTATATTAAGCACTGTCACCCGAGCAACTGATTCCTCTCTTGCCCCGTACAATCTTTACCCACACGTTTAAAAACCGCAAATCTCCTCTTCCAGTGACATTTCCCTGCAGTTTAAATCAAATCCACTCTTTCCTGTGACCTCACAGGACCCAAACGGCTGGTTGCCGAGCCTTTCCTGACCTTATCTTGTCCTGCTCCCTTACCGTCTCGGCATGGTCCAGACTGTCACGTCTGAACTTGCCAACTTCACGCCTGCTCTTCTCTGCCTGACCTGCCCTGCCCCAGAGCTTTGCAAAGGCTAGCTCCTTTGGCCCTTCATGTCTGGACTCCTGAATCAGTTGTGGAAGATTTGCTCTCCTCCAACGTGGCATATTGGGCCTCCTTTATACTATTACTTCTGTACACATCCTCCTTTTGCAATGATCTTGTTTATTGATATGAGTTCTCATTCATTGCATGTCTCCCCTGGAAGACCTGAGTTCCATGAGGACCAAGCCTGTCACTTATGTCCTTGGGTGTCTCTAGTGATTGCTACATAGCAGGTGCTCAAGAAGTCTTTGTTGGGTGAGTCCTTGAAGCCCAGATAGATACATGGGGAGGAAACATAGGGTTAATCTTGAAACTTTGAGCAGTTTTACCTCAGTGCTTCTAAACACAAGGAAAAATAAACTTTAAATGTGTATGAAATCATGTTTCTTCTAAGTGCATAAGTTCATTTAAACTGGAAAAATAATTGGATGACAACTTGTAATCTCTCATCCTGCCACTTTCTAGGCCAATGGTACTTAATTTTGGTAGTCTATTGGACTCAACTGGAGCGCTTGGGTCTCCACCTCAGAGACACTGATGTGATGGATGACATTATAGCCTGAGCATTAGGCGCCATCAAAGCTTGCCAGGTGATTCTAAGACTTGGCCAATGTTAAGAACCTGTTCTAGAGGATATTTTTGGATTCCATGAACTATGCTTTCCAAAGGCCATAGAACCTGGAACAAAGAGCCATTCATCTGAAAACCCAGTAGTAGTGGTTTTCACAGCGAGGGTTTAAAAGGTCTAACTCATTCTGGCTGAGTTTCAGAGTCACCATCCACATTCATCTCTCCAAAACTGAGAAGGCTTGCTGGAGCCAGGCAAGAAAATGTGTGGGGATGTTTCAGAAGTCACAAGGGGAAAAGAGCGGGCAGGTGATTGGGTAATGAAAGTGAAGGGATCAAATATGCAGTCCAAGCAAGTCACTGGTATGGTTATCACTGCGGGCACATCTCTAGAAGGGGTAGTTTTCAGGGATGGCAGCCAAAAATGCACAGGTTGGAGGGGAGCCAAGAACACTGTTATCAGTGATGCCCAGCTAAGTGAAGGCAAAAGGGTGGTAGTCCCGACATCAGGGTATGTGTCCAGATGAAGCCATGAGAGAAGAGGGCCAGGAATACGGGAGCCAGGAACCACATGCCACGGGGCAACCTGACAGCACAAGGGATTCAGCTGTGGGATGGGCAGCTTTGGCAGTGGCTACGAGTCAAACCCCTTGCCAGGCAGATGTAGCAGAGCAGACGTACCATGCAGGGTGTGTGTGGGACACCAAACTCCACCAAAGTGGGACTTGGGGGATTTCGCTCTTTCTCTGGACTGAGAGGAATTTAGAGAAACTTTGCCTCATTCTGTTTGCAGGTGCTTTCGTAGCCAAGGCTTTCACTGCCTCTGTGAAATAGACCAGACCATCCTTTCTCCTTATTGTTTTTAAATGGCAGTGACCTTCTAAATACTTAACAATGCAAACAGGGATGCCCCCCTCCTTCAGTTTCCAGAAACAGAAAGCTATTACAGTTGGCGCTTGAAAACGTATTTACAACATTCCTCCAATTGCTCTTTTAAAGCCAGTTCTTCCTCTCTGAGCATTGCAGTTGAAGCCTCCTGGATCCAGGAAGCTCAGACCCTGAGCTGAGAGAACCCACAACAAAAGGATATCACAAAACATTTTGGTGGTGCTTGCACTGTTTAGAAAAAGATTTAAACAATGATAACATTAAGTCTCTGTTCAGTTCTTCCCATACAAGTCTCCAGCTCAGTTCTCACTACAACACGTAGCCCACTGGAAAGGATAAATCTGTCCTGGCTGAGCACCTGTCATTCTGATTTTTCTAATAAACAACATGCCATCAAGATTTATGGAAGAAAATCTTTCAAGATCTAGGATTCTTTATGCAAATGGTACGTACTGATAAGCAGTGAGCAATATTCATTGTTTAGCTCTGCATGTACTCATACAGCAAAAGAGAAAAATCCAGGGCATGGTGTGGTGGCCTAGAGGCTAAAGTCATCGCCTTGAACACACCAGGATCCCATATGGGCGCTGGTTATAATCAAGCAGCTCCGCTTTCCATCTGGCTCCCTGCTTGTGGCTTGGGAAAGCAGTCAAGGACAGCCCAAAGCCTTGGGATCCTGCACCCATGTAGGATACCTGGAGGAAGTTCCTGGCTCCTGGCTTTGGACTGGCGCAGCACCAGCTGCTGTTGCGGCTCACTTGGGGAGTGAATCATCGGATGGAAGATCTTCTCTGTCTCTCCTTCTGTCTGTATATCTGACTTTGCAATAAAAATAAATACATCATTAAAAAAAGAGAGAGAGAAAAAAACGAGCAGACAGGAAACTAGAGGATAGAGCAGGAGGTATTTCCAGATGATGAAAAACTTAACACTGTCTAAATATATCAGTATTTCTGCTGGTTCAGTCATATTAATAAAGTGTTCTCTAAATTACCTAAATGTCCAATGTGGTTTGAAAATTAGATTTATCTTTACTTGTTGCGTAGCAAAATACACATATTGAATATCATGGGAGGATAAACCCACCAACACATGAACAAAATGCCTTTCCTTTGCTTTAGGATCTATGCATTCTGTCTTCTTGTCACTGGACTGAAAACTTTGCTGACTTAAACACAGAAGAGTATATCATAACTGTAGACTGAGCAAGTGAATGAAAGAATGAATGAATGAAGAGTTTACTTCCAGGCCCTGACCTACGGTGGACATGACCAAGGTCTGGATGATTTCTTCATGTGCTGGATTAGGAAGCTAAGGAGAGTGATGGCAAATGACAAATAACAAAATTCCTATGTGAAAAGTGTTTTTTTTGTGTTTTGCTTCCCAATGTGTAAATTGACTGATACCACCAAGGATTTAACTTCATAGCCATAGCTTTTTAATTAAAGTATGTATAAAATATGCTTCTTTCCATAACTTATAATTTTTCTTTGAAGTCTCCCTTATGAGATTTTCTAATAGTACAAACAATACAAATATAGATGCAGCTTTTTAAACCTGTGTCTTGGGTTGTCCACCTTGAACCTTTCTTCCTTTTGAGATACCGTCTGTTAGTGGTGGCCCTTAAGGTTTGTAATGTCCACTATGGAAGTGGAAATAGTGGGAGCCTCTCTCTCCCTTCCGCTGATAGTCAGATCGATACACATGACTAACAGGACATAATCCGAAGGAGCTTTGGCATTGGATGTGTGGCTTGGGAAGGTGGGTAGTTAGGATTCGCTTCGGGGAGCAGCATCCACCAGTTGTATTGGCTTGGATGACACTGATGCGGTCTGTGACGTTCCCTTGGTCTGCTGGTCCTGTTCTAAGCCTGTTTCTCCCACTGTTCATTTGCACCAGTGATCCTCACCTGTCACCATAGCCTTTCAACAAATCCTCCTATTTGCTCAAGGAAACTAGAGTTAACTGCTCTTATTTGCAAAAAAAGAAAAATCCTAATGGACACATCTCAGTTATTGATCAGTAACAGAATCCACCTAATCCTGGCAGTTATTAAAAAATGAAGAGGAAAGCAATAACTTATAAACTACCTAGAGAGTTTGAACCACATGCCAGACACTGCTTGTGTCCTTCTGGCCATGGCACACTAAAATGTCTAGCTAGCTTGGAATCAGGAAGAAATGAGGTCAAACACCAGCTCCGGCATGTGTTGGCTGTGTAACAAGAGCAGAAATATCTTACAACCACCATTTCCTCTTCGGTAACATAAAAATAGAATATCACACTAGTATGTTTAAGGAGAACATAAGATTAATTTGGTGATGAATGCATTTTTAAATCTTAAAGGAATTTTTAAAATTCTAGGCCCCCAAAAAGGTCTTTTATATAGTAACATTTTGTACACAGTTCACATCCTTAATATATTACCTAGCTTCCTTTTCAGATATAGTAAGGACGATGTAAATGCTTTGGTCTTCAGATCATGCTTTTAAAAATGATCTTATCTTATTTTCAATGTAAGTGATAAAGTCTAAACTATGTTGGGTGTGTTTGCCCTAGTGGTAAAGATACCACTTAGAGGGTCTGGCACAATGGCTCAATGGTTAAATCCTCAACCTTGTAAGTGATGGAATCCCACATGGGCGCTGGTTCTAATCCCTGCTGCTCCACCTCCCATCCAGTTCCCTGCTTGTGAGCTGGGAAAGCAGTCAAGGACAGCCCAAAGCCTTGGGACTCTGCACCTGCGTGGGAAACCTGGAAGAAGCTCCTGTCTTCAGATCAGCTCAGCTCTGGCCATTGTGCATTGTGGCCATTTGAGAAGTGAACTCTGTCCCTCCTCTCCATAAATCTGATTTGCCTTTCCAATAAGCACGTGCGCACACACACACACACACACACACACACACACACACAAACACATATGTACAAGGACATTGTGACCCTAGAAGGTCAGCAAGTACAGGATTATAATTGATAGGATAACATTTGGATGCCATTTGTGTGACTGATTGGATATCATTTGTATGAGAACAACTGAGTATGTACCATTGTCTAACTAAATGGATATCATTTGTCTGAGAACAGTTGAGTGAACAACATGTGAATGGGAACACTTGGTGGGATATACAAAACAAGAGTTCCAAACAAGGGTATAGAAACAATCGATGAGTTCCGTAGATAAGCTCAATACCTCCTCCCTTATCCAAAATGACCCTCGGTGTATAAAGTCTGATGCCACTAATAAACTTCGGCTATTGATCATCAGAGTCCATGCATATTATTCCAGGTTCCGTGCTTCAAGTCCATCGCTGCAGGACAGCGAATATATATATATATATATATATATATATTTTTTTTTTTTTTCTTTTTTTTAAAGATACCACTTAGGATACCTACGTTCCACATCAGAGTCCCTGGGTGTGAGTCCAGGCTCTTCTCTCAATCCCAGCTTCCCACTAATGCACACACCCAGACCAGGCTGAAGTACACAGATCCCTGCCACTCCCATGGAAGGATAAGATTGAGATCTTAGCTTCCGGGTGCAACCTGGCCAAGTCTTGGCTATTGTGTGAGTTAAGAGAGTAAGTTTCAGTAAGATTGAGGAAAAGCTCAATCTGCCTGTATAAAAATTAAACAACATTAAGCAGAGGAGATGACATCAGCATTAATTGAAAGGCTAAGCTTCTGTTGGACCTGACTTAGCTTGCCCTCCTACTGATAAGCATACTGTGTTCAAACCCCAACTCCTTCATCAGATGATTGTGCAAAGTTGCTATCCGAGCTCCAGCTTTCACTTACAATTCTTGTGCTTGACATACGTCGGATGTCACTTAATTCGGAACTAACATCCTACCCACAGAGGCTCTTGTGTAGCCACAAATGGAAGTTTTCAGGTCATATAACACAGGCCCATCTAAAAGCCAGTTGTGGGGGGACTAACGCAGTAGCCTAGTGGCTGATGTCCTTGCACTGCATGTGCCAGAATCCCATATGGGTGACTGTTCTTATCCTGGCTGCTCCGCTTCCCTTCCAGCTCCTTGTTTGTGGCCTGGGAAAGCAGTAAATGTTGCTCCAAAGCCTTAGGACCCTAGACTGGCATGGGAGACCTGGAATAAACTCCTGACTCCTGGCTTCAGATTGGCTCAGTTCCAGCCACTGCGACCGCTTAGGGAGTGAACCAGTAGATGGAAGATATTTCTCACTGTCTCTCTGTAAGGAGTTATTTGAATATCCCACCCTGGACTCAGTGCCGTTTCCTCTTCCTCACAGCTCACGGCATTTGTGCCAGTCCAGCCCTCCACCCATCAGATGTAACCCGCATTTCACCTGAGAATCCCACCCCCAATCTTCCAGCCCCTTCCCCAATCCCACCTGCTTCCCAATCATCCTTAGGCAATCACCTGTGCTGGTCTCAGACACCAATCCCCTGGGGCCTGCCCTCAATCCCTCCCAGTCCCCGTCCCCCACACCTTGTGGGCTCATTTGAATGGCATAAAAGAGCCCCCTTGTGTGGCTCTGCTCTCTCTTCTCCTTCTGGTCTCCACCCCAACTCTCTTCTCTCTCCCACCACCTCTGTCCCCTGTTCCTACCCCGCCAGAATAAACTTAAAGTATCTCACTGCATCTGGTGTTTTCAGCTCTTGGTAAGAGAACCAGGCTGCAGAATTAGCTGCACATAATAATGTAATAGAATAATAACGTCAGAAATACAACTTTAACTGTTTTAAATAACTAACACTCTCTCTGTATATCTGACTTTCTGCTAAAAATAAATGAATCTTGAACAAATTTATTAAAAAACAACTGTGGGGCCCGATATGATGGCTCATTGATTAAATCCTCACCTTGCATGCCTGGGATTCCAAATGAGTGCCTGTTTGTGTCCTGGCTGCTCCACTTCCCATCCAGCTCCCTGCTTGTGGCCTGGGAAAGCAGTCGAGGATGACCCAAGGCTTTGGGACCCTGCACCTGCATGGGAGACCCAGAAGAAGCTCCTGCCTTCAGACTGGCTCAGCCCCAGCTGTTGCAGCCACTTGAGGAGTGAACCAGTAGGTGGAAGATCTTTATCTCCTTCTCTCTCTAAATTTGCCTTTCCAATAAAAATCATTTATAAAATGTAGTCTTAAAAGCCAACCATGAAAACTGAGGCAGAGGTGCAGAGACTGGGAGGTAGCATGGTGCTGGTACATCAAGGATTCACTCTGACATCTGCTTATCCGTCTTGGATGATGTAATTGCTTATGGGCAACTGATGGCGATGCTTCCAGCAGAGGGCAGGGACAAAAGGGGAGCTGGGAAGACAGAAAGCCGTATTTAAGGCCCAGGCTATACTCTGGGAACATCCAGGGGGTCTCCTCTTGGGGGCTATGCTTGCTTATATACATCCTAATTTTGTCAATGGCAATGGATTTTTTTGTTTTCATTTTTGTTTTTCACACCAGAATCATTTAAGAACACTTAAAATTTCTGGAGTCTGGGCCTCACGATCAAGTAATTCAGAATTCTGAACACAGGCCCTAGAATTTTTTTTTTTTTTTGAAGCTGCCCAGGTGATTTCACTGAGAATCACAAGGTTGGCAGCTGCTGGTCTGTGTTGTTCCCATGACCTCATTAACCTGCTTGCTTCAGTAAAGTCTGTGCATGGAAGCCATTGGAATCTCAGTATTTTTTTCCATACTCCTATTCAGTCCTGTTTCTCTTAAACCTTGAATGTGAAAATTAAGACAAGATGTGTTAATTACATTATATGCATATACTCTGTTGTATTTAAAAAAAAAAAAACCTCTTTTTTTTTCCCTCTAAAGGCCTTTAGAACAAACTTTAGAACAAGGTTTTTAGAACAACTACTTGCCTGAAACTCAAAGTCATTTCTAGTGTAATTGCCTTTATTGGGGGGTGATCATTTCTCTAAAGCATTCTTTCTGAAATGAAATATTCTATTATTAGTGTCAGATCTCAAAGGGATTATTTTTGAACACTTGAAATAATCCTTTTTCGAGTACCAAAATGGCAAAAGAAATACATTTGTCTAATCAAAATATAATCTCCAGGACTATTTTTATCATTGCTAAATCATTAAAGCGGTAGGCTACACATTTGTGCTATTCACTCTTTCTGGATTACAATGGAAGTGTTATCAGGGCCACAGTATTTTCAGCTAAGGAATACTGGAGTAGGTTGTAATAATAGCCATAGCTGGCATCTATTGCACAGTTCCTATGTATGTCCCACTTTGCTTAGTGTTTTATATGCATCCCATTGTGATATTCTCACAATAACCTAGTGTCGTTGGTGTGTTGGTTGTCCTCACGTTGTCAGAGGTGGATACCGAGGCTGGTAGGAGACCATTTTCTGAGATCCTCCATTGGTCAGTCAGCTGTTATGTCTTTCACGCCATGGAATCACTTGTGAGAGAGCAGAATTCTGTTGCACAATCAAGCATCTCAGTGTGTCCTCATCTCTCTGATGTCCCATTTTATCTTTGTCACGTCCAACACACCCAGCCAAAACATACCAGACTGCTCCAGGAAGAACAAGAGGTCAGAGCCTTCTCTCCTGGCTCCCTTGCCTCCTGACTTTATCATTCCTGCTTCTTCTTATTATACTCTCCAATGAAATGAGGGCAGCTCTGTCAGGGCCCAGAAAAGTCTGCAGGGAAAACGCCTTCTGCATCCTCTCCCTAGATCTTCTGTTTCCAAATCAGGAAGACAAGTGAGTCTAAAGCTGGTGCGTTTTTGTAGGTAACCTAGAGGCCAAGTGAAATAGCTTGCCTTTGCCGGTAGCTCCCCGACACACACATAACCGCTCAAAATCTATGGATATGGGTATTTTTGAGATTTTATTTTACAACTACATTCAAACCTGATATTCAAGGATTAATATGCATGGGTAGACTTTTTGCTGTTAAGACACCCAGGTTATGAAAAGAAAGAAAAGTCATTTATCTAGAAAGGAAAGAAAAAATATGTAAATTGCAATTTTGTATTTAAGGCTTTTTTTTTTTTCATTTTGTTTAAAAAAAATGAGGCCAGAATCAACCTGTTTTGTCATCTGCACTTTCACTTGATGTCATTTAAGAAGTTTGCATCATGGTCTAGCATCTGGGTATATTATCATTTATGAATCCAATAGCAGATGTATAGATCATTCCTCATTTTTTCCACCATAATAAGCAATGCTGTACTATACACAAGAATCTCTGTAATCTGAGGGAAGGTTAGAAATGATATGAAGATTACAGCTCAGCATAGTCAGGGAATTGTTTTAAATTATTCCACTGAAAATCTTGGCAGAAGCTGGGATTGTTTGACTTTCAATCCTGGTCGCTTTCCCCTACCTTTGTGTGTCTCAATCCTACTGCAGCCTATCAAATCACCTGCAGCTATTTTTAAAAAATTCTCGTCCTCGCCTCACCCCTGAGCACTCTGCCATAACTCATCTAGGATGGGACATAGATATTTATTTATAATTCTTTTTTCTAAGTTGTACATATTGATAGGATCTAGAGTGATACCACGATACACATATACACTGCGTTGAGGATCAAATCAGGGCAAGCCACCCTTCCTCCTCAAACATTTATCATTTTGTTTTAAGAGCCTTTGAACTCCTCCCTCCTAAGTTCTTTATAAAATATGTAATAAAACAATAAAAAAATTCTCCCCAGGCGCTGTAATGTGCAGCATGGTTAAGAGTCACTGCTGTGCCTGGCGTTGGAATCAAGATCACGCCAAGAGGTGTCCTGGGACCCTGGCAGCATCAGCTCCTGCAAGATAAAGGGGGGTATTGTGTAACTGCACCTCCCCAGACTCCTCGCCACTACTCTTCCTTGAGCTCACAGCACCGGAGTATATTACTCTAATGACTCCTTCGTTGATTTTCATGCCGTATTTGGGCTTGAAAGTTAAAAAAAAAAAAAAAAACTGCATATGCTTGTAACTGCTCAGGTTTTTGAGTGCATTGAACATGTGTTTTAGAGTTGCTACCAGGGCAGGGCTGAAGGGCAAATGAGGCGAAGCAGCTTAAGGGAAAGCAGAGTGTTGGTTTTTCTCACTTGCACTCCCAGTTACAAAGCCCTTCAGGGTGAGCAATGCAGGACTCCGTGGTTCTGAGCCCCCCACTTGCCTGGCTCCCTCAGCCTCTCTGGGCACCTCCAGGGTTGCATTTCTGTCAAGTCCTAACAGGTGTATGAATGGTTTCATTAGCTGCTCACTGCCATAGTAAACTGACCTGAGCACCTATAGCCTCAGGTGCCAACTGTCCCACAGAAGTGTCAGTTCAGCTGGAACTTAGCCAAAACTACCAGTGCCCCTTGCTGGTTGCAGTGGAGTTGGAAATAGATTGTGCCTTGAGGCAAGACAAAGTGGAGCTCACTTTTCTAGGCCAGACTCTGTGCAAGTTAGAAAAGATTGCTTGCTGTGTTTTTCACTGATTTGAAGAAGTATCTGGAAGCAATATTAATTGGGCTGTAAAGCCTCAGAATTTAGCAGTTCAGCGTTCAATTCCTACCCATGGGTTCCAAACAAGAGCCCCAGCTGAAAAAAGTTCAGGGGTCCAGTTCCACCCAGAGCACCACTCTCAGCTAACTCAGAAGTCTCCGTCTCCCTTACAGTTGATTTGCTCCTGGGCTGCAGTTGTCCCTGCATGGTATGGATCCTTCAGAACACCAACCAAGGTTAAATGAGGGAATAAAAATGAAGAGAAATGCAGTTCTACTTACAGGAGAGAGAATCTGTTTGGTCTAAGATCAGAGATTCCTTAGAGATAAAGAGCAAGGTGGCTGGAGAGAGTACCTGTGGGGTGTTGGGTAAAGCCATGGCCTTCTAATTCTGTGTGACTGCAAGTGAGTCACCCGGGCTCTCAAATTGTCAGGTACTCACCTGCTGGCTCACAGAGAGGTAGTAAGGATGAAATGACCTCATATTTGTGGAAGCATGTGGCATGCTGCAATGTCCTAACCAATCTATAGAGACCATGGGTTCTGTTTATTCAGTAGAAGACTAAGTGTTCTGCTCAGGACCTCTTAACCTCCAGGAAATCAAGGACAAGAACACAGCACCAACTGAATTCTAAGTTGTCAGTCTAATCAACTACTGCATTGGGGAGAATGAATGGACTTCATGACCCACCAGGAAAGCAATGGGAACTGCACTTGCTGTAACTGTTTGCTTGACTCACTGCAGGGCTAGAGTAAAAGATGCTTCCAATCAGGGACACCCTCCCTGGGGCAGGTGTTGTGACTCAGCAGGCCAGGTTGTGCCTGCACCCTATATCCAAAAGACTATTTGACTTTGCTTCTTCTCAAGCTTCCTGGGAGACAGCTCAAGGGCTTGGGTTCTTGCACCCATGTGGAAAGCCTGGATGGAGTTTCAGATTTACGGCTTTGATCAGACCCCAAGCTGTTGAGACATTGAGGAGTGAACCTGTGGTTGGAAGACCTCATTCATTCATTCCTTCTCTCTCTCTCTGCTTGTCAAGTAAGTGGGAAAAAAACTAAGACAAAACACTCTGCCTTATCTTTGGCTCTTTTATTGTCCCCATCTATACCTCCCTCCTGAGTATCTGCATGCATTGATATGCATTGATTTACCTGCGTAGGGTGGGGGTGGGGAATCTTTTTTCTTCTGGATAAAGGGAGAAGTAGATATGGGTGGGAAATAGACTGAGAAAGAAGGAAGAGCCTTGTGGTGGGCTGAAATAAACTCAACTCCCTGTAGTGATATTGAGTAGAGGCAGAAGCTTCCAGAAATGCATCAAGAGTCTGAGAAAAGCTTGTTCCTGTTGACCAAGTATGGCATGGAATTGAAGAGGCTGGGGAGGAGACTGTTCTCTCACTTGGGTATGGACCGCAGCTCCACCTGCCATTCTGAGGGCTTTCAGAGCACCAGAGGGTGGCTTTCCCTCAGATCCCTCAGGAGGTGAGCCCTGAAGCTGGTGCCTGGTGCATCCCTGGGCATGGACAAGTGAGAACAACGCAAGGTAGGGAGAGAAGGGTTGGAAGCTGCTCTGCAGTGTCAGAGGTTGCAGACTGGTTAGTGGGCTCAGGTGCACCACCTCACCAGGGACTAAGCAAATAACAGTGATGCAAATAGTTAAAGAATCCTGACATCTTAGGAGCTAGGCCCGTATTGATCTCAGAAACCCCAGAAGATCTGAACTGCATTAGCAATATAATACTAAAGTGTGAAATATTGATGCTGAATCAAACACAGATACAGAAGTAGAAGGAACCATCAAGAAAAAGTTCAGCTGTCATAGAATTCCCAGATGTTGGCATTTTCATGAATATATACATCAGTCATTTGATCTGACATTCCCCTAACTGAACAAAATTTTTTCCCAACACTTTTCTCTTCAGAGGCAACACCTGTCTAGCACTAACTGCCCACCCCTTCCCCACCACAGTCTCTCTTAGCCTGATTACTGGAAGGGAAAAGAAGGAAGGGCAAAAGACAACTAGATGTTCCACTGGGATGCATTAAGCCTGAGTCTTAGAACAAGAGCAAAATTGTGTATGAGGAAGGCAAGATTTGATGTTTAGTTTTTAAATTGCTTATTTGAAAAAATGCAGTAACAGAGAGGGGGGGAGAAAGGAAAAGAGACAGAGCACGAGAGATAGGTATCTTACCCCCCCTGCTCTGTTACATGACCTCCATAGCGAGGACTGGGCCAGGCAGAAGTCAAGGGTCTGGAACTCTAACTGGGTTTCCCAGGTGGGTGGCAGGAGCCCAGGTATTTGGACTATTCTCTAGTGCCTTCCCAAGTGTATTAGCAGGAACCCACACCAGACTCAGCACAGCCAGGACATGAGCTAGTACTCTGACATAAGATGCTGGTGTCACAGGTGGTGGCCAAGCCCACTGAACCACAACATGAGTCCCCAATTTGTTTTTGTAAGCAAACACAAAGAAACTGTAGAATGAACAATCTGCTGGGAGTCTGGAAATAAGCTGTCTAGAAATGGCCATAACTGTTTGTGCATTCAGCAGCTCACATGCAGAATTCTCTTTCAGTTAAATTGTGCCACCTACTAAATCTTATAAATAACAAGGACTCAGGTTAAGAAGCCCTCCCCCCTTAGGTAAAATAAGATGTGCTCAACATTTAGCATTCACACAGACCTCAGACTGTTACACATCTGACAGGCTAAGTTGTCAGATTAATGGCTCCTAATCCGATTAATGTCTCCTGATGGACGAAAGAACGCAATAGGTGAGATTATGATCACTTAAATCATTGTCATCTTGACAAAAGAGATGATTTTTCAGTGATTATGATCTCTCCTACAAAAGCTATCATTTGCTGCTTTAGGTTCAATTCCAGAAATATCTTAAGTTCCATTGCTAATGAAATAAATTTGGCTTTTGTTAACTACAAATTCAAGTCAGAATATGTTTGCTTTGTTTGCGGTACCTGGTAAGTTCTATTTTTATTACACAAGGTGATAAGTATTTCTGTATTTAAAATTATTTATTTATTTGAGAGACAGAGACACAGTGAGCTCCCATCCTCTGGCCCAAGGCAGAGCAGGAGCTGAGAACTCAATCGAAGTTGTCTACATGACTGGCAAGGAACTCAACCTCTGGAACCCTCACCTACCACGTTCGTAAGTTTTACACTGTCCGATACGCTATTCTGAAAGCAACGAAGACATTGAAAAGGTGCTAAACATCAGAGTTTCACAAACAACATGCTAAGATACACAAGCCTTTCTCTAATTGTTCACATACAATAATCTGCACATGCCGTGAGCAAAGCAGCAGGTGGTAACTCACAGTGTTGGACACTGATGGCTGAAGGCTACTGTTAGCAGTTTTTTCCTCTTGGCCACCATACAGAATGAACGATATTTCACACAAAAATACAAAGTTCTTGAATTTCTTAGGAAAAGGCTATCATGAAAGTGGCACACTGGGCTGGCAGTTCTGCATGGGAGTCAGCAATTCGTGAAGGCAAGGTGGCCACGGCTTTCCTCAGGCACAGGGGCGCTGCTAGCTCACCCAGCACAACCCACGCTTTCCCATTCCTTTAGCCTGTACCCACCTGGACACCTGTTGGCGAGCTTGAATGGTACCCTGGCTCTAGTTCCTCACCCCGCAACTTCCTAGTCCTCCCTGCATTTCCTCAACTCCAATCTTAGCTCTCTCTCTCTTTAAATATTTATTTATTTTTATTGCAAAATCAGATACGCAGGGAAGAGGAGAGATCAAGAGGAAGATTTTCTGTCCTCAAGTGGCCACAATGGCTGGAGTTGAGCTAATCTTAAGCAAGGAGCCAGGTGCTTTTTCTGGGTCTCCCATGTGGGCTCAGGGTCCCAAGGCTTTGGGCCATCCTTGACTGCTTTTCCAGGCCACAAGCAGGGAGCTGGATGGGAAGTAGGACTGCCGGGACACGAACTAGCACCTATATGGAATCTTGGCGTGTGCAAGGTGAGAGCATCAGACACTAGGCTACCACACTGGGCCCAATCTTGGATCTCTTGGCAAGTCTAACTCCAGAGTCAACATAGTTCCCAGAGAACTTTCCCCATTTTCTCTCCTGTCTTTCAGCTGAATCATTCTCCTCCTCTCCTGACTCGTTCCCCCTCACATCCCACAGAATTTCCCTCTCAGAAGTTGGAGAATGCCTTTATAAGGCAAAGCACGAAGCAAGACTTTCCCAGGGTGAACTGTGAGCACACTGTTTTTGGAAAGGTTACATCTCAATAGATTCCTGAACGCACTTCACGTTGCCACATCACAACTCCCGAACAGTCACCTCAGTCTGAAACTTCAGGAATACTTGAAAGCTAGCCTGAGTCTGGCAGACTTGGTGCCATACAATATATTTCATCTTCAGAAAATCAAAGATTGAATCTAGGAATGCAAAAAAAAACAGTTGATGTGTCTGGTTTCACGGAAGGAACATTGGCAAAATGATTTTGCATTTATGCTGCATGCCGCGGCCTAAAATAATCTGAGCAGCTTTCTCACTATTTGACAATGGCATGATGCTCAGACAGATGCAGCCGTTTGAACTCAAGCTTCAGATAGTAAGAAAATGCAACTTCTGGTGGGAACACATTCGTTGGAGTCATGCAGTTTGTAAGACACAGTCTCCTGCAGGTCCTGTACTTCCCCATGGGGTTGCTCTTAGCTGAGCATCCAATCCTGTCCTGACTTCTGTGTGCTGCCTGCAGGGACTGCCTCAGCTGTCTCTTCTGCCTGTGTGCAGGGAGAAGGATGTCGAACGTCCACAATCGACTTCCTAACTATGGTGTTCTTGGCTGCTTTTGAGTTGTGGGGCTCTTGGCCATCTACAGTGCTCCAAGGAACTAAGCCGTGAGGGACACATCATCCACTCGCCCTTCAGTTGACTAAATATTTCACAAGCTGGGCCCACCCGAACTGGACAGCTCCAAGTCAGACTGGCAGAAAGGTCCTCAGGCCAGTCATATTCCCCTCACTTGACTGGCATGGGGAGGAAGAACTTCTTGTGGTCCTCAGAGGGAAGATCTTTCTACGCTGACCCCTGCTTTTGACCAGGACCCAGGTGAGGCTTGTGATACCAAAGCAAGTAGACTTTTAGAAGTGCTCACCAAATGGTAGCGAGAATCAGCGTGACACTCTGAAGGTGACTGAACTCTGACTCGCTTTCCGGTTCCTCACTCCTTGCTCTGAAGAAAAACACCCACTACTCAGCACCCTCTACCCATACCAAAGCGCACTTGAGTTTTATTGCACTAGGCTGGGAAAAATAGAGTAGGATTCCTTTCCTTTCTCTTTCCCATGTTCTTATTTTTCTTTAAAAGAGATAATGACAAAAAACCTACAATGTTTGAGATGTGCAATTCATGAAGGATTAAATGCTTGCTATATATCAGGGAGCATTTTAGGAACAAAGTACTATTTCTACCCCAGATTTCATACATCAGAAATATTTTCATGGCAATAATGAGGTATAATTTATTTTTAATGCTATGATACATAGCGCTAATTATAGCAATGCAACAATGGAAATACAATCCTGAAGCTGAGTATGCAGGAGTGATCTATTGACTGCTAATGGATACAAGAGTGAAAGAGAAAAAACAAAACCACATCTTCACATATATCCTCAACTCACAGACTGAATGGCAAGCATAAAATAAAAATTCTAAATCAGAAGGAGACACTTCCAGGACAGACCCTTCAAAAGGCCTAACAGAGTCTAAGGGGCAGAGCCTGGCGCTCTAGCCATGCGTCAGTGTGGCTGGAAACTGGACAACACTTTGAGGGAGGCAATTGAGACAATTAGCATTAGGATTTTAAATTCCCTTTGCTGGGAGAGCAGGAGCTCTCGTGGGTGGGGGTATTGACAAGAATTTCCACCATCTTAAGAAGCAGTGCTTACAGCGCCTCTCAGTCTGGCCTCCTGTGAGTTCTTCCCAGGTTTTCCAAGAACTTCACCGCTACTCTCCTGAGTGCTGCTAACTTGCTAGTGGCAAGTGAACCCCTCTGGGAAGTCAAATCATGCTTCACTCTCCTCTCCTTTTAAAACCTGTGCTCATTGGAGATCCAGAGGGGAGCTGGGTGGCCAATCTGGTGGTGGTGTGGTTCCCCCACTTTGGCTACAACATCTTTGCCCAGGATGGGCAATGTCAGTTCTTGAAACATCTAGAATTCAACTGGTCCAGTCCTGGGTCAAAGTTCGGTTCCTTTTTAGAACACATACCAACCAACAAGAGAGATGGTGCTGGAGCCAGTGTTGTGGTATAGCAGATGAAGTCGCTAGCTTCAATGCTAGCATCCCTCGTGGATGCTAACTTGTGTCCCAGCTGCTCTGCTTCTGACTAACTCTCAGCTAATGGCCTGAGAAAGCAGTAAAAGATGGTAAGTACCCAGGACGCTCAATCTACATTGACCAGATGAAGCTCCTGTCTTCATCCTGGCCCAGCCCTGACTGTTGTGCCCATCTGGGGAGTGGCCCAGTAGATGGAAGATCTCTCTCTCTCTCCTTCTCAAACAAACAAATAAATAAATAAATCTTAAAAAAAAAAGAAAGAGGGTGCTGGAGGATGGAACAGTCTGAGTAGACAAAATACGGACGAAGAAAGTCCAAAACATTCAGGGTTCAGATAAATGTGCTGAGGCCGCAAGGGTGCAACACCAAGATCAATTTCATTCCAGTGGTAGCTTCTGTAAGGCCATACTTTTGTTACCGTTCCTTTCTGTTTTCCTAGTAGCTGAGAAAACCTTAAAAACCTTCAAACCGTCTGTGTGCTAACTGAAGAGATCCTCACCCTGCAGTGTGTCCAGAGGGAGGAGAGAGACTCTATGTGGAAATAATAGTTCGTGGCCGTGGAAGGGGAGAAAAGCAATCCTGGGACAGTTGAAGCAGGAAAAGAAGAGTTGATACGGGGAAACAGCCCGGTGCTGTGGTGAGACTAGACTGCAATATCATAGACTAAATCATATTTTAAACCCTCGCCCCCACCAAATATCTCAAACAAATACCTCAAGTTCTTGGAGTTTCATTTTTAAAACACATTGGCTGCTCTACAAATCTTCCAATTATACCCTACCTAGATGCCAGAGATGGCTTGGGAGCCTCAAGTTCTGGGAAGGGGGCTGTCCATGTTGGAATCATAAGGGAAAGAGAGGATTGTCGAGGTTCTCCTTGAACAGGTGAACACGTGGAGTCACCCTAGCTCCCACCCACCTACACAGTTAGCTCTGTGGTAAGCCACTCCGTGAGCAGTCTGGACTCTGATACTGACAGGTAAATGCATTTCACAGTCAATCTGCCAGCCTTTTGAAACACTGCTGTCCTGGTTTGTAAGCATATAGTATTTCAGATGGACTCATTTCCTCGCGAATAAGTGCCAAGGCTGTGGCACGTTACTACCATGAGTTAAACTCTCATGTTTCCCCTTGATTCAAGACAGACTTCTCCTGAAGTTTGCTCATGGCAGGAGGTCCAGGGCTACATACACAAATGTGAAAGGACAACGCTGTTTGCTCTTCAAAGGTCAGCCCAAGTGGCATCACTCTCTGTATGAAGGTCCCCCCGGCACCTGCTCCAGCAGAGCTGACACAGCGCTCTCCATGCCTGAGCTGCAACATGCATTGAATTGCTTGCCATGATTCGTTACTCAGGTGTTTATGCGATAAACTCCTCTAGGGTGGGGCCTATGTTTCTTTCATTACTTTCTGACCCATAATGAATGCTCAATGTTTAATGCATGAATTTAAAAAACAGACTAAGAAGGGAGCGAGCCTTTCTCACGTGCAAACTCCCTACTTCCTGTGTCTTTCAGTCTTGCTACACATTGTGTTGTGGGCCCTGGGAACCCTTCGTCTTGTGGATTGGGAGATCTTCGTTCTCATTACACAGCTAGTATGGTGAGAGATGCATCTAAATCAGATCATGGAAACTACAGCCAGTGGAGCCAGAGGACAAGGCCCTGATGGATGAGATGTTCACAGAAGTTACTGTGAGAGGTTTCTGAGAAAGGTCTTAAAAAGGGACATGTTGGGCCCGGCGGCCTCACGGCTGAAGTCCTCGCCTTGAACATGTCGGGATCTCATATGGGCGCCGGTTCTAATCTTGGCAGCTCCATTTCCCATCCAGCTCCCTTCTGGTGGCCTGGGAAATCAGTCGAGGATGGCCCAAAGGCTTGGGACCCTACACCCACATGGGAGACCTGGAGGAAGTTCCTGGCTCCTGGTTCCAGATCGGCACAGCACTGGCCATTGCAGTCACTTGGTGAGTGAATCATTGGACGGAAGATCTTCCTCTCTGTCTCTCCTCTCTGTGTATTTGACTTTGTAATAAACATAAAAAAGGGACATGTTTGGGGCTGGCATGGTGGTATAGCATGTGAAGTATCTGCCTTCAGTGCTGGTATTCCATATGGGCAGCAGTTCATGTCCTACCTGCTCCACTTCTGATCTAAATACCTGCTAATGTACCTGGGAAAGCAGCAGATGTCCCAAGGGCTTGGGTTCCTACACCCACATGGGAGACCTGGAAGAAGCTTCAGGCTCTTGGCTTCCAACTGGCCCAGCTGACACCATTTCAGCTGTTTGGGGGAATGAACCAGCTGGGGGAGGATCTCTCTCTCTTTCTCTCTCTCTCCCTCCCTCTCTGGTGCTCCTTCTCCATCTATAAAGTTGATATTCAAATAATAAATAAATAAAAATTGTAAAAAGGACACACTTAATTGGCTCAAGTGTTTGCTCTCCCCTTTCTATTTTTTTTTCTTTTGGAGCTACAATAGCAATCTTAGAACTGTAAGGGAAAAAGGAGTCCACCGATCCATAAATCAAAAACTAATACTTGCAAGCCCCTACCCTTTACGGCTTTAACTCACTGATGCGTGGCCTATGTTGCCTGCAGCCGAAGAGCTCAAGACACCTGCAAACTGATCTTCTTGTCTCTGGACTCTTCCCAGATGTGCCAAGGTCAGTTCACGCACAGGACCTTCCCACTTGCTGTTCTCCCTGCCTCGAATGTTTCACATGACTAAGTCCTTCCTCAAAATCAGATATCAAGTTAGAACGTCATATGAAAATATTTACCCACATCACATCCCTCATTCCCTTTCTGCTTTTCACATCCGTCATTCTTCAATAATATCATCCTCTTTTATTTTCATCACTGCATGGGTCACTATGTGAAATGTTGGGTTTTTTTGGCTTCTTTCTTATGAATACACAATCTGTGTTCCTGGTATTTATACAGTCACACACATAGGCATGTGCACACCTCACCCCTACACACACACATGAATTCAAACCCACACCATGAGTACAGGACATTCTTTATTGGGGTCAGGGCTGTTGTATCGCACCAAGAAAATCAGATCATGGGGCAGGTGCTCTAGCAAAAGTTCCCAGAAAGAGAGGACTTCTTTATTTAGACAGGAATATATTCTCTCATGAATATATAAAAAGTACTGTTCTATATGTTGATTAGGTTTGTAATTTAGGGAAATATGGGTTAAATACCATTTATGACCTAAGTACTAAATATAACATTGTTTATATGGGGTAATGAGTTTCAAGTTCAATTTTCCTTAATGAGCTCATTATAATCACGACCATAGATCAGCTTGCACATTATCTTCATATCCAGAAAATTCTTTGCCTCCCTGGGTTGTCCAGCTGCCTTTCCACCTTTTATTCATGACAGCTCATCAGATTTTTAACTCCTGGATGAATTTTGTTTGATTCACGAAAAGTGATTTAAAAGAATCTTAAGAATTTCTTCTCACTCAATCTCAGGTACATTTTTAAAGAAATAGATTTCTAGGGTGCCACTACCTATCCTATAGAAATATCCTATTTCATATCCTGTCTTTCAGAAATTATTCTCAAGGTCTGTGAAAGGCATGGTGTCTTGCTTCCAGCCGTCCTACCTGGCTTCTCAAACACATCTTTGGTGCTATTTAAAAGCAGTGACATCTTCTTACACCCCCTGGCACCCTTCCATTTGTGCTGGTTTTCAATGTCAGAAGCAGGGAGACTGTAATGAGCAAGCAAGACCTTTCCATTCAGGAGAATGAATTGTTTCTTTTCATTGCTAAAAAGTATGTCTCTACATATGCAAACAGATATTTACCCTGATGGGACAGGGTCTTCGTGTTAGACACCCCAATAATTGTGGAAGTAGCAAGTTTAAAATCAAACAGTGAAAGATTAGTCCAAAAATATAGACTGGGTACTGCGACAGGGATCAGTCACTAGTAACTTCCTAATATCCATTGTTTTCCTTGATAATAAAGTTATCATTTTATTTATAGAGACAATGAGAGAATAATTATTTCTCAGCTTGGTAAATGTGTGCAGTTAGGCATTGCTATGAGATACCATTTTGGAACTGCTTAAGGAGACCAGACCTCATGGGAATCCAGGGTCAAACAATGGGCTGTTTTTTCCTTTCTTGCTTGGAACCTACAGTAAGGGTCAGGGTCTCCTGCAGGAAGCCTGCATCATAAAGCAAGATTGAGGTTGGGGGCTATAAACCCTGGATAGGTAACGGAATGGTGGTCTCATGGAGCCCCCACCAATCCTGGGCAGCCCTTTTTAGAGCTTTTCTATGAGATGAAACCCTAGTGACTTTAAGCAATTGCTACTTTGAGGACTTTATCTTTTTGGTTAAATGCATTCAGGAATAATCCTTCTTGATACAGAAACTCACATGGGAGGCTTTTAAAAATATCCCAATGCCCAGGCTGTATCCTGAGCCAATTAAACCAGAAAGCCTAAGGATGCAACTCAAGCGTCAGCAGATTTTTCAAGCTGCCCAGAAGAATCCTGAGCATAGCACATGTTATGAGTCACTGCTTTGGGCAGACAGGCCTTGTAGGTAGCATGTTCAAGAATCTCCAATGGGACATGACGCTGCTTGTTAAAACTTCAGATTTCCAGGCCTCAGGCTCAGAGGCTTGGGTTCTTGACGGCTGAGGGCACCCCAGTGGTTCTGTTACAAACAATGTAGGGATTACCTCAGAAGGAAAATTGCTGTAGGCAATAGGGAATCTTAGGGCAAAAAAGAGTGACAAGATCAGAGAAGTGTTTTACAGGGATTAGCCTGGATCTGGTGAAAAAAGGGAGAAGAAGAGGTGAGAGGTTTAAGGCGAGGAGATCATTCAGGGAACACTGTATTAGTTGATGGCCTGAGGGGACACATTCATGAACTAAGAGGGTGGCTGTTGAAATGAGGGAAAAAGAAGCTACATAATACATGCTGGAAAAGATCAAACATACGGGGAGTCAGTAATGAGTAGGATACAGGGTGAAGGCATTTCTAGCCACGCTTAGTGACTAAGGAATACAGAAGGGGCATCACTTTGGCTAACTCGGTCAACTTGGTGTAGATTGCTACTTCCTGTATATCTCCAGCTGTGGGTGTCAAGGTGATTTTTATCAGCCTGATGAGTTCCCATCAAGTCATAAACTTTTATTTGCTAAATCAGTTCTCTTTCAAGGCTTTGATACTTCATCCTAACAAGAACCTATTTTACCAATAATTTTGGAGTGTGTAATGTGTGTGTGTATGTGTGTGTGTGTGTGTGTGAGAGTGTGTGTGTGTGTGTGTGTGTGTGTGTGTCTTTTTATGGGCAAGAAAGCAAAGGAAATAAAGGAATGGACGATATAGTTAGTCATTGCTTTGGGGCTGTGTTTTATAGAGATATCTTTCTGAAATGAGCCACAAGTAAACCAACTCTCAAGACGTAAAATTTGAAAGAACAGTTCTGAATGGCAATCTCAAGGACAAAGGATTATTTCACTACTTCAACATGAGGCCACTAAGTAGATGCTGTGGTGATAACTGATCCAATCTAAATTCAACCTAGTTACCTCATTATGTTAAAATACACACTGGAGCTTGATTGGTTGTAATAATGAGCACTGATGCCTCAGGAATTGATTCATTGATCTTTGGTATAGTCTTGAAGCCCTCTGTGATTTCAAAACAACAAATTGACTTGAGAGCTATAAAACAGAAAAACTACTAATGAAATGCAATCGAAATGTCATAAAGTACATGCTATTAACTCTTCAGTCTTACGCTGCATGAAGACAGATTTTTTTAAAGAATAGACTTAAATGAATAAGACACACTTGTCAGCACTGGGCTTGCCACTTTGGGTGCTAAGATGAATGAAACACAGCCCTGCTCTCTTCACAGTCTAAATAATAAAGTGACAATTGGATTTTCCTAAGGTTCATTTTAGATTCAATTCTCTCTCTAATTGGAACACTTATTAAAAAGATTCTTACAAGGTGAAAGCCATTAGATTCATCCAACATCTGAAAAAGGCTGAACTCCAATAGGCAACAGGAGAACACTCACTAATCCAGATTCTATATCTCATTTAGCTTAGTGGGTAATAATATCATTCTTCTTTAATCTGTCACAGGCGCTGCAGTGTGCCTTTGGAACACGAGCCACAGTATTGGCACTACTTCAGATTCAGCACCTGCTCGACTCTGCCAGGCTTGCCAGGGTCAGTGAATGTCCCAGCTCGACTCTGCCAGGCATGCCAGGGTCAGTGAAAGTCCCAGGTGTAGAGCATCCGGCACCTTGCCAACACCTCCCAGTGTTCCCACACAGATTTTGGCTCAGGCACCGGCAACTACATGGATTAAAGCAAAACGCTAGCCATATTGCAGATTCACCACCTTTGTGAATATTTGTATCTCATACACAAAGACATTCATTTCCATGCTCACAAACCCTTATGCCTGACATGAACTTCAGTCCTGCAGGTGATGAAACACTGGGCCCTAAGATGTCTGTCTGTGAGCGTGCAGAGAGAATAGAGACAGTCCTGGATAAAATTACACCTCCATTAGAGACAGAACAACTCCAACTGTGCATTCTACTGTGCTGGGCCAAGAACATTTGTTACAATTTGCATGATAGCTGACTTCTCATCCCACCCACCCCTGCCAAGATCACGTGTTGAAGTCCTAATCACCAGTACCTTAGAATAAAACCAGTTTTAGAAACAGGGTCACCACAAATACAATTAAGACAAGGCAAAATGGATCACTAATCATGCACCAAGACTCGACTCCTTGTAAAACCACACAGACATACACACTGGAAAAATACATACAAAGGCCATATGGCGGGCCTGGCCCTGAATGTAGGCATTACATGGCATCCTGGGTTCACATGGGGGCTCTGTAGATTGTCTGAGGAAGGGAATTTTGAAATGTATGAGAAAGGAGCCACTAAAGGAAGTGTTTGACAGCCATCTGCCAGCACATGGGAAAGCTAACACTTGCTGGGAGCCTAATTGTCAGGTCTAGGTTGCAGAACCTGACAGTGAGTGTTGGGGTTGGGGAGAGCCAAGTGAGGCTGGGCTGTGACACCAAGCAGTTTACAAGAGAAGTGGTTCTGGGGACAAATTCTGTAGGGGATTTGTAGGTTCACTGCTGTACCACTGCAGCACCTGCTAGTCTGCAGGAGAGCTGGGGGTGGTGACAGACTGAGCCAGGCACGATCATGGAACTGACACTCATGGGAGCTGGGGTTGGGAGCAGGCTAAAGCACCTGATGGTACACTTGAGAACTGGGTTCAGGGGCAAGCTGAGCCAGGTTATAGCACTTTCCAGCACATGCAGAGGCTGAGTCTGGGGCAAGGATATGCTGGGCGGGGCCTAGCACCTGTCTACACACATGAGATCTGAGGCTGGGAGTGGACCTGGTAAGGGAACTTGGGAAACTTCCCTACTAGGTTGAAGTTCCTACTGCTGAGCAAGTGAGCCAGGGCTGGGGGTAAACTGGGCTGGCTCACAAAGGAGCCAGGGCATGGTGTGGGTCATGCCAGGCTAGGCAGATGCATCCTCTAGTTCACATGAGAGCCAGGACTGGGCTTGGATGGGCTATAGCACCCACTAGCAAGATTTGGGACTTGAGGAAGACCAGGCCAGGCCAGGCTGCAGCATCCACTGGCAACTGCCAAGACTAGAGGAGGGCCATGCCAGGCTGGGTTGAAGTACCTGCAGGTCCAAGCAAGATCCAGGTTGGAGAGGGAACTTTGGGGACTCCCCTGCTAAGCTGCAACTTCCACTTATGAGTGCAACAGTTGGGTGGGGGAGTGTAGACTGGATGAATACGGCTGCAGCACCCCTTGGCCTGGGTGAATGGGCCAAACTGGGCTGGGCCCCAGCATCTCACAAAAGCCAGAGTGGGTGTAAGATGAGCTAGGCTAGGCCATGGCACCTATCAGTCAACATGAGAACCATATCTAGGGGTGTTTCAATTAGGGCTGGGCTGTTGTACCCACTGGCATTAGCTCAAAGGGGTGCTCAAAGGGCAGTGCTGTGGTACCTCACCAGTGAGAAATATGACTAGGGCATGTCGTGTCAGGCTGAACCAAATAGCCACCAACCCATGTGAGATCCTTGGCTGGGAGTGAACCTGATAAGGGAACTTGGGGTAGCCCACACCAGGCTGAAGCTCCTGTTGGTGAATGTGAAAGCTGGGGTTGGGGCATCCCAGGCCAGGCCAGCTATAGTACCTGTTGGCATATGTGTGGGATAGCTCTGGGGGGCAGGCCGGGATGGACCATTCACAAGGCTCCCCCTACCACGACCACTCTTCTCCCCCCACCCCCTTGAAAGTGTAAGAGTCAAGACAAGGTGCAGGCTGAGCTAGGTTGGCTGTAACACCCGTTAGTTCACATGAGACTTGGGGCTGGGGCCTAGCCAGGCTGGGCTAGGCTACAACACCAGCCAGCAAATGCTGAGATGGGATGGGTTGTGCCAGATTGGGCCACAGCACTTAACAGCATGCACAAGACCTGGAGCTGGAAGTGGGCCTGGTATAGGGAACTTCAGGGACTCCCCTGTTCCCTTGCTTCCACTGGTGAATGTGAGCGTTGAACTGGGAGTGGACCAGGCCTGGCAGGGTTGCAACACTTGTCAGCTGGCATGTGTGCTGCACGTTGGGGAGGACTGGGCTGGACTGGGCCATGGCACCAGCTAGCATCCATAAGAGCCAGAATATGTGTGGGTCAGCCAGGCTTTACTGCAGCATTCACTGGCATGAGCCAGGATGGGGTGCAAGTCATGTCTGGCTAAACCACAGTTCCCTCTGGCAGGTGTAAGACTGGGGCTGGGACTGATCCTGGTACGGGAAATGTGGTCACTCTCCCGTGTTAGGCTGCATCATATGCTGGCACATGGAAAAACAGAGCTGGGCATGGGCCTGGTGGGGGTTGTTGGAGGTTGCCCTGACTAGGCTACAGAACTTGTCAGTTTATCTGGGAGATGGGGCTAAGGGCAGATCTGGTTAGGCAGCTGCATCCATTGATATGTGCATTGGCTAGTCCAGATGATGGACCTACCTGACTCTGCACTGGCTGATGCATACAAGAGTCAAGTCTGCGGTCATTCCAGGTGAGGTTTCTTGGAGGACTCACCAGCTAGACCTCTAGACTCAAACCCTGGCTGCATGGAAATCTACATGATATATGATCCAACCTTGGAGTGCACGTATCAGGTCTGGGCCTCCTCAGTTCCTGATTCCCCTGCAGCGGAAAAACATATACAGATGCACATACGGGACATGGTAGCCAGTTCATCTGAATCAGCAGTGGATGGTGAGTGTCTCATCAAAGATTGGAAAGTGGAGCAGGACAGATGGCTCTCTTGGCCAACTCTGCAGCAGGTGTGTGTAGGTCTGCGGAGACACTAAGGTGTACTTTGCCAACCAAAATACCTTGAAGATTTTCTTAACCTTGGAGCCAACCAACAGTGTCTCCGAGCTATCAAATCCACTCAAGTAACATCCTTGGAACATGCTTGCCCACGTTGGGGTCTTTAAGGCGTCATCAGATGACCATCTCCCATTTCTGGGTGCCGATGTTGTTTGACAGCAAGGAGTGACCCTCTCTCCTCCTCAACCCTTGCCCCGGTACAGATGCAGAAGAAAGAGAAGGGAGAATTGAATTGTCTGTCCCACACACCTTCCTCCACGCCCCAACACTCCCCACCCTGGTCTGAGATCTGCATGGTTACACATCTTTTTCAACTCTGCAAATGATATAAAAAATAATGCGTGTGAATAGAAGGCAGAGGGGTAAGCCCAGAAGTATCCAACACCTTGGTCTTGGATGTGTACCTCCAAAACAGCGACAATAAAATTTTATTTTTTATGCCTTTTATCCCCCTCCCCCACATTCTGTACACTTTATTTTTACAGCCCTAGCAAAGTCAAACACATTTGTTCTTCCCTCCCATATTTGTGATAATGTATTGCTTTATTCATAAGCACCAGTTGCATTCTACTATGTGACCAATGGAAGTTAACATTTTAAAGCAAAATACTTGTCATAGGAAGGGAAAATAAAGCACAGCGAGTGGGTGGCTTGGCATAGCTGCCCACCATAGGTTGTTTTTACTAACAGCAGAACCTGTCACTGCCCACACAAGGCCTTTTCTACCATGTGAATCAAAGAAAGCTGTGCAAGCTGTCCCCAGGTCACAGAGCTCTTCTTCTTTGCTACCCTACTCCCATAGAATTGCTCTGTCTTGACCATAGTGTGGACTGGGCATTACTACATGAGCTGCAAGTCTCTATTCTTCCATAATCCAGCAAACTGAAACAAGGGACTGGACAAGAAACCAGCTAAGACTGAGTTGGGGCAGTGGGGGTCGGGGTAGATGCAGCACAAAAAGTAAATGGGAATCAAAACCAGTCCCGACCAAGAAAGAAGAAACACAAGCAGAGATGAGGCAGAAGGAGAAAAGGGGAAAATAGAGGCCTGGCTGGAGGAAAATCCTGACGGTGGTGCTACAGGTCCCTAGCATCTTCATGACCTTGTTCCACATGGAGCACAACTAGGAAGGGAAGAATGATTCTTGCGTGTGTAATGTATGGTTAAACCCCAATAAATTAATTCTGAAATGCAATCACCAAACTCCCTACAGGACACTTATTTTTTTCCCAGCTCATTTCCATAAACAGTCTATGAGATTCCACATGAGTTTGCATAGAAACCAAAATGATGAAGCCAGGGGACACAACATTTAACATTGCCACTTAGACATCGGGAAACTTACTCCATGCCACACGGTCTGTATTAGAAATAGAACCACAGATCTTAAAAATATATGATTTATGAAGAATCTAGGCTGAAGTATGTCAATACAACCATCTGGGAAATTATCATCTAGAAAATTCCTCAAACATAATATAACATACTAAGGTACACAAAGACTTATCCCAACCAAAAATTTGTTTTGACACTCTGAATTTTAAATGTCTTAAGAATTATACTGTTACCCTGCTCTAAATAAGACTTACTACATGCTGATATTTTCAGCATTTGATCCTCAAAAATACGATAACATTTGCTCCTTGTTATTTATAAACCCTATTTGATGAGTTAGGAAACTGAGATAGCAGAAGGCAATATTTTTGTCCAAGGTCACACTACTTGTGAATAGCACCATTACCAGTCTGGCCCTGGCCGCTGTGCTAAACTATTTACCAGACATTCACACATCACTATGAAGTATTTTGTAGAATGAGTTCATACACGAGTCTTTAGTAAGTGGTCAAGACTTTTACCCAGGCTTAATCTGATAGAATTAATATATTTTCCCATCACAATAAACTACCTTTTCACAGTGCTATACTTAAACCTCACTTAATTTAGGTTTTTTTTTTTATTTGAAAGGTACAGAGAGAGAAAGAAAGAAACCTTCCATTCTCTAGTGCATATCCACAATAGCCAAGGCTGAACCAGGTTGAAGCTTGGGAGCCTGGAACTCGATCCAAGTGTCTTACGTGGGTGTCAGGGAGCCATTTAGGAGCTGTTGCCAGTCGCTTCTCAGAGCGTGCATAAACAGGAAGCTGTATCTGAGAAAGGAGCTGGGACTAGAACCCAGGCGTTCCAATTTGGGTTGCAGGCATTCCAAGTAGCAACCTACCTGCTGTGCCAAACGTTCACCCTAAACCTAAGGTTGGAGTCAGTCTTTCTGCACTCTGGCCCTCTGTAGCAGTCTTGTGCAGAAGGCAGATTCAGTCCAAAGCAAGCATCACAGACACCTCCTAAGAGACGGAATGAATTCTAACCCTTGTTCGACAGTCATCGTAGTAGGCTCTGGGGCTTCCTACAGGGTGTCAGCTGCTTGAGTTGCCCCTGCCTGTGTGCTGGGCTCTCTTCTCTCCTCTCTCGGGATGTGGTGTGTGTGTTGGGACAGGTGCTAGATCAGGAAGCAAGACACTAACATTTCAGCCTTAAAGTATCTTCATGCTTATAAAGCATCTCAAGGCTGGGAATATGTTTCCTGCTTCCCATACCTACTTCACTTATTCTTCTCAACTATCCAAGAGTAATCATGAGAACTAGTTCATAGATGAAGGAGATTCAGAGTTAATTAAACTCCACCCAGGTCATCTATGATGGTTTCTCTGACTGCAGAAACTTTAGCTGCATTCTGCCAAATTGCCATCCCTCAGATCGTCTGGGTCTCAAATTCTTGGAATCTGTAGTGTCACAGAGCCCTAGGGATCCTCTGAAGGTGTGTCAGAAGTTGCTTTGGGAAGGAAGTTCAGGGAGACAGTGCTAAGGATGTCACCTGTCCGTGATGTGATGCAGGTGTGTACAGAGACACACAAGTGGTACATGGCAATGCCACTTTGACCTGCCTCATAAATTTTCGGCTTTTCCCATTTGCATGGAAGGAAGAACTTGTTGCTAAAAAGCAGAGATTTGCAGACCACTCTCCCAAGTGACCTTTTAAAGTCCTGTTTTTTAATATCCAGAAGGGATTCGAATTGTGAAGGCAGAATAACTGGCAAATCCAGCCATTCAGAGGTCTTAGATTCCCCTGGCTGGTTCTGTCTAGAAAATATTTGATGCTTTTGAAAGTAAAAGCAGTGCTCACACTTCTGGGAATCTAAACACAACTTGAGAAAAGGTCTTGATTATATCACTGAAGATGGATAGATAGTGAGAGCCACAGTCTGGGTTTTCATGTGTTCACCATATTTCTTGAGGACCAAGGATGAAAGGGTTATACAGAATCTGGCTGAATTTCTACTCAATGTCCATTCTCTTCCTTTCTTACCTTGTCTAACTTCTCTCCTCTCTCTCTCTCTCTCTCTCTCTCTCTCTCTCTCTCTCTCTCTCTCTCCTTCTCCTCTCTCTCCTTTGGGTCCCCACACTTGCTGCACACAAGGACAAAAAGGTGGTCTGTACCACTCAGAAATGAGTAAATTTCCTGGCTTCATCAGTCCCTGGCCTTTCCCTACTCACATTCGTATACAGAGCGAAGCAGTGGCACTTGATGATAGCTGTCAGGCAGGTGTTTGATGAATGCATGGAGAACCAAGTTCTGTTTTCCCATAACCCCAATGCCTATACACCTTACTAAGGGACACATATACAGAAAAGGATAAAGCCAACACAAGACCAAGTGTTGGGGATGATGATAATACCTTTTGGCAAAACATTTATAAAGGTGTTATTTACATCCATTCAAAGCCATACAACCAACGCCAAAGTCCGGTTTTGGAATATTTACATTAACCCACAAAGATTCTTTAAGTTTATGTGGCCAGCCCCTCTTCCTGCTACCAGCCTCAGATGATTATTAATCATTGCATCTTTATCAATTGTCTTTTTAGGCCATTGCATAAAACCAGGATCCGGTGACAAGTGGTGTTTTGGGACTGGCTTCTTTCAGTTAGCATCCTCGTTTGAAGGTTTATCCATGTTTTAGCACGTATCAGTACTTGGTTCTTTTTTACATAACATCTTTTACAATGACAGGAAAGAGCACGGATTTCAGAAACATGCAAATGTGGGACAAAAGCCACGCTGTGCTGATGCTTAGCTGCACGACTTTGGGTTGGCTCAGAATCCCTGATTCTCATTTGTAGAGCAAGGATGCTATTCCCTGTCTCCGAGGACTGTCCTATGAGTTAGTTGTATCATTACAGCAAATAGCAGGCACTCAAAATTGCAGTCCTCTCTACATTTCTCAAGAATCTTGCTTTCTCCCCCCTTGCTTTGGACTTGGTGAATCTTCCAGCCTCCCAACAGCATGGCTGAAAAAAGGACCCATATAAGAAGCAATATCCAAAACAGAATTTCACCAAAAAGGGTCCCACTCTTCATTAATGATGCCCCGATGGTGAAGAACTAAAGGAATTTCTTCCAATGAGATTGCTATCATAAAGAACACTATATTATTTTAATTCTTTTTAAGAGGTAAAAATGTGTCAAACTGTACCCTAGAGCATTTTACATGTGGTCTTTGCATTTGCAAGGCTCTGAGGGTACCACATGTCCCCACTCATTGTCATCAAACTTCCTGCACTAACATTAACCTTCAGGTAACCTGTAAGCAAGCAGCAGAGGCACACAAAGCCCAGTAAAGAAAGCCCACCGGAAATCTTCCAAACCCAACTTTCGGCCAAGCATTTCAGATCTGTTTTTTCCCAACTCTTTAGAAGCATGTGTGTGGCAAACCAGGCTGCACACAAGTGCCTCCTGCAGTGAATAGGTGCTGGTCTTGAGTTTAAGCCTGAAGGGAGCCTGAATGTCACTTTGTATATGCTTGGACACAGGGCTCAGTTTACAAAAATGCTACTTCTTAGCTCTGAGCTTCCCATTCCCGGTCCCAGTTGTGCATTCTTTGAGCTGTTTCCTAGCCCTTTCCTTCAACAGTACTGCCCTTCACCTTTCACCCCTGTCTGCCATTTGTTACAGCTGCGTTCCCGCCCCCGACCCACAGCCCCACCTCCAACAAGTTTCCAAAGCAGTCAGTAATCCCGCACCCTTTTATATCCAGTGTCCATAATTCACTTTGTTAAGTAAACAAAACACAAAATGTAAGGCCTATCAATATTTCTACTAGCTAAAAAACTCCCTTATTTTGTTTCTCAAATAGACAGGATTTTTTTAAAAAAAATGGTATAAAATGTCTGTTGTCAAATATAAGCCGGTTATTAAGAAAAGTGATGTGTAACTTTCCAACCTTTCTATACCGTACCAGTCACCGTCTGCACTGCTGGCGTTAAAGACAGCCAAGGGTGAGCCTTTCACACAGGTGACAAGACCCGTTTCCTCTTAGGGACCCGTCAGTTCACATCACTGTCTTCTGACTGTTTTGAACTCTTGTTTGGATAAAGTTACACTCACACACAGCTACACCGAGAAAAGCTAAATCTAGACTGAGCCAAGTACTAAAATTAAGGGATTTGTAGAAGGCTTCCCATGTTTACTTGCCCTAAGTACTTAGCTTGAAAATAGGAACTGTTAATAAAATCCATTGCTAACTGCTTTTTTTTTTTTTGCCACTTTTGAGAATCCAAGCAGTGGATGGAGAAATTTTTACTCATTACATTATTACCTAACATGCACTTGGTCTACATGCGTGTTAAAATCAATAAAGATTTGGGAACAAAACCAATCGAGGTTCATTTCAATTTGCATATTCTCCTAATATGTAAACATTTATGTTAATACTTCTTTTTCATATCACCACAGTGGAGAGAGTAATTTATATACAAGATTTTGTTTTAGGGGTTTTATTTTAAGCGGCATCATAGGAATTTATCCCATGGTATAAATAGCTCAGTAAATCTGAGATTTTAGCAAAGATTTTTCTCTCTAAAGCACAGAACCTTTTGTGCAGCAACAAATACAAAAGTCATCTTGAGGCATGATGATCTAACTGTCCTTTATGCCCAAACAGTACCCCCTCAAAAATCTACCAACATTTTAGTAGGCCAATATATTGAATGTTAAATTTTTGAAATATCACTTAACGACCCAAATTGTCCATATTTATAAACCAAAGCCTCAGTCTTCGAATTCTTATTTGTCCTCAAGTTTGTAAATAGCCCCGGGAGGAACCTGATGGTAGGGTGATTGGTTACACATCTCAAATTGACAGAGCCCTTTCCTGCCGCCTGGGCCACTGCACAGTTCAATCTGCATCGCGCATCCCGTATAAGGATTATCAAACAATGCCAACACTCTCCTACCCTGAGATGGCAGCCAGTTTTTGGTGTGCCTGACGGGCCATTTCGCAGCCTTTGGTTCTTGTTTTGTACATTTCCGCCCGCAGGGAGGGGCAGCTGACCGAGACATCCCCAATGGAAATGACCAACTCTCGAAACAGGGCCACCTGCGTGTTGAACTCTTGGACAAGCTGCAAAAGAAGCGAGTTTCTCATCAGACACATCATGGCAAGTTTCCTATTTTGGCAAATCTTACAGGGGCATCCAGCAGCCTTCATTCACCCCTGAACCTGTGCACTCCCAGGATCTCCAGCAAGGGAGTCCAGAGATGGGCTAAAGCTTAAGACTGCAAAGACAAAAGTCTGTTTGTCCAAGTCGAGTGTTGATTTTTCACAGGCAAGCTTGGCTCGGTGTTGAGTTCTATTTCTAGTTCTACTTGCCCCTGCCCGTTTCTGAAACGCTAGAGCTTCTCTGGAGAGAAACCCTGTTAGCCCCAGGTCATTGGAGAGTGATACTGGGGGACCGGGCCATGGACCCTCCCCCTTCTGCTCCTGCTAGGAAATGAATTTGAAGTTGCAAGGTGAGCAGACCAAAGGCAGAGTGTGGGAATAAGCCCATTCCTTCCTGTCTGGCCACTGATCCTCTCCATCTAGGAGCCTAACGGGCCGACCCACTGAACCTTCAGCCCCTCTGCAGCTCCTTGTGCGTGCGCTCTGTTTGGGTTTGTTGGCCGCTGTCTCCCCACAAAGCAGCACCCCCACCCTTCAAGCCCTCCCCACCCACGATAAGCGAGTCCGTTCACCCCCTATTTGATATCCACCATTCTTGGAGGGGGTAGAAATACCACCTGCTTCCGCTGACCCTCAAGACCCTCTCAGTGACACTTCTCTGCGCGAGGTCATTGACCACCCCGGTGTCACCCTGAATGTGAGGAACTGCAGATTTAAAAATAGTGTCTGGGCACGTGATCGGCATGGAGGCGCTGGGGGCGGGGGAGTGGCTGGCACTTAAGCAAACGATTCACATGCACGACTCTCCCACCCCCTCTTAAAAAAATAATAATAACCCAGAGGCGTAATTTTCACCCACCATCTTGCAGTCGTCCAGGGTTCGTTGGGTTTTGTGGGCGCTCTCGCAGCCGCTGCCCCTGCGCTCCCAATCCCCGCTCTGCAGCGGAGGCTTGCTGATCTGGAAGATTGAGGAGCGGGTGGACCGGCTGGGGCGCTTTTTGCGCCCATTCAGTGCAGAACTCATGCATACACATCCACCAAGCCGAAGCCGCTGGTGCAGTGCGCCCCGGCGCGGGCGGCCCGGTTGTTGCCTTGCGCGCTGCCGCCAAGCAAACCGGAGCCGGGACCGGAGGCGCGGCGCTCACAGGGTAGGGGCTGGCTGTGCGGGCGGGTAACCTTCAGCCTGAAGGAGAGCCGGGGAAGCGCTGGCTGTGCCTTGCAGCATCGCTTCCACTAGCAACAAGGAAGGGGCGCGATCAAGTTCTGTTCAGCAGCATCGCCGGCCCTGTCCCGGGAGCTGGACGCTGGCGCGGGCGCGCATCGCCTTCCTCTGGGCATGGATCGCGAAGCTGGGCCAGAAGGAACGCTCCGCCCGGCGGCTCCGAGTTTCCATTCAGATGGGGGGGGGGGGGGGGGGAAGCGTTCAAAGCCTGCGCTGCAAGGCGGGGGGCGGTGGGAGGGGTGTCGCTCTTGCCTCAGTGTCTTCCCCCAGAGGCACTGGTTTCGTCTTTTCTCCCTCCCTCCACTGTCATCGGGCCTGGAAGGGCTGGCCGTTCCGAAGCAGGCAATTGGCTCCAATCGGCTACATCGATCCCTCGCCTCTACCGGCTCGTCGGTTTGAGGATCCCGAATGAATCCGTGGCGGGACTGGCAGACGCAGGGACTGGGTCTGGCTGACGTGGCTTGCGGCCCCGCACATTGATAGGATGGGAATACTAATGTGATCCGTCCGTGCAACCCTCTTCCCCCTCCACAGTTTATGCACTTATCCAATCAAATCCCCAGGAACATCAATTGCAATATTACTTCATCTGCTCTATTATTAGAAACCAAAAGTGTCATCCGAGTGGAGCACGTTGCCACATGCTGGACTTAAACATGGGTTTCACATAAACCAGTGTGGGCTCCAGGACCTCACCCTCCAAATCGGAGACTGGGGGCCACAGGAGGGAGTGAGATTTTTGCTTCAAATGGAAGGCCTCTGGGAACAGCACAGGCACGCTCGAGTTTCTAGTGTCGTGTGTTTTTGCTTTTGGTCTTATAATCTTGGGAATGAGGCAGAGAAGTCAGAGGTACAGAGGCAAGCAAGTTCACCTGGTTGCATTGTAGGGTCTAGGGATGCAGCTCTGAGAGTGGTCCAATAGGTTCTTGAATGAGCAGGAACCAACAGAACTCCATGGACAGTCAGGAGGACTCTGTTCTCATTTGTTCCAGAGACAGTGACCCCGAGACTAGTCAATGAAGGTGGCCCAGGAAAGCAGAGAGCGTGCCTGTGTGAAAAGAGGTGTGGTGAGGAATACCCGTTGAGGTCTACCTTCAGCACCTGTTGCAAAGATCCTTCTGGGAGGGAAGAGGCAGGGGTAGGGGCCATCAGCTCTAGTGCTAATGAAATTCTTGTTCCTCTGAGTGATTTGTTCCGGGAGGAGAAAGGACATACCACATAGAGATTGGATAAGGCGTTTATAGGAAGAAAGAGCTGCAGGAAGGCTGACCACCTAAGAGGGGTGGGAAAAGTAGCTCTAGAATGATTATTATCTTTCACAAGATGGGCAAACATATTGAGGTGCTAGGGTCTACTAAAAGAGAGATGTGGTCATTGGCTCCAGTTCCTCACATAAATTCTGCATGGCAAGAATGATAGAAGCATCTTGTCCCTGGAAATTTGAACCTTGGGGGGGCGGGGAGGAGGGAGAGGAGCTAATGATTGAGTTCATTGCCAATGGCCAAGTTTATAATCGATAGTGCCTGCAAAAAGAAACCTCTATTAAAAGAAAATCCCAAATGATAATAGTGTGGGGGGATTCTGGCTTAGCAAAGACATCTAGGTGCCTAAGGAGCAGCAAACCCTGAAAGGATATGGGAGTTCCCTGCCCCATCCTTTCTCTTGCATTTGTCTCTTCCTGAGTTGTGTCTTGTAGCACAAACTGGTCATAGAAGCTAAGGCATTTTCTTCAGTTCTACAAGCAATACAAGCAATTCTGGTGACTTTCATGGACCCCGGGGGGGGGGCAGTTATGGGGGCCTGTGAATTTGTGGCCAGATTGGATGGAGGGACTGGTTGATCTGGGGAGTCAACACTTGCAATTGGTTTCCGAAGCCCCGCTTTTGGGAGTTCATCCTGTGTAGTTACTGCCAGGGATGAACAGCAGGAAATCCCAATAGTATGAGAGCCAGAGAAACAGTGCTGGAAAAGACAGTAATGAATTTGTCTGGGAGTGAGCCTACTAGGTGAATGTACCTAAATGGACATTCAGTTGCCTTTGCACAGCACAGTTCTCCCTCAGGATACAGGGATGAGTTCCAGTCTCTGCTCAGACAGTAAAGTCTGAGAGTGCTCAAGTCCCTTCTCTAAATGGTGCTTACAAAATGTTGTACCCAACATGCTGAACCCAAATAGATTCATTGGGTTTTTTTTTTTTAAGTTAATTGCTATTAAAAATTTGTATTTATTTTCTGTATGGAAGAGAGGTAGAGAGACCTTATACCCATTGGTTTACTTCCTAAGGGTTAATTACAGCTGGCACTGGGCCAGGCTAATGCCAGAAACTAGAAAGTCAATCTGGGTCTCCTATATGGGTGGCAAGTACTCAAGCATCTGAGTCATCACCTGCTGCCTCCCAGGGTCCACACTGACAGGAGGCCAGGGTCACAAGCGGAGCTGGGACTTGAACTCAAATCCTCTGATCAGCTGTATCTTCATTGTTGACTCAAGTGTCTGCCCCCAAACTCACCTTCTAATTCTATTTTTTCCACATATCTTTTGAAGTACTTTTGTATAACACATATACACCCTCCTGTATATTTTAAGTCATCTTTACTTATTCAACTATATTACTTAGGAAATAATAGCAACAAGAATGAAGTTTGTTCATGTTCAGTATAGATGTTTTCACCTGCAACTAGCTGAGTCTATATGCACAGGATATACAGATACAGAGGCTGAACCAAGTGGATTTCATAACAGGTGGAGTCAGTGTAGGGAGGCGAGGCAGGAGGGATCCATCAGGTGCCCAGGAGGGTGAAAATGCAGACTGCTAAAGAGGAAGGCAACAGAAGGTTAAAGAATTTTAAAAGCTTTTGGATAACATTTGTGAATTGTTGAATACCTGTGATGCAAACTCTTTGTGATCACCAACTTACTCCCATAATCCTGCCCAACCTTCCAGAAAAGCCTGTGGTAGTCCTTTGTGGGTGGTGCTTTGGAGAATTCAGAGAAAAGGGGGCTGCCTTCTCTGTGTGTGGACATAGGAGGGGGAGACCAGGACTCCAAAGATTAATCCACTGAAAATCTTTAGTCAATACTGCTATCTTAATACCGTGTAAGAAAATAATGATTCCGACCAGATTTGGTCATCTGTAAGCTCCTCAGTTGTAGGTTTACTCCAGCTACAACCATCTGGCTTCTACCTCCCTTCTTTCGCCTAGAGACAGTTTCAACACATTAAAACAGGGGTGGGGTGGGGTGGGGTGGGGAAGGCTGCAGGATTGCACTGCCTCGCTCCAGTGGCTTCAGTGCTGTATTTCTTGCAGGAGGTGGTGGGCAGGAAGGGGAATTCCATGGAGGTAAATGCAATGCCATATCGGAGGGAAGAGAGACTGGGACACTTGCTGCGGGGTTAAGTGGAAATTACCATTTATAGGTGCCCCTTGGCCTTCCTGATACACCACCCAAGCCATTTTCTAGAGAGAGAAAACCCAGCATCCAATCCAGAGCTATCTCTGCAAGCCACAAATGCTGTAATCAGAATAGCAGGAGCCAGGCTGAGTCCCCTCACCTTCCCCCACTTTCAAAATGGCGTGGATTTACATTCCTGGGGCTGTCTGATTGCCAAATGCAACGGTGAAGTGCAGTTGGAAATCGCAATAACAAGGGCAGATTTTCTGGTTACCTAGAACTGATTCTGGCACAGTTCTATTGATCGGAAGTTGCCCTATAAGTATGTAGATTTGACAAATCATTCTGGCTTCACCCCCAGTACAAGTGTTTCCGTGTCTTGCTTTCTCTTGGCTGGTTTTACAGAATTTATTTTGATTTGGAATTTTATAAAAAGAATTACAGAAAATATCAGTTTCAAGTAAATATGAAACTGCCAAGTTTCTTCAAATTGGAGCTAGGTGGAAAAGCAATGGGATTCGGAGACGAACATCTCAATCATGGCTGACCTCTCATTGAAAGGAGAAACTGGGAGGCAGAGTTTGGGGATGAAGTACAAGGAGATGAAAAATGAAAAGAACATATTTAGGTGGGTCTGTGACAGAGGCCAACGGAAATATGTTAAAATGTTGGATTCTAGAAGCTGGGTGATCCGAAGTGAATCAACAAGTTATGTCTTATTAGCACCAAAATGTAAGAGATTGAATTATCATGAAGAATTTAGTGAATAAATTATCTACTACATGTTTTATTCTTACTAAAAAACCAGCAGGAATATAACATGTGGGGAACTCTATTTTTTCACTAGTGTCTTATTGAAGACAAATTGTCTTTCACTGTACCTGCAAGATTTGATGTATGATCTTATAAGGTTCCCAAGCTCCCTCCATGGAAGACCCAGATTGGCTTTCTGGCTTCAGTACGGCCCAGCCTTGACTGGGGGGAGGTAAAACAACAAATGGAAAATCTGTCTACTTCTGCTTCTGTTTCTCCCTGCCTTTCCCCAAATTAAAATCAAATAAAGATCTGACTAGGAAAAAAATATGAGTTATCCAAGGCACAATGCAGTCTCCCACTAAGATAACAAGACAATTATCCCCGAAATTTGCATCTGGTCCATCTCTTGAGAGCCTTTCCTGCCTGATACCTACCACCCAGGGCAGGTGCTCATTAGTCAAACTCTGCAACCTGCCTTGCCTATGCATTCCACTGAGAGCCTGTGCCCACTGGGTTAGACCTTTTGCTGGCCACCCAATAGCTGTGGTCTAAACCTAAGCTGCAACACACCACACTTCATCACTAGTCAGCCACTGCTTTTTTCTTCTGACCTCATGAACCCTATCTGCAGTGGCCGCTCTTCCAACCAAACTTGGTTCTTTTAAGGACACATCTGGGCCTGCCAAGTATGCTGAAACTCATATTGTAGAAGCACTGCAGTGGACAGGCTGTATCTGCAGGCGCAACTCCTGAACTGTGCTTTGACCCATCTGTGCCCTGACTCCTTTCCAGCTGTTCCATTTCTAACCTTATCCCTGCTTTCTTGTTTGGTTCCTCTTAGTAGTTAATCTCTCTTGCATGTACTCTCTCCCCTTCTCTAATAACCATATGTATTTTTCTTGTTAAAACTTACCTTGCGGATAAAGACACAGTCTTTTTGGACCACCAGCCCAGCCTTAATTATTTCCTGCCTCCACTGTTGAAATAACGCTTTTGATGTGTAGATCTTCTAGATCTTCTGCTACATAATTTGACATGTATAACCTCCTAAAATACACTGAGTATTTTACTGATTTTTTTTTTTTAAAAAGACTTATTTATTTTAATTGGGAAGACAGATTAAGGATACAGAGAAAGATCTTCCATTTGTGAGTTCACTCCCCAGATGGCCACAGCTGAGCCAATTGGAAGCCAGTAGCCCTGGGTGCTTCTTCCTGGTCTCCCACTTGGGTGGAGGGACCCAAAGACCTGGGCCATCCTCCACTGCTTTCTCAGGTCATAAGCATGGAACTGGATCAGAAGTGAAGCAACCGAGATGTGAACCAGCACCTGCGTGGGATGCTGGCACAAAGGAGTAGCACGCTATACCACTACACCAGTATTCTGGTCTTTTTAAATGTACATATATATATTTTATAGAAATGATATGTTACTTTTGTAGGCTATTTGTCCACTTTCATTTTTTCATTATACTCAACACTGTGTTTTTGAAGAGGCTCAAGTAAAGCACTTCTACCTTAATATTCTGTTTCTGTATCATGTTCTAGAGTATAAGATATGTCATAGCTTACTAGGCCACTTCTCAGTTGGGATATTTATACTATTTCCATTGTTTCAATTTTAGCCTGCAATGAAATTCTTAAGCAAATCTCCTGCACACAAGTATATATGTTTGATAGGTATAAATTAAGAAGTGAAATTGCTGGGTCATAGAATGTGTGCATTTACATTTTTCAGAGATACTCTGAAAAGTTGTTTTAAATTAGCTGTATCAAATCACTGTCATGCTGGCTAGTTGTGAAACTTCTTGTTTCCCACATACTGGCCAGTGTGATATTATCAAATGTTTAAATGTGTTCCAACTTGAATTTTCCATTTTAGTGCTGTAGTTTTACCTTTTACTCTTGCAGTTTTTCTTCAAGGCTCTCACTGATTTAGACACTGTTAGAGGGAATATCTCTGGACTGATACTTGGTATCGCTCACACTCGCTGTATCCACTCACTCATGATGGCTCTAAAACCCATGCTCATGTGAGTGAGAGCAGCCCAGATCCCAAGAGTAGGCTTCAAATGGCATGTCACTAGGGAATATAGGCAGGGCAGTGATGAAGGAAGAAAGAAAAGAAAGAAGGAAGGAAGGAAGGAAGGAGAAAAAGATGAGTTGACTATTCCAAGCCTGTAAAGCAATGCAAATGAAACTTTCCCTGTTAGAAATGGGCCAGTGAAACATCAGACTGGGAACTTGTGCTGTGGCACAATGAGTGAAGCTGTCACGAGTGTTGCTTGTACCTTATATTGGAGTGCTGGTTGGAGTCTCTCAGCTGTTTTGCTTTTCATGCACCTTGCTGCTAACATGCCTGGCAAGGAGGCAGGTGATGGCCCTAATGCTTGGGCCCCTGCCATCATGTGAAGAGCTGGATGGAGTTCATGGCTCCTGGTTTCAGCCTTGCTGACACGACCAGGTGGGGAATAAACCAGCAGATGGAAGATCTCTTTGTCTTTCAGACACATCAATCAATCAATCAATCAAGGAAATACTGGCTTCAGTAAAAACTTAGGGCTGGAGATTCACCTTTAAAAGTCAGAAGCAAAAAGTGACCATGAAGCTTTGAGACTGTGTTTCCAGGAAGGGAGAAGTGTAGAGAGTGGAAAAGGCAGACGGTAAAGATTAAGCCCTCAGATATGTCAGGCTGAGAGAGAGTCAGCAGGAACATGGACAAGGAATAGCCAGATCATAGAAAGACAACCCGTTGACTACAGTGTCACAGGAGCAGAGCCACTTTCAAGGGGTGCGTTGCAGGCTTCCCTGGAGGCATCTAGGAGGAGAAGGGCTTAGAAAAACGCATTTGGGCAAGAAGAAGCAATTGTGGAGAGTTGTGTAGTTATACTGAGTTGGAGGAGCAAGCTCCAAATTGTAAGTGAGCAACTAGGAGAAGACATGGGAGACATTAGGGCCGGTATGAATACAGGACAATGTCACAGAATGGTCGGGTCTGATAAGGATGTGCAAAATGTTAAAGCACAGGTTTAAAAAGAAGGAAAAGCATCAGTGGATAAACAAAGACAACATGGCTTTAACATGAAGACCTGACTGTAGGACAACAGTTCAGAGAAGAAAGTTCAGAATATGGGTGGTGTTTTCGTATGAGTTTGGTTCAGAAAGAAGATGATGACGCAAGTCCGCACAACAGCTCCTTGTAGGATCTAGCAAACCTTAAAGCCTTCTTTATACGCACTTGGAATTTTTCTCTGGAGCAATTTAATCCCACTTCCTTGGTGTAGAAAATAAATAGCATCTGTTGTCAGACTCAAAGTAAGACAGATGATTTAAAATTAAAACTTAGTTTTCAAAATGGTGGTGTCAGCCAGTCTTTCGCATCCAGACTGAAGTGAGAGGGGAGAATTAGATTGGGAGGGAGAGTGTCTCCTTACTCCAAGGCATGGAGGATGTAGGTTTCTCCTTTGTAAAAGAACCAGAGAGTTAGAGGGTCCTTCTGGGGGACAAAGTCACAGAGCGTGTAGCATAAGAATAGGATGGATTCCAGGTCTGCTCCTCTCTCCATTTCCATGGAGGTTGAAGGACCTACCTGATGCCTCTGTCCTGATGGGATGGCAGAAGTTGAGAGTGTCTGATTTCCAGTTTGGCAAATGCAACTCCTCTGGCTTTTTTTCAAAAGTGACAATACAGGGTCCACCAGCACCTAGAGGGATCTGCTACCCAACCACCGGTAAAAGGAGGCTGATATCCTCTTGCAGGGACTTTAGTGTCCCTAAGATTTCATGTCAAATCACAATTCATAATTTTTTTTTTCCTTTCAGGCAAGAGTAATTTAGTTCTTTCACCCTTGAAAGACCAATTCTGCTGTTTCAAAATGCTTAAAACTAAGTGCTATTATAAGGTCTGTAACATTAAGCTTATTAAAACCAAAGTAGCTTTGCTCTACCTTCATATCACATATAAGTAATTCATGGAGGTCTCGTTACTTCTAGTTTTGTTAAGATTAGTTAATTTATTTGAACTTCAGTAGAGAAGGAGGGAGAAGTAGAGAGAGAGAGCGCATGTGTGCTTTATCCGTTGGCTTACTCCACAAATGCCTGCCACGGCTAGGTCTTTAAAAGCATATAGATATCAACCTAAGCTAGCACATATGCTAATATTTGTCATAATCCATGCCTTCCTGTGGGGCATGGAAAAGAAGGGAAAGCAGAGAAACAAGAAGAACTGCCTTTTGCTAGGGAAGCGCCATCTACACCTTGTCCAAGGAGACAGAGTAAAAAATGCCATGATTTATGTAAGCACAAATTTCCAAAGAGTTCTAGTTTGATTAGCAGTGTTTTGGGAGTTGTTTTTTGTTGGCTTGTACAGAAAGCATGACTCTGAGATCACCAGGGACTGGATGTTGGGAAAATACTGATAAAAGGATCCAAAATTTCACTTAGATATAAAGGGTACCTTAACAGGTTTATTGTACAGCACTGTGACTACAGTTATTAATAACATACATATTTTTGAAATTGCCAGGAGAGATCTTAAAGGATTCTACTCACAAAAAGCGTGTAGGCATGCTATTTAGCATGATTTAGTCATCCCACAATATATATGCTTGTTAATATATTTCTCCATACATGATAAACATGTACAATTTTTGTCTTCCAGTTAAAACGAATAAACAAGGGAAAGGAAACATCAGAGAAAATGACATTGAAGACCATTCTGCAAAAAACTTTACTAATGCTCTGCAGAAAACATCGTTGTCTTAAACAACAGGGAAAGATGTAGACGCTGTCAAAGAATAAAGAGAAATGATGACAGTTTCAGGGTGGTGTCTCGGCTAGATCCTAGCTCAGCAAAAGACGTTCGTGATCAACTATCTAAAGTTAATTTCTTAGTTTCAACAAGCCCATGGACATATAAGGAACTAATATGAAGGGAAGTTGGGCAGGATGTTTATGGAAATGCTCTCTATTGTTTTTATAATTTTCCAGAAATCTGAAATTATTCCAAAGTAAGTGTTTCATGAAAAGGCATACTAACTATGCACCGATTCTTGAAGATGCAGAGACAAAGCCCTGTAGACGAGGGATTTGCGATGACAGAAGTAGAAATGTAAGCCACATATGGAGGGTGTCAGAATCATCTGTGAGAGAAGTCTATTGGGAGCGAGTCTCCCAGCAGACAGGAATACAGGGAAACAGGCTCGCAGGTACTCAACAGGATTCTGAGCCCACGGAGAAGTAGGTTAGCAGGTTTGGTCGTCCAAAAGGAACTGGGGAGCTACTGAAAACCTGGAAGCTGTGATTCAGTGACGTGGATTATGACGGCACAGTTGGAAACACAGAAGGCTGCAATTCAGTGATCTTATTGGTGAACAAATTTATGCACACCAGGCTTTTAGCCTTTGGCAGCAAGACATCAGCCAAAATCATTTCAACCCAGAGAATTCCTGTGCATCACTCATTGGCTTCAAAGGAGTGTCTGGGGATCTGGGCGTGGAGCTGAGTTAGCCAGTGGCACATATATCGGCTTACTTGATTATGAGTGGACAAGGGAAGGGCTCTCAGTTGTTATCAAATGATGACTAGGGGCCCGGCACAGTAGCCAAGTGGCTGATGCCCTCACCTTGCGTGTGCCGGGATCCCAAATGGGTGCCTGTTCAAATCCCAGCTGCTCTACTTCCCATCCAGCTCCTTGCTGGTGGTCTGGGAAAGCGGTAGAGGATAGCCCAAAGCCTTGGGACCCTCTACCCATGTGGGAGACCCAGAAGAAGCTCTTGGCTGCTGGCTTCAGATCGGCTCATCACTTGCCATTACAGCCACTTGGGGAATGAACCAGCAGATGAAAGATCTTTCTCTCTGTCATTCCTTCTCTCTGTAAATCTGATTCTCCAGTAACATAATAAATACAGTTTTTTTTTAATGAGGACTGGGCCAAAGTGTTGCAAAGGTTTGGAGGAGGGAGCCAATACACTGCTCAGCTTACAAAGGCCTCTGAGAGAGATGATATTGTAGATGGAGGTTAGGGAATACCTGTGGAACTTTGAGAAAGAGAGAAGAATGCATTCAAGACATGGACGCCAGTGTGAGGAGGAACAAGCACCTATTGTCTATATTTGGAATGATAAGTGCTTCTGTTTGGCTGGATCAGATTCATATAAACAAATAATAATCAAGAAGATTCGAAGTGTGGGTTGGAGCCAGATTGTTACAGATCTTGAAACACCAGACTAAGTGTTTTGGACTTAATTCCATAAACACTAGAGAAAATGGACTATATTTGTTTTAGATGTAAAAATCTAGCAAGACTTTGAGAAGATCAACTTGGTGTCGGTGTTTAGAATGGATATAGGTGGAGAGTAGAGTGAGAAAGATTATTCCTCTTTTTAAAAAATATTTATTTATTTTTTATTACAAAGTCAGATATACACAGAGGAGGAGAGACAGAGAGGAAGATCTTCCGTCCGATGATTCACTCCCCAAGTGACCGCAATGGCTGGTGCTGTGCCAATCCAAAGTCAGGAGCCGGGAGCTACTTCCAGATCTCCCACATGGGTGCAGGATCCCAAGGCTTTGGGCCGTCCTCGACTGCTTTCCCAGGCCACAAGCAGGGAGCTGGATGGGAAGTGGAGCTGCTGGGATTAGAACCGGCGCCCATATGGAATACCGGCATGTTCAAGGCCAGGACTTCAGCCGCTAGACCATGCTGCCAGGCCCAAGATTATTCCTCTTAAGATAATGGAGCCTGGAATTAAAAACAAATAGCAGTGTAGAGGCTAGGAGGAATTGTGGGGGAGAGGAATTGTAGGAATGAGAACGATGGGAGAAGCTATGATGAAAGATGCCTTCAGAGACCCTGTGATGGTAGAATCCTTGCCTGAAATACCAACATCCAGAGGGGATGCTGATTGGTGGCGGAGGTGGAGTGAGCTTGGAGATCTAGGTGGTGATGTGATACGAAGCTTCTTAGAGAAGGAGTCCTACAGGTCATCAATCACATAGACCGCATTTGCAGTTCAGGAAAGAGATGAAGCCTCAAGCTGTAATGACAGGCTTTCAAGAAGTTCATGGAAATGCATATTACAGAAAGCTATGCATAGATCTCAAAACACATGCACCCAAATCAACTTGCTTCTTGCTTCTTCTGCCTTCCCTCTCGGGGAACAGAGCACTTCTTTCTATCTCGGGTGCTGGGTCTCTCCTTGTCCATTTGATTCTGCTGGGTTGGATGTACAATGATGGGGATCTCACTCCACGCACCATGAAGGAATTCTTGCAGAGGATGTTCCAGCTGCTTGGGTGCCTGCCATTCATATGGGACACCCAGTTGGAGTTCTGGGCTCCTGGTGTCAGCCTACCCTAGGCTGTTTGCATAGAATCTCTGTCTAAATTTCAAGTAAATGAAAAGAAATACGTGTTAGAATAGAAATACCACTGAACAGTGAATTTATATCTATATCTATATCTATATCATCTATATATCTATATCTATATCTATATCTATATCTATATCTATATCTATATCTATCTACTTTCAATAACTCCTAGCCTATATTCATATCAGAAATGGGTCATTTCCTGCAGACAGAATGTTCCAGGGAAGCCCTGCCATTCTACCTCCTGGAGGGAGAAGTAACTACTAAAGCTGTAAAGAGCGCTTCGTCCCACCCCCTCCCCTAAGCAGCACGGTGGTGGTGACAACAGGAAAACATAAAGAGGGAAATTTGGAAAAAGAGGAACTCCGGTTCAAAGAATGAGGAAGATCCCCATTGTGGTTTTTTTTTTTCTCTCAGTCCCCTTGCCCACTGCCACCTTAACCCTCCATGCGAGATGTTTGAGGAAGTGCATTCCAATGTGTGGTCACAAAAGTTCTAGCTTTCTAGCTAGATGACTAAAGAAAAGGAATCCCTCTATCCCAACAAACTGGTTATCTTGAAGAATACTGTGGCAAGGTGAATGATCAGGAAGGCAAACCCATAAAACCAGTCATCAAACACTGAAGTTCAACCCTGAGCTGCACAAATGAGCCTAACGATGTTTTTGAAAATGGAAGAGATTGGCCATATCCAGGCCTAAGACAGAGCTCTGGGTGGCATATGTGCTGGAGCGATTTGGAGCAGTCCAGACTGGAAATGGAGCCGGAATTGCAACCACCAGCTGCAGAGCAGAATTGAACCAGGTGAATTGAGCCTGAAGCCAACCAGATTGCCTGCCTGCTAAAACAAAGCTAGTAAATTTCTCCATGGAATTGAAGTATAGGATCAGAATCTCAGAACAATAATATTCAAGATGTTCAGTTCTGGCTACATGGCTTCTGATTTAGTTATCTACTAGGGCGCCTGTGAGTCAGCCGATGAGCAGTCTGTTATTTGAGTTCCTGTCACCCCAAGGGGAGACCTGGAGGTAATTTATGGTTCCTGGCTTTTGCCTGGCTTGCCCTGGCTATTGTGAACATGTGGAGGAGTGAACCAGCAGGCACAGAAGATCCTCTGTGTCAATCTCTCTCTCTCTCTGTCTCTCTTTCTCTATCTCCCTCCACCCCCAGCTGCTAGCTTTCAAATGAATATGACAAATGCACCTTAAAAAACCCACAGGCTTAATGTTACATTATGCGTATCCTGTTTCATTGCCATGCATTTAACTTTGTGTTGCATTTTCTAAACGCTTAAGACATTTCTAAGTGCTTCCAACAAAGTATCCTGTAAAGATTTTTATTTTCATTCCACATTACTCTTTATGATAAAGTCTTAAAATAAGATCCACCTTTAAGACCATGTGCAGTCCTAAAACCATTAGCAATTATCAAACTCTCATTTCTCTGTCAGGCTAATTAACCTGCTACCATTAGGTTTATGAAGTTTCAGCTCACCAATCCTAACGATTACTTAATATGATCACTTAAATTCATATTTGCTACTGGAGAACATGTTATCTCAAAATATGCTGCTCTGACACATTGACAATTTTGAATTAAAGTCACTTTAAAAAACAGCAGGTACAAGATCTCTCTGTACTGCATTCTGTTTCTCAAAACAGATGATATTTACATGTGAGAAACACTCTTCTTACGCCAAGAAAGAAAATAAATTTCTGAAAGATTTATTTTATTTATTTAAAAATCAAAGTTATAGAAGGGCAGTGGAGAGGAGCAAGAGAAATATTCCATGTACTGATTCACTAATGGACACAACATCTGGGGTTAGGCCAGGCCAGAGCCAGGAGCCAAGGGCTCCATCTGGGTCTCTCCCATGGCTGCAGGGGCATCCTCACTAGAGCCATCCTCTGCTGCTCTCCCGGGAGCTTTAGCAGGGAGCTGGACGGGAAGTGCAGCAGCCAGAACACAAAATGATGCCTAGATGGGATGCTGGCATCATAAGCCCTGGCTTAACTCAGTGCACCACACCACTGGTTCCTGGACATAACACCTTATCATCAAGGACAGAAAGTTGAGGTGGAGGGGAATCTGAACAAACCAATTCTGTTAAACTAACCTCACCTTAGCACAGGCTCCATAGCTTTATCACATTTTAGAACTTATTCTTGTGTAATTCAGCGTATTAGGCAGTTTCCTATGTGTAGCTATATTAAATAAATATGTATCCATTTCTCCTGTCAGTCTATCTTACGTCATTTTAATTCTCAGAACCCCGATAAGAAGATTGAGTCTTGCCCTCCACTCCCACCATATACACCCAATTTTTTTTTCAATAGAATGTTATTTTAAGAGGAGTTAAAGGTCCTCAGCAAAACTTAAAAGGAAGATGGAAAATAAGAGTAAAAAATAAAGAGCAAGAGAGGAATGATAAAAAAGAACAAAAAAATTAAAATGTGCATAAGAGAAACTCCAGATTGCCTTTAAGGATCCCTTCCCTCAATTAGACAAACAGCTGATTTCTCATCAGAAACCTTACAGGCTAGGGGAGAAACATAGTTGAAGCCATAAGAGAAAATGCCAACCTAAACTTTGGTATCCAGAAAACCTGCCACTTATAAATGAATGGGAACAAAACACCTTTCAGAACAAACAGAAATGGAAAATATTTTTCACTACTTGGCAATCTTTATTTTTAAGATTTTACTATTTTTTTTTTTTATCAAAAAGGCAGATATAAAGAGAAAAGGAGAGACAGAGGCTTAGATCTTCCGTCCGCTGGTTCACTCCCCAAGTGGCTGCAACAGCTGGAGCTGAGCCGATCTGAAGCCAGGAGCCAAGAGCTCCTCCAGGTCTCCCACATGGGTGTAGGGTCCCAAGGCTTTGGGCCGTGCTCAACAGCTTTACCAGGCCAAAAACAGGGAGCTGAATGGGAAGCGGGAATGCTGGGATTAGAACTGCACCCAATATGGCATCCCAGTGTGCAAGGAGAGGATTTTAGTAACTGGGCTACTGTGCCAGGCTCCACTGCATGGCAGTCTTGCCATGACTGAAAAAGAACTTATAAGATCAATCACATTCATAATAACTACAAAAAATCTAACTACTTTGGGATATATTTAAATAAGGATGTCAAATATATCTCTGTAAAGAAATAAGCAAAGAAGTAGAAAACAAGCAAAACAAACAAAAATGGATAAATATTCCATTTTCATGGGTTGAAAGAATTAATATAAAAATGTCCATACTACCAAAAACAACGTACAGGATTATCTCTTCAACAAAGAATGCTAGGAAAAATCAAATCTGTGCAAACATAAATATAAACAAGACCCCTATCTTCATATTATACCTTACAAAAAACAAGACTAAATGAATCAAGGATCTAAGTCTATGAAATGATACCATTAAGTTATTCAAGGAAAACATCGGGGAAATTGCAAGAAATATGCAAAGATTTCTTGGAACAACTCCAGAAGATCAGGCAAAAAAGCTAAAAATATAAAAATGGGGTTACATTTAACTAAGAAGCTTCTATTCTGCATAGGAATCACTCAACAAAGAGGAAACTGACAGAATGGGAGAAAATATTGGTGAACTATCCAATTCACAAAGGATTAGCATCCAGGATCTATGAAGAGCTCAAGAAACTCAACAGCAACAAAACAATCCAGGAAAGAAATGGGCAAAGGATATGAACAGGGAACGTCCAAGCAATGAAATGGAAGTTACCAACAGACACATGAAAAAAATGCTCAGGAGCATTAGCCTTCAGAGAGATGCAAATAAAAATCACAATGACATTTTACCTCGTCCCAGTTATAATGTCATCCAAAATACAAAAAACAAATGCTGGATGTAGGGGAAAAGATAACCCTGTTACATTATTGATGGGAACGTAGTGCAGTAAAACCATTATGGAAGACAGTATGGAGATTTCTCAGAGATCTGAAAATAGACCAATCATGTGACCCAGCCAACCATTCCTTGGAATTTACCCAAATGAAGTGAAATCAGCATGAAAGAGTGTTTTGTTTTTCTTTCGTGTGTGTGGTTTTTTTTTTTTTTTTTTTTTTTTTTTTTTTTTTTTTTTGGTGCTCCTATGCTTATTACAGCTCAATTCACAGTAGCAAACACATGGAATCCAACTAGACATCCATCACCTACAGATAAAGAAAATGTGGTTATTTGTGCAGCATAGAATACTGCTCAATCATAAAAAGAATGAAATCTGTAGCAACATGGACACAACTGGAAAAAAAATTACTGTTAGTGAAATAAGTCCATCTCAGAAATACACTTATGTCTTGTCTTATTTAGCAGTTAAGATAGAAAACAGAAAACCAAAATGAACAGGAATAAAATCATCGCTCTGAGATATGGTTTTTACATTTAGTCCTTGTCTCTATTTACATGGAACTTTGGTTTTTCTACTCTTTACTTGCTGAAAGTTATGAACTGTGGCAAATTGCGCCTATAAATATTAAGTAGCTTACAAGTATGTCTCAGCGAACACTGATGAGCAGGGGGGATGGTAGAAGCAGGACTGCATGGAAGCAGTCCTGTGGGGGAATTGGGTTGTATGATTAGTTCAGAAAGAGGCAATAGATGCTATAACACAAGAGAAATAACCCAGACCTTGGGTCTGGCACTGGGGCAAGGCAGGTGAAACTACTCACTGTGATGCAAGCATTCTCTATGAGCTGTTAACTGAGCCCTGGCTGCTCCACTTCGTATCTAGTCACTGCTAATGTGCATGGGAAGCCAGTGAAAGATGGCCAAAGTACTTATTACACCCTCCTCCCAGGTGGGAGACCCTGATGGAGTTCCAGGTTTCTGGCTTCTACCTGGTCCAGCCTCAGCTTTTCAGCTTGTTTCTCTCTGCCTTTCAAATAAGTGCCTGAGTCCTAAAAAAAAAAAAAAAAAAAAAAAAAGGAGAAATAACTTAGATCTCAAAGTGAATATACTCCTGTATTTAATATTTCAAAACCGAAATCGGAGGTCAACCTGGGTTTTGATTTTGTAAATAAACTATTCTTATGTATCCGCTTAAGGGACTTTTTCTTTATTCTAATATTTGAAAGTGAATGTTTAATAAGTGAATGGTTGTAGGTCTCGCTGAACATCAAAGCTGAGAATCGCAGATGTAAAACGAATGGAGGTGGGTACTGAAGCCAGCCCAAACAAGTTGTGGTGCACCTGGTTATTAACTTATCTTGAAGACAGTTAGATGGTATAAATATAGTAAAACAAAGATAGTCTATATTTTGAATCTCAATCACTGTGATGAAAAACTGAGAATTAGTTGGAAGCAGAATGTGGGCTTCAAATGAGCTACAGCTGTGTCATAGCAAGAGAGAGGCGTGCTATTTAACCACTGATATTGTTTAGAATTATCAGTGTGTGGTAATAATAAACAGCAGGTTAATTGTGTCTGGTACACAATTAGATTAGATTCATTTATTTGAAAGGCAGAGTGATAGGGAGAAATGAGTTAGGGAGTGATAAGACAGGGAGGGAGGAAGAGTGGGAGAGAGAAAGAGAGAGAGAATTGATTGATTCATTTCCACCTGCTGGTTCACTTCCAGATGTTTGCAACAGCTGAGGCTGGGCCAGGCTGAAGTCAGGAGCCTGAAATTACACAGGAGCTTCCCTGTGGATGGTAAGGGGCCAAGTACTTAGACCATCATTTGCTGCCTTTCCAGTGTGCTGATAGGAAACTGGATTGGAAGCAGAGTAGCTAAGACGGGAGATGGCACTCCAATGCCTTAACATACTATGTCACAATGTCTGCCGCAGTTGGTTTTATTCTTTTTTAAAAAAAAATTCTTTTTTTTTTTAAAAAAAGATTTATTTATTTTATTACAAAGTCAGATATACAGAGAGGAGGAGAGACAGAGAGGAAGATCTTCTGTCCGATGATTCACTCCCCAAGTGAGCCGCAATAGCCGGTGCGCGCCAATCTGAAGCCGGGAACCAGGAACTTCCTCCAGGTCTCCCACGTGGGTGCAGGGTCCCAAGTCTTTGGGCCGTCCTCGACTGCTTTCCCAGGTCACAAGCAGGGAGCTGGATGGAAAGTGGAGCCGGGATTAGAACCGGTGCCCATATGGGATCCTGGTGCGTTCAAGGCGAGGACTTTAGCCACTAGGCCACGCCGCCGGGCCCTAAAAAAATTCTTTACATCATTTTAAGTGACTGAGCCCATTCACTCACTTAGGCACACACACACACACACACACACACACAAGCGTGAGAGTGATAGATACATCTCCTATCCCTGGTTCACTTACACCAATCGCCAGCAACAGCAGGGATTGGGCCAGGCCAGAGGCAGGAGCAGGAAATTCCACATGGGTCTCCCATACTGATAGCAGAGGATCAAACCCCTGAGTCATGTACCGCCTCCTAAGGTACACCTTAGGCAGAAACTAGAATCAGGAGCAGAACCTGGACTTGGGTGTGGGAACTCTCACACAGGATGTGGGTGTTCAAAGCAGTTACTGAAGCCAATGCCCACCTCTTCCTGAGCCCTTTCAGAAGCTCCTGTTTAGCCACCATCCTCTCCTGTGCCATGTGTCGGATGGAGGATTTGCATGCATGGCTTACTACTGATTTGGGGAGGCAATAGAAGTTAAGGGATGCCTTTCAGGGTGAGTACTACTTGAAGAACTATTGAATACAGGATCAATGAAAATAGGAGGAGGGAGAGAGCTTCTAAAAAAAAGAAACTGAGGTGAAGCAATTACATGGATCATACCACACTTAGAAATTATATTACCTGGACAGATATTTTAGAATGCAGTACATTAAAGGTATTGGCAAGTACCCAAAATAAAATTTGAGGAAAGTTTTCTCTTGAAACACTGCAAATAGAAGGGTAAGAACATTTGTGGTTTGGCCTAATGCTTCTCTCCAACCCTCCCAAAGCTACTAAGCTATAAAACCACAGCTATGTCAATTCAGAGTGCCACAGCAGACTTCAAGGTTGAAAAATTAATTGAAAAAATTAGAGGGAACATTTGGAATGAGCTGATAACAAGGAGAGAGACCCACAATTTGAGCATAAATTTAGGCTAAATTTTTAATCTACTTACCTATGGAACCAAACCTAGGTCACACAGCCAAAAGTCACAAAGTGTCTCTCACAGTATGGCTGCTGAGTTTTAAAAGTGTTGTGTAAGTTTTCATCACCATAACAAATTATCTGACAAAGGCTACTTATGAAGCGAAGAGGTCCATTTGAATCATAAATGGGAAGTTCAAAGGCTTATTGCTCGCATCAGCTCACTTCTGGAAAGGACCTCTTGGCTGATGAGAGAGAACACTGGTGGGAGCCTGTCTGGGCAAGCCAACACATCTTAAACCAGAAGACAGAGCTGGCTCCTTTTATAACAACCCTTTCTGAAGTGAACTTTATGAGTCACATGAGAACTACATTCCCAGAGTATGCCCCCTAACGACATAAGTATTTCCCACGCAGCATCCACATCTCGTAAAAGTTCCACAGTACTTTTTAATGTCATCCTGTGGACCAAGACAGGAACCACAAATCACACTGAAAGCTCTGATATAAAGTAAGTACGCATCTCAGTTGTGTGTAGTTGATGCAGGATCAAGCTAAAAATCAAGGGCTTGAAGTGTCACACGACAGAGTTCCTGCAGAGTACCTTGAAATTAGAAATGGAATTTCTGATATAAGGAATCTAGGGCACATCTTCAAACATGAGTGCAATGTTTGTCCACATCCTTGAATGATTTGTCAAATTACACAGGCATATGGCATATACCAGGAGACAGACTGACAGCATTAAGCATATGCCATTAGATCAGAACACAACATGTTGTGCCATGATGGGTTGACCCGCCGACTGGTATGCTAGCATCCCATATTCAAATGGTAGTTTGAGTCCCATATAAGTTGCTTTCCTTCCAGCTTCCTGCTGATGTGATGGGCAAGGCAGAGATGCTGGCCCAAGTACATGGATTTCTGTTAATCACTTGTGGGAAACCAGGCTGGTTTTTGGCCTGAGTCAGGCAGGCCTCAGTGTTTCAACTATTTGGAGAACGAATCAGTAGGTGGAAGATTTCTTTGTGTCTCTCCTCATTCTGTTGCTCTGCCTTTCAAATATATATACACACACACACACATAAATATTTATGTATAAACATATATTTACATTTATATATGTATATATATATATAAACAAATATTTTAAAAATAGAATACAAATGCTACTAGTTGCTTAACACAGAAGATCATGTTTGAGTTTGAGGTCAAGCTGGTGAATTACATAACAAAAGGAGAGTAAAATTCAGATAACCCCAGTAAAATTCTGAGTCACTGCAGCACATTATATGATGTCTAGTTTCCAACAAAATATTGATGGGCAGAAGTAGGAAATTGTGACTCCCCTGCTCAAGAAGCATGGGAGTCAATTAAAACTATGCCAAGTTTCTAGACATTGACTTTGCCGAGATCTAGCCTTTAAAGTCACTATTTTAAACATCTATGGAATTGGAAGAAATTGCATTCCATGAACGAAGATAAATGGGTAAATGTTCTCTGTCAAAATCTGTTGGCAGTTCTTGCCTTTTTCTGTTGCATAGAAGTTTTAGAATCAGTGCCTGAGTTTGCTCAGAAAAGAAACTGTGTGACTTTTAATGGGGATTCTGCTGAGGCTGCTATTGGAGAGAACTGAAAGTTTTATATTGCTGTATCTAAAACCATGAACATATGGAATATGTCTCCATTATTTGTAATCACTCTAATTTTTTTCAACGATGTTTTTAAATTTTGGTTGGGTAAGTCACTAACTTCTTTGAAATTTATCCCTATCAATTTTGTCCTTTTTGATGGGTAATATTGAAGAAATGATTTATTTCTGTACATTGATCTTGCATCTTGTGATGCTTCTTTAGAGTACCAAAAGTTTTAGATTTATAGAATTATTGTGAAGCTAGTGCAGCTTCTATAAATAAACCTCATTCAAATTTTCTTGTGCTTGATTTTTTTTATTATTGGAAAGGAAGATTTTGCAGAGAAGGAGAGACAGAGATAAAGATCTTCCAACTTCTAGTTCACTCCCCAAATGGTTGCAATGGCCAGAGCTAAGCTATCCAAAGTCAGGAGCCAGGAGCTTCCTCCAAGTCTCCCACGCAGGTGAAGGGTCCCAATGCTTTGGGCCATCCTCCTCTGCTTTCCCAGGCCACAAGCAGGCAGCTGGAAAAGAGGTGGAACTGCTGGGACACAATTGGTAGCCATGTGGGATACCAGCACTTGAAGGGGGAGAATTAGTCCATTGAGAATTTGTGCTAGATCTGTGAATTCTTTAGAATATTCTACAAAGTCATGTTATGTGTAAAAAATTAATTTTACTTCTTTTTTAATTTGGGTGCTCTTCATCTCTTTTTCTCAGCTCAACGTATTGGCTAGATTACCTACCTAATGTTGAGTAGAACCGGTGAGCGCGATCATCCTTGAAATGTTCCTAAGGAAGGTATTCAGATGATCACATTATTAAGCACGTTAATTTTAGGTTGTACAGAGATGTTGCTTTACAAGGTGGGAAGCTTATTTCCACTCATTGGTTGAAAATTTAACTGTGAATGGCCACTGGATTTTGTTGGATATTTTTTTTTCTGTTTCTATGGAGATGATTATGTAGTTTATGTAATTCATTTTCTTAATTGGGAATGCTATATTAATTATTTTCTCCCTGGCACTTTGTCCATTTTCTTACAGTTTTTCCAAGGACATCCAACAATCTGTTAAATAGTGGTGGTGACAGAGCTCAGCCTCGCATTATTTCTGTTCTTACAGAGAATATGTTTAAAGTTTAGTATGTAAAATTTCGCTGTCCAGCAATCTAGGAAGGTATCTTTTATTCCTTGGATGTTATGAACGTTTCATAACAAAAACCGCTTAACTTTATCAAAGATTTCTTTTTGCGTCATTTGCTATGATAATTAAATTTTCTATTTCAACATATTAGTATGGCAAATTAGATGGCTACATTTTTCTGATGTCAAATCATTTTTAACATTCTCTGGATACACTACGGAGTACAATTTTGAAATGTAATACTGGATTTAGAGTTACTTTGTGAAAAGTGACCATATATGCACATATATAAACAAATTGAGTTTATCATTTGTAATTTATGACTTAATCTTCCTGTTATCTGGTTTGGAATCATTATATTAACCATTGAACACATTATGTCTAACTTTGTATTTGTTCAGGCTTTTTGAAAAGAGAGATTTTTGGCCACCATTACATTTTTTTTTTTTAATGCTCACTTAATTGTTAAAGTTGTATTTTCGTATGTTATCAAGTTTGGCCCTTTTTGATCTAGATGTCTTCTTTATTTCTCTGGGTTCAATTGAGCAAATGACTAACCAGCCATTTTTCCAAGAGGTCACCACACGCTGGGGTCTTGACTGGCTGGATTTATTCCATCATTCTGCAATAATGACTGCAAAAATATAACTCAATGGAAGCGATAGCTTTTCCCTGGCTCCATCCTCACATGGCATGTCAGAACCCACACCACAACGGAAGACAGTATACTAGTTTCATGTTAGGTGAAATAGAAAAGTACTACTAAAGAATCACGTGGTAGAACAGAAAATAATGGAGGAATGCCGAAATTTTAGATGAAGACAGGTTAACTTGGGTTACAGCATAAGCAGAAATGGGATCCTAGGTTATGGGAAAGTTTGTGAATAAATGAAGCCAGAGCCAGGTAAAGGCATCCCATATGGTATCTCTGAAGGCAAGGGCTGTTTCCATTCTTTTTCTTATCAACTCTGTCAAGTGCCTGTTACAAGGGCAATTACTTTCAATTAGTGTGTAAATTGAAGGTCAGAGAGCCTGAGAAGGAACCATGGAACTGGGTGCAGAAAAGGTTTTATTTAAAGAGCTACGCAGTGCCCACACTCCACAGCTCCCTGCCCATGTTCCCAAAAAGAAGGCCAAATCCTCGCAGAGAGGAGCCATGAAGAAAGCAATGTTGTCCCAGATTTACAACAATACAAAGAACTCTGTGCTCTGAATCAGGAGCCCGTTACTTTGAGGGATCTGCTTTGCGCATCCAGGGAAATGAATATAAACAGAGGGCACCAGAATTTCCGTTAGGCCCTCAATGGTCCTCACACGCATTGTCCAGGGTCATGGTGGGCAGCGCCGCAGCGATGGGGAGGAGGAGGACAAGGGGGAGGACGAAGAAGAGGAGGAGGAGGGGTAGGACGATGAGGAGGAGGACAAGGAGGGGGAAGAGGAGGAAGAGGAGGAGGAGGGGTAGGACCACGAGGAGGAGGACAAGGAGGGGGAAGAGGAGGAGGAGGGAGGGGGACGAGGGGGGCGAGGGGGACGAGGGGGACGAGGGGGACGAGGGGGACGAGGGGGACGAAGGGGACGAGGGGGAGGACCAGGCGTGGGCAGCAGCTCCAGGGCCGCGGCCACTCAGTGTCCCCTCACGCGCTTGCGCGTGCGCGCCAGCCGTGGTCACGTCCTCCTGCGCATCTGACGGCCGCGTCTGAGGCTGACCCAGGAAATGGAGGATGCCGAGGAGGGGCCTGCCGCTGTGGCATCGCCTCTGCCCGTGGAGGTGGAGGCCGAGCCCTGTCCAGACACGTGGGGGGACAGGCCAGGAGGCGTCGGTTCCTCCGACTTGACCATTCTGCATTTCAACGATGTGTACGAGGTGGACCCGCGGCCTGAGGAGCCAGTGGGAGGCGCAGCTAGGTGTGGACCGCCATCTTGGCCGCCAGGTTCCCGAGGGAGCCTGTCTGGGCTGGGGTCGGGTGATGGTTTCGGAAACCTGGGACGAGGCGTGGACGCTGTCAGGGCTTCCCGGTGTACCCCGTGGGGGCCGTTGTTGAGGTTCCCTGGCGTTCCTTTATTAGCAGGTTGAATGGTTAAGTGGAAGGGGTTGTGGAAGGGATTACTGAAGCCCCACAACTCGTTTGGGGTATGTCAACATGGGAACGAAAGTCTTTTATCTAAATATGAACAAAGGTAATATATTTACTCCAAAATGGGATTCAAATCCAGCTTTTCCGCTGATAGTTGGTGTTATCTTGGACAAGGGATTACGCTTGTGGGTCTTTCATCATTTGTTAAAAGAAAAAGAAATAAAGAGAGGTGAGGTAATTTATGTAACACATCTATATCACAGAGTCTAGCCCGAGGTAAGCACACACCAGTTATAATTTTCTTCATCTTTATTATAAAATTCTCAGTGCTCAGTGAGACACATTAAGTACTGATAAATGGTAAGGTCTCCACATATTCCTGGCACATTTTTTTCTTCCTGCTTTGCCAAGGCTTACACAAATTTCCGGAACGTGACCAAGAAGGGAGAACATTGACTGGAATTTAGAGGCTAGGATGTGGAGACCTGGAGATGGGAAAGATGTCAGAATTGGCGTGAGGTAGCTTAGGTTCTTGTAGGTTTGAACTTTTTTCTTCCTACGTGTGTGTTACGAAGCAAGGCATTTAGACCTCTGAGAATTTTTTTTTTTTAAGTTAGGAAGTTGGACTCTATGCATCTGATATTGTTCTCATTGGTTCAAAGCTGAAATATATTAGGACACAGGGGCAATACAATGGGTGCTAATGTAAGACAGTGTTGTGTTACTGTAAAGTAATGAGATATACAACTTGGAGTTGTAGAAAACTGATTTGGCAGGAAGTTGGATCCTATTTTTTTGAGAATAATGGTGAACAGGTCTGTGATATGATTCAAGAGGTGATTTGGAAACAAGGAAAACATTAAGGGTAGTTTGGGGTGGGAGACATTGAAATGGGAGAACGTCTTAGGAGGAGAAATAATTGTGGTAGGAATGGTCACTTGGTATCCAGAGTCCAGTGGCTGCATTTGAGACAGCACATTCAAAGAGATGTGGTTTCTCAGTTTGTGAATGTGTGTGTGTGTGCAGGAGCAATAGTTACGAGAAAAGGGAAGGGATTGGCAGTTGTACTCTTGCTTAATACTGAGGTAAAAATAGCATTAAAGTGGGGCTGAGGGAGGAGATGGGAGAGATAGGGTGATGGGAATTGGTGTCGGAAAGAGAATGTTAAATCAGTTGAACTTGAAATACTTGCTTACTATATAGGTAGAAGTAAATAGCATTTTTTTTTAACAAGCTCTTTGGTATTGGTGTAACTCTTCTGAATCTTGGGTGAAAATCCTGTTTAGGGGCCAGCACGATGGCTCAATGGACTAGTCCTCCGGCGTGAAGCACTCCAGTGCTGACATCCCATGTGGGAGCTGGTTCTTGTCCTGGCAGGTTTACCTCTGATCCAGCTCCCTGCTGATGGCCTGAGTTAGCAGAGGAGGATGGCCCAAAGCCTTGGGAGCTGCGTGGGAGAGACCCAGAAGCAGCTCCTGGCCTCTCATAAGCTCCAGCCACTGCAGCCGTTTGGGGAGTGAACCAGCAGATGGCAGATCTTTCTGTCTGCCTCTCCTTCTCTCTGTAAATCGACCTTTCCAATAAAAATAAATAAATCCTTAAAAAAAACAAAATCCTGTTTAAAATTCTGTGACTTCACAGTGGAAAAGTCTGTTTTGTGTTTTGTGGCTGTACCCAGTTTAGAGGTTATTCAGTGCCTCACAGTAGGGTTAAGTCCATTGTGTCCCTGCTTATAGTCTTCTCGTGTGTTTTCAGAACAGGCTGTCAGGTCGTAGACACTCCAGCGTCCGCGTAGAATCACATGCTGAGCGTCAGGAAGGTGGTTATGCGCTTGATTTCCTTCAAGAGTTAGAGTTAGGCTATTTTGATTTATCTCAAAATGCAAAATACTCAGAGCGGAAACGTTGTTTTTATTATCACTTTATTCTCATGATCCATGACAGTATCTGGTACTAAGTAGGTACTGAAATATATACTTCTCAAGTACATGATTATGGGAAGTGCTGGTACTTCTTGAACAGATAGAATGGCTCTGATTTTTGATGGTCTCTTAATCTGACTGCGGGTGGTGTGATGGTGAATGGAGTTGTGTTGATTCTTAGTCACTGATCTATTTTTAATAAAATATATATTTCAAAGTGTTTTATAAACAATATGGTACAGCTTACACATGTCTCCTCTTTATCTGATGTTACTATATTTCTTACACAATGAGCCAACGTCTTTATATTATTATTATTAACCAGCTTCCATACTTAATTTAGATGTTCTCTTTCTCTGTTTTTCTTAAGATTCGTTTATTTTTACTGGAAATGCAGATTTAAAGAGAAAAGGAGAGACAGAAACATCTGTCCATTGGCTCACTTCCCAAGTGGCCTCAATGGCCAGCATTGAAGCCAGGAGCCAGGAGACTCTTCCGGGTCTCCCATGCAGGTGCAGGGTCCTAAGGCTTTGGGCTGTTCTCCAGTGCTTTCCCAGGCCACAGGCCAGGAGCTAGGTGGGAGATGGAGCAGCCAAGACAGGAACTGGCACCAATGTGGGATCCTAGCTCATGCAAGGTGAGGACTTCAGCCGTCAAGCCATTGTGCTGGGCCCAATTCACATTTTCTTAGTTTTTATTTAATGTGCTTTTCATGTTTCAGGATCCTGTGAAGCAGGGTAGGGAAATTTTTTACCTTTTTAAATTTTTAAATATTTATTTATTTTTGCCATGGAACTTTTGGATATTTGTGACACATTCACGGGCCATATAAAGTTAGCTAAAAACATCACCATGCTATAGATTTATTGACTTTCGAGTCTTGCCTGTGATTGTGTTGGCAGGACAAGACCCCCTGTTTCTGTGGACGTGGGCCTGCTACACTTTGGCTGGGTTTTCCCAGCCCTGCACAAAGCACTGTTGCACTGCCTTTGGTGCTCAACGCTCATGGCTGTGAGAGTTTAGACTTGTTCTTGATGACCTTGATGCTTTTGATTAGTACTGATTAGATATTTTGTAGGATACCTTCTAGTTAGGATTTATATAATGATTTTCTCATAATTAGACTGGTTTGTAATTTTTCTTTTTTCTTTTTTTTTTTTTGAGGGAGAAGAAAGAGCATAAATGAAGTATCCTTTTCATCACAGTTTTCACGAGTGCATAGTATAGACATGACTTAGAACTGTTGTTACTGATCTTTCTCATGTTTCTCAGTAAAAATCTCTTGTAAGCTGATATTTTTTTACTCTTTGAAAGGAAGTCACTTCTGCATAGCGAAAAGTTTAAGGAGTAGTGAGTTCTGTTCTACTTCCTTGAGGTATCTACAAATATTATTTAGAATTCTGAATGGGAGATTGGTGTCTTCATTTCGTTACTCAATTTATTGTTTATATCGGTGTTGTATTAGTTTCTTCAGGTTGTGGTAAAGTACCACAAGCCAACTGATTTGAAACAATAGCTATTTATTTTCTCATGATTCTGAAGGTTGGAAGTCTGAAACCAAGGCTTTGGGATTAAACTGCATGTGTTGGGGGCCAGACCATAATCAAACGATGGCAAACTCTTCGCATTGTTTTTCTTTTTGAAAGATTTGATAAGTGGAGACTCGAGCTGCTGGTTTATTACCTAACTGGCTGCAACAGCCATGGCTAGGCCAGGTTGAAGCTAGGAGCCTGGCACTTCTGGTGGCTCACTTTCTCTTGCTGGGCACATTAGCAGGAAGCTGTCAGAAAGCTGACCAGCTGGGACATCAGCTAGCAACTTTGATATGATGGCAGCGTTGTAGGCAGTGGGTTCAACTGCAGTGCTATGGTGTTGGCCCCGTTTTTGTTTCTGAAAACATTACCATCAGCATGAAGGCATGTCAGAATCTGAGCAGCCACGTAGGAATTGGCTCCTCCTGTGGCATGCCAGTGGTGCCATAGGCAGCAGTTTAACCTGCACTGACCCCTAGACCATACATTTTTGATAGCAAGACAAAGGTTCTTTTCTATTAATCTCGTGAATACAGAGCAGTGTGCAGCGATTTCTCTGGCAGAATGTAGCAATTTATAAACTCTTTTGGAACTAAGTGCTTCACATATTCTATTCCTAGATCTATAATCTAGCCCTGACCTCTCTCTTTCAGTGCTACATTTTGATGTGCCTGTTGGGAAAACTCACTTTGATGTCTGCACCAATAGTATATTCTATGTCTAAGGCCTGTTTTTTCTTTCTTTTCTTTTTTTTAAAGATATATTTAATTTTTATTGGAAAGCCAGATATATAGAGAGGAGGAAAGATAGAAAGATCTTCCATCCATTGACTCACTCCCTAAGTGGCTGCAATGGCCAGAACTGAGCCAATCCGAAACCAGGAGCCAGGAGCCTATTCTGTTTCCCATGCTGGTGAAGGGTCCCAAGGCTTTGGGCCATCCCCAATTGCCTTCTCAGGCCACAAGCAGGGGTCTGGATGGGAAGTGGGGCGCCTGGGACTCAAACCAGTGCCCATATGGGATCCCGGTGTGTGCAAGGCGAGGACTTCAGTCACTAGGCTACTGCACAGGGTCCATTTATGGCCCACTTTAACAGCTTTTTGTTTCTCTGGTTCCTTTTGTAACATGAGTCTCAACTTTTGCGTGCACACTCTTTTGTGTGCGTAAGAGTCACATGGAGTGCTTGTTAAAAGACAGATTTATGGACCTTCATCTAGAACTGTTGGCTGTGGAATTGGGATGGTGTCTGAGAATCTAAATTTCTAGAACATTTCCTGGTGATGATGATGCTGATAATCAGAGGAACTGTTGGTCCCTTCCGTGTTAGATGGAACATTATTCAGTCATCACATATGCCTTCTGTTTGTCCTTTTGTAAGCCTTATTGTAAATCTTATTTATTTTTGTTTTTCTGTCTTATTTCAGTATAATTTGCCGTGTTTTTGAGATTCTCTTGAGATGAAACCTTGGTTATATATTTTTCAGCTTTTCTGCAAGCTATAAACTGCCATGCAAACCATGCGTTAGCTCCATTTCCAATGTTGTAATGGGTTGTGTATTCATTATTATTTACTTAAAAATTCCATCAATATTTTCCTTTCTTATAAAGCTCATTCAGGTTTGCATTGCCTCTTCACTAAACGTTTGGAATTTTTTTAGTTATCTTTTGATTATTGAGTGTTTAATTGTATTATAGAGAGAGCATATTCAATGTTACAGACCTCTGAGATTTTTGATGTTTGTGTGTAGTATACCATGTTCATATGTTACTATGGCCTATAATCACCCTACATTGGTGTAGATCTTCTTACTTCTTTGTCACTCTTTGGTGCGTGACAGCCAGCTTCCTGTATCCCCCTCCTTCCTCACATGTAGGCTAATTTTTCCTACGGTCGGAGCAACGTTATTTAACTTTCACAAGTGAGAAAGTGTATGTAGTGTTTGTCTTTCTGTGTCTGGTTTGCATCACTCTAGTTCGAGCAATTTTATTGTAATGACTTCATTCTTTGTCAAAGGGCTGACTAGTATTACAATGTGTGTGTGTTAGTATGCTTGTGCATATGTGTCTGTACATGTATGTGTGTGTGTATATATAGTGTGTGTATAAATAGCTTTTTATATAATCACTCATTAGTGGACCCCTTTGATGCAAGCCTGTCTTTGGTATGGTGATTTAATTTCTGTTTTCTTCAGATACATACTCATATGCATACTTGGAAGTGAAATAGGTCATATATTTTTTTGAGTAATTTCATATTAATAGTTATATTAATTTGGATTCCCACCAACAATGCATGATTTTTTTATTAAAGTATATTTTTTACCATGTAAGCATAGTTATTCCTTACTTTTGGTTTCTTTTTGGTTACATTTGCATAGAGCGTGTGTTTTTACTGGTGAAGTGAGTTTCTTGTAGGAAGCTTATAATTGGTTCATGTTTTATCTACTCAGCTAGTTTGTGTCTTTTAATTGAGGAATTTGCTCCATTTATATCGTAGGTTATTACTGACAAAGCAAGACTTGATCCTGCAATTTTGTTGATTTTGTTTCTGTTTGTTTTGAATATCTCTTATTTTCATCTTTTTGATTTGGTAAAGTCCTGTGTTGGCAAGGTTTTATTTTTTCGCCTATTTTTCTGTTGTGTATATGCACTTCAAATGTGGTTTACATGTTTCTAGTCTCCTAATGTGTTTCACGACTCTGATTCTTTTGCTTTTTCTTCTGGTTTTAGGAATCCCTCAGGCATCTTTTATAAGCCTGAAGTGCGGTGTTGAATTCTCTCAGTTTTTGTTTGTTTTACAAATTCTTTATTTCTGAAGGGTAGCTTTGTTGGGAGCTGCATTCTGGGTTGGCAGTTTGTTTGGTTTTTTTTTTTTAACTTTAGAACTTGAATGTTATTCACTCCCCGCCCTGGACTGCGATGCTTGTGCCGAACAATCTGCGAGTCCTGTAACAGTCCCTTTGGTGTGTGCTGGCCTTCTCTCTGATAGTCTGGAGGATGTTCTCTTCCTGTTGTGCTTTGGCAGTTTGACTGTGTCATATTGAGGTGACAGTCTTCTCTGATCATATCTGTTTGGGGCGGTATTAGTCTTTTATATAGATTTCCATATCTTTCCCATGATCAGAAAAGTTTTCAACGGTCATTTCAGTGAACAGATTTCCTACCTTTTTTTCCCTTGTACTTCAAATATTTGAACACTTGTTTAGTTAATGATGACCTAGAAACTGTCTTTATCCCTCCGTTGCTTTCCCCTTCCTTTGACTATAATCTATGTTTAAACTCAGTTGTTCTGTCTTCTTGATATGATCAGGTTTTGAGATTTTCAACTGTTGCTTTTTAATTTGGTTCATTAAGTTCTTTGCTTTCAAGCTTGCCATTTGGTTCTTTTCTCAGGATCTCTGTCTCTGGTGCATTTCATGCACTTATTTGCTAATATGTTTACACGCTGTATTCTCATTTATCTCCTTGAGTATCCCCTTGGTCATTCTTTTGAATTTGTTCTTGGCATTTCATCAGTCCCGTTACCTTTGGGATTTGTTAGTGAAGCATACTTAGTGTTCTAGGTGCACGTGTGGCCTTCAGTTTTCATTCTTACTGTGTTCCTACACTGATATATGCACACCTGGTAGTCACTTTTTCTATCACTTTTAAACAGTGCCTTTCATGATAAAAGACTGCTTCTTGAAGATGTCATTATAGCTTTGGTTCCCATTTGATGCTGTGGTGTATTTTCCATATTCAGTCCCGTCACAGCTCTGTGGATTCTGGTGGCAGTCCAATGGTTGGGCCTGGGATTCTTGAAAGTTCTGGGCCTCTGCCCACTGTGACTGGTCTGAATTAAAGCTGAAGTACTTGGTTCTCCCTGGCAGTTGTGATAACAGGGAAATGGCCTGGAGTCCAAGTAGTACTGGCCTGAGGCTTGGTTAGGGTGTGTGTGGGACTCGGTTGTGACATGTGTTGCCTAAGGCAGGAAGAAATACTGGTGGAGGAGGATCATCTCTCCATCTACTCACCTTGAATTTCCTGGGGGTGAGGTCTATCTTGCTGTACCTGAGCCATCTGTCCCCATAGTACAGGACACTGCTTGGGTTAGGCTGTTGTAATCCCTGTTTTGCTTGAGTTGGTCAAACTGCAGTTTTCTTTTTGCCAGTGTGGAGGACTCTGTATACTGGGCTTCGGTCCCCAAAGCCAGTATGGATCCTGACAGTGACTCTGTGCCCGAGATGGCACCTCACTCTGCAGCCGGTGGGTCCCAAGCCTGTGATGGTTATCTACCATTGCATGTAATTAGGGTTACTGGGTGAGCTCTGCCAGTGTGATCCTCCTTCCTCCCTCCTCTTGTATGGGAATTCCCTCCTGCCACGGGGCCCGTGTTGCATTGTGTCTGCCACCTCAGGTCTCTATGTCCTACAAGTTTACAGGTAGCTCATGTGTCCTTTCAGGCAAAAATCACAATACAGTGTTTTTTTTATTTGCTTGTCATTTTGTTATTTTGGTTCTCTGTGGAGGAACAGATGAACTCTGGACATCTCTATTCAGCCGTCTTGGATTCTCCCGGAAGTTCTAACTGGGTCTCCCCCTTGCTGAGTGGCACAGGCCCAAGTTCTTGGTCCGTCATTCCCTGCCTTTCTAGCCACATCAGCAGGAAGCTGAATCAGAAACAGAGCAGCTGGATACAGTTTGGCACAGTGGTATTGAAAATTTCAGCTTAACTCCTTGGTGCCACAATCCTAGCCCCATTCTTCTCTAAATTTAATGTCCATTTATTTGTTTGGGGGAAGAATGGTGGCAGAGATACGGAAACTCCCATTTATGGATTCAGTTCCTAAATGCCTGGGGTCCAAGATTTGGAGCTGAGAATCCAGTCTAGGTGTCCCAGGTACATGGCAGGAAACTGGCTTCTTAAGCCATCACTGTTTCTACTTCCTGGCACCAGTATTTGTAGGAATTTGGAATCAGGAACCATATCTGGGAGTTGAACTCAAGAAACACTCTGCTATGGTGTGGTGAGCATCTCAACTGGAACCTTAAGCACTAGGGCGCATACAGCTTTTCTTTTTTAAAAATTTTTGAGTATTGGCCATGTTTTTCATATCTCTTCACATGTCTAATAGGCTCTTAAATTTCATATCACACATTATATGTAAAGAAGCTATCATTCTAGGTGAGGATTTCTGTTTTTCAGAAATGGATTTCTGTTTCTTCTGCCATACCTGTCATGCAAGTCCTGTCAGCACAGTCCATTTCTGTTGCAGCTTTAGTAAAATTCTGCCTTTGGTTTTCCTTCTGCCTCATACTTTTTCTGTCTAAACTTTTTGTTTTGGATTTAGATCCCATTTGATCTTTACTACATTAGCCTTGGAATATTGGAACATTCAGTCTTTTCTTTAGAACTCTGCTGTGTGGTCTCGTACCCTGTTACTAGTAACAGATCAGGCAGCCATCATTCCTGTAGTTGAATTTCATGAGAAATGAGACCAGAGGGAATTCTGTTTTGTTAGGTAGAAATTCCCCACAAATTCAGAACATGCTAGAATGTGGCAGACATTTATTACATATTGTCATATCAGCCACACATTTAAGACTCTTTAAAAGTTTTCCAAATCATCACACCAGTCCTGTTTGCTCTCTGCAATGATCCTGTTTTTTGCCCTAGGGGGTTGCTCTGTAGAGTTCTCTCTGTGGACTAAATTCAGTCCTTTGCTTTCAGCCATACTATATAATTGAGAATAATTCCCAGTGAAGAAGACGAGCAATGGCAGCCTGCTTACTTTAGAGAGTTTTTCCACTTTCTGAAATTTCGTATCACTCAATTGTGTTTATTTTCTCAGTTGTGTGACATCAGAAACTTTTTGTTGGTTGTTTGTTAAAGTGGACATGTGGTCTGCTAAAATCCATAACATTCTGTCTGAGATCAGAAATCTCATAGCGCAAATAACATCAAGTGTGTATAATATTTGTTATAGTTTTATGGCATTATTTTTGATATTTGGCAAATATTTTGGTGAGCAACCTGGGATTTTAATTTGAGAATCATATGCAAATATAGATTGAGTTCAGTGAGTAAGATTCGTAAAAGAGAAACATACAATAGTCCCACCTTGACCATGGCTTAATTCCTAAGACTCCCTATTACCTGTGGACAGTTTCAACCCCAAAATATGAACTTGCAAATGTCAGAAATGCTCGTGTTTTAAAGTAATGTGACAGTCTGAGCTTTCTGATGAAAATATGCACCATCCCACTCTCAGTGGGATGGAATAAATTATTCCTTTGTCTTTCATATTCATGCTCTGTACTCACCTATTTGTGACTTAGCTTCTGGTTTGGTTATCAGATTGACTGTTGGTGTATCATAGTGCTGTTGTTTAAGTAGCTATTACTTTATTTTATGATGGACCCAAAACACAAGCATAGTGATGCTGGTAGTTGGAATGTGGCAGAAAGATGTTTTCAAAGCTGACAGGCTTTAAAATGAGTCCTGGGGAGCTAGTGAGTTTTCTAGATTGGCTCAGAAAAGAATTTTTTAGTTTTGAAATTACTGCGCTAATATATGTTTTAGATATGTCCTCTGAGCACATGTACTATAGAGTGTATTTTGAAGGAGAATATATAGTTGCAAAGACATGTAGTAGTCAGGGATATCTTTAAATAAAAAGATTTTAGCTTTTTGGTGGTAATCTGGAAACGGTGATAAATTGCTACAGTAGAATGAGGTGGCGGTACCAAGCAAGACTTGGACGCAGTATTAAAGTGATGAAGGCAGAATATGGAGTAAAGGAAGAGGCATCTACCACATGAATGTGGGAAATCAAATATCCATACTGTCCCAAAGTTGAGGCTGTGACAAGGTCTGTGTCTAGCCTCACTGGCATGGAGAGTGGTAGACTCAGGTACTTTGAGGCTTTAAAAGGTGGGAAACTTTTTGCCTGGAGGAGTGCCTGTCCCAGTCTCTTCACTCCTTGCTCTGTGCACTGTGGGCATCAGGGAGTGAGCACCTGTCTCTGAGAAGAGCTCGCAGAGTAAATCCTGTCCTTAGATTTCAATGGAGAGCAGGGGATGTGACTAGGACGAAGGAAGTATTTAGTAATGAGGCGGAGGAGATTGGTTTACCTTTGGAACATTAGATTACAAGACTGCAGAGAGAAATTATCTTACATCAAACGCGATGCAATAAATTTAATTTAAAGAACCTAGTAAGACGTCAGACAAATATGTCATCTTGCTCCTGGGAGAGGTAATTTTTACTGAAAAATTTATATTTTGTTGCATAGTTTTCTTATGTGCTTTAGAGCGCGGTTTCAAATTATGACTTGCAGACATCTTTGTGGTATAATTTTTTGATATTTGAATGGAAAACACGATTGACTTAAGATATTTCTTGTTTAGTGTATTTTTTTAGAGTACAGATATCCTGAAAGGCTGAGGTATGTTGACTAGAGGCAGTGATCTCATTCTAGTTTTCCTAATTTTTAAAGTCTTCACGCTGATAATTTACAACGGTTTGTTTGGATGAAGGCATGAAATTACAGCACATCATTCTTTTGTATTGTTTTAGATTTGCAACAGCTGTGAAGAAGTTCAGTGTCCTGAATCCACTTTTGATTTTCAGTGGTGACTGCTTAAATCCTTCTGTTTTAAGTACAATAACAAAAGGAAAGCATATGATTCCCATTTTAAATGAATTGGGAGTGCATTTTGCAGTTTTTGGTAAGTATTTGTCAACTATACTTTTTTACTTTTGTTTAAAAGTTTGCAAGATAATTTACACAGAAGTTTTAGATTATGTGTTATAAAAGGAGTTGGTTAGTCCTGTTGATCATCTGTTAGGCACTAAAATAGAGCAGAATTACTGAAGGTATCCGAAAAATTTAAATCAAATCTAGGTTTGATTTTACATGGTAATATTTTAATTGTGCCTATAAAATGTGAGATGTTATCAGAGTGGTTAAGATCATGATCTTTGGGGTTAACTGAGCTTGAATCTATATGCTGTTTTTACCATCATTTAGCTACATGCTTGTAAAAAAAGTAATTTATCATTCAAATCCTTACTCTTGTTAGATGTAAGATTAAGAAAGTAGTTTAACAGATAAGGAAAATAAGAGACATTATTTGCTTGTATTGAATGGGTAGAGAATTTAGACAAAGGCTGAGATTAATAGAGACCCATCTTTGTATCTAATCACTATATCTTTTTTGGGTTATATTGGGAGGTTGGAATTGGTTATACCTGGGAGATCTAAGATATTTACTGTTTTTGTAGCTTTTGTTGATTATATACAGTGAACCAATGGAATCATTTATTCACATTGTTTTAGGATTTGTTCCCAGTAGTTCCTCATACTATAATGTTTTCACTGTAAAAAGAAAACAAAATATTGGAAACTCTTTCCTAATGTTATGATGCATTTTTTGTTATGGTAAAATATATAATGTAAAATTTATTATTTTAATAATAAGTATACAACTCATTGGTATTATATGCATTCATATTATTGTACATAAAGTTCCTTTCATAGCATTTTTAATGGTTACATAGTACTTTATGCAGTAGAGTTTTAATTTTTTTCTTTCTTTAACTAATATTATATATTTAGATTATTTCCAAATGTCTTATTACAATAAAACTGGAAGTTTTGAGATACTGACCTGGAGTGCAAAAGGATGTTGGTATTGATGTGTCTTTGTGTTGAGAGATGGTAAAGAGAGAACCCAGAGTCAGTGAGCAGAATGCTGACATCCAGTACCAGCACCTTGCCATCCTCCCTCAATTTCTTTGGGTGACAGAAGAGACAAAAGAATTGCTTGTGGCAGAGTCAGTCCTACGGTTGGACTGTTCTCTCATGTGTTTGTCTTCCATAGAAAGGCATTTCTGGAACTCATTTACCATGTGAATTAAGGGTAAAGAATCTGTAAATGTTCAATGTTTAAACCCAGGATAAGTTTGATTACTAATTTTAATCCACACATTGGCCTGGATTGTTTTTTTTTTTTTTCCATTTTTTATTGTCTCTTTGACATTCTTTACATAGTTAATTAGGGCACAAAGGTCCAAGGACTACAGGAGAGTGGGCAACACCATCACTTCCACACATTTTTTTTCTATATCTGGGGTAAAGAGGGAGGTAAAGGGAGAAGCCCCACCCAGCCTCCCACCCATCCCAGGTCCCTGATGTGGGGCATGCTCTGAGGGTCTTGCTCAAGTGATCTTGATAGTTCAACAGTTATGAATTGCTGCCAGTCTCGACTGGCCTGGATTGTAAGTCTTGCCTTCCTTCTACCTCCATGTATTGCGAAAGAAAGGCACGGAGAGGGCTGAGATCCCAGTGTGCTGGAAAGCCCTCTGAGCCCTGCATTGCCTGACTCGCTAGGTGAGGTGTATGTAAATTTGCTTTAAGTGATATTATTTTCATTTTATCTGACATTGTTTGTGCCACAAATCTGAATTTGAGTTCTTTCAATTATATTTTAGCAGGTTTTTTTGGAGGGTGAGTTCTATTTGGAGATGAGAATCGTATTAGTTTCAGAGAATTTGTTAAGAAAGCACTTTTTTCTACCTGACACTGGTTTAGGCATAGATTTCTTCTCTGGTCAGTGGATACTGAGACTCAGGTTGTAGGGAAAAATGCATGTATTTGAACGGAGTAAAGTTTTTCTAAGCTCCTTGTAAGGTTAGAATTGGCCTACATGGTGCCAATGGCCTCAGTCACGTTTCAGTCTTCGTCTTTTCTTTTTTAACCTATCAGCAATACTTAACATGGACGATACTCCTTTTTCTAAGGCACATTGTCTTCCCTGGGTGTTCAGAACAACACATTTTCCTGGCTTTGAACACTTAGGTTGCCGCTCCCTGACCTTTTTGAGCTGATTACTCCTCAGGTCTCTTGACTCTCAGCGTTGGTCCTTCCCAGCGCTCAGATCTTCTTCCTCTTCTTTGTTTCTTACCTTAGTGATCTTATTCGAATTTGTAAGCCTAAAACCTAATTACTGAATCCAAGATGAAATAACTAATGTCCAAAAGTAGGATTTTTTTTCTTGACTGCTTTTCACAGAGCACCAAATCGGTAGATTTTACAGCTTGCCACAGAGCACTGCCTGCCTGCCCGCCTGCTTTCTTCCTTTCGTCCATCCTTCCTTTCTTCCTTTTATGACGAAATGACAAAGATTGTTAAAGATTCACCTGGGTGCTGTTGTGAAAATAATCTGTAGGAAGTAAACTTAGAACCAGGGAAATTATTTAAGAGTTTATTACAGTAATCAAGAAAAGTGACAGAAGTGCCTAGAGTAAAGGCAGTTAGGAAGATTCTGGATGTTACTGGCAGACGTGGTCAGTAAGATATGCCAGCAAACTGATTTGGGGCTTTAAATGTTTAGTAAGTCAACAACAAAATCTAATGTGTTCTAGTTAGAGAAATTCTTGGAGTTGAGTAGTATCAGTCTGTAGACTTTTAATTTAGAAAAATATACATTCTGGGTCTTTTGCTTGCCCATGTATACTTCAAATTAATTTGCTGATATCTATATACTAATTTGATTTTGATTGGGAATTTGGTATAGATTCAATAATTGTATTGAATCTACCAGTGAACACAGGATAGCATTAATTGTATGTATTTTTTTAATCAGGGTTTTAAAGTTTTCTGCACTTGAGGAGAATGAAAAAAAGTTTGGAAATTGAAATTCAAAGCAAAAGATTGTGAAAATGAAATTAAAAGTAAATTTTATTGAAATTCATGAGGCTTTTTTTTGGTAACATGCATTTTCTGCAAGCTTTTAAATACCCCTCATATGGCTAACATCCATGTTTTGTTAGATTTATACCTAAGAATTTCATTATTGGTGGTAGGACACATTTTCTGCTGATTGTGAGTGATAATGTAAATAGTCTTACATTTTTTATTTTAATTTCAGTTCCTTTCTGAGTTTTGAGAAAGTGATTGACTTGTATAATATGTTACATCCAGAAATCTCGCTATAATTACTTTTTGTGGCATTAATGTAGATAGTTGTAAGTAGTACTCAAACTGGTATAAATATTCCTCATTCAAAATGCATGAGACCAGAGTGCTTTGCAATTCATATTGCTATACATTTAATTTTATATACACAGTGAGATATGTTGGCATGGGAATAAAGTCTAAACACAAGATTCACTCATTTGTCATGTACATGTTATATACATGTCCTTAAAGTAATTTTATTGCTTTTTTTAGATGTTGAATTATTGTTGTTATCTTCTTTGAGAGGCAGATGTTACAGAAGAGAGATAGAAAGCACTCCATCTGCAGGTCCATTTCCCAAATGGTTATGGAGTGGCCATAGTTGAGCTGACTCAAATCTGGGAGCTGGAAGCTTCTTACAGGTCTCCTATGAGAGTATAAGATCCCAAGGACTTGGACCATCCTCTGCTGCTTTCAAAACCATGAACAGATATCAGAAGTGGAGCAGCCAGGCTACAGACCGATGCCGATATGGGATGTTGGCACTGTAGGCCAGATTAGCTTATCATGCCACTGTGCCAGCTCTAGCTGTTTCAATTTTTTCAAAAAATAATTTCTTTGCTAGGCAAAGGGAAAAGAGGCAGAAAGAGAGAAGAAAGGGAGCACTCAGATTTACAAGTTTGTTCTCCAAATACCACAGTGACCAGAAGAGGCTAAAAATTCTAGAGGCTGGGTTCTCCCCTCTGCAGGCTGCTCCGGAAACTGGCTGCTTCTCTCTGTCGACTGCTGTCCAGTTGTCCCAACAGCATTTGCTGAGACCAACCTTTACGCCTGGATTATTTTCAGATCTCTTGTTGAAGATTACTTGGCTGTACATGTGTGAGCTCCCTTCTGGGTTTCTATTCTCCATTAGTGGTCTCTGTTTCTGTACCAGTACCAGATTGTTTTGACGACCACTGAACGAACTCTCTCTCTCTCTCTCTCTCTCTCTCTCTCTCTCTCTCTCTCTGTCTCTCTGTCTCTCTCTCTCTCTCTCTATATATATATATGTATATATTCACATATACATATAAAGTATTGAGGTCTAGAATTGTAATTCCTGCTGCTTGATTATTTTATTCTTCAGGATAGCTTTGGCTATTTGTGGTCTCTTGTGTTTCCAGATGAACTATTTTTTTTTTTTTATCATCTTTACTATTCTTGAGAAGAATGCTTTTGGGATTTTGATTGTGATTGCATTGAATCTGTATTATTTTTGGTATGCGAGCATTTTGATGATGCTGATCCTGCTGATCCAGGAACATGGTATGTTTCTTCATCTGTTAATGTCTTCTTTTGTTTCTTTTTTAATGTTTTATAATCTTCATTATAGAGGTCCTTCACATCTTTGGTTAGATTAATTCCTAGATATTTAAGATGGCTTTCTGCTATTTCAAAGGAAGTGTACTTGCAAATTATTTCTCAGCTGTGGAATTATTTGTGTACCCTAGTGCCATTGATTTATGTACATTAATTTTGTATTCTGCCACCTTGCCAAATTCTCCTATGAGTTCCAACAGTCTCTTGATTGAGTCTTGTGGTTCTCCTATGTAGAGAATCATGTCATCTGCAAATAAGGATAGTTTTAATTCCTCATTTCCAATTTGAATTTCTTTAATTTATTTTTCTTGCCTAATAGTTTTAGTGAGACCTTTCAATACTATGTTGATTAGCAGTGGTGAAAGTGGACATCCCTATCTAGTTCCAGATCGTATTGGAAAAGCTTCCAGTCTTTTCCCATTTAGCATGATGCTGGCATTGAGTTTTTTGTATATCACTTTGTGTTGTAGAATGTTCCTTCTATGCTTATCTTGTTTAAGGTTTTCAGCATGAAATGGTGTTGGAGTTTATCAGATGCCTTCTCCGCATCTATTGAGATGACCATGTGTTTTTTATTTTTCAATTTATTGATGGGGTGTATCACATTTATTGATTTGTGAATATCACATCATCCCACCTGATCTGGGTGAATGATCTGCGTGATGTGCTGTTGGATCCTGTTGGCTAGTATTTTGTTGAGTATCTTTGCGTCTGTGTTCATCCAGGATATCAGTCTGTAGTTCTTTCTGTTGTGTGTCTATCTGGCTTTGGTATTAAGGTGATATTCGCTGGGAGACAGGAATGCAAGAAATGCAGTCCAGGTCTACAGGGGTGGCTGGAATCCAGTGACTTGAGTTATCCCCTGTTGTCTCCCAGCAATTGCATCAGTAGGAAGTTGGAGTCAGATGCCTAAGAAAGGATCAGTCCCAGAGATTCTGATGTGGCACACAGAAGTCCAGATATGTTCCACTCCTGGAGCTGAGTTTGACTACAACTAGTCTTATGAGGTCATGTGTAGCATTTTTTAACTTGTGGTATAGATTAGTGTGCAAACGTTTTGGATTTTAGAGCCTCTCAGATTTAAAATTTTTGGATTCAAGTTGCTTAACCTGTACCTCATTATACAGCTAAGGGTCACCCCACAAAAATTTTTCCAAAGAATACTGAATGAAAGAGGTATGCCTGAGGTATTAAAAATTTTCAACTAATTTAACAACCTAGTGATATGAAAAGGCAAAATTTAACTCCTGAATATCTATGATTTTTAAAAGGTATAGTACAAATGGGTTAAAATCATTTGTCAACCTATTTTTCAGAAGAATTGAAACTAGTTTACATCAGAATTTTCCTTGAATAGTTCAGTTTATGTGTCATTCTGATTAATTTAAAATGCATATAGCTTTTTCCTGTATTGTTCCAACATCTACTTTATGTGAATCTGCTGGTTTAAAATATAAATCAACAGAAATTTATTAGTATTAGTGAAATAGATTTTGTTTTCTATTTGTAAAGATGTCTAGCTCAGGATTAACTTCATTGGTAAGTTACATGATTCTGATTTTCAAAATGACAGTTTAGCCTTATAAATAGGAGCACAGCTGGGGCTGGTGATGTGGTCCAGCTCGTTAGGGCACCACTGATGATGCTCGTCTCACCTGTCAGAGCACATGCTCCAGTCCTGGCAGCTCCATTTCTCAACCAGGCTCCTGCTGCTGTGCCTGGGAAGGCAGTAGAGATGACCTGAATGTTTCCGCTGTGCCACCCATGTGGGTAATCAAGATAGAGTTCTTGGCTCCTGGTGTCAGCCTAGCCCAGACAGAGCTTTTACAGCCATCTGGGTGGAGCAGCCATGACAGGAAGATCTACACTTGATCTTCGCCAAAAGGCCAAGAAGCGATGCCAGGAAGACATATCCCTTCCTCCCTCTCTGTCATTTTGTTTTTCAAATACATGCCCACCTACACGTACATGTACCAGTCAGTAAATTGTTGAATATTTTTTAAAGGAAGCACAATTCTTTCAGAAAGTACAGTAGAACTACATCAGAATTTATTTTTATTCCTCCAATGAATGAATAGACTTAAAAATGCTTATTTCAAAGGCAGAGAGATAGAGATTGGTATATACACAGACAGACACACACACAGAAAGAAAGAGAGGAAAAAAGAGAGGGAGAGGGAGGAAGAAATAAACAGAGATCATCATTTACTGGTTCATTTCCCAAATGTCTGTAATGTCTTGGATGGACCAGCCTGAAGGCAGGAGCCAGGAGTTTCTTTTAGATCTCCTCTGTGGATGCATCGGCCTGAGCACTTAGCTGTTCTCTGCTTTCCTAGGAACATTAGCAGGGAGCTGGATACAAAGTGGAGCAGCCAGCCCTCGATCTGGCACAAATAAAATAAGTCTTTCTATGAAGTATGTTAGTGGGCCTATGCTTGCCAAAATTAATTTTCAAATTAATATCTCATTAATCTAGGATTCATTATATCATTGGAAATACAGTGTTACAGAGATGGCAAAGGGTAATTTTGTAGAATAAAGCTTCTTAAAGCTTATCATTTGTAATTGCATGTTGAGATGATTCTTCTCAAGTGGTCTCTCAAGTGTAAAAGTCTTGCAATTTGGAAAAACATGGCTATTAAATATAAAAATGGGATAACATTGTGAAATAAATATGACCTTGTTTTATTTTCAGGAAACCATGAATTTGATTTTGGCGTCGATGTTTTGGAAGAATACATCAAACAGATGCATTTTACGTGGTTGCTCAGCAATGTCTATGACAGATTTACTTCTGAACCTCTTGGACATGGTACAGCAAAAAAAATAGTGACTTGGAACAATATAAAAATAGGGTTAATGGGATTAGTTGAAGAAGATTGGCTAGATACACTGGCTACCGTTAACAAATCAAATGTAAACTATAAAGATTATGTTGAAGTTGCTAATGAAACAGCAGTAGAACTTAAAGCAGAAGGAGCAGATCTCATCATTGCAATAACTCATATGAAATGGAGCAATGATACACGGCTCGCCCAAGCAGCACAAGGGGTCAATTTGATCCTAGGAGGCCATGACCATGATTATGGAATCAAGAAGGTGAATGAAACCTGGATTGTCAAAAGTGGATCTGACTTTAAATACTTGACAAAAATAAATATAAGACACTATGGTGCATCTTTCCAATATGTGTTTGAGAAAGTGGACATTGTGAGTTACTTGGAAGAAGATTCATATATTAAAGCGATAGTAAAAGATTTTACTCAAAACATACAGGTAGGTGAGTATTGTGAATGCTACTAGGTACCATATAGTACTGGGACAATAGAATTAGTTCATGTATAAGTAGAATTGAAATGGTTCAACCAATGAATTAGTGCTAGTTTTTCTTTATGCCATTTTTCCTACTAAATTTGTGTTTCCTACTAAATTTGTATTTCCTACTAAATTTGGCTATATAGGAAATAAAATTTCACACCTGTTTCAATGTTTAGACTTAACATTTTACTTGTCATGAAAATATTTTTAGTATTAAAATTCTGTAGTAATTTCTTCCTTTAACAGAAGGATTAATACTGACATATCAGAAACACTAGGTTCCCAAAAGAACAGTGAATTTCACATCAGTTTGCAATGAAAAGACATTTTCCTTCTTTATGACCACCTCAAATTTTTAGGTGGTTTGTAATCAGTTCACTTAAACTTTCTGCATATGTTACATTTGCAAGAGCTGATGGGAAACATAAGCCAGGTTCTATTTACACCCATGCACGCATTGTCATAACATAATCTGTGGTAACTGAATTTATCCTATGGACATGCAACTCCCTGTTCTGATTTCGTTTAGATATTCATGGAGGCATTAGGTTCGGGTCAACTTGATATAGGAAAATGAAATATTTTAATTACAGTTTTCTGGCTCTGAAACTTAAATGGGAATTCCTAAAATATCTGATAACTTAGCTGATTCAAATTGTTTTAAAATGTAAAAGTGATTATTAGGACATGTAGAGTTTTGGTATTCTATTAGTACTGTGATATTTGAAGAAAACGAATTTCAATAAATTGCCTGATCTTGAGTTAGAGGTTAAAAAGAAATGCTTAAGAGGTAAAATAAATATGTAAGAAATGATGATTTTTACATAGATTATTTTTTCTCCTTTTAGTATATGTTAGAAGAAGTTCTCTGCCCAATTAACATGGAATTAGATGGCCGTGAAGTCACCGTGAGAAGATCTGAGAGCAATCTTGGAAATTTGGTAACTAATGCAATGTTAGAAGCTACTCGTGCTGATGTGGCACTACTTAATTCAGGTGATTTATTTAATCACTTTGTTGGAAAGGGTTATTGATCTTACAATTTGCATGAAGGCTGCCTTATATCAGAGAGAACATATGGTGTTTGTCCTTTTGGAATTGACTTATCTCACTGAGTATAACGGTCTCTACTGGGGACAGTTTGGTTGCAAATTTGGCAAAATTTGGTCCAAATGTTTTACTGTTTCTGGGTTTCTGAAGTTCTTTGTGCATCCTGGATGTTAGTCCCCTATCACTTGTGTGGTGTGCATAGGTTTTCTCCCATCGCATTGGTTGCTTCTTCACTTTGTTAATTGTTTCCTTTGATGTAAAGAAGCTTTTAGTTTGACATAGTTTGTTTATTTTGGTTTTGAATGCCTGTGCTTTTGCTGTATTTTCTAAGAATTCTTTTGCCATTCCTGTATCTTGGAGAGTGCTTCCTTTGTTTTTCTTTCATACTCTGATGGCTGCTGGGTGTAGATTTGATCCTTGATTGCTTTAGAGTTGATTTTTTGCATAATGTGACAGGTGTGGGTCTTGGTTCTTACTTCTGCAGGCTGCTATCCAATTGTCCCAACAGCATTTGTTGAAGAGACCAATCTTTTTCCCTGGATTGTTTTTGGTTTTCTTGTTAAAGTTTAGTTGGCTATGCCTGTGTGAGGTCCCTTCTAGGGTTTCTGTTCTGTTCCAGTGATCTTTTTCTCTGTTTCTGCACCAGTACCAGACTGTTTTGATGACCACTGCTTTGTAATATGTCTTGAGGTCTGGAATTCTGATCCCTCTTACTTCATTTTTATTGTTCAGGATAGCTTTGGCTATTCATGGTCTCTTGTGTTTCCAGATGAAGGTTTTAAATCTTCTTTACTATTCTTGAGAAGAATGTTTTTGGGCTTTTGATTGGGATTGTGTTGAATATGTGTATTATTTTTGGTAATATGAGTATTTTGATGATGTTGAGCCTACCAATCCAGGAACATGGTATGTTTTTCCATTTTTAAATGTCTTTTGTTATTTCTTTTTTTAAATATAATTTTCATCATAGAGGTATTTCACATACTTAGTTGGATTAATTCCTAGATATTTAAGATTCCTCTCCACTATTTTAAAGGGCAGTTGTTAGCTCTTGGTCATTGTACTTCTGGTTAGCAGATTTTTCGCCTTAGGGCAGGTTTCGAAGGTGTGTTACCCACTGGTCTACAAGTCAATTTTACTGATTAGGTTTGCTATCCTGTTCTTTGTAGTCATTTGTGCCACTCCCTCAGGCTTGGACCTTTGTGTTAGGCTTCCACCACAGACTCCCTCTTTAGGCCCAGCTCCTGGTTCACTGCTCTACACTGCCTATGATCCTGTGCTGTAGCCACAGTGATGTTGGTGTAGCCTTTCTCCCACCTCCAGTTCAAGCAGTGCCCCGGATTAGGAAGACATCAGCTGTCCAAAAATAATTGGGGTGATAACGGTACTGATCTTGCTGATGCCTGCTGGTCATAAGGTCTGAGGACCACCTAAACCTATCGGTGGAGCCCGTAGAATGCCATGTCAGAACTTTTTCTGTGGGACCAGTACAATGCATTAAGCTGGAAGTGAGTTTGCTCCCAGTTTAGCGCTTGCACAGCTCGCTGTTGTCCCTCCAACCCCACAGTGTTTGATCCTGTGAACATGGCCAACCAATTTCTAACTGCAATAAGAGGAAGTAATACAAAAAACCGTGTAGAGTGAATGCAGCATCTGTACTCATAGTTTGGAGTTGGCCAAACTAGGATTGTAAATTATTCAGAATCCCTTTAGAGGATAGAAAATTAAAACCCATCTTGCTTTGAATCTAATCTTGACTTATGTATCATAATTTCAACTTTTCCAACACCACGATTGTGGCCTAGGTTCTTGATTAATTAAAATGTTCAAAATGTGACATTATTTAATATCCTACCCACAAACTTCTATTGCCACTTTCAATGAAGATTCAAGTCACGTTAGTGTTATACATGAATGACGTGTCTTTAGTGTGAAATTATTAAACCTTAGATTGTACATTTAGAAAGTCTTTGAGGGTTTTTTTTGTGCAGATGTTTTATTATAGATAATCTTTGCTTTGAGTGCCTTAAGGTGATCAGCCTGAATGCAGGAAATAAGGTTATGATTTTTCAATTGTCCTGCTCTATAATTAAAAGTTAGGTGATAGCTAGCATTAAATTCCATTTTTCAAAAATGCATAGATTAGATGTAATTACATAATTCATATGGATATAAGCGTTGAGAATTTTTTGGAAAAAGAATTAGAAGCTTTGGGCAGCGTGGCATTTTTAAAAATTTTGAACAAACATAAAAGGTGAATTTTTATGGAAAAATTAACCATAAAACATATATTTCTTTTAACTCTAGGCACTCTCAGATCAGATCGGATACATCCGGCAGGGAATTTCACTTTGCACGATCTTTTGGCTATTCTTCCCATAGTGGATCCAGTTTTAGTTGTCCGAGCAACAGGTGCACAGCTGCTGGAAGCACTTGAAAATGGGGTTTACAAATACCCAGCTCTAGATGGGAGGTACGTACATTTATGTAAACGGACTCATATAATATTTGACCTTTTTTCTGGCTTCTTTCAATTAGCATGCTTTCAAGATTAATTTATGCATTAGCGTGTTTCAATATCTCATTTCCTTTTTATTGTTTAATCACGTTGTGTGGAAAACAGTGTATTTATTTAAACATTAGGTAAGCATTTTGCTAGTTAAGTTAGGGCTATTATGAATAATGTTGCCATGAAAATTCCTGTGTGGTCATATGCTTTTATGGGGATAAGCTTAGTAATACAGGTGCTGGGTCATCTAACTCTAAGATTTGAGAAACCAACAAGCCATTTGTTGAATTGTTGGCACTTCTGTGTTGCCATTTGCCACCCCTGCCGCTTGTCTCTGCTGATGGCGCTCCTGGTAGATGTGAGCTGGGACCTCATTTAGATTTGTCTCTGTGTGTCTCTGATGATTCTGGGTGCCCAGCATCATTTCATATGCGTATTGGCCACTTGTATATTCCTTGGGAGAAATGTTTACTTGCATATCTTGCCTTTCTAAAGCTTATTTTTTATACAATTGAGTTATAGGAGTTCTTTGTATTTCCTAGTTATAAGCCTCTCTTCAAGTTAACGGTTTGCAAACTTTATCCTATTAATGTGGTTTGCTAGCTTACTTTGTTGATGTTATTATTGAAGAACTAAGTTTTAAATTCTTAAGAAACATAATATTATCTACTTTTTGTGATTTTTATTATTTTACTAAACTGTTGCCCAGTGCATGAAAATAAAAGTTTATGCCTATGTTTCTTGCAAAAGTTTTATAATTTTAGCTCTTTATTTTTTGAAACAAAAAATTTACTTGTTTTTATTGGAAAGGCAAATTAACAGAGAGAAAAAGAGACAGAAACCAAGATCCACTAGTTCACTCCCCAAGTGGCCATAGTGTCTGGAGCTGAGCAGATCTGATGCCAGGGGCTTGGAGCTGCTTCTTGGTCTCTTACATGGGTGCACGGTCCCAAGGACTTGGACCATCCTCTCTGTTTTTCTCAGGCTAAAAGCAGGAAGCTGGATGGGAAGTGGAGCAGCTAGGACATGAACCAGTGCCCATGTGGGATGTAAGAACTTAGGGATGGATTAGCTGCTTGAGCCATTGAGCTGGCCCCCATAAAGGTAGTTCTTATCTTTAAGTTTTTCATATGCTTTGAATTAATTTTCATGGATAGTATACGAAGTTTGTCCAACAATTTTTTAAAGATTTATTTATTTTTATTACAAAGTCAGATATACAGAGAGGAGGAGATACAGAGACAAAGATCTGTCCAATGAGTCACTCCCCAAGTGAGCCGCAACGGGCCGGTGCTGTGCCGATTCGAAGCTGGGAGCCAGGAGCCTCTTCTGGGTTTCCCACACGGGTGCAGGGTCCCAAGGCTTTGGGCCGTCCTCAACTGCTTTCCCAGGCCACAAGCAGGGAGCTGGATGGGAAGTGGAGCTGCTGGGATTAGAACTGGCACTGATATGGAATCCCGGTGCATTCAAGGCGAGGACCTTAGCTACTAGGCCACCCCTGCCGGACCCGGTCCAACAATTTTTACTTGCATGTTGCTATACAGCTATTTCAGAGTATTTGCTGAAAAGACTTCTTAAAAATCTGCATTGGGTTGTCTTGGTACTTGTGTTAATATCAATTTTAAGCCCAAGTGTAATGGTCTATTTTCAGACTCTTCCTTGTGTTCATTAATATGTATTTGTTAATCCTTCATGCATAGTACATCTTGATCCTTTTTACTTTTATACTAAGTTTGTTTTTAAAGATTTATTTATTTTTTATTACCAAGTCAGATATACAGAGAGGAGGAGATACAAAGATCTTCTGTCCAATGATTCACTCCCCAAGTGAGGCGCAATGGCCAGTGCTACGCCGATTCGAAGCTGGGAGCCAGGAGCCTCTTCCAGGTCTCCCATGCGGGTGCAGTGTGTGCCATGCGGTCCTGCCTCTGGCTGCCGTGCACCGGAAAGGCAGAGCCTGGTGCGTGTGTTGGGAGAATTGAGATGCAGGACCTGATTCTTGGTTTCACGTCAGCCCCGCCCCAGCTCTCGGGCGTATTCTGGAGAGTGAGTCAGCAGTTGGAAAATATTTCTCCTGCTTTCTGTTCTTGTTTCTCTTTCCCTCTGCCTTTCAAATAAGTGAATAAAAACACATATTTAAGGATAAGGAAAAGGTTCTCAAAGCTACAAGAGAAAAGAAGGGAACCTGATTGAATCTTCTCAGGAGCAATCCCATAGGCCAGCAGGGGTAAGACTTTCACAGTTCTGAAGGGGAAAAAGCTGGTCAGGCTAGACTACTCTATCCCCCAAGACCTATCCTTCATATCTTGAGGGGGAGATAAGGAATCTGAGGCAGACAAAAGTTAAGAAAGTTTATCATCTCCAGGTCTGTTACTAATAATAAGAAAGCATCAGTAGAAATTTTACTGGTTAAGACTAGCAATGCATACATAACAAGAATGATCTTATATTGTAAACATGGTGTCCAAACCATTTAGGTTTTTAGTGTGAAGCCTAAAACATTGTAATTACTATGCTAGAATGTTGAGACCATTAATCTAGAAAGGGGTAAAAAGTTACATCAGAAATTTAAGATGTGGTGAGGAATGAAATAGTATTTCTTATCCGTCTGGTTGTGTCTCTTTTCATATATATAGATATAGGTATTTGAAAGGACTTATTTATTGGAAAGGGAGGGGGAGAGGGAGAGAGAGAGAGAGAGAGAGAGAGAGAGAGAGAGAGAGAGAGAGAGAGCGCGCTATCTTCTATGCACTGCTTTATTCTGCGAATGACTTCAGCAGAGGAACCTGAGGCAGATCATACTAAAGGGCAACATTTAAACTGGTTCCCAAGAAATGATTATTTTGAGTTGAGGGTGAGGTAATTTTAAGAAGAAGACTGTGAATACTTAGAGACAACTGTAGGAATGAGCCTGATATCCTCTTTGCAGGTAAATCTGTATTGAGGGAAAGCGGTATTTATATATACATAAAAGAAAATTCAGATGGTTTTTGAAGGAAAATACTAAAGAATAGAAATATAACAGAGAAGTCATCAAGGCATGTGAAAAGGTAGTATGAGTTTGAAATGAAAGATAGCTCCAACATGGGAATATGTCTTCAAATATTTTTGGAACCCTTGCTGTGGGCCAGAGGAGCTCTTTTTTAATGTTATGCAGGGCAATGCCGTGAAATGATTTCTGTTTCAGGCAAACCTGGTGCCAGTGACAGCATAGGGGGAAAACCTGTACAGAGATTATTGGTGGATTAATAGGTTTGTATTCAGAGGTGTCAGGAATTTGATTACATTTGTATGCAGGAGTGTTATCAAATATCTTCACATTGCGTTGTCACAAAAGGTACAGATATTTGGAGGAGGAGTTAATTAGACCAGTACATATTCAGTTGTTTAGCCAAATTGAATTTTTATCTGAACTTAATTTTACATTCCTCTAGATGTAATTCATTGCATTTCCCTGATTTAATACTGTGATGTTTCTCTACTTATTTCCTTGAAGAAAATCATTTTCCCACCTCCAGGTTCTATGCATACATTGTCTCATGACCAAATTAGCGTACATTGAGACAGCACTGTTTCATGCCAACTTTAAGAGAGAGGGTTGAGTTGAAGACTCACTGTCTTAAATATCTGGATGATTTGTATGATCGTGATTGACACAGAATCCTTGAAAAATGGATAAGGTTAAAAGACTGGAAACATACAAAACAGATAACTACATATCTCTCTGTGTTTAAATACCAAGAACTGGTTTTTTTTTTGGTAGATTAATGCTATATACATGCTTTTCCTTAAAAATTTTTAAATTTATTTTAAATTGAAATAGTTCTACAGACATATCATGTACAACATAAGATTTTGATGCATTTTTTTGTTATTTATTTATTTGAAAGGCAGAGTTACAGAGTGAGGGAAAGATATAGGGGGAAAAAAAGACATCTTCCATCTGATTGTTTACTCCTCAGATGGCCACAGTGGCCAGGAGTGGGTCAGGTTAAAACCTGAAGCCCTGAGCTTCATTGTGGTCTTCTGCTTGAGTGCAGGGCCCCAATGATTATGGTCCTCTTCCATTGCTTGCCCTGGTACTTTAGCAGGGAGCTGGATCAGCAATGGAGCATTTGGGACTTGACCTGGCATCCGTATGGAATGCAGGTAATGCAGACTTAATGGGCCCCAGTGCAAGGTTTTGACGTTTTTGAAGTTTATATGCATTGTTAAATGGCTAAATATAGCTAATTAGAATAGTTCGCCTAGTCATCACTTTTGTGGTGAGAACACAGAGCACCTACCCTCAGCATTTTTCATAAATACATCGTTCCTAACACCACCTGCTGTACATTAGATTTCTGGAACTTACTCCTGAAATCTAACTCATTCTCAACCCTTTGAGCAGCATCTCCCTACTCTGCTCCGTAGCGACCTGAGCCTCTGGTAACATCCATTCCTCCGGGTGGGGTTGTGTAGTACTTTTCTATCTTTATCTGTTCATAAATAGATTAATTTCAAGTCTTGGCTGCTGTGTATAAAGTTGAGTGAACATGGATGTTCAGTTATCTGATCTACTGACTTCATTATTGTCAATATATGCTCAGCTGTGGGGGATCTGAGACATATGATAGTTCCATTTCTATTATTATTATTTTTTTTTTGAGGAAACTGTAGTGTATTCTATAATGCCTGTACTGACTTACATTCCCATTGACAGCAGGCAGGGATTTCATTTGATTTTCTGCTTCTTTACTAACACTAGCTGTCCTTTCTATAACTCCCTTTTAAAAAACATTTATTTATTTATATTTGAAAGGCAGAGTTGGAGTCTACGGCCATACCACCCTGAACACTCCCAGTCTTGTCTGAAAGGCAGAATTACAGAGAAAAGGACGCACACACACACACACACACACACACTCCTTCCATTCACTGGTTCACTCCCCAAGTGGCTGCAGTGTCTGTGGACGAGCTGATCCAAAACCAGGAACCTTAGCTTCCTCTGGGTTTCTCCATGAATGCAGGAATCCAACAGTGAAGCCATCCTCCACTGCTGTCCCAGGACATAAGGATGGAGCTAGATGGGAAGTGCAGCAGCTGAGATGTGAACCAGTGCCCATGTTGGATGCCAGTGCTGCAGGCAGAAGATTAAACTGTGAAGCCGCTGCACTGGCCCCTGATAATGCCAATTATTTTTTAAAATTTTATTAATTCATTAATTACATTGTATTATGTGACACAGTTTCATAGGTACTTGGATTCTCCCCACCCCTCCCCAAACCTTCCCACCATGGTGGATTCCTCCACCCTGTTGCATAACCATAGTTCAAGTTCAGTTGAGAATCCCCCATTGCAAGCATATACCAAACATAGAGTCCAGCATCTTATTGTCCAGTCAAGTTCAACGGCTTCTTAGGTATACCCTCTCTGGTCTGAAAACAGAGCCAGCAGAGTATCATCCCAGTCAATCAAAAGCTCGAACATACCATGATAATGCCAATTCTTATAGGAGTGTGATATTTCACTGTGATTTTGATTTGTGTTTTCCTGGTGTTAACGGTGTTAAGCATTTTTTCCCATATATCTGATGGCCCTTATGTGACTTCTTTTGATAGATATCTATTCAGATGTTTTGCAGATTCTTAAATCAGATTGTTTTCTTGATATTGAGTTATATATTTTAATATTAAACCCTTATCAGGAGGCATCATTTTATCTCCTTTTGATCCCTGCATTCTGCTTAGTGCTTTTTTTTGCTGAGCAGATACTTTTCAGTTTGCTAAAATACGATCCATCAGTTTTGTTGACTACCATTTTAAGTTCTATTAAAATTATGTAGAGCTTCTTAACAACTTTTTTCTTAAAAAAAAAAAAAAAAAGCAGGAGAGGCTGGCCCATATAGGAGACCTGGATTAAAGCTTTTGGTTCCTGGTTTTGCCCTGATACAGCCCTGACCGTTAGAGTTGTTTGACAGGAGGTGGGGGGTGAATCAGCAGGTGGAAGACCGCGTGTGTGTGTGTGTGTGTGTCTGTGTCTGTAATTCTATCTTTTTAAATAAATTAATCTTCAAAACAGCAATTGGCATTGCATATCATCCTTTGTTCATTGAATTACTTATGTGCTTTTTTTTCTTTAAGAAAAAAGCAGTTGATGATAATTATATGAGTCTATTTTTGGGTTCTTCACTATGCCTGTCTTCAGTACCACATGCTGTTAATTACTATATCTCATATGTATTAAAGCCACTTTTGTCTTCATTTTCAAAATTGTTTTAGGTATTTTAGTTTCTTTGCCTTTCCATATAAGTTTTAGAATAAATTTGTCACTACAGAAAATCTTGACTCTGGTGGGACTTGTATTAAATAGGTAAGGACTTCTCATGTTCACAATGCTGAGTCTTTCAGTCCATAATTATGGTCTTTTCTCTATAATTTGTCTTTTATTTTCTTGATCTGCATTTTTTTAGTTTTGGCATATAAGTAGTGTATGAATATTTCCAGATTTATAAGCTGAGTTTTCCATTGCTTTGCACAATAATCAATGGTCTTAAATTTGGAGATTTTGTATTCCATATGCTCATTGGAATGTAGAAATATTATTGATTTTTGAATACTAATACATCCTGCAACCTAAGAAGTTCTATGATTTTATTTTCTATTCCTTTAAATTTTCTATATAAATACTTCGGCATTCACAGATTGTATGCTACAAGTCATTTACTTCCTTCTCTAGTCCTATTGCACTGGCTAGGATTTCCCAGATTATACTGAAGAGCATTAGATATCCTTGCTTTTTTGTTGAAGCCCAGCCACACCTGGTCAATGTATATATGCAGATGGGAATGGTACTCAACCATAAAATATAGCAAACTCTTCACATTTAACAACTTGAGCTCTCAGAACCGAGGCTCCAGCAGGGCCTGGGTCAACTGGCCTGGGTCTCTTGCCCCAGTCCTTGGGCTCACCCATGAGAACTGGTCCTCCTCAGTGGAAAAGACGGAGCTAGACGGCTGGTCCAGACACACATGGAGGATATGACAGCCCATTGGGGCCTGCAGAGGACATCTGGTACTACAGCAGAGGAAGGAGAACAGAGCAGATTGGACAACTACCCCAGTCAAATGATGACAACCAAATATCCGGGCGAATGGAGATCCTAAGATAGACTATATCAGCCAATCAACCTTGGAAGGGTTTCCTCATCGACTGATTGGCAAAATCAACAACATCTCAGAATGATCACATCCACCTGGGCAGAACCCTCGGCGCATGCACCACATGGGCTGATATTGGGTGGCTGTTCCCCATCCCTGGGTACTGGGGTGGTTGGGAGGTTGGGTATGATGTTTTCCCCTTATGTCTCACTCCCCCCAGGAACAGGAAGAAGAAATAGAAAATTCAGAAGCAATGATAACACCCACTTTTCCCTAACTCTGGATCCTTCACACCCTAATCAACTTTGTAAATATCATCTAAAATAAAATAAATAATTTTAAAAAGGCTGTGACCTTTTTTGCATCTTCTGTGCACACATGTCTTTCTGGACGAAGTATTCCAGAGTGGAACTGCTTTGTAACATTGTATGTTTATTTTTACAATCAGCTGCTAAACTTTCTCTAGAAGTGCTATATAAATTATAGACGTTCATAGCTATTATATGAAAAATTTGGGGGCTTAGTGTTCTTGCTAGCTTTTTTTGTCAAGTTTAATATTCCATTGTATATTCCATTGTAGTTGTAATTTGCATTTTACATGTGACTGATGACACTGAATATCTTTCTGTGTATTTATTTTCTATCCCTTTTCCCCTTTCGGTGGTACAAGTCTTTCGGTCATTTTTACTTTGGTTATTCATTTTCTTACTGCTGAGTGCAAAGGGTTTTTTGAATATTTTGAATGCAGAATTATTATCAAACATGTTTCTGTAGCTTTTCATTCAACAAGTATCTTTGAGAAAGCACTTTTTAAAACGTTTTATTATCGTTATTTACTGTGACACAGTTTAGTAGGTATATGGGTTTTTCTGCCTCTTTCTCTTTCTTCTTCCCCAACACCCCCAACGATTATTCCCCAAATGATTATAATAGTGCAATCCCTTAGTATTAGTTACAAGATTAGCCTTCTGCTATTTACCTGGGTCATTACGTGCTAGGTATGAGTGGAGCTAGAACATGTAGCATCAAGCTGTATGGGTATATTTACATGTTTCATAATGAGACTCCAACTTTATTTGAGATTAGAGAGACGTGCCCTAATGTAACCTTACTACCCAGTATGCTAGTCTTATACTGTTCATCTGTGAGATTATGTGTATATACATATCTGCCTATATATCTATTTATTTTTCATTTTGCATGAGTGTTGCTGTATATCAGAGAGAAGATACAATATTTGTCCTTTTTGCTTTTGCTTTGTTGACCATATCCTTTACTATACAGAAGTTTCCTAGTTTGATACATCTACATTTGTTTATTTTGGCTTTGAATGCCTGTGCTTTGGTGAATTTAAAATTTTTTTGCCTATGCAAAACTGTGTTCCCTATGTTTTCCTCTAGTCATTTGATGGTGTTTAGGTGAAGACTTGAGTGCTTAAACCGTTTAATGCTGACTCTTAGAGATAAAAACTGGAGGCCTTGTTTCTTATTTCTGCAAGCTAATATCCAATTATGATAACTGTATTTGTTGAAGAGACTGACCTTTCTTCCTGGGATATTTTCAGTTCTCTCATTGACTATTACTTGGCTGTACATGTGAAAGGTAACCAACAGAATGGGAGAAAATCTTTGCACACTACCCAACAGAGGTCCATCAACAGATGAAAGATAAAGAAACTGTGGTACATTCACTCTATGGAATTCTGTTTAGCCATAAAAAAATGAAATTCTACAAAATGGTCCCAACTGCAGACAATTTTGCTCAGTGAAATAAGCCAGTCCTCAAAGGACAATATTTGTATCTTCTCTCTGATATGCAGGAACCTCCTCCAGGTCTCCCACGTGGGTGCAGGTTCCCAAGGCTTTAGGCCGTCCTGGACTGCTTTCCCAGGTCACAAGCAGGGAGCTGAATGGGAGCCAGGCTGCCAGGATTAGAACTGGTGCCCGTATGGGATCCCGGCGTGTTCAATGCGAGGACTTCAGCCGCTAGGTCATGGCGCCGGGCCCTCTAAGTTTTTAAATCCATATTTTTATGTCTTTGTTTGAAGTAGTTTATTTCTTTAAATTTTTGGTCAGCACGTACTTCTTTATTTCTGAGACTTAGAATACAACAAGTTGACTTTTTTGTTATAGCCTCAGGGGTATCTAAAAGTCTATTGATTGAAAAAAAGGGTTCTTTTTTCAAGCTGTTTTCATCTTGGATAATTTCTGTTGGTATAGCTTCCCTTTTGGTGACTACTTTCTGTTCCCCTCATTCTGCCACAGAGTTCATGCACTGAGTTTATTTTGGCTATTTTGTTTTCCCATCAGATATTTTTATTTGGTTCTGGTAAAGTGTAGACTCCCTGTATTATCTCGTTAATGTATGCTGCCTATTTTCTAGTAAATTCAAAGTTCTGACAGGAGAAAGCATTTGGTGCTGCACACCTGGAATCCATCCTTGCATGTTGACATTTTCTTAGTTTTTTAAAAAAATCATTATTTTTATTTTATTTTGATGATGTTTACATAGTTGGTTAGGGCACAAAGAGTCAAGGGCTACAGGAAAGTGGGTAAGACCATCGTTTGTTCTTGTGTGCACCTGCAGGAACTGTCCCGACAGAGGAGTTTCCCAGGCTCCTTCATCAGAACCTCTCCCAATGCCAGATCTCGTGCATATCTGTGGGTCCATGGGCCAGCCCTACTTAGTCCAGCTCCTGTCCTATCAAGGACAGTGGCCTTTCCTGACTGGCTTTCAACCCATTCCGGTTCTTAACTATTGGATGTTTCAGCCCAGTCAAGCCTGGTCCACATCCAGACACAGCTCACACATGGCTCAGCAAGGGGCAGAGACCTAGCCTAGCCCGTCTTATACCTTCCCTCGTCCTCAAGAGCACCAATTGATGCTGGAGTCTAGCCCAGGCCAATGCGCCCAGTCCCAGTCCACACTTGTGCCGAGGGACGCGGCAGCCATATCCAGATCCGAACGCAACTTCTGCTCTGGCTCCCACACTCATCAGTGGGAACCACATCCCAGCCAGGGTGTCCTCTTAGCTCCCCAGCCAGGCCTGTTCCCAGCCATAGGAACTGCTCTTACTCAGCTTGGGATAATCCCTCACCTGTCACGACCTTTGCCTTTGGGTGCTGTAGCCTGGCCTGATCCAGCCTGCCGCCAGTCCCGACTCTTGCTGGCGGGTGCTGCAACCTAGTCCTGCTCAGTTTGCTCCCATCCCTGGCTCATGCAAACCAGTAGGTGTAACAGCCTAGCTGAGCATGACCTGTGCTCCATCCTGGTTTCTGCTCTTGGCAGTGAGCTAAGGTTTGCTCAGTCTGCCCGCTTCCAAACTTAACCCACACATTAGCCAACAGTTTAAGCTACTTTGCCCAGTTTGCCCAACCCCCAGGCCTGGGCCGTGTGATCACCAGCGGGAGTTATGACCCACTAGGGGAGTTTCCAACATTACTCCACTTGGCTCACTCTTTGACCCAGATCTCATACATGCCAGTGGGTGCTATGCCCTTGCCTGGCATAGCCTGCCCTCCATCTTGGCATTGTATGAGCTGGTGAATGTTGCAGCCCGGCCCGCCCCACACCTTGTTTTAGGATGCATATGCAGGTGCTGCAGCCTGGATCTGCCCAGACTATTCTCAGTCCCTGTACCTGTGAGTGATGGTAGTTTCCATGTTCATACCTAGCTCATCCCATCACCAACCCAACTCTTGAGTTAACCAGCGTGACTTCTATTTCCACAGGATTGGACCCACACATTCCCCACAGAATTTACCCCGCGGACCTGGTTCTGTCGTGTGTGGTTAAAGTCATTGCCCTGCCTAATGTGATCCATCCCCTGTTCCGACATTCAGTTGGGTACTAGGATCTAGCCCTGCTAGACAGGCCTCCAACCCTAGCTTTCACGTGGACTGGCATGTGGTCAGCAGTGTTTTATGATAACGTGCCCTACTCAGGATTCCCATGTGGGCTGGTGTATTAGTCTAACCTATATAGATCTTCTGGCCTCTCCCTTCTGAACCAACAGGTCTTAGTCCCCTTGCTTACCTGCAAGTACAGTGACCCTGTCATTGGAAGTCCCTCAGGATTTTTTCCTCACCAACACACACAGCGGCCTATTCCGTGGCTGGCGTAGGCAGCAATTCCACAACCCTAAAATCTCATTGCTCACTGCCTGGCAGCCAGTGGGCAGAGCATGGTGCCAATTGGCATGCTGGTCACCTGCAAGCCCCAGACTCGCTCACTGCGTGGCAGCGGCTAGGGCCCCAAGCATTGAGTCCGACCTGGCCCAGGTACCCCATCTCCCGTCAGACTTCTGGAAACTCCCATCACCCAGGCCCCGAGGTCGAACCACATTTTTTAAATTTTTTGCTGAGAATTTTTTGTATTCTGAATATTTGGAAACCCTGGTCTTAATTCAGTTGTATATAGAATATTATTATTATTATTATCATCATCATCTTTTGAAGGAGGCAATTTACCTTATTGGATTTAGGCCATTGGTTGCAACAACTTATAATGGTTTTGGTTCACTGCTTTTTCCATTCTCAGTTTGTTCCTGCGTGTGTGCCACCCAGTGGTCACTCTCAGAACTGTGATTTGGTCTAATTTTAAGAGACATTAAGCTCAGTCCCACACTTGTGCAGGTCAGCGTTGAGCATGGAGGTTGATGAACGATTTTATTCCATTTTCCACAGGATCCTTTCCTTCAGTCATCTAGTTAGACTGCTGGGACTTTGGTGACTATACATTGTGGTGCATCGTGTGTGTGTGTGTGTGTGTGTGTGTTTTAAATTGTTGTTATTTTCCATGATACTGTCCTGTATCCTTCCCCCCCGATTCTCCACTCCTCTCCCCCTCAGTATCACAGCAGTACAGTCCTTCAGCAATAATCACAGGTCCAGTTTGCTGCTATTTAAGTGTATCAGGGCATTGTAGGTCTAGGCAATGGTGGAGAATCCAGTGTCATTGTTATTAAGTGCCCTGTTTCCAGGCGTGAGTGGCAGTGGGAAAGGGGACTGCGGGACCAAGGCTGCAAGTGGATTTCGCTGCTCCTTTGAACGAGCTCTCTCTCGGTTGCATTTCCTAGAGGTTCTTGTTACCTCTGCCTGAGATCACCAGCACTCTTGCTTTGGGGCCTGCATTCAAGGCAATGAAGTACTCTCTCTGACCTTTAGTAGTTAATTACTTTTCCCTGCCGGAGTCAGAACTAGAGGGCTTCGTTGAATTTTGTCTGTATGCCTTTGCCAATGTTTGGTATCAGTTTAGGCCAGGAGTTATTAGAGACCAAAAATACAGCAAAATTCACTGCCATTTCAGTAACAGTTCCATTTGGTGATGTTTGTGTATTTATTTCCATCTACTTTAAACCCAGACAATGAAATTGCTACAGTAAGAGAGCAAGGTTTTCCATCTCATACTTTATTCTCCAATGTCTGCAATAGCCAGGACCTGAGCAGCAGTCTGAAGCCAGAAACCAGGAACCCCATCCAGGCCCTGCACTTAGGAGGCAGAGCCCAGGCATCTGCTGCCTGCTGGGATGCTTTAGCAGGAAGCTGCATCTGAAGCAGAGTAGCCAGGACTCAAACGGACACTCCAGTATCCCAAGCCATGGTTTAGTGCGCAGCACAAAGCTGGGCTGAGTTGATGATATTTCGAATCATGGTCTTTCTCTAGAATGCCTGTAATAATTCATATGTTTTCCAGAGTCTCCAGCTATCTCTTCCATACATTTTATTCAGGTTGTATTGATTTATTTAGTTATTCGGTAGAACAAGGTGAGGCCTGTAACGGGGAACCAGCCTTAGCCAACCTAACACATTATTGCCATCGTTTTTCCTCCCCCCGCCCCTTTAACTCCTTTGTTTTGTGTGCTCTGTCGCTTTTGGTCTCTTGTGTAAACCAGGAGAGGTCATTAGAAAGTGTGTGTGGCGTTGTTTGTGCTTCCCTGGCGTTGAGCCAGTTTGCTTTCGTTTTGTAGTTGGCGTCTTAGTGGAATGTGCCTCTTGCCTCCTGGCTCACCACTGTGGAGTGCCATGCCATCATCACCGGCTGATGTGAGCACAGGAGCCCGGTTTCCTCTTTTCTATCCTTTCTGATTATTCCTTTGCTCATTGATCTCTGATTTTAGGTCAAATTCTACATCAGACACTTTGTCTTTCTTTCAGTGTACCAGAGGCAGTGAAAATTTGCATTTCCGCCTTCATTATTTCCACGTTCTCTTTGAATTGGGATTTGTATTGGGTTATGTGTGTGTAGAGAAGAGGTGGGCATTGTATCAGCAGTTCGGAAACCTATTGGTAATCCATAACTTTAGGAAATTTGGCTCTTGTTGTTTCTAGTATTTTTTTAGACAGCAGTGCTATTTTGTCTTTTAGTTAATTAACTAGGTGAACAACTTCATTGTAATCTAAATACTGAATGTAGTGGTTTTCTATGGTGAAAAATCAGAGAAGCACGAATATTTGATCTATAATCTGTGATATTCGTATCTAATGGTGGTTCTAGTACTAGTTGTTCATATATTTTACAGATGAGAGGGGATAAGAGAGAGGAGGGAAGGAGAGAGAATACATAGAGTGAGATGGTGAGAGTGAGCTCAAGAGAAACCAAAAGGAAAGCTGAGAGGGAGAGAGGTCCGTCTTCAGTCTGTTGGTTCACTCCGCAAATGGCTGCAACAGCTAGGTCTGATCGAGGCAGAAGCCAGGAGGCAGGTATTCCATGTGGGCCTCTCAGATAAGTGGAAGCGTCCTCTTCCTTTGCCTTCCCCTGCATATTAGCAAGGAACTGGGTGGTAAGTGGAGCTGTCTGGTGCTCCCTTGTGGGATGTGGTGTCCCAGGCTGTGGAATAACTCACGAAGCCACGTTGGCCTCTGATAGCCACTTCTCAATGTTAAAACGCTAGGCAAGTAGAAATGAGGTGTTTCTTGCAGAGAACATGCAGCGTTTGTAACGATGGCGAGTGTCTGTATCTCCTCCGACTGCATTTCCTTAAGGTACTGAGGATGAAAATTAAAACAACAGAAATCTCAGGGTAGTTTGCAGTCGGAAAAGAGTAGGAATTCTTTTGGATAACAAGGAAGTTAAGATTTTCTTGTTATCATTTTTTCTTTGAGGTTACAGGTCATTTGACAAGTTCGCCCCAGCTGCGTTAAGCTCCAGCCCACACACTTGTCAGCAGGTTAAGCAGTGTAAGATTTGTTCACTTTCATGTTCGTGCTTTCTTTTACTTACTGTTAATATTCCTTGTGACTCATTATCCACGAATCTATTTTTTAAATTTCAGATTTCCTCAAGTTGCTGGACTAGAATTTGGATTTGATCCAGATGCAGAACCAGGACACCGAATCATAAGAGATACTGTCAAAGTTCAAGGGCAATATTTACAAAAGAAAAAAGTTTACCTTCTTGCTATTAAGGAGTACATTGCAAATGTGAGATTGATTTCTTTTTTTCAAATTATGTATTTTTATTGGAATTGCAGACTTACAGAGAGAAGGAGAGACAGAGAGGAAGATCTTCCACCCGCTGGGTCACTTCCCTAGTCGCCATGATGGCTGGAGTTGACCTTATCTGAAGCCAGGAGCCAGAAGCCTCTTCCAGATTTCCCATGCAGGTGCAGGGACCCAAGGACATGAGCCATTTATCACCATTTTGGGTCATCCATTGCACCGGCCCAAGATGAATATTTTTATAAAAGTTTTCAAGTAAAACATTTTATAATTAAAATAAATGTTTTCCATTGTGTTTTTACAAGTCATAAACTTATATTTTATTTATTGTATGCAGTTGTTAATTTTGTTATATTATCAGATTGAAAAATACAAGACGGTTAGAGATGAATTAACAGAGAACATGAAAAGTCATTCAGAAATGAACTTTTTCTTATTGTGGCAGGGCAGCCATCATCTCGCAGGTTGATGTGCCGAAACAAAGGAAGTGAGGGTTTTTATACTTTTACAAAAACATAGTGCAAGTGGTGGGGAAGCAGGTGCGCAGAGCAGAGGTTAGCTGAGTTCCCACAGGGTCAGAGTAGCCCCTAGCAGTCCCAAGCAGAGGGTAAATAAGTAGCTGTGCCGTGGGAGCAAAGGAATTAGGCAACATTCCAAGGGACAACGAAACGTCACCCTCTGGAGTCAGTCTTTGCAGGACTCCAGGCCCACGGACAGCCCTGCGTGGACAGTGTCCTCTGCTTCACGTCTCTGCTGGAATGTCTGCCAGGCGTCGGCATCACAGGACGTCTAGGACTTACGCTAATTAATCTTATTCTCTAATTGACTCACAGATGCAACAGGAGTTGCTAAATAATTACAAAGAATATCACAGTGGTTTGGTCAACTTTAAGTGGAGTGATAAACACTTTAGACATCTTCAATGGGCATATTGTAAGTTTTTCAGAGTCACTTATGTGGGCTGGTGTGGTGGCTTAGTAGGCCAATCCTCTGCCTGCAAGTGTAGGTATCTCATGTAGCCATCGGTTCGTGTCCCAGCTGCTCCACTTCTGAGCCAGCTCTCTGCTCGTGGCCTGGGAAAGCAGTGGTGAATTATCCAAGGTTTGGGAGGCTGCAGCCACAGGGGAGACCCGGAGGAAGTTCCTGGCTGAGGATCAGTTCAGTTCTGGATGTTGTGGCTCACTGGGGAGTGAAGAGTGGATGGAGGACCTTCTGTCTCTCCTCTCTCTGTAAAAATGTCTTCCAAGTAAAAAGAAATGTGTTTCAGAATTATGTATGCCATATTTCTGCAGAATGAAGCTTGGATGACTCAGGTGACTTTTGAGTGGATTCTGCATTACTGGGGTCTGGAACAGTGCCGGGGTGGTAGCAGGAAGTTGATTAGACATAGAGATTCCAGCGTGCCAAAGTTGAGAGCTGTTGAGGTCTGGAGTTCAGTAACAGTGCCCTGAACAGGCCTCTGATTGCACTGTGCGTTCATGGGCAGGGAGTGTAGCGTGCCCATTCCTGATGATTCCAGGCGGTGTTGCTGAGCACGGCGTGTTGAGGACGGCACGTTCAGAGCCAGGATTTTAAGGCATGTCAACCTACATATATGCAGATGTCTCTTTGCATATGTGGATGAAACTGCTTATGAGTTCCAGCTTTACATTTTAAATGAATATTGTTTTGCATTTATTTATAATTTTAGATTAGAAAAATGACAGTATGTTTCAATATTTCAGGGAAAGGATGGTTACACCATGCTTAAAAGTTGCCCTCGGATATTTGACACAGAAACTGCACAGGTCCTTTCTACGGTTGTCATGAATCACTTTGAATCAATAAAAATTGTGCAGGGAAGAAAACAGTGTCTTTCCGGCCATCGAATGAGTTTAATCATTACCGCCAGCAAGACTCCATCGCTGACAGGTGATAAGAAAGTTTTATTAGCAAAGTTTATTTATAAAAATAATGCTTTTTATTCTGAACATTGGATGGATAGTATTGTTTTCTTAAGTTTATGGAAATATAAATAAAGAATGAATTCCAGTTACAAGAAAGTCATAAGCAAAAATGTACATCCCCAAAGCACAAATAAATTCTAGATTATATAGTTTTCAAATCCTCTACTTCACAATCTTTATCTTTTAAAAAAGATTTATTTATTTTTATTGGAAAGTCAGATTTACAGAGAGAAGGAGAGACAGAGAGGAAGATCTTCCATCCACTGGTTCACTCCTCAAGTGGCCACAGAGGCCAGAGCTGAGCTGATCCAGAGCTTCCTTGGGGTCTCCCACCCGGGTGCAGGGTCCGAAGGCTTCGGGCCGTCCTCAACTGCTTTCCCAGGCCACAGGCAGGGAGCTGGGTGGGAAGTGGAGCAGCTAGGATATGAACTGGTGCCCATATGGGATCCTGGTACATGCAGGGCACTAGGCTATCACGTTGGGCCGGACAATCTTAGCTATCTTTCAGTTTTTTTGTTACTGGTATTTTAAATTAGCCATTATAAGTATTTAAGTTGACATACTTGGTTTCCTGTCAAGCATATTGTCTTTCCCTACTAGTAAGTGCTGTGCCTAAACACATAAAGCTCATTGCATTGATTGGTTTAGACATTTGGTTCTTTAGAAACGTCACTAAGTAATGCTTCAAGACCAGATTGGGTCATATTCATAATGCGTGTTTTAAAACTGGTTATTTCTTTGATAAAAATAATTATCTGCTTAGATATATCTGTTTTTTGAAAATTATATTTTAAGTTAAAAACAAGTACTGTCCTGATCATTTCTAAACAGTGTTTACATTGAAATTTTATTCATGATTACACAGTTGCTTATGAGAAGTACATTCAGAGACATTCTGATCAATATTTTATTGTGAATGCTAGGAAGCCTACACATGCAGCTCTTCTTTAGGTATAATATTAGATATTAGAATATTTATATTGAGGGCTGCGATATAGTTTCACTGGTTCGCTGGTTTCATTTGCAGCCTTTGAAGAGGAATCAGACAAGCCATCAGTAGTAATTGCAGTACCTGGCATTGAAGGACGGATTTGCCATATTTCTCAAGACATGAAAGAACATTTACACCAGCTTAGAACTGCAAGAAAACAAGGCTTACAAACTTTATCCACCACTAGTGATAATGCAGCGGAAAATTCTGATTCTGATTGAAATATCCTATTGGTAATGTTTTATTCGTCAAGCCAAAATGAACTGAATTAGCGTAAGTTTACCATTGTTAAGAATAGTAATGTAATGTTGATTCTTTTGTATTCTAGAATTGATTATAATTGTAGAGATATTGATACGTTTTCTTTTGATTCTTATCAAGTCATGCAGTCTTGACTCTTTAATGTTTGACACAGAAAATGCTACCTGTGTATTTGCAGTTTAAGTCTATACATTGCACAGTGCTTCCAAATTAAATGATTTCCATGCTTACCTTTCCAGAGTACTTATTTACACATTATCATTTTTCTCTCAATCCTGTTCTGCTTTTTTTTCTATTTGAATGAAATATCTATTTTCTTTTTCTTCCCTTGCTGTGTTAAAATAACTTATTCCATTGTCTTTTATGATGAAGACTTCGGAATAGGAAAAGAAATAGTATAATGAAACATTGATAATTACTGTTCTTTGTTCCAGTAAAGATGATGATGAAATTATAAGGCATAGCAGCAGGATATTAAATATTTTCTTTATAGAAGTCCTGAGTTGTTCATTTTATTGAAATAGAAAATATAAAAGCTTTTATGCAGCCTTCCCACCTGTTATCATCATTCCAAGTTAAAGCAGTTTTTCTTTTTATCAGAGAGAAAAGAGAGAAGAGTGTAGCATTTATCAAATGGCAAATTCTTTCACAAAAGCTTAAAGCCAGATAGGATTAAATTTGCGATGGTTTTATAAATTGGTTAATTAATTGAAAAAATAATGTTTCTGCCCAAATATACATCATTTGGATAGTTCAAATTTTTTGGAAGTAAAATAGGTCACCTTTTAAGTCTTTTTGATTTTCTCTGTTAAAACCTGCAAATCATAATTAGGGCCAAAGGGTGTTTCCTTTCTAGGGAGGCCATTCTTGACTTTTATTTTTAATTTATACAAAGAGACAGACATACCCACTTAGCGTCTTGCTTAGAAATACTGAGTAGCAGTACCCGTGAGAATGTACACTAGCATAATTAACCTAAGTGGAGGTTTGTCTGGGAGAAGGCTCACTCTTGATTTAATTTCCCTCTGCTGTAGCCCTCTCAGCCAGATATAGACCTGAACCCGCTGACACGTGTGTCCTGCTTTGCTCTGACGAGCCCATGACGACGGGAACACAAAGGAATAGAAGCCCTTGCTCTCAGCAGCAACTTCAGCTCTCATCTGAGTAATTAGATACGAGGCAGATTTGGAAATTCTATTTTTAAATTAGTAGAAGTGTATAGACTCCTAGGTGACAAGAACTCTATTCTGATTTCCTCAGGATATGGAGTTGGTATTTAAATAGGGTTTAGGTTATGGCCAAGTTGAATTATGCATCCTCTATATGGTAGGTGGGCATTCATTGAATAAGCAATCATGTATTGAAAGTGTTCTGTTTGGTCTTCCGAATGCAGGAATTAATATGAGGGAAGCTTGTTAGTATTTGTTCCTATAGAGTTTTTACAGTAGCGTTTACTATAGAGTATCCAGAAGAGGTTCTGTTCTCTATGAAACTAGAATGAGTTGTAGTCAAGGAAGTTAAGACCATATTAGGAACTAATTCATAGCAGAAAGCTGAAACAGAGATTTAAAAACAATGAGTCGTTAAAAATGAGATCCTACTTGAGTATATTCTGGCTTACTAATGGCTTTGATATGCTGCTGATATTAATTTGGAACATAAGTGCTTTGCATGTTCTAGATAAAATCATTTCATTTTGGAAAGATGACACGCGCACAATTGCGTATAGAATTATGTCAATAAGAACAGGAACATCAAAGAGCTATTCATTCAGGAAAGCTGCAAGTATGATGTTTTAAAAAGTGACAGCTTAATTCCATATTAGTTCAAGAAGAGCTAAATAGAAGTTACTTTAGTAACCCTAAATAGTGCAAATGTATAGTGAAACTGTGTATAATTAAGTTATTAAGAGACCATGTTAAGCTGGCCTCTCAATCCACTTCTAATATCATTCTTACGATAAATCTTTAAAGCATTGCTCTCCTCGCTGGGGCCGTTTACAGTTTTCCTCTCATTACCCCGAGTTGAGGAAGCTTGTGGTAGGTCGTGCTGTAGCAGTTCCTATCAGCTGCACGCTACCATGCAGCTGCCTTGAGGTTCTCCATCTCTCTGTCTCCTGCAACCAGCCTGCTTATTTGCCTCTTTCGTTTTTTAAAGTAGGTGTTTCCTAGGATGAGTGAGGGGGAGAAGGAGAAGAAGGAAAGACAGGCTCCAAGGTCAGGAGTTGAGAACTCAGTACCCATTTCCCAGCCAACGTTGATGTCATCTGCTGTCTTCCAGGGACCGCATCAGCAGAAAGCTGGGGTCTTAAGCAGAGTCCAAGATGGGACATGGATGTGCCGAGCAGCATCTTACTCGCTGTGTCAGGCACCTGCCTAGTGTTTGTCACTTTCTAGAATCTGCAATTGAGCATCAAATCTCATTTTATATTCTTTGGCACATAATGTGTCTGTTCCTGTTCATGACAGGAATCGCTCCCTCTCAGGAACAGGGATGTGTTCATGAAAACAAATATTCTTTGGTTGAGTCTGCCTTTTCCTATGGAAATGAAAAGGGAGATCAGATCGTATTAATCCAATTTTGATAGTGTACTGAGGAGCTAGCGTTAAACCATCGCCTGTGACACCTGCATCCCGTATGAGCACCGGCTCAAGTCCTGGCTGCTCCCAGCTTCATTCTAGTTCCACGCTACTGTGCCTTGGGAAGCAGTAGTTGACGGTCCAGGTATTTGGCCCCCACCAGTTACATGGGAGATTTGGATGGAGTTCCATGCTGGTGGCTCAGGCCTAGCCCAGCCCTGCTATGGCAACCATTTGGGGAGTGAAGTAGAGGATGGATGATCCCTGTCTGTTTCTCTTCTCCCCTCCTGTACCTGTGCTCCCAAATAATAAATGAATACTGGGAAAAATTATCAAGCAAAGAGTTACCATTTTGCAGAGAAAGTAGGTGATATTCAGTATGAGATCGCAAGCTTTAGTGTATGTCAGAGCTTACCTAGGGAACCATTGAATAATCCCTGTTGCTATACCAATTAAATCAGAATGTTTGGAAGTAACACCAAATATTGTGGCACTTTAACTAGTAGGCATTATTATTTTCAGAAACTCCCCTACTGATTCGACTATGTGCCAAGTTTGAGAACCAAAGAAAAAGATCTGTGGTTGGCACACGATAGCCTGTGACCCCAAACCAGCCTGATTGTGTAATAAAAAAGAAGGTTCTAAGAGTAAAAAGGTTGAGGCAGGCATTTGGCACAGCTATTCACCATGCAACTTGGGATTCCCATATTTCTTATGGAAGTGCCTAGGGTCACGTGCCATCTCTGCTTCTGGTCCCAGCTTCCTGGTGATGCGCACCCTGGCAGCGGCAGACTGTTACCCAATGTTTGGGTCCCTGATACCCTGTGAGATCCAGATTGAGTTCCAGGCTCCTGGCTTTAGCCTGGCATGCCATGGCTGTTGAGGAATGAGTCTGTGTCTCTTTATTTTTCAGATAAAATGAAAATGCATTTAAGGAAATATTTAAAATCAAATTAAAAAGAAAAATTTAATAGAATATGTGACAAGTGCAAGGTGTGGCTTGTAAAACCTAAAATCTTACTGTCTATACCTTTATTGAAAAAGTTTTGGGGCCTGTGGTTTATTGTTGAATGTCAGTTGCATTGGTACCAATGAGAACTGACACAGCAAATTATGAGATACAGTGAGGTGTATTTGTAAGCCATTCATTTTGGGGTAGTATGTTAACAATAGCTAACCAGTCTTCTATGTAGAACATTTAATCACTTTTATGGCACAAGAGAAGACTTATTGCAGGATAGGCTGTACTCTTTTCTTCTTCTTCTTTTTAAAATATTTACTTATACTTTGTTCAAAAGGCAGAGTGACAGAGAGGAAGAGATCCACTGGTTTACTCCCCAAATGGCCACAAGTCCAGGACTGGGCCAGGCAGAAGTTGGGGAATCCTAGTTGGTCTCTCACACGGTTGGACAGAAACGCAGTTACTGGGCCATCATCCTCTAGTTTGCTCAGGCACATCAGCAAGGAGATGGATTGGAAAGGGAGCAGCTGGGACTTGAATCAGCACTCTTGTATGGGATGCCAGTGTCCTGAGTTGCAGCTTCACTTGCTGTAACACAGCAGCCACCCTGATGGTGCACACTTTTAATTCACATCTGTAAGATTGGTCATACCGTAGCAATAGCCCAGGATAAAGGATGATCAATTGAGTATATCATGTATAATGGCTTTGTGGTATGACATCTTGACTAGGCTAAACTGCAGTCCCTAAAATTTCTTCTCCAGTATGTTTCCGGATGAGGTTATAAAAGCTATTCTGTTGGGACCAGCGTTGTGGCCCGACAAATAAAACTCTGTGCAACACTGGCATTCCATATGGGCACCAGTTCAAAGCCTGGCTGCTCCTGGTAATGTGCCTAGGAAAGCAGTGGAAGGTGACCCATCTGCCTCACATAGGAATCCTGGAAGATGCTTCTGGCTCCTGGCTTTACACTGGCCTACCTCTGGCTGTTGCGGCTATTTAGGGAGTGAACCGGAGGATGGACAATCTCTCTGTGTCTCTCTGTGACTCTGCCTTTCAAATAAGTAAGTAAATATTAAAGAAAAAATTTTTAGAGAGAGCTGTTCTTTCACAGAGTTGGGAAGGTACAAGGAAAACAGCAGCTATTTTGTAGTCTGCACACACCATATCTTAATTATCCAATCGGATCATTTGCTCCATCTGTGAAGCTTTGCAGGGCAATTAAAGTTCCTCATCAGGCAGGGAGATTATTGTGGCTTGGCGTACTTAATCAATTGAAAACTCTTAGAAGTGGATGTGGAGAGGGGGATCAAAACTACCTGTGGGCTGCAGCAGGCTGGCTCCTTCCTCCCAGCCACTGTGGTGGGCAGAAGCTGTGGCTGGCCCAGTGGGAGACTTAGGGTGTGTGTTTGCAGAGGGGGAGGGGACTGGGGGAAGGGGATGGCACCAGCAGGGATGTGCAGAGCTGAGGGCTCACACCCAGGCAGGTGGAGGGAGCCTGGGGATTTCCTCCACGTGCTGGACCCTGGGCCAGGCTGGAGGGCAGGTAGCAGAGCCCTGGATTAGTATGCCACCATGGAGTGCTGGTGGGCCGGCCCGGGGAACCTACATGCTCCTGGGCACAGGGAGTATGGATGGATCAGGGAAAGGAGCAGGGGATGTTAGGGAGGAAGAACTCCTGAGGGACTCTCATCCGCAAGACCTCAATATCTGCAGGTAAGCAAGGGGCCTGGGACAGAGTGGTTTGGAGGGGGGAAGCTACAGGACTTTCGTGTGTCAGGTACATCAGCCCACATGGGAAACTTGAGCTGGGCTAATTGGCATGGACTACACCTGATCAGTACTCACAGGCCAACACTAAAGCTAGGACTGGGGCCGACTGGCAGGGTTAGATCATAGCACCCTACAGTGAGGGTCAGAACGAGGTCAGGTAATGTTAGGCTGGGCCATGACACCAGTTAGCACAAAAGACAACCAGCTCTGGGGCAGGTTCTGTGTGGGCACTCCTGTGGAACTGCAGTTTCTGCTGGTTTGCTAAAGAGCCAGGGGTGGTGACGGGCTGAGGTAGGCATGACCATGGAACCCTCCAACACTCATGGATACTGGGGTTGGGCACTGGAGTTGAGTACAGGCTTGGCTGGTCTGGGCTGCAGCACCTACAGACACACCCAAGAAGGGGGTATGGGGTGGGCTGGGCCACAACATCCACTAGCTAATAAAAAAGTCCAGGACAGAAGGGGCAGACTATGTTGGGTGGGGCCCTAGCACCTGCTGGCACATATGAGATTGGGATTGGGAGTGGCCCTGGTAGGGGAACTTGGGAAACTCTTCTGGTTGGCTTCAGCTAGTAAGAATGTGATTTAGGCCTGGGTGTTGGTCAGGCCAGGCAAGGTAGCTCCACCCATTGGCAAGTGCGTGGTTCTGGAGGAGGGCAGGCCAGGCAGGGCTCACTGGCAAGTGCAGGAGCCAGGTTAGAGTATGATTCATGCAGGCTAGGCTATCACACCTACTGGTTTACATGAGCTAGGGATAGGAGCAGATGGGGCAGGGCTAGGGTGCCACACCCACCAGCAAGAGTTGGGACTGGGGGTGGATTGGCAGTTCAGGCTGCAACATCTAAGGCAAAGGCCAAGACGGGATGGGCTATGCAGAGCTGGGTCAGTGCAACCACTGGTATGCACAAGAGCTATGATTGGGAACAAGCCTGGTTATGGAGCTAAGGGGATGCCCAGGGGTCATGGTTCCCAATAGTTAGCATGAGAGCCAGAATGGGGGCGGTGTCTAGACTGGATATGACTGCAGTGTCCCTTGGCATGGTTGTACACTGGGTCTGGAGAGGTGCCAGGCTGGGCTAGACTTCAGTATTCACTGGAGCTTATGAGAATCAGAATGGGTGTAGGAGAGGCTGGACTAGGTCTTGGACCTGCTGAACCAGGTGAGAGTAGTGTCTGGGTGTGGAGCAGGTGTGGCTGGGCTGTAGCACCTAACAGTAAGAACCAGAATGGGTGTGGTCTGGTTGGGAAAGGCTACTGCTCCTGCCAGAACAGGAGGTGGATTAAGTCAGTCTTGGCCAAGGACCAACCAGTGTGTATGTGATCTGCCACTAGAAGGAGATCTGATAGAGGAGCTTGGGGAACTTCTTCAGGATGCAACCCCTGCAGGTGAGTGCAAGAACCAAGGCTGAGAACAGCTAATACTTCCTGGCATTAGCATAGATCAGGTCTAGGGGCAGGCCAGGCTGGGCCAGTCCAAAGCAGCCATTGACAGATCTGAAAATCAGAAAGGGGTGCAGGATGGCCAGATTGGGCTGCAATACCAGCTAGTTCACATTAGATTCGGGACTGGGAGCTGACTGGGCTGGGCCAGGCTAGAGCACCTGCTGGCAATTGCTGAGGTAAGGCACTCCATGCCAGACTAGCACATGTGAGACCCAGGGTGGGAGTAGGGCGAGCCTAGTTAGGGACATAATCCCCTGCTGGGCCACTGCTCCCATGGTAAGTGTGAGAACTGGGACTGGGTGCAGACAAGGCCAGGCAGGGCTTCTAACACCTGTTGGCCTGCATGTGAGCAGGGTTACAGGGAGAGCCACGTTGGGCTAGCTGAAGGTACCAACAGGTGCATAAGCCAGAGTAAGTGCAGACTGATTGAACTTTGCTGCAACATCATCTGGACAGTCCTGGGACTGGTGGCAGATCCTGTCAGGCTAGACAGTAGAACCAACTGGAAAATGCAAGATCCAGGAGTTGGTCCAGTAAGGGAACTACGGGCACCTTTCTGCAGGCTGTAACTCCCCCTGGTGAGCATGAGAACCAGGGCTGCAGATAGACCTGACTAGGCAGGCGGTGACACTGGTCTGATTGTGGGCTAGATAGTGGGATTGGTTGGGTTGAGCAGGCTTCAATGCCCATTGATGTGTGAGAGGTGAATGGGATGTGGGACAGACTGGACTGTCTGCTGAACCAGTTGGCAAGAACAGGAACCATGGCTGGGGGCAGCCCTAGTGGAAGTTACTGTGGTAGCTCCAACTAGGCTGCAGCTCCCAATAGTAGTGTACATGAGGGCTGAGTGTGTGGTGGGCAGAGTTAAACTGGGCCACAGCATCCATGGATTTACATAAGAGACAGGGCTGGAGACAGAAGTGACCCAGTAATTGCAACTGCCAGTGTGTGCACTGGCTGATGTGGGTGACAGACAGAGCTGGGCCCAGTACTGGTAAGCACACACAAAAATCTGGTCTGGGATCACTTCAGAAGAGGAGCCGCTGGACTCAGAGCTCCAACCACGGGGAGAGTTGTAGGATCTGTGGTCAGACTGTGGAGGCCATGTGTCAAAACTGGGCCTCTTCAGTGGCTTAGATGCAGCAGTGAACAATACCCAGATGCACATGGAGAATTTGGCAGTCCATTGGGGCCTGCAGAGGACATCTGGTACCACAGCAGAGGAATGAGGGCAGAACAAATTGGTCAACTATCCCAGCCAAGCTTGACAGCAAATTTCTGGGCAGATGGAGACTCTAAGGTGGACTATGTCAGCCAGTGAACCTTGGAAGGATTTCCTCATCATGGGATCAGTGATATCAACAACATTTCAGAACTATCAAAACCACTTGAGCAGAATCCTCGGAGCATACTGCACATTGGGGACCCTGGGATGACACCAGGTGGCCGTTCCTCATTCCCGGTTACTGGGTGTGGCTTCTCCCCTCACTTTCTCCCTTCCTTCAGATATAGAAAGAAGAAAAAGAAAATTGGAAACAATGGTCTTACCCACTTTCCCCTAAACCTTGCCCACAATCAACTATGTAAATTTCATCAAAAAATTAAAACATAAATACATAATGCAAAAAAGCAACCTGAGTGTGGGTGACAGTTTCACCCAGCACCTTTGGGACACCAGGTGTCTTGTGTTCTGCACTTTTTAACCTCCAGAATAGAAGGGCATTCAACGTGGATTACAGCACTCTCTCTTCCCTGTGGATGCTGGATGTAAAAGCATTCCAGGATGCCAGGAAGTCAAATTTACCAACAAATACCATGTCTTGTATTAAATAATGTCCCACAGATAATATTTTTATTGATTTTTAGCAATGAAAGTTGTCACAAACATAATGCCAGTCCCTCATTATTATATTCTTGATTAGGACCAGAATGTATTACTACCACTTGTCTAGAGGCAATGTCAAGCTTTCTCAATGAAAATTCGTATCAAGTGATCAGATATTAATAATATAGAGAAGTAAAAGGTGCGTACGTCTTGTAATTGGACAGAAAGAGATTAAACCCATCACTTTAATTTGCTTTCTGCGTATCTTATAGGAACAATACCCATTTCTCACAATGCAGATACTACTAATAAATTTCCATTGTACTTGGAAGATACTTTATCTGCTTGATTATCTTGAAGCTCTTAGGTGTGATACATGAAAAGAAAACTTATAAGGATTATGTATCATGTAATCATCAATTGAGTGAGTACTATGTGTAAAAAGAACTAACCCTGACTTTACAACAAGAGCATAAATGAATGACACACATTACAGTGGATATTTTCTACTGTAACAGGATGTGAACACATAGGATACTTCATTTTTCTAAACAAAGCAGTCTTTTCCCTTCCATCGCAAAGATTGTCTTCCATGTACTTTCAATAAGATTTACCAATAAACATGATTTTATGATGTGTCTGAAAACAGGACAATGATTATTTTATCTACACTGTAAATGATGTTTCCTGTGAACTTGAAAAATCCAGTACTACAAAGTTTGAGATTGGAAAAATCCTCTTTTTCCCAGTGAAATAAACAGTTAAGCCCCAAATTTGGTAGTCATACTGCTGAGACAGTAGTCACATATAAACATAAATCTCATTTGCTTATGGTGTTCTTCCTGTGCAAAATTAGGAAAGTAAAACCTAAAGTGAATAAAGAAGTTCTTATTATGGGCAGGTATTTAGCAACATGGAAATAAATGCCCTTTGGGAGAAAAAAAAAAAAACAGGCCAAAATGCGATGACCCTTGGAAAATCCAAAACTGTTGGAGAAGAGTGGATCATGACAAATTATGCACAACCCCAGGAGCACTTCCCTGGATGACCAGGGCTTCTGACACAGTTGCAGAGTTCTTCGGAGAACTGAGGGTTTTAAATGGCCATTGCAGTTCATTAGAGAATTCATCTATAAGGAATTCCTTCTTTTAAGAAAACCACAATTATTTCGAAGGCAGAGTGAGAGACTGGAGGAGGGGGAGAACAAGCAAGTGAGGGAAAGACTATCTTCTGTCTGCTGATTTGCTGCCCACACGGCTGCGCAAGTTGGGCAGATCAAGGCTGAAGCCAGGAGCCCTGAACTCCATCTGGGTCTTCCCTGTGGCCGGCAGGAATCTAAGCCCTGCTTTCCTAGGCACATTAGCAGAGAACTGGATGTGAAGAGCAAAGCCAGGACGTGACCCAGCACTCTGGCGTGCCAGCATCGCAAGTGGCAGTTCATCAACGCTCGTCCCAGTACAGCATTCCTTAACAACGGATCCAGAAAAGAGTCCCTGAAGATGGAAATGTTTTAATACAAAAGATGCGTGAGGTTATGAGATACTTTTTTCTTATACCATGTCATCTATCTTAGCAAGTTGCGTAAGTGAAACTGATTATGGCAACTGCTGTTACATTTAGCATTTGCTACTAGTGGCATTTAATAATACAGCAAACAGAAAAATGGAGTTATGTCTTCCATTCTTGAATTTGGTGAGTCTGTGTAATTTAGAGTCTTCTAGCTTCTGCTGAACATAAATTGGTGTGGATTTGTGAACTTGCATTTTTAAAATCAGGAAATGAATTACCTGCTGGACATAAAAATACACCTCAATTTGGGCATTTTAAAAAAAATGAATGTGTCAGGCCCTTTGCAGTTAATCTTTACCAATAATAAAACTCAGTAGAAATAGAAATGGATATACATGACTCAAAATTAAATTGATTAAATAGTTTCATGGGGCAAATCAGTTCGAAGGTTGTCTTGTTTTGCTTTCGTTTCTTTTCCTCTTGAGAAGCCCCTACATCACCCACCTGCTTGGGGGCTCCCGTATCCCAGTGCGTCAGCAGAAGGGACTGCAGCCTCGCACACCTAACCAGACCACATCACCTTACCACAAATGGTGGTGCGTGCCACATGAGCTAGGAGTTCAAAACAGCAGTGCGGGTAGGGTTGCCTGCTTCTACAGACCTGGTGCCAGCCCCTTGTGGTCTCTCCCGCCCCTGCAGGCAATGCAGAGGACCACAGGCTGCCCAAGACGGATCTGTCTTTGATTCTTTTGCTGAGCTCAATCTAGCACTGGGGGTTGTAATCAGTTACGTATCTGCCTGAGCTGCATGGCTCTCTTCTTCAGCAGGTTCCAGTTTTGCTGCTGTCTGAGCTTGCCCTGGCTGTGTTAAGCTGTGCTACCTGGCTGAGCCATGTGACTGTCTTCTTCAGCCTGCTTGGACTTTGGTGGGCATTCCTGACTCTAGTCCTGGCAGACCTTGAGCTGGCTCTAGCTCTGTGCTATGAGGTTGGTCTTGCCCATCTGCCTGAGTTGCCTGGTTTTCCTCGCCATCCCGTTGAGGTTCTGGTCAGTGCGTGAACACCAATCTTGGAGTAGCTGAAGTGTGCTGCAGTTTTGCTGGAAGCAGTTAGCCATATACATTCGCCCGGGTCATGTAACTCCTTTCTAAGTGAGCTTTGACATTGCTGAATGTACTTGATTGCATCCCTGCCACGAGCCAAGAACCCCATGGCTGTGCGTGGAGTTTGGTGGAACTTACCTGCCTGGCATGCGTGCCTCTGTTCTCTCACAAGTGGGAAAGAGAACAGCTTGCCTTCTTCCGGCTCTAGTGTGTCTGTTGTTGGCACACCCTTCACCAACCTGTCTCCGAGTGCGCAGACTCGTACATCACCGTGCCCTACGCCCTCCTTGTGCTGCCTGCTGTGACTTACCGCACCCGTCATCCTGGGCTGTGGGACAGCTTTTCCAACCTGATTTGGCTTTGAGCTCTCCTGACTGGCGCTGCCATAGATTAAGTCAACACGTGCTATGGGCATAGGTGGCAAGCACATCTTGGACTCGGGCCCAACACTGCTTCACCTTCATTGTCACCACTGAGATGTGGCTTTTGCCATTGTCAACAGGGGCAAAAGCTACAGGGAAATTACACATTAATGAATGCCAAAGGAGCTTGTAAAGCTGCTACTCAAAAACATCTTCAGAAACAGACCTTCAGTCCACAAAAGCCACGTTGTAATAGGAAGAGAAGCAGCTGACACATCACATGTAAAATCATCAACAAAAGGATACATGAAATTTACCAGAAAATCCAGCTCAGTATGCTGTCTGTTGTATCTGGCAGGCACAACAAAAAAGTCTCAACTGCTGACTAGATCCAGCAGAAGAAAGAATAATTACTTATGTGCCAGATGATATATATCAATTTATAGGTTTGCACCCGTAAACAAAATTTAAAAACTTTGTCTAAAAAATCTGTAATACTAATAAGCTTCAGTTTATGTAAAATTAAAATCAACTTTTAATCAGGGTATAGGAGAGTACTATAAAATTTGGGGAAAATGAGGGCCCGGCGTAACGGCATGGTGGTTAAAGTCCTGGCCTTGCACATCAGGATCCCATATGGGCGCCGGTTCTAATCCCGGTGGCCCCACTTCCCATCCAGCTCGCTGCTTATAGCCTGGGACAGCAGTTGAGGATGGCCCAAAGCCTTGGGACCCTGCACCCACATGGGAAACATGGAAGAGCTCCTGGCTCCTGGCTTCGGATCGGCTCAGCTCCTGCCGCTGGAGCCACTTGGGGAGTGAACCATTGGACAGAAGATCTTCCTCTCTGTCTCTCCTGCTCTCTGTATATCTACCTTTCCAGTAAAAATAATAATAAAAAAATTTGGGGGAAATGGAATTAAAGTCTTTGTGCAAAAATTTTAGTATCAGTGTAGAAGTTCATGAAAATCCATATTGTGAAAAAACTATGGGTTTCAGAAATTTTTTTTCGCCCAAATTACTTACTAATTTAATGAATTTTCTGAAATGTGGTTGTGTTTCTAGCATGCAAAAGCTGGAAGTTGCTTGGGAAACGGTTGAAACTTACTTTAAAATTCTTAAAATATTATCAGTATGGAGAGTGCTAGGAGAACTGAAAAATGACCTGCTATATAACCCAACTATCCCACTCCTGGGAATATATCCAAAGGAAGTGAAATCTGCATATGAGAAGGGGATCTGTAATCCTATATTTACAGCAGCACAATCTATAATAGCGAAGACACAGAAACACCCAGCTGCCCAAAGAAGAGTGGATAAAGAAACTGGTAAATCTATTCTGTGGAATAGTACTCAACCACTAAAAAGAATGAAATGCTGCCATTTACAATCAAATGGTCCCAACTAAAGACCACTATGCTCAGTGAAACAAGTCAATGCCCAAAGGACAAATATATGTTCTTATATAAGGCAACCTTCATGCAAAATACTACATCAACAGCCATCCCAATACTGCTTTTGCTATATCTCAGAGGGTTTCATATTTCTGTTTTTATTCATTCAAAAATGGTTTTTGTTTTTCTTATTTCCTCAGTGACTCATAGGTCACACAAGAGCATCATTTGCATCAAGAAGGACTTGATTTTAAATGTCATTCAGCAGCATGTTATTTAACTTCACGGTGTTGTAAATTTTCTGTTTTATGACTTGTTCATTTAAGGTAATGTCTAGTAACTGTTTAGTACAGATTATCACGTATAGATGTGAAGATACAATACAGTATGCATCTCTACTTCCAAATCAAAGATGGACTCCCAGTGAAACTGTTAAATTTATCCTGGCTGCTGGTCTCCTTGCCAATGCCCATGCCTGCAATGTCAGGATACATTGACATAGCAGAATGATGGACTTCTGACTGTGAGGGACTATATTACTGTCATGACATGGGGAAAATTAGTGGAGGCGGGTGGCTGGGATTTGTGGAGGGGGAAAGGAAATCCCAGCGCCTATGGAACTGTATCATTGAATAATGAAACAAATAAGTAAAAAATTGTTCCCATTTTAATATGCATTTTACTAATTTTTCAATCTCCACTAGAAGCCTTATATTTCCTTGGTCAATAAATTATACTATCCCTATATAAACACAAATTTACCTTTGCTTCTGAATTCTACTTAGTTTTCTGCTTTCTGGATTGAATAATGTAACATATATTACTATTTTATATATAAAGACACATTAGAATAAAAGCCTGTACTGTTTTTCTATATTCTTCAGTCAATACATGCCATCGGTCTTCAACTCAGAGCCATTCAGCAGTGATTAGGCCAAAATGTGACTTTGCACAATTCAACTACTATAGATAGACTAGTCCCTATTTTGTTGGTTGGTTGTACTGTAAGTATCATGATTTACCCGTTTCATGTAAAAATAGGCTTTTTTTTTCTAAAACACAACCACATAGTATAGGAATCCTAGATTATAAACTCATGATCAAAACTTCGTCCCAGGTTTCCTTAAAATTCGGTCACCTTGCCCTATTTCTCTGCACATTGAAAATTCCTCTTTTTTTCTTTGAATAAGAAAAAATGTAGAGATCACTGCAGCTGCAACTAAAAATAAATGATGCCTCTTTCTATGAATCCAAGAGCTTTGCAACAATTATTTGTTCTAGACATGGAATCACTGAACAATAAAAAGTTTAAAAGCCATTCTTTATTGCACATTAACAATATATTTAACAGTATCTTAGTTCAATGAATCGCTGAATTAGGTACATTTTGGACATGCATTGTTTGTTTAGACTACAGAAAGCCAGTCAATTATTTTATCCAGGTGACTAATCCTGCAATTTGGAAAATGTTAACATAGCTCTCTGAAATGTCGATTAATGAGGGTAAGTCTCATTGTATTTAGAAGTTGCTATAATAACTGAAAATGTTACATTAAAAATATGTTCAGGTCTTTTCAAAAAGGACAGTAAGTATTTCTTGGTAACAGAAAGGGGCATAGGCAAAGAAAATTAGAAAAAAATGTTGAATATACCCTGCTAGATTGGTTCCCAGAGAATATTAGTTACCTTATATATATGGCATATATATAAGATAGATATACGATATATATGAAATCTGCCTGAGAATAAATGGTCACAGACTAAATATGTAAGTAATACAGATACCCTTTCAGATTTCCATCTTACTTTGTAGATTATCATTTTTAAGTGGCGAGAAAATTGCAGTCTTCACAATGAAAATGAGTATAAAAATGACACTGGAAAAAGTAGAAGCCCAAACCCTAAGCCAGATACACTGTTAACTGAACACTGTTGGTAAGTTCTGGATAGGTCAGCTCTTGAATAAAGTTGCATTTATTCACGAACACATTAGTAAACACGTCCATTATTCTCAGGCTGTCTTATAAACACCAACCATTTATACAAGGCAGTATTATAAAAACTTCAAAGCACATTTGAAAAAGGTCTATGCAACGTTTATTTACATTCGTTATGATTGTTCAGTTACAGTGAGATATAAAATTCCTAGAACGGAAAGAAAAAATAGCAGAGGAAGCAGAAGACCACGAAGCCGATGACCCAGTTGACGGAGTAGATGTAAATGATGACCATGTCCATGTCGAACCACCAGCCGCGGCTGTCGTCCTCGAAGTGCAGGTAGTCCATCCTGTGGGCGCCGTGCGGGAACTGCCGCCTGGTGACCGGCGCCGGCCGCCGGGGGAACCCTAGCAGACGCAGGCACACACTTTAGAGCTCTTAGGTTCAGTAAGCACCCAGAGGGAAAGCCCCGCAGGAAGTTACAACAGACAGCAACTTGTGGTACTGATTTTTTGTTTTTTTTTTTTATGAAAACCAAGTATCAGAAGTCTCTTCTAGGTCACAGTGAATCCTTTTTCCCCCCTTTTTTTAACTGATAGGGTTTTTTGTGTTATATTTATTATATATATTTGTGTACTATATATATTTGTGTTGTATATATATATATATAAACTTTATACTTTTGTCTTAACTGTTTAACGATTAGATAGAATTTTAAAACCCCCGTAACATTCCCCTTATCCCAGCCCCTTTTCCTCCCATCCTCTCTCCTCCCCAATTAATTTTTTCCAATTTTGAGATACCATATTTTAGATTTATACTTTGGTAACAGGCTTACTACTTCACTAAGAAGCTGAACAAATAAAAAGCAAAAAGAACGCAAAGCCAGACCCAATAACCAGGAAAAGGCAAGGACTACGGGCTCAGGGGACTAATTTAACTTAGACTCTTAGTTGAGGCAACACAGTTATTTGAGTCCTATAGTTCTTATCTGTATAACCATGTAAAACATTGGTGAAAATCAAATGTGATTATTTTTACATGAGAACACTTCCTAAATTCAAACTTTATTTTTACAACTGCTAATATAACTATAGTTTGTCAACTTCTGATAACCAACTATCTAACTTAAGAATCTGATTCAGGGGCCCAATGCCGTAGCCTAGTGCATGTCCCATGTTCCCATATGGGTGCCTGTTTGTGTCCAGAAGGCCCCACTTCCGATCCAGCTCCCTGCCTGTGGCCTGGCAAGGCAGTAAAGGATGGCCCAAAGTCTTGGGACCCTCCATGCATTGCAGGAGACCTGGCAGAAGCTCCTGGCTTTGGATTAGCTCGGCTCTAGCCATTGTGGCCACTCGGGGAGTGAACCAGCAGACACAAGAGCTTGCTCTCTCTCTCTCTCTCTCCTCTCTGTATATCTGACTTTCCAACAAAAATAAGTGAACCTTAAAAAAAATTTTGATTCAGTCCAGATATTTGGGCAAAATACTGAGAAAAAAATATTTTACTAAAAACCAAATGACATAACAAGGGTATCAGTTTGACTATATTTGGCATGGATTTTTATTCATTTAAAAGCACAGATACACTTAGGTGCAAAAAATTTACTGATATATAATATCAAATGCATTTAAACGTAAAATTCACTTTTTGAATAGCTATTAACCCAATTATTGTTCTGTATTTGCTGTGCCACACTTACTTGCTTAACAGCACAAAAAAACTGAGCAGAGAAAATTAACTCACACTTGCTAGTAGTTTGAAGAAAGTTTTGGTTCATCCAGCTTAATAACTGAGTAATGCTAAATATCATGCTATATGTCAGGATGTTTAATTTGCTGGCAAATAATATACTTACAGCTGTATTAAAATCAAATGTCTTTAATTACGAACAATTCAATTTCATGTTTGTATATTTGCACATGTACCTATATAGATTGAAAATATGAAATTAAAACAGAAAAGAATGTTTCAGAATACACTAGAGAGACACAAATAGGCTTTAATTTTAACGTTTAGTTTAACTTGCTATAAGATTTTTATTTTTTGATCAGTAATTTGTGGCTAGATATTTATTTCTGCCAAAAGATAAGAAAAATATGTTTCAAGGTGTACACCTAACTATAAAATGGAGGTTTTTTTTTTAACTTGAAAGAGAGGGAGACAAATTGAATTCTATGCTGGTCACTCCCCAAATGGCCGCACGGACCAGAGCTGTGCCCATCTGAGCCAGGATCCAGAAGCTTCTTTCATGTCTCCCACCTGGGACAGGGTCCCAGGACATCCTCCACTGACCTCCTGGCACATTAGCAAGGAGCTGAAACCAGTACTCATATCAGAGCTGACACCACAATTGGAGGCTTTACCTGCAGTGTTAGCACCAAACTGGAGTTTTTTGTTTTGCTTTAAGAGAAATTTATTTATTTGAAAATGGTAAAATCAAAGAGCGAGATCTTCTGTTGATGGTTAACTGCGCCAGGTGCTGGTATGAGCAGGACTAGACTAGCCTGAAGCCAGAGACCAGGACCTTCATCTGGGTCTCCCACACGGGTGGCAGGGCCCCACACACGTGGACCGTCCTCTGCTTTTCCTGGGCCGTTAGTGGGGAGCTGGGTCCAAAGTGGGGCAGCTGGGACGTGCACTAGAGGCCGAGGGGGAGGCAGCTCTCTCACGCAGTAGCTTCTCCCATTACACAACGCAGGTACCAAGACAGAATGTCTTCACAATGTTTATTCCTTCCATGGGGATTGTACGCACTTTCCACTGATACTTAGTCACTGCACATAAAAAAAGTCAAGCCATTTATATTGTTTAGTCATCAAATCAGGGTAATTAGCATTCCTGTATCCTTTTCATTTTTTTTTTAACCATTGTAGACTTTAAGTATTCCCCTCCTGTATTGTGGAAATACAGAGCAGGTTATCATGAAATATACGCATATCACTGTGGTGTAAAACACTAGCAGGGCAAATAACTCCATTTGGTAGAAAGTATCCAACTCCACACCATTACCAAGCTGTGGTGTTCGTTATTTGACGTTCAGATAATCTTCCACATGTAAGATCTAATATGCAGTGCTTGCCTTTCTGGATTGTATTATTTAATATAATGCGCACGGTTCCATCCACTGCAAATGATGGGATATTACTCCCATGCTATGGTTGGGTAATATTCCATGATGTGTACATACCACTTTCTCTTTGTGCATGCATACATCAAGTGACATTGTGGTTGAGTCCCTATCTTTTTTAAAAAAATTATTTCTTTTTATTGGAAAGTCAGATACACAGAGAGGAAGATCTTCCATCCAATGAGTCACTCCTCAAGAGGTTGCAACAGCTGGAGCTGAGTCAATCTGAAGCCAGGAGTCAGGAATCTCTTCCTTCCAGGTCTCCCACACAGGTGCAGGGTCCCAAGGCTTTGGGCTGTCCTTTACTGCTTTCCCAGGTCACAAGCAGGGAGCTGGATGGGAAGCTGGGCCACCAGGATATATGGGATCCTGATGTGCAAGGCAAGGACTTTGGCTGCTAGGCTATGGTGCTGGGCCTGGCTCCCTGTCTTGACCATTGTGGACAGCACTGCCAGAAATGCAGGAGGGCCGCTATCTCACACTCTGATCTCTCTTGTTGTATGTAAAGCAGATTGTCTCACAATGTCTGCAGAAAGTGAAAGTTTTTGATGCACACATTTTTGAAATTCATACATAAAATGGTCACTATAAAGGCCATGAACTATATACTGTGGGGAAAATAAACTACCTATCCACATTTTTAGAACCAAAATGCACTTTGTACTCCATTTTTCCTTAACCTTCTTTGGAGTACCATGCATATCCAAAGGCAGTGGGCAGCATCAGAGGTACGGCTAGCTGTAGGGTTCCCGAAATTTCCATCATGGCTGTGCTAACCTGCATTCTCACTCCCATCAACTGTTTCTGTGAGTCCTCTCTCTCTGATGCCTCACCAACACTTGTTCGTTATTTTTTATTTCACTGATAACTGTCACTGCAGTAAAATGTCTCACTGTGATTTTGTTTTACATTTCCCTGGTGGCTAACGATCACGAGCATTTTGTATTTGTTTATTCATGTTTTCTCCTTTAAGAAATATTCACTCTGATCAGTGTCACATACCTTTTCAATTTTCACATGACTTTGAGTTCTTGTACAGGTGAGTGATTTACAAATGTCTTCGGATGAGCAGGTTTTTTTTTTTTTTGGCCTTATTTACTGCGGTCCCTTCACTCTTATTTTTGTCTTTTGCTGTGCACAAATTTCTTAATAACATTTGTCTAGTTTTGATTTTGTGATTAAGGGGACTCATGCACAAAGTCATTGCCTTTACCATTGTCTTGACGTATTTCTCAAGCAATTTTCCTTATAGTTTCATGTTTTTGCATTTAGATATTTAATGCTCCTTGAGAGCTGTGTATGTTGTGAGATACGGGGTCAAATCTGAAAGTTTTTTCTTTCTCCAATAATTGCTATCTGCTGAGTGACTCCGCCGATACCAAGAATGGCCAGGACTGGCTTGGGTGGAACTGAGACAGAAGGACTTCATTTAGGCCTCCTGCATGTGTGGCAGGATGTAGCCCTGCTACTATCAGGTCAGTATGCACAGGAAGCTGGACTCAGGAGCCGGAGACAGGAACTGAACCAAGGAATTCTCATGTGGGACATGGGCGTGTTGGCAGGCATCTTACCTGCTCTGTAAACCTGACTGGGAACTAAGTTTAAATCTTCCTAATTTGCATATCCAGTTATTAAGCACTACTGATTGAAGAGACCATCCTTTCTCCATTGTATGTTTCTGGGGCCTTTGTAAAGAATGATTTTCTTTGTGCCATGTGCCTGTTTTTATGCTTCTGCCATGCTGTCTTGGTTACTACAGCTGTGTAGTATGTCCTAAAATCAGTTACTGTGCTACCTCCAGCCCTGTAACTGTAATTCAAGATTGCTTTTTAAAAGATTTTTAAACTTTTACTGGAAAGACAGATTGATAGAGACAATGACAGACGAAGATCCTCCATCTGTTACTTCACTCCCCAGATGACTACAGTGCCAGAGCTGAGCCAGTCTGAAGGTAGGAGCCAGAAGTTTCTTCTTGCCCTCCCACATGGGTGAAGGGTCCCAAGGTTTAAGGCCATCTTCTGTTGCTTTCCCAAGCCATTATCAGGGAGCTGGATGGGAAGTGGTATAGCTACGAACCAGCGCCAAATGGAATCCAATCAATCCATTGTACAGGGCCCATTTCTTTCCTCAGGGTTTTCTAATTTTCATTGTAGGAGCTTTCTAATTCCTTAATTATTCCTCAGTCTTTTATTTCCCATATATAATTAAAGTACTGCTATCAACTTTTTTCTATATCATCTGGTAATGCATGCCCCATTTTCATTTCTTTCAGAAATTTTTAAATGGTTCTTTTGACTTCATTCAATGTTGAACTTTCCATATATTTACATATTTCTTAAAGTTTATTTTGTTGATTTTTATTTTTATTATGGCTAGAAAAGATGCATGATTTTCAATTTTTCTAAGTTGTTTGAGATTCATTTTATGGCCTAGTATATAGCCTACACTAGATCATGCTCCCTGATGAAAACAGAATATATTCAGTAGCTGCCACATGGAATGTTCTGGGTCCGGTTGGTGTTGAGTAGGTCTCCACACAGCCTACTTGGGATGTGTCTTTGTGAAGTTTTTGTCTGGGGAATTTCCCACTGAGAAAGCGGCATGATAAACACCCCTGCTGTAGCTGCAGCTGAGCCTTTATTTCCCTGTAGTTCTCATATGGTTTGCTTTAGAAAATTTACAAGTCCACCATTAAGTGCATACACACCTGTATTCTCTTGTATTTCATTGAGTTCTCTGACAATCGTTGCTCTGAATTGTTTATCAGACATTTTGTCATTTTTCTTTATAGAATTTGGTGTGAGTGCCTTGTCCAATTTGTGCTGGTAGTTCAGCCAAAATTGGGTAATACAGTGTATCCATTTAACTTATCATTTGCAGACCTCAGTATATTATATAACACACTAAAAATAAACTAATGCAGTCATTTTTTATTTACTTTTTCATTTACTTTTTGGGTCAAATTTAACATTAGTAAGCATTATATAACATTAGCAAACACTATGTATCATTGTTATATGAAATAGAAAATGCCAGTATGGGGCCTCACTAAATAATATTTAAGACTTTTTCTGTTATAGAAATACAAATATTAACATTCTCATCTCATGTAATAATACGAGGTGAACAGCCTTGGAAGCTGGGAGCATAGAGCCTTGCTCCTGAACATTAGGTGTTCTACTTTGAAGAGCATTGGTTTAGGGAAATGACAATCCCAACAGTTTGCATGATCCAAACACTGGCTGTTATCTTAAGAAAGCTCAAGTCTATAACAGTGTTTCTCAGTGCTGTTTGCCATGTGTATGAGTGTAAAGGGAAAAATTCAGTTAAACTCCTTTAAAATCAACTAACCTAATCAATAAATTAGTTTGAATTTTATTTAAACTGAATTTCTCCTTAGTAAGGCCAATTAAATGCTAAGGAAGAAGACTTTATCTGGAATGGTTGAACTTCCGGAGAGCAGAAACCATTCTAATATCAAAGACTTTGTTGTTCACCAATCCCCAATTTTTGTCCCCACGCAGTATATGGTTAAACATACTACTATATGGCAACAATCAAAGTACGGATATATCATCACTTTGTTTTTTAAAAAAAGGCTGCATTGGAACTTTTGGAATAAGGCACTTTTATACCGAAAATTCATGTTTACAGATCTGTCTATATCCTAGCTTTGTAGATATGACAGGCTGATAGTAATCACCCTGACATGAAGACATGGTTTAAAGATGATCTTATGTCACTAACTGGTGGTATATTTCAAATATGCCACTTTAAAGTCGAGGACACATGTTTAAAAAGTGCACCACGTTCCTGTTGAACCTAATAGTTAAGATGCCTGCGTCCCATATTAGAGTGCGCGGTTCATAATCCCACCACTGTGTGTCCTGATGCTATCTTCTTGCTCGTCCTTTAGAAGGTACCAGCTCAAGAAACTGAGTTCTTGGGCCCGGCGGTGTGGCCTAGCAGCTAAAGTCCTCGCCTTGAACACCCCGGGATCCCATATGGGCGCCGGTTCTAATCCCGGCAGCTCCACTTCCCATCCAGCTCCCTGCTTGTGGCCTGGGAAGGCAGTTGAGGACGGCCCAATGCCTTGGGACCCTGCACCCGCGTGGGAGACCCGGAGGAGGTTCCTGGTTCCCGGCATCGGATTGGCGCATATCGGCCCGTTGCGGCTCACTTGGGGAGTGAAAACATCGGACGGAAGATCTTCCTCTCTGTCTCTCCTCCTCCTCTCTCTGTATATCTGACTTTGTAATAAAAATAAATCTTTAAAAAAAAAAAAGAAACTGAGTTCTTGCCCCTTGTGTTGGAGAGCTGAGCTGGGTTCTCTATTAGCCTTGCTGGTAACTGAAGAAGTAACTGAAGAAGTTGATGCTAGTTTCTTTTCCTGTGTACCCCTGTTCCTCTCAAAGACATACATACATGCATACATACTACAGTAGAAATTATCCTTTTAAGGAATTCTGATTTAACTTCTGGTACTAACATACGCACATGCTTTTTTCTGTATCTGGAGAGAGATTCATATGGATTTTTTCTGTGATATACTACACTAATCTGATGAATTTAACTGACACATTTTCTTTCCAGTGCTGAAGAATTTTTAAAAATGTAACGGGTATCAGGGATACAAGTTATAACGCTCTTCAGGACTCTCACTTTAGAGGGCCTTAATTTGCACACCATTCAGCATTCCTGCGAATGCACATCCTGGGAGGTAGTGGCTGATGCACAGGCCACGTAGCTGGGTCCCTGTCACCCACGTGCGAGATGTGCACGGAGCTCCCAGCCATGGTGGATGGAAGATCTCTGCCTGTCTCTCTTGTCTTTATGTCTTGCAAATAAAAGGCACCTTATCCTTATCCTCCATGTGGAAGGTAGGGGCGTGAGCACCTGGGCTATCCTCTGTCGCCCTTGTTAGGTGATTACCAGGGAGCAGCAGGATACACACTGCTTGCCTTTCTGGGATGTCACCATTGCAGGCAATGGCTTTACCTGCGACACCAGGATGCTGGCCACACTTGTCTCTTAATCTCCATTTTTTTTCAAAACAGCTTACTTCAGGTTTTTTTTACTTTCAGGTTTTTTACTTGAGGTTTTTTTTTTTCCTACAGAATAGATTTCAGATTTATCTTCACCATTAAAGACCATACAATCGCCTTTATCATTTTGAAACTTCTTTCAAAGACAGATAATGTTACCGTACTCATTTTTGCAATTTCAGCAACTTTTTCTGTGCTTGTGAAGTATTCTTAATACATCTTTGTTGGATCTGTGACTGCACAAAAGGGCACTTTCTGAGAGTGGAATAATTAGTATTATTTTTAGAATGCCCTGAATCAAGTCTTTGAAATGTATTTTCAGCAGGAATTGAACATTATCATGAATATATTTAAACGACATCATGCTAAGCAGAGAGCCTTAAAATCAGTACTGAGAAGAAGAAATGTCTTATCTTTCACATTTGATGGAACAGACAAAAGATTAAAGCACAGTGTTCTACTGCTCTGTGTTCTTATTACATAAGAATTTGGTTGTGTCAAAAGTTGATTGAAGTAAGTAGGTCTTGGCAGGGGTGGAGTGATATATTAAGTTACAAACAGATACGGAGTTACAGTGTTAATATACTTAAAGCGTTAATGAAAGTAGAGCATAAAGGTCATATTTTAGCTCCTATGTCTTCAGGCTCCCAAGGTCAAATGTATTAATCCCGCAAAAATGAATGTTTCATATTATTTAAAACATCCTGTAAATTACTAATAATCCTAGCACATCTACTTGAGCTTAATTATAATTTATAATGTTATGCTAAGTTACAAACCTTTAAAAAAAAAACATTCATTTGCAAGGCACATACAGAAATGGAAGGTAGTCCCCCACTAGCTCGTTATCTGCCCAGCTGCCTGTGAAGCCAGGAGCTCAGAGCTCAGTCTCCTGCCCACGTTGGCAGCAGGGACCAGGATGTACATTAGCAGCAAGCCGGAATGCACAGAACAGCCCATCTCAAACCCGGCATTCCAATAGAATATTTGGGCATCCAAGTTAAGATTTAACTACAAAACCAAACTCCCACCCCTAATTGCAATATTTTTGTATCTTTGATTCTATAACTAGTTAAGAAGTACTAACAATTTTTTTAAAAGTTTTTTTAATTCAGCAAAATTAATGTAGCATAATTTGCCATTTAAGCATTTGTAAGCATGCAATTAATTCAGTCCCTGGCATTAACTTACATTAAGAGTGTTGTAAAATCACTACCAATATTTCCAAAAGCTTTTTCATAGTCCTATATAGGAAGTGTAGCCACTAAACATTTATTTCCTATTTCCTTTCTCTTTAGCATTTGGTAATTTCTAGTTTGCTTAGTGTCACTATGAACTTGTCTGTTTTAGGTATCTCATATTAAGTGGTATTATATATTATATCTTTCTTTAGTTTTCCACTTAGTATAGGCTTTCAAAGTTCACTTATATTGCAGTTTGTATCAAAACTTCATTCGTTTGTCTGATGTTTATTTCCTTTTATGTATTATATGCATATAACGTACCTTTTTAATCCACTCAACCGCTGATGCAAATCATTTTATTTCCTCTACTTTTGGCTATCGTCAGTTACACCGCAGCGAACAGTGGCACACAGGTAGCTGTTTGGGACCCTAGTTTCAGTCTGTTTAGCTAAATCTCTAAGTCATTTGGTGATTCTGTCTCTGGCTATTTGAAGAATCCCCAAATCATTTCCACCGCGAGCAGATCCATTTTACATTACGACTAGCAATGGACAGAGTTCCAGTTTTTCCATGCTGATCTTTTTTCTTTTCTCTTACTGCCATCCAAGTAGGTGTGAATCTAACTGGTTTTAATTTCAATTTCCCTAATGATATTCAGTATATTGTTCATATATTTTTTGATTATCCATGTATCTTTGTATAAATGTGTGCACAGATCCATTGCCCACTGTTCCAAGATGGCTTGTCAACCTTTTTGTTACTACTTTGTAGGATTTCTTTATGCACTGAGGACAGTAAGATTTAGTGAGATATGTGATTTGCAAGTATTTTATCCTAGGGGTTTCCTGTTTACTTTCTTGGTAATGTCATTTGTTTTACAAAATTTCAAATGTGAATGAAGCACACTTTGCTCCAATTTCATTTGTCACCTCAGCAGTTTACGAGAGGTGGTAATGAGAGACATAGTGATATTGTTATAATAAACTGGGGGGCTACTTCTGATTAGGAATGTTAAATGTTTAACAGCAACAGGTAAAAATAGTCAAGAAGATGTCCCTTTGGGAACCACTATAATGTTCACTTACTGAAAGCCTTGAGACAAAATATCAAGTTGAAAATGACCCATGAGTAAATAAAATCACAACTAAAGTTTATTATTGAGTAAACCTCTCTTGTTGTACCAAACTCCATGTAAAATAAAAATTCTGTTTCATAATTTCTAAATCAACACATAGAAATTATTAGAATAACTTTGGTAATTTATGCTGAGTTATAGAATTTGGAAATCATATTGATAAAATACATGCAGTCATTTAGAGAATAAAAAGAATTTAGCCTTTTTTTAATTTATGCTGATTCTAAGTTAGTTAAATATTTTAAAAAATCTAACAGGAAGAGTTGAAAAAATTCACACTTTAGGTATTAATTAATAATCAATTTATGAAAAGACTGTTTTTGGCTTCAAAGATGCTTTTTCTTTTGGTAATAAACTAAAAATTATTTAGCCTTTCCTTTTCAAAAGATGAACTCTGCTACTGTTCCACAAAGTGCCCACCCGACAGGAACCACTGCATCAACTTCATCCTGCAAATCCTGGTCTATGAACACCTGTTCTATAGTTTATTTTGAAGCTGAACTATTCAATTATTATTTCAAAGTCTGTGAATTCTTAGGACATGCCAAAATAGACAGCATAGAATATAATCATTTGAATATATAATACATATTTCTGAGTGAATTCAAAGTTTCCAGTCATTTCCATTCTCTGGAATATCCTGAGAAATTACCAAACAACCTTTCATTTTCTCAGACCACAAAAAGGTAACAAAAGGAAAAGCAGTACCTGTGGCAAACATCTATGTGTTCTTATATTTTAGGGATTTTTATATTATTTTTAACATTGTAAGAATATTATTTATATTATTATATAATTTTCTCATATTATTAAATATAGGGATGAAGAAAAATGACAAAACTAAATGCTTTCACATTTTATTTTCATATTATAATGTACTAAAAAGGTGCTACCAAAATAATGGTTTTTTTTCACAAAATGTATCTGTTATTTCTCAAGGAAACCATGGATTGTTACAACATAATCTTATAGGAGTTAATATTTGCATGCACAGAAATAGTTTGCTGAGAGAGCCATTTTATTGCTAGGATATTTATAGAGTTTTTGTGTAACATTTTCCCCCATTTAAATTTTATTTTATTGTTAATATGTTATTCTTTGCATGCAGCATTTAATATTTTTTTTATTTCTATTTATGATACAGCTCCATAGGCTCAGGGACTTCCTCCCGGCCCTCACCAATCCCCCTCCTCCTGCTGATTTTCCCTATGTTAGCACAATAGTACGGTCCTTAAAAAAATGTCATAAATTGATGATTCTGCTACTTAAGTGTATTCTGCCACTGTGGGTATGGACAGTGGCAGAAAGTCCAGCATCCTATTGTCGAGATATATTTAACAGTTTCATTGGGAGTCCATCTTTTATTCAAAAGTAGAAATACATCAGTGTATCTTCTCAATATGATAGCCTGTATTATACAGTTCCTCTACACGAATGTATGTACATGCGTGTTTTATGATCCTGTACTTTGCATGAAGGTTGCCTTATATCAGAGAGACATATATTTGCAGTATTTTTTAAATGAATAAAATCTTAAACTTCTTTCTCATGAATTAGAACACATACTTGAAAGTGAAATTTTTAAGCTATTTAGCTGGTTTGATAACTTGCTTGAAAAATTGCAAAGAACGAATGCTAAATCTATATTATCTGATTAATTTTAATGAGCTAAAATTCTAGTAGCTGTTAAGAGTGGAGCATACACCTCCGTTAATATCCACTGGTTATAAATCACGATACCCAAGCCCGACTTCATGTACATTATAGGATGAAGGACGCACTGAACAGCAATGACATGGTAAATGGTAGTAGCTCTATTAGCTGTGAAAAATGCCCTACTTCCCAGCTTCTCTTTGGGCTGTGAACATATTAATATTTCCATCTCACTTCTCCAGGTACTTATGACTGTCTTTTTCCATTCTGATGCTACCTTAATGCCATTTTAAGCCTTGTTCTTGTTTTATATCATTTTTTAAGTTAATGTATTGCAGATGAAAATACAGGCAAATAACTTTAACGCCTGGGTTTCAGAACTGAAGGTAATGTAGACATCTGTGGTCACTTAAATCCCCATGGCAACTGTTGAGAAAATGGACAGCCTCTAATATGTACAGCTATTTGCATATTTGAGAAAATTGCACTGCACTTGGAACTTAATATTTACTATCTCAAACAAATGGACCGTTGTTAACAGTATTAAACTATCATTATGCTATGCTAGTTACTTTCATTTCAGAACAAACCAAACTGTTCATCTTTATTTTACTATTTCACCTTTGATTAGTTCATTTATAAAGTAGTTCAGACTATGAATGAGAATAAAAAGTAAATTTCAAGGTACCTTTAAGCCCACAATTTTGTTATAGCTTATATCAAAAGTCCCATTAATTTTTAGGGCTATGTATTTTAATTTTGTTAATTTGCCTGTTAATTTTGGCTAGCAGCTATGACTATTGTGTTTGAGCTCATTTTTAGAGATTCCAAATTAATTGTTCCATGGTATGTCAAATTCATAAGTGTGGTATAACAGAACTTAAACAGGATTATTTTGCTTTAAAAAGAAAAACAACAAAACCTTATTTCTTCTCTTGCCTCATAAGCCCCCAACCCCTTTCATGTGTCACAGTGACTTGAGGAACATGGCATTTTCCAAGACAAGATGAAAAGCTGTATTTCATAACGTCTCATTTTGTCATTGCTATTTTGGGAAGCTCCTTTCCTAAAGTTCTGCAGAAAGGTTATATATGCTGATCGTTATCTCTCCCAGAAATTCTCTTCATTGGTATGATCAAGCCAAATGCTCACTTGACTGATGTGAGTCTGAGTAGTTTACATATTAATTTTTATGTCATTTTGAAAACTATTTTCACCGTGACTATATTATCACATCACAAAAAAGTAGAAAAAAATCTTTCTTCCATAACTTTACCTGGAAGTTATGTGTATTCTAAAATAAAGATGTATGTATATTAAAATAATGGTCTATGAATGATAATGAGCCTTGGTCAATAATATGAATAATATTGGCTAATCTGTCTAATCCCTAGCTTATTCTACGAAGGATAGCAAATTATTTATAAGATGTTCTTTTTTCGGGCAAGTGTAATGAAAACATGAGAATGAACATATCATTCCAAACTGTAGGCTTTTTGTTTATTTATCTTGTCTAATAAATCTGGTTAAATCTCCCAAAACAACACTGAATAAGACTAATGAAAGTGGACCCACTTTCAGCTTTTCTCCATTTAGTATGATGCTGGCTGTATTGCTTTGTATGCAGTTTTTGTTACACTGAGTTATGTTCCTTCTATAATTATTATTACTTAAATTTTTTTAAAATTATGGATTTTATTAAATACTTTTCCTCATCAATTGGAAGATTATGTGATTTTTATATTTCTGTTCATGTGGTGAAATGTATGTGTTGACTTGTAAACGTTGAATCTGTCCTGAACACCTAAATTTCAATAAATCACAAAATGTATGGTCTTGGTGATGTGTTACTGAATCCAAATTAAGTATTTTGCTAAGAATACGGGTGTCTACATTCATCATGGATGGCTGATAGTTTTACTTTTTTTCCTTTTTTTTTTTTGACTTCCTGTTCTGGTTTTGGAATACAGGGCACGGTGGCCTCAAAGCTTCCTTAAGAGTTCCGTAGAATTCAGCTGAGAGACGTTATGCTTCTGGGGTTTTCTTTGTGGGAAGACGTGTTATTGCTGCTGGAATCACACTGCTCAATATTGGCTTCTCCGGTGCCCTTTTTCCTCACAGATCAATTTTGTTCAATTACATTTGTTCAGAAGCTGACCCATTTCTTCTATGTTTAGCCCCAGTTCCTTTGACTTCTGCTTCTATGCTATTATTATGCAACAATTCCTTTATATCTGCATTGCCTGACCTCTTTTTTTCTCTTATCTATCAATTGTTTAATCCTTTCAGTGAAACAACCCTTCATTTCATTATTGAAAAAAAATTTTTTAAATTCTTTTACTTAGTAATCTTTGTTTCTTCCAATGAATACTTTGCTTTTCTAGAGCCTTGAAATGCATCCTTGTTCTTACACCTTTCAGTTTTCTTGATGCAGGTGCTTTATACATAAACTTCTTAGGATTTTTTTGGTAATTTTTTGCAAATTTTAATTTTATAAATTTTTAAGGAGGCGTGTTTCCATTGTTATTTTGACAAAAATTTTAAATTTCCCTTGACATTTCTTCAATAACCCAGCTTTAATCGAGAGTATTTGTTTATCGTATGTATCTGTATAATTCCGAATGTTGCTGTTAGTCTTTTTCAATTTTGGTTAGAAGAACACATGAAATGACTTTTATTTTTTAAAAACTATGTTAACTTCATTTGTGGTGTGAAACAGAGCTAAGTCCTAGGAACCGTGCCATCGGATTGTGTAGTCTGAAGGTGTTAGATGGACTATTGCATAATGTCTTAGATCCTTTGTACTAGTTTGACTTGATTCTAATGCGTCTTTATCTTTTTTTTGGGGGGGTCTGGATGATCTGATCACTGACAAAACGAGAATGATGAAATCCTCTTCACATTGCCCTTTTTATCTCTAAATACAGGAAATAGACATTTATATAAAATTAAAATGATTTTAGTCAGGAATATGTCCAGCGCATTACTTCACAGGGTGAAAAGCAACGGATCGATTCCAGGGAAGTGCTGAGTCAGCTTAGTGGCCCATTCCAAAAGCTTTCATGAGCTTCATTTGTTAGCAGATGTGTGTGTTGTAGCGATTTTTCTCTTTTTGTGTCTTTCTGGTGGAAAAAAACACTAACTCTGTGAAGCTCAACACATTTCTGTAAATGTATGTCTGTTTTTTTCCATTAGATACCACTTACTTATTTAGTTTGATCAATATTAAAACACTAGTTGAAAGGAATACTTCTGAGGACCTCTATATTAATACAGAATCGATGATTCAGTGTGTCATGCAGCGTGGTATGAGAATCACAGATTCTAATTCTCTAAAATGTAAGTTTGTATAATTCTGTTTTTTTCAAAAAGATAATTTAGTCAATATGTAATTAAATGTGCTTATTAAAATCATTAGTCAAATAGCAAATACTACAATGTGATGAGAGGGAACTTTGCGGCATAACCTGTAATTTAAAAATACTAAAAACTAAAATAAATAATAACTTGGCAAATCTTAATAGAATAATATTAAAGTGAATAACAGAGCAGATATTAACGAAACAAAATATAATAGTGTCAATTCCAAAATTGGAAATTTAAAAGCGTTAAAATTGGCAGATACCTGGTAATATCACAAAAAGGGCATGATTAAATAATATTAATAAAACAAAAAATGGTAAGAAGGGACCCACTGGGATTCCATATGGGTGCTGGTTTGTATCCTGGCTGCTCCATTTCCCATCCAGCTCTCTCCTTGTGGCCTGGGAAAACAGTAGAGGACGGCCCAAAATCTTGGGACCCTGCAACCTCGTGGTGGATTTGGAAGAAGCTTTTAGCTCCTGGTTTTGGATCGGCTCAGCTCCGGCCATTGCAGGCACATGGGGAGTGAACCAGCGGACAGATGATCTTTCTCTCTCCTTCTCTTTGTAAATCTGACTTTCCAATAAAAATAAATAAATCTTAAAATGGGAGAGAGAGAGAGAGAGAGAGAGAGAGAAGGGGTCAGCATTGCATGGAACTGGTGTCAGCCACCATTCCAATGCTAGGATACCACAGCAGAGTGCCCATCGGAACCCCGGATTTCTGCTCCAATCCAGGTCTCCAACCCATGTGGAAGATGGAGTTTCAGTTTCCTGGGCTTGGCAATGTACGGACCCCACCCATTGTGATCATTTAGGGAGTGCAGAAGGAAGATGTCTTGAATTCTCTCTCTCCCTCTCTCACTCAGATTTTCAAAAAAAAAAAAAAAATATATATATATATATATATACTTACAAAGAAGAAAAGAGGAGACAGAAATGCTAATTACCTTGATTTGAGCAGTATACATATTTTTAGAGAAATAACACATTGGGTCCCGTACATATATCAAAATTTTAAATACACACACTTGTGACACATTTTAATTATCCATTAAACACTGATGGTGAGGCAAAATGAATTTGATCTCAATTTATTTTTAGCCAAGTTTACTCTCCTTGCATAATTATTGTTTTCTTCTTGTACATCTGTAGCTTTCAGCAGGGAGGTGCTAAGCAATACCTCTACGTAAAACTGATCAGTATAAAGATGTTTCCACGAATCTAAGACAGTATAAAATCAATGTAGAAAAGGAGTCTGTAGAAAGTTATAAAATTTGACACCCTTACCTCCAAAAAGATGAAATGCTTTTCTGCAGCTTGGAAGGGGCCATTTGGCAGAGCTGGATTTCTGAAAGCTTTGTTTTATTTTCAAATATTCTTTAGTAAAAAATGTTTTTGTGGCATTGTTCAGTTCTGGAGTAAAATAAAACAATTTTTAAACACTGGTTTGAGTAAAATGATAAGAACATGACAAATGATTGGTGTAGTATTTTGATTTAAAAAATTCAAATCCCTTTAAGTTACTAAAGATGAAAATAGATTCAACTTTTAACTTTGGCAAATATTACTCTTCCCAGACTCATATTTTATGCATTTTATATGCCAATACACACATTTACTGAATAGCTCCTAGACCAGTACTATGTCAGGTATAGATAAGATAGAGTCTCCAGTTGCAAGAAAATGTCAAATTTAGATGGAAATAATGTGTTAGGAGTCTAGCAACAGGCAAGCTTATAATGCATTCAGAACCAGGAAGAGACAATGAAATAGTAAGATCCTTCTAGACTCTGTGTTTGATGGATAAGGCAGATATGAGAAAGTTCAGAAAGTGCCGAAAATCCCTCTTATAAGACTGCTAAAGAGGTAAAATATTAATTTGAAGTACATGTAGACCAACTGGAGGACACACATGATGATTCTTTGCATAACCCAGTCTCTATATATGAGCCCTGGGGAGAAGACGCGATGTGAGTTTGGACTGCTTCGTGGAGTTCTTTAGACGGGTGTGTGCAGAACTGGCTAACAGCCTGAGAAGGTAAACTGGCCCATTTATTCAAATGACCTCTCATTTTTAATCTCACAATTGTCATCTACACCATTTCCTTAGGCTTGGAGCTTCACCTCAAATCGGCTATAAAAAAAAATCTATTCTTCCTTTCTTTTCCCTTTATTGTCTTTATTATCTTTCTGTCTTTCATTCTTGTCTTTCCTGTCATGTCCGTCTGGTGTTGATGTCTTTCTTGTTTGTCCTTCTGTTTCTGTGTGTTTGCCGGTTCGTGTCTTCCTATGTCTCTGTTTTCTGGGTGCCGTTGTGTCTTTCAGTCTGTTCATGCGTCCTTTGGTCTTTCTTGTTGTATGTCTTTTTATCTGTCTTTTTGTCTTCTTGTCGGTCTCTTTGTAGCTTCTTTCTGTTGTCTCTCTGGCTGAATGTCTTCTGTCCGTCTGTCCATCCTTCTGTCTGCTGGTCCTTTTTCCTGTCCCTGTGTGTTTGTCTTTCTGCCTGCCTGCCTGTTTTGTGTCATTCTGTTTCTTTTTGTCTGTCCCATCTCTATGGATGTCTGCTGTACGCATGTGTGTCTTTCTGTCCTATCTGCCTTCTCTCTGTCTTTCCCAATGTCTGTTTCTGTCAGCCTGCCTTTCTGCTGTGCTTCTGTGTCTGTGTTTTACCTTTCTGTCTGTCTGATGATCTTTCTGCCTGTCTCTCCTTCTGTCTTTCTGGCATTTTTTCTGCTCCTATCTATCTGTTTGTCTGTCTGTTCGTCTTTCTGTCTGTGTCCGTCTGCCCTTGTGAATGTCTGTATCTGTCAGTCTCTGTCTGTTTTTCGGTCTGCTGTGTCTTTGTGTCTGTGCGTCTCTCTGTCTTGTTTCCTTGGTGTCCCTCTTGTCACCGCTGTGTCTCTTTCTGTTGTCTGTCTGCTCTTTCTGAATGCCTTTCTGGTTTTCTTCCTGTTGGCCTGCGTTTCTGGCGTTTCTGTCTGTCTGTCTGTCTGTCGTTTGTCTTTGGTTTTGTCTTTCTGTTGGTGTCTTTCTGTCTCTTTACCTGCCATTCTGTCTTTGTGTCTACCTGTGTTTGTCTTTTTTGTCAGTCTTCTGCTGTTTGTCTTCTGTTTTTCATTTGGATGTCTGCATGTGTCTTTCTTAAAAAATAAACTTAATTGCTTGATTTTATACTTCTAAAATTCATGAAACATCTTACTGTATCTGCCTTTCTGTTGACCATCCAGGGCTTTAGGGCCAGAAATGACAGTTTTATCATTTGACATACTGACTTGTTCATGAACAAATTTCTTTAATCTAAAATGTTTTTGAAAAATATACACCTTGGTACACTACTGAATTGCTGTGTCTTAAACTTTGATTTTAACAGGCAGCTCAAAACACCCTAAAGGATATAACAATGACAACTCCATGGAACAATGTGGGTAACTAACTACCTATTGGCAGTTTAAGGCTGCTTGGAGTTGGAGGGAAGTGAAGAGGAGGAGGAATCTGTTGGCCCCACATTCAAATGCACCTAGTCCTGAGACTTCTCTAACTGAGGTCCTGGCCAGGGGTGCTGCTCTGTCACTGCTTGCTTTTCAAGCTTTGCTTTTAAGCTCGTGATATGTGAACTACAGGAACGGAGCCCTGGAAGATGAGACCATGCTGGTAAAATGAAATTGGAGGACAAGGCCAGTATTTCACAGCCTTTATGAAGCAGGTGACACAATCATGTGGCATCAAGGGACAACACCAGAGATGACAAATGAAACTTCTTCACCTCTCAGGTCAACGCAACATGGATTGACTTTTAAAATCTAAAGGGAAAACTGGCTGAAAAGGTGTATCTTTAAAAATATGAAGAATAATGGGGATAAAAAGAGCAGACTAATAAACTATAGAAGTCAGGTGAGGTTGAAAACTACCTTGCAACTTCAATGCCTTTCCTAATTCCACACTTGAGAACTTATCATTCAAGTACAACTAGTTATAGAAAATGCATCTTTAGAATCTATATGCCTGTGATATGTGGTAGGGTTGTGATGTATTTAATAGTGAAATCTGAGTGCTCGTTTGTCATAGCAGTTGATACTTTGCTTGGTGCACTGGTGTTCCATATAGGAGTGCTGCTTTGGGTCCTGGCTCCTCTACCTAGATTCCCTCTTCCTGCTAAACTACATCTATGGAGAGAGCAAATGCTGCTTGGGGCTCTGTGAGCCCACGTATGAGATGTGGATTCAGCTTCTGTTTCTTTGCTTGGTCCTGGCCCTGCACTGCATATTTGCGGACGGAACCCGCAGACGGGTGGATCGTTATGTGTCCCTTGCACTTTCAAATAAAATGAAAATAAACAGACATAAATCAAAAATTTTTTAAACAATCAGTTAAGTCATTTTAGTTGGACATCCTCTCACTGTTTTTCACAGTAATTCACAGCTGCTTCATTAAAGCCTGCTGCACATGGACAGCCTGCTAGTATAGGGTGGTGCTGGCACCATCACTGGCTAGAATAACTCTTCAGTGCCTGCCATCATGATGAAGAATGCAGAAGAAGGTATCAAATGGCTTGGGACACATTCGTTTACAGTAACAATAGTCTTGCTGTAGGACTTATCTTTAAGCACTGATGACTAATTCTGGGTACTTTCTGAGAAATTAAAAATCTCATAAGATGAATGGTATTATGTTAATTATTAATTCTTGGGGAAAAAACCTGGCTTACAATTTTCCGCATGTCTGTGAATGAAAGCAATGTGGTGGATCAAAGCCAAGGTGAAGAGTTTGCAAGCTGATGTTTAATAGTCGTCTCTTCCTCTCCCTTATTTCCTGGGAAGCTTGTGATTATGTTATACTACATTTATTAAGTGCTGGTTAAATTTATAGTAAAACAATTCATTACAATTAAGTATGTATATTTTTAAGGACACTTCAAGCATTTGGCTAAGTACAAGATCTAAGGTTGTGTAACAGAGTCTAATAGAAGCACTGTGCCCATCTAGTAAAAACGCATGAGCTAAAGGAATGTTACGATGTCTTAAGGTCTTATTCAGGAGTGTAACATGATGAAGGTATCATGAATATCAGGCCCAGTCATGTAAGTGGATCCACTAGAATTCTGCTGTGATTTAAAAGGCTAGACAACATGTGTCCAATCATCCCATTCACACATTGATCTATTTTAAATTATTTCTGATTATTCTGAAAACCTTTTCCACTCCACAATTCCTTTCTTGCTTCTATGTTGATATATCACATTGTTTGATATGCAAAGTATGAAAATGACTTGACAAAAATATTTGTAACATATTGTAGTAATAATAAATAAATACTTTTCCAACAGTTTCAAATTATATAATTAGGATGTGTCCTTAACTTTGCATGGAAACTCGGCCCTCCCAGACATCAACAGTTGTGGATTCTTTTTCATAAGCAAGGTCTGGCCCCCAAGAGATTAATGTAAGGGGCATTTTCCAGGAACAGAAGAGAGTAGAAGTCACAAGCGTAGTCAGTGAGCATTTGTGTAAAATAAGAGACATCTAACAAAACAATCATTATTAGGCTGATGTTCAATCCTTGTAACTTGACACAGTTTTTGGTTTAGTAGCATCTTTGAGATGATCGTCAGAATATTTATTCTCCTTTCATTCTCATCTGGCTAGGTTGATTTTTACTATTCTTCAAAGGTATACAATATTAAATAGTTTTCTCAGTATTTTCGAACAGCAGAGCAAAGTGGAGTTAGGGTGGCTGCTGTGTTATGAATATCTGAGAGCCTTCTCTTATCCAGGCATGAAATAGGGTTATTTTGTAATCTCAATCTACCTTGCTGTGTATCGCTGAAAATCCTCAACCTGTCTCAAAACGACCTTCAGGAACAGCTTTTGCTCCTCGGACTTGGTGGCGGTGGAAGGGAAGGGAAGAGAACCAGGCTCCCTTGTGCAGACACATTCAGAAATGCTCACCCACACACTGAACAAAACAACCCGGAGGAAAACACTTTAGGTCCACTGCTACAGTTTGTATTATACAGAAAAAGTTTGAGTCACAGTAAAAAAACATAACATAAAATAGAACTGTTCTGAGCTACAGTTCCTGAGATCAAGCAGGTTCTCACCTTACAGTAGTTACCATGTGAACCCCTAACTGTATTCCTTAAGGAATTTGGGGTCCCAAGGGGATCTGTATTGCATCCAAAAGATTTCAGCCAATACTGACAAATACTTATTCAAGTATCTTGAGAAAGTAAATTTGAATCTAATTTTCACACCTTTCCTCTACTGAACTGCTCAAAGACAGTGTCTGATTTGGGAAATATGCAGCCACATCATAGAAGCATACATAACAGCTACAAGAATAAGTACAACCAAAAAAACTCGTCTTACGTTTGTCAAAATGGATGTATAGGTTTTGTGATATCTGATTCACTACAGAAAGTAATTTATGCTTGGCAGACATGAATATTTAGAATGTCCTGTTTTATTATCTGTTTTATCTAAGTTCTAGTTTTGGTTAAAAATTATCCATTTTAATACAATAATTCCACTTAGTGCTTTGTACATAATATTTCATACATAACTTCATATATTTTTTATACTGCAATAAGGAAACAGTTTCTATAATCATTAACTCTATCTCAGGACAACTCTTGAAATACTTTGAAACTTTCTCATATGACAGCAATATAAGATTTTTGTTTCTGAAAATTCTGTTTACTTTGTGGTTATAGATATCCTTTCATGGCTTTAGGGATAACTCTTAATTACTGAAGAATAACTGACTTGCCCATTATTGGGGCAATGACGGCAAAAGGAAATCTGTACTGGTAAACCCAACTCAACCAGAATGTCATTTAGTACTCTTAGTCCAGTTCAGCTAAAGCTTTTACTATGAAAGACAAAATGTTACGCATTGTATTTTGTTGTGGTGCTTCTTGGCATCCTGGAAAAAGGGGCTGGTGTGGGAGCCTGGTGTCTAGGGTCCTTGCCTTGCATGTGCTGAAATCCCATATGGGTGCTGGTTCTGCATCCCGGCTGTTCCACTCCACTTCCAGCTCCCTGCTTGTGGTCTGGGAAAGCAGTACAGGACAGCCCAAAGCCTCGGGACTTTGCACTGGCGTGGGAGACCCAGAAGAAGTTCCTGGCTTCGGATCGGCTCAGCACTAGCCATTGTGGCCACTTGGGGAGTGAATCAGCGGACGGAAGATCTTTTTCTCTGTCTCTCCTCTCTGTAAATCTGACTTTCCAATGAAAATAAATAAATCTTTTAAAAAGTTTTAGGAAAAAGCTTCTGAAAGTTATGAAAAAAATGTTTTGAAGTAATGGGTAGGCATATATTAGTGGATCCTGAAAAGGTGAGCACCGCGTCCACTTCTGGCTTTAAAGAAACCAAGAGAAGAAGTAGGACTTTATTATCCCCACTCAGCATCATTTTCAGTGGTGCAGTCTGGCTTACACTTATTTCTTACAATTGTATTAAAACTTGAGAGTGAAACAAAACAGCAATGATTGTTCTACTCCTTAATGTGCTCTCTCATTTCCAACGTTTGTTTTTTCATGGAGACTAACTTCAGTATATGTAAGTCACTGGTTTGAACTGTTTCACAATGTAGAAGTAACACGTTAAACAATTTTTGATTTCTAGATATAGACTCTAATTGTTATGAACTTCTCTTTGCTTTTTTTTTTTTTTAATTTGTTTTTTTTTTTTTTTTTTAAAGTAGAGTTACGGAGCAAAAGGAGAAAGTTTTTTTCATCTGCTGGTTCAATCTCCAAATGGCTGCAATGGTCAGACCTGGGTGGGTCCATAGCCAGGAACCAGGAGCAGCTTTCTGGTCTCCTATGCAAGTGTGGTGGGCCCAAGCACTTGGGCCATCCTTTGCTGCTTCCCAGGCCATAAGCAGGGAGCTGGCTGGGAAGTGGAGCGGCCGGGACACGAGGCAGTGCCCACAGGGGAAGCCAGTGATGCCTGTGTGGCATGGTTAGTTGCATGGCTCTCCATAGATCTTGCTGACAAGAGGTGTCATTGCCGTTCCTCTTCTAACCCTTCCCAAGGAATCTGGAGATGAAAAGGACGCTTCCCTCCCCACTCAATGGTCCAGCCATATGTTTGGGAAGAGGAACTTCCAGGAAGTATCTGCCCTCTCAAGGGAGCACTTCTGTCCTCTCCATGCCTTACTCTGTCCCAGCTAAGGGTGAGTAGTTACACTGTCGGGTGAGAGTCAGGACAGCTTGGTGTCTCAAATACATTTCTCTATTAGCTAAAGGAACCAGGTTTGGAAGGTACTTTTGTTTTCAGAACTGCCTAAGTGCCAAGCATTAGTTTGTGCCACAACCTCCATGTAGTATGAATGAGAGAGAGAGAGAGAGAGAGAGAGAGAGAGAGAGAGAGAGAGAGAGAGAGAGAGAAAGAGAGAGAGAGAGAGAGAGAGAGAGAGAGAGAGAGAGAGAGAGAACGTTACTTACTTTTTACTTATAACAGAGATAGTTAGGTATATTGGCAAGCTTATATGCAGATGGTTGGATCAGGTTACTCAAGGCTTGCTTTAATAAATTGACTCTCCCATTCAATAAGACAACCCAAGAATTTGTTTCATTGAATCGTCAAGTGATTTTTATTGCATTTGATTTTGCTATTAATTAGGTACAGACTTTGGCATGTTGGCTCATCTCTGGCTGAGCTGAGAATGTTCCTCCAGCCTTTAGCTCATAATATGTATTACACCTTCCACCCTTTCCCACAGGGGTTCCCTTTGTCCCACACTCACTAATTTTTAGCTCTCAATAAATAATTTTGAATTACTATATTTTATCTTTATGTAATGATTAAACTATTGTTGTGGTTTTACTTTTTTCTCTTTCGATATAAAGATCATTACAGAATTCAGAAGATTATGCCTTTTCCCTAAACTTTTAATCTATGTTCTCACATTTTTACAGATCAGTTCTTTATGATTCCAGAGGAAATAACAAGTGCCTAAGAATAAGGTGTAGTGAGAGGCAGGCAGAGTAAGCAACAATTTTGCTACATCAGGTGACACTTCCTAGACCTTGGGGATGTCCAAGTAAGGATGGGCTAGCCCCTCGTTAGGATGCCCTGGAATGGATCTGAGTGCCAAGCCTGGGATTAGAGACAATGATCTAGTCTTATCTGTGACTGAACGGTTTTTACATACTTGTACAAGTTGGGTAAAAAATTGTTTCGTAAAGTATAGATTAGCAAATTAAGCTGCATATGCATTTCTTGATGACATTTTTAAAGATAACTTAGAAAGCGCCCTTAGAATTTTAACAAATCGGTAGTCCGAATAATCAATGCTATCAATGAATGGAAACAGTTACCTGTCTGGAAAAAGACTCTCGATATGATTGTCCGACACAGCGGGCAGGGAGTGCTTGCAGGGTTGTCTTTGGCCAGAGTCCGTAAGCAGGGCTCACAGAAGATGTGGCGGCAGGGGTAACACATGTAAGGGTTGAAATAGACATCCAGACACACGGCGCAGATGTAGCTGTCCTTTTCTTCTGCACAGTCATTGTCTTCATCTGTACTCATGTCATTACTCAAACTCTGCAAAACATAGAACACGTTTCCTTGGTTCATCGTGAGGCTGGTTTCCATGACAAAGAACAAAACTACTTCTGTGACACAGTCAGGGTAACAGAAATGTTACATTTCAAAGTGAAAAGAATAGGATCTATGGATTTGTGTGAAAAAAAAAATCCTGAAAGCTAGTTGTTCTTTTCAACATTCTAACACAATACGCAATAGTGAAGCATTCTGAAATGTAATAATTATACCTCTATTTCTAAGCAGGATTAGTGGAGTAAGTCAGGTGTAACAACCAGTGCTAGGATTACAGACTTTTTTTTTTCATATTTTGCACTTCTATTAAATAAATAACACTGGGGCCCGGCGGCGTGGCCTAGCGGCTAAAGCCCTCGCCTTGAAAGCCCGGGGATCCCATATGGGCGCCGGTTCTAATCCCGGCAGCTCCACTTCCCATCCAGCTCCCTGCTTGTGGCCTGGGAAAGCAGTGGAGGACGGCCCAATGCATTGGGACACTGCACCCGCGTGGGAGACCCGGAAGAGGTTCCTGGTCCCGGCATCGGATCGGTGAGTACCGGCCCGTTGCAGCTCACTTGGGGAGTGAAACATCGGATGGAAGATCGTCCTCTCTGTCTCTCCTCCTCTCTGTATATGCGGCTTTCCAATAACAATAAAATCTTTTTTAAAAAAAAATGACACTGACAAGGTTAAAGAGTCTTAATATGAGATAATTCAACGTTTATTCCAAGTGCTCTCTTAAGACCTTGGATATGTGATGTTTTTCTCCTGTAAGGTTCTCACTCCATATAGGTTACAAGCTATACAGAATTCTGTGACTGAGCCCTAGTGTGTAGTGCGTAGCTGGGTCGCTGAGCACACAGGGAACCACACGGATTCATCCAGTTCTTGTGCTGGTGGTGGGGGCAGAGGGGAGGGCAGGCCATCATGGGCTGACCTCAGACCTTGACCACCTTGAAATAAAGGAGGTAAGTCAGTGATGGCACTAACGTGTCAGTGATCATTGCCTCCTCTATGCTGACAGAACATCCAACAAGCCTAACTTGGCTGTCAAACGCTGCACTTTCCCCCACCATTCAAGCCATACTGATCATACCTAGCACACACACCTCAGATATCCACAGAAGGGGCACTCACTCCACCAGGCCACAGAGGCAGAGTTCAAACATAAAAACCATCAGAGGAGAAAAATAAAAAGTGCTTCCAGAAATGACAAAGAGCATACATGGAGAAAAACATGAGTAAGAGAGAAATTATGATGTCCCCAAAGGAACACAGCAACACTTCAATATTAGGATGTGAATATGAACAGGCTGACAAAACTGTTAGAAATAAAGAATTCAATATGCCAAATAAAAATAAGAGTGGAAAGCCTCAACAACAGACTAGATGAGGCAGAAGAGTCTCTAAGCTAGAAGACAAATCTGGAAAAATTAGCCAAAAACATAGATGATCAGCCAAACAGATTAAAATGAGCCAAATAAATAGACTAATACAAAGCAAAGAAATGAGGAAACATGAAAATAGTGCTCAAGATAAATGAGATACCATGAGCAAACTAACATACATTTCTTAGGGATTCCTGAAAGGTGTGGAACGTGAGAATGGACTAGAAGGCTTATTCAGTGAAATAATAACTAAAAACTTCCCTATGAACAAAGAAAGGGGTATCTAAGTCCATGAAGCCCACACAGACCCCAATAGGCATGACCAGAAAAGATCTTCACTGCAACATACTATAATCACACTTTCCACATAAAAGTCTAAAAAAAATTCTGAAATCTGCATAAGAGAAATGACAGATTAGTTACAGAGGATCACTAATCATTCACAGAGCTGATTTTTCAGCAGAAACCCTACAGCCTAGGAGAGCATAGAGACATAACACAGGTCCAAAAAGAAACTACCAAACTAGAATCCTACATTTAGCAGAACTCTCATTTATATATGAGAGTGAAATACAGACATTCAAAAGTAAGTTGAAACTGGGAGAATTAGCCACAGCCCATTCAGTCCTATAAATGATGCTTAAGGATGAGCTACTTACAGAATACAGAATGACAATTACCACAATGAAAAAAAAAAAACCCACAAAGGCAGAAAATCTCCAAGTAAAGCTAAAAAGGCAGTCCAAAGCAAAGAATGAGAATATTCATGGAAAATGGTAGGAACAAGTCATTTCCTCTTCATAATAACCTTGAAGGCAAATGGCCTATACTCTCCAATCAAAAGATACGGACTGGCTGAATGGATTAAGAAATAACACTCACTTGTTGCGTACAAGAAACACAAATCAACAAGCATACACACAGACTGAAAGGGAAAGGATAGAGACAGATGTTCCAGGCCAAGAAAAAGGAAAAACCAGCAAGTGTAGCAACTCATATACCATACAAAACAGACTTTATGAAGAGACAAGGGCATTAAATAATTATTAAGGGATCAATTCAGCAAGACGAAATGACTGCTGTAAACATTTGTACCAAATGTCAATACACTTGGTTCTATAAAATCATCTTTAATGGATTTCACTGGAGATATAGGCTCCAATGCATTAATAATGGGCTTTCATTAGTGTATAGATAGACCAGACAAAAAGTCAACAAGGAAACAAAAAAGATATTTGATATTATGAACTAAACAGTCCTCTCGGATACTTTACCGAACATTCCATCTCACAGCTGCAGAATACACATTCTTCTCATCGGTCCATGGAACCTATTCTAGAGGCGATCATATGCTAGGTCATAAAGCAAGCCTCAGATATTAGAAAACAGTGGAAGTCACATCATGTATCTTTTCTGACCACCAGGGAATGAAGGTGGAAATCAACAGTTTACGGATCCCTAGAACATGTGGCACACATATGGAGATTGAATAACACACTACTGACTGAACAGAGAGTTATAGAGGAAATCAAAATATAGATTAAAAACTTCCTGTAAACAAATGAAGATGATGGCAAACATATCAAAATTTAGGGGAGTCAGCAAAAGCGGTATTAAGAGGCAAGTTCATAGCAGTTAGTACCTATAACAAGACATTAGAGAGATATCAAATAGAATCTACCAAACAATCTACCAATGTTTCTGAAGGATCTAGGAAACAACAAAACCAAATGATAATTAGTACAAAGAATTAAAATACTGAATAAAAAATGTGAAACAAAAATTAAATGGCTGTTATTTTTATGTAACAAATAGCATTAACTCAACTAACCAAGAAAAGAGGAAGAACACTCAAAATCTATAAAATCAGAGATTAAAAAAGGAACTATAACAACAGACACACAGATATGCAAAGAAGCATTAGGAATTATTACAAATACCTATATGCCAACAAGCCGAAAACTGTAAAAAAAAGCCATCAGATTTCTGGATGCACAGAATCCACATAAACTAAGCCATGATGAAAAAAAAAAAAATCTAAAGATGCCAATAGCTATTACAGAGATTGAATCACTAATAAAGACCTCCCCCCCAAAGAAAAGCCCAGGACCAGATGGCTTCACTGCTGAATTCTATCAAATTTTTCAAGATGAACTGATTTCAATTCTTCTTAGACTATTCAAAACAAGTGATAAAACAAGTTTTGAAAGATTCCCTCCCTATGAGGTCATAATCACTGTAATTTCAAAGCCAGAAAAAGATACAATAGGCAACTAAAGCAAAAAGTAATCAAAGTGGGATTATATCAAGCTAGGACGCTTCAGCACTGCAAAGGAAATCATCAACAAAGCGAAGAGGTAGACAGCAGAATGGGAGTAAAATACATGCAAACTATGCAACTGACAGAGGATTTATAGGCAGGCTCTATAAAGAGCTCAAGAAACTTGATAACAAAACAATGCAGTCAAGAAATGAGCAAAGGACACACACAGTTTTCAAAGATGAAATACAAATGGACAACAGGCATGTGAAAAAATGTTCAGGCTCACTAGCCACGAGGGGAATGCAAGCAAAATCAATAAGGTTTAACGACACTCGAGTTAGAATGGTTATTATCTGAAAAGGCAGAAAGCAATACATGCTGGCTAGGATGTGGAGAAAAAGGTACCCTCATTCACTGTTGGAAATGTAAACTAGTGCAACCACTATGGAAGGCAGTATGTCTGAGAACAGAACTAACATATGACCCAGTCATCACACTCATGGACATTTATTCAAATGAAATGACGTTAGCACAAGAAGTTATATCACCATGTTTATAGCCACCTCAGTTCACAACAACTAAAATGTGGAATCAACCCACATGACCATAAACTGATGACTGGATTAAAAAATTGTGGTGTGCATACTCTGTTATATTAATAAACCATAAAAATACAATCTTATCTTTTTGCAACTAAATGGGTCCAACTGGAAACCATTATGTTTAGTGAAATAAGCCATAATCCCAAAGACAAATACCATATGTTTTCTCAAAAGACAAACACCATACGATCTGTGAAAACTAATGTACAGAAAAATGTAATCTGTATGAATAAGACTGACATCCTGGGATTTCATTATCACTTAAGCTTGTATCAATACTCTTGAGGAATAGTAGGGTTGTTGTTGTTGTTATTGTTGTTCTGCGTGTGTTGATATCTTTTGTTAATGGAGTGTTAATCCTGTGACTGCAAAGTGAAATGAAAATACGCCATCATTCCGTAAATTAGCCAAAAGAAAAAATAAAAAAGGATGGAGGAGGTTGGATAAGGAGTGGAGAGGAGTGACGGTAGAGTGGAAAATATTACTGTGCTCCAACATCAGTATTGGGAAAAATATGAAATTTGTTCACTTTATATAAATAAGAACAAAGTTAGGATCCAAAGAAAATGAACAATATCTCAGAAAAATGCAGGGGGAAGTACTCTCAGAAACAAGTATGTGGAAACCAAAAATTATTTTGCTTTCCCAAGGATAAAAAACATTAACTTTCCAAATGGGATTTCACTGGCTATTTCATGTCAAATAGTTTCCAATGTTATTCCTTGTCCAAACAACTTTTTTATTTGCTCCTGTAATTTTTATTTATCTTGTTCTGTCTCTTCTAATAGTATGTCAATATACATAAAGGGGAGTGTCTCAAAGCTACTCACACTGATCTGTTGAGATCTGGTGAGCGAATGAGCGAGTGAATGGATATGTTCTAAAGTTGATGCCACTACTCCGTAGACCCTGACTTACGGATGTTCTCAACTTCAAATTTCTCAGCTTATTCTCCTCATCAAGCAATGGCAAATATCTGGGGGTCAACGGGAGTAGTAATCTTGCTCATCACTAATGGATAACTATTACTAAATTGCACATCCCAAATTCGGATCTGCAATTTTGGATCTATGTACTTCCTTGCCTGAGTTTTATTTCATAACGCTAGCTGATTCTGTTTCTATTAGACACTCAGTATGTGCCTTGATGTTTGAACTTAACTTTGAAGAGACCCATTGCATAAAATCGAGCAAAATTTGAGGAACCTCTTAGTTTTCCAAACTGTGAACCATGTATTTGTGCAGTTTCTTTCTATGATGTATTTTATACATACATAGAAGGCAAAATGACTAGATTTCACTAAAGTATAATCAAGAGAAATAAAAATTTATTATTTAATTGCACATTTCTTAAAATGTGGGAGTTTGAAAACAGAAAGTAAAGTTAGAATTGTTCATCCTGTATTTGAGTGTGTTCATCAATCCACAAAACAGAAATTACACATACAAAGACCTTTGCGATCCACAGTGTTTTAAGGGACTAAAGCAGTTTTCATTAATCCAGGAACTGCACATATCTGCTATAAAATCTGTTATGCATAAGGACTACAGATTATGCTGAAAACAGATCGACTGGATTTTCATTTGCATATGCAAGAGACACAGAGTTGCTGAGTTTTTGTTGGACAGATAAATATATTTTAAAAGACCATTCATTAATGCATCGATATCAACACTGAAGGAGTCATGTGATGAATGTCTCTAAAAAATCTCTGTCTACTTAATATTTACATTATTACTTATGGAGACAGCCAAATGTTTATCACAAATACCAATGAAGGGACAGGAAAGATAACTGACTTGTTAGGAACCCTCATAATCCATTGTGAAAATGGCTATGCCATTCACACAAAAATTAAAGTAGGCTAAACTGTATGAAGAGTCGAAATTTTAAAAGATGGCCAGGGACCCCATGTCCCCTATACATAGGTCATTAGCTGGAATCTAAGATTTGAGACTCTTATTAGTTAAATGACCAAGGGATTACTACCCCTCTCCCAATGTCAGCAGACAGCTATCACCAGCAAGAAAGCAGGGGAGCCTTGGCGCTCAGTGATGGGTCTAAGGTGTGATACCCAGGACCAGACAACCCAAAGACCTCAGTCCCCAGATCAGTGCTTGCACACTGATCCTCTAAACTGATCTGGTACCAGGTGGAGTCATGAACTCTGTTGGGATTGGCCTTTTACCAACCAAGGTACTGCCTTCACTATCCTCCTCCAACTTCCGGCAGCTGGAAGAGTACAACTTCAGCTACTAAGGAACAGGGCAAAAAAAGAGTTTCAGTGTTGCCTTATACCTGAGTGCCAAGACTGCTTTGGTGAGATGTGACACAAGATAAAATCCACCGACCTTTATCCTCAGGATAGTGCTCAGATATGGAACTTCCAGGAATGTTCTAGAATCGGGTAGAGCCCTACACTCAGGTGGGTCAGCCTCACACAAGCCCACCTCATCTGCAATCACCAACATGGTCTCTTTAGCCTGTGGGAGTTTGGTGGAAATCTTAGCGTTCATAGCATGACTTATTCTATTTCTCATACCAGGTAGCACCATACAGAGTTTAATTTTTTGCCTTCTTGGGAGAATAGGGAGACCAGCAACAATCCATTGCACAGAAACCTGGGGTTAGTGACACAGGAACCTGGGAGGCATGCTGCTTGATGGAGGCTGCTGCTGCCAGGATCTCAGTCATTCCTCTGTCACCGCTGGGACCCAGTACGACTTGCACAAACCCAACCGTCATGGACTGAGTACTGGCACTGGGAGTTGGTTCCAGTATGTGGGCTCTTATTCAACCAATGCACCCTTACTGGGACTGAGAGGAGTGCCCTAGGTTACTGCTGCTGCTGCCAGCGAGAAGAAACTGGGAAACTTCATTAGAGTGTTCACCCTGAACTAAAGACAAAAATCCTACCACAGTAAATACAAAATCTTCAGGAAAAAGCATTTACTATGAAACTCATCCTTCACAAATGATCAAACAGCTGACTTACCAGAGCACTGAGCATATATACAGAACAGGAAATACAAAAAAGCAATGCAACATGAGGCCCCGCCAAAGAAAAAAAATTAATAAAGTTTTGAGACACTTGTAAAGGAAGGGTATTGAATTCTTTATGAAGCATTTCATCAAAGAAATGGTTGCAGGGATCTGCAGCGATAAAAAGACACTAAAGACAGTTTAATGAAAGCATGAAATAATGTAAAAATGAAAAAGAAATTCAACAGAGATAGAGATCTTGGAAATAAAGCAAACCCAGAAAAAAAAAAAAACAACCCTCTCTGGAACTCTTACTAGAGTAGGTTGAGCGTATGAAACAATATCTGCGCTTAAAAACAGGTCCAGTTTAATTTTAAATGTTAATCTATTTGAAAGACTGAATAAAAAGAGTCCACCAACTGATTCATTCCTTAAATAGGCATAACTGTAGGGAAATGGCCAGGATCCAGGAACTCTATCCTGGTTTCCGACATGGGTGGTAGAGGTTCAAGCACCTGGACCATCATCTGCTGCTTTCGCATGCATGTTATCAAGGAAGCTAGCTTACAAGTGGATAACCCAGGACTCAAACCAAACCTGGTATGGAATACTGGTACTGCGAGTGCAGTCTTGATGCTCTCTGCTGTGATGCTGACCCCTGAAGAGGGGTCTTAGGAAAAATCTGAGTCAGATAACCCAAACAAATTAATTAAAGAAAAAGGAACACAGCCATTCTAAGACATTTGGAGCAGCACTGACAGAGCAGATATCTGGATTTTGGAAATTCTTAAAGGCAAAAAGAGTAGCAAGAACACAATCAATTCCAAGAAGTAATCACTGAAACCTTCCTCCATTATGGGCATCTCTTTACAGAAAGCTCAACTCACCCAAACAGACATGACCAGGAGAGATCCTAACCAACACACAGCTCAACTCGCCCAAACAGACATGACCAGGAGAGATCCTAACCAACATACAGCTCAAATCACCCAAACAGTCATGACCAGGAGAGATCCTAACCAACACACATTATAAACCTCAAAAGCACAACACTACAGTATAGTGAGATCCTAACAAGTTAAAGTCAAAAGCACATGTACTATTGAAAAGAATTTTTTGTTTTAAAGCAAAAAGCTCACAGACCAATAAGGGATAGAATGATACGGTTCAAATTCTAAAAGAAAAACAGTAAAAGGAAATCACCCAAGAAAACTACACGTAACACAGACATATTTCATCAATGAAGGAAAACAAAGACATCCAAGGCCAACCAAAACTAAGGGAACTATAAAACTGTAACACTACCAGCAAAGGAATAAAGAATCTGACCTAACCAATACAACAGACTGCCAAAACACAAAAAAATGAATGAAACAATAAAAAAACTATAAAGATTAAATTTCTATACAAATTAATCACCAAAATTGAACCATAAAACCTGAACAGAACAATAATGAGCTTGATCAGAAATAAAATGTATCCTAACCAAAGAAATGTCCAGGACCAGGGAGCTGCATTGCTGAATTCAACTGAACTCACATCAGTTCCTCTTCAACTACTCCAAAAACCTCAAAGGAAGATTCTTACAAACTCATCCTTTGAAGTCAACATTATTTGGTATGATATTATATGATATGAAAACCAAAGAAAATCAGAGACCAATATCTTTCTTAAAGACAGGTGCAAACATTTTTTGATGAAGAATATTTACTTGAAAGACAAAGTTACAGAGAGGCAGGCACAGAAAGAGGGAGACAGAGAGGAGATATCTTCCATGTAAAGGTTTGCTCCCCCAAAAGGATGCTAAGGCTGAGGCTGGCAAGGCTGAGGCAGGTGCCTGGGTGCCGTCCAGTTTTCCCACATGGGTGGTAGGGAGCTAAGCAATCTGTCCGAATGCCACTATTTTCCCAGGCACATGAAAAAGGAGTTGCAACAAAAGTGGCGCTGCGGGTCTGGGGTGGTAGCCGAGTAGCTAAGGGCCTGGCCTCACAAACACCGGGATCCCACATGGATGCTCATTCTAAACCCGGTGGCTCCACTTCCCATCCAGCTCCCTGTCTGTGGCCTGGGAAAGCAGTAAAGGATGGCCCAAGGCTTTGGGACCCAGTACCCGTGTAGGAGACCAGGAACAATTTGAAAGCAGGAACGCAGAGCCTCTTCAGATTCAAACTGGCTCATGTCCAGCTGTTGTGGCCACCTGGGGAGTAATCAAAGGACAGAAGATCTTCCTCTCTGTCTCTCCTCCTCTCTGTGTATCTGCCTGTCTAAAGAAAATAAATCTCTAAAAAACAAAGTGGAGCTGCTTGGACATGAACCACTGCTCATATGGGATGGCAACTTAACCCACAAAGGATTATTCAACATAATGCAGCATAATTTATGATAGAGATGATTGGACATACACAATTTAATAAACCTAATATATCAACAGAATGAAGGATAAAATAGCCACACATAATTTCAATAGATGTACCAAAAGCAACTGATAAAGTTTAACATGTATCCACGATATAAAAACAAACAATTACCAATCAGGTATATAGGAACATACCTTGCAATAGTAAGAGCTATATACGATAGACCCATCACTAACATCACACTGAATGGGACAAAGTTCAAAGTGCTTCTACTAAGATTTGGAGCCAGGTAAGGATGTCCAATCTCTCCATTATTATCAATACGGCACTGGAAGTTCTAGCCAGCAAAATTAGGTAACAGGAACAATAAGCATCCAAGTAGGAAAAAAGGCAGTCAAATCATTCCTGTTTGCAGATGACATGATTCTATATAGTCAGAAACCTGAAGAACTGATGATAATATTTTTAATACTGGTAAACAAATTCAGCAGTTGCAGGAAACAAAATCAACACACGCAAAAATCAGTATCATTTTTATAGGCCAACGTTGAATCTGCTGTGAAAAAAAAGGTCAACTTCACTAATGATAGCCAGCAAAACAACTCACTGGAATAAGTGCAACCCAGGATGTGAAAGACGCTGGAACTGAAATGTACAAACATTTATGAAAAACTTGAAGAAGACAAAACAAATGGGAAGAACTTCATGTTGGACTGGAGAAATTAATATTAAAATGTTACAGCGCTCAAAGTAAGGCAAACATCCACCAAAAAACATTGTGCACAGAACTAGAGCAAGTAATCTTAAAAATCGTGTGGAAGTAGAGATAGCTCCAAACTGCCAAAGCAATACTGAGCAGAAAGAACCAGGCCATGGGGCTGGCCATACCAGCATTGTGCTACAGTGTATTCATAAGTCCCTGTCTGCGATGCTGGCCATCCCACTTCCCCTCAGTGCTAACAAGTGCATGAAACAATACTCAAATCACTAACAATCAGGGAATTGTCTATCCAATTCACAAGGAAGCGTGATCTCACTCCGGGAAGAATGGTTGTCATCAAAAGGCACACTAACCAAAGCAGGCAAGGGTATAAATGGATGGAAACTCTTCCATACCATTAGCCAAAGTGCAAATAGCAAGAGCCAGTATGGAAAATGGTATGTTGGTTCATCAGAAAAGAAAAGGCTCCAAAAGAAATCAGCTAATAAAATACACCTTCACTCCATTTTCAGTGCAGCACTGTTCATAATACTCATTATGCAATCAGGCTAGATGCCCACTGATGGGTGAATGGATTAAGAAAATGTGATATAAAAAATAAAAAAATACTTAACCATTAAAAAGAATGAAAGCCATCTGCAGCAAAATGGTTGAACCTGGATGTCATCACATGAAGTGAAATAAGTCAGACACGAAACACTGGTACTACATGTTCTGTTTCACATGTGGTAGTTTTAGAAAGTTGATATGAAACCTTACCATAGTCATTACTAAAAGCTGGGAAGTGTAGGAGTATTGGGAAAGAGTGTCTGAATAACTGGAACAAAGACATACTTAGAAATATTTCTGTGACAGAGTCCATTTGGGCAGCTATAACTTATAGTAATGAATTTTACTCTATACGGGGAGCTGGAAGGGAAGAACTGGGAGTTTTCAATGAAAAAATGACGACAAAGGAAATACAAATGCTACAATTATTCAACAATTAATGAGTCATCAATTAGGCTCACTTGACCACTCATCAGAGCCACTTGCACTGCCTGTAAGCCAGGTGCTGGTTCTATCCCCTGAGGTTTCTCATTCAACAGTCTGATACTTGTTAATAAAGTTCCACCAAGTATTGATCGCTATTTGTTTGGGAATCAAACAAAAACAAAAAAACAAAAAAGATTTGTATTGCTTCACACATTTCTGTTGGCTTCACTGATTTCTTGTAAAATACAGTCTGGGAACACCTCAAAGTTTCTTTAGGTTTCTTTTTTCTTTTTTCTTTTCTTTAGGTTTCTTTAGAATTTCATTCTTTTTAATGGCTGAGTAGTATTCCAGAGAGTGGATATATCATAGTTCCTTTATCCATTCCTCTTCAATGGGCATTCGGGGTGTTTGCATGCCTTCGCTATTGCAGACTGTGCTGCTGTAAGCTGTATCTTGAAAATAGGACGCTGGACTTGCTACCATCATCTGTACCTACAATGTCAGGATACACTTAAATAGCAGAATGTTGTTGAAGGACTATACTATTGTAATAATGTGGGAGAAATCAGTTTGAGGGGGTGGTGGGACAAGGAGGGTAGGAGGAATCCCTGAGTCTATGGAACTATATCACAGAAAATTAAAAAAAATCATGTTAAAAAGGGAAAGAAATCCTCCAAATTCCAATGTTTTAGGCTTTATGACACCTTTCAAATCTTGTAAAAACATTCAACTGGTTTTAGTATTTGTGTTGTTCTCTTTGCCACTAAACTCTTTCAGTAACAGAAGCCTCAATATTGAGTTTAACTCTGAATGCCACTCCTCACTCAGTCCTAAAATGAATCATTTCTTCCTCAGTTGCATAATCTACTCTGCTTAAATCACATGCTTAGTAGCATGGCTCACAGGGAACCTGACACGTTCATGACCTCAGCCAACCCCCACACAAGGAACAAAGAAGTCCCAGGCTTCTGCAGTACGCTGATTTCCAGTGCAAACAGGGCCCGGGTCTCAGACTCTGCATCCTTTGAAGTTTTCTCTGGATTTTTAAGTTATTTCAAATTTATGAAAAAATACAAAACATAAATACTATAAAGAAGCCTACCTTCTATGCAAGTTCATTATTCTGACTTTATCATAGTCTTCATTTCATTCCTAACCCTCAACCCATCCCCAAAAATATGACCAGAATTCCAATATAAATAATATAGTAAGAGATACAGTATATTACATCTCTCCAATTTTACCAATCATGTCTCTTCATGTGATTTATTTATTAGGAAGGCAGATCGAGAGAGAGAGAGAGAGAGAGAGAGAGAGAGAGAGAGAGAGAGAGAGAGAGGAGAGAGTTTCCATCCACTGGGTCACTCTCCACCCTTTCTGCTATTTTCCTAGGCACCTTAATAGGGATCCAAATGAGATTTGGTGGAGTTGGGTCTTAAACCAGCATTCCTTCTGCAACAGTGTTATCCTTAATGATGTCCTGGTGTAGTGATTATTTTTCTAGTCCAGGATCAGACATTGTATATAAATGATATAGACTTTATTCTTATTTCCTAAATTTTAAATGAAGCAAATATTTGTTGTTCACAGCATGACTGGAATCCCTGGCTGTGTGTGCCCATGTATAGTTTTGCACGTTATTAATTTGTATTGATACGGTATACTTTGTTCAACTGTTAGACCAATATTGGCAAATTAGTAACCGAAGTTCACAGTTTTATCAGGGCTTACTCTGCGTTACCCAATTTTACAGGTTTTGAAAAATGTACAATGTCATGTATCTACAATTACAGTGTCATACAGAAAAAATTGCAGAGTCCTAAAAAAAATCCCCTGTACTGTTCTTATTCATATCTCTTATCCTCCTCCTCAACCCCGTCAATCACAGTAAAATTACTCTCTGTACATAGTTCTCCTTTTCTAGAATGTCATGGAGCTGGGGTCATATCACAAATATGCAATCTTTTCAGATTGGCTACTTTTATTTGGCAATATACACCTGAGGTTTCTCCCAATTGATTTATTTTTCCTTGTAAGAATGGGAGAGTAGGAGACAGAGAGGAAGGGAAGAGGAGAAAGGTCTCCTCAATCTGTGGATTCACTCCTCAAATGCCCACAGGAGCTGGGGCTGGACCAGGCCAAGGCTAGAGGACCTAAATGCACACCTCCCTAGCAGGTGGCAGGTCCAGGGATCACATGGGCCATCCCCTGCTGCCTTAAGCTTAGGGTGCATGCACATTCCCAGGAAGCTGGAGCCAAGGCAGAGCTAGCAGCCAAACCCAGGCACTCTACTAAGGGATACGGGCAACTGACATGGTGTCTGAACTGCTCTAACAAACGCCCACCCCTCCCTAATTTTAATCTTGAAATTACTCCAGGTCCCTAATGAGAACCATTGTCAATTCAACATCATTTTTGCTCTTTGGCCCTTTATAAGAAAATAGCTGTTTCATTTTACAAATATATGCAAAAGCAATTGTTTTGTTTTCCCTTTCGTTCAAAAATCTAGTCAATTTTAAGTTTACTGCCTTGTTTTTCCAGCAATGCAACATACACACACACATACACAAATTTATAAATATAAAAACAATCTAGACATCCATCTCCCATACTGCAGTACTTGACTTTGATGCCCAGCTCTAACTCCCACCTAGAGCTTCTGCTAGTGCAAATCTTGTGAGCCATCAAAGATGGCTCAAGTAACTGTACCCTCGTTCCCCATGGGGTAACACTGGACTGAATCCCAGGTTCCTGACATTGGTCTCCTGGCCACAGCGGACACTTAGGCAATGCACCAGCTCTCTCTGTCTCTTGTTTCCCAGAAACAACTGGAAAAAAGAATGGGTGCATAATTCATAAAAATACCTATCTCATTATTCTACTTTTAGACGTATCGGCTGAAAAGAAACAGCCCACCATGTTTGGCTTTCAGTAGAAACTGTTGCCAAGTAGACAGTGGATATTAAAATACGTTAATGTCAACTTTGTTATCCTGACATAGCAGATAAAACCACCAACTATGGCACACGCATCCCCATAAGATCACTGGTTCAAGTCCCAGGTGCTCCAATTCCCTGCTAACGTACCTGGGAATGCAAAGATGGCCCAAGGACCTGGGCCCCGACTTCTGTGTGTGAGACCCACATGGTGTTCTGGGCCGCTGGCTTTGGCCCAGCTAGCTCTGGTTGTGGCAGCCATTTGGGGAGTGAACCGTGGATGGCATAGAGATTCCACTCTCTTTCAGCCTCTCTATCTATAATTTTTCTCAAATCAATAACTGAATTCTACAAAATAAATTAATGTATATTTGTGTGTTTCAGTTTGAAATACACATAATATTTTCCTGTAATACAGACACAGACTATGGAAATAAATGGCGGGCCTTCAAGTGACCTTCATGAAAAATCCATTTACATTCCATTATTTGTGGATTCTTACAAATTTGGTTAAGAAAATTAAAAGTTTTAGATGTATTTATTTTTTACTCTTGGAAACTGTTTAGTTCACCAAACTGCCATGCCACTATTTGAAAATGCACGCACACTTTTATAAAATTGCTAGTCTTCATTTTAAATAGTCGAGTATTTTACAGAAAATGTCTTCAACAAATACATGGATGACTCTCATATGGGCCTATACCCTATACTTTGCCTTTCAACTAGGCCTTTTTTTTTTTTTTACAATAAAAACACTGCAGAAAAGGACACCTCACTGTCTGTAATATTACTATGTGAGTTTATTAAAGCACATTTTTCTCAAACAAAGTAAAAAGATGAAGTATTGTGGGAGAGAAACGCTTAGTGGGTGAATGGGGTCCTTCTGACAATGACTATAGAACCTCAGATCCACGGGAGCAACAGACTCTTTCAGAGGACCCAGGAGGACACAAGCATTTCCACAATAACATTAACATAATATTTGCCTTTTACACTGGGTTGATAATTATACTGGTGATGCAAAAGAAATAATGGATTATTGTGGATAAGGAAGTGGACCTAACGATACTGAGTGCATGCATGTTCAGGCAGAAAAACACCAATCAGCTTTCACGAAGAATATATTATATAAACTCTGAACAGGTGAATTTTTATAACATCTCCACATGTGAGTACACATCTTTTTATACTGTACTGACAAAAAGAGAAAGTGGAAAAAAACCATTTCTATTGCATACCAAGACATAACAATTATTCTGAGGGAAAAAAAGACTTGTTATTCTGAGCTGAACTAGGGACTTTCTCATGGAATACCATTTTTTTGGGAAAGCCTGACATTATCAAACTGACTACTAAGACTTGATTATTCGGCAAATTGCCCAAATAAACAGCAAACATATTTGTTACTTCAAGAGAAAAAAGAATATTTGTTGATAGTCTAAGTAATACAATCTCGGCTTACCAAAAAAATATTGAAAAGTTTTGATTTGCCATAAGAATATTTACAGTAAAACAAAGCATAGGTTTTAACTTGTGATCATGTCTCATCTATTTGTGATATAAGAAATAAGAGCTCTGGGCCTGGTATGATGGCCTGGTGGCTAAATCCTCACCTTGCATCTGCTGGGATCCCATATGGGAGCTGGCTCATGTTCTGGCTGCTCCACTTCCCAGTGAGCTCTCTGCTTGTGGCCAGGGAATGGCCCAAAATCTGGAGACCCTTCATGGGAGACCTGGAGGAGGCTCCGGGCTCCTGGCTTCAGATCAGTTGGGCTCCGTTCAGATCGGCTGGACTCTGGCTGTTGCAGCCACTTGGGGAGTGAAACAGCATATAGCGGATAGAAGATCTTTCTCTATATATCTCCTACTGTCTGTATATCTGCCTTTCAGTAAATAATAATAACAATGATAGTAATAATTCATTAATAACAAAAGAAATAAGAGCTCAAAGAAGTATTAAAAACATGGAATGCTATTAGTTTTAGAAGGAAAGAAAATGAGGAGAGATTATTTGGTATTTAAAAAATGTCAGATTTACATATGTTACAGTATCAAGACATACATTATATTCATACTGAATTAAATAATAAAAAATTCATTATAGCAGAAGAGCTACTGTAAGATGAAGAGATGGCCTCTGAAATATCCAGAAGAGATTCAATTATGCTGCATACTTTTTAATTGTTTTAACACTACAAATAGTAAAAGATTGGAGGCCCATATGAGGTTGCCTAGTACAGATATTTAACTCGTAAAATGTTTTACTAATAAGCAACTCTACATGGAATGAATTGATGATCACTGAATTTTCTGTACATCAACTCCTGGGCAAGATAGAAATACACTTCAGAACGATGTTTGGAAATCTGTAACTTTGTGTCCTGGCCGTTGCATTTGCTTTAGGATTTCTTTATAAAAGAAAAAGAAATAGCACTCTGAGGTCTAGGATAGCTGATAGCTACAAGGGAAAAAAAAAAAAAAAACAGCAGATCAAATCCTGCCAACCTATGATAAAGGAATAACAGTCCTTCATGGGGCCTCAAATGCACTGTGGGATTGTACAATCCAAAATCCCGAGAGAGACTTGGCAAATATTTTATTCTGGCAATCTACCAGCAAGTATGTGGACAAAGAGGGGGGCTCAACGAGGATTTCCTCAGCCCCTCTCAGACGGCCGTGCTTGCTTCGGGCTTTTCCCAGTCACCACCTCACCACTCTGGGTGGCTGCAGGCGAGTCTGAAACCTAGCCCAGATACAGTCATTCAGACTGCTTATCTTTCACACTGCTTGAACAGATTCTTCAGAATCCTTTGGTGCCCCACATCCCCTTCTGCTCTCATATGTCAAAACTGGATCAGTCTGCTACACATACTGGCAAACCAGGGCAGGGGGCAGGCCTGGTGGGGGTTGTTGTGGGTCGCTCCGACTAGGCTGCAGCCCACATTGGTTTGTGCAAGTATGTGATGGGCAGAACCAGGCTAGATTGCAAACACCCATTGGTTCCAGTGAAAGACAGGGATGGAAACAGAACCAACCCAGCAATTGCAACCACCAGCTGATTGGGTGATGGACTGTGCTGGGCCCTGTGCTTGCTAGTACACACAAGAATCTGGTCTGGGAACACCTCGGACAAGGTTTCTTTGGGGATCCCCCCAATCGAGCTTCCGGACTCAGGACCCTAACCATGAAAAGACAGAGGACAGAACAAGTCAATCAATCACCTCAGCTATATGTTGGCAGTGAAAAACTGGGCAAAAGGAGACTCTGATGGACTGTGTCAATCAGTGGATTCTTCAACGACCTCATTGTGCTTGGAGTGGTGAGAGTGGCAGCAATTCAGAACTGTTGAACTATCAAAACCACTTGAGCAAGACCCTCGGAGCATGCCCCACATCCGGGACCTGGGGTTGGTGGGAGACTGGGTGGGGCTTCTCCCTGAAAATCCCCTTTTACATCAGATATATTAAGGAAACAATACGGAACTAATCATCTTGCCCATCTTCCTGTAGCGTGTGAATCTTTTTACCCTAATTATGTAAAGATTGTCAAATAAATAAATAAATAATAATACAAAAGGAGTCCTTTTGTGAAACTTGCCTTGTGTTCGAATTAAAATTCAAAGGATCCTGTTTTCTAGTCTGTAGTACATCTACATCCGTTAGAAGGAGTACATTTACCTCAGTAAGAGCTCTGGGGCAAGCATTACCACCCAGACGACTCTCTCCCCTAACGAATACGCATACTACCCAAAACAGTAATCCTTGGTAAGGAGAAAATCTAAAGAAGTGTTTGTAAAAGCTGAAAATGACCATATTTATAGTGAAGAATTACAAAAATCCCAGGCTAAGAGTTATAAAATTCTCAGAAATTTTTCAAGTTTGAGGAATACAAACAGAAAAGAAAGCCTTCTCCAGTAAAACCGAAATAATTTATTTCTGCCATTTTTTGCCTAATTTTAGAATATATGCATGATGATAAGAGAAAAGCTACCAGTTTTTCTTTATACAAACTGCTGTCTAGCTCTTTTCCTGGTATGCGGAATAATATCTTGCAACATTTTGTATTGACTGCTATTACTGAAACGATCTTTTATGCTTTGAAAACCCCTGTATAATTATACAACACTTTTCTTTAAACTTGTAAGTTTTCTTGTTCTGAAATCCGCTGAGAGAAACCAAGTAGCTACTGTCACTTATGATTAGTGTTCACCTGTATCGGTCATCATTCCTTTACTTTTATTGAGTGTCTTTATATTTAACGTGTGTGCCCTGGAGACCACAGAGTCGAGTCTCGTTTTTAACTAGTGTCTTGACACCATTCGCATTTGAAGTGATTATTGACAAAACTGCACAAACATCTACCTTATCTGTTGCTGTGCTCCACTTGTTGCCTTTGTTCCGTGTTCCTATTTTTCCCATACATTTTCTACATTTGGGTTTTAACTAAACAAGTGTATAGATGGTTCCGCTTATATTTAATATGGCTTCATCTTTTTTCTTGGCCTAAAATCATAGTAAAGAAAATTTTAAGTGTTTCTTGGAGGCTGCAATATACAATCAAACTCTATTTCCAAATAATCCACAGTAATAAAACATCCCTAATGACTTCTCAGCCCTGTGTTGTTATTACCAGTCACCTCCCTTACTTCCAAGCAGGTCCAGCATACACACGGGGTGTATTACATGAGTACTGGGTAGGAGTCCCAGCTGTTTCATTCCACTCCAGCTTTCGCTCCTGTGACTGGGAAAGCAGAAGATGTCCCAGTGCCTAGGCCTGTTAGCCACAAAGGAGATTCAGTTGGATATCCAGGCTCCTGGCTCAGTCCCAGGGACTATGGCCATTTGGGGAGTGAATCAGTAGGTAGAAGATCTCTCTCTCTCCCTCTCTCTCTGCCTTTCAAGTAAATAAAGCTTCGATAGAAGTACAAACATATGTATATATGTCTGTATACATATATATGTATAAATGTGTATGTTTGCACATATATACGTGAGCACATACATAAATGTATAATTACATCGTTGCTATTATTATTTAGAATGACTACCTGTAAAAAGCAAAGTAAAAAAAATAATGCTTTATTTTATTTTCACTTAAACCTTTCCCAATATTTCCTTCTTTCATACAAGCACACATAAAGTACTGTTTGGAGATTTCTTCAGGAACCTGAATTAAATGGTAAGTTTATTTTGGTATGAACTCATAGCTTACTGCAATACAAATTTTCCATGAAAAATCTGAAGGCACTTCATGAGTGAATTTCAACTTTATTGCACTAAAGTACACGTATATTAAAATTCTACTTTACCCTTGCATAGTGTTTTCTCACCTCTATTATTTCCATTCTCGTCGATGAACTTAACATTTCTTGCAAAGCAGGTTGACTGGCACCGATTTCTCCCTATTTATTTTGGTTTTATTATTTTTTTTTTGGAAGAAAAGTGTTTATTTCTCCTTCAGTTCTGAAGGAAAGCTGTACAGGACACACAATTCTAGATTGGTGATTTTTATCTCACCACTCTCTCCTTTAATAAAAGAAAAAAATGCCAGTGTTCAACGTCCAACATTCCTGCCATGTCTGACTTTGACTCTGTTTTTTCAGTCTCTTCAAAAATGTGGTTTCTGTTTCTTAATATGTCATATATTTCTTGTTCTTAAAAGGTGAAGATTATGTATTAGGGAAACAGATTTACAGCAAATAGACCTTTAGTAATCGTGGCAAGGTGTGGAGAGTGAAGGGGTTCTGTAATCTACAATGAGGCTCCCCGCTCAGCTCCACCCCGCCCACCCTGGGTACCACAGGATGGCTCCATAGACGAGGAGGCGTGGCTAGTCCCCTTCCCCACACAGATTAGGAATGGGCAAAACACCAGAGCATCAGGGTCCTGTCAAACTCTTTCTTACAAGCACAGATCTTGACAGATGGTTCCTCGGTATTTAAAATCAATTATTTTCCCTCTCTCCTGTTGCAAACAGGAGGAGTTTCTGAATCTGTTTTGTTTCTTTGTTTTGAAAACCTAGTCGGGTTTCTGGAAGTGAAACTCAAAGATCTGTGTTACGGCCTGCCCACCCCATTACTAAATCTCCCTAGTATTTTAAGTTTTAGACTTGCTGACCCTGAGCCCTTAGCAATTCGTCAGTGACAGTTCAGTTTCCCTGACGCACCATATCGGGCTCCTGCAGGAATGTTTCCTTCTGGGTTTCTTCTGTGGTAAATTATGACTCTGTATCCACCTGCCTGTCCACATATTTCTGAGAGTAGTTCTCTGTCCTACGAGCTCAGTTATTTATCTGTGAAGTGATGTTGAGTTTCAGCTTTGTTCATGTCGATTTTATTCAGCTATTTACTCCTTGTTAGGATGGCGTATCAATTTCCAAGTTCTTGCCATGTCAGACTGGATGAATAATCTTTGGAAGAAAAGCTTTGTTACAGAGAAGTAACAAATTAAGATTTTGAATTGGTGAAATGCTCTCTTCCATGGCTGAACTTGATCCCCAGGCTTTTAGCATGAATTGTCTTCATGTTGGGGCTTGTTTGAAAGTCAACTGGCTCAACAGTCATAAATACAGAAGATATGAATGAAGGTGAGCCCACACCCCTGAAGCCTCTGATGGAGCTTTATTGGGGCTCCCAGTATTTCTTAGCTTATACTTCCTTTACAAAAATTAACTCACTAGGATTTTAAGCGAGTAACAAGACTGCCACTGCAGCTAACACCCAAATTGCACTCTCTGTTCTTAAAGATTTTGCAGGAACTCACAGGTCCAGTTCAAATAAACTAACACCCAATCCTTCCTTAGGCTGCACTTACTGAGTATCAATCAGAGTTCCACTCCTGAGCTTGCCATGCACTGCTCATTCGCAATCTGAATCTTTAGATTCCCTTCTGGGAGCCTGGGACTTGAGCGTTCCTTGTCTGGCTCCTTGCTCTATACTCTGCAATAAGACCTTTTTCAACCGTCCTCTGGCAATGACTGACTTGCTGTGTTCCAGGTGATAGGACCCAAGTTTGGGGTTCTAGAGAAAGTCCTCCAGTTCTGGGGGTGTTCCACAATATGAACAAGGACCTAGGAACTGCTTCGAAATGTCTGTGTTTAGCATCACTCATGAAGGAATAACTGTAACAGGAAACGTCTCCTTAACAATAAGATTTTATACACAAAGCACAAAGAACTGAGCATCAAGAGCCAGAAGAGGGCTAACCAAAACAAAATCAAAAGTCACTGTAATCATTTTTGGGAGGGGAGCGGGCAGAGAGGTTGTTCAAGGCATTTTGCTTGTTGACTTACGAGAGGGCCAATAACATTTGCTTACTGTCAGACTGTTTTGAGAAAGTTAGCCAAAGCATTAATAAAAATATATTCAGGAACACTTCAAACGAGATCTCCCTAACACAACATCCCTGGCTCATTAGTCTCAACAAATGATGGCAAACTTCTAAGAATTTCATGGCATGATTTTAATGTATTGATCTGAATACTTCTGATTTCTTTCAGTTTCTTAATCCTAAAAAAATATTTTAAAAACATCTTCCATCATGATGTAAAAAAAAATCAACATTGTCTTAGCAACCTGTTACTTAGTAAAGGAACAAGAAAGAAAGTTTATAATTTTTTAAAGATTTGTTTATTTTTATCGTAAAGGCAGATATACAGAGAGGAGGAAAGAGAGGAAGATCTTCCGTCCAATGATTCACTCCCCAAGTGACCGCAATGGCTGGAACTGAGACAATCTGAAGCCAGGAGCCTCTTACAGGTCTCCCACGTGGGTGCAGGGTCCCAAAGCTTTGGGCCGTCCTTGACTGCTTTCCCAGGGCACAGGCAGGGAGCGGGATGAGAAGCTGGGCCGCCAGGATTAGAACTGGTGCCCATATAGGATCCTGGCATGTGCAAGGACTTCAACTGGTTTGCTATTGCGGCAGGTCCTGTAATTTTATTTTTAACCATTTCATTTTCTGTGGGCAATTTTAATTCCTCTTATATGGCAAAGCCTATTAATCAAAACATTAGGGTAATGACACAAAAACAGAGACACATGGAAGAGAACAGACAACATGGAAGCAGATGTCACACACCCGTAACTCCATCATCTTTGCAGCTACAAAGGACAGCAGTGGGACAAAGGCAGCCTTGTCCAAACAGGATATGCATGGCTCCCCACCTCTCATCCTTTGTAAAAATGAACTCCAAGTAGATCAAAGACCTAAATTTTAAAACGATTACTATAAAGTTACTAGAGGAAAAAGTAGATGTATTGCTTTGGAACTCTGGAATGAGCAAGAATCAATCTGGGAAACTGTAAAGACACAGAAAAGCAAACATATGGTGTCACATAAACAGACAGCTCAGGATAGTAAAGGCAACAAGGAAATGAAAAGACAGCCTTAGGGGTGGGAGAAAATACTTACAAAATCTACATCTGACAAGGAGCTAATATTCAGAACACTCACAACTCAACAGCAAGCACACACAGCAAAAATAAATAACCCAATCAAGTGATAAGTGTACAAAAAGGGATATAATACCACTGATTATCAGGGAAATGCAAATCAAAACTATATAAAAGGCAAAATACAAAGTGGGTTGGCTGGGGTTTGGAGAAAACCTTTACACACTGCTGCTGGGAATGTAAATCAGTATAGCTATCATGGAAAATAGTAGGGGTTGTCCTTACAAAGATAAAACTAGAACTCCTCTGTGACCCAGCAATCGTAACACTAGGTTAGACATTCTAAGGAGATTGAGTGCATCACAGAAACATGTGTACCCTCGTGTTTACTGTGGCACTCATTCATAATTTACTAGAAATGGAAACAGCCTAAGTATCTAGCAATGAATGGATAAAAACTATGTGGCACATGAATACCACTGAATACTAATCATCTATGAAAAACGAAACATGCACTTTGGTCATCTGTGACAACATGAATGGACTGAGGTGCATTAAGTAAAATAATCCAGGCAGAGAAAAACAAATATTGCAGTATCTCACTCAAATGTCAATTCTAACCAAAAAAGCAAACAGACTTCATTGAAGGTCAAAGTGGCATGGTGGCTACTGGAAGTTTGGAAAATGGGGGCTGAGAGAGGAATAGGGAATAGTTTATCACAAGATACTACGTGATGTGAAACAGGGAAATAAGTTCAGGTATTCTACCGCACGGTAGGATTAATGTCGATGACAACATAGTGTACATTTAAAACACATCAGAGGAAAGGGTCTTGAGTATTTTCACCACAAATAAATACTTGCCAAGAAATATGATACTAGATTTTCTATCTCCTCTACTTAAATAACAGGATGCTGAACTTCTGTTACTAAAGGACTGTGCTATTGTGATACAATAGGGGGAGCTGGAGAGAGGGGCAAAGCGAGGGAGGAAGTAGGAATCTCTATACCAACAGAACTGTATCATGGGAAATAAAAACAACAATGAAAAATTAAAAAATTGCAAAGAAAGATATGTTTAAATTGATTTCACATAGTATCCCATAAACATGCATATTTTTAGATGCCAACTGATAAAAGTGTAAATCATCCTTCTCCTTAGTTATTAACTATGTTCAGAACTAAATACGAAAGAAAGAAATGATTAAGACAACGTGGGCTGGTGTAATAGTGTAGCAAGTTAATCCTCTGCCTGCGGCACCAGCATCCCACGTGGGCGCTGGTTCGAGTCCCGGCTGCTCTACTTCTGATCTAGACCCCCTGATGATGACCTGGAAAAGAAGCAGCAATGGCCCAAGCTCCTGTACCCACACGGGAGACCTGTAGGAAGTTTCTGGCTCCTGGTTCCTGACTAGCCCAGCTCCTAGCACTGCAGCATTTAAGGGAGTGAAATTCCTCCTCTCTGTAAGTCTGACTTCTCAAAAGATCAGTAAATCTTTAAAATGAAAATATCAAGAAAGTAATTTAAATTCATCTGAAAATCTGATTTTTTGCAGGTAAAATTCTTGAAAAAAAAAAGTTCATCCAGATTATCAGGATTGAATGTTACTGATTTGCAGTTAGGCCTAAGCTTAATTAGCATACCTGGGTTTGTTCATTTGTTTTTCACTCAGGTTGCTACTGTTCAGCAGGAAATGCTCTGAGCGAGAATATACTGGAACATATCCGCAGGTCAATCAATGTTAGCTGCTTTATAGAACACATAAACATGGTGACAGAAATAGTATTTCATACGAGGCAAAAAAAATGTAATTCAGCTTTGTGGAGCTCCCCACATCTGGTGGTGCTTGACAGTGAAGTGCAGTGGCTCCTGGGTACCCAGCAGCAGTTCTGCAGCACCCATCGTGTTTGAGAGCAATGGAACACCAGGGTGTAGACCAGGAGATGGGTTATTTTAGGCATCAACATGTCTGGATTAAGGGATAGTCAGAGAACCAGAAAAGCACTGTGGCTATGCATGTCTATATAGGTACATGGAGAGGTTCGGTGAGTGAGTCAGTGCACACAGATGGTGAGAGTCATGCAATCAACCAGAAGTCTTGGAGGCAATAAAGGGAAAGAATTTCCTTACTCTTTTTCCTGGAGCTGAAGCCTTCTTTGACTCAGAACTGCACGTTCTCCAGCCTGGTGACTTCAGGACTTCACTCACTGGTCCTTGGGCCTTTGACTAAGAATTACACTTTTGGCTCTCCTGGTTCTAAGGATTTGCTAAGCCATGAGCAACCAGCTTACAGGCAGCCTGAGACTTAGCTCGAGTAATCACACTGATCTCTTTATTACTTCCATAATAAACCTCCTGTTATCTATACGTATATTTCCGATTGGTTATGTCTATCTGGAGAACCCCAATATAAGGTCTGTAACTTGATAATGTTTATTGCTATAGTATAAGTATAACTTGGCCCCGGAAGTCATGCAGCACTTTACAGAGTCATGAGTGAATCCAAATAGGGTATTTAAAGGTGGGGCCTGGTGAGAGAGGTCTTTAGGTCATTAGTGGTAGCCTGTTAGAAGGTATTTTGTGACTGTTAGACAAGAATCAGGCTGGGCCCAGGCGTTCTTCCTGCCTCTTGATTCACCGTGTGACACCTCCTTAACATGAAAGTGCCCTGTCTTGGCTCTCTCCACCCTGCACAGATGATGCCAAACAAGGGAGGCTTACACGTATTAGACTTGAAGCTTCAAAACCGTGAGCTAAAGAAACCCTTTTTACTTATCAAGTGAGTCACCTTACCATACGGAAAAGCTGAGCAGTATACTTTTCTGTCATATTCTTCTTCTATTTTAACGTTCCTTTAATTTGTCTATCACAGAATATTAGGAATGAATAAGATCTATCATTGTTATGTATATCCATTTGAATTTTAAACATTTTTGCGTCATGCATCCGATAATACAGTGCTTAGTTGGAGATGCCATATTTCATAAGTAACAGCAGCCTTGAATGAAACTGTCTTTGAAGTGCCAAGTTTTAATACCCAATTTCCTATATTTGGCAGTGACTAATATACACTGTTACTAAAATGCTGGGTTTTTATTTTTTGGTGGATCTTAACAAACAATATTAGTTTAAAATACTAAAATAAGAATGCATTTTGAAGAGTTTGAATATAATAGTGGTAAAAAAAAAGGGGGGGAATTAAAGCTAAGGATGGTATAACATGTGGGTGCAATTTCCTGTTCTGTCTGTTTCACTTATTTATTCATTTTTATTGGAAAATCAGATATACATAGAGGAGCAGAGAGAAAGATTTCTGTCTGCTGATTTACTCCCCAAGTGGTTGCAATGGCCGAAGCTGAGCTGATCCAAAGCCAGGAGCCAAGAATTTCTACCCGGTCTCCCATGTGGGTGCAGGGTCCCAAGGCTTTGGGCTGTCCTGACTTCTTTCCCAGGCCACAAGCAGGGAGCTCGGATGGGAATCAGGACTGCTGGGATACGAAGCAGCTTATGTGGGATCTCAGCACATGCAAGGTGAGGACCTTAGCCGCCAGGCTACCTCACTGGGCCCAACTGCTCCACTTCTAATCCAGCTCATGGCTATTGGCCTGGGAATACCAGGAGGTCGTTTAAGTATTCAGGTCCTTTCCACCCAGCTGGGAGACTCACATGGAGTTTATGGCTCCTGGGTTCAGCTCTTGCAGGCATTTCAGGAGTAAACCAGTCAGTGGAAGAACCACCACCTCTTTTATTATGACCTTCGAATAAATGAATACATAATTTAACTTAAAGATTATTTTTATTTAAAAGTCAGAGTTATACAGAGAAAGGAATGAATACACAAAGGTTTTCCATCTTTTAGTACACTCCTCAAATGCACACAACAGCTTGGAGTCTGGGGCTGCTTCTAGATCTGCCATGTGGGTGGTAGAGACATAAGAACTTTCGCCATCCTCTCTGCTCCATTCCCCAGGGCATTGGCAGGAAGCCGGATGAGAAGTGGAGCAGCGGGGACACGAACTGCCACCCATTTGGGATGTCAGAGTTGCAGGCGGCAGCTGAACGTACTATATAGTAACTGGCCCCAGAAATAACTTAGTTAATATAAACAGAAAATTATCTAGCCCTGAAGAGCTTATTCTCTGATATCTGAACAAAGTATTTCTTTAGATGATAATTTTACAAGGTAGACTACTCAGGAAAATTTACTTCAGAAAAATGTTGTCAAGTTCCAAACCAGGAATGAATCAAAGCCATTTATAGTAAGGGTTTGGGCGAGTCTATTTTTAAAAAGGTGATTCTTGGGGCCCTATCGGGTTAAGCATCTATGGTAATGGCATCCCATACGGTTATGAGTTCTGGTCCTGACAGTTCTACTTCCAATTCAACCCCCTACTGATGCATGTAGGAAGATGGCCCCAATGCCTGGGCACCTGCACCCATGTGGGAGCCCTTGAGGAAGTTCCAGGCTCCTGTCTGTCCTGGCCCAGCCCTGGTTGATGAAGTTATTTGGGGAGTGAGTCACTGTATGGAAGATTCCATCTCTATCTCTTCTCCTCTCTCTGTAACCCTACCATCCAAATGCATTATTTTTTCAATTTACAAAGTTATTCCACAGTTCCCTTCACAAGTACTCTCCCTCCAGGAAATAATCACCTTACCATTGTCTTGTGGGTGAAGATTCTAAAATATGAGTTTTGGGACACCACCAACTTTGAGTCAATTATAGTGTGCTGATGAAGAATGAGGCAATAAGGCCTTAAACGGTCTACTTTTGGAATGACATCCCTCAATAAGGAAGTTATACTGTTAATAGGGTTAAAACTATATTATTAAAAGTATCCTTTTCTTAATAATATTTTGATATGTGCTAAATAAATTTTCATTAAACTCAAAAAGTCCTATGAAGCACTGAAAAACACTCCTTCATGAGAAATTTTTCAAAAATTAAAAATAGCTTTGAGTAGAAGCCCAACTGTCTCCATGTGCAGAATATGAAAGCAGGATACCCTCTAAAACATTAATAATCATACTAATTCAAAAACAGAATTCATACTTACTTTCAATGGTTTCAGTCCTAGACTATTATTTCTAACCAGTAGCTAACAACTAAAATCAGCTTTTACATTATTTATGTGCATGTTAGAAACATCATCATACCTGGTTAAATTCTGTTATCATATATAAGACAGTTTACCCTCATAAAGGTTTATAATACAGAATTAGAAAAGCCACACTTTCCTTGCTGAAAAACAACAGATGTGGTACGCTCATTCGCCAGAGAACATAAAGGCTTTCCCCTAGAAAATAAACCTCCATTCCAAAGAAGTGCAGAAATCATCCTTGCAAATGTTTATGAAGACCAATCAAGTGTGGGGAGGAAGGGGCCTGCAGTTTCCACCACCAAGTCCTCTGAAAGGCCCTGTGAATTCTTCTGCCTCAACTTCCTACACTATGAGTCTTGTGGAATTAAGGGAGAAGAGTTTGTCAGCTGGCACCCTTGTCCTGTTGGTCCAAGGTTTTCCTTACAGAGCATTAACATGCTGTCACAGTGGGTCTCACAGCATCTTTTGCTTCTATGGCCACAGGAAAGCCACTGAAGGATGGTGCCTTGATGTAGCAGCTGACATAGCACAGCTCAAGCAGGCTTGTTCTAGGTGGCAGCTAAGAAAAAGGGACTGGAGGTCTAGAGACAGGTAGCTAGGACAAATTGTGTACTAAATAAAAACTCTGTAGTATATTCATATACAAGAATACTATGCAGCAATTAATAAAAAAAGTTGTAAGTGAAGGGCCCAGCATGAAGGCTCAGTGGCTAAAATCCTCCTTTTGCACGCACCCACTGGGATCCCCTACGGGTGCTGGTTTGTATCCTGGCTGCTCCACTTCCCATCAAGCTCCCTGTTTGCGTCCTGGATAAAAGCAGCCTTAGGACCCTGCACCCTTGTGGTAGACTTGGAAGAAGCTTTTAGCTCCTAGGTTTGGATCACCTCAGCTGTGACCACTGCTGAGAAGTGACCCAGCAGATGGAAGATCTTTCTCTCTGTCTCTCCTTCTCTTTGTAAATCTGCCTTTCCAATAAAAAAATACTTTAAAAAGCTTATTTGCATAGCCAATACCCTGGAAGAATCCTCAATGTTCAATGCTTGGTAATAGAAGCCTTACATAATTGTAGGCAAAACATATGTTTCTATTTTTGTAAAAATGAAGGACACGTGAGATAAAGAAACAGAATAGTAGTTCTTTCTTAAATGCAAACAAAAACTATAAAGGAAGAGATATTCGGCAACTGATGGAACATTTTATGTCTGGGGCAGATTGTACTGCACAAGGGTGTACATTTATTATAATTCAGTACATAAGATTTTAGCATTTCCTTGAGGGTGAAGTTTATATCAAAAGTAACCAAATATGCATCATGTTTATACAATGGATTATGATTAATCAGGAAGGAACTATGGTTTCTTCCTTCTATGGAACTATGGCACAATACAGTATGACACCAGGGTTTTTACCTTATAAACATTCTTAAATGCTTATTTTAATCTAATTGAAAGACAAAGAAACAGCACATGAATGAGAAAGAGAGGGAGAGAGTGAGTTGCTGGAGATGCACTGACACCTTCTATTGGTACGTTCATTCCCCATGTGCCCTTAAGAATCAGGGCAGGGCTGGGCAAGACTGACACCAAGAAGCAAGAACTCTGCCTCAGTTCCCATGTAGGCGGCAGGGCACAAGCAGGTGAACTGTCCTCTGCTGTTTTCCAAGATGCATTGGCAGAAAGTAGAGTAACCGGTATAGAAACCAGCACTTCAACATGGGACGTGGCAGGTAAACTCACTATTCCTCAATTCCTGTCCTAATACAGGTTTTATAAAACGATGCAGGATGGGCAATGCTAATTTTTGATTTTATGCATATACACACACACACATATATATACAAATTATAATATTGGGCAATTTTCTATGATTACATTTTCCTTTCCTTAAAAGACTGGGTGGTATAATTCTCTGATGGAAATTCCTTCTTGGGCAAGTAGAAGAGGACTTCGGAAGTGTCAATGATGTGGTAGTGTAGCAAGCTAACCCTCTCCCCTGTCATACCACTATCCCATATGGGCGCCAGTTCTTGTCCTGGCTGCTCTACTTCTGGTCCAGCTCCCTGTCTGCTGCCTGGAGAAGCAGCAGACGATGGTCCATGTCCTTGGGACCCTCCACCCTCATGGGAGACCTGGAAGAAGCTCCTGTCCCGGCTTCAGATCAGCTCAGCTCCGACCATTGCAGTCATCCTACGGAGTGAACCAGCGAAGGGAACACCTTGTTTCTCTGTAAACTCTGCCTTTCAAATGAATAAATAAATCTTGAAATAAGAAGAGCCCATTAAAAAGTTTTTAGCTTTTATATTTTTATATTTCTCTAATATTTTAGTGGAAAATGCACTAATTCAGTGTCTGTTAATTAATTATTTAAGAACCAAATACAAGAAATGCAGCTTGCTACTGAAATTTCATGTTTACATTAAAGTATATGGTTATAGTCGAATGCAATTTAGTATGTGACAGTTTGTCCTTTTCTCCCAAATATTTTCTTACTTTGTTTAAAATAAATAAAAAAGAGGGGCAAAAAGGGAAGACAAAACACGGTAAAATGCAAAACCAAGAAACAGTTCATGTGTGCTCAAAAGATGTCTATAATTCTTGGAACTCATTCTTTTTGATTCCTACAGGTGGTTCTGAAGTAGGAAGGTGCAGGCATCATGCATATTTAGCTACAAGTTCATTTAGACATTTGATTATGTGTAAATACATATATATGTATGTACAGACCTATATTATAAAGAGAATGATATATATGCATGGATTATAAAGAGAATTATATAACAAGGTTTTGAGGAAGTGTACAGCAAGATGATTCTTCAGGAGGAATAAGCCACTTGGATTTTCTAATATTACTTTTAATAAAACAATATTCAATACACACTGTTTTAACTGAAAATCAAGATTTATGAAATTTTTTCTATAGAATATGTCTATTTATTTAGACATTAAGCTACGAAACTGCAGAAAATCTGAAATGTAACAGTAAACACCTATGGCTGCATTTCCCCAGTAAGACACTGCTAATATTGATATGGATTTTCCTGTTCATTTCCAATGCTATTTGTAATTATATAGCGGTTCAAGTTAGGATTCTATATTTTAGTTTGCAGTGCTAGGTAAAGAACTCTCTCCTCACACTAAGCAACACATTCAGTGATTGTCTAAGATTTCAACTGTGGATTTACTATGGCCTGCTAAGTCTGCTCCTCTTAGCTCTGTCCAACCCTTGCTTTACGTTCCTGTGGATTCCACATAACCTCGTCCTTATCACTTCCTCTGCCCTTGTCTCTAAGGATGGCCGGCCATTTTCCTGGTTTTCTTCCTTCCCCTCCCGCTCCCCTTCCAGTAACACCCCCCTCTTCCTCCTCCGTTCCACTTCCCTTCCCTTTCCTTTCCTGTCCCTCCTCCCCCAAGAGATTTATTTATCTTTAATGGAAAGGCAGACCTACAGATACAAGGAGAGACAGAGAGAAACATCTTCTGTCCACTGGTTTACTCTCTGAGAGGCCAGGTGGCTGGAGCAGAGCCAGTCTGAAGCCAGGAGCCAGGAACCTATGCCAGGTCTCCCATCCAAAGGCAGGGTCCCAAGGCTTTGGGCCTTCCACCCCTGCTTTCCCAGGGAGCAGTCAGGACACAAACCAGCGCCCACATGGGATGTTAGCGCTTACAGGCAGAGGATTAGCCAGTTGAGCCATCACATCAGCTCCTGGAGAATTATTATATCAATATAAAGTAGAATTTTGTTTCATACCGGAAGGAACATGAGTATAAACATTTAAACAAGACAACGCACAAACAGAAACCAACATGAAAATAACGACTCATTTTGGTAAAATCTGACAAATCTCCCCCGCCCTGCTCACTGGTCCTCAAATTTGACAAATCTTATATTACAAGTGAAGTGCCTGGGATGGAAGCCTGGTAGCCGCAGTCCTTGCCTTGCATATACCGGGATCCCACATGGGCGCCGGTTCTAATCCCGGCTGTCCCACTTCCCATCCAGCTCCCTGCTTGTGGCCTGGGAAAGCAGACAAGGCCGGCCTAAAGCCTTGGGACCCTGCACCCGCATGGGAGACCCGGTAGAAGCTCTTGGCTCCTGGCTTCAGACCGGCTTGGCTGGCTTCAGTTCAGCTCTGGTCACTGCGGCCACTTGGGAAGTGAACCAGTGGACAGAAGCTCTTTCTCTCCTTATCTCTGTAAACCTGTCTCATAAAAAAAAACACAGCTTTTTCAAAAATTAAAAGTGAAAATGCTGTTAGCCAACTATGTTTCTTGTAAATATTGAAGTGGTTTCATAAACATGATGTTATGAAATGACATGATCTTTATATGAATAAGTTACAGAGAGGCTAAATCACATAGGAATTTGAATGTTGCTTCAAATGTCACTTGGCTGTCCCATCTGTCACAACAGTGAGTGAAGGAATTGAACAGTAGGTTACAGTTGCAGTGGAAATGACATGCAGCCTCAGAGCTATCACTCTGATAATAAGATTTAGATCCATCAGAGTGAATTTAGAAAGGCATCAGCTATTTGATATCCTAATAACCAGAATGTTGGAAAACCCTGAAGCTTCACTCTGAAGCAATAAAGGTAGTTCTCTTAGGAAATACAAGCTAGACAGACATGAGTTACCAGAAACAAACATGAGGTAACCAGGACACCAGCAAAAATTCAACTTGTACATTTACACTCATCTGACTCAGGAGCTCTCAGTCTCCAAAAGCAAGCGCCTGAATTTCAACACACTACAATATACAACACGCAAAGCGATGCAGTTACCATATAAGGAAGACGGGGGGGCAGTTATAAAACATAATTCTGAGAAAGAGTTCGGAACTGAAAAAAACACAGATTGCATGACTCATAAATTACTGAATTCAGTGTCCTAATCACTTTTTAAACCCAATTAAATCTTCCCAGTAACTGGATTTGTGAGAATGCTCATCTTTTCCATGTAAGCTGGTTTCAGTTCATTCATTAACAGTCAGCTGCGAATGTGGGCGAGGTGTTCCATAAAAGGTGCTTAAATTATACAGAAGGAAGGCAAGGTCCTCTCCCAGCTTCAACCCAGGACATATAAGAAGCCGAACAGGAATCTCACACAAAAGAGCAAAAAGCCACAGAGGGGCTGGTGTTTCGGCAAAGCAGAGGAAGCAGCTGGCTCGAGGCTGGCATCCTAGGTGGGCACAGGTTTGTGCTCTGGCCGATCTGCTTCTGATCTGACTGCCTATAACGGCCTCGCAAAAGCAGTGGAGGAGGGCCCAAATATTTGAGACCCCATCCCCAAGTGGGAAACTGATGGTTCCTGAATGCCGCCTCTCCAGCACCGGCCATTGCAGCCATATGGGGAGTGAACCAGTGGAGGGAAGATCTTTCCCTTTCTCTAACTCTGGCTTTCAAACAAATTTTTAAACACACACACACATGCACACATATGTAGAAGAAAACAAAACCAAAAAAAGCAGCAGCAACTGGAAAGTAAGAGGTAACAGGAAATAGATTGCATTCATCTAAAAAAAAAAGTGGATTCATTTTTACATCATTAAATACAATGGAAAAAAATAAAGTCCCAGAGTAAAATGCCATCAGAAAAACTGAGTAGAAAGTACAATTAGTGGTTTACTAAGTACTTATACTTTTATGAACTATACTTTCTTAGTTATCCAAGAAAACATTTGTCTACTTGGAAGTATACTTGTTTCTCCATATGTGCAATTAATTTGATGTTTGAAATATGAACAAATCAATACTTTGGAAGATACTGCCCTATCTGCAAGGTTTTAAAAGTGTACGCTTCAAATTGCTTGGCGAAATTTGAGGATCTCCCAGTGCTAGGACCCCGTGGAAGTCCTTCTGGGCAGTTAGGCGGTCACAGTGTCGCGTTCCCTTGTTCATATTCCAAATGTGACACAACCGTGAATCCCACGAGCGCATTTGCAGGTTTCACACTGAATATATTTTCCAAGTTTTGTTTGTAGCTTGTTTTAGCTTTATGTCCTGATTGAATAAACACATGCTCATACTGAAGTGATTTGCCTGATAAATAAGCTATTTATTTAAAAAAAAAAAAGACTTAAGATGCAGCTTAACAGCTACAGTGAGAAAAAGAAGTTGAAAATATGAATTCCTTACACTGGATGTACTTCCTATCACGGAAGCCAATTTGAACAAAAATGAGAAGATAAAGCAGCAGTTGCATAAAGGGATAACTATAGGCTCTGAAGGTCAATCATAACTTTTCAAGCAGTTGTCGATGTTTTGTTACCATGAATAAGAACTTTACATATATTTACTTTTGTTGAAAACCATTTATTGCCATTCATAATAGTTTACATTGTTGAGAAGATATAGTTAAAGCAATGTTTATCATCTACTGAAATATAACTCCTGCTTTCTCTTTATTGTTCATGAGAATATTATATATTATATATATTGGGCCTGGCGGCATGGCCTAGCAGCTAAAGTCCTCGCCTTGAACACGCCGGGATCCCATATGAGCGCCGGTTCTAATCCCAGCAGCTCCACTTCCCATCCAGCTCCCTGCTTGTGACCTGGGAAAGCAGTCAAGGACGGCCCAAAGCTTTGGGACCCTGCACCTGCGTGGGATACCCAGAAGAGGTTCCAGGTTCCAGGTTCCCGGCTTCGGATCCATGCAGCACCAGCCATTGGCAGTCATTTGGGGAGTGAATCATTGGACAGAAGATTTTCCTCTCTGTCTCTCCTCCTCTCCATATATTTGACTTTGTAATAAAAAGAAATAAATCTTTAAAAATATTATACATATTAAAACATTCTAGTTCTCCTCTACCTTTCAGGAATTTTCTCATTAAGCAAATCAGGGCATAAGTGTGATCGACTTTTATACCACTTTCTGGAGCTTACATGAGAAATTTGTTTTATATAGGATAAGTTATAATTTAGTGGATTGTGAACTTTACATTAATTATTGGACACATTTTTAAAGATATGAAATTTGATGATTGAATTCTTTTATTAGTGATTATTTTATTATTATTATTATCATCATTTTATGATACAGTTCCATGGGCTCCTGGCATTTCCCTTATCCCAGCACCAATTCACCCCCCAGCCCCCCACCTAGTTCCTCTATATCATTACTAAAGTATAGTTCTTCATACACAGTCATATGTTCATCATTGTTGCATGGACAATGGCAGAGAGTTCAGCATCCTATTGTCAAGATATAGTAAATAGTTTCATTGCAAGTCCGTCTTTGGCAACAGAGATGCATACTACATTGTATCCTCACATCTGGATATGTTAGTCTCCATTTTCCAGTTATTGCACAACCCCTTAAATGAAAAGTCACAATACAAAACCAATAATAGAAAGAAAAATAGAAGTTTACAACGCTGTGAAGTTGAATAACATGTTACTAGATTAGACAGTCTCCATTACACAGCTACTATACATCCCCTTAAATGAAAAGCCACAAAACAAAATCAACAACAGGAAGAAAAAAGAAATTAACAACACCATGAAGTTAAATAACATGCTACTGAATGATTAATGTGTCGCTGAGGAAATGAAAATTAAAAAGCTTCTTAAAGAAAATGATGCTACTGTATGATCTATGAGTCATTGGATAATGTAATCAGAAGAAACGGTTTTGAAGAGATGCAACTAACAAAGACAAAAACATCAAAATCCATGAGATATAGCTTCCACTGATTTTTTTTTTTGGTTGGTGAAATGTGTCTTTTCTAGACAGCAAATAGATGTGTTTTGTTTTTTACTCCGGTCTACTAATCTATGACGTTTGATTGAGCTTAAGCCAATTACTTTCAGGGTTAATAAGTATGGGTGATAATTTGGTCTGTCATTTTAGGAACGGGTTGTTCATTGGTTTAGTCTTCTGTTGTCATTTTTCTGGGATGTTCTTCCTATTTGCCTTTGGTTTTGTTGGGTGCTATTCCTCTCCTCTGTCATGAGAACATCTTTAGGTGGAACAAGTTGCTCATGAACTGGTATCATATGGGATGTGGGGAGTTGACAGCCTTACTCACTACACCAGAATGCAGATCTCTGGGTTACAACTTCAACAAGATGCTTTAGTTTTTCTTTGCTATTATAACAACATAAATAAGTGGGGTTATTTACAAAGAGCTAAAATTTACGTTTTATGTATGTGAAGATTGCCAAGGCCAAGGTCATGGCACTAGCATTGGCGTCTGATGAGGCCTGTTTTCGGCCTCCAAAGTGGTGCCTTACTTCTACATCAACACGTAGTTGGGATGTGCAAGTGTGAGCGAGGGCACTGGCAAGCCTTGCATCATTTGCAGATTTTTCCACCTTTCCCCACAAAACTTCCATGGTATCAAAAATGCAGGAAAAGATGGCAAGTTTGTCTTTATGCCAAAAAGATAAGTGGACACTATGTCACAGTAACACCTATTTAGTAATTCCTATGTGTTAGGCTTAGTACTAAGCACATTTACATATCACATAAAATTTAACTGACACCGCAATTAGTAGTAACCCTGTCGTGGACTGAAGATTGCCTTCTAAAGTTCATGTGCAGGGTACTTCAAGTTGGGACTTTGGGAATAATTGGGTTTATAGTAAGCCATGAGGGTAGAATATTCATGTTGGGACCGATGCCTTCTTATGAGGAAGAGGAATCCTTTTTATAATCTTTCTCCTCCATCCCTTTCTTCCCCTATTGACACACACCAAGGAGTGTTCTTGTGAACACAGTGAGAAGGCAGCTGGTAGACCCACCAGGAAACAGGTCCTTCATGAAGAACTGAGTCTGCCGGTACTTTGATCTTGAACTTCTTGTGTCTCCGGAACTATGAGAAACAAATATCTGTTGAAGCCACTGATCCTATGGTACTTTTCTTTTTATAGCTGCTACCTGAGCAGAGGAAGATAATCCCCACTGTACATACTGAGGATACAGAGGCTCAAAGTGATTGAGTAAGGTTAAGCTCAAAATAATGTGCTTGAGTCATAGCTCTGCTGACTCCAAATCAGAAACTCTGAACTACTTCCCAATGCTGAATCCATAAAATTTAATACTACGCTCCTAAAGAAATACTATTTTTTTTAATCACTATTATCTGTGTCTTTCCTATAACCCATAATCTTTTACTTGCCCCAAGTAATATTCACCTACTGCAGAGCATGTTTCAATAGCTAACAGGTCTGCCAGCATTTACCTGGTACCCACATTCTCTTGAAGGACCATTGAAATCTGTAAGCTGCTGAAAAGTATAATCTTGGGCCCAGCATGGTAGCCTAGTGGCTGAAGTCCTCGCCTTGCACATGCTGGGATCCCACATGGGTGCCGGTTCTAATCCTGGCAGCCCCAGCTTCCCATCCAGCTCCCTCTTGTAGCCTAGGAAAGCAGTTGAGGACGGCCCAAAGCCTTGGGACCCTGTACCCATGTGGGAGACCCAGAAGAAGCTCCTGGCTCCTGGCTTTGGATTGGCTCGGCTTTGGCCGCTGTGGCTACTTGGATAGTAAAACAGCAGACAGAAGATCTTCCTCTCTGATTCTCATCCTCTCTGTATATTTAATTTTCCAATAAAAAAAGATCTAAAGATTACTTATCACTAGAAGACAGAGTGTATTTAGATGAAATACTGGGCATAAAAGAATGCAGTCAACATTTCACTAACTCCCCTACACACTGTGGTAGGAGTAATGACAACTTTGAATAGTTCTAAATGGGTCTTGCATCTCAATACATATTCATTGTAGTAATTAAGAAATGCGGACAAATAACAAAAAAGAAGGCAATATTTAGACAAAAATAGATGACAACAATATTTAAGTATAGGGGGAATCTCAAAGTTCATGAAAAAAGCATATTACTAGACACTACTTATGGTTTCATTTTTTCCATAACAATAAACCTCCTAAATACACTTTCTACACCCTTTGAAGATCCTTTTTTATTCTTTCTAGTGCTTTTTTTTTTCACTTAGCATAATGAAACCTGCCACACTCCTGTCAGTCAACTTTCTGTTACTTTCAGCCCAAATCTCACTGGCATCCCACCTTCATACTCCCTGCCTTCTAGAGGCAGTCGCCCTTGAGGTAACGTGGGCAAAGCCCTTCCAACCTTTTCTTGGCTAACACAAAATAGCAGAGCATGTGTGCGGCCACTTTTCCCCTTCACTAACGCATCACAAGAATCTCTTTCAGTTACTAGAAACTCATCAGTCTGCCCCGCCTTTTGAATCTAGATACACACAATTACATAAATAGAATGATCTCATTGCTTTTATATTTCAGATTTCTTTTCCTTTTCCTGTTGCTTGCCTGTCTTCTTCCCGGCTCCTTGTCCTGCTTCTCCTTCTTATTTCGGCTGTATTCTTACACTGTGCCTTTCCGTTCCCTCTGTGAGCTCTGTCCGTCTCAGTTTACCACGCTGCCCTCTGTACAATCTCCTCTGCCTCTGGTGTTCTGTGATGGAGATCACCCACATACATCATTCTCTGTTGAACAGATAAGGCTTTCGTGGGCATGGGCTACATTTTGCTAGACCAGAATAAAACTCAAAGAGGGAACTGAAAGGCTTGTTATCGATAAAGATATTTCCCTCAGAGTATATGGGCAGACATTTGGCCTAGCAATTAAGAAACCACTTGAGAACGCTTGTGCCTGACTCCTCAGTCCTCTCCAGATCCCAGCTTCCGGCTGATGTGTACCCTGGAAGGCAGCAGAGGACGGCTTACGTAGTTGGGTCACTGCCACCCATGCAGCAGACCTAGCTCGAATGACCAGCTCCCAGTTTAGGCCTTTCCCAAGCCCCAGATGCTGCAGGCATGTGAGGACTGAACCAGTAGATCAAAGCTCACACTTTCTTTCTGCCTCTAAAATAAATAAATACATAGATGATTTAAATGTGATAAATAGACAAGGCAAATATAAGGTTTCCCCATATATTCCAAAGAGATATTTTAGGAGTTTTTGAATTGCTATGAAATACGATGAACTTAAAACATGGGTTTTCTAATTTTTGTTTCTGTGGTTATCTTCAGAGAAAGGAGCAGTTGGTGTAAGTCATCAGCGAATTATGGCTCACGGGGCTATCGGGACTATGGGTTTTGCTCAGGCCATGAATGCCTGCAGAGTTCCTGGTGGCAAAGGCCGGCAATAACTGGAAATTGATAGTTAGCTCTGAGCTTCAAGCTAAAGTTTTTAAAAGTAGGTCATTACCCGCCCAAATCTTTGGTACTACAGTGGGAGGTAAGTCAGATTTCAAAAATGATACAAAATGCACTGAGTCCTCGCATCTGGATATGATAGTCTCTTTTACACAGTTACTACACATCCCTTGAAATCCAAAGCCACAAAACAAAGTCAACAACAGGATGAAAGACAGTAAACCTATAACAACAGGAATTTAAATAACATGCTAGAGGATGACCTAAGTGTTGCTAAAGAAATGAAAAAGAAAAAAAATAAATAAAATAAGATGCCTTTTGAAGCAACCAATGCTAAATGTATGACCTGCTATCTCTGAAGAAATTAAAAAAGAGAAAAAGAAAAAAAATTGAAGAAATGACAATAAAGACAAAAATATCAATTCCCATGAAATGTGGTAAAACCAGTATTGAAAGGGACATTCACTTCATATCTCATATAAATGATCTATTAATGCATCTCAAGGACTTCTTAAAAAAGAAAAAATGGACAGGAAGCATGAAAAGGTAAAATTCACAGCAAGAGTAGATTTGAAATAAAAACAAACTACAAATTGAAACAAGGGAGTCATTTTTAAGAAGATGAGTAAGACAAAACCAAATGACTACGACACATATGAAAAAAATGCTCAAGCTCCCCAGTAATAAGGGAAATTCAAATGAAAACAGCAGGGAGATGCCACTTAATCCCAGTAAGAATGGACCACATAGCAAAAACTAGCAACAACACCTGGTGGTGCGAATGTGGGGGAAAGGGTACCCTATTCCACTGCTGGTGGGATTGCAGGCTGGTGCAGCCACCAGGAAGCCAGTGTGGAGAATACTCAAGCAACTGAAAACTCTCCCTACCATAGGGCCCGGCAATCCCATTCCTAGGAATATATCCAAATGATCTGATACATACACATGAGAAAATAACCTGCACCCTGTATTCACTATAACACAATCAACAATCACAAAAACACAGAAACAACCTAGATGCCCACTGAGAGAGGACTGGATAATGAACTGTGGTACACCTGCTCTATGGATTACCACCCAGCTATTAAAGAATGGAATTCTATCATCTGCATCCACATGGGCCCAACTGGAGACCATTATGCTAAGTGAAATGAGCCAATCATAAAAGGACAGAAATCGTATGTTTGCTCTAATACAAGACAACTTCAAAAACACAAAACAACAACAAAAAAAATAGAGGTAAATAAGCACACACTTGTAACTTCACAAATGAAAGATGTAATAGAGACCAGGGTGAATCAAAGAAAATCAACAAAATGCATCCATAGTAGATGGAATAAAAGCAGACTTCCAGTGAAAATCCTAAACACACCTTGGCAACAAAACATCAGACTTTGCACCACTGCCTATACCAACAGTGTCATGACTCAAGTAAAGAACAGAAAGCCGGAGTCGTTTCTTGTTCAGCTCTAGTTTCCCTCATGATACATATTTTTTTTCTATGTGATTTCTTGTCAACAGTTGCCTTGCAGTAACACACTCTCCAGCTTTTCCTGTTTGCTATCATTCTCCCACAGAACCCTTTCAACACACTGCGGGATGCCCGTGGTAAGCTACGTTTGTCTTGGGCTCTTCACATGCAGATACCTCCTTCTGCTGCCTGAAATCTTTCTTGCCCAGCACATAACAATGTCCCCTGCTGAAATTCCACTCCACCGGCTGCACATTCCTAATGGAAAAAAGGCTTTCTCAACCCCTCACAATATCTCTATGGGATGACTGCTTTCAGACCTCTGAGTAAAACAAAAAAACATGCAGAAAAGTCTCTCCAACGATGCTCACATTGCTACCGAAAAACTCTTCAGCCACTGCTGTCTTTGATCGTAACTTAAAAATATCCCAAATTTGTAAGTAGTTTCCTGTCCAATACGTACAGTCAAGGTTTAGCTCTCCAATCTGCCTTGTTGGTGGCGGTCCCTTTTAAACACCACCCACTCCCTATCCACAAAGTAGTTATCACTTCCTATTTCTAATAATTTATTGACTGAAAGAAGAGAGTCAAACTATGTATCAGCTCAAAAATATCTCCTAAACTCAAAGCAGCCTCACCATGGAAACCCCACACACCACTTAACCCAATGAATGGCCCTCCAAAAAGGCATGGAAAAGGAATCTTGTGAAAACAAAACTACCTGTAGATTTCAAAATATTTTGCACCAAAGTTGAAAGATTTTTTTTTTTAATTTGAAAAGTGGAGTAATAGAAAGGAGAGATGAGAAGGTCTTTTTTTAAAAAAATAGAATTATTTATTTTTATCAGAAAGGCAAATATTACAGAAAGAAACAGCTTCCATCTGCTGATTCACTCACCAAATGGCTGCAGCAACCAGAGCTGAGCAGATCTGAAACCAGGAATCAGGAGCTTCTTCTGAGTCTCCCATATTGGTGCAAGAGGCCAAAGGACACGAGCCGTCCTATTTTGCTTTCCCAGGACATTAACAGGAAGTTGAATCAGAAGTGGAGCAGCCAGGATCCAAACTGGCACCCCTATCAGATGCTGGCCCAGAGGACAGAAGTCTAATCTAGAAGCTATGGTGGTAGACCCTAAAGTTATCTTTTAATTGCATTTTACAAAAAATTTGTCAAGCACCCTCATGTATAACCACCTGTTGAATACATCTACCTATATATGACATCCTGCAAGCATTTAAGTCTCATCCAAGTGTCTTACTCTTTTTTTTAAATTTTGTTTTATGACACAGTTTGATGGGCTCCGAGATCCCCCCAACCTCTTCCCATACCCCTCCCCCCATGTTGGATTCCTCCACATCGTTGCAGTGGAACAGTTCATATCCAGTCCTAATTCCTTCATTGCGGGCATGTACCATGCATAGAGTCCAGCATCCTATTGTCTAAATAAATTCAACAGTTTCATTGGGAGACCATCCCTGATCTGAAAGTGTAGCTGGCGGAATGTCATACTATCCAATGTAAAGCAACAACATAACATCAATAACAATTTATAACATCATGGAGTTAATTGACATGTTGTTGAGTAACCAATATGGTAGAAATTGTAAGTTCCTAAGCACATCCTGTGACTACTTCATTGCCAAATGTCTTACTCTTACTTTACTTCCCTTCCTTTAACTATATTTAACAGCATCTCCAGCTTGTGCTGTCTGTCTCTCTGTCTCTCTGTCTCTCTGTCTCTCTCTCTCAAACACACACGCACACACACACACACACACACACACACACATCTTGATCCTTTTAATTTACCATTACATCCATAACTGATAGCTATCACATTTTGGGGACTCAGAGTCCTGGCAATTTGTTCCTTAATATCATATTATTGGTTTACTCTCTTAATCTGTCTTCCCAAAACATCCTTATTCCTCTGACTATACTCCAAAACTTACATGATTCCTTCATCCATTTGCCCTTGAAACTTCTGCTAGACTGGCTTCAAGACATACAACTTTATCAACTCACGCAATGCTGTTTTCAATCGCCTGGGAATGCATAAAGCAGTCTTTTAGTTATGGATCCCACATACTTTTCCACTTTGCATGCCATCATATCTGTCTCTGTATTTAACCTTCTGCCCACACTACAAGAAGACGTAGCTCACTACAGAACAGCCAAGGTTTTCTCCTCTCTTCTGGAGTCAGGGTCTGACAGTCATGCCCGATTTCATGCCAGAACTCTCCAGAGAAAACCCCACATGGCCCTTCCCCTTGCCTGTGCACAGGCTCCTGATCCTAAAGCCTTCTAGTTGTCCTAAGATCACTACCTTTACCTCCATCTCAGTAGTAACTCTCAAAATTCCCAGATGGAAAGTCTCATGTTTTATCCCCTCACCCTAACAGACTCAACTGAATACAGGAGGAGGTCAGAAAATACTAGGTAAGTGTAACAATCAAGAATTCTGTGGTTTTATTCAACATCAACGTTTCTGCTTTCTAGAGATGAAAGGATTAAAAAGTTGATTACATTTTGAGAGAGCTTTCAAAAATTTAGTTCAAAATAATTGTGATTTTTCTCCAGAAATACAGAGAGTGTGATTTATCCCTAGGAACAATGTGATAAAGTACCACTGGAACAAACTTCCCAGGTATGGATTTGTCCCTTACAGCTCAAATAGCAGATACCACTTCAAGTTCCTCAGCTGGACTGAGCAAATGACTTCACAGGGTCCCATGTAATCCTGTGATGTGAGAATTCACATGTAACTATTAAAAGATAAAGAAAAAAGGCAGGGACTAAAATGTTCTTCACTGTTATTCTATACATTTTATTAGGTACTCTGGTTTATGCAATTTGGTTTGAGGCTGCTATACTTTATAAGTATCTAAGCTCATTTTAGCATAAAACATCCAAATAAAAAGAGTATATATAAATAATGGATAATCTTAAAAGAATCTATGCACTTTTACTAGAGCTCTGTTTTATGACTGTCATAAAATCCAGCTCAAGTCAATTTATAAATTCATTTCTCTTCAGCATAACTCACCTAAATGCTTTTTTTGAACATGTAACACATCGTTATCAAAAGCATGTTGTGGGCCTGCCATTGTAGCACAACATGTGACGAGTCTCCACTTGAAACCCTGGCATCCGACACAGAAGTGCAGGCTACTAGGTTTCTTACTAACTTCTAGCTAATACATCTGGAAAGAGAGCTGAAGATGGCCCATTACCTGAGCCCGCACCATTCATCCTAAAGAGTAGGGTAAGGTTCTTGGCTCCTGCTTTGACATGACCTAGTCCTAGCTGTTAGAGCCACTGGCGGAAGAAACCAGCAAAAGATTTGTCTTTGTCTCTTTCTCTCTCCATCAAACAAACAAATAGATCATCTATCTAACTATATGAAATAAGATTTTGTTGCCAAAGGCAGAAGACTTCATCTCCAAGGCATCACACACTTTTGTTTTTGTTTTTTGCTATTAAAGCCATAGGAGAAGCAGTGTAAACAATTCTACTTTGGGAAGCCATAGATTGCCAAGACGCAAGGCATCTGCCCGGTCCTGCCTGTCTCTAAGGAGGAAGGATCATTAAATGCAACACCACCTCCACAACTTTTATATTTATCTTGTCATCAGACTGTTTCTGTCACTTTTCCAACCATGCTTCTTAAATAACATCTTCCTTGAAAAGAGTTAAAAGGTGGACATGAAATGTTTTCTTCTTCTTTAATCATTTTAAGCCTAAAAAATACCTTTCATATCAATGTTGTATACAACTGAATAGATTCTTCAAAAATATTCCATTTATCAAAGGCAAATGGGTGAAATCTGGATATACATTTTAAAAGTAGTACCCAAATGTTCAATTTCATCCCCTAGGAAATAATTAATCATGAAGAACATGTGATGATGTGGGAAGAGAAGGTTCACTGTTACTGGTAAGGATAAATTAAATATAAAAATTTTCACATTAACAATGGTTAATATTTACTATATGCTTATTATGTACCATGTACTGTTGTAAAATTAAAACGTTACTTAACTCCCATAACTCTAAGTATTGAGTACTCTGAATACTACTATCATCTCTAATTCACATAAGATATAATACCCTGTGGTGCTGGGACTGGAAGAACAGGTGCACAGCAGAATTGGATTCATACCAAGCTCAGATGTGTGAGCCCCATGGTTAACTCCTTAACTTCTCACACTACTACCTGTGATAGCTGATTCAACGAAATTTGTGATTTACAAACCAGATAAGTAATTTAAACCACCACATGAGTTTCATCTTTTCCTTACTGCCTTTGAACTTCTTTGACTTATGAGTAATGAGCTGCATGAACTTTTATTTTGAACCATGTATCTACAGGCTATTCCACTCAACTAGTTTTTCAAGAAATGGCGCAATAGAAGTTAGGCTCGATCCTAACTATTAAGGTTAAAACCATAAAACAAGATAAAATGTTCTCCTAAGGAATTTTTACCTTCTAGTAGAAATAAGAGAACACAAATAAACACATGCAAAAAAACAGGATTTCAAGTTAAGTACTATTAAGGAAACAGGGGTCGGCAGAGCTATGAAAAAATTAGAAATATTCTCCCTGGGAAGACAACATTTAATGGAAAACACTAGTAAGCCAGTCACGTGGCATGTAAGGGAAAAGGGAAGTTAAGCTCTAACAGAATACAACTAAGAAGCAGTGGGGAACATAGCACAGCAGACGGTAAAGAGAAGAAAGGGTGGGGCATCACACAGGCACATCACTGCGGCCTCACGCACAGGGTAAGAGTGTTTTATATTTTGTCCATGGCCATGGGGACCCATACGGCACCTTAATGCGGGAGTATAACATGATCTCATTTTTTTTAAAGGCCCCATGGTTGGTAAAGATGACAGAATGTTTGAGACAATTCCAACAGTGCGAAGACACAGGCAGCAATGCTAATTAGACTAAACGTAGACAATGATGAAAAATAAACGGATTCAGTATATTCTGAAGTAGAATCATATGTGCTTGACAGAAACACACCTATTTTGTTAGACTATAGGTACTTGCCATTTCAAAGCTCCCTACTAACGATGACTCTGAAACAAGTATTTATCTTTGTTTTTAATGTTTTCACAAATGGATTAAAAAGAACAGATTTCATGTATTCCCTGGGTATAATTCTAAGAAGACAACCATACGTCTCTCCTTCCCTTCTTCTCTACTCCATCTCCTTCCTTTTTTTTCTAACTTTTTACAAAACTCACTTCCATTCTGGTCTTTAATCACAAGTGTAACGCACCACCAACCATAATATTTAGAAAGTAAAAACTAGAAAGACCACAGCCATTGATGGAGTATGTTATTTGAAAGAAGAATTTGCTCGTGTTGTTTTACTTTAGGATTTCTTCCTGCCTTTCAACCTGAACATGGGGACTGTAGCGAGGCAACTCTGCTTAATACAACTGCTCCTTGGATAAAGACTCAGGAGAAAAGACCAAAGCTATTCTGGTACTAACACTTGTTATCACCACATCATCCAGACCTTCAGCTCGGCCTAGAATAAACATCCTGAGACTACAGCTTTTGCCAGAAGATCTGGAGTCTTTAAATCAGGAATATTTTTATATACTGAAAAGTACAACTTCAATAATATTTTGGGAAAAAAAACTCCACATAAACCAGGAGATTAAAATGACTTTTCTCATCTTCTTAAAAACAACGGAATATTGTGAAAATCTGAAGCAAACATTTGTTTGCTTTGGTTTTCACAAGACAAACAAAACAAAACAAAACAAAACAAAAAAACAATGATCAATAGTTAATAATTTAAAACTGTGGTGGCAGATTGCACCAGAAACTGTATTCTACAGGATTTCCTAGAGCCTTGGGCCATTGAAATAGGCCTGTTGGGGAATATGAGAAAGAGACTGAGTCTGACATTTTAACCTGAACCCAGCAGTTGTGCGGTCCTTTCTGATCCTGGGGTCATTCTAGAGGCACTGCATAAAGAACTCAGCCTGGGAACTAAACAGCAGTTATCTGCGTGGTGGGAGGGCAGGTGCTCTGTGTGTGTGTCCATTTGCCTCGTTTTCCCAAAGTGGGTCCTTTCACGGTCTGCTTTGGGCCACCCGGGTCATGGTAATGCTGGCAAACTACAACCCCACAATACTCCTTCACACTGTTCAATTCATCTCTTTTCCTAACCACCTCCCTGCAAAATCCTAAATTTATGTAACGGAAAGGCAGAGTAAAACAGGAGTCAAAGAAAGAAAGCGATCTTCCATTGGTGGTTCCCAATGGCCACCACAGCCAGGGCTGGACTTGGCTGAAATTAGGAAACAAGGATTCCATCAAGATGTCTTAAGTGGGAGAAAGGGCCCAAGAACATGGTCCATAGGCAGTTTGGAAACCAAACTGACTCTCCAGTATGGGATGCCAGCTGGTTTGGCAAGCAGTGGCTTAACCCCAGGCATCTCAACGACAGTCCCCTCCCCCTGCCCCTGCCACCACATCCACCTGTTCTTCACATTATGCTACAAGCAGGTACATGATCTGTCAGCTATTATCCTTGTCTCTTTAGGAAGTTTTTTTTTTTTTTCTTGTTTATTTAAAAGACAGAAAATACAGAGTTCTTCCCTCTGCTGGTTATTCCCAAAGGCCTACAGCAGCTGGGGCTGACCTGGGCCAAAGTCTGCAGCTACAAAATCAATCCCAGGTTTCCCATGCAGGTAACAGGGAACTAAGGACATAACCTATCACCTGTCACCTCCTAGGAAAAACCTTAGCAGGAGGCAGGGATTGGAAGTGGAGTTTGGACTCTAATCTTGGCACCCCAACAGAGATTGTTTGCAGCCCTGGCAGTCACTTACCAAGTCAAACACAAGTGGGGAGCTCACAGAATAGTTCCTGAAGGGTTTTACTAGACCACCTTTCTCTATTGCGAATGCATAACAGATTTTTAATGATCTTTTGCTATATACAATAACACAATAATTCTTACACTGTCAATAATATTAACATATTTTCTTAACTTTGATGTTGAACCAGAGTGGTATGAGTGAGACAATCTTTACAATTCATTAGCTTAATGTTAGATTCTTCTGTTTCTAAAAAAAATTTAAATACTCTCTTTTTGCCTTGAAATGGAATAAATAACCATCCTGATTTATGTGGGAACCTACAGTCTCTTGCAATGACTTTCAATGACAGAATTGGAGACTAGTGAAGGGAGGTCAGTCGGATATCCAGCACGCTCAATTTCGTCTAATTGCATTTCCTGTCTGCTCAATTACGATGGCGGGTAGGTCCCACAATAGGCCATCTGCAAGTGAGGGGAGAAGCAAAGCCAGCAGTGTAATTCAGTCCATATCCCCAGTGTCTTACATAACTCTCAGCCCGACACCGTCAGATTCCAAAGAAAAAACGGCTGCAGGTGCCACTGTCAGATTCCAAAAATCAGGAGGCTCTGAGTCCTTGACATTCACAGGGAGAAGCCCAGAGAGTCAAATCACGTTTTCTTTGGACCTCATCCACCTTTGTAGAATGTTCTATTATCTTATTCCTCTCTTAACACCAATGCTGACAGTCAATGAGGTAGGAAATATTTTCTTGAAGGATGCATTTTCATCATGATTCATTTTATTTTTTGAAATCTCAGGGTATGCACGTGTACTTGGGTGTGTATACCACATCTCCTTCCCCTAGTACAAGGAATATTTTTATCTATCTTCTAAACACAATAAAAGCCAAGTGGCTACAGGAATCATTATGTCTTCTCATTGCTTACGGCATAAAATTAAAATGTAACTCCCTTCAGGAATTTTTCTTTGGATACTCACAGAACTCTCCCTCTGCCACAATCCTCAGATCTTACAAACTGAAAGTGTTTCCTTTCAAAAGCATTGTTTCTGTAGAGAATTAAAAGCACTGGTATCAACAGGAACAATAAAACACTCAAAACAAAACAAAACACTACAAACTTGACTTTGGTGAGTTTTCTTTTTCTGAACCATGTTTATCCATTACCTACAGACAATGCAGGAGCAGAAAAATGCTGAAGAAAAGGCAAGTATTTGGCATAGCAGTTAAAAAGATTCATCCAGAGCCATGCATGACAGCCCAGTGGCGAAATCCTCACCTTGCAATGCTGGGATCCCATATGAGCACCAGTTTTGGTCCCAGCTACTTCACTTCCCATCCAGCTCCCTACCTGTGGCGTGGGAAAGCAGTCAAGGATGACCCAAAGCCTTGGGACATTGCATCTACATGGAAGACATGGAAAAGGCTCCTGGCTTCTGACTTCAAATTGTCTCAGCACCAGCTGTTGTGGCCACCTGGGGAGTGAACCAGCAGACAGAAGATCTCTCTGTCTCTCCTCCTCTCTTTGTAAATCTGCCTTTTCAATAAAAGAAGCTTCATCCAATAGTGGCGTTCCGAAGACACACTGTCTTCAGCTCCTACTCTACTCTCCTGCTATCGTAGACCCTGGAAAGCAGCAGGGACGGCTCCAGTAACCGGATCACTGCCACTGACACAGGATACATGGATGTAAGTTTCTAGTTTCTGGCTCCCAAGTTTAGCCACAGTCAGGGATATCTGCAGGCATGTGAGGAAAGAAAAAGCAGATGGGAAACGTGTGTGTGTGTGTGTGTGTGTGTGTGTGTGAATTCCCATCTCTTAAACAAACAATAAAGCAGATAAGAAAATGCCAACTGAATGGGAGAGGAAAAAGAACAAGGAAGGGGGAGAGAGCAAGAGCATCTTTTAACAGCTTAGAAGATCATTTACTCTAAGACTTTTGTAATTTTAAAAAAAGATTTATAGATTTTTTTATTGGAAAGTCAGATATACAGAGAGGAGGAGAGACAGAGAGGAAGATCTTCCATCCGGTAATTCACTCCCCAACTGAGCCGCAATGGGCCAGTGCTCAGTCAATCTGAAACCAGGAGTCAGAGGCTTCTTCTGGGTCTCGCACACGGGTGCAGGGTCCCAAGGCTTTGGGCCATCCTTGACTGCTTTCCCAGGCCACAAGCAGGGAGCTGGATGGGAAGCGGGGCCACCAGGACTGGAACTGGTGCCCATATGGGATCCTGGCACACGCAAGGCAAGATTTTCAGCCACTAGTCCACCCTGCCATGCCTGACTTTTGTAATTCTTAAATTGTATAATATAACAGTAGTACTTGGAAAGTTAAACTTTTCTTTTAATCTTTACCTCAGTTTGTAGTACAGTATGTAGACTGTACTATAAAACTCACAATTTGTATGAAATTCTCCAGATTACTTGAATTGTTACACACACACACACACACACACACACACACACCCCTTTCTTGCTCTTCAGTTCTCAGAGACACAAATTAATATAATAGTTGCTGCCATTAAAAACCACCTTCTGTGTCCCAGGCACCGAGTTCACCCTCCTTTTACAGACTTTCTATTACGGAAGTTTTCAAAAGCAATAAACAGAACATCTGGTTATATGGAACTTTAGCAAATAGAGGTTTCTTTCTCCAAGGACTACGAAGTCGGCTTTTGTAGGGTACAATTCAGCGTCCGCAGCTTTAACCGTTATGTTCCTTTTTAAGACAGGAAGCCCAAGGGTCTGGGTTAACTGTACAGGTCCCTTTTACACACACACACACACACACACACACACACACACACACACACACACACAGCCTTTCCAGAAAGCAATGGAAGATGCCTATTTCTTTCTCATTGTGGACTATGACACAGAGCCACAGAATTACACCTGCACATAAGGGAGGCCAGGAAAACGTTATCTGCTTGTTTTGGGGGGTGGCAGGAAGGGGAAGGAACAGTTCCTTTACAGTAAAGGTAGGCAAAGAAGAGTAAGACGGGCTCAAAGCAGGTGCTAAATTGGTGATCTGACAATGTCTGCTATAATTATAATTATAATAATGTCTGCATACTTATGTTTTTTATCTTCAAAACAAAATTAGGAGAGTATCAAGTAGAAAGTGAAAGTCTTTATCCTTAAAACGTTGACATTTACTCCTTATTTTTAATGCTAATTTGCATATTAATATTACCACCCAAATACCTTTTCCTAGTGAACTTTATATCACCTGGTAGAGACAGAGGAACATTAAAATAGATTAAAACATTAAAACATTAAAATAGATACATAGTAAGGCATTCCACGAAGAAAAAATAAACGGTACAGGCAAAGAAACAGGAAATTATGTCCAGCAGTACGTTGTTATTTTAGATAGGACAGTCAAAGAAGGCTCATAGAAGGAGGTCACGTTCGAGCAGAGAAGGGAGTGAAGACAGAGACTCACTAAGGCACCTGATGGCAGAGGCTGGCAGAAAACACAGCAAACGTTCAATGTGCCCAAGGGCTGCTCAAGAGGCCAGTGTGGGAATGGAAAAGTGACAGAAGGGACAGGTGGTCAGCCGTGGTTATAATAATGTTTAAAAGTTCTGAAGTCAGCTAGTCATTAAATTTCTACTAGGGAGGTTAAACTGGCGAGTGTGTGTCAGTACACCAACACACATTAACGTGGCTGACAACCTGGTTCAGAAATGAAGACCCTGCAGCTGACGTCTTCATCAACACCATCACAAGCAATATATGCCTTCATCATTCAGACACGCAGCCCTTCGGTTTCTCTAACGCAATTATGCTAGAAATGCTAGACAAGGCCAAATATTTTACGCAGAATCCATGGGAGCCTTTATTATGGTGAGCTGGATTTTGAGTCTCTGAAGTTTACACAGTATGAACATACTTACTATACTTCAGAAATGCTGGCTGGCATTCTTTAAACTTAGGAAATGCTGTTGGTTATGACAGCGTTAAGTATACTTACTGTGCCGATGGTAATGGGGCCTACAAACAAGAGTATTACTTTCTCTCCACTTCTGTCTCATTCCTGACTTCAGCCAGTGAGGAAAAAGAATCAGCAGAGGAAACATATATCCCCCAAATTGTATTCAGATGTGTGTGTCTGATGAATGAGGTTAAACAGAGTGATACCTGGGCTTGGAAAAGCGGCATTCTGTACAACCATTCCAATCGATATTTGGAAAGGTAGTATCTAAAAGTATCTTTTACTAAATTTTATTAAAATTTATTAAATTTATTAAATTTGACACTTACTGTCTCAATTATAACATTTTTCAGAAACGTGTAGATTTTCTTTGAAAAAAATAATTTGCAAAGTAAGCATTTTCAGGTAGTTTGCTTTTTTATGGTAATAATTACTTATTCATACTCAGGTAGGCACAGTACAAAATATTCATTATCACTACCACAACTATAAAAGAAAGACAACAGATCCTTGACAGGCAGCAACGCGTGTCGTCAGATCACCGAGTTTCAAATGTCCCTCCCTGCCAAATGAAACCGGATTGATAATTCAGCAGGCTCTAAAATGCCACAGTCAAGACAGCAGCGCTCAACTGAAGAACAACACTTGAAGAGACAATTGCCTTATAAAACAAACTGTTGTAGTCCCGTCTTCAAATGCACATGTTTAAAAAATTAAGCTTTAGCAAAGAAACTGCAGAGTTTACCAGTATACAGGAACATGTTACATATAGCAAAAGTGGGCTATCTGTGAAACTGGAATGATCCAGAAAGAAAACAGGCAAAAGCATAGATTGGAACATTCAAGAGCTCCACTATCAACCAGAGAATGCATCAACACGCAGATGCTGAGCTGGTGAATGGAGTGGGGGCCAAATAGTGTTACGTCTAACAAGTTCTCAGGTCATGCTCATGCCATCTGTCCATAGGCCTGACTTCGATGAGCAAAGAAAACTAAAGAAACCTTGGATGTTGTCTGTATAACTATATCACCTGCATCAACATGATACTCTAATCCTGTCACTGAAAACACAGTTGACTAGTAACGGAAGCAATGGAAAGAGCTTGAGGAACAAAATCAAACACAATACTTACGAATCAGAAATCATCAATGTAAGCTGATCTTGAAATTATGAAAACTTCAACGGCTTAAAAATGGGAAATGACTAATTTCAGTAACTACTCCTACAGGGTTTTCTTGTTGATGATTTGACAAATATTACCCAAAAAGGACAGGCAAATTACATAATTTTAAAACATTTAAAAATCTTATGACTAAAAATTTTTTAAATATATATAAGGGTTTGAGTACCTCCTTGCCCAGGAATGGAAGTTCCTGATAATAAGCACCATGGCAAGCAGCAGGTTCAAGTTTCAGGGTACCTGCTGTCCACACGAGGGTCCTGGATTGAGTTCCTTGTGCCCAGCTCTGGCCCAGCCTGGGACCAGCTGCTGCAGGCACTGGTGCAATGAAGCAGTGGATGGAAATCTGCTTGCCTGTTGTGACTGTCTCTGTTTCTCTACCTCTCATAAAACAGCAAAAATAAAATATTTACAACAACACTTAAACAATGGATGACAGGGCTAGGATTAAAATCCACATTCTAGGGGCCTGTGCTGTGGCATAACATCCCACATGGGTGCCAGCTGATACCAGCTGCTTCACTTTTCAGTCCAACTACATGTTGGTGGCCAGAGAAAAGCAGTGGAAGTTGGCCCAAGTGTTTGGGCTTCTGCTGTCCCCCTGGCAGATTCATACGAAGCCTCTGGCTTTAGTTCATTCGTTTCCTGGTTATTATAGCCACCTCTGAAGTGAACCTGCGGATGGGACATCTCTCTTTATCTGACTGTCCTTCTTACTCTGTAAGTCTGACATTTAAGTAAACAAATAAATCTCAACACACACAAACTGGGTTCAGAATCCATATTAGCATGACCTTATTCTGACTTCTAAAACATAGCAATAGTGTCCATTTCTTTAATTAAAGAGACAAATTAAAGGCCTGGTTGTTAATGTCCTTGAGAGAGTAACAAGTACACGGGACCATAAAAATCTAAAGATGCACATTCACAGCTTTAACGCAATGATCAGATGACTGCTGAATAAATGAATTTTTAGAAGAGCTAGAATGAAAGCACAGCTTTGATCTGATGATTATAAATTAAAGAGAACTCTTAAGATATCCTGCTCCAAATTCTGATTAAACCAGCAGCTTGCTCTTCTTTGTAGTTTCTATTATCAACACTATAAGAGCTATTCTGACCCAAAGGCAGATTCATTTAAATTACTAGCTGCCTATAAATAGCCCAGCAGAGGGCCAAAGCTCAGTATTTAGCAGCTATCATTATTAATCATTATTGATACTGCCATGTGAATGCACTTTCTAGTATTATAATGTAACAATACATAACTTCACTTATAAGCAGCTTTTGTTTCCATGCGCCTAGCAATCATTAGATGTGCAAAGCAGTTAAGACACACCTGACTTTGCCTTTGGGGTCTAATGAATTCAATGAAAATTTCTGGAGATGATAAAATTCAGAATCAAAGCATGAAGCCCAAGAACGGAGGGGTAATTGATTTGATTCACTGTTCGGTGTTGAAAGGGCACACAGAAGAAGTGAATGAAAGAAAATGTGGCCACTTACCTGTCTACCTCTCCTTTCCTGGTGTCCTACACCCCTCTGAACGCCTCAAGGACTTAATCAATTTACAATGTTTACATGTATTTTCAAAGAGGTCCTCTAATGCAACACCCACAAGTCACTTCATCGTTTCCACAGCACAGGGAGGTACTCATGCTGAGGGTTTTTTTTGTCATTTGTCATCTGTCATTATACAGACAGTGTGGAACCACAGATTTTCCATGAGATCACAGTAGGACACCACGCAGGTTTTTGTATCTAAAAGGGAAGTAAATGCAGAATGCTATCAAATGATAAATACTAAGAATGGAAAAATTCATCTCAGGCAAATGGAAAGCAGAATCAGCAATAGTGGCAATATTCATCTGCTAATATATAAAATAAATCTTACTATATCTAAGGAGAGAGAGAGAGATAGACGCTAACATGGTAATAGTTTGCTTCCAAGACCCAACAGTCATCACTGGACATATTACCCCGGAAGAATCTTTAAACAGACAGAGGTGAAATACACTCTGAAGAAGACAAAGCACACACGTGCAGAGCATCTCATCCAACAGCTGCACAGCACAGTCTCTTCTCCATCAGTACTAACGACATGCTCCAGAACACACCATGTGTGAGACTACAACCCAAGCCTCAAGTTTGAAAATGAAAAATAAAAATTATCACTTGCTCTCTTATGCAACTGTGGAATAAAACTAGGAATTCAAAGCAAAGAGGAAAAAAACTGAGCATGCTCCAAACTGACCACAGGATAAAAGGGAAGCTGAGAGCAGTGAGTAAACCTAAGAAAAGTAACAACATTCCAAAGATGCAATCAAAGGGTACACTTACGACACCAAGAACAAGCCAAGCCTAAAATTAGTAGAAAAACTGAGATCAGAGCAGAAAGAAATGGAATAAAAATTTAAAAAACTTATAAAAGATTAATGACATGAAAAATGGTTTACAGGAAAGATAAAAAAAAAAAAGGAAACTTTCAATCAGACCAATAAAAGAGTAGAAAAATAACTCAAATTAACACAATTACAGGTGAAATGAGATATGACAGCTGATAATGCAGAAGTACAAACATTCTTGCGAAACTTATGTGTTACTGTATACTAACTAATTGGAAAACCTTGAAGAGTTGGGGGCCTGGGGCCTGGTGCAGTAGCCAAGTGGCTTATAAGTCCTTGTCTTACACACAAATGGATTCCATATGGATGACGGTTCATGTTCCGGCGGCCCCACTTCCCAGCCAGCTCCCTGCCTGTGGCCTGGGAAAGCAGTCAAGGACGGCCCAAAGCCTTGGGACCCTGCACCCACGTAGGAGACCTGGAGGAATCTCCTGGCTCCTGATTTCAGTTTGGCACAGCTTCAACCATAGTTGCCACTTGGGGAATAAGCCAGCAGATGTAAGATCTTTCTCTTTGTCTCTCCTTCTCTCTGTAGATCCGACTTTCCAATAAAAATAAATAAATTTTTAAAAGAAAAGAAAAACAAAAACAAAGGGGTTGGCATTGTGGCAAAATCAGTTTAGCTTTTGTCTGTGAAGCAAGCATGCCCAATAGGTCCCAGTTTCCACCGTGGTGGCTTCATTTCCAATCCAGCCCCCCGATGGCCTGGGAAAACCAGGAGAGGGGGTCCCAAACGTTTGTGCCCTGTCACTCAAGTGGACATCCAGATGAAAACTCCTGGTTCCAGGCTTCAGCCAGTTGCTGCCGCTTGGGGAGTTAAGCGGCACATTGAATGTTTTTATCTGTCTCTCCTTTACTCGCTCTGCAAATTCAATTTTTAAATAAAAAATAAACCTTTACAAAACAAGAGAGAAAAACATAAAGGAAGAACACCTAAGCATCTCTTTTTGAATTCATGGGATTACTCTAAAGTATGTCAAGTGTTGGTAACTTGCCTTTTGACAGGTGTCACCAGAGGGCTCTCGCGTTACTGTGTGCTACTCTGAACAGCCACGTTTTTGATGGTCAACACTGTGAAAGAATGGCCTGGACCTGGCAGGAAAGTTCAGGGAGAAGAAAACATCTAAGAGATAAGAACTTTCACAGAATAGTACTCAGTCCAACGTGGCTGCAACACGTATGTATACGAGACACGTGTGTATAGAAATCATAGAATACAGCTGACATTAAATCAGCAAAATCCTTGAATGGCAACCTGGATGGTAATCTTTTCAATAGCTAGCGAAAGTGAGAAGACAACAGTAAAACCAACAAAGGTGACGTTCTGGATACATAGAAGTTGGAAAGAGAAAACAGACCAGAAAAGGCCAACTGGCAAGGAAATGAAATGTCCCGATGATAAGAATTCTAACCATTGCTGTAATTCAAAGTTATCCTAGAAGCAACAGGGGAAGCATTAGGATTAGGAGGCACGTACATAGATGCGATAGGAGATCATAAGGTGGGAAGGGGAAGGGCATGATGGTACTCTGCACACCTCCAGTGATCCCCCAGTTCTCAGCAGTCAACCAAGCACGAGGATGAAATCAACGCCTACAGGCTCTTCATCCTCCTTGCTGTCTGGGACGGACATGCTCTCTTGTAATGAAATTACCCAAGGGGCTTATCAAGCACACCAACAATTAGTCAAAGATTATTTGTCCCAGTTGTGGCTTCTGATCCTTGAGCCTTCTCACTACTGACAACCAGAAGTCTTGCAACATCTACATGATGTTTCCTTATTAAATTACCCAGGCCATCTGGCACACCCCTCCAGCACAATGTCCTGATGGGCCCATCTCTGACACATGGCTAAGTGGTCTGAGCTTTTATAACACATGCTTGTGGCTAATGTACAAATTACAAGACTGCAAAAAAACAGATACGTTACATTGGTCAGTCTAGATTATTTCCACAACCTTACAACTAATAAAATCTAACCTGCCAACACATTCCAGTCTTCTTAGTAAAAAAAATTCTTCACTTTCTAGATTCCTTGACTATTTAATGTTTCACAGTTTATAACATAAAATCGATAGCTACCAATGATTAAGTCTTTATAGAAAACTAACATGTTCAGCATTTGTGTTTTTAAGTTTAGTGTGATCAGATACCTTGTAAGTAATGGGTTTCAGATTTCATTCTATAAATAAAACAAGCACACAGATTAATGCAACAGAACAGGGAGTCCCAAAACCAAGACAATTGTTTTGGGGTTTTTTTTGGAACTGATTTTATCTTTATTTTTTTCCTTTTGAAATTTCATTAGCTCAGCTGATTTTTTTTCAAGAAACTGTCCAGTGATACAATGTTGTATTGGAGTATTTATTTCCATAACCACATTCAAAGTGTGCCAATGACACAAAAATTCAACATTTCCAATTGAACGTTAATGAAAGTTGGTATAATAAAATTTGTGAAATTTTACTATGGTCTGCATTTTATTTGGAGCTTAAATTTAAATTCTTTCCTTTAAAAATATTTTTTTTCATGAGTGGTTCTATAGGCACAGGGATTCTCCTTCCCACCCCTTACTGCCCCCTACACTGTATTCCCTCGCAGTACAATAGTATAGTCCTTCAGCAACAGTCACAAGTCCAACATTCTGCTAAGTAAATGTATCATGGCATTGTAGGTATGGACAAACGTAGAAAGAGGAACCCAGAGCATACACTGGGGAAAGGACAACCTTTTGAATAAATAGTGCCAGTACAATTATATGTGTGTGTGTGTATATAATATAATATAGGTATAGACATACGTTATATATGTAAACGTAAGATACTGAACTTTGAAATTTCTGGAGGAAGAACACATCCAGACATAGTTGTTGAGTGAAAACTTCATGGATAAGAACACAGAAGTAAAGGCATAACTGGAAGAATGGAATTATATCAAATCCAGAAGTTTATGCACAGCAAAACAATCAATAATAGTGAAGAGATATCCAACATAGAAAATACTTGTAAACTACTTACCTGACAATAGATTAATATCCAGAAAATACCAACAACTCAACCTCTGCCCCCCAAACAACAGTATATAGTTAAGAAATGGGCAAAGAAACTGAACAGTTTTCACAGAAAGAAATACAAGTTGCCCCTAAATATATGAAAAAACCCCTCAATACAACTAGTCATTAGAGAAATGCAAATCAAAATGAGCAGCCATCACCTCACCCCAGGCAGAAGGGTTACTTCCTCAAAGACAATGATCAACAATCACTGTGAGGATGAGAAGGGGAAATTACTCACCATTGGTGAGATATGAATTAGTGCAGCTACTGTGGAAAACACGATGAAAGTCACCTGAAAAACTGGAAAGAAAACTGCCATATGACCCAGCAATCTCACTGCAGGCAAATCCTAAAAGACATAAACCCACTGTGCTAAACACCTATCCCACTGTGTTTACAGCACTGTTCATAAAATCTGAAAAAGCCATCAGCCAAGATGTCCCTCACCAGATGATGGACCAAGAAAAAAAAAAACAGTATACGTACAAGAAGAGGTGAGCAGTCTTTTTTCTGCTTAGGGCCAGATGGATATTTATAATATCATTTACAGAATATACAAATTACCAGCTTAAAAATAAGCCTGATACAGATTATTGAATTCAAGTCTTATCATTCAATTACCCTGTAAGGGCCAGACCAAATGATTTAGTGCAGATTACATACCTGTGGGCCAGATATTTCCTCCCCAGTTTAATGGGCTACATTATAACCTGTAACTTGGGAATCAGCACCGTGGCGTAGCATGCTAATCACCTGCCTGCAGGATCCGCATCCTGTATGAACACCGGTTCATGTCCCAGGTACTCCACTTTCAATCCAGCTTCATACATGTAATCTGGGAATACAGCGGAGGATAGCTCAAGTCCTGGGGTCCCTTCATCTATTCTGGAGACCTGGAAAGAAGCTCCTGGCTCCAGGCTTTGGATCAACTTAACTCTGACCAGTGCAGACATTTGAGGAATGAACTAGCAGATGGTAGATCTCTGTCTTTCCCTTTCTCTCTCTCTCTCTCTCTCTCTCTGTAAAATCTGCCTTTCTAATAAAAATTGGAAAGGCAGATGAGATTTATCTAATCTGGGTCCCAAGGCTTTGGGCCAGCCTCTACTGCTTTCCCAGACCACAGCAGGAAGTGGAGCAGCCAGGACACAAACTAATGCCCATATGGGATCCCAGCACTTGCAGAGTGAGGATTCAGCCACTGAGCCATTATGCCAGGGCCCCAAAGTAAAAATATTTAAAATCCTGTTATTTGCAGAAAAATGGATGAAGGCGGAGGACATCATGTTGAATAAAATAAACCCGATATAGAAAGACAAATACTGTTTATACTATCCCTTATATGTGGAACCTAAAACAGGAAAAACCTCAATCTTAACACATGATTGTAACGATTACCCTAAAAGCTCAGAATGGTGGGAGGGAGAAAAGGGATTTGTATTATGCAGAGTGCAGTAGCTAAGTGGCTAAAGTCCTTGCCTTGAACACACTGGGATCCCATATGGGCACCAGTTCTAATCCCAGCAGCCCTGCTTCCCATCCAGCTCCCTGCTTGTGGACTGGGAAAGCAGTCAAGAATAGCCCAAAGCCTTCGGACCCTGTACCTGCATGGGAGACCTGGAAAAAGCTCCTGGCTCCTGCCTTTGGATTAGCTCAGCTTCAGCTGTTGTGGCCACGTGGGAAGTGAATCAGCAGACACATTTCTTCCTTTCTGTCTCCCTTCTCTGTATATATCTGACTTTCCAATTTAAAAAAAAAAAAGGAATAAATCTTGAGAAAAAGGGGGGCTTGTATCAAAAAAAAGACAGGGAAACTGGGTGTGAGTCGTTAGTTGGCAGCTAACATACAAATTATTCAATATGAAATGTTCATAGGGTACATAAGTGAGGAATGCCTTGTATTGCTACCTCACAATGTTTTATAAATTAAAATTTAATATTAATAACTTCAGAATTATGTCATAAATCAAACTTTAAAATATGTGTTTGCCTTATGCAATGTATTTTCTAGGTAAACAGAAAGTTGCAATGACTCCTTGATCCAAGCCCTACGGAATGAACGCTGTGTTAGCAGGCATGAAAAGAACATGAAAAAGTCCTAGCACAGTGGCGCTCTCTGGTGTCCAGGTGCTGTGTCAATAAGCAGCAACATTTTGCAAGGTCCTTCTTAGGAGTGGGCCTCTTGGTGACCTTCAAACCCTCAGAAGGCCCAGAGGTAAACAGAAGTGTTGTCATTCACGCTTTACTGGTTGGCGGCGAGTATCAGCAGAACAGACTTGGTATAACTCTTAGGGGCCCTGGGACTTGGAGAATGGTTCGTGAGCACCAGCTTCAACGGGGTCACCTGCTGCCACTGTCACAACAAGCTGACTTCTGTCCACCTGTGTAAGTTCTAGATGGAATCCTCCCGCAATCTAAAAATTGTTGCTGTTGAATGAATTGCAAGCCTAGTGTTCAGCCACTTTCATCAGTTATCTCAGCTAGCTCTTCCAAATAATTCACTGCCACTTCCGGATCAGTGCTTGCTACCTCACCTATGCGTTTATGTGGGAGGCAGGTGCTTTTGTTGAACCTCACAAACTTCTTTACCCCTTCTTTCAGCATTTCCGGGATTGAAGAGAGTTAAGGTTTAGCTCCGGATTAGGCCTTGGTTTAAATAACTGTTTCGGATTTGAAGCTTTATCTAGGTCACTAAAAATTTCTCCGTGTAGTTGATATGGGCATTTTACTTTTTTATCATAGTCGTCTTCAGTGCAGTAGCACTTTTAACCTCCCTGAAGAACTTTTCCTTTGCTTTCACAACTAGGCCAACTATATGGCACCAAAGGCTTAGCTTTTGTACTGTCAGGGTGTTCTTTTAATTTTTAAAAAAGATTGATTTTTATTGGAAAGTGAGATACACAGAGAGGAGGAGAAACAGACAGGAAGATCTTACATCCACTGATTCACTCCCCAGGTGGCTGCAACGACTAGAGCTGAGCCATCTGAAGCCAGGAGCCAGGAGCTTCCTCCAGGTCTCCCATGCGGGTGCAGGGTCCCAAGGCTTTGGGCCGTCCTCGATAGCTTTCCCAGGCCACAAGCAGGGAGCAGATTTGGGAAGTGGTTGCAGTGCCCGGCCTATCAGTTTTTTAAAATATTTTCTTCACCAAACTTAATAATTTCCAGCTTTTTATGTACACCAGGAGATGAGTGACCCCTTACTTCACCTGGACACCTGGAGGCCACTGTAGGGTTACGCACTGGCCCAGTTTTAATGCCGCTGTGCCTCGGGGAATCAGGGCATGAACACAGCGAGAGACTCAGGGAATAATCAGTGGAGCAGTGAGGACACACCTGCTTATCAAGTTCACCTTTAAATGGTATTACTTGTGAGCCAAAACTACCCTATTAGTAATGTCAAAACTTACAAGTCACTGTAACACGTATCATGCTAACAAAAAATTTATGAGAATTCCTAATGTGACAGAAATAGGAGGTCAGTGTATCCTAAAGGCAGGGCTACCCAAAACCTTCCATTTGCAAAGTGAAACGATGCTGCAAATGCAGTGAAATAGAATATGCTTACAGTTGTCAAGATCCCTTAGTCCTCAGATTAGCTGGGACACACTTCTCCTGCCTCTCTAGGTTAACCCCAGTGACGGACACATCTGTCAGCCCAGGCTCATGATGGCACTGTAGGGACAAGAGGACTTGGTCAACATGTTCGCTAGCCTGCTGGCAGGATGGAATTCAGCAATTCACTTCTGAGGAAACAGAAACTTGAAGTATACGTTTCTACCAAATTATCACTGCTGCGTTTAGGGATGGATTCAAAGTTCTAGTTAGTACCTTTCGTAAAATGATTTCGAACCGACATAACTGATAAATTAACTACATGAGACAGGACTGACTGCCCCTTAAATTTACTGCAGGTGAGAATAAAGCAAAAATCTCATCTCCCATTGAGTTGATTCAGAATAAAAGAGTCAAGCTTGACTTTTAGAACGTCTTGCTCATTAATAAATGCAGGAACCTAACACTTGGGAGTCATTTCTAAGGGCTAAAATGGACTGTACTGGTCTGAGGAGCTTGGCATACACTCTTACACTCCTTGCGAGTTGCTGAATGTTCTAACATGTGCTTTGCTGCCTAACGTTTCTTCACTCACAATCCTGGACCAGGCAGCACAGCAAGGTAGATCAATATCACTTGTCGTTTACTGACCTGGCTCTTGCTCTCACTGGGCAGTCTCTGTTCAGGACCCTTTAAAACTTTTCAAATGTTTTCTTGTACCTGTTACTTGTCCTGGTCTAGTTCCACACCCCATCCAACCTAAGCTGCCTTTCATCCTACTTAAGCAGGATCCACTAGACATCAGATCATCTCTTTCAATTATATTAACAGTGAATACATAATAACACTGTGAGAAGTGACTCGAACATTGGCCCCAAGGGTTGGTGAGGGACTCCCCCCCACCATCATTTCAGACACTCCCCCGCCCAGCCACGTTAGTTTCTTTCCTTAGGTCTCCATTCCCTTACGTTTCCGTTTTGGTTTTTCTTACGTTCCAGTTCCGCCCAAGTTTCAGTTTCGGTTTCATTTCTGTTTTCTCTTGTGCTACTTGGTTACATGCCCAATTTTGTACCTGACAGTTCTATCCACCAATCCCTTGTGGCCCTACATCCCTGGTCCCGCCTACCACTATATCTAGCAAATCCCCATGGCCTTGTACCCCCAGTACATAGCCCTATGTTCTCTTTCATTTTTTCTCTTGCCCTCCTGCATGCTTGATGCCCTCTCTGCTCTGGATTCCCTGGAACCCCCCTCCTGTCACTACAGCAGGAATGTCTCTCTCTCTCTCTCTCTCTCTCTCTCTCTGTCTCTCTCTCTTTCTCTCTCTCCTCCCACCCCATCCCCCCGGCCAGCTCCCCCAGCCCTGCATTCTCCCCCTTTCCCTCCCTGCACTGAATAAAGAGGTCTCCTTTGAGACTCACTGGTGTAAATGGTGAAAACTCCTAACAAACACTTCCTTGAATACATGATTGTTCCAGGAATGACAAGAAAGAGATGAGTAAGCAATGTGGAGATTCCAGGTTAAGGTCACAGAAAACAGAATCTTCATGAAACTCTCAAGACACTTAAGTAACTACCTCTTCTTCCAGCCTAACTAAAAAATTCCAACACTTCTTATGATAGGCACAGTAAGTTCCCACTCCATCAAAGATGCTCACATTTCCAAAACAAATTAAGGTTTATTTATTTTGGGAAGTACAACACACAGACACTCCCCTAATAGCCACAGGGTTGGGACCGGCTGCCGTCAAGCATCAGGATGCTTACTCTCACACGGGTAGCAAGGGACTAAATAGTTAGGCCACCATCCGGGTAGCAAGGGACTAAATAGTTAGGCCACCATCCGTGCCTTCCCAGATGCATTAGCAGGAGACAGGATTAGAAGTGGAGTAGGTAGGACTCCAGCTGGCACAGATACAGGCGACTGTCGGCTAGCATGCTGTGCTGAACAGCTGGCTTCAAGACATGCCTGAATCACTGGTTCGTGTGAATATATTAAATACTGAAGCCAGCAACGTGGTCAAGCCACTACTTGCGGTGCCAGCAGTCCATATGGGTGCCAGCTGATAACCCCACCTGTTCCACTTCTGATCTAGCTCCTGGCTTAAGGCCTGGGAAAGCAGATGAAGGTGGCCCAAGTCCTTAGGTCCTTGTACCCACATGGGAAACTCAGAAAGCTCCTGACTCCCAGGTCTTGGCCCCAGCCACTGAGATCATCTGGAGAGTGAACCAGAAGACAGAAGCCTTCTGCATTTCTTTTCTGTAGCTCTGCTTTTCAAATTAGTCTTCAAAAATACATAATGTTAAATATTTTGATTAAAATATATGTTCAATGGCTCTGTGGAATTCAGATGCCAGACAGAATGAAAGCTGCTAAATCAGTTGACCTCAAAACAGATGACTGGATTAACAGATTTCTTTAGACTTCCTTGGTGGACCTAATATACCCATAAAATCCTGAAATAGACAGAGGGAAGCAAAAAGCAAGAACTACAACGATGACATTATGAGGAAGACCTGACCAGGTATCAGTTAACTCTGTAAACAGATGGACACGAGTCAAGGTGCACATATACTTCAGAAGCTAGAAAAGCCAAGGAAACACATTCCCTCCTAGAGCCTTCAGAAAGCAAAGCAGTACCGTCAGACACCTTGATTTCAGCCCGATACCATCAATTCCAGAATTCCTACCTCCAGAAATGTAAGTTTGTAGATGTCAATTAACTACATTTGTGTTCATCCGTGACAGTAGCCACAAGAATGCTACAAATGCACTGTCACAATACACAGAGCTAACTCCTCCATGTCCTTGAAGTACAGGCTGGACCAGCTCAAAAGGGCCCCCACGGCTGGGCCTCTGCCACCCGCATGAGAGATACAGATGTAGCTCTTGGATCCTGGCTTGGGTCTGCCCGCTCCTGGCCATGGAATTCAGTGGATGGAAGATCTTTGTCTCTCCTTCTCTCTGTTCAACTCCGACACTAAAATAAGTAAATAAATAAATCCTTTACACAGACACACATGCTTGCTGGGTATTTACCCAACTGGTTTATGCTACTGTTTTACATTAGAAGTTTTCCTATTTGTAGTTACTAGTGATAAGATAGTCTAGATAATTGTAAAACTCTATGACTTAAGATGGAAGAGATAAACATCTTACACCGAACCAATTTAATGTACAACACAAAAACATCTTAAAATATTAAACAGACAAAATACTATAGTGAATGAAGTCATTGAACAGAAACTAGCAACTGTTCCAATTGCACTTTTATTCGAAATTGAGACAGTATGGTTTAGCAAGTTCAAATCAATAAAACTCTTCAAACACCAAGGTGGGAATGGGTCACTGTGATCTCCTACATCACAGCACTCTCCCCTGCCAGCACGCTGCTCCCCACTGAACCACAGCACCTGACACTGACTTGATCCTGAGCTTCGGGCACGTACCTGGTCCTAGACACTGCACGTGACCCCTGAAACTTAGGAACCGGTTCTGTAGAGCCAACAGTAAATCCTTAAAATTACATTACCCTAAGCATTCACCCAGACAAGCTGTCTTGTGCACTATGAACAAATCTATAAGGTAACTGACGGACCCTTAGCTGAAGGCAGCAGAAGGGCTTACGTGACTCTGTAAGCCCTTTTTCTTACACAGCACAAAACCTCTCACCTGAGCTGCCATGAGATGGAAAAATCTGCCACTCCATTTTCTACTTCAGCATGTGAAATTCTTTGACAGGAAGAGACAATTTTGATTTGTTTGACTCCTAGAGGAAATTTGGTGCCCTCTGGTGTTGGAAAACAAGATCCGTTTTACTTTTCAGAAGCAATCACTTCGAAGAAGGTCATAAATGCATAAAAATTATGAGATCAATTGCATATTCTAGTGGACACAGACACATAATTATTTTTTAGTGGAGGGTTTCGGTTATGGGTTATTAAGAATTCAAGTTTTATTCTGTTAGAAAAGCATTGTTTAAATGTTGAGTATCTTAGATAAAAGAATACTTACATCCAAGCACAGGATTCCAGGCATCTCCCCTGTTGGCAGACACGGGGAAGCTGCTTTCCTGGGGTTTCAAACACTTGTTGGAAAAGACTTACATGGGACAGTTTCAGGAGATTTGAATTGGACACTGAGGTACTGCCGAAAAAGTAACTGATTTTAAAAATCTGGAAGGGCAGGAATGGAGCAATAATGGCAAAAAAGAAAAGAAAAAAGATGGGCAGTCCATGTTGGTTACGGTGGCAAGTACATGAAACTAAAGGTAGAAATTAAGAAGCCTCGGGACACAAGGCACCATCTAGGCTGTGCACCAGCCACACTGCACCAAGTGCAGAGCTGCAGGGTAAACTCCCTTTGTCTGTGTCACTCTGTAACTTGCTCACTGATGGTTCGGATGTCCCCAGCCCCAACCAAGTCAACACCACACATACCCTGGTGTCTTAGTGCATTGCTAAACTAGAACAGCATACTTGAGACTGCAACGTTCAGTGAGGGAAAAAAAAAAAAAAAGACTGATTTTCTCACAGTCCTGGAGGCCGGGAGGTCTCAGAACAAGAGGAGCTACATTTGGTCTGGGGAGACGCTTCCTGTTGCTTTACTCCATAGAAGAAGGTAGATGGGAAAGAAAGTAAGCTACCCAAATGTCACCATGAAGGTGGCATCAACAAGGAGAGATGTTGTGAGCAGCTTAGACATCACACACACGTATATTTTGCTCTATGATACAGATCTGCACGCACATCCATTTCCATGCCTCTCCCCTTGTGCCCCCCCACACCTCCCTCTTACTATTGGTCCCCAAGTTACTACAATGGCATAGTCATTCACTTCATCATTACAGGCTTCACTTTCTGATACGCAGATGTGCATAATTAAAATAACAATGGGAATCTACTATTATTTGGGAATAAAGACACACGCTATGCTCATCCATTATTTCTCAGCATGCTTATCCCCCTTGCAGGCTTTACAGGTTGTATTTTTTTGTTTGTTTGAGAGAGAGAGAGAGAGAGAGAGAGTGCATTCTGTGCTTTGTACATAAGTGCCGTGTATCATAGAGAACAAATGATATTTGTCTTTTGAGGCCTGGCTGTTTCCACCAAGAGTAAGGGTTTCCAGCCAAGTGCATTTTTGTTACAAGCAGTAAGTTTCATTCTTTTTGTGGCTAAGCGGTATTCCATCGAGTAAATAAATCAATATTAACAATGAGATGAAACGATCATCTATTTTGAAGATCAATCACTTGACAAATTTCAAGTTCCGTGTAAGGCAAAAATCATGAGCCAACTTGGAACAAAAGGAAACTTCCTCAACTTGGCACGGACCATCTCCAGGAGGAGAGTTAAAGCACAAAGGGTTAAGTGCCCCTCGCAGTGCCAGCACCCCCGTCAGACAGTCCACTTCAATCCTAGCTGCTCCACTTCAGATCCAATTCCCTGCTCAGGGACTGGGGAGGAAACAGAAGCTGACCCAGGTACTTGGGACACTGCCACCCAGGGTGGAGGTCCTGGGTCCTGTCCTTGACCTTGCCAAGTCCCACTGAGTATACCCAGGTAGGGATTGAACCAGCAGTTGGAAAATTCCTTTCTCTGTGTGTTTCTTCACTCTTGCTTTCTTGCTCTCTGATTCTGTCACATGGCCTTTCAAATAAGTCTTGAAAATTAAAAAAAAAAAAAAAGAACATCTAGAAGAATCTGCAGTTAACAACACAGACACTGATGAATTTTTCCTTAATGGCATCAGAAAAAAACACAAGGAGTATTTGCACTCTTATTCATCCCTGCCCTAGGATCCCAGCCAGCACCACCCAAGTGAAAAAAAAAAAAAAATAACTCCATGCTGGAAAGGAAGAAACAGGTTGTTTTAAAAACCTACTATGACTAAGAACTGACAACCCAAAGATTGCAGGATTCAAGGTGAACGGATAAGTATCAACTGCATTTCTGTAAAGTATAAGAACTGGAAATTTAAATAAAACAGTGTTATTTATGAAGAGTAAACAATGTCAAAATTGTAAAAACTTAGATATCAATCTGTCAAAAAATGCCAATGATTTATAATGTCCACATCACAAGATACAAAAGCAGTATGTTAAACACCCAAGTGTAAGTCAATAAATTAAAAAAAAAAAGAATTCACCCCAGAATACATATACTAACTATAAATCTAAATTAATAGTTTCTGAATGCTCAAAACTGAAAAATACTGATGAAATAAATCAAAGGCCTAAACTAAAACAACTATGTTCAGGCTGAAAAAGTCAAAATACTCCATATTTAAATTCTTCCCGAGTTAATTTATACATATTTGACATAATTCCAACTAAAATCCCTATATAATTTTTTGTACATTTAAAAAAGACTTATTCTAGATTTTATAAGAAAAGGAGGCAGAAGAGCTAAAGCAATGTTTTAAAAGACCAATATTTCTGGAAGATTCTCAGTACCTTATTCCAGGACTCACTAAAAAGAAACCGCAAGAAACAAGACAAAATGTTGACATGAAGATGAACTAAACGGAAGTCCACAGATCTACACACATTCTACCAACTGATTTTGACACAGTTGCAAGTCATTGTAATGGAGAAGGGATAGTGTTGCTAAAACATGGTGCTAGGATAACTGAGAAACTCTGCAAAACAATGGACCTCGAAACAAACATCACAACCAACTCTAAAACGAATGCAAAAACAAATCACAGTTTTAAACGCTTAACTTAAATGGCTAATGGTATCAAAGCACACGAGAGCCTTCATCATTTAGGATAAGAGTGATTAGCAGGACACAAAAATTATGACCCGCTGAAAACAAACTGAAAAGGTAAACTTCACCAGACTTCCACAGGTGTTTCTGCAGGAAAACAGTTAAGAGAATAAAAAGTCACACTACAGACTGGGAGAAAATATTTACAAATCACACATAGAAGGCAAGATCTGTTTCCAAAAAAATAAAGAGAGAATTTTCAAAACCAATGAAGAAAAAGATAGCTCCATTAAAATCTGAACCGATGCAGTGAAGAGATACTTCATTAAGGAATATGCAAGGATTAAAAATAAGCACAGGGAAGATGCTCACTTAGTCAAATACAGATTAAAGCTACAGTACAATACTACTGTCTACGTACAGTAATGTTTATGAGTAAGAAATATGGAAGATACCAAGTGCCTGAGCTCAAGGATGTATAGCAAACTGAACCCTCATGCATCGGTGCTGAATGTAAACAGGGTATATGGAAAATAATTTGATGGCTTCTTATTTAATTAAACATACACTTACCATGTGATTTAGCAATCCCACTCCTGGGCATTTACCCTAAAGAAATAAAAAATTCAGGTTCACGGAAGAAAACGTGCATGAACAGTTATCACAATTCTGTGCATAACTACGACAATTTGGAACAACACCTGTTTGCTTCCACGGATGAATGCATAAACTATGGCTCATTCATAGGGTGTAAAATCACCCGACTAGAAAGAAAGAACTGTGCAAGGGTACTTCAAACAGCTTCTGGAAAAACTGAATTACAACGTTTTCTTGCTTGAAAAGGTTGTTAAATTCACCTAGAGGTTTTCATGAAATGCATTTTCCACAAACTTTTTGAAGAATATTGAACTTATATGAATTTCATAAGTATTTTTTTTTATTTGTGAGAGACAGAAGGAGAGAGAGAGAGAGAGAGAGAATGCATGCCTCATTCACTGGTTGATGGACTGAACCAAAGTTACTCCATCCCGTAATCCCACATGGGAGCCAGGGCCCAGATCACTGGATCCCTCACTGTGGCTGCCCAGGGCCTGTATTAGCAGGAAGCTGGAGTCCTGGCTCTCCAGGGAGCCATACCTGGGACACAGGTTCTCCTGCCCCCTGCTGCCAGGCACAGCCCATGGCAAACAATGCAGGCTCACAGGAAACGTGTGTTTAAGTCTTCTTTCTTCTCCACTCAAAAAAAACACATTTTTAAAAAAGAAGCCAGTCCCATAAGATTTCATATGATATAATTATATTTTTCTAACACTATCATTGTATTAAAAATTTAACTTTAAGTGACAGAAACGATCAAACATGGTTGTCCTGGATTAGGGGTGCAAAAAGGTGTGATGATGATGGTCTACAGCCTAAAAGGGTGTTGGGAGTGGGGAGAGTGGGTTGTGGGGGATTATTGAAATGTTCTGTGTCCCTCCTGTAGTTAGTCACTACTTGCACCTATAGGCTTGTTTAAATCATACAGATGTGTGTAGGAATAAATGAATTTTATTGCACGGCAATTTAAAGGGGTAAAGCTACACTGGCTAAAAAGAAGTTTGCTGGCTAAAGTATAGGTCAGTATTATGTCTTTCCTCAAAGTAAAGGCTTAATTAACCTTAGCAAAACAAAGCTACTGGAAGCAAGATGCGTTTTCTGCTTCAATGCTTGTCTTGTTAACAATGCAAAGCTTCAAAAAATGTCAATCGTTCAGTGTCATGGACACTTTTTATCAACAGTACATGTCACTGAAAGATGTCTAGCTTACAGGAAAAAACTTATTAGAAACTGCAATTCAAAGTAAGAAAAAATCCATATTTCCCAAGTAATTATTTTAAACATTAAAAAATCATTAACAATAATAAATTTTACTTTATATTTTGTATGCTTATTCTCATTCAAAAAAAGGGAGGGGTGGAGGGAAGCGCAGGACCTGTATTTCAGGGTCACTGTAGCCCAGCAGGTAAACCACCCATGTCAAGTACCAGCTGCCCCATTTAAGATCCAGCTTCCTGCTAAAACAAGTATTTGGGTCCCTTTCAATATGTGACAGAAGTCTCTAGCCTGGCCCAACCCACTAAAGCCATGGGGGTACAAGCCAGAGCACGGAAGGTCTCTCTCTCCCCCTCTCTGTGGTCCAGTCCACTACAGCAGCCAGTGGGGAATGGGCCAGAGGATGCAAGGTCGGTCTCTCTCTCTCTCCCTCCCTCTCCCCCGCTCCTTCTCTCCCTCCCTCCCTCCCTGTGGTCCAGTCCACTACAGCAGCCAGTGGGGAATGAGCCAGAGGAGGGAAGGTCTCTCTCTTCCTCTCCATCTCTCTCATTTATTATCATTGTGGAGTTAAAAAAAAAATCTTTTGTTTTTTTAAGTAACTTCTAACAGTCATGGTATACCAAATAAGCACTGGAAAAATGTTTACAGAATTAATCTTCACTGACTATGGAATGAACTGTACCATTAATTTATCACAGATACTAACTCTTCTTGGGACACTGTTTGCTTAAGTGAATGAAACTGGCATTTAAAATTTTTCATTAGTGTCTGAGCTGTACATACAACTAGCTCAGGAGATGCCTGTGTTGCTCTCAGTATAGATTTCCCTGCTGAAGAGTCACTGGGCGTGAGCTTGCTTGTAGCAGATCTAGGACTTATTAATTGTTGCCAATGAGCTAAGTAAATTAACCTAATCAAATGTGTATGAATGAATAATCTCATCCATACCAAAAAACAAACCAACAAAACAGACTAGACTTTTCTCGTATTGAAGCCTAAATCATGTAAAAATATAGCACTCGTACAAAGGCAAAAAGATGAATGGGACAGCTGAGGCTTTCCAAAGTTCCCAGTCTAAGAGTTAAAACATCTGTAAAACTTCAAAGATGGTATCTTTACATATCATATTACAGAGAAAAGTGGAATCTGCATGCTTCTCTTCAATTTCCATTTGCCAGAGAATTATTTAAGAACCCTGTGCATTAAAGGATTTTAAGGTATTTCTGTAATTAATCATGTCCAAAATACCTAGATTTACACAAATGTGATTAAAATTTGGACTTTAAAGTTTCAACAAATCAAACAGCAAGCAGAGGCTCGTGACGTGACGCACACTGACTTTACACACTACAATCTATATGCTTTGTCACATGACACCATCTCGTGCAAATGAGCCAAACTGAAATGCTCTTATTGGCAATCGGTTAAAATATAATAAATAGTTTCCTATAGTTATAACTAGGCCATGTAATTGAAAGATGGGAAAAAAAAAAAACCCACCTCCTCTAACTCAAGTGGCTCCATGCACAAATTTGACTTTATTGAGTCTGTGACTTGGGTCAACATCCATTTTGAGTTCACTTCATGAAGTTGCAACTACCTATATTTTATTTCTTTGATACTAATGGTCAATATGCTGATTAATAAAAACTACTAACAGGTAAGTCACAACGGCAATTTTTAAAAAAAAATGTTTGTACTGAAATACAGCATTCCCCAATCCCCAGGTTGTCACAAATGCCCCATCCATTGATCTGTTTTCTTCAGCACCTAACACTTACTATTCAATCACCTCACACAGCCTACCCTGAAGCATACCATTAGGGGTACACAATTAGTTCCAACTACAGAAATACTTTTCTACAAAATTAAAGAAGTGGTACATGACTCTTCAAATAATTTCCAAAATGTGGCACAGTTAATTGTACCTGGATCATATGGACACATCATTAAATAATGTCTCTTGCAAATACCCATTTAATGTAAACGTCATTTTTAAAAAAAAAGTAACTGTCACCTGGTAATATTCAACTAAGAGAAACATAATTGTCCAACTTAGCCAGAAACAAATTTACTACAAAACAAATTTATATGGTGCAAATTTAAAATGTGTGGCACACAAACCAGGCTCTTGAAACTAATATTCCCCTGAAATATCAGCTTAATTGGGAAAAAAAAGTATACAAAAAAGACTTTTCTTATATGTGAAACATAAAGACAGAATTCTACCCATCAATTAGTTCGCATGATAAAGTGTACTTAGGCAGTAATGTCATTTCAAAAATGATTAAAATCAAGTTTTGTAATACAGGTGTTTAAAGTTAACGACACTCCTCAAACCTCGGTGTTTACAATGTATAATTTTAGTAGACTCTTTTCAGGAACAATTACCTGCTTCTGCAGCCATCTTTCATGCCGTCGTTGTTTCCTTCTTAGACTCCTCAACTTGCCCCGCTCTCTCTTATTTAGCCTCTGGTTAATGGTGCCCAGTGAAAAACTGGCTGAGCGCAGGAAATCCAGAGGCGAGAGCGGCTCTTCTTGGTCTGAGCTTTCCAGTCTGCTTCGACCAGCTGAGGGCAGGTCCATGAGAAAAGTCAGGTTGCTGTTAGTAGCGTTGTCAGAATACACTGAAGAAGCTTCTAGACTGCACTGAAATTCGCCTCCTCTTTGTGTCTGGGTCTCGTGGGGAGCCACTGAAAATCTTGGCAGCAGCAGGTTAGGATCAAAACTGGATGGGTTCTGAAAGGAACAGCTATTTTTAGCAGCTTGTAAAGACAAACCTGAAAGGTCCATGGGCTGCGTGGCATCCAGCCTGGGATAGGCGGTCGTCTTACTATGTATTTCATACAAAGTGGGTAACAAAGTCAGTTTCCCGCTGATGTTCAGATCCAAACTCTGTGATTTTCTATGAAAAGCTCTCGCCGCGCACCTGCCAGTCACAAGCCGGGGAACAAAAAGCTGGTATTTGGGATCTGAGGTTCCGAGGCACGCTTGTTCCTTCTTCATCTCGAAATACGTGGAGCGTACCTCCAGGCACAGAGCGTCTGTTAGTCTTCCAGGGCTGTCATGCTGTTGGGCCATGTCGAAAAGCCTGTGATTTGTGCTTTGGGAGCCACCACCTGTCAGCCGGGCTTCCTTGTCGCAACCTGCCTGAACTCTAGAAAGTGACAAGTGTTTCAGCGAAGGGCTCATTAGATGGCCTGCCTGTGCTGGGTGACAACCGGTTCGGCTCTTGCAGGGATGTGCAGCTGCCGGCTGGCCACAGGAACATTTTGGAGTGCTGACAAAATTAAAGCCCCCTAAATGGGGCCCCACAGAAAGGGCAGTTCAGTTTCCCAACTGTCCACTGGGCCTACAGGTAACAAAGGAACACAAAGACAATGCTTTCATTGTAAAGTAACCAAAGGGAATGTGAGTTATTAAAAAAAAAAAAAAAAACACACACAGCCGACCACATAAAAGTTTTCTATGCCCCAGAAAAGGCTGGCTTTCTGTTTTCTGATTAGCAGACAGAATTGCAAGTGGGAATAGGCCTTCCAAAAAAAAAAAAATTTAAATTAATAAATAGATAAGCAGCTACAAACTCCCACAATGATGGCACACTGCAAACCATTCCCATCTCAACGACACTTCCAAGAATTCCAAAAGAGGATGTCTCAAACGATAGGCTGAATATGGATACAGTGGGAAATCGTGGAAAGAAAAATACACTAGGGAACCGGGAAGAAAATCGGTCTCACAGAGCTTAATTTGCAAGTAAAATCTCAGAGCAAAGTGTCTGTTTTGGATACACTTGTAGCATACCAAGCACCGTGGCAGGGGGCGGAAGGGACCAGGAGAAGAAAGCGCTTCCTGGTTTTTCACAGACCAACCAGAGGACACTGCACACTCAGGCAGCATTTCCTCACAGTGAAAACTGATAATGGATCGGCTTAAAATCTCTTGGGCAGGGACCCTGGAGCATCTGTAGTGTCCTCATACATCCCGTGAACTTCGGGAGTCTCACAAGCAGCGCACTGGCACTTTCCCAAGAAGTAATTCCAATGTTGGAAATGGATGCAAGGGATAGCTGCTAAGCATTAATAAAAAGTAGGCTACTCGGTGAAAAAAAAATATCCTAAAAACCATATTACATTTTTCAAACACACGTGCTTTGAATTTTAAGAAACAACTATGTCTTCTCTTAAGAGAGCAAGTTTTTGGGGGGTGGCGTTCTCACACCCCTGTAACAGAGTGCTTGTTCAAATCCCAGCTGCTCCACTTCCAATCCTGTTCCCTCTACTACATCTGGAGGGCACTGGTGGATGGCCCACAGGCAGGCGTCACTGTCCCCATAGGGGACGCATGGATGGAGTTCCTGGCTCTTGATCTGCCCTGGCCCAGCCCACATTCTACATTGCAAATGAAAAATAATTTTTTTTTAAAAAAGCAAGTAAGATTTTGTGTTTATTCAACGTTCATTAAGGATCCTTCAAACTATATTTTTATTTTGGTTATAACAATACATCACTAGTGATCTAATTCATTTTCATTAATATTCATTTCTTGGAGAAGCAGAGAGACAGAAAGAATTCATACGTATTGATCCACTCAGCAAAGATCCCCAACAGCTAGGACGGAGAAAGGCAAGGCTGGGAACTCAATCCAGCTCGTTCCATGTGGGTGGTAAGAGTCCAGTCTGCAGCCATCATCCCTGTCTGAGCATCCCCACAGCAGGGAGCTGGAACAAAGCAGCTGAATGTAGACATCGAACCCAGGGCCTTGTATCTCTGATGTGACTGTCATCTATCCCACCCCTGGCTTATTTACTATGTGTGTGCTTATCCATGAATGAATAATGGATGTAACCACTGGATTTTCCATTCACTCAATGGATACTGTTCCAAGTGCTGAGGATATTTCAATCAGCAAAATGTGAAAGTCCCTGACGGCAGGAATCTTTTTTTTTTTTAAGATTTATTTTTATTACGAAGTCAGATATACAGAGAGGAGGAGAGACAGAGAGGAAGATCTTCCATCCGATGATTCACTCCCCAAGTGAGCTGCAATGGGCCGGTGCGCGCCAATCCAAAGCCAGGAACCAGGAACCTCTTCCGGGTCTCCCACGCGGGTGCAGGGTCCCAATGCATTGGACCGTCCTCGACTGCTTTCCCAGGCCACAAGCAGGGAGCTGGATGGGAAGTGGAGCTGCCGGGATTAGAACCAGCGCCCACATGGGATCCCGGTGCGTTCAAGGTGAGGACTTTAGCCGCTAGGCCACGCCGCCGGGCCCCCTGACGGCAGAAATCTTATATTCTGATACTTGGGGTGCAGGGAGGGAGACGTGGCTAAACAATCAACAGTGAGTAAGCCCTGAGTGTGTGTGTGTGTGTGTGTGTATACATATAACACTTATGCCATATGTACTGCAATTAAAAGATAAGTTTATTTTGGTGCAAGAAAAAATCTGAAATTGATAACTGCTTTTTTTCATACTATACATTTTCCAAGAAGATTCTGAAGACCCTTCTTGCGCATCTGTATGCTTTACACCAACATCAACTCGCCTTCTAATTTCATTCTCCATGAATTCTGGAAACATTCTCATGTATTACTCCCCGTGGGTGTCCCCGGGTATGCATGTCAAACAGCAGCGACAAAGGGGGGCGTGGGGGAGCTGACAAGCTGACCGGGCAAGGCTTGTTTGAAAATGACAAGCGCTGGAACTCATGTGACGAGCCAGGCGACTCTGTAAGAATGCTCAACGAAAGGAACATACTGAGCGTGGTGGCTGAGAAAAGAAAGGAAAAGGAAAGGAAAGACAAGACCAGACAAGACAAGACAAGACAAGACCCTGGAGAACTCTAATGGCAGGGAAGACAGCAGGAAACTAGAATCAAGAGTCACCCAAAAATACCCATGACTTAAACAACAGATCCTTAAAAAGTAGCTCTACGATAAAGACAGAAGCAACTTGAAGATTTCCATTTTAACTCAGAAATGAAACATTTAAAATCTTACTTTTTGTGTCAGGCAGTTGATCCACTCCGGAAGTGCTTCTATGTTCATGTGCCATCAATGACGAATATTCTGATCATCGACCGAATGCGAAAGTCTGTCTGTCAAATAAAAATGAACTGGTTCAGAATGTTGTTTTTTTGTTTTTTTCCACAAATCTCACCTCTAGTGAAAACCTAAAAACACAAATTTACAGCCCGGCGTGGTAGCCTAGTGCACCAGGATTCCATGTGGGCACCAGTTCTGATCCCGGCAGATCATTTACAGCCTTTGCCTACACACTTGAGGAATATATTTTTTCTACTTGCTACTTGTTGAACTTTTGACCCAAAGGAGTGCTGAGGGGGTGATTGTAAAGTGAACTAAAACATGCCATTGTAAATATCAAACAGAAGAAGAGAAAAAAAAGTTGGGTGGAGAATGCAGAGCCAAGAGGGAGAATAAGGCGGCAGGAATAACTGTCTTCCTACACCTGTATTGTGAGATACGTGAAATCTATCCACCTCATATAAACAAAATATTTGAAATATTAAAAGATATCTGGTAATCAGCAATATGGTTACATTATTTGTCTTTGCTAACTGATCCAAACAGATCACTATTCTAGTCTGAAAACGCAAGCAGGAGAACCCAAGAGGCAAGCGTTCAGGCCGGGCTGAAGGCTCCGGCTAAGACACCTGTCTGCACACTCTCTGGCTCCAACTTCCTGCTAACGCTGACCCTGGGAGGTCCGGACCAGCAGCAGAGACGACCTCAAGGTGTAGTGTCCCTGCCGCTCACGGGAACACCTGGAGTCAAGCACCCACCTCCCTTCCGACCGGCTCATATCACTGTGGCTATCTGAAGAGTGAAGCAATAAACTATCGCTTTCTTTCTGTCTGTCTCTTCTGTGTGTCTGTCAGGAAGAGCAATAAGCATTTGTCTAAGATTTATTTATTTTTATTGGATCCCGGTATGTGCAAGACGAGGACTTGAACCACTACGCTATCACACCGGGCCCAGATTCATAAACATTTAAGAACAAAAGTAGGAGAAGGATTTTGGCCCAGAGGTTAAGCTGACAGTTGGGACACACACATCCTAAAGCCAAGGGACGGAGTGTCAGGTTTTTGGCCCTGACTTAGGATTGTTGCTAATGTGCAGCCCAGGAAGCAGCCATAATGATTCCACCAGGGACACCTGCACTGACCTCTGGCTCCCTGCTTCAGCCTGGCTCAGGTTCACCTGTGAACCGACACATATGAACTCTGCGCGCCTCTGCGTTTCTCAAATAACAAAACTGCAACGACGCCAAAAGAATGTTTTTAGGGTAACAATTATCCGCGATTTATGACAAAACAAATCCTATTTCACTGATTTCATAAAATAAGATTTAAAATCTACCAGTCATGGACCCAGCATGGTAGTTGAGTGGCTAAAGTCCTTGCTTTGCACGTGCCAGGATCCCACATGGGCGCCGGTTCTAACCCGACAGCCACACTTCCCATCCAGCTCCCTGCCTGTGGCCTGGGAAAGCAGTTGAGGATGGCCCAAAGCTTTGGGACCCTGCACCTGCGTGGGAGACCTGGAAGAGGCTCCAGGCTCCTGGCTGCTGGGTTGGGATTGGCTCAGCTCCAGCCATTGCGGTCGCTTGGGGAGTGAAACATCGGATGGAAGATCTTCCTTTTAAAGATTTATTATTATTATTATTGGAAAGCCGGATATACAGAGAGGAGGAGAGACAGAGAGGAAGATCTTCCATCCGATGTTTCACTCCCCAAGTGAGCCACAACGGCCGATACTATGCCGATCTGAAGCCGGGAACCTGGAACCTCTTCCGGGTCTCCCACGCGGGTGCAGGGTCCCAAGGCTTTGGGCTGTCCTCAACTGCCTTCCCAGGCCACAAGCAGGGAGCTGGATGGGAAGTGGAGCCGCCGGGATTAGAACCGGTGCCCATATGGGATCCCGGGGCGTTCAAGGTGAGGACTTTAGCCGCTAGGCCACGCCGCCGGGCCCCGAAAAATATATCTTTAAAAAAAGATTTTACCAGTCAAGTTACTCAACAGAACAAAGTCCAGGGTCATTCGTGGCAACTTCTCTTGGCTTTCAAGTCTGTTTTGTTTGCTTCCTACAAATGACACAATAAAGCCAATGCTGTATTTTCTATTCAATTGCTCACCCAACACAGCGGAGTATGGAAGAGGAAAGAATGACTGTATTTAGGAATTGTTACCCCAAAACATGCTGCCTTAACCTACTGAAAAGCTGCGGCAGACAATGGCCTCTGTGGCCCTGCCCTGCCCTCAACAAGCCGGCCAGAAACCTAAGCAAGCTTTTCTGGCGACCCCTGCAGGTGGTGATGAGACTCTCACGTCAGAGGTGCCATCCCTGTCCTGGAGCAGCCCTAGCACAGGACACTGGCGTGAGCAACAGGCCCCCTAAGGTTGGCCCAGTTGGTCACTGTGTCCCGCCGTGTTTCCCACGGCCACCCATGCTTCCACAAACACTAAGGTTGGAACCATCTCTTTGCTGCTTTATGTCCCCTGGAAGGCACTCAGGAATTCACACAGCTTGTATTAAACGCGGCTGTCTGTTTCCTCTGCTTCACGCGCCTTTTGCTACAGGAGCCTTATCCGTAAGGGTGGCAAGGGTTGAGCACACACGCACTCCCTCTCCTACAAGCAGCAGTTGGCCACTGACTGGGAACGCCTCATTTCCCAGCCACGACCCAGCTGTGCAAGAGCAACAGAAATGCGAATCTTTGATCTTCTGATGTGCATTGAGCACAGTGCTCGTGACACGGTGCACCGGCGAGGGTCCGGACTGAGGAAGCAGAGCTGCTCCCTTCTCTACAGCCACCAACTCTGCAAGCTGCCAAGGCACGAGTTTGTTTTTCTCTTAGGCTTTCCTGGCATTTGCGCTGCTAATTACTACAGTCAGGTCCACAAATAAACAGGCAAATCTGAAACCGTGTCTTTCATACCTGTATCCACATTGGAAGATGAAGGGGTTCGGCTGACTGTATGGGAGAACCCCTCTCTACAGGATGGACCTTACGCTGAGACTTGGAACCAAGACCAGTCAGAATCTTCAAGTTGTTTTCCCAACCTTGTCCCCCGTGGGCCTTACGACAACTTTGCTTTTCATTAGTAGCTCATCTTAAGAGAGGAAAGGCAGGCTCGGAGCAATAGCTAAGTGGCTAAAGTCCTCGCCTTGAAAGCGCCGGGATCCCATATGGGCACCGGTTCTAATCCCGGCAGCTCCACTTCCCATCCAGCTCCCTGCTTGTGGCCTGGGAAAGCAGTCGAGGACAGCCCAAAGCCTTGGGACCTTGCACCCACATGGGAGACCCAAAAGAGGCTTCTGGCTCCTGATCAGAGCAGCTCCAGCCGTTGTGGCCACATAGGAAGTTAATCAACAGATGGAATATCTTCCTGTTTCTCCTCCTTTCTCTTTTGTTTCTCTATCTCTCTCTCTATATATATATCTGAGTTTGCAACAGAAATAAGTCTTTAAAAAAGAATTATAGAAATGAATGCCATGGTTTAAAAATAAATATTTTTAAAAAGTAGAGGCAACAAGATCCACACACAAAGTTGCAGGGTGATTCACTTACATCTAGAAAGATCTACAGAGAAATCACCTCAATCTGGTTGCAGCAGGGTGGGAGTGAAACCTGCGAGCCCAGCACGGACAGTCCGTACTGCTCACAGGTTACTGCGGCTGCACCACTTCCAATTCAGCTTCCTGCTAATATGCCACAAGAGCTGCGGAAGACTGAGCATCTGGGCCCTGTTGCCTGCTGGAAGATCCAGAGGGAGTCCTGGGCTTGAAGTTCCTTGCTCCTGGCTCCTGGCTTTGGATCAGCTCAGCTCCCGCCATTGTGGGCGTTTGCAGAGTGAAACAAAGGATGGAAGCGCTCTCTCTCTCTCTCTCTCTCTCTCTCTCTCTCTCTTTCAAATAATAATTTTAAAAATCTTTTTAAAAATTCTGCATTCAAATAATGAAATAAATCTTTAAAAATAACTTTAAAGGATATGAGTAAGTTAGTTAGCATGAGCGAGGAAACCAGAAGCAATCTTAAAGCAATGTAAAGCCTTTACTTAACATTAAACTAACTAGGAAAATAAAACTCAAATGAGAATTATTTTAGTAGCATTAAAAAAACTTTCTATACAGGTTTTTCGTGGCTTAGATTTATCTTGGGGGAAGGACAAAGAATTTTAAAAAGCAGTCAATTTCACATAATGCTCTCCGGAAAAAATGTTAAAAATATTTGCAAATGAAGTAATTTGTTCCTGCAGCAGGGGGCGCCAGTGCACTGATATTTTGTGTTTTCAAGGGCAGAGAATGGTTTCAGTCTTGTACAATAATATCACTGAATATTAAAATTATAAGCTTGATGCATAATCTTATCGTTATATACTCTTTAGATTTTTCAACTGTATGGACTGAGTTAAATGTGAACAATCATAATTTAATAACATTATGTAACCTGTTGAAAGATAGTGAATATTTGGTACATCCACTGTAACACATATTATATTCCCGTAACTAATCCAGTAAAAGCGAACTTATTGCATTATCTAACTAATGCAACTATAAACATCACAGCAAACAGTACGGAACCGAATTTAATCTATGTTAGCATTACTGTTTTACAGTGTTGGAGATATAAAAAATCCAAATTCTACTAGACCTTGTCATTTTTTTTTAATTTGTATTTGGAGGGCACTTCAAGGGTAAAAATCATTTTTAATCAAAGGGTCATAAAGAATGTTTTAAAAGTAAAGAAACAAGTCTCACTTAAGACCAGTTGAACTAACTGTATCCAATCTTGCTGCCTTTCTCATTATACCAAATGATCTCTTTATATTCTAACCAAAATGATCTCTTTAAAATTCATAGGGCATGCCACCTCTTTTGGGGACTTCCCAGCTCTTGGGCTAAAGATCAAAGTCTCTCAGTTACAAAGCTGTAAATAACTTAACCAACACCCTTTCTAATTTCAAACCTTGCCAAACTTGCTCTTGGTCTCTGATCGCAACACACAGCGTTCTCTGCGGCTCTCTCTCTCTCTCTCTCTCTCTCTCTCTCTCTCTCTCTCTCTCTCTCTCTTTTTTTTCCTGGACCCTGCTGTTCTGGCCCTACTTATTCACCAACATGACCTTCATATAAGTTACTCCCTCAGAAAAGCATTCCTCCTATTGCTAGGTCCAGGACCCTCTCAAAATTCTGTAAGACGTTTCAAAATGTGGAAACAGAAAGTTTCAATTTTAGTTTGGTGAAAAAAAAAAAACTTTTTAAATCATGCATAGTTTTCACGATACACATCTTCCATGAATGTTCTGAGGATTTTCACGGAGTCCAACAACTCAACACTCGTGGCGCGCAGTCATGGCAGCCACTATGCTGCCCATGGGATTATAACTTCACAGTTTGGGGATGGAAAAACAGTTAAAATTCAATCATTGGTTCCCAATTTCTTCCACCTATGGAGTTTGGTGCCTTTACCCATGACTCTCACGTTTCACCTGTGATCCTTTCGCCAAGTCCAGTGCGCACTTGTAACATCGCTGGAGATCCCTGCGTAGGGTTGTACGCTCTCTGCACTGTCTCCGCGCATGTCAGAAGGCAACCTCCAGAATTGCACGGTGGGCAACCTGCACATCCCAAGCACCGTCTAGTCCTTCGGACCTTCCTGGGACATTCAGTATGAACAACCAACCCCTTCTTTCCTGTTGGGTGTCTGTTGGGTGATTTCCACGACACTGCGCCTGAGGTTTTACTCTTTTTTTTCTCCCGCTCAAGACCCCCTCATGTTCCGTCTACCCTGCAGGTGTCCCCAGTTCCTTGTCTCGCACGCCCTGTGCACACGCTGCAGCGTGGCCTCTTCCACTCCCGCAGCCTCACTCCCCACGGGCACGTGGATGCTCACACAGCTACACCTTTACTTCAGGTCTCGGATCTGAATCCAACATTCATGGAACCAACAGCCTCCTGGATCATTTGAATGTTCTATAGACTATGTGAAGTTTGTATATCAAGAAATGAACTGAAACTAAAACTGGGGGCATTTGTCTCTACAATATGAACATAATTTTAATTTTTTAATGAGTTCTTCATGTTACACTTCCGTTTGTGGTTTTAGGTTCTGGTCCGTATTTCATACCTATCAGTCCCAACAGGCAGACCAGAAGCCCCTATGTCTCTGTGGACTTCGTAGACCGTCTCTGAACTTCCTGCCTGATGCCACACAGCAAGCCAGTGGCTGGAAAACGAAAGTTCAATCAGCCCAGATCCCCTTAGAGCTCAAGTTTCACACATGACCATGCTTCTGTTGAGTTGCTATACTCAGTCACTATTATGAAGGCGGAATTAATGATTTTATCATCATCATCATCATCGTGCAGTAAGCTCATCTTTAGAAGTAGTTTGTTGTTACACTTCAGCAAGTCCCAGCAATTTCAGTGTCTAACAGGGCTCTTCCTGGGGCCGGGGGATTGAGGGGGCAGTATATTTCTATTTCCTGGGGACAGCAGGAGTCCAGAAGTGGGGTCCTAGAGTCAACGGCCATGGACATTTGTCGCCGGTTTCCTAAACCTCTCTGCTGCTCTGAGGAACCCTGCGCGTCTGCCTGGTGTGAGGAAGGCAGGAGAATCAAGGGACACACGAATGGACCACAGCCCCTGGAAGTGCTCTTGTTCTGGAACTGTGCTGGTTTGATGAGTGAAGGACCAATCACTCTGTTGAGATGGTGATGAACTAGTACCCCTGAGGCAGCCAAGGCAGAGGAGCCTGCGGGGAGGTGAGGCAGCGGACAGGCGCTGGAGTCCCACTGCTAGTCCAGCTGCAGCGGAACTGCTTAGCAGCCACCTGGACTGGACGAGCTAAGCTTCTGCATCGGAACCTCCTTCACTGTGAAATGCTGACCTTCAACAAAGAACTATTGTAAGGAATGATTCGTAAAGTGTTTAAAGTAATTCCTAACCAACAGGTACATAAAAAGATTCTCTGTGCCATCATGTAACAGGAAAATGAAAACAAAGTTGATGTATCACTACACGTCTTTCAGAACGGCTAGAGTTACAAAGACTGAAAGGCCAGACGTCAGGCAAGGATGGGAGCTGCTGGATTTTACTACAGCATTCCTGTGAAGGAGCAGCAGAAAAGGCAACCCCAGGCCATGGCTGCCACACATCGGGACCATGGTGGCCTTCTCAGGGGCCGCGTACCTGCTGGAAGACCAAGATGTTTTTCTAGGGCAGGGAGCAGGTGCCAAGCCTGGCAGGTAAGTCACCTCCGCTGCACGGTAGAATGCCTACGTTCCATTCCTGGCACCAGCTCTTGACCTCGGCTTCCTGTTCATGACGAGCCTGGGAGACAGGAGTCCTTGTTGGAGACTCGGGGCTCCCGCCACCCGCCTGTAGTTCCTGACTTGAGCCTGGCACAATCCCGGCTGTTGGGGGCATTTCACAACAGCTGATGGGGCGGCCTCTGTCCCCTTGTCCCCGCTGTCTCTTTTCCCCTCTATCCTTCACTTTCTCTCTCTCCCTGGCTTTCAAAAAGAATTATTTTTTAAAAAAATGTTTAAAGTTATCTGGTTATCCAATCTGGTAGAAAGCAGTGGAAATACTCATCATCAAGTGTGAACAGCACACACACACACACACACACACACACACACACAAGCAAACAATACAAAATCTCACACGTGATTATATAACGCTCTGTTGAATTCAGAGCTCCCTGCAAAGCCCAGAGTTGCTTCTCAGCGTGCAGCTCCTGGTGACTGCTCCTGCTGGTGAGGACTTTTGTGTTTGCTATTTCAGAGACATGTATCATTGTCAGGATGACTGGCCAAATGTTGTAAATACTATTCCAATTTCCCTATGGGTTACTTTCATATTACACATGTAGTCTATCTTCTAGGTCCATATGTTCTACATGTGGGGAAAAAAATAACAACCCATTCAATAGGTTTTCCATTAACTGTGCTAAAGGAGCTATAAAATTATGACCTGATGCCTTCAACTTCTATCTACAATACTACAGTTAAACCTTGAACATTAGAAGCTAAAGCTGAAATTAATTCAGTGTGGATGTAGGACGCTGAAACTAACAACACTCACCATATACACTTGACTGAAGATACTTCACGAGGCAACCAGAACTTGCTATACATTTTCTACATTTCCAACAACAAAGAATACTTATTTCCTCTTGATCATGAACTTTAGTTATCAATTCTTTTTTTCAGCTGTAGAAACATGCATGCATTTTTAGAATGTTAAACTATGTCAGATAAACTTGATTTTCTAAAGCTTTATTATAGCATTATCTACACTTAGAACAGAAAAACATGATTATTTACTGGGGTGCTATACAGCCCCCAGTCCCCACTGCTTTCCTTCTGCTTCCTGATTAAAAAAAAAAAGTGCATCTCAACTACGCTGTGACCCATCCACATACAGGCTTGAGCTCAAGCCAGATTCTTGAACATTCCCAAGCAATGCGCTAAAGGTATTTGGGCTGCTGCCCAAAATGTTGGAAAAACTGGCCATGTCCTGAGTCAAAACTTCTTAAACCCTCACATAAACTCCACAGCCTGACGACCTCACCATGGACACACCTCCACAAACATCACTGTCTACCGCAAGGACGCACCACTAAGGTTCCATGACTTCCCCTAATAAATTATTTGGCACGTAGCGCCTCTTTCTCTGGCATCGCAGCTGGCCCTGCCTTGGGGACTGTTTGGGGCATTCTCTCATGGGAAGCCCCTGTTTCTGCTTTTGGAGGGAGTCCAGCCACACACTCAGCACAATTAGCATAGTTGACTAAACTCCAAAGGCTAGGTCTCGGAAAAGGAGGAGGAAGAAAAGGGGGAGGGGGAGGGGGAGGGGGAAAGGAGAAGAAAGAGCAGAAGAGAGGATGAGGAAGAGGAAGGTAAGGAGAAAGAGGAGGAGGAATCCCGCAGTTGAGCAGTGGGGCCAGTTGAGCCAGGTTGTCCTCCATTGTCCACCTGACAGCAGAGGCTCAGCTAGCAGCCAAAACTCAAGGCAGCAGAAGTTGGGGGGCTTGGGATGGGGATGGGGATGCGAGTAAAAAGAGATTTGTTCTCCAACATCACTCTGTTCATCACTAATGTGGGTGGAGGAGGTGCTCAACTAAACTCTATAGTAAGAAAGTGACTCAAAAACAAAACAAACAGACAAACAACAACAACAACAAAACACAGAATCTCTATGACAACAGTAAGTCTCAGGGTTTGGTAAGGGTGGAAAAAGCCTGAGGAACATCTGAGAGCTCCTTCCCTTCATTCAAACTGAACCAGAACCTACAGGACAGACAGACAAGGCTCTCTGTCACCTTCCTATCAGATGTCTTCGCGGTGTGAACCTGCTCCTTTGGGACACCCAAGGAAACTGTTAAATACACCTTGTCAATTTGACATCAGATTTTCTACCATTGTCTATACCTTCAAGGCCATGAACTACTGAAATAGCAGAAGCTGGACTTGGGACTGCTGCTGAAAGTACTGCCGTAATGATACGGGGGGGGGGGGGGAACAGTGGGGCGGGGAGGGGAGATGAGGGAAGGAGGAAGGGAAACCTGTGAACCTGTATCATGGAAAATTGTAACATTAAAAAAAAAAAAGAAACAGATCAAAGAACAGAAAAAAATACATACACTCCTTTGGATTCTGTCTGGATCTCTCGGCGAGTCAGACTACAGGACAGCGGTAGCAGTGCGGCAGTTGTGGGTGGAGGGAAAGCAGAAATCACAGCCCATCTTTGCGATCAGCGACTGCCTACACGGCTCCCGTACTGATCCTTCCCTGCTAGTATGAACATCCTACTCTGCTGGAAGCTTAGCTCTGTGGAGGTGGTGAGGGCGGGCGTGGGGGAGGGTGTGTCCAGGGAACCTTAAAAGGCAAAGACAACAGCTTCATTGCAGAAAGTAGCATGGGTGTGGGCATTTGAGCACAGAGGCCTGGTAACGCCACCTTCATGGCTGACATCCATAGTTAAACCTGCCTCCCACGGTAGAGCCTTGGTATAGACTCCCGAATAGGTGGTAGGCCAGTCTTTCGAAACAGAAGAGAACAGTAACCGGTGCAATGAGGACGAGGAATGCTCCCCAAATGGAGACACCTAAAGAGAGACAACCAAAAAAAAACAACAAAATGAAGACCAAGTAGTCGGTTGTAAATAAGATCCTCCAAAGACAGGTGCAGAGAGGGACAAGAACCCAACAACCAGTGCGAGGGCCCAGAGCGGCAGCTCTCCAGGAAAGTTAACCCTCACGGCAAGCACCTGACGATGACAGGGGCAGAGCAGCTGCTAACACGACAGGAAGGAAAAGATTCAAAGATTGCCCTCAAAGTAGGCGAATTCAGGGACACTGAAGGCCCCTGCAGAAAACGGTGGTGATTCACTGATCTTGGTTTACACACGTCATCCTCATGAAGCCGGGGGCCCTTGACTTCTGTAGGAGTGCAGAGGCGCCTCTAGCCCTGTGAGCAAAGCGTGTCGACTGCAGTCCATTTGGCAAACTGGGCATGTTTCAGCCACAGTGGTGGGCCTGCATCTCCCCGATCCCAGAACGCTTTCTGGGGGATACTTTGCTGCAAGCTGTCTTTAAGACAAACATGCATGCCGTCATCAGATGTGGGTGATACATCCTTGCTCTGAGGGGAGCCGGTGGTGTTGTCTCACTCCAGGTGGATGATGTCTGCTCACCAACACTGCCTCCCCAAGAAAGTTCAAGGAAATAACAGCTGCTCTTGAGAAACTGGGAAGGCGCTTTGCCACTCAGGCCCAGTATGGCCAATAGGAAAACCTGGGGGTCCCAGGGAGATGGCTGTGGATCACTGAGAAGTAATAAGGCAAAGAAACAAAGGCACACTACTGTCCCAAAGGTGATTCGATGACCAGCAACACCAGCAACGTTTCCAGACACAATGTCTGGGATGGTGAACTGAGCAATTGCCTTCTTTGACACATCTTCCGAGCCAAAGCTGTAGGACACGACTGCCTTCACCGGGGAGAGCCAGCCAAGGTTGCTCAGGTGCCTTCTTGCTGACAGTGCTGCCACTATTTGTCACAGCTTGCTGAACAAATGATGTGGCAATCCTGGGTGCTACGTGATTTGTTCCTCATACACACATACACACACACGCACACAAACGCACACACACACAAGCACTGTGTGGATGATGTTTTGCAAACTTCTGCAAACTTGTGTCTTTTACAGCAGGCTACTTATAAGGTCCTAGAACATCTAAAATCCAGAACACAGGATTTCAACCAACAAGAAGTCAGGGAACGTAGGGAACACTAAGATTCCAGGGCATGGTACAGTTCTAAGATGGGTTTTGCCAATAGCCATGATGGGTTAAGATCCTGACATGCCATGGTCCAAATAGTTTTAAAGATTACAAACCCGTATAGGTGTTCTGTGATACTAAAGGACCTTCATTCCTCTCTTGGCCTGATGTCCTAGGCAATGTATATCATGGGACAAAAAAGAGGGTCCATTGGGACTGGGGCCTCAAAAGAGACACAGCATCCAATGAGACAAAACCAGTAGTTTACATGCACAAGCCTTACATATGGTCACTGGCAGGAATCTATTTGAACCAGCTCTTTCTGTGACAAAACGGAACAGCTGGGCTTTCTGGCAGAGGCAGGGTAACAACACATGCCCAGTGGACTGTGCTCAGGAGTGCTAACTACTGTTATACTCTGTTTTAAAAAAGACTTTCTCACAGCTTACCAGGCCCTTCTGAAAACAGGATACAACTGGCAGTACAGAAACAGTACAACCTACTCTAGCAACTGGAGGGCCGATGACCTGCTTCACAGAGTCACATCAGCAGAAGAAAACATCATTCTGATTAGGGGACATGCCTGTTTCCAACAGGGAGAACGCCCTATAGCCAGCCTTCTGTCTATAAAATTACGGGCCTTTTGACACTTATACAATACACAACAGTCCCCAAACCAACCGAATCACACCTAGTGGGCGAGGACAGTGGTTCAACTAGCTAATCCTCTACCTGCAAGCACAAGCATCCCATATGGGCACTGATTCATGTCTCAGTTGCTCCACTTTCAATCCAGATCCCTGCTATGGTCTTAGAATGCGCAAAGCCTTAGGACCCTACACCTGCATGGGAGATTTGGAAGCAGCTCTAGGTTCCGGGCTTCGGATAGAGTCAGCTCCAGCTGTTGCAGCCACTTGGGGACTGAACCAGCGGATGGAAGATCTTTCTCTCTGTCTTTCCTTCTCCTTGTGAATCTACCTTTCCAAGAAAAATAAATAACTCTTAAATAAATAAAAAAAAAGAACCCCATCAAATGAAAGAAGGAGACTGGAAGGAACCAAAAGATACTCGGTTCTTAGGTAGCTCTGGGGTGGCTCTGCTACATGGGTGGAAAGTCCACGGCGACTGGACCAGTGACGACCATCGTATAGGCAGAACCTGGAATGAGGCCACAGGAAAAATCACAATATATGTGTTCCTACCTTAGAGTGCACATATTGGGACTGGGCCTCCTCTGTTTCTGATGCCTGTGCAGTGGGAAGCATGCCCAGATGCACATGTGGGACATGACAGCCAGCTCATTTAGGCCAAGCAGAGGACAGCAAGTACCTTGTCAGAGGATGGAAAGCAGAACAAGCAGAACTGCTCTCCTGGCCAAGCTTTCCGGTGTCTATATTAAGTTGGGCTTGGTCAGTTTTTTTTCTTCACTCTGTAGCAATGAAGCCCAAGCCATCTCAGAACTATCAAAATCACACCCTTGGAACACTCTCCCCTACACAGAGGGTCTCTAAGGTGTCTCATCAAATGGCTGTCCCCCTACCCCAAGGTACTGATGTAGTTTTGACAGCAAGGAGTCGGCCCCCTCCAATCTCCCCACTTTGTATACAGGAGAAAAAAAAAAACTGAAACATTTGCCCCACCCACCTTCCTCTATAACTTGACTCTCTCCATTCTAACTGGAAGCACGCATGCGTGTGCATCCTTCTCAACTATGTAAATGACCAATAAAATGAAAATAAATTTTTTTAAAAAATGAAATCCTGTAATTTGGAGCAAAATTGATGAAACTGGAGTATATCATCTTGAGTAAGATAAGCCAGACACCAAAAAACTCACAAAAATACATATTTTCTCTCTCATGGTTTAAAGCTAAAAGAATCCTCAAATCTGAACAGAATAGTTATGACTGGGGGGCTAGAAGGGGGTGAGCCTAGAGAATACAGAAGTTTGGGTAACAGGTAAGAAATCAGAGTTAGGGCCTGGCGCAGTAGCCTAGTGGCTAAAGGCTCCTATCCCGGCTGCTAGACTTCCCTTCACGCCCCCTGCTTGCTGCCTGGGAAGGCAGTGGAGGATGGCCCAAAGCCTTGGGACCCTGCACCCGCATGAGAGACCCAGAAGAAGCTCCTGGCTCCTGGCTTTGGATCCGTTCAGCACTGTCTGTTGCAGCCACTTGGGGAGTGAACCAGTGAATGTCTCTCCTTCTCTCTGTAAAATCTAACTTTCCAATTTAAAAAAAAAAAAATCTTTAAAAAAATCAGAGAAAGGGGGAATAAGTTCTTGTGTTTCCCAGCATGGTGGGGGTAACTACAATTCATGATAATCAAACACACGTTTTATAAACAAATACAGAAAGAGCCTCCAAGTCTCCACTGTAATCAAAGCAGGGAAGCCACTGTCCATACTACATACAGACGGTAAATACGGACAGCTTCCGTTAAATTTGTAAAACCCCTTGTACCTAGCAGGAATAAAAACAGGCCACTTCTAAATTCATGATAATTAAAAATAAAATCCTGCACGAGAAAAAGAAGTGTTCCACTGTGATGGAGAAGTTTTACACATTGATATATTTATGGGCTGCATGTGTACATGTATTGGCAAAAAAAAATCATTCCCTTACAGGCCTTTAATATGTATGTATACTGAATGGCTCTATGATACAGGATGTCAAAAGTTAAAAAAACAAAAAAGAAACAAGAACAGCTCTTGACAAGCGTCTCCTCATTGTGAAACCGGGTTGTGTTTCTTAAAAACTTTTTTAGGCTAGTAAATGGGGAAGTTTCATGTATTTCATATATACAAGTTTTTAAAAATCTATTTATTTATTTGAAAGGCAAAGTTACAGAGAGAAGGAGAGTCATAGAGAAATCTTTCATCTGAGGGTCTCCCTAAGAAGCCGTTGAACTAGGCTGGACAGTAAGATGCTGGACTCTATGTTTGGTATATGCTTGCAGTGAGGGAATCGCAACTGAACTTGAACTGTGGTTATGCAACAAGGTGGAGGAATCCACCATGGGGGGAGGGTGTGGGGAGGGGTGGGGGGAATCCCAGTACCTATGAAACTAATACAATGTAATTAATGAATAAAAAAAAGAGATAATGGGAAAAAAAAAAAAAGAAATCTTCCATCTGTTGGGTGTACTCTCCAGAAGGCTGACCCAGGAGCTTCTTTTAGGGTGTCCCCTGCGGTATCAGGGGCCCAAGGACTTGGGCCATCTTCCCCGTGCTTTTCCCAGGACATTAGCTGGGAGACAGCCTACAAGCAGGGCAGCTGGGGTACAAGCCAGAACCATACAGGATGCCAGCATTACGGGTGGCAGCTTGATTTGCTCTTCTACCAGGCAGGCCCTCCATACAGATGTTAAGAACACAATGCCACCCCCACCCTGCCTTCTCTCCTCACCCTTTCTTGTTTTTCCCGATGACACAGAGCAGTGAAAGGGCTGTGTTAAAGCCTCACCAGCGACTCTGATGGACAATAATCAAATATCAGCATGCTCATTTTGCTCACATACATCACTGTTTCGTAGTCTGTGTGTTGGTTACCACCACCAACAGAAAACAGGATATCTGTCAGAGCCAGTTTATTTCACCAAGCGTAAAGGTGGTCCCTGTCCTAAAGGAGCCTCCCACATCTTTATAAATACCCGATGAACACCCACTTAGAGCACAGTTCAAACCACACGGATCTGACCTCAAACTCAGTCCCACACGAACGCTCTGACGTTATTCCATGATGCCGGGGCAGGGAACTCTGAGATGGGATCTGGGGTGGAGGGTACCAGTGGCCCCCACCGCCATCCTTTCCCTGAGACGGGAGGTGACCACTACCCTGCATTTGACCCTCTTTCTTTTATAAAGGGCTCAGGTAAACGTGATTCCAATGGGCAGACATTGCCCCCACCAGTGGGCACAGCATTGGCACAAGCATAAGAAATTACGATCATTCAGATCACCAAGGAGTCTATGGCCACTGTAGTCATTTGGTGAGGGAACCGGTGGATGGGTGACCTCTCTTCCTTTCCTTCTGTCTATAACGTTGCCTTTCATTTAAATACACACACACACACACACACACACAAAGTCTCAGAAAGTCCTCCTGGGAAGATGTCTTGGGAGCACTGAGGTTACTGCCAGAGAGGGAGGAAGAGAACCAACCCAATTCACCCAATTTTATCCTATGGGAAAGGGAGGCCTCATGTGTCTCCAGTCAATTTTGTTTTCCTAGACTAGTGTGCGCTGCCTTCTCCTTTGCTGTCAATTCCAAACTAACTACAGCATATTTAGCAACCTACCTGATAAATGTGGAGTCCCACAAGGGGCCACGCACTCCCTGGCCACATCCCCTCATTTGTTCACTTGTCCATCTTCCAATCATATGACATTACATTTTACTGAAAAGGACTACTTTTCCGGACAATGAGCCACACCCTGGGTATTCCAAGCTGGACAAGCCATTTTCTGACTTGGAAGTGCTCAGCAGGTTACAGATCAAGAGTTGTCCATCAGAGTCGCTGGTGAGGCTTTAACACGTACTGATGCACCTGCTCCTAACTGAAGACATTTTTACTTATTCTGACACAGGCAGGCCTTAGGAACATTGTACTATATTATTCTCTTATATATGTAATATATAATGTATTATAAATATATTTTATAATATAATTATATATATATATATATATATATATATATATATATATATATATATATATATATATATATAATTTTTAAAGGAACCCTCCAGGCTTCTGCATTGCAGTTAGGGTGAAGATGGAAACGCATATACACAGACAACTGAGCACAACGCAGCAGCTGTAAGAACCCTAAGAGCAGGGATACAGAGGATAATCCATGTCCAGGAAGGATTGAAGGCATCCTGGGTAGCAGAGGGCAGAACACAGCAGTCTCCTCCTGCGGCCCTTCTAGATGTTGGCTTCCCAGGGCACTCCCCGTGAACCCCTCTCCATGCCCATCTTAGCCCAGCAGACCACTGTACCATCCAAACACTCTCACTGTGCAGGAATCTAACTCCCGCTTCCTTCACTGCCGAAGCACACCCTTCCTCCTGACTCAACTCTCTTAGCGCTCCTCTAATCTCTCTACATCCTTCTTATCTCTTTTATGTTCATTTCCCTTTTAGCCAGTGGTTTTCATCAGGAGTGGGTACTGCGAGGAATATCAGCAGAATTCACTATGCATGAATAATAAGGATTCTTCAAAAGATGCGTGGAAGATGCATACTATGGGGAAAAAAAGCTACATTATGGGTTCTAAATTTTTTGCACCAGTATAAACACATTCTTTAATTCTGCTTTTCTTTTTTTTAAGAATTATTTTATTTTTATTGCAAAGTCAGATATACAGAGAGGAGGAGAGACAGACAGAAAGTTCTTCCATCCAATGATTCACTCCCCAAGTGACCACAATGGCTGGTGCTACGCCAATCTGCAGCCAGGAGCCAGGAGTTCTTCCAGGTCTCCCATGTGGGTGCAGGGTCCCAAGGCTTTGGTCCATTCTCGGCTGCTTTCCCAGGCCAAGAGCAGGGAGCTGGATGGGAAGTGGAGCTGTTGGGATTAGAACCAGCGCATATATGGGATCCTGGCACGTTCAAGGCGAGGACTTTAGCCGTTAGGCCATGTCGCTTGACCCACACTTCGAATACTTTCAATACCAATACTGGCTTCAGACCAATACTCTAAATTTCAAATGCACATTTCCACATTATTCTCCTTCAGGGCCTTCACACTGGTTGAAATTTCTTACATTTCTGCTCAACCAATGCAGAGGCCACTAGCCAGATGTGGTTAGGGTGCCTGAAGTTTGGCTCAACTGAACTGATATGCCATAACTATGGGATATATGCTGGACGTGGAAGACTGAAAATTTTTTTTAAAAATGTAGACTATCCAAACACATTTTATATTAACTATATTTGAAATGATATTTTAATATACTGAATGAAGAGGTAGAATAAAATTCATTTTACTCATTTCTTTTTATCTTTGAGTGGTTCCTACAGACGTGGCTTGCTTTATGTTCCTACGTGACAACACTTCCCTAGATCTCCTTGCTCCAGGAACCCTCCTGGTTCCTTTCTTAGCATTCAGACCTCAGCTCAGTGTCCTCGCCCCAAGATGTGTTCTCGAGCATCTTGGCAGTTTACTGACATGCAGGTCCCTGAGCTATAATCCCAGAGATGCGAACTCAAAAGTTTCTGGAAATTGGCATAGTTCACAAACACAGTAATTTCTGTTACAAGTCATCTGATGACTATATTTTGCAAGACACTAATGTGAATGATATAATCCAAGCCTCCTTAAAAAGGCAGAACGGGCAGTTCCAGGGTCACTATGGTGGGAGAAGTCTGTTCTGACTCTGATAGCATTCACAAGAATCAACATATCTGATCAAACTGCACAGAACTAAATATACACACTAATCAGTGTAAATGACTGGTATAATCAGAATAGAAGAATTGAAGCCGGAGTAGGGTTTCTCCATGAATGCATAAGTCACATTTGAACATACAATCAACTAAAAAATTTAAAAAATAAATACCTCTTACCCCCCAAAAATCGCAAATTCAAAGCTATTAAGTGTGACAACATTTTTACCAATATCCTGAGACATTTCTGAAAATCTGCATAACACATTTTCCATATTTCTTTTCTCCATGGCTTTTTCTTCTTATATTTTAAGATACCTTTTCTGAAATACTTTCTACAAAAAGTGTATAGGTAATTCGGTCCTTGTTCTATAAAAAGAAGTAAAGAAAAAAGAGAGGCAGAGACAGAAGAAAAGGCCTTTACACACCTGTCTGACTGACTCCAAAATAATTTTGAGTTTCCCTGAACGTTCATGAATAGATCCCTGTGTAGTGCTCTAAAAATAACTCTTCTAATCTTTATCTTCAAATTTTCTAGCATCTCTTCTTGAAATATCATTTCTCCTTCCTCTATTTTAAAAGAACAGCTTTCATCCTTTTCAAATTTTCTTTCACAGATGCGCCCCAGGAAAAGGAAAAAAATACAATTACTCTCCTGTCTGGGTTCCCACAGTGCTTCAACACACTGAGCCCTGGCATGAGTCATGCCGTTCGACACTCACCCCTCCGTGGGGCTCTCACTGACTCAACCGACTGCTCCTATAAAGCCCCAGCATAAATGCTCCTTAGGACTGACACTGCGGTGCAACGGGAAAAGCCATGGCTGCTGTACAAACTCCATGAGCTTGTCTGCTCTGAGTCCTGTCTGTTCTGCTTTCAGTGCGCCTTCCGCGGAACGTGTTGGGGAAGGCAACAGAAGATGGCCCGGATACTTGCACTCCTGCCACCCACACGGGACATGAGGATAAAGTTCTGTCTCCAGGTGTTGGCTGAACTGAGATCTGGCTGTTGCAACAATTTGAGGAGGGAGCTACGAGACAAAAGGTCAGGTTTCTGTGTGTGTGTGTGTGTGTGTGTGTGTGTGTGTGTGTTGGGGGGAGTATCTGTTACTCTTTCAAATAAATTAATAAATCTAAAAAGATGAAAATGGCCCGCCAAAAAAAATGTTCGCTGAGATCAAATGAACCAGACAAAACAATACAAATGTTAAGTACTTCTGGCCAAACAATGGGACAAACAGAAATTATTCGACAATTCTCACGAGGCTCCTAGCAGAGAGGTATATAACTGTGTTTATACAAACAGGAGTTGAAGGGACAAGTGGAGGCTACCCAGCATTAACCTACTGGTGAGAGAACTACCGTGGCTTCAGTCACACAACTTCCACTAGAAGTAGACAGTAAATAAACCCTATTTTAAAATGTCACTTTCTGAACAGATCTGAACACAGCATGTCTGTTGGCTGCTAAATCCAATCTATCCCCAACTCAGCACCTTAGAGACTCACGCGGGACTCAGGAAAAAAGAGAACTGCTAAGTAGGCAACCAAAACGCTCTTTTCTGACATATGTGACCTAAGGAGTCTAAACAATTTCAGGCGGGCTGTACCATATGGCCTTCACATCTGGGAATCTGGTCATCAGTAGCTACAGAACTATGTAAATAAGCAGAGTAGACGCAAAGACAAGGTGATCTTGGGAAGCAGTGCAATGTTAATATGGATATGAACTTCGCGCTGAGTACAGGTACGATGGCCCACAACTCACACACACTGGGAGGGATTCAACGCGGGGCTTGAGTCCAAAGCTAACGGATGAGCCAGAAAGATTCTAATATTAACGTCCATATGACTTTAGTAGAACTTAGAGACCACGAAAGACTATTTCGTCTTCTCTCATCTTCCCAACCCTGTTCATCAGCTCTTAACTCCGGGTCTGATCAAAGTAGATACATGCACTTTCAGAGACCGAGTGCTCGCTTGGGTACTAGTTCTTCCTATGTCACAGTTTTTTTCTTGGTAATCTGACCTAACTTTTTATCCCACCAAGCTAGCTGGTCTCCTACACCAAGCTATCTTCTGATACCTACTTCACTGTCTTCTCACTGCCTGACCACACATTCTTGCTATGTTTCAGTACTCCCCCCTGATGTCCTCACTATGATATTCTGGAAACATACAGGCACTTGGGGGCGGGGGAGTCTCACTGAGTTACATACATCTCTGAAATATTGAAACATTACGTGGCAAAGAAAACTTCACATTGGTTAATATTACTGCCAACCTCTGAAAAACAAAAGTTTATCTGAATATTGAACAGTAGTCAAGGTCAAAGTCGTAAATAGAAATTATCAAAAGTATTCTAACTTTTGTTTTAACTTAAAAGTTTGTCATTGGAGGGCCCGGCATGGTAGCCTAGTGGCTAAACTCCTCATCTTACATCCACCACTGGGATCCCAAATGGGTGTCAGTTCATGTCCTGGAGGCCCCGCTTCCTATCCAGTTCCCTGCCTGTGGCCTGGGAAAGTGGAAGAGGATGGCCCAAAGCCTTGGGACCCTGCACCCGCGTGGGAGACCTGGAGGAAGCTTCTGGCTCTTGGCTCTGGATTGACTCAGCTCCAGCCACCAGGGCCACTTGGGGAGTCAATCAGTGGATGCGAGATCTTCCTCTCTGTCTCTTCTCTCTGTGATTTTTCTCAATGTTAAAAAAAAAGTATTCAAAAATCAAATATTTAATATAATCAGCAATATTTCTGCTTCAATAAAGTCTTTTATTTGTGTGTGGTGTGTGTGTGTGTGTGTGTGTGTAAATAAGAATATAATCACTACAAGTACAGTTTGTCACCACTGCCTTAAGCTAAGGGGTTTGCAGTGTTACCCACTATGACTCTACTTCTCTGTATGCAAGTCTCCATTACACCGTTCATCTACGAGTCTATATGGAACACATGTCTACCCGTACATCTATTGATCTTGTATTTTGCATGAAAGTTGCCTTATATCAGAGAAAACATACGATATTTGTCCTTTGGGCACTGGCTTATTTCTCTGAGTATAAGGATCTCTAGTTGGGACCATTTTGTTCCAAATGGTAGAATATCTTTTCTTTTTTTTTTCTTTTTTAATGACTGAGTGGTTACATCTGAAAAATTATACTACCCATAAAAAATCTTCTGGGAAATAATGTAACATTTTAAAAATGAGCTAATGTGATACTTGGAACACTCCCTAGTACTAGAAATATACTACCTCATAACATTCTGTTGTTTGCTTGGACCTCGACCACTATATGGGAGACCGGGAGGGAGTTTCTGGTTCCTGGTTTTGGTCCTATGGCTGGTGGGGCAATTTATGGAGTAAAACAATGGAAAGATTTCTTTTTGTCTCTTTCTCACTCTCATTCTCTCGCTCTCACTCTCTTTCAAATGCATAAACAAATCCTTAAAAAAATTAACATAAAAACTTACAGTGAGACTTACTCCCATAACATTTTAAAGTGCATGATATTGTTTGTTAGCTATAAGAACCAGGATGTATAGCAGACCTCTAGAACTAATTATCTTGCAAAATGTAAGCTTTATTCCTATATGCAACAATTATACATGTTCTTCTTCATCCTAACCCTGATAATCACCATTATATTCACTGCTTCCAGCAGCTGTTGGGTAACAGGATAGGCCACCACTTGCAGTGCCTGCATCACCTATCAAGAGTGCCTGAACTCCAGCTGAAATCCAGCTTCTGCCTCATGCATCTGTCTGTCGCCGCCATTTAGGAAGTGAACAAATACTCCCTCTCCTTTGTCACTCTACCTTTAATATAAACAAAGGTAAAAAAAAAAAAACTCCACCTTAAAATAATCAAAAAGCAATTTTAATAAATAAATAACCCAAGCTAAACCTGACGTTGGAGCAAGTTAACAGCCACACGCAATACCAGTATCTCAATATGAGAGTGCCAGTTTGAGTCCTAGCTGCTCAGCTTCCAAACAGCCTAGCAAGGCATCTAAAGCCCGAGGCACTCTGGCCCTGCCTGTGGGAGACTAGGATGGTGCTCCTGGCCCTGGCTTCAGCCTGGCCCACGCTAGATGTTATAAACATTTGGGAAATGAAGCAACAGATACAAGACTCTCACTCTATGACTCATTCACTCGCTCATTCTCTTAGTCTCTATGTCTCTCCGCCGCCTCCTCCCACCCTACTTCTCTCTCTCTCTCTGTAATTGGGCTTTTCAAATAAATAAAGCAAAGAAAATAAAAAGCTGTGAGCCGATGCAGTGGCATGACAGGTGAATCCTCCACCTTGCAGAACCAGCATCCCATATGGGTACCGGTTCATGTTGCAGTGGCTCCACTTCCCATCCAGCTCAGTGCTGTGGCCTGGGAAGGCAGTGGAGGACGGCCCAAAGCCTTGGGATGCTGCACCCGTGTGGGAGACTTGGAAGAAATCCTGGCTCTTCTAATCAGCTCAGTTCTGGCAGTTTCAGCCATGGGGAGACTGAACCATGGACGGAAGATCTTTCTCTCTTGTCTCTCCTTCTCTCTGTAAATCTTTCAAATCAATCAATCAATCAATCAATATTTTAAAATAAATTATAAAAATCTGACACATTAATCTTCGAAGAAGTCATTTTTCTAGTTAACGCATAGAACACTGTATTCTAAAGTTGATTCCAGCACAGCAACCAAAGATGTCAAGTTAGTGTTTTCTAGTGGCTCCGACACCTTAGTTATATTGATATTGTATTAATAAGGAAAAGGAATGTGTATGTAAAACTCTGACAAATAAGTAGACAGAACTCAGAGAACATTATAAAAACTATATTTTAGGAAACCATGAAGGTGGATAAATAAGATACATTTGTCAACATCGATGAAATTATACATCACAATGGTTAAATCCACTTCCTAATGCAAACTGAGGACTTTGGTTAATGACAATTCATCAATACACACTCACCAACAAGCGTATCAAGTTACAAGATAAGAGAAATGGACAAGGAGAGCAGTGTTTTCTATTTTAAAGGTGAGCTTTGTGTACTTTTTGTTCAATTTTTCTACAAGTCTCGAAATACTGCAAAAGCTTATCAACCGAGAAAGCTAATTATCTTAACATCTGAAAATCTCATCATCTACTTAAAGTATACACCAATTAAAATGGGGGGGGGGAAGTTCTTTTGTCTGGGTTTTTCTGTACCCAAAACAACTCTACATTTGAAGACTGGATACTCACACTGGTGTTCTCCTTGTCCGTAAAGTAAAAAGTAGCGGCACTAGCGGTCAGCTTGAGCTGCAAGGACAGAGTGGCTACAGCAACAGAACTTTCTGAAGGCTGAAAGTTTAAGGTCAAGAAGCAGGGTGCATTTCTGACCAAGTCCTCTTGCAGGCTTACAGACAGTCCCAGGCTGCTGTGCCCTCCCACGACCTTTCCTCTGTGCAAGGGACCAGCTGATGTTCCTCCTGAAGGAACTGGGCTATGAGTTCCACCCCTCTGATCTCATTTGACCCCAATTAGTCTTTTAAAGCCTCTGTCTTCACAGTATTTACCCCATCTTCACAGTATCAAAAGCCTTTATCCATGTCAACATCTCCTCCGTATCAAATTCTTCCAAACACTATTTAAATGAAATACGGGTGACACGTAAGGTATGATTCAGCCCTGAGACGGAACCTCCTTTCCAGCTGTGTCAATCTCTCAAGCCGTCAGAGTTCTGTTTTTCCAAAATACACCGACGAGACATGCACAGGACAGCCATTCCCGGCACGAGAGAGACGTCAGAAAGAAGCAAGTCCGAAACTCAGCAAGACAGACTCCACCGAACCTTGAGCGTGACTCTGCCCTCCTGGCCAGTGCTGGCCCTGGCTCTGCCTCCCCTGGGATGGCAGTCTAGCTCCCTCAGCCCCAGGCAGCAGTCTTTTCTTACTGCTGAAATAACCTTGCCTGCTGACAAGTGACCAAGTGGTCCTACCCCAAGGCAGTCTTGGCAATCTCTCAACAACCCTCTGAGCCATTCCTACACAAAGACACACACACACACACACACACACACACACACACACACAAATTTAAAGCTTTAAAAAACACTACCTTTCATCTTAAAATGGTTTAAGATATGAAATAAACATCCAATTGTTGCTGACTAAGCCGTTTTCCTGTCTGCACCCAAATCTGTTTCTTCATTCTTTGTCTTACTGATCCGTCATCTCTCAGCTCAATTTACCTCCTTTCATTTTTGCTTAGCATTTCTTTCTTCAACTCATCTCTCTCAGGTTTCACTGCAAGCAGGGGACAGAATCCCTTCCACACACTACTGAGAATCTAGGCTAAATTTCTACAGTCACAACTTTTAAATTCTACTTTCCACAAAATGCTAGAATGCAATTTATCCAAATGTAATTTCATAACAAGGATCCATAACACATCTCTTTTTTTTTTGAGGCTTCACTCGAATCACCTTTGACATCCATTTTCCTCTCAATAATCCCATCAGGGCATTGTAGGCCTTTCCTAACAGACATGATACACACACTGCCTACCTAGAGCCACTTCCATAGTTTACATATTTAATACAGTAGCATATACAACACACCAGCATCTGTGGTATTCTCTTTGGGAGCCCATGATACAGTATCAAACTGTGTGACTTCAGCTACAGAAAATCAGTTTCTTGCAGTTTAGTAAGCTAGAGCCAAGCTAGAGAAACTGGTAGGCTTTGTTTCTGGTGAGGCCTCCTATGCTGGGCTGCAGACTGCCAGCTTCCTGTTGGGACTTCCACTGCCCTTTCTTTTCTGAATGTATTACTTCTTATATGTCTTCATCTTCTTATAAGAACACTAATCCTTCTGCGCTGCAGCCCGCCCACCCTCATAAACCATGCTTACCATTAGTTTCCCCCTTTGAAAAACCTTAAAAAATCCAAATACAGTAGCAATGAAGGCTAAGGTTTGAGCACACAGATTGGGGGTGGGGGCGTGGACAACATCTGGTCCTGTAACAATACTCACAGAACCCAAGCCAGTCCTCTCAACTCTGACATCATTACAGTGCTCCTGTTCTATTGCACATTTTTCAAATTATATTCATAAACAACAAAATCAAAGAATAGAAGAAAAATATTGGATTCGTAGCTTCTCAGAAGGTAAAAGTCAGCTGTTGTTAAGACAACAAGGTCAAAAAGTTACAGTTGTCAAACAATTTGGAGCTCTCCTTTCAGAATGTTTCTTGATAACATAGGACAAAACTCCCAAGAAGGTGAAAATCAATAAATGCATGAAAGGAAAAAATGTAACCTAGAAAATAAAACATTTATCTATTTATTTGAAAGGTAGAAAAGGGATTCTATCTTCTGGGTCACTCCAGCTGGCCACAAGAGCCCGACTCCTCCCTGTGGACTCCCACATGGGGGGCTCTGGCCCGAGGACTTGGCAACCTTCTGCCGTGTCCCCTTAAGCAGGAAGCTGCATCAGAAGCGGAGTAGCAAGGACTTGTCACAACAGTTTAATATAGGAAGTTGGCATTTTAAGCAGCAGTGTAACCCACTGTGCCACAATAAATACTTAGATGACTTACTCAGCTCAGACCTTGTCAGAGCAAATACTAGTTTTAAATTTTGGTCTTTTTTTTTTTTTTAAATTTTGGTCTCTTAAAAGAGTTGCCCATCAAATGCATTTATTTATTCTGTACATACTGTGTGTATATAACAAGCACATAATGTGTTTATATAAACCATGTAAACTAGGTGTTTTTACTGAGCACAAGAATGCAAACATAATGTAGGCTTACAATCTGTAAACACTATTTGTATATAATGTGTATTTTTACTGTGTATATACTATGCATATTTAATATGTACATACTGTATGTATATGTACCGTGTGCTTGCATGCGCCATGATGTATTTTTGGCCGTTAGGTTATGTTGCGAACAATCACCTAAGAGGTTGTATTACTGAAAGTGCATAGCACGTGATGCTTCCATGAAATAAAAAACAGACCTCTTGTGAACATGAAGAAACAGCATATTGTTCATGTCGGAGAAATCTCAGTGTCACATAGAATCCAGCACTGCCTGACAGAAGTGAATTGTGGAATCAAACTGAACATCACACACAATCACTGTGCTTGGAACGAGCTGCACAGACATGCACAGTTTATGCAACTGATAGCATGCCAGCTCTCCCCCGCTGATGTCCATTGTGAGCAAAGGAATTAGAATAAAAAGGACCCCAATCCAAAAAGATCCTGGTGAAAAGTACTAACAACACTGGTCTGTGAAATGCCTAAGTTTTTAAAGCAACAACCACCAAATTCGTTTGAAAACCATTTAAGAATGTATCAGAACATAATGAACCAATCCTAATTCTAATATTAAATAGAAACTTTGAAAGCTTTCCACAGTTACTACTAGACAGGCTCCTGTAGAATTTATGTACCCTTCTCTGCACAACAGATATGTTTAGCACAATCTAGTGAAAACTGGCTTATAACCTAGGATTCTTTTCACATGAGTTTTTCATTCTTTGCCAGGGAAACTGGATACTTTTCACTAAGCAAAGGGGAGACCGGAGCAGGTTATACCGAAATCATTAGTCCTACAATGTTAGCTTGGTAGCTATGCTGATTCAAAACTAGCAATATGCGGCCCCTGATGTACTAACTCTAAAAAGTTCAAATTCTGAGTTCAGAGACATCTGCCTCTTCTTCAGTGATTGTAGATGTCACACAGTTGGAGGCTGCAGCAGGATGAAGCCCATTTCACAGGTAGGAACAGTACTGCAGGGGTCGGCTTTGTGGTGCAGTGGGTTGCCTGCTCCCTAGGGTCAGCATTTCACACCGGCACTCCTTTGAGCCCTGGATGTTCCACTTCCTGACTCAGCTTTCTGCTAAGGTGTCTGAGAAATCAGTGGGAGATGGCCGAGTGCCTGAGGCCCTGACACCCACGGAGGAGACCTAGAAGAAGTTCCTGACTTCCATCCAGTCCGGCTCTGGCTGTGGTGGACATCTGCAGAGTGAACCAGCAGATGGGAAAGTTTTCCCTTTAAAAAACAATGGTTCAACATGCATTTTGGTATTCACATCCATAAGTAATCTTTTTGAAGAGCACACAATTTTAAATATTTAAGTTTAAGATGTGTAAGTACTAATATTTATTTTTTTAAAGATTTATTTATTTTTATTACAAAGTCAGATATACAGAGAGGAGGAGGAGAGACAGAGAGGAAGATCTTCCGTCCGATGATTCACTCCCCAAGTGACTGCCAATGGCTGGTGCTGCATGGATCCAAAGCCGGGAACCAGGAACCTCTTCCGGGTCTCCCACGTGGATGCTGGGTCCCAAAGCCTTGGGCCATCCTCCACTGCTTTCCCAGGCCACAAGCAGGGAGCTGGATGGGAATTGGAGCTGCCGGGATTAGAACCGGCGCCCATATGGGATCCTGGCGCGTTCAAGGTGACGACTTCATCCACTAGGCCATGCTGCCGGGCCCATAAGTACTAATATTTAAATAGATATTTTGATAATGTAAACTACCTCATTCTCATTTATCTACCGTTCATTGTTCTTAACTCCATTTCTCCTCTACTGCGGCTTGCTGAATTCTCAGGCATTATATAACACATCTTCAACCCTACTGAGAAAAATGAATGGCTCTGACAATGTACTAGCTAGCCATTTCCGATGCTACGCCATAAGATCCTGAGCTATACCCTTCAACTTAAGTTGAATACCACCTCTTTACTCTTGTGAACTGCCTCTTTTACCCATTCTTTCTTTATATACATAGCTCAGACTATGTATAAACTATGCACATATACTGCATTCTTCCAATTCAAGTGACATCTTTAACAATTAAGAAACACAAATACGTAGTAAGTTCCATATTCTGAATAGTTCAGTCCATTGTAGCTGCTACTACTCTTTGATAAAAGAAGAAATAAATTATGAAGATGGGTGAAAGTTACCAGGACTCGCATCTTCACTGGCTTATCCAAAGGCTACTTCTCTGTGGGAAAAAAAAATACATGTAAACAAAGACCTGACAAAGATTTGCACAGTGCTGAAATATACTTTCCAAAATAATGCGTGTACCGGGGTACCTGAAAAGAGTTCACAGAAAACAGAATTTAAAAGTATTTTGGTTCAAAAGTTTTTTGAAATCCAAGCATACGGTCTTCAGAAAGTCAGTGGAAAAATGTGTATTACCAAAAAACTACTCAGGCTTCAAAAAAGTTTTTGTGTTCAAACTTGATTTGGATTGCACTTTCCACCGACTTTGTAAATGATCCTTATGCATTTGTACTTGCATGTAATGTATAGATATCACTATATAATCAGTTCAGAAGTTATGTTTTTTTAAAAAAAATGGGTTTGACTGCACTTTAGAGATCACGGAACCATTGAGGGAACATGTAAACACAATTTTAATAAAGGTGTCAGCAATATTTCTGATTGGACCAAGAAGGCACAATATAGATGAATACAACATTAAATGATGTTTTTCAGTTCTTTCCCTATATGTTTCTCAGGATCTTTCCAGAATGAGAAATAAAGTCTACACCATGTATATTTTATATGATGTACGTTACTATTAAACACGGTTTTAATAGCAGTTGACCATAATACTATTTTCCTAGCTTGTCCGGGATGAGGAGGCAAGAGCAGCAAAAAGCACATTGACCCAGCTTCAAAATTCTTTCCTTGTTTACGGCAAAAGTTCATAGTTCCCTGGAAAGATATTTTTTTTTTAATATGGAGGCAGGCTGGGTTACCTCAAAAAATATTTGGATCCTCAAATATTGCCAAAGGGGTCAAGATGAGTTAGGCATTTCCTAGCAAATGAGACAGTGACTGGCCTTGTTTTGGAGTTTATCTCACCACCATCACCAAAAGAGGACTTCAAGTTCTTAGCATGTCTACTGCCAGTACAGATAGCTTAATAATCTCCCTTTGTGTCAGGGGACGTGTGTGTGTGTAATCTAACGTTCAACTCAGAATGCCATTCTTCAGAAGTCCTGGCTTAACTCAGGGTCCTCAATTCCCAACTCTGCTTCATGTGCGCCCAAGGCCTCATTCCACTGTATGAGGGTGACGCAAATCCCTCTGTTAGTGAAGTTAAAATTCACCCTCATGCCAACATTAGTTTTTATGCCATATTTCTATCTGCCATGCTCTTTATATCATTGTCTGCACCCCCATCAAAAACAAATAAACAAAAAAGGATTTACTTTATTTGAAAGAAAAAGAGAAAAGTCGAAAGAGAGGCATAAACCTTCCATCCACTGGTTCACTTCCTAATGGTCGAAACAGCCAGGGCCAGGCCAGGCAGAAACCCAAACCCATGAACTCCATCCGGGTCTCCATGTGGGGAGCAGGGCCCCAAGCACTTGGGACATCTTCCCCTACTTTCTCAGGGTGGTCCTAAGTGGAGCAGTTGGATTATGTCGGCACGCAACAGCGTTGCAGGCCACAACACCAGACCCCGTCCATTTCCCTTCCTTGAATACAAGATCATTTGCGTGTCATTTTAGTGTTTCATCAAGTATTTCTAGAAGCTTAAATATCAGATTATCAGAAGCGGAAGCCTATCCTTCTGTTGACGACTGCAAGAAAAGCTTCTAAGTCCAGAGCCAAGCAGTGACGAAGACGTCATTTGGGATGCTGATATCAGGGTGCCTGGATTGAAGGCTCAGCTCCATTCCTGACACTTACTTCCTACTAACGTGCACAATGGTAGGCGGCAGGTGAAAATAGATAAAATTCTCTCTTCTATAGACTAAGATAGTGGTTTCATTTCATGAGAGTGTACTGACAATAAGCAAATATGGCATTTCAACAATTTGGGGCCAGCATTGTGGCAAAGCAGGTAAAGCTACTGCCTACAACGCTGGCATCCCATATAGTTGCTGGCTCATATCCTGTCTGCTTCTGATTCAGCTCCCTGTGAATGGCCTGAGAAAAGTAGTGGAAGATGGCAGAAGTGCTTGGGCCCCTGCCACCGACAAGGCGGACCCAAATTAACTTCTAGCTTCAGATTGGCCATGCTTGGCCACTGCAGCCACCTAGGGAGCAAACCAGCACATGGAAGACCTCTATCTCTTTCTCTCTCTGTGTAACTCTGACTTTCCATTACACATTTTTTTTTCTAAAAAAAAAAAAAAATGTCTAAGCCAGAATAATGTTTCTAACCTTTAAGGCGTTATTTGACAAAGACCTGACATATGTTATCCTTCAATTGAAGTACAATTCTTGAACATGCTGAAGAGATCACAGTATTCTTCTGGTCCCTCCAGGGGCTTCCCAAAACTTGGTCAGCTGGGATATTGCCCACACTGCTGTCCAGTCAAGCAGTCCAGCCCTCTTTCAGTTCCATCATCCCATCAGTTTCCACCTCCTGCTTCCAATCCTGGATTCATGCAAAGCTTGTTGTTAGCATCCAAGAAGTACTACCACAACCTTCATGCACCCTCAGGTCTCATCTTCAATGTCTCTTGCCAGGGCAGTGGCTGAAGGAGAGCTCCGAGGGACAGGGAGGCAGGGCGGTGGTGTGCAACCTGCAACCACCCTCTGCTCACCCCTTTACCTCCAAAGGCCTTTTTCCTTCAGAGCATCCATCATACTGTTCATTACATGTTCCACACCTGCCCTCTTTGCTGAGTTGCAAACTCCCCAGCTGTTTCATCCAGTCATCCCTTGGCATTAGCAGGGAATTGTTCCAGAATGCTCCATGGGCAGCAATCGCCCCAGATATTCACCTTGTTAACAGTAGCGTGTATGTTACATATATCTCATACATACTTTAAATCATCTCTAGATTACATGTAACAGCTAACACATTATAAACACTGTATTGTTTGGGAATACAGACCCCCCCCCCAAAAAAAAGGTCTATATATGTTTGGTACAGATGTACTTCTAAAAACATTTCAGTCCAAATTGGGCTGCATCTGCAAATGTGGAACCCATGGATACAAAAGGCTGACAACACAACAGTGCAAAAAGTTGCTGGCTTTTTGTCAGTACAATGCATGGAAATAAAAAAGGCAAGCAAAAGCAAGCCTAAGACATCAGCCTACCCTGCGCTCCAGAGCAGTGCCCTGGCATCACCTGCACGGATGTAGCAACCCCAACAAAGGGAGCTGCGCTCAGCCTCGTAAAACTGTCAGAGAAATGACTTCTCAGCAACACAACACGGCCTCAGCTTCATGACTCACACAGCTGAAGAGCTGCTACTTGGCATGTGGAATTTATTTATAATCACCTTTATGAAATTAGCCATCGGAAAACACGTACTTCCCCCTTTGAAGTGAACAACGAGATGGAAAGGAGGACCCTTCTGACACATTTTCAATCACAACTGCCACATCAAAACGAGAAGCCACTGGGTTCACTATTATCATTTGAAAGACTATTTTGGAGTATAGTCCTTAGGTGGCTTCTTTAATCAAGACATGCTACGAGGTAGGAATTATCAGCTGCATTTTGTAGATGAGCAAACAAAAGCCTAGAGAAATAACATTCCAAAGTATTCATTTTTGGGGGGAGCACGTTCTTACTTTCTAGTGTCTTGAACCATCTAGGAATTAAGAGTGTGGTGGGTAACTTGCAATGGGAAAAGTGTTTTTGTAGCATCACTTCCTGGAGCAGAGCAGCAGCCAACATCTAACTGGCTGTCTACTCCCACCAGCTGGCCCTCTTTGCCAGCTACTGTAACAAAGTCAGAAGGCAAGGCACAGACACACTAACAAGCACCACGGTGAAATTTCACCATCAGGGCCCAGCGCAGTTGCCTAGTGGCTGAAGTCCTCACCTCACCCACGCAGGATCCCATATGGGTCCTGTTTGTATCCCTGCTGCTCCTCTTCCCATCCAGCTCCCTACTTGTGGCCTGGGAAAGCAGTCAAGGGCAGTACAAAGCCTTGGGACCCTGCACCTGCTTGGGAGACCCAGAAGAAGCTCCTGGCTCCTGGCTTCGGATTGACTCAGCTCTGGCCATTGCAGCCAGTTGGAGAGTGTACCAGTGAATGGAAGATCTTTTTCTGTCTCTCCTTCTCTCTGCAAAAGCTGCCTTTCCAATAAAAATAAATGACTTTTTAAAAAAAGAAAAAAAAAGAGAGAATTTGTGAATTTATGGTTTGCAACTCGACTTTCAGGTTTCCAGTTACACAACAAACATTATGTTATACAACTGCATTTTACAGTGATGCAAAAAACCTGAAACAACCCAAGTGTGGACGGATAGACGTGGTCCAATTTGTCAATTCACAGCGCATCATAAAACAAGAATAATTAATAAGGTTTTGTATCCCAGATTCAAAATTATTTTGAAAATTAAAGAGAATGGAGAAATAAATGCATTAAACAGAAGATAGTAACAAGCTCTAAGGAACCCTCAGGCACATGAAGTGGTTACATTTTGTTTACTGACACAGCAAATCAACACAGGTATAAAAACACGCCCAGGATGAGAAATACGAAGATTAGGATACCTACGGGAGCTTAAATCTCTGCTTTCTTAAAGCAGAGATGTAGTAAAATATTAATATTTTACAAAACTAAAATTAATCAGTTATAGAGCTAAGTGGTGGGAACACGGGTATTTTATACAAGTCATGTTATACATTCGAAATATTTTTCCATTAAAAACCATTCCAAATTTCGCTGTTAGAAATACAAAAAAAAGGACTTATTTTTCATTCTGTATCATAAAGTTTCTAATGGAAAACATTTCTTTTTCTTTGAAAAGCCCCACAATGTTTTTCCTTGGGACTCAGTTATTTATAATGAGCACTTACTGACTAAACAGTGATAATAAATTCATCCTCTACCATCTACCAAAACACTCCATTCTTATGAGGCATAACTTAGGCTTCCTATCTGATCATCTGAGAAACTCCTCCCAGAGACAGACCTTACAAACAGATAAGCAGACACCTTCCACTCGCCTCCGGGAACAGACTGGGCTGGCCCGGCTGCTGTGAACATGCGGCCAGCGAACCAGCAGAAAACACACTGGTCACCCTGCCTTCAAACAAAATGCATACATTTTCAAAAAGACATAAATAATTTTTAATTTTTAACAATAACAGATGAAATGAATCAACCAAGCACAAAAACAAGACTAAAACATAGGGTGAGGAATCACAGGGGGAAAAAAGTGGTATTTCCATTCAGTCTTACAGGCTAGAGGGGATTAGGTCGGCTTGAACCAGGTACCGTGGAGAGGACTGGGCATTCGGGCGAGGAAAAGAAGTAAGTTTTTTTTTTTTTTAAAGATTTATTCATTTTATTACAGCCAGATATACAGAGAGGAGGAGAGACAGAGAGGAAGATCTTCTGTCCAATAATTCACTCCCCAAGTGAGCCGCAACGGCCGATACTATGCCGATCCGAAGCCGGGAACCTGGAACCTCTTCCGGGTCTCCCACGCGGGTGCAGGGTCCCAAGGCTTTGGGCTGTCCTCGACTGCTTTCCCAGGCTACAAGCAGGGAGCTGGATGGGAAGTGGAGCTGCCGGGATTAGAACCCATATGGGATCCCGGGGCTTTCAAGGCGAGGACTTTAGCTGCTAGGCCACGCCGCCGGGCCCAAGAAGTAAGTTTTAACACTAAGCTGGAAAAGTGTGTGAGTGTTTTTCCAGGATCAAGTAAAAGGCCTGACTTAACCAGAGAAAATTTAATTTTGGATCCTAAGCCATATAGTACAGCTTTATAAATATTCACTACACAATGTATGAATTTTCCAGATACGGTCTGAGAAACAATAGAGTATATAAAAAAAAAAAGAGGGGGAGGTGGGAGAAATTTTGCCAGAAAGATATACCTTAGTTACAATTTCCATATGTAACAGATAAGCTTTGAGCAAACAGTTTCCAATGTGCTCACTACACGGACCCTGCAGGTCCACCCTGTACTTCCCAGGCTGCCCTGCACCGACAGCCTTGCGTCCATCTTAGCGCCAATATTCGCAGGAAGTTTCTGCACAAGCCAGGCAACCCCAGAACAAGCCTCATGCTTGTCCCACCAGTGTCATAAAGGAATTTGGGAGCTGCTTTCAACATGTGTGTTGAGGATCTGTTGGTTGTTTTTCAGGTTTTCTAGCTCTCAAACATCTCAGCGAACTTACCTGGTAAAGACATTATAAAATATGAAGGGGATTCTATTGTTCTTGCAATAGTCTCTAATATTTCTTCCTACTACAGAGACATATTCCACAGATTAAAAAAAAGAAGCAGCAACATCTCCAATTTCCTGTGTCAGCTTTTGTACATTTCTGGCATTCAACTCATTTTGTAAAAATGTTTGAGACTCTCACACATTCCCTTGTTAGCTGTTTTATGTTTGTGGTTTCAAGAAAACTTGCTTTTCACTGCCATGAATCTAGCTTTGGAGACTACTGAATACTAGCGCCAAAATATTTTAATGGAGGCAATTTTATGAGGCGACTCTGATAAGGAAAAGTTCTTGACAAGACTTTATAAAGGAAATATCCAATTTCCAGATTAAGAAAAAAAAAAAAGTTACAGCTTCAGCCCTTCCTTGAGGCTCCTGACTCTCCAACGACCATGTAACGTTCACCAAGACATTTGCTCATTTTAGAAAGAACCATTCCACGGGACATGTCTGTTTGACGTCAATAATTTACTTGTCACTTCAACAGTCCAATTTTTCAAAACTGGTGACTTCTGTCAAACTTTCCATTTATTCTCAATGAAAAGATTTCACCGATAAGAATGGGACTTTTCCTACTTGACAGCATCCCAGCTGACAACGCAGAGGAATGAAGCCTGTTCGCAGCTGCAGGAGCACCCACGGCACTGTTCTCATCTGGGGACCGCACAGAAAACTCCCGCTCCTATTAGCTCAGAAACGGGGTCACACAAAACTTCTTCTTCATAGTGATTCTGAGATACCAGGTTAATCAGTACGTTTTCACCTGGTGATACTTTTGCTATTTTTTTTTTTAAGTTTTATGGGTCTTAAACGCGTGCTTGACCTGAACAGGGCCTTTGCAAAATTCATGTGGAAATTCTGTGTTGTCATTAACAAGTGGGACCTTTGTGGGAGTGACTCAGTTAGGAGGGGGTCGCCTGCATGATTAGATCAGCGCCTTATAGAAAGGCTGGGGGGGGGGACGAGCTTATGACTCTTTGGCCCTTATGTCACCTGCCACAGGAAGACACAATGCTTATCTTAGCGACAGAGACCAAGGCCCTGACCAGACACCGAATCAGCTGGCACCCTGATGTCAGAGCTGTCAGCTGAAATCAACTTCTGCAGCAAGTCTCACCTGACGGTTCACCTGCATTCCACAGCCACGTTCCTGGTGGGCTCAAGGCCCAGCTCACCTGATTCTTAGTTCCTGCTTCCACCCACACTCGTCTAAGAGCGAACACATGGTGGCCGAGGGCTGGCTCCTTGTTGCCTTGGCCTCATGGGCACTTGGGAGAGAACTGACATATGGGAGCATTTTCTCACGCTCTCAAAGAAAATAACAGAAAATGTTTCAGGAGGAAACTTCTGCTTTCTCCGAATTACCCTGACTTAGGTATTGTGTTGTAGCAGCACAAATTATCTAGGATGACAGGTTATATGTACAAATCAGCTACGAACAACCCAGACAGAATGAAAACAAATGTCCTGAGATGGTGCTATTAAATAAAACTTAACTGGACATTATTTTGGAGTGAGCTTCTGTCCCTAATAAATCAAACAAAATGAATTCACTCATGCTAAGTAACACATAATCAAAATGAAACCTGAAAGAATCAAGTAAAACCACAAAAGTCCGCTTCTTTCTGAGAATAGGATATTCCCAGGCACCAACCATCTAGAACTGGAAATCCCCTCTGACTTTATGTCTTTAAAAAATAAACTTCAAGTAACCAATGCCCTTTTTAAAAACTGTTTCCACCTTAAACTTCTTTATCATTCCCAGTTGAACATTAATTCTATTTCATAGAATGAGAAGCTGCCTAATAACCTCAACCGGAGCTTTAACTTGTCAGCTGTGTCTTTCGACAGTGGTGTGGTCACACATAACTTGCTAATTTTGTTTTCTAACGAACAATTTTATATTTTGGCAAGGCTGTTCTTCCAGGTTGATTAAACTCCAAACATATAATGTGGTGCCAAATTTTATGGTTTTGTATTATTACAGGTTTACACTTGCATGTATGTGATATACAGACATCTATGAAAGTCTACTCCTGGCCTACTATGTTTCCTGTAGGATATGTGACCTACTTAATACATTCTCCTTAACATATTTGTGAAAAATCTGATTCCTAGAAAAATAAATATGATGTAAAACAACAACTAAAAGATTTCAATGCTATTAGTTTTATGTTTATTAATATAAATTACATAACCTCAGTCTCCAGGTAAACTTGGCCCCCTTCAGAATCATGTGCTGGCAATGCAGTACATGTATTCTTACAATTATTACTTTAAGCTACTTTTAAGCTCTCCTTCCAGAATTGGCTTTAAGGTCATCAGGACCATGCATTAACTATGCTGGCTTCAAATCTTAAAGGTAGTACTGAGAGCCATGCCGACGTCATTCTGCCCAGTTTACTAAACAAAATGGGTGCACACACTAAGTTATATAGTTTAATTGTAGAAAAAAAATCAAGAAATATTCATAAAAGTGATAGTGAATTTTTATAATGCTGGTAAGAAAGCAAACATTTCAAAAACTTCAAATTATGAATAGCAGCCATCCTGTACTGGATTAAGTTTTCAGACTCCCAAGGTGATTAGTTGTAATTACCCCACTCTGTTTAGCATTTTGAGTCTATGACTAGACCAACCTCAAAGACACAAGGCAGCTTTTTTCCATAAAGTTGACTACTTCCCAGACGTCACTGATACTGCAAAGATTCCTGTGAAAGAAAGGACAGATAACCATTCTTCCTTCAGCTGGCCGAGGGGAGCTCGTACCCGCAGAAAGAATAGTGTATCTACTTGAAAAGTGTATCTATTTCGTGAGGCAACGATTAAAACTAGAAACACTGGCTCCTGAAATTTGTGCTACAAATTCAAGTAGAATTTTTTGGTTTCCTTCCCTTGACAAAGACATGATAAAAACAGAAAGTATCATTATTCAGGTAGATACGTCATAAAATATTTACAGTGGTCTATTAAAAGTGATTACTAATTCTTTATATGTCTGGAAGAATTCCTTCTTGATGTATGAGAGCTACTTCTGAAGAAACTGCTGTCTGTCCTCAGATACTCTCATAAAAGTCCTACTTAACTTCTCTGCCAAAAAAGCAAGCTTGTGTCATTAAAAAAAAAAAACACCACTATGAATTTTGGAAGGATAAAAACTCATCCATTTAATACCTAGAAGCCTAAAAATAAAAAAAGGGGAAGATATATGGAGTAATAAAATCTACTGGCAAACAATGGGGAACTGGCCAACCACAGCAGGTTCTAGGGAGACAAGAAAGCCCAGCAAAACATCTGGTCAAAGTCAGTTCTCATGGAAATAACCGAAAGCATTGGTCTCCTCGAAGTTCAAGTGTAAGAAAAGCAAACGCTGCTCAACATTCAGAGATGGGGAGCAGTCTACCTCTTGCACCTTGTCCATTTATGAAGTCAGTATCTAGATTCATGGTATCTAGATTCTTTGGGCTGTCGGGGGTACTACATTTCTTCTGGAAACCAAAGGCCAAAGAATGGCACCCCTTACCAGAAGGCTAATGACTGCCTTTGACAACTGAAATGATTCTGACCTTGTGTGGGGGGCGTAGGCGCGAACTCAACCAGGGATCTGAAAGGATTCAGCAATACCATTGTAAAAGCAGGTCAATACAAAAATAGGAAAGGTATCAAACCGAACGTCTCATATCCTGGGACGCTTGGGGACGGACTGGATAGGGCACACCTCCGACAAGTTCTAATCGCAACTTCTACCAGGACAGACTGTCTACTTTTGATATAATCAGTATTTTCCAGTGTTTTCTTCGTGGGTGTCTCAGCTGTCTGGTCTATAAAATGCGTAATTTACTAGTAACCTGCCCACATAATGCTCCTTTGAAGTTAGCTAATGAACGCTTCCACGGGTGCATTTAAACCTATTAGAGGCTACAAAAAATACTGAGTGCTCTCTGGCAAAGCACACGTTAGCGCAAATGACAGCGCTCAGCCTCGTCTCCCCAGGACCCTCACCGTGCCAGTGCCATTCCTTTCCCAGCTTACTTAAGAGAACCCTTGCCTGGCACAGAATCTGCACACCCCGGACCCGGGGCTGCAACAAAAGCCGGATACTGAAACGGACCAGACAATGAAAGTGGATCCGTGCGGGCGAACCCGGTCACGCAAGGGTGTCGGAGCCCACCCTCTCCACAAGCCCGGGAGAGGAAGCAGCTTGCAGTTCCTCCTCGCCCTGGACCCCAAGGCAGAGAGCCATTCCAGACCCCACTCATTCCCAGCCCGGGCTGGCCGGGCCTCCTCCGCCACGCCCCCGGGGCTTGGCCGCCGGAGCCTCCGTAATTCCAGCCTCGGGGCCCCGAGCGCCCCGAGCGCCCCGGGCGCGAAAGTTGAGCCGCAGGCGCGGCGTCGTCACCTGAGGCCCCGGCGAGCTGCAGCCCGGCCGGCCCCAGCCCCACAGCCGGGAGCCCGTCCTCCTCCTCCGGGCCCCGGGTCAGGGCGAGCCGGCAGGGCCGCTGCCGCCGAGGGCTGGCCGCCCCCTGCCAGCTCCGGGAGCCGCCGCCGGCGACCGCCCTTACCTGCGTCCGCGTCCCCTCCCCGGCGCGCCCGGCCGCCGGCAGCCTGGCTCCGGAGACCCGCCGAGGCTCCGGCGGCGGCGGCAGCGGCGGCGGCAGCGATGCCGGTTCGGCGAGACGGGAAGCGACAGGAGCCAAACCCCGCGGAAAGCGCTCGAGCAGCGCCAGCGGCCCCGCAGCCTGGGACGCCGAGAGTGGGCCGCCGCCGCCGGCCCCGCTCCCTCCACCTCAGCCGCGCGTGGGCGGTGCCCGGCCCTGACCCGGCGCCAGCTGCTGCGCGCGACCGGGCGGAACCCTGGCAAACTTTTTTTTTTTTCCCCTCTCCTCACGCCCTGAGCAGAGCAACAACAGTTGTTGCAGTCTGCTTGGCCCTCGGCCCAGCCCCTTGGACTTTTGGTTCCCATGCCACCTGCTGGGTCGGGTCCTGCTGGAATACTACCAGGTGGCCCAGCCACCCATCCCCACGCCTTAAGACTCTTCTTGTGGCCGCCCCAAGACCGGGGCTGAACCTCCCCCTCCTTGGTCACTCACTGTCCTCGTCGCTTACCCTCAGTGCACAGCCGGGACTGACCCCTGAAGATGTCTGACTCTTGACAAATTGCCATGAGCAGGTAAATTGGTGACTGGTGGTGAATTAAAAGTGCTTATTGGGGAGTGGAGGGGCCCTCGGGATAAATGGTGGCTTGGCAGCACCTCGTGAGTTCTGGATTCAGAGCAATGAAAATAGATGATCAAAAGACTGTGAATAAGTTCTGGAAAATGAAAACAAGTTTTATTAGTCGGCTTGAGGAAGGCGAAGGAGTCTAATAGGAGACCTTGAAAGGTTGCACATAACCTTCCTCCTGGGCTAGGCAGAGAAATTATCCTTTGCCTGAGGGGCTTGTTGCATGTCCTGTCTCAAAACTGCAGATGTATGCAATGGTTTCCCCACCTTTAAAAAGGAAGTATGGGGAAGGCAACAATGTCAAAGACATCACAAGAAAACTTATGGAACATGCCTTGTGAATATTAAGGCAAAAAAATATCTTCAGAAGCGGGGAGGGCGGGGGCGTCCTGGCACAGAGGGTGGCCTAGGTGCCTGGCCCCCTGCCCCTGGCCTAGGGGATCAGCAGGGAGCTCTAGACCCCCGGTTTGGCCTGGACCAGGCTTATGTCTTGCAGACATTGGGTGGGGGAGGTGAACGAAACAGAATATGAAGAAATCTCTCTCGCGCCTCCACCGTCTGCAATTTTTCCCTTCAAATAAGTAAGCCTTAAAAAAAAAAAAATCCTCCACACAATACTAGGAAGCCTAATCCAGTTATGCTGAAAGAAAGTGTTGTGCAAAAGAGCTGTGTGACATTTTATACCTGGAATGCAAGGTTGGTCAAACCGAATCAGTCAATGTAATGTAGCATTTTAACAGAATGAAAAACAAAATTCCTGAATGCCTCCATAGGTGAAAGAAAAGCATTTTGCAAAACCAACAGCTTTTTCATTAAAAACAAAATCCCACTCGAACTAGGAAATGAAGGCAATTTCCTCCAACTAATATAGGGCCTCTCACAGCTCAATGTTATACTTTGTCTTGAAAGAATGAAGAATACTGGGCCTGTTGAGGTAGCCTATAGAGGCCTAAGTCCTCCCCTAAAGTCCTCACCTTGCACACACCAGGATCCCATATAGATGCTGGTTCTTTTCCAGGCAGCCCCACTTCCCATCCAGCTCCCTGCTTGTGGCCTGGGAAAGCAGTCGAGGACCACACAAAGCATTGGGACTCGCGTGGGAGACCTGGAAGAGGCTCCTGGCTCCTGGCTTTGGATTGGCTCAGCTCTGGCCTTTGCAGCCACTTGGGGAGTGAACCAGCGGACTAAAGCTCTTCCTCTCTGTCTCCCCTTCTCACTGTATGTCTTTCCAATAAAAATAAATAAATTTTCTTTAAATGAAGAATACTTTCAGCTAAGATCAGGATAAGGATGCCAATTTTTTGCCACTTTTATTCCCCATGATTCTGGATGTCTGGCCAGGGAGCTTAAATAAGGGAAAGTTCGTATCAAACATCGGGAAGGAACTTGTCAAGGAAGACCAACAGGTTGAAGGACGTTTGCACTGAAGAGCAACCGTATGTGTGCTGTTAGCTCATGAAAATGATTCAGGCTGAAATTTCAGACAAGTCAGAGAAATCTCAGTCACTTCCAGAAAGAAAGAAACAATGGATATTTATGAAGATTAGGAAATCAGACATTCAAGTTTCAACAGAAGCGTATATACAAAATAAATGAACGGCCAAAGATTTCTGGTCTTGAAGCCAATAAATGATGAGGTTTTTTTTTTTTTTAAAGACGCTTCAAATATGCGATGTTTTAGAGCTTCTTTTCACGCATCCTCAGGAAGCCTTTGGGAAATACAGTCTGCTGTAATAAAACGGTGAGGCAGAGGGTCTAGTCAAGGAGAGAGAGAAGTTACGTCTGAGATTACTCTAGCAGTACAAAGTATCCCCCCTGGCCCCCAAATGTCCACATCTTCATCATTAGAATAGGATCTCATCCTGGGTTGCCCAGGTCAACCAAGCATAATCAAAGGAGCCTTTGAAAAGCAATGAACTTTCTCCAGCTGGAATGCAAAGCAGAGAGCAGATGTCAGAAAAGTTTGCAGCCTGGAAGGGACTTGACCTGCCTGTTGCTGGCGGGGACTGAGTGGGAAACAGAAGGGAGAATGTTGAAAGCTCTGACGGGAAATACGGCCACCTGGGTGGAATGACCAGCATTTCAGGTAGAAGGCTTGCCGTAAAAGGCTTGAAAGAAGACACTTGATGCTTTATGATATTCAAGACCGAAATACCAAACAGATTTTCCTAAAACTAGTCATTGTGTTCAGGATCACAGAAAACTGCAGTATGCAATATGCATAATAAATGCGGAGGTTGAAGCCAGGGGAAATTTTTTTTAAAGATTCGTTGATTTTTATTGGAAAGTCAGATATACAGTGAGAAGGGGAGACAGAGAAGAAGAGCTTCAGTCCGCTGGTTCACTCCCCAAGTGGCTGCAAAGGCCAGAGCTGAGCTGATCCGAAGCCAGGAGCCAGGAGCTTCTTCCAGGTCTCCCACGTGGGTACAGGGTCCCAAGGCTTTGTGTGGTCCTCGACTGCTTTCCCAGGCCACAAGCAGGGAGCTGGATGGGAAGTGGGGCTGCTGGGGTTAGAACCAGCTCTCATATGGGACCCTGGTGCTTACAAGACAAGGACTTTAGCTGCTAGGCTATTGTGCCTGGCCCCAGGGGAAATTTTTAAAGACAAAGTAAGGAAGAGTGCATAAGTTATTTAGTTACAAGTGTGGGGCTAGCCCAAGATTGTACAGCCAACTGTTGGGCAGACATCCTTGCAGGAGTACTTTCTAAGTAAGGTCCTGGTGACCTTTAGGTAAGACTATAGTTGTAGGGCCTGGTGCAATAGCCTAGTAGCTAACTCCTAGCCTTCCATGCACCAGGATCCCATATGCTGTGGCTGTTCCACTTCCCTACCAGCTCCCTGCTTGTGGCCAGAAAAAGCAGTTGAGGATGCCCTAAAGCCTTGGTAAGCTGCACCCATGTGGGAGACCTGGAAAAGGCTCCTGGCTCCTGGCTTCGGATTGGCTCAGCTCTGGGCATTCCAGCTGCATAGGGAGCATACCAGCAGATGGAAGATCTTTTTCTCTGTCTCTCTCTCTCTGTACAAATGCCTTTCCAATAATAAATGAATAAAGTAGAAAAATAAGACTATAATTGTAGAGCAATATCTTTTTTCTTTGTTATGACCAGATACGCTGACGAGAGCCCTCCTGTTTTTATTTATTAGATTTTGACAAAAGTGACCATTTTGATTCTGAGAACCTTCATACTCACCATGGAATGTAATTTAACTTCTCACGTTCCATAAAACATACACTAAAGACCAAAATGTTAGGGTTGACAAGTTTGGAAAATAAAAATACAGGATGCCCAGTTAAAGATAAATGCTGGGTACACAATGAATTCATGTTTGGTAGAAAAAAAATATAGTTACAATATAAAAATAAAAATGATCATGTAATTAAATATCCCATATTTATCTAGCAACTTAAAACAAGCATGCCGTGAACAACAGTTCTCAACATTGGAATCAGCTGGAATTTTTTTGTGGCTGCCAGCTCTGTATGTCACTCTAGTGTGCTGGTCAGGGTTTGTCCCAATGACAGCTCAGGTTACTCTAATGTATGATCAAGTTTGAGCACTATAATCCTAGAGAGCATGGTGAACTAACCTCTCCAGTCAACTTCCAAAGCTAATGTAAATACACAAGCTGTTTTCAATACATATCTTGATATTCAGATCTCCACGTTACAAGTAAGGAGTAATTCAAGGAGGATCCTTTGCAGTTGAAAGAAAAAAAAAAAAAAGAACAGAAACTGAACTTAATGTTTATAGGCTACAAAAAGAAAGACCTATTTTAATTGCTAGGTCCTTGATGCCCAAATATTTACCAACATTATCTCTCAGCTCCCTGGACATAACAGCTAATCAAATGTTTAGTCAACCCAAAAACACCTGTGTCAATGACCTTTGGTTATCTGTTGGCTGTTCTTTATAACCTCTAGTTTAAGTTATAATTTCCAACCCAGACTGAATTCAGTAAATGTGAATATTGTGCCTTTTTTTTTTCTTACAAACTACATTCGAGACCCCAGCAGGAAATTTAGATCGCTTGGAAATAGACAGATGTTCCATATAAAACTTGAATTAGCGATACAGTCTGTTAGTGACATAACAGATGTGTTATCTGGAGTTTTGAAATCAATAAAGGAAAAGTGGAGAATCCTCATGGACGGCCTAGAAGGTGGGCCAAAAGAAAAACTTAAAAAAAAAAAGTGAAACATTTTTAGAAGGTCTAGAAGGCAAGGATTTTCTGTAGAATTTGGAGAGCAGGTATGTAATGTCAAATGCAGTGAGGAGGCTGAAACACAAGTAAAAGTCCCTGGATTTACCAGCCTGCCAAACAGCAGATAATAGCCCAGATGTGGCATTCTGGAGCCACGGGATCCTGACATGAGTCTCAGCCATAACACTTGAATGTGTATCTAACATGGAGGCAAATTTCTTAACCTCTTTGTGCTTCTTTTTATTCATAAATACGAAGTAACAGTAGTAACAGGATGGAGTGAGGTTGCGATAATTTTATCTAAGTAAATTTGACATCTAGTAAGCCTAGAAAAAATATCAGCTGTCCTCATTAATATTAATGACAGTCTTTAGGAAAAGTGTCTTTACAGTAGCGCATTGGATAGGTTTTATTTTAGCAAAATGATAGAACTCAATTTGGCCTAAGGGAGTTGTTCATTAATTTACTAGAATGAGAATTTCAAGTAGGTAGCCATCTAAGCCAATACATCAGCAGGATATTTTCATGTTGGGTTCTATGTTTTCTCTAAGATACTTTCTTTTCTGAGGCGGAATAAGTTTGGCAAGATTGACTGCTGTAGTTTCAAGCTTAAATTCAATCAGTTTGGAAACCACAATGCAAAATGAATTGCCCTTTCCCAGTAAAAAGTTCTGGAACTGAGAGTCACATGCCCATTCCCACAGAAGAAGAAAGGTAACAAACCCGAGATCTGAGAATCATGGAGTTACACCCATAAAGCTGGATGGGGCAAATCACCTCCTCTGCTCTGACCACGTGAGTTGAAATAGGGGCAGCATAGTTCCCCCAAAGAAACATGGGGGGGGGTGCTGTTTTTAGAATAGACACAGATATTTGGCAGGCAAATATAGACAAGTCTGTCATGGGTGGTGTAACTCTTATTAATTCAGAACAAAACAGGAGTGGGAAATGTCGGAGAGAGCCCAACCAAGGCTTGAATGATGGCAAGAAGTTTGTCTTTGAAAGTTTTGAAACTTTCTTCAAAGTCTTCAGTAGCTTTTGCAAGGAGGCTTTGTGCTAATGCACCTGGAAGGTAACAAACAGTTCATGGACCTAATAGTTGGGCCCCTAATCTCTACCTGGGAGACCAGGACAGGGTTCTGGGCTACTTGCTTTGGCTTGGCCCAGCCCTGGCTGTTGTGACATTTGAGAATGGAGCAGTAAATTAAAGATTTCTCTTTCTCTCTCTTTTCCTGTCCGTGTGTGTGTGTAAGTGTCCACCCCCTAGTACCTTAAGGTTTTGGGGATGACTAAACTCTAAACTCTATGAATATACAGGCCAAAGTATATAAATAATACGTAACAGGAAAAACCTTTCAAGGGAAGAAAAGCATGATAAAATACCAAAGAATTGAGATTTGTGGGATTTTTTTTTTTTTTTTTTTTGTCCACAGGCTGCTGGGCAAGTAACACAGTGACTTTGACTAAGTATCGTCAACCACAAGAATAGCTCATTTTAAGTCATGTACTTAGTCATCTGTATTTATCATGTAAGAACAGTATACAAAAGGATTTTAGATAATAAAATCATTACATATGTTATTTTCCATTTTATAATTAAGATGACTGCTACAGTGATCGTTACGTGATATAAGCATGAGTCTACTAACCTACATTAAAAGGATTGTCGTTTTAATACAAACTTTTCACTTAAGATATTTCTTTCAGACTATTGAAGTAACTGCAGATTAACCGGTTAGTCTATATCTCCTGAGAGTGTCTTTACTAAGTTATAAATTCCAAGCCATCTTCTACAACTCATTCATTTATCTAAAATTGGACAGGATATTGTGAGTGTCAAAGAGGACATCTTTAAATGTTGTTCTTGGTCCTTTTGTAAATGCTGGCTGCTGAGTGTCAGAATTTAAATGAATTTGACTTATGGAAGCAACTGTTACTTATTAATGGGTAAGAAGGAAAGAAGAGATAAAAATAAAACCCGTGATTTATATGTGTTATGTTTCCAAAGTCATCAAAGCAAGTACAATTTCTGCAATATGATGACATTTCTCATTCCAGCTCATTCTCTGACAGAGAGCTTTGACCCTCCCAGAAATCTAGTTGCTTGCCCAGCAAACTCTCAGACATCCAGGGTTCCCTTCTATTTAAATGTTTATGTGCAAATAAGATGCGTCAATTTTACCAATGCTCTGTAGTGTTGGGTACCACAGATTCGAACCTTACAGAGTTGCTGGAATTAAAGCTTTGACAGTGCGCCATGTTATCTTGCATAGTTCTCTGTCCAATTCCTACTCATATGATGAGTTCTTTACTGAAAGGATCATATATTTTCAGTCTAACAGCTTCATTTGCTAACTTTGCTGTTGGCTACCCAGTAAGTGAAGAAATCAGTAATTTTCTTTTCAAAGTTGGATTAGTAAGTGTAAGTTGTGCATTTTATGAGGTATATAGCATGTTATTCCAGCACATAAACACTTTATAAACCAATCATAACTGAATGATTCGCTTCCAGTTTTATCTGTTCTCTGTGTTTGAAGCCGACCAGCCACTCTTCTAGTTCTTTGCACAGTTTATTTGCTTATCCCACTGCCATAGGACACAGGACCAGTTACCTCCATCAGACTGTGCCTACCCCTTGTGTAATCTGCGTTCCTTCATTCCCATACTTTCCAGCTTCTACGAAGAGGTCTCTAAAGTTTAGACCAAGTAAGTTTTTAACTTTCTGCCTGTGAGAAGTAAGTCTCAAGTATCTTTCCATATCTACTTATTTTAATGAACATAATGAGCTATCCTACCATTCATTTGGCTGCAAGTGTCATTTCATTATTTTTATTTATTTTTTAAAGGTTTATTTTATTTTTATTACAAAGTCAGATATACTGAGAGGAGGAGAGACAGAGAGGAAGTAGAGCTGCCGGGATTAGAACCAGAGGCCATATGGGATCAAGGCGAGGACCTTAGCCACTAGGCCATGCTGCCGAGCCCCATTTCATTATTTTTATGGCCAAGCAATATTCCAATGTGCGTGTACACATTTTCTTTTCCTATCACGAGTTGTCTAGGTTGGCTCCTTGTCTTGGCTACTGTGAATAGTAATGCAATGATTCCATTTCCTGTGTGTGTGTGTGTGTGTGTGTGTGTGTGTATACAGAAATGGTGTAGCTGAATGCTAGCCATAGCTTATTTTTAGCCTTTTGAAGAAACATAGCAATTTTTCCGTGATCGCAATTTTTCCATGATCGTGATACTAAATCACCTTCCCAACAAACATTTTTACAGTTCCTTTTATCCACATTCTCGCGATTCTTATTATTTGTAGTTCTTTTAAAAGTTCAATTTTTTAAATTATTATTTAAGAGGTAGAAACACAGAGATGGAGAAAGGCTTTCAAGCTGCTGCTTCACTTATAGGGCTCAAACTGCCAAATCTGGGCCAGTCCAAAGCCTCATGGCAATGACTCCACCTTGGTCTCCCATGTGAGTGTCTGAGACAGGCGAACTTGACCCTGTTGATGCCTCTTCAGATACATTAGTGGGGAGCTGAATCCGAAGCAAAGTCCCTAGGACTTACACCAACACGGAATGCTGGCATCGCAAGTGAAGGCTCAGTTGCTACACCCTCTCTTTTATTCATCTTTTTAATACCTTCTCTAACGGGAGGGACTTGGCACCTCACTGCGTTTTAAATTTGCATATCGCTGGTGACTAGCGATTTTGAACCATGTTTCGTAGACTTGTTGACCATTTGAGAAATGCCCGTCCAAATCTTTTTTCCATTTCTTAGCTAGATGGTTTCAGTTGTTGTGGGTAAGGTACTTTTGTTTTAGTTTTGATTTCTCATGTATTCTAGACATCTGAATAGCTTGCATTCTGTGATCTGTCCTCTCTGTTGGATGCTGCTTTTTTGGTGTGTGGAAGCTTTGTACTTGATAGAATCACATTTGTTGAGTTTTGCTTTTGTTGCTTATGCTTTTGGGGTCTTATCCAAAAAAAACCTACTGCCTGACTGTGCCAATGACTTCGTGTTTTCTCTGCATTTTCTTCTAGTAATTTCAGAGTTTCAAGTCTTGTATTTAGATTTTGGTCAATACTGATTTTTCTATTGATTGAGAAGTGGGAAGGCTTAAGTTTCCGTCTTGTTTTTATTTTTTTTTTTAAGGCAGATTTTACAAAAAAATGAGATAGAGAAAGTGATCTTCACCCACTGGTTCATTCCAAAATGGCCGCAACAGCAACAGCAAAAGCTGATCCAATGTAAGTCCTAGCTGATCCAAAGTCCGTAGCTTCTTCCTGGTTTACCACATGGGTACAAGGGCCCAGGAACTTGGATGACCCCCTACTGACTTCACAGACCCACCACGAGCTGGATTAGAAACAGAGCAGCTGGGAGACAAACCAGCATTAGCAGGCATAGGGTTAGCCTGATGCTACCAGTAAACCTGAGCCTCAGTTTCACTCTTAAGCAAATGGATATCCAGTGTGTGTGTGAATAATTCCTTTCAAGTGTAGTTCTGATTTGACACTTGCTCTGATAGAATATTACTTATATGGAAAAGTTCTAGATAAGTTGCACCTATGTACATGAACATTTTAATTCTATGTCTAATCATTTTATTCTTTTTAAGAAGATTTTTTTTTATTTTTAAAATGCCTTCACAAGTTTCTTCTTTCAGAAATACATACTCTTATGAAAGACTTGAGACTAATTCCTTCAGTAATGTGTGTTACTTTGGGGCCAAATAACCTAACGGAACCTCAGTTTTCTTACTATAAACTCATGCAATTATGAACGTTAGAGCCAGAAGTCACCCTGAAGACTGGATTTGCACTGATGCTAAACTCAAGGTTATCCAGTCAGAATCTATTCTGTGGAGTGAGAACTACTACCTTCTGTACACTCTATCTGTTACATTTTTTGAGGGGGAGGCTGCCTTTTTGTCTCTTTCTTGATATTTGTGTCTTTCTTGTTTACACTGTGTAGTTTTCGTGTGACTAAATTCTAGAAGACATCATCAGTTGCTGAAAATGCAGAAAAAAATGGCAAAATTTTTAAAGTACCAAAAATGCCTTAAATGTTTCCTTGCAAAGCAACTAAGAGAAAACTGTGATAGCATGCCAAAAATCTGTGCTTTTTGCTTTCTGGCAAGTCAAGGCAACTCCTGTTATTGAGTGTCAGGTGTCTGCTTCTATGCAGTGTGCAGGCAGTGGGCACCGTTATCTGCTCTACCCATGGCGTGTGCGGAATGAGCTCCTTTCCTGTGCTGTTCTACACAGCATTTCAAATCTCAGTCCTTCACACCCGCAGGCTGATTCTGTCAACTCCTACCCAGTTCTGTAGAACCCAGTAGTCAACTCTCTTTCTGTTTGCACAAGAAACTCAACATCAAGCAGATTACAGTTTCTGTATTTAGAAGAGTCCCAAAGGGATCACAATTCACTTTCAAACTCTAACTTGGCTGTCCCTCCCAAGTCTCTCTTCCTGGCCACACAATGACCAGATCCTTCTTTGTAATACCTTCCCTAATAGGCCCAGCTGAGTCTTGATGGTTTCTACAATCCCGGCCCGCTCTCCAGAAGGGCCTTCCAATCTCTACTACCCTTTTTTTCTTCCATGGGACAGTTAAGTGATTTTCTAGTTTCTGCCTCTAATAACAGACTTTGCATCGCTCACACAACAATGGATTCGCCAGGCACTAGGGCCCATCCTCCTTAGGGGTAGTAAATTACAAGCTTAAAAAAAATTAAAGAGTTATACAGAGAACACAGAGAAGTCTTCCTTCTTTTTTAAAATAGATCTATTTATTCTTTGATAACGTTTACATAGTTGAGAAGGATGTATGCCCATGTGGACCATCGATTAGCACCGCCACGTAGGGTGGAAAGGATTGAGGAATGGGAGGATGTGGAGGAGACAATTGCTTGCTAGTTCACGCCCCAAATGGCTGCAGCAGCTGGCCAGAGCTGACTCCGTTTCAAACCAGGAGCCAAGAGCCTCCTCCAGGTCTCCCACATAGGGGCAGGAGCCCAAGGACTTTTTCCATCCTCTGCTGCTTTGCCAGGCCATAAGCAGGGGACTGGATCGGAAGTGAAGCAGCGGGGACTTGACTCAGCCCACATGGGATTCTGGCACCACAGAGGGAGGATTAGCCCACTATTCTGCGGCACCAGCCCACTATAAGTATTTTTACTCAGGGATATTTACAACATTCTGTATTTTTTTTAGATTCATTTCTTTGAAATATAGACTGACACACAGAGAGAAATGAGATCTTCTACCTGCTGGTTCACTTCTCACAGCCAGGAACCAGGAACTCCATCCCTGTCTCCCTCATGAATGGCAGGGGTCCATGTTCTTGGACTGTCTGCTGCTGGTTCCCTACGAGCATTAGCAATAAGTTGGATTGGAACTGAAGTAGCAGAGAGTTAAAGCGATGCTTTAATATGACTTACTGTCATAGCAATACAGCATCAACCTATGGTATTTTCACTTCCCTTGTATAGAAGGAAAGTTCGGTAATTTTCTCTGTATTCCAGAAGCAACATGGAAGAGCCTAGTATCCTGATGAACAGCAACAATAACAACATTGGTTTCCATAGGCTACTCCTTAAGGTGGTGGGTGGTAGTGGGATTAAAAAGGCAAAGAGATTAAAAGACGTGATGGAGGGGCATTAATTGCACAAGTAGACTTGTGAGTAGCTGTATTTCTGCCTTGGAAGTGCTTCATTGCATAATGATCAAATATTTGAAGGGCAATCAAACAAATAAGGCAATTAGGGAAAGTGTGATAGGTTTATTTATTGATGTCTTTATCTGCTGCTATAACTGCATACCACAGTCTGGGTGACTTATTTTCAAATTTTATTAATTTATTTTTAATTTTTTTTTAAAGATTTATTCATTTTATTACAGCCAGATATACACAGAGGAGGAGAGACAGAGAGGAAGATCTTCCGTCCGATGATTCACTCCCCAAGTGAGCCGCAATGGGCCGATGCGCGCCAATCCGATGCCGGGAACCAGGAACCTCTTCCGGGTCTCCCACGCCGGTGCAGGGTCCCAACGCATTGGGCCGTCCTCGACTGCTTTCCCAGGCCACAAGCAGGGAGCTGGATGGGAAGTGGAGCTGCCGGGATTAGAACCAGCGCCCATATGGGATCCCGGGGCTTTCAAGGCGAGGACTTTAGCCGCTAGGCCACGCGGCCGGGCCGAATTTATTTTTAATTTATTTCACACACATGAGAGAGAGAAGCAAGAGAAGAGACACATTCACAGATTCACTTGCCAAATGACAGTGCAAGAGGGAAGCCTGGTCGGGCCAGAAGCATGGCGCTGACAGCCGCTCGGTATGTGACCAGGGCCTTTCTGCCGGGTCCTGATGTGGAGGAGGGCATCACATGGTGAGAGAAAGTGCAGATGTACTGGAGAGAGCTCCCTTTTGTACTAAGACCACCTCCACAATAACCCATTATCCAGCAGTGGCAGAGCTCTCACAACCCAATCTCTTCCCCATAATCTCACCACTTGAAAAACATTAGAAGATGACTTTGGAGATGAGGTTTCTAAAACATGAAATTTGGGATATGCATTCAAACCAAAGCCATTAGCTTGAACTTATAGTCTAGGATAGTTGATACATGGCTGAAGTTATTAATGAGGAATTTAGATTCTAGTAATGTGTAATTAACCCACAGCCATCACAACTGATTTTATCTCTGAATGACACTGTGGGATTGTACAATACCCCAGAGGAGGCTACAAATGAATATTCATTGATACGGACAGTGGTTTTGAAAGCATGCTGATTAGCATAAGGAAGTGTACACTTGCCTCCAACCTTGCACAAATAGGTAATGATAACCTAAAGATTACAGGAGATAGTGCTATGGAGAGTACCCTGAGCCTAGCTGTGAGGACACTATCAGGGCCTGTGTCTGGACATGTTTGGAGATGTTGCTTGGAAGAGATGATAGGACAGCTGTCAAAATACTGTAACAAGAATTTTGTTTCATGTGCCTTGAGTGAATCTTCCTTGTAAAGTACTTGATAGGACACATAATAGAAATATCCCTGGATTTTCCACACAGATAACCTTCTGTTTATTGATGTTTGACTGCTTACTTGCTAGTACGTGTAGCTGTAATTGATTTTCTCATGAAACTTGGCTTTACTGTATTATTTCATCTGGTAGCAAGAGAGGGCACCTGTAATCCTAACACATCTCTTTTGAACCAGGCCTTTGGTATTTTCCAGAAAACATTTAATAGTGATGATCATCAGACTGGTTCAGTTCAGTTATCAATATAGAATTTATGTCTCTATCATCAACTTTGTCTTAAAGTGATTGTGAAGTCTCAGAACTGGAAGCGATTTCTCTAGAAGTTAAAATATATAGCCATATTTAGTTAACAATTTTTAATTTTTTTAAGATTTATTTTTTATTGAAAAGTCAGATATATATAGAGAGAGACAGGAGGAGAGACAGAGAGAAGTATCTTCCATCTGGTGATTCACTCCCCGAGTGACCTCAACAGCTGGAGCTGTACCGATCAGAAGCCAGGAGCCAGGAACTTCCTCCAGGTCTCCCATGTGGATGCAAGGTCCCAAGGCTTTAGGCTGTCCTCCACTGCTTTCCCAGGCCACAAGCAGGGAACTGGATGGGAAGCAGGGCTGCCAGTATGGGATCTGGGCACGTTCAAAGTGAGGACTTTAGCTGCTAGGCCACCACACCGGACCCTTCACATTTATTTTATGTTAAAGTAGTCGACTTTAGCAGTAAAGTACTTAGCAATTTGATGATTGGTTTTGTTCATTCCTTTGGATACTTTTTTGAAAAGTAAGATAGTTCTACGTAATTCCCTAGGCTACCACTTCTGATGTTGGTTCTCAGTTTCTCTGCCTCTAATCTGCTTTCCTGTTCATGTGCTTGGGAAGGTAGCAAAGATGACCCAAGTTCTTGGGCTGCTACATCCACATGGGAAACATGGATAGTGTTCCTGGTCCTGGCTGCAGCCTGGCCTGGCCTTCACCATTGCAGTTCTTTGGGTAGTGAACCAGCAGGTGGAAGCTCTCCCTCTCTGTCTCCACCCCTCTCTCAGCCTTTCTCTCTGCCTTTCAAATAAATTAATGAGTCTTCAAAAAGAAATCCTCTAGAGCCTGAGCCTTGATTTCTAAATGGTTTCAAACTAGGATTTAGTTTATAAGGAACATGACTGCTAAAGATGCTGTGGTTTCAAATTAATTTTTTTCACCAGATATTCTCATGGCTTGATGCAGGGGGTTACATAGAGAAATTCCACTGTAAAAGCTGTATTCAGATTGTCCCCATGACAAGAATTTTCCATTTTTTTTTAAATTATTGCTACAGTTAAACAAGCGTGAGCCCAGGAGACCTTAGGGGAAAGAAGAAGGGGAATTCAAAGAAATGAAAAGAATTCTTTTTCTTTGCCACAAGAAAACAAACATGATAGAAGTTAGAGACAAAAGAAAATGATATAGATGAGACTGAGATAAATCGATACAACATCCATCTGTGTCTAGGTTGTAAGTACAACAACATGATTTGGAGCCTGGCATTGTGGCTCAGCTGGTCCAGCTGCTGCGTGTGATGCAGGATAGCCTGTGAGTAAGCATCAGTTCAGCTCTTGAAGGCTGCTGTACTCCCTATCCAGCTCCTGCTAATGTGCCTGGGGAAGCAGTGGAAGGTGGCACAGGTGTTTGGGCCCCTGTTCCAATATCTCAAGTATTTATGATACATTATACATTTTTTCCCATTGGTAAGTTTTGGTGGTTAGGACCTTCATTGTCTTGGCATCTCATCTTTTTTTTTTCCTCATTCTTTTTTAAAGGGTACTTTATTATCTTTTTTGTCCTTTAAAGAATTCATTTATATTAATTGGAAAGGCAGAGAACATTTCAAATCAAGGTGGCAGAACAGGGTAATCTGAACAGATGGAGAAACATTAGCCAGGGTAAAGCAGAGAGAGCAGATTCCAGAAGATAGGAGAGGATACCCTGACAGCAGAGGGGCACCTGGAGATTAACACAGCAAAGTAGCAGAGACAACAGAGTGGTTTTGTAGTGACCAGGTACCCTAACGGTGGTTAGGAAGCCGTGATCCAAGCTCCACTGGTGGCTAGAGCTACACGAAGAGCCAGAGGGGAAGGAGGGTTCACCAGGATCTCAGGAGGTGAACCCAGGCAAAGAACTGCCCATCCTGTTGATTTGTTTGATCCGACCAGGAGCAGACAGAGCAGCAGACCCCAAACAAGTGATGCAACAACAGGTTGGATTTCACAGCCCAGACCCTCAGCAGTGCCACATCGAATGCCATTTTGTGTAATGTGGCAAAGGCTGTGAGACTGGGAGGACAACAGCAAGCTGCACATGCACTAACTCATTTCTGGTTCAGTGCTTTGCATTGGCCTCACAGGAACACAGTGACGACATGGCATCCAACAGGTTCCACTCAAAATTGGTCCAGGTAACCCCCAAGACCTGTTCTCCGGAAGATCCAGAACTCCACCATGGCCACATCAGGCACTATTTTGTACATTGCAGCAAAGGCTATGGGATTGGAGGGGCAACAGTGAGCTGAGCATGCGCTAAACTGGGAGTGAACTGACTTCTAGCTCAGTGCATTGCATTGGTCCCACAGGGAACATAGTACCAACTTTGAAATCCTAGGAGTTGTGCTCACTTCGGCAGCACATACACTAAAATTGGAACGATACAGAGAAGATTAGCATGGTCACTGTGCAAGGATGATACGCAAATTCGTGAAGCATTCCATATTTTTATATGCTTGCAATGAAAGACTCTTGTCTGTAGTACTGCAACAAGGTGGAGGAATCCACCATGGGGGGAGGGGACTGGGAGGGATTGGGGGAATCCCAGAGCCTATGAAACTGTGTCACATAATGCAATGCAATTAATAAAATAAAAAAAAAGAAATCCTAGGAGTCCCACCCAAAATAGGTCTGGGAGACCCTCCGACCTAATAGCCAGCAGGTTCCAACAAGATCAGCACTACCAAAAACCCAGTTATTTAGGACACCTTTGGTCTCCCTGATCCTGGGAACTGCTTGAAGCAGAGGTGGGAGAAAGGCTGTTCAGGCAATGGTGCAGCCATAGCATGGGAGACAGGAGGAGGAGAGTGGTGAGCAGGAGCTGGGGCTACAAGACCATTGTGGAAGACTAACACAGGAATCCAGACCTGACCTTGCTAGCGGGAGTGGCACAAGTGACTACAAATGAAAAACTGGGTACCACGTACAATAAGTAAAATTGAACTGTAGACCTGGGGTGACATAGCTTAGAAACCTGCCATAAAGAGAAGAATCCCAGAGCAAAAGAAGAGACAGAGGTGCAGTGAATATTACTGAGGACTGCCGAGCAAAGAACTAAAGGAATATCTCACACTGGAAATAGTCACAGTGAAACAAAATCAAGTAGAATTATTAGAAATGAAGGACACAGTGGAGCAAATTTAAAACTCAGTGAAAAACCTTAATAGTAGTAGAATGAGTCAGAAGAAAGAATATCAGAATTGGAAGATATTTTTTGCCAAAATGGGGAAACAATTTAAAGCTGGAAGCAGAGCTGGGTCAAGCTAAAACTACTCAAGAATTAAGACACTATTAAAAGGACAAATATAACAGTTATAGGAGTCCCAGATGTTGCAGAAAGAGAAACTGGGTTTAAAGATGTATTCAATGAATAATAAAGGAAAATTTCCCTAATCTAGAGAAAGAATTGGAAAACAACATCCAGAAGGGGCACAGAACTCCCAATAGGGTTGACCAAAAGTGATCTTCACCATGACACATGATAATCAAGCTCTCTTCAGCTGAACAAAAGGAAAAGATTCTTAAATGTGGAGAAGAAAAAAAAATTGACATGTAGAGGAACCCCAATCAGACTCACAGCTGACCTCTCACAGGAAACTCTATAGGCCAGAAGAGAATGGAGCAACATATTCCAGATTCACAACAACAAAAAAGTGTCTTCCTTTGTCTTTAAAAATGAAATAAAATTCTTCCACAGTAAAGAAAAGCTCAAAAACTATGCCTCTTCCAAACCTGCCCTGCAAATGATACTTAAGGATGTTCTCATGGAAGAGAAAAGAAATAGCACCCACCAAAACCAAAGACATATGTGGAGAATATCCCAGTAAAATAACAACAAAGACTAAATCAAACAATGAATAACACATTGCTAAAATGACAGGACCAAATTACCACCTGTTTATATTAACCCTGAATATAAATGACTTAAACCCATCCATCAAACATCACAGATTAGTAGACTGGTTCAAAAAAAAAACCCATCTATCTGTTGTCTACAGATGACACATATCACTAACAAAGATCAGTAGATACTATGTCTTCATGATTTTGATTTTTTGTTAGTTTCATTTCTTCAAAACACTTTCTTATTAAATTCTTCAGTGACTCATAGGTCATATAGTAGCATCATTCTCTTCAAGAAGGTTCTTGATTCTCTTTTTCATAACTTCAGGGACACATTAGTCATTCAGTAGCATGGTATTTAACTCATGGCATTGTGAATTTTTTTATTTTTCTTTCTGTTGTTGACTTTGTTTTTTGGCTTTTCATTTAAGGGGATGTATAGTAACTGTGTAATACAGACTACCAAATCCAGATCTGAAGATACAATGCAGTATGTATCTCTACTTCCAGATCAAAGATGGATTCCCAATGAAACTGTTTACAATATCTTGACAATAGGATGCTGGGCTCTCTGCCATTGTCCATGTCCGCAGTGATGGACTTATGGCTGTCGATGAAGAACTATCTAATTGTAATAATATAGAGGAAATCAGTTGGGGAGGGAGGAGGTGATTTGGGAAGGGAATAAGAGAAATCCCAGAGCCTATAGAACTGTATCATAACATAATATAGAATGAAAAAAAGTTTAACCTTTCCAAAAAAAAAAAAAAGAAAAGAAAAGAAAAAAGAAAGACAGAATGACAGATGCTAAAGTTAGGTTTCTGGAGTTAGGCCGTCCACTCTGGGTGTTTCTGCCACTCAACAGTGGTGAGAATACTGTAGCTCAAATCAGAATTCAGATTTGACAGCTCGAGTATACTGCAGTGAAATAATAACTAAGACTGCATTCCTCTTGCTGTAGTGAACTGGAATGAGGCAAGGGTGAGAAGTGCTGCCCATGTGTTTAAGCGAGATGACAGGCTCATGTCTACTAATCAGCAATTTAAAGTCAATCATGAAGAACAGGAGGCCTTACTGGTTTAACTCCTGTAACAAGAGGATCCATGCTGAAAAGGTGGGCTCAGGACCTCGTTGTAAGAGCAGCAGAACAGGTCCAATTGTCAACCACAACCAAAGTTGGTATTCTGCTTGGAATGTGATCTTTGGGCGAGTCATTGTCAGAGTAGTCAATGTGAGACCCTTTGATCTTCCTCAATGCTCTGTACTAGGGTTGGCTTGTCCCCTTGTTGGAAGGGAAAGGCTCATTTGGTTAGCGACTTTTCAGGGGCTTCAGCTAAGGTGGCGACCTTGCAGAACAGCATCCTCTCTCCTCAGCATCTTCACATTTTGGCCACCAGAAATTCAAATCTCACAATATTCTGACTGGGGTGGTACTGCCAAACAGAGGAGAGGGAGTCTATGCTAGAATGTGTACAGTTTGCGAATGATGACCTCAAAATACCCAAGAATGAATCCTGGCAGTGTTGAATGGAGATGGGAGCAATCCAGAACTGGATAAGGAACAGATCAATTATGTGAGGGTGATACAGAATTTAAACCTCAGGCAATGGTCCTGAGTGATGACGTGAATGCATTTCTTGAGATGACCTTTGGAAGCTTAGAAGGACACATGTCCTGCATTAAATGAGATAGAACTGTCAGAGCTGCTAGGCCAAACTGTAGAGGAAGGGTTGTTGATACTGTCAGTACCCACCAAGTCTCCTCTAATGATGCATATATATTTGGTGGGACAGTTCGGACTGCAGACCATCCTATAGCATCTGAATAAACTCAGTATACGATAAAGACCAACTATATGCTCCATGTTATCTTGCCTTCCATATTGTGCTTCCTGAACTCATCTCATTTCTGAGATCACTCCTAGAATAAATCTCATGCATACAAACTGGTCTCCAGCTCGGCTTCCAGCAAAAAAACCCAAGATAGCCATTATCAACTTCTAGCGTTGAACTCGTACCTGTGAGTATAGATGAGCCTGTGCTTGTAAGATATAACGTGCAGTAAATGTGGAGTTAGGATGAGGCTATGGAAGGCTTAGAAACAAAGAAGGCCAGGGAAGTCAGGGACAGCACTTTCTGTAGCACAGTACTGTCTTTTCAGACAGCAGGGTGAGGCTTTGGGTCTGTGCATCAGTCATTTGAGGGAATTACAAATGTGTAGCAGCATTCTACAAAATAATTTAAATGAAATCACGTTGATGAGAGAGTTTCTGTGTACTACAGTCATTGTTATAGTTGGTTACAACTTAGATTCTTGCATCTAAGAAGCTAATGGGCAAACAGGTGAACTCTTAAACATTGCAGATTCTTAGTTATTTCAGGAGACACCAACATTCCTCCAATTCACAGATTTCAGTACAAATAGTCTCGAAAAAAGGGCTGCAATAGAGAAAAGAATAGAAAATAACTGTGAAATTTCAAATTTTCTAATAGCCATATTTTGAAAAGTGAATTTCATTATATAATACATTTTGTTTGAGCCAATATACCCAACATCTTATCATTTCAGTATATACTGAACATAAAAAAACTACTATTTAGACATTTCAAATTTTCTTGTTATACTAAATCTTCAAAACCCAGTACACTTACAGGATATCCTAACTTAGATTCAATTTATTATTAGGAATATACACATATTGGTATTTCATAATATTTTCAGTTGAAAGTGTACTCATAGACTCAGTGCTTTTAAGTGCTTTGAAAACTCTCAAATCACTGAATTGACTTTTTTAAAAAGATTTATTTATTTATTTTGGAAAGTCAAATATACATAGAAGAGGAGAAACAGAGAGGAAAATCTTCTGTCCAATGATTCACTCCCCAAGTGTGTGCAACAGCCGATGCTATGCCGATCTGAAGCCAGGATTCAGGAACTTGTTCCAGGTCTCCCACAGGGTGCAGAGTCCCAAGGCTTTGGGGTGTCCTCCACTGCTTTCCCAGGCCACAAGCAGGGAGCTGGATGGGAAGTGGAGCAGCAGGGATTAGAACCGGTGCCCATATGGGGGGATCCTGGTGCGTTCAAGGTGAGGACTTTTAGCCACTAGGCCAGAATTGACTTTTAAAAATAGAAATGAATTAAACATAAATTTGAGAGTTGAAAAATGTTCAAATGACTTATTTGATTGAAAGACAGATTTACAGAGGAATAAAGGGAGAAAAAGAGAGATCTTGTGGGTTCACTCCCCAAATGACCACAATAGCTGGGGCTAGACCAGGCTGAAGCCAGGAGCCAGCAACTCCATCCAAGTGTCCCAAGGGACTTGGGCCATCATGTACTGCTTCCCAGGCTCATTAGCAGGGAACTGGATTGGAAACGCAGTAGCCAGGACTGGAACCAGCACTCCAGTATGAGATGAGGGCATCTTAAGGAGTCACTCGGATCACAGTGCCTGCTTCCTAAATAAAATTTACCATTCAGGGAGCTGGGATTGTGGCACGGTGGCCTATGTCACAGTTTTCCACACCAGCATTGCCTATGGGAGCGCTGGCTCCAGTCCTGGCTGCTCCATTTCTGATCCAGCTCCCGGCTAATATTCCTGGGAAAGCAGAAGATGGCTCAACCTGTCTCCCACATAGGAGACTCAGAGACTAACTGGCTCCTAGCTTTGATATGGTCCAGCCATTTGAGGGATGAATCACCAGATGGAAGAGCTCTATCTCCCTCTTTTTCATTCCCCTCTTTCTCTGTTACTCTTTCAAATAAATAAGCAAATCTTTAAAAAATGTAAGATCTAGTGCTTCAGCTATATGAGTTAGCTACTTCTACAATGCTGGAGGACCCATGAACCAGTGGCTACTGTATCAGAGTCACTTTAAATCATGAAAATCAGGAAGAATACTTAGAGCTTGAGGAAGATGGGACTTTGGAAGTAGCTTGAAAAGATTAAGAGCAGAAGGAGAGAAATCTAAGTGAATAACAGAAAAAAAAGTTGCTTTGTTAAATTAAAAAAAATATGTAAGAGGCAGAGAGACAAGGAGAAAGACACGGAGAGCTGCTATCTCTTGGTTCACTCTCCAAAGGCCCTCAGTGTTCAGGGCTGGGCCAACCGAAAACCAGGAGTGGGGAACTCAAGTCAGATCTCCCATGTGGGTGGCAGGAATGAAACTATTCAAGTCATCCCTGTTGCCTCCCAGGGTCTGCATTAGCAGAAAGCTGGAGCTGGAAGTTGGACCTGCATGTCCAGCCAAGTACTCCAGTATGAGAAATGGCATCTCAACTGACATGGTAACTCCAAGGCCAAACTTCCGTGCCAATATTTTATCTTTTGGTTGTCTTTGGTGGCCAGAATTATTTTAAGCTGCTTGTATAATTCAGAGGCACCAATATCTGTTTTTCTTCTGCAGCAATGTGAATCTCTGGACTTAATTGTCTTATACTGGTTTTGAAGGATAAGATGTAGACTGCTTCAGTAATGAAGCCAACATGACCTCAGGGAAGAGATACCACATGTAGGACTTGCATTAATTTCCCACCTATATTCTGAGAGGTAGATACATTTTGATTCCCAGATTCAGGCTGCAAGTTTAAATAGACTGAATTTCTGAGAGGCGTACTTTACTGTGGCCATTGATGGGTTTGCCTGACTTTGTTAATTTGTGAAGATTTTTCTGACCTGATTATGTTACTTGACAGCCCACCTGTTCAGTCCTTACACCCCCAGTTTGGGTCTCATTCTCTTAAACTCCCCACACTCTGCCCTACCCTCTCGCTCTCTCCATGCCTGCTTCCCTTTTAACTCCATCTCCAGGTCTCTTCCATCATTTCTCTCTGTTTCTTGGCAAAGACATAGACCTGACCAGTTCTCTGGCATCACTCCCTACAACTCAGACTCCCTGGCCAAGTTTGCTTTGCCTCATCTTGCCTAACTTGACCTCTGAATTGCTGACCCAGCACAGTGGCTGGTGAGGGTTTGCTGCCTCCTCCTGGTTTGCATATTTAACAAATATTTGCATAATGAATGCTAGAAATGCATTGAAATGGTATATTCAGTTGCTGGAATGAAACAAAAGGTGCATTACCGAAGACCAACTGGCTGACTTGAGAGCTTGCAAAGGATGCGTGGTTTGGCAAGAAAAAGGGGGAGGCAGTGTGGACCAGTATGGCATGATGCTTGTAATGGACAACTTAGGAAAGTTGCCTTGTTTATTTATACACAAATCATCACAAGCTTTTGCACAACATCCAATTGTTTCATTTTTTTACTTCATTATAAAAGAATGATTGCAGAAACAATCCCGAAAAACATTATTATTATTTTACTTCAGACAAATATTTTCAGCAAGCTATTAGTTATTCGAACCTGCAGTGACCTGGCTGAAGCCAGGAACTCCACGGTTGGCAGCACATGCGGGTTACGTAGTGATAAGTGGTTTACTTATATCCAAAATCAATGTTCACTAAACCTAAACTAATATTACTTAAAAATATCAAGAGTACAGAATTAAAAGGAAAGCTCATAAATGGAAGGAATTTATAAAGGCACGTATCATAGATTCTTTATTAAATCTTATAATCAATCATGCATTAATTACCATGACCTTCGGTTAGTACTTGGATGGGATACCTAGTACTGATTCAGTCAGTTTTTGTTCTTTTGTTAAAGGGCAGTGAAAGGGATCAGGGCAACTCAGCCTGATCCCTCTACAAACAGAGGCTCTTTACAAAAAACTTTTTATTTTTATAAAGTGTTTTTTTCCTAAATGTAAGTACCAGTGGTAGAAGTTTCAAACCATTTTCTTGTGAGGGCTCACAATATTTGTTTCCGTTAGAAGATGCCCCATATACTTTTCTGCTGTACGTGGTAGGAAGCCAAAGTACATTGTTTTATGTAATGCAGCAGTTTGAGTCTGCATGGTACATAAACTATTTGTACCTCCATGATTGCCATCTGTAACAAGATATTACCAAGTCATTTCTCAAGGAGGACATTACTTATGTTAGGGCAAATTCCAGGACAAAGGTGAGCACCTAACAGGATGTTTGGGGATGACATGGGCTCAGTCGTACTGTTGTATGCTTTTAGCTGTGTGCCATTGCCTTATGTTGTTAAAGACACTTTTACCATAGTATGATTGATCAGTTTGAGGTGTTATACCAGTTACAGGAATCATTTCGCATTTGCAGAAAATCAACAACACCCTCGGGAGAATTCCATGAGACATCAGAGAGGTGATTGAGTGTCCATACAATGGGGTGAGGCAGCAATGAGGTGACCAGAGAGACATTCCGCTGGGCCTTGCCTGCAGCCAGAAACTCCTTGTAACCTTGCTAACTAAGGTGGTGCTACTCACACCCTCGCTCCATCAGTCCCAACTGTGTGGCTTCCCGCACTGCATTTTAAAAACATTAAATACTATTTTGAGAAGTTTATGTGTCCCCAAGAAACTAAGCACTAGAGTGATGGTAGTCATTTGTAACAGAATCTATGCCTTCCTCTGACTAGAGAAAAAAAAATGAAAAATGGGGCGGTTCAGGCATGCCATTAAAATTAAAAATGATATCAGCATGTAGAGTATCCACATTTTACATCAGACCAGGGAACATCCCCCGAGACCCCAAAGAAGGAAGCAGCAAAGAGAACCACAAACCCTGAAGTGGGAGTTGGCCTGTTGTGTTGGGAGTGAGTGTGGCCAAAGCCTGGAAACACTGGCTGAGAGCTGAATCCAGAGAGCTACACCCGGAAAGGCAGGGAGGATCCCATTACGTGCGGCTAGGTGTGGAATGCTGTGTTCCTGAATGCATGCATACAACTATCTATCATCTCTGTCTATAAGGGGCAGTACACACAGACAGACATACGCAGAGAATTATGTTCATGTTTCCATATATGAATCAGATTAGAAGGTATTGGGGAATAATGAATGTGGAGATGGTAAGGACCCAGCTGTGAGGCCTCAGGGGAGGCAAGAAGCTCTACCATGAGATATGGTCAAGCCTGAATGTGTTTTTGTTTGTTTGTTTAGGGGTAACAGCATAACTTCTACTGGAAGTCACACATGTTAAAGGGGAATAACACATCTTTAACACTTTGTAGGGGAGTCTTAAGTACCATCCATTTTGCCTCTGTCTCTTCTTTTGGTCTTGGTCATTGTACTTCTGGTTATTGGCTTCTTCTCCTTGGGGCAGGTTTCTAAGCTGTGTCACCCACAGGTCTACAGTTCGATTTTACTTATTGCAGTTGGTACACAGCTCTTTGCTTGGAGCCAATTGTGCCACTCCCTCCAGTGAGTTCCAGGTCTGGGTTCTTATGTTAGATTTCCACCATGGTCTCCATAGGCCCAGCTCCTAGCTCGCCAGTCTCCAATTCCTATGATTCCATGCTGAGGCTGCACCATTTTCTATACAAACTTTCTCCCACTTCTGGTTGGAGCAGATCTCAGGATTAAGGAGAAATCAGGTGTCCTATATAGCTAGGTTTTTGGTGGTGCTGATTTTGATGGAACCTGTTGGCTGTTTGGTCTGGGGGCCACACGGACCTATTTTGGCCCATATGATGCCAAAGTTGTTATTATTTTCTTTGCGGAACAAGTGCAATAGTGCAATGCACTAATCTCAGTAGTTTGCTCCAAGTTGAGCACATGTGCAGCTCACTATTGTCCCTGCATTCTTAACACCTTGGCCACACTATACAAAATGGCACCTGATGTGCCACTACCAGAGTTCTTAATCTGCTGGCTGTCAGGTTTGAGGGATACCCAGACCTATCTTGGGTAGAACCTTTAGGATGTCATGTTGTTGCAGTTCACCAAGGCAGAAATGAGTTCACTCCCAGCTCAGTGCATCTGCAGTGCTGTCCCATAGTCTTTGTCTCCCTACACAAAATGGTGCCCAATTCAGCTCTAGGGGCTCTAGGGGTTGTGAAATCCACCCTGTTCTTGCACCGCCTCTCTGGGATCTGCTGCTCTGTCTCTGCTCCTGGTCAAATCAAACAGATCAGGAGGACGGGCAGTTCTTTGTCTGGCTTCACCTCCTGAATTCCTGGTGAACGTCCCTTCCCACTTTTTTGCTGGTGTGGTGCTGACTGCTGGCGCAATTCAGATCCTCGCTCACTGAGTACCGCTGGGGTATCAGTCACTATAGCACCACTCCATTGTGTCTGCTGCTTTCCTGTGTCTGTCAGTCTCCAGGTATCCTTCTGCTGTTATTCTGTCCTCTCCTATTTGCTGGCATGTGCCCTCTCTGCTTCATACTGGTGAATGTTTCTCCATCTGTTTAAATGTGTCCTTACCCTGTTCTGCCATCTTGATTCCCTGCGTGTTTTTTGAAGATACATTCACGGACGTGTTGAATGAGGGATGTGTAAGAGAGGACTCAAGGAGAGCTGGATGAATAACTGAAAACTTGTAAGTTACCAATGGTTGGGATGAAGAAATGGGTGAGAATGGAAGTGTTACAGGCGTGATGAAGAGAGAGGAGAGCTAAATTTGTTATTTGGAAAAGTTTAGTTTGAGATGCCTGTTGGATGTACACCAAGTAGATCAAAGGAAAAATCTCAGGCAGTGATAAACTTCTGCAAATGTGTCCTAGAGATGACATTTAGAGCTGTACGTCTGAGTATCAAATTAAGAACATTAATTCCATGTGCCAGAAGCTGTTACTAAAATTGAATCGTCACTTGGAGTGTGAGTGTGGCTTCAATGTAGCTTTGAGGCTTACATGCTCATCTGGCCATGTGATGTGTGATGAATATACTCTGACTGCTTTCTTCTGTTTAAGCTGTTGTGAGCGTGCATCTGGTTTTCATGTGATGTAACCAGGTCTATTATGAATGAATACCACCCGTCTTTTCATATCTGTGAATAGTAACATGATTGTGAACATGAGTGCAAGTACTGTCAGTGTAAGGAAGTACTTGCTACACTTGTCTCATACATTGGACGTACTTACATGTATTTTGTTATTGATGTTGAACAAATCAGAAGAAAAAACTATAGTGAAGCCCCCAGGGACTTTGAAAATAGGAGCACACAGATGTCATCCACTACTTATTTGAGGTTGGTTTTACCCATTATTTGGTGTTATGAGCACACATTATTGTTATGCTAGCATTTCCTCAGGTGATTCTGTGAAAACTGAATTGAAAGGCTTGTACTTGGAGGAAAAAATATCTTCATATTAAATGGAAAATTTAAGTTTGACAGGGATATGAAATTAGATACTTATGAATTTAGATGGTTAATACTAATATAATTTCCAAAAACTGAAAGTGTGTTTGCTAAATGAGTTACAGTGAGGTAAGGGTTTTATGGTACCATTTACCTTGTATTTTATCTCTAAGACTGTTTAGCTTAATTCTATGGCTGTGGGAAACCATGCACACTGATGTACAATAGATTATAAAAACTAATATAATCTAAAATCCATGTAATAAAAATTAATTTCTATCACAAAAATATTCAAATGACGTTGTAGTTTTTGCCATAATATTTTGAGATATAATTCCTACTACCTTCAAATTCTACTTGTGCAATTTTTATAAATGCTAGCTAGCTAGTATTATGGATTTCAATTCGATCTTAGGAAATTTTACTTAACATTTAAGATATACTGTTATAATGAAAATAACTATTTTTGCACATGTTAGTGAAACATAACAAAAAACGCAAAGCTTATGGTAGAGGATATGGAAGTATGTTACTGTAAATTTCTCATACTTATCATAGCTGAAATAATTTAATGCCAATATAACGTAGACTGAAGAAAGTTAAAGATATATCTTATATACCTTATAAAATTTAAAACTAGCATCAAATTACAAAACAAAGCAAGCCTTAGATCTAAGAAAGTAGATGAATTTTAAGCGTAGAAGTCAGGAGGAAACTAAACCAAGGGACATGATAAATTGCTTAGAGTCAATAACAGATAGAACATTTATTAAATAACCAGTTATAAAGGGGCTAGGAAAGAAGATAAAGTAGGGTTATTAAAAAAAGGCTCAATAATACAAAACAGAATAGAAAACAATACACGCAAAGAATGATTGGAATAAGTAAAAACAAACAACATGGTGGTTTAAAACCTAATCGAATCAATATTATATTACATGTAAGTGGTCTGAATAAGCCAAATAACAGGTAGGCATAGCTAAATTGCGATACTATACAATATAATACATGATAATATATTAGATATAATAATATGTAAAATGATGATAAGAAATGCATTTTGTAAAAGACTGGCAAAATACATACTACGGAAAAGCTAATAAATAAGCAAATTTTTCACTCTTTTCAGAAATTATATTTCAGAATAAAAAATATATTGCTAGGACAGCAAAGAAAATTTTGTGATGATTCAAGGGTAGGTTACACAAGGGCATGAGATAATTAGTATACTGTAAAATGTATGAAGTAAACGTTTCACAACGTCAATGACAGGAAGATGTACAGTGATGATCCAGCACTCCTCCATCTCTGCGTGATTGACAGGACAAGTTTACAGAGGTCAGGGACATGAGGGAAGGATTGAGCAGTGCTATCTATTAACTTACTCTAGGTAACATTTAGAACCTTCTGGAGCTGTCATGGTAGCGTGATATGCCAATCCTCCACCCGTACTGCTGGCATCCCTACGGGTGCCCATTCCTGTCCTGGCTGCTCCATTTCTGATCCAGCTCCCTGCTGATGACCTGGGAAAGCAGTGGGATCCAAGGGGAAGTTCCTGCCTTTGGATCAGCTCAGCTTGCACTGTTGTGGGAGCTCTTTGTCTCTTCCTCTTTGTTCTTTGTGTGTGTGTGTGTGAATCTGCCTTTCAAATATAGATATAAATGTAAATCTCTTTTTTAAAAAATTGTGATTCTTAGCCTTTAAAAAATTTATGACAGAAAATGCGCATTCTTTTCAAACGCACATAAAATATTTACTGATCGACTTAAAAAAAAAAAAGATTTATTTATTTTTATTGCCAAGTCAAATATACAGAGAGGAGGAGAGACAGAGAGGGAGATCTTCCATCTGCTGATTCACTCCCCAAGTGACTGCAATGGCCAGAGCTGTGGCAATCTGAAGCTAGGAGCATGGAGCCTCCTCCAGATCTCCCAAGTGGGTGCAGGGTCCCAAGGCTTTGGGCTGTCCTTGACAGCTTTTCCAGGCCACAATCAGGGAACTGGATGGGAAGCAGGGCACCAGGACATGAACTGGAGCCCATATGGGATCCTGGCACTTGCAAGGTGAGGATTTTAGCTGCTAGGCTACTGCATCGGACCCTAATAGACTTTTTTTTTCAATTTTATTTTATGACACAGTATCATAGGCTCTGGGATTCCCCCAACCCCTCCAAAAAGCCCTTCTCCTATACTGAATTCCTCCATATTGTTGCAGTAGTACAGTTCATATCCAGTCTTGATTCTTTCATTGCGGGCACGGACCATGTAGATAGTTCGGCCTCCTATTGTCCGGGTTAATTCAATAGTCTCCTTGGGAGACCATACCTGGTTTGAAAGTAGAGCTGGAGAAATATCATCCCCTCCAATGAAAAACCACTACACATCTTCAACAACAATTTACAACATCATGAAGTTAATTGACAAGGCACTGAGTAACTAATATGTTAGAACATGCAAGTTCTTAACCACATCCTGTGACTTCTTCACTGACATTTCAATTTTAGTTTATATACAACCGGCTGCTCTACACCTTAAAATAGCTATAGGATACTATTCAGCTGTCTCGTGTCTATTTTCAATTTTTTATTTAGCAACTTATAGTATTCAAGCGTAATTTCTACTGAACTTTGCGAATTTTAGGATACTCCAAACAGGCTTATAACTCAAACAATTGAGGAGCAGAAGAGTTTTAGGAGGAGTGTGCAGAGAAATCTTCAACACCTTAGTGAGGAGTAACTAATCTTTGTGTCCTGTCTAGTAATGTATATGGGAGTCCAAGCCGATTTTTCCTGTTTTAAGCTTTCCTTATTGGTCTCTGTCTATCTGATCTAATTTGGGGGGGGGGGGGATGCTCCGGAGCGACCCTGATGGTCATTGCAAGAGAGGAGAGGGTGGGGAGCCAAAGTTGGACCTAAGTAAGGACCAGAGAAAGCTCCTCTCCTGAGTCCCAAGGGAAGTTTATTGTTCTTCTGTTTCTGAGGACCACTCAGGGCTCCTGGCTGATGTTCCAATTATGTTAGATCCTGTGAGGAAGGATCTGGGCTTCTTCCATCCCAGGGGAAGATCCGATGGGGAATGGATGACAGAGTTCTGGGCCTACAAGGGTATTCCAATTCCCCATGGTCTCCTTGGTCGTTGGGATATAGTCCTTGGTACCCATACTGCTAGTGCTTGATGAGGATCTGGGAGTCAACAGGGTTGGGATACAAGCCTCCTCCTGTCCTCCTGCTCCATTTTGTGGTCCCCCCCTGCTCTGTGCATATGACCTCCTGTTAAGAGGCTGTCAGAATCGCTCTTGCAACCCACTGTATGTCTTTATAGGCATTTAAAAAAAGTTTTATTTTTGTATGCAGGACATATTTTACAAAGAGAATGAGAACTAGAGTGAAGGCCTTCCATTAACTTGTTCATTTTCTAAATGGCACAATGAATGGAGCCGAGCCAATCCAAAGCCAGGAGCCTCCTTCAGGTCTCCCATGTGGGTTTAGGGTCCCAAGCCTTTGGGCCATCCTCTGCTGCTTCCCAGGCCATAAGCAGGGAGCTGGATCAAAGGTGGAGAAGCCAGGACTTGAACCAGCATCACTGTGGAATGCTGGCACCATAGGAAGGGGGATTATCCTACTGCACCACCATGCTGGCCCCTACTGATAGTTTGTTATGAGATAAACTACTGTTGTGACTCTGAAAATAAGTCTCAATACATTGATCACAGTTACAGTTATGCAAATTTTGTTGTTTTTCTCTCTGTGATCCCCAAGACCTATTGGATGAGCAATCAAAACTAGAGCAATCCTATGGAAAATCTCTGTTTAGAAACTAAGTAACTTATTTCTAAGTTATTTGTGTGTCAGGAAAAATCAAAGGGGAAATTTAGAGGCATTTGGAATGCACTAAAAATAAAACGGTGAAATTTCAGATTTTGTGGCGTATTGCTGAAGGATTCTCTGGATGAGTTTATAGCACTGAACATCTCTATGAAAAAAAGATCAAAGTTCTCCAATGAAAGGTCTCATCTGTTATCTTAAGAATGTAACAGCAAGAGAAAATGAAGCTAGAGAAAAGAAATAATGAATATTAGGGCAGAAATCAGTGAAATAATAAATACCAAAACAGTATGCATTAACCCCATACTGATTCCCTAAAGAAGACAATAGAACTGAAGAACTTGCAAAAGCAAAGGATAGCAGAATTGGCCATTATCAAGAATGAGAGAATGGTTTCCCCACGGTTTTTAATGGATGTTAAAAGATGTTACGCACATATTACAAATAAATTTATGTTAGCATATTTGACAACATGGATGAAACAGGCAAATGACCCAATCCTATAGAATAATTTGGATAATGTGATATTAATAAAGGAATTCAACTTGTGGTTAAAGCAACTGTAATAAAACAATAGAAAAAAATCCAGATGTGTATTTATGAAAAATATACAGCTGATATCATAGTTAATTAACTATGTTAATGAGTACCTTGATGTTGTTATTGAGTGCTTTCCCCCAAAGATCAAGGAAAAGCAAAGATATTTACTCTGCCTGCTTTTCTTCAGCACCACTGCAGAGGCATCAGAAAGTGTAGGCAAGAAAAAGAAGTGGAAATATCAAGTAAACATATTTTGATTCTTAGAGAGCATGATCATCTACAAATGAAATCCAATGGAACCTACAAAGATTAATAGAATTTAAATTGAGTTTGACTAAGTTGTAGGTTGTAAGATCAATATGCCAAAAATTAGTGTATTTAAATGAAACAGTGAGACAACTGGAAATTGAAATAAATATGTTTTATTTCTTTGCTCTGTTTCTCGGGAAAATCCAAATTGCCAACCTGTGTAATGATAACAGTTGATAATTAGATTCTTTTGTTAAATTCTCAATTTAACATGAATATTGGCATGTATTATATAAATTGAAGCCATCTTTTTGAAAACCACAATAAGTAATAATCTATAAATAAAGTGATCTCCATTGATACAAATAAGTTATTTCCTGCTATATGGCAGTGTGGTACAACCCTCAGACTATTTTTATTGCTATTCTGAATATTTCCTTTAAGTGTTTTCAAATTCCCCAAAGATATTTACCTTTTGTGTTTCGGGAAAAAATAATTTAAGTCTCCACAGATCCATAAAGTCAAATTTTTTCTTAAAGTATACCCAGTGTTCTTCAAACTTTTGATTCTTTATTATAGATAGGAGAAAGTAATTAAGACATGTTTTGGGGGAATGGAATAAAAATGTTTATTTAGCAAAAATATTTGAAATTCAAGCACAGTTTCTTCATAATATGCATTTCCATGAATCTTTTGAAGATTCCTTGAAGATTTTTCTTGCTTAAAAATAAACTTATTTTTAAGTTCCATTTTCCATACACTTTTAAAAAACATTCACATACCTAAAAATATGGACTCATGAGTAATAGTGTATTTATCATATTTACCAAGAACTGTAACTGGTTATGAATACACATTCTTTCTGAAATATACCAGTGAATATTATTGGGTAACAACTGAATAAGTAAAATTTTGAATTTCCCAACAAGGTTGGTGGTGTTTCATGTACAAATCACCTTAAGGTAAGGACTTGCTTGCTTTCAAACTTATTTTCTGGAATATCACTTAGATGGTATATATAATGTATATATGCCTACCCATCTATTAATATGGTAAATGATGACTCACCCTTAGAAACATATGGAATGATGAACACAGCTTTTCTCATACAGCAATAGCTGTAAGCTACATGGATTGGATTGTGCCTGAGTTTTGCTTTGTGTTCTTGGTTCATTTCCTGTGTAGGTCAGCCTTAACCTCAGATTTTGAATATCATTTCCTCCTTGTAATGTAGACGTTACTGTAGTGGTTTTGTCCGAAGCAGTAATGTCTCTATATTGAACCCTAAGATGTAGTTCTTGCAAGACCTAAGTTTTGTTTTCCATTTTCTTAGCTTGTAAGTTTTAGGAGTCAGGAAATCCTAGGAAAGTTATTCTGTAAGGAAAATCTACTTTCCCCACACAGTACTATTGGGCAGTCTAGGTGGTTTCCAATTTCATAATTGGAGACATTCCTCTCTTTCAACTTTCAATTTATAACTTTTTTTTGGTCAGATATACAAGACATTTAGCAAATACATTCCACTACTACTCAATTCTTCTAATAATCATTAAAGCACCTCAAACAGAGTTTCGGAAATTCAAATGCTATTCTTGGGTATCTCCTATGGATGATTGCAAATGACATGGTTCTATATGTAGGAGAGCCAAAAGGTTCAATCAACAGGCTATTGGAACTCATAAGAGAATTTGGCAGGGTGGCAGGATACAAAATTAATGAACATAAATCAATGGCATTAGTATACACAAATAGCACCATGGCTGAGAAAGGAATTGTAAGTACAGTCTCCTTTAAAGTAGTAGAGAAGAATCTTAAATACCTTGGAATTGACCTAATCAAAGATGTGGAAGACATCTATAATGAAAATTATAAAACATTAAAAAAAGAAATAGAAGAAGACATTAAAATATGGAGACATCACCAGAATCAACATATCAAAATGCCCATAGTGCCAAAAGTAATACACAGATTCAATGTGAGTCCAATCAAAATCCCAACAGCATTCTCAGAAATAGAAAATATGATACAAAAGTTCGTGCTACAAAAGTGGAAGCACAAAAGGCCAAAGATAGCCAAAGTTATCCTGAAGAATGAAAATTAAGCTGAAAGAATCACAGTGCAAGACTTCAAGACGTATTACAGAGCAGTGGTCATCAAAACAGTTTGGTACTGCTACAGAGACAGAAAAGATCAATGAAGCAGGGTAGAAACCGCAGAAGGGAGCCCACACATGTACAGTCAGATAATCTTTGACAGGAGAACTGAAAATATACCAGGCAGAAAGGTTGGTTTCTTCAACAAATGCTGTTTGTACAATTGGATAGTAGCCTGCAGAGGTAAAAAAGCAAGACCCCCCAACTCTCACTTTACTTAAAAATCAGCTCTAAATGGATCAAGGACCTAAATTTGCACCCAGAAACCATCAAACACTTAGAAGAAAACATAGGAAGCACTCTTCAAGGTATAGGAATGGGGAAAGACGTCTTAGAAAAGTCACCAAAAGCACAGGCATTCAAAGCCAAAATAAACAAATGGGACTACATCAAACTAAAATGCTTCTGTACATTATAGGGAATGATTAACAAAGTGAAGAAGCAACCAACAGAATGGGAGAAAATATTTGCCCACTGCACAACTGATAGAGAACTAATATCCAGGATTTACAAAGAGCTTCAGAAACTCAACAACTGTAAAACAAACAACCCTTTGAAGAAGCAGGCAAAGGAAAGAACAGACATTTTTCAAAAGAACAGATTCAAGTGGCTAATGAAAAAATGCCCAGGCTCCCTAGCTGTCAGGGAAATACAAATGAAAACCACATTGAGGTTTTACCTAACTCCAGTGAGATTGGCCTACATTCAATTGCTTCTCGGCCTTTTGGCTAAGATCAAGTGAGATTGGCCTACATTCAGAACTCCACTAACAACACCTGCTAGCGTGGGTGCTGGGAGAAAGGCATACTCCTGCACTATTGATTGGAGTGTAGACTAGTGCAACCACTATTGAAGTCAGTATGGAGAGTGCCAAGAGAACTGAAAATTGATCTGATGTAAGACCCAGCTAGCTATCTCACTTCTCCTGGGAATATACCCAAAGTAATGAGATCTGCATATGAGAAGGATCTGTAATCCTATATTCATAGTAGCACAGTCTCAAAGATGTGAAAAATAAAAACAGATTCTTATTTAAAGAGGACTGGATGAAGAAATTGTGGTTCATCTACTCCATGGAATACTGCTCAGCCATTAAAAATAATGAAATTATACCATTTGCAACTAGATGGTCCCAGCTAGAGACCTTTAGGTTCAATGAAATAAGTCAATACCAAATGAACAAATGTAGTATGTTCTATCTGATATAAGGCAATCCTGATGAAAATACAAGATCAGTAGTCTTTACAATACTGTTTTTGCTCCATCTCATGGGTTTTGGTATTTTTATTTTCATTGCTTCAAAAAATTTTTCTTTTTCCTTTTTTTTTTTCGAATGTTTGATGATGTTTACATAATTGATCAGGGTGGAAAAGACTGAGGGTCAGGAAGAAGTGGGAGTCATCATTGAGGGTCAGTAAAAAGTGGGTGTCATCCAGATGTTCTTTTTATTCTTCCTATATTTAGAGGAAAGGAGAAGATAAGGGGAGAAGCATCTGAAGCCTCCCAAACCATCCCAGTACCCAGGTGTGAGAACAGCCACCTGATATGCACCCAAGGTCCTTGACGTCATGCATGCTCTGAGGATTCTGTCCAAGTGGTTTCGATAGTTTTGAAATGCTATCTGTCTCACAGATCCAAGGGTGGGGCACTCCTTCCAATGTCCATTTGTTGACATAGTCGACCTTTAAGTCTGCATTCGCCCAGATATTGCTGTCATCATTTGGCTGGATAGTTGTCCAATTTGTTCTGTCCTCCTTTCTCTGCTGTGGTACCAATTGTCCTCTGCAGGCCCCAGTGGGCTGCCATATCCTTCATATGTATCTGGGGCAGCTGTTCACTGCTCCAACTTCTCTACTGAGGAGGCCCAGATCTGACAGTCAAACCGCCAATCTGGAATGTGTGACACCAGGGCCGCCCCCTCAAACTGTGCTATTGCCAGGCCTCTATGTTTGCACAAGCATGCCACTGGCTGGCCAGTGAGCTTTTCCTGATGCCTTTGGCACCCTGGGCCACCCAACCAGGGCCCTGCAATCTGGCAGCCACCACAACCAGACTGGCATGGCTTGTCTTACCTCAACATCCACCAGCAGGTACTTCAGCTGTGCTTGGGCCAGCCTTGCCCCCTGTTCTAGCTCCTGCTAGTGGGTGCTGCAGCAAAGCTCAGTGTAGCCAACCCCCAGTTCCAGCCCTAATGTGATCTGGCTGGTGTTGTAGCCTACCCTGGCTGTCCTGCAACCCATCCTGGTTCTCAGATTTGCTAGTGGATGTTATGAACTGGCCAAGTCTAGCCTGTCTGCAGACCTGATCCACATGTCTGCCAGTAGATGCTGTAACCTGACATGGTCTGGGCTGCTCTCAGCCTTGGTTCTTGTGCTCACTTGCGGAGACTTCATCCTGACAAAGGAATTCTCCAAGTTCTTCTATCATGCCTCCTCCCAATGGTAGATCATGCACATACTGGTGGGTCCTTGGCCGAAGTTGACTTAGATCACCCCTTGTCCTGGCAGGAGCAGTGGATTTGCACGACTGACCCACACCCATTCTGGTTCCTACTGTGGAGCGTTACAGACCAGCCATACCTGCTTCATTCCCAGACACAGAGGGAGCCAAGACCTAGGCCAGCCACTTCTACAACCCAACCTGCCTCTAACAAGTACCAGCGTGAGTCTACCCCAGTCTGGTGCTCTCCAGACTCAGTCTACACCTATGCCAAAAGAGACTGCAGCCATGTCCAACCCAACCCACTGCCTCCATTCCGGCTCTTGCACTTATCAGTGAGAACCTCAAGTCGGTGCACCCCCCCTTAGCTCCCCAACTAGGCCTGTTCCCAGCCACAGAGGCCAGCAGAGGTTCCAGTACAGGGGTCAGCCCACATACCACCCCAACCCCCACACCTCACAGCTTCAACCTCCAGGTCTGATTCTCTTGCATTCTGATTAGAATCATGGGCCAGCCTAACATTGCCCCTCCGCTGTTCTGACTCGCTGGTAGGAACTGTGATCTAGCCCTGTCAGGTAGTGCCTCACCGCAATCTTTAGTGCGTGCCAGTGGGTGGTATCCGGTGGTGGTTGATGCTAGCTACCACAGCTCAGGTTTCTCATGTGTGCTGGGGCTTCGGTCTGACTCTTAAAGGTCCTCTTGTTCCTTCCTCAAAACCACTGAATCTCAGCCCCATTGTTTACCTGCAATTACAGTGGCTTGGATCTCTTGGTATCTTGGTTTTGCATCTGAAACATATCACAACGAATGCTCTTCTGTTTGTGTTGAAAATAAGGTGAGGTGATCTAAGTAAAATGTTAAAGGCAGAAACTGGCATGTGATAAGTACGGTGCTCAGAGAACCTTGGTTACTACTTATTGCTTATGGTGGTTTTTAAAGTTTCTTTGGCTTTTTCAGAATCCTTAAGTTGTGGTATTCTTTCTCAGAGTGAATCCTAACTTGTTTCTTGACACTTTCTAGATAAGGCAAGACATTTTCTTAGAGTCCATTTCCCTTTAACTCATACTGGCAGATCTATAATGATGACACAGCAGGTGAGTGATTTTGGAAGGAAGATGAACACCTCTGCATCTGTTCTCAGGAGGAGCTGTTGCCCTCCGTGCTACTCTGCCGCAGAAGCTTCACATTCCGCATTAAATGAGACAAGACAACCTCTGTCTCATTTCTTCATGGTGCAGAAGAACTCTTTTTGCTTCTCATCTAGATATTTCTCTTTTTATTGCTCCCAATTTGACTCAAACACTTTGATCTGCAAGTGCCTCCGTGAACACATGATCCATTCTGCAGAGGGGAAACTCATTTTTATTCTGATTTTCTTGAGTTAAAATCTTTACTTTTCAGTGACATCTTAGCCTTATGTATGTACAAGTTGTCATCTTGACAACGAAAGTCTAAGCAACCTAGTTAAGCATTTTAAAAACAATACTGTAGATTTTGGATCATCCTGCTTTGTGATAGGCTGGGCTGAGAAAAAAAAAAATATCTTCATAAGCCCAACTGTACTTTCTTAGAATTTCCTAAAAAATAGCCAGAAGAAGTGAAATTGAAGCCTGATCCCATGATCACATTGTGCTGCACAAGCAGGAGTCCAGGTGGGATGCCCACCCTCTTGTGTTAAGCTGCTTTAATGATCCACCCACCTGTCAAGCTGAATGAAAACAAGTATGGATTGCTTCAAGCAATATTGTGCATCCCGTCAACTTACACCAAGAGCATTTATTTTGCTTTCTTAATTGACTCCTCCTAACGTTTCTTTTTCCACACTGCAGATCCGTTAACTAGTTCCCTAAGCAAGAATAACATGAGAGTTCCTTTTTCCTCTTTGCACTAAAGGTACAAGATCCTGAACATAATATCCACAAACTGTCTGGATCTTGGGTGGGTGGGACCATGGGAGTGTCATCCTGTCTTGACTTCTGCAGAAAGAAGAGAGATTTATAGGGTGGGGAGATTTATAGAGGCTAATAACAATAACATAATGAATAATGATTTAGTCTGTTTTTTCATACACTTTGGTGCACATTCTGCATAACATGATCTCTCTTTGATTGGACAGCTGCTATCAGCAATATAATTTCATTCTTAAAGTTTCTGTTCTCCTGTCTTGGTTCCTGGTAGAAATGGCCAGAGTTGGACCCAGGTAAAAATTAACTGTGGCAGTTGAGATAACAAGAAATTTCACTTTGTTCTGAAGGCTTAAAATGAGGCTTCTCTGTAGTTCATCAATTCTAAATACATTGAGGATTTTATGCTTTAACTGAATACTTTGCCTTGTATAAGTCATAGAATTCTAGATCTGAAAAGATTTTAGAGTTAAAATGAGAGAGCAGTCCAAAGTTTCCCAAGCTGTAGCAAGTGGGCTCACAACCCCATGCATTCTGATTTAATTGTAAGGGATGTCATGCGGTCCTTGGGACATTTCAAAGTTGATAGTTGTAGTATGTACAGTGTTTGGAAACAGATGTTATAACGCCAATGCCTATCTTTTCTGAAGGGATATAAATAATTCAGGACTTGACTAGGACTCATTTGTTCCTTAGACTGGTCTGTTTAACATTATTCTAATGTTATGGCTCGTCTGATTGAGATAACACTGAATAACAGTAAGTGAAAATATTGGAGAAGTGTTTAAAACTTTATTAAGCTATGTAGAACGCTAAATGAGCACTGAAGAATCCAGGCTAAGATGGGACATGATAATACAAAGTTTAATGAAAGTGCATTTTTTCATTATTATATGGCATAAATGTTTTATATATTTGTTGTCAATAAAATATTAGAGAGTTGAGAGTGAGGCTTTACCAGACAGATATCGAATATGCAAGTTTTTAAATTAGAATATGGAATGATGGTTAGGAATATTTATCTTTTTTTTTTGTAGGATGACCTATTATCATTTTTAAAAGTTTATTTATTTTCCTTGAAAATCAGAGAGAGAGAGAGAGAGAGACTGAGAGAGAGATCTGGTTCACGCCCCAAATGGCTGTGTTGGCCAGAACTAGGCTCGTGTGACACTGAGAACCAGGAACTTCTTCCAGTTCTCCCACATGGATGTGAAGGCACAAGGATTGGTACCATCCTCCGTTGCTTTTCCAGACCATTAACAAGGAGCCAGATCAAGTGTGAAGTAGCTGGAACTGGGACCCATCCCCGTATGGGACCTTGGTGCCACAAGCAGAGAATTAACCTGCTCTTGCAGGCCCCTGTTAATATTTTGTAACCTGGAAAGAAAATCACCCTCACTGAGGTATCATGGTTACAATTAGTCCGTTCTGTTGACTAGGAAATAGTTCTTTCCAAATGCCTGGACATTTAGCATACCCATAACAGTTAAGAGGAAAGGCATAATTATGTGACACCAAAGGAAATTACTGTGAAGTCATTTTATGGCTCTTGGTCTCGGTATTATCATTAATTCTTGACTGTCTGACCTCACTGTTGAACATAGGAAGTATGCAGTTGGCCTTGATTGTCCTTGCATTCGCTACATTATGTCAACATCTCCTGGGCTGTCATCAATTCTCTCAGTATACTCTTTTTCTTTTTTTTTTTTTAACTATTGTTATCAATAGCAGCAAGATACCTTTCACAGTATTGATGTGAAGTCACAACCTTGGCTGTAAGTTGACAAAGTAAATCGATATCCAGATTGCTACTCTCAGTCTTTACTCATTTTGTCTACATAGTAAAGGATATAGAATTTGTAAAACTTTTCTGGATTTTCTGCAATGTCATTAATTTATAATATGTTCTATCAGAAATGTATCCTGGGGCTGATAAAATGTAATGGTTGCTTTCTGTCATTTAAATATGGTTTTATTTGTTACACTGCAAAAGTAACTGGAAATAAGTTAGCACATTGTTTTGCTTGAGCAAAATATTGCCTTTCTGACTTCTTTGCCCCTATACTCAGGAAGCTGCCCATCAAGGTACTTCACATTTGGACACTTTAACCAGTGTTAAGGCAGTGTTAAGTGGCTTAGGTTGGGCTCATGGTAATATCATACACAGTTTACCAAAGCGATTGGTCCAAGTGATAGCACACGGCCAAGCCAGCACCAGGCTGGGTCCATTCCTAGACGTTTATTAATTGTGTGTGCGGATGGAAAGCCTGGCCTGCTAGGGCAGCAAGTAGCCACTCCATAGTGTGGAGAATGAAGCCACACAAGGGGCTTGAGAGGCTGAAAGAGGATAAGAACTAACTGCGCCAGGACCAAGTTCTACGAGCCCCACGTCCCGCAGCCTTTCCTTGATTGTTGCGAACCTTGCTGGTATTCTTGAAGTAAACCATCCCAAATCCTAGGTGAACTCAGATTTCTCTGATTGTACTCTAAGAAATGTCACAAAGAGCTCAAGTTTCTCTCCCTGATCATCAGGGGTTCTCAAAAATGCATGATTTTGAGAGTCATGTGCAGACCAGAGGGAGATACCAGGGCACATGGAAGGAAAAACTTTGGATAAAGGGGTCAGGTTAAAATCAGGTCCAGATGGATGACAAAAGAGTACAATTCGCTGCCAAGTCTTTTCCAGTGACAAAATGGATCCCTCCTGGGCTAGTGTTCATCAGGATGTGAGACATCGTGACTGACAGCTGCTCAAAGTCTGTTGCCCAAATCACACCCAATACGCTATTGATTTCTCCCAATTTTGGAGCTGTGATAGCATTAACATCATTGGTTTAATATCAAACGTCCTTTCTTTTTTAAAAGATGTATTTATTTTTATTGGAATGTCAGATTTACAGAGAAGGAGAGACAGAAAGATCTCTGTCTGCTGGATCATTCCCCAAAAGTGGACCCAGTGGCTGAAGCTGAGCTGATCCAAATCCAAGAGCCAGTAACTTCTGGGTCTCCCATGCGGGTGTAGGGTCTTGAGGCTTTGGGTGGTCTGCTGCTGCTTTCCCAGACCACAAGTAAGGAGACAAGAGGAAAGTGGAGCAGCTGGGACACAAAACGGTGCCCATATGGGATTCTAGAGCATACAAGGTGAGGACTTGAGTCACTAGGCTACCATGCTGGCCAAGTATCAGTTTTCAATTTAATGAGAATAACACAGAAAAAGAACGCATTAATTGGATAATCAATACCTGAGCTGAAAACATTAAATAATATTAAATCCCTAAGATTTGGTTGATTAGAAATAAAAGCGTAACAAAGAATTTTGTTACCTTGAAGAATCCACTGAACAGCAATAGAACTTCAGCAAAAAAAAATTTATGATGATGTAAATCTGATTACAGTAATTTTTTATGTTACTTTTAGAAATAAAACGAATCTTCATGAATATTACATGGACCCTGGACATTGTTTATCATTTGAATGATACTTTGAAATTTGTCTCACCACAGGCATCTTAGCTAATAGGGTGACATTTCTGGGAAAAGAGAATCACTTGAGATGTTCATTACAGAGAGTATAGCATGGGGATTCTGTTTTGGATAAAGGTAATTTAGGAAGGTGTCTGAAAAAATGGAGACGCTAGGTCTGGTGTTGTGGTGTAGCTCTGCCTGTGGTGGCTGCATCCCAGAGGAGTGCAGGTTTCACTCTCAGTTCTTCTTCTGCTCCAGCTCTGTGCTAATAGCCTGAGAAAAGCAGTGGATGGCCCACGCGCACCTGCAGGGGAGACCTCAAAGACTTTTCCTTGCTGCTGGCTTTGTCGTGGCCTCACCTTGACTGTTGCAGCCATCTGAGGCTTAAGCGAGTGTGTGGAAGATTTCTCTCTCTGTGTCTCTGTAATTCCGACTTTCAAATAAAGAAATAAATCTTTTTAAAAACCAGGTTGTTAAATGTTGAAAAGTTCAAAAGTTTTAGCAAACTATGTAATTTTTGTCTTGCTATGTTATTGATAACCGTCCTTCAGAGAAATCTTAGCCTGAGTTTTACCCACCTCCCAGGAATTTCTAACTGTTCTCTTATTTTTTGCTTTTTTTCACATGCATACTTGTATCTCTAATTGAGTAAAACTTTAATAAAATTGAATTCAGGGGCTAAATTATAGGAGCTCATTCACTTCAACCACCTTACTTTGTAAATAAAGAAATGAGAATCAGACTGGCACAGTGGTACCACAGACTAATCCTTTACTGGTGCCAGTTCTTGTTCTGGCTGCTCCACTTACGTTCCGGCTCTCCACTCGTGGCCTGGGAAAGCAGCGGAGCTTGGTTCAAGTGTTTAAACACCTGCACCCACATGGGGGACCCAGAGGAGGCTCCTGGCTTCAGGAAAACTCAGTTCCAGCCTTGCAGCCATTTGGGGAATGAACCAGAGGATGGAAAGACTCTTCTCTCTCTCTCTCCTTTTTTCTCCGTAAAACCAACCTTTCAAATGAGAATAAATCTTAAAAAAATGAGTCAAGGACATTTGTGGTCCAAAGTTACGTTTGTTCCCAGGAAAAAAATAAATGCCACCAAAACCTAAATGTAAGAGGTTCTTAGGTTACCTGTAGCGTTAACAGTTTCTCTGCCGGAGTTTTTCTCTTATTTGTTTTGGTATCAAATATGTTTAAATCATTTATACTTAGCTGACTGAGTAATCAAATATAGTGGTGATTCTCAAAGTGTAGTGACTGAACAACAGCATCAGTACCAACTAGGAACTTCTTAGCAATGCAGAATTTGGTGGCGCTGTTGGGTTTGTAGTCCTGACATCTCACACGAGTGCAGCTTGCAGTCTTGGGTACTCTGCTTCCAATCCAGCTCCCTGTTAATGTATCTGGAAAGGCAACCAAGAATGTCCCATATACCTGGGCCCCTTCCACACTTGTGGCAGTCCTGGTTGGAGTTTGGACATCTTGGCATTAACTTGGCCCAGCCTGGGCAGTTTCAGTCATTTGGAGAATAAACCAATGGATACAAGACTGATCTCCCTCTCCCTCTATGGGTTTGTCTCTAAATGCCTTTGAAGTAAAAATATATATATATATAAAAATCTTTGACAAAGTGGAAATTCTTCTGCCCCATTCCAGAGGTAGTAAATCAGAAACTCTGATGGGGTGGGGAGTTCCAGCAATCTGTTTTATAAGTCCCCCTGTTAGTCTAAAATAACAAGTTTGAGGAAGAAATTTTGATCAGATCATCAGGAATATGAAACCTTAGCCCAAATTTTGCAACTATAATTAATGACTATGGTCAACTTACGTAAGTTATAAGCAAATCTAATATTCTTCTCTTTCTTAAAAACTTTTTAAAACTTCTCCCTTAGGATGTTAGAGCACAGTTTCACCCTTTAACTTCTCTGTTACACACACACACACACACACCCACACACACACCCCCTCTCGATTATAGTTCTAACTTCTTTAACCACCCCAACTTCTAGCTCTGGAAGTACCAGTCTCTTCTATTGCTGGCGAGTTTCCCTTGCTAGGAATGCTCTTTCTTCCTGACATAGCTCCTTTGTCAGTGGTCATTATCCCTAGAATTATTAGGCATGTCTCACTTCCTCCCAGGATGGGTTTCTGTTCCTTCTCTGTTGTACCAGGCATTCCAAAACGAAATGAAGGTCCACCAAGCACACCCATCCCTCTAGTCACTTTTTTCCCTTAAAATATGTCAACATTTTCCTACCTCTCTTAGGATGAAGGCAAAGCGTCCTATCATTTCCCACAGTGCTATGAGTGATTTGGCACCCGATACTTCACTAGCCTTGCATTGCACACTCTGCTGCCTCTCGCAGTTGGCCACATGGATCCATGGGCTTTCTAGGATAGGCAATCCGTTATGCTAAGATCTTGTGCTAGGAGTGCACAGCACACAAACAGACTGAAGGATTTGTGCCTGGTGCAAGTTCTAGTGGCTACCTCACTTCCAATTCAGCTTCCTGCCACAGTGCATTCTGGGTGGCAGCAGGCAACAACTACAGGAGTTGGATTCTTTCACTGATGTGAGAGTCTGGGTTTGAACTCTTAACATCAATCTTCAGCCTAGCTCAGCCCCCGTTATTGTGGGCAAGTGGGGAGGGAACCAGTGGGTGGAAGATCTCTCTGTGTTTCTGTGTTCCAGATAAAGTTGAAACACATAAAATTTCAAAATGTGAACAAAATGTAATACAACTTTCCTTTTAAAGAAAATCACCTTGGCTGTTGTTAGAGGGTAGAAAGAGCAGCTCACGCCATCACAGAGCAGTCACGTAAAGGCTTTCATGGATTATTTCTGTAACGTTTGGTTAAGATCTCAGCCTCTTCATCTTTCGTTCTCATCAGTGATCCTTGCTCTGTTTATGAATATTTTATATTCATATCTTCTCCTTCATGTTTAATTTTAATTATTCCTTTTCTCTTTGCTTTCTTTTTGATATATTATTCTCATTAGCAAGGAAGGGTAAGGGTTGAATAGATTTTTTTTTTAACCAAGTCTGAGATTTTTTTTTAACTTCCAAAAGTTCCTGCAGATTTATGATTCAAGGAGTCTTAAGGAATGGACTTTTGAGATGGAAATTGATTTTGAGCACAATTATGATTTTGAGTGGATATGATATAAAAATGAAAACATTTTAAATTAGAGTTCTTATAACCTGTGTAAACTAATTAGGCAAAATGGGCTTTTCCACTGTCAACATTTTAAAAGCCAAGTACATTTATTTATTTGTTTGTTTTTATAGTTGATCAGGATGGGAAGGACAGAGGGTCAGGGAAAAGTGAGTGTGATCATATTGTTTCCAATGTTTCGATTTCTTCTTCCTGATTCTAGGGGAAGAAGAAAGACAAGGGAAGAAGCCATACCTAGCCTCCCAAACCCCCTAGTACCCTGGGTGGGGAACAGCTACCAGATATTATCCAGGGTCCTGATTTGGTGCATGTGCTGAGGGTTCTGCTCAAGTGGTTTCGATAGTTCTGAAATGATCTTGATCTCGCTGACCCAAGGATGAGGAAACCTTCCAATTTACATTGGCTGACAGTCTACCCTACAGTTTCCGTTCACTCAGATATTTGCTGTCATCATTTGGCTGGTGTAGTTACTCATTTGCTCTATTCTCCTTCATTTGCTATGGTACTAGATGTCCTCAGCAGACCCCATTGGGCTGCCATATCTTCCATGTTCATCATGGCCTGCCGTCCACTGCTCCGTCTTTTCTACTGAGGAGGACCAGTTCTTGCATATGGCTCTAAGGATCTGCACCAGGCAACCCAGACCCTGCCAGACTCATCGACCCTGGGCTCACAAATCCGGCATCCACCATGCAGGTGGGTCCAAGGACTTGGACCAGGACTTACCAGATCCCCCACCCCCAGGACTCACGGACCTGGCAGTCACTGCACAAGTGGACCCACAATTTTTTTTTAAATAAAACTAAATCATTGGATGAACCTTGAGAATATATTTTTTATTCTCCTCCAGTATTATTGGACAAATTCCTGTTAGTGTTCTGAACACACTAAAAGAGGTATTGCAAGTACAGCTTTGTGAGGAAATGAGTCAGCTGCTTAGAGTCCTTTTCCCTTAGTAGTACTTGGTAGTAGTTACTAGTCAGGATTCTGTTTGCATTGGCAGGGTGTTTCCATTGGTAGAACGCTGAGGTATTATCCTTGAGTTGTACACTCTGAGTTTTCTTTATAAATGAGAATCTGTGGTACTTCTGGTTTGCTAATAATCAAGCACTGTGATGGTATATAAGTTAGATTGGCTTCTTGAAGAAAATGAATCAGTCATGAATGGTTTGGGAAGGAGGTGAGGTTTCACTGTTTACATTTGATAGCTGAATAAATTAGCTGCCAGAGATTCTTGATTAAATAAACAAAGTGGATTGTTGGCAGAATGTGGATCAGGTCACAGCCAACCAAGGTTTGGAAACTGGTTTAGGTATCGCCTCCAGCCTTCAAAATGGGCTGAAACTTTCATGGTTGATAAGAATTAATGATTTCTGCCATGGATTGCCATAGTGACTTCATTTGCTAATTTCTGGTGGGCACTGCCATCACCAGACTTGGTTAGATAAAGAGTTCTTAATACATACCAGACTTGTCTTGCTTGATCTAATATTCTGCAATAAAACATGCAACAAAACCTGCTCTGACTCTATCCCATAGTGCTCCAAAGGTTATCATGTTCTTTTTGCCTGCTGATGTTGAAATTCTTTTGTTAAAAAGGATTTATTTCTTTTTATTTGAAAGGCAGATTTACAGAGAGAAGGAGAGACAAAGAGAAAGAGAGAGAGAGAGAGAGATCTTCTATCCACTGTTTTATTCCCTAAGTGGCAGCAACAGCTGTGGCTGAGCTGATTGGAAGCCAGGAGCCTGAAGCGTCTTCCAGGTCTCCCACATGGGCACGTGGTCCCAAAGACTTGAGCCGTCCTCCACCATTCCCCAGGTCTTTAACAGGGAGCTGATCAGATATGGAGCAATTGGGACATGAACCAGTGCCCATAAGAGATGCTGGTGCTGCAGGCAGAGGATTGGTATACTGCCCCATGGCCCCAGCCCCTGGTGCTGAAATTCTAATTGCGATTTCTTTTGTTAGCTAAACAGTTCTTTTCTCAATTCTGGCTTCACTGTAACGATCTCTCTGAAATTCCCTCTGAGATTGCCCTGTCCTTGGGTGTAATAACTTGATGAGGTTGCCTTGACACTTCAGAGGTCCTTGTACTGACTCTTCAAAGGCTGCAGCTTCCCTCTGCTTGCCTTACCACCAGTTCTCTGTTCCAATCTATGCTGGACAGCAATACACATGGCAGGTCCCAGCATGTGCATATGAGCAGAGCAAAGATGACTTCAGAGTTTGCCAAAAACCCTTCATTGTCCATTTCCTCCTGAGATCAAATTCTACTTCCATAGAGGTAAAGATTTATGGCCACAACCAGATAAAACCCATCATGTAAGCACACTCAAAGAGGAGTAAGATGGCAAAATAACTTTACAAAATTAAGAAAAAAATGCTACCTATAGGCCCAACTATCGTACTGTACAATAATTAGAAGGGGTGGGAGGGTGAAGATGCTGATGTAGTACAGTGGGACTAGAACTGTCGAACGAGAGCTGTGCGGCTGGTGCTGTGAAGCAGCTGGTTAAGCCCCCACCTGAAATGCCTGCACCCTGTGTGGTTGCCGCTTTGTCCTGGAGGCTCCACTTCAGATCCAGCTCCCTCCTAATGCATGGGAAAGCAGCAAAGGATGGATAAAGAGTTTAGGCCCCTGCAACCATGAGAAAGATCTGGAAGAAACTCCTGGCTTCAGCCTGGCCCAGCCCCAGCTGTTGTGCAGCAGATGGACAGTCTCAGCCTGGCTCTCTGTAACTCTGCCTTGAAGATAACTCAATACCATCTTTTAAGAAAAAATGAAAACCACCATTGTCAAACATGGCTTTGGTTATTCTGTCCCATTCTCGGGTACTAGGAAAAGTGGTCGTGGTATCTGATAATCCTGGGAGCTGAAGGAATTCCTTCTGAGGCTGTCAACAGGAGCTGGACTATTATCGGGTCCACTCCCGTCGGATCCGAGCCCAGCTCTCTGATGGGGAGCTGGAAGAACACTGGTGGGGGCGTAGTCAGACAGGATGTTTTTTATTCACCCAGCATGGCCACAGCTGCTACGACCACAGCAACAACCTCCATCAAAAACCAGTGGTTGCAGCTGTAACATCCAGCTGGGAAGATTTTGTCAAATCCACCATTCATGATACCCGTGCCTGTGCTTCCTCATGCTTGGTGGCTCTGGAAGCCAATTCCATGCCCTCTCCTTTGGGTGGAGTATTCCTGCTAACCAGAGAATGGGTACTACAGTACTACAGTAGTCTTTGTCAGCACCACAGTAGGCCCACAAAGGCTTGTAACTGCATCGCTGCCATGTGGCATGAAACACCTAAGAATCACTGCTTCACGCGTGACTTTTATCACATCCACACCGTTTATCTAGGCATTGGCAAAGTCACTGTCACTTGCCATGGGTATCACCTGATCGTGAACTTGAAAGCTCACACTTGTATGCAACCTCAGGCTCATTCCTGGCATTACTGTTACTTCCTGGCATTACTGTTACAGCCTGGCTCAGGGCTCTGCCAGCCTCCACAAGCCGTTAGTGGCTTTTCCAGAATAAAGGGCCATTGTTACCTTCATCTCTGCCTTTGGCTCTTGCGTGTTGGAGCTCTTTGCCTTGTGGCTTTATCAGGGTCCTCTGATTCAAGGCTGTTCCCATTGCTGCTGTAGCTGTCTCTCCCATCCCCTCCCCAGAAGTGCTGGCCTTGGGTAGAGTTCACCACAATTGCCCTCAAAGTGGCTTTTTCCAGTTTTCCCCCTGAAGTGTGTTACAAACTCTGTTGTCCTCAGATCTTGGCATACAACTCAATATGATTTCCATTCCCAAAGAATGAGGACTCACTTCATAATATCAACCACTGTCTGGACATTTCTGTCATTCTTTGTCATCTCTTGGGCAACCAGCAGGTCCAATTCTCTCATCCCAGCCTGCAGCGATGTGGCTTCCTATCCTGTCCACTAGCAGTTAGGGAGACCCACCCTGTGGTTTGTGGGCACCTCCCTTCTATGACTTCTCTTAGAGCCCATTCTGTGGACAAACCATGACTCCAGCTCACTCTTGGGGTGGAGTTAGGTGTGTCCTTCAGTCCATATAATCACAGCCACCCAAGCACTGCATCCTTGTGGCTATCCACTCCCATATTTCATCCTGGCCTAAATAGAGCACTTGCTTAAGAGTACAGCCTGCGTGTAGCTAGTAACCAGGCGTTTCTGCAAAATGTGTAGCTCTCCTATGCAGACATTGCTAGCCTGAGTGCCTTCAATGTTGCTGTTCCAGTGCTGTAAGGGACAAACATCTCATCCACCCAACAGGCTTGGAGACTACCATCCATGTATTTCCACTCCTTTGGGGACCCAAGGCTCAAGTACCTCTGTGGGATTGGAAGCCATGTATCTTCTGGCAGGCCCTGGTGCACTTACTCCAGAACCCTATCTGCCCCACAGAAGTCAGATCTGAATTGGAAGACTGGGAACCAGTGGGTCTGGGAGCCGTAGGTACGTGACACATTATCCAGGCAGCAATGACAACAGCAACAGCCTCCATACAGGTATCAGTTGCAGTTTAAGGGGGGTTTGCAGTGGTGACAACTAGCCAAGTAATGACCCAATAGAAAATTTATCACCTAATTGTCACAGAAACAGAGATAACAGTATAGAACTTAATGCACACTATTCAACCTGTTCACTTGGACTTCCCTGTGTTGCAACAACTACCTCTTGCTTGAACTGACCCTGAGTATATTACCTTCTGTACTGTATTTGAGTTTATTAATTTTATACCTGTGCTTGTCCATTCTACTTGCAGGCTGATCAAAGTACTTTTTCCTTTGTGTTACAATATCTTTAAATCCCCAAATTTCCCTTTAGTGTTTTCTTCAAGTTTCCACATCTCCGCTCACGTTGTCCACTCGTTTTGGCAAATTGTCTACTGTTCCCATTACAGCCACTAACGTATCCATCACAGCCATGATTTGAAATGCTCATTCTGATTGCTTCAGCATCGGTGCCATATTTGAATTTGGCATGCTCTAAGTTATCAGATTGTGCTAGGTTTTGCTTGTTTCATGTCATTACCTGCCACCTTTTCTGAATTTCTGGCATACTTATACTGGGAACTGAGATAAACAGGCTTTTTCTGTTTAGAAATTAGACTGTGCTTGATGTGTGCTGTAGCTCTAGGTTCCAGGGTCTGCAAATTCCTCTGCTGAGCTTATTTCTGGGCTGCTGTTTTGTCTCTTGGCTTCCCTGTTGCCTCAGAGAGAATCTATGTCTTGTCACCTCAGTGTTACGCCAGCGTTGCTGCACGGGAGCCCTGCATGGGGTGGTGGTAAGGTTTGAGAGAATGGAAACCATCCCCTTTAGTAGGTGGGTTTTGTCTTTCATCTAGGGTCCTCACAATTATGTTTTCTATGGATAGACTTTTTTTTTTAGTCCTTCATCATGCAGAGATGTTAGTGTGGCCAGGAAGGTGAGAAACATCCTTCCCCAGCTGGGATGAAGCTCCAACAGTCTTTTCCCTGAGTGGCCCCTATAACAAAGACCACTTCGGGCTTGCTTTTGTTGATGATTCTTCCCTCCGCCTTCCATACCTTGTTGCCTTCTTTCTCAGATCTTTGCCGTGAGAATGTGGGAGCCAGCGTTCTCAAAGTTAAACTCATGAAAGCATGAGTCGGCCTGAAAATGAGGGCTCCTTGCACTTTCTCATTCTTGTGCTTATTCACAACCAGCCTCTAACAGATCAGCAAATCATCAACCTCGCCTTTTCCTGGACCCAACAGCTTCAGCTCTGGGGAAACAGATCTCAGCTGTAGCTTTCGGGATTCTTGTTTCTTTCTCTCCAGGTTTTGCTTGACGGTTGTCCTTGGAACTCCAGCTCTCTGATGAAGTATGTAGATGCCATTTTTGCCTTCAGGTTAACTGTTACTGGTAAAAGCTTCTTGGGTTCTTTCCTCAGCTTAGTATAGAAATAAAAAGACAGGAATTAGTTGCAGATGGAGTTTTATTTACAAAGTGAAGAGGTAAATGAGAAAAGAAGGAAGGGGAAAACATCTTCTTGGAGGGATCCAAGAGATGGGGGGTGCTCTTGAAAGGAGAGAGGGAGAGATTTCGTCACAGGAAGTGCTCTGGGTTTTTAAGGGTTCTCTGACTCCACCCTGGGAGGGAGCCCACAGGGAAGACTTTCCCCATTGGTGGTCTCTAATCCAATCAGGAAAGTGTGTTGTCCTGACCACCTGCTGAGGGGCAATCAGTGGCCTCCCAGCAAGTGGCAGGCTTCCCTTCTCTCAGTATTTTTATTTGTTTGCAAATACTCACAGTATGTGTAAACCTGGTGACAGGGCAGAATGTTCTCTTGCCCCTGGACCTGACACAAGATTTTAGAGGGCTAAGACAACCTTTGCAACCCCTCCTTTTTAACTAGGGAATGTTGGTCCACTATTTCATTCCTGCTTATGTGGTTAAAGCTTTATTCTGTTGGTATTTTTCCACTTTAGGGGCAGACATGGAATTAGAATATCAGTTCTCTCTTGCTGTAGTTGATTGGTCCGTGAGTAGATACAAAGCATGATCTAAGCTGAACTAAATAAGATCAATCAACACTAGCTCACAGGTTTTCCTGGAGCTATTTGAGAAAATGCGCCTTTTTACCCACTAGCATCCAACACTGGGACAATGGTGGTTGTGTAGCATTGAGTGGTAGGATTTGTTCAAGCATAAAGTCAACACAGAGAAACAAAGATCCAAGAGACATGACTCGTGATAGCAGTCACACCTGTCTATTCTAAAAGTTTTCAGATATGGGTACCAACTTTTTCACATTGCATAGTGTGAACTGGGCTTCTTTCACTGGCAGCCATTACAACTAACACAGTAGATAAAACACCATCTACTTAAAGAAAAATAACATTGACTTCATGCCTATATAATGTTTTTCTGCTTAAAATTGAGGTTCAAAAAGTATTCACTGAATTAACAAATACATCTGATGTAAAATACGAATGCAAAGTCTGCTGTCAGTGTATCTTTAGTTCCTTCTTAAAACTTTAATAAACATTTGAATAGCTTGTTTATATCAGATTGCATCCATTTTAAATAGAAAAAAATGTGACCTATTACATGACCTTGATTCTTTCTCCGTTGTATGATTTTATTCATTTGTTATTTGATGAAACATTTTTTCAGATAAGTGAAATATAATAAGCACTTCTATCCTGACCTTTTACTATGGTTTTCATTCTTTAAGCCACAAAATGAACTATAAAAAAGCTATGTTATTCAATATATAAGCTACTTGGAATTCATATTTAGGCATAAAAGAGACTATTCATCTAGAATGCTGGGTGAAGCTACTAGAAATTAATTTGAAAACATTATCACAAAGTACAGAAAAAAAATCAAATAATTCTGAAAATCAAGCGACCACCTAAAACTTTGTATAATAATTCCCATTAATGTGTTCTTTGGCTGCCTGATAATATGGAAATTATTTTGTAAAACGTTCTATGGTGAAAACAAAAAAATAGTAGTTACTCATCTAAAATGAGAATGAGATCAAAGCCATATTTGACACTGGCAGTTTTCTTTTTTCTTAAAAGATGTATCGTCCCTGTCATCCCTAATAACTTTTTTTTTGCATCGATCCAACACAAAATCCATCCCTTTTGTTGACTAGAGTTACCCTCCTCTGTCTTTTTTTTTTTTTTTTTTTGCAGAAGGTGTTTGACTGTTAAATAATTGAAGGAGAGAAGTTTTCCTGCACTGCACGTTAGTGCCCTTGGTTAAGAGAGGTGCAGTGTCCTTTGTCTTTCTTTGGAAGCTAATGAAAATTCATTATTACCAAACCCCAAGTGACGGTGCGTTTATTACAGTGGTGGGAGTTGTTTGTACCATTAAGTGGGAAGGCTGAGAGCCGTTTTCTCTTCATTACTTTCTATGAAGTGAATTCAGCTGCCCTTCTTTACATTGTTAGGTTCTGCTTGTTTCACTTTATCATTTCACTTTCTCTTTTCAGAACTTTATCACCAATTCAGAAAACAATACAAGATCCAAATGGAAGGCCTGCCATCCAAAGCTAGTCCACAAGATGTGACCGAAGTCCATCAGAGCATCAGAGCATCAGTTTCAAGGGCAGCCAAGGACACTGAGGCAAGGAACCGATTTAATATATTTTATGTAGAGCCATGTTTTGATCCTTGTGTAAATCAAAAGGCAATGCAGGGCCCAGCTCAATGGGTTTTCTGTGCACATTGGGAATGAATGAGATTGCTCACTGCATGATCAGTAATTCATTAGTAATGACTGATGAAGGCAGGATGGAGAAAAAGTACCAGGGGCTCTTTAAATAAAAATTTGAGGTCAGGGCCTGGCGTGATGGCACAATTGATAATCCTCTCCTTGCAAGCACCAAGATCCATATGGGCTCTGGTAGGTGTCCAGGCAGCTCTGCTTCCCTTCCAGCTCCCTGCTTGTGGGCTGGGAAAGCAGTAGAAGATGATCTAAAGCTTTGGGACCCTGCAACCATGTGGGGCAGCTGAAGCAGCTTCTGGCTCCTGGCTTCGGATTGGCTCAAGCTCTGTCCCTTTCAGCTTCTATGGGAGTGAACCAACAGATGGAAGATCTTTCTGTCTATCTCTCCTCTCTGTAAATCTGCTTTTCCCATAAAGAAAAACTGAATCTTAAAAAAAAGACAATGGAGAAGACTGGCCTATATTAATCCTTATTTTAAAACAGGTGGAGGCTTACACAGAGAAAGGCAATACATAAACCAACAGCTCCTCCACTTGATATTTTTAGCTTCAGATGCTCTGAAAGAAAGGAAACAATGTTTTAGAAACTAAATGGAATTGGTGCAAGAGCATTGGTAAATGAGGCAAGACTGACGTCTTAACACTCGAGGAGCTTATTGGGATTTGTGAAGTTGGTTTGATTTTGATTGATGCATATGTTTTTAAATTCCTTAAGTTGAACTGTCTTCATTTAATAGGAATGACTATTGCATTAAATAGAAATGACTGACCATGCAGTGAGCAGAGTTTTATATTTATATGTATTTATGTAATATATTATTATATATAATTACATAATACATATATAGACACATAATTAATATATTGAAATTTTAAAAATTAAAAACAATAAATACAAAGGTTACTAATGTCACAAAACAGTATCATGTAGTCGAGCATATTTTCAATGGAATTAGTGACATATGTAGCTATTTGTAATGCAAAGTTGAACAAAAAAAACTATCCACTATCAAGTACTCCTTTAAAACGTGATCTGCTAAAAACTATGCACTTTCAAAATAAAAATGCAATTAAAAGGCACAGAGTCACAGAGTCAAAGAGAGAGGGAGAGCCAGAGAGAGTAAAAGATCTTTCATTCACTGTTTCTTTCCCTGAATGGCTACAGCAGCCAGGTCTGGGTCATGCCAAAACCAGGAACTGTGAACTGCATGCAAGTGGGAAATGACCTAAAGGCTTGAATCTATGCCCACCATTTCCCACTGCCTTCCCAGGTACATCAGCAGAAAGTTGATGGGTTGGAGTAGTCTGTTCTACACACTGTAGCCCTTGCCACCTGACCCAGCAGATGGAAGGTCTCTCTCTCTCCTTCTATCTCTTGCTTTCTTTCTGCCTCTTTTTTCTCTCTTGTTTTTTCTTTCTCTCTTTTTCTCACCTGCCCAGTCTCTTTCATTCTATCACATAAACAAATACAAAAATAAAAAAACAAAAAAAGAAAATGCAAAAAGAAAGAAGAAAAGAAAAAAGAAAGAGAGAGAGGGAGGGAGGGAGGAAGGAAGAAAGGAAAGAAGGAAGGAAGGAAGAAAATACCATAGAGTATCCACTGGCCCCAAAAGGGGTGATGGTAGGAAAAGTGGTATCTTAACCTGCTATGCCAGTATGACTAAGTCCATATCAATACCACATTTTGGGGACTAGGATTTCAGCATGAAAGTGTTCTGAGGAATGACATAAATGTTTAGTACATAGCAGTCATATAACTAATGCATTCTATTTTTCTATTTTGCCTTTTTTTCTTTAAGACTACAGAAGTACAAGGTTTTAAAATTTTTCGTGTTTAAATTCTGTGTGCCTTTTTACAAATATCAGTCATACTCATAATTACTCTGTGTGTGAGAAAGAGATTAAATATGAGAATTCCTTATATTTTACAAGCATTTTTTTCATCAATGATATGATTTAATAATTGTATTGACAGTTTAGTAGAGGGAGATAGTTGTTTATTCTTGATAGTATACGATTTCAGTTAATGATCATTGAAGTCCTAAACATCTGCCACAAACACAATTTCCAAAATTCACTGATGTGTTTCTGTATTTTTTTCCAGCACAAATTCTAATATTGTTGGCAAATACAGCTGGCATTTCACTTGAGTCTGAGTGAAAGAGTATGGGCTATGTGCTTTTCCTATGAGATCTGTTCAGCGTGTGTAGAGTGTAAAGAATTGCAGATTGTTTGTGTCCCTTAGAGCAGTCAGGTCTCCCTTGTGTGGCTCTGTTGCATACACAAATTGCTATAGGGCAAAAGTTACTGGCATGGAAAGATGACCCAGGGATATCGAAAATGTCACCGTATGTGAAAAAGGGTCATTGTAGCTTTGTCTAAATGAAGAAATCCTCCTGATGATGGGGACAGGTACGAAGAGAAGGCAGGAAAAGAAGGGGACAGACGGGGATGTCATGAAGACGGAGGCAGAGTGGAGTGATGCAGACACAAGTCAAGGAAGTCCAGAAATGGAGATAGCCACACAAAGCTAGACAGGAAGGAAAGATCCTTCTGGAGCCTTCAGAAGGAGCACGACCCCGTCCACAGACACCTTGATTTCAGACCTGCCAGAGAGTAATACTGTTAGGATCAGTCGAGTTTACTCTTCTTTGTGTTATGTTGGTCCTGCTGCATATTTTCCAGACCTGCCATGTTGTTACCCTGCGAACTGTTTGAGGAGACAGTAGCAGGTCAGGATTCGCTTACCACCAATTTGTGGATTGATTGGACTTAGGTTGGTGGTTCTGCTTGAGGTGTGGTTGAAGTCCGATGGCAGCAGGTGCCTGGGAGAGCCCAGCGCTCTACGGGGCTGAATGTTTCAGGTGGCTTTTCTGATGATTGGCAGTTGATTCCAGGTGTTTTCAGAGAGCTCAGCTAGAGTGTTCTCTTAGGACATTCTGGATATAGTCGCCTTGGTTTATTCCAGGATAGTAACTAATTCCCCCCAAGAGAAAGCTTTTTAGAAAACAAGAATGAAAGCGCCAGAAAAAAAATTCTTCACAATGCCATTTTGTCGTATTTTATTGACCTGGAGGTAAAAATCTAATACAGATTCAAAAGGGTGGAAAAAATATCTCCTCCATATCTTGATAAGAGAATATCAAGGTCACATTGCACCATTGTATGAGAGATACAAAATATTTTTGTAGCCATCTTTGGAGAATGGTGTCTGCTATGCGTAGTAATCAGGTTCCTGAACAAGTTCAAACTCAGAAATCTTAAAATGCAAAGGTATTTTGGGAAGGTAAGTTTCTGGAGGAGAGAGTGTTCATTGAATATGGTATCAGTCTAGTGTCAATTAACTTCTTTTTTCATTTTTCTCAACTTCCTATTAAAAGAAACATACAAGAAAAGGAATAAACTCCCATGGTTTCCAGAATCCAAGATCAATGAGAAATATTAAGATTTTTTAATGATGTTTCTTGACTCTGCTTTATGAAACAGAGTAAACCTAAAATAAGTAGGAAGAGCCCTTCTTTTACTTTCTAAGAATTATTTACTTGAAAAGCAAAGTTGGGTGGGGAGAATGGACATGATTGGTCCAAAGTCAGGAGCCAGAAGCTTCTTCTGGGTCTCCCAAGTGGGTGCAGGGGGTGACACAAATTTCTGCGCTATCTTCTGCTGCTTTCCCATACAAAGAATCAGGCGGATGGATCAGAACTGGAGCAGCTGGGACACGAACCAGTGCCCATAGGGGATGCTGGACATTACAGGTGGTAGCTTTACCTCTATGCCACAACACTAGTACCCTTTTATAGCAGTATTATCGTGTATTCCCAGACACAGAACACCAGGTCTAAATCACTCAGAAAATCAAGCAGTAGAATTTCTTCCCCCAAGATGTTGACTTATCTGTCTCTCTATGTCAAGCTCAGTCATCAAATAGTTTGTCTTCTTACTAAGTTACTATGCCCACAGGGAAAAGCTGCACCTGAAGGTAACTGGGCAAGACTTGGGAAAGTGGTTTAGAAATAGTGGTGCTGCTTAGCTTGTGGAAGTTTGGTTTAAAGAATTAGAGCCCTTTGGGTGAGGGTTTCATAATTTAGAAAAATTATTTTAGACACAGAGACAGGCAGAGAGAACCAGAGACAGAGAGATCTCCCATCCATTAATTTATTCCACAAATGCCCTGCACTGGCTGGCCCTGAGCAGAGGATTCAGGTTGGGAGCTGGTAACTCAGTCTAGGTCTCCAATGTGAGCACAGGAGTCAACTACTTGAATCTCCCAGGGTGTACATATTAACAGGAAGCTGGTACTGAGAACAAAGTTACAATTGAACCTGGGCAGTCTGTTATGCGATACAGGTGGCTCAAGGGCCAGCTTAACTGCTATGTCTTAACTTGCTCCTGAAGGACTGATTCTTGGAGTTCAGTTCTGAGTGACCTAGCTCCTGACCAGGGGGAAGACAGTAATGCGAGGCCTAGAATCTCAGCTGTATACCTACATTTAGAATGGGGTTAGGATAAGTCATGTCTGTAGACATGGTAAATTTTTTTCCTTATTGGGGGGTGGGGGTGGGGACAATCTCATGGTACATCGTGAACATGTCTACAGGTCTTTTCTTTCTTAAGATTTATTTATTTATTTATTAGAAAGTCAGATATACAGAGAGGAGGAGAGACAGAGAGGAAGATCTTCCGTCCGATGATTCACACCCCAAGTGGCTGCCATGGCCAGGTCCCAAGGCTTTGGGCCATCCCCGACTGCTTTCCCAGGCCACAAGCAGGGAGCTGGATGGGAAGCTAAGGTGCCGGGATTAGAACTGGTGCCCATATGGATCCTGGCGCGTTCAAGGCGAGGGCTTTAGCTGCTAGGCCACCATGCTGGGCCCAACAATTTTTATTTTTATTTTTTAAATATTTACTTGCTTATTTGGAAAGTACAGCAACACAGAGAGGAGACAGACAATTATTTGATTAGCTGGTTCATTTCCCAAAAGGCCAGGAATGAACCTGGCTGCCCAAAGAAGCCAGGAATCTATTGGCTTTCCACCTGGTGGCAGGCGTCCCTGCCTTGTGCCATCTGCTGCGTTCCAAGGTCCATGAGCAGGGAGCTGGATCAGCAGTGGAACAGCCAGGACTGGAACCAGTGCTCATGTGGAATACCATTGTCAGAAGTGGACTGCCAGAGCCTCAGTCCACAAAGATTTATTTTCATTCCCAGCCATTTCCTAAGCAGAAGCATTGATGAAATCTGGAAAAACAACAACAATAACAAACAAACAAACAAAAACCAAGAAAAAACTCACTTCAGAATATTTACCAAAAAGACCCATAAAATTTTAGAACACATGGGTCTTTTTTTCATGATTTACCATTTCCAGAATGAAACAGAGGCAAAATCATAATGTTCCCCTGAAATCTTGTTGAGCTGAATAAATCTGTGGAAAGGGATCATTGATTTTGAGTTCTATCCCACATTATTCTGATGAATTTTTGTAATAAACACCCATGTGTGTTTCTCATATGACTTCTTGAGTGAGTTCGGAAGTGTGCTGCCCTTATGGTGATCTTTAGGTTGGGCACCTGCAGCTGGGTGGAGCCAGGGCCCATGAGAGCCTCCTCCTTGGGGTGAGTTGCAGAGGGAAGGCTACTCTCATGAGTTCTCACCTCACTGCCGCAGGCTGTGGCTCTTCCTGCTGGAATCCATGCCTTATTCTTGGACTTTATTTTGCCAAGTAGCATCGTTCAATGTTTTTTTCAGAAAGAGTGGAGCTAAGGTAAGAACGCAGACATTTGTGAAGCAAATCAGAGGGTCACCAGGCTTCCTTTTAAGAACCTGAAGGGAAGTGTGAGACATCTTGTAATTCATCTTGTATGAATTTTCAGAAGTCCCTCAGCACAACCCTGGAGTAGTTCCAAATTTAGCTCAATTCTTGATTTTGTGCTTACAACAGTGAAGCACATGAACAAAGAGCAGGGGGACCTCATTCACAGTTATGTTGCAATGAGCCTGATTTCACTACTTCAGTTTACATTAAAATAGTTCCAGATGACTTTTAACCCATTTAGACAATAGATCAGCCTAGGCTGTATTTTATTGTGGCCAATATCTGAGTGACTAAGGCAGGTTGACCACTCTCCTCGTCTTCCCATCCTTCCAGTTGGACAGGGAGCTTGTGCAGATTAGAGGGAGACAGCTTCTACTGATGCAGCAACTTCAAGCCATCGACTTGTGTTTCCAAATAACTCCTGGAAATATTCTCATGTCATGTAAATACTCAGTTGCTGGAAGTAAGTGCTATTTATGAACCATTGTTAAAAACCTTATACTTCAAAGTAACTCCTTTAATAAGCCTCAGCCCTAATCGTGTTCATGTTCCTTTCTATCGGCCCTCATTTGTTTGGGTAGGCATTTATATCTGAATTTCTGTCATACACTGTGGTCCTATGTATCCTGCTGTTCCTTCCTCAAGGGATGTGTTGAAATGCTGCTCTTTCATCCTTTTGTTAGATATTGGCAGCTTTCTCTTTGTTTGCGGCAATTGCTCAAAATTCTGTGATCACCAACCTGTTCTGCTCCACCCCCTTCTCTGGTTGCCGTAACAACGGAAAAGATGGTCACAAATTCATATCCAGTCTCCTTTAAGCCAGAGGCCTTCCAGAAATTCCAGCATGCTTAAAAGAATTACTTAAAGGAGTAACAACAATTAACAATTTCTGCATACACATTGGGCATCCCTAATTTGAGAATCTGAAATTTTCTGAGTATTGCATGTGGCCGCAAGTTGGAAATGTCACCTCAGACTTCATGTGATGGTCACAAAATGCAGATATGCTAAAAATATTGTGTAAGTGCTTTTAGGCTACTTGTGTAAGCCGTATGTGAGACAAAATTAGTCATGGGGATCTTTTAAATTAAAAAAAAAAGATCAGAAATCCAAAACACATCTGACCCCAGGCATTTCAGATAACCAGAACACAAACAGTAGACTGTTTTGGGGATGTATCATGGATTTAGAGTTCTAAAAAGCTTTTGATTTTGTCTTTCTCATCTTTTGGACATCCTCTGTATTGTATCACTGACCAGTCGCCATCTAACCTCAGAAACTGTGTGAAAGGTCATTTTCACTTTCTGGTGCAGCCTTTTCATTGTCAAAAGTTTGCTTTCTTTTTAGAAATAGGATTGACAGTAACAGCGACACATTAATAATTGATATTTCACAAATAAACTGGGTTTGTTTTTTGTCAAAAATCAAAAATCCAAAGACAGATATTATTAATGTGTTCATCCTAAATTTGCCTGCTTAAAATCCATTTTCCTTTCTTTCCACAGTAAGTCATTTCCCCAAGAGAAAATTGTCTTCATCCTAAGGTACAAAGATGTTACATGGCTTAGGGACATGCAATTAAAAGTGGTGGGAATGCTGTTAAGATCTACCTTTAAGTAATCCTTACTGGTGGATACCACCATTCATAAATAGTACAATCACAGTTAATGACCATGATTTATCTATTTATGTTTATTTAAAAGGCAGAAAGAGAGAGAAAAGGGGAGAGCCAGGCATAGATAGATCTCCTACTTACCGGTTGACTTTCCAAATACCTGTGCCAGTCATGTCTGGGTGAAGGCAAAGCCAGGAGCCAGGAACTCAATCTGATTCTCCCACATGCGTGGCAGGAACTCATTGACTTTAAGCTTTATGTGCTGTTTGCCAGGGTGTACATAACTAGGAAGGTGGAATCCAGAGCCAGAGCGGGACTGAGTCCAGGCACTCCGGTATGGAATGCAGGTTTTCCAAGCATTGTCTTATCCTTGCTTCAAATGCCTGTCTCCGCATCATGTCTAATGAACATGATTCATTTGAGCGTGCATTCCAGTTCTTTGACTATTTCTAGTAAGCCAAGGTTCATTTGGTGTCATTCATGTACCAGTAGTCAGTGAACTTCTCAACGGAATAAGGTCATAATGATGCATAAAGAGCCATTGCATATGGAAACATATTTTAATATTTTATTCTTATTTAGTATTTTAGTAAATATTTGAAGTAGAAATATCTGCAAGCGTTTGCAACAACTTCTGCACAGCTTCAAATTGGATAGAATTGGAGTGGAATAAAAACGAATGGCAATTGTGAGAACAAGCAATGGCGTTGTGCTAATTAGGCCCAGTAGCTACACACTCTGTCACGATTCTGTTCTGTTACTTATCAACAAGTAACATTTCAATGATTAATCTTTGAGTAACTGAAAATCCCAGCTAAGTATAGTGATCTTTATTTGAAGCTAGATATGTATTTTTGGTCCTCTAGTTCTGTTCTGTTGACCTTTCTGTGTGTGGAACCTGATTTAACTTATTTTTTCTCGTAATCAATAGCTTGTTCTTGGTGACTTGGCTGGGAAACTTAGCATGCCTGGAGAGAAAAACTAATCAGCACTTTGTGAACTCTCTAGAATTGGCTGGTCATGAGTTTTTAGCAAATCTAGGCCAGCTTGGCAAAAGGGTTTAGGCACCGCTCTTTGTCATTCCTGTTTCTCTGTCACATTGTGTTAGGTCTGCATTACCAGCAGGTGTCATGCTGGGCTGCAGTTTCACACAGATACATCAGTTAAAAGTTTGGGACCATTTTCTATTCCATAAACTGAAAATAGAACACTAGCCTCAAGCATTCTAGATGTAGAAGTGGTAAGTTGGACCAGCTTAATTACGAAGGCAGCACATATACGTATTTCCCCCAGCCCTTAGGTCTCTTGTGGAAAGGGCACACAGTGTTGAGGTTGTAAAAGTGGGTAACTTGTCTGATTTTCCAAAGGGGTCATACATGTTAGCTATTTAGTGAGGCTCCCTTTCACTGCACTAGGGCTGAGGCTGCTTTCCTAAAGGAGCATGTGTCTAACTCAGTGCTTCTTAGTCTTGAATGCATGTTAGAATCCCCTGGAGGGATGGTTACAGCATAGATTGGAGGGGCCTGCTACCAGTGTTTCTGAATTTTTTTTTTCTAGCATGGTTCCCAGATTCTGCTAATACTGTTGATGCTGAGACCAGGTTTTGAGTTACTATTTTTTTTTAAATTTATTTATTCTTATTACAAAGTCAGATATACAGAGAGGAGGAGAGACAGAGAAAAGGATCTTTTGTCTGTTGACTCACTCCCTGAGTGGCCACAATGGCTGGAGTTGAGCCAATGCGAAGCCAGGAGCCAGGAGCTTCTTTTGGGTCTTCCATGCGGGTGCAGGGTCCCAAGGCTTTGGGCCGTCCTGACTGCTTTCCCAGGTCACAAGCAGGGAGCTGGATGGGAAGCAGGGCTGCCAGGATTAGAACTGGTGTCCATATGGGATCCTGACGCATGCAAGGTGAGGACTTTAGCTGCTAGGTCACTGCACCGGGCACTTGAGTTACTATTTTAATGTACTATTTTTTGTTTGCATTCGACCATCTGAGTCAGTTTCATGGAGTAGATTTGCCTCATTTCCTGATTCCCTCCTGTTGAAGACTACATTTTGCAACTTTAGGGAGCAGCTCACATTAGCAAGCCATCTTATAAATAGGACATGAGACAAAGTCACACTTCTGGTAGTCTGTTACTTGTCAAGACCTTTGGATGCAAGTAAGACAAATAATTTCAGCTAATTTATCAGAGTAGACACTGTGGAGTTCCTGTGCAGAACCAGCCCTAGAAATCCAGCTAGATCCCTAACAGCTGAAAGTTTGGGCTTACAGATGGGACCCTGTCAGAGGACTGCCTTTGGCCATTGAGAGTGGGCTGTCTTAGGTCTAGCAAGCACCACACAAATCCTACATTCCTGGGTGGGCACTGACTGAACAATATAGAGGCATCAGTCCCCTTAACTCAAACTGGTATATTCTGTCATGTAATCCACAGCCCACAGCTGTGATATCCAATACAATTCCAGCTACATTTGGCAGCTGAGCTCTGGACACCTGGCTAACCCAAATTCAGAAGCACTGGAACTGTATAGACTGATGTAAAAAATTTACTTAAAAAAAGAATATCAGATGTTTTGTTAATGAGTTTTATATTGATCACATATTGAAATATCATTTTGTATATTTTGGGTTAAATAAAATGTATTAAAGGATTTGCATGTTTCTTTTTGCATGCATAGCTCATTTCACAGCTCTTTGGGCAATGCTGCTCTAAAGCCTTTGCAGCTACATAAGCCAGGTCAACGCTGAGCTTTATTTGAGACTTATGTGCCTCCCAATGACATCAATATTTGATGACCACAAGGCAGAGGTCAGGTGTCCAATGGCAACTCATGAGCTTTGGTCCTGCACAACTAACTCATGTACTTCAATTATGTCAACTAAAGGGAGTCTGGGTCCACATGAGGAAGATGCCCATAACACAAAGCCAAAGATATAGGTGTGTAGTAATGTAAGCATTGATTTCCCCTTCTTCCCTACAAATCCACTGGATGCTGTTTACAGGGGTAAAACGAGGTGAGAGGGAGCATGTACATAAACCTTTTAAAAGTTTTCAGAGACGGAATCTGAACTGATGATGACACCAAGGAATTCAGAGCATCATCACTGACTTAGGACAGGTGCATATCAAGGTCTGATAGTAAATGGAGATCTAGCCCACCTTCACCTGACAGTGGGTTCATTAGGTCCATGGACCTATTTGACGGTCATTTCTGTCTCTCTCTCTCTCTCTCTCTCTCTCTCTCTCTCTCTCTCTCTCTCACACACACACACGCACACACACACACACACCATCCTGGTACATTTAAGCCATTTTAGTGGGAAAGACTAACTCGTATCCATGAAGGTGCACCTTCCCCTATCCCAGTATATACAGTAAGTGAACTAACAGCAATTTTCCTCTTAAAAAAAAGAAAAGAAAAACAAACGAAAGATCAGTGCCACACTTAAAAATGTAAAGGACATGGGAATGATGGGCTCAAGTATAATTTCACTTGATGCATTTATCTGAAATTTCAAAACCTGGATGGATCGTGATACCTAATCAAATAATATTTCCAAGTGAAGTTTCTATAACATGGGATCTATAGACCTTGTGAATGCATTCTTTCTGTAAGCAATGTAGAGAGTAAGTGATTTACATTCACACTGAACAAAGTATAAAGTTACGTAGCATTGGTGGCAGGCACCCAGGTACTTGGGCTCTCAGCAGCTAGCTTCTCAGAAGCATCATTAAGAGGCTAGATCAGAAGCAAAGGGGCAAGGGCTCAAAATGGTTATTATGGGATGTGAATGATCAAAGAAGTGATTGCATTTGTTGTGACACAATGCTTGTCCCACATCCAATAAATTTATGGCAATGTTTAAATAGATTTGATGAGCAGGAGTCTAAGTCCTCAGGATGTCTTTGTAAACCATTCATACCAGAATATGGGTGATAAGTTTCTTAAAACTCAAGAGAGCTGTCACACTGGTAAAGATTTCAAGGGCTCGGGGAACGGAAGCAGGTCAAGGCATCCTCTCCAAAACAAAGGACATGATGTTGCCCCCTTCCTCCTCCCTCAAACAAAGAAGTGAATGCTCAATAGTTGGCTTATTGGTCATAAGTAGAAGATGAACTATACTTAAGGGTGGCCGGAAAGATAGTGATGCTCTGTTAGTGAGCCTAATCATGTCTGTATGGAAAGATAAGAAGGCCAAGTTGTGATATAAATGACAAAATTGGGCTGGTTTGATGGCACAATTGGCTAATCCTCCATCTGCAAGTGTTGGCAGCCCAAATGAGTGCCAGTTCATGTCCTGCCTGCTTCACTTCCTATCCAGCTCCGTGCTTATGTACCTGGGAAAGCAATGGAGGATGGCCCACAGCCTTGGGACCCTGCACCTCCATGGGAGACCTTGCTCCTGGCTTAAGATCTGCTCAGCTCCCGTCTTGGCTGCCATTTGGGAAGGAAACCACTGGATGGAAGATTTTTCTCTGTGTCTCCTTTACTCTGTGAATCTGCCTTTCCAATCTTTAAAAAATTCTAAAATCAAATAGCTTGACTTGTTGGCTAAAGGTCTGGAAAGAGAAGAACTGAGAAACTCAAGGTAGGGATCTCAAGGAAGGGCCACATGTACAGACCTGTGGGAGTGGACACAACATCTGAAGGTGTTTGCATGCAGGCCAGAATATGCAGTCTGGAAGAGGATTAAAGACACACAGAGACTGGTTTGGAAAAGATCTGCTGCTGATTTTTTAAAATAAAGATTTTGTTTGCTTGAAAGGCAGAGTAAGAGAGAGAGAGAGAGAGAGAGAGAGAGAGAGAGAGAGAGAGAGCAAGCATCTCTTGCACTGGTTCACTTCCCAAATAACTGCAAATGTCAGGGCTGGCGAATGTCAGGGCTGTGCCAGACAGCTCCCAGGAGGCAGCAGCTTCTTCCAGGTCTCACATGTGGATGGCATTGTCCAAGCGCATTGGCCATCTTCTGTTGCTTTTCCTGGGCTACGCACAGGGAGCTGGATCAGAAGTGGAATTGTGGAGATTTGAACTCATGCCCTTGAGGTATACAGGCATCATAGATGTTGGCTTTACATACTATACCACCAGCACCACTACCACAATGAGTTTCTTTTTGAAAACTGAAGACACTTTATATGCAAAGCCCAAGGTATTTTGATTTTTTAAAATTATTATTTAAGGAGTAAAGGGGAAAATAAAAATAATAGGTACAGTGATTCAGATGCAGAGAGTTGAAAACAAGTTTTCAGGCATTTTAAGAATAGTGAAATCAAGTATTATGAATTGTATTATATTTGGACACAAAACTGAGAATTGACCTAGAAAAATATATGCTTTACAGCCTTTTTTGGGAAAATAATTACTGAATCATTTATTTGAAAGGTAAAGTTACAGAGAGAAGAGAGAGGCAGAAATAAGGATTTTGCAATAACTGTTTCACTTTCCAAATGGCCATAACGGTCAATGCTGGGCAAGGCCAAAGTTGGAAGCTTAGCACTCATTCTAGGTATCCCATGCAGGTGGCAGCCCCCACGTACTTGGCATACATTCCTCTGTTTTCCAGAAGTACTGGCAGGGGTCTGGGTCAGAAGTGGTGCAGCCAAAATTTGAACCAGCACTCCGGTGGGAATGACAGCACTGCAGGTGGCAGCTGAACTGACTACACCACAGTGCCAACCCCTAGTTTTCCAGAAAACCTCAACAGAAGTTCAGAATGAGCTTGCTGGATTCCATATGTTTGAGGCACTTCAAAAATATATTAACAGTTTGACAATATTATACTTGTTATGGAAATTTAAAAAATCCCTTCCTGTAATCATTTCTAACTCTTGTAATTTGGGCCATGAGATTGTCAATGCTATAAACCACAGAACCCCAGACTATATTACGTGATGTGACAAAAGGGACATTAGAGGTTTCATTGACATTGGAGACCTCGAGCCGGGGAGATAAGCCTGTTCCATCCAGGTGAGCTCTCAAGCACAGAATGTTTTCTAATTAAGAGTAGAGAGATGAGGCAGCAGAGAAGGATTTGGGGTGGGGGTGGAGATCCAGTGTGTGGAAGGACAAGTCCTCTACTGCTGCCCTTGAAGTGGGGGAAGGAGACCAAAAAGCCAAGGAGTGTTGCTGGCCCCCAGAAGCCAACAATGACCTCAGCTGTCTGCCAAAAAAAAAAAAAAAAAAAAAAAAAAAAAGGATCTTAGGTTGACAAAGGAACTCAATTTTCCCAACCACCTGGATGAGTGGGGAAAACAAACAAATAAAAACAAACAAAAAAAACAAGCAAATCTAGCTTGTGATTAAAACAGAAAGACCAAACATCTTGACTTTAGGCTGGTGAAACCATGTTTGACATAGGGCCTGTCAAAACGTAAATAAATTGGTCCTGTTAAAACATGAAAGCTTGTGGTAAATTATCAAAGAAAACAGATACATCAGACTTCCCAGGCCTTCCTCTGCTCATATGCAAATAGGATAATACTAGCTCTCTCCTTACTAAAGACAGAATGAGATGCTATAAGAGACCATGCCTGGAAAACTTTAAAAACTTACAGCAAAGGGCTGGAGTGTTGCTCATTTGCCAAGCCCCACAAGGGTGTCCTTTATTGTCCCAGCTGCTCCACTTCCTTGTGGCCCAGGAAAGCACGAGAGGATGACCCAAAGCCATTGGACCCTGCACCTGCATAGGAGACTCAGAGAGGTGTCCTGGCTCCTGGTGCTGGATCGGCTCAGCTCTGGCCATTGTGGCCATTCGGGGAGTGAACCGGGGGATGAAAGATCTCTCTCTCTCTCTCTCTCTCTCTCTCTCTCTCTCTCTCTCTCTCTCTCTCAATCTCCTTTTCTAATAAAAATAAATAAATGTTAAAAAATACCTGTGGCAAACAGTAGCACTAGCTGTTGTGGCACTGTCAGGGCTGCCCTGCTGGTGCAAACTGCTGATTAACACGGATTGTTTCCAATGCTTAGAAATGCAGGAAGGGAAATGAGATAAATTATTACGGTTGCATTTTGAAATATTAAAGCTTGAGGATATCTAGGCCGAAGGAGGTCATCCGAGGAAGCAAAAACAGTACTATGAGCAAGATGATAAACTTGTCACAGCAGGAAGAGAAGATGGAAGAAAAGAAACATTGATACTTGAATATAATGCTTGGCCTAGCAAAAAGAAAAGTTAATTAATCTATGTTATGCAAGAACTAAAGAGTAGATCCATCTTCATTTTAGTTTATTGAGTACTATTTGCTGACTCTGTGTATCAAACCAATAGCTGTTTGGCAATGTGTAATCAGACAACTGACCCCTATTGCCTTATTCATGAAGCAATACAAAGTAGCTGCTTATTTCTTGCACAACTCATTTATGTTGGATGGTATCACGGAGTTTATTTCCATAGTCGGATGGACCTCTCACTGCTTGTGGGGATAATCACATCTGACAAAACTTAAAATGTAGGCCAGTTTGTTTTGATATGTATATATCAGATATATAATATATAATAGATTATAATACAATTACAATTGTATAAGAAATAACTATAATACAACATATTATTATATAATTATATATACTATTTTATGTTATATAATAATATATATCATCTATAATATAATATTATATATACATATAACATATAATTACATATAGTTTATATATATATATTAAAGAACATCAAAATGGGGTGGTTGAGCATGTTAGGAAATATTTATTGCAAGGAAACCAGTAAAGCTAACTATAGTAAACAGGACTTAAAGGTAAAACACTCAAGGAAAGATGGGCTTGTGTGGGGCAGGCCCTTGGTTTCTTGGGAAACCAAGACCCAAGCCTTCTCATTCACTCCTTTGTGTAGGCTTATTTTCATCTGCTCCAACATTTTCATGCTTTCCGCTTTAGACTGCCTGCTTAGCTATTGGCATGCATATATTTGAAAATGATCTCTCTCTGGGTGCTTCCCTATACACTGAATCCAATTGCATACCTCATCCGCTTTCTGTAATATCTGTGCCTCTTAAGTAGCGAGGACACAATGGCTCACTGGTTGGAGGAAGCATTGAATACTCTCAGCCCAGCATATGCCCTAATTTAATGAGCTGTGGTATTGAGGTCACAAGGTACACATTTGGTTGCAGACACCTGCAATTTCAACAAAGAAATTTCTGGAGAATAGAGCCGACACCTCAGTATGTATCACTTGTTTAATTATAAAGTTTAATTCCTTATACTTGAAGAGTGAGTCAATGTCCATTTAATAACTTTATCCCTTGAGCCAACATTTTCAGCTGAAAGTATTATAAAATTGTTCCTTGCACATAAAGCTAATGAATAAAATGAGTATGGTATCTGGGCTGCATGGCACATGTCGCAAGCATCGTTCAAAGCAGCAAAAATCTCCTTCGTGAATTGTTAAGCGTAATTTTCCTACAGTTATTTCTGTGAAGGCCAGGAATACTGTGATTGTAGTTTGGAGTAAACCAAAGGCATTTATTTTACTTTCTCTATGAAAGATTGATAGAATGTGTGTGGTCTATCTTTAAGACTTATGTGGACTCCTTTTCGACTTCCTAAGGGTAACTTCTGGGAGATACAATACATCCTTCAAATATATATGTTAATTTGTAACTCATAAATCAAAGAAGCAACTTTTCACTTGTCAGTAGAAATATGAGTTCACAGAGTCTAAAAGTACAATGCAGCAGTAAAATTTGAAATTCTCCACTATAGCAGAAACTTTGTTCTACTTTACCTGCGATGCTTCTTTAAGAGAACATTAGATGATATTGTGTATAACACAACAGGAAGTTTTTATGGGCTTTAGGATTCTGTGTCAAATATCTCTAAGGCTATTTATAAGGTACTAGAAATCTAATTAATTTGAAGTTTGTGGAGACGTTGATTAGAAAGGGATTTAGCGTTGTGCTTTTAAACCTAGGTATATTAGAGAGGTCCATAAAGTACTGATCCAGGGTAAGAGATTTACAGAAATAATGGCATCAGCTTGCCTGATGTTGCTTCAGTGTGGTTTATTTCTGTAACAATAAGCAAGATAAGTGGCATTGAGGTACCAATGAGTAAGCCGATGCAACTTCTGGCATCCCTGTGTCTATGAAGGGGACTCTGCTGTGAGCTTCTTGGACTAAGTAGGCAGTCCCCAAATCACAAAAGCAAAGTAACTGTACTGTCGGGTGTGCTCCCCCCACCACCTATTTGTTTTGTTTATTTCTACTTTTCAGTTGGAGAAGAAGTGAAAGTAAGTTATTGCTGCTGTTGCCAGGTGGTATAATCTCATGTCCTGTTTCTTATGAGGTGTGTAATAACTCAGCCATTAGCCATTACCACATTAAATGCATGTATTTTATTTAACTTCAAGAGATGCAGGTCATAAAAAGATACCCCTATGCTGTTAGGCTCTCCATTGGATCACGTAATCTGGAGCCAAGTTGAATTAGCCCAGATCCTGCTGTTGTCAAGCTGCTGGGGCTCTGGCAACATACTTTGCCACTCTCTGTCTCAGTTTATCCAATGCTAAAATCAAAAGAAAAGAACTTCTGGTTTCAAATATGACCAAATGAAAATCACTTAACAACTCTAATACTGGAAATATTATGAAGCATTTGGACATTGGTTTAGTGGTCCTTGGCCAAAGCAAAAGGCATGGAGTGTTTGACCCTAGCTTTTTGCTTGAGGAAGCTTTCTGAACTGTAGTACATGTAAGTAGAATCCAGAGACCAACTGTCTAGCTGAGTGAAAGAAACAAGATCAAGTTGTCTTCAGAAGTGACTCGGATTTGTATGCTACGAGATGAGGATGGAAGGAGCTCTATAGACAGGAAAATACGTGCCTACACAGGAATCCCCTTTAATATTTGTCTGAATATTTAAAAGTGTAGGCTCATACGAAGACTGGAAAAAAGGCAGGTTTTGTATATTTGAGTTAGAAGCTGATGCGAGATGTTGTTTCATTCTGGGAGATGGTGCATTTGGACAGAGAGATTTTACTGAATACCCTAGACATGCAACAGAAGCAAGGCAAGGAAGAAGAAAATGGAAATATATTATTACAATTTTGATAGAAACATAAAGCAAAAGTTTATAAATAGATGGACTGAACAGAAGACAAAATCCAGAAATAGATCAACACAATGATTTCATAGTTAGTTTTTGACCATGCCTTGAAAGTAATTCAGTGGTTAGAGGAAAATCTCTCCCCCCCCCTTAATGATGCTAAATCAATTTAATGTCTATGTAGAGGGAAAATGAACTTTTATATCTATCTGACACCATTCCAAAAAAGTAAATTAAAAAATTGAGCTGAGAAAAATCATGAAGCAAAACATAGTAGTCAAATATATAAAGGTAGAGTAAAATATGGGAGATGATGTTTGTCAGCTTGATGTAGGCAACTTTTTCTCATGTGGACCATTGCAAGCATTCACCCTCAAAGGAAAAATCAAAGATAATTTAAACCTTCTCAATACAGAAATCTTCCAGTCACCAAAATACTCAAAGTATGGATGCCTGAGTCACAACAAGGAAAATAGTATTCCCATTATTTATCTTTACTAAAGAACCTATTATTTGACATTCAATAATAATATAAACAACCTCAGTTAAAAATGCACTAAGCTGTTAAAAACCAGATATTTCACAGCACAAGAACACCAATGATCAGGAAGCAAATTAAAATATACACTCTATCTCTACTCACAAGGGAAATACAAATTGAAAAAAAAATGAAATCACATGATAAACTTTTAATAATAAACTTAAAAAGAATGATAACACCAAATATGGGTGAAGTTATGGAATTCTGTTATATTGCTGGTGGGAGTTTTAAGTCACTATCACTTTGGGAAAACCTCTCACAATTTCCTGTAAGATGAAACAAATGCCTAAATTATAGCACTTTTTTTTTTAAGACGGAGAAGCTCTTCATTAAAAGCAAAAGTTGATTTGAAAGAGGGAGAGAGATCTTCCAATCACTGGTTTACTCCCCATTATGGGAACAGCAGGACTTGTCTCCCTGCAAATCATATAGATGTTTAAATTCAGATCTTCATCCTAATGGTTGATGGCTTAAGGGTTGAGGTTAGATCTAGTCATCTGAGGGGTGGGGCTTGAAGAGGTGTTCAGGTTATTGAGAGCATGGCTCTTGAGGAAAGTTGAGTTCATTCGAACTTGCGTATTTTTCTCTCTGTCTCCCTCGCTCTCTCATTCTCTCTCTCTTTCCTGATACTTCCTATGATCATTCCTTCCACCATGGTGAGCTTCCACTGCCACCAGACTGGAGAGTCACTGGAACTTGAATTGCAACCTCAGAACTGTAAGCTGAGATAAACCTTTTCTTTCCTGAGAAGGTCCTATTGGATATTTAAGCTCAATGAAACACGAATCACTACTCTGTTCAAATGGACACAACAGCCAGGCTAGGCAAGGTCAAAGCCAGGAGACAAGAGCTGTCTTGAGTAATTCACATCAATAGCATCTAACAGAATTATTCTAATCCTTGATTAAAAGAAATGCAATCTTAGGTCCACTAAAAGATTTATACAGTACTACTGATTGTAGTTTTATTCATGATAGCTTGAAACTGGAAATCACACAGAGGTTCAGCAATCGCAAAATAGGAAACATATTGTGGTATATGGTGGGTGGTGGGTTAAGTTTAAAGCACTCATTTAAGCAAAGTTGGTCAGACATATAGAATACGTAATGTGTGTAGTTGAGAAATAGTGAGCAGAAGTCCGATCGTAGGAACCAGAAGAACAACTATATTCCTGGGGATGGTGGTTCAGGAAAGGAAATTTTCCTTGAGATAATGGAAGTAACCATGTTATGAGAATGTAGGAAAATTAAATGTGCTCATATGTGTGAAATGTTTATATAGCGTCTGACAAATTATATATAATATTTAAGTTTTAGATGTTATCATTTTAACTCATGTCATTTCTTTTTTTATAATTTTTAAAATTTTACTTTTATTGGAAAGTCAGATATACAGAGAGAAGGAGAGACAGAGAGGAAGATCTTCCGTTCCTTGGTTCACTCCCCAAGTGACTGCAATGGCTGGAGCTGAGCCCATCTGAAGCTAGAAGCCAGGAGCCTCTTTTGGGTCTCCCACGTGAGTGCAGGGTCCCAATGCTTTGGGCCATTCGCGACTGCTTTCCCAGGCCACAAGCAGGGAGCTGGATGGGAAGTGGAGCCACTGGTATTAGAGATGGTGCCCATATGGGATCCCGGTGCGTGCAAGGCGAGGACTTTAGCTGCTAGGCTACTGCCCTGGGCTCACTCATGTCATTTCTAAAGCTTCATTCCTTTAAGGTCTACTCTGGTTTTGTACAAAAGTTCAGACTCCAGGGCATATGTCAGAAGGGTTAGAGAGGTTGCATCGAATGAGACTTTTCTGATTTTATTCAGTTTCGTCTCATGCATGACATTATACCTCTTTCTAATCATGAAACACCTTGACACTTCCCAAGTTCTCCAGTTGTGGTTTCCCCACCAGCCGACTTCTAAATGAATACAAGTTTTCATTTCCATTCAATTATCTAGAATTTTAAATGCGATTAATCCCTTAATCAAATGATACAGAATTGGAATGCTTTGACTGCTCCCTCCTCTCCAGGGATCTTAAGTTTCCACTGAATATAACATTGAAAGCACATTTAAACCAAATATAAGGTGGTTTAGAAAATGGTTCTGTGGCAATATCCTCAAAATCCCTAGCCCAAAGCATTTATCTGATGGAGATAAGCAAAAACAATCTTTTGCCTGAATTCGGTGGCAAATCGCTTCATTTCTCATGGTGCATAAGTGGAGTCGGTTTTTAAGCTACCCGGGAGAGTGTCAAGGGAGTCAAATACCACTGGGGTGATGAGGCTGCAAACTAGGGGTAACCTGCATTTTAAAAGGCGTTTAGGTGTGTACTCCTCCGCCTTGGCAAAAAAACATTCACTGAGCTGTCGAAAAGTGGCAAGTCAATGGTGAAATTGCAGAGTTCGAGATAGTTTGGTTTCAACCTATGTTTGACAAGAAAGTCAAGGTTTAATATCCTTTCTGGGGTCTCATGTGTTTACACAGAAATTTCATGGAAGTTGAAAACATTCTGTCTCCAGCCCGAAGCGCAAGCACTATTCCTGGGGAAGTGCTTATGTCGTAGGCAGTAAGTAGCTCAGACAAAAACCAAACAAAGAATCACAGGAGATTAAACAAAAAAGCTGTGTACTCAATAAGCAAAAATAAAGCCACATGCTAACTCTGATTAGCTTCGGTATAATCTTGGAGAACTAGTTAAGGGCTCACGACTTGGTTGGCAGTAGCTTCATTATCCACATTGCCCCTAATTGCTGTTTGATCAAGCAAGGCTGAATGACAGCTGGCCCATATATTTATCTATGTTTTCAACTTCCATGGAGAATTTTGCAGGATTCACACGTAACCTCCCCCTCCACTACCTATGTGGTCTAGATTCCTTTTATGGCCAGCAAAATGTTAAGGTGGGACACCACCACAGAGAAGCCCCTTAGAGAAGACTGTCAAAAGTTAAGATTAGCAAGGCTGTAACAAGGTTGCTTTAGTAATGGCTATTTGTAATGGCTTTTGTAACGGCTATTCTTAAAGAAGCAATTTAGTTTTAAAAAATTGTATTTCTTTTTTAAAAAGGTTTATTTATTTTTGTTGCAAAGTTAGATATACAGAGAGGAGACACAGAGAAGATCATCCGTCCCCTGGTTCAGTCCCCAAGTGACCACAATGGCCGGTGCTGCACCGATCTGAAGCCAGGAGCCAAGAACTTTAGCTGCTATGCCACCATGCTGGGCCCAAAAATTGTATTTCTAATAGAGTCCAATGCTTAAGTACAATTTTTTGTTTGTTAATTTTTCTGGAATAACTTTCCTCATTAGGCAAGCTGTTAATGAAAACAATTCAAGGTTCATAAGACCATAAAGAACAAATTGTCAAGAAAACAAGGTTTAGAAGATGATTATTGGGCCCGGCGGCATGGCCTAGCAGCTGAAGTCCTCGCCTTGAACGTGCCAGGATCCCATATGGGCACCAGTTCTAATCCCGGTGACCACACTTCCCATCCAGCTCCCTGCTTGTGGCCTGGGAAAGCAGTCAAGGACGGCCCAAGGCCTTGGGACCCTGTACCCGCGTGGGAGACCCGGAAGAGGTTCCTGGCTTTCAGCTTCGGATCGGCTCAGCTCCAGCCGTTGCAGCTCACTTGGGGAGTGAATCATCAAAAGGAAGATCTTCCTCTCTGTCTCTCCTCCTCTCTGTATATCTGACTTTGTAATAAAATAAATAAATCTTTTTAAAAAAAGAAGATGATGATTGTGTCCTAAGATGAGGGGACATGTTGGAATTGATAAAAACAATCTCATCTTTGCCAAAAGACAGGTTTGCATTGTCATGTTCATTTTAGAAAGTCGGTGGTTTAGAGATTTGTTTCAGCATTCTTTTACTGATAAGCATATTTTTTCATATATGAAACTATTTCAGCAACAGCTTACGAGGCATTTTATTTATTTAAACAGAATGACCTAGTTATTCTTCTTTCAAGATATGACATGAAATTGGACTGATTTCAACCAACTCTGAATATTCACCCATCTAACCAACCAAAAAATCAGTAAAGCTATGTTTGCATATCAGCCTTTTAAGCTTACTTATGCTAATACAAAAATTGTATAAAAATGATTTGGACAAGCCAACAGATGAGTAAACAACAAAACTAAACAAAAACAAGTTATTCCTAAACAGACATGACTAAAGAAATGTGTTCCAATTGCTTTTCCACAGTTCAAATCAAAGGAGAGTATTTTTCAAAAGTGCAACTGAGTTTTAGGTAAAAAATATAAAGTAGCTCTGAGTTGAATATATAAATACGTTTCCAGTGTTCCAGTAATTATAATATAGAACTTATTCTGTTGTTTGCCAAACATGAATTAAATGTGAACCAAGTCTGTAAATGCCATGTGGCTATAAACAATTCCAATTGCACAGATCAGAAAAGTCAACACAAAGAGAATGTACCTAAAACTTCTCAACTAATCCCTAGAACGGTGTATTAAGATGGGAGAGTGGGAGTCTTCTTATGTTTCCACTTTTTTAAAAAGTGATGCATTTATTGTTAATCATAAAAGCAACATCGCTACATTTTGAAAAACTGGGATGAGAAACGAAATGACCGAATATGTTTGTGTTATGCAGTTCAGCACAACCACTGTAGCTCTTATCCTCAAGAAAAGGAATTTCTTTTGTGGATGGAAAGTGAGGAGGGTACATTTTTTTCTGGAGCACGTTTGTAGATATACTCAGCTGCGTGCAGGCTACCTGTCGGTCCTCAGTGTGGACCATGACTTGTCTGTGTGCAGACATCTGCTTTGGTGTCTGCATCAGCTCCACCTGCTGGTACATCAGGAAATTGCCCTCAAAAGCCTCTGAAGGCCAGAACCCCAATGCTATGTTCCCACAGCTGTTAGCTTAAAGTGTATACTCTGCTATTTGATTCTAAGCAGCACAGCCCAGATATTTTTGAAACTTGATTAATTTCACTTTTTGGTTTTGTGAGTATATTTTAGTCTTATTTATGCAAAATTTCGTAACCTATTGGTCACTTTTGCGTGTTCATCATTTTGTCTTCTATGGTTAAGGCTTGTCCATTCTGAAATTCACACTGGAATTTGGTTGCCATTGGTCGTGTTGAGAGGTGGGGGCCTTTAATAAAGATTAGGTTCCTGAAAAGATAAATACCTTTCCTGCAGGACTTAATTAGTTGCTGTAAGAGTAAGTTGTTCAAAGGTGAGGCTGTCCCTGACATATTGTCTCTTTCTTTAAAAAAAAAAATATTTTTATTGGAAAGTCATGTATACAGAGAAGAGCAGAGACAGAGAAAAATATCTTCTATATGCTGATTCACTACCCAAGTGACCGCAATGGCCAAAGCTGAGCAGATCCGAAGCCAGTAGTCAGAAGCTTCTTCCAGGTCTCCCACACAAGTGCAAAGTCCCAAGGCTTTGGGCCGTCCTCGACTGCTTTCCCAGGCCACAAGTAGGGAACTGGATGGGAAGTGGGGCTGCTGGGATTAGAATTGGTGCCCATATGGGATCATGGCGCATGCAAGGTGAGGGCTTTAACAACTAGGCTACTGTGCCGGGCCCATATTGTCTCTTTCAAACGTGTCCACTCGCCTTTCTATTTTCTGCCATGAGTTGAAGCAGCTAAGGCCCTTGCTGGTGCCATACTCCCAGTCTCCCTAACTGTAAGGCATTTTAATTTCTTCTAAATTTCCTATAAATGGCTTCTAAATTGCAATTGCTGTAGCAGCATTACATTTAATATATAACCCTGACTGAGCCAAATGGCCCAAACCATACTGCTTCAAGTTACACAAAGCAATCATTACTATTTCATTACAGCGTTGTAATTGGCATGCCTCTTTTAGTGATGCTTGTTCCCTATAATCTCTGTGCCTCTCTCTCCTCCTATGTTAGAAAAGCCTTAAAATTGCACCTGCCAGCAACCCACACACTTCCCTGGCCTCTTAGAGCCAACACTTTGCTTCCATTCTTGGTTAAAACTGAAACTACTGCTCCCTATACTCTCCCCCCGCCGCCCACACTCCCAACCTCCCTTCACGTTTTGTCCCACAGTGATTTTCTGATTTCCATCCCCCACCACTCAGTAGACCTGCTTTTGGCAGAGTGACTATCCATCACCCACTTTTTCAATCCCCAAACCACCACTGAGGAACGGGTGGTAAGTTCAGCACTCAAGTTTCTTCTTGGGACGAGTATCTTGTAATGGTCTTTGTGGTTCATGTCTTGGCCCCTTCACTTCCGATCTGGCTTCCTGCTAATATATACCATGGGAGGCAGCAGCCAATGGTTCCAATGCTGGGGTCCCTGCACACATGTGGAAGACCTGGGCGAGGTCTCGGTTTCCTGGCTCCAGCATGGGAACACTCTGGCTGTTGGGGGTATTTGAGAGTGAAACAGAAGATAGAAGAACTCGATCTCCGTATCTCTACCTTTTAAAATGAGAGGGCCCGGCGCTGTGGCCTAGCGGCTGAGGTGGATTACCCTCTTCTTCCTGAACACTGATTCTGCAATGACCTCCGGGGTTTCCTCTTGGCTTCCTGGAGTGCTCTTACGCCTGCCTTCCAAGGCTCTCTGCCAGGTATTGTTGAACAACATCTCCTTGCTTTCTGTTTTTACCCTCCAACTGTGGCACGCTGTGCATCTCTCCTGAGGATGTAGGATCACTTGCCGTAATACTTTCATATACCAATGATCTCTAAATCCGGATCTCTAGCCCGACTTTCATTCCTGAGTTCTTGACATACTTGCTTATCTACTTCCCAGGCAAATCCAACGTGCCACGCCCAACACAAAATAATAATCTCTAGAAACTTCCAGAAAGCTGACCTGCCCCTTTCCAGCCTCTCCCACCCACTGTTCATGCACTCAGTCTTTTCTGACCCGATTTCTAACTGCTGTTCCCAACACCAACCTCTCTCTGTCTGGAGTTTCTGTTCTCAAGTTTGTTTCATCTATTCCATCCCAACATAGTTGAGAAGACAATTTAAAAAAAAAGTGCTCTAACTCTGCCACTGTTACATTTAATATGTTTTGGAACTTGATGCCACCTCCAGGATAAAGTCTACACTCTGTAACAGTTGGCCACGTCCTGGTTATCTTCCAACCTCTACTCATCATTTCTTCTGTCACACTCTGTATGCCCACAACATTGGATTGCTCTACAAAGGGGTCATGCTCTGAAGACTGCAGTCATTCTGTACTGAGCCCTGAGTTCAGATTCCAGTCCTCTCAAAGCATGCCCGACTGTTTGCTTATCTCATCCTAGCCTTTATTTTCTGCGTGGAAAAACACCTTGACAAGTGCTCCTCTCCACTCTGCTCTGGCGAGTCTCCCTTTTGCTACTCTTCTTGCCTTGGCCCTATGCAGCACTGCGTGTGCTCTCCGCTGGACGTAAGCTTCGTCATGACAAAGATTGTTTCTGGTCTCATATAGTGTCCCAAGCCTAAAGCTCAGTGACTGGCATAGAGGGGTAACCATTAATAAATAGTTGTCTCCAACTGAGCTAAATTACAATTCTCTAAGAATTTTAAGTAACAATATTCCCTGTTGCTGAGTATATAGAATCTCTGGGGGATGTGTTTTTTTTTTTAAAGTATCTTTTCTTTTTTTCTTACGTAGGCTAAAACATGAAAGCTTGCAAAGACATGTTTCAAGTGAGTCCCAAATAAAGCTTTTCAATGCTAGGCACTAGGAATCATCATTTTTTAAAAATTTATTTATTATTTTTAACTCATTAATTACATTGTATTATGTGACACAGTTTCATAGGTACTTGGATTCTCCCCACCCCTCCCCAAAGGGATCATCATTTTTTATAAACAACCTCTTATTCTGAAATGTAAAGAGAATCCATAGATTATACTTTCCATATGCATTCAGGTATTCTTACTCTTGGATTTGTTTCCTAGGTCTGCCCAAAGTAACATATACTGTGTAGCTTTATTCTCCCACAGTTCTGAAGACTGAGCAACTTGTGACTTATCAGAAGGGTTGGAGTCCTGAAGGCTCTGGCAGTGAGAATTCCTTCCAGGCCTGTCTGTTGGCCCCTGGAGGGGACTGGCGGTCCTAGGTATGCCTGGCCTCATAGCTGCATCCGGCCTCCATCTGCCTCTCTCTTCACACGCCCTTCTCTCTGTGTCTCTTCCTGTTCTCGTTTCTCACAAAGACACCAGTCATTTTGGGTTAGGGGCTCACCCGACTTACCGTGGCCTTAATTATGTCTGCCTTGACTCAGTTTCCAAATACGTTCACAGTCCTCGGAACAGGGGATTAGGACGTCAATACATATTTCTAGAGGAACATAATTCATTCTGCAGTATCAGTTGTACAGTGCAAATATAGGCTAAGGAAATTCGCTTCACTGTTTTTGAGGAAGAAACACATTATTATTTAACAGAAGCTCATCATTGTGATAATGTTGGCATTTGAACCAGAATGAATTTTGAAAGCTCAGAAGTAGCATGTTTATTGAGGGAAGTAAAATCAATTTAAAGATATATATTGCAAAGGGAAATTTTTTTTAATACATACATGGGTTTTTCACAATATACAGTTCCATGAGCTTTGTATTTATGCCTTTTTATTTTGTAATTGTGTTGTTTTTATTTCTATAAGAGCAGATTTCATATATATAATTTTAAACCCATGATATTTCTACTTTCTCTATACCTCTTCTTCTTTTTAATTTTTGCAATAACATACTTTCAATTTGCTTTATAGTCAAAGGATTACTCCTTCTCTAAATAAAGAATTTAGCAAGTAAAATACAGAAAGACTGTTTGCCAGGAGTATGGACAAGGACTGTAAATAATAATCAAATCTCAACATCTCAATTTGACTCATATACATTGTTTTTTTGTGCTGTATGGATTAGTAACCTCAACTCAAAGGAAATGCACTGTTTGTCTTTTTTGAGTCTGATTTATTTAACTAAGTTTAATGGTCTTCAGTTGTATCCATTTTGCTGCAAAAGACAGAATTGCATTCATTTATGGAACATTTTTAAATCCCCTCACAATGTATGGAATACTTTTTTTATATCACAATGGGAATAGTTCATGTACTTTATTCTGAAACTTCACTTTTTGTCTTAATCTAATATGCCTTTTTAGCTCTCATATGATACTATAATATGAAGACAGTGAAATTTACTAATTTTCCTCTTAATGCTTCTCAGTGGTCCCTCTAGTGGGGACCAGGACTCAAGGTGTAACGTCCGAGTCGGGAAGAACTTTGGGGCACAGGGGGTGCACAGGTGAGATGACCCAATGCATACTTTATTGAATTTTTCTGGGATTCTTATACCAATTTGTTTTGCAGGACAAATAGATTAGTAAAAGTTACAAGTTAACTGAACAATGGTATGCAAGCTACTCCAACAATAGATCACAAGGGATTAGGGGAAATAATCAGCCGACTCCAGGGAGCCTGATAGGTAAACATGAGTTAAGGAGTCAACATCCAATATCGATGAATACACAAATCTAACTGGAAAAGGAATCTAACACAACTTTGCTTGGACTCAGATACATTTAGGCCACAATCACTAAAGGAAGAGGGAGAAAATGAGGATGCCTCGCACCTCCCCAGATAGGTCAGCGGGCGAGGGTTATCTGTAACCCCAGCAGGGAGCCTGCTCTCTGCTGCATTCTCAGTCTGCTGAGAACATTTGTGATTTGGAGTCCTTGGGCATTGTAATCTGGTTTTTGGGGGGTAGATCTCCACATTAATAAATCTCCACAAATGCTCGTAGTGTTTCCAGTTTTACTGCCATGAAAAATATTGCATTTTTAATATTTAATTTCCTAATACATGTAATCAAAAAGTAGATATGCTTAGTGAAAAGGTTTATACCTATCAAAATTTTCTTGAAGATCTATTTATTTGAAATTCAGAGTTATAGAGTGGGGACAGGGAGAGGGAAAAAGAAAGAGATGGAATCCAGCATCGTGGCCTTGGTGAACATACAGCATACAGCATAGCCTATCACAGGCTCCAGAAGAGACTTATAGGAATAGATTAACCCTTCATAGATATTTTCCCAGTGGTACTGAGAAACATAGCAGCTGCGGTGTTAGAAAACGTTTGAATTTAAGGAGTATTGTAAGTCTATATCAACAGATACCTGCCAGCAGTAGACCTGGGGCTACCTACAGGACAGGTGTGCTTGGGCTCAAGAAAATAAACAAATTGCACATTATTTTCAGGACATCCACAAATCCAGTACTGCAAATCATTCTTCTATGTACAAACAATGCTTTGCAGGAAAAAGCACCAAGAACTTCCAGGAAAACATGACCTAACCTAAAGTGCAAACAAATGACCACAAACCAACCATCTAGGAACTGAACTTTCCAAATGCTCAAATGAAAATTTCAAATTAGCTGTTTTAAAGAAACCCAGTAAAATTAAAGAAAACACTGACATTGAAGAAATGATTCCGTATTTATGCAAATAGATTTTACAGAGATGGGACTAACTAAACAAAACCAAGCAGAAATCCTTAAAAATTACACCAAGTGTTATTAAATCATAAGTTATCAATAGTAGAATATGTCAAATTGACCAACAACACGTGCACTCAAAGAGAGGCTATGGAAAATACACAGCTGGAAGAGTAGTAAAGAGAACAAAGCAATGAAGGCATCTTGTGGGAAATGTAGCCTAGCATGAAAAATCAAACACCTGAATTATTGTGGATCAGAAAGGACTTGTGAATGTCAGAGGGGTAGAAAGCATATTAAACATATCTTATGTTCTCTCTGATAGAGGGCAACATTTATGCAAAATACAACCCACCTTCAGGGGTGGATACATTATCTAGTTTGAAAAATCAACAAAGAAACAACAGCGCTGAATTGTACCCCATATTAGTTGGATTAATAGACATTTACAAAACTTTCTGTCCAACAAATATAAAATACACACCATTTTCAATAGCATATGGGATGTTTTCTGAGCTAGAGCCTCTTGTAGGCCACAAAACCAATTTCAACAAATTTAAAAGAAAAGAAATCATCTTGAACATCTACTCTGACAGCATCGTAATAAAACTAGAATCAATAAAGAGAAAAACTTTAGAAACTATACAAATTTGTAGAAATTGAACAAGTAACTCTTGAACAGTCAATGGGTCTACGAGGAAATTTTAAAAATTCTTGTAATAAATGCAAGCCAACTGAAGATATACTAAGAGGGGATTTTATAGAGATAAATTTGTGCATGAAAAACAATGTAAAAAAAAAGCACAGACATCGAATAAACAACTTATTGCTGACCTCACAAAATAGAAAAGCAAGAACAACTAAAACCCCAAACTGGTGGAAAGAAATAATAAAACTCAGCACAAAGAAATGACACAGGCAAGAGATAAATAAAGCAATAGAAACAAAATTGATAAACTGTTAGCAGGGCCGATAAGAAAAAGTGGAAGACACAAACACATCAATTCAAAGATGAAAATGGAAAGCTTTGGGGCCAGTGTTATGGCACAGCATGTGAAGCCAGCAGTGCCCGCGTTCGGTGTGCATGTTGAGTCCTGGCCACTCCACTTATTCTTCTTCTTCTTTTTTTTTATAAGATTTATTTATTTTTATTACAAAGTAAGATATACACAGAGGAGGAGAGACAGAGAGGAAGATCTTCCGTCCGATGATTCACTCCCCAAGTGACCGCAACGGCAGGTGCTGTGCCGATCCGAAGCTGGAAACCAGGAACCTCTTCCGGGTCTCCCACATGGGTGCAGGGTCCCAAATCATTGGGCTGTCCTTGACTGCTTTCCCAGGCCACAAGCAAGGAGCTGGATGGGAAGTGGAGCTGCCGGGATTATAACTGGTGCCCATATGGGATCCTGGCACGTTCAAGGCGAGGACTTTAGCCGCCAGGCCGTGCTGCAGGGCCCGCTGCTCCACTTCTAAACCAGATCCCTGCTAAGGTGCATGGGAGGAAGCACCGAAAAAGGGTTCAAATACTTGGGCATTTGCTAACCATTTGGGGAGACTCAATTGGAGTTTCAGAATCCTGGCTTCAGCCTGGCCAATCCTGACCACTGTGACCATTTTGGGAATAAACCAGTTGATGGATGAAATGTTGAACTCTATTACAAAGTAGGGTGACTATAAATAATGTTAATGTACTGCATATTTCTCTATTAAAAAAACCCAATTATAGGATTTTAGATATTTTCACTCTAACAAAATGTTAAATGCTTGAAAACCTATAATGCTGTATGAACCACATTCTACCTTTCCTGGAGTTGCTTTTTAACTTCTATGCGTATGTTTATATATGCAGAGTCACAATAAATATAATCACAATAAAAAATATATAGTCGCAATAAAGCATTTGTTTAGTTATTTTAAGATGTAATACACATGACCTTGTGCTGTGGATATCACCATAAAGCAAATCTGGCTTTATAGAATGACTTCAAGACATATTCGTATGGACACGTAACTCCCATACATTCATTTTGACTATTGCAGAGTACTCCAATTGAGATCTCCAGGAGGACAGAAACAATAGAACATGCATAAATGCATGGAAGCAGATTGGTTGAAGAATCAGCTAATGTGAGTATGGGGACTAAGAAAGGCCTTGTCAGGGTGCCTGCAAGCAGGATTATAAGAAGAGCTGATGGTCTAAGTGCAAAAATCACGACACACAGAGAGCTATTGATACAGCTTTAGGAGTCCAACAGTCTAAAAAGTAGGAGATGCTTTCAGGGCAATGAAGTGATGGCTGTACCACGTTTAAAGAGTGAATCTACTCCTCCTCTAGCTTTTTGTTCAATTTGGGTGGACTCCACTGGATTCTGTGATGCTCACCCATACTAGTAAAGGCAAATCATCTTTATTCTTACTATGGACTTACAATCGAATATCTTCTAGAAATGCCCTCACACAGACTACGCAGTAATAATATCCCACCTGCTAGCTGAGAACTCGTTAGCCCAGGCTAGTTGACACATAAGAACAGCCATAGCAGATGGTTAACATCTGAGAGACAACCCAGTGATTCTTGTGGGAGCTTCTGTCTTTTGTTCTTTGCATTAGTAAGAGGATTTTTTGATGGAGTTTTTTCTTCTCAAACCTTCTGCTCAGTTCCAGGATTCTGTCTGGATTGGAGTTTCAGGATGGAGTGGGCCTGTACAGAGAAATCTTTACTGTATTTGTTAGTTATGTTTGATGGTTTTTTTACAATTCAATTTTACTTTCTCCTATTCACTTTCCTTGATTCCTCAGCTAATCTCTGTGTGTGATGTTCAGGATTTTGTCACTGGTAAGAGAGAGAAAGGAAGGTACTTGCTCCATGCTAGGTAGAGGCGATAGCTTCACATTGAACTACCTCCTTATAACGGGAAAGGGACAGCACAGCCTCAATCATTAAGTCCTCCCACATTCCAGACACTTTGGAGACCAAGAGGCTTGTAGCTCAGCCAAGCTTCATCCACTTCGATTGGTTTCTCCTTTCTCCTGCTGAATTTTTCTTTACTGTTCTATGAGCCTTCCATGTGTTAGTGTTTTCCTTCTAAATTTACACATCTTGTTTGCTTTTATAATATATAAGGGTTTTTTTTCATACTGTCTTCCATAAATCTGGTTCATATTCGTGACTATCTTCTCATTCCTCTGCTGAGTTTTAAAATATATGATCATCTTAGTGTTCAAAAAATCTTTGTATTCTAAATTATCTTTCAGATGTTCTCTCTTTAAAAATTTCTTTATTTATATTGGAAATTCAGATATACAGAGAGAATGAGAGACAGAGAGGAAGATCTTCTTCTGCTGATTCACTCCCCAAGTGGCCACAATAGTGGCTGAAGCTGAACTGATCCCAAGCCAGGAGCCAGGAGCTTCTTCCGAGTCTCCCACTTGAGTGCAGGGTCCCAAGGCTTTGGGCGGTTCTTGACTGCTTTCCCAGGCCACAAGCAGGTAGGTAGCTGGATGGGAAGTGGTGCAGGTGGGACGCAAAAACAGTGCCCATATGGGATCCTGGCATGTGCAAAGCTAGTACTTTATTTGCTAGGCTACTGTGCCCAGCCCTGTTCTCTGCTTTCATATGAGTTCTTACGTCTTTTCCATCAGTTCTCCAAAGCATTCACCTGTTCTAGGCATTTGGCTTGATGATTCTCAGAGTTTGGGCTTCTTTCAGTGAATTTTCATTTCTATTCACTGCTCATGATTATCTTCAGGTAGTTTAGAGGGAAGGCGATCTTCAGCCTCTCATCTGAGCAGAGAGTATCCTCCCCGTCATTGCAGGTATCATCCAGCCCACTACGCATAACTTCCCAGTACATACAGAAACAGTCAGTTGGAGATGTTGCTTTTTTGAATATGGATTTATAGGTTTCTCTCAACTGAATGGCTCAATGGAACCTTCAGTCTCCTTTTCCCTTGCGTTACCACTTCTCTTCTGTGTTTTTATCATTCATGAATCTCTATGTCTGCTTTCCGCTAGAGATTACAAGAGACTACCTTTACTCTGTGGTGACCTGTTAAGGCTCCATCAGCTTTGTTACTACCCTCTCTTTGCTCCACTCCTACCACCGTGCCTCCTCAGTGACTAAGATGAAGCCATGAACAGCATGTCCAAAAGCACATGGAGGATGTGGCAGTACACTGGGACCTGCAGAGGACATCTGGTACCCTAGCAGAGGAAGGAGGGCAGATTGGCCAGCTACTGCAGCCAAGCATTGACAGCAAGTATCTGGGTGCATGGAGACTCTCAGGTGGACTAAGTCAGCCAATGGACTTGGGAAGGATTTCCTCATCCTTGGGGTGGAGAGATTGACAGCATTTCAGAATGACTGAAACCACTTGAGCGGAACGCTTGGAGCATTTTCCATATCGGCGATGACATCAGGTGGCCAATCCCCATCCCCAGGTACTGGGGCAGTTGGGAGGCTGGGTGCAGTGTCTCCCTTCTCCTTCCTCACCCAGCTACAGGAGGAAAAAAAAGAAAATGTGGAAACAATGACCTCACTCACTTTCCCCTAACCCTTGACCCTGTCCACCCTAACCAACGAAAGCATCTTCAAAAATAAATCTTTAAACATCTTCAAAAATAAAAAGAAATAGTATTAAAAATTAATATCACCTATTTTTGTCTTCCACAGTTCTACTTTGCAGAAATGAGATTATTTAGGAATAGACAAAATTAATGGTCTCAGATAATAGAGGAAGAGATATAAAGAAGGACGAAACAAAATTTAAGTTCTTTTCATCTTATTAAATTTTCTGGATGCTTCACCCTTCTACCCTGATGGTTGTGAAGAACACAGTGTTTTATTACATATTTTTGGAATATGGAAGCTTAAGAGCTGGAAAAGGTGAAGATATCTCTGAAAATGCTAAATTCAGGCACAGTCTACTCTCCATACAAAAAAAAATAGTTTTTACGACATTAGACACAGGAATAATCTGGTATAATACATGAAAATGACATTAGTATAAAATAGGAAGCTCTGTATTTCTCCTCCAAACTCAAGCACATCAATTGAACATCTACATATAAGTGTAATTTCCTTTTGTGAAGCACAAAAACTAGTTGAAAGGCTCCTGCACACTGGGGAAGTATAAAATGAGTAATATTGAAACTGAAAGATGACATGTAGATATCTCACCACAGCCCCCACTGCTGGCATGGTGCCATATAATCAGGGCAGTGCCACCAGCTGCCCGATTCCCCCAAAGAACAAAGGTATTTCAAGACACAACGAAATGTCTCAACTTTTCTAGTTAATACCCCAAGGACTAACGATTATCTTGCCTGTCTCTCAGTGTTGGCAAAACCTGGCATACATTTGTCCCCTGGGAGCTACAGAAAAGAAAGCAATTTGGACAGCTGCAGATGCTTCCCTGAGCCCAGTGCAGAGTGAGAAGGTAGTAGACTCTCGCTTCAACCTTCTCCTTGTGGATGGAAAGGATTGCATTGCTTGTCAATCACTTCAGCTTTTCCAGGGGCTGTACAAATGACCAGATTCTGTCTTGTTTGTCTTGGGGTGGTATAACGGGACCCAGAAGACTTCTAGTCATGCTGGCACCACTGACAATTAATGCCAGTGCTTTTATGTAGCACACAACTGGTCACCACCACTCCTTTCCTTGGATTCATACAGATCAAAGAGTTGAAAAATTTCAGATCCCAATTTATCCCTAGGAAAGGGAAAGACTGAATAGAATATCTAGTTAGCTGATGGCTAACAGGGCTCTGTGAGAAACTGGCTTTGCTTTCGTTTATCTCTGGGTGCTGGTGAGGCCTGGAATACTCTTGACTCCTGGGGGTGGGGGTGGGACCTAGAAATAAAGAAAAGCAATTTTCCTAGCTGGAATGTTTGTGAGGCACTCAGAGTCTGACTGGGTGGATTAAGGAGGAGGGTCTTCTTTGCTCTGAGGTTGCTCTATGAAGATTTGAAGAGATGGTTGTTTTGTCTGATCTGTGGCATGCCAGTTAAAGAAAATTGAAAAATGAGAAAATATGTTCCAAACCCTGGTAAGAAACGGTAAGATGTATCTGATAGACAACTGAAATTAAACATGATAAAGGTGCTCTCTCAGGTTGGAGGAAAATTCATGAGCAATTCAGGAATATTAATAAAGAGACTAACAAAATCCACGAATCTAAACACTACAGGGAATGCAACTGAAGCATTTACGAGAAGTGTTCCATAGCAGATTAGATTGAGCATGTGAAATAGTGATAGAGAATTCAGATCATTGTGGGACAAAAAGGAAATAAATGAAATATGACTAAGTCAGGTTTAAAGGACTTACGGGAATCAGTCAGGTGGACCATGCATTATGCAAGTTCCAGTTGGAGAAGAGAGAAACAGAAGTCTATTCAAATAAATAATGGCTAAAATCTGCCCAAGCCTAAAGATTCCAAGTAAGATGGACCTGAAAAAATTCACACTGGGTTATACTATATTAAAACTCCCCAAGATGAAAGCCAATAGAGAATCCTGAAAGAAAGAAAAAAGAATTAACACACTCAGAGAAATTCCTGTAAAATCAATAATGGAATTTGCAGAATATGTATTTTGTTTTTTGGACAAGAAGAGAGTGGAGTGATGTATTAAAGGAAAAAACACTCAAAGTGCAACCAGAGTGCTACACCTAAAAACACTGGGCTTCACAGATAAAGGAGAGTCAATGGTTTTCCCTGATAAAATATGAGCCAGGTTTTCACCACTATAATTGCCTTGCAAGAAAGACTAGTGGGAATTTTTCACTTTAAAATGAGAAAAATGGTCAGCACGACCACAGTCACATACAAACATACAAAAGTATGAAACACACTGGTAAAGACAAATACAAAGACAAATCCAGACTGTCATATCACTCTATTAGCAATAGGAAAACCACTTACTTTAGTAGAAAAATTTAAATTAAATTAGACATTGTTGATATGCAATATTAATAAATGGATGAAAACTATGACATGAATAGCTCATAATGTGTGACTTGGTTGGAGGGAGAGTTAAAGATTTTGTTTTCAAGTGAAGTTAATTTCCGTGTAATATAGACTGTCACAAGATGTCTTCTGGGACCCTCAAGGAATCAGCAAACAAAATACCAAAAGAAGATACACAAAAGAAAAGGAGAAGCGATCAAATATAAAACATCAAAAGGAGGACAGCAAGCAAGGTGAACAGGAAAAAATGAAGTACTAAACGGAAAAAAGTAGTACATTTGAATCCTTACTGCAAAATAATTCCCTTAAATATAATGTGGGTTTTTTTTTTTTTGCTCATCAAAGCCATATGGATGAGATTAACTATATATGCTATCTTCAAGACACTCAAGTTTAGATTTACAGACACACATTGAGCATACAACAATTAAACTTCCTTCCATGGAAATGGTAACCGAAAGAGTGCCTAGACTTTGAGACAGAAACTGTTAGTAACAGTGAAAGAATGCCAGTATAGAGTAATAAAGTGTCAATTCTACAAGTAGCTAGTTATTGCAACTGTATGCACTAAACATCAGAGCACTAAATAGAGAAACCAAACATTGACAGATCTGAAGGGAGAAATAGACAACAGTGCATTGATGGTAAGGCTCCTCAGTACTCCACTTCTCATGGTGGACTTAACATCTAGGCTGAAAATCAGGAAGGAAACAGCAACCTTAGACAGCAGGGTGGGCTTCAGACTCCAGAGACACGTGTGCGCATTCCACCCGGTAGCCCCGGAATACACATTCTTCTCAAGGACATGGAAAATTCTTCAGGACAGACCACATGCAAGGTCACAAAACAATCACCAGGGAATTTAAGATTGAAACTATTCAAAACATGTTTTCTAATCACGATGGAATCACTCCTATAGTTTTTTGTTAGCAACCATAATAAGCTTTGAGCAAAGAATGGATCCAAGGAATCAAAAAGGAAATTAGAAAACATCTCGAAACACACGAAAGTGAAAATAGAACATGACATAACTTGTATGAGTCAGCAAAGGTCATTACACTGATAATTATCTGCATTAAAAAATTCCAACCATATAATGTAATATTATATTTAAGTAACTAGAAAAGAAGGAAATGAAACCCAAAGTTAGCAGAAGGGTAAAAAAAAAGAAGTTAAAGTTGAAATAAATGAAGGAAAGCCTAGGGAAAAAAATGCGGGGGCGGGGGGAGGGAATGAATGTAAATTTGTTTGTTATTTTAAAATGATAAATTCATCTTTCTTGATGATTTTTACATAGTTGAGAGGGATGTATGCCCATGTGAACCCCCGATTAAGGTGGGGAGGGTGGATTAGACAACTGCCTCCAATCTCCTCTATTCTTCTGGTATCTGAGAAAAGTGAGGAGAAAAGGGAAGAAGGTTGCTTCCAGCAACCCAACTGCAAAGGTACCAGGAGTGGGGGAAGGTCACCTAATGTCATTCCAGGGTCCCCGATGTGGAGCATGTGCTGAGTATACTGCTGAAGTGGTTTTGATAGTTCTCAGATGCTGTTTTCATTGCTCCAAGGTTGAGGGAATCCTTCCAAGGTCTGTTGGCTGACATAGTCCACCTTAGAGTCTCAATTCACCCAGATACTTTTCTGGAAGAGCTGTCCAATTTGTTCTGCCCCCAATAATACTAGAAGTCCTCTGCAGACCTTAATGAACTGGCTGTGAGCATCTGGACATGCCACTCATTGCACAGATCTCAGCAACTGTGGAGATCCAGTTGTGACACATGTACTCCACAGTCAGACCACATATCCTGTGATTTTCACTGTGGTTGGAGTTCTGAGTCCAGTGATCCAGTTTGGCAGAGGGGTGAGGGTGGTAACTGGTTTTCAAAGAACCTCGCCAGAGTCGACCACAACCTGACTCCTGTGTGTGCCAGCTAGCATGAGTCCAGCTTAGGCCATCATTCATATCAGCCTACACACACTGATGATTGCAGTCACCTGGTTGATTCTGTCCAAGCCCCATGTCATACACAAATCAGTGGATGCTGCAGCCCAGCTTAACTGCCCACCACACACTCTGCCCTCACGTACACTAGTGGGAATTGCAGCCAAGTCAGAGAAACCCTTATTAACCCCCACTAGGCCCACCCCCAACCATGGTTCCTGTGATGCTAGTATGCAGCAGACTGGTCCAGTCTGTCCCACATCCCATTCCGTTCTTGTACACATCAGTGGGTTTTGTACCAAAGCTCAATCCAGTTGACCTCACTATCCAGTTCATGCTTATGCCAGCGGGTGCCGCCACCTGTCTAACGAGGCCCACCTTCAGCCTTGGTTCTCATGTTCACCAGTGGGAGTTGAAGCCCATCAGAGGTACCAGCTATTTCCCTCGTGGGTCTACTCCCAGTCCAGATTTTTTAAAAGATGTATTTATTTTTATTGGAAAGGCAGATTTACAGAGAAAGAGAGACAGAGAGAAAGAACTTCCATCCGATGGTTCATTCCTCAAATGGCTCAAATGAGCTAGTCTGAAGCCAGGAGTCTCGGGTCTCTCTGGTTCTCACATGCGGGTGCTGTGTCCCAGGCAATGAGGCATCCTCAAGAGGCTTTTCAAGGTCACAAGCTGGGAACTGGATTTGGGAAGTGGGACAGCCAGGACGTGAACCGGTGACCATATGGGAACCTGATGGTTGCAAGAGCAGGACTTTAGCCATTAAGTTACTGCACCAGGCCCCAGTCCCAATTTTAATAAATAAGCAGAATCAACAAATATTTAACTTAAACCAGCTAAGAGAAAGAGAAATTTGAGTAAATAAAATCAGAAATGAAAGAGTAAATATTGCAAGTGATGCCACAGAAATGAAAAGGATCACCAAAGACTAGGATCATATGCCAACATACTAGGTAACCTAGAAGAAATGGATTCATTCCCAGAACATGTGAGTACAGTCTACAAAGAGCAAAGCATGAAGCAACAGAAAGTCTGAGCACACTTCTAACTAGTAAGTAACTTGAATCAGTTATCGGGAAGAACTCCCGGGTAAATAAAAGCTTTGGATCAGTTAGTGTCATTGGCAAACCCAACCAAACATTTAAAGATTTTATGCCAATTCTCTTTGTATTCCAAAAATTTGAAGAGGAGGGAACACATCCAGACTCAGTTCATGAAGCCCATATTACCCTCATAATGAAACTAAAGACATCATAAGAACAGAAAACTAGCCAATATTTCTGGTGAACATAGATTAAAAATACTAACACACTTAATTCAACAACACATTAAAAAAAATCACACACCACCATCAAGTAGAATTTATCCCTGGATGCAAAGATGGTTCAAAATACAAGAACCAATAATAATGAACGGCATTAACAAAATGAAGGATAAACTCAATCTAGTTTTCCAATAGATGGAGAAACTGCACTCGACCCAATAGATTAGCATGTTATGACTTCCTCCCTGAAAGCAGGAACGGAAGGAACAATGAAGTCCACGAAAGGATAGTCCACAGCTGACATCACGTTCAGCAGAGAGAAACCGAAAGCTGTTTTGGGATCACAGACAAGCTAAGGATGCCTACTTAGTACAGAAATCTTAGGGAGAGCAGTTAGGGAAAACTGCATCCAAGTTAAAAGGGAGGACGTAAAATTACCCTGTTTGCAGTTGATGTGGGCTTATATGTAGAAATTCCTAAAGATGCCATAACAAAATGTACCCAAATTAGTAAACCAGCTTAGAAAAAAAGGATTGGTAATAAAATCAATGTGCAAAAATTGGTTGCATTTTTTATATATCAATGTTAAATTATTAGGAGTTAGAAAAAAATTCCACCTACAGTGGCTTCACAGGAATAAAATACTTAGAAATACTATAGGAGTGAGAGACTTTTAGGCTGCAAACTGTAAAAGTTGGACAAAGTAAAAATGATATAAGCATTATTAGGAAATAACAAAAGGGTATCTGTGTTCATAGCAGATTGCAATGCCTATCAAAATAAAAAATGATAATTTTTACACAAATAAAACTTTGAAAGTCATATGGGAGCATAAAGCCCCCAAAGAGCCAAAACAATCCTAAATAACTAATTTCAAAACTTTATAAATTATACATTTAGAATTACATTGAATTAAATCAGTGTTGTACCAACACAAAAACAGTCATGTAAAACAATGTAAACCCACAAAATTCACCTCTGTGTATATTTATCCCAAATACTTGAAATAAGTATCTCAAAGACAGAACTGCTATGTTCACTGTAACACTGTTCACTTAATCAAAAAGTAGAAACACTCCATTATAAGATGACTAAGCTTAAAATAATATTGCAATACATGTAACAAGTGAGTTAACCCCAAAAAGGGAAGTTGGGCAAGGCTCGACAGCATAGAGAACTGTGGGGTACAGTATTTGGAGTGAAATAAAAGGCCAGTCCCAGGACATTTACTGGATGATTCCAGGTGGGGCATAATAAAATTGTCACACTGATAGAAGTGAAGAACTGGGTGGTGGTTTCAGAGGCTGTGAGAAGACAGAAATGATGAATTGCTAATCAGTTGTTGAAAACCATGATTATGCAAGGTAAATATGTTGGAAAGACCTGTAGTATAATTTTGCGCCTCTAGATCATACTACATTATGCATTTAAAATATGTTCCTAGGGTAAAAATGTTCTTATTCCGATAAAAAAATGAGGTGAGTAGTTTCCTTCACTTCCCAGTCTCCCTTTAAGTTTAAAATATTTCCTTAAATTATATTTCACTCTTTTTTATATATATTCATTTATTCATTAGTTACATTGTATTATATGACACAATTTCATAGGTACTGGGATTCCCCCCACCCCCTTCACCCCAAACCCTTCCCCCATGGTGAATTCCTTCACCTTGATGCATAACCACAGCTCAAGTTCCGTTGAGATTCCCTAATTAAAAGTTTACACCATACAGAGTCCGGCATCCCACTTGTCCAGTTCAAGTTCAACGGCCTCTTAGGGAGGCCCTCTCAGGTTTGAAGGCAGAGCCAGCAGAGCGTCACCTCGATCAATTAGAAGCGCCAACATACCATCAGCAACAGTCCAGGTATGATGAGGCTGGTGCAGAGTCCACTGATTGACATAGTCCATCTTAGAGTTTCCCCTTGTCCAGTTTTTCCGCTGGAAGCATAAAGCTGAGGTGGTTGATTGATCTACTCCATTTTCCATCTTTTCTTGGTTAATGCTTTGATTCCTCCATTTTGTTCAGGGGAATCCCCTAAAAAAACTTTGAGGCATTCCCAGTCCAGGCTCCTACATGTACTACTAGTAAGCACAGTGCCCGCCACAGTCCATCCGATCAGCTGGTGGTTTTACCCCCGGGTTGAAGTATGCTTTTATTCACCACCTTGTCTATTTTCCCCACTCCCCCATGTCTCCTACCGTCTGTATGCCACTTCCACTGATACCTGGCATCACACAGGGAAGAATCACAGGAGTCGATTTTATTCTGTAACTCTTTTTGGCATCAGCAGAACAACCGGTTCTCTATTCTGCTATCACCACCAACACCAATACCACTAGCAAGGCATTACATGAGAATGGAACAGGAAGAGAGAACGAAGACCTATATTATGCTATCGGATACCAATCATTGTTTTTGAGAATTTTCTACTCAAGGACATTTTCTGGGAAAATATATGCTTTCTTGCTGAGGAAAGAATTCATCTGAATTAATGGAAGTTGAGCAATTATTTTGGGAACAGCTGGTGGATTGATTATATTCTGCCCTACTTGTACTAACAGAGAGGAAAGAAAGCTGGAGGAAATGATTGTATTTTTACTCTATGTGTAGGATACTTGTAGCCTCGTGTTATTTAAACCAGCTGTGGTTGAAACAAATAGTAAATATCAGTACCTTTTTTATGAGATGAATGAATCAATGTGAAAGTCATATATATTTATGCTTCCCCTTGATGTGTTTGTCTGTAACGTTTAAATAAAATACGTACAGGGATGGCCGTCATTTTTTGTGGAAGACTGCTAGCATAATAATTGCACAGTGTAACAGTACCAGGAGGTGTCATAATTGCATTTGCTTGTTGCATTTGATGGCCACTTTCGGGCTTCAGTGTAGACATATTTTTTTTTTGTCTGGAATTGCTCATAAAAATGGCAATGATCCTTGGAGTGCTAAGAGAATTGGACTGGTTGAATGGTTTGTGTTTCATGCCAGGCATAACTTCAGGGCTGTGAAACACAGTTTTGTTTTGGTCTGATTAAGATTCTTGTTCTCATATAAGTAGTCTTCCTGATAATGGCTTTGTTTAGAGGCATGCATTACACAAACACACACATCAGCTTCCCATGCAGATTTTTTTTTGTATCTTCTTGCTATGTTTAACTGACAAGGAGGTTCCCTTGTCTTCTTCTTTCAGTCTTGATAATATGTATTATTATAATTGACTTGAAAGAGTCAGAGGAGAGACAGAGACATTTTTCATCTTTTAGTTAACTCCTCAAGTGGAAGCAGTGGCCTTACTGGGCCAGGTTGATATTAGGAGTCCAGAGCCTCCTTCGGGCGTCTCACGTGCATGACAGAGGCCCCAACACTTGGATCATACTCTGTTCCTCTCCCAGGCACATGAGCATGGAGCTGGACCACTATGGAGAAGCTGAGTCTCGAACCCCTATCCCTACGGGATGCCAGCATCACAAGCGGAGGCTTAACTTGCTATGCAGAGATTCCTGAGGCAGGTGCTGTGGTGTGTTGGATAAAGATGCTGCCTGAGACATCAGTGTCCCTTATGGGCATCTGTTCCTGCCCTGGATGCTTCACTTTGAAACCAGATCCCTGATAATGGTCGGGGAAACCAGTGGAATATGGTTCAAGTGCTTGGGTCCCTGCCACCCGTGTGGGAGATCCAGGTGATGCTCCTGGCTCCTGCCTTCCACCTGGCTCTGCTCTGGACGTTGTAGCCATTTAGGGAGAGAACCAATAAATGGAAGATCTCACACTCTCCCCTGTACTCTCACTTCCAAACCAAATTAAGTAAATCTTTAAAAATCTTTTGAAGTTTAACTAACACAGAAAAAAATTGTACGTATTTACAGAATACAATGTCATGTGATTAGATGCATTCATCTTCTCAAATATTTAAGATTTTTTTTGTAATATAAATACAGAGTCATTTTTCTAGTTTTTAAAGAGAAATATACTGGGCCCAGTGCAGTAGCCTAGTGGCTAAAGTCCTTAACTTACACACACCAGGATCCCATACGGGCACCAGTTCTAATCCCGGCAGCCCCGCTTCCCATTCAGCTTCCTACTTATGGCTTGGGAAAGCAGTGAGAATGTCCCAGAACCTTGGGAACCTGCACCAACATGGGTGACCTGAGGAAGTTCCTGGCTCCTGGCTTCATATCAGCTTCGCTCTGGCCATTGTGGCCACTTGGGGAGTGAATCATCAGATGGAAGATCCTCCTCTCTGTCTCTCCTCTTCCCTGTATATCTGACTTTCCAATAAAAATAAATATAAATCTTTAAAAACAAGAGATGGAAATATATGGTATGCTATCGTTGTTTATAGCCATAACTTTGGACTCTTTTGATCCTATCTCATGGATTTTTGAAACCATGATTTTCATCTACTTCACACAGAGCTAGAAATGCTTTCATGGTGACCTTTTGCCTACCGTATGTATTCATTCATTAAGGAGATTTTCTGAGTGTATGCTATGTACCTAGCTCTGTTCTGGCTCTTGAAGATAGTGGTGAACAGAGCAGACAAAATGACAAGCAAAATAGATAAACTCTTCCTTCCTGAGTCAATTTCAATAGGGAGGTAGATTCTGAACAATATAAATAGCAAATTGATACTGATATTGGTAGAAAAGTAAAGGGACTTTTTTGCAAAGACCTCGAGACAGTGAGCAAAGAGCCATGTGTATAGTTCAAGGAGGATTATTTTGGCCAAAGAAATGGCCAGTGAAAACAGCCTGTGACAGGGAAATTTCTGGTGTATTTGAAGACAGTGAAGATGGGTGGGGCTGGAACAAAATAGAGAAGGAAAACAATTAACAGGAAATGAGAAAGAGGCAGTGGCTATGGGACAGGCTGGGATTCAGTCTCTTCTTAATTTGAGAGGAACTTTACCTAGGAAAAAGTAGGGATTCAATTTCCACTTTTAGAAATATTACTCATGCCAGGAACACGCCATGCCTACCAGGAACCAAGTCGCATTTCTTCCCATTAGCACTGTGGGGTTTCTTGCTTTTCTTGCCTTAATGGAAACACAGAGGAATGCTTGCCTGGTACTGTGTCTACATTTCCCACTGGACATTCATCCTTGAGCAGCTGTAATTTCTTGTTGTTCTGGCACTACTTCGTGTCCACGAAACAAGAAGCCTTTTCTTCTCCTGGGAATTACTGTAGGAATAGTTATTATTGCTTTTACTATTATTGTTTAGTCTTTTGACATACTAAAATGGCTGTTTTGGAGTCATGGGTTATGGCTTGGTGACAAATCTCAATTTCATATTTGAGGTCATATATGTAGTGAATGATTGCGGGTGGAATTTAGTGCTGAGTACAGGTGACCTAATCTTTCATTTTACTGGAAGACATGGCTTAGGTAGCTCCTACAGCATATGAAAGTTCTGAAAGGAAAAGCTGAAACATTGGGAGGTTTTGCCTGTGGAAGCAATTTCCCCGGACGAGTCTCAACTATCCATACTGCTGCTGGAGTTTTTCCCACTGTCATTTAATCATTCTATGTGTTGGGTATATGTTTTTTCCTTTTTTAAAGGGTTTATTTAATTGCTTGAAGTCAATGTTTGAGAAGAGAGAGAGAAAGAGAGAGAGAAGGAGAGAGAGAGAGAGAGAGAGAGAGAGAGAGAGAGAGAGAGAGAGAGAGAAGCAGAGAGGGAAATCATCCATTCACTGTTCACTTCCCAAATGGTGTCAATGGGCAGAACTGGGCTGAGTTGAATTCCAGGATGATCCAGGTACTACTTCCATGCCTCTCATGTCAGTTCAGGGGCCCAACTATGTGGGTCATCACCATTGCTTTTCCAAGACCATTCTTAGGGAACTGGATTGGAATTAGAACAGGCAGGGCACTAACCAGAAACCCGTATTGGGATGCTGGCATAGCAGGTAGCATCTTTACCTCCTACACAATGCGTGTCTAGGTATGTGTGCTTGTAAAACATAAGCACCTCAAAGAAAAGAACCAAGACTATTTTATAGACAAATCATTCTGTTGACATGTTTAACATGATGCCAGGATCATGGTAGGCATTCAAAAATGTTTATTGAATGAATGAATGAATTCAATGTATTGCATTACTTTTCTGATTTCCATATCCCTCCAAAATTTTCACCCTTGGAACCTAATTTAAGACATTTTTGTTTGGCTTCTTGAGCAAATTAGGTGACTCTTAGAACAGGATAAGCCTGAGATAAATAAGAAACTGGCAAGCGGTAATGCCACTGTGCTATGCATTGGCAGCTGTGATATCTCTTAACATCCCGTGGAGGTAATTGATCCACCTGAACCAGATCAATAGCCTACCATGTGCCTAGGGGAAAAAATACAATAAAAAGAAACTACCAAATATCTAGCAACTTAGAATATTGTTTTAATATTTAATGCTTAACTCTTTTCAAAGCCAGCATTGGCAGGTTAAAGCCACCCCTTGCGACACTGGCATCCCATGTTGAAGTACCCGTTTGAGTCCCAGCTGCTTAGCTTCCCAACCAGCTCATTACTCACACACCTGGGCAAGAAGAAGAAAATGTTTCACATGCTTGGGCTCTTGTCACCATGTGGGAGACCAGGATGCAATTTCAGGCTCCTGCCTGTGGCCTGGTCCAGCCCTAAATGTTTCACCCATTTTGGGAGTAACTCAGCAGAGAACACACAGATCTTTCTGTCTCTTTCTGCCACTCTGCCTTTCAGATGAATAAAGTGAATCTTTTTAAAAAAAGAAACTTAAAAACATTTTTTTTTTCAGAGTTGAAGTCTCAGGTTCCCCTCATTTCTCCTTCCCTACTTAGTGTTAACAGGTTGGGTTTGGCATCAAGCAGAGGTGGGTGTGGGCCTGGTGCAGTAGCCTAGTGACTAAATCCTCACCTTGTAAGCTCCGGGATCCCATATGGGTGCCGGTTCGTGTCCTGATTGCTCCACTTCTCATCCAGCTCTGTGCTTGCAGCCTGGGAAAACAGCAGAGGATGGCCCAAAGCCGTGGGACCCTGCAGCCACATAGGAGACCTGGATAAAGCTCCTGGCTCCTGGCTTTGGGTCAGCTCAGCTCTAATCATGGCCTGTTGGGAGTGAACCAGAGGGTGGAAGATCTTTCTGTCTTTCTTTCTCTCTGTAAATCTGCCTTTCCAATAAAAATAAATAAAATCTTAACAACAACAACAAAAGAAGTGGATCTGAATGACTAACTCACAGCTAAGGTTAAGTGAACTAACGTAATAGTAAATGCCATCTTAGAATTTGACAGGTAGAAATCCCTTGAGAACGGTGTATATCTCTTTCTTCAAAAACCTCTTTGTTCCTATGATTTACTGAACCGAATGTTCTTTTGGATATTTATTACTGAAAGGCTTAGAGTTCCACATGAAAGTTAAGGCAATGTGGGAGCTGAGGTGGATAAAAAAGAAAACAGTGAGCAAAAACGAAGCAAGTGTGAGCAAAGTTACAACCACAAGTGTTAGGAGAGCCATGGCTCAGGTGTGATAGGATATTTTAAATTGCTTTTTAATATTACTTCTTATTTCTAATCTTTCATCTTTCTAGCTGATTGTCAGACTATATCCAGTTTTTTCCTTCATTGGTTCCTGGATTTCTTAGCCCAATACATCTACCCAAGTCCATACTATCATTCTTCAGCAGTTCTTATTTTTGCTAACTTTATCATGTTGTTTATTATTTTGTTTCTTTTGTAAAATGTCTATTTTTTACTTTAAAAGCTGACACGCACACACATATGGCCAGAGAGCAAGCGAGTGCTCCCATGCCTTAATTCACTCCTCAGATGCCTGGAACAGCTGCTGCCTGACCAGGCTGAAGCCAGAAACTCCGTCCAGATCTCCTGTGAGCAGCAGGAACTTAAGTGCTTCAGCCGTCATCTGCTGCCCTCCAGCAGTATCAGGGTCCAAATGAAAAGGTAAACCCGACCCCAGGCAGTTGACTATGGCATGTGAGCTCTCTAAGAAGCCATGGGCCCTGCTACACCAGAGCATCAGCCCCTCTTCATTGTTTTTCTAGAAATATCATGTTTTTTCTCGTCTTTATTGATTCCACAACGTCCTTGCCTATTGAAATTCTACTCTGTCTTAGCTCCAAGACGCTGACTTTTTCCAAGAAGTGGGCTCCATTTCTCTAGGTAGACCAATTGATTTGTTTCTCACTCCTATGGAATGTATTATAAACCTTGATTACTATACTTATCTTTTCTGGCCTATATTACTGTATCACATATGGTCATTTATCATCGGAATCACTGAAGTATTTGAAGGGAAACAAAAAATATAATAAAGCATGAAAATAGTCATTGATTAACTGACTCTTAAACATTCCCTCCATCTATCATAGGCGCTTTCCACTCATCGTCATCCTCATCTTTGACAGTTTCCTTTGCACTTGGATGCTCTAAAAATGCCATGATATGTTTAACATATTATGTAAATAGCCTCTGAAATGTCAAAAACCACACAAGGTGTTGGAAGTTACAGTGTCCAGCTCAACATTAGCATCCTGCAAAAACTCTTGAAAAGTATAAAAGTAACAGGTTAATAAGGGTGATGACAAGAACATCAAATGAGAATAATTTACATACTCAAGCAAAGTTGATGAAGTACCCTAACAAGTTTACAAAAGGAAAGAGTGTTATAAAAACTCAAATGGAAAGTGAAGATTACCTTACAGGGTATTCTGTGGACTAATTTGCATGTTAAAAAACCTACAATTTATAATTTATTCTTCATTGCATTGTAACCTGTATTTTGTTAGGTATGAGATATGATAGACATTTTTTTTCTTGAAACTGGAGTTTAATTTTTTCTAAAAAATTGATGTTGCTTATGTGTTTGAAGCAGGTTACACACACACACACACACACACACACACACGGGAAGGAACAAAGTTCTTCTGTCTTCTGATTCACTTCCCACACGGCTGCAAGTACTAAGAGCTAAGTCAGGCTGAAATTGGGAGCTCCCTTTGGGTCTCTGTGTGGGTGGCAGGGGCCCGAGAACTGGGCCATTGTCCGCTGCCTTCCCAGGTTCGCTGTCATGGAGCTGGATCAGGACGTGAAGCAGCACCCACGTGGAATGTCTGTGTTGCAGGTGGAAGTGTTGCCCACTGTGCCGGAACATCAATCTTCCCATTCAGCTTTTAAGGATGATAATCCGGGTAAGTTAAAACTTTTAAAATTGTATTAATTATTATGAACATTTATTGTCTGCCTTAGGAAACTCTTTTCTAGGCAACAAATGTCTTGGGAAGATGTGCTGTAACTCTTTGTAACATTTGAACACTTTCAGGAAATCGTCTCTGGAAACAAGTATGATGTGTTCAGCAGGCAGCAGGATGCCTTGCGCATCACGGCTCACGTGGCATCCTCCGTGACCCAGGCACTGACCCCAGCCTCTTATAAACTCACTCAGTCACCGATGCAGCTTTAAGGCAGGTATTATTATCGCCTTTATTTTGTAAACGTGAAAAGTGAACCACAGAAAGGTTAAATAAGCTTTGCGGTTACATTCATTATTTGAAATTGAATTTGAAATTAAACCAAGTGGACACTTCATGTCTTGTTTGGAGTTCTTTGATTCTGTATAATAGCATCATTGTATTGTTTTTCTTAAGAAAGTCTTGATAACCTTTGTTATGAATCTGGTCATTTAGATAGATCTTCCTCCTGTATCCTTTAGTGCCCAGTATTCAGGAGACTTAACCTCTTCACTTGAGGAGTTCCAAGAAGACCTGTGATACATTTGGGGTGAATTGGGTGGAGTGTGCAAGATAAACCAAGGCTTACTTGGAGAAGTCATTTCTGGGAACAAGGCAGACACTAAAGCTAAGGAGACTCTTAAATTGTTTTCATTTTTGGGGGGAGGGTGGCGGCAAGGTAGCTTGGTGGCTAAAGTCCTCACCTTGCACTTGCCAAGATCCCTTACTGGTGCCGGTTCTATTCCTGGCAGCTCTGCTTCCCATCCAGCTCTCTGCTTGTGGCCTGGGAAAGCAGTTGAGGATGGCCCAAAGCCTTGGAACCATGTACCTCCTGGAGGAGGCTCTTGGCTCCTGGCTTCAACTCAGCTTAGCTCCGGCCATTGCAGCTGCTTGGGGAATGAATCATCAGATGGAGGATCTTCCGCCCTGTCTCCTCCTCTCTGTATATCTGACTTTCCAATAAGAATTAAAACACAAATCTTTAAAAACATTTTCATTTTTCATGTATAAGCAGCCACACTGGATTTTTCACTCTAAATTTTTACTCTAAGTACTCTGGGATATTCTCAAAAGGTCAAGTTTCTCTCACTATCACTAAGGTATCTCTTAAATTTTTTTTTTTTCTTTTATTCCAAAGAACAACTTAAGCTTGTTTTCTTTTTCCTGGTGTTTGCTTCACTCACTCATTGTCTACTGTCTCTCTTAAGTGCAATATCTCCAGCACTCAGACGATGCCATGGTCCCCTACTCCAGGGTCTTTCTTCGCTCATCTTCATCGTCGCTCTAGCCCTGTTCCAGTGCTTGGCAATGGGGTTGCACAGAAGCTATTAGTACACCTGCCATTCTCATCAGAAAACACGGGATATGCAAAACTTTGGAGTGTAGACACTGAAATGCAAAGACATGAATGCATAGTCACCCAAGACGCCTTTATTCCTCTGAAATTTCTCTCCTAAAATTATTCATTATCAGACCAGGAATCCAGACAGGAGGAACTAAGAGTCTTCCCTGGCGGCCAGGGTTACCTGACATCCCACTTTGAACACTGACTAAGGACTATGGGTTCTGATGGATGGGCAGATACCTGGTTTGGCAAAGGATTGCAAGATTTTGCTGTAGCATCTTTCTAGAAGTTAATCTTCAAACACAGTGATGGCTGCAGGCATTCTATTGCAGAGAGGGAGAGAGGTTTTTAACTTGTCAGAAAAATATTTCCCTTCAGGAGAAAGGCAATAATTAATAGATGATAAAATCTTGTCAGAGCACTTCCCCAGAGCCTGGGAAAAGCACTGTCAGGGAATGAGGGGGCTGTAAATCCTGCTCCCTGCCTGATTCAGTCTCAGCATCCATCTGTGGGTGCTGGTCCCTGTCCTAGAACTTTGCTTCAGGGCCTCAACCCCCATACACTGACTTAGGCCAATTCCACAATGGCTGAGAGGTGCACCCATAGGGCTTTGATATCTCATCGTGTGGACAGTTGGTTTGCTCTAGAAGAGCTTCTGTCTCCCTTTTATCATCAGCAGGTGAGGGCTGACGGTGTGATAGGCTTGGTGCTGAGCACAGCGGAGGACACAGTCATCATTACACAACCTTTGGCTAAGTAGGAGGGTAGGGCTGCGCCTTTATGAATCTATTGTAGATTTTGTTGCTAAGGAGAACCGATCTTTAATTTCTCTTTTCACTTTAAGTACAATGAACTCACTGAGTGGCTTGAAATATTCTAGGGATGATTTTGCAATGTTGAGGTTTCCTGAGGGGAATGGGTGGGTTATATGTGTCTGTGAACTTTCAGGCTGATTTTAGTCAACCTCCTGGTCGTTAGAACACCACTAGGGAGACTGAAAATGTGTTTCTGAAATCTGGCAGAAATTCCAGGCAGCAGATCCCAGGAAAGCCTGAACTCTTGTGCTGGGCTCAAATCCTGTATGTGCAAGTTACTAAGCATAGGACTTGGAGAAGGCTCTTTGAGCTTCGCTTGCCAGCAGAAACAGAATTATTAGAGTAATTACTTCCTGAGACTGTAGAAGGGTTGTGCTGTGCATAAGGTGCTTCACGTAAGGCGTGTCCCCAAGGTGGCAATAATGACGGTAGCGAGTGTAGCAGCCTCACCTACCTACTCCACTACAAAGTCAGATATGCAAGAAGATGACGAGTCTGGCTTGTACCCACTTTCTTCATTTAGTATCTCGAACAATCATGTCTATACATTATTATAGTTTTTCCTGAATTTATTTTTTCTCCTACCTGGGTGATCAAGATTTCTAATATCTAATAACAACGACATAAGGGAGGAGTTCTACAATATCTGGTGAAAATGGCTGAAATTCTTTCTTATTGTGTTAATACAAATTGATAAAACACAGGAAAAAAACATTTAAAATCCCTCATCTCTTAGCTAAGTTCCAGATTTTGGCTAAAGTTTGTTTGCTGTGATTCTATGGTTAACCATGAGATTTTATTGAAAAAGTGTGGAATTAAAAGCCAAGCTCTCTGAGGCAGAGCTGCAAAGAATGTTTGAGAGGATTGAAAATCCTCATTGGTTGAAGGTAGAAGTTCTGGCAGCTTTTATCTTATTTCATTTTGTTGTTGTTGTTTTTGTACAGTGGATAGGCTATTTCCTGCCTCTAAAATGTATTTACTTTTGAAAAATAAAGTTTTTCTGCTTCTAGTTAATTATCAAACTGATGGGGAAGGCAAGCCTGTCTTTAATTGTTCTGGGAAGAGAGCTGGTGATGTTAAAATAAAAAAGCAGGTTTCCAAGTGCTTCTTGAGTTCTTTCACCCTTCATGTGGGTTCAGGTCTTTGTCCAAATGGCAACCTCATCCAAGAATTGCTGATTGTTTTTTTTGAGAACTTAATCTTAAATAGCTTTTATCATCTCTTTCTCTCCTCTAAACTGGGATTCATTTTCCATACCACTTACTTTTCCCAAAGATAAAACAAATTAATTTTTTTTAAAGATTTATTCATTTTTTTATTACAGTCAGATATACACAGAGGAGGAGAGACAGAGAGGAAGATCTTCTGTCCGATGATTCACTCCCCAAGTGAGCCGCAACGGGCCGATGCACGCCGATCCGAAGCCGGGAACCAGGAACCTCTTCCGGGTCTCCCACGCGGGTGCAGTGTCCCAATGCATTGGGCCGTCCTCAACTGCTTTCTCAGGCCACAAGCAGGGAGCTGGATGGGAAGTGGAGCTGCCGGGATTAGAACCGGCGCCCATATGGGATCCCGGGGCGTTGAAGGCGAGGACTTTAGCCACTAAGTCACGCCGCCGGGCCCAAAACAAATTAATTTTTAATCATCACGTATCCTCCCTCACGTAACTCTCTGCCAATAACCACAGGTGTAACAGGGCATGGGTTTTTTCCTTTCACCTTTACCAGTTCGAGGCCAGTATTTGGAACAGTTCTTCTCACATATTCAATATCAGTGTCATCTCTTATGCAACTAATCAAATAAATATATTCACCGAAAGGAAGAGTGGCAGGGTAGAAAAAAACTGAACAGCAAATGAAGGAACAGTTTTGGCTGCTGGCTGTGTTTGTTCTCTGAGATTCATGTCTGTAGGTGAGCAGACTAATTTTATCAGCTTTAGTTTCTTCACTCATAAAAATAAGAACAATATCCACCTTGCAGGGATGTTATAATATTTAAATGAGAAGCATATGTGAAAATACTTTATATTCTTATAAATAATACTATTGCAATGTTACTATTACTGCTCACTGACTAGTAATTATAATTGTTGAGTAATAATTGTAGCATTTATAGTCAGAAAGACAATACTTGATGTGTGGCAGTTAGCCAGTTTAATATGACTTTTTCTGTTTTTTTCTGTTCTCAGAAGTTACAGATTCATTGCACTCAATCTTACATTTTGATAATTCACGCGTGAGTCATCTTTAATACAAATATTCATCTGAGTTTAATTATCATCTAAGAAATGCTGCTCAAAAAAGGAAATGAAATTGTTCTGGAAGTTTCTGGGTAAGGAAATTTTAAAAATACTCAGCACAATGTTAGTTAATATCAGTAAAAACTGATTTGCTTCAAATTCTAGAAAAGAGAATTTGGAGATGATAGCATATTTTTTTGCAAAATTTTAATAATTATTGCAAGTTTAAATTTTATTTTGACATCAAATATTAGCTGTCAACAAAATGTTATACAACAAATTCTTTATATCTATTTCTAATTTTCACAAATAATGATGTATCCGTCCTATGCATACTACCATTCATAAATGATCTGTTTTGAGTCTTGAGACGTATCCAACGCTTTAGACATGTATATACTTGTTAGTAGTTGTATTCTTGGATACATCTTAAAAGAGCTGATTATGGTCATAGATAAAGATTTATATATAAAATAATTGACTGCAATTTTTATTATAAAGACAAAGTTAAAGGAAATTAATTATATTGTAGTTTGCTTATAAAAGTATTATAAATTTAAAAAATGTGAAGGTTTATTGTCAAGAGAAGTATTCATGATATAGTGTTAAATGAAAATAATCAGTTATGTATATGTGAGTGTGTGTATTATATATTCCTTTTTAATGGGAATCTAAAATTAGAATAATTCAAATATGGCTTTATTGTTGACCAGTTACTTCCTTCATACACATTCTGTTGGATGATCCTTTCCTGTCACTAATCAAATCTAGGATAATGCCTCAGTTTTTTCTGTTGTTTTTTTTTCCTGTTATGACAATGGGTTTCATAATTATATTTCATTTTCTGGCATAAAATATCCTAACCAAAATGTGAAGTTTGTGGCCAATTCAAAGTTGTTCACTTTATGACCCCCACGTGTCAGCTGACGCTTGCGACAGGGCAGGGGGGCGGTGATCTGTGTTTCCAGTCTTCATTCTCCCTCTTCTTTGCTGGATCTGGTTCCATTAGCGCTGCTCAGAGACAAGGGACTTTATAAAAACAGGAATGACAGTCTTATCCCACTGGTGCCTAAGTAGCAGATATCCCTTGTCTGACTTTATACATAACTGGAAAGAGTTACTGAGAGGAAGTGAAAGAGAGATCTTCCATCCACTGCTTTACTCCATAAAGATTGAACGGTTATAGCTGGGCTAATCTGAAGCTGAGAGCAGAGAGCTTCTTTTGGGTCTCCACGTGGGGTGAAGGGAACCTGAGCTGTCTTCCTCTGTTTTCTCAGGTCCTAAGCAGGGAGTTGGGTCAGAAGTGCAGCAGCTGGGACTTTAATCCCTGTGGGATGCTGGTGCCACAGGCAGCCTGTTGTCTGTGACCACACCATTTTCCATTGGCTGACTCTACTTGAGTACAGACATGAATTCTTTGGAGAGTCTGAAAACTGCCCACATTGTGTGGTTCCTTGCTACAGCAGTGTGTTCAACTGTTTTCTCAACAGCGACCACTTTCAGTTCACCCTTGGTGATGCATCCCATGGCTTTGTACACTGGGTTCTTTTTCCAGAGCAACTTTAAAATTTCTTGAGCCTACCTATTTATTATGGCCTCCAGTTGGAACATAGAAAATTTGTACTTTCTAACTACACCAAAACTGTGCATTTTAGTCTTAATCCAAGATTGCGCAGCAATGCTGCTCTCTTTATTTCTTCACTGAGAAGTGACACTGACCAGCCTTTAGTATATTCCAGGTGATCAGCTGCAATCAATATTTTTGTTCATGTATTATTATCTCAATGCTATGGATATTTCAAATTCTTCTAAGAACTCTCAGATGCATGTTGAAGTTTTACTGTTTACACTCCATCAGCCACGAGAGATTTAACCACATCATGGACAAGCAAGCTAGAACAACATGGAGGGGATGGAATTCATAAGGAGAGATTTGAGTTTATGGGAAAGAAAGGAGGATTTGTAGAGTTAGTGTAGTTCTGTTTCTAGGGTAGGCTGACGAATTTGTAGTTCTGAAAACAAACAATCAAACAAACAAACAAACATCTTACTAGATGTAGAAAAAAGGTGGTCTGAAATATATGTGAAAACAGAGTTGCAATTTTTATGTGTATTTTATGTGCAGCAGAGAAAACTGATGTTTGATTTCTTGTCTAAGCCTAACATGGAATAGTTTACTTCAGATCATCAAAATGGGGATATTTTGAAAAAGTATGTGTTAAAGCTCAACATTAGTGAATGTTAAAAATGTATTCATAGTTCCAAGTGACTAATAATTTATCCATTCTTTGCCATATAAGTAAAGATTATATGATTTTTAAAAATGTATTTATTTTATTATTTTATGATATAGTTTCATAGGCTCTGGGATTTCCCTTCTCCCTTCTCCAAATCTCCTCCCTCCCCTATTGGTTTTCCCCATATTATTACAATAGCATGGTCCTTAATAAGCTGTCATAAGTCCATCATTCTGCTATTTAAGTGTATGCTGACATTGTAGGTATGGAAAATGGTAGAGTCCAATGTCTTACTGTCAAGATATAGTTAACAGTTTCTTTAGGAGTCCATCTTTGATTTGGAAGTAGAGGTGCATACTGCATTGTATTTTCACATCTGGATATAATAGTCTCTATTACACAGTTAGTATATATCCCCTTAAATGAAAAGCCATAAGACAAAATTAGCAGGGAGAAAGTTAGGAAACTTACAACAACATGAAATTAAATCAGATGCTTCTGAATGATCGATGTGTCACTAATGAAATGAGAAAGAAAATCAAGAACCTTCCTGAAGAAAATGATACTGCTGTATGACCCATGAGTCAAAGAAGAAATTAAGAAAGATACTTTTTTCAAGAAATGAAAATAAAAGCAATATTATAAATTATATAATATTTAAGTAAGGTTTATTGTTCTTTGGGGATATCTGTGAGCCATTTGGCTTTCAAGATATTCATGTGTTTTTATATTTTTCGTATAGTGGATTTCATGTTTATCTACATAAACATTTAGCAGCTGTTTATTAAAATATTCAGAAAGGCTATCTCTCATTGTGTTTCAAATGTACTTGTTAGTAGCTTGTTGCTTTGCTTCACTTTGATTAAGGCTTTGAACTCGCATGCACATTAGTGGGGACAATATGCAGCAAAAAGTTGGACTCTCTAGGGAAGGGAGAGCTACCCTATAGCTAGCATTCATTATCCTCATGAATTTACCAGTAGCTAAACATCAGTTCTGCTGTCTTCCAAAGTGGTTGGCACACTGAAAACTAACTTTCTGTTAAATAATTAAAGTAGCATGCTAATTTATGAATTTATAAAAGAAATATACAAGTTATCTAGTCCATATCTAGTGGAAAATTTTAAGTACCGATTCTTCTTATTCTTAAACCAAGGGTAGCCACAACTCTACGCTCAAGGAACAGGTTTAGCTAGAGACCTAGGTTGGCCTGGTAAGCACAAAGTGTATTCCGTTTAGGCATTCGGTGTAGTCATCAAACTTATATCCACATGGAGACAGATTTGAGGGTAAAAGCAGGGAGGTACAAATGGTGAAATTTTAGGTCTACACAAATCCAAAGTGACTGAGGAAATGGAATGTGCGATTTCCTTTTCTAAGTAATCCTGAGCTTCCGGATTCTTTCTTGGACGCCTTGGACAGAAGTGTGCTCCCTTGCACATATACAATAGAGTGAATGGCCTCCAATATGCTCAGGGTAAAATCACATTTAAAAATAAAAATGGAACTCAACTAAGCCTGTGGTGATACATTAAGCTTTGGCTTAGCTACTTTTGAAGGCCCCACTGTGGATTTCCTCACATTTGAGCCAACAATTCAATTTATCTATTATGTGCTTATTAGTGGGTGAAAATTTCTCACGTTCTGTTTTCTTTTTATTTTTACGATTGGTTTATTTTTATGGGAAAGTCAGATATATAGAGAGGAGGAGAGACAGAGCACAAGATCTTCCATCCACTGATTCACTCCCTAAGTGGCCACAACAATTAGAGCTAAGCCAATCCAAAGCCAGGAGCCAGGAGCCTCTTCTTGGTCTCCCACATGGGTAGAAAATCTTAATGCTTTGGGCCATTCTTGACTGCTGTCCCAGGCAACAAGCAGGGAGCTGGATGGGAATCAGGGCAGCCGGGTCATGAACCAGCGCCCAAATGGGATGCAGTGCATACAAGGTAAGGACTTTAGCTACTAGGTTACTTTACTGATTCAGGGATCTACAATTTTCACAAAACAATAAATGAGAATCAAATTACAACTCTAAAGACTTGTCTCAAAAATCCCCACCACTTTTCTCTTCCAATTCGTTTAATTCTGACATTTTGCTTCAACCTAAGAACCTATTTTTTATGTTCTTTCTTTTTGTAAAAACATAGTTTTAAAATATTTTAGCTCGTTATTCATATTCTCCACAGGAAAAGGATAGTGGGAGCCTGGATTTGTATCCAAAAATCTTGAATCTTTCCCTCTTTGCTCCTGGTCTTCCGTCGTTGGTTCAGCATATTTTCTCTCTTCTGTAACACTAGTTGGTTAAGTCTAGGACCAGTCATTCCCATTCCTTAGAGAATGAGAGGCGGGGGGAGGGCAATGCAGAAATGGGGCTAGAAAGCTAGAAAGCTCTAAAAATTCTTGTAAGTGGAAGGCTGAGAGCAGTGCCTGGCCAATATGCTGCAGCCCTGAAGGTCATTCTTCCTCAAAAGTAATTTGGCATCTCTCCACGCAGTGCTGTGATATGTTAATCTTAGAGTTAAACTCTCCAAGGGCAATGCTATTTTCCTTTGTTTACAAGTCTTGGGGGTGATGATGAGGGATGAGGCCATGAGGCCAGAGATGAAGGAAATGACAAGCTCTAAGAGCCAGTGAAAGCTCCGAGCAAGCCAGTGGCCTATTGTCCTTTTCAGGCTAGGGTGACTTGTTCTGTTTTAATTTGTGCTGTTAGTCACAGTCTCTCACTGGCACACATGACCCCAGCATCAAATATGGCCCTACTAACGCAGGGTCAGCACCATTACGTGTGCATATGAAAGCGAGTACTTGCATTACCATATTTTCCATATCTATATTTAGGGTCTAAAGTGCTCAGGAAAATTACCATTCATTTCAGGGTGGAGACAGTATGCTTGGTATGTGTATAAGTGAACTGGAGCTATCTATAACATCTCTTCTCCACTTTATGTTGCTACACAGTTACCTGCCAAGGCAATCAGCTCTTATTTTATAAATACGTACCTGTCTTATTCAGCATTTTTGAGATGTTCACATGATAACGTATATGTAGTTGTGGTTGAGTCTCAGACACAGGTCCAGCTTTTTATGATAGAGTGATCTTTGTGTGGATGAAGCCAGGATTTGAAAGGTCTGTTTCCATTTTAAATACTATTTTAGAATGTGAACAGATTGAATGTGTCTCTCTTTTTTAACTTACAAAGACAAACCTGGTCAAATGAGGCACATAGTTTATGATCTCTTGAAACCCTGGACAATTTTTCAGGATTCTGGTCCCTCTACTCATTTGGTAGTCTCACGTCCTGATGCCTTTGGCCTGAGATGTTCTTCAGCCCTTAGCTCATTGAGGTAGACATGTTGCTGGACACTTTTCTTCTATCTGCTCTAATTTCCACATCTATTCACAGGTCTAATTTCTTTTTTTTAATTTATTAATTTTTGTTGGAAAGGCAGATGCAATTTACAAAGAGAAAGATAGGGAGGAAAAATCTTTAATTCCCTGCTTCACACCCGAATTGACCAGAGTTGAGTTGATCTGAATCCAGGAACCTGGAGCTTCTTCCTGGTCTCCCACAAGACTGCAGCGTTCCAAGGCTTTGGGTCATCTTTGACTGCTTTCCTGGGTAATTAGCAGGGACCTGGATAGGAAATGGAGCAGCTGGGACACAAACTGGCACCCATATGTAATCACATCACTTGCAGGGTGAGGATTTAGCCATTGAGCCATTGCAACAGGCCCAACGTGTCTGATTTCTGTCATTGTCTTGCTAGTGTTTGATTCTTGCTAATTTTTGTAAGATGGCTAGTATTTCACATCAGATATTTCCAGAGGGAGTGCAGACATTCCCCTCATGCTCTCTTGTCCTGTAAATACCCCCCTCAACCTCTCAGTTTAGAACAGCACGTTTTGGAAGTGGAAAGATGCTGGGGGGCAAAAGTGTTGAGTGAGGGGACTTTGTAGCAGACTGAGGTGAGATGAAAGCTCTTTGAAGGAAAGGAACTCTGACAATGGTTAGTGTCAGATGTAGATGCTCCTTAAGCTGAGAAAGTGGATCTAAAATTGGTGTTTTCTTGGTTTATGTCTTTGAACACTTAGTATTATGCATATCAGTTTTGTACATATGTTGCTGAACTATTTTATGACTATGAGAATACTGCATAAAGTATGCGGAAAATGAAGTTAAATGGTAGCTTCAATTTGGTGCAAGAAATTTGGAATGCATGTATAGCCTTTCCAAAATATACATTTTCATGGATTTTTAAAGGTATGCTCTTATATATTTAATTTTTCTGATAGGTGTCTCAAAGGCTACTTTATATTTTGTAGAGAAGAGAACATTGAACAGTTTGGAGGGATGACACTACTGTTTGTTTATCCAGTTTGTACGTGCTGTTTGTACATGCTGGATAATGTTTTTTTTTTTTCTTTATTTTTGACATTCTTTACATGGTTAATTAGGGCATAAAGGTTCAAGGGCTACAGGAAAGTGGGTAAGATTATTATTTCCACATTCTCTCTCTTTTTTTTCTGTACTATGTGCCGGATAATGTTGAAAGTCCTTGATATCTTGTTTGTTCCTGCATGATGGATCTTATCTCCTTTACAGATGATGACAATGAAGAGTGAACTTAAAGTAACTAGTTGGAGGACACGTGAACTGTAGCACAGAATGTTGAGACGTGATTTAGGCTTTTTTTTGGGAGGGGTGAAATTTATTTGTTTTTATTTTAAAGGCATATTTCATAGAAATAAAAGAGAGAGAGAGAAAGAGAGAAAGAGAGAGAGAGAGAGAGAGAATATCTTCCCTCCAATGATTCACTCCCCATATGGTCACAATGACCAGAACTGAGATGATCTGAAACCAGGAGTCAGGAACTTTTTCTTGGTCTCCCACATGACTGCAGGGCTCAAGGACTTGAGCAATCCTCTGCTGCTTTTCCAGACCATAAGCAGAGGCCTGGTTTAGAACTGGAGTAGAACACAAACCAGCACCACAGAGCAAAGAATTAACTTGCTGCACCACTACGCCAGCCCCAATTTGAACATTTTAAAATTTTTATTTTAAATTTTGAATTTTATCATACAATTCCACATAGTCTGATTTATATTTTTATGACCCCAAGCTCAATGCTGCCATGATATTTAGGCATTAGACTCCCTGTGAATTGTTTATTTGCATGAGAGACACAAACACACACAGAGAAATGGTCTTACTTTCTGATTCATTCCAAGTATAACTCCAGTGATCAAGACTGGATTGTGCAGAGCCTGGAGCTGAGCACTCAGTTCAGGTATTCCGTGTGGGTGGTGAATCCAATCAGTTAAACCATTACTGCTCCCTCCTAGTTGGAGTGAGGAGCCAGAGCAAGGCAACCAGACTCAGGTACTCATACAATATAATGCATGAGCATCTACCTACCAGCCCGAATGTCTATTCCAGTCTCTGTGTCTTTTTGTTTTGTTTTAATTAATTTTATTAATTTATATAAAGTGAAGACATTCAGCATACTCCATCATAAAGGTTTAGAAGCATCGTGACAGCTCCATACCACACTTTTTTTTTATTAATTACATTGCATTATGTGACACAGTTTTATAGGTACTGGGATTCCCCCCCACCCTTCCATCCTTTTCAATCTCCGCCCTTTATCCCGTTGATTTTATAATGATATAACTAATATGTCTTCTTTCTATCTCTCTTTTAAAATTTTTTTTATTTTTATTGATACAGTTCTTTAGGCTCAGGAATTTTTCCTTCTGCCTCCCTCACACCCTGCTCCCCAGGGTTTTCCGCTGTATTGTAACAATAATTTAGTTTCTCAACAACAGTCACAAGTCTATCATTCTGCTATTTAAGTGTATCCTGACATTGTAAGTATAGAGAATGGTATGAAGTCCAGCATTCTAGTGTCAGCTTATATTGAACAGTTTCATTGGGAGTCCATCATTTATTCAGAAGCAGAGACGCACAGTGCAATTCATCTCCACTTCATGGAATACTTGCCTCCTTTATGCAGATGCTTCAGTTAAATATTTGTATATACATGCTTACATATATATTCATCTTGTATCTTACAGGAAGGTTGCCTTATCTCACAGAGAAGTGTGATATTTGTCCTTTTGGGATTGACTTATTTCACTGAGCATAGTAGTCTCTAGTTGGGACCATCTAGCTGGGAATGATATGATGTCATCCGTTTTAATGGCTGGGTAGAATTCCATGGAGTAGATGTACCACAGTTTCCTTATCCACACCACTTTGGACGGGCATCTGGGTTGTTTCCATTTCTTTGCTATTGTAGGTTGTGCTGTTGTGTAAAGATAGGATTACAGATCCCTTTCTCATATGAAGCTTTCATTCCCTTTGGATATATACCCAGAAGTGGGATAGCAGGTCACACAGCAGGTCAATTCTCAGTTCTCTTAGCACTCTCCATACTGACTTCATAGTGATTATACTTGCCTGCACTCCCACTAACAGTAAAGAAGGGTACCCTTTCTTCTCACATCCATACCAGCAGGTGTTGTTAGTAGAGCTTGGAATGTAGGCCCATCTCACTCCACTCCCATGTCTTAAATGTTTGTCTATTGTTCATTTTATTTAGAAGTTCTACTGCCTTATCCTTTTAGTGTGGAATATAGGTGATCTTTCCTATCTTCATATAAATTTTTATTACTGGCTTTGTTGTCATGGTTTATTTTATACATAAAAGTTGGATTAAATGATTTTTAAATGATGTGATTGTCAATCAAGTGACCAAAACTTTTGATGTGGCTTTTAGGGGATTTATGTTTAAAATTTTGCTGTCATAAGTCTATATTTTTTCGCATCCATTACAAGGTTGCTCTTAGCAGTGGGAAAATGCAAAAACAATTACTTTGAGAATGCTATTTGCACTATTTTAATTTTTACTCATTGCGCATCTAAGTCTCACATAGAACTGAAACGTTCTTGATCTGTAATCGTATTTTGATTATCTAATATTTCTGCACAATTTTAGTCCTTTTTAAAAAACATACTTGAGTATCAACAATGCTAATGTCTCAGTTTTTTCTTTTATGGATGATTTTAGCCAGTGAGTATGCTAGCCAATTCTTCTGATTTTGTCTTGCTTGCCAAAAACTTAAGCAATTCTGACAATTTTCAATATGTCAGTTATTCATGATCAGCTTTATTTCAACTGTTGAATTCTTAGAAGATTTCATTACCAGTCACATTTTCCAAGCACTACTTAAAAATTGTTTTTCTTGTTGCCAACATCCCGTTATTTCATATTTTCCTGTAACAATTTAATTTTTCAGAAATGTTTTTTTTAAAGATTTATTTTTATTACAAAGTCAGATATACAGAGAGGAGGAGAGACAGAGAGGAAGATCTTCTATCCGATGATTCACTCCCGAAGTGAGCCGCAACGGGCCGGTGCTGCGCTGATCCGAAGCCGGGAACCAGGAACCTCTTCCGGGTCTCCCACATAGGTGCAGGGTCCCAAAGCTTTGGGCCGTCCTCGACTGCTTTCCCAGGCCACAAGCAGGGAGCTAGATGGGAAGTGGAGCTGCCAGGACAAGATCCGGTGCCCATTTGGGATCCCGGGGCTTTCAAGGCGAGGACTTTAGTTGCTAGGCCACTCCGCCGGGCCCCAGAAATGTTTTTAACAATCTCACACTGTTAAAATTATCACTACATGTAGATGAATGTCTGTGTTTATTTTTTTCCAAACACCAGCTTTCATTTTTCTTAATTTCATCTCCCTGAGGTATGTTTTAAATTACCATCTCATTCATCTCAATAATTTTGGTAGCAATAACATCTTCAGGCTATTTTAACAGCCTTAATAGATTATATGGATCTTTCATCTCAGGTTTTATATGATTTAGAATTTGACATGTCTACTTGTTTTTTTTTTTATTTTTCTGAAGTCTCCTGGTATGTACATAAACTTTCTGGTTGTTTAAACTGGAAGGTTTAAACCTTTGGAGAAGAAACGTGTGAGAGTCTCTGATATCTTTTATTCATATTGCTTTTGGACATGTGGCAGAACAGGTGTAGAACTCTGTATCCTCCTTTGTCATTTGGGGAGACAGCCAGGGACTTGATATCTGTCTCTGCAATTTACTAGTGTTAACTGTACTATGCAAATTATGTACCCTGTTGTTCCTCATCAATAAAATGGGGATATTGCTAGTTGCTACCACATTTGTCTGTGGGGAGAATTAAGTGAGTTCCTACATTTGCAATACTTAAAATAGCACATCGGCATATACTTACTTGTGTGTCTATAGACAATGCTCTAATAAAATTTTATTTAAAAGCTATGTCTTGGTTTCATAGCCCAGCAATGCAGAAGTAGCCCATGACACTCCACTTGTTTTTGTATCCCATAATATAATGTAGTAAAATCTGGTATTCCATGGTAGGATTCTTTCAGAAGCAAAAAAAGACAAGTATTTTTATTTCTGAGTAGCATATGCTGATCTTGATACAAATGGTAGCAATTCCTTCCTCCTTTCTTCATGTTTTCTCAAGTTATTGTCTGCCAAGAAATATTGGCAGCCCTGCGTCTTTTCTGACGGTCTCAAAATGGAACTTAAAGCAATAATTAGCTAATCTAAGCACATCCAAGGCTGTGTTTCCTCCTTCCTTCCTTCCTTCCTTCCTTCCTTCCTTCCTTCCTTCCTTCCTTCCTTCCTTCCTTCCTTCCTTCCTTCCTTCCTTCTTTCCTCATTTAATATTAAGCCTTTTCAGCACCCAACCAGCACACGTGAGAACCAGGAAGGGAGGGGGCAGAACCGGCAGGGGAATAAGGGCTGGTTCCTATGCTGAACAGCTACTCCCACTGGAGAGCGTGAGCTGGGATGTGGGTAGACCAGACCAGGCAGGACTACAACATCTGTGCACCTCATGTGGACCAGATCAGGGAAAAAGCAGGCTGGGCTGATTATTCCTACTGGTGTAATCTACAATTAGAGTGGGTGAGGGTTGTTGGGGCTTAGCCACAGCATCAGCTGGCAGAAGTTGGCACTGGGGGCTAGTTCTGTCAAACCACAGAACCACCTGGAGAGTGCCTAATCTGGGAGTGGGAGTGGCCTGGGAGGGAAATAGTGGGCTCTTAGGTTACCACCCCCCATGGGAGGGTACCAAAACTAGGACAGGAGCTGGGGTCGCTAGACAGAAAGACACCCAACAACATCTATGAAGGCTGGATAGTTGAGCTGGTTAGATGGAACAAGGTTTTAATACCCATTGACATGTATGAGAGCAGAAGGGGATGTGGGACAGACTGCAATGGTTGGAGATGAGTTGATCCAAATTCAGGAGCCAGGAGCTTCTTACCAGGTCTCCCACACAGGTGCAGGATCACAAGACTTTGGGCCATCCTTGATTGCCTTTCTAGGCCACAAGCAGAGCTGGATGGGAAGTGGGGCAAACTGGGATACAAACAGGAGCCCATGAGGTGAGGACTTGAGCCACTAGGATACTGCACCATGCCCTTTACAAGAGATTTATTTATTTTATTTTAAAGGTTTAGTTAGTAGGGATTGTGGGGAAAGACAGAGGTCTTCCATCAGTTGACTCATTCCCTAAATGACTGGAGTGGCCGGGGCTAGGTCAGGCCAAAGCCCAGAGCCCAGGACTGCATCTGGGTCTCCTATGTGGGTGCAGGGGCTCAAACACTTGGACCATTTTCTGTTACTTTCCCAGAGGCATTATCAGGGAGCTGGATTGGAAACAGAGCAGCTGGGACTGAAACCCTGATACGGAATGCTGAAGTTGAAGGTGGTGGCTTCACTCACTGTGCCATAGTGCACAGGTGGCTCGACTTGATTCCAAGCATACTCTTATCCTCTATTTGAACGAAAACAAAAGTTAAATAACACAAGTGTAATAATTCTACATCCATCCCTGGCCAGATAAGAGGAGGGACACAAGTGTGAGAGCTCTGGAGTCCTCAGAGATCTACTGAACTTCAAACAAATCTGTACAGAGAAGCAACATGTACTTCAAAGTGTGAACACCTATGGCAGGGATTCAGAGCTCTCTCAAACCACGTTTTTCTGCTTTTGTGCTATTCTATTGTGGCACTACAATCTTCTAGTTATTAGAAATTGTTTATGGCAATTATTCACATTTTTCAAAGATTAGAAACTGAGTAATATGTTTTCAATGATGATAACTTGATTACCAGGTATGCCTATATTAGGAATCTGTATGTTTATAATGAAAAAGTCCTGGATGATGAAATTCAATGATGGAATCAAGCAATTTCTGAAGTTACCTTGAATATTAAAATTCTAAATTACATGTATGAGTAATTAAGTCCCTAAGACTGATTTTTAAAGATCGTTACTATACTGTTAGAAAACTATTGCAAAAAAGATACACTTTGGCATAAAGAGGGAATTTTTTAGCAATTGATATATTGTAGGAATTTGTCTAGGGGCAAGGAATCACCATATTTAAAAGGTACAAACTAAAGATATTCAGCTAATTTTTGGCCCCTTGAATTTTTTTTCAAGATTTATTCATTTATATTGGAAAGATAGATATACAGAGAGGAGAGACAGAGACGAAGATCTTCCATCAGCTGGTTCACTCCCCAGGTGACCACATCAACTGGAGCTGAGCTGATCCAAAGCCAGGAACCAGAAGCTTCTTCTGGGTCTCCCACATGGGTGCAAGGTACCAAGTGTTTGTTCTCTACTGCTTTCCCAGGCCACAAGCAGGGAGCTTCATGGGAAGGGCTTCCAGGATACAAACCAGCTCCCATATGAGATCCCAGTGAACACAAAGTGAGGACTTACTAGCCACTAGGCTTTTATGCCAGGCCCTAGTTTTTTTTTTTTAATAATATGCATATACCACGGACCTTTTTAAGATCTCTTTTATATTGGAGCTACATCCTATGGTTCTAACTAAACAAAGCATTTAGTTTTTAGTTACTGGTCCCTCAGTGTTTCTGGATTTGAAGTTCTGTGTACCGTTGTACTACCTGAGAAGTTACTATATTAATCTCCTTTCCCAGGATCATGTCAAAATAGATTCTATTTCCTGAAGATATGTGACCTGTTGTGTATAACAGAGTTTTTTCCATTGGATTAAGAGAAGGCAATAGGAGTTTATCCTTTATTAAAACCTTCTCACTCAAAAAAGAGAACAGAACGTAAGTTCTAAAATACAGCATTGAACATTTCAAAGTACACAATCCATACGAATGAATGATTTGCCATCAGAGGAAGCTAGACTCTGCTGTATTGTGTGACAGTATTACTGGTGGTCAGTAGTTGTGGTTATAGTTGAGAGAAACTCAGAATAATAGCTTGAACAAGATTAAATAGTTGTTATGTGAGCACAGACAGAAGGTATGCCGTAAGGAGCCTGGGTGTTGTCACCACGGAATGGAGGCACTCAAGTCCTCGATTTTCTTGTTACTCTGCTTCTCGTTTGTGATTTCTGCTTGTGGTCCAAAATTGATGCTTGACGTGGAGTCATCACGTCCACTGTTCAGGCGGCAGGAAGAATGGTGTGTAAGACAGTTCTTCTTGAGAGTAGTTGCTGGATACCCCCAGTGATGCACTCACTCATGTGCTGTCAGTGACCTCCGCTACCTGCAAGGAACACCTAGACACGCAAACTTTGTCCTTTACACGGACACATCTAAGTTTAGCTTTGTGCCTGGTTCAGAGTAGAAATTTCTATGATTAAGGAAAAACAATGTGGCAAATAAATACTTTCAGCTGTAAAGAATATGAGCTGTATCTTTAGGGCGCTGAGGACATAATGATTGGGTCTACTCAATAATTTGATTGAAATTTTTCCTTGTTTATGTGGGAGATAAAGCACTACCACCTTTCCATCTGCTAGCTATCTCTTCAAATTCCTGCAGCTGCTGGGAGTGGGTCTGGAAAAACAATCCAGGGCCCGGCACAGTAGCCTAGCAGCTAAAGTCCTCGCCTTGCACAGGCCGAGGACTGCAAAATCATAAAAAAAACCCCACATTTTCCCTTCAACTTGGACAATTCTTTGCTCTGACTTGGTGATACCACTGTTGTAGCCCGGTGCTAAGTTGCCACTTTGAGCTACCATCCCATATCAGAGTACCAGCTGCATTGCTTCCAATCCATCTCCCTATTCACTGCTCCTGAGAAGACAGTGAATAATAGTCCAAGTACTTAGGCCAATTCCCACAGGGGATACCCAGATGGAATCCTGGACTCTTAGCTTCCACCTGGCCCATCCCCTGCCATTGTAACCATTTGGGTAATAAACCAACAGATGGAAGATTTCTGTCTCTCCTTCTCTCTATCGTCCTACCACTTAAATATATATCCTAAGAAAAGATTGACTTGGCTTTTACCCAACTGTCTGTCATGATGCAAACCTTTGGATGGTTGAGGTGATAGAGTATTCTGGCTCGAGCAAAGCCTCCAGACTGCAGAGATCATAAGCAGAGACATAAAGAAACGTGACCATCTTTCATCCAGATCCTGCTCAGTCCTTCCCGGCAAGGTCCCAGACATGAGTAAACCCTTGAAGACTGTAGTGGCAGCCACCACCTGACTGCAGCTTGCAGAGACCTCCCAAAGCCACCAGTGCTCAGACAAGCCTCTCCGAAATTCCCAACTCCTGGAAATTAAGAAAGAAGTACATAATGTTGTTTTATTGTCCCCAAGGGTTTGGGTCATTCGTTAGGACAGTAATAGTGAACTAGTGAACAACAGAAAAGACGTATTACAGAAATCTCCTGTTCTGTGCAGATGCAACACCAACCACGTTTGCTGCAAAAATAGTTCTTCAGATAAGTAAAAACTGATGCATCCAGCCATGTCTGCTTTATTGCACACACAGGTATCTGTGGTGTGAGTGCTCTGTTCTCTTCCGCCATGCTTTCCACCATTCGTAAGAGGGCAGCTGTTGAAGTTCTGTGGAGGCTGCTGAAAAGGTCTCAATTCAATGAGGGATGATGTTCTCAGAGGACATCAAATGGAGAGAGAGGCAACTGACATTTGCTCTTTACTTTCTCCAGTTTCTGCTTCCCTGGAGCCCGAGCCTCCAGGGCAGCTCTGGCTCGAACCGGTGGTGAGCTAGCTGAGGCTGTAAGACACACAATGAAAGCAGCATCTCAGAAGCCATCCTTCATTTTAAGGCATAACCAAGGCTAAGCTAAATCTAGTGGATTTTCTAAGTGTGTTCACAGAGAGAGCCATTTTAGGTGTTTCAAATTCTTACTCATCCTTTGGCATGGCAATATGTTGGAAGTCTTTGGAGAGTATCATGAGGCATAAATGAGCTTATCCAGAGCCCTTTCCGTTTTCATCTCACATCCCTTCCATTTCCTTGCTTAACAGAGTCCCCTCTGTTCTGCTGATAACCTCTAGATCTGTGACGTGGCCCTGTACCAGTGGATCCAAATCATTTTACTCGTATGGTGTAACTAACAGTAGTTTTGACTTGCATGATCGCTTTGTCGTGAGTTCACATGGAACCTCTTTCCTCTGCTGCATTTATCTGATATTGTAGAAGGCTTTAGCTTTCGTAACTCAATAGAGGTATGTGAATTGATGGCTGAAGACTTCTCTACCAGGAGAGTGTGACCAGGGCTGGGTTCCAAGGTCCTGGCCTTCTGGGTAGCATGCCCAGCCTCCCGGGTGGCAGAAAGTTTCCTCAAGCAGCATGAATCCAGCACAGCTGCCTTTGTCCTCCTATTTCTTCTTCACTTTGCCGAGTCCTTGGCATTCAGCAGGACATTCATTTTTGTTCTGCTGGGTGCACAAGAGAGAATCAGGCTCATTATTTTCAGGACCTCTGGAGAGGCCGTGCCTTCCAATGAAGCAGGGTGGTGTGAGGTCACCTATGGCCAATGTTCATTTTATTTTTTGAGGGATTTAGATAATGCAACCCATGGGGAGAACCAGGTGGAATAAGGTTTTTATGTATTTTTTTTCTTTCCATAGAAAAGAATTAAAAGGGCAGAGACAGGGTAGGCATACTATTAAATACACTTTATATTGCTCAGGCAACACAGCTTCTCTGTGAATCCCCTGACAGATGATTTAAACTGTGTCTGCTCTGTCTATTATGCTGAAAATACTATAATGGACAACAAAAGGTAATGAGGGAGTTGAATGAATTTCATGGGCTGAAACACATCAGGAATTTGGAAGGAATTTGATATTATATAACGAATCAAAAATATGATTTGAAGCACTTTGAAGAATCATTCCGCCTTCTTTTTTCCCCCCATTAAAAGAGCTTTCTCCCATCAGTTCCCACAATGATTTCCATTGACTTTTCTTCCAGATTTTTGGATAGCAGCACTCTTATCTTCACTAAAAAAAAGAAAGAAAAGAAAAGAAAAGGAAAAGAAAGAAAGAAAGAAAGAAAGAAAGAAAGAAAGAAAGAAAGAAAGAAAGAAAGAAAGAGGGAGAGGGTCCAGTGGGTAAATCCTGGTCTTGCATCATTTAATTAATTAGCCCAGCTACTGAAACAGAAATATAACTGCATAATACCAACAGGTTCCATTTACAACTTAGAAATCCATTCCTGGGCTCAGTGTAGAAACCTAATGGTGAAGTCTTTGTCTTGAATGAACTGCGTTCCCATATAGGCACCAGCTTGTGTCCCAGCTGCTCTGCTTCCCATCCAGCTCCCTGCTTGTGGCCTGGGAAGGCAGTAGAGGACAGCCCAAAGCCTTGAGACCCTGCACCCTCATGGGAGACCCAGAGGAGGATCCTGGCTCTTGACTTCAGATCAGCTTAACTCTGCTCCAGCCCTTGCAGCCACTTAGGGAGTGAATCAGCAGATGAAGGATCCTTCTCTCTGTCTCTCCTTCTCTCTGTAAATCTGCCTTTTCAATAAAAAGAAAAAAATCTTAACCCCTGCCCCCCAAGATTTATTTGTTTATTTGAAAGTCAGAGAGAGGAAGAAACAGAGAAGGAAATACGGAGTCTGGCAGAGGGGGTCGTGTCCTCGCTGGTTTATTTCCCAAATGGGTTCAATGGCCAGGAGCAGAAGCCCCATCCATTTTCTCCTGTGGAGAGCAGGGCCAGCCCCTGTTGCTTTCTGCAAGTCATCTGTAGGGAGCTGGATTTGAAGCGGAGCAGCCAGTACTTGAATGGGCACCCAGTTGGGACCAGGTGTGGTTGGTGGCTCTTTACCCCATAGTCCACAGTGGCAGCTTCCTCATTTTCATTTCCATGGCATTTCATACCAGATCAGAAGTGCAGTGCAGAGCTCAGTGAAGGGTCTATATGCTTCACCCTCCTAAAACTTAAACTGCCCCTGAGTGACTGTGGCAAGGGCAGTTATGTCTAAGAGCTTTGAATTTCCCATTTTCAAAAAGACCTAAGAATACTGCCTTCCAGGCATCCAGGGAAGAACAAAGAAGATGAAATATAAAAACTTTATATGCTTCAATATTTAAACAAATGTAGTTTCATCTAATTTATTTTACAATTGTCTTTGTGAATTAGCTTGCAAAGTATGAGGTATGAAGCTGGAGTTTTCCCTAGTCTCTCCCACAATCTGTGATACAACATAGTGGTTCCAAAAGTTTACTCAAAGGGATGAGTGAATACAGGCATGAGTAATGAACATATTATGAAGGCTTTCTCCCTATTACCTAACTCTTCTGGCTGGAGGACAGTAGAATTCAGAGGGTTGTACGTTGAATTGTGAGCCCCTTCTGGAGTAATCATTGCTTAAAGATATAAAATAATGTCATTGTGGTCCATTTTGTAGCCTGGGCTCTTTGGGTTAGATTTTACGGCTGGCTACCACTGCTATTAACAAAACACCCTGAGTTTAGCTGGTTGGCATGTAAATATTCAAAGTCCACATAGTGAAGTTGTAAAAATTAGAATGTGATAAAAAGATTTGAAGGACTTGGGAACACATTTCGTTTCTTTTTCATGCTTTAATGAGAAGACACAGGAAATCCTTTCTTTGGTTTTGGAGTTGTGGTTCTTAGAGTACGGTCATTAGGCGTGGGGCCCAGAGCCTGTGATAAAACAAGTCACTCAAGCGATTCTGATATCCCCTGCATTGTGAGACCCTTTCAGGGTACAGGGGTTTTCACAGTCAGGGTGTGGTTTCTGTTCCTCCAGTACTCCACTGTGGTTGGAGGGTTGACACCCCCTGCTGACCCTATAGGAATGTTGTGTCTTGCCCTGCCTTGCCTTGCCTTGCTACCACCTGCTGTCTGCTTCTAGCCATGAGGTTTGCACTAGGATGCCAGCTGCCTGTGCTTGAGCTGCCAATACTCTCTGCTAAAGAAGACTCCTTTTTCAAAAGTGCTTTAAACAGCTTCCATTTATTTCTTCATTCCAACAGCAAGAAAGCTAAGGGAGAAATCTTAAATGTTGTTGCAAAGCATTCTTGGTTTTATTTTATGTATTTTATTCAAATTTGTGGACTAATATTTTGCTTCTCTTGACATCATATTCTAATCTCTAAGTATGTTATACCACATTTCTTCATTAGCATATTCATACGCAAGGGTCTCAACATGAAAAGCAGTATTTTCTAGTTAGTAATCAGATTTCCTTAATCACTCATAATGTATTCTTCTGAGTTTAGTTTGTTTTTATATGCCAGGTGTAATCAAGGACCATTTACCGCATTTGGTGATCACCACTTGGGTGCTTTTAAATACCTATAAAGTGTTTCTCTTTGCTTCTATTGCTACTGAAAGACAATGAGATAACAGCTTACTCTTCTCATTCATGAGTATGGCCCTTAAGATTTTATTTGAGAAGTTCTATATGTTTCTAAGAATACACCACGTACCAAGCTTTCTTGAAATTAGAACTGCTTCCAGAGAAGTTAGGTTAGAGTGGAATGCCAAGTCCAAGATTTCTATGAAGAGATTTGCAAATCAAACAGATCCTTAAGGGGCATTCCAACTGAACAGGGTGGAAGAAGATCCAAGCGCTGATGTCTGGAGTGCTACTTTTTTTAAAAAAATCAGATTGTTTAGAATATATCATTGTTATGGACAACAAGAGGGATCATGCCAGACACAAGTGTAGGATGGATGAAGGAGTCTTGGTTAGCCAAGCTTGGTGGCAGCAGTGCTAGCTACACTCTGGGAGCCAATGCCATGTTTGGAGTTGCATCCTAAATTAGCAAAAGATTGGCACCATGAGACAAAGAAATGGTCATTATTGTGAAATCCACCTCTTAAACTGAAGAATTATGTTCCAGCTTCCACAGCACTATCAATTATCCTACAAGGTGTGCAGTGAACAACCTGGACACACTTACAAAGCTGCAAACATTCACCTTTTCCTGGCTTCTCTGTCCACATTCCATTACCGCTAAGCCTCACCTTTACCAGAACTCTTGAAAGTACAAACATTAGAAACACAAAGCATCTCAGCATTCACATCTTCACTGACTCGCCCAAGCAGCATGCAGAGGATGAGGAATACAGACACAGAGGTGCCATGCTCAGGGGCTACCTCTCTCCTAGGAAGTCTGTCCTCGGAAGCAAAAGAACAAGTGGGCACTGGAGAGACCAAACGTCAGAGTGTGCGAGATGTGAAGAGAGGCGAAACCTGAACCATGAAGCAAGCAAGGAAGAGAGTGAGTGCCTCACCAGCCTGAGCTTCTATGGGGCTGGAGAGCAGAATGGTATGTAACAATGCAGCACTTCCCACACTGCAGGTCCCAAGTAGTGGTGGGTAAACATTCTCAAATGCTTAGGTGGACAAAAAGTATTACACAAGCAGGGGAAGAGTGGTTTCCAAACAGGTGACCCTGAAGTAGCTGCCCAAGACCATGACAACATGCACCAAATTTTATGTAATTGCCAAATAGTCTTCTAATAGTTCTAGTCAAAGATGAAGTCCCAATGAATCAATGCAAAGAACTAGAACTTCTCAGTCTAAGGAGATGTTAAAGCATTCATGGAAAAAAGGGGAAAAGAGATTATCTTATTTCAATGCAAAAAAAGTTCAAAAGTAATGCATAACTTTTTCATAGCATTCACTTTTTTACAAACTTTTTTGAATACGATATTATCAGCAAAGATCTTAATACAGAATGATAAACACTAGTACATAGTATTCAGCAATTCATGACTAAAAGTTTATTCTAGTATCGTTGTGTAAGACTGTATTTTAGAATATTATCATTATTTCCACTGCTTCATCACAGTAGGTTGTTGTGTCTGCTTCAAGGGCTGTGAAAAAAAAAACCCTGGAAAAGCCTGACCCTGCTTAAGAAGTTAATAAATATTCAAAATCATTGCAAATGAGATCAGTATTGGACACTAGGAATGCTACAAGTTGTTATAGTCAAATAGTTCCTCATTTAGAATTAGCTCATTGACAAATTGTTTCTAAACTAACGCACTTTTAAGAACAGTCCAGGAGCTGTCAGTTCCTCTGCGTGTTCTCTGAAAAGAACCGTTCAGTTTCTGGAAAGCAGAAGAGATATGGCTTTCTCCTTTTTTATTTGACATAACTTTATCTGCAGATTAGGTTTCTTTTTCTTTTCATATTATAGGGTTCTCTTGTTTGCTTTCACTTCCAGAATCAATGGAAGAATAAGGCAAGGTTGATTTGATGGTGAGCCTTGATCTTTTTGATTGTTAAAGTAGGATTTTCTGTAATGGACAATACTGACCATGCTGCTCTCTTTCTATGTGTGGCAGGTGGAGACTATGAAACAAACAAAGGATGGGGACATATTGTTCCTCTTGTACTTCAGTTCAGGCAGTTCAGCTTCTGAATGTATCAGAAGATGAAGGCTATAGCCCAGTCTCCACAAAGTGAGACAAAGCGTAAAGGAAAAGACACAGGAACAGGGAACAAAGTTACAGCCAAACGACACTTGTTAGGGATTAATAAGTGCAAAGTGGGGCCATCTGCCTGCTTGTAGGTGGAATGACAATGTGACAGAAGCCCAGCCGTTCAGCAAGCTGGGCTTTTTATAGTTGGAAGGTCCTGAGTGTATTGGGGGAACGGGGAGCTTGCAGGAATGGGAAAGTAGGCATTTCAACCTCGGTAGCTCTTGCTGCCTGGGCAGCTTGGAGACAATGCAAAAGGCTAGACTGGCCCTTTGAACCGCAGGGCACCAGTCACTAAGGGGACAGGCTCTGTTTACTGTTTGGGAGTTCCAATGGTTCCCCTTCTGCCTCCCCAACAGGAGACTTGCCACATCAGAAACTGCAGCCCCCATGGGTGGTCGTGTTCATTCTCTTTCCCTTGTTTTTCTACATCCTCCTCACTCTTCTCTCTTCATTGTAGCCCAGACATTTCAAAAAATCTTTTTTGGACAATATCTTATGGCTAGAAACCAAGAGTAAATGTTCGTGGAGGTGGGGATACTACTGATGCTACCTGAAGAACTTAGGAAATACATTAGCAAATTCAAATTAGTGATGTTATTTAAAGTATTGTGTAAGATTACACCAAACAAGCACATGTTAATAAATGTGTGACTTATGTGGTTTTCTAAAAAGACAAGAACAAGAATTTAAAGACTTTCTTTTTTCATTTTGCCTCCTTTTGAACACATTAGAGAGTCTGGTAGATCAAAAGTTTGTAAAATAGTCATAAGAGTTTTAGGTCCAAATCTAGATAAAAGCAGCTTTTTATGAATAATAATCTGGATTTTTTTGAAGTTTGCGTGTGTATGTGGTGGGGGGTGGGTAATAAGACTGAGTTTTACCTAATAAGGCCACTTCTAACTTACTGTGTCACTCTTTGGATTCCTAGTAAGCAGGTTTTGAGATGGAAGGGTTTTGTCTGGCTTCTTGTAACTCCAGACCGACTTTGGCTTTGAAGGGCCCTGGAGACAGTGACTTGCATGAAGCCCCAGCAAACAAGGCTGCACCTGCCCAGGCTGCTCAGACATAATGCAGGTTCTCAGGGAAGGGAGGAAATTGCACTCCCAGAATTTCAATCTAGGTAGTCTTGTACAGTTGGCATAAAGAATCCCAAAGTGTCCTGCCCTACAATACACACATTTGCATATATTTCTCCGGAATGACAGCTTTTGTCGACAGTCAGCAGGGTTTCCTATCTGGGTTGAATCCCTAAGCTTCCCTACAGCAGCTCAACAGCGGTAAGGGTGCATGTCAGCTCCGCCATGATGCCTTTGCTTTGCAGCATATTTGGAAGGCAGCGAGTTGTGCCTCATTATACATTTGCAGGCTTAAAATGTTCTTTTGCTTCATGAATAGCCAAATGGCATCCAGTGAGATTCGTAAGTCAACATAAACTAGGCAGCCTAATGTGCCAGAATCCAGATTGTGATGATAGAGTAAAATGTTTCCCTTTCTCCTTACCGCTATAGAAGACTTGAAATGAGAACATATAGGATCCACCTAAATGCACAAATCAGAGTCTGCCTGGCCCAGCTCCGTCTCAGCTGTGGGCGTTGTGTGCCTCCTGCTCACTGTGAATGACATCATCACTTGTTTAGAATCAGGGGAGGGACAACTTTGTGTACTGTGTCTCCTCTGCCAGGTTCTACTCTGTCACAGCTCACAGGGCAACACTCCTCTGTGTCACTGAGGAATACTGGTGCAGAGGAACACTACCTAGCTGGCCCTGTGACTTCAAGTCAACGCCACCCTTTTCTCCAGCAGGTGGAGGCCTGGGTGCCAGCTTCACTCCACTCACTCTTGAGTCCCATGGATGGGCTATTGGCTGTTGCTACCTTCCGAGGGCAGTGCTCCCTCAGAAAATGCTCCCTTGTATACGTGACCAGGGAGGGGTCTGCCTGATCCACTCCTCCATGTTTGATTCCATAACTTCCAGAAATGGAACTTGAATCGCCATATGCTTTCTGAATTTCTCTCGTTCATCACCCTTTATCCAGGTCTTTATACTTATTATACTGTTATCCACTACTATGGTAAGGAGTGACTTCAGCTCAGCAGCCTGAAGACTGACCTGCCATTCTGGGTCCAGTGCCACCTTGAACACCTGCTCACCCAGCACTACCGTAACTCCTCCAGCTCTCAGTTCCCTAGAATGCCTGCTCACCCAGCACTACCGTAACACCTCTAGCTCTCGGTTCCCTAGAATACCTGCTCACCCAGCACTACCGTAACTCCTCTAGCTCTCGGTTCCCTAGAATGCCTGCTCACCCAGCACTACCATAAATTCCCTAGGTCTTGGTTCCCTTAAGGGCCACTTGCCTAAATAAGCTTTGTGACCTCTAGGGTTTTTTTTTTCTTTTGTACAAATTGCATTTTTTAAGATTTTTATTTATTTTTATTGTAAAATCAGATATACAGAAAGGAGGAGAGCAAAGAGAAAGATCTTCTGCCCTTTATTCACTCCCCAAGCAGTCACAACAGCTAGAGCTGTGCTGATCCAAAGCCAGGAGTCCAGGATCCCAAGGCTTTGGAACGTCCTCCACTGCTTTCCCAGGCCACAAGCAGGGAGCTAGATGGAAAGCTGGGCTGCTGGGATTAGAACTGGCGCCCATATAGGATCCTGGCTTGTGCAAGGTGAAAACTTTAGCCACTAGGCTACCGTACTGGGCCCGACCTCTAGGTTTAAACAGGGCTTTCCACCAATCCCTGTACTGTATACCGCCATACCTGCTGCACCAACCCTCTGAGGCATTTGTCTCTGGTGTCCAACTACAGCCATATCTGCCAGTCCCTGACCCCACACGCCCCATATCCACCTCGAAGTTATAAAGGTGCCTCTTCCTTTGTTCTGGTCTCTCTCTTTGCTCCTCCTGCTCTCTGTCTCTCTCTACTTTGCTCCTCTCTCTCTCTCTCTCTCTCTCTCTCTCTCTCTCTCTCTGCTCCCACTTTCTCCCTGCCCCTTGGCTACCTCACCTGCTGAAATAAAGACCTCTGGTGTGACTCACTCACAGTACCTGGTGTTTTGCGTTTGTGACAAAAGCTAACAACTATACGCCTCCAAGTGTGTGATACTATATGCATGTCTCTTTTACTGTGGAAATGAACATAGTCATTCAATGGAAAATTGACTTTTTTTAGGACACCCCAAAATAACCAGAATCTGCAGTATAATCCTTTAAAAAAAGATTTATTTATTTCTATTGGAAAAGCAGATTTACACAGAGAAGGAGAGAGAGGGAGAAGGTCCTCCATCCATTGGTTCATTCCCAAGTGGCCGCAACAGTAAGAGCTGAACTGATCTGAAGCCAGGAGCCAGGAGCTTCTTCTGAGTTACTACGTGGATGCAGGGTCCCAAGGCTTTGGGTCATCCTCTAATACTACTGCTTACCTAGGCCACAAGAAGGGAAGCTGGATGGGAATTAGGGCAGCAAGGACACAAACCGGCATCCATATGTTTTCCTGGCACGTGCAAGGTGAGGATTTAGCCACTGAACCATCACAACACACCCAAGCCTAATCCTTTCATAATAAAAAAAACGACATTATGCTTTCTTGTTTCAAATCTTGAATTACATTAAGACCCACTTTCTGCTTGCATTGCATATTGAATTCGGCTTGGGAAACTTACATTCTTAGATGGTTCAATTTAGAACCCAGAAATCCATAAGTAAGATAACTAGGTAATGATCCTGTGAGAATCCCCACTGGTGCAAAGTTATGGGAAAAAAGTATTAAAATACATGATGAACACCGTTTTAACCAATACAAGTGGTTTATTGGAAAAACGGGACAATGACACCCTCCTAACAATAGGAATAAAAACAATAAATCAATATTAAGACATCCATCAGTGTCATCGCTGCCTCGGCCATCTCCTGAATCTCTATTCTGGGGATACTTTAAATTCATCTCCTTATTTAATTTTGCAAGTGAGTCATTATCAACCTCACTTCACATGCAACGTAAATTGAAGCTCAGAGGGCTTGTCTGAGAACACAAAACTAAGAGACCGAGCCATGCAAACTGAAACTAGAGTTGATTAATTTTTTTTAATTGTATGAATTAGTAACTATATTAAGATGACTCTCATTGGCTATCAATGTGTTCATGGCTTGCGTCTGCCAGGCTTCACGTACATACACGAAACAAAATGGAACAATCTTGCTGGCCAGTTGGAAAGCTTATTTCAACCACAATCCCGATTTCCCTTATGAGTTTTATTTTTCCATTTCTGCTCGAGCACGTGTTGGCAGTGTCTTTGTATGTAGCCAGCCAAATTGACGAGCAGAGCAAATCTCTTCCATGAGCTGCACGCCTCAGTTAGGCCAGCAGTGACTGCTAGGCTGGTCCTCCACAGCCAAGGAGCTCTGAGGATTAAGTGTTGCTTCCAGCAACTGAGAGCACCATTTCAGTCTAAGTGAAATTGGGTCCTCTTCCCTTAAGTTTTTAGACTTACTCCTTGTTTCAGTGTGACTGTTTTAGGATTGAATTCTAGGAACAAAGAAGGTTTGCGTTTAGCGTATGTTTTTCTCTAAAGATTTATTTGTTTTTGTTCGAAAGGCAGATGTAGAGATTGGATAGATGCACAGAGTGGATCTTCCATCCACTGATTCACTCTGCAAAAATGCCTGCGACGGCAGGAGCTGAGCCAATCCAAAGCCAGCAGCTTCTTCTGGCTTGAGTCAAGGATGTGAGTCATCCCAAGCTGCTTTCCTAAGCCATAATAGCAGGCTGGATCAGAAGTGGAGTTGCTGGTACACAAACTGGCATCCACATAGGATGCCAGCACCATAGGCAGAGCCTTAGCCTACTGTGCCGTGGCACCAGCCCCTGCTTTTGGCTTCTCTTTTTCAAACAGCAATGGCACGTGTTGACTCACTGCATTGATTCTCCTGGCCACTCTCTAAGACGAAGTCACGGGTGCAGACATCCGTCCAGGCAGCAGGTCTAGATAGCTCTGAGCCTGTACAAATGGAGAATGGCATTTACCCATTCTTCAGATTTTCTGATTTCTGCAGTTTCTTTCCAAGAAGCAAGTAGATGAGCAAAGCTAAAAAAATTGCAAAGATTGGAAGGAAGTCATTTATTACCAGAAGGTAATACCAGCAGAAGCAGCAAAACTCCCTTTTGGAGTTTGCAAGCTCAGACAACTCTTTTACAGATGTTTCATTCTTCCCTCCTATCGTGTCCTTGTTTTATATTGTAAATTCCTCCTCAAACTCTTCCCTACACATTCCTCTGAAGTAGCTCATAAGTGATTACACTTTACTTCATTTTTTTAAAAAAAAAATATTTATTTATTTTTATTGGAAAGTCAGACTTACAGACAGGAGAGACAGAGAGGAAAATCTTCCATCCACTGCTTTCACTCCCAAGTGGCTGCATTAGCCAGTGCTAAGCCAATCCAAAGCCAGGAGCTAGAAGCTTCTTCTGGGCCTTCCACATGGGTGCAGAGTCCCAAGGCCTTGCACCATCCTCCACTGCTTTCCCAGGCTACAAGCAGGGAGCTGGATGGGAAGTGGAGCAGCTGGGACATGAATATGGGATCCCAGCAGAACCAAGTTGAAGTTATAGCCACTAGGCATCATGCTGAGTCCACTTTGCTTCATTTTAAATGGGAGTTGACTGTGTTAATCTGTTGTCAAAATGAGAAAAATTCAATTGTTAAAGCAACTGTGAGTGGAATAAGTGACTGGTTCATATCAACTCTTCCCTGTATTTGATCTGGTTGCCTCTGTTACTAGCTGTTTTCATTTTTCGGGTTAAAAGATTGCAACTTATTACAAACCAGTCCTACATTTTCCTACTCCTGTTTGCCTTACCTGTTTTTCAAGGTCAAATGTGCCTCCACTCTGTTGAATTTACACAGTTAGTTCTTTTCCTTCACCTTAGCTCACTTGTACTTTTCCCCTTGACTCTGTATCAGATTCTCTCTTGGATCGATGTATTCCAATCAAAAGAAACTGGTTTCAGTATAGTTTTAATTTCAGCTCAAAGTGAAATTTAATTATCATTGAAAGACCCTTTTTTCCCTCTGTGAAGTCAGCTATGTGACGGGACGAGGTTCAACCCAGGCATTTGCATAAATCAAAAATGCATGGGTTGTTTATGTAATCTCTTTTTGTTTCCAATAACCAAACAACCACTACAATGTTTCTGTGTGGCTCTGCTGTGTGTGCAGAAGAGTGTTTTAGTATTATGTGGGATCCCATAAATTAAATACTGGCCAGTGAGCATTCATTTGCATCTTGATGAATTAGAAACTAAAATCGAAATCAGAACTAGGTAGTGAGGTAAGACTGTGCTGATAATATTAACTTCCAAGAAGAAAAAGAATAGGAAACAAACAGAATAGGAAACAAATCATGTGTGCTATGTGATGGCTCTCAGACATCTGTTTAGAGTTGTACCATCAGGGAACCTGCTGGTTAGAGAAATTTTTACAGTATGCATTCCAAACCTGTACCATTAATACTGGAAGAATGAAGTTAGAGGGGTCAAAGGACTTTTCCAAGACCATTTAATTATTTGGTGTCCAAGTTCAGATCAAGTGATTCCTGGGCATATTATTTATGATGTATACATACTATCAGTGGTTATAGCCTTGTAGTTGAAGGTGTCCTGGGGTATTTATTTTGGTTCAGTCTCATCAGATCCATTTAAGCCCTCGTGGCTTTCAAAGATTTGGGACATTTCCAAATGAACCGAAGCTGTTTCTGCTAAATAGATGCAATCTAAAGAGCTAAGCTAACACGTTCAGTAAGTTTTTATCTCAGAAGGTAAAAATGACTCTCTTTGGGCTTGGTGTTGTGGTATACCAGATTAATTTCCACATGGGAGACAATATTTGAAATGTTTGCCAAATGAGTCCCAGCTGCCCCAATTCCAATAGAGATCCCTGCAAATGCACCTGGAGAAGCAGTGGAAGACCTGGATGGGGTTTCAGGCTTCTAGCTTCACTCTGACCCATTGCCAGCCACTGCAACATCTGGGGAATAAAACCAGTGAGTGAAACTTGTGTCTCTTCCATTCTGCAATTCTGCCTTTCAGAATCTCTTTTTCATTCTGTCTTTGGTCTTCACTTGGTAAAGGAATATACAATGCAACTTTTTACAAATTCTTGCAATTTGCGTGAGCCACAATATATATGGAGCAAAGACACTGTGAGACTCTGGGATTAAGATCCTGCTCATCCTGCTGCAGATATATGACCTGCACACAAGAAAACACAAGATCAACTTGAATAGAGGAGATATTTCCACAAAAGATGGCCTATACCCTTCAAGAGTTAAAAAAAAAAAAAGTCAAAGTATTGGAAAAGAACAAATACAGTGGAATTATCTAGAATAAAGGAGCTGGATGTGTCACAGTGACCAAGTGGGATGTGTCCCTCTGGCTTGAAATTGATAACAATTTATTTTTTACCATTGTGAATGTTACTACAGTGATTGATATAGCATTAGCAAAATGTATAGCTTGATAACATTTGGTCAAAGCTGACTTCGTAATACTGTATGCACTTTCTAGAATTATTTACTTTTTTCTTTCTAAAAGCAAGTATTTATTTGAGAGGCAAAGAAAGAGAGAGGGAGAGAAACAGTACAGAGAGAACTCCATTCCATTGGTTCCTTCCCCGATGGCTGCAATGGCTGGATAGGGGCCAGTGCTACAGCAGAGACAGTAACTAGGGTCAAACAGCTAGCAGGGACACAACTAGTTTAACCATCATAGGCACTCCCCGAACGAGGCTTAGCGGGAAACCAGAATTGAGAGCAGAGTTAGGATTCAAACCCAGACACATGTAGGATGCAGGTGTTGCGAGCTGTGTGCGTGCTGACTGCTGCACCAGAGGCTCTCCCCTGGATAGCTGCGTGAAGGTCCCTGCTCTTAGGAAATGCTATTGAAGACTGTAGGGTGCGAGAAGACATCATATCTGTAACCTATCATGCCATTTTTCTGAAAAACCCTGTTTGCATGTGTATAAAATATTCAGGAACTGTGTGTACTATTCTTGCCACTTTCTGCGAATTGAAAATCATTTCAGAATGTTGTGTTCAAACCAGCATTCAGGGATCCGGATGAATTGATGCAGGCATTTGTAGCCATTGCATGGGTGGGAGAGTACTTCCTGCAGGCTCTGCCGGATCAGTATTTCCCAGAGAATTGTGTTTCAAGAGCTGTCTCTGCCCTGGTTGCTGAGGTGTGACTGTGGCAAGGCCCATCAAGTTGGAAGCAGTGTGAATCTCAGTGACAGAATGCACCTTCACGTTTCATCAGCGTGACCTGACTTTCCTGGGAAGAATCTCAGATCAAGAGAGACCGGGAGGGAAGGCTGGGGGAAAGGGTCTCTCCGCTCTGGAAGCTTCTCTGAGAGGCCGATATCTTTATTCCCAAATGCTAAACAAAAGCTTAAAAAAATAAAAGAGGTCTTGGAGTCTTTAAAATTAACAAATGCATTGCTACTGCATCATAGATTTCCATCTTAATGGTAGATTAAGCAAAAGCAGAGCCAATGGCTCTTGGAAGCAATAGATTGTAAAGCAACGGTTCTTAGGCAGCTTGCTTGCTTAACCAGACACTTTTTCTTTTCCTTGAGGCTTTCATGGTGGATACATATGTGTTTGGAAGCCTCCAGAATCAACGTGAGGTCACGCTCACGTGATAGTGAATGACTTCCCTTAGTCAACAGTTGGGAAAAAGAAAATGTGAAATACGTAGACCTTCCAGCCTATGCCTGCTAATTTTATTTTACAATGATTACATTTAAAGTATTTACAAAAAAATAGAATTTTTTGAAAATTTTAAAGATGCAGAAAAAACACAAATGCTAGCTTAAAATAATATATATTTACCAGCAAAACTAAAAAAAAAAATGTCTGGCTTTTCTTACTATTGCTGGAGATGCAATTAAAGAAGCACTTCTTTGCTTTCTCCTAGTCCCATTTCCATTGTTTTCCTTCAAAGAACTGCTGTTCTGGGCTCGATTCATACCCTTCAAGTCCATGCCTGTCTGTAAATCATATGTTGGCTTTGTGGCTTTTCAAAATTTTCTAGATTTTATCATAGTAGTAATATATATTTTTTCACTCAATGTTGGCTTGAGTTCAGTGTGGCTATGGTTAAATCTAATGGTCTCATTTGAATTGTTATATAATATCAGTGTAATAAACCATCGCTGCCCCTGTATATGGACATGAATTTCCCCATTTCATTTGTTTGCTGTGATCGTCGTGTTAGTAATTTTGTGTAAACTTCTGGGAATCCATGTGTGAGATTTTTCTCTGCACTGTGTACTTAAAAGTCAACTTGGTAACTATGCTGAGTGCTGTCCTTCTTCAAACGAGACGTAATTGAGCTTTAAAGCAGCTGTGCAAATATAGTCACCACCAATGATTTGTGAATCCTTATTTCTCTGCAATCTTGTCAATATGTTTTAAAAAGATTTATTTATTTTTATTGCAAAGTCAGATATAAAGAGAGGAGGAGAGAAAGAGATGAAGATCTTCCATCCAATGATTCACTTCCCAACTGGCCACAACAGCCAGAGCTGCACTGATTCAAAGCCAGGAGCCTGGAACTTCATTCAGGTCTCCCACAGAGGTGCACGGTCCCGAGGTTTGGGCTGTCCTCGACTGCTTTCCCAGGTCGCAAGCAGGGAGCTGGATGGGAAGCAAGGCAGCTGGGATTAGAACCAGTGAACATATGGGATCCCAACGCATGCAAGGTGAGGACTTTAGCCGCTAGGCTATCACACCAGACCACTCGTCAATATTTTGAATAGTCAAATCTTACATTTTGACAACATCATGGCTATGGCAGGATGTTTCATTATTATTTTAATTTTGTGTTTCCATGATCATAAGTGAAATTGCGCAGCATGTCACATGTTAACACATCATTTGGTTTTCCTGATTTGTATAACATTTATTCATGTTCTTTGCCTGTTTTCAGAGCTCAAGATTTCTTACAATTTATTTTTGATGTGAATTTAATGGATTGTTCTCCTGTCTTGGTTATCAAGCTTATCTGATACCTATATGCAAAACTATCCTTTTAATCTGTGGCTTGGTTTTAATCTTTGTGATGCTTTCTGTTTTACATGAATAGGTTTGTTGAGAATTTTAAGTTGATACTGACTTGAATTTGTAACTTGGGTAATACTGACATCTTTAATATTGTAGTTCTCTGTCTCATAGTACATACACTTTACATCTTCATTTCTCTATACCATTTTTTGTGTTTTTTCCCTGATATACTGAATTTGGTTTTGTATATTGTTATAAAGTTATATGTAGATGTATAAAGTATTTATTACTGCATATTAGCATTTTCATTAAATATCTGTTAATTATTTCTGATGTATAGGAATATTCTTACATTACTTAAAAGGTTGTAACTTCTGAATTTCCTTACTGGTTAGTGTCAATGTCTTATAAATATTCTTTCACTTTTAGCGTAGAAAGTAATGTTTTCCTTAGATAATGTTATCTTTCATTTTTCAATTTTATATTTTCAATATCCTTTTCTTCTCTTAATGCATTGCTTAGGGAGGATGATGTAATTTTTGCTTCATTGGTAACTCTCACAAGGTTTCACCAGGATGAATTGATTATTGGTTATTGCTATGAATTGTTTCTACAATAAGAAGACATGGATCCTCCAACTAATGTATTGGCATTTATATAAACTTAAAAAATGAATATTAGATTTTATCACAAGATTTGTTTGAATGAATTGATTGGAAATAGCATATAGTGTTTCCTTGGTAAGTGTGGGACATGGCAGAAGGTAAGACACTGTGTCAAAGGAAAGACTCCCAGCACATATTTGAAGAAGTGGTTTGCTTCGCTTGAATTTCGTTGTTGGTGCTTTTGTTTTGTTATAATTTTATTTTTGTTTTATGACACCGAGTAATAGGCACTGGGGTCGCTCTTTTCCCTCTTCAGTTTCCCTCCCCTTCCTGTACTTCTCCCTCCCTGTGTTACAATGGGTGTCTTTCATGAATTTTCATGCTGCCACAAGGTGTCTCCCAACAAGGTCGGAGATTATTAGCCACACTGCTGTAAGTCCATCCTTGTAGTGCATGCATGGGGGCATACTTCTCTCTGTTTCCACCTGTGAATGTATTAATTTCCGCTAAACTCATTTTGAGGTCAGTGAATTATAACAACGTTGCATCTTATAGGTTTCACCCCCAAATGGGTAGCTCTCAGACCTAATGGTCAGCAGATGAAGAACTCCAGCAGTGTCACATCAGGCTCCATTTTGTACAGTGTGGCACAGGCTTTAAGACTGCAGAGACAACAGTGAGCTGCACATGCACTGAGCTGGGAACAAACTCACTGAGCTCAGCACATCACACTGGTCCCACAGGGAGCATAATACTGACTTTCACCTTGTACCAGTCAAAATAGGTCCCTGTGGCCTTCAGAACTAACGACCAGCAGAGTCTGGCAAGATCAGCACCACCAGTAACCTAACTGTTCAGTACACTTCATGTCTCCCTAATCCTGAGAACTGCTCAAACCGGAAGTTGAAGGAAAGTTTTACAGACAACAGTGCAGCCTCAACGTGAGATCACTGGAGGTGGAGATTGATGAGCCAGGAGCTGGGGCTACAGAAACCATGGTGGAAGTCTAATGTAAGAGCCGAGATGTGAAACTTACTGGAGGGAGTGTCACAAGTCACTGCAAACAAAGAACTGTATACCAAATGCAAAATTAAAACAAACTTTAGATTTGTGAGTGACACAGCTTAGAAATGTATCCTAAGGAGAAGAATCTGCTAACTAGAAGTACAATATCCAACAGCAAAAGAAGAGACAGAGGCACGATGAATATTACTGAAGACTCCCCTGCAAAAGAGCAAAAGCCTTTACCAATCTCAGAGTAAGCTGAGAATTGGGGATACAGATTTCAAGACATTTGTTATCAAGCTTCTTATCAACGAGAAGCACATGCAGGAATTTAAGGAATATGTCATGCAGCAAATAGTAACACTAAAACAACATCAAACCAAAATACTGGGAATTAAGGGTGAAATAGAGAAAATTTTAAAAATCAGTGAAAAATCTTCATAATAGAATGAAGGAGGCAGAAGAAAGAATCTCAGAACTGGAAATACTGCTTGTCACAATGGGAAAAGTTTAATCAAAAGACTGGAAGCAGAGCTGGGTCAAGTTAAAAAAAAGTATTCAAGGATTAAGAGACACTATTAAAAGACCAAATATGGAAGTACTAAAAGGTGCAGAAAAAGAAGCACACTTTAAAAAGGTATTGAATGAAATAATTAAGGAAATTTTCCCTAATCTGGAGAAAGAATTGGGAAACAACATCCAAGAGGGGCATAGAACTCCCAACAGGGTGGACCAAAAGCGATCTTCACCACTATACATGATAATCAAGCTCTCTTCAGTTGAATGAAAGGAAAAGAGTCTTAAATGTGCACATGAAAAAAAATCAACTGACATACAAAGGAATGTCAATTAAGCTCACAGGAGACCTCTCACAGGAAACCCTTCAGGCCGGAAGAGAATGGAGTGACATTTTCCAGATTGTAAAAGCAAAAAATTATCGGCCCCGTATACTGAACCCACAAAGATTTCCTTTGTCTTTGAAAATGAAATAAAATTCTTCCACAGTAAAGAAAAGTTAAAAGAATATAGCTCTTCCAAACCTGTCCTGCAAATGATACTTAAAGATGCTCTCTTGACAGGGTGGTGGGATAGCACCCACCAAAACCAAAGGCAGTGAAGAACTGCCAGTAAAATAACAACGAAGACTAATCAATGAACAACCATTGCTAAAATGACAGGACCAAATTGCCACCCATTCATATTAACCCTAAATGTAAATGGCTTAAATTCATCAATCAAAGATCATACATCAGTACACGAATTAAAAAAAAAAAAAAAAAAAAACCTATATGTTGGGCCCGGCGGCGTGACTTAGCGGCTAAAGTCCTCGCCTTGAAATCCCCGGGATCCCATATGGGCGCCGGTTCTAATCCCGGCAGCTCCACTTCCCATCCAGCTCCCTGCTTGTGGGACGGCCCAATGCATTGGGACACTGCACCAGCGTGGGAGACACGGAAGAGGTTCCAGGTTCCTGGCTTCAGATCAGCGCACAGCATCGGCCAGTTGCTGCTCACTTGGGGAGTGAATCATCGGACGGAAGATCTTCCTCTCTGTTTCTCCTCCTCTCTGTATATCTGGCTGTAATAAAATGAATAAATCTTTAAAAAAAAAAAACCCTATGTGTTGCCTACAGGAGACATATCTCACCAGCAAAGATCATCAGATACTGTGTTTCATGAATTTTGATTTTTTTGTTTCATTTCTTCAAAGCACTTTCTTCCTCATTAAATTATTACATGACTCATAGATCATACAGTAGCATCATTTTTTTCAAGAAGGTTCTTAATTTTCATTTCTTCAGTGAAACATTAGTCATTCAGTAGTGTGTCATTTAATTTCATGGCATTGTAAATTTCTATTTTTCTTCCTTTTGTTAATTTTGTTTTGCAGCTTTTTATTTAAGGGGAGGTATAGTAACTGTGTAATGGAGACTATCATATCCAGATGTGAGGATACAATGCAGTATGCATCTCTACTTCCAGCTCAAAGATGGACTCCCAATGAAACTGTTGGATATCTTAACAATAGGATGCTGGACTCTCTTGTTGCCCATGCCTGCAGTGATGGACTTATGACTGCTTATGAAGAACTCTACTATAGTAATAATATAGGGGAACTCTGTTGGGGGCGATGGGGCTTGGGGAGTGATTAAAGGAAATAATAATGGGAGAACAAAAGAAAAAGAATTCCGCAATGAGAAGGTGAAAAGCACTCCAAAATATCTACTTCCATGCAGCTTTTGAGCAAGGCCAGAACCAAAGCTGATTTGCTATGCAATTTTTCTCATTGAAAACAAGGTCAAGGGTGTAATTTCTCATTTTCTTTCCATGGGAGATGACTACGGAGACTCTCTCATTTGTGGCAGATTCTGCTGTAGTTGGTTATGGATTCTTCCCGTATCATGATGAAGGGATCCAAGATCCTAGCAGCAAAGGTGTTGGTTTGCATTCTCTTTTAGAGCCAATGCAAGTAGGAAACCTGGGGAATGCTTCAACCTGGTTCAGCCATCCTTGTTTGCTGCTTAAAGTCACCAAGTGAATGAGCCCAGGTCTCTCTCCCTTTTTTTTAGTGTTTATTTTATTTTTATTGCAAAGTCAGATATACGGAGAGGAAGGTGTTCCACTTCCAAATGATGATTCACTCCCCAAGTGGCTGCAATGGTCTGAGCTGAGCCGATCTGAAGCCAGGAGCCTCTTCTGGGTCTCCTATGCAGGTGCAGGGTCCGAAGGCTTTGGGCCATCCTCCACTGCTTTCCCAGGCCTCAAACAGGGAGCTGGTTGGGAAGTGGAGCAGCCAGGATTAGAACCAGCATCACAGTGCATGCAAAGTGAGTAACTGAGCCACTGGGCTTGCACGCTGGGCCCAAGCCCATGTCTCATTCATAAGAATTTCTGATTCAGTTAGTGTGGGGAGGCCCATGTCTATTGAGAAGAGAATCACTATACAGTTTCCAAGAGGTTGGACCAGGTATGTGCTAGGCTGAGAGAACAAGCAACGATGTTCAGGCATGAATGAGTAGTGGGGCCCACAAATGAACAACATGAAAAATTTCATTAAGTTTTATGCCCAGAAAACAACAAGCATAGATATATGTATCGGATAAATAGTTTTGGATGAAAGGACTTTGCTAACATATAACTTGAGCTTTTGTGACCTGACATTTGAAAAACATTTGTGTTTAAGCAAAATGATAGAAAATATATGAATTACTTGCACATGAACTTTGTAATAAATTCCATCCTGGTATCAAGAAAAAGTCTTTTTCTGAAGTTTCATATTTCCTTTAACTAGACAGAAATTATTTGATCCATGATATTTTGTTTGGGACTTTGGCTTCCAGAAAAATCAGTGATAACTTCAGTGTTTGACTATGGAAACTCATGCCATGTTCTAAATATTTTCTCTGTACTCTTAATATTATTTTCAATATGTATTTTTAATTTGTATTTTGAATATGCTTAATGTATGCTTTAGTGTAATAGTGTTTCTCAATTTTTTTTTAGAGTTAGGTAACAGAAACTTTTGTGTTCATTTAGTTTTCATGCCTGCAAGCAAACATCCACCCATTCCAAGGCTATGAGAGTCTGTGTACTCGAATCCTGCCTACCCTCCTGATGTCATTCCCTAACACTTTCTTTTTCATGCTACCACACAATAGATTCATCTTGTTTGCTTTCCTTCTGCTTGGAAGTTTCCTTCAAACGGAACAGTAATTTTCACATCATGGAGCACACAGAAAATGATAATATTTGTACAACACACAGGGGCCATGAGAGACAGCTCCTGCCTACTAAAGGCAGTTGGTGGCGCCTTGGCTCCTCCAGGTTGTGTCCCACTGGCTCACCGGTGCAGAAGTTCCAAACGCGGATGTGGCATGTCATCAGTGAACACTGTGAATGTGCTATCTTTCACATTAGTTGGATTTTACATATTACCTTCTCAAAAAAGCCTCCCCATGCCACTCTCACAGCTGCAGACACCCTCCAACCACTGTACCATATCACTGAATTTTATCCTCATCCTAGCATTTTCAGCAGCTGAGTGTAGTTACAGTTTGTCTCTATCCATTTCAACATGAATTGCTTAACTTCCATGTTACTTCTATGCTTTGTTTGTCATTACCTAGAAACAGTAGTTATGTACACAAAGTCATGGAAAAACTGAGCGACTGGGCCTGGAATTGTCCACTCCTGACGAGGTCTCTCCTGCCCTTGTGAAGGGAACTTGTTCGGTGAGTGAGTGAAGGCAGAGACGCTGTCATTCTACGCTTATGGTGTTAGTGGATATCATGCAGCCTGGCTTGCAGTAAACATGCAATAAGTGCTTGTTGATAGAATGAATGAGAGAGAGAAGGAGGGAGGAAGGGTGGTGGTGGGAGGATAAATTGGAGGAAAGGAGAAAGAATCTTTGGTCTGTTTCCAGTTTTTTGTGTGTTTTCAGTTGGAACTGAGCAGTTTAACCTGAATGCTGGACTGTAATACCAGGTGGTCGTTTGTTTGCTTGTTTGTTTTGTTGCTTTATGACAGATGTTATCAAGGGGATGGTGAGGGTGAGGGAGTTTTCAAATAGCCCAGGTAATAGCCAGGATCCTCCTAACAGGAAGCCTGGGCTAGCAACAAGGCAGGGACCCCTCCTTGTATGTTCTCAGGAGTTTAGGCTTCCCACTTCCAACACTTGCTTAATGCTAAGTAGCACCTCCTCAAGAACTGATGATCTTGAACGAATACCAGTAACAGCTAAAGTTATGTAAGATGTAGTTGCATAGGCTTGGCAGTTTTGCTCTCCTAATGTTCTTGAACATTTACAAAGGCAAGCAAAAGCCCTGTCTAAGCCTGCATTAATTTAATTAAAAAATTAAATAAGCCTAAGCTGCTGTGACAATTAAGTACAATAGTTCAGAGAAAGCGCCTAGTCTAGTGCCAGGCATATATTAAGCTCTCAATCATGCTGGCTCCCACTGGTATTATATTATGCAAGCCATGAACCGGAAGCCAAAATATTCAGTCTCAAGATGTTGGCACTGAGTTTCCCCTCTTTGTACTGAAGATAGAGCACTTGGTTCTGAAGGATGAGCTCCAGCACTGCACACAGGGTCAGCCGCCTTCCGTTAGGGTGCCTGAGAAGGGTAATAAGCCCAGATGTGTTTTCCAAAGAGCTTGAAAAAGATGCAGAAGTATGCCAGAGCAAGGAGAGGCTCAGGTTGGAGCCAAAGCTGCATCAACAAGCTCCAGTGATAATCAGATACTCTGACACGTTCATTTCCTCTCGTAACAGGGTGAATGTTTACATCTTTAGAAATCATGGCTCTGTTTTTGTTTATTTTCCACTGAGGGAGGAGTGTGGAATAAATGATTCCACATTAACCATAAAATACGGAGAGTTACGATTAGCGCTATTCACTCATTATTAGTTTTTAAGGTGGCCTTAGAATTATGAATATAATAATTTTAGAAATGATACCATATACTTCAATAACATATTCAACTGCTAGTCATGAGATCTAAGAAACTTTATAAATATATACCTCTTGTATAATTTAAAATAAGAAAGTATCTTAGATGACACATTGGTAGCAATTGCTGAATAATTTTAAACAGGCCATTTTCTACAGAATTTCAAGTTATAGGTTTTAAGATAAGCCAGAAGGATTGATCTTAAGGTTCTTGTATTGATTTATATGAAATGAGAAAATTTGTTTTTGACTTTTTGTAAAATACAGACAATATAAAAGTCTGTTACTACATTATCCAGATAAATAAGTGTTTGTTTTCTTTTCGAGGGATGATTATATTTTGCATAAAAATGGCAAAAATATAAAAATATTTTGCAAAACTAAGAGTTCTATTTTGCTAACATTTATTGAACACATGATATAAGGAACTCTGTTGAACTCGTTGGTTGATTTTTCGTTTTTAATCTGATGTAACCTTTCAAGATTGAAAAAATTTAAGTCTGTTTCTAATAAATATTACAATCCTAGAAATTGACTCTTATCCTTTGATAAAAGAGCAAAAGTGATATAATGGAAGAAATATGTCCTTTACAAAAAATGGTGCTGAAAACATTGGACATAAGCAGACAAAATATGAATTTAGACACAAACTTATACTCTTCAAAACCCAAAACAGATCTCAGATTTAAATGTAAAATGCAAAACCATGAAACTTCAAAGTAACTAAGTTGCAAAACAGCAAGAACAAATGACTGGAGTTGAACATAATCAAAAGATATGAGCCAGTGATTGCCAGTGAAGAAACACCCTTGATGAAGTAATGGGAGTGTATGCATATTTAGTGGTCGTATTAGTTTGTCAAGACTTGCAGAATCAGCAGAGTGGTTAAAACCAACACAGATACCTTGTCACACAGTTCTGAAATGAAAGCATTGGAGCAGCATGAACTGAGGACTCGTATCCCCTGATTCCATCCTAGACTCTGGGACTCAGCAGAGTCTTGGCATTCTTTGAATTGTGATAGCCTAACTCCATCCTCTGCCTCTGAATCCACATAGCATTCTTCCCCGTGGGTCTGTGTGCCGCTAAGTCTTCAGAGGGTGTTTTCTGTGTTTGTGTTCAAATTGTATTCACTTTATGAAGGAACCAATTATTAGATTAGAACCCAGGCTAATTGAGTATGGCTTCAGTTTAACTTCAATTGGTCTGAAAAGACCCTATTTCCAAATAGGATCACATTCATAGGCACTGTGAATCTTTTATCTTTGGGGGTGACATAATCCATTGAGTCTATTATCGTTAGTAAAGCTGAGCCAGGGCATATGTAGATAAATACCACAATATAATCGATGAACCAGTAGCTTCATCAGCCTCATTTGGAAAATCAGTGGGACTGTAGTCCCTAGCACTGCTTCAGACTCATTTTGGAAGCAGTCCCATTTCAGACAAGATCCTTACGTGAGTAGCTTGAAAAAAATGCATCTAGCTTGCTTCAAAATTAATGGGTACCAAAACCCACGCATGAATGCTTGACACGACCAACACATATGGTTGACACGACCAACATTTGGAAACTATTTAAATATATGCTAACTAGAGAATGGATAAGTAAGTTATTTGTGGCATGATTAGCACAATTTAAATTTACTCAACAGCAAAAATAAATGACCAGAGGGGAATGGACCAATAATGATGGTTTTCATAATGGTGAGCAAAATAATTAACCAAATTAATAAAGTAACAGCTACAGAAAAATGCATATAGAATATAATCTTTTTTACATTTCTCAGAGACAAATATGTCAATCATGGGCTTAATAAACCATAAATCCAAGAGTGAACAGGAACTTTGGTGGAATTAATACTATCCTATTTCTTAAAGTTTTTAGAAGCACATAGTATATATTATGTCATTCTTTGTATTTTTTAGAAAATCTTACAGAAAGAATTATTAGATTGGGAAAAGTAGGAAAAAATGAGGCTAATAAGTTGTAAAGTTGTTTCTTGAACCTGTAACTGTGAAATGGAACCACTTTCCCTATACTATCACATTACTGCTTCAGTAGGGACTAACATTGGTAAAGTAGCCTGCTACTTGCTATGTGGGCATCCTATACTGGAGTATAGGTTGAGTTCTAACTGCTCTGCTTCAAATCCAGCTCCCTGCTAATGCACCTGGGAAGACAGTGGAACATGGCCCAAATGCTTAGGTCTAAGTCACGTATGCGAGAGACCAACATGGAGTTCCTGGCTCCTAACTTCAGCATGGTTATTGTAGGTACGTGTGGGCCAGGCAGGTTAAGCTGGTGCGCTCACTGCTGTGAGAAGCAGGATAGGTGCAGGAGAGCAGGATGAGGCTGCTTCACCAGCTTGCAAGTGCTAGGGCTGTGTGCGAATCATATCAGGCTGGACTGCAGTACCCCGTGACAAGTATAAGACACAGGGCTGGGAGCATATCTGGCAGGGAAATTGTGGGCACTCCCGTACTAGGCAGTGCCTACTGCTGGTGAGCAGGAGAACCAGGGCTGAGAGTGGGGCAGCTGGACGAGAAGGCAGCACTTGTCACCATAGAGTGGGTAGGGTCTGGATGGGTCAGGCTGAGCTAAGCCACGGCACCCATGGTGGAAGGGATGTGGTCTGGGTGGACCTAGGCCATAGCAGAGGTGACATGTGCAAAAATCAGGGCCAGGTGAGTACCTGGTGGGAGTTACTAGGGGTTGACCCAACTAGGCTGTAGCATCCACTATAATGAGTGTAGACTGGGTTTGTGGTAGGCTGACTATACTGAGCTGCAGCACCCATCAGTTTGTGTGATTTGGGGCTAGGGTGGAGCTAACCAGGCAGCTGCGTCCATAGGTATGTGCATTGGCTGGTTCAGATGACAGACTGAACATGACCCTGTACTGGTTGGCACACGTAGGTATCAAGTCTGAGGTCACCCCAGGTGAGGTTTCTTGAGGGACTTTCCAACTAGACCATTGGATTCAGCCCCCAGCCATAGGGAAAGTTATGAGTGTGCTGTCTGATCATGCAGTGCATGTGTTGGGACTGGGCCCCCTCCGTTGCTGATGCCTGTGCAGTGTACAGCATGCCCAGGTGTACTTGGACAACATGACAGCCAGCTCATCTAGGTCGTCAGAATTGAACTGCCCTGTTAGGGCATAGCAAGAGCAGGTTGAACAATTCTCCTGGCCAAGCTTTTACAGCTTGGAGTCATCTCATGCTCATTCCATGCTCCCAGGTACTGATGTAGCTTGACAGCAAAGAGCAGCTCCCCCTCTTCCCCTGTAGACACAGGAGAAAAAAAAAGACTGAAATATTTGCCTCACCCACCTTCCTCCATGCCTGGCCCTCATCAGAGGTCTACATGGGCATGCATCCTTCTCAACTATGTAAGCCATATTGAAGAGAAAATTTTAAAAAATTTCAAAGAAAAATAATTATTAAATGTAATGTCCAGCTATTCTTTGATTAACAGGAAACATTGATAGCACATTCTAAATATCTTTTTCAAGTATGCGTTTGTTTATTCTTCCAAAAATGATAAATGGCAAATTGCAAAATAGATGTAGGAAACCAAGAATATGCATATACTGTCACAGGTGAAAGGTATAACGGGGACTAGTGTACTGAGAAGTTAAAGTGCATTGCAGTACACGTCATTACTCCTGAATAAATTAGGACTCCCATTTGAAAAAAATGCATACTTAAACCTGTACAGCATGGTGCTAGATAGTTCGCCTCTACTCATGCCCAGCATGTCATCATACTTTTACATAACAGAAAGTTAGTCTTGTAACTGTTACTAAAAGATGATACCCCTATAATCATTTTGGGAATAATAGTAGGGGGTGATAGGGAGGGAGAAATGCAAGGAAAAACTGTATCATGGTAAATTAGATAAATGATGAGTGAAACGATTTATAGGAAGACAGCATTGTAGCGGAACTGAGCTCAGAATGTACATTAGGTAATATCCATCAATATAGATTTGATAATTCCTCAACACAAAAGTCATGCCATTTGCTTAATTGCTCTACTTTTAGAACTTCATTGTGACCTGCAAATTTTTGTAACTTGTCTTATTCTTCCAGGGAAAGGGCACCCTCTTATTTGCTAGACATTCTTGAACTTGGCTGGAATTTAATTTTTCCTCTCAGTTCCTTGTTGTTCAAGTCAAGAGGTTCCAGGATGATGAGATATTTTTCCCCACTTACCTCTTGCTCAGTTGCCCAGAGAACTGAAAACTTGACAAATAGGTTTAATATAGGGAGCAAGGAACATTGATATGCAAACTATTTCCAGGGCAAATCTTCACCTGAAAGGTTTTTATTCTAGTTCATTCTCATTCACTAACGTCACACACTCATCTTTCTACACACTCCTAAGTATCAGTGGAGAGAAAATTACCATTATTACTTTGGGCTTACTATTACTACTGTTATTGTTGAACTTTTATTGAGTAGATTGTTTTCCAGGCCACCCCAGTGTATTAAGTTGTTTAATTTTCACATGCTTATGTTTACACCCCCGTTTTAAAATATTTATTTATAGGTTTTGCTTGAAAGGCAGAGTTTCAGAGAGAGCGTTTCAGAGAGAGAGAGTTTCAGAAAGACTGAGAGAAGAGATTTCCCATCCATTAGTTCAGTCCCCAAATGGCCACAATGGCTGGAACTGGACTGGTCTGTCCAGGTGAGCCCAAGGGCACGGGCCATCCTCTGCTGCGTTCCCAGGCACAGTAACAGCTAGGAATCCAACTGGCATTCATAGGGGATTCTGGCACCACAGGCAGAAGCTTAACCTACTATGCCTTGTGCTGGCCCCTTACAGCTTTTTTTATTACTGAGGGAATGCCAGCTGAGGGTTAATATGCCAATGGTTATGCCCGTGGTGAATACATGCTGCATTTTCTCTTTCTTTTGCTGTCCATGCTGTACTTTTACTTAGGTGCTAGGTGTACCGAGTCAGACACAATGGTTCTCACGAGCAGAGATGATCTCCATTTTGCCACAAAAACCTCAATATTTCTGAACCTGCAAAAAATGCCTGGTTGGAAGAAAGCAGAGAAGAAATGACACCATCAGGGGAGGAGAGATGATGAGGACACATTGTGTGTTCAGTTTTAATTTATCCTCTTACATCTTGATTAAATTTCTTATAAATGCTCACTGATAAAAACAAGATCACATTTCCCAAATTAGACATAATTTCCTCCTTAATTCTTTTCCAGTGAATTTCAGTTGAAATTCACAATTCTGGGATAACTGCAATTGCCTTTATTTTTGGAGAATTAATTTTAGAGCAGTATTTTTAGCTTAACAAAATCACCTGTCCTAGATACAATTACCTTTTAAAAAGTTAAAAAAAATTAAGAGTTTTGAGACATCATTTTATGAATGTATGAGTTTATAAGTAAAATCTAAGCTCTTGAACATATAGGCTTTTTTTTTCTCTTTAGAAAACTCAGCCATAATTTGGAGATGATGGCCAGGCATATTAATCACTGAGAAACCCCAACCAACCATCAATGTGTCTTCAGTAATGATGAAATTTTCAGTGTCTTTACCTTGTGGCTTGGTCAAAGAGGCATATTGAAATGCTGAGCTTGTACCAAATTTCCTATGAAAATGGCAAACGTATTTATCTCTCACAAACCATCTTATCTAGATTCCACATGATGAACGATGTATCCCACCCTGAATCCAGACCTGCTGAATTCATACTTGAGGTAGTAAATTCAAAGACAAAATGAAAGTGGAAGGACTAGCAATTTTCTTTTTACTTCCAAATAACATCATCGATAATATCTGCTACCAAGATAGTTTTTTCTTTAGATTAATGTCAAAGGTCTTAAAGAACAGACGTTTTCATGTGGGTTCAGGATTTCCATGATTTCCTTACTTAGGAAAGGTATACAAAGAGGACCTGCTAGTGTGAATGCGAAGAAATGCAATATTGTTCTCCTTGTAGTATATCCATTTGAATGTTTAATAGTATATATTGTATATATATTGTGGTTTATCATTTAAATGTTAGATAGCAATCTGTCTGCCATTTGCTTATCCTTCCATACTTTGTTCCTTCCTTATGCATACAAGAATGCCTGCACACATGCTACTAAATTTTTAAAGCATTTTATTCTCTTTATTATCGATAACAATGCCATTAGCATAGTTATTCTTAAGTAAAAATGAAACAATGCCAAACAGGAGCCTTGAACTCTTGGATCCTACAGCGTAGCTTGGAGAAAGCCAGCCTCTTTCTGAGTTTTACTATTTGTGTTTTTATCGATGGAATTAGGAATAACTTTTGTTATTTCTATACCATGATGAATTTATGTACGTTAGAGTCTTTCTGTCGTAGACAATATACTGACAATTTTGAAAAGCCAGTAACGCTGCTTGTATCTTTAAGAAATGAATGCTTCGTGTCTTATAACATTACTTCTGAGGGGGAAAAGAACTATTTGGGATTTTTTTTACATTTTATTATTATTGCTATCATTTTATGATACAACTCCATATTCCCTTATCCCCTCCCCAATTCCCTTCCCCCCACGTAGTTCCTCTATATCATTACTAACATATAGTTCTTCATACTCAGTCATATGTCCATCATTGCGGGCATGGGCAATGGCAGAGAGTCCAGCATCCTATTGTCAAGATATAGTAAACAGTTTCATTGTAAGTCCATCTTTGTCTGGAAGCAGAAATGCATACCACACTGCATCCTCACATCTGGATGTTAGTCTCCATTTCACAGCTACTGTACATCTATTTGGGATTTTTAAATGTGGATAAAATTTGCTGCATCATAGTGTATTAAATCAGAATACCAAATGTCACACCTCGTGAATATCATCTCTAGATCTAGTTTTAACTTCCTTGAGAAATACATTTGTCAGTGGATAAACCACTTGGTACCCACCAGAGGAAAGCACAGTTGCTGACTGACACATATGTTTGCATATTTGCATGTGCTAAGTCTGACACAATTCTTATTCAGTTATCTCTGGAATGCATGAATTTGCTTTTTAAATTTTGAATTTCTCTCCTATCATGCTTTGTTTATATTCTAAGTTATGCTTTCAAGATTTTATCTTTGAAGACTTCAGATCTTTGGGAGCTTATTATAATTTTTGGAACTGCAATGGCATTTTGACAAAGCTATCAAGTTCTGTACTTGGAAGGGGAGTTGAAAGGTAGATTGGATACTTGCACAAGTCTTTAAAAAAGACTTGTTCAGAATGTCTGACCTGTGTTGCCCTGGGTACCGACCTCTTCCTTTTCGGAGCCATGAGTAAGCATAAAGGGCAGGTTCATTCCTGTGGTGTGCTGAAATGGTGGAGTGGAACCTGAACCCAGCCCTGGATTGTAGAGCAATCCCTCTGCAAACACATACTGCCCTGTTCTGCATGCATCGGCTTGATGGAGTTTTCTCTGATACTTGGTGATTGTCGTTTTGTTTGACAGCAGAGAATGCAAGGTCATGAAAGTCAAAGCTCAAATTCAAACACTGTATCAAAACCACTGCTGTCTGTAGTGAATCAGGCTGTGCTATCTAGAATTAACTGCTTTGGGGATTGCATCCTGCACTTTTCCTGCACTCTAGACATGTAATCAGGATGTATATGTGAAATTGATTGAGTTATGTGTTTATCCCAGCTGATTAGGAATCCTGTTTTTACTTGTCTTCTAATGGGATTAGCTTTTTTTTTTCTTGCTAAAGGAAACAGCTCAGAGAAAAAAAATCCATGGAGGTCTCTTTATTTTTAATGTTAAACCATCCCCTTTGGAAAATGCAGTCATGTTCTTCCAATCAGCACAAGGTGAATGCGTGAAACGTGCGAATCCCAAAGCGGAGGCCATGGCAGGAGAAACACAAACCAACAGAAGTAAACATTTCATCTAGGTCCATTAGGATATTCCCAGAAAGAAAGTGTAAATGCCAGCTCTATCAAAAGCGGTTAGGACACATAGCAGCTTGTTTTTTCAAGCTTAAGAGTAATAAATAGCACGCAGAATGGGACAAAATTCAGTGATTTTTGCCTTTTAATAACCACTATCCTCTCTTAAAGATTTGATATTTCTCCACACATAGTTGTTTTTAAACAGTGCTCTAAGGCGTTGGCCGGCAGGTGGCGACAGAAGGCTTCCTTGCGTCGAGCTGTCCCAGGTGCTGAACCCAATCTGGGGGATTAAGAGAGCTGGCCACCCGGGATTCCACAAAGTTCTCTGGGCAAGCTTCACTGGCTTAGGGGAGAAGTGGAAAAGTGCATATAAAATGCATGATGTCACTTACAATAGAGAGGTAAAATGTTTCCTGCTCTGAATTTGCTCAAAACTGTTGGAGATGCCAGAATTCTCTGAAATTAAAAAGGTAGTGTTGACAGAAGTGTGTGTGTGTGTGTGTAGAATAGAAACTGAACTGTGATCTTTGCCTCACTTTGAAAATCGGCTGTTTACTCCTTCTTGTCTCTTAACACTACCTTTAAAATTCCTTTCTCTCTTAATTCCCCAAGGTTGAGAGAGAGAGAGAGAGAGAGAGAGAGAGAGAGAGAGAAGTGACTAGGACCGTTCTCTCTAAAGGAGTTGGGCTGGGCTGTTGGATAATAGAAGGAGGTGAATTTAAGAAGCAGAAGACACACTCCGCCTCCTTTACTTCAATTAATAATCATTTACAGAAGGACCTGGGGGCAGACCAGCTTTCCATTCTTGCGTGGTACTATCTCCTTTTCTTATGTCTACTCTGTGATACAGATTATAAGAATTTGACAGATATAAGAGGTCATAGGTAGTTGGAAAGTGTGCTCCCCCCCCCCTTCCTCTGCAGTTTGGCTGGATAATGCTGGGGGGCGGGGAGGGCGGAGTTTATTTGTTATAATGCTGGCCTGTGGGCAAGCGAATTCAGTCTCCATCCACAGAGGCAGAGTGGATGCGAGGACGCTGAGCTGGAGCGAGTGAAGGGCAGGGACGCACAGGGAAGGGACGCTCCGGTTTGGGGAGGTGTTCAGAGTGGAGGGCTAGCGTGGAAGGGAGGGCGATCGGCTGTGGATCGACATGCAGGGATGAAGAAAGGGAGGTGAGAGGGAGGAGGGAGAGCGAAAGGGAAGTTACTGGGGAGAAGGGAGGAGAGAGGGAGAGAAGGAAACAGGGAGGGGAGCCTCCGTGGAGATGGGGCTCCTCAATTCCAGATACTTCTGGGATTGGAGACTGTTTGCCGGCGGGGAAACTCCGGCTCCGGCAGCCAGTTGGGCAGTGGCAAAGTAAAATGGACAGCCAGAGACGAACGCTCAAGTCACTTCGCTGCCGCTCGCAAAACCCACAGCTGCTCGCCGCCCAACTCCAGCTTCCCCGCGGGAGCCTCCGAGCGCACCGGACCGCGCCTGCGAGGTGCTGCTCAGAGATGTCTTCGCCAGAGCAGTAAGAACTTCCAGCCGGGAGTCCCTGCCTCCACTTCCTCCGAAAACAACCCCTGGGAAAAGGGGCGGAAGACATTCGGGGGAGGGGTGAGGGGGACCCTTGCACAGCTCCGTCTCCCCTCCCCCTCCCCCCGCCGGGAGCACCTGCAGGGATGGAGGTGCTGGACACCGGCCGGGGTAACAACACCACGTCCTCCCAGGATCCGCTCGGGACCGGCAGTAACGCTACTGGCATCTCCGACGTGACCTTCAGCTACCAAGTCATCACCTCCCTGCTGCTGGGCACGCTCATCTTCTGCGCGGTGCTGGGCAATGCGTGTGTGGTGGCTGCCATTGCCCTGGAGCGCTCCCTCCAGAACGTGGCCAACTATCTCATCGGCTCGCTGGCGGTCACCGACCTCATGGTGTCCGTGCTGGTGCTCCCCATGGCCGCGCTGTACCAGGTGCTCAACAAGTGGACTCTGGGCCAGGTCACCTGCGACCTGTTCATCGCCCTTGACGTGTTATGTTGCACCTCGTCCATCCTGCACCTGTGTGCCATCGCGCTGGACAGGTACTGGGCCATCACGGACCCCATCGACTACGTGAACAAGAGAACGCCCCGGCGCGCCGCTGCGCTCATCTCGCTCACTTGGCTCATTGGCTTCCTCATCTCTATCCCGCCCATGCTGGGCTGGCGCACCCCCGAAGACCGCTCCGACCCCGACGCGTGCACTATCAGTAAGGACCAAGGCTACACCATCTATTCCACATTCGGCGCTTTCTATATTCCGCTGCTGCTCATGCTGGTCCTCTATGGGCGCATTTTCCGAGCTGCGCGCTTCCGCATCCGCAAAACAGTCAAGAAAGTGGAGAAGAAGGGGGCCGACACCCACACCCGCTGTGCTGCAGCCTCGCCGGCCCCACCGCCCCGGAGGAGCGTGAATGGAGAGCCAGGGAGCACAGACTGGAGGCGGGGCGTGGAGAGCAAAGCTGCGGGGGCTGTGTGCGCCAATGGCGCGGTGAGGCAGGGTGACGAAGGCGCCGCCCTGGAGGTGATCGAGGTGCACCGAGTGGGCCACTCCAAGGAGCACCTGCCGCTTCCCAGCGAGACAGGTACGGCCGCCTGCGCCCCTGCCTCCTTTGAGAGGAAGAATGAGCGCAACGCCGAGGCAAAGCGCAAAATGGCCCTGGCGCGCGAGAGGAAGACGGTCAAGACCCTTGGCATCATCATGGGCACCTTCATCCTCTGCTGGCTGCCCTTCTTCATCGTAGCCCTGGTCCTGCCCTTCTGCGAGAGCAGCTGCCACATGCCCGCCCAGCTGGGCGCCATTATCAACTGGCTGGGCTACTCCAACTCCCTGCTTAACCCTGTCATTTATGCCTACTTCAACAAGGACTTTCAAAACGCGTTTAAGAAGATTATCAAGTGCAAGTTCTGCCGCCGATGATGCTGTGAGGGAGTGGCAGGCCAGCCGGGGCTGTAGGGACCCACTGTATTTCGTGGACTTCCCCAGCTCCTGGAACCAGCGTTAAGATAACTTGCTACTTTGTCCTCCGACCTTCTCAGCTACTGCGCCCCAGGCTTCCAGACCTCATCCCTTCCCACTCCCTTTCCCACTCCATCTGCCACCTAGGGAGAGGGCGCTGCACAGAGAAACCCAGGGCTCTGTGCCAAGTGACCTCAGCTCTACCCTCAGCCTCAGTTTTTGATCTGAGCAATTGGCGCCTCCAAATTTTGATTCCCCATATCTCGGAGGTTGAAGCCCCAGGTAGAAAGTCCCAAAAATAAAAATAAAGCCAGCAACACCCCCCCACACACACACACACATACAAAAATTGCCTACAGCCTCTGAGCCCACTAAGTGCTTCCATCTGATGCCCAGCTTCTAGCACTTGCCCTTAAGCTTCAGGACTTGGCTCCATGCTTCCCTGCCTCGTCCTCTAGAAACGTCCCCGCTCTGTGTCGATTTCACTCCCCTTTCCTGCCCTGACTTCTTCCCTGACCTCAAGGATGCATGCTTCCCAAAGCCGGGATTTGCTGCTCCCCAAAGCCGGGAGCGGCTGTCTGCTATCCGCCCTGCCAGTGGAGTTCCCTGGGTCCGTGCCTAAACGTCTAAGACTCCCAGGATCGTGCTGTGCTGCATCATTCCTGCTTGCTTTGCTTTCTTGGACTCAGAACAGGTGTCCTGTAGGTGGGACTTAGCGCGGAACTTGGGAGTTACAGTGCCAGGCCACGGGGAAGAGCAAGGACCCAGCATGGCCCATTCTTGGTGTCAGCACTCACCAAAGAGACTGACAATCACGCAGCGAGGAACGCCAACTTGACATCTGTATAGGTTGCTGGAGAATCTGCACACGCAGGCATCGCTTCTTAGCTACAGTGGGAGGCGCCCGCCGGCCGCGGTGGGCGCGCCGGGAACCCCCGAGAGGCCTGGGCTCCGCGCACTTCCCCCAGTGGTCTGCAGTCTACTAGGTGCGCCCACCGCTGGCTGAACCCGGGCGAGGTTCCCCGCCGACTCCCCGGAAAGTGCTGCTGGTTAGGATTTATGAAGCCGGAGGCACTGGGTCCAGCAGAGCTTTGGGGGCCCGTGGGAGACCCAGCAGGCTCCCAGGGGGAGGTTTAGATGGGAGAAGAGGAAGAAAGCCCATGGCGCGCAGCTCTCCTGGTGAAACTTGCAGCAGCGGTTTAATTCGTAGGATGCGGATATTTCCCCATTAAATTTACCCCCCTTCCTTTTCGGATTTGGAATTTGCACTGTTGGGCGCGTCGTAATACTTAAGTGGATTTTTTTTTCATACAGGATGTCCAGGACATAAAGTTAATAGAACTTTGGTATCCGGGATACCAAGGAATTCTGGGCTTTTAACCGAATGAGTACAGGGAGGGAAGCGCCTCTGAGAACAAAATCTCTAAGGCTGGGAGGGGCGGGTGTCCCTGGGGAGTCGATGAGGCGCCCGGCCTTGAGCCAGGTGGGCCTGAAGACTAAGTCTGACGTTTTGTCCTTTGAGTTCCTAGAGTGCCCTGAGCTTTCTCGCCTTTTAAAGCGAACCCTTTCAGCTTCATCACTCCTGCTAAGAAACGGGTTGCAACTTGAGCTGCCCCCAGAAAGGGAAGTCATTTTGGTGCTCCGTTCGAATGTAAATTTCCCACCACAGGACAGGGATACAGAAATTTGTCGGAGTCAACTTTCTGATGGATTATGGTTTCACCTTTACAGTAAGGGATTCTTAATCCCATCTCATTTGTATTTTTTGAATACCTGTATCTGCATTGTGAGAGCCAGGGTTGGATTTACAGAGTGCAAACTTGCCTGTGAAAAGTTCACTTGTGTTTATAATGAAGAAAGGTACAGGGGTGGGGCACTACCACTTGAAGCCATTTTATTCTTTTTCAGATTTAGCTAATCCTCCATTTGGTGTCTTTTTCTCTGTCTAAACTGGAAGTAGGCATCATATACCACTTAAGTAAAGTTCAAGAACATGGGGGATAGTTCAACTGTGTATATGGAATGACTTAAATGGCTGTGGTGGAGACCACAAATAGCCATAGTCCTTCGGTACAACTATTATTCATTTGAAATTCAATTTTTTTTTTACTCACCGTAATTCAGAAAGAGGTATAGGAGAAACAAAAATTTTGTGTATATTTTAGTGAATTTTCAGAACAAATTCTTTTTTAAAAAATACTAATCAAATCCTTAAAATTTACTTATGCACGTTATGCCTTGGGCGTCAAGCATTACGTGTGAAGTTCTGAGATTTCTGTTTATTTGTGTCTTTTACCGAATGATATTTCAATGACTTTGGGATGCTCATTCTTCCCCCTTTGGAGGATTTGCACAAGAATGGGTCAGAAGCATTCAACTGAAGTATAATTACCAAGGCAATAAAGAAATTAGTAAAATAAGTGCAGAACAGATGCTAAGCTCAAAGGGCTCCGAAAAAGCCCTGTCTATATTTTCTTCCTCCAGAGTATCTGTATTAGGGCACGTGTTTAAGCATCAAAATTGGCCTGTGACAATACAAGACTTTAGGAACAATCATGTAACAATAAAGTGATACCAGCCATACACGCATCTTCATTGCATCTCAGTCTCTCTACTTGTATTTTTTGGGGGGGAATATTTTAAAATAGAAAGTTAAAAATACAGCTGTTAGCGAAGCTCCGGCTATAAAGGGATCTGACACAGAATTCCAGTTTTCAGCTCTGAAGTTTGCTCTTCGTGAGTAATTTCTTTTTTTCAAAAAAAAAAAAATACCATCTTTAGAAAGTGGAAACCACACCTCATGGGTTAGGCAGGAATCTCATGATTTCCCTAACACCTGCAGATAAAAAAAATTGAAGTATCTGCTTAATTAATATAGAGAAAAATGATGGCCTTCGGGGAACTACCACAGGGTCCACTCCGCCTTCAAAAGGCTGTGGCCGGTCAGTGTTGAAATCCTCTGTCTGCTCTAAAACATCTAGGTGGGTCAAAAATGTCTTATGCTTGGGGCTTGGGATAGGAGCATAGGGGGTTGCCACTACAAGGAAATGTGGAAGGACATTTTTTTCTTCTGCTTGGGTGGGGTCCTAAATATAGGAGTTCAGACTATGTTAAAATCAATTTGTGTGTTCTTTATTCTTTGGCTGACATCAAAATATATGCTTCTTGTTTCTAGTGTTGCACTTGTAAATCCCGCAGCTCTCTGGTGTTAGAATGCTGACTTCTGGGCAAACTGAGCACAGGGGACCCCAAGGACAAACCAAGGTCAGGAGTATTGCGGCTCTCTGGGAGATCACCGAGAGGCTGCCAGAAGAAGCCAGATTCAGACAGTATGTGTGTGAGTATGCATGATTCCATTGAGGAAAAGTAAAATCAGGGGAATTGAGAAGACAGAAAACCCTGTGGAACTGCCTGTTTGGAAAACATGACCTAACTGTATCAGTGACGTTGAGTGAAATGCTGAGTAAGACACACTTGTCTTTGGGCTTCTAAATATCCCCCATGTTGGCCCTTGTCCCTTCTGCAGCTCTTCCGCCAGGGAGACTAAAGACTTCTGCTTTCTACTTGCCTGTTGGCGAGTTGAATAACACCGCAACTAAGAGGCACTTGTCAGTGACTCACGGAGCCACACTGTCACTGCCAATCATGCAGTGCTGACGCCTTGCCAAGCACTGTTGGTTGATGTTGAAGCATGGTGCTGAATTAGTGTCAGACAGCTTACTTACTCTAGAGGTTTCAACCAGTTTGGATCTATAAGAATCACCTGCTGAGGTTAAGTAATTGCTAACTGTAGACCTGACCTCTGAATGAGATGACTCGTGAGCTTTTGATTCTGTTATCATTCAGTGAATAATGATCAGGGTGGACTGAGGCGAGTAGGGAAGGTTGTGTAGACACTCAGGAGCCATCCCTGCACAGGTGAGAGGTGAATATGAAAAGAATCAGACATTCATTAAGCGGTGAAGAAAGACAGCCTGGTCCCTTCTGCCTGGCACCTGCGGGCCTGAGATGAAAAAAAAATTTTTTCTTCTCACCAGCAAGTTGGTGAATGCCCTGGGCTGTGTAGACAGGCAATACCTTAGAGAAGGCTGCAGACTCAGTGTCCTCCCTGTCCTCCCACTAACCCCATTGACCCGTGTGATAACCTGAATGGTTAGCAAAGAGAGAATGGAGGATTCTAAAGACAAAAGGATTGAGGTAAGTAGATGAGAGGAATCATGTTGAATAGAGGAAGGGACAGAGCATAATGAGGAGAGAATTCTTACTCATAAAAGGTGACGGACAGTGGGGCTGGCTTGTTGGCTTAATTGGCTAATCCTCCACCTCCAAATGCAGCCATCCCTGGGTCATGTTCTGGTTGCTCCCCTTCCCATCTAGTTGCCTACTTATGGGCCTTGGAAAGCAGTGGAGAATGGTCTAAAGCTTTGGGACCCTGTGCCCATGTGGGAGACCCTGAAGAAGTTACTGGCTCTTGACTTCAGATTAGCTCAGCTCTGACAATTGCAGTCATTTGGGAGAGTAAACCAGTGGGTAGAAGATCTCTCTGTCTCTCCTCTCTCCGTAAATCTGCCTTTCCAAGGAAAATAAATTGCTTAAAAAATAACTAACAATGGGTGATCAGAGATAGGTATAAGACACATACATGTTTAGGATTGTTATACACAATAGGTCCACTTAAATTTGAGGTGGTAAATTCTTTTAAATATGCAATTAGACCATTTTAGCCATGGCAGGTGTTTTACATAATGGTGAGTAGGTATAGGAAATGCTGGTAAAGATCATCTGTGTGGATACTTAATGTTGGGTTAAAAACTAGAACATGAATGCATGGTTACCCTAGCATTTAAGATGCTTCCATCCCATGTCAGAGCACCTGGAGGTGCTGCCCGGCTCTAGCTCCTGGCTCCAGCTTCCTGCTAATGCAGATCCTGGGAGGCAATAGGGATGCCTCAAGTGTTGGTCTCTTGCATGCTTATGGAGGACCTGGATTGGGTTCTGGGCTCTTGCTTTGGGCCAGCATTTGGGGAGTGGATGGGATCTCTCTCTCTCTCTCTCTCTCTCTCTCTGTGCCTCTCAAATAAATTTGCTTATAAAAGCCTAGATCTACTGTGAGCCTAAGAGGGCCACTAATACTCAGGGTGTTTTGTTGGGAGCTCATTTCAATGCAGTAGGTACGAAGCAATAAAGGCCTGGGATGTTGGAGGCTGGCAGAAAGGATGGAAAACAAGTGGGACTATCCAAAGGACATTAAAGAGAGAATGGACAGAACTCTGCTTTTGGAAGTGAAGAGAGAGGAAATTGAAGATGTTGATGAGGTTTTTGAGCCAAGAAGATTAAGGCAAATGACAAGATAGTTGGAGATTGCTTCTCCTTCTGCAGCTTCATTGGTAGATATAAGTAGGCTTTGTCCTTTGTTAGAAGAATTCACAGCCCAGATGGCAGGAGCCTGCTGGAAGAGATATTGATACATGATACAGCTTTTGAACAATCTGTCACTTGGGTGAATCTGTGAGGAACACTGCTGCCTAGAGCAACAGTTATATCAATGTCCTAATCATTGTTATCTTTTTGTTTAAAGGATCAAGTTAGTCATTGTTTAAAGGAGGTGCAATTCCAAGAGACAAAAGACTTTCCGAAAGCAGAGTCGTGAAATGCTGTGGCAGGTCGTGTCTTAATAACAGCACATGAAGCTTACTGGTTACATCTGTCCAGTTAATCAAGTGCAGAGTCAAGTTGTCCACCTGGCTCTTCTATTTCATTTGTTAAGAACCACAGCGATCCAATCTGATTCTTAAATGGGATGTTCCTAGAAAATGTAGACCTGTGAGTGCTTTAGTCCATTTGGACTATCATAAAAAGTATCCTAAATTCAGTAGTTTATAAACAATGCAATTTTTCTCCCTCACATTTCTAGAGGAAAAGAACTCCAAGGTCAAGGTCCAATGTTTCGGGAGGTCCTGCTTTCTGGTTCACAGATGCCCATCTGTCCTGTGTAAGCTCACAGAATAGAACCCTGAGGCCTATTTTATAGAGGCACAAATCCATGCCCTCATAACTTAATCACTTCCCAAAGTTCCAACCTGCTAATCACATCACACTGGTGATTAGCATTATCATATGACTCTTGGGGGAGTGCAAGCTTGAAGTTAGTGAGGTTAACATACCCGGTAAATTTCTTCCACATTCTAACTTGCCCTGCATGTGTGGCTATGATGGGTGGGGAAATGAGTTGGATCCAAGACACTGCAATATCTGATTCTGTCTTGGGCAGATCAGAGGCACCTGCTTGTGCAATTGTCCAGCTTTTCTGAAAGTTCCCCAGGCAAAGAGATCAAAGTGTTATCTTGAACTGACACTGATGGGTCTTTGGTGCCTATAGGAATTTCATCTTGGAAGAGAGAAAAGGATATAGTCTGGCTCAAGGTAGAGGTTAAGAGGAAAGCCAAGAGGCGATAATGGGGTTTATATTTCTTGTTATGTAGCCATGGAGAATGAAAAGAAAGTGCTTTGAAACATCTCTCCATGATCCTTGAAGGGAGAGCTTTCTATGAAACAGAGTGTTCTTGTACAGTCTAAGTCATTAGTCTGATTTTGCAAGATCTGAGAAGATAGAAAGCAGACTTCAAAAGGTAAATTTAACCTTGAAAGATCAGAAGAGATCGCTTCTAAATGGACATAATCACGCAAGCACCTAGTTCACTCTAACTTTCTACTGTGCTGTAAATGTTTACACTAGAAAAGGGGCAATTCAGGGAAGCGGCCCTGCCTCAGGAGTGGTGCACAACTTGTTCAAACATTTCATTCAACTCATATTTCTGGAACAACTATGGGTCAAGTCTTATTTTATGTGTTCAAAGACACCACAGATATTAAATCAGGTGAATACTCTGGTAGATTATTTGCAGCAATGATTTACCTTCCTTTGTCTGTGTGTTTTGCAATCTGACTTTCAACTTCAAGGGACTTTCAACTTCTCCCATCTGTTAGTCAACTTTCTATGACAACCACTCAAATATAGTCAACAAAGCTACTTACGGAGGAAGGAGGTTTATTTCCACTCACAATGTGTGGGGGTCCACAACCCATGATGGAGTGACTTCATTACTCTGGTTCAGAAAGTAGATGATAGAATTTGTGCAGAGGGAGTGTCCCGTGACAAATCAACAAGCAGAGTGACACAAAGTATGTGTTTTTTCTCCACATCCTCATGCTTCTCCTTGTCAGGCCATCACAGTGCCATCAAAGGGACTCCATCTCAAAACCAAATCCGATCTAATCTCTTCCAAAGCCCTGCCTTCAAACACCATGGATGAATTCATTTCCATTTTTCAGTCATTAATATAATACTCTGGGGATCAAGATTTTAACAAATGGCTCTTTGAGAGACACCCAAACTATTATCCAAACACGTATGTGAAGTAATGTGTATGTTAAGGAAAACATGAAAAATATATACTTCTAAGGATGTATTTGTTTGAAGGGCAGAATGGGAGAAAACTATTCCATCAACTGTATCACTCTCTCTGAGATGACCACAATGGCCTAGGCTGGGCCAGCCTGCAATCAAGACCCTTGAGCTCTGGTTTTTCATGTGGGGTGGCAAGGGACCAAGCACTTGAGCTTTCTCCTGCTGCCTTCCCAGGTGCGTCAGCATGGAGTTGGGTTTGAAGCAAAGCAACAGGGACTTGAACTGGTGCTCTGATACAGGGCACTGGTGTCATAAGCAGTGGCATAGCCTGTGTGGCACAGTCTGGACCCTGATGCTGTGTGTTTGCATTCTGAACCTGGGCTGGCACTGTAACTCGCTGTGGAGCAGCTGTGATGTGATGCCAGTTCTGACCACACCTCAAAGAGATCGCGAGCTTCTCCACTCATTCCTTGGGAACCATGCCCAGTCATTATGTGAACAAGCCTGTGATCACTTCTGGGGACTGAGAGACCAGATGTAGCAAAGAATAGTGGGCCCCATCTGAGGCCATTCTGGGCCTGCTAGATACCCACAACCCATCAACTGCCTTCCAATGTGTGGATGAGCACAGCCAAAAACAGAAGAAATGCCTGGCTTCAACCCATCCTAATTGACAAATAAGACCTGTGAACCCAAATAAATGGTTGCTGCTTGAAGCACTGAATTGTGGCCTAATTTATCACAATGAAGAAGCAAACCAATGTAGTCCCAGGCCTTAGGAGTTTATATCTCAGAGAGGAAAAAGAAAAGGGGAAGAGTAAAAACACGTGCACATGTGTATGTAGATGGCGATACAGAAATTAACTAGACTGGCCCGGCGGCGTGGCCTAGTGGCTCAAGTCCTTGCCTTGAACGCCCCGGGATCCCATATTGGCGCCGGTTCTAATCCCGGCAGCTCCACTTCCCATCCAGCTCCCTGTTTGTGGCCTGGGAAAGCAGTCAAGGACGGCCCAATGCATTGGGACCCTGCACCCACGTGGGAGACCCGGAAGAAGCTTCTGGCTTCCGGCTTCGGATTGGCTCAGCTCCAGCAGTCATGGTCACTTGGAGCAGACAGAAGATCTTTCTGTCTCTCTTCTCTGTATATCTGCCTTTCCAATAAAAATAAATAGATCTTAAAAATAAAATAACACGTGGAATACACCATTATTTACTATATGGACTTTTCTCTACATCAGACATCTAGAATTGAAAACAATTAAGTAGACTAAAATAGACATAAAAATTGCTTTGTGCAACAAGTGTTCAGACACTGAAGAGGTGACACACGGATGGAGACCTTGAAAGAGTTAACAGAGGAAAAAAATTGAGTCTGGGTAAAAAGGAGCATTTCAGGAAATAAGTTATGCAATTTACCATGAAAATTACAAAGGCTATGTGTCCAATAGGAAATGTCAGAAAGTTTAAGATTTGGGGATCTGCATGCTTTAAATCTAGAGTTTTCTTACTTCTAGACAGGAGGCTCATTAGGTTAAAGATGTTAGTAACCCATGCTTTGGATAAAAGTCAGATATGCAGAGAGAAGGAGAGACAGAGAGGAAGATCTTCCGTCCGATGATTCACTCCCCAAGTGAGCCGCAACGGGCCGGTGCGCGCCAATCCGATGCCGGGAACCAGGAACTTCCTCCAGGTCTCCCACGTGGGTGCAGGGTCCCAAAGCTTTGGGCCGTCATCGACTGCTTTCCCAGGCCACAAGCAGGGAGCTGGATGGGAAGCGGGGCTGTCAGGAATATAGCTGGTGCCCATATAGGATTCTGGTGCGTTCAAGGAGAGAACTGTAGTCGCTAGGCCACTCCGCCGGGCCCAAGTAAAATTGCTTTTAAATGTCATGTTTAAATTATACATTGTTGGTATATAGAGATACATTTTACACCAGATTTTTAGAATGAGATTCTAAGATTTTTCTACCTAAAACACTATGTCATCTGAATATAACTAAATTTTTACTTTTCATTATTATTTTATTGGTAAACTAGGTATTTGTAGGACAGAGTGATAATTCAATATATGTATTCTGTGCATGATAACAAAATCATGTTAGCATTTCTGTTTTCTTAAAAAAGTTTTTTGTCAGGCCCGGCACGGTAGCCTAGTGGCTCAAGTCCTTTCCTTGCACATGCTGGGATCCCATATGGGTGCTGGCTCTAATCCTGGCAGCCCTGCTTCCCATCCAGCTTCCTGCTTGTGGCCTGGGAAAGCAGTTAAGAACGGCCCAAAGCCTTGGGACCCTGCACCTGCATGGGAGACCTGGAGGAAGTTCTGGGCTCCTGGCTTCGGATTGGCGCAGCACTGTCTGTTGCAGCCACTTGGGGAGTGAAACATCGAATGGAAGATCTTCCTCTCTGTTTCTCCTCCTCTGTATTTCTGACTTTCCAATAAAAAGAAGTAAGTATTCTAAAAAAAAGTTATTTCTGTCTTTATTAACACCTAATAATTGTATGTGTTAGACACACTGATACTTCAATAAAAACAAATACAAAATAATAGTAATCAAGATAATGCGGATGCCTTTTTAATAGACTGCCATATAAGGTTGAATAAAAGTAGTGAGAATGAGCTCATTATTAACACATTAAAAAAAACCTACTGTTTTGAGAATGTTTATTTTGTTTTTAAGAGTTATTTACTTTTATTTGAAAGACAGATTTTACAGAGAGAGAGAAGGACAGATAGAGAGAGAGGATTCCATCTGCTGGTTCACTCTTCAAGTAGGCTCAATGGCGAGAGCTGAGCTGGTCCAAAATTGGGATCTTCTTTTGGGTCTCCCACATGATATAGGGTCCAAAGGACTGGGACAATTGTCTACTGCTTTCCCAGGACTTTAGCAGGGGCTAGATCAGAAGTGGAGCAGCCAAAACCTGAAATGTCACAATATTGGAAGTAGCAAGCAGAGGATTAGTCCATAAAGCCACCACTCTGGTACCCAGTATGTTTATTTTGCAACCTGCAAGTTGATTGAGTTGTTTGAATAAATTCTAACAGATGTTTAATTTTTTTTCCATGCACAATATCATTTCATCTGCAAACAGGAGCAGTTTGAGATCCTGTATTCTAAATTTGAAGTTCTTTATTTCTTTTGCTCTCATTAAACTTCCAGAACTATCTTGATTGAGTAATGAAAGTGGATAACCTCTTTTTGCCAATCTGAAGAGAAGATGTTTCAGCATTTCCTGGTCAGTATGATGTTGGCCTGTGACATAAGCTTTTACAACAATTTTGAGAATTTGCAATTCCTTCCATGCTGTGTGTGTGGAGGTTTCTTATCATGAATGGGTGTCCAATCTTACCAAATGCTTTCTCTGCATGTACTGAGAGGACCCTGTGGTTTTCTTCTTCATTGTACTGATGCGATTGGTTTATTGACCTGTGACTGTTGAGTGCCCCCTTGCAATTCTGGGCTAAATCCCTGTTGCTTGTGATGTATTATATTTTTGTTGTGGCTTCAGATTCAATCTGCTAGTAGCTCGTTGAGGATCTTGGCATCTGTATTCATTTAGGGATATAGGTCTGTGGTCCCCATGTCGTGTCATGTCTGTAGCATTGGCATCACAGTGACACTGGCTTCATAAAGACTTTGGCGGGGTTTAATTCTGTTCTTGATTTTGGAATAGTTTGAAGGGTATTGGAGTTACTTCCTCTTTCAATGTTTTGTGAAATTCAGTAGTAACGTCACCAGGTCCCCAGACTTTGCGTTGATGGAATGTCTTGATGACCGCTTCAATCTCATCGCTTATTTTGAGTCTTTTAAGGTTATCTATATATTCTTGACTAACTTTGGTAGGTCATACTAGTCTAGGAATTGGTGCATTTTTGAGATTTTCCAGTTGATTAGCATGCAGCTCTTCTAATGATCCTTTGTATTTCAATGTTGCTTGTTGTAATGTCTTCTTTCTCAGCTGTAATTTTATTTATTTGAGTTGTTTTTCTCTCCTTTTTCCTTGTTGCTATGACTAGAGGTTCATCTATATTGTTTATCCTCTTAAACAACTTTTTGTTCTGTTGATATTTTATATTACTCTAAGTTTTACTTATTTCTACTCTGGTGCTTATTATTTCTTGCCTCCTGCTGATTTTGGGTTTGGTTTGTTCTTGTTTTTCTATGTTTCCAGGAAGTATCAGAAGAGCTTTAACTTGCGATATTTCTCTTTTTAAATGTAAGCAAGTAAGAAAGAAACCCCATCTATAATAGCCACACACACAAAAAAATCTAGGAATAAATTTAACCAAAGAAGTGAAAGATCTCTGCAATTAAAATAATCAAGCATTTATGAAAAAAAATCATCCATGATGCACAAAAATTGAAAGACATTCCTTGTTCATGGATTAGAAAAACTAACATCAGTATCATCAAAATGTCTACACTACCTAAAGCTTTCTACAGATTCCATGCGATCTCTATCTAATTACCAATGACATTCCTCACAGAATCAGAAAAGGCAATCCCAAAATCTTCAACTAATCGTGAAATATGCAGAATAGTCAACATGATCCTGAACAAGAAAATCAAATTGGAGGCATAATAATACCTGACTTGAGAGCATTCAACAAAATTATAGTAGTTAAAACACATGGTACTCCCATAAAAACTGATATTTTGATCAGTGGGGAAAAATGGAAAGCCCAGAAGCTAATGCACATATATACAGCTAACTGGTTTTTAACAAAAGTGCTCAGTGGAGGAAGGATGATCTTGTCAACAGATGGTGCTGGCAAGAGTGGATGTATATAAGCAGAAGAATGAAATTAGCCCTATATCTCTCACCATAACAAAAATAAACTCAAGATGGATTCAAGACCTAAATTTAATACCTGAGACCATAAAGTTGCTGGAAGAAACAGTAAGGGAAGCACTCTGAACATCAGTGTGGGCGATCACTTCTTGGGTAAGACTGCTAAAGCACAGAGAGCCAAAGCCAAACTAAACAAACGGCTCATAACAAACGGAGAGACCTTTGCACAGAGAGGAAAATGATCAACAGAGTGAAGGGAAATCCAACAGAATGGGGAAAAAATATCTGGATTGTGATGTGAGCAGAAATGAAACAGGTTTATTTAAACTAGGATTGTTGAGCTGCTTGTGTAACTCTTAGTCAACTCCAAGCAGTGCAAAACATTCAGAAAGAACACACTGAGGACAACAAAAAACTTGACAGTGTCTTGTCAGTGAGACTGCTGTGGATGGCTGAAATGACTGCCACATGCTTTCCATCCTGACCCAGGTCACAAGCTTTTTCTGGGAATCAGTGAACGCAGGCCAGGCCACACAGCCTCAGTGCCTAATCAAAGCAGGTCTGTTCAGAGCAGGGCCATCCCTGGTGCCTTGGTTCAGAGCTGGTGGTTCACTTTGTCTTCAGCTTTTAGCTTTCATTTTCTGGCTTTGGGCTGTTGTGAAAATGATACAGCAGGCATGGGTGATTTTCATATCTTTCCCAACTTGAGCTAACCCCTTCTACTATTACGCTTTCCTATGAGCTTTTCAAAATGTGTCCTGCCTACCTCTCTTCTGAAGTCTCCCAGGTGCCTGTTTGTTCCTAAGCAGGCAACAAAAGGATGGTACACAGAAGCCTCTCTTCTCCTATCATTTGGAGCATTGGGAGGTGAACTTTCAGAACACTCTAATAGAAATATTGCCAGTTGTTCTGACTTTATATAACATGTGACTGGAACAATGTCACATGGTTTAGTTTACACTCAGGGTGGTCATATATAAACATGACTTTAAGGAATAGAATGATTTAATTCTAGGCACATCATACTTTAAAAGTGATGGTTTTCCTTGGTCATGTAGGTAGATGATAATAAAATGAGACGTATCTAAGAAACTCTCCTCGATTGCCACGGAAGATTATTTAAGGACTTTCTTGCAATTTATGCGGCTATTGCATTGAACATATATTAGATTAGCAAGGAGGATGAAAGATTAAAAAGAAAGATTGGGCCTGGCGCGATGGAACAATGCCTAAATCTTTGCTTTGTAAGCGCTGGAATCCCATGTGGGAGCCAGTTCATGCCCCAGCTGCTCCATTTGCCATCCAGCTCCCTTCCCTGCTTAAGGCCTGGAAAAGCAGAGGAGGATGACATAAAGCTGGGATCCTGCATCCAAGTTGAAGACTTGATGGAGGCTCTTGGCTCTTGGTTTCAGATAGGCTTGGCTCTGGCCATTGTGGCCTCTTCAGGAGTGAACTTACAGGTGGAGGATCTTCCTCTTTCTATTTCCTCTTCTCTGTACATCTGATCTGCCTTTCCAGGAAATAAAAATAAATAGATCTTGAAAAGGAAAATAAGCAAACTGAGAATTACACACACACACACACACATACACAAGGAACTGAAAGTCCTTAGAAACTAATGGATGTGAAAGGGGTTGTTAAACAGAATCTTCTGTTTGGGAAGATTGGAGGAAATTGGAATAGGTCATAAATAGGAACATTAAGAATAGAAAGCATTAACTTGGAATAAATAGAAGTATCTGGGAAATGAACAGAATTTAATTTCAGTGCTAGAAAAGAGAAAGAGAGCAGCTAGAGCAAAGTTAGTAAGAGGGCACTCAAAGGCCACGTAGACAGGGTCTGTGGGCCACTGGCGAAAACGCTGTGTTGTAAGAAGGGAAGGCTAAGGTTGGGTGAGATCAACCTTGATTTTCCTCCTTCAGGCTAAAGGAGTCTGATGTATGTCCTCAGAGACTAGGAATGCGGACCTGATAGAAAAACAAGATGGGAGGATTGAAAATTTGAAGAATGAGGGGATAATGGGAACAACAAAGTCTTGAAGAAGGCACGAGATCAGAGGGCTGAGCTTTGAGGTTGGGGAGGCCATTGTCTGAAGCCGGATGGACAGTCTGTGAAGGTCATGGTTTCCTTCTAGAAGGACATGTCTAGATAGTGCCTTGAATGGTGAATCAAGATAAAAAGTATCTTACGGAGGAGAGAGCTATGGTGCAGTGGGATAAACTACCACCTGCAACTCTGACAGACTCTGGCCTTCCTGAGGGCACCTGTTTGAATCCTGGCCATTCCACTTCTGATTCAGCTGCCGGAACTGTACCTGGGAAAGCAGCATAAGATGATCTGAGGTGTTGGGCCCCTGCCACTCATGTGGGAGACATGGATGGCGTGCTTGGCTCCTAAATTTGGCCTGGCTCAGCCCTGGCCATTGCAGTCATTTGGGAAGTGAACCAGCAAATAGATGATCTCTCCCTCTGTGCAATTCTGCCTCTCAAGTAAGTAAATATGTAAAACCAAGAGGTAAGATAAGAAGTAATAGGAGTGAGGACAGACTTCAGCAGGGTAGCCAAGGTCTAAAACAGTAACTACACAGAGCATCTTCAACAGTAAATACGGTGCAATGGTCTACAACAGTAAATATGGTGGAGACAGCCCCAGTGGCTTTCTCACAGAGGAGTCTTTGAACAGTCACTGAGTTAGGAGATGAAATTCAGCTGTCTGGCTTTGCAGGAACCCAGATCCCCAGGAATGAAAGATTCTGTAGCTTATTTCACTGTTCTTATCCTGTTTCTTCCATGGACATGTCTTATTTTATCCATTTCCATGTCTTTAAATATTGATTTCCCATTGAATTCCACCTGTCCCCCATATTCTAGGTTTTCGCTTATTCCTAGTGATTGCATGATTGCTTTTGCTTTTAAAAATGGTCTTGCATTCTCTCCTGCTTTTCTCTCTCTTTTATTCTGACTTGAGTACCATGTAAATGAATATCTTGAAAAAAAAATAGAAATAAAGAAAACTCCCATTCAAGTTGACTGCTCAATCATGACGAATTTCTCCTAATATGCTGCTAAGATTAAATAAGATAATTTCTGGAGATTCAGAAAAAAAAATTGCTATGTTCTAACTCATGAACATTAGTTATTGCAATTTTTACTCAAGGCAATACTGGTGATTAGGAGAATAATTGGCTTTGTATTTGTAAAGCCAGGCGAAAAATGACATTTCATCATAGATGTTAGCTCTGATTATTTTTGTTAATTTCATGAAACAGCAGGCAGAGTTAAGCAGATGTCAGATGTACCATTTCTAACGGATTTTCCAAATGCCTAAGGGAGAAACAAAATTTACCAACTCACTGACCCTGTGGTAGAGATTTCTATTGTAAAGAAGGAAGGTCATACATAAGCACCAAAAAAATATTAGAAAAATATACAATCCAGGAGTCTTCCTCCCTCCCTAGATCATTTTACCGTTCACTGGCCTTGATCTGGAATTCTGTTTCTCTCTGTCCCCGTGGAATGCATGTGTACTGGTTAATATTTGGCTCTAGTTTTGAGTTCATAATGGTTCTGCCTTCCATTCCTACTGGTTTTCACAGTGGACCACACTGTTAGCATTCTAAGCCCCTTTAGAGGAACCAGATGGCTGGTGATTGGAGCTGCCAAAAAAAAAAAAAAAAAAACCCACAGGAATAAAACCCATAAAATGTGGGAAATGGTATTTTCTTTTTAATTCTATTTCAGTCCTGACAAAGAGTCTTTCAATAATGGGGACTTCAAAAGCTGCCAGTGAAATTCACAGATTATGCAAAGTTTGCATCATTGTTCTTCATTGTTAAGAAATTAAGCCCCTGGCATTTCAAACACACACACTTGATGGATATAATTTAACAAATTAGAAAATATATTAATGTTAGGTTTATTTGATAATTTTGTTTTAGTATAAAATATTTTAGCTTGTTCAAATATTTAGTTGATGTATTTTTCTTTTTTAATATTTATTTATTTTTATTGGAAAGGCAGATTTATGGAGAGACAGAAAGATCCTCCATCCACTGATTCACTCCCCAAGTGGCTGCATGAGCTAGAGTTAAGCTGATCTGACGCCAGGAGCTTCCTCTGCGTCTCTCATGTGGGTACAAGATCCCAAGGACTTGGGCCATCCTCTACTGCCTTCCCAGACCATAAGCTGGATGAGAAGTTGAGCAGCCGGGACACCCAATGATGTCCACATGGGATCCTGGCACTTGCAAGGTGTGGATTTAGTGAGTCTTAACACCAGGTCCCAGTGTGTATTTCTAATATTGTGTTCTTACCCTGGTGGTTTTTGAATTGCTGTTTTCCATGAAGCTTGATTTAAAATGCCTCTTTTTCCTCCTAGTAAAAGTTTAAGAACTTGCAGTATGCCACTAAATGTTTTTCATTTGGTCACTGATTTTTCCTGAACACTTACACGTACTCTCTGTACATTGGTTGTAATGATCACATATATAAGACAAAATATGTATCAGTGGCGCTCAGCCCAGATGATTTTTCTAAGCCCTCAGCCCCACCTCCAGGGCATACTTGGCATTGTCATGCCATGCATTACCAGGGCAGGAAGATAGCTGCTGGTACCCGGTGGGCAGATGCCAGCCATGCTGTTGGCAAACACCTGCAGTGCACAGGGCAGCCTTTGCAAACAAGAATGATCTGAAGGTGAGAAAGTCAGATATACAGAGAGGAGGAGAGACAGAGGAAGATCTTCCATTTGCTGAGTCACTCCTTATGTGGCAGCAACAGCCGGAACTAAACCAACCTGAAACCAAGAGCTTCTTTTGGGTCTCCCACGCTGGTGCAGGGTCCCAAGACTTTGGGCCATCCTCAATTGTGCCCATAGGTGATCCCGGTGCATTCAAGGCAAGGACTTTAGCTGCTAGTCTACTGTGCCTGGCCCGAAAATGTTGTTTTGTTCCCCACTATTTTAGAAAGCCCATGGAATCAGCAACAAAGATTAGAGGCAACCTATTGACAGCCATTTGCACTATTCCTAAATTTATTGAGTGACCTTTACAGGGAAAAAATTAAAACTCAGAACAGGGCCAGGCATGATAGCCTAGTGGCTAAAGTCCTTGCCTTGAACGCGCCAGGATCCCATATGGGCACTGGTTCTAATCCCAGCACCTCCACTTCCCATCCAGCTCCCTGTTTGTGGCCTGGCAAAGCAGTCAAGGACGGTCGAAAGCCTTGGGACCCTGCACCCACATGGGAGACCCGAAGGAAGTTCGTGGCTCCTGGCTTCGGATCAGCTCTGGCCATTGCGGTCACTTGGGAAGTGAACCATTGAATAGAAGAGCTTCCTCACTGTCTCTACTCATCTCTATATATCTGACTTTGCAATTAAAAAAGACCAAACTCAGAATAAACAGAAGCTAACTATAGCTACAGGGTGTTAATAGACATCCATGACAAGCAAATGCATCAATTTAATACATCAGTTGAAAAATAACTTTCGGAAGTGGAAGCCAAACATTGTTCTCTGACAACTAAAATGAAGTTTTCTCGGGGCTCAGTGTTAGAAGGAGATGTCTTTATACATGCAAGCACACCCACTGGAGAAATTGCACTTATCCAAGAATGAGGATGTTTTCCAATCTGAATTGAGGAGGAGTAACCTCTGATCTTGGAGGTGTTAAATGAAGATTATTTCACATAATAACCAAGTACGCTTGGGAAATATTAAGACAGAACTGGAATTATTTTGACAAGTATAATTTTGATTTCCTTCATCCTGCCTTTTTAGTAAATTTGATCATTATTTCCAGATAGCAGCTAACTTAAGTAGAATAGTTTACTTAGTCTGTCATCATTTTAATAGAAATGTACTTAGAAACGTAGATTACTTGACAAGATTATATTCTTTGAGGGAAAATTTGGAACAAATGTAACTTGCTAATTGATGACACCAAGTACTGAATCATGATGGCTGCTAATCTTTTGAAGTGTGATTGCTTAAAGCGTATCTTCACTATCTTACATACCTGAATAATTCTCTGTTTAAAGTTACAAATAGATAATTGTTTCATTCCTGAAGTCTAATGGATTAACATTAAAAATTGCAAGCTTAAAATCATGCATCTACTGGGTGACTTCCAAAGTAGCCATACTGCCTGACGAGACCAAAGCCAGAACCAGGTGTTTCATCCGAGTCTCTCACTTGGGACTCATCTGCTGATGTCTTTCTTAGGCCATTCTCAGGGATCTTGATTGGAAGTTCAGCAACTGGGACACAAACCAGGACCTGTTCAGGATGCCAGTATTGCAGTTGGCAGTTTTTCCTGCTATGGCACAATTCCAGCTCCTTCATGAATCTTCTGAAATAAACTTGTTTAGCTCTCCATTCTACTTAATTTGAAATACTAGATGGTATATGGAGGGTATACATTTTACTCATAATGTGTACCACCAAGAGTTATTACATCATAATTATTTAATGTGTTTGTCCATTATAAACATTGATCAAGTATATATGTTCATAGTTTGTAGCATTATTTCGCTTTTAAAGATGCATTTTTATTGGAAAGACAGATTTACAGAGAGGAGAGACAGAAAGCAACATCTTCTACCTGCTGGTTCACTCCCTAAGGGTCAGCAATGGCTGGAGCTGAGCCGATCCCGAAGCCAAGAGCCAAGAGCTTCTTCAGGGTCTCCCATGCAGGTACAGGATCCTAAGGCTTTGGGCCATCCTTAACTGCTTTCCCAGGCCACAAGCAGGAAGCTAGATGGGAAGTGGAGCTGCCGGGATTAGAACCGATGCCCATATGGGATCCCGGGGCTTTCAAGACGAGGACTTTAGCCGCTAGGCCACGCCGCCGGGCCCGAAAATCTTTTAGAATATAAGAACATATTCACAAGGTCAAAAACAAGATCAAGCCACAGTGGCTGCCAGCATGGTTCAACAGGCTAATCCTCCATCAATTGCCAGAATCCCATATGGGTGCTGGTTCATGTCTTGGCTGCTCCACTTCCCACGCAACTGCCTGTTTGTGGCCTGGGAAAGCAGTCGAGGACGGCCCAAAGCTTTGGAACCCTGCACCCGAGTGGGAGACCCGGAAGAGGTTCCAGGTTCCCGGCTTGGATCAGCATAGCATCGGCCCGTTGCGGCTCACTTGGGGAGTGAATCATTGGACGGAAGATCTTCCTCTCTGTCTCTCCTCCTCTGTGTATATCTGGCTGTAATAAAATGAATAAAAATCTTTAAAAAAAAATAAAAGATTTTCAAGGTCACCTTCTTTTTTTCTGTTTATTTATTTATTTATTATTATTTTTAATTCATTAATTACATTGTATTATGTAACACAGTTTCATAGGTACTTGGATTCTCCCCACCCCTCCCCAAACCCTCCCACCATGGTGGATTCCTCCACCTTGTTGCATAACCACAGTTCAAGTTCAGTTGAGATCCCCCCATTGCAAGCATATACCAAACATAGAGTCCAGCATCATATTGTCCAGTCAAGTTCAACGGCTTCTTAGGTATACCCTCTCTGGTCTGAAGACAGAGCCAGCAGAGTATCATCCCGATCAATTAAAAACTCCAACATACCTTCAGCACAAATTTACATCATTATGGAATTAATTGACATAGTAATGAGTAACCAATATGGTAAAAGTAAATGCGAGTTCTTATCCACCTTCTGTGACCATCTCATTGACATTTCAATTTTAGTTTATACACAACATATAACAAACCTAACATAACATGTTATACATAACATCATATCATCTTAAATTAAGGCGAACATGTGGTATTTAACCTTTTGGGATTGGCTCATTCCCCTTAGCATTATGGTTTCCAGTTTGGCCCATTTGGCCACAAAGAACTGCATTTTGTTTTTTTTAATAGCTGAGTAGTATTCCATGGAGTAGATGAACCATAGCTTTCTTATCCAATCCTCTGCTGATGGGCATTTTGGCTGCTTCCATGTTTTTGCAATTACTGATTGTGCTGCTATGAACATAGGAGTGCATGTTGGTTTCTCATAAAACAAGTGTTCTGGATATATTCCTAGGAGTGCTATTGCCGGATCATACGGTATGTTGAATTTGAGTTGTTTGAATGTTCTCCATGCTGATTTCCATAGAGGCTGTACCAGCCTGCAGCCCCACCAGCAGTGGAGTAGGGTTCCCTTTTCCCCACAACCTCGCCAACAAGTGTTGTTGGTGCTTTTATTTTTGTGGGCCAGTCTTACTGGCGTTAGGTGGTACCTCATTGATGTTTTAATTTGGATCTTCTAAACAACTATAACTTATTTAACCCTTGCCACAATGATATTTTTATTGTAATTTATAGTGCTGGTACACATTTCATTACACTGAGTACCTTTCACCACAATCTTTGTGAAAACTTCTGCTTATGTTTCATTATGAATTCCTAGAAGTAGGTTTCAGGCCAGATGGTTGCCCAAGTTTAGTCTTCTCATATGCTGATTGCCTAATTATCTTTTCAGAAAGTTCAAGCCAACTTATTGCTCTATTGAAGTCATGTGAAGTGTCTATTTGGGAACAGGGCTTTCTGTATTTAATTCTTCATCATGCAGGAGAAAGCCAGGGAAGAAGCAGAAGGGAAGCAGATAGAGGAGTAGTTTCATGGGTTACGAGTTTATCCATTACCCTCTTGAAAGAAACCACCTAAGAAGCAAAATGAGGAAACCAGAAAAAGTGTGAGCCACTATGTTTGAAACATTCGTTTAAAAAGAGAATGCTTTGGGTTCTCTTCAAAGCTCTTACAATCCTCTGAATGTTTTACCACTGATTAGTTTGTGTCCCGAAATGATCATAACTATGGCTGTGCCAGGTCAAACCAGGACCTCTGTCGTGAACTCTCAAATGTGTGGCAGGAACCCGGTTTCTTGGGCCTTTCTGCACTGCCTTTCCAGCCTGTGAGCAGGGAACTGAGTCTAGACAAAGCAGCCAGGACTGGATGTGGTTCTCTGATAAGGGCCTGTGTTATAACAGCCAGCTTAGTCCTCTCAACCACAATGCTGACCTACTGAAATGACTACTGATTTCTCCCAAATCCTGCAATTATTGAAGATTGGGATGCTGGAGGAAACCTATCATTTGTGTTTTTGGCTTTTTGTGTGAGGCACAAGATTGCATTTTTTATGCATATCAGCTATGTGTAAACATTTTTCCAAATACGTTTGGTCCCTTCTTTTCCAGGGTTGAGCCTAGGAGTTTACATCATGGTAGTAGTAAGTGATCAGAGCAGATTTTCTAAGAGTGGGAACAAACATTTCTGAACCATTCTATGCACTGTGTTCCTTTCCCATAAGGAAAGAATGAAAGGGGCTTACTTCCTCCTTGGGTGCTCTAGGCCTCTGGATCTCTAAGATTGAAGCGATTCTTACCCATGGAGTATCTCTATGTTCGTAATTCTGAAGGTTAGTGTGGAATGTGACAGAGCTCTCATTTACTGGTTTATTCCTCAAATACTTGCACCAGTCAGCTATGTGTAAACATTTTTCCAAATACATTCGGTCTGACATGTCCAGGGGCTGACATGGTGACATAGCAAGATAATCCTCTGTCTGCTGCACCAGAATCCATTCTCGGCTGTTCCACTTCTGATCTAGCTCCCTGCTAATGGCTTGAGAAAGCCACGGAGAATGCCCAAATGCTTGGGTCCCTGTACCCACATGGGAGATTCTGAAGAAGCTCCTGGCTCCCAGCTTTGGATCTGCCCAGCTCTGGCTGCCACGATCATTTGGGGAGTAAATCAATGGAAGAAAGATCTCTTCCTGTCTCTCTCCTTCCAAATAAAATAAATAAATCTTAAAAACATGAGTACATCCAGGTCTCCAGTTACTTATCATCACTGCCACACTGGGTTTACGCTGGTAGGAAGTTGCAGTCAGGAACAAGGAATCCAACTCAGACACTCTGATGGAGGGGCAGATATTTTAGCTGTTGGGCCAAACAGCCACTCCTGGTGCAGGGCTTTCTGAGTAAAAAGTTAATGAGTCTTGGGTGCATGTTGTTTAAGGCAATTAAAGCAATGAGGTCTAATTTTCTCCAAAAGGAGACGGGACTGATCTGAGTTTACAATGTTGAAGTAGAAAAGATTCACCTGGGTTTTTACTGTTTGGGAAGAACCGACTTGTGAGTCTCCTGGGAGGCAGGAGCCTACACCTGCTCAGATGTTCAACTCTCAGGAGTAGATGCCTGGAAGTGGCCATGGGAGCAGAGAAGCACATCACAACAACAACAAATGGACTTTGTCTGCTTAGGCCACGGGTGGCACAACAGCTTGGACAGAGGGTGGGACAAACGTTTCCCAGCGGCACGGTGGGCCTTGGGAGCAAACTGGTGCAGGGGAGAAGCGGCAGACAGAGGCCGGAAGGTAGTTCTTGTCTCTCTGCTGCTTCTCATTTCTGCCATGCCAGGATAGATAAGGAACCCCGGACTGGTAACAGTTTTTTTTCCTGCCAATTTTCATGGGAGGAAAATTGAGCTACTTCTAATGAATTTGAAGGAAATTAAAGGACTGTAAATATCACATAAGCCTTGTATGTCCTGTGGCAATCCATGCTTCATAGAATTCTAATTTTGTTTTCTGTAGTTGCATCTGTCAGCCCCTCCCAGGGTTAGGAGGTTCTCACCCAAGGCTTCTCATCTAAGAAGCCATCTGCTAGCAAGAGGAATATCCCAGCTTCCTTTCCAAATCTCAGTTTGAAGATGTCAGGCTTCCTGGAATAATTCTGATGCCTTAAGTCACTTCCATTATTGTTAACAACTTTTATTTTCCTTGCCCTTGTGTGAAGCAGAAATGGAGTGAATATATGCTGGGCTGTGTCACCATTCCCATCACAAGGATTAATTTTCACTAACAATGGGTACTGTGGGGGTGGGTGTCTGAGGAAGCGTTTATCCAAGCTTTACATTGAACATAGAAAAAAGCTTGAAGGCTGGCTTTTGTTTCAGACCAGCTGTTTAGCTTAAGTTTAAATTACTTTTTGGAATGCGTTTTCTTGCTGAATACGTGCAAATTGCATTTTGGTAGGTGCCAAGCCTTTGATGTCAGCTATGCATTGAAGATCTCTTTGTTTTTACCCTTCTGCCACCCAACAATTAGATCAGATTTATTTTTGGTGTGTGTATTATTGATTACACAGGAGCTGAAACCGCAGTCTACCAGTGAGGCGCAGTGTACAGCTTGACTAAATTTTCTCTCCCTTGGTCTCCTGTGAGAATGGAGTTGGAGAACAAATTTCTGGATATCCCCACACATACACTGTCTCTTTATAATGCTGTCAATTTAAGAGAAAAATGCAAATGTTGCTTCTGGAAATGAGATGAAATAATCAAGCTGAAGAAGTTAGCACATAGTTAAGAAGCGAGCAAAAAACTAATTGCTTAACAATGTCAAGGTGTTTCTCCACCTACAGGTGAGGAAGAAAGTAGAAACAATGAGCTTGCCTCATCGAAACACCCACTGCTACACGGTGCCAGTTTTCTGGGTGTCTCGGAACCTGATAGTAGCTGTACCCACCTGGCTGCCCAGATGGTCCTCCGTACCCTGCGGGAGAACCAGAAATGCCACCGTTTCAAGGTAATTGTGCCAGTCATTTTCCTTCCCCTGCCTGCTTTCCTGTTCATTCTGCGGTGGGGAAGGGGTGGGACGGTATACAGGTAGGTCCATTTGTTTTGGCTTGTCCTTGGCTTCAGTCAACAGAGGTTCCCATTGCTGGGCGAGGGCCCAAAGAACAAGAGGTCCTGGTATCCTAGCTCTCCTCCAGGCCCCTTGGGTCCAGAGGACCTTTTTCTTCTCAGTAGTGTAACCTTTGGTTAAACTCAGCTTCCTTCTCTCAGGCTTGAAGGTGAAAACAATCTCCTGATGATGTAGCTCCTGGGTGTTTCTGCATTCCTTGTTGGCTATTGAAACCTTGTATCACTTTTGTAAACAAGCAATGTCTGTTCACTTACCTGCCCAATGTCAGCTGGGAGTTTTAGAGTTTTCTGTTTCTTGCCAAGACATTGATTGTCAAGATTTTTTTCTTTTTCTCCAAATACTTTGTTGATGGGCTGGAAACATTAGCTTTTGGAATTACTCTGCCTGCGAATAATTTCTGATTGCTTCTTGGGCACTAACTAGTATTTTTTTTTACACATTTTTCATATTGATTGGAGATCCATTTCAAAGAGTAACTCTTCAAGATGTTGAGCCTGGTTATTATAAGCCTGGAAAGAGTGAAAAGCTGTGGCTTACAACAATGGACTCATTCAAATTGGCATTCTACCCCTAATGCCTTGTGAAAGTAGTGCTTGATGATAGAGGTTAGGCTTGAATGATTTATTTTGGGTCAAATTAACCTTTAGATTTGGCCCTGGGGAAAGGGCCAACAAATAACAGCAGTGTCTTAATGCAGCAGAGCTGTGAGTGAGCATGGCTCTTGTCTGGAGTTAGGACAATCAGTGAGTCATCCAGGTAACAGCAGTCTGATTCTGGTTTTCTAGGGATTTGCAAAGTCACCTGTTCCTTTCTGACTCCAGAGCTTTGCAAAATGAGATAAACAACAGGGTTGGCACCAAATTGCTGGGAGATAAAGGAACAAGCTTGGCACACTCATCTGTGGTACTGCTCTTCGCTTCATTTCTGGATGAATTAAAAACAAAACAAGTCAAATGGGGTGGAAGAGCCTTGCTCTATGCTCCACTTGCTACGCTAACGTTTAAGTAGCCTTATCTTCCCTCTTACGTCATAGGCTGGGAAAGGGAAAAGGCTGAGAATTTAGGAATCTATCATGTCACATAGCTTTCGGGTGAGCAGAGATAGAAGGTTCTTTTTGGCTTTTTGGTTCTGATGATGAAGAGTGTCAGTTCTCTCTCCCGGGAAGGTTTGGAGAAATAAGAACTGCAAATAAAATCCAGATAATTCTCCATTAGGAATCTCTGAAGCCTTAATAGTTTTATTTGGTGAAAAGCGATACTTTGAATTCCCTACCATTCAACATTTATCAGAAACATGCACAGCGTGGCTCTGATGACCATGAGAACCCAGTTTCCAGACCGCAGAAAGGGCACTCCTGGCTAGTCAGAGAGCTGGCTCCAACTTCATCATTTTCACACTCATTTCTCTCCAAGGGCTTTAACTCAAAATGGATTTCGACGTTGTTAACTGGTGCTTTTTTTTTTTTTTTTTTAAGATTTATTTATTTATTGATGGAAAGGCGGATATAGAGAGAGCAGAGAGGAGGAGAGACAGGGAGATCTTCCGTCTGATGGCTCACTCCCCAAGCGGCCTCAACGGCCAGAGCCACGCCAACCTGAAGCCAGGAGCCAGGAGCTCCTCAGGTTCTCCCACGCGGGTGCAGGGTCCCAAGGTTTTGGGCCTTCCTCCACTGCTTTCCCAGGCCACAAGCAGGGAGCTGAATTAGAACCGGCGCCCATATGGGATTCCAGCATGCTCACGGCGAGGACTTTAGCCACTAGGCAATCATGCTGGGCCCCTACCTTGTGCTTTTGTTGCCCTTCCTTGAGAGCCCTGTTAGAAACACCTCAGAATGTCTTGATTTTGTATTTACTACAGGTACGCTATTGAGAATGCTTTATCTGTATTGGGATTGTTGAAAAGAATTTCTGTCAGGTCTTTGATCCAAGAATACTGGTGTTTAAGTGACTTACTTTTTATTTTTTCTTTTAAACTCTGGGTAGTTTGGGCCACATAATTCATAACTATGTCTAGCTCTCCTTCTCTTAACTATTTTTCTATTTCCTCAGTTAGTGGCCTCCAAGATTTTTCTGTTTTATTTCAGTGCACATGCAGTTTTAAAGTTCACTTAAATTTATTTTTAAATATAGTAGGCATTTAAAAAGTAAACAAAACAATTGAGAATATATTTAAAAAACATGTTAGCCATTAGAATCTTTTCTGTGTTTACACAGCCTCAATACCAAAACACCCATCTTCCAAATGTAGGCCAAAGTATAAATAGCATGATTGCTGAGTATTTTGTATGGCTGCATAGCAAAATACAAGTATTAATGCACAATAAAATTGCTCATTTGCTTAACTTAACCAAACTCATTTATGTGAGTTGATCTGGATGAAATGGAGTGAAATCTTCTAAATTCCCAGCATTCTGTTCTAATTGAGAAATGTCATTAAAGAGATTAGTCTAGTTGGGAAAAACATACCATTTTAAGAAAGATTGGGGACTAATCACTAATGTGAGTTGAGAATTTTAAATAGAATCTTCCCACTTGCAGATAGTCTAATCACATAGTTATTAAAATATTAACCAGTTAGACTTCACATTTGAAACCTCTATTCAATGTTTGTTGTAGCCAGCAAGCCAGCAGTATAATAAAATTATGTATACCTCTTTAATTTTTTTTTTTTTTTGCTTAGGATTGGAAAAGCTTTACTCATGACTCACTACCCAAGTTGTAGCTCCAAAACTATAGAGAACATTTTGATTTCTAGCAAATGCTCATATTTCTTGCCTTAAATTAATAAAAGGCAAGTCTAGAATTATAGTATAGGGATTAAAAATCTGATTAATTAATTTGCTATTCAAGGGCTTGCTATGTCCACAGCTACTTTTCCCCAGTGATGGAGGTAAGGAGTGGTGAGCCGCGTGAACTTGAAGGACAGTCTGGCAGGGACTTTGCATTTAGCTGTTGACCTGTTTGACGGTAAGTTTTGGATAGATCGGTAGATTTCAGCTTTGGCCGGGCTTGAGAATTATGCATGAAATTGTGTTTGTCTTACCGTCATTATTAGTTTTTAATGGCTTAATAACTATCTAGTTATATCTTTGAGGGTCTAGTCTGAGTGAATTTGGAAAGGGATCTGGGAATTAGAATTTTGAAATTCCCTTAAAAATTAGCATGTCCCTGTGAGTTGCTATTCACTTGGCTGAGTTTTAGCTGAGAAGGGATTTTTACCTGGAATATGACTGTTCCTTTTGGTATATTCCTTCTGCATAGGAACTTGAAGCTTGGGTTCAGGACTCAAGCACATCCCTGCTTGGAGTTGCAATATTTACCACGAGAGCAGGAATGAGACATCATATATTTCTGGTTTCTCAGTCTCAGTCATTTCAATATGGATTGAAGAGAAATTGCAACTTACAGCCGTTATTGGCCGTAACAGTGTAGGTTGTGAACAGGTAGTGTTGATTGTGTTTGGGAGAAGAAGTTACTGGAAGGTTAATATTATGTGTGAAAAGTCAGGTGATGAAGACCTGGTAGAGTGAAACTAGAATGTTATAAACATTGAAGAAAGGTAGAGAGATGGGGGTGCCGATTGCCTGCTTTGAAAAGTTTATGCTGAGTGCATGTGTTCAAATATTTTTCTGTGTCCCATAAAGATGTACAAATACATGTAAATAAAAAAATAAAAGGGAATAATAGTTGAGCATTCCCTTATGTATTTGCAGATCATGGCTGTCTTCTTGCACAGTGTTAGTTCTTTGACTCTCTCCCCACACCAGCTCAGGACCCTTCTATTCAGTCCCCACCTCAGGAGCTTTCATGCCAATCAGAAGCTTAAAATGAACCTGCTGCCTGTTCATCTCTATGTTTGCTGCCTGTGCTTGGTTATTTTTAATTACGCATTTGGGAGATTTTTAGAAAAGTAGAAGATCAGCAGATGAAAAATAGGAGCTATATAGGCTTGGAAGCTGCTTGAATGGAAACTTTTGTTTGCAATTAGCTGAAATATATTGTTGCAAAAGTGAGTCATTGAAAAGGGATGTTTTAACTGTAAAGCTGTATGTGTTCTTTGGCAAGGGATATTCCAAGGAAAAAAAATGTGGCAAACCAACCAATGGTGGCAATTGAAAATGAATCAATAGCCTTAGACTTCTGAGAAGATTACAAACCAAAACAACGGAAAGTTTTGCTTGGTGCTGCTTACATCAAGACTGTGAGAGTAGAGGGGCTAAGAAATACATAATCTCTGAAAAATGTCCACGATTCTGACACCAAGATCCATACTATCTCTGTAGAGTGTTCATTATAAATCATGCCTAGAATCTCACAGGATGGGAGCCAGAATCTAAGTGAAAAACAAAGAAGCATTCAATAAACACTTACTGAATTAGAAGTTGAAAACAACTCTATCAGACCAAATTGAGCTAAAATTGAATGATGCCATTTTTCCGCATAACGTTGTCTCAGTTGTTCGAAGTGCTGAGATGTGAGTTTGCACAAATAGGGCTGGATTCAGAAGGATGGATTGCAAGTGATTTGGGGTTGGCATTAGATAACTGGGCTTGATCCCCAAATTCTAAATTCTTCACAAGCAGTTTTCATCCCAGAAGCGTCCCTGAGGACAATATATGTAGAGAAATAAGAGATAAAAATCTCTTTTTCTTGTTAGCGTGATCTTTGGGACCCAAGTTCTAGCAAAAAAGACTAGAATTCTTGAAAATCTCAACTTCCTTTTTCTTCTGAGCCCGATAGTCTAAGATATAGGTTCTAAGTAAGCAAGCTGTTCCCTTGAATGTCTCTTGAATGGGGAAGAGAGATCTCTGTCTCACTGGATCAGTAACATGGTGTGTAGATGATTCCAAAAAAGATCAACAATGAATACTCAGAAATGTAATTGCTTTCCTCTATTGAGCATTGTAAGTGTTTGTGGCTGATAATTTTCTTGGTCCTGTCCTATCTGGGGAGAGAAGTAGGACAAAGAAGTATTATAGCTGGTTCCCAGATTCTGATATGAAGTCTTAGGACATTTCTACCACACAAGGGCACACCATCATGTACTTCCTTGATCGACTCTAAATTTTCCTATCCTGGGGTAACATAACCAAGTTTTAAGAAACTTTTAAAGGTTGTGCAATATGGCCAATTGGAATTAAAATATTTAAATTAATTTTAGGTAGCTTTCATCAAGTGTTTTTTACTTTTATAACAGCATTGCATTATGTATATTTTTTTTTTACTCAAATAGTTTTTGAAGATTTTTTATTGGAAAGGCTGATTCACAGAGAGAAAGACAGAGAGGGAAAGATCTTCCATCTGCTGGTTTACTCCCCAAATGGCCGCAGTGGTCAGAACTGAGCCGATCCAGAGCCAGGAGTCAGAAACTTCTTCCAGGTCTTTAACTTTGGGTGCAGGGTCCCAAGGCTTGGGACAATCCTCCACTGCCTTCACAGGCCATAAGCTGGGAGCTGGATGGGAGGTGGAGAGCCAGCTCATAAACCAGCATTCATATGGAATGCTGATGCTTGAAGGTAGAGTATAGCCTGTTGAGCCATGGTACCACAAATAATCCTTGATTGTATACACACTAATAATTATGAGAAGAAACATAACATTGTGATCATAAGCCTGGATTTTAGCTCATATCTCCCTACTTTTGAATTTTGGCTATGTCATTTATGAGATTCACCCAATGGTTTTGGGCATGTTTTCTAGGCTCCGATTTTTCTCGTTTACAAAATGGGAGCAGTAAGTATAATAGAATTGAATTAACTAACATCTGCAGTTCTCAGAATGGTGCCTGATCTATTATAGACACATAAATAAGCTAATAGAGTTGTCTTTTTTCATATGTGGAAGTGAAATTTGGAGAGGTAATTTGTGTAGTTGACAATGAGAGGTTTGAGTTTCACAGATTGCAAAAGTCCCTAGATCCTAACCTTGACTATCGAGCCGACTTTTTCAAAAGGTCCTGAGGTTTTGAAAATTGCCAAACGCCATGTCCATATGTCTCTACACATGTGTGATTCTTAACATGTAAACCAGAAAACAGAACCCTAGGACTGACAGCGGTTTTGAGTTGCACCCCCAAGGGCCCTCTTGGATGTTTGTTTTCCCCTTTCAATGGAAAGCAATACAGCTTCCGTCTTTGCCACTGAAACCAGTTCTGCCGTTCTGCTGTATATCTGCAGCAAAGCAAGACAACCAGTCATAAAATTTTCTCGTATGATTGAAGACATTTTTACTCGGTCTGGATCCCCCACAGCTACTGTCTGTGGGATTTCAGATGAACTTGTAATCACTCAGTTTGGAGAATGATTCAAAGTGCATAACACAAAGCATGGGTCTTGATCTGCATCTTTCCTTGCCCTTCAAAAAACACTACCAATTCAGATTTCTTGTAAAGAATGCAATTTGCTGGTTACCATTGTAACTGCTGATATTTTATGATTCTTGAAACTGTAGACAAATTGATCCAAGGTTAATTAGAGCTGGTGGATGAATGTGCTTTATTGCCAAGAAGTAAAATGACCCTGACCCTGTGTGAGTAATGCCCATGAATGATTTATGCTGCCTGCAATTGATCAATCATATTTTATTTTGAAGCCTCAACTTTTGAGGGCAATATGAATATAATCTAATCGATCAAGTTAGTACTGCAGACTTGAGAAAGAGACACAGGAATGACTTGAAACTTGTCTTGCTGTGACATTTGTAAATGAGCATTTGCCTAATGGTGTGAGGATCAGGCTCCTTGCTTTTTCCTAAAGTCAGCAGTTACTTAATGTTGAAAAATAGTAAGTAATGGAGAAATTGCCCATTTTAAAATGGAACAGCAAAATTCAGATAAAAAAGATTTATTTATTTTTATTGGAAAGACAGATCATATTTATGGAGACAAGGAGGGACAGAAAGAAAGATCTTGCATCCACTGGTTCACTCCCCAAGTGATCGCAATGGAGCTGGAGCTGAGCCAGTTTGAAGCCAGGATCCAGAACTTCTTCCAGGTCTCCCCTGTGGATGCAGGGTCCCAAGCTTTTGGGCCACCCTTGACTGCCTTCCCAGGCACAGTAGCAGGGAGCTGGATAGGAAGTGAAGCAGCTGGGATGTAAATGGTGCCCATATGAGATCCTGATGTCTGCAAGGTGTGGATTTAGCCATTGAACTATGGTGCCAGGCCTCACATTTTCTTTTTCCTCCTTTCTCAAAATATTGAGGACTTAATGATAAAATCAACATAATAAGTATCAAATATCTATCATTCAGATTTCAAATGGATTGAGGGAGAAATATAAAGTATTATGTTTACCCTATTTGGTCATCAATGTTTTATCTGTAAAATGATAGAACTGCTCTAAGAAATAATTGGAGCAGGCTGTAAATTTAAGAATAAGGTGCTCTTAATAAGTATCTACTGGATATCAGGCACCATATGAAACATTATTTATATATAAAATCACACTGAGAATGGTGTGCTGTTTTTGTTTCTATTTTAGAGCTGAGGAAATCGTGACTTAGCAAAGTGGGAGGGACCTACTCAGCTAGGTGCTCCATTTTCAGCCACTATCCCATCCTCTCTCCTGAACCTCCACTCTTTGTTGGGTGTTTGTGTTTGTCTCATGGAGCGCTCTTGAACAATTGTCACAAGGAATCTGCCAGTCTGTAGTTTGCACTTGTGTTGAATCAACATCAATAGCCATAACTGGTGGTGGAGGGGTTTTGAGTGTATGTTATGAAAATAGACCACGGTTTCTGAACCTGAACCCTGTTGACCTTTAAGCCAAGAGAATTCTCTCGAAGGGGTTGTGCTATGCTTAGAATCATGCCAACCTCCACTCATTAGATGCCGATAGCATCACTCCAGTAGCGACAATTAAAAGTATTTCTAGAAATTTTCAATTGTGTTTTCTGGGCCAAAATCGTTTCTGCAGATTGACATTGTGCTTTTAAAAATTATTATTTCATGGAACATTTTGGAAGCAATAAAAGTGACAGGATGACTTGGCCAATGAACTTGTGGTTACAAAAACCTCATGTTATAGTGTCATTTAAATTGGTGGTGGTTCTAAGCAAGAACACACATACAATAGGGAATTAGATCCATATATAGTCAGCTTTCTATGTTCTTTGTGACATAGTCTATAGATTATGTCTTACTTTATGAAGGAGTTGTGTAGATAAGTGGTGTGTAGGACTGGAGTCAGGTGGCTTGGATCCTGTGCACAGCCCTCGACCTATACAGCAGTGTATTTTGTGTCTTTGGACCTCAAATCATGAAGTGCTACCCCAAGTCCCTTGTTGGTGTAATAAGTAATTACTTTGTGATTAAATACTGAATAACTCAAATAGCAAATTAGTTCTTTCTGAGAACACTGTAGTTTGGTGATGGTGTAGCTGCTTGTTCAGTTTCGCTGTGGTAATAAATGCCTCCCGGTTTATCGCCAGATCTTTTGGTTTCCTTTCGATGGATGAATCATAAATATCTCTAGACAGAGTATAGTTATAAACACAGCCTTGGAGATGTCTGATTTAGAGAAATCAACATTTTTTTTTCCAGTTTGTCTATAGCTGGTTTCAAGTAAGGTAGAAACCCTGCTCAAGCCAGGATTGTATTTGTGACTTGCAAATTCTAAACAATCAGATTAAAAAACATTCAGTATTTTTGCCGCCTTCTTACCAAGTAAGGATGCCCTCTGCTGTTTTTTCACTTTTGTGTCTTTTAAAAATTGATGTAAAATATTTAAATGACAAGGCAACGAATATATTCAGAGTATACAATGACTTAATATGTGTACATTGTATAATGATTACCACAATCAAGCAGGTTAACACATCATCACACACTCTATACATTATGCGCAAGCACGTGTCGCTGTTGTAGCTGAACCTTCACATCATTTAGACAGTTTTTGTCCACTCTCTCATTCCTGAGCAACCATCGTTCTATTCTTTAGGAATTCAACTTTCTATTAAAGACCCTGAAGAAAGTGTCTTTCTTTCTATCCTGACTTATTTCACTTAGCATAATGTTTTCTGGGCTCATCCATGTTGTTGAAAATTAAAACTTACTTGATATATTCATTTTATGAGTGAGTAATATTTTGTTGTACATAGATAGCATTTCGTTATTCATATGTCAATGGACGTTTAGATTGTTTCAATTTCTTGGCTATTGTGAAGATAACAGTTACATGAACATGATATGTCTTCAAGATAATGATCCAATCATGTGTTACTGCTGCTTTTCATTTTTAAGAAACTTCTGTGCTGTGGTCTACCTTAACTGTACAAATGTCATTTCCACCAAAAATGTGAAAGGATTACCTTTTCTCCCAATACTAGTTACTTTTTACTTTTCTCACAATAGCTGTTTTATCAGGCATGAAGGGCTATCTCACTGTGATGTTCATTTTCTGATGAGTAGTGAAATTGAACACCATTACATGTACCAATTGTCATCTTTTGCCCACTTTGGAAATATATATTTTTAGGTTCATTGCCGTTCCTACATTTGGCTATTGGTTTTTTTGCAGTTCAATTATTTGCGTATATTATATTTTAGATAAAAGCCCCAGATATTGCATATGTCTCACAAGAGCTTTCCCTTTCATATATTGCGTCTTTATTTTACTGTTTCCTTTGCAGAATGTTTTGTTTGATCTGATTCTAGTTATTTAGTTCTACTTTATTATTTTTTTGCTTGTGATTTTGGTGTCATATTCCCTGAAAACTAATTGTGAAGACTAACGTTAAAAAGTCTTTTCTATGCTTCCTTTTTAGACTATTGTGGGTATGTTTACATCTTTACTCCATATCCAGGAAATTGTTATATTTGGTATAAGATAAAGTTCTATTTTCACTCTTTGGTATGTTGAGAATCGGTTTTCCCAACACTATGCGTTGAAGAGATACCCATTTCATCCGTTGTGAATGCATGGCATGTTTGTCACAGGTTACTTATATATATATAGAGAGAGAGAGTCTGTATTCTGTTCCACTGGCGTGTGTCTCTGCTTTTAGGTCAGTATTATACTGTTTAGGTCATCATAGCTTTGTGACATCATTGTGAACTCGAGAGTGTGGTTTATACATCTTTCGTTTTACTCAGATTGCTTTTATTACTCAAGGCCTTTCTTGAGTTGCATGTAAATCTTAGACTTTTTTTCTGTTTATGAGAAAAATACTATTGGAATTTCAGCAGGAATTTCATCATATCTATAGATAGCTTTGGGCAGCACGGACACTTTACAAGTAAGAATGTTTCAGTTCATTTTATATCTTCCATCATAAAGATATACAGACAAGAGCAAGAAGAGTTGGAAAATGGTACCTATTCATTCTGTTTCATCACCTCCAAATTGGGTTCACTGTTTGGAGAAAATGATTTGAGAGGAAAGGGTTGATTGCGTTAACAATCCTAAGATGTTTGTGATGCACCCTAGAGTAGCACAAGGTGGATGTACTGTTTGTAGTGTTTCTTCCCAACATAAATGCCTGGTCCCAGTGATGATAATGCTTTACATTTTGGGATTTCGTAAATATGCTTGTGTTCAATTCAGGAAGAAAGACCATTATGTTAGACTAGTGCAGTTCTTGTAAATGCACATCTCAAGTCACAGTGTCCCAGTCCCCACTGATCGCATACTTCCATCTATATACTTATTCCCTCTAAAAGTGACTTAATAAGTGGCATCATTCTTCATCTAACTTCTAAAGAAAACCAGCTGATTTTCTCTTTTTACTTTTCCTTATACAAAACAGAATAATAGAGACCTCACAACTTTTCCTACCCCTTTCACTGATATTGCCTCATTTCCATCCATTTCCACTGTTAAAAGTTAATCCGTCATCACCACTTACCTAGGCTACTTGTGTCATTTCCTAATAGGTCTCCTAATTATGGTTGTTACTCTTTACTATCCAAGTTTTCTTTCTTTATAGTTCAAGGGTGATCATGATATTCCCCAATTTGCAATCCTGTGGAGGTTTTACCTTGCCTTTATAGATATATACACTCATATATATGTACACACTTATATATGTATATGTGTATACATATACACACATATATGTCTTCCAATAATGGTTCTTAAGGTCAACTACAACCTGGACTCTATTTGTACATCTAATAATATTTCTTACAGTTTTCCACCTTCTGCTGTGTGTCTCCGTTATTCTGAAATAATTTTTTTGTCTCTCCTTGATATATTGTTCCATCTCTTCTCTCTTTCATATCATCCCCCATGCCTCAGGCACTATAAATGAGCCGCCTTTGCTTGTGGTCAACATGTTGGAATATTTAGTCTTTGGAAAAGCTGCTCTCCACAAAGCAATTTTCAACAGGGCCATTTATCATTCAGAAATTTCTAGTTCACTCCATAAACAACCTGCGACCCATTCAAAAAATTGCATAATAGGACTTTTTTCAAATGTTTTTCTCTCAGTGATTCAGGCAAATAGCAACAATAGGATGCCTTTCTAAGGGTGGACTTCTGTTTTAGATTTATTGGAAAGTCAGATTTATGGAGAGAAGGAGAGACAAAGAGAAAGATCTGTCCACTGGTTTACACCACAAGTAGCTGCAATGGTAGGAGATAAACCAATCTGAAGCCAGGAGCCAGGAGCTTCTTCCTGGTTTCCCACACAGGTAAAGAGTCCCAGGGCTTTGGGACTTCCTCTCCTGCTTTTCCAGACCACAAGCAGGGCGCTAGATGGGAAGAGGAACAGGAGGGATACAAACCAGCACCCATATGGGATCTCAGTACTTGCAAGGCAAGGATTTTGCCACTGACCCATTGTGCTGGGCCCTAAAATTGAAATTTTAGGATACTTTTGTTACTGTTAGTTTTGGTAGATATTAAAACAAGGAGTAGTTCTGAAGCAGCACGATCTGATCCAAGTTGCTGTAATATGTGCCATCTATGAATTTAATGACCTTTTATGTGTGTGCTTGTAGAAATTAAGTTATAAAGTAAGTTGTGAAGTTACGGAGTGTGTGAAAATTAAATAAATAAAAGGGAGGCCAAGAAAAGAACCCAGTTAGACATGCAGAAAACGGAGTGTAATGCTGAGTGCATGTGTCCCAAACTCCCTTGAAAACTCTTTTTAAATGAATCAAATCATAGAAGTCTAGATGTGGAAGAAGTTTTTATTCTAGTGAAGATGAAAGTGAAGCTCAGACAGGCTAAATGCACTGGCTGTCTCACGACAGCATAGATTAATAGTGAATTTGAAGCAGAGTTGTGGTTACAGATCATAGATTTCCCAGAAGAGTTTATGTGATTCCTATAGAGGTTTTCTTTATGTCCTGTAAAGTAATGTACTACGCCAGAGAACACGAGGGACATGTCATCTAGTATTCACTGCTTATCAAAAGGACTGATGGGGCACAGCCGTGTCAAGGTTGAGTTGCTGTCCTGCTCTGTTGCTCAAATACCATCACCCGTGCTTTCCTTGAGAGTAGATGTTCCCTTTGGTCAGGCTGACCTGGTGATTTTCTGGTAGACATATATGTAATGTACAGCAGGTCTACCTGGTGAGGGCTACCTAGTGGTTACATCTAGAATGAGATAGATGAGGGGGAAACGTGGAGAATAAAAGAGGTAGTAGGATTTAAAAAATTCAAAATATATAATAAAGAGTGGAACCAAAAGTAAGCATTTGAAAAGACTATAGAGATGGAATGGATAAAATAGAGATTATGAGGATGGTAGATTTGTTGAAAGATGTTATGAAGCATAATAGGAGAAAGAAGAAACAGCCATACCCACAGGTATATAAGAAAATAAGACATTGGCATACTCAGATAGACATGGCAAGTAATTCATTGAGGCCTGCAGAGGATGTCTAATACAATAGCGGGCAGAACAAACTGGACAGCTCTCCCAGACAAATATCTGGGTGAATGGAGACTCTAAGGTGGACTATGTCAGCCAATAGACCATGGAAGGATTCCTTCAACCATTGGAGCAATAAAATCAACAGCATCTCAGAACTAGCAAAACTAGATAAGCAGTGTCCCCAAAGCATGCTTCACATCGGGGACCCTGGGATGACATCTCGTGGCAGTCCTCATCCCTGGATCCTGATGTGGTTAGGCTGCTGAGAGCACCCCTCTCGTTTCTCCTTCCCACTTTCCCCAGATACAGGAAGAAAAAAGGAGATTGGAAGTAGTTGTTTCATCTACTTTCCCCCATTCCTTAACCCTGCCCAACCTAATGGTGGTTCACATGGTATCAAAAACGAAACTAATTTATTACTTAAAAAGAAAACAAAACAGAAAGAGTGTACTACTGGTTTTCAGAAAAAGATGTGGACAATCTATTAATAAGAAGAGTTCGGTTGTTATGTAACTTCTCAATCATTGCTACACAAAGATTTATGGACTGAGGGAATAGTATTTTCCTACTTGAATGTATTTTATTATAAATGTTATCTTTAGGGCCTAAAACAGCCTAGCGGCTAAAGTCCTCACCTCGCATGTGCTGAGATCCCATATCGGTGCCAGTCCTAATATTAAATATATATATATATATGTATATATATATATATATATATGAACTTCAAAGGATGAATGCAATGTATACACAAAATAGCCCTAATGCACAAATATCCTGAAAAAAAATGTTGGAAGAGTTTTTTTAAATGTTTATTTTTGTTAGAAAGTCAGATTTACAGAGAGGGAGACAGATAAAGATCTTCCATCTGCTGATTCACTCCCTAGGTGGCCGCAATGGCCAGAGCTGAGCTGATCTGAAGCCAGGAGCTTATTCCAGGCCTCCCACAGGAGTGTAGGGTCCCAGGGCTTTGGATTGTCTTCTACTGCTTTCCCAGGCCACAAGCAGGGAGCTGGAAGGGAAGTGGAACAGCCAGGATTAGAACCGGCGCCCATATTGGATCCTGGTGCATGCAAGGTGAGGACATAAGCCACTATGCTACTGTGCCAGAGCTTGAAGAGTTTTAAAAACCATGCAATTAGCCGGTCCTGTATATAAACTAAAATTGAAATGTCAATGAGCTAATCATAGGTTGTGGTTAGGACTTGCTTTTTTTTTTTTTTTTTAACATACTGGTTACTCAAAACCATGTCAATTCCATAATGTTGCAAATTGCTGTTGATGTTATATTGGGACTCTTAATTGACTGGGATGATATTCTACCAGCTCTAACTTCGGACCAGAAATGGTCTCCCCAAGAAACTGTTCAACCCATCTGGACAATAAGTAGCTGAACTCTATGCTTGGTATATGTTTGCAAGGAAAGAATCTTGATTGAATTTGAACTGTAATACTGCATCAAGGTGGAGGAATCCACCAGGGGGGAGGGGAAGGGGGGCTGAAACTGTCACATAATGCAAAATAATTAATAAAAATTAATTAATTAATAAAAATTAATAAATCCAAAAAATAATTTAAAAATTAAAAATTAAAAAAATAATAAAAAACAAAAACAAAAACAAAAAAACCCCATGCAATTAGAGTTTTGCAAGGCATCACATTTGTGTGTGTGTGTGTGTGCGAGGAGTAATACTAAGCTCCAATTTTTTTTTCTTTTACAGCCACATAAAAGGCTAGATGAGCATACCATTAAAGACCTACTGCAGTTTTGGTGAATTGGGCTCCTACTAGTCCCTTTGTTATCTGAGTTTTCTAACTACACCTGGAACAACTAAATTATTAGAAATTATACTTTTCTGTGAATGATTCATAAAAGATACTGCAATCCTAAGCAAAAATGCCAGTAGAAGATAAAAACAAAAAGCATCAGTTCCCAGTAAGAGTATTAACTGAAAAAAAAAATCCTCTTGCTGTTATCTCACTTGGATGACAATGCTCACAAAAGCCAGATCAAAGAGAAGGGATTCTAACCTAAATCCCAGTAGCTATGCATACTGTCCAACTTCAGCATGAAACTTGTGAAGTGCAAGCATGATACATTTGCAAGATTAAAACCATTTTAGTAACAGCTTAGATTAAAAATAAGAACAACAAAACCCATTAGTTCTTGCAACTTTTCAATTGGGTCTTCCAAGAAGGAGACCCATAAAGCACAGTGGCCATGCAGGAGAAAGATCAGTGAAGGGAGAGAAAACAGGGAGCGAGAGGGGCCCTGGAGAGATTGCAGATCTCACTGGGGGTCCCAGACCTATGAAAGGAGAGAGGGAAGGAAGAAGGGGAAGCAGGAAGGGCTGTGGTTTGCTGTGTTCTGAGAAACAGAAGGCTAGTGGGAACTCATGCAAAGACCTCAGTTGGCCACAAAAGATCTGACAGGAATGTCCAGCCGTGCTTAGGCATTGGCTGAACGCTGTCTGGGGGAGGTGAGTCTTGCAGGAAATGTGAAGGTTCCAGAAGGCTCTGAGCAGGGCATCCTGTGCTGTCTAGAACATAGGAGACTTCTGCAGAAGGCTGTGGTGGATGGTGTGAATGTAACCATCAAGAATAAAATCCTTGTTAAGTCATATGGGGCTAATGCAGGGACAATTCCTTTTAAAATAGTCAATGAAGGGCCTGGCAGTGTGGTCTAGAGGCTAAAGTCCTCGCCTTGAACGCCCCAGGATCCCATGTGGGCACCGGTTCTAATCCCAGCAGCTCCACTTCCCATCCAGCTCCCTGCTTGTGGCCTGGGAAAGCAGTTGAGGATGGCCCAAATGCTTGGGACCCTGCACCCGCGTGGGAGACCCGGAAGAGGTTCCAGGATCCTGGCTTTGGATCAGCATAGCACCGGCCCGTTGTGGCTCACTTGGGGAGTGAGTCATCGGATGGAAGATCTTCCTCTCTGTCTCTCCTCCTCTCTGTATATCTGACTTTGTAATAAAAAATAAATAAATCTCTAAAAAAATAGTCAAGGAAAAGAAATTTGTGTATTACATGTTAACAATTGAGAGCTTCATCAGGAAACAGCAAGAGACTCTCAATGACCATCGATTGAAACTGTGTCTAAGCTAGTAGTGATAATGGGCCTTCATTTCATGTATGCACCCTCACTTGCTTGATTCTGCTACTACCCAAAGCATCTATTGTAACAGGCCAGGGCAGACCTATGCACCAGTACTAATGTCATCAATATTACCATTATGTAACTAAGAACATGAAAGAGACTGAGACTATATATTGGAAGATTTATTAGATTAGAAAATATGATCAAGTTTTCATTATTGAGGGCATGAGCTTAGTATCCTTTTCCCTGGAAATGGATGTCTTTGATGCTGAAGCATCCATTTGCTTACTAGGAAGGACTGGGAAGTCTTGTTGATCGTCATCGCTGGATTTCAATTTTTTTGTCTATAAAGTGAAACTTTCCTTTTAACTTGGTTGTATCCTTGTTAGGAAGTTAATCCAAATTTTCTTCCAGAGACTGTCAGAAACAGCTATAACAGTTAGAGGTAATGGAGTAAGGCCTGGGGTAGGAATCAGTGAAAAAGCCTGTTTCTAATTCCAGATTTCCCATCACTACCCATTGTTCTGTTTTAGTTAAACTAGAGGTAGTGGGACCTGCCTTACTTCATTACTTTAGACATATACAGTAGCAGGTATGGCAGTCATGACTCTGGGTAAATATTCAATGCATGTCTACTATTGAGCCTAGAAACAAACAAAAATATGTAGCCCAGTTCTTAGCTGCTGCTTCTCCCACTGCGTCAATTCTCCTGGTTCCTCATTCTGTGCCATTGTCCAGTGAAGGGCGTCTGGGAGCTCAGAAAGGGGTGTGGCCTGATGTTTGGTGTGCTCCCATTCTAAACTGCAATGGAGAATACTCTGATCTTCAGAGAGCGTGCATTTGTGTTTGTTGCAGAGTGCAACGAAGATCACACTGGACCCAAGTGTAGGATGTTAGGAGGAGTTTTTATTTCCCAAGCTTGGTGATAGCTCTCACTACAATCCAGAAGCTACTGCACTGAGCCGCTGAAGTCAGGGGTTTTTAAGCTCTCATCTTCCAGTTAGATCAAGAGCCATGCAGTGCAAACAAAGTTTCAGGCAATGAGGGAGTTACTAGAGCCCAAAGTTACAGTTTCCTAACTTAACGTTGCACAACAGGAGGCAGGAGGGGCCAGGTGTGCAGAACTTCCCGAGTAATTTCTGTGCCCTCAATGAACTTGAATGGCAGGAGGAGATGTAAGAAGGGCGGGGTCCATTTCTGCACTCTGTCAATTAGCCTGACAAGGGGTTGTGTGCCATCCGTTACAGTGTTGGATTGCTGCCCCTACCACACTGGATCCTGGCTTGAACTGCAAGTGGTTTCAATGAAACTGGCATAGCTTCCACTCGGGTTTATCTGTAGTTTCCTTTGTGTCATCCAGCACAGAGCAGAAGAGGAACGCAACCTAGACTAAGGGGTTTGTATTTTTCTTCCTTCATTTGATAGAACTCTATGAAGGAAAAATAATTTGCTTTCCAAATGTTCTTCTATTAGATGGTGTTTTATTTCAGGCAGTTAAACTGAAAATTCTGTTTACGGCATTCATAGAGTAGTTATACAAATGAAAACCTAATTGTTACAAAATGGGAGTCTGACTTCTCATGGAATAACTTCACTTCATATATGAACCAACTCTCTTCCTATGTAGATACTCTGTTAAATCTAAAGATGATCATTTTTTCATTAAATAATAATATGAGAATATGCTTCTGTAATTTGTATTCTCTGGTGTACCTAGAAGTTGTTTTAAAAAATGGCAAATAAAACACCATTTATATCTAATCACCCAAATTACATCTAATTTGGGATTTGGATCAATGAATGTCATCGTCTCTTCATATCCCCTATGTGTTTCAGCATCCAGTGTTTGGTTCCTATCTTATACTAGCCAATAAAATGCATCTAGTTACAGAAAGGAGGGACTAGGGATGAGAAGTCTCCATCCTAAGGGGCATTTAAGAGTGTGGTTCTGTGGAATGTGCACAGTAAGATGGGTAGGTGCATTACACAAAATCTGATTGAAATTTACTACACACTTTTACTTTATGGTTATACACTTCTGACTCAGCTCTTTCCAACTAACTGCCTCTACCTTTTGAATTTTTATTTTACTTTCACTGTTGTTATTTATTTGAATGGTAGTATAATGAAGAGAGAGGGAGAAAGAGACAGAGGAGCCAAAGGACAGAGGGAGAGAGAGAACGAAGTTCCATCTGCTGGAGAAAGAGAGATCTTTCACTCTTCACTTGGTGACAGCAGAATGGCAGAAGCCAAGAGCCGGGCACTCAGCTCCATGCACGGCTCCCCTGTGAGTGACAGGGGCCCGAGCTCTGGACCATGTCTGCTGCTTTCTCACCTGCACTGGTGAGATCAGAAGTGAGACAGCTGGGACCCTAACCGGCACTCTGAGATGAGATGTTAACATTGCAAATAGCTACTTAAGCTACAAGGCAATAACCAGGGCTCCTTTTTAAAAATGCTGTGTGTGTGTGTGTGTGTGTGAGAGAGAAAGAGGGGGAGGGGGAGCATGAGATAAGGAGGGAGGAAAAGAGAGTGTGTGTATTCTCTTGTTCTGGTTCATTGTCCAGATGCCTGGCATGGCCAGGACTTGACCCTGGGTCAGAATCACAAGCTAGCCAGTTCTCTCACATGGGTGACAGGGAGTGAACTATGTATACCATCACTGCCTTGGCTGAAAGCTGGAATTCAGGAGTCAGAGCTGGGAATTTAGCCCCAGCGCTCTATGTGGGATGTGAGTCCCCTAACCTTCATCTAACTGGCTCTGCCAAATTCCTGCTCTCTAGATCTTATTTTGAATTAAACCTAACAAATGTTTGTTAAAATCTATTCTCTGCAAAGCTATGTATACTCTGGAAGAATCAAACTAACTGTACTATTTGAAAAGTTTCTAAGCTTTTAAGAATTCAAAAAAATATAGGTAAATGGTGTACGGGTCCTTCCTTAAGAGCTTACAGTTAGAGAACTAGGGAAATCTCAGAGTTCCTTCTTGAAGTTCAGAGGTTTTGGTCATTTCAATCATTCCAGAACCCTCTGGCTTTCTATATTGTACAAAGACTTTGCTCCTAATGGATGTATATTTAAGAATAATTACTATTTTAAAGTAATGTTGCAAAAACCAAAAATTACCTATCTAAAATTAATTTTATCCTTTACTCAAGAAAATAAGGTCATATATTAAAAATAAATATTGATTTACTCCTACATACTGAATTCTGTATAAGAATGAGAGTTTTGAAAGCACAGGTTTCAGGTTATAGAAAATCAATATACATTCATCCCAATCTGCTACATGGTACAATGAATACTTTGGGTTAGAATAATGACTATGAATCACAGAAAAAGAACTCAGTTACAAAGGCAAAGGCAGATTAAAGAACATCTATTACCAAAGGCAGGAAGTGTGACTAAAACACAATCCAAAATTCTAAAATAATAAGAATGCCAAGTCATTTTTATGTTTAAAAGCTAGTTTCCTGGGCCCGGCATGGTAGCCTAGTGGCTGAAGTCCTTGCCTTGCATGCGCTGGGATCCCATACGGGTGATGGTTCTAATCCTGGTGGCCTCACTTCCCATCTAGCTCTTTGCATGTGGCCTGGGAAAGCAGTCGAGGATGGCCCAAAGCCGTGGGATCCTGCGCCTGCGTGGGAGATCCAGAAGAACTGGCTTCAGATTCAATGCAGCTGTGGCTGATGTGGTCACTTGGAGAATGGCTCAATGGACAGAGGATCTTCCTCTCTGTCTCTCTTCCTCTGTGTATCTGACTTTGCAACAAAAATAAAATAAATCTTTTTTAAAAAGTGAGTTTGCTAAAAGCTAACTTTCTTGTAGCCTGTCATTCGGTTTTTATTCTGAATAGTTGCAGGTGCTATAAGAGCCCTTTTTTTTCTATTTACGTGTCTGGCTGTTTCTGTAGCTATGTGAAGTGTTAGCAATTAGTGGTTTGAAGCTACACAAATATATAATGACTAGGGAAGCTTTGCAAAGACTAAACACAGTCAGCTAAATTGACTTCTTACTACACCATGATTACTGATACATTTAATTATTGGTCTTTAATAGAATTGTGTGTTCCTGATGCATTCGGCCTTTTTGAACACGTGAGGTGCCGGGGAATATCAATGACTGATGCTTGTCTGGAGGGAAAACAGAGTAGGTGGTGATCGCTGAGGATGGTAGGTTGTGTTTCTTCTTTGAGATGGTGGTGGGATTACCTCTCCTCATCTGCATTAAAGGTGAGATACAGTCTGATGATTTGTTTGACAAAATATGAAAAGAAATGCCAAATGTTGCTTCCCATTTGAAGCTTTGAGAGTCTTCAAGTGATGTGCAACCCACCTTTCCAAAACTGCCATGGTTTGTACAGGGAAGCGTCTGGAGGAATATTCCAGTACTTCAGTGTTTGTCTGAAAAGCATCCCAGGCATCCCATGTTGGGTATAAATGGTGAATCTCAAATTCTTCATAGAATAAGCCCATTAGGATTTTTGTGGGCTTTCATTATTATAGCACGACCTAGTGGACCTCATCCAGAAATTGGTGATATTGCCAAGAGTTTGCTAACATCAAAACTCTAGTGAGATGGCACTGACTTAGGAGCTGGATGGTGAGGAGACTGGTATTGCTAACAGTTGCTCATCCGCTTATCTGTGATGATTTGAGAGGCAGATTGTTTGCCTGATTCATTTACAGCTCCAAGAACACAGACTGGAAAATGGAACCCCAAAATGATGCATTTGGTTACTCCTGGTTATAGTATAAAAAAGGTAATGCAAGAAATGATTGGCTTTGGGGTCGACTCAGTGTCACTTAGTGGGCTAAACTTGCAACCTCTGGCACCAGCATCCCATATGGGTGCTGGTTCATGTGCTGGTTGCTTTACTTCCAGTCCAGCTCCATGCTTGCAACCTGGCAAAGCAGCAGAGAATGGCACAAGTCTTGGTTCCCTGCACACGCATAAGAGAGGTGGAAGAAGCTCCTGGTTTACGGCTCCAGATGAGCTCAGCTCTGGCCATTGGGGGAATGAGCCAAATGGTGGAAGGCTTTTCCTCTCTAGCTGTCCTTTTCTGTAAAATCTGCCTTTCAAATGAAAACAAATAAATATTTTAAACAGTATTGGATTTAAAAAGAATTGGGCATTTTTAAAGCGAGGATAAATGGAAATAAGAAGATCCAGAAATTCAAGGACTTTCCGGAACAGATCACACTATTTGTTACAACCTCAAACATAAGAAAGGAAAAAAGGCCTTTGGACAGTAAAGATGGATTGAAATGATCTTAAGGCAAAAATGAAATCAATGGTGTGGCTGTAACAACCATTGTTTAAACCTCTGAGCAGATTCAGCCGTTTCAGTACAAACATCAATTAAGGTCAGGTGCTCAGAAATTTCCTTTCAATAAAATAAAATTGCTCCAGAAGAAAGACATGAAAGACATGGTTGTCCCTCAAAGACCTAATCAATCTGTATTTCCAGCAACCATTTGGAAGGAGAGTGAGGAGTACACAGAAGAGAGTATAAAACTAGCACACTGATTGAGTTAGTGTGGGTGGTGGCATGTGGCATAGCAAATAATGCTACACACTGTAAGGCTACTATTCCCCATGGGTACTAATTTGAGTTCTGATTACGCCACCTCTGATCCAGCTTCCTGCTAATGTGCCTGGGAAAACAGCAGAAGATGAAAAAATGCATGGTTCCCTGTACTAATGTGGGAGACCTGGAAGCAGCTCCCAATTCCTGGCTTTGGTCCGTCGCTGCCTTGTTCACTTTTGCCATTGTGGAGTGAACCAGCTGATGGGAGGTCAGTTGGTCTCTCTCTCTTCTCTGTATTCTATCTTTCGAATGAATAAAACATGAAGTAGTTGGAGCTTTTGACCTAACTTCAATCAAAGTGATAAGAAAGGCTCTATGTGATAGCTCAATGTCTAAATCTTCACCTTGCCATACTGGGATTTCATGTGGGCACCAGTTCATGTCCTGGCTGCTCCATGTCCCAACTAGCTCTCTGCCTGTGGCCTGGGAAAGCAGTAGAAGATGGCCCAAAGCCTTGGGACCCTGCACCCGCATGGGAGACCTGGAAGAAGCTCTTGGCTCTGTGCTTTGGATTGGCTCAGCTCCAGCCATTGTGAACATGTGGAGAGTGAATCAGCGGATGGAAGATCTTTCTGTTTCTCCTTTTTTTCATTCTGTCTTTTCAACAAAAATAAATAAATCTTTAAAAAATAATAAAAAATGAGTAACTATTTAACGCAAAGAAATTCACTAATCTAGACTAAAATAATCAGTCATTGGTACAAAGCTGTCCGGGCAAGCTCTCTCTGGCGGCTGCATTCTCCAATGATCTGAACACATTAATATGTTCCAGAGCACAGTCTCTTTCTTCTTATATTTTGTTCTGATTGGGCATTTCTTTCTCATGTTTCATAAGATTGACTCTTGCCATTGTTGAGTACAGAATGTGTAACGCTGTAGAGGGAGATCATTATATCCCAGAAACCCCATCAGAGCAGCTGGCTTCCTCATACCATGTTTTACTCTTTGTGATATTCTGTTACAGCAGCTGTGAACAGCAATTGTTAGCAAACAAGCAGGATAGTGTTTTAATGAAATTCCATGTTTAGGGGTGGTTCAGTGGCATAGCGAGCCAATCCTCTTCTGGCAGTGCTGGCATCTCATTTTGGGTGCAGAGTTCATGTCCTGGCTGTTTCACTTCCAATCCAGCTCCCTGCTATGACTTGGGAAAGCAGTGGAGGATGGCCATGAGGGAGACTTAGAAGAAACGCCTGGCTCCTGGTTTCAGAATCACCCAGCTCTGGCCATTGTGGCCAACTGGGGAGTGAACCAAAGGACAGGAGACCTCTCTCTCTTTGTCTCTCCTCTTAATAAATCTGCCTTTCAAATATAAAAAAGTAAAGGAATCTTTACAAGTGAGGGATGATGGCCAGAACTTAACCAATGGACTGTGGTTTGTTATTCCCTGTTCTGGTTCTTCCGTTGGGATGAGTACTATGAATTTGGAAATCATGGTTATTATGTTTCCATGCATCCTTAGAGCCCAGTTGAGAACCTAAGCTAATAGTCACACAGGGCATTTCAGATCCTGAATTAGTGCTGTAGCACAGCATCTCATGGTCCTTTCAAAGGGGGGAAGAGTTGATTTGGTTAACACAGAGTTAAAAGTGACATCTGCACCTCACCTAATTCTACTTTAGAAACAAATGACATATTAACATGAAGAAGGGGCCAAACAAACTATGAGGAAAAAGGAATGAGAGAAAGAGTCCCTATAACTCCATCAGTCTGTGACATCAGTACCACATCGTCTCTATGCTAAAAAGGAACTGATTGCTTTAGTCATTAATGGATAGATCTGTTCTTCAGAAGAGTTGAAGTGGATTTCTTTATGACTTTTAAAGTGAGAACGCTTTGTAGCCTTGAGGATTTCCTTGTATCACTTTGTATGCAGTTTTGGCTAAATGAAAATCAGTGACTCATTTTTGTGGCTGGATGGGGACAGGAAGGCAGGCGCATCTGGGCAAACCAGTAGAAGTCAGAGTATGGGGGAGTTTCCTGTGAAAGTAGAGTGCAATGCAATGTGTTTGCCAACATCATCTGACTACACCCCATCAACTTTCAGCTGATGTGTCAATGATGTGCTTGGTGAATGATCATTTTGCTTCCTCTGGTAAATAGCCTCTAGAAACACTAATCCCCCTGGGCAGCTATTTGTGTCTAAAAAAAAAATCTCCCTCAAAAATATTCGAACACCATAGAAAAACAAACAGAGCTTGAAACAATTCCAAGATCATTAAATCTCATAAATATTGTGGTATTGGATCCTCTACATTTTTAGGGAAGAAGGTAATTGGAAACTTAATTAACCAAGAAATATTTATTAAGAAACTGCTCTGTATGAGATTATGAGGGAAAAGAAGAAATGTTCATCGTCATAATTCCCTAGTAGCAGTTCCTGTCTAATTTGAAAAGGTCTCTCCCTACTGTTCTAATAGCAGTTTGACCTACATCCTAATTCTTAAATCTGGAAATCAACAGAAAGTAGCTCAACTTTGGTAACTTTGTGCACTCGCTTTGTCTCAGATGGAATGAAGCTGAATGGAGTCAAAACAGGTATTGACACTGCAATGTTAAAGTTTCTTAAATCCATTCTTAGATGCACCCTCTAATCATTGGTCAGAACTTTTTCTGTTACCTTGTAAAAGGGTCTTGGCTTGACAGATTAGATTTTTTGATATTTTATTGGTACAACATCAAAAGAAAAGCAGTGAAGAACACCAGTGTGGGTAAGACCTTGCATAATTAATTTAGCAACAATTAGGTGGGAAGGATAGGTGAGAAGTTGAATGAATGGCACATTTGTGGACAAGGAGAGAGGGAAGAGGCTTAAAAAAGAGTATGTTTGATCAACAGAGAACTAGAATTTGTCGTGCAATACCAGGAACCTGTTTTGAGTTATTTGAAGATGACTTTGTTTGCTGGACATTTTTTGCTTGGTATTGTGGATTTGAAAGCCAAATCTTTTGAAACATATGGTGCCTTCATAAATGTGAGGTTACCTGCTCTCCCATGCCACATCCATCAGCTACATTAGATAAATACATCAATCACATGACGTATTTATCATTTTTAGGGGTGTGTGTATGTATGTGTGTGTATTACAGAAGTGATACCATTAGTTCCTGTTTGGTCAATGTCAACAGTTTCTGACATACCTGACAGAAGAATAAGAAGAAAAAAGCTTTGGGAGAAACCTTTCACAGCTTGTAAAACCCATTGGACTTAGTTCATCATTTTGTGTAGCAAATTTCACATGGAATGTGAGTTTTTTTTTCTTTTTTTTATATTTTTATTAATATTTTGCATTATGTGACAGTTTCAGAGGCTCTGGGAATCAGGAATGTGAGTTTTTTTTTAAAAAAAGATTATTTATTTTTATTGCAAACTCAGATATGTAGAGAGGAGGAGAGAGGAAAGAAGATCTTCCATCCGATGATTCATTCCCCAAGTGAACATAACGGCCGGTGCTGCGCCAATCCGAAGCCAGGAGCCAGGAGCCCTCTCTAGATCTCCCACACAGGTGCAGGATCCCAAGGATATGAGCCATCCTTGACTGTTTTCCCAGGCCACAGGCAGGGAGCTGGATGGGGAAGCGGGGGCACCAGGAGTAGAACTGGCACGCATATGGAATCCTGGCACGTGCAAGACGAGGACTTGATCCACTAGGCCACTGTGCTGGTACCGAAAATGATTTTTATTTTAAAGTTTCCAATATCATGTTTTATCCTCATGGGTAGAACATCTTGGTTTATACAATCTAGGCTATCAATCTGATACTATGATAAATATTAATTGTGGGGCTGGCATCGTAGTGGGTAAAAGCTGTTGCCTGTGGTGATGCCAGCATCCCAAATGGGCACTGGTCTGAATCGCAGCTGCTTCACTTTTGATCCCGCTCCGTAAGGATGAGCCTAGGAAAGCAGAAGATGGCCTGGGTGCTTGGACCCCTGTATCCACATGGGAGACTTTGAAGAAGCTTCTGGCTTCATTCTCTGCCTGCCCTTACCATTGTGGACATTTGAGCAGTGAAACAGTAGATGGAAGACCTTTCTCTCTGTAGCTCTGCCTTTCAAATAAATAAAATATAACAAATGCTAATTGGAGATGAATGTGGGTATATGCCTGAAAATCCAAATAGGTCTAACAGTGTTGGGACTGTGTTTCTTTTTATTATTTTGTGATACAATTTCATAGGATCTAGGATTTCCCTTGCCTCTTCCAAACATTCCCTCCCATCCACACTGATTTGCCCTATATTATTACAATAATGTAGTCCTTTGTAAGCAGTTGTAAGGCCATCGTTCTGTTATTTAAGTGTATCCTAACATTGTGGGCATGTACAATGGCAGAGAGTCCAGTATCCTATTGTTGAGATCTATTTCACAGTTTCATTGGGAATCCATCTCTGATTTGTAAGTAGAGATGATACTGTATTGTGTCTTCACAGCTATACATTCCCTTAAGTGAAAAGCCATAAAACAAGAGCAGCATACCATAGTGGTAGTGGAGATATATCTATGAACTCCACTGCCTGGGTTCAAATCCTACCTCTGCCACATCCAGCTGTGTAACCTTTGTCACATCACGTACAAAGTCATATGCATAGTAACTGTAATAGAGAATGTATTTCTAATTAACTCTTACCATAATATCTCTATTACCATTTTAATTTTCCTCTTAGAAAATCTTTTATTTTAAAAGCCTAATTAGATCAAAAGCAACACACAGAGGGCATTGATTCAAGAAGCACTGTCATTAGTTTAATGGACATTAACAATAAGGGTCCAGGCAAGAAAGGAATTGAGCATGTAGAGAAAGCATCAATCATGGTGATTTTAGATGTCAATGTCATTCCACTGGGGCATTCTGCACTGGGAGAATTAGTGTTTCACCTCATCAGTATAGTCGCTGTGAAATTGAAAAGTTTAAGTATTTCTGGCAAGCCATAAAGCCTTTATTAACTTTTACATTTGCAGGAAGTAGAGTCAAAGAAAGTGTTGCTAGTCAGTGAAATTGTCAGTTTCTTTTAAGTTGCAAATTAAAAAAATCCTCTTGGCATATTCAGGGCTGGTCAGCCTCTCATAAGAGTTATTCAATCCAAAGTGTTAGTTCTCATAGAAGGAGCAAGCTGTCACAAATGCCTTTCCAATATTGACATGTCATCTCAGATATAAATCAGAATTATTTGTGTGTTGGGCAAATAACCTTCGATTTAGATACCTTCTTTTCTAATTGAAAAAAAATATAATATAATACCTCACAGGACCTGAGGGCCTTTTCTAGTCCACAAAAATATTAGGACATGTTTTACTTGACAAAATATTTAAATCTGTAAGTTAGTGGGAACCATGGAAATATTTGCTGAAGTGAGAAGTGTCCCAGAGAACGTAGCTCATTTAATCCCCTTCTACCCTCTCCCCAAACGTTTTTTTTGTTGTTTGTTTGTTTCAACAGGATCTATTGTTTATTCTCTAGTGACATGATCTTATCCAAAAGTTTCTGTCTTGTATGCCAAATATGCAGCGTGCTATAGCCACTATCTTTTCTGTTTAAAGAATTGAAGTTTCATCTTGGAGGATCATGGACAGATGATCAGAGAATCAGATGCGTTTTCTATAGAAGGTCTCACACAAGCCACCTTAGTGTATCAGATTGGCCCAGCCTTCCTGAAGAGAGGAAGAGACCCAGGGGAAATTTGTGAGGGAGAATCTGTGGAATCACAAATCCATGGGTGTGCTTATCTTATGACCTAAAGTTGTCTAGGCCAGGGAGAATTATTGTAGGCCTTGGTACCTAAGAGACTTTGAGGAGCTTCAGGAACAACAAGGCTACTGATGTTACCTCAAGAATAGAAGAGTTGCTGAAGTGTAATAAGAAGTCAAGTCCTGAAAGTTGGGATGGAAATAGATTCAAAAAAAAGAAGGTTGAATGCCAGACCAAGGCGTTTGGGTTGTATAAGAAAAGAGAACTCTTTTTTTTATTATTAGGAAGCCAGATATACAGAGAGAAGGAGAGACAGAGAGGAAGATCTTCCATCCGATGACTTACTCCCCAAGTGAGCCACAACGGGCCGGTGCTATGCTGATCCAAAGCCAGGATCCAGAACTTCTTCCGGGTCTCCCACTCGGGTGCAGGGTCCCAAGGCTTTGGGCCATCCTCGACTGCTTTCCCAGGCCACAAGCAGGGAGCTGGATGGGAAGTGGAGCTGCCGGGATTAGAACCGGCGCCCATATGGGATCCCGGGGCGTTCAAGGCGAGGACTTTAGCCACTAGGCCACGCCGCCGGGCCCAGGAAATAGGACTCTTTGGAGAAAGGTTCAGGCAGTGATTAGAATTGTGTTAACACATGCTTAGGTGGGTAGGTGAGTATGAAAATGCAAATTAGATACTGAAGGCCTGAAATGGGGTAAGGAGATGGGGATGAAAAGGACAGATTCTCCTTAGATTTTAAGAAGGACATTGCAACATTTGGGTGAGTAGTACAGTTTCAGTAACTACAATTTCCTTCTAAGGGCAGAGGGAGGAGAGAGAGGCACTGACTTCAAGCACAGTAATTTATAAAAAGTTCATTTATATGTACCTTCAGCAGCAACTTACAGCTAAAGTCAGAAAGGAGATGAACTTAAAGTGAAAGTGACTTCGGTCACTAAGATCATTGATTGTCCCCTTTAGGGAACACCAGTTCACCTGGGGAGAGTATTGAAAGTAGATTTCCTTGGCTTCCTCCAAGCTGAATTGCTGATTTAGGGAGTCAGGGAGAGGCCTGACACCAGCATTTCAACACTGTCAGGATGATGCTCATATTACTTATCCCAGAACTGTGCCCGGCGAGCTGCTGTTCTGGATCATCATGTTATATGATAGTTTGCAATACGGCTGTTTGCGGCAGATACAGTCTGTCATGATGTAGTGAATGAGCGGGTTAACAAAATAAGTGGATGGTTGTTATTTCCAATTTCCCAGTGTTTTTCACCTAATGCATTTTGACTTGCTCTAGATCTTGGTCTATTTTACATTGTCTACCCTTGTCCTGCTTTTGTAAAATCAATCTAGATTCTTTCTATGTCAACCTCAATATATCATTCCCATGATTTTCAAAATGTAAAGCCATTCAGTCTATCAGAGGACATTTTAAGCCAGAGATCTAGATAACTCTTCACATTGCATCACAGTTATCGTTGTAACTGTTTAAGAACTGTAATGTTTGTTATTGACAGTCTTTTAAAAACCCCATCATCAGCATAGATCACTAGCGTAGGTATTTACCGTTTCCATTTGGTGTCATTTTCCTTTTCTGAATCTTGATATAAGATGGTGTCACATATTTCATGTTCACTTTAGAATACTTCAATGCATAAAATGATAAAGTGAAAATGCTGCCTCATGGAGACTGAGAAGCAAAGTACATGTGGACGTACAGATAGTGTTCATGCTGGTGTACATTTCATAACTGAAAAGCATACATTTCCTTCATCATCCTCATCTAAGAGGCATATGTGTACTAGACTAATTACCCAACCGATCAGACTTGAGGATGCGAGAGGAAATGTATTAAGAAGAGGGATATTAGCATTGATCCAGAAGGATTTATTATTACAAAGGTTCTTGAACTGGGATAATATACAGAGAAGCTTGATCTTAGAACCCGAGATGTTTCTGGTATGGAAACAAGCTGCGCTATTTCACAATGAGAAGTACTTTTACAACTTTCTCCTTGTTGTGAGTTATATGGCTAAAGTCATGGTACTTCTAAAATATATACCCCTTTTAATATTGCCTTTCAAACTTGCATTAACTTTCTCAAGTATTGCCAAATTCTTGAGTATTCATTTTCTTCCTTGCTGACCATGTCTATGGTCCCTTTTAGCATTCACATCCGGCCTATATGTGCTTGTCTTTGACACCTCTGAGTTTAGTGTGATCAGAACAACCCACTTTATAACCTGGCTCTCTCTTTCCCATTGAGATATATTTTCCATTTGCTTGAGACAGGAATTAGCCCTGTGGGGAAAATGATGGAAAAGGGCTTTTAAAACACTTGCTCCCTTAAAATTGTCCAGAAGAAATCCAATTTTGTGGCTCCTGGCTTTTCATCTAAGTAGTCCAACAGAGAACTGTACTTAGGGGTACCCACTAAGAATAGGTGATGATCTGTCATCATCCCTCAACTGTGCCTCACCATTAAGGCTCAATGATTTGCCAATATATTAAATGGAACCCACACAAGAGAGATTCAATAGACTTGGTTAACAGCAGTTTGTTTCCTACAAAAACTTTCTTGTAATCTTAGACCTTAACCTCCATACACTAAAGGCTACGTTAGAAATACACTCAGAGGGCCCGGCGGCGTGGCCTAGAGGCTAAAGTCCTTGCCTTGAAAGCCCCGGGATCCCATATGGGAGCCGGTTCTAATCCCAGCAGCTCCACTTCCCATCCAGCTCCCTGCTTGTGGCCTGGGAAAGCAGTAGTGGACGGCCCAATGCATTGGGACGCTGCACCCGAGTGGGAGACCCGTAAGAGGTTCCAGGCTCCTGGCTTTGGATCAGCATAGCACCGGCCCGTGGCGACTCACTTGGGGAGTGAATCATCAGACGGAAGATCTTCCTCTCTGTCTCTCCTCCTCTCTGTATATCTGGCTGTAATAAAATGAATAAATCTTTTAAAAAAAAGAAATACACTCAGATATGTGTATTTAAAGAAATTATTCTTGTACTCTTTTAGACCAGCCAAACTCTTATCTGTAGATTAAAGCTATGGTTCCCTTATTTTCCAAAATTTACATATGTATGTAAAGTGACATCTGCAATTTTCCAATTTTCTGTTTTTAAAAAGTTGCTTATATGAAAGGCAGTTACAGACACGCGCACACATACACACACACACACACACACACACACACACACACACAGTGAGAGAATGATTTTCCACTCTCTGATCCACCGCCCAAATGGGCATAACTGGCTGGGGCTCAGCCAGGTTGAAGACAGAAGCCTGAATCTCCATCTGGGTCTCCTGCATGGGCAATATAACCCCAACCACGTGAGCTATGCTTTGGTGCTGTTTCAGTTACACAGAGAGCTGTTTGGGAAGTGGAGCTGGCTGGACTTGAACCAGGGCTCATGTGAAATGATGGTATCACACACAGGTGCTGGCTTAATTGGCTGGACTAGAAAATAGGTCTCAATGTCTACAATTTTCTGAAGATTGCTAAGTAACAGGCAAAAAGTCTCTAGTAATCTCCTTTGATATATGAAGAACATCCACCATCCTTTGAAATTCCAAGGCTTTTAAATAGAAGCTATCTGTAATTGTGTATTGGTTTCTGCATAGCTATGATAGAGTGTGCAACAGTGTTTTTGCCTTGTATCTGTTAACTGAAAAACTAATAGTGATTGAATGATTTACATGAATATTTAATCACAGCTTATGTAATGGTTGTATTGGAAAACGTAAAATAGAATCAAATCATATGGGTATGTCTTCCCGTTTGGCAAATTTGTTATGGAATCCAAGCCATTCATCATTGTGCCATAGAAGCAATAGAATACTCCCTTTTAGAGTTTTGCCTGGAGTTCTGTGTGATTCTTGAAACAAAAGACTTGCTAAAGCCATCGATCTCATGGTGAGTCAAAACTTGGTTCATTTTTGACATGGGCCTCTCTTAAGATCAACATCTCTTCCTTTCTCACCTGATCAGCTCAGTGGTGCTGTGTGCTTGAATTCTCTAGGATTCGTGGTACAGCTGTTTCCATCTTTATTGTGTCTTGGAGACCTCGGGTGGCAGTGCCTCTTGAACTCTGGGTTCATATCTAAATCACATGAGGAGCTTGGATGGATCTCATTCATTATGATCCTGATTAATTGGTCTGAGATGTGCCCACAGCATTGGGATTTTTAATTTTTGTTCCATGGTTTTGTAAACAACATTACTGAATAGGCAAAAGGACATTGTCTTATTCCCCTCCCAATGCTATGACTGCATATCTTAGACAAGGTCATTTATGAAGAGCAGATGTTCATTTGGTTTGTAATTCTGAAGGTTGAAGATCTATTCCATTTTTTAAAATATTGTTTACATTATTGAGGGATGCACACCCATGTGGGCCTCCCTGTGATTAGAGTGGGGAGGGTTGCTATATGAAGGAAAGTGGGTGGGACAAATGCTTCGGAACTTTTTTCCTGTGTCTATAGGAAGGGAAGGAAAGGGAAGGGAGGGGGGAGGGGAGCTCCTTCCTGTCAAACTACATCCGCACCTGGGGATGTGGAATGGTCATTTGACGACATTTTAGGCACTCCAGTTCTGAGGGTGATTTTGATATCACCCTTGATATCATTGACTGATTTAGATAGTTGTGAAACATTGTCAATTTCATAGCACCAGGGTTGCAAAAGTCTTTCCAAGGTCTATTGGCTGATTAAGTCCACCCTAGTGGACTCACAGACCCAAGTTTTTGCTGCAAAGCTTGGCCAGGAAAGTTGTCTAATCTGTTTTGCTTTCCATTCCCTGTTGAGGCAGTCAGCATCCCCTGTTGGCCTAGATGGGCTGGGTGTCATGTCCTCTATGTGCATCTGGTCACACTGTCCACTGCACAGGCATCAGCAACTGAGGAGGCCCAGTACAGAAACATGAACTCCAATGTTGAACTACCAATATTGTGATTTTTTTCCTGTGGCTGGGGTTTGAGTCCACTAATTTAGTTGGGAGTCCCACAAGAAACCTTACCTGGGGTGACCTCAGTTTTGACTCCATTTGTGTCAGCCAGTATGTAGTCAGGTTTGGTCTGCCCCTTGCACCAGCCAATACACATACCAATGGATGCAGCTGCCTCATTAGTTCCTTTTGTAGCCCTGTTTCTCATGTGAACTGACAGTTGCTGTGGCCTAGCCCAGCTCATCCTGTCACAGGCCCACTCTTTATGTATATAAGCAGGTGCCACAGCCCAGCTGGGTAGACCTTTGTGACCCCCAATAACCCCAACCAGTCCTGCCTCAGTCCCAATATTTGCATGTTCTGGCATCTCCTGTGACTTAGTCTGGTCTGTACTACATGGGTGCTGCAGCTGCACCCCCCAGACCCAGCCCACATGTATACCAACAGGTGCTGCTGCCTCGTCCAGTCTGGCCTACTCCTGCCCTGGCTCTTAAGCTTCAGGCCAGCAGGGCATTTCCCACAGTTCCCCTACGAGGCTCACTCCCAGCTCTGGATCTTGCATCATCCAGGTACTTCAATCCTCCTGACATGACTTTCACCCAGTCTTGGCACTTGCCAGTCCTGACACTTGCCAGCTGATGCTGCTGCCTTGTTTGGCTGGCCTGCATCCATTCTGGCTCTCTGTTATGACAACAAGTATTGTAGCCTGGTCCAGCCTGACCTGTCCCCAACCCCAGTCCTCATGTAAACTGGTGGATGTTGTGGTCCAACCTGGCCTGGTCTGCTCCCCATCCTGGCTCTTTGCTCATGCCAATGCATGTTGGAACATAGCTCAGTCTGCCCTGCCCTCAGACCCAGTCCACATATATACCGAAGGATGATTCAGTCTTGCCCTACCTGGTCAACCCACTGTCCCAACTCTTGTACTCACCAGTGGGAGCTGCAGTCTGGTAGAGGAGTCCCTAAATTCACCTACCATGTCCATTTTCAGCACCAGAACCTTGTACAGGCTAGTAGGTGTTTCAACCGAGCATGGCCCGCTTGCGGTCTCAGATCTTGCTAGTGGATGTTGCAGCCTAACCCAGCTGAGCACAGCTCACACCCTGTCTTGACTCTTGTGTGTGCTAGCAGGTACTGTGGAAACACCTATTTCTTGTACCGGAATGTGACAGGAGACTTCATATGGTGAGACAGCAAGCATGCTATCATGTCTCCCTTTTACAGACACATAGAATTAAGTATTCCACAGGAAACCTTCATCCCCTGACATGTTGAATAATTGTCTGATTGCCCACTATTTTCAGGAAGTCTAACTCACTCTCAACCTATGCTGCTACATGTACTGCTTACAACACTCTACTGAAGTGGTTGTTGGAATTTAAAAAAAAAATTTGACAATAAGTAAACTTACCTACAGAGGCGTGAAACAATTGCCGAAGGTCACCCAGTAAACAAGCCCCAGGATCAGATATGAAACCTGGCTTCCTAGACAGAAGTTGGTACCTGGTATATGTAGCAAAAGCACAAAAGAGAGCTCATGGGCTGTGAAGGAAGAGGCAAGTGTTGCTGAAGACAAAGTTCAGAGGCCTTTGGAAGCCTCAGAGTGATGTGCGCAACATTTGATCACAATTTCCTCAACCTTAGCCATTTGAGGATCACTTTACATATATGCTATAGCTTAAGGCCACCTGGATTATTATTTTTGTATTATTTCTTTTTCCACTGAGTTATTTTTCATAAATACTTATATCCACAATCTCCACATGATCATGCAATAATTGAATCTGGTGTTTTCATGCCCACTGAAAAAAAAAATAAAACCTGTGACTATTAAAAAAAGACAATGTATTATGGATCCAGATGTTTTGGGAAGACATTTCATTAATCTAAGGTTAGGCTTTAAGACAAAGTGCTGTGACAGTCACTGTATGTAATGAATTCAGCTGCCACATGTATGATGGTGGGATCATTTAACAGAGTGTCAGTTGACTGCTTGGCCTCTGAAAATACACTGGGGACAATACAGAAGCTGGTGCAAGGACCTGGGCCCTTGCAATCCTCGTGACCTATCTGGATGAAGTCATGGGATATTGGCTTCTTGAGTGAGTGAAACAGTATGTGGAAGCTCTCTGTGTCTCTATCTCCTTTTCTCTCTTTGTCACTCAGCCTTTCAAACAACCAAATCATTTTTTTTTTAAGACAAATTGTTTCCTTATAGGGAAATACGCCTGTTGGTATTGACTGACTAGATGGAATTCAAGACAGCAAATAAAAACTTTGGTAGTTGAATAAGTCAAGGCATTATTTTTAAAGGAAGACATGTAAGCCAGCTTTAGAGACAATGTATGTTTGAAAGCAGATTGCTGTATCCTGGTTTTTACTTTCTACAATCTCAAGATGAATTAAGACTTTCCCCAGTGATGAAGTTTAGCAGATCTTGAGGGAATGGTCCCATCTAGGGACATAAGGTTTATAAATTCTGAAATAATACCACTTTCCAGAATAAAATCCTGAGATTTGATGCACAACAACTCGGAGGAATAAATTTAGTTCACTTGGAAGGAAACATGCAAATGATTTAAAGAGAGTCCTTTAATAGTCCTATCACCAAGCAGCTGAGCTGTTGTGCAGAAAGCCATGATGGAAATCTTATTTATTCATTTAATGGGTTTGGTTACACTGAGTGATACACAGGGAATACCAATCAAAAGATACTCATTTCACACCTGCTCTTCTGCTGATACACTATAATTGGCAACTGATTACATAAAAGCCATTTTATTTATTCCTTGACCTTTTTTTGCCCTGATAACCTGGTCATTTCCTGCCAAGGGTGGGAACACATGTAGGCAGAAAGTACTTCCCTGTTCCCAAGAAGAAGCACCCTCCTGGCATCTTGCAACATCTCACATCTGTAATATAAAACGTGTTACTTCATGATGGGTGTATTTGGAAGGGAGAGACATTTTTAAATAACCTTTTAATGGGAGATAAGGAGCCGCATACTTCATTAGCATGCATTTTCCCTATATAGATTTCCTCTAGCCACAGTATCTGAGGACATTGGTGGCTCCCTGCTCAATATCAAAACACATCTCAGACATCAAAACAAAGTGAGAGCAAGTAGGAGCCATCTGGTCCTAAGGAGGGTGGAGAAGGTAGCTGTGGGCAGGAACTGACTGACTTGAGATACGTTCTTTGGGATTTTACTTTATTTGGAAGGGGAAAGGAGCTGTATCTGTTTTTGGAATTGGAAAATGATTTCAGAGAAGTGGCTCTCTATCTTTTTCTTGGATCTTATTTGGAATGACTGTTTTGGATTCAAGTATTAAAAATGATAGCTCTTGTTTATTTAGCTTGAAGCTTTTATCTAAAAGGGAGAGTGCGGGGTGAGGTTGGAGATTGGATATGAATTTGAAATTTAGAAGCAAGGAAATATTCAGGGAGTTTCGAAAGTCATTCATGACTGGATTTTCACTTTTAACTGGTAGCAGGTTGATTTCACATTTTTTGAAGATTGTCTTTGTGCTTGCCAGTAACCCTGTTTTTTATCTTTTATTATACTTTGGACAATATTTATTTATTTAGATGGCAAGGTTAAAGAGAAAAAGAAGGAAGAAAGATCTTCCTTCTATAGGTTCATTCTCCAAATGGCTGCAGCATCTGGATTGGAGCTAGACTGAAATCAGAATCCTAGAGTTTGATCCTGATCTCCCATAGGGGTACAAGAGCTCCAGGCATTTGGGGCATCTTTTGGGTCTTTCCCCTGGCTAGCAAGGATGCAAACAGGAAGTGGAACACCTGGTACTGTATGGGATGCAGACGTCCAGGTTAACCTCCATTGTCCTTCATCGAATGCACGCACATGTAGGACTAGAACCCGCAAGCCGGTGTTTCTTATGTTCTGAATGCATTTGAAAATCATTTGTCATTTAGACTGCACTGTTTTTGCTGGTTAAGGAATTTAATATTTTTCTCTATTAACTGTTAGAAAATTACTAGTGAATGAAATCTATACTCTAAAATTGGGAAGGAAAGCACAAACAAGAAAAAAATAATATCTCTATGCTAACCCCTATTCCAACCTCTTTGGGTTACAAGTATTTACAGGTTCTTCTATATTGTTGCACATCTTTCTCTAAATTCACTTAGATGTGTGTGTGTGTGTGTGTGTGTGTGACCTATGAAGGTGTGTATATATATATCTATATACGGCATATGGTTCTCTCTGTTAAACTTGTCTTTCTCTTAAATTGACATGTCACTCCACACCTAGCAGGTGTTGTTAGTTGCCTATCCAGTGTGTTTTAAGTACCATCCTGTAGCAGCTGTTAGTAAACAGCTATACCTCCGTGAAATTCTAGCCACACATTCGTTCCCTGCAAGGAAAAAATAGAGCTCTTCACTGTCAGATTGTTTGTGGCATCAGATTTGAATGATAGGGTCTCCAGGCTATGGGTGATTCCTTCTGTCAAGTCTTCATGAACACCTTCATGGTCCAGGAACCAGTGGATAATTGTCTCAGTACCATTTTCTTAACACTACCATTCCAACACTGAATTTTCTTGGTGACTTTGTCAAAAATCAAGTCACCATCGAACTTTATATACCCTAATCTAACTGTAATTTAATTTCCATTAAATAACCTTTCTGAGTCCTGTCTCCTGCCCTAATATCCTCACGTGGTTATATCCATAATTTCCATGAGGTCAGACAGATAAGAGTAACATGAGGTCATACACTTGTCTTTCTGTTCTGTGCATACTTCCCTTTGGAAAAGGATCCCTCCCTCCATCCACACTGCTGTAAGGGGCAGATTTTGTCCTTTCCATGACTGTTAAATGTGCCTCTGTGTTTCTCATATTGTCTTTATTCCATCATCAGTGGATGGACTCTTAGGTGGTTTCTACTTAGCTGCAAAGAAAAGGGGGCAGGGAGTGCAAATGTATCGACTTTAACTATACTTGGATTTTGTTAGTAAGTACAAGATCATTTAAAACATTTTGTTAGTATAAATGATATCTGCTATCTGCAAAGTACCAACATTTTTCTCCAGTCTGTGTCTAAGCCATCTGCATCCACGCCCCTTGTATCTCTGTTAGAACATAGTTACACGTATACGTTCTTTCTCTGTCCCTGTAGTATGTAAAATTTCTCCTGCTTTTTATAATGGAGTATAGTATTTTACAACTTGCAGACTTTATGATTCAAGTTTCTAAACCCTTCCTGTCAGATTGGTTGGAATTTATAGTTTCTATAATATGTGTAGTTGTGAATCCTCGGAAACAACAAACTTCTTCCTTTTCTTCTTTCTTAGAATTAAGTGTTATCAGATTGCATTACTCTGTGTCCTGTGAAATGGGAAAGATGATTCCATATATACAAAATGCTGTAAATTAGAGTCCACAGAGTGACCAATCGCTCCAAGATAATTTATTACATATATAAGATGAAAAAGAATTTGCAGCTTTTTGTAAAATCTCTTACTAACTTTACTTAATGACAGCACTAGATTTTACCAAAGGCTATGGAACTCTATGCCCTCTAGTAGAACAGGAGGGAGGCTACTTGAAAGACATTTGGTTTCCGTTTTTGTTTTCTGCTAAGTTTTTCAGGCCAAAGGCTGTGCAACTATGGAGATAGAAATTTACTTATGTTTAGATTTGGTCAGCAAGATGTCAAGTTAATTTTGAATTTTTGATACACTAGGAACATTCTTGGGTGCGAGTGTGTCGAGGCAGTATGTTGGGTCTATTACACAAGAAGAAAATTCATTATTTAGCTGAAATTCAAAGGTGACATAACATAAGTGCAAATATGATATAACATAAATTCAAATATGATGTAAGATTTTGGAGGATGATGGAGTAAAAATTCCAAATTATTATGTGTGTTTGAGTAAAAAAATTGAAATAGATTCTAATAATTCAGATTTTAAAATATTTTATTTATTTTTATTTGAAAGGAAGACTTAGAGAAAGAGAGAGATGGCTCCTATATATACTGATTCACACCCCAAAATAGCATCAAAGACCAGACAGAGCTGAACTGATTCAAATCCAGAAGTTTCTTCTTGATCTCCCATGTGGGCTCAGGAGCCCAAGGACTTGTACCATCCTTGTCTGTTTTTCTAGGCCGTAAGAAGAGAGCTGGATGAGAGGCGGAAGAGCTGGGATTTGAACTGGTATTCATGTGGGATCCCAGTGCTGCAAGTAGAGAATTAGCTGGCCCCAGTAATGAAGATTTTGATGAACATGTCAAAAAACTATTTTATTAAGGATCTTAGTTTTCTTGAGAAATTATTTTTTGTAATTAGGAGTTTGTAGGATAAAGAGATAATAGAAGAATTCTTGATCTGCAACTACTGAAAATGAGAAAAGCAATTGACTTGATCATATTTGCTCAAGATACTATTTTGGAGCATAAAGTGATGCTTAATATACTGTGAAAGGAATGCGAAAGTTGTCAGAATCAAACGGTGTCACCTGTGTTAACCTTAAAAGAATAAACAAAGCAGGCCAGGAATTTATATTTGCGTGATTGTAATTATCACAAAAGAGTCAGCTAGAACAATACCAGAATAATACAGAAAACAGCAAAAACTCATCTTAAAAGTATTGCATGTGGGAATTCTTCCCAGCAGCTGACAATCTTTGATGAATATCGTGCTGGGTATTAATCATCATGCCAAAGATTGTTGGTTCAAAATATCTCATATAATTGTTCTCATTTTTGCCTTTAAAAACTTTGTTTCCCTCCACTTTTTTGAGTCTTCCCATGGTTTACTGCTCTATGTGTATTTTCATGGCACTGTTTTGTTGGTCTGAAGTCAATGTTCTTATTTTTTAGAAAGTCTTTCTGAAGGTTGGCTAGTTGCCAGAACCTGAATCAATTTGTAAAGAGTGTTCCTGCTTTGCCAGAAAAATAAAACAAATGGGTGGCTCAGGTAGAGTTAATGAGATCAATTCCATTTCATGATATTATCCCCATGAAAATGTGCAATTGTTATATAATTGAAAAATTGGCTTTCAATTTTTACGAGTTTATTTGACTTGGACAGACAAAAGAACATTTCCTTCCACTGATGGACTCCTCAGATAGCTGCAACAGCCCTGGCCTGGAGGCCCCATTGGCCACACATGCGGTTCAGGAACCCCATCGCTGAATCCATCACTCATGTCTAGGAGGACCTATGTTAGCACGAAGTTGTGATCCCCTAGCATCTGATCTGAGATGCGAACATCTTAACTGATTCTTAACCGATTGTTAGGTCAGAAGTCTCTCCTGGTAATTTGGCTGTTGATCTCCACTCAGCTTGGTAGGTGAGAAGGTGGAGTAGTTTGAAGGGTTGAACAAGGGGCTGATGTGTTTTTCTGCCACAGGAATCCAGAGAAGCTTCAGGAAGTCCTTGCCTTGCCTTGTGATAATTGCGAACCTAGTCAGTTCTGGGTATAATCACTATTACATAAGCTTCTCTAGTTTCATGCTTCCTGTTTTTCATTAACTTTGCAGTAGCATGATCACATGTGTTTATGTAACTGTTATTTGGTGCTCTGTGCTGAGTAGCGCATGGGGATTTACCTGGGCTGTGTGGCACATGCTTAAAAAAGTGAGATTGTGCTTACTGGCGAGTAGATGTTGATTACAGTAGCCACCACCTCAGTGGCTCTGATTCTGATTTCGTTTCTCTTGTTTGTTTTCCCCATACTGTCAGTGCTACCTGCAAAAACCGGAAATTAGATTTATGCTGTCCAAGACCCTCCAAGGGTTTCTCATCTCACACATAATATGTTACTGCAGTGTTCTCTGTGAATACCATTTCATCCCATTTTGGGACCTCTTCTTTTTTTTTGCTTAAAGATTCATTATTTATTTGAAAGAGTTACAAAGAAAGGGATAAACGTAGATTTTCTATCTACTCATTCACTCTCCAGATAAATACAATGGCTAGAGCTGTGTCAGGTTGTAGAAAGAAGCCAGGAGTTTTATCTGGATGTCCCATATACATGCAGGGGTCCAAATACCTAGACCATCTTCTGCTTTCCCCAGGCCATTAGCAGGGAGCTGGATCAGAAGTGGAAGAGCTGGGGTTTCTTTCTGTGGCACAGTGAGTCAAGCTAGCACCTATGGTCCTGGGCATCTTGTGGCCACTTCTCCGTTAATATCCAGCTCCTTGCTATTGTACCTGGGAAAACCGAAGCATGGCCCAAGTGCACGGGCCCTTACCTTTCTGCTGAAGACCTTGAAGAAGTTCCTGGTCCTGACACTGGGCCCATCCAGTGGTCATCTGGGGAGTGAACTGGCAGACAGATCTCTCTCTCCATACCCGATTCAGAAAGAATTTATCTTTCTTCTTTAACACTTATCTCCAACACTTATCTCCAAGCATATATTTTACTTATTTATCTTGTTTCTTTTTGGTCTTCCTCAGTGTAAAATATTTTAAATATTCATGTCTGTTTTGTTCACTGTCATATCCCCAGACATAGGACAGGTTGTCTAAATGAAAGAATGAACAAAAGAAGGAATGTTGTGCTCACTGATGTAGCCAAACTGACAGCACTACCATAACTGGGGACTTTGAAGAAATGTAGATTTTTTTCTAGCTTTATTTTTTAAAAATTTACATAAATGAGCTTGTTTTTTCTTTTTCCACAATATACATTTAGAAGCATAGGGGATCCTCCCTTCTTCTCCCCCCTCCCAATCTTTCTCTTATCATTTCCCCAAAGTTATTACGATAACATTCATTCATATCCTTGTTACAAGTCTAACTTTCCATTATATATAAATATATCATGACATGGCAAGTAGAGGAAAAGGAAGTAGAGTAAATAAAATAATGTAATGTGAAAGTATCATAATAAAATAAAAATGGAAATCTTCCTATTATTCAGGAAGATGTGTGCTGTATGTAGCAGTTAGTTCCACGTGTGCTCATCTCCCTTATAGAGTTTATGATTTTGTGTGTTCTGTGTATTATCAGTTGTCACAGATCAGAGAGAACTTACAATTCTTGTCCTTTTTTTGACTGCCCTATTAAAGAAAAAAAAAGGAGCAAATGGGATTATATCAAACTAAGGAGCTTCTGAGCTGCAAGGGAAATGGCCAATAAAGTGAAGAGACAGTCAACAGAACTGGAGAAAGTACTTATAAACCACACAACAGAGAGAGGAGTACTATTCGGGTCCTACAGAGAGTTCCAGAAACCCAACAGCAAAAATGAACAGTGCAGTTAAGAAACAGGCCAAGGGCATGAACAGATATTTTTCCAAAGATGAAATTAAAATGGCTAATAAACACATGAACAATTTTTTAAACAAAAGATTTGTTTGAAAGACAGCTATGCAGAAAGAGGGAGAAGCTAGAAAGAGAGGAGATCTTCCGTCTGCTGGTTCACTCCCCAAGTGGCTGCAATGGCCATGGCTGGGCAGGTTGACGTTAGGATGGTGCAGTTCCACCTGTGTCTCCCACTTGGCTGCAGTGACCCATGCAGCTGGGTAATCTTTTATGGCTTTCCCAGGCACATTAGCAGGAAACGAGAGTTGAAGTGGAGTAGCCAGTCCTAGAAGGGATGTTCATATCGGATGCCTGCCTCCCAGCAGGTGGCTTCATCTTGTGCTCTGCAATGCCAGTCCCAGAAATACAATATTTTAATCCTCATCTTAATTTGGAGGTCTGTGGCTGCTATTTCTGTAAGTAAAAAAGTCCTGTAAAGAGAGATTGATTCTTTGCAATAAGCCATTTCCCGTAACACAAAAGAACTGGGGGCACTTCTGAGTCATTTCTTGGACCCACCAAACTCACATGAAATTAAATATTGTCAAAAGAAAGGCCAAATATGAATGAGGTACAAGTTTGAGAATTTATGAGACCTGTATTGATTAATTGTACATTTTGAAAAAGATATTATTGGTCTTCTGTTTTTTTTTTCTTCATCTACAACTTTTGTGCTGAAGAAAATCACTTTACACAGAAAAACACCAAATGTGGCATATACGTCTTGGCAGCATATAATTAAAAAGAAAGAAACAGAACTGCCAAATCAGAAAAAACACACTCCGTAATGGTAGAAGAGAAAGGAGAGTTTTATTATCACTTATGTTTATTAGAATGTTATATGCTACATCAGAAATCTACTAAGAAAATGCACAGACAAAAAGCTTAATGCACTCTAAAAAGCAGATATTCCCTATTGTATACTTGTTTTTAAAATCAGTGACTAGTCCTCAGGTAAGAAGGCTTGAGAGCACCACTTATTACACTTAGCTCATTCGACATGCCCCTGCTAATTACCTTCATCACAAGGAAAAAGTAAGCTTTTTATATTCTTATAGATGAACTTTACAACTAGGAGCTGGATACCCTCAGTTAGACTGTGTTCTCCCACAACAATATGAAATGACACTCTCTTCCTTGATGATTATTATATATAGGAAGAATGAGTTGCTTTCTTTTACTCTCACTTCTGACACGGTTATATGGAGGATTTTACCCACACCATTTCTCTTTGGCCACCAAGAGGGCACTTTGTACTTCATTTAGATTCAGATTCTATCTACCTGGAGATAGTGCAATACCCACAAGACTGACAACTCCCCTCATACAACTTTCACATATGATGAGTCCTCAAGTTACCTGCAACTCTGCAACTTTTATTTGGCTGCAACTGGAGGTTTCCGGAATCTCTCAGGTTAGATAATTTGCTGGAATGGTTTATAGAACCCATGTAAGGGAAAACACTTCGATTTATTCTTTTTTTAAATAAAGATTTATTTTATTTTTATTGCAAGGTCAGACATACAGAGAGGAGGAAAGACAGAGAGGAAGACCTTCCATCCGGTAGTCCACTCTCCAAGTGACCACTACAGCTGGTGCTGCACTGATCTAAAGCCAGGAACCTCCTCCAAGTCTGCCATGCGGGTGCAGGGTCCCAAGGCTCTGGGCCATCCTTGAACTGCTTTCCCAGGCCACAAACAGAGAGCTGGATGAGAAGTGGGACTGCCAGGATTAGAACTGGTACCATATGGGATCCCGGTGCGTTCAAGGCGAGGACCTTAGCTGCTAGGCCACCACGCCGGACCCCGATTTATTCTTTATTACACTGGTTAGTTGTGACAAAGGGTACAGATGTGTTATGGAATAACTAGACAGGGAGTTAGGTCTAGGTGAGCTGGAATTCTTGCCAGCTCTGCAATGTAACCTTGTCTCTTTAATTATCAACTTGAGACATCCACATTCCCAGGGTGCACTTGTGTTGCATGAAGGAAAGATGCCATGATAATAAAATGTAATTTAAGTTCCCTGTAGAGGTATTTTAAAAATTCCAGAAGGCTTTATGCATACTAAGACCATTTCCCATGTGTTCAACTAATTATGGTATTACTTTCTACCTCATAAAAGAGGCTGAGAACAGGGGAGAACTCTCATTAGCTCACAGGCAACTTGCTGGCCCACACATGGCTGCTATTTCTCTTGTGAGGCAGCCTGCATTAATTCCACCTGTTTAAGTTTATTCTCTCACTTTCAAATAAATTGCGTTCTTACTTATGCATTTTATATATGCCTCTGCTTAGAATTCTTATCTCTGTGCAGGCAAAGTCCTAGATTAGAAATGAGATGGCCAGGCCCATAACTGACAGCCAGCGAGATGAAGAGGTCCAAGGGGCAGGGTCTGGAAGCATCCTCAATACAGGTCCCTATGGAGCTGGGCTTTTCCACCTGCCCAGCACATAGATGTGTTCATCAGTACAGAAGCCCTCTGTACTCTGTCCTTTTGCATTCTTACGGAGATTTCATTTCTTGAGCATGGCTGATGAATGTGTTTTACATGAGTGAGCAACTCAAATTTGAGTCCTCTCATTTCCCTAGAGAGTGAGGGTAGGGTTCATCACAAGCTAAGCTCTTTTGGCAGCAACTCCTAATCTGAGGCTCTCCGGAGTTTCCCAGCTGTCAGGCTACTATTAGCACAAAATGATACAACTTTGGAGATTGCAAGGCTCTTAGGAGCTATGTGCCAGAAGATTGGGAAGAAGACCAAGTTTATTGTTTTTATTTTAAATCACAATATCACAGCTGCACAGCAGATAAAACTGCTCCCGGTGGTGACCACATTCCTTATTGGAATGCTGGCTGATATTCCACTTCTGATCCGGCTTCCTGCTAATACAACTGGGAAGCACTGGATAACGGCTCAAGGAGCTGAGTTCTTGCTGGCCACGTGGGAGTCGGTGGAATTCCTACCTCCTGGAAGGATGATCTCTTCCTCTTCCCATTCTGCTTTTCAAGTAAATAAATGTTTAAAAGTCACAGTATCATAGTTACTTGCAAGGAGGTAAGTCCAGGAAAGGGCATTCCTGATTTGTAAGATCATAAGGGGCCCGTTTGGCTTTTAGATTTTGTTTATATACATATCATATACATTATATACATATTTCAAAGACATAGAGAAGAACTTACATATTTATATAAATGCTTTCAGAAATGATTGAGGGAAAGGTCTGTCTTGCTTTTTATTTTTCCTGAAGGAGAATTAAGCTTCTTATCTTTATAGTTGTCCTTGTACATGTAAGTAACCTGTGATTATTTAAATAAAATCCCATGGTTTCAAAGTTGTTAAATGTCCAATGTATTACAGGAGGTTTTAACTAAGAATGTAAACTTAAAGTACATTTTTGGGGCTGGTTGTTTGTTTTTTAGAACACCTTCTTGGGACACACCTGACCAGTTCACACAGGAACCGGGGCTGGGGGCCAGTCCAGGCTGGGTTATTGGGGATCACTTGGGTGCAGCTCCCCCTGGTGTATGTGAGGGTCATGTGTGCGGAGGACAGGGTTGGGCAAGTCTGTATCAACATTGGTTTGCCTAAGAGATGGGGCTGGAGACAGATCTGACTTAGCATTTGCAACTACCAGCATGGACATAGGCTGATTGGGTGACATAGTGAGCCAGACCCCATACAGGCAGATGCACACAAGAAATAGGTCTGAGATCACCTCAGATGAGATTTCTTTGAGAGTTCCCCCAACTAAACCACTAGATGCATAACTCCAGCCATGGGGATAGCGGCAGGACCTGTGGTCTGACAGTGGAGTGCATGTGTGAACATTGGGCCTCCTCAGTGGCTTTGACAGACCACTGGACAGCATACTCAGAGGCACATGGAGGATATGTGTAGGCCATTGGAGCCTGCAGAGGACACCTGGTTCCATAGCAGAGGAATGAGGGCAGAACAAATTGATCAACTACTCAGTGAAATGTGATAGCAAATTTCTGGGCAAATGTAAACTCAGAGGTGGAATATGTTAGTCAATTGACCTTGGAAGGATTTCCTTAGCCTTGGGTCAGTGAAATTGACAGCACTGCAAAACTATTGAAACCACTTGGGTGGAACCCTTGGAGCATGCTCCATATCGGGGACCTTGGGATGACATCAGGTGACCATTCTCCATCCTCATGTACTGGGACAGTTGGGAGACTGGTTGCAGCATCTTCTCTTATTTCCCTTCTTCCCCCAAATACAGAAAGAAGAACAAGAAAATGTGGAAACAATGGTCTCACCAGCTTTTCCCCTGATCCTCTACCCTTCCCACCCTGATCAACTATGTAAACATTATCAGTGGCTAAAGTCCTTGCCTTCCATGCACCAGATTCCCATATGGGCACTGGTTCTAATCCTGGTGACCCTGTTTCCCATCCAGCTCCCTGCTTGTGGCCTGGGAAAGCAGTTGAAGACAGCCCAAAGCCTTGGGATGCTTTAATCCATGTGGGAGACTCAGAGGAGGCTCCTGGTTCCTGGCTCCTGGCTTCGGATCAGCTCAGCTCTGACTGTTGCGGCCACTTGGGGAGTAAATCAACAGATGGAAGATTTTTTTTTTCTGTCTCCCTCCTTTCTGCATATCTGAATTTCCAATAAAGTAAATCTTAAAATAATAATGCAATTTTTTAGAAATGCCAAAAACTTCATATCAATAATAATAAAATTGAAAAACCTCCTATCCTTGAAGATCCTAATAAACACTGATTGTTTCTTCAACAGTGATGGTAGTGATGCTGCTCCTATTGTTGCCATGGTAACTGCATCATCCTAGCTCAGTGTTTTGGGTGTGAGGCCCTGTTTTCCATATAGTCTTTCTATCAGGGAGGAACTCTTAGATGTGTAATAGGAGGAAATGAGAACAGGCAGGAGGTAGTTATTTGTTCAGGATCCATGAATGGTTATATTATGGACTTAAATATCTCAATTTTTATTCCAGATTTCTGCACTCACCAAGGTTGTAATTCAAAGTAGAGGCATAAATATGGTATACACGTGAGAGTGATTTAGGTTTAAAAGTGAGACAGTGAATATACATTCACAAAAGAGTAGGCAACTGTGTGTGGCAAGATATCACCCAAGAGGGATGGCAGGGAGTTGCCAATGAGAAGAGAATTTAAGAAGAGGCAGAGAAGGACGCACAATTAAGGACCAGAAGCCAAAAGGGCAACACAAGGGCTATTTCCACCTGTGACAATGGGATGGAGGGGGTGCAATCTAGATGGTCTCTGTGTGCAGGAGGCTTTCTGGAAGGTTTATGACACTTCCACATGGAACTTAGCTTGCATGTGGCCATCTCCTACTTCCAGTTCCTAGATGAAGCACAGATACATCATGGAAAACTAGACTCCTGGATCAACAGCAAGTGAGCTAGCATTATAGCAGGTTTGACAGAAATTATGATTTCAGCGCATGTATTCCAACCTCGTCTTCCTGCCTAGTTTCCCAATACCAGCTACATAATCTACTGAAATTGGGACTAGAGTAGTGTGAAATTCAGAGTCTGTGTTTTTAGCGTGTTGTTTCTTATAGATATAATGTGTTTTAATAGTAAAAGAAAAAACAGAGATAACTGATTGTTGATTAAAACTCAGGAGATTGTTTTGATGCCTTCTAGGTGGCAATAGTAGTTAAAACTTGATGTCCTGATGTAGGCCATGAGCCAGGATAACTGGACAAATACTGTCAGGAGGCAGACATGGGACCTAGTGTTGAAGGTGAAGGTGGAGGTGTCCATACCACGGCAGAGTGACTGGCTAGGGGTAGAGGCTCACTGCCCATTCCATCTTCCTGCAATGCAGTTGTCATGAGGCAGGAGGCAATGGGTCCAAATAGTTATCACCTTGATGTTTATGTAGGAGACCTGGGTTGAGTTTCAAAGTTTCCCAGCTTTGACCTCTAGTAAGTTGTGGACATTTGGAGAATGAACTAACAAAATGAGATCTCTCTCTATGTCTCTTTCTATATCTGTATCTCAAAGAAATAAATAATAAACCGCCTTTAAAAGAGCCAATATCTTGGGGCCCAGTGCAGTGGCCTAGTGATAAAGTCCTTGTCTTTCATGCGCTAGGATCCCATATGGGTGGTGGTTCGTGTCTCGGCTCCTCCATTTCCCTTCCAGCTCTCCGCTTATGGCCTGGGAAAGCAGTCAAGGACAGTCCAAAGCCTTGGGACCCTGCACCTGTGCAGCAGCTCAGGAAGAAGCTCCAGTGGATGGAAGATCTTTCTCTCTCTTCTCTCTGTAAATCTGCCTTTCCAATAAAAAATAGGAAAGATTCTTTTTTAAATGACTATCTTGGGAGCATTTGATACAGCTGATCGCAATGCTCACATTCCCTACTTCAGGCTTTACTGCTGAGCCCAGCTTCCTAGGAGGGAATAATGTTCTCTCAAGTAATTGGATTTCTGCCCCACACACTGGAGACTTGAACTGGGTTCCCAGATCTTGACTCACATCTGGGGATTGAGCCAACAGATGGGAGCTGTGTATATATATTTTTCTCTCACTAAAGGCAGAGGGGTATGGTAGTAAAGGAAATACTAGCAGTGTCAGCAGCTAGGGAAGAGGAGGAAATGTGAGGAGTAAACTTATTCAGTTTACCATGAACTTTTGGTTAACTTGCACAGCTAACTTAGTCCTAATGGCGAAGAATTTTATTTTTGAAAATCTATATTAGAAAATGGAGTAGGGGAGAGAGATCTTGGGATTTACCTATACGATTGTTGTGCTTGCCTCAGAAGTCCATAGGTAGGAAGTGTGTTGTTGAATTGTATTAGGAAAAAATCAGAGAAAGCAGAAATAAAGCTCCTTATTGCTGGCATCAAATGTCTACTGACAGTGATAAACTGCAGGTAAAGGCATGTCATGGCTCTTTCCTATGGCATTACATCAGCTTCTGGATAAATAATATTAAAGGCTGAAGTCTTCCTCCAGGGCTTCCCTGGGAAGACAGCTCAGGTCTCTGATTGCATTTCTTTGCCTTTGGCGCTGTTGCCTAGATGGAGTCAGAGGATGAAGAGAGTCAATAGTATTTTCCCCAAAATACTGACAAGCGAACTAATATTTAGGAGTTTCACATTGTTAAAGCTTTTTCTTTGTAACGATGTGTATATGAAAGTTTGGGTGATATGAAACAATCTCTGATCTTCCACTGAATTACCTGGCTATTATTTCAGGTCAGCAAGAATTCAAGGAGTAGCTCCTCAGAGTCTCAACTGACTTTTTAAAACATGTTTATTTATTGCAGAGGAAGAGGGAGGCAGAGAGAGAGGGAGGCAGAAGGAAGGGGAGAGGGAAGGAGGGAGAGAGGGAGGGAGGGAGGGAGGGAGGGAGAGAGAGAGAGAGAGAGAGAGAGAGAGAAGAGAAGAGAAGAGAGAGAGAGGAAGAAGATAGAGGCAGAGAGGGAAAGGAGAAGGACAGGGAAGGAGATCTCCCATTCTTCTATGGCTTACTCTGTTAAGTCCCTATTAATAGCCAAAGCTGGGTCATGCTGAAGCTGGGGACCAGGTCTCTCACATGGCAGAACTACTTGGAGCACTCCCTGCTGTCTCTTACAGTGCTTATTCATTGGAGGTTGGGATCAAGGAGTGGAGCTGGGACTTCATGAGATGTATTCTTCTCAAAGAGCATCCTAATTGCTGTAGCAAATGCCTGTCTCTCAACTGTAGTCTTGTACTTATGCTGAATATCTATCAAGCATTTTCCAGTAATTTTCTTCTGTCAGAATATTGCTTGTCAAGAAACTCATGGATTATATTCTTCGAGTTGACCTGGAAAAATAGTCATGCATTTGTTCTTACCTAAAATCTACCCAATTGTGCATTAGCACATGTGGGGTTAAGAATGGTGAACTGGATTTCTTGTCTTTAAGTATATGGTTATATCCTTTTTGTGGTAGGGAACATTCTTTCTACTTAGTTTTTTATTCTGAAAAACTAATGGGATTCTCATTTGAGCAAGAAGCTCATAGAATATCACATACACTCACACACACTTACACACACTCACACATTCATACACACACTCACATATACATACAGCTGAAAGTTATTTCATGTGAGTTCAAGGACTACTGTTACAACAGTAGCTCAAGCACATGTTACATCCATTTGCTAACAGGGAGATTAATAGAATTGAGATGAATCTTTGAGCTAGTCAAGGTTAATAAGCAGAGTTGACATCTGTGTGCTCTTTCTGCATTATCCTTCACCTCTGCCTCAGGCAGAGAGCACTGAAGCGGCTGCTAGCATTCTTGTATGTGTTTTTCTTTGCTTCCTCAATTTTTTTTAGAGCTAAAAGCAATGGTGTCGGAACATCCCACTGATCAAGGGCAATACGTACAACTAGATGCAGTAGCCGAAGATCCAAAGGCAGAGCCTCCAAATCCATTGCTTGCAGTGTTTCTCAGCTTTTCCTCCTCCACCTGTCCTAGCCCTTCCTGCACCGTAACTGGATTCCCAGGCTTGCTTCAAAATTTCTTCCTCTTCTCAATCCTTGTGTCTGAAATGAATCCCTTTGAAGCATTCTCTACATGGAACCTGGTGTTTATCGTCCTTCATTTCCCTTCCTCCTACTTTGACTCATGGCTGTGTTCTAGGGGGGTCTCTCAGGCTAAGCTGGACAACCCTGCAGGGGATGTCATGGTCTTCTGCACAGATGACCAGTGCCTGACCATTGTGCTCCCATGTCTAGAGCTGCCTACCTAAGTTACTTTGAGGATACTCGCTCATGGTCTTTAAATTCAAATGAAGGTCCCAAAATCCCAACTATGTAGAAAAGGAAATGCAATTGCAATGTCAAGAGTGATAGACCCGTTCACAGCTAGCCACACAGACTTAGTACAACAGTAAGCATATCGAACAATATATTCTCGCATACAGCAAATCGCAGTTTGTGCATATCCAACTTGAAGACCAAACAAATGAAGACTTTGTAGTATAATGCTAGCCAAGTGGCACATGCCGATTATTGCAAGAGTAGATTTTAAAATGTTGTTACTATAACCAAGTGCTAAGTATATTGTTTGATGGATGTATCAATTAGGCTGATTTTGTCATTCAACAATGCACATAGGTATCATAGCATCAAGTTCTATACCATCAATAACATAATGATTTTTAAAGGGAAATTATTCATACCTGAGTTTATCAGGGTCACTGGAAATTCATGTTAACAACAACAGAACTTTCTTTAATTCTCAGGTAACTTATTAATATAAGCCGAAGATTCAACATAGTTAAGAAACAAATTCTATGATACTTCAATCCTTTTTGTCCCTTTTTTACTTCTTTTTATTATTATCATTTTATGATATAGTTCCATAGGCCCCAGGATTTCCCTTATCCCTTCCCCAATTCTCTTTCCCTTCTCTGAGTTCCCCTGTATCATACTATAGAATAGTTTTTCATGCACAGTCATATATCTGTTATTGCAGGCATGGACAATGGCAGAGAGTCCAGCATCCTATTGCCAAGATATAGTTAACAGTTTCATTGGGAGTCCATCTTTGTCTGGTAGCAGAGAAGCATACTGCATTGTATCCTCACATCTGGATATGATAGTCTCCATTTCACAATTACTATACATCTCCTTAAATGAAAAGCCACACAACAAAATCAACAACAGGAAGGAAAATAGAAATTAACAGTACCATGAAGTTAAATAATATGCTGCTAGATATGATAGTCTCCATTACATAGTTACTGTACATCCCCTTAAATGAAAAGCTGCAAAACAAAGTCAATAACAGGAAGAAAAAAAAGAAATTAGCAACACTATGAAGTTAAATAACATGCTACTGAATGATTAATGTGTCTCTGAAGAAATGAAAAAGAAAATCAAGAACCTTCTTGAAGAAAATGATGCTACTGTAATATCTGTGAGTCATTGAATAATGTAATCAGAAGAAAGTGTTTTGAAGAGATGAAACTAACAAAGTCAAAATCCATGAGATACAGTTTCTGCTGCTCTTTGTTGGTGAAATGTGTCTCCTGTAGGCAACAAATGATGGGTTTTGTGTTTTTAATCCAGTCTACTAATCTATGACGTTTGATTGATGAGTTTAAGCCATTTACATTCAGGGTTAATATGAATGGGTGGTAATTTGATTCTGTCATTTTAGCAATGGGTTGTTCATTGATTCAATCCCTGTTGTATTTGACTGGGATGTTCTTCACATTTGCCTTTGGTTTTGGTGGGCGCTATTCCTTTTCTCTGTCAAGAGAACATCTTTAAATATCCTTTGTATGGCAGATTTGGAAGAGGCATATTCTTTTAACTTTTCTTTACTGCGGATTAATTTTTGTTTCTCTGTCTCTTCCTTCAGTTTTTTTAATTTTTGAGTTAATTTTTCTTTTTTTTTCTTTTTGGTTTAAAAGATCTATTTGTTCGAAAGGTAGAAGGAGAAAGAGAGAGGGAGAAAGATGAATCTTTTACCCACTGGTTCACCAGCCCCACTTCACCCCCACTGGCTGCAAGGCCTGGAACTGAGCCAGGATGAAGGCAGCAGCCAGCACCTTCCTCCAGCTTTCTGAAATGGGCCAAACATTTGGGCCATTTCTGCTGCTTTCCCAGGTGGGATAATGTATTCATGCCTTTAGAACATATATCCAGCAGTGGAATTGAAGTGGAATTGATGGCTGATATTGCAAATGTGTGCACAGCTTTTCAAAGAAATATCCATGCTATTTTCCACAACAGTTTCAGAACAACAATCAAAACTGGGTCATGAAAAAAAAAAGTAAACAAGGCTAAATGTAAAGCAGCCTATTTGACTTGTCTGAGTATCAGCAAATATTTTGTTATCAACAAGAAGTGATTATTTTTTATTTATAGTTGGAAAAGCATCAATTTTTACATATATGAAAATCCATGGTCCCATCAGTAAGGCCAGATTTATATCAACCAGAGCCAGGAAGAAAGGAGGAACTCACAACACTGAGCCTGGGAAAGAGTTACCCATCCTTGTCACACATGGAGAAAGAAAATGTTGAGAAATCACAAATTGTTTTTATTCATTGTTTTTCTTTTTTTTTTCTTTTTTTTTTTTTTTTTTTAAAGATTTTATTGTTATTGGAAAGCCGGATATACAGAGAGGAGGAGAGACAGAGAGGAAGATCTTCCATCCGATGTTTCACTCCCCAAGTGAGCCGCAACGGGCTGGTATGCGCCAATCCGATGCTGGGACCAGGAACCTCTTCCGGGTCTCCCACGCGGGTGCAGGGTCCCAAAGCTTTGGGCCGTCCTCGACTGCTTTCCCAGGCCACAAGCAGGGAGCTGGATGGGAAGTGGAGCTGCCGGGATTAGAACCGGCGCCCATATGGGATCCCGGGGCTTTCAAGGCGAGGACTTTAGCCGCTAGGCCACGCCGCCGGGCCCTATTCATTGTTTTTCATGATGCAAAGAAAACACAAAACATCATTATCAAGGTTTCTGCCACTGAAAGGATAAGAATGTAGTAGGCTATGGGAGGGAAATTTTCCCTTAGCTTTAGTTTTAGTTAGCTTTAGTTGAATTTTTTTTTTTTTTTGGAGCACCAGCATTGGGAGGATATTAAACATATCCAGATGCTTTGCTGAAATGCATCCATTTATTCCAGAGCACATCACTTCTAGAAGTTTGTGTAGAAGAGCATTTGAGTCTCCTATGAGAAATTTTTTAAAATACAAAATATAACTCTATTCCTCTATTAAACCCTTGTTGCCACCCAAGCAAATTCATTGGATAGAATGCAAAATAGGAGACTGATAATCAAGTTTTCCTGGTGTCTGCAGGGAATAAGTCCAAATGCTTTATTTATGCTGATAGCCACGTTAGAGGATTTGGTCTATGTTCCGTCAAAATCAGGGGAAACAAAGAGTAGGATGATTCTTAGATGGTAGGGACAACAGAGAAGTCCTTGATGGAAGAATGAGGTGAGGGTGACTGGGATCAGGTTTACGAGGCCAATGGGTGCTGTAGAATACAGCCATGTAGGAATGGCAGAATCATAAAATGTTCCTAAGTCTTTTATTTGGCAAAAATTAAAAACTCACCCCAAAATTGCAGTCTTGCATAAATAACTGCTGTGTTTTCTTTTAACTGAGATAAATAGATTGCTGACATTTTGCTTCAATATGCTTTATCTTTGTGTTTGGTCTTCTTTTATTTCACTGTTTTCTCCCTTTCCTTTTGTTCTTTCAATGTATCCCATATAGTCATATGTCGATGATGAAATGTGTGCCCACATTGTGGATGGCTATGATGTTACTAAGTGATATAGTGATCTGTCATGGCATAGCCACTACAAAATTGGTGGAAATGTCATTATGCTCATTAGGTATCAACTTTTTCCAAATGGGTTGAAATATGGTGCAGGCTTCCTGTCTCTTAATCCTTACCGATTTAATAACCACAATAATGAACAAGGATGTTGACCTAGATAATCACAGAAAAGTGATCAAAATCAAGAAATTTAACATTGATACAAAACTGTAATTGACCGATTTTACTCAGAGGCAACCTAGAATTGTTTAGCTAATTTATTAGTGAAACTAGGGCAATTTTGAAAATGAAAGGGGTGGTGTTAAGAGATGGCTGGAAGAGAAAGGCAGGATGAGTGGTCATTCTAGGCCTCCTTGGTATATACTAAGGTCTTGTCCAAAGGAACTTCCCACAGGTGTGAGGGAAAATGGCAGAAACTGTCTGTAAGCACAGTGAGAGCGTGCGCTGACTGTGAGATGGATGTGACTCGGGTCAGCTAGGGGATGCAGCACCACGGACAGCGCAGTGGCTCTTGCTCCTGAGTCTCACCCATCAGTGTGTAGAGCAGCATTCCAAGCAGCATTCGGATGACCCAGGAAAGGATACAATATAAGGCATGGGGGACTGCATTGTTCCTTTTGCCTCATCTCTCTTGGCATTTTGCTGGTGCAACAGGCAACCAGAGCAGCATAGGAAACAGAAGGAAGGAGGAAGGATTAGGGGAAGAAAGGGTAGACTAGGTTATTTATTTATTTATTCTTTTTGTTGTTGTTGTTCCCTAGGCTAAGATCAGAATTGTGTAGGGAAGGGAGATGCTTTATTAGGAGATTAAAGTTTGGTAGTATATTGTATATGAAAAAATCAAGTTATTTTAATAGGGAATAGTGATGGGAAAACAATGAATTTTTCTCCAACTACTGCTAAGGAATGAGGGCGTAAATCCCACAGATCATTCTAAGTAAAGTAATGGAGGAAAACAACGTGGTTTTCTTATTTCATGTCTCAAATCCATTATCTTCCACTAACTGGCTACACAAGCTTTCAAAAATACCAAAACATTTTCTTAAGAAGGGAAAACTGAAATTTTCCAGCTCTTTTTCTTCTTTCCATTTTCCAGAAAGTTATGCTGTACCTTATTATTCCTCTAGTCCTTCCAATTGTTGTTTGTAAAAGTGCAACATATATATGTATATATTTATACATGTGTATATATAAACACACACATATGTGCATATATGTCACTAGGGGATATAATCTTATGGTCTACTGTGTTATACATGGTCTATCATTGAAGGAAATGCTAAGCAGTACCTTCTGCATGTGAACTTTTTCTCAATGTTGAGAGTATGTCATGGGTTTTGTGTCCCTTACTCCTATTGTTATATGTATCCTGTTCTACAAGATACTTTATCCATTACTTTATAATAGTCCATGCACACATTTTATGATACATCATAGATTCTTTACAATATAAAATATAAGTACCTCGTTTTCAAGGCACACTAATTTTTTAAGATTTATTTACTTTTATTGGAAAGGCTGAAGACAGAGAAAAAGAGCTTCCATCCGCCGGTTCATTCCCCTAGTGGCCACAACACCAGAGATTAGCCGATCTGAAGACAGGAGTCAGGAGCTTCCTCCAGGTGTCCCATGCATGCGCAGGGTCCCAAGGCTTTGGGCTATCTTTGACTGCTTTCTCAGGCCACAAGCAGGGAACTGAAACGGAAGTAGAACAGCTAGGATACGAATCAGTGCCTGTATGGGATCCTAGCACATTCAAGGTAAGGACTTTAGCCACTAGGCTACCACTCCAGGCACACGGCTCACCATTTGGTTAGTCATCAATAATTACTTAACCAATTCTCTGTTGATGACATTTTGTTTCTCATTGTCAGTAAATAATGAATAATTAATGTACATCTTCGGGATAAATTCCTGGAAATGGACTTGCATTTCAAATGTAGACTCAAAGAACTTGTACTACACATTGGCACATTTCCTCTGCTGCAGTTTGTATGGATGCATTGTCATAGCAGCAGTAAGCAAAGTGTGCCTTATTCCCAAGACTATTGTCCAAAAGGTAGTGAGCAGTGTGTATCTACCAAGTAGTTCATCTTCCATCATTCAAAAAGGGTCAGCCTTGAGCTTAGTTCTCAGTGATTCTGCAGAAAGAAGACAATGCCACAGTGCAAAATTCACTTCTGCTTTTCTTCTTTTCCTTTTTAAGGAGCCATTGCTTCAGATTGAAAGCCCTAGCATTAATAGGAAAAGCAGGCAATATCATTCTCAAGTCTTGCCAATGTTGAATACATTCACAATTCTCTCAAGCCCGATAGCTGGATCTGAAATTCCTTTCTGTACAAACCCAATTCTGTGCTGGCTGTGCGTGCGGCTCAGGACCCACCTCCACTGTTGACTGGTTACTTTCAATAGCATTTGTGTGAGTGAGATATCAAAATGTTCTGCAAAAATGATAGAATTAAGCTCCAGGGGAATGTATTCAAATTATTAGAATTATGCTGCTTCATTGGGTACTATTCCAATTCTCTGCTTTTCTCTTCCCCTTCCGTGTCCTCTCTAAATATTAAAATGATTAATAATAACAATAAGGCTGAAACACTACAATTGTAGCCCTTCATGTTACTGAGCCCTTAAGAGCAACCTGACAATTTTTCACTCTACACATTTTGTTTATAATAGTGAAAATTCAGATAGATTTTTTCCCTCATGGAGCTTCATTATCCCACATAGTAAGTTTCTTGGTTACGGCTGAGCTGGAGTTGTATTTCAGTTTCCAAGGAGAGTGTATTTGAAGGGAAAGAAACATGAATCAGGTGACTGAGTAGGAGCAACAGAGACCTGGCCTATTGCTTCTGTGAATAGTTCCATTTTGGCCTCCTACCTAAACTTGGAGCCAGTTAAATGTTCAGCTTTTGGAGTTGCTTTAACTCTTTGTCCATTTTGGGAGGAGGGGAGTTGGGGAAGTTTTGAGTTTGTCTCCCAAAGTCTTATTTATTGGAAGTTTGGTCCTCATTGTGGTGATTTTAGGAGGGGGTCCTCTAAGAGATGGGGACGATTGAGAAGTGCTTACACGTGGCCATGCCTTTTAAAGGATAGCTGGACTCCACACCTCTGGATTCTTTTGTTGAAATGTGATCTCTTCCTCATACATAGATTGTAGCAATTGCAACGCTATTTACCATGTGTCCTGCAATTAATTCACCTGAGCTCATGTGGCTGCCATGCCCTTGAACTTGCACCTATTTCCTTATAGTCATGGCAGATGGATGAACACATCTGCCTTCTCCCGTGCACCTTGTGGAGAAAAACTTTATCCTGACTGCAACTGTGATGTCCTAGTGCATATGATTTTATTTAGAGCCATGCTTTTGAATGCATGGATGCTTGAACAGACATATGGGCCAATGGTCCATTTGGCTATTCCGGAAGAAAAACTAATGGAGATAAAGATGACTGATTGTAGATTTTTCCCAACACTTGCTACTTTCTGAGCCATTTGTAACTTATACAACCAGGAATTAATGCTATTCGAAGCCTGAGCTATAAATTAGAACAGCTATTGCCATGAAGCAGCTTATTTTTCTCTGAATACTGGGAATAATAATTCTTATTTGATCATCCTATTAAAATAAACACAAAAACCAACACAAACTCATTATTCCTGTCAAGCTTTTAATCATTACCTGACAAAGGAAGATGCTGAAATCATCCAAAAGTATAATTCCTACCCTCCCTTGGGAAGAAAAAAAATGCTCAAGTTTTGTCTCTTTGTAATTACAGTTCTGTTTTTAGTTAGCATTTTGTAAAAGAACATAAAATCTTCCTTCCAATTTCACCTTTGTCAAGAATATAAATATGAAATATTCATTGTTTTGGAGCAGTTTTGAGATGGTTTGCCTTTAAATTAGAACCATAAAAGCTGGAAGATGTCATCGCTCCTGAATCAAAGGGTAAATATTTTAGTGACTGCAAGGAAAAGGAAGCTGTTGAACAAATGGTATCTGAGGATGGTTATTCTAATTGGAATTGTTGCATAAGAAAGGCAAAGGCAAACCTCTGTATGGAGGAAGCAAAGCTGATTATTTCACTCTTATTACAGACCAGTCTATTGTTAATGAACTTTTCATCATTTTATCACAAGCAAGAAGCTACTTTTAGACTTGTTTCTCACAAAGAGACTGTCATGTTCTCATCACTCTCGTTTGATACAGTTGTCTGTAAATTTCTTTGACATTGATGTATGTTAAAAATTTGATTTATGTGGGGAATATATATGCATATATTCAATTTATGCTGGATTCTATGTGTATACATTTGGAAATGGGTTTATTTCCACATGAGAAAAATCATCAGAGAACCATTGAAAGCATTTAAATAGGGGAGATAACATAAGGTCCATTCTTACCATCTCCTGGGAATAGCACCCACTGCAAAAATTAAATAAGATGGGCCTGGAGAAGTAGAAATTCATAAGAAAAGCTCAATTTTTAGGTCTCTAAAATTGTATTTTATATTGTCGGTTTAGCAAGGAAAAGTTTACATGTTTTGTATATTGTTTTTAAAACTATGTTAACTAAATTTTATTTTAGGATATCATTGCAGTAGAAAATGTGTTCAAACACTGTATTCTGTTTATTTTTTTCATGACTACAGTAAACTGCATCTTCTCTTGAATATAATCTTCAACAAAGATTTGTTTCTATTCAAGACATTTGAAATTTCTTTCCTTTTTAGAATGAGAGCATTCCGAATTACACCAGCAATGTTGCTTTCTTGTTCTTCGCTTGATTATTGAGTGAAGGAGGAGTGCTGAGTAAGTTCACTGGGCGCTCCGTTGGAAATGAATTCCCCATCATTTTGATGGTGGGTCTCTGTGGTATTAAAACATTGCAAATGTATAGCAATTACTAAACCTGTGGAGTAGCAATTTTTCCGACACAAGTATCATTTTATATTTCTTTTAAAATGATTTCAAAAATACTGAACAAAGAAAAAGCCTGCCAGGGTAATCTTAGGCAAATTTTTGTTGAATGTGCAACAGTGGCCAGGAAAATAAGAGCAGTAAGCCAGAGAAAGTCTGCTAGGATGTTCTACCCAGCCTTGGATTTCTGCTCAAGCAACCTTTGTTAAGGATTGGTCCCTCTGCTCTGAGGGCACCGAGGAAGTTACTCAGTGTGCTCAGGAGACTGCCGGCTATGTGAAGAAGCCCAGCTGGACAAGTCGATCTATGACTTCCCCTGGCCCTGATTCATAGCATAGACTACAGCTGTGAAGTGGTCTTGCTAAGAGTCCTGGATTCCCTGTTGCTCCTGTCGAGTCCAGCGAATCTTCGTTTCTAGAGCTACAAAGTTGAAAGCATTTCTTGTTTACTCAGGTATCAAGGGCAGTGATTGATTGGGTTGTTGGGAGGGGTACAGTGATACAGCCCAAGGCCAGATGGAGGGTTTCTGCAGACTGGTTGTGGTCAGATGAAGCGAGGCCTTTGAAGACTTGGAAGCACTTGCTGCAGGTTCCAGGGCTTCATCCATCAAACCAGTCTTACCTGTTGAAGGCACTTTGCTAAATCTCTTTGCTCCTGAATTATGGACTCATATTTTTCTGACACTTGGAAAGCTGTGTGCCGAATTCACAGAAATCCAACTTCCTTCCTAAGTTAGCTCAGCCAACCTGTGCACCTTCGAATGAAGATGCCCAATTCAGTCCATGACATTAGGCTGGCAGCCAAAAAGGGACGTAATTACGAGAAATGGTGCATGTATTAGTAGGAATTACCTTGGTCTTCCTTTGTGTTCAGAGTTGTACTTCATCAAATTGATTCTAAGATCCTGCCAGTTTTATGGGCTTCTATAGGAAAACTCGCCCTGAATATTTATTTCTCGCCTTTTTAAAAGGCCTTTTTTGATATCACTATCCCATTTTCCCACTTGTTACCTCAATGTGAAACCATCAAGAGCTTTTCAGTTAATTCTCTTGTTTCCAGATTCCTCTTTGTCTCCAATTCCAAACCATCAAACTCTCTATTGCCAGATTAGTTTTTCTATAACCAAATCACTTTCATGGTTTAAAAAAAAAAGCTCTAGAAAATACTTTCCAATTGATCATCAGTAAGATAAAGGTTTCACACTTGCTAAACCAGAAAACATGACAGCAGTTTGACAACATTTATTGGCTTTCTGTTGCTCTCAAAATAACATCAAAGGCTCTTAAAAGTAATTCACTTGATTTTTCTTGACCCGTTCCTGACTACCACTGTATCTTTATTCTCTTTTCCACATACGAGCCATGGTTATAGTGACTTGAACTTCTACAACGTGAGACATAGTTAACTTTGGAGCCTGAGTAAACTTAAGGAAGACAGATCAAGTTTTACAATCTGAGGATATGTGTCACCCTCAGAAGTTAGGACATGATTGTAAAGGACAATCTGCTCTCTCCGTCTTGACTTTGGTCCGAGTCACCATGGCTTCTTATGTCGACTACATACCTTCTCTGTGGTCTATCTGTGTCTCCTCTGGCTTATTCCTGGCTTTGTTTTGGCCCTGTGCCTTTGTCAGGCCTGATGCTGCCACAGAACCTTTGGGCCTTCTGAATGCTGTGTCTCAAGTGCTTCTCTGTGCCTGGTTAGATCATCCTCATATTTCACACATCAAGTCAGTTTTCATCTCCAATGAAGATTTTCCCCTCTGACTACCTGCTCTATTAGCTGTATCATCAGTGTTCAGTCAGTACCAGCCTCCTCCATGATTCCATTACCAAAAGACTATTTCTGCTTTTAAATTTTAACTAGCCTATTTCTAGTATCCAGTTAAGTGGCCAGAAATGGATATGTTCGATATATATTTCTACAATGAATTTTGAATGCTATTGTAATGCCATCCACCTTTGGTCTTATTTCAAAGAAATATGTTTGATACTGACCTACAGCTCATTTGCCCCATAACTTACATCAGCATAGCAAATTTTACTGATGCTCATCTTCTCTAGAATATTTTTTGTCCCAAGAAAACTGTGCCACTAACCCAGTTTCTCTTAAGACCTACTCTTGTATCTTTTCTGCAAATAGAGCAAATTTCTTGTTTATTTCATCAGTGCTTTTTTTTTTTCCTGTTTCAAGTTGCTACACATTCACATGATAGGGATTTGGAAAACAAAGATGTTATTAAACGGTTAGGAATAGGAGAAAAAAATTAACAAAAATGAGCATGCTAATATATTGATATTGATGCCATTGTAGGTAAGTTCATCAGAAAAGAATGCTGACTCAGTTAAGTTTGTTGTCATGATACTTCTTATTCTAGTTTAATATTGAACCTCTATAATCTTAAATCTTATTTTGAATTTCAAAGTGTTTTGAGGCTCTGAATTCTTTCCAGGTAATCATGTTAGCCCGGGATGGTCCACACTGTGCCTTCCCCATATGTTCTTTGGCAAACACATGCATCAGGAGAGAAAAGCACTTTTCCTTACAGTGGTACTCCTTCTTTGTGTACTTTTCCCCTGCCTTCAGTTCTATCAGTTCCCTGATATATATAATTCTGCTTGATTATAAACTTCTTACAACACAGACCATTTTGCCCAGTTCTGTCTCCCATGATTCCCTACAAGTCCCTTCCATCATACTTAGGTAATCAGTCTTGTGACGATAATTGAATGATAGCAATTTCGGTTAATCCAAAGCTTTCCTGCTGGGCCTGGCTTTGTGGCACTGTAGGTTAGGCTGCTGCCTGTAATGCATGCATCCCCTGTGGGGACTGGTTTCAGTCTTGGTTGCCCCACTTCTTATCTGGCTACCTGGTAATGCATGTGGCGAAGGAAAGGATGATGGCCCAAGTGCCTGGACTCTTGCCACTCACAGGGGACCCCTGCATGAGGCTCCAGGCTTCAGCTTCCTGCAGTCCTGGATGCTGCCAATGTTCAGGGGAGATTTCTCTCTCATCTCTCCCTTCTCTGTGTGACTCTACTTTTCAAATAAAAATTTAAAATTTTTAAATATTTAAGAATATTTTCTGGTCATGCTGTTCAGGGGTATCTTTTTTTCCTTCTGCTTAGTCTGTTTAGACCACTTTTTCCACAGAGAAGGTACTGAATGGAAGAGTTATTCCTCAAGCCAGCATGATTAGACCCTATTCAAAAATGACCGGAATTAAACTGGGCACAGCCAATTGAAAAAGTCAGCATGATTCCAGATCTGTTCCATTTCCTGCTGACGGAGGAAAAGCATAATTGAGAATGGTCTTTGTGCCTATGATTTTCAGGGTTTGAGAATAATTTTGGAGAAATCTCAAGAAAAAGGGAGGGAAACTTCTAAGGAAATAGAAAATGATAGTTCAGAAATAAGCAGTACGTATGGCATGCTTCATCCAGGAAGGAAAACGCTCAAATTGAGGAAAGTAGAAAATCTTATGAGCAACACACATTCGGGGTTTCAAGGCTGTTTTCATCCGTTTATGCTGCTATGGCTAACAACCATGCATTGGGTGACGGATAAAGAATGCTATTTTTTTTTCTCACAGTTCTGGAAAGCCATGTTCAGGACAAGAGCAGAAACTACAGAGGGCTTTTGTTGTGGCAGCAGGCAGAAGGGACCACTCCACTCCAGAGGCCCCCCCTTTTTATTTTTTTATTCTTGTTATCATTTTATGATACAGTTCCACAAGCTCTGGGATTTCCCTAATCCCCTCCCCAGTTCCCCTTTCCCTCACTAAGCTCCCCTATATTATTACTATAGTATAGTTCTTCATACACAGTCATATATCTATCATTGCGGGCATGGACAAGGCAGAATGTCCAGCATCCTATTGTCAAGATATAGTTAACAGTTTCATTGGGAGTCCATCTTTGTCTGGTAGTAGAGAAGCATACTGCATTGCATCCTCACTTCTGGTTATGATAGTCTCCATTACACAGTTACTGTACATCCCCTAAATGAAAAGCCACACAACAAAATCAATAACAGCAAGAAAAAAAAGAAGTTAAAAATGTCATGAAGTTCAATAACATGCTACTGAATGATTAATGTGTTGCTGAAGAAATGAAAAAGAAAATCACGAATCTTTTTGAAGAAAATGATGTTACTGTATGACCTATGAGTCATTGAAGAATTTAATGATAAAGTGTTTAAAATAGATGAAACTAAAAAAAAATCAAAATCCATGAGCTAGATCGTCTGCTGATCTTTGTTGGTGAGATGTGTCTCCTGTAGGCAACAAATGGATGATTTTCTTAAAACGAGTCTACTACTCTATGATGTTTTTACAGGTGGTATTTTGAGAGTGGAGCTCTCAGGGTCTAAATGACTCCCCTTGAGCCGTGTCTTCTGTGGCTGCTGCACTGGGAATTGTATTCTAGTTGAAAATTCTGGGAGACTCATTCAATCTACAGAAAGGAATGGAGTACGGCAAGTGTTTCTAATAATTACACAGAAGTGCTTTCACATTGGCCTAGAAGAAATTTGCAAATAAATTTAGTGGTTGAATGTGTTAGAGGTATCCGATACCCCATTTCTTTGGAGCTGAATATTTTTCAGGGCCAGAGCTGCTGCTTCTTATGCCAGGAGAGAAGTAATGGAATGGAGATGATCTAGGAGAAGAAAAGGTGAACTCCTACAAGAAGCTGATGTCTTAGGAAAACTGTTTCCTGGCTTACAAATGGATGCAGGTTCAGAGCCTCCTGATGAATGGTCACCCTGCACAGAACTGACCTTGGGCACTAAAATGCTATCAGATCTCCCCTGTGTTTGACTTCCAGAAGTTTATGGAATAACTTGATCTCAGACCCAGAAGGAAAACCCTAACCCCTATCTTTCCCAGCTTGATTACATTCCTTGGAGAAATTCTCACTGCATATCTACATATGGGAGCATTTCCAGGGTTATTTGAGAGAAGTTACCAACACAGAAAGACTCTTGACTTTGGAGCTTGTGCAGAGTGCAACACACTGAAGCAGTCCGGAGGATGATAAAATGATTGGGAGATTCTAAGGCCTAGTGTGTCTTTACTTACTTTTCAACTGCCAACTTTGGGTTATACGTTGAAGAATATAGAATTGCAATAATGAAATCTAACATCAGTAGCCATTGCTCAATTTAAGGCATAACCAAACAACCAAATAAGAATTTGTTCCAAGGACATTGTAACAGTTACAAGTTTAGACTTGGGAACAGAAATTAATTAGTAATGCAATTACTTATCCCCTCCCTGTGAGTCTCCAACCTCAATTGTGATTATGCAGCAAAACCCAACAGCTTAAGGTAATATTCTAACATGGAATGCAGCAAAATTTTAACTGTTGGTTTGCTCATGAGGTGCATGATAAATGATAATAGCAAAGTCATAAAGTTTATATAAGGTCTACAACAAAAACAAACTCAATAAAATGTTACCTATTACCATTTTAGGGAAATGTTTTTCAATATGCTACATTTCAGTACAATAAAATACATTGAAAGACAAGGTAGATAATTTGGCATTGAACTGGCTTCCAGTTTGGATACAGGGCTTATGCTACCAGGAAGCAATGGGAAAAAAAATCTCACTTGGAGAATTTTTTAAAAAGATTTATTTATTTTTATTGGAAAGTCAGATATACAGAGAGGAGGAGAGACAGAGAGGAAGATCATCCGTCTGGTGATTCACTCCCCAAGTGACCGCAGCAGCTGGGGCTGAGCTAATCTGAAGCCAGGAGCCAGGAACTTCTTCCGAGTCTCTCATGTGGGTGCAGGGTCCCAAAGTTTTGGACCATCCTCAACTGCTTTCCCAGGCCACAAGCAGGGAGCTGGATGGGAAGTGGAGCTGCTGGGATTAGAACCGATGCCCATATGGGATCCCAGGGAATGCAAGTTGAGTACCTTAACCATTACGCTATCGCATCAGGCTCGTCATTTAGGAAATTTAAGAATTTGCATTTTGTGAACAAACTGCTGAGTGTGTAAAGGCCAACATCTTTCAAGTATATACTAAAAGTGCGCTGCTTACTAGGGATAATGGAGATGATTTTAAGTTTGTTGGCACCTTAGATTCACCTATTTGGTATAGGAGAATATGTGCCTTCATTTCCTATTTTATTTTTCGTATGTGTGCTTAAAATACATAGGGAAAAAAGGTTCAGTTTGTACAGGTTATTGCCGACAACCCTACCCAACCTCCAACATTAGTTAAATCTGCCTTTTTTTTTGACATTTTGCTCAGGGTTTTATTTTGGTTTTGAGCATGTTGAATTTTCATAACTTTGACATCAAGCCTAGTTAGGAAATAATGTAAGTATGAAGTACATAGCACAGGTGAAATGGTTATTTGGCTCCCAGGAAATGATATCTCAAAAGCAAAGTTGCAGCTTGAAGGAGAGTCAGGAAACGTATGTCATCCTCCTTTGATTTAGAGGAATAGCCATCAGTATCGGGCTGACTTCCAGCAAACAGCCGGCAAGTCAGGAACCCAAATGCAGGAATGAGGGAGAAGCAGCCACAAGAATACAGCTTGTTGTGTATCCGAGGAAATTCTATAAATGGTTTGAGTTGATGGTTGTTCCAAGAAAACATAAAAAATGACAAATTCGGTATGTTCTCCTGACAGGTGATCTTCACTATTTTTTGTGGTTTTCTTTTTCTCCTCTATTTTATTTTTAATTTTATGATACAATTATCTAAGCTCTGGGTTTTCCCTTACTCCCTTCCCAAAAGCCCCCCCCCTTCCCTGCACTCATTTTATTATGATGGTATAGTCTTTCATAAGCATCATAATTCCATCACTCTTCTATTTAACTGTGTCCTGGCACTGTGGGTTACAGACAATGGCAGACAGTCCAACATCCTATTGCCAAGACACATCCAACAGTTTCACTGGGAGTCCATCTTTTATTTGGAAGTAGGGATGCATATTAGATTGTATTTTTACATCTGGATATGAAAGTCTACCCTTTTAAGAGAGGAAAAGTAAACCAAAAGAGGTAACTGGTATTTAAGAAGTTGTGAATAGCTTTTTAAAAAATGTGTAGTGTAGTTGTATTTACTCACTATTATGGCAAGTAACATGGGCTGATTAATTATAATTTTTCAAATATTAATATAGAAGAGTATTTACATAGAAACAATCCGTCTAAAAGACATACAAGGCGCTACTAAAGTTGGGAAGGTGGCTGAAGAGGGAAATATTCTACTTTTCAACCTTTGATTATGTCAGGTTCATGGTTTTAAAGGTAAAGTAACGGCACAACACATTTAATGATATGTTACTGGAATTTTTTATGGTGTAAACAAGGAACAAGTAATAAATCCACAGTGTTAAAATTAGTAATGTATGGAAGCTGAAAGAACAGGAATTTTGAAGAAATGTTGAAGTCCCAGACCAGTGTTGTGGCATGGTTTGTAAAGCTGTTGCCCATAACATCAGCCACATGTACACCAGTTCCTACCACAGCTGTTGCACTTCTGATCTAACTCCCTGCTCAGGGATTGGGAAAGGCAGCGGGTATGCTCCAGGTGTCTGGACCCCTGCCACCCAATTGGGGACCTTGATGAAGCCCCTGGCTCCTGTACTTGGCCTGGCACAGAAATGGTCATTGTAGTGATCTGGGAGGTGAGCCAGTGTGTGAAAGATTTTTCTGTCTCTCTCTGTCTTTCCTTCTCTCTCTGTAACTCTGACTTTCAAATTAAGTGAATTAATCTATTTTTAAAAAGTCCTTAAGAATAGATCTCATTGTTGTGTGAATTTTAGGTTATAATGGGCACTGGATAAAATAATTGAACATAGAATCATGAGGTATATGCAGGAGCCCTGGTCAAAACACATTCATTGGGGAAAATACCTTAAAAATGTCATACATTGCTTTTCTAAAAAAGTTATAAACAAGAGAATTCATATCAAAATACTAAGAGAAGATCGGACATTGATGAATGTTGGTCAAATATGTATATATGCAGTTAGACATGTAAAAATTATATATCATATATAACATAGATAAGTGTGTGTGAATATGTGTGTGTATTTAAGTACTTATTTATTTATGTAATTCTTTTCTTTTGACCTTTTTCCTCTTTCAAACTTGAATCATGACTTCAAGAATGGGCATCCAGGAAGGATGTTTTATAATATTGATGATCCATGTATCCTTGCTGACCAAATTTCTAGATTTCCAAGGAAGGACAGCTATTTTATGTCGGCAGATTATCACCTCCTTGCAAATACTTTATTCTCATTTCCTCAAATAGCTATCTGTAGGAACGCCATGAACGTTTCTAGGTTTTTGTCTGTTCAAATCCAGATATTTTTGGAGTATAGAAATGGAAAAATATTTGGCATATAGTTTACGTCAGTGTTAACTTTTTTAACCTTTCAATTGCTTTCTGAGGTGAAAATGATTAGAATGACTTAGCAGGAAGAGCACAAAATTTAACAGAGCAGTGGTCCCTTCAGTAAACTCCTGTGGTAGACTGGGCCAGTTCTATTGCCTATTTTCTTGTTTTGAGCAAATCTCTTAATGCATGTAAATATCAATTGCCTTTTCACTGAAATGCAAATAATAATAATAATGTGATTATTAAAGGACATTATGTAATTTATTAGATATTTTAGATGTTTAACAGATATTAATCTTCATAATAATAATTCAAAAATGAAAAGAATAGTAATAAACAAGGATTTTTTTTGTTACTCCAGAGATTCCCTCTGTGAAGAATAGCTAATTTTGGTGATAACATTCTGTATATTTTTATACAAGTACTTCATCTTAGAAAGATAACATTTAAAGTTTTATTTATGTATTTGAAAGGCAGAGTAAGACAAAGAAAAGGAGGGAGAGAAAAAGAGATTTTTTTTTTCACCTGCTGCCTCAATGTCCAAATGGCTACAGTGGCCAAAGCTGGACAACAATGAAGATAGGGAACAATATGGGAAGTAGAGTGGTCTGAACTCCAATCGAGCTCATACGGGATGTTGACATTGTGGGTGGCAGCTTATCCTACTGTATTACCATGCTGATCCCCAAGTTGACTTGCTTTCTAAAAAAATCCTTACCCTCTGTAACTGCTCTGATAAATTTGTGAGTTGTGAATAAATTAACAAAAGTCAATAATTTGGAACAAAATATTTTGATAGTTTTAGTTTTCAGTCCCTTCTGTCTCTGGGATCTGTGTTATTCCTTAAACAATGGAGTACAAAAGCTATTTACATAGTATTAATGTTGTGCTAGGTTTTGTAAGTAAACTAGAAATAATGTAAAGTTATAAGAGTATATATGTAGGATATTTAGAAGCATTATGGCATTATGCAGAGGAATTGAGCATCCATTAAGTTTTATATCTGCAGGGGATCTTGCAGATACCAACAATTTATATCAGATTTGGAGTGTTATATTAGATTGACTCCTGGAAACAGACAATCCAGGCTTTTGCAAATGGTGCACTTTTGTTTTCTAGAGAGGTTGAGTTGGTGTTGCTCAATCTTTACCCACACAGTGTGAACCATGCAATCACACATGGGATAATTTGGACTGTTGGCTTCCCACTGACAATTCTGTTAATACTGAAAGCATTTCTGAATGTGGGAAATATTTCAGAAACCCTTAAAGAGATTATAAAATAAGTACCTCAAATTATGAGTTAGGGAATGAAATTCACCTTTCCATTGTGTCCAATGAAAAACACTGGAGAAACACCTGTTGAATGACAGGGTCAAGATTTCTAAAAGTAATCCATAAAAAAAAAAAAACCCAATGAGAACATGAGCAAAAATTGTCAGAATCTGCCTTGTTCATGATTTTGGAAATTAAAGACATTAAACTATGTGAGAAACATTTATTGAAGAAACTGACCCCCCCAATGTGCCTTGTGGTATTTTAACATCTCATTTATACTGCTTTCTCCCAGAGTCATTTGAAGTCTTCAGTAAGACCTCACGTTCTGAACCAAAGATGTGTGTACAACAGCAGCCTAGTAGTCAATGAGGAAGGAATTGGAGCCCCCTGAAATTCCCACCTCTCCTAAGCTGTCACTATCTGACAGCTCCCAGGAAGGTCCCTTCACAGGCCTCATCTTCACTTGTCTTGGTTCAGTCCATACTCAATTCATTTGTTGAAAACCACTAACTGCGATTATTTGCCACAGCAGCAGTCTATAGTGGCACACTTCATCCAATCACTTTCTGAAGCCCCACCTTCCCATACCATGATTGGACCAAATGTCCATCCATTTTTAGTGCCATCAACTAATGACTGCAGGAGTTTGGGAGCTGAATATTGTTCAAGCTGTAGTAGTCCACCCCTGATTTTCCAACATTCATGTCCTCCTCACGACTGCAGGTAATCACTCTCTCCCCAGAGGCTCTAAGTCTTAATTCAGGCCACTATTCATTTAAAAGTCCAGGGTCTTCTCTGAGATTCAACACTGAATTCCCTTAGCTGTGAACACCTGCACACTCAGAAATGAATTATATAAATCTAACACATGATAGCAGGATAAACACAAGGCATACATTTTCATTCCAAAAAAGAGAAGTCAAGGAAACCATACAACAAGTTCAAAAGTCAGCAAGGCAAACACAGAATTCTGAACTTGTATGTCTGGCATCCTGATTACAAAGTGGTCAAGGCAGTCGTGCGCCTATGGCTTTCTGCTCATAGTCTATGCTTTGGTTTTAGCATGTTAGAGTCTCACATCTGGTTGGGACAGGGAGCAGTCAGTCTCCAGGCCTCCACAGCTGTGCTGCTCTCCAACAATGTGACTGCTTTCTGAGACCGTACGTGCATAGTTGAGGCTCCCTGAGGCTTCTCTGGCACAATGCTTGCAGCATTCACTGGTAGAGGTTTCATGTTGCTGATTTTTCTTCTTTCTTGGGGGTGTGTGTGTCCATTTTGGTTTTACTCCCACAGCTTCCCCAGCCATTTTGTCTCCTTAGGGGCTCCTTTTAGGGGCCGCTGTTCTGCCGCACAGTTCTGCCTGACCCCCCAGTCTTTGCAGAAGGTGCCTTGAACTTGTAACTTTGACTTTCTGCAAATCCACCAAATCTGCCTCAAATGGATGCAGGCACCAGATCAGCCTCCAGCAGAAGCCGTGCCCAGATGCACTTGAATTGGACTTGGCAGTGATTTCCCCACATGCGCGCGGAGAGCTAGAATCCTGAACTGGTCCTGGGCAAGCAGGGTATCTTGCTGTTTCCTGAAAGGATTCTTCCCAAGATCTTTGAACCAATTTTTTTTACTTTTTAAATCCATGATAGTCTTGTGGTGGGGTGTGAGGCTGCCATGAAGACCTGTGACAGGCCTTTGGGGTCTTATTTATTGCCTTGCTTCTTTTACCGAACTAAGTTCTCCTGCAAGAGTTTTCTCTATCCCATTCTCTCCTACACATGCTCTGTCTTTGCTTCTTCCCTGGTGAGGCTGTGAATTTTTCCAAACTTTTAGCTCTGCTCAGTTTGTTTCTGTTTGTCACCGTAAAATGTTCTAAGAGCTGTTATTAAACAAAGCTACAGGCTGTGAGGCCTGTGCTGGCTCCAAGTCTTGTTCACCAAGCTAATGATCCAGCCTTCCTCAGTCTTAGAATATGGATACTATAAAGTCAGGTTTTTTTTGTGGAAAAGACTATGATATTGGTTCAACTTCTAAGAGAATCTTTGTTTTCATTAGAACATTTATGAGTCTGGTCTTTATTGTCCATATTGCTATCAATATGCTGATATTCTGAGCTCTCATCAAATTTGCCCTTAAAACATTCAAAGCTTTATCTTGGTCCTTTGAATTCTTCCAGGCTTCTCCAATAAGCCAGTTTCCAAGGCTCCTCTACGTCTTCCGGCATAATGAGTAGTAATGACCTAGCACCTTGGTTCTGATTTTTTTTGTGTTTGGTTTTGCTGATTGCAGCTGTTCCTTGAGAGAAACTACCCATGAAGGCATGGGTTTGCTCATTGATTTAGTGCATCAAAATTCAAGCTCCAATAACCTCATTGGTTCAGCATGTGATAAGGGTAGGAGAAGGAAGTTGTAATCAGGAGAGGATCATGTGAGAAGCTAGGAAGCAGAGACAGGAAGCATGTTTGTCTTGTGTCTTGGTGATTTTCAAGCTTTGAACTTGGCCTCTCATCTAATTTAGACCTCGCTTTTGTCTCCAACCACTCTACTCTTTCAGCAATGAACCCTTGGCCACCACTTTCTGCTTCTAGGTTCTGGCTGTCATGGAGTTTCTTCCTTCAATGTGTTTGTTTCTGGTTCGTTGAAATGCTTAGTTTGCTTTGGAATTAGTCTTCATTTTCAATGACTGTTCTTGTTGTCTGTCGTCGTCAATGTCCTGAAGTAAGATTAAACAGCATCAGACCAGGAGCCACGTGTGCCACAGAGATTCCCCTCACTCCATTCAGTGTTCTCGGTTGTTATCTGAAAGTCATTCACTAATCCCATAGCAAATGCATTTGCATATCACACAAAAAGCCATGCATAGATTAAAACGTATTTTCACCGGAATAAGCTAGTCTTTGAGTTCTATTTTCACAGCTATTTTGAAGTACTTCCATACTTCAGAATAGTTGGAAGCAATGTGTCAGGGTTTATTGTATATACTTTTTCTTGCAACAGGCATTAGATTGTCCTATTCAAAAGTGGTCTGGTTTGGCCACTTATACAGCCACTCTATTGAAAGATATTTGTGGGCCCGGTGTGATAGCGTAGCAGCTGAAGTCCTCACCTTGAATGCGCCGGGATCCCATATGGGTGCTGGTTCTAATCACAGTGGCCCTGCTTGTGGCCTGGGAAAACAGTTTATGATGGCCCAAAGCCTTGGGACCCTGCACCCATGTGGGAGACCTGGAAGAGCTCCTGGCTCCTGGCTTCGGATTGGCTCAGCTCCAGCTGTTGCAGCCACTTGGGGAGTGAATCATCGGATGGAGGACATTCCTCTCTGTCTCTCCTCCTTTCTGTATATCTGCCTTTCCAATAAAAATAAATAAATCTTTAAATAAAAAAGAAAAAAGAAAGATTTGTAACTATAACAGTCAAATTGAGCAGCAACTTACTGGACCTAATTTGTGAAGCTAGCTTAGTTGTCTTTTTCTCCAGATTGAATGATAAATTAAAATATTTAAGCCAATTTGCTGTAGATCTAACCGTGCCTCGCTCTTCTTTTACCTTCAGTTATTTTATGATGTTTCTATTTTCTATACTTGGATTCTTCTGCCCAGGAGCATCTCTGCTTGGTCTGTTCTGCTTGGACTAATATATAGCTTTTCTTTATTTACTCAAAGACTTGTTTTTTTGAAAGGCAGAGAGAGGGACAGGAGAGACAATAGGAAGGAAGAGAAAGGGAGGAGAGAAAGACCTTCTCTTTGCTGGTTTATTCCCCGAATTCCCCCAAACACACAGGGCTCAGCCAAGCAGAAGCCAGGAGCTGGTGACTTCATTGGATCTCCCACTTAGATCTGGATAAGCAAGAACCAATAGTAAGCAGTCATCTGCTGCCTGATAGAAACTTGGCAGGAAGCTGGCTCTGCAGCCGAGTGGACATCTGTTCCAGCATGGCTTGTTGGTGTATCACGGGGCAGATTAACATGCTGTACCACTTCACCTGCTCCTTTTGTATTTTTAATCCTAGGATTTACATGTTTTGCAAGACACAGTGGTGAAGCGCTAACTTCATGTTGCCTCAGGCGATTCATTATAAGTAAGCTTCTTAGCATTGCAGGCATGTTCATATGCATTGTCTGTTTAGATTTTTAAAACTTCCATTCATTATTTTTGCATTCCCACATATTTTATTTTGTATGTATTTAATAGAGACATTTCAGAGAACCTGCAGTTATAATTAACTCTGAATATTTGAAATTGTTCTAAGAGTTGAAAATGCTGGGAGAAGCAAATTGCTTTAAAATCATCCGAGCTGTAAGATTTATATAAATGATAGGTCTTGAATTATTTTATTGTTTAACTCTACAAAAGGATTTTTTTTTTACATTCTGAAATGATTACCCTAAGTGGCAGTAAACATTCTTGAAGCACTGAAAGTGTAATATAATTTATAAATTTTCCAGTTACTCAGCTATGGAAAAGATAATACAGGTGCTGCATAAAAGCAAGGCACATTTGTAATTAGCAAGAAGAAAAATATAAATGATGGTGTTAAGGAATTGAGAGGTGATTTTGGTGAAGCGAAAAAATCTTCAGCAGGGTACATTTCGATGCACTTACATCTTTTTCATGAAAGGAGTACTTCTTTTATGGCAGCGGGGGCATTTCTGTCTCACATAAATAAGGTTTTGCTTTTGAATAAAATGCTGTATAGATCCACTGTTCTAATAAGTAGAATGTTGAGTTTCTGGCCTTACACTTTCATATTTCCCATCGGACTTTGCTTACTTTTTGAGATTAACTTTTTCCTTAATTGCTAAGCTTTGATGAGGTTTTATTGTTGGTTTTAAAAATACTAATTCTTTATACCTACAATGTCAGGATACATGTAAATAGCAGAATGATGGACTTGTGACATGGTTGAGCGACTGAACCATTGTTACAATACAGGGAAAACCTGTGGGGGCAAGGGGCAGTGGACGGGAGAAGGGGTTATCTGTGAGCATAAATGAACTGTATCATAAAAAATAATTCAAAAAAATACCAATACAAAGCATGTCATTCTTCTACTTGTACTGTTAATTAAATTATTAAATTATAGGCAAATGAGTGTTTATTTCCTTTCTTCAATCTCTTTCTTAATTGTGAAACCAGGCATAATCTGCATGAATGTTTTAATTGTAGAATTATTCTATTTCTTAAATATTCTGAGTTCTCAAGACCTGTTATATAATTTTAGCTCATCTCTGTACTGATTATGTCACACTAAAGCTATTCAAATAATAATAATAATAATCATGAAGCTAAACACACTTCATGTAGCTTCTTTCCTTTTACTTTTTGTTATCTATTTTTCTGACCAGATACTTATAAACAAATGTTTTTATTGGATCTGATTCTAAGAATATCAGAAACTTCCATATTGATGTATGTTAATTTATCTTCTGAGATATTAAGATGGTTGCTATACTTTACTAATATTTTTATGAATGTGATAGGGCTAATACATAATGGAAGCTCAATTTAATGTGGCATATTTAACTGACAAAGTATGCTTATATCTTTCCTGACAGAAGGAGTTTATTATTTCAGGATGAGAGCAAATAGAACTAAGGGGTATTTGGTAAAGAAGTAAGAGGGAAGAGGGCACTGCTGAAGTGAGGAATGAGACAGTCCTGGTAAGGCCAATGGCTTTCCCACCCGGGCAGTGCTGACTCAGTTCAGCCCTGTTGTTGACTGGGTTACCCTGTTATGAAACAGGAGACTGCTCTCCTGGCATCTCCTTTGAGATCTTAATGATCTCCTAGTCTTGCTCTCCAATCAATCCATCCATAAGGACAGTTAATGTCCCCTTAATAAATAGTGTAGGGCTTTGACACAGTGAAGGCATTCGAGGACAATCTGGATTTTTCTCTACAAGATTTCTAAGTGAAACATTGAAAAAAATCCATCTTTGCAGCTGCTGTGGCACAGCAGGTAAAAGCCATTGCTTGCAACGACAGCGTCCCTTGTGGATGCTGGTTCAAGTCCCAGCTGCTCCATGTCCGATCCAACTCCCTGTTGATGGCCTGGGCAAGCAGTAGAGGAGAGCCCGGTGCTTGGTCCCCGGCACCCATACGGAAGCCTGGGAGGAGACTCCTTCCTGCCAACGGCAGCCTGGCCCAGCCTAACCATTGCTGTTAATATCACCAGAGGAGTGAACCAGTGGATCGAAGATCTCTTTCCCTCTCTCTGTGTGTGTCCCCTTCTCTGTAGCCATGACTTTCAAATATGTGATTTTTTTTATAACCAATGTCTATGTTGAGCTATGTTCATCTGAACATCTTATTAAGCTTAGACTATGTGCAGTAGACACATAAATTGCTTTCCGTGTGCCTGGCAGTGTTAGTATATAAATTCAGTAGCTTTACGGTAGAGTATATGTTCACTACAAGCTCATAGGCTCCTTTACATGCGTATTATTAGTACTGAGCTGGATGAGGAAGCTGAAGTTTCAAAAGTAGTGACAAGTTTCTGAAACTCTAAGTAAATATGCATGGATTGAAATTCATATTCCCTGTAGAACACAACTTTATTTTCCTGCCGCAATGTCCCACGTGGCTAGCCTTGATTCGATGTTATGGGCAGAAGGAAGATGAGAGTGCGTGACCTCATTGGTGAGAAAAATCTGTTTACCTGGAGAACAGTGGCAGGTGAGTGTAGTGAATTCCATAGCCAAGGAATTAGTCAGACAATCCAATGTGCTTTTGCTCCAAAGTACGACCTGGGTGCCAAGGATCATAGATGTAAAATAACCAGAAGAGAGGCAAATGACTCTTGATTCCTCTATGTGATTAAATATTCTAAATCGCACGTTATTTTGTCTCTAGCATGGCTTTTTGTTTCTCTCACTTGTGGTTTATGGATGGACTGAGGTCACCGGAGTTGGGGGTGGTGGTGCTTACACCCATCATGCTACATGGTGCTGGTGCTGACTTAGCCTGGCTTGCTTTCTGAGCCATTCCACCCATACCCTCTCTGCCCCATCAATATCCTCCTCCTATCACACTGCTCTCCCATCCACCCCTGCTCTTCAGAGGTAGATTCTTTCTTGGATATCCTGTGTGTCTATCCCCAGGAGGAATCTCATGGTTTGTAATTTTCAGAGTGTTCTTTTGGATACTCTGGAATCCATGACTTGTTTGAGCTTCTGCCACGCCTGCTTTGGCTCCCAGGATAAATCTACAGATTGTTTTCCTCTGCTTTGATAGCCAATTTGTGAAAAATTAGGAGTACAGAATTTCACCTGGCATCTTCCATGGATTGTCAATTTGCCTGTCGCTCCCTCCTGGACCCGTTTCTCAGAGTTAACTTTTCTAAAGTTATAGAAAAAGTTAACTGGTGTATGTTCCGCTTCCACCAGCCTGTGTTTGTCTTCACACCTGAGTCCACACGACATGAAGACTTTTCTCATTCTGCTGATATGATTACCATGTGTCTCATTTTTTAAAAAAACTGTTACCACTTGTTGGAAGAATTAAACAAAAATTGAACATGAGATAGGATCTTATACTAACCTGTGTAAATTTGAGGAAACATTATTAGTGACAACTGTATTCATTATAGCAGAATTAGATGGTGGAAGCCTATGATATTAACATATCTTCCATCAAAACGAATCACACAGAATATTCTTTGTGGGGGGCTTGTTTAGAAACTCCAGGCTTACTACAAGGTGCTATTGTGGTTGTCTGATTTGGTGTAATTGATTTACAATCCTAGAATTCTATAATAATGAGGAAGGGGCCTTTCCAGTAACATGATGGCTGCTTTTAGTACATGATTTACTTTCTATGGTTCAGGGTCTTTCTAGGAGAGTTTGTCACTGTGCCTGACATGGTATAACACATTGTCTAAACATTTATCCTTGTGCTAATAACTAAACCCTGAAAAGCAAATAACTTGGGTCATAATTCTTCATAAAATTAATAACAATCGTATGCATTATTAATGTGTTTCTACTACTGGTAGGTGTGTTTTCATTATGTTTTCTTTTTCTTGAGTCAGAGGGAGAACCTCTAAAAGGACACTAACTCGGAGAGGAAGGGCTCCATGCCGATGGGGCTGGCCTCGTTGAAGTGAAGTGTCTAGCTGCTGGGGGTCAGAATGTCTTCTGAATTGCTGGGTTGTTAGAACCAGAATAGATGCAGAAGGAAAAGTCACTTTGGATATATTTTGAGAATTTAGAGAATTTGGAGACTCCCTGGATGGTTGTGATAGGAAAGGAAGGTTTCTAATGTTTAAATCAATCACAATATATTTCCTTAGGTGTTCAGAGAAGTTTAAATTAGTAAAGTGATTTATTTATTACCGTCCCAGAGAGAAGCTGCTATCTACGGATTCATTCTTCAGTTGCTTACAATGTCAAAACAGGAACAGGCTGGCAACATAGAAGGGTTATCCTCCACCTATAATACTAGTGTCCCATATTGACAGTGGTTTGAGCCCTGGCTATTTCACTTCCGATTCAGCTCCCTGCTAAAGCAGTAGAGGATGGCTCAATTCCTTGGGGCCCTGCACCAACATAAGATCCAGAAGAAGCTCCTGGCTTTGGATCAGCTTGACTCAGGCCATTACAGTCATTTAGAGAAATGAACCAGCAGATGGAGGACTTGTCTTTTCTCTCTCCTTCTCTCTTTAAGTCTGTTTATAAAATAAAAATAAATAAGTAATTATTTGAGAAATAGTTTTTTTCCCTTCTTTCCAATCTCCCCCAATGAGTTTAAATGTTCAAGGCCTTGTACAATCTTTCACTGTTTTCTCAGGCCAGTTCACAGGGAGCTGGATCAGAAGTGGAACAGCCAGGACTTGAACTGGTGCCCAGTTGAATTATCATGCTGGTCCCCTGAGAAAGAATATCATATCCATTGTTTTATTCCTTGAATGATGGAACAATAAAGGAGCCTGGAACTTAATGCAGATGTCCCAAGTGGGTGGCAGGAATCCAATAGCCTGACTATTCTTCCCTTGGTGTCTCTCAAGGTGTGCCTGAGCAGGAGTTGGAGTCAAACCTAGATGTGGTTATTGAACCCAAGTTCTCCAGAGTGGTATGCTGGTGTCTGGCATCTGTCCTACTGAACCACACGTATTTATCTTTGACTAAGGTGTATGTTTCGGGATTCAATGAAAGTAGAGTGGACAAAGGATGTGTATGTTGGGCATAGAATAAGGGAGGATTCCATTTCCTGGCTTTCCGTAGAGATTGTCTTATACAAGTCAGGTCTAAAGGGATGGACTCTATTTCTGAAGAACCGTGTCGCTGTTACAGGCGTTCAGAGGAACTGCTGAGTAACAGGGAATGAAAACCTCGACTCTCTAGATCAGTTCTTCCCATTTGGCACAGCCCTATAGCTACTTGTTAGTTTGCATCGCTTGTTTTAAAGGTGAAGCTTTATATTAGCTTGAAAATGCCAAGTAAATTTGATCTCAAAGCTACACAATAGTGTCTGGATGCATTACTTACCATTTACTGATGTGTCGAAGAGAGGGAAAAAATACATCAGTAAATACAAGCAGGACTGACTGCCTTAATGGAAGGGGAAGAGGCATAAATTCATGCCTTACCACATTTTCTTCCTTATTTATCCACTTAAAGGTTTTACGCTGTCTCTAGTTTTTGCCAGTTGCCAATCCAAGTTTATTAATTTTTGTAATGTGCTTGATTTATTCAGTTAAATAAATGTTAACCCGAGTAAGCCATCCAAGACTATAGAAAATAACAAGTGATATAAAAATAAATTATATTTTATTGGAACATGAACAATAATATAAATGCAATTCTAGAGGTAGTTTGCTAGGGATGAGCCAAAGCTGGAGGATTTTTGTCAAGTTCCTCATTTGCCTTCTGTATACCACAGCAAGCTCTATAACACAGCTTCTATCTGTGTTGCAAGAATGCTTTAGGCTGTTTGGGTTCAGAGACACCAACTTACCTTAGCCAACACACTCTCTTGTGGAGGTCCTTACTCCAGAGTAATTCATTTTTGCTTATGGTAGTGATTTTTTAAAAAGAATTTTATTTATTTTTATTGGAGAGTCAGAGGAGAAGAGAGAGAGGAAGATCTTCCATCTGTTAATTCACTCTCCAAGTGGCTGAAGCTGAGCCAATCCAAAGCCAGAAGCCAGGAGCCTCTTCTGGATCTCCCATGCACCTACAGGGTCCCAGGGCTTTGGGCTGTCCTTGACTGCTTTCTCAGGCCATAAGCAGGGAGCTGGATGGGAAGCGGGACTGCCAGGATTAGAACTGGCACCTATATGGATCCTGGTGCGTTCAGGGTCAGGACATTAGCCACTAGGCTAACACACCGGGCCCTATGGTAGCAACTTTTAAATGAAGGTTTATATGTATCAGCCACTCCATAAATGCTTTTAAAAAACTATGTACATTCTTAAGGCCTGGCACAATGTCCCATTGGCTAAATCCTCACCTTGCAACCACCAGCAAACCATATGGGCACCAGTTTGCATCCCAACTGCTCCAATTCCACATCTAGCTCCCAACTTGTGGCCTGGGAGACTGGGCCAGAGCCTTAGACACCAGGGAGACTCAGAAGGAGCTCCTGCTTCTTGATTATGGATTGGCCACTGCAGCCATTTGTGTCTCCTCCTCTCTGTATGTTTACCTTTCCAATAAAAATAAATATATCTTTTTAAAAAAGTACACTCATAATCTCCACAAATACCCTGTAGCTTTAGGAGATGTGTGGTGATTCTATGTTGAAGACAAAACAGTCCAGTGATTCTAATGTAGATGGTTTGATGATGACGAAACGTAAAGTGGGACCATGCCACAATGCCAGGATTCCTCCATATCAACAAACGGCCTCAGTTCCAGGCCGTTTAGTGTTTGAGTGTTTAGTGTGAGAACTTGAGAGTAGATTTGTCACAATGTGTGGTGGTTTCTTGAGTGATTTCCATCGAGTGAGATTCTGTGACAGTTCCCCTCATATGTGACAGTAGGATGTGGGAATGTCAGTGTTTTTGATGAAAAAGGATGATGCAATCATACTTACAAATCATGAAAGAGTCAGAGATGTTCAATGCTCAATGCTGTATTTTGCTGCAAGAAGAAAAAAACGGAAAAATAGGAGAAAACTGAAAGCACAACACATAAAAAATCAAATAATTAAACAATGATTAGCGGGGTTTAGTCATTAGAATGAAGGTATTTGGGCCCGGCGGCGTGGCCTAGCGGCTAAAGTCCTCGCCTTGAATAGCCCCGGGATCCCATATGGGCGCCGGTTCTAATCCCGGCAGCTCCACTTCCCGTCCAGCTCCCTGCTTGTGGCCTGGGAAAGCAGTTGAGGACGGCCCAATGCATTGGGACACTGCACCCGCGTGGGAGACCCGGAAGAGGTTCCAGGTTCCCGGCTTCGGATCGGCGCGCATCGGCCCGTTGCGGCTCACTTGGGGAGTGAAACATCGGACGGAAGATCTTCCTCTCTGTCTCTCCTCCTCTGTGTATATCTGGCTGTAATAAAAAAAAATGAATAAAATCTTAAAAAAAAAAAAGAATGAAGGTATTTAATAGCATTTAAGAGTCACTGAACATTTTCTCTAAAATTAGGATCTTAATCCTTTGTCACTTAAATGTCCTCTGGTTTTACTCAGTTCTACATCACTGGAAATAAATTCCATATTTGTGTTGGCATATTAGGCATTTTAAGTGTAGCGATTTGGTCACAGATAATACCAAGCCTGAAAGAAGAACAAGTTAGCTCTTGATAGCCTGTGATAACTTCTAAAGTATGAAATGTGATATATTTGTCCCTGCTCTTTAGTATTTGCATAAACGTGGTACTTAACAGCACTAACTTCACTAACTTCAACGTGAGTTTCTCCCTTAGCTGAGTCAATGGCATCATGAGAAGCTGGAAGAACATATTCTCAGACATTTAAAATAAAAACTATTCCAAAATTTACCTAATTATTCATAATAAAATAACTCAGAAATTGAGGGATTTTATGAATATTTGAGTTATAGTTTCTAAAAGTACTACTCAGACATCGCCACATGATGTGAAAAATGTTTTGTGTCGCATCTTTATAAAAAACCAAAGTGTTAATTAGTGCATTTGGAGAAACCAAATCCATCAACCATGGTCCTCACTGTCTTGGTTGGCAGAGCTTAAGTCTGGGGAGATTTCAGACCCAAGGCCAGATATGTGGCTTCTGCCTACTGATGTCTTAGTCTTTCTAGTGCTGTCAAAACTGCTGAAAAAGACAAGATACTACATGAGAAAGTATTGAAACAAACACATGCTTATATATGTACATATATTTAATGATTTATTTATTTTTATTGGAAAGTCAGATATGCAGAGAAAAGGAGAGATGGAAAGAAATATCTTCCATCCACTGGTTCATCTCCCCAAGTGACCACAATGGCCGGAGCTGAGGCGATCCAAAGCTAGGAGCCAGGAGCTTTTTCTGAGTCTCCCATGCAGGCGCAGGGTCCCAAGGCTCTGGCCCAGCCTCTACTGCCCTCCCAGGCCACCAGCAGGGAGCTAGATGTGGAATCGGAGCAGCTGGGACACAAACTGGTGCCCATATGGTTTGCTGGTGGATGCAAGGTGAGGATTTATCCACTAGGCTGTTGCATTGGGCCCTAACAAAATTCCTATAACTTTAACAATTTGTACCCACAAGTTACCATAATCCAGCCTCAGATCACTAACAGTGATTTGGTTCTTATTTCAAAATTAAAGTTTGATTAAAATTAGTTCCACCTAATGCCAATGAAATTGGCCTACATTCAGAAGTCTACTACAACACCTTTCGGTGTGGATGTGGGGAGTAAGGTACCCTCCTTCACTGTTGGTGGGAGTGTAGGCTAGTATAACCACTATGGAAGTCAGTACAGAGAATGCTAAGAGAACGGAGGATTAATCTGCCATAATGAAAGCTGCCTATGAGAAGGGGAAGCTGTAATCCTACATTCACAGCATCACAATCTACAATGACAAAGATAGGGCAACAGCCCAGATGCCCTCCAAAGAGGAGTGGTTAAAGAAACTGTGTTACATCTACTCCTTGTGCTACTGCTCAGAATGAAATTCTACCATTTCCAACCAAATGGTCCCAACTAGATATGATTATGTTCACTGAAGCAAATCAACGCCAAAAGGACAAGTTCCATATCTTCTCTTTGATGGAAGGCAACCTTCATGCAAAATACAAGACTGACAGCCCCTTGAATACTGTTTTTGCTGCATATCATGGTTTTGAAACTTTTGTTTTTATTTTCATTTCTTCAAAAAATTAATTTCTTCTCTGCTCATAGGTCACACAGTAGCATCATTTTCTTCAAGAAAGTATTTATTTTCATTTCTTCAGTGACACATTAGTCATTTAGTAGCATGTTGTTTAACTTCATGGCATTGTAAATTTATTAGCTTTCTTCCTGTTGTTGATTTTGTTTTGTGGCTTTTCGTTTAATGGGACGTACAGTACCTGTGTAATAGAGACTATCATATCCAGATCTGAAGATACACTGCAGTATACATCTCTACTTCCAAAGATGGACTCCCAATGAAACTGTTAAATATAGCTTGACAATAAAATGCTGGACTCTGCCATCGTCTGTACCACAATGTCAGGATACACTTAAATAGCAGAATGATGGACTTACTACTGTTTATGATGGACTACACTACTGTAATCATATAGGGAAATCAGTGGGTAGAAGGGTTTTGGGGCAGGAGGTAAGGGAAACCACAGAGCCAATGGGATTGTGGCATAAAACAAAAATGAAAAATAAAATAAAATATACCCATTGTAAAATTAGAGGGGAAATCAATGGAGGAAACTTGGGGAGCAGGATGGGGAAGCCAAAGCCTATTAGGCTGTATCATAAAACAAAAATAAATAAACAAAATAAAAATATTAATTAATTAATTTAAGTTTAATTAAAAATTTGAATAAAATTTATCTCAATTTTATTACAAAATGAACTAAATTTAATTAACACAATTCAATTGTTTTTGATTTTAATTTTTAATTTCAAATTTTTAAAAATTTCAAACCACTTTAATAGTATGAATATAAAAAATTCATGTTTCGTAGATACAATTCTTTAAGATGTTCCTTATTTATTTGAAAGGCATAATTACGTTGAGAAAGGAAGAGAGATCTTCCATTGGCTGATTCATTCCTTGAATGACTGCTTTGGGAGGGGTGGGCCATTGGGAGCCGGGAGCCAGGAGCTTCTTCTGGATCTCCAGCAGGGGTGGCAGAGCTGTAAGTACTTGGGCCTTCTTCTGTGGCTTTCCCAGGTGCATTAGCAATAAGCAGTGAGGGAAGTGGTGCAGCTGGGACTTGAACCAGCACCCATGTGGGGTGCTGTTTTTGCAGATGGAGGCTTAACACACTATGCCACAATGTCAGTCCTTCATAGATACGAGTCTTCCTTTTCAAAGGACTTTTAGGGCCCGGCGCTGTGGCCTAGCAGCTGAAGTCCTCGCCTTGTACGTGCTGGGATTCCATATGGGTGCTGGTTCTAATCCAGACGGCTGTACTTCCCATCTAACTTCCTGCTTGTGGTCTGGGAACGCGGTAGAGGATAGCCCAATGCCTTGGGATGCTGCACCTGCGTGGGAGACCCGAAAGAGGCTCTGGGCTCCTGGTTTCAAATCAGCGCAGCTCCAGCCATTACTTGGGGAGTGAATCAGCCGACTGAACAGCTCTCTCGGTTGCTCCTCCATTCTGTATATCTGACTTTCCAATACAAATTGAAAAAAAAAGTTTTTAAAAATATTTTTAAATTTTTATTTGAAAGGCAGATTTCCAGAGAGAAGGAAGACAGAGGTCACTCCTCAAATGGCCACAGTGGCTTGAGCTGCACCTGTTTGAAGCCAGGTCTCCCCTGTGACTGCAGGTGCTCAAGGACTTGAACCATCCTCCACTGCTTGCCCAGGACGTAAGCTGGATCGGAAGTGGAGCAGCTGAGGGACATGAGCTAGTGCCTGTAGGAAATGCTGACACCACAGTGGGAGGATCAGCCTCTACCACAGTGCACCTGCCCCATAGAGACACCATGCTAGGTAGATGGCCATACTTCTCACCCTCCTTTTTTCTGATCCATTCTGCTTCCTTTCTTCTTTATTTTTTACATAGCATAATTTCAAATCACTTTAGAATCACAGGTTGAACACACCACTAACCATAATGTTAAACAAATAAGATATAAAGAGACTTCTGTTCTACAGAATATTGACCAATGTTGGTCTGTAAACAATTTTCTTAATATAAAAATGGTGACATTACCTGAGGCATAAGCTGAAATATGATGTTAGGTGAAAAATTATTGGAGAGGAAAGATCAAACACTAGTTTGAGTCATAAATTCAAAGATACCAGATTTGAGATAATTATCAAGTTATTTTATATGTGAATCTGAATGTATGGAAGAGGAGTAAAGGCAAAGCACACACGTTTGGGACTTGCTGCTACACACATGGTATTCAAACCAATGAATTTGGATGAGATGACAAGTCTATAGATTATGGAAAGAAACGGGATGACTTAGGATAGTTTCATGTTAAGTGTTTGTTATAAAAATGTACGAAAGGAACTGGGACGTGACCTGTGAGACTGAAACTATCAAATAAATAGGAAGCGCTGTATAAATAAAATTTACCAAGGAGAAAAGAGCAGTCACCTACAACACACATGACTTGTAGGTCAACAACAACGGGGTTACAGGTGCCATAGATCTGATAACATGCAGTGGTGTCCGGGAGCACTTACAATACAAGAAGCTGTACTTGATAAACTCTAGGATTGGATTGTTTAACTGATCCTGAAGAATGTGTAAATTCCTCTTTAAGAATTTCACCATACTCCTCTTCTTACATCATCTCTATTTGTAGCCTTTTACATGATTACAGAGATATTTCTACTCTTTTTTCCTTGATTATTATTTTATGATACAGTTCCCTAAGCTCTGGGATTTGTTTTACTCCCTCCTCAAGTCCCCTTTCCTCCCACTGATTTCCCTTATAGTATTACAATAGTGTAGTTCTTTATAAAAAATCATAAGTCCATCATCCTGCTATTTATGTGTATCCAGACATTGTAGGTATGGACAATGGCAGATTCCAGCATCCCATTGTCAAGGTATATTTAACAGTTTTATGAGGAGTCCACCTTTGATTGGGAAGTAAAAATGCATACTGTAGTACATCCTCACATCCGGATGTGATAATGTCAGTTACACAGTTACTATACTTTAGTCCCGCTTTTTCTCTTCATGCAGCTGGATAAAAATAAGGTTTTGGATACCGATCTATAGAGGTTCTGATTTGGTAGAACTGGAACTGAATCTGAGGACTATTAACATCTTCTCTAGTAATTCTGTCACTCACTTATATTTACATGTGAGAGCCTACATTCACAACATTAGCAATGAATGAAAAATTAAAATTTTACAAACAGACTTGAGATTTCAGAGTAACAATTAATTATTCTTACTTTAAAAAGGCTATTCTTCCCCAAATATTATCAATTCCTATTCTTGTAAAATTCAGTATAATGCATTCGTCATGTGGCTGGCATCCCTTTGTCTTAGACCAGTTGTCGTTGGTCTAAGAATGGCTGCCAGCTCTCTGATCTCAGTGCAGGGTGGTTGGGTCATTTCTGCATTTCTCCTCTTCTCCCCTTTGCTTTCCTTGTCCTCATTTCTAAACATGCTTACATATTTCATCGAATCATAAGAGAGAAAAATAACTGTTGGGATAATGAGCCTGAAAATTGGAAATCTTCTTTAACAAGCTTGCTTTCTTGTTTGTGCTCTTTAATGAAATTATTTAAGCCATAGTAAGGCGTTCCACTAACAGGCCATGAAGGGCTTGCTCTATACTCAAATTCTCGATGGAAGATGAGAGTTTAATGTCCTCCCCAATAATTAATGAGAGTGTACTGCAGCCCATTTCTTTCACTGCTGATGTATCTGTAATAAGGTTAGAATATTGTCTTGGTTGTGCCTACATAATAATAGATGCAGTGCCTGGTGCACAGGCTTGTGACTTTCATCAGTCGGACACTCTCTTGGAAGATGTCTCCTGTCGCATGAAAAGCAGGAATGACAGATGCCTTGAGACTGGAGGAATTAGAGTTTGATGATGGTTTAGATCTCGGGCTTGCATAGGTAAACTACATCCGTTAGACCTGCACTAATCAGTTTGGCAGCCACTAGCCCCTGGCTATTTAAATTTAAATGTGTTTCCAAAGCAAAATGAAAATATTGAAATTGAACTACTTAGACTAGTACAGTATAAGCCACGACTCATGTACTCAGTAGTCATCGTTGCCTCTGAATTGGAATGAGCATATTTAGAGCAATACAGTCAGAAAGTCTAATGGACAATGCTGTAAGGCTCTCTCAGTTTATGGACACTGCTGGATAGTGTCAAAAGGCAAGAAGCATCTATGAAAAAGGCTTAGTTAACCCCTGGATTGAGGTGGTCTTGAGGTCAAATGTTCTAGAATTTTCTGCTTAGGAATATGTGCTGAGTGACCTTAGGACTGTGCTGAATGTGGTACATTTCTGAAGTGAAAATGTGGGTTTTTGTTTTCCTCAATTTGAACTGATATTTGTTCTTCTCATGTGAACCTGTTGCTTCTAAGGAATAACTATTTGCTGATTTAATGCCTTGAAATTTTGCCCAATTATTTAAAAAATTTAAATATAGAAATAGTTTTTTCTTTTTCAAATTTTATGACTACAAAGAGAACAGATTTCATGCAGTTGTAAGATATCCATTCTTCTCTCATTCTCTCCCTCTCTCAATCCCAATTCCTTACTTCCTTCTTTTCTTCAAAAAATTTTTTAGATTTACCTATTTTTTGTTTAATTGAAAGGAAGAATTACACTGAAAGGAGGGGACGTGGAGAATCTTTCATCTGCTGGTTCATTCCCCAGATGGCTGTGATAGCTAGGACTGGGCCAGGAGTCTGGAACTTCTTCCAGGTCTTTCATATGGTTGGGGGGAGCCCAAGCACACGACCAACCCTCACTATGTTGCCAGGAGCATCAGCATGGAGCTATATTAGAAGTGAAGCAGCCAGGATTCAAACCACTGCCCATATGGAATGCTGGTGTTGTTGGCAGAAGTTTATCCTGCTCAGCCCCAGAACCAGCCCTTGTTTTCTTCATTTTTGGCAAAGATGTAATTTCAGGCTACTCCATAATGACATGTTTAAGGGAACACTAACTGTAATACTCAACAAGTTCCACAGTTGCATAGGACTGTAAGCAAGGCCTGAAAACAAGCACAAAACCACAAGTTGTCCATTTCCTTCTTATATATACGTATACACACATTCAGTACTCTATATTAACTATCACATATTACAAAATCATATGGTATTTGTCTTTTTGGTACTGGCTTGTTTCACTACACGAGCTATGTTTAGAAATTACTAAATAAGTGTTTGCTTAAAGTCTTCCAAACAAGCATAATAGGGTTGTCCTTGGATGAAAGGTGTGATTAAAAGAAGAGCTATTCATATATAATATCTATATACAATCTATTATAATTAATAGAAAAGATTCATATTAGGCTTGGAACTGTTAAACCACCTCTGAGCAGTATGTATCAGAGCTTATTTAGTGGGTTGGCGACAGAGATGTAGAATGAGGTACGGAAGCAGAGGTCTATGTGGATATGTTTATGCTTACATTTGGACGCGCACAAATGATGTGTGTGTATTTCTTTTGACTGTGCTACACATAAGAGCACATCAGTTGATTGAATGAGCATCTACCTTCTTCCTAATATTTTGATAGTGTTGTGATCATGAGTTCTGTCAGACGCATGACATTTAGCATGCATCATTGTCATGCCTGTCATTTTAAAGTGGGAAGAAAATGCAGTATCTTAATGGTAACATGCCCCAAAGTTACATGTAGAGAGCTGACAACCTTTTTGTGTTTAACAAAATATTTTTTCCCACAAGAAAGTGAGAATTATGTTTTTCACTAACAGATTGAGTTGACGTCATATATTTTGATTAACAAAATACACATGCAGGCTTAGAATTTCGCATGGGTAAATATTCATGAAGTGTGAAAGCATAATACTTAACATTCCATTCTATCTGTCACATAAAATGGGAGGTGCACAGGAAAAGGGTGCAGGCGGATGTGTTAAACTAAACTTCCTGTGGTTATGAATGACATTATTGTTTGAGTCTTGTGTTTTTCAGGTACCTGTAATATACCTGTTAACATTTAGAAATAAAGGTTATTTTAAGAAGTAAAAATGGAAGCTTTCCTACTTTGAAAAATAACCACTTGCTTGACATAAAACAAATGTATTACAAATTTTTCTTGGTATTGAAAAAGAAACTTTGTAACTGGTGAGATTGCTTAAAGCAATTGAAATTTAACTAGATGAGTTTTTTTAACTTTTGAATTTTATTATCATGAGAATTTAAAAAAATTTATATTTATCATGATGCAGTTTCATAGGTTCAAAGATTTCCCTTTTTACCTTCCCCAGGCCCCCTCACTATTTTGCCCCATATTATTACATATTACTACATTGTTACTATATAACAGTCACAAGTTCATCATTCTGCTATTTAAGTGTGTCATGATGTTGAAGATATAGATGATGATAGAAGGTCCAGGTAGAAAGTGCAGCCTCCTATTGTCAAAATATATTTAACAGTTTCATGGGGAGTTTATCTTTCACTCAGGAGTCAAAATGCATATTGCAATGTATCTTCATTTCTTGGTATTTGCTCTCCCTTACACAATTCCTCTAGATGACTATATGTATACACATGTTTATCTACGTATCTACTGATCTTGTATTTTGCATGAAGTTGCCTTATATCAGAGAGAACATGTAATATGTGTCCTTTTGGAACTGGCTTATTTCTCTTAGCATAATGGTCTCCAGTTGGGATCCTTTGTTGCAAATAGTAGAATTTCATTATGTTAATGGCTGAGTAGTATTCCATAGAGTAGATATACCACAGTTTCTTTATCCATTTCCTTTTCAAAGGGCATCTGTGTTATTTCCATGTCTTTGTAATTGTAGATTGTGGTGTGTTAAATATAGGATAATTTTGGGAGACCTATATTCTAATCCCTTATACGTGTGCAACAGGACAGATCAGGTAGGGATTCAGAATGGGCTGTGAGGTCCCATATAGACAAATCTGGTGTGATCACAGTCCACATTGTCACCAGAGAAGTCCTGGAGTCAGACTAGAAGAAGGATGAATCTAGGATCCGAATCAATCCAGCAAGTAGGATCCTGTGTGAATGTATGAGACACACCCTCTGCAAATTGATTTAAAGTTTAATGAAATTTAAAGAGTGGCTCAAGAAATAAGTCTATGGAATACATTGCTGCAGTTTCTATAGAAATGTAGGAAGGACTTTGCTATATAATGCTATGTTCTGTCTGATGTGTGATGAGACATGTCTTTTATAGTTAAGTGCTGGATGCCTTGGCTACTTTAGGGACATTGTTGTGTTTTAACTTGATTGCATTAAAAGCAGTAAGAATAATAACAAAAAAGGATTTCAGGAAAACCATTTATTAATAACCGATAGGTGACTTTTCACCACTTTTAGGCCTTCAACAAATGCTTGCAGAGATTCTTATTGTGCTTTGTGCCATTCTGGATGTTGTATACATCTGTCAGTGAACACAAATGAAATGCTGGCTTCATGGTATACATCATGTGGATGGGAGCAGCTTCAAGGACCCACTTGAGATTTGTAGTCGTGAATGTAGTGTGAGACTAGGCTGTGTGATCTGGTCTGAATGTGTGCAAAACTAACTGAGACTGGTTTACCCAGTGCATTAGACACCTCTGATGTTTGGTCTCACATCTTGTCTGCCTTTTCTGCTGCTACCGATTTCACTTCCAAGTAGTTTCTTTATGGGCTTTGATTCACTTTATGCTGAAGTATTTTCTTAAATTTTTTCTTACATTTCTACATTTGTATTAACATGCAAAGTTGGTAGATTTTAAAGATATTTTTATTTTTATTTAAAAGACTGAATAAGAAAGAGAAGCAGAGAGAGGGAGGGAGGGGGAGAGAGAGAGAGAGAGAGAGAGATCTTCTATCCATTGGTTCACTCTGCAAATGGCCACTAACAGCCAGAGCTGAGTTGATCTGAAGTTGGGGTCTAAGAACCTCTTCTGGATCTCCCACATGGTTTCAGGGGGGCAAAGACTTGAGCCATCCTTGTTTTCTTTCTCAGGTCTCCCGGAAGAGGAAGCTGGATGGGAAGTAGAGCAGCTAGGGTGTGAACCAGTATCAGTATGAGATGCTGACACTACAGGCAGAGAATTAGCATGCTGCCCCATCATGCTAACCTCAAGTTAAGTGTGTGTTAAGGAGTGCAATGTAACATTTGAATGCATGCACATAGCCAAAGCATATCATATCAGGCATGTAGCCTTTCCATTTCCTTGTCTCACATTTATGTTTGGAGCCTATCAGCTTGCCAGTTCCTGTTATTCACACAGAATATAATACACAAGTTGTACAATCCGTGTTTTATCTTGTTTATGCTTTTAATACTAAATGGAAGGAAAGTAGAGGGAACTAACTCTTGGCCCTGAAAAGTAGGGGAGTTAAGTATACTGGAGTGACCCTTAGCAGTTGCTGCGGTATATCAAAACTGCTCCATGTGATGCCTGTACCATATTGGAATACCTGGATTAGTCCTAGCTGCTCCTCTTTGAACCACATTCTTGCTAAGGCACATCCTGTGAGGTTGTGATGATAGCTCAAGGATTTGGACTTTTGCTATCTGCACCAGAGACCCAGATGGAGGTCTGGGCTGCTGACTTTGATCTGATTCAGTCCCTGTAGATGGACTGTGTCTTTGTATTACTCTGTTTCCATCTCCCTGCCTTTCAAGCAGAGAGGAAGAAAGAAACAAAACTGCACAGAGATGCCAGAGACTACAGAAGGTTGAATTCAAACAGGAATGTATTAAAGACTATGAATGAGAAATTCAGTAAAGAGACCGGTCATGACAAGAAACCAAACAAATAGTGGAACTGGGGATCTGAATAAATCCTGTCAAATGTAGGAAATCTCACCAACAGATAAACAACACCAAAGGAAGTATATTTGAACTTGAAGATGTCTCTGTGAAATACCCCCGATGAAAAATCAAAGAGAAAAAATGTAAATTCAATGGAGGTAAATTCTGAAGTACGTGGTACATCTTTACATGAACAAATACTTTTGGGGATTCATAGGGTGAAGAAAGAAGTAAATGCTTGGAAAACCTACTCAATATTATTATAGTAGCTACACATTTCCCTAATTTAGAGAAGGAGATGGACATTCAATTCAAGCTGGCCATAAACAGCAAACAGACATGACCTCAAAAGGTCTTCACTCTGACATGTGATTATCAAACTCCTCAAAGTATTACGTCAACAAAGAATGTTCCATTTGTAAAAGAAAAATGCCGGACTACTTTAAAGGAAGCACTTCCACAGATTACCAGAAAAAAATTTTTAACAGAAAATTTGCAAACCTGGAAGGAATTGGAAGTTCTGAAAAAGAAAAAAAAAAGGAAAAAAATCACTGCAAAGTAAAAATATAAAAAAAATGTAAGAATAGCCAGTTTTATTTCATAAGTTAAACAGAAATGGAGACTTACAATTCATCTTGCCAGTTTTACAAAAGATGCTTAATAGACACAAAAGAGAGGTAACAAACTTATGGAAACATTTGTCAACATAAGATCCATTAGAGAAGGGGCAAGGAATATTCAAAATAACAAGATGAGTTTTATAAAATAACAGCATGAAATAGTTACTTATCAATAATAGCCTTGAGTGTAACATGAAAGATTCACACTGTATGAATGGGTTTAAAGTAAGATCTATCAATATTTTGCTTGTAACTCACTTCACTACTTAAAGACACAAAAAATTGAAAGTTGAAGGAAGGAAAAAGATACCAATTCCAAATAGAAATCAAAATTAGCAAGAGGGGCTAAACTTAGATCAAGAAAAATAAATTTTAAGATGAAAACTAGAAGAAGAAACAAATAGGTCATTATATAATTATCAGAGGATCTGTTCTCAAGGATATCTGACTGTGAATGTGTGTCAGCCCTAATCTTGGCACATTCAACGTTATAATAAAAACAGTATTAGATCTAAAGGGAGAGATTATCACCAATCCAATGATGAAGGGCTCTGGTGCCTCACTTTCATCTTTTTGGAGAAATCACCCCAATTTTAAAAATATGTAGCAAAGAAAATCAAAGTTAAATTACATTGTAGATCAAAAGGCCCTAACAGCTCTTTATGGGGCTTCACCTGCAGAATGTTCAGTTTCCATCAGCAATTGTAGCATTCTCCAGGACAGACCATATACTTAGGTCACAAACTCTTTTTTTTTTTAAAGATTTATTTATTTTATTACAAAGTCAGATATACAGAGATGAGGAGAGACAGAGAGGAAGATCTTCCATCGGATGACTCACTCCCCAAGTGAGGCGCAACAGGCCGGTACGCGCCGATCCGATGCCGGGAGCCAGGAACCTCCTCCAGGTCTCCCACACGGGTGCAGTATCCCAATGCATTGGGCCTTCCTCAGCTGCTTTCCCAGGCCACAGGCAGGGAGCTGGATGGGAAGTGGAGCTGCTGGGACCAGAACCGGCGCCCATATGGGATCCCGGGGCTTTCAAGGCGAGGACCTCAGCCACTAGGCCACACCGCCGGGCCCAAGATCACAAACTCTTAAAAATTAAAATGATATCATGATCTTTTTTCTCCTGACCACAAGCTGGAAATTAAGAACAGAGAAACTAGAAACTTTATAAATACACAGAGACTGAAAAAAATGTACTCCCAACTTCACAGTTGGTCAATGGAGAACTCAAAATGAAAATTAAAATATTCCTTACAACTAATGAAAGTGAAAACAGTGTACCGAACTTAAGGGACACAGCAACAACAACAACAAAAAATAGTTTTAAGAGGGATGTATGCAGTGATAAATGCCTCCATCAAAACATGACCCAAGCAGTGTACTAATGCGTCTCAAGGATCTTAGGAATGAAAAGCAAACTCAGAATTAGTATGAAAAAAGAAAATTTAAAATCAGGAGCAGAAACAAATGAAACAAAGCTTAAAAAGAAGCAAAATACCAGTGAAATAAAGAATTGCTTTTTGATAAGAAACAAAATCGATGAAACATTAGATTAATGGAGGTAAAACATTTTTTAACAAAATTGCCAGGGATAATACAGAAAGATAGAATATAATTATGAATAAATATGTGCTATCACAAAGAAAATTTATTGATTTGCATGTGTTGAATTTTTTTTAAGATTTATTTATTTTTATTACAAACTCAGATATACAGAGAGGAGGAGAGACAGAGAGGAAGATCTTCCATCCGATGACTTACTCCCCAAGTGTGTGCAATAGCTGGTGCTGTGGTGATCCGAAGGCGGGAACCAGGAACCTCCTCCGGGTCTCCCATGTGGATGCAGGGTCCCAAGGCTTTGGGCCATCCTCGACTGCTTTCCCAGGCCACAAGCAGGGAGCTGGATGGGAAGTGAAGCTGCCAGGATTAGAACCGGCACCCATATGGGATCTTGGCATGTTCAAGGTGAGGACTTAAGCAACTAGGCCATTGCATCGGGCCCATGTTGAATTATTTTTTAAATTGAGTTTTAAAATTTTGAATTTCATGGTACAGTTTCATAGGGTCTGGGATTTCCCCCCTCAAAAATCTCACCCCCAACCAACTGATTGAATTATGTTTTTGACATGCCACTCACCATGATCCAGTGGAATTTATCCCAGAGATACAGGGATAACTCAACACATGCAAATCAACAAATACCATATATTTTATAAACAGGATAAAGGATAAAAGTCAGATGACAACTTACACTTGCAGCATTCCACAGAATTCAGCAAAGTTTCATTAAAGTAAAATTGAACATATTATGTATAGAAGCAACACAACTGAGCGTAATGAAGGCTGTCTCTGGTCAGTCCTTCTTATTGAAGGATTAACAAGTGGAAGAATTTCCTGTAAGTTTCTCACCATTTATATTCAATATGGTGTTGGAAGTTTTTTTCCCCACAATCAGTGGGCGAGAAAAAGAAATAAAAGGTATACAAATAGGAAGGAGAGAAAATAAAATGATCTCTATTGGCACATGACAGGCTCCTAAGTACAGAGAATCTTAAAGCCTTCACTGGGAGTTTATTAGAACAGATAAATGAATTCACTAAAAATGAAGACAGAAAATATCCATGATTTTATACCTATAAGGATATTGCTGAGGAAAATTATGAAAAATTTAGATAATTTAGGATGCATTTAGCCAAGAATGTAAAATACTTATACAATAAAAATCATAAATTTACTGATGAAAGAAGATAGACAAATATAGAAACATCTCTCATGGTCATGCATTGGAAAGATTAGGATTATTACAATGTGTGAACAACCCAAAAAGATGTCCAGAAACAGTACAATTTTCCTTAAAACAGCAATGACATTATCTATGAACTATAACAAAACAACATCTAAATTCATTTCGAAACACAGAAGAGCTTGAAACCCCAAACAATCTGAACAAAAGAGGAGGTACTTGGGTTCTCCCCACCCCTCCCCAAACCCTCCCACCATGGTGGATTCCTCCACCTTGTTGCATAACCACAGCTCAAGTTCAGTTGAGATTCCCCCATTGCAAGCGTATACCAAACATAGAGTCCAGTATCTTATTGTCCCGTCAAGTTCAATGGCTTCTTAGGTATACCCTCTCTGGTCTGAAGACAGAGCCAGCAGAGCATCATCCCAGTCAATTGAAAGCTCCAACATATCATCAGCACAAATTTACATCATTATGGAATTAATTGACATAGTAATGAGTAACCAATATGGTAAAAGTATCTATGTAATTGTGTCACATAATACAATGTAATTACTGAAGTTAAATAATAAATATATAAAAAAAAAAATTACATACTGTGGAGGGAAAAAAAAAAAAAAAAAAGAGGAGGTAACCTAAGATCAGATTTCAAAACTTACTGCAGAGTTATTTGATCCAAATCAGCAAGGTGCTGATGTAAAAACAGCCACAAAGCCCAGCGGAACACTCGCCAGAAAGAAAATTATGATGAAAGATTATAATGGGGAATCTAAATGTAAGACCTGATACTATAAAAACCTATTAAAAATAGGAGAATCACTTAAAGAGATTGGCATAAACATCTTTTGTTTAGAAAAAGATCCCCCAAATATACAAAACCAAAACAAACAATAAAAGGAGTTATATCAAGCTAAGAAGACTCCGCACAGCCAAAGAAACAACCAAAAAAAGGAAATGACAACCAACAGAGTGGGAGTTAAGTTGCAAACTATGCATCTGTCAGGGGATTAATATATATAATATATAAGAAAAATATAAAAATCAGCTACAACCTCAAAAGTCCAGTTAAGAATTGGGCAAATAATCTGAATAATCTCCCTTGAGAGGGAGAAACAAATATCCAAGAATAAAGGCTTTATATTGCTAGCTGTCAGGGAAATGCAAATTAAAATGAGGATGAGGGGCCAACACTGTGGCGGGGGGCCTGTCTGGCTCTCAGTGCCTCTCTCCCATATGGGAGCTGGTTCTAGTCCCAGCTGCCCCACTTCAAACTCAGCTCTCTGCTAGTGGCCTGTGAAAGCAGTGGAAGATGGCTCAAGTCTTTGAACCCCTGCGCCCACATGGAAAAGTAAATACTAAGCGTTTCCTTCCATATAACAATCCTGAAAACAATCATAAACTTAGAAGAACTGACTGCTAGAAGTGGAAAACATAGGGGGAGGAGATATAAAGGAAGATTCGATAGTGGATACTGAAACATATATAATGAGTACTAGTGTTTCAAATCACAGCTAGGAAAATATAGTTAATAATATATTCTTTTATAAATATTTATTTTATTGGAAAGTCAGATATACAGAGGGGAGGAGAGACAGAGAGGAAGATTTTCCATCCGTTGATTCACTCCCCAGGTGGCTGCAACAGCTGGAGCTGAGCCGATCCGAAGACAAGATCCATGAGCTTCTTCCAGGTCTCTCACGAATGTGTAGGGTCCCAAGGGTTTGGACCATCCTCACCTGCTTTCCCAGACCACAAGCAGGGAGCTGGGTTGGAAGCAGGGCTGCAGTGATTAGAACCAGCCCCTGTATGGGTTCCTGGTTCGTGCAAGTTGAAGACTTTAGTCACCTAGGCTATCACGCTGGGCGTAATGCATTCTTTTTTTCTAGAAATTTATTTTCTTTATATGAAAGAGTTATGCAGATAGGGGACTCACACACACACACACACACACACACACACACACACAGACACACACACACAGTCTGTTATATGCTACTTCACTTCCCTAAAAAACCACAAAGGCTGGGCCTGGGCCAGCCCAGCATTGGGAGCCTAGAACTCCATCTGGCTTCTCATGTGAGTGGCAGTGACCCAAGCTTTCAGCTGTCTTCCACTGGGGGACTGGAGAGTAAGTGAAGCAGATGGTACTAGAACAATGTATGAACATTTGAAAGACTGGTCACTCACAATATTCATCATTCCAAAAAAAAATAAACTTTAATAACAAATCCTAATTATCTATGAACAGCAATCATAAAAACACATTGTGGGTTAGTCATATTTCATAATTGTGAAAACAGGGAAGAAATGATCTATGAATACTCCACGTATCAGTAATTGAATATACAAGAGCAAATGGCTGAGAAGTGCATATACCATTTTTCAATTTTAAAATTTTAAAAGCAGAAAATCTAATATGTGAGGAAATTAAAACCTAGTCATGTAGGCAGAACTTTAGCACAAGGACATCTCTGGAGGAGAAGAGAGTGGTATAACCATGATTGGATATAGAACACTTCCAATATACCAATATTTTCCATTTGAGAGACCTCATGGGGCAGGGGGCAGGGGTGTTCAATGTATTATTACTCTTTAAAATAATCATGTATTTTTTAAGCACACATTTGGCCTATAATTTATACCTAAAATGCACTTATGCATTAATCTTTCTGAGGAGGATGTTCCTGAAAAATATGTCATTGGTTAGTGCCTAAAATATAAGTATAGGGCCCGTTGCAGTAGCCTAGTGGCTGAAGTCCTTACCTTGCACATGCCAGGATCCCAGAAGAAGCTCCTGGCTCCGGGCTTCGGATTGGTGCAGCTCCAGCCATTGCGGCCGCTTGGGGAGTGAACCATCAGACGGAAGATCTTCTTTGTCTCTCCTCCCTATATATCTGACTTTCCAATAAAAATTAATAAATCTTTTAAAAAATGTACGTATACAATCGTTGTGGTTAGGATAAAAAAATATGTTTGAGAGGGCCTTGATTTCAAGTCATAGTGGCCCCCACCTAAGAAATAACCAGCCCAAGGAATGTGTTCCACCTCCAAGTCAGTGGGTTCAGCAACTAGGACACTCCGCTCAGTTTTCTTGCACTCCAACTTTTGACAACCTCACGAAACTAATCTTTTAAATGGAAAATTGGGCTTACAACAACTGTATTTCTTGAGGATGTGAGACATAAGAGGTTATTGCCAGTTTCAGAGGATGCCCAAACCTATCCATTCACTTTCCTCAATAGAATCACTACAATAGAGTGTCTGATATGAAGGAGTAAGACCTAAGGATTTAGGATAGGAAAGACCAGTTTCCAAAACCGATAAAGAAGCAGGGAGAGAGAAAACACCGAGAGTGTTTGATAGCCAGTCATCCTTGAGGAAGTGGCAAACATTGTTTTAGAGGTTTACTTAGGTGGAGTGGAGGAATGATTAAGTTCTTTAAACTAGGCGGGCAGATACATCAAATCAGATGATGCAGCTCTATTATTTGATTTGTTTGATGGCTTTGATTTTTTTCCTCCAAACTGTCTTAGAACTCGTTAATAATCTCCTATTTTCTATATTAGAAAAAATCTGAACTTCATGGATTATAACACGCCCTCCTGCTTTCTAACCTAGACTACTCTCAACCACTCCAGTCACATGTGTTTTGCTCGTGGTTTTCAAGTGTTCCTTTGACCAGAAAACCTTCCTCTGCTTGTAATTTGTTGAACTTTATCCATTCTGTCAAAATTTACTTTCCAAGTATGTCTTGATTCTTTACAGGAGAATTCATCATCTTTGTTAGGAATTTAATGTTATGTTACTATGTCATGTTTCATACCATGTTGTGACTGTGTAATTCATGCATGTCACCTACTAGAAACAGCTGCTTTAAAAACCAGGCTGCAACTCTTGGTGGAAGAAATTTATCTGTCTTTGTATGAGTAGCAATGCATACAGAGCACATATCAGTAATTATCTGTTGAATGATTATTGTTCAGATTAATTGAATTGGGTTTAAATTTAGACATGTTGAGTCAAGACTTACATGAACCTGAAAACTAATTAGATGGTTTTCACAAGATGTGCACATGGCTGAAAGGTGTATGGAGAAATACTTAGTATTACTCATCATTAGGGAAATGCAAGTAAAAACTGCAAAAGATATCACCTCACATCTGTGAGGATGGCTGCAAGGCAGCTGGGAAGTGTTGGCAAAGGTGTGGGGAGAAGAAAGCTGTACAGGGTTGGTAGGAATGCAGATCAGTGCTGTTGTTAAGGAAAACAGACTTGAGGTTCCAAAAACACCCAACATGGGAGTGTTTCCTCCTTATATGTTATCTTGGCTCTCAGATCTCCGCTATATGGTTACAATGGTTGTGACTTGGAGAGAGAGGAGACACAAAGAGAAAGAAAGCTTCCATCCACCAGCTGACACCCCCATATGCTCAGTGTGTCTAGTACTGTGCCACGTCAGAGTTGGGGGCCTGAAGATGGCTCAGTATGGTGAACCAGCTCCAGAGTGTCTGTTTCTAGGAAATTAGATTCTGCCAAACCTAGATACTCTGATGTGAGCATCCTGTTACACTGATTCTCTGTTTTAATAATAAAAGCAACTTAATTTTACTTATTTGTTCTGAATCTCAGGTATATACATTACAGTTTAAAATCTGTAAGTTTTGGTATATTTGTGCTCTAGATTTTTTTGTATCAGTTTTCATCAAAGATGACCCCTCAGATTTAATTAGCAGATGGCTCTACTCCCACATCCATGTAATAAAGAACATTAAATAATTCAGAATTCACTTTCCCAGGTATTTACTGTTTTATTAATTACATACCTCATGATTTTAAAAGTAGAAATGAAACCATTCTTTGAGCTCCCCAGCTGGACCACCAATCCCACTAAGCAACTGTGTAAAGATAGTGCCCTTATCAACTAGATAAAGATTATAAAAATAAAATAATTACAAAGAAACTACTTTATGTAACATGCATTTTTTAGCAAATGCAAATAGACTTCTATAATATATGCATAATATGAGTTGTATGAATATATGAATTGTATGAATATAACACCATCTATCAATAAAATTGTTCATTCTGTACCTATTATCAGAGTACCTATTTATGTGGTACATCTTATGTTTATGTTCAAATTAAAATGGTGAGCTTGAACAGTTCCAGTTCCTAATTTAATGCTTTGTATAATGTGGAATGACTCCCAAAGCACAATGGGAAATTAATGCCCAGGAGTTGTAGGCCTTAGGTTAGATAAGGTCTGTATCAATCAGAGTGGCAATACCACCACAAGGTTTTTTAATAACCTAAACAAAGTCTCCCCCTGTGGCTCTGGATACTTTTCAGCAGGACTTTTCACTCTAGGATAGCACAGTGCTCCTGGCCATCCAGCTTTGGTGACATCTAATAATGGATTAGGGTTTACCACAGCAGAAGAGGCATGGGGGGTTATGCTCTGTTTTTTAAATGCTTCTGGCTGTACCTTTAAGTGCAGCTAATTGGCTATAGAAAGTCATCCAACTGTGCCTAGGCCAAAGGACCCTGTAATTTGTCAAATTCTTCCATGTATTCAGGGAAAAGAGGAGAATCAGTTTATACTACCAAAATAGATGATATGCCAAGAGCCAATGGTAGGGAGACTATAAGCAGCAAGGGGTCAGGAAAGACTCTCTGAAACTGGAATTCAACTGAAGTGCTAGGTGATCACCAATCAGGTGAAAACTCAGTAAAAGGGTATTTTGTGTGGCAGGAAAATCAGAGGTACATACAGACTGGATGAAAATTTTGTACTACTTTCTAAAAGGACCAAGAGAAGAGAGAGGCGTCAGAAGAAGGGACATACGGTCGGTGATGAGCTTTCCAAGACAAGGCCTTATTGGTCTTGTGAACTCTGATCGTTGTACTAAAGGGGATTACTTCAAGCATATGAAGTGGGAATATGGTATGGTCAAATGAATACTTACACACAATCATGTCTGGTGTAGCAAAGGCAGCAGATATGTAATGGTGACGGGCTCTTCTGTAGGAGGCAGACATTGTGACAGTTCAGGTGAGAGAACAAGCCGGCCCACCAAAGAAGTTGCCATAAAAATCAAAATGAGGTTGATGGACATTTAGGATGTTTTCTATCTCATGCTATTACCATGTTTTTATTTATGGTCTATTTCTAGCACAAATTCACAGAAAAAAGTGATTAGCTTCATAGAATGATCACTATTGAATTTTAATAATACTCATAGATTTTCCCATAAATGTTTGTAGCAATGAATGATCGTACTAGTTATGTCTAATAGAACTCACTATTTCACTTTCATGAAAGCAAGATGTTGTCTAAAAATGTGAGCACCGCTTTCTGAGTTCTTGCCACAAAAACTGCAACTGTTCATAATCATTCTGTGTGTGTGTGTGTGTGTGTGCTTCTTTTTCATGATAAAGTTCCTTAGGTTCAGGGATTTCTCTCTCTACCTCCTGTCTTTCCCCCTCCACTGATTTCCCAGTATTACTACAATAATATAGTCATTCCGCAACAGTCACACGTCCATCATTCGACTAGTTAAGTGTATCATGACATTGTAGTTATACACAATGATAGAAAGCCTAGCGTCCTCGTGTCAAAACATAGTTACAGGCTTCTTTGGGAGTCCATCATTGATTCACAAGAAGAGGTGCATACTGCATTGTATCCTCACACAACCATTCTTTCACTTGATCTTAGTCAAAGCCAGGGAGTGATTTCAACCCTGCGCATGAACATTCCTGCGATGAGTTCAGTGATAAGTAGATAATTTCAGGTAATAATTATTTTTCATACTATGTACTTATTTCAGTAATTCAGAGTGATGTATTTGAGAATTTTATTTGATATTTCTCTATAGAATTAGAATGTGACTTTTTTCTTCTTCTTCAAATAGTGAACCATATGTGCTATCTGAATGTTATATGCTATTTGTTAATTTCATAATTTTGAATGTTTGCTAATTTCATATTTTGTAAGAATTAATTTTATTTAGATAATGAACTTTACCTGAATATATATATTTCCATATAACTATACAGAAAAGCTTATCTGAGTTTAATATATATTTTTCCTCATTGCATGAAAAGGTAAACCTTTATATATGTTGGAATTTGCCTTTTTCTCTTTTGTGCCTTTCTTATTTATCTGATTACTTAAAAAGTATTTATTTAATTAATTTTTTTAGAGGTTTATTTATTTTTTATTACAAAGTCAGATATACAGAGAGGAGAGACAGAAAGGATGATCTTCCATTCAATGTTTCACTCCCCAAACGGCTGCAATGGCCAAAGTTGTACTCAATCCAAAGCCAGGAGCCTGGAGCCTCTTCTGGGTCTCCCATACAGGTAGAGGGTCCCATGGCTTTGGGCTGGCCTTGACTGCTTTCTCAGGCCACAAGCAGGGAACTGGATGGGAAGTGAGGCAGCTGGGACATGAATCCATATCCATATGGGATCCCAGCATGTACATGGTGAATACTTTGGCCGCTAGACTACCACTCTGGGCCCCTTGTCTGCTTTCTTTCTTTCTTTTTTAAAGATCTATTTATTTTTATTGGAAAGGCGGATATACAGAGAGGAGGAGAGACCGAGAAGAAGATTTTCTGTCCAATGATTTACTCCCAAGTAACCACAACGGCCGGTACTGTGCCGATCTGGAGCCAGGAGCCAGGAGCCAGGAACCTCTTTCCAGGTCTCCCATGCGGGTGCAGGATCCCAAACCACTGGGCCATCCTTGACTGCTTTCCCAGTCCTCAAGCAGGGAGCTGGATGGGAAGTGGGGCTGCCGGGATTAGAAATGGCACCCATATGGGATCCCAGCACATTCAAGGCGAGGACTTTAACCACTAGGCCACGCCGCGGGGGCCCCCTGTCTATTTTCTTATATTTGTGTTGGAATAAGTGTCTTGGAAGTTATTCTGTAGAACCTAAATCAATTTCCTGCTGTCACATTGAGGGGCTCAGCCTTTTGCTTATTGGTAGGAAAGGAAGGGTATCATTTCTCAGGCCTTGAAGTCATTGCAGCTTTAACCAACAGAGCATATTTCTCGAGTTTTCTGTTAGGTTGTATGCATAGACTCTCTTAGAAAGATCAGGCAATTTTGCTCTTCCAGGAAAGAAAGCAAAGCCATTCTCTCACACATACACACTTGTGAAGGACGGGAAGCAATACTGTGCCACATACAAAGATATGTCTGAGCATGAAGATCATCCAGAATGTGAGAATGCCTCATTCTACTCTTCTCTGTTCTCTCAGCCTCTGTGTCCGCTTTGGCTTTCGTTAATTTCTGCTCTTCCTTTCTCTGTGCAATATTCACGCTTCCATTGTCGGTTCCAATGCAACCCAACCCAACCTTTGCATCCTCGCTGAAATGTGCTTCCTCCATGAGGTCTCTCTGGACACCGCCGTTTTAGACTCCCTGTCTAATTTAACTATAGTTCTTAGTTTTGGTCATGGTGCAGTTTTATATACACATATGTGTGTGTGTATATATATGTGTGATTATCTGATTAATGTCTCTCTTCTGTTAGACTCTAAGCCCTGTGGGATCAGAGACTGTTATAACCAGTTCCATTCATAGCACTTAAGAAAGAATTTAGTATGGAACTGAAAGTTCAATCTTAACAATTTGCTTTGGTTTACTCTCAGATTGGATGTGTTTCACATGCCTTTTCTGCATATAGAATGATTATTTACAAGCCACTATAAAACAGCCTGCTTATCTATCTCAATCGTCATGGATGTTTTTTGTTTTGAATGCAGATGTACTCAGAATCTGATGTTTGAGTTGTGTAAGATTTTGTATCTTTCTAACGATTGATGTATAACGGATTCTGGCAGATTTGCTGTCGATCACACTACATCAGTGGCATAAGCTGGCTGTGGGCCTTTGGAGCATTCATCAGGAAGTTTTATCTAGAACTCTGCTCCCATGAGGATGTCTGTGTATCTTTAAGATCTATCACAAGGATCTCTCGATGGAGCTCTTTAACCTTTCCTCTTACAAACTAAAATCATAGGAGATGAAATAAAAGGAACATCTCCATGTGTGTTCCTAGTGTTTTAGGCCACAGCTTTTGAAGATTGCTTAATACTGGGGTTCCCATGTCATGGGCACCCATGTCTGTCTTTATGATTATTCTTGTCTCAGAAACCAGCTATAATCATGGTATGAACGACTAAAGTAATTCTTTCCTTAGGCTGTACTGATTAAACACATTAACAGTAATATTTTTACTTGACATTATTTTTCCAACAGGTCTGGCTGTTTCTTTGAGTAAAAAGTTATAACTATGCTTTTGTGGAATGACTGATTTTGCAAAATCTTTACTAATGTACTAGTAAGAGCAGAACACAGAACATACTAAAACAATGGAAAACTTATGGTTCAATATTAATCTTAAAGATGACAAAGTTGATCCTTAGTGGCAGAAAAATGCTTCCTAATATTGATAGTAATATTGCCTGCATCTTGCAATATCTATCCAAGGCAAATATAGATAAATCTATATTTAGATAGATAAAACTATATCTATCAATATCTAAACATCTTAGCTCTTACTATATTCAAAGAGGCTTATAGAATTTATTATTTAACAAAGTTTGCTTTTTTACAAAGCCACAAATACATTCAATGAAAAATAATGTTTTCATACCTCGTGTGTTCTAGACCATATTCTGAATGCTAATGATCAGTATATTTTCTATTTTATATTGCATACAGGCTCAGATACTCTCCTTTTGTAGAAAATTACGTTGACCTTTGAACATTTTCCGTTTTCCTCAAAGACCATGGTCAGGGTATGTCACTAGTATCAACAACTGTGTTATCCACTAGGGTAGTCATGAGCCAAATACAGGTAGTTACATTCATACTGAACTTGATAAAAAATGTAATACAATTTTTAAAAAATCGTTTTCCTTCACAAGTTGTCAATCATCATCATATGTGGATGAACATTTTAGCTTCTTTTTGCATCACCACAGCTGTTTTATTAACGGCATCATCTCAAACAATGATTAGTTCGTGAATCATTTCATTTCATTGCCGAAGGGCTGTCCTGATAAGATTTGATCTAGACACCGGGGATAGAGTGAAAAACAACAGACAACATGATCTCTCTTTTATGTTTTATGGAGAATGTAAAGGTTAAGCTAGTTCACAGGGATGCCTCATCATTGATTATTTCAGAATCAATATAGAAAGGCCCATTTTGGCATTAACTTGGTGGGGGCTATTTTCATTCAGAAGCACATCCCACAGGAACTATGCAATCTTCTCTTTAGTGCCTGGGCTTAGGGCAGGAGGATTTCTAAGCAATGTTAGTGTTAGAGATACTGGAAGCTGTTGTGTTCTTTCTGGGATGGGTAAAGAGGTCCTAACAGCAGATTTTATAACTAAAGAGAATTTGTAGAAGTTGATGACTTGGGTACATAAGCCTCTAAACCACATTTCCCATGAGAAGAGAGAAGACAGATGGAGCATCTCACACAGCAGGAACACTATTAGTGGCCTGCAGCAGGGACAGACACGTGTATAGTTTGATGTTGGATTTCTGTGCTCATGATCTTGAGACTTTGAAGTTCTTTTGCTTCCATTACTTTCCTTCTGTCCCATCGTGTAACCAGTTTAGCAAGTGTTCTGTCATCAAACTTGGAAACATAAAGATGCTTGATGAAGGCTTCTAGATCATTATGTGGTAACAATGCTAATAATCTGAGTACCGTCCATCTGTTTATTGCTAAATACTTATAACAGGAATTACTCGTGCGTGGACTGACTGCACAGCTGACTCAGCTATCAGTCTTCCAGGAACTGATGTGATCATTAGTTTAAGTCATCCCTATTGGCTAGGTTGGATTGCTTGAGCAAGTACGGGGAGTGGTGCATATGTGTGATTGCCAGTTCTGGGGAAGGTGCCCCTTGCCTGTATACACTGAGGGGTGAGATCTTTGACAGCACAGTCAATAACTCATTAGTAATTATTGATTAGAGGAGCATGAAGATAAAGTGCCAGCAGTCTCTTTAAACAAAAAGTCGAGTTCATGGAGCTCTGTGCATTGTTTTTGAAAATTTATTTATATTAGAAAGTCAGATATACAGAGAGGAGGAGAGACAGAGAGGAAGATCTTCCTCTGAGGATTCACTCCCTAAGTGACTACAATGACTGGTACTGCGCCAATCTGAAACCAGGAGCCCAGAGCTCTTGAGGTCTTCCACAGGGGTGCAGGGTCCCAAGACTTTGGGCTATCCTCGACTGCTTTCCCAGGAAACAAGTGGGGAGCTGGATGGGAAATGAGGCTCTTGGGATTAGAACCGGTGCCCATATGGGATCCTGGCGCTTTCAAGGTGAGGACTTTAGCCACTAGGCCATTGCACCGGGCCCAGCTCTGTGCATCTTGAGAAAGAGTCGAACTTATTAAAATTTTAGAATTCTAAGATGAAAAGGATAATTCTGTCGTCAATGATGAAGTAGTTGATGGCAATTTCTTGTGCTTCCAATACTGACAGGTCAAGGTTTGACTTTGGATTTTTGTACATTTTTCTATATATAAAAAACAAGGAAAATAGTATATAATTCAAAATGAGAGTACAATGCTTGCTTCACTTCTAGATAAATCCCTGTTGATTTAAATATTTTAAATGACATCTGTTTGCAAATAATTTTTAAATAAATTGATGGGCACCATTTCTGATGAAACATGGTGGGATGTATTTTGTGCTATGAATTTGTGTACTGTTTTAACTATCTCTATTTTTTTTGCATTTATTTCAACATTTGTATTCCTTATCTGACACTGGATAAAGACAAGCAAGCATTGTTAATGTCTAAATGCATTATAGAGCATAAACTCATAATTCTTTTTGTCAGATCTAGAAATGATGTCCATCTGGTTTAAGTGTTATGTACCACCTGAATTATTTTCATACCAAAAGGCAGCTTCTAACAGAATTAATTCGGCTTACCTTCACTTAATTCTTATTTCTTGACTGATAGCACTTCTTATATTTTCAGTAGATCATTTCCCAAGAGAACCTTCTAAACGATATTTGGAAACATTTGTAAGCCATCATCCAGGAACTAAGTAACTAAATTGTAATTCAAAAAGAAGAATTCAAAAGACCATAGAATAAAAATATTTTATTTTCTCTTGGGGCTAATATTGTGATACTTTTCTATACTTTAAAATGTATTAAATCTACATAAACAATATGGAAAAATATAACACTTTAAGGTTAATTTCAATAATAGACAATTTAGATACATTATCTTTATTTTCTTTACAAATATTAATGTAAATATATTGAATGGATATTATTAAAATATAACCAAGGAAATATTGCTGCATTCAGTAATGGTTTATAGATGAAAATGTTTTTAGAAACTTACAAGACAAGTTGGTGAAATGAGTTTTAGAAATTCCTAGTGGGGTAGGCTTCTGTATCAAATTACTCTGAAATTCATTTTTTGATCAAGCAGGTTGGAACATATTTGAATGAATCTTGAATTTTGGACATATTTGTTACAGATATGTGCCTACAACTTCTTAAATTTTTTCTTTCTCTGTTCACCCCTGGTTTTTGTTTTTAAAGATTAATTTAGGGCCCAGTGCAGTAGCCTTGCAGCTACAGTTTTCGCCTTGAACACACCATGATCCCATATGGGTGCTGGTTCTAATCCTGGCAGCCCTGCTTTCAATCCAGCTCCCTGCTTGTGGCCTGGGAAAGCGTTGAGGACGGCCCAAAACCTTGGGACCCTGCACCTGCGTGGGAGACCCAGAAGAAGCTCCTGGCTTCAGATTGCCGCAGCTCCAGCCATTGTGGTCTCTTGGGGAATGAACCAGCAGATGGAAGATCTTCCTCTCTGTTTCTTCTCCTCTCTGTATATCTGACTTTGCAATAAAAATAAATCTTACAAAAAATGTTTATTTTTATTGCAAAGGCAGATTCACAGACAGAAGGAGAGACAAAGATCTTCCATCGACTGATTCATTCCTCAAGTGGCCACAATGGTCAGAGCTAAGCCAACCTGAAGCCGGGAGCCAGGAGTTTCCTCTGGTTTCCCATGTGGTTGCACGGTTCCAAGGCCTTGAGCCATCCTGTATTGCCTCCCCAAGCCATAAGCAGGGAGCAGGACAGGAAGTGGAGCAGCCAGGACACAAACTGGCACCCATATGGATCGCAGCATATGCAAGGTAAGGATCCAGCCACTAAACCATCTCACCTCTTTTTAAAATAATTTATTTTTTGAGAGACAAGGAGAGACAGAGGGAGAGAGAGCAAGAGTAGGAAAGAGACCAAAAGGGTTCAGTTGGGCTAAAGCCAGAAGCCTCAAATCCTGTCGGGGTCTTCCGTGTGGGCAGGCTCCCAAGCACTTGGGCCAATTTCTAGTAGTGTTCCAGGTACAGTAGCAGGGCGATGAATCAGACGTGGAACAGCCTGGACAGGAGCTGGTGCTCCTATAGGATGCAGAGGCCCCAGTCTGCTTCTTAACTCACTATGCCACAATGCTGGCCCCTTGTCTGGGCCTCTCCCACCCATATGGGAGGCAGCTAAGGTTCCCAGCTCTTGGCTTCCTGCTGGCCCCGGCCTGGCTGTTGGGATATCCAGGGAGTGAACCAGCTGACAGAAGGTCTCTCTGTCTGCCTCCTTCATGCCTTCTGTACCTCTGACTTTGAAATAAACAAGTTGTTTTTTTTTAATGACATATTTGTTATTTTTCAAGTCTGATAAATTGTATGTTAATTAAAAATTGAGCACAAAATTAAAATAATAGATATAACTTATGCATGTGTTGGCGGATAGATTATGAATATGAGTAGCAAGTACAATTTTGAAACAGTTGAAATGTTACTTTAAAATAAGGATTGATATTCTGAAAAATTGAAAAAGGCTTCACTAGGTACAATTAGAATGTACTAATGGAATAATGATTGCATTTTATTGAAATACGCTATTTGCTATATACTCATAGAATACATTCTTTGATAGTGCATGTATTACTTGAATTATGGGAAAGCCACAATTTTAAACAACAAAGCACATGTGTTCAATCATCAATTATTTGTGAGTGTATTTTCTTATACATTTTTCAGCACCTGCATCAGATCTTTCTGACTGTACACCAGCCAGGGTATAATAAAGAGTTATAACCTAGTGCAAGATACTGTCCCCTGACATGTTTGTCTTCAAGGAATCCTATCTCTTATTGGATGATTTTGAGATCTTTTTAGGCAGTTTTTTTTTTTTTTTTTTTGCTTCAGGAAACACAAACTTTTCGCTGAAATCAAGTTAAAGTTTTGTTTCAAAAGAAGCAATTCTAGTTTGTATTTCACTTTATCCTTTGATTTCATCATGCATATATGGAAACTCATGTAGAATTACACTCATTGGTGTCAATTCGGTTGTGTTCAAACTCTTCTTGTCGATAAATCTTTGAGCTAGAGTTAGAATGAACTTTTCAATAGAAGCTTTTCTCTGATGATTCCTTTCAAACCTCCCCTAAGTCCCATGGTGCATTAAAGAGTTCATGGGAGAAGAATTGTTAAAATGTAGCTTTGTTCAATTTGGAATTCAGTGAAGCATATAACTCTCGGTGCATCTCAGGATGGAAATTATTTCAGTTTTAGATTATTAGAAGGCTAAAATAGTGGCATTCCACCAAAAGTGCAGCTTTTCAAGAGCTAAAAATAGCATGATATACTAGAATAAAAAATTATGATATCTAAACAGCACTGGCTCATCAAACCATAGACTGGGGAAGTAACCTAGAGGGTTATATGAATCCAGACAGGACTCCAAGACAGTCTTGTATATTCCTAGGACAGTTATAGTAGCCAAGAGTGTGAGTCAAGTCACCTGGATAATGCCCTTATCATGTAGTGAGTCACTGAAGGGAGAAAGCGTATGGAAAAAGGGCCACATCTCAAGTTCACCAAGGGAAGCAGAGGAAACAATTGCAATAATATCTAGTGGACTAGAATTCATGTCTCACATGAACATGAACCAGTGCTCCTAGACGGCCCCTTGTCAGTGAATTCTCACACAAATGTTTTAATATGCATGTAATAATTGCTATAAGCTTTTATTTTTAACTTATGGAGCATTTTGTTGAGATGTCCTGACTTCACACTGTGGAGTTGGAGCTGTCCTTCCCTACAATATGTGTTGGGAGGTTAGGGATGGACATAGATAGAATATCTCAATTAGCGCTACAGAGTTGAGCTATTGTTCTTCTGCAGATGTATTTCCAGAATGTGTCGCATTCTTCCAAATCTTTACATCTTTAAAAATATTAATATTTCTGCCCATTCAGTGGTATTTTTAACCCCGAAGGCTGGATTGGGATTTCTGCCTCATTAATTATGCCACATAATGACAGCCCATAGCTGTCCATGGATCATCACCCAGCTTTCCTTGGCCTTGGCTTGGAAGTGAATGCTCTTGTTATAAACTTGAGATTTAATACCTGAGATGATGCTGCACGTTTAGACTGCTTCTCTCCATGATGTTTTACATTTTTTTGTCTTTTTTTTTAATTTCTGAAGGACAAATGACAACAGATACACACACACATACATACAGAGCTCCTACTTGCTGATTTTTCTCTCCAAGCGCTTGTAGTAGTCAGATGTAATGTGGGATTGAAACCCTGAGCCAGGAGCTCCACATGAGTATGTCACAGGCAGAGTTGGGACCCTTTGGCTTTAGTGATCATTGCTGCCTCTCAGGGAATGTGTTAGCAGGAGCCACACATTAAACCCAGCCTCTCTAATGCAACATGTCTTTGCTCTTTGGCCAAACATTTGCCCCCGTCTGCTTTCTTTTCACTCCCTGTAGAGTAAGTTGAGAGCACAATGTAAGCTCTCAGTGTTGAACAGCAGTGTCTCAGAGTGTTCAGTTAGCTGCAAATACTAGTGTCTGTAGTGCTCTGCTGCTTCCGTGGCCATGGGAACAGCTGTGCTGTGGACTGCATGTGTAAATAAATAAATAAGTGTAAATATATATATATAGCATATATAGAATTTGCATGTGTAGATTATCTATCTATCTATCTATCTATCTATCTATCTAAATAGAAGAAATGGGCATTTTAGCCTACTGATTAAGACACTTGCAGCCCATGTTGGAATGCCAGAGCTTGGTTCACTTCTCTGGCTTCCTACTGCAGCCGAGCCTGCATCTTTTGGTTTGGGTCCTAGCCCACACACAGCTGTTGTGGTCATTTGGTGAGTGAACCTGCAGATAGGAGATCTTTCTCCCTCCATCTCAAATAAAGAATAAAAACAAAAGGTATTTGAGTAAAATCACATTGTATTAAGTCAGCCTCATAAGGCTGTTGCTCAAAGACTATGTGCATAGAAAGCATGTCAAATGTGACCTAGAAGCATCAACCAGTAAGGTGCTTCTTTACAAGGAATGTTTGAAATTCAGGCATTTGTGTAATAGAAGCATTCATTCTTTCTGGTTCTAGCTTGAACTTCCTGTTTGCAGCCCTCTCAGAGTCTAGTATGTTTTTTTGTTTGTTTTTTGGTAGGGCTATTCAAGGTAGGAATGAGCCACTCCAGAAGCCACTAGCATTGGTGTCAGCCTCGTGGGCAGTGAATACCATGATTTCAAAAAAGAAAGTGTGATGTCCAAATTAAGTTTACTTTATCTGCAGGCTTGACTCTTCAGGTGGAACCTGGGAGCCCTCCAGCTGTGTGGCTAACCCATTCAGTCTGCGGACACTCAGCGTTTGACTCCTGAACGCCTATTAGCAAGCGGCCCACGTTCCTATGAAAGATAACGACTTTTTATTGCTAGCATACACATCCAAGGGAGTAAGCTTTTAAAAAGATGTTATATATTCTCAACCTGAAATAGAGCTAGCTTAATATACTTCTTTCCGACATGTCTCCAAGAATGCCTACAATCTGACAAACAAAAGGGCGCTCATTATTCCTTAGCCTTCTGTTGAAACACCAACAAAAGGCTTGCCAAGAGCACCATGTGCACATGACACATGGAAATCCCAAGAAACTTATGCCTTTCTTGACAGCACTTTGCAGCCCCATCTTGAAGCTCTGTTGTTTTGTTCCTGGTTTCTCTAAGTGTTCTAGCAGATGGGAGACCTACAAATAGCAAGACCTTGCTAATACAGCCAACTTTTTTTTTCAGGACATAGTCTAACATATGCTTGAAATAACACCTTTCATTAAAAAAATTAATTACTTTAGGCCTTACATTAGTCTTTTGGGCCTTTTAAAAGGATGTTATGTTCATAGTATTAGTGTGACTTCAAATGGAAACAGTCCCGGGGCACATATTATATTTCTATCCTTTGTATTATCTCTCCCCCAGTTTTTGTATGATTTAATTTTCCCAGTGAGTAGGCCTAAATTGTGGAGAGGAGAATATCAAATAGAAATGTAATTTAAAATTATCTGACCAAAAATGTGTTTTTCCATTTATTTTTTTAGAATGAGAGATAACTCAAACCTGTTTAGTTGAGGGCTATTGAATTTGAAATTTGAATTTAGTTTTGGGTTAAAATCTCTATAGAATGTTTGTATGCATCCATAATAGTGTACCATGAGGTTAAGGAGTTAAATGAGACTATCTCTGCGAAGCGTTGTTCACCAAGCCAGTTCTAATTTAAACACTCAGTAATGGGTGATGTCGACATGTTTGATAATGATGATGGTAATTAGAAGGAGATATTTGTGTTTTTGTTGGTTGGTTGGTTGGTTGGTTTTTGTTAACTATGAACTGTAAGATTTTTAAGTCAAGAGTCTCTGGTTACTTACCTTTATGTGCCTGGAATACAGTGTTGAATCCACATAATAACAAATGTGTATTTCATGAGTTAAGCAGGAAGCCTCAGGAATTCTTATTGAAATGGTCTTGATAGTGGGCACCTCCTTTGGGGCTGCCACTCTCATTGGACAGCACGAACACCAGGACAGAGGCAAGGGTGGCTGTACAGAAGGGCACCTGCCAGAAGGTGTGTGGGCTGGATAGTAGGTTGGTTGGGTTGAGCTGGGCTTCAATGCCTATTGACATGTGCGAGAGCTAAAAAGGATGTGGGACAGACTTGACAAGCCTGCATTGCTACTGGCAAGCATGGGAACCAGGGTAGGGGGCAGAACTGGTGGGGGTTATGGGGAGTCGCCCCAACCGGGCTGCAGCTCCAACCGGTTTGCGAGAGGACCGAGTATGAAGTGGGCAGGATCGAACTGGACTACAACACCCGTTGGTTCATGAGGAAGACAGGGCTGGAAACAGAACGAACCCAGCAATCCCAACGACCAGCATGAGCGTAAGCTGATTGGTGTGACGGACGGTGTCGGACTCTGTACTAGCAAACTCGCACAAGAATCAGGCCTGGGATCATCTCAGATGAAGTTTCTTTGGAGATCCCTCCAACTGAACTGCTGATCTTAGAACCCCAACCATGAAGAGACTGTTAGCCAGTGGATTCTGAATAGGGTTCATTGCGATCGGAACTGTGAGATTGGCAGCAATCCAGAACTGATGAACTATCAAAACTGTGTGAGCAGGACCCTCAGAGCGCGCCTCCCGTTGGGGATCTGGGATGGGTGGGAGGTTGGGTGGGGCTTTTCCCTTTGTTTTTTCCCTGACCCCAGATACAGGGTAAAATGATATTGATGTGGAAACAATGGTATTACCCACTTTCACCCTGTAGCCCTTGACACTTTGTTCCCTAATCAACTAAGATTATTAAAAAATAATTAAAAAAAAAAAGAAAGAAAATAGTCTTGGGACCAACACAGTCACATAGAGAGCACGGCTGTCACCTGCAGTGCTGGCATACCACAGGGGCATGGATTTGAGTCCTGATGGCTCTACCTGTAATCCAGCTCTCTGTTTATGTGCCTGGCAAAGCGGCAGAAGATGGCTCATGTCTTTTGGTCCTTGGATTCATGTGGAGAACTTGGAGGAAACTCCTGGCTCCTTGTTTTGGACCAACTCAGCTCTGTCACTGTCATTTTGCGAGAGAAAAAAGCAGATGAAGACCTTTCTCTGTCTCTGTCTCGGTTTCTCTCTTTCTTCTCCCTCTTCCTTCACGTGCAGAGGAGATAAGGTAAACATCCTTTCTGCCCTTTCCCTTCCTGCCCTACTATGTTCCTGTGTGTGCCCCACATGTGTCTGTTTCTTCTCCATTTATTTACTTATTTGTTTGAAAGGCAGAGTTACAGAGAAAGAAAGAGAGAGAGAGAGATTTTTAATCCACTGGTTCACTCCTCAAAAGGCTCCAACAGCCAAAGCTGGACTAGCCTGAAACCAGGATCAAATTTATCACTTTGTACATTGTGCCTGTACTTAAGGTGCTTTTCTAAGTAAGAGACAAGTGCTTGGAAAAGGGATTTTAGACCCAGTCTAGCCCATATCACAAATGTCATCTATCAAATATTATATATATGTATATCTAGATACAAGTATGATATATATGTAGATAGTATATAGATATAGATATAGATACAGATATAGATATAGATATAGATAGTATAGACAGAATATAGGATATAGATATAGATAGTATAGATATAGTATATAGGATATAGATATAGATAGTATAGATATAAGTATGATCTCCTTCTATCACTAACACACACACATAAAACACGGATATATTTGTTTATCAAGATGTTTCAGCTGCTGGTGACAATGCATGCAACCCAAACTAAAGGAAAAAACGGCACTAATTTATATACCTGGAATGTGGGGCAAGTAGATCTACCTTCTCACTTGGCTGGGTATTTCATTGTGAATAATAGACTCATTCTGTTTACCCTCTGCCTTTCTTGGTCCATTGACTCTCATGTATAAGAAGGCAATTGGGGTGTCTGTACCTGCATGTCTGCCAAAAAAGTGATTGTTTCACTTGCTCAATAATTCAGGTAATGTTCTAGCATGAATTAGTTTTTTCTGAATTCATAATTATGATTTTAGGAAAGCTGTAGTTCATGTTTCAATCTAAGCCCACCTCTGGAAGTAGCACTTAACCATATCAACTCCAAATGCACTAAAACATGTTGAGGGATGCTTTTCCAGGAATAAATGCCACAAGGAAATCTATAGAAAAAGAAAGAAAATAGACACTAAAACATAGAAGATGAAGTTTCTGCATTATTCCATTATTTCATGGGACAGAACTGGGATTAACCAAGAGAAATAATAATTAGAAGGCAGACCTTTGTTTGTTGTGATCAAGGTTTGGGCCTAATTTTTATTTTCTAGATTCTTGGCTCTTACCTAAAAAGCATTTTTGGTACAGGCACCAGCACAGCTTACGAAGTGCTGAAGTCTGATGGAAAGATGAGGAGGTCACACATTTGTGCTCCTTATTCAGGGCATGTGGACCAAGAAGGGAAAAGGTGAGGTCTTTCTACCTCCAACTCTGCATCCTTGGAAAGACAAAGGTAACTCCTTCCCAGTAAGGGTTTTTCAGGAGGTCCAAAGGGGAGTGCTAACAAGGCACTGCCCCAAATGGTCTCAGAAAGTTAGAGGTGTTCCTTAGAAAGAAGCCATTTGACTGACAAATTGGCAGATAAAACTGCATAGGTGGGGCAAATGAGGCCACCACCAAGCTCCTGACCCTATACTGGCTGCCTGCCTCTGCTCATGCCACACTCATCAGAAAAGGAGAACCTAGCCTTCAGGACTCATTAAGAATAAGCCCCTGTTAACCATCAGAAGACCGCCTCAGGCTTGGTGGACTGGGCTAGATATTCTTTAGGACCATTTCTTAGTCTGTGAGTTGCTGCTAAGTTTTTCTTTCAAGTATGGATGATTTAAGGAGATCACCTGCTAAGTCTTTTTGAGGTTATATGTGTAAAATGGGATTACCGAGGTACATGCTTAGCGGAAGCATAGAGGATCTTTGAAAGAACCCTTTGCAGGAGGCATTGAGTACATAAATACAGACTATGTTGTTGTCCATGTACTGTTTCCTGGTTTTTAAGATTTAAGTTATTCATTTTGTTTACTTATTCATTTTGTTTTCCCTTTGCCAAGTTCCTCTAATGCTATAAAGCATTATTTCTCTAGTCTCAAAAGTTTTGCACAAGACTGCAAGATTATAATTTACCGTCTCTATAGTCTTTTAGCCTTTTTCATGGTCCAAATGCCTATTCAAAAGGCATATTTTCCTCGCAAAATGGTGGTAATTATCAGTGTGGCACTATGTTTAAAAATCACTATCATTGATCTTTAAATTTTTTTCTGTTCATAAAAATATAGCCAGAAATTCAAAGGAAGCAATAATCACTGAGCATCAACTCTGTTCCTTTGTAGAGTAACTCATTTAACACTCACAGCATCTGTAAATGTAGGTTTAACATTCATATCGGTACTTTGGCCAAGTCGTTTTATAAAATACATGAGCTTCTCTAGATCTGGTCACGCTTACAAGTTGGCAAAACCTGAGTGCAAATCTGGATCCATTTGTCTCTAAATCCTCTAGATTTCACCATCCTCTGTTGTCTAAGAAAAGAGATGAAGAATGTGAATTTGTTTTGCCCTACAAGCCTGATGTTTCTGTTCTTTAAATTTAGTTTCATATATATGAAACTTGACATAACATGTAAATTAGTGAATTAAGACTATTAAGGAAAGGACAGAAATAAGTTGAATATATAACTCAGTGAAATAACCATGGAAAAAGTAGGAATGACTTAGATAGTTTTAGGGAGCAATTGTAGTGTTTCTGTAGGATTCAGAATCCACTACTATTACCTTATAGAGATCTCCCTTATATTGCGTTACAATGATCATGCATCCCTTTGCTCTGAAACTGTAAGGTTTAATACACTGAAAATTGATATACCAATTCAAAATTATTTTTCCTTATTGAAATAAGAAGCCATTTTTTGAACTTCCTGTGAATTTGCTGCAGGACTTTTTAGTCAAAGATTATAATAATTCAAGATAATAATTCAAGAAGAAAATACATTGTTGAGACATATTTACTATGCAACTCACTGAGTTATTATTATAGCTTTCCTTACAAAGGTTAATTGGCTTCTTTTCCACATAAAAAATGTGCACATTAAAAGAGGCAACTATTAGTGCTGGCTATATGAGCAACATGGGCTTCAGTTTCAAAAACAAGCTGGCACACATAGGGTTGTGAGTTCATGAAAGTAGATGATGTGGTCATGTATGAAAATTGTGATGTATAAGTTTGTTAAAGATTCTGAGAGTGTTAGCAACACCAGACAAATAAAAGTAGACACCCCTGTGTAAGTGGAGTGTGACTGTTGCGTAAGGATCTTGGAGGGTCACTTGCTATAGGACATCCTGTGATGGGAGAGTGTTTATGTCATACTGTGTCTGATGCCCCATCAGCAAATTGTTGCTGCTGCATTGGAACATTCTCAAGATGTTTCAAAGAGCTTCTTAGGAAACCTTGGTAGCACCTACAGTTCTTACCTGGTTTTAGCTCTGAATGTTGGCAAAAAGAAAAAAAACATGATCCTTATTTATTTTATGGGGTCAACTGTTTAAAACAGAAAATGACACATGTGCCGTCCAAGAGATCATAAGGCATGTGACTTGAGTAAGGATGAACTGCTGAAAAGGATCAAAGTGATGTTGTGGAGCATAAATAACATCGGAGGAGCACAATGTGGATGGTTTCTGTGTTCTCCTCTGGGACTTCCAGAGTGGGCGACTTTGGGCAATTTATGTTATTTCCTTATCAGTTTAAATGGGGCTGGAATAAGAATAAAATGAAATGAAAATTTTACTATTTATGGTTGATAATATTTTCCATTGCATATAAAATAGTACAAAGTTAGAAGGTGCAAGTTGCATTAATAATAGCCCTAGCAAGTTATAGAAGTAAAACAGGCGTGAGCTCTATACATGAAAGATGTTAGACTGTATGAAAGGCTCCTTCTGGATCTTATTTTAACCTTGTTATTATTTCATTTCATCACTGAAAATGTGAATTTTGGTAGACCCTCCAGCAGAATATAAATCCTGCCATTCATGTGAGAACGTGGGTTGACTTCCTAACTTCTGGTTCTAGATTTCAGCTTGGCATCGTCTGGACTGCTGCAGCCATTTGGGAAGTGAACCAGCAGATGGGAGAATTTTCTGTCTTCCTTTAAAATAGGTGAAATAAATAAATAAAATGTAAAATAAAAGAGTAAATGACTGCTTTAAAAATTTGGTTGTGGTGACTAGCATTTTTTCATAACAGTTCAATCTGCCACCCGTGACACTAGAGTCCCCCATGGTTCATGTCCCAATGCTTGACTTGCAGTCCAGCTCTCTGCTAATGGTAAGGAGAAGCAAAAGGGATGATCCAAGTGCTTGGGCCCATGTTGTGAGATAGGACAGTTAGATGTGGTGACACAGTCACCTCTCAGCTGAAATGAGGAAAAGGGGTGAGCGGCTTCTTGCTTCTGCCCAGAAGTTACTTTTAACAAGACAAACGTGCTTTCCCAGCTTCCTGGGTCTCAGTTTATTAAGAGAATGGAAAGAAATGCATACTCACATTCTTCTGATGATGACTTTTTACCTTCTCACCAGTAAGCTGGACAGAATTACAGTTCTGGCTTTCTGATGGGCTTTGTCCATGCCCTCTTGTTGATAGGCCATTTTTCTTTCTGTTTACCAGAATAATGAGTAAAAGACAACACTTCCCCCACTCTTTCTCAGGTCTTTCCTCCCTTGGAGAACCCCTTCTGGTGCTGCTACAGAAGGTTTCTATCTTTCTTAACTCTTTCTTTGCTCGTTGAAATTGTCTACATGAAAATTCTTTGTGTGTGTGTGTGTGTGTGTGTGTGTGTAAGACAAGAACTAAAGTCACTTTCCTCATAACACTGTGACCCATTCTGGAGACCTGTATGAATCTGGCTCCTAGCTCCAACCAAAGCAGTGGATAGAAGATCTCTTCCATTCTATCTCTTACTTTTATTACAATTAAATAAATAACTAAATGTTTAAACTATTTGATAGTGAAGGCAGGAAAACATTGTGAAATACTCTTTAAAATTTTTCTTTATTTTTATTTGAAAGGCAGATTTACAGTGAGATCTTCCATCTGCTTGTTCACTCCCCAAACAGCTGCAATGGTTGGAACTGAACTGGGCACAATCCAGGAGCCAGAAGTTCCATGGGGTATTTCATGTGGAAGCAGGGCCCACAGACCTGAGTCATCCTCCACTGCCTTTCCAGGCACATCAGCAGGCAGCTGGATTGCGTGTGGACCCACTGGCATCCACCTACGATGGCCAGCAAAACAGGTGGAGGCTTAACTCCCTGTGCCATGGCAACAGCCCTGACTTGTGCAATCTTCTGATGAGGATTTAGTTAAAGAGAACCCAAACTGTGTCACAGTCATGGAGGCAAAATCCAGGCTCCTGAAATGTGTCTGTCCTCTCCTCCTGCTTCAGTGTGTTCTTTCAGGATGAAAGCATCCACATTTTTATTTTCTTTTACTTTCTGTAGTTAACATCTTCCAATCTACTCAATTAATACGTATCAAGTAACATTTCTGAGGATTTGTACCAGTGATCCAAAGTGACTTTACATTTCACAGTGAATTAGCAAGATATATGGTCAAACACTGACATAGTAAAATGTGTGATTGGAATAAGGTCATGTGTCTTTATAGAATGTGTTCCAGGCAACAGGTCTTGTAAGTGCGATGAAGCAGCTTTCTTTTTATTTTAATTTTATTGTTAAAATTGTTATGATATGGTTCCAGGGGATTTCCCCTTCCAGCTTCTCTTCCCCACCCCTTTGCCCTACCCACTGTTGTCTCCCATGTTATTACAGTAGTACAGACCTTCAGCAACAGTCACAAGTCCATCGTTGTGCTATATAACTGTATCATGACATTGTAGGTAGACGTGGTAGAAAGTCCAATATCCTACTGTCAAGATATATTTAAATTTTTTCATCGAGAGTCCTTCTTGAATTCAGGAGTAGAGATGAATATCGCAATGTATTTCCATTTTCCAATATGAAACCACTGCCTTTTTTTCTTTGAAGATTTATTTATTTATTTTATTGATAAGTTAGATATCCAGAGAGAAGGGGATACAGAGAGAAAGATCTTAATCCACTGGTTTACTACCCAACTGGTCACAACAGCCAGAGCTGAACAGATCCAAATCCAGGAGCCAGGAACTTCTTCCAGGTCTCCCATGCAGGTGTAGGATCTCCAGGTTTTGGCCCATCCTCAACTGCTTTCCTAGGCTATAAGCAGGGAGTTGGATGGGAGGTAGAGCAGTGGGGACATGAAACTGCACCCCTATGGGATCCTGGCTCATGCAAGGTAAGGATTTAGCCACTAGGCTAATGAACTGAGCCTTATACTGCTTTCCTTTATGGGGATCTGACAGAGTTCACTTAAGGCAAGGCAGAACAAGCCAAGAATCTGAAAGATTTGCTGTGGACCCTGATCTAGGTCACCTCTCTTTATTCACACACATCTAGAGCCCGTGCTTGGTTCATTCTAGTGAACACATGATGGAAGTTTGTGAACTGGAGCACTTCCCTTGATTTCAGGTTTAACCTAATGTTCCAATCTCCAACTTGCAAGAACCACTGGTTCAGGTTGCAATAGACTTTTAACAGTCTTCGAAAGGATGGTGTTAGCCCAGGAAGAGGAGTCCATGACCTTCTGATCCAGGGAGATCAGACCAGTAGGAAGATGTCAGCACGCTCAGCCCTACCTATCTATATGTAATTGGTCAGAACATGCCTAAAATAAGGAACTGTGTCCCTGGAACAGGCACAGGCATTTTCCCCTTTGTCATTATTGGTGTCATGGCAACGCATCACAAACTGAATGCAATAATTACATATAGTAACTGAGTACCATAAGGGAGGATTATGTAGGCTACCGGTTACATTATGTAAGGAACCTGAACCTCTGGAGGATTTTGTACTTGAAGGTCTTGGGCACAGACCCTGCAGATACCAGGAGCATCTTACGCAGGCATTAGGTTGAGCCTCAGGCTCATCTGCGTTTCCAGGAAGTCTGCTTCTCTACTCCAGGACACATTGCCTCTATGTCTGCATGTTCTTTTGAACACACCACAGACTCACCCTAACTCGGCAGTTTTAATCAATGATATGTAACATGGAGTCCCTTGCACTTACTGTCTCCCAGTAAGAGAGACAATAATGGCAATACTTTCCTTAAGTTTCATTTGTCTTTCTGGAAATTCACATCCCAGGTGAGTAAGCCCAAATTCATCTGACACATCGGCCAGACCTCCTTCTGTCAAGGCCTATTTCTCTGAGACTTGAAACATTTAGAGGAAAAAAGCAGCTCTTGTTACCAGACACATTGGCAAAGAGACAAACAGCCCACTTTGGGATTTCATGACAGTGATCCCTATCTTCTATAAGAAAGAAACTATGAGCGAACTGTTTTATTTTCAGTCTGTAACTGTCATTAAAATAATGACGCTGATTTGAAATGCCAGGGACATAGGAAAGTGGGGAAGATGACTGTGTGTATCCAGTTAAATGTTGTATCTTTCAGAAAGTCTGCTGAGGGCCGACTTGGGCTTACTGTATACATTTGTGCTCCAATCTTTTGAAAAATCGATAATTTGATCTACTCTGATTACATTTAATCAGTGAATGCATTTGAACTTGTATGTTAATAGCCTCTGGCAAAGTTTGTGAAACGCTATGAAGGGCTGCAAACAGATGAATCTATTAACCTCTATTGTAAAACGAAAAATCATCTATTTCACTAAGAAAAAACCCTCATATAATAGATATGAAGATATCTTCCCATAGCTGAAAGAATCTCTAAGAATATGCAGAGAAGGAAGAATTTTGAGGAAAGATATGTACTACCTTGTTTGGGAACAGTAACATTTATTTTCCTAAGAGGTGGGTGGAGTTTACAATTGAAAAACTGGGATGAATCTGCACATACCCTCAGGATCCTTGATTTATATGTCCTGGGTGAACTTAACACAAGTGGAGGTTGAGTCTTACATGCGTGATGTCTACTACAATAAGAGGAAGTAATGGATGACTCTTATTTTTGAAAAATATAGCATTGCAAGTCACCATCCTTTTGGAGGTAGATTGAAGGAGGCAGGACGAGTGAGGATGACCTGAAATGTACAAATGTGCTGTGTTTATTATTCCATCATTATCTGGTACTCACTCATGATGTGCCCAGTTTCAGTGAGAGCTAGACTGTTTAACCTGGGAGTTTGTCACTCCTCTGAAAAATTCATTCAGCTACAAATCGGGTTGGAAATGAAATCAATGCAAATTTACTGTTAGGAATAATTTATTCCAATTCCCCAGCTTAGCGAATGGAGTTCCAGAGAGACTAAATGACTGTTCTAGGATCACACAAACATCTACCGGCAGAGAACGTCACAAATTGGCTTTATGGCTCCCCATTCAGTACTTTTCCTATTAGTACCTTTCCTATTTTTCATGTCACATCATCTCCACAACTCCAGGTGTGCCTGTGTGTGACAGAGGTGGACTGCAAGGCCAGGAACACTGTGTGTGTTTCATCACAACCTGGGTGGAGGGGAGGCTTCCTATTACCAATAGAACCTCTGCTTACTTGTGGAAATACTAAGTATTACTTGGAGCCATAACCTAACATAAAACTACTTGGAGGTAAGCAGATCTCTTTTCAGCCTGCAGGAGTCTTTTCATGATGCTTTTGTATACATAAACACAGAGTTCCTTTGAGAAACAACAGAGGACCTTTAGCCTATGTATCTAGGATTTTCTTCTCTCTCTCTGTATTTCCCTCCTGTCCCCCCCCCCTCCATTCTTTCTTTTGTCTTCTGGATGGTTGATGATCTCTCAAGAACACAAAAGCCATCATACTACCAATCACAACTTGTTTGGTGAGTCTGGGGAAGTAGCATGGAGGAGGAACAATAGAATAGCATCTTCTTTTATACAGAACATCTAATTTTACCTGATATTTTCTCATGCATAACCTCATGATATTCTCATGATAACTTGGGAAGACACACATTTCCAATCATATGTCTTAGATACAAACTGCATATATCAAAAAGTTAGAGTAACTCCTTCTGCCCTGGGACGCGGTATGACACTGATGTCATTAAATATTTGTCACTTTTCTTATCTTCAAACTCTGTAGAGTTCACCAGGCCTGGGAGCAGCCATGACGTGGCCTCTGGCAATGTGGCGAGCTCTCAGGCAAGTAGAACCAGGTTCCTCTGTTTCCATGACTCTGCAGTGAATTCGTTGTGCATGTTTTCTAAGTTTCCCTTTCTGTGCGGTTCCTCGGGTCACAGGGTGCTTGTCTTTGGGTCTAATGCAGCTTGCTCCGCACTGTTACAGCCTTTCCAAGTCCTCCTCATGCCTCCACTTTCTATCACAACATTGAGTTGTGATAGTAATAACTATTTTACAATAAAAATAATTTTTATTATATATCCTTTTTTATTTTAGAATTAAAATTATGCGTGCTCGCAATTTCCTGTAACAAAGTCTTGGTTAGGAACAGACACCAGCTTCCATCACCAGTAAGTGGCTTGGTGATCTGCCTCAAGTGGCAACAAAGAAAAAAAAATATATCCTCATTCATTTAGAAATGAGTAAATGGACAATTTCTTTTTAAGGATCATTTATTTGAAAAGTAGAGGGAGAGAGAGAGATGGAGAAAAAGGGGGAGGATCTTGCATCCACTGTGTCACTCAACAAATGGATACAGCATTCTGGGTCTGGTTGGGTCAAAACTGGGAATGGTGTTGAGTTACCTGCATCCTGGCCTCTGGCCAGGGCATTGAGGCTGATTGGAGTCACAGTGCTTATTTATCAGCTGTGAATCCACCTCTCTGGTCATATAAGTTATTTTCTAGCTTCATTCAGCTCTCCCAAGGCCAGTTTCTGGAACTAGGAAGCAAAAACTAGTGTTCTACAAAGCCATTTGTGACTTTTCTTTTTTAAGAATATTGGGCAGTTGCTATGGCCTAGGAGACTAAACCTCTGCCTTCAGCACCACTAGCCCATATGGACACTGATGCTAGTCCTGAATGCTCCACTTCCAATCTAGTTCCCTGCCTATGGCCAGGGAAAGGAGTGAGGGATGGCCCAAGTCCAAGACCCAGGAGAAACTTCTGACTTATGGCTTCAGATCAGCTCAGCTCCAGGCATCATGCCATTTGGGGAGTGAACCAGCAAATGGAAGACGTCACTCTCTCCTCTGCCTCTGTGTAAATCTGCCTTTCAAATAAAAATGAAATACATCTATAAATAAAGAATATTTGGCAGAGTCAGAAACTAAAGGGATTCTTCAGTGATGGATGAAAGAAAACACCCATGTTGTATTTGCTATTATAAACCCAGAACTTTTGGCTAAGGAATATAGTTTCAGATCAGGCTACTTGACCCCAACTTTAACTGTAACATAAAAATTCATGCTTGCTCCTCTTCTACAGATGCAAAATTCATGTGACAAGAAGGCTGCTTCCTTGTTCAGTTGACAGTGGAGAACCTAGGATGGCTGCAGTTCATCAGAAACCCTCTTGCTTCCCTCCCTCCCACTTCCTTCCCTTGACTGACCTCCTCCATCTTCCCCAACCTACTTTCATTCTATTCTCTTTCCTTTACTGTACCTATATATGCATAAATAGGACAGACTGGCATTAGGCAACTATTAGCTTCTTGTCTAAACATTACAAAAAGGGAGACATAAACTGTTTTAGAATTTCTACTATAACCATGTCTAGGTAACAAAAATATAAAAAACATCTATGATCAAATAGTTTTGGGTTTTATTCATATTCTAATTTCTATCAATATGTATTTTTATCAAATAAATAGCTTTAAACACGTGAATAATTCAAGTGTTTGATATATTTTTTGAAATATAAAATATAGGTTGAAACATATTTACTACTGAGAGATAACATTTCCTGTCACTCTTTGAACTTCTCCCTTCTCTGTGTATTTTACATTGTTGCAATTTAATTTTTATGCAACACAGTATCTTGTCTTTTTCATTTAGTAGGGCAGCATGAACATTTTTTCCATGTAAATGTAAAGTTTCAATGGCAGTGTAGTATTATAACATGAGGATCATTATTCTTGTGTTATAGGAAAAGTAAGAATGTTGCTAATATTTTTCGATGATGAATAAAGTTTAGTAATTAAGTGCATCCTTTTTCTCTTCCTCCTTCAAATTTTATCCTGAGCCTGGAGTAGCAGAACTAAAATAATTAGATCATTAAGTAAGGCACTTTGACACACTGCCTTTTAGATAGATGGTGTCAATTCACATATTCTGTTACAGTGCATGGAAGTGTTCATTTTGGTGCAATCTCACCAGCATCTTAATGTTTGAAACTGCTATTCCATGGGGCAGAAACAAATTCATTAAAATAATTGCCTCTAGATTTTCACACTAACCATCTCAGTGTGATGCTAAACAAAACAAAGCAATTCTCACCCACTTATTGTGTAGAACAACTCTCACTTAAAATGGGATCTTAGAGTGACTATGGCAAAATTGGATTGCTTGTTGACTCTTATGGAGCCAGGAGCCACGTTGACATAGTTCATGAACAAGAAGAGAGGAAATAAGATAAAGCAAGCTGAGAAGTTAATAAAAGATGGCAGAATTTTTACTAAAATAGTCAATTTACTAAGATGTAATGCAAAAGAGATTGAGAATTAAATAACTCAGGTCTATAGAGTTATTTTCTGTTACGTGCATTTAGTTGCCATTTTATTTGCTTAACATTTGTTGAACTTCAATTATTCACTGAATCAGAATTATAAGCAATCATTGTAACCAGCAGGTCTCTTTGCTAACCCTAGAAAACTGATTTTCAGCTTGGACTCTTGATTTGGATACTCTATTTTAGATTTTTGTTGTTGTTGTTTTATTTTATTTTGACAGACTCTAACACAGAGCACTATATCTGTTTAGAGGTGTTAACTAGCTGGAAACAGTACAAACTCCACAGACATACAAGATTAAAAAAAAAAAAACAATGTGTCCTCAGGCAAGTTACCTAAATGCTTAATGCCTTGGATTCCTCATTTAGAAAAAAGCAGATAAGAATATGACCTATAGTTTGTGCTTCAAAGAAAACGAAAGGATGCATTGCCAAAGCTTAGTAATAGCACTGCATAAAAGGGCAGCAAATATGGATTGTTAGTGTAAGCATCCTCTTTAGGGGGATGTTTTGGACAGACCTTTGAGTGCGAATATGTACATCTGAGTGATATGCATGTGCCTGGATGTTTAAGGTGCATTGCTGGCCTTATGGTTCAGACTGACACTGAATGACAGAGTGGTGCTGTGTGGCAGGACAAAGGATGTCTGTGGGCCGGCTGCTCAGTTCCTCTTCATTTTCCTACTGTTTGTTCTCCAACCTATGAGAGAACCCAGTAGTTTTCATGCTTTGTATACTTTTTAGGAGATTAGCAAATGTTGCCACTTTGGAAAGCAGTCAAGGGCAGTGCTGTGTTGAAGGAAGATAGTGGACAAACTGTTTAATATCTCCAATCCACAAGTTCTTTATCTGTTGAAATGGTAAAAACGTGACCACTCTTTGTATGTCACTACGTTTGGTAAAGGAAAAATCTCTGGAGAAAAATACTAATCTGTTTGAGGTTTTGTTTCCTCTTGCGGTTATTGTTGGGATATTGGGCAACTCTTCACATGAGGCAATTTGTAACATCATTGTTGTCAATTTCTAGAAGCACAAAAATGTTTGTAAGTATCCATTAAGAAGAAATGTCCTTCAAGGGAGAGCTCTTCCTAGAAAACAAAGTATTTGTAGCAAATCTTTCCACCCCTCCCATTTTATATTCAGTGACTACTTCCATTCCCAGGCACCAGAGATAAAGGCAAGGGGAATAGTTGATAATACATCTAACTGTAACCAGAATATTTCAGATTTATTCCTAGTTAGAAAAAATCAAAGTATTTCAATATGTTCAATAGGCAGGTATTAAAGCACAACTAGCTAAGACCCTGCTGGCAGGTCTACATCTCATAGTTGAAACACAGGTTCAAGTCCTGGTTCTTCCATTTCTGATCCAGGTTTCTACTTACATAGACTGGGAGGCAGCAAAAGATGGATCAATTGATCAGATCCTGGCCAACTTTCTTGTGATCACTAGATGCATCCTCACTTTTTCTTTCTAATCTTTAGTTCTCCTAGGAAATTCTTAGATACTTTTCTTTCTCTCTTTAAAAGGTTTATTTGTTTTTATTGGAAAGGCAGATCTACGAAGAGGAGAGACAGAGAAAAGGATCTTCTATTCTCTCACTCATTCCCCGGATGGCTGCAGTGGCTGGAACTGAACCAATCAGAAATCAGGAGCCAGGTGCCTCCTCCAGGTCTTGAATGTGGGTTCAGGGTCCCAAGGCCTTCTGCCATCTTCTGCTACTCTCCCAGGCCACAATCAGAGAACTGGATGGGAAGTGGAACACTCAGGACACAAATTAGTGCCCACATGGGCTCTTGGCACTTGGAGGTAGAGGATCAGCCAATCAAGCCATCGTACCAGGCCAATTCCTTTTTTCCCCCACTGTCATTTATTTTTTGCTTTTCCTCACTTTTATCCTTTTTATCCCGGCTTCCGTAATTATTTTGCAATTATCTTTCTTAGTGCAACTTGGATAACTGAAGAGGAACCTTCTGTCTTCTGAACTATTCAAAGTTAGTTAGCTGCTAACTATTTTGGGCTGGGACAAAGAAGTGTAATGTCTGTTTTTTCATCATAGACATCTGTAGTCTTCTCTCATGGGACATCTACTTGTATCTAAAATCCATTTCTGAAAAACTGACACAAACCTCAGTTGGCCATACATTTATAAATAGTCTATATAAAAATAATAGACAGTCATATTATTTTTCTTTCCATCTATCTAAATTAAGAAAATCTTGGACCAACATGATGACTCAGTTGGCTAATCCTTCCTTCTTCTAATGGGCATCAGTTCATGTCCCAGCTACTTCACTTCCCAGCCAGCTCCCTGCACTTGGAGAAGCAGTGGAGCGTGGCCCAAAGACTGGTGACCCTAGACCCACATGGGAGACCCAAAAGAAGCTCCTGACTGCTGGATTTGGTTCGGCTCAGCTCTGGCTGTTGTGGCCATTTGGTGAATGAACAAGCAGATGATAAATCTTTCTCTCTGTCTCTTCTTCTGTCTGTTCATTTGACTTCTTTAAAAAACAAGAACTACAACAAAGCTTTGAAAAAAGAAAAGTCACTAATAGAGTAATAACCTTTCTTCTTTATGTGTCTGTAACAAATAGAGCATACTTTTGGCTTCTTGTGCAATGCTAATTTGAGGTAAAAAGTTTGAATGATCACTATGAATAACCACCTTTAGTGAAAGCATTTTGAATCTTCAGTGTATTTGAAAATATATGCAAGTTTGTTGTCTTTCTTGACAGCTCTGCCAACCCTAAAACCATAGATAGGATTTAGTCATAACCTGGCCAAAGACTAAACAAACAACATGGGAGAACAGATACCTGGGGGAGCACATTTCTTACGAGAATTATGTTCTAGAAAACTAAAATGCAGTTTTAATTTTCACAGATGTAAGTCACGTGAAAGAACAGCAAACAGAACTATGCACATTCAGTAAGGGGAGAAGCAGCAGGCAGAACTTCAGCAGGTCAGTCCACAAAAGAGAAAGATAACAGTAATTATTAGGCATCAGTTACTGGATTTCAAGGATGGAACCAGGGCTATTTTAGTCTGCTAAAAACTTAGGAGTCCCCTAAAGAACCCAACAAATATCACATCCAGTGGAAAGAATAAACAGTCACAGTTTGGCCACTAGCAATAAGACCAGAGCTTAATTCCTGGGGATCAAGAAAGGAGTCAGAGGAGGAGCAGAAGCTTGGCTGCCTGGATTTTAATTCTCTAAGATATGCCTGAAGAGTCCCTGAAATGCCAGTTACTGGCATTGGAAAGAATCCATCTCGGGGCAATACCAGCTTTGCCATGCAAGAGAGCAAAGAGACAGGTATTATTATGTGAAAAGTACATATATAGGAAGAATCTAAGAGTCTTGTGCTGCAAGAAAATTCTGCAGTTAGTAATCAGACCCTTCTCATAGGATTTCTTGGATAAGTAATTGAACGTCTCCAAGTATAAACATTTTCTAGAAAGACAGCAATACCTAGTATATGTACAATAAATAGTAGTTTATCATCACTATTGTGTATGTACATAAAGAACAGCTTAACGTTGTTAATAGTATTAGTATTGTGACAGCTTTGTGATTATTCATGGAAGTGCTGGTTCTCTTCAAAGTTTCTGAGAGGTGCCAAGCAGGATGCTCATTGGCAGGAAGTTGCTTGGGGATGGCAGGCCTTGAAAGGGAAGAGTGAAGGCGTTTTGGGTGATCGGACTGCGTCAGTCACAGGCTGTTAAAGTCTCTGAAGGTGCTCTTCTGGAAGATCTTCAGGAATTATCTGTGATGCAATTCCCTATTTCACTTCAAAAGCTTTAATGTGTAAAGTGAAAAGAAGCTGGGGATCCCATAGGTTTCCTTCTTTTAGAGATCATGAAACATCTTTGATAAAATATATAGAGGCAAGCTCTGTCCTTGGTGTCTGTCCAGAGAGTGCTGTCACAATTTTCTCTGTGTAGCCAAGACCCATCCTGCCTCAGCTCACAGTAGCCTCTCCTCACTCATTGACTCCTCTCATTCATTTACTGATTGATTGATCATTTTATTCACTTATTCCTTTTTCAACATTAATCGTTTGTACATCTACAGCCTATAAAATTCAAGAGGTTGTTGAACAAAAGAATGCTTTAATTTTCACACTAAGAATACTTAAAAACAACCTAAGTGATTTAAATATTTCCTGTATCGTAGGATACTATACTATCTGAACAAGGAAGGGAGATGCAAAATCATATTGAAGGACTACATTAAAAAACAATGCAATATATTTTTTTCCTCTTTTAAAACTCATTTTATTTTCCGTATGCTTCATACTTGGCCTGGTCCAGGAGAAAGTGGGTTAAAATTGGAAGTACTGCCTTAAGCCACAATCATCTTGCTGTGTTTTTTTCTTCTTCCTGGGGTTCACCCGTTGTTGTCTTCTCTTGGCTGCTCTGCTGCAGAGTGGCCTGATAAATGATCTGGCCTCTGGACATTAAATCTTAGACTTAGTCACATTTGAAAATGATGCCCGGGAGGATGTAATAGCTCAAGATAGCATTGAACATACTTCACAAATCAAAAAGGGAGAGAAATATTCCTTCTGGTACTTGAAAAACCAAAAAATAGGGCCCAGCATGATAGGCTAGAGGCTAAAATTCTTGCTTTGCACATGCCAGGATCCCATATGGGTGCCTATTCTAATCATGGCAGCCCTGCTTCCCATCCAGCTCCCTGCTTGTGGCCTGGGAAAGCAGTTGAGGATGGCCCAAAGCCTTGGGATCCTGCATCTGTGGGAGACCTGGAGAAGGCTTCGGGTTCCTGGCTTCAGATCGACACAGCACCGGTCATTGCAGTCGTTTGGGGAGTGAATCACCGGATGGAAGATCTTCTCTGTGTCTCCTCTCTGTATATCTGCCTTTCAAATAAAAATAAACCAAATCTTAAAAAAATAAAAACCAAGTAATATGAAAGCCTTTACAGTAAAAAACTGTCATGGGCCTCCCTGTTACCTGTTAGGATTTGGGGTTGAAGGAAGGTTCTGATTTTATTTTCTATTTCTATCACTTCTGCTTTTGTAGGAAAAAAAAGCTTTTAGATCACAAGTATAGTTGAAAACTATCAGTCTCTCACAATCTGTGCTGACTTGAAGCCAATTCTGAGTTTTTCTTTTCATGATTCTAAAATAGTTCTTAAAATTAAGCTAGTTACTACAGTAATAAAATTATCCTTGACCTAAGGATTCTATAAATTAGGACTTGAACTGGAAATGAGTTAGGCTTCTTTTATTGCTACTAATATACTTTTTAAAGTATTTATTTTTATTTGAAACGTAGAGTTAGTACAGAGACAAGGGGAGGCAGAGCGATCTTCTGTGTTGGACTCACTCCCCAAAGGACCACAGTAGAGTCTGGTACTGAGCTGGGTAGAAGCCAAGGGCTAGGAGCTCCATCAGGGTTTTCCACCTGGGTGCTGGGGGCTGAGGACCCTGAACCATCATCAGTTTCCTTCCCAGGTATATGGCAGGAAGCTGGATCAATTGGGAAGTGGGGCAGCTGGGGCATAAACCAGCACCTATATGGGATGCTGGCAATGCCGGCAGAGGGATTAGCCAGCGATGGCCCCAGAACAGTCCTGGCTATTAAAAGAATTTAAGAGAAAATTATTTTTTTGTCCTGTTACCCTATGTCTTGAATCTCATTCATTAGGCCAAGAATCCTGCTTTGGAAATTCAAGAAAAATGTCCACAATTTTTTTAAATTGTGTGGCAGTTCTGCCCAAGGCCAGGCACTAAAAACTAGGTGGTTTCCCCAAGAAACTGTTGAATTTATCTGGACAATAAGATGCTGGATACTATGCAAAGTACATGCTTGCGATGAAAGGATTATGATTGGATTTGAACTGTGATATTCCAACTAGATGGAGAAATCCACCTGGGGGGGAGGGGGCGGGGAGGGGTTAGGGCAATCCCAGAGCCTATGAATCTGTCATAAAATGAAATGTAATAAGAAAAATTATCACCTCAAGAAAAAACAATCGATAGTTTTGCAAAGATGTTTATCTGGCATCTCTGTGAATGTGAAATGCAGCTCACATGCCTAACAATAATAAAGTCATCTTATGAAAAAAACACTGGGAATGAAAAGAGACAAGTTCAGTGAAACTCGGGAGTAGACTTGGTAACAGGCAAACAGGACCTGGTCAACACATTTGGTCTTTGTGATCAGTTAATTCCCTTTGTAGTCAGTGTGTGATCGGTTTTGCTATAAACCAAATGTGTACTTTGAAAATTCAGATGTTGAAAAGCTAATCACCAGGGCAGATCACGATGCTAGCCTTGCATATCGAAGGTTCTGGGTTTGAATGCCCACTTTGTTCTGAAACAGGTTCCTGCTAAGGCATTCCTCAGGAGACAGCAGGTGTCTCACCTATGTGGGGAGGCAGCCAATGGTTTTGAAATCTCTCGCTCAAAAGAAAGTAAACACAAATGCATTTAAAAAAGAATATTTGTTTGAAAATCAGCGTGACAGAGAGCAGACGGAGAGACAGACAAACATAGGAAAGACCACTGAAACAGACACACACACACACATACACATATGAGAAAGGGAGTTAGAGAGATGACAGAGATCTTCTGTTACTTGGCCACTCCCGAGATAGCCACAATGGCCAGGGTTGGGCCAGTCTAGAGCCAGGAGCTTCTTTGAGGCTACATGTGAGTGGCAGGGATCCAATGATTTGGGTCATCTTTGCTGTGTTTTCCAGGCACATTAGCAGGGAGCCGGATTGGAAGTGGAGCAGTCAGGGCTTGAAGTAGGACCCAGATGGGATGCTGGCTTTGTAGGAGGTGGCTTTATGTGCTATGTTATAATACTGGGTCCACAGATGCATTTTAAAAATAAAATTACCAAGGTGAAGGTATTGGGAGGCAAGGTATTTGGAAAATTATTAGATACAAGGGCATGAGTGGGATTATTATCCCTATTAAAGAGTTCATACTAAGCCAGCATTCCTTGTCTTTTCATTTTGCCAGGTAAAGGTATAGCAAGTAAGCATGTTATTCTAAGTAGGCAATGAACCCACGCTAAGCACGGGATCAGGGAATCCTTTCACGGTGAACTTTCTAGACTGAAGAACCGGGAGACACAGAGTTTGTTTATAAGCCACCTAGTTCATGACATTTTGCTATCAGAGTCGGGAAACGCACACACACACACAGTGTTCAAAAATTTAATGAAGATATCTTGTGGAAATATATATAAGAGCTTCATATGTTTTCTTGTACCAACTTTTGATTGTGTGAATAGCATGTAATTTGAGAGACTGAAAGGTATAAGACATCAAAATTGAGAAGAGCACCTGCAGAGAACAACAAGAATTTGTAAAGTTGAAGCAAGAACAAGCAGCAACTTTATGAAGACTTGGAATCTGAAATCATTGACACTTTACAAAAATTTTATGTAAACAATCAATGCCCCCAAAGAAATCAGCAATTGTCTTAAGAAACTACAAGAAAATGTTGATAAAACCCAAAATCCAAATCAATTGCCAAGAAAGAAATGATCCTTTTTGTGCCCAAACAGAAGCAGACCAACAATTAATGGCAGAAACAATATCTGATACTATAGAGCTTTCCGTTGGGGGAATCCTACAAAAATCTGACTGAAAATTCAAATGAATCCAACTTCCTGCTCATACACAAACTGCCATGGCCAGATCAGTTGGGAGGAGAGTATATATTTCACAGGAGATTTAAAACAAGTGCTATCAAGATCCTGAGTCTTTGTTTTGTTTGGTCTTTGAAGAATTGGAAGAGGAGATAAAGCGTGGCTGGAACAGTATGATCCTGACAACCAGGCAAAAGCAAAGCAGCAGCTCTCAAGTGCGAGTGAAGCCATCAGAGAACACACGCCCGGTAAGAACAAAGGCATGTGATGTTTTTGCTTTTGTTTTTATTGTTTTTGTGTTTGATGCTAAAGTCAATTTCTTGTTGCTTTTCTGGAGGGCCAAATCATGCTGACATCTGCTTCTTCGGAGAGTGTTTGAAAAAAGTTAACTGAACTTTTGCAGAAAAATGCCTGGGAAAGCCTGCCCGGGAATTTCTGCTGCACCAAGACCGTATGCGTGTTCATTTCTCATTAAACGTGAGTGTTCTTACAGGACTTTGAATGCAAAGATGAAGTGTGTGCCGTACAATCCTTACTTGGCTTCTTATGCTTTCTTTTTGTTTCCTAATCATAAAAGTCTAAGGAGCACTCACTTTTTTCTCTTAAATATGTGAAAAGGTATCATGGATATTATTAAATTTCTCGGACTCCCCTCACCCAGTTCCTTAAAGATGGACTAAATAGCTCATGTTAGTGATTCCAAAAAGGATTTGAATTGATGGAGCTTATGTAGAGAAATGAAGTTTATTTGTTATATTTGGATTTCATTTTCCACAAGATTTTATACCTCTTCATATATATATTCATATATATATATATATATATCTGATATATATAGATAACATACATATTGTGTGTAGATAATATAGTACATATATTTTAGGTGTATTAGTTGCATGTGACTACAGCTTAAAACAACAAAGATTATTCTATCTAATTATAATAGGTTAACACGACATCCTTCTAACAATAATCTGTTTCTGTGGGTAGGGTGCCCAGGGGCTGCTCAACTTGGGGTTATAGCCTAGGGTCTCCCACAAGAAGGCTATGCAGGTGCCAGCTAGACTGTTAATTTCTGAGGGATTCACTGGGGTGGGGAGACCTGCTTCCAGGTGCCACGTCTCTGGGATGTTGGTAAGTGGCCTGTCTTTGTTACAGGCTGTTGGCATGCGGTTTAAGTTCTTCATTGTCCTTCAGGAACAAGTCTGCTTAGATTTATTAAGATCAATAGAGAGAGTATTTTACAAGTTAAGTCAAAAAAATCTGCCCTTTTAAATTGTTATTTATCTATTTTACTCTTACAGGGAAGTGTGATCAAATGCTCTTTCTTTAACTGTGTGACAATGCCTGCTATGTTACTTTGTAAAATCCGAACTTGAAGGTGAAGACATTTGTAAAAAGATATTCAGACATGAGACCAGGACAGGAAGTTGGTCAGTTGCTTAGAACAGAAGCTAGAATAGAGACCAAGAAAACCAAGAAGAGAAAGACCATTAATACTAAAATGTAAATGCTGTTTTATGTAATAAGCTAGAAAAAGCATTCGACTGGAGATTGGAATTGAGTAATTGTATCTTTGATACAACATCAGGAATAGTTTAATTACACCGAGTAGAGTTATAGTGGTGTGTGTGTGTGTGTGTGTGTGTGTGTGTAGGGGGATAGGAGAGAAAGGGAGAAGACATAATGAGATTTCTTAGCTTTACAGACAAAGATTGTCCAGCTATTTATTCACTGGTTTTAATTATTCCAGTCTTCTCTCCTGACAAGTGATATCCAAGGACAGCCAATAACCAAGCTACTGACCAGGACAAGCAATAAAGCTTAGGTCTTCTGACCGCAGCCCAGGCTTTGTCTCCCTCTGTACTTACTAAAGAGCAACAGGATGAGTCAGTGGTGATGGGTAGTGCTGGACAAATAAACTGATCCAAAATTATCAGGTGATGGATTTAAGGATGATTTCTTTCTGATACCCATCCATTTCAATTTTGAAATTACAATCAGTTACATTGATATTAGAAAAATTTAGTGAATGTTATTTAAAGTTGATTCTGAAATTCCATGGCATTCTGCTTAAATACTTTTAAAATTGCATTTAACCCTACTGCTCTCAGATGATTTCATATTGTGTATGACTGCTCATAGACTAATAAATGTCTACCAAGAGAAGGCTGGCTATCGTTAGGTTAAAAGATTAGCATCAAGTATATAGTGAAATATTGATGTTTTCTAACTTCTAGTTCTCCTATCCTCAATCCCACATGTTTCACTTCTTGAGTTCCTCAGAGAAGGCATACTCATGACGTGTGTGTGTGTGTGCACACATGCTTTCAATTGGGTTACGTGTTAGTCAGAGTTTGGCATCAAGAGACTCATCTCACATTGTTAATCACCATGTTATTTGCCTGAATTAAGTTGTGGTTGGAATCATTGTCTTAGACGTGTACTGTGAGATGAGGCACTGTGATTTCTCTAAGTGGCTGCTGTCTGCATTGTTCAGATTTGGGATTGGTGCTAACATCACTCTGAGTCAAATTCCTCCACAGAAATAAAAAAATTTCTTCAGAATCTTGGCTTCATAAATCCCTCAATTTAGAGAATTTAATGCAAATATCAAGAATTACACAAGCTACAAGCCATGTTTTTTTTTTTTTTCTATGAAACTCAGAGCTTCCTATTTTGGAATTAAAGTATCAACAAATACAATCAAATGTGTAACATTATTTTTCTTAAAAAGTCATTTTACTTATTTGAAAGAGAGAGAGAGCACTAGTAAGAGAGAAAGAGAGAGAGAGAGAGAGAATGAGAGAGTAGGTCAGAGTCTTCCGTCATCTGGTTCACTCCCCCAATGCCCACAACCGTCAGGGCTGAGCCAAGTTGAAAGCAGGAGCTAGAAGGTTCTTCCAGGTTTTCCACATAAGAATAGGAGCCCAAGTACTTGGGGTGTCTTCTGTTGCTTTGCCAGGAACATGAGCAGGGAGTTAAATCATGATTTTGTAGCCAGAAAACAACCTGGGGCTCATGTAGCAATGCCAGAACAATGTGTTTAACCCCTCTGCCATAGCACAACAAAGTAGCATTGTTCTTAATTTCTGGAGCCTAACAGGACATTTTAAAACATGGCTTTATTATAGTTCAACATGACAAGTTTGAGCAGATGGAACATAGGAAGACAAGTTGTGGTTATTTTCAAAGCAATGCTATTTTCTTGAGTACCAATCACTCTGTTGGACTTTGGAAAACATCATCAAAGCAGAACTATGGGAAAAGAAGCCTGTAAATTGAGCCTTCTTGAAAAACCATTGCAAGTAAAGTGATTCATTTAAAACCAGGAGGTCTCTTAGGAACTTCTATTGTTGGTAATCAAGGTGACAAGACTTTGGAAACTAAATTATGCTTAAATGAGTTTCTGATGTGGCTCTAATCCTTTAAATATCTCCCAGAGCAGGTCTACACTGACGGCAGAATTAAAAGGTTAATTTTCTTGCAATGTTGTGTTATCTCTGAGTTGAGTTTCGGTAAGGGAGAAACTAAAATTCCCAAGTTAAAACTATTAGAAATTGAATGATATTGAAAGGGAAGGGAGTTAACACCTCCCAATGCAGTTCCAAAGACAGGAAAATAGTGTTACTGAAGGAAGACCCTAATTCCAGCTGAAATAGAGGAGTTAGGTAAATATGGAGGTAACCATTGTGGAAGTAGTTTCCTGGCATTTATGCCCCATTAATTCACATGAACACACCATTTTGTGAATGGTATGGTTCAAATCTGTGGGAAAATAAAAATTCTTGTGTTTTTATTGATGTACCAGAGTTACAAAGAGAGGGCAATACTTTCCAGGTCTCCACAACAGCTATGTCTAAGTCAGGCCAAACCCAGGAGCCGGGAGTTTCGTCCAGGTCTCCCCCATGGTTAGCAGGGAATCAAGCACTTGGTCCATTTTTCACTAATTTCCCAGATCATTTGAAGGAGCTGCACTTCAATAGATCCATCAGTGCATGAGCTGGCATCTGACTGCGATGCTGGCATTTCACTTGATGTTTCTGCCCCCTAGGCCACCAGGCCAGTCCCTCTTTTTTTTTTTTAAAAAAAGATTTATTTATTTTTATTGCCAAGTCAGATATACAGAGAAGAGGAGAGACAGAGAGGAAGATCTTCTGTCCAATGATTCACTCCACAAGTGAGCGCAATGGCTGGAACCTGGAACCTCTTCTGGGTCTCCCACACGGGTGCAGAGTCCCAATGCATTGGGCCGTCCTCGACTGCTTTCCCAGGCCACAAGCAGGAAGCTGGATGGGAAGTGGAGCTGCCGGGATTAGAACCGGCGCCCATATGGGATCCTGGGGCTTTCAAGGCGAGGACTTTAGCCGCTAGGCCACGCTGCTGGGCCCACATGCCAGTCCCTCTTCAAGTTTTGGACTGTGTGGCAATAGCAAGCCTGGCCCACAAGACACATATTCATGATGAATCTTATGGACATATCAATTTTACAACCAAATCCAGAGCTGAAACAGTTCAGTGAAAAAAAAGTTAGGGAATATTAAATCATAAAATATAGCTTATATATATATATATATATATATATATATATATATATATATATATTTATACATATATATTTTACCTTGAGAACACATACTTCCTTTTTTAGGCATTATAGCAAAAAAAAGAATGAGAGTCGCCTTTTACAATAAAAGAAATACCAGGTTGGCTCAACATTTTCTTTTTAAGAAAACATTCATTTTTATTGGAAATATTTACAGAGAGAAGGAAAAATAGAGAAACAAATCTATCTGTTGATTCACTCCCCAGATGGCCACAGTGGCTGGAGCTGAACCAATCTGAAGCCAGGAGCCATGTTGGCAATGCCAGCGTCGCCACGTACCCCGAGCCGAGCGGAGGGACTAGGGTTACACAAAAGACAATACGCAGAGAGCCAACACAAGACAACACGCAGTACACCGAATGCCAATCAATGATAGATTGATCTTTATTGCAACTCCAGGCTTTCTTTTATACTCTGCTTAGCTCCTCCCAGTGTTTATCCAATCCTCAAGTGGCCACCCTAAATCCTTCAAGTTCCTCCCAGTAGTGGCCACCCTAAATCCCTTGAGTTCCTCCCAGTGTTTATCCAATCCTCTAGTGGCCACCGTAAATCCTTGAGTTCCTCCCAGTGTTTATCCAATCCCTTGGCAGATAACTTGACAAATAGGAAGTAGGAAGTTGCGTTTAAGCCAGTGGCTAGATGTATCAGGCCAAAATTGCTCATCCTGTTACCCTCTGAGAAACAAGCTAAGCTGTGGAGTTAATCCTTGGGAGACTGGGGCCTGCAGAGCCAGGAGCTCCCTCAGGGTCTCCCACATTAGTGTGCAGGGTCCCAAGACTTTGGACCTGAGAAAACAGCTGAGAGCTATCTATCTAGCTAGATAATTCTGAATCCACATACGTCAGTTTTACCCATATCTTAAAAACTATTCATCCCTATGATAACTCTATGTGCTGCTATGCGCTTAGCTCACTCTCAGCAGAACAGATCTGGGGAAGATACCTGTGCAGGCCTTAAAATATGTTCAAGATAGTGTGGGAAGAGAAGAGAAGACACGGTTCCTAGATAACTAACGTTTGGTTTATGATAGGAGCACAATAGACGGTCCCTGGGATCAGCAAACACCTTGCTCAGTGTAGAGAAGCATGCTCCAGGTATGTGGGTTCAAAGACCTCCCTGTCTCTGTAATTCTGCCTTTCAAGTACACAACATATTTTAAAAACCCCACATATGTGTGGAATAATAACTCCATACTATAGTTCTGTGCGTTATTTGGCAACTCTTGGTTAATTTCTGTTATCTATTTACGTTGGTTTCTTGAACTTGTTATGATGATTGTGTACAATTTTTGCAACAACTATTACTTGAATCAGATAGGCTTGCAAACCATTGATGCGGATAGTTTGTATTTGGAAACTCCTGGGAGTACTTGTTGTCAGGAGCAGAGGACAAAAAAAAACCAAAAATAACAACGAGGGAAGAAGGGGATTATTGATGTGTCAAGAATCCATATCAATCCATACTGGGACCCACCTACAGATCAATCCAATTATCTATCTTTGCTTAGGATTTAAAAGAAGCCTCAAAGGACTCATATCTGGTTAAAATTCATCTGCTGATGTTTATTGTCTGTTATCTCTATTGTTTGGGAATGCGCATAGGCTTCAAGTGTTAGCTGTCATCACCATCTCCATCTGGGCTTGGATGATGGATTGGCAATGGAGGCAGAGATGGTGTGAGGCAGGTACAAGTGAATGATCTGGAGAACAGACTGGGGTGTGGAGCACTCCCCTGAACAGCCCCTTCAGACTGTATCGGAAAGTCTCCACAATGTGCTATGCAATCAATGCTTTAAAAAAATCTCTAATGAGCAAACCTAAAATGGACACATTAAGGGACATCCCAGGGGGCTTAACGGCCCTGGAATATATCGAGGGAGTCATCAGGCTTTTGGCTTACAGTAAGCGCCAGAAAGTAAGAAATCAAATGGAGGCAGGGGAATATAGAGACAGAAAGATAGGAGAATTCAGCCAGAGACCTTTGGAATGTTCACTGTGGTATCTAAGGGTGCCAAAATAAGTTGGATTGAGAAATCCTGATGACACCTCTATGCTTTAGATATCCGCATCTGGCAGCATCATGCCTGAAACTGAAATTTAATTTAATCTTTTCTAAAGATTCAGGTTCAGCTTGAGGTTGTGACTCAATTACATCTACTTTTATAAACCTTCAACAAACATCCTCTAGAAGATATATACTCCCTAGCCAAAAAGAGGGAATAATATTACTCACTTCTTGTCCCAGGAAGTACTCCTTAGCAGTTGCTATCACCTTTATTATCATGAAGTCAAGTTTAATGTCACTTCCCCTAAATTCCTTCTCCACCTTTCTAGTGTCCTCAAGGCACTGTGAAACTTCTGGGCATGATCTGAATGGTCCTCCACAGCCTCCTGTTCTCCCTAAAAACACTCCAAATACTCTCCAAGCTGAAGTCAGTGTGTAGTTTTACCAATTCCCAGTGAGCCTCATTTGCTGTCACCTCTCTGGCCTGGAACATAACTTTTCATCTGCCTCCAACCCACTTGCAGATTTTTCTCTAGGAGCTCCGCTTAACCACACCCATGCTGGGTTAGAAACCTCACAAGAGTGTGGTGGGGGTTGGGGGGGGGGTCTCTGCCCCGTAGAGCACCCGAGCAAGCAGGCAGTGCTGTGGTAGGGTGCACTTAATGGTGAATCACCAGAGAGAGAGATCAAGGGATGCATATCTGTTTATTGGCAATTAAGCTTATATAAGTTAGGAGGAGAAGATACACTTTGGGGCAGTAACAGCAATCCTATAGGGGATGAGCACATGTGATGTATTACAAGCCTAGCCAGTCAGGTTAAAAGTCATGGGTGGTCATGTACAACACAGGGTGGCACTGTGTAGCCCATTCACATCCTTAAATTGTTTATAAGAGATGGGTTTATGGTAAGGGTCGGTAGGGGGAGGAGGTGACCCAGTTACCAGAAAATACTCAATCACCAGAAGAAGTAGATGGGAAAGGAAGTATGCCTGGGGCTCTGGCCTCCTGCCAACTGCTTTAGGCCGAGGCTGGAGGACTAGGAGCCTTTAGGAACTCACAGAACCCCTGGGGGCGGGGGATGCCTCTAGCTGTGCACCAAGTTGGTGGGGTCTTTAGACAGCAACAAAGCCTCAGGGCCTCCAGAGGAGTGGCTAGTCACAGGAGTTTTTAGGCACCTGCTGAGGCAGGGGTCTCTAGGCAAACTCTGAAGCCATGGGATCTCTAGACCTCTGCCAAAGTCCCACCCAGGACCTCTGACCCTTAGCTAGGCCAGGTGGACTGAAACCCAGCCAAGCACAGTCTCACCCAAAAGAGAGCCCCCACGGTAGACTGAATTTTGCACTTCACTTTACTCACCATCCCTTACCACAGTTCTGGCTTCCTTCTCTTATTTTCCCCGAGGAAGCAACATCTCTGGTTTATTTTCCTTTTCCTTTCACACTGGGCATATTTTAGAAATTGACTGGATCACTGCCAATGGAACTGTATCTTGGATCTGTATATATGATGGACCAATATTCCCCGATCGTAGCTTTACCATTGAAATTGTAAACTCTATTGGTAGAGTGGCAGGGTACAAAATTAATGAACAAAAAATCAACAGCCATAGTGTATGCAAACAGCCCCAAGATGGAAAAAGATCTAACCAGCAAGATACCATTCAAAATAACAGAGAAAAGTATGAAATATCTGGGAATAAATCTAACCAAAAATGTAGAAGACTTATTTGAAGAAAACTACAAACTACTTAAAAAAGAAATTGAACAAGACCTCAAAAGATGGAGTAACATCCCATGCTCCTGGATAGGTAAAATCAATATCATTAAAATGTCTATACTGCCAAAAGCAATATATACATTCAACGCAATCCCAATCAAATTGCCCAAAACATTCTTCATGGAACTGGAAACAATGATCCAAAGGTTCATCTGGAAGCACAAAAAACCACGGATAGCTAGAACTATCCTGAAGAACAGGAAGTTAGCAGGGGGAATCACAGTTCCGGACCTCTGGACATACTATAGGGCAGTGGTTATCAAAACAGCCTGGTACTGGCACAAAGATAGAGAGGAAGATCAATGGAGCAGAATAGAAACGCCAGAAGGAAACCCACACAGATACAGCCAAATAATCTTTGACAAAAAGACAAATGACAATCCAGGCAAATGGGAAGGTCTGTTCAATAAATGCTGTTGGGACAACTGGTTGATAGCCTGCAGAAACAAAAAGATAGACCCACATCTCTCACCATACACCAAGATCAAATCTAAATGGATAAAAGATCTAAACCTACATCCAGAAACCTTCAAACTTTTGGAAGAAAATGTTGGAAATACTCTGCAAGATCTAGGGGTAGTCCCGACTTCCTAAAAAGGACACCAAAGGCAATAGCAATCAAGACCAGAATAAACAAATGGGACCTCATCAAACTAAGAAGCTTCTGTACAGCAACGGAAACAATCAACAAAGTAAAAAAGCAACCCACAGAATGGGAGAAGATCTTCGCACACGACATAGATGATGGAGGGCGAATCTCCAGAATATACAAAGAGCTACAAAACAACCAAAATGTCAAAACAAACAAGAAATGGGCACGGGAAATGGGCAGACACTTCACAAAGGAACAATCCCAAATGGCAAATAAACATATGAAAAAATGCTCAAGTTCCCTGGCAATAAAGGAAATCCAAATTAAAACATCAATGAGGTACCACCTGATGCCAGTAAGACTGGCCCACATGAAAAACACCAACAACACTTGTTGGCGAGGTTGCGGGGAAAAGGGAACCCTACTCCACTGCTGGTGGGGCTGCAGGTTGGTGCAACCTCTATGGAAATCAGTATGGAGAACATTCAAACAACTCAAAATCAACATACCATATGACCCAGCTATAGCACTCCTAGGAATATATCCAAAACACTTGTTTTATGAGAAACCAACATGTACTCCTATGTTCATAGCAGCACAATCAGTAATTGCAAAAACATGGAAGCAGCCAAAATGCCCATCAGCAGAGGATTGGATAAGAAAGCTATGGTTCATCTACTCCATGGAATACTACTCAGCTATTAAAAAAAACAAAATGCAGTTCTTTGTGGCCAAATGGGCCAAACTGGAAACCATAATGCTAAGGGAAATGAGCCAATCCCAAAGGTTAAATACCACATGTTTGCCTTAATTTAAGATGATATGATGTTATGTATAACATGTTATGTTATGTATGTTTTATGTTGTGTATAAACTAAAATTGAAATGTCAATGAGGTGGTCACAGAAGGTGGTTAAGAACTCGCATTTACTTTTAACATATTGGTTACTCATTTTGTCAATTAATTCCATAATGATGTAAATTTTTGCTGATGGTATGTTGGAGCTTTTAATTGATCGGGATGATACTCTGCTGGCTCTGTCTTCAAACCAGAGAGGGTCTACCTAAGAAGCCGTTGAACTTGACTGGACAATAAGATGCTGGACTCTAGGTTTGGTATATGCTTGCAATGGGGGAATCTCAACTGAACTTGAACTGTGGTTATGCAACAAGGTGGAGGAATCCACCATGGGGGGAGGGTTTGGGGAGGGAAGGGGAGAATCCCAGTATGTATGAAACTGTGTCACATAATACAATGTAATTAATGAATAAATTAAAAAAAAGAAATTGTGAACTCTCACGTGATGATATTAGGTGGGGCCTTTGAGAGGTGGTGAGGTCAGAAGAGTGAACATCTTATGAATGGGATTGGTGCCCTTATACAGAGAAGAGAGCTTGTTCTGAGCGTCTGCTCTCCTTTCTGTAGAATGTAAGGAGAGGGTCAGGCAGGAGAACCTGGTGGCTGAATTCTCACCTTGATGGGGCGAGGGCATCCTTGTATGGGTGCCTGAATAGTTGTCCTGGCTGCTCCGCTTCCCATCCAGTTCCCTGCTTGTTCCCTACTTTTCCTGGGAAAGTAGTGGATTATGGCCCCAAGCCTTGAGACCCTGAACCCGTGTGGGAGACCTTAGGTAACTCCTATATCCTGGCTTTGGATCAGCTAAACTCCAGCCATTGCTGCCACTCGGGGAGTGAACCAGTGGATGGAAGACCTTTTTCTCTCCTCTCTGTAAATCTGACTGTCCAGTAAAAATAAAATAAATCTTTAAAACAAAGAAGAATGCAAAGAGAAGGGGGCTGAGAACGCAGCAGGAGCTGGCCCTCACTAGGGTCTGTTAACATTGTGAGCTTGGATTTTCTAGCATCTGAGTAGTATATGTTTGGTGTTTAATGTGCTCACAGTATGGTTATTTGTGACGGCAATCCAAACTCACTAAAACAGTATATTACAATAATTTTTTTCCTATTTTTTCCAAATAGAAGGTTGCTCTTTGTTCCTATGGTTACTCGCAATGCATTTTTTTGCATCTCTGGTTCTTTTATACACATTTGAGTTACACAGGCTGGCTGGCTGAGGAAGAGGGAAAAAAATGCCTGTCTCCCTGCCTGTTATGTATCAAGACATTTTTTTTCCACATAGATAAATTATAATTGAACACATGCTGTTTAATTTTCCTCAAATGTTATCTTTCTTTGTTTAGATTTATTTCAAGTTGAAACAGACAGTAACATTTAAAGCAGTGGTGAAAAATAATGTTTTGAACACGATGTTATAAATGGTATTTACCTGATTTGGAAGCAATCACAGAGAAATTTGTTTCCCATGAAATGTTGGGGAGCATTTTATCTGCCAAGGGCCATTTGGATATTTGTAACATTATTTGTAGGTCATAAACAATTACCAAGTTAAAAATCAGCCCGTTATAGATTTATTGTTGAGTTTTGAGTCCCCCCTGTGGTTGCCTTGTCAGGACCAGATCAAGTGACTTCATGGACTGCGTGTTCCCCACCCACGCACCAATCTTAAAAAATGTCATTAATTTTTGCTTTCAAATGACCAAGTTCATATTACCATGGATTTATTTGGCTTACATTTAAAGCTAAGAGTTTCTGTTTTGTTTATTTTGGCTGAGACAGAAAGATAGGACTCCCATGTGCCAGTTTATTCTCCAGGTGTCTTCAATAGCCAGAGCTGGGCCTGTCGGAAGCCACGAGCTGGGAAGGTCGTTTCCGCCTCCTCCTCCTTGGGGAACAGGAATCTAGTGACTCAGGCGTCCCTCGCTCCCCGGGTCTGAGTTACACAAGAAGCTCTGGAGGTGAGAACTGGAGGTGGGAACTGAACACAGCCTGGGATGAGGATGTCTCAACTGGTAGCTTAATTGGTAAGCTGGTTGGGCATCTCAGCTTACTCTTTTCTTGTAAGATTTACTTATTATTTGAAAGGCAGAGTTACAGAGAGAGCGGGTTCACACCTCACACAGCTTCAATGGCCATGACAGGGCCAAGGTGAAACCAGGAGCTAGGAATTCCATCGAGGTCTCTGATGGAAGTGGCTTATAGCTGTAACAAACTGTTACAGAGAATGGCTTACACTGGGCAAGGAATCTTCACATATTTCTACATTTGATTCTTAGCAAAGCTTTATGATATGGTTGGAGATTTGGTACCAAGTCAAATGATGTGATCTGATCACTACAGTCCATTTTACTAAGGAAAGGGAAGGTGAGTTTTGCTCCCAGGTCTTCTCAATATAATTAAAAAATAGTTGGTAGTAACTCATTGCTTTGTTTGTATTGTCAAATACGAAGGTCTACTCCACTGCTTGCTGAATTATTTTCCCATTAATCTCCCTAATAAATTTTAATTGCATGTTCCTTTTTAAAAACAAACTCTATTAAATTGTTGAGAAACTCCTCACTAAGTGCAATTAGCCAATTAGAGGGATAGAAAGTATTTTACATGTTAGCTCCTAAAAATTATAAGTTGTATCTTGGGTCATTTGTTCCATTTTCCTTGTGATTACATCAATGCCTTGGGGCTTCTCTTTGGGTTGTGTTAATGCAGTAGTACATCTTCCAATCTTACTAAAGATTTTGCAGTGGCTCCAGTTGCTCTATTACCTCCTCAGACAGTATCCTTGGAAAACACAGAGAAAGTGCTGATGTAAGTGGAACTAACAAAAGAAATTCCATGTATTGACTGGTGATTAACATTCTCACAGCATTCCATTTTGAACACCACAGACTATTGATGAAAAGCGAAAGCGTCGTCCTGTAGTTATTATCCCTTCAAATCATAAATGCTTAACTTTAAAAAAATTCTATTTGTGATTATTTTGTTCCCTAAGGAATACCATGGAAAATTGGAAGCTTTTAAGCATGATATGCAAGAGGGAAATTTTGATTTTTTTATGATTGAAATTTTTAATTATAAGAAAAAAGTGATGAACATTGCTGGCATTTGTCTTAGTTTTAAAAATTTAAAGAAAATTAAAATCCCCATGGTTTCAGCAACAGGAGATATTTTTGATAACTTCCTATCCTCTTAAACAGCTCCAGGTGTTCAAATCCTTCCCACCTTCCTCCCATAAAGCCAGGGGTCCCCGAGACCTCCCTAAAACTCTGCTCTCAGATGCACATGCCAGTCATTAGGTACCTCATACACTCCATCCCATTTCTTTATCTCTTTTTAATTTTCAAAGGCATAGAGATGATTCCATCTACTGTTTATACCCCAGATGCCCACAAAAGTCAGACCTGAGCTGGGTTGAAGCCAGCAGCCTGGGATTCAACTCCATGCGATTGGCAAGGACTCAAGTGCTTGACCCGTTCCTGCTGTTTACTCAGCTAAACATTAGCAGGAAATTGGAATCAGAAGTGAGGATGGAACTGCATTGCCCTTAGAACTGTGCAAACACCAAGCCATCCTCTCAATTTCTTTATCCTGACAACTGCAAGAAATGTGTGCCTGGCATGCATTAACTCATGCTGTGACTGTTGAGGGTAATCAATCTTTTCCTGTTTGAGACCACCTGATTAGCATATTCATTGTATATACAATAAGCGTCTACAATTTAAATATTGATTTTTTTGACAAATATGTGTTATAATGTGGATTTCTAACACGATTATTTAAAAAAATTTAAGCAGATAATTATTCGATTGAGTTCTTGAAAAACTTACATTTTATATATAAACCAGCAAACTTGAGTTCCTTACATAATAATTATAACAGCAAATACTTGGTATAGTTTGCACGTATTTGAAGAAAGCCTACTGGAATTTGAATTATGATAAGGAAGAACTGCTATCTTAGCCCATGATAATAATTCAATCCCTGTAATTATTGGATAATTTACAGTTGTGGAGATCATACTATTCTAGCTGAGATAATATAAAAAACTGCTGTAATTACAGTATAAGTGAGAATAAATACAAATATTTGAATTTATGTATAGAAACAGAATCCAAAGTCCTTCCTTTTAAATATCTCAGTCAATAGACTTAGAAAACAGAGAGAACAGAAAAAAAAACTTGTGAATTTGTATAATTCTATACATTCAAGTACTTCCCTGAAGTCAATGAGATGTGTGAGTGCTACCGTCAGGTTGATGCAATATCTGAACCCTGGTACATGCGCTTGTCTGTTAATTCACATCTTATTTGTCCCGAAGTTTCTGTGTGATGCAGCCGGGGATTGGTGCCACAAAGACTGTTGCTTGTTCACTGTCTCTGCCGGTTCCATATCCAGGAACCTTGGGCTTTTGTAAGAATTTGGGAGCAGGACCAGAGTCTAGACTCTTGCTTGACAAATTCTAAGGTGGGATCCCTGAAATCTTCATTTCTTCATTTCATTCATCATTCCTATGAATAGTGAAGTGGTAGAATCTGTTTTTAAGGGACATGTGGTTTTTCATCAATGAAATATTCTTTTTGATAGTTATTCTTTATTTTAGTTCTTGCCTTTTGGGGCTATGCTTTATCCGGTAGGATAGGACTTGAACTTTTATTTCTAATTTCAAAATGTATTCTTATCTTTTAGATTAATATTAGAATACTTTTAATTAATATTAGAATACTTTTCTCATGTTCAAGGAAAAAAATTGTACTGGAATTTTCATCACAACTTAATTCATACATGAGTGCAAGAACTACTACTTTAATATTATATACATATTTGTTCATCTCTGGAACATAATTAATTTAACTAATTTATGTTTTAAAATTTATTTTTATTTGATAGAGTTACAGAGAGATCGGTCTTGTATCTGCTGGTTCACTCCCCAGGTGGCCACAATGGCTGGGACTGAGCTGATCCCAAGCCAGGAGCCGGAAGCTCCTTTCAGGTCTCCCATTCCCAGGCCATAAGCAGGGAGCTTGCTGTGCAGTGGAGCGTCTGGGACGGGCACCAGCACTATATGGAATGCCAGCACTACAGGCGGACGCTTAGCCTGCTACATCAGCGTACCCCCCCCCCCCCCCCGTGTACATTTTGTCAAGATTACTCTTATTTTTTCAAGTAAGTTTACTTTCTTTATAATAGACTACAATATTCCTGTTTATATATTTACTAAGACATACCAGTTAACTAATATGTTATATCCTGAATGAATAATGATATTGCATATATCTTATATGTTCTTGTAAAGTGGAATTTATTTTGTGTATTATTCTATGTTTGAATTGGATATGTGAAAATATACTAAAGTGATCATCATTTGGCTGTTTTATGTCTAAGTATTTAACATTTGATGAACAATTTTGAATTTATTTTCAATTTAATTCATTTGTGCCTTGTTGGATTTCTCCACTTAAAAAATCATATGTAGAAAATTCTCTTGAGGTTATACTAACTTTCTTGGATTAACATTCTTGGGTAGAACTTCACTCTGTTTCTTTATGTGGGTTCTGGTCTCTTGGATATGTTCATGGTCCAAAATCTCATTACGCTATACACACGCTATGAAGCTCTTTGAAGTAACTTAAAAAAAAATCCTCAACAAAATTTGCACTTCTGTGTTTCATTAAATTTACTACTGCTATTATTATTATTATTATTTTCTAGGATACTGGTTTATAGATAGAGGAATTCCTCCCTCCTCCTCTCCTTGCCTTAATTATCTGAGAGTCTATTAGTCATGCAAACTCCTGTGTCCAATGTTTCTGAAGTCATGATTCAAGAACTGAAGGACATATGCTTCATACTTGACTCTGTTGGGCAAGTTTGGGTGTTGGAGGAGATACCTAAGGTTGCTGTCCTCTTGCTTCCTGGTCTGCTTCCACCTGCACCTTGTGCACCTTGGGTGGATGCCCAGAGATTGGGATGGAGAGAGAAGCCTGTGACAGGCACAAGGAGAATCTCTCCAAGGGTTTTCTCAGCATCAGAATCAGCCAAGCCAGAGGCTACTGTGATTGGTACAGATAGTAACAGGGGAGTGAGCTTTTTTCATCCTTCCCGCCAGACATGTTTTTTTTTTTTTTTTTTTTTTTTTTTGCTGTGGGCTGCCGTAGTATTTTAAAATCTGGAGGAAACTTGTGTAGACCAGGATGAAATTCCATAATGGTAATCTATTTGTGCTGATTTAAATGGAAATTCATCCTGATCTTCTGCAAATCACTTTGTTGTTGGTCACAGCCTCCACCATGTGAGGCTTTAATCTGTATTTTATTGAAAAGTTCTACCCGTGAGGAAAATTTAACTCTGGCAGCATACGAAAATAGAAATTCCAGGGAAAGAAATTCATAGCACCTTTCTTGAAATTGACAACTTATTTAAAATGCCACAATGCTTAACTGAAAGAAATACACAGTTTTTTAAATAAGGAAGAAAAAAACCCCTCATGTCTTGGAGACCTATTGCTTTCATCCCCCTTTGTGACAACAGCAGCGTTTTCATCAGTGGAACTGGAATTGGGAGAAAGATTGTACTTGCTTTCTGTGGTCCTTGGACAAGTCCAGAGCCTGTTCCTACAAAGTCAAGCCTCCAACTTGTAGGATATCCTGGGGTGTTACTTGGATGTGTGTTTTTATCACACAACGATAACCCAAAGCACTAAGAGATCACTAAGCACAAAACAAATCTCTGATTACTAAATTACGTTTCTTACAGCAGGATATAGTGCATTTTAGAAAACTGTCAGCAGATGTTAAAACAAAAAAATCAGTTTTTATCTTCAAGATCTTTTTAACTAGAATGAATTTGGTTAGAAGTTTGATAACAGTTTCCTATTCAATTTTAGATCATGAGATAAAGACCGGAACTGGATTTCACAAACACGGTTTTTATGTATGGAAACTGTATATATGTATTCAGTCTGTTTATACATGTGCATATAAATAAACAAATGCTCATTAAAGATTATTTGAAGCAACTCCCACTGAGGACACGTATTTATCTATGGAGGTTACATTGTTTCCTTTGTTAAAAAAATGAATTTGTTATTGTTTTAGTTACACAGAGTTAATGAAAGACTAAGTGTTGATAATGTTTTGAACAGATCAGAGAAATAGATCCTAGTGAATGCTAATTCTGAAGTCACGGACATCACACTGTGGCACACCCAAGCAAGTTCATCATTCTGATCCCTAGCAGCACTCAAGAGGGGACATCTGGTGTTAAGAAGGCCACTGTGACTTCGTCTTCCGAGAGACGCACACCTGCTGGGAGGAGAGCAGCCCAGTAAGTATTGGTAAAGCTTGGGGGCTGGGCTGGCTAGTGTCCGAGCAGCAACGGAACAGATTTCTTAAGAACACGTCATGCAAAGGCTGCAGGAAGCAGCCCTCCTATAGCAAGGCTTGAGGACACAGAAGCAAGTGAATTGTAGACCTCAAAGGGTTCAACAGAAAGGAAAAGAATTTAAATAATAGCAAGGAGCTAAAATACGGACACAGGTGCTGCAATCTAGTCAAACTTAGTGAATGTGTGTGTGTGTGTGTGTGTTTAAAGCTACACTCTCATTAATTGGTAAAGCTCATTAGTTCTTCAGTCTGCCTCTATAACACTAAGATTTGGATGGAAGTTTGACCCACCATGCCACAGCACCTTGACCTAGTATGATGTGGATCAGCTAAAACAGACAACAACGACAGGACCGAGCATGAACTCTGCAAAGGTGCCAGTTGAGGTGAGGCTTCTGGAAGGCAGAGAGCCTGGGGCCTGTTTAAAGGTGTGGTCTGTTTGAAGGCATACTGACCTCAGTAACTTTCCCTTTACCAGCCTGAGGTGTTACTGCTCTAGAATGAACAGATTCCTACCACTGCCCACCCTGCTGTTCTGCACTTAATATGACTTTTTCTATATTCACTTTAACTATAAAAATCCTGTTTTGCCTTCCCCTTGGCATGCTTGCCACCCTACACCATAATAACCTCATTTTCCTTGAAAGGTTGAAGACTCTATGTACTGATTTACAACATAGTGCTTTGTTGTCTTCCCACAACTGACAAGTCCAATAACTTAACAAAGTCAAGGACAACCACATAGGAGAATCATTTCAGAAAAAATCGCATACTTCTGAAGAAAAGAGCCACTTAAATATCATGGCCTATGTTGACTTCCATCTATAGATTTGCAGTCCGACTTTTTTCCTGATTCATTTAATTTTCATGAGGTCCTGGTTTTTTTCCTATAATTTATCCTAAATATTTCAGTTTTCCCAAGTAATTTTCAGCTCTCCTAAATTTGGCTACAACTCTGTTTTCAAAGTCTGCAGTGGTAGGTGTTGTTAGCAGGTGTAAGATCAGCCATGAGAAACCTGCAGTAATGGAAGAGATGAGCTCACTACCATGCCAGTAATATAAACTCCACTGTGGGTTTCTAACATAATATCTCAATCTCATAAACTCTTGTGACTATCAGCAATCTGAGATTTAATTAGGAACAGATTAAAATTTAAAACTAATGAAATTAAAATGGCTGACCCAAACAACACGTAACAGATCATTATAAACCATAACAGACAAATTAACATTTGGTTTTAATTAAAAGGATCTTTGCTAAAGATTCGCCCTCTCAGAGCTTTGGAAGATGCTGTATTAGACGGGCTGCCTGGGAAACTTGTATTTCACTTCATAAGCCACAGTGAATTGTGTGCCTTCTCAAAATTTTCTTTGATCTTACACTTTCTTGTGACACTCTTCATAAGATTCTGAGTACTTCCCCTGATCTTCTCCATAGCATACGTGTACTGGAGCATGGAATAAGCCCAAAACTAATTATCTGACTTACAGCTATGTCCTTCCTCTCACTAGCTTGGCCCATTTTATCCATGTCTTAAGATACTAGCCTAGGGCCCTGCGGTGTGGCCTAGCGGCTAAAGTCCTCACCTTGAACGTGCCGGGATCCCATATGGGCACCAGTTCTAATTCTGGCAGCTCCACTTCCCATCCAGCTCCCTGCTTGTAGCCTGGGAAAGCAGTTGAGGACAGTCCAAAGCCTTGGGACCCTGCACCCACATGGGAGGCCTGGAGGAAGTTCCTGGCTCCTGGCTTCCAATCAGCACAGCACTGGCCGTTGCGCTCACTTGGGGAGTGAATCACCGGACAGAAGCTCTTCCTCTCTGTCTCTCCTCTCTGTATATCTGCCTTTCCAATAAAAATAAATAAATCATGAACGCTCTCCTGCCTCCATTCCAGAGTTCTCCAGCTCAATACTAACTTGTGCTAAGGCACCTGTAGCATGTTCTTTTGTCTGCCCCACCCCCTCCCTCCCTGTCATTTTCAGCCATGGAGTATGGTTTTCCTCTATGACGTTTCCTCCAGCTCAGGTCCTGTTCCCTGTTGCATAAGCCCTGGAAGCCATCCACATGTCTCATCCATCATCTCTCCTGCACCCGCACAGCCTCGCTGTCATTCAAGCAATGGGCTTTTTTTTTTTTTTCCAGGATATCCCTTTTCCTCTGGGTCACTGGTCAAGTTCTTTCCTATCCACTTTTGAACTGGTCTTGCTTTGTCTGCCAACCCTAAGGATGTATGTAATAGGATTTTTTTTTTTTCTTTTTGCATTTCTGAGCAATGCTGGTTCCTGGAGAAGGTATTCCAAAGCAAACCCATGTAAACATTTCCTCCGTGACCTTTAGGACTGAAAACTCTGCGTGGGGGTTGCTCCTCGTTAGCAGTTGACGGCACCCTTTTCTGTGCTGCTGCTGACTGAGCCAATGTGTGCATCACGGGTTAACCCACATTCTCAAGTCCTGAAAAGCATAATTGTGATGAGGGCTGATGTGCCGAGTGGCTACAAGTGAGTTTGGAGAACAGGTGGTGGTCTTATTGGCAGAAACTGGAGAAGTCTCTGGGCATATTTCTCAAATTGCAAGTAAACCCTAAATGTCATCCTCCAGTGACTAGTGAAGATCTACTCCAGCCCATGAGAACCCAAGTTTGCACTCAAATGCCACTGAAGTCCCATTTCCTAATAGCTTAAAGTATCTGTAGATCTCTGATGATTGTTGTTGTTAAGGAGGTACTTGAATGCTTGTCTAAATAATCCTACACTCACCACAGCTGCACCTGTAGGAGCAGCAGAGACCAAGCCACTGGCCTCTAGCACTTCAGAAATCCTCACCTTCCACTGAGATCCTGCGTTCGCACGGATGAGTCCTTGGGCTTGTTTTGTTTTTTTCTGTAGTGAGTTTCTTGCTCAGTGTCCCTTGTGATGAAGATTAAGTGGAATAAAACAGTTATCCCCTCTGCTCCCCTGGTTCTAACCAGTAGAATATAAACATAATGTCAGCAGATTGGCACCGGAGGATTTTTAATTCGTTACTTCTCTCAGGGAGACTTCTCCAAACTCCTGTAATACAGGATCAACCGCTTAGAAGGCTGCCACTGGAATTAAAACGAATACTGGCAATGTTCTTCCCTCGAATTTTAACTGTAAAGCAATTGGGTTCTCCTGGGCCTGCCTGTTTATGCCAGTGCTTTGTAAATTTCAGGTGCATGAAGTTAGTGGAGACTCAGATGCTGGGCCCTACGCCCAGGGCTCTGGGCGTCTTATGTCTGGGGCAGGAATGGCTAGTTTGCATAATTAATGAATTCTCTTGAGCACGCCTTGGGAGGAGCTCTTTTATACCAGGCAAAGCAGAGTGAGCTGACCCTTGGCTTTGGGTAACACTGATCCAGGGAGAGAGAGGTAGGTAGTTTGGGTGGTTTTTGTGCTAAGATAATCCGGGGCCAGGAGGGTTACTCTCCCTCAGGGATGTTCGCTGTTTTGGGTACAAGAGGAAACACAGTTACCAGGGTCTCATGACCATGAGCAGGAATCAGAACTTTATTTTCTGTGCAGGAACTAAGGGATTTTAAGTCCCACAAGAGCCAGAGAACCGCATGAAGGGGAACGGTGGTGTCGCCCACGTTTGTGTGAGAGGACTGTCCGAGATCCCACCACGCTGGAGGACCTACAAGTCAGCGGGCTACACTTACGTAAGTAAATGTCTTCTCTCTTTTGGGGTATTACAATTAGAGCTTGTTAACTTCGTGGTCTTGAGGGAACGCCTCAAGTTCTGGAAGCGTCTGAAGTATAGAAAAGTCTGGCGTCGAGGAGGGTGGAAGTCAAAGCAAGTTTTTAAAGGAGTGTGTGGATGGGCTCAAGGGGTCTACCATATGCCTAGCAAATGGCAGTTCCTTGAATTCAGTTCTTACCATGAGTTGTAAGTGGTTATCGAGAGGAGAAACGCAAGAACAGCCTGGGGGAATCATTTCATTTTCACCTAACAGACATTATAAATTACCCCAAGCAGATTTGTCTAGTAAAAGCCAAAAGTATTCAAGGTACTCCCTAGGAAAATGAATACATGTTTTTTCAGTTGAATAATTTTACTCATGGAAATACACTGGAAGAAACTTCTCTGTGCAAAGTGACAGACACTTATATCTTTCAGTACTTTGTCCCGGCCTATTAAGCAAAATTAAAAGGAGTATCAGTCAGTCCAAAATGTAGCCTAGTTTCTTGGCTGCTGTCTGGCTAGACTCCTTGTAATATGTTGTGCCCCTAAAATTAGAGTTCGCAAGTCTTCTTTGGTTTGCTTCGTCTGTTTAAAAGATTTTAATATTTGTCAAGAGAATAGAAGTAGGCAGAAACGGAAAACTCCTTATTCTGTGTGCAATTACATGATACCTTCCAGGAAAATGTGGAGTTCTCATATTTTCATGTGGCAGCATTGAACGGTTCAAGCTTCCTTTGAAACCTAAGTGTATTGTAAGGTTTATAATGCAGTGTAAAAAATACAAGGCACTGTGTATGTTGCATAAGAAAATTCTTTGAAGCTTTTTTTTTTAGTATCTTTGAAACAGTGGGGTTCCAAATGCTTACACCTCTTTGTCTAGCTCATTGAATTTTGGTAAAGAGGATATAATAGGCTCAGATATTTACTTGGCAGTCAGCAAATTAATTACAAATTCTGTAAATCTGTGTTCTGCCTGAGTCAGTTATGCTGTTTTCCATTTACCGGTGTTTTTGGCTTTGTTTTCTCTATGCAAATGAAGGGAAAAATTGCAATCTTTAATTTTTTTTTTTATTTTCACCTCTCAGTGGCTTGATTAGGAAATGGTTTGTAAGGAATGTTGAATCATGATTTACTTATCTTTATTCTGGATAATGGTTGGTTACATTTCTAATTATGAGAATATCAATTGGAAACACGTGACTCCATACCCAGTCTTGACGCTGAATTGAATTCTTTCCAGTGCTGGTTTCCTTGCTAATAAAATTAGGAATATGATAGCACAATAGTTCACTGGTTTGTTTATAAGGATAAAGTTACGTGGAAAAATGTAATTCTTGGTGAACAGAATGTATTTTTTTTTTACTGAATGTGAGAATGTTTTCTTAAATTCTTTCCTCCAAATATCCTAGTTTATCCAAATATTTTAATTGTGGCAGTGATTGGCTTAATATTTCCAGTACTAAGGCAAGGAAAATTGTTCTGAAGATTACATTGACAGTCTTTTTGCCTCTTTGAGAACATTTATTTTTAAAGTCACACTGTAGCCCAGTTTACAGTTGGTAAAACTCTAGGCTCATTTTGAGCTCACTGCTAAGGCCAGAAAAGACATGTGTACCTGAACTATAATTCACAACTTGGAATGTGTGGACTCTTGGTGAGGTTTTCAGGGGTGTTTCTGGCTACCAGAGTTATTTAGGTAACGCATTGACTAAAGGCCTTGGGTTGTTCTTCTCATGCAAACACCATGAATCATCTTCTATTCATCATCATTATTATATTTTTTAAAAAATCCATTGGTTTGTAATCCTCTTGCTGCAAATGATTTTTAGCTGAATCCTGGAGTGAAGAGATTGCTGTTTTGTAGAAAGAAAAAACATTTTTAAAGGAAATGCTGAGTTTTTTAAATGAAGTTCTCTTTTAAACTTGATCATCGTTAGTGCTTGTGAATCAATAGCCATTGAGGTTCTCTTGTGTTCCCCATTCTCCCTGCTTGTTACCTCAATGTGGGCTCTGTCTTCTGGAGAAGTTGCTCTCTGCGTCCTAGCAGCTGCAGGGACTTGCCTCAATGGATGCAGAGCAGCTGGCTCTGCCTCACAGCTTGGCAGCTGCTACTGCTTTTCACACCTACACCCAAACCCTATCTTTGTTAGAAATTTTATACAAACCCTACTTCCAGATTCATGCTCCAAGAAAGCAATGAAAAATTCTACAGACATATAATAGCCACATTAATATACTGTGTAACATACATACAAGCATAGTTGCTAGTAATGAGAGAAAGAGAACGAACTTGTTTGTCATCATTTGCCAGGGTGGCCTTGGGCAGCTGACTCATTTCACATCTCTTATATATATATCCTCAACTTTCAACCCAAGAGAACAGTAAGAGCCTCACAAGTGTTCTGTTGGGAGTATGACATGGAAAGCACTGGACATGTTCACAGCTGTTATAAGTAGATCTACACTTGGGTATATCTGAGGTGGCAGGTATATACCAGCAGCTGAGTGGGCTGGGGGAATGGAGGGTGGAGTGTGCACTGAGCAGGGGCTGGGGAAATGGTTGGCACGAGTTTCCCACCACAAAAGGTGAGGATGAGACCTTTTTGGAATGTTCTGATGTAACTGAGCACACATTGGAAGAGTATTTTTGCAGTGCTTAGATTCTGAGAGCATATTGTTGAAGAAAACGAATATCCCCAGTGATATAGGCTTATGTTCCAGTAGCTAGATTATGGTTGCTTGAATCTTTTACCGTAAACTATTTAGATGAAATGAATAAGAAAAAGGGTCGCTCTGGTTATCAAAGAGGAGAGGGGTCCATTTACCCCCACCCCTGGTGGATAAGACTCAGTACAGTTTCATCAGATGGAAGGCAGGGTGATTGATGATTGAAAGGAGCAGGGGAACAAGGGAAATTAAAGCCCAACAGGTGCGTGTGGACGTTTACAGCCCAGAAGGAGTACTGAGGTTCCTGACCAGGGCTCTGCAGCTCCTGTGAAGGTTGGTAAGGCTGGAGGCTAGTGGATTCATGTGCCGCTCATTGGTCATTATTTCTTGAAAGTCATGTGACAGGGCCACACAGAAGGAAGTTTCTGGAGACAGTGAGAATTTGCACTTGAAACCCACCCATGACATACATGTGATGTTACTTTTCACAAGCATGCAGCTTCATTATGCAGTAAGTTTTCTGACTCTAGGTCTTGCTAACTTTCATACTCTTGGTAAACCAAGACTTTGATCTTTAAGGTGTACCTTCACATTTCAACTCTATTGCGTCTCACATTGTCCTCTGTTTGATGTAAGCAATAATCATCCCACATAATTATAAACATTAAGACAGGGGTCATGTAATTATATTCTTTATATTATACAGTACTTGACACAGGTGAGCATAAAAAAATGACAGTGAGTGGACATGGGAGATAGACTGGTACATTGTTATGATGCTGTCGTGGTGGGAGCACAGAAGTTTGCTTGGTCCGTTTTTGCTTTTGGGTGGTGCCTGGATGTTGCCCGTGTCTTCAGTCCCATTGGAGCTTCATTCCATCAGGAAGATGCTCACTGTGTGCATTTCCACTAATATTTTAAAGATTCCCTAATTAGAGTTGCTCATGATCTGGGCTTCAGAGGTGACGTGGAAGGCGACACATCTGGGGGAAGTCATAGGTGAGGTGATGCCCATGCCGGTCATTGCACAGTGGTGCTCGGTAACTTATCCAGCCTGTAACTGACATTCCTGCTCTCTGTCGGTGATGAGGTCGGAGACTGAGAGAAGCAAGTCCAGACCACATGTGCACTTAAACTTTATTCCTTCAAGTTCACGATTGTATGTCAAATTTTTGGAAAATTGACATGGAAGCATTCAGAAGGTAATGTTGAAGAAATCGCTTTGAGTCGCTACTGTGGCTTTCTCAGTGCTCCTAGGGAAATGAGACTGAACTGATGTCCGTGCTACATGTTGCGATATCACATAGTTCTGAGGTTGAATTGCTTAAATAGTACTTTTTCCGTATACTGCTATGTTGAATCAACATCATATCTTTGCTAATTTCATCATTATCTAGTGCCCCCTTGTTGCCGTATCTTCTGAAAATGATCCCTGTGTAAGGGATCAAGTTGTAGGTAACATCACTTCAAGTTAGCATGTATCCTTTCTAGAGGCGTCTTTCCCCCAGATTGTTGAATATCTACTTGTGTGTTACATCTAACTTGATTTGCATGGTCTCACTGTGGCATATGCCTTTGCTTCATTATTTCCTTCATTAAGTATGAATCTTACAGTGTTATGCTTTAAAACCGAGTTACGAAACTATCAATAAATGAGTACCTAAAGTGAAACTTCACTGTGTTACTTTGTTTTGCTTGCTCAAACTTATTCATGGCTCCACTGGGTTTCCTATGCATCATTTATCTGACTTTTTTTTTTTATTAATAGTCTCTGTAATATAAAATGGCAGTCACATTAATTATGTGTAGCCAGTTTATTTTTCATTAAAAGGAGGCAGATCACCATTGTAACATTAAAAAGTCATTTTAAGTTATTTGATTACTCCAAAAGGAAATGAAAGTTAACTCTTAAGTATTTGACTTCATGGAACTAGTGATAGTTTGGATAATTCTGCATTCCAAATGCCAGTTTTTTTTTTTTATTTGTACCTTCGCATCACTAAAGCTTACTGTTTGCGTTCATAAAAATGTCAAAGATGGCTTTGAGTATGATGCGCTAACTAGTCTAATTCCAGCTTAATATTGTACCCATAAATGCCTATTCTGGTTATGACTTTTTAATTGTAGAACACTTAAATTTATAAACATTTTTCTTTACATGTTTCTTGAATTATTTGCAAAGCACTCAATATTTGTTATGTACGTTTGAAGATAAGAAAACAGTATTTGAGTTCATGTAAATGAATGGAACATAATCATTAGGAATGGAAAAATTGCTGCTAAAGAAGTCTGTTACTGTAATAGGAAAGCTGCTTTAGAACACAGGTGCTTCATAGCAGCCTGCAGAGGTAAGAAGCATGACCCCACCTGTAACCTACACAAAACTCGGCTTTAAATAAGTCAAGGGCCTAAGTCTTCACCCAGAAACCACCAAACTATTGGAGGGACACGTAGGTAGCACTCTCCAACAGAGAAGAATGGGGAAGAACTTCTTGAAAAAAGATGGTGAAGCACAGGTAGTCAAAGACAAAATAAACAAATGGGACTGCATCAAACTAATGCTTTTGTACAGCGAAGGAAACAATTAACAAAGTGTGAAGGCTACCAACAGAATGGCAGAAAGTCATTGCACACTACACAAGTGATAGGGGACTAATATCCAGAATTTACAAAGAGCTTCAGAAGCTCAGACAGCATAATAAACACCCTGTAAATAAATGCAGGAGGGAATGAACAGACATTTTTCGAAAGAATAAATTCAGGTAACCAACAGATGTATGAAAAAATGCTCAGGCTCCCTATCCATCAGAGAGATACAAATGAAAACCACATTGAGGTACCAGATTGTCCTGCATTTAAAACTGCACTAGTAACACCTACTGGTTTGGATGTGGGGAGAAAGCTACCCTCCTTCACTGCTGGTGGGAGCATACACTAGTACAACCACTGTGTAAGTCGGTATGATCTGTGCTTAGAGACCTGACAGTAAACCTGTCATATGACCCAGTTAGCCTGCTCTAATGAATATATCCAAAGGATATGAAAACTGCATATGAGAAGGGGATCTATAATCTTGTATTTACAGCAGCACGATCTACAATAGCAAAGACATGGAAACAGTCCAGATGCCCTCCAAAGAGGAGTGGTTAAAGTGACTGTGGTATCTGCTCTGTGGAATACTCCTCAGCCATTAAAAAGAATGAAATTATACCATCTGCATCCAAATGGTCCCAGCTAGAGAGCATTATGCTCAGTGAAATAAGTCAATACCAAAAGGGCAGATACCATATGTTCTCTCTGATAAAAGGCAATCTTAACTCAAATGATAATAACTCTTCCAATACCATTTGCTGCAAGTCATTGTTGTTGATATTTTAAATTTTCATTTCTACAAAATAGTTTATTTGCTCTTATTAAATTCTTCAGTGACTCATAGGCCATAAGGTAGCATTGTTTTCTCCAGGAATTTTTTTTTTTTTTGGTTTTTTGTTTCATTTCTTCATCGACACATTGGTCATGCAGTAGTATGTTGTTTAACTTCATGGCATTGTAAGTTTTTTTTCTTCCTGTTGATTTTGCTGTATGGCTATTCATTTAAGGGAATGCATAGTGACTGTAATAGACTATCATATCCAGATGCGAAGATACAATGCAGCATGCATCTCTTCTTCCCAACCAAAAATGGACTACCAGTGAAACTGTTACATATTTTGCCAATAGGATGTTGCACTGTCTGCTGTTGTCCATGCCTATAACATCAGGATATACTTAAATAGCAGAATGATGGACTTGTGAGTGTTTATGAAGGACTATATTATTGTTAAAATATGGATGAGATCAGTGGGTGGGGCTTTGAGGAGGGGTAAGGGAAATCACAGAGCCTAAGGAATTGTACCATAAAATAATAAAAAAATTAAAAGAACACAGGTGTTTGGAATACATTTGGATTGTGATAAGATAGAATGATCCAATATTTCTTATGCTACTTATTAAAATGGCTTATAGTCATAAATTCTTTTCTCTTGATCACATCTCTGTAAAATGTTTTCATCTTTCTTTCTTTTTTTTAAGATTTTATTATTGGAAAGCTGGATATACAGAGAGGAGGAGAGACAGAGAGGAAGATCTTCCATCCCATGATTCACTCCCCAAGTGAGCCACAACGGGCCGGTATGCACCGATCTAAAGCGGGGACCCAGGAACCTCTTCTGGGTCTCCCACACGGGTGCAGGGTCCCAATGCATTGGGCCATCCTCAACTGCTTTCCCAGGCCACAAGCAGGGAGCTGGATGGGAAGTGGAGCTGCCGGGATTAGAACCGGCGCCCATATGGGATCCCGGGGTTTTCAAGGCGAGGCCTTTTAGCCGCTAGGCCACGCCGCCGGGCCCATGTTTTCATCTTTTAAGTTACAAAATTGTTTTGAGAATTCAGATGTTAAATTTCAAAGAAGGTGTAATTTAGAAGCACAAACTTTGGAAATGTTAGATCTAGATTTTAAACTGAATATCCTTGAGAAAGAAGATACTTGAATTTGCCAAATACCTCTGCTTATTTACAAAAAATATTACCTGTTTAAATCAATGAGAATAGGTATTTCAAATACAAAAACTACATAAAGCAGGTCCGGCGGCGTGGCCTAGCGGCTAAGGTCCTCGCCTTGAAAGCCCCGGGATCCCATATGGGCGCCGGTTCTAATCCCGGCAGCTCCACTTCCCATCCAGCTCCCTGCTTGTGGCCTGGGAAAGCAGTCGAGGACGGCCCAATGCATTGGGACCCTGCACCCGTGTGGGAGACCCAGAAGAGGTTCCTGGTCCTGGCTTCAGATCGGCACAGCATCGGCCAGTTGCAGCTCACTTGTGGAGTGAATCATCGGATGGAAGATCTTCCTCTCTGTCTCTCCTCCTCTGTATATATCTGGCTGTAATGAAATGAATGAATCTAAAAAAAAAAAAAAACTAGATAAAGCCCTTCTTCGTACTCTAATAGAAGTTACGACAGGTTCATAGACTAAAACACACTGGTTCTCTGGAGAAACGGAACCAACAGACTATCTATCCATCTTTATAAGAGATTTTTAAGGAATTAACTCATTCATTGTGGAATCTGGAAAGTGTTAAACATGTAGGAGTTACTGATTGGGAGGCAAAAAATTCAGTAAGAATTGGTGATGGGTTAAGCTTGGGATTTGAAGTGAGCCAGAGGGCTGGGGAAAAATTATAGCTGTTCTGGGAAATATGTCTTTACTGTTTTGGATTTCAGCTGATCAGATGAGGTCCCTTCATATTGTAGAGGATAATTGTCTTAGGAAAAGTCAACGGTTGATAAATATTGATTATACCCACAACTGGTGTTTGTCCAAATAACTGGATGAAATAAGCTAGAAAAGAAATGTAAAGCCTCCAGACTGTAGAATGTGTTTGTTGCAATTAGGGCCATCCCAACACAAACACAAGGTGTTGGTTATTTGTGTTAAATATGTTGGGAATTGATTTTAGTCATTTGAGATGGGATCACTATAAACGGAAGTAAGTCACAGGTTAAAAATGGAAGTTCCCATGCTGCCCAGGAGTCTCTGGTGAGTGGGCCCCAAATGTGGCATACAGGGATTGCACGGCAGTGAAAGTGGATAAATGAACCTAAATTCCTTCAGAAGTGCTTCTGTGTCTTTGAAATTGATCTGGCTTAAATTGAATTCCCTTTAGGGGTCAGAATACCACCCCCCCCCCGCGCCTTACAGAAAGGCCCTTGGCACTGTCAAGTAAAAGCATGTCTCTCAAGTTAGTTCCTTGAATTATTCTATGAAGCCAAAATAATGGAGTGTATTCTCTAAGCAATTGCTGTGGCTGCCTCAGTTCCCAGGACTGTGGCAGCTGTGCAAGTGATGGACTCATGGCTAATTCAGCAACATCTCAGAGATGTTGTGTGGAGGGAACTGGTGGGGGCTTTCCACTCTGTATTTCCTATGCAGCAACTTAAGATACCTTAGCAAAGAAAATAACTCCGATACTGCATTTTTAAATGAGAGCCTAATGAAGTGCCATATGTTAACTGTTCTGAGTGTTCTTCCCTGACGCTTTCTGGGATTAATGCCATCTCTTGGGGAGATACGTGTTTTTATGAAATAAATATGTACCAGTTACTGAAGCCCTATACAGAAATGTTCTCAGACATTTGTGAGTTTCTGAAACTGGCTGTTAGCATTACAGACACTACTTAAAAAGGATGTGATCTGGAGTGTTACGTGTTGATTTGGCACCAAAATACAGCTTCCTTCTTTGTATAGTAAGTTTTCGATAGACAGGTTATTGCAGCAAACTAAAGACATGTGTGTACTTGTTAAAATTTTTCTAAAATAAGTCTCTGTACTTCTAAGAAACAGAGTTGGGACACTAGCACGTTGACATGACTCTATCTTCGTAGGCCATCATTCTGCAAAGACTTTAAGGAAATGATGTTCCTGAAAATTGATGGGGCATTGAATTCATGTGACTGTATGGAAGGGTTGAGAGAAGGTCCCCTAGAGAATTGCAGAGACTGACATTGAGCGTGACATTTGTACAGAAGGCTCATAGATTTCCATAGAGGTGCAGGCAGTTCCTCGAAATGATTGCAAGCTTCCAAGGGTACACCAAGGACTGTAGCTTCAGACCTGTTCTGCTGTGGGCTAGACCCGCAAAATGGCTGTCACCTGCCTACTGGATGAAGCAAAGTAATACTGGCTTCCAAGGCCATTTGGAAGATTTATTTGTGAATATTCCTGAGACTATTAGCCCATTCTTCATTATCATAAAAATGCCTATAGCAGATTAATTTTGTTAGGAAAAGAGGGCTATCTAGCCAGCCATTTTTGAGGTTGAAAGCATGGTGCCAGCTCTCGTGAGTCCCCTTTTGGTTCTGAGTGCCCTGGTTGACAATGTGCAAGAGAGATGACATTGTCAGACACCTGACAGGAAGCCAGGTCAGCAGGTGGTCTCCCTCTGGACTTTTTGGTCTAGTGACCAAAGGTTAAAAATACAATAATCCCTTTTGATATCCTACCAGGCCCTACTACAACATCTCCCAACACCGCCAGTCCGAAATCAAATTTCTGCACAAGAACTTTGAGATTAACCCACCTCCAAACCATGACCTGTATCTTGCTTAGGGGAATAAGTGAAGCTAAGAAGGATAGGCTCAAATTGGTGGCAATTGAGAGAGAAAAGCTCTGTTCCAAGGTGCATTCTCTCCTCTCCTTGGAGTTCTAGGTAAGACTTTGGCCTTGCTTACTTGCTCTGACCACTTTTTTGAGGGACTTAGATGAAGGGATTCCCTTGGATTAAGCAAAAAAAAAATGTTTGCATAGTAGCTTATAGGGGACTCAGTTTTAATTCTGTCTCCTTTATTCTTTGGAAAGCTGGGATTTGTGTGAATTTGGAATGACTGATTTTTTTTGCAAGACCATCCTGCTTTGACATTGTTCTAAACTGGAAGGGCAGAAGGATAACAAAGCATAGGACATTTTGCTTGCTTTTGAATCTGCTTTTACTGTGAGATAGTGGAAAATAAGCTTTCGTTTTCTTTCCTGCCTTAACACAGCAATTTATTGGGACATTGTCAGACTAATCAGAGAATCCAATCTTTGTCACAAGAGAAAACAAATCTTATTAACTTTCTTCTCTAGAGAGAGGCAATTTGATAAAAGGATATCAGGGCTTTGTTTTTCTGGCCAAAACCTTATCATTTGTTTAATACTTCTCTGCTACACACACCTGCAAACTGACGTTGCTGACTCTGAAATTGAAAAGGTGTACTTGGTTCTTAGATGGAAGTTTTGGATCCCATGATACAGGGCCTTCAGTCTCTTTTAAATATCCTCCCGGGAAGAAGGCAGCTACATAAAGCTAAGAATTTCAAGGATTATGGAATTTTGAAATAAGTAATTATTACTCCCCAAATTTTCTAAAATGTTACTTTTTTCTCTGTAGTATATTGGCTTTTTATCAACATTCAAATGATTGCGAGGTTGGTGGTTCTGTTTTTGTGTTTCGATTCTGCACTTCCGGCTCCCTCAAGATGTCTCTGCAGTTTCCACCTGAGTTCATATTTTAAGTGTAAATTGGAGTCTGAATTTTTGCTGGTTTTTGCTTCCCTTTGATTGATATATATATCGATCTCAATCTGATCTTGTGGAGACAATTAGTGTATTTATGAATTCTTTTCTGACAACAGATGGAAATGTCAAGCGGCAATAAGGGCGTTTGCGGAGACAGTGGTTGACTTGAGGGCTCATGTATTGGGACTAGAATATCAAATCCTGTTTCACAAGATCACAGAAAAATTGAAACCATGGCAGTTACAGTGAGAGGCAGGAAGGCTTTTGACATGATGTAGAGCTATATGTTGTGAAATAAGTTACATGATCTCCGGTTGATGGAGTGCTTGTGCTGCTCTGTCCCTCAGCCCTGTTGAAAATATTTAGTCTATCATTCTTCTAAGTTCCTATGGAAATATCTTTTGTACTTTCTGATTAAGACTGTGGCAGCTAGATTTTTATTGTCTTAAGTCTTCATGCTCTAAGGGAAATGAATGTTATGTTGACTCCCTACTTTAACTATAGGAAATTAAGTTTCAGTTCAAAAACTTACATTTTAATTTCAGGTAAAAATGTTGAATACTTTAGATAAAGTGATTTGAAGTAAACTTGTGACTTCCACCTGACTGTCTTACAAGTGCAAGCATGATTTGCTCATTTAGATATATGACTACCTTAGGCGATGGAAAGAATAGAGTGGAAGCAATTTTTTTAAACTGATAGTTGGAAGATAGCAAATTGGAAGTCATGTGAAATAGGATGGGGAAGATAGGAATAGAATGAGACTCTTCCACAATATGTGAGTAATGGAATGGAAAATTTTCTGTATCCCAGGAAAACATTTGCTTGGTTTTGGCAAGCAGTGAGGATTTGGTGGACTACCCTTGCAACTTAGTATGTAATGATGGTATCAGCAATTCCTTAGTATTCACATTGGAATGCCTGAGCACAAGGTGATTATGTGGACAGAATACTGACCTCATAGGACTGTTACTGTCCTGTGGATATTTGCTTCTGACATGAAAACTGTATCAGCATTTCTTTTGGGACGTGAGGACTAATCAAATACATGTTCCCAAATTCAGTAGAGATTGTGCACATTTAGCTTCCCAATCCAGTGGCAATTGTAGACCTTTGGTGCTAGGCATGCATGCCTTTGATCTTCATACTGTTCAACCATTCCTGGATCGCTGTACTGCTGAACATCCACAGCGGAAAAGGTCGTGGTGCCCTCTAAAAACATTGTTGGGTTTTAGATTAACTGCTTGCATCTTGACTATCTTCATATCACTCAATGGTGCCTGGTCAGTATTTTATAGCTGGCTCTCTAGAAAAGAAATTGTATGTAGTATGTACATGTGTATAAACACATTTTACTCACGTGCCATTTAGCACAGTTTTTAAATAACATGACACTGTTACACATTTGAAGGAATGCATTTGCACAAAACATACTTTCACTAAACTCTTGTATCTGTAATCAACCCATGATTGCAATAAATGCAGTTACAACATGAATGCTCGTTGGTACTTTTATTTAACTTAATGGGTTGACGAAAGTGAAACAGAAAGGGCATATTTCAGAATCACATTTTTCAATGATAAGATTAAGTACCTGAATTAGATGTGTTGAACACTGGTGGCGTATCTTGTTGATCCTTTAATTTGTGTTATTCATGGTATAATGATTAGAAACGTGATACATTTTAAGTTGATGTTCTTAACACTTTCCTCATGATTTCCTTAAGTCTAGAACAGAATTTGGCAAGCTTCTTAAAGGTTTTTATGGGAAAGAAAAGGGGGAGAGATGGAGAGGGCAGGGAAGAGGGAGAGAGATGACTTCTATTTTCTGGGTCGCTCCCCAAAGGACTGCAAGCCTGGGGCTGGGCCAGGCTGAAGTCGGGGATCATGAGCTCCTTCTGAGTCCTGTGATGTGGCAGGTCCCAAGTGCTTGGATTATATTTTTTGCTGCTGTTCTTGTATTGGACCAGATAATGACCTTATATTCTTTGCAGCCCTTCAACATTGTCCCTGTAGAGGATATACACAGCATGGCCAACCTTTGGCTGTGTTATAATAAAACTCATTTAAAACGTAAGCCATAGGGACACACTGAGTTTAGCTGTATAATTGATGAGAAAAGTAAACCCAGCTCTGTTGTGTTGATCAGTTTCTATGATGTAAAATTCTACGCTCAATGTTACAAACATGGGTTTGGGAAGTGATGGATAGCAATGTGTGCATGGTTAGGTAGTGTTTGCCGTCTCTTAGGAATGAGATTATGTATTTTGAATACTTATTGCTTTGGGTTTTAATATTACTGTCTTAATTATAGTCTTACAATTCAGTCTTTAATAAATGGTATATCCAGTAGTTCTAAAAACTTACAGTTGTTGCAAACTGATTTGGGCTAGTTGTATCACACAACTTCTGTTGGTGCTTCTGTCAGCATAATTTCATTATTTAATGCTCTAGTGACGAAGAAATTAGGAAGTAACCTCTTTATTCACTGCACAGATATTTCATTGATTCAGACATTGTGGCATCCTTCTCTTAATTCCTTTTGCTATTCATAGATACATTTCAGAAATTATTATTGAAAAAATATCAGTGCCTTCTGACGGTCCACATTGCTTAGCCTATGGACAAGTCTGTCATTCTGGTCAATTGATCACCAATGGCTGACTTCTGAACCCTTCTGTTTGAAATCCCACTGAAGGCCTCATGTCATGAATGATATTACTGCCAACATGAGCGAAGTGATTTCATCCATTCCGATGGCCACTTCCATATGTGTTCTTTGCATGTTTTGTGTCCTTTAGTTTCTCTCTTCAGTACAGTTTTAAATCTTCAGTAGACATCTTAACCTCCTTGCTTAGACTTCTTTCTAAGATGCTCTTGCTTGTTGGTTTGTTGGGAAAGGGTTGAAGTTAGTAATTATCTGAAAAAAAATTAACTGCTATTTTACAATACTGATGTTCTTATTTCTCAAATTTTAAAAACTTAAATTTTATTTTTCTCTTCTGACCAGGACTTGAAGTACTAAGTTGCATGAAGGTAGTCAAACTCATGGGAGATGCGCTGCAGCAGGTTCAGCTGCTTGGCATACCTGCAGCCTTTACTGTAGTGCTGGTTTCAGTTCCAGTCAGACCACTTCCGATCTTGCTTCCTATTCATGTGCCTGAGAAGGCAGTGGATGGTGGTCTGATCACTTGGGGACCCATGACTGAAATGAACCAGCAAATGGAAACAATCTCCCTCCCTTTCTACCTCTCCCATTCTCTTTCCCTTTCAGATAAAGAAATACTAAACTTAAAAAAGGATGAGTATACTTATTTTCTTATGTCAAGGCATGTTTCTTTTGTACCTAATTTATTTAGAGTTTTCATTATGAAGGATTTTTATCAAATGCTTTTTTCATATCTATCGATGGCCATATACATTTAACCCTTAAATTCATTTTTGTGGTAAATCGCTTTAACATGCTGAGCCATCCTGGTATTTTTGGGTGGAAACTGACTCGATCATGATAGGTAACATTTTTTACAGTGCTGATTCAGCTTGCATATAATTGAATGAGAATTCTTGCAAATGTTCATCAAGAATATGAGTCTTTAGCTTTCAGCTTTAAACATGGTTTACTGATTTTTTTTTTTACTTGAAATGGAAAGAGAAAGAAGGAGGGAGAGGAAGATCTTCCATGATTCATCCGTCTACCTATCCTTTCTTTCATCCGTCCATCCATCTGCCACTTACTGCTTCATTCGCCAGATGGCTACTAGGGCCATTTGGATAGGTTGAAACCAGGAGCAGAAACTGTCCCCAGATCTCCTCCATGGCTGGCAGGGACCCAAGTACTCAGGCTGTCACATGTTGTTTTCCCAGGTGGATTAGTAGGGAACTGTGTCAGAATTGTGGATGAAGCTGCACTTGTGACACCATGGCCCAAATCTGTGATACCTGCATCCAATATGAGCACCTGTTAGACATCTGACTGCTCCACTTCTTACCCAGCTTCCTGCTGATTGCTAAAGAAGGCAGTGGTGGATGGCTCAAGTGCTTGGGCCCTGGGCCACTCTCGTGGGAGACAAGAACTTAGTCTAAGGCTTTTTGCTTCAAGCCTGGCTCAGCCAAGGCTGTTGTAATTCAGGGGAAAAACTGGCAGATGGAAGACATTCTCTTTGTCCATCTTTTCCTCTGTCTCTGAATTCTAAACATTAAAAACTGGAGTAATCTGGATTTGAAACAACCATTTGAACGGGTATGTTGGCATGGCAAGCAGAAAATTAACTCAATGTGTCACAATGCTGCACCTTGTGGCTTGCCTTTGTTTTATTCTTGCCTGATTTGATCTCCAGGTAATGCTGGTCTCATTGATTTAGTCAAGAACATTTGTTTTTTGCTATTTAAACAACCTTCATAAATTATTTTTTGTTTTGTAAATAGTTGGAATTCAGAAATTAAGTCATATGGTCCTAGACTTTCTTATTGTTTGGAAAATTATATTCAATCTCACTAGTTATTAGTCTTCCTGGGTATTACATTTCTTTCCAGTTCCATATCGGCATGGTGTATATACAGGAGTTTGTACATTTCTTCTGGTGATTCGATCTATTGACATGTCCTTTTTGTCTTACTCTCCAGAAATGCTGTGCATTTTTCTGATATCAGTCATAACGACTCACCCTCATCTCTGACTTATTTGATTTTCCTTTTGTTGATATCGTGAAGTTGTCAGTGCCAACATTTTAAGAACATCTGTTCATTACTTTGTGCTTTTTTAGGTCTATCACTGCTAATATGGAATTACTGTTTATTTCCTTGTAGTTGGTGTTGGATTTCTTCTCTTTGTTTTCTGAGAATGTTTATTTTTATCTGCTTCAAAGACTGAGCAATGGTGAGAATAGTAACATGGTTCACTTTCTAAATGCCTGCAGTAGAGCTATTTAGAACTCTGTCTAGCACATGACATGAAAAGGGAGGAGCCCAACAGGAAGCGCCACCAACTGCTGCCTCCCAGGATGCATTGACAGGAAGCTGGATTGGAAGCAGAGCAGCTAGGATCAAAACAAAGACTGTGGCGTGGAATGTAGGCCTTCTAAACGGAGGATTAACTTGCTATGCTACATCACATGCCTGTTCTTGTTTTTCTGGTTTTGGTTCCTAGAAATGGAGCAATAGGTTGTTTGAAATCTGTATTGCATTTTCCTTCTGCTTATGCAGGCATTCATTGCTATAAAGTTGCTTCCTAATACAGCTATTGTTATATTTTCTAAGTTTTAATATGTTGCATTGTCACTTTAATTTGTTTAAAGAAGTTTTACATTTCATTTATTTGTTATTTGTATTAGGTGAGCAAATTTCATGTATATAAATACAGATTTAGGATCATAATGATGCTTCCCAACTTGCCCTCCCTACTGCCTGTGTTGTTCAGCTGTCTCTCATCCTCCTTCCTCTTTGTTTTTCCCTTAATTCGTTCTTTGAGCCATTGATTGTTTTGTGGTAAAGTGTTTAGTTAAATATTTACATAGTCATCGATGTTTTTCTTGTTTCTAACTTGCAGCATCATATTCAGGAAAAGGTTCAATCAGATTCATTTAAAATTTGAGATTTATTTTGCCTTTAAAAATTTTATTAATATACAGAGAACAGATTTGATGCATTCCATACAAGTCCGAGGAGACAGCCACACTTCACTCCCTGGATTCCTTCTCTGTACTCCCCTCACCTCCCTCCCCTCTTTGTCAATTTTGCAGACAGTTGACAGTTTTTTTCTTCCTGTATTTAGGGGAAGGGGCGTACTATGCGAGAGTCCATGCCCAGCCTCCCAACTGCCTCAGTACCCATGTCATCCCAGGGTCCCCATTGTGGAGCACGTTCTGAGAGTTCTGCCCAAGCAGTTTTGATAGTTCTGCGATGTTGTCGGTAGTGCCACTGAACAGATGAGGAAATCCTTCCAAGGTCACTTGGCTGACATAGTCTACCTCACAGTCTCCATTTGCCAGGAACTTTGGCTGTCAAGCTTCACTGGGATAGTTGATCAATCTGTTCCCAAACTGGCCCTGCCCCCAGCTTTGGATCCTGTGCTTGCCAGCATGTGCAGAGGGCTGGGCTGGTCTGTCCCACAGCCAGTTTGGATCTTGTATACTTTTTTAAGCTTTTACAATTTACCTAAAGGAAACACATTTCACGTATTTCATACATGGAGTTTTAAGAGCTAATGATATTATCTTCCTTCGGACCTGCCCTCTTTCAGGTCATCCTGTTCATCTTGCTTTTGTTTGTTTTTATAATGACACACTTTGAATTTCTTCATGGTTAAGTGATTTTGTGTATTAGTGTGCTGCTTTGTTTTCTTATTTATTTTTGCTAATTACATTACGGATTATTGCTTTTCGCTTACATCATTGGGCATTGAAGCCTAACTCAACCCAACCAACTCCACCCTCCAGCTCACATTCATGCCCGTGGATGCCACCACTTACCCAGCCAGGTAAGCTCAGCAGGGGGAGTAGTGGGCACTCCTCTGCTGGGCCACTGTTCCTGCTGGTTAGAGTGAGGTATGTGTGTGTGTGTTTTAAGATTTAGTTATTTTTATTGCAAAATCAGATACAGAGAAGGAGAGACAGAGACAAAAATCTTCCTTCTGTTAATTCACTCCCCCAAGTGGCTGCAACAGCCGGAGCTGAGTAAATCTGAAGTTAGGAACCCAGAGCTTCTTCCAAGGGTGCAGGGTTCTAAGGCTTTTGGTCTGTCCTTGACCGCCTTCTCAGGCTACAAGCAGGAAGCTGGATGGGAAGCGGGGCCTCCAGGATTAGAATTCGTACCCTAATGTTATCCCGGCGTGTGCAAGGGGTGGACGTTAGCCACTGGTTACTGTGCTGGCCTGAGATGTGTTTTTGAGTTACATCTGATGTATTTTTTCTAACATTCCATGTGCTGCTGAGCAAAATGTAGCTGTGGGTTGGAATGTTTTGTGTGTTGATCCGAATGTTCTAGGATGGGATGAAATGTTACAGTTCCCCACTGGGATTTTTTTTTTTTGCTAATATTTATTTTACAAAATGTGGGTGTTTTAGGATTGGATGTGTACATATGTATTCTTTTGCTACAATGAACCCTTTATATCCTTACACAATGGCCTTTTTTTTTCTGCTTCAGATTTAAAATCAATTTTATCTGATTTAAGTATTGGCACTTCTGCTTTCTTTTAGATTCTGTTTGTGTGAAAGATCTTAATTACCTTACTTTCAGTCAATATGTATCTTTATAGATAATGTTCTGTATGCAACATGCATTTTTGAAATCCATTTGTTTACTCCAAGTGTATTGGATATTGTAATCCATTATCCTTAATTTAACCTGTGTTAATTTAGGCTGTGTCTTTTTTTTAAAGATTTATTTTTATTGGTAAGTCAGATATACAGAGAGGAGGAGAGACAATGAGAAAGATCTTCCGTCCGATGATTCACTCCCCAAATGAGCTGCAACGGGCTGGTGCGCGCCGATCCAATGCCGGGAACCAGGAACCTTTTCCGGGTCTCCCACACGGGTGCAGGGTCCCAAAGCTTTGGGCTGTCCTCGACTGCTTTCCCAGGCCACAAGCAGGGAGCTGGATGGGAAGTGGAGCTTCCGGGATTAGAACCGGCGCCTATTTGGGATCCTGGTGTGTTCAAGGCGAGGACTTTAGCCGCCAGGCCACCATGCTGGGCCCTAGGCTGTGTCTTAATACTGCCAATTTGATACCACTCTTTAGCACTAGATTAGCTCTTCTGTTTTTAATTTTGTTTTTCACTTTTAAAATTTACATAAAGGAAACACATTTTTTTAGTGCCAATTTTAAATTTTATTTGACATTGCATTTTCCACTTACATATAGTGCATTGAAAATGCAGTGTTACTGCCTTTCCCTGTGCACATGTTCCATATTCAAGTATTGAGAATGCCCAGTCATTTACTATAGCAGCCGAACTTTAAAACTACCAGAATGTGCTACAAATTTGGGTCCTTCCATCTTTTATTGTGTGGAACAATGCTGCATCTACACCGGGGTTGGCTTAATCCACCTCCTCAGTGGTGGGCCCTGAGGAAGCACCCCCAGAAAGAGGAGCTCCTCCTCCAGGGAAGCCCCCTGGCATCCCCCCGGCATCCCCCCGGCATCCCCCCTGGCATCCCCCCGGCACGCCCCTGCACTCTGGTACAGCTTGGGGTTGTAGACTTTCATACATGGAGTTTTAGGAGCTAACGATATTTCCTTCCTTCTGACCTGCCCTCTTTCAGGCCGTCCTCCTCCTCATCTTACTTTCCTTTGTTTTCATAATGACACACTTTGAATTTCTTCATGGTTAAGTGATTTTATTTATTAGTGTGCTGCTTTGTTTTCTCATTTATTTTTGCTAATTACATTATGGACCGTTGCATTGTGCTTACCAGGAGGCTCAAAGTCATCTTTGATTTTAATAAGTTTCTGAAATGACAATCTAGAGATAAAAACAAGGGACAAGAAATACTAACAAAGAACTCTACATTGCTATTCCATTCTTCCCTGTATTCTGAATTGTTAGTGGCACATGGTACATTTCTCTAAATTGTCTATCTCTTAAGATAGTAATATTATACTTTGTCTTACTCTTCATACTAAAGCTGATTGTTTTGCGTATCTTGTTCATAGTGTCAGGTCATTCCTAGTGTTCACATTCATTTTCCACCTGCTATCTTTTCACTCATTTTGTTCAGTCACAACAATTCTCTTCAGATTTTTAACATAAATTCTATTTGTGTAATGTCTCCTTGTTACAATTATGAAGGACTATATTATAATACAAGAGAAGTCAGTGGGAAAAGGATGGTGAAGTCCCAGAGCCTTTAGAATAGTATCATAACATGAATTATTCATTTAAAAAAATAATATGGGGCCAGCATGGTGGCTTAGCAACTACAGTCCTCGCCTTGCACGTGCCAGGATCCCGTATGGGCACCAGCCCTAATTCTGGCAGCCCCATTTCCCATCCAGCTCCCTGCTTATGGCCTGGGAAAGCAATCAAGGACAGCCCAAAGGTTTGGGATCCTGCACCCATGTGGGAGATCCAGAAGAAGCTCCTGGCTCCTGGCTTCGGATCAGTTCAGCTCTGACTGTTGTGGTCACTTGGGGACTGAATTAGTGGAGGGAAGATCTTTGTCTCAGTCTCTCCTCTTCTCTATCTGACTTTACAATAAAAATAAAAAATCTTTAAAAATGGAATTATTTCTGTATTCTCTTGAAATTTGTTGTAAGAGCTATTTTAAATTCTTTATTGGAGGACTTTGAAAATGCCAGTTCCTCAGAGACCAGGTTATGGTTTTTTTTTTTTTTTTTTTTTTTTTTAGCAGCAACCTGTTTCCCTGTGAAATCTTGCTAATTTTTTTATGTGAGATGTTGAACATTGAAGTGCTACTTTTTTCAAGTCACCATCTCATTTCGATTTTCATTGTCCTCCTTGAAATTCAAAGTGATCCAATCTTTGATCCTGTGGATGCTTCTGGCATTTTATCATTACAAGGTGTCATGAGTAGAGATGCTTGTTTATTCTAGATATTTGTACATCTCTGAAGTGTCTGCAAATGAGCAGGTGATGTGTTGTTTGAGCATACACTACAGGGTGTTTAAAAAGGAGTCATTTCTACGGTCACCTCCCTGGACCGGGGCAGGTTCAGATGCCCAGCCCTGTGGTCACCAATGTTCCAGTGCTAGATCACACCCTGAATGCACAAAAGAGGAATAGAACCAAATCTACCTTGCTCTGTGTTGCCTGTTGCTGAAATGGATTCATTTTCCAAAGCAGCAGAAACCAGGCGCAGACAATGAGGGCTGAGAAGTAAGCGCCATCACACACCAAGTACACAGAACCCACCTGACACCCAGCGCCTCCAGCGTTCTGCCGGTAATAGCTGCCTGGCTCCTACAGCTCTTCTGAAAGGAACCTGGGGGGTGGAGGGGGTGAGCGCATGTCCAAAGACAAAGGACAGGATGTTTGTGAGCCACTATCTTGGTGTCCTTTTACTACTTACTGTTTTAGAAATGTTACTGGATATTTGTTCAAATATGAAAGTCGGCAAGGGAAACAAACTGGTTAAACTAAGCTAGAAGCATAGAGTAACTAAGGGAAATGACAGTTACTCCTTTAGGTAGGGTGTGTTACCATGCAGGGTGTTGTCTCCATGACAACTGGCAGAAAAGTCAAATGATTACCAAAAAAAATCTGTTGAGATATTAGAGAATATCCAAGTTCATGATAACCAGAGGGGCAAAGAGTCTATAAAATGAGGATGGTTATGATTTGATGGGATATTTCATAGCCATCAAGAGATGGCCAAGAGGCTTTACCTTCAGATTCATGACTTTGGGGCTTCAGAAACCTACCACACAGAGCTGACTGACAATTGGATGGTGCAGAGGTGCAAGCAAAGAGAATTGTAGAGGAGATATTAACATTATCTCAAAGAATCTTTAGATAATGACAACATTTGTAAATTTTTAAAAATCATGTAGGTGCAAAATACAAAACTTGGAAGATACAAAAATATTAGTCAACAGCAAGAAAACTCAAATTTAAAATGAGTGTGCTTGAAAATGCAAAGCATTTAAAAAGTGCTTTATGAAAATTGCAAAATTTTCTTATCAAAATTTCTGCAATGCAAGTAAAATGCTTCTATTGCAAGAAAATTAACACATGGAACTAAATAAAAAGAATAAATGGCATTGCTATTTTATTGAGGAATTTGGGGAAAATGCACCACACCATGAAAAAGAGGAACAGATCATATGTGTGTTAGAATACTATTTTAAGAATGTAATGACACTTCCCCTCTCACGTCCATCTTCCCTCTAGTTTTTAAAGTAGATTTAAAACTAAATAAATATATACAAAGGAACATTGAGAGACTTTGTGCTGTAACAATAGAACAGATTAGCTGTCTAAGTTTGTATAAGACAAAGCTCAAGAAAAGGAATATTTTCATAAAACCAAAACATTAAAGCAGAATAAAAAAATATTAGCTCTACAGCTATAAATTCTTTAGCATACAACTTGTACCAAAATCTAAGAAACAAATAGTCCATATAATACATGATGAGGCAGAAATATAAACAAACTTTCCCAACTCAATGTATATGTTGTTTCCATTAGCCCAAAACTTACTTAGGAATGAAAACAGTGATTAACTGTTTGTCACTTGCAAACTTGAATACAAAATTTTGAGCTCTATCTGTTGTAATTTCTTCATTTTCATGTTTAATTTTTGAGTCTTAGTGTTCGCCAATTTTGTTTTTTTGAAAAATGTTTTGACGACTGTGGTTTGCCAATATTGCGGTAACGTCACTCTAGCACTGCTCTTTCATATGTAATTGGGAACTACTCTTTCCCAGTTCATATTTAGTGGGGAACTAGTATCAATTGATTTTCTTCACATTGAGAGGCAGAATAAAACTGGCTCTATATTCCACAAGGTCAATTCAGAATAAAAAAGCAAAAAAGAAAAAGATAACTTGGAGGAAAAACACATCCCTAAAATTTGCTTGATATATTTGACAACTTATGAAATCCAACTTTTTTTTCTTAAAAAAATATCAAGCATTCCTGTATTCCAGCGTAATAATCAATTCTTGCTCTATTCCAGCAAAAATTGTATGTAGAACATACTGTGAAACAGTAAACTAAAACTCCGATCACTTCTCTTCCTTGGAAGTTAAAACTATGTGTCAGACTCTTGGCCTGGTTGCTTAATTCTTAGTGGAATCTAGGAAATATTATAGCAAGCTGCCCATGAAATGGAGCAGGAAGCTGTTGTAAGGTTGGATAGGTGAATGGATGGTGACATCTGGTTCAATTGGACCTAGCCATGAGTTGTGAATGTGATATGATTCTTCCATTGACAAAGAGCTGTCATATAAACAGATTTCCTCAAATCTTAAGATCTTTTTATTTTGGCCATGTTTGGCTTGTCAGCAGCACAGAACTTGTCTCAGGGACAGTAACACACTTTGTAAGCTCCCTTTGAAGATATTTGCCGGAGACCAGCTCCAGCTGAGTCCGGAGCTCGAGAAGGGTGCGTGGATGAGGCGCGAAGAGAGAAAGAAAGGAGAGACGGACCACTAGGATTCCTTGATCATTGTGGACCCCGCGAGAAAGCTGTCCGCTTTATTTATACAGAAGCAGTACAAAGTTTTCTTCTAGGGGCATTTTGACATAGCTTCAGGGGGGCACAATTTACAACTTCTTGAGAAATGATTGAGGAAGGATTCCACATTCCTTGCTTATCTTGGCTTGCCAGTCTTCATCTGCTCTCCTCAGGTCTGGGCTATAACCTAGGCGCCGCCTGTGACAACCAGACCCCTACCTTGAATTACGTATGAGTTAAAAGGTCTGGGGCCTTGGTGTATGGGGATCGGGGTTATTGACATTAGTTGGCCATTAGGTCTGTAAGCTCACACAGTCTGTTAACCAAACAAGTAAAGCAAGGGTTATAATGGTGGAAAGAATTGCAGTTAGCAATGAGCTAAGTTACTCTATTTAAGTTTCAACTCTACAATGGATAAGTGAGTGTTTCCAAAGACAATTCTACAAATTATTTCACAAGGCATTATCCATTCCAACATTGCAGCCAAGAATTTCTCAGTAGACAACACATCTTATGCAGTAATACACTCCTAATACAATTCTTATTCTACAACTTATCTATCACTAAATGGGAGAAATACATCAAGAGAGAAAAAACATGAAAATTTAAGACAAAAAGTTTTAAACATTACACTCCTCTACAACTAAAGGCTCTACAACTTCATAAGTGAGCAAACAATGAAAACTATATCTTCATGATATTAATGAAATCACCCTGTATTTCCTCTAGCTAAAAAATTATAAAAACAGCTAAAGCAACTATATTTTCTATGTTCTAAAGAGTTGCAAGGACAGGCTAACCCTTAAGGTCACAGTAACTATATTTTTTGCCTTAGCAGGATAGCTTTTAGGGTCATAGTAACAAGATAGCTTTTAGGGTCCCAGTAGCTATATTTTTTGTCATGGCAGTTTTAACCCATCATTTCCATTAGTTTGTAAAAGTCTTATCAAACCATTTCCCAGAAAGCATGCTGAATGTCTGGGCCAGATTTTATGGCAATGGGTAGGCACACAATAAGGTGTCCAGAAACAGCATGGGGTTAATCATACTCCTGTGTGCAGTTAAAGGCCCACTCACCAAGACATTATCAGTAACATTAACTCTCAAGTTCATGTTGGTTGCAAAAGTCATCTCACAGGGGCAAACAATGCCTCAATAGATTACGAAATTCTTAGTGGGGTGGTTGAGTGTCCATGTGAAAAGGGCTGAAACTGTGTCAAGGTGGTCAGAGAGAAATCTGCCAGGCCCTGCCAAAGAGCTGGAAGCTCCCCCGGGCCCTGCCAAGCAGGGGAGCTGTTCTCTTCACACCTTTGCATTATTCACACCCACTGCACGGACCCCAGCAGATATTCTCCTGTTTAAGGATCAAAACAGCTAGAGAGAATTTTATTGTTTGAAAGTAAGATATCTGGATAATTTAGTAACAGATATTAGTTTTATAAGATTTATAAAATTATTTTGTGGTTTCAAAAAGTTGAGCTCTTTGAAATACTTTCCGTGTTCATGGTTAGACATCAATGTTGTAAAACTGTTCTCCCACAGTCGAAACAGCTTTTCAGATCCTGACAAAAGTGTAATCAAAGCCGTGATTTAAAAACAAATGAACAGGACAGCTTTTATTAGATATTAATACATTCCAAAACGCTATTTTCTCCCAAAGTTTGATATATCAATACAGGCATAGAAAATTGACTAACATCAAGATTTATAGGAAATGAATATTACAGATATTCTTTCTTCAGAGAAGCAGTTTTGATACTTCCAAAATCTAGAACTTCCATAGCTATTCCTTCCAAGATGACCAAGAGAAATGTCTACCAATGTTTACTATAGCTTGATTATTAGGGTATGGTACAACCTAAACTGTGGCAAATGCTTTTCTATTATATTTTCCTTTGGAAATATGTTTCATTTGTAAGAATAAGTATTTTTTTCTTTACTGAGTGTGAGTTTCCAGCAGGTAGGGAAAGAAAGATTTCTTTTCATTGTAGTAGATGCTTATCTAATTTTCCCAAATTATTACAGTACTTGATAAAATATTACAACTTAATAATTTTTATTAATCTTACGCTGACTCAAGCTGAACTGAACAGGACATAGGAAAACACATAGGTTATTGTAATTCTTATAATTAAGAAAAAAGAAGGCTTATAATTCTGAGAATTTAGCCAGATGGGCTACTTATAAATTAAATGTGTGTGTTTAATTAGCATTTTTCATAGCTTTTTTTTAAAAAAATTACATTGTTATATGGAAGTCAGAGTTACAGAGAGAAAGACAAAGGTTTCCTACCCTGGTTCCTTCCCAACCAGGAAGTGGACCTTTTTTCAGGTCAGCAATGTGGGTACGGGGGCCCAAGACATTGAGCCAGCCTCTGTTTACCTTCTCAGGCTATAAGGAAGGAGTTGGATCAGAAGTGGAGCAGCCAGGATATGAATTGACAGCCGTATGGGATACCAGCAATGCATGCAGAAGCTAAGCCTACTGCTTTATGGTGCAGCCCCTTGAATAGTTATTTGAAAAGGCAAAATGGGAGTGGGGAACAAGTGGTGATAGAATAAGAGACGGGGAGAAAGATGCTCCATCCGTTAGTTTACTCCTCAAATGACCATAATAGTTGGGACTGCGTCATGTTGAAGCCTGGAGCTAGAAACTGTACCTCATGAGTCTCAGGGATTCCATGTTCCTGAACAATTTATAGCTACCTTCCCAGGCAAATTAGTATGGAGTGGGGTTGCAGGTGGAGCAGTTGAAACTCAAACTGATGTTCTGATACAGGATGCTGAAATTGCGGGTGGCAGCTTAGCTCACTTCCCCACAATGTTGGTGCCATGACTTTCTTTTAAGGTGGCAGAATGTCTAGGAGATACTCATGGGTGCAACCATTACATGAAGTGGAGGGGCCTAAATCCAGAAACCAGAACACAGCCTGAAGATACTGGTCTGTCTATAATTGGTCTCGCAAATCAGGAAACCACTGCTTTTTGGCAGGAAGTGGGTGGGGCCTTGTCTATGGCCAAACGATTTTTAGGTCAGTACTTTAGCACTGGGTAGAGCTAGAAAAGCAACGATTACTAAACTTTAGTCAATTGTTGATGGAGAAATTGAGCTAAATAGTTATGACTTAGACAAATTGGCTGATGATTGAAACCAATTTTGATCTTGGATCAGCTTTGTGTTTTTTTTTTTCTACAGCAATCAAATAAAACATCCAGTTAAACAAATGTAGCTTGATTCATATTCTTAACAGAATCATTAAGTCATGGATACAATCCTAAAGTACAAGGGTTCTGGAATAAGGGCAAGTAGTTTAAATCCTGGAATTTTCACTGATGCATCTTTTAATGGGCAGAGGGATTCCCTATGACAACATAGGATGAAATTACGTAATAGACAGTGTTAAGCAGAATATTGTTCAGCTGTCTTTTTGGAAGAAATGAGATTTCAAAAAACATAGGTTCACAAGGAATTTGGTTTGTTTTTCAACATTTTATCTTCTTTAGATAAGGCATAAACAGTTAAAGAACTTGGGCACAAAACTTAACCCCCTTATCTCAGGTTTCACTTGAAATCAGAAACTCAGAAAGCAAGGGGTGTGCGTGGAAAGATGGAGGAGGAACCTAACACTCCTCAGAGGAGAGTTTTGCATGGTAGTTGCTTTCAGGTGGATAATCCTTGGGCTGCACTCCAGCAAGGCAAGAACAAGTAGAATATAAGTAGTTTTACCTTCCAAGTAATGCAATTTGTTGTAGAACTTTGAAATTCAAGGTCATCAATTGTATTAGATGTTGGCATTCCTTTTGTATAGGATATTTTTTTCTAGGTGAGGAATGTATGAAAATCAAATACTTAAGCAGTTATCCAGTACCTGTTGTGGGACTGGCCAAGTTTCCAAAGCTAAGCAGTCAAATGAAGCAGCATTTTTCAATCAGTTCATTGCTTCAGACCAAGAATTTGGAAATTGCATCAGAATAGAAAAGTGTATTGGGTTAGGAAGAGCAAAGACTGTTGACGACTAAAGTGTACTTCTTGTGAATTAATTCTCTGCTAGTTGCCATTGGATCATTTATTTGTTTTATTTTTCTCATGCATAAAAGAAGCCTATCAGTATCTCTTTGATTTGTTGTGACACCTAAATGAATTAACAAGCATAAAGGCTGTATGTCACAGAGATGTTGATCTGGGCTTGTCAAGTCTTGGTTTGCATGTAGAATTATGAGGACTTTGTCCAAATGAGTATCCTAACCCCGCAGATCTGGGATTGGCCTGCTGTTCTGCAACAAAGCTCCCAAAGGGTTGATGGAAACCCCTGATTTGCAGATCACACTTTGAGTAGCAGAGAGCATGAGCTGAATCATGGTTCTGCTGCTTGCTAACCTTGGGGTTTTCTGTACATTCCTCATTTGTGTCTCTATCACTGCCTCTTAAAAAGTATACTCTTAATTTTTCCTACTTCAAAGGATTGGCTTATAATTAAATGTTCTATTTATAAATTTAGAATGGCACCCAGTACACATTAGTTTGTTGGTGATACTATTTTTGTAGGATGATGGTGGATATCTTCGCTGGTGCACTTATCCCGTTTAAGTACCCAACATGTATGTCAGTCAGAATAGGCATAGTGATAACACCAATTGAAACATTCCTTCTGAAAATATGATTGATCTTACCTTGTGGACTAATATAAGTAAGTAATATAAGTAATGTATAAGTAGTGTAAGTAATACTTACATCAAAGAGACCTAAGTGCTTTTCTTTTAATATGTGAGACAGGGAAAAGTTTTGGCACAATACATGTGTTTCAGAATCTGGTTTTTAAGAGTCAAAGAGACTATGTGTGCTCCCATTCACTGATGCATTGCCCAAATGTCTGCAACAGCCAAGAGGCCAAAAGTTGGAATCCAGGAATTCAACCCAAAACCCCCTATGAGGATGGCGGAAACCCTATTACTGATGGTCCCAGAGTTCACATTAGGAGGAAGTTAGAATCATGAGCTGGAAGCAGGAATCCTGGACACAATGATGTGGGGTGATAAAATGCTTCCTGGAATTTTTCCTAGCAGGTCTAGTATCTGAAAGTGGCCATTTTGTTACCGTACCTATTTTACATGTGGAGAATGAAGGGGATAGCTGAAGTAATCAATCATTCATGTAAACAGAATTTGAACTGGTCAGCCTGATTTTCAGGCAGTCATATTCTCTTATTGCTAATCATCATTGTCTGTAATTTAGTCCTTTGATTCTGAGTCCTCATCTATAAACAGCAGTTTCATAATCTATATTGTTTTCACATGTGAACGTGTCCATAGATCATCAAATCAATATTTTTCTTTTTGAAAAGTCACATGACTGCTATGCATCTGCCTTTACATATTTATCTCTTTATGCTATTTATACTGAAGTTATCTGTACAAAAATGGCTCAACTTTCAGAGTACCGTAAACACTGGCTCCTGTGTCTGGAAGGAGTAGGACTAGATCCTGAAGGTACGGGGTTATCAAGTGATGAGAGCTTCTTAGAGGCATCTAGAGAGGCTTCTAACACCTTGACCATGACACATGCTTCTGGAGTATCGGAATGATGACACCAAAAGGCCTAGAGAAAGCTCCAGTCACGATACTCTTAGCTGGAATTGCGTTTATCCATGCTGGAAGAAACAAGTGAATGCTTCAAGGCAGTGGGGTCAGCTCAGGTGAGGCTTCGAAAACCGACATGAGCTGAAGAAACCAGATTCCTCAAAAAGCTTAAGATCTGAACATGGGCACAAATACCATTTCGAAATGTGTCATGAACCTAAATGTGAAATGTAAAGCTATAGGTTTCTTAGAATATACAGTAGAATAAAATCTGCATGGCCTTGGCCATATAGATACAACACGAAAGACACAATATGTGAAAGAAATAAGTAATACTTTAGATTTCATGAAGATAAAGTTCTTTGAAAGAGACTAAGAGCTAAGCAAAGATACTAAGCCTTCCTGGATCATTTTCCTTAGATTCGTTTTGGTCATACCATGTGATGTAATCACAATGGTAAAATCTAAACCATTAAATTGCAGGGCTCCTGTGAATGTATATTGTAAAGAAGGAAAATATTAAGATTTTGCAAAAATCCCACCTGCCACAGGAATGAAAGAGGTAATGACCAAAATGCCTTGTTCGATTTTCTTATCAGTTTAAAAAGGCAGCATAAAGACAGTGTTTAAGATGACTTTACGTAAATTGGGTTTTTTTCCAACTTGACCTATTTTGTGCTTCAAGAAACCTATTTTTATAAAGTCACTATTAAAGGTTCCAGCAAAATTGAATGGCATGGAAAGGAGTAACCTATTAGTTCAAGATACTCTATCACCAGTTTGGCACTCTAGGCCTCATTTAATTTGCAGGTGGCTACATTTCTGAAAATTGACTTTTCTGTAATTGTCTAAGTTGCCTGGTACTGTCCCTTTAGGCTGTCTTATGAATCTAATTATTCTTAATAGCCATGTTATTTTCCTGTATCAAGCAATATTGAGTTTAGCTCACCATTCTTTTATGTTTATGGCAACTAAATGTTCATCTTAGAAATTGTGTATTTTTGCATCCATTTTGACATGACCTCAACTAGCAAAATTAGCAATTCTATAAGTTTTAGAGAAAATAAATACTGAATACTAGTGAGTGAGCAAATATTTAAGATCATAAGAATTAATATAGGGATGGCAGTCACATGGTGGTTAGTGACATGTGAGAAGAATGCCAAGTACCACCATTGATCTCTGCAATTGAATTGGTTAATAGTACTTGTTACAAATCCTTCATCTTCTTCAATGTGATATTTAAATTCTATGCATAAAGCTACTGCCAGCATGATCATAAATAATCAGAACTGTATTTTTCACACAAGTGCAAGTAGCAGGAATCAGTGAAACGTGGAACAAACCATTTTTTAAAGATTTATTTATTTTTAGAAAGTTAGATACACAATAGGAGAGACAGAGGAAGATCTTGCATCTGATGATTCACTCCCCAAGTGGCCGCAAAGGCCAGAGCTGAGTTGATCTGAAGCCCAGAGCCCAGAGTCTCCTCCAGGACTCCCATGTGAACGTAGGGTCCCAAAACCCCAGGCCATCCTCAGCTGCTTTCCCACGCCACAAACAGGGAGCCAGATTAAAAGCTGGGCTGCCAGAATTAGAACTGGCACCAATATGGGATCTTGGTGCAAGCAAAGCTAGGACCCTATCCACTAAGCTACTGTGCAGGGCCCAGAAAAAAATTTTTTTAAACTTGATTGCTAATGCTTGGTGTTTCTGCAGGTATTCTATTACAGAACAGGAACGGAGCATTTTGAAAATTTTCATTGTAATTAAGCCTTTTCTTCACCAAATAAATACTTGCATAGAAGCCAAAACAAATAAAAACAACGAATATCAATGCAATGAGTAATAAGCAATTTAAAAAGTCAAAGTATGACTGGAGTACATGAATGGGTAGTTGCAAGCTGGTGGTGACAGTAGTTGGCTTTTCATTATAGCACAGTCTTATTCTTTGGATGAGTTACTGACTTTCATAACAGACCAACATTTCCACCAGATGTATCGTTTGTTCACCATTACAGAGCGTTAGCTAGCTTCCGCCATTGTAATAAATGTTCAGTAAGTGTATGCTTAGAAACTAACCAAGGAAAATGCAGTAAAAGATTAGCCTCCATTCATATAATACATATTACAAGGAAATGTTACTATTCAAGATTAAAAAATATTGAAACTAATTGTTTATCAAGTTATATAACAGAAGCCATTTTTACTCATTTCAGGTCAATTTGGACAAGCTAAGCACAATTAAAGCTGAGGAAATTCACTGAACAAAAATGCCTTCTGGCACAAGAAGGCCTATATATATATATATATATATATATATATATATATATATATATATTGCAAAATGCTATGAACAAGGTGACAATTATGTCACAGCTGCATAAAATACATGACAATAAGTGCAATTACAAATTTTTTCATATCACTAACAAGCTGAATTATTAGGTGTTATAATTTAGAGTTATCACAATCGAAAGTATTCAAATTATATATGCACTTAATGTATACTCATGAAAATGTGTATTTGAACATTTAAATGCATGGAAATTTGGTTAAGGTTTGCTTATCAAAATAAGTGGATCCCAAGTTACACATGAGATAGAACATGATTCTATGTTTTAAATTTATAAATTTTTAAATTTATAAGAAATGTATTTAGTAAAGCTCTATACTTAAAACATTATAAAATACAATTACCGTATACGACATACCCCAATCTCCATACCCAACTATAATTAATGTTGTAAGTAAATATGATAACATTTGTTTTATTTTGGGAAGTGTTATGAAGGTCTACACCTTTTGTTCCTCGTGCAGTGGTTGGTGATTTAAATTTTTTAGTTACAATTGCACTTTGTGACTTATAAAATGTGTTTTATTTCCAAGAACAGCAGAGTAGCTCTTTCCTTGTTAGTGGAGTGAAAATTGGTTAGAAGAAGATGGAAAAGCTAATTCATCCAGACTGTGAGTGCAGGGTTAAGATCCAAGAACCCCAGCCAGAAACAGTAAGGAAATTGAAAATACTGGAAAGAGCTGGCAGTAGCTTCCTGGTCCACAGACAGGAGTGGTTCATATCCCACTGATTTAGACAAAAATAGAAAACCTCTCGTGTATCCCACTGAAACGGAAAACGAAACCTCACATCTTTGGAGAAAAGCTTAACTTATTATTCAGTGATTCTGCCTCCTGAATCCATGGGAGCCAGGCTACAACAGTAAAATAACATACCCCACATGAAGAAAGCAACAAATCCATGACTTCATTACATATTATAAAATAACTTCTTATTCTCCAGGAGGAGGTCTGAGAATACATACTGTAAGATGTTATTCATGTGTCTAATGTAACTTAATATTTATGGTTTTGAAAAGCCTACAGACATACAGTGTTAGCTGACATGTTAGAAAATTAACATGTGATTGGTCTACAGAAAAAAAAAATAAGCCCCAGATAGGAATACATGGTAGAAAATAATGTTTTCTAAAACAGGGGTAAAAAATCAAATATTTTTTATGATTTACTTATTTATTAGGAAGTCAGATTTACCAAGAGAATAGACAGAAAGATCTTCGATCCTGTTTCACTCCTCAAGTGGCCACAACAGCTGGAGCTGAGCTGATCCAAAGTCAGGGTTCAGGAGCCTCTTCCAGGTCTCCCACCCGGGTGCAGGGTCCCAAGCTTTTGGCTCATCCTCTGCTACTTTCTCAGACCACAAGCAGGGAGCTGGACAGAATGTGGAGCAGTTGGGATATAAACCGGCACCCGTATGGGATCCCAGCAAGTGCAAGATCACTAGGCTACTACACTGGACCCACAATCAAATGTTTTTAAAGAGATGGAAATTTATGAACAGAAGTAACTATAGGGTTGAACTATCGTTCTGGAAATCAAGACTTTCATTACTGGCTTGTACAAAATGTATTGAACTCAACAGAAAAAGCAGCGAAGTTGGAAATAGATCCAAAATGTGATATAAATTGAACATGGACAAAATAAGAAGTTGAAATTCAGCAGATCCTCAGCGACCAACAGCAGATTCAAAAGTCACCTTTTGTTATGGGGTCTCGAGAAAAGACAACAAATAGGTTGGAAAATGATTGCGCTTGGGTGCTCATCATTCGCTCCAAGTTTAAGAAAAGGTGCAGACGACTACCCACAGGCTGTGTGCAAGCGAATCGGAAGATGTCACTTACGTTCTTATGTAGTCAGGCTTTCTTTGCCCTTGTAAATCAGGGATAAGAGATTGTCCTTGTTGGTTCTGGCTTATTTCACTAAGCATACTGGCCACCTGTTGTAATCCATTTGTAGTAGACAGGCATGTATTTCTTAGTATGGTTTATTGGATTGCCTTAATGTATATAGGCTACATTCTCTCTATCCGGTCATCAGCTGATGTACATTTTGGGTTGATTTCATGTTTTATCTACTGTGAGTTGCACTGCTGTACACATGGAAAAACAGACAGCTCGTTCAGGTCATCACTTCATTTCCTTGGTTACATTGCCAGGAGTGGGATAGCTGCATAATGAGAAGTTTATTTTTCAGATTTCTGAGACATCTCCATATAGTTGCTGATGATGGTTCTACTGGTTTATGTACACATCAACAGTGTGTTAGGATACCTTTTTCTTCACATCCTCCTTATTAGCTGTTATTCTTGGATCTTTGGATGTTGGCCATTTTAGTTGGGGTTTTATTTGTATTTCCCTGATAGCAGGTGACCCTGAACATTTTTTGTGTCCGTTGACATTTGCATTTTATGCTTTTTCTTATCCTTATTTTTTCCTTATTTTTTCAAATTTTAGCGTAACTAACTTCCTTGTTTTGTTCTTGAGTTTCTTCAGCTGCTTACGTGTATCTTGGCTATTAATCCTTTATCACATTTGCAGAGATATTTTCTCATTCTCTTAATTGTCTCTGTACTTTGTTGGGTGTTCCTTTTGCTGTGCAAAATATTAGGTTTTACAAAGCTAGTTATCTTTTTTTTTCACTTTATGTTACTTATTTGTGCTCCTGGGGTCTTTTCCAAGAAGTTTTGTTATGGCAATGTTTTGTAACACTTCCTTGGTGTTTTCCTGTAGCAATGTAATGGTTTCTGGTCTTCGGTTTAGATTCTTGATTCAATATGAGTAGATTTTTGCAGCAGATATAGGTAGGAGTCTTATTTTGTATGTCTGCAAGCCTAGATACAATTTTCCCAACACCCTTTATTGAAGAGACTGTCCCTTCTTCAGGAATTGTTTGTAGCTTGTTTGTGAAAGATGAGTTAGCTTTAGCTGCATGGATTGGTTTATGGGTTTCTTTTCTGTTTGACTTCAATGTCCATTTTTGGGCCAGCACTAGTCTGTTTTGAGTCTAACTGCCCTTTATTTTAACTTGAAGTCTAGTATCACAGTGTCTCTGCCTTTTTATTGATATTATTCAGACTGTTAGTTATTTGGGCTCTCTTGTATTTCCATAGGAATTTTAGGATTTTTTTTTTGTACTTGTGAGGAGAATGTCATGATTGGAGTCTCATGAAGCTGCAGATTGTTCTGAGCACTGAATGTTTTAATTTTCCTTATCAATGGACATAGACTCTTTCATTTTATCATGTTTATCTTTTCTGAATGTTCTTTGATTTTTCATTACACAGAGCTTTCATATTGATTAAATTTATTCCAATGTGTTTAAACTTTTGTTAACGATTGTGAATGGTACTGATCTTAAAAGTTTTCTCAGCCAGGAAATCGATTTTACATACAAATGCTATTGGCTTTTGGGTGTTGATACAATCTGCACCTTCACCAAACTTACGAGTTCCGATAGTCTCTTAGTCTAGTATTTAATTTCCTTATATGTTAGAATCATCTCATCTGCAAATAGATATAATTTGAATTCCTCCTTTAATATTCCGACACCATTGATTTCTTTTTCCTAATGGCTTTGGCTAAAACTTCCAAATAGAACTCACATTGAATATCTATTCAATATACATTGAATAGAAATGGTGAGAAGAGGTGTCATTGTCTATTTTCAAATCTGAATGGCAATTCTTCTGGCTTTTCTCCACTGAGGTTGATCTAGGCTGGGGATTTGTCTTATATCACCTTAGTTATGTTAAGCTATGTTCCCTTTTTGTCCCAACAAGGTTAAGGGTTTTATTATGAAAAGATGATATATTTTATCAAATCCAAATCCTACCTCTGCATTTACTGCAATAATCATTGAGCTTTTATTCTTGAATTTGGTTTACATATATTGAACCTTCTCTGCATCATTGAAATACGTTCCACTTGGGCCTGGTGGGTATTCTGCTTGAAGTGACATTGAATTTGAGTAGGTAGTACTTTGCTGAGATCTTTGCTTCTGTGTGCCTCAGAAATTAAAACTTCTATTTGTTCATCAGGGGTTATAATTTTGGGATTAAATTGATGCTGTGCTCATAAAAGGGATTTGAAAGTTTTTTTTGTTTTGTTTTGAAATGTCCTGAATAATGTAGCAATAATTTGACTTATTTTCTTTTACTGGATTTTGCAAATTATGGCATGCAACTTCTTGAGATGAATCTAAACAGTTCTTTTTATTTCTGTGACATCAGTTGTAATATCTCCCTTTAAATCTCTGGTTTTATTTTGGCTGTTTTCCTTTGTTGCTTAACTATTTTATCAATTTTGATGATTTTTTTTTTTTTGAGAGACAGCTCCTCACTCCAATATCTGTATTTTTTTAAATTCTATTTCTCTGATTTTCATTACTCCTCTATTAATTTGGGATTTGATGTGTTGCTTTATAGGTCCTTAAACTGCATTATCAAATCATTTCATAGCTTTTCAGTTTTAAATGCCCCATCACGTAAGTTTTAATGTTTTTATATTTATATACATCTAGAAATTATTTGATTTTTTTAAAAAAAACATTTATGTTGTGCATTGCATTGGGGTCAGATAAGATACCTGGAGTAATTCGAAGTTCATTTAGTGAGACTTGTTTTTGGCTTAACAGTTATTCTAAAGAGTGTTAACGTCTCTGATGAAAATGGTGTTTTTTTCCTTGGCGGTGAAATGAAATGTAGTATGGATGTCACTTACATTCATGTGGCCAGTTGTGTAGATTAGCACTGTGTTTCTTTGATTCTTTTGTCTCATTCTCTCCATTACTGGAAGTGAGGTCTTAAAAACTTTCCTTATTACTCTATTGGAGCTGTTGTCTCCCTTTAGATTGAATGACACGCATCTTACTGTTGAATTCCTCACTTAAACATTAAGTAATGATCTTCTTTGTTTCTCAATATTTTTATCTTGGTCTTTTTATGTTAAGATAGCTATTACTGCTATTTTATTTCCATTTGTATAAAATGCTTTTTGTTTCTTGGTAATATTTGTTGGTAAGGTATGTTTTTTGTGGCAGCATATAAATGGGTCTTGCTTTTAATCCATTCAGCCAATCTCTGTGTGTGTGTGTTTTAAAAATTTACTTTTTTGTTTGAGAGGTGGGATTTTGAGAGAGAGAGGAGAAACAGAGCTCTTCCATCCACTGGCTCACTTCCTAAATGGCTGTAATGCCTGGAGCTGAGCTGATCTGAAGCTAAAAGCCGGAAACTTATTTCTAGTCCTCCCATGTGGCTGGAGGGGCCCACGGACTTGGGCTGTCCTTCACCCTTTCCAAGTTAAAAGCAGGGAGTTGGATCTGAAGTAGAACAGCCAGTACACACACCAGCACCTGCAATGGAGGCCAGCACCACAGGCAGTGGATTAGCTTGCAATGCCACAGTGCTGACTCCAGTTTCTATCTTTTTTGTTGGAGAATTTGTTCATTCACATTCAAGGTTATTATTGCCTTGGTCTGGTCATCTTCTTGTTATTTCCTTTGTTTTGAATCTTCGTTGTACTTATCCTAGGAAATGTTGTGCTTTTCATTCCTTCACATTGTGTTATTTGCCTCTGCTTCAGTGTGCAGCGCATCCTTACGTAGCGGTTTTGAGGCTATCTAGTGGTGCCAGTGGTTCTCATTTTTACTTCTCTTGTAAGGTCTTCCTTTCACCTTCACTTGCAGATCATTAGCAGCAATATTCTGGAATTATATATATAATTCTGTCTTTCTATGCACTTGGATAAGATCTCTCCATTCTTTTGAACCCGTGGAGGTTTTTTTTTTTTTAATTTATTTTTAAAGATTTCTTTCTTTCTTTGAAATGCAATGAGGTAGATCTTTCACCTTCTGGTATACTCTCCAGATGGCCACAAAGGCTAGGGTTGTCGGGGAGTTTGTTCCAGGTCGCCCGCATGGGGACCTGGGCTGAAGCACTTGGGCTGTGTTTTACTACTTCTCCAGACACAGGAAGAGAGAATAGGATCAGATCAGGATAGAAACTGCTACCCATATGGGCTGTTAGTCTCACAGGCAATAGTTTAACCGGCTGTACCATAATGCTAGCTGAACCTGATGGAATTCTGAAATCTGTTGATTCAATTGGAGAGCCTTTAATTGTGAGCTGGTGTTTAAGATCCTTTCAATTTTACTTTTCAGAAATTACAAACTTGCCTGTTAGCTCTGAAATCTAAATGAAGCACTTTCCTGTCCTTGAGAGTTGAAGAGTTGTTCTTTTGATTTTGAAATTTTATTTGAAAAATCGTACACAAAATTGCTCATATTTATGAGACAATGTGATGTTTCAATACCTTTCTAGTTTACCTCAGATTTAAATATTGGAACTCATCCAAGATTTTTTTAAACAATATTTAAAGTACTTTAGTTAGCTTTACAAACAACTTATCAAAGAAAGACACAGATACAGAGAAGTAGACATAAAGAGAGCTCTCATGTGCTGGTCTACCCCCTGTGCTGGACTAGGGCAGTTGGGGACCAAGAACTCAGTTCAGGTCTGTTGTTTGTGTGACAGGAATCCCATCACTAGCGCCATCACCATTGCTAGAGTGAGGAGTCAGGAGTTTGAACATGGACTTGACCCAGGCTGGAATACAGGCATCCTAATTGCAGGGCTAGTGTCCTCTGTTCTTCTAGCTTTGCAAAGAAATATGTCCGCTATATTGTTCTACCACCCTGTCACCGTGCTGTGCAGCTGGGCACCAGAGCTGCTTTGACACATCCACTTTGGGCTCCTTAATCAGTCTCTCTCCATCTCTCGTGTGGTCCCACTCTTCTTAATCTCTGGGACCATGATTCTACTGTGCATTTTTTTGAGACTTGCTTTTTAAGATTCTACATAAAAATGAGACCATGCGATACCTGTCTTAGATGTCTATACAACAGCATGTAATTCCATGTGTTTCCTAGAGGCAGTTTTAAGAGCCTAATGATACTTCCCACCTTACCATCCCTCCCTCTCTCCCTCACTTCTTCCTTCCTTCCACACTTAATTTTTCTTGTAATTTACAGTGACTTACTGTCAATTTACATTGCAATCACAAGCTAAACTCTCTACTAAATAATCAAGTAGTAACTAGACAAGCTACTCTTCCCCAGGAGTGTAGACAATCAGCAAATCTCAAATCTACAATTTCATTCAGGGGCCAGTTTTTAATGTGTGTAGATTATTTCACTTAACAGGATGACCTCCTTTTCCACCTGTGGCGTTGTAGATGGCATTCTAAAAATAGCTGATTATAATTCCATTGTGTGTGTGTGTGTGTGTGTGTGTGCACGCTGCATTTCTTTATACCTCCGTCGCTGCACACTTAGGTGGTTTAAAACTTTTTTTGCCTATTGCAGTAAACATGACAGTACAGCTGTCTCTTTGACAGACTGTCTTCATTTTCTTAGGATCCATACCCAAACACCATATGGTAGCTCTATTTTTAAATTTTTGATGAGCCTGCATACTGTTTTTCACTAGTTGACATTCCACTCATAGTGTGTAAGCTTTCTTTTCTCTACAGCCCCCTGAGTACCTATACGTTTCTGTCTTTTATAGTAGGAATTTTAGTTAGAGAAAGGCGTTATCTCACTGTGGTTTTGATTTCCATTTAACTTATTGCTCACCCTGCATCATATTTCCATGGTTTTGTTGGGAATCTTTAAGTCTTCTGAAAAAAAAGTTCATTTAGAACTGCTTTTTTAAAAACCAGTTATTTGTCGTTCAGTGGTTTGAAGTCCTCTTACATTGTTACAGACCTCATGTCAGATGCCAAGTTCTAAAATGTTTTCTTCCGTTTTTTAGGTTAGAAACTTTGTAGTTTCACGAATCCCATTTGTCGGTGCTTTTGGGGTCTGATCTAAAATGTCCTTGAACCTTTTAATGTCCTGAAGCTATTTTTTCCTATATTTTGCTTTAAACAGTGTTATGGTCTCAGTTCTTGTATTTAGATCTTTAATCCATTGTATATAATATATGTATGTGTGTCTGTAGCAATGAGCTTTAAAGGCCTGGTAGCACGAGTCGTGAGATGTATGGATGTCTTTTCATCACCCTGCATTGAAAGACCATCTTTTCTCCACTGCGTATCTGAGCACGTCTGGTAAAAAGCAAACATAGCTTATAGATAAGTGGATTAGTTTCCAGGCTGTTTATTTCGTGCTGTGTGTCAGACTTATTCCTATGCCTTGTTCTTCTAGTTCCTATAGCTTTGTGATCTTTTTGAAAACAGTAGAATGCTTTCTGCTTTACTCATTTTGCTTACAGTTTATTTGGCTACTTTGTTTTTAATGTTGTATATGATGCAGTTCAGTAAGGATGCGTTGAATCTACTGATCACTTCCCTTGTACAGACACTGTAATGATACGTATTCTTCGCATCCATGGATGAGATGTTTTTCCATCTGTTTGCATCTTCCTTGGTTCCTTTTATCAATGTTTCATAGTTTTCATGGTAGAGATCTTGTCCCTTTTAGTTAACTTTATTTCTAGGCATAATTGAATAATTGTTTTTAAATTATTTGTTTTTTTTTTTTTTTTTTAGAAACTGTTTTCTTGTTTAAAATTCCTTTCTGGACCCATGACTGTGTAGTTTTATAGTGTGATAATGAAGTAAACAAGGCAATTTGTCAGATGAGTCAGTTTGTTTCAGCTCTTGGTTCTACTTTATGGTTCTGATTCATGACATACATCGCCTCCTCTGTAGCTGCGTTTTAGTTTTTGAAACAATGTAAGTTTCTGTGCAATTTAAGTCTCTTCAGAATTTTAGCTTCTAGATTCTGGTATTACCGTTAGTTCTTATTAATTTTGTGATCTTGTGAGAATATTCCATTTACCAATAAAACAAGGGCCGAAGATAGCACACTGTGTGAACTGCAGTCTCAATGTAATTTCCTTAGTTGAGATTCAACAATGAACTCTCAGGTCATTTTCAAATGTGTTCTTAAAAATTTAATTTCCTTTAGATAGGAACACGAAGCTAAAATATCCCAGTTAAAGCAGGTCAGTTTATTAGTCCGTGTATATCTTTCGGATGCAGGGAGGTACTTTGTCGGGCTTTGAGATGTGCTTAGCTTGAGGGCAGCCTGAAGACCAAAGTGAAGATGAGCCGCAGTGGTTTCTCAAGCGTGCAGGATGATGGAATGCTGGATTGAGGATGACTTTTGTGATGGTTTTAGTATTGACCTTTCTGTGGGACAAAACTAATGTAACCATGCAAAACAGCCCCAAGTTGGAAAAAGATCTAACCAGCAAAATACCATTCAAAATAACAGAGAAAAGCATGAAGTATCTGGGAATTAACCTAACCAAAAATGTAGGAGACCTATTTGAGGAAAACTACAAACTCTTAAAAAAAAAATTGAACAAGACCTCAAAAGATGGAGTAACATCCCATGCTCCTGGATAGGTAAAATCAATATCATTAAAATGTCTATGTTGCCAAAGGCAATATATACATTCAGTGCAATTCCAATCAAATCGCCCAAAACATTCTTCATGGAACTGGAAACAATGATCCAAAGGTTCATCTGGAAACACAAAAAACCACAAATAGCCAGAACCATCCTGAAGAATAGGAAGTTAGCAGGGGGAATCACAGTTCCAGACCTCTGGACATACTATAGGGCAGTGGTTATCAAAACAGCGTGGTACTGGCACAAAGATAGAGAGGAAGATCAATGGAGCAGAATAGAAACACCAGAAGGGAACCCACACAGATACAGCCAAATAATCTTTGACAAAAGGACAAACGATAATCCAGGCAAATGGGAAGGTCTGTTCAATAAATGCTGTTGGGACAACTGGTTAATAGCCTGCAGAAACAAAAAGATAGACCCACATCTCTCACCATACACCAAGATCAAATCTAAATGGATAAAAGATCTAATCCCACATCCAGAAACCTTCAAACTTTTGGAAGAAAATGTTGGAAATACTCTGCAAGATCTAGGGGTAGGTCCCGACTTCCTAAAAAGGACACCAAAGGCAATAGCAATCAAGACCAGAATAAACAAATGGGACCTCATCAAACTAAGAAGCTTCTGCACAGCAACGGAAACAATCAACAAAGTAAAAAAGCAACCCACAGAATGGGAGAAGATCTTCGCACACTACGTAGGTGATAGAGGGCTAATCTCCAGAATATACAAAGAACTACAAAACAGCCAAAAACACCAAAACAAGCCACTCAAGAAATGGGCACGGGAAATGGGCAAACACTTCACAAAGCAACAATCCCAAATGGCAAATAAACATATGAAAAAATGCTCAAGTTCCCTGGCAATAAGGGAAATCCAAATTAAAACATCAATGAGGTACCACCTAATGCCAGTAAGACTGGCCCACATGAAAAACACCAACAACACTTGTTGGCGAGGTTGTGGGGAAAAGGGAACCCTACTCCACTGCTGGTGGGGCTGCAGGCTGGTTCAACCTCTATGGAAATCAGTATGGAGAATATTCAAACAACTCAAAATCGACATACTGTATGATCCAGCAATAGCACTCCTAGGAATATACCCAAAACACTTGTTTTACGAGAAACCAACATGTACTCCTATGTTCATAGCAGCACAATCAGTAATTGCAAAAACATGGAAGCAGCCAAAATGCCCATCAGCAGAGGATTGGATAAGAAAGCTATGGTTCATCTACTCCATGGAATACTACTCAGCTATTAAAAAAAAACAAAATGCAGTTCTTTGTGGCCAAATGGGCCAAACTGGAAACCATAATGCTAAGGGAAATGAGCCAGTCCCAAAGGGTTAGATACCACATGTTCGTCTTAATTTAAGGAGATATGTTATGCATAACATGTTATGTTATGGATGTTATGTCATATGTAGTATATAAACTAAAATGGAAATGTGAATGGGGTGGTCACAGAATGGGGTTAAGAAATCGCATTTATTTTGAACATGTTGGCTGCTCAAAACTATGTCAGTTAATTCCATAACGATGTTAATTGTTGCTAATATGTTAGTGCTTTTATTTGATCGGGATGATACTCTGCTGGCTCTGCCCTCAGACCAGAGAGGGTCTCCCCAATAAGTAGTTGGACTTGACTGGACTATAAGATGTTGGACTCTATGCTTGGCATATGCTTGCTAAGAGGGAATCTCAACTGAACTTGAACTATGGTTACAAGGTGGAGGAACCCACCATGGGGGGAGTGTGTGGGGAAGTGTGGGGACAATCCCAGTTCCTATGAAATTACAACACAATGTAATTAATGAATACATTTAATAAAAACCTACGAAATGCTGTAACGCAGAAATGTTCCTTTTATCTTGATGCATTCATGAGCGGGTCGGCATCTACGTTCCTTTCACAATGTAGTAACTGTCATTTCACATCTAAATGTGTCCTTGCTACCTTCTGAAACGCCAACTAAAAATGAACTCTGAGCTCAATGTTTTTATGGTGCTAATCTTACCATTGTTTTCTTGAATCCTAATAAAGCCATCCTCCCCATTCCAATTTCCACTAAGAATAAAATAATTTAATGATGGATCAAGGTAGAGTTGATGAGTGTGAACATTGGGTTTTGTAATCCAGAAAACACTTCCTCTTATTTTTTTTTTGATATTTATTGGGATATAGGTAGTTCAGATTTTTAAATACTGTGGATGGTAAGAATGAAGGCAACAAAGCCTGCCTTAGTTTTATTTCCTTGAGTCAAGGGTTCCTTAGCACCAAACCCCAAACCATATTTATTTGCATAATGCATAATTACATTTCTCTGCTTCCATTTTTAAAATCATTTTGTTCTTTAGATTGTTTTAATTTTCCATACCACCTCCATGTTGAACTATCCATAACAGAAGTGAAAAGTTGCCATATCAGATGTAGACAAATTACTCTCCAGCACCTTAATCTGTAGGTCATGGACAGAAAATTTAATTTCTGATTGTGGGACTCCAAAGTCTTCTGAAGTTAAAAAAAAAAGTCTTCTGTAATTTAATAAATATGCAACACTTGGTATGCTTTCCTAGGAATATATACAGATTTTTTCAACTCCAGTGCAATGGTGAAATCCTAGCAATTTTTTTCTCTATACCTAAAGACAAACTTGTTTTCATTATAAGATATAGAATAAGAGATATGAATACATTTCCATTACTGTGTTCCTCCATACTCATTTGCAAGGTTTAAAGGAGTTACTTGAAAATGGTAATGTATCCACTTAAATGTATTTAGGTTGTTCAGTCACCTTGAGTCCAGTCTTAAGTGAGCTTGGTATATGTTAATTAAAAATACAAACAGTGGAGAATTATGTACTTGTGATTTTAAGTGAATAAAGATTGCCTACTGGAAGGATTAAAACATTTTTCTTTCAGAGGTTAGACCTGCACTCCATGGTGTCAGGATTGTTGGGACTGAGTTCAGCTTGATATAAGAGAAAATATTAAAAGCTTAGAGATTGCCTGCTGCCCAAACAAGCAGCAACTGTCTGAGAAGGCTTTCTACACTGAATGACCAACAGTGCCAGGGTTGTTGGAGAAAGGTCTCTGATCCTAGCCAGGGATTGGCATGTTACTTTAAATGTCTCTTTCTGTTCAGCTCTACTGGTTATAGTTTTCAGGAGCAATCAGGAGCAACAGCTCATTCTTTCCCTAACTTCTCATTTTCCTTTGGTTCATCAGCCATCTCATAGTTAAGATCCCTAAGCAGATGTCCTAGCCCTGTTGGATGAACTGTGATGTGAAACCGCATGAACACTTTCCCTTACTGCTCCTGCATTGCCTCTGGGCTGACACTTTCGGGACAATCATCCCCAGATTTTCTCTGCCCATTCCTTGTTCTGCTGCCTCAGTTCTCAGGTTGTGAGAATTTGCTTGCAAAAAATGTAGTTACTGAGAGCTTTGAGACAAACTTCAACTGTCATTTATGCAAAAGAATTGCACTGTAATTAAGTAATAGTTACACTTCACAGCAGATTCACCAATATGCTAAAATTAAAAACAAGAGTTTTGGATGGCTGTTTTTAAGTTCCAACACTAAATAAACCAGGGAAATTGATCATATCATTGCCCCTTCATAATATATCCCGTGTCCTGCGAAGTTTTTTCCAAAAAAGTTTTGTGATGAAATAAGCTGGAGCATGTTAATGCTGCTAGCTCATATTTATTTAGCATTTATCAAGTGTAGCTATAGATCAAGTTCTGTTTTTATATAGCATATAATTCTAGTAAATTCCTGAGGCCAAGTGCTACTACTGCTATATTTCATAAATGTCAAGTAATTTGCTGCTTCCTAGGTATGACGTAATAGTTTCAAGAAATTCAGTCAAGTCACATAGAGCTTTGTCTTCAAGAAAATTGTCTTATAAATTTTATGCAAAAGATTTTGCTTATAGGATCTGAAATGGCACATGATTGGAGATTAATATTTTCCTTTTAGAGACACTAATTCAAATTATTCATTACCTCATAATCTTTGTCCTTTTTTATTTTTTGTCCTTTTTAATAAATTAGAATCATTTTGATAGGGGAAAGTTAGAATTAAAGTCTCTCCTTTGTGACTTGAAATAGGGTATTGTGAAATTCGATACTTCAAAAGAGTTCCTGAAAGGAAGATATCAAAAGTACGTTTATTGCAAAAAAAAATGTAATTCATGAAAATATTCTCAATATATGCGTTCTGTAAACTTTTTGAGGTGCTTCTCATAGTGTTTAAGATCATTTCGTAGAACTCGAAGTTGCCAAATAGGTCACATATTATAGTGCTAACATAATGTCCTGACCAGTATCGTAAGTGAATGACAATGAATGTTTACTGCCTTAGGCTGAGCTTGAAGGATGGGTTGCTGTGTAGCAATCCCAACCCCATGTAGAGAGTATATATGGATACTGTGACAGGTTGAGAGAGTGATAAGCACTACATAGTCCCATTGGATAGTACCTAAGCCATTGGTGCAATTGGCCTTCCAAATCTCTGGATTTAGACAAAATTCTTATTTAATTTTTTACTTTTCATTATCATTTCATGATAAGGCCCATAGGCTGTGGAATATCTGTTACCTCTTCCCCGATTCCCTCCCTTCTTACTGAGTTCCCCTATAACATTACTATAGTATAGTTCTTCATACAGTCATTTGTCCGTCATGGTGGGCATGGACAATAGCAGAGAGTCCAGCATCCTATTGTCAAGATATAGTTATCAGTTTGATTGGGAGTCCAACTTTAGTCTGGAAGTAGATGCATACTGCATTGTATCCTCACATCTGGATAAGATAGTCTCCATTACACAGTTACTGTACATCCCCTTAAATGCCACACAACAAAATCAACAACAGTAAAAAAAAAATCAACAATAGCATGAAGTTAAATAACACTCTACTGAATGAAGAATGTGTTGCTGAGGAAATGAAAAAGAAAGTCAAGAACCTTCTTGAAGAAAATGATGCTACTGTATGATCTGAGTCAATGAAGAATAATCAGAAGAAAGTGCTTTGAAGAGATGAATCTAACAAAAAGTCAAAATCCATGAGATACAGTTTCCGCTGATCTTGTTTTGGTGAAATGTGTCTCCTGTAGGCAACAAAGAGATGGGTTTTATTATTTAATCCAGTCTGCTAGTCTGTACCGTTTGAGGAATTTAAGCCATTTACATTCAGGGCTAATAGAAATAGGCGGTAATTTGGTTCTGTCATTTTAGCAATGGGTTGTTCATTGATTTAGTTTTGTCATTTTCCTGGGATGTTCTTCGCATTTGCCTTTGGTTTTGGTGGGTGCTATTCTTTTCCTCTGTCAAGGTGACATCTTGAAGTATCGTTTGTAGGGCAGGTTTGAAAGAGGCATATTCTTTTAATTTTTCTTTATGGTGGAAGAATTTTATTTCATTTTCAAAGACAAAGGAAAGTTCTGCTGGGTACGTTTTCCTGGGCTGACAATTTTTTTCTTTTAGAATCTGGAATATGTCACTCCATTCTCTTCTTGCCTGTAGAGTTTCCTGTGAGAGGTCTCCTGTGAGCTTAATTGGCATTCCTTTATATGCCAGTTGATTTTTTTTCATGTGCACATTTAAGGATCTTTTCCTTATGTTCAATTAAAGAGAGCTTGATTGTCATATGTCGTGGTAAAGATCACTTTTGCTTAAGCCTATTGGGAGTTCTGTCCCTCCTCAATGTTTCCCAGTTCTTTAGACTAGGGAAATTTTCCATCATTATTTCATTAAATACATTTGTAAATCCAGTTTCTCTTTCTACAACTTCTGGGGCTCCCATAATTCTTATATTTGACCTTTTAGTAGTGTCTTTCAATTCTTGAATACTTCAGTCTGATCCAGCTCTGCTTCCAACTTTTTGTTTGTTTCTCCCTTGTGACAGGAAGTATCTTCATTCTATTTTGGAGACTCTTCATTGTACTTTTAATTTGCTCCACTGTGTTCTTTATTTCTAATGTATCCGCTTTCATTTGATTCATTTCCAGTGTGACAATTCTTTGAATTCCTGCTTTATGTGCTTCACATTGTTAATAAGTTTTTTTTTTTTTAAGATTTTTTATTATTGGAAAGCCGGATATACAGAGAGGAGGAGAGACAGAGAGGAAGATCTTCCATCCGATGCTTTTTACTCCCCAAGTGAGCTGCAACGGCCAGTACTGTGCCGATCCAATGCCGGGAACCAGGAACCTCCTCCAGGTTTCCCACACGGGTGCAGGGTCCCAAAGCATTGGGCCATCCTCGACTGCCCTCCCAGGCCACAAGCAGGGAGCTGGATGGGAAGTGGAGCCGCCGGGATCAGAACCGGCGCCCATATGGGATCCCAGTGCGTTCAAGGCAAGGACCTTAGCCGCTAGGCCACAGCGCCGGGCCCAATAAGTTTTATAGCAAGTGTTTCAAATTCTGTGTCCCCCTTTTTCCCTGTCTTCCTCAGTTAGCTCTGAGGTCGGCATAAGCTTTTGGCCCTTTGCAGGGTAGTCTTCAGCAATATTTATTGTGCCTTTGTGTCTTCTCTTGCTCTTAGTCATTGTACTTCTAATTAGCAAAATTTCCTTGGGGCAGGTTTCTAAGCTGTGTCACCCACAGGTCTACAGTTCAATTTTACTTGTTGCAGTTGGTACACAGCTCTTTGTTTGCAGTCACTTGTGCCACTCCCTCCAGCGAGTTCCATTTCTGGGTTCTTACATTAGATTTCCACCATGGTCTCTAGCTCCAACTCTTGGCTCACCAGTCTGTACCCCTGTGATACTATGCTGAGGCTGCACCGTTGTTTGTACAGTCTTTCTCCTACTTCCTGTTGGAGCAGATCCCAGGATTAGGGAGACACCAGGAATCCTATGTAAATAGCTTGTTGGTAGTAGTGATTTTGCTGGAACCTGTTGGCTGTTGGGTCTGAGGTTCACATGGGCCTATTTTGACCCGTATGATGCCAAAGTCGATATTTATTTTCCTGTGGGACCAATACAATGTATTCATAGCTCACTGTCATCCCTGAAATCTTAAATTCTTTACCACAGTGTATGAAATGGCACCTGCTGTGCCACTACTAGAGTTCTTGATCTGCTGGTCATCAGGTTTGAGGGCTACCAGGACCTATCTTTGGTGGAATCATAGGATGCCACATTGTTGCACTTCACTGAGCCAGAAATGAGATCACTCACATCTCAGTACATGTGCAGTCCTGTCCTGTAGCCTTGCCTCCTTAAACAAAATGGCACCCGATACGGCTCTAGGAGGTGGACTGGGTTATGTAATCCACTCTGTTCCCACACTACCTGTCTGTGATCTGCTCTGTCTCTGCTCCTGGTCAAGTTAAACAGACCATCAGGACGAACAGTTCTTTGTCTCTGTTCAACTCCTGAGCTCCCGGTGAATGTCCAGCTGCCAGTGCAATTTGGATCGCCACTCACTGAATACTGCTGGGGTATCAGTCACTACAACACCAAACTGTGGTGTCCACTGCCTTCCTGTATCTGTCATTCTCCGGGTACCCCTCTGCTGCTGTTCTGTCCTCTCCTGTTTCCTGGAATGTGCCCTTTGTGCTTCACACAGCCTAATGTTTATCTGTTTAAATATGTCCTTACCCTATTCCACCATCTTGATTCTCTGGACTTAGACAAACTTCTAATGAAATTGCTTGGCACTGTAGTCATAAAGAGTGGTGACAGACTTCGTTTGCAGTTTCTGCATTATTTGGAAACATAGAAAATTGATTTTATGCATTTTTATACATGTTTCTTGGTGGGATTATAGAAAGGAGTTGGTGGGTAGCTTAAACTTTCAACAGTATGGGCCAAAATTGTAAGTATTGCATATTTATGCTTTCTGCTGGAAAATCCACTGAGAGGAGGTTGAACCTCACGCAAAGACCAAAAATGTTTTTGGAAGATGCTGGGGATTTAGTGCCTCTGTGGATAAGGATCTCCCTAATTGTTGATCAGCAATTAAAGTAGGAATATAGCCTAATCACTCTGCCAAGATGTTGTTCATGGGTGGAAACAGTGGTTGTTGCTACAAAGAAGAAATTGAATCCAGCTACAATATGAGCCTAGGAAATAGCTGTAATCTCTGCATTGAAAGGAGAAGTCTGTGGGAAGTTCACACTTAGAAATTGGGCTCAGAAATACATTTGAGGGAATGGCTAAGTTCTACCAGGAACATAGCAATCTTATTTTTATTGTCAAGAAGATATCTAATAGGACATTCTTTTGTGAATTTAATTATACTCTGATATTTATTTACACACAAATAGATCTTGGGTATCTTTTAAGTGCCACTGTTTTTTTTAAATATAATTTTATCTCTGTTGCTTTATAAAATACTCCTCCATGTAAGAATTTTCAGAAAAATTCTAATCATATTTAGATCTGCCACAGCCACAGTTGGGTGAATAAAAAGTTTTGCCATGTAAGGAGAATGAGGAGAGTTTTTTATGCCTTTTGAAATGGAAATGTTACCGACACTAAGATGCTTTAATAAATCCAGGGAGCCTAAACATGAGAAGGGCTGATGGTGCAGATGTGTGCCATAGCAGGCTAAACCTCTTCCTGCAGAGTAGTGGCTTTGACCTGGGCCAACCTTGACCATTGAGGCTGTCCAGGAAGTGAACTAACAAATGGAAGGTACTCTTTCTCTTCTCCTTTCTTTGAAGTTCACTTTCAGATTAAAAATATTTTTCTTTAAAGTGACAAGGGAATTTGATTACCAACCTGCATTAGTTTTAATGTAAGCATGAGAGAAAATTCTATAGCATTTACTGGAAAAACAAAATTATTTCCATCACTATGATTTTTCAATTATATTGGCTAATGGATTTCACTAAAATTTAGTTTTCATAAGTAGACATACAGTTGAATATTCTTCAGTAAATTTTGTGATATTTGGCAAATTACTTGGTTCCCTTATTTAAACAAACAAACAAAAACCAGAAAATCGGGGCCCAGCGCAGTGGCCTAGCAACTAAAGTCCTTGCCTTTAATGCGCCAAGATCCCATATTGCACTGGTTTTAATCCTGGCAGCGCCCCCTCCCATCTAGCTTCCGAATTCTGGCCTGGGAAAGCAATTGAGGATGGCTCAAAGCCTTGGGACCCTGCACCAGCACAGCCAACCCAGAAGAGGCTCAAGGGTCTTAGCTTCAGATTGGCTCAGCTCTGGCCGTTGCAGTCACTTGGGACTCCACAGACAGGCCTTAGATGAAGAGGGAAACATGTCTACTGTGGGATCTACTTACCTAAAAGGGTTGCATTGAAAACATACGCAGGACGCCTAGACTGCACATGGTTCTAAATCCTACCTTATGTTTCTAACATACACAAATGTCCGTGGCAAAGTGCACATCATAAATTAAGTGTGGACGTAACACTAAAGCATCATAGAGAAAAGGTACAGTTGTAGAAATGGAAGTTGCCAGTATCACTACTCTTATTCTTTGAGATTATTGTTAAGAAAAACCATGGTTACTTGAAGACAAGCACTGTGGCAGTCACTTGAACTAGCCAGATGGCTGTAAACAGTGAACACGCAGTATGCAAGGTGCAGATGAACTAATCAAAGTGGTGTCTCACGACCCTGGTGAAATGGAGCTGGGCAGCATGAGAAGCCATATGCTACTCAGAGTGACGTGCAATTTAAAATTTAGGGAATGATGACTACTGAAATTCTCTTAACTACTTTCAGATCACTATTGGCCAGGGGTGTTTGTGAATGATGAAAGTGAAACAATGGTTAAGGAAATATGTGCCAGGGTGCTTAAAAATGTCTGGATGAAAAAAATTTAAAGGTAAGTATTTTGGTGCAAATAAACTTTCCATCTGTGTATTTTCTTCCAGCACGTGTTTCCCATGAGTTTTGTGATGATTCTGTTTTAGCAGAGGGCATTACAGGCGGAGGTACAAAAGGGGCAGAGGTGAGTGGGGGACTCAGCCAGGTCACAATGGTTTGTCTCAGCTTGCTCAAGAACTATTGTTAGTCCGCCATGGATGTCTTAATAGATTATCACAGATCCTGTGGCTTAAATTCTGAAAATTTGTTACACTTCTAGAAGCCCTCAAGATGTGAGGGGTGTTAGTTTCTGGAAAACATATTTTGTTCCTATGAGCTCCTTTTCTTGGCCATTCTCCCTCGCCACCCCCCCCCCCCCCTTATCTTTTACCTATTTGGAAGACTTTTAAAGAGACGATTCAGGGTCACATTTGGAAGCACAGGTCAAAGATAGCAAAACCTAGCTTTCTGAAAATTTCCATTCCTTCCTGTTGATCTATATCCTCAGTAGCCATGCCAAGAAATTGTCTCTAATCTTAGAAGTCGGGTGATAGGGAACTTGAGGTCACTATAGCCTTACTATAGGTCTTCATGTGTTCTCCACTTTAACACAATTCTTACAACAAGGTTTCAGTTTCAGCTTCTTGAAATTGAATCACTTTTCTGTTTTATTGCGCCCATGATTTCTTTGTATAGATAACACAGGGCAATAATAATACATCATCATGGCACACAAACATTTTAACATGTTTTATTTGTGCTACTAAAAATACTTTGTGCAACTGTGGTTTAATCTTTGAAATGTCTCTTTTGTTCTTTTCTGTATTCATTCAATTAAAATAGATGCTTAATTATTATTGAGGGATTAGTAGAAATTTAATTCTCTGAAAATAATTATCTGTTTCATGCAGTACTAGCTATGAGTCATAAAGCCCTAGGTTTGTTTCTTTGGAGTGAACCCCCACTGATTACCAAAGTTGCAAGTTGTTTTCATTCATCCAAACTAAATATCATAAAACTTTACTTCTCCAAATCAGTGATTTAACATCTTAAAATTACTTAACTTTTAAAATTAAAAAATTCTTAAATTTAGCCTATAGACTAGTGTTCCCTGAATGAAAACAACAGTGTTTCCCGGTGGATTGTGGTCTAGACCTTGCCACTAATTCACAATGTTAGATAATTTATCTTACTGGATGAAATGCAAGAACCATTTCAGGAAAAACAATCTTGGATAAATACTTGTGTAAATTAAAATTCACTTTATTAATGCAGCTATGGTCTCCATACTTTAGAGGCACATGTTACGGATGATTGAGGTTCAACAAATAACCCTTGATAGAATGAATCAATGTCTCAGGATCACGTGCAACTGACTGCTGGCAACTAAGCTGAACTTAGAAAGCCTGGGTTGTATCCTCATATTACTGGCTCTAAGATTTGTGACTGAGTGTCAACTTGATGGCCATAGCTGACTAATCCTCCACCTGTGGTTCCCACCCTGGTTTGTGTCCCAGTTGCTCCACTTCTGATAGCGCTCCCTGCTTATGGCCTGGGGAAGCAGTACCGGATGTCTCAAGGCCTTGGGACCCTGCATCTGCATGGGAGACAAGGAGGAAACCCTGGGCTCTTGGCTTCAGAATGGCTCAGGGCCAGCCTTTGCAGCCATTTGAGGGAAGCAATCCAGTGATTGAAAGACCTCTCTGTCTCCTTCTCTGTATAAAACCTTTGGTATAAAAACCAGATCTGTATAACCAGATCTTTAAAATATTCTATTATCTCATTGGAATATCAACAAAGTCATTAAATGCCTTTCACAAAGGCCTGGACTAAGTGAGATATCCTGAATTCCTTTGGAACATTTTTACTTATTTTGACATTACCTTTATCAAAAATAACTTCCTTGAAGCCCCTGTCCGTAATAATGGTGTGGAAAATTCTTTTCAAATCTGGTTAGCTTACAGGTCTAATTTCCTCCCCTAAGGAACTTTAATTGTTTTTTGACAGCCTGTGTTTTTCTTGGACCTTCAGGAGAGACTAAGGGCCATTATTTTCAGATGATATTTTTAAACTACACAAATACATAAGTACTCCTGTTGGTTTTATGCACAAAAGCAGGCCCTCTGGTGAATAGCTGGAATTGCTGTTTTTATGCTACTTTGAGCACAGACTTATTGGAATGAGCTTATCAGTCCATGAACACCCACCAAGTGTTCCCAGGGGCTACTCCTGTAAATGAGACCTTGCATCCAATGAGTAAATACTTTGCAAAATGAAAAGGAAACATATTTCAGAATCTTTTCTAAAATGTTCTGTAGTCTGTACATGTGCTAACGTGTTAATATGAACAACAGCATCTGAAATTAAAAAAAAAATCGTGTTTGTGGACTAGGCAAGTAGGCTGAACAAAGCCTACGGTCACACAGCTTGAGTTTGACGGAGAAAATCCTGCATGTTAAAATAGTATAAGATAACATATGTATGAATATGGTGAAAGTTTTAGTTTAGGCAATAATTGGTGCATGAAATGATGTATATGATGTTGGATTTGGTTCAAAAGATTTGCGGTTGTTTCAAAAGCAACAGCTGATCTTAATTGAAAGCATTTGATGCAGTGACAACAGGAGATAAAATTGTCATACAGAAAAGAAGAGAATTGTTTTTGATCAGCTTGATTTCATTTTTTTTCCAGAAAAGGTATTTTGAATTCAGGAAATGGAATTGCCATAGAAGAATCTAATTTGGGTTTTCCTCCTGGTCTGCAGAGACTATTTTGACAATTCTAAGGGAGAAAAGGCCAGATTGAAGTGAGATACTATAGCTGTTGGCAAAAATTACGTTATTATTGACACTTACCAATACTTCAGAATTTTTTGCCATCAGCCTGTTGTACATTGAATAACTGAGTATCACACACCGATGCACACACAAGTGTGATATAAATCCATGAAGCATGATGATATCCCTGTGAACATACCGGAAATCAGCGTGATAAGGTCATATGAAAATCACTAGATAATCATAAACAATGTTCATTCCTTCTAAGTGTTGAGGCTAGAAGAAAAATAGAAACTGTGATTAGCTGTCTAAAGGTGACTCAAAGGGTGCCTTACCTCCAAGCTGCAGTGTGGGCCAGCTCGGTACTATCAGTCGGATGGAAGAGAAGGGCTTCCATGTAACCAGCAAAGCTGAAGCACAGGAAGTTCCTGTGGCTTCTGGCTTAGCTCCTGAACAAGTCTCTCAGGAGGTAGTTGGCAGATGTAAGCACAAACACCCCAAAGTGATCACCAAATCAGGAAGGTCAAGGGAGCCGAGTGGTCTTGGAGCATTCATGACATCATGTTGTGAGACTTTTTATACATTCAGAATTGAGGGATACCAAGCAGTTTTAATAGTTTTTGACTTCTTTAGAAATGTGAAACAATGAAGTCTTTCTCTTCCCTTTGTAAATTGCTTCAGCATTCCCTCTCCAGAAGTAAACACTATTAGGACTTGAGATTCTTACCTGTTACTTATAAGATGCCTGTTTTTTTGGTAAACTATGCAGTATGTTCATATATTTGTATATGCACAAAAGTACACAATACATCCATTGTGCCTTTTGTAACAAATTTTTTTGTGTGTGGAATTTATCCATGATAATGTATAGGTTTATCTTCTTTAGTTCCATTTCATCTATGGAATTGATACATGAAAATACGTATTATCCCATTGGTCAGAACTATTTTCTCTTTTTCTATATCTAGGAATTTCCAATATCCATGAATGTCTCTGTGTCAACAGTATTTTTGTAGGAAATACAAATGTTAGATTGTGATGAGTACATAGAATTCCACCAGTTACAGCAAAATGGTCCCAACTGGAGACCATTATGCTCAGTGATACAAGCCGATTCCAAAAGCACAAATATCATACATTCTCTCTGATATGTTGTAACTTTTAAGCAAAATACAAGCAAATAGATATATAGGTAAATATGTTCATATGCGTAGTCTGATAGATGTATATAATGAATACATTTTCAATTTTACCAAAAGATGATCAAAAATGGTTTCTACTAGTTAATGTTTTACCAATTTTAAAGTTGGTTGTGCATTCTAAATAATTCATACTTACCACTTACATATATTTCAAACAGCTTCTTGCAGATTGAATTCTTAACCTTCGTTTCTAACTTGGCATGCCCAGTAGAATTGAACTAATACATGATTTTAAAGAAATCCTTTCCTACTTAGAGATCAAAGTAAGCTCTGCATTTTCTTACATAATCTTTTTTTTTTTTACCTTAAGGCTTTATAATAACTTTGGGTTTTTTTTTTTTTGTAAGTGAAGTGATGGGAGGTAACAATAAAAATACATACATTTTCGTATGAGAATATTCGTTTTGAAATCCAGGAACTTATCGAGCCAACTAGGTCATATTTCACATCTGAATTGGTCTCCTTTTGATTCTCTAGCATTTTTGTTCTGAATGTGCGTACGTACACCAATAATCTGCTGTTGCTATCACTCCAAGTGGATAATAAAACCTGACACCTGGGAAATCTCATATTCACATTCATTTTAACATTGTTCTTAGCTCTGTTTTCCTACGTCTGTTTCAGAATCCTTTCGCTAAGTGCTTTGAATGTCAGAGTTTCGGTCATTAAAATTTAATTTATATATTTAGTTGAAAATAATTAGCATCCTGAAATGCTGATTTTTTTTTCCTGTTTATCATGGTTTACTTAAACATTTATTTAAATTTGGTTTTGCTTTCAGTCAATAGTCTATTTATTTTGTTTGTTTTTTTTAAAGATTTATTTTATTTTTTATTACAAAGTCAGATATACTGAGAGGAGGAGAGACAGAGAGGAAATGGAACAGCCAGGATTAGAACCAGCAGCCATATGGGATCAAGGCAAGGACCTTAGCCACTAGGCCACGCTGCCAAGCCCCAATAGTCTATTTATTTGAAAGGCAAACCAAGGGACAGATTCATCATCCTTGCACTTGTTAACTTCTTCAATGCCTGCAGTGGCCAGTCCTGGCCAGGCCAGAGACAGGAGTCAGGAATGTCAGCTTTTCCATGTGGGTGATGGGTGGGGACCCGAGTATCTGAGCCATTGTCGCTACATCCATGAGTGCCCACGAGCACAAGGGTGAATTGGAATCACAAATGGAATCTAATCCCACACACTGGGATGCAATGCAGCTGTTCCCAGCAGCAACTTAAGTTCCTGTGTCACAATGCCTATTTCAGCCAGTGTCCTGAAATTTTTCCGTAGTTCTTAGTATTTTCTGTGTGTACATTACAGCCTGTGTGTACATTACTGCTGTTACCAGTGGCATCCTTGGGAAAATTTCAATTTATAGTCCCCTGTATACGAAAATCTTTTTTAAACTGTTCGTCTTTCCTATGCTTGATGAACTCTCATTTAGAAATTTCTTATGAATTTTGCTGGTTTTCTGTGTAGAAAAAACTTATCCCTGGCAAATGATTGTTATGTCTTGCATAATGCTTTTTGGTAATTTATTTCAGTAAACATTTGGAAATTTTCTAGAACTGCGTTGAAACACTACATGGGAGAGGCTGATAGAAATATGTTTCTTAGTTTTGCTATTAATATTTACTTTCAATAATAGTTTTTTGAAACAATTTCTATCATTAGGCTAAAATCCCATTTTATTAATAGCGTTGCTTAGAATTTTGTTATCTGCTTCATCTATTAAGGAATATTTGCCTCAGCATATGCCTTTTTTCCTAAATTGAGATAATGTGCTTCTTTGAGGATTTATTTTAATTTTATTGGAAAGCCAGATATACAGAGAGGATGACAAAGAGGAAGATCTTCATCTGATGATTCACTCTCCACATAGCCGCAAAGGCTGGAACTGAGCTGATCCAAAGCCAGGAGCCAGGAGCCTCTTCCAGGTCTCCCACGCAGATGCAGGGTCCCAAGGAACTAGGCCGTCCTCAACTGCCTTCTCAGGCCACAAGCAGGAAGCTGGATGGGAAGTGGGGCCGCTGGGATTAGAACAGGTCCCCATATAGGATCCCAGTGTGTTCAAGGCGAGGACTTTAGCTGCTAGTCCTGAGAATGTACTTTTAAAATATAAAATGAGATAAGCATATAAATAGCATATATAATATAAATTGGTATATATTAACAACCAGGGTATTCTTTTAAATTAAGAAGTAATACACTATCAATAAATGAAATAAACATCTGTAGCCTTGTCCTTAATAGAGATAACTGCTGCCTTTAAAAATTTATTTTCTTATTATTTCAAAGGCAGAAACAAGAAAGGGAGATGCATGCAAACAAAGAGCTTTTCCATCTTGTGTGTCAATGCTCGGATGCGCACAGCAGTCCAAGGCTGTGTCAGGTTAACTTCAGAGCCAGGAACCGAGCTCACATCTCCTTTGTGGACAGCTGGGACCCATGCACTTACAACCTTTCCTGCCGCCTCCACGCATATGCATCAGTAGAAACCTGGATTTGATCCAGATGCAAATATGGAACATGTGTGTCCCAAAGACTGGTTTAATTACTGCAACACATGCTTGTCCTAACAGATCATGGTTAATGATGCTTTTGCCTTGACAGATTTGTGTGTGTGTCTACACATTTCCACAATTGGTTATAAATAGACATGTATAGTTTTTCACAACTATTTAGATTTTTTCCACTTAATAATACGTTGATAGCTTGGTTTATTCTCTTGAAAATGATGTTTATAAAATTAATCTACATTGTGTATTGTAATTGTAGTTTGTTAACTCATTCATTTTCTGTTTCATAAGTTGCTTGTACTTATTTGAAAGGCAGAGCAATAGAGGAGTGACAAAAAGATGTTTCATTGCCTGTTCACTCCTTAAATGTTTGGGCCAGAACAAAGACAGATTTTTGAAAGTCCATGTGGATTTTGCATGTGGGAGGCAGGGGAACAAGTACTTGGGGAATCTGGCCACTGGATTCCCAAACAGAACAGCCAGTACTGCAACAGACTCACCTGGATGACGTTACAGGGCAACTGAAGCACCAAGCTCATCTTATTTTTAGCCTGCTAGGGCCATTTGTCTACTCTGCTGCTCAGAAACATGCAGGTGGTTGTCAGTCTTGCAGTATTGCTAGCAATGTGGTCATGCTCCCTGGTGAACATGTGCAAGGATGTCTCTAGACGTATTCCTCTAGCAGATCTACTTTGGAACAACAGCTTTTCCCTGTAGTTACTTTGTACTTCTGGACATTGATGTCTCTCTTCAAGTGGCAATTATACTGTGCTCCTACTTTCTGCCTCCTTTCTCTCCTGTTATCTTCCCTTTCTCTTCCTTCCCTCTCCCAACCTTTGCAGATAATTAAATAGGCTCCGTGCTAATATTTTGTGGTACATTTGTATCTTTAGTATTTCCATCCAATCTGTTTTATGCCAGAGAAGCATGCATTTCACTATTTCTGTGTCTTGAAAATTATCCATCTTTCATAACACATGTTTGCATGTGTTATTAAAGTCTCTTATCCTGGTAAGGGATGATTCTAAGGCCTAGCATCATATAGCATTAGTATAATGGGATTTTCAAGCAACCTAAAATTACATTTTTGAAGTGAGAATCCAATTATGTACAATGCCTTACAGTATTTGTTAGTTTTTTTTTAGAATATTATGTTTTTACTATGATAGGGCATAGTAACTTCAAAAAGGGTGTTACTGCTTTCTGTTCAGATACAGAAATCTAACTCTGTTGATGTTAAGTATCTAATTCCTACAATCAAATTGTAAGTAAGTCATTTTCTGTTTTACAACGGAAGTGGTGGTTTCCCTAATTCTTTCACTAAATCTTTTTATTTGAGTATTAATGATCTTACCACAATGTGATACTATCAGGGGTGATTATTTTCATGATTAACATACAAGCAATATTGGATTTTCAGTATTGAGGGATTTATAAACTTTTGGCAATATCTTCATCACAAACAGTATATATTTTTGTAATTTGTACTACATAATGTAACAACTGAAAATAACTTTAGCTAAAAATGTGGAGGGATGTTCAGCTTAAAATGCTCTTTTTTCATTCATGTGAAAGATTTCATCTCAATACCTTAATATTTCAGTCAGTTATTCTAACTTGAAACACGGTGGAACTTCTGAAATGTACAACTTAGTCATGATTACTATCGTATTCGTTCTTCAGTACTAAGAAAGTTTTTGGATTATTTAAATTCTTCTCTTTATTGCCCTATCCTATGAACTTTCATTTTCAAACTGTCCTCCTTTGATGTTGATATCAAACTTACATTAATCTTACTTGATGACTATGGAACAATTCATTTCTGCCCCTTTTCTGGGAAATAATTTGAATTGTTGGAATTCTGGATGTTGGTATAAAGTTCACTACAAAAATGAGAGCTTTGTTTTCAGTTCGGGGTGAGAGTAGATGTATGGTTTGAATTTTCTTAATGGTATGAGAACATTCCATTTGCTTTTTTCCCCTGGACAGAATTTTATCACTTTATATTTTTCTGTGGCTTACTTATTTCACCTAAGCTTTCATATGTGCTGGCACAAATTATCTATTTGACTATGGTTTGATTCCATGTTAAAATTATAGTTTGACTCTGTTTACACACATCTACCATGTTTTCTTGAAAAGGTTTATTTTATGGACCTAGCACAATCAGCGGTTAAATCCTCACTTTGCACATGCTGGGATTCTGTATGGGCGCAGGTTGGTGTACTGGCTATTCCACTTTCCATTCAGCTCCTTGCTAAGGTGCTCTGAGAAAGCAGTAGAGGATGACCCAAAGCCTGTACCTACGTGGGAGACCCAGAAAAAGCTCCTGGCTTCAGATTATCAGTTCTGGCTGTTGTGGCCACTTGGGGAGTGAACTAGCAGATGGAAGATATTCTCATTCTCTCTCTCTCTCTCTCTCTCTCTCTATAAATCCTTTTAAGATTTATTTATTTTTAAAAGATTTATGTATTTGAAAGAATGTGTGTGTGTGTGTGTGTGTGTAAAAAAGAGAGATTTTCCTTCCGTTGGTTTATCCCAGGCAATTAAAATAGCCAGGGCTTTGCCAGGAGCCTGACGATTCTTTTGGATCTCTTGTGGGTTCAAGGACGAACATTTGGACCAGCTCCTGCTTTCTCAGGCTCATTAATAGGGAGCTGGATCAGAAGTTGAGTAGCAGGATCTCAAACAGCAACCATATGGGATCAATGTCGCAGGCAGCAGTTTTACTGGCTATCCCACCATATTGAATAACCTTACATCTATACTGTCATAAAGCTTCTCTTTCCCCCGCTTTTCTACTCATCAATTCCATAGTATCCTTTGTGTTTGTAATTTTTTTGTTGCTGAATAGTATATCTTTTGTTTCTTGGTGATACTTTTAAAATATTGTATTCTGATCTTCTTGCCAATTCACTAGACTTTTCAACTACTATTACATATCTTGTTTATCTAATTGTCCTTAATGTATGATCCTTTTTTTGTGGACGTACACTTTCCTCTGAAACTGAGCCAATCCATTTAATTTCTGAAATATTATGTAATCTGAAATTGAATCTGACAGTTCTAATACTTGAATATAAAACCATGTCTCTCATGTTTTTCGTTAATGTCTCTTCTTTTCATGCAAAATACGATTTAGACCTTTGTATAAAGGAATTATTTGAGAAAAGTGAGATTTCAGATAATATATTCTGCACGGAAGATTCACATTTTCAGTTGAGTGATTAGAGCAAAAGAAAATGGTGTTGGACTAATCCAAGAGATTCTCACTCGTATTTTATTTGATAGAATAGTATGTGTCTAAATCTATTTGGTTCTCCCTGAAGCTTTCGGGAATCTCAGCAAACAGCTGTTTTGTACCAAAGCCATTCCTTTTTGGCACATCCACTTTCTACTTTTTGTTTGCCCAATTTGTTCATCTTCCAAATTCCATGGTAGTTATTTCAGAATTTGTAAAGAACTTGAGTAAAAATCACGTCAAATGTGAGCTCCAACTCTGCATTTCCTGAAATAGAAATATGCCAGAAATAGTGTCTTATGGTCAGTTCCAATCTATTGTATGAATCCTTTTTTCTCATAATAACAATCTAAGCATGATGCTTGTTATCACTGTCCTGCACACAGAATTCAAGCTGGATAGTGTTTTTCTTTATGGGATTTTGGCGACTTTCAGGCCAGTTTCTTCCTAGAAGTGTCCTCAGTAAATTGCTGGCTATTTGTTTCCATTAGGCAGACTACAGAGCACATTTAACAGAACAATTGTGTACAGAAATAAGTGCTTTCTTCTTGGATTTTACTATATTTTTTCAAAGAATTTCACATTTGAATTTAAGATATCTGAAGGATTCCCGCCCCCTGCTTTTCACATTGATGTAGAGGGAGCTAAATTACTTCTCTTTCATATACAGCTTCAAGAGCATAAAGACATATCTCACTTTTACTCTCTCTCCCTTTCTCATGCAAGCCTACCATCTTCCTCCTTTCAAATGTTATGTCGTACTTTCAGTTTTCTTTATAATCAAATAATAACCCTCTACTAAATAACAATATTAAGTAGAAAGTAGCAAACCCACAGTTCCTTAAGAATGTAAACAAAGGGTATGCACAATAGTCAAGCTAAAAATGTCTCTTTTGTATACAATACTCTTCTTGTACTCTGTTGTCAAAAATTAGGGAAAGTGTAATTGCATTTTGGGGACTGGCTTTTTTTCACTGAGTACAACAGTTTTGATTGGCATCCATTTTGTTGCAAAAGACAGAATTTCGTTCTGTTAATCTGAGTAGTATCCCATTTGTGCATGTGTGTGTGTGTGTGTGTGTGTGTGTTATGATTTCTTTAGTCATCAGCTGGTGGACATCTGGGTTAATTTCATAATTTCAACTAATGTGAATTGAAATGTTAAAAAAAAATGGCTTCAGATATCTCTTCCATAGACTGATTTCATGTCTGTCATTTCCCAGACGAGGTCCTATGGTGGTTCTTAGAGTTTGAGGCATCTCCATATTGTTTTCTGTAATATTTGTACTACTTTAGATTTTTTTCAAAAGATTTATTTATTTGTATTGGAAAGTCTGATTTACAAAGAGAGAGAAAGAGCTTCCATCCAGTTTCATGCCCTAAGTGGCCACCATGGCCAAAGCTAAGCCAATCCAAAGCTGATTTGAAGGAGCCAGAAGTTTCTTCTAGGTTTCCTACATGGAAGCAAGGTCCCAAGGCTTCAGATGATTCTACTCCGCTTTACCAGGCCACAAATGGAGCTGAAAGGGAAATGGAACTACCAGGACATATCAATTCCATATGGGTTCTCAGCAAATGCAAGCAGATGATTTAGCCACTCAGCTACCTTGCCAAACCCATTAGTTTTTATTTCTGCCAACATTTATTAGGGGAGCCATCATGTGTCTCATGGCCATCATATTTGTTGTTGAAACATGCATGCTCGTATCCTTAGTCATTTCGTAACTGAGTTGCTTTTGTTGTTGAGTTTCTTTGAGATAGAGTGTCCATCTGTCTTCCCACTCTGCCTCTTCATTTCCCTGGACATTTCCTTTGTTACGCAGACATTTCTTAGCTCGATATAATCTCCTGTGTCTATTTTTGCCTTTGCTGGCTGTGCTTGTGGGAACTTACACAAGAAATCTTTCACCATGCCAATGCCTTGCAATGTTTCCTGAACATTTTTTTGTTCTTGTATTTTTATTTGATATTTTGATGGTTTCAGGTCTTAGGTTTATATCCTTGATTGATTGTCAGTTGATTTTCATATAGGGTGTGAGGTAGGGGTCTTATTTCATGCTTCTGCATGCAGATCTAATATTCCCAAGACAGTTTGTTAAAGCAACTATCCTTTCTCTAGGAGTGATTTTGGTTCATTTGCTATGTTGACTGCACATCAGTGCATTAATTTTAATGGTCTCTAGTCTGTTCCATTGATTGACATCTTGATTCTGGTGCCAGGACAAAGCAGGTCTCATTATAATTGCCTTGTAATATGTCTTACAATCTGGTATTATAAATATCAAATACCTATGAGATTTCTGTAGACCTAAGCCAAGATTTTATCCTGTTTCCCTGCTGAAGCCATCCAGTCCAATGAACAGATGATAGGGTCACTTTTTAATGATTGACTTTCCAATAATAAATAAATAAGATATATATATATAGAAAAAGAGACAGATAGGAAGATCTTCCATCTGATAATTCACTTCCCAAGTGGTCACAACAACCAAGGATCCTGAGCCAGGAGCTTGTTCTGGGTCTCCCGTGCAGGTGCAGAACCCAAGGGTTTGGGCCATCCTTGACTGCTTTCCTAGGCCACAGACAGTGAGCTGGGTGGGAAGTGGGGCTTCCAGGATTAGAACCGGCACCCATATGGGATCCCTGTGTTTGCAGGGTGAAGACTTCAGCCATTAGGGTACCATGCCGGTCCCCAGGGTCATTGTTTTTAGAAGAAACTTTTGTATGTTCCTGGTTGGTTTTTGCAACCTGATATTGCTCACTGAAATTCTATAAGCAAGGTATAACTGCTTAAGTGGCACGAATACTAGGTTGATAAAAATTCCATTTTATACACAGAAGCTTGCTGTTATGTAACGCATGTCATCGCATGCTTTTGGATATCTGTTATTTCATATACTGATTTGTAACCCTTGCAGAAAAGAACCTAATCCTAAGTTGTTTACAGTTCCTATTTCTGGAGTTTTGAAATACATTACTTTAATATATATAGTAGCTATTGATTAATAGTGATGTAAAATTATGATTTGAAATCAAATATTGCATGATTACATTATTTTTATGGCTAACACAGAAGTCTATTAGCTTATAGAAGTTGTGATAAAGTAATTCTGTAGCACATTTAAACTAAAACTGCTTTAAATGTGGAGATAAATAGTCTTAGTGTTGCCCATACAATAAACTCCACTTCTGACACTTTTGAAAACGCCGTAATATTTTCATTGTAGTTGTGTTCAGAAGCAGTTTGAAAAGCCATCACATTTTCTGGCTAGTTTTTGCTTTTTCGAAATATTTTGTCCCATTTACATCAATCAGTTGAAAATATAGTAACCAAAACTTTACTGGAAATGTCTCGATTGTAGCCAGATGTGTTTTGCAGGAAATATTTACCCAGTCATTTAGAGGAGAAATAATTTTAGATTTCCAACTATTGTCTCCAAATCAAGTATTCATCAGGGAAGAAACAACACAAATCTCAAACACTTTGGTTTAACAAATATTTTCCCAAACCAACACATTTCTGTTCATTTCGTTTACTCAGCCTGCTCTGTTGTTGATGGTTCTTACCTCAATTCCCTTCCCACTTGTAGAATTCTCTCAATCGAGGCCTGCTGGAACGGTTGGAGTAATTGACCTATCACAGGCAGCTACAGTGAATCCCTTGGGCTACTCCGCCTACTGACTACTTCCTAGTGGATAATCAGCATGAATGCATTTTGAATCAGTCCTGGAATTCTTTGCTTTTTCTAACTGGCCGTGAGGAAGTACTCATTATCCATAACGATGGCTTAGGAGGGGATTTTCAGAGTAAGGAAGGGGTGGGTGAATGATGGGTGATTCTGGGCTGTCTGTTCATCTAATTCATGGATACTTTCTGGAGTAACTTAAAAACATTTCTGAGGAGATGGAGTAGATTACTACTTAGGATTTTGTTGTTGGAGTTCTAGTAGTACTTATCACGCAAAACCTGGTTAGTGTTGTCACTTGGTCTCCCATAGTCGGATACTCTGTTGAACAGTATGTTATAGAAGACATGTAAGTGCTCTAGGGCTTTATGCACACACATAAAATATGATTCTAATGCTGAGGTTTGACAGCAATGTCCCATGTATCCTTAGTTTTCATAGCACCACTGAGTCTAATAACTTAAACCCTGGAAGATTCAATCTGCACTCTCCTAATGTAAACTTGATGACTTAGAATTCATTCAGAATTGTGAATTGACTTTTCCCCTAAGTAAACATTAGTTAACATCTTTGCTGGCTTTACAATTGTTTTTTTTTTTTCCTTTAGCATTAAAAAAAGAAGCATGATTGTAGAATTTCATAACTTTGGGCAGGATACTTACATTTTCTTTGCCTCAGTTTCCTACAAGATAATTCTTAGGAATGTGATCCATATGGAAAACTCTTAAACTTTTTACATACAGTAGTCAGTAAAAGAAAGCGTTAGCTCTTTGTTTGATAAGTTTTAATTAAAATCTTTTTTTATTAAACCTAGGCTTACGGATGCATCAAAGGGAAGAGTCGAGAGGAAGAGAATTTGGGGGCTGCTTGTTGAATAGGAAATTAGGATTTTTCGTCAAGAGAAATTGGGATAAAATTCAGACACAAGATATTTGTACTTGTAAACCAATTTTGCATACGTTTTCCTCCATATTTCTTTTGTTTGTACCATGTCTCTGGGGATGTAGGGATCTGCCAGATGAATGACGGTGTTCCCATTAACAGAAACCCACTGAGTCAGTAACTGGGAAATAACTGGGTGATCCCAATGGGGGATTCTTACAAAATTCTGTGTGACCCTCTCTGTCATCCCAGCAGTTGTCAGGTGCTTTGCTCTTCGCCCATACTAATATAGGCTGGTGCATCCTGGAAATTTACATTTGCTTATAAATTGGCAGCTATAAAGTACACAATTGAATTTCAAAGTCTTCCTGTCTCTCAAGCTGGAAACTTATTTTCAAAGGAAAGAACAGAGTATGCAGAGGAGTTTTAACTAAGTTTCCTCTACTGTTGAGATACAGCGTTGAAAGAAGAGTACAAGAGGTGACTAGAACACCCAGCGCACATGGCATTCTGAAACTAAGGTTCCTTCCATTTGTTAACTGGCTCATTTGGTATGAATGAAAGAACTGGTAGCAATGCAGTGAGTCACTCAGGGGAGAACTAAGATGGAGATTGACATTCCTCTCAAGAACCCTAAAACTAGTGGACTGTCTCTCAGCACTTAAATGTTTGCAGTGTTTTCCCAGAGAGAATGTTAAAAGTGCAATAAAGTGGTCAGTAAAGTAGGAAAAATCGTGTATACAATCACTGTTCTAAACCAACATTTTACTTTGTGCAATTGTCATTTATTCATAATAAAGCATACATACAATAGGCTATAATTTTCAGGGGAAGGGAATATTCATGGGATGTTTAAGTGGGACTTAATACAAGTGCATGTACTAATTTCTGGAAAAAATGTCTGTCACCTTCAGCAAACTCAAAGTTAGCGAAGCTATTCAAAGGAGTTCATTCTTCCTTTCAGCTCTTACCAATATGATTTATTTCTCTTATTGAAGTTACCATCTCCTCTCCTGAATAATTTCCCCTTTAATATGTCTTATTACCCTTTGTTTCTGGAGTCAGATTTCCCTTGTAACTATACTGTACTCTCTACTCTGACATTAATCAGACAGTAATGAATGCACCCATGGATGGGTTCATGAATACACATATTTCCTCATTCGTAGCGCTTCCTTTTTTTTAAAGATTTTTTTTAAATTGGAAAGATAGATCCACAGAGAGAAAGAGGGACAGAAAGATTGTCCATCTGCTGGTTCACTCCCAAGATGGCCACAATGGTTGGAATTGAATTGATCTGAAGCCAGGAGCTTCTTCTAAGTCTCCCATGCAGGTGCAAGATCCTAAGGTTTTGGTCCGTTCTCCACTGATTTCTCAGGCCACAAGCCGGGAGCTGGATGGGAAGTGGAGAACTGGTACACGAATCAGCACCCAAATGGAATTGTGGTGCTTATAAGACGAGGATTTAGCCACTAGGCTACCAAGCCAGGCCCTATACTTGTGTTTAAATATAAAGTACATCACTTGTTCCTTTTCACTCATTATGTCTTTCTTCAAACCTTCCAAGAGATTTTAGCCCCTAATAGGTGCTTACTACTTTGGGTAATGGAAGAAAAGCAAAACTTGATTGCTTTGCTCCCATTTTATTAATGTATCAGAATATATATTTGTAAAAAAAAAAATACCCTTTCAATTTGAATTTTCTTCCTTGTGAGCTATTCACACTCCCAGTATTTACTGCAACAAAAGGGTAAAACTGTCCACCAGTCAAAATGTCTGCTTAAGTACTCTAACACAGAAGTAGGGCGTGAATTTAAGGAAAGAGCAAGTGGATCTCCTGTCACTTGGGAAAATAAGTGTCAAGCAGTACGTGAGATGGAGATGTGTAACTGTGTGCGTTGGTGTGCTTTGGCAGGTGGCTAACACAGGAGTGGATCTGCACTGTCAGCGTATGACGATTGCCATTGACTGAAATCTAGGACTTAGTGGAAGATAATGACCATGGGGGTCATTCCTAATTCACTGTTTTAATTTCTGTTAGCTGGAGTCTCATAAGATCGAAAGGATGAATGTATATTACTTAGAATTCTGAGTATCATCCTAACAATCATTTTCTGCTTAGCGTAAGAACCCAGGACTTGGATTTAGGACAGTGAAGTGTGGGGTGTGGGAGCAGCATGTCTTTGCAACTTTTCTTCCCCTAAATTGTAGAAAATATTTCACTCTTTGTGTTTTAACCCCCTGAAATCTACCCCATGGATTATGACAGTATGTTTTCTCATAATCTTAAGTTTCAATGTCTTAAATATTTTTTAGGATGAGGTTTTTTTTAAGTGTTGAAAAATGATGAGTTACCATTATCATTGATGATTGGCTGCTTTTATTTTTTATTTCTTTATTTGAAAGTTAGAAATGGAACTTCCACTCCCCAGATGCCATAGCAGCTGCATCTGAGACCATTCTAAGACAGGAGCTAGGAACTTAATCCAGATCTTTTCTATAGGTGGCACAAAGCCAAGTTCTTGACTTACTACCTGCTATTTCCCATTCCCAGGAAGATGGGATTAGAGGTAGAGGCTTGAACCTACACATCCTACAATCCAATATTTGCAATGCTGGATCCAATACCTGCCTCCTATTTGTCAGTTTTCAGAAATCAATGAAAATGCTGTCTAGGTGTGAAATCTTCAGATTGTAAAGGGGGAAACAGTTAAATGACCCTGAAATAAGACAACCTTAGATACTGGGTGCTTGACCTAAGGGAACAGTTAAGAGAAAAATAATGCTGCTTAGATAACTGTAGATAACTTAGATAACTGTAGATATCTTAAATAACTGTAGATAACTTAGATAACCTTGTAGAGGTGATATTGTCCACTATTTTGTCTTTGATGCTTATGATGACAGGTGATATCATTAGTTGAATAGGAGAAGGTGAGTGAAGGAATGGTGGGAGTTCTTTGTAGCACTTTGTTTAGGAAACGTTGAGGCTGACATTACCTGAGATTCCTTTCTGAAATTTCTCCTGGTTAGAAACCAGATGGGGCTTTGAGCAGACACGTAGGCTGTGGATGCAGATGTGGCCCTCATGGTCACACTGAGTGCCAATCCAAGCATTCTACACATATGAGGCTCCCTCCTCTTCATGACTGCATTTCATACAAGGTAATAACAATGCTGTCTGTGATGAAATGAGAATTCTGTAGCGGAGATGCTACATCATATTCTTTAAAATCTGACAGATACCTGATAATGTCTGTTTACCTGCTTAGGTTACCATAACAGAATGCCACACTTTGCCATTGGAGTCTACATGTGGCTAGATTCAGGTGCGGGCTCTTTTCAGATGCTCAGAAGGGTGCCCTCTCGCTGGGCTCACCCGGTCCTTCTGTGTCTCTATGCATGAAGAAAAAGGCCTGACTTTCTCTTCTTCTAAGGCCACAGAGGCTATTGGGTTAGGACCGACCCCATGACATATATATATTCAACTGTTTTCTAAAAACTTTATTTCTGAACACCATCACAAGGGGATGAGGGCTTCAACAAATGTATTCTGGGAGAACATCAGTGAGTCCATAGCTGTATGTCCATGCATGGCTATACACATACGTAATGTGTGTATATAGTATGTGTAAGAATATTTATTAAAATATCAAAATTTCTGTAGAAAATGTTGAAATTACGCATGGTTTTTAGAATGTCTATTTTACACAAAATGTTTGAAGGTTGCATTTATAAACCAAACAGAAAAAACAGTCCTGAAAAACATGGATTTAGACGATATATTTAAAATCATATATTGAATATTCTTTTCCTTTTAAAAAATTTTATTACAAACTCAGATACACAGAGAGGAAGATCTTCCGTCCAATGGTTCACTCCTGAAGCGGCAGCAACAGCCAGAGCTGAGCCAATCCAAAGCCAGGAGCCCAGAGCCTCTTCCAGGTCTCCCATGCAGGTGCAGGGTCCCAAAGCCTTGGGCCATCTTTGACTGCTTTCCCAGGCCACAAGCAGGGAGCTGGATGGGTTTGAGAGCTGCCTGGATTAGAACCAGCGCCTATAGAGGATCCCAGTGTGTGCAAGGTGAAGACTTTAGCCGCTAGGCTACCACACTGGACCCATATTGAATATTCTTTACAAATACTTTTTAAAAGTTGAATTTAGCAGCTTCAGAGTCTTCAAATACTTTGTTAGCATCCAATGTGAAACTCTAATGTGTTGAAAAATATATATTCTGAAAACTGTATTCTCAGAAAATATATCTCTGCAGTATTCAGCTTCCCATTTAAAATTTTTAAAAATGCCACCCCCCTCTTTTTGTATCTGATCAATGGGTAATTAGAATGCCATTCCTGTGGCTCAACTCACTTACATTTGACCCTCTATCACTCTTAGGTAACCTTATGTGGAGATTTTCTTATGTTGAGATTTCAGAAAAACACTCGGCAGGCTAGTCAAAGTATCAACATAGTTGCATAGATAGGTTTCCAAGCCATTAGTGTGTCAGAAATCCTGAGAGCTCTGTGCATGCTCAGAGCTTGTTTATAGTTCTGTGTGTCACCCCACCCGCTGCTCCCTTGACCCCTTGTTTATCCAATGACGCCCCTGCCATGAGGACAAAAGGACGTAAGTGCACATTTGTTAAGTAATGGAGACGCAGTGTGTATCACCAACACCATGAGGCACAGGAGGTAGAGAAAAACACGTTCCCTAAGCTGTAGATATTTTAGTCATTTTAATGTCACCTTCCATCTGTGCCCTATAACCCAGTGACTGGAATTCTTACTATCTCACTTCGAAAAGTGGTTCGGAGTGCTGACTTTCCTAAAATGCATAAGCGGATTAAATCCTAATTTTATGTCTGTCTGGGACTGAGGCAGAAAAAGGAAAAAAACGGAAACATTTATTCCACTCAGCTTCCTGCCCCCTGATGATCCTCGCCACCCTAATCAGAGGCCCACATGGGCACACATACCTCTCAACAATGGAAACAATACTAAAAATAAAAATTAAGAACAGTATGACAACTTTTATTACAAATGTCATAATGATGACACATCAGCCACCATGCAGTTGGTAAAAACCAGTCAGGAATCAGAATGAGGGCCTAGCAGGATGGTTCAATTAGTTAATCTTTTCCTTGCACCAGTTTGTGTCCCGGTTGCTCCACTTCCCCTCCAACTCCCTGCTTGTGGCCTTGGAAAGCAATAGAGGATGTCCCAAAGCCTTGGGACCTACACCTGCTTGGGAGACCTGAAACAATCTCCTGGCTTCTGGCTTCAGTTAGGCTCCACTCCGGCTGTGGCAGCCATGTGGGGGGTGACCAGCAGGTGAAAGATTTTTTTCTCTCTCCTTGTCTCTGTAAATCTGATTAAAAATAATAATCTTTAAAAAGTGAGGTTTGTTAGGACTTCAGTGGTATTTCCCATAGGCAATACGTTTTTCAGATTCATACTTTTATGTGGAAAACAAGGCATTGCTGGTCGTCTTTCTACATAAGGTGAAATGCAGAGGGTTGATGTGAAATGGAACAGGAGTTAGTGCACACTATTAGAGACAAACACTAGCTCCTCTGTGGTCAGAGGCAGAAGAGGTAGACGTCTTTGTTCCAGAAAGCAAAAAGCTTTCACCTTGCAGGTCTCTCGAATGAGACTATCCTGCGTCTGTAGGCATTCCACTTACTAATTTCCCATAAAAGAAAAATGAATGAACTTGATCAAATGTAAAGTTTATTCTCTGAAAGCCAGGAAATAAATTACATCTATTGTGCTATAAAGTAACATTTTGTTTTGTGGTATAGTTCCATAGGTTCTGGAGTTGCCCGTGCCCTTCCACAAGGTTCCCCTCAACCTCTCGCATTGATTTCTCTTCTAGTTTTACAATGGATGTCCTTTATGTACAGTCGCACATCCATGGTGGTGTTGAAATAATTCCCAACAACGTAGGCATGGACACTGTCAGGGAGTCCATCATCTTACTGTTAGGATATTTTCAGTTCTTTCACTGGGAGTCCATCTCTGGTCTGTAAGCACAGAGACTTACAGCACCTTGTCTCCATATCTGACTATATCAGCTCCTGCTACACTTCCACTGTATATCCCCTAATTTATAGAACCAGTGAGCACAGTCCACGTCAGGGTGAACATAATAAATTTTCATCCAACGTGAAGTTAACAAACTTGTTACAAATACAGACGTGCATCACAGCAGTGGTGAGAACAGGAATCAAACACCTTCTTGGAAGAATAGATGCCAGTGCATGACTTTTGGCACTGAAGGAATTACTTAATAACTGGAACTCCTTCATATGCAGCAAAACAATGATCTCATGTGTTTACAAGTAATCCAACTTTTATCAATGATCAATGAACAAACCGCAAGAACTGGGATATACAGATAATAGGAAGTGTGAAAAGATGAACAGTCAAGATAATTAGGTTTAGGGCCCAGCGTGAATGACTAATGGCTAAAGTCCTCACCTTCAACAATTGGGATCCCACATGGGTGCCAGTTCTAACCCCACCACCCCGCTTCCCATCCAGCTCCTTGCTTGTGGTCTGGGAAAGCAGTTGTGGAGGGCCAAATGCCTTGGGACCCTGCACCTGCTTGGGAGACCAGGAAGAAGCTCCAGGCGCCTAGCTTCAGACTGGCTCAGCTCTGGCCGTTGTGGCCGCTTGGGAAGCAAACCATAGACAGTCTTTCTCTCTCTCTTCTCTCTGTGTATCTGCACTTCCAATAAAAATAAATCTTTTAAAAAATAATTAAATTTGACTCTACAAAACTTCAAATTTAAGCAGTCAAGAGCCATTCCATAGGAGGATAAGCAAAACGACCCTGTCATCTATGTTGGGAAAAACAGAAGACCCAGGGATACATTTAGAGGTTTGAGCTACTTCTAAAAATATGGGATGAGCTCATTTTAGATATTCAGATATAGTGTGTGTGTGCGCGCGCGCGCGCATGTGTGCAAGCTTGCTTGTGGAGTTTGACTATGGAGTACTGGTCTGATTGATCTTGGGTGAATGAGGATGCTAGAACCAAAAAAAGTTTTCAATATTTGCTGCCAGGTTTATTCTTATTGAGTAGTGACAACAGGTAGAATTTGAAATTTGGTACCTTTGCTCTATAGAGATTTTAAAAGAAAAACATTGTTAGCCAAATGTGGGAAGGACAGAGAAAGAGTATGAATGATTTCAACACTGCTTGTTTTCTATTTTTTCTTTAGATTTTTAAAGTAGGTAAGTCAAACGTATTCCATAAACATTTTAAGAATACAATCGTACTCCCAGACCTTCTTTCCTCATTCTCACCCTCCATCTTCCTTTCTTATTTCACTTTTAGCTTTTATGATGACAAATTTTTAAGTTATAATCACAGGCTTAACACTCAACCAGATGGTGTTCAAGTAAAAAGTAGCAAAATCATTGTTGCTCAGGGGTATACACAAGTGCTATGAAAAATAATCTCAAGATGCCAATTTTACTCATATTTTACATTTCTTTAGTATGTTGTATAATCAGTTACCATAAATCATGGAAAGCATATGGTGTTTCTCTTTTGGGAACTGGCTTATTGTAACACACATAATGGACTTCAGTTTCATCCACTTTGGCTGAGTTTACATACACTACATTTTCTGTATGTGGTTATTGGTTGGTGGACATCTGGGTTTATTCCATATCTTTATTGTGATTTGAGCTGTCATAAACAGCTGACTTCATTTCATTTAGCTAAATTCCCAGAAGTTAGGATGGTTAGGTTATATGGTAGATCAATTTTCAGATATCTGAGGAATCCCTATACTGCACTCGACACTTTGAGTTGAAGAAGTTTCAAGATGTAAATGTGCTGCCCTTCATTTCCTTCCTTCTGTCCACAATCCATTGGAAAGCCCTAGGTGAAAAACAACAACAAAACAGCCTTAGCAGTTTTGAAGAGAGGCACTGAAAGAAATTGATTCCAGGAATAAACAGAAGGATAGCTGAAACTAAAACACTAAGTTTGTCTCTCAAAGACTGGGTAATGAACACTATGACAGTCAATTGTGACTGACAAGTGAATGTGAAATCACGGATTTATGGATCATTAACACTTGGTATATGTAGAGAGATACATACAGGTATTCATGTGAGAGGATCATCTATTTAATAGCTCTAATTGCTGTGATAAAATATAAATAAGTGTTCAAATAGTGATGCAGCCATGACCAAATAGTGTAACTGTCAGCATGAAGGATTCCCATGGTAAGATCTAGAAGAGCTGACCAATAAAGATATTTTTTCATAAATTTGAAGGAAACTAGTATTAACAGATCATTTTATTTTGCTGGAAGAGTGTTTGAAATCCATGCATTTGCACAGTAAATGCTGAGTGTGACAAGCTGTACATCTCACCTATAGAAGGAGGAGCATAGAAAGGGAAATCTGAGTCCACAGTGAGCATATACATGTGGTTAAGAGAAAACTTTAGCTTACACAAAAACACTAAACAAGAAGCATAAAGAGTGGCTGAAGGAGAGAGTTGGCATCACAACCATTGTGGTAATAATTTGTTCAGTATAGAACACTAATGGGAGTTAGTGACAGTACTGAAGCGGTCCCAAGGTCTTCCCCAAGAATACTTACAATGGGATTTTCTTACAGTGATCCAATAAGACAAAAAGTTACTTCAGAATCAGCTTTGGAGATCACCATCCGTGGATCTCTCACTAAAGTAAACAATATCAGGGATGACTGGGGCAACCTGCCCTTGTGTGCTCCCCAGTAGGATGCCAATAAGAAAGACAGTTGGAGTGAAATTTCTGCTCAAATGCATAGCCAGGTCTAGGCATGATAAAACAGCACATCTGAAGGACATTGTGTAACAGCACTGGCAAACGTAAAAAAATATTCAAGTTGTCAAGACGGAGAAAAATCCGTGAAATTCTTCCAGTTGAAAAAATTGGAATCTGGTTGAAATGTATATGAAACTTATCTTTGTATACAAATTGCATTACAAAGCTTTTCAGTTTGAAATATCTTAAAACATGAAGTCAAAACATATGTGTAAAATATGTCCCACTTCCCAATATTAAACTAGCATCTGTAATACGTGACTATGTAAAAGTTCCTCAGATAACTCCAACATGGAACCAGATTCGGGAGTTGCTGGGAACAGACGTGACTAAGCAACAGAAGTTATCAAGGTCATGACTTGTAATTCCAAGAATTTCAATTATGGGTCTGCCTCTTATGGCTTCAGCAATAATTCCAATCACAGATTTATGTCTTGTGTTCAATTGATAAGGACAAGCAAACACTGCTATTTCAGAGTTGCACATAGCTATTAGAACCAATCTTTATTATTTATCTCAGTTCTTCTTTCACTTTCACATGGTGTACTCATTTTCTAAAATGACCAGCAAGGTGGTGGTGTTTGAGATCTAGCAGTAGTCTTTTGTTCCAGTGTATTCTGTTTTGTAATTATAGACAATATTATCCCCTGTAGGTGGTTTCATATATTTAGCCCAAGACAAGCATGCATTTAAATGGCAGTTTTGCTACCATGTTGTTCCTTTTGTTGAGACCAGAGTTCCTTTTCTAAGAACAGGAACAGGAGTTTGGATACTTAACTTGAAGCTGGTGTTGCTGAGGTGTTTTAGGGGGTTTTTTAAATTTTGTATTTTAGGTAAGTGAAGTGAACACATCTCATGTATTTCATAGCTACAGATTCAGGGATGTAGTAATACCTCTGATCACAGCCTCCATCATGCCTGCCACTGCCAACCTTCCTCCCTCTTTACATTTTTGCACTTTCCCTTTGGTTTTCACAGTGGCATGATTTCAGAGCATTTTCTAATCATAGGTCTAACCTGTTTTAAATAAACAGTTCAACCAATAGTAAGTAGAAAAATGTTCTCAAAGTGTAGGCAAGGGCTGCAAATAATGTTAGATTTCCAAATGCCAGTCTTTTCTCTCATAAGTTCTATATTTTGTCCTCTGTATGTTAGTTATCACAACCAGGAAGAACACATATTTTTCTTTTGGGAAGTGGCTTGTTTCACTAGTGAGAATGGTTTACAGTTGCATCTGTTGTGATTGACAGGATTTCATTTTAATGGCTGACGTGTATTCTGTAGTGTGTGTGAGTGTGTTGTGATCAGACATCTGAATCTCATTTAGGTCAGTTCCCAGAAGTAGACTGGGTAGATTTAGTTTCAGATTTCTGGAGAATCTCCTTATTGTCTTTCACAATGGCTGCTCTTGTCTGTATCCCCACCAACAGTATAACAGTTTACCTTTTGCCACATATCCTTGCACACATTTACTGTTTTCTGATGTACATGTAATAACCATTCTAACTGGGGTGAGATGAAACCTCATTGTGGTTTTTATTTGTATTTCCCTAGAAGCCAGGAATCCAGAGCGGGTGTGGTTTTGTTTGTTTGTTTTATGTGCCTGTGGGTCACTTGATTTTCATCCTTTGAAAACAGCTTGTTTGTTTTCCTCTGCTCATTTTTTCATCTGGGTTGCTTTCGGGGTTGTTGGTGAGTTTCAGGGGCTCCTTATAGAGTCTGGTTATTAATCTTTTGTCAGATGCAAGTTTGCAAATATTTTCTTCCATTTTTGTTGGTTGCCTTTTGCTTAGAGTCTTCTTTGAAGTGCACAAGCTTTTTATCCTGTGAAATCCCTGTTGTCCATTTCTGTGTTTCTTGCTCTTGCTTCTGAGTTCTTTTTTAAGAAGTCCTTGCCTCTACCAAGGTCCTTCATAGCTCCCCTATTGTTTTCCTCTAGTATTTTAAGGGCATCAGGTCATAGATTTAGACCCTGTGAGTTGAGTGAGGTGTAAGGTAGGGATCTTGGCAAACACTTCTCTATGTGGAGACGCATGTTATTTTCCCAGTATGATTTGTTGAAGAGACCATCATTTCTCCAGGGACTGATTGTAGCTTGTTAAGGATTAGTTGGTTGTAGATGTGTGGGTTGATTTATTGGGTTTCTCTTCTGTTTCCTTAATCTACATGACTAGTACTAGACTAATTTAACTACTTTTCCCTGTGATAGGTTCTGACACCTATGATATTTTGATGCCCCCAACTTTGTTCTTGTTTAAGATTTCTTCAACAATCCGGCTGCTCTTGTGTTTCTATGAGATCACAGACATGCTTGATTTTTCCAGAACTAGAGTACATTATATATATATATACATATGTCTTATCATGATATAACTTCTCTGAACATTATAGAAGAAAGTAAACTATTTGGTCTTCTATGGTTGCCTTCTTTAATACACATTAAAATCCATTCTCTCTTATGCATTTGGAATATCTCAGAATGAAGAGTGCTGGTACTTCACACACATCCTTGTCCCAATTGCCCTGGCTTAGATTCGTGTAGACAGTAGCATTTCCTTACTGCTGACTAAAAGATGCAGCACATTTTAGATTCTGCGTCATTTAATCTGCAACTCTTTCAAATCCAGATACATTTATAGTGGGTCAGAATCAGCAACAAAAATAATGGTGTTTTGCTTCAAGCAAAGTTGTGAAATATAGGAGGACTGTCCCTGGGACCTATCAGTCCTTACAACTCCCAATTCTTCTTCACTACTTCTGTCTCTAAGGGGCAAACTTTCAAAGGTCACGTCGCTTCTATGCTGTGGCTAGAGGATCATATGGTATGAATTTTGACACTGACCCTTGCTAAAAATGTGTAATTACTGCAAATGAAATCTGTCAAACTCAACGTATGACCAAAAACATCCAGGAATAACTTCAGAGCCCATTTATCTGCCAACAAGTTTGCTATGCATTCTACATTCATTATTTCATTGAATTTTCACAAATACCCTGTAAGGTAGACTTCATTTGCTGGCTAACAGCCTGAAGGACAGAGCACTGAAACACCCAAGACCATGAATTTAGGAAGTGAAACAGCTGGAGTGTGAACTCAGCTTCATCTGATTCTGAAATTCATGCTTCTGTCTCTGTATTTTCTGATGACTTTCATGCTTTGGTTTGGGGTTACCTATAGTCTCTGTTCCTCATTTTAGGAAATGCCATGAAGTTTAAGTAAAGCTCTTGTCTCACAGACCACTTCGTGTCATTTCTCAGAGAAAATGTTCTAATATCTATAATATTATTATAATATATTATATATATATATTATTATTATATTATAATATATATTATAGATATTATAGATATTATATATTATATAATCTATAATATGTAACATATATAATATATATGATATGTAATATATAACATATATTATATGTTATATATTATATATTATATATTATATATTATATATTATATATTATATATTATATAATGTATTTTGCTAACACTTCACACTGAAAAAATGTTTCAGTTTGTATAATATAGAAACAAGCACATCTATAGATGGGTGGTACAAATCTGAGTATTTGCCAAAACATTTTAGGTCCATGTTTTAAATGAAGGAGATAATTCAGTAGAACATACCCTTTAAAAAAATTCTGAAAACATTTGTCAAGATGTTGGGACTATTGAGCTGCAGGTCTCAATACAGAACATACCCTCTCTCAGCTCTCGGCTTGAGATACGTATTTAGTTTTTGCAGTTTCCAAAGTTTAAATGAGGCAATGTGTTCCAGAGCAATTAAATTGTAATTAAGAAAAACAGATCTGAGAGTATCCAACGTAGGCAGTATATTTTAAGATAATTAGAGTTAATCATTTTCTTATTGAAGTCAAGTCATTTCAGCTCAAGCCCATTTAACCAAGGCAATCAAATAGTCTGAGGACACTATGAAAACATGCTAGTAGATCAAGAATTATTGAAATAGATTTGACATGTCAATAGTCATTTTTACATTTGTATACCAAACAGTGTTGCCCCTTTTTAGCTGAGTTCAAATTCTTTAGAATCGTATTTTGCTTTTTAACCTCTGTTAAACTGAAGAAATAAAACTTCATTATAAAATGAACATGTGTGGTACACAAAATCATCTCCTGTTACACACTGCTGATGAGAACACTGTCTCATTAAAAAATGTAAAATAATGGCTTGTAAAAATAATGGCTATCTTTATGTAACGGCATTCAGTGCCATGTGTTTTGAGAAATTCACTTTCATTAATGCATTTGATCCTTTAAAAGATCTTGGTGTAGGGCCGGAGAATGTGTTGTGATTATTATCATACAATTGAATAGCTCAAGCTCTTTGCAATTAAGTACTGTGCCCAGTAATTGCGAACCTAGAAATAAGCACACAAGGATTTAAAGTCGGACGTATGTTTAAAATTTACTCTCATTACAAACAAGCTATAAACGAAGGTAAAATAAAAGCAATAAGAAATAGCTGTTGTTAGGATCACCCCAAAATGACATTCTCAGAAACCCACAGTAGCATCATGAAATCAGATTGCCTTGAGATTGACATCTTACGCCAAGTACTTGAGTGATGAATGCTACAATTTATTTTTTTATTTCATTTTATGACACAGTTCCATAGACTTTGAGATTCCCCCAAGCCATCCCCCCATATTGATTTCTTCCATATTATTACAGCAGTACAGCTCATAACCAGTCATAATTCCATCATTATGGGCATGGACTATGCAAGGAGTCCAGCCTCTTATTGTCTAAATAAATTCAACAGTTTCATTGGGAGACCATCCTTGATCTGAAAGTAGAGCTGGCAGAATATCATTTCCTTCAATGAAAAGTCACAACACAAATTCAACAACAGGAAGAAACATGGAAATTTACATCATGAAGTTAATTGACATGGTAGTGAGTGACCAATGTGTTAGAAACTGCAAGTTCTTAACCACATCCTGTAACTACTTCATTGACATCTCAATTTTAATTTATGCATAACCAACTTATAAAAACCTTAAAATGGTTGTAGGGTAATATTCAGCTGTCTCGTGTCTTTTTTTCTTCTTATTTATATTTAGCAGCTTACAGTCTTCAAGCATGATTTTTACTGAACTTCATAAATTTTAGAATAGTCCAAACAGGCTTATAACTCTAACAAGCCATATGTTCACAATTGAGGAGCAGAGCAGTTTTAGGAGGGCTGTGCAGAGTAATCTTCAATACCTTAGTGAGGAGTAACCGATCTTTGTGTCCTACCTAGTAAAGCATATGGGAGTCCAAGCTGACTTTTTCTTGTCTGTTCTGAGCTTTCCTTATTGGTCTGTCTATCTGATCTAATTTTGGGGGCTTCAGAGCGACCCTGATGGCCATTGCAAGAGAGGGTGGGGAGCCAAAGTGAATGTGACAATTCAAATATGCCTTTCCAAATGCATTCAATAATGGCACACAGAATAGGTTTGTTGGGTGGTGGTTACATCAGGAGGGTGTATCCCTAGAATTAGGTGTTTTCGTGTGAAGATTAAGAGAAGCCCGAGTTAACACATTGTTCTGTCTTACCATGTGACTTGCTTCGCTACATGACCACATCACAAGATTAACCTCACTGGATGTTTGTACCATGCCACGAGTTTTCTAGCCTATAAAATGATAAGCAAATAAGGTTCGACCTGTATGAATGATCTAGTCTCACACATTCTGTTATAGCAATCAAAAATGGACAAAGAAAGAAACATTACTCAAAATTGAGATTATTGCAATCTAAATGTCATATCTGAAACTGTGGAAGTTGTTTTGGTTTTGGCAATGGCTAGAGGTTGAGGCAGCTTTGACATGGATTCCGGAACATGGGTTAGGGTCAGGGTCATGGTTAAGGTTAGCTTGCTGTAAATTGAAAGTTAAGGGTGAATTGTAAATGACCCATAAGAGGAGACTAGTTTTGAGGGGTGAGGCCATTAGGATGTGATTAGTCCATGAGGAATCCAGGAGTACCTTCTTAAAGGACTTATGGAACCTGACTAGACTCTGAACCCATTTAATTTCTTCTGCCACATGAGGACACTGCAGTAGCCATTCCAGAGACAAGTCAGTCCTGTGACACAATGAGATTCTCTTTGGATTTCCTAATCCAGAACTCAGAATTCTATTCTTTATAAACTGCCTGGTCTCAAGTATTTAGTTACAAGAACAGAAGATGGACTGTGGCAGTAGATAAGAAAAAATGCAGTAATGTGTGCCAGCATTTGTCTTCTGTCATCACATCTGTGATTAGTCAATGAAGCCTTTCCTGCTGATTCAATAGAGGGTGTTCTCCACGGAGGACCCTTCATTTTACCTGCTGGAATTCAGCTTTTGTTCTAAGCTACAGATTCTGTTCATGAATGATCACTTCATGTTACCTACTCTGTGAAGCCTTTTATGACTTATTCTACCAGAAGCACACCCTTCTTCTAATCAGCAATAATGTTTCATCGTTGGTTCTTGACTACCACATAATGTTTATTTGCCTTGATGTTAAATAAAGTTGAATTATTGTTTTTCCAATTCATATATTTCAAAGACAGGGCTAGGCTGAAGCTGGGGGCATGGAATTCCATCCAGGACTCCCATGTGGAGATCGGGGCTCAGGCACTTGAGTCTCCTCTCCCTGTTTTCCCAGAAAAATCACCAGGGAAGTAGATGGGAAGTGGGGTGCTGGGCTTGCAGGTGACAGCTTAACCTGTTATACCAATATGCTGGTCCTTAACTTATCTTACTGCCATTAATGATGCTAAGTTTTAGAAGTTAGAAATCCTGCCTTCTGTTTATGTGGCAGATTAGCACATTATATTAGGTGACTCATAAATGTTTGTTGGCAGCATGAATTATAGACTTCAAAATGTCACAACTGTTTCCCAGCTCCCACATTTGGCAAGAAAAATTTTAAGATAATTTCTGATCAGCGTATAAATGTTATTCTGCAACTGTTTGGGTGCTCTGTAAGTGTTGACTAATTTTCTCTTCTAAAATGTATCTGACAGGAATGTAAAGGAAGCAAAACAAGGCATGGGGAAATTTCCTTCTTGCAGCAAATGACAGACATTAAAAATTGTAGGTTGAGGCAAACATCTGGCCCAGCAATTACAAGGTTGATTGGTATGCCCGTGTCCCAGATTAGAGTTCATAGTTGGAGTCTTGGCTCTGCCTCTGACTCACTTTACTATGAATTTAAGCCCAGGAAACTAGTACTTGCATCCCTTCCATCGCCATGGGAGCCCTGGGTTTAGGTTTGATTTTGAGTATTAACTCCCACATATATACCAAAGCATGTGGTATCTGTCGTCTTTGTGTTCAGCTTATTTCACTCAACATAATGTCCAACAGTTTTATCCATTTTGATGCAAATAAAATTGCATTCTCTTAATTTTTTTCTTCTTAAATTTTTATAACATTAAAAATAGATTTAATGTGTTACAGATAAACTAATGTTAGCCATAATTATATATATATGTTATACTAAGATATATTTAATGTTACATTTTAAACTAAAAAAGTATTGTTTATTTTCATCTATTTCAAAGGTAAAGAGAGAGATGGGCCTTCAATTCACTGGTTCACTGGTTCACTCCCAAATGCCTGTAGCAGTAGGGGCAAGGCTAGACTAAACCAGCATCGCTGTTTCCATATGGATGGATCCCTAACATGCGTGGCTGGGCCCAAGTACCTCAGTCACAATGCACCACTCCACGGGATACATCATCAGAAAGCTGCACCAGTAGTGGAGTAGCCAAAACTGAAAACAGAACTATGATACATGATGTTGGCCTCGCTCCTCCTCCATGTCCAGTTCCATATCAAAGAATTTAAAATTCTGTATGTAGATTGAATCTTTCTGTGGGGTGACACTTGCCAAGAAGCAGTAACAAGAGTGTAGAGGGTGTGGCTGCTACCACACAGCGCTTGAACTTGTTTCATGCCAGTATTCCAGCTTTGTAGACATCCATATAGTAAGTTGTGAAGAATCTGAGACGTAGAAAAATTGAATCCTGCTACTCATGGAAATTGTCTGCTTGTTTACTTCTGTTGTACTATAGTTATATAGTTTTCTTCATGTGGGTACTGTACATACATACTTATATTTGTGCCTAAATATTGGATACTAATATAAATGATACTACTATGGTTTTAATTTCAAAATCCACATGTCTATTGGTGGTCTGTAGAGGAAAAATTGACTTTTAATTTTGTTTGTGAACTTAGTACATTTATTTATTAGGCTCAAAACTTTGTTTTGGTCAGTGTCGCTGTTGTTGATTTAAGAATTTTCTACAGATGACCATACAGCTTAAGACAATTTGCTTTATTTTCAGTCCTAGTATTGTTTATTACTTTTATATACCATTGCTTCAGTTAGAATTTTCTTTTTAAGAATTTATTTTTATTGGAAAGTCAGTTATACAGAGAGGAAGATCTTCCATTTGTTGACTCACTGCCCAAGCAGCCGCAGTGGCTGGAGATGCACCAATCCGAAGCCAGGAGCCAGGAGCTTCTTCCAGGTCACCCGCTCATGTTCAGGGCTGCAAGGTTTTAGACCATCCTCAACTGTTTTCCCAGGCCACAGACAGGGAACTGGAAGGGGAGTAGAATGGTGAGGACTTTAGCCACTAGGCTACCACAGCAGGCCCAGTTAGACTTCTCCATGTAGTGTGGAAAGGGGACTTCTAGGTTTTGTTCCTGACCTTAGTAGGGAAGTTTATTATTTGTCATCATTAAGTTGATGTTTATTGTTTTAGAACTTATTCATTTGAAAAGCAGAGTTGGAGGCAGAGGGAATGGGAGATGTAAAGATCATTCCTAAATACCAATGAATTTGTTTTCCCAATAGGTTGTTGAGGGTTTTTGTGTCATTGTTCATAAACTGCTTTGCTCTGTAGTTGTGCAATACTTAGTTTTATTTTGGTATTAGAGTACTGCTAACATGAAAGAACAAGCTGGGAACACTATTAATGCTTCTCTCTTTGGAGTTTGTAGAGTACTGTTGCATTTATTGTTTTAAAATTGGGTAGAACCCGCCAGTGAATCTATCTAGACCTGATGCTTTATCCTTTGAAAGGTTATTAGTTATTGATGAGCTAGAAGCCTGTATCTGTAATATATAGATCTATAATATCCATAGTACTTATATTATAATATATATAATGTCTATAAGCTATAGATAGAAGCCTATATCTAATTAAATTTAAATTGTCTTTCTCATGAGTTTTGTAAGATGTTTCTGAAAACATTGATCTGTTTCATATAGGTTGTCAAAAGTACATTATTCTTTTGATGCTCATGTGGTCTTTAATGATGTCCCCTCTCCTAATTTATGATTTATTCTTATTTATTTTTTGAAAGGCAGGGTACACAGAGAAAGGGAGAGATACAGAGAAACAAAGATCATTCATCCTGTGGCTCAATCCCCAAATGCCTGCAACAGCTAGTCTCTAGGCCATGCCAAGGGTGGGAACCAGGAACTTCTTCCAGGTCTCCCATATGGGTGTAGGGACCAAACACTTGGACCATCTCCCATTGCTCTTCTAGGTGGATTGGCAAGGAGTTGAATTGGAATAGAGCAGCTTTGTCTCAGACTGGCGCACATACGGGATTCCAGGCTAGCATGCTCAGCTTTACCTGATACATGAAACATTGGCCATTGATTAGTGGTATTAATTTATATCCTCTTTTGTTTTCTTAATTATCATGGTTACAAGCACATAAATTTTAGGGGTTTTTTTTTTTTTTGAAGCTTACACTTCTTGGGTTATTTCTCCATTTTCTGTTTTCACTTACATTTCTATTACTCTAGATTTAAGTTCTCTTTTTCTAATTTGTTAAAGGAGGAAACAGATTGGTGACTAGATCATTCTTTTCTACTATGTGAATTCAATTACTATAAATTTCCCTGGACACAATGCTTTGGTTATGTCTTCCAACTTTTGATTCTTCTTCATTTATTTTAGTGTACTTTTGCATTTCTATTGGCATGTCTTTTTTTTTTTAAGATTTATTTTTATTACAAAGTCAGATATACAGAGAGGAGCAGAGACAGAGAGGAAGATCATCCATCCAATGATTCACTCCCCAAGTGAGCCGCAACGGGCCGATGCGCCAATCCGATGCCGGGAACCTGGAACCTCTTCCGGGTCTCCCACATGGGTGCAGTGTCCCAATGCATTGGGCCGTCCTCGACTGCTTTCCCAGGCCACAGGCAGGGAGCTGAATGGGAAGTGGAGCTGCCGGGATTAGAACCGGCGCCCATATGGGATCTTGGTTTGTTCAAGGCGAGGACTTTAGCCGCTAGGCCACTATGCCGGGCCCTGGCATGTCTTTTTATAACTGTTCAATTAACTATGTTTAATATCTTTGTACTTGAGACTTTTCTAGTTTTCTGCCTCGTGTTTTAAAGATTTATTTATATGTTTATTAGAAAGGCAGAGTGACAGACTGGAGAAGCTTCTGTCCACTAGTTTACTCCCCCAAATGTATGCAGCAATCAGTCTAGGCCAGGCTGAATCCAGGAACTGAGAATTCCACCCACCCTCCTGTGGATGTGCAGGGGCCCAAGTGCACGGACAATCATCTGCCCGCCTAGACACCAGACACGTAAACAAACTGGATCAGTGGCATAGTGAGTTAGGCCATCACCTGTGATGTCATCTTCCTTTATGGAAGCAAATTCATATTCCTGCTGCTCCACCTCCAATCCAGCTCCCCTCAGTGACTTGGCAAAATCAGCAGAAGATGGCCCAAGAGTGGGTCTGCTCTCTGTTTAAAGATCAGGACAAAGTTCCTGGCTCAGTGCTGGCCATTGTGGCCACACAACAAGCGAGATAGCAATTGAAACACAAGCGAATTTGGTATATGCTTGCAATGAGGGAATCTCAACTGAACTTGAACTGTGGTTATGCAACAAGGTGGAGGAATCCACCATGGTGGGAGGGTTTGGGGAGGGATGGGGAGAATCCCAGTACCTATGAAACTGTGTCACATAATACAATGTAATTAATGATTAAAAGAAAAAGAAACACAAGCGAGACAGCAAGTGGAACTCTTCTGTATATTCTTCTCTCTGTAATTCTTTCACATAAATACATCTTAAAAAGAAGGCAGCAATAGCACAGCTGACTCAAACTAGCTTTTTAACATGTGCTGGTCATATCATAAGTGGTAACTTAATATGTTGCGCCAAAAACACTGGCACCTAGCTATCTTTCCTGCATTGATATCCAGCTTAACTCCATTGTAATCAGATACCTTGTATTTTCTATTTCTTCAAGTTAACATGTGTTCTATAGGGGGTGGGAAGCTGGCTTTTTTGATGAAGAGGGTTAAGCCTGCTTTGTGACACCATCATCCCATATCTGCATACCAGTTTGGATCCTGACTGTTCCAGTTCCAGTTCAACTGCTCTCTGATGTGCCTGGATAGGTACCAAATGATGTACAAAGTATGTGAACCCCTTCCACCTTTGTGGGAGAACTAGATGGAGAACCAGATTGGCTCCTGGCTCTGATCTTTTCCTGGCTGGGCTATTGTAGGCATTTGAGAAGTGAGTCAGTAGATGGAAAACCTCAGTCCCACATACATACATACAGGCACACACATATCTTTCTTTTTTTTATTTATTTTTTTTTAAAGATTTTATTATTATTGGAAAGCCGGATATACAGAGAGGAGGAGAGACAGAGAGGAAGATCTTCCATCCGATGTTTCACTCCCCAAGTGAGCCGCAACGGGCCGGTACGCGCCGATCCGAAGCCAGGAACCAGGAACCTCTTCCGGGTCTCCCACGCGGGTGCAGGGTCCCAAAGCTTTGGGCCGTCCTCGACTGCTTTCCCAGGCCACAAGCAGGGAGCTGGATGGGAAGTGGAGCTGCCGGGATTAGAACCGGCGCCCATATGGGATCCCGGGGCTTTCAAGGCGAGGACTTTAGCCGCTAGGCCACGCCGCCGGGCCCCACACACATATCTTTCTAAACAACACCAAACATTTTACAGCCCTGAATGTAGTCTTTTGATTAATCTTCCATGTGATCATGTGATGTTTCTGCTGTTATTAAATTAAGTCTTAAGATTTTAACCATAGAGTCTACTGTGCTCATGTATGTCTTACTTTGTTAAAGCTCTCCGTCCACTTTGATAGAAACCACAAACTATGTTGAGTATTTTTACTTCTGGTTCTATCCATTATGCCTCATGGATCTTGACACTCTGCCATTGCAGACATACACAGGAAGGGTCATTGTTCTCTCGGAGGCATGGCCGTTTTGTTATGTAGGGTACTTATTACCCTTGTTAACTTTAATTGATTTGAAGTCCACTATAAAATTAAAGCAACTTTCCTTGCTTTCTTGTGATTAGTGTTACTACAGTGTTAATCTGTTTTTTTTTTTTAATGCTGTTTACATAGTTGAACAAGATGGGAAATATCGACTGGGGTAGGAGCAGGTTATACAGGTCTTTTGAAAACAGCGTCAAGAACTCCCAGTGGGAGATTCTCTATTTACTATCCAGGAGGTATAAGGTGCAAAATTGTGTCCTTGCTCCCATCAGAGAGGGAAAATGGGGTAGGCACAGATGACATACACGGGGAGAAATAGGAGTGACTGAGAGGAAAGGAAGCAGGGAGATGCTTCCCAACCACTGGCCCACTCCCCACATGTTGACAACATTTGGGACTGCACTGAACTGCCGCCATGCGCCCAGAACTCCCTCTGGGCCTCTTACACTTTTTGCAGGGACCCAAGTACAAGAGCTTGCACAACTGCCTTCCAGGGTGAGCATTTAGCAGGAAGCTGTGTTCAGAAGCAGTCCCAGGACTCGTCATACTCTGATACAGGATCCTAAGTAAGATCATAACGCTGTGCAAAATTCATGTTCTCTTTTACAGAGTTGACCTAGACCATTGATGCTAAGAGTAATTAATATGCATTAATACCTACCATGTTTACTGTTTTCTAATTATTGCTTTATTTTTCACTATTTTTGTCCTATACGCTTTTACTCTTGCGGTTTTGAGAATTCTCTTATTAGCAGACCAATTATACTTTATTCATTAATTGTCCCAGAGTTCACAAAGCACATACACGCATTATCAGTGAAAGAAGCCAACTTTGACACTCCTAATTCGTAGGGCATATTAAAGTTAAATGTTTCTAATCTAGAAATCTGAAATTTGAAACCCTTCTCACACATTTTGGATAAAGGATACTCAACTTGTTACATAATGCTTATTCCTTCAATTTGTTCTTTGCATCATTGCTGTCATTCATTTTATTTATGCATTAGCAAAGGTAATGTTCTTCTGTGTTTATATAAGCAGATACAGATGAATATACTGCTGATCTCTTAGAAATCTTGTTGCTTGCTAGATAAGTTACAAGTAAGGATAAAATGCTTTATCTTTAATCATGCTTTGATGCTTTTTGCTGACCTATCTGGTCTTTATTATTTTTTATATTCTTTCTGATAATTTTATTTAATGGTAGAGAGATACAGAATCTGCAATACTTCTTATATATTCAGACTAGCACAAATCCTTTCTCCTAGCTTGGTCTTTTTTTTAAAGATGATGATGATGGTGACGATGATAATTGAAAAGGCAGATCAGATTTACAGAGTGATAGAAAGCTCTTCCATCTGCTGGTTCACATCCCAAGTGGTTGCAATGGATCGGGCTGAACCAATCTGAATCCAGGAGCCAGGAGCTTCTTCTGAGTCTCCCATGTGGGTGTAGGATCCCAAGGTTTTAGACTATTCATTGCTTTTCCAGGTGACAAGCAGGGAGCTGGATGGGAAATGGAGCAGTTGGGACATGAAATTGCACCCAAGTAGGATCCTGGTGCTTGCAAGGTGGAGATTTAGCCATTGAGCCATCATGCCAGCCAAGACAGGTCTTCATGAAAGTGCAAATGATGGATGTTAAACTCCCAGTTGGTCTTTCTACTCTTTATACATTCCTACTCTTCCTTCTGATTGAAGAACGTGTAGAAAATCTGGTTTTTAGTTCTACCACCCAACATTGACCGACAAATGTCAATAAAGCTAAATTTCAGAACTTGAAATTCAATCACCAACCTTGACTTATTTTTCCTTGTGTGTTACTAAACTTTACTATTGATGTGTACTGATAATGTTTTACACTGCATTCTAATGGGAATTAGTTATGGCATAACACACTGCCATTTCTAAACCAGCACTTGTGTCTTTAGAAATTAAAAAAAAATGTATACAAAAAGAACAACTTTCCATTTCTCCCTCAACTGATGTGGAAACATCACAATCATGTATCATGTCCTAACATTTCCTGTGTCTCTTTTTTGTGTAACCACAGTGAATGAAAGGTACCACCTTAATGAAATTATGTGTCCTGTTGTTAAGTATACAGGCAGTTCTTTAGAAATTGAATCTTAAGATTCTAGATACTTGAGAGGAAAAACATATGGCTTTGGACTTTCTAAAAAGTATACCTTGCAATTTGAAGCTAGATAAAAGAAGGGCCTTCCAGTCACATCTGAATAATCTTACCATGTTAATACCTCAGTAATGTTTTAATTTGGATTTCTCTTATTGCCAGGGAACTTGAGCATTTTTTCATGTTTATTTGCCATTTGGGATTGTTCCTTTGTGAAATGTCTGCCCATTTCCCGTGCCCATTTCTTGAGTGGCTTGTTTGTTTTGGTGTTTTGGCTGTTTTGTAGTTCTTTGTATATTCTGGAGATTAGCCCTCTATCACCTATGTCGTGCACAAAGATCTTCTCCCACTCTGTGGGTTGCTTTTTTACTTTGTTGATTGTTTCCGTTGCTGTACAGAAGCTTCTTAGTTTGATGAGGTCCCATTTGTTTATTCTGGTCTTGATTGCTATTGCTTTTGGTGTCCTTTTTAGGAAGTAGGGACCTACCCCTAGATCTTGCAGGGTATTTCCGACATTTTCTTCCAAAAGTTTGAAGGTTTCTGGATGTAGGTTTAGGTCTTTTATCCATGTAGATTTCATCTTAGTGTATGGTGAGAGATGTGGGTCTATCTTTTGGTTTCTGCAAGCTATTAACCAGTTGTCCACAAATGACACTCAGTAAGTAATTTTCTCTGTGGCATATATAAGGACCAGGACTGAAAAATCGATATTTGTATCCATAAACCTTGAGAGCACCATGGGACTTTGAATCAAACTTTAGATCAATAAATAGACTGACAGAAGTATTTCACATGCATACATTTTAGTAAACAGGGATTTGTAAGTCTCAAAAGTAATGCATAAACCTTTATTCATCAGGGCAGTTCTGGCCTCTTTCTGGCTTCCAATATGTTTGTATCGGCAATAATACAATAAGTCATCATTCTGAACAACCACTGACAGAAAACGTAAGATGTTGATTTTCAGTCTCAATAATGAGATGCATTTCTTAGATAAATGATTTCAACTTCTCAAGGAGTAAAATTTCTTACAAATCATAATTTTGAAGCCCTCAACTGCAGAGTAGAAAGGAATGTCTAAGAATTTATCACTTTTTGGAAATACTTTCTGATGTGAAACGTATCTTTATTTTTTTGAAGCTTATCTTTAATTTACATGGTTACTTCACGAATTTTGAAATAATATCCTTAGTCATTTGCATGCTGAAGATTCTTTACTTGAACAGAAATATTTTAAATAAGCATGCCATCACAAACTTCACAGCTATCAGTTATTAACCCGGGGCATCAGTTGTATTTTGTCTCCTGAGAAACTTACATTTTTTGATATCACCTAGAAAGAATTAACATTTTATTTAAAATATAGAGCCTCCATGTAAAGTTTGGAATTAAATCTGACTGTTCTAGTCATATTAACATTATTATTCCTACTTTGTTGTTAATTCTGACGCTGTTTGAGGCAGCTTTCAATGGACAGTTACCCATTCATTCCCCAGGTTATTGACCTGTTTTCTTGTCTTTTCCTGCACCACTCCATCTTGGAACACTTGTGTGGTTCTATAATTTGAAAACTAAGGGGAGGAGCTTAGATCATAAATATCATTTAAATTGGGTAGAGGGAAAAATACAAATACTCATTGTCTATAGCTCTTCTGCAGACTGTCTTAGCCTGAATCAAAATGGATTGTCATCACTTACATGCACAGTCAAGTGAGTTGTCCATGGAGAATAAAGCAATAATATCAAAGGTTTTCGTCAGAATATTTATAATGATTTGTCCTCTCTATCTAGGTTTGAGGTTTATCTGCAGATAGATTGTATTCATGTTGTTTTGTTTCTATTAATTTTAACTAAGTTATGAGTGTATTTTAGCTAAACACATGCAAACAATGATATATAACAGTTCTAATTTTTACTATAAGTTTTCTTAAGTGGTCCCTTTGAGTATAAAATAGCACTATATTTTCTGCAAGTTCCTTGATTTAATCATCAAGTTTTTAAATCAGTATTAGGCTACAGCATACATTGCAAAACAGTACACAAGAACACACCTGAGGCTGGGTCATCTGAATTGACCAGTATTCAGTTGTTTCTGACTTAATTTTCATATATTCTAATATTATACGAAAGGGATTCCTTGAAGACATTTAGCTATTTTGCCATAACTGAAAGATAACTGCTCTTTAATAAAGCAACCATTGCTTGAACTAAATGAGTTACTGAAAAGGATCAAAAGCTAAACTTTTAGAGAGAAGGCTTTCAATAATTGATGATAAACTACAATTGTAGATGTACTTTAGGGGTAAAATGGAGGTAATCATGAGGAGTTAATAACATACTAAAAATATATATGTGCGAAGTCTTAATTTTTCTGAGAATTTATTGTGTTTGGTTTTAAAATCCTGCTGCAACTGCCTGTTCCTTCTGTCCAAGTTTAATCTTGAACTGGAGGTAATGTCTCATTACTATGCTTGTTGGTAACTTTTCAAGACTTTCCTCTGAAGTCCTTTCCAAAGACAAATCATTAAAGATCCAATCCAGAAATAAGCCATGCCATTTGACCCCCCCACACACAGTGTGTGGGCATCTGCCATCCTAAATAACTCGATATGATACTGTTTCAAAAGCAAGTGCAGTAGACATAGGACCAATTGGCCAATCTGAAAATTAAGCTTTGATTTAAAGGGATTAAAAAATGAAGCATCTATCTTCTGCTCCAGCAATCCATCATCATATAGTGACAATATGTACAAAATATTTGCAAACAGAATGAGGCTTTAACGTGTCAATTAATCCTCTTCATTTTCTTTTCAATAGTACTTGCTCATTCTGGGGTTTTAAGTCGATTATGATAATTCCTATGTGTCCTTCTAGACTGTGGTGATGAGTCTATAAATGGTTAGTCATAAGATTATGAAAGTAAATATGAATCAGGAAAAACCCAGGGAAATAAGAGATCTCAGGGAAATAAGGATAAGGAGGAGAGATTAAGCATTGAAAAACCCAAATCCCTTCTCAGCTGGTGGTATTCAAAAGCTGTCCTTCTAATTTGAAAATTAGTACAATATATGCTGATGAGTAAGCTTTGGTTTGTACAAAATGACTACTGTGAATGTCAGAAATTTGCTTGGCACATCAAATAGAGCACCTTGGCACTCTTGCGTGAACAATATCTGAATGTCTCATGGTCAGTCAGATTCTGTTCTGGCTTAACACTATGGTGGAAACAGTAAGTCTGTAGGAAAAATGAAGTGAAATGCCAAAAAACAGAACCTCATTTTGGACACCAAGACCTTAATGGTATCATGATGAAAAAAAGAGGAATCAAATTATCTAACGACATTTTCTTTGACTTTTCTATCATTGAGACTGTCTCCTGCAGAGTAGAAAATAGAATTCGGTAAGCATTTGTTAGGATCATATTGTAGGACAGTCGCAGGTTTGGTAGTTGCTACTTTTAACAACACCACCATCTGAAAGAAGAAAAGTCAATCAAATTAATCACTAATACACTGAAATAAATATGATAATGAGAACACAGAGTACTAAAGAGGAAAAAGAAAAGCAATCTCAAAGCTGTTGAGAGAGCAAGTTGGGACAGGTTCTTGGAAGTAGTCACATGGGAACTGCATTTTTAGGTGTATACTGCATTAGTCAGATAAAGAGATGATAGATAAGGGTAAAAGGAAGTTGGCTCAAACCCTGAGGAAAGAAAGCATAGAAGGTTTGGTAGCCTACCAAAGTCCATAAACTGGATCGTAGAATATGGATGGAGGAGTAAGATCCTGTGCAAGCATAGCTAGAATGTCTGTCTAGAGTCGTGTCTGCTTTCCACCTGTGCAGAGAGGTCTGTAAGGCCTCACTTCTGTTTAAGCCTCTATAAAGTTAAAGGTACCAGCAAAGGAAAAGGAACTGTGTGGTAGGCTGAGAAGTACACTTCTTCTGTTCAAGAACTTAAACAGAGAGAGAGACGGTAGGCTGGGGGAAAGTATTTTTAAAATAAGTATTTTTAAAATACTTATTTGGACAAGTTGTAGGTAGGTTGATGAGTAGCAAATTTTCAATTAATCTATATTGCAATATATGCAACTGGAATATTTTATCGTATATCTTCTTTTTTTTTAAAGATTTATTTTATTTTCATTACAAAGTCAGATATACTGAGAGGAGGAAAGACAGAGAGGAAGTGGAGCTGCCGGGATTAGAACCAGCGGCCATATGGGATCAAGGCAAGGACCTTAGCCACCAGGCCACGCTGCCGAGCCCTATCATATATCTTCTTTGTAGCATTGTAAATATTTGAGAGGGAAAGACAGCATATAAAAAAGAAGTTCCAGCATTAGTTCACTCCCTAAATGCCTACAACAGCAATAAGGAGGCCAGAGATCTAGGGGTTGGGAACTGAAACCAATTCTGCTAGATGACTGGCAGGGATCCAATCATTGTCTCCAAGGGTGTACATTAGCTGGAAACTGGAACAGAGTTCAGAGCAAGACTGAACCCTGGCAGTGATGTAGTGATCCGCATCTTCCTTTCTGTAAGGCTAACAAACCCTCCCACCTTCTGTATAACAGTGAATAGTCACTGTTTTGAACTTGAAATAGTGCTCAAAAGAATACAGTATTCAGTGTTTCTCAGTCTGTTGCCAGGAGACTTAAAAGAATCTGGTAGCTTTTTTCTGAAATAGAAAGACCACTCTCTCAAAAGGGATGCTTGATCAGTGGTTGCAACGTTATTCACAAATGCCAAAAGATCGAAACAACTCAAGCGCTGCTGACAGATGTACAACAAAATGAAATGAGAATGTCTGGACTTTCTTAACACACAATAGCTTGGTTTCAAGAGGAGAAGACTTTGAAGCAGAATTAATCATTCTCCAAAGGCACAGATCTGAAAAAGTTCAGATTCAGTCCTGTTGCATATACAAATCAAAACAAGCTAGTTCAGACTGAAAGGAAGGGTAATATCCTTTCCTACTATGGTTGCGTGGAGGAGTTTAGCTCATGCAAGTTGAATAATATAGTTGCAGCCATTTTTTGAGAGCTGAATAGAACCCAGCTAGTTTATAGGCTTTAAAGAAAGGTATGTCTCTTGTAACTTTTGCTCATGGAATGTGCCATATGACAAAGGAGGATTATAGCTGTTATCACTTGTTAACATTTTTGGGGATACAGCAAAGCAGACCTCTGCTTGAGAGAGAGTGATGATACTTGGCCTTCTGTCATTGCTTAGTGTTCGTCTGTCTTCTGGTCGTTTGCTTCACCTGACTCTGGGATGTGCACTACTACTGTCCTCATCTCTGCACAGGCCACATTTGTGACCTGAGGCATCTAGCGGCAATGCATTGTGAATTACTGTCTTTACCATATGTGCCTAAGGAGAACTTAAGCAAAAAAAGTTCGGAACTACGTAATACGCACAAAGCTATCCCATTAATCTACAAATGCAAATGCGCGTTGCATAAGCAAAGGACACCATTGCGTGGGTTTTGGAAAGCTAAATATTGTAGCTTTTCTGCAGCCATTCGTCTCAGTCGCTTGTGAAAACTTAAACAATGAAGAATTCTTAAATATATTTAAAGATGGAATGTTTACATGCGTGCGCGCGCACACATATTTACACCATTCCACCTACAGGTTGATAGCTCAAATGACAGCAATGGCCAGGGCAAGGCCAGGACCCTGGAATTCCATTCAGGTCTCCCTCACTGATGGAAGGTCCTAGGTGTTTGAGTCAGGTGCATGAGCAGGGACCTGGATTGGAAGCAGAGCAAAACAGGACTTGAGTGGGCACTTGGGTGTGGGATGCTGACGCTGCAGGCAGCAGCTTAATGTGTTGTGCTACGACACACTCAAATTTTATCGTACTTCCTTGTTGAAATGTTTCCATAAGCAGGCAACCCATGACCCTCCTCCCTCTCCCTCTCTCTCTCTCTCTCTCTCTCTCTCTCTGTCTCTCTCTGTTTCTCTCTCTCTCTCTGTCTCACACACAATATTCTTTGATTTATAGTGAATCACAAGTAGTTGTGGCCTTTACTCTGTATTCATTTTCATGAAAGCTGGTGACATTTCCTTAGCTTAAGAAAGTCGTAAAAGCTCTTCCCTCTCCCTTACACTCAACTCTTTCTTTTAGAGGGCTCACACTTGTGTCTGTTCATTGTGTTATGATTGGGTGATTATGTATGGTTATTTCACATTACTGCACAGGCTTTGAGAGTATAGGTCTACATTTTGCATTTAGGAATGGGGTCCTTAACATTTTAGAGAACCAAAAATCCCCTCCTTTGTGCAGTTATCAGATAACAGTTCTAGCTCTAGTCTCAGAATTTTGTGTATAATATAAACCAAACTCAGTACAAGAAATGGTAGCAAACTTTCACTGATGCTTCATGTATTCTAGGACCTTGAGCATCTGAGATGCACAAATCTGATCCACAAAATATATTTTGTAGGCTTCTATCCCTTTTACACCTGAGTATGTGAGGGTGTGCCCTGTGTCTGAAATCATTGATAGATTCAATCCAGAACGTGAAACTGGATCTGACTGTAGTTTTGTTCTCCTATTTGTCATGAAAAGTCTACACTGTGAAATTTTCCATTGTGTGTTCATTGTTGCACTTCCCCACTCTTACACTGTTAAAAAGAGTTCAGGAATGTTCTATTTTAAAATTTCTGTCTAGGGAACATATCAGATCACTATTTTGTTACAGTAAACAAATGTTTTAACCATGCTTTTTAGGGTAAGTGGAGATATCAAATCATAAGTGCACAAGATAGAGACAATAAAATATATTTAATAGGAAGCATTGCAGGGATCATATTTCCATTCTCTTCTCAAAAATCTCTTCGAAATTTGAGGGGAAGTAATCCTAGAATAAGAAATGTCTCCTATTTTTGAACATTTTCTCCTTGACATGAGTTATGGCTGCCATTCATAGATCCAAAAACAAAATAAAACAAACAAAAATCCATATCTTTGCCTCTTACCAAAATAGTCCTGATGTTATTTTATTTAATCATTAAAAAAATACTCTGTGTTTAATCAGTTCACCAGCTCAAAAATGTATCAGTGATATTTTCTCATTTATTGGCACAAAACCATGGCGTATATTTGAAAAACTTGTTAATTCTTAAAGTTTGACAGAATATGAGAGGTTTTTAGAAAGCTCCTGTGCCGGAGTCCAGCTCCAGCCGAGAGTTCGGAGCTCAGGAAGGGTGCATGGAGTCGGCGATAAAGACACAGACACTGACACTTGGTGCGTTCTCACAACAGCCCAAGGAAAAGCTGTCCTTTTTATTTACTCAAAACCTCACAAGCTTCTGCACAAGCAACTAATTATTCTATTTTTACTTCAAGACTAAGGGGGCATGTACAGACATTTGGTCATTCTGTCCGCACTTCAAGGTTAAGCAGGTGTCCCCAGAGATAATTCTTTAAAACACTGTATGCATATTCTTCAAAGCAAGCCATTATTCATTCTTCAACAGTAGCCATGGAGCGGCAGCCAGGACTCCAAGGCCAAGGCACATGCGATTACCTGCTAATCAGTAGTACATTCCTACCACATTCCTATTTCTACAATTTGCTCATTATTCAATGGGAAAATAGTTTACAAGGGGAAAAAATATAATTCTAAAAACAAAAATTACAAATATTAAATCCCTCTACAACTATAGACCCTGCAACCCCATAAATAAAACAATAATCAAAAACATTTTTCTGTAATAAAAGCATCCTTAATTCCTCTAGCTAAAAATTATAAAAGCGGCTAAAACAGCTACATTTTCTATGCTCCAAAAAATTGCAAAATCAGGCTAGCCTATAAAATAGCAATAACTATGCTTATTGCCATAGCAATTTCAGCTCTCACTCCCATCACTTGCATTCCCGTGGGTCCACTGGGTGCTACCTGACTGGCCAGGCCCTGGAAAGGAGGCAGATCCGCCTCACCTGTGACCTCCTGTCTTCTTGCTGCCTCCTGGCCTTGAACCAGTCATTATTTTAGGGCAGGGCACTCGTGCAGTGCTCCCAACACTCCTGGGCAATAAATACTATGAAAAGTATTTGCATTGGTATCAGCAGTGTTTGCGCCAAAAAGAGCAGATTTTTAATTCCATTTTATGAAACCTAGAAGACTTTGTCTAAAACATCTTCATGTTATCAAACCACAGTACAAAAGAGCTGGGGTCAGCTCTTGGCTTGCAGGGTACCCAGAAAGCAGCAGTTTTGTTCTTCAGTGTCACAAAAATTGGAGAAGGGATGACCTTATTTTCTGCTTAATATAGAACAGAGAACATGTGCCTATACAAAACCATGCATGCATTGTGTGATTATACCAAGGTTAACAAAATTGATGCCTGAAAGACCTGCATTATAGAATAGTTGGTTAAGCGGTTGCCTGTAATGTGAGCTGTAGCTCAAGTCCTGGACCGTCCACTTGAAATCCATCTCTGTTTATGACTGAGAAAGTAGCAGAAGATTACTCCAGGTATTTGGTTCTCAGTTGCCCACATGAGAGACCCAAGCAGAGTTGAGTTTCCTGGCTTCCCAGCCCCATTTGTTGTAGCCATTTTGGGAATGAATCAGTAGATGTATAACCCACCCCGACCTCTCCCTCCATCTCTGTTTTTTAAATATTCAAGTCTTCCAAAAAGACTCTCCATAAATGTGAATCTGAATATTTATTGGGTGGGTGAGCTTTTCCTTTTCTTTTCTTCATTTCAGAATATGTAAAAAAAAAGACTTTGCATTTTATTGAAGCATCATTGAAATGACAGCTGGGAAGCAAGCTGTTTTAAATGTTGAAGGATTGACATTTTATAGCAGTCATGATTGGATTATTGGCAGATATAATGTTAGGAGATTTAACAGAGTACTTGAATATCCACTTTTTAAAAGAAATTGAGGTGTTCTTAGTAATCTTTTTGACATCTTCTCCCTATGAGGGACAAATTCAGTTTAATTCTGTGGAGATGATGAATTGTACAGATTTAATTATATGGGTTATTAAAATGAAGGTAGTTGGATTTTTGTGCTTATGAAGTTCATTGAAAAATTCATTCCCTTTGCTTTTGAAATAAGGATATGCTTTACATAAGAAATTCTAAACACTTGAAATGAGAGTGCTTTGTAAGATTGAGGAAGACAGGCCTCAAAAAAGGAAGACCTATAAGTCATCTTTTATTTAGAGGTATTCAGTAAATATTATATTTCAATGGCTGGCTCTAAGGGCGTACACTTCAAACTAAACATTGCAGTGCAGGATCGCACCTGAAGCCAATGGAAAATATCCCAAAGTTTTAATAAGGAAAATGATGACAAAATCTGACAACCACTGTATGTTTTAAAATTTAGGGAGGATATTTGAAGACAGTAGAATATGCCAATTATTATACTGAAGGGCTAAAGAGAAGAAAACTAGTTCTCAGAGGCTGAAACTCACACAGGCTACTTCCTGCCAGTAACTGTTGAACATTGCTAAGACTCATTCACCTTACTCACTTCTGAACCTTGTCTGACAAAGGAAAACAATTACACATTATTCACGAAGGTTTAAATTAGTGCAACCACTATGGAAAACAGTAAGGAGATACCTTACAAACTTAGAAATGGAATTGCCATATGATCCAACAATCCAGTATTGTGTTTATACCCAAAAGACATGAACTCATTTTATCAACAAGATACTGGCTTTGCCATGTTTGTAATAAAACTTCACGCTAGATAAAATGTGGAATCAATCAAGGTGTTCATCGTGAGAGGAATATGCAAAAACTTAGCTAAATATACATACGATAGAATATTATGTTTATATAAAAATGTTGAGCTTCAATTTGCATAGTAGCAAAATGGATTTAATTAGAAGACATCACTTTGAGTTAAATAAGCCAGTTCTTGCTTTGTAGGAGAGGTAAAAATTATAATTGAAATAATCCAAGCATATAATGTAGATTATTGGTAGAGATAAAAAGGCTTGGGGAGAACTGCAGAGTGGATAGGGTTCATTAAATTTCACAAGGATAAGGAAATGACATTTTAATGACTGAGGTGAGATGAGGGCAATATGAGATTTCTTTGTATTACTCTCACAGTCTGTGCGAACTTAACATCTTCCTGGGAAAACAAGAAGAAGAAACCCAGTTGACAAAATATCTGCTCTCTGCTATATTGCTTGTTGGCAATTGCCAGCAGGGGGTGGGGGAGAAAAATGAAAACAGTGTTGAATCAGGCACTGATTTTTAAGCATCTGTCTAGAATAAACACAGATAATTTCATCTTGCACTTGTTGGCCAAAGATGTTCATGTGGCTACAACTGACTTCAGAGGGATGTTAATGACAACGTTGTCTCATGGCTAAGATGACAGCAGATGAAGCATTTGTTAGCAGCCTCTGTAGAAATTACAGGCATGATGTTTATCTTACTTTACATGACTTCATTTATACTATGTAAAATGTGTCTTATAACAAAACATGAGAGAAAGCCACCGAGCAGTGACACGTCAGGGCTCTCTCTCTCATACACTGTCAGCTCAAGAAAAGCAGTAGGAAAATGAGGAGTGCTACCGTCGTTCATTTGTGCTGAAATGAACATCGTTAACAGGCCATATGGAGTGACCTGAAATGGCACGAACGGTGTGTGAGATAGTTTGACATGTTACACAGAAAGCATATTTTGGAACTAAATTTAGGGTAACATACAAAGCAAAGATGTTAAAGAGTTCTGGTATGTAGCTATGAAAACATTGGGGGAAAATGGTAGAAAATCTGTTAATGTTCTCACCAGTAGTGGAGTAGAGCACTTTTTTTTTTTTTTTTGCCAACTTTATCACCAGCAGTTAGTGTGCCTTGATTTTCAAATGATAGCCACTCTTTTTTAAAAAAATTTATTTTTTTATTACAAAGTCAGATATACAGAGAGGAGGGGAGACAGAGAGGAAGATCTTCCTCTGAGGATTCACTTCCCAAGTGAGCTACAACGGCCAGTGCTGCACCGATCCGATGCCGGGAACCAGGAGCCTTTTCCAGGTCTCCCACGCGGGTGCAGGGTCCCAAAGCTTTGGGCCGTCCTCAACTGCTTTCCCAGGCCACAAGCAGGGAGCTGGATGGGAAGTGGAGCTGCCGGGATTAGAACCGGCCCATATGGGATCTTGGCAGGTTCAGGGCAAGGACTTTAGCTGCTAGGCCATGCCGCTGGGCCCTCTAATACATCTAATACTGAGTGCAAGTATATATATATAATTTTTTATTTTGCTAGATTGAGTTCTTAATTACTATACAATGACCTTCCTAGTCTTTCACTGCCGTACATTTAAAATTTACCTGATAGAACTATGCATATTCCTGTTTATTTTTGCATCGATTTGTGCGAAATATTTTGTTCCTTAGAGTTAAAATGAAATTTTGTGATATGTAATTGGATCTTGCTTTTTAAAAGTTACATTACTATATAGAAAAACAGACTGTAGGCATTTTCTTACCTACAGTTCTAAGATAACCATCCCTCCTTCTCACCCCCTTTCCCTCCATTCTCTCCTATTTCCTTCCTTCCTTATGTTACTCCAGAAGCCCTTGGCAGGTCATACTTGGTGCTCACAGCCACGAGGCCCTGTGCTGTCTTGGAGGTCACAGTAGGCACGTAAGAGGCTGTTGGTCACCTACGCTAATCCATGCTTACCGTGAGAGAGCACAGGTCTCTGCCTGATTCTTCAGAAAATCCAGGGACTGTCCACAGACACTTGCCTCAGGGCAGAACCCATTAGAATACACCCAGCACCGCATTCAATCAGCCCAGTACTGACTCCTGAGACACAGTCCCAGGTCCTTTGAAATCCATCTGTGGTTGGAGGCCACTCAAACTGGTCCCAGGCTGGTTATACTTGGATCGCACAGTCACAGGTTCTGTAATGCTGTGGGGGTGTCTAACAGTCCCACTGGACACTGGCAGTGACACATTAGGAGGTCAAGCTCTGGGAAGGGCAGGTTCCTGCCCGATGCTGGGCAGGCCTAGAGACTCCATCTCTGTGCACTAACTGGCATCTTAGAGGCCCTTGGACTTTCTTAGCTCTGGGGCTCAGCATGGTAGGCACAGTTTGAGCTCTGAGCCATGGCCCTAAGGCCATGTTTTATCACACAACTAGAGGTTTATTTTCATGTTTTATCACACAACTAGAGGTTTATTTTCTGCCAGCAATTTGGGAAGTGAAAATTCCAAATACTCACTCTATTGGTAGTCACTCCCCGGGGCCTGAGAGTGGCTTTTCCATCCAGGTGAGTTCTCCCCATTGGGCTTTCATCGAAATTCAGTTTCATCTCCATCTCCCACACAGTCATCTCTCCCCGTACACTCCTGGGGGAAGGAATGACTTCTGCAGCTCTTCCTTTTCCTCAGTGGAACTTTATCGTGCTTATTATCAGACAAGACACTGTGATCTCTCCAGTGGCTTGGCTCATTTGAAAGTGACTGAATGGCTTCTTTGATTCATTACAAGGTGAATGAGTGTACCCCCTGTGGGAGGTGCTTCCTGTAGCCTCTTACCGGGCAGCTGTCTTGGTTATAATCCTTCCTCTAGATTAGTTAGTTGATTGATTTATTTGCACATTGATTTTGAAGATGGCAATACCCTAACACGGAGACACATGTTATGCATGGGCTACAGTCATTGCCTCAAAGGCAAGCAGAGTAAGCATTGCAAAATGTTTTCATTGAATAATTTTATCTGTTTGACCTGCAGAACAAGAGCAAGATCTCTCCTCTGCTGGTTCACCCCTCAAATGCCTGCCCAGCCCTGACTGGCCCAATCCGCAGGCAGGTTTGTGTGTCATGTTTCTGAATCTGCTGAGAGTTGTTTTCCTCCCCTTGACTACTCAGAGCACTGTGTCTAGGAACGAGAAGGCGGAGGCGCATGCACAGACTAAACCCATTTCCTTCCTAGTGGATTGCTTCTTCACTAAGGAGCTCATTTCTTTTGTTATTCAAGGATACTAAACAATGGAATGCCTGTAATTTTGGCACCTTAAATTACATCACACATGGAAAAACATAAATTTAGCTGACAGGAAAAGAAAAACATTGTGTAATGCCATATGTGTTTGTGAGTTTAAATTGATTCCTTAAATCTTCCCCTGAGGTAACTAAAACACAAAACAGTTTCATTGATAAAGTATATTAAACATTTGAGGAATATAATAGCACATTCATGTTTTATCAGAACATAAAGATGGTACTTTCCAATTCATCTTAAAAACTCAATAGAATGCTGATATATATTACCTACTGAGTATAGTAGGATGAAAGTCCAACAATTATTTTCCTTAATCTATAGAGGTGAAAAACTTTGTAATAGCTATTCAAATTCACAAAAAATGAGAGGAAAATGTGTGTGGTTTTCTTTATATTCTATGTATATGATCTCCTAAGGTTTCTACTTTTGTGTGCTTTATTGATGGTAGTTAATACCGTCCCATTACTAGTACAGAGTTGACGCCCTTAACCATTTCTATGGGGCTACTCTGAATGCGGTAAGCTGTTGCCTGTCAAGGAGGGCATTTTTATTACACTTCTGAAGGATTTCCACGCCGGGTATAGTATTTTTGGATAGCACAATATTTTAGGACTTGGAATATTTCATTCCATGCTTCTGTAACCCATCCAAGTTTTAACGAAGAGCTCTGCCATTAACCTGATAATGAGTCTCTCATAAGTAACTTGACATTTTTCTGTGTTCTTTAAAATTCTGTTTTTTTGTTTTTCTTGGCTTTTTGATGATACTACGCCCCAGAGACAATAATTTTAATGAAATTTCTTGGAGATATTTTGGACTTCCTGAACTTCCCTGTTTCCCAATATTTGGAAAGTTTTCAACAGTTTTGTCATCAAATAGGCCTTGTATGCTTCTTACCTCCTCTCAGCGAGGCAAATCAGACAAGCCTGCTCCATTGCATTCCAAGACCTGGTTGTTAAGACAGGAGGGGTTGCTCATCTTTGCCTCTCTGCCTCTATGCACTAAGCTGCTCAGCTTGGATGGGTTAGTAGCTTCCCACAATCTCCCTGAGCTTTTCTAAGTACCCTTGTACCCTTGTACACAACAGTTTGCTAGTCCTGCTTCTCTCTTTTATGTTTGAGACAAAATCTTACTTCTGGGTTTAACCACATTCCTGCAGTAAACATTTCTTAAAGTTCAACAATGAGGAATGACCCCATTTGCAATCCTTATTCAGATGTTCATTTACCTATTTTGATTTATTTAGGTAACAGTACTTCAGTGAAAGGAGGATTCAACTCTAGCGTATCACGGTTGAGATCTTTTATGTGTAGAGTGAGTTGAAAACAAAATGGAGTAAACATGGCTCCTTGCTAACTGCAATGCCTTCCACTTTTATAACTTCTGCTTTGCTCTCTTGGCTATGGAAATGTGTGAAATTGTGAGTGTGAAGGCCTGCCCCCTGTGTGACCTTCAGCATGGATGGTTCTCGGTTCCCCGGGAATCCAGGTCCGAGTCCAGCTGTCTCAAAGGCAGCTCCAAGGCCTGAGTCTGGTTGTCTCAATTGGACCAGAGAAAAACAGGTACATCTGTCCAGTCGAGATAAGCAGGGAATGTTAGCATTCTTACCCCTTGCTATACTATGCAAGCCACAGTAACTGCCCCTATAAAACCCCTGTAAATGTGCCGTTTGGGGCCACACTCTGGTAAGGAATGTTGCCTTAGCTCTCATTGTAATAAAACTTTATTGTGACTGTCACTGTTGTGTATAACATTGTTTTTAGTGGTCAAGTAGATACAAGTGTATCATGAATTTTAAAAGTTGGAGGGTAAACTTCCAATCCATTTCTTTGTTAGCATGTGGAAAGAAATAGTGTTATACCTTGCCAGTGCTTAAATTCATGGTACTTTTCAAATTCAGGATAGATATTTCTATATTGAAAAAGGACTTTTAAAGCAATGAATTTGCCTCGATGTTTAAAAATTTAGGCAAGTTTTAAAACACTTTAAAAAGTATACCTATTGGGCAGTTGTAATGCCTAAGGGTTTTTATAAGTCAAAACAGATAAGAAAATGTAAATATATATGCCATGACAAAATATTTTTTAACGTTCATGTTCTTAACGATCAGCGGGAGTAAGAGAAATGCAAGAAAAAGAGAAGATTAGATTGCAGTGTTACTTGAAACAGAATGTAATCAAGGCTAAGATAAAAACCTAAGTACGAGGAGGACTGTTAGCATTCAAGGTGAGAAGGACCTACAACTATGCTTGAGAGCTGTTGCAGATTATTGATTGATTGCGTACCATTGTGATTAGTTATCAACAACACAGAAGCTCAGATGCAATGATGAGGATAAATTATTCCAGAGGAATCAAAGGTAGATTAAAGACTCTTGATAACAAGAGGGAAATTCAAATTAAAGAAAACCCGAACAGTTTGATGAAATGAGTTGGACACTATAGTTATAATAGAAAAAAAGTATCTTCAGTTGTCACAGGGAAAGAAAGAGTAAAATGACAGAATCGTAACTAGATTTGGTCTATTATCTTCCTCTAATATACTACTTTCGAGAATGTGCTTTTAGAGTTAGCAGGTTTGGAGGTATGATATGCTTGAATTGAAATTCATAGTTCATTACTTTAAAGATGTGTCTTCCTCTGAGAATTTTCATTACTTTTCTAATTTTTAATATTATAAAGATAACTCATGACTTCCCAAAAAACCCAACTTCTGTCCTTATCAGTTCGGTGCACAGGTTTCCTCTATAGTCTATTGACAGGAAGAACATATCATGCGAAGTCAGAAGTCAAGCTGTCCTACACAGTACATGTCAACATTGTCTCACCTGCCTTTTGCTCTCAGGAATAATAGTCCAAGTTCCTTGAACAGAAGGAATCAGTCTCAACACATCACAACACCTGATTTCAAAGCAAACTTCAAAGCTGTAGTAATCAAAGCAGAATGATCCTGGCATAAAAGCAAACACATCAATAATAGCAGAACAGAGCCCAGAATGAATCCAGGTGCATTTAGTAAATTGATTTTTAATAAGGTGTTGAGAATGTACAGTGGAAAAAATAGTTATTGAATATGTAAATGCTAGTTTGCAAACCATGAAATCACTAGAAGAAAACAAGATACTGTTGTACGTGATGGCATTTTGAATAAGATTCTAGTAACACAAGCAAGGAAAGCAAAGCTAGAGAAAAATGGGGTCTGCTAGGAAAGAACTCGCTCACTTTCATTCACTTATGGATGTATTAGTTTCCCCTTCATCTTTAAGAGAAGAGTTTTTCCAGATAGAGAATTCGTGTTTGAGAATTTGTCACAGCACTTGAAGTATGTCTTCCTGATGCTTTGTGGCTTCCGTGGCTTCTGCTAAAAAACTGTCTGGCATCTTACTGAAGAACACTTCTGTGTGATTTTTTGAAATGTCTGGAATTGTAGAAAGAAGTACAAAAAAAAGAAGAAAATAAGGAATGAAAGTCCAGCTGATCTTGGCAGCCTGGCTCTGTGTTCAGCCATCTTCAACACTTACCCGTTGTCTGTACCTCTGATACAGAGTTCACAAACTCATCTTGTATCCGTTTTGTTTTTTATATTTAATGAATATTTAATTATCAGGCCAAGAACTGTTTTCTACTGTCTCATATTTGTTTGTGTTACGCTTCAAAATAGAAGCTCATGGGCAGCTTGATGCACTTAAGGCATTCTACCTGCTGGCCTCGATACCTTTAAGCCATGTGCCAGGGTCCTCCTGAGGCTTCATTTATTCCTTTAACTTTGGCAGATCATGTAGCTAACACCATTTTTAGAAATTTGAATAATAGTGTTGCAACATCTTGACATTGAGTAGACAAATGTTTATTAAGTCTTCTTGTACCTGAAGTGTACATAAAGCCCCCTCTTATGCAGTCAACCACATTTTGGTTGCTAGTGTAGGTGGTGGGTGTGCTAAAGGGGTCCTTGGTTCTCCACAGTGAAGTGTAAATGTTACCCTCAGTTTCAAGATTAGAATGAGAACCTTCTGGAAATTGCGCAGTGCTGGATGCAGCCACAGAGCGCTTGCCTCTCCAGCTGATGCCCTCCGTGGTTCCCTCTCCAAGTGCCGAACGTGATGTTTTCTCTTCCTCTGCTCATGTGAATTTACTTCCCTACGCTATATATTCTGCTAAACTCAAAGTAACTTAAGAAGTGCTAGATGTATTTTCAAAGAACCATCTTTATTCTGAGGTTTGCTCCCAGAACTTGTCATTAACCCCTTTTTCTCTATTTGATAAATTTGCTCTTAGCAACTAGTTTCAAAGGTTTAATGTTTAGGGATTTATAGAGAAGTCCTACATTAAGAGGTGGAAATGTTAGAGAAGACAGAAATCTGCACAGCAGATGCCACCAATTTGTAACTAACTGTGATCTTGTGAGAAAGATGTGAGAATTTGACGTGAAAGACCCTGAAGCAGTTGAAACGGGAAATCATGGATGCAGGAACTTTCTTTTAGAAAGCCTGTTGCTTAGGGGAAGACCATGGGGAACCTGGACGGGGTGAAGCTGCACCCAGCTGTGATCCTGAGAGAAAGCCCAGGGAACTTAGGGCAAAGGCATGAAGCAATTGGAATGGAAATGTACCTGCCTGGGGACTCCCTAAGCCCCAAGTTCAGGCAACAGATCAAAGAAAGGTACACTGAGGAGCTCCAGGTTGTTTGCTGATCCAGCTCACCACCCCTTTGCTGCTAGCATGTCAATGCCATCCTGGCTCAAACCCTCTTTCCTTACTCCCACATGATCCTCAGTTTTTTTTTTTATTGTTAATTATTTTGCATTATGTGACAGTTTCATAGGCTCTGGGAATCCCCCCCCTCCCCCTCCCCTCCCCCCGGTGGATTCCTCCACCTTGATGCAGTATTACAGTTCAAATTCAATCAAGATTCTTTCATTGCAAACATATACCAAGCATAGAGTCCAGCTACTTATTGTCCAGATTGGTTGAACAGTTTCTTGGGGAGACCTTTTCTGGTCTGAAGTTTGAGCTGGCAGAATATCATCACAGTCAATTAAGAGTCCCAATATAACATCAACAGCAATTTGCAATGTTATGGAGTTGACATGGTTTTGAGTAACCACTGTATTAAAAAGAAAAAATAAATAAATAAATAAAAAAAAAAAAGGAAAACAAGTCCTAGCCACAACCTATGATTAGCTCATTGACATTTCAATTTAGTTCATATACAGGACCGGCTGCTCTATACCTTAAAATGGCCATAAGGCACCATTCAGCAACTTTGTTGACCATCAGTCAATATAGTCCAGTGTGTATGATTATTAGCTCCATGCACTAAGTCCCTCCCTGCTGGACAGCAAACAGAAATGCCCACAGGAAGTTGTCTTTTTGTACTGAACCTTTCAGGGAGCCTTGGAGACTACTTATGGAATGTTATTTTGAAATACTGTCTTAGTTCCTTCGTATTTTAATCCTCTGTGGACTCATTTGCTACAGAGGGTAAAGAGTAGAATCAGGCCCTAGGTAAAGAAATATTTAGACTTCACCACTAGAAAATTCTGCAGAAAAAGCACAGTGTCCATTAGTTTATCCAGTAGAAATTCAGCGGTTTCCTCAACGTTTTGTCCATTTGTCTTCTTTTTCATATTCCCACATTTTGATCAACAACCCAACATGTGTTTTATTTTTAATTATGATTATTTTCTAGAAACCTCTCAGATATAAGGGAAAAATACTAAATGATTTCATTACTGAATTAAATTCCAGCCACTTCACCACAAGCACTCTTGTATTCATAAAACTGTGAATTTCGTTTCTATTCTGGTCAAAATCTCAAGGCTGTATCATTTTACTATTTTGTAGTATTTTTTTTTTAAATTTGTGTAGAAGATGGCATTCGTTTTATGGTTCATTCAGGCAACTATTTGTGTTTTAAAGGTTGGATTCTAAATATAAATGTGTTTGCAAGATCACTGAAATGGAAAATGTAGGTGACTCATTCAAGCAAGCTGAGTTGTTACAAATATGGAAACTAATATAATTATATGTGTGATGGCAAAATGAGTGAGAAGTAAGATAAAACACAAAGAGGTGTGGTGAGGTCAGAGGACTAAATAGGCTGTGAAAATACAGTAGATCACTGAGTGTAGCAGTGCCTAACAGTGCAATTATAGAGTGACACTAGAAGACGGCAGGGAGGAATCATTAAAAAGGTAATTATTTGAGCTTTACAGGAAGCCGAAATCATATTAGGGAGTTAGGCAACACTGTAAATTGTGAGCGCCTGTGGTTTCTGAGAATTGATCCTGATGTTTTCTGTGTACTAAGTTCAAGGCTTTTTTTTTGTTTTGTTTTAAAAGATGTATGTATTTTTATAAGGCAGATTTAAAGAGAGAAAGAGTGATACCGAGGTAAAGGTGCGCCAGCTTCTGCTTCGCTCCCCACTTGGCCGCAACAACTGGAGCTGAACCCACGCAAAGCCAGGAGCCTGGAGCTTATTTCTGGGTCTCTGACATGGATGCAGGGACCCAAGCCAGGACTTGAGCCAACCCTGGCTGCTTCCTCAGGCCATAAACAGGGAACAAGATTGGAAGTGGAGGAGCAAGGACCAGACCAGCCCCCAGGGCTTTTCTTCTAAAGACTTCTGTTTTCTCAGGATCTTCCCTGTGGCACCTGATGCCCCCATAAAGCCTGGGTGCTGAGTCTTCGACTTCGTGGTAGTTTCTGACCTCTGACTTCGGTGGAGGTCAGAGTTGCTGGAGCGGACCTACCTCATGCCTGAGACTGATGCGTTTGCACCCTGGTTCCGCAGCCCCGTGGGTAGACAAAACCCAGTGTATTGCACTTGAAGCAAAAAGCTTCTGGAAATGCGATAAAAGATGAGTATTTTAGTGAATAGAAGTGTAAACTCGTGCCTAGGCTTTTTTTTTTTTTGCCTTTTTTTCACTAAATGAACAACTTTCAGTTGCCTTTTCCATGACAGTTCAGAAGTTCCTCCTTAAAGGAGGAAAAGAACATTATACATTGTACGATCAGGAAAAAAAAATATCAGAGTGGAAATCTGATTAGAGGATGTAAATTTCTCCCCCAATCTAATTTCAAGTATGAATTTCCATGCCGACAGAATGAGTTTTGGGACAATCCAGGTCAGCATGAGTAACTAATAGATCCAGTGTTTGGAATGTGCCGGGAAAGGGGAATTTAGGGAGGAAGATGCTTACCATGGCGAGTTTTGCTAGCAGCCATTTTGACACAGTGTTAGCCTCAGGGTTTCCGTAAGATCCATCCAGATTAATCAAGGCCTTAGCTGGCGTCTAAGGAGATATGAGTGCAATTCAAACATTTCAAAGAAATGACACTAGATACTTTGTGCAAAACTTATTGGAATCCCTGTTGGTGAGATTTTTTTCCAGAAGTTCATAAAAACTGTTAGAAAAATCAATGCACGGGTTTCAAGAATGCTTTGCACCTAAATAAACGTAACCTCATTTACTTTTTTTTTCTAACGGAAGTACTATCATACAAATAAAATAAATGAGATCCTACCTAGTGTAATGCTCTTTCTTTTCTCTTTGTTTCTTGGATAATTCTTGACAGTTTCTTTGTGACCTGGCTCCACCCTCTACCTCTGTCATGGCATCCAGGTTGAAATGGGAGATCCCAGTCTAGGGTAACGTTTTTGCCTGGTGTCTGGGATGCTTGGGGTCAGTAGAGAGCTGGGACCCGGAGTCACCTCCTGAGCATCATAGTGGAACAGCCTCCCTCCTCTTCCTAGCCTGTGTGGCACATGTTACCTTCAAAGTAAAACTATGTACCCACAAGAAGACCTGGGCAAGTTGTTGCATTAGAGGGAAAAACCCTGCACCAGGAATGTCAGCTCAGATATTGATGCTCTGGGGCCATTGTAGCCTCAGACCAGCACCTCACTTCTGAGATTTCAAGAAATTTGAACCACAACAACAGCAAAAAATAGACCATATGGCCTCTGAAATTCTCTCCAATTTCAAAAGTATCATGATTATAAATATTAGATAATATTATTTCCCATTTAGAGAGCACCATCTCTGTTATTACACCATTTGCATGAGCTTCTGATTGAATAGAATGGATTTGAGAAGGTCTAACTATACTGCTTCTTGTCAGCCTCCTATCCAATAAGAATTGGATAGGATTGAGAAAATTGAGAAAATGCAATGCCCAGCTCTTGTTAATCTGTGATGATCAACTGCACTATGACTTTCTGTCAATTCTAATGGTGTAATGGCAGGCAGCAGCATGAAAGTTAAAAAATAACCCCCATGAATTGGTCTTCTGGTTATTCCTGTCCGTACTAAAGGGAGTATGTTGTCTGTGTCTACACTTGCTGTAATGTGCTGTAGTGTGACTCAGAATTAACCAATGCCAGTGTGTGACAATTTTAATGTTAGCAGAACAGTTTGTTCTCTGAAAAATATCCTTCCATCAATAAGCAAGACAGACACATTCGTTGTTAAATTTGAGGGATTCTAAGGGAAATTCTTAGTCTAATTTCTTTGACAGACTACTTAAATATTCTCTTCCTTGCTGAGTCGTTAGTATCAGACTATTCCCACCCCAAAGGAAAGTCAGCATTTGTTTAATGTTATTTCTAAAATCAACTCATCATTTTTTTAAAATGTAATTGACCAATGGGGATATTTTCAGCGTTGAATCCCGATATGACAGCCCAGAGTATTTAGATGGAGATAAATTACTTCTGATTCTCCTTGACTCTACGAAATGCTTAGATCTACAAGCTGTATTTGAATACTTCTTGACTTGGAGTGTGGCTCTGAGTACATGTCAATGTGCATGCGTAGAACTAGGAACCTGAGGGCTTGGGCTCTGGAGTCAGACACTGAAGCCTCAACCCATCCTTTGTATTATTCAAATCAATTATCGCCACATTTCAAATTCTAATTTTGTTGAATCTGTGTAAAAATATTACCTATTTCAAAAATTACATCACTTTAGACAATATGCATGAATATACTTTCAGTGGGACACATTCCAATCGCCTCCCTAAACTGTATGAAACTGATAATACATGAACATTAAGAATATCACAAAAACACACACAAAATAGAAAATAATTAGAAAAATAAACTTGGAGCCAGCACATTGACATAGCATGCTAATCCTCTGCCTGCAGTGTTGATATCACAAAAAGTGTTTCATTTCATGTCCAGGTGCTCCACTTTTGATTCAGCTACCTGCCTGTGGCCTGGGAAAGCAGTAGAGGATGATGGCCTAAAGCCTCGGGCCCTGCATCCATGTGGGAGTCCTGAGAGAAGCCCCTGCCTCCTGGCTTTGGATGGGCTCAGTTCTGGCCATTGAATCCTTTTGATAAGTGAACCACTGGATGGAAGACGTCTCTGTCTCTCCTGTGAGTTGCTCTGCCTTTCAAGTACAAGTGAATAAATCTTTTTAAAAAAAGATAATCTCATTTTAGTGGAGAAATTTGTGAAATCCATTCAGAGAATTTTTTTCATATCAACAGCTTTTGCTGAACTGCCTGAAGACTTCCTCATATGTATGGATATAAAGTTTTTGAAGAGTTTTTTTTTTTTTTTTATTGGATAGGAGGATCAGAAAAACGGAGAGAAAGTTCTTCCATCCGCTGGTTCACCAAGTGGCCACAACATCCAGTGCTGAGCTGATCCAAAGTCAGGAGCTGCTGCTTCTAGGTTTCCATGTGGTTTCAGGATCCCAAGGCTCTGGGCTATGCTCTGACCTCCCCAGGCCGTGAGCAGGGAGGTAGATGAGAAGTGGAGCAGCTAGGATGTGAACCCATGGGAATATGGGATTTTGACGCTTTTAAGGTGAGGATTTAGCCATTGAGCCATTGTGCCAGGCCCTGGACATAAAACTTTTTGCCCCAACACAAACTTAGCTTTATATTGCCTTTTCACAAACTTTAATATCTTCATATGTAATTTATCAATTTATTATAATTGCAGAATGGAGTAGGCAGAGAACTAATTGAGAATTCACGTGAAAAGGGTCAATTCCAAACTTGGAATTTGAAGAGAATTCTTGTGGAGATGTACTGAAGGGTAGAGTTGTATTTGTAGCATACGTTTGCATGCTGCTGTACTCTTTAACCACCTGTCATGTTGAAATCCTACATCTCCTCAAAATCTCTTCTCTTTGATTCCTTTTTCCATGAAATACTGTGAAATTCCTACCTGTGGGTGCTGTTTTCCCATCTTGTTTTTTCGTTGGAAGAATTAATACTTTCAGATGTTTGCATTCCTATTAACACAACTGATTTGTAACCTTCTGAAACATCCTTATGGTTTTTTTTTTTAAGATTGACTTATTTTTATTGCAAAGTCAGATACACAGAGGAGTGGCAGAGAGGAAGATCATCAGCCTAATGGTTCACTCTCCAGGTGGCCGCAATGGCCGGAGCTGCACTGATCTAAAGTCAGGAGCCTGGAGCCTCTTCCACATCTCCCACACGGGTGCAGGGTCCCAAGGCTTTGGCTCCTCCTGAACTGCTTTCTCAAGCCACAAGCAGGAAGCCGAATGGGAGGCGGGGCTGCGGGATTAGAACTATGCCCATATGGGATGCTGGTGCATGAAAGGCGAGGACTTTAGCCGCTAGGCTACCATGGTGGGGCACTTTGTGAGTTTTCAACAGGAAGCCTCTTCTGTGTACAAGCAGTAGTTGTTGATTATCTCTGTTTTCTGGAAGTCTGGATTTGAAACTTGATTGCTTCCTTTCGCATTGGAAAATATTTGCTGGAAACCTCTGGAGTAGTCACTTATGACGTGGGACGTCACTGGTAATATATTTAGTATTTTAATTTGGAATAATAAAAATTTTTATTCAGTTTGTCAAGTTTGTGTTTTGTCCATGTCTTTCTGTGTGTGCCTGGGTTTGTCCATTTTAGCAGGCATTTAAAATGCTGCTGTAAATTGTTTATGCTCTAAGCCATTTTGTTGCTGGTACAATTGAAGCGATGTATTTCCTCTTATATGTGCATAATCAGTGAACATCTCTGTGATACTAATTTTTCTTTTTTTTTGCTATATGATCCCTTATCACTATCTCAATTTCTTAACGAGATTATTTAGTTCATTTATATTTAATGATGGGCAATTTATTTTATAGTTTAGATGTCATTCTTTTGGAGTAACAGATACTGAAACACTGCAGAATTTTGAGAAGAATCTGTCCTTTGGGAAAAAAAAGTAAAACCAGTGGAGCTAAAATCAATTGATGTTTTACTTGTACAAAACACATATTCTTTAAAAAATGTCTGGAAAGTGCCTTCTTTGGCATATTTCTTTTAGGAGCTATAGAGCAAATAAATATAAGCATAAAATTTTCAAGGTCCAAGGCTGCCAACTATGACATGCTTCTTTAGTTTAAAGTGTTTTGTTCTTCCATTTCTCTTATGTTCATGTGGCCTTCAAGGTAGTTTTGCTGTAGGAATATTATCCATCTAACTTATGCTGAGATGGTCTTCTTAACATAGAGTAGTGTCTCATTACTTAGGACTGAAGGGTGTGATGCTTTGGTCTGCTCACTTCACAGGGATCTCATCTTTAATTCTGCATCTCCTCTGCAGCTGGATTTTGAGTGACAGCTAATCCCATGAATTTGAATATTTTGTTTAAAAAAGTGTCTCAGCCTTTTCTTAAGTTTTTATTTATTTTTATTGGAAAGTAAAATATGTAGAGAGAGGCGGGGAGACAGAGAGGAAGATCTTCTGTCCAATGGTTCACTCCCCAAGTGGCAGCAATGGCCAGAGCTGAGCCATTCCAAAGCCAGGAGCTGGGAGCTTCCTCCGGGTCTCCCATGCAGGTGCAGGGTCCCATACCTTTGGACCGAGTGTCACTGCTTTCCCAGGGAACAAACAGGGAGCTGCATGGGAAGTAGGGCTACCAGGACATGAACCAGTGCCCATATGGGATCCTGGATGTGCAAGGTGAGGACTCTAGCCACTAGGCTATTGCACTGGGCTCCCTTTGTTTTAGTGGTCCCAGTAGTCTTGCCTCTCTTAGCCTGGCTTCTTGATCAGTGTATTTTTCCATCAAGTGTGCCTGCTACCCTCATTAGTTAAGAGTCCATACATGAGATATTTTGAGATCATGGAAAGTTCATATTGCAGAAAAAATGTGCATGGATTTATGTACTTTCAATGTGCTAAAATTAGCAATTATCTTTTTTTTCCCCAAAAATTTAAATTCTGTATTACATTTTTCTAGAGGAAGAGATAAACAGCTCTTACCTACTGTGGCTGGAATTGAGAGCTGATCCAATTAAGGTGTCCCATGTGAAGTGCAATCCTAAGTACCCTCACTAGTGCCTCCCAGGGTCTGCATTAGCAGAAAACCTCAATTGGCAACAGAGTAAAGGTCCCCACTGCAGGTGGGATGTGAGCATCTTTACTGGTGTGTTAACTGTCAGGGCAAGTACTTGTCCTTCTATGTACCGTTTGAAGAACCACTCAAGTGTTCTGACTGTAGTCATATTCTGCTAAGTCATTCTAGGCATCTTTGGGGGTACAAACTAGAACTCCTCCAGTCGTTCAGTCCACTTTGTAAATATGTAATTCCTGTGTTAAACTGCTCTCTGCCTAGAAAAATACCGTGAAGTTTCTGAATAGTGTATTGGAGATTCTTTAAGATCTTATTTTCATTTGAAAGGCAGATTTAGAGAGAGTGAGTTACTCCCTCTGCTGGTTCAGTCCTCCAAATGGCTAAAGGTGAGCTGCTCCAGAGCCAGGAGCCTCTTCTGGGTCTTTGATGTGGGTACAGAGGTCTGAGGACTTGGGCTAGCCTCTGCTGCTTTCCCATACTAAAAACAGGAAAGTAGATAAGAAGTGGAATAGCAGGGATGCAAACTGGTGCCCATATGGGATTCCAACTCTGCAGGTGGAGGATTCGTTCACTACGCTTAATATTGGTCTCTTGTATTACACATTTTTTTTTAAATTCAGGGAAATATATTACCTAAACATCACTGAATTTCCCCTTTTTTTGCATCAAAACAAGCTTTTTCTTTGACTTCAAATCTGCTTGACTTTTTAACATTCCTTTTACTGAGTTTTGCAGTTCAGTTTGGCTATATGACACAATGGTTACATGGCTAAAAATTTGTTGGGTGCCTTCTGGTAAAAATGGATGAGTGGATGGGAGGGGTCCAAGGCTGTAGTTTGCAGTGGCCCCAGGGGTGATGGCTCTCTGCTCTGTTAGGTGTGGTAGAGAAGATGGGATGTGCTGGGTCCCTGATGGTGTTCCCAGGCTGCTGAAGAAGCTCCGGACAGTCTGCTGGATTAGAACATTGTTGGGTTTCCTATGTTGTGCTGGAAATTAATCTTGAATTGATCAAATTATACTACCTCCTAACTTTGTGATGGGAACAAATACAAAGCAAAGGACCATGGATCGTAGGCTGTCAGTGACCCACTCATGTCTCTCAGAATGTTCTACTCCATTGTTTCCCACCAGCCTTCCTTAGTCAGCACTGCTCTCTCTTCTTAGAATTTCTTTCCACTCTTAGAAGTAGGAAGTGGTAAGAACTTGACATTGCCTGAGAACATCCTCAACCAATGAGGTTCATAAACCTTATGATAATCACAGAAGCATACTCACCCATTGGGGGAAAGGATGTATTAGCGTTACACCATTGTAAGGTTCACACAGTAGTAGCCAATTTAATCACTAACCCTGTGCTGGTGTCCCTCTGCTTGTATCTTCTCTGTTAGATCATTTTGCACTTGATTTCAGGGCATGTGCTTCTTGGGGGAATCCACATTAAAACACCTAATGCAAATCAAGCAGTATATTAGGCTCCCATCAGTTTAAAAACACAAAACATAAAACTGGCTCCCCAGCTTTAGCCAAATGTCAAAGCACAGAGACCTGTGGGAGTCCTTTGTGATGCATTTCTTGGCTACTGCCTTTCAAATACCAGTCCTTGTAACTGTGCTCTGTCATTCCAGATAGGTAGAGAGGTAGGTAGGTAGGTAGCTAGAGAGAGATCTGTTTTTTCTAGATAAACAATCCTGTCAAGGGTAGAATTTAATGAGAGAAGGAAGAAGGAAAGAATTGGTGAATAATAAGTCATTTGGGCCAATAGTTAGACCCCAAGAAGGACCCCAGAGAAAGTAGGGGCGTGGCACCAGGATGAAAAGGATGTAGAGCCAACAGAGCTGAGATCCACTGAGGAGCTCTGTTGATGGTACACTGTCGCTGCTCATTTCTGTAGAAATGAGAAAATAAGTAAGGAAACAAATACTAAGCCAAAGTGAAAGTTGGGCCTTCACCCCCATTTCCTCTTGAGAGTTCTCACGAATGATGACAAGCATAAAACATTTTGCTTTTACAAGAAAAACTGTTTCTCTTTTGACCAAAAGGTCTCATGTGAGAAATAAATTTACAAATCCAATTTAGAGAAAGAGAAAAACTAAGAAACTCACATTTCTGTTGGCAGAAACACTTTCACCTACAACAGAGCAAATTCCATTTCATAAATCTTTTATCAAAACAAAGCCAATGCAACTAGTTAGTATATGGTACAGCAATGTTTACATAACACATCTTCTGAGTAAGTTTTATTTTAAGACAGATTTGCCTATCAGAAAGACTAATAAGGTAACCTCCATGAATAGGGGCCAAAAGAGATTAGATTTGCTTAATAGTTTTCTTCCAAAAAGTTATTTTTCAAGAAACTGTTCATGCAATAATGCCAACGTGTTCTCTGTCGATGAACTTGCAAGCATTATAAACACAAAATTCACCAACTCAAAAGCTTATTGAGAAGAAAGACTTAGGTATTGGAGAACTATCACTCTGCAATCATTAGAATGTCAATAGACATTTCCTGAAAAAATAAATGGCACTGAAGCTTGGATCGTTTGTTTCAACTGATTTCTGAGTCAGGGAAGTACGGTGCTCTAAGCTGGCTGAGCCCTATGCCCTGGCAGCACCACTGGCTTCAGGTTGTAACTGTTACGGGTGAAGATAACTCCCGCATTATAATAAAGCCTGTAACAAGACACATTGTTCCACTGCTGCTCACATGTATGATGAATCAAGCACATGGCCTAATTGGAAATTTAGATCAAGTAACCTAATTTTAAAAATGCATGAGCAATTCATTTCAGCCAAATATGGCAATATTCCTTTGGGAGATATTGCTCACCCTCTTGTTAAGTCATTAAAATTTCTGAATCAGGGCCCAGCATGGTGGCCTAGTGGCTGAAGTCCTCGCCTTGCATACACTGGGATCCCATATGGGCACCGGTTCTAATCCTGACAGCCCTGCTTCCCATCCAGCTCCATGCTTGTGGCCTGAGACAGCAGTTGAAAATAGTCCAAAGCCTTGGAACCCTGCACCCACGTGGGAGACCAGGAAGAAGCTCTGGTCTCCTGGCTTCGGATTGGCTCAGCTTCAGCCATTGCAGTCACTTGGGGAGTGAATCATCAGATGGAATATCTACCTCTCTGTCTCTCCTCCTCTCTGCAGATCTGACTTTGCAATTAAAAAAAATTCTGAATCAATAGTGGGAAAGAAATACTTCTGTTAAACCTAAAATATCAGAGTTGAAGCTGTCAGTGAGGGGCGCCATTTTGCTGTCCAATCAAATGCTGAATTCTCTGTGCTGTGTCTTTAGAATTACCAGCTGCATTCTTTCACAAGTGGCTAGCTTTCTGACCATCTGTTCTATCAACAAAGAAACATACTTCTAACATGTTAATGAGCATACTTCTCTGATGATGACTAGAAAAAGAAATTATAGTGGTGTTCATGGCTGCCAGTTTGCTCAGGAATATGCCTAGATCGACTTCTGTTGATCCTGAAGTGACTGTTGGAGATACCCAGAGGACAACTTGCACATGTACATATAACAACATACTGTCTGTATTGTATTCAGCGTTACAGGCATCATATTTATAACTAGAGATCAGTAAAAATAGCTTACTGAATGCTTGCTGTATTGTACAGGAGTTTTCTAGATAATCCACATAATTGAAAAACAAGTGTGGAGTTCAAACAGACAGTTAAGTCTGAACTCCATACCGTAGCCAGAATGCAATATGGCAGGGGCCTTCAAAACATTTTGGCAAAAATAAATTTAAGGTACTAGGCTAGGCAAATAGGAGCTCGATCCTTCTCAGCATATAATGGTGGCTAGGGGGATGAGAGGCAGCTTGGGCCTGTGACCAGGGATTTTCACCCTACTAGATGTTGAGAGGCACTGGTCCTTGGGCCATGCTAGGTGAGTTCTGGGTACTTGAAGGTATGGACCTATAAGGTGTCTGGCAGGTAGACTACCAGAAATCAAGGAAAGCAGAATGCATTTCTGCTAGGGAATGATGCTAGATTCCCAGCGAAACTTCCAAATGTACCTAGACAAAAAGAAAAATTGACAGTCCCTGCTACTAACCATGTCAACAATGTCAAGCCCCATGAAAAGAACAAAACATCAGAACCATTCTCTTTCATCTCTGATTTTAAGAGATTGTGCCCTGGTAATGTTCAAGGCTGAGATGGCTAGGGGATGTTTTGCTCACCTTTTCAAGGAATGGCTCTGTCTTCTTTCAACTGGCAATTTTTGGTGTCAAATCTGATTATTTTTTCTGTGAACTTTACCTTTTCACCCTTCCTAATTATTTACCTTTCTCAATAATTTCTTGTGATTCATTAATTGATCATCATTAAGAGACCAATTGCTTGCAAACACCTTAGATTGCTAATGTTCCTTTTATCACTGTTATTGCTACATCTCATTAGAAATGATGTTCTAGTTTTTATTGTAGTTTCCTAGCATCACATGGGTCATGGGCTGACATCTATTCCTACATGAAGCTCCTTGATACTGTTTTTCACCACTCTAGCAATGCATTGGTTGTTGTATGTACATTAACTTCATGTTGATTGAAGTTTACTGTTTTTCTCCCTGTTGCGGACTGTGTATACTGTCTCTGTGCTTAAGGGGATGCATAATGGAAGTATAGAGGAAACTGGTATGTTCAGATGTGGAGACAGAGAACAGTATGTCTCTATGCATACAGAACAAGGAAGTACTCCCAGTGAAATGGCTGAAGATGTCCTGACAGTAGGATGCTGGCCTCTGGAACATAGTCCATGCCTACATTGTTGGGAAACATTCCAATGGCAGCATGATGGAGATTTGACCATTTATGAAAGACACCCATTGTAAAATTAGGAGGGGGAAATCAGTCAGAAGGGGAAAGGGCTTGGGGAGAGGAATATGAAATCCAATAACCTATTAAGCTGTTGTAAAAAAATTAAAATGAATTTAAAAACCATATAGGAATTTTAAAAGGATAGAATTGCATTTCCATTTCCGTAAATGTTTTGAAGTACTCTTCTGCAAACTCTGAATACTAACAGAGCCAAATTGTGCATGCTACTGAATGTTGAAGAAAATGTTCAGGCTCAACGTCCATGCTGAAGACTGGGCAGCAATACTTTCCCCTCTGTGGAGTTCTGCTTAAGAACCAGTTGCAGGTAAACCGAGGTTACCTATGCTATAGGTCCTTTGGCAAGTACATATGCTGGTTCATATGCCAGTGATTGAAATTTCTAATAGGAAAGAAATCATGGTGAGTCTTGGCCCTCAGAGGCAGCCTCCCAGGAACAGCTGCCCACATGCTGTGAGCTAAGCAACCTGAAGAGGCAAGGGCAGTTCCAGTGGTGATGCAGTCAGATAGGGTCCCGCAGACAATGTGAGTCATAATTCTGTGAAAGAGCCAAGTGAGCTTTGGTCAGGGGTAAAAGGCAAAAATAGTAGTAATGTATGTCAATTGGTAGGAATTATTCCTCCATATAGGAAAGAGTACTGAGAGATTTGTGAGTTCAGTTCTCCAGAGACACTAAACAGGACGTCCCCAGTACTATGCTTGATCTTACCCAAAGGCCAAGAAGCAATAGAACAGTCCACAGGAAATTTAAAATTACTTTTATGAAGAAGTATACTTTGTTTTCTCTAACTTGGGTGTTTTAATTCTCAAAGCATATGCTATTCATAGATTGTAGCTGAATTAATCATCATGTCTGTTTTTCTGGTCTGCAATGTGTCACCAGAGAACAGCCTGCCCATCCCTTGTTTGTTGTCTGAGGAACTGTGATGGAGATCCTGAGGGCGGGACCTGGGCCTGCTTTAATTTACCTCTGCGTCCTCAGCATCAGAAGTTCAACAACTTATGTGAAAAGAAAAAAGCTTCATGTTACAGAAAATTTGATTTAATATTCAGGTACTTTGATATACTTTGCACACAAAAATGGTCCAGAGAACTAAGAGAAATCTAGAACATGGCTTTCAAATGCAGATGGGGGAGGCAAACACTAGAGTGATCACCTGACTGGTCCAATGTGAAAGTTTCTAGAATATACCAGAAATTCAGGAATGATCTATTTTACCCTTTAATTGTAAAAGGTGTGGGAGACAAACGTCTCTTGTTGAGTTTTTCTGAAGATCTTTTGCTGTGGAGGAGACAAAATGCTTCTGTTCACTGGTTGTAACTTTTAAGATGAATAAACATTATAGTAGATACTTCAGTGATAACAGTACAAAAGAATGGGCCCCATTCTTGCTGGAACCTTACTTTTTCTTCATAGACTTTGAAATTGAGCAGTTTGTCACAAGTGTCAAATACCCATGATATGATCAATCATAAGATGTCATGGATACTAATATTAGAGTTTCTGAGAGGGAGTGAGAGATTTCTTTTAGATTTACAGGGATGGAGGGAGAGAGGGAAGGAGAGACAGAGAGATAGACTGTTTTCACCAGCTGGTTCACATCCAAAGTTCAGAGCTGGGATGGGGCAAAGCTGGAACCAGGAGGCCAGGAGCCAGCACACAGTGCAGGGGCCCAAGGACTAGGGTCATCTGCCTTCCCACACTGTAAGCACACAGCCAGATCAGAAGTAGAGCAGCCAGGGCATGAACCAGTGCCCGTTTATATACTGGTGTCACAGGTGGAGAATTAACCTGTACACCATTGCAAAAATCACCCCACCCTGCCAAAATTTGCTGCACTTCTTCTTTTAGAGACAAAAGATAAAATTATATTTATGATGGTGACTCTCCCACTTCTGCGGGAAACAATAGAATTTGGGTTTAGTGTATTCTAATAATATTGTATGTGTGAATTTATGCCTAGGCACTAAAAATGTTTCCAATTGATATTTATTTCTCTGCTGTTAATTTTATATATAGTCAGGTTGGCTATAATGTATGAGGCTTGTGTCAGAGGAATGTGCTGTGCCTATGTGAGGCACTCCTGTAGCTTGATAATTTTGTAGCCAAGCAGTAGAACAATGGAGGGGAAAGAGTGAGCACTTACTGTTTATATTGCAAGAAAATTACTAACATTCTTGGTTAATAAGTCATACTTTTATACTGGAAGGGCGTTCAGGGCAGACATTGTGGAATGGCACATGAAGCTGTATTTCAAATGCCAACACCATTTTGGATTGCCACTGTATGTATTAGCTACTCTGCTTCCCATTGAATCTTCCTGCTAATGTGCCTGGAAAGCAGCAAATGGTGAATCCATTACTTGAGTACCTACCATTCATATGAGAGACCTGGAGGTCCCTGGCTGTTACGGCCATGTGGGGAGTGAACTAGGAAAGGAAAGATCTTAGTTCCTCTCTGTCTCCACATCTACCACCGACTTCCAAATAATACATTTAAAAATAAGAACATAAATTGGAGGAATAGCTTATGGCAGCATCCAAAAACTAAAAATAACGTTAAACGATCACAAAGTAGATACATTAATTTAGCAAATTAATATGAAATTTGAAATGATTTGCAGTAAAGATTTCACAGAAGAGGTAGTTTAGAGACACAGTTGGAGAGCATAATTACTGATTCATTCTTGATGCTCCTGTGTTGAAGTTCAGCTTTTCTGAAGACCTTTTGCTGTGGAGGAGACAACATGGAAGTTCCTGTTCACTGGTTATAAGTTTTCAGTTCAATTGGCTACACAAGCTCTAGATATTTGCCGATTGCTTAGGCTAAATGGGGTCGCAACAATTTTGAAAAAAAAAGTTCTTATTCATGTGCTTTGACACATTTAAAAAACAGAAGCCTATTAGAGGAAATAAAAACATTGAGATGTAAGTTTGTTCATTCAGCGGACTGAATCTTCCCATGGTTCAGCAGATGTCATTTGCTTCACGAAAAACGTTCTCTCCCAACTTTTTGAGCTTAGTGGGAAAGTGAGAGAATGAACCACTGACCTCAAAACGTGTAATTAACTCAGGCCTCAAAAAAAAGGTATTTCAGATAAATGAATTTATGAAATAAAAAGAGAAAGTTTAGATTTTGTCATGATTCTGAAACTTTGGTAGTGTTAGTATTAACTAGAGTTGCTTTTGTAAACTCGTAACCACGTAGTCTTCTTATTCTGTGTCCAAAATCTATAGAAATAGCAATCTTACAAGGAAGGATACTGTGTTTGGCTGTCAGGTGTGAGGGATAGATAAGTCAACACAGGGGGTCTTTGTGGTGTAACACGTCTGTATCCTGATAGTGTTCACACAAATCTAAACCTGTGACAAAATCACACAGAAATAAGCAGACACACACACACACACACACACACACTCATGAAGCATGTGCAGCTGGGGAAATATGAATAGACTTTGTGGATTTGGACAGTATCAATTTCCTAGTTTTGGTTGCTAGCATAGTGACTCAAGATGTCAAGATGTGATAACTGGGGAATCCCCTTGCAGGTGGTTTTTGTTTTGTTTCATTTTGTAACTTCCTGTGAATCTAAAGATTTTAGAATAAGAATACTTTTTTAAAAAATATTTTTACTGGAAAGTCAGATATACAGAGAGGAGAGAGAAAGAGGAAGATCTTCTGTCTGCTGATTCACTCCTTAAGTGGTTACAGCAGCTGGAACTGAGCCAATCTGGAGCCAGGTGCCAGGAGCCTCTTCTGGGTATCCCGCATGGGTGCAGGGTCCCAAGACCATGCTTCACTTCTTTCCCAGGCCACAAGCAGGGAAGTGTATTGGAAGCAGGGCCACCAAGATTAGAACAGGTGCCCATATGGGATCCTGGTGTGTGCAAGATGAGGACTTTAGCCACTAAGTTACTGCGCCTGACCCTAGAATAAGAAATCTTTAAACATTAGTGCATACATGTAGTGGAGAAGTAAAATAAATTATAAGGGAAGAAGCATTTCCAGAATTAAAGATAAAAAAAATCCAGGATCAAAGGGCCATGCAAGGTAGCACACTGTCCCACGTAGGTCTAGATAAGTCTGATACCTTCGCTTCATCTGCAAGAGAAGAAGAATAGTTCCTTTCCCCACTTTTTGTTACTGTACTTTTGGGATAGCATGTTTTCAGTTTAACATTTTAATGAAAGATTTAATGTTTGTCTAAGAGTTCAACAGTTAAAAGAAAACGAACATAATTGAGCAGAAAGTAGCCAAGGGCCAAAAACAAAGCAAACCAAAAGTGCGGCATATTTCCCAGATGAGCTCAAGATGCAGGTAGATGGAGAACCATGGTGTAGCTTAGAAGACAAAAGATGAAGAAGGAGGCACAGTATTTTCTGGTAGAAGGGAGATCATATTTTACAATCTGGGGAGAAAAATGCTGGCAATTAGTTAGCAATGAGGTATATGATAGGGCAGTGACAGTGTGCCCTGGTGAATTTCAGCAGTTTCCCCACACTGAGGTATGCATGTGGGGTTGGCATAACCCTAACATGCCAGTCATTGCCCAGCCAAGTGAGGCTATCTAAAGATGGAAAGGGCATGGTAGAGGGGAGAAGGCATGCCAAAACATAATCAGAAACTTGAAGAGATGTGGACATGCCCTGACTGTAAGTCAAACAATGCTTTTCACAATCATTTGTGGATTTTTAAAAATACTTGGCTGCCATTGAGCTCATTACTTTCATATAAGAAATGGACCTCCAGTTTGGCGCATGAAGGCAACTCCAGCAAGTGTTGCTACATCAAATGCTACTAAATTCAGTTGCCCATTTTTATTGCTTAGACATTGCTTATAATCTGGATTCACAAATATAACTAAACCCACCTAAAGTAAAATGGATCCATTTTAAGATCTTATGTTTGCAGAGCAAATACAAGTATGTCCAACCATCTTTGAAACACATTTTAAAAAATGTACAGTATTAAGTAACTCACAAATGAGAAGGCCCACAAATACACCTGGCTTGTAAACAAATCAGTCTCATGTCTTCCAAGCTCTGATTTCATATTTCTTTTGGAATTCCTCGTGATTCTTTACAGACATGTCAAAACTCAATATTTACTTTCCATGAAGTGCAGCCCCCGACAGAAGTAGAGTCATGGAGATCACTGTGTTGTCCAAATTACAAACTGCAGGATCCTTAATCATCTCTATTAATTCCCACTGCAATGTGATGTGATGGTGTTGCCTGCTGGCATGTTCATGAGGGTAGCACAGTTCACTGTCCCCTCTGCTCACCAGCATAAACATTTATTCTGGGAAATGGTTCTACAACTTATCGAAGAGATTTTAAGATACACAGCAGCCATACAGAAATACTCAGGCCCAAATAATTTCTATGAGCAGTGTTACTCATTTTAAGGTGTGGTGAATATTTTCCTGTCCTTCAAAACTTCCTTATAAAGGAGCAGTAACAGATAGCAAACAGCCTGATAGTCATGCTTGAGAGAGTGTTGGAAGACAAGTAAAATGTTTGAGATTAAAAAATCATGTGATTAAGAACAGGAGTGTGAGGGATAGCCTGACAGTGTCTAGGGTTACATAGGCAGAGCATCTGTCTGCACGTAAGAATCCTAAAGGGTTGTGTTCTAAGGATTTTTTCTTTATAGCGAATTCTGGCAAAATAGATCAAGCTTCGTCATTAAATATTTAAGTGGGAAATAGTGAAGCATGCTTTCTTCAGTCTAATCAGAAACTAATTTCAGGCGTCTGAGTGTGTGTGTGTGATTTTGAAGTTGCTGTGTGGCATCTACAAACATCACTTTATCAGTCTCTTATTCTGAAACGGAGTGAACTGGGTCTCTGTGCTCACTGAGATGATGAGGGCAGCGTTTCCTACAATAAACAGCTAGTAGGTGCTGCTAGTGGGAGGGGATTAGAAATTTCGCAATCTAGAAGGGCTTTCCTGCCTCTAAACAGAAATACAAACTAGTTTAGGTGAGTTAGAGGTCAGACTTCGGAGGAGGTTGAACGAGACTCAGCAGCCTCCATTTGGAACAATACATGGTTGGTCTTCCTTTCTGAGCGACTGCCCTTGCTTAATCGTGAATATGTTTTCATTTTCCACTTAGATTTTGCCTTAAAGCCTGAGAACTTTGAGGCTATAATTTTTTTTCCTGTTAGTAAGAAGCAGTTCTTAACCTACCCCTTGTCTTCTGTCTTCATTTTCTTGTGTTTTCTGAAAGATACTTGTCATCTTTGCATAATAGTTTTCTTGGTATGAAATTCCAGAGTGGCCATAAGATAGCCTTGGAGATCTAACGAGACTTACAGCTCTCATCTCACAGCTTGGCTGCAGGTAAACACGATGCTACGGAGATTGTCCTTCCGGATTGTGGTGTTCTTTCTAGAAATGTCACTTAATCATTGGGGTTATAAAATTTGTGAATGTATTTGTAAATAATGTAAATTTTTCCCATTGGGCCATTTTTGACATTCGTGGATATTTTAATTAGAAGTCTCATGTTTTCTTTGCTGTAGAAAAATATTAAAGCTATTTCTTGAAAAAAAAATTTTCCTTGAAATTTTGACCTCATAGTGTTATTTTCATGAAATTACATAGGTAAAATTAAATAGGCAAAAAACTCATTGCCTCTTTGTTTATATCTATCTAGAAGTACCATATCTAGGTAAATGATTATAAGTAAAATGATTGCAAATGTAAAAGCAATAAAACTAAGAAAGAGATGATACAAAAGTATCAACAAACCTGAGTTCTTGAAGAAGCTGGCTTTTTTGAAGAGAATGATGTGAGGAAGCCAGGAGTAGTGGTAAGAAGAAAGAAAGGGTGTGGTAACCAGTCCCAGGAGAAGCACTGTGAGAACTGGAAACTGTCAGGTGCAACAAAGGAGCAGCAATATCTACATGTGGGCTGGATTAATGAAGGCTTGCCCAGCTCTCTGATAAGCAGAAGAATTTAATTGCTAAGGTGATGCAATCTTCTTGTGCCTTTGGAAACTTTCAGGAAATAGAACAAATATTTTCGAATGAAGCAATACAAGAAGGTGGGGCAGTTTCACCTAAAATTAGCCCACTCTTGCTCTTTCAGCCCAAGCAGATTTCCCATCTTCACAGAAGGGTTCTCCAACAGAGACTGACCCTTTGAGAGGCAGGAAGAATGTTTATGTGTTTATTCACTCGCCCAAGTTCCCTGAATTGGCTGAATTCACAGCTGACCTAAGACAATTAGACAATAACAGGAATCCAGCTGCTTGAAGCAACAGTGGCTGCTTCCCAGGGTCTGCCCTGGCAGGAGATGGGAACGAAGAGCCAGGGCTATGTCTTGAACTCAGGGACCATGATATGCAGTACAGACGTCTTGACCACTATGCGAAATGCCCACCCTTTTAGACATTATTTTTATAGCATAGGCAATATTTGTTGATTTTGAAGTGCAGAAATCTAAAGATTTTATAGTAACAAACTCCCTGATTTCTTTCTTAAATTTCAAATGACGTGTATGTGTGTGTCTGTGTGTGTGAACACTGCACATACACACAGAGCCTGGCATTTGTGTATACAAAACAGGATCACATTTAGACCTGTTGTATAGTGTACTATACTTACGGCCCTTAACATCTCATGTGTCAGAGTACACCTGGATACATTGTCCCTCTATCTTGCATGTTGAGTATTCCATTATCTGTGATCCTCTGAAAAAAACATTTGTTATTTTCAGATTCTTATTATGAGGAAATTCTCAATGAATATCTTTGTAGCTGCGAATCCATATGTGAGCTCATTTATGGTTGTAGGATTCCCTGCATCAAGTCATAATCACATTGATGGTGACTTTAAAATAGATTATACCGGGACCCGGCGGCGTGGCCTAGCGGCTAAAGTCCTCACCTTGAAAGCCCCGGGATCCCATATGGGCGCCGGTTCTAATCCCGGCTGCTCCACTTGCCATCCAGCTCCCTGCTTGTGGCCTGGGAAAGCAGTTGAGGATGGCCCAATGCATTGGGACACTGCACCCGTGTGGGAGACCCGGAAGAGGTTCCAGGTTCCTGGCTTCGGATCAGCATAGTATCGGCCGTTGCGGCTCACTTGGGGAGTGAATCATCGGACGGAAGATTTTCCTCTCTGTCTCTCCTCCTCTGTGTATATCTGGCTGTAATAAAATGAATAAATCTTTAAAAAATAAAATAAAATAGATTATACCAATTTGTTTGCCTCTGTGGATTTCTGTTGCTCTAGATTGTCATCAATATTTGACATTAGCATTATCAATCTCTTACATGACCGATGCAAAAGTCTGTTTTAAGGTTTTGATTGTGAATTACTAGTCATTATTAATTATTGGATTATTGGATTACAAAAATATTAATTGGTGAGACCTTTAGTATATTTGCTTCATTTTATTTCTGTTGTTATTCTAGTATTTCTTTTTTTTTTTTTTTTTAAAGATTTTATTTTTATTACAAAGTCAGATATACAGAGAGGAGAGACAGAGAGGAAGATCTTCCATCCGGTGATTCACTCCCCAAGTGAGTGCAACGGCCGTCCTCGACTGCTTTCCCAGGCCACAAGCAGGGAGCTGGATGGGAAGTGGAGCTGCTGGGATTAGAACCGGTGCCCATATGGGATCCCGGGGCGTTCGAGGTGAGGGCTTTAGCCACTAGGCCACGCTGCCGGGCCCTATTCTAGTATTTCTTAATCTTTATCTCTTTTAGATTTTTTTAATCTGTAAGAGTTAAATATTAATGAAAAATTTTTGCTTGACACAAATTTAATTATTTGCTCAAATTATGTGACATTGAATTTAGGGATAGTTTTGAGTAGTACAAACTTTAGAAAAAAAATAGGGTCAAATTTCTTATTCCTTGCCTGTGGGATGTTATGGATTTATATCAACTTATAAAATCTTAATCAGTATGGAATTATTGTAAAATTAATGTGTGTTCATGTGCTAATTAAGTGATTTCTTTAACATTTTGAGGTTTACTTTTGATATATCAGAAAGTAACAAATGCCGAGTAGGGACCTGGAATGGTGCCTATTGTTACTTTGTCAGTTGAGCCAAAACCAAATAAGACAGCTTAGATGTTTCTTTGTAGTAGCTGAACATTGAGTTGCCACTGTGTACATCTGGTATGTGCTTCCCAACCTTGCTTCTTTCCAATTAGCTGCTTATCTATATCTTTATAATCACAGCACCTTGTACAATCTTAGGAGTTTTCTATAATTGTGTGGTGGGTGGGAGGACTAGCCCTCTATTCATTTTTTTTGAAGATTTATTTTATTGCTAAGTCAGATATATAGAGGAGGAGAGACAGAGGGGAAGATCTTCTGTCTAATGATTCACTCTTCAAGTGGCTACAACAGCTGGAGCTGAGCCGATCTGAAGCAGCAGCCAGGAGCCGCCTCTGGGTCTCCCACATGGGTGCAGGGTCCCAAGGCTTTAGGCCATCCTCTACTGCTTTCCCAGGCCAGAAATAGGGAACTGGATGGGAAGTGGGACCACTAGGATTAGAACTGGCATCCATATGGGACTCTAGTGAGTTCAAGGCGAAGACTTTATTTATATTTTATACATATATTTTCAATTTATATTATTTTGTTTTTATCCTTATTTTTAAAATTTATATTTTTATCATTTCATTGATCTTTTGGGATGATTGTTAATTTCTGTATAAATACAGGAGAAAAGATAGGATAAATAAAATAACATTCAGTTACTCAAGTAATGACTGGCACAGCAGTGATTAAATCTGAGCCTATTGTAAATTTTCTGTCTAAACATTGCACACTTCATCCCTCTGCTTTTTGAAAGATTTATTCATTTTTATTGGAAAGGAAGATTTACAGAGAGGAGATACAGAAAGATCTTCTGTCAATTGGTTCACTCCCCAAGTGACCGTAATAAACAGAGTTGAACTGGTCCAAAGCCAGGAGAGAAGCTTCATCCAGGTCTCCCACGCAGGTGTGGAGTCCCAAGACTTTGAGCCATCCTTGATTGCTGTCCCAGGCCACAAACAAGGAGCTGGATGGGAAGTAGAATAGCTGAGACACAAACCAATACCTAAGTGGGTTCCTGGTGTGTGCAGAGTAAGGATTTAGCTGTTGAGCCTTTGCACAGAGCCCACTTTATCCCTATTAAAGTTCATGGACATTAAGCAAAATGAGAGGAGGAGGCAGTAAAAGAAATCATTCCCTTAGTTACCCAAGGAAACCAGAGAAATTCCAGTCTAGGAAGGATCCGTCAAGGGAGTGATCAAGGCCCTTGTTTAAGCTGTGTTCTGGTTTGTTTTTATTTTTTGTTTGTTTTGTTTTGTTTTATTTTTACATTAAGTGACTAGAGAGATCAGAGTGAGGTAAGGAACTGCGCACATCCTGCTCATGGTGCCATGGACTGAAAATTGGCATCCTCCAACAATTCCGCCTCTCTGATGAAAATCAGGTTGAAAGCCAATCGATAAAATGCGCTAGTCCCCATCTCTGCATCATTCATCTTTTCCCTGTAGTCAATTCCCTAGGGCCTGATTTTTCTTTTTAATTTCCTGATTATGTTTCTGTATCAGGGGGCAGGGGGTACACATTGGATCTGTGAGATCTCACTGGTGGGCCAGTAAAGGGTGGGCTGTTTTTCATTTCAGTTTGGAATGCTTCCCTGATCCTTCTAAGTTTTTATCAGACTTCCACTACTGTTTGTTATTTTCTCTGCAGGAAGATGTTAGCAGGCATGTACTCTTTGACCATAAGATTTGCTCAAAATGAATAGCATTTGAAACTTTTACAAGGGATTCACAAAGATAAAACCGGGAAATAAAAGTCCTGCTGATTGTTGGGTTTCACGGAGATTTATTTCCTCTTTTCTTGGGAATGACAAAGGTGAACGTGTCCTTTAAAATCCCAGAGGAAGGATTTGTACCTTTTAAGTCAAGACAGACAAAGCACAGGTGGAATTAAGACCATTTCTATTTAAAGCTTTGATATCATACTTAATTGAAACCAAAAGATATGAGAAAAAATCCTTTCATGCCTTCAATTTCCCCCCGTTATCTCTACATCAGAGGAGAGGTATCATGCAAAATAAGAATAGCAACTGGAAAAAATTGATTAGTATTTTCATTATCGGGCTTCTCTCCCTGCTGTATGATATTACACGTTTCAGAGGTTTTGATGAAAATCTGAGGCAGTTTTAATATACTGAGTGTATGGGGTTTTAGTTCTTCGGCTGTGAGTTTGTAAAATAACACTTTGTACAAGAAGTCTTGGTCTTCAGTCTTTCTTCAGAGAAAGGTCCGGGACTGATGGTCATATTTAGAGTGCCCATAGCTTCTCTGGAATGTTGTAAAGAAGGCCTTCACATGTCCTCTGGAAAGGCTGTAAGGCAGTAGCAGACTACGCATCTTCTAATCTGTTCTCTTTCCACACCTGAAGTTGAAGTTCAGAAATTGGGAAACTCTTTCGAGCCTAAGAACACATCTTGAAAGTTGAGTGTACATTACACCAAGTTCAAGACATGGAACTCTGCTAGGGAGAGAGGAGGATTTTCCACCATTGGCTGGCAGCCTTGACATTGCCATGGAACTCGGTGACAAGAATAGGAACAACAACAACAAAAAAGTCTCTTCAATCCCAACATCCAAAGCCACCAATTACCCACAATTCCCAAGCATTTAGATGCCCTGTTAGAGATTATCTGAGGCAAAATACAGACAATTTGGGAAAATAACTAGCTTATTTATTTTTTAAAGCAGAACATGTACTGTAAAGGGCAATTTAGTAAGCCTTTGAAATGACAAAATTATAGTAAAGTTGTTTTTCTCCTCCTTCCTTCCTGATAGATTTATGAGCTCAGGAAAGAGATTGTTTTAAGAGAGCATTTTCTCTTGCTTCCAAATGTAATGGGGGTCACTTCCCAACCCAATTCTCCCATGAGCCTTTGGGTAATGCTTTGGTTTTCTTTGCAGATTGCAACACTATGATGTAGCAAGCATTGCGTCCTGGCTTTTCAGATGATCAGAAGTGAGCTTTTCATTTTACAAATCATTTCAGTTTGTGAAAATATGTACCTCTTTCTGCCAAGGTGCACTTGTCTTGCCTGTCCTCAAGAACCCTCAGTCTGTGCTAAGTTAATTCTCTACAGTGAGTCAGTGGGAGACGGCAAAGTTATTCCTGGGAAGGCCACTAGCCTACCATCACATATTGAAATTACAATGATACCTAAGAAACAAATAAGAGATAGAGGAAACTGTACCCTGTTAGTTTAGATACAAAAACAAGATAAACCTGAAATGACAACGACAACCAAAAAACCCTTGCATTTTATCCTTGTGAACAGAACTTAATTTGTGCAGCATCCTGGGATGAAAATTGCTTTAAAAAGCATGAGAGGAGGCAACTAAGCTGGAAGCTACCTTTAGATTCATGCTGTTACTCAAATTTTCCTAGCTGTGTCTTCAAATGCCATTGTGTTGAATTCACCACATGGCGTGACACAGGCTCTGAGTTTTGTGATACGTAGGAAGTGAGTGTTTCTAGCACACGATGTCAACAATGCCAAATGGGAAAACTCAGGTTCCCAAGCTACCGTTGGAACACAAACAGGAACAGCATGGTGTTACCTGAGAGCTGGCTTCTAACTCCCAGGCTAAGATTCAGGAGCTCATTGGCAGAGATGATAAATGAGAGAAAAAGGAATTTGAAGTTTAATGCAGCTATTACACTAAATATCCAGACTAATTTCAACTGGAATCCAAAAGCCCAGAACGATAGCTTAATGACGAAAATCTTAGCCTTGCAGGCAGCAGGATGCTATATGGGCACCGATTCTAGTCCTGGGAGCCCCACTTCCCATGCAGCTCCCTGCTTGTGGCCTGGGAAAGCAGTCGAGGATGGCCCAAAGCCTTGGGACCCTGCACCCACATGGGAGACCCAGAGGAGGCTCCTGGTTCCTGCTTCGGACTGGCTCAGCCCCAGCTGTTGTAGCCACTTGAAGAATGAATCATCAGGCAGACGACCTTCCTCTCTGTCTCTCCAATTCTTTGTAAATCTAACTTTCCAATAAAATTTTAAAAAATAAATATTAAGAAAACACAGCAGGTGGTACTGGGTTTTCAGAGTAAAGTTAGACAGGAGACACTTCAAGGAGGAGGAATGTTTCTCCTGGTTCAGTATTTGCAGCCCACTTAGTTGGTTATTTGATGTCTTTGTACAGTTGGGTTTTTTTTAATCAGACATTTTTGATAAGTCTCTTTATTACCTGTAATATTCTATTCCCAGATTTCATGGATTTTAAAAACTCGTATCAACTCAGATTCCTTACAACAACCATTAACACTCCCAGGAGCCCTGATGCCTTTTAATAGATTGATGTCTTTCTTCAACAAGCCTCATTCAAACTTTTCTTTGAATTCTGGCATTTCGAAGAGCCTAACTAAATGTATTTAAGATTAGATTTTTGCCAGAATCGGAATGTTTGCTTCCATACTTTAACATATCTAATTGGTAAAATTAGATGTTATTTACATACATTTTATAACCAGAACTGAGCATTGCTGTTGATGTCAGTCGGGTATATAGTTACACTGCTTTTGAGTCACGTGGTTCAGTTCCTGAAGTATCGTTTCCTACACTCCTTTATTTTATTAACATAAAATGGGCCCCTATTTACTCATTGGATTCATTTATGACTGAACGGAGGAAATACTTGCGAAATATTGGAGTCTTTTCCAAATTAGGAAAATTTACCAATTTTACTCCAATTCTGTTTTATTGCATTTTGAGCTTAAATAAGTTCACTAAGTATTTCAGCATATCAGTGCAAGAGGAGGACAGTGGATGGAAAACCTCTTTCCTTTCTTCTGAGCGTTACTGACTTTTATACCAATAAAAATTCTTTCACTTCCAGGATAAAAGCAACGATGTAGAAATTGTATGAACATGTATATTTTTGTTTGAATGACGTTTCCATTCTGTATTTCACAGGTTACGTATGTAATTATACTTGATGCTAAAAGAACCACACCATCAGGAAAGTGATATTATGCACATATATTCATGACATGTTATAAATATAGAGTTGTGTATTTAGTATGCTCAGTATAGAGAACCCTGAAAATCTTGTTCAGTGAAATAGCATTTGTGTTTTAAAATAGTCTTCTTGTACATTCTTGTCCAAGATGTTGATCATTTCCATGGTTTAGTGCATGTAAAAGTGATTTTTTGGAGGTGCTGCGCAAATTCATTGCATGGATTATGGCATGGTGTGTTGTTATATCCCGATTCATCAAGTTGTAAAACTCAAATATAAACAGCTTTTGTATGTGTGTAGTAGTTCAGTAGTGACTTAAATGTGTGTGTGTGTGGGGGGGGGCATACCCATGAAAGCCTGCAAAACTTGGATGTTTGTTTCATTTTTATTTCATTTTAGAACACTCTTGTGAACTCTAGACTATATTTCTGGTCTTACAAACCTACCTTAATGTAACCTGAGAATTCAGACCTCCTCTCACCTGCCAGGATGTTAGATTTCCTGTACTTTCTTCTTAACTATTGATAAGGACAATGACAGAGTGTACTTAATGCGGCCCAGCATAGGAGCCTGGTAATGAAGCCCTTGCCTTGCATGCGTCTAGGATCCCCTATAGGCAGTGTGTCATATCCTGTATGCTCCACTCCCCATCCAGCTCCGTGCTTGTGGCCTGGGAAAGCAGCCGAGGACGCCCCAAAGCCTTGGGACCCTGTACCCATGTGGGAGACCTGGAAGAAGCTCCTGGCTTCAGATTAGCTCAGCTCTGGCTTTTGTGACCACTTAGGGAGTCAGTGAACTGAAATCTGTCTCTCCTTCTCTCTATAAATCTGAATTTCAAATAAAAAAAAAGCTTACAAAAATATTTGGCAGTGTTGGTAGTGATTTTTTTTAAGCTGGAGTGCTGAGGAGCATAAAAAGAAGGCTTTTCTCATTGTGTAATATCTGTACTAAATTCTGATTTCTGTTACTGCAATAGTAGGTAAAATCTAACGAATACTCCTCAACTAAGCTATTCACTGTATCAATTCTTCAGTTTCAGAATGAACTTATTTTTTATTTTTAGAATTTCATGGTGCAATTCCATAGAGTCTGGAATTATCTAACCCCCAAATTCCTACCTCTAACTGATTTTCCCCATATTATTACAATAGTATAGTCCTTCATAAGGAGTCATGATTCAGTCTGTTGTTTAAGTGTGCCCCAACATTGTTGGTACAGACAATGACAGTCCAGCATCCCATTGTCTAGATGTGTCCAACAGTTTCATTGGGAGTCCATCTTTGATTTGGAAGTAGGGATGCTGAACTGTCATTGTATCTTCACATCTGAGTATGATAGTCTCTACTCTGCAATCACTATATATTCCCTCAAATGAGAAGCCACAAAAACAAGATCAGCAACAGTTATGAAGTTAAAACAACCACAGAAGAACAACAGAAAAATTACTGCCACATGGGGCTGATAAAGTATGCCTCTGAGAAACCAATGCATGGGCAATGAAAAGAAAACACAAAAGCCTCTTGGGTAAAATAATGCCACCATGCGATCTATGAGTGACCCATGAGCCAAAGATGAATTCAACAAGAGAAAAACTATTTGGAAGAGATGAAAATGAAGTAAAAACATCAAAACAATGGGATGCAGCAAAACCAGTATGGAAAGAGTTATTGAACTTATAATTTGCATAACGGCTTCCTCATATTAGAGAGAACATATGGTATTTGTCCTTTTGGAATTGACTTGTTTCACTGAGCATAATGGTCTGTAGTTGGGACCATGTAGTTACAAATGGTATAATTTCATCCTTTTTAATGGCTGAGTAATATTCCACGGAGTAGATGTACCACAGTTTCTTTATCCACTCCTCTGGATGGGCATCTGGATTGTTGCCATGTCTTTGCAATTGTAGATTGTGCTGCTGTAAATACAAGATTACAGATCCCCTTCTCATACAGTTTTCATTTCCTTTGAATATATTTCCAGGAGCAGGATAGCTGGATCATATGGCAGATTTATTTGCAATCCTCTAAGCATTCTCCATACTGATTTCCATAGTGGTTGTACCAGCCTGCACTCCTAACAGCAGTGAAGGAAGGCATCTTTGTCCCCACATCCATACCAGCAGCTGTTGTTAGTAGAGCTCTTCAGTAACATTCATAGTACCTCTGTCTCTTCTTTTATCTCTTGTCGTTGCAGTTCTGATTGGTGAATTCTTCTCTTTAGTCCAGGTTTCTAAGATGTATTACCTCCAAGTCTACAAGTCAATTTTTATGTTTAACCAGTGTTCCAGATTAGGAAGATACAGCTGTGCTAAATAACGGGTTTGTTGGTGGTGCTAATCTTGTTGACACTTGCTGGCCATTAAGTCTGAGAGCCAGTTGGAGTTATTTTGGGTGGAGTCTGTGAGTGCCATGACAGAACTGTGGTTTTGTTTTTGTTTGCTTGTTTTCTGATGAGCCTGTGCAATGCCCTAAGCTGGTTGCCACAAGAGCAAAGCCGTGGCCACCACTGATTCTCTGGGTGTCACGAGAGTCTGGATCGCCTCTCACCAGTTGCTGGTGGGTTTTCTGTTCTCTGCAATACTGCTCTGCCATCACAGCAGCTTCCCTGTGTCCAGGGGGTCTGTAGGTAGCTCCCTGCCAACTGCCAGACCGCTGTATTTTCCTGTAATATGCTCCTTGTGCTTCACCCTGTCTAATGATTCTCCATCATCCCAAGCGTGTCTGCAGCTTATGTTGCCATGTTGGCTCCAGAATGAATTTATTCTTTAAGAAATTCTGGGTGCAACTCAAGGATAGAACAGAAATTCAGCAACACATTATCACCATAAAATCTCTTCAAATTTCCTTAGAGGAGCCTGGAGGAACTCTGGCTCATGGAACTTTTATTACACAGTGAAGATTCCCACTGCATTTAATATTTCTGAACCCATCTAAATTGTGATAAAAATGAATTGGACAATTTTTAAAAACTTTGGCTTTTGTTATGCGTGCAATTAAGCTGCTCAGTACTTATCACCTGGATGTTTAAAGTCCCTCCAGTATCACGAAACAAGCAATTCTTGCATCTTGCTTTAATCCTTAATTTGTCTAATCCCCCGTGACTTGCAGACTGCAAAGTCTTAGAACTGAGAGATGCAAAACAATAACGTTATTTGCTATACTTGATACGGTATCTGCCTCTTTGGTGTCTGTTTTGAATAATGGCTTTGTACCAATTTTCTACTCCAGACAGATTGGATCCAAATACTAAATTATCGCCTATGTTATATCTACTTATTTTAAATTCATAAAGCATTAAGTCTTAAATTAGGTAAGCATTTCAACTGCTTTTGAATTTCACCAATTTTTAAGGCATGCTTTTAAAACATGGGGAATGTGATTGTTATAACTGAAATTGCATAAATTTGTTTATATACAAACATCCATGAAAGTAGGCCATGAATCTTTTCTCATGATTGAATTGATTTGGATTTGGGATATGTGCATAGCAATCCCATTAAAAATGCTTCTGTTTCTCAGGCTTTTGAAACCTGTCTCTTATACCCAGTCCAAGTCAATATGTAAGCCAGAGAGGGTATTTTATATGTGATAACTATGTCTGAAAAGTAACAGGTCTATGGCTGACATAATTTTTTTTAGATAAGAGCAAGCAGATACCCCCTAATGCAACGTGATTTACAAAAATAGTAAAGTATCCTATGCTGTTGCGAAGACATGCTAGGAGCAAGAAATAGGAATATTTCTAAGTTCATTTAGAGTTTTCGTTTCTATTTCTGCTTTTGAGAAGTCATTTGTCTATGTTCTATTGTCCAACTGAAATACAAACTTGCAAAGATGACATATTTCATTCTTTACTGAAAGTAATTAGCAAATGTGTTTCCAAAAAATGAAAGTTGTTCCTTGTAGAGTGGAAACACAGGTGGAAGTTTTAATTTATGTATGCTCTTTGTTTTTTTTCTTTTAAAGATTTATTTATTTATATTGGAAGGGCAGATTTATAGAGAAGGAGAAACAGAAAGAAGCATCATATGTCTGCTGGTTCACTCTCCAAGTGACAGCAAGGACTGGAGCTGAGCTGATGGAAAGCAGGAGCCAGGAGCTGCTTCTGGGTTTCCTACATGGGTACAGGGTCCCAAGGCTTTGGGCCATCCTCCACTGCTATCTCGGGTCACAAGCAGGAAGCTGGATGGAAAGTGGAGCAGCTAGGACACAAACCGGGGCCCATATGGGATCTCAGCAGGTACAAGGAGAGGATTTAGCCAGTGAGCCATTGTTCTGTGACCCAACTCTCTTGTTTTCTATGTAAAAAAATTTTTTTTAGCATTTAGTATTTTCTATGCATCAGTTTGGAATGTCTCTACGTTCTAATGGTGATGCTAACTTATTTGCTTACCTTTGTAACAATTCAACTCTATGAAAGTTTCTCTAACGTTCTTCCTCACTGAATCTAGCAGAGAATATACATGGGAATCTATGAGATCACAGGAAAATAGGGAGATGTTGATGATAGATTACAGTCTTCAGGAAATTAAGGGGAGATAACTGTCAGGAAGAACTTTTGGTGAATTTTTCAAATATTAATCTTGTGCTACAGATCTAAGAGTAAGTGACCTATTAACTAGGGTAAGGCTTTCTTACCCTAGTTAGATTTTCTTTTAAGCAGGCAGCCTCAGGATACTGCCATTTAGAAACCATGAAAATTTGTTTTGGAAGAACTGTTCCATAACACAGGTGAATTATCAGTGTAAGTCTCTTCAGCATGTTTTTCCAACTCTAACATGTGGCAGATACTAGGCTTAGAAAGGACCATTTTATAACATGACAAATCTATGAATTGTTCCTTGCAGAATGTATAGCTTAAGAAATTCATAGATATATACATAACTGCAAACTTTAATGGTAATGTAAATAAAAAATGCAGGACAGAAGAAGTCTCTGTACCATATGAGTCTCAATCAGACTTGTAGGTCAATATGTAATGCTGGCTTCAATTTGGGCGCTACTATTTTTCTGTATGGCAATGATGTTGGCCTCTATAATTGCAAAGAAAATAAGACAAACATGATGGAAAGTCTCAATAAAATGTTCACTACTTCAGAAATCAATTTGGAGGAATTTTTCACCATGCTGGGACTTCATTAGTTGAAGGATGTTGAGGGAAAGTCAGTGCATACACAACCACTTGACTCATATACGAAAAATTATTTCTGTCACTTGTATAAGTCTCTTTTTTAGGCCATTAAATAATAATATGCCTCCCCTTCTTACCTTCTTGACTATGGATTTCCTTCAGGCTGCCTGAGGCTAGGTGGAGAAAAATATGTGGATTTCATACGCTATGTGTTGGGAAGGAATACTTGATGACTCCTATAGACATAATGACATGTTGGGAGTCAAGAACAGATGAATTTGGTTTCATAAAATAGTTTGTGTGGGTTAGGAAGAAGCAAGAGTTGCCTTGAGAGTAGAAGGAAATACCTTTTATGATAAAGTGACAGGAGTTCCAATGGTACAATCTGTTATTGTGCAGTACTTACCCAGAAATAGTTCATGTGAAAATGTTGTTTGCCACCTTATGCTAAGTTGGACATTTACAAAGTTATAACCTAATATTTCAGAAATATAATCACTGTGAGGCAGAATCAAAATGTATGATGGGATAGCAGTGGGGTACAGTGGTCACTTATACGCTTAGTTTCTCCTACCACAGAAGTAGTAATTTATTTCTACATGCTGGTATTGATTGTAAATTGAAAAAAAGATGAGTAAATGTACCTAACAGTTGTAAGTAGACAAGCCAAAATTAAAAGCATTAATAAATACAATTGTCAGCTTATTTATATGTATTGAAGTATCACAAAATTATATCCTGATCAGAGTGGAATTAAGTTAGAAAACCACTTATAACAAATCAGTATAAGAAATCAGCAATAAATATAAGCAGCATCATACTTGTAAATAATTATGGGTTATCAGTGAAATAACAGGCTTTTTTTTTTACTAACTCAGTGCTTAGAGAAACTAAGTAATTTAATTTAAAAATTTCCAGTGCAATTGTTTTTTTTCTTTAGATCCATTTATTTCAATTTTAGAGGCATATTTGCTACAGAGAAGAAAAGGAGAAATTGAGAAGGTCTTCCATTTCTGGTTTACTCCCTGATTGGCCTAAATGGCCAGAACTGAGCTGATCGGAAGCTGGGATCAAGGCCCATACTCTGCGTCTCCCACATGAGAATAGGGTGCAAAGGGCTTGGGGCATTCTCCACTGCTTTCCCAGGCCACAAGCAGGGATTTGGGTTGGAAGCAAAACTCTTGGGACATGGAAGCCAGCACAGGTACATAGGGCTGAGGGTCATCCTGCTGATATACCACACAGAGCCCCACATATAATTTTTAAAAATTAATATGGTTAGCAGTGTTAACAGATGAAGAGATAATAAGCACTTAGCCATTTCAGTAGGTGCAGAAAAAGCTTTCAAATGTAAGCCCTGCTTACTGGGATTCTCTGTGAGAGGTCCAGATGGATTTCCTAGATCCTGGATTCAACCTAGCCTGGCCCTGGTGACTGAGCACGTCGGGGAAGCAAACAAGCAGACCAAGGATCTCTGTGTCTGCTCTCACTCTCTCCCTCCCCTCCCCTTTCTTCTCCCTCTGTCTCCTCTTGTGTCTTTGCCATTCAAACAAACACTAAAAACAAAAAACAAGCAAAACAGCTCTTTTCCTAAGGCAGCATGTAAGAAACATGGAAGGCTAAAGATGCTGAAAATGGCCAGTCTTCTTGATGTGTCAAGATGTGAGATTCCAGCTAAATGGCTGTTTCTAAAATTAGACAGAGGCAGAGACCAGTCATCATGAGTCAGCAGAGTTGCCCCTAAGATTACTGACATGGACAGAGACAGAGTCGTGACTCAGCAACACAGCAAACGTGTGGCAGGCAGTCCCAGGAGAGCACAACGTATTTCATAATTAGGAAATGCTTGAAGCTCATTGTGGGTGGGTCTGCATTGAAAACCCAGCCTTCTGGGGTCACTTAGCCTTCCACCTCAGGTGGCATTTGTGAGTTTGAGCTCTGGAGTCCTAAATTTTTCACAGTAAGAGTTGAAGATCAGTCCCCTGTGCTCTAGCAGAACGAAGGGAAAAGCAAACATTTCAAAAATGTAACAAAAGTGTTCTGTCCTACCTCACTGAAAAACACTTACCAGATCATTGCTTGGTCTGGTTTGTATACAGGTGTAACCAGCCTAACAGAAAGGAAGCAGCCAACTCCAGGCCTTCTAGCTCTTCTGTCCCAGTGAAAGAAGTAGAAAAACAAACAGAAAACAGGCAAGTCTTTGCAAATGTCACAGCATAGCACACAAAAACCAGGATGCGATTGTAATAGTAAGCAGTGCTATCCACATGCATGGCTAGAGTTACTGCCGATCATTTTGCCAAATACTTCAAATCCAACACAACTCACAGGTTTAAGAAACAGAACAAACACCAGAAAACAAACAAACAACAAAAACTCTCTGCTATGGTGTTTTCTGTTGAAAGTATTAGACTGAAAATTTGAAACAATGATTCAGAAGAACGTTTATGGATTAACTCAACAATATACAAAAATAGATTTCAACAGAGATGGAGTTCTAAGAATCAGGAAGATGTGTCCTAGAATTTTTAAAAAAACACTAATGGAAAAAATTGATGCCTTTGGCGGGTTCCTGAATAGACCTGACACAGTGGAAGGAAAAAATCAATTAAAATAAGCTACCAAGTGATGAAAAAGATACATGTTGGATGTAGACAGTTCAATGAAAAGACCCCATCTGAAAAAGCTACATGCTTTATGATCCCAACTGAGTGATTTTAGGGAAAAGGAAAGACTAGGCAGACAGTTAGGAACAACCAACAATGGTTACCAGGGAGGACTTTGGAGACAGAGACACTGTTTTGTACGAAACTCTAATTTGACCAAACCCATAGCCTATGCAACACAGAGTGAAACTTAGGTGTAAACCCGAGAGATGGGTGAACATAGGTAGCATCACTGATTGTGGCTTACACATCATTCTGATGGAGGATGTTGATACTGGGGTACCTGTGTGTGGAGACAAGGAGTTTAGTAGATGGGTGTACTTTTTGTCCAATTCCTCTATGATTCTCAAAACTCCCTAAAAACAGTTTATTAAAGCATTTTTAAAACCAGAGTCACCATCCTTATATTTTACTAAAGGATTCCTTTTCTCTCAAAGACCAAATCCAGAATGGCTGCTTTCACATTCTCCAAGTTGTACATTTTCTTGAAAAAGAAGCTAAAAAAATAAAAATATGAATGTATAACTGAGATGTTTTCTACATGAAAATGATAGGATTATATATGTTGGACAATAGAGAGCCTAGAAATGTATAATAAGACAAGATTTTAGAAAGATTGTGCTATACAAAATTACACAAGTTATTTTATTAACTGTAAGAAACAGTTGGAAAATTAAATTTTACATGTACATGTAGAGTAGCACCAAAAGCATGAAACATTTTTTTTAAAAAAAAGATGACAATCAAAACCTCCACACAGAAATTTACAAAACATTTCTGAGAGAAATTGGAGCCATTTTAAGTAAATGCAGGATGGTAGAATTAGTATTTCAGCATGGAAATTATTGCCATGTGGTTCTTTTTTGTTTAATTGAATCTAAATACATTTTCCAAAAGTTTTTTCGTAGTAATTGTTCAGCTGACTTAAAAATTAGTGTGGAAATGAGAAGAAACTAGAATAATCAAAATATTATCAAAGTAGTTGAAAACTTCTGTAAACTTCCAAGGAGGAAGAGATAGGACACTGAAAATACAGAGACGTAAAGGTTAACAAAAATGAATGTAAGTACTTAAAAGGAATGGAAACAGTTCTGAAATTATACTATTTTGAGCTGAGTAACGTTTTTAGGATATTTTAAAAGTCCTTTTGACTATCATATATTATTGAAATAAATAGCCTAGAATTTTTACCATCATATAAATTTGTCAGTAAAAACTGGAAGAACTATCAATGCTCAAAATGCAAGTGTTAAGATATTTCCTTGTTTAAACTCATTCAAAAGTAAAATGTCTGCAGTGATGTCTTCCAATCAAAACTAGCATAGACAAATAATTCGGGGTTTAAAACTTACTATTTGTGTATGACCCTGGACATTTTTTAAGGTTTGTGTGATAGCAGCGCTTTTAGAGAACATTCTCTGTGTTCTTACCAATTAATTGTATGGTTATGAGATTTAAAAATAGTTGCCATTTGAAAGAATACTCAGTGTCACAAAAGTTTTACATGGAAAATAAATGATTTTTTATCTTACCGGATTTATAAAACTACTAAAGGATCAAATAAAACAATTATTTGGAGCTCTGTACAATGGCTCAATTGCCTAATCCTACTCCTTCAGGACTCGATCAGAGTATGGGTCCCTGTTTGTGTCCTGACTGCTCCACTTCCCATCCAGCTCCCTGCACATTACCTGGGAAGGCAGTATAGGCTGGCCCAAAGCCTTGGAACCCAGGGCTTTACCTAGGAGACCTGGAAGAAGCTCCAGGCACCTGGCTTCAGATGGCTCAGCTCTGCACATTGCGGCCACTTGAGGAGTGGACCAGCAGATGGAAGGTCTTCATCTTTCCTTGTCTCTGTAAATCTGCCTTTCCAATAAAATTAAATAAATCTCCATTTATAAAGGCAATGATTCATCAGTTAACATGAGTGATTTATATTAAAAGGAGTCTCTGGAATGTTTATATTTACCTTAAAATGCTGGATGATTTTTCTCTCATATTCATAAAGTTTTTAAGACTGTTTGCATTTTCATTTCATACATGTTATTACAATGAAAAGCAATTCAATTATTTCCTTCTCTGTATCTTCCCCTATATTATGTTTGTGAAAGAGTGAGAAAGAAGGAAAATACTGGGACGTATCTGTTACCTTTGTCTCTCCAATAAGCGAACACTCACATGTTTAGTACATTAATATGTCAGTACAAGAGAAGCTGAAAACTTCAAGTGAAACTTTGATTTCATGTCCTGTGAAAAAAACAGGAATGACAACTCAACCATCACAGTCTCTGTCTTTTCCTTTTATGCATGTAGGCGTCAATGAACAAACATGCATGTTTAAACACATGAAGCTTTGTGTATTATTGCCAACTCCTGAGGTATATCCTTACTCTAATATTATTTTTGCATGTTTTCTAAGTAAAATAAAATGGATAGTAAATGTGAAATTAAGCTTTGAAAATCAAAGTCAAATACACAAATCTTCTGTACACTGATAGAATGCCCAAGGCACATAACCAGTGTTTTCTGTATTTGCCTTTGTAATATTCATGGCTCTCCTTGTTAGATTGATCTGTAGTTCTCTGTCCCATACAGATGTGCACGTATGTGCACTGCTGGCGTTTTGTAACCTTATCTGAATTGTTCTTAGTCATTCTCTTTTTCTTTGTGTATGACCTATACAATACTGATTGATCTCTTGATCTGGATTTCCCAGGCAACCCAAGGATCTTCCTCCCATAGTTTGTCTTCCTTGTGCCCTAAAACCAGACTTATCACAGCCAAGTAGCAGATTTTTTTGATAACAAATATTTGATTAGAAGTTATATTTTGATATATGGCTTGTACATGAACTAGCTTTAGGGAGATTTAAGGTGGAAAAACGGTCATTTTCTGCAAAGATTGTTTGAACGTGCTTACCAGACTGTCTTGATATAACAGATTGTTTCCATCCTGAGATACTTTGCAAATTGTTTAGAAACAATAGGATTATGCACCACTGGTGGATTTGTTGCATAGCAGGATTCATATTCTGCCAAGTTGTTCTTTTCTGTAATTTAATTTTACAGTACTCTGTCAATCATTTTTGTAATCTTTTTTTGAATTTTTGAATTTTGTGGTACAATTTTGTATAGACTGGGATTCCCCCTCCCAAACTCCCACTCCCGACAGATTTTTCCCATGTTGCTACAATAGTATAGATCTTCATAAGGAGTTATAAAAAATATGGAATGTGTCACGAATTCACGTGTCATCCTTGCATAAGGACCATGCTAATCTTCTCCGTATCATTCTAATTTTAGTATATGTGCTGCCAAAGTGAGCACAAAGTAATTTTTTTTTTTTAAGATTTATTATTTTTATTGGAAAGGCGGATATACATAGAGGAGGAGAGACAGAGAGGAAGATCTTCCATCCAATGATTCACTCCCCAAGTGAGCCGCAATGGCCACTGCTGTGCCGATCCGAAGCCAGAAACCTGGAACCTCTTCCAGGTCCCCCACATGGGTGCAGGAACCCAAGGCATTGGGCCGTCCTCAACTGCTTTCCCAGGCCACGAGCAGGGAGCTGGATGGGAAGTGGAGCTGCCGGGATTAGAACCGGTGCCCATATGGGATCCTGGGGCGCGTTGAGGGCGAGGACTTTAACCGCTAGGCCACGCTGCTGGGCCCAAAGTAATTCTTTTATATATATTAATGTTTATATATTAAGTATATATATTAAATACACATTATGTGTATCTATGGAGAAATTAGAGGGGATTAGGTAGGGTTGTTAATATTTTTCCAAAGATGAACATGACCATCATTTTTCTTTCCTACTTCTTCAGTAAGCACCATTTATCAGTTCTCAGTAATCTTGAAGTTCGTGAAGCAATTTATTAGTCAAAATTGTAAATAAATCAATAGTATTGCCTAAGTTAATTAGGTTTTCCCAAGAGCTATATAAAAACCATTTTATAAGTGAATTTGTATCTGCAAAATGCTGTGAAAATGCATTGCTTATTTAGAGAGCACTCCAGGCAGTAGTAGTAATTAATGAAACCAGATTAGGGAGGCATAAGCTTGCAAAATGGACTCTACATTGATGTGTTGGTCTGTAATATTACATGTTATAGTAAAAGCAGTTTTTCAAATTGCACACAAGAGGATGCTGGATATTAATGACATCTTTTGTAGAATATGTCCAAAATTAAGTGTCAGATAATGCAGGACACAGAACAGTCCCAAAGTCATCTTGTCTATTCTCATACATTGCTATTATTATTACCATTTTATGATACAGTTCCATAGGCTCCAGGATTTCCCATCCACCTCCTCATGTCCCCACCTAGCGTTACAATGGCTAGTCCTTCATCAGTCATAAGTTCATCATCCCGCTGTTGCAGTGTTTACTAACATTGTAGGCATGGACAATGTCAGAGTCCAACATCCTACTGTCAGGCTATATTCAGTAGTTTCACTGGAAGTCCACCCTTGGTCTGGATGCAGAGAGCCATGCAGCATTATTTCTCCACATCTGTACATGTCAGTCTCTGCTACGCCTCTATTATAAATCCAGTGAAATACAGAAATCACAATCTACAACATGGAGAAAAACAAAATCTACATCGACATCAACACGTTGTTGAAAGCAACAGGCTACAGAATGACCAATGCGTCACTAAAGCATGAAAAAGAAAATAAAACCTTCTTGTAGAAATTGATTCTGTTACATGACCCATGAAGTACAGAAGTACCAGCAGAAACAAGAATATCAGTGATCATTAGATGTAGCAAAAACAATGTTGAAAAGGCTGTTTACAAAAATCATGTACTTGCTATCGGAATGTCTCATATGAATGATCTATTTTTTTTAAAGATTATTTTTTTATTGGAAAGTCAGATATACAGAGAGGAGGAGGGACAAAGATCTTCCGTCCATTGAATCACTCCCCAAGTCAGAGCTGAGCCGATCCAAAGCCAGGAGCCCGGAGCTTCCTTTGGGTCTCCCACATTGGTGCAGGGTCTCAAGGCCTTGGGCCGTCCTCAGCTGCTTTGCCAGGCCAGACAGGGAGCTGGATTGGAAGTGAGCCACAGGGATAAGAACCGGCGCCCATATGGGATCCCTGCACATGCAAGGTGAGGACTTAAGCTGTTGGGCTACCGTGTCAGCCAGAGCAATCTATTAATGAGTCAGAAGAATTTATTGAAAAAATGAACACAAATGAATAAAAAGTGCAAAAAGGTAAAATCCACAGCAAAGATAATTGAATCTGAAACCAAAAACCAAAAAGTATAAATTGAAGGATGTAATGGAGATCAGAGTACCGGGAACTTAAAAAAATCAATATAATGCATCTCTACTAAGGAATGAAGGTAGATGGCTCATGAACTTCTAAATATACCCAGACAACAACAAAATGGAATCTCTACTATTGCCTATGCCAACAGTGCCATGACCCACAAGGAGAGCAGGAGGTTGGAACCATTTCTCTTTCATCTCGGAATTAAGTGGTGGTTCTCCAGTGATGTTCATTGTTAATATGGCTGAGGGGTTGTTTTGCTCATCTTCTTAGGGAATGGCTCTTCTTTGTTAGAATTTATCGTGTTCTTAACTTCATATACTCCTAAAAATTATATTTATTAACTATATGATCTATTGCACATTACTTCTATGCATGAGGTTTTCTGCGTATTTCCAATATACATATTTCTTCAAGTATTATTTACTCATTTGAAGGAATGATTGAGGAAAGGGACCAGTCCTTCTGCTTGTTCACTGTTCAAATGGTTATAGCAATAAAGTGTGGCCCATGCTGAAACCAAGAGCAAGGAACTCCTCCATCCTAGACTCTGAAGTGAATGCCAGTGGCTAAAGTACTTGGGCCACCTTGATGTTCTCTTCCTGGGCAGAAATGCTGAATTGGAAGCTGAGTAGTTTTACTACTTATTAAAAAGTCATTGCCTGTATCAATTTCTTGAAAAAGTTCCCATGCTCTCTTGTAGCAGTATCTTGGTTTCGTTCTCACATTTAGGTACTAGTTCTTTTAGCTTTAATAAAAATTTATGATTTCTTTAACTATCTAGATTCCTGGTGGTTATATATGAATTTTATGTTTCTCTAATTATGAAAAAATGTGATCATTTGATAAAAAATTACATGTCTTTAATTACTGTGGATATTTTCAAGATTTAATTTGCCCAACCCATGAAGTTAGTCCTTTCTAAAATGTTTTGTACAGTACAATTCTGGACTGTGTTGATGGGATGATTCACCTGTGAGTCTGAGTGATTCAAAGAATGTTAGCACCAAAAGTCACAGGACATGCAATGGACTCCCCATAAGAGAGGCAGTGATAACTGTGGCTTCTGCTATCAGATGTTGAAGGAGTCATCTATTAATATTAGTGTCAATTTTTTTTTAAATCAGTAACTTGATAGGTGTGGAGATTTGAAATCTAATCTTTACTGAATAACTATTGATATGGGGACAGTGTTTTGCAAGAGAAAAATTAAGAGAACTGTGAAATACTGGAGATTGTATTAAGTTGTCTGGGAGAATAAAAAGAAATCCTGATTTTTGTAAGATTGTCAAAGGAAATTCAGGATCTAAATACCTAGATGAACTCAAGAACTGGGGGTTTAATTGTTTTGATCTTGGGTTTGGTTTGGGTTTTGATTTTTACTCATTTTGTTTGGAGAGCATTCTGATGGTAGACATCTACGAATAATTAAGTCACTTGGTTTTTGTTTTGTTTGCTTTTAATATTCTGCCTGTATTCCTCAAAAATGTTTGTATTAGAGAGTCGAAGTTAAAATAGCCTCCAAGTTTTGCTGTACTGACCTTAGATTGTCTTAGAGAAATTTCCATTACTTTCCAAGTTTCCTAGAGAATCCTCTAATTCCCCCAGATTTAATTCCATTTGTGTATCATTTTTGTCAGTGCATTTTTAGACCCATGGACAATTCTGAATTCAGTTATCCGGCTAGAAATGTAAAAATTGTAGATGGATACATATAATAGTCATGGCTGATTTTGTCTTCCAAATCTGGAACCATTGCTATAAATGGTTTATTCATAGTTGTTGAAGAGGTTCAGAGAAAAAAGCTCCAGTGGTGAATTAAGATGATTGGACTACAGGAAGAAAGCATTTTGGTGGAGGTAGATTTGCTGTACAATTAAAGCGATGTTTACTTGTGTTGTGGGGTATAAGCTAGCAGAGATGGAGAAGATGAAGGTACTGAGGAAAGAACTTCATAGAAGTATCTGGAGAAAATGGGGCCAGCGTTGTGGCACAGTGGGGTAAGCCACTAATTTTCATGCTGATATCACATATCTGAGTTTAGAGTGGAGTCTTGGCCAATCCACTTCTGATCCATCTCACTGCAAACATGGGAAAGTGGTAGATAATAACCAAAATGTCCGGGTATCTGCTACCCAGTTTGGAGATCCAGAAGGAGTTCCTTGCCCCCAGCTTCAGTTTTGTCCAACCAGTGTTGCCACTGCCGTTTGGAGAGTAGAAGCAATGGATTGAGTTTCTTTCTTCCTTTACTTCTCTGTTTATTTCACTGTGACTCAAATAAGTCTTAAAAATAAATTAGTAGGGGCTTGGAGTGCTGACTTACAGGCTAATATTCCACCTGCCATTTCTCATCCTGGCTGGTCCACTTCTGATCCAGTTCCTTTCTTGTGGACTGGGAAAGCAGCAGAGAATTGTTCAAGTTCTTGGGCCCCTGTACCCATGAGGGAACCAGCAGATGATGGCGCAAATACTGGCTCCCTGCCACTCACATAGTAAATTTGGGTGGGGCTCCTAGCTCCTGGCTTTAGCCCGATCTAGCCCGAGATCTTGCATACATTTGAGAAGCGAACTGTCAGCAAGTAGAAAACTTCTTTCTCTTTGTTGCTTTTTCTTTCAACTGAAATTTTAAAAATAAGTTAATACATTTTTCAACATTTATTTTTAAAATGCAAGTGTTGAATTAGGAAGTAATTGTTTGCAGAACTGTCAGTAATAAGGTTATCATCCTTAATAAATGATGTCAGTAAGAAATAGGGAGCTCAATGGATTGGGTCCCTGCCACCCATGTGGGAGATCGACCTTGGGTTCCTGGCTCTAGCTTTGGACTGGTTGAGTACTGGCTTTTGCGGGTATTTGAATGAGTGAATCAGAGCTTGCAAGATCTCCCTTTCTTCATCTTTTTATTTTGCTTGTTCCTTTTCTCCCTCTCTTCCCTTCCCCCCTCTTCTTCTCGCTTTTTAAATCTTCCACTACTCTCTTCTCTGCTTTTAAGATAAGATTAAAAGTGAAAATAATTACAAACAAAAGCAAAATTAAACAGTGAAACTCAAGAAGATACTTTAAATATGAAGAAGCAGCTGACTTTTTCTCTCTGCGTCAGGTAAAGTCACCGCTGCAGAGTAAATACTTAGTTGTATACAAGACTTCACACAAAGTTTGTGCTTCTGAATTCAGTGCTCTCCTTAGCGACTTACAAGTGTAATTAGGTGCTTACCTGTTCTGATGCCGTAAGTGGCCTCCTTGTGTAGGCAGTTAAACTCACTGGCTAATGGAGCCAATCAAGGTTTATGAGGCTTGAATATTTGTCCCAAATTAAAATTAGGGAAGATTACTAAGTGCGTGAAATTTTGGGATTTGGAGCAAGTGTCGAATCTGAAAATCTGATAGAGTTTTAGTGTTTGTTGCTTAATCCATTCTCACACCCTAAGTGTGGCATTCTAATATAGAATGAAAGATTTTTCTCTGTAGTTTCTTAACATTTCTCTCTGGTTAAACAAATGTTATTAGTGTCTTCCAGAAATATCTGAGAATAAACCTCTTATTTGCAGAAGCAATATTGGGCTAGCAGCTGAAAGGAAGGTGGAAGCTCTCACGTTTAGGCAGAGCAGGTACTTTTGCTGCTATAATGGCAATTGGTTGTGATCTAGACAGGATGATGAAAATGCTATAACAGGGAACTCAGAGCTTGACAGCCTACGTCCCAACTCCACTTCTGCATGCACTTGTCAAGTGGCTTGCATGTCTATCCCAGTTGCCCCAAGTATAAAATGGCCATGGAGTGACACTTGTTCAAAGGATTTATATTATGTTTAAATGTGTATAGGCACACGCATCTCTTAAAACACTGTCTGGCAAGTCATAAGTGTGATGCAAGATTTGCCATTGGTACTATCTGTTGAGAATCAGTAGGAACTCTGAAAGGATTGGTGAAGCAACCCACTGACTGTGTAGCTTGCTGGGGGTGAAGCCTGGCAGAAGTCCCCAATGTCACTGAGGGTGAGGCGATGGTGTTCTTAGGTCAACGAACCACCGAAGACTAGCTGGTGAGTAATGTCTGCTTTATTATGCACAAGGTACAGGTTTTAAAGTTTATGAAAGGGGAGGGCAGGAGGGCATCTTTCGGCAGTCCTCCCACCTACCAAAGACATTGTAATTGGCTAGAAGGCATTTCTATTTCGCTTGACCTTCTAGTCATGTCAGAGACCACATTCCATCTGTAGAGCCAGAAGCTGTGCCTTGGTCATGGGCAGGTAAGCTCTAAGCCACCGCCACCAGGTAGCAGGCAAAGACCTGGGAGCAATTGCCCACAATATCTGCCACAAACTAGAGTTGATTTCTCTGCAGAAGCCTAAGTATTACTGAAAGGCCCTATGCTGCAGGCCTACTGCTTATGTCCTTGTTGGGCTTATGCCACACAAATCCACAAGAAGCGCTATACAAGGGCAAGTGCCAAGTTACACACTTCACAGTCCTGTCCAGCTGAGTCTTGGCCACTCAGCCTATCTAGACTGTTCTCCACACACCTGCTAGGCAAAACGGCTTGGAAAGACAGCTTCACTTTGCATGAATTGTCTTTTCGGTACTTTCTGTCCTGTTGTCAGGATACTCCTTAATTGATCAAATGAAAAACAAAATCAACACTATTTCTTCAGGCTGTCATCATATGCAGAAGTCTCTGCATATCATGAGAACTTAGCTGGAGACAAGAGTCTACTTATTCACTGGGAGAAATAGCACTGGTGAACATGTGATGTGTAAGAATAGAAGGCAGGAATTGACAGAACTAGGATTTAAGTCCCAGCTTGGCTAATATCTTTAATTCTGTTGATTCGATCAAACCATTCCGAAATAGGGTGTCTAGAATCCCCTCTTGAAATTTTTGAACAATAAAAGGCGATCACAATTTAAAGTTGTACATTAAAGTGTCTACTTATAACAATAAATGATCTGAGATGTAGGTCTTCAAAACAGCCAAAGATATTATTGGTTTTTTTTTTTAGACAATATTTTAATTGATGCATAATGGTTGTACATATATATGGAGTACAGTGCAGCATTTCAATATATTGTTTTTTTTAATAGAAAGATTATCATCATTTGAAAGGAAGAATTTTTACAGAGAGATAAGAGACAGAAGTGTCTTCTGTCTGCTAGTTCACTCCCCAAATGGCTGAAACAACCATACCAGAGCTATTCTGAAGCCAGGAGGAGCCAGGGGCTTCTCTCCAGCCCCCCACCTGAGTGCAAGGACCCAAGGCCTGTGGCCACCCTCTACTGCTTTCCCAGACCACAAGCAGAGCTGGATGGGCAGTAGAGCAGCTGGGATGTGAATCACCCAAATTGGATGCTAACACTTGCAGGAAGATTAGCCTGCCCTAGTATCATGGATTCTAATGCTTTGGATACAGTTTCTGGTTTAGAAAATAATCAATTATCAATAATGAAGTTTTATTTTAATAGAGCTAGACATGTGGTAAAAATAACAACCCTTATATGCTTAGTAAAATTGGGAAGACAAACATTTATACTTTAAAAAAATTTATTACAATACCAGCAGGCACAGTTTATATTGAACCAATTAAAAATTGGCTTCTTTAGGGCCAATGTTGTGGCATAACATGTTAAGCTACGGATTGCGATGTACACATCACATATCACAGTGCCAGTGAGAGTCCCATTTGCTCAACTTGCGATCTAGCTGTGTGCTAATGTGCCTGGGAGAATAGGAGATGATGGACCAAATATTTGAGTCCCTGTACCCATGTGCGAGACCTCATTTAAGCTCTTGGAGACTGGCCTCACTGGAGCTCAGCCCTGCTGTTGCAGCTATTTGTGAGCGAAGCAGTTGGTCGATCTCCCTCTGTCTGTTTCTTTATGTAACTTCTTAAAAATTTTTTATTTTCCATTTCATAATTTTGTAGGAATAAGGCTTCCTCCCCTTACTTCCCTCCCCCTTTATATAACTCCGTCTTTCAAATAAATGCCCTTTACAAAATCACATATTGAAGGGAACACATTTCTGACTTCATGTTAAAGTTAAACAAAATTATGTGAAACCATGAAGGAAAATAAGCTGCCACTTTGATTCGTGTTAGTACTTAACAGTGTGTGAGCATGGCTGTGTAACACTGTGTGTTTATAGGAGTATAAATATATACTAAATCTCTGTATATATTGTATACAAATATATGTGCATATGCATACTGTATGTGTACACTCATATACACGGATTCCAAAATTTGAATTAAGCTTATCTTTAATTCTGTATTTCCATAAACCTTGTGAAATGACATTTCACAGCAAACCTCTTGGGTTTGTATTATTATCGTTTCCTTAGTGAGAAAAGCAAGACACAGAGACCAACCTATACAAAGTCACATGAGTGGAATATTGTAGAATTCAAAACAAATCCTCAGGTCGTGTTCTTATCCATTCCTGTTTTCAATCACCTTTCTATTCTAGAACTTGGGGGAGGGGGAAAATTCATCTAATTGATTGATACTCTTGCTTTATGGGTAAAGTGGTGGATGCCACTGAGGAACATTTCCTGATTGTGAGAAAAGTGCCGAGTTCCAAAGAATCTTGTTGAACTTGAATCACTTCTATGAGAACTTTAAAAATAACTCAGTCCCCATGGGACTTGAGAAAACTTGAATAATGGTTGGTGAAAATACATAAAAGCAAGAAGAACCTAGCAGGGACCCGCGTTTCTCCTGTGAAGTGTCCATCAGAGAATTCAGCAGTTCTAGTGATTAGGAAGTCTGTAGCGAGTGTTGTGTCCCCATGATTGTGTAAGAACTGCCAACACTCTCATTTAGCATTTTTCAGTGGAAGGAGTACAGGCTAGACAGCTGAAACATTTATTCCAAGTTAGTGGCAAAACTGAGAGGCACACTGTGTGGTAGAGCTCTTCAGGCTTCGCTAGACGACCTGTGTCTTGATTTTCATATGTTCCTATGCAAGTTCGCACTTCTATACACAAATGTACGCATAAAAAAACACACTGTTTATAAAGAAGTGAAGAAGCATTCACAGAGAGTAGGAGCTCAGACATTTCAACAGGCTTTTATGGAGCTACGATACGAAGTACATTTTACAGTGATGGCCTGAAAGAAATACAGTTGTGTGTTATGTATTGTATTCTCATTGGTTTGTCTCCCTCCCCCCCCCCGAAGGTCCTGGTTAATATTCATCAGTGATTAATTGATTCCATAATTTTCCAATATTTCTTGACTTACTGTTTGGAAAACAATGATTTAGGAGGCAGTTGGCAAGTGTTCCACTGAGACTTTCCCCGGGAATCTTGGATTTATTTGTAAAGCTTTTTGGACTCCAGCTCCAGAAAGGCACAAAGCTTGTTAAACGAAATCACTGCTTGGTGAAAGTAGGTCAGTTCTATCCAATGCCTATTAGACAACCCTTATTGCCGTACTTTCCAATAAATGTCCAATGTTCGCTCAAGATTATCTTTCAGCTTCAGAATAGCTTACCCAGGAATGACAGGTGCAATATTAAAGGATGTGCCTTGAGGCGTTTATGACCACAACAACAGCATAGAGATGATTTTCAGATTTGCAATAATGCAAATATTTTGAGGCTTCTTTGGCTTTCTAAAGCAGACTTTTCCTTTGGCGTTTTAGAATAAAGTTGTAGGGAAGATTTTATTTTCAACACAAGTGATTCCTCATTCACCCTTCATGCTACCTCTCCATGTTCCCCTGCTGCCTTTCCCTGGCCAGATAAGGATTTGTACGTCAAGACAGAGTCTTTTCAGTAGCTGTCTGTAGGCATCCAGTGGATGAGGGCAGTATTGTAGGTAGAGTCATGATTTTTCAGTTGGGTGACCTTGCAAAAAGGTGCTGCTTTATTTGCATCTGACTTACATCAAATATTTTACTATAACATGGTAAACTACTTTCTTTTTAAAGATCTATTTTCATTGGAAAGGCAAATCAGATTTAGGGAAAGAAGGAGACACAGAAAGATCTTCCATCTTCTAATTCATTCCACAAATGGCCACAACAGCAAGAGCTGAGCTGATTCCAAGCCAAGAACGCAGAGTTTCTTTCAGGGTTCCCTTGCCAGTTCAGGGCCCCATGGCTTTGGATCATCCTCTGCTGCTTTCCTAGGCTGTAAGCAGGGAGCTGGAAGGGAAGTGAAGCAGCCGGCACACAAACTACTGCCTGTTTGGAATCCTAACATTTGCAAGGTGAGGACTTAGCCGGGTCCAATTTTTTTCTTGTAAGTATCACACATTAGTTCATCAAATCTTACATTACTCTGTAATTCCATCTGGTGTGTACTTTTGCATGTTGGATGCAAGAGGCTAGGGATGGAGTCTTCTGCATAACAGAAGCTGAGTCATTTCCCCAAAGGCATATATTTTGTAATTTATAAAACTATAAATGTTGTAAATCTTTCTAAGGGGGTTACAGTGTTTCTTTTGCCTTATATTTCTTTCCAATGTAATAAAGATATTGTATATACTACAGTATGCTGTAAGGCTATTGACTCATTGATCTTTATTTTGTACTTACATCAAATCATACAAATCACTGTATAAAATGCAAAAAAAATAGGAAAAATTGGTTTCTAGTTGTCTGGGTGCTAACGTTCATAGGAAGAAAAAAACCTTGTGAGGATGAAGTTGGACCACAGTGGATTAAACCACTGCTTTAAAATCTTTTTTTTTTTATGGGGTAGTCAGATATACAGAGAGGAGAGGAGAGAGAGAGGAAGGTCTTCCACTTGTTGATTCACTTCCCAAGTGGCTACAACGGCTGGTACTGTGCCGATCCAAAGCGAGGAGCCCGGATCCTCCTCTGGGTCTCCCACGAGGGTGCAGGTTCTCAAAGGTTTGGGCCATCCTCTACTGCTTTCCCAGGGTGCAAACAGGGAGAAGGATGGGAAGTGGAGCTGCTGGGACTAGAATTGGTGCTCATATGGGATCCTTGCATTCAAGACTGGGACTGTAGCTGCTAGGCTATCATGGCAGGCCCCAAACCACTGCTTTAATCGCATCATCATATTGGAGCACTAGTTAGAGTCCCTACTGCTTCGCATCTGGTCCAGCTTCCTGCTTCTATTAGGAAAGCAGCAGAAGGTGGCTCGTATGCTTAAGCCATTGTCATCAATGTGAAAGAACTGACTGAAACCAGTTCTGTTTCTTGCAGCCATTTGGGGAGTGAGCCAGAGAATGGAAACCTCCGCTCCACCTACCCTGTCATTCAAATAAATGCTACTTTGGAGTTTTGCTTCAAAGTCAGAATTACCAAGAGAGCGGAAGGAACCTCTTTCATGCACTGTTTCATTCCCCAAATTATTGTATGGGTCAGGGCTGGGCTCTGCCTAGATCTGAAGCCCAGACCTGCTGCTGAGCATGCCACGTCAATGCAGGGCCTCCAGAACTTGAGTGCAAGAGCTGGAAGCTTGATGGGAAGTGGAGCAACAGGGGCAGGAACTGGCATGAACTAAGGATGCTGTCATTATGGAGTATGGCTTTACCTGCTACATTAACATGCTATCCCCAAATAAATCTTTTAAAGAATAGAAACAAGGGGCCCAACGCGATAACATAGTTGTTAAAATCCTAGCCTTGCACACGCCGGGATCCCATGTGGTTGCTGGTTCTAATTCTAGCGGCCCTGCTTCCCATCCAGCTCCCTGCTTGTTCCCTGGGAAAGCAGTCGAGCACGGTCCAAACCTTTGGGACCCTGCACCTGTGTGGGAGACCTGGAAGAGGCTCCGGGATCCTGACTTCAAATGGGCACAGCTCCGGCCATTGTGGTCGCTTGGGAAGTGAATCAATGAATGGAGGATCTTCCTCTCTGTCTCTCCTCTTCTCTGTGTGTCTGACTTTCAAATAAATAATTCCTTAAAAATAAGAAAATGGCTTTAACAAAATAGAGAAACAAACTTGGATCACACTATTTTAAACAAAGCAGCTTTCAGTTAATTTACTAGGTCTAAGCACAAAGTTATTTCTCAACTATGTGAACTCTTGTAAACAGTGTCTGGCTGTTTCTTGAAAACAAGAAGCCAGTGGTTGTACCACATGAATCCTGGAGCCTCTCGTCTCTTCTAACGTTGTGGAGTGGTTTGATCACTCAGTGTCCTCAGTACTGTTTTAGAAGTCGAGAAGTTATGTGGCTGGTCCTTTTGCCATGATTACTGATAACCTTTGCACAGTTAGATTTTAAAAATTTGTCCAACCTCCTGGTTTCTTTGAAAATATGGTTATTTATTTCATTTTTAAAAATTAGCAGTGACATGTATGAATTTCTGAAGAATCAGTTCAGATTAAGAGTTTATTTTCTTTCATAATTCTATAAACTTGCTTTGTTCTATAAGATTTAAAATAAATCTGTACACCAATTATTTTCTGCTGAACTCTTATAAGGTTTTTTTTTTTTGCCTTGATTATAGCCACCACACATGGCTGTTTTTTTAAGGTTGTCTTATTTGTTTTCCAATGCAGACATAACAGCTTAGTCTGTTGTGTCGGTCGGTCTTCTTAAAAAGTGATCAGATTTTTAATAAAGTAGACAAACTTGGATCGAACTGTCAATACATGGGAAATACATTAAAGTAATCTGCCTCACTGGTTAACCAGGACTACAATAATTTCAAATAAATATTTGGAGTCGTGTCTGAGCAATGAATTTATAAAGTATTCAGCATGTCAAATATTAGTTTCTTTATTCTCTGATATTCAGGAGAAGGCAATTTAATAAGTTATAATATTTCCAAATATAAAATCCCTTTATACATTTTGTTCTCTTAGATCAAAATATTTCTAGATTCCCAAACTGTGGTGATAGCTCTGTAATTAAATATAATTTTGCTACCAGAAATGTCTTTAATAATTTGAAAGAGTTACTCAAATTGTTTTAAAAGCATATTATATTAATTTGAAAGAGTTACAGAGAAAGGGAGAGAAACGGGGAGAGGGACTTTCCATCCCCTGATTCATTGTACTGATACTCATACCATCCAGTGCTTGCTAAAGTCAAGCACAGAAGGCCAGAACTTCATTTGGGTTTGCACATGGATTGCAGAGGCCCAAGCTCTAGGGTCTTCTGCTGCTGGTTTCGCAGTCACCTTCTGGAGAGCTAGACTTGAATTCAAGCAGCCAGAGCTCAAGCCAGCATTCATATGGGATATAGGTGCTGCAGACACTTACTTAACCTGATACCCCACAATGCTGACCTCTGAAATTCTTAATGGGAAATTTATTCTCAAAGGTTTAATCAATGGAGTTTGGGGTTTTGTTCTGTTTTGTAAAAAGTTTTAGTGTATTTTGTGTGCCTAATGTTTGAATTTGTTGGGAAGACAAAAGAAATGTGTCACTATATTATCTTTTTACTATCCATCAGTGTTTCAAATTAGAGTAGTCTTTGCTGGTGGACTTTATAATTGAATGTTTTAACTTAAGATTTCCTAACTCTAGGAAAAGCTGATGATAATAAAATTGTCATCTATATAATAAAAAAAGTTCTGAGGTTTTTCTCATGGTTGTATAATGAGCGTTGTTTGACTTTTAAAACTCATTAGTCATTTTAGTAACCATTTTCAGCTTTATGCTGGGTATTGTCATTTTGTGTAGCCCAACTCGTAAGTATCCACAGTGGCACCTGCCATTTCTTAATTCTGTTTGCCACGTACAAAGCTCAGCTACGTGCTGGAATGCATGACTGAAGAATGAGAGAAAATCAGAGTTTGATAATTGGTCACCTGCCCCCTGTACTGATTGCTGCTGGATCACACCTGGGGTTCAAAGTAGCAATTTATTTCATTGCTCATTATGAAGTCGGAGTTTAGGGCAGGCGATGGTAAGATGGCATAATTATATATATTGACGAAAAGTGAAAACTGAGAAGTAACTTGGAGATATCTTTAAATGACTATGAGGTATGAGATTTTTTTTTAAAAAATCATTCCCCCAAGGATAATAATTTTAGCTTAATTTTAAATGGAATTACTGAACAGGTTTGAAAATTATGAGGTGATGATGATGTTAGACAAGTTAATTCGGAAGAAGGCATTTAAAAACATTCTAGAGAAAAACTGGTGCGAAGGGTAGAAACACTCATCTAAGTATTTTAAGGACAACACAGAAGTACACACATTTGCCGCTAAAATGCAGCATGGGTGATCCAAAATAATGAAAAATCTGTAATTGAAGGGAGAGTTTTAAAAGCTCCCACACTGGGAATATTAGGGGAGGATATTTGGCTCACTGTCTAAGCTGCCACTTAAGTTACTGCATTCTGTAACTGCCTGTGTTCAAAAAAAGTAAGAATAATGCAAAATGAATCAGGGACCTAAATATAAATCTGTAAAATGTTACTGATGAAAACATTACAGAAAATTTTCTTGAGTTAAAAGAATATTATAAAAGTAAACCTATCAGTTACAAAATGTTAGGTCCAACAGTAAATTGACAGTTACTGATAGTCTGTTGTGTGTGACAGTGATTTAACTAATGTAGATATTTCTATCAATATTAGATAAGTATATCATTCTCCAATTATTACCAGTTGTCAAAGTAAAATTAAGGTAGTATTGTGAAACACACATGTACTCAACCCTCGCTTACACTCTCCTGTCTTTTGATCATTAATGTTTTGTTGATCTAGTTCAGTTTCTAAGTGGTAAAGTCTCATGTATTCTTTACTCTTTAGGAATTTCTGATTTTGGTTACTTTTTTTACATGTTTGCAGTTTTTCTCCTGTTGTATCATTTACACTGCGCTCTCTTAGCTTTTTTTTTTTTAAGATTTAGTCATTTTTATTGCAAAGTTAGATATATAGAGGAGGAGAGACAGAGGGAAATATCTTCCATCCGATGATTCACTCCCCAAATGACCACAATGGCTGGTGCTGTGCTGATCCAAAGCCAGGAGTCAGAAGCTGTTCTGAGTATCCGACGTGGGTGCAGGGTCCTAAGGCTTTGGGCTGTCCTCAACTGCTTTCCCAGGCCACAAGCAGGGAGCTGGATGGGAATAGGGGCTGCCGGGCCTTTGGTTTTTTGCAATTTGAATGTGACATGTCTAATGTAAATATTCTTGGTGTTTATTCTCTGTATCTCTTTGATCGGTGATTTGATGTTTGGCTCTAACTTGGAGAAATCTTCAGTCATCTTGGGTCTGGACAATACTTCTTCCCTTTAGTTTTCTTCTGATTTGGATACTTATTTAAGCATTTGCTGTGGTTTTTGTAATTCCCCCACAGTCCCTGGATATTCTGTTTGGTTTATCCTTATCATGTGCTTTTCTGTTTGCATTTTAGTTCTGGAAATTTCTATTCCCATTGTTCCAAGCTTCCCGAGTCTCACCCTATTGATATACCCACCAGTGGGATTTGCGTTACAGTCTTTTGAGCATCTAGCATGATCTTTGGATTTTTTCTGGCTGAGTTTTTCTTTGTATTACTCATTTCTTCTGACATACCGTGCACTCTTCCATCAGAATATATATGAATGATGGTTAGTTAAGTTTTAGAACTCGTAATTCAACATCGGTGGTATCACCATCTGTTTATGATGCTTGTTTTATCTTTTCAAACGTTTTTGTTTTTCATAATGACTTGTAAGTTTTTGTTAGAAGCATATATTCCAGTGCCTAAAAGAACTTCAGTAAATCTATGGGTGAAAATTGTTTTTACACAGTTACAGTTACCCTATGGTATTGGATTTAGCTATTGGTATCAGAGGTTAAATTTTTTTTCATAGGATTCTTGAATTTCTTTCTGGTTGTCTGAGTTTTCTCACAAACTATTCTCAAGTCAGATCTAATCCTCAGTTATTTCAGCTTTACTCTTGCATTGCTATTCTGGAGCCCTACTAATGTGGAGAATTAAAGCTTAGGATGAAATATCAACTTTCAGTGAGGAAGGGACCCCAGGCTGAGGCTTTGGCAAGTCTTTACAACCATGCATTTTCCTTCTTCTACAAGGAAATCAGAGGATGCTAAAGTTACAAATTCTCTTTTACCTGTACAAGTCTGCATATAGCAATAACCAAGCCAATTAGACTCTAATAGACGAGGAGCCCTTGAAGGCAGACCTTACTGAGAACAGAACATTCTGCTCCTTTCCTGTGGCAAAGTCCTCTACTACCAACATTATGAGTGTGAGGGTATTTGTGTTTGCTTTTGTTTTGTTGGATCATCACTGTGAAATCCTGGGAGATCTGCTGAAAACTCCACAACTGCTGCTCTGTCCCATTGGAATTTTTGTTTTTGCTTTATTGTTCTTTATCTGAAAGGAGAGCAACAGAATTTGGCAGAGATCTTCTGTCTACTGCTTCACTCCCCAGTGGTTTGGGTCAGAAGGCATCTGGGAGCCTGGAGCCCATTCTGAATCTCCTTCAGAGATGAGAGGAATCCAAGCCCTTGATATTCACCTGATGCCGAGAGGATGCTGGACCAGAAACAGAGCAGGGATTTGAAGCTAGTCAGCCTGGTAGGGAGCTTAGACAGCAACTGACATCCTAATAATTACCCCAGATGCCTACCACTTCCTCCCCTAGAATTTTTCAACCCTCAAGTGTGCCCACACTGTCCCTTCAACATATTCTCAGTTATGACATAACATGCCTAGCACTGGCTCCCCACTCTGTTTTCTGCTTCTAGTAAGATGTCAGTCTGCTTGTCAATTGGCCTGTTGGTACAGCCTTCGGGGTTGTGATGTGCCCTATGTCATGTTACTTCTCTGACAGATGTAAGAAGGGATATTAGTTTCCTCTTTGCTCAGATTTTCTCTTGTAAAGACTTGAATGATCATTTCTAAAATCTTTCTATGTAGAAGGAAGAAGTTGGAAATCTATTGCAATTTTAAATGTTAGCACTTTCCCGAGCCTGAAGTACTGTGACTCACATTGAAATACTGGGTTACCATTTTGGTAAACGTAGGTCAGTTTACCAAATCTTCCTCGTTCAGAATCTCGGGTGACATCTGTGAGTTGATTCTCATGTCTTTCTGGTTCTGCAGAAGAGAATAGAAGGGAATATTCAAGTTCGCATAAAAGACAGTTGATATCTGAATCTGAAGCTGTGAGTCTTTGCTAGGAATCCTGTAAGCATCACGCAGTCCACTCTGGCATCTTCTTGGAGTATCACATGATTCGTAGCACTCCATTTCAACCAGTTTAAAAAGCAAAAGGAAGTAATTCTCCATATCACTGGTGAATTATCCATATTCTATAGTATACATTAAAGGGATTTTGAAGGGTCATTTTCCTTTAATGTCATTTTGCTGAGTGTCTCAAGGGCTCGGCAGAGTATCAAGTAAAATGAGCTCAGAATGAATGAATAAATTGAAAGAGTATTACGTGTTACAAATTGTGTCATATGAAATGGTAAGGATAGGCATTTGGTGGCAACAGTTTTTGAAAATGAACAACAAATAAAGTGAAAGCGGAAGGAAGAAATGGTGAAATATGTTCATTTTCAATAGATATTCAAAATGTTGTCAGTTTGCCAATTCATTTCTGCGAAAGGAACTGTTGTTTTGATTAATTGAGCAGTAATCACTAGAAAGATAAATATCAAGCCAAAGAAAATCACTTGTAAAACTCTTAGAGTTCAGATGAACTATGTTATTGGAACTTCTTAGCTGATTGACCTTCCCCAGCGCTCCCCTCCCCACTGGGGTAAATATCAGGCTCCAGAGAACTATGTCCCTCCTCACTGTGGCTGGCATTGTGGGCAATGATGGTAGCTATGCCAAGAACATTTAGTCTTAATACATTCCTACTAAAATATCTAATGCAACATTAAAAACTCGTGGGGGCAATGAGAGGGGTTATATTTAGTTTTTGCTTTGAAAACAGGCAACAGAACCAATGCTGTGTGTTCACCAAGAAACTGTAATCATTCTTTGAAAATACGATGCGCATTTACTGGCCAATTGGATTGGGTCCAGGCGACTGTACTCTGGCCAGTAGAGCTGTCATGGAACATATGTATTATGTCATTTCTAGGCTTGTATATCTGCTCTTGTCCATCTGTTATGGCTGGAAATATGATTTCCAGTATGGCAGAACTACCTTCGTTAAAGTACCTTTAACTTTTAGTGGACTGTGATGTCAGTGAAGAATAAATGTCGTAGTCTTGCGACTATGAGAGCATTTTTGGAATCATTAGTGAAAATTACTCTGATGAGGAAGAAATTCTCTTTTAGTCTCAGGAAGCCAGAAACCTTGGATTGTATTTTATACACAAAGCACCAATACACTCATTTAAAAGCACGTGGAACTATGAGACACTGTAAACATTGTACACCAAAGTTATAAACAAAGTGTACCTACCTTGGCGAAGTATTTGTGGTGCCATTCTAACACCAGAGGAAACTTAAGCTTCAGCAGTTCCTGGTAGCTTAGAAAATCCAAGTAGGTCAGTGACAAGTGCCAATTGCAATTTCATTCTGCCTTATGTTGAGTTCTCTGTATCTTAAAGTACGTCCTCTGCCTCCAGAAAGGCAAAAATTGAAAGGTTAAAAGGTTCAATATCCATTGTTTCATATATGATCATTGACTCTTCAGTAACATTGCTAACAGTCAGTCAGACAATAAACTGCTGTGACTGCCTGGCAGGAGAATACAGTGAGGCTGTGTGTGTGTGTGTGATGTGTGTGTGTGTGTGTGTGTGTCTGTTTTATAGGTCACAACACTGATTTGGATGATTTGCAAAAAAATGGCTTAATTTTCTTTTTTCTTTTTTGTCTTTTTTGAAATTGTTAAACTTATTTTCAAATAACTTATTTACAATAACTACAAAACTTTAAGATACTATTTTCTAGCACCATTTAACCAGAAATACAGCAGTGAGGTTTCACTAGCTATGATAATAATTTTGTTAAGCATTATTTGAACCACTGAAGTTAAACTGAAGTATGTTATTTTTTTTTCAAGAACTGAACACTTCAGCATTTATAATCCCTCCATGGCTTTGCCTATGGCTGACTTTTAATAAGAGCAAATGTTTCTTTTGCAGATGAGTTTTTCTTATCACTATGAAGAGAACAATTTTCTACGAAACAAAGCGTCCCTCCTATTAAGAGATTGAAGTCGTTACTGTTCATTAATGGTTTAAACATTGCCATCATTGTTACTCCAAAAAGTGCTTACTTAATTACATTATACCTCAGTTTAGTCAGCAGTAATTACAAAAACCAAAGATTTGTGACTATTCCTTTTCTTTTAAGGTCGGCTTATTTATTTATTTTTTTTATTTGAGAGGCAGATTTATAGAGAACCACTGGTTCACTCTCCAGATGGCCAGTGTTACTTCTCTCAGTTATGTGTCTCTGACTGTGTGTTTCGTATATGATGTGGCGATTGCTTATCTTTGGACATTCTTTAGGAAATAGGTGAGCTGGTTGAGAAAAGGTCCAAATGAAACCAAGTCATACATGGTGAAGTTCACTTTCACTAGCCTTGTTAAGGTACATGACTCTCAGTTTTCAATCAAGTTCTTCATCAAATAATTTTGCTCATTCTGACCACTTTTGTACTGCAAAGGAATTATTTGACCCATTTTGAAAAACAATGTTCTTTTGAATATGATTCCTATGTGTGTGTTTTAATTTGCCTCCTTCCTATTTGGCTAGAAAAGACTACACAAAGCAGAAGGAAAGCTTGATGGAATAATTTAGATGGAATTCTAAGACTCATTTTCCAGCCCAGGAATCTTCTAAAACATCATAACGTACATAGATTGGAACCTATTATTGCCTCGGTGCCTTTTATTTCAGTCTCTGGCCACAGAATGTATTTTTTATGTCAGACAGAATCGAAGCTGCACATTATCTCTTACCTGAGACACTGCTTGTTGAATTTTCTCACCCTTTCTTATTATACAATCTTTAATCACATTTGTCAGTACTTACTTCAAGAAAAAGTTTGCTTTAGTTCCCTTCCTTCATTTTTAAAAATTCTTTTTGATTTTCCTCTTGGATGGAAAATCATGCAGAAGTTGGTTCATCAAGATTAGAGCACATGTTTGTGTCTGCATGTTTGTTTCCCTTGCAGATGTCCTGTTAGCCCATTTAACATGGATATTCAACGAAGAATGACTATAGTGTGAACTCGGTTAAATGTTAGCCTAGTGTGTGGGCTGAGACAACCCTACCTTCTCGTGTTGCTGAACCCCAAAGTAAATCTGGCCCTCTTGCTCCATCACTAGGAGCAAGGGAGGAGGATCGGGGGCAAGGCGTATACTCAACTTTTGCTTAGCTCCTCAAAGGATTAACAGTAGTGAATTTTTGGGCCCACCATGATAATTCAATGGCTAAATCCTTACTTTGCAAGCACCACAATGCCATATGAACATTGGTTGATATCCAAGCTGCTTCTCTTCGCATCCAGCTCCCTGCGTATAGCTCTGAAAAGCAGTAAATCATGACCTAAAGTCCAGAACAAGCGTGGGAGACTTGGAAGAAGCTCCTGGCTTTGGATCAAATTGGCTTAGACTATTGTGGCTATTTGGGGAGTAAGCCAGCACATAAAGTCATTCTCTCTGTCTCTACTTCTCTCCATAAATCTAATCTGCCTTTCTAATAAATAAATCTTAAAAAAAAAGAGTGGTGAGTTTTACAGGTTAAAGATGGGACTGAGCTTTGTGTGACCAGTTCATATTCAGGTATCTGGGTGGTCCACCATGACTGTGGCCTTCTGTTGAGTGGTCAGTGGCAGGAAGTTTAGCCTGTGTAGAGAGTGCTGTGGTAGCAAAGTGGCTTCACTCTACCCGGGCTTTATGAGTCAATGGTCACTACTTTGAGCAGTGCCAAATGTCCCTGTGAAAATTGCCAACATAGGTTTGGTATTAATATGTTAACTCTAGAGGTGATAATTAAATTGTGGATTCTGTAATCTAAGTTCTTCCGGGTCTGATCTAACCAGTGTACCACTCTTTTGAGAACAGGCAGTTGACTTAGAATTAGAGAGGCAGCAGTTGAAGGAAGAGGGACTATAAAGCCTGTTAAAATCTACATCCAAGGCATTAGGATGAAGGATCCATTTCACTTGCAAATTAATGGTCATCCTCTGTAAATCAGAAAACCATACTCTGCAGGTGACACACTGGGGCTTTCCTTCGCTGAATTCTAACTGCTGGCTGAACCTTCATGGCGATGGTAAAATCGAGGAACAGCGTATTTAAAACTAATGTTCTTTACTTCCATTCTGTTTCTGTGCACAAAATCTTCAGTTGCATTTCCTTTTAGATTCTTACTATTTAATGTCCAGAAATCATTGTGGATTCCTTCATGTGTTTCCTATTCATATTTGGCCATGTAGAAATCCCTGCTGATTCTCCTAAATACCCTTGCAGTTTTGTTCCTGTTGCTACCTTTGCTTAGATTCTTGCCATTCTATCACTGAGGCCATAAATCTCCACCGTGTCTCATCTCCAGCACACTGCTTCTAATCTAATTTTCATTTTTCATTTTTCTAAAAAATTGTTTCTGGGAGAAGCAGGGGAGAGATAGACTCTGTTTTTGCTTACTGGTTTCATCTCTAAGTGCTCATAGTGCCAGATCTAGGATAGAGCTGACGTCAGAATCCCGGGGTACAGTCCTGGTCTCTCTTGTGAATGACAGGAAGCTAACTACAAAAGCGACCACTGTGCTTCCCAGGATCTGCGTGAGCAAAGGATTGGATTCAGGAATCAAACCCAGGAAATCCAATGTAAGCCACAAAACAAACATACACCCATTCTCCAACTGACTCTATATTGTCACAACAGTGGGTTTTAGAATGCATAAAATGACATGTATTTCACTCTCACAGGAGTTCTTGGATTATATAAGAAATTCAGATGTCACTCAGGCTAACAAAAAGAAAGATAATAGCCCTTACAATCTTTGTAGACCTTGATCATGTCTTTTGGGGTTTTTTTGTTGTTGCATGAGAACAACAAGTAAGTAATAAATAATGAAATATTAACATACAGTTTACCAAATATCCAGTGCAGTTATATGTAGCAAAAGCCACTTGTCTGTAGAGAATTTATTTTCTCATTTCTTGTGTTCTGAAATCTGACAGTGATTCTTTCACTCTTAAGAATATATTCAAGGGTCCACATTTGGTGCAGCCTGGAACTAAGTGTGTGAGTAGGAGTTCCAGCCTGTGGCACAGTAGGTGCCACGTTGGGGAGTCCAATAGTTCTGGGCTCCTGGCTTTCTGACCAATGCAGTAGCAGCCAATACAGGTGTTCAAAGTGGACCTGCAGATAAAAATCTTTCACTATCTTCAGTTCTGCCATTCTTCAAAAAAAAAGGGGGTATTTTTAAAGATTGGCTGCATAACTTTGTCAAACATGTCAAATAAGTACAGATGAGAACAAATTTTGTATTGCATTGATTAAAAATTAGATGCATTTATTTCATATTTTACCCTATAATATGTCCTGGTATACAACATTCTCAAAATAGAATTAAGTGTTTTTGATAAATGGGTACAAGTTATTACCAATCATATTTCATTTAGGGTGTGTTTGCTTGAAAGGCAAATTTACTGAGAGGGAAACACAGAGGAGTCTCTAATCTGCTTGTGTTACCACTGGTTTGAATGCCAGGAACTTGTGCTATCAACAACAAAGAATATGGCCAGTAAGGAGCAGGCAAGAAGGGGATTTTAGTATAGATTATTAAAAAAAAATGAAGACACAGAAATTCTTACATCTCATGGACCAGTTGGGTTTCTCTGCAAAGGACAGTGAGCTATCTGTATTCAGTCTGGGTTCTGATTGCCATGAGTCCTCAGGGTTTTTTCCCTTCCTCCTCCTTCTGGGAAAGTGTAGGTGGGGAATTCCCCTCAGCCAATCCTCTGTAAAATACTTACCACCAAGCTTTTTATCCATCAGGGGGGCTAGTGGCTCATGACCTTGTTGATAGCTGTATTGCTCCCTCAGGTCATTGACTGGCAGGAATGCCTTGAACGGGGAGAGGTGGATGAAAGCAGAGATGCATGCTTGCAGGACTTGCTTCCTTGTTCCATTTCACATCAATTTATTTTCTTCTCATTTTCTTTGTCCCCTCTCACACACTTGTGCTAATAGCTACCTAGCTACCTGAATCTTGTTTCACTCCTACAAATGGCCACAATGGCATAGGGTTGGGTCAAGGTGAAGATTCTAGAACTCCACCGGGATCTCCCATAGGTTTGGGAAGGATCCCAATTGCTTTCCCTGTCATGCTAGCAGAGAGCTGGGTTGGAAGTAGAGTAGCGTGTGCTCTAATTAGTGCTCATAGGAGATGCTGGCAGTGTAGGTAGCAGTTTAAGCCACTATGCTACACCACTACCCCCAGTTGCACCTTCAGAGACTCTTGAATGGGAACACCCTGATATGGAAACCACCTGCAAATAAAGGTAGTAAATGAGTCTCTGGGGATGGCATTTTTAACAAACTCTGTAATGACTTCAGTGTTAAGTTCAATAGGCAAGCATCTGTTGTACCGATCCTGCTGGAAGACTTTAGCGATGAGAAATTCTGAATGTCTCAATGTAGTCCATTCAGATGTCTTTTCAAAAAGACACCGCAATATACTAAGAACTAAGTTTATGTATAACTAATGTAACATTTATTCCATTTTAAAAGTCATACCAGGTAGACACCATCCAAAGAAGACAATGAAAATTTACATTGCCCCCGATAACATACTTTTAACGTTTTTCAGGCCAACTGCTGTAACAAGAGGAGTATGTGTCTTCTGTCACGTTAGGGAGATGCTGGCTGTTAGGTGTTCATATAAACCAGAAAGGAAAGTGTGCACTCTCTCGGCCTCTATCCATCAGTTGAAAAACTATTCAAACATGTTTTTTTTGTTTTTACTGCTGGGTATCATTCTGTATAAAGACACTGAATTTCATCATAAGTTCAGTCACTGCTGGTCAGTTGGGCTGTTGCCACTTTTTGGTTACTCTGTGTGAAACTGTTAGAACATGTGTGTCTAGATGTTTTGGATCAATGCATAGGAATGCATGCTAGGTGAAGAGTATATGTGTAGTTGATTTTATGAGAAACTGCAAGACGGTCTCCAATTTTATACTCACATCAAAGACAGTGTTACTAGTCATCTTTTTTATCTAATTCTAATGGGTAAAAACCAGTGTGTTGCTTCAAAGTTTATATAGTTTATAAACAAAGCTTATATATGAGCTTCAAAGTTTGCCTGTATTCATCTTACATAGTAATATATATTTATATTAATATTCATATTTATACATAGTTGTGTTTTTCATGTACGTGTCTTCTGTCATGTTAGGGAAATACTGTTAGGTGTTCATATAAACCAAACAGGAAAGTGTGTGCTCTCTCAGCCTCTATCCATCAGTTGAAAAAATATTCAGATATGTTATTTCTTGGATATACAGTTACATATATATGTATATATAGTAAAAAAATTTCAAAATATTCTGTGAATGATTTTAAGATACAAAGGGGCATACCGTTTGGTAAACTCAAACTTGGGTACATTAAAAAGCATCTGCAACTTCCTTAAAAGCCACTGCCTCAAAAGTAGGCAGTTCCTCTCTGTTCACGAACAAAAGCAAATCTAAAAGACTGTAGTCTGCAAGCATTTGTAATGCTGTGTTTTGTCAATCTGACCAGCTCAGTTTGTCTGTTTGTGAAACAGACTTCAGAGCTTTAATCCCAATATCCTCGTTGTTTTCTGAGAGGGAGAAGAGCAGCTCTAGAGAGACCTTCTCTGCTGGAGGAGTTCTGGGAAAAGGCATTTATACAGCTCATCTTTTCTGCAACACTCCTACAGCCTGAGTTCCTGGTCTTGTTACTTCAGTAACACGCAGTGGGGAGCATTGCTCTTTCTCATACTTGAGTGGAGCTTGGCAGTAATTCTCTGCTGCCTGAGAGAGGTGATTTATATCTTAAAATGCACTGACTGCTTGTGGGCATCTATCTGAGATCATCACTCTTTACTTTCTAGATGTTTGAATCCCAGGGCCACCCTTGCAGGTGTGCATTCAGTCAGTAATTTGAGCTTGCTTAAATGTACCAAAATGTATTAAATTTTGTCCTCTAGCATTTAATTTACTGCTCCTATTGATCTTCCACAAGCACTTACCAATATGAACTTACTGAACATCTATTTTGTATTCGGGACTCTTGGAGGTTTAATTTCCCAGTGGCTGTCTTACCACAGCAGCATGTGTATCCAGCCATGCAATACACATTGGATGTTTCTAAAATCACTCTGACTGACTCCAGGTCTAAAAATATGGCAGCCTATGTACCTTGGATTTTCTTCACTGCCACCTAATGGAAAAGTTGGCTAAAGCAAAAAATTCTTTTAAATTATTTTGAAGATGTTGCTGGACTTAGTAGAAAGAAAGGAAAACCATCATATCGCAGATCCTAGAAGGAACTAAAAACCATACCAGCCCATGTGAAAGTAACACTAGGCCATAGGTGTTTCTGGTCTTGGTGGTCAGAATCTCAGCCAAGAGGGGTGTTCACCCAGGGAGGTGGAAGGAAGAAAAGCACCCACAGATGTGAGCAGTAAGCACAGAAATTCCACACTGGTATCCTTGGAAGATGGTACAGGTGGAACATTTCATTCCACTTGTACAGGAGTCCCAGAGAGGCTTCATTCTGCCTTATACTAGGTACAGGGATCTCTGCGTTAACTCAGCAAATGCAGTGGAGAGTACTGGATAAAATAAAATGCAAAATATCCAATAGACAGTATGAAAGATGTGTTGTAAGTACCAGTAACATTTAAGGGGAGCCTCATTAGGCATAAAGAATGATAAGAAGAGTAGAGGTCGCGGTGTGGGCCACCACAGTGTCAGGAGAATCCTTGGCTTCTAAGTCAGGTAGAAAATGCCTCGATGTAGAGGTGAGATAGATAGATGAAAGCAAGCCAGTTTTATTCAAGAAAGTGGCTGAGAGGAAGCTTCTCCACACACAAACAGCGCTGGGTATTTTTCTGGCTCCTCCTTTGTGACTTTCAGAAAATATATATGGCCGTCTGGGCAGAGTATTTCAGGGAAATGGGCAGAAGTCACCAGGAAGTCAGGATCTACCACTTTTATCTCCTGTGTGGTCATTCCTGTAGTGTGCATTGGCACTGTACCTGTTGACACGAGGGGGACAGAGAAGCATTTAATGAACCTAAGGGTCAGAACATCCATGATGGATATCAGGGTGGATCTGGCTGCTGTGTGCCAGTTTCTGTGTAATTTTCCTGTTATTATTTTGCTGATTCAGGATATTATTCTTGTTACTCAGCCCATTTTCTGGGGGATGGAGCTGGGATTTGCCACATACTGTGTCAAGAGCAGTGTGACTTTTTTTTTTAATACAAGCAAGCTTGATTTGAATTTCTGGCGTGTAAAGTGGGCTGTGGACACTTGCAGACCCACTGAAGCAATCTCTTCATTTTCTAGTGTCTGTAGGGCTTCAGAGAATGCCACTAATTTTAATGCTGACTCACAAAAAAACTTGCCAAAAAATTGGAAGCATTCCATGACACCTGTCTCAGGAATATGTGGACACACAGAGAAGCAACATTTGGAATATATTAAGCAAAATTGATTGATAAGTGGAAAGTTTTTCCAATGAACAGTTCTGTGTTATTTGTAAACAGAAGATTTAGATTCCATTAAGCCTTTCAATTTATACATTCTGCTTTAACAGGGATATTCTTAGATACACAGTGTGTGAATTCAGTCAGACTTTTTCCATATTTATTGAGAATGGGTGTGAAATTGATGCATTAACACTTTGCTATGTGAAAAGAACAAACCAGTAACAATACTGAAAGTGAGCAGACTAATCAGTATACAAATGTATCCTACATATGATTTCACATCAGTGTATATTATGCAATGCATCTTAATGAAATCTAAAATTTCCCAATGCAGTGGCATATGAAAATACTATGAATGTGGTGTTTACTATGTTACAAGTTTATAAGATGGAAAATTCCTTTATTTTTCATTAAGTCAGGTCAGGGCAAGAATATGATTACAAAAGTATATAGCTTGAAATAGACATAAATTTGCAAAAGTCTTTGAGTATGCTTGCTTTGTATAATAACCTAAGTTTATTTAGGCAAGAGGAACTACTATGCACATGATGGAATTTAGAGTTCATTGTAAGACTTGCCACTCACATAATTTGGAGGTGCTGGATAAATAATGGCCAAAAACGGAAATGAAATGCTGTTAGAAAGTCACCTGTTACATTTGGCACAGGTGAACAAATTCAAAATGAGACAGTGGGATTCTGGAACAAGTAGGGACAGAGCTCTGCAGGAGGCCGTGTGACCACAGCTGTTGTGCATCCACACTGCGCTGGTATATGATGCCATTGGCTTTGGTCCAGGTTTGGTTAAGGTTTCATTTGAAAAGTAAAGATGAACAGAAAGGGTTACTTTCTATGTCTGTCTTTCACCAAGTTTAATGGCGGTGACTCCAGTGGCACAAACCTACCCAAACAATGTTCATAATGTTTATAATCTTTTAGTTTTTATTTTTTGATGATTTTTACATAGTTGATTGGAGTGCAAAGGGTCAAGGGCTACAGGAAAGTAGGTGAGACCACCATTATTTCCACATTCTCTCTCTCTCTCTTTTTTTTCTTTCTTCTTGCTTCTGGGGGGAACAGGAGACAAGGGGAGAAGCCAAATCCAGCCTCCCATCCGCCTCCATATCCAGCCTCCCATCCGCCTCCATATCCTGGGATGGAGGCTGTCACCCAACACCATCTCAGGTTCCCCAGTGAGGGTCGAGCACTGACGATCCTGCTCAAGAGGTTTTGATAGTTCAACAGTTCTGAATTACTGCCAGTCTCACCACTCCAAGCACTATGAAATTTTCCCACAATCCATTGGTTGACATAATTCACTTTAGAGTCTCCATTTGCCCAAATATTCACTGCCGACACTAGTTAACCCATCTTAGGCTAACTACTAGTTAACCCAACTCTTAGGCTAACCACCAGGACTGTATTTTAACAAGGTTGGACCCACTTATGCCCCACAGCATCTGTCCCTGGACCTGGTTCTCTTATACGCTGGTTAGTGTCAGGTATAGGGATCTGGCCCTGCTAGACAGGCCCCCAGCCCTAGCTTTCATGTGGGCTGGCATGTGATGTCAGTGATGTTCTGCACTAACAAGCTCATCTCAGGACTCCCAGTCTGACCCATAAAGATCTTGAAGTCTCTCCCCTGCAAACCACCAGGTCTCAGTCTCCTCACTTACCTGAAAACACAGGTGGTGGTGTCGGGAGTGTCTCAGGATTTCATTCCTCAACTACACATATGGTTGCTTATCCATGAATGTTCCTAGGCAGTAATTCCTCACCCCAAAATCCCCAGAGTTTGTTGATGGGAGGCCAGAGGGCGAAGCCCGGTGCCAGTAGGCACTCTGGGCATCTGAGCTAAGGTGGAGCCAGCTGCGTTTTAAGCAGTTGGGCCAGGCTGCGTCCCCTGCCCATCAGTCAAAAGTGGTCGTTAGAGTAGAAGTTCCCATTTATGTGCCTAACCCCAATATTTATAAATTCTTAGGAGGTTTTTGATAATTGCAAAATCAGTTTATTACTGAAAAGGGAAGTATGCTAACAGATGACAAAAAACAGAACTTAGAGAAATAGAAAGTTAAAACACTCGAATCTTTACTATAGCACAAGAGAAATGAAAATTCTGATGGTAGGGTAGTTCAAGAGAAATCATTATTGCTAAATCAGACAATAAATTATAATAGAAGGTATAAATTTTAAAAATTAGAATACTCAGAATCACAGGAAATATTCAAGCTACAATAAAAACTAAAAACATCTAAACCAAAGAAACACACACACACACACACATTTGTATGGACATGACAACTGTCCTATTCCAATGTATTGTCTGCTTTCATATACAGAAGCTTTCAAAACTTTTAGGAAGAGCAATATTTTTATGATCAATGAACAATATTAAAGAACAAGTTTGGTTTTTATAGCATAAAACTCAAAATATTACCTAAAGAAGGTCTAAGATAAAATAGCTCAACCAAAAATGTTCATTAAAATGTATTTAAGATCAATTGTGGTATGAGGAAAAACTGAACATTCTAAGAACCTATTGCTTGTACATGGAAGTGAACCTTGGGGCTGGTACCAAGGCTTCTCTACCTTCAACGACCATCATCTCATACGGACACTAGTCCATGTCCTGACTGCTCCACTTCCAATCCAGCTACCTGCTTTTGGATTGGAAAAGCAGTGGAAAATGACCCACGTCCTTGGAACTCTGTGTCCATGTAGGAGACTTAGAAGAGGTTCCTATTTCCTGGCTGCTCAACTCCAGCCAATGCAGCAACTTGGGGAATGAACCAGCAGATAGAAGATATTTCTCTGTCTCATCTTCTCACTGCAAATCTACTTTTCAAATAAAGAAAGAAAAGTAAAAAATTGTCTCGAAGCGTGTAGTATTTTAGGGTTCATTTATATTGTCAATTGCATAAATCAGTCTGAAATCGAGGATCTTAAAGTTTAATTCAATCAGGAGAAGATTACATTTTTTTCTCTGTTCCAAATGTTCCATCATAAAAAGCGTTGCATAAAAATATAAAGAGTTGAAACTAGAAGAGTAAAAGTATTGTAGAAGTGTGTTAGGCAATTAATGAATGTATTCAAATTTTGATACTTTTGCAATGTAAAATTTGCTGTCTTTCTCCCTTTGTCCAGTACATAGTAATTTTCATGCCTTGTTTTGTATTGGAAATTATTTCATACTGTTTCCTTAGATATATATTTAAATCTGGAACTATAAAGTAGAACGGAAACAACAGTCACCATGTGTTTACTGAGAAAAGTGTTGTCAGGTCTCATGCTCTTTACCCAAATAATCAACGTCTGTCCCCAGGTCTAAACCTCTTCATGTGGAAAGCTACCTTTGCCTGCAAAGATACGGGGAAGAAATATGAATCCTTGTCTTGTCAAGTGTGAGTCATGTCATTCATGAAATTAGTTACTCAGAGCGGGTCATTCTAGTTTATTTTATGTTTGTATTATTTCCATAATAGAATGGTGCAGTTGTCTGTGTATTAGGATTCCCCGCTCCACCTCCACCGCTCCCTCTCTGTTCTCCCACCCTCACTGTATTCACCCATTTTATTATGATAGTATCCTTCATCAACAGTCACAAGTCCAATATCCTGCTATTTGAGTGTATCATGGCATTGTAGGTGTAGTCAATGGTGCAAAGTCTGGTATCCTGTTGTCAAGATGTATTTAACAGTTTCATTGAAAGTCCTTTCATTCAGGAGTAGAGATGTGTTGTACATACCACAACATATCTTCACTTCCCAGTAGCTAGTTTCCAATATGAAGTTCATCTATGAGAACATATGTATATATGTGTTTAGCTGTATGTCTGTTGGTCTTGTATTGTGCATAAAGGCCACCTTGTAATACAGAGAACATATGATATTTGTTCTTTGGGGATTGGCTTATTTCATCAAGCATAATGGTCTTCAGTTGGGACCGTTTTGTTGCAAAAGATGGAATTTCATTCTTCTCAATGTCTAAGTAGTGTTCCATGCATTAGCAGAAGTTCCTTTATCCATTTTTTCAATGGGCATCTGAATGTTCCATGCCTTCACTACTGTGGATCGTGCCACTATAATATAGGGTGTGGGTCATTATCTTATATGCAGAATTAACTACTTTTGGGTATATTCCCAGTCATGGGATAGCTGTATCATAGACTAGATCAGTCATCATTTCTCTTAACACTCTCCATACTGACTTCCATAGTGGTTGTACTAGCCTACACTTCCACCAATAGTCCTAGTAGGGTACCTTTCTCCCTACATCCCTGCCAGCAGGTGTTGTTAGTAGAATTTTGAATGTAGGCCAATCTCACTAGGTTAGGTGGAATCTCAATGTGATTATTGTTTCGATTTCCCTAATATCTGGGAAGCTGAGCAATTTTTCATATGTCTATTAGCCATCTGCATTTATTCTTTTGAAAAATGCCTGTTCATTTCCTTTGCCAATTTCTTAACAGGATGACTTGAATTCCTTTAATTTCTTTTTCTTGCCTAATAGTCCTAGTGAGGACTTCCCATACTATGTTGAATAGCAGTGGTGAAAATAGGCATCCTTCTCTGGTTCTGGATCTTCATGAAAGTTGCAAGTGTAGGAGATACTCTTTTTTTTTTTTTTAAACTACTTTTACCTGTTTCTTAAGACTTTTATCTGTTTCTAAATTGATGCAGTATTGTGAGAACCCATTAAAAATTGGCACTTGACTTAGTCAATGTTTTAGGAAAATGCCTGTTTAGATAAAATAACCTAAGAATTGAGACTTCACTTATATTTTAAATACCATGAACTAAATCCTTTAGAAACTAGTAGTATTGCATATGAAAAAATGCAGAAATAAAAGTCTATGCATCATATCTGTCAGAGTTCAACCAGCAAAGTGAAATAACGTGTCAGTGGAAGAAGTAAGTTCATACACAGTACTGTAGGTGAGAGCAATATTGGGATAGAAAGCAGGTCTGTATCATGGTTCAGTACCTATTTCAGTAATAACCATGCCTTATTTCCATTGTGGCAGCGGGCTGATGTAATCAAGTTGCTGGCTTATCACATGGAGAAATGGTGCCATAGCAGGTGTCCAGTGCTGGAATCGGCTGCTGAAATTATGGGCACTTGGCAGTGGTTGTGTTGAACTTCATTTTGGATCATGTAGATCTATGGTTGACCCTGTACATGACTCCAATTATTTTCATTTGGCTATTTTCAGCATGAAAATCATCCAGTGCAACCACTGGCAGCATTTCATGCTATGGTCTACATGTGAAACTTAAAAATATGATTTTTTTTGTGCTTTCTACGCTGTGTAACTTTTAAACTTAGTTATGTTCAAACGTAATCTTCAAAACTGCTTCATAAATTTTCATCAAATTTCTCAAAAGTACCTAGCTAAACATATGATCTGTTTCTGGTTAGGACCTTGACAAATATGCAAACTGGTGATTACAAGTAGGGTTTATGTTATGTTTGTGCAAAGCAAAACTGCTTTTCCAATTCTTTAGTTTTTAGAACTAGGATTCTTGATGATGAGGTTTGTGGAGGATGAAATAGAAACAAAAAAGGTGCATAAATATGAAATGTAGATATTGGGGCATTAAACCTGATCACAATGGCAATACTATTTTATAGAGGATTTGAAAATAAGCTAGGTGCATAAAAAATAGTCTTTATACTTTAAAATTTTTCATGCTTCCTGTATATAGTTAAAATTTCCATTGAGCTGTATTTCAGACTTATCTATATTAAAAACCATTATTATTGAGTTTATTAATTTTAGTTTGTTCATTTTTTCTACTTTGACTTGAATCACTCGGTTTGTTTTAATATATATCACCTTTTTTTTGCTTTTTATTGCTTTTTATTTTGTGTGACATATGCTTGTATACAAGGACACAGCCTTGTCACATTACCCAGGGAAAAAATATGAAGCCCTAGAATCTATAAAAATCTGTACTTAATACATTGAGCAATTCCTTGAAGCTAAGAGCAGATTGTGGAGAAAATCAGTAATCTGATAGAATTGCCCACTTCTGGAGGCTATAGATAAAGGCATTTATGTCAATATATTTATTTACAATCTGCTATAACTATATAGCTATTTAGATAAGTCTATTCAGTCTCATTAACTCTGAACATGATGGCATACCGATAAAAGTAAATCACAAAGCAAAGGGACATTTATAGCAGATTCTTTCAATGGCAAATTATATGTCTGAATTCTTCAAGAAAACATTTCACATGGCTTTCAAGGAATCCTTTGGTAAGATTGTCCCATTATTAATCACTAGAGAAGAAGAGAAGTTTGTCAAGAAAATCATGGCTCTGGAAATTAATTGATTTCACTTTCGCTATATTTTTGTGGAAGGGAATGTATTCTATATTAAGCAGTATCATCTCAGTACATAAATTCCAGAAAATAATACTTAATGTACCACTAATCTGAGAGTCCAAGAACCAACAAAAATTTCCTTATTACCCACCAAATAACAATCTCAAGCTAATAAAAACACAGGCTGGTGATCTTGCCTCCATTGTATCCAATTTGTTATTCTATCTCATTTTAATGAAGTTAAAAATGATTCAAATTAATCTCTATGCATGTCTTCTTTAAGTAATAGAAAATCATGCTTCCTGTGTAAAAATTTGATGGATTATTCTCATAAACCAGAAGTTGCTTTGATTGTTTTGAGGTCAAAATCATCAGAAAGAACCAAGTAAAGATGATTTGGTGGAAAAGCCACTGAGTCTGATCATTACATTTTAATAGGCTGGTCAATGAAGAGATAGCCAGTGCCTGTCTGTGCATCCATCTGGCTTTCATGCTGGCAGCACAAAATTTAAGAGAAAACAGAGCAAACGTTTACTGACTTTTCCCTAGAAAAAATAAATACAAATCTTCAGTGGAGCCATGTTTAGACCTCTTACTCCAGCCTTTTAGGAAGGATAAGGCAAGTCTAGAAATGTGGAAGATAACTCAGACCACCCACTGTAACGGACTCACCTTCCTTGCAAATAAAATACTGAGGAGTACTAATCCTTATAGTTCAGACAACATTCCATTCTGAAGGCAGCTTAGTTAACGGCGCTCAGGTTGTCTCAGAAAGGCAATGCTTCTGCAAGCAGAGAGGGTAGAAAGAAATGGAAGAATAATGTTGGTAGACATAGTAATGAAAGAGACAAATGGACGAAAGACACCAAGAAAGTTATACTAACAGATGCACCATGTTAGGTAAGGTCTGTTTTAAATAGGGTAAAATAAAGGCAAAGGGAAGAAAATTAAGGTTCTTAAAATGATTGCAAAAAAGAAGTCATCAGATAATCCTCTTAATATATGTATGTATTCTGTTAGTTGAGAAAATACGTTTTTCTCAAGCATGTGGGAGAATCACAAAATGTAATAAAATACCTGGTTATATTGAAATTATCAGAAAGTTGCAGAAAGTAAAAAATGTTGGCAACAACATAAATGGCAATATATGTAAGACAATGAGTCAGAAAACTTTCACACACGGAGGGACTTCAGTTGATTCATGAGGAAATAAAAAGTATTTTTTATTTCTCAGTGGACGTTCCATGCAGTTCAAGACCTGATATCATCTATCAAATCCATTTATCCATTAATCACATCACTCAAGTCCCTTCCATTACTAATTCAACAGAAATAGATACCCTTTAAAGATTTTAAGATTAGGAAACAAGCCAAAAAGACGCTAAAGTGGGACTCTACGGTGAATGCCTAATGATTTTCCATAGAAACTCTGAAAAAATTGTTCCTGTTTAATGAGAGTGGGAAGTGGAGTGTTGTCATGAGAAAGGAAGACCCTGGCGTAGGCCTCCTGGCCATTCTTCTGCTAAATGTTTGGTGAAAAACTGCTTTGAAGCAGATAGTACAGTTCTTTGGCCCTTCAAAAATCTCAACAAAAATAGCTCCTTGAGCAATCCTTAAAGCAGCTGTTAGGGCCGTTGCTTTTTTGCTTTTCTCTTTTTAACCAATATGCTTTTGATTTAACTGTATCATTTCTGCTTTTTGGTAGCCATTACATGGTTTTATATATTTTATATATTTTATATATATGTATGTATGTGTATATATATGTATGTATATATATATAACATTGGTAGAAGCTGAAAACCAGTCCATACAGATATTATTTACTTTTTTATATGTATATATAGATATTTATTAATTATTTTGCATTATGTGACAGTTTCATAGGCTCTGGGAATCCCCCCCTCCCTCCCCCTCCCCTCCCCCCTGGTGGATTCCTCCACCTTGATGCAGTATTACAGTTCAAATTCAATCAAGATTCTTTCCTTGCAAACATATACCAAGCATGGAGTCCAGCTACTTATTGTCCAGATGGGTTGAACAGTTCATTGGGGAGACCATTTCTGGTCTGAAGTTAGAGCTGGTAGAATATCATCACGGTCAATTAAGAGTCCCAATATAACATCAACAGCAATTTGCAATATTATGGAATTGACATGGTTTTGAGAACCAGTATGTTTAAAAAAAAAAAAAAAAAACAAGAAGTCCTAACCACAACCTATGATTAGCTCATTGACATTTCAATTTTAGTTTATATACAGGACCGGCTGCTATATACCTTAAAATGGCTATAAGGTACCATTCAGCTGTCTCGTGTCTATTTCATTTTAGTATTTAGCCATTTGTTGTGTTGAAGTATAAGTTTGCTGATCTTGGCAGATTTTAGGATAATCTAGACTGGCTTGTAACTCTAAGATATTTGTCGACATTAAAGGTGCAGAACATTTTTTTTGTTTGGGGGGGCTGTGCAGGAAAATCCTCAACACCATGGTGAGGAGTAACAAATCTTTGTGTCCCACCCGGTGAGGCATGAGCCAATCCACGCCAGCTCTTTCCTGTCAGATTTCAAGCTCTACTTTCTGTTGTTTGTCTATTTATTTTAGGGTTTTTTTTTAGTTTGTATGATTGTTTGCTGTGAGGGGTTTTCGAAGCGATCCCGATGGTCATTGCGAGGGAGGGCGGGGTTCCAGAGGTGGAGCCAGGCTCGGACCAGAGAAAGCTCTCCTCCCTGGTCCCGAAGGACGTTTATTGTTCTGTTTCTGCGGACCGCTCAGGGCTTCTGGTTGTCTTTCCGATGACGTTGGTTTCTGCACGGTAGTGTTTGGACTTCTTCCATCCCCTGCGGAAGCTCCGGTTGGGGGTGGGTGACCTCAGAGTACTCAGCCTCCGAGGGCATCCAATTCCCTGTGGCCTCCTTGGCAGTTGGGATATAGTCCTTGTTGCTCGTATTAATAGTTTGTGGTGAAGGTCTGGGAGTCTTCATGGTTGGGATCCAAGCTTCCTCCTTACCACCTGCTCCACTCTGGAGTGCCCCCCTGCTCCATGCACATGACCTCCTGTTAAGAGGTTGTCAGGATCGCACCCGATTCCCCCCTCATGCATTGGTATAGTAGTTTTATTGTTGTTTAGTGGATATTATTTACTTTTGATTTTAAAATTTTATTATTGACTGATACGTAAGTCTGTGCCTATTTATGTCTAATGTTTTGGTAGATGTATATGTTAGGTAAGGATCAAATAAGCATAAACACATCTGTTCAAACCTTTATCATTTCTTTGTTGCATGTACTCAAAATTCTTTCTTCAAAAAAAATTCCTGTGCCTAATTATTGTCTAGTCTCTATAATAAAACTATTTGCATTGATCCTCTTGACATCAAACTCATTAAAAAATGCTGGGAACACTCTTTCACAAAAGTTGATCATTTAGACGAAAACACAAATTCTTGAAAGAAGCTGTCAAATTCATGCAAGACGAATTTGAATAAAATACTCAACAATTATTTCTAAAAATAAGCATTAATTCTTGATGATTGCACCACTGAAATCTTTCAAATATTTAATGGAAAATCGTAGCTCTTAATCGTGTCCAGAAAATAGAAGCAGAAATATTGCAAACTTTTACTTCTGAAGAACACAACTATTTCTATCCCTAAGTAATCTCTATTATTGATCATGGAAGGTAGTACTACCTGGTCAGCAGGTTTTTAAAAATATATATTGTGAGTTCTTATTCAACTGGGATACAAAAAAAAAGTACAGTATCATAGGAAGGAAGTTGACCGTCAACTAGGAATAGTTTGTGGCTTTCTGTTTCAAAATGGTAAATGAAAAAAGAAAAAAGGATTAAAGGGAAACTCTGCATTTAAGTTAGAGGCCATGTATACTTGTATCACTTTGTAAAGGTTTTCATCACTTTGAAGCTCCCCTAATACACTGATGCTTGTGTTTTTTGATCATGAAGATAAGAGATAGTCAGTAGAGCTTAGCTTGATGTCTCATATGCAACAGGGATACTGTAACAATAGTTATTGTTCAACTAGGCAAATAGCAAATCATAATGAATTAAATGTTATGAAAATTTCATTTAGTCATATGTTAAACATATATGTTTAACCCATTTGTGTGTTTTTTTTTAGGAAAATAAGTGCATGCTAATCTTTTGTGTGATTTTCCATGATCCCACATGAAAGTATTCACATCATTTTTCTGATTTGCCATTGACCTCATTATTGTAATCATTCTTTAACATTTTTCAAACTGCAATGTTTAAGCTTTTCTCAAAGATTTATTTCATTTTGAAGATCTTTTTTCTGAGATTTTCTGAGAGATAATATCTTTCATTCTGCAGTACAGGATCAAACTTACACAAAAAGGAACTATTAAGGTACTTAACAAAGTTCATAGAAGGTGCATACTTGTATGTAATCAAAAAAGCTATGCTTGGATTTTAAGAACATTTTGTACCAAGAAAAAGTTACCTCTTAATTCGATTTTTTCCATGTACTTTTTAAAGCACTCTTGTATAAAAATGTTCTGATTTGCTGAGTGGCTGCTTCATGGATGAGGGTTCGCCTTTAATTTTAATTTTTCTTTCTTAGGTGTGGGGTTCAGAAACAGGAGACCCCTTTCCTCTTCGCAAAACTAAATGTACTCTGTCCTTGTCAGAATTATAATAGACGACTGCAATTAGAGCAGTTGGACTGACAGGTGCTGGTGGCAAATGTAGCAGAGTGGCATGATAATTTCCAACAGAAGTGAGAACTTTTAAGACAAAATTAATAGACCATAAATTTTAAAAAAGATAACCACTGATCAGCTAAACCTCTTTTCCTTGATATGGTTTAGAACTAATCAGGAATAAATTTTAGATAGATGTAGCAAGATTGAATATTCTATGCTGAAAATTGTTAGAGTCGATTAAAAAAATCAAGTGACAAAATTGAGCATGCATTTCTTCCTGCGTGTGGAATTGAAAGGAGCTGGCTCAGAAGCTGAACAGCCAGGATTGGAACTTGCCTTCTGATGGGATTTTCATCCTTTACTGTGTGCGCTTATAGAGTTTCTGCTTATTTGCAGCTAATAGTTTTGTGTAAATTCTCATGAATACCTTGATGTAATAATTCCTTTAACATTCTGGAAGTTTAGAACTTTGGCTCAATTTTCACTTCAGGTTCACATAAATTCTCAAAATAGGTGGTAACTTGTTAGAATCTTTGGTCTTTCCTAGGAGTTTATATGATTGTGTGTGTGAGCGCGTGCGTACATACGTGTGTTTGTGAAGTTACAAAAATCAGTCACAGTGTTCTGGCCATCATATTATTGGCCCCACTTAGTATCACTACCCTTGGCCAAGACAAAGGCTTTTGATTTTCTCTGGAAAATGTACAAGACAAAAGCTTTTGCACTTTCTGAGAACTCTGAGTCAGGTCAAGGCAAGTCTTCTGATCAAGATTTGTCAGTAAGCTTATTTTGTGCCTCCAGTGGTTGCCAGCACACTGATGTTTCACATGCCAGAGTATTAATGTTGATAGCTTCATAGGCTACTGTAGGAAACAGCAGGAAAATACACGGACAGGGCATGCTAAAATGCCACAAAATTTAGTGGTTTTTCCAACGTCTGTTGCCTTGAAGGCATGTTCTTCATAATGTCTGTGTTCATTTCTAAGATTCTGAAAGAGTTGATTTTAACATGTAGCCATCTAGTCTAATACAGAAGTGAATTTTGGAAGTCAGTAACCAAGCACTCTGGAAGTGTTTCCTATGGCATTGGTTTTAATGGTTTGTACTGGTTTCTCTTTTCATATCCTCTGCTCTGCCTATTTTGGATTTATCCAAGTGTTTCCTTTTTCAGCTATTTCCCTAAATAAGGATGTGGAGATGTTCTACTCTTTAAAAAATGGAATGGTGTTGTTCATAATGGGCATTCTGTTTTCCAACCATCCAGACATATGTATTACCCAGCTAGGCCCTTCTTAGGTATGTTAATACAGGACTTTTTATTATTTATTTTTGAATGTCGTCATTAGAGAAAGAGAGAGAGAAATCTTTCTGCTGATTCGCTCCCTACTCGTTTAAAATAGCCAGCACTAGAGTGGGCAGAAGCCAGGAACCTCATCTAGGTCTCCAACATGAGTAGTGGGAGTGCAAACGCTTGGGCCATCTTGTGCTACTTTTTTTTTTTTTAAAGATTTTTATTGTTATTGGAAAGCCGGATATACAGAGAGGAGGAGAGACAGAGAGGAAGATCTTCCATCCGATGTTTCACTCCCCAAGTGAGCCGCAACGGGCCGGTATGCGCCAATCCGATGCCGGGAACCAGGAACCTCTTCCGGGTCTCCCACGCGGGTGCAGGGTCCCAATACATTGGGCCGTCCTCGACTGCTTTCCCAGGCCACAAGCAGGGAGCTGGATGGGAAGTGGAGCTGCCGGGATTAGAACCAGCGCCCATATGGGATCCCGGGGCTTTCAAGGCGAGGACTTTAGCTGCTAGGCCACGCTGCCGGGCCCATCTTGTGCTACTTTTCTATGGCCCTTAGTAGGAAGCCAGGTCAGAAGTGGAGCACCCAAGAGAAAAGTCAGCACCTGTATTGGATACAAGCATTTCTTGCAGCAGTTTTACGTGCTACACTATAATGCTGGTCCCTAGGACATTTTTCTTGGGACTAAACTAAATGCTGAAGTGTTTATAAGGGCCAATATCAAAGATGACAGTAAATCATACAGCTGATGAAACTCTACCCTCTATCATTTACCTTACATCCTTTATACACACAGTTTGACACTTCAGGCCCATTCTTAGTTTATTGAATACATTGCATTGCTGTAGCTAACCTAAGCAAAATTGATAATGATTTAGTTCAAACTCTGTGTTGAACTAAAGAAATAATAATCTTAGAAGACACGGGCCTGTAGAAATCATGTACTGTTAATTTTTCATCTTTCTTACTGGATTATTCATATGTTATTCTCTACCAAAGTGTTTGAACTAAATATCTTACTATTGACTGTAGCAATGAAAACCTTCGAAATAGAACACTTGGAGTATTTTGAGTTTATTTACTTGAGTGGCAGAGACACAGAGACAGAGCCTCTCTGTGTGCTGGTTTGCTACCCAGAAGCCTGGTGGGCTAGGTTATATGAAAGCCAGGAGTTCAGAACTCCGTCCAGGTCTCCCACGTGGGTGCCAGGGCCCCTTGCACCTGAACCATCACTACAGCCTGCAAGGTCTCACAACAGCAGGAACCTAGGTTAGTAACAGAGCCAGGCCTCAGAGTACAATTGTTATATGTGTTATTGTATCTAACTCGCTGCATAATTGTCTCATCGTGTATTAATGTCACAGACAGAAAAACTGAAACTATTTGAAATGTACATCGAACAAAGGACATCCATAGGTGATCAGATAAACTACCGTAAAATGCGACTTAACAATTTTTAATACTTAAAATATACTGCATTTTTAAAAACTGAGCTTTCAAATGGTGAGTGAACTTTTGGGAATGGAGGTTAAGTTAGTCACTAATTGGAGTCATAGGAAAGGGATTAACACCATAGAAATTTGGTTAATAATTTTCTGTTTATATCCCTAATAACTTGATAACAACTGAAGGAGAAAAATATTAACTTCTATCAGTCAATTGTGAAAATATTATTTGTAGGAAACAAATGCAGTTTTTAATTGCTTCACTAACAAAGCTTTTCCGCATGGTTACCAATAGACTGCTGACATAATGTTTAATTACCACCTCTAAGAAGGACTCAATTATTGAGTCTCAATCTTAAAGAACACACATTATATGCTCTTTCATTATTTTCCTTTTTAAAAAATGTTTCAATTTGCCTGTGAATTAAAGGGTTCTCATCTCTCATCATTATAATAGGAAGGTACTTAACATATTTAAGAAAAGAAAATGTCTTATTAATAAGTACTTGATCCCAAGCTCTGATTTCAGGAAATGCAACTATTTTTTTGTGTATACCTGTATTGATTCGGTAAAAACTTAGAAATTGTATTACACCTACTTTGTGATTTGTGTATAAATGAGTATTCAAAGATTATCTATCCCTCTTAAAGTGAAATTTCTACCAGTTTTTAAAATCAGATATAAATGTAGATTTTCCTCATATTTAAATTTGAGGAAATGTGGGATTTTACCTACTTCTAGAAAACTTCAGCATAAATCACAGATAATAGAGGCATTCCAGGCTTACAATAAATTGCTTCCTGGTGGTTATTTCTACCCTTATGTCCTACAGTACATTTTCTCCTTGAAAAGTGTTATGATCAAATTTAGAAGAGTATTCCAAAAATTAGCTGATAGACTGGTAATGCTTTCCCAAAATAGTACCAAAAAAAGCTAACCACAACTGATATCTTTCGCTTTGTTACAAAATAAAGATGTGATCAAAATCATTGGGGAAAGTTAACTTGCAATTACTCATTCTGTGAAAGCTTGTGGTTAAAAGTACTTCCTCAGCTACATTCTGCAAGAGCAGTTGGAATCATTTCATCACATTTCTGTAGACACAGCCAGGCATGCTCTTAGGCGGAGAAGGCATAATAGAATACTCTCCAGGAAGATGCACTTATAGTCCAGGACAGCTCAGTTTGATCTTGGCTAGTCTACTTCCTAACTGTTGTACATTGATAATATTTCTTCATGTCTTGGTTTTGGTTTCATAATCTATGGAGAAGAATCAAAAATATCTAATTCAAACTGTTGGAAAGGTGGAAATAGGAATGTGTTATGTGAATATTTTATTTATTCAAAAATATTCTAATATTTATTGAAAATGACAGGGATAGAAATAAAGGGGGAGGAGAGAAAGATCCTCCACCTGCTGATTCACACCCCAAAACCAAATGCACCCTAGCATCCAGGAGTGCCAAGGAGCCAAGAATTCCATGTGGGTTTCGCACTGTGCCCATCATTGTACACAGTCACATCAGCAGGAAGCTGGCCTGGAAGCAAGGCCTCAGGAGCCTGATCCAGCAATCCCACATTGGATGCTTGTGGTATTATAGCCTCTACCACCATGTTTGCCCCATTCAAAACTAGTATTTCACTCCTGTCCTGTGTCAGTACCATTCTCGGTGAGGAGACAATATGCTGAGCAAGACAATGGGGAGAAGACATTCAAGGATCTTAATTCTCAATTGAAAAACAAAAACTAAGGGTCTACACAATGGCTCAGCTGGCGAGTCTTTCACCTGTAAGCACTAACATCCCAAATGGGTGCCAGTTTGTGTCCTGTCAGCTCCACTCTGATCCAGCTCCCTGCTTATGGCCTGGAAAAGCAACAGACTATGGTCCCTGCACCCATGTAGGAGACCTGGTAGAAGCTCCTGGCTTCAGATAGATCAACTCTGATCACTGGGGCCATCTGGAAAGTGAACAAGCAGATGGAAGATCTCGCTCTCTGTGTCGCTCTATCTGTAAATCTGCCTTTCCAATAAGAAACAAATCCTAATACAATCATAGAAAATAAAGATGCAAATACATCATGAAGCAAACATGTTCTACAGGTCTCTAGCAAGAGAAGACACATTGGTCTTGACATAGAGCAGCTCTGAAACTGCCTGGAAGAGTAGCAGTAGAATCCCCAGAACTGGGTCCACCTGCCTGACAGAGAATGCCAGTCACTCCCACTGGGGCAGCAGAAGGAAGGTGCCGTTTGCTGCAAAGCACAGACCAAGAAGCTGGGCAGCACTTACCTAGTTCCCAGGCTTTCCAGGGGTTAGAGGGAAGGTTCTTAGAAATGGAAGCTGGTGCTAAGAGGTGCATGCTCAGTCAGTATCCAAGCTCCCAGTTGGCGTTATTACTTATGTCTCTCCTTTCATTTTTCTTTCAGGAAGTTTTGATGATGGCAAAGTTTTCTGCAGTCTGGGTTAAGTGCAGATAATAGGTACTTTTGCTTAGGGACTGACAGAGGAAAGAAATGACCTCAAGATTCCTCTGATTAGGGTCTTGAGGCCTGGTTACATCACTCCCCTCCGTTCAGTAATCTAACTTTTGTAATATGATAGATTTACATTTACAAAATCAGGATTAGGAAGCATTAGGTTAAAGGGAGGAGATGGGAAGATAGAAGTATTATGGCCTGATGATGTCTATGGTCAATATTTATGGCTTGGTTTCAGTCTTGGAAAGAAGGGAGTCATCCCTTGTCTACTCACAGAAGGAAAGGAAATACAGACTAGCATTATGTCTCAGTTTGGGATCTTTAGAAGGAGTGCCAGAAACAGAGCTTCTTATTTGAGTGATTTTGTGGGAAAAACTCTCAGGAAAAAAGAATAGGGATAGGGTGAAAAAAAAAAAAAGCTAGTTTTGAGTTGAGACTCATGGGTCAAGAATGGGCAGGCTAGCTCACTGGTGCAGGAAGGATGAAAAATACAGAGAACAGATTTAGTTCGATATGTGAGGCAGAACTGCCTCCAACTCATTCATAAAATTAGGGCAGTTGTGTTAATTTTTTACCACCACTGGTTTTATTTGTTATGAAGCATTGTCTTGGTAATAGCTACCTGATACAAGGTGGTAAAAATAAGAAATGAAGCTTGATTTTATTTACCTAAAACCTTTATTTATTGTAAGTAAATATTTCCTGCTCACTTAAAAAAAGATAACAGGTTCTAGAAGGGACTGTTAAACAGAACTGTGATAGAGAGTATGTAGGGAATAAGATGGGAATTATTTCAGAAGTTTCTTTCAGGAACAGGGACTTAGCAGAAGCAAAATTTAGTTGAGCATTAATGATAAGGGGCCAGTCTTTCAACAGTCTGGGCAATAGTGTTTAAATGTCAGAGCTGTAGGGTAAGAGCAGTTTGGCAGGTTCTGAGATGAAGGACAACGTAAGCAGAGCCCAACAGTGTCAAGGAGTGTAATAAGAGATAAGAAATGTAATAAAAGGTTAGGAAAGAATGCTGTGCCAGGTCTAGCACCACACTTTGGGTTTCACTCCTGTTCATCATGGAACTACTGAACCTTTGCACAAAGGGAAATACAGTTGTTTTTCATTTTGCAGGATTCATTGATTCGTTCATTCATGAAGGATATTTATTGTGTACTATATCCTGAGAACTAGTGTAGACAATGGAGAAATAGCCAGCAGAATCTATTTCTATTAACTTGTAATTTGCGATACAAGTGAGACAGCCCATAAAGGTTCACCTGAATGTATGTAACTCATTGAAACAAAGTAAATCAGTGTAAAGGAATAAAGCTACATGAAAAGAACAACTTGTTTAATCCAGTTGGCTAATTCAAGAACACAGATCAGAATTTAATGAAGGGTTACTGTGCCTGATGTATAGCAATTAGATTATTAAGACATAGAGGAGAAATCCATTGGAGTATTTAGATTATATGATAGTAATTTTTTACTCTAACAGTGGACATATTGTAACATCATTAGATGCATGGGAGATAATATCAATAATTGTCATAAATATAGAAGAATTTTATATCTCATAAGTTAAATGTGCTAATACAGTATCTCCATCTTTAAACAACTTCAAACATTGATTCTGATGTGCAAGCAAATAAGTTAGCCTAGAAAAGTTTGAGTGTCAAGATTAATACCTTTGTCCAAGTTGCAATGGATGAGTTGCAATGGATGAGTTGAGGTTCTTACACTTCCTCCTTGAGACATGCAAAATCAAGGACATAAATTACAATGTGAAAACAATGTGGAAAATTAAGAAGTATGGGACTCTCAAGAAGATGAAAACTAGAGAGTTAAGAATAAACCCAGATAAAATTCAGGGGAAGAACTGCGAAAGTGTCTTGATATAAGATCATACCACCTTTCTGCTAAAACCCGTCATTCAGCCAATGTGACTGAAGAACAACCCACCAAGGTTTAAATAATCTGCTGTTTATGCCAACCTCTTCATGATGCTTTATCCTTTCTCAGTGTCATTGCTGCATTGCAGGTCATCAGTCCTGCTGACCATGTCCACTTGGGCTTTTGCATATACTAGTCACTTTCTTGTGACCTTTTCCCATTGATGTTTGATTCTTCATTAAATTCTGATCTGCACTTACAAACACAGTCTCTGATAGCTCTCCCCTATCCCCACCACAACCACTCATCTACAGGATTTGTTTTTTTGTTTTTGTTTTTTTTTTTTTTTTTTTTTTGCAAATCTCTCTTCCCTTACCATAGCTTGCTTTCCTTCAGTGATGTATATGCCCTTACGTACTTGCTTAGTGGACTGTAAATATCTTTGAATGAGCTGAGGGCCAGGCACTACAAAATGAATCCTTTGAAAGGTAAGCAACCCTGGAGGCACAGTGGAGTAGGACTGGATGGTACCCTTCCTCATGGAAAGACCTCCTGGAGAGCTGAGAAGGCCGGTCTGACAATGAGGTTTTCACATAAATCCTACCCCTTTCTTCCTGCAACTTAGAATCTAGAGGAACGCTCAGGCTGCATTCTCTGCGCACTCTCATGGCCTTGCCTCCTCACCATGGTCTTGCCATCTGCTTTGTCTTTTTATCGCTCGCTCTTGATGAAAATTATACTCTTGCTGTTCTTTTCTAAGCTCTTAAATTTTGCAATTACTTCGTGTTAAATCACTGCAATGACCAGGCTGGGTTGTTGCAAGGCCAGGAGTCAGAGCTTCCGAGTCTCCCCCACGGCTGCAGGGTCCCAAGTCTCATTATGTTCATGTGAAGCTTTGCTTCTACATTAAGAAGATAAGGGAGGAGGAGAGGAAGGGAGAATTGGGTTTTTTTAATGTCTCTTCTGATAGGAGTACTAACCCTATCAGGACTCCGATACTATGACCTCATTAAGCAATATCCTAATATAGTCATTTGGGAAGCCAGGTCTGCACATGCTTTAAGAGGAAACTGTCCATAGCACTTCCAAAGCTCAGAGGTTCATAACACTTTCAACATCAGAGTCATGCAAATGGAGCTGTTTAGAATAAGGGGACAGTCCCCATTTTCTTATAAATAAAATTTCCTCGGGTGTTTCTCTGCTTTTCATTTCTGTGGACCCCCAGATTAGGACTTCATCATTGTTCTCCTTTGTTTTGATTTTAATATTTATTTTATTAATTACCACTCAGATTGTAAGAAATGGGCTTCTCAGACTGTCAATGCATGAACACTTTTCTCAGAATTATTTAGGAGATAGTTAAAATTTTGATTGACACATTTCACCTGGACTTGAAATTAGAATCTCTCAACATAAAATCCTGTCCCTAACATTTTTGCTAAGGTCCCAGAGGAAATAAAATTTGGTTAGATGGTAGCTGCATACTTGATCACAACAGGAAAACAACTGGAATAATAAGAGTTAGGATTTCCATAAAGATTACACTATTTTCACTGAATCCATGCTGGGGAAAAATGCCATCTTTCCTTTCAATCTGGAGCTTACAAGGAAGTATGTTCTCTATATTACCCCTTTTCATAAAAGAGAGGTTCTATCGATGATGGAAAGTTGAGCCCATTGACTGTTAGTAAGCTCAGTGTCAAATAAACACCTGCATCATTCTCTTGTCTAACAACTGCACCTAAAAGTGCCTTTCAAGCAACCAGATGCTCTGCTGAAGAAACATCAAAATAATTATGAGGAGTCATGAACACCTGTCCTCCACATTTTGATGTCAAGTTTCAAATACTAGAATTGTGGTTAACAGAATTCTAGCATTTAGACTTGTAATGATTAAGTATGCTGAAAGACGGCTTCTTTCTCTAAGTTTAGCAGGTGGCAAACCAATGAGACTGTATAAAGATCTCAACTCAAAAAGGAGAGACTTCGCAACTTAGTCATCTCTACGGAACTAAGCCATGCTTAGAGTGATCACAACACTGGGGATGCTTTCCTCGTCTTTACAGGGTCCTGTAAATCCTGAGACTTAAGTAAGAAAGAAGAAAAGTGGTCACATGTATATACAACAATAAAACTGAAGATTTAGGAAATGTGGTTCCTAAAAGGGGGAATTACATGGAGTCTGTAAAGCTAAAGCATTACTGTTTTGAATATAACCAGGCTGGATAGTTATAGCAATCCCTATAGTGTATTCAGTTTTTGAAGAATAGGTAAAGATTACATAGGCTGAAAAAAAAATGAGGTAATATGGCCAGACATTATGAATTCATATATTAATAAAGAATATTTCTTTGATGTCATAATTGTAACAGATGGTTGTTCAAAACTAATATTTAGGAAATCATCCATTGTACACATTCATATGTGCCATGTAGCCCTGTTCCATAGCCTGAAATATGTATCTACCTTTGTAGGACTTGCAGAACATGAGTAGATTTGGCATACTACAAAAATGAGGACAATAGAATGACAAATTTTGTCATTCAAAATCACATTTTGCTGTAGACTAACTGGCTGTGTTGACCTCTTTTGATAAATTGAAACTATAATGGTACACTTTGTATAAGGAAAATTCTGGTAGATGGAGAAGGCAATAAAAAAACAAGCCTTGGTTGTTCAGCTCTGGGAGAGTGTGGAGAGCCAAGGCTGACAGGAGTGGAGTGACCATGGGAAACAGGCTGCTGTCCATGCATGGTGTCACTCTTCTAAGAAACAGATTGAAGGAGACCTTGAAGATGGAGGGAACTGCTTCGTGCAGGAACACGGACTCCATTTGATCCTGAAGGATACAATACTGTCTTGTGTTTGGTCTTCATATATGCTTCTGTTTCAGCACTTCCTTCCGTCTGATTTTTTTTTATTATTCATTGATTACATTGTATTATGTGATATAGTTTCTTTGGAACTGGGAATCACCTCCCCCCAACCCCCCGCCTGATTTGTTCTTTTTTTTTTTTTTTTTTAAATTTATTTATTTATTTTTTTTTATTTTTTTTCTTTAATACTCATTTATTCATTAATTACATTGCATTACATGACTGGGATTCCCCCCCCCTTCACCCCAAACCCTTCCCCCATCATGAATTCCTTCACCTTGATGCATAACCACAGCTCAAGTTCCGTTGAGATTCCCTAATTAAAAGTTTACACCATACAGAGTCCAGCATCCCACTTGTCCAGTTCAAGTTCAACGGCCTCTTAGGGAGGCCCTCTCAGGTTTGTAGGCAGAGCCAGCAGAGCGTCACCTCGATCAATTAGAAGCTCCAACATATCATCAGCAACAGTCCAGGTATGATGAGGCTGGTGCAGAGTCCACTGATTGACATAGTCCGTCTTAGGGTTTCCCCTTGTCCAGTTTTCCGCTGCAAGCATAAAGCTGAGGTGGTTGATTCATCTACTCCCATTTTCCATCTTTTTTTGATTAATGCTTTGATTCCTCCATTTTGTTCAGGGGAATCCCCCTAAAAAAAACTTTGAGGCATTCCCAGTCCAGGCTCCTACATGTACTCACACTACTATTTAGCATGTTTCATTTATTGTTTGATAATGGACAAGATGTGTTGTAAGATCTGAATAACCCAGTAACTGACCCACAAACTGCTGACAAGATCCCATAACTACAATTTCAATCCTATGTTGTAAGTTTGCTCCCTAGGAGCCAAATAGTTATTATGGAGATAAAAAAATCATCAACACGGTAGGAAATTTAAAAACAGTTAAACAGAGCTAGCTTCCTATGGTGCCTCAACTTCTTGTTAACTGACACAGAAAATAAGTCACATCTACGCCTCTGTTTCATTGGCAGCAGAGGACAGTATCGTTAGCTTTGTATGACAAATGCAAAGATTAAAGTTAATATTTGCAGGAAGTCTATAGCCATTTCGTAAATAGAAAATAAATATACCGGTTTTAATGAATCTTTTCCTTTACATTCACAGATCAAAGACAAGGAGGTTGCCACTAGCAATTAAAATTTTAATAACGAGGAATCACCAATGTTTTATGCTGTGGTCTTACTCAAATTATACAACAAAAACACAGCCTGATTGTTTGAAATGCTAACTCTTGTACTTTGTGACACTTTGCTTAACAATATGTCGTTAAATTATAATGCATAAATTGGGCTCAGACTCACACTGGAAGGTGGATTTTAAAAATAGTATTTTATAACAGCAGCAGTTGCCACAATATCTCAATAATTCCTGTATCTTAACTTCCCACTGTGAATTAAATGACACCCCTGGGGATTAAACCAGTGAGGGTTTTCCCACACACTAGGTTAAATCAGGTCCTTTGGAAACTTACTGTGCAGAAATACTTCTGTGCTGACTAATTTAAGGGGGAGAAAGGCCTTTTAGTGTAATAATACTTTATTGTAATTATTTTAATCTTAATGCAGATTTTCCTCAATGTGATACTAATATTAATAATGCTTATAGCTGGATTGCTCAAATATTCCTGGTGCAACTTTTCCAAGTTTCAACATTATGACATACTCTGAGAATATTATAACAGGTTTACTTTTATATCTTTGTTGAAATATATTAGTAAATTGGGGGGGAGGGGAATCCCAGAATATACAGAATTGTACAATACATTTCAAAAATAAAAATTAGGAAAACAAAGAAATGTATTATTAAATACATTCTGTGTGGCTGAAGAGCTTTACCAAGTTTCAGTACTTTAGGAGACTGTATTTCACATATGAATAAATAAATTCCGGTCACAAATATTTTTATTCAGCTCCTAACCTGTGGTATGTAGACGGCTCAGCTCCAAATTTTTCTTCATTTCTTTAGATAAAGAAGCTTCCCTCTAGAAAAGTCAAGCATCTTGGTACAGACACATCCAGTTAGAGATGAATGTTTTTCTCTAAAATACCAACCTATTTAAAAAGAATAATATCAAACAAAGCAAATTAATGCTGATAGCTAGGTTACGTATTTCTTAAGAGTCTTACATGCAGTTCCTACAGGTTTTATGCTGTTTGATATACTAAAACAAAGGAAAACATAACCACATATCAGAAAATACATGAATTAAGTGACCTGTTAGTTTTATCCTTAATGTTCCTGTCTGTAGATTTTTTGTTCACTTAGTCTATGTTCATACCAAATGCCTAATTGGGAGGATGCATAAATCTCAAGATAAAAAGCCATTATAAAGTAAATGTAGTAGTTATTTGCCTTAAACTGAATATTCTGTTTCTGTTGGATGTAAACAGTAACAGCATAGGGTAATAGTTATTTCTTAAATCTGTTCATCGGGCCTAAAAAGGTATTCAAAATAGTAATTCATTTCCTAACTTGACTGTATTGAGAAAGTTGTGATAGGTTTATAAAACTGAGTTGAAATTTCTCCAAATTACATACCTAATGAAAAGCTGAGCTAATGTTTGAATATTGTTTTCTGAATCCTAGTTCAAAATATTCCCAATGTTTTATGATGGAGAATTACAAAATTCAGAAATACCCATGTGAATACAGTTCCTTTTGGTCCCTGGTTCTTCGCCTTGAAGTGCCATCTCTTTGCATGTCCAGTAAATTCATACTATTCATATGTTATCTTCTGTTGACTTACAGTTTATTTTTAAAGCACTAGCTTTATTGTGTCAATTTGTATGTAATCACCAGAGAACACATACATGACAAATTGGTACTAATTCTGTTTTTACATTAAAATCAAGTAAATTCTTAGAGTATTGTTCTAAAATTAACATATCCTTACATTTCATCCACTTTCTCATAAATATTATGTTCTACAAATGAACCACTTTTGACCTAGTTTCCCACTCTGACCATGTGTATTTTTCAGAGTGTTTCAAAACTAGTTTCTCGGGATAGAGTTTCCACTGATCTTTGTTGGTGAGATGTATCTCCTGTAGGCAATACAGATGTTTTATTTTTTTTTTATTGCAGCCTACTTTATGACATTTGATTGAGTTTAAGCCATTTACATTCAGGGTTAATAAGAATGGGTGGTAATTTGGTCCTGTGATTTTAGGAATGGGTTTTTCATTGAGTTAGTTTTCTGTTGTTTTACTGAGATGTTCTTCACATTTGCCTTTGATTTTGGTGAGTGCAATACTTTTCTCTGTCAAGAGAACATCTTCAAATAACCTTTGTAGGGCAGGTTTGGAAGAGGCATATTCTTTCAACTTTTCTGTTAAAGAGTTTTATTTCATTTTTAAAGACAAGGGGAAGCTTTCCTGGGTATGTTACCCTGGACCGACAATTTGCTTTTAAAATCTGGCCTGTAAAGTTTCCTGTGAGAGATCAGCTGTGAAATCAATTGCCATTCCTGTATATGTCAATTGATTTTTTTTCATGAGCACATTTAAGAATATTTTCCTTATGTTCGATTGATGAGAGCTTGATTATCGTGTGTCACAGTGAGGATCACTTTTGGTCAACCCTGTTATGAGTTCTGTGCCCCTCCTGGATGTTGTTTCCCAGTTGTCTCCATATTAGGGAAATTTTTGTTTTTAGTTTCATTTCCTCGAAGCACCTTCTTTCTCATTCAATTCTTCAAGGACTAATAGATGATTCAGTACCATCATTTTCTTCAAGAAGGGTCTTGATTTTCATTTCTTCAGCAACACATTAGTCATTCAGTAGCATGTTGTTTAACTTCATGGCACTGTATATTTCTTTTTTTTTCCCTTCCTGTTGTTGAGTTTGATTTGTGACTTTTTAAGAGGATGTATAGTAACTGTGTAATGGAGACTGTCATGTCCCATGGCATGTTTTGTAACTTCTGTTTTTCCTCCTGTTGTTGATTTTTTGTGTGGCTTTTCACTTGGGGGATTTATAGTAATTATGTAGTAGAGACAAACTTGTCCAGATGTGAGGACACAGTGCAGTGTGCATCTCTACTTTTGGATCAAGGATGGAGTCCCAGTTACACTGTTGGATGTATCTTGACAATGGAATGCTGGACTCTGATATTTTCTGTGTCTGCAATGATGATCTGTGACAGTTTATGAGGAACTGTGCTGTTATAATGATATGGGAGAATTCAGTTGAGGTGGGGGATTAGGGAGAGGAGTAGGGGAAATACGAGGTTCTATGAAATTATATCATAATGATGATAATAAAATAATAATAGAGAATATGGGAGGAAACTGCAAAAACCCAAGTTTTTATGTAAAACAAGTGTTGCAAATGAGTAGCAATGCAGCTTGCATGTGATATTCATGCTGGATATTCTTTAGGAAAGATCCTAGGAAAGAATGTGGCCAAATTATATACAAACATTTGAAAATATGTGAATATTTGGTTAAAGGTATGATATTTATCAAACGCAGGTTGTTGGGCAGTTAGCCTTCATTTGGGAAAGCAGGATCAGGAGGAAAGGGATGAAATAAGGTTATTCATTTGTGAGGTTTAGCACGAGCCAGTGGAAAAAGGAAGCTTCATACAGTAGTAGTTACTAAAAATGCAAAAACAAATCAATATTTTGCATTAAACTCCACTTATAGATCCAATGATTTGTAAATAAAATGCATAATTGTTATCTCTGAGAATTACATTTTGGTAAGTGATCTATTAATAAAAACTATTGAAAAGAATGTAAAATTTTATTCCAGCACACAAAAATTCGTTCAGAACTGTCCAGTATTTCTTATTGTATGCATCAGAAAATCTGTTTCTGAGCTGAAATGATAGTTAGAAAAAACTGAATTATGGAAAAATTTATTCTGTAATTCACCACAATACATTCCCCCCCAAACAGAATTGAATGGTTCTAAAAATAGCTGTAACATGAACATTTAAGAAGGAATTTTCCTGAGAATCACATTGCTAGGCTCATAATTCACTGCCAAAGGCCAATCAGCAAGAATTTCATCAGCAAGCCATGTTCTAAGGGTTAGATGTGGCTCAAAAATATTATATGCTTGTCAGACAGTATAGACAAAATTTTCTTTAGTTCAGACAATATTCTCATTTTCATTGCCTTTTCAGTAATAATTTATTCATTTTTATTTGCATAGCAGAGTTATAGAAGAGAGGCACACAGAGACTTACCATTCATTGGGTCACTCCCCAAATGGCCAAAATGGGTAGAAATGAGCTGATCCAAAGTCAAGAACCAGGACCTTCTTCCAGGTCTTCTATGCTGGTGCAAGGGCCCGAGGAAGTGGCCATCCTCCACTGCTTTTCCAGGCCATATGCAGGGAGCTGGGTCAGAATTAGAGCACCCATGCCAAAGTTGGGAGCTTTAGCCTACTACCCCAGAGTACTGGCCCCTTCCATCGCCTTTTTAGATGAATTGAAGAGGCTGTGTTTTTAATTCTCACTGGCTTGACATTGGTTCCATGATGTCAGAGCGATATGATACTCAAAATTTTTAGTTTAAAAATAAAAGCTGGAATAAAGGCATACAAATAATTCTCATTTTGTATGACATTTTGGGGTAACTAAATTCATCGTAAAACATCTTACGCTGGATAATTTTTTTTATCTTACTCATTACTGTGTCTTTTCCAATTATAGGCAACTCTTTCGTATTTGACTCAGTCTTGTGATTTTGGAATGCATTGAGGTCACTAGGTGAGCCTTCCACTACTTCTCCATGGTGGCTACTTAGGGACTTCACTAATAACGGATGCTAGATATCATTGATCTAAATTTGACACGTTGTGCCTTGTTATAGAAAAGGAGATTTTCTGCATCCTATCACCCAAGCATGCATTATTACAACACTAATAAATCCAGAAAATATATTTAAAGTAAAGTAATAATAGGTATATGTTTACATCTTTTGGCCAGAGATCCTACAAAATGCAATTCTCTAAAATGTTATAGGGCAATGGAAGAGCGTGGGGAACTGGATAAAAATGTGGTGTGCATATACATTTCATATTTGTACACACACACATATATAATGAGACACATATATATAAATATTGGCATATAAATATTGGTATTTAAATATAGAAATAATAGATTTTTCCTTCAGGAATTACTTTTACATCAGGAAAGCCTGAAAGCCTTTTGAGGTCTGTCGGAATACAGCCCGTAGGAAAGCTGGGACAGCGGAGGCCTGTGGGACCCTTTTGGGGAAAGGCTCCAGAAACGAGAAAGCGGAAGGCCCCTCACCCACAGTGTGCTCCTGCCCCCAGTGAGTCCTTGGATGTGTTTTCGTACTCTCCCTGAAGATAGGCGGACATCTGTGCTCTGTTTAGTCAATCAAGGACGGACAGTATTATCTATTCCCTGTTACAATAACCTTTTGACTAGGTCACCATGTTAGCTTTTGTTGTCTCTGTGTTCCTAGACATGATCTAATTCTGAGTTATGTCTGAACCATTGTTTCATGAAATGTGTAAAAACTGAAACCCTGGAAATACACTTTGTCAGTTGCCAAAAGAGAGCACTGTCCCCCCATTTCTTCAGGTCCCATCTCCTCCCCAGGAACCCACAAGGTAAACTTGCAAGGTCTAGAAGGGCTAGCTCAGGGGGATAAATTACAACAGACACCCAGATTACTGTTGATTTGAAATAAAAAGAATTTGGGAGATAAGGAGCAGGAGCCTATGCTAGCATTATAACACAGACTATGACCCCTAAAAAATTGTGGTAAAGTCATCCAGTGAAAACCCAGAAACTGACTTCACAAATAACTTAATATTACGCATTTTCATCTTTCAATATAGTATCAGTATAACACAGCTACTTCTGTCTTACTAAAATGTCATCAGTCATATACTACTAATAATACTTTTGTTGAGCATATCCTATGAACGGAGCATTATCCTAGAAAGTTTCAATAATTGTCTCAGGGCAGACATTTGGCTCAGTGGTTAAAACACCACTTCTGACACCTTAGTCCCTCATGGCAGTGCCTGGTTTGGATCTCAGCGCTGCTTCCAGTGTGTTTCCCAGTAATACACACTCTGTGAGGCAATAGGAGATGATTTAAGTACCAGCCCTGCCACTCATGAAAAACTTGGGTTGAATTTATATCTCCTGTCTTCAGCGTAACTATTGCTGACATTTGTGAACCAGCATATCATAGTTGCTCGCTCTCTCCTTTGTAGATTAATAACACAAATTAATATATGGTTTAATACAAAAATCTAATACCAAAATATATCTGTAAATAATGTATCCCTACTTGAAGCAGAGAGATTAAGACATGGGGATTGTAAAGCAAAGCATGAATGGTAGGACATATAGTGGTGGATTTCTTCTGAAAGTTACCCTCTGAGACACGCAAAGCAGAAGCATACTGGGAAATGGCCATTGATTTAGAATTCCACAGTTTATAAGCAAGATAGTTAAAAGACATTGTTTTCAGAAACTTACAGGGAGTGTGAAATGGAAGCAATAATAGTCGTGCAAAATTCTTGTTTCTCTGCTGTCAAGAAGATTTAGGAAAATGGCCTTAAAAATGTGAAGATGGGAGGCCAGGGCGGACCCAGCACGGTAGCCTAATGGCAAAAGTCCTCGCCTTGCACACGCCTGAATCCCATGCAGGCATTGATTTGTGTCCCAGTGGCCCCGCTTCCCATCCAATGCCCTGATTGTGGCCTGGGAAAGTAGTTGAGGACGCCCCTAATCCTTGCGACCCTGCACCCATGTGGGAAGCCCAGAAAAGACTCTGGGCTGCTGGCTTCAGATCAGCTCAGCTCTGGCCTTGCAGCCACCTGGGGAGTGAATAAATGGATGGAAGATTTTTCTCGCTGTCTCTTCTCTCTGTATATCTGATTTTCCAATAAAAATAAAATAAATCCTTAAAAATGGTGAAGATGGGAATGGATGCCTTCTAATTTAAAACGATGCTAGAGTTCTAAATGTAAAACAGTAGAATCTAACTGTATCAATACACTCTTACAATATATATCATGTTTTCTCATGTCTAAAGCAGCTCTTGCAATATGGCATTAAGCATTTCCTGGACTTTGTCAAAGGTACTCCTGAATTTGACTTATCTATTTAGTGACTGGATCAAAATAGTTCTTTTTCCTTTTCTACACAATAATTATAAAAACAAATGCTTCTTAAGCTTCTTACAAAGTTTCACTGGAAATATATTTATAATTCTAGAACAGCTGAACCAAAGTAGAGTTCAAGAAAAGATCAGTATTCTCTGTATAGAACATACCATTTTCTAAGATGTCAGTTACTTATCATGAGAAACATGGGATTTCATGAAGTATGAGGTCTCTCGATCTTTTAATGGCCACAGGTTAGTTAATCCTTCGTCCAGGCTTCTACCTGGCCCAGCCTTACCTGCTATAGGCGTTTGGGGGGTAAATAAGCAGAATGACAATTTCTCTCCTTCTCCCTCCTCTCCACCTCTGTCTCCATATCCAGCTATCTTTGAAATAAATAAACACATGATTTGCAAATATTTCTCTCCACTTCTAATGGCTCTTTTACTTTTGGTGTTCTGCAGGGAATCAGTTTGTGATTCTCTGCGGAGCATGTGTTTGGTGATTTATCTATGAAGGCTTGACCTACCCCACATGCCTTGATTTATTTCCTATGTCTTCATGGTTTCGTATGGTAGCTCTAGTTTTAGGTTTTAGATTCAGATCCGTACTCTAGTTTGAATTCACAGGTGTAGTGTGTGTGAATAGTGCATCAATGTTCTCTTCCTAAAATATGTATAATTATTGGTGTGCATGGTGAAAATATCCTTTCTCACTAAAATTTCTTTGTGATATACCAAAAGTAAAATTTTCATATTTCTAATATCTTTGTTAAAAATTTTTTACTCTTTTAAATTTGAATTTCAATATTTTGTCACAGTGTTGTTTGCTCTGAAGTGAAATGGCGATGAACCTCAGACTTTGAGTCCTGGTTGCTTTAGGTCCTTTGACCTATAAATTTTAGATATCAGATGGCCAATTTTTTTACCAAAAAAAAAAAAAAAAAAAAACCCAGGGCAAGTTATTTCAATAATGTTATATTAAATGTATAGGTCTTTTGGGGAAGAATTGACATTTACATAATAATTCATCATCTCATATATACTCATGCTACATTTCTCTTATTTTGAGATATTTAACCTTAATGTCAGCAATAAATTCTTAATATATTTATCACGTATATTCATAAATATTTTATGCTTGGTGCAATGGTAAATGAAGAATATATTTCAAGTTTTTTTATTATAAAATTACAATTTTAATGTTTTTACTTATTTGTAACAATAACAGCAAAATTGGACATAAAGAGGTTTGAGTTTCGTGTTGGCATGTTCACTCCCAAATGCCTGTGACAGCCAGGGCTGCACCCTGGCGAAAGCCAGGATGTGACTTCACCTACCGCCTCCCCAGTGGCTCACAGGAAGCCAGTGGCTGGGAATCATTCCCTCCCTTCCCAGATGAATTAGCCAGAAGCTGGACCATAACATTGTAAACAGGGCATGTGCTGGCACTCCAATCTGGGACATTGGCATGCCCAGGAGCTATCTAATTCACTGCACCACCGTTAAACTTCACATTGATCTTATATTTTAGAAGCTTGTTGAACTCATTTTTGAGTTTTGTAGTTTTCCACTATCAGATTTCCTACACAGATGTTTGTCTCACCTATGAATGTAGTTTTTACTTCTTTTAAAGTGTAGATTAATTTCAAGTCTTTTGCTTGCCTTAATACAGTAGCTTCATCTTCCAGTATAATGCTGATATATATACATGTATATATATATCAGCATTATATATATCTCACATATATTGAAATTAGATGTACTTAGCTTGTTCACACTTCTGGAGGGAGGTATTTCTTCCACTATTTGTTATGATATCCACTGCAAGTTTTTTGTAGACATCCCTTGTCAGGATAAAGTTCTCTTCCAAATTTTAGTATTTATCAGAAAATGAATACTGAATTTTCTCAAATACTTTTCTTCTGTGGATGTTGCTATAATAATATTGGTCTGCCTCTTAAAACCACTGACAAATTAATCACAATAAATGGCATTCACATATTACACTAACTTTATATTCCTAAACAAACCCTCACATGTGTTGTTTTTGATTTCTGTTTATTACTGGATTTCAGCTCCTAAAATTTCATGATAAAGTTTCTACATTCATGAAAGGTGTTTTTTTTTGCAGTTTTTGTTTCTGATTATTTTGATATCAGCATGAAACTGGTCTCTTGGAATTTCTGAGAAATAATCCCTCCTGTTCAGTGTTTTTATAGAATTTGTATAATACTGTTCTGTTAAAAACTAGCTATTTGCTAAAACCTAACAGTAAAGCTATTGAGTTACTGTTGTTTATGGGAAAGCTTTTATTTAGAATGTCAATTTTCTTTATAAATAGAGGGCTATTCATTTGTCTTCAAGGAATTTACTTTTTATTATTGAATTTCTTATGTTTTTTCCTGTAATTTTATTACCATTAGATCTATGCAATCTGCAGCATTATCTAATACCTAATATTAGAAATGTTTGTATTCTCCATTTTTCTAATCACTAGAAGCTTATCAAATTTCACTGACCTTATCAAATAGCTGATTTTTAGTTGTATTGATTTTTCTTTACCTAGTTTTAAGTTTCAAACTGATGTAATTATATAAGGTTTTTCATGTTTTCGTATCAGCTCTATGTACTACAGAGAACTCATCTTTTGAGAAATCCCACAATTTTTTCTTTTGCAAATAAATATGTTTGTTTTATTTGTATTGCGCATATGAGTTATTTGCATAGGTGTTATTTTGGTTTTGAGTATTTGAGGACATTTCAGAAATCTTACCATATATAGTTATTTCAACTTGCCATTTTAATCTAAGGACATGCCTCTTGTGATTTAATTCATTTTATGTTTATTCATTCACCCAGGATATGTTCTCTATTAGGAAATACATCATTTGAATCTGAAAATAGCTGTATTGTGCTCACACTTAGGTAGATAGGTAGGTAGCATTGATTAATGATCTCGGCCAAAACTGTCGTGTCCTTACTATCTGGAGGGGTGAATGTCATGCCATTTATTGAGAGAACAGTATTGAAATCCCTACAAGTACACAGTGGAAGCATCTGAAACACTTAGCACTGGTCCTTTGTTTTTGGAACCCACTTTTTAGGTGACTTAAGCATGTATGAAGCTTACATCTTCTCAATGCAGATGCCTTGACCCCCTTTTCACCATAAAGTGATCTTCTCTATTTCTTGCTTTGTGATGCTGCCCCACATTGATGTTCAGCTAGAATTACTTGAGCTCTGATCTCTTCCATTAGCCGGCTTTGCTAAATGGTCATCCTCCAGTGGTTGGAAGTCCTTCTCGTCCTCTGATGCTATGGCAGCCTAGCCAACCTCTTATCCCAAGCCTTCTTCCCCCCTCTCACCCTCAGCATCCTCACTCACATTCCTTTCCCCATTCCCGGGTTGGATGCCTTTTCTTCCCACTTCCCTAAGTCTCAGTATGCAATCTTGGGCTGTCACCACTCCTGCATCATTTTTTGTTTAGCAAATATCCCTACTGTGTTTTTTTTTCCAGACCAGATTTTTAAGGTGTTTCTGTCAAGATATACTTTAGGATGGTAAGTGAATATTAAGCAGAAGTTAGAAGAATAGGAAACAACGCATTCTTGCCCAAACACTACACAACTATAACACTCAAATTTCATAGACAATTCCATCAAAAGATTATACACATTGCCCATGAAATTTTTTTTGAAGACCTTTCATGTTTTTCAAAAGGTAAACTGTGGCAAAAATTCTACGGGGAAAGCAGTAAAAACAAATAATGTTAAGCATTGGATGGGCGAAAAAAATCAATCTGTAAATCAGCACGGTGATTCGTGTCTTTGAAGGTACTCAGCAGAGTTATCACGAGTGAGAAATTGAATCATGATATCATGTAGCCCAAGGCTGAACTTTTGTTTGACTGCCTTTATTGTTATTTGCTGAATTTCTTCTTGTGTATTTTTAAGTAAATCTTGATTCAAAATACAATCACGATATTTTTTCACTTACCTAATTTGACCAAGACTTTTAATGGCCCTTTGTTTTTCTTAAAAGTATTTATTTTTATTTGAAAGGCAGATTGATAGGGAGAGAGGAGATAGATACACAAAACACTTTTCTTCTGCTAGTTTACTCCCCAAAAGGCTGAAATGGCTGGACGTAGGCTGGCCAGGCTGGAGCCAGGAGCTCCTCCAGGTCTGCAATCCAGTGCCCGGGTCCACACACTTGGGCCATGTTCTGCCACCCTCCCAGGTGCATTAGCAGGGAGCTGGACTGGAAGTGGAGCAGCCATGACTCAAACTGACACCCATTTGGAATGCTGGTACCAGAGGTAAAGGCTTAATCTATAGCATGGCACCGGCCTCTGTAATAATCTTGCTTTAACTCATGTAATTGATGAGAATGGTGAACAATGCAATCTCTATGAGGGAAATTATAAGGAGAATTACAATATATATAACAAGTCTAGAATACTGCAAGCATTTTGAGAAACAGTAGCTTCTTCAAAGCCCCCAGTCTCCTATGTATTTGTTATCTGTTAGGAAGATTAAATGTAGAAAAGCATAGTTTGAATTGTCCTTCGTTTTAATAAGGCTACACTTAAGAAAACTCGGTTCACTTTGTGTGCTACTAATCCAAATCAGCATTAAAGTCACAGCAGCTCTCAGGGGCCGTCCAGATTGGTAACCTGTCAAGAAGAGCGTGGCATGAATTAGTAAGAAATATTTTAATGAAAAATTAGTATCAAAAAATTTAAAAAATGTAGTTTATGTTCAATTCAGGTGTCTTAAAAGAACAGAGCTAAAAGCAGCTTTCCAAGTTAACACTCATTCATTCTAACTACATTTCTTGAGAGGAAAATGATTATTTCTTATGTAAATAAGTTTCTATTAATTTTAACTATTGGTAACACAATATACATAGTATTCTGTGACTTGATTTCTTCACTTAATGTATTCTGGAGCTAATTATATTTTTATGTACTAAAATTTTATGTCACATAATTATATCAATTTGTTATTTACCTCATGCTACATGTTAGGGGATTTCTAAAGGTTTTTTGTTCTCAAAATTGGTGGAATATATTTCCTTGTGTGCACACATTTTTAAATATTAAAATATTTTAAATATTAAAATGTTGATGTAAAATATTTCTGGCCTAAAGCAATAGCTGTTAGTATTCTCAAACAATATTTGAAATTGTGTCTACAAAAATGTTGTAAATTTATTTTCCACCAGCCGTGATGAGGCAATAGTTCCCTATACTTTTACCAAAGTGATTCTCACTTCTTTCACAATGTGTGGTTGTGTTGTAAATGGAGGGGTTGGGCTTTATTTCATAAATTTAGTTAGAGTCATTAACATTACCCTTTTTGTGAACTTCCTGTTACCCTGACTTATATAACAAGTGACTGGCCATTTTATCACTGATTCATTGAACGTTTTTTTTTTAATTTGTCTGTCTAGAAAATGTTTGAATTTTCTAACATTATTTGTCATAATGTTTCCTTATTTATTATTATAAATTCTCTCCATAGATTTTCATGTCTGCACCATATCACTAAATCATCCTCCGTCTGTAATCATAAACCTCAAATTCTCAGATTTTCTTGCAGTCATACAAGCATATTTAGTTGAGCTCAAAAATTCAGTATTCTTTCAAGGTAACCAAGTAGCCATGTAAAATTGGACAATATTTTCATTAAAGAAAGAATACAGTGGCCAGCCAGATGCAAAGCATAGATACAAGCAGAATTCCAGCAGTGTATGGAAAATTCATTATCTTTTCATCCATATTTTCTTGATTGTTTTGAACTACTTTGTGTGCGTGTGTGTGTGTGTGTACATGTGCATATGTGGTTGTGTGACTCTGTCAGGAGCATCTTCAAAAAAATTCCAAAGAGCTGGTGTTGTGGCATATGCTTGTGATGTGGCCATCCTATGTTGGGCTACTGGCTTCAGTTCTGTCTATTCTACTTCTTCTTTTTGTTTTAATAAATACATACATATATCTTAATGCCCTAAACTATGTTAATATTGTGTGAACAATAAGCCTTCAGTTGCATGAATGTCTGAAACTTCAGCATCACTATTGCAAGGAAGTCATAATCTTCTCCCTGGTTTACAATTCTGTTTTCTTTATTTTTTTCTGATAATTATTTTTATTTTTGATGATTTTTACATAGTTAAGGTAATAAGAGTCAAGGGCTACAGGAAGGTTGGGGAGACCATTATTTCCACATTCTCTTTTTTCTTTCCTGTTATCTGGGAGAAGGGAGAAGATAAAGGGAGAAGCCATACCCAGCCTCCCAAATGCCTCCGTATCCTCAGATGGAAGACAGCCACCCAACGCCACCCTAGGATTCCTGATGTGGGTCAAACTCAGAGGTTCAAGAGGCTTTGATAATTCAACAGTTCTGAACTACTTCCAATCTTGCCACTCTAAGCACAGTGAAATCTCTCCAAAATTCACTGGTTGACATAGTCCACCTTAGAGTCTCCATTTGCCCAGATATTCACTGCCAACACTTGGCTGAGGTGGTTGATCAATTTGTTCTGTCCTCCGTCCTCTGTTGTACCATGTGTTTTCTGCAGACTCCAATGTGCTGCCATATCCTCTATGTGTACCTGGATATGCTGTCCACTGCTCCATTTAAGCCACTGAGGAGGTCCAGCACTGACACATGCACTCCACACTCAGACCATGGAACATGCAATTTGCTCCAGGGTTGCGGTTTAAGTCCAGCAATTCAGTTGTGGAGATCCCCAGAGAAACTTAATCTGAGGTGATCCCAGACCTGATTCTTGTGTGTGCTTGCCAGTATGCAGTCTGGCACAGTCCATTACCCTAATCACTTTATACATATGCTGGTAGATGCAATTGTTAGGTCAGTTCTGCCTCCAGCCCCATCTTTCTGCATGAACCAATGGTTGTTACAGCCCAGCATAATCCTGCCCACCACACACTCAGCCCTCATGCAACCCAGTGGGAACTGCAGCCTAGTCAGAGCAACCCGCAATAACCCCCACCAAGTCTGCCCCCTGGCCTGGTTCCAGTGCTTATTAGTATGTATAGCAGACTGGTCCAGTCTGTCCCATACCCCGTTAAGCTCTCATACATGTCCATGGTTATTGAAGCCTAGTTCATCCCAACTAGCCCCACTGTCTAGCCTACACACGTGCTGATGGATGCCACTCTCTGTCTAGCCATGCCTGCCCCAGTCCTGGCTCTCATGCTCAACCAGACAGAGTGGCAGCCCAAGACAGAGGTGCCCACTATTTCCCTACTGGGCCTACACCCACTCTTGGATCTTGTACTTTCCAGGTGGTTCTGCAGTTTAACTTGGCAAAATTTGTCCCCAGTGCCAGCATCCAGTTGATGCTGTGGCAAAGCCCAACCAGTCCACACCCACTTTGGTTTGTGTATGCACAAGAAGGACCAGTCAATCCAAACTGGCATTCCCCTGATCCAGTTCACATTAGGCCAACAGGAATTGTAGCCCTGCCCAGCATGATCTGCTCCAAACCCAACCCTCATGCTCTTCAGCAGGAGTGTTGATCAAGCAGGGGAGCCCCATGCAGCTCCTCTACTGGGTTCATCCCCTTTCCCTTGGGTCTCACATGTGCTGGTTGGGTGCTGCATGGTCCACCTCAACCCAGCATTGCCAGTGAGTGCTGTAGCCTGGACAGGCCCAATAGCACTCCCAATTCCAGCTCATACTGTGGGGGCTACAGCCTAACCGAGCCCAGCCGGCCCCAGTCCTGGCTTTCATTTGAACTGGCTTGTGCTGCTGCCCAACCCAGCTCAACCCACACTCTATTCTGGTGCTTAGATGCACCAGTGGGTGATATGAACTGGTCCAACCTGGTTTGCCCCCACCCTGAGCCAAATGTATGTTGGTGGATATCATTACCTGGCCTGTCTGGGCAGTCCCTATGGTGGTTCTTGTGTGTAGCTGTAGGGACTGTGTTCCAAAAGAGGAGTTCTCCAAGCTCCTTGATCAGCACCTCTCCCAATGCTAGATCCTTTGCACACTGGTAGGTTCATGGGCCAGCCCTACTTAGTCCACCTCCTGTCCTAGCAGGAATAGTGGTCTTTCCCGACCAGACTTCACCCATTCCAGTTTTTACTGTTGGGTGTTATAGCCCAGCCAAGCCTGGCCCACACCCAGACACAGCTCATACAAGGCTCAGCAGGGGCAGAAGATCTAGCCCAACCTACCCTGGTTCTCACAAATACCAATGGGAGCTGGAGTCTATCTCAGTCTGGCACACCACAGATCCAGTCTACACCCATGCCAAGGGACACTGCAGCCATGTCCAGACAAGATAGCAGCCCCCACTGCAGCCCTCACACTAACCCATCCCACACATTTGCCAACAGATGGAGCTACCTTACCCAGCTTGCCTGAGCCCCAGGTCTGGACCACTTGTTCACCAGTGGGAGCTATGAGTCCATAGGAGAGTTTCCCAAGTTCCCCAACTCTGCCTACTCCCAAACCCAGTTCTTAAGCATGCCAGTGGGTGCTAGGCCCTTGCTCAGTATAGTCTGCCCCTCCATCTTGGCCTCGTATGGGCTGGTGGATATTGTGGTCCGGCCCTCCCCCACACCCTCTTTTAGGTGCACCTGTGGGTGCTGATGCCTGGACCTGCCCAGACTATTCTTGATCCCTGTACATGTGAGTGGTAGCAAGTTCTGTGGTCACACCTAGCTCAGCCCATCACTGAAACTTTTGAACTAACTAGTGGGACTTGTATTTCCACAGGATTGGGCCCACTTATCCCCTACAGAATCTATCCCTAGACCTGGTTCTCTCACATGCTGGTTAGTGTCATGGCCTTGCCTAATTTGACCCGTCCCCTGTTCTGACATTCAGTCAGGTACTGGGCTAGACAAGTCTCTAGCCCTGGCTTTCACGTAGACTGGTTAGTGGTAGTCAGCACTGTTCCATGCTAACAAGCCCAACTCAGGACTCCCATGTGGGTTGGTGCATCAGTCTGACCCATAAAGATCTTGAGGTCTCTCCCCTCCAAACCACCAGATCTCAGTCCCCGCACTTACTTGAAATTACAGTGGCCCTGTTAAGTATCCCTCAGGATTCATTCTTTACCCACACAAACATGAATGTCCCTAGGCAGTGATTTCACACCCCCAAGATCCCAGAGCTAATTGCTGGTTGGCCCACAAGCTCAGGATTTGCCCATTGCCTGGCAGCAGTGGACAGGGAGCTGTGATCCCCAGCAGGAAGCCTGGCATGGCACGGATTCCTCCAACCACAGCCACGTGGCTGGGATATCCAGACTCCCGCACCTCTAAGCAGGTGAACTCTGTATTCTGCTTCTATCGCAGCTGCCTAATAATGCGTGTGGGAAGGCAGGGCATAGAAAACGGCACAGCACTTGTGTGCCTATCACTCTTACTGGAAGCCTGGATGACCTTTCTGGTTTGGGTCTGACCCAGCCTGTTACCATTTTGAGGACTGAGCCAGCAGCTGCAACAATTCTTTCTGTGTGTGTTGCTGCCAGATACATTTCATTTCAAAGATAAGTACATCATTACAATTTTTAAATGTATATTTTAAAACTCTGCATGTATTTTTACATTCTCAATGCCAAAATAACCTTTTACTTCCATTTTCCTTGTACTTCTCTAAGTATCCTTATATGCGTGTTTTAAATACATATGCCTTAAGAGTATACTTTAAAAAGTTCAATGTGGGCATCAATGTGCAGAAATGTTGAAGCAGTTGACCAAAATGCATACTGTGATAAAATTTTGCATGGATTTTTAATTATTTGACTATAAATAGTCACCTTTTAGTTGTACATTCCATAAGTGTATAAATATATATGTATCAAGTTTCACACAAGCAGTATTAATTCCATGTGATTTGTGTTCACAAAAGAGCTTCATATTGGCATTCAGGATCCCCATAACCTTAATTATAAATTAATAATGAGATAAGTTAGCAAGCAGTATGCTTGAAATAGGGAAGCATAAAAGGAGGTATGAACAATGAAGCCTCTCTGCTTTCCTGTGGATTTTCAGTTTCTTTCCCCAAAGAGATTGGTGGATTCCTTCAAACTTCAATTCCTATTGAAAGGCCACTGTATGGAATCAAGTTTCCCAAATCTTAAACTCCAGGAAGCAATTTTGATTCAAGGGCAATGCATGGTAGAAAACACAATGCAAAAGTGAACAAGTTGAAGAGGTACTTATTTGGTAAGAAAGTCTTGCAACTTGTCCGAAGCTGTGAGGCCAAGTAACAATGTAAACCTTGCCATCTGAGAAATTGCACAGAAATCTCCACAAGCTGGGCTGAAACATCCAAATGTGAACCCCAAGCTGGCTAGTTCCTTTCTCCCTCCCTCTGAGTCTCTGGTGAACTCATTTTGTCACTTGATAATGTCATGGCCCTTCCATGGTTCAAAGTAGTCTTTCTTTAGAATAGCTTTTGTCGGCTAAATTCCAAGCTTTCTAATACCATGTAACTTCTTTTGAGCTGACTGGGGGTAATACAGAGTAGAGAGAACAGGAAGGAAATGTGCAAGAAATGAAAAGTACTCTACAAGTAGCTGGATGTAGATCCTATTGTTTTTTTCTCTTATGTTGTCCTATCTATAAGGAACTCAGATCATATGCGGTGTCAATCAAAGGAAGAAAAATACCTGGTATTACCGATAACCTGCAGGTGTTAATGCTATCTTTTTCAGTGTGTGTCAGAAATCCCTTGACTGAAATAAAATTGCTGTTGTGTTGGTGAGACACAGCTACCACTGAAGAGAGCTGGGATATTAACCATACCACCCTCAGATAACTTAAATTCTACAGTGTGCATGGGGCTTCATGTGAGGTTATTCTCAGGGTTATGTGTAACTTTAGGACGTGGGCTGTTGTACTTGGCTGTTGCCAAAGAAGGCAGCATGAGCCAGCATGCCTTCTGTGTTCTGTGGAGTCACTTTTTGAAGCATGCCAGTCAGTCTTTGCTACTACCATTCTCAAAGTTTTCTTGATAAAGATTTTAGGTTACTTCCACACTAGTTACCAAGGTCATGCTCTCATTACTTCTGCTGCCACCCACCTAAAGCAATGGGTGATGCTTATATAACGAAATGCTAGTTTTCAGAAGTGTCTTACAAAGAATGTACAGGCATGGAATGACTGTTCCTGGTAAGGCTGATTTCTTCTAGGTTATGTTTAATGGAGTGGTGAGGGTTAGGAGACAGGGAACATTGATTTGTTTTATATGAAACAACAGTCAAAATATTTCTGAATAAAGTCAGTATTATTTGGAAACTCCAGCACAAGGGGTTATGCTGCTAAATAGACTTGCAAGAGGTGGGCTGGAACTAGTGAGCCCTGGATATGCAGTACCTGCTGACAGGGGATCTGTTGTGTGCAACAGTATGTGAAATTAGGATTGCTCCAGACATGACAGAAAGAAAGTCATCCACATTCATTTCTTTAGAATCTATTCCTAGTCAGTTCCCTGCGATACTGCCTTTCTTCACATCGCTAGCTGAAGATGTTCTGAAAAGCTGGGTGTAGCATGACTTCTACTTGCCTGTTCATCATCTTCCTTGTTATTTCTGTACCCCTGACTCTGTTGTACATTGCCTTGTCTCTTTTAACATTAAAAGTTAAAAGTGAATGTATATCTTCATATGAAGATACCTTGAGACTTTTTAGAATAAGGTACAAGGGAGAGGTTCTTAGAAACTGAAAAATCAATAAACTGATCTCAATCACATTATTTTAGTCAAGTTGTTGAATAATAGAAAATTTGAGAAATATTATTTTGGAAGAGTTACTTTCAGTTCTGTCTTCAAAAATGGAATGTGTTAAGAGAACTAAGCAGAAATTAAAGAATTATCTGAGAGTCTGGGAATAAAATCCAGATGAGAGAGCCCCCAAAATTCTCCAGAATAGTAAGCATCTTCCATGACCAGAGAGAGAATGCCAATTCACTGACGTTACCATTCTGAGAGAACCTGCCTGCCCTCTCTCCTTTCTTCTATGAGTTCTGTCCCAAAAAGATCAGATTTGTCTGAGTCACCAGTGGGGATATGGAAACACTAAACAGAAAGAAATAAGGTTGCCACCTTCTTTATACTTGTCGGCATAATTGAGAAAGTCTGAAATTTCAACTTACAAATGTAAAAATGCTGTATGTGTCTGAGTGAGAAATAATTTCATAATCATCTGACCAATGAAAAATAGTTAGCTTAAAAACTTTAAAGGAAGAGTAGAAGAGAACTTATGAATGATTGTGTTCCAGAAATCATGTTTGTGAAACATTAAGTACACATGTGTAGCATGAACAATTTAGAAAGCATACGTTTTTAAAAGATTAATTTCATCAATGTTAAATATTAAGTATTCAGTATAATGTTAAGTATTAAGTAATGTTAAGTATTTTTGCAAACATGCTTACATAATCATATGCCCCATATTACTTTGTAACATGCTTTTTGTTAATGATAGCATAAATATATCCCTAGCTCCAAAACAGGGATATATCTTCACACTTCATGTATTGATGATACTGGATATTGAAATTTGTCATTGTCTTTATTTTATGTAATATTGTCTCAAATTGTTGAATCTCACTTTAGAAATAGAATGCTAAAATTACTCACCTATAACCCTGATCTCTTCCCTTTTACTGAATAGAAATGTTATAATGAGATATTACTCCTATGAGTATTTTACATGGCAAAGATAGATTATCCCTGTGGATTGAACTTAATATCATTTGCCATTACAAACAGAATGTTCTGTGTCTCGTGGTAGAGGTTTAAGTCTAAGAGATTCCAATGATGAGAAGGCTTCCACATGTGGCTGCTGTTCTTATTTTTTACAATTTATTTTAATCTGGAAGGCTAATTCACAGGGAAAGAAAGATCTCCACATGCTGGTTCACTCCCTCCATGTCTCTCATGTGGGTACAGGGGTCCAAGGATTTTAGCCATTCTCCTCTGCTCTCTCAGTCCATGCAAGGGAGCTGGGTGGAGGTGGTGGAGGTGGACGTCAACCAGAGACCATATGGGATGCTAATGCTAAAAATGTTGATTTCCAGTGTCAAAAAGGGATTTTAAGACAGATTTACATCTAAAAAGCTGTCATTAGAATTAGGATTTATTTAAAGGCTTAGAATATATTTTGAAGACAGGTGTGTTTTGCTGTCATTTTAAAATTTTTTGGCAAATTATTTTCCAAAAAAATAATATGCCTTATAACTGAAAAGTTTCTTTTAAAAGATTTTTATTAATTTATTTAACCGGAATGTCAGAATTACAGAGAGAAGGCTTATCGATCACCTGATTCATGCCCCAAATGGCCGTAACAGCCAGAGTTGGGCTGTTCTGAAGCCAGGAGCCAGGAGCCAAGAGCTTCTTCCAGGTCTCCCACACAGCCACAAGGTCTCATGGTTTCGGGCCACCTTCTACTGCTTTCCCAGGCCATAAGCAGGGAGCTGGATGGGAAGTGGAGCTGCCAGGACACAAGCCAATGCCCATATGGGATCCTGGTGTATGCAAGGTGGACATTTAGCCACTAGGCAATCGCTCAGCCCCTTGTTTATTATTATTATTTAAGATTTACTTACTTTTATTTGAAAGGCTGATTTTACAGAGATGGGGGTTGGGGTGTCTTCCATCTGCTGCTTCACTCCTCAAATGGCTATAACTGCCAGAGCTGAGCTGATCTGAAGCCAGGAGCCAAGAACTTCTTTCTGGGTCTCCAACATGGGTGCAAAGACCCAGGATCATAGCAGGGAGCTGGATGGGAAGTGGGGCAGCTGAGGCAATAACTGGTGCACATCTAGGATGCCAGTGCTGCAGGTAGAAGGTTAACCTGATACACCACCATGCCAGCCCCTGTGTTTAATGTTTTAATTTCAGATTAACATGTAATATTTGCACATATTATGGGAAACAGTGCAATAATCCTGCAAACATAGCACAAGTGAATAATACTAGACAATTAGCCTTTTCATTTCCTTATCTTTGTGTTTGGAGACTGCCCACTCTTGGTTTCCAGTTCTTCATGGGAGAGCTCACAGCTTAACTGAACAATAGTCACTCCACCATGTTGTGGAATGCCGGCTGATTTTGTCTTCACTCCGTTTTGTTTAGACATTCATCCCCCTATCTCCCTGTGTCCTCCCCACTTATCCTACACTTCCTAACCTCTAGCAATCACAATTTTTGTTTCAATCTGGTGATATTTCTGACTTATGCATGTGAGGAAGAACTTGAATTTGTCTTTCTGTGAATGGTTTCTTTCGTTCTATATGGTGACCACCAATTCCCTCAGTTTTGCCTGAAATGTGAAGACTGCCTTATTTTTATGGCTGAACAATTTTCGATCACATACATTTGTGTGTATGTAAGCATGATACTTTGTTTACTCATGCATTGGTGGCTGCCTAGGAATAGTCAGTATCTTAATTATTGTGACGAACGCTACCACAGATGTGGGAGTGTAAGTGTTTCATGCATTGACTGCATTTCTTCAGATACTCCTGGGAGTGGTATAGCTGTGTAATGTGGTAGATCTCTCTTTGGTTCTTTGAGAAAGATTCGTATCATCCTCCATAGTTGCTATGCCAATTAAAATTCCAAGCAGTATTCCATCTGTGTCCCTGGTTCTCTTCATTTGCAGTTACTTTATCTTCAAAGCAATAGTCTTTCTAACTGGAGGGAGATAATAACCCATAGTGCTTTGCTTTCGCATTTATCTGTTGGCTAGTGAGACTAAACATATTTTCGCATGCTTGTTAGCCATTGTTGTTTCTTGCTTTGATAAGTGTTTATTGGGATCCTTTGCCCATTTCTTAACTGACATATAAAATGCAACTAATTTTTTAGTTTGCTTTGTATCCTACAATTTTATTGATTTTTTTGGATCAGATTTATTCATCTTTACTGGAGTCTTGAGGTTTTTATACTTATAAAAGTCATGTTACCTGTATACGGCTTTAATTTGGTTTGCTGTTTTTTGATTTGTCTTCTTTATCTTGCCTAATTGCAGTGGCTAAAATTTCTAGCACCATTTTAAATAACAGCAGTATCTGGTTCTATATGTTAGAAGAAATATTTTCGATTTGTCCGCGTTTGGTATTACACTGGTTATGGATTTCTCTTCTATATATCCCTTTTTATGCTGAGATGTGTTCCTCTGTACCCAATTTATTCAAAATTTATACTATCAATTCATGTTGAATTTTTATTCAATGCTTTTTCTGCACTTTTAGAGATGGCCCTGTCATTTTTTATCTTTAATTCTATTTTTATATATCACATGACAGTGTTTTGCATGTATCAAATAATCCCTCCATCTATAGATGTAAATCCCATTTGGTCCAGGTAGATGATATTTTTATTGGATTGTTTCATTTGCTTTGCTGATACCATGTTGAGAATTTTGCTACTATACTTTATCAAGATTATTAGTTTTTAATTTTTGATTTTATTATATATTTTTTAAAGATTTATTCTTTCTTAAATGTTTGGTACAAAGGCCAGTGTTAATGTCACAGCAAGTTAGGCTTCCAGTTGCAATGCTGGCATCCCATATTGAATGGGTCCTGGATGCTCTCTGATGATGCACTTGGAATGGCAACGAAAGATGGTCCACATCATTTAGGAACAAGGATAGAGTTCTAGATGCCTATTTGAAGCCTGACATTTGAGGAATGAACCAATGGATGGATGACTTGATGTCTCTTTCTCTCTCCTGTATCTCTGTTACTCTTCCGTTCAGATACATAAACATGCACATATATCTTTTTAGTGTTTGGCGGAGTTCATCCTTCAAGACATACAGCCCTGTGCTTATCTTTTTGGGGAGGCTTTTCATTAGTGAGTCTGTTGCATGGATTCTTCATGTCTTTGTGATTGAATTTGGTGAAGCTTTTTGTACCCAGAATTTTATCCATTTCTTCTAGATTACATAATTTGGTTGCATTTGGTTTCTTTCTGACTGTTATATTTTCAATCCTATCCTGCCTTTACTGTTGAAATAAGTTATTTTCCTTAAAGCATATCATTGAATCTTACTTTTTATGTATTTTATGTTTATGGATTTTAAATGAGATTTGAGTACATTTGCATTCAAAATCAGCGATGGGAATAACCTGATCCTATCAGTTTTTTATTGGAAATCTTTCTTTTGAATATTTCTTATTCTTACAGGTTTTTGTATAATTTTATTTATTTTCATGAAGGTAGTTTTTTCCTGTGGGTAGGGCTTCCTTATGGCTCCTTTAGATGCTCAGTTTGGTGCTGATGAATTTCCTTCAATTTTGCCTGTCAGTGAAATTATTTGGGTCTCCTTCATTTATGAAGTATAACTTAAATGCATAAAGTATACTGGGCTAGGAGTATATAATTTGTTTCTCCCAAAACTTGGAATATATGATTGCATTTTTCTTCTAGTCTATAAGATGTCTGTTAAAAATTCTGTCACTCATGAGAAACTTTCCTTAAGTTTGAATAAGGAAATTTTTGCTTGTCAATATTAAATTTAGTTCTTTTTGTTTTATTTTATGCTATCTATAATTTATGATGACAACCCTTTCTATGCATGTCTGTTTAGGGTTCTGCATGCCTTTGGTCCTTGGAGTCCACAGTTTGACTGAAATGTGGACATTTATAGTTATGTTTCATTGAGTAGGTTTTTTCTGTGTAACACCTCTTACATTTTTCCACTAAAGTGCTCCTAAATTTTGATTTTTTTCTTTTTCAGTTATTAGTGATCCAAAGGCTGCAGAGACTGTTCTGTTCATTTATTTGACCATTCATTCATTCATTCATTCATTTGGAAAGAAGACACAGATCTCCTAGCCACTGGCTCACAATCCAAATGTCCTCCTAGCCCAATCCAGAACCAGGAGTGAGCGGCTCAGCCTGGTTCATCCACAGTGGTGGCAGTGATCCCAGGAATTGAGCTGTGTTCTGCTGTCTTTAGATCTTCATTGTAAGGGATCTGGCACCCAAAGAAACAGGAAAGGAATCCTGATTAAAACCCAGACACTCCAATATCGGGTGCAGGAATGCTAAGTGGTGTCTTACCCACTAAGCCAAATACCCACCAAATGATCTTCTCTCTCTTTTTCACAGTTATTTTGCAAAACTGGTGGGAATATTTCAAAAGACCCAGCTTCATGTTCACATGTTCTTTCTTCAGCTAGATGTAATCTGCTTTCAGATATCCTATTGTATCTCCAATGATGAGTTCATTTTAAAAATTTTTGTCCAGTTTATTTTGAAAGTTGAGAGAGAGAGAAGGGAAAGACATAAAGAGAAAGATATGTTCTTCTGTCTAATGTCATCCTCCTCAAATGGCCACAAACCTGGCTGCAGCTGGGCTAATCTGAAGCCAAGAGTGTGGAGCTGCTGCTTCTGGGTCTCCCACGTAGGTGCAGCAGAGGCCCACAGATTTGGCCCATCCTTCATTGCTTTCCCAGGCATATTAGTGGGGAACTGGATTGGAAGTGGAGCAGCTGGGACTTGAACTAGTACCCATGTGTGGTGCCAGTGTTGCAGGCACAGGCACAGGATTATCATACTGTGTGATGACACTGGCCCCTGTCTAGTTCTTTTACAAGATGTCTCTTTTCTTAAATTTCCATTTATATCAGACATTGATGTCCTGATCTCACTTATCTATTGAGAGTCTCCTGTATCTCTTTGTGTATCCTTTTAATAATTCTTGAATTTTCCATCAAGGGTTTTCATCAGCCTTCCTTTGTTTTTTTTTTTTTTTTTCTGGAGTCTGCTACTAAAGAATCACTGTTCCTTCTTGGCCTCCTGCACTGATATTTGTGCACCTGTCAAATCTGCTGCTGACTTTCAGTGGTAGCTGCCATGGATTGAAGACTTTTTCTTGAAGATATGCCTTTGAGTGTCACTTGAGTAGGCTACTTTTGTTCTAGTTTCCATTGAATACCACAGTATGGTCTCCCTATAACTACTTTTGTTACGTCCAGGGCTAGTGCGGTCTGGGACTGAGAAGGGTGGTTTGCATTCCTAGTCCCTAGTCCTCCAGCCAATTGCTAAGGAAGAGGCAGAGCTGTGCGGGAATGGTGGGAGCTTGGGGAATAGGCTGGGCTAGTACTGCAGGCATGCTGCGCGTGTAAATCATCCTGGGTGCACACAGTCTACAAGTGCACACAGTTTTTTGTTTGTTTTTTAAGATTGATTTATTTTTATTGCAAAGGCATCTGCAGAGAGAAGGAGAGACAGAAAACTTCTATTCACTTCCCAAATGATCACAATGGCCAGAACTGAGCTGAGCTGAAGCTAGGAGTCAGGAGCTTCTTCCAGTTCTTCCACACAGGGACTGAGTCCCAAAGCTTTGGGCCGTGCTCGACTGCTTCCCCAGGTCACAAGCAGGGATCTAGATGGGAAGTGGAGCAGCTGGGAAACAAACCACTACCCATAGGTGAACCCGGTGCTTGAAGGGGGAGAATTAACCAACTGAACTGTTGCAACAAGCCCGTGAACTCAATGTTGAGTGGTTACAGACATCTCAGACTGGGGAGAGGTCAGGGAGTTGTGATGTGCTTAGGATCCAGTAGCAGTATTGAACAAGACAGTGCCCAATATGAGAAGGCAGGTGCTCCTACCTTGAGGGTCACAGGGCAGGCTCTGTGCTCTCCAGCACATTCTTCCCTTGTAGTGAGAACTGCTCCTTGGGCTAGGGCTCCAGTGTCACCTCTGTTCAGCTTGTTCCAGTGGTACGTTCCTCCTACAGCTTACCTTGTCTTTGTAAGATGTTCATGCAGGTGAGCTTTGCTGGAACACTGCCTTTGGCCCTTCCTCCTGCAGAAGAGATTCTGAAGGTCTTGTCTGGCAGTTGGCTTGCTCTGTGTCTCCACTCTGCACCCCAAGTCTCAGTACTCTACAGTGGGCCTCATAGGCTCTTACTGACTTCTACTGTTCCTCCTTGTTTTTCCTGAAATGAAGCTGTATATGTATTAGTTTCATTGTTTTCTGTGGAAAAGGAGGCTAGTGCCAGATGCCTCTGTTCAGCCACCTTGAAAAATCCTGGGTCATTTTCAAAAGTATATTTAAACTTGCAATTTGCATTAGAAACATATAGGTGGATGTTTGGCCAAAAGTATATAGTAAAAGGTAGCAAGAGAGTGTGGGAATATATTAAGAACAAGCATGTATTATATCTTGACATAGAAAAAGAGACTTTTTAGGTTAATTACCTTCCCAGAGCACTGAAAGTTGTGAAGCATTTATTTAAATCATAACTTGTTTATGTGGAACACATCAGAATCTGGAAAGATTTCTGCAGGCTATAAATGCCTAAGTCCAAAAACTGAAATGAAAATGATATTGATAATATCATATTTCAAAAATTCTCACCCTTCATGTGAGAGTCAAAATTCCAGCTGAGTTTTGTTGAAATATGTGGAGAAATGAGGTGAAAATAATGACAGCATCTATGCTAAAACAACAAACAAAACTGTCGTGCGACAGAAATGAATTTCTCATGTTGCCACTAAAGCAGGTTTGAGGTTTACAAGACCTCAGATTTTCAAATTTATAAGAAAAGGTAGTATTTCCTGAGAGCTACTTGATAAAGGATATAATCATCTTACCTGGGAATTGGAAAGCAAGGATAGTGTGTGGAAACTTTAAGAACTATGTCAGATGAAAATGCCATAAGCCTGATGCCCTGACTGAAACGAAGATTTTTGACACAGAATGGGAACAGAAATGACTGTGATGGCTCAGTAAGGCTAATACACCTTATAAATGCTTAAAAAGTAAAATTGTATGTGGCTCTAAGGGTATACAAAATTGTGTGTGTGATTTTTGTAACCATTCGCCTTTTATTCATATCACTTTAGGATCTATGACAAAGGACTTTCATGGCTAGGATAAACAGAACTACAGCAGCATAAATATCATTGACTTTAATTCCTAGGAAATTTCCTGATTTCCTTGATTATAAGTCATGAATATCCATGACAAACCTCCACGTTGCTTTTCTCACCCAGATAATGAAGGCCCAGTGGGTGGGCATTCTTAATGACCTGTTGTTCAGTGCAATTTGACTTTTGAGTGACCATTGGTTTTATAGCAAGCGTTTAGCTCAAACTGCAAAAAAACTTCCAAGTCTCTTTGCCTGCAATTACTCAGCCATCAATCTTGTGTGATGACTAATCAACCATGTTGATCACCTTAGAGGCTGAAATGGCCTTTAATTTACTACAGTGCATCCTCAGTGAATCCAGGTGTACAAGCGTATTCCCAAACTTTGAAGAAGTTGATTGTGCCTCAGAATGTTCTGTGGGATATTTATTTTCAGAATTGGCTCTGCTTCATATAGTAACCCAAATTAAAGTGTTTGGAAAGGTTCTTTTAGGCTTCTTATCCTCCTCATCTGTGTCTGTAGAATTCAGTTTCCTTCTCGCTTGAGTAAGTTTAAGTCTGATTGGCAGACTTTTTCTGACACAGCAGTATTCATACATTACACTGTAGCCATATTCCAACATTAAATACTCAGCTCATCCCATATCACTCTTTCATTGTGTTTGTTAGTGTCTTGGTTGTTGCAACTTGACATGTGAAATTCATTTTTCTATAGGTTATTCTTCTGAAAATATGCCTTAAAATATCTCCAGCTCTTCAAATCATCAATAGCTTGTTAATGGCTATGGAGTGTTGCCATTTATTGAAGGTGATTTTGAATGGCAAAAACAAAACTAGAAAGAAATCCAAGCATGTGTATTATTACTTAACAAATTAAGAAGACATTTTATCCCTGTTGTGAGCAAACTTCTCACTCAATTCCAAGTGTCTGGGTTATTTCTCAATAGGCACCCACTTTTAACCAGTTAAAACTTGGACTACCTTTGTGAACACAGGGCTCCCGAGCAGGTGCTTAGCCTGAAGGTTAACCATTACGTCATTTATCCTGTTAGTATCATAGAGGATTCTCATTTCATAGCAAAAATCGGAAGAATAGGCAGTTATCCCCCCAACAACAGGAACATTGTCTTTGTGATTAATTACCTATTAAATTGGTTTTCCTAACAAACATAGCTTTAAAAGATTGATAGATCACACCCATGGCTTAGAGACTTAAAGATTAGAAAAATCGAAGGCAGTGTTCTGAAATTTTGTTATGGACTTGATCAGTATCCATCAGTACCAGGCATTGCAGGTGTTGAATCTCAGTAGCCAAAACATATTGAGCTCAATACCTCCTCTTTTCCACCTATCTACTGCAGCCATCAGTGTAGTAATGGAAAAATGAAAATCTTCATTACTTTTCAAAATGGATGAGTGACCCTAAAATTATGCAGACTGTTAGCCTTCCTATGACTTCACTGAGTTAGGCTGGCACGTTCATAGTGTATAACAGTCTCTGTCACAACGTAAGCATGAACACGTATGTCTGAGTTCTGCCTGCAAAAGGCCATCGCCAGATGTGATTCCTCCATCCATGACCCTAAATGTGACACAAAAATACTTCATAAGCTATCCATATAAATTATGATATTTTATTTCCAATGCGAAAGACTATGAGGATTCGCGTCACCAAATAATCTGAGTTTTGATGGTCTTAGGGATTGGCTCTTGGAAACATACTGTCCTTCATTAAGGGGATTTGATGTGTTTATGTACATTTCCCTTCTCCAAAATTTGACCTATTGATTTCATTGACACTAGTGGCAAAGTTTATTAATTCAAAGGTTTAATCACGTCCTTTAACAATGGCATGACACAGTAGAAAAGAAAAAGAGTTGAGACATAAACTGATGATTTTTATTAGTTACTATTTGGAAAATTTTAAGCCATGTACAAATTGTTTGATATAGAGACCTTACTAACTAAGCTAACTAAAACTAACTCCATGTGTAAAGTCTAGTATTCCTTTACATATTTAGGATGTTATCACAGTATTTTATTACTATGTTGATATCACATGAGCCCACTGCACTGTGAATCTTCTGTTTCCAATTGATAATGAAAGCATCAGATTAGTATTGATTAGTATTTCTAGCATGGTGTTATCTTTCTTTCAGTTATCAACCTTAAGAGTTTTAGGTGAGATGTGCATCTAGATTAGAGATGGACATCATTGCACCTACTGCTTGTGGACTTGGTGTTCCTTCTGATTGTGACGGCCCTGGTTAGCTGTGCTGTCTCTGCATCATTGTGTGCAGATTTTTTTGTGTGTATCAGTGTTTCCAGTAAGGGAAACTAACAAACTAGAAACTCAAGGATCCTAGAAGAGAGAAGACAGGACCAAGATGAAAATTAAATGTAGGAAGCTGAGGAAAGATGTTTTGACAAATAATGGCAATACCACATAGCAGTAATTGAGGCAAATCATAAGCAAGCCTTATGCATCAATCTTTATTCTGAGTACACTGATACAATACTAAAGAAATAAAAGTTTGTTGGAATACTAGTGGAAAAGACAAGGAGATCAACCATATGATGTTGGTTTGTTTCCATTGGATAGAGTGAATAAAGGATGTGTCTCACAGGTGATGAACTTTGAGAAAAATCTTGTATGAAGTGAGTTATTATGATGCTAAGGTCCAAAGTTTCAGAAGAAATAGAACTTTAATGAGTAAAATTTTAAAAAAATAACCTAAGAAAGTTTATAAGGATAGGAAAATAACCAAGCAAATAGTAAGCAAGCAAGCAAATAAATGTATTAATTCCTTTGTACTATGTCAATGGAGTAAAATAAGGCAGTGTTGGCCAGAACCCCGTTCCTTATGTGATTTCGGATTCAGTTTGGCCTGAAAGCTTTTTGCATCAAATGTGTAAGTGGGGGGATGAAGTAAAACAACACCGATTTTATTCATCAGTTTTCTATGATGATAGCAAAATACCTGGTGGGTGGCAGAAATCCACGTACCTGAGCCAGAGTTTGTCACTCAGAATGTACATTAGCAGCAAGGTTTTACAAAAAGAAGATAGTTATTTAGTCAAATGATTAGGAGACCGAAGGTCCAAGCAGCATGACACTGGCCCAGGGAGGTGACAATGGCTGCATCACCATGAGAGCCTGTATGAGAAGGTGTGTAGTTTTGAAAGCAGGGAGAATGCAGAGATGTCAGGGTTGCTAGTTTTCACTTCTGCCCCTGCTCTGTGCACAACTGTATGACCACGTTGTAAGTTTTGCTAATAGTGACTGCAGCCCTAACACAAGATGTTCTGTTCTCAGTTCACAAAAGTGGAAGCAGTGAAGGGACTGTATGCTTCAAGAGCAATCTCCTTAGACTGCCCCTGCAACAACTGGGTCAGACTAGAATTTTTTTTTTTTAGCTCTGCATTCATTCACCTGTGTCAGGGATGAATAGTTCTTCCTATAGTTATGTAAATTCTGTGTTCTATTATCTATTTTTTCATTGTAATCATAATAGTTATGCTTCCCTGCCAGAATCTTGGATAATGCAATAAGGTAAGAAAAATAAATGCTAACAGAACTAAAGAGATCAAATATAATTTAAGCAGATGAACATAAGAAATGAAAGTTATAAAATATCAAAACTGCTTGAAATATATACATAGAAATAAAGATATAAAGACTTTATAATGGGTTAACAAAATGTAATAAGTCTAATCCTTTTGCATTTTAAACACCGAGTATAGGATAGTTGATCAATGGATCTAACAAGCTGAATGTGATAGTAATATTTATTCCCAATATAATACTCAGCAAACACTAAACATAATTTTTTAAATGTGACACGTGAAAATATGAAGAAGTCGTGAAGAAATTTTAAAGAATTGATACTGTATAGATTTATTTTATGAAAAGACTGAGAAATATTAAAATTGTATGCCTGAAATTTTTTTAAGATCCTACTTAACAACAAAGACATGACTAAAGTGGTGTAGTATTGATAATGTCCTATTCTAAAATCTTTGGACTTACAGTAATAGAATTGAATGGAAAATAATTTTAGGGGAGGTTATATTATTTCATTAATTTATTTTGTTAAAACTTTGAACAAGATTTAGCATAGAACACTCTCAAAAAGTAAAAAACTGAAATGGGCTCACTTTTCATCTTAAAACTGAAAGAAGGAATAAGACAAAAGTAAATCTAAAAAACATAAGAAATAAAAAGCAGAAAATGAAAAAGAACACTAACAAAACATATGCTTAAATAATCTGAACCTAATCTTTTAAAAGTCAGATGCTGATTTATTTTGGATAAACGAGTTTAGAAGCTTATTAGGAAAAGAAAGAAATAACAAGTAAAAGAACTTCTGGAAAATAAAAACCATTTAGAAATGGGAAAATGAATATGCATATATCTAAAGAGAAGATATTTCAGTGTTTTTTCTACTTGATACTTAATCCCTTATTAATGGAAACTAAGCTTGTGATGTTAATGTAGAACAAAAAACAAAAAAAGCGTGTCACTGTAAAAAAAAATGAAAAGACAAAGAGGGAGGCTGTGAGTGCAGAGGGGAGAGAATGGAAAAGGGTGGAAAGATCATTATACTCTCAACACTGTTCCCTCTCTACAAATAAAGAGGACAACATTTAAATAACAGGAAGGTATTTCAAAACATGTAAATGATCTCTTATGTGATGGGTCTTTGGGGTAACAATTAAGATGCCACATTGGATGCCCACTTTCAGTAATTTCAGAACCTGAGTTCTAGTCCCACACACACCTGCTGCCCACCTTCCTGCTGATGTACAGACACTGTGAGTGACAGCAAACTCTGGCTCAGGTACGTGGGTTTCTCCCACCCACTGGGAGAGGCTGTTTGACTTCCTGGTCCCTAGCTTCTGTCTCACCTAGTGTGGACTGTGTGTGCATTTAGGCAGTGAATCAGCACGTGGATGATGGATTTTGTCTTCTTTCTCTCTGTCTCTCCACTTTCAAATAAAATGAAAATAAATTTAAAATTTTAACAGTATAAATTTTAAAAAGTAAGACAAGGAAAATAAACAATTTTAGCAAATGTTTTGTAATAATTCAAAAAAGTTTATAAATAAATATTTGTTAAAATCTAAAAGATAATTAAAAACTTCTCTCTGGATTTCCTTTTATATCAATGAAAGGTACCAGAGTCACATGTTTTCATGTGACAAGATTTCCTCTAAGACTTCCAAAAAGTCACAATTCCACAGGAGTTACCCATGTGCTTGGATAGAGAAGTGAGCGGTCCTGTTTATTGTACAAAGCAGCCATAACCCTTATAAACAACTAGGATATAACCATATAAAATGCTTGTTGCACATAGAATGTGAAGAAAAGTCATAAAATAATTGACTGACAAATCTGGGCCCCAAGACCAAAAGTCAGGGATCCTACCCTGCCCCCCCACATGGTAATGAGCCCAAGCACTTGGACCAGACATCTTCTGCCTATTTAAGCATGTTATCAGAATCTACATCAGAAGTGGAGAACTGTGACTTGAACCAGCACTGTGATACGGAATGGTAGTATGACAAACAGTGGCTTAACTTGGTAAACCACAGTGCTGAACCATAGACATGGATTTATTAACAAACTGTACAAAACCTTAGGCATAAGCTTCAGCATATTGCAGAGGAATTTCCAAAGGTACATGCAAACATTGAAAACAAAAGTGAAACTGTGTTCACAACATGTAAGATTTAATTTCTTCACAGATTCAACGCATCTGCAATCATGTTTTCAAAAGCCTTAGAGTTTACATTTTAAGAGAGTCATAATAACCAAAATTCATTTTTAAAAGGATGGGAGCTGAAGCATTTCTACTACATGAATTCAAAATACACAATAAAGCTATAATCATTAAGGTATGTTGTGTATGTTTTTAAAAAACTTAAAGGCATTGGCAAATAATTCCAGTAGTAATGTCTAATTTACAGGCAGTTTTACATGTTTCTATTATTGCATGTAGCCTTTGGAAGTAAATATAGCAGATTGTAGCACACATTCATGAGGCTAATAAATATCACCAATATTTATTAATCGATAAATACCACCAATACCAACTTGAGAACACATTTGTGGCCTCAAAAGGAAACTTTGCACACCTTAGTAGGCATCATCAAGTCCCCCACCCTCCAGCTTCATGAGGTAGCAATCAGTCTGTCTTTGGGAATAGCCCTTTTTGTACATTTCATGTGCACAGATTTATATACCACATGAAGCGTTTCTGTTTCATGCACTAAACATGTTTTCCAGGCTCCTTTCTATCAGCATGCCTCATCACTGCATGTTTTAATAACTGAATGCGGCTGTGGGAAGCCTGGGAATTCAGGAACCTCGGACACCTTGATCTTTTGGAAACGTAGCCAGAGGTTGATGAATCCATCACACTACAGAGTTACGTTGAGTGCTCTGAGAAACCTCCATACTGTGGTCCATCGTAACTATAATAATTTGCATTCTCATCAGCAGTGTAAAAGGACACCCTTTTCTCAACATCCTTGGCCGCATATTTTTGGAAAGAATAGCTGCCATAACACATCTCATTGTAACACTGATTTATATTTCTCTGAAGACTAATGATAATCACTCTTAAACTTGTTAATTTGCGCCTTTTTTTTCTCTTGAGAAATGTCTATTAAATCCTTTGGCAAATTTAAGCAAAATTATTTGTATTAATTTGATTAATCTCAAGGGTTTTTTAGCGGTGTACATATTCTGGTTACTAGTTATTTGGCAGATGAATCATTTGAAAATGCTACTTTCTGAAAGGAAAAGTTGGCATTAATTTTGCAAAAGAGGCTATATGTCAGTTTTTATGTGTGAATCATTTAATACAGTCACGAAAGCTCAGCAATGAAAGACAAGGGTTTTTAAAAAACTAAGGATTTGAATGACCGTTCCTCCAAAATATACACAAATGACAAATAAATGCATGAAAAGATATTCGAGACTATCACTTACTAGGTAAATGTAACGCAAAAACCACAGTGAGGTACTAAGTCGCACATGCTAAGATGGCTGAAGTCCAGAAATAGGCATGGCCAAGTACGGAGCATGTGAGCAAATTTAAACCATTATGTACTCTTTGTGAATTTCTGAAATGGTAAAGACCCTTTAGGAAACGATTTAGGAGTTCTTCAAGATATCAAGCGTATTTAGTTAGTATAACAAGCCCCATCATGCCATCCATTGAGATATACTCAACAGAAATAAAAATCCTTATCCACATCAATCCTCACGCACAAATGTTGATGAAAACATCACTTTAAATGACCAACAACTTAGATGCTGACCAGTGTTTAAAAGGATAGAGAAGTCTGTGCCCCCGAAACAATGGAATGCTGACTGGTCATAAAAGCGTGGTGCTGACACATGCTGAAATGTGCCTGAAGTGTCGAAAGAGCATTCTAACAGACGCATTATGTATGGTTCTGTTGATCTAAAATGTCCAGACCAGACAGTTCCATCAAGGATGAAAATAGATGGGTGGTGGTTAGGGACTAAGAGGAAGGATTAACTGTTACCAGAAAAGTTCAGTGGGTTCTTTCCTCAGCTTATTATAGAAATAAAAAAAAAAAGCAGGAACTGGTTACAGACAGAAAAGTTCATTTGCGAAGAGACCAGGTGAGCCAAGGAGGAAAAGCATGTCCTGAGAGAATGCTGGGAGGTGGGGTGCCTCACACAGAGAGGAAGACACACTAAAGGTTTGAGGAAGGGTCTTGGGCTTTTAAGGTTTTCCTAACCCCTTCTTGTTGGGTGGGAACCTACAGGTAAGATGTTCCCCACTGGTGGTCTCTTAACCAGTGAGGAAGTGGATGGGCAGTATTTGTGCCACCCACATGAAGGTGTGGCCAGGAGGTCAGCAGGCCTGGATGGGCTCATAAAGAAACAGGAGCGACTAAGATAGGAGCCATTCCCTTTTTAACAAGCAAAAAAAAAAAAAATTCTGAAATGAATGGTGGTGGTTACAAAACTGTGACTATGCTAAAGAAAATTCAATTTCAGGATACTTTTTACAAGAACAGTGTTTATTTTGAAAGTCAAAGTTACAGAGAGGGAAAAATAGTTTTTCAATCTGCTGGTTCACTCTGCAGGTGTCTAGGCCAAAGCCAAGAACCGAGGACAGCATCCAGCACTGCTGGATAGATAGTGGCACGGGCCCAAGCATGCAGGCAATCTTTTACCACTGTTGGCAGAGAGCTGGATAGGAAGTGGAGCCGCTGGGACACAAGCCAGTACTCAAATAGGAAGCGAGTATCGCAGGTGATAGATTTACCAGCTATGCTGCTTCAGGCATATTAAGTATTTTTCCTTTTTATTAAAATGTTTATGTAAGGTGAGCCAATTTCATCAAAACAATGTGGTGCTGAAACAGACACAGAGAAGAAGATCAATGGAACAGAATAGGCGCCCCAGAAGAGAGCCCACACATATACAGTCAATTAATATTCAACAAGAGAACTGAAACTAGTCCAGGGAAAATGTCTGGTCTAACAAATGCTGTTGAGACAACTGTTTCAGGCACATTCTTATGTAAACCCTAACATACATAGGGATATATGTTTATACTTATTCCAGAAGTCAACAACTTAGACCCCTGATTTTAGTAATATCCCTGCTCCCCTGTCCACAGCAATTAGCCTCACAAACAGAAGAGAAGATTAAACCACAACACATGGGCGCAATCCAAGTCAACTTTTGTGGCCAACTACCTTAAAAATTACAGCTAGCAGCATTTCCACATGTACTGTGCTAGACTGCGGGGTGTGTAAGCATACCTAATAAAAATGCAAAGAATGATAGAAGATTTACAAACATTGATTAAAGTCATGAAATGATAACTTGATATAAAATGAATTGAATCAAAATAAAGAGCAAGTGTTTATTACCACCTCAGTTCCTCTTAATTGATAAGCAGGTTTTAAACTGTTTGAGCCAATTCATGTGTGTGAGGACTAATTCCAACCTGTTTCTTCTCTTGACACCGATTTCATTAACGCCAACCCTTCCTGTTGAATTTTCCCTCCCATGCCTGAGTTGCACTGTGTCTAGCCTAGCAGGAGGGTCTTCATATCCCCTGCTCTGTTTCTTGATGGGCTTTTTGTATGACAGTAGTCATACCTGGCACTCCTCCCATCACCAAAACAAATAAAATATTAAGGATACAGCATGGTATCAGATGTGTGTAAAATCCTACATCTCTTTCCTTTTGACTCTATGGCATTGAGTAAGTTACTTAACCATTTTGAAAACTTGATGATAGAATTCAATCACAAAATGTAATGGATTAGTTACATAATTTGCTTCATCAGTTATTACAAAAATGTAATCCATGAACAGTATTTAGGATAGTACCTGACATGACCGACAGCTCCAAGGGTGTTAACATCCTGTATTTATCAGTGAAGGAAGAAAAGATCAAATATCGAATTACACTGTGAAGCTGTATATTTCAAGTATTTAGTTTACTATTTTGAACTACTTTAGTAGAAATGAAAAATAGCAAAGTATAAAAAAAAAATGGAAAATTTCATGCACTTAGGAGACACATATGTATCTGTAGTTCATGACTGCAATCAAGAAAATAAACAAGCTCATTACTCCCGAAAGTACTGTTGTGACAATTTTTCTACACAATCATTGCTCTCAACATTAGGAAAAGTTCTCATTTTGCAGCTTTGTATAATTCAGTTATGCCTATTTTTTGTTCAGATGTTTGGAAATACACTTTTATTCCCCATGGCTAAATAACTGAGTGACACAGATATATGATAGGCATATATTCAGCTTTCTAAACAGTAATACTGTTTATTAGTGTTGTCCAGTTTTATATGACTATTACATGTATTTCAGTCAAAAGTATTCCACAAATCAACAGTCTTGCTATGATCAGGCTTTAAAAATTTTATTATAAAGGAAGTATATATGTTACTAAGTTCTGAGGATCCTTGATATAATGTAGCACATGTGATTTATGACATATGTTACAAATGTTTCCCTAGTCTTCATTTTCTTTTCTTTAAAAAAAAAGCAAGTTTATCATATATGAAAGCATTTCTAACCTGACAAAAACAAAAGTATGTTTTTATATAGTCACCTATTTACAAAATAATTTTCCAAATGCTTTTCACCAAGAATTTTTTTCTGCCTTTTGTTTTTCTGAAATTTTTGTCTTTCTAGCCATAGAATCTATTTTTAATAAAATGGGGATTTTTTTTTGGTTTGGTTTGTTCTTACATCGTGTCCCAGTAGCATTTATCGAAAATACTAGCCTTTTTTCAGTAATTTCCCTTGAATCCCTGGAACATCCATGGTCGATACATATATAGCTCTACTTCAAGTACTGTCCAATTGGTTCATGAAGCTCAATCAGCCAATGAGTATTCACTATGTGTGTGTGTATTACAAGGTTGTGTGAGTTTTCCAACTCTCTTTCTGATTTAAAGTGGTAGAATTCTTCAGGTGTGATATTTTCAAACTTCTGCCTTTCTCTGTCAGAACCAGAATTAATGTGTCATTCTCTTCGGAAAGAGCCTTCTGACACTTTATATGACATTAGTTTCAATTTTGACATCAGGTTGCAAATAACTGGCAACAAAATTGAGTCTTCCGTTTCACAATCACTGTAAATCACTGTAGTATTTCCTTTTTAATTTTACTTAGAAATGGTTTGTAGTTGTCAGCTTAAAGTTTTTGAAGTTTTTTTCAATCACAATTATCTATAATTACAGTTGGAAGAGTTTTGAATCCTACTTTAGGTTCATCTTGATTTTGTGCATTGAATTTTCTTACAAACGTTCTGTATTTTCTTAGGATTGTAGTGTTCTGAGGATTGTCAAATATCTTCTGAATGACTGTCGCATCTTCTGTGATGGTTTTTACATAAGCCTTGGCCTTCTGTGCACCTCTCATGACCCTTATCACCCTTTGGCTTCCTTCCTCATTCTTTTCTGCCTTCCTCCCCACATTGCCATCACCCCAACCCATGATATTTTTGTTTTCTTATGGTCCTTTATAAAATGCATAAAAATAAGACCATTTAACTGCATTTTCTTGTATTTCTTATACATTGAGCTTCATCTATTCCATTAATAATATTCAACTTACTGAAGGTTTTCCTTTAACACTTTTTGCAATGTTGGTCATAAATTTCATATATATATATATATATATATATATATATATATATATATATATGATTTAAAGTGATATATGATGATTCATATATATATATGAAGAGAGAGAGGGAAGGAAAAAGTCTATTTTTTTTCATTTTTCCTGAAAAATGCTTTATTAGGACATGGTATTTTTCGTCTAAGTCCTTGTCTTTTCCATATTTTAAATGCACCCTTGCAATGGTCCTGACTTGTGTCCCTATCTTGAGGTCCGGTACATGTTGTACTTTTCCTTTTGGCTATATTTAAGAATATTTTCTTCATCACTGATTATATGCTATTACATATGATCTTGAGCTTTTATTTTTTATGGTTGGGGTTTGTTAGTATCTTAGACCTAAACTATATGGTACATACCATTTTTAATTGCATTTACTTTATTTTGTCTTCATTTTTTAAACAGTTTCTCTTTTATGTTCCTCCTAGAAATTTTGATATATCTTCAAATTATGTATTTTTCCCTTCCTAGTTTCCATCAAATGTATCTTTCTTACTGTTTTTCTCTCAAAACTCAATTATCTTGTATGTTCTTCTTAACATGTTCAGTTTTTTCTGTATTTCCTAGAACATATATGACTGGAAAGCATCAATTTTTGTTTTATTTTTACTAATTCTGTCATTGTTACCATTTGGTTATTGATTGGTTGTTTTTTTCTCTCCTCCATGAGCCTCATTTTCCACCCTCTCAGTACTCTTTCATTTTTAATTGAGTGACCAACATAGTAGGCTTTATATTATTAGTTCCTACACTTCTTCTTTAGTAAAATATGCTTAGGGCTTATTCTTAGCCATCATGAAGTTATCTGAAAACAATTTGTTTATTTCTAGGCCTGCATGTTGTTTTGTCAGATGAAGGTAAAGCAGCCTTCAGCCTAGGAATGATGAGAAAGTGCTTTTTTGTTTGTTTGTTTTTGTCTGCTCTTTTGATGTTCTGTGCTCCACACTTATTTTTACTTGAGATAGTGGCATCACAAACTATTCCTGATTGTAGGTGAGCTATGGGCATTGTTCTGTTTGCTTATTTATGGTGAATTTTATTATTTTATATTAGCATCATGTGAATACACCCATCAGTATTCAGCTGACACTTTGAAAGCCATCTGCTTGCTTCTCTGTCCTCTCCAGTAACGTGCTGTGAGCATTGCAGAATTCACAATTGTAAAATTGTAATCTGGATGCTCAATCCCGTCACTCTCAATTCTGCAGAGAGCCAGCATGCCCTCCCTTGTGCTGTGGCCTGCAGACTGTCTAGACAGTAAGTGGGGGCATTTTTAGGGCTCAGTATCCCATTGTCACGTGCTAATTACTGTCTAATATCTGAAAAAAACATGATTTCATGTACTTCGCTGATGTTTTAGTCGTATATAACAGGAAGGCAAACCTGTACTGTTACTGTCATGGCCAGAGGATGAAAATTCAGTGATTTATTATTGAAATTTTACTTATTGTTTAGAAGAATTTAGATGGTACTTTCATAATTTTTATCAAACTAAATATAAATAAAAATTCACCCTTTAACCCATAGATTTCACAGATATTTAAAGAACATGGGGTTTGTCTTAAAAAATGTTCTAGCTTTGGGTAATCTCTAAGTGAACAGAAATATCAAATTATGATCTCATGGAACTTACAAGGTAATTGTAAGATACAGATCATGCTTATATATACCAAAATACAAAAGTGATAATGTAATGAGGCTGCAACAAAGTAATGAAAAGTGCATGAAGTCAGAAGAAACATTGGTGAGAATGAGGGTATCATTCTGGCAGCAATGATAAAGGATGTTTAAGGTTTATGCTAGCCAAGAATGAAGTAATGAAGGTGAGCCTTGTGAATGGCTAAGGAAAGAGTGTCCGGGTTGGGTGCTGGTATTTTGGCACACCTGGTCAGGTTGCTTCTTGCAATGCCAGCATCCCATTTGGGTGCCAGGCTGTTCCACTTCTGGTCTAGCTCCCTGCTAATGTGGCTGAGAACAGCAGCAGGAGACAGCCCAAGTTGTGGGCCTGTGTGCTCACGTGGGAAACTGGGATGAAACTCCTCGCCCCTGCCCTCATCATGGCCCACTAAAGACTGTTGTGGCCACCTGGGGAAGTGAACCAGCAGATGGAAGTTTCTCTCCTTCTCCCTCCTTCCTCCCCTCCCTTCACTACTCCTATTCTTTCTCCCTTCCTTACTCCCTCGTTTTTCTCTCTCCATTACTCTGCTTTTTAAATGAATAATGTAATACTTTTCAAATGAATGTGACATTTTGAAAAAAAAGTGTTACAGAAAGAACAGATTGAATATGTGATATGCATGTCTTGCAAAATAGACAAAAGAGAGGAAGACAATGTGAGAGATTAGAATGGAATGTGCAATTTTCAGAATAAAAGAAAATGGTGACGGATGGTAGGCAGGTGCTAAATTACTCAGAGATCAAAGGTTGTGACTTTTGCAATCTGCCAGTGTCACACAGAACACATTCTAAGGCCGCACCAGTAGAAGGATTTGAACTAGTTAGGAAGCTGATATACAGTTATCAGACAAGGCTCCATGGTGGCTTAGTCTAGGTGGTTCAAGATGGACTTTAGAAAAACAACCAGTATAGTGCACAGGGGAATTTCACATAGGAGAAGGATGATTTGTGATAGAAAGATGGATCCAAGAAGTTTTCCAGGTTTTTGACTCGAACAATCGACTGACAAATAGAATTTATTACTGAAGTGAGGACTTCAAGACATACACATTTAAGAGAGAGATGACAAATGCCTTATTTTCAGGATGTGAAGTTTGAATAAGTTATATTTCCAAATATAAAAATCAAGCAGGTTGTTGAATGCATTCTTAGATCTCATGGAAATGGTCATAAGCCAAATGGATTTGCATTATACAGTTACATTTGATTGTACTTGGTTTTTGGCATATGTGAGAAATATTTAGCCCACTTCTCCCAGGAACCCACCTTTCTTGCTGTTTAGAGGTCAAAGGGTATCTTACAGCTTTTAGGCCACAATTGAACAAAGGCAAGGATGGAGTGCCCTCTGGTGGATAACTGGCAGGGTCTAAGACCCTGGGATAAAGGCATTTTGATCAGAGACTTTCCAGACAGGAAAACAAACAACTGAACTGGGCTAGCTGATTAAGCAAAACGTGGCATAGTTGGAGACTAACACTGAATTTTCTGCAACGAAAATCATCTCCACTTATACCGTTATGTCATATGCACTTTTGAGAAAGATTTGGCAAACAACATCAGAAATGTATGTTATTGGCTTATTTGTAATTGTCAGCTACTATTTGGATTTATTATGCAATCAAGCGTATCTGTTGGTGAGATTGGCAGAAGTATCCTGGTTGTGCTAGTCAAGTGTTGTTTTGTAAGATGTAAATGCTAAGGGCAACTGGGGATGGGTACAAAGGAAGTGATTTTTTATAACAGAATTTTACTTTTATAACCACTGTTTGATCTACACTTCACTCATAATTATTTAAAAATAAATTGTTCAGTGGGTCAGTTTAAACCCAGGAATTACTGGCATTCAACTTTTTTCTTAAGGAGGGAGGTTTTATGAAGTGGCACGTTTTTAAAAGGTAGTCTCTAAAGTCCTATTATGAGTCTGTCCTCAATCATGTTCCCAAGAGTGGATATTGAGTGTGTCCTCAAAAGTCATCCTAAATAAGTAAGCCAAAATACAAAAAAAAAAAAAAAGAAAAAAGGTAAGCTAAAAATATGTGTGGTCCGTGTGCTACTTTTGTTCCTCACTTTCAAACTTTGTAAATTTTTCTGTAATACAAATTTATCAGTAGATAGAAATATTACACCTGTCTGGTTGAGAAATATATTTTAAATTCATCTTTGGATAGATTGTGTTCATTCAGCATAAGAACATAATCGGGAAACAGTTTTAGAAAATGTATGTTCCGGGTCCGGCGGTCCCGTTGCGGCTCACTTGGGGAGTGAATCATCGGACGGAAGATCTTCCTCTCTGTCTCTCCTCCTCTATGTATATCTGGCTGTAATAAAATGAATAAATCTTTAAAAAAAAAAAAAAAGAAAATGTATGTTCCTGCTGAGCTTACAGACGAGTGTCCCAAAGAGCAAGTGTTAATAATAAAACGGCTTTATTGATAGTTTAAAAGATATTTACATAAATATTCAGGATGGAGGAAGATAGTTTGCAATTTTAAATGGGATGTACACGTAAGTCTGTTTCTCTCTCTCTCTTTCTCTTTACAATTTTTAAAAAGAATATTAACAGGGATGACATTGGAATTAAAACTGCACTGTTACCAATACTTAAGCTTCCCCGCCTCACATCAAAATGGATTCTCCTTTTATCACCAAGTTTATTTGATATACTCCTAAGTAGGTAATAATCACACTTTGCTCATGTGCTCAATCCTGTATCTCTATTTCAGAGCAAAGCTTTCTAGGCATTATTCTTCCTTGAACTAGCATATTAGCATATAATACCCCTTTTGACCTCTATGTAACTCAATCCAAGATTATTTTTTAAAGGATTTATTTATTTATTTGAAAAGACATATATAGAGAGAAGAGAGACAGAGGAAAGATCCTCTGTCCACTAGTTCACTCCCCAAGCGGCTACAACAGAAGGAGCTGAGCTGATCCAAAACCAATGCCAGGAGCATCTTCTGGGTCTCCCACATGGTTGCAGGGTCTCAAGGTTTTGGGCCATCCTTGACTGCTTTCCCAGGCCATAAGAGGGGAATTGGAAAGAAAGTGGAGCAGCCAGAACACAAACCTGTGCCCATATGTGATCCTAACACATGCAAGGCAAGAACTTTAACCACCGGGCTACCACACCAGGCTCCTCAATCCAAGATTTTACAGTGATTCCCATACTTAGTCCCTAAATTTTAATATTAGTTGATATTGTGCAAAGATAAATTCTAATGAGATGCATTTCATATTGAAGTCTTTTGAGAATTAAATAGCTGGTCCTCTTTTTACTTTCATCTTTTTTCTTTTTTGCTGGAAAGCTTCCCCAAACTTTCTTTTATACCTCTTGTTTTGAACATCTTTTTTTTTTTTTCGGAGTTGCAATTCTTACATTTTTAGAAGAAGTGTACTAGAAACTAGATCCACACAATTGACTGGCAGACTTAGAATTTATGCAACAGGAAGGAAATAGACTCAAGTATCTGACTCTGTTTTTGTGAATAAAGGGAATGAATAATACCATCTATTCACCCATTTTTAGAAATATTTTGAATATGTATAAAATTCTGTGACATTGCCTTGGAAATGAGACTCTGACATTAATTTACTCAGTACCTGCAAAGTATCATATTACAATGGACCACAGTTTTTAAACCCCAAACACATGGCATGTTGGCTTAATTTTCAAAGTGCTTTTAGGTTATTTTTAAACAATGTTACCTTTAATATTTGTTACCATCTTTTCCAAAACATATTCAGAAGTTAACATTAGAAACACCCGTTTATTCCATTGGGAATTTTATCTTGGCCAAACATCAATAAACAGGTTTCAGTAAAGATCAGTTAAGAAGTTTACTTAAACTTCATTCCATATTTCTGTTTTTACCCTGTTATTTTTCCAACTTTTGTTGACAACAGGAGGGAATTCATTGTAGTTCTGCTTTGGAGAACCACATTTTAGGTCTTAAGTTCCTGGGAAACACAAAATGGTGTATTCACTGCTGCTCTCATAGGTCATTATATTCACACAATTCATTTTCTCTTGGGTGAGAAGATGATGGGAGGCCAATGTCCGCAAAGGAAGACTGTGCTCCTGGATGGTGTCTTCCTTATGGACAGCAACGGTCAATTTCAAAATAACAGGAACGCTGCCTTTTAACTAATTGGTCTCCAGTTTATTAGCCCAATCTCTTCATGCTGTTGAATTCACCAACGTTTTCCATGTTTTAAGATAGATACGTACAGAGAGTCAGCATAACTACTTGGGTGGCTAATCCTCAACTTTCCAGAGCAGCATCCCTTATGAGCGATGGTTTGCGACAGGGCTGCTCCACTTCCCATTCAGCTCCCTGCTTTTGGCCTGGGAAAGTGACAGGGAATGGCCCAAGTCCTTAGGACTCTGCACCTCTGTAGAGATTCAGAAAAAGCTCAGGGCTCCTGGCTTCGGATAGGCTCAGCTGCAGCTATTGTGGGAGTGACTCGGTGGATGGAAAATCTCTCTTTTTCTCCATAAATCTGCCTTTCCAATGAAAAGAAATAAATCTTTTTTTTAAAAAAAGTAGATGCTGACACATAACAAAAGATAACAAAAATAAGGCAAAATCTTAAGCAATGAAAGAACATGAGCTAGTGAAATCAACCAAAAGTTACCATCAACACATTGAAACTCTACTGTGTGGCTGCAAAGCAAAAAGCAAAAAAGTCATCCCCTCTTGGCTTCTCTGTGTTGTGATGTAATGCTGGGTAGGCAGGTGCATTCAGAATTTTACATAGTCTTATTGGCTTCCATTGTGCAGAAACTGCTCTCATGGAAAAAGGCTATATGTAAGTCCACCTAAAAGCAAGTTTCTTCTTTTTAAAATAAGTGTTTTGGGTTTAAGGGCATTTATTGCTTGTGTTTTGCATTTGCTATTTCCTCTGCATGAACAGAACTCATAGATCTTTGCACTGAAGGATCATTTTCGTGATTCAGGTGTTTGCTAGTCTAATGGTTCTTCAGAGAACCATCTCCCTCAACATATGATACATCCTGCTGCCTTAGTTTTTTAAACTTTGATTTCAGTCTCTGATTTATCCATAGCATTTGGTTGCTCCTTTTGGTCTTGTTTTCTCCCAGTCTCTGTTTTGTCCCCCCCACACACACACACACTTTTTCCCCCTTAATTTGTCTTGTGCAGTAGTTGTTCAATGATGGTGTTAAATTAAGGAGTAAATCAGAGAAGCCACATATTAAATCCTTCCCTTCCACAAATGTCTTAGAGGAATTTATTCCTAAGGTTTTCATTTTAAATGAGATCCTGGTCTTCGCAGCTCTCGTAACTACTCTTTTCCATATGATTAGATTTTAGAATGATTTTTGTTGTTGTTGTTTTACTCTTCTGTCAATTTTTCATTTGTTCAGAGATGGACAAACTACCAAGTGATTTGAAAATTATTGATCAAGCATGTATTGGTTAGGATGTTGTTATGGAAGCTTGCAGGACTCAGCACACAAATATGAGCTCCCTTTTCCCCCCATCCTGTTCTTAAATCCAGTCCTGAGCTGTTGAGACCTAAATATACAGACATACATGTGGAAAACAGTGGCTGGAAATGTTACAGGCCTGTCTGGAATTCTCTTCAGCTGATTGTAAACAGAAAATAAAATGTTTAACAGAAACAGAATTATTGAAAAAGAACTTTGAGGAGGTAGATGTTTCATCTGTGTGGGGAGGGTTTATAGATGAGAAGTTCACTATTTTGCTTTCTCTGTAAACACTCGACAACATTCATTTGACTATTGCTTATATTCTTATGCATTTTCCTGATGAGTTTTTGTATGAAATATTTACTAAGCTTTAGACTATAATAAAATTGTTATTGCTGAAAATAATAAATACAACGTAAAGTCAGGAATAAGGGCAGTGCTGTAAGAAGCTGCAAGCCAATTTTCTATGACTGGGAAAACAACATGGTCTGAATGACAGTAGGGGTATCAGGATAACCACCATGAGAATATTCAATTATTTATTAATCCACTTGGATTCTTTATTACTATTGTTGTACACACAGAATTTCAGCCTATAACCTCATTAAATAGTGTAAAAAATATTTCCACCTGAAATTGCAGTGACTTGAATGAAAAGTAATTTATTTTCAGCAATATAGCCACAGCATGTATCTAACCAATTATCAGACAATTTAGACTCATCACTGATTTCAAGTACTTTTGGATTTGCAACAGTGGGACATTTGGGTAATGTTTTACTTCCAAGTAATAGCACAGACACAAAATGAATATCTTATTTCAGTATTTCTTTCATGAATAATAACTGGTGATTTCCCAAGCTGAATGCATTACTATGATATATATAATTAAATACTACAGTTATCTTTTCATGGATCTCATGTCTTTCAAGCTTGACAGGGACACTTGTCATATCGCAATCATGTGTTCGGAGAGTAGCTGATAACAGATGAAAATGGACAAGAGTGAAGGCTTTTTTCCTACACAAAGTAAAAGTAAGATTCCAGATCTTAACTGGCATTTTCACCAAAGCTAAGAATAATTTTAAATAATGTAATGCGGTAACCTGTTATATTACTTGTGTTATTCTTTGAGATTTGTGAAAAGGTCACTATTTTATTGACTGCAACTAGATGGTTGTTTCACCAACAGTTTTCAGCTGAGCTTCCATTCTGTGTATGGGGTGTGGCATTACGTTGTCTTTGACAGGTGCCATTTCAAGGAAATCTTCACACCTTGACTCTCACAGTACACAGCATGGGGGGTGGTTGGGTTCTGTAGCTATAATTTCCAGCAGTAAGATCACCTACCAAATGACTTGTCCATTGGATTAGAAGATTTATGTTATTTTTTAAGAACATTGTTACTCAAGGACATAATCTTATATTCAAAAGCAGTTTGGTTGGCAGTTTCACATGAACTCTTGAAAATATACCTGAAGATGACAATAATAACAATATGGATTTACAGCCAATAAGTGAATTTTCCCCCAGTTGTATTTGTGATGCTTTTTTTATTTTTTAGAAAAATTATTCTCCTGCCATCTTAAATGCATCATTTTCTCATTTTAGGACAAAATAACTCTGTGCAGATAAAGAACAATTGAGATTTAGATAGAGTTGAGAAGACTTTGGTCAGTGTTTGTCTAGATTGGTAATTGCCCAAAGCAGTCCTATCCTGTGGTAATAAGGGAGTTTCTCCAAGGTCGTTCATTCTTATGTTCACAAAGCTATTATTCTACCACCATACATTTTGTTTACACTCCCTTCCACACCCACCGCCTTAAGAAAAGGAACAGTGTAGTAAAAGGGAGAGACAACTGCTAGATGTGTTATTCATGTTCATAAGGAAAGCAGTAGGTTTCTATGAAACCCAGCATTGTTTAGATTATTCACTAGTCCTGGAAAGTTCAATGTGAAAATGGACACGATGTAGTCATAACCATTCTAGAAGCATTCTTTGTGAATAAACACGAGAGAATGGGTGTTGGACATCAGATTCTATTGTAAAGAGAGGAGAGCGTGGATGTGGGACCCCAAAAATATTTGCCACAGAACTGGGTATTTCTTATTCTTGGTCAAGTATTTCCTAGGGAAAAATGTAAAGACAACACTTAATTTCCAAAGCTTGGTTAAGAACTTGGCTGTAATAGGGCAACAGGGAAAGTCTTTGGGTGGCAAAAGTGATCAATCATTGGAGAGGAGTTGGACAGGTCAATAAATACCACATACTGGCAAGCTGACATTGACGCATGAAGCAATCACATATTCTAGCATCCTCGAGTGCTGTCATGTAGGTTGATGGGAAACAAAGGCATCATCTGATATATTCATTAGTTTGGAATTAGTATAAGTAACCTGAGCTACCACTGTTCATTGTTGATACCGGAAGTGCTGAGATGGGCCTGAAATCTCTAAATCTCTAGTTTGGTTGACTGTCCTTATAATAAACAGTATCTATCTATCTATCTATCTACCTACCTACCTACCTATGTACTTACCTACCTACGTACCTATCTATCTTTATTATTTTTCATTGAATGGTGATTTGAGTGAGTTAGCAATCCTAAGTTTTTGTAACAGACAGTGGGATAGCAGGGACAGATATGACTATTAGATACTTCAATGTCAAAAATAAGAATAAGTGACATAGCAGAAGGAGCATGGACGCAATACAGGAAATGGACGATGGACAAAGGAACTCATGTTATCTCTGAGACATTTCTTTTTTGATTATTTTTATTAAAGTATGTCATTTGAAAACTGCATGCATTTTACAAGACAGATGACTCACCCTACCCTCCCTCCCAACCATGTTCTCACTCATCTTCCTCCTTTTTTTCTTTCTTTACAATAACATATTTTAGGTTGACTTCACAGTCACAAGCTCAACATTGCATTGGCTGAAGAATTCAACAAATAGCAAGTGGGGAAAAAATGCAGTTCTTTCTGAATATAGAATGGATACAATCAAATCTCAAATGCCAATTTTGCTCCAATATATTGCATTTCTGTACTCTGTGTTACTTTCCACAGACTACGGAAGACACATTTTAGTTATCCTTTGGGGACTGGCTTGGTGTAACACTTTCAGTTGCATCCATGTTTTTGGTAAGAGACAAGATCTCCTTCTTTTTATGGCCAAGTAATATTGCACAGGGTGTATGTAACATGTTTTCTTTATCCAGTCATCAACAGCTACACTTAGCGATTATGAATTGAACCATTATAAACATGGGAGTACAGAAAACTGTCTGGTGCTGGCTCGTTTCATGTCATTCTCAGGTGTGGGATAGCTGACTCACATGGTAGGTCTATTTTTAGGTTTCTGAGAAATCCCCAAACTGTCTTCCATAACGGAAGCACTAGTTTAAATTCCCACTGAGAATGAATGGGGATACCTCTTCACTAAAATCCTCGCACCATTTGTTGCTTTATGATTTGTGCATGATAGCTACCCTCACTATGGTCTTTATTTGCGTTTCCCTGATGATTAGTGATAATTAGCATTTTTAAAAATTTATCTGTTGGACATTTGAATTTTAGTCTTTAAAAAATCCCTGCTCATATTCTTTCTCCATTTTATGACACTATGAGGTTGTTACTGAGTTTCTTGACCTCGTTATAGGCTGTAGATATTAATCCTTTAACAGTAGCAGTGTGTGCAAATGTTTTTCTCCCATTCTGTTGGTTACCTCTTCCTTTTGTTGATCATTTCCTTTATAATGCAGAAGCTTCCTACTTTCATAGAAACCATTTGTTTTTGCTTTAAAAGCTCATGTTTGTAGGGTCTTTTCTGCCTTTTCCATGCCTCTCAGAATTTACCAGATGTTTTTCTCTAGTAATTTGTGACATCCAGTCTGAGATTTAGACTAGAGATTATTTTCGCATAAGTTGTAAGGTATATATTTTGTTTCATACTTCTGTGTGTGAAGATGCAGTGTTCCCAGCACCATTTGTTGAAGAAATTGAACTCTCCAGGGACTGATATTTATCTGGTTTGTAAAAAATTAGTTGTGTATAAATGCATGGATTAATTTCTGGGATTTTTATTCTCTTCCATGGGTCTTCACAACTATGCAACAGTGCTAAACTGTTTTATTTCTGCCCCGTAGTATTTCCTGAAATATATTGTGAATACTTCTGGTTTTGTTTTTTGGTTTTTGGTTTTTTTTTTTAAGATTGCTTTGGCTACTTGGGCTATCTGGTATATATCCATATGAATTTAGCATAATTCATATTAAATCTAAGCATATTTTTGGTACTTAGGTCACATTCAACTTCAAAAATGCTTTGAGTAGTACAGATATTTTGATAACATTAATTACTGTGTCTTAATTTTTCTTTACTATTTGGTAATTTTTATCATAGATTTTTCATATCCTTTGTTCAATTTGTTCCAAATATTTGTGATTTTTTTTTTTTGTAGCTATTGTGACTGGGGCTGATCTTACAAGTACTTTCTCAGCTGTAGCTTTGTGTATACAGAGGCTATTGACATTGTGAGCTGATTTTATATCCTGCAACTTTGCCAGTCTAGCTTATGAATTCCAACAGTTTCAGAGTAGAATCTTCTGGTTCCCCTATATATAGAATCGTATCATCTGCAAACAGGGGTAAATTGACTTCTTCATTCTCAATTTGAATCTCTTTGATTTCTTTCTCTTGCCCAATGGCTCTGAATAAAACTTGCTGGACTATGTTGAAAGATAGTGGTAACAGTGGCCACCGTATCTTTTCAAATTTTTAATGAAAGTTCTTCCAAGTTCCCCCCACATTCAATATTACACTAGCTACATGTTGGTCATATATTGCTTTGTGATGAGTAATGTTCCTTCTATACTCAATTTATGTAAGCTTATTATCATGAAAGTATGTTGTATTTCATCAAATGCTTTTATTGAATGCATTGAAATAGTAACAGGGTATTTTATTCCTCAGCAAGTTAGTCATACTTATCCATTTGTGTGTCAACCCTCACTGCATAGTAAGGATAAATCCCACTTGGTCCGGGAGACTGACCTCTCCAATGTGTTGCTGAATTTGACTAGCTGGTATTTTGTTGGGGATTATTTTGAGTATGTCCGTCATGGATATTATCCTATAGTTCTCATCCTATGTTGTATCTTTTTCTGGTTTTGGAGTTAATGTGACACTGGCTTCATAGAAGGAGTTAGGATTCTCTCATTTTAAATTGGTTTAAGAATTGAAATTTATTCTTGAAAAGTTTGAAGTCATCCACTCTTGGGCTTCTCTTTGTTGGGAAGCTATTTGTTACTTACTTAATCTCATTGATTGATTGAATAAGGTTTTCATGACTATTTCAGGTCTTCATGAGTCAGGTTGATAACTTGTCTGTTTATAAATCTCTATTTCTTTATGATTTTTTAATTCCTTGGAATATAGTTTACAGCAATTTCTAGTGGTTATTTCTCTGATGTCATAACATTTTCTAAGCTCCGAATTTATTTACGAGATTATCATCTTTTTTCTTTTTGGTCAGTTGTGCCAATAGTGTTTATAATTTGGTTTATTTTTTTCAAAATACCAGCTCTTTATTTCACTGACATTTTATATATATTTCTGGTCTCATTTTTGTTTATTCTTTAATCCTAATTATTTCTTTTCTCCTTCTGATTTGGGTTTTAGATTTTTTTTTAAGACCTTTCAGGTGTGCTACTGTATCATTTATTTGATACCTTTTCATTTTCTTGACATAGGCACTAATTTCTAATGAATTCAGTCTTAAAACTACTTGAAACTCTTTAGCTGTATTCTATAAATTTTGCTACATTTTGGTGTCATGTGTTCTCATGTGCTTCGATTTCCTGTCTCTTGTATTCTGTGACACACTGTTCATTTGGGAACATACTGTTCAGCCCCACTTGTCTGCATGTTTTATAGAGTTTCTTAGGTTATTAGTTGCTAGCTTTATTCCATTTTTGGTCAGAAAACATACATGTTATGATTTTGAATGTGTTAATGCTTTCTTTATGGCATAGTGTATGGTCTATTCTAGAAAGTTCCATCACTGATGAAAAACTATTTGCTCTGTTGCTGTGAGATAAAAATGTTCCATAAATATTAAATAGACTTTACTCATGTGTGGATTAGCTCTGTTGTTTCTTTGTTGCTTTTGTGTGTGTGTGTTTCAAGTTGATCTGCCAGTTCATGAATGGGGAGTGTTGAGGTTCCATCTCTTTTTAGAATCATTACTATTTGTTTTAAACAGCTGCTATCTTGATATATGGTACATATACTTTTGCTATAGTAATTTCTTCTTGTTGAATTAATCCTTTAATCACTGTATAATGCCCTTCGTTATCTCTTTTGACTACTTTTTGTATTAAAGTATGTCTTATGGGCCCAACTTGGTAGCCTAGTAGCTAAAGTCCTCACCTTGCACATGCCAGGACCCCATATGAGTGGGGGTTCTAACCCCACCTCCCTGCCTCCCATCCAGTTCCCTGCTTGTGGACTGGGAAAGCAGTTGAGGACGGCCCAAGGCCTTGGGACCCTGCACCCACATGGGAGACCTGGAGGATGCTCTAGGCTCCTGGCTTCTTATGGGGCTTAGCTCCGACCATCTCAGCTGGTTGGAGAGTGAATCAACAAACAGAAGATCTTTCTCTCTGCTTCTCCTCCTCTCTGTATATCTGGCTTCCAATGAAAATAAATAAATAAAAAAATTATGTTTTATGAGATAGTTCTTCTTAATTTTGTTATTTTCCTGATACAAAATTTGCAAAGAAAGTCACATTGTGAAGCATTGCAGATTAGCATCACGAGGCATGAATTTGGAGAGAATGTAATTAATACTTCTCATCCTATAGGACCTTCCAATCCTTTGAACTTTTGTAGGAGCACTCACTTACCCAAAGTATCAAAATTTATGAAAGAGTGCAGTTATGAGTCATATGAAACTGTTCAAAACATGTCCTGCTCCAAGTATCTCCTTGGATGTTGCAGACACTGTGTGGCAGCATACAGTAGGAGATATCACATCCTGAGAAACAGGTGATTTAATAACGTTCTAGAGAGTTCATGTGATTAGACCATTTGGCAATTGAATAGCTAACCCAAAACACAACTTCATGCTTTGCAGCCCCCAAATTTCAGAATTACTTTTTTCCACTTCTTTTCTGCTTGTATTCATCTTGATTTCAGACATGACTGTATATGACTGTATTTTTGGTATTTTTCTGTCTGGACTTTTGGTTCATACATTATTTTCCAGAAGATTTGATCTGTAGTAGGGCATTATAAAAACACAACTTATGGAAGTTAAAAATAAAACTTAAGGAAAATTCAAAACTGGTTTTCATAAATGTTTTACTTCATAGACTGTTGGTTTTCCGTTTTCCAACTCTTCCCTGTCAGATCAAATACTTTTCATGCTGTGATCTATTAAACAAATGAGATACTTGTAACATTAATACAGAAACCAGGCAACTTCATTGCTTTCATAGGAAAATACAGAGTATATTTCTTCTAATCATCTAAAAGCAGATATTTGGCCTACTATTTCTCAGACATCACCTACATTCAATAGGTATACATTTCTTTATCCACCAGTTGGGAAATATCAGATTTTTGTTTTCCAATTTGAATTATTGGGAAAAAAATTATGCCTTGAAAAGCCGCCAAACTCTTGAGTCAGTATTCCAATTAACAGTTGACTATGAAAATATCAAACAAAGCCGAAATATTAAGGAGTTGTGATTAGGGCTGGAAAAAAGATTTTTTTTTAGTCTGCTATGTAAACCTTATCCCTGAATAGGCTGAAAATCCAGTGTTAAGTTCATGTACTTGAATCTCAGAGAATGATACTTTGATCCAAGGATTTCTCCCTTGATGCTTTAGAGTATCAAGCTGAAAAAATATTATTAAATGAACAAATAGATGTCGATGCTGTAAGGTTTTTCTAAACATTAGTTCTCAAAAGAGGACTTAGATAAGTCTATTAGGCAAGAAAATATAAAACTCATCCTCTTATAACTTGCTAGTGGTTTGTGTAATTTCCCCATTTGTCTAGTTATTCATCTATTCTTTTCATCCTTATGAAACAAATATAACTGCACATGGAAACAGGAGCCGGACATTACACAAATATAAATGATAATTTAGAAGGTAGTTACAGTGATAAAGAATACGACCTAGTGTAGTACAATATATGTCCTACATTTAATATGTGCATTAGATCTACCTGCATATATGTGCACACATGCTTTTTGTGTGATATATCTGACAAACACATGTATATGCATTTGCCAAAGTGCCAAATAAGAGACACAACCATGGTGCCATAGAAGACTAACATGGCACAAAATAATGCCTACATGAAAGCATCAATCATTTGGCATCATGCTGTTTCACGTTCTTCCAATTCTTATTAAATAAGGCTACTTATTCAAATTAACAGATGAGTGTGAAAATGTTACTCCACTACTTCCTTTGCCTTTCTCTGTTAACAGGCTGCAGAGGTAGGGGGACCAGGCACATCAGAAAATTGATCTTTTGCTCTAGGGACGGCAATTGCAAAGCCTTGAGCAATCCTTGACCATTCTAGCACTTAGAAGAATAAGTAACTTTAAAAACCAGTGTGATTATCTTTGCTACCAAATTCTTTATCTGATGAAACTCTCTAGCAACATCATATCAAAAAAAATTCCCTGATGGAAATTTAGGTTCTCAGTGTTTGCTTCTAGTTTTGTGTGCACATATACTTGCACACAAAGATAATTATGGCATTGATCTGTGAATAAATTATAAGCAATACATATTGCACATTAGACATGTGTGACAGAACTTCAAACTGTTAGTAAAAAATGAAAATATAAAGCAACTTCTTTCAATAAAGAGCCATTTGAAAACCCTTCATACAATGGGTTTTCAAAACATTTACAAAAATATGCATTATCACAGAATATATATAGTGATTTAAAATTTTTAAACCAAAAAATGCTATTTTCAATTCCGTTTTCATCAACATTTTAAGATATCATCATGTACGACTATAATTTATTAGCAATAAAAGGCTTATAATAATAAAAATCAAGCTAACATTCTAAAACCCCTGTGTTGGCACAGCATCGCGTTAAACAACATGCAAGGAATTATGTATCTTAAGTATATTCACTTCAGTATCTGTCTAGGGTGAATATCTTAATTTTTCCCTTCATCTCTTAGCTGAGGCTTCCTACCCTGCCTCCAAGTTTTCACTATATGTTCAATTATGTATGAGCCAAAATACATGGAGTTAAATTTATTTTAAAAAACATAATGTTTATATGCATATTAAAAGCTGATATATTTGTTATAAAAGCATATCTACTTTTACTACAGATGGATTTTTCTTTGTAATTTCAATTAATAGCTCTACAATGCCATTTAAAGTACAGTGTATGATGTGCTCTTTCATTGAAAGAGCAAAGAGTAGAATAGAAAAAGCAAATTTTATTTTTAAAACATAAGATAGAGTATTGAGGGTTGGAGGAACAGTAAGCTGGTCATGAGAGCGGTTCTGAAAAGAAGGGTTGGAGAGAAGAAGCCACTGGGTATCTCAGAGCAATCAGCATGATGACAGCAGCAGTTCAGGAAATCGTCCAAAGAAGGCAGCTTTATAGATGCATTTAGGGCATGGCAAGAGGCGAATGGTCACTGCAGTTAAATGAGAGTGCACCCCATGGAGACCAGTAGGAAATGAATTCTTGGAAATTTAGACATATGTGGGCTACCGTAATAAATCGGAGGACTTACTGCAAGGTTTAGGGAATTTTAGCAAGTCATTGCAGTGAGACACACTGGACATACAGTGTGAGAAAAAGAGTCCAAATTTGCATGTGTTTGAATCTCTATATACAATGATTTCTTTAGTTGTACTGAGCAAGTGGTTCAGAATGCCTGGGGTAGAACAAGTCTTGGGGTATGTCTGAGGTTCAGCCATGGTCATGCTAGTTTTGAAATGCCATGTGTGTACACTTCATGTGTAATTATAGATAATTGAAGCATTTTGTTGGATGAATTCAGATGAGAGTTTTGTATTTTTTGTGCTGGAGATAAGGGTGTTAGTAATGTCGGTAAAGCAAGAAATCATTTAATTTACCCATATTAGAGTATATCTGCCCTATTTCCCCTGTATAACATCTGAAGTTATTTGTTTGCAACAATTTAAATCTTTATCATTTACTACTGTATCACTTGCAATGAATGATAAGAACATTCACAAATATGGTGGCAACTATGCATTCAAAACATGGTAGATCATGTTTTGATATTCTTCTATATAGAATTAAAATCAACAACCCAGGAATCCTGCATCAGCCTATGTAAAGACAAAAATAGGAAATAGGCAATGTTAGCCTGGGATTTGGGGAACTAATTGATGACATCTCTAGGACACATTTTCTAAAGGAATTTAAAATATAAAAGCCACACAAGAGCTAAGATCCAGGCACTACAATCACTTCAAATGATGCCTGTATGTATATGGTGTAAGTCTTCATGATGTATGTGACTTGAGTGCTTTAGCTGAATTCATTTTTTTAAACTGCCACATAAGTTTTTCCACCGTTAATGAGTAAATATCTGTAAAAGAATATTCACATATTAAGATTTCTTTCTGCTCATTTTCAAGTGTTTTCAGATGTATTTGGTTTAGTCTTCCTGTTGGCCTAGAGTTTCTCTCTTTTTCTTGTTTTTGATAAATTTCAAACAGTGAAGGCAGAGGAACATAGACCCAGTGTTATGTAAATATTGATGATATCAAACTGCCTTGTGTAGACTACTGTTTCTCAGACTCTGCACTTTGGACAACCATCACCTAGGATCCTTGTGAAACATCTGAGTTTCCCATCTGCACGGAACCAGATGGTGCAGTAGTTGTGAAACTGGAAGGAGAATCTTTACATACTGAAATCTGTGATTATCTTCACATTTTGCAAGCCCCTATGTGAGCATTTTTATGTTTTACAAAATACGTATCTTTTCAATAGTTATCTAAATACAGTAACGTGGCAATGACTATTGCCCTCCAATATACAGATGCCAAAAACGGACTCAAATGGTTAAATGATTTTGTGGAAAAGTCAAAATTTCAACACAGATGTTCCATTTTTATTCAGAAGGCAGCATGACCCAACAGAACCACCAAAACAAATGGTAGTGCTTTAGCTAGCTTTTGTATTTCTCACCCATTTGTAAAATATGTGCCCTTAGACACTGTGTGTACACTTTCCGCTTTTTAAGTATTTTTACTTTATTTGAGGGGAGAGGTCCTTAAGCAAACGTGTGTATTAAGAGCAAGCAGTGTGCTAAGAAGGAGCTCCCAAGAATAAACCATAAGGGCTGAGGGGAGGAGAGTTTGGAAGTAAAAGGAGTCAAATAAGGCCGTGATTACAGAAGATGTCTAAGCATCAACTTGACCCCCACAAGAGACCCTGAGATGTAAATTATAGATGAGTTTGTCCTAACTCAAACAAACAAGTTTAGCTAGACTCTGTGTTCTGTTCATTGACTCTGAACTATCCCTGGAGAGACATAAAAACCAAGTATTTCTGGTTCTCTATGCCAGTCAGCCAAGTACCTTCAGTAGCACATGGGCAGGCTGCCAAAGATTCACAGGTGCAGGCTGTGAAGAGAGCAAGATGCTGGGCAAATAATGGATTAAAGTCAACATGTTTTTTTTTTTAAATATTGCAGATTCTAGAACCAGAAGTACAGTTTGTTAGTAATTAGGCCTACAGTCTATCATGTTACTTCTTTCAACTAATTTATCAGTGTAAAAAATTACCAGTAACCTCTGCCCTATATTCTTGAAGATTTCTTAATAGGACCAAAGAGTTTGACAAATATTACACAATATTTTATTTTAAAGAAAATCATAAGCTGTCTCATACCAAGACTTAACTTTCATTTAATTATTTGAAAGGCAGAGTTGTGGGAGGCACAAAAGAAGAGACAAACAGATGGAGGGAAGGAGGGGGAAAGGAAGACAGTTGAGACACACAGAGATCTTCTGGCCTCGGTTCGTCCCCCAAGTGGTCACCATGGAAAGAAGTGGGCCAAGCAGCAGCTGGGAGTCTGACACTCTTAGCTCTTCCATGTGGGCAGCTGGAGCCCATTTACTTGGACCATGGTCACTTGCAGGCACATTGGCAGGAAGCAGCCAGGACTCAGATGGTACCCATATGAGATACTGATGTCATTAGCTACACAGTACCCCCATGGGGGTCTTTGTTATTCTTCCTAAGATCGTGCAACTTTGTGAAAATACCATGACACAAATGGAACCCTGGCTAATCACAGGCTGACTCTACTAGATGCAAACTTTACTTTTTATATCAAATGCCTCATTTTTAAAGACCTAGGCTCATTAGTTTTTTTTTTTAAACTTGTGCTTTAAACATTTCTTTATTTCCTTAATTTTTAAGTTACTACACAAGATACCAAGATACCTCCATGGAACTATGTTCAAAAAATACCGCAGAGACACAGTGAAAGCTTCCTCCCACCCAGAGGGTTATTTTTATGATCTTGTCTTGAACAGATTGGAAGGAATCCACTTTTCAAGCTGATGAAATATTATTTTATGAATTTTGGTTGCATAGGTAGAATTTTCATTTCAAGTGGTAGCATTCTTTGGAAGAATGCCAGTTTTGGAAAAATGAGTACATACTAAAAATACTTGGATCCTCCCCTGTTTCTGTCTTTTTTATTTATATAAAGGGAATAAATTTCATGTATTTAATAGATGCAAATTGGGAAGCACAGTGAAACCACCAATCCCTCTCCATTGCAAGGTAAATAGGGATTGCTCACACTTTCATTTTGATTTATAAGAGTGCACCTTCATTTGCCAAAAAGATACATCTGATAGAAATGAACACACACCCACCGGATGTCCCAGTGCAGGAAGTGTAATTGAATGGCTGAAATCCACTAGTGAGTGACACTTGCGAAGGGCTGCTCCTAGCTGGTAACAGTGTGGTAGAGGTCATGAGTAGGGCCATTCCTGAAAGCTGTCAGACTCTACTGATGGGCATTTTAAAAGGTTTCTGGTTTTCTAGTTGTTTCGATCCTTCCTATGCTATTTAAGTTGTCGTTCTTTCACATTTTATTTATTTGAAAGAGAGACAAATTCAGAGAGATGTGGTAGCCGCTAGTTCATTCTCCAAGTACCTACAACACTCGGTGCTGAGCAGAGCTAAGACAGGATCTGGAAGCCTAATTCAGTGTGTGTGTCAGTGACCCAAGTGCTTGAGCCATCGCTTCTTTATTCCGAGAGTGTGAATTAGCGGGATGCTGGAATAAGAAGCAGAGTCCGAATTTAATACAGGTTTTCTGAAATATTTTCCTGGTATCCTCAAGGCTGTGACCAGTGTTTCAGTGTTGAATGGTCTTAAGGAATCCAGTGGGTCAATTGTTTCTATCAAGTATACACCACGACTTTCGTAGTAAAAGATTTCCTACTGACAGTGTGTCCTAGTTCAGGGGTTGGTTATGTTGTGGTGTTCAGGTGATTTGGTTCCAACATTATTAGTCAAGATAACAGGACTTCATAGAATATGAATATGATTGGGGGTCTAAACAGACTAGTGTATAGTTGGTGCTGATGCACAAACTGAGTAACACTGGGAAATTTCAAGTTTCTGAAATTTAGTGATTTTATTTACTAAATATTTGAATATTATTTATTAATGACACATTATACATATTATCAAGTACCATGTTTTAATACTTGTATTTATTGTGTTTGCATAGTTATAACATGTATGTATATGCATGTATATATTTTGAGATACATTTGTATCTCCTCAAATAATTAATATTACTCTGTAAACACTAAGTGTTCTTCAAGAGAAATATACAATACAATGTTATTATTGATAGTCATGCTATTATAAAATATAACATCAGAATGCCCTACTCTTGTTTAAACACAGCTCAGTACTATATCTCTGATTTCCCCATTTTCCCATTCTGATCTCTGGTAACCATCATTATTGTCATGACTTAAGAGTTTAGATGTGACATAAAATGAGATCTTGAAATTCTTATCTCCTGTTTCTGACTTATTTTACAAGATCCAATACAGTTTCATTCAAAGTGAAAATGGCAGGATTTCCTGGAAGCATGATGTTTGATCTGTATATGGGCTATGCATTTTCCTTATCCATTTATCAATTCAGACTTAATCAGGATCCACTACTCTTTGCAATTGTGAATTGCGCTACAACACAAGGCCTCTTCCACCTGGTGATTTCCTTACCCAGCAGTGGGCTTGTCAGATGGCTATGGTGGTCTGATTTTCAGTTTCTTTGACCAAAATTTCTCACGTCATTGATTGAATGCATGAGGTACATTTACTCTTCATAACCATTATAAACACAATCATTTTCTTCTTAGAAAATTCACTCTTGGTACCTAACAACAATTCTGATTTGTTGATACCTAACTGCTCTCGTTAGGAACTTCTGGTCCTATGTTGAACTTGAATGTGGCCATTCTTGTCTACCACAAGATCTTTGAGAAAAAGCCTCACTTTTGCCAAATTCAGTATGATGTTGGCTTTGCTTTGTATAGAAAGTTGATTATATTGTGGGCCATTTCTCTGTTTCTGATCTTTATGTCATGAAAGGTTATTTTTTTTCAAATGCCCCTTCTGCCAACTGTGAGTCAATTATGCGTCTGTTCTTCATTCTATCGATATGTTGAGTCACAATTTTTGACTCACATACCTTTACCCATACTTTCTTTCTTGGGATTTATCTCACTTCATCATGACAAATTATGTTTTTAATATGCTGTTAAGTCAAGGTCACTAATGTTTTCTGTGTACTTTTGTATCCATGGTTATCAAACACACTGTCTTAAAAAATTGGTGGTGGTGGTTGTTGCATCTTTGGGTTCAGTAACAGGGAATGTTGACCTTGTAAAATGAGTGTGGAAGAATTCTTATATTTCCTAATTTTTAAAATAGTTTAAGAATAACTGTTACTTCTTTAAATTCAGCAATCAAACCACCTTCTTCCTGGGTTTTTCTTTCACAGAAGACATATTATAATTGACACATTCTTACTATGTGTTACTAATCTGTTTAGGCATTCTATTTGTTCATGATTAAATCCTGATAATCCAGAAATCTTTCCATTTCTTGTAAGTTACCAATTTTATTGTCATATAATTATTCTCCAGTAGTCCTTTGTATTTCTCTAGCATTAGTTGTGATGTTTCCCTTTTCATTCCTGGTCTTTCATTTAAGTTTTCGCTTTATTTTATACTTAGGTTAAGTCTCTGTTAATTTTATTTTTCCAAGAACTTGCTGTTTGGTGTTATTTCCAGCCTTCGTAAGTCTGGTTGGTTGGTGACTGGTCCAAAAATGTTAAGTAAACTGTTCATATTCTCCAAGGCTGTGAGAGCTCTTCTGTTTCTGCACTAGTTGGCACCTTTGGTTGAAATTTACCACTAGCCTCATATTTGTGTGCTATTGCTGTTTCAGCCACTGCGCACACAAATCCCAGACCTGGCCCTAATTCGCAATGATAGGCTTTTCAGAATGAAATGGAGGCTGACTTTGTTGGCACAGCGTGTTAAGCTGCCGTGTGCAACGCTTCTGCCCGGCATGAACACAGGGTCCACAGCCTCCTACTTCTCTTTTGGTCCAGCTCCCTGCTAATGCATGAAGGAAAGCACCAGCATATGACACAAGTGCTTGGGTCCCACAACCACTCATGTGGGAGACCAGATGAAGCTCCCGTCTCCTGGCTTTGCCCCGGGTTAGAGCCAGAACTTATGGTGATTTTGGCAGCTAAGCAATGGATTGAAGATCCTTTTCTCCCTTGTCTCTCCCTCTCTGTCAAGCTCCCTTTCTTAAACTGTGTCTTCCAAATAAATACTTCAATCTTTTTTAAATGTTTATTTATTTTTAATTGGAAAGACAGATATACAGAGAGAAGGGGATACAGAAAAAAAGATATTTCATTATTGGCTCATGCCCAAAGTGGGCGCAAAGGCTGGAGCTAAGCTAATCTGAAGCCAGGAGCCAGGAGCCTCTTCCAGGTGTCCCAAGCAGGTGCAGGGTCCTAAGGGTTTAGGCCATCCTTGACTGCTTTCCCAGGCCACAAGAAGGGATCTGGATGGGAAGTGGAGCAACCGGGGTTAGAAGCAATGCCCATGTGGGATCCCAATACATGCAAGGCAAGGACTTTAGCCGCTAGGCTACCATGCCAGGCCCTACTTAAATCTTTAAAAGGGAGAATTTGTCCCTGTAAAAGTCATCTTACTGGTGACTTTAACCACCTGGTCCTTTAACCACCATTATCTCCAGAGCCCACAGACTGCAGAGACCAACAGAGTGGATAAGCCAAAGCCATGTGATGCTAAAGACTGGTGCGGAGATCCCATCACAGTCCAGGCCAGGGTGCAAGTCCAAACACTTGTCAGTGCCACTCAGTACCAGGACAGTTTGAAATGCTTCATATACAAGTAGTGGCCTGGGAATGAAGACATAAGGACTTGTGCCAGCCCAGAACTGAGTCCCAATATCTGCCCATGTTTGAGAAAGGGTAATGAAAGCAGTCCCTTGGCCTCCCAGGTTGGGAGTAAGCTGGATTACACCTGAGTGTCAGTCACTAAGCTTTGCAAGGAGTTGGAGATTTGTACCAGGTCTATCTAGGAGAGACTGGCACTAATACACACCAAAATGAAGTCTGTTGTACTTGGACTTAAAGTTTCATTCTCTCACTATAAACAAACTTTTAATAAAACATGCTTTTAAATTTAAACCAAACCTTGAAATGACAAACACATCATTTTCACAAAATGTTACTATCACTTCTTCACTTCAGCATCTCCTTAATTTTACTATATTTGTATTTGAGATTCAAAACAGAGATCTCCCTTGCTCTAATACGTTTAGTCAGTTGCCTCTTTGCTATTGTCCGAATCCTTGGACGATGAGCTGCATGGGGTAGATATCCTCTTGTTTTTGTTTCCTATGATGTGCTTTCTGGCCAGCACAGGCTGGGAAATATGGTTCTTGATCCACATTGGGAGTGGAGTGAAGAGAAAAGGATGGAATATCTTTATCATCAAGGAGTATATACGGCAAATCAAAGGATCTAAGTAAACCATAATTGTGAATACAGACGTTGGAATGACATTACTGGTCTGAATCCTTCACAGCACTTTCTGGGAGGCAAAAATTAATGCAGTTTAAACTACATAGGTATCAGACAATTAGAGTCACATGCACTCTGCCAGAACCTCAGCAACCCCATCAGAGATAACATCTCCGTGCTTTTCATGAGTTTCCTCCCCGAGACCCCACCTGCCATCAAAGTAGTAGTATGGGCCCTCATATTTATTTCAGTGATAGTAATATTGTTCCCTATTGTCTTAGATCTCCTCTGTTAGACTGCCTTCAAATCTCTGGTTTGTTATTTTACTAACTTGAGTGAGAGGCACTCACACTTTGCAAGTAAATTTTATACCAAATAATCCCCAAAAGTTACTAGATCTAACAGAAGTTAAAAAAAAAAATAAAAAAGAAGTTACATGGAAATGTTCAGTTTGATAAAATTTTCTCATGTTGTTGTGAACCCCCTTGGAATAACAATAGCGTTGGTCACTAAGGATATTCCCTCCAGGGGTGGCGCTTTGAGTGAGAATGGGCATTTGAATGTAACTATGTTATAAAATCTTGGCTTTAAAATATGTGTTAATGCTTTGCAATATAGGAAATCATCTTTTTATTATGTTCGTCATTAAACAAAAAATATTCCCAGCTTGAATTCTAGAAACTACTGACCTATAACGCTAAGTAGTCTGCCAAGTAGAAAATGTAGTCTGTTTTAGCTCTTTATAAATTCAGATCTTTCTCATTTCCTGGAAGACAGATTGAATTGAAAAGTGCCACCTCTTATGAGCATCACAGCTATAAAAGGACAGTTGGCTGGGTGATCACATTGTGCTTAGCTGGTGGCAAGGGCACACACAGTTTTCAGCATCCTAGTGCACCAATAATGAGGACAGTGTTTCATTTCCACACTGAAATTGTATTAAAAAATTATACAGAATCAAGCCAGTTTTTGTTCCTATTTCTAAAGATTATACAGTGATATTATGTGACAGTTGGACTGTGTCCCAGGCACTCAGATGCGTAATTAGCAGTATTCTAACACGTCTGTGTGTATGTTTTTGGAGGTGATCCACACCAGACTTAGTAAACTGAGTAACACAGATTATTCTCCCTTTTACAGACAGGCCACACGTACCCCATGGAAGGGTGAAATAGAACACAAAGCCAAAGGAAGGAAGAAGCCGCTTTCTATCCACTGCCCTGAAGTTGGAACAAGGTAGGTCTTCTCTTGCCTTTACACTGAGACTTTGAGTTTAGGCTACAGGCTCTGCCACTTCTTGTGCTGAATTGTGGAGTAGAAGAGTCTCATCCATGCTCCTGGGTCTCTAGCTTGCTCATTGTGGCTCTTGGGACTGCTCTGCTTTCACATTGCCATCAATTGAATCTTTGTGATGCTTCAATTACTAGGTAAATAGATCATGTTGATTCTGTTATCCTGAAGATCTCCTGACTTGGTCATTTAGAATAAGAATCCCTACCTCTATATTAATATGTTGTGCTGAACACTATTCCTATACACATGCAAGATGATTTTCATCAGTGCTTTTATATATTGCTTATTCTTTAAGGTATAAAATTGGAAGCACTTATCACACAAATTCAGTTCTAGCATTTTTTAAAAGGTTTGTTTGGTTTGTTTTGAAAGGCAGATTTTCCAGGAGAGAGAGACAAAGAGAAAGAGAGATCTCCCAGCTGCTGGTTTACTTCCCAACGTGACTCAAGGACGATAATTGATTGAGTCCAAAGCCAGGAGCATTTTCTGGGTCTCCACACAGGAGCAGGGCCTTCAGACCACTGCTTTCCAGATAATAAGAATAGAGGCTGGATAAGAAGTGGAGCTTCTGGGATACAAACCAGCACCCATATGGCATGCTTACACCACAGGCAGAGGAGTAGCCAGCTGTAATACCACGCTGGCCCCTAGTGTTGTTTCAGTCTGATCCGTTAAAACATGTACATTTCCTCATATGGTAGAGGATGAAAGACCCTTCATCCTTTGAGGACTTGAACACATTTGGTCAAAGGACATCTTTACTTCAAACTAGATTTGAGTTTTATATTACTAGAGTAATCGGGCTCCTGGTTGCTACTCGCCCCTTCTTCGTCTGTTCTGAGATGCTTTTTGCCCTCATGTGGTCACGGATGTTGTTCCTGAAAATGCTTCTCTTAGAGTTTCACAGCACCAGATGCTCTCAGCTTTCTTCTACACGAGGGTTCCTAGTGCCATCCAGTAACAAGGCACCACCAGGACGATGCAGGTCATATTTTTACAGTGTAACTTTTTGGAAATGAAGTGAACTATGAACATTGTCCAACTCTGGTGGGGGTCTATTTATTTTTAGTGTCAGATTGTTAAATCAATTTCCTAGTTTTCTACCACCTTTCCTCACTCAGCTTTTACAAAAATCTACTTTCTTGTTTACGCTTTGAATCTCTTCAATTAAACCAATTAAATTTTTTTCTGTGTCTGTAATGATCTTTCAAAGTAATTAATTTCAAACTTTCCTGCTAGTCTCTCTTAGGATAAAAATTTAAATCTTAAACACAGCCATATGGATTTCAGTATCTTCTTCCTTACATCTCTATCTTCGATATGTTCCTCTTTCCCATCTTTCCTAACGATTTTGCTTTCTTTTAGAGATAACATATTAAGTTTCATCTACTTAATATTCTCCTACTCAAATCTCCAACCCTTGTTTTTCCTTTTTCATCCCATCCTTATTCCCTAGCCTACAGAGTCCATGTAGTTTCACTTCACAGTACTTAATGTCATCAATAATTACTTTTTAATGAGATTATCTGATAGTCCGCTCCAGACTCCAGCCTTTGGTTATGTCAAATTGGTTTTTCTCTTCTCTGAACCCTAAGCACCTGGCAGGGAGCCTGTCACATAACTGGAGTTAAATATTATTTATTTATGGAATAAGAAATTTCTTAAATGAATACACAGAACTAGATTTGCTGTCAGAGTCTGAAGTTCCAATTATAAAGAAACATTACTCTGGATCACAGGATATGGAGCATGCTAAACAGTCAAAAGCTCATGAAACAAGAACACACTTAGGACTGCCTTTTCATGTGAGATGTTTGACTCTGGATATGTTATAGGACTTCCTTTTTACTGTAATATTATCTCTATAATACAAATGACAACAGTTATTTGTTTTCTGAGCTCCACATTCTATGAACTACTCTCAAGTTGACTGGGATGTAGTAAACTATGCACTTTGGTATGAATGCCTATGTAAGTTGAATTACTAAATCAGTCAGAAATGAAACCCTAGAGAAGGAAAAAGAAGAATCAGTACAATCCTCAGGAAGATAGACTTTGAAGGACCATTTCAGTCCCGTGTACTTAAGAAAAAAAACTTCAGTTTTTGCTTGATCACATATTATACATGCGACTACAACGTTAACAATTTGGTCTTGATTCTCAGCAAACATGAGGGGTACTGCATACTGCTTGTTAAATCAGCTTGGACATTTAGCCTGTCTTTTTAGAAAAATCAACCCATACAGGAGTACCTGACTTGGAATTCTGAAACTGGCTCCTGATTGTGGCTTCCTGTCAGTGGAGATCCTGGGTGGCAGGGGGGATGATGGTTTAAGCCATTGGATTCTGAAACCTGCTTGAAAGAGCTTGACTGAGTTCATAGCTTGCAGTTTCAACCTTGGTCTAGCTCTGGCCCTTGTTAGCATTTGGGGAGTGAAAACAGCAGATGTTTTGTCTTTCTTTGTCTTTTCTCAAGTAGATAGCACTTAAGAAAAACAAAAAGCAGCACGTAGGTAGGAAGAGTTAGTGTGCTGGACTCAGCCACTGCTTTTTTTTCGCACAGACACATATTTATTTGTACTCTGTATTACTTAAAACAAATCAGGGAAAATGTAATGTTTGCCTCTCTTGGACTGGCATATTTCAGTAAGCACAATGGTCTATTTACTCAGAAAAGACATGATTTTTTGTTGTTGTTATAGCTGACTAGTTTGCTTTAATGTATATCTACCACATTTTCTTTATCCAGTCATCAGTTGATGGACATCTCGGTTGATCCATACTTTAGCTGTTGTGAATTGATCTCTATAAACATGGCAGGACAGATAACTCTCCCATACTGATTTTATTTCCTTTAGATAATTTCGTAGGAGTGTGTTAGCTAGATCTAGTTTCAGGCATCTCTATACTGTCTTCCATAATTGTTTCACATTCCCACCAAGAATGGTTTATGCGACCGTTTTCCATTTTCTCCACATCTTCACCAGTTTTTATTCCTCCATTTTAACTAGGGTGTGATATAACCTAAATCTGCTTTTTAATACAAAAAATGTAGGTAGAAATGTAAAAATAAGTAACCTTCCAGTTCGTTATCTAGGAAGAATTCCTCTGTAAGCAATTCTAGCTTTTCAAAAGCTTAGGTACTGGTTCTTCCTTACTGATCGTTAGATGTTCCCATTTTATCTTCATTTTCCTGGTAAATAACTATATTATGACAATGATTCAAGCTCATGACTCTAGCAGGAAAAGCAATTACAGCCTAAGCAATGAGTGCCATTTGGGAATAAAATCCTGTGATAAACCATACTTAGGGCTAAAATAATCTGGGTTTTACATAACGCAGAGAAGAAAAAATATTTAACGAACAGTTAACATTCAACTTGGGAACAGTCTCAGAAGTATCTTCCAGCCTAAACATTGTGAAAAAGCTGGCCCATTGAGGTGCACTTCCGCCATGACGTATGCTGAGCTGAACGGGAGCATAAATGATGATGGCCCTGTGGCTTGAGTGTTTTGACTCTGAGGAAGGCAGCAGAAGAGTGTGAGAATAAAGCAGAATCTAACTTAAGTTACATCTTCTAATTGAAGAAGTTGTATTATCAGGTCATTGCCATTTCTTTAATTAAAAGCTCTTGAGATGGAAATTTCCATGTTGTAACAAGTGCTTTCAGAGTAGACTTCCAATTATAAAGGGAAAATGGATATCTGCACCTTTTAGTACAATGTTAGATCATCTTTAGGAAGGATTTGCCCTAACACATACTCGTGTACCTTTAAGCAAAATTTTGCAAATGAAATATAAAAGAAAGAATTTACAAAAATTGGGACCAACCTGAAATTAGCTTTAATCTGTTGTATATTAAAAGGCATTTTGAGAACCTGACACGGTGGCCCAAGATTTTCACCTTGCATGCACCAGGATCCCATATGGGCGCTGGTTCTAATCCCAGCAGCCCCGCTTCCCATCCAGCTCCCTGCTTGTAGCCTGGAAAAGCAGTGGAGGATGGCCCAGAGCCTTGGGATCTTGATCCATGTGGCCGACCTGGAGGAAGTTCCTGGCTTTGGATTGGTGCAGGTGCATCCATGTGGCAACTTGGGGGGTGAATCACCCGACGGAAGATCTTCCTCTCTGTCTATCCTCCTCTCTGTATATCCAACTTGGCAATGAAAATAAAATAAACCTTTTTTAAACAAATAGTTTTTGATGAAGTGATGAAGACACTGTTGGAAAACCCACATCCCATATTGCAGTGCCAGGATTTGTGCCCAGGAGTTTCTGACTCACCCATAAATGGTGTGTGCAGGATTGGGGTCCCTTGATTGTGTGAGAGACTAAAACTGCCTTCTGGGTTCCCGATGTCAGCCTGAATCAGCCTGTGGCACATTGGTGAGCAAACCTGTGGATGTGAATTCACTCTCCTCTCTCCCTTTTAAATAAATACAAGTAACTAAATGCATCTGTTTAGAGAAAGTCTTTTGAAGAAATTCTTCCTCAAAATATTCCCTTCAACGATTCTGACCCTGAGAAGGGGACAATGGACAAATGCTACAGGCAAGTTAATAGAATCTTAATGTGTTTGTTTTCATTAAGATTTATTTGGTTTTCTCTTAAAAGCAGATTTTACAGAGAGAAGTATGGATGGAGTGAGGTCTTTCGTCTTTGGGCTCTCTCCCCAAATGGCCACGATGGCCAGAGCTGAACCAAATCCAAAACTGGAGCCAGGAGCTTTCTTCCAGGTCTCCCTTATGGGTACGGGGTCCAAGGACAAGAACCATCCTCTGCTGCGTTCCCAGGTCACAAAGAGCTGGATGACAAGTGGAGCAGCCAGGACACAAGCTGGCACCCAGGTGATACTGTTGCCACAGGTGGAAGATAAGCCTGCCAGGTTTTTGTGTTTGTTTTAGAGCGAAAGCACTTGTGTTTCCCACATTTAAAATTAAGAATGTGTAGGGAAAATTAAAACATTTGTGTATACTTGATAGGGATGGAAAATATATATGTGAGCATATTTGTGTCTTTTATGAAGAAAATAAAGCAAAGGAAATTGGGGGAAGAAGAAACTGCAAAGCACAAGTTTTAATCTTAAAAATCACCAAGCTCTGCTCCCTGAAAATTAAAATGTGTAGGAGGAAGTGCCAACCTCTGATGCTCTTGAGCAGTCACACCCCTTCCTCCAGCTTGTGGAAGTGCTTTTAGTCCTGTTTTCAGTCAGCAAAACTATTTGAAAATAGAACTTTGCTTTTTTTCTCTTGACCCCCTCAATGTGCATGCCTGCCAACGTAAATAATTTAGCAGTTCTTCTGATGTGATTGCTTGTCTTAGGGAAAAAAAGAGAGAAATTTGTTGTTTCGAGGAAAGTCTCTCTAACTTTCAAAGCTTCCCAGATGTGCTTAGGGGCAGTTCTTTGAAGCCTGTGTGCTGTTTACTTCTGTTTTCAGCAAATCTCAAGAGCTTTCTAGATACCACATTCTACTCGACAAGTACCAGCAAACTGACTTGGGTGATCACTAGCAGTCACCCTAGCTTTAATAATGAATCATGGACCTAGAGCAATAGCTTAGTGGCTAAATCCTCACCTTGCATATGGGCTTTGGTTCACATCCCAGCTGCTCCACTTCCCATCCAGCTCTCTGCTTGTGGCCTGAGAAAGCAGTCGAGGATGGCCCAGGTCCTTGGGACCCTGTGCCCATGTGGGAGACTCAGAAGGGGTCCCTGGCTTCAGATCAGCTCAGCTCTGTTGTGGCACTTAGGTGTAGACCAGCGGATGAAAGATCTTCTCTCTCCTTCTTTCTGTAAAAGTGCCTTTCCAGTAAACAAATTCTTTAAAAAAAAAAAAAAAACTAGTGAATCATCACATCTCTAAATATTTAATTAAAATGATATGTATTTAATAATTCTAAACATCATCCTATATCTTAAAGTTCAAAAGATATTTACTCTTCCTTGTTATCAATGCTATTAGGAATTATTCTTATTTTCTTTCCTAAAATTGAAATTTTGGTGAGAAACAATATGAAGTGTGTTGAATGTCCTTCGCTACCCCAATTTGAATGAAGAAAGTATTTCCGAAGCTTTACGAAGGGGGCAGAAAGTGGACGAGTGCATCAGCAGCTGGTTTCAGAAGCCTCACTTTCCTCTCCCAACTTATCTGCCTTCCTCACCTGCTTAGGTGACTCTTAATTGGAATATGAATGTCCTTTCAATATCTTCATAATTAAGGGCCAATATTTCTCATTACTTTTCTAAGATGAAAATAGAAACTAATCAGACCCAGCCCTTGCCCTCAATTAATTTAAAATTTAGTGGTAAGAGTTTGTCAATAGCAACCTGCCATACAAAGCATCCCAAATAGGACATGAGAGAAAGGAAACAGTGGCAGGAACATAAAGAGATGTGAGCGTACTGTGCCTCGGGGTTATTACAGTAAGGATGCCCTTTTTCCCTTCAACCTTGCAAGAGAACTTCACTCTCAAGCTATCCAGTAACAAGGTAGCAGGAACCAAAACATTGTCTCTTCCTCCTGTCCATGACATGAGTTTTCCTGACATCTGAAGTCCAATGGCAAGAGCCCTAACCAACAGCCAGTTTTCTTTCTTTTTTTGATACAGTTTAGTTGGCACTAGGGTTTCTCTTCCCCAACCCCCAAGTTCCCACCCTTCCACTCTGTTGTTTCTTTTAGTTACCGCTCTGACCAATCTAGGACCATTCCTGAGCAAGGAACTGAAAAGTACAGTCTCTGGGAAAACACTGTTTCTGCCCTCCATGGCATGTAGCTGCGGTGCTAATTGAACTCTGTCTTATACACAATCACTAGTTCTAAGCTACAATGTAGAGATAATGCTTAAATGTCCTACTTCTTTCTCATTTTTTTAATCTGAAGGAATAAAAAAAAACTAGGCCATGACGCTAGAGGCATGGTAGTTGACAATAAAATCATTGCCTGAATTAAATATACCCTATCTGATTAACCAGATAGCAGTTCTCGCAATAGCTGAGGAATCTGTGGCCAGTCCCCAGTCTTAGTCCTCAAGCTTTTAATTCTTCCTTCTCATGCTGGGGTTGGGGATGAAAAATCAGTGAACTATATAAATTACTCCATTATCTGTAGACAGACATTGTGACCCTAGAAGGTCAGCGAGCACAGGATTACAATTGATAGGATAATATTTGTATGAGAACAACTGGGTGGGTACCATTCGTATAGCTAAATGGATATCATTTGTATGAGGACAGTTGCGTGGAGAGCAGGTGAGAGAGAACACTTGGTGGGATAAAGGAAAAAAAAGAGTTCCAAACAAAGCTATAGAAATAGTTGATTGGTTTTGTCGATAAGCTCAATACCTCCTCCCTTATCCTGTATGATTCTTGGTGTATAAAGTCCGATGCCACTAATAAACTTCGGCTTTTGACCATCAGTCAGAGTCCACAGTGCTATTATCGGCTCCGTGCACCAAGTCTGTCGCTGCAGAACAGTGACAATTATCCATCTATTTTCCTTAAGTATATTGTTTTACTATTATTATATCTTTAAACTTGATCATAAGGCATGTGAAAACTGGCTTATTAACAATCAGACCACTAGCACATACAAGGAGATGCAATGGAAAGAATGAACTAGAGGAAAACAAAATAAGGAAATCAAAAAAATTCCTAAAACAAGACAAGTTACTCAGCTAGGAACTAGGTGCGGCTATATTCATCCTGCTCTGAATATTGCAAGAAAATAATCATAAATGGCCTCCTCATATTCTTTACACAAGGCACAGTCATTAACAGAATACTCGCATAAAGTTAATGCCACAAACCTGTTCTCCATTAGAATTAAGGAGAAATGAAAACCTGTGTATTATGCATGACCTTGTCCAAATATGTCATTTTATAGATACAGCATATCTCCAACATACTCATTTTATCTAATTAATGGCAAGGAATTGATTTGCCTACATTATTTTTTTCTTCAAGAAATCATTCCTTCATACAATATTTATTGAATCTGTGCTATCTAGCACTGGACATTTAGCTTTGTGTAGGAAAAAGCCATTAAATATTTTAATGGTTTTCTAATAACACAACACTGTAATAATTTTTAGTGTTTTCATCAAAGATAATTATAAAGTTGTGAGTTTAGAGATTCTTTTGACCTTTGGGGCAAAGGGCATCCCAAATTTTTTCGAAAGTTCTCGAAATAGCTAATGAATACTTCTTCAAGGTTTCTTTTGGCTAGACTCTTGCTTAGCTTAAATTGGTCACATTTATATAACACTGAAACTCAGAACTTTTCTATATTTTAGTGAAATATTTTCTTCATGGTACATTGAGTTTCAAAAGTAATTATTGTTCTTAGTACATTTCTCCTGCATTTATAGTGTTGGGACTTGCTGTGTAGAAATTTATACTAAGCTAGCAGTAAAAAAAAAAAAAAAAAACAGTTCTAATGCAAGTATAAATGCTGCATTAGTTAGCTATGTAACACTGACTTAGAAAATAGCTTTGATTTTTCCATAACCTCAAAAATCTTAGTAAAAGTGAGAAAATGCTAAAAATCATTTTTAGTTGTAACAGCAATGAAAATTATAATAGTAACATGGTGTGATCCGATTGTTTTCATTTTTGAATTTCTTAACTTTTCTTCCATTTTACCTATAGATTCTGTTTATATCTACCATTTTATATCTGCACTAATTGGTTGACAAACAAAACAAAATCAGCTAATAGCAGCCTAGTAGGGAAAATTTGAATAATTCAGTTACTAAAGATGAAAAACATTGGCATTAGAATTTCAATAGATAGGGCCCAGCGGCGTGGCCTAGCAGGTAAAGTCCTCGCCTTGAAAGCCCCGGGATCCCATGTGGGCGACGGTTCTAATCCCGGCAGCTCCACTTCCCATCCAGCTCCCTGCTTGTGGCCTGGGAAAGCAGTTGAGGATGGCCCAATGTATTGGGACCCTGTACCTGTGCGGGAGACCCGGAAGAGGTTCCTGGTTCCCGGCTTCGGATCGGCGTGCATCGGCCCATTGTGGCTCACTTGGGGAGTGAATCATTGGACGGAAGATCTTCCTCTCTGTCTCTCCTCCTCTGTGTATATCTGGCTGTAATAAAATGAATAAATCTTAAAAAAAAAAAGAATTTCAATAGATAAGCCAATTAGTAGCTTAGGCATTGTTTCAGGAAGAAAAGCAGCAGCCAATGTGCAGAATGAAACACTTAGAAGGCCAAAAGAAGCACAGTATTTTATTTTAAGTTATTTTGGGGATCTCTACAACTGTCCATTTTGGTTAAATCACTGTGATAATTCTGCTTTTAAGCATGCTGATGGAAGTTACAACTCTTACAACTCAGATATTTTAACTGTCTCTTGCTCGTATCATATTCTGACTTTCAAACGAGACTATTTTTTTAGACTCAGTGTTTTTTTTTTCCAGCTAATGTTTATTTATTTTTTTTAATTTTTATTTTTGATGATGATTACATAGTTCACCAAGGTGGGAAGGACTGAGGCTTAGGAGAAAGTGGGTGAAATCACTGTTTCCTTATTCTCCATTTCTTTTTGCGTTTGGGGAAGGGGAAGAGATAATGGGAGAAGCCACAACCAGCCTCCCAAATGCCCCAGTACCCAGAGCTGGAGAGCTGCCACCCAGTATCAATCCAGGGTCCATATGTTGTGAGGGTCTGAACAAGTGGTTGGAATAGTTCTGAGATGCTATCAATTTCACCAGTCCCAGGATCAGGCAACCCTGCCAGTGTCCATTGACTGATGCAGGCGAACTCAAGGCTCCACTCACCCAGATTTTTGCTGTCCTTGTTTGCTGGGGTAGTTGTCCAGTTTGCTCTATTCTCCTTCCTCTGCTGTGGTACCAAATGGGCTGCCATATTCTCCATGTGCATCAGGATCTGTGTCCACTGCTCTGCCTTTCAGACTCTTTTGTAAAGTTATTTATTTTTATTGGAAAGTCAGATATACAGAGAGGAGAGACAGAGAAGAAGATCTTCTGTCCAATGATTCACTCCCCAAATGACCGCAAGGGCCGGAGCTGAGACAATCCGAATCCAGGAGCCCAGAGCTTCTTCCGGCTCGCCCACGAGAGTGCAGGGTCCCAAGGCTTTGGGCCGTCCTCGACTGCTTTCCCAGGCCGCAGGCAGGGAGTTGAGTGAGAAGCAGGGCTGCCGGGATTAGAAGCGGTGCCCATATGGGATTACAGCGTGTGCAAGGCGAGGACTTCAGCCACTAGGCCACCATGCCGGGTCCCTAGACTCAGTTTTTAAAAGCCATAGTAAGGAGTGCATGTTGGTTTCTCATAAAACAAGTGTTCTGGATATATTCCTAGGAGTGCTATTGCTGGATCATACGGTATGTTGAATTTGAGTTGTTTGAATATTCTCCATACTGATTTCCATAGAGGCTGTACCAGCCTGCAGCCCCACCAGCAGTGGAGTAGGGTTCCCTTTTCCCCGCAACCTCGCCAACAAGTGTCGTTGGTGCTTTTATTCATGTGGGCCAGTCTTACTGGCGTTAGGTGGTACCTCATTGATGTTTTAATTTGGATTTCCCTTATTGCCAGGGAACTTGAGCATTTTTTCATATGTTTATTTGCCATTTGGGTTTGTTCCTTTGTGAAGTGTCTGCCCATTTCCCGTGCCCATTTCTTGAGTGGCTTGTTGGTTTTGACATTTTGGTTGTTTTGTAGCTCTTTGTATATTCTGGAGATTAGCCCTCTATCACCTATGTCGTGTGCGAAGATCTTCTCCCATTCTGTGGGTTGCCTTTTTACTTTGTTGATTGTTTCTCTAGCTGTACAGAAGCTTGTTAGTTTGATGAGGTCCCAATTGTTTATTTTGGTCTTGATTTCTACTGCATCTGGAGTCTTTTTTAGGAAGTGAGGGCCTACCCCTAAGTGTTCCAGTGTGTTTCCAACATTTTCTTCCAAAAGTTTGAAGGTTTCTGGATGTAGGTTTAGATCTGTTATCCATTTAGATCTGATCTTAGTGTATGGTGAGAGATGTGGATCTATTTTTTTGTTTCTGCAGGCTATCAACCAGTTGTCCCAACAGCATTTATTGAACAGACCTTCCCATTTGCCTGGGTTGTCGTTTGTCTTTTTGTCAAAGATTATTTGGCTGTATCTGTGTGGGTTTCCTTCTGGCGTTTCTATTCTGCTCCATTGATCTTCCTCTCTATCTTTGTGCCAGTACCACGCTGTTTTGATAACCACTGCCCTATAGTATGTCCAGAGGTCCGGAACTGTGATTCCCCCTGCTAACTTCCTGTTCTTCAGGATAGTTCTAGCTATCCGTGGTTTTTTGTGCTTCCAGATGAACCTTTGGATCATTGTTTCCAGTTCCATGAAGAATGTTTTGGGCAATTTGATTGGGATTGCGTTGAATGTATATATTGCTTTTGGCAGTATAGACATTTTAATGATATTGATTTTACCTATCCAGGAGCATGGGATGTTACTCCAACTTTTGAGGTCTTGTTCAATTTCTTTTTTAAGCAGTTTGTAGTTTTCTTCAAATAAGTCTTCTACATTTTTGGTTAGATTTATTCCCAGATATTTCATACTTTTCTCTGTTATTTTGAATGGTATCTTGCTGGTTAAGTCTTTTTCCATCTTGGGGCTGTTCGCATACACTATGGCTGTTGATTTTTGTTCATTAATTTTGTACCCTGCCACTCTACCAAACTCCCGTACAAGTTCTAGCAGTCTCTGTATTGAGTCTCTTGGCTCTTCTACATAAAGAATCATATCATCTGCGTATAGTGAGAGCTTGACTTCTTCGTTTCCCATTTGGGTTCCTCTGATTTCTTTTTCTTGTCTTATGGCCTCAGCGAGTACCTCTAGGACTATGTTGAATAGTAGTGGAGAAAGTGGACATCCCTGTCTTGTTCCAGATCTCACTGGGAAGGGTTCCAGCTTTTCTCCATTCAGTATGATGCTGGCGTTGGGTTTTTCATATATGGCTTTAATTATGTTGTGGATTTTTCCATCTATGCCTACCTTGGTTAGGGTTTTTAGTAGGAAGTGATGTTGGATTTTGTCGAAAGCTTTTTCTGCATCTATTGATACTATCATGTGATTCTTGTTTTTCAGTTTTTGGATGTGGTGTATCACATTTATAGATTTTCGAATGTTGAACCATCCCTGCATTCCAGGGATGAATCCTACTTGATCTGGATGAATGATCTGTCTGATGTGTTTTTGAATTCTGTTGGCTAGGATTTTGTTGAGAATCTTAGCATCAATGTTCATCAAAGAGATAGGTCTGTAGTTTTCCTTCTCTGTTAGTTCTCTGTCTGGTTTTGGGATTAAGGTAATGTTGGCTTCATAGAATGAGTTTGGAAGGGTTGCCTCTTTTTCTATTGTTTTGAAGAGTTTGTAGAGGATTGGGGTCAGCTCTGTTCGGAATGTTTTGTAGAATTCTGGAGTGAAGCCGTCTGGGCCTGGGCTTTTCCTTGTTGGGAGGTCTTTAATCACTGATTCAATCTCTACTTCAGTTATGGGTTTGTTCAGGTCGTTTGTTGCCTCTGGGCTAAGTTTTGGCAAGTGGTAGAAGTCTAAGAACTTTTCCATTTCTTGGTGATCTTCTGATTTGTTGGAGTACAGTGCTTTGTAGTAATTTCTAATTATGGCCTTAATGGATGCGGTGTCTGTTGTTATGTTGCCTTTTTCATCTTTGATGCTGGTAATTCTTGCCTTCTCTTGTTTTTTCTTTGTCAGTCGGGCCAGTGCAGTGTCTATCTTGTTTATCTTCTCAAAAAACCAGCTTTTTGATTCATTGATTTTGTGTATGGTTTTTTTTATTTCTATCTGGTTGATTTCCTCCCTTGTTTTGATGATTTCTTGTTTCCTATTGTGTGTGGGGTTCTTCTGCTGTTGTTTTTGCAGTTCCTGGAGGTGTGTGTTTAGTTCCTGTATTTGGTGCCTCTCTTGGGCCTTGACATGAGCTCCAATTGCAATGAGTTTACCCCGTAGCACTGCTTTGGCAGTGTCCCACAAATTTTGGAATGTTGTGTCAGAGTTTTCATTGGTTTCCATAAATTTTTTGATCTCATCTTTAATTTCTTCTCTGATCCATTGTTCGTTTAGTAGCATATTGTTCAGCCTCCAAGAGTTTCTGTATTTCCTGGGGCATTTTGAATTGCTGATTTCCAGCTTCATTCCGTGGTGGTCTGAGAGGGTACATGGTATGATTCCTATCTTTTTGAAGTTATTTAGGTTTGCTTTGTGTCCTATCATGTGGTCGATCCTGGAGAAGGTGCCATGCACTGCTGAAAAAAATGTATAATCTGTGGCCTTAGGGTAAAAAATTCTATAAATGTCAACCAAGTCCAGTTGTTCTATTGTTTGTATGAGTTCTGTTGTTTCTTGAGTTTTTGTTTTGTTGATCTGTCTATAGTTGTTAGTGGGGTGTTAAGATCACCCACTATTATTGTGTGCATATCTATGTCTCCCCTTAAGTCCGTGAGTAATTGCTTCACGTAGCTAGGTGCGTTTGAATTTGGTGCATATATGTTCACAATGGTAATTACTTCCTGATGGATCAGTCCCTTCACCAATATATAATGTCCTTCCCTGTCCTTTTTGATGTGTGTCAGATTGAAGTCCACATCATCTGAAATTAAGACAGCTACCCCAGCCTTTTTTTCTCGTCCATTGGCATGAAATATCTGTTTCCAACCTTTCACTTTCAGCTTCTTCGAATCTCTTCTGGTTAGATGTGTCTCTTGTAGGCAACAGATAGTTGGGTGCTGTTTGATAATCCATTCTGTTAATCTATGCCTTTTGACTGGTGAGTTCAGGCCATTTGTGTTGAGAGTTAAAATTGAGAAGTTGTGATTTTGCCCTGCCATACTTGTTTTTGTGGGTGTTGATATCTGTGTTATTGCCCTTCCTTGTGTGGACTTTAGTGGGGAGACCTTCCTGTTTGCCATCTTTGCTTATGATTCACCTCCTTTTTTTCTGGAATTAGTGCATTTCTAAGGAGATTTTGTAGAGCTGGTTTTGTGCTGGCATATTCTTCTAATTTCTCTTTGCTGTGGAAGTATTTGATTTCGTTCTCAAATACGAATGAGATCTTTGCTGGGTACAATAGTCTTGGTTGACAGTTGTTCTGATTCAGGATTTGGAAGATCTTTGTCCATTCTCTTCTTGCTTGTAAGGTCTCTTCAGAAAAGTCAGCCGTGATCCTGATTGGTTTTCCCCGGTATGTGATCTTTTCTCTGCTTCGTACTTGTCTCAGGATTCTTTCTTTGTCTTCGTTGGAGTGGAACTTGAGCACCATATGTCTGGGTGAAGATCGCTTTGGGTCATATCTGCTGGGAGTCCTCTGACCGTCCTGGATTTGAGCTGGATTCATGTTCCAAGTGTTTTGAAGGTTTTCCTGTATAATTTCGTCGAGCACCATTTGCATTCCTGATTCTTTTTCCGCTCCTTCAGGAAGGCCAATAATCCTAATATTTGATTTTCTGAGGTTGTCTTTCATTTCTTGTATGGTCTTATTGGCTTTGTTCAGACTTGTCTCCAGCTGTTTAATGAACTGGGTGTGTTCGTTTTGTGTGTCTTCCGTTTCAGAGATCCTCTCTTCTGCTGTATTTGTTCTGTTGGTTAGGCTCTCAATTTTGTGCTCTAAGTCAAGGATTTTACTTTTCATTTGTTGTATTTCTGAGGTTATGTGGTTCTTGAATTCCTTGAAGTCCTCCCAATTCTTCTCATTGTCTCTGACATATTTTAACATTATTTTTTTGAATTCCTTGTCTGGTAGATCTTCTATGTCTTCATCTCGCATCTCCGAAATAGACATTGGCTTTTGATCCTTTATTGGTAGGGTGTTGGCACTCTCATCTGGATCATTACCTTTTCTGGTATTTCTTCCCATTGTGTTAGTGTTTCTTTTTTGAGAGACCTAGGCACCAGTGTGCTGAGGGGTCTCCAAGCACTATCCTGTAGAGATCGGAGTCTGCAGGCGTGGAGTAGCAGGGTGTGGGAATTTTCAAGGCACTTTTGGTGCGTCTCCAGAACACTGGACCTCAGGGCGCCACTTCCAGGGCCCAGAGGATTCAAAGCGCACTCTCAGCTCGTCCCCTACAGGTATGCTACCACAGGGCGTGGGGGAATGAGGGCACTCTCTGTGCGCGCCCCCTGTGCGCTGGATCACAGGGCTCAGAGCAAGGGACTATAGGGCGTGGGGTGTTCCAGGTGCTCTCTGGAAGCGCCTCCTGCGCAGGCCCGCCCACCCCAGCGCTTGCAGGGGACCAACCGCCCCGGCGCTAGCAGGGAACTGCCCAGCCCAGAGGCGTGCTTGGGTTCCTGTGGGATAGCACCGCCCAGCTGAGTGCCAGACCGCAAAGGCACGGGGGAGTATCCAGTGTGCCTTTTGCCTTTCTCCCAGACACAGTTTTGGCAGTTTCAAGGCACTCGCCCTGTGTCTCTAGACGCTGGAGTCTGGGGGGGGGGGAGGGGCGGGGAGACGAGCACCAATTGTGTTCAGGCTCTGTCCATGCCCCTGGGGGGCCAACTCCCGAAGCCTCCAACCCACCACTGTCCCCACCCAACTCACTCAAACCTCAGGTTCTTGCAGTCTGCCTCTTCCTCTGGTGGGAATCCTGGCCGCCGGTGCGTCTCCCGACTGCTGCGTCCGTTGCTGGTCTCCGCGGGTCGCGATGGAGCCTGGAGGCTGTGGCTGGGGCAGGTCCCGGCGGGGGTTGGCGACCAGGGTGGGCAGATGCCGGTGGGTCCCGGTGATTCAGGGTCCTGGTGTCCGCAGCGGGGCAGGTCCTGGCGAGTCCTGCTGACCAGGGTGAGCAGATGCCAGCGGGTCCCAATCACCGCTGGTCCTCACGGCCACAGCGTCTGCGGGTCGGTCTTTGGGTGGGTTGGCGGCTTTCAGCGTCTGCACTCAGAGGTGACTCAGCAGGTCAGGAGCGGAAAGTCGTCTTCCCTGTCCTTTGCTTTGTTTTTCCCTGGTTGCTCTTCCGAGTTGCGTGGATTTTTTTGGCTCCACACTGTCCAGGGAACTTCACGTTCTTCTCCCTGTAGTTCTATGCTGCTCCACTTACGCTTTTGTCGCGTTCTAGCCCTCTCTGTCTGTGAGCTCTCTCACAGTCTTCCTCCTATGTCGGCCATCTTGCGAGTCCTCCACATCGATTTTTCACTCCCATTCTTTTTAAGATTTATTTTTATTGCAAAATCAGACATACAGAGAGGAGGAGAGACTGAAAGAAAGATCTTCTGTCCTATGATTCACTCCCCAAGTGTCTGCAATGGCAGGTGCTTTGCTGATCCGAAGCCAGGAGCCAGGAACTTCCTCCAGGTCTCCCACTCGGGTGCAGGGTCCCAAGGCTTTGGGCCATTCTCAATGGCTTTCCCAGGCCGCAAGCAGGGAGCTGGATGGGAAGCAGGGCTGCTAGGATTAGAAGCGGTGCCCATATAGGACACCAGCGCATTCAAGACAAGGACTTTAGCCGCTAGGCCACCACGCTCGGTCCCTCTCATTCTTTTCACTAGACATTTATGTACCTAATCTATAGAATAGACATGATAAGCTTTATCATAATAATATATATAGAATAGATGTAATCTGTAGAATAGACATGAACCTAATCTATAGAAGTCATTTGCATACTGATTTTGACAAATCTATTCAAAATCACTATTTTTTTGAGACTTGTTCAGAAATGAGCAAGAATGAACAATATTTATTATCCTGGATGGTAAAAACAAGCAAACAAATTCAAACTAGATTGCATGTTTTGTAGTTTTGAGGTTGTTAATCCTTTATCAGATACTTAATCTGCAAATACTTTCCCCCATTTTGTCAATTACATTTTTACTTTGCTGAGTGTTTGCTATGCGAAAGATTCGTAGCTTAATGTAATCCCATTTGTTTATGGTTATCTTTATTTCCTGTTCTCTTGGGGGCTTCAGTGCTTCCTCTATGATTTCTCCTAATAATGTGATGGTTTGGGGTCTTCTGTTTAAATCTCTGATCCATTGTGAGATGATTTTTTTGTATATGGTGTTGTAAGGGGTCTGTTGCATTCTCCTGCATGGAGACATCCAATTTTCACAATACCATTTGTTGAAAATACTGTCCATTCTCTACTGAGTTACTTCAGCTCTTTTATCAGATTAGTTAGTTCTAGAAGCACAGGTTAACTTCTGAGGCCTCAGGGCTGTTCCATTGGTTGATGTGTCCACTGTTGTGCCAGTAGCAAACCAGTCTATCTATGACTGTGTTGAAATATGCATTAAAACCATGTATTATGATGCTTCTAGCTTTGTTTTTATTATTAGGATCACGTTAGCTATGTGAGTCCATATTATTTTAGGGTCATTTTTACTCCAGATCAGAGAACATCTTTCATGTTTTGAGTGGAATATCATTGAATATCTAAGTGGTTTGGGGTAGTATGGGCATTTCAATCACATTAATTCTTCCAATTCATGAACATGGAAGAGTTTTCCATTTATAAGTGTCTTTTGTATTTCTTAATATTTTATAATTTTCTTCCTAGAAATCTTTCACGTAGTTGGTTTATCTCAAGGTATTTAGAATGTATCTATTGTGAAAGAGACTGATCTTACACATTGTTCTTCAACCAAAACAATGTTTTTATATACAAAGATTGATATTTATGTGTTGATTTTATACCTTGTCATGTTGCCAAACTTTTATTGAGTTCCAATAGTCTCTTAGTAGAGTCTTTTGGTTTGCCAATGTAAGGAGCATACAATTTTTACTTTTTTTTCACTTTACTTTTTTTTTCACTTTATAATTTGTATCCCTTTAATTTTATTTGCTTATTTATATATTTTTATTTATTTATTCTAATGGCTCTGGCTAGAACAAGACCACATTGAATAGCAGTGGTGAAAGTCAGCATCCTTGTCTAGTTCAGCTGTTACTGGAAATGCTTCTATCTTTCCTCATGGAACAGCATGTTGGCTCTGAGTTTACCATATATTGTCTTGTTTATGTTAAGATATGTCTCCTATATATTCAATTTACCTAAGCTTTTTCACTCATGAAAGGATGTTGTATTATGAAATTCTTTCTCTGCATCTTTTGAGGTAATCATATTTTTTATTTTTAATATTAATGTGTTTTATCACATTTATTGATTTGTATATGTTGAACCTTTCCTGAATATTGGGGACAAATCCCACTTGGTTTGGCTGAATAAACTTTCTCATGTGCTGTTGGATCCAATTACTAGTATTTTATTCAGGACTTTTGCATCCATATTCATCAGTGATACTGGTTTGCAGTTGTTTTTCAGAGTTGCATTATTTTCTGGTTTTGGGATTATGATGGGTCTGTCTCATGGAAGCACTTTGAGAGGGGCTCCCTATATTGTATTGTTTGAATCATTTGAGAAAAAAAAGGAATTAGTTCTTGATTAAAAGTTTGTTAGATTTGGCAATAAAACCATCTGCTCCTAGGTTATTTATGTGTATAGAGTCTTTGTTACTGATTTGATCTCCATTTTGTTTATTTCTCCATTCAGGTTTTTTAATGTCATTATCATTCGATTTGGTGCATTATATGTGCCCAGAAATCTATCTATGCCTTCTAGATTTAAATTTTATTGGCAAATAGATGTTTGTAGTATTTCTTAGCTTTTTTTTCTTATTTCTGTGACATCTAATCCACATCTCCTTTTTATCACTTTGGCTACTTGGGTCCATGTTACATCAATTTTGTATATTTTTTTAAAAACATATTTTCATTTTATTGGCCTTTTATATCATGATTCTTTGGATTAAATTTTATTGGTCTTTTGTATCATTTTTTGGATTAAATTGTATTTCTTTAATTTTTATTAGTTCTTTCCTCTTAATAATTTGGGGTTCTTATTTTTCTAGAACTTGAGCTGCATGGTTAGTTAATGCATTTGGGACCTGTCCAAGTTCTCAACGTAGGCACTAATTCCTATAAACTTTCCTCTTGAAAGTGGTTTTCCTATGGCCCTTAATTTTTGATATGCTGTTATCTTCATTTCTAGGAATTTTTAAATTTCTTTTTTATCTCTCTTATGAGCTGTTGTTCATTCAGGCACATATTCTTCAGTCTTATTCATATATTGGCATATTTTCTAGAATTTACGTTGTTAATTTTCAACTTCATTCTGGTATAGTGAGAAATGATTTTGTTTAATTTGTCGAAACCTGCTTTATCTATCCTAGAAAAAGTTTCATGTAAGATCTTATTTCTGTCCTTAACTTCCAACATAGTATAATTCTGCATAATACTGTAGTACTTTAATGCACTAAGTAAACTGGAAAATGGAAAAATACTTTTCTTTTACACACAGGATACTAAAGTCTGCCAATTCTTAGTAACTCAGTTTGTTACAGATCTCCTATCTCTTGGGCTGTCTACAAACTAACCATATTTTATAACAAGTGGAACCCAAACATACTTCAAGGAAATTATCTTGGTGTTCATGAAGTGTTTAATGGATTATATGTACTATGTATACATGTTTGTTATTATGCATCAGAGGACAGCATAATCCCAAATGTCTAACCAGTGAGCTCCAAATGCATCTGTGATTTTGATATGACCCAAAGGCCAGTGCTCAGAATTTGAATTTCAGTTGCCTTAAACTGTCTTAATGCAACATTGATACAGTAGATGACCAATGAACTTAATATCCCTTTTTGTTGACTAGAGATGGTATGTAGACAAGACTGATCTAGTGTAATAATCACATTGCTAGTGATGGGCATTTGTCATGCTTAAGATACCACTTGGGATGCTTGCACACCATAGCAGAGGTCTTGAGTTTGAGTCTGGTCTGTTTGCTATTCTAGCTTCCTGCTAATACACATCCTAGGATGTGACTCAATTAGTCAGTTCCTCACCACCCATGTGGCAGATCTGGTCTGAATTCTGAGGCTTCAAGCCAGGCCTAGCTCAACCTTGCTCAACCTTTGTTTCTTTCTCTCTCCCTTTGTTTCTTTCTCTCTCTCCCCACCCCCCCCTCTCGGTGACAGCCTTCTGAATCCTAGGTCTTATTCATTTTTGTCTGAATAGGTAAAATATATTTGAGCCTATTATATTCTTTATCAAGAACCAAGACTCTTAGGATTTGGAGAAATGCATCACAGTAATAAGTGAATTTTTATTATTTGACTTGGAAGTGAAATTAAATCTGAAAGTTTGATCATGATTGTGAGTAAATGTAAATGAACACTGTCTTTGATTACTAACCCTAGGATATTTTGCAAACTGAATTTTTAAAAAAAGATTTATTTATTTGAAAGACAAGAGCAGCTGAGAGGAAGGGAGGGATGGGGGAAAGAAAGTAGAAATAGATCGGGGAAGAGGGTGAAGGAAGAAAAAGTAGAAAGAACAATTTTCTATTGTCCATTTCATTCTCCAGAACTGAAACAGTCAGCTCTGACCCCAGCCAAAGCCAGAAGCCAGAGATTTCATCTGGGTATCCCATATTAGTGGCAGGCCCCAAGTGTTTATAGTCACCTGCTACTCTCCTAGGGATATTACCAAAAACTAGATTGGAGACAGAGCAGCCAGGATAGAACTGGCAGTCTGACATGGAATGAAAACATTGCAAGTAGAGAACTGACTTGCTGTGCCACAACATCAGCACCACAGATGGATATTAAAAGTGTCTTTGTCAACTCTGGCAGCATTTGTGATAGCATCCACTTACTTCTGGGTAACTACTCCTGAAGTGGTGTTGGGATTTTTTTCCCACCAGAAGTGTGCTTTCCATTGAAATGAGTTCTGGTGTACTTCCTTTGGGATGGGTGCAAATACCTCCTGTATGATTGGATGTCTTCTCCAGGCTCAATCCTAGAAAGGAGTTTGTCTCTACCTGTGTACACCCATTTTCACCAATTATAGCCAGCACCTTGACAACATAGAAGTGCTATGTGCTGATAATAAAACCCAGCATCCTAGAGAGGTGCAAGGACCCTCACTTATGAAATAGTGGAGATACAAATGAATGTAGATCCTCAGCTGCAAAAGAGGCCATTGTCAATTCTCCACGTCAGATTGCATGTTTCCCCAGAAGCCCTGCTTTCTACCTTCTCTGCCAAACACTGCGAAGGAATATCAGAAAGTTCACCTCTGCCAAACACTGCGAAGGAATATCAGAAAGTTCATGGAAAGTGGAATTAAAACACAATTGCTTGGGGGAGCAAAAAAACTAGAAAGCATGCATATTTTATAATACACATTTTTTTCATGCATTCTTTGAGTTCCTTCAAATATAAGCCCCTTACAAACATGAGCAACAAGTGACTGACTCCATGGCAGATGTTTAGTTCTGCTGCTCTGTCACACACACCCACACACACAAAGAAAATTGAAAGTAGTTTCACTCATCTTGTAAAAACAAAGAAACAAACAAGCATACAAAAAAATCCCTGCATCATCACTCAGTGTTGTAGATTCAAGTCCTCACTATTCCACTTCCCATTCAGCTTCCTGCTTATGCAACAAATGATGGCTCAGATACTTGGCTTAAGCCAGATGGAGTTGATGATTTCTGACTCTAGCTTGCCCCAAGTCCAGCTGTAGCAGACATTAAGGGAATGAATCAGCAGATGAAATGTTGACTACTCTTGCTTTTGCTCAGCATTTCAAGCAGGAAAATAAATAAGCATTTTAGAAATTACATTCCCTGTCAAAAATCTGTAGAGAAGCATATAAAACCATCATTTCAACGAGTTTGAGCAGGAGCCATCGGGCTACAAAAGACCTATTGTTTCTTAGGCCCTGTGAGTTACTGAAGGCAGACAAAGAGGGCAAGGGAAGATGACTACTTGAAGATTTGTAGGCTCTTTTTGTTTGTCACCAGAATAAGAGCAAAGTGATATTAATAATCAGGTCAAGAATGTCGCATGGTATTGTGACAGTATTAATGATTTCTGTGTATCCATGGATTCCACTTCCACAGATGCAACCAATTCTGGAATGAAAATATTGGAAAACGTTTGTCCTTACAGAACATGTACACCTGTTTTCCCTGTCTTTATTCCCTAAGCAATCCAATATAACAGCTTTTTATATACTGTAATCAAGCTAGAAATGGTTTAATGCATATGACATGGATACGTTACATGCAAATATTGCATCATTTTATGCTGGGGACTTGAGCATTTACAGGTTTGGGGTATCTGTGGAAAACCCTTGAGCCAATCTCCCAAAGAAACTATGGGCTGTTTGCACTAAACTTGCATATTCCTACTGCACCTGCAATTGCGGAAGACACATCCACCCCCTTGAATATTCTGTTGAATTCATTGAACAAACTATCTATGTATTCTTTATGATCTATCTTGTAGGGTGAACTCAAGTTGATGGCTAGGAAAGAACAGGATCAATATTTTTTTTCCCTTCTATTTAAGTCTCTGTTGATTGGAAGGGTGATTCCTCTTAAATAAGGTAATTAATTCTAGCCTTAGCAGCTATCCTAAGATTTCAGGACTTTGATGAGCTTGCCTCTTTGGAGGTTCTATTTTAGAAGGCAAGTTAATTAGAAGTTATTGACCAACTTTCATCTGATGCTCAAGGGAAAAATAATTTTTGAATACAGATAATTTCAAGTCCTGCCTAACAACTGTAGGTGTAACCATGAGTCATTCCAAAATCTAACTGTGTTCTTCGTTCTGCTTGCTGTGAATTTTGGTATCAGTTACTTATAATAATGCAGGTTAGTTTTTACTTCCAGAAGATCTACAGAACCAATACAACAAAGGATAACTAGGTTGAATATTCCCATGGATCGTCTGCAAAGATAAACTCTCAATAGAAGAGTTTGTGCTTAAAGTATGTAAAATAAAGAATAATTTATTCTTAATAATAATCTTAAGAATAATGCATTTTTTATTCTTATCATATTACATCATGTGTACTATGTATTCTTCCACCTAGATAAAAAAAAATAACATTTGATGAATAGGGTCAGCTCTACAATGACCATACACATTCAAATATTGTTAACATAGGTTGGACACTGAAGACATTCCTATGAATATTCTTCAAGCATTCATGTTTTAGAACAGGGAGGAACACTAGGACCAAGCTTACAGAAGCCAAGGTAGTGAGATGGTCGGAGATGCAGTAATCTGGAAACAGTAGAAAAGCCGCCTGTGGTATCAGGGAGGCCAATGATCAGAGAGATTGTCCAGGAGTAGGGAGAGGTGCATATTGTTGAATGACGCAAAGATTGGAGATCAGAATGGCTGAGGGGTGCACTTGCGGGTATTGCCAGCATGCTCGTAGACATTTTCCATCTCACACTGTGCGTAAGAGAAGTTTATCACTGACCAGGGCCAACTGATTCAACTTTTATAACACTTCTGATGAAATCCATACATTTTGAAATTAAGTTAGTTTTGAGATAATATTGAGCTATCTGTTTAAGTGGTTACTTGTTTAGTTTAATTGCAAAAAGTCTTATTTACTTTTATTATTTTCCATGCTAGTTTTATGGGGATTCCTCCCTCCCCCTCATCATCTTCCTTATTTTCATGTCCCACTATTTCCCTCCTACATTATCACGGTAGTATGGTTCTTTAGTAACAGCTGCAAATTTATCTCTCAGCTACTTATGTCTTTCATGGCACTGCGGGCATAAACAAGGTATAACATCTGGTGTCATATTGCCAAGGTATTTTTAACTGTTTCATTGGGAATCCTACTTTTATTCAGGAATAGAGATGCATGCTGGGACATATTTTCACTTCTCAGGAAGCTAGTCTCCATTATATAGTTCATTGATGACAGAATATATATGTAAACTTGAATTCCTTTCTCTCTATTTCTTCTGTACTGTGTGAAGGTTGTCTTACATCAAAGAGCACGTATATTTTTCCCTTGGGGACTGGTTTATGTCACTAAGCATAAGGTTCTGCAGTTGAGACCACTTTGTTTTGAATGGAAGGATTTCATTCTTTATAACTGCTATGTTGTATTATATAGAATAGATGTACTACTGTCTCTTTATCCAATTGTCGGTTGATTAGAATCTGGGTTTTTTTCTATATATCCACTATTGCGGATTGTGATGCTATAAAATACAGTGTTGCAGATTGTTTTCTTATATGTAGATTGTGCTGCAGAAATGTGGGTGTTCAAGATTCTTGAATATAAATCCAGAAGTTAGATTAATGCATTTTTTTAAAGATTTATTCATTTTATTACAGCCAGATATACAGAGAGGAGGAGAGACAGAGAGGAAGATCTTCCATCCGATGTTTCACTCCCCAAGTGAGCCGCAACGGGCCGATGCGCGCCGATCCGATGCCGGGAACCTGGAACCTCTTCCGGGTCTCCCACGCGGGTGCAGGGTCCCAATGCATTGGGCCGTCCTCAACTGCTTTCCCAGGCCACAAGCAGGGAGCTGGATGGGAAGTGGAGCTGCCGGGATTAGAACCGGCGCCCATATGGGATCCCGGGGCTTTCAAGGCGAGGACTTTTAGCCGCTAGGCCACGCCGCCGGGCCCGATTAATGCATTTTTAAAGATTTATTTTATTGGAAAGTCAGATATACAGAGAGGAGGAGAGGCAGAGAGGAATATCTTCCATCTGTTGATTCACTCGCCAAGTGACTGCGACAGCTGGAGCTGAGCCAATCTGAAGCCAAGATCCTGGAGCCTGGAGCCTCTTTCAGGTCTCCATAGAGGGCGCAGGATCCCAAGGCTTTGGGTCATCCTTGACTGCTTTCCCAGGCCGCAAGCAGGGAGCTGGATAGAAAGTGGGGCTGACAGGATTATACCCAGTGCCAAATGAGATGCTGGCGTGTGCAAAGGCGAGGGCATTAGGTGCGAGCCTACTGCTCTAGGCCCACATTGTTATGAAAAAGAAGAAATAATGCTAAGAAAGTATTTTTTTCCTCTGACAGTGGAGAAGCAGTAGCCTTTCCTTTCAAATGTTGTCTGTGCTGATCGGATGAGACCCAGAGTTCATATTGAGGCTTGCAAGAAATGCCACTAGAAATACATGTTGGAGCACAGTCATAGAAGGCTCTACATGGCCATCAGAAATTGTTGGAATTTTTTGAAAAAGATACTTAGCATTTTATGACTAAGACTAGCATGCACAGAGTCTAAAAAGATTACTCTGTCAGGATGAAACAGGAAGAGACATTGGAAGAAATTTTAGGTATGATTGTTTTAATCAACAAATTAATCCATTAGTCATTTCTAATCTCATTTAGTACAAGGTACTAAACTATATGTTGGGATATGCACAAAGGATAAGGCCCAAAATACAATCAAATAGAAAACTTACTAGTTTTCTAATGCTAAATAACAAATTATGATAAACTGCTTAAAAACAAATGTATTTTATGTTTCCATTTCTGCCCAACATAATACTTGCACACCTTTATAAGACAAAGCACAATTAATAGGCATCTTGAGACACCTACATCCCCTATGTATTGGTGCTCAGATTTAAGTTCTAGCTATCCCCTGATTCCAATTTCTTGAACACAATTGGAGCAGCGTATGGTGTCCCAGATTGTTGGGCACCTATCACCCAAATGTAAGAACTAGAGCAAGTTCCTGGTCCCTGGCTTCGACTTGGCCAAACCCCAGCTACTCTAGGCATTTAGGGAATGAACCAGTAGATGTGTGCCTCTGCCTTTCAAGTAAAAATATGTAAGTGATTTTAGTAAGATAGGATCTGCTGGGGAAGTTATTTGATTCTGGCCTTGGATGACTTTTTATACTTGATTATTGTTCAGTCCAGGTTTTCTTCATTTTGGTCGCTTACTTTCAGTAAGTTATTTGTGTCCATAAATATCATCTGTGTTTTATAATATCTTGGTGTAATTATTCATAAGTTTCTAATGATTATTTACAGATCTGTGGTCGTAGTCAGAGTACCTTCTTTTATCATCTGCAACTATTTTTTAGTCTATTGCTTTGTTTGTCTAGTTAGAGATGTCAATTTTGTTTCTCGTCATAACACCAACTTTCCATTGCATTGTTATTTTATTTTCCTAGGTGTGTCATTTACCTATGGCCTGACATTTCTTATTTCTTTCTATTATTTTGGAGTTGGGTTTGCTCTTGATTTTCAAGTGCTTGAAATATTTCACTGACTTGTTTATCTGAAATCTTTATCTTGATACTTATTACAATAAGCTTAACTCTTGACACTGCTTTCATTGAAACTCACAGTTCTGGTTATATTGTGTACCCTCTTTCATTTGATTCAAGAAACATTTCTTTTTAATTTTCCCTTTTCTGAATGACCTATTGAACATTCACATTTGTATTGTCCGTCTCCTTACTTTGTTCTGTTACAGAAAATATGTAACAAATATTTTGAACTGCCCAACATCTGTGTTGTGACATTTTACATGTTATATTTTGGAAAACTATTCATGTTCTGGTAAGAATCTCTCATATAGCTATTAGGTGAAATAGTCTGTAAATGTCTATGGCGTCCTTTGTATGCAGTGAAGTTTAACTGTAATAATTTCCTTGTTGACTGCCTAAATGATCCATCTAGTGCTGAATGTGGGGCATTCCAGTTCCCTGCTATTCAGTGGTGGCCTATCCCTTACTTCATAGCTAGCGATCTTTGCTTTATAAAATTATTGATCAACTGACCTCAGTCTTATGTGTATATGTAACTAGTTTGTCGCTTGTTGAACTGATTTCTTAACCATTACATAGTGCATGTCTTCATCTCATCCTACAGTTTTGCCTTACAATCTATTTTGCCTAAGAAGTGTAACTATCATCTTGGTTTATTTGGGATTCCTTTCATTGTTTGTGGTGGGGTGTGTGTGTGTGTCTGAACTGGTAAAATAAATAACCTTGTAAATATTTTTTAAACCTGTCAGTGAGTTTGTATCTTGAATTATATAGCATTTACTATATTTTCTTCAAGGCCATCACTATCATCTTTCCTCTTCATTCTTTCTCTGGCGTTTCATACTTACAGATGCTTTCATGATGCATGATGGTGTATTATGTGTCTTTGGCTTCTCTGTGTAGGGCTTCCTTAGGTATTGCAAGTGAGTTCCAATGATGATGAATTCTCTCAGCTTCCATCATTTTCATAAAGGTTTTATTTCTCATGTCTTATTCCTTTATGAGGGAGGGTTTTAATGACTCTAGTGTTGGTGGTTGGACAACTTTTTCTCTTCATCCAAGAACTTCCTACTAGGCTATAAGGTTTCAGTTGAAAAAATGGAAATTCCCCTAAGAGTTAGTGCTTTTTCCTTAGAGATTTTAGGATATTCTACTTGAGAACTTGAATGCAATATTGCATGTGAAAGGCCTTTCCAGGTCATGTTTCTTTAACATCCTATGAGCCTCTTATCATTGAATGCCAATTATAATTATAATCATTCTCCTGATTGGGAAATTTTCAGCTATTTTGTCATTGAATACATTCTCTATGCCATTATTCCTCTCTCCTCCTCCAACTATTCCCAGAATTTGCCTATTTGTTCATCTAATGGTACCCCAGCACTCATTAGGGTTCAGTATTTTCCAAGTAATCTGTATTTTCATGAAATCTGTCTTCACATTTAGATATTTTTTTCTTCTGGTTGCTTTTATTCCTGAAACTCCATTATATTTTGATTAATTGATCTCTTCATTACCATTTTTTCTGTTTTCCCCCAGATTTTTGCTTAATTTCTCATTCAAATCATGCATCTCTAATGTTCACTATTGTTCTTTTCAATTTATCATTTATATCAATCTCTTACTGGCTGTTGTTATAAAAGCATTAATATTTGCCATTGACGGCAGTATATTCCTCTTTCAAGCTTCTTCGCCGTTGATATTTACATACCTAGGGAAACATTTGTCTCTATTGATTGTATTGTTTCATGGTTCAAAGCTTTTTTTCCTGAAGATTCATCTGCAGGTTTATATTTGGTAGACTGCCTGGAGTAGACTTAAGGTTGGACACTCTAAGGCAGTCTCCCTAAATTTTGTTCCACTGCAGTTAATGGGAATGACATCAGAGGTCTGGGACCCATCAATTTCCTTGATATTCAGTTTCTCAGCCACTCTCTAAGCACAAACGGGCATCATGCAAGGGGTGTTGGCCCTTGAGGCAGGCCAGGCTATTACTGTGCTTACAGTAGGCTCATGAAACCCCAGCCTCCCACTGAAGGAGGGACTGACACTTGTATCAAACTGAGTGTGTGTATATGTCTTAGCACATGCAGGGACCCAAGTTTCTTTGAAAGGCAGTCTAATCCAGGAACAAGGAAGCATGGCTGATGTTCTTGTGTGTGCATTATTCCCAGTAGTGGTAAACAATGCCTCAGTTTGTAGGGCATGTGGAGATGGTTGGGAGAGTGAATCCCACGTCTGAGGATTACTGCCCCTTTTCTTTGGGTTTGGGAAGCAGCAGCCCCCTGCTGTTCTGTAGCCCGTGTCCTTTGCCAGGCAAAGCACTATGTCAGCTTGTGTGCTAGGGTCATGATTGCTCTGCTAGGTCTAAGTGAACGACTGAAGCTACAGACTTGTGTCCCTGTGTAGTGAAATGTCTAGAAGGCCACATGACAGGGATATGTAGGGGTTTCTGTTCCCCAGGCATGCAATGTGAGTTATGTCTGTGCATTATGGTAGCTCTCACTTCTCCAGCTAGGTCTCCTTCAAGTGTTTGCTTTGTGCTGACTGAATTCCTTCTATAAGAAGGATTGCCTCTGTATGGCCTGCATGCATGTGGGTTTGCCGAGGCTCTTGCATTTCTTTCCCTGACAACAGAAAAGTGTTTGCCCTTCTCTGCCTGGTATCTTGTTAATTACTGCTGGACTGTGTTCCTCTCTCAATGCTGCCACCCCAATTCTCCATGTTTAACCACATTCAACTTATTATTCCTTTAGTGAATTTTGCTTACTTTGAAATGCAGCTATGATTGTTTTAGTTCCTTTGAAAATATTCATTTAATTTATTTCGAAGACAGAGTTGCAGAAAGAGACAGAGGTTTTTTAACCACTGGCTCACTCCCCCTGATGCAGCTGGATCTGAAGCCAAGCGTTCCCCTGGATCTCCTATCGTGGATTGGGGCCCCAAGCCCCTACTTTGCCCTACTTGGGCAAGCTCCACCACTTTCCCAGGTGCATTAGTAGGGAGGTGGATAGAAAGTGGAGCAGCCAGGACTCCCAACAGGCACCCATATGGAATGCCAGTACTGCAGGTCACAGCTTAATCCCCTCTGTCACAGCACTAACCTACTGTTTAGTTATGATCAAATAGGAAAAAAACCTCTTCTGTTCAGCCATGTTGAAAATATATAAAATGTATTTTATAAATTCTGTTACTGGAGCATTTGCCCTAGTAGTGTTGTATTCTCTGTTCAGTTATCCATAGGCAAAATCATGATGTAGATGTGTGTCATTTTCATCTGTGCCCCAGGAACATCTCTGGTTCGTTCATGTTAACAAATTCTGTCCTTCCATTGAGTGACTGAGGGATAGGAGGTACTCTTGGGTCCTAGACGTTGCCTTTAGCAGCCCACCACAAGACCTGTTCATACCTTGAATGCATATTCTTCAAAGCCAACTGCAGAACCTCTTTCCAATCTACTCCTATATAATTTAATGCAATTACTTGTATAAGCTATACCACCTTTACCGTAGAGTATCTGATTTATCTCTTTCACAGACAAGGTCAGCGGGTGACACAGTGTGCAAGAACAGACTCATCCCACACTTAAGCCTTTCTATATGTAAATGAAAATATGTGTGATTTATGTGGCGTTAAAACTTAAGCAGAACATTGTGGGAGCAAAGGCAGTTAAGAGAGAGGTGAAAAGAGCATCTGAGAGAATTTCCTTAGGAAAAACATGAGTCCCAGTAAAGTCAGACTCCTGTGGCAACTGTCACCAGATTGTTATCCTTCTGCCATGTTCCTCCTGCCCTGGAAGTTTTCAGATCCATTTCTGACTTGTAAGTCTCGCTTCTGCCTTCAAAAAAATAAATAAATAAATGGGATTTTCAGGAAAAAAAAAAACAGAATAAATGGGATGTGTAGGAAGTGTTAGGACCTTCAAATCATTCTCTCATATTTTTTTCATCTAATACTTTTTTCCTGAATCCCACTGCAAGAACTGAAAACTTCCCAAGTCCTTGTCTCTGTGAATAATTCGAGGACCCTAACCTTGTCTGATCTCCTCTGTGCAACACCACTGCGGAGCTCACTGTGCCTGAAATCTGGTCTCTGGTTGGAAATCAGAAACAAAGGGAAGCTCTTGCCAAAAGCATTCTAGCTAGATGTCCTCTCAGAGCCCCCAGCGTCACTTCAGGTAAACAGAACCTGCCAGCAAGTTTTTTGCTTGAATTCTTTCAACGTGACTCAGTGAAAAGGCAGAGATTCACTGAAGAATCCTAAAGAGGTTTACTCAGAGGATTGCCCACTGTGGTCCCCAGGCTCCATTATTTTCAAATGCTGAAAAGACACCAGACTAAGAAAGGTAAGAGTTAAAGTGGTTTTTTGGGCAAAAGTCATATTTCCACAATTTTTGAGAAACAAACAGAAAAATGAGTACTTTTCCTAAATGTTGCACAAGAGCTTTGTGGTATTTTATCGAGATCCATTGTGTACCTAATCATTTGGTTGTTTTTTTTTTTTTGAACCCAGCATTTAATTTTCAGGCAACAAATAGTCATGCTAAGTAATAGGTTTTTTGAAATTTAAAACATTTTATTTTAAAAGTGATATCATGTAGCTAATACTGCATGCTATTTATTTATATGGATGCAAAAGCAAAGGATATTGGAGCTGAGGGCCTAGTACATGTGGCACCATAGCCCCACCAGTCCCTGGTGATCAGCTTCCTGCTGATGGGCCTGGAAGGCAGAAGACAGTTCCAGCCCCTGACTCGTGCCTCTCCCACGCCAGACACAATTCTTGGATGCTGTCTTCAACCTGTCCGAGATCCACCCGTTAGTCATTTCAGGAGCAAACCAGCGGGGGGAAGACGTCTGTCTCCTCTCTGCCTTTGAAACAAATAAATCTTTAATACATTAGAGTTCTCAAGAACTATTCATAGAGGATGAGGACTTCTAGGCACAAAAGATGAAAACATAAAATAAATGAATATTAGGAACTATGCAGGAGTCCTGATAGAAGTCAAGGCACTTGGCTATTTTATTTCTCTGCAGTCTCTTGATCAAAGCAAAGTCAACGGCAGCATTGAGGTATTTTCTGGCTAGAATTGCAGGTAAGAAGCTCTTCCTGAAACCTTGTGAACAAAGATGAGACAAAGAAAAAACCCAGACATAGAAGACAGAGACAAGTAAGACTTGAATTCTAAAACAAGGTCTATCTTTTTTGACCAGGTTAGTTACATACACTCCCAATACGTTGTTTGAACTTAATACGATGTCTGGAAAAGCAGTAGAAGATAGCCCGTGTATTTGGACCCTATACCCCAGCCTAGTCCACCCACAGCCATCTAGCACTGCTTGGTGAGTGAACAGCTGAAATGAATGGAATATGTTTCTCATCTTTCAAATAAATAAACATTTGAAATGGGTTATAAATTTGACAGAATAGGAGGTTCATACAAGATATAGCATGTATATGTAGTTGAAGAAACATGCTAGAAAAGTAACAGTGTAGGGCCTGGTGCAGTACCCTAGAGGCTAAAGTCCTTGCCTTGTACACGTGGGGATCCCATATGGGAGGTGGCTCTAATTGCAAAAGCCCTGCTTCCTATTCAGCTCCCCAACCCCTTAGGACCCTGCACCCTCACTGGATACCTGGAGGAGGCTGCTGGCTTCAGATGGGCACAGCTCCAGCTGTTGTGGCCACTTGGGGAGTGAATCAATGGCGATCCTATTTCTTCCTCTCTGTATATCTGACTTTCCAAGAAAAGTAACAGTGTAGTAAAAGGAAGGTAAGAAGCTTCAGGGGTAAAATAAAAAATTATAAGATACAGAAAATAGGAAATTGCAAAACTAATGAAAAAACAAGATGATCAGGTTTAGTGACACTACTTGTGTTATAGAACACATACATTTTTAAATAAAATATTTTCATTGGAAAGTCAGATTTACTGAGATAAGGAGAGACATATGCAAAGATTTTCCATCCACTGATACACTCCCCAAGTGGTTGCAAAGGCCAGAGCCAATCTAAAGCCAGGAGCTTCTTCAAACTCTCCAACACAGGTGCAGAGTCCCAAGGCTCTGGACCATCCTCTACTGCTTTCCCAGGCCACAAGCAGGGAGCTGGATGGGAAGTGGAACTGGCCCCATATGGGCTTCTGGCATGTACAAGAGGAGGATCTTAGCCACTGAGCCCCCATATAAAGATTTTAACTGAGTTTTGGCTCTTTATCTTACACATTAAATCTGCAAAACCTAACTCCTTGACTAAATGACAACACCAGTTGATGAAATCCAACCTATCTTTCTAAATATCAGAATGTAATTCAGATACCTACCCCCAACATTGTTTGTTTATTCTTTATGGATTTGTTTTCTGTCTCTTGATTTCAAGGTAAGGTCTGTTTAACTTTTCCAGACCTCATTTTTGGCAAACAGTGTATCCATTGACAACTGTATATATTTCTTGTTGTATGACTCACCTGTTAAGTTGGAGAATCCAAGAACTATGACATAGGTTATTCATAAGAACCTAAATATTAGTCAGAATTAGCTCTGATAATTACAATAAATGCAGTCACCAGTAAGGGAAAGAATCAGTCGTTAATTGCATAACTATAGCAAGGACAATTTATATGTGTGTACAGTTGTACCTGTGTGTGTATGAGTTTGCATGCTTTTAGACACTCTTGTAATTGTTTCTCTTATTTTGAATTTGAAATGAAAGTTTTCCTCTTGTTTTCAAATAGTTGCACAGTTTTGTGACGTTTAGATAGGCGCATCACAACCCTGCTTTGTTCTTCATTATATGACACTCAAGGACTCAGCTACATACTAGATGTATGACTATAAATAGCTTAACTTTCCCTAACTACAATTTTTTCTTGTCAGGAAAGCTCAGTAAAGAATAGATTTATTTTATACGGATTTTATGAGGATTCTATAAACTAATGCATATAAGTATCTTAAAAGGGTACATGGCACACAGAAGCCCTCAATATAATTAGTATAGTCTCCAAACAGACGAATAATACCATTTCAGTAATACTTGAGTTTTAGCAAAAATTCTTAGTACATATACAGCAAATACCACTTGGAATCATATTTAAACATAAAACAGTGGTTGCAAATTAAATGTCTTTAAATGGAAAAGTAAGTGCTTAGGTTATTGAGTATTGTGTTTTACCGTTGCCAAGTGCAACCATTTTGAACTCAGTGCTTTATGCAACTGTCTCTTAACTGTAATATAAGGGCAGTTCCCAGGACTTGAATTGTTGGTTGAAAACAAAACCATTTGGCTCAGATCTTTTCACATGCAGAGGCTCCATGGATTCTTTTTCTATTGTCAAGTTTTATTTTTATATTATTTTGGCTATTTTTTTTTTACCAAGAAAATGTTAAGCTTCCAGCGAATGTTTAACAATGAACTTGGTGAAGTAACTTTGAGTAAAGTTGCAAACAACAGCTCATCTGTTTTATTAGGACAATGTCATTTGCTGTCAGAATTTTAAGTCACATAGTTTAATTGTGATGAGAAAGGGCCAGCTCATTCAACTGGAAGGTTTCTCATCATTTTTGGTTTTTACAAAGATAATTTCATCTTCACATAATGTCGCCCACACATTTCAAATAATGTTTTAAAATAGTTTCTAAATAGTACTCAAGTACTGTTGAAATTCTATTGCATTAGAAATAATGTAAACTGATAATGTTAAAATTTGATTAGCACTTAGTTTAGTCCATTAATATTTTAAGCGTATACTTCTGTGTGTCCATGCATAAACATTTTCATAAAGTAGGACAATAATTTTGTATCCGTTTATGTTAATATGTATATTTACCATCTCATCAGATGTCTTATTAATGCAGTTTTTCAAATTTTAAAAATTTTTTCCTTTTGATGATGTTTACATAGTTGATCAGGGTGGAAATGATCGAGGGTAAGTGGGTAAGACCCATTGCTTCCAAATTTTCTTTTTCTTCTTCCTGTATCTAGGGGAGCAGGGGAAATCAGAGGAGAAGGCACACCCAGGCTCCCAACCACCCCAGTACCCGCGGATGGGGAACAGCCACCTGATGTGAAGCCTGTTGGAAGGGTTCGGAAATGCTAATGATTTCACTGATCCAAGGATGAGAAAACCTTCCAAGGTCCATGGGCTGACATAGTCGACCTTAGAATTTTCATTTGCCCAGGTATTTGTTGTCATCCGCATTCTCCATGTGCACCTGGGCCTGCCATCCATTGCTCCATCTTTCCATTCAGGAGCGCGCCCCATCAGACGCCCTGCTCCAGGGTTTACGGACCTGGCACCCCACCTCTACCATATCGTTAAAGCAAGAATAGATAGGTTAGGTGACTATGCTGGCACACTGGTATGCTTAAGAGCAGAATTAACCAGGCCCAGTGTACTAAGTACATGCAACCTAGGTCATTTCCCACCACTGGGGAAAGTTTTATAATTTTTTTTTTATTAAAGATTTATTTTATTTTCATTACAAAGTCAGATATACTGAGAGGAGAGATAGAGAGGAAGTGGAGCTGCCGGGATTAGAACCAGCGGCCATATGGGATCGAGGCAAGGACCTTAGCCACCAGGCCACACCGCCGAGCCCAAGTTTTATAATTTTAAGAGCTATATTTTATGAAAAATAATTCATACATGCAAATGTTTCACAACTATATTTTATGTTTAAAAACAATAGATTTGGCACTGTGGTTTAGTGGATAAAGCTGCTGCTTGCAAAGCCAGAATGCCATATGAACTCTAGTTCCGCGTGCTCCACTTCCCGTCCAGCTCCCTGCTAACACTGCTGGAAAAGCAGGTGTAGATGGTCCAAGTGCCTGGGCCTCTACACTCACAGGAGAGGTCTGAAGTTCCAGACTCCTGGCTGCCCCTTGCCTACCACATCGTTGCAGCTTTGGGGGGAGAAACAGGGGTACACAAGCTTCTCTCTCCTTCTGTACTTGTGCAATCTCTAACTCTACTCCAGAAATAAACTACATGTTATAAAAAGAAGAAACATATTTCTATGGTAAAATGGACTTGGGAGTCATTAGACCTGATGATGATAGCTGTTTCATTGATTTGAGCACCCTTTTTGTTCCCTCCATTTGTATTATATTAATTTATATAACATGTAAATTATATATATTCATATATAACATACATTCATATATATGAATATGTTATATATAGTATATTTATAATTTTATATAATTACATATAATTATATGTAATTATATTACATATTTAAAACTTATATACAAATTATTATATATAATACTCATGTAAATGTAATTACATTCTGTATCTAAACTTTATATAATTACACATACATTGATATATTTTATACATTTGTAAATTTTTCTATGAATTGCAGAGTTACAGAGATTGCAGGAAAGGCAGAGATCTTTCATCCTCTGGTTCATTCCCCAAATAACTGAAACAGCCAGAGCTGGACCAGTGGAAGCCAGGAACTTCCCAGATGGACACAGGTACCCAAGCACTTGGGCCTTCCTCCATTCCTTGCCCCAACCCACAGGCCATTAGCAGAGAGCTGAATCCGATGTGAAGTGACCAGGCCTCGAGCCAACACCCACACGAGATGTCAGCCTCGTAGGGGGTGACTTTGGGTGCTATGCCACCATGCTTGCCCCTATTATTCTATTTTATATATCTAAGGGATACCGTATGAATGTTGCATATATGATAAGGCTTTTAATTTTTCTTAAAACATTTCTTAAATACTGTTTGACACTTAATAAGCACACAGGTTTATTGAAGAGTAATATTTTGATGTTGTGATCTACATTGAAGAAATTGGGATCATATTGCTAAGATACCTATCATTACAGAACACTGAATTCCTATTTATAAAATATGTAAGTTATTGTGAATTTTAGTCACCTCCCTTTATTACAGAACATTAACTTTTTTGTCTAACTATACCTTGGTACCTGTTCTTCAGCCTTCCATCATAGACTGTGGCACCTTCTCACACTGAAGTAATCCACTCTGGATTCAGAAGTGCCCTGTCAGCGTCCACATCTATGAAAACATGAGGTATTTGCTTTTCTAGGATTGACTTATTTTAGTTACCGTGTTGATGTCCACTGCGATACTGCTACAGATAGGATAACATTTTTTTCTGAATAATACCGCATTATGTGAATATATCCCATTTTCTTTGCCTGCTCATATTTTAACGGGCATCTAAGTCGATTCTGTAGCTAGTGGAATAGTGCTGGAATGAACTTGGGAATACAGGGTCACTTCAACAGACTAATTTCATTTCCTTTGGATATATACCCAGGAGTGGGATGCTGGGTCAGAGGGCAGTTCTATTTTTAGAGTTATGTGGACGATTGACAGTGTTCCTCCTAATGGCTGCACTAATTTACATTCCCTCTAAGAATGCAGAGCAGTGTCTATTCTCAGACCCCTGCCCGAATATGTTGTATTTTTGCCTTTTTGATAACATTTAACATAGAGATGATATCATTGTGCTTTCCATTTGAGTCTCCCTGATGGCTAATGATATTAAACAATTTTCATAAATTTGCTGGCTATCTGAGTGAGTTCTTTGAGAGAAGTATCATTTGCTCATGTTAATTGGATTGTTTATTTTGTACTTGAGTTGTTTGTGTTCCTTTTAGATTCTGGATGTTAGTCCTAACCAGGACTGGGAAGCATTCTACCCCTTCTATTCATTCCTTGTTCACTCAGAACATTGCTTTCTTTGCTATAGATAAGCTTCTTTTTAAAATCCTATTTGTCTGTTTTTGCTTTCATTGCATGTTCTTTTCAAAGCAAATTATCCCAGTGTCTCAGGAGGTCTCCCTTGTATTTACATGACATGAAATGTATATAGACATTGTATATATGACATATACACATATATAATTATGTGTTTGATATAGAATACACATAAATATATGCATACATACATATGCAATATATGTATATATACATGTTCATGATATATATGTATACACGAGTGTACATCATACATATACACATGAGGTGTGTATATCAGATTGAACAGATTAATAATTACATTACAGATAAAAAATTTCTACTACATGAAAGTGATAAAAATCTTAAATCCTGGGAGCTAAAATGCTTAAACTCCACACTGTTGTGTGAACTCATGGCTTCAATATATATCTGGATAAATAGAAAATAGGAATGGGTATCTGCATTGATTTTTGTAAAGATGTGCGATTGCTAGTCCTGTCTGTCAAGCAGGCCTGAAAGCAAAGACCCAGAGTCCTTGAGTACATCTAATACGAAACCTTGATTTCTAGTTATTAATCTCCCTCCCCCATAAAAGGCTTCCTAGAGGAGTAATGGATGCTATAGTTGGAGTAGAAAAGTACATTAACATCCAACATGCTCATTGCACAGGAAAAAAGAGTACAATACAGAAAAAGAGAGATACCGGCATTTCAAATGAAAACTGGAAACGTAGAAAACCCTAATTAATGCCTAAAATGGAACAGAGAGGGAATGTTTTGTTTATGAAGTAAACGATAGAACATGAGAAGGACGAGGACGGCTTCCAGGGAGGGACTGGGAGTCTCCTGAAATGAGAGAAATGGATTTCAGGAGGATTCCCTAGTTCTCCTTGTCTGGCCTGGAACCTGTAGAAACCTTCCCCACTGGCAATCTTTAGGTAAGGCACCTGGCCTTGGTTTGACCCAGACCTTGCCACTGTGACTATTTTTGGAATGACCATGTGGATGGAAGCTTTCCCTCTTTCTCTGCCTTTCAAATGAATAAATATTTTTAAAATTGCAAGACATAAGGTAATAATAATACAGTCAAAATGTAGCATCCAGTGAATCTCTAGGTTTTTTTGTTATAAACTAAAACTGAAAGAAATTAACTGGATGCTACATGTTGACTAATTCAATTTTCATTAGCTACAAAAAATCTAAAATGCATGGGAATGAATTTAATCAAAATGGTGAGACTAATGAAAAAACAGACTTAAAAAAAAGGAAGTTAAATTCCCTGTTCATGTATTGAAAAAAGAAAAACAGCACTGCAATTACTATGAGAAAATCAAATAGTAGTTTCCACATGACTACAAAGCCAGTATAAATTGCACTAACAACCACAAAGAGCTCAGGCATTAAAATGCCTAATTTCAAAACGTTTCAGAAACCACAGGCATTACAAGTTGATAAACAAAAACAGAGACATAGTGTAACAGACTGGACAGTCAGAAATTAAACGCACACATCTACATCCTACTGACGTTTGGGAAAGTTGCTAAGAAGGCACATTGGAGAGAGGACATGTTTTTCTGTAACTGTTGTTGGGAAACTCAAAGAAGAAGAGAAGTAGACTACCATTTCATCCTATATCCAAAAATGACCTCAAAATAGATCATAGAACTTAATGTAGGACCTGGAAATTTGAAGCTGTTAGTGGAAAGCATGGGGAAAATGCTTTGGGAAATGGGATGGGCAAGAATTGTGTTCTTAAGTTCCCAATAGCATAGGAAACAAACAAACAAATACATAAGTAAATGGGATCTCGCTTTTTTTCAGGGAAAGATGGCCGACCGCAGAGAGCTGGTGTAGGTTGGAGTAGGGAAAGAGGGGAACTGATCCAGCAGAGAAACAGGCTAGGAAACAGAAAATTGTAGGGAAAAGAGCGAGAAGGTCACTGGAGCTCACTAAAGCAAGAAGATCTACACAGCGTGAAGGAACAGCTGCAAAAAGTGGGAAAGAAAATACAGCATGCCGCGAGAAACTTGGTGAGTCACGATCCCAGGCAGGGGGAAGGCAGCAGAGACTCAACCGTCCCAGGGAAAACAGAGGCAGCTGGAACGATAGACGCCCACACCGACAGGGGCACCAGTCCTCTGGAGGGCAGGAGCCCCGAGAGGAGGCTACTGGACTGATCATTGGGGGCATCATCCCCTGCAGAAGTGGAGGACAAGCAGGGGAGATTTCCCAGAGGCTTGCCTCTCAGCTGCTCAGCGGCTTTGGGAGAGTGCAGAGGGAACAGGAGCGGCACTGTGGGACTGGGGCTCAGAGATCCCCTTATCGGCTCCAAGCTGTGGACTGGCTGCTGGGCAGTCCAGTGGATCCTGTTGCTGGGCTCAGCCTGAGCTCCAGAGGCTGGGCAACGCTTGGCAGGGCCCTCACGTCCTGGGCAGAGGAGCAGACTAGTGGGGGCACATCTGCGTGCCCCTCACAGCTCTGTGCCTCTTGGGGATCCACTTCCACCCTTGAGAGAGTGCAGCTGAGGAAGTGGCTTCTCTGGGGCGGAGTCCCCTGCTGGGCGCAGCTGGAAAGGCCTGACCTGAGCAGGCTCGGCAGAATTGGCCCGACAGGTTTTCCCAGCAGCAGCCCGTTCGGAAAGACCTGCCTGCAGTGTCAGCGGAGCAGCGCCTCTGAGTAGGAATCCTGGAGAGCGCAGTTCGGCACTGGGACCAGCGGAGATTTCTAGCCCAGCCCAGCCCAGAGTTGGGGATTTCAGGCTTCGATCAGCAGGGGCCTCTGCTGTGCTTACCTCAAGCCCTGAAGGAGAGTCTCGGCTCAGCCCTGAGGCAGAGACCCCCGCTGTGCTAACCCTGTGACCCAGAGCCGAGGCACCCTCAGCAGTGGGGCACCACCTTTGAGAGGGAGCCACAGGGGAAGGGGCCTGGCACTAGGGCTGGCCCACAAAGCCTCCTGACCCAGCTCGGGGCTGTGATCTACAGACCCTGAAAGTAGCTGGTGACTCAGGCAGTATGCCCTGCTGGGCTCAGCCAGAGACCCCAAACCAGAGCCGGCTCAGCTGAATCTACGCTAAAATCACAAAACAACAAGAAGCAAAAACACAATGAGGAGAAGTATCAGAAAAAGCAATGACCCAGAGGAAAGATCAAGCAATCCCTCCCAATACAACCAAAAACTAATCCCAATATCTGAGATGCAAGATGAAGACATAGAGGAAATACCAAATAAGGAATTTAAGAAACTAGTGATGAAATTCATCAGAGACACTGAGAAGCGCTGGGAGGAGTCCAAGGTATTCGAAAACCATGTCACTGCAGAAATAAATCAAGTCAAAAAGGGAATCCTCGATATAGAGCACAAAATTGAAAGCCTAACCAACAGAATGAACACAGCAGAGGACAGAATATCAGAATTGGAAGACAATCAGAATGAAAGGCAGCAGCTCATCAAACAGTTGGAGACAAATCTAGAGAAAGCCAATAGGTCCATACAGGAAGTGAAAGACAACCTCAAAAAATCAAATATTAGAATAATAGGCCTTCCCGAAGGAGTGGAAAAGGAGACAGGCTTGCAACGGGTGCTCAACGAGATAATACAGGAGAATTTCCAGAACACTGGAAATATAAATCCAACACAAATTCAGGAAGGACAAAGGACCCCCAGTAGATATGATCCAAACAGATCGTCACCCAGACATGTGGTCCTCAAGCTACCCTCAAGTGAACATAAGGAAACTATTCTAAGACAAGTAAAAAAAAAGGATAAGATTACTTTCAGGGGAAGGAAAATCAGAATCACAGCCGACCTATCAGAAGAAACGCTCCAAGCAAGGAGAGAATGGGGTAAAACCTATCAAATCCTGAAACAAAACAACTGCCAACCAAGAATAATGTACCCAGCAAAGCTCTCATTTGTATTTGAGGATGAAATCAAATACTTCAACAGTAAAGAGAAACTCGAAGAATACATCAACACGAAACCAGCTCTGGAAAATCTCCTCAGGAAGGTGCTAAACCCAGAAAGAAAAAATGAAAACCAAAATCAAAGATGGCAAATGGGAAGACCTCCCCACTGAAACCCATACAAGGAAAGTCAACCAATCAGAAACTCTAATAGTCGCAAATACACACTTACACACACTCATGGCAGCCCCAAATCAATTTCTCTCAATATTATCTCTAAACACAAATGGCCTAAACTCAATCAAAAGGCATAGATTAACGGAATGGATCATCAAACAGCACCCAACAATCTGTTGCCTACAAGAGACACATCTAACCAGAAAATCCTCTAAGAAATTTAAAGTGAAGGGATGGAAAAAGACATTTCATGCCAATGGACGAGATGACCTAGACTTCAAGCTGACAGACATCAAAAAGGACAGAGAAGGACATTATATATTGGTGAAGGGTCTGATCCATCAGGAAGTAATTACAATCGTGAACATATATGCACCTAATTCCAATGCACCTAGCTACGTGAAGCAATTACTTACAGACTTAAGGGGAGACATAGATATACACACAATAATAGTGGGAGATCTTAACACTCCGCTAACAACTATAGACAGATCAACAAAACAAAAACTCAACAAAGTAACAACAGAGCTCATACAAACATTAAAACAACTGGACTTAGTAGACATCTATAGAACTTTTTATCCTAAGACCACAGATTATACATTTTTTTCAGCAGTGCATGGCACCTTCTCCAGGATCGACCACATGATAGGACACAAAGCAAATCTAAATAACTTCAAAAAGATAGGAATTATACCATGTACCCTCTCAGACCACCACGGAATGAAACTGGAAATCAACATTTCAAAATGCCCAAGGAAATACAGAAACTCTTGGAGGCTGAACAATATGCTATTAAACGAACAATGGGTCAGGGAAGAAATTAAAGATGAGATCAAAAAATTTATGGAAACCAATGAAAACTCTGACACAACATTCCAAAATTTGTGGGACACTGCCAAAGCAATGCTACGGGGTAAATTCATCACAATTGGAGCTCATGTCAAGGCCCAAGAGAGGCGCCAAATACAGGAACTAAGCACACACCTCCAGGAATTGGAAAAGCAGCAGCAGAAGAACCCCCCACACAACAGGAAACAAGAAATCATCAAAACAAGGGAGGAAATCAACCAGAACCATACACAAAATCAATGAATCAAAAAGCTGGTTTTTTGAAAAGATAAACAAAATAGACAACCCGCTGGCCCGACTGACAAAGAAAAAACAAGAGAAAGCAAGAATTAACAGCATCAAAGATGAAAAAGGCAACATAACAACAGACATTATAACCATTAAGAACATAATTATTAATTACTACAAAGCAGTGTACTCCAACAAATCAGAAGACCACAAAGAAATGGAAAAGTTCTTAGACTCACACAACCTGCCAAAACTTAGCCCAGAGGCAACAAACGACCTGAACAAACCGATAACTGAAGCAGAGATTGAATCAGTGATTAAAGACCTCCCAACAAAGAAAAGCCCAGGCCCAGATGGCTTCCCTACAGAATTCTACAAAACATTCCGAACAGAACTAACCCCAATCCTCTACAAACTGTTCAAAACAATAGAAAAGGAAGCAACCCTTCCAAACTCATTCTATGATGCCAACATTACCTTAATCCCCAAACCAGACAGAGATCCTACAGAGAAAGAAAACTACAGACCTATCTCTCTGATGAACAACGATGCTAAGATACTGAACAAAATCCTAGCCAAGAGAATTTAAAAAATCATCCGACAGATCATTCATCCGGATCAAGTAGGATTCATCCCTGGAATGCAGGGGTGGTTCAACATAAGGAAATCCATCAGTGTGATACACCACATCCAAAAACTGAAAAACAAGAATCACATGATAGTATCAATAGACGCAGAAAAAGCTTTCGACAAAATCCAGCACAACTTCCTGCTAAAGACCCTAACCAAGGTAGGCATAGATGGAAAAATCCACAACATAATCACAGCAATATATGAAAAACCCAACGCCAGCATCATACTGAACGGAGAAAAACTAGAACCCTTCCCACTGAGATCTGGAACAAGACAGGGATGTCCGCTTTCTCCATTGCTATTCAACATAGTTCTAGAGGTACTCGCTGAGGCCATAAGACAAGAAAAAGAAAGGAATCCAAATGGGAAATGAAGAAGTCAAGCTTTCACTATATGCAGATGACATGATTCTTTATATGGAAGAGCCAAAAGGCTCAACACAGAGACTACTAGAACTTATACGAGAGTTCGGTGGAGTGGCAGGGTACAAAATTAATGAACAAAAATCAACAGCCATAGTGTATGCTAACAGCCCCAAGTTGGAAAAAGATCTAACCAGCAAGATACCATTCAAAATAACAGGGAAAAGCATGAAGTATCTGGGAATAAACCTAACCAAAAATGTAGGAGACCTATTTGAGGAAAACTACAAACTACTTAAAAAAGAAATTGAACAAGATCTGAAAAGATGGAGTAACATCCCATGCTCCTGGATAGGTAAAATCAATATCATTAAAATGTCTATATTGCCAAAAGCAATATATACATTCAATGCAATTCCAATCAAATCGCCCAAAACATTCTTCATGGAACTGGAAACAATGATCCAAAGGTTCATCTGGAAACACAAAAAACCACAAATAGCCAGAACCATCCCGAAGAACAGGAAGTTAGCAGGGGGATTAACAGTCCCGGACCTCTGGACATACTACAGGGCAGTGGTTATCAAAACAGCCTGGTACTGCCACAAAGATAGAGAGGAAGATCAATGGAGCAGAATAGAAACGCCAGAAGGGAACCCACACAGATACAGTCAAATAATCTTTGATAAAAGGACAAACGATAATCCAGGCAAATGGGAAGGTCTCTTCAATAAATGTTGTTGGGAAAACTGGTTGATAGCCTGTAGAAACAAAAAGATAGACCCACATCTCTCACCATATACTAAGATCAAATCTAAATGGATAAAAGATCTAAACCTACATCCAGAAACCTTCAAACTTTTGGAAGAAAATGTTGGAAACACACTACAACACTTAGGGGTAGGTCCCTACTTCCTAAAAAAGACTCCAAAGGCAGTAGAAATTGAGACCAAAATAAACAAATGGGACCTCATCAAACTAAGAAGCTTCTGCACAGCAAAGGAAACACTCAACAAAGTAAAAAAGCAGCCCACAGAATGGGAGAAGATCTTTGGGCAGGACACAGGCGATAGAGGACTAATCTCCATAGTATACAAAGAATTACAAAACAGCCAAAACACCAAAATAAACAAGCCACTCAAGAAACAATCCCAAATGGCAATAAACATGAAAAAATGCTCAAGCTCCCTGGCAATAAGGGAAATCCAAATTAAAACATCAATGAGATACCACCTAACGCCAGTAAGACTGGCCCACATGAAAAACACCAACAACACTTGCTGGCGAGATTGCGGGGTAAAAGGAACCCTACTCCACTGCTGGTGGGGCTGCAGATTGGTACAGCCTCTATGGCAATCAGTATGGAGAATATTCAAACAACTCAAAATCGACATACCGTATGACCCAGCTATAGCACTCCTAGGAATATATCCAGAACACTTGTTTTATGAGAAACCAACATGCACTCCTATGTTCATAGCAGCACAATCAGTAATTGCAAAAACATGGAAGCAACCAAAATGCCCATCAACAGAGGATTGGATAAGAAAGCTATGGTTCATCTACTCCATGGAATACTACTCAGCTATTAAAAAAAAACAAAATGCAGTTCTTTGTGGCCAAATGGGCCAAACTGGAAACCATAATGCTAAGGGAAATGAACCAATCCCAAAAGGTTAGATACCACATGTTTGCCTTAATTTAAGATGATATGATGTTAAGCATATCATGTTATGTTATGGATATTATGTCATTTGTAGTATATAAACTAAAATTGAACTGTGAATGGGGGGGTCACAGAAAGTGGTTAAGAAATCGCATTTATTTTTAACATGTTGACTGCTCAATACCATGTGAATTAATTCCATAACGATGTTAATTGTTGCAGATGGTATATTAATGCTTTTATTTGATCGGGATGATACTCTGCTGACTCTGCCCTCAGACCAGAGAGGGTCTACCCAATAAGTAGTTGGACTTGTCTGGACTATGGGATGTTGGACTCTATGCTTGGCAAATACTTGCAGGGAGGGAATCTCAACTTAACTTGAACTATGGTTATGCAGCGGGGTGGAGGAACCCACCATGGAGGGAGGGTGGGGGGGGAGAATCCCAGATTCTATGTAATTACAACACAATATAATTAATGAATAAATTTAATTAAAAGTAAGTAAATTGGATCTCACCACACTTACAGAGCCACTGCAAAGCAAAGGTACCCGTTCAAGGCAACAACATCCTGAATGGAAGACATTTGCAAGCCACACATCATCTAACAAGGCACAATGAGCACAATCCATGTGCAGCTGTGACAGATACATAGAAAACATAAATCATTTGCATTTTAAATGGGATGATGATCTAACTCACAGGCAGTCATAAAAAAATACAGGAAATATTCCTAATACACGAAAAGAGTATTTGATATTTTAATCCCTTGGGAAATTCAAAGCAAAATTCCCTCAGGCCAGTTAGGTTGTTATTAAAAGATAATAAACAGTTTTGCTGAGGAAACGTCCATTTGTGTAACCACTCTGCAAAACCATGCAGTGGTTTCTCAGTAAACTAAAATGATCATGAGATCCAACATTCCATCCAAGGCTCATATCTAAGGGAAGTTAAACCAATCCCTACAGCGGATACCTGACTCCCGTATTGCTCTATTCACCGCACCAAGCAGTGGAAATCACATACTGCCCATCAACTAATCATTGAATAAATAAAATTTGGCACCAATATAATGGAATACAAAGAAGTTAAAGAAGAAAGTCTTGAATTGTGATTCACAACATCCTGGATAGAATTGGAAATCATTTTTGTTAAATGAGATCGGCACAGTGGAATCTATACAGTTTGATCTAGAAGTTGACTGTAAAGGTGGTTACCAGCAGCTGTAGCAGGTGGAGCTGAGGAAGGGGAAAGAAACTTACTAAATATTGGGTTCTAGTAGGGCTAATAATTTCTGGTGTTCCATTGCACCATAGGGTGTTTACGAATCACATACTATACATTTGCTACTAAGAAAACCCCAGAAAAATTATTTATACATTTACCCTGATTAGATATTACACAATGCATAATTGTATTAAAATATAGGATCTTTATCAATACCTATAAGTTTTACATATGAAAAAGTTTAAATTTTTTAAAATGAAAGTCAAAGAAATCATGGAATGTACCATACTGTGTGCTATCCAGGAATAGAAAATAAGTCAATGTAAAATTTGAGAGATTTCAATAAGATCTATAGTTGCATTAGTGATGTTACACTCAGGTTATTTTCCTGTTCTTGTTCACAGTATGGACAATTTATATAAGGTGGTAAGAATAGAAATGGGGGGGCCCAGCGGCATGGCCTATCGGCTAACGTCCTCACCTTGAACGCACTGGTTTCCCATATGGGTTCAGGTTCTAATCACAGCAGCTCCACTTCCCATCCACCTCCCTGCTTGTGGCCTGGGAAACCACTCCAGGATGCCTCAAAGCCTTGAGACCCTACACCCACGTGGGAGACCTAGAGGAAGTTCCTGGCTCATGGCTTCAGATCGGCACAGCACCAGCCATTGCGGTCACTTGGGGAGTGAATCATCAGACAGAAGATCTTCCTCTCTGTCTGTCCTCTTCTCAGTATATCTGACTTTGTAATAAACATAAACAAATCTTTAAAAAAAGAATAGAAGTGGGACAGAGGCAGTATAATAAAATGTGTATGATTTTTGTTGCTATCTCGTAAGGATAAAATGATTTCAAATGTTTAACTGACTTGTTTTACAAGTGCTCATGATTTTCTCAACAAGCAATTGCTTCCTCACTTCCCCTTGTTGATGGTCCGTGTCTTCAGATTCCAGGTTAGTTATTTTCCCCAGTGATAACAACTCAGCAACAAGCTCAAGAAAAGTTTTGATTTTATGAATTATTCAACAATTTCATGCTGTAAATTTAGCAACAAATCTTCTCCAGATTTCTACATAATTAGCAGAATCTAGAAACCTAGTTTATCATTGTAATTGCATAATTTAGTTTCCTAGAAAGAGAAACCAACAGTGGGAAAACAGAGAAAAAAAAATAATTCATGGATATAGGACATTACACCTGGACTTCAGAAGATTTGCACCCCTGAGCCAAACCATGAATTAAAATTAGCTTGGTCAACTGAATAAATGTATTAGTTAAACAGACCTAAACTGCTAAGTTTTTTGGAATAAAGGTGTGGCCTGGAGAAATATTTGACCTGGCTTTAAGGACACCATGATGTATAGATTTTATAATCTCTCATTATTCATGTTTTCCAAGTAACTAAAGTATTGCCTTGAGGTAATTAAGTTTCAGTGTTGTTGTAAGTCATGCTTGGTTCTGTTAATTAACTTGTTTTTGCTTAAAAAATAATTGCATTTATTAAAATAGAATCCTTGCCGTAAGTAAGCTGATAGGCATATAGAGAAAAACAAGTGTAAAAGAAAAAATTAGAACAATGAAACTAAAATAATTATTTTCAGATCTTTTTCCCTGAAGAAAAAGCTTTGGAGAAACTTTAACTCTTCTGAATTATTTAAGAAGTGACCCCTGCAGTCAGGATTTAGCCATAAATGAAGGCTAATGAGCACCCAATATCATAAAGTAATGAATTTCAGAAATTCAGAATGAGAAACAGGATAGTTAATAATCTGAAATCTCTATGGAATTCTTCTAACCTAAAAAATGAACATGTCATGTGTATAATATGGAATACAGAATTTACCGAATGCAGTTTCATTTTAGAAGTTTCTGAGCTGAGCATGTCATATCAATGCTGACAAAAAGATCAGACAGAATTATTACCTGAATATCTAACAACATACTCACCAAAATGGTGCAAAATAAAGTAGAAGTGCAAGTTTCCGTTCATTGGCCTACACCCCTCACCAGTATTGAGGCACAAATTGGCAGATGGTAAGGTCTAAGTGAATGGGCTGCTAATGAACTCAGAAAGCTCATCTCCAAGTCATATGCATAGAGTAGCCCTGGAACATCTGACCTCTACCAGGCATAATTTAATCATGTGGTTATGCAATTAACAGATGACTACAGAACCTGCTACATTCCTGCTCTTAGCCCTGCACACTCAGAACACATGCCATCTGCCCAGTTTTCTCACAGAATACTGCCAACATCCCTTGTGTAACAATAAGCCCTTCCTGCAGGTGAATGGTGATGTTACACTTTCCTTTGTGTTTGCTAACAGTATCTCTCATTCATTTGGCCTCTGTGTTAAACAAGCAGTTACCATTTAATGTGACAGGATATGTTAGTATGTGCAATTCCATGTAAACAAGCCGGTTAGTTTCACAGCAAAAGTAAAATAGCTGAGTCTTCATCCTCCACAATTATAAAATTCCAATATCACATTAACTTTCTAAGAATTATGTTAATACTGAATGAATCATATTAAACTATGCTCATATGTAATAACAAAACTGAAGAATTACTTTAATCAAGATGGGCAAGTAGTTAGTGGGCCAAATTTCAAAATTATAAAATGTACTTTATCACTGAAGATCATTGTACCGTATCATTGATGATCTCTTGAAGTATTTACATAGATATGATTAGAATACAGGAAATAATGGGTAAGGCAATTATCAGAAGCAAGGAAAAAAATGGAATGGTAGCATACAGAACTGAAGGAAGAAACTGAGAGGGTTTGTAACTAGAGAACAAGAGATGCCTATTGAGAGTGTTCCCTTGAGAAGTGCCCTGCTGGCAGAATGCGTGCAGTCCATTGCAACCGGACAAGGAAGGATGTAATGAATCAGTACCCCGAGCCCTGTCTGTTCTGATCTCCTGCCAAGGACTCCCTTCGTGTAAAACAAACTGAAACAAAGAAAATGTGTCTACTATTGGATCCCAGAATCTCAGCCTCTTGGAACAGAAATCAAGAGGAGAAAAACAATGCTTAACAGAAGGAGAAATTCCTTCATAGCAGTAGTGAACACACACACACACACACACACACACACACACACACACACTGCTGCTACTATGTTCCCCAAAGGATGGCCTGGCTCCGATTGTTAGCAAGCCCATCTTTTCCTTAAGTTGTTACCAGATGTTCAGGGGACAAATGAATGAGGGACTAGGGGTAGAAGTGTTACCCTAATTGGGTCCCTTTTACATGGAGGGAAAAAAATGAGAGGTCAGCAACAATTCCCTTTAATTTTTTTTTAAATTAAAAATCCACTATGCCTAGCCAGTAAGGTTGTGGTCAACCATGGTGCAACTGTGCCCCTACAAGAGGAGGAATACCGATGTCTTCGAGAAGAGTACCCTGCCCAATGACAAACACACGTGTTCTTTCTCATGTCACAACACCAACACCAACCAGTGCCCCACTAGAATATTCTTGAGGAATGATTGTGAGGCAGGGTAGATTATGACCTCAAAAGGCACAAGAACCTAATCAACTGTGAGCCATTCTTAAGGCAAAATATGTATTCATTATATGCTTTCCACTCCAAATGATGTCTAGCAAAGTTGTCCTGTACAGCCCACAGGAGATTGGATGAGAATAAATCTCAAGATTATTGTATTCTAATTTTAAAAGCCCAAATAGAAATGTCCCTAATGTGAATATATGTCTCCTCTTTCAATTTTCCAGACAGACATTCAAGTCCAAAATCCAAGTCCAAAGAAAGGATGCTCCAAAGGAAGTTAACATTCTCTTGTAATTTTCCATCCAAAAAAAAGTTGAAGGTCACAGTCATTCAGCCCCAACTTCCTGTGCCTAGTCCCATTTTCAGAAGGCACTCTGTGATAATTAAGCCACTGTGGCTTAGAAGATTCTCACTGTTAAGAGTGGAGCTACTTCAAAGTCAGGCTTCAACCCCTGCACTGGTTTTACATTAGACTTTCGTTGACCCCTAATCTCTATGCACACTATATAAAAGCCTCCACTGAAAAGTTACCACAAAATTTACGCCCTAAATATCACTGACTGCAGAATAGACTGGAACCTATTAGTAGAGCGCATAACCACATAAGCACAAATCTGTCTTCTCTCCAGAATCTGTGATCTTAAAAAGGACTGAGAAAAAAATAGCTTAGTAGGGTGCACATTGACAGTATGCATTCAATACAGTGTAAAAGAAATTTGTGCACACAGCTTTTCTCAATCTGGAACATGGGACATTGTAAACCATGTGCAAAGTGAAGGTATTTGCCTTCATTAGTGGTCCCTCAACGGGACTAATGGGAAAGGTACTGCTCTTTCATGGCAAACAAAGTACGTCCACCTCCATCATGCGTTCGTCTTCTGGGTTAAATGTGGATTCCATCTCATGACATAGCCAGCACCATCTTGACTAGTTGCAATGGCTGCTTCATGATCATTAGACATGGAAATCTTCAGTCCTAAGGAACTTGCTTTCTGGAGAAACTGTGGAGCTTAGGGCTCAGTTCAAGTATTCCAGGGGTGGCAGGAACCCAAGTGTTGCAGTCAAGTGCTGCCATATCACAGGAAACTGAATCAGAAGCCAAGTCAGAACTGAAACTAGACACTCTAATGTAGAAACACCTGTAGAGTGCATAATCCGGGAGTGGCCTAGGAGAGAGATAGTGGGCACCTCCTTCTTGGGTTACCACTCCCACTGGAGACCATGAAAACCAGGACAGGGGCAGGGGTGGCTAGACAAAAAGGTACCTGCCAGTATGTGTGTGGGCTGGATAATAGGGCTGGTTGGGTTGAACTAAGCTTCAATGCCCATTGACATGTATGAGAGCTAAATGGGATGTGGGACAGACTGAACAAGTCTGCAGTACATACTAGCAAGCATGAGAACCAGGGTAGGGGCAGGCCCGGTGGGGGTCATGGGGAGTAGCCCCAACTAGGCTGCTCCCACTGGTTTGCGTGAGGGCCTAGTATGAAGTGGGTAGGATCAGGCTGGACTGCAACAACCATTGGTTCATGTGGAAGACAAGACTGGAAACAGAACTGACACAGCAATTGCAACCATCAGCATAGGCATAAGCTGATTGGGGTGACAGATTGTGCCAGACCCTGTACTGGCAAGCACACACAAGAATCAGTTCTGGGATCACCTCAGACAAAGTTTCTTTGGAGATTCCTCCAACTGAACTGCTGATCTCAGAGCCCCAACCATGAAGAGACTATGTCAGCCAGTGGATTCTAAATAGATTTCATTGGGATTGGAATGGCGAGATTGGCAGCAATTCAGCACTGTCGAACTATCAAAATTGCATGAGCAGGACCCTTGGAGCATGCTCCATGTTGGGGACCTGGGATGGGTGTGAGGCTGGGTGGGGTTTTTCCTTTTATGTCTTCCCTTACCCCGGATACAGAAAAAATAATATTAATGTGGAAACAATGGTCTTACCACTTTCTTGTAGCCCTTGAACCTTTGTGCCTTAATCAACTATGTAAAGATCACCAAAATAAAATAATAATAATAATAAAAGAATACAGGGATTCCAAGTGGTGAATTTACCTGCTACACCACATCCCCACCCAGCCCTCATTTTTTAAATAAACAATATAAAAAGAATCCACAGTAACCAATACTGATATCAAAAACTATATTGAGGATTCATAAAACCTTTACAAGGAATGGTCTTTTAAAAATACCTGTTAATTTCAGTGAAAATCAGGAAACGATACCAGTAATAAGAATAAATTATTAAAGATTTCTTAAAATATTATCAACAAAATCTACCAAAATTAAGGAAATATTAATAAAATAATCACTATCAATGCATTAGTTTAATAAGATACTTTGTCAGTGTTTGAGCTGCAATGCTAATCAGTTTGCTAAAAATTTATGATAACTGTAGGGGAATATGCACCTAACATAGGAACTTAACACAGATGAAGGATAGCAATCATTGAAAGGAAAATGTTAAAAATCTTAGCCACCATTGAATTACAAATCAAAACTAGAGTGAGATACTATTTTTATACTCACAATGATTATCATAATCAATGATAAGCATTGAAAAAATGTAGAGAAGCTGAAAATTCATTATATAGCTAGTGGTGGGAATTAAGGTCAATTTGGAAAATAGTCGCAGTTGCTCAAAAAGTTGACCATGGAGCTATCATACTAACAGTATGATAACTTTATACCCCCTAAACACTCAAGAGGAATTTCAACCTCTGGCTGGGTAGAAACTTATATATGAATGCTATGTCGGCCTTGATATTAATGTCCGTGGAAGAGAAAAAATAGAGGAATTCATGAACTGATGAAAGGTAGAAAGCCTTTGTTCCTTATGTCATCAATAAAGGCATTCACTACCAACCAAAATGTCTCTTAATAGGCTGAGCCACCTGCAGACACAGGATGATTCAGCAGTAAACTAAAGACAACTGCCTGTAAAGAAATGTGTGACATGAACATAGGCTCTCCTAGACAGACACCAGAAGCCAACTGGCAGCTATGAAGGTTGAGTAAATATTTTAAGTAAATTTTTACAAACTGAGTTGGAGTGAAACATAAGATGATGCCTTGGGAAGCACAAATGAGGAAATATCCCTCCGAACACAGTCCACGACATTACTGAAAACTCTGGGGGCAGTAGGGTAGTAGATGAGATCAAACATTTTTATAAACACATAAATATTTTCTTGCAAAGAATTGTTAGTCCTTTTATCATCTCGGAATGTTTTCACTGTTGTATAAACCCTGTCTCCGTTCATCAGAACTGTATTCTACGCATACATGGTGTCAACTGCTCTATCCTTAAATTAGCGGCAGCTCTTTAATGTCCTACCAAGGTGGATGGTATCATTTAAACTCTGAATTTTGTTCAAATCAATTCTAAATTTAGAACCTGGTATAACTTGAGCTCCTACTCACTTGGTTTCAAAATTTCCAGATACCATTTTGAAATTCTAAACCTAGTTTATAGTAACTGCAGTTACTACTGCCCCACCATATGCTTTTGAACAAACTGAGAAATTGCATCCTTCAAGTAACCCTTTAGTATTAATTTTTCTAATTAGTAAAATTTTAAATTGTTCTATATTTTAACTTCTGAGTACATAGTTGAACACTTTGTTCTCGTTCTATAAATTATTCTTAAACACAATAAGCTGTAAGTTTTTTGTGTTTTGTTTTGTTTTTCTTAGTAGACTCCTGGTTTACCACTTATTGTCTACAAAAAAAACGGAGGACCTGACATTGTGAGCAATACACTTCCTGTGATGCCAACATACCTAATAGGCTCCAATTTAAGTTCCAGATGCTCCATTTGAAATACACCCCCTTGCTAATACACATGGGAAAGCATCAGAAAATGGCCCAAGTGCTTGGACCCCTGAACCCACATGACAGACCCAGCAGAAGCTCTTAGCTCTAGTCTGGCCCAACTCGGCCACTGAAGCCATTTGGGATACAGCATAAATCTGTCGTCTGTCTGTCTTTCCCATCTCTCTTCCTTCTTTTGTCCTTCCCTCCCTCTCTGTCCTTCGGTCTTACAAATAAACATTTAAAAAAATATATCAACAATGAAGACTGGCTAACAAGATCAGCATCACTGGCTTTCTCTACACTGACGTTAGGTGTTCACTGGTTGCATTTTGATGATGATACAACACTAAACTTTTGCTTCAAAAATTGAACTACAAACTGATGGCACTGACTTGGGCTTTGAGAGCTTTGCCCTACTAAATACAAACAAACACATTCAATGGAATGTCCTACTAAGTTTGAAAAGCACGCCTATCCTCAAACATACGATCATTGCTAAGAACTATTGAGTGCTTTATTAGTAAATACACATGCATTTTGGAGCAAGCTATCATGGAACCATAGCCTATACAGTGACACTTGAGCAAAGTCTAAATTTCTTTTTTAAAAAACTTATTAAAACAGCAAACCAAAATAAAACTAGGTAACTACAGAGATACACACACACATGTAAACACATGTAGATTTTTTTTCACTTTCTTTTTTTTCCATTCATTTATTCATTAATTACATTGTATTACATGACACAATTTCATAGGTACTGGGATTCTCCCCCCTTCATCCCAAACCCTTCCCCCATGGTGAATTCCTTCACCTTGATGCATAACCACAGCTCAAGTTCCGTTGGGATTCCCTAATTACAAGCTCACACCATACAAAGTCCAGTATCCCACTTGTCCAGTCAAGTTCAACGGCCTCTTAGGGAGGCCCTCTCAGGTTTGAGGGCAGAGCCAGCAGAGCATCACCTCGATCAATTAGAAGCTCCAACATATCATCAGCAACAATCCAGGTACGATGAGTCTAGTGCAGAGTCCACTGATTGACATAGTCCAACTTAGAGTTTCCCCTTTTCCAGTTTTTCGCTGCAAACATATAGCTGAGGTGGTTGATTGATCTACTCCATCTTCTATCTTTTCTTGGTTAATGTTTTGATTCCTCTATTTTGTTCAGGGGAATCCCCAAAGAAACTTTGAGGTGTTCCCAGTCCAGGCTCCTACATGCACTACTAGTAAGCACAGTGCCCACCACAGTCCATCACTCTGATCAGCTGGTGTTTGTAACCCCTGGGTTGGTTCTATTCTGAGCCCCGACCTCCACTGGAACCAATGAGTATTGCAGCTCTTCCCGGCTCTGCCCATCACACACTCGTCCCTCACCTAAACCAGTGGGAGGTGTGCTGGTTGGGTGCTGCATTCCCTACTGGCACAGGCCATTTCACCTTGGCATTTGGTGTTTTGTACTGTTTTTATCGCAACCAAACCTGGCCAGGCCCCCACACAGTTACAGCGCTCGGATTTGCCAGTGGATGACGTGAACTGACTCAGCCTGGTCTGCCCCCAACCCGAGCCAAATGTATGCCAGTGGGTCACTTTCCAAAGCCTCTTCTGGGTTGTTTACCTCCATACTTCCTGCGTTTATTTCTAGGGTCAGTGTCCTGTCAGAGGAACTGTTAGGATTCCTCCATCAGACCCCTTCCTGGTGTCAGGCTTCACGCATACCAGCAGGTCCTTCGGCCAGCACCACTCTTCAACCCATTCTGGTTCCTGCTGTTGAGAGTTTCAGCCCAGCCACGGCTCGTCCATACCCACATATAGCTCATATATGGCTCAGTTGGGGTTGAAACCTAGCCGAGTCCGTCCCACATCTACCCTGGTCCTCCAGAGCACCAAACTGTGTTGCGGTCTAACCTGGCATGGTGCGTCAAGTCCGAATCCATGTTTGTGCCAAGGGATTACAACTGTGACACGACCAGAATTCAGCCCCCTTCCAGTTCCTGCGCCCCTTAGTGGTAAACTCCACCCAGCCAAGGCCTCCCCCAAGCTCCCCAACCAGGCCTGTTCCCAGCCAGTGCTAAGTATGCCAGAGGTTGCTCTGGGTCAGCCCAGAGCGCCCCATAGACTGTCATGCCTCCTAAGACAATGTCATAGTCTTGCCTTCTGTGACCCCTCTGCTGATCCCTCATCCTATCAGGTAATGGGGTATCCTGCTGGACAAGCCCGGAATTTTGCCTTTTGACGGAACTGGTGTTGGCAGTCGGCACTATAAAGTGACTACAGGTTCTTCAGAGGAAGATTTACTGCCATTGAGAATCTTAAGGACTAATACACATTCTCAGAGAACTGTGGGTTCAGCATGGAGCGGCTCATGTAGCATATCAAAGAAATCAAATTCCGGAATTTCCTGGCTGGGCGGCCAGCAGGCGCAGCCTGGTGCCAAATGGCTCACTGGCCGCCTGCTGGCCGCTCACCCCATGTAGGTACGTACGTACGTGGTGGTAAGCCTGGCTGTGCTAGGCTGGAATTGTGGCGGGGAACTTGAGCCATCCAGGCAGCATGGCTGCCCGAGGTTTGAGATGCTCAGGCCTCCGCCCGGATCCTCCTAGCTCCTCCCCCACTCCAGCCACATGGCATGCTGAGGAGGTCCAGATCCGCTTCTCAGAGTCCCAGGACAACCCTCCCACTCCCAAAAGAGGACCGTCAAACCAGGATTCCGGCAATCTGGAAACCGCGCGGGGGCTCCTCCCCCACTCCAGCCGCATGGCGCTGAGGAGGTCCAGATCTGCTTCTCAGAGTCCTGGGACAACCTCCCCCCCAATCCCAAAAGAGGGCCATCAAACCAGGATTCCAGCAAATCAGGAAGCCACCCGCGAGCCGCTCACCCCATGTACGTACGTACGTACGTACGTGGTGGTAAGCCTGGCTGTGCTAGGCTGGAATCGTGGCGGGGAACCCGAGCCCTCCAGGCAGCATGGCTGCCCGGGGGTTGAGACACTCCAACACATGTAGATTTTTAAAGGCATTCCAAACACACAACGTACAGAACATCCCACACCAAACACAGGTTTTCTAAAATACTCTTTCATTCCCACGTGTTTACATGTGCACACAAGACTGCCTCTTTGAGTTTGCATGGCTTAGTTTCTTTCATTACTTTTTTTTCAGTTGAGGCAACATTCACAGCAAAGATCTTCTGATTTGAGGGAGATAAGGAAAACCAGAGTAAACGGAAGACAGTTTAGACGTTAAGGGAAATTGGAAATGGAAGACAGTGAGTGATTAAGAGAACTCACATTTCCTGCCCTATCAGCAACAGCAATCCAGGAGAAGGAAAAGGAGCACACTAAACCCTCAACCAGTGGGCTGCGGCTTTCAGCAAGCATTCTATTGGCCCAAGCAAGATGTAAAGCGAGCTAATTTGGGAATCGCCTAATAAAGGGAGGCCCTGCAAAGATACGTTGTGATGGTGTTGATTACAGCAAAGTGTGGAGAACTGGAGCCATTTGGATAATGAATATAACATCTGATAATCTGACCCAGAGATGAGATGTAAAGCTGTGTGATTTGGTAAAGCCTTTCATATCTGTTAGTAAAAATAAAGCTGAGTGAATTCTTAATATTTTCTTTGCAAAGTTCTTGGACCTATTTTTAAATAATCTTTCATAGTTTATTAAAATTTAATGGAAAAATGAAGCAAAGGGCATTTGACTTTCAAGAATATTTACAACAAATTGTTTTCCATAAAATACATAAAAAATATATTACAAAGTTATTTGATCCACATATGCATTTAAAATAGACATCCAATTGTGAAAAATAGAAAATATTCTCAGTTTTTCACTCTTCTAACCTCCTGTAAGAGTGAAATGTATTTTTCACATGTGCTTTTATAATGCTGATGTTCATAAGTTTAGCATTCTATTCTGTAACCATCTTATCCACCGCTGGGTTCACATTCCAAGGAATTCTATACCTGAATTTAGGTCGCTAACTCTGATCATGCATGCCTTAATTTCTGATTTTATTTAGTTTTTTTTTAATTTGGCTTAATTTTATCAGCAAATATTCTTTTTGCCTTATTTCCAAGTATATATGGATTTTTTGGCTTGAGTTTTTTCATGTTGAAATGTATGTCAGCTGTCTAGTATCAAAGAATCTAGGATACACATAATATTCTTGGGTCACAATTTCTCCCAGAATTTTTATTGGGATTAATGTGTTACAATCTGGCTTTAAAGGCTGAGAACAGATGTTTGGCTTTAGTTTCTAAAGGATTTTATGGTTAAACACCATTTTTCTCATGTCATAATGTATTCATGAAGCTAATTAATATACTTTAAATCATGGAAACAAGCCTGTCACATTGTCTTTTGCTTACTGGCTACGAATTCATACTTTAAAGTATATGCTCTAATGTGGGACAAAGAATTGACATCAAAACTTGACATAAAATTCAAAGGCAGGTAGTGATACTTACTGCCATTACGTACTTATAGAACTTGATATAACTTTCACCTGCTCTGCATTACAAATACATTACAAATACATACCTCATACTTACTACATCTGTCAATAAGTTTGCACATAGATGCATTATAAATCCATATTGCTTCCAACCACTTAACAAACTCCATGCTGACACACCTAGCTGAAGGCCAGTCATGCACATTACATTTAAAATGCTCAGTTTACTTGCACAAATGAAAATGCAATAACTACCATCTTAATTTATTTCTCCATGAGAGCACACTTTATATTACATTATGTGCTCAAAAATAATATGCCTGCTGCTTTCTATTTGAAGTTTGTGTGTGTGTGGGGGGGTGTGTGTGTGTATACACATCATAGACTTTATGCAAAACAAAATAAAAGGAGGGTACTCGCAGGAAGAGGAGGCGGGGGTAATACGGTTGTCTTCCTATGACTGCTTCTATTGAAATACATAAAATACGTATTCTATGTTAGTAACTAAAAAGCAGAAAAATTCAAAATAATTATTATCATGCCTCAAAATTTCAAATTTACTTATAATACAGAATATAACCTAAAAATTGTAAAGGAAATAACAACTCCCATCCAGGATGCCAGAGGAGAAATGGTGGCCCTAAGCTTTCCCTCAAGAATTGGACCCACAGTGGATCATTCCCTGAGCGTTCCGAAGTCCGACTGGATACAACAAGAACAAAGAACAAACAAAAACAGAAAAAAAAAGCCCAAACAAACAATAACAGGACAGAACTATGACTAGAAAGTTACATAAAATAGGGATTTGGAAGTGTGACAACTAGCAGAAAAGCAATACTACAGAGAAGTGATTTCCTCTGTCACCCTTACCTACAGACAAAAGGAAAGGGGGAATAAGTTCTGCTCTAAGAACTCATAGTAAACACTGGTACATGAAATTGGAGTTATAATTCAATCCCATCTGAAATGTTAAAAACAAGACTCAAAGAACTTCCATAAATGAAGTTACCAGAATTATAGGCTTGCAAGAATAAATGAGAATGCCATCATAAACCAGGCTACCAAGAAGCGATCAAAGTCTGCAGAAACTGACATAAATATATACAAAACACAAGAGTGGGAACACAAAGAATGCAAACAGACTGAAAATGCAATAAAGGTGTCCAAAACACTGTTGGATTTGACAAGAGATGGGTCCATCTGTTCATGTAGGTACACAGGCTTGCACAGTGAACTTTAAAACATCTGTGGATGCTTCTGGTATTGACACCAAAGGTTATCTTAAATCCTGCTAATGAAACCAACTGCAAATTCTGGACATCACATTTACAAACATCTGTGCAGCAACAAGCTAATGAGACAGCAACAATGTAATGGGCTGAAATCAAAATGGCCAGATGTGTGGTTTAGTGGACTCCACTGATACACTGAGCACATGGCAGTATTCACAGGGATATGAAATTGTGAAATACTTTTAAAATTTAACTCATTTAATGCCCACTATCAGTATTAGTGTAGGAGATACAGATGTTAAAGGCCAGAGTTCCTGAAAATAGATTCAAGAATCTCAGAAGAAAAATTTGGCGATTGACAAATTTGAGCTGTATTTTAGTGACTATGTGTTTCTATCAGACAGGAGAGAAAGCGCAGTCCATGTATATTATATCACCATTAATCTGTTTTCATGGAAGCTGAGGCTCAGAGAGTTAAAACAATTTACTGAAATTGCATCAGCTCATAATTTCAGACAATATAGTCTCAGAACACGGTTAAACTTGACAGTATCTATAAAAACAAACACTTAGGCTTAGTATAAAGTGTTTTTTTGTTGTTGTTGTGTTGTTTGTTTGTTTTTCTCCATCATACTAGTTCCTTGAATCTGATCTAAAAGACATTGTTGAATGTGGGGAAATATGACTATGAATTTACTCTTAATGTATTTTGCATTGAAAATGGGACAGGTGTTTGGAACAGTGGTTAGGATGGCTGAATCCTGTATCAGAAGGCTTGAGTTCAAGTCCCAGATCTACTTCAAAATCCAGCTTCCAGCTAAGTGTGTACCCTGGATGACAGCAGGTGAAGGTCTAGGTAACTCTGTCCCCAGCATCAATACCGGAATTCCTGGCCTGGCAACAGCACTGTACGCAATGTGGGTGTAAATTCGCTCATGGAAGATGGCTCTCTTCCTCTCTCTCTCTCTCTCTCTCTCTTTGTCTCTGTCTCTGTCTCTAGCAAATAAATATTTTTTAAAGGAGGGAATTGACAAGTTGAGTCCTGAAGGAAAAGCAGAATTCAGAGCCCACTAAGAAGAACATCACCAGTATCTGACACAAGTCAGACACAGGAAAAGGAAATACGCTATTGGGAAAATCAGGCGTTATATTTTAGCTGAAATGTCATACAAGATAGAAAATCCACTAGTGAAAACAGGTTCTTAATACGCACTTGTCATTACAGAACGAATCTCTGATGAGCATTATTTTCTTTACCACTTGGAAAGTAGTCACTGAGAATTTGTTGCACACATGTCAAATTACAAGACCAAACTATGCAGCAACTATGTTCTTCAAATCATGGATCAATGTATAGAAAGGGAAAAATTCTACATTTCTATTGTCATAAATTATCCTTCTCTTCCTTTTGAGTAAGCAAAATAGTAACATTTTGATGTCATTCTTTCTCTACTTCCTATACCTTGTAGCATTGCTAATGGCTGCTTATAATATATAAATACATGTTTTCACTCGGCAATAAAGCAACATAGAAGGCACTCCATGCCTTGCCGTACTTTTCAAATGCATAGTCAAAACGTGATGGTTATGATTCAGCACTGAAAGGAATGGGTCTCGCTGTGCTTTTGTCTTTGTGATTTTCATGGAAGGCACAAAAATAATGAGCACACTTCCCTGAAGCAGCAAGCCAATCGCTCTCCTACAGACTGTACTGCAATGCTGCTTGCTTTCCTTAAAGCCTGTGTCACTGAAATTAGGACAAGTGCTCAACTTTCCTGGGGAAAGTTCCAGGACTTTCCGTTAGCAGCTTATACACAAAACTCAAGCTTTTCTAAGTCCGTAAGGTATCGCAGAGATTCATCTCTGTTCGGGAAGTTAGGCAATTTCAAGTGAAATAGCAACCACCACATGCAGAAAGCTATCCTGTGACTGTAAAATGGAGCCAGGGAGATGTGAATAGGCATTACAACAGCCTGAAATTCATAGTTCAAAATGAATAAAACCAACAAGAGGAACAAAAGAAGTAACTATAGCTGAAAAAAAAGATTTTTTTAACAATTTGAAACAATCAAATAATTTTTCACCATAATTGGTTTCCATACAAATATGCCCATGGCCCTTTTGTCTACATAAGTACACATTCTTTACTGGATTTGATTCCCTGATTAGCCACCATGGATACATTAGAAAGTTTAGTTCTGCTATGGTAGAATGTCACAGATTGACTTTCTCAATTCTAAAATAGAGAATCTTATGAAAGGGTGGGGAGGTAACAGCTTCAGGACCAATGGGGAGTGGCAAAATCGAGTCAAGGGTGGTCCTGGGTAGGTTGACAACCACTGACATGAGAGCTGTTAAATTTTGGTTCCTTAAGGAATTTTCCCAATCTTTCCTCTCCAGGTCATCTTCCTTCACCTAATTTAGCTCTACAAATTAAAATGCACACAAGTAGTTGTGAAGAGGCACATCTTTAAGTAATTCTTCTAGGTAGAAATGTGACAGGACATGAGCAACTTCTGAATCATTGATACCCTGTGTTGGCTTCCATGAGTAATGCGATCGGCTTTATTTTACATGTGACAGAAGAGAAGACAAATGTAGTAGAGTTATTCTGAAAAACGTACCAATGACAGAATTGGAATTTTATTAGCATAAAAGTGCAGGCATTTTTTACATGGTAAAATAGTAGCAACAATCAGTTTAATAAAAAGCCAGAAGATCAGGACTATAAAGAAAATTCTATACTTTAAAAAAAATAGTCAGACTCTATTATACACACACATAGCAGGATGATAATGGTTTTAAAAGAAAAAAAAAAGTATTGGCAAGGATGAGGATAAATTGGAATCTTCCATGCATCTTTGTTGAAAATAACATGGCACAGCTACTTCGGAAAACAGCTTCACAATTCTTTACAAAGTTAGTTATGATAAACACTTTAAAAAATGTTCTAGAAGCATCATCCATCAGCTTCTCCTAAGCTATCTCCTAAGCCAGATCCCAACCTCTGGCCTTCCTCATAGGCTCTGATTCACTGAAATTAAGCAAGAACCCTGCAGAGCCAATTGATCCAGAATCCCCCATCCCTAACATCCAAGCTCCCTTGATGACAGCTTATCCAGTTTCTCATCCCCTACCAGCCTCAAGCTGTAGTCTTCTCACCTTGACTGCCTTCAGCCAGATCCATATTAAGTTGGTTGAACCACAATCTTGTTACCCAAGATTTTCCTCTTAGTGGATTTCCTTGGATTGACCTTTCTAATCTTGCTATTTAGATTCATTAACTTAAATTCCCGTTTTCATTATGCTTTTCTGAGTTGAGCATCATCTTTTTGCCAAAATAGGGAACACTGAGCAAAGTCAGCCTTACTTCTTTTCCATGAACAGTTTTTTTTTCTTGGACTAGCCCTGCTCAGAGCTGACAAAGACTAAAGCTGAGTCTTACACAAGTTAAGAGCACACACCAGCCCCACTAGAAAAATAGGAGCTGTCCCCTTAATTCTTGCCTTCCAGTAGGTCAAGGGGTGCTAGTGAAGAGATAAACTAATCCTTAATGTCCATGAGCACAGATGAGCATTCATTCACTTCCTGCAAGAACTGAACTTCCAGCGACAGCATTTAATCTAATGTAGAGTTATTCAAGAGAATTTATCTGTTTATTTTTCCTGAGTTTCTAAAAATGAGTCCCTCATTAAAACAGCCTCAGGGCGGTTTAGGTGAGGGACAAGAGTGTGATGGGCAGAGCCGGGGAGAGATGCGATACTCATTGGTTCCAATAGAGGTCGGGGCTCAGAAGAGAACCAACCCAGGGGTTAAAACCATCAGCTGATCGGAGTGATGGACGGTGGCGGGCACTGTGCTTACTAGTAGTACATGTAGGAGCCTGGACTGGGAATGCCTCAAAGTTTTTTTTAGGGGGATTCCCCTGAACAAAATGGAGGAATCAAAGCATTAATCAAAAAAAGATGGAAAATGGAGTAGATGAATCAACCACCTCAGCTTTATGCTTGCAGCGGAAAACTGGACAAGGGGAAACCCTAAGACGGACTATGCCAATCAGTGGACTCTGCACCAGCCTCATCATACCTGGACTGTTGCTGATGATATGTTGGTGCTTCTAATTGATCGAGGTGACGCTCTGCTGGCTCTGCCTACAAACCTGAGAGGGCCTCCCTAAGAGGCGGTTGAACTTGAACTGGACAAGTGGGATGCTGGACTCTGTATGGTGTAAACTTTTAATTAGGGAATCTCAACGGAACTTGAGCTGTGGTTATGCATCAAGGTGAAGGAATTCATGATGGGGGAAGGGTTTGGGGTGAAGGGGGGGGAATCCCAGTACCTATGAAATTGTGTCATGTAATGCAATGTAATTAATGAATAAATGAATATTAAAAAAAAAAAAAAAAAACAGCCTCAGGGCACAATAACCTTCAAACCACACTAATAAAATGCAAGAAAAACAATAAGCTGAAATGATTAAAATATGGAAGCTTCCTAAAACTTTTTAATTGTATTTTAACTCATCATCCAATAATTAGCAACTTGAAATTCTAGAAGGATGTTGGCCAGACAGTATATCTTTGGGAGAACTTATAGGTATATAAGGATATGGGGGGGGGCAGGAAGATGACAGACAACTCACCTAACTGTCCTAAGAGAGTTATTATAGAGGAAAAGTTAATCCCTGGGAATAGCAGCTGGAATGCCCTGAGTCATAATCATGTGTCTTACGTTAAGACAGAACCTAACCTGAGACAGGGCTCCTTTAAGGCTGTGCACAAGCAGCGTGTCTGACAGACAAACCCACCTGATTGATATTCTCAATCTGTCATTTATCCAACCTGTCATAGCTACTATGTCCACACTGTTGAGAGATACAGAGATAAACTGGACCTGATTCCTCTCTTTGAAGATTACCTGTGCTATACCTCTTTGTGATAGGTTTGTACATACAACCTGCATATTCCCATTCCCCTCTATTTCCAGGATAAATTTTCACTTTATTTTGAACCTGTTTATATCATTAACACTAAATCTATTGCCCTCAATTTTACATTATTAATTACTTTATTGGAAAGGAAGTTATACAAAGAGAAGGAGGCACAGCAAAAAAGATCTTCCATCTGCTGGTTCATTCACCCAGTGGCTACAATGGCCAGAGCTAAGCTGCTCCAAAGCCAGGAGCCAGAAACTTCCTCTGGGCCTCTCCTGTGGGTGCAGGGTCGCAAGGCTTTGAGCCATCCTCTACTGTCTTCCCAGGCCACAAGTAGAGAGCTGGATGGGAAGCAGAGCAGACGGGACATGAACCAGCCCCCATATGGGACCCTGGCAGATGCAAAATGAGGGCTTTAACCATTAGGTCTATCACGTCAGGCCCTCAATAATTCCTTTGAATTCTGACCTGTCTGCAAGTATTAATGTCAGCCTTCAGAAGAAAGACGTGTCAAGTACAGAAAGAACTCTTTATACTTAAGATTCTTTGTGATGCCAATGGGGAAACAGAAAGCATCAAGTAATGGAAGCTCACATACACTCTGGACTAGTGTGTACACCAATGTAAATTTACCCTAATGTCAACAAACAAGCAAATATATTTCCTCAACAATAATGAAGCATTAAAACAGACCCTACTTGAGGCTGGTACTCCTTTGGACACTAACACGGCACATCCAAATGTTTCCTATGGTACTGACCCAGCTTCCTGCTAATGCATCTGGGAAGGCAGCAGTGGTGGCTCAACCACTCAGGCCCTAACACCCATGTGTAAGGCCAGAATGCACTTCCTTAGGGCTGGCTTTCGTGTGATCCAGGACCTAGCTGTTGGACTCTTTAAGAAATAAATCAGCAGGGCCCAACACAGTGGTCTAGCAGCTAAATCGCCTTGAATGCCCCGGGATCCCATATGGATGCTGGTTCTAATCCCGGCAGCTCCACTTCCCATCCAGCTCCCTGCTTGTGGCCTGGGAAAGCAGTTGAGGACGGCCCAAAGCTTTGGGACCCTGCACCCGTGTGGGAGACCTGGAAGAGGTTCCTGATTCCCGGCTTTGGATCGGTGCAGCACCGAGCCATTGCGGCTCACTTGGGGAGTGAATCATCGGACGGAAGATCTTCCCCTCTGTCTCTCCTTCTCTTTGTATATCTGACTTTGTAATAAAAAATAAATAAATCTTTAAAAAAAGAAATAAACCAGCAGAGAGAAGATAACTCTCCCTCTCCAAGACCCTGTCTACTATACAATCAACCCATCCCTCTCCTGGAACTGTCTCTCAACAAAACAAAATCTGAATATGAGAGAGGAACCTGAAGTCGCATGTTCACAGCATCACAATTCACAATAGCCAAGGCATGAAACCAACCCTGATACCCATCGACAAACGAGCGGATTTTTTTAATGCGATACATTTACTACATGGAGTATTATTCAGACATACAAAAGAATGGAATTTACCATGTGCTAGAAAACAGACCCAATTAAAAATTACATTGTGAAAGTAACCATTCCCGAAGAGACAAATACCTCATGTTGTGATATGTGACAACTAATATACAAAGCACGCACACACACATACTCTTTCAGTTCAGTGAGGAAGATGAGCATGTTAGCAACTAATGGATGAATGTAGCATGCATCTTTACTGCTGAAGAATAGTATTTATATTATTTTTAATTGTGCTTTTACATTATATTACCCTCTTCCTTTTCCTACATTTGTCATGTCATGTTATGTTTATACATCATAAAGTTCAAGTTGTAATGGAAATGAATGCCTATACCATTGTAAATCCTTGGGAACAAATACGGAGAGCCATGGGGAGGGGGAGTGCCCATCTCCTATGCTTATAAATCTGTATCATGGGAAAAATACATTATAAAAAATTAACAAAACAAGCCCCAGTGATTTTAGAGAATAACTCTTTAGAAAAAGAGAAAAGATGATGAGCATGGGCTATTACTTCATCAACTGAAGGAATCTAATTTAGATTTTTATTATTGTCTTAATTACTTCATCTCCACCAAGTAGCTGCCTGCCATTCTTTTCCCCTTTCCTAGCTTCACCAACATCTGGAAAAATGAGAAAAATGACCAGTTCCAACGGAAAGAAGCTTCTATGTTATTTGGTGATTTTTATGTGAACAATGTGGCAACACATAAAGCCTTTGCACTTACAATTGCATGGAACATTCAGGGAATCCAGCCTGAGAAATTCATAGAGAAGAGAAAATACTAGAAATCAGGCAGAAGCACAACTGTGGAGTTTGGCACTAGAATCCAGACTCTGTGGAAGCCAAAGAGACATTTCTGAAGAAGTCTCACACTAAAAGCAAAATAAAGAAGGTGAATGTATACATCTGAAAGGAAAAGTTAAGAGTGAACAATGAGAAAGGTGATCCAAGGTTTTCATGGACAGATACATCCTGTCACAACTGTGCGTAAGGACAGGCAGCCGACTCATCCCGTACAATCAAGCGAAAGCTCAGAAATGGGAATGGCACAGAAGTCAAAAGCAACATCACAAAGTTCTGAGAGGAGAGGGATAAAAAAAAACATAAGGTGAAACAAAATCTTTAAAGACAGAAAACTTCTGAAAACGGAAGCACCAAATTGCCTTGAAAACTAACTATTTTTATATATTGTTGCAGATACCATTTATAATTTTTTAAGATTTATTTTTGTTGCAAAGTCAGAGATATACAGAGAGGAGGAGAGACTGAAAGAAAGATCTTCCTTCCCATGATTCACTCTTCAAGTGACCGCAACGGCCGGAGCTGCATTGATCCGAAGACAGGAGCCAGGAACTTCCTCCAGGTCTCCCATGCGGGTGCAGGGTCTCAAGGCTTTGGGCCATCCTCTACTGCTTTCCCAGGCCACAAGCAGGCAGCTGGATGGGAAGTGGGGCTGCTGGAATTAGAACTGGTGCCCATATGGGATCAAGGTGAGGACTTTAGCCACTAGGTAATCACACTGGACCCTATAATGTATTTTTAACTTATGTATGCCTTTTACTAATAAATTAAAATTGCTTTAAAACTAAAACATAAGCAATTCGACAAATGCTTCATTTTTTAATTAAAAAGTATCGCATCCATCTTTGCTTCAACTAAACAATAATCTCAATATAAATAGTGAAAACTTTCTGACCTTTCTCCACAGCAATTTACAATTTAGAAAACAGTCTATAAAGCCCAGTGTTTAACCATGTAGTTAATGTGAAATATTTTAACTAGCTTTTAGCATTAAACAGCAGTGCATATAATGCAGGAATGGAAAGCTTTTATGGCAACATATCATGAGAGGTGAAATGGATAGAATCTCTCTCAAAATGAGGCTTCAAACTTCTTGTTATCCACAGCTGCCTAAGATCTTGCCCTTTTCAGTTGGTAGTCCATTCCTGATGATGCTACTTGGTCCAGTCATTCCAGGTGCGATTGCTAGCATTCAGCCATTTATCGTCTCTGTTCCTTTGTCCCTGTATTAACATGTTCTTTCCATGTATTGCTGATAAATTCAAACACTACTTCCCAAATCATGACCTGTGTAACTAAGCACAGTGAATTCTACTATTGGCCCCAGGCCAATGAGTCTTAAACCTGTCTGATCAGCATAGATTTCTCAGCCCACTCACCATCTTGGTGAAATCTGTATTAAAAGAGAGACAGAGGGCCCGGCGCAGTAGCCATTAAAATCTTTGCCTAGCACGTGCCAGGATCCCATATAGGTGCCGGTTCTAATCCCAGCAGCCCTGCTTCCCATCCAGCTCCCTGCTTGTGGCCTGAGAAGGCAGTTGAGGATTGCCCAAAGCCTTGTGACCCTGCACCCATGCGGGAGACCTGGAAGAAGTTCCTAGCTCCTGGCTTCAAATCAATGCAGCTCCGGCCATTGCAGCCACTTGGGGGATGAATCATGGAATGGAAGATCTTCCTCTCTGTCTCTCTTCCTTTCTGTATATCTGCCTTTCCAATAAAAATAAAATAGATCTTGAAAAAAAAAGGAGACAAGTCTCCCTGTTACTGCTAATGACATTTGTAAGATTCAGTAGTCTAAGCCCCTTGTTCATATTTCTTATACATGACTAATGTGGCTAATAGATTATTCATGATTAATCTCAACTCTATTCATTTTACTTTTTCACTAGGAAGTTCCGTGTTTCCATAGCACATTTCTCAATACATCTGCTATAACAACTTCATTAACTTATCATATCAGATGAGATTGCTTTTAGCAAAATTTTTTTTTCTCACTGATAAACACACTAAGCAAATGTAATCAGGCTTTCCTGATTACAGGAAATCATTTGGGTTTTCCAAATGATACAGAAGGGGAAAATGGTTGTCATTATTTGTCCAATTCCTCCCACCCTTTTAATTGTCTCCATTGGAGTGAGGCAACAGTTACTGTGTGTGACTCGAGATTTCAACGCTTCATTTCTCCTTTTGGTACATTCTTCAAGCGTGGGATTTCAGAGGTAGCTGCTATAACCTACCAAGTTGCTGTATTATTCACTCCTAATTTTTATATGAAAAAAAAACATAATTCCTACCGTTACCGAGTCTTCTGCACTTGAACGAATAAGAACATGAGAGTCTATGAATTTTAATATAAATACAAATGGAAGTGTAAACACACAGATTTTTGAAGTGTTTTTTTCCCCCTCTGGAGACTAATCAGAATCACCCTTTTCAAACTGTCCTCGCAGATATAAATCTCAACCCTGCTCCCATGCAACATTGGATTATTAGATGCAAACTCAGATTGGAATTGGTTTTCCATTTTAATAAGTAGAAATAATTAACACAAACTGACTCTCAAAATGCTCATTTTTATAGATAAGCAGAATTACATTTAAAACATGTTTCTATTGGCATATTTTAAAAAGTAGCTCATGTTTTTACTAGCAAGGCAGCAATGTTTCAAAGTTAAATCATGTTAATGCTTACTGTATTCTGAAGCCCTGTATACTGGGATAAATATGTTATCAAGTTCCCCAGGCACTACTTATACCCCTTTGGGAAAAAGACTGAAACCAGAAATATAGATAATTAGAATAAAATATGCCCATTTAAATGTGAATTATCATAACCCTGTAAGTGCAAACAAATACCATTTAGATCAACTATGTTATATAACTGTGTTCATTACATATTTGCATGTGAGCATACTTAATACTCTCAATTTCATCCTGGTGACTACTGCAAAGAGATGCTACAAGCAACATCTAGTGCATATGTCGTAGAATATTCAATTTATTAATCATAAGTGAGAACTCTGTGCTGAGAACATTTGCAAAGATAATGAGGCAGACTAAGCCAAATAAGAACCTATTACCTCTGAATCCAATGAGATTTCACATTAAAGTAATAGATTACATGTTGGTGTACTAACATGCCCCTAGCAACTAGCACATGGCATGCATTAATCCATACTGGGTGGATGGATGAGGAATTAATGATCCAATTTATTTCCCCATAAAAATCCTGTGTTTTCCTCATTCCTGTTCAGGAATATGTGTAAGGGCAAAATTCCTTCTGTACCAATATGCCTGATGCCACTGAATCCCTTTGCCTGTCCCCCGTGATCCATCTTCATAGGGAGAAGCACAGAGATGGACAATGTGGGCCTCAGGGCCCAGACTGAGAAACAGAAAGGAAATAAAAGTTACCTATGGAACTAGCTCTGCCTATATGTCACATTTGAAAGGAGCAGCTAGTTGATCTATTCAACCGGTGACTTAATCTGGAAACAGTAACAACCCCAACTGCATTTCCTCACTATAACAAACTAGCAAATAGCAAAATTTATACATGAAGGGCCCGGCACAGTGGCCTAGCGGCTTAAGTCCTCGCCTTGAAAGCCCTGGGATCCCATATGGGTGCCGGTTCTAATCCCGGCAGCTCCACTTCCCATCCAGCTCCCTGCTTGTGGCCTGGGAAAGCAGTCGAGGATGGCCCAAAGCTTTGGGACCCTGCACCCGCGTGGGAGACCCGGAAGAGGTTCAGGTTCCCGGCTTTGGATCGGCACGCATTGGCCCGTTGCGGCTCACTTGGAGAGTGAATCATGGGAAGGAAGATCTTCCTCTCTGTCTCTCCTCCTCTGTGTATATCTGGCTGTAATAAAATGAATAAATCTTTAAAACAAATTTATACATGAAAAGGTTTTAACAAACTCATCTTAGTCCTGGCCTTCCCCAAAAACTTAGATGGAATAGGCAAGGGTATTAAGATGACAACCACCTAGACTGTAGCTCAGATCTGTTCTGTCCTTCCCATTGAATCATACCCTTCCAATACATATAATCTCTCTAGCTATTTTTCCTTGTTACTGTGTCATGATTATATTTCAGAATATGTAATATACTCGATTTGGGATCTGAAACATGGCAAACAGTTCTACCAGGCATTACGTGTGATGCAGAATTTTAGATCTCAATATATTAGAGAGGAGTCTATCATTCCCTAGGCACATTTAAAAGTTCTTGAAAGCTACAACAAAGTGGAAAAGAGTTCTATTCCACTCCCATAGGCTTCCAACCTCTTCATATCTGCAAGAGTTGAACTAATTTAGTGGGGCAGATTTTCCTAATATGATTAGAAGTGTCTAGGTAGCACAACAGCATCCAGAGTGCTGGCGAGTTTGAACATTTAACGTGAAAGGGAACCACAAGTGGACAGCAGCTGGTAAAGTCTCAAACGTCTGTGCAGAGAGGCTATGAATAATAGAATTCATGACTGACCCAGGGACTTTGAAGCAGATTAAGCCCATGGTATGTGCAAGGGATTAATGCCAGGGCCCCCAGAAACAGAAAAATCTATAGATACTCAAGTCTCTTACATAAAAATACACTATTGATATACAATCTGTACACATCCATCATATTCTCTAAACTGTCTCTGAATTCCTCATAAAACCTAGCACAATGTAAATGCTCTGTAAAAATAGCTGCCATGTTACACTGTTTAGGGAACAGTAAAGAGAAAAAATGTGCATGTCTTGCACAGGCACAATTTTTTTTCTGAGTATTTTTGATTGACGGAATCTACCCATATGGAACCCAGGGATACAGTGGGCTGAGCATACATGCTGAGTTGGTAACACTCAAAGTTATCAGTTCATTAAACCTGAAGCAGTCCTGCTCATGCACACTCTACCTGCTCTGATAACGATGGGCTAGAAGACCGAGTGAACGCAACAGATAATCAACCTACTTTGCTGAATGTACATTGCCCAAACACAGGTGCCTGTATAGAGAAATACAACGTCTATGTAATTACTGAGGGTGGAAGAGGTGTTAATAGTGAGAGGAACACATAGTCTTTATTCTCATGATGATGCAAGTCTTTCCCTGGGATAATACCTTAATAGGACACGTGCCACAACACCAAAGAACAACATTGAAATGGTCAACTCATCTTACTAGTTTCTTCCATCTGTGGCTGTGCCAGCTGACAAATAATTTGCAAAATGTCACAAGAAACATCTAATTAAGCTGATAATGGCTGTTCCCATTACTGTCTATAATTATTCTTTATTTCCTTAACGTAAACAAATTAGCCGTAATAGTATGTCAAATATTGCTTTCAGGCTCCCCAGGAGTTCTAATTCATTGGCTTTTCAGATACTGATTAATCAAAACTGTGCAGAAAATATTTTCTCCAACCCCATGCACTGCCTCTCAGCTGCTCTCTTGTGGCCCCTTGAATAACTGTTAACTTACTTGCCTCACACTGGGATATTTTGTTGTTGTTGTTTTTAAAGGGATAATTTCACATTCCAAGAATAGAAGTCACATGGCATCAGGTGTGTGATAGATCCCGAGGATATTAGAACATTTTGACAACTTCACACATGCATTAGAAAATATTCATATTTAAAACAAAAAATGTTCCTCAATGACATAATACAATTGAAAAAGAAGACTTATTTTGGAACTTGACAATATTTTCTCACCATCAAGTAGTTGTAACAAGACAAGTTGCGACTGGCATTGCACATAATGAATGGGAACATCATACCTGTCCACAAATATGAAAAGGCATTCAAATAAAGTGACAATTGAACATACACTGATTTGTGAAACACGTCTCCTTCTTTTAAATTTTATTACACTATTATTGTAATTATAGCATTGATCATTTTGCTGGCTTCTGCCACACCTGCCCATTCCCAGAATTATGGGTTATCCAACACTAGCTGCCATGACTGACATAAAAAACAAAGACAAAGTGACATTCAGTTCCTCTCTGCAGTCACCTCTTACATACACTGTATCCCAACTAATGCTCTTCCATTGGTGGTCTTGTGAAACGTCATGAGCCTGAAAAGAAAACTGGGTAGATACAACACTTATTTTTCATGGTGGGTTTTTATTTTCTTAAAGATGTATTTAATTTTTATTGCAAAGGCAGATATACAAAGAGAAGGAGAGAACAGAGGGAAGTATCTTCATCTACTGGTTCACTCCTCAAGTGGCCCCATTGGCCAGAGCTAAACTGATCTAAAGCCAGGAGCAAATAGCTCCTTCCCAGTTTGGGCCATGTTCAACTGCTTTCCCAGGCCACAAGCAGGGAGCTGAATGGGAAGCGGAGCATCCAAGGCATGAACAGGCACCCACAGTAGGAACCTTTGCAGATGCAATCCAAGTATTCAGTCACTAGGCTACCACAGTAGGCCTGGTACAACATTTCTGAGAGTAAAATTCACTGAAGACCTCATAAGTGGAATTAGGGTCTTAGCATAAAGCAGTTTAGGAGACAAGCCCCTATGTACAGAAACATAAGTACTCAGAGAATCAAGATGATGGAAAAGGGTAGGGACACTTGTCAATTAACTCCATAATGTTGTAAATTGTTTTTGATGTTATATTGTGGCTTTTCATTGGACAGGATGATATTCTGCCAGCTCTACTTTCAGACCAGAGATCGTCTCCCCAAGAAACTATTGAATTTATCTGGACAACAAGATACTGGACTCTATCATGGTACATCCTTGCAATGAAGGAATCATGACTGGATTTGAACTATACTACTGCAACAATGTGGAGGAATCCACCATGGGGGAGGATGGCATGGGGAGGTGTTGGGGGAATCCCAGAGCCTATGAAACTGTGTCATAAAACAAAATTAAATAAATAAACAGATAGAGAAACATTAGCCAGTGTGAAGCAGAGGCGCCACATCCCAGGAAATATAGCAGAGGCCAGAACAGCAGCAGAGGGACACCTGGGGACTGAAAGACACAGGAAAGCAGCAGACACAATGGAGTAGTGTCGCAGTGATCAATACTTCAGTGGCATGAGCAGGCACAATGGAGTAGTGTCGCAGTGATCAATACTTCAGTGGCATTGAGGAAGCAGTGATCTGAACTGCACAGGTAGCTGAAACTCCACCAATAACAAATTGGAAAGGGGCATTCACCAGAAGCTCAGGAGGTGAACCCAGACAAAAAACCTGCCCATCCTGCTGGTCTGTTTGATTTGATCGGGAGCAGAGGCAGCGCAGCAGGTCCCCAACTGGTGGTACAGAAACAGGGTGGACTTCACAGCCTAGTTCACCCCCTACAGCCAAATTGAGCATCATTTTGTCTAGAGAGACAGCAGCTATGGGACAGGACTGTACATGTACTGGGCTTGGAGTAAACTCACTTCTGGCTCAGTGCACTGAAACAACGTGGCATCCTAGAGGTTCCACCCAAGATAGGTCCAGGTAGCCCTCACACCTGATTGCCACCAGAGCAAGAACACTAGTAGTGGCACATCAGGCACCATTATGTACAGTGTGGAAAAGGCTGTAGTGACAAGGACACCTTTAAACAGATGTAGAAATATTAACCAGTGTGAAGCATAGGGTCACATCCTAGAAAACAGAAGAGAACAGAACAGCAGAGGGGTATCTGGAGACTGACAGACACGGGAAAGCAGCAGACACAATGGTGTGGTATTGCAGTAACCAATATTTCAGTGACATTCAGCGATCAGTGATCTGAACTGCACAGGTAGCTGGAACTCCACCAGCAACAGGGAGGGAAGGGACATTTAGGGGAGCTCCAAGGTGAAACCAGAAAAAGAACTGCCCCCATCCTGCTGGTCTGTTTGATTTGACCAGGAGGAGAGAGAGACCAGCAAGTCCTAGATTGGTACTGCGGGAAATGGGTGACTTTCACAGCCCAGTCTGCCCCATAGAACCATATCAGGCACCATTCTATTTAAGGAGGCAAACGCTATGGGATAGGACTGTGCATGCACCGATCTGGGAGTGAACTCATTTCTGACTCCGTGAACTGCAACAACATGGCATCCTACAGGTTCCACCCAAGACAGGTCTGGGTAGTCCTCAAAGCTGATGGCCAGCAGATCAAGAACTCTGGTAGTGGCACATTAGGCACCATTTCTTACATTGTTGCAAAGAATTTAAGACTGCAGGGGACAACAGTGAGCTGCGTGTGCAGATCTCATCAAGAACTCACTGAGCTCAGTGCATTGCATTGGTCCCACAGGAAAATAATGCCAACACTGGCATTGTATGGAGTCAAAATATGCCCGTGTGGCCCTCAGACATAATGGCAAATAGGTTCTGGCAAAATCAGCACCAACAACAATCTAGTTATTTAGAACACCTGGTGTCTCCCTAATCATGGGACCAATCCAACCAGAAGTGGAAGAAAGCGTTTATACAAACAATGGTACAGCCTCAGCACGGCATCACCGGAGGTGGAGACTGGTGAGCCAGGAGCTGGAGCTACAGAGACCATGGTGGAATTCTAACATGAGAACCCAAACCTGAAACTCATTGGAAGGAGTGGCACAAGTGACTGCAAACAAAGAGCTGTGTACCAACTGCAATAAGTAAAACTGAACTGTAGACCTGTGGTGACATAGCTTAGAAACCTGCCCCAAAGAGAAGAATCTGATAACCAGAAGTGTAATGACCAAGAGCAAAAGAAGAGACAGAGGCACAATGAATATTACTGAAGACTCCCCTAAAAGGAGAAAAACCTTTGCTCACCTCAGAGTTCACTGAGGAAGACATCAAAAAATGGGAGATACAGAATTCAAAACAGTGTTATAAAGCTTCTTATCAACAATTAAGGGCACGTAATACAAGAGTTCAAGGAATTTAAGGAGTATGTCACACTGGAAATGAATCAAATGAAAGCTGATAACTCAGAAATGAAGAATACAGTGGAACAAATTAAAAGTACAGTGGAGAGTAACCAAAATAGAATGAATGAGGCAAAAGAAAGAATCTCAAAATTAGAAGATATTTCCTGTCAACAGGGGGAAACAAAGTGCTGAAAGCAGAGATGGATCAGGCTAAAAAAAGTATTCAACCAGACAGGAAATGGTCAGCTTGGACTCACATATACCTTACTAAGTAGGACACAAAGATAACTTACTTCTCACTAGGATATTGAAGATTTCTCTGCACCCCCTCCTAAAACTGTTCTGCACTTCAACTGTTGACATCTGCCTTGTTAGAGTTATAAACCAGTTTGAACTATCCTAAAATCTGCCAAATTCATAAAAATTATGCAACACTATAAATTGCTATATAGTAAAATGAAAATAGACATGAGACAGCTGAATAGTGCCCTATAGCCATTTTAAGGTGCATAGCAGCCGGTTGTGTACAAATTAAAATAGAAATGTCAAAGAAGTAGTCACAGGATGTGGTTGAGAACTTGCATTTGTTTTAACATATTGGTCACTCAATACCATGTCAATTAACTCCATAATGTTGTAAATTGTTGATGTTACGTTGTGACTTTTCATTGGACGGGATGATATTCTGCCAGCTCTACTTTCAGACCACAGATGGTATCCCCAAGACACTGTTGAATTTATCTAGACAACAAGATACTGGACACTATGCAAAGTACATGCTTGCAATGAAAGAATCATGACTGCATTTGAACTATAATACTGAAACTAGGTGGAGGAATCCACCATGGGGGGAGGGTATGGGGAGGGGTTGGGGGAATCCCAGGGCCTATGAACTGTCATAAAATGAAATGTAATAAATAAAAATTTTAAATTATGCAAAAAAGTATTCAAGAATTGAAAGACACTATTAAAAGGGCAAATATAAGAGTTATTGGAGTCCCAGAAGGTACAGAAAGAAAAGCTGGGTTTACAAATGTATTTAGTGAAATAAGGGAAAATTTCCCTAATCTAGAGAAAGAATTGGGAAACAATATCCAGGATGGGCACAGAACTCCCAACAGGGTTGACCAAAAGTGATATTCACCATGACACATGCTAATCAAGCTCTCTTCAATCAAACATAAGGAAAAGATCCTTAAATGTGCACATAAAAAAAAATCAGCTGACATAAAGGAATGCCAACTAAACTCACAGGAAACCTCTCACAGGAAACTCTATAGGCAAGAAGAGAATGGAGTGACATATTCCAGATTCTGAAAGCAAAAATTATTGGCCTAGGATAATGTACAGAACAAAGCTTTCCTTTATCTTTGAAAATGAAATAAAATTCTTCCACAGTAAAGAAAAGTTAAAGAATTTGTTTCTTTCAAATCTGCCTTACAAATGATACTAAAAGAGGTTCTCTTGACAGAGAAGAGGAATAGCACCAAACAAAACCAAAGGCAAATGTGAAGAACATCCCAGTAAAGTAACAACAGAAGACTAAATCAGTAAACAACCTATTGCTAAAATGACAGGACCAAATTACCACCCATTCATATTAACCCTGAACGTAAATGGCTTAAACTCATCAAATGTCATGGAATAGTAGACCCAAAAGGACAAATAACATATATTCTCTCTAATATCAGGAAATCATCAAGCAAATTACACTTTTGTGTTTTGTTTTTGTCTCCCGTGTATTGGCTATTCATTGGCGTGTTTTTTCAACTCTACGGTGATTTTTTTCTTTGTTCTCTCTTCTGTTGTCAATCTTATTTTGTGGCTTCTTACTTAAGGGAATGTATAGATGGAGTAATAGAGATGTGAAGATACAATATGCATCCCTATTTCCAAATCATAGAATTTTATTCGTCTTAATGGTTGAGCAGTATTCCATGGAGTAGAAGTACTACCATTTCTTTATCTACTCCTCTTTCATCAGACATCTGGGTTGTTTCCTTGTCTTTGCTATTGTAGATTGTGCTGCTGCAAATATAGGATTACAGTTCCCTTTCTCAAATGCAGTTTTCATTTTCTTTGGATATATTCCCAGGAGTGGGACAGCTGGGCCATATGACATATCAATTTTCAATTCTCTTAGCACTCTCTGTACTAACTTCCATAGTGGTTGTACTAGCCTACATTCCCACCAGCAGTGAAGGAGTGTACATTTCTCCCCACATGCATGCCAGTATGTGTTGGTAGTAGAGTTCTGAATGTAGGCCAGTCTCACTGGATTTAGGTGGAGCCTCACTGTGGTATTCATTAGTCTCTCCCTTATGCATAGGGAGCCTCAGCATCTTTCATATGTCTATGTCTATTAGCCATTTGAATTTGTTCTTTAGAAAAATGTCTATTCATTTGCTTTACCCATTTCTTCACAGGGCTCTTTGTTGTTCTTGAGTTTCTGAAGCTCTTTGTAAATTGTGGATATTAGTCCCCTACCAGTGGAGCAGTGTGCAAAGATCTTATCTTATTCCATCCATTGCTTCTTCATTTTGTTCATCTCTTTTGATGTACAGAAGCTTCCCTGCTTGATGTAGTCTCATTTTGGCTTTGACTACCTGTGCTTTTGGTGGCTTTTTCAAGAAGTCTTTCCAAATTCCTTTATCTTGGAGACTGCTTGCTATGTTTTCCTCTAATAGTCGGATGGTTTCTGGTGCAGATTTAGGACCATGATCCATTAGATCTGATGTTTGTATAATGTGACAGATGGGGGTCTTGTTTGTTACTTTTTCAGGCTGCTATCCAATTGCATTTGTTAAAGACATCAGACTTTTCCCCTGGATTATTTTCAGTTCTCTTGTCAAAGATTAATTGGTTGTACATGTGTGGGCTCTCTTCTGGGATTTCTTTTCTGCTCCATTGATCTTCTCTGTTTCTGTACCAGTACCAGACATTTTCTTGAAAATATCAACATTGACATTTGTAAAACCACTTGGCTATAACCAACTTGTTGTCAAGATGGAAACTGTACATTTGTGAGACCAACCAATGAAAAGTATAATCAGAGTAATCACTCTTTTCCTTAGGCAAACAGTTCATGATGAAAGCATCCAAAAGCATTTTCTTTTCTAGGCTTGGTTTAACAACTCAGATGATGAGTCCCATGTTTTTCACTATTTCTTAGTTTATTTCTCAGGTACCAGAGGTCTTACTCTCTGTCACAAGGATATAAGAGTTACCCCTATTTTTCTTTGGACCTCCAGAAATTAGAAGTTTGGCTAGCCTAAGTCAGAATGACAAAGATCAGCTGGAAAGATTTATTTCAGCTTAATATCATTGTATTCTAGAATTACAACAGAATTGCAAGCCTCCAAAATCACTAAATGTCATCAAGAAAAAAATTTCAAAGTAGGGGGAGGAAGAGTATTCTCCAAATGCTCATGTTTTTAGGATCTGGTGTTTACCACCATTCTCCTGTTCTCTGGGCAACTGCCTCAACACATTAGACTTTGTATCAATGTTTTCTAATAAAAGAGAATTTCCTTTTTCTCCTAAGTGCAATGACATTTTCCCCAATAAATATTTTAATTCAACACCTTTGTGGTAAGTTTTCACTTACCCTTTGCCACTTTGTTTTTTAAGGAATTTCTTCCAATCCAAAAGGAAAAATCAGTATTGGATAATATCTCAATATAAAATAAGAACTCCTTCTGTCTCCATTTTGTGTGATCTGAGGAGTCAAGCTAAAAGCATATCTTTTCTTAGTCCCAGGATTATAATTTAAGAACAAAATTTACATTAAATTAAAATATGTAAGACTGGGTTGTAACAGCAAAAATGTAAATAGATGCCAAAATATCTATCGAGACAAGCCCAAATTAGTCCATTATTCAAACCTTCCAATAATCCAGTTTTCTTTCCCACAGAATGACAGGAACACAGCGCTCAGGCTTTTACAGGCTATTTTCTCAGAATTTGTATGAGCAAGAAGCTGGAATTGGCAGAGGAGACAGGACTACAACCCAGACACACTGCCAAGAAATCTGATCATTGTACCTCGTCCCTTAACCACAAGGTCAAATGCCTGTCCCTGTTTAATTTCTATACATTGTCATTTATTTTTCATTAGTCTTATATTTTTTTAAATAGCAACTTTTGACCCAAAGACACTCCTTGCTTCTGTTCAAGAACTGATAAACCTTAAGACAAAGTTGATTTCCTGGTTTTTAGTTGCAAATTTAATCTATGTGGATATCCAGTAGTTACGCATTTATGAGTGATTTGGGTTCATCAAGTTTCATTCAGTCTGTTTAATGACTAAGCAACATTTGGAAAAGTCACTCCCTGAGAGGAACAGAATGTAGAAAATCTTTGGTGTTTGGATTAGAAAGAGATTCAGAGGGATGTGACTCTTGAGTTTCTAAGGATTGACACAGTTGGGGGGGGGGGGGGAGAGCGAGCGAGAGAGAGTGAGAGAGAGCGAGAGAGAGAATTGCCAAGGTTTTAAACTGTTGGTTTGCCTTCTCAGTGCTCCTCTAGCATACCCTTACGTGATTCTCTTTGAAATTTTATTGTGCCATCATATTTGAAAGCAGAAGAAAAAGGAGAAAAGTTAGGGTCCCTCTCTGCTGGCTCACTCCCCAAAGGCCTACAGTAACAATGACAGGATCAGATTAAAGCCAGGAGCTCCAACCTCAGGCTTGTCCCTCATATGGATGATGGAGACCTGAGGGCTTGTTCATTAACTGTTGCTTCCATTAAGAGGAAGCTGGAATCAGGAAATGTAAATAGAACAGTGTCCAGAACCCAAGTGTTTAGAATTGGGATGCAGGAATCCCCGACAGTGTCTTAACTGCACCCAACGTCTGCTCCCTCCTCTGTGGGATTTTAAAAGACTCCAGAAGTTCACGCTTGTGATTATGGTTGTTTTTCATTAGAACAAAGGACATAAATAACATTGGACAACAAGGACAAAGAGAAGAATACCCAAAAACTGGATTTGAAAAATGGTACTGTGGTCAGGATTCAGCAGTTCAGCCCTGTCTTCAGGAACATAGTTGGAAAAGCCAGCACACCAAAATTGTGCCAACAAGTGATGCTCAAAGTGACAGAACTCCAGCCATTACAGTGACTGCCACGAAGAGCAGCCAGGACCCAGGGAGAAGATCAAAGAACAAGTTCCCCTCCTCTCCTCCCTTCTCACCATGCTAGTGCTCCCCTCAGTCGTTCTACACAAGAAAGGGGAAAAGATACCAGACAGGTAAGAAACTGGAAAGGCAAAGACTTTGTACCAGCGAGGTGAAATTCTAGTGAAATGGACTGCTGAAGATCAGAAAAAAAGCTACCACAAATTGCAAATTTCCCCTTTTCTTCTACCTTCAAGAGAAGGGCGGGGGGCTCTTAAAAAGGAAATCATCCCTTTGAGATATGTATGATTCAAACTGCTTTCAATTCTAATTGCAGAATTGTTATTTGATGCAGTTGCTGTTTATGTATATTTTCTACTTAGATATGATAACTAGCTTCCTATCTAGTCAAACATAGCAACTTGTCTGTCCCTATTTCTCTCCCTTCATCCCTCCATCCCTCCCTCTTTCCTTCTCTCCCATTCTCTCCCTCCTTCCTCCTGATCTCATTTTTCCTCTGTTGGTTATCAAGCCTACCCTTTCTGTATCATGTTACTAATTCAAATATGCCTATTTTCTTCAATAGAGCTACAAAAAAATTCTCAACTGTTCCTGATGCCCCAATTCAAAATTTTCCCCAAATTCATCAGCAACGCAACTTTAGGATTCTTTTTCATTTACATAGTGCATCTCAAATAATTCCTCAACACACATATGTACCAGATAACCCTCTTGTCAGAAATCCAATGGTGTCCTATTTCCCTGAGGACAAATCTAAGCAAATTCAAATGTGAAAACTAAAATCTCAATGGGAAATATGTGACACTCTCCGATTAGAATTATTTTAGGTGGGTTTTACAAATTAGAGATGAAATATATAGAAACTATATGCAGCAGGGCAATGGATTATACTGTGTCCATCTGCCTAAGATAGAACCACATTTTCCAGAACTTCCCTTGACTTTATAGACCCAGATTTGATTTGTCCAAAAGACAGCTTCGAGATTGGATGGCAGAAGTGAGACAGTAGCCATCATAAGGGAGTAAGTAAAAATAAAGGCAGCTGTATGCCATCGACCCAAGTTATCCCCTAACTTACACAGAATTATTCTGCTAGTTTTGGATGTTTATGCCCCACAAAGACCCCAGAACCATCACCAGCTCAGACCTGATCATTCCCACCCATCAGCTGTATAGGATCAGCTCTGCAGATTCCCTAGCAAGCTCCAGCTTATCCATCTGTTCTCATGTTTCCAAGGGAAAATTGGTGACTGTTGTGTGATCTCCAAACTTTCTATTTTTGACCATTTTCTCCTAAGTGCCCACAAAAGCTTATAAAGTCCTATTCTTACCCTAAATTTCTTATTTTTACAATGCTTATGGAGCAGTTCTGCTTGCCTGACTCTGCAGATTTCATGATGCTCAAGAGTACTCGTATCCGTAGGCTAAAAGGAGACAAAGTATGGGAAGGCAACTTGAGATATGGAGCACAGCTATGTCAAGCTAGTTGTATAAGAAAACATAAGGAACTATTCATCGACTGACTAATTTCTCACTTCCCTCTGTACTCTGCTGCCAAAGCTCCTCATTGACAAGTCACAGGTAGAGCCCTGTGATTTCCTGAGTCCCAGGAATCATTGACCAAACCTCTACGTGTTGGCCTCTAGAGCAGAGAATGGGAAGTTAATGGGTCAGGGAGATGCCGAGTACACACCATCTCATGATAGCTGCCCTGGTTGTTCCAACTCAATCTCTCACCATCACTTTGCTCATAATCATTGCTATGGCCAGTCTAAGTTTCTATATATTCTTATTCCATGTTATTACTTTTCTGAGGACATTGAAGCAGAGTTTCTTTTCCTTTTCTCCTCTACTCGAGGAAAATTCCCAGTAACCTTTCAGGTGCTGAAATATCACGTCAGTATCACAATGTCCCCAGACTTCTGTGGTTACATTGCATGCCCTTTTGTAGACCTCTAAAACTTCATGAACACTTCCTTTCATATCTCCTGTCACACTTTGCTATTAGCCATACATATTCCTTGACAGAACACAAACTATTCTATCATTCATACACTGAATAAATAGACTATGAAAATATCCTTTAGTGTAGCCGAACAAAAAATACCACTCAGAGCCAACTGGGTCAGAGCAACCACTAGCACACGCGTAATCTAGGGCGGGGATTAGGCTCGGTTGGGGAGCTGTGAGAGTACACCCTTGCTGGGTTGGGGTTCCCATGGAAGAGTGCAGGGGCCAGAGTGGGGACTGTGTTCTGGTCTGGATATGGCTGCAATCTCCCTTGGCACAAGTGTAAACTGGGGCTGGGTGCACCTAACCAGGCTAGACACCAGCATCACATGGTGCTCTGGTGCTCTGGAGAACCTGGGTACATGTAGGACGCACTAGGCTGGGTCTCTGCCCCTACTGAGCCATGTGTGAGCAGTGTCTGGGTATGGACAAGCCTTGGCTGGGGTGAAACATCCAACAGTAAGAACCAGAATGGATTGAAAGCCAATGAGGAGGGCTGACCCATGGACCCACCAGTATGCGCAAGATCTGGCACAGGGAGAGGCTCTGATGGAGGAGCTTGAGAAACTCCTCTGTCGGGACACAGTCCCTACAGGTGAGCACAAGACCACAATAGGGAGCAACCAAGACCAGGCCAGAGAAAGATAACCACTGGCATACATTTGGCATAGGTAGGTGGCAGACCAAGCTGAACCAGTTCACATAACCTGCTGGTGAATCCGAGCACCAGAATGGAGTATGTATCGGGCCAGGTTCGGTCGTGACACAAACCAGTGCACATTATGGAATGCCAAGGTGAGGTAAGCCATACCAGATGTGGCCGCAATGCCCAAACAGCACACGTGAGAACCAGGGAGGGAGGGGGCAAAACCGGCAGGGGGAATGTGGGCTTCCCTGCTGGACAATCACTCCCACTGGAGAGCGTGAGTTGGGATGGGGGCAGACCAGACCAGACAGGGCTACAACACCTGTGGGCCTCATATGAGCTAAATCAGGGAAAAGCCAGGCTGGGCTGACTGTTCCAACTGATGCAAGCAAAAATTACAGTGGGAAAGGGTTAGTTGGGCTTTGTCGCAGCATCAGCTGGTGGAGGCTGGCACTGGGAGCTAAATGTGTGAAGTTAAACTCCAGAAACACCTGGAGAGTGCATAATCAGGGAGTGGGAGTGGCCTAGCAGGGAACTAGTGGGCACCTCCCTCGTGGGTTACCACTCCCACTGGAGAGCATGGAACTGGAAACAGAACTGACACAGCAATTGCAACCATCAGCATAGGCATAAGCTGATTGGGGTGACAGATTGTGCCAGACCCTGTACTGGCAAGCACACACAAGAATCAGGTCTGGGATCACCTCAGACAAAGTTTCTTTGGAGATCCCTCCAACTGAACTACTGATCTCAGAGCCCCAACCATGAAGAGACTATGTCAGCCAGTGGATTCTGAATAGATTTCATTCAGATTGGAATGGCGAGATTGGCAGCAATTCAGAACTGTTGAACCATCAAAACTGCATGAGCAGGACCCTTGGAGCATGCCCCATGTTGGGGACCTGGGATGGGTGTGAGGCTGGGTGGGGTTTTTCCTTTTATGTCTTCCCTTACCCCGGATACAGAAAAAATAATATTAATGTGGAAACAATGGTCTTACCGACTTTCTTGTAGCCCTTGAACCTTTGTACCTTAATCAACTATGTAAGATTGTTTATACACACACACACAATGTTCCCGGAGAGCTGCTAGTAAGCCTGATGAAATGTGAAGTTAGTGACCCAAATGAAATAGTTTCGGAACTGTAACACTTACGCTACTGCTACGGACTATGCCATTTGCCAACACACTCAGTTCCCTAGTATCACATATGCATTCAGAAGTAAAAAAAAAAAAAAAAAACACTCAGTAGGAACTGAGTATTTGATAAATAAATCAAAAAATCAAACAATAAGGACCATGATTTAATTACCAAGCAGTTGGAGACATATCTGGAAATTTTATACTTGTAGTAGCTATACTTCAATATCAGGAGTGAATCCACTGGCAGGATATGTGGGCCCCAGGCTGGCCTGTGCTGAATTTCAGAGTGTATTAAAAGCCCATACCTGTGATAATACAACCTTTTCACTAGATGAAATTAGAAAATGAACCAATGATTATCACTGTTTCCTTATCTGTCATGGTTAAGGTAATAATGCAACTTTCCACTTTTAAGTAGGACAGATTTAGTCTGCCAGACTGACTATACTGCAGAAAGAAACTATGAAACTTAGTTATAATCTGCGCAGTAACTACCTGAAGCTAGTGGAGAATAACTAGACACACCAAATCCAACAGTCTCTCCTGGAAACCAATGTGCGCTCCATAAGTCTGTCCCTTTTATGTATGATTCTTCTTATTTGGACCAAGGGCAATGAACACTGAAAAAAACACAGAGGCTCACATGTAAACATGAGCAGCCTTTCTGGTCTAAAGAATGAAAAAAAAAATGAAGCCAGACAATGTCAAACACGGAACGTCTGAATCAAAATCAGAAGTGACGCCCACACAAACGAGTTACAATGTAAATCCAGCCAAGATAATTACGTACTGGGAAAGGAAGCAACCTTCAGTACAAAAGAAATTAATCCACAAGCAGCACCACTTAACTTCCATGTCCTGAATATGCTCCAAAGTTAACCAAAGTTAAAAGAAGAAAATGGAGGGCATTCTCTGGAAATGAGAAAATCAATCTAGCTCGATTCTAAAATATGCAAGATGCTGGGACTAAAACATAAGAACTGTAAAATGGTTCCTAGATTGATTATCAATGAACTAGAACATTTAAACAATAATAGTAAACAAAGAGGAAGTAACCAAAGTAAAAATTAAGGAGAAAACAGAAAGGAGGGTACTAAGTCACACATTAATGTCATAATCTGTGTGTAACTGAAATACAAGAGTATATACAGGGATCTGGTGTGGTAACCTAGCAGCTAAAGTCCTCGCTTTACATGTGCCAGGATCCCATGTTGGTGCCAGTTCTAATCCCAGCAGCCCTGCTTCCCATCCAGTTCCCTGCTTGTGGCCTGAGAAAGCAGTCAAGGATTGCCCGAAGCCTTGGGACCCTGCACCCACATGGAAGGCCTGGAAGAGGCTCTTGGCTCCTGGCTTCAGATTAGAGTAGCTGCAGCCGCTGTGGTCACTTGGGGAGTGAATCAGAAAATGAAAGATCTTCGTCTCTATCTGTCCTCCTCCCTGTATATCTGCCTTTCCAATAAATCTTTACAAAAATGTGTAGAGATGAGACAGAAAAAAAGGATCACAAAAACAGTTGAAAAATTTCTAATTTGATGAAATTTTTAAAAGAAGACGTGAATATAGAGGATAGACCTAAACATTCAAGCATAAGTTTTGCACAGCCAAAATTATAAAATCTGAAGGAGCAACTTTACAGACCAGTGAAAGAAAAAAACTCAACCTGACATATGTGTAAGAGTGCTGATCCAATTGAAAGTTGACTTCCCGTCACAACTCAAGGAGACAAAGAGAAAACATATTACTCTGAGATAAATGTTTTCTTATAAAACTAGGATTCCAGAATAGCTGAATAATAGGAATTTAGGAAATTTTCTATAAAAAACTAATGCAAATGCATATTTTAGGATAATATGAATTATTTCCCATATTGTTACATTTTAAGACAGATTAATGGAAATTCTTCCAAACACAGGGAAATGATTTCAAGCAGAAACAAACCCTCCAAACAGGGTAAGAAACAAAAAGTGATTTCTGCCGGTAACAGGAATGAGCAAAGAAGTGCATATCCAGAGACTACAGTTCTACTGACATCTTGATTTAAGCTTCAGCAGACCCACACCAGATTTCCAGCCTTCCCAACTATATGGTAAGAACTGCTAGGCTTTCAAGCTGATAGTGCAAATTTATTACAGTGGCAATACAAAGTGGATGGAAAAAAAATATTAGGACAAATATGCTACCTTGTCACATGATTTGAATGGGAAGTTCTGTGCTGATATAATGCACTGCCTTTTCAGTGGTGCCTGAGAGAATGGAACCAATTTCCCACACCAGTAACCAGGTGGCTGTTGCAGCTCCAGACAGGCTTTTTGTGTTTCCTTGGTTTGTGTGTCTCATTCCCCCAACACTGGGTTGCTGGAATCACATTCTACATCACAAGTCAACCTTGTGTCAGATGTTGATTTCGGGGCGACCCAGGAAAAGATAGCTGGCCATGGAAGTAACTGTAAACAGGAGAGTCAACTCCAATCAGGATTACTGACTAATCTGGCTGATGAGCAGGCCCATTTGCAATCACGATCCCTGTGCTGTTGACAGGTAGGGAGGTAAACACTATTTACAGCGCAATACCACAGTCTAACTCAGGATACATTGGGATGAGTTGCAGGAAAGAGATATGCATTGATTTCTGAAATACATGGATAGTTTAGCTTTCAACTGTAATTATACAGTTGCTTTATCTACGAAATTGACTACCTTTGGGTAACTGCTTTCAGAGTCTTGAAGAAAAAATGAAGCTATATTACTCAACTCAAGACCTATTGTGAAAGTCAGAAAACGTTCATAGCCACATTTAAATCCTCAGCAGCAATGATCAGGGAGAAAATCAGGTTCAGGCTTCCATGGTCTAGATCATATACAAGGAAACCAATGCATGCACAGGCTCATTAGGACTCCTTCATTAAAAGCAGGGTTCAAATGGGGAAAGAGGGAGAACTGAGGCCTGCCAAGGGTCTATCTGCTTGTGCAAAGCCAGGAACTATGAATGCGCAGGTCAGCAGTGATAGATACCACTTTCTGGTTAAAAGTCAACCTCCCCTGCCAGGACAAGACCTGACTGGAAGCAGGTGGATCACAGTGTGGTGCCTCTTCATCACAACACACAAAATAGCACCACCCAACTTCAATTTCTCCCTACTGGTAAGCCAGTTTCCCAAACTGCAAGAGGCAACCAACAAATCTTAGTTCTCATTTGCATAAGCCTAAAAACACAGACTTTTCAAAAAGAATTGAAGGGCGTATGTGATGGCACAGCAAGGTAACCTTTCGCCTGTGGCAATGGCAATCCATATGGGAATGTGTTTAAATTGCATTTACCCTCTCAGTTAATCATAAAATAGAAATGGACTCAATTCATATAGAACCTTATCCACATTTACAAACTAAACATATCTTTCACTTCCTACAATAATTTTAATTGGTGCATAAAGTTCCTTAATATGTCTTCAGTTATATTAGGTAGCAATATCAACAAGACAAGGAATATATAGGTGTTCACAGATGTCTGTCTATGCAGTAAAAATTGCTCCAGATTGATGCCTGATAGAAACATGACAGCAGTTTTGAAGAACCACAACACTGAACTATAGAGTTTGAAGAATACCAGGTTCTCCACTTTAGGAGGTTAAAAAGCCAGACAGTGTCTCTCTTTGCAATTACCAGGTCTGATGAAGCTATTAGGGGGCCATATCAATGCTAATTTGCTTCAGAAATGATGTTTACTGAGGGATCTGGGATCCAGATGGATGAGCCCTACACAAACTTTGACCTTGGTCAAGGTAAATGGACCAACTTGGCTCTCACATCACATGGTACCATGTATGACCTTATGCGTTCATGGCCATCCCAGGTTGGTCCAGTCACAATGTCACAAAAGGAGAGAAAAAAATTACTGGAGAGGTGTAAGTTCAGGTTCACATTGCTAGGGTAAAGTCGTAGCTTCATATAGCTTCATTCTCTTGCGAGGGAGAGCAGGGGCAGCCTCAAATGCCAAGTCATTCACATGTGGAGGACACCTGCTAACTATGACGGAAGCTCAGCAAACTGTATCCTCTCACTCTGACACTTTGCTGGAGACACAAAATGGTGACAAAGCACAGTGCAGACTAGAACTCCTTACAGTGACAGGCAAGTTCAAATACAAGGTTGAAAGTAGTGTTTTCTGATCATCTGTAGATAGCAAATATGTCAAGAAAGGAAAATTAGAATTGCAAGAAGCAGACACTGGCAACACCACACAGTGCCGGCCAGCAACCCGTACCAGAGTGCCAGTTCAAATCCTAGCTGTTCCACTTCCACTACTATGTATTGGAAGGCAGAAGACAATGCAAGTGTGTGGGTCCCTGCCACACAAGGAGGACACTAGAACGGAATTCAAGAAAACCAGGGTATACAAAATTTAATGACCCCATGTACAAAATGCTCACAGAAAATCTTTCATCTCAAAATGAAAGAAGAGATTTTCTTCCTCAGTACAAGTGAAACAAAGGAGGGAACTGGTCACAGACCTGCAAAGCAAACCTCAACTTATTACACGCAACAATATTCACCCCCAATGCAACAAAGAAAAAAACTCACACAAACTCTGAAATAACTGATGTGCTTTTAAAAGCATTGGTCTGCATAATTCTGAGATTAAGGCATAAATCACAGAGGAAACAAAGCAGATCTCTGTACAGATTTGTTAAAGAAAGAAAGACAATATGAAAAAATAGAAAATCAAAAAGATAACAAAGGGGCCCGGCACAGTGGCCTAGCAGGTAAAGTCCTCGCCTTGAACGCGCCAGGATCCCATATGGGCGCCGATTCTAATCCTGGCAGCTCCACTTCCCATCCCGCTCCCTGCTTGTGGCCTGGGAAAGCAGTCGAGGATGGCCCAAAGCTTTGGGACCCTGGATCCGCGGGGGAGACCCGGAAGTGGTTCCTGGTTCCCAGCTTTGGATCGGCACAGCACCAGCCGTTGCAGCTCACTTGGGGAGCGAAACAACGGACGGAAGATCTTCCTCTCTGTCTCTCCTCTCTGTATATATGAATTTGTAATAAAATAAATAAATCTTTAAAAAAAATAACAAAGATATTGTGGACACCCCAGCCCACGTATTGGCCGGGATTAAATTTGCGAATTACTTAAAAAATATAAATAACAAAACCAATGAAAAATGACTTAGAAAACTTAACAAAGTTAGTGAAATATTAATTGAAAGTCTTCATTTCCCAAAAGAATATTCCTGTAACTAATCTCAAACATTCACTATCAGCACAGGCTTTCCAACTAAAGCTAAACAAATATTTCTATTTTCTTTAGCCTCAGAAGAAAACAACAGTAGTTAACAGGCAGCTGGCTCCAGACAAATTTTGTTACAACACAATTAAATGATAATTGCTTCTGAGCTATCACAAGAATGGCTATGGTGAAGCTGTCTTTTTATCCATGACAGAGTATGTCCACAAAGAGCTGCAGAATCTAAGGTGAGCCTTCTTGGTCTCACAGTTTCCTGATTCCAACAAACCTTGATCATTTTAATCAAAATAAAATTTTGTATTGAAATGTTAAAGAACCATTTTTTTTTTAACAAAGCTCACTACAATGACTGATCACACATAATTTGAGATTCAACCTAGGAATTGGCTATTTGGGTTGGCTGGGTACCTCAGCACCTACCCTTTACGTAGCTCCACTGGGGGAAAAGCACCTTCTATCCTGACCCCTGCCTTCTATGGGGCTCCTCCAAAATGATACCCAGGACCTTTGTGATCTAGGTCCTCCCTGTGTCATTTTAATAACCTGAAAGTTTCAAGAAGGAACTTCGTTATAAAGATCTAGCTCTAACGAAACCAAGTAATAACAGGATATGACTGAGGACACCCCTCCTAAGTGATGCCTTAAGGCAGTGTTTCTCAAATAGAAATTCGCCTACCAGCAGCACCAGCATCACCTGAAATGCAAATCCCAAGTCTCCCTTCAGGACCCATGAAATTAGAAACTGCGGAGGCAGGACCCTGTCACCGGGGCTTCACAAACCCCGAGATGATCCTGAAACATCCAGACATGAGCAGCCAGCCTCAGCAAGGTGTACTACCCAAACCAGACACTGCCATGATTAACGTATTTGTAAGCCACAGATTGTCAAATAATATCACTTGATACAATGTGCCCGAGTGTACCTGTCATGGGAAGGAATTTGTTGTCTGCATTCTCATTTGCGTCCAGCAACAAATTGTCACAGATTGTCAGATGGGGAGGATGCAACTTGTTGCGCTTCCCATCATGCTTAGCAGCTGTCCTTCACATGCTACAGACTTGACAGCTTAGGATCCACCTGCTCTCTAGCTCCACATATTAATGTAGCAATGCCCAGGTCTCAGGGCCAGAGAGTCTGATAGGAGGAAGGAATCTTGATGTCAGGATAAAGACCTCCCCAATAACAACACACACACACACACACACACACACACACACCTGCCTCACACAGCCACAAAACTGTCTAAAAATTAAAACCCCTACTTTCTCAAGGCTAAGTAATCCAAATGAATCTCTACTGGTAATCTGTGTAGGGAAAATTTTAACATTTTTGGTGCTGAGTGACCATTTTGTCCTTCCACGCCGTGTCCCGTTTCTTCTTCATTTTTTATGATTTACTGGGTGAGGATTAAAATGCAAGCATGCACATAATTAGGAGCATAATGTTCCATACCACCATGCCTCACTTCTCCAACTTTTGCAAATGAGTTTCTGCTCTAGGGAAATCATCAAATATGAGTCACTGCTGAGGGCCAGCATGTTGGTTGGCATACAGACTGTTGGAGACAGGGAATCACATAAGAGTAATTTCTCCCTGAGAGAGTTTAAGTGAGACTGTGCTCACCGCCTGCCACAAAGAGCAGCCCACACTCAGGACAACCTCCAGCAATGCTGTCACCGAAAAGAAAGCACTCCATCCTGCCAAAGGCCACCTCCGCCAACACTCCCACTGTTCTGGAATCACAGGAAAGAGCCTTCTCCATAGAGGCATCCACCCTTCTCTACTTCCCCTCTCTCCAGGATGCACGCTTGCCCAGAGGAGGCAATGTCTGTACAGTGAGAATTCACAATGTCAACTCACTGTTCACAGTCATACATGCATTCTGAACTCATCTGGAAACATATTCAGCGATGCTTTTGTTCTACTTAAACATAGACTCCAGATGCAATTCCAGTTCTAAGAGAAGTAACCAAATTCATACCCCATTTGCATTGCTGGTGCCTTTTTCCCAACACCAGCATCCATTAACCTCCGGTAAAATCATACAGCAGAGCAGATCACATTCACTGTAATGCGCAAGTGTCCCTGTCTTCCTACACATGCTCCAGCGGAAAAGCCAGTAACACATTTCACCTGCTGGGACACATTTGACACATTTTTTGTTCAGCTAAAATTTACTCTTCTGAGTAGCATTTTGCATCTTTCCAAGATTTGTTAAAATCCTAATGTAAACTCTTGACAAGATGAAAATAGGAGTTAAAGAATGTAAGTTAAATGAGGTTACTACGATAGACCCTTATCCAATCTGACAGGAGTCCTCTGAAGCAGAGGATAATAAAACACAGTTGCACAGAGCAAAATCCTGTTAAAGCACAGGGAGGGGCCAGCCCAGAGAAAAATGTCTCAGAAGAACCAACATCTCATTCCTGTGCTTCCAGCCCCAGAACTGCAAAGTAATCAAGTTCCGTTGCTTAAGTCACTCAATCTACTAAACTTTTATAACAGCCCTCAAACATGAATGCACTTGTTTTGCATCAGCCACATCATCCCATATCCCAGAATCAGCCTCTGTCTAAGCACCTGCTGCCTTCTGGCCAGCATGCAAAATGGGATTTATTATTTTTTATTACAATGTAATTTTCCTTTTCATCTAGAAAATAAATCTCTCTTTTTACTAGTTGCTGTGCCTAGGCTGAGAGAAAAAAACATAAAGAAAAATAAACATGAATTAAGAAAAGAAATGAAGGGATGTTAAGTGGATGTCCCCTAGGATATCCACACCCCTCATCAGAATTCCAGTTCAAGTTCCAGCTCCTTTACTGTTGATCCAATTTCCAGCTAATGCACTGGGAAAGGGAGCAGATGATGACCAAAGCAACCAGGTCCATACCACTTATTGCAGGAGACCAAGGTCAAGTTGCTGCTCATCGGTTTGGCGTTGGTCAGGCTAGAACACTGTGGAGGACATCAGCAGAGTCAACCGGTAAATAGAAAATCTCCAACTCTCTGCCTCCCTCCATCTCATTTTCTCTTCCCCTCTTCCCTTCCCCCATCCCTTCCTCTGCCTTTCAAGTAAGTAAATATCTGGCTTTTTTTTTTGTAATGGGAAAGAAAAGACATAAAAAAGATGACATCTAATGAAGGAATCAGAGAGCCACAAGTTATTCAACAAGGATGAAGCACAATGGTCAACTAGATTGAGATTAGAGTAAGCATGAGTGTAGCCTGAATGTGCCCTGTCAATTCACTGGAACCAGGCCCAAACCAACAGCAATGACAAATCAATGAATGTCTGGGGACACACAGTCAAGGAAGGCATAGTCAAGAAAGAAACCTTTACTTAGAGGATTTTCTGAAAGAAGGAGAGGAAGGAGTTTTTGAAAAACGTAGAGCAAAAGGGATCTCAGGATGCTGACTCATTGTGAGCCTCACATGACAATGGCAATGAGAAGGATCTGGCCTTCTCACTTGACACCTGTCCCTTCAAATCAGCAAGTGATCCTCCTCATGATAAGCTGTAAATGTCTCCTCAACCTGTTCTCATTACAATTTATACAGTTATGCACTAGTGAACCTGGAGAAAAAGGCAAAGTCGGATAACAGGTGTAAGTAAGACAGGGAAGTTAGTGACCAGAGTTCTCAAGTTGGCAGTACCACCTGTTTCTCATGCCCACATGAAGTACTTCCCATGGGTTTAAATCCCAGACACACATAAACACACCAGGATCTGCCTGGATTTACAATGAGCACATTGTTAACGGTGCACTGCCAACTGCATTGCTGTAATAAACAGATTTCAATTTCTTTAACACAGTATTTCCACAGGAATGCCCAGTAACCATTCAAACCCAATCTCTGTTGCAATACTCGGTATTTCACAGGAATGTCATTTCATGTTTTCCCTAGTTTGAAGGCAAGAAAACTTCCTAATCGGTAGTCAGAACAGACAAGGTGCTGCTTTATGATTTTCAATTTTTTATATACTTTGATGTATGCCTATTCAGCAGAAAGTGGCTTTAGATCTCTCTGCTTGAAATTTCACATCAAACGACTTAGCTGGACCACCACCTAAAGCTCTTGATCTCTCTGTACCTTCATCAGATAAAATGCTGTCCACGGTGCTTAATGTAGGCAGCAGAGAAATTATATTAGGGAAACACTGCCAGGAAAGATCAGAATGCATTTTACTAAACAGAGGTATAAAATCTCACAGAAAACTTAAAATGTTCTAATTTTACTTAACACTTTCCAAGAGACAAATGGAAAGGAAAAACAATATATTACAACTTGAGTTTCCTATACAACCAAGAGGAAAATCAAAATCTGTGTTAAACCATTAGCATTTTGACATTGTCAAAAGCACAAATTATTTCCCCTGGTCATGGGCCTCCTCATACTATGTAACTATTTTGGTAGAATCTAAGGAGACCCAGCTTCTTGAATGTCTAAGATCTATTTTATCACATTTTTTAAGCTGTTGAGTTGGATAGGCCTACTTACAGAAATATTCAAGTAGGCTAGGCTATCTGCATTTTTTAAAGATTTTTGTTATGATTCGAAAGCTGGATATACAGAGAGGAAGATCTTCCATCCGTTGTTTCACTCCCCAAGTGAGCCGCAACAGCCAATGTTGCGCCAATCCGAAGCCGGGAACCAGGAACCTCTTCCAGGTCTCCCACGTGGGTGCAGGGTCCCAAAGCTTTGGGCTGTCCTCGACTGCCTTCCCAGGCCACAGCCAGGGAGCTGGATGGGAAGTGGAGCTGCCGGGATTAGAACCGGCGCCCATATGGGATCCCGGGGCGTTCAAGGCGAGGACTTTACCTGCTAGGCCACTGTGCCGGGCCCTAGGCTATCTGCATTAATGAGAGATAATCGTATTAAGATCAAGTGGATTATCTCTTAGACTATGCAGCTTGTGCACATGTGTGTGCCTCTTAAAATTTCTTTTATTTATTTGAAAGGAAGAGAGAGTAAGGCAGACACAGAGATCTTCCACCTGCTGGTTCACAAAAGTCAGCAACTGCCAGGGCTGGGGCAGTCTGAAGCCTGGGATCAACAATGTAACCTAAATCTCTTATATGAGTAACAGGGACCTAACTACCTGAGCTACTAACTGCTGACTCCCAAGGTGTGCATCAGCAGCAAGCTGGAACAGAACACAGAGCCAGAACGCAACCAAGACATTTTAGCTGGCAGGCAGTTTACTAAATGAGCAGCATAACCACCGTGCCAAGCTTTAGCATCTGACTAAGAAACTTCTGACTCATCCCAGGAAATCTATTCAAAGACAAAACATTGCATAGAGTGAAACTGAAGATCGGAGGGCATGTTGGGTTATCTAATAAGTGACATAAGATTGGAACACAAGGATACCCATGTAATGTATTTTCAAATTAAGTCATCATTCTCCATGCACATGGGCTTATGTAGTGGCAGGAACTAAGATTATGCACACGATTATAAAATGAGTAATACCAGAAAACCAAAATTTACTCTCATTTTCTGAAAAGCAATCTAACAAAAATTAGTAGTAGTAATAATTCATTTGATTTGCAAATAACTTTCTTGAGTAATATAATTTTAATTGCACATTTTGTCCCCCATTTTATGCATAGGAAAATAAAGATCTGAGTACTTGAATTGCTTAAATTAGCCATGAAATCAGCTTGAGTGCCCAGGACAACAGACACCTTCACAAGAGGCATAATAAAAATACGTATAATTTGCATAAAACATTTTATTATAAGCACAAGTCACTGATATTTCTTGACAAATGTGAAAAAGTTTTTAAAAAATCATTTTATAATATTTTTATAATTAAATGAAACAATATTTCGCTCTAGTAAGAAGCTTAAACAATGGATATGAATATTAATCCTAAAATCAATAGCTTCTGCACAAATCCTCAATATGCATTTATTAAGTGCAGGATTTAGGTTTAGTTTATTTGAAGTGTGTAAGTAGCAATAGGAGAAAGCAGGAGACAGAAGGAAAAGAACAAGATGCATTCCCCAGTTGTTGCAGCATAATGCCCTTATTGAAAATTGGATATTTAGTTATCATAAAAAATGAAATTTTTTCCCTCTTTGTTGTATCTTGATATAGGTACTGAATTTTTGATTAATGACTTTCCTAATGTATTTTTGTTAAATTCATAGTCTTTGTTGGATGTGGTTTCAGAAGTTTCTATTTCTTTAGCTTGGGTTTAGCTAGTGCTTTTCATAGATTTTTCTAGAAAGCAGGAATTCAGAATCCTGGGGAGAGAGGGAGAAAAAAGAGAGAGAGAGAGAGAGAGAGAGAGAGAGAGAGAGATTGATTGATTAGTTAGGAGACAGAGGGAAGAAAATACAAGCAAGATGTTGCCAGTTTGTACGCTGGCTTTCCATTGAAGCAAGCATTCAATGCTCAGCAAGGCCTCTTCCCACTCTTCCTTAGCTTTCACTAAAGAGAACTCCAGGTCTTCTCAGGCATGTGAATATCCACTGTGCCCTGGACACCCATGGGCCATTCTAAATTCTCTAGTAGACAGAGATGCTTCTGAATGCTGTAGTTCACAAAGAAACCCCAGGTTTTCCTCCTAATCTTCTGGTTCTCTGTTGTACGTCTCAGCTTAATCTTTTGTTCCAGATGGCTGATTATTGCTGTTTACCTTATGTTTTTTGAGGAAGTCCAGAGTGTTTCTGTTCTCAGTGATTTATTAGTTGACATAAATGAAAAGCATACTGTGGAAGAGTCCTTCAGGTCCCCTCCACAGGTTATAATGAAAATGCAATTCCTTTAGAAAGGCCAGCTTGGTTTCCTCCTGAACTTGGAAGCATGTTCACAGCAAGGATAGAGCATCATTAAATGATGGAAGGAATGGAATCTGTATAAATACAATGATACAGTACTGGGGCAGGTATTTGGCCAACCTGTAAAGATTCTGCTCAGAATACCTGGATCACATATTGCAGCAACTTGGTTGAGTCATGGATTTACTCCCGATTCTACCAACCTATTGATGTGTACCCTAGAAGAAAGCAAATGATGACTCCAGAACTTGAATCCTTGGCACATATACGACAAGGATGGGTTAGTTCCTTGTTCCTGGATTCAGCCTCACCTAGCTCTAGCTGTTGAAATCATTTAGTGGAATGAAGCAGTAGATGGAAGGGTTCTCTCTCTCCTCCTCCTCATCCCTACTTTCCTCTCTCCCCTCCTTTATCCTTTTCCCTTTTCTCCCTCCCATCCTCCTTTCTTCCCTTCTCTATCACTTACCTTCCAAATTTAAAAATATTTTTAAGTGCCACAATGTTTTGTACCATTTTGTCCTTTTCTTATTCCACATTTATTTCTTTGCTATAAACCTTTGCTTTTTCAAGTTGATTTGATATTCCAATGTTTCTCTGATGCATTAGCCTATGGAACTGACTAGTTTGTCATTTTAGCTGCTTTCGCTTGAGATAATACCCTTGGGATCCATCTAAATGACTGCATCTTCATAATTTGTTCCATTGTAACACATATTACAGATTATGGATATATGATAGTTTGTTTACCCATTCACCTATTGTAAACCCTTTGGGTTGCTTCCGGTTTCAGGCTATTATAAATGAAGCTGTTAGGAATAACCATTTCAAGACTTTGAATGGACATATTTTCATTAACTGTGATAAATGCTCAAGAGTATGACTGCTGAGTCACTCAATAAATATGATTGGATTTTTATGAAGCTGCAAAATTGTTTGCCCCGAAGAGCTAAATCACTCCATATCCCCATCAGTGATGTATAAAGATGCAGTTTCTTCATATTCTTAGCAGCATTTGGTATTGCTACTGGTTTTTATTTTAGCTATTCTAATCACTGTGTGTGAGAGCTCATTTTCCCCTTTTCTATACTGGTTAATGCTGAGTCTCTTGCGTGTGATTATTGGCTACCATACATCCTTGTCAACAAAGCATCGGTTCTTGACTTTTGTCTGTTTCTTCCTGTTGAGTTTTTGTTGTTTCTTTTCTATTATTGAGAGTTATTTTTCAATTCCTAGAAAACAATTTCCCCAAGTCATTAACTTCTAATTTTAATAGATTACACTGTACAAAAGTTTCCAGTTTTCTTAAAATTCAAGAAATTTTTTCTAGAGCATACTTTTATTTCTATATTTTTAATTCTTAAGTAAAATTTGTAGATATTTATGATATCCAAGATTTATTTCTCAATGGATAAATTGCTAATGATCAATTACTTCATATCATTTATGATACCTATACTGAGAACACTTAAATTGTAAAATCTATGTACCTAGTAACTTTTAACTATAAAATAAACTATTATTAGTTCAAGCCTCCATGATGTCCAAGAGATTCTCCGAAACCGTCTCTAAGTGGAATTTTGTGCTCTTTGACTAAAATTGCCCCAATTGTGCTACCCACTCAACTCTGGTAACCACCATTGTTGTGTTTCTATGATTCTGATTTTTGAAAATTCCACATATGTATGATATCATGAGGTATTTGCCTAGACAACTTGTTTCACTAAAGACAATGTCCTCTGGGTTGATCCAAGTTTTCCTAAGTGACAAAACTTCCCATCTGTTTCAGATTAAAGAGCATTCTATTGTGCATGTGTAGTACCTTTTTAAAATCCATTCATCCACTGATGAATACTTAAATCTGTTTCAGATCTTGGGTATTTGGAATTATTGTATAACATGGAAGTGCAAATTGCTTTGACCTACAGATAGTTTAAGATTTATGTATCTGAAAGGCAGAGTGACACACAAACCTTCCAGTGGCTGGTTCATTCCTTAAATGCCAACAAAATCTGGGGCTCAGCTGAGCTGAGGCCACAAGCATGACTTCCAAACAGGCGTGGTGTGTGGTAGCAGGAACCCAAGGACAGAGGTGATCACATACTGCCTTGTCTTGATTTGATGTAATTTCAGTTGTCTATTTTATATTTTCATGATTTAGTTTTAGCAGTTGCATCTAATAAGTAATTGCCCAGACCAGTCTCAATGTCAATTTTTTCTTGCTTTCTAGAAGATGCTACTGTTCCAGATTTTACATTTAAGTTTTTAGTCTGTTTTGATTTTTATTTAAGCATATGATTTATATGACTTGATCTAATTTCATGGCATGTAGATATTATAGGTCATAGTTTCAGGGTTATGTCTAAGAACTCTCATTCTAAAAATATTCTCATGTTTTCTTCTACAAATTTGCAGGTTTTATACTTTGTTTTATTTAAAAAATGAAAACCAAATATAATTACAGAAAAATGTTTCAATTATATGGACCTATTGTGAAATCATCAAATCAATAATAAGTATATTTGTCATATCAAGTTATTTCTTCCTGGTGAGAACATGTGAAATCCTTTTGTAAACTTATCTTTCCATATTAATACTATCTTCATTAACCTATCTTTCCAAGTTAATACTAACTTTCCATGAATTTCATGAGTAAGGCTCAAATAATGCTATGGCAAATAAAAAAAAATTATAATCATCCTGATATAAATTTATGCCCACTCTACCTAATCTAACATAACTTTACCATCAACCAGTTTGTTTCCCCTCCTCCAATTTCAGACTTCAACAACTGCCATTCTATACTTTATTTCTAGAGTTTGACTTTGAAATGCACAAAAAATTGACAATTATCAAAAGATTATATGCGAGCAGCCAACAGATAAATCAACAAATGAAAAATGCTCAACACTTCTGCCATCTAAGAAATCCAACTTAAACTACACTTATACATCACATCATGTCTGTGAACTTGGCTATTATCAAAAAGATGAGAAGTAGCAAGCACGGGCAAGGATGGGAAGAAAAGAATCTTTTGAAACCACCAGCTGATCATGGTGATGGACTGTGCCGGGCCCTGTGCTTGCTAGAACATACAAGAATCTGGTCTGGGAATACCTCAAAGTTTCTTTGGAGATTTCCCCAATCGAACTGCTGGACTCAGAACCCTAGCCAAGAAAAGACAGAGGACAGAGCAAGTCAATCAACCGCCTCAGCTGTATGTTGGCAGCGAAACACTGGGCAAATGAAGACTCTATGGCGGACTGTGTCAATCAGTGGACGACCTCATCGAGTGAAACTGGCAGTGATTCATAACTGGAGAACTATTAAAACCATTTGAGCAAGGATCTCAGAGCATGCCCCACAACCGGGACTTGGGGTGGGTGGGAAAGTGGGTGGGGCTTCTCCGTCAATATCCCCCTTTACCTCAGATACATGATGGAAAAAATATGGACATAATACTATTACCCACTTCCCTATAACCCCTGAACCTTTTTTACCGTAATTAACTATGTAAAGATTGTCAACAAAAATACAATAAAAAATAAAAACAGAATCTTTTCAAAAGGCTGGTGATATCGTTCAATCATATTTCTATTTCGGAAAATAAAGAGGTTCTTTGAGAAACTAAAGTAAATTTGTATGTGATTGTGCTTGCTACTTTTAAATTTGTGATCTGTTTTGAGTTAATTTTTATAAGCAATTTAAACTTTAGGTCAAGGTCTATTTGTCTACTGATACACAGTGCTCCAGAATAATTTGTTCAAAAGACTCTTGCACTGAGAAACCATTGCATTTTTGTAAAATAATAAGTCACTGCCCACTCATGACAGATGTTAATTTTGGTTTGTCTGGTCTACTCCATGTCTTCAGTCCCTTGGATACACCAAATTCATTATGATGGCTCTATATGCTTGGATTGTGATGTTTTTTTCTACTTCATTCTTATTCAAAATTCATTCTATTGTCTTCTTGGGTTTTTGCCTTTTCACATGAAATTTTTAAGATCTTTCTTACAGATTCATAAAAAAGTTGACAGATTCATAAAAAAGTTGCAATTAGTTTGTATTCATTTGCAGTGATTTGACATATTTATCAAGCCCTCTAACTCATTAACATAGTTTCTTATTTCCTGTATTTAAATTTTGATCTATTTCATTGGCATTTTATCATTATATGAATTCTCACGTGGTCTCTTGGGATTACAGCTAAGTATTTCCTTTTTTGGGTGATTAGAAATGAATTTTATTCATATGTTTCCAGTTTCTGATACAAGATTTGCATCTTTTGTCAAATTAATGCATATTCCAGCCATTCTTTCTCCTAACACATTTTCTCCATATTCTTCCTCTTGTCTTTCTAGAATTAGAATTCCATGAATGTGGGATTAATTTTCCTTAATTTTTCCATTTGGCTGATTTCTATGGTTTTATCTTTAAAATTTTTTAACTTTATGATACAGTTCCACAGGCTCTGGGATTTCCCTTGGTATTATCTTTAAGTTTACACATTTTTCTCTGTTCTTTCTGCTTTTGTACCTATCATTGATTTTATATTGGTTACTATATAGTGCAGTTCCAAAATTTCCATTCTTGTGCTTTCTATTTCTTCATGAAGAATTTCATTTTTTCCCTTTTGCTCACTCTTAAAACTGCCCATAGAATCATTTTTATGGTGGTTGCTTTATCATCACTGCTGTGTACTTCTAACATTTCAGTTTAGAAAGGGGCTTTGATGTTGATAACTACCCTTGCTCATTAAGTTAAAATCTTCCCATTTCTTGATATAGTCATCATCAGTCTAAACCTGAACATTTTGCCTCTTAGCTAATGAGACACTTGTTTTTAAATATTCTCTGACCTGATTTTGATGGGGGAAGGAAGGAAGCAATTCCTTTTTAATTGTTGGATGAAAACAAAGACTGGGTTCCCTATTCAGCCTCCTTAACATTGAAGATAAGGGGATTCTTCCTAATCACAGACGTTGGGTGGAAGTTGAGACTGATTGTATTGACTTGGGAAAACAGGGCTGCCACATTAACAATGCCACAGGCCACCACTGACAGCACATGGGATGACATTATTACTGTTGGGTGGTGGCAGACAACCTCAGCAGGAAGCAGGAGGGAGGCCTCATTACCACTGGGGTATGTACAATGTAACCTAAATCTTCTCTCAAAAGACTGCATTGACAATGGAAATAGGATGTCTTATTATTGACAAACTTGGTTGAAAGTCATAGGTTCCTAAAGCTCCCCAGTGGACATTCTCTGACACTGCCCCAGAAGGTAAAGGGGTTAGTTGGAGCACTGCGAAGGGGAGGCAGCTAGGTTCTCATCATCCTTTACTGCTAAGAAAGGAGCTTATGCCATCCTCTCTCTGTAGTGTTTGACTGGAATGCAGCAGTTATTATCTAAAAAATATTTAGCATTACTAAGACTGCAGCATTCTGGTCTTCTGGCTAAACTGAGTAGGCTTTTAGTGGGACTTTTATCGTTGTTTTCATTCACTGACAGTCCTTATGTTATTTGTTTCGCCAGTACTCAGCCTCAGTATCCATGAATACTGCAAAAAGGTCAGCAAAAATATAATTACAAGGTCACTTTTCTGAAAGAGAGAGAGAGAGAGAGAGAGAGAGAGAGAGAGAGAAGGAATGGAAGAAAATGAAATAACATTTTCCATGAAGTTTTCAAAGGAAGTTCAGAATAAGAACTCATTGCCGTGCCATTCTTTAGGTTCTAAATCCATAACAGATTATGTCACCTTCACAACCTGCAGTCTGCTAATAGCAAATGTCTTTTAAAAATACTTGTATAAAACTCACAATTGTTCTTAACTAACCTTGGCTTCCTGGAAGGTAAAATGAAATATACCCCATCTTTCTGGCAGCAAGAGTCTAATTTTTTTATGTTCAATCAAAAGCAAAACTAAAAAACTGGAAATAAACAGTAATAAATGTACAAGATCCTTGTAAGTTACAATTTAAACTTTCTGCAGAGGAAATTAACAGGTAACTAAATTCTCTTATATACAATGAGTCAATATAAATATTAATAATCCCACCGAATACATGTTTAGTACAATCACAAGGAAGACTCCAAATGGGACTTTTAAAATAAACCATTACATTTCTTCTATTTGAAGCAGTAAATCAGAGACTACATGACTAAAGCGTGAGCACTCAGTCTCTACACCAAGACTTTCTGAATTTCTCACCCAAACCAATTCATAAGAATTCATCAAGAAATTTGAGTTGGATCACACATTTTTCTCACTTCCCTAGCCTTTTCGTACTGGCAATATGTTTATGGAGCTACAGACATGATCAAATACTTTGTAAAGACTTATGAATCCAAAAATTATGATCATCATATATTAATAATATAGTCAAAAAGTTTAGACAAATAGTTATAGGCAAATAGTTTAGACAAAAAGTACTTTAGAAAGCTTAAGTACTTGGACACAGCTGCATTTATAGATAACGCCTAAAGCAGGAGTAGAGACAGAGGTATGTCTTGTAAGTAATTACAGGTACTAACAAGAATATTGACCAGAATCAAACACTACTATCGAAGCTACTAAGTTTTTGATAAACCTATATTGAGAAAAGTAATTGCCAATGAGACTGAAAGGGCCCAAGGAATTTCAAACTGAACAAACCACAAGGTGACTTCCAACTTTCTAAAGAGAAGAGGCAGTGAACGTATCACTCAATGCTTATCTACAGGAGTGGCTGGGGAGGGTGACAGAGGAGAAAGGAGTTCTTCGAGGGAAGAGATGGGTTCCACAGTACACAGTGACCTGAGGTCATTCTCAGGGAAATAAAACAAACCAGAATCAAACATTATTCCTTGCTGCAAAGCGACCTTGAAGTGCTTTCTCCAGAAGATTCAAAATGTTAATGGTTGAAGGACAACTGTGTACCTATTGCTCCCCTTTGCAAAAGGAACACTTATTACATCATCCCATTTCCATTTCACTAGTGCATGCTGAATATCTGAGAATGGCAGGCCACTTTGTTCACATCAAATACTGTCACATTAGCAGGAATTAACTGACATCTAGATGTGAGAGTCTAGATCTCAAGACTGACTGTGATTGGGTAGAATTGTGAAAGCCTTGAAGTAGCGGCAAGCGTATTTTGTGTATGACAATGACAGCGATTACTAGGACTGAAAAGTTGCTCATTGTGTTATGTAACACATTGGAATCGTCTCTGCTTCCCTCTGTCCTCTGCGCATGCCCTTAGCTGTGTTACTCTACTCCCTTGCTGTGTGATCTACTTTGGCCAATGCACTGTTAAATGATGTGACTCAATGAAGAGCTTGTGAAATGGGAAGTGCTCTTCTCTTGTGTCTGTGTGTCTCCATCACTGCCACAAAAAGAACACGTTCCTTGTCCACTGATAAACAGGGAAGCAGCTCATGGAGCATCTCCGCTTCTACTACAGGCAGGCAAGATTCTTCCATCCACGTATAAATTAATTTGTTTTTAAGATGAGAGAAGAACAGGTTGGACACCAAGATTTGACAGCAAGTATCTGGGTAAGTGGATACACCAGGGTGGACTCTTGTCAGCCAATGGACCTTGCAAGGATGTCCTCAGCCTTGGAGCAATGAAACCAGCATTCTTCTCTCCGTCAGGGTTTCTAAGATGATATCAAGTGGACTTCCCCATCCTGCACGCTGATGTAGTTTGGCAGCTGGGAGCATTCCCCTTCCCCCTCCCAATACAAGAGAAAAGGAAAAGACATTGGAAACAGTTGACCTACCCACCTTACAGCATACCTCGATCTACCCACCTTACAGCAAACCTTTACATATCTACCTTACAACATACCCTGACCACATTGACCCTATTCAGTGATCCTCATGGGCATGCATTCTTGGCAAGCATGTAAACATCAAAAATTTAAAAAGTAATTTTTAATTATATAGTAGAGTTGGGAGGTGTACTTCTATCTAAAATTGAATAGAGTCCTTTAAAAAGTGATTACTTTAACCCAGAGAATCAATGTAAACTACAGCTTACTAGGACAAAAGCAAGGGACTCACCCTCAAACGTACCTTTTAGGAATGGCAGACTGACAATTTGTTGAACAGTTTTACAGCTCAACCCAGATTCTTACAGGTGGTCAGCAGTGTTCCACCTGATCACATCAGGTTTCTTATAACCTTAGCAACTTCATCCACAACTTCCTGTATTTGACCTTGTATAGTTAGGAATGCTGATTCTAGCGAATTACATACATTTAACTTCCAGATATGCTAATGACCTCACCAACATCATTCTTGAACATTTCCCACAGGTGTATGACTGGACTTTGCACATTTTTCATGACATTGCAATTTTATATGGTATTCATGATCTGTAAAGACAGTAGACCCTCCCTGAAGCTTCCACAAGAATTTTGTAATTTATGATCCAACCTCAAACAACCTCTCAAATAAACAAACATGATCTAACCTCAAACAACCTCTCAAATAAATAAACAAAAGGGAATTATTTTCCCCCAACAATGAACATTAACCTTCCTATGGATCTTACCCATGGCTGCATCTAAAATGTCTCTGGGAAAAATAAAGCATGTATACCCATAAAAAAAAAATAGGTTACGCTTTATCATGACACCCTACAGGTAATGAACATCAAGGGAACTATTCCAATGACTTATTTGGAATATGTATTTTTCCAGACATATTCATTGATTGTTTATGTGCATTTTTCAAATGCAATTTGGGTTCTCTGCTTGAGAACAATGTGAAAAGTACTAAACAATAATTCAATGACTCTTCTTTCTTTGGCTTAATGAAATTAAGTAATCACCTCCCAGAAGGAAGTCAGAGATAAAGTCTTAATAAAGCGTCATGAATTTCACAAGTTTCAGACACTGCATTTGGCAATTTTGTTAGTTAGGGTAGCTATGCATATCACAGTAACAGCTTTCAGCAACTGTAACTTTAACGCAAGCCTTAGCAATTTAGTAAACACTTATTTTTCACATTACAGTCTGATAAAGCTCATGCAGCTCTTATTAGTGAATTTTCTTTGATAAATGACTTAGAAGTTCAGACTGCTTCCATGTTGCAATTCCAACATTGTAAGTTCTTCCCACTAGGCCAACTTAGCCCTGTCCATATTACATTGGAATGAAGGAGCCGCAAGATACCACCTGTAATATCAGAGGGCATCTGGAGGGTTTGGAAACAGTGACTTTCCAGAGACAACTCTCTACTGTAGAATGAAGGGAGCAAAGTTTAGGGAACAAGTAGGCATTTCTATCATAGCACCACTAACAATCCCAAGTAAAATAGGCCCTTTATCCAATAATCCCAAATCTGGGAATTTCTACTGAAAGCTTGGAAAATATGAATTTCTACAGACGGGGATCTGTTAGCGCTCCCTTGGAGCTCTTGAAACCTCTTTTAATCTTCTGATATGAATATGATAGGCCCTACAACACAGAGCAGACACCTTCACCACTGGCCTTACTGGCTCCAGGACTGTCCTTTCTGAAACTGTCCTTTAATGGGCCAATGGGTTTTTGCAGAAATCTAAGCTTTTAATGCTCTTCTAAGATGACAGCTCCATGCTTGGCAGTTCCTTTTTTTTTATTTTTCAAAAGTAAAGAGTATTATTGTTTTGCAGACAGTTCTAGAAAGATATCTGAAAAAAAATATACAAAGCATGTAAGGGACTCTGTGTAGAGAACACCACTCAGGGTGTTAGGGCTGACAGTCGCAAGCAAATCCCAGTTAAGGCTCCCCAACATCGAGTGGCACAAGCACAGGAGTGATAAGAAAGTCATCCTCTGTTGCAAGGTTATTTATAGTTTTAAACATTTAAAAGATGAGAGGGTAAATAATAGTACATTCACACCATTGAAAATTGTATTGTCTCAGGAAACCATTGAGTAGTATGAAAACTGCATATTATACAATACTGAGGTTTATGAAAAAATACAAAAACCATATATTCATAAGCACATAAAATGACTAAGAAAACAAAAGTCTATTCAAGAAAACAGAGCACTGGGACAGGTATTTAGGACAGTAGTTTAACTACCAGGTCAGATACCCCATTCCATATCAAAGATCTGAGTTTGACTTGTGGTTCTACTCTTTGTTTCAGCTTTCTTTGACATACTTGTGAGAAGTAGCAGGTGACAGTTGAAATTGTTGGGTTCCTGACACTCAAGTGAAAGACCCAAACTGAATTTCAGCCCTCGATGGTGTGAGCATTTCAGCAATAAAAGAGTTGGTAGGAGAGCTCTCTCCCAGTCTCGCTTCCTTTCTGTTTCAAATAAAACAAAGTTCTAAATCTTTTAAACATAAAACATTATCTGTAGAAAAGTAGTAATGTAACTAGATAATATTACTAAGATTTTCTTTATAACCTGGGAGTATCTTCAAAAGGTCATAGAAAGTATATATTATGAACAAACATGTTTGAATTTTAAGGTTTTGTAACACTTCATATTTTAATCCATTTCCAAATTTATAAACTCTACTTGCAACAAGCCTGAACCTGAGTATTTGAAACACACTCTCTCTCTGCCTCGCACGCGCATACCAGACACTTTCCAGAGTAAAATGTTAGACAGTAACAAATGTGGTTGGGGCTGAAGATCTGCTAAATCTCCTAAAACAGTTTTCCAAGTTAGTAGCTAAGAGGGGAAATCCATAAGTTCTTGATTAAAGAGCCCCTTGTATCAGGACACGAAGGATTTTCTGTTCATTGTGGGACAATATCAGATGCCATCGAAAGTCATGTTGAAGACCTCTACAATCATAGCATAAGACAGAGAGGAACTTGAATGAGAAGGGCTCTGGTAGCAACTAATCACATTATGAAAATTCTATTAACAATATAAAAAGAGAGGTTAACCTTACTGGAAAGGTTAACAGAGTTTAAGCTGGCTCTCAAGAAGTCTAATACACAGGTTTTTCTGTGAGCCACAGATTTTGTGTCTGGTGGAATTTACCCCAAACCCCCTTCCCCTCATTGTTACATATTTGGTCCCTGGAAGAACAATGTCTACTCAAAATGATCAATAAGTCAAAGCAACAAATAAAATGTATAAAACCAGGAAAAGAGTAAAAGTAAAGGAGAAAGAAGTGGTAAACATTAATCATGACTAGGCGATTATTTCTCTTCCCTGCACATGTTTCTCTTTATGCTAGTTGCTGCATCAGTGTGGCATGCTTGCTCCTCCCCAGATGTTCATAGATCATGTCCAGGATATGGATGATTTAGTCAGATTAGGAGGCTTGGAATGTCAGGATGGACAATTTTAAAGTGAGTTGTTAGAGGCCCGGCGTGATGAATCAATGGTTATATCCAAATCTTGCAAGTGTAAATCTGATATGGGCACTGATTCTAGTCCCAGCTGCTCCACTTCCCATCCAGCTCCCTGCTTGTGGCCTGGGAAAGCATTGGAGGGTGACCCAAAGCTTTGGGTCAAAGCTTTGGGACCTTCAGCACATGGGAAACCCAGAAGCTGCAATTTCCTATCGCTTTATCAATAAGGAATAATATGAACTTCTGAAACCTCTACTCTTTAATTAATGAGATATTCAGAACTTGGATTGTAAAGGATGATGCTCTCTATTGGATGCCTGAGAAAGGAAAGAATAAAGGAGTGGAGGGGAGGGAAGGCGATGAGGGGGGAGAGGAAGGGAGGATAGGAGACAAGGGGAGGAGGAGGAGAATGGAGGGGAAGGGAGAAAATGGGAGAGGAGGGGAGAGGAGGGGAGAGGAGGGGAGAGGAGGGGAGAGGAGGGGAGAGGAGGGGAGTGGAGGGGAAGGAAGGGGAGTGGGGGAAGGTTTTAAGCAGTTTTCTCAATGACCTAATGAATTAGATAACAGAAAAAAGATTACTTTTTAAAGGGTTCAAGAAAGAAAGTGGATAATATGTGCAGTCATTGGCACAGTAGTTAAGACTGCTTGGGAAGTCAGCATTCGGTATCAGAGTATCCAAGCTTGGGTCGTGGTCCTGCTCTCAATTCCCTTTCCTGTGGATGTGCAACCGGAGAGGCAATAAGTAAATACTTACGTCCCCGCCTGACCCACATGTGAGACCCAGACTGAGTTCTGGGCTTCTGACTTTGTCTTTCCAGGACCCTGAGGGCTTTGGGGGAATGAACCAGTCGGGGCAAGCTCCCACACGTGCACACGCTCTCGCTCACTCACTGGAGCTGGATCTCTGCCTCTGCCTCTCAAACAAGTAAAACGGAGGAGGAGGAGAAGTTAAGGAGGAGGTGGAAGAGGAGAAAGAATAGCGTAAAATGACGATTCCTCTGGAAGCAGTAAGTGTCACAGACTCTACCATGAATGGGGTAAAAAAAAAATGGCAATTAAATAATTTGATAAAGTATAGATTAAAGTGATAGCAAATAGGTTTTTTAAACTAATTACAATGAAAACATTGTGTAAATAATTATTGGCAAATAATGACAAAGAGGGATTAGGAAACTTCCCTGTTTGCATATTTCTCTTTCTGGGCACAAAACGTCATTGTCTAAACCAAAGGAATGAGGCGTAAGTATATGATTTCATGTGCATTAAAAAGAAACTAGTCAGGCCCAGCATGGTAGCCTAGCGGCTAAAGTCCTTGCCTTGCACACGCCAGGATCCCATATGGGCATCAGTTCATGACCCTGCTGCACCAGTTCCCATCCAGCTTCCTGCTAGTGGCCTGGGAAAGCACTAGAGGAAAGCCCCAGGTCTTGAGACCCGTTGTCCACCTGGGAGACTCAGGGGAGGATCCTGGCTCCTGGCTTCTGATGGGCTCAGTTCTGGTCATTGTAGCCATCTGGGGAGTGAATCAGCAGATGGAAGATCTTTCTGTATCTCCTTCTCTTCGTCTATCTGGCTTTCCAATAAAAATAAATATACTTTTACAAAATAGTCAAGAGCTGTGTCTAAAAGTAGGGAGAGGGAAGGTAGATGAGGACAGAGAAATAGGTACTAATTTTGTCATCGTTTTCAGTGAGAAAACAGATTTTTGCAAAATACATAGGAAATTCATCATATACTCATGTAAATACCTTATTAATAGGAAAACTTAATAGGAAAAGTAAACATGTGTGTGTATACATATGTGTGTGTATATATATGTGTGTATATAAATATTTGCATGTGTTTTCACAAGTAAATTAGGAACGCTGTCATGACACTGACCGTGATCTCACTGACATAAAATCAAGGCATGAAAAGGCAGCAACCAACAATCAGTTTGCTGTCTTCATGCCAAGTTAGAACATGAGCAGTAATTCCAGCTAAGGGCCCTCCTCCAGTTCTCAGTAACAACCCAAAGAGTTCTGAAACACCGGCTGCAAGATCACAAAGCAACCTACCCAATATGAACAGATGTACCAGCCGCTTCAGAGGAAAAATCAAGAAAAAAGCTTTCATTTCACAGATAGGAATTGAAAGTTTAGTTTTACAGGAACCCCATCAAGTTATCATTCTTGCACTTCTAAACATTTTTCACATACCGTAAGATCTGCAGATGTATCTTTCATCGCACCTATGTCACTTGTATATCAATTTATGAGCTTTGATTGTCATCACCAAGTTATTTGATATCCAACATTTAATGACTCGGGACAATATATCAATGGAGATTTATTAAAAAACTGGTATTATTGCCTTCCATTACAGGGTGAGAAAGTGGGTTTAAATGCACTCAGATCAGTAACTCTACCTTTGATAACTCCCCCATAAACATTTTCAAACTGCAAAGGAACCTGGAGCTAGAAACTAAACTGACAAATCTTACAAAATCTGATTTTATTTGGTCAGCAACTCCATTTTGTCTTTTCAAAGTCTGCCACTGTCGGTACGAAACATTATCAAGCAGTACGACGCAGTCATTGAAGTTTGCACATCGTTTTAACACAAAACACAGTACATTCGCTAGCAGGTAAACTGATTTCTCCCCAGAATGTGTGCAAAATAATGTTTCCCCGCATCACAATCATTAATTTTGTGGCAAAGCCTAAGAGGCTAAAAATGCCAAAGCATCATTCAAAGTTTCGCGGTGCATTCAAGCCAACATACTGACAAGCAGACAGCCACACAGCACAATGAATGGATACTGTGTGCAGACATAAAACAGAGCCACAGGCTTGTTTTTCCAGAAGCACTGCTGGATATGTCACAATGTCTGTGGCATGCAATGTGATTCAGCAATGATGGCTTTGTGGCTGCGAAGTTTTTTTTTTTTTTTTTTTTTTTTTTTTAAGTTGCTACAGGCACTGATAAAGCACACGGATCTGTTCTTAGCAGATGCGTAAGACTAGGTTGTCCTCTTGACGCGCTTACTCCAAACAGTGTATGTGAATAAAAGAAGTTACTGTGTGTGCTGTGATCCAAGCTGGAAGACATCAGGATTGAGATGCCTGTATAGTCTGGGCAGAGATCACTGGGAATGACAATTTGCACTTGAACGCCACTCAGAAGTGCTTCTTGCACTGAAAAGGGCAGGGCCAACCAGCGACCCCCTGGCCTTGGGTCTTAGTGGAAGAGCTTGGTGAAAATTGGGAATACAGTAGAAGGAAGAGTCTAGATCTGTTTTTCTTAATCCGGCATATGAAGAAAACTCCTGTAGGTTCAAGACCTTTATATTTCATGCTGAAATACAATTCCCATTAAAGTCACAGTTTCATGAGCGCGGGTACCAGGAACTCTATCCTGTATCACTGTATCACTGAATCCTCACTATAAGGCACATCTGGCAGTGTTCATCGACTTCTGCATCTTGAGCCATCGCTAAAATCCTGGAATAAATCCTGGTTGGTCAGAGTGGATAAACTTTTTGGTCATGTTGTTTATGTTTTCAGTGTTAGCACCCAATGTTTCTAATAATCTGAAGCAGTATTGATGACGAAATACATGGGAATTTCTACAGTACAACATGAATATTTACTGTAAGTGGGAAACTACTGTATCAGCTATGTTCAGGGTAGCTTTTTGCTACTAACTCAGCTGTGAAATATTTCTTTTTCAGTGTTTGTAAGGTTCAGGAGGCTAAACAATTGCAAACCTAAATCAAATACTCTTCTCACCTTCCTTCAGTCTTTTTGGAGCACCAGGTAACTCCAAAATACTAAATATTTCTTTCAAATACGTGTGTGCCACCAACTTCAATTATCTCCATAGCTATCTTTCTCAGTCTCACCAACAGTGGAATCTAGAACACTGTACCTTATTATGCAATGAAGTCTAAGTGGAAAATTACTTTGGCTTCCCAGAGCTGTGGTGAATGATATCATAGTCAACCTTGCATAACATCAGGGATAACACATAATTTAGTTTTACATCACTCTTCCTAAAGTTGATCATTTATTCCTGATCTAAATTCCAGTCTCTCTTAAGAAAAAAAATCATCTTGTTCTTACAGCCCATAGAAATGCTCCAATGACCCTTTTACCCTGCAAGAAAATGAGATGCCCTAAGAACAGGCTGTCTCAGTGTAATGAGTTTCCTTTCATTAAGGGGTATTATGTAGAAGTTAGAAAATACAGTGAGTATGCTTATCTTACTGAACAAATAGACCATGAAAGAAGTGCATTGAAGTTTGCGTATTACATTTTGTAGACCTCTTCACTTGGAGCCTAATTTCACATGCTCAAAGTTATTAGCTAGCATCTGGGCAAGCACAAATCTATAATCTTGATTGCTGTTTGTCACAAGAGCATGAGCAGTCAGCTTGGACTCGTAAGATTTTAATGTCTCAGAAGAAACATGCAAGCAGAAACCTTTCATTTACATCAGGTAGAAAATATTTGTTGGCACTTTGCAACCTCTTCATGAGCTACTTAGTCCATGGGGTTTAAGTTTACCTATAAAGGATCAGAACAACTGCTAGGGTAGCACAGACATGTATAAAATACAATGATGAAGTCCCCACAAATGACTACAGAACTTTGAATAAAGTACAGACAATTAAGATGGAAGATATTCTGACTTAGGATTCAGAAGTCTTGCTTGGCCCTAGAATATCTAAAGGGAAAAAAAAGCTAAGACACTTGCATTGTAGAATAAATCTGTTTTGTTTTTACTCTATCCTCCATAGAATATTCTTGGAGCCTCAGAACAAAATTTGTATTGGAGCTTAACTTTTCTTCGAAATTTGATATTTGGAAAATTCTCATCAGAGTACTTTATTTGTCTTTAGATAAGGATTAAAGAACCATTCGCACAGTAGTACATCCATTAGAAAAATTTTAATTATTATGAACAAAGCACTTAAGTTCTCCAAATACTTTCAGGATATAAGAGCTACAATACAACAAAATAACATTTTTAAAGAATAATTATGGGCTGGGCCTGCGGCGTGGCCTAGCGGCTAAAGTCCTCGCCTTGAAAGCCCCGGGATCCCATATGGGCGCCGGCTCTAATCCTGGCAGCTCCACTTCCCATCCAGCTGCCTGCTTGTGGCCTGGGAAAGCAGTTGAGGACGGCCCAATGCTTTGGGACCCTGCACCCGCGGGGGAGACCCGGAGGAAGTTCCAGGTTCCCGGCTTCGGATTGGCGCAGCACTGGCTGTTGCGACTCACTTGGGGAGTGAATCATCGGAGGGAAGATCTTCCTCTCTGTCTCTCCTCCTCTGTGTATATCTGGCTGTAATAAAATGAATAAATCTTTTTTAAAAAATGAAAAGAAAAAGAATAATTATGGGCCCGGCACAGTGGCCTAGTGGCTAAAGTCCTCGCCTTGAACGTGCCAGGAGCCCATATGGGTGCCAGTTCTAATCCCGGCAGCTCCACATCCCATCCAGCTTCCTGCTTGTGGCCTGGGAAAGCAGTCGAGGACGGCCCAAGGCCTTGGGACCCTGCACCCGCATGGGAGACCCAGAAAGAAGTTCCTGGTTCCCGGCATTGGATTGGCACAGCACCAGCCGTTGCAGTCACTTGGGGAGTGAATCATCAGACGGAAGGTCTTCCTCTCTGTCTCTCTTCTCTGTATATCTGACTTTGTAGTAAAAATAAATAAATCTTTAAAAAAAAGAATAATTATTTAAATGCAAGTTGCAGAAGAGCATATAGGAAGTAATAATTGTGCCTGAAACTGCGAAATTACTATTCAGATGTGTATGATGAAATATTAAAAAAAAAAAACCACTGGCCAGCATCATGGCATAACATGTTAAGCTGCTGTCTGTGACCCCAGCATCTCATGATGAACCTGGTTCAAGTCTCAGTTGTAGCACATTCAACACAGTTTTCTATTTCTGTGCCTGGGCCCCTCTACCTATGGGGGAAGCCCAGATGAAGCTCCTGGCATCTGAGTTCAGTCTGGCCTAGCCCTGGCTGCTGCTAGGCATTGGGGAATGCATCGATGGATGGTTGGGCTTTATCTCTCTCCCCTTTCTCCTTTCCTCCTTCCCTCAGTCTGTTAAGTCAACCTTTCGAATAAATATTAAAAAAAAAAACAGAATTCATAAGATACACAGGAAGGAAGCACTCCCATTTTGCAATAATGATTTTCTCTGGGGAAAGAGAGATCTTTTTTCTCTCTCTCTTTTTCTAACACCCTCTCCGATCCCACTGCTTTTTAAATAAACTCTGAAAAAGAAATAACACGACCCAAAATGTCAGAAAATTCTCAATATGTATAGAAGTATAATTAAGTAAAAAAAATTGTAAGCTTCATCTTAGCTTACAATCATTGCAAATACTTTATCTCTCTCTTAATCAGTTGTATTTAATATTACAGAGGTAAAATCATTCTGCCAAGAATTCAGTAATCTACCTTAAACATTTTTTCATGTAAGGTATGGCCAAAAGTTCTATTTTTCTGTCTGAATTATTTTTATATTTTCACAAGTTACAAAACTACAACGTTCCTGTAGGAAAAGGGAAAACCTATGAATACATAAAATAACTTCATACTCACCCTTGCAATATCACACTGTTGAATTGTCAATATGCTCATATGTGTATACAGCAGACACACACACTCTTCCCATGGTTCTCCATTCTCAAGGAAATGTGAATATATATGATATATATGTAATATATATTCATATGTAATGATATTACATACATATGATATTACGTATATATGATATTACATATATATCATATATATGATATATATGGTTTTCTTCTTATGAAAGTATATAATTGTTTCAATCATTTAAGTTATTAACCAAGCAGGTTATAGCAATACACTTGTGTATAAGACACCTGTTTTCATGGAGTAAGTGTTCACTTTATGCCAAGGTCAACATTGCAGTTCACTGCATATCTAATTCCCCACTGCTAACAGCTATCTAGTATGTAATAGTATTTATGCCATCTTTCCCATATATTACTTGATACTAGGTGCCAGATAATAGCTATTATATACATGGAAAAACAATTTCAAACCACTACAAGACTCATGTTTCTAATAGTCATGCATAATTAAGACAATTTGCCTACAAAAACCTCTATTCTGACAATTGCAATACTGCTTCTCATTTTTGAAACTGAGCCAAAGGAAAAAATATTATGGTTATACTGAAATGTAACTGTTTGCCAAGTAATACGTTTGGTCATCTTGCTAATGTTTATTTGAGAGTTTGTTCTTCAGTGAAGTGCTTTTTATTCATTTTTAACTCTACTTTTAAATATTACATTATAGAAAGCTCCTCCATTCAATTGCAAGCATTTTTCCTAATCATTTGCATTTTTATTTTCTGATGGCATGCTCTACTCGGTAATTTTTGGAAAACTAGAATTTTATAAGACATTTGTAGAAAAAAGCTTATCTTGTCACAAACAAAAATGAAAATCCATGCATAGTTTATTCCTAACACTTAGTTTCCATTAACTTATTGAATTATCGCATTCATACTGTGAAGAATTTCCACCTCTGTTTCACTGCTTTAGTCTTTCCCATCAGAAAGTTATAAAAGCATATTCCTTGAGTTTCTTCTATTATTATTATTGCAGATAATTTTTCTATAGGATATCTCTCAAATATCTTTTTGCATGTGATATAAAAATTCAAATGTCTTTGCCTTCTAATGAATAAACATGTATATTACAAGTATCTGTTAAATAAATCATTATATTTCAATGGTCTAGAAATAGAAAACTTATTTTACATTAACTTCTAAATATTCTCCCATTTCTAGTTTTCATTCTTCCTAACACCCTATTTCTCCAACCTTATATGAAAATCATTCCATATTTTAGTGACTTCACCATGTATTTCAATGTCCCGTAAAGCAAAGCTAAACTGGCTACTCTATAAAATGTTTTTTTGTTATTCTTAGACATTATCCAACTTAAAATTTTTAAAAATCAAGGTTTATTTGTTGTTATTTGAAATGCAGATTTTATACAAAGAGATATGAACAGGAAAATCTTCCATCTACTGATTCTCTCCCCCAAAGAACTCAAAGACCAGAGCTGAGCTGATCCGAAGCCAGGAGCACTTTTGTGGTCTCCGACGCTCATGCAGAGTTCCAAGGACTTGTTTTAACAGATTTTAAAATCAGTGCTAACTTAATTTTGATAAAAGTTGTAATAAAATTTTAAATTTGGGACCACTGCAAATTTTGTAACATGACTACTCAAATATATAGTGCTTCCTTCAATTTCATGTTTGTCTTTGAATATTACATAATGCATTTCATGTATAAATGTTGCTTTGTATTTTAATTTACTCCTAATACATTATTTCCTCCTTGACTGATATGAATTATTATGTAGATTTAAAACATTTAGAGCATTATGTGCTTGCCTAACACTCAGGCACTTCACTGATCTGTGATTAATTACTCTCTTTTAAAAGAGTGTCAAGGCATTACTAATGCACAATGTTGTGTGCAAATTTATTGCATTGCTTAAAAACAATACTGATGCTGAGAGAGTTGCATTTTTTCGCCAATTTTCATGGACATTGCTTTACCATTGCCATGTTTTGTTTATTCTCACTATGTGAAAGATGTTTTGCCATTTTGTTCATTTCCCTTCATTTTTATCTAACCAAAAACTTTGCAAAATTTTATTACATCTCCTTTCTTTAAATATTTATGCAAACAAGGTTTTCTTGATAGTCATTGATGTAATATATCATTATTTGTTAAATCACAAATGTATTTTTCTTTCAACGTTTTGTAGGATTCAACTCACTATTCAGAAAATTTGGTGAGGGAGAGGGCTGCATTGTGGTATGGCATGGTAGCCTATCACCTGTGGGACTGGCATCCCATATACGCAGTTATTTAGGTCCTGTCTACTTGAGTTTCAGACTACTGTGACTGAGCAAGCAGCAGCAGATCTGCAGAGTAACTGGACCCTCGCCACCCATGTGGGAGACACAGATGGTATTCTAGGCTCCTGGCTTCAGGGTGGCCAAGCCCTGACACAAGGCCATCTTGTGAGTGAAACAACATAAGGAAGCTATCTGCCTCCCTTGCACCACCTTCAAAAAAAAATCTTTTTAGAAAAGGTCTATATATCAGCACTTGGAGAGCACCTAATCCATACAGGTAGGGAATGATAGGACACAACAATGCATAACTTTCCTTTCCTCTCCTGTTGACTCCCAGCCCTGTTATCCATAGACAGACAAATACACAGACACACCCACACAATGCTAACCAGTGTACTACTGCGCAACCTGAAGTGCATCTAAGATATAAAGTTTGTCCTGTCACAAAAGCACTTTGGAGGTGCTAAGCTGCAGCAGTATCAGCGGAACCACATTTGAATCACTCAAGTCTTTCATACAAGAATCTTAACAAGGCTGATTCTTTCTCAAAGTCAGCTTCTGGAAGCGGTCTCTAACCATGGCACTGGCCTGATTCCAGGAGACAAGACAACAATAGAAGCCTGAGAAATAGCCCAATTAAACACGGTACTTTTAAGAAAGCACAGCCTAGAAACTGTAACAAGAGTTAAATCACCCACTTCCTTTTGTTATTTAGTCCAGTAGTTTCTCCTAAAATACTGAAATATTAAAAACTTTGAAACATGATAAAAATATTATAAATTTTTAAACACTACCAAAAATAAAATGTGCATTTTCCTAGCTTAAATGAAATCTGGCACTGCTTTCACTTTATCAAAGACTGAAATCCAGTTTCTAATCCCTATGACACTACCAATGAGTTTGCTATGTTAAGTAGGAACCAAAAGGCAAAAGTCAAAAAGAGAGGCAAATAGGAAGCAGGATTTTTCCAAACATTATAAAAATCTTCACTTTATTAATATTTTTCATGATATAGTTTTATAGGTTTATGTATTACCCCTTCCACCAACTCTATCGTCCTCCAATTCTCCTCCCACACTACTTTACCGCATATTATTACAATACTATAATATATTTGTCAGCAACAGTCACAAGTCAAATAGTCTCCTATTTAAGCATATTACAGCATTGTAGATACATGCAATGGTAGAAAATGTAGTGTCACATTGTCAAGCTGCATTTAATAGTTTCAATGGGAGTCCTCCTTTTACTCAAGAGTAGATAGAGAGCGAGCTTTGAAAAATCCAGAAACTTATAATCCTTTAGTAGAAAGATGAATGCCCTTGACCATGATGTATAAATTAGTGCAGATGAAGCAATCAAAAACCTCGGACTATGGTTTGACTTTGTGATGTAAGAAAAATCAGTACACTCTGGGTCCACATTCACTCAGAAATCACAGGAAATAAGTTCAAGTATCCCCCCTGAAGATTTAATGAGCTTAGGAATTGAGTTGTAAGGTATATGCTCTAGAAAAGGAACAAGATAGCGTAACATTTAGCCATGCAAACTCTATAGTGAAGACAACTCAAATCCAGGGTTTGTCATTCACTGTGAGCACTTGAAGAAGCACCTCAATTTTGCTAAGCTTTAAATTCTTCATCATTAAGTAGGAATGCTAATATTGATATCATTGTATACAGGCTGACATGAAGTAATGTACTGTATATTTTACTACTTTGACACAAACCTCCCCAAATCAATTTGGATTAAAACACTGAAAAAAAATAAGTTTGTTTTTATTGTAATGGCAGATTTATAGAAAGGAAGAGAGGCAGATAAAGATCTTCCACCCACTGGTTCACTTCCCAAATGACTTCAGCAGCCAGAGATAGGCCAACCTGGAATACAAATGGGATTTCCCATGAGGTTGCAGGGACTCAAGGCTTTCAGCCATTGTTCACTGCTTTCCCAGGTCCTAAGTAGGGAGTTGCATAAAAAGTGGAGCAGCTATGGCATGAAGCAGCATCCATTTGGGATGCTGGCATTTATGTATAAAGGTTTAGCTAGTTGAGCCATTGTGCTAGCCCCAACATTGAAAATGTTATTAATGTTTGAGACTATTGGATATTTGGCTGTTTCTGTTGGTCTCCGCTGTTCTCACTTTTGCATCACCAACCAACTGAGGATCAGATTATATCTCTTGCATGTTTAAAGCTTACCTTTTATCGAATGTTTTAAAATGATCTTAGCAAGACCCACTTAACTTTCCTCAACATGGATGTCATTCTGCTGGAGGTGACCCAGACTCCATCACATGCTACCTGGGTTCCAAAGAAAGAGTACAAGCACAGAAGGTCTCTTGAGGCTTTGCCTCTGAAATGGCACATTGTCAACTCCATTACATTCTACAGGCCAAAGCAAAACAGAAATTAGTCAGGGATTCAAAGAACAGAAAAATAAAATTTCTCTTGATGGACAAAAAGGAATAGATACATTAGGCAACCCAAAAGAAGGAGTGATAAAATAATTCAGTTTGTTTTTGCTATGAATCCACTGCATTCACTAAAGAACTAAAAATGATGCTTAAAAAAGAACCCTTCCCTCCATTTCCATCCACTGAAATGTAATTTTTTTTTTAATCAAACCATTAACCAGTTTCTTTTGCAGGACTAGAAGCATCTCCCATTCCTCCCACCAGGTTGCAACCACTACCAAGAGAAAACAGCTCCAAGAAGCCACAGAGAACAATGCCCCTCTTCCTTTATATATAACAAAAGGGAAGAATGTAAGGAGTTCTTCGAATATCCCACCCTGGACCCGGCGCCATTTCTTCTTCCTCACAGCTCATGAAATTCGTGCTGGTCTAGCCATCCACCAATCAGATGTAACCTGGCATTCCACTGGAGTATCCCACCCCCAATCTTCTAGCCCCTTCCCCAACCCCACCCACTCACCAATCATCCCCAGGTACCAATCCCCTGAGGCCTGCCCTCATCCCAATCCCAGCCCCTGCCACACCTTGCAGACAAAAAGGCCCCCAGGTGTGGCTTGCTCTCTCTCTCCTTCCGGCTTCCCCTCTTTCCTGCTATTCTCCACGACACCCCCCCCTCGTTCCTGCCCCACTGGAATAAACCTCCTAAGATTAAAAAAAAAAAATCAACTACTATTGTCACCATGGGAGTCGGTGGTAATTCAGTAGGTAAATCATAGAAATGTTACAAAAATGGGATCAAAACTGGGTGATGTGAAGTTAGATAGTTTTTCCTGGATGTTTTGGGAAGTACAAAATGGAACAGAGTGAGCAGAGAAGACTGTTTAGCAGAACTTACAGGATGTTGGAGATGTGTCAGGAATAAAGAGAAATGAAGGTCAGACCTTGATGGAATCTGTTTGCTTGAGTGAACTTTAAGCATCTGTAGAAAATTAGAGTTTGGACTTTCTGTCCTCCCAAGTACCTAGGTTTAGAAGGCTAATAAATCAGTTGGAAAATAACCAGGCTCAAAACACTCTGTTCTGTGATCAATGCAGGCCAAGCCAGAACAAATAATTAAGGTCTGAACTGTAATGGTAGCTAAGCCAGACGATGCTTACATTGAAGGGTATCTGCCCCAAGACCCCCTGGAACAGATCTACATGTTCATGTCATGAAATTAATGACTTTCACGGGAGGGTTCCACGCCTCCATTCCAATAAAAGGTTGGATTAATCCTGGGAACCAAGTTGTATGCCTTTTTTTTCCATAAATATGCATCAATATATTGTTAGTGTTGATGATATGAAGACAAAATGGCCTAGGACATTGGAATTTCATTCACTACATATATGCCTATATTTAATAACGCAAGTATGTAGTGCCTCCAGATCAGAACATGACATAATCCTGCAGAATTTGTGCTCTTATTATAAAGTCAAGAAAACATGAATATTTTATTAGATATTAATAATCCTTTACCATGAACATCAAGCAGCATGTTGTATAGCCAGAACAAAAATATTTTTATCAAAATAAATTTTACTAGGCCAGATTTCCACCTTTAGTTCTGTTTGTGTGCAATCTAGTGTAGTGAGCTAAAAATCAGTGTTTATAGTTAAGGATCCCACTCTAATATAGATTATGGAAAACTGCTACTTTCTAGGCCTTGGCTTTTTTCCATGATTAAATTAGGAATAAATAGTAACACTTATGGTTATTTTTGAGTATTAAAAATGATAACGCTTGGGCCCAGCACGGTACCCTAGTGGCTAAAGTCCTCAGTTTGCATGTGCTAAGATCCCATATGGGTACTGGTTTGTGTCCAGAGCCCCCACTTCCAATCCAGCTCCCAGCTTGTGGCTTGGGAAAGCATTCAAAGACAGTCCAAAGCTTTGGAACCTGCAATCACATGGGAGATTTGAAAGAGGATCTTGACTCTTGGTTTTGGTTCAGTTCAGCTTTGCCCGTTGCAGCCAAATGGGGAGTGAATCAGTGAACAGAAGATCTTCCTCTCTGTCTCTCCTCCTCTCTGTATATCTGCCTTTCCAATAAAAACAAATAAATCTTTAAAAATAGCATTTTAAAAATGATAAAAAGCTTTATTACCTAAAAATTTCCATAAAAATGTTACTTAATGCCCAATAATGTACCCACTACCATGCTATGCAGCAATAATTCAGAGATAAGTAAATACTTCATACCCTAGGAACTCACAAGTTGTTTTGGGAAATGATAATAATATCTCATTACAAAACGGGGTGTGAGAGTGACAAGAAATTATTACCAAAGTCCAAAAGAAGGAGAAATTCATCAACAGCAGCACAGATTGAGGACTCGATACGGAAAACTAAGAAAGTGCAACAGAGGAAAGGGACCTTAAAGAATGATGAACATTCGCTTGATCAATGGGCTGAAATAGTCCAGCAAGAACTGAAGTTAAGATGAAAGCAAAAGCACTTGGGAAATGCTAACTGTGTCCCCGTGGCTCCTGGTGGGAAGTTGGAAGGGAAACCAGAGAGCCCTCAGGAGGATGTGTCCAGTCATGGCAAATCTCCCTGATAAAGCAACTCAAGATCGTGTGATTTTAGTCACAGGCATCCAGTAAAACATTCTGAGTAGGGGAGGAAAGAGTATACCTCTATTTCAAGAAGATTCATTAGGTGGGAAAAAAATAAATTGTGCAATAAAGAATCATAATAATAACTTTTTCTCACTAACCTGAATGAGAGAAAGGGACTGAATGAGAGAGGAGACAGGGTGGAGAAATAGAGTTACAAATGGATTGGGGAGGGCCCGGTGGCATGGCCTAGCAGCTAAAGTCCTCACCTTGAAAGCCCCGGGATCCCATATGGGCGCCGGTTCTTATCCCAGCAGCTCCACTTCCCATCCAGCTCCCTGCCTGTGGCCTGGGAAAGCAGTCAAGGACGGCCCAAAGCTTTGGGACCCTGCACCCGTGTGGGAGACCCGGAGAGGTTCCTGGTTCCCGGAATCGGATTGGCGCAGCACCGGCCATTGCAGCTCACTTGGGGAGTGAATCATCGAATGGAAGATCTTCCTCTCTGTCTCTCCTCCTCTCTGTATATCCGGCTTTCCAATAATAATAATAAATCTTTATTTAAAAAATGGATTGGGGAGGTATTCCAAAGGAAAATGAATCAAACATCATTTATGGGTTGAATGAACAAAGTGAAAAAAATTTTTTAAAAATCTGACTTCTCCTGTGAACGCACAGATATGTACTGTAGTGCTGTTAACTAAGATGTAATCCGCAGAAATAACAACGTACTTCAAAAGAGGGAAGAGAATGAGTTCAATTTATGGCAAGTTGACTGTGACAAGATAGTGGGACATCCACATGGAACTGTCTGGAAGTCTGGGGCTTGGACACTAAGTGAACAGCTTTGTCTTCATCTCCTCTGCTGGAGAGTGGATGAGACATCACTTGCCACTTTCCTCCAAGGACTGGAGACAGGATTAATGAGGCAAAGCGTACATTTTTTCCACACCAAGAATCAATGAGAGCTTGGTAAGGTGTAAGTCTGAAGTTCCATGATGCTCGACTGAAATCAAAGCAACTTTAATGTGAAAGTCATTGAGGAAGAAAAATACAAACCTTCCAGGCCACTTTATAGAACTTAACTGTACTTCAGGCAGCCACTACATTCACAGCCTTTGAGTGGGTAGGCACTAACCTGTTTCTAGCTGAGAGCAGTGAAAATAAAGCTGTCTTACGATTAATTGTATTGCTGCCCAAAGCCGCACAATTCAGCCCAAATTGGGGTTCAAAGTTGGTCAAATAAGGACTGGTGCAGTAGCCTGGCAGCTAAAGTCCTCACCTTGTATGCACCAGGATCCCATGCGGGTACTGGTTAGTGTCCTGGCTACTCCACTTCCCTTTCAGCTCCCTGCTTGTTCCCTGGGAAGTAAGTAGGGGATGGTCCAAAGCCCTGGTACCCTGCACCTATGTGGGAGACAGGGAGGAAGCTCCTGTCTACGGGCTTTGGATCATCTTAGCTCTGGCCTTGCAGCCACTTAGGGATTGAACCAGCTAACAGAGGATCTTCCTCTCTGTATCTCCTTTTCTCTGTATATCTGCCTTTCCAATAAAAAGAAATATATCTTTTTTTTTAAAAGTTGGTCAAATTAATCTCATCCATAATACCTACCACACAGTTTCTCACTGTGTCAAAACAGCACTCTTTTTTTGAAAGAAGCTGCTGTTACCTGTGCCTGACCTACGTTAAGAGCATCTGTATGTAACCAGTTAGGTAACAACACAAAGACTCAAGGAACATTTTGGCAAAGAAATCATCAGGCCACATGCCTAACCACTGAAAGCAAGCGGCACGCAACTAAGATGTTCATGCTAAAAATACAGACAGGGACACGGTTATGTTTATAAAATAAGAAACTTTCATAACAATCCACACCTGTTTATTCACAAATTTCAGTTCCTTTTCCTACATGTCACAGGAGGCAGAGAAGCCAAGCACAGCAGCAAAGCTACAAAATGTGCTAGAATGTTTCTTGACAAATCAGATAAATGATTGAAAACTGTCTCTTACTGTGTGCCCTTGTTCTGTTCTTTCTGGGACTCAGTGCCCTTATTTATAACAAGGAGTGTCTTGCCATTGAACTCTTACCACTTGCTATCACAGTGACCTAGGGCAAGCCACTCAGAGTTTCTGCTTCAGCACTGAATATGGGAAATGAGAATTACATCACCTAACCATCACTGGAAAGAGAGGTCTAACACCTGTTCATTGCTGAATAAATGGCAATTGTTATGCTGCTGCTATTGTCATTGTGATTATTGGAAGATGATCCTCACATGTAAATCGAGAGTGTGACGTTATCACCAGGAGCATGTGAATAATACAAGTTCAACATGCATTTCAGGCTACATTAAACAGGAAAACAAATCAGCCCTAAGACACTTTGAGTGGCTAGAACGTCAATCATATGTGCTTCATCTTGACTTTGAAGTCCATATGTTATTTAGACAAAAAAATGGTTTTAAAACAAGTTATGATAGATTTAGATATTCCCACTTTGATTAATGCTTCTCTGATGCTAATAGGTTTTGGTCCCCAAAGCAGCCCCAGAGACATTGACCCCTCCTGGCTTTATCATAGGAACAAGCTCTGAAAATAGGTACAAAGAGTTTCAGGGTTGTCTTTAGGCTCTCAGGAAAAAAAAAATCAACCAACAAGACAGAACCGAAACTTATTCCTCCCAACTTGTAGTCCAGTAGTTCAAAGGACAGATAGAATCTTAAGTGAAGGAGTGACCTTATTTTACAAAACTTACCTCTAAATAGAAAAGCACATGACCTCTACTGCTCAATTGGCTGCAATGTTGGCACCTTACTTCCATAAAGAATCAGGAAAAGAACCAGAAATCAGGCAAAATTTGAGCTACTGCTTTCCTTCCTTCCTGGGATACCATTCGCAATGCTCTGAATTCATAATTAACCAGGAACAGAGGTAGTGATATGGTATGGCCTCACAGTTACAGTCTGTATCCTTCTAATTAGTTCATGTATCAGTCTACCAGAAATAGACTCTAAAAGGATGTTGTCAGGAGTTGACAGAACCATAAATTACTGAAGTCAAATAAAATACACAAAATTTTATTCTCCCTTCTGCATGAGAGCTGATATAAGTCTTAGAGTTGCTCAATTCAGATCAGACTACTGGTTATAATACAGACTTGTAGTCTTACAGAACATGCACATGTAAGGCTTTAAGTAATTAAGAACAAAAACAACCGTCAGGAGATTGCTGTGACTGGAAAGTTCAGTAAGTCATAGGATATGATATCAAAAGACAAAACCAGTATCATTTTTATACACTACCTTGATAAGAAAGAAAAATGTAACACCAATCTAATTAACAAAAGCAATGGAAGTTATTAAAGATCTTGGAATAATTTCAAGGGTGTGAAATACCTTTACAAGGAAAATGACAAACTACTTTTGAAACAAACTTAATAAGGACAAACGAGAAATGAAAATACTTCCAATGTTCATGGATTGGAAGAAAATGTTAAAGTGTGCACATTACCCACTGAATCTATAGATTCAATGTTCCTCCCATCAAAATATCAATGACAGTCTTCACAAACCAGGTAAAGAAGCTTAAAACTCACCTGGAAACAGCAGACACCAGTAGCCAGAGCAATCTTTTCCCAACACAACACAGTTGGAGGCACAATACCAGCTTTCAGAACACACTACTGAGGTTCGATAACAGCATTGATATTGGCACAGACATACAACTAAATGGAGCCCAATAGAAAACCAGAAACAAACATACACATTTATAGCCAAATTGTCTTTGACAAAAGACCTAAAACCATAGGGAACAGGCAGTCTCTTCAGTACAGGGTACTGGGAAACCAGACATCCATGTTCAACAGACTGAAGCTTAGTAGATCTCCCCTGCCTCTTACCCCATAGAAGGACAATCATAAATTATTCAAATAGCTAACTGTACAACTCAAAACTATGGAATTATTATAACAAAACAGAATTAAACTTTTAACGATTATTAACAAAGCAATAACTTTTTGGCTAAGTTCCCCAAAGGCACTAGCAACGTTAGTAAAAATAAGACAAACAGGATTATATCAAACAGACTCTTGCACAGTCAAGGAAGGTTGACAGAGTCAAAAGATAACCACTGGAACTGGAGGAAACACTAGCCACATATTCATCTCCCAAAAGAATACCCAGAATGCATAAGGAACTGATGCCACCTGTCCCCTCGCCTAGGTGAAAGTTTAAAAATACGCACAAGCTTGATCCCAATGTAAAAGTTATTATTCAAATCCAGCTCGAAATTTAATTCAGAATTCAAAAATAAAATGTGTAAATAAAAAGAAACAATCTGCTTTCAGACTGATTGATAATTGATCATTACCAACCAATCCAATTGACTCACAACTTCCAATGGTGTCTCACTCTACAAGCATGACAGTTACTTCTGTACTGATCCAGAACAGAATCTTTAAAACTCTGGTATCCAAATGAGTGATTCATCATTCACATAATTAGTGATTAAAGAGGTTATAAAGGGCAACAGCATCCTTCTGTTTTTATCCACTTGTCACTAAGTATTTTTTAACCACCTACTCAGGGCATGTTATTTCACTTGTATATTCTTAGCATAGCTCCTATCAGATTTATGATGTCTCATGTTCCTAAATCAACTTATGCAAATATCTGCAATTTACCTAAATCAAAATCATTTTCATGTGGTTCCCTTATGATGTTAAGGAAGCATACAAACATCATAGACTAACTCATTAGTAGATTATGTTAATGTAATTTCTTACAGATGTTCCAGTAATTTTTGGTAACCATGCCAGCACACAATGAAGTCAGAATTTCTGAAATGTTCAAATTCATGATGGTTTCAGAAAGGCTCTAGAACTCTTTTACATTTTATGGACAACGTAACAGCAACATGTGATTACCACAAAAACGTACTCATGTAGAAACTGTTGTGTGAAAGACTAAAATTCCCACCTTTAATCAACTCCAATGAGAATTTTCCAATCTTAAAAGTTATAAATATTATCAGTGTCAGTAACTGTAAATTACACTACTAAGATGTTATCATATACCAGGAAAATTCAGTTGAAGAAACTCTGGAGAGACAAAAGTTCTCTCACCAGTAAAGCAAATGGACATTAAGTGAAAAGCAATCGTTACCAATCAAGGACTGCCTACTCCAGACTGCTCAGAAAATCTTCCAAGATAAATTTATGCATATTTTATATTTCAGATGTAATTGCACACACCAAAGAATGCCAAATCAAAGGTAAAATTAGAGAATTTTCTCACCTTTTCTTTCCCAGAAGGAGTTACTGATCCCATTTCCTTGCAGGACTCGTCCAGTTTCTTGTGTTTCTAGCAGGACATGGAGATGATAATATGGAGTCCTAGCCAACAGAGTAAGTGTCAATGGGAATTACACGTGCCACTCCTTTCTTACCATTTTCAATGAACATTTAATAGATCAGATATAATAACATCCTCTACCTTCCCCTGTTCCCCCTGACACTCTTTGTCTCTCTCCCCACCTTTTCTTTAACATTTGAAATAACATACTCTAGAATTACATCACAGACCCATCCCCGAGTATACCCAACATGTATTCATCTCTGCTTTATCCACTTTGGCCTGGCCTGCCTATAATGGCCCTAGCACCCCTATGGGAAACTATAAGCTACATGTTAAAGAGGGCAGGGCCTCTATCACCCAAGTCTCTGAGTTACTACAAAGGAAAAGGCTGTTGTGCCAATTTTACCAAACGCCCACTATGCATATTAAGAAATAAAGCCCTTGCAATTTGATCCACAATTTGAGGTCTATTTGATATAGCAATTAGCTTGGACCCAATTCAAATACTCTAACACAAAGAGGAACTAAATTTAGTTATGAACATTTGCATCTGGTATTCTTGAAGCTTACTTTCTTACGGGACCTGGTCCAATGACTGAAACAGCTCTTGTTACTTGAGATACCAACCCACCTGCCCCTTCCCCGGAGCTCTGCACGTGACTTAAGCTGGGTTTTCCCATTGTTAAGAACAAATGTTCCTTATAGTTCTTGTCACTAATATCTTCCTTATTTCTTCTATCTAGCCAGACATCAACTTTCTTTTCATCTCACTTCCTTTTTTTTCCTGCCTTAGGACTTAGAGCTACACCTCACACTTTGGCTACAACTGCCATTGTTATTAGCAAAGTTGTACTGATAGTTCTCCTTATCCGGCATTCTAAAGTGCATCTCATTTGCCTTATGTAACCTGAACAACTGATTATGTCACACAGTGTACTTTTCCTCACTTCTGAGATGGTTGCAGTAAGAGAAGACATTTCCTCCCCATGCTGAGGATATGCCTGAGTTACCCAACGAGAAACAAGGCACAGCGTAGTTACAATGAGAGGAGGAAGGAAGTGAGGGACAAAGAGGTTGCAGGAACTTGAGAGACACCCAACTGGCTCATAGGCCGATGACTAGCGCCCTCTGGTGGGCAATATTTCCACAATGATGCTGCTCCCTGGTTTTCTTAACAGATGAAAATCTGATTAAACTATGTTTAAACAAAAGAAGACTTACAGAAATCTTACTATATTCTGCAAACTATTAGGAAATGGGCAATAGTCACCAGATCTGACAAGCCTTTTCTTGTGCCTTAAGTGATTTATTTCTGCCTCAACCCTGTGCAAGAGCAGCACGCATGATGGTTTCAGGTGGCAGGAAGCTGAAGGATATACTCTACCTGGAAAAGAGAATGTTTGTGGTCCAAGAGGTGCAGGTTCCAGCTGGCTCTCGTCTTCATTAGGAGTTTCGTCTTGGGCGAAAGATATAAAAGAGCACCTCACTTACATATCTGAAACATAATGAAAAGCCATGTTTTTAAAGGTCAGCATCCCAGAACTGTAACTATTGTGTAAAAAAAAATATGTAGCCTGAAAATCTTTGTAGAAAATCACAACTAAATGTTGGATAGAATGACATTTAGTGAGCCCTTAAAAATGGCATTTTAATGAAATCTAACCCTCACTTAGAGATTTACCAACAATGTTTTCGATTCTCAACAATTTCAAGGTGGTTATAAAGTCTGACTTAGCAGAGCATGTTAAATCAAGAGAAGTTTTAAGAGCCATGTGCAAAAATCTTGGAGAAATGGTAAGAATTACAGTCTTCAGCTTACAGCCATTCATCCACTCTGACTTTACTGAGCTGTCTACCTTTGACTTTGAGTATCTCACTTGGTTGGCTGGTTGTTAACCGGGCAATCTTTCCGATGAAACATGAATTCCCTGCAGTGATCTCAAGAATCAAAAAGTGAAATTTGGAATACCATGAACACACCCACTGTGTGAAATATTAGCCAGCAGACCCAGATAATGGAGTTGACCTTTCAAATAATCCACTTATTTTTCATGAGCTATCTAAAAAAAAATCTAGAATAACAATCTTTGAAAGTTGAAGAATCTGATATCATATTTTAGTTATTGGAATTGGGGGAGGATATATAATGGAAATATAGCAGAGACTGGTATGTTCAGATATATAAGCAAAGTACTGTATATCTCTATGCGTACAGACCAGAGATGGACTCCCAGTGAAAGAACTGAAACCTTCCTAGCAGTAATATGGTGGGCTCCCTGACAATGTCCATGCCAACATTGTCAGGAAACCTTCACCAACACCATGGACTTGTGCTTGTTCATGAAGGACATCCATTGTAAAACTAGAGGGAAAATTAATGTGGGGCAGCGAGGGACTTTGGGGAAGGTCATAGGCAACCCCAGAACCTATGAAACTCTAACCTATGAAACAAAATAAAATGTTTAGAAAAACACTACCCATACTGAAGGCTAATCAATCAAATGAAACAAAGGAATGAATAGCACTGGAGATGGTACAGGTGTGGGCAAATGTATTATTTTATTACTACATTCTATGTAAAATATAACTGTATATTTCAATAAAGAATGTAACTGTTAAAGAATTTATCATATTCACAAGCAGATTTGCTCACATTGTATATTTTTATTATAGAAGACAATTTGTTTAATTGTTTTAAGTTACCAAAGACCATGACTTGTGTCTGCTAATATCCTGAAACCCATTCTTTTGCTTCCTCTCATTGGCAATGCACCCTTTGACAAAAATCCTTACCTATCCTATTAAGTCAGCTGAAGAATTACCTAGAAGATATCTTCAAAAAGTTTATAGAAAAAATATATGATGAAGAAAATATGCAGAGGTTTCAAAATGTTTTACCCCCAAGTAAGCTAATAATAATGGTGTTCTTCAACATCATTTCTCAGCTAATGTTTTGACATCCCCTCACATTTATGGAAGTCACCACAATCCCCCAGGCTAATGAAGTATTGAAACCTCTCTGACCATTGGACATTGTGCATTTGCCTCCATTTTATCATTTACAGTACCATGTTACATTTTGCATATTTTTCACCCAGGCCTCCTGGCAGGAAAGGATTCTTTCTTACTCATGTGAACTTTCCAGTACCTAGTTACTAAGTCATCAACATAGAATAAATAGTCCATAAGAATTTTAAAGAAATAAAACAAAGTACATTTGTAAATTTCCTCTACCCTACACAAAATCAACATATTTGGAGTACAACCCAAGCTGCAGCAGTTTGGAAGGAAAAAATGAACTAGAAAATTCTTTAGTCAGTACTTAAATCATTTACTCTTTTAACAAATATATCTTGCTACCTGGCAGACAAAAGGTACCAAGATTTTGTCTATGCATATAGTCAAAACACAACCCAGGAGAGAAACTCTGAGACCAGTAGAATCTGTTCTTAACAGAACTGTTGCAAAATATGCCCATACTCTGGGGAAAAGGCAGTATCTCAATGACCATGGAATATGGGCAACTCCCTCTGGGGAAAGGAGGCAAATGTTGCTTTCTTCAGTGCTGGGAATACAAGAAAATCTCTTCCAAAGGTAGTCACTGCTTCCATCTCTCCAAAACTGTCACTTACACAAACATTTCTGAAAAGACTAAGAGCACTTCGCTGTTAAAACAGATATGTGGGTCTCTGAGTCTCCCAGTGCATGGCAGGGTCCCACATACTGGATCCATCATCTTGTGCCTTTCAGGAGATTCAATTGCAGGAAGCTGGGTCAGAAACAAAGGTGCCAGGACTCACACTAAGCACTCCAATACCAATGTGACCATTCCCAACAGCAGCTGGATTACTGTCTCAACACATTCCCAAACATTTTAAAATGAGATGTTGCATAACTTTTTTAAGATAGCTAATAATCTAGCTAGCATCACAATACCCCTGTCTTCCATTAGAAATTATATTAGCAAACCCCAATATCAGAGCTTGAGTCTTGATTTTCCTCCTTGAATTCTTATTTCCATTCTACTTTCAACACTGGATTTAACCCTTATAAAAAGGTGTCAAGGGGAACATTTTATGATTGATCCTATCATGTGTTTTTGCAACAGAAATTTATGTTGGTATTTTCTAAATGCTAAAAATATACTGACTGATATTTGAAGTGTTAATATTAATCAAATATGACTAGGGTAAAACGTAATACTAATGCGTATAATTTTAAAATCACAATGAAAATGGGATTTTGATGGGATAAACAGGCTTTAAAACTGGTTCAAGTAAGGAACGTCCAGGTTATGGGCCATGACCCCAAACTTGTCATGTATAACCCTGTCAAAACATTCACAAGGGATTCAAACTTCAATAAATTGGACCTGGCATTGTGGCGTAGCAGTCTAAATCTTCACCTTTCAAACACAAGGATCTGATATGGGTGCCAGTTCCTGTCCTGGCTGCTTATTTTGTAAAAGTTTCCTCTGTAGGGCTTGGTACAGTAGCCAGTTGCTAAAGTCCTCATCTTAAATGTGCCTGGATCCCACAGAGGCACCAGTTCCTATCCCTGCTGCTCCACTTCCCATCCAGCTCCCTGGCTGTTGCCTGGGAAAGCAATAGAAGATAGCCCAAAGCCTTGGGTCCCTGCACCCAGGTGAGAGACCCAGAAAAAGCTCCCAGCTCCTGGTTTTGGATTGGCTCTGCTCCGGCCTTTGCTGCCACTTAGGGAGTGAACCAGCTGAGAGAAGATTTTGGTATCTCCTTCTCTCCTTAAATCTGTCTTTCCAGGAAAAACAAAATATTAAAAAAATATATCAACACCAGGCTAATTCTTTAATTCAGTAACTTCATACTTCTTATAAATGTTGTTGTACATAAACAAATGTTCTTTGACACTCTTAATTCCTTGGTAAACAGCAGCCATTGTAAGAATAAAGCACATTTCAAATCAGTTCCAATTGATTTCACTATAGAAAATGTAGTGAGGGCCCAGCACAGTGGCCTAGCGGCTAAAGTCCTCGCCTTGAACGCACCGGGATCCCATATGGGTGCCAGTTCTAATCCCGGCAGCTCCACTTCCCATCCAGCTCCCTGCTTGTGGCCTGGGAAGGCAGTCGAGGAAGGCCCAAAGCCTTGGGATCCTGTACCCTTGTGGGAGACCCAGAAGTGGTTCCTGGTTCCCAGCTTCGGATCGGCTCAGCTCTGGCCGTTGTGGTCACTTGAGGAGTGAAACATCACTGGATGGAAGATTTTCCTCTCTGTCTCTCCTCTCTGTATATCTGACTTTGTAATAAAAATAAACAAAATCTTTTTTTAAAAATGTAGTGAAAAAATTATATAAAAATTATATTGGATCAGTCGGACTTTATGGTAGAACACATTATCATTATTTTCTTACAATGATACCTATAAAGTACACTGAATCTTCTTTGTATTAACATTAACAAGGAAATATGTTTTATCATAAAATATAAAAATTTTATTTATGTAGAGATCAGAAAAAATATATAAACTAAAAAATTAAACAATGAATTTCTAGCAAGTTGTAACTAAATATGAAAAAGTTTATGACAAATATAATTTTCTAGATACCTTACAGTACCCTCACAATGTGACAGATTAAATGTCAACTCGATTCTTGAGAATTATAAATAAATAACATTTTATTTACATACCGCAAAGCTTATTTACTTCACAAATCAAGATAATATGTGGAGTTTTTAAAAAATCCTAATAAATTAATAACCTCTCTTGGATTCAGGGCATCCCAGATAGCACTGTAGAAATGCTGTCTTCTATATCTATGTAAACAGGCAACTTCATGGTCACAGCATAAAATACAACAATCACTAGGAAGTATAGTTTGAACTGCAGAGACTGGTAAGTGCAATATCTTCAGCAGAATACATACCTTAAGCCAACGCAACAGCTGGTTAACTTTACACCATTGTTAATAAATGGAAGGATAAAAGAGTATGTAAGAAATAAGATTCACTGATCACTAGATTTTGTGTAAGCAAAATAGAAATGAATATGCATTCATATTATTAAATCATTTTTGGAAATACTTAGTGAACATATTTCTTCTATGAATGTAAAATACTACTTAGGAAATTGTAACACCCCAACTAGTTTGCATATTTCTTTTCACTACTTCTTGGTTGTAAGGAAATCTTCCTTGTTGAATTCAAAGTAACCACAATGAGAATGAAGAAAACTTGAGTATAAAATGGCTCAACAAGCTCTTTCTCATTCCAGAGAATGGTCAAACTGTCAAAGGCACCTGGAATTACACCATGGTGCTTTGGAGGATGTTACAAGTGTTCATAGCCTATATTTGATTTAAATACATCAGTACTTATAATAGATGGTGGTGTCATGAATTTGCCACAAAGATGAATTAAATTGTGACTGTCATGAATCATTTCTGGTGGTGTTCTGTTTGCTCTGCCCTCATGATTCATTTCCTTGGGCACACAGTATTTTTGACAACAAATGGAGTGACAATTTGAGGAAAACATTGTAACCATTTTTTGTCACCCTGTATCACTGTGTATACACAATATCTAAATTCATATCTCAACATAGATTACACCATCATTTGTAATCTCACATTTTTCCTTGAAAAGACAAATATGCAAAGATAGAAAACATTATGAGTTTCTGGTGGCCTGATTATAAAGAGTTGCACAGGATGCCAGCTGTGTGGATACATTCTTCCCTAGCCTGCCCTCTTACAAGGAAAGCCCCAGATGTAGCAAAGCAAGCACCAGGAAGGTGGTGACAGCTCAAAAGAAAGCAACACACTGCCTAGGGAGCTCAGGATGGCAGTAATCCTCACAAGTCTCCTTCATGCCTCCTATATACATGTTGGGGCATGGCAGATGCCTCCCGCAACACAGATTGTCAGAGCCTTTTATATTACACCATCTTCTACAACCTCCTGTTGATTCTGGTAGAGACGCATGTGCATATTTAGATCCAATGGCTTCATGGCATCAGAAAACAAAAACATAGAACCAATGCTGCTGAAACAGCTTGCTTCTTTGTAAAGCAGTAGTTTCCAGACTTCAGTTTATATATCACATTCTTCCAGAGAGCTTGTTGCCTCTAGGCGATCTTCCCCTTAAGTTTTCAAATCAGTATATATTGTGTGGAGTCCAAGGATTTGCATATAATAATGCCAATATCAATGTGTGAACAAAGCTAATAGCAATGAGAGAGGTCCAAGAATTATGCTCTGAGAACTCTAGGTCTAAGCCAACCAATTCTCACATCAATCATAATGCTGACAACCTCTCATTGATAGTGTAATTCAGGTTAGAAATCCCAGACATGAAGGTACTGGGAGTAGAGAATCCTGTGCTAAGTGTACCATGCAGGGAATAAAGGCATGATCCTCTGAGTGTATCAAATGATTTACGATCATCTTGAGAAGAGATGGATTCAGGAACAAAGAAATGAATAAATCAAAAGCAAGCTCAGGTACATTTCTTCTCCTTGAGTTCTTTGGTCACTCAAGATTGGATCCAAGAATTATATATTTTTATATAATAGTAGTATTTTTAGAAGATTGGGCAAACAGCATCACAGTGTCAAGAAAACAATTATTTTGTATGCTATACTTATAGTCCATCTCCAGGTAGGAAAGGGGGATAGTGGTTTGGAATCTGTAAAGTGAGACACCTGAGAATCAATCTGTACCAGGATTTCTAAAACTAAGGGGAGACCCAGGGAACCCTATTGTCAGTACAAAAATATGTACTAGTCTGGGGTTCTGTAGGATGCTGAAATTCTTGGAACAATTAAGACTAGCAGAAAACCAGAAAAAGGGAATTATTGGTTAATAAGAAGTTAGGTACTGAAGGACTTGTAGAAAAATTAAGAATATGTAACCAAACTGGTCTTCTGAATGAGTGGAGCATTTCATATCAATCACATGATAGTTGTCAAAATCCTTGTGCTTTGTTGGCTCACTGGTTAAAACATCACGCTAAGATAAAATGGAGAGCCTCAATTTCACACTTAAAGGGACTGGCTCACTATTGATCACATCCTTTGGATTGTCCCCTAGCAATGGTCAGCAAAGGACAACGATCATCTAAACTAGGAACTTGAATACATGATAGCTGATGATTGTACATTCATTACAAGAGATTGAATAAAAAGCTGAAAATATCTGTCATGTTTATGGGCAGTTATTCCAGATTAGTATTCCAATGACAGCACTATTTGGGAAAAGAGGAATCCCAAATTGACTGACAAATGCCATTTTTACTTTTACAGAGATCCCTGAAATTATTTCAATGCAATCATTATGTGCCAGACATCATGCTAAGTATGCAAAGTGCTCCACTGCATTATCCACTTTAATCCTTATTAACAACTCTATGAGATAAGCATTATCCAACAATTGCAGATGTAGAAACTCTGGCTAGGAGACATGACACAATTTAATTTGATTGCAATTTAAAAAGCACTCTAAAATAAGGTTCTAAGTTAGGATGATGCTATCCAAACAAGCTTAGTCTTTTGTATTTAATATGAAATCCATTGAGTCCAATCAGTACAAAGATAAGAAACAAGGTCAGAATCTTATCAGACTTATACTCATGTAATTACAGATTAACATTATGCCTGGTAGATCTCACTGAGACCCCTCAGAATAGTTTTATCCTATGACCACAAATGTGTCTGTGGAGGAGAATTTTTTCCTTGATTAGAGATTCCCTAGTTCCACCCTAGCATATGGGACTGTGCTTATCAAACATGCCAACATGCCCATGTTTTTCATTCACAACCAGGTAGAAAAATTATTCATTTATTCTGTTCCTTGTCACAAAGAACTGGACTAAGCAGCCGGTAGAGACACAGATCTTAGAGAAACGACACATATTGGTTACATAGCAAAGGAGACCGATTCAAAAGCTCACTACGTTCATGGAATACAGAAGTCTTGTCAATTATGATAAAGGCTGTGGTTTCTTGGAATTTTAAACGTGTAATAATAAATACAAAGGCATGCAAATTGTAAGTTCAAAGAATTTCAGCCAACAGCACAAACTCGCGTGAATCACCCAGATCATAGAACAGAATACACACCCCACAAGCCTCCCCCAGGCTTCCTTTCTGTCACTACCCCAACTCACTTCATGCCAGAATAATCACAACCAGACTTAAAATAGCACACATTGGTTTCATGTGGTTTTGTACCTATTTAATGAACACAGTATATAAACATTATGTAGCTTCTGTCAGTATTGCAAATGACTTAATGTTATTTCTGTATAGAATGTCAATTATTCAGTTTTATTCCACTATATATTTATACATCCAATTGTCTAAAAGCATTTGTGTAGTTACCACCTTTGACAGGTGTTCCCATGACATTTTTGTACATGTATTTTGGAGAAAATATACACATATTTCCGTTGGGAATATGTGTAGGTTCTTAGGTATGCACATGTCACTTTCAGATTTTGCCATTCTGACAATCACATTGTTGGAACAGAAAAATTCCAATTGCAACATAACCTAGCAATACCTGTCACTTTCTGTATATTTTTATTTCAACAACTTTGGTAGTGATTTTCATGTCCCTAATGTTCATCGAATTCAATGATATTTTGCTACAATTATTAGTATTTGGATATCCTTTCATGCAATAATCCTGATGCAATTTCTGTGCTTTTAAGCTCTCTCTTTTGTATTTGTTGACTTACAGATTCTGGGTGTGAGAAATCTTCCTTGATCCATCACCTGAAAATATCTTCTCCCTCTTCACAAGCATAGGATGTAAGAGGAGAACAGAGAAGACTGCAAAACACAAAAGACCAAATTATTTCAGAATAAGAATAACAAAGAATTGCCTTGGAGAATGCCCAGTAAATTAGAATGAAAAGAATGAGAATAAAGAACAGAGGGGAATATGTTTATATTACTGAGTTGTATCCATGAACTGAACTGAATCTGTTTTAATATATTAATAAGAAAAATTAAATACTAGAACAAAGGACTAGTGACTACATATATATATATACAGTGACTATATATATCTTATAATCTCTAATAAGATATAAGCAAAATATTATCAGAGGAAATGACTTGATTTCTTATTTTAAAGGAAATGTTTATATTTAGCTTCATGATATTTGTACAGTTTAACCAACTGATAGTATGATGGTATGATGATGGTATATTTTATTAAGAAACTTTTCCATTCTAATGCAGTATGAATTGCTTTCCTCAATAATTGTTGCTAACATAGTAAAAGTTTGCTCTTTACTTATTACTACTAAGTGTACTTCCTTAATCTTTTTGTTATATTCGTGGGTTGAGTTCTAGTTTATCCTGATACATCATTTATGCATTATTGGTTTGAGAGCATGTTCTCTAAGATAACAACACCTATGTTTCTAAATCAAATTTCCTTACAGCTTTTTAATCTTTAACTGTGTTAATCAATGTCTTTTTTGTATGTATGATTTTTTTAATGTATTTTATTATTTTATGATACAGTTCCATAGGCTGTGGAATATCCCTTCGTCCATCCCCAAAAACCCTTCCTCTCCCTAGCAATACCCAGCAATAATAATAAAAACAAAACTTCCTACTGATCTTCCTTATATTATTACAATAGTATAGTCTTTGATAAATAGTCTTAGGTCCATAATTCTGTTATTTAAGTGTATTTTAATAGAATGCCAGAGTCTCCGGCATTCTATTGTCAAGATATATTTAATAGTTTCATTGGGAGTTCATCTTTGATTTGGAAGCAGAGATACATATTGCATTATATCTTCACATCTGGATATATTAGCCTCTATTACGCAATTACTATCCATCCCCTTGGATGAAAAACCATAAAGCAAAATCAACAACAGGAAGATAAATAAAAAATTTAAACATGAAGTTAAGCAACATGCTACTGAATGACCAGTTTGTCCAAAGAAATGAAAAACAAAATAAAAAACCTTATGAAGAAAATAATGCTACTCTATGAATTATGAGTGAAGAAATAAAAAATTTAAAAATCATAACCCATGAGATATAGCAAGCACAGTATTAAAAGGGACATTTATAATGCCAGGTGTTTACAAAAATACTTAAATATCTAAAATAAATGATCTAATAATGTACCTCAATGAATTATTAAAAATAAAAACATGAATAGGAAGCAAGAAATGATAAAAACTCACAGCAAAAATAAATGGAATTGAGAATAAAAAAACTACCAATTCCAACAAGAGCCATTTTTTCAGAAAATAAACAAAAAAAAAAAAAGAAAGAAAACCACAACTTTTGCCAGACTAGCAAAGAAAAGCACGAGAGAAAAACCAAGTAAAATTAGAGATGGAAAACAAAATATCCTAAGAAACTAGTCAGGTGGTCTCTTGTTGAATGGATCTTTTGATCATTATGTGGTATCCTTCCTCATCTCTTTAATATTCTTCATGACAAAATCTATATTATCTGATACCAAAATGGCTGCACCAGCTTGTTTTTCTTTTCTATTAGCTTGGAATATCTTCTTTCATCCTTTCACCTTCAGTTTGTGTACATCTTTGCTAGAAACACGTGTCTCCTGTAGGCAACAGGTAGATGAGCTTGGTTTTTTGAGCCAGTCTACTAATCTGTGATGCTTGACTGATGAGTTTAAGCCATTTACACTCATGGGTAATAATGCAAGGTGGTAATTTGATCCTGTCATTTTAGCAATGGGTTGCTCGTTGTTCGATTCAGTCTTCTGATGTTTTATTATGATGTTCTCCACGTTTGCCTTTCACTTTCTCAGGTGCTACTCCTTTTCTCTGTCATTAGAGTTTTTAAAGTATCATTTCTAGGGCAGGTCTGCAAGCGATGACCTCTGAGCTTTCCTTTGCAGAATTTTCTTTCATTTTCAAAGACAATGTTTTGCTAAGTAATTCTGAGCTGACAACTTTTCCCTTTTAGAATATGGAATGTGTCATGTCATTCTCTACAGGCTGTAACGTTTCCTGTGAAAGCTCAACAGTGAGTCTGATTTGTGCTCCTCTATACGTTAATGGATTTTTTTTTTCACATGGATATTTAAGGATCTTTTCCTGTGTTCAACTGAATAGAGCTTATTATGTGCCATGGCAAAATCACTTTTGGTCAATTCTGCTGGGAGTTGTGCCCCTCCTGTGTTTTATTTCCCAATTCTTTCTTCATATTATCAGCTTCTCTTTCTATAGCTTCTGGAACTCTCATAACTTATATTTGGACTTTTAAAAGTGTTTCTTAATTACTGGATACAGTTTTGGCTTAACTCAGTGCCATTTCTAGCTTTTTATTGTTTTTCCATTGTGACAAGAAATATCTTCCAATTCTGAGATTCTTTCTTCTGCCTTGCTCTTTCTATTATTGAGGCCTTCCATCAAATTTTTACTTTGTTCCATTTTTTGCTTCATTTCCAACAATTCTGCTGATTTTGTTTTAGCATTGCTATTTCCTTTGTGACATATTCCTTAAATTTCTTCTCATTGTTAAGCTTGGTAATAAGTTTATAAAATGCTTGATTGACCATTTTGTCGATGTATTCCTCAGTTAACTCTGAGGATGACAAAGCCTTTTGCTCCTTTGCTGGGTAGACAACAGTGATATTTATCGTGCCTCTATCTCTTCTTTTTGCTCTTCGTCATGGCTTTTCTTCTTACCAGATTCCTTTCCTTATGGCTGGTTTCTAAGCTGTGCTGCCCACAGCTGTACAAGTTGATTTTACTGATTGCAGATGAAGAACTGGGTACCAAAATACAATCACTTGTGCCAGTCACTACAACAAGTTTCAGTCTTGGGCTCTTTTGCTAGACTTCCACCATAGTCTCTGTAACCCCAGCTCCTGCTCAACACTTTCCATCCTCTGTGATCCTGTGCTGTGGCCACACCATTGCATGTACAGCCTTTCTCCCACTCCCTGTTTCAGCAATGCCTGGGACTAGAGGCACCGACTGTCCTAAATCACTGGGTTGTGAGTAGTGCTGGTCCTACCAGAACCTGGTGGCCATCAGATCTGAGGCCACCTGAAGCTATTTTTTGTTGGAATTAGTACACTGTGTTGAACCAGAAATTAGTTCTCTTCTATCTTGGTGTCTGTGCAGCTCACTATTGTTCCTTCAGCCCTTCACCTTTTTTCTCAGTATAAAAAAAGGTGCCCAGTGCGGCACCGGAGGAGACCTGGGCTTGCTGGTCGTTACGTCTGGAGGCCACCCAGACCTATTTTGAGTGGAACCTACAGCATGTCAATTCGGCACTGTTTCCCCGGTGGCACCAGTGCAATGTGTCGTGCCAGGGGTGAATTCTCCAGTTCAGTACACGTGGAGCTCACTGTTTTTCTACCAGTGTTCCCCCACTCCAGCCTTTTCCTCTGTACACAAAATGGCACCCAATGTGGCACTGGTAGGGGGTGGGCATGCTGGTGCTTGGGTTGGTGCTATCCAAACCTATCATTTGTGGAACCTGTAGGAAACCAAGTCAATACCGTTTTCCCTGTCAGACCCGTGTGCAACATGTGGAACCGGGAATTAGCTTACTCCTGGTTTAGCACATCCACAGTTCACTGCTGTCCTTCCAGCCCCACAACATTTTCCTCAATACACAAAATGGTACCTGATGCGATGCTGGTGCAGATCTAGGCCATGAAATGCACTTTGATTCTGCACCACCTGCCTGAGCTCTGCCACTCTGCTGCTTATGGTCATATCAAGCAAATCAACAGGAGGCAGTTCCATGCCCGATGCCACCTTCTGAGCTCCAGGCGAACTTCGCCCCCACCCGGCTGCTGGTGAAGCTCTGATTACCGATCACCACTGGGGTATCTGGTCACGGCACACGCCCCTCCTCAGTCTCTGCTGTTTACCCAGGTCCTTGAGTCTCCAGGTGGCCCCTTACTGTCGGCTTATCCTCTCTTATTTCCCAGGACCACAGCCTTTCTGCTTCACCCTGGCTAATCAAACTCCATCAGTTTAAATGTCCTTAACCTATTCTACCACCTTGTTTTTCCTCCTTATCTAAGCTTTTAGATTGTGATTCTACTTGAAAAATAAAATATATTAGAAAACTTTTGGTTCTCTGTTGTCAACAATAATGAATACATGGCAGGTATGTTTATGCTTTCTGAAAATAGTTTGAGCTTGTCGATTTTCAATATGTGAACCTTAGTCACTGCCAGACCTTGTATAACTTATCAGATTATTCTTACTCATGATAAATATTTGTCTAGAATACCTTATCGTATTCTACAATCAATATTTTGGCAAAAATGGTTTTTGTTGTTACACACTTTCTATGAATAAAAGTCATATTCCCTTTTATTATACTCATTATTATTATATATCTTTACCTTTTTTAATGATAAGCCACTGAAGTACAGAAAGAAATGTAAAGTTGGAATCTGTAAAAGGAAAAACAAATAGAATAGGATAATCACTTCAAAGGAAATTAAAAAGGGAAAAAATGTCTAAAATAGTGTAGGGCAAATAGAAATCACAAAGTAAAAAATAACTCCAACTATATTAACTAAAAACAAATGTGAGCATAGAGAGCTCACAGAATTCAGCATTAAACTTGGATTATGAGAGAAGCAGCAAAAATAAAGCCAAATTAGATGAAAAGACATAAAAAGCATTGGACATAATTAACATTAATAGAATACAAAGATATAATGGACATTTCCAAAGATGAACATAGGTCTGCCATATAGACTATTCAAAACAAAACTCTTCTTAAATTTATCCAAAAAAAGATATAAATTAGCAGTATTGGGTATTAATGGGTTATGAATAAAGCAAAATTTAATATAAAATAGGCCAGTAAATATCAATAAAGAAAATGTCAAAAAAATTTTTTAAAGGTGTATAACTGAAAACATCAATGTTACATAATTTCAGTAAGATGTTAAAACCTGTAAACCCATACCATTGAGCAAGTGAATTCAAACAAAATTCAAGAAACAACTCGAATTTATATGACTTTTCCAAATCCCAGACATTGCCTAACCCGTGTGCTCTCCCTTTCAATCCTTCCTGGAATTTTCTTGAACAGATTTGACTCCCAGTGTTCTGATAATCCTGTTTCCCTTCAGCTTGGACCTCTTTCCCAGCATTTAGATGATAGTTTCTGTTTCCTGTGGGTTACTTTTTTACAGCTATCCAACAGACATCCCAAGTTTAACAAGTCTAAAATAAAAAGTACATCATGCCTTTTCCCACTTAGTTATACCAAGAATTACTACAGAGAGCTCGGCCAAATCACCAAAATGGGACATTTTTTTCTGGGTCTCTGCCATCTTTGTCAAGTCTAATTTCATCTGTTAACAAAACCTGATATTTCTGTCTATTCCAAAATTAGACAATGGCAAAAGTGTCCAACAGGGATTAACACGATGACATTTCTATACACTTGAGAGCTAACTTCCAATAACTTAGTGAAATGTCTTATCTTCCTATTTCTCAGGTCATAGCGGAAGGAACAATCATTTTTTAAAAGATAGAAAATAAATACTATGTAATTATTTCTGCAACCCTCACTTAACACCTCCAAATTACCACTCAAAACTACTTTCTTGAAATATAATTGATATGCTATCAACTGAACACATTGAACTGTATACTTCGCTAATTTTGATGTATTTATAAACCTACAAATCCATGACTCAAGTGAAGATAATGACCATATTCATGATTTCTCCAAATTTCCTCATGGCCCATTTCTAATTGCTTCCTCCTTCCTCTCTTCCTCATCCCTCCAAATTTTCAGCAAGCCACTGGTTTCATTCCTGACACTAGATATTGGTTTGTACTTTATATTATTTTATGTAAATGAAACTGTACACTGTTAGTTTTCTAGGGCTACTTAATAAATTACCATAACTAAGACGGCTTGATAAAATAGGTGCTTATTCTCTACAGGTCCAGAGACAGAATTCTGAAATCAAAATATTGCTAGGCTAGTCTTCCTCCAAAGATTCTAGACAAGAGTCCCCATCCTCGTGATGATTTCTAATAATCCTTGACATTGCTTGACTTCCGGCAGCATAATTCAGTTCTTTGCCTCTAACCTCTCATAGACTTTTCCCTTTGTCTCTTCTGTACCTCTAAACATCTTCAACGTGACCTTATCATCACATATTTTAGACACTATTTCCAAATAACATCATCTTCATGTCATTTTTGAAGAAAATAATATGGATTATAATCCTTTGCTTTTCAGCTGCATCAATTTCCATGATTATCCTACATGCAAAATGCATTCAGTCCCTCTCAACACATCTGGAAACCTTAACCCACACAGCATGACTTCTTAGTCCTCATTCTCATCTGAACACTATCATCTCAAGAAGTTTTCTAATTTATATAAACCAGGTACGGTGATATTCAGGGTAGGGTCCATCTTGAGACAAATCTTTCAGCATCTGTGTACCTGCATGACTAGAGAACAGGTTATATGAATCCAAACACCACGGCAAGGCAGGCATAAGAAAGCCAATCCCATTTCAAAGGGGAAAAAACAGAAAAAAAAAAAAAACAGAACGTATTCAGGAGTCAATATTCCCACATATTTCTCAAAAACTAAGGAGACAATCCCAATAAATTGCAAAGCATCTCTGCACACTGGCTGGCCTGCTGTTCCTCCATCTGCAGACTCAGCCCTGAATCCTGGTCCCCAAGGGTGCCGTCATTCTGCCTACTCCCAAGGGACTCTCAGAGGCATTCTTCCCTGTTATTGAAAAATATTAAGTCTTCAGTCAGGAGGCTTTACAAGTCTATTTCCTCTCTCAAAATTGCCTCATTTTATCCCATCTCTGTCCCCTCAGGTTCAAGCTGGTAATTTTTGTCAGGATAGGACATTCTCAAAAACGCTTACAGCTCTTCTGTGTATGTTGAAGGAGATAATTTTTAACTAGTGATATTTCTAAAGGCTCTACTTTCAAATAAAATCATGCTCAAAGGTTAGAAAAAACATTGTTTTTGAAGCATCACGATTCAGCCCATCACAAGTACTACACGTTCTGGATTGTATTTGCTGTTTGGTATAATTATTTTAGCCTTCATCCATTTATATTTATGGTACATCAATATCTATTTTACTATATATATATATCTTATATGTAAATATAGTACTATATTTCTGCATTTATCAGTAGCTCATTCAATAGTGCATATTAACACAATATATTCATTCTTCCATCAACTGTTTCAGCCTAGGAAATTGCAAAGAACTTCTATGAACATTCACACACACGTGTTTATACAGACACATGCTTTCATCTGTCCATAGATCACTGCAGCATAAAGGGGCACAGGTTTAACACGTGCAGGACTGAGAAACTACTTTTGCAAAAAGTGGTCCGCCTTAAATGCTACCAGTAAGAAAGCTCCAATTATTCTGCATCTTCACCCACACTTTAGAGTTCTGATATACATGGTAGTGTTAGCAAGTTGGCAGTCAAGTATGAGATTACCTTTCCCTGTTGAAAAGTGATGCTATCTTTTCCCATGCTTTTGATCTGTACTTATCTGCTTGGTCAGCTATTAAAATTTTCTGCCCATTTGTATTAAGAAGTTCTTACAGTTATCTTTTTTTTTTTTTAATAATCCATTTTATTGTATTGTTGTTGACAATCTTTACATAGTTAACTATAGTTGAAGGAAAAACAAGAAAGAGAAAAAAAAAAGGTTCAGGGGGATAGGGAGGTGGGCAATGCTATTATGTCCATATTGTTTCCATCATGTATCTGAGGTAAAAGGGGATATTGAGGGAGAAGCCCCACCCGGTTTCCCGCCCACCCCAAGTCCCGGATGTGGGGCATGCTCTGAGATATGTGCTCAAGTGGAGTTAATAGTTCTCCAGTTATGAGTCACTGCCAGTTTCGCTCGATGAGGTGGTCCACTGATTGATATGGTCCATCATGAAGTCTCCATTTGTCCCATATTTCGCTGCCAACATGTAGCTGAGATGAATGATTGTCCTATTCTGTCTTCTGTCTTTTCTTGGTTAGAATTCTGAGTCCAGCAGTTCAAGTGGGGAGATCTCCAAAGATACTTTGAGGTATTCCCAGATTAGTTGCTTGTATGTTCTAGCAAGCACAGGGCCCGGCACAGTCCATCACCCTAATCAGCTGGTGGTTGCAATTGCTGGGTTGGTTCTGTTTTCAGTCCCGAGTTGCACTGGAACCAATGGGTGTTGCAGTCCAGTCTGGTTCGGCCCTTACATCAACCAGTGGGAGCTGCAGCCTAGTTGGGGCGACCCACAATAACCCCCACCAGACCGCCCCCTACCCTGGTTTGCCAGTATGTGTAGCAGAAGACCAATCTGTCCCCCATCCCATTTGGCTCTGGTACTTGTCGATGGGTATTGAAGCTTAGTTTTATCTAACCAACTCAACCATACCTTACAGTTATCTTTAAATGTTGGAACTCTTATATACTCTGAATGCAGCTGCCTCATAAGAGAGGTGACTTACAAACCTACTCTCCCTTCTGTAATTTGTGGTATAAGCCATCTTCGGGCTCACACCCCCCCGAGGTGGCTCCAACAGCGGGAACTGAACATCCTGAAGCAAGGAGATTCTCCAGGTTTCTAACTTGAGGGCCTTCTTCCGTAGCTTTTCCCAGATCATTTGTATGGAGTTGAATCAGAAATAGAGCAGCTGGGACATAAACCTACCTCCCAACGTAACATCCATGACCCAGGCACTGGCCTTACCCACTAAACTACAATGTCCATTTTTACCAATTTTTCCTTCTGCAGACCCACTTTGGGTTGTATCAAACAGGTCTCATTTACTGCCAAAGCCTACATCTTTTCCAAGACTTATGAGTCTCCCCTGAACCACTGTCTTCCTAATCTCACACTTTACTGTAAATTTCTCTGGGCTCTCCTCCAGTCCGTCTGACTGCTCTTTAGCATTACAGCGATGGTCCCATCTTGGAGTCTTCGCATGCAGTGATCTTCATCTAGTTTTCATCTTTCTTTTCAGTGTCTGCATTGTTCATCCACTGCCTTCTACCCTATCTACATTAAATGTTTGATCATTGAAACATTCCCTGATCCTCCTTTGAATAATTGCAATATCCCAACATTCCCAGTTACATTACTCAGCTTTATTCAGGCTACTTGTTTTTAATTATCATTTCTAGCACTGCCACCAGAATGTAAGCTCCAGGGGGCCAGGAACTTTTATTGTTCCACTTGCGCACTTCCAGTTAGAAACTTATGCAAATCTTATGGATCCTCAAATGAATACTTGCCCATTGCACGGATGAATACCTGAGAATACCTGGTGACATATTGATTATCCTCTACACTTATTTGATAATCCAGCCAAGCTTAGAACACCATTTCAAGAAAGTATTTCTCCAAATTTTGTTAAATAAACTTTTCATTTAGGAATTAATTATATTTAGATTTATTAAAGTTATAAAAATAAGAGTTCTCCTAACTGCCTTCCTTACTTTGTCCCATTATCAATATACCTCTGTACATTTGTCCAAAAATCCCCCAGGTATATGGGTTAAAGCTCCTCAGTTTTTCAAAGCTTAGCTTCCTTCTTCCTCAGAGGAAACTTGGCCCACCTACATCTAAAGTTGTTTTATGAGATGAATGCATTAGGGTTTCTTTCTCATGCTTCTCCCATTCTTCCTCGCCGCCCCCATGGTTCCTTCCTTTCTCCCCTCTTGCTTTTGCTGACTTTCCTGATTATTTAGCTCCAAACCCCTACCAGAATAGACTTTTGTCACACGATGGACATCATCTTAATGATCCTCCACAGACTGATTTCTTTTATTCAGGGCCACAAAGGCAAGGATGCCCTTTTACATCCTCTTAATACTAGAGAGACAGGACATGAACACCTAGGTGGCACATGTTTCAATAGGTTTTGTATTTTCAGAAACCTGACATTGCTTCCTAAGATCATATCTACACTTAGAAGTCAAGGACCATGTGTCTGTATCATGCCCCTGTAATTTAACATGTAGCACAACTTTAGGGTCGCTTAAGACTATTCTCCAACTCCATTGAACACAGCCTCCTCGCAAAATGCCTTGAAAGTAAACCAATAAGCCATGCAACCAACAAGCACAGATCCAAACAGCAAAGTGGCCATCTGTCCTCAAGCACACATTTCATTCTCCAGCTCTACAAAGGAAAACTGAATTAGATCAATCTATAGCACACAAAATCAATTTTATTTTCTGTTTTTCCTGAACCTTTCTCAGGATTTCTAGTAAAGGGAAAGGATAGTCCCAGTAGACAAAGTGGATGACAATGAAAGGGAAGTTGCTAAGGTACCGACTATTGGCAACTGGAAAGAATGGAAATTTCAGGTTTCTCACAAGGACAGAAGTCTTTGTTCTTATTGTATGCTGCCATAGTTAGGCAGATTCATTTAATTACAGATCCAGGGCACAAGATGAGCTGTCCCATAAGCTCCCAGCCTGATTTTTCCCTGGGTATTTGATGTAAAGAAGCTAAGCCCCAATGTTGCAGATCGTATTTTTCTTTCTCATACACTTTCCTATTGCAGAGCATTGACATCTCTCTGATCAAGAAGCAGGATCTACAACCTGCAGTCTTGAATCTACGGAAGGTTATGCTTAACAGAGTACATGAAATAACACAGGTGACTTCTAAGTAAAACGGCAATGCAGATTTCCTTTATTGGTTGGGACATGTACCAGGCAAAAACCTGACTACTCTGAGGCTGTGGAAACCAATCACAAGGTACACATGCAAGTGTTCTTGTCCACAGCCTTAGTCCTTGGACTTCTGGCACCATACATGTAAATAAATGAGTCTGAAGAGTATGTCAGGCCCTCGGTGTTGAGTCACCCATGTCTATCAAATACTCCCTGCTGAGGGTCCAGGTGGGATCACCACTCTGAATTAAGCAGATGAGAGAAAGTTAAAGAAGTCCCTGTCCCGATGTTTATAGAAGCAGGTAAATGTAGTCACATGGTTGGCAAGAAAGGCAGACCATGTTATTTCTGCTATATAGGGTGTTAAGATTTCTACTTCTTTATTCTGGAAAAGGATTTTAAGTCATAAAGGAATTCTGAATGTATACCTAGATATAATGTTGAAAGAAGCAGACTAAGCCTTTTGTCATTTGTCTTTTGTAACAAGGAACCTGGTCATATTTTGGGGGAATTCTTCACATACTTAGGTTAGACAGGCCATGTTCATCACAGCTATTCCTTTCTCTATACCTTTGTTAACTTCTCCTGATCAGTAAAGTTTTTGTTCATGTGAAATTACATTGATGTACTTATTGGATACCATTTGTGGGACTACTCCTTATTCTGTGCAGCTATTTTTCCTGGAACACCATAAACTGCATTCTCTTTTTGTACTGAACGGCTTTTGTAGAGGGAAGTAAGAAATAAATCAGCATTATAAAGTCCCACGTTGAATTGCCCTAGTTTAACATTTGAAGCTCGACTCCTGAGTGGCAGCCAGTATTCACTCATTGACACAATGAAATATGATGATAATATCCTGTCAATGTTTAATAGTTACAGCATCTTCATGCTTATAAACAAAGGCAAAGAAGGAAGATCTGCTTTATGTCCTTCCCCTCTTGGGTTGCAAAGGAGTGTGCAGACTTGTGGCCCAGGATTGCATCCAACGCAGGCAGCATTGCCTAGTTATTTGGTGTATTTGTATAAAAAAAAAGATAACCAATGAAAAATTATTTGTGCCACCCCCAAAAAAGGGCCCGGCGGCGTGGCCTAGCGGTTAAAGTCCTCACCTTAAACGCCCCAGGATCCCATATGGGCGCCGGTTCTTATCCCAGCAGCTCCACTTCCCATCCAGCTCCCTGCTTGTGGCCTGGGAAAGCAGTCGAGGACGGCCCAAAGCTTTGGGACCCTGTACCCGCGTGGGAGACCTGGAAGAGGTTCCTGGTTCCCGGCTTTAGATCAGCACACCACCGGCCATTGCAGCTCACTTGGGGAGTGAATCATCAGATGGAAGATCTTCCTCTCTGTCTCTCCTCCTCTCTGTATATCCTTGGAAACCAAAGGAGTGCTTAGCTAGAGCCCCTAGTGTGTTGTGATCTTGCCGTGACTGTGTTTCATGATGCAGATGTTCTGGCAGCTAGATATGATCCTGCTCCAACCACCTGCCACACAGGTCTGGGCCAGTACTTTACAATCAAGGCAAACTTCTAAACCACATGCTTCATTTAAATCATGTTAGTATGATGTGATTCCCAGGAAAGAGACCTCAAATGTTACTTTTTGATTCCATTGCAGTATGGAGTAGAATCTCTGTAGGCATCCACAGTATCCATATGATTTAAGACAAAGGATTTAGGAAGGTTGGCAAGCTGATGTATGAACAATATAATTCCAGATTTGTCAAAATTAAATATTTGAATAACAGCATATAGCGTAGAAATTTTTCATGCAATGTGAGAATTGTGTCCAAAGTAGAATTGTTTAAGAAACAGGAAGCATTGGCTGTACAAACTCACTTGTGTAAAGTAAAATTATAGGATACAAATAGTAACAATCAGATCTAACACTTAAGAAAAGTTTTGATAAAATGGTAGAAATTAAGGCCAAGTTACAATGGGCTGAGAACTTACAAATAAATTAAACTTATCATGTTGGTCTTCAAAAGCTGTAAGAAAACAAACAGAAGCTGGGTGGGAACTAAAATTAGATGTTTGATAAGAAGCCATGAATGAGACATTTAAAATGTTTTTTTAAATGGGAGGCCAAACTACACATCAGTTGATGGATGATTGAGGAGTTAGATCAAGGTAATCAAATAAGACTCAAAAAATATCCAGGTAAGTGATTTAATGTGATTAAACAAGTGGCTTGTTCCAGTTTGCAAAGAAAATTCTCTAGGCAGTTATTTCAGGGGTCCAAATGAGAGGAAAACTCCTTCTTTTGGTTCCTTTGGTCTCAATTTGTCACTCTACCCTCTAATCCAAACCATCACAGACTGAGTGTGCAATTTTTTAGCTGATATACTCATATTTCATAGCATAATATATTGTATAATATGCTGGTAGAGAATGTAATAACTTCATAAGTATCTTTTATTAAAGTATTTTATTTGGCTATGTGATGTAGCACTCTAAACCACTGCCTATCATGACAGCATCCCATCTTATACCTGTTTGAATCCCCATAGCTCGCTTTCTTCCCAGGTCTCTGCCAATGGCCTGGAGAAGCAATGGAAAGGAGCCAAGTCCTGGGACTGCTTCACCCAGGAAGAAGATCTAGAGCATGCTTCCAGCTCCTGGCTTCGGATTGGCACACCCCCGGCCAGCCAGCAATGGTGGCCATTTGAGGACTGAACAGTGGTGGAAGATCTGTCTCTGTTTCTTTCTGTAATTCTACCTTTCAAAAATAGGTATTATTAATTTGGAAGGCAGAATTACAAAGAGAAAGATCTTCCTCCAAACGGCCACAGCTGCTGGCTGATCCAAAGTTAGGAGCTAGGAGCCAAGAGATTCTTTCAGGTCTCCCACTGGGGTGCAGAGACCCAAGGGTTTGAGTGATCCTCAGTGACTTTCCCAGACCATTATCAGGAAGCTGGATCAGAGGTGAAACAGCTGCGACACGAATCAGGGCCCATAGTGGATACCAGCACCACCAAAGGAGCCTTAGCCTACTATACCTTGGTGTCAGCCCCAGATAGTATACTACAAAGTCAGCATTTTAAAAAGTATTTTCTAAGCTGGCAGTTAGATTTTTACATTTGTATCTCTAATGAAAAGATTTTAAAAATGTGAAAGTCCTCTAAGAATGTTAGAAAACAATAGAAGAAAATTTCTCATTTTAACGCTAATAAAAATTTTTTCACAGTGTGCATTTTCAGGGTTAACCTTATTTGACCACAATTTATTTAAAACAAAGACATTAAATGCACTTTCAAAAAGACAAACTTTTGCACTTCTAGAAGACTAATTATCCCTATGTCCTCTGAGGCTTATAATTTGATAGCATGCCATTCGTAATGAATAGCCTAAGTCTGCAACTCTACTATAATCCCATCACATTGCATTATTGGATGATCATTAACACTTAATCCCAATGATTTATTCTTGCCCTGTGTTAGTAGATATTGTCATTATGTGTAAAAGACATTACAGGAAACAGAGAATGTGTTCCCCTAAGGGAGAAAGATGTAGTTTGTGTTAAACTAGCAAACCAACCTCATGAATAGCTCCTACACAAAGTCCCTATTTAGATCCAAACATTCCACCTGGTTGGAAGCAGGGCACAGAAACACTGCTGGGACACAGTGAGTGCAAATACAAACCACACAGAAAGCAAACCTACTAGTTCAGTGTCCTTGTTCAGAAATCGGAAGCACCATATCTAGGTTTTCATGCCTGAATCTTATCTCCTTGAGATGCAGAGGGCCTGTGGAACAATTTGCCCAGATCCTGAGCGAGAAACCAAGCACTGTGTAAGAAAAGAGCACTGGGTGACTTGATCATTCTGTTTTAACTCTTGGTATGTCTAGGTTTGATGGTCCTGTAATGGAGCTTTCATATCCATCACTGGGGACTTCTCGTTTATGGCTTGTCCAGGTAAATAAAAACTGTTACCTTAAACATAAATTTAAAAAAAAAAAGATCAGGAAGAAAATGAATATTGAAGTCCATTTGATGCAGTGATAAGGGGCAGAAAATAACCAACCATCATGGCAGTACCATGTAGTATCAAAAGTACTACTAGGGAAAATTCTTCAAACTCTCCATTAATCTGTAATTAGGATCTGACAGCTACCACTATAGATTAGGTCTCCAAGAACAGAGAACAATGACCTCAAAATCTACTGTCCAGTCACTTCAATATTTGGTTAAATAGCAATTTCCCTGCGTAATCAAAACCAGACAGGGTATTATGATATTCATGATTTTGACTGTGCTGGTTGTATTTCAATGTGGGTCAAACTGATGGAATTTTCAACCACCACATAAAACAATTAAAAAAAAAATACAGGCATCAAAATACTCAAGAGGAAATAGAGAAGTGCAACTTCTCACAATATAAAAAGCAAACTCTTCTTAAATTGACTTTCTAAGCCCCCAGATGCCAGGATTAGGGACCCTTCTGCTGGGCAAATTAAGTCTTTGCCCTGAAAACAGACCTCAAGCAAATGTAGAATCTTCCCAATAATTAAAGAGTATTCCACAGTGAGGAAATGGTGATCTCAGCACCAAAAGGTACTAGGTAGCAGGAATGGAAGAAAGTAACTACAAGAGCCCTAAAAGTGTTATAAGACCATGATGGACAATCCTAACAGTTGGTCAGAGTATTTATTATTTCATTATTTTATACATGAAAAAATATCTTCATCTCCAAACCTCACTCAACATCTCAGTTGCTGCATCCACCAGATACTACCTAGCATATTCTACTACATTCTAAGGATGTAACCTGTTGAGTCATTTGCAGCAGATCTTGTTTCTCCCCTAAAATTCCCCGGGGAACACATCGCCATTTATATGACCCACAGGGGCCTTGAGGAACTGTGAACAATGGGCTGATGGGGTCCCTTTCCATTCACTCCTGAGCAAGAAAGATCACAACATTAGATTGTCACATTCATTCTCTGAAAAACACTTCCTGAGTGCCTAAAACACTGTCCACAAGATGGGAACTAAAGAGATGGCCTTTCAACAATCCATGGGTAACAAACAAGGCTGCTGAGCTACACAAAGAACTGCCAAATGAGAGAGCAAGCATGCTGTGTTTCCTCAAGAAATCATTTTCCCAGCTGTGTTGCGATCAAGCTTTGTCACAGATGACTTACAAACACCCCTTCCCTGTTATAAGTCCCCAGCAGTAAGGAATGGATATATTCAAGTTGGCATTCTCAGAGAATTCCAAATAAAACAAACACTCTTGAGTGTATTTGGGGATGAATTCATGAAATTGGAAGACAGAAACTTTCAGTTCATGTTCAGGCGGAAAGATCAAGAAAGTTACTGAGCAGACCTAAAGGAAGATGGTATTAGAAAGAGAGGTGAGGGAAAATTTAAGGGAAAACATCAAAAAGTGCAAAATGTAGCTGTGAGTTTACATTCTGCCTCCTAACTTAGTGTTTCATATCCCTGCGTCTTTCCTCCTGGCCCAGCCTTCAATACAGAGCATCACAGGACAATGAAGAATTTCTTAAGTGGGACACACTTATTTTGCTTTTAATTCAAGTATTTCAGATAGATTCTTCTCATGCTGGGAAAAAGTAATGTCAGTTTTCCAGCTAAATTACAGCCATGAGTATAACCACGTGTATCAAGAATTCTTATTGTATCAGGACAATGCGTTAACTTCCTGTGAGCAACGGGTGACATTCTGACTTTACTCTTCTTCCCCTCCCCCCTGCAAAATTAAAAAAAAAATCATTAACTGTCCTAACTCCCAAGAACCTCCAAATGAAATTGCACTGAGAGATAGGGTCTTTAAATAGCAACTAAATCAAAATTAGTTTGTTAGAGCAGCTTAATAATCCCTGCGACCTTGATCCACTCATAAAAAGAAGAGATTTGCATACAAACTCTGCTGTGGTTTGAAGATGTGCTGCTAAAATCCCTACGTCAGAAACTTAATCCCCAATGCAACACTAGTAAGGGGTGGGACTTTTAAAAGGCAGTTAGGCCATGGAGGCCCTGCCCTCTTCTATGAGTTCAAGTGGTTACTGAGGGAGTGGATTTGTTCTACAAAAGGGGGGTGGTGAGGCACTTTTCTACCTTCTTTGCCATCTGCTGTGTATAACGTGGGACAAGGGCTCTCGTCAAACATGGGCCCATGATCATAGTTTTCTATAAACCACAAACCAGGTCAATTCTCATGATTTAGAATTTAATCCAACTATAGGATTGTGTTATAGCAGCGGAGAACCAACTGCAAAAGACACATGCTGTGTGAAGACACAGGGACTAGGGAGTGGTCAGCCAGGACAAGTTAGAGACTGAAAAAGATCTTGCCTCCATTCCCTCAGAAGCAAATAGGCATGCTGATATCTTAACACAAGACTTCAAGCTCCACAACTTGAGAAAATAAATTTCAGTCAATAAGTCTTTGGCCTGTGACCTGTTATTGTAACAGCTATAGCCAACCAGCATATCACACTCAAACTTCACAGCACTGTGTCCAGGCTTCAGTAGTCATTTCCTGCACTTGTTCCAGATAATTGGAAAAGGTTGTCTGTTTGTGGTACTTAAGTGACTGGAAGAAAGTATAGGATATCCGCACTTTGGGATGGAGTTGCTGTTATATGGAAACCAGTGGCTTAAGAGATAAGTAGTCCCTTAGGCTAATTCCTTGACTCCTGCACAAAATACAAAGTCATCCCAGACCAGGGAATTGCGTCTGAGGCAAGAGGAACATCCTTCTGTAACAAGGCAATGACCTCTACTGGAGGCTGTGCAAAATTACAAAGATTCCAGTAACTCTCAATCCTTGAAGAGGGAAGGAGGAAAAAGAGGAAAGGACCATTTAAGGAAGAACAGGAATCTGTGACTATAAAAACATCTTAATTGAAAGGGAGTATAATAGAGAAGGAGGAAGGAAGCATGTCAGGGCAGGGCTAGCTTATTGCCAAGGGGGGAGAAGGCACAGGAGCTACTTCCCAAATTCCCCTTTTTCTAACTAGCCCACTCCCTCAATAACCTCTTTGACTCCCTCATGGAGACGGTGCCCTATGACCTAATTATCTCTTAAAATGTCCTATTTCTTAGTACTGTTGCACTTTGGTTGCTTGAACATGCTTGGTGCCCCAGAGCTACAGATATGCTAACTAAATTCCAAAGAACTTTCCCAGGATATGCATAAGCCTATTAAAGTCACACGAGCCTTGTGGTCTGTCTCTGCCCAAAAGGGAACTCTGGGTGTCTTCTGTCTCCCCTTGTCCTTGGCAGCACAATGTTAGGCAGGCTGAAGAAGTGTGGTTCAAACAGCTCTACCTAGTATGATGCAAGTTGCTCTAAGCTCTTTAAAAAAAAATCGATTTATTTATCTGAAAGAGTTAAAGATACAAATGAAGATTACACACACACACAAGGTGGGAGGTGGGGGAGAGGGATAGATCTCCCACCTATTAGTTTACTCTCTGTATGATCAAAATGGGCAGGCTCTGGGCCAGTGCAAAGCCAAGAGCCTGGATCTTCTTCCAAGTTCCTCACATGAGTATAGGAGTCCAAGCACCTGAGCCATCATCCTCTGCTTTCCTAAGCACATTAGCAGGGATCTGGGTCAGAAGTGGAGCAGCCAGGAATTGAACCAACACCCATATGGAATGCCAGTGTCTCAGGCAGCAGCTTACCTGCTCTGTCACAATGCCAGCCCCCTGGTTCTAAATTGTAGGGATTGCATTTCTTCATCTAATTTATCCATTGAATACATTTGCTCACATAATGTACAGATTGTATTAGCCCGTATACAAATGTTTAATCAGCCACTGTGACTGTCTTCCTTTTTTAAAACCCTAAATGGAATTAATTCCAGCTCAGAAAACTCTTTTCCAGGGTTTCCCATGAAAATGCTGCTTCCTGGGCCCTGTGATTAGTCATCCTGCTCTGAATTTGAGCTCTTCCTAATGAAACTATCTCAAATACCAAAATTACCCCAGCAATTGCCTTAGCAGCCTCAGATGTAATTATTACACTGCAGCTCACATTTATCTCATCTGCTTCCTAAAGTGGCTCTGTAATTTAGATTCACAAACTCTTCCAGCGTACACCACTACGAATCAGCTAGTTTACTTCATCAAGAAAGATCAACTTTCTTACAGATATCCCACAATCAAAGTACCATGGCCCTTCCATAAGTTCTACCATTTATTAATTCAATTAACCATGACTTGAAAATATCTGATAAGCATCCATCTGCATTCAACATGTATATGCGTGTCATTATTCCCTAAGCAACACAACAGTTCACATAGTATTTGAAACTTCTTTAGTATTAAAAATTATCAGAGGGCCCGGTGGCATGGCCTAGCGGTTAAAGTCCTTGCCTTGAACGCCCCGGGATCCCATATGGGCGCCGCTGTATGCAGACACCATTGTCATCTTCATAATCTGCAGGACTAGTGCCTGCCAGGACTTGGATGGCTGATGGGACATTCTGCAGACATTGCAGAACAGCTGTGTGATCATTGGTTTAAAATTGTAATCTATTCGCAGCAATTTCCTGTTTTCTAATCAATGTTTGACAACCAGCTAGGAAAGAGAGTAAGAGGAAGAATGAAAGAGTAAAGAGAGGAGGGGGAAGGAAAGAGGGGAGGAGAGGAGAGGAGCAGAGGAGAGTGGGGAGGAGAGTAGGTCAGAGAGGAGAGTTAAAAAGAGAGAAAACAGAAGAAAAAGAGGAGAGGGGAGCAAACAATTGGGTCAGCAGCTAAGATAACAGTTCTAGTAATTTTATCAGCACGCCTGGAATTGATACCCAGCTCCATTCCTCATTCTGGCTTCCTACTATTGCAGACCCTGAGAGTAACTGGTGATTGTTCAAGTGAGCAGTTTTCAGGCACCATAATGAAGAGCCCAGACCAGCCTCTTTTGGCATCTGGGGCGTGAACAAATTGCCGTCTCCTTTTCTCTCTTTGTCTCTACCTCTCAAATAGTCAATTTCAGATTTGGCTCATTGGCCAATTGGCACTATATAAATTTCTCGCCTTGACCATATCAAGATACAAACATGATCATGGCTACATACAATTGCCTCATAGTAGAAGCAGGTTCTAACACACCATGACTTGTTTATAAAATACTCATTCTTCAGACTATTTCTTGTATTAGCTTCAAAATGCATGCCAGAACACAATACATGTACTGCAGAATATGCATTCAGATAGCTACCAATAGAAAACTACCAGATGAGTTAGGATCTTAGTTATCAATAGTTTCATTACAATCATTTTATTCATTAAAACTTTACTGCCACCCTCTTCTTTATTATGAATTACTTAGGACTATAGCTGATATCAAAATTTATTCCAGAAAACATTCTTCTCACATTTACCTACAAGAGGACCACCCCATGAAGGTTGCTAAGTCTGTGTTTTATATCGTTGCGATTACATTATAAAAGATGTCCTACTTATAGCAACACTGACAACAATAATTACCAAATCATTTTATATTTGGCACTTGAAGTTCTTTCAACATGAGTAACTCCTACTCCATCTTTACTCTCCCCAAGTCACACCATACATTCATGTGTGTAATTTTATTAACTGAGCAAGAGCTACCACATTGATTCATTCATTGGTTTTTCAACATCAGAACTACAATACAGTGTCACTCTTAGGGTTCAAAGTTCCTTCCCTCAAGCATGTTGAAGTAATATGGCCTCAGTACCTGTGTCATTGAATATAACCCTATTGAGGAATAAGGTCTTTTCCAACTATCAAGTTTTAAAATGTGATCAGTGGGGTGGCCCTTTAGGTAACAGGACTGATGTCTTTACAAGAAAGTAGAATAAGAACACAAAAGCAGATGTGTCAATAGAGAAGGCAATGAAAGGAAAGAAAGAGAAGGCCATTTATAAGCCAAGCAAAAGGACACAGAACAGATACTCAAGCTTTAGAGTTTCTAACTTCCAGAACAATGGGAAAATGAATGGTTGGTTAGGCCAGTTAGTTGGTCAAATTTTGTCCCAGCATCCCTACATTAACATTGACACAATCGGAAAAATTTGTTTCAAATAAACTTTTTATCCATTTTATATGGGAAGAATGACTCTACTTTTAACTTTCCGCAACTTGAGCAGATTCTGTTTTGCTCTATTTGCATTCTAAAATGTTTTCTCAGGAAAAATGCGAAATAAAACTAGGCTTTTTACATAGCCCCAATTATATCAGGGAGTATAAGACACATTTAAACATGCTTGGCTGGAAGATTCAGCAACAGTGGATTAGAAACACTAAAACATTTCCTATAATGTCATCATTAATTTGCAAATATGCCTTAATATCTTAAAAAGGGATGTGTATGTTTCTGAAGAATCCTCGCATTATCCCTTTCCCTCTGATGGAACAATTTCTGAAACAAAATTGGCTCATGTGGAAAATCCCCTGGGGAAAATAGAATCCACCTTAGAATCCTTTGAGTGGATTCCATAGTCAACCATGAACTCTGCCTGCAAAAATGGCAAGCTCTACAAACGACTTTCCAAACCCAAAGGCACAAAAAACGAAATATAATTTCTGAAATCATGTAGAAATTCTCATTTATCGAAACAACATGTTGCAGCCTGGGGGCACATAGAAGACTCATTTTATAAGAAAGAAGTGAGACTTAGGGGTACTTCTCAATGCTGCAATTACTGGAAGACTAAACTTCATTTCTCAGTTGTTTTCATTTTAGCCACAACTACCAGAAGTAAAGTTTATGAAGTGGATCTTACCTGCTAGTCACTTGAACATTTTTAAGATGTCAATGGCCAGGACAAAAATCTCAGAAGTTCTGTTTCAAATACCAGGTTTGACTCACACATCTCTAAGTAAATTATTTAGGGAGATGGCCTTGCAGCAGGTTTGGAATCAGTACTGGAAAATGTTCTCCCCAGGGACCTCTCACCTTCCATCACTTAAAATTCCACTCAGTTGAGCCCTATGGGGGGTTGGACCTCTTGCTTTCCTCCTGAGGAAGTTGCTGAAGGTCTCTTGGATCAGTTTCTAATTCCTGGCACATTCATACCCAGCCTTTCACTGCAAAAGCTGTTCTTCCTAGCTCTTGGACAAATTTAAACATACAGAATATTTTAGAACAGAAAAAGGATTTTAAAAAACCTTTCATGAATACCTTTACTCCACATTCATTGCTTTGTGTTTCTTAATATTCCCAAGCACATTGATTTTGCAACACCACAAACCACCATTTCCCATTACCAAGGGCAAGATGATTTATGTGTGATGACTTTCAATAAGCACAGGTTTCATTTATTTTCCATCATTGCTATTTCTCCTAAGGGGAGGAAGAGTTGATTTAAAAGCCAAACAAAAAAGGAAATGAAAACAAAAAATTAATCAAACTATAGCTTAATGAATTACAATTTACAAACTTTGATAGTTCAAATTGGGACACAGGATTTCCTGGGGATTATGAGAGACCAAAGAGGACACAAGAACTTTTAGCCTTAGATGACTCTATACCAACAGTGATACAGGTTCCAACTCTAAACTAGACCTGTGTTACTGACATGAGGTTGTGTCTATGCATCCACCCTGAGCTTTATCATCCTCACACAAGAAAGTCCTATTCCATATCAAAGGGAGAGATGGAAACCGCAACACTTAGGAGCCATGGCTATAAATAAGAGCTCTCTTTGGTTCAAACATTGTTCTTCTATTCTTCCTTTGCCCTTTCTAAGTGGGACCCTCGTTCACTCTCCTGTAAATAACATTAGCAACCACACTTAGGAAAGCCAGCCACTGGTCATGTAGTGAATTGAGATCAGCCAACCAGCCTTAGGGTCATCATGGTCATTTTGAAAGCACAATTTTCCCACTTTCTTGAATTTCAAAGATGCACAGAAATAGAAAAGGGAAAGCACAAGAGTCCCCTCTCCCTCCCCACATTGATTCTTTCTGCTGCAGTGACTCTCACAAGGACAAATGCACACAGATGTCCCCATCCTCTGTATAGGATCTTACACACCATGGAGCAGATGTCATTGTGAGGTGGGAGAAATACCAGCTGATGTGGTACATATATGGAGAGTATTACCCAGTTGTTGTTTTTTTTTTTTTTTTCAAAAGACTACAATGGAGCTATGAAGTTCAGCATCCTTCTAACTTAAATCTTCAACTTTGTATTGCATATTTCTGACCAAAGGTCAATTCTTATTCTATGATCTCTATCACCATTCAACTCCTCGTGTCATAGCCCTATGTAAAGTTTCCAACCAATTCAAGTCTGTCTGCAGAATTTTTTTTTCATTGTAATCTCTAGCTTTTCTCTGCCTGGGTCTTGCTAGTGTATTCGTTGTTGTGATTCTTCTCCCCACTGCTGTGAGACTTCACTTGATCAAAGATGATGTGTATAAAATCACCTGGTGCATAGTAGGTAACCACTAGTACTCCTCCCCTCAGAATCTTCAGGAGGGACTCCACCTGCAAGCCCTATGCTCTGCAACACCTCGAAGCCATGATCTGTTCACTCCTTGGCAGCCAAACAACCCCTGCCATTATTGGATCTGAACACCTACTTTCATTCTAACCCTTTCTATATTAAACTCATTGCTTTTATTGGGGTTTTCCTTCTCCTGTCTCTGCCTTGAATCATGACTGCCTTCTGCAAATTAACTTTTATAAATGCTTTAATTTATCAAACCTATAAATAAAATCACATCACCAGGGAATGGAACTCATATCTGAACAGAAAGTCTTTAGTGAGAATTGATGTCCTGACCCACACTAGGCTTTCCAATTCCCCAGAGGCAGCTAATTTGCTTCTACAGTTTAACCACAGCATCCATTTCTTGAGATCAAGAAACCAAGACTTCTGAGTCATTGCAACTAAAAATTGAAATGTGCACCACCGACAAAACTAGAAGTATGCCTGTGTGCAGGAAAAAAGAAATTTCAATCACTCTGCCTGTGCTTTGGAAAAAAAAGTCAATGCATAAAAGGGGGAATCTCAACTGAACTTGAACTGCAGTTACGCAACAAGGTCGAGGAATCCACCATGGTGGGAGGGTTTGGGGAGGGGTGGGGAGAATCCAAGTACCTATGAAACTGTGTCACATAATACAATGTAATTAACGAATTAAAAATAAATAAATAAATAAAAAGAAAAAAGTCAATGCATAAATACGTATATTAATGCAAATAGCTCCCATCTCGGCATGGTGTTTCTAGGAAGTTCTTTTCCTTAAACTAACCTGCATTTGAAAGCAATTCACCCACATGACAGATCTAGCAGAATTAGTAACTGTGACCTTTACTCTGTTTGAAATCTGTACACATAATTGATGAGAGGCTCCAAAAGATGCTAACATTCTGACCTGGTATTATTAAATTTTCAAAGTAATTTTTTTTGTCATAACGGCTCATTTAAAAACATGTACAGACAAGCCTGTACCAAATTAAATACAATTCCATGTTCATATTCTCTGGACCAAAAAATTAAAAGAAAGTAGAATGAGCTTTTCAAATCCAGACACCAGTCTAATCTAATGGATTATTCATATGAACCTGCTATGCTGCATGGCCAGATCCACAGCCTTCACATGGTTTTGAGAAGAGCTGGATTACAGAAGAATCTATTCCACCCAACACTAAGTCAGAGTAAATTGTAGGTGCCCACAAGGCAGTCCTGGAATTAAAAAAAAAAATGATCCAAGAAAATTTAAAGATGAATCAAGTATTATGTTAGATGGTTAACAACACCTTTGTTCATCCTTGTGGTCTGTTTAAGAGATTGTCTACAAAAGTCTAGAATTATAATTCCAGGACCTTTGGTGCCAAGGGAAAAGAGCAGAAGAAAATGCCTATGACTAGGACTAGAGGCAGAGATCCCTAGGGTGCAAGGAAAAGAGCTATTTTCAAATGGAATGTGCCCTGGCTTTTAAAAAGGCAACAAGGTAAACATTTTTTCACTCAACACACAGACTAAGAAAAGTCCTTTATTTTGTGCCTGGATACCTTCCTATGTAAATCTACTATGGAGAGGAGGAATTTATGGAAAAGAGAATACTTGCCCTTCCAATGGCACAGAACAATGCACTTACAGAAGACGGAAAGAGGCGCCAAGATCAGAGACACACATCTGTCCCAGACAGAGCACCCAGGCCAGGGTGACAATCAAACCACACCATGGCCTAAAGAATTGACAAAACCTATACCCAGGAACTCCTCAGTTATCCTAGAATCACGTAATCGAGTGGGGCTCAAAGGGTGCTACGTATTTTTTAAAATTAAAAAAAAAATGGAAGTGTGATCTACTTTTAAGTATCCCTGTGGCCCAGGTAACAATGGCAAAGCGTGGAGGTACGTTTGGAAGGCAGAGCGGAGCGCTAAGAACAGGGACAGAGATGTACTGCTTGCTCTCAGGAAAACTGACAGGCAGGAGGAGAACCTGTTTAGTATGGCCAACTAATCGAGCACTCCCACTACTGTACTGTCAGAATTCCATGGACAATCAGATGCAGCAGTATATTCATAATGTCTTTGTTTATTCTGTTTTTGATGACTAATTTCATAAACCTGCTTTCCTGAGTGTTTTTCCCCCCTCAAAATCTGTAATCTGAATTCTGTCATGTAAATCAACAGTTCAAGGGTTCAAACATCCCTTAATCATTAGTGGTTTCCCTGAGCATAATTTGAAATGTGTGTATACTATTTAACTGATTGTTTTCAGTACTCAAAACTGAGTAAACCCAGATCACACACATTTACCAATGTTAAAACTTCTACCCAACAGTTTAACAATAGTTGCCTAATAAGTACAGTCACAGCACCCATCAGGAAATAATGAAAAGATCATTCAGATTTGCTTTCATAACTTATCATTTCCCTGAACCTTCACAGTAACAAAGGCACATAGCTACTTTTTGTGAACTCGGGCCTCATACCAAACACTTGCTAATCAAAAATCATCTCTCTCGTCTCTTGTAGTTAGGGAAATATGTGCACTGACATCATTTATAACCAGGTGGTGACTGCAATAGAAAAACGAACACTTTCCTCCATCTCTATCACTGCCAAAAATCTGAGATCCAGGCGTCAGTTGTTACAGACTTGAACCTCCACCTGGAGTTACCAGAAGATAATGGGCATCAAAGTACTTAGCAAAGAACCCAGCAGGCATTCCATACTATTAGTTTTCCTTCCCATCTTCCCGCCAACCTTACTAACTCATCTGGTCGTAACGGTTTTATTCCCTTAAAACTTTAGAATCAAATAAACATATGAAGAGACACAATTTCTCAAAATACACACAAATAAGCAGAGGCCACTCTTCACAGTATCTTTTCAGATTCCTATGCCTATAAATCCTGCCGTTCTTAGCTCAAACATGTATTTGCCTGTGGGTCGCTGACGTGGCTGGGAGAGGATCATGTCTGCCCCATGAGTACCACAAAACTCAGCCATGCGAGGAACGTACAAATCTTTGTGGGGACACCAAGTATTCTCAATCAACTACCACTTCAGAAAGTAAACAGCACAAAATCAAACTCCCTACTGGATGAATACATGGCATAAATTGTTATGTACTTTGTTAGAATAGCAGAAGAAAATACAGAACTTAAAAAATCTTAACCTCATACCCTTATTAACCTATTTATTTTTAATACTTTTTAATCTCCTTTACCTCATGATTGATTTAAAAAATACATATACTCTACTGATATTAATTTGTCATTAACACTTTCTATGCATTAAATTTTTTTAAACATTAAATTTCACTCTTCAGGGAAACATTCTAAAAATATTTTATATTGACAGTTTTGGTGGCTTATATAAATTTCATGTAAAATATCACATTTATTCACTCTGTAACTACTTATTGCATGTAACACCTACCAGTTCTACCATGTATCAGGTACTAATGTGCCAACCAAACAGCAAAGTTACAAAATTGGCAAGAAACACATGTTATCTGGTCTCATGAAATTATAGTCTAGTGAGGGATGACTGAGAAAATCAAAATTATTCTCCAATCTCTAAAAATACGGGCTGGATGGCACCATGGAAATTGATAAGACAATAAGAGTAAGGCTGAGGTAGGCAGTCAGGAAAGGCTGATTCCTGCAGTAACCTGTAAATCAACCCTTGAAAGTGTAAGAAAAAGCAACATTCAAAGGGTTGTAAGGACATGTCAGGTCATGGGAAGAGCTGACAAACTCTGCCTTAGAAAATACTATGGACATTAGCAATTGCCTTGAGGAAGGAAGGCTACACGGGTTCAGACATGATCAGATGATTGATCACATGTTTCCCTGTGTATTCTGGGAACACACGCTGTATCTGGGCTCCGGGACATTCTCACACTGAGGATGCCATCCCAGCGCAGCAGTGTTTAGGCTATCTAGGCTTCTCTCTAGTGTGAATGTTCAGTATAGGCAAAGAATTGGCAATGAGAGAGAACCCGAGCTAGTCACATTGACAGTGCTGTCTATAACATAATCAGAATGCATGGTGACATGTTGCCGGTGCAAAGCCACAGGTTCATTCAAAAGCTATTTCATGTGAGGCTAAGGGAGAATGACTCTCCCCTTTCAAAATACTGAGTGAGATCGCCTAAGACTTTATTGAAGGAAAGGGGCTGGGAAACACGAAGCTATTTGAAATTTGTGCTTTCCTAGTTTTTCTAAGACCCTTTACTGTATCCCAACTCCACCAAATATGATGAATAGATGTTAGCAGTTCATCTTGAGTTTTTCCTCACCGCCTCCTATTTTTCTATCCAATAATCCCAAATCTTTTCCCAAATATATAATGTTTTGGTTTCATAGCAGATATCTGATTCTCTGTTAAGCAAATATATGTATATCTTGTTTTATATGAATCAACTTTTAAAGAAAGCTTACAATTAAAATCTGTGACCACTAATGTTAAAGTCAGCTCAAGCCAGAACATTTGTCAACACATTAATCCAAAGTACTGAGCCTTTCCCCTTATGCAAACTTTCAAGAGTTAAAAAATATTTGTAAAAAAAAAAGTCCAGGTGAACAAATGCAATTTTCAAAATAAATATTTGAAAACATCCATAGTAATCCAGCTCACAAAACATTACAAAAGAAATGTGGTGACCCTCTTGTTTGATTGACTATGTCTCCCTTTCATCAGAAGATAACAAAATTCTAGAAGAAAAAATACACAGAATTTAGAGAGCAAAAAACACAAACAAGGACTGACAACATCAAAACACTAGGTAAACTTAAAAATAGTTCATCTTTCAAACTTTAAAAAAGTGCTTCTTCTATAATTATTCATCCATACTCTAGTGCCTACATGACAGTGATTATTGGCAATACCATCCTTTAAAACGGGTCGTTCATTCTAAGAGAGTTTCCAAATGCTCTGACCTCATTTCAAGTCCAGCTGGATTGACCCCTAATGATTTGCAGGTCACAGTATTCATTTCCAGTTCTTCCATTTCATGTGGAGTTAAAGTTAGTTGCCAGGTCATCAAGGAATAAAAAGATTTGTTTTTTTTAATGTCACAGATACATGAGTATTCCAACACAGATATTTACATTGCTATAGACACATTGGCAGTGCCTACTAAATATTTGGTCAAATGTATTTACCTATTATGAGTTCATTTGCACTGTGCAATTTCTAATCAGAAGCATGAAATTCAGTCAGCCAAATACATTCTAGCTTAAAATCAGAAAAATTAAAAAGTGGAATTGAAGTGAACCAAGAGAACCACTGCTTAAAAAATTAGTGGAAACCTCAGAGTAACAAATTAAGAGTATTCATATATGCAAAAACAAGAAAAGTGTTATTTAATCCCAAAATAACACATTTTAGCACTAATTATCAGACTATCTCATAACTGGATTTTAAGATGGGAACAGGAATGATGCATTGACCTACGTGCATGTTAGCCCCTAAAGGAAGTCTTCATCTGTAAAACTGTCTGCTCTGGAAATTCAGCAAAATCTAAAAAGCATTAACTGATTGTCCTTGGTCTCCTTATGAAGAAAACTAAATGTACGATACAAGAAGATGGTAGCTCCAATTACTCTGGAAAAAAAAAGTTACTAAAACAAAACTCTGAACGAAAGATGGAAACTATGAGGTTACAATGATCCCTCAGAGCAAAGACAATATGCACTTCATGTTCTAGAACTTACTAATCAGTACAAGGAACCCTGGAGTTCCACTGGAGCTCCCTTGATAAGAGTAGTGGGTCCTTCTGGGACCAGTTTAAAGTAGAAGGTGTCAGAGGAAGTGAGATAAATTTACGATCTCCAACTCCCAGTATACAGTCACACCTCAACGGATATCTGCAAGGACAACATATTTGTGGGCCACAAAACAGCTGTAAGAAGCAAAAGTGAACATTTCAACCCCAATCAAAAAACCTTAAAACAGCTTAGGATGAAGTGAAATGGGAAGAACTCAATATCTAGCCCCTCTTCATGGGGTAATGAGGTCATGGTCCCCTAACATGGTATTTTTGTGTGTAAGACCCTCTTTCCTGAATCTCCCAGGTACAACAAAAAAGCAAACTGACATGTTTTATAATCATAGTTTATAGATGTATGAAATGTTATTTTTAAATATTTGGAAGCAAAAGTAAGCCCTTCTCATTCCTATTAAAACAGTCACAATGCACAAATAAATGAGCATACTGAAATAAAACTACATTACCTTTAAGTAAATGTTTGAATGACTTACTTGACAAGTCAAAGTAGTTTTAAATTATTAGAATTTTGCATTTTTCTCTTCAAATTTTGTAATTCAAAACTAAGCCCACCACTCATTGAACTAAACCTAGTATCTCTAAAATAGCTTATTCTCATGACCTAACAGTTGGGTTGTCTTTTGCCTTTTTGTTCTAACATTCCTTTCAAGACACTCAAAATTACACTTGGACTCTTAATCTAGACTATAAATATAACCTTTATCTTTAATTCATAAACTATTTATAGATACGTCTACCTTAATCAAGTCAATTTCATTGATTTTCTATTCAATGGACAAATTAAATGATCAATATTCTTAAGTATTCTTTTGAGGAAAATAATCTCAATGTGTTAATTCATCAGGGTGCTGACAGACTTCATCACGCCTACTGCTGACACCCATCCCAACATCACTGCTCCTCAGCACCACATCTGCTAACCTCTTCTATGTCCTCAAGGCAAAGCTCCGACGCTTCCTCCCAAATCCACCCAGATCTCCAAATATGCTGCCAGCATAGACTGCTAAGGGGACCCCAGTGTGACCTGGGCCCGAGACTTCACAATTATATAGTTCCATGAGTACTGAATTTATACAGATGTGTGTATAAATTCACTTGTTTTCTTTTAAATTTAAGTTTTTAACATTTAAATATTTTCACATTATATGTGTATTTTATATACCAACATTTTTTTACTGAAAGTAGGAATTGATACTAAAATCCAATGTAAACTTCCCAACAGGTATTATAAAGTCGGGAAAGGAGGATATAATATGAAGAAGGGTTTATTCAGTGAAGGCAATTTTTACATCCATGTATAAAATCAAATAATGTTATAATCATATACTTTATGCCCTCTTTATATTAACTTTTGTTATATATACACTAAAGACTATAACTCAGGCATTTAAATTATAAAGTCGGACATTTGCAACAAAATGCACAGAACTAGAGATCATTATGCTCAGTGAAAGATACCAGGCACTGAAAAACGAATCCCATGTATTTTCTCACATACATGGAAGTTAATGCATATAATTGAGAAGGCAGAGTACACTCTGGAGGAATAAGCTGTAACATGTAAGCGTGATTAGGTATTTCAGGAAAGAAATTTTTTTATAACCAAAGTTGAGACAGAGGTATACCACAAAGTTACAACTCATATCTTGACTTTCAGGACAAACACCGAACCTCCCCTCAGCCTCATACAAGTTATATTCTTAAACAGGAAAGGCTTTTCCACTATAGTAAAGTTTGAAGTAGATATAACTTTACCATTTTCCCTATAGTTGGCCTTTATCAGTGACCCCGAAGCATATAAATTTATGGATGAGTTGAAAATGGGTAATATCCTACGATAGCTTTGGGGGTGTATTACTAAATTCGCTTTTCTGAAGAAACACTATGCAGAAATTACAGGAAAAATATAATACAACCTTAGAGCAAAACAGGAAGCTTTTTCATAGAAGCACAAGTTTAACTACCCCATGTGTACTTTTCAAGGACAGGCTGTGTCCAACCACAGATAAGGTCTTCCTAGTCTTTGAAAGAGATGGAAGTCTCTAAAGACATACTGTGACATACGCTGAAGGAGTAATGTCAAAACTTCATGCATAAGCCTAAACAGATAACCTAACTGATGTTTTCTAAGCACCAAATCACTGGCTAACACTTATTAAGGAAATTACTAAACAGGATTATTAGAAAATATTTTCAAGCTGTATTGGATTGGTGAGTTATCTATTTAATTCCTTTCAAACACTTCAAATAACATATTAGACTATTTGGCACACGTATTTCCAAGGCCAAACTAAAAGCTAAACCTGGTAATTTGATGAACTGTATGTACATAACACCAAAAAAAAAAAAAAACTAAGAGTGAAACAGAACAGGAACATATAATGAGTAGTCACACATTATGAAATTTACAGTAAGTCAAATCTAACCCCTCATTCATGGGCACAAGGAACAAAGAGAACCAGAGAAGAAGTATGAGAATCCAACCTCAAAGGTGTTCTCCCACTCAGTCACACTTGACAAAGCCAGACCTCAATTCACGCTCTGCTTTGGGACTTCTGAAAGCTCCCAGGCAGCAAATGTACCAATAGAATTCTCTTATATAATCCGACCTTGAGCTCCAACTCACTACTTTGAACCATTATGTATAAGGAGGCAAAGGCAAAGTGGGACAGGACTGCATATGCACTAAGCTGAGAGTGAACTCATCACTGCCTCAGTGAATTGCAATGACATGGCATCCTACAAGTTCCACCCAAAATAGGTCTGGATATCCCACAGACCTGATGGCCAGCAGATGAAGAACTTCATTTGTGGCATATCAGGCGCCATTTTGTATAGTGTGACAAATGACTGGAGACTGCAGGGACAACAGTAAGCTGTGCCCCTGCTGAACTGTGAGTGAACTCACTGAGCTCAGTGCATTGCACTGGTCTCACATCAAAAGTAATACCAATTTAGGCATCTTATGACCAAAAGATAGATCTGTGTAACCCTAAGACCTAATGGCCAGCAGGTTCCAGCAAGATCAGCACCAACAATAACCTAGCTATTTAGGACACCTGGTGTCACCCTAGTTCTGGGAACTGAACCAAAAGTGAGAGAAAGGTTGTACAGACAACAGTGCAGCCTCAGCACAGTATCGCAGCAGGTGAAAAGTGGTGAGCCAAGAACTGGGGCTATGGAGACTGTGGTGAAAGTCTAACACAAGAGCCTAGGAATGAAACTCACTGGAGACAGTAGCACAAGTGACTGTAAATAAAGAGATGTGTAAAAACCACAATAAGTATAATCAATTTTTAAACCTGTGGGTGGCACAGCTTAGGAAACTGCCTTAAGGAGGAGAATCTGCTAGCCAGAAGTACAATGAACAAGAACAAAAGAAGAGATAAAGGCACAGTGAATATCACTGAAGACTCCCCTACTAAGGAGCAAAAACCTTTGCCAACCTCAGAGTTAACTGAGCAGTACATTGAGAAAGTGGGGGATACAGAATTAAGAAGTTTATAAGGAGTTTTCTGATCAGCAAGAAGCACATTCAGGGATTCAAGGGATTCAAGGAATGTGTCATGCAGGAAATAGCAACACTGAAACAAAATCAAGCCAAATTATTAGAAATTAAGAACACAGAGAAGATTAAAAATTCAGTGGGAAGTCTCAATAATAGGATGAAGGAGGCAGGATGAAGAATCTCAAAATTAGAAGATATTCCCTGTCACCAGAGGAAACAAACAAAAAGCTGGAGGAACACATGGATTGAGCTAAAAAAAAAAAAAAAAGTATTCAAGAATTAAGAGAAACTATTAAAAGGCCAAATATAAGACTTATGGGAGTCCCAGAAGGTGCAGAAAGCTGGCTTTAAAGCTATATTCAATACAATACAAATGAAAATTTCCCTAATATGGAGAAAGAACTGGGAAACAGAGTACAGGAGAGGCACAGAACTCTTAACCGGGTTGACCAAAAATGATCTTCACTGTGACATGTCATAATCAGGCTCTCTTCAGGTGAACATAAGGAAAAGATCCTTCAATGTGCATGTGAAAAAATCAACTGGCCTATAGAGAAATGGCAATCAGACTCACAGCTGACCTCTCAGAGGAAACTCTACAGGACAGAGGAGAATGGAGTGACATATTCCAGATTCTAAAAGCAAAAAGTTTTCGTCCCAGAATAATGTACCCGGCAAAGCTCTCCTTTGTTTTTGAAAATGAAATAAAATTCTTCCACAGTAAAGAAAAAGAAAAGAATTTACCTCTTCCAATCATGCCCTACAAACGATCCTTAAACATGTTCTCTTCACATGAAAAGGAAAAGTGACTACCAAAACCAAGTGCAAATGTGGAGAGCTTCCCAATAAATGTCCAACAGAAGATTAAATCAAAGAACAACTCATTGCTAAAATGGCAGGACCAAGTTACTACCTACTTATATTAACCCCAAAATGTAAATGGCTTAAGCTGATCAATCAAATGTCAGAGTAGTAGACTGGATATTAAAAAGCAAAACCCCTCTATTTGTTGCCTAAAGAAGACGCTGCTTACCCACAAAGATCAGCAGAAACTTGTATCTTGTCAGTTTTGATATTATTGAGTTTAGTTTCATTTCTTCAAAGCACTCTTTTCTCATTAAAATTCCAAATTATAGATCAAACAGTAGCATTTTTCAACAAAGTTTTTGATGTTCTTTTTAATTTCTTCAGCAATGCATTAGTCATTCAGTATTTAACTTCGTGTCATTTTGAATTTCTTTTTTTCTTCCTGTTGGTGTGTGTGTGTGTGTGTGTGTGTGTGTGTCTTTGCATTTAAGGGGATGTAAAGTAACTGCGTAATGTAGACTATCATATCCAGATGTGAAGATACAATCAGTATGTATTTCTACTGCCAGATCATAGATCGACTCCCAATGAAACTTAACTATATCTTGACAATAGGATGCTGGATTCCCCACCATTGTCCATACCCACAATCATGGATTTATGACTATTTATGAAGGAATATACTATTTTAATATAGGGGAATTCAGTGGCTGGGGAGGGGGTTTTGGCAAGAGGGTAAGGGGAATCCCAGGGCTCATGGAACTATATAATAAAATAATAAATGAAAAAATATTGTTATAATATACTATTAAATACAGTATTAATATACTATTAATATACTATACTATTGAATCTGTTCCATGGTACTACTAATTATTGCTTTTAATCCCTTATGCGCTTAAATTAAACTATCATAGGCATGTGTATTATAGAAAACTCCATTAAATAGAAGACTTGATATAGACATCATATTTATTAAGAGTCTTATAATATCCACTAGCACTAAGAACTAGTGAATTCAACTGCCTTACCCTATGACAGATTCTCATACAGTTCAGAGTATACAAAAATATATTTATATGCAACACATCTGATCAAAAACTTCTGTATGATAAACCTAACACTTAGGTATATCCAACTTGCATGGAAACAGACACTGAAGCTCTAAATCCTAGTAACTACCTTTGTGACTTCATTGGGAAATAGGTTTTTTTTTTTTTATGATAGAGTTCCATAGGCTCAGGGATTTCCCCTTCCACCCTCACCATCCTCTCTGTCACACTGATTTTCCCTATATTATTACAATGGTATAGTCCTTCAGCAACAAGCACAAGTTAATCCTTGGACTGTTCAAATGTATAAATATTTTGCAGTTATAGACAATGGTAGAAAATCCAACATTCTATTATCAAGATATAGTTAACCATTTCACCAGGAGCCCATTGATTCAGGAATAGAGATGCATGCTGCAAAGTATATTCACACGTTGACATGCAAGTTTCCATTACACAATTCCTCAAGCTTAATACATGTGCATACATGTCTACTATACATCAGTTGTTCTCATGTTTTACAGAAAAGTTGCCTGATAACAGAGAGAACAAGCGATATTTGTCCTTCAGGGATTAGCTTACTTCACTGAGCAAAATGGTCTCTAGTTGGGACCATTTGGTTGAAAATGATAGCATTTCATTTATTTTAATGTCTGAGTAGTATTCCATAGAGTAGATGTACCACAGTTTTATATATTTATTTTTTGACAGACATTGGGGTTGTTCCCATGTCTTCACTATTGTAGATGTGATGCTGTAAATATAAGATTACAAGACACATTCCCATATGCGTATTTAACTTCCTTCATATATATTTCCTGAAGTTGGGTAATGGGGTCATAGAATAGATCAATTTTCATTTATCATAGCACTCTCCATACTGACTTTCATACTGGTTGTATTAATCTACACTCCCACAAAATGTGAAGTAGGGTTCCTTTCTCCCTATATCCATGCCACTTGGTGCCGTTGGTAGAATTCCAAATGTAGGCAAGTCTCACTGGAGTTAGGTAGTAGATTGTATTTTTATTTCCCTGATCGCTAGAGAGTCTGAGCATATTTTCTTATGTCTATTAGGCATTTGAATTTGTTCCTTTGAAAAATGCCTGCCCATTTCTTTACAGGATTGTTTTTGCTGTTCCTGAGTTTCAGAAACCCTTTGTAATGCTGAATATTAGTCCCCTATCTGTTGTATAATGTGCAAAGATTTTCTCCCATTCTGTTGGTTGCCTCTTCATGCTGTTGGTCATTTCCTTTTTTGTGCAGAAGCGTCTTGGTTTAATGTAGTCCCTTTTGTTTACTTTGGTGTTGATTGCCTGTTCTTCTGGTCACCTTTCTAACAAGTCTTTACCAGTGCCTATACCTTGTAGAGTGCTTCCTATTTCTTCTTCCAACAATTTGATAGTTTCTGAACGCAAATTCAAGTCCTTGGTCTATTTAGATGTGCTGTTTTCAAATATAAGATGACAAATGAGGGTATAGGTATAACTTCTGCAGGCTGCTAATCAAATGTCCCAACAGCATCTGTTGAAGAGACCAAGATTTTTCCCTGCATCATTTTCAGCTTTCTTGTCAAAGATTAGTTGGCCATACTAAAGATTGGCAATACTAAAGATTAGTTGGCCAAAGATTGTTGGCTCACTTCTGATGTTTCTATTCTGTTCCATCGATTTCTCTTTCTGTATCAGTACCAGACTATTTTGATGACCACTGTTCTGTAGTATGTCTTGAGGTCTGGATTTCTGATTCTTCTGTGATAGGGTGCAGCCATTGATGGCTCACACCCACTTGTCAGGTTAATTGACAGCACACAGAATGCAGAAACAGAGTTTCTTCACCCCACCCTTCCTACCTCCTCTCGCACCATTCAAGTTAAATGAAGGCACAAAAAGTGCACCCCACCCCTTCTGCCTTCTTACCATTCACAACTGACAGTATGAAAATTTCTCTGGAGTCTCCATACACCTGGTCCCTCCTGCCTCCTGCTTTGCTAGGTCAGGTTAGTTAACTATAGGAAAACTTTGGGCGCTGGTAACTCCCTGCCTGCCTGAAACTTTGTACTGCATGGCTCTCAATCTGGAGGATGAGAGTTTAAAAACCCCTGACTTCGGCAGCTCAGAGCAGTGGTTCCTTGAGTATAGTGGAAGCCACTGTCACCAAGCTTAGGAAATAAAGACTCCTCCTAACATCCTACTCTTTGGCCCAGTGTGATCTCTCTCACACTCTGCATACCTCCAGCTTTACTTTATTCTCCACGATAGTTCAATAGCTTTGGATTTTCATGGTCTCCTATGTTTCCACATGAACTTTTGGATCAACCTTTCTGTTTCAAAGAAGAAAATGGATTTTGGTTGGGATTGCATTGAATCTGTAATTCCTTAGGTAATATGGACACATTGTTGATGATTATCTTGCCATTCCAGGAACATGGCAAATTTCTCCAAATTTTAATGTATTATTCCATTTCTTTTTTAAATGCTTTGTTATTTTAATCAGTTCTTTCACATCTATGGTTAGGTTTATTCCAACTTATTTAAGATTCTACTCTGCTATATTTAAAGGGACTGTACTTACAAGCTCTTTCTTATGGAGTTATTTGTGTATACTAGTTCAATCAATGTGTTCATTTATTTTGTATCCTGCTACTTTGTCAAATTCTCTTAGGAGTGCCAACAGTCTCTTGACTCTCTTTTGGTTCTCCTATGTAGAGAATAATGTCATCTGTTAACAGAAATAATTTTAATCCCTTTTCTGATTTGAATTACTTTAATTTCTTTTTCTTGCCTGATAGTTCTAGCTATGACTTCCAATACTACGTTAAATAGCAGTGGTGGAAATGGATATACTTTTCTAGTTCCAGATTTTAGTTGAAAAGCTTCTAGGTTTTTCTGTTTAGTATGATGCTGCATGGGTTTTTCATAAACTGCTTTGATTGTGTTGTGGAATGTTGTTTTTATACCTATCTAGCTTAGAATTTTTAGCAAGAACGGGCCTGGCAGCGTGGCCTAGTGGCTGAAAGTCCTCACCTTGAATGTGCCGGGGGCCCATATGGATGCCGGTTCTAATCCCAGCAGCTCCACTTCCCATCCAGCTCCCTGCTTGTGGCCTGGGAAAGCAGTAGAGGATGGACCAAAGCCTTGGGACTCTGCATCCGTGCGGGAGACCTGGGAGAAGTTCCGGATCCTGGCTTCAGATCGGCACAGCACCAGCCCTTGCAGTCACTTGGGGAGTGAATCATTGGAAGGAAGCTCTTCCTCTCTGTCTCTCCTCCTCTGTATATCTGACTTTCCAATAAAAATAAAATAAATCTTTAAAAAAAAGAATTTTTAGTAAGAAGTAGTGTTGGATTTTTATCAAATGCCTTCTCTGCATCTAGTGCAATAATCATATGGTATTTATTTTCCAGTTTGTTGATGTGATGTATCACACTGAATGATTGTCATGTGTTACACCATCTGCATGCCGGGGATAAACCTTACCTGGTCTGGGTGAATGATCTATCTGATGTTTTACTAGATTGTTTGCTCTAGTTTGTTGAGGATTTCTGAATCTATGTTCATGAGGGATATCAGTCTATAGTTCTCCTTCCCTGTTGTGTCTCTTTCTAGTTTGGTATTAAAGTGATGTTGGCTTCAAAGAAGCAGTTTGGAAGGACTGCCTTCATTATTTATTGTTTTTGAATAGCTTGTAGAGGAACAAGTTGAGTTCCTGAAATGTCTGGTGTAACTCAACAGTGCAGCCATCTGGACTGGAGTTTTATTCGTTGGAAAGGATTTAACCACTGATTCAACCTCCATCCTGGTTATTGGCCTGTTTATATTTTCTATATCCTCATGATTCAATTTTGGCAAATCACGTATACAGAAATCTATCCATTCCTTTTAGGGCTTCTGATTTGTTAATGTATAGTGGCTTTTAATAGTTCCTTCACTGTCTGTTTCTAATGATTTGTATCGTGTCTACGGCCATCCCATCCTGAATGTGCCTGATCTCATCTAATGATTTGTACCTTCACTTATTGATTATGTCACTAATGGGGAATATATTTTATTGATTTCCTCAAAGACCCAGCTATTCGATTCATTGATCTTACGTGCTGTAGATTCTTACTGCTTAGGGCTGGTTTTTAAGCTATGTTGCCCACAGGTCTACAGGTCAACTTTACTGATCTTGTTCAGTACCCATATCTTTGTTTGCAGTTTGTGCCACTCCCTCCATTGAGTTTCAGCCCTGGGCCCTCACGCTAGGCTTCCACCACAGTCTCCACAGCCTCACTTCCCGGTTTACCACTCTCCACCCCCTGTAATCTTATGCTGTGGATGCACTGTTGCCTGCTCAGCCTTTCCCCCACTCTCGGTCCCTGAAGTAACCGGGATCAGGAAGACATCAACCGTCCTAGATTACAGGGTTATCAGTGGTGCCTGTCACACAGATGTTTTTCTCCATGTTTTTGCTGGAACATGCCTACCATTATGTCTGGGGGCTACCTGGACCTACTTTGGATGGAATCTTTAGGATGCCAAGTCGGTACTGATTTTCCCATGGAGCCTTTGCAATGCATTGAGCCAGAAGTGAATTTCTCTCCTGGTTTAGCACATGTGCAGCTCTCCATTGTCCCTCAACACTTGCTATGGGCTTTGCTTCAGCACACACAATAGCACCCAATGTGTCACTGATATGAAGGTCTGGGTTGTGAAATCTACCCTGTTCCGGAACTTTGCAGCTTGGGTTTTGTCACTCTGCTTCTGCTTGTGGTCAGACTAAATGAAATCAACAGGATGAGCAGTTCTATGACTGGGTTCACCTCCCAAGTTCCTCGTGAACGCCCCTTCCCACCTGGCTGCTAGCAAAGCTCTGATCACCAGTTGCTGCTGGAGTATCTGCTCACTGCAACACTGCTCTGCTGTCTCTCTTGCTTCCCTGTGTCCAGGCATCTCCAGCTGTCCCTCTGCCATAGGCCTGTCCTCTCCTAATTCCCAGGATCAGCCTTCTACTTCACCTCAGCTAATCCTTCTCTGTATGTTGAAATCTGTGCTCCTCCATATTCTACCATCTTTGCTCTCCTGGAAATAGGTCTCTAATATAATTAGAATGTGATCCTACTGGATTAGATTGGATTAATTCCAACACAATGGCTATTCTGGTAGGAAGACAGGACACAGAAACAGACATGCACAGAGAGGAGACAGGAAAATCCCTTGAAAAAAACTAGGGAAAGGCTGGAGTAATACCCTTATAAGAACAGGCTGCAATCCCCAGAACCTGGGAAAGATGCAAAGCACAGATGTTCTCTGAGAGCCAAACAGCAACCAACTCTGAAGACAAGCTAGTACAAGCTGCTGGCCTCAAGACTGTGAGGGAGCAATTGGTTTAAGCCACTCAGCTAATAATGATAGAATCTCTAAGAAACAAATTCAGACAGATGTAAATTACATCACCCATTGAGTATGTGGTGGAAGCCAGCTTCAACCAAATCTGACTCCAGAGCTTACGCTGTAAATTAGAGGTGCTATTTTTATAATCACATCCCTTATCTCATTTTATATTTACTGTACATCATGAAGTAAGCATTGAGGGTTGTATTTCACAGACAATGTGGTAGCTTGCTACTCAGTGGCAACACCCACATTTGAACCCATATAAAGCCATTCCCAAGTAATTTCCATTCAATTACAACTCATATTGGGTAATAATTTCCCTAGATAATTAAACTTAGATAGAGTATCTTGGTTGACTCTTGATTTCTGCAGTAAATATCCTCTAATCTTCATGGACATGCATTTCTCAGGGAGAGAAAGAGCAGGGGTGGTTGCAAATTGAGTCTTATATTTGGCTATTATCTATCACCTCTGTAAATTCTCCTTGCTTAGTATCCTAAAGTTATGGCGACTCTTTATTATATGATTTCAAGGAAATGAATTCCAAGTGTTGACGTTCTATGAAAACATTGCCACGGTGACTACTGAAACATCAAAATTACATGTTTTATCTGTCAAAACTCCTTAAATATCCACAGCAGCTAATACCCCTTTGCCAAATTGAAAGAAGTTTGCAATTTAAGACTATGGATATCATACCTGGTCCCTTTAACTATCCCACAGGGAAGAACTATACCAGAGGCAACCAAATCTTAAGGACAGAAACAGAATACTGTTCACTAAATGTGTGTGCATGCACAAACACCCACACCCTGCTTTGATGTAACAGTATTTGGTCCTATGATTTGCTTTGGAAACTAGCGTTCTTACTTGCATGTCACAAGGAGAGATTTAGAATGCACTGCACTAGGGACTGCCACCTTGTTTTTCTGCTGTTGCCAAGGAAATAAGAGAGCACTGTTTCCAAATAGCTAAGACCCACTGACATGCTGGTAAGCTCAGCCAAGATCACCTAAGCGTCAGCCAATCCATGTACATGCAAAAGGGAGAAATGCTTATTATTTTAGATCAGTGACATTTTACAGCTGATAATTATATATGATTAGAATTCCTTGATACAACACAGGACTTTTTCACATTATCCTTTTCAGGGAAATTAATCTGATATTTAAAGCTATTCCCAGTCTCTAAACATTATTCTCCTTCCTGGGCTTATGAATAATCTTGGGAAGCAGCGTATTTCCATGTGCTGCATAGTTTTTAGTTTATTGTGTCTCCATTTTCCACAATGCCCATGTAAATGGCCATGTAAATCCATTGGAAAACAGAAGGTGAATCTAGCATACAGCACCAGCAAAATCACATAAGACCAAGAATCCTACACAACCACCTAGTTTATAAGAGAAGCTCATGCTAAGTTAAGGAAACTGCTGTCTTCTGGTAAACTGCTCAAGGAGCACTGTTCTCTCAATTGCTCACTATCTGTTAAATTTGTGAAAAACAGCATTGTGTACATGATATGCTTCAAAATCCATGTTAGATAAGTAGCTGTATGAAATTATATTAATTTCATATATTATATATAGGTAAAGAAAGGATTTTTAAAAGAATCACTTCTCGTCTTCAAACTTCTCTAACATGGCTTTCAAGATCTTGCTACGTCTACCAATCAGCATGGTTTACCAAAGTAAGGAAGGGCAGCAAGTTCTAGACCTTTCATCAGGAATCTGCCTCTCATGCAACATTATATTTTTATACAATAAAAATTTCTAGGTCAGAAATTCTAAATTCTCTTACGTTGTTTTTCCCCAAACTTAGCAGTTATGTAAGCAGCTGTCAAGAGTATTGTCAATGGCAAATTCCAATGATTAAAATGAACACTCTAATATTTCACACAAAAACAGATGAAATACAAGAACCAGAGGTTATTATATTACAAGAGTGGCAGTACATGTAGTACAAAACCTTGCTCCAAAAACACTTAACAAATAACCAAAAGGAGATAGTCTGAGAGTTCACGTTCCTACTCAAAGGAATGATAAGGATATAGAATTTGAAGTCTGGTTAATACAGTAAACACAATTACAACAAAAGCCACTTTGCCTGTCTCTAAATAAGAGCAATAAACTTTCTGTCATGTATTGAAAATACCATGTTGTTAAAACATCTCATAAAATGCAAGTTATGCGTATAACAGAAAGTTCCTTTGCCACAATGTAGCTCAGATTCCTGAGATATTGGGCACTTTGCTCCCCCCTCAAGGGCTGCAAGAAAGAGCTGAGCAGCATTAGCATTCCAGATGGGAAAACTCACATGAGTTTTGAAATGGACTTCTTCGCCTTCTCATAGACCCAAGCTGACTTTCCAGGAATTCTGACTCACTGGAGGTTGAGAGGAGCTCATGGACTTGCAGTTGGAAGCGGTTTAGAGGCAGAAAGTCTACAAACAAGCTTCTCTCCCAGACACCACCAGATGATGTAATCACAGATGCTTTTTCTGTATTTTGTTTCTGTGTTTTATTCATGCAACTGAAGAGTTAGTCACCAAAATATTTGAAAGGAAATAATTTTATAAAGATCACCAGGCTGCTTTGTGGCACAGAGAGGTAAACCGTCAACTGTGATCTATGATACCTGCATTTCGTATTAGAGCATCTGCCGACCTTCTCACAGCTTCACTTCCCATTCAGCTTCCTTTTTGTGAGGATAACAAGTTGGGCCCCAAATGTATAGGCCATTGCCACCTATGCAAGACCCAGAGCAGGTTCATGACTCCCACTTTTGTCATGGCCCAGCAGTCCCAGCCTCTATGATTATAACGGGAAATTAACCACTAATGGACAATCTGGGGGGGGGGGGCGGGGGGAGAGAGAGAGAGATTGATTCTGCCTTGTAAAAAAATTTCTAAAAAGTTAAATGAGATAGATCTAGACCTATTTAGAACTTCTTACAGTGAAAGCAGGAGAGGTAACAAAATAAAATTAAGAATAAATTAGGATATCATTGTTGCTAATATGCAACAAAATCTCCATTGTTTTTAAGATCTTATTTTTTTCTTTGAAGACATGCTTTCCTGCTCTTCATCACCTCACTGTTTCCTTCACTATGACGTCTCCTTCTCAGACACCAGCAAGCAGTTCTGGAAATCCACATTTGGAAAGACAAATGATAGCTTGCAAGCCACAAAAGAAGCTCTCAATGCAATGCTCCAGCGGACACTACTTCCAGCTATGCACCTGACCCTGTGTCTCCTATGGAAAGAACTGGGCATTCGGTGCATACACATTTGTTATGGTGATCTCTTCCCACTGGATGCATCCTTTGATCATCATGTGGTGTCCTTCTTCATCTCTTTTAATGCTTTTCACATCAAAATTTTTATAGCATCTGATGTAACAATGGATACAGCCACTCATTTTTCCTTACCATTAGTTTGTAGTATCTTTTTCCATCCTCTCACTTTCAGTTTCCACTGATCTTTGTTGATGAAATGTGTCTTCTACAGGCAACAGATAAATAGGTTTTGTTCTTTGATCCAATCCACTAATCTACGATAATTAGTTGATGCGTTTAAGTCATTTACATTCAGGGTTAATATGGATAGGTGGTAATTTGGTCCTGCCATTTTAGCAATGAATTGTTCTTTGATTTAATCTTCTGTTGGACATTTATTGGGAAGCTCTCCACATTTGCACTTGGTTTTGGTAGTCACTTTTCCTTTTCATGTGAAGAGAATATCTTTATCATTTGTAGGGCAGGATTGGAAGAGGTAAATTCTTTATGTTTTTCTTTACTGTGGAAGAATTTTATTTCATTTTCAAAAACAAAGGAGAGCTTTGCTGGGTACATTATTCTGGGCTGAAAACTTTTTGCTTTTAGTATCTGGAATATGTCACTCCATTCTCCTCTGTCCTGTAGAGTTTCCTCTGAGAGGTCAGCTGTGAGTCTGATTGCCATTTCTCTATAGGCCAGTTGATTTTTTCACATGCACATTGAAGGATCTTTTCCTTATGTTCACCTGAAGAGAGCCTGATTATGACATGTCACAGTGAAGATCATTTTTGGTCAACCCGGTTAAGAGTTCTGTGCCTCTCCTGTACTGATTTCCAGTTCTTTCTCCGTATTAGGGAACTTTTCATTTGTTATTTCATTGGATACAGCTTTAAAGCCAGCTTCTCTTTTTGTGAACCTTCTGGAACTCTTGTAACTCATATTTGGCCTCTGAACCATGTGTCTTAATTCTTGAATACTTTTTTAGTGTGACCCAACTCTACTTCCAGCTTCTTGATTCTTTCTACATTGTAACAAGAAGTATCTTTCAATTCTGAGATTCTTTCTTCTGCCTCCTTCATTCCATTATTGAGACTTTCCACTGAATTTTTAATTTGCTCTGTTGTGTACTTAATTTATAATATTTTGGTTTGTGTTTTTTTCAGTGTTGCTATTTCCTGCATGACATATTCCTTAAATTCCTTGAACTCCTGAATGTACTGCTCATTGTTGTTAAGAAGCTATATAATGAGTTTTATGAACTCTGTATCCCCCATTTTCTCAATGTACTGCTAAGTCTGAGGGTGGTAAAGGCTTTTCTTCCTTTGCAGGGGAGTCTTCTGTAATAGTCATTGTGCCTTTGTCTCTTTTTTTGCTCTCGGTCATTGCAATTCTGGTTAGCATGTTCTTCTCCTTAGTGCTAGTTTCTAAGCTGTGTTATCCACAGTTCTACAGGTCATTTTATTTGTTGGGTTTGGTATCCAGTTATTTTAGTCACTTGTGCCATCCCTCTATTAGGTTTCAGGCCTAGGCTCTTGTGCTAGGCTTCCATGACAAACTCCTTTGTAGCCCCTGCTCCTGGCCCACCACTCTCCATCTCCTGTGATCCTATGCTGTGACACACCATTGTCTACATAGCCTTTCTCCCTCTTCCAGTTCAAGCAGTGCCCCAGATTAGGGTGACACCAGCTGTCCTAAATAACGGGGTTTCCAGTAGTGCTGATCTTGCCAGCACCTTCCGGCCATTGTATCTGGGGGCTACCTGGACCTGTCTTTGGTGGAACCTGTAGAATGCCATGTCCAAACTGTGTTCATTAAGAAACCAGTGCAATGCACTGAGCTGGAAGTAACTTTGCTCCTAGATTAGCACTTGTGCAGCTCACTGTTGTCCCTCCAGTCCCACAGCTTCTGGTCACATAAAAATGGCACCTGATTGTTCCTGTCTTAGTGCATGCATAGCTTACTACTGCTCCTCCAATCCCCTCAGCCCTTGCTCCCCTGCATAAAATGGTGCTTGATGTGACAGTGGTGAAGCTCTGGAATGCTGGCTGTCAGAACTGGGGACCGCACAGACAACCTGTGTGTGAAACCTGCAAGATACAAAGTTGGCACTGCTTTCCCTGTGTGATCAGTACTGCGCGCTGAGCTAGAAACAAGCCTGCTTGCAAGCCATCCCTTCAAATCCATACTCTCTGCCTCACAACACAAAATGGAGCCTGATGCAGGCTCTGAGCCTGATGCAGGCTCTGAGCCTGGTGGGGGTCTGAGTTATGAGATCCACCATATTCCTGCACTGCCACTTGGAGCCCACCACTACTACTTTGCTCGTGGTTGGATCAAACAAATCAGCAGGATGGGGAGTGATTTGCCTGCATTTGCCTCCCGAGCTCCTGGTGAACACTCTTTCCCACCAGGCTGCCACTTGAGCTCTGGTTGCCACTGGATCTCAGATCACTGCTTGCTAACTGTTGCTGGGTTGTCTACTTACTGCAACATCACTCCACTATTGCCATCGCCACTGCTTTCCTGTGTCCAGGGGTCTCCAGGCACCCGTCTGGCTGTTGGCCTGATCTCTACCTTTTCCTGGAATTTGCCCCTTGTGTTTCACCCTGGCTAAGGATTCTCCATCATTGCAAACCTGTCTGCTCCTTATACCACCATCTTGCTTCCACCTAGTAACTTACCTCTTAACAACAAAACAACAGAAGTAAAGTAATGCTTGTTGGATGAACAATGTATTCTTTGCTAAATAACTCATAAATATCTCACTAGAAACACATAATATGTAGTTGATGAGGTGGAAGTCATCGGTTACCAATATCTAATCCCAAGTGTGTTGGCAAAAGCCTACATCTTCAGTGACTTAAAAGTATATTAATAAATGGGTCCTCTTTTTTGTTATTCAAGTTGATGTGATGAATGGGTTCTCTGTATTCTGAGGCTGTCCTCAGACAATTCCACATCAATCTGTGTCAGACTAAACTGTGACTTAGATCAGAACTAATACGTACAGTGTAAAAAAAGACCTTCCCAGCATCTGTTCGTAATGGTTCAAAGACCTGCCTTCAGAGACAGATTTTATCCATTTGAGAATGCACAGGTACTTGCAACATTTCTAAGTACAACTGCTGCCCACTTTGGCACCAAGGTCTGCTGGGTCTGCTCCTAATGAGCTTGAGTTTGATGACCATAAAACATTTCCTCATCAGTGCCTGAGGACTTGGACATCGCCATGATTGCTGGTAGAAAAATGTAACTCTTGGGCTTCACGTTACTTGAAAAATAATTTTCTTGGACTCTGAAGCCATTTGGCATGCTGTATCCTCCCTGCAATGACTCTAACTATAGGGAAAGATGTTCACTATTTCTCCTTGTGACATTTTGCTATCTGTCTTAGCTTAAGCGCAGATGACAGTTACAATCAATTACAGGAGTGGGAAATAGGGAAGAAAGAGAATCTAGAGAAGAGTTCTCAGTCTAGTCACAGTGGTAAACAGTGTGGACACCAGCACACTGAAGACCCTCTGAGGAACTGTGTAAAATGAGCTCCACAATTTTTCATTTAATGAGCATTAGATGAAAGTGTTTATCTGCTACTTTCTTTCAATTATTAATTAAGGGGTTCTTCTTCGAAGTAAGGATTCTCGGAACAGATACTTATTAATCTTCAAGATGACAGCAGCAATCATGTTAGATACCATTATTATTATCGCCAACAACACCCATTACTAACTCAGTTCCAACCGCTCTGCAAATAATTATATTTACCAGCTTACATTAGGTCTTCTTGTAGATATTTGACTAAACTTTCAGGTGTATCTAGGGATGCTTCTGCTAAGAATCACACTTAAGTCATTAGCATACATTAATAATAATATTCTGTACAATGCGGTTGGGTCTCACAAAATCAACTGAAACCTAAATAAAAGAAAGAAGGCTGTAGAAGAGAAAGTTCTTACTACCAAAACACTCTAGTGGGGATTTGTTTCCCCTTCAGACTCAGACAAGAACATCTTGAATTGTTGGGTCTTGAGCTTCCTAGAATTTTGGCTGCAAGGTCCCATCATCAACTCTCCTGACAGCCAGAACTTCAAACTCTAACCAGAAATGTTCTTCATTCTCCTTGGGTCTCCAGACTGCTACTCTCAACTGTAGAACTTGTAAGTGCTCAGCCTCCAGAGTCACATGAACAAATCCCAAGGACATGTGTGTGTGTGTGTGTGTGTGTATGTGTAGTATGTGTGTGTTGGTTCTGTTTCTCTGTAGAATCCTGAGTAATACAGGCTTTATGCCCACCCTACAAAACTAGCAATATATGCCCATTTTATGCAATATAAAAGTTAGGCAATAACACAACTAGTAGGAAATAACTACTTGATTTCCAAAGTCATCTCTGATATAATAGAAAAATCATTTATAAGCATTGGTTCTTGCACATGGGGAGGAATGAAAAATCAAATATATGTCCAAATGTGTTTCATAAATGCCAGATTAAATAAGGCAAGCTTTCTTATTCTGAATTTCTAGGGTCTTTGATATAAGACTTCATCTAGTTCTTCTCCCAAGAAGTGATATGTGTTATTTCTCAAACATATTTCATAGTATAAAATTCCCTCATGGACTATTAATATGCCATAGTATTAGAATTCATTAAATTAAAAAATTGACCAGTCTTCAATATTTATAGTCTCTAATCATGCCTGTTGAGTGGTACTTACTTGAAGGGAAATCTAGTCAACAGGAAAAGAGGAAAGCATTGTAATATGGTAAAACACTGTTTACGTTAGGAAGCTTAGTTCACAGGAAACATCGAGAAACACAGGCAAGAAAACAGGAAAAGACGTAAGAAACTTTGAATACCGTCATGCACAATGGAATGAACAGATTTAAGGGTCAACTAAGTAGAATTAATGGTCCTGGTAAGATTAGGTTCCACAAGAGTTCTCCAACAATGCTTTTCAAGTTTTAAATAAAACCATTGAAAAATTAGCAAACCTAGCAAATAGAAATAGAACCACAGATTGCTAGGTTTGTCAAAAAATTGTACAGAAGGAAAGATTGAGATAAGTTTGCACATAAAGGCAGAACCTCAAGGTAGCCCTGAGTTATAGAGAAGGGAGATTTTATTAACCTGCAAGACATGAACGACTGAGATATTGCAGATCTGTTGGCTTCTGCCAAGACAAAATCAGAGTTCACGTACATAACTACTTTCACAAATCTTCAACTATCTCACTAGCGAGCTTTACGGCATGGGGAAAAGCAACCAGATGTTATAGTCTACAGATTCTCTTCCTGGAGCTCCTGCAGGTTTCTTAGATCGACTGATTGGCTTTGGATCGGCACAGCTCTGGCTGTTGCACAAACTTGGGAAGTGAATCATCAGAGAGAAGATCTTCCTCTCTCTCTCCTCCTCCTCTCTGTATATGACTTTGCAATAAAAAATAAATCTTTCAAAAACAGAAAAAAGATGAACTTATTATCCTCCCTTCAATTGATAAATTTCAGGATTAAAGATCATATTGTACCACTACTGACCAGATCTGAAGTGTCAACCAGGTCACCAATTAGCTGAAACAGTAAAGATGATACCGAAATTCTCTTGTGGCAAATTCTATAATAAACCTTTACCAGGAAAAGTTCAAGGGTCTGTGGACATCTGTGTAAAATGAAGGGACATGAGCAACCTCTGACATCATGGATCACATACAAGATGTGAGATGCCAAGTCTAAATTCATTCACAAGGGAGACCACAGGGATATCCACGATACCACACAAAACAACCTTCTACTATACAGGATTCATCCACCTCAACCTCAGCTTGTTTCATCACTGGAATCTTCACCAAGGGTACAGAGCTCCTCAAGCCCTGACTGTCACTCACTTTCTAGTCCACTACAGTCCCACTCGTCCTCTCACAATACCCCCATCCAGCGCATCTTAAAACTAAGTGAGGAACACTGAATCGTTCAGGATCTCAGGGCCCTAAGTAAAGCTGCTATCTTACTTCATTCTAGTACTCCAAATCCTCTTACCACCTTAGCTCAGATACTTCAATGCACAATTTGGCTCCTACTCCTCAACCTGAAACATGCTTTTATTGTGTAACTTTACACCCAAAATCCCAGCATCTGTTGAATGGATTGATCTATCCTCAAATATGGCTTAACAGTATTCCTGGATAGTCTTCTCAATGCCATAGAGACAGCCCTCATTTGGTTTGGTAATATCCCCCAGTAAGAAACACAGAATTCAAATTAAAAATGAAGACCATTTTACAATGTCTATAATCACCTTACCTGGAGTCCCTCTTTAGAAGACTAGAATTAAAAACACCACTCAAGCCTAAAATATTTTAGGAAATGAGCATACAAAAGTTCCCAACCAAAGCCTAGTTCTCTCTACAGAAAACAGCCTACCAGTGATGAATCCCATCCCAAGAATCATGCTCTCCTGCTGAAGCAAAATTAAGCTGTACTACATGTCAGGCTATCACAGATACACAGTTTAAGGGCTTCCTGAGAATGGTAGCTTTCTGTAGGATCTGGGGTCAAAGATCAAGTTTGAGCCAAACCTCAGCATCAGAACATAAAAGACCCTCCTGTAACCAACTTGAATGGACAGGAAAACAAAACAAAACAAAAAAAGACTTCGAAAATGTGAGACGCCTTCTAACAATAGATCCTGCAGTAGGAATGCTTAATCCAGACAAGTCCTTCACTCTCTTTTTGCTGAAAGATAAGCACACATTCACAACCAGTGGCCCATTTTTTTTTAAACAGCTAAACTCAATGGCTATAGTATGCATGGCCTAGGTAGTTCATTGAAGTTGATGCTACCACTCTATTGGTACAGAAAACACACACATTTTTGGGTAATCTTCAAGTTCAAACTCTATATCAAGTATAATGGCTATGGAGATTAAAGAGCACTAGTGGCGAAGAAGACAATGCTGTAATGAATACCAGACTCAGATTCACTTAGCTCTGAGTGTGCTGTGTCCTCAACCTAGTTTCCCTTTAGCCAGCTAAAGATGCTGAAAAGCTAGCTCAGTCGTATGTACAAACAACAGAGCAGATATAAAACACAGATTTTATTTGAAAGGTAAAATTAAGAGCCAGGATAGTGACCAGTTCACTGAAGGCAGTTTAAGAAGCCAGGGGTTAGAAAGGCAGGATATTTCATAGTAGATATTGAAGTTGTGGAGCCCCCGGTGTTACAAACACCTAAGCTCAGAAAGCTGAACTCAGTACGTTAACTAAAGCCTTATAACTGGGGGAAGGACAAAGAGTTGAAATGTATATAGATTTCAAATACACTTTGCTAATGCTAAACACACATATGTACACCCAAACATACGGGATTTAAAAAGAGGCCTGCAGATTGTCAAAGAACTGCCCCTACAAACATGGCCCAGAGACTGACTCTCCTCCACACCATTCTGGAACCTCTGGAGGTGGTATCCATCTACTGCAAGGAACAGCAAATGGGGAACAGACATCAGAGGAAACGCACAGGGAGATAGGATAGCAAACAGGGCAGCTAGTCAGGAAGTTTCAGAGTGATTCTCAATATCCCAGCTTCTGCTGGCTGCTGGAGATTCCTACTATATCACATGAGCTAGAAACCATGAGGAAGACTTCAAATAATAGAATCACATTACCAAAGCCTTCAACAGAAACTTAAGCAAGAATGTGTGTCTCTATTCATTTGGAAAAAAGAGGCGTAATTCAGACAGTCTCTTTTGTAGGAAGAGGACAAGGACTACACTATCCAATGGGGAGTAACTCAATCCTCTCCCCTCTAAACTTCATCATAGTAGCAACGGCAAACCATCTCCCACACTCAATTATACAAACAAGACTTTAACAATATGCCCTTAGCAGATGACTACCAGTCTTCATGGATATTTTAGGGTGGATAAAAGCCTTTCCAATCTGAACAGAAAATACATAAGCATCCAAATTCTTCTAATATAAGTAACTGGCTGTTAGACTCCAAAGGTTCTAAGAAATTCAGTAAATAGTCACAACTGAAGACTATGTTATGAACTCTATGCTTCTAAAAACCTCCAATCCCCAAAGTTGAAAGAGACAACAATTATCTTCAAAGGACTTAGGACGAACTATACCAAAAGACTCCAGAACTCTGCTTTAGGCTACTCCATGTTACTCCTCTTACAGCAAGAAGGGTGTTGAAGGCTGCCCTAGACCCCTTGAGAGGTTACCTAGGAGGCCCTTCCTCACCTCTCACAAGCTATTTGATTCAGATAAACAAAATAAAATATATTATCCATTTAGGGCAGGTGCAGAAAGCTCTAACAGAACAGGACAATTTTCTCCTGGTACCAAATGACCAAAAGCATGGGCAATCAACTCCACCTAGAGGTTTAGTTTTGTGCAAAGCAGAGTTAGGGAGCCCTTATGACTAATCAAAGCCTAAACACAATGGCACTTATCAAGCCTGACTTTTCACTCCTGCTATACTTACAAGGAGCTTGTAGCTTGGAACATCTGTCAAGGATCAAAACTCTGGGGGCCCGCCACGGAGGCCAAGCAGCTAAAGTCCTCACACTGAATGTGCCGGGATCTCACATGGACACCGGTTCTAATCCTGACAGCCCTACTTCCCATCCAGCTCCCTGCTTGTGGCCTGGGAAAGAAGTAGGACAGCCCAAGGTCTTGGGACCCTGCACCCTCATGGAAGACCCAGAAGAGCTCCTGGCTCCTGGCTTTGGATTGGTGCAGCTCTAGCTGTTGTGGTCACTGGGGAGTGAACCATAGGACAGAAGATCTTCCTCCCTGTCTTTCCTCCTCCACCTCCTCCCTCTCTCTCTCTCTTTCTCTCTGACTTTGCAATAGATATATATATATAGAGAGAGAGAGAGAGATAGATATACATATGTATATATATATGACTTTGCAATAAAAATATTTAACAACAACAAAAAAAAGAATCAAAACTCTGTCCTCGACTCTTCACAGACATACCTAGAGGGTAATTCTACCTACTCTCCTGTGCCATTGGGGACCTCAAGTTTATCTTTAAAAGTATAAAAGATAAGCTACATATTAGCTTTTGCTGTCAACTCTCACTGAAGAAACATTAACACTGCTGCCATTTCCCAGCTGATGGGCCTTCCCCAGTTCTTCCGTCTCTGGCAGGAAACTGCCTGACAAGCTTGTCCACTGTTACAGCGAGAAACACAAATAAAAGAAAAAAATTAAAAAACATAAAAGGAGAGAAAGAAAAGAAGGAAGGAAGGAAGAAAAAGAGGGAGGGATGGAGAGAAAGAAAATGACGGAACAATAACCTACTACATACTAAGAAGTCCCTTTCGGAAACATGTCCTCCACCTGAGGTGTTTAGCTCAACGTGCTAAGCAGGCCCTAAATCAATTAAATTCTTTAGATTGCCTAACTAAAGTGATAATGGACACTGACAATTGGGTAATAGAAAAATTTTAGGAATTTGCTCTTGCCAGAACGAGCAGGAAAATGTCCACAGCACACAGATTTGCTCTCACTATTCTATCCAAATGACGTCTTTCAGATGGCTTTCACAAAGCACCATGTTATGCTGGGCTTCGGGGTCAATCATCGGATTTCCCTTTCACCAGTGCCACAAGAACACTGAAGTTCTTAACAGCCCTTACAAGGAACCTAGAGCAGAGAAGCCCAATAAAGGTATGGTTAATCTCTCTACCTGTAGACCTTCACAAGGACTGATCAGCAACGTAGTGACAGTTTTCCAAGTCTAAATCATTACTTTTGACCTGTATCACTTTACCATAAAGATTAGCTACCTTTTTTTTGCATGTTCTGTGAAATAAGGCTCCAGCTCCAAAGCCTCAACAAAAATCCAGGTCATCCTCACCGAACAGGCCAGTACTTCTGCAGATAGCTATTGTCCTCTTCGATTGTTCTATGTAACCAGCCCTTGGCTTTAGCCTCCATCTTTGTCCTTACTCATCTGATTCAGCACCAGGGACAGAAACTCAGTTTTCAGATCTGAACAATCTAGACCTAGATCACTTACCGATAGAACATGGTAGAGTGTGTGCAGTGGTTATCAGAACATGCTGTTATTCACATTGACAATAGGCTACTGGAAGATATCAAGACAAGTTACCATCAACCCAAGTGGCTCTACTATTTTGTTAAGGAAATACCTGAGCTTCCACTACCTGGGAAGCAGCAGAATGTACTCTGTCTTCTTTGAATGCATCTTAGGCTTGGTCCTTATGGGCCTACACAAACTTCCCATAGCGTTCAAGTTTGTCTTTTTCAGAACTCAAGAGCTTCATGAAAAAATTACAGTCATGCAGGAATACCAGCCATTATCAATGATTTGAAGTCAACCTCTCTCTCCAAAAATAGAGCCTCCAGATCACATAGCAAGTTATTTTCATTCTCTGGCTGCCCATGCATGATGCTCCGGCACAAGTATGAAGAAATTACAGAAGATGGACTGTCCTTCCTTGATCCCCCTTAAATATTATGACTGACCACACTGACATACCTATTCCCCTCATACTCTAACATCAGGACACTTCTTAGTTTTCCACAAAAGGGTAAGGACATGGATAATGCTCAGGCTCAACCTTACACTCTGCCCCTTAAAAATATCATAATTAGAGTTTGCTGTGGATATCACTCACTATGCCTCCAGATCTTAAGGATGGATCCAAACCTTGTTGAAGGTAGTTCTCCCTTAACTATTCCCATAGTCCATTCTTCCATGCGTAGTTTTGTGTTGTATGCAAATACAGTTTGTTTTCTTTCTATACCTTTACCTACTCCTTGATCTGAAATTGCTTGTGTCAAAGTTAAGAACCTGGACCAAACCACTTCACAGCAAAAGGAGATTTTTCCACGAAAGTGAAATGATACCAGTGCCACAATTCAAAATAAACATTGAGTCTGGTTTAAACTTTTGCCAGAGAATAAAACTGAGAAATGTCTATATTGTGAAGAAAAGGAGTGGGAGAAAGGAGAGATAACAGAGGAGGTCAGAAGAAACCAATCACTGGAGGGAAAGGAGGGAAACCACACTGACAGCATTTTTCTCCAGATCCCATTTGGAAGCCTCAATTCCTAAGGCAGGATACATTTCTATTGGGCCTGTGACCTCATTTTGAAACTTCTCACAGGCATCTTTTTAATAGAAGCACCTTAAAATATAATTTCTAAAATATTCCACTGCCAGGTAAGCGGAAATGTCTTTGTTAGCAGGGGACTGACAAAATGACAGTGCAATCTAATCACATTACTGTGATACCACATTATTGGAGAGTCCTGTCCCTGACTCAGGATGCCAATAACCAAAATCAGCCCAGTCCTAGGTAACACCCATTTACTAAATGTTGACTGTTCTAATGTTGGTACATCTCTGAGGATCAGAGGTTTATTTCAAGTATCAAAACATTGCATGGGCACAGATGATCACAGAAATTGATAAAAATACGAGTATTGCGCTTTGCCTAGGATTACCTATGTTTTGCTCCAAACAAATGTGTTGTATACAAATCATCTCCAAGAGTACAGCCTAGCTTAACAGTTTAAAGTAAGAAAAAGTACAAAAATTGTAATCATATTACAAGAATCCCCAATTCAAAAACCATCCATAAACACCAACCAAAGCACTTGTAATTCGTTCCCGTTATATGCATATTACACTCATATTAAAGTAAGTGTATTTACTGGGAAAGATAAAGATTTGTACCTTAGTGTCATTTCTATTGCATTCGTGTTTCCCATACCGAGTTCCTGACAGGATTCCTAGAGCTTTCTTTCTGTAACACATTGGTGAGTGCAAAGTTGGTGACACAGCATGAAGTTTTTGCTAACTCATTTCACCAAGGAACTCTCATTCCTTCCTACCGTCAAGTTGTATCTGTTAAAATATGAAGGAATACCCGATTATATTTCTTACAGTCCTAGTTTGGGAAATGATCTGACATCAGGCTTCAAGATGACAAAATGAGAGAGAGGCAAGTTGAAGTAAGAGATGGATGAAGAGGAAGCAAAGGAACATGAACACAACCAGAGGCAGATTGGAGAAGGGCAAAGGTATGACATTTTAGTGGTGGGCCAGAATGTGAAGGCATAAACCAGAGAGACTGGTAGTGGGTAAAGGGTTGGACATGGGGACAGAAGGCAAGTGTAAGGAAAAATAGGTCTGTGTCCTGCACAGTCTTGCAATGGCAGACAGTTTTCTTACAGGAGACAAAGCCCACCATAGACAAACACTTTCACATTGTTATGAGCTCAGTGGTCTGAATCACAAAGCACAACCACCAGTCTGACTGGACGGGCTCTATCAGGAAAGCAGGTAATATAAAAGGTGATGTTCTTGACCTTTCATTTGTTTACAGGATATGAAGCCAGTCCTTGTGAGATAAAGCAACTGTGAATCTGAGTGTTGGACTGCTTTTCAGGCGAATGAGGATGAGGCCCTGGCCCCAAACCGTCTTTAAGAGTGTGATCACCTGGTCTCTCCAAGGGTCTACCACTCTGTGTCCTGCTATGTTCCCAATTCTAAACATGCCAAAAACTTCTTTCTTGAAACAACTCATTTGTGGATTTATTTTCATTATGAATTGTTATCCTCTCCGTGAGGACTGGCATATTCATGATTTACTGCATGACCTTTCCTTATGCCTCGTAAGCATGTGACTTTTCCTCCCAACACCACCACTAAGGATTCTTTTTTGGTTTTCTGTACATAATTGCTTAAGCTTTGCTTTAACCAAAATTTAATTTTCTATTTTAGCATCATTCAGTTGGCAGAAGTTGCTGTATCTATTCTGAATTGGCTTTTTGGGGTCCTAATATCCATGGCTGAATTAAATCCATGCTTCAATATTTTTCTATTACAGTAAACAAAAAATTATTAAATAACCTCTTCCATAAAGTATTTATCTTTTCGCTACTCTGAAAATCAAACATACTAAGACAAAGAACTTTTCTTGGAAGAAAAGCAATAAAGGGACTACCTCAGTGTTTTTTTACAATTAAAGCTGTCTCCACATAATAATGTGACAAATGGCAAGTAATAGCAGTTCCTATCAATTTTAAGTCAAGAAAATTGCAAAGGAATTATGAATCTAAGATTTTTACATGGCACAACAAATGCAGATTTGAGCACACACCAAAAAACCTCAGTATCTAGGACACATATTCAGCCTAGCAATCGAGCTATTCCCTGGGATTTCTAGCCACATCCACCTTCCTGCTTACATACGCTCTTCAAGACAGCAGGAAATGGCTCAAGCAACTGGTTCCCCAACACCCACATGCTACACCTAGATCGAGTTCTGGGCACCTTGCTTCAGTTTGGCCCAGCCAGAGCTCCTGTGGACATCTGCATGTTTATAGAGTAAGCCAGTGGAAGAAATTTCTCCTTCTTCCTTTACATTTAAAATACAATAAAAAGTGAATTAAGATTTTAAATATTTGAGAGAGAAAGAAAACTTCAGTCCAGTGGTTTACAACCCAATGGTCACTACAGCATCACAGACATTGGCTGAAACCGGCTTGCAACATGATGTGGAGTTGCTAAAAAATTTTAATTCTACTTTGTTAAAAAGGAAAGAGGGTGGCCCAGCAATTAAGTCAGCACTCGGGGTGCTCACATCCCATATTCAAGTGTTTGGCTCAGGTCCTTGCTATGCTGCCTACAATCCAGCTTCCTGCTAATGCACACGCTGGAAGACAATAGATAAAAACCGACGTACTTGGGTCCCTGACATCCATATGGCAGACGGGTGGAGTTCCAAGTTCCTGACTTTGGCCTAGCCCAGGGTTAACTCAGGCAGCCTTGGAAGTGAATTAGGTAACAGAACATTTCCGTCTATGCCTATCTAAGTGAGAAGGAAAGAGAAAAGCAAAAACAAAGATATTTCTAAGAACATTATTTTCTCATCCTGAATGGACAGTACTTGTAGGTAGGTAGGTAAGTGAGTGAGAGAGAGAGAGAGAGAGAGAGAGAGAGAGAAAGGAAGGAAGGGAGGGAGGAGAGAGAGAGAGACAGAGACAGAGAGAGAGAGAGAGAGAGAAAGAAAGGAAGGAAGGGAGAGAGGAGAGAGAGAGAGACAGAGAGAGAGAGAGAAGGAAGGAAGGAAGGAAGGAAGGAGGGAGGGAGGGAGGGAGGGAGGGAGGGAGGGAGGGAGGAAGGAAGGAAGGAAGGAAGGAAAAAAAGTAAAAGATAGAGGAAAAGATATTCAACATCATTATCCAGGATAGTTGTGGTACCAAAGGAAGGGTACCAGGTAAAGTTATACATCCATTACACATCTGCCACTACCCACCTGCATGAATTTAAGCATACTAAGAAGAGATTAACCTCAATTCAGTTTCCTTAAAAAAAAAAAAAAAGCTAAGAAAAGCTCTTTCTTTTCAAATTGTGTAGTAGAATCAAATGATAATTGATATACAAAAGTGCTCTCTGCATGCCCTAAAGCAGTCAGAGGCAAACATAGTGAGGATTGTCTCAAGTAAATTTGACTCCCACATCTACGATGTTCCTTTGTCCCCAGAAATCTTACTGAAATTGTTTATAGTCCATTTCCTAAGAGGAAGAGAAATCCTTGCATACAATCTAGATTCCCTCTGATTTGGCCACTGGGACAGTATACAATTTTTAGCCATTTCTGTATGTGTTAGTCTGTTCTCTGGCACTACAATGAAATATTTGAAATTCAATAATTTAGAAATGGAAGAGATTTCTTTAGCCCAGAGTATCAGGGATTCAAATTCCAGGAGCATGATGCCAACTCTGGAAGGACCTCCTGGGAAATGGCCTCATGGCAGGGCCACATGGGAAGAGATCCCATGACAAGACAGAATGAGGAAATGGCCAGTCTTTCTCATCTCATAACAGCTCTCATGATGACTAAGATCCTGATATGGACACATCCATTTCTTCTCAGGGCAGTGTCCCGAAGAACCTAGCCAACACCCACCGGACATGATCTCTTAAAAGCTTCACTCTCCTCTTTTTTCAAAAGATGTATTCTTTTTTTATATGAAAGGCAGATGTGTAAAGGAGAGGCAGCGATAAAGAGATCTTGCATCCACTGATACACTCTCCAAACAGCCACAATTGTGGGAGTTGAGCCTATCAGAAGCCAGGAGCCACAAGCTTCTTACAGGTCTCCCATGCCAGTGCAGGGCACCAAGAACTTGAGCCATCCTCCACTTCCTTCCCAGGCCACAGGCATGCAGCTGCAGCAGAAGTGGAGCAGTCAGAACTAAAACCAGCACTCATAGGGGATGTGCTGTAAGACAGAGGATCAACCTGTTTAGCCACCACCCAAACCCCCAGGACAGCATCCTACAATCATTCCACTGAGAACTTCCAGCACAAGAATCCTTGGGAGTGAATTCACATCCAAACCAGAGCATTCAAGTTCTTTCAGGGAATCCAGTAACAATCGGTACTTGCTGGAAAATACAGCTTCACTGAAACACATCATGTATTCACTGGCTTCTACCACCTCTTCTTCTGAGCTCCTCGTTTGTGACCCTTGCTGTTGAAAGCAGCCCCATGCAAGTATAAACCATTCTCCTACAGTAAGTGCTTTGTACAGAGAGGAGAGTCAAGCTCCAGAAATGTAATTATCACCAACTCACCCTGTGCAGATAGGATCCTATCACTGAGAAATGGAAAAGACTGAAATGTTTATTAGCAGGATGGACCTCTGGTCATAGTCATTGCTAGAAATTATTAAAATGGTGCTCCTTCTGATTTTGGGAAACTGACATAGTCCTTCAGTGAAGGTATGTGATTCAGCTTACCCAACAGATACCTGACTCCTCTTGGATGGTTCCTACCCTTTAGAGAAGGACACGCGGGAGAAGGGGATGACATAGGGACATTCTGGACACTCTCCACTAACATTTTTAACATGTTCCGGAGGCCCTGCGTTCTATGTCTAGAAGAGACACTTGGCTCAGCAAATACCCAGCATCAAGAGCTCTGAAAGGCTACAAACAATTCCTGATTGGGTTAGGCAAATAATACTTGGGGGAATAAGAAGTTCTCATGGATAATAAAACATGCAGAAAGTTGGCCATTTTTTCCCAAAAAAAATGCAGACAAAATGTTTTTACTCCCTTGGGATACTGCTACATTAAACTTTGTGCTGAACAAGGAAAGATCATAAGCCTTACAAAGTTTGAGAAAAGACATTTGTAAAGAAGTGTATTTGTCCCTCATGCTCTCCTAAAAATTATCTTTTATTCTAATAGGATGAATTTTAGAGTTATTTACTTTATGTCCTTTTCCACTCAGAGTATTTGAAAGACCATTGCTATATTAATGGTTATTTTATTTATGTAAACACTTCTTCCCAAGATTCTGATGAGCTCTTCCCAATGGCTGCATGAGGCTGACAAATATTTCTGTCATTGTTATTTCAATTTTGCAGAGAGAAAACTGAATCTCAAAGCTTTATACACTTGTTCGAGAGATTGTGGATAATTAACGCAGTGCCAGTACTCAGTTCTTTGGACTCCTTGTCCCATATCCCATTCTTAGTGAAATAAATTTGATGACTGGTATACAAGAAACCAATGGAAACACAAAACCCTATATATATTTGTACACCAACAACATTTTCAAGTTGCTGGAAATCTTTATGTAGCTAAATCCCTTTCCTCTATATTCATGGAAGATGCCCCATGGGCCACAGAGAAACACTGTAATCACTGATGTTCCTGACTATAGATTGTTTTCAATAACTGCCTTTACCAAGCACATTTTCTCCAATGCTTTTTCTGCAAATATGAAGCAATGTGCCTTTTGTGTTGCACAACACAGCTAGTTGGTTGCACAAAGAGCTCCCAGTACCCTTAGAGAATGAAAAATCAGAACAGTCCAAGCTTTTGAGTATGACTCTAAGAACCAGCCTGCCAAGGACACTGCTGCCTCCTGCTGCCATCACCAGAAGGCAGCCAAGTCAGGCTGATGCTGTCCCGTGCCAGTATTGAGATTTTCTCTCTGCCTCAGTACCTGCTGCAAAATTGAAAATACGACTACCATACTTCTCTTACCCATGAAATTCTGTTAAGAATGGAGTTCCTCAGAGGTACATCAGCTGGGAAAAATACCTGAATCAATTATTTCTCACTAATTTCTCACCCAAGAAATTATCAATTTCCTGGTTGAGGCAGTAACATTGACATTGCATAAAATTATTACAATATGGGGAGGTTTTTAAAGATATTTTATGCTGGATAGGACCAGACAGGAAAGAAGTCCATTGTAATGTTCAAGAGTTTGAATGACAACAAGGGAAGCTCCCATATGGAATAAAATTTATAAAGGCTTAATACTATCCATACAACGGGAATGATCAATATATAATATATCATAAGAGATTACTGAGTAGAATTTTTCCTGTTGTTTTGAAATTGACAACTAGTCAAAACATAAGACAGTTTTGTCAACTATTCTATACCCTAAGTAACTTGCGAACAACTTGGGAAACAGACAACTTCTCCAAGTTTTAATAAGTAACTGTATTGTTCTTTATTGCCTATGAATATCTGATAGAATACACTCAAAGTTTAACCAGAAGACTGGGAAGAAAAGAAGGGGAAAGGGAAGAGGTGAGGCCCACAGAATCACACATGGCCAATGTTGAATTTGATTAGAGTACCAAAGATTTTCCTCACAGGGAGACAGTTCACCCAAAGCAGACCACAGGAGCCAGCACTGCGGTACTGCAAATTAGGTCACCACTTGACATGCCAGTGTACTTTCACTGGAACGTGGTTTCAGCTCCCTGCTCCACTGCTTCCAATCTAGCTCCTTGCTAATGTACCTGCAAGCAGTGCATGATGGTCCAAGCCCTTGGACACCTGGATGGAACTCAGGACTCCTGGCTTCCATCAGGTCCAGCCTTGGTCATTGTGGCCATTTAGAGAGTAAACCAGCAGACAGGAAGATAGGAATTCATTCTCATTCATTCTCATTTCATTCTCATTTCTTTCTTTCATTCATATTCTCTCTCTCTCTCTCTCTCTCTCTCTCTCTCTAATTACCCTGCCATTCAAATACCTAAAATCCTCCAAATAAGCACTTGTAGGAATTGGGCATATGCTTCAAATCTGTCCCTGTTCCCTGTCCTGCAGCGAACAACTTGGTGCATGGAGTATGAGCCAGCACTGCGGTACTGCAAATTAGGTCACCACTTGAAATGCCAGTGCAGTCGAGGATAGCCCAAAGCCTTGGGATCCTGCAACTGCGTGGGAGACCTGGAGGAAGTTCCTGATTCCTGACTTTGGATCAGCGCAGCTCCAGCTGTTGTGGTCACTTGGGGAGTGAATTAGCTGATGGGAGGTTTCCCACTGTCTCTTCCTCTCTGTATATCTGACTTTCCAATAAAAATAACTAAATCTTTTAAAAATTGTGACATAAAGAACAATGGTCCAAAAGCAGTAAGATCCTTTCATGTTTACTTCCACCTAGGATAAACTTCCCACTAGCCAGTTACAATGCTTTGATCATTTCCACTCTATTAAGTCTTCTATTTTTCTATCATGATCTAATTCACTGTTTAAAGAGAAGATAATTGTGACCAAAATGTTTTAACCTGGCTTGTGAATATCTCCTCATTTCCTTTACCCACTCAGTACTACTCTGAAATTTCAGAATGTGCCCAAGGCACACAGGGAATAATAATCTATGTGGTCTGATAGCTTTTCTCTACCCACTGTTCAAACCCCAAGTATGGAACCTAGTAAGCTGCTTTAGCAAACCCTCCCGCTGATTGAGACACATGAGAAAGTTCGAGATTCACAACAAGAAGCACTGATTCTTGCATCAGGTTCTGACGCTTACAGCTGCAACTCCTGGCTCCAATTGAATAGATCCTGAAGTAGGTTGGTCAGTGTATGATAAAACTCCCCGGATGAGTTCTGTGTCTAGCATACAGACTTGATGGGAAGCCACCACTCCAAGGTGTGTCCTGCAGTACAGAGTTACATGTTTAGTAGGTAAGATTCAAAATAGGATTTGAATCTATCTGTTGTGATTTCAGAACGCAGGCACTTTTCAATACTGAGCTAACAAGCTAGCTCCCATCCTTCTTGCTCCAGATCCATTAACTACAGTTACCCAAAATCCACTTTTATGAGCGACTATCCACAATTTCTCTAAGCTTTCTTCTGTACTTTGCATAACTCAGCACTTAGTCCAGAAATTTCTCTTTCTCGACCCCAATTTCTTAGATCACACATCCATTAAAAACTTTCTCCACCTTCTACTCCTTTGCTGTCTCCTCAACGTCCACACAGCTCAAGTCATCTGAAGACCAAATTCTTCCTGTGTGAATATGTGGAACATCACACTGCTAAATTGGCAGGAATGTGAGATTGGCAAGTTCAGCCCCACTTCAGTGCTAACAAGCGTGATGTTTCCACTTGAGATGATCTCCGTCATATACATCCCCACAAGGGGTACTGAGCACAATGCAAAGCAGGGGCTGTTGTATACAAAGGGATTTTTATTCATTATCAGAGGCTTAGAACTGCCGACACCATCTATAAAATCTGTTTCCATTTTTCTGTGGTGCTCTGATCCACATATTCTGAAAGGCAAAACTAGGTCTCACATGGGAAAAAAAAATCTATATACTCAGCCTTCTCTCCAGGCAAGAAAGTAGGAAGAAAGTGACTGGAGAGGATTAGCGAGAAATGCACAATCCTGTATCTACGGAACAGCCTTCTCCTTGTTTCCAAGCAACAGATCATAGTTGCCTTCAGAGCTGAAGAGAGACAAAATGTCATCAGTGAGAACGGGAAAATTGAGAATACAGAGCGATCTCTACAATCAACATCACCAGTTCCTTTTCAGGACTTGGATGTGAATGAGATGAATCTCCTACAGTTAACTTATTTGGCACATTTGAGATTAAATTCCAATATTTCCATGAAATGAAATGTAGAGAGCCTCTTTGTGGACTAAGATGTGGGGTTTCCAGGGCCGCCACGATCACCACAACCCTGTCTTGGAGATCTAACTGGTAAAACAAGAATGAGCACTTTCCCTGTGGCCCTTGCCATCCTTGGCCCAAGGATGAGAGAACACAGTGTGTGCAAAAGAAACCCAAGAAAACTGATCTCCACTACTATCCTATAGCCAAGTAACCCATCACCTTAGTTTTTCCTGTGGACCAAACTGGTAGTTGTCATTGCTTTCTGATGTGAAATATGACACAGAAAATCTTTTTCTGGAAAGAAAGCTCCAGGCACTGGCTAGTCATCAATTGCCAACACAAAGTCTGGATCATAATGAGTTCTGGTCACCCATCATTTCTGGCAATGGAGAATAACACCCCGACCTGAGAAAGATGATTCCAGTAGTTGTCCTGTTGGGGATGCCAAAGGAGGCCCAACTGGCCTATTTGACAACCACACACTTTAGCAAAAGTTGTAGAACAACTTGAAGGGACTTGAGAAGTTCATGAAAGAGGCTGGCCCTGTGACACAGCTGGGTAAACCACGGCCTGATGTGGACTGCATCCCTTGTTGGTGCTGGCTCAGATCCTAGCTCTTCTAATTCCCATCCACTTCCCTACTGTGGATTTGGGAAAGCAGTGAAAGGCAGCCCAGCTACTGGGGTTCTTGCCACTCATGTGAAAAACCAAGATGAAGCTCCTGCCTTTTGCAGGTCCAGCCCTGGCCACTTTGGTAACTTGGGAAGCAAATTAGCAGTTGGAAGATCTTCCACTCTCCCTCTCCACCGTTTCCCTTTCTGTCTCTCTGTAACTCTGGCTTTCAAATTAAATTTTAAAACTTATTTTTTTAAAAAAACTGATGAGGGGCCAAAGCTCTTGCCACCTAGTAGTTTGACACTGGCTGGCATTCTGCATCCCACAGCTAAGGACTGGGTTGGGGTACATCTCAAGCTCTTGGCTTCAGGGTCCTGCCCTTGCACAGCAGGTGAAGAGTGGTAAGCACTCTAGCCAACCTGACCAGAGATACTGCAGGTCTACCCTTCAAATGCAAAGTTCAAACTGACTTCCTTTGACGTTGAAGAACAAAGTAGCTTTCTGGATTTACATGAGCCCAAATTGGCTTACATTTCTGACCCATGAAATTACTGAAAATGTCAACCTGTCTTCAACTCAATGTTATTTTGCAAAGTCCTATACCCATAATTAACTTGGTGTGTGTCTCAACCTCCTGTGCTATTTGCAGGAAAAGAAACAAAGCAATTTTTTTAATGAGTGGGGCATACAAGATTATTTAAAATGCCACAAAGTTCTCAGTCACCAATATTAGCTAAAAACTTCCCACTTCTTTAAGTTCAAAGTGTAATAATAGGTAAGGAAGGCACCGATTTGGTTTGGGACATCTTAAAGGCTAAAGCTTCTAACAGGACCATATTTCTAGACACGTGGTGAACATCGTTTTGCTGAGACATTAACAAATGTTCCACAACATACTTCAGTTTCCCACATCCATTCATTGCACACGGAGTCCAAATTTCTGGGGTCAGCACCGTGGCTCAGCAAACTAATTCTCTACCTTCAATTGCTGGCATTGGTATTGTGTCCTAGCTACTCCTCTTCCCATCCAGCTCCCTGCTTGTGGCCCGGGAGAGCAGTAGAGGATACCCTATGTCCTTGGGATCCTGCACCCATGTGGGAGACCTGGTAGAAGCTCTTGCCTCCCAGCTTTGGATCAGTTCAGCCCTGCAGCAGTTTGGGGAGTGAACCAGCAAATGGGAGATATTCCTCTCTTCCTCTGTATAAATCTGCCTTTCAAATAAAAACAAATAAATCATTTTAAAAATCCCAAATTTCTGTATGGACTGCATGCTCACTTATACAGGTAAGCTAAGAAACAAATACTGCCTTATTGATCATGTTCCATCCATGTCATCATCTTAGAAACAAACACTGTTGTATTTATCATGCTCAATTTATACCATACTCCATATGATTTAGCAAGAATGATATTTCATGCAGATAGCACACCAAACATAATCCCCAATTCTATCCTCATGCAGCTTCAAGCTACTCTACCACCAAAACACTCCAGGTGTCATTAGTAAGCAATATTGGAAACTCATGACTTTCAAAATTTATTTACTTATTTATTTACTTTTTAAAAGACTTACTTATTTGAAAAGCAGAATAATGAATGAAAGGGTAGTCTTCAATTTGCTGGTTTATTCCTCAAAGAGTCACAATGCCCTGTACTGGGCCAGGATGACACAAAGAGCCAGGAACTTCACTCTGATTTCCCACATATGGAACAGAGGTGCAAACACTTGGGCATCCTCTGTTGCTTCTCCAGCAATTCCAGTAGGGAACTGAATTTAAAGCACAACAGCTAGGGGGTCTTTTCTATCTCAGAACCCCCTCCTGTCACTAGGGCAGGAGTCTCCTTTCTTAGCTTTTCTAATAAATCTTACTTTAAAACTAAACTGTGGGCCCGGCACCGTGGCCCAGCGGCTAAAGTCCTCATCTTGAACGCCCCAGGATCCCATATGGCCGCCGGTTCTAATCCCAGCAGCTCCACTTCCCATCCAGCTCCCTGCTTGTGGCCTGGGAAAGCAGTTGAGGACGGCCCAATGCCTTGGGACACTGCACCTGTGTGCGAGACCTGGAAGAGGTTCCTGGTTCCCGGCTTCGGATCGGCATGCACCAGCCGTTGCGGCTCACTTGGGGAGTAAATCATCGGATGGAAGATCTTCCTCTCTGTCTCTCCTCCTCTCTGTATCTCTGACTTTGTAATAAAATAAATAAATCTTTAAAAAAAGAAAACAAAAAAATCACAGCAGCTAGAATTTGAAGTGATGTTACATAGAACTGCCATTGTCCCAGGACTTAGCCTGTTCTACTGAAAATCTAGTCTATTGCAAATAAATTTCACGCAACGTTTTACTATGAAAATAACCTTTTGATCAAATAACGCATAGAAATTCTGCATTTGTTTTAGAAATAGGTCACAACAAAAATCCAGTACCAAATAATTGTGCCTACATACTCATGATATAAAAACTCTCCTACCTACAAAATTTTTTTTCATACTAAAGCCATGAAGAATTTGCTACCCCAAAATGTACTTCTCTGCTGTACTCAGTATTATGAGTTCAAGGCAGTTCCGGAAAACCATCCACTTCTGCCTCTTAAAAACAGTCAGTGAGTCAGTCTGAAGCACTGTGTCTTTAATTACAACACGCCATGTTAAAACTCAGTATCAGAAGCTCAGACTGCTGCACTTCCAAGCCAGTCTCCTGTCAGTGCCTGAGTTCTTGGCTTGGGCCACTGCCACACACATGAGAGATATGGATGAAATTCCCACCTCCAGCTCCAGCCTGGTCCAGCGCTAGCCACTGCAGCCATTTGGAGAGTGATCCATGAATATATCTCTCTTCCCCCTGCATTCCTTCCCCCATCCCTCCATAACCCCCATTTCCTTTTGTCCCTGTCATTCTGTTTTCAAATAATTTTTTAAAGGGAAGACAAGGATAATCACATTGAGATATCCTCTCCGTATCCAATGAAATAATTTTCCAATCCTCAAGGATATAGCATTAGACTAACGGAATTCAGAACAGGCCTTAATAAAACAGTGCTTGTCCGTGATGGATATTTGTTGTAATGGCTAAGACCACCGCTTGAGATGCCGGCATCCCATATCAGAGTGTGTGTCAAGTCCCAGTTCCGCTTCTAGAAACCTGTTTACCTGTACCCAGGTGGCAGTAGGTGATGTTTCAAGTATGTGGGTCCCTGCCAGCCACATGGAGAACCTGTGTGGACATCCTGCATCATGGCTTCAACTTCAACCATCCCGAGCTGACTCCAGCATTTGTGGAAGTAAACTGGTGGATAGAAGATTTCTCTCCTCCTCTGCTTTTCAAACAAAATTGCATTTTTTAAAAAAAATTAGAATGAATCTTTTCAACTTCCTCATGCAAATTAGTTGCTATCCAAATTCTTTATCTCCCATTTTCTTGACGTCTTCTACAGTGAACTCTGAGGTTGGCAAAGGTTTTTGTTCCTTTGCCAGTAAGGCATCAATAATCCTCGTTTTGCCTATCTCTTCTTCCGCTCTTGGTCATTGCTATTCTGGTTAACAGGTTCCTCTCCTTGGGGCTGGTTTCTGAGCTGTGTTGCCCAGTGGTCTACAGGTCAATTTTATCGATTGTGTTTGGTGCCTGGTTTTTCCTTTGCAATCACTTGTGCCACTCCCTTCAGAAAATTTCAGTCCTGAGTGTATGTTAGACCTCTACCATGGCCTCTGTAGCCCAGCTTCTGGCTCACCACTCCCCACCCCCTGTGATGCCACACTGTGAACACACACTTGCCTGCACAGCCTTTCTCCCACTCCAGGCTGGAGTAACACCCAGAATTAGGGAGACACCTGCTGTCCAAAATCACTGGATGCTGGTCTTGCCAGAAGCTGGGTCAGGGTCACCTAGACCTTTTTTTGGTTGTAACCTGTAAAATGCTAAGTCATTACTGATTTCCTGCGGGAACAATGCAATGCACTGATCCCGAATTTATTTCACTCCTGGCTTGGCACATATGTAGTGCACTGTAGTCCCTTAGCCCTGCCACGGTGCACAAAATGATACCTGATCACTATTGGCTTAGCATATGGGCAGCTCACTATTGTCCTCGGGCCCTGCAGCCTTTGCCACAGCACACAAAATGGTGCCTGATGTGGCACTGTTGGGGATTTGAGCCATGGAATCTACCCTGTTCCCTCATTGCCAATTGGGGTCTGTCGCTGCATCTCTGCTCATGATCAGATGAAACAAAGCAGGAAGACAGGCATTTCTTGGCACTGGTTCACCTCCTGATCTCCTGGAGAACTCCCCTTCCCACCTGGTTGTTGGTAAAGCTCTCATCACCCATCGCCAAACAGCTGACCATGGCTGGGGTATCTGCTCACCACAATACCCCTCCGTTGTCTCTGCTGCTCTCCCATGTCTGTCTCCAGATTCCCCTCTGCCATTGGCCTGTCTTATTTTCTGAAATCTCCTCCTGATTTACCCTGGCTAATTATTCTGTCAGTTTAAAATTGTCCTCACTCTGTACTGTCATCTTGCTCCTTCAGTTAGTGGCTTTTCACACTTTAATATTCTTTGTCCAATTCAGTGCCTAAGTGACTAAATGCTTCTTAGTCTTGCTTCCTTATGAGTACACATAATGTTCATACTAGATATATCTGGATGCCAGAGATTGGAAAAGGAAACACACTAGATCAATGTCTCATGTGGTTTCCCATGTGTATTAGAGAAGCAAGGTTTCTATCCCAGTTGCCCAACTAGTTGGCTAGAGAGCCAGGACCCAGGTTTTCTGGTACCTGATCTTTCATTGTTTTCACTCTATTTCTTCTCACTAGTCCCCTGTATTTAAATTTTATGCCTTTTACCGTTCCTAAGCAGACCTACTTCAAATAAAGAACACTTATTTTAGTTAACCCAAATTATCTGTTAGAAATGGGAAGTAGGGTGTGTATTTGGCATTGTGGTTATGACCCACATTCAGATGCCAGCATTTCATATCATTTTGTCTGTTTCTAGTCCTAGCTTTACCCCCTGATTCCTACTTCCTGTTAATGCACTCCCTTAGAGGCAGCAGGTGATGGGGTTCCTTACACCCACCTGAGGGACCTGGACTGAGCTCCCAGCCTCACCTGAGTCCAACACTGGCAACTGGGGAGGGAATCAGCAGGTGGGTGATCTTTTCCCTGTACCTCTCTCATTGTCTCATTCTCTCCTTGTCTTTTCAAATTTAAAAGAAAACAAAAGAATTAAAAATCATATACCATGTATGTCTTCTGAGACAATCTTGCTTCAACAATTATTGGCTCCACTAATAAAGAAACATTGCTTCGAGGCTATAATCTCCCAGAAAGAAACACATCTTAATGTAGAAATATTTTGTTATTGCTGTTCTTAGAAATATCTTTAGATTGGAGATCTCAAACTTAGTACAAAAGCAACATTCAAAATACCATGAGGATGTCAATGCACCACCCAAGTAAATGCCATCAGTGAGAGGGCAAACAGTGTGATTAACAAGTAACAGTGACAACACACCGCCAGTCACTTCCTTTTAGGACACTGTTCCCACTTTGGGGGTCTTCTCTATTCTCAACACAAATATTCTAAAGCCAGCTCATCCTGAAATTGCAATGCAATGCCTCTTGTTGCCATATAGCTCTTGCTCCTTCAACTTATCCTACACAGATGGTAAACGTGACAAGTGAGTGGGAGATTTCTTTTCCAAGCCCAAACTAAGCACCAAGGAGTTTACACTTGTATTTTCTCTTATGCATTGCCTTTGAGGAGCTGATTCTCCATTCTAATGAAAAGAACTGGGGTTTAAAGATGTTAAGAAACCATTTGCCAACATGATGCAGCTTATAAACGGAAGAACCAAATCAAGTCATGGCCTTTATAAAGTTGATCAAATATCATAATCTGACCTTTATCTACATCACAGCCCATTCCTGGGATAATGCTGCCATACACAGTTGACTAGCACAGTTGGCAAAAATGATGTGTTTGGATTCTACTATAAAGTAGATCCTTCGAAAAATATATATATATATACTTGGGTTTACAATCCTTTCCCTGCTTTTCTTCCTCCACACAGAACTGTGTGGCTGATCCACAAGCATCTCCCTCTCGAGTCCTTCCTCATCCTGGAAGGAGATTTTAGCACTGTTTCTCTGACTTGTGCTCCTAAAGAATATTTCTGTGAGCATATTATACGTGTGCCCACCACCCACCTCAAACAGCGAGTCATGGATGGGAGTATAAGGTGCAGGGCATGTGTTAGTACAATGGTTAAGCCTCTACTGAGATCACCTACACTGCCTAGCAGAGTGCCTGGGTTGCAGTTCTGGTTCCATTCTCCATCACAGCTTCTCGCAAATGTATGTGTTGGGATTCAGCAGGTGGTGGCTCAACTTAGCTGATGTAGACTGAAATAGTGATGGCATAAGTTGGCTGAAGTAGCCTGAAGGAGTTGGATCTTTGTCATACATGTGAAGACCTAAATTGAATTCTGGGTTTCTGGCTGAATCTTGGTCCAGCCCTGTCTGTAGTGGAAAGTTAGGGATTGAACGGCAGATGAAAAATTCATTCTCCCTCCCTCCCTTCCTCTCTTTCTCTCTCTCTGTCCTCTTTCTGTCCTCTTTCTGTCTCCATTTATGCCTTTGAATAAATAAGTAAGTAAATAAACAAACAAACATTTAATGTGCTACCCCACACTCCTATCCAATTCCCAAGACTGTCGGAATTCATATTACAACCAAACCTGAGGAGTAAGAGGGAGGAAGGGATGAAGAGACACTTGGTGGCTCTTTAATGACAGCAGCAAGGAACAGGTCTGCAAGAATTCAGTTCTGGGTGTGGCAAGTCGAAGGGACTGAACACCCACCTGAGCTCTCTGGAAATGATTGAATGCATGTGGTTACTGTGAACGCCTGGACAAGTTTCACTGAGTGTCCCTCTTACCCTTCACATATACTCAGTGACATCTGAGTGGAATCTCAGATGAATGAAATCATCCAGATACAGGGAGAGGTTATTTTCTTCATTGCCACTTTTAGAATATATTCTGGGATTTTTTTATTCAAACACTATTATTAATTCAAATGTGAATTATGCTCTGTACAATACATTTTTTTATTCTCGAAAATTGTTTTGCATCCTTTACATGTAAGTTCTGTACTGCACAATGAATTGCTTGCTCTGTAGCTAAATCCTGGCTATACACATGCATGTGCAATTTTTTTCCAAAGTACAAATCAGGTGACTCCAACCCGCCTAAGATTATACTGGATCTAAAAAGGCACCAGGTCTCCCCTTCATGGAGCTTTTTCATCAAACTCTATCTCTTGGGCATTAGCTGGCATATTCTGGTAATCCACTTGTAGTAGCCAAGATCCCTTCTTGGCAAGTGACTAGCTAGTGAGTAACTGGAATTTCCTCTGTCATAGGCAAGAATATTATCTCAGGCTATTTGTAAACCCCTCTGACTTAGTAAACATAACAGGAAATGCATTATTTATATTGGTCTTCATTAATAATTAATAATTACAGGTGCGTGCAGGCTTCCCAACTCACACTAGTGAACATACCACTGCCTTCTCCCAGACATGATGATTAAAAGATTACCGCTGAACATTTTCAATTAATCTGTGTGACTTCATGCCCAAACAAGAAAATATTGAGCTGAATTTTCAAATAAACAAAGACGTTATGGTTGGCGAACTTCTGTTCTTTGGGCATTGAAATTGTATCAGAAACATTATTAGCTTCCCTGCAAACACCTCGCAAATGATTAATACTTAATTATTTTGAAGTCCCAAGGAAGAAAACAAGCAGTAAGATACTACCCTTATAATATGGTGGGATTTGGCTTTAAAATCCCTTTTCTCACTTTGCCTCCCTTCCATCCAATATTTGCCCTCTCTTCCTTGCTGTTATTTACACAACTCTCCTGTGTGCAGACTTTAAGAAATAGTATGGGAATTATTTTACAGGATAATAGCAGTAATAATCATTATAATGCTTACAGTGATCCCTTAGAACTTTTTAAGTGCTTTCAAAAACAGTACATTATTTTCATTGTCTATGCTGGTCTCTGGAGATAGGAAGATAATGGAGATCCTACCATCACAGTGATTAAAATCTAGCAATAAAAGCAAAATATACAAGACAAATTGATTGAGACCAAAAATTGGAAATAAATGCTCTTCCCCCCTCCTCAGAACCTCCAAGGGCAGAATCTTGTCATATTCTTCTCTAGACTCCCAGTATCTAGCACCATAGATGACCAAATGCTTGCTGACTGTATGCAGAACCTTGTATGTCCTTGTGCTGGTAGCCAAAGCCAGCACAGTGAAGGCCACAGACCATGTCCCTGTTCATAGGAAGCAGTTGTCTGATGAGGGAAACGTTCATCCATAGGAAAGTATACAAATAACCAAACTGTAGCAGGTTACGTAAATGATATAGAGGAAGTAGAAATCACAGAAGGACAAAGGAAATCCCAGCAGAAACTCTGTGAAGCCAGCTAAGTCCAGTATAGCAACCAGGGGTGGGGAAACGGAGAGGTTTCAGATCCACCCTGAGATACAATTTTTCTCTCCTGTTGCTTCTCTTCTGCCCTCAATTCTATCTTCTAGGAGTTCTGTAATTTTTCTCATTTCCTATTGCATGTATGGCAGTGTCTTAGATCTTCCGGAAAAACAGAAATGTTACGTTTTTATGATATGTCAATGAATATTAGGCAGATTAGGAAACTGATCCTCAACTAACATAAATAAAACACATTCAAATAAGCGAAGCTTGAGGTTATTGTATTGTTTTTCCAATCCCATCCTCTCTTTTGATGGATATCTCAGCCTGGGTTCTCTAGAAAATAAGAGCTGGAAACACAAATTTAAGCATAAGTTCTTTCCAAGACGTCTGGTCCAGAAAGTTGCAGTGAAAAACAGCAAAACACAGTGTAAAAGCTAAGAGCACGAACAAAACCACCATCACAGAGACACTTACTGCTGCAGCTAGAGATTCCTCCAGTCCACCCAACCTCCTGACAGTGAAACACACCTCAGGATGAGCCACGAGAAGGAGGCAATGGAGCCGAAAATACTGATCAGCTCCCAAACAGTCACCCAACAGGCTTGAGCCCCCTGCATTTCTGAATTACGTCTGTGAACCCCAAGGCAGTGTCCTTGATGCCCCCACCCCACACCACTCCCACTGGAGCATCAAGAGAAAGCCCAAGACAAGAACTGGGATGCCAGGCAGGGACCAGGCTGAGGTATAGTGAAATACTAATAAGACTCGGCAGAGAAGTGGTCGCAAAACAATCTGATAACTTAGAAGGTAACCAACCTCTTGAGTTTTCAGAACCCTCCTTTATAAACAGAAAGCAGTGAAAGCTGTGGGGACTTTGAATGAGATGGGCAAGAGCAGATTCATATTTTTTGCACTGCCTATTTGGAAACACACCCTTCAAACGACCCTACTAGCACCATCCCCTGCTACCCATTCCTATGCCTCTGTGCAATGCATTTTCTGAGACTGCTTAGAAAATGACTCTTCCATTTCCCACATGACATTGATGCTTTGATTCGTAAGAGGTAAACCTCAGCCTAACTTAAGCTCCACAAGAAATATCTTTTGGAAGGCTATCTTAACAATGGAAATAGTAGGGCCCAGCATGGTAGCCCAGTGGCTAAAGTTCTCACTGGGATCCCATATGGGTGCTGGTTTGTGTCCTGGCTGCTCCACTTCCATCCAGCTCCCTGCTAGTGACATGGGAGGGTAGTCAAAGAGGGCCCAAAACCTTGGGACCCTTCACCCATGTGGGAGACCCTGAGGAAGTTCCTGGCTCCTGGCTCAGCTCTGGCCTTTGAGGTCACTTGAGTGAACCAACGGACAGAAGATCTTTCTCTGTCTCTCTTTCTCTCTGCGTATCTGACTTTCCAATAAAAATAAATAAATCTTTTTTTAAAAAATTGGAATGCTTTGTCTAAAAAAAATGGAAACTACATTGTATGGATAACCTTTTTAATAACTCTAAGAGTGAGTCAATCAAATTGGTTTAAGAAAATAGAAACTCAGCATGTTACATCTATAGTGGCTCTTGGCCATGTTAGTACTAAGCTGGTGATTTTGTGGGTCAGAGTTCTTGGCACCAGAGTAATACAGGTTAAGCAACATGGTTTACTGAGCACTGTAACAGGGACAGTAAATCAAACCTTCAGATTCTAGTTACTGCTGGCAATGAGCTCCCCACAGATGTAGTCAAGGCAAGCAACACAGTAACTTAGCGGTGTGATACAGGTTGGATGGGTGCTACTCTAGGACTTCACTCTCAGAAGTTGCCAGCATAGCGTAACAAACATTTTTTAAAATGACATTTACACACCAAAGGAATTCCATGCAAATGTATGAATTATTCCCACTCCTAACTCAGCCACATAGGACATGAATTATTTTAATTTTTACTAAATTCAACGTAAATTTTTCAAGCTTAATTTTCCATTGACTCCTAAAGGAAGTGAATGTTAGTTCCTAAAGAAGTTTTTATTCGTTAAATGTAAAATTTTTGTCCTTTATATAACAGCCATTGAGGTTACTTCAGCAGTTTGAAGTAGCAAGTTTAGAAACATCAAACTTTGGATTTAGAATTATGAACAGTCACTATACCACTTTACGTAAGAAAGGTAAGGAGGGACAGAAAATTCCCCCCAAAAAAATTCATAAAATGTGATGCAGGTCAAAGAACATCTAGCAAAGGTGAGAGACCAGGAAGGCAGAAGGCTGGTTTCCATGAGAGCACAGATCGGGTAGATCAGACAGGGTTCCCTGAGCTCAGTGCACAGGGAAGAGCAGACACCGTGCATTGCCAAGCCCATCCTGCTGTCATCTGCCTAATCCCTGTGCATTGTGCCAGCTAATGCTTCCAGTGATCTCATCCTTGTCTTTGGGGAAAACCATACTAAATACAAAATAATCTGGAAAGGTGCCTATAATTTTTATTCATAAGAAACTAATCTCTTACTAAATAAGTGTTGAACAAATACTTAAGCAACACTGATTAACTTACAAATGGGCATAAACTCCTTCATAAAAGAGAAATTCTGAATCTCTCCTTGATATTCGCTTGAATCTACAATCCAAAGAATGAACAATAATAGTACGTTGCCCAGTGCTGATGCAAGACTTCCCTGATTATGGTTTTTTCCTTCCATAAAAATCCAATACTAATCTTTCCATAGTTGTCACTCAAAGGAACAAGACACAGATCCTACCTGAAAGGCTTGGAATAGACAGAGAAGAAAGCTGAGGCCCTTATCAAACTCTTCCACCACAAAGACTCTTCTTTATTCTTTTAAAACATATGTATATTTTTATTTGAAAAGCAGAGTGACAGAAGAGAAGGAGAGAGGGGAAACCAAAGGGTGGGGGAGAAAGGGACAGAGAAGGAGAGGCTAGAAGAAGAGAGAGGAAGAAGGAGTTGTCTTCCACCCACTGGTTCACTCTCCAAAGTGTTTCAACAGCCGGGGACAGGATAGACCAACAGCATGAACCAGAAAGTCCATTCTGGTCCCCCATGTGGCTCTCATGGTGACCCAGTAATGAGGTCATCTCTACTGCATTCCTGTGTGTGTGAGCAGGGAACTGAACAGACGCAACTCCAAGTAGCAATCCAATGATATACTCCTGCATTGCAAGTGGAGACTTAATACGTAACACCACAGTACTGACACTTTCCAAAAAAAATTATTCATGGTAATTCCAATTTTTTACAAGATATAATTAGATCTTCATAGGAAAAAATTTATTCTAGCATTGTCAAGGAATTCTGGTGAATTCCAAGTAGGATCTCCTTGGAGCAGGTGGACACATTTTCATCACCCAGGCCTTCGATCAAAGCTAACCAGATAGCTCTCCTCCAAATAAGCAAGACCATGCTTTGGATAAATTATTTCAATTACAAATTAGAGCACTCAGTAGTGTTTCCTGCCTTAATATCTAATTCTACTCTTGTCCTTCCTTGCCATTCTAATTACTGTGGAAAAACTTTCAAAAATGACCATAATTATTCTCCTCCCTGTGCCCATGCCCATTTGTAAGGTAACCTCCAAGCTGGACTGATTGTAACTGAATCTGATCAATGCCATGCAGCTGTGGCAATGCTGTGCCAATTCCCAGTATAGGATTATTTACCAGAACCATTTGCTAGGACAGCCACAACAAACCATCATAGACTGGGGACCTTTAACAAATGAATTTTATTCTCTTACAGGAAGAAATTTACTCTTTCCAGGAAGCTGGGAGTCCAAGAATAAGCTGTCATTCGGTTTCCTTTCTGAGTTTCTCTCCTCTTGGTTTGCAGATGGCTGTTTCCTTGCCCATGTCTTCACATGGTTTCACTTTACGTTATAGATTCCTTTACTTACAAGGACACCAGTCAGATTACAAGGCCCACCCTAAGGGCTACATTTTCACTTCAACATCTCCTTGAAAGATCTACCTCTCAAAAACACTTACATCCTGAGACACCTGACAGGTTAGGACTTCAACATAACTAACAATTTGCTAGGGGACATAATTCAGTCCCTAACATTTCTGTTCTCTTCCACTTCCAACATGGGAATAAGCTCAGACTAACTTCCTGGGTGGTCAGTGAACTTTCAGAGGCAAAACTGCTCAAAAAGCCTTCAGCTCACCCAAACAGTATAAGAGAGCAGCCAGCACTGCCACACAGGTTGTTGCCAGTTGCAATGATTGCATGCCATTACCCAAGCACCAGTTCAAGTGCTGGGTGCTCCACATTCATTCCAGAGCCTTGGAAAGCAATAGTAGGTGGTCTAAGTGCTTGTGCCCCTGTTATCCCCCTGGGAGATCCAGACAATATCGCTGCTCCTGGCTCTAGTCTGGCCCAGACCTGGCTATTGCAGTCATTTGGGTAATGAAATATGATATATTATCTCTTTCTCTTGTTCCCATTCTCTTTCTTTAACTTTTCAAGTAACTAGATATTTTAAAAAGAAACATTAGAGAACCCAATTGAGATCAGAACCACACTACCATACACAGTCTATCTTGTAGACTTTCTTAATTGTGAGCCAAATGCAATTGTGACTATTTCAAGCCACTAAGCATCGAGTGGTTTGTGACACAACAGCTAATAGAGGGGAAAAATATATTGAGAACTACTCAATCCACAGTTGTGTTTGTCATGAATCTTTAAGTCACAGCCAACAAAAACAGGCTGTCAGCTTGAGCAATCTGGAACTCACTATAGACACAGCACTTTGACAGAACCAGTGGGAAAGCTTGCAAGTAGACATAAGTAGCTCTGAAATCCAGGGAGCAAGATCTATTTTAGACATGTCAAGATGTCTTGCCGAGGGAACTTTAAAAAGATCTGTTTATAATATCCTTCACCAATCTAAAATTCAGGTATCAGGATAGAGTGTCAGTGGCTAAGTTTGGGTCCTGTGCTGCAAGCCTCAAGCACTTGGCTTCAGGATCTGAGTGCCAATCAAATGCCTGCCATACAAGAGAATCACTCCTCACTAACTTCGTATAGTTTTAAGAAAGGAAGCGGAACAGGGTCAGCAACAAGTACAACAGCATTACAGAGGGGTTGGGCAGCCCAGAGCTGGCCTCCAGTGCACCGTCACCATGTGGGATCCAAGAACTGACAGCAATGTTGATCTCAGGAGCAAAAAACAAACAAGCAAACAAAACCTTGCAGATCCAATGACATTTTAGCACATTGCTCCTTACCTATCATTGGAGGACTGCAGGAAGGGCGCGGTCCACTTTCTTTTGTGAGGTTACAAATCAAAAATAAAAGTTTATACAATAAATTATCCTGACAATTAAGTGCAGCACAAACTAATATTCATACATCAGTCGTCCATTTACGGTTATTTAAGAAAGACTCTACTCAAACTCATACTATCAAATGTTTGATAATGGACTATCTTCCCATAATTGTGATGCCAATGATGAGTGCAGCAGATTTTTGTACAGAAGCCTCACAGTATTAGAGGTATTGAAGAGATGAAATGCCATGGAATAAATTTACCCAAGTATTTAAGAGATATATACAATGAAAGTTACAAACCATTAATGAAAATAATTGAAGAAAACAAAAATATCGAAGACTTTCATGCTCATGTGGTAGAAGAATATTAAAATGTCCATATTGGGACAGTGAGTTAATTACATAGCTTGGGAAACCTGTATCCATTGTCTGAGTGCCTATTCCGATTCTAATTACCTCAATTCCTATGCATATTACAAAATTCAACTTAAAACTGATCTAAATGCAAGACTTCAAGTATGAAATTAAAGGAATACCTATCAGAAACACTTCATAGGAAACACAACTTTCTAGGTAAAAATCTGAAAGCAGAGGCAATAAAATCTAATACAAATGGGTTTTTGCAACATCAGGAATTTCCTAGAGAGCAAAAGAAACAATCAGAAGAACACACAAATGTTGAGGAATGTGTTCTCTAAACTTAGTTCTGATGGCCACTTTTCTTCTGGCACTGAAATGAATTTTTGAGCAAAAAGTGAAATATTAAAAGCCACTGTGAGCCTATTTCCTACCCAGAATTTTCCATCATGCTGAGGGTTCATTTAGAGTTAGTATACCAAAGGGATAAGGAAAAGGGGAAGATTTGAGATTCATTAAAATAGATTGGAAATTAAGGATTTTTTAAATTTCTCTCAAACATGAAGCTACTTGAAGTTTGGACTTTTCAAATGATGTCGCTGCACAGCAACCTTCCATTTTGCATGTGGGATGGTGAAGAAGGACTAATCACCTTAGTGTTTCACACCTAAACCTCAGGTCACTGGTAAGCAACTTTTTCCTTCAATCTGAAATCAATGCATTTTAAAACATTAATTACACAAACTTCTTTCCAACAAAATATTTCCTGAAACCCACCGTATGTAGCTACTGTCAAAAAATTCTGGAAAATGAGGAAGTGTAAGTTTATTCTCGTACAAAAATGTTTAAATTCATGCAAGTGGCAGGGGTTTTCAAAAGGTTCATGGAAAAGCATATTACAAACAAAAACCTACAGATATATTTAAAAATCCATGGAATTGGAGGCAGATGATTTAGTACAGAGAAATGAAGATCTAAAGAAGATAAGGATGGCAAAAACCTGCTTTTGGTTGCTGCAAGGACTTGTCTCAAGTTCCAGTAAAGCACCCCTAACTTGCCAACAGTATTTTTTTTTATGCAGAAGCCAAGAGAATCCTTTGGGGGGCATCTGGCACAAAGCCTACATGAAAGTCAAGCCAAACATCCCCTTTGCCTCATTTCACAAATCTATTCGAGCAGGGCATACCACTCCACAAGCTTGAGCAAAGATCAAACAAACAGGAACCCAAAGAAAGAATCCCAGGAGGAGAGGTAGCAAGAGCATGCCAGTTAACTGGAGCTTGCAGTGCAGCCCCAGAACACACTCTGATGCACACTACCCCAAGACCACCTGCACAGGACCACAGGGAAGGACAACTTACCTCAGAAGGGGCTCATGAGACCTCTGGCATCAAGAATGAGTCAGAATTCAGAATTATCCATAGTGCAAGTGCCCACTCAGATTTTTTAAAACATGATCCTATTTCCCATAACAGGGTCCACAATCATTGAAATCACATGCACTTAGGTGGCACACAGACAGAATAGCGACTCCACATTCAGACTTCCGGGATTGGTGCCCCTGATCTTGCTGGAGTCATTGAATAGAGGTCAGGCTCATCTGGAGTGACCATTTCATTCAGACCACAAGGAAGGAAGGAAGAAAGAACAATCGCCTGTGGAAAACAGGATACTACAGCAAGAAGGACAAGCAAATGGAAGCTGGGCAGGTGAAAACACTAGAGATCTACTGCAAGAAGACAGAGAAATCCCAATTCTGCCACTTTGCTCAGGCCCTCATCAAAACACTCCCCCACCATCACTTGAGCCCATTCAATGTGCCTATAATTACACTCATCCTTGGAAAAGTGGTAAAGAATAAGGCAATATAGATAATACATCCCATCTTGAGGGATAATGTTCTTTCTGTGGTCTTCCACACAAAGACAGTAATCAAAAACTGCATCAAATTTTTGCAACTCTTATTATGTATCTGCCCTAACAAATGAAAGAAGTGGATACTTTTCATATTTTTAGTTTAAAAATATATTTATGTATTGTCTTGGAAACAATACAAGTCAGTATGAAACAATAATTATATAAATAGTATGAACAATATATGTGTTATATAAATATAACATGCTTAGACAAATAATATAAACAATTTTATTTCACAAAGCCATTCTTTAGACAGTTTAAGAAAATTTTCTAAGCTGCCTAAGAAAATGAGATGAACCAAGTATGAAGATAATTCAGAAGATACAATTTCAAGAATATAAATGCAAAAATGTCATATTTGCCCAAATGCCTGAAATTTTAAACAGAACTCTCCACATTATCAATTTAAATTTTGTCTAAAGTAAATTCTTTCTCTATTAACCTATTCAAAATGAAAATCCCAAAATACACATAAAAGCACATTTCTCCATCTAGTTCTTCATACTTCTGCTGCTGCTCCAGTCCATTCAGAAACATGTAACCTTGAGCCTCAACTAGAAGCTGTAATTGCCCCAGAAAATGAAGGCCAGGACTCCATCTTCCAGAAAATGCTAGGCTCTCTCTGCTTCCCCAAAGTCATGACAGTTCCTTTTTAAGTGTTTTTAGTTACTTCAAAGAGAATTCTGGAACTAGAGAAAGACAGAAGGAAAAAGAGAGCAATCTTCCATGTGCTAGTTCACTCCCCATCTGGTGCCAACAGCTGGGGCTATGGCAGGCTGACACAAGGAACTTCAAGGGTCTTGAACATGAATACAGGGGCCCAAGGACTGGGTCATTTTCCACTGTTTTCCCAGGAGCATTAGCAAGGAGCTGGATCAGAAGGAGAGCAGCCAAACTCACGCCAATGCCAATATGGCATGTCAGTGCTGTGGGTGGCAGCGTTACCCACAAGGGTCAACCCAGAGATTTGTGACTTAAACCCCAAGTCTTGCACAACTTACTTCTTCAAGATTCAGAAAATCAACAGAAGTGGTGAGTTTATTAAAGCATCAGCTCTACTAAAAAAAAAAAAAAAGTCCAGGAAAATAACATTAACAGGAACTAGTTCATGTGAAGGTGGAAGACATTGGAAATTCAAGCACTAAGATGTAAAAATTTGCATCTCAAACCAAGACACATATTCCAATAGACTGCAACACTTGAGTTAGATTCATAAGTGTTATCAAGTAGACATGATATCCACAGGAAAGTAGATCAAAGGAATAGAAAAAAACAGAAAGACGGTGCTATGGCTTAACCTTGATTGGTATACAGGTTATGCCCACCCCAAACTGCATGGCCTTTTCAACTTCCATAATGTCAGCCTGTGAGCCAATTCCTATTTGCACAAACACATGCATGTGCACATCCACACCCTCCAAGAAGAATGCATCACAACTTACAGAAGATAACATCTCATTTTCACTATCTTCCAGGAAGATGCCCAAAATGTTATGCCACCTTTGGGCTTCAGCACATACAGCATAGATGCCCATGGGGCACCCTACACACTGATTCTATTCCTGAATGATTATCTCACCCCCATACTGCCTTTTCAAATCACTCAGGGTTCCTGAGGTTTCCAAATTCAAGCAGAGGAACAAATTTTGACAACAGTGCAGCCTCATGACTGATACTGCTCAGTTTGCTAACCTGAATCCCAATAAAGAAAATCAAGACCAAAACCTCAAGTACTGAGTACCAAGTAACTATAGCCTTGACCTTCTATCTGGAATGCACAGAAGTGTGAGTGGAGAATTATCTTTACTCTTGACATTGAGGGTGGATTTCTTGAATTTTATTTTTTAAATTTACGTTTTTCTTACTGACATACTAAATGTGTATTTAAATCTGTATTTTATATGTATATACTATGAAGTGACAACTCAATTTTCATATTATAACCTCAAACACACTTTTGTGTGGTGAAACCACATTCAATTTACTCCCAGCACTTTAACTAGTATCACCAGGTTGTGCATTAAATCTTGATGGACCTACTCTTCTGTTTAACCGAAATTGTGCAACCTCTGACCAACAGTCTTCTCTGTTCCTTCTCACTCCCAGTCCCTAATAATCACCACTGTACTTTTTGCTTCTATGAGTTGTCTGCATTTAAATTACACATGTAACTGTCATCACATGGTATTTGGTCTCTGTGCCTAGCTTATGTCATCTAATGTTCTCCATGTTCATCCATGTTGTTGTAAATGATAGATTTCCTTCTTTTCAACACTGAATATTATTGAGTGTGTATATATACATTCAATGATTTCTATATACCTGTTCACTTATGGGTAGGTAGAACCCATATCTTGGCTTACTGCATGAATAATTCTGTGAAGAACATGGGCGATCTGCTACTGTTTTTAATACTGCTTTCATTTCCTTTTAATATATTAGTATATCCAAAAGTGGGATTGATGGATCTAATAATAAACCAAGAAATTTTCACTGTTCTGTTAAACTATCCCTATTTCGGTGAGTTATTCTGCTTTTATGGAATTTATGTATTTTTAAAAGATTGATTAGTTTATCAGAAAGACACTATGAGAGTTCTCTTCCATCTGCTGGTCCACTCTGCACATGGCTTCAATGACCTGATCTGGGCCACACAACAAGAACAGTTGAGATTTACAGCTGAGTCGCATGTGGGTCTCAGGGATCCAAGTACTTGAGCCATCTTCCACTGCTCTCTTAGCAGGCAGAATAGCAGGAAGTTATATCTGAAGCAGAACATGAACTAGAAATCAAACTGATACTCCAAAATGGGATGCCTGTGTTGCGAATTGCAGCTTAATCTGTTGTACTACCACACCAGCTCTGCTATTTTTACGTTCAAAATAGAGGCATTAAATACTAGATCCCTTAATTCACCTGTTAGCTATTCTGCATACATATTCACCACAGAATTCAGAGTTCAGTGTAAGATACATGCTAATGAATATTTACTGGGTTTAGGACTCTTGCACATTGTACAGGGTAAACATATGGCTCTGAAAATGGTGGAGCTGTTACTTTTCATCACCAAAAACATGAACAGATTTTAATGCTTCTCCACACTTTCTGGTACAAGCCATTTTATACTAAGGATGTACAAGAAAAAAGATGCACACAACATTTATTTCCATTTGCATGTCTTCCAATCCAAAACAAACAATGATTCACTGTATGTTCCAAAGCAGTTACAAAAAAGTAAAGCAAGACTTAGGTAATGAGACACACTATTCAAAGGATGCAACTTCATCCCAACAAATGAAAAATCACAAATATTGACGAGAATGTGACAAAACCAGAATGCATATGCACTGTTGATGAGAATGTAAAGGGATGCAGTCTATGGAAAACAGTTCCTCAAAAAACTTCAAAGTAAAAATCCTGAAAGAGCTAAAACAAAGCTATCAAGATAATTCAGAAATTCTACATCTGGCATGGAAGAATTCCAAAAGAAATAAAATTCTTGAGAGATTTTAAAAGATTTAAAGGGTCTTGAAGATATATGTGCACACTCCTATTTACAATCGCATTATTTACAACAGGTAAAAATGCGAAAGCAAACCAGGGATACATCCACAAATGAATTCACAAATTAAATGTAAATACACACAATCATATTTTTCAGCCTTCAAACAAAAAGAAATTCTGACAACTACTACAATATGCACAAACTCTGAAGAATTATGTTAAGCCAAATAAGCTAATCACAACAAGCTAAAAACTACATGATACGGGCCAGGCACCGTGGCCTAGCGGCTAAAGCCCTTGTGTTGAACGCACCGGGATCCCATATGGGCGCCGGTTCTAATCCCGGCAGCTCCACTTCCCATCCAGCTCCCTGCTTGTGTCCTGGGAAAGCAGTCGAGGACGGCCCAAAGCTTTGGGACCCTGCACCCGTGTAGGAGACCCGGAAGAGGTTCCTGGTTTTCCAGCTTCGGATTGGCACAGCACCAGCCCGTTACGGCTCACTTGGGGAGTGAATCATCGGACAGAAGATCTTCCTCTCTGTCTCTCCTCCTCTCTGTATCTCTGACTTTGTAATAAAATTAAATCAATCTTAAAAAAAATACTACATGATACCATTTCTGTGAGATAAACATATTCAAATTCACAGATATAATGTAGAATGGTGACTCCCAAAGGCTAAGGAAGTGGATAATGGGGAGTTCATTGGTAAAAGGTTTCAATTAAGACGAAAACCTTTTCTCAATGGGTGGTTCAATGGGTAAAGGGAAGGCCCAGCACAATAGCTCAACTAATTAACCCTTCCTTTTAAGTACTAGGAACCTATATTGGCACCAATTCAAGTCCCGGTGACTCCACTTTCCATCCAGCTACCTGCTTGTGGTCTGGGAAAACAGCCGAGGATGTAGCAAAGTCTTGGGACCCAACACCGACATGGGAGACCCAAAGGAGGCACCTGGCTTCAAATCAATTCATCTATGGCCATTGCAGCCATTTGGGGAGTGAACCAGCAGGTGGGAGAGCTTACTGTCTCTCCTTTTCTTTGTAAATCTGCCTGTCCAATAAAAAATAAAGACATGTGAAACTGGCGTGGGAGCCTAGAGGCTAAAGTTCTCACCTTGTACACTCCTGGCTCCATATGGGCACTGGTTCATGTCCTGGAGGCCTGGTTTCCCATCTAGCTCCTTGCTTGTGGTCTGGGAAAGCAGTCGAGACTGACCCAAAGCCTTGGGACCATGGAAGGGGCTCCTGGCTTCAGATCGGCGCAGATCCGGCTGTTCTGGTGACTTGGACAGTTAATCAGTGGACAGAAGATCTTCCTCTCTGCCTCTCCTCCTTTCTGTATAACTGACTTTCCCATAAAAATATAGTGAATCTTTAAAATTATTTTTTTAAATGGGAAAACAAAATAGTAGCACAGGAAGGAAGCCCCAAACACAGAATAGGTACGTCTGTCAGACCTTAAGCCAAAAGGAACATTTTCTTCTCTAGAGAAGTCAGTAACAGAGAGTGGGGTGGCAGATGACATGATCAGGCACTTGGACAGGAAATATTTTTCCTCTCTGTAAAAAATTTTCAGGAAGGTTTCTTATGCATTCTAATGTTGGCTCAGGCTAAATTGGGCAAGGAAGCTTAAGGGTGTCTGAGAAAACGACAAGTCTTCAGCTTGCCAAGTGTCTTCAGTTGGTATCTTGCACAGGCTGGTACTGAAGACAAACACGTCAGCTAATTGCTCTGACAAAGAGTAAGAATTTGGAGGAACTAAGCACAATCTTGACCAATATGTACACAAAGGGGTCTCCTTGAACCTAATCTATTCATTGTGGAGAAGGGGGGTCCTTTGCAATAAATATAAACGGGGTAGGGTGAGGAGGATTTCTCGTTCATCATGTTTACAAGGAGAAAGGTACCCATGTCAAGATTGTCTATAAGCTATAAGAAGAGGCACCAGGGGGCTGGAGAGGCAGGGTGGCTGACACCAGCACCGATCAGCATTCCACAGCATCTGCCTCGTTGCCTCAATCTACCCATTCTAAGATCAGGCATAAGTAATTGGCGAAGGCACCACCATGACTCAAACAAGGGACAATCAAATCTTCAAAGAGCAAAGCACCACCCCAGGCACATCTACTGCCTGATGGAAACATGAGGGATTCAAAAGAAACTTAATTGTTAGGCAACACAAAGTGTTAAAATTATGTGGAACCAGAGGTCCGGAACTGTGATTCCCCCTGCTAACTTCCTATTCTTCAGGATAGTTCTAGCTATTCGTGGGCTGAATAGTAATCTATAGCCATGTTAAGGTGTATAGAACCCGGTTGTATATAAACTGAAATTGAAATGCCAATGAAGGAGTCACAGGATGTGGAAAGAACTTGCATTTTTTAACATGTTGGTTACTCGATACTATGTCAATTAATTCCATAACGTTATAAATTGTTGCTGATGCTATGTCGGGGCTTTTAATTGACAGGGATGATACTGTGCCGGCTCTACCTTCAGACCAGAGATGGTCTCCCCAACAAGCCGTTGAATTTGGACAATAATATGTCGGACTCTATGCTTGGTATATGCTTGTAATGAAAGAATCTCATGTGAACTTGAACTTGGGTAATGCAACAAGGTGGAGGAATCCACCATGGGAGGAGGGTTTGCAGAGGGGTGGGGGGAATTCCAGTACCTATAAAACTGTGTCACATAATGCAATGTAATTAATTTTAAAAAATTATATGGAACCTCAAGTGACAACACATGCTTAACAGTGAAGTTACATGCTATAAAATTTAAACCAAAGAACAGACTCAGAAGAATTCTGAGAAGACTCAGAAAGAAACCAAAGCGACTTCAGACAATGAGGGTCCTATCTTAGACCTTAACAGAAGGGATGTCTGTATGTGTGGCCAGTGCAGGGGAACAGTGCTAGCAAAGATCAGAAAATAGCCTATGAGCCAGCTAGGGACCCACATCTGTCTGTGAGCAATCTCCAGGTGCTACACATTGGATGACTTAGAAACAGAAATATATTTTCTCCAGTGATTGATGCAGAAAGTTCGAAAGAAGGTGCAGTTGGGGCTGGTTTCTGGTGAGGGTTTTCTTTTTGGCTTTCAGACAGCTGCTTTCTCACTGTGCCTCCACCCCCTACGAAGGATAAGGATGCCAGTCCTACTCATTGTGAGCCTTACCTAGATGACTTCATTTTGACCTTTTAATTACCCATCTCTAAATGCAGTAGTCATGATGGAGTGTCAGACTCAGATATGAATTTGAGAGGGTGTGAGACAATACTGCCCATAACAGAATTTCTATGAAACAAAGTAGGCAGGAGGCCAGAACGGAGCTTTTGGCAAACGGATTTGGTATCCTCATCACATTTGTGCAAGCAAAGATTGCCAACCCCAAGTGGCTTATTCTACTCGTTCAAGCAACTGGCCCATGACAAAGTCAATATTCCTATATAAGAACAGAGGGGAAGGAAAAACCTTGTCCTTGAAAAATTCATTTGGGAGAGTCTGAATCATGCGGCAATTCTGAAACCGCTGCTGAAGTTACAAAGAGAAGGAAAAAGAAGGGAAGGTTTTCTGCTCGTTGAAGCACCGAGAGGGGAAGATGAATCTCCGAGCAAGGCAGCTGCTGACCTATATGCATTGGCACCCTATGGTGGAATCCATCGTAGTGCACAGGCCATTAAACATCTTGACTACAGGAAAAACTGCCTGTCCAGAAAGGCACAAGAACAAAGCTTTCCTGTTTTGTTGACTTTCCATCCTCCTACGGGCAGGGGAGTGGGGAATGGCTTTAGAATGCATGGATTATTCTGAACCATGAGTACATTATTAACCAAAGGAACTTCAGAATATACAATAGAAGGCCTACCGTAGTTTTAGGGGGGATGACTGCATGTTACAGATTCTTTCTGAGATCCAAGAGAGATAGCAACTGCTCATGTAGCTGCCGAACACACGCGCGTTATTCTTGCTTTGGAATCCTCAGTTTGTTGCTAAAGATCATCAAAAGACTGACTCTGTACTATGGGTAATTTTGACACCTAGGAAATATTTGAGCAACATCTTGGAGTTTTAGCTCTATCTAGGACATGACATTGCTACTGGCATTTAGTGGGTAGAGACCATGGATCCTGTTAACCATGCCCCCGTGCACAGAGCAAACCCTCCACAATGAAAAATTTCCCAACTCAAAATGCCAATAATGCCAAAACTGAGAAACCCTGCAATTATAAAAAGACCTGAGAAAGAAAAACTGACACAGAAAACCTAGTTCCAAGTTCCCCTGAAAGCTTTATGTACACTAAGAATTGACCAAGTCAGGATAAGTTAAAAAATGACAAGAGGGAATGAAGCCAAAGCTGAGCTTCTTCACCCATTGCCTTCAGTTGGAAGAAGCCATCCACAAGGAACAGGGCACATGCAATGAGAGGTGCAAGCAGCAGTACATCACACAGGCCACATGGAAGAACTAGCTCAATACTTGTGGGAAGTAGAACTGAAGAGTCCCCTTCTCTATGAAATTATGATATAGGGGTACACAAAGTTTTATCCCTCCCTCATACACACATTTACCAAATTCCAACAATGTCAGAAACCTTGCTTGCCCAAGCTCAGCACAGCAGAAAACATGTCTCACTCCCTAGTGCAAAGTAGTTGCTTCTGATTCTTCCAATTCACAATGCAACTGTCTCTTTGATTTTGTCTCTTATCACTTCCTTCCTCATTCATTCTGCTTCAGCCACACTGATCTACCTGCTCCTCCTGCAATGTGCCCAGCATGATCTGTAGTCCCTAGAAGGGGCCTTTTAGTTACGATGTTCTTCATCCAGAGCCAGTCTTGGGGCTTACTGTCTAAAGCTCCCCCTTGTGATGCCAGCATCCCAAAGAAGAGTGCTTTTTCAAATCCCAGCTGCTCTGCTCCCTAACCTGTTCCCTAGTATTTGGAAAAGCGATAGTCAATGACCTAAGTACTTGGGCCCCTGACTCCCAAAACAGGTCTTCCATATTAATGGCAGCAACAAAAAATCTTAAGCTAACATCTGCTGCCTCTCAGAATGTACATTAGCAGAAAGTTGGAAATGAGAGATGAACTGGGACGCCTACCACGGCAATCCGATGAGGATTTTAGACATCTTAAGTACTTTTCTAACCACTAAGTCAAACACTTCCTGATTTTTTATAGCACTTAGCACAGATTGTTCTTGCATACACACACACCTCTGCATGTTGCCTGCATGCTATCTCTTTCCTCTTCCCATGAAGCACAGACCTTCATTTGTAGCCTAGAATGCTGCCTGGCACATTCCTACTTTCTTGCTCACTCTTTTCCCCATTGCGTTTCTTAAACCTCTGAAACTTGATCCTCTGATTTTCATCTTACCCATTGTTATTTAGTTGACTAAATATTCACCAGCCACTAATATTCACCTCTTTATTAGCCCTTAGATTGAGAAATTCTCTCAAGCTCAAATATACAAGCACTAAACAGCTGCTGTACGTCACAGCTCTTGATATCCCCAGAAAATTCTCAAAACAGGAAGTAACTTGAACTTATTCCATGGAAGAAAAGTGGGAGTTACATTCTCACTAATATTATGTTATGCCACAATAGAGAAACATTGAGTTGAATCAGGTATCACAGGAGACCAGATGACTTTGCCTCTGGAGTTTAGGCCAAGATTCCTTGGATAATGATGAACTGATGTTTGGAAAGAAACTAGAAAAATGGGCAGGAATAGGGAGGGGGGAAGACAATCCAGGTAAAATTACAAGAACATAAATGATAGATACTTTAAACCAAAAGGATTTAACAACAGGTGAATGAGGAGATGAATTACCCATCCTGAATCTCAATGAGTCAACCATAATGTGATGAAATGATATACCCAAGACTTTTTAAGAGGTCAGTTATGGCAAGAGTGTTAGCAAGGATGCTATTAAATAACAAAAAGGGTACCCTCTGGAGTGAGGAATGAATGACTCACTTGGCTCTGTCATCTTGTATTTGTGATTCCAGAACAGTCCCTGGTGGGAGAGTTTTGTACCTTAGTGATAAAGCTACATGGCTTTTATCTGCCATGCTGAGAAATTACAGAAGCCAAATGACATGACTGATCACTTTATTTCTCCTCATCAAATAGCCACAGATTGTGTAGTTTTCCAGTAAGACTTTATCACAATAAAGGCCATTAAGCAAATTTTTTCCCATGTTAGTCCTCAGTCCTCAATGGATTCTACTAATTGGACTATTTTCAATGACTGCTTTTATGATACAGACTGGGATAAATATAAGCAAGCTAAATGTACGGTAGCGATGGGTGGTGAGCACACACTCCGAAATCAGAGACCTAGGATTTACCCTTGCTTGGAATCACAGGCTGTGTGATTGACAATCTCCATGCCTCAAACTCCTCAGCTATGAATAACAAGTAACTGAGAATTTAAAAAGATCCATGTAAGACACCAGCATAGAGCCATAACACATTCCCCGTCTTCCTTCCTAGCACCAAGGATGTACATCCCTCTTTATTTTGAGGCAACCTTGGTCTTTTCTCTCCTGCATCCTTGGACTTGCTTCTCTACACACCTCCAATTCTCTCCACTCCCTGTAGCCATGCCAGAACTTCAACATCAGCACAAAACCTGACCCCGTTGGTCTTTCTTGGCCATGCTGTTGCTTTCTTCATTCTTTTACCAGACCTTGAGTATGCAATTTATAACTTCTGTTTTTGTTCCCCCAGGATCCACCCAATACCCAGCACCTTAAAATAGAGTAACTACCCCTGTAACACCCCTTCAATGGCCATCTTCAAGATTACTAATGACTTATAATTGAGTGTTCTTTCCAAGAGTAATTTCCTTTGACTTCATTGAATTACTTGAAGGTAGCAAACATGTATGCCAAGATCAAGGCCATCCATCTAAACTTTAAATAAGCATCCAGGAAATCACCAATTGGTATTGATCTTACTTCCCAATATTACATGGGTATAATTTCACTGATTTTTTTTTCAAAGGCCGAGAGAAAGAGAAACACAGAGAGAGAAAGGACAAGAGAGATCATCCATCCAGTGGTTCACTTGTTCAAAATGTCTGAAACAGCCATGGCTGGGCCAGGCTGAAGGCAAGAACCAAGAATTCCACCAGGATCTCCCACGTAGGCCACAGGGCCCAACCTGTTTGAGCCAGCATCTGCTACCTGCTATCTCCCAGGGTTCATATCAGTAGGAAACTGGATCAGAGGTGGAATTTTCATGCATTCCAATATGGGATACAGGCATCCCAAGCAGCAACTTCAGTGCTGTGTCATATGCCCACTTCTGTGTCTCGTATTTCACTCTTCATATTCTTACAACCTTTTTCTAGTTCAATATTTGACTCAACATATACACATTTCTAAAGTTTATCACTAAGAGAACGTATGTGTAAATAATTGCTTTCCAACTTCCAACTCAATCGGTAGAAGAGGAAAAAAGCTGATGGCAGTGTCAATTGTTCAGAGCAGCTAAGTTGGAGTCTGTGGAAACCAGTGAGAAGGCAAGAACGGCTGCATGTATTTCAAAGTGAGCAAAGCCCGTCCATCTAGTGCAGGACGTGAGGCCATGAATCATTGGGCCCACATCAGATCATCAGATTTCAGAATGAGCATAAGGAAGTGAATGATTTCAAGAAAATGAGCCTACAAAGATGATGGGACCACATGCTTTCCCTGATGAAGCTTCATCTGTGCTATGCCTAAGGCCCCATTTTGTCCATGGAGCATCCCCTGAAAAATCACTTCTTCAGCCCTTAAATGATCCTGTTAATGCTTACCACTTTTTATCTTTAAACTTACTCCTGCTAAAAAATCTCATCTGTTTTGCAATATGAGGCAGCACTTGCCCAAAATGTTTTGCAACAAATCCTTACTAAAAAGTCTAAATTATTACTAAATCAGCCCCTTGAATGTGTTAACTAGTCTTTAATATGTAACTGCCAACAAATGAAAGTTGTAATAGATTAGGTAATCCTTTAAACACTCAGTTACAATTCTTGAAACAATTTCTGTGCCAATAAGCAATTTGGAGGGGGGAACTATTCGCAGTGAAATATTAAAAACATGTTTAAGCTATTGAAGAGCCTGTATTTTAAAGAGAAGGTAATTCTCACATATAATATGCTTTCAAATGTTTTCACCCAAACCACACAGAACTGTAGGTGGGAAAGTAAAACAGTATAGTTCCTAGGGAAAATCATTTGAAAGTCCTAGACACATTAAAATATAAAGTTACTCTGCAGCAGCATCTCTACATTTGAGTGTATGCTCAAAAAAGCAAACAAAAAATTGAAACATTTGATCCCAGTGTGTTCACTGTCCCACAACTGCCAATATCCTAAAGGTAGACTCAACTTAAATACTAATCAACTGATAAAGAAAATAGCATAGATTCGCCTAATGAATACTATTTGTCTATAAATAAATGAAACCCCTGACAGATGCTTCAACATGAATGAACCTGGACAGTGACAGTTAGTGAAAGAAGTCAATCACAAATGCATACATATAGTATGATTCTATTTCCATAAAGTACGCAAACTAGTTCTTTCTGCCTGCCTAGATTTGACATCAGTGGTCACGGAGAGCTAAATGGTACTGGGAGGTAGACAGAAGGGATTGGACTGCCAAGATGGCAAAGTTTCAAACTGAACAATGATTTTACATCTTTTTGAACATATGCAAAACTACTAAATTGAACATTCTAGTAGATTACATGTTACGTGACTCTTATCCTAAGAAACTACTATACTAAAATGGAAGAAGAAATCATGGAACACACACTTGCTGAGAGAATAAAAGGATCAAAGTGATAAGAGTGAGGGAAGCATGCCTCAGGATTTCGTTTTTGCTTTCCTTGAACAAATAGGATATACCTTAGTATTACAGCTTGGCATAAGGGCATCTAAATTTGAATTTATGGAGTATTTTATTCAGAAAGTAACTCAGATATGTTTTTGCTGACAGTGGTTCTATAGAGCCTCTTTTTTCTTTCTAAATACACCTATTCTCTTTTTATTCTATCTTTGAAAATGCTGCAACAAGAAATCCTCCCTCCAATCTGAAAAATGTAAAATTTTGTGAAGTACCATACCCCTTTATCCTTCAGTTAAAGAATTTTTGATTTCTTGGAAAAACACAAGACTACTGGAAAATGAGGCTAAAATCACTTCGTCAGGAATGACTGAAGGCTACAGAGAAAATGAGCAAGGAACACAGAGAGAAGCATTCAAATGAAAACAAATGGATCCAACCAGACTGCAAAGGGAAGCAAATAGGTCTCCAAGGAACACAGCAAGAGAGCAAACATTTAGAAAGTACTCCAAAACATCTCTACTCAGCTTTCCTTCCTTTAGTGCACTTTGTGCTGTGTTCTTGGGTAAGCTTATAGACTTCTTTATCCATCTGAACTTCCCTCATCAAAGTATCACAGTTCTGCTTGCTTTGGCCCACAAATTAAATTGGTAAATCTTTTGCATTGTCCACCCAAACATGGAACACTGTATGGAGCCTTGAGTAATGGCCTTAAGTTCGGATCTCTAGCCTACTCAGTATCTTTAGAAAATAAAGTGTTTCTTTAAAAAAAAAAAATGAGGAAAAGAATATACAACCACTCTACAAGCAAGAAGGGAATGGAGTGACATATTCCTGATTCTAAAACAAAAAAATTGTCAGCCTAGGTCAACATATCTAGCAAAGCTTTCTTTTATCTTTGAAAATGAAATAAAATTCCTCCACAAATTAAAGTAAAAAGAATTTGCCTCTTCCAAACCTGTCCTGCAAATGATACTTCAAGATGTTCTCTTGACAGAAAAGAGGAATAGCACCCAATGAAACCAAAGGCAAATGTGAAGAACATCCCAATAAAATGACAACAGAAGACTAAAGCAATGAACAACCCATTTCTAAAATGACAGGACCAAAGTACCACCCATACATATTGACCCTGAACATAAATGGCTTGAGCTCAATCAAACGTCATAGATTAGCAGACTGGATTAAAAAACAAACCCCATCTATTTGTTATCTACAAGAGATACATTTCACCAACAAAAATTAGCGGAAACTATATCACATGGGTTTTGTTGTTTACTGTTAGTTTCATCTCTTCAAAACACTTTCTTCTGATTAAATTCTTCAGTGACTCGTAGATCATACAGTAGCAACATTTTCTGCAAGAAGGTTCTTGATTTTCATTTCTTCAGTGACATATTAGTCATTTAGTAGCATACCATTTAACTTCTTGGTGTTGTTAATTTCTTTTTTCTCCCTGATGTTGATTTTGTTTTGTGATTTTTTATAAGGGGATGTATAGTAGCTGTGTAATAGAGACTGTCATATCTAGTAACATGTTATTTAACTTCATGGCATTGTAAATTTCTACTTTTCTTTCTATTGTTGATTTTGCATTATGACTTTTCATTTAAGGGGATGTATAGTAGCTGTGAAATGGAGACTAACATCCAGATGTAAGGATGCAGTGTAGTATGCAGTTCTGCTTCCAGACAAAGATGGACTTAAAATGAAACTGTTTCTATATCTTGACAACAGGATTCTGGACTCTCTGCCATTGTCCATGCCCACAATGACGGACATATGACTGTATGAAGAACTATATGTTAGTAATGATATAGAGGAACTAGGTGGTGGGGGGGGGGAAGGGAATTGGGGCTGGGATGAGGGAAATACCAGGAGCCTATGGAACTGTATCATAAAATGATAAAAAAAGAATATACAACCACAATAATAAGTACTACTAGCAGGTATTAAATGCTAAGAAGATGTGAGTATAAGTGGGGCCAGAAGTGAAACATACTCAGGACCTAAGAGACGGTAAGTGTTCACTAGATTCTGTTGAACAAATGAATGAATTCGTTGGTGGAAGACGCCAGCCAAACAGGCGGAATGAACACAAACCAGCTTGAATTACTCTTCTGATGCACTCCCAGCAAAATCCCAGCCCTGCATCATGAAAATTACTCTCTAAGTATGTGCTAAAAGAAGAAATGAATATCCAGTTTCAGGCAACCACATAAACTGTGGGACTTAGTGATAATTGAAAATACCAAAATCTCTTGGTTAAAAATAAGAAGCTAAGTTCTATTCAGGGCACTAAAATAGAATCTTTCCTTATAATGACTGAACACACATATACACACACATTGTAAGAGTGAGAAACGGTAAGAAAGGTAGAAACAGAGAGATTCAATGCACTGAATCACTTTCCAAACACAACAGCCAGGACTGAGCCAAAGCCAGAAGCCAGGGATTCAAACCACTCACACGGCTGATAGGAACCTGAGCCATCAACTTCCGCCTCCCAGGAGCAATCAGGAACTGGGACTTGAGCCCAGCCACCCCGATGTGAGAAACAGGAACTCTAACCAGCATCTTCATCACGTAACAAACGCCTGCCCCAATTTGTAACCACTCTGTAACACCCCTGGCAATGCTCATCTTCAAGATTACTAACAATGTGCTAAAGCACACCCAGAGAATGTTGTTTTTCATTTTCAGTGCAACATTCAATCATGAGATATTCAATATTTTATTTTTAAACATTTTTTTGTTTTAAACATTTTATCATAATACGCTTTTTGTTAGGCACCATTCCCAAGGCTGTGTTCTGAGCAATTTTAGGGTAGGCTAAGATAGGATAGGATATTCAGTAGGTTAGGTGGACTGTCTGAAGTATTTTCCATTACCAGTTTTGTGGAAACATGTAACAGAATCAATTCAACAGTTAGTTGCAACATGTTTACTTTCAGTATACCGCTTAATAAGGAAAGCCTGAACAATGAAGGAAAGAAGGAAGGAAGGAAGGAAGGAAGGAAGGAAGGAAGGAAGGAAGGAAGGAAGGAAGGAAGGAAGGAAGGAAGGAAGGAGGGAAGGAAGGAAGGAGGAGAGGGAGGGTAGAAAAAAGGAGGGAAGGGGGAGGAGGGAAGGGAGAGGAGGGAGAAAGTTACTCTATGCCCCTCTTTTTATTTAACACAAGTAAAACTATAAACCCTTAACATCCATAATGCTGGTTTTCTCATTGCCTTCCCCTGGTAAACACCATAAATTCGTAACAAATATCAACTTAGCCCTCGTGTATCAGAGGTCTTACCGTCCCACCATGTAGAATGATGTCAAACATGGTCTTTGGGCCTATGACTCCACTCCCAAACCAGCTCCTGCTTATGGTCTGGGAAAGCAGGGAAGGATAGCCCAAAGTCATGGGACATTATACCACATGGGACACTCAGAATCATCTCCTGGCTCCCAGTTTTGGACTGGCCCAGCTCTGGCTGACGCAGCCATTTGGAGAGTGTATCCACACACCGGTGGAGGACCTCTGTTGCTTACTTTGTTTGGGACTCTAAATTCAAGCAAAATAGATACATCTTTAAAAGAAAAAGGATACAGGACCTGGCGCAGTATTGGCTAAAACCCTTGCCTTGCATGCAGAGCGATTCCATATAGGTGCCGGTTTGTATTCTGGTGGTGGCTTCACCTCCCATCCAGCTCCCTGCTTGTGGCCTGGCAAAGCAATTGAGGACGGCCCAAAGCCTTAGGACCCTTCACCCATGTGGAAGACCCAGGAGAGGTTCCTGGCTTCGGATCAGCTCAGCTCCAGCCTTTGTGGCCACTTTGGGAGTGAATCGATGGACAGATGATCTTGGTCTCTGTCTCCCCTTCTCTCTGTATTTCTGGCTTTCCAATAAAAAAATTTAAAAATTAATCTTAAAAAGAATATATAGATATCATTCATATTTTAAAAATAAAAAATGATAGTCTCTCATGGAGTGTCTGATCACAAAAAAAATTTAAAACATTAACTTACAGCAAGGTATGAGTCAGAACAGGGATGCTGGGTTAGACTTCCTTCCAAGTATGGTTGGAACAAATAAACAAGGGCAAATGGGGAACCATGGCCTGGCTTGGGAGCATTTCAGTGTTTTAGCTACCCATGTCACTTTGCATCTGTGAATCATTCTCTTCTTCCCCAGTCTCAGCAGATGACCAAAGCTCCTACTCTACAGGGAAGAATAACACCTTCAAACCCCTTAGCTTTCAACTGACTAACGTGTCTTCTCCATCCTACCTCCTTCTTGATCCTAAATGTGGAATGCAAGTGATAAAATACATGAAAAAGACATCTGACATCAGTTGCAAACAGGATAATTAAAAAAAAAGAACACATCAGATTGGGCTTAAAAGGGGGCAAGAAGGGCAGGTGCTGTGGTGTAGTAAGCCGAGAACCTGTGCCACCAGCATCCAGGAAAGCGGCAGAAAATAGTCCAAAACTTTGAGTCCCTGCACCCACATGGGAGACCCAGAAAAAACGTCCTGGCTTTGTTTGGGCCCACCTCCAGCTATCGTAGCCATATGGACAGTAATCTAGCAGATGGAAGATCTCTCCATCTCTTCCCCTCTCTGTGTGTAACTCTGCCTTTGAGGAGAGATAGAGAGGAAGTGGAGCTGCCGGGACTAGAACCAGCAGCCATATGGGATCAAGGCGAGGACCTTAGCCACTAGGCCACACTGCCAAGCCCCCTCAAATCAATAAACAAAGTTTTAAAGCAATGGAGGAAGTCAAGAGAACAGTGAACGGAAGTAGTTGTCACTGGTTTGGCCACTTCATTTCAGAAAGAACTATAGGACAGTTAGCGCAAGAAAGATAAAACATCTGTAGGTCTAAAGAGGACCTTTCAAGGAACATTTGCTGTGTATCACTTGAAAAACCCACTTCACAGCATGAGTGCATGCCTGATTATCTGAAATAAACCCTAGGGGTGGTTAAATTGTCACATTTCTAAAAATTAGCATATTCTACATGCTTCACACAAGTGGCAAAATTCAACTTGAGGGTAACACCAAGCTACAAATATCTAGAAATGCTAGGAAAACTCTCCATACTTCCACTTAGCTGGCAAGGACCAAAAAAAAAGTCTATCTTTTCAGAGGTGAGAAAGAGACCCGTGTATTAGACGTGAGTGTGGATAATACAGTAAAAGGAATAGATAGCTACAAGTAGCGATGGGGCAGGCAGTAGACCCAGCATTCTGTAATAGAAGCCAGGTGTACAACCCTGACAACTGGAACTGTTCAAACACCATTTTGAATTCTAAGCCAGAAATTCTTCAATTTGATCTCACACCAGAAATCTTCAAAGGACCCTGATAGAATTCAGGTGTGTGGGGTCCTTTCTGGAAGTTCCTCATGGAACAGCACTGGAAGACTCCACTCTAGAACATGCTTTCCCACCACGTTGCGAGCTGATACTGTAACAACTAACCTGCATCTACAAATAGAGCAAGCCAGTGGAAAAATACTGTTTCGAGCACACAGAAGGGGAATAGGCTCACAGCAAGTTTTTTTTTTTAATCTGCTTATTAAGAAATAATTCCTAGGAGCTTTTGATCCAATCTAATGCTAATTAACTCAGAATATCACAGTCCAAAAAAAAATGAATGTCCTTTCTCAGTCCTTTTGTCATGCTTTCTAGACATTTGTTTTACAGTCTGTTTACCACTTCTTGCTTTTTTTAGCCTTTATAGTTTTAACCATCTCCTTGCAATTTCTCTTTCTCTCACACTATTGTCCTTCAACTGGTTTCCTACATTTTACTGCTTTTATTTTTCTTCATTCTTGCAACTCCTCCTTTCTACCCAAGAGGCTAATCTGACTGGCGTCAGTAACCTGCTCATTCCCCTGAATCTTTAATGAAGTTTTTACATCCATGGCTGATAACTGAATAGATCTTTATGTAACTACTTGATATATGGGTTTTCTAGGAGTTTGTCAGCTATGTAAGAGCAAGAATCGGATCTGTCATGACCGTCATTTATCTCCACTTCCCAGAACTACATGACATAGAACTGGCCCTGAATCAGTATGTGCTGGGCAGATTAATTCTTCACCAAAATACCGACGTTTCCAAACATGGAAGTACTTCTCCGAGACAGATCAAATGAAACCACTGGACAAATGCAAATCTGTCTTCACTTCTCTAGAAAACTTAAGGAGCAAAAAATATATATACATATGTATATATAAGAAAATATTGCTATATATATATTGCTTCCAGGCCCAGCACAGTAGCCTAGTGGCTAATTCCTTGCCTTGCATCCATCCAAGATCCCATATGAGCACCCACATTCATGTCCTGGCTGCTCTGCTTCCCATCCAGCTCCCTGCTTGTGACTTGCAAAAGCAGTCATGGATGCCCAAAGCCTTGGGACCCTGCACTTGCATGGGAGACCTGGAAGAAGCTCCTGGCTCCTGGCTTCGGATCGGCTCAGCTCTGGCCATTGCAGCTACTTAAGGAGTGAACCAGCGGATGGATGGTATTTTTCTCTGTATCACCTTCTCTCTGTAGATGCCTTTTCGATAAGAGAGTAAGATAAACTAAAAATAAATTTTAAAAAACAGAAAATATTGGTTCCAGGTAAAAATCGAGAGAAAGAAATCTTCCTGGAGACAGAATTCATCAGATAATGCCAAGAACGAACGCAGGAGAGGATGTGTTTAACAAAGTCTCTTAAGAATCAATCGAAATTGCCAAAGAGACACAGAAAATAACCAGAACAGCAGCCTGGGTCGTTCTGGAATATTCTTTACGAAGCATTTCAACAGGAAAGGCCAGAGGCAAAGTAACTGGCACACCAAAGTAAGTATGGATAAGAAAATATTCTATTAGGGAAAAAAGAAAAATACCTGGTTTCAGATAGAAAAAGGGAGATTTCATTTGCTACCATTACAGATTTTAATTACTTAAACTAAGACCCTCCATCATACAGATCCTAAGTAGCCTTAATTTTTTAAAAAGTCCCAAGGACAGAACATGGGTTACCAACAAAGGGAATAAAATGCCATCAGCATCATGTTAGGTTCTGCTTACGCAGTTGCAAAGTTATTGTGAAATATAATACAGCTATGAAAAACAGACAGCAAAATCCTAACATAGCTACATACATAAAAAGTCATTATAAAAACCCTAACCAAGGTCCAGGGATGTGATGGTAGGCATAGTGGAGCAGAGCACATTTTAAATCAGCAGATGCCCTAGAAGCCTGGGGTCAAAACCTAGCCTTGCCGGTTACCACCTGTGCCTGTCAAAGCAGCGCCTGAACTTCACAGAATGTTTTCCCATTAGTAAATGGTGAAGATCGTGTCTACAGAGCTTCCACACATATGTAATTATATACAAGAAGAGCTCTCATCCTGCTAAGTGGAACATAGTGAGCCCTCTAACTGCCATAATCCATTATGCTTTTAACGCAGAAGATTGTGAGTTCAGAGAACCACGCCTGATGTCAGGTGTAAACAAGAAATTACAAAGAAAACCTGAACGTTAGAAAAATAAGCCTTTAAAAAGTCACAACTATCAAAAACCTATGAAAATTATAAACTTACATAACCATGCTATGGAAGATATTCTGTATTTCAATTTTTATCAAAGAAATTAGTAGAATTCATAAGAGACATAGGAGCAGCGTGGTGGTACTGAGAATTGAGCTGCCATCTGCTTACTGGCATCCCCCATGGGCACCCATTTTAGTCCAAGCCACTCTGCTTGTGATGCAGCTTGTTAGTAGCTGGGAAAGTAGCGCAGAATGGCCAAAGTAAGAGGTAAACTATCTCACTTTCAGTGATGCTGGGGAGTGCACACATAAGGAGCCCATCACAGACAAGTGAGAACAGCAGGCAGTACAGTCCTTATGCACCCCTCCAGGTGGGTCCACGGCGAAGAGAGAGAGCCAGCACTCTGGCCACTACCTTCCCACGTCGCCACCTGCTCTACAGCTTTTGTGGTATCACCCAGCCAAAGTGGAGCTGGTGTGCTTATAAGAATTGTCCTCAGCAGTATCTTAAATGATCACCTAAGTGACCAGAGAAGCTTTTACAAAGAGTTCTAGAAAAACATTTTTATATGAATATGAATAATGTTCCTGCTTGAAAAAAAAAGGTTTTAATGATGATGATGCGAATAACAAGGTTAAGAACAATCTGTCTCCCACCAATGCCCCTGAATTATGAACACAACACGGCAGCTAACTCAGACCTTCTGGTCTTGGAATTGTCACTGATCTATTACTGTTCTTACTGCACCAGCACAGCGGTATCTTCCACAGGAGCTATTTGTCTTCCTCAAAGGACAGATAAACTAGTGGCTAGAAGGGAACACATTTCATCAAGGTCTAATGTTCACACTTTAATATAGAACCAGCATTTGAAATATAGAACCAGATTTGAAAGTTTTTGCTGGACAACCCAGGAATTTAGCAAACTGGCACTATCATTCTCATAAATTTTGTTCTCAAAACTTGAATTTTGTTGATGTTGATTGAAATAAGCATATTTTTATCTATTCTCTTCTGAATGGACTACACCGCCTCCCTATCATGTGTGCATAACAAATTCTTCTTCACTGTACCATTGAAGGCTAAATATTACCTCCTCCAGGAAGTCTTACAGATTTTTCTAGATAGACACAGTTGCCTCCTTTCCTATTATTCTGCAACCATTGTATTTAGCTCTTGTACAGCATGCATAGGAATCAGTTGTTTACACTGCTCAGAATCTTATCAAGAAGAGATAAATCCTGCAGAGCACATTCCTCGAAGCCTGTCAAGGTGTGAAGCCCTGAAATAATTTGCAAATGGATTGCTGGTTAATTCAGACTTGCTCAAAACTGCTGCCACAAATAAAGAAATATGAACCAATGTGGATTGTATTCAAGAGTGGAGAGTACAAATGAATGAAAAGAAAAGAGAAACAGGGAAGTAAGAAGGAAAGGTTGGGAAGGGGGAAGGTAAGAAGGAAGAAAGGAGAGAATGAAGTAGCGAACAGAAGAAGGGAAGGAGGAGTAAAAGAATTAAGGAACACTATTTTAGTAGGTACTGTGATTTACATATGATTTCATAATATGGCTACATGACTACCATTCAAATATTGTCAGCTAGTGTTTGAATGAAGTCAAAGTTGTAGCCACTTAAATTCTGAAACCAAGTAATAGAAAATAAATCCTTAATTTTCTGTGAAGTTTTTGTAAATACTGATTTTTCCAGCAACAGTATGACCATAGTTAGTGATGAAACCGGGACAGAAACCTCAGCCATTGTGGCTTCAAAACAGTTAGAACTGAATGCATGCACTCTGAATTCCTTTTGGTAAGTCTATTTTATGCACAAATGTTGGCTGACTCTTAATTTTTCTATAAATATACACTAGAATTCAATTTGTATAAAAGAAATATATGACCATAAAACGTGAGAAAAATGTTATTTGTGGCTTTATTTCTTTGACATTGTTGTTATGGAAATTGAAAATTGTAAATTTAGGAGTAAGGTAATCCAAAATAATCTGAATATATTGAGACCCAAATGATTTAAAATTGTGGAATTATATAGCCCACAGTCAGGTAATATTGATTTTAGAAAGCTAATGTCAAATAAGGTCATTATGTGTTCCAGATTTCTCAGTTCATGTAATAAAATTCTAGGATCAGAACATCAATTCTCCAACTTCCAGCTATATGTTCTTCCTGTGATCTGTTATGGTTGCCTGTATGTAAACTCTTCTCTATAACTATATTCATAAAGTTACAGATTTGGAAAAAAATAAATTTTTTTCTCAAATCATCCTAACTCTCAATGAGAGTTCCAATAAACACTTCTGAAGAAAAGATGAAAAAATGGAAAAAGACCTGAGTTCACTTCATGGGCTCCTCAGCAAAACAGTAAGAAATTGCTACTACCTTTAATTCCCTTCAGTTCTTCTCTATCTACAACTCCCTGTGTTGCCTCCCTATAACTTCCTTGTATCTCTATCCTCCAGCTGCTCCCTAGAACTCTCTATACCTTTCAATACTTCCTTTATAATTCTTTCAACTGTCACAGCTTCCTAAATTTCCCCACACCTCTTGACCGTAACTCTCCTCCCCTCCCATGAGTCTCTAACTTCCCCCCCTTTCTCAGTGTTACAGCATTTCAGAGTATCCTCCATCTAGTAGAAGATACAGGGAAGCCTTATTGCAAAGAGATCAGCATTTGCCACCTAAGCAGACACCTGGTAAAAACAAGGCAAATATTAAAAATGTGCCTCTGTTTTCTGAAGTTGCCTCCCTCCCCATTCCTGTAAAATGAAAACCAACTTGGAGAGTTGTCTCATCCAGTGGTTACTTCTGGGACTTTATCTTGGCATTGCCTCTGTAATAATACCGAAAGATCACCATTACTGAATCTACTCTCTAGTACTTTTTAAAGTGACATCTAGAAAAAACAGAAAACTTTCTTAATGCAGATCCTCTCACCCAACACAACTCAAATATGTTATTTTGTCAAAGGACCCCTTCCCATCATGGCTCAGGATGCAAAGGACCAAGCAAATCAGGGGAATCAAGGACTTTTGATTCTACAATGGCCTTTACCCTGAGTGGAGAGTCAGGTATTATATTACAGCTTTGAGAAGGAAGCTCATAGCACAGTGCTCCTCAATGCAAGGAACGGCCCAGGCCAGCCATCATTCCAGATCTGCAGGGACGAAATCCCCAAGTCCCATTTTGTTATTTGTATATATTTTGGCCATTAAATCCAAAGAAGATATGAACACCAAATTAAAGGCATTGCCAAGTCTTAACTCATTTACTCACACAAAAGGCCTCACACCAGCTGCCTAACATGGCTCTATAAATTCCTTTAAGGTGTTGGTATCTGTCCAACCCTCACATTAAAGGGAATAATCAGAGAGAGGTTCAGGTAGACCCCTCTGCTCAGTCTCCTGGAACCCACTTCCCCCTGCTTCACTGTCTCCTCTAAAGATCAGCTAGGACCCAACATCATTCGAGAAACGCTGCAGCTCTTAAAATGAATTAATATTCCCCAACTGTTCTTGCCGTACATCCTGCTAGTTAACAACAACCCACAGAGATTAGTCTTTATTACTGTCGCTTTCCTACATTTCATTATCCCACAAGGCATTTGAGAGTAGGAAGCACAGCTTGAATATCTGCAACTGCCTAGGCAGTTTTAGCAATCTGATAATGTCCATACAGAGGATTCTGTGGCCTCATGTTGCCCAATCGGAGTGGGCTGAAGCAAGCAGTCCTCTGGAAGAGAATCCACATAGCCAAGCAAAAGCAGATCCAGCAGCTTGGTAACCAGCTAGGGAGAGTTTGGCGATTTTGGAAAAGAGGAGCCAGATAGAAGAATGAAGACTTGCCTTCTGGGGAACAGTTTTCCCAGTTGATATTATTTTTATTTGCTACAGACAGGTAGACAGATTTTCCTCTCCTGGCTACTCCGCAGTTGCTTTTATCAACCCTGGGCTGAGTCAGGTCAAAGCCAGGAGCCTAGGATTCACACCAAGTCTCCAATGTGGGTGGCAGGAACTTAAGTGCCAAAGTCATGACGTGCTGCTACCCAAGGTGCACATTAACAGGAGGCCTGAATCACAAGCACGGCAGGCACTCTCATCCAACCCTCTGATGTGGAACACAGACTTCCCAGAGCTGAAGCCACTGCTCCAAACGACTCCCGTCAACCATTATTTTTACTTCAAACCTACAACCACTGCCCTAATATTTTAAAAAGAACTACCATCCAGAATACCCCAGTTAATGAAAATATACTCACTGGATTGTAGTGTTATTTGATTTATTATTATTATTTTCCCTGTGGTCTGGTTTTGTCCCATCAGGCGTATGTAACTGGCCACACCTCACTTTCACACCATTTCTTCCTGTGTGTAATCTTAATTTTTGTTGATGTACTCACTTTTAAAACATTCTTTCTGGGGTATAGTTCTCAGACACAGAATGTATCTTAGCATTTGTTTCCTGCACAGAGCCTAAAGTTACCAAACTCTTAGGGCTCTTGGACATCTGCAATGCCTTTGTCGCAGCCCATCTTGTGAGAAGGGTACCTGTGACCTGTTTCTTTCTCTCTATCTCTTCTTGACTCTTTGTTTTCCTTCTCTACACAATTTTCTCAAAGAGGAGACTCATCACTCACCCTTCCTGGCATGAAGATTGTTTTTATTCAGCTCTTGTGAAAGCACTCATTAGATTTTAGATGAGACTTGCAAAACGTATCCCCCTCCACCCGCCTTGGAAGTTGAACCAGCCCTGTGAAGTGCCCTCACAGCAACTGCACAGCAAAGATTGTAACTTCATCTATTAGAGATCTCAAGACTGTAAGAAGTCAAATCTTTGCTATCACTGCATGTGTTCAATTAGCCAGGTGGACCAGTGTTAAGGACACATCTTAGGTACATCATGAGACATGTGTTCTGAGTTGTAATGAATCTAAGTAAGCGTGTAAACCATGATATACATGAATTAAAGCATCATGCATCTCCAAAATAAAAGCAGGACTCCCAACGAAGTGTTACATATGTGTATATTGTGACAATACTAGATTTTGTACCACTGTCTATACCTACAATGCCACGACACTTTAAATAGCAGAATGTGGACTTCTGACTCTTGCTGAAGGACTAAACCATTGTAATAACATGGGGGGAGACAGTTGGGCAGCGTTGAAGGGAAGGGTGGAGTGGAAGGAGGAATCCCCATGCTTAAGGAACAGTATCATAGCATGAATTTTTTTTTAATTTAAAAAAACAAAGCAATATAGAAAGTTATTTATGAATTTCAAATTTTTGACCCAAAATAAATTTTAAAAGGCATTATCTTTTCCTTAATAAAATTCTCAGCTCTAGTCATTAGAGTGCTGAGATCTTTGATCATGACTTTGTTATTGTTGATTTTAAGCTTGGGTTTATTTTAGGTAAACAGAGAAGACAGGTTCCACTTTTCCCCTGGGCAGTCACAAACTCAGAAGAACCTCTGGAGAACCTAAAACACAAGGGCAGAGTCCATTCATCTACTCACTGTAACTATGGTATTGATTTTAACTGCCAGAAACTTGGACATACATGTAAGCCTAAGTACTTAAGGAGGTCTGAAATCTAGGCGGTGTCTCATGGGGCTAACATCGAGGTATTGGTAGGTCTCCTTCTCTTCTAGAGGTGTCATCAATTAACCCATTTCCTTGACGTCTGCAGTTCTTACAGACTTCTCACATTCCAACTCCTGGCCCTCTTTCGTCCTTCAGTCTAGCCATCACATTTGTCCAGGCTTTGCTTCTTCCTCGTCAGCCTCCCTCTTTCTCTTACGAGGATTCAAGTGATAACATTGGACCCACACAGCAATCTCCCCCTTTCTGAGATTCTTGACTGAATCATGTTTGTGAAGTCTCTCTTGTGATAGCAGTGTGTTGCAAAGTTTCTTGGACTAGGGTATGAGCATCTTTGAGAAGTGGCCACCATTGCCACCTGCCTCGTGATGCTACAGTCAGTATTTATTCTCTCCACTGTCAGACACTACAGTTCCGGGTGCCTAAAGCTGAACCTTCACCCTGGAAACAGGCTTAGCTGCAGACCCCGCTGCTAATCTCAATGGACCCCCTTCAGGCCCTTCACCATTTAGCAGAGAAAGCCAACATCTTTGCCACTTAGGAAAATTCAAACCCCTGTCTTCTTTCCAGTCTTATAGAAGTTGTCTCTCCCTATGTCTTCCTATCCCTCTTCTTCCATGACACTAAATTGCACTCTTATTGCCTTGGTCTTCAACTGCCCAGATGTGGTGTTGCCCTCAAATGCTTGAGAACTTCTGATCTGGGCAGTAAAATGATTCTCACAGGTCAACTATATGATGGCAGCTAGCATCCCAGGAATTGAAGATACATTGCAATATGAATCTCTACTCTCAAATGAAAGGAAAACTCCCAATGAAACTGTTGAATAGATCTTGACAACAGGACACTAGATTTTCCACCATTGTCTGTACCTGCAATGCAATGATACACTGAATAGCAGAATGTTGGACTTGTGGCTGTTGCTGAAAGACTATACTAACAATAGTCATACTTTTTTAAAAGATATATTTATTTGCAAGAATTATAAAGAGAGAGAAAGAATTTTCCATCAGTTAGTTGACTCCTCAGATGACCACAATGGCCAGACTTGAAAAGCCATGAACGTCATCTGGGTTCACCACATGGATTGTTAGGGGACCAAGCAGTTGGCCTATCCTCCATTGCATTGCATTCTTTAGGTCATAGGCAGGGAGCTGGATCACAAGTGGAGGATCCCATATGAAATGCCAGAATTGCGGGCAGTGCTTTATCCACAACACAATGCTAGACCCCAGAGTTACATCTTAACCAATAGTTTTTAATTTATTGGCTTGATTTTTGTATGTATTTGGATTATATTCTTGTTAAAAATATGATAAATAAGGGCAAAAACAAGTGTTAGGAAGGAATGGAGAACTGAGTAACTGACCAGAGAATTCTTATTAAGCCAGTCTTAGGAAATTAAAAATTTGCTAGCATGGGCCCAGCAGCATGGCCTAGCGGCTAACGTCCTCGCCTTGAACGTGCCAGGAGCCCATATGGGCGCTGGTTCTAATCCCGGCAGCTCCACTTCCCATCCAGCTCCCTGCTTGTGGCCTGGGAAAGCAGTTGAGGACGGCCCAAAGCTTTGGGACCCTGCACCCATGTGGGAGACCCAGAAGAGGCTCCTGGTTCCCAGCTTCGGATCAGCGCAGCACCAGACATTGCGGTCACCTGGGGAGTGAATCATCGGATGGAAGATCTTCCTCTCTGTTTCTCCTCTCTGTATATCTGACTTTGTAATAAAAATAAATAAATCTTTATAAAAAACTTGATAGCATACAATAAATTTGGAATTGAACTTTTCCTCTTATGAATGTAGTTGCTAAAATAAGCAAATAAGCACAAACAGGACTAATGAAAACAGGGTTCAATGTTGCATTATTCAGATACATTTTGTCGTGAAATTATCTAGGACAGAGATAAAACTCTAAAACCCTATGTTTTTATCTGTCACCGTTGGGCTGGATTCAGAGAAAAAAGGCATGAATTATAAAAGTCACATGGCATGCTAAGACGTCTGCCCTTTAGAGCAAATTAAAATTGCTAATCAAAGAATTCTATTTGTTGCATCAAAAATATTTGAATTTTTCTGAATTGGCAAAGCCACTGCAATTCCAAGTTAAGCAGTTAATAAGTCTGTGAGGTCTTTTAATCTATCATTTATAAAAAGAAAGCCTAGGACCTGCACAGTAGCCTAGTGGCTAAAGTCCTCGCCTTGAACGTGCCGGTATCCCTTATGGGTGCTGGTTCTAATCCTACCAGCTCCACTTCCCACCCAGCTCCCTGCTTGCGGCCTGGAAAAGCAGTTGAGGACAGCCCAAAGCCTCGGGACCCTGCACCCATGTGGGAGACCCAGAAGAGGCTCCTGGCTCCTGGCTTTGGATTGGCTCAGTCACAGCTGTTGTGGCTGCTTATGGAGTGAATCATCGCACAGAAGATCTTCCTCTGTCTCTCCTCCTCTCTGTATATCTGATTTTACAATTAAAAAGAAATTAGAAAGCTAAAGAAATCATTTATATACAATAAGAAACTAGGAAGCAGTTGTGTAAGAAGAGGTTTATATTTTTGTGCGTTAATAGTTTAAGTACATTAACTCTCTTCAATAACACCAAATAATTAACTGAAAAGATACTGTTACTATTATTACCAGGAGTCACCACAGCTAAGTAAATGCATACATTAGCAAAGCAAACACATTTTCAGCTTTTTGAGCATCTTTAAAGTGTTAGCAATAATTTTAATGCACACAGCTTAGATTATATTGAAATTGAGATGATTCAAGCTCTACTTCCAAGTTATTATTCGTGATAATGATTAACCTATTTATTCCACTCGGGCTAAATTCAATGTTACAGAAAATAAAACCTTTCTATCCTACCAATGACTTTCTGCTATGAGAAGATCTGCTTTGACTTCTCATGAAAGAAAACATACAATAATCTTACAAACTCAAAAAACCTACTTCCTGGAGAAAAAACCAAGGAAGGAAATACTTGTCCCCATAACTGAATAATTCTGGAAAGGAACTCCTAGATTAACTGAAGAAAGTTACAAGTTAACTATTAGATGAAAAAAAAAAAAAAGCAATAATGGTGACCGGTGACCTGTAGGTTTTACTTATGAAGAGAAGACATCAACAACAATTCCTGGTCCTCATCCATATGAAATTATTTTTATTCATCAACTGTATTATTTTCTCCAAATTAACCTGAGTTAGCTAGCCATAGTAAAGATTCACAGGCAACAAACAAATCAATAAAACAATGCATTAAGCCTCAACCGAGCAATCTTATGAAAGTTATAGTTACATCTTTTTTTCATTGAGTTTCAATTTTATGACAAGTTTTTAAACCTGGGACTAGTCAAAGGAAAATAAAAACTTGCATGCTAACTTGAATTTTTTACAGCAAGTTGAAAACTCGCCACATGGGAACATCAATGCAACAAACAAGTGACATCCTCAAACCCAAGTCACAGATTTCAAACATGAGTCATCATAGTGAGGGACCCAGCCCAGGTGTACCAGATGCCTCTGTTAGGTTGGAAACAAGTCCTGCCTTCCCACTGTGAGGGCAGAGGACAAATGTGCAAAATTCTGCTGCAGCAAATGTGCACATTAATAAATAATGCTGAGGACTTTGCCACAAATGAAACTGCAAAACCTCCACGTATTAACAACAGCCCAAGGATTACCCACTGTTCAACTGAAAACCTGAACTCTTCACTCCCAGCTCTGCAATTTTCAGAGTACCTGGATGTCAGGTCTAGAAACCCGCTTTTCCAAGACAGATTTTTTTCCTTCTTTTTAATTTCTGATGATGTTCATGTCGTTGATTAGGGTGGCAAGGGTCAAGGACTGGGGGAAAGTGGGTGAGATTGTTTCCAAATTTTCTTTTACTTCTTTCTGTATCTAGGGGAAAGGAGAGATAGGGGAAGAAGACACCCCCTACTCCTTGTTCTCATGCTCACCAGTGGGTGTTGCAGCCCATCGGAGAGGTGCTCATGGTTTCCCTACTGGGCTCACTCCCAGTCCAGAATCTTGCATTCTCCAGGTAATTCTGCAGTCCTGCTTGACAGGACTTGTCCCCATCCCAGCACTTCCCAACTGTTGCAACCAAGCCCATCCTATCTGCCTTTACTCTGGTTCATGCATACACCAGTGGGTACAATCAATAGGTCCAGCCTGGCTCTCCCCCAACCCAGTTCACATGCAAACCAACAGGTATCATAGCCCATCCCAGCCTGGTCTGCCCCCAGTTCCAATGCAGGCTCACCAGCAGGAGCTATGACCCAGCAGGGGAGTTCCCACAGCTCCCCTAATGGGCTCATACCCCCAACCAGGGTTTTGTATTTGATAGTGGGTGCTTAGGCCTGTCTGGTATGGCCCATCTCACCTTGACATTTGCCAGAAAGTGATGCGGCCAGGCCCAGCCTGATCTGCCCTCTTCCAGTTCATGCTCGAGGGTGCTGCCATGCAACCCAGCCCAGCCAGCCCCTAGTCTCTGCCCTAATGTGGACTGAATGGTCTTGCAGCCTGGTCCAGCCCCTCCTGCACCCTGTCCTGGTTCTCAGATCTGCTAGTAGATATCATAAGCCAGTCAAACCTGATCCACCCCCGACCTGACCCACATGTATACTGGTGGATACTGTGATCTGGCATAGTCTTGGCTGCCCCCAGCCTTGGTTCTTGTGCTCACCTGCAGGGACTGCACCCTGACAAAGGAGTTCCCCAAGCTTGTCTATTGGGTCTCCTCCCAGTGGCAGATCTCACACATACCAAAGGGTTGTGAGCCCAGGTTCTTAACCCACCTCCTGTCCTGGCAGAAAGAGTAGCCTTTCCTGACAACCCTCACCCATTCCATTTCTCACTGTTGGGTGTTATAGTCCAGGTCCACATGGTCCACACCCGGACGGTACACATAGTTCAGTGGGAACCAAGGCTAGCAAAGCCCATTCTACACCTGACTCTCATGAGCACCATTGGTTACTGAACTCTAGCCTAGTCTGGCACACCCCAGACTCAGTCCACACCCATACCAAGGGATACTACAGCTATGACCAGCCCAGATTACCACCCCCATTCTGACCCTCACGCTCACCAGTAAGAACTACAACCCACCCAGTTTGTCCCCTTAGCTCCCCAAACAGACCTGTTCCCAGCCACAGATCCTGTGCATGCCAGTGGTTGCTCTGACCCAGTTCATCATAGCCCATCCCTTATCTTGGCCTTTGTCATTGGATGCTGCAGCCTGGCATGACCCACACTCTAGTCTGGCTCCTGCACTTGCCAGTGAGCTAAGATTGGCTAGATCCTGCCCAATCTGCCCCCCTCCAAAACCAACCACACACTTGGCAAGGCAGATTTTTAAAGCATGATTTGCTAACATGAATTTCCTACAACATAAATGGATAGAGGCAGACAGTCCTGATGAATTGTTTGAACTTCAGAAGGGTGCAGTAAGGCATCCCGGATTCACAACATGATTAACCAGCTTCCATGGCACTCCAGCATCTGCCTACATCTGCCCAGGCCTCATCTTTCTTGGGAGCAACACTCTCTTTACTGGGCACTGTGATGAGGTCCAGTTACAGGGCAGGTATGCACCAAGGCCTAAATAATAACTGTTTGCCAATCCCTTCTCCCCACCGCATCCCTGCCCAAGCCTCCATAGCACAAAGGGATCCCTTCACAGCAATCACATATGTAAGCATCTGTGCACCTGCTCCTAATTCCCCTGCTGGTGGCCAACAGGACAGTTCATTGCAAAGAAGTAGCAATCCATTTACAAATGGATTTACAAATCCATTTTTTATGTATTAAAGTAAAGTCTAGAACACTCAGTGTTCTCCAAGCTTTTATGAAGGACAGCAGAACCCGCAGCAGTACATTTTGATAGGACAGAGGATCACCACATAACTGTATGCATCGGTATCTTACTCTCACTGAAAAGACCAAGACAATAGAAATGTGCCTTGTCTTGACAACACCATCCTCCAGTGAGAATTTCATAAGAAAGTCACATATCTTGATCTGGAGGGGGCCCCCGTCTGTATTCCTGAACCCTTCTTGGAAAAAAACACCGAGATACAATCCACTGCCAGTCTATCGAAAATGACACATAAAATTAACACAAAATTGAGTAAAATTTCTGCAACAGGTATGTTATCAAACTTTTGACTTGTTCCTGTCTAGCCAGTTTTGAGCGATCACTTCAACAGGCAGAGAGAAAAAAATGATGAGTGTATTAGTGATACTGTTGATGAAAATGTATTTTTTTCTCATTATGAAATACAGACATAAATTAAATGTTTTGTATCAAAAAATCTTAGAAAATCCCAAAACAGTCATGTAAATATCTGTAGCTAAAGATGCTCTTTTCTATAAAAGTAAAAATGGATAGAAAATAGCCACAAATGTGAGATTGGTTAAATAATCTATATTGGACTACAAAATGGAACATTGCAGTAACCTAAAATGCTTATGTAGACATGGGACTTCATTTTCTTTTTCTCTGAATACCTGAGTCATATGAGTTGATATCTCACCAAAGCACAGAGATCATCATCCCCAGGAAATGATCAATTTAATGCAACCCTGTAACTAGCAGAAATAAAACCAGCAACAAAACTCCTAGTGGAATAACAAGAACACACATCTTTCTGAGTGAACTACATTGGATTAGAAAAAAAACGCAAAAGAACTTTTAGGTTCACCTATATGAAACATGAGTTTTGAATGGTCAAACATTGCCAATCTGTAATGAGTAAAAACTTATTATACTTAAAAAGTCTCAATCAGCACAGCAAAGCCACAAAAAAAATGGCAGTAAGGATAACTTCTACAAATTCCTAGTTTTTCAGTGGGGCATTATGCTAATTAAGACAGATGTATAAACATTAAAAGTAATAAATGCTATATATTACCTACAAATACTCTACACTTTAATATACTTTTAAAATTTACTCACATCCGGCTTGGCATTGTGTTAGTCCCATGCAATATGTCAATTCTGAATTGAGAATCCTAGGATTCTTGCTTTTCAATTCTTGCTCACTTTTCTGTAGGAACAGGACAGTTTACAAAATCAAGATTCCTTGGCATGATTTGAATTCCTGTACATGTATATATGCTACATTGCTGCACTGAGTTCAGATGCTGTGTTAACAAGGGCACTAAGACTTCATCCCACACTGGTTGGCACATCACACTGATAATCAGAGGAGTTCTTTGTTGGTATCTGTGGTGATCTCACAAGTTTTGCTTCAAATATTGCATTGACTGTTCTGTACAGCAGCTGCGAATTGTAGAGAAATTCCAGTGAGATTTTTGTCACAAGTGTGTTACCCCACAGAACTGTTCAGACAGCAGCTACAAATGCTGCCTCAACTACAGGAATTAGTACAATCCAGAATGCTTTCAAGGGCAAGCAAATTCGGAGTTTCTCCTAGCTCACCATTCACTGTTAGCTTTGACTGTATTTACAAAGGTGTACAATTTGAACTTCTAAACATTCAAAAGACCCGAGTTTACATTTGTCAGGACAAGTGGGCATTTTGCATAGCATTCCAGCATTCCACACATGCCGGTGGCCCTGGGTTAGAGTTCCAGTGCCACTTTCAATTCCAGGTTCCCACTTGGACACATCCTGGTAGGCACCAGGTGATGAGAACTCCAGTAGTTCGGTCCCTGCCATCTATATTGGAAGCCAGGACTGAGCTCTGTTTGCCTGTTTGGCCTGTCTGCTGCTGGTATCTGGGGTGTAAACCATTGGATGGTATTGTTTTTCCCACCCTCCAACTCTCTCAGCCTTTCAAAGAAATAAAGCAAATGCCTAACATAATGCAAGTTTGGGAAATGTTGGTCATTTGGTATCAACCTATTGCTTTAAGTAGGCCACAGTGAAGTGCTTAAACTATCAAAGTCATAAAGACTGTAAATTAACAAATTTGGTTTTTTTCCTTCCAAAGACCTGTACTTAAATGCTTGCCAGTATCATCACTAGCTATATGCTGAAATACTAATGCGGAGCTACAGAAAAGGTAAGAAGAAAGGCCAAGAGAAGACAGGTCCAAATGTTCAACTGTATCAAGTCAAACGTGTCTTTCAGTGTGCTCCTTTCTGTTGGACTATACCTAGATCTGACTGTTGGCTTTAGTACACGTTATGAAGACATCTCCAATGAAGCTGTACCAATTTACACCTAATACAAACCATCTTTATAGGACTGCAGGAATGTTTATATGAATTAGACATAGGTGATTTTTCCAGATATACCACTGCAAAATTCTTCTCAGTTCTATGGTTCACCTTTTGCTATCTCATTGATGTCTGGTAATTAACAAATGCTTAACTTAATGAGATATAACCAATCATTCATGTACAATTAGTGCATCCTACTTCTAGAAATGTTGCCTACTCCAAATTATGAAAATATCATCTCATGCGAGTCAAGGCTTCAGGTCTGATTTCCATGAGCCATTTGGAATTAATTCCAAGGGTGCAATCAACTGGTTAGGGGGTCAAGGCTTAACTTTTGCCTCTTCGAATGTTCCAATTCTAATTATAGCAGCTTTATTTTTAGTAGCCATAAATCAGAGTCTTTTACTCACATATTCATCAGCTATGCACACATAAGTTGAAAGACTTTCATATAACTGAATGCCATTCAATAATGAAAATAAACTAATTCATGATGCACACAAACATATCATACATAGTATCTGGACCCTGGCTAGTGCCTGTTAGGGAGTAGCATACCAACACAGCAGACACATACAAATATGATTCTCTGGGGTCAATGTTGTGGTATAGCATGTACAGCTTCTACCTATCATGCCAGCATCCTATGTGGGTGCTGGTTCATGTCTCAGCTGCTCCACTTATGATCCAGCTGCCTGCTAATGGCCTGGGAAAAACAGTAAAGGACAGCCCGTGTGTTTGGGCTCCTGTCACCCGTGCTGGAGACTTGAATGGAGCTCCTGGCTTTGGTCTGGTTCATTTCTGATCACTGTAGCTACTTAGTGAGTAAATCAACAGATAGAAGATTGATCTCCCTTCTCTCTCTTCCTCTATTCTCTGCCTCCTCCCCACCCTGTCTTTCCCCTCTCTGACTCTCAAAGAAATAAACCTTAGAAAAATATGACTTTCTTCAGTAAGAAACATGTGAAGTGTAGCATCCTAGTAGGAAAACTTTAATACAGAAAGACACTGAAGATATCAGATAGAGAGGAGTGAATGAGTACTACCAAATACTTCATGCCATGGGAAATATAAGATAGTTGAAGAATTTGACCTATGGTTCCAGGGCAGCCCCTTCACAAAAGCAAGAAAAAAAAGCCTAACTAAGAACAATGTACAGATAAATTGCCTTTTTAATTTGATTATCACCTCTTGATTTTATTGGGTACTTTATGGTATACGTGTATTTTGGCTATGAACTCATAGGAACTTAAACATATGAATTAGAGTGTATATATTGGAATGACCAAAACACTATCCAGAAAATGCTACCCCTGAAAAAATAGGGAATGGGAGTATACAGCAGTATAAAGGAAAATCAAAGTAGATCTGAAATTATTTCTTTTTCCAGACAAAAATACAATGAACCAAGCTTCTAAGTGATAATTTTGCATTCATTAAACAAATCTCTACTTGGCTATGTCTTAACATTTTTTTCAAAATCACTAGAAAGATAATTCAAAGCACTGACTTCCAGGGTCAATTTTAATGGCCCTGTTTGTTCTAAAACGTATTACTTACCTTCTCTATCTCCAATTCCTCTGCCAGGAAAATTAAAATGTCAAATCTGTCCTTCCCCCACCTTACAAAGATGGCACTTGGCTAAATGGACCAATGACTATGAAGTACATTTAGTACTACGAGGAACTTAAATCTGGAAAGACCTTTTCTCCCCCTTTTAATAAAGAACCTATCAACTGGAACAGGGTTTCTTTTAGGCCAAAGCCAGGTGTCTCCTTTTCCCCCTTTCGAGAGGCGCCCTACCTCCTGGCTTTCTCTCTGGAGGTGCTTTCTCCTTCCTTCTCCCTTCCCTGCTCACCTGGTCCCTTCATTAATAAACTTTTCTGTCTGCAACAACAACAACAAAAAAAACCACCAAAACCTTCATAAGTTGAAAGTAATCCAATTTGTCTTTGTACATCTTCTTTCCTACACAGAGTGAAACATTTTACTTATTGATTCTTTTAGTTGATAAAGAATGAATACACACAACCTGAAAGAAGTTTATGTTTTAGGTAAGAGAAACCAAGCAAGAATGAGAAAGAAGCTATGAAAGGTATTAGGAAGGAAACTACCAGCAGGTGCAATAAAGACAGAGACATAGTGTACACTTAGAGCAGTTTAGGAACTCTGGAAGAGAAATATGCAGAAAAGGGCCATCCACACTCATGGACAGCAGAGCCAGCCATACATAGCAGAAGCAGTGCAATTCATATACATGTATGTCAGCACCATCCACATCACGTGTAGCAACATATATAAGCAAAATCATGCAGGGAGGCTCTCAGTTACGAAGAACATGAGCTGGAACCATACAATATGCTCAGCCTTGTTGCGAACTTACACAATAACTTCCCCATTGCTTATCCACTGTCTTAAACAAGCTTCTTTTCTCCAGAACCAATGCTGGCATGGAGCAAGAGGAATGAAACAGTCTTCATGACTGTGCTTTAATGCAAGTACCAAGTCACGTCTTTGCTGCATTTTCAATTCAATCCACTCAGATTCTGCCCTTCCTAACAATGTATTTCTGCCTTTGGTGCTTCTTCTGGAGTTGGTAATAGGAAAAGCTGCATGTTTGTGGCCAATTATCATTTATCTGGGTTCTCTATTTCTGTTTTTTGTTCACCTGTTTGAATGTAGCAATCCTTCATATTGTTCTCTAAGCCAGACTTACTGCTTGCCTGGAAAAGGCTGTTGCTATGTCATCAGGCAGCCAAATGTAACCAAACTCATGGTGTCATCTGCATCTTCAGCGCATTTTCAGCTGGGGTTATTTGTTTCAATTAGTGGGTAGACTAATTATGGTTTACTGACCCCCTCACCAGAGTCAAGTGTATCCTGAGATATGAAAACACAAACCCAGATATTCAAGGAGAAGCAACTTGAAGCTTTTACAGGAAATGATCTTCAAACTGATCTGCCCAAGATGTCAAGCAGTGTTGTCAATAGGGCTCCCCCTTCCCTCTTCTTGGAGTGTACTGGTTCAGACAATACCTTACATGCTCATCCTCCCAGATTCATGTTTCATTCTTACAGCTACCATTATATTTATGGTGCCAGTTTGTAACTATTTGAATAGATGAATCAATCCAAATACTTAAAGATTTAAAGCTCCAATTGAAAGTGACACAAGATTAGAGAAAGTATTGAAATGGAATTAAAGCAGAAATTATTGCCATCAAAAAAAGTCACAGAAATGCGTAAAATAAAAGAGATCCAGGACCCAAGTTAGGGCTTAGATATTTATGAGTCTCAATATGCTTATTTCATGAACTACTCCCGTAAATTTCTTTTCCATGCACAACTTCCAGAACCCAGCAAAAACACTCTCACTTAGGATAGTGCCTTCTCCAAAACACCCATCTCCCATTAGCTCACAGTCAACGCAACTGGCTCCTGAACAGAATGGACTTCTCACTTGCCAATGGTCTTCCCACTACAGGCAGTCTTGCAACATTTGCTTGACATCACTCACATTCCAGCCAGAGGCACAATCCCCCACCTACCAGCACTACTGCTTCCTCCAGCCCCCTCAAAGCCACAAATCTGGAAAAAAATTCATTTTTCTATTATCCTGTTGAGAAATATTTGTAGTTAGTGTTTGGTTGCTCTCTGCTGGCCAACGGGGGGGAGGGATGTTACTTTGGTTTGCTAATAGGGATAGAAGAATCGCTGCTAAAGAGAAACCACACACAACACTGACATTTGTAATAGGTCAGGAACTATAATCAGAATTTTCTATGTTTTCTCCTTCATCACAAACCCAAGCTGTAGGCATTAATTTAAATGCTATTTTACAACATATTATAGTGGACTGGAGAATGGCCAAGTATGTTAGAACCTAAACTCAAATGTGTAAATGTCACCCTTAGTAAGGAAATAGAATCTACAGACCTAAGTCAGAGATCTCAACATCGTGAGATTAACCTGTGTTGTCTGGATGGGTTCCAGATCCAGACACAAATATTCCTCTCGATGGATAATTCCAAAGGGAAATTCCAGAGTGAATAGCAGAGAGAGAGGATAGGAAGGTGGAGTCAGCCAAGGAACTCCCCAGACCACCAGCAGTCACCACAAGCTGCAAGAGGCAAGAAGTAAATCCCTTTCCAATGCTTCCCAAGGGAGCACACAGCAACAGACACTGTGATACTGGGATCCTAGCCTCACCAACTGTGAGACAATCCATTTCTGTTATTTATGACATTGCATTTGTAGTAATTCCAGCTAACAGCTACAAGTCACTAACTCAGACAGGAAACTGAAACAGTGAGGCAATTTGTCAGAGGAGCTGCGCTGGCAGCATTTGTCTTCTTAGAGTTCAATGTAAATTCCCCAGGAGAGACCAACACGAGGAGACTTCAAAAAGTGCATGAAAATGGAATAAAATGATAAGTATATGTGGGAAGAACACTTCTAACACTATGCCATCTTCATGTGGCTTCATGACCTTTTTGAAGACTCCCACCATATATGCATTTCAAAACGTTCTACATCAAAGTTAACTTGTCTTTTGATTCCATTTTTCATGAACTTCTTTGGAGTGGTATCACACCACAAAAATATGCACATGTCTTTCCCGTCTATCTTTCCAATTTCTATGGGCCTCTCTTGCCCTCACTGCTCCCCATCTCAACAGCAACAACAAAACTCCTGGATAAATGCTCATGAAAACTAAGTCATATCTACCAATCAGCCCATGGCTAGGTGAAACAATTATTTCAAAGAACAATGTCCTAAATTTACAGTAACTCTCAAAAATAAACTATAAAAGAGAAACTCCTTAGGTACACAAATGTTAGATTAAAAAGAAATGGAATAGAAGTAACTAGAACATTCTCAAAGGAAATTAAGCTAGTCGCTGAATTCTTAGTAATCCATTTACATTCCTCCAATATACCCAAGATCTCACTTCTGGTACAATTCTGCCATCTTCATCCACAATTTCCAACTCAGTAAACTGACCATTTCTTCAAAGAACATTAATGAAATACACATCGCACAGAAACATTTCTGAGAGTTTATTCAACTGAGTACTCTGTTGTTGCTAGCATACAATTGATATGAGGTATGTCCACAGAAGAATAGTTTAAATTTTATGAAATGCTAGAAAAATTTAAAATGGTCTAGTAACTATGAATGGGAAAGACCTCATTTTACACCACTGTGAGCTTCTTGCTCAACATACCTGTCTGATTGCCTCTGAACACATTACTGCAAATAATACGTTTTATTTCATACATTTATCACAACTTCCAGAGCAATTCTATAGAGTCAATGCACATTACTCTTCCAATGCCCCCAAGAAACAATGCCCTGATTTTTCTCATTCCTACCAGGCACTAAAACTTTAGCTTAAGCACAGATAGTTTAACCTTTTTTATAGTTAATGCGTCCAAGTTTCTAAGAAATTGTATCTTTGGCTGGACTCTTCTCTGGCTATACTTCTATTTTATTTAGCCTATCACCCTCTAAATTTATGCTTTCCTCCTTTCTCTATTCACATTTGCTCTCCGTTACAACTACAGTAACAATTGTGGCCTCTTGTATCACCTGCATTAAAAAATATCAGGATAAACTATGGGTCTACCAGTTAAGCCATTTGTTAAGATACCCAAGACCCACATCACAGACCACCAAGTTTGATACTCATATCCTGGTCAGCTTTCTGCTAATACTGACTCTGGGAAGGAGAAGGATTATTCAAGTAGAGTTTCTCCCACTTACACGGGAGACCTGGATTGTGTTCCAGCTTCTAACATCAGACTGGGCACGGTGGGTGATTGGGCATCAACCAGAGATTTGGAGCTCTTTTACTTATTTGTACTCATTGACTTTCTTTCTCTCCCTCCCTCCCGTGTACCTCTCTTCCTTCCCTCCCTCCCTGTCCACCAAATGAACAAGAAAGTCAACTTTAATAGGACAAACTTGATGCCTCTAATAGGAGACACGTACATAAAACCATCAGGTTATACAGCCCCAACTCTTCAGAGTTGTGTAATATGGTGCCTCTGTATAAGTACCTGGAAAATCAGGAGAGTCTTGTGAAAACCTATCAAAAACATAATACTGTAGTATGGAAACCTGCTGAAAATTTTGTAGAAAATAAATTATTCATAATACTAACTAGACTATGCAATGACAAAAGATATCCAAAAGTTATTTAAAAATTAGATTTAAAAAATCGAATAAGCTGAGCCCGGAAAGAACAATATAAGCCTTCCATTTGTTATTAAAGCATGTAAGAAGCTTGAAAGTTTCCACTGCATCCTAACAATAGATAAACTAAGAATTGTTTTTAGATCCTTGAAGAAAGAAGCATCATAAAGCAAACTACTCAAAGGTGAACACAGAAGATCACAACCTATTGAAACAGAAACCCAGAAGCAGAAACTCCCACACACCTGCACTGAGGTAGGGACACCAGTACAGATACGGCAGGAACGTAGGAATTACCAGATAAGAAATGCACTTTTAAGGATTTATTTATTATTGGAAAGGCAGATTTACAGAGAGAAGATACAGAGAGAAAGGTCTGCTGTCTACTGGCTCACTCTCCAAGTGGCCAAAACAGCCAAAGCAAATCTGGAGCCAGGTGCTTCCTCCAGGTCTCCCAGCAGGTGCAGGGTCCCAAGTCTTTGTGCCATCCTCTACTGCTTTCCCAGGCCACAGGCAGAGAGCTATATGGAAAGTGGAATAGCTGGGACACAAACTGGTACCCACATGGCATCCCAGAGGTTACAAGATGAGGATTTAGTCCAGACCAGAAATATAAAACAATCATTAACTGAGGTCTCCAAAGAGAAATGAGACAACATGCAAGAAGAATACACTGTTATTTAAAATTATGAGTTTAATTATGACAAGTCTTAGAATAAAAAAGTCCAGAGAGACCCAGATATAAATGCAATCCATGTTTTGCTGAGCTTTCCTTCTGGAATATTCTACCTACTAGAGTCCTACAATAAAGAGAAGTTTTCCCATCATACTTCCCATCATACTTTCAAAGACAGGACAGCATATGGTTCTTCATATGGTCTGCCTTCAACAGAAGCTGTCTTTGCCCCAGAGTCAGATCCACTGTGGTTTTATCAGACCCTACTGAACCAGGGAAAACAAGAACACCCCTTTCAGCCATTCCCGTCATCCAGCCCCAAATAAGGAATGAGGAATGTGTTAAGAAACTGGTTAATTTCACAATCCAGTAGCAACTCCTATTGTACAAAACTGTAAAATTATTCCCCTCAATTCACACATCATGATACCACTAATAGCCTATTTCTCAGAATTTTTCTCATCCAGGGCATTCTGTCTGGCTTTAAGCAAAAATTAAAATGAACACTACAAGAAAAAAAAACGCCAGCCTAGAGATACAACTAAAACACTAGCAATGAAATGATATTGCTGATGAAATAATCAGATCAGGCATTGTAAGTGACTGATTAGCATACTAAGATCTCTACTAGAAGTAAATACACAAGAACATGTTAGTAATATAAAGGGAGAAACGGAAAGAATTAAAGAAATGCTGTAAATGCAAGGCTTTTTACTGGAAACAATTCCTTTCATGGACTCACTAGTAAACTATATACAACTGAGGACAAGAAAGTCTAAACCTGGAATATGTTCACAAAAACTTAACAAAATTGAAAGAGGAATACAAAGTAAAACAAAATAAGAGAATAACCAGGGGCGATGGGGCAACTATGGAAGGTGTAACGTGAAAGTAATGGGAGTATCCAAAGAAAAACACAAAGAATGATAGGGAAGTACTTGAAGCCATATGACAGGCATTTTTCCTCTCACTGGTTTCAAACACCAAAACGCCAATCCATAAGGCTCAGAAAAGAACAGACAAAACAAATGCAAAAGCACACTATGCTTAGGTCATAGTCCAACTGCAAAGAAAAAAAAAATCTTATAGAGCAAAAATAAAAACTGCACCTAACTTCTCAGCTACCATCTGTGGTAAATAGCTTATATTCCCTCAAGATTCCAATGTTGACATTCTAACCCACTAGAAAGTAGGGCCTTAAGGAAAATTATGAAGGCAAAAGTCCTCACGAAAGAGTTCAGTGTGTAAGAGACGCCAGACAAAGTCCTTATCCCTAAGGCTAGACTAAGAAACCTGAGGTCTGCGGGGAAGAGTTCAGTCAACACTGAATCTGCTGGGACAGCATCACTGGACTTCGCAGCCTCTAGAACTATCTGAAATGAAGTTCAATTCTTCATAAGCTACTGAGTCAGGCCCAAAAGTAAACCTCGTTTTTCTCATTTGTAATTGGCTAAGCAACAGAATGTTCAAAATATCAATAATAATGAATGTGTGTGTGTGTACCTAAAATAAATGACAGAATGATAGAAACGATACAAGGATGCAAGCATTAGGATTGCTTTGCTGTTTGGGGCAGTTTCAATAACCATGAAGCAGTATAATGTTATTTGAAAGTAAACTTGAAATCATTGAATGTGTGCATTGTTAACTCAAGAATAAACAATAGAGGAAAAACAGAAGAAAACGAAAAATGAGATATACATAGGTTAAGAAAGTGAAAAAATGAAATCATAAAATGCTCAATTAAAATTACAAATGATAGTAAGAGTGGAACACAAAATACATGATTAAGAAATGCAAATGGTCCAGGTACAATGGTGTAGTAGGTTAATCCTCTACCTGCAGTGGGGCATTCCAGTTCAGACATAGGTTCAAATTCCACCTGCTCCACTTTCAATACAGCTCCCTGTTAATTGGCCCGGGGAAAGCAGTGGAGACCCACATGGGAGACCTAGAAGAAGCTCCTGGCTTCAGACCAGCCCAGCTCTGGCCATTGCAGCCATTTGGGGAATGAATCAGCAGATTTCTCTTCCTCTTGCTGTCTCTCACTTTCTCTCTCCAACTCTGACTTTCAAATAAGATATATTTTTAAGGAATAAATGAAGGGTTCAGCACGATAGCCTAGTGGCTAAAGTCCTCCCTTTGCACAGGCCTGAATCCCATATGGGTGCTGGTTCTAATCTCGGTGGCCCCACTTCCCATCTAGCTCCCTGCCTGTGGCCTGGAAAAACAGTAGGGATGGCCCAAGGCCTTGGCATCCTGCACCCACATGGGAGACACAGAAGAGACTCCTGGCTCCTGGCTTCAGATTGGCACGGCTCCAGCTGTTGCACTCACTTGAAGAATGAATCAATGGCTGGAAGATCTTCCTCTCTCCTCCTCTCTGTACATCTGACTTTCCCATAAAAATTTATTATAAATCTCTAAAAAAAATTAAAAATAGAAAACACTGAAATAGTAGGCAAATAATAATCCAGATACATGAATAATCACTTTAGGTAGAGTTAGAATGAATCAAAATATAAGACGTACCGTTTTTTTTTTTTTTTTTACAAGTAATCCACTAAATATGAAGAAACATCACACACACACATGTGCATAAGCTGACTGGGGCAATGGACTGTGCCAGACCCTGTATTGGCAAGCACAGAAGAATCAGGTCTGGGATCACCTCAGATGAAGTTTCTTTGAGGAACCCCCCCCCCCCGACAACTGAACTGTTGGACTCATAACCCCAATCATGGAGAGAGAATTGCAGGTTCCATGATCTGACCATGGAGTGTGTATGTCAGCTGGGCCTCCTCAGTGACTTAGATGGAGCAGACAGCATATCCATGTGCACATGGAGGATATGACATTGCCAGAAAATGATCAAAAAAAAGAGAAACATCACAATTAAAAGATAGTATTATATTTCTTCACTTTACATTCTAACAGTAATTTAGAATAAGTTGAAATAGCAACAATAATTTCACACAAAGCAAACATCAGAGCAAGAAAAATTATCAGATAAGGAAGGGCATTACACAATGGCAAAAGGACCAATTATCAAGTAAAACCTGTGCTATTTATGAACCAAACACATATTTCATTGTAAGACCCAGTTGCCAAAACTCACACAAGTAAGAAATAGACCTGAATAGGCCTTTGTCTATCAAACAAATTGAACGAATAATTAATAATCTACTAAGGTAGAAAGTATGTAGCTGAGTTGACTGATGAAATCTACTGGATACTGGATAAAGTACATCAATTCAGTAATTTCTAGACGCTAGAAGCAAAAGGAATACTTGCTAACTTATGAGGCCAGCATTACTCTGACTTCCAAAACAGACAAAAAATATTTAACAAATCAAACACAATTAACCCTGTCTAGCATAGGTTTGAAATTCTTCTAAAACTTAGCAAATAAAATCCAATAACACATGAAAAAATTATATTCTGTGTCCAAGTGGGAATTATCACAAGTATCCAAGCCAGTTCAACTTTGAACTCCAATGTAAATTAGCACAGGAATACCCTAAAGAAAAATTACATTATCGTCTCAATGAATGCAAAAAACAGCATTTCACAAAATCAAAACACCCACTCATAATAAACATCCTCAATTAGAAACAGAGATGAACTTTTTCTGAGAGATGAACAACATCTACAAAATACCCACAAACAATGCAACACTTTGAGAACAGAGATTCGTTAACAATAGTTAATGGTGACAAAAGCTTCTGTCTACTACCTCCTTCTAATATGCTTCTGGAAGTCCTAGCCAGTGCGGTAAGACAAGTAAAGGGAAGGTAAGCTGCTTCAGCAGGAAAACACCAAGCTAATGGCTCAGATGACTGGTATCCTTTCCCCCAGGAAGGAAACCCGGATTGAGTTACCAGATCATGGCTTTGGTCCCCAGAGCAGCCTAACTCAGCTCTAGTCACTACAAGCACTTGTGGAGTCACTCCGTGATCGGAGCTGTTACTCTTCTTCTCAAATGGAAGAATTAAGAACACCTGCAACGTTGATGAAACCGGAGAATGAGATGGCGAGGTGCAGAATGGGAGAAAAAACTTGCAACACACAACAGCTAATAAATTCAAAACTCAGCCACAGAAAAGGAACTGCCCATTTAGAGAAGGAGCAAAATACCAGAACAGGCACATCACCAAGAAGAACGCAGTGACAGAAAAGAAGTATGACAGATGCTCAACATCATATTCATAACAGAATAGCAAAGCAAAGCCACAGTTAGACACCACTACAGTCTCATCAAGTCCAAAATATCTATTGACAACATCAAATGCTGACCACAATGTGGGGCAGTAAGAGTTCTCATTGCTAAGAAAAAGCAACAAAACCACTCTGGAATAAAGCATGAAGTTTTCTTAAGAAAAAAAAATAACTTAACATACATTTGCCATATGATTCAGCGAATATGCTCTTTGATTTTTATCCAACTCCACTAAAAACTTTCCACAAAAATCCTCAGTGTGGGAGCAAGCATCTGTCTTGGCATTTAACCCACTGCTTGGGACATCTGCATCCCAAATAGGAGTACCTGGCTTTGAGTCACGGCTCTGCTACCAATTCCAGCTCCCTGCTACTGCACACACTGGGTGGCAGCAGAAGATGCCTCCTGGAGTTGGGACCTTGCCACCCACACTGAAGACCTGGAATGAGTTCTTGACTTTCAGCTTTGACCTATCCTGTCCTGTCCAGTCCTGGGCATTTGAGAAGCAAATTAACAGATCTCCACCTCTCTCCATATCCCCCTCTCCTGTTCCTCCCTCCCTCTCTGTGTGTGGGGTGTGTGTATGTGTGTCCCTAACTATCTAATGTAGTTAAAACTAAATACATTAACTCGGATATTAATAGCTTGCACATAATCTCCAAGTTGTGGAAGCTATCAAGATAGCCTTCAGTAGGTAAATGAATAAACTATAATGCAATAATAAACACTGTGTAATGTTAAGGAAAAACTATGTTATCAAACCTTAAAAAGACATGGAGTAATCTCAAAGCATATCCCTAACTGAAAGATGACAACCTGGAAAAATAGAAGTGTACAGTTCAAACAACATGACATTCTGGAAAAGGCAAAATTATAGAACCAGTAAAAAAAAAAAGTCAATAGGTCCTCTACAAACAAGTAGGGCACAACATATTTTTGGAATCGGTTCTAAATGACACTAACAATGCATGCAGGTCGTTGTATATTTGTCAGAACCTACCAAATGTACATGGAATGCTCTCTGGTGCAGAATATTCATAGGGAAGGTATTTGTACACATGTGAAGGCAGGGTATGTGGGAACTTCTTCATAATTGTATATATAAAAATGTGCCTCAAACTAAAATGCATTTTGAAAAAGCAGGGCACTATGAAAAACCACAAGAGGAAAAGATTTGAAACAATATATGACTTCCGTGAAGAATTCCAGTCATATCACAGTTTTAGCTGGAGATATTCAGCATACAAAAATTCTGTTTTAATTAAATTATAAATATGATACAATTCTTGTAAGAACACCAATATGAGTTTTAAACTACATGTGTTGCTTTTGGTATCATATGAAGGACAGAGAAATAATATTCAGCAAAAATATAAATTAGAATGCTGGGGTCAGGGGTACAGTGTAGTGAGTAAGCTACCATCTTGGATGCCAGCATCCCACACGGGCACCGGTACAAATCCCAGCTGCTCCACTGCCAATACGGTTCCCTGCCAATGTACCTGGGAAACCATTGGAGGATGGCCTAAGCATCTGGACTCCTGCACCCATGTGAGAGGGCCAGATGAAGCACCTGGCAGATGGCCTTGGCCTGGCCCACTTAGAAAATAAACCTGTGAACAGGAGATTTCTCTCTCTCCTCCTCTCTCTGCAACCTTTTCAAATAAATAAATAAATATTCAGTGGGAAAAAAGAGGATTAAGGGGACTTACATCTGGTCATCTTATAAGGCAACATGGTGATAGTTGATTGACCAAAAGCTGAAATCAGTAGGATAAAAAGAGTATTTAATATGAGAGTACACAATGAAGCTAGTATCCAAAATTAGGGGGAACATCGTTTTCTTTCAAAGAAAAGTTGTATGGGTTGAAATGCAAACATATGGTTAAATAATTAATATCTCATTCTATACCATAATAAATTGAAATTTAAAAAATTTTAAATTGAAGTTAAAATCACAAGGTTATTATATCCAATAGGTTTTTCTAACCTTTTAGTGACTGACACAAAACCAGAGACAATAAACCAACAGAAATTCTCTGTAAGATAAAAATTTTCTTCGTACCAAAACCCACTATTAAAAAGCTTACAATCAATGATTTCTCAGGCACACACCCATAAAACTTACTAGAGAGTGAATTTCAGTATAACATGACAGGCTCTAGAGTCCAATCATATCAGTAAATATTTAGAACATGAGCAAGGCACAGCTAAGGATTTCATAAGAGAAGCAAAATCAAAACTAGCACATTGCATTTTATACACTACATTTACAAAATCACTGGCAATATGCTGGAGAGTATGGAAGCTCTGGTCGCTATAGTAAAGACCTATAAAGGATTACAAAAGTTTCAAAACTGTAACTGCATATAGTTATCCCAGTTACTCCAGTTTTAGAAACTTATTCTACCTATAAAATCAATGTATGTAAGGGCACATGTATTGTACACACATATTTATGTAAATTTACCTTCATTCAACATTGTATCTCACCAAATGGATAGGTGGCTGGTTGAACTAACAAAATCACGATGTTGTAATAGAGAGAAAATAGCCTCATATATACTTAACAAAATAATTCCAGTACATGAAGTATGATCTCATTTGTGTCAACAGGAGAGAGGACAATGTGTTTAATTTTAACTGCTCAAAATCTCTCTAGAAAGATGAGCAATATCACACTGGTTACCGACAGGGGGCTGGAGAAAAAGGGGTGGAGTTTTTCACTCTTCCTTTTGTATCCTTCACGTTGAGTCATGAGAATCTATTACACAGCCCAAAAGCTAAACAAGCAAGTTAATCACCCCCACAGTGTGAGAACGGGTGGCTTTCTCCTTGCCTTGGTACATGTTCAGATCTGGTCTGCAGTTTCTGCCCATTTCAGGAGGATATGGTAAGAACTGGCAGGGGAATATGTAATCAGGGATGAACAGGAGTCTGATGCACCCAGGACACCTGTGATTTCGATGGTCTGTGGGACACAGAAAATGGCTTGAGCAGGAGGCAGGAGTTGATGGAAATTGAAGAACTCAAGTCTGAGGCTTACAGGTAACTGTCCCTTGGACCGCCCAGACTAAATCCAGGCACAGCAAACCTTCAGGGGAAGGCAGTGGCAGCCAAGACAGACTAAAGCTTCACTGCTTCAGAAACGTCTGTCTATCACCTCCTTCACAATGCAGTGCTTTGCTCAAGACAGCTAGAGGGACAGTAGGAGAAAAGCCCAAAAGAGTAGGCCACCCTTGTCCCCTCAATGGGTCCCTCCATCCTTCCAGAAGAAAAGTAGGGACATGCAATACATGGGCCATGATATACAGAGATGGACGTTTTAGCACACTTTTCATACTTTTGTCATTATTTTATAGAAGTGTATATTAATAAAACCTAACACTATGAAGCCACTATCCAAGTCAAGAAAAGCATCAGAGTATTTTTTAATAGCAATGAAGATCAAGTAACAGTAAATTCACCAACTGAACCATTACTGAGTGTATAGTGCAGAACTACACACCTTCGTGCTACTGTGAAGATACCACCACACATTTCCAGAACTCTTCATTCTGTGAAACTGAAAATTCTCCTATTACACAGTAACTTTCTATTTCCTCATACCCTATACCAGCACCCTGTTTTCTCTACGAGTCTAATTAAGCTATTGGAATCCTACTGTATTTGTCTTTTTGTTGCTTGTTCATTTCTCTTAATAGAATGTCGTTGGGGTTCAGCCACATCGCAGCATGAGCGTCAGCCCTGAACACCACTGAGGGACAGAAGAGACACAGAATGCCATTTATTTAAAACTAGGAGTGTAGGTGGAGAACAATGACAGGAAACAGGCTAGGTTGGAAGCATTTAGATGCTCCTAAATCTGTATTGTTCACCTTACATAAATAAAATTTAAAAATACAAAAGATATGCAAAATAAACAGCTACTTTATAGTGCTAAGGAGTGTTTCATATTTGTGCCCTCATTGAGTTCAGATTCCCCTCAACAAAACCAGTTTTATTTTTTCTCCTGCTACCATTTTTATCCTGTGTACCTACTGCTATCTATCCACTGAAGTCTGAGAAGTAACAGAAATTTTGCCACATTCTTCTTGCATCTTCTTTACACAGTAATCTTTCTTTCCTGGCATGAGAGATCTACCTGGGCCTTGAACATCAGTCTATCCCTTACACAGATGATGATAAGGTCACAATATATTTTTGTGATCAATTGAACTGTGGCAAGTTAAACACATCTGAGGAATCATTTACTGACTTTCTCCTCAAATTATCTATAAATTGACTTCAAAGCAGCGTAAGATACCCTCATGGTGGCTTGTAGACATTTCATAGATGTAAACTTTTCCTTTTTTTTTCCTCAATCGCTGTTATAATGAAATGTGTATAGCCAATAGTGTCATGTTTTGAGGCATTCCTAGAATAAGAACATGGAACAGTGCGGAACAGCAAAAGCTGTGTATGTTGCTGGAGTTTCTCGTTTCACACTGGCAGTAGAGGGGATACCTCCACAACAGTAAATACACAAGATAATGCCTAGAAAATCACTGTTTCCAAAGTATTAAAAATCCAGTTCTTTGTATGACTACAGATAGAATGACACCATTCACTAATCACCAGCCCCTTAAAGTGACATAAGCATTATTTTGTTTGTGAAGTTCAGAAAGAAGGAGATCGGGACAGTCATTTTTCTAATAATATATGAAATGTGAGAATGTTTATAAAGGAGACTACTTCAGGGAAGGAAAAAAGATCAAGTACTTAATTAAAACTCATTTTACAAAACTATACCTTTCAAGATGCTAACTTCTGAGTAAATTAACATCTTCTTGAGATCACAATTTTTTCCCAGGGCAGAAGAGAGAATAATTTCATGTTAAAAAGTTCAATGAATGATGACACCTTATAAGACTTGAAATGTATTTTTATAGCAAATATGTTAACTTTGCATATCAAAAAGTTCATTTATCGTTCAATCTGCACAAAACGTGCAATACTTTAAGACTATAGAAATGATTCCATGGGATTTAATAGTTTAATCAGTTTGAGTGTCTAGCAACTTGTGCACACAAATGTTCTAACTCTCCCCATTAGTGAGAAAAAGCACTTTTAATAACTCGTGAATAACATTATTATCAATCAAACATATTCTAAGTTGGAAAGAAACTTTTACAGACAAGTGATCTGGACTTCACTGAAATACAGAAAGAATAGTATTGATCTCCACCCCTCCCCTGATAAAAAGCAAAATAATACAATCAGCTTGGTACATATATTTGCTGAAGATTGTGATCAGTAATCACACTAATTTTATGGCATGATCATTCAAGTTTGAATGTTTCTCAAATCGGAAACCGTGGCTCCATTTGCCTACACTTGCCTTCCTTTGCAAAGCACATCACTACAAATTTGGTGACACTCAGAATCTAAGAACTATAGAACACATTTATAACCAAGGTGAATGAGAAAAGACTTCCTCCTCTCCTATCAGCAGAATCAGCAATCACCACCAACAGAAGCAGTGGCAGCTCAACTGAGAAATTACATGTAACAGACACTATTCTTTTACCTTGAGGAGATAAATCAAACCGTCCCAGTCCTGACTACTTCTTAGAACTTAAACAACTAACAAAAATACAGCCTCCCAGCTCACTTCCTTGGAATCTGGCACCAGGTCAGCCACCGCATCCCTCTCTTGCCCCAAGCTCTGAGATGACCCTATGTCTACCTAAGCACTAGATACCCTCCATAACACCAGCAAAATTTGGTTTTGGAAAGACAGCATTTTATTATGAAGCAACATCCTTCTACACAGCTAGAAATGCTGCAGCAACCCCGTAAACCAGGTGACATTGTTAAGATTCTGAAGAATAATCCCATTCCAATGAATGTTTAAAACTCATCTTCCTGGGATTTCATTTAAACACTTGTTCCATTTAGCATCTGCTAGACTCTAAGGATTTTTTTTTAACAAAGATAACTTCACAGTGATTGAGAAATTGAGCAGACTTCGTACAGGGTGTCAGTTTTTGGTGGTATGTTAGCTCAGAACCCCATCTTGATGGAAGCTCTACTTTCACTGTCATCTCTAAAAATCTGGTAGTATTCTTGAAATGGTGAAAGTATTGTATGTGGATGTATTCACATAAAATCCACAGTGTTATTCTGAGATGAGAATTTTCTTACAGTTTGTAGAAATGTTTTCCTAATTAAACCGAGGTTATCAGGGAGCTGCTCAAGCTGAACCCCTATGGACTGTCCATTCCTGATATTGACCACATTAATATTTTACATGTTAAATACGATGTGAGATGATTTAGCAGGAAGTATGTGTTCTTCTAAAAGTTCTCCCTTATAGAAAAAAAAAGCACGATCATATGAAAACATATGGAAATTGTAGCTAAAGAATTAAAAAACATTTAAAAAATAAACAGTCGATGGTGGGGGAAAGCTGCCTGTGCCTGCCTGGTACAGGCAATTTCAGAATCCTAAGAGTAAAACCTGCACATCTGTATTTTCTTTGAAGTCTCCAAGGGATTTTGATGAACAGAATACTGAAAGTCACTGAAAAGTCAATCCTCAGACAAATCTTTGAAGCCGACCTTGTTATTTTCCCTGGCCACTAGTCACATTCAGATCCACATGATCCTAAACACAGCTTTTTTCTCAAAGTAAATTTTTCAGCACTGTTGCTGAACAGCAGCAAGTACTTGGTACTTGCGTAATATTCCTTCTAATCAAAAGATGTAATGCCTTCTAAAGCACAGAGGAAAAAGGGCCATTTGGCTGGTATTTTTTGAAAGAGGAAAAACAGACATTGAATGCATCTGAGAACTAATTTAAGAGCATCAGTGACTATGAAGACACACAACACCCAGACTTGCACTCCAGCTTTTGGCACATCTGTCATTTACTGTAACTGGTTTCAATTCTTAGGGTGAGCAAGTAAAGGCAGTAGAAAATTCAGCCATTCTGTGATGAAGCCAAGTCATGACTGGGAACAAGGAGGTGCCATCTGCCACAACTCAAGTATTGCTGGAAACAGATCTCACTCCAGGTGCCCATTTTTTGTTACAACACCGAAGGCAGACTGACTTTATGAAGAACAGAACATGTTAAACTCACAGTTCTAGAAAATCAAGGATATGGCACAGGCACTGGCTCAGCCCTGACGAGGGAACCCTCTTGACTATGTCACATCATGACAGCAAGGCCTGTGAGAGAAAGAGGGTATATCACAAAGAAGAGCTTGGGGAGGGAATGAGGTCCCACAATCCCTTCCAAGAGCACACTCTGAACTGACCTAAACAGTGCATACTAAACTCCACCTCTTAAAGACTCTCCACTTCCCAACCCTGTCATCTTTGGGAGTAAGCTTCAGCACAGAAAACTTAGAGCGATGCATTGAAACTTATACCCAAGCCACAGCACTTCCCTCTACCTACTGTGTATCGATGCGCCACCTATCATCAGTGCTTCTGCTCTCCAATGATACTCACACATGGCAAGCATCCCACAAGGCCACCTTCCTCTGTTCCCTACAGTAACGTCCCTTTCCCAGGAGGAAAACCTAAGAATTTCACCCACTCTGACATGAAGTGTCCTGTGGGTTGAAACAGCTGCTGGGGAGCACAACTGCTCCCCAGTTTCTAAATGGGTGCTTCCTGTTTTCTCCTGTTGGCGTGGACATAGAGTTCCATATAGCTGGTGAAATCTCTTGGATTCCACTTTGTAAGCATTCTGTTAGAAACATGAAGAGGGGAAACATTTTCTTGTTCTGTTTATCTTCAGAGTCGCACAGTTTTAGCAACAGGTTCATAGGCAACACATAGCATCTTGCAGATTTTCCCCATGTGTGAAATGCATGATATGACTCACGCATTCACTGCTCAGGAGCCCACACAAGCACCATATGCCTGTCGAGCACCAGCAACATATTTGATCCTGCATACACACACACTTTCTATGCCACATAGCTGTGTCATCTTCCCTTACTATCCAAGGATAGAAATACAAGCATGCTTAGAGTTGCTTGGGCTCTTTCTTCCACTCTGCATACACAGTGCTGGAAGAAGTGGTTGTGCTCCACGGACCCTATCCCTCAGTCTCCTTTCCAGCCAGAACAATTGTGAGCTCAATAAGGCACAATATCAAGATGTATCGGCTCTCTCTCAAGAATTAAGAGCATAAATCTTGCTAATTTACTTTTATACCTTTACTCCTGGCTAGTAAGAGAAATATTTAGAATGGTGATTTTAAAACATCTGAATTAGGATCCGGCACAGTAGCCTAACAGTTAAAAGTCCTCGCCTTGCATGTGCTAAAATCCCATATGGTTATCGGTTCATATCCCGGCCACACCACTTCCCATCCAGCTCCCTGCCTGTGACCTGAGAAAGCAGTGGAGGACAGCCCAAAGCCTTAGAACCCTGCACCCACATGGGAGATCAAGAAGCTCCTGGCTCCTGGCTTCAGATCGGATCAGCTCACCTCTGGCCTTTTTAGCTAGTTGGACAGAAGATCTTCCACTCGGTCTCTCCTCTCTGTATATCTGTCTTTCCAATAAAAATAAATCTTAAAGAAATCTGAATTCGAGAAATAAGGTTTAAATATTCAAAGATGAAGTCCTACATTTATCGTAGTATTTTCTCATGGGTTAAGAATGTAACCGATCTTTTGCAATGACAGTAAAATTTGCATGGCTGTATTGACATTCCACCTTCGTTAGTGCTCAGGTCACAGAGTTGCATAGGTCTTGAGTGACTTGCCACAAATTCATTGAAGTTATAGTACTTCTTATGCACAGTTTTATGATGGAAAGGAAATAGAGAACAGCAAAAGCCATGGGGGAAGGTATCAACCATGTGGTCAGGGCCATCAGTAAAATGAGAACAAACATGACGATTGAAAAGTGACTCCCACTGAGTGCAGCAAGGACTCCTAGACACATTCCAGCTCACCCTCAGTGACTGTATTTACAAAGCTGAGGTCCAGGTAAGTAACTTGTGCATAATCCTCAGAGTCCCACGTCCTGGCTCCTAGGCCTCACGTCTCATAAGAATGCCATCTAGAATGAAAGGCATTCTCGAACATTACCACTACTGCAACACTCAGTATTGCATGAGCCACTACCACCCCATGTATGTATTATTAGATACAGAACATACGTATGTATTTTTGAACTTTCATAAAGATAGGTCATGTGTTTAGGCACAGAGAATGAATGAGCTGTATTTCCTCAAGCAATAGTTTCATGTGTGTCATTCTCTATATGAAACCACGCACCGGGGATTCACATTGAGGTATAGTGGGTTAGGCCACTACTTGTGGTCCCTGCATCCCATATGGGTGCTGCTGCCACACTTCCCAGCTGCTACACCTCTGATACAGCTCACTATTAATGCTGAAGATGGCCCAAATGCTTGGGCCCTACACCCACTTGGAAGAATCAAAGGAGGCTCTAGGCTCCTGGCTTTGATCTGGCCAGCCATGGTGGTTGCATGGACCAAGAGTGGATAGAGTATCAGTCTGTCACTTGCTCACTCCCCTTTGTACGTCTTCCTTTTAAATAAACAGTAACAAGATAATGGATTAGAGTACAAAAAATGTGTATGTGAAAATATATACTATGAAAGCAGTACTTGGTAATGTTTAGCAGATACTTGTAGAATGACAGTACAGATACGTTCCTGGATCATTTCTGAAAACAATAGACAAGAGGAAAATAAAAGAAAAATTAAGTCATACATAGAACATCACAATTTTTCAATGAAACTGCTCCAAGATGGTTCTACTGTCCTTCCTAATAATTGTCAAACACATAATACACAGAAGAGTAGGAAGGGAGAAAATATTTTGAAAACTGTTGCAGAATATATGAAATTATATATATATATGTATATATATATCATGGATATTTCTGTCATAAAAATCAAGGAATCATGATCTGATTTGGTTGTGAAGTTGGATATCTAATCACTGTCAACTGTTCTCTGTCATACATTTTGAAAATCTGTGCAGAACAACTTTTTGTTGATGGTTCTGGATAAATGCTGCTTGTGCAATCAGTGCTGAATCTGTGACTTTGTGGCCTTTTGCTGTTGGAACATTACATGTGAGTTTTTATAAGGCTTTGGCAGCATCAGAAACTACCAATTACAGCTAACATTTAGGCAGACCTTATGCTGTTCACGGTGGAAAATTAAGTATTTCATAAACATTAACTGAGCATGGCTAATACTGAAAGGAGACACTTAAAGGAGTTACATTGCCTGCCTGTGACAGTAGAGTAACCAACCTGAATCTGATGATCTGGTTCCAGGGACCCAATGTGACTGTTTTACGATGCCTGGGAAATTTTAAGTTCCTTACGGAGAGAGGCCATACATCTCCTCAAGAACCTGCCTTTATTGGAAGGTCCCCAATACAAATCAGGTTCTTGCTGTTCCATCCCACACTACTAGAAATCTTTCCTGGCTTACATCTAATTTCTAAGTCTCTGAATTCAGAGACACTTTCTGTATTCAGTAAACGTTAATGGAATAGAATCTATTCTAATACTATTTGGGTTTGCGTAACATAGATTTGCTTTCCTACACAAACTACAGTTCCACTTTCTTGGTTCTAGTTACCTATAGTAAACCATTTCCTGTAATTATTAAATGGCAAATTCTAGAAGTAAATAATTCATAAATTTTAAGCTTGTGACAGTATGTTGTTCTATGTTATTTATTATTGTTAATCTTATTGTGCATTATTCTAAAAATGATACTATCGTGTGTGTTAAAAGCACGGCACACATAGGGTTCAGTAATATCGGTGTTTCTGGGGTGTGTCCTGTGTGGATAAATGGAGGCTTCTATATAGCACTGTGGAAACTAGAGGCTCTAAAACACATGTTTATATGCTTACTACCACCAAGCACAATTCTTTAGTCTAAGATCTGTTTATACTGCATACAAACATAAACTGGCAAATAAAAATTAGAGATCAAATACTGTTTGAATACCTAGGAGGGTCCCACCTAATTCCAGTGAGACTGGCCTACATTCAGAACTCTACTAACAATACCTGCTGGTGTGGAAATGGGGAGAAAGGTACCCTCCTTCACTGTTGGTGGGAGTGTAGCTAATACAATCACTATAGAAATCAGTGTGGAGAATACTTAGAGATCTAAAAATTGATCTGCTGTATGACGCAGCTATCCCACTCCTGGGAATATATCCAAAGGGAATGAAATCTGCATATGAGAGAGTGATGTGTAATCCTATGTTTACAGCAGCACAATCTACAATAGCAAAGACATGGAAACAACCCAGATGCCAAAGAGGAATGGATAAAGAAACTGCGGTAAATCTACTCCATGGAATACTACTCATTCATGAAAAAAAGAAAAGAAATTCTACTATTTGTAACCAAATGGTCCCAACTTGAGACCATTATGCTCAGTGAAAAAGTCAATCCCCAAAGGACAAATACCATGTGTTTTCTCTGATATAAGGCAAATTTCATGCAAAATACAAGATCAGTAACATTTTCAGTACCGCTTTTGCCACATCTCAAGGGGCTTAATATTTTTGTCTTTAGCTTCATTCATTCAAAAAAAGGTTTGGTTTTGGTTTCTAATTAATTTCCTCACTAACTCACAGGTCACACAATAGAATCATTTGCTTCAGAAAGATCTTTTTTCTCCTTTTCTTAAGCAACACATTGATCATTCAGTAGCATTTTATTTAACTTCATGGCATTATAAATTTTCTATTTTTTCTGTTTTTCATTTTGTTTTATGGCTTTTAACAGGATTTATAGAAACTGTAGTAGAGACTATCACATACAGATGGGAAGATACAATGCAGTGTGCATTTCTACTTACACAGATGGACTCCCAATGAAACTGCTGAATGTATCTTGACAATAGGATGCTGGACTCTTGTCCAATGTCTATGCCTATGATGTCAAGATGCATTTAAATAGCAGAATGATGGACTTATACCTGATTGTGAAGGACTATCCTATTGTAATAACATGGGGGAAATCACTGGGCAGAGGCATAGGGGGTGGGGAAGGGAATCCCAGAGCCTATGGAACTGTACCATGAGACAATACAGTAAATTTTTAAAATGTAAAGATCATACTGTAGACTAAACCTACAATTAATAATTCCATATATAATCCCAATATTCAGAGAAAAGACTCATCATGCAGACACCTAGAAGGTTCATAAGGGATGGGTCAAAGTCTGAAGGAAAATGCAAAGCTCTTGGAAACAGCTGCCAAATTGGGCAATTTATTGCCTAAACAATCTATTTCTTTGTTTCTAGAGAAGGCTACCTCAGAACTTGAAGTTGTCTGGGAAGGAGTTCAAGACCTGCTGTCTCAGATGGTGTTTAATTTGTAGGTGGATAGTTTCAAACTGAGATCTTTGCAGGAACTGTGGCTTCCTGAAGGACCGTTCGGCTTGCATTTTTACAACACTGCCAGCCATGCTGATTTTTCTAGATAGAGTGCCCTTCCCAATTCAGGCTGGAAACCAGCTTTGATCATGAGACTGGTAATGGGGAATACAATACAACTGAGAAGAACAAACATTACGAAGTTCTCTTGTACTAGCTTCTGGGAGGGGACTTCAGGAAAATGGAATTAAAAGGTAATAAGCTTTTTTAAAAAACCTTCCTCAATACATCTTGGAGTAACAGCTCTATGATTTATTCTGCTAGTGCAGACATCCAATGGTGCTGTCATTCCTTCTTTGTCTATAAGTGTGAGAACATAGAAAAAATACAAGTTGTGTAGAAGCAAACAAAAATCAGTCATTTCTTCACACTTGACTATGTTGTAAAGATCTCCATGCACCTGTAAACTTATTTAAATCCATGTGCGTTTCTCTTGTTAATCAACTCTTCTATTCATTAGGTTGCTACAACCAACCCAAGAGTCCATGTAAAAAGTGGGAGGGCAGAGCTGAGATCTCTCCAAACAACCAGATAATAGGTATCCAGGGCAGGTTAGCAGACAGCAGAACACATAATCTCATGTTGACATTTTTAGCACTGTAACAGGTCAAGTAAAGTAGAGGAAACTGCAAGATAAAAAAAACTTGAAAACATCTAATAGATCCAAGCCATCCATGGTTGAAGAAAATTTGGTCAAGTGCAAAATTAGGAAGTTTTACCAAGACCATGTGAAGTTATCAGTGCACATTTTTGTGTCATTAATCTTAATGTCAAGTATCTCAATAGGATACTTAAATAGGATTAAATACTTAATCTTAATAGGATACTTAAATCCAACTGGATGACACATCTGCTTTTTGTTGCAATATAGTTTCCTTTCATAAGTCATATTTATAGACAATATTAAAAAATATCAGGGTTTGGCTTAATGGCTCAGTGGCTAAGTCCTCACCTTACAAGCATAGGGATCTCTTATGGGTTCCAGTTTGTATCCCAGATGCTCCACTTCTCATCCAGCACCCTGCATGTGGTCTGGGGAAGCAGTAGAGGATGGCCCAAAGCCTTGGGACCCTGCACTTACACGGAAGACCCAGAAGAAGCTCCTAGCTCCTGGTGTCAGATTGGCTCAGCTCTGGCCACTGCGGTAACTTGGGGAATGAGCTAGCAGACAGAGGATCTTTCTCTGTTGTCTCCTTCTCTCTGTAAATCTGCCTTTCCAATAAAAATAAGTTTTTAACATTGGTTTTTGCTTTACTAATGTTGCTTTTTTCTCTCTACTTAATTTTACTCTTATACTCTCTCAACTGTCTCTAAAGCAATTTTAAGCAAGCCTCCCTTGATCTGATTGCCACTCCAAATACCCCTAATTAATTATACGAGGAAAAAATTTAGTGAATTATCAGGTGTTATCAGATTAATCTGAAACTACTCAGAAACAGTTCATGGACCATCAAGTTTCAGGATGTTTGTGCTGAAATTTTTAACTCATGTATCTGGTAAAGATTCTTCAACATTTTAAAAAGTTAGCTGGTATAAATTTTTCTGTTTGAAAGAATGTCAGAAGGAGAGAATCATCTTCTACCCACTAGTTTAGTCTAGGCCATTGAGGCCAGGAGCCAGGAAGCTCAGCTTGCGCTCCCTCAAGAGTGCCAGGAAGCCAGGTACTGGGACCATCTCCCGCTGCCTTCATAGACGCATCACTCCAAAGCTGGATCAAAAGATCTGTTGGCACACCGACCAGCACTGACCAACACTGCACATGGCAACATTATGCACTGCATCCCTGACATAAAGATGCTAATTGTAATGCCTACAAAACTACATAGACGTGCTCACACTGCAACTGCAGCATTTTCTTACCAAAATATTTAGTCAACATATTTCCTTGAAACTAACCCACTGTAGTCTTAATCAACATGTGTATTTTGACCAGTCTGGCAGATTTGTATCACTTTGCCTTTAGACATCTGAGGCCATCATTGCTCTGAGCTATTGTTAAGAGATAATGTATCAAGGAAACTATTGTCTAAAGAAGTCTGCTACATGTCTAGTGCATTGCCCCAAGACTATCTTTAACTCCTGCTGTATAAATGCTGCTGGGTATGAAATTAATATTTCTATAGCTGGATTCAAAGTGCAACTTGCAGGGCCAGCCCACCGTCAAATTCTGGCATCCTGTATGGGCACCGGTTCATGTCCCAGATATTCCATTTCTAATCCAGCTCTCTGTTTATAGCCTGGGAAAGCAGCAGAAGATGATCCGAGAACTTGAAACCCTGTGCCCATGTGGGAGGCTGGGACAAAGCGTCCGGCTCCCAGGTTTACATCAGGATAGCTCTGGCCATTTGGGTAGTGAAATGATGGAAGATCTTTGTGTCTCTCCTTCTCTGTACATTTGCCTTTCAACAAAAAATAACTCTTAAAAAGTACAGCTTGCTTTTCTCAGCCCTTTTCTGACTTCCAAATCTGTCTCATTTTTAATTGGTGTGTATCAGTAATATGCTTTCGGTTACACCAAGAGTCCACGAAAGATGCCACTGTTACTCTATCGCATCCTTCACTGGCATTTAGAAATAACACTGGTGACACCTGGACAGATGTCCTGTTTGCTGGATGAAGATCTTGAATTATTGAGAATCATGTTTCAAACTGTGATGTAATAGAAGCATTCAGGGCAGAAATTCATGAGCCAGGAATGCCCAGGAGATGGAAAGGCAAGACATGGCTAGATGAATCCAGAATCAATGTTAAATGGGGGCATGGGGAGGATAAGTTGGAAATCAAGTTTTTGTTTGCTTCTGTTGTGCATTTCAACATGATGCTGTATCATTCTGTTAAGGAGACCCAGATGTGCCAACGAACATGAAGTAATTAGCTTGTGGAACACATCAGAGGAAAAGCGAAGCGTGGAATCATCATCTTTGTTGTAAGAGAAGCAGTAATTTTCTTGTGTGCAACAAGTTCTTTTAAACAAGTTTTTAAAAATCTATTATATTTCACAGAACACCGTTTTAAAGACCTCATATATGTTTTAGTCATCTTTTTTTTTTAATTTTTCTTAACTCTTTAAAGGTATGGAATTCTCTATAAAAAGAACTCTTCTAAGAATCAGAATAGAAATATAACAGAAACAAAATTAACTCAGGCAACACCTAAGCCATATGAAGTGAACTAATTCTGTCCCAGCACGCAACAGTAGGGTTGATCAGTTGCTCCTCTTGAAAACCAGGTTGTTTTGATCCTTACAGCACCCACAGGAGGTGCATCCTTTCGCCTTAGTCTATCTCTATTTCTGCTTTGCAGTTTGAAGAGGTTTTATCTGTTTGCATTCTGCTTTAATCTAATTTGGGTGGTATTTATCTGTAATAATCTTCAGCAGTTACAACATTTATTTAAAAAACTGTTCAAAGACAAATATAGCATGATCTTTCAACAGTCTTAAATTAGTCAAATTTTGAAAGAAAAAGATGTATTATCTCTATGTTTTTTGGTGAGATAAACACCATTTATCAGTGTCTCATAGAAAGTACTTTGATGGCCTGGCGCAGTAGCCTAGCAGCTAAAGTCCTTGCCTTGAACAACCCGGGATCCCATGTGGGCGCCAGTTCTAATCCCGGCAGCTCCACTTCCCTTTCCCAGCTCCCTGCTTGTGGCCTGGGAAAGCAATCGAGGACAGCCCAAAGCCTTGGGAAAAAAAAAAAGAAAATATGCAAAGGGCCTGGAAATGAAATTTAAGTCCCATCTAAAAAAAAAAAAAAAAAAAAAAGACCTCATATAAAAAGTGGTATCATATAAAAAAAAGATTCAGCAAAGTTCTCCACAGGGGAAAGCGAAGAGAGACACGGGGACGAGGAGAAGCAAATGGCAAAGCAAGTTTAACAGACACATGAGAAATTGCACGGAGGAACTCCGTTTTCCATCAGAGTCGGAGTGTTGCCAGCCTAGAGGTTAGAATGCATTTCTCCTACTCTTTGAGTCAAGTTCCCTTCTCAATGATTGAAATCCATTGAAAGGCAGTGAGACTACAAAACATTCTACATGCTCTTTAAAAATCTTCAGGTGTAGCATCATTTTCACCAAGAAGGGAATGTACGGTAACTGTGTGATAGAGACTGTCATATGGAGATGCGAAGATACAGTGCAGTATGCATCTCTACTTCCAAAGATGGACTCCCAATGAAACTTTACTACATCTTGACGATAGGATTCTGGACTCTGCCACTGCCCATGCCCACACTGACGGACATATGACTGTGTATGAAGAACTATACTATAGTAATGATATAGGGGAACTCAATGAGGGGGGAGGGAATTGGGGAGAGGATAAGGGAAATCCCATGGCCTATGGAACTGTATCTTAAAATAAAAAGAATTTTTTTTAAAAAAAGAATCTAAGGTTTAAACCCCTGGTTGATGGATTCAAGGCACTGTGTAGCCAAAGGCTAGGATGGTAGTACACAAAATGAGAAGTAGGAAGATCTAAAATACTGTATTTTTTCTGTCTCTTGCTCTCTGCCTTTCATATAAACATTTTTGAAGAATAATCCGATTATAATCAAAATATACAGCTGAAATAACAGCACAACTAATGATGAACATATATAGAATATTACACAGGACAAACACATATGAACTACTACATACATCTGGATAACAAAAACTTTACTTTTCAAATACATATGGAACATTCTCAAAAATTTAACAGGCACTTTGACACAATAGAGTTTAGACATCAGCAACAAAAAAAATAAATTTGAATTAAGCCAAAAATTTTTAAATCCAACAGACAATAGATATAGGCTGACAATATAAATGTCATTTAGCAATAGCTGGATGTGGCTCTATTAAGACAGAGACATTATATGAATATAAGATGCTAATATACAAGGGCTGGTGGTGATTTTATGAGAATTCTTTGTACTCAATTTTTGTTTTACAAATTTAAAACCAGTCTGAAGCATAAAAATTTGCTATGTCAACATTACTTAATGTAATGTAGATGCTTGCAATAAGAAATGAACAGTCAAAATTAACAAATCATGTAATTAGATTGAAAGGACAGTAAAATAAGCCCTTATAAAATTATGGAAGTAAGATTTTCAGCAGTAAATGTATGAAGAAATTGACAAGTTCTGTCATGAAACAAACAAGTAGTAAACTGAGAAAAAGCAGAAAAATAAACCTTAGTGTGACTCAGTAAACTGAACCAAAGCAGTAACAAATAGTAGGTCATATTTACTAGGCTGTCACACCTACCAGTTTCCATGAGCCATGGATGGGAGCAGACTGAGCAGGGCCAGGTTCAGCTCCTGCCAAAGAATTGTGGGACTGGGGGCAGGCCGGGTCAGGCCAGACTACAGCATCCAAAGGCACAGGTCATGACAAGTAAAGGAATAGGCTAAGCTGGATCAAAGAAACCACCGTCACATGCAAGAGCTATAGCTGGGAACAGACCTGGTTGGGGAGCTAACCCTGGCTGGGTTGTGGTTCCCACTGGCGAGTGTGGGGGCTAGAAAGGGAGCTGCATTCTTGTCTGGACACAGCTGCAGCATACGTTGGCCCAGTGTGGACTGGGGCTAAGTGTGGCACACTGGGATCAACCACAACAATATTTGCCTATCTGCCTTTCCAATAAAAATGAATAAATCTTTTAAAAAACAAAAAAAAAAACAGTATGAAAGAAATATAAATGGTTCAGTAAGAAATCCTTTGGGGCAAGAGTTGGGAAAGCTGCTGTCTGCAGGCATCTCATTGGGTTGCTGGTTCAAGTCCAGGCCGCTCCTCTTCCAATCCAGCTCCTACTAATGTGTCTGGGAGAGCCAAAGAGGATGTGCCTAGTGCTGGGTCCCTGTACGTAAGTAGGAGACTCAGAAAACTCTTTCCTCTTGGCACCAAAGCAGTGCAGCACCAGACTTTGACGATTTTGGGAGTGAACCAGTAGATAAAAGTTTTTCCCTGTGTCTGTATGTGTCTTTCAAGTAAACAAACAACTCATTCAAAAGAAAAAAAAAAAACATTCAGTTAACAGAAAACAAATTGAAGTGTGTTAAAATATTATAAAGTAAAAACAGAGGATTTTTCCAAAGAAATCTTATGGACCAGAAAGGTTGATATGTGAGTGGGATGAGGTACTGAAGGTCTTCAAAGGAGGACTTCCAACCAAGAATGTTACACTGAGCAAAGTTTTTGCCAGACAAGCAAACAGAGGTAATTCATCACCGCCATAATAACCTTACCAAAAGTTTTGAAGGGAGCCCAGCATAGCCATCATGAAAATGCCTGACAGTAAAACAATCACAGTCAATACACCAGGAACCAAACCGCCAGGAGGTGGTTCTTACCTATTCAGCATTAACACTGAATGCTAATGTTTAGATTCCATCAATAGACACTGAATGGCTAAACGGACAAAAAAAAGACGAAACAATGTTTCTGTAAGAAACTAACTTTACAGGTAAGGATACACACAGTTTGAGAGGTAAGGGTTGGAAAAATATATATCGCTGAAATAAAAACCAAAAATAAGTCAGAATACATATACATATTAGATAAAAGACTTTAAAGCAGAAGTTGTAAACAGATACAAAGAAGGGTTTTATATATTGGTAAGAGGATATAATTCAGCGAGAAAGCGTAACATAGGTATATGTGTAACGAAAGATGATTACCCAGTTACATGAAACAAGTACTAATCGACATAATAGGAGAGACAGATGCCCACATAATAACGTAACAGTGAGGTCCTTCATCATCCCAATGTCAATGTATGACTCCTCCAGACAGAAGAGCAAGCAAGGCACATCTGAACTGAAGCGCGCTCTGAATTCATGGATATCGATCATTCACAGAGCATTTCACTCCATACCTGCCAAGACTCATGTTCTTCTCATGAGCACATGGAATATTTTCTAGGATACACCATTTGCTATGCACAAACTCATCTTGATGGGGCTAAGAGATTACCGCATTGTGGTTTCAATTAGCCTTTCCCAGATGGTCAGTGGTATTGTGCATCAACTCGAGTATCTGTCGGTCATTTACAGTTTTTTAGATCTATTCTGATCCTTTGCCCATTTCTTAACGGATTCTACTTTGTTGTTGAGTTTTGCAGTTGCCAATACACGGTGGATATTAACTCTGTTAAGTACCTTGAAAATCTTTCCTCCCATTCTGTTGGATGTCTCCCATTCCACTTCCCTTTCTTGAGTAAGATCCTTGAGGGGCTTTTTGTTTTTACTCCTTTTGCTTTATAATTAACTTCCTGGTGGGAAATAGTACCCTGGAGTTTAACCCAAGTCCCCCCACTCCAAGGGCAGTGCCCGTAGTTCCCATCTGGAACGCTTCCCACTCACAGAGACACAGAGAAGCAGGAACTGGAATGGGTTTAGGCGGATAAGGCTGGTCCTCCCCCACTGTCATACTTCCCTCAGTTATCTGAGACCACAAGAAAGTACCTCTTTCTCCACCGGGAATGTATAAATAATTCTCAAAGCTCAACAGAAAACCATGCGGTAATAAGCAGGCAAAAGAGCTGAACAGAGAGCTCACCAAGGAGAATATGCAGATGTCAAACACACACAATGAAAACTGGCCAACTTCATTAGCCATCAGGAAGCTGCAGATTAAAGCTACAGCAACATGCACCTACGCATTTTTTAAAAAGGAAAACATTTTTAAAAATATCAATAGTAGCTGCTAGCAAGCAAATGCACACCTCGCATTTTTAATCCTTGCTGTAAGGAGACAGAATTGCCGAGGCCCTGCGAAACAATTCAGCAGTTTCTAAAAACTTGAACTTGCACGTATCACGTGACCCTGCAGTCCCACAGCCAGTTATTTACTCTAAAGTGTTGTTAAAAATTTTTACATAGGGCCCAGTGCAGTAGCCTAGAAGCTAAAGTCCTTGCCTTGAATGCACCAGGATCCCATATGGGCGCTGGTTCCTATCCCAGCAGCCCTGATTCCCATCCAGCTCCCTGCTTGTGGCCTGGGAAAGCAGTCGAGGACGGCCCAAAGTCTTAGAACCCTGCACCCCTGTGGGAGACCTGAAGAAGTTCCTGGCTCCTGGCTTTGGATCGGCTCATCTCTGGCTGTTGTAGCCATTTTGGGATTGAATCAGCGGATGGAAGATCTTCCTCTGTCTGACCTCCTTTCTATATCTGACTTTGCAATAAAAATAAATCTCATAAAAAATCTTATATAGGCACAGGCAAGCGGAGGGAGGAAGGATTCTCTTTAATTTCCCATCCTGATTGTGGTAGCAGTTTCACTTCACACATTAAAAGCCATAGAATTTGATTTCCTTGCCAAAGAAAAAAATATATACAATACCTTAGATGCAATACTTGCATTTATGTGAATGAAACCACAAAGAAACCTTAAAAATATCTACTCTTACCCATCCACAATCTCTTTTCTATAAGACCATCAAGGTGGTCCTTGTAAAATACTGATTTGGGGGAGGGCATTGGCATAGTGATTAAGCCAAATCACTGCTTGGGATGCCCACACACACCTGTATTAGCACACCTGACCGAATCCCAGCTTCTCTCCTGACACTAGCTTCCCACAAAGGTAGACACCAACAAGCAGTGGCAGTTCCAGCACTGGGATCCTGTTCCCAATATCGGAGGCCTGGATTGGATTCTGGGCTCCTATCTTTGGCACCAGCTGTTACAGGCATTTGAAGAGTGAACCTTAAGATGGGAGGCGTCTCCTCGCCGTTTATGTTTTTGTTTTGTTGTTTTTCTTTAACTGGTGTATCCCTAACACATGCATACAAGGGTAATTCAAATTATTGCTGAATCAGTGTGAGCCACCATTGTCATTATGTCATCCAGCAGAGTATAGGAAATTCAACAAATTGTCACTGTTACCCCATATACTTGGCACTTTCTACCTTATGAGTCAAGTGAACTTCCCCAAAAAGTCAAATACATTTATTTATATCCACTTGAAAGCACAGAGAAGCATACTAAGTATTGGTTGAACTCATTAGGAATGCTATGCAACAATATTTTGCTTTTCTGATACTAAAATTGTTCAATGCATTGTCCCAGCTCAATGAGGCTTCAGCCTTAAATCATTCTCCCAAACTCTCTGTTCACAAGACTGGTAAATTTATGAAGAGGCAACATTCTAGATCAATAATGAGTCACTTCTTCAATATCCGCTTTGAGGGTCAGAAATGCTTGAATTTTATTCTAGGCAGGCATCACAGAATTCAAGCGAACCCATATTGCAAGTTGCAGTCTCATCCTATCATTTCTTCAGAATTCAATTACTTATGTTCCATTTTATCTTGAAAACCGTTTGTCAAGGCAATTCGGCAGGCTGGGGACCCACATTTTGCCTCTCAAGAGAATGAACATAAAGCCATGGTTGTTAAATCTGAAGCTCTTCAATTGGTGGTTCGTTGTTCTCACACAGAATGATACGTAAGTGTAAATTTTTGAAATGTCATCTCTTCATTGCCAAATAGCCCATCCTTTCCCAGGAAATTGCTGGTTCCGAGCTCACCCATTGTATCTTTGAAATCGCACCACACTTCAATGTGAAATCTTAGCAATTGTAACTCAGCCAGAATAAGCGAAAGTCTCAAAGGTAAGCATGTTTACAAATAGGAGGTATTTTATATTTCAATTAAAACTGAACTTTTTCTTCCATACTTGAAGCATACAATATTCTTATTCCTAAGGTTTTTTTCAATAAATGTTAATTTTTTAAAATGTAAGATTGTGTATTCATTATGGAGAGCAACCTGAAATACTTCACTGAACAATTCCTCTCACTAGGTCAAATGGTACCTGTCACCAGTAGGAAAAGTTAAGAATTGTAGCCTTCTTCATACTACTAACTCAAAGAAATTCTTGCCTTTACTACTTCACATTTATAGACTGCCAACTTATGGTTCAAGTTAAATGTAGATCCTCCCCAAAGAAAATGTTATGAGGTTAAACTGTCAGTCTCTATAAGTTAAAACTACATGGGCACATTGAAGACAGAGCTTTGTAATCTTGGATATGCCCATGACTTCTGGGCCAATACACTAAGAGCACAACTATAAAGGCAAGAATACCCAGAATGAAACATATCAAAACTTTTGTGCACCTAAAAACCCAAATTAAAGCAACATACATATTTGGAAGAAATATTTAAAATCTGAGAATAGATTAATACAACATACATATATGTGTGTTTACACATATATGCACACATATATAATACATGGGACAAAAAGAAAACGAGCAGTTCAATATCTTGATATAAAAATAAGAATTTAAATGGACACTTGCCCAACGTTAAAATACAAAAAAAAAAACAGGAAAGATGTTCAAGTTCACCTGTCAGAAAAAATGCCAATCAAAAGCAAACTGAAATATCCCCAACTAGAAAAGCTGCTCTCAAAATAACGGACAACGACAGCCTTGGAAAAGAGTGGAAGAGGTGGAACTCCTGTGCCTGCCTTGTTGGTAGAACTATAAAATGTGCTACTACTGTGGAAACCAGCATGGAAGTTTTTCTAACTTAAAATAGCATTACCGCATCATCCAGAACTCTGACTTTGGTTATGTCCAAAAGATTTTGTTTTAATTGTAGCATGTTTGGGCTGGAATCACAGTGTAACAGAGTGCTTCTGAGCCAGCTCCCCACTGAAACATGTAGGGAAGCAGTGGAAGACAGCCCAAGTTCTGGACCCCTCGACATCCACGTGGGAAACCTGAGTGGAACTCCTGACTCTCGGCTTCAACCGGAGCCTGTCCCAGCCGCCGTGACCACTTAGGAAGTGAACCAACAGACAGAAGACTTAGTTTCTCTCATTGCCTTTCAAGTAAGTAGTCTTTTTTTAATTGACGATTAAAAGGTATTAACGAGTTCTCAAAGAGGCATTTGCACTACTATTTTCATAACAGTAGCATTCAGAGCAACCGAAAGAGAAAAGAAACCCAAATGGGGGGTGGGCGCCCCTGGACTGATGCACTTTATTTGTGCCGCCTCGTGGCTTCATCTGAGACCTGAATAATCCACGCTGTCCTCATCCCCTCACTTTCCGATACCACCTGCCGCCCCAAGTAGATCCCTCCCCACACACAAACACATGCGCCATGCCTTCTACTACCTGTTGTGCATAATCGTGTTTCCCTCATCTTTCAGCCCCTCAGCATGAACTGTGTTATTTTGTATTATATATTAGAAGCAGAAGTTCTAGGGGAAAAAAAAACTGAAATGTCTTTCAGTGGATAAATGGTACATAGATACCTTGCATTATTATTCAGCCCTAAAAAGCAAAGGAATCTTGCCAAAATGCTGCAATACAGATGAAAATCTGAAGATGTTATGTTAACTGCAGTCAGGTAGTCAGGAAAGGACAAATGCTACGTGAATAACTTCCAGGAGAGTTAACATAGCCCAAATCTGACACAAAGGAGAGGGATAATGGTCAGGGGTGGACAAGGAGTTAACTGGAGCTTCAGATTTGCAAGTTGGAAAGCTCTGGAGATTGATTTCACAAAAAGGTACATAAAATTAGCATTAACAAACTTTTTCCTTATTTAAGGAAAAAAATTTTAAGTATTTATTTTTATGGAAATTCATATACAGAGAGAAGGGAAGACAGAGAGGAAGACCTTCCAGTCGCTGTTTCAATCCAAAGTGGCTGCAACAGCCAGAGATGAGCTGATCCAAAGCCAGGAGCTGGGAGCCTCTTCTGGGTCTCCCAAGCGGGTGCAGGATCCCAAGGCTTTAGGCTGTCCCTGACTGCTTTCCCAGGCCACAACCACACAAGCAGGGAGCTGGATAGGAAGCGGGATCACCAGGATTAGAACTAGCACCCATATTGCATCCTGGCACATTTAAGGTGAAGACTGTAAGCTACTGCACTTGGCCCAGCATTAACAAACTTTAAAATCATTAGTAAGTTTTATGTTACCCACTTTTTATCACAGCTGTTTTACAGTACTATTAGCAGCTTAACTGGGTGTTGCTCAAGAACTGGTGTGCTTATTCCTAAGAGTGAGCTTGAACACATTAAGTCCTAAGTAAGGGACTACTGCTGACCCAGAACACAACCAGCAAGCGGTGACAAGAAAATACAAAGCTTCACTCATCACCTACATAATAATTCCAAAGGCTTTTATTTGAAATGGAGATTTTATGAAGTATTACACAGATGAGAGGCTGGTGTGGTGGCACAGTACGCTAAGTCTCCACCTGTGGTGCCAATCTCATGGGTACTGGTTCTGTTCTAGTTGTTCCACTTCCAGCTCAGCTCCCTGTTTATAGCCAGAGAAGGCACCAGCAGCTGGGAGCCAGGATCTTCTTTCAGGTCTCCCAAGTGGGCACAGTCTCCCAAGGACTTGCGCCATCTTCTGTTGCTTTCCCAAGCCATGAACAGGAAGCTGGGTCAGAAGTACAGCGTCCAGCACAGATGCAGTCCCACAAGACAGAGAATTAGCCTACTGCACCACCACACCAACCCCTCTCACCTACGTAAACACTATTCAGATAGAGTCAAAAAGATGGGAATGACTCAAATGTCTTTCAGTTGGTTCTTGAGAAATTATTCTTCTCCTTCCTATTTAACACTTCAAATGCTTTCTGATAGAAACGAGTACATGCTACCCATCAGCTACTTCCAATTAGCAGGAATTTGCACAGTCCTATTAGCACATCGTCTTCAAAACGCAGAGATAATCCATGAGATATTCTGAGGATAAAGGGCTGGCCACTTTGGCTCGCTGGGTATTTCAATGCAAGTTCAACAGCAGAGGAGTGCAACATTCCAGCCTTAGAGGCATCAGGGGAATGTGCATCCTAAAAAGGGCAGAACGGGGGTAGAAAGCTTGGCTCACCTAACAAATTGTGTAACTAAACAGCTGAAAATACACTGAGATGATCTGGTATGAAATTCCATGGTTTGGGAATGTGAAATGCTGACTTGGATTTTATTTAATAAAAACAGCTGAACAAAGTAGATTTTTAATTGTAGGATGAACTTGTGTCTTTTGCTCATCTCTCATAAAGGAGACATTATCTTTCATTTAGAGGGGAAAAAAAAGGAATTGATGAATTCCTGATGGATTCCTCAAAGGCAAAAATCACAAGGTGATTTTTATACAGAAATAAGATGTCTAAAAACCAAAAGTCAAGCATATTTATCTAGATTTTTGGATAAGATTGACCTAAGTTTTTTTTTTCTGTGCTACCATATTCATTGACCAGTGATTTTCAGTTAAGGAACTAATACAATCACAAAGAGAGCTTATCAAAATGCAGATTGTTGGCTGGGCTCAGTTTCAGAGGCTCCTATTCAATAAGACTGGAGCAATCCCCAAAACCTGCTTTTCTTGCATGTTCCCAGACATGACGTTGCTAGCAGGGAACCAGACTGTGAGGATCTTTTGTTTTAAAAATTCTTCTTTGCAGGGAACAAGCAAAGTGCATGTACAAGAAGATTTTGAGTGAAATGTAGTTCTCACTTGAAATATCTTGCCTTTCTTGAATTCACTGCTGAAGGATGGTAAGGATGTTCAGCTGTCTAGGCTTGAAGTTCAGGGGACGATGTATCACAGGCTCACTTCAGCAGAAGCCTGTCATTTCCAGGTTAGCTCTACCACTGAATGAACGTCTAGACTACGGGAAGGAGACATATTGAATTTCATCTTGGCAGTCCTCTATTATGAAGAGTTCACAGAATTCTGATAAAATCCTGTCATTTCAAAAGCTTATAAATGAGTGAAAGAAAAAAACAAAAGTGAAGAGAGTTTTGTTCACGGGCACAGCAGACTCCATCACCAGTAGGTGGTCTGTTCAATGTGACCATGAAACATTGCAACACAGAAAGCTGCATTTATTTCTCAGGTCATGTTGAAGTTCACTGTAGTCTGTTCTTTAGTTTGGTTTGAGGTGACTGAGGAGAAAGCCAAGCCCAAGACTAACTTGTTTCTCATGAACACAATGCAAGGAGGGCAACAACTAACACCAGTTCTTTAGCAAGACAACCAACACGTGTTCATACTACAAACACATTATGCTTCTTTAAAACATGAAATAGTGTTAGAATTTAACATTTTCACATATCCTTAAGAAAATGTTTCCAAATATTCAAAGCACAAACCAGTTTTCTAAGCTAAAGTCCAACTCTTCTCTACCAACAAGATTAGTAGGCAAGAATCTCAACTGGCTTTCTGAGAGCTCTCTTCTCAAAGCTTTCCCTGACAAGCTTCCTGCCTTTTCAAGACAAAGTATAACTATCTCCCAGTTGGGAATAATATAAAACAAGAATCTAAAGTGTGACTCATTGCTAGCAAGCCTAATACTGTGCTATGTGTTGGGGTCAGAATGCTGGATAAACACGTTCTGCTCCCATGTATTAGGATGTGAGTATTGAGGGGCTAATGCTGAGTCCCAAGAAATCCTTCAGAACCGGTAGCTAAGAAGGAATTGTTATGTTATACCTAGAAAACAGTACAGATATATTCAGAAAGCTTTAATACATCCTGTTATGTTGTCTTTAAAGGTAGTTTAAATGTACCACATAATTGCTTGAGTCATTTAACCGTAATTATTATACAAATTGCCAAAAATTAACTCACATGACTATGATACTTCATAAATCCCCCAATTTCCAAGACAAGAAGCATTTGGGTTGTCCAATTTTCCCTTCCCTTCACTACCCAGAATGTGTTCTAATAGACCATGTGAATGTTGTAAAGACATATACCCTCTTACATTTTTTACTTTAACCAGACAACTAAGTTAACTCATATTTAGGAAGCAGAGCAAAATAATTGGCAACTTTGGCACTAGCCATTTGCCTTAAAATTCCAAAAGTCAATTCAGAAACAGTCAATTTTTGAGCAAATGCATGTTTCCCAATGATCATAAAATACCTAGGCACTTTAGTACTAAAGTCTATTTAATGGGAATGTTTTGATTTACTGGGTTCAAGAAAATAGCTTGAGTGGAACTGGTGTTCACTAGCCACCCTCCTTGCAGAGTAGAAACTATGTTCACGTACTTCCTTTTTATATAAAATGCAATCGTTTTACTTGCTTGCAATAGAATAATAGCAAACTTCACACTGTGGAAAAATTGAAGACTTCCTAAAATTTGGAGCAAGACAAGGGTACCACCCTCACTCAATGCAGTGCTTGCCAGAGCAATTAAAGAGGAATAAGAGACATGAAGATTGGGAATGAGGAAGTCAGATTGTTAATATGTAAGACCATGACCTCTGCAATAAGAATTCCAAAGACTCCATTAAAACAATGCTACACAGTTAACTTGCAAAAAAAAAAAATTTTTTTAGCCTTGTTATAGAATAGCAATTTCTCATCAAGAGCTATCAAGGAAAAAAAGTATCATTTCCTAAAGCTATTTTAAAAGAAACCTGGAAATTCATTGGATAAACAGATGACCCATCTTTAAAGCACTAGTAAGCAAACGGGAAAATGTCCTGTGTCCATAACTTTAAAAAAATGTTAAAACGCCCATATGACCCAAAGTGATTTACAAATTCCACATGATTTCTGTAAACACATCAAGGACATTCTTTAAAGAATCAGAAACGGGGGGGGGGGAGGAAAACATTACCAGTACTTGGGTGACACCACAAAAGATGCCAAATAACCCAAGCAATCTTTAGTCAAAAGAACAAAGTAGGAGCCCAGCACAATAGCCTAGCGGCTAAAGTCTTCGCCTTGTATGTACCAAGATTCCATATGGGCATGTGGAGCTGCTCTACTTCCCATCCAGCTCCTGCTTGTGGCCTGGGAAAACAATGGAAGATGGCCCAAAGCCTTGGGACCCTGCACCCATGTGGGAGACCCAGAGGAGGCTCCTGGCTTCAGATCAGCTCAGCTCCGGTCATTGCAGCCACTTGGGAGTGAACCAGCCCACAGAAGGTCCTTCTCTCCGTCTCTGCTTCGCTCTATACATCCAACTTTCCAATGAAAATAAATAAACGTTAAAAAAAGAAGAGTAGGAAGCACCTTACTACCTGACTTTAAAATAGGTAACAAATCTACATGAATGAAAATGTCATGATATTAGCATAAAAACAGACTCATGGGTCAATGAAACAAAACAGATTCTAGAAGGAAATCTACGCCAACCAACAGATCTTTGGCAAAATGCCGAGAACATGCATTGGAGAGGGAAACCTTTCAATTAGTTGTGCTGGGATAACTGGGTATCCACACACAGTAACACTAAACTCCATCTCTTTTCATGGACAAAAATCAATTCAAAGCTGACTGAAGATCTAAATTTAAGACCTGGAACTTAGAAACTGGGAGAAAAGCCAGAAGAGATGCTTCAGGTTATTGAAATGGGTGAAGATTTTTTTTTCAGCAGTGTCAAAGGATGGGAAACAAAATCAAAAGAAAAAGTTATCAAATAGTTTGTCTTTCAAGAACTGTCTTGGAAAAATAGAGTGACAGGGGAGTGGGGAGAGGTGCAGGAAGAAGAGAAGATGAGGGTAGGGGTAGAATTTTCTCTGTTGGTTCACTGCCCAAATAGTTGCAAATTCCAGGGCTAAACCAGGCTGAAGCCAGGAGCTAGGAAATTCATTCAAATTTCCCACCCTCTTCAAAGCACATTTTCAGGGAGCATTAGAAGAGAGCCAGTTCATAAGCAGAACAGCTCAAACTTGAACCAGTACTCAGACATCGCATGCCAGTGATGCAGGAAGCAGATTAATCCGCTGTGCTACAGCACTAGCCCTTAAAGAGCTTCTGCAGAGCCAGGGAGACAAACTACAAAATGGGAGAATATAATTGTAAGTGACACATCTGATAAAGGGTTGGTAGACAGACTCTAAGTAAACTCAGTAACAGAGAGAGGTCAATGTAAAACTAGGCAAATTTAAACAGGAAGATATAAAATTGGCCAACAGGCACATGAAAAGACGCTCAACAGCTCTAATCATTAAGGAAATGCAAATAAAAACCACAATGAATTACCTCGCTTGGTTGGATTAACCACTATCACAAAGTAAACAGTAACAAGTGCCAGCGGGGAGAAAAAACGAACTCCCTCATACTATTGTCGAGAGTGTAACTTTGTAAAGCATCGTGGAAAACAGTGGGAGAGTCCTTCAACTAAAGACACAATTCCTATCTGCTCCAACAATTGCACTAGGTAAATATCCAAAGGAAACGAAAATCACTCCAAAGAGACATCTGCCTCCCCACATTTATTGCAAAGTTATTTAAAAAGCTAAGAAATGGAAACAGAGTCGGACATCTAGCCTAATGGCTCTGATACCCCCACCTCACCTCACAGCACTGAGCTTTGGTACGTGGCTATGGTTCCTGATTCTTGCTAACGTAGGCTTTAGGAAGCAGCAGTGTCAGCTGCCATGACTGGGCTCCTGTCGCCCACATAGGGGGTCTAGAATGAGTTCTCGTCTCCCAGCTTGTGTCCGGCCTAACGTTGGCCCTGGCAGGCATTCGCAGGCTGAACCAGTTGCTAGGGGAACAATTGTTCCTGCTCTTGTTCTCACTCTATTTCCCTTTCAAATACATGAGCAAATGAGATGGAAACCATCTACGTGTCTGTAAACCAACGAATGAAGTTTTTAAATGTGGCACATCATATGAAGGAAGACTAGTCAGCCACAAAAATAATGAAAAGTTGCCGTTTGAAAGAATGTGAACGGAACTGAAGGTCATAATGTTAGGTGAAATAAGCCAAAGATAGAGCCATCTCACTCACTTGAATATTAGAAATAGCGGATCTCAGATTAACAGTGGTAATGCTCAAAGGCCGACTAGGGTACAAGCAGGGAATGACAAATGTGGAAGATGATGTAAATTATAGCTGAGATTAAGAAGTTCCGGTGTTCTGTTGAAGAGTACAGGGACTATAAATGACATACTGAATGTTTCTCTGAAAAATAGATTTCGAGTGTTTTCAAAATAATTAACTAATGTTTTAAAGATATCAATATGCTTGCCATGATAAGACATTATACAGCATATTTGCATGAAAATCTGTGAAACACATAAATTATATGTGATAGTTCAAAAATTTTTAAATATTTGATACACATTTAGTAGAGCAATGTTTGGCATTTGAAAAAAGCTAAATGCTGACATTTGAGCAATATGAATGGCCCGGAGTGAAATAACCCAAACACACAGTGACAAACACTATGTGTGTTCTCATTCCTTGAATCAGGAGTTCATCACATAGACCACTCAAGGTCACTGAAGGGCAAGAGTAGCTCTAAGTCATGTAGCACAAAGCATAACTGTGTTTTAGAATAATTAAGTACACATTTTCTAAAAACTGGAAAAAGGGTTTAAAGATTACCAAACACATGTTACTACTTGTGCTGCCCATGCTGTTAGTGCCAATCCTCATTATATATACACTGTATTTCAATACTGTACTGTAGAAGTGCAAATAGCCTGTCAATTTAAAAGTAAAATGTTTAAAATATATCTGATAAACAGCTGATTTCCACAATATATGAAGGGACCCCTAACCAAAAGCAAACAGCCTCTTTTAAGTGAGATTGTCTATGGCCACATAAGCCTGAATGTGACCAAATAACCCGTCTTTAAAATCGGCAAAGAATGGGCAGACTTTTCTCAAATGATGACATTTAAATGTCCAACAGATACAGGAAAATGAGGCTAAACCATTAACCTCCAGGGAAATGCAGATCACAAAAACAACCTTTGTTACAATTGGAGACACTAGAAAGACAAATAAGAGGGCCCAGCATAGTAGCCTAGTAGCTAAAAGTCTTCACCTTGCATGCACTGAGATCCTATATGGGTGCTGGTTCTAATCCTGGCAGCTCCACTTCCCATCCAGCTCCCTACTTGTGCCCTGGGAAAGCAGTAGAGGATACCCCAAAGCCTTGGGACCCTGCCTATGGGAGACCCGAAGAAGCCCCTGGTTCCTTTGGATTGGCTCAGCTACAGCTTTGTGGTCACTTGGCGGGGTGAATCAGTGGATGAAAGATCTTTCTGTCTCTCCTCCTCTCTGTGTATCTGACTTTCCAATAAAAATAAGTCACTTTTAAACTGTTATTTGAAAAGACAAATAGGAGTGTTAGGAAGGATGTAGAGATCAGAGAGCCCTGTACACTTCCGGTGAGAGCGTCAAGGCATGTACCATCAGGCACAAAAATATCAGTTTCCCAGGAACATACAAATGTAATCCACATGACCCAGCATGCCCATTACAGATTACACAAACGAAATGAGAACAGGATCTCCGCGATCCGAAATCCCATAGCTGTGCATTATTTCCAGTAGCTACCACACAGAAACAATGTAGGTATCCACGGAAAGACAATGAAAAACAGTGGTAGTAGAAATCTTATAGGTCCGTTTCACTACTTATAAATCAGGAACTGGAGTTGGTGAACCTACCCTGAAAAGAAGCTGAAAGAACCGAAGCCAAGCCTACTGCCCAAGGGTTCTCTGCACACTCAAGAGACAAGAATAGCCAAAAACAGCTTCCCAGCCAGGACTGAGTCCTGGGCCCACAGGCTCCATGATGTGCCTTATGAGACAGTCAGTTCAATGTAAGACCTGGAGTTAACTAAAACATTGGCAGGTGGGAAGGTGTGAACACAGAGAGGGGGTAAAGCCCAGCTCGAGGTGAAGGCTGCCAGCTAAAATTCCAAAGCACTTAAGAGTCAAAGACACTGATTCTTTGTGAAAAGTAAATTTACACCAAGCAAGGAGAATGAAAACAGGGACCACATGCACTTGATGTTGAGAAATAGAGTATTTTAGTTACTATATGGAATGAATGCACAAGACAATGAAGATGTTATTGCAGCATTGTTAACAGCAAAAAGAGAAAGAACCTAAGCATACCATAAACCGTGTGGCATCAGTGGTAGTATATATCAATGTGGGGGGAGGAGCTCAATGCTACCATTAAGTGAAATCTAATAAATTTCATACAGTAACACAGTCATAGAGAACAATTCTTGACATTCAGGCACATATACTAACCAAGACACAATTTCCAGAACGACACACAAATATCCAAGTGAATGCAATGTACATACTGATGACAGGGGAAATGAATGCAGGGAGGATAGACTGAGGGAAGCATCATTGTGTCTCAACAGCCAGAAGAAACATATTTAAATGCATGTTGTTAGGTAATAGTGAGATAATGCATTTATTCATTCAACACATTGAAATCTACAAAGGACAATGGAGTTGATGCTAAACTAAAAATCCAAATACACATAATATAATCCATACTGCCTATAAAAAACTAAAGGGACAAACACACAAAATAAAAAGTTACCATATATAAAATGTTTCTTCTATAGAATATGTCAAAATGCTGTGTTAGGTAGCTTACACTGTCAACTTCACACCTTGCAACTCAACAAGGCAGCTTTGTAGCTCAGGGAAACAGATTTTGGAAGTGTCACACCAAAAGAGCTCAAAGTCTAGTGAATATCACAAGATGTCCATTTCAAAGATCACCATTAGTCTCTTCTATAATAAATGTTAATATTTCTCCCAATCAGGCTTTTGGGGTGGTCAGTGGGCACAACAGCCACCCCATCCACCTGGTCATTTAGCCCAGCATTAAATAGTATAAGAACAAGCAAATACAACTGGTCCATGGTCAGAACAGCTGGGCGCGTTCTCCAAGCCACAGCTATGTAAGTTTACAATGGTGCTCCCCAGATTCCACTTAAGACACTTATTCTCAAGTAGGGGAGGGAGGTGGATCCCAGAGGCTACCCCAGGCTATCAAATGTTCTTTCTCATAGGAAGTTAGCAGTTAACTAAATCTTACAGCTCAAGATTATACTTGAACCTTCACTGCAAGAGTCCCAAACCCACGTTTAAGAATTAGTATGAGAATGAGTTGCACATGCTTTGATGAGTGATCAGTATAGAATGGGAACAAGAGTCATCAATTACAGTTGAATTGGCAAACAGAGCGGGGAAAGAGGGAGGTTTTGCACGAAAAGAGCTTGTGTCAATGTGGTCAATTTCAAAACTCCCTGTCTGAAATTCTCCATCTTATTCCCTAGAACTCATAAGTAGAATGGGATCTCTCTCTCATGATTAGGTAATGCTACATGGCACAGCTGAGAGGGACAGAAATAGAAAAAAATTGCTTAGGCCAGAATGAATCACGTTAGTCCTGAAAAGTAGAATACGCTCTGGGTAGGGCTAAGAGAGGAAGCCAGGGACATTGTGGGTGTGATGCCTATACAACAGGTCATCACGACTTTGAAGATGGGGGAGCCATTTGAGAAATGCAGGCAGCTCCTAGACGTGAAAGGAGCGAAGGCAAGCCCTCACTTCCAACCTCTTAAGCACAAGGAGAATCCTAATACCACCAGTAGCTTTCAACAGATCGTTCCCAAGAACTTTTGGCAAAAACATCTCGACACCTTGAATTCAGTCTTTGAACATCGCAAGCATATAATCAACTAAGACTACCCAACCTCAGCAACACACGCAACACACGCAGCTGTGAGCTAATAAGTAGTTTTATGTCTCTAAATTCGTGGGAATGTTGTCACGCAGCAGGAGCATGCAGTAAAAATATCACTTCTCCTTTCACAGGATTATGAAAATCAGTGAGTGTTCCTCAAACCAACTGAAACAACTAAAGGGCATCTGCAAGCACAGTAGGTACAGCAGATGTTAGCACCCGCCTGCACCTGTTGTGCCTATCACTCCAGAATACCGAAATGCCAGAATCTGAGGCCCTTTGCTTCCCATGTTCTCAAAAACAGATCCAGAGAGCCAAGGAGTTAACCACGCCATAGATCAGCCCTCTGACGATGACTGACAATGGTAGAAGTGCCTCAACCCCTTCGCTGTCTTCACACAATCTCAGGTTGCAAACCCCCATGCACAGTAGTTCCAACTGCCCACGGTGGTATCTGGTTTGTTAATACTGCATTTGCTAGCTGCCTTTTCTTCTAGGATTGCCCAAATCCCCTACTATGCCTTCCAAGAAAATCCCCTTGTTTTCAAGACCTCTTGGGGTTTGCTTCTGGAACGATCCAAGTTCGGGCAGTGGACGATGTGAACAATGGCAGAAAAGCCAGATTTAAGGAGGGAGGTGTAGTGTGCCTGGGAAGGGGTTAGAGCAGAGACTTGTGCATGCTGTCTTAAGGACCCAGTAACCACTGCAGCACCAGTCATAGCAGCAGAGGCTGCCCCTTATTCCTTTTGAGTAGAACCCTGGGTTCTAGATCAAGTGCTTCATGAAGACAGGTGTGATGTATGAAATAAAACAGGGCTTGGGAGGGCTTCTAAAAGGTCCTCCTTGCCTCTCTGCCCCTCTTCTGTGCCATTAACTGGCAAACAAATACAACAGCTGACACTCCTCAATAGTTAGAAGGGAAAGACCAAAAGGGTTGCAGAGAATTTGGCCTAAGTCAGTAGAACCGCTTACTTGCAGAAACCAATCAAGAGGTCCCAAGCTGCTACAGTCTAGTCTCAATTGCCAGCATATAAAACACAGCTTATAGGTGATGAAAGGACTCACCTGAGAAACAGCCTTGGAGTTTCAGGATTTGCTCATCTCTGGCGTCACGATGATGGAGGTCAGCAGGGTTTCCCAATTTGCTATGCAACTAGAGAAATATACCACAAAAAAACTCAGGATTAGATTTAAAGCAGCTGCAAACCCACCAGTACATTTGAGGACACATTATAGAAAAATCAGCAAAACCTTCTAGAGCTCAATTATGAAACTTTGATTTCCATTTCACACCTTCTCAGAGGAACCTTTTGTGTTTTCAAAGACACTTCCAGGAGTTTTAATGAGGCACAATGGGACAGTATTTGGTGGCTTCTGCATTGCTTGATAATGCCAACATCACAAATGTCATTTTAGCACCATTGAAATATCTTTGCCTTATCAAATTCTAACATCCTTAATTACACTAAAAAGAAATTTCATAATAAAAATCAAAGTAGGAAGAGGCATTAAGCTTAGTGGTTAAAATATCTTCATGCCACATTATACTAACGGAGCTCAATTCCCAGCTCTGCTTCCTGACTCCAATTTCCCACCAAAGGAAGCCCCTGGAGGGAGCAATGAGGGCTTGAGTAGTAGTCTCCATATGGGAGACTTAGATTGAAGGTTAGGCTTTCACTGAAGCCCTGCCTCGCCCACCTCCCTTCATCATTGCAGGCATTTGGGAAATGCAGATGAAAGCTCAATCTCTCAAACTCAGAAATTCTTTGGAAAGCAAAACTATACCATTTTTTACTACCACTCTAATCATAAACATATTTCATTGTTTTTCTAATACACCAGAGGAGCCTGTTTTCCAGCAGAGTATCAACATCACAAAAGAGTGTTACAAAGAAATGAGAAGTTGCATAAAGGAAACATGATGAATAGCATTTGTTTTATGGTCTATCACTAATGCAAAGAAATGCTATATTATTCCCATGACATTTGTTCCAATAATTGTTTTTGCTGCATTAATGTTATCCAGTCAAATAAATGTCTAAGTGATGGCACATTGTTTTCCTTGGTGCATTAATGTTTGTTCCTTTAGAGAGCTTTTATATTAAAAGGAAGAAAAAACAAACATACAGGTCTTCTGTCACCCAGAGCAGATATCTGAAGTTTCTCATATTAAAAGATATTTATCAAATCTAGTGTCAGTAGGCTTAGAAGCATACCTACATAAATATGCTTTTTTATCTGAAAGCATTTCTCATGTGTACAAAATCATTTGTATAAATGACACTTGACGTGGCATGAACATTCTACCAGCCCCCCCCATGCTTATTCAATTGAGAAATTCCAACAACCCTTTATTCTTTCCATCCTTGCAACATCAATCTTTATATAAAGACATACGGATATTTCTGCTTCATACTTCAGTCCTAAAAAAAAGTTGCTCCGTAATTGTACAAGCTTCGCTCATCCTGTTACTTTGTCACTTTAGATAGCATCAAATAAAGAACTCCCAGCACAACTCAACCTTGAAACTCTTCGTAAAGTGTTCTCATCCCAGACTAAAGAAAACTCACTAAAAGGCAGTGGACTCTAAGACACAATGAAAATCCAAAGAGACGGAGGGGAGACAAAAAGCCTTCAAGGAAAAAATATGGTGAGGAAAATTAAATCTGAAGAGTTCAGCTCATCCTGAAGACTTCCCTGAAGGTCAGATCAATTTAAGTAGAAGTCTGTGAGGAGGGTTGAACACCTTTACATTTAACTGTGTGATGCACCCCATGGGTGGAGGGAGTGAGAGTAGGGGAAAAAATTATGAAGAAATCTGTTACTTGCCAGACTTTGTCCTCCCTGGCTGTACTCTCAATTTCAGGCACCAATGCTCCCAACCTGCTCTCTCAGCTGCTCACTGCCTTCGGTTGCTTTTAGGACCAGCATCCTTACCTGAAAGCCTGGGGTGCCCACAAAATTATGCATTCTTTCCCTTGGGGGCTCAAGCTTCTGTTCTCTCAATTTGCCGTCCTGTCTCCCTTACAACACAAACTTCCACTCTGAATTCCAGCAGAGTTGACTTGGCCGCACCAACAACGTACCTACCTCACGCCTGCCTCCACTCCATGGTCTCTTACTGGCAAGACCCTTAGCAATGTGGTCCTGAACAGCAACCACGAAACGTTTGGAGATCCTGGATCTGAAAATACTGGTATGGCCTCTCTTCAACTCCACCAGAGGTCCGTAGTGTGAAAGCCTACGCACCAGTTATATATAATGAGCCCTCCAGGTGATCCTGATGTAGGTTCCGCTGTGAAAACCACTCAGACCACTTGAATAGTTCCCAGGTGGATCTGCCAAATGTGAAACTCCCTCTGTGAAATAAAATACGAAGACCTGGACACAAGCAATAGCAGCCTACATGAATAGACTGTTCAAACCAGGTAGCGCACTTTCCAAGTTTCAGATTCGTTCAGCCCCTCTCAAGAACAGGGTGAGGCAGGTGCGGTTATTATAACCACATCCCCTTTGAACCCTGAAGAGGTTGAGCTGTTCAAAGAGCCTCAGAGGCGAGGCAGAGCAGCATTAGTCAAGTGCAGGCACCTGCTCCAGAGGCTCTGGTCTCACCTGCTTCGCTTGCTAGACTCTGACAATCTCCCCTTGTCATCAGGAGTGTGGTATTTGGGCAGGAATGGGGACAAGGCACAGGAGCAGGGATCTGAAATAGCTTATTCACCAGATGTTGTATTTTAGAGAATGTTCCTGAAAGGCTTGTCTTGTGACATAGTATTCAAACGGAGGCCAAGCCACCAGCCCCTACCAAGTAAAGCTTTAACAAACCGGGCTGAGTCGGAGTTCTAAGCGTACAGTGTTTCTTGGTCAGGATTTTGTTCCCCATTCCTGTAACCTGGATGCTTCCCTAACTCTTGCCATAAAAGTCTTGGCAAGTTGCTTCCCAGGTAGGCAGCTTCTTCAGAGAACTACATTTGCTTGCCCAGTATCCTTGTCACAAGCAAATGAAACCTCCCTAGGGACCACTCCAGCTCAAGACTGATTGTTCTGCCACACTCAAAGCCATCTGACCCCTTGTGTGTGCTGTCACCTCAGTGTTACAGCAAAGTTTTACACACAGGGGACTAGGCACTCCAACATAAGGGATGTAAAAACCGGCTAATCCAACCTTCAAGATGTATATGTGAGGAAGGTACTAAGAGCTCAATCTCCCCAGTGCTAAATCAAGGCAAATCTCATTTAACCTGAATTTGTTGAGTTGGAATTAGAAATTTGGTTACATTATATCTAGTAATGACTGTGAAATAACATTTTGTTGATGAATTTCAGAATTCTATGTACAAGTGAGGGAATATGCCTAAAAATAACTCCATTTTGAAAACACGAGAGCTTCAAAAGAGATCTTTCTTGTGTCTTGGGACCTAAAATAAATAAATCTTGCATTGTCTGCTATTTGCCCCTGAATCAGACATGCTTATAAAAGAAAGATCATACTTAAAATGATGATTTATGGGGGAAACTTCCAGAGTGACAATCTTAACACTGTTTTCTTGTTAGAGACACACAGGTGGGGTGGGTTAATAGTTAATGGCACAAAAGCTGACAGCTGAGTCAGCCCAGGCTCTCTAAGACACTGGTGCAAGCGAGACTCTGACATTAACACCCACATGAAACATGCTTCTCATATCTGCATGGGACAAAGTGCAGGGCTCCAGGAACACGACACAGCAGTATGGCACCAATGGGGCATAACAGCCCTCAATGGGAGGAGCTGCGTTGCCTGGCAGACATAATCATGCCCTATGGGGGAACAGGTTCCCAAGGCATGTGTATCTTCGGTAAGTTCATTCGGCTTAGTTAACAGCAGACACCCGAGCAGCACATGGTGCAGTGAGTGCCAAGTGGTGCCAAGGCATGTGTTGACATTTGGCACAGTGGGTGGAATTTCTGCACCCTGCATCAAGGTCCCCGAGTTCAAGCGCATGTTCCACTTCTCATCTAGCTTCCTGTTAATGCACTCACTGGTGAGGCAGGACAGAAAGAGGACTAACTCAAGCTCGGGTCCCTTTATCTTCCCCCAACACAAACATCTGTGCCAGCCTGACCTGGTGCCACTTCCAACCCCATATGAATCAAGAAAAAGAAGCATGTAGACCCCGAACCACAGAACCCCCTTATTTCCCTGCTAGATATTTCCCTGACATGTATCCCACCAGCAACAGCCTAATGTGATCAATGTAGGGCCTTCTGGAGTGGCACTAAGTCAGCAACACCACCATGCTGAGTGTGTTACATGTAAAAGGAGGGACCACGCCTGTGCAGAAGCTGAGCAGGCTGCAAACCCAAGGGTCCTGTGCTGAGAGGTGCAAGCCAGAAAACCCAGGCTAAGTGCAAAGTCCCGTGTGCCCAGAAGTAGCCTTCACTCCTCCTCCTCCTGGGGTAAAAACCCATTCCCAGCTCTCCTCATTCAGGCAGTTGGCAATGCTATCTCCCTGGGTTTAGGATAAACCCCCAGAAAGTCCTGCTGGGTTGCACATTGGCTTCCTATCAATGTCTATATGCATGTGAGCCCAAGAAACTGGAGTCAGTAACCCTGGGGGGCAGCAGATAATGATTGAAGTACTTGGGAAACTACTATACACAATGGAGGCCAGAATTATTTGCAGGGTTTTAGGTTTGTCCTGGTCCAACCCATTATACTAGGAATTTGGGGAGTCCACTAGCAGACTGAATAGCTCTCTTTTCTCTTTCCTTCCCTCTCCCTCTCTGCCCATTCCATCCTGCTTCTCCCTCTGCCTTTTAAATTAAGAAAGGAAGACATTCCAGGTTCTCTGCTTGAACTCACTGATCAAACTTGATTTTTAGGAAAAGGGATCCACCTCAAAAACTCCCAGGGATGGAGAAGGAAGAGAATGGGGAGAGCCACACTGTGGCATAGCAAATAAAGCCACCAGTGGCAGTGCAGGCATCCCATTTGGGCACGGGTTCAAGTCCTGGCTGCTCCTCTTCCAATCCAGCCAGCTACTAGTGGCCTGGGGAAAACAGTGGAGGAGAGCCTCAGTAACTGGGCCCCTGCAACTCAAACAGCAGACTCACATGAAGTTCTCCGTTGACTTCAATCTGACCCATCCCTGGCCATCATAGTAATCCAGGGAGTGAACCAGTAGATGGAAAATTCTCTAACTCTGCCTTTCAAATAAATAAATAAATTTTTTAAAAATATAGAAACAGGGTCAAAGAGTCTGACATTAGCAAGAGAAGAGATTACAATTCAGTGATATTAATGCCTTAGAACATTACAACACTTTGGGTGGAATTTGAGTTTAGGTCATTTCATTAATTATCTCAAGATAATTGTTGAGTTTTCATTATATCATTTAACGTTTTGAATTATTCTTTTTCCATTTGTCAACTTGTTTTATTTCTGTATTACAGAATGATCTATTTTTAAAATAACTCAAACTGTAGTTCCTGAAAAAATCAAGATGTTTTACAATGCTCCATTTGTCTTCTACATCTTGTTAAATTATTCACTGAGACTGCTTCATCTGATTCAATACCTAACTTCTGAAAAAAGACTGTGAATCAATTAAACCAAAGAAAAGATGTTAATTGGTAGTACACTTGACACATAGATTTGTCAAGGAAATTCTTAGACCTTTATAAAAATGGATTTCATTTATGTCCTAATACAAAAAAATAATTTTAATACATAGAAAAGTTAAACCGCACAAAACATGTTTTATTACACTTGCTTTTTGTGGCACAGGGCCACAGAAATTAATTAGGGTGTGAAATTTTTCTTTTCACCTCCTATGACCAAACAAGAAAGTTTGAACTTTGTAGTGTTTCAAGTTAATTTAAGTTTCAAGTTAATTTCAAAAATGATATTTTTCCGTGTCATTTTCAATTATGTAGAAATAATTCCAAAGGATATTGGCTAAACAGGGCAGTTTCAATCACACAGACACTTCCCTTTTACAAGACAAGCTATATTCTGAAATGCTGCTTTAATTAATTTTCAAGGTTTATAACTTCAAACAAAGAAGAGCTTAGGTTTGCAGTTCCCAGAAGCATTTGCTCAAAGAGTACAAATTAGTCTTTTGAAGCAGCAAAGCCAATCCTATTGTTCTACTCCTTGGTGATCTGTTACCTTTATGCCTTTTTTTTTTCCCTCCATAATTGTCCAGTTTCATCTACGATGTAAACAAGAATCTATTGGGACAGTTTGGGAGGGAATCCCTCAGCCCTTGGATCTAACCAAGCCCTGTTTGAGTGGTACAGAACCAAATGAATGGAGTTTAAATCCGAGATTGACACCAAAAATATTTTTCATCAGCAAATCTGTGGGGTCCAGTAGGCCAAGCCTCACATGCTCAGTGCATGCAGGAACGTGTCCTTGCCCTTGTCCATCAGAGTCAGCCTGCTGCTTAAGAGAGAACCCCCTTATCCTGATGAGTCAGACTCCCTCCTTGGCAGGTGCTCTGCCATTGGCACGGCCAACCTCATCATTGCATGGCTGCCTCTGAATCTCTTCCCTTGGAGAACTGCCCCATGTGACTTGGGTGGAAACGTCATTAGAATCAGCCCCACCATCAGCACAGAAGTGGACGTGTGACCAAAGTTACTCTACATATTCTGTCCCCTAGGGTGCAGATTCTTTTAGGGTACAGGTCCTGGAAGAAAGGAGTGATCTCCTTCCTCTATGGATGGAAGCCGCCGTGGGAGAGGGGAAAGAATGCTGAGCCCAACTCTGGTCTCACTGTGATGGGAACCAGATGCTGTTATTTGCAATACTGTATGCACTCGGCTGTGACTTCACTTTTACCTGCCTTTCTACTTTCCAGTTAACAAAACAAAATCCCCTGTTTTCATGAGCTTGAGTTTATTACTAGTCTCAACCACCTACAACCAAACGAATTTCAACAAACACTTCCAAAAGGGACAAATTTCACTTTCTTCATAAGTTTTCCTGGCACTGACTTGAACCAGAAGAGGAAGGCTAATGGGAGTGCTTATGGGAGGAATAAGCAAAGTATAGACAAGTTAGAAGTCAAGCAATTTGTGTAAGATACTTGGAAAGGTGAGAGATGAAGAGCCATCCCCTGGATCTAGCTTCATTTGTAAAGAAACTGCCTACATGCTAGGATTTCTAGAATGTTCAGAAGGGTCATTAGCCTCCTCCGAAACAAACAAAAAATGGTTCTGCCTCCATTATTTGTGATGTTCCAAAGCCTCTTTGGTGCAGAGGTTTTCATTACTAATTTGAAACAAAAAACTATGGTAATATTTCTGACAGTGTCGGGTAATAGGAATGTAAGAATCTCAAAAGCATAAGGAAGAGGGATTTAGTCACACAGATGCCTGGACGGTGGAGTCCAGTGATAAGCTCTCACCACTTCCCTGTGAACAGCTCTGCTGCTACAGTCCAGCTCTCCAGCACTGGCAGAGACCGCGCCCCCAGCTTATCTCCACAGAGAATTTATTTCTGGTTAATGCTCCCACGAACTTGACTGGACAACAAGATGCTGGACTCTATGTTTGGTATATGCTTGCAATGGGGAAATCTCAACTGAACTTGAACTGTGGTTACGCAACAAGGTGGAGGAATCCACCATGGTGGAAGGGTTTGGGGAGGGGTGGGGAGAACCCAATTACCTATGAAACTGTGTCACATAATACAATGTAATTAATGAATTAAAAATATATATATAACTTAGGAATGAGAATGAAAAAAATGCTTATGAAGATTTCTAGAGGTTTTCAAGACAAACAGTATGTCCCCAACTGTTTCACTTGCTTATTCCTGAAAACTGCGCTATGCCATCATATAAATATTAAATCTGACCTGCTGACAACAACTCGATCTAACCTATAGGTAACTAGAAATAGGAAGCTTCACTCAAATCCAAGGCCTTACCAAGTACCACCAGTCCCATCACACCTGCACTCTCTCCCTGTGGGTTTGCACGTTTTGCTGTGTCTGTTTCACCAGGACAGTTAGTGGGGAACTTACTAAATATATGTTGGTGAGAAACCATCTTCTACCTCTCAGGCATTGCCATTTCGCTTCTCACTTTCTGCACTGAGACGTCGCATCTTCAAATGTTCCCCGGAAAGGTAACGATGAATTCCAATGACATTTCGCTAGCCGTGAGTCAGAATCTCTTCTCACTGAAGCAGCTTAAGGTCTCCAGAAGTATGACATAAGTGCTGGCATATACGGGAAGATGTTAGACTTTTAGAAATGGCAGCTTGTGTGACAGAAGCACCATGACGCCCTGTCTGAACTAACTGACCTTCCGTGGGACACATCAGTGTACAATCAACTGGAGAAAATTCTTGGACATGTCAGGATATATCATAAATGGGCTGCAGCTTTGATGCTCGTGGGATACAATCCTGGGGGGTGTGAGAAGGTGTCCAGCACTATCAGTGGAAACTCTGTCCATCGGAAGAGAGACATTAAAGTTATTCTACTTTCAGGAAGTATTTTAAAAAATTGAGAGGTGATGATGTTACAATCCTTGGGGGAATACAGATGTTTTAAATAACCATGGAGCACTGCCTGGTTCCAAGCACCATGCAGGCACTGGAAAGAGTGGGAGGGGCATCAGAAAAAGGGGTCCTCTTCCCACACAGATACAACCCAGCAGAGGTCACATCAGATATTGAACAGTACTTACAGGGTGTCCATGCGAAGACTTGCCAGGCTAAAGGTATCAGGACAGCTTTTTTTTGAGGAAGTAAGAGGAGGATGGAGATTTAAAAGAGTAGGATTAACTTGTTGAGGAGAAGAGGGAATAGAGCATTCTAGCCAGAACAAGTGTGGAACAACCCTGCAGGAGAAGGAGGCACCTGACCTTCAAGGAAGCATGAGACATCAGCATGACCCAACACACGATACAGCAAACCTGGGGGAAGGGACTTGGGATCTGGGGAGGTCAACATGGCCTTTACATAGGCAGGGTTCTTCAGAGAAGCAGGCAGGAGGAAGGAGTAAAGGGAAACTGTGTCACACCCTTGTGGAGGCTAAGGGATCCCATAAGAGACCATGGGAAGTCAGAAACGCGCAGAGTTCAGGAGCTGAGGACGCTGTCTCAATCTGAGGCTGAAGGCCTAAGAACCAGCCTTAGTGTCCTAACTGGGCCCTCGGTTCATCAGATTTTGCATAAGGGAGGCTGGTCCAAACTTCCTAATTCCTTTCACCAGGCCAAATGCCAGTGCCTTCTGCAAACTGCCTCACAGAAACAGTCAGCAAGAATCCTTACCAGCCCCTGTGTATCTTTTCATCCAACCAAGTTGGCATCCAAAATTAAGCATGCCAGTGTCCAGGATCATAATAAAGGATTGTTGTTGGGGGCCAGTGTAGTGGCATAACACACTAATCCTCCACCTGTAACTGCTGGCATCCACTATGAGCACTGGTTAGTGCCCTGGCTACTCTACTTCCAATCCAGCTCTCTGCTTATGGGCTGGGAGACCACTGGGAAGATAGCCCAAGAGCTTGAGCTCCCGTACCCACAGGGGAGACCCAGAAGAAGCTCTTGGCTCCCAGCTTCAGATTGGCTCAGCTCCAGCCATTGAGGCTCTTTGGGGAGTAAACCAGCCAATCAAAAATGTCTCTCTGTCTCTCCTTCTCTATCTGTAGAAACCTGCCTTTCAAGTAAAAATATTATTTTTGTTTTAAAAAGGGGTTTATCATTGTTGCTGCTGTTGTTCATATTCACACTGAACTCTCTCCCAAATCTGTTCTATTGACAGACTGTGACAACTCAATAAATGGCAACTCTACAACTCTAACCACTTTGACATCATCTGGAACTCCTCTCCTATCATAACCTAAATTGAATTCATCAATGAAATCAATCAATTCTTTCTTCAAAACACAGGCTTTTTTTTACTGGACCACTGCTCATCACTCTCATATGCCATAAGAAATCATAATCAGACAAGTTTTAAGATATCTGTAGCTGCCCATGAAAATTTGGGTGTTGTTGGATGGGAGTGGTTATGGGTATGAATGAATGCCTGGAAGAAAACAAGCTTGTTCATTGCTAAGGAGATGCAAAAACACTTTATACTGCAAACAAAAGAAGTGAGATTGATTAGTTTTGGCTCAGGATGGTAGTCAGAATCCCAGGTATCCCTCCCCCCTCCTCACCCAATCATCTACATCACCCAGCGCTCACATCCTTGGGTAGTCCTCCTCCCAGGCTAAGTGACAGACCAAATGAATACCACAGGGTGATGCTGTGTGACTTCCCAGACAAGATGATAAAAGTTCTTGTAATGTCAAACTTGATGTTTTGGAACTCTCGATATATGAACCCTTGAACATCTTGGAAGAAGTCCTGATACTCCAAAACCCATGGTGGATCAGATGAAGAAGCCACATGGAGAAGCCTGAGATCTAACGAAGAGAAACACATGCTATTAGTCGTTCTTTCTGACGGCAGCCCTGGTATTAACCCAGGCACAGCCTCATACTCTAGGGACAGAGAATGGTCTTCTCTGCTGGACATGCCCAAATCCCTGGCCCTTAAAACCAAAATGAAAATGGTCTGGGCCTCCGTGCTTGGGCTGGTGTGCTAAGCAGCCGTCATGGTCAGAGACTCAGAAACTTTGTTCAGCGGAAGTTCACCAACCAGGCACAGGTTAAGAGTTCATTAATTCTAAAGACAGAATGTTTCAAGATTCCCTCTGTCTTAACAGTCTAGGTACATTATACAAAAATAGATTGTATAATAATAATAATAATAATAATAATAATAATAATACAGAAGTTTTCAGATAGCTCTTAGTCTAAGTTGTTACAATTTGCATGCCTGATTTTCCTCCATTTAGGCCCATGAAGAAAATGACAAGTGGTTTGATTAACTGTCAGAGCCATGGATTACCATGACATGTTCCTTTAAAGAAGTTGAGAAGCAAAACTCCCATGTTCCTCTCTCAAGGACAGTGAGTTAACTGCTTGTTCTGAAGTTCATCAAAGATTCAATTGGAACTGTTAAATTCACAAATATGGAATATCTGAACTCTTACTACCTTTCTATCCAGGTCAAAGATAACAGAAATCTTAAATTATTAATCATTTCTTACTTCTTAGAGATAACATCTTTTTAAATGTATACTATAGTCAAAGGCTTAAAGGTTCTACCAAGGAGCTCAAACAACAAAAATTAATTAGAATATTAGCCAAATTTAATTCCCTTTTAAATCATGAATAGGAATCAACAAAGAATAGCAAAATTAATGGCTAAAAATCAAGTAAAGTCACGGAAATGTGAAGACAGAAAGTGGTCAGGAAATTGATAACAGAGCAAATCAATCTCTCATAGCTCTGAGCTCGGTTGTGCTGGGAGCACCAATTCAGTAGCATGTAAGAAAGCTTGCCTATATGAGAGCAGGAATTGTTCTGCAATGGATCAACCTGCTGTTTGGGACGTTCACATCAGAGTGTCTGGGATGGAGTCCTGCCTCTGATCCTTCCAGCTACCATGTATACTATAGCTACCACGTGCCCTGGAGGCACCAGCAGATAGCTCCACTGCTTGGGTCACTGCCTTCTACTTGGAAGATTAAGATGGAGCTCCTGGCTCAGCCCTGGCTATCACAGGCATCTGGGGGAAAGAAATAGTAAAGGCACAATCTCTCTAACTCTCTCTCTCCCTCCCTCTTTCCCTTCCTCTTTGCTGCTGTGACTTTCAAATAAATAATAAGTTTCTACAAAGAAAGGAGGCCTACATATTTTCTATAAATGCAACCCGTGATAAACTTCTACTACATTGTCGCCCTGCCCATACTCTGAGCTCTACAATATTTTTAATGTGGAAAGTTTCATCATTCTTGTTATTCCCTCTGTAGCCATCACCATCACTGCCTGCTTGTCTTTTAGGATACAGACACACCCCAGACTCTGCAGCAGATTGAACAAGAGCCAGAACGGCACTCCGCTGTGTTCAGTATCCCTCACTGTACTCTTCAGCATGTGCCTGCCCCTCGGTCAAGACTCAACACACCTCTTCGAAGAAAGCCCTCCTCACTGCTTTCCTCTGACCATTCTCTCCTTCCAAACCAAAAAAGCCTCTTCATTGCCTCTCCCTACCCCTACCTGAGGCATTTGGAGGAGCAAAGAGTCTTGCCTGATGATTTCTTTCTCAGAATCCCTTAAACACAAGGATTGCCTCGCAAGCAAAAGATGTAAAAAAGGAGTGAGCCCCTCCAAAGCGCTAGAAAAGACCTGTGAACTTGAGCTATCCGTGGCAGTGCTACTGGTCCTGTCTCCAGCCAGCAGAAAGGCATCCTGGCATTTCTGTCACTTTACGAAAGAAGCCCATCTAACGAGGTCCCATGGGTTATCTTCAAATGGTAACATGACGGTTTTAGACAAAAATTTGATTGACAACTAAATAAAACTACATCATCAAAGTTTCGGGAACACAGAAATATCCAGTTTATTTTGCAAAAACTCTGACAAAGTTGTAAAAGGAAACCATCTACCAGAGAACCACTACGCATCCTTCTACTCAGCCTGCATTCTATGACACAGGATTCCACTCTTTCAAATGCTCCACATGTGGACACACGCATGGCATTTCACTTAGGAAGTGTCCTTACATTACTAACAATCTTTAGGATGATGAGAACAACCAAAAGAGATTAGAAACCCAAAATGTCAAATTGACGATTAAGCAGCCAGAGTGTTAGAGGCACATTTAGTAAAAGAAATGGACAACCAAGTTACTCGCCTTTATCTCTGGGAGCAAAAATGAATCTAAAAACAGACAACACTAAGAGGATTTTATTATACTTGAATAGGACTGACCTTTGGTCTTCATCCATTTTAGGTCATGACTGTTATCTCAGCTCCAAGAAAATTCTAAATATTTGAAAACTTATTGAAGATTTGCTCTTGGGCAGAAAATGCTAGGAAATGTTGAAGACCATAGAAATTTCTGAAGTAATGGTATGGTCCTTCGATTGTCTGACAAGTCGTGCTTGAAATGTTGACTGCAGCAGTGACCATATAAAAATGAGTTACAGTTCATATTTTTTTTCCAGCAGGTGCTAGACTCGCTCGTTTCTCAGCACCTACTACGTACCATGTGCCTATTTAGGCAGATACAGCAGTGCTTTCTTTTTTTTAAGATTTTTATTTTTATTACAAAGTCAGATATACAAAGAGGGGGAGAGATGGAGAGGAAGATCTTCCGTCTGATGATTCACTCCCCAAGTGAGCCGCAACGGCCGGTGCTGTGCCGATCTGAAGCCAGGAACCAGGAGCTTCTTCCAGGTCTCCCACAGGGGTGCAGGATCCCAAGGCTTTGGGCCGTCCTCGACTGCTTTCCCAGGCCACAAGCAGGGAGCTGGATGGGAAATGGAGCTGCTGGGATTAGAACCGATACCCATATGGGATCCGGGCGCGTTCAAGACAAGGACTTTAGCCACTAGGCCACGCCGCTGGGTCCTACAGTTCATATTGTAAGGTGTTCCAATCTTTCAATAAAATGTCTTTTATTTCTTATACAAACATAACTTTGAGGAAATGAATAAAGAAAAAAATAAAGTTTTAAAATTTTAACAATTGGAGAACTTTGCCATTTCAGGGAGCCTATATACAAAAAACACCACATCCTTGCAAAATAAAGTTTGAGCATGGACAGCATATGAGAATTAAGCACCAGACTTTTGAGAAGCAAAACTATTTCTGCTTGAGATCTTGGAATGTGAGACTATGACTGCCTCCCCCTCCAGCCCTAAAGTGTGGACTGTGGTGGTCTGCTAGGCGTGGTGGTCTAGCAGCTAAAGTCCTTACCTTGAACCAACACCCATATGAGACACCAGCAGCAGAGGGTGGCTTCTGCAGCCAGGTAGGAGATCCAGAAGTGGCCATTTGGGGATTAATGGGAAATCTCTCCCTCTGTCTCTCCTTCTTTCAAATAGAAATAAATAAAACCTTCAAAAACTCACATTTAGCCTTGATCTAAAGATTTACTAAATATGCAGTCATATGTGTAAGCATGAATAATAGCACAATGATATTTCAAAGATGTACCACAGATGCCATGATGTTCATGTAGCTTATAATGGAATTGAAAAATTCATACCACTCTCTGATCTTATAGCAAGTGTAACAGCATAGCTGGCATAACAGTACAATATACATTATTCATGTGTTTGTGGTGATGGTGGTATAAATGAACCTACTACATGGCCGGTTGTAGAAAAATTATAAAACAATTATGCATAGTACATAATACCTGATATTAATTATAAATGATTGCTATCATTTTATGTACTTGCTATACTATATTTTTTTAAAGATTTATTTTATTTTCATTTGAAAGGCAGAGTTACAGAGAGAAGAGAAGACAGAGACAGAGAGAGAGAAAGAAAGATCTTGCATTGGCTGGTTCACTCCCCAAATGGTCACATCGGCCAGAGCTGAACCAAGCCAAATCCAGGAGCCAGGAACCTCTTCCAGGTCTCCCACTTAGGTTCAGGGCACAAGGACTTGAGCCATCCTCCACTGCTTTTAATTAGCTGGAAGAGGGGTGGGAATAGTGGCAACCAGGTCACAAACCTGCATCCATACAGGATGCCTGCAACAGAGGAAGGCTTAGCCTACTATACCGTGACATTAGCCCCTATTGCTCGTCTTGATCATTTTGGATGAGTCCTACTAAAAAAAAAAGTTCATGGTAAAACACTAGTTTGATGGGAAGAGTCTTATATATTTACTGTTTACATGGTAAATTTCATCATTTTCTTGTATGCTGTACTTAATTTCATGTTGTCTTATTTAGCATGGACTTGGAGCCAGAGGAAATACCATATGTATGTACTGCATACCCCAGGTATGGAAAAGTCTATACCATCTAGGTTTGTATCAGCACACTCTATTCCTACACAGTGTTGAGACAGTGTCAGGATACATCTCTCAGAGCTTAACCCACTTGTCAAGCAATGTGTACCTGCATTGATTTTAAGTAAGATTCAGTAAGGTCAACTTGACCTTCAGCAATCTTTTTAAGGCAAATGCAACTAGATTGCCAACTTGGGCCATGTAGCCACAATGGCTCCAACTTCAAAAAGGCAATTTGGAAGCATATTGCCAGATGACTCAGTCATTCAAAAACATCCAGGAAAATTACCAAGGCTATGAAAACGATAGCAGTGACAAAATGCGCCTTGGGCTGAGAGGAAGCAAAATTCAATTCCAGTGCATGCCACCGAATCTTCGACTCTGCACGAAAAAGCTAATACTAAAGTGTACAAAGACCAGAAGAAACAACTCCTTTTGTTGTGTTCTCAGATTGAGGTCTTTGAGTGCTATTCATTCCTTGGTGGCAAAGCAGACAAACAGCGAGGTGGTGCTCACTACAGCTGAAGTTACGCTTGTTGGAACTGATGACATAATCAGGGCATACATTCTAGGAATTATTCTGGCAAGTGTTTGGTGACATTCAAAGAAGTGGGCAGAAAGTCCCTTACTTTTGGAGATGAGTCACTTATTAACTTTGAATTACTAAATTCTGGGTATGTCTGATGAAGGCTCGATGGTCTGTAACCTGCTCAGTTCTGTTATCTTCTTTAAATCAGAAAAATAGCATCTTCCTTCATAACATTACAAGTGTTTAGAACATGATCATCTGTGACATTGATGTTGGTGTGTTATATAGTTGTGCAGAATTCAATCTAGTCAGCGTGTGGACTACTCTTAAAGCAGCCACACCAGTAAGCAGGGTGAGAGAGTGGCAGCTGTGGACAATGCCAGCAAGAGTGACTGAAATGCAAGACAAACTGACCTTGACATTCAACCACACCCACAAGCTGCCTCACACCAGAGCTCATCAATATGATCTCTGGTGATACTTTGCTGAATTAATGAAAATCAAGTTCCATCCTCAGAGAGGAGGAGAAGGGAAAAGTCCAACTTATTCATTTAGAATTTAGCTTACTACTTGATTAGAAAAAAAAAAACTTGGTCCATCATTTGAGTTACTAAAAATAGAAAAAAAAAGTATAAATTGTCTTCTGACAGCAAGTTATAATAAGAAATTGAAATATCAAATTACAGAGTTATCCTCTGTCCCAATACACAGAAAAACCCCCTTTCTTGGACCAGCCCCAAGGTCATCAAAACATAGCCTAAATTCTCTGCATCTGTTTGACACCCTGTTGCTAAGATGCCCATGGTTTCCCCCATGGTATGCATTCTCCCTTCTTTGTGACAAGTAATACACCTGACTTGCAAAGCTTCATGTATGTTTTTAATGGTTCATGGTTTAAGATGTTGGGTTGTGAGGAAAAGTTACCTCCACTTGCATGGTTATTATGAAACGCAGCCCATATAGGAGTGATGGCACACATGTTTGCTTTGTTCCTTTTAATTATCACTCTTCAGAAGATGAGTTTATGCTCCAGTATTCTACCAAGAATACTAACATGTTGTGCCTTTTATTTTTAAAGCTGTAGTTATTTATCTGAAATGCAGAATAACAGAGAAAGAAGAGGAAATACAGAGCAGATTTGCCATCTGCTGGTTCACTTCCCAGGCATCTGCAAGCACGGCTTGACAAGGCCAAGGGCAGGAACCAGTAACGTTATCCAGGTCTCCAACATGAGTCTCGAGGACTCAACTACTTCAATATTTCTCTGCTTGTTTCAAGGCACATTAGTAGAGGTGGATAGGCAACAGAGTAGCTGGGCCTCAAATTGGCACAACGAAATGGGCTGAATTTCAAAGCAGTGAGCAGCTTAACTCATGTACCACAACACTCAACCTTACTTTTTGTGTGTTGAATTATAGCTATGAATTCCTAGATTTTCATTAATTAAACTATAGCAATAATTTTTGTGAGGTTCAAATATTCCCTTTTTTTTTCTTTTTGCCAAGAGAAGCCTTTTAAAGTTGACTCCTGTGTCCTACTGGCAAGACCTAAGAGTCTTTGATGGTTTATGCTTTCAGGCACAGGAGGTGTGCCAGACTTATTTTCGCAAGAAGTGTACTAGCTTGGATTTTCAAGTATCTGTGTTTATGGGGACACTTCAGAATTTCCATAGACAAATGCAATAAAAATATACATTCTGTTACTTTTTGAACATCCCTTGTGTTCAAGTGTGCATGTGTGTGATTACATTAACCACTTTCCACAGTTTGATGTGTGTATATGCACATATGCATTAGATAGATAGACGTAGACAGATAAATAGATAGAAGATAGGTAGATACATACATACATAATTTACTATAATGAATTTGTTCCACACTTATGGAGGCTGAGCAGTCCAAGAGCTAAGCCGGTGAAGCCAAGGAACCAGCAGAGCTAGTAGTAATGTCCAAGTCCACATCTAAAGGCAGGGCTGACACCCCACTCCTAAGGCAGTCATGCTTGCTTACTCATCATTTTATTCTGTTCAGGCCTTCAACAGACTAGATAAGACCCTGCAAGGCTCAACCATAACAGGGAGGTCAAGTTACTTTGCTCAGTTTGTTAATTCAAATACTAGTCTCGCCCAGAAACATTTTTACAGACACACTCAAACTATTTACTCAAACATCTGAACAATTGTGCATGGCCCTATCAAGTTGACACAAAATTAATCACTGAGAATCAATCATAGCTTCATAATAATCTTTTTGAGCAAAAAATGAGAGTAGGTACCTTATCTATAAGAGAGCATTGTATTCTACTATGACACAGACATCCATAGGAACACCACCAGTGTTCTGTTACTAACCTTTCTAAGAATGTATGGGCACAAAGAGATTTTAGCTAAGAATTGTGGGAAATTATTAAATAAATTAAAAATGAACCTAAAGAGGAAATACTAAAGAACTTGCCTTGAAAGGAAAAAGCCACAGAATAAGTTGGTGATTATTCTTAAATAAGGAATGGCTCCCTAAAAGGAGATGTTAGGCTGTCAAATGCATATTATAAAACACTCTGCTGAAGAAATGAAAGCAAAGGATGTTTGGCTAAACCTAGAGAACCATGCAGCCTAACATCTCACAATGGACCCATTCCAGTCTTGAAATTGGTCCAAAGTTACTTAGAAATTCAGCTAAATGCTAAGACCGTATGTCCTCTCAGGGTGCTTTTGACAATGCAATTGTCTTCGTTTCCTTCAAATAGATTCTCTCTTCTTGAAACTGTGGAAAGTAGATATTTCTCCTTAATGCACCCCCAAGGGCTTCCTTGCAAGATCATTTTCTAGTTGTAAGCATATAGCATGATGGTATTGCGTATACCCCAAAATGGCTTACTTCAGAGGCAGGCCAACAGATGTAGAGGCTGCTGTGAAAACAGAAATGAATAATGCACTTCTGTATAAGCTGATAGGCCAACAGAACCCCCACTTACTTAACTTCAGAAAGCTGAAGCCCTCCCTCATACCATTTCCAAAGCCCATTGATGTTCTCATGGGTAAGAACAGAGGAAAGCAAAATGGGCGCAGTTATCTAGACACTGTCAAACACTCCACAAACTACAGAATAAATAAGGCCCCTGATTCACCTAAAGTCGAAGTAGGCAGACTTGACTAGATGTTAACATGAAGACAGCTCTTCTCAAAGGAAATAACTCTGGGGTTTTTAGTTATCCCCCAAGAGTAAGTTATTAAGAGAGCACTAAGAAGTATTCCTCTGTCTAATTTAGTAGACGGGACTTGAGAGTCAAATGGCTGGAGGAAGAAACACGGACAAGAACACTCAAGAAAGGTTGAGTCGAGGACAGCTGTGCAACACTGCTTTCACAAACCAAGAGGGCAGACGAAGGGAATTTCACAAAGAACATACAATACAGCAGAGGAAAGAACTCCAACCGCTTTCATAAAGCTACAGGATTTTTTTTCTCATCCTTTTCTAAGCCCAAAGCTACTTTCTATTTTTATAACTTTTTTTTTTTGATTGACAAGACAGAACAACAAAGTAAAAGCAGACTGCTTCTTTAGTATTTGGGACTATACTTCAAAAAGCCTAGAATAGATGGAAAAGCACTTATATAGTCAATTTCTGTCCCACAGTTCTCTCCTATTTCTTTTCTGCCTATATGGATGGTCAGCACACATGGCCAAATGCATTCTTGCAACACACAATCAAAATGGTGCCAATCAATGCAACTTTTCCCTGGAACTCTTAAACAGTCCATCTCAGCCAACACAAACCCTTAGGATGAAGCAGGTATTAGGAGACTGAGTTGAATAAAATCTTGAATCCATTATTTACATCTTATTTCTCAATTCCAATCTTTTAGAAAAAAAAGATGTATTAAAAGGGGGAAATGTTTTCAAGCTTTCAAGTACCTGTCAAGAGTGAAATGAAAGGCAATTCCAGCTTTGCCAATTAAGTGGCATATGTATATTCTAACCTCTGGAGACTATGGGTTATTACTCTATTTGAAAAAGAACGGCTGACTATAACTGTATCCACATACACACACAAACACACACAAACACACACACCACATACACACACATAAACACTTTGTTCAAGCCAGATTCTTATCAGAGATTTTCAAGGGTGAAGTAAAATGTGGATTGTCAATATCAGCAATATACAGAGGTTTAGAATGCTCTGATTCTGAGTACAAATTAAAGGACCCTCCATCATGAAACCAGACCCTCTGAAATGTTAACAGCAAGGCCCAGATTCCTGTCTCCTTTTAGCCAAGATATCTTTAACTGCCCTTTAAAAAAAGGAATCCACTCAGTTGAGGGAGGGACACAACTGACTCTGAAACACTCTAATCACTCAAAGTCATCTACTTGCTTCTCTGCAAATATGAATGTTGCTGGTCAGCCTTGCCTGGACGTCTTCATCTACTACTCACTTATGTGACCTCACGACCAACTAGAGCCCACCTGAGCAGCAAGAATTCCCTAACCAAGCACTGACCAATCAAAAGAACGTCATGAGCTCCACCAACCGACCAACCAGGAACTTGCACATGAGCTGATCCGCACCTCTCCACCCCAATTTTGATCTCTAAGAGCCTTCACACCCACACCCCCAACTCCTGGAAGAACCTGAGAATTAAGCAATAGCTGCTTGGTTCCTTGCTTTGCACTTTGCATTAAAGACCTACTTTTTCCCACCACTCCGACGTCAGAGATTGGCTTTCTGCATGTCAAGTGAGCAGGCCCAGTTTAGCAGTTCTGTAGTAATACCACAACCAGCTTGGAATGTTGTTTGGCCATTGCCACAATGTATTTCTTGGTACCAAAACCTTACTGTGCCAACACAAAAGCCAATAGATTCTTCTGCAGTTTTCTAGGCTTCCCATGAAAAGAAAAAGATGGTGGCCAGGAAGACAGAAGCAGACCATTCTCTGTACACACCCAACCTTATCCTTCGCTGTTCAAGCACTGAACATAGAAAAATATCTCTTCACAGTAACAACAACAAAGGCAGACTTCTCTCTCAAGTTCATTATCAGCTAACATTCTACGCCCATGGTCCTCAAAGCCTCCTGCTCAGACCAACGGCAGAGGGATCACAGAGGAGATATTGTCGACCATGGAAGCATGTATCCTTGAAAGGAGTTGATGAGAAGGGCATCCTTCCCAGAAACCAATACTCCAGTGTAATCATGAGAAAAACATCGGGTACATCCCAACTAAGGAAGCTTGCAAAAGACCTAACCAGTACCCTTCCACACTGTCAAGATCATGGAAAACAAGAAAAGTCTAAGAAACTATTGTGACCCAGAGAAGCCTGTGAGATATATGAAAATTGATTGCCTATGAGATTAGGAAAAACTGAGAAAGTTAGAATCCAGGGACAATGTGCAGTTAATAGTGATGTATCAGTTTGGGTTTGCTAATTGTCATAAACCAATGTGAGATGTTAATAACAGAGATATTTGGATGCAGAGTATATGGACTATCTTTGCAATATTTTGTATACCAAACTGTACTAGAATTAAATACTTATTAAAACCCTCCTGATGCCACTTATTTTTTTGATATATGTGTAAAACTGTCTTTCTCCTTTAATAATATCTACCATCCTATTACCTATTAAAGTTTACCCTTGTGTTTCCAGCAACTCTTTTCTCTCAGTCACCAGCCTACCAGTTTACATATCTCACAAGAAGCTGATTTTTCTCCTTTAGCCTTAGGGCTCCTTTCCTCTCCTTTGTTGTTAAAATTTGAAAACCACAAAACTGTCTCTACTAAACATGTGATTTCATTTGTAAAATATGAAAGCAAGTATAGATTTACAACATCTTCATTTCTCTCTTTTAGCATTAACTCTTAGGTGCTTTAGCTTCTGAATGATTTTTCCAGTTTGTTCTCCCTTCCAATAATAAACTACAGGATCTCTCTCTCTCTCTCTCTCTCTCTCTCTCTCTCTCTCTCTCTCTCTCTCTCTCTCTCTGAGTTCTCTAAGCACAAAGAAGAGCTGAAGTCTGCTGTTTCTTCAAATCACCATGAATGGAAAGGTCAGCTCCCAACCATAAACACAGCTTGTGTAGATAAGGATCACCCCTGCTGCGGAAAGCAGCTGATAAAACCATCTTTTGATAAAAGTGGAAGGAAAAAAAGTCCTGGCATTTGTCTTTTCTTAATCACGCAGTCCTCGACATTTCACATGGTTTTTTGGAACACTCACTGGGGACTACTTTAAGATTATTCTCAGTTATTTGCTAAGTTTGGACAAGAATGACTGTCAATTGCATATTACAAATTATTGGTGCAGTTATATTTCAGGAATTCCACCCTTTGCCAAACTCTACACGTAAGTGTAAACATGCAAGAGAATAAACAAAGCAAAGTGCTAACAGCTATGATATGAACTGAGGGCAGATCAATTCCTTAAAGGTAACACTGCTTCCTCAAGTCTTACCATCAGAGTTACTCCTTTAACAATTTTCCTTGCAAAAGATTCCTAATTCTTCCCTGGTCCCAGAGCATTATTTTAAATTATTTTTAAAGCTTGCTTGTTTTATTTATTTATTTATTTATTTATTTATTTATTTATTTATTTGAGAGAAAAATGTTCCATTCACTGGTTCACTCTCCCAATGGCCACACTTGCTGAGGTTGGGCTCAGCTGAAGCCAGGAGTTGAGATGTCCATCAGGATTTCTTCCATGAGCAGAAGGAACCCAATCACTTGGGCCATCTCCCACTGTTTTTCTACATGCATCCACAGGGAGCTGCATTGGAAGCAAAGCAGAGATTTGTGCTTTTTTAAAAAAATCAACTGCATTTTGAATAACAATTACATGATTGATCAGGGTGGGAAGGATCAAGGTTTAGGGATAATTGGCTGAACTCATTGCTTCCAAATTTGTTATTTCTTCTTGTTCCTGGGGGAAGTGGAGAGACAAGGCGGGAAGATTGGAATAGACACTCAAGTATGGGATGGCAGCATCAGACATACAAGGGGCAGTTTCGTTGACATTCAAAGACACTGATCCCACTCAAAAAAATATTTTTAAATTTTAGACTAGGCACCATCTCAGCCCAGGCTGGGCACCAGTCGATCTGGATACCCCCAACCGCTTTGGCTGATGGGAGATATGGAGCCTAACTCCAGAGCCGGGAATTTAATGCACCAGCTGCAGCCATGTGGCTGGCGCCATCTCGGCCCGAGCAGCCAGTGTGCCCATCTGCTACCCAGCAATGAACTCTGGCAACTTGGGGGTGACGAATTACTAACTAGGGACACCCAAGGGGAGGCAACCATTCATGTAGGTGAGAAATGAGGGACTCTGAATGACAGGGTCACCATATTTGCAGATAAGTAAAAAGATTGAGACCTGTTGGTATAGAGGGGAGAGACCGGAAAACCTATAAGGGTCAGGCAGAGGCACCAGCCCACATTGGAGTCCTGAATTGGGTTTGTTAGCTGACCAACACACCTCAGTCCATGCAAAAGAGAGCTGGAAGCCTGTCTGACAGGGCCAGATCCAAGAACCTGATTGAGTGTCAGAACAGGGGATGGGTCACTTAAGGCAGGGCCATGACACTAACCAGATGCAAGAGAACCAGGTCCAGGGGTATATTCCACAGGGGATTTGTGGGTGCAACCTTATGGAAGCACAAATCCCACTGGTTAGATTAAGAATGGGTGGGATCCTGTGAACGTGAAATTTCTGCTAGCATGCGCAAGAACTTTGAATATGAAACAGGCCTGGCTGGGGAGTTAAGAGAATGTCCAAGTTGGGTTGAGTTTCCCGCCAGTGAGCACGAGAGCAGGATTGAGGGTAGCAGGTTGGGCTGACATGGCTATAGTATCCCTCAGCACGGGTGTCTACTGGGTCTGGGGAGCAACAGGCTGGACTACACTCTAGCACTACCCACTGGTACTCAAGAGCACCAGGGTGGGTGTAAAATGGGCTGGGCTAGGACTTTACTCCTGCTGAACCACATGAGAGCTGTGTCTGGGCACGGACTAGGTGTGGCTTGGCTGCAACACCCAACAGTAAGAACCAGAATGGGTATGGACTAGTTGAGCAAAGCCACTGCTCCTGCCAGCACAAGAGGTACAAAAAAACAACCTTGGCCAAGGACCCACTGGTGTGTGCAAGATCTGCCACTGGGAGGAGACCAGACAGAGAAGCCTGGAAACTTCCATGTAGGGATGCAACCCATGTGGGTGAGAATAAGAACCCAAGTCAAGGAGCAGTTTTTACCATGCCAGGTGACAGTGCCCGCCGGCATACATGTGGGTCAGCTCTGGGGACAGACCTGGCTAGGTCAATTCTTAACATCCACTGGCATATCTGAGAACCAGGACAGGATGCAGGAGAAGCCAGATCAAGCTACAACACTAGCTAGTTTACACTGGAGCAACGTGATAGTGGATACTGAGGTGAGGCAAGCCATGCTAAACTGAGGACAGATGATGCCAGGTTCATAAGCCCCAGGGGTGGGGGATCCAAAGCGGCTCAGGTCAGCTGGCCTGGGTCCCGAGGCCCATCTGTGAGATGGGTGTCAGGTTCATGAGTCCCAGGGGTGGGGGATCCAGGAGGGCGCACGTCACTTGGCCCTGGTCCTTGGTTCTGCCTATAAGTAAAAAAGGTGTAGCTGTGGATGAATACCCTGGTACAAATGGGGAATATGGCAGCCCATTTGGTACCATTGCAGAGAAAGTAGAACAGAGCAAATTGGACAACTACCCCTGTAGACAATACAGCAAAAATCTGGGTGAATGGAGACTTGAAGTCAACTACAACAGCCAATGGGCATTACGAGGACTGCATCACCTTTGGGTCGGCGAAATCAACAGCATTGCAGATCTATCCAAACCACTTGATCAGAACCTTTGATACATGCACTATAGTGGGACCCTGTGTTGATATTAGGTGGTGGTTCCCCATCCCTGGGTGCTGGGACATAAGGGAGGCCAGGTGTGGCTTCCTCCTTTGTCTTCCTCCTTCCCTCAGAGACAAGAAGGACTGGAGAATTAGGAGACAATGATTTCACCCACTTTTTCCTGATCTTTGATCCCTCCGAACATATTCAACCTTGTAATTCCAATCAAATAGATAAATTTTTAAAATTTTTAGACTAATATGTAATACTTACACATTAATAAGAATAAAATGCAACTCTTTATCACATAAATAAGCTCTCAACTGATTCTATCAGTCAGCCACCCTTTCACTTCCTTATCTTTGTGAGGGGGGCGGCAATAGTCATCCCACTGTATGGAAAAATACCAGAACTGGTTATACTCACCCTACTGTTTTGGCGCTCATTATCCCATCTCTCCAGTTCCTCTGCTATCACCTTTCCCAGCTTCTAGAAACCACTGTTTCAAATTTTGATCGACTACTTATTATTTTTATCTTTCAATAAGAAATAATATTTGTCTAGCTTATTTAACATAATCACATGAAATTCGTTCTTTTTGTTGCAAATATCACAATTTCATTTTGATATAACCAAATAATGCTTCCTTTACCTCATGCACTTCTCCCTTGGTAGACACCTAGCTTGACCCCATATCTTGGCTGCAATAAACATGAGACTAAGGGTATCTTTTTCACATACTAATTCCATTCGTTCAGGAGGTGAATCCAGAAAAGGGATAGCTGGGTAATAAAATAAAACTATTCTAGGGTTTTCAGAGATCTCCATACTGTTCTCCACAGTAACGGTGCAGGTTTACTCAGGTATCTGTCTGAACTGGGGAAGAATGAGACCGCCTAGTGTCCTTATTGAAGATAACATGAGGACTGACCCTCCAGGAAGTGGGACTCCTGAAGCTAGCACCTGAAATTGAAAGTTTGAAAGCAGGTAGAAAGTATGTGAGTGGTAAATTGTTTGAGCAACAGTGAACACTTTATTAAAGACACACAAAGTCACTTCCATATTTAAACCTTCATGAGCTTAGCCATGTTTCTGTTTTATTGTACAATGCTGGTGATTTCAGCAATCCAGTCATCCTTCTAGGCCACTTTCTTGCTTGGGAAGAGTTTTAGATACACGTAACTATTCAAGAAATATGAAATCCAGATTTTTTTTTTAAGTCCTCAAGGGGAAAAGTTGATAGTCTGTACACAGCTTTATCAAGGGATTATCCCAGCTTTGTGAACATTGACTAAATGCTAGGTTTTCTCCTTGTTCTAATTGGCATAAACTAGCATAACTCATAGCCCTCCACAGAAAAATAGTTGTTTACTCAGTCACAAAGGAAAGCTCGGGCTCTTTCTCTTACCCAGCCTGCCCTCTCTGCTCACCCTCTTCTCTGTGTACTGAAATCTGTGACATCTGCAGGTCTCATGTGAACCCCCACACAGAGGCAGAGCTGATGGAAACTGACGACCTCAGCTGAAGATGGTACTTCTTCCAAAGTCAGAAACCATGTGTACCACTGACTTGAATCAAAAAATACTTATTAAGCCCCTCATATGAGCAAAGAATTGTCAAGAATTTTCTTCGAAGGTGATATTGCACATTCCCAAGAGACAGACTGCAGAATCATGCCCTGAAGAAACCTAGTTATTTTGTCTACTCAAGGTTTTCTAATTTGAATGCTGTAATTCTAGTACCAAACGAGTATTTTTCTATTTTTTTAAATAGTCATCTATTTTTATTTGAAAGACAGGGTTTTTGTTTTTTTGTTTTTTTTTGCTTTTTTTTGGCTGATTTTGTTTGTTCATTTTATGCAAAGCAGGGCTTTGTTGTGGACCCCTTGCACAGGTGTTTGATTTTCTTTTTCTTTTTTTTTTTTTTTTTACAGAGAGAGGAGAAAGAGAAAGAGATCTTTCATTGATTGTTCACTACCCACTAGAGGGTCACAGCAACCAGAGCTGAAATCAATTCAAAGCCAGGTGCTTCTTCTGGGTCTCCCAGGTGGGTACAGAGGCCTAAGAACTTAAGCAATGCTCTGCTGCTTTCCCAGGGCATCAGCAGAGAGCTGGATCAAAAGTGGAGCGGCTGGGACTCAAACCAGTGCCCATATGTCATGCCGGTACCATAGATGAAGATCTAACCTACTATGCCATGGTGCCAGCCACCCCCTCAACACCTAATCATACTCTATACAAACACTGTTCCACCCTCCAATTTCTAAAACCTCCTTCTGAAACTATAATTATTATATGTGATTAGTTCACATCGATAGACACATATTTTCTCTGCTATTTACTCTCTATATCATCAATTTCCAGCCATCTTTAAAAGGCTGTAATGCCCTGGCTTGGTTCAGGGCTGTGATCCCCCATATCTAGAGAGTAAAAGGTGTACACAGTAGAAACTCAAGGAGTATGACTGGAGGAAATGGAGGCAGAGGAAAAAATGTAAGAACCATCTAGCATTTGCTGGGGATCCATTTTACCTCAATTCTTAAGCTGTGAGCGTCACATACATTATTTTATTAACACTTATGGCATGGTCATAAAATAAATATTGTTATTTCTGCAAAAAAAAAAAAACATGAGCCAAAAGTACAAGCAATGGTTTCTAAAGCACCAACAAGTGCTGAAGTCAAGATAATAAATAATTCATGTTGAATTCAAGATATTCCTCTTTTACATATCAAAGTTCTGGAATCATTTTGCATTTGAAAATTTTTTTGCCATTTCAATAAGGCCAAAAATACCCAAGTCTGGGTAGGAAATTGTCTAATCAAATGGAAATAACAGCATAAAATTACTAAACTTTCTGATCACAAAAAAAGAATTTTTAAGATTTTTTTTTAGTTCAAATCAATAGTCAATAAAATATTCTAGGTAGCCATTTTACAAATTTTGAAAAATAAATCTTCACATGACAGTTGCTCTTGCTTTAAGGCCTCATATAACTGTATATGCTTATCAAAGTCACATACAAATTACATCTACATCTGCACAGATATATAAAAATGCACGTTTTTATATGTCTCTACTTTGAAGGTAAAACAAAAAGTGGAAAAAGAATTTGATGTTTAATATTTAATGATATTTACCAGCTGCTGAAGAGCCTAAGAAATAAACATTTAGTTGAACCACCAGAAATATTTTTGTAACACTTTAAATCCATGGCGAACATCCCTATATGAATTTTTTCAAATTGCTCTCAAATAGATGCAAATAAGTTAATTTTTACAGATTCCATCAAAAAAAGTCATTATACACACACAAAACCTAATACTTCACTCTACTGCTAGCAGGTAGTGCTTTGAAAGCACTGATGAACACAAAGGGTATTATTTCACATTTTTGTTTCTATCACTTACAAACAGAATCCAGGAGGAAACTTCAACAACCATTGCTAAACACATCTTTAAAGCAAAAGCAGAGGCTGGCCCTCAAAACCACTGCACTACTTTTCCGGCAAAGGTTGTCAGGGTCGAAGATTTCCTGAGAGCTAACAAAACTCTTCCCAGAAACATTGAGCCTAAATTTTCAAGACTACACGGAAACATGACAGAAGGAAGAGACAGCTCAATATAAAACAGTGCAGCATGGGCCCGGCGGCATGGCCTAGCGGCTAAAGTCCTCGCCCGGGGATCCCATATGGGCGCTGGTTCTAATCCCGGCTGCTCCACTTCCCATCCAGCTCCCTGCTTGTGGCCTGGGAAAGCAGTTGAGGACGACCCAATGCTTTGGGACCCTGTACCCGCGTGGAAGACCCGAAAGCGGTTCCTGGTTCCTGGCTTCGGATCAGCGCAGCACCGGCCATTGTGGCTCACTTGAGGAGTGAATCATCGGACGGAAGATCTTCCTCTCTGTCTCTCCTCCTCTGTGTATATCTGACTTTGTAATAAAATAGATAAATCTTTAAAAAAAAAAAGAAGTAGATGGGGAAAGGAAAACATATGGATTTACTCCAAATGCAATGGGAAGCCAAAGAACGTATTTACGTAGCAGAATGGGGTGATAGGCTTTAGCTGCTCAAAGATCAGTCTCCTGATGTTGTTAATGATATGGGACAGACCACTTGCCATCAATAATAGAATAAGTGGTGAGGAAGGGACATGTATGTGCCGGAGAGTACTTTTGGTAGGAAAAATAAGACCTGCTGGTAGAATGGCTATTGTGTGGCAAGAGGAAGGAAGGACTCAAAAGTAATTCCTAGGTTTGTTAGTGGAGCACTACTGCAGTGAGAACTATTTCCCAGATGTGACTGAACACTGCTGTGGCTTATGAGTGGTCTGAATGATCCCCAGGAAGCCAGGATGCTGGGAGACTCGGTCCCCAGAGTGACAGTAGGGGAAGCTGACGGGACTTTAGAGGGTGCAGTGACAGCTATAAGGTCACTGGAGCCATGAGGTGGCTCTTATAGGGCAATGTGAGTTCTCACACAATGATTGTTATAAAAGAAATAGACCTGGCTCCCCCTGCCCCACCCTAGCTCCTGATTCAGGATATTATCACCCACTAGCTCCTGCACATGCTGTGCCCTCCACTATCTACCACCTGCCACGAGTTCCTCACCACCATACTCTTGACTCTCCCAAGCCTGGACTAGCTAGTCATCACAAGCAGGCATTTCAGGTGGTTCAGCACAGGCTGACATGCCTTGTAGGAAGTCCTAAGAGGCCAGTGTCTTGTGATACACTGAGTAAGAATACTATTTTGAGGGTCCAAATAGTTCTCAATTCAACCTATCTACCTGAGGGTCTTAGCTTACCTTCAGGCCCTGAGTAAATCTGCAAATGGTCATATGGCTTAACCTATGACTTTAAACTTTTTGTGGTAGAGAGTGAATCTGTATGAGTAAAAAAAAAAAAATGAAGCAATGGTTGTTCAAAATTTAATGTCTCCAATTTAATCGTATATTAGCGCCATTATTTCCTCTGTAATTAATTATAACCCCACATGTTCCTAACTATAGTAGCCATTGGTAAATATTAACAAAGACCACCATTTACTGAGCCCTCACTATGTTATAGTAACCATCCTAAGAATTTTACATAGAGTGAAACACCTAACCAGCACTTCAATCCCAGGAAGAACATGCAATTGTACTATTTTACAGAGGGTAAGGCAAGCAAAAATCACATAACCAGGAAGAAAGCAGTGCCTGTAATTTTTCCCAAAAAGTTGTCCCTCAGTGTTGAAGGGTCTCACTATAATATTAAAAAATGCAGCAAATATGAGAAAAGCAATCTTACCTAGTCTATCAAGAGTTAACCACTAATTACCGTAAGCCTCCTTTTCCTCTAAATGCAAGCTGCCTGCTTAAAGAAATCATGCAAATATCTATAAAATCACTGAGAAAATTCATCAAGGAAGTGAAATTTTTTTCAGGTTGTAAGTTCTCTAGTCAGGGTAGATTTTGTACAAATCTTAGGGGGGGGAATATGAGATGCTGAGGGAAACATACGGAAGAATAGAACTTGAAGATAAGTAACTGCCTGAGATGCTGCTCATACCTTGCTGTGGATATGACTGGCATGTTCCAGAAGGAGCCAGAGAAAACCACTCCTGCAACAGATGTACCCTCTCAGTGACTCATCCCCAAAGGTCACTTTGGAAAACAGGCCCTTCCCCCTACCAGTCCTCTAACCATTCATCATGGTTCTGTACCACTCTCTTCACTGGCAAGGGTCTTAAATATCAACAGTTGCAAAGCTGTATCTGTCACACTGTCCTCCAGTAGAAAGAGAGGAAATTCCTCAGACTGAGGAAGAAGTGCAGGTGCTCTCTTGCAGGTGGAGGGGATATTCAGAAAATGAATGGAGATGAGATCCTTTACCATTGTTTTCCAAATCTCAGCACAGTTGAGATGAAATCCTGGAGATGGTCCCAGGAGGGCTATGGGATAACTTCTGAGGCAAATCCTGAGTTGGGGTAGTGGCTGAGGCTGTAGAAGCTGCTGTTCAGCCACCAAGAGTGGAATGCCTATGCAAAGATGTATGAGCTTTGGGAGAGGTGCTCACTTTCAAAGGGTGGAAAGTTGTCTTTTTCCCAAAATAGGGTATCCTTTAGAGGTTTAGACTTCAAATGTGATGCACTTGTGCCTGCCTGGCACTTGATCAGCACCAGGCTAGGCTTGGATGCTGCCTTAGACCTCACTAAATTCATTGTGAGGAGGAATAGGGAGCTGATACCCTTTACAGTTCACAGTGAGTGAGCAGGCGACATGTGGGAGTAACACTGGACAACAGACCATTTACCGCCTGTACTTGCCAGATGTGGATGGATGCTTTCAGAGGTTAAGAATATCCAGCTGGTTGGCATGTTTTGCTAATGAAACCAAATGCAAAGACAGGGTCTTCAAACAGTTCCTATTGTGAAAATCTACGTGTGTATTTTTAAATATCTTGCATCTCAATAAACTTAGCTTTTAATTTCAATAAATAAATAAATAAATAAATAAAAGATATCTCAGTATCTCTTCCAGGGCAGACTGCATCTCTGCATAAGGGTAAGCAAAAATAGAAAGCAGAAAGGGAATATCAACTTCTGTTTTCTTATTGCTCTATGGCAATATTTTTGGAAGGGGGTGGTTGGGTTTTTGGTTTCTTACTAGCAAGTGAACCAACTAGTACTGAAGACAGCTGGAAAAGTTGCAGAGTATATACACAGGCAACTTCAGTTGCCTTTGTGAACCACCTCACTGGAAGGGCAGTCCTAACCTTTTTGGGTTAAGTCTTTGATATTTATTTAATGCTGACTGTGTGACAGCAGTCACTAGGCAAGGTGCTCATCACAACTCCAGTCCCCTCCCTTCCCCCCCCTCCACCTGCCTGTGTAAGATTTCTTCAAAAGGTTCATGGAAACCGGAAGTCCAACATAAGTTCATTTTGGTGCAAAGAAAATTGAAATCCACACAGAGGTTGTTAATCATGAATTTCTGTGACCCTTTTTGAAGATACCTTACATGCAAATATTTCAAAAATTTTTATACCAAAATAAACTTATGTTTTAATTCCAGCTTCACAAACTTTTTGAAGTTCCCTCCTACATTTATAGCCACATATACCTTTCTTCTATTGATGTCTAAGGTGTCTAAGGTTAGTTGAAATTCAGTCTCTGAAGACAGCTAAGGCACACTCTAATTTCTCTAGTACATCATCCAAATCAAACTGTGAAATAAGACAGACATTGGGACCCCAGGCAATGCCACATTCCACCCCAGAGCCTTTTCAATCAAAACCGCATGCAGTTCACCACAATCTGATACCCAACAAACACTTGTTTGTGTTTGAATTAATCCTATTTCAGGAAACTCAACAGAAGCTATGCATTTCTGCCCGGTGTGTTCTGTGTGCCTGAGGTACTAGTTCCCTGAGAGCTAACTTCGCGTGAGGTCAAAGGCTTAACTGACCCTTGCACCATCCAAACTGTTGAGAGCTGAATAGATCTCTACTGAGAGAAAAAAGGCAAGAGCTAAGATAGAAAACCCACAGGTTCACAGCAGCGAGAATTAAAAAACCACGGGCCATCTTACAAGGGATATACATAAGTGGACTTGACATGTGGTAGAACACGCAGTCCAGGGTCAGCTAGTAATTTGCATTCTGAAACTGTAAATTTCAAGTCTTTATCCCCTGCCATGAATACACACTGAGTAGATATGCAAGTTAGCATGTGCATCTTAACCAAGGGCCTTAAATAAAGCACTCCTCCCCAAAAGTCTTATTTTTAATTAACTGTAGATTTAAAGCTACACAGGTCTCCAGTATATTTCTTACAGCCATGTGTGTTCACTATCAGATGCTAAGGTAAGGCTTTGGGAAAGCCTAGTGAGGAGTCTGTTATTCCAAAGTGTTTTTGTTTGATTTCATTTCCTTTTGCATTCGGTTTCATACACCTGGGATGCTTATGTAATTACCTTACTATTAGACCAAAACAATTACAATTATGTAAAGAATTGCTCAAAATTAAATAAGACATTTATAAATGCTACCTGGAGCCTCTAGTAGAAAACCCAAGCAGATGCTTAAGCTTCCACAAATCCTCGAGCATGAACAAGGCAGTCAACCCTTCCCTTTGGGAGTTTGTGATGACACAGACCATCTCTCAACATGTCTGCCAGACCAGGGGTAAATCTCCAGTGAAACCGAGCGGTAGGCACCTCTGCCTTTGACCTTCCTGCTAGGGCCCTCATAGATGCTGTCTTCCAGGGTTTCACGGTGGCATTATGCATCTAGCTGGTATGTTAATAGGCTGCCTCTTGTAAATGGCTGCTCTGCTACTCACCAGCCAGTCTTTTGGTGCTGACTGTATGGCTCTTCCCTCAGCAAGACTCAAACAAAGAAATATTCTTTGGCTTTGAACACCAGAAAAATATGTGCCTCTCCTAAGCACGGGCACATTTGTGTGAATAACATGAGTCATGGGATAGTCCAAATTCCCCTTCACTATGACAGAAAGCCTAAGACCCTACCATTTCACTTGAAATGCTGTGCCGAACATCAGGGTATGTCTTGCTTCCTAACTGGCACCCCATAGCAGAGTACATGCCCCAGTGCTGTCTGCTCCACTTCACATTCAATTTTCTGCTGGTGTGACTTGGAGGGAGCAGACGGTGGCTCCTTGCACCCATAGGAAAGACCCAGGCGGAGTTGCTGGCTCCCTACTTCACCTGGCCCAGACTTTGCTATTCTGGGTATTAAGGGAATAAACAAGCAGATGAAAGATCTCTATTTCTATGTGAGTGTTGTATATGCCATGTTTTGCAAGTGTACATAGTAATTTTTTAAACTGCTCTGAGTTGAACAAATCTATGCCAGAAATGAGTCAAAGTCAGATTCTCAGAAGCTCAGAAGTCTTTATTTATCTGCCAGCAGATTGTCCTGTTGTTCCACTACATGTGGAAGAGGGTACAGCCCCAACCAGCCATGTTCAGGGGGTTTTAAACAACAATCATCCAATCAACTAGCAGAACACAATAGAAATCATTCAATCAACCAGGCTTACATCTGTGCACAATACAAATTATCCAATCATCTGGAGTGGCACAAAGCACCAGCAGCTCAAGTGGTGTGTAAGATAAACAGCAAATCAATTCAAGCATCATGCACTTTAAACTATCCAGTCAGTAAGTGTCTACATGGGCTAAGAACCACGTCCTGTTTACCAGCAAACACTGAGCCAGGCAAGCAGATCCTTCTAGTAAATCAATTTATAAATCAATTTATAATCAGTGTACCAATTTGGGGCAGTGAGCTGTTAGAGAAACAAAAGCGATATCTCATCCCAGAATGAGAAATTTTCTTGTGATAAGCACTATCATTCCCCTTGAGGGACTTTCCAAGAACCTGAGATTGTGGCCAAGGTCTGCTCATGGACACATTCCAGAAGTGTTTCAGGGGATCTAGTTTTACTGCTGCCTTTTCCTATTGTGTGGGCTGTCCCAAAACCCAATTGGAAATAGAGGCACTAACGCATTTGTCTGTTTCTGTGTGTCATGGAATGTCTGTGTTTGCAACTTAAACATTTAAAGAGCGTCCGCTAGGCTGAGAATCCCTCAAGGGCAGGGAAGTCATCTCATTGTCTCTGAACCCCCCCATAGCAAATGATCTGCACAGAGAAAACACTGGAGAATACAATCAACTCTTGGAAGATAAAACAATTGTATCCACAAAATCATAGAATTTTGAACTCCTGTCAGCATTTCAGTCCCCATTGCATGAGGGAACTTCCTAATTCTTGTAATAAGTAGAAAAGATTCAACCAGAGGCAGTCTTCAGATGTCAGGACCCCTAGCAGAAAGCACCTATCTCAGGGCCTCAGACAAACCACGCTAACATTATGCCCATATGTCCTGGGGATTACTGAATGTTCACTGAATAAATGTTGGAAATGAAGGACCCTATTGCCTTTTGTGCTTGGAAATGAGCAAATGCTTTCTTCTGCATCCTGTCTTTGATTGCCTTGGCAGTTGCTGTTGAGGAACTGGAGTAATTACAGGGAGTTAAAAACTAAGCTGTTGGGCCCAGCATGGCGGCCTAGCAGCTAAAGTCCTTTTCTTACACATGCCAGGATCCCATATGGGCACCAGTTCTAATCCTAGCAGCCCCACTTCCCATCCAGCTCCCTGCTTGTGGCCTGGGAAAGCAGTCGAGGACGGCCCAAAGCCTTGGGATCCTGCACCCGAATGGGAGACCTGAAGGAAGTTCCTGGCTTCTGGCATCGGATCAGCGCAGCACCGGCCGTTGCGGCTCACTTGGGGATTAAATCATTGGATGGAAGATCTTCCTCTCTGTCTCTCCTCCTCTCTGTATATCTGACTTTCCAATAAAAATAAATAAATATTTTTTTTTTAAGATTTATTCATTTTATTACAGCCAGATATACACAGAGGAGAGACAGAGAGGAAGATCTTCCATCCGATGATTCACTCCCCAAGTGAGCCGCAACGGGCCGATGCGCGCCGATCCGAAGCCGGGAACCTGGAACCTCTTCCGGGTCTCCCACGCAACTGGGCTCACATCCTAGCTACACCATTAACAAGCAAGTGGCCTTGAGTCATCATTTCTTTGGATTATTCTAGGAAATAATGATGTCATGCACTCAGTACTCTTTACCCAATGGCTTATGCACTGTGAGTACTAAGTAAATGAGGGATGTCTTATTCATTTTCTTATATTCATTCTGAAGTCAAGGGTCAAATGTCTACACTCAATCGTGGGTAGTATGCTCATAACCAAAGCACCTCTTTATCAATTTCCAATAGCATCTCCAACTTTCTCAGGTCTCCTGGCTTTTCTAAATCCAGGAGCTTTTAAGTTTGTACTCTCCTCCTTACTATAGCTGGGAGGAACAGAACAGAATGGGGCTCATTAATAGGAAACTTCAAAATCCTCTTAACTTACTAGGAATAATTGAAAAATGACAAGGCTTCTCAACTATTTCAGAGATACTGAGAAACCGGATTTGAATGTAAAACAAGCATCATTAACAAGATTGAAATATCTGTAGAACCTCCTGGCTGACTTCTGGGGATTATTTTGGAAAACAAATACTCTTCTTAGTGAAGCATGGAGCAAGTTTATGAGTTAGAGATAATTCTTTGTCTCAAAAATAAATCTCTTCAAGCTTGTGACAATATAAAAATGTTTGCATTTGATTTTGTGTTTATGAAAGATATTGCAGACTTACCTACATAGAAGCACCTACGTCTACAAATGGCTGATTAATAGAATCGACTGAAGCTTGTGTCCCATCTGGGTTCTCCATATGCTCCAGCTGTATGCAGAAGAGAATGGCATTGACCTACTGTCTACACAAAGACCAACTCTGCATTTAAATACATGGTAAAAAAAAAAAAAGTCAGAATGTACAATCACCCAGTAGCCTCAATCCTTGCTTTCCTAGAAACTTTTGATTCAAGGAGAGTAACACCACAGACAGAAGGGCCTCTGGGGTTACCCACACAGGGCTACAAGGAACTCACACTCAAATCTTCCTGCCCACTTGATTCTCAGGAAGCTAAACTTGATTAGTTTTTTTATATGCCTCCCCACCTCATTATTCCCCAGAGATTCATTTCAATGCAGATTAGAAGCCTTTACAAAGTTTATGATAAACACATATTATGGGGGGAAAATACACGTCAATTTCCAGAATTCAATGCCAAAATAAACTTTTTTTTTCTTTTTTTAAAAGATTTATTTTGTTTTTTTTATTACAAAGTCAGATATACTGAGAGGAGGAGAGATAGAGAGGAAGTGGAGCTGCCGGGATTAGAACCAGCGGCCATATGGGATCAAGGCGAGGACCTTAGCCACTAGGCCACACTGCCGAGCCCCCAAAATAAACTTTTAACTCCATTTTGGATGAACTTTTTTGAAGTACCTGTAAGTGACTTCAGCAGGTGCACTACACTCTGAATCTGGGAGGAACCGTACATGAAACATGAAAATCACTAAACTGGCCCTGCACCTCCTGGACACAGAATTTGTCAGGACTATTTTTTTTTTATTTGGGGATTTACATGTGAGCTCCTGGCTTCCTGAGTTTGGATCACCAAATGATCTAGGGCACTTCCCCTTCCATGTCTGCTTCTTATTGTAATAGTTAAGTGAACGAATGTGTTAGACAACCTGGACTGCCAGAACAAAACCACATAGTCTGGGTGATATTAAGAATGCTTTTTCTTACAGTTGTAGAGATTAGAGTTCTACTATCAAGGTTCCAGTAAAGTTAGTTTCTAGGCACCTGACTCTAATATTACTCATAAGTCAATGTGTTTCCTGTTTTACCATACATCTTTCTTGTTATGATTTGTTTATGTTGAAAGAGAGAAAGAGAGAGAGATCTTCAATCTACTTGTTAACTCCCCACATGGCTGCTTCAGCTTGGGTGGGGCCAAGCCAAAGCCAAGAGCTTCCTCCAGTTTTCCTATATAGATGGCAGGAGGCCTAGCACTTGGATCATCCTCCATTGACTTTCCCAGACCATTACCAGGGAACTGTATTGAAAGTAGAGAAGCCAGTATTTGCCACCTCTGGCTGTAGTTTAACCTATCGCAACACTAGCCCCTTACTATATATCTTCAACTTATTAAATTTAAGCTGTAACTTTTATGTAACACATTTAATTAACATGCCTGTATTTAAAAATCTTTTATGGAAGCATGACATCTAGTTCTACAATCAACCTCCATTTTGTGTCTAAAACTAAAAAAGCCAATGTTTTACTCACACCGTAAGACCAGCCACAACTCCAAGGACACGGCTCTTCTCATTACTCTGCTGTGTCGTGACAGAGCTGCCGCCATGACTAAACTTGCAGGCACTGAGAGATGCATAAAAAGGATCCCAGCAATGGCAGATGAACAACACGAATGTTCCTGCCTAGAAAAGGTGTGCATTGCTTCTCACAATTCCCTGCTCACCACCCACCACATCTCACAGTATCCAAGAAACCCAAGTGCAACCCAATCAGGCCTGGAAGGGAGGAACACCCAAAACATCAAGGGAAAGCATTGTCATGCGACAACATCTGTCCTTCAAATGCTGAAAGTGGATACAGGCCTATCTATATAACGCAGGGGAAACTGCTGAACTCTTTTCCAGCTTATTGGGCTAATGCAGAAAGCAGTATAATTATCTTGTCCCCTCCTAGCAAGAACACCAACTTCACAAGGGAAAATGTCTAGTTACAACCTTACAGAGTAGGGGTAGGTAGGGAAGAGAGGGAAGGAGGAAGATCAGAGAATGGAAGGAGCTTCATTTTCTGTGTTCAGGTTGGCAGAAGGGAACTCCCTAGACTGGGGTTCCATGCAGCCTCAATGACTCCAAGTGCTTCACAAATGAATTAAGAACACAGGGCCCGTGCTGGGGCAGAGCCAGTTACGGTACCCCTTTGAGTACCCTAACTCAATTTTCAAACCTGCTAGTGGTCTTGAGAAAGAATTAGAAGATGGTCATGGTCCTAAAGAGACAGTACAGTGGCTAACCCTCTACCCTGTGGTGTCAGCATCCCATATGGGCACTGGTTGTGTCCTGGCTGCTCCACTTCCAATCCAGCTCCCTGCTAATAGCCTCGGACAGCAGTAGAGGATGGCCCATGTCCTTGGGCCCCTGTATCCAAATGGGAGACTTGAAAACAGCCCCTGGCTCCTGGTTTTAGATCTGCTCAGCTCTGGTCATTGCAGCTACTTGGGACGCAAGCCAGTGGATAAAAGACCTTCTCTCTCTGTAAAATTTGCACTTAAAAAATGAATTCTCAAAAGATTTTTTTAAAAGAAGATGGTCCAAGAATGTTATCCCTGCCATGCACCTAGGAGACCAAGATGAAATTCCAGCTCCCGGCTTCAGCTGTGGTCTGGTCCAGACCTAGCTGTTGTAACCATTTGGAGAGTGACCCAACAGATGTGAGATTCATATTCATAGTTTCTCTCTTTCCTTTTAAATAATAAAATGCTTTACAAAACGAATGAAGACACCAAGGAGTCTCCGTTATTAAACAAAAATTTTAGGAAGTCATTCTTTTTAATCTAAGCTTTTGTACTGGCACCATTAGGTCAGACTATAAACATGAAGTCACCCAGGCTAAAATTCCACATCACCAACTGAAACTAAAGTGTTATCTGATCCGGAGAAAGCAGACAGGTCAGTTAGTTTCAAGTACCTCTGCCCAATCTGTATGCAAACCAAAAAAAAAAAAAAAAAAGTTAGCCTAAGGTAACCTGTTGCTAACCAGTAAACAGTTTATCACCCTGTTCTTGCCTTACAAGGAAAGTAACTTTGAGGTGCCAAATCCACATTTTCAACCCTTCTTTGTCTATTAAAATCAACACATTTTCTCGGCACATCAAAATACGTATTGTATTTTCTTAAATAAAAAGTTGCTTGACCATCTCAGGTAGTTATAATCAATGAGCCTCTGATGGATGGTTGGTTAACAAATTACATCACAAGATCTTATTGCAGAAGGCACAGGTATGTATGAAATGACGTAAGTAGGATTCATATGTAATATCCCTAGATTTGACATCATATTCTCTTACAGTAGAGAAAGCATATGATACCTGACCTTTTGGGATTGTTTATAATTACCTGAGATGGTCAATGTCCCTTTTATCACTGTTATTGGTACTGCCTACAAATAACAAAGATCTAGTCCTCATTGTACCTTCATTGGGATCCTGGGATACAAAAATGAACTCACAACGAAGTGACTAACAGTCTCCTGCATGGTTGGGAGACACTCCATCGGCAGCATGATGGACTTGTGAAAATTCATGAAAGACACCCATTGTGAGAATGAAGGGGAGAACACAGTGGAAGGCAAAGAACTTGGGGGTGGAGGAAGGGAGACTCCAGCAACAACTAAACTGTATCAAAAAACAATTAAAAAAAAAAGATGCCTACAAGGTGGAGGAATCCACCATGGGGGAAGGGCATGGGGAGGGGTTGGGGGAATCTCAGAGCCTATGAAACTGTGTCACGTAATGCAACGTAATAAAAAAAAAAGATGTCTGAGTCTAGAATCAAAAATAAAGCCATCGATATTTTTAACTCTTGTAATTTTATCTCTTTTGATACTATAGGTAAATTAACGTAAACATTGGCCAGGTTTGAGCCATCAAAAAAATATCACAAATATAACACCACACACACGAAATGCCAACTCTAACAAGAGGATGGAAAACTTCTCATGCACCTTGGGAAAAAAAATGGTTCTGACAGCCAACATCCTGAATATATTGCTCTGGAAAAAAGCTCCCTTTTGTCCTGTCATTTGTCTGCTTTTTGAGTGTTATGTGAATAACTGATCCTTTGAGCTGAGTGTTTAGTAAGTAATGGATTTTTTTTTTAAAGAAAAGGGAACAGAACAAACACATAAAACTTTGAAAACACTTGTGTCCAAAAATACCTGGAACATTGAAATATCTAATATACTCTAGGATTACTTAGACCAACTCTTAATTATTAACATACTTGTTTTCACTTATATAAAGTGAATAAATTTCATGTATTTGATGACACATCCTTAGGAGTAGAGTGACACCACATTTTACCCTCCATCCTGCCTTCTTATTCTTTGTTTCCTCTTAATTTTCATAATGGCATATTTTCATTCTACTCTCAATCACAGGCTTAGCACTTCATTAAAGGAAGATATCAGCACATAGTAAACAGAAAAATACAACCTAATATCCCTCAGGAGCATAGACAAAGGCTGTAGACAACAATTGATTTTCAGGATATCAATCTCAATCATACAGATCGTTTTTGTACCCTGTATAATACCTATCATAGATCAGGAAAAACATATGATATTCGTCTTTGGGGGACTGGACTTTCTCACTAATCATGATGGCTTCCAGTTAGTTTCATTCAGTTAAAAAGGACAAGCTTGCACACTTTTTCACGGCAGCGTAGATTTCCAGTGTGTTCATTTATTTATCAGTTGACAGGTATCTGGGTTGACCCTATATTTTCATTATTGTGAATTGAGATGCTTGAAACATGAAGGACAGATAATTCTTATATGCCGGTGTCATCCCACAACCGGGATGGCTGGGTCATATGGTAGATCTGTCTTTCAGATCCCTGAGGAATCTTCACACTGTTTCCGTGAGTGCACAAGTTCATATTCCCATCAACTGTGAATTAGGGAACCTTTTTCCCTACATCCTTGCCAACACTCATTGCTTTTTTATTTCTGTGTAACAGTCATTCTGAGTGTAAAGAGGAGAAACATCATTGTGGTTTTTATTTGTGTTTTCCTAATGGTTAGTGAATTTGAGCATTTTTTAATACTTTTCTTGGCCATCTGAATTTCATCCTTTGAAAAATGTCTGTTCATATCCTCTGTTGATTTCTTAACTCATTTTGCTTTGTTGTTGTTGAGTTTCTTGAGCTCTTTATGGATCCTGATATAAATCTTCTATCAGTTGCACAGTTTTCAAATATTTTCTGCCATTCTGTTGGCTGCCTCTTTGCTTTGTTGAAGCTTCCTTTGCAGTATAGATGTTTCTTAGCTTGATGTAGTTTCATTTGCTTATTTTTTGTTTCCGGGATCTTTTCTAAGAAGTCTTTGCCTCTGCCTGTGTCTTATAGAGTGTCCTCAATTTTTAATGATATCAAGCTGTAGATTTAGATCCTTGATCCACTTAGAGTTGATTTTTGCATGTGTTCTAAGATATGGGTCTTGCTTCACACTTCTGCAAGTGTAGATACAATTTTCCAAGACAATTTGTTGAAAGGCTATCCATTCTCCCTGGATTGATTACAGTTGGCTTGTCAAAAATTAGTTGCTGGGCTGTGTGGGTTAATTTCTGGGATTTCTACTCTGTTCCATTAATCTAAATAGTTGTTTTTTTAATTATATTTTGACAATCTTTACATTGTTGATTAGGATAAAAAGTTACAAGGGTTAAAGGGAATATTGAGGAGAAACCCCACCCAGTCTCCCACCCACCCCAAGTCCCAGATATAGGACATGCTCTGAGATCCTTGATCAAATGGTCCTGGTAGTTCACCAGTTATGCATTGCTGCCAATCTTGCCACTTCAGACACAATGAGGCTGTGGAATAATCTATTGATTGACATAGTCCATCACAGAGTCTCCCTTTGTCCAGTCTATAACTGCAATGCCATGATATTCTTAAATAGCAGAACGTTGAACTTGTAACTGTTACTAAAGGACTACATTTTTTTTTTGCAGAAAGGTAAATGCATTAATTTATTTTTTCTGTATTTATTTTTTTTTCTATTCATTTATTCATTAATTACATGTATTACATGACACAATTTCATAGGTACTGGGATTCTCCCCACTTCACCCCAAACCCTTCCCCCATGGTGAGTTCCTTCACCTTGATGCATAACCACAGCTCAAGTACCGTTGGGACTCCCTAATTAAAAGCTCACACCATACAGAGTCCAGCATCCCACTTGTCCAGTCAAGTTCAACGGCCTCTTAGGGAGGCCCTCTCAGGTTTGAGGGCAGAGCCAGCAGAGCGTCACCTCGATCAATTAGAAACTCCAACATATCATCAACAACAATCCAGGTACGATGAGACTGGTGCAGAGTCCACTGATTGACATAGTCCATCTTAGAGTTTCCCCTTGTCCAGTTTTTCGCTGCAAACATATAGCTGAGGTGGTTGATTGATCTACTCCATCTTCTATCTTTTCTTGGTTAATGCTTTGATTCCTCCATTTTGTTCAGGGGAATCCCCAAAGAAACTTTGAGGTGTTCCCAGTCCAGGCTCCTACATGCACTACTAGTAAGCACAGTGCCCGCCACAGTCCATCACTCCGATCAGCTGGTGGTTGTAATCCCTGGGTTGGTTCTATTCTGATCCCCGACCTCCACTGGAACCAATGAGTACTGCAGCTCTTCCCGGCTCTGCCCATCACACACTCATCCCTCACCTAAACCAGCGGGAGGTGTGCTGGTTGGGTGCTGCATTCCCTATTGGCACAGGCCATTTCACCTTGGCATTTGGTGTTTTGTACTGTTTTTATCGCAACCAAACCTGGCCAGGCTCCCACACAGTTCCAGCACTCGGATTTGCCAGTGGATGACGTGAACCGACTCAGCCTGGTCTGCACCCAACCTGAGCCAAATGTATGCCAGTGGGTCACTTTCCAAAGCCTCTTCTGGGTTGTTTACCTCCATACTCCCTGCGTTTGTTTCTAGGGTCAGTGAAGGACTACATTTTCATAATAATATGAGGGAAGACGGTAGGATGGGAAAATGGGGAAAGAAGAATTGGAAAGGGATGGGGAATTGTTATACCTACAAAGTTGTATCATGGAAAATAACAATAAAAATAAAAACATTTGTCACTGTGTAATTATATCTCCTTCTAAAGGCGCCAGTTAAATGATAACTAACACATCAGTTTGACAAACGTATGAATCTTGTTAAGTGCTACAGGAAGTTCCTACTTCTCAAATATCTATATCTTCTAATAGTTGGCTATTTCAATAATTTTCATAACAATTATGAAAATTATTTTCTATATGCCAGATATGGAGTATATGTTGGTATGATTTGATTTATATTATCTCAGAAAGACAAACTTTGTTGCTCCAAACTCCAGAATTATATTATTCTTTCAACTTTAATTGATAAATCTGTTTTCTTTCAGATATTCTAAATCAAGAAAAAATGCAACAATTCCTTCAAGTTATAGTTCATACTAAACCTTTATCTATTAGAATGTAATCCCACATTATGATTGTTTGAAAGAGGACCAAATGGGTATATGTCAAAACTTTTATGAAAAGTGACATTAAAAGACAAGTTCGGGAATACAAAAATACTTGAAAAATCTTGCATACTGATAGTTCTTAACACAATTAAACCACAGTTCTTTAGTTGTGGTCTCTCCACCACCTACCCATCACCTGCTCAATCTAATACCTTCAGAATTCAATATCAAATTTCCTCTCTTGCTGAATGCAAAAGCAATGGTTGCTCAAGTAGCAATTTTTGTGTTTTTCCTTTCTTGGTGCTATTTCAACATCTTGTCTACATGTTAACTTCCAAGGACATGCATGAGGCATCTGAGGCCTCGATATAAGACCTCAAGTGACATTACAAGGTAGCCGCTTTCTCTCACACCCTCCTTCTCTCACATCTCTGTCACAGTGGTACCTTCTGAAATTCTTTCTCATCCAAGTCTTCAGATACAAGCCCTGCACTTTCGTGCTTTTGAAAGCCCTGACTGCGTAGGATGGCAAAAGCTCATTTTGAGATTAGATCCTGCCCCCCAACCAAGAGCCTGTAATCTGAAAATGGGAACACTCAATTAGATCATTCCACCATTGCCACCCATTTAACTAATACAATGGGCACCTTTGCCCATATGTGCAGTTGGCAGGCAGAATTGAGAACAAACAATTCTGCAATAAGTGGTTTAAAGTTAATTGCTGAAAAAGTGACTAATTACACACTGAGGACCTATTCATAATGTCCTCTGTAGATTCTTCAACGTCTTTAGATCTCTTGAAATGAAAGTCAAATACTCTATTATATGAGAGCTTTAGCAGGCACAATTTTAAATGAGCTGATTTGATGGAGTCCATGCAGTAGGTGTGTATAACACGAAGGTGTGAAGAGAACAGCTCCCTGACTGGCAGGGCCCGGGGAGCTACCAGCTGCTTAGCAGGGCTAAGTGGATTCATCTCTGACCACCTTGACGCAGTTTTCACTCCCCTTCACATGGGCACTCAACCACTCCACTAAGAATTTTGTAATCTATTGAGGCATTGTCTGCCCCTGTGAGATGGTTTTTACAACCAATGTGAGCTTAAGAGTTAATGTTACTGAGGATGTCCTGGTGAGTGGGCCTTTAACTACACATAGGAGTATAATTAAGTCTGTGCTGTTTACCCATTGCCATAAAATCTGGCCCAGATATTTAGCATGCTTTCTGGGGAATGGCTTGATAAGAGGAACCCTAAAAGTTATCCTGTTGCTGTGACCCTAAAGGTCATTCTGCTATGACAAAAAATATAGTTACTGTGACCCTAAAGGCCATCCTGCTATGACGAAGAATATAGCTACTGTAACCCTGAAGGCTATCCTGCTAAGGCAAAAAAAGTATGGTTACTGTGGTCTTAAAGGTTAGCCTGTCCTTACAATTCTTTAGAATATAGAAAATGTAGTTGTTTTAGTTGTTTTCATACATTTTTAGCCTGAGGAAATACAGGGTGATTTCACTAATATCATAAAGATATATTTTTGATTATTATTTGATCACTTATGAAGTTGTAGAACATGCAGTTGTAGAGGAATGTAATGTTTATAACTTTTTGTCTTAGATCTTCATGTTTTTTCTCTCTTGATGTATTTCTCCCATTTAGTGATAGATAAGTTGTAGAACAAGAATTGTATTAGGAGTGTATTACTGCATAAGATGTGTTGTCTACTAAGAAACTCTTGGTTGCAACGTTGGAATGGATAATGCCTTGTCTAATACTGAAACAATTTGTGGAATTGTCTTTAGAAACACTCATCCATTGTAGAGTTGAAACTTAAACAGAGTAACTTAGCTCATTGCTAACTGCAATTCTTTCCGCCGTTTTTACCCTTGCTTTACTCGTTTGGTTAACAAACTGTGAGCTTACAGACCTATGGCCAACTAATGTCAATAATCCTGATCCCCATAAACCAAGGCCCCAGTCCTTTTAACTCGTACATAATTCAAGGTAGGGGTCTGGTTGACACAGATGGTGCCTAGGTTATAGCCCAGACCTGAGGAGAGCAGATAACGACTGGCAAGCCAAGATAAGCAAGGAATGTGGAATCCTTCCTCAATCCTTCCTCAGGAAGTTGTAAATTGTGTCCCCCTGAAGCTATGTCAATATGCCCCTAAGAAAAAACTTTGTACTGCTTCTGTATAAATAAAGCGGACAGCTTTCTCACTTAGTCCACTACGATCAAGGAATCTGGTGGTCCGTCTCCTTTCTTCCTCTCTTCACGCCTCATCCACGCACCCTTCCCGAGCTCTGAACCTCGGCCGGAGCTGGACTCCGGCAAGTGGCGCCCAACGTGGGGCTCGAACCCACGACCCTGAGATTAAGAGTCTCATGCTCTACCGACTGAGCTAGCCGGGCCCTGCCAGTCAGGGAGCTGTTCTCTTCACACCTTCGTGTTATACACACCTACTGCATGGACTCCATCACTGATAAGTACAAACACTGTGCTTTCCAGTCCTTGTCAAAGATACATATATAAATACAGCCCCTATGGAGTCCATCTTGCTCAGTAGTAATGTTACAGTTCACTTAGGAATTCTCAGCTGGGTCAGGATTAACTCTGTGGCAGCTTATTTTTCCTCCTATGAGTTGGTTACTTGTCTTAACCTGTATGTAAACTTGGCAACAATGTACCATAAACAGAACCATCCGTGACAAGTTGCCTTGACTTTCTCCTCCCGGGGCCTTGGGAATGCTGAGGCACTGATTTTTAAACAAGGGCCGGAGTGAGAGAAGGCCTGATTCTGGTGGGGAAAGAAAGCCCTCTCTGCCTCTATCTTTGTTGTCTGCTAAGTTTACCACAACACAACTGATGTGAATACACTTTCCCAAATGGAAAGGATTCATCCAAGCTCCTTGCACACGCACTCCCTCTCACTCAAGTTCCCCCTGCCAAAATGTGGATCAGAGCAAATCAGACACAGGAAAGATCATGAGGAGAGAGCCGCAATTCACATGGCCTGCGCTGCCCTTCGCTTGTTCCCATTCTGCCTTCCCCTTCTGCCATGCACACCTGAGACAATGTGTTTGGAGCACATCCCAGGTTACACGGAATTACCAAGGCATCTGGTTAGACACTGAACTCCCTGTATCTCAGTCCAGACTCACAGGATGAGAAATAAGACAGGGTAAGCAGAAGTCAGCATCCGAACCAGCTCATTCTGTCTCTGTACCATGAGCTTCCAGAACCACTGTCTCATGAACTAGTCTAGGGACCCAGTGAGAACATGCCCCAGTCTCACTGCTGACAATCCCAAGTCCAAATCATTGGGTTTCCCAGGTATCCATTGCATGTCAACTCTATCCAGCAAAACCCTTCTTCTCCTTCAACCACAGAAATAGAGTTCAAGGTCGACTATGAGAGGCACCACAAAAAAGAGAAGGCAAGCCAAACCTGACTTCTGTTTAGCACATGTCCTGCCACCAGTGAAAGCCTGGCTCTGCCTTACCTGGACTTATCCCTACTTTGCCTGAACTAAGCACCTATTTTTAGGAGACCTCCACAGCTGCAGCCATAATGGAAATGACAAAGACTGGGAAGTGCTAATAACCTTGGCTTGGCTAGAACACGTTGTATACATGCAATAAAATGTAGTATAATGTTAGGTAAACACATACGGTAACTGTAAACAAAAATATTTTAAGATGTTTTAAAGTAGTTTTGAAAATAAAAAAAACAAACTGGAGACAATATTTACTGAAGGATAATAAGAGGGACTGGTATGGTGGCACAGCAAGCCAAATATCAGCCTGTAATGCTGGCATTCCATATGTGTGCACCAGTTTGAGTCCCAGCTGCTCCACTTCTGATCCAGCTTCCTGCTAATGGCCTGGGAAAGCAGTGGAGGATGTCCCCAAGGTCTTGGGCCCCTACACTCACAAAGAAGACCTGGAAGAAGCTCCTGGCTCCTGGCTTTAGGCCAGCCAAGCTCCTGCCACAGCAGCCATTTAGAGAGTGTACCATTTATAGGAAGGGAGCATTGTGCTTGCTCTAACTTTTTCAAGTATAATACATACATAGATAGCAAGCTATATTAAAGCCATTCCAATACTTAAAAATAAAAACCCTAAAACTCTTGCTTTAAAAGCTACTTTTAGTAGCTAATGACTAATTTAAGAGGGAGTTTTTCCACAATAGTACTTTGTGGAAATTTCCCACTGGATTCTATGTTTCTCCCTTCCCTCTGTGCGGTTCCTCCCCCATCTTTTTCTGAAATTCTCTCATGAACGGCAGTAGATTTAAAGCGAGAAAGTAAGTCTAACTGAAGTCACTTCAGAACTGATAAAACTGAGTTTGAGCTCAATCCCCCTCAGTTAAAAGCACTGGGAATCGGTTCCCTTAAAATCAGAGTAGGGAGCCAGTGCTGTGGCATGTCAAATCAACCCTCTGCCTGCAGCACTAGGGATGCCACTCATAGTCCTAGCTTCCAGTCGGCTCTCTGCTAACGGTGTGAGAGGAGCAGAGGATGGCCCAGGGCCTTGGGCCTCTGTATCCATACTGAGGACCTGGAAGAAGCTCCTGGCTTCAGACCAGCCCATGTCTTTGCAGCCATTTGTGGAGTGAACCAGTAGGTAATAGATTTCTCTCTCTCTCTCTCAGTTTCTCTCTCTCTCTCTCTTTCTCTCTCTCTCTCTCTCTCTGTCTCCTTTCTTCCCTCCCTCTTTCTTCTTGGCTCTTCCTTTCAAATAAAAATAGATCGTCAAAAAATGCAAATAAATTTTAAAAATCAAATAAATTTAGAAAATAAATTTAGAAAAAGGGTCAACTCCTGCCAATGTCTTCCTAACCCACTCTGTTACACTGTCCCTGAACTTTTTGTTTTCAGCACGGTGGCAAACAGACCAAAATAAAATTAACAACCACGCTGCATTCTACATGGTCATCCTCCTTCGCAAATCTCGTGGAAGAGCAACAGAGCAGCTGCCACCAAGCACAACTCACTCGCCCTGTGGAAGGATATTTTCCGCAACCAGTTCAGTGTCAGGGTTGTGATGCTCATTTTGTTGACTTAAAAGATCAACAAAATTGAATTTAGAACATTTCGTTTTCCTGTGAGTGGTGGAAGAATTCAGAGTACTCCTCTAAAAATTGCTCACACAAGAGTGCTTCGATATATGAGCAGCTCATCCCCAGCATGGGAAAATGCTATAGATACGTTGGACAAATGCTGCATGTCATTCCCAAGTAGCAGTCGTGCTTCCACTTCATGATTTAAAAAACACACACACAGGGCCCGGCGGCGTGGCCTAGCTGCTAAAGTCCTCGCCTTGAAAGCCCCGGGATCCCATATGGGCGCCGGTTCTAATCCCGGAAGCTCCACTTCCCATCCAGCTCCCTGCTTGTGGCCTGGGAAGGCAGTTGAGGACGGCCCAATGCATTGGGATACTGCACCCGCGTGGGAGACCTGGAAGAGGTTCCTGGTTCCTGGCTTCGGATCGGTGCGCATCGGCCCGTTGTGGCTCACTTGGGGAGTGAAACATCGGATGGAAGATCTTCCTCTCTGTCTCTCCTCCTCTGTGTATATCTGGCTGTAATAAAAAATGAATAAATCTTTAAAAAAAAAACACACACACACAAAAAAAAGGGGGAGACTCGCAAGATGGCCGACATAGGAGGAAGACTGTGAGAGAGCTCACAGACAGAGAGGGCTAGAACGCGACAAAAGCGTAAGTGGAGCAGCATAGAACTACAGGGAGAAGAACGTGAAGTTCCCTGGACAGTGTGGAGCCAAAAAAATCCACACAACTCGGAAGAGCAACCAGGGAAAAACAAAGCAAAGGACAGGGAAGACGACTTTCCGCTCCTGACCTGCTGAGTCACCTCTGAGTGCAGACGCTGAAAGCCGCCGAACCCACCCAAAGACCGACCTGAAGACGCTGTGGCCGTGAGGACCGGAGGTGATTGGGACCCGCTGGCATCTGCTCACCCTGGTCACCAGGACTCGCCAGGACCTGCCCCGCTGCGGACACCAGGACCCTGAATCACCGGGACCCGCCGGCATCTGCCCACCCTGGTCGCCAACCCCCGGGACCTGCACCAGCCGCAGCCTCCAGGCTCCATCGCGACCCGCGCGGAGACCAGCAATGGACGCAGCAGTCGGGAGACGCACTGGCGGCCAGGATTCCCACCAGAGGAAGAGGCAGACTGCAAGAACCTGAGGTTTGAGTGAGTTGGGTGGGGACAGTGGTGGGTTGGAGGCTTCGGGAGTTGGCCCCCCAGGGGCATGGACAGAGCCTGAACACAATTGGCCTCCCCGCCCCTCCCCCCCCCAGGCTCCAGCCTCTAGAGACACAGGGCGAGTGCCTTGAGACTGCCAAAACTGTGTCTGGGAGAAAGGCAAAAGGCACACTGGATACTCCCCTGTGCCTTTGCGGTGTGGCACTCAGCTGGGCGGTGCTATCCCACAGGAACCCAAGCACGCCTCTGGGCTGGGCAGTTCCCTGCTAGCACTGGGGCGGTCGGTCCCCTGCAAGTGCTGGGGTGGGCGGACCTGCGCAGGAGGCGTTTCCAGAGAGCACCTGGAACACGCCCTATAGTCCCTTGCTCCGAGCCCTGTGATCCAGTAAACAGGGTGCGCGCACAGAGAGTGCCTTCACTCCCCCACGCCCTGTGGTAGCATACCTGTAGGGGACGAGCTGAGAGTGCGCTTTGAATCCTCTGGGCCCTGGAAGAGGCGCCCTGAGGTCCAGTGTTCTGGAGACGCACCAAAAGTGCCTTGAAAATTCCCACACCCTGCTACTCCACGCCTGCAGACTCCGATCTCTACAGGATAGTGCTTGGAGACCCCTCAGCACACTGGTGCCTAGGTCTCTCAAAAAAGAAACACTAACACAATGGGAAGAAATACCAGAAAAGGTAATGATCCAGATGAGAGTGCCAACACCCTACCAATAAAGGATCGAAAGCCAATGTCTATTTCGGAGATGCGAGATGAAGACATAGAAGATCTACCAGACAAGGAATTCAAAAAAATAATGTTAAAATATGTCAGAGACAATGAGAAGAATTGGGAGGACTTCAAGGAATTCAAGAACCACATAGCCTCAGAAATACAACAAATGAAAAGTAAAATCCTTGACTTAGAGCACAAAATTGAGAGCCTAACCAACAGAACAAATACAGCAGAAGAGAGGATCTCTGAAACGGAAGACACACAAAACGAACACACCCAGTTCATGAAACAGCTGGAGACAAGTCTGAACAAAGCCAATAAGACCATACAAGAAATGAAAGACAACCTCAGAAAATCAAATATTAGGATTATTGGCCTTCCTGAAGGAGCGGAAAAAGAATCAGGAATGCAAATGGTGCTCGACGAAATTATACAGGAAAACTTTCAAAACACTTGGAACATGAATCCAGCTCAAATCCAGGACGGTCAGAGGACTCCCAGCAGATATGACCCAAAGCGATCTTCACCCAGACATATGGTGCTCAAGTTCCACTCCAACGAAGACAAAGAAAGAATCCTGAGACAAGTACGAAGCAGAGAAAAGATCACATACCGGGGAAAACCAATCAGGATCACGGCTGACTTTTCTGAAGAGACCTTACAAGCAAGAAGAGAATGGACAAAGATCTTCCAAATCCTGAATCAGAACAACTGTCAACCAAGAATATTGTACCCAGCAAAGATCTCATTCGTATTTGAGAACGAAATCAAATACTTCCACAGCAAAGAGAAATTAGAAGAATATGCCAGCACAAAACCAGCTCTACAAAATCTCCTTAGAAATGCACTAATTCCAGAAAAAAAGGAGGTGAATCATAAGCAAAGATGGCAAACAGGAAGGTCTCCCCACTAAAGTCCACACAAGGAAGGGCAATAACACAGATATCAACACCCACAAAAACAAGTATGGCAGGGCAAAATCACAACCTCTCAATTTTAACTCTCAACACAAATGGCCTGAACTCACCAATCAAAAGGCATAGATTAACAGAATGGATTATCAAACAGCACCCAACTATCTGTTGCCTACAAGAGACACATCTAACCAGAAGAGATTCAAAGAAGCTGAAAGTGAAAGGTTGGAAACAGATATTTCATGCCAATGGACGAGAAAAAAAGGCTGGGGTAGCTGTCTTAATTTCAGATGATGTGGACTTCAATCTGACACACATCAAAAAGGACAGGGAAGGACATTATATATTGGTGAAGGGACTGATCCATCAGGAAGTAATTACCATTGTGAACATATATGCACCAAATTCAAACGCACCTAGCTACGTGAAGCAATTACTCACGGACTTAAGGGGAGACATAGATATGCACACAATAATAGTGGGTGATCTTAACACCCCACTAACAACTATAGACAGATCAACAAAACAAAAACTCAACAAAGAAACAACAGAACTCATACAAACAATAGAACAACTGGACTTGGTTGACATTTATAGAATTTTTTACCCTAAGGCCACAGATTATACATTTTTTTCAGCAGTACATGGCACCTTCTCCAGGATCGACCACATGATAGGACACAAAGCAAACCTAAATAACTTCAAAAAGATAGGAATCATACCATGTACCCTCTCAGACCACCACGGAATGAAGCTGGAAATCAGCAATTCAAAATGCCCCAGGAAATACAGAAACTCTTGGAGGCTGAACAATATGCTACTAAACGAACAATGGATCAGAGAAGAAATTAAAGATGAGATCAAAAAATTTATGGAAACCAATGAAAACTCTGACACAACATTCCAAAATTTGTGGGACACTGCCAAAGCAGTGCTACGGGGTAAACTCATCGCAATTGGAGCTCATGTCAAGGCCCAAGAGAGGCGCCAAATACAGGAACTAAACACACACCTCCAGGAATTGGAAAAACAACAGCAGAAGAGCCCCACACACAATAGGAAACAAGAAATCATCAAAACAAGGGAGGAAATCAACCAGATAGAAATAAAAAAAACCATACACAAAATCAATGAATCAAAAAGCTGGTTTTTTGAGAAGATAAACAAGATAGACACTCCACTGGCCCGACTGACAAAGAAAAAACAAGAGAAGGCAAGAATTAACAGCATCAAAGATGAAAAAGGCAACATAACAACAGACACCGCATCCATTAAGGCCATAATCAGAAATTACTACAAAGCACTGTACTCCAACAAATCAGAAGATCACCAAGAAATGGAAAAGTTCTTAGACTTCTACCACTTGCCAAAACTTAGCCCAGAGGCAACAAACGACCTGAACAAACCCATGACTGAAGTAGAGATTGAATCAGTGATTAAAGACCTCCCAACAAGGAAAAGCCCAGGCCCAGACGGCTTCACTCCAGAATTCTACAAAACATTCCGAACAGAGCTGACCCCAATCCTCTACAAACTCTTCAAAACAATAGAAAAAGAGGCAACCCTTCCAAACTCATTCTATGAAGCCAACATTACCTTAATCCCAAAACCAGACAGAGAACTAACAGAGAAGGAAAACTACAGACCTATCTCTTTGATGAACATTGATGCTAAGATTCTCAACAAAATCCTAGCCAATAGAATTCAAAAACACATCAGACAGATCATTCATCCAGATCAAGTAGGATTCATCCCTGGAATGCAGGGATGGTTCAACATTCGAAAATCTATAAATGTGATACACCACATCCAAAAACTGAAAAACAAGAATCACATGATAGTATCAATAGATGCAGAAAAAGCTTTCGACAAAATCCAACATCACTTCCTACTAAAAACCCTAACCAAGGTAGGCATAGATGGAAAAATCCACAACATAATTAAAGCAATATATGAAAAACCCAACGCCAGCATCATACTGAATGGAGAAAAGCTGGAACCATTCCCACTGAGATCTGGAACAAGACAGGGATGTCCACTTCCTCCACTACTATTCAACATAGTCCTAGAGGTACTCGCTGAGGCCATAAGACAAGAAAAAGAAATCAGAGGAATCCAAATGGGAAACGAAGAAGTCAAGCTCTCACTATACGCAGATGATATGATTCTTTATGTAGAAGAGCCAAGAGACTCAATACAGAGACTGCTAGAACTTGTACGAGAGTTTGGTAGAGTGGCAGGGTACAAAATTAATGAACAAAAATCAACAGCCATAGTGTATGCGAACAGCCCCAAGATGGAAAAAGACTTAACCAGCAAGATACCATTCAAAATAACAGAGAAAAGTATGAAATATCTGGGAATAAATCTAACCAAAAATGTAGAAGACTTATTTGAAGAAAACTACAATCTGCTTAAAAAAGAAATTGAACAAGACCTCAAAAGATGGAGTAATATCCCATGCTCCTGGATAGGTAAAATCAATATCATTAAAATGTCTATACTGCCAAAAGCAATATATACATTCAACGCAATCCCAATCAAATTGCCCAAAATATTCTTCATGGAACTGGAAACAATGATCCAAAGGTTCATCTGGAAGCACAAAAAACCACAGATAGCTAGAACTATCCTGAAGAACAGGAAGTTAGCAGGGGGAATCACAGTTCCGGACCTCTGGACATACTATAGGGCAGTGGTTATCAAAACAGCGTGGTACTGGCACAAAGATAGAGAGGAAGATCAATGGAGCAGAATAGAAACGCCAGAAGGAAACCCACACAGATACAGCCAAATAATCTTTGACAAAAAGACAAACGACAACCCAGGCAAATGGGAAGGTCTGTTCAATAAATGCTGCTGGGACAACTGGTTGATAGCCTGCAGAAACAAAAAACTAGATCCACATCTCTCACCATACACTAAGATCAGATCTAAATGGATAACAGATCTAAACCTACATCCAGAAACCTTCAAACTTTTGGAAGAAAATGTTGGAAACACACTGGAACACTTAGGGGTAGGCCCTCACTTCCTAAAAAAGACTCCAGATGCAGTAGAAATCAAGACCAAAATAAACAATTGGGACCTCATCAAACTAAGAAGCTTCTGTACAGCTAGAGAAACAATCAACAAAGTAAAAAGGCAACCCACAGAATGGGAGAAGATCTTCGCACACGACATAGGTGATAGAGGGCTAATATCCAGAATATACAAAGAGCTACAAAACAACCAAAATGTCAAAACAAACAAGCCACTCAAGAAATGGGCACGGGAAATGGGCAGACACTTCACAAAGGAACAAACCCAAATGGCAAATAAACATATGAAAAAATGCTCAAGTTCCCTGGCAATAAGGGAAATCCAAATTAAAACATCAATGAGGTACCACCTAACGCCAGTAAGACTGGCCCACATGAATAAAAGCACCAACGACACTTGTTGGCGAGGTTGCGGGGAAAAGGGAACCCTACTCCACTGCTGGTGGGGCTGCAGGCTGGTACAGCCTCTATGGAAATCAGTATGGAGAATATTCAAACAACTCAAATTCAACATACCGTATGATCCAGCAATAGCACTCCTAGGAATATATCCAGAACACTTGTTCTATGAGAAACCAACATGTACTCCTATGTTCATAGCAGCACAATCAGTAATTGCAAAAACATGGAAACAACCAAAATGCCCATCAAAAGAGGATTGGATAAGAAAGCTATGGTTCATCTACTCCATGGAATACTACTCAGCTATTAAAAAAAACAAAATGCAGTTCTTTGTGGCCAAATGGGCCAAACTGGAAACCATAATGCTAAGGGAAATGAGCCAATCCCAAAAGGTTAAATACCACATGTTTGCCTTAATTTAAGATGATATGATGTTATGTATAACATGTTATGTTTTGAATGTTATATGTTGTGTATAAACTAAAATTGAAGTATAGGTGAGGTGGTCACAGAAGGTGGCTGGGAACCGGCATTTACTTTTAACATATTGGTTACTCATTACTATGTCAATTAATTCCATAATGATGTAAATTTTTGCTGATGGTATGTTGGAGCTTTCAATTGACTGGGATGATACTCTGCTGGCTCTGTCATCAGACCAGAGAGGGTATACCTAAGAAACCGTTGAACTTGACGGGACAATAAGATGCTGGACTCTATGTTTGGTATACGCTTGCAATGGGGAAATCTCAACTGAACTTGAGCTGTGGTTATGCAATAAGGTGGAGGAATCCACCATGGTGGGAGGGTTTGGGGAGGGGTGGGGAGAACCCAAGTATCTATGTAACTGTGTCACATAATACAATGTAATTACTGAAGTTAAATAATAAATAATTAAAAAAAAAAAAAAAAAAAAAAAAACACACACACACACACAGCAGAATGGATTGACATATGTTGAGCAAACTGTTATGCAAATTTTGATATTTCCCTAGCAGTACAAATTGAAATGTGCCTTACTGTTGCAGTCATCAATTTACAGGTGATGTTCTTGGGGAATCTGGCAATCACAGATTGGGGTACTTATTTGTAATAATCATTTATAGCTTTGCCAGCTACAGAAGTCATATATAAAGCTGATAAAATTAAAAAGAATCGCATCAAAATCACTGCTGACACCTTAAGCTCTACTCTGCCTCTCTTTCCATCTTTAGATGAGACGAATAAAGCAAACAGTATTTGGTAAGCAAATACATTTACATATATTTAATGTAAAACATACCTTAAACCTTGAAGAAAAGTAACTGGTATCATTCTTTCAAAAATGAGATAAAACAGTTACTTGGAATGTCTGGGTCCCCTACTGGAATGCCCGGGGTTTGAGTCTCGGCTTTCCTTCTAATTCTAGCTTCCTGCTAATGTATACTATGAAGCAGCAGGTGATAACTCAGGAGCTCCCCACCCATGCAGGAGACCCACGTTGAATTCTGTGCCCCTGGTTTCAGCTTGGCTCAGCCTCAGCTGAGTGAACCTGCATGTGGAAATGTCTCTGCGTGTGTTTGTGTGTGTACAGTGCATGTGTGTGTCTGCCTGTCTTTCAAATACATGCATAATTTTAAACAAATTTCTTATTTAATATTTAAGGGTCAGTGTTGTAATAAAACAGGTGAATCTACCCCCTGCAGTATAGGTGCCGGTTGATGTCCCAGCTGTTTCATTTCTTTTTTTTTTTTTTTTTTTAAGATTTTTATTATTATTGGAAAGCCGGATATACAGAGGAGGAGAGACAGAGAGGAAGATCTTCCATCCGATGTTTCACTCCCCAAGTGAGCCGCAATGGGCCGGTGCGCCGATCTGATGCCAGGAACCAGGAACCTCTTCCAGGTCTCCCACGCGGGTGCAGGGTCCCAAAGCTTTGGGCCATCCTCGACTGCTTTCCCAGGTCACAAGCAGGGAGCTGGATGGGAAGTGGAGCTGCCAGGTTTAGAACCGGCGCCCATATGGGATCCCGGGGCTTTCAAGGCGAGGACTTTAGCCACTAGACCACGCCGCCGGGCCCCCGGCTGTTCCATTTCTGATCCAGCTCCCTGCTGAAGGCTTAGGGGAAGCAGTGGAGGATGCCCAAGTCTATGGGTCCCTGCATCCACATGGGAGACCCTGACGCCTGGCTTCAGCCTGGTCCAGCCACAGCCATTGCAGTCATCTGGGGAATGCCAGCACATGGCAAGATCTCTCTGTCCCTTTTTTTTCCCTCTCCGTGACTTCTCTGAGTTCCAAATAAAGAAATCTTAAATTTTAATATCTACCACAATATTATTAAACTACCTTCTATCTGTTAAACTATGGAAATAAATGGACTCTTCCTTTCCTTCCAACTGGTTGTCATTGCATCTAGGGAAGTTATTGGTATTTTATACCCTCATCTTGTAATTAACCCCTTATTAGTTCTAACTTTATTTCAGTTATTCTTGAGTTATATTATTTTTAAGATGTATTTTTTTCAAAACCACTACTCAAGATTTCTCCTAAGTATGATTTTGGCTATTGGTTTCAGATAAATCAACTTGACTACTTCAGTCATAAGTCCTTCTAAGTTCACTAATACATTTATTTCAAAGCCGATGTCTTTGGGGCAAGGACATCAATTCTACCTTGTTTTTTTTTTATTTTAAAATGAACTATAATTTCTAAAACCATGATCCTCTTGGGATTCCTAAGATTATTCCTCATCACTATTGTTTGTGATGCTGGCATTCACTTATAAACCTTTACATGGTATTATTAGCTAATCGCAATTTTGTTTCTAAATCTGTTTCTTCAAGACATTTTATTTTTTCTTGTAACAAAATAAAACATTATTTGATGTTTACAAAACATTCAATACCTATACGAAAAAAAAACACAATGGAATTCCCCTTGAGAATTTCTAACTCCCCTTCTGAATGGTCATTATTTAATTCAAATTATTTTTAGTTAACCCCCATTGAAAGATGTTGAGATGGTCTCAAGTTTTTTGCTATTCAAACTAATATTGTAATGAACAGTAATATACATATATATAGATATTCCTATTAAATTGATTTCACAGACAGAATTTTGGATCAACAGTTTTACAAACATTTTATTTTAATAGATATTTCTAACTTGGCTCTTCAAAATATTAGCCAATCTAAGCTGCCATGAAATAATTGCTTAAAGAGTAATTATGATTCCCCTATTTCAGCATATTGGTATTATCAATATTTTATTCATTGACTATGGGATAGTCAAAAATGATCCCACTGTTTTGGTTTGCATTATTTTAATTAGTGGGAATGAAGACACTTCCATATATGTCATCTATTTTCCTTCTTGTGTAAATTATCACTTCATGAAATCTGTTCTATTAAGAGGATGTCTTTCTCCTATTAATCTTTTGGGGCTTGGTATCTATGGTTCTTGGTAGATAAATTTGTTCCTAACAATTTCCTATTGGTATCTATTTTGTGCTATCCCCATTGTTTGCCATGTACATTTTTCTGTTATGGAGGCAGCTGTGTTAAGATTCTTTAGAGAAACAAAATCAGCAGAAGGGAAATACATAAACATGTGTATTTCTTCATAGATGGGAAGACAAGTCAAGAAATAGAGTATCTGGTCCTGGACTGTGCGAGTGTGAAGGCTGAGAAGTCTTACCACTTGTCCTCCACAAGTCCAAACCTGGGAAATCCCAGGGTGCAGTTCCAGGGCCTAGGAGCCGAAGAACCCATGTTGTACACTTCCATCTCTGAAGCCTTGATGCTTTTTTAATCTGTATATCCATGCTAACGTATGGTCCATCAGAATCCATATCATTTTTCCAAAAAGTATACAATTGTTTCAACTCTGTTTCTCCTTTTAAAAAAATCCATCTTCAGTGAATGTATTTGAAATGTCATAATCATCACTAATTTTTCCATACATTTGCAATGTCTTTTTTTAGAATCACAAAGCTACATGGTCACAATGAAACTGAACCCCCAAACAATGCCGTGAAGCAGGTGCCAGATACTTTTGGATCCCAGTCTCTAGCCATTCTTCCCTTAGTTTAACTCACTGAATTAGGAGGGTAACTGGGCCCTAAAACTCTAATCACCAAACTCACAAGATCATGTGCTGCTCCGATAGATAACATGTTGGTGGCCAGTATTACCTAAAGGAGTTTTGTTTAGTGGAATTTCAAGTCTGAGCAAGGGAATTCAGGTCCAGGGCAAAAAGTTAACTGCCATCTGCATGTAGCTCCAAGCCACATGAAACCCACTTGGCCATCATAATAATCATCCCCTACATAATACGGCATCGAAGACCAATCAGGATGTTGCACATGTCACTGGACCAAATAACCACTGTGACTCCAATCAGCCCCTTGTTGCGTGGCCAGAAGCCACCATGAGGCTTCGCTATACTCTGTTCTCTTCTTCCCAACTTCTCCTTCTCTGCAGCCTCCTTAAAACACCCCAGCTGCGCTCATCCTTCAGGGCAGTAGGTTTGAGACTTATAGGCCTGCTACTTACTACTTGATCTATCAAATTAAACGTCCTCTTTGCTTTACCTTCAAATCTTGTTTTCATTATTTTGATTTGGCACCAGGAACAGGAACCAAACTTTCAGTAAAAACAATATAATTTAATATTTGGCAAATGGTAAGCCCCATTAACAGTTGCCTATTCTGCATTTTCCTATGAATTGTTACCTTATTTCTTTGCTTATCATTGCTCTGACTTGCCTTTAAAAAGGGGATACTTCCTAGGTTTAATTTCTTTTCTCCTTACATACATCCTTCAGTATTTCAACTAAGGTAGAAATCTCTTTGTCCCTGTGATAAACTCTTAGTTTCTTTGTCTACAATGTCTTTATTTTGTCCTTATTCTAATCAACCTGACATATCATTGTAACTTGACAGTTATTTTTATCACAGTTAAAGGCATTATATTCTAGTAACAATGTTGTAATTTAATTAGTCTTATGCAGGTAAAATCTGTCTTTTCTTTCAGATTGCAGCTACAATTTCCTCTTTGACTTGTTACCTAGGACACTCGCATACTCTTTTTAGGTAGACTTCATTCTTTACTTAGCCCTACTAGACGTGAATCTGAGAGATCTACAATTTTTTCATATAGCCTCTCCTTGTAAGATGCTTAAAAAAGACAATGGTCCTGGAAACTGTCTTTATAGCTAGTTCTTTATAAACAGGAAGCAATACAACTGCAAAAGAAATCCAAAGTACTGGCAGGCTAATCCTCCACCTGTCAGTGCCAACATCCCATATGGGCACTGGGTCATGTACCAGCTGCTCTAGTTCTGATCCAGTCCCTGCTTATGACCTGAGGAAGCAGTGGAGGATGCCTCAAGTCCTTGGGCCCCTGCACCCACATGGGAGACCCAGAAGAAGCTCCTGACTCCTGGCTCAGCTTCAACCTTTGTGGCCATTTAGAGTGTGAACCAGTGAATGGAAGACCATGCTCTCTCTGGCTCTTTTCTCTGTAAATCTGCCTTTTGAATAAAAATAAATAAATCTTACAAAAAGAAAAGGAAATCCAAGTACTGATTCAGAGAGAACTGAGAGAATTCAAAGAAAGGAAGCAAACTATCTTCAGTGGAGACACAAGCTAAAAGACAGAGTTGCTAAACAACAAAGTAAGAGAGTAATGCCAATTGCTCAAAATGTGCAATTCATAGGGAATAGCTAGAGACTGGCCATTTGAGTGTTACTTCTCAAAATTGTAAGAGTAAGAAAGCATTAGGCTATAATATAGCTTGAGGAATGTGAATAGAAGTCCTTGAAGCCAAGATTAAAGAGAATGATATTCTGTGTGAAATGTCAGCACCTTGAGGAAGGCTTTAGAGTAGTATCCTCTGCAGGCTCCAGTGGACGGCCATATCCTTCATATGCATCTGGGTATCCATCCAGTGCTCTGAGACACTGAGGAGGGTCAGTTCTCGCACATGCACCCCACAGTCAGAATACAGATCCTGTGATTCTCCCCATGATTATACTTCTGAGTCCAGCAATTCAGCTGGGGGATCCCCAAAGAAACCTCATCTGACGTAATTCCAGATCTCACTCGTGTGTGCTTGTCAGTATGGGATCCAGCTTAGTCCATCACCCAAATCAGGCTACGAACACACTGGTAGCTACAATTGCTGTGTCAGTTCTGTTTCCAGCCCCATCACTCACATAAATTATTGGATGCTGTGGCCCATAGCAACCCTGCCCACGACACACGCAGTCCTCACATACACTAGCAGGAGCTGCAGCCTAATCAGAGCAACCCCAGTAAGCCCCATAAGGTCCACCCTCAGCCCTGGTCCCTATGTTAGCCTGTATGTGCAGCACACTGTTCCAATCTGCCCCATATCCCATTCAGCTCTCATACATATCAATGGGCATTGAAACCTAACTCAGCCCAACCAACCCCAATATCCAGCCCACACTCATGCTCATGGGTGTCAGCACCTGTCCAGGCAGGCCCACCCCCTCCCCTAGTTCTCATGCTCACCACTGATAGTTGCAGCCCATCAGAGAGGCACCCATTATTTCCCTACTGGACCTACTCACAGTCCCAGATCTCGCACTCTCCAGGTGGTTCTGCAGTCTAGCTTGACAGGATTTACCCCCTGTTCCATCACTTGCCAGCTGATTCTGCAGCAAAGCCTAACCAACCTGCACTTACTCTGGCTTATACATGCAAAGTGGATATAGTCACTAGCCCATCCTGACTCTCCCCCTGCCCTGTTCACATTCCAAGCCAACAGGTATGTGGCCCTGCCCAGTCTGGTCTGCCTCCAGTCCAGCTCTCACACTGACCAGTGGGAGCAGTGACACAGCAGGAGATCCCTCCACAAACTCCACCCACCGGGTCTCACGCGTGCTGGTGGGTGTTGTGACCCAGTCTGGCATGGCTCACCTCACTTCGGCATTGGCCAGTAGGTGCTATAGCCTGGCCTGGCCCATTCTATGCCCAGTTTTAGTTCATGTTAGTGGATACTGCAGCATAGCCCAGCCCAGCCAGCCCCAAGTCCTGGCCCAAATATGAACTGGCTGGTGTCGCGACCTGACCCAGCCTTACTGCACCTTATCCGGTTCTCAGATCTGCCAATGGATATTATGAACTGGGCCAGCCTGGCCTGCCCCAGACATGAGGCACATGGGTACCATAAACTGGCTGGTTTGGGCTGCTCCCAGCCTTGGTTCTTGTGCTTGCCTGCAGGGACTGCATCCTGACTGAGGAATTGCTTAAGTTCCTCTATCAGTCTCCTCCCCATGTCAGATCTCATACACACCAGTGGGTCCGTGGCCCAGACTAACTTGGTCCACCTCCTGTCCTGGCAGGAACAGAGGCTTTGTCCAACTGGCTCTTTCTCAATCTTACTGTTGGGTATTACAGCCCAGCCACACCTGACTGATGCCCTGATAAAGCTCTTCCATGGTTCAGCAGGAGCCAAGGCCTAGCCCAGCCCATCCTACACTCACCCTAATCAATCCATAGTCCCTGTGCCTGGCAGCACTTAGGTTCCCCAGCCCAGCCTTCCTAAACCCAATCTTCCAGGGGATGAGGTGGTGCTGGCCCAGAGCTCTGCCCACCCACCAGGTTCCCAAGCTCCTGGTACATGTGCTAACCCAAGACCCTACTCCTCCACACATCCAAAACCCAGGCCCTATCAAAGTTCCCTGAGCCTGATCCCTCAGCACACCAGATTAGTATGCTAATCTAGGTCTCTCCCCTCCCCTCCCCCTACATTGTCTTGGATTTAGGAGGGGGAGAAATCCCCAGACTCACTCCACCCACCTGTGCACGAGCCCCCAGGTGCCCTGCTGGCGTTATTCCCCAGGCCTTCTATGAGCCTGCACCCCAGACCTACCGCCTTCCTGCACAGGTGCAGATTGGCAAAAAATAAACAAATCTTTGAAAAAAGAGCAAGCAGCAATAGCACGAGTACACACACAGAGAGAGAGAGATTTTTTAAAAAGAAGAAATGGGGGCTGGCATTGTGGCGTACTTAAGATGTCTGTTTTAACATTGGCAATGTATATGGGTGGCATTTTGAGTTCCAGCTGCTCCACAGTGGAAGAAGTCCACAGCACTTTGGTCCCTACACCTACATGGAAGACCCAGAGGATGTTTCTGGTTCCTGGCCTCAGCCTAGCCCAACCTGGGCTTCTGTGATCATTTGAGGAGTGAAGTAACAGGTGGACAATCACTCTCTCTCAACTCTCTCTGTAACTCTGTCTTTTCAATAAATGAAAATCAATCTTCACTTAAAAAGAAGAAATGAACCTGTTTCTATGTGAGAACAACATGACTATTTACATATAAAATTGCAGGTGATCTACAAAAAAAAATCCAGGAATTCAAGAAGGCATCAAAATATAAGATAAACTGGCAAAAGTCATTCCTAATACAATAAATTTATGGATAACCAAAATTTAAAACAAATGCCATTTATGATTTCTCCAGAGAAAATAAAATACATAGGTTTATGCTGAAACTGTGAAAATAATGTGTATATGAATGTGTGTGTGTGTATGTGTGTGTATACATATTTTAGAGGGGGTAGAATGGATTATAAGTCTATCCCCAAAGCATGAATGCTGAAACTCTAGTGTCCAGGGTCATGGTACCAAAAAGGTTTCGGTGTTTGGGCCATGAGAATGCAGCCCTCATGATTAGTGCCCATATAGAAGAGAATTCAAGAGTGCTCTCTGACTTTCTCTGTCCTGTGAGGATACGAGAAGATGCCCGTCAGCAATCCAGAAGGCACCCCTCCAAAGAATCCAGCCAGCAAGGCACCTTGTTTTGGGGGTCCCAGGCTGCAGAACCATGAAAAGCAAATATCTGCTGCTCCAAGGCCACTCATCCCCTGACACTTTGTTACAGTAGGTTGTACTAGCTAGCACAGGAGGCATGGACAGCTTGTCCCTCTCTCCGTACAGGATTTATACAACCCGCCGATAAAAACGTGACCTTTATCCAAAGATTTTTGGTGCCTGATTAATCTCACTTCCTGTGTCTATTTTAGTCAAGAGCCCTTTTTCAGATGCAAGGAAATGCCAATAAGCTTCAGAGATTGGATGTTTTCCATGATCCGAGTAAGTTCCTCTTCAGAGTCATTAACACTTGACCAGAGTGCTAATCAGAAGGTCCCGTTTGTCATCTCCACAGGTGAGCAGAGTGTGATGCCAGCATAACGTTAAATCAATCAGCACCTTTCTGCTTGAGATTATACAAATTATGATGTAAAGAGCCCGTTCCCCTGTAAGCCTTGTAGAACATTTTATGAAAATAGTTTCACATAGTTATGACAAGTCATCCTTGCCTTTCAGTGAAAACAACTCAGAGTTGATTTTCTTGAAATTTAACATAATTTCTGTAGTCAACCTTATTACCTAAGCTACAGAGATGACAGATGTGAATCTTAATCGGAATATTCTACCTCCAGCTAGCAAAATAAATATTTATAATAATTGCTAAGTGTCTTTAACAAATAAAAGATAAAGACAGTGATTAAAAGAATGTACAATAACAGTGTGCCAATTGGGATGGCGAAACAGAGGTCAGTGAAGTTGAACAAAAGTTCTATAGTAAGTTCTAGATGGGATCAGTGATGCTCAGATATCATAGTCACACAGTGCATTTACTTCCTTAAATTTCTGAAAACACATACCAGAAAGCTCCCGAGACCTGGCTAAAAGGTATCACTTGCTTTAATTGATCGCTTCGCTCTATTGTCTTCTGCCAAAAACTCTGCTCTGTTCATTACACATCTAACTAATCAGATTCAACAAAACATCAAAAAGATCATTCACCTAAAACAAGTGAGATTTACCCCCCTGGAATGCAAGGATGGATTCACACATGCAGATAAATAAATGGGATGCATCACATTAGCAAATTAAAGAATAAATCATATGATTAGCACAACAGATGATTTTTTAAAAAAAAAACCTTAAACAAATTAGGCATAGAATGAAGACTGCTTAACACATCATGGCAACTTACATAGCCAACATCATTTTGAACAGGGAAAAGTTGGAAGCATTTCCACTAAGACCCAGACCCACACAAGCATGTCCATTTTCATCTTTGCTATACAACATAGTTCCAGAAGTTTTGCACAGAACCATTAGGCGAGAACAGGAAATCAAAGAAATATAAGTTGGGGTGGGGGGTGAAGTCCACAAAAATATCAAAAGTGGAAGTACCAGCAACTCAAAATATTTTAACTAGGAAATCTACTGGGCTTCTGAGACCTATATAAAGCCAACACACTAGGTTTTCCCTAAAAACCTGTTGCTTCTGCAGATTCCTAACTTGGGGAGTAGCACGTTCATAAATCCAGCTGCTGAAGACAAAATTATTCCTCATGCTTCTCCCTTCTTCACCCCATGGATCTTGTATCAGTACTTCCTGCTACTTCCACGGTTTTGCAGCCTTACTCATCGCTGCTTTTGCTCCATCCCTACTTCTGTTCTGAATTTTTCTTGTCCCCTTCTGTTCTCAAACCAGTAGTCAAAGTGACCCTTCTAACACCCGAGGTCATATCACTGTGCTCCAATTTTTCAAGCAGAAAACTGGGATTTCGCTCAGTAAAAGCAGACATGATATAAAAGAGGACAGTCTCTGTAAGACTGTACCTGAATCAGCTCTTGAACTTCACCTCCAATCAGTCCCTCAGTCTTCCACTTGCTCCCACTACCCCAGGCTCCTTTGTTTTCCAAGAATTTACATGTTCTCCCACCCTTGGCTCTGACCCCCTTACCATCCCTTCAACTGTCTTCTAGGTTCCTTCACACTTCTGTTCTGTCTCAGAAAGACTGTCCCAGCTCCCGTATTTAATCTTGAAACTTTTCTTAAGATATGTTTATCTGTTAAGAACAGTTCTGGAGAAAGAAAGAGATGCTACCCCATAATGCCAGCCCTATGAAGCCTCTTTCATAAGGATGTGAATCAATTCTTGAAATAAAGACCTCATGACCTCATCACATCCTTCAAGTTTCCATATAAATTTAGGAGATAAGATCCCCCTCTGATATGACCCTTCATCAGAAAACATGTCAGACTACTCACCACCACAGCAGTTAGCAGGACAGAATCAGGGACAATTGTCAGAGGAGGCAGGCAGTAGACCTTTGAGCAAACTGTTGAAGGCACTAGGATCACAGAAGACCCCTGGACAGCTGTGGAGGCCAGAGATCCTTGCTGCATTGCATGGTCAGCTCCTGGTCTGAGCCATGGTCATCCCTGATGCCACCTGGCACTGAGCATTCTGCCATGGACAGCCTGGACAGCCTGGCATCCACTCCTGAGATGGCCCAAAAGGATGTCTCAGAGACAACGAGTGAGCTTTGCAATCACACACACCTGGCATGGACGGTTACCCATTGGCAAGATTGCTTCTGTTCTAAGCCTGACTAAGCATTAGTTTCCTTGTCAGAAAAACAAGAATACCATACTGATCTCACAGGGTGACTGCGTAAATGAAGGATGGAGCATGCACAGCACAAGCTGGAGACAAGTTGAATCCCAGATACACGAAAGCCATTATGGTTATTATCATGTGTCTAACCCAGTATGGCCCAGCAGAAATTTCTGTGACGATGTAAATGTCCTTTATGTGTGCTATTTTGTGTGGGAGACATTAACAACTTGTGGTTGTTTAAATGCAGGTGAAATTTAAAACTTAAGTGCATCGGAAAAACTAGTTACATTTCAAGTTCTCCATCGCTACATGGGGTTAGTAACTGCCACACGAAACAGCACAGATAAACCTTCAATCACCAGCCTGCTTGGCCAGATTAAATGTTAACAAAAATTATCACAATCACCAGCCAAGGCAATTCGAATCCCACCGTGAAGAGAGTGAACAAGAAAATCTCTGTAATGGAAGTCTTAGTTTTTCCTTAAAGAGAAAGTACTGCTTTGTGTAGCACAGCCTACATTTTGTGACACATTCAGAACTAGATTTACAACGGGCAGAAAAATAGGAAAGAGAAAATGGAATGGAGATAGTTCAATTCATTATTTAGCAAATATCCACACTGCCCTCAAGCTACGTTCATGGTGACTTATTTCCCTTCCTTTATGCGTTCAGATTTGGCCGTGTGACTTCTTGTGTCCAATGGAATGGGAGAAGAGGCCTTAAGAGGCATTGTGCGGATATGTTCATCCTTCGAAGTTTTGACCTCTATCACCTGAAAAATGTGACCCTATTTGCTCTGTCCCTCTTTTCCGGTCCCCGAATAAACCATGTGAAGCAGATATAAACTTAGCCCACACTCGAAAACAGAGTAAACTAATGTGAGAGATAAGTGACTATTTCCCTAAGATACTAAGATTGCCATTTTAAAAAGAAAAAAAAGATTTATTTCTTTGTTTGAAAGGCAGAGTTATAGAAGGGGGGAGTGGTAAGATGGAGAGAGGCAGAAAGAAAGAGAGCTTCCACTCACTGGTTCCTTCCCCACATAGCCCCAATGATCTAAGTTGGGCCAGTCTAAAGCCAGGGGCCAGGATATTCTTCTGGGTCTCTCACATGAATACGGGCCTCTTTTTCTGATTTCCCATGCACATTTGCAGATAACTGGATCAGAAGTGGAACACTCACGACTTGAAGTTGTGCCCAAATGGAATACCAGCACCACAGGAAGTGCCTTTAAACACTACACTACAGCACCAGCCCTGAGAGTAAGACAGGGTGGGGTGGCATCTTTTCTTCTATTCACTGATTCATTTGAAAAATGATTGCAGTGGCTAGGTCTGGTCCAGGCCCAAGCCATGAGTCTGGAACTCCTTCTGGGTTGCAGGATCCCAAGTACTTGGGCCAGCATCCTGCTCCCTTGACAGGGTCATTAGTAAGGGGCTAGATTGGAAGCAAAGCAGCCAGGACTCAAACCGATTCTGTGTTACAGGATGCTGGCAGTGTAAGTGGCAACTTAACCCACTTCTTTATTTAAAGAGTAGTAGATTGTGGTAAATCGTGTATGTGGGTGTGTGGGTGTTAAAGCCAGATAGTCTCAGATTAAAATTGTATTTGTTACAATTTACTCGCTGTGTGGAATTTTGGTCAACTAATAACATCATGCAAGCCTCAGAGATAGAGGGAACTGCAATTTATGCTCAGAGCTTCTCAAGGAGGGATAAGTTCATGGACAGAGAAAGCCACCATTCAGCTAGTCTAGGAGCAAAGAGGAGGTGAGAAGCAAGCCATTAGAGCCTGTGCTAAGGTGATGGGCTTGGTGTGGGAGAAGATAAAGTTACCAATGAGAGTCCCCTGGAGACGGGGACATGAGAAGAGCTTTTAGAAGCAGCAATAGTTGAAATGCAACTTGAGTTTCTAGTGCCCACTGTGACCCATTGCTGCAACCTACAAACCTCCCTGAAAAGCAATCACACAGCTGTTTCTAAGGGTGAAAGATGTGAGCAAAGCTAAGGGTAAATGCAACGAATACCAAAGTCAGGTTTTCACCAGGAAGGAGATTAAAGAACAGCTCCAAGGTCCAAGAACCACAACAATGCAGAATCAGGAAAGCAAAGCCAAGGAGCCCATAACACAAGAGGGGCTCTGGGGATGCATAACAGGGGGCCTGGCTCTGTGCGTCCTCCAAGTGCAAAGGCTGCAAGTTGGTGCCGAGATTAACTAAATAGCTAGGGGCTGTGACATGCTAGTATTTCCTGGAATGTATGGAAGATGAAATAATAATGAATTCCTTGTAAGCCTGCTTTGCAAAAGAGTCCATGTAAACAGACTGTGCCTGGAACACATAAATATTCAAGAACTAGTAGGAGACAGCTGATGCAAAGCCGTTTCGGGAGGAATAAGGACACACTGGGGAAGTTCCAACGGGCTCAGTGTTGAGAGCGGGAAGGAGCCTGGCCTGGCTCCCTGACAACTCAGGGAGAAGCACACGACCAGGTCAAGGGAGATTAAAGGGCACACCAGAGCCAAAAGCAGGCTTTGTTTATTACAGTGGTTGGTGGATAGTAGCCAAGACAAACCTAATATATCTGAGTAGAAACGTGTATTATAAGGTTCACAAATCCCTCACAACATGCCAGAACAGAACGTCTCTGGGTCATCTTTTCTCCCTCTTCATTACTCCTCTGCTTCCACTCTCTCAGCCCAGCACGTTCAGGTGCTCTCCTGCCAGCTCTCACTCCTCCTTTGGTTTCCTCTAATCAGATGGACTTGAGTCAGATGCCCCTTCCCCTCCAATCAGCGTCACATAGAAAACGGCTTCCAGGTGTCAACTGTGACAGACAAGGGGGGAGTTAGGCGATTCATTGTGAACTTTGACATCTCACTACTTCAGAGACTCCCACTCTGTGTCTGAATTTTACCCACCACTGTTGTAAACACTATCATGATTCCTCTGGATTTGAAAAAGCTGCAAAAGTAATATTAGCCTAATCTTTGTTTTCGTGTTTTTCATTTCACGTAACTGAATGATGCAGATTGAGTATACCTTGTAGACAACATCTTTGCTTTTATGTCTACCTTCTGTCACTGGGTCTTTGCTTATTTTAAAGATTTGTTTACTTTTATTGGAAAGTCAGATTTACAGAGAGAAGGAGAGACAAAGAGAAAGATCTTCCATGTGCTAGTTCACTTTCCAAGTGGCCGCAATGGCTGTAGCTAAGCCAATCCAAAGCCAAGAGCTTCTTCCAGTTCTCCCACATGGGTACTGGGTCCCAAGGATTTAGAGAATCCTCTCTTGCATTCCCAGACCATAGCAGAGAGCTAGATCTGAAGTGGTTTGGCACATAAACCAGCACCTATAAGGGATGCTGGCACTTGCAGGTGGAAGATTAGCTAGTTAAGCCACCACTCTGACTCCGGGGTCATGTTCTTCTTTATTTAAAAAAAAAAAAGATTGTCTTATTTGCCTTTACATCTCTAATAGTATAAAGCAGCTGTTTGTTAAATGATTGAGTGAAGTAGGAAAGTGAGGAAGATAATCTTCCTTAAAGTTTTTCTTAGCATCAGTTTTGGAGAGACACAGCCACTTGAAGAAGAAAATCCCTGATACGTACGCTCTAATTTGTGCTCTAGTTTAATCAAGTTCATTGTTCAGGCTGGCACTATGGTGTAGTGGGCTAGTCCCCCACCTATGGCACTGGCATACAGATGGGCACCTGTTCAAGCCCCAGCTGCTCCACTCCACTTCCTATCCAATTTCCTGCTCATGTGCCTTGTGAAACAGCAAAGCATGGTCCTAGTCCTTGGGCCCTGCACCCACGTGGCAGACCTGGAAGAAGCTCCTGTTTCCAGCTTCAGCCCGGCCCAGCCCCAGCCTTTGCAGTCATTTGAGCAGTGAACCAGCAGACAGAATATGACACTCACTCTCTCTCCCTCTCTCTCTCTCTCACTCTCTACAACTGTGCCTCTTATATAAAAATAAACAAATATTTAAAATAATTTTAAAAATAAAGCTCATTCGTCGAGAATTTTTGGGAAAATTTCCATTCATATACTCATTGTAATATTTAACCATGAGCAATAGTCGATGACTCAGAATAGGATTGCATTGTACTGGCAAACTGCTTTAATGTGGTTTTTAAATTGATTTTATTTATTTGAAAGGAAGAGATGGAGAGAAAGGGAGACAGATGGAGACAGAAGGAAATCTGTCTGCTCACTCCCCAGACACCTGCAATAACTGGGGTTGGGCCAGCCTACAGCTTTGGCTTTCCATCCAGGTCTCCCCCATGGGTGGCAGGAACCAAGTTACTTGCCTATCACCTGCTGCCTTTCAGATCATACATCAGCATGAAGCTAGAATCAAAGTCAGAACTCACACTTCAGCACTCCCATGTGGGACTTGGGTATCCCAGGGTCTTGGATGCTGCACCAAATGCCTGCCCCTAAGATGTTCTCAATTCACCTCTGATTCTGAAAGACCCCACAGGATCTGGTGAGGACTCAAAGTCATGTATTATAAAGAGTCTACTTGGTTAAACACTGTGGGGAAGAAACAGCTGTTTGAGATTGTTTCATTTTGGTTTTTTTTAGTGTGGACTCTGGGGAGAAAAAAGGTGGGGGCATTTCCCAGGTCTTTACATTATAAATTCTATTCCACTGATGTTAAGAAAGATAATAGTAGATCACTGCCCAAATTTCTAATCTCCAAGCCCAAATCATCCCTGTCTTGTCCACCCAGGGACTGACCCCCAGCCTCTGCTTCCACAAAGCATTGTAGTTGTCACCTCTGCACTCCACTCGCTGCAGCTCTTTGGGTCTGTGTTCTACAGGTAAACTCTGCAATTCTTGCCATCCTATCCCCTTTCCATAAATCTTTCTCACACTTCACCAAAAGGATGAAGCACTTCACTAGCGCAGCCAAGCTATGTTCAAACACTGAAGACCTAGGTGGCTATTTCACAGCCTTAAGTTTTAATACTTGAAGCTTTCATACAAAAAGGAGAAAACAAGAATTTTCTGTGAAAAGGAATAAGGAAATGATGAAATAGACAGGGGCATGTGGATGGAATACTAAGTAGACATTCAAACAGACAGTAACTGTAATCCCAAAGACAGCACACAGTGGCCATATCCTTCCTACAGTCCATGGTCAGGAGAGGAGGGTGTTTACCTTCAATGCCTTGAACATGACTTACATCCCAGCCAGTGATGTGATTCACAAAGGAGAAGGAAAACGTTTTAGCAATGCTGGGCAAATGTGGCTGTGACATCTACCCACATATCCACCCCCACACGATGACTCCAAAGCCATGGTGATAAAGCGCAGAGCCCTCACCAGAAGGTAGAATCCTCCCGCAGCCAAGCACTACTGCTCTTTTCCTACTTCACCAGGATACCTGCACCCCAGTAAAATGTTAGCACAAGGTCAGTGCTGCCCCTCCTGCCTCCTCAGAGTTGCCTTTCCCACAAACAACAGCAAAGAAAAAGTTTTCTTGAGGACCCTGCTCTGGCCAATGTGTCCACCTGGAGCTCCCAGTGCCACACCCTAACCCTGAGGGAAACCTGAGCAGGCACAAGCTCAGAGGCACAGCAGTCTCTGTCCAGCAGTCCTCTCCTGACTCCTGGGCCCAGCCTTCTGATAGCTGTCCAGGCCCTTGCACCCTTCTGCCCAACTCCTCTCAGTCCCTTCCAAAACCAGGCTGCTCCTGTCACGAGGCACCCACCACAGTGAAGAAAATTAGTTTCAGCTTCAGGCATTTTGCGAGTGTATTTTTAGAGTACAAAACTGGGAACTACAACCACAAAGACACAGCCAAGCCCGCGTGGATGCAATGCCTGCCTGCCTGGCTTTTGGTTATTGGGGAATAATTCTTGTTGGTGATTGGCCTCAGAGAGGAACTTGCCAGCTAATCTACCAGGAAACATCTCAGACTTCCAAACAGCACAGCTGTCTCTCTGCTGAGTGGCAAGAAGCCCCATTCACCAAGGATGGCCCCCTCAGGCCTCCATGTCTACGGCTGGTGAGTGAGTGGGGAGTGCTGAAGATGTAAGCCATGTCACCAGGAGTCTGTCTGATCACCGCACTGAACCCACACAGCCTTCCCTTCATGATGATGATACCAAGTGATTCCAGCTTCCAGGGTTTGTAGCAGTCGCAAAGCATCCTTAGGATACAGATTAAATAAACTAAAAAAATCCATGCCTGAGAAATTAGAATCAATGGCAAGAAATGATTGTTTGGTTTTTTTTTTTTTTTTGAGAAAAAATCAGACTATTGATAAGCTGTTTACACAAGTAGACAGAAACAAAACAAGCTCACAAGAACTCAATTACTGGCATTCCAGTATGGTATAATCAAATTTATTAAAATAAATGTAGTCATTCCTTACTGCCTTTCTTCTCGCTTTTTTCTTCCCCCACCACACTTTCTATATTTCGTCGTTTAGTATCCAATGATGCAATCTGAATGGTACCTCTTGTTCTTTCCTGGCCCAGTTAACTCAAAGGAAGGCAAGATTACTTGCCATTAGGTCGTGCTGTCTTCTGCCCACCCATCAGGGTGTGAGGGGGCAGACCATTTTAGAGAAAAGGTATGCAGGGACAGAAATGTACTGGTTGGTGGAAGCAATGGGCAGTTCTCTCGAAGGCAAACTCCTGACAAATAAAACTAACTTGGTTCATGTTAGCAAAACGAACCATATAGCCAACTCGTATTTGAACAGCTTTCATTTAAAGTAGTAGTTTTACAAAGAAATAAAAATAACAGTATTTTCACTATTTGGGCACACATTTGGATTGTCACTTTGAATAAATATCTACAACAAATATCTACATAAATAACATACAAATGATACTGGCAATTGATTAAGACAAGGAAGAAATATTAGCAACAAGTAGGTTTCTCTGATTTTACATTTTCATTTTCAAAGAAATTCATTGTCCTCTGCATTGCACAAATTATTATTCTTCAGGAAAGAGCCAAGCTTAACAAATATTTTCATATACACTCATTGCTTGCCCACTTTGTGCAGAGCACCTAAGACTGGGTGATTTATAAAGATTGCACACTCAGGGCAGAGTTAAGGAGGCTGCAAAGTCAAGGTCAAGAGAACTACATATGGCAGGTGTCTTCTTGCTTTGTCATCCCCTGGCAGAAGGAGTGAGAGAACACGCACGGGAAACAAGGAAGAGAGCCAAACTCATGCTTTTGTCAGGATGCCATGCCCAGGATAACCAACCTGCTCCTGATACGATGGCATTCATAGACCAGTGAGGAACAAGCCCTCAGAACCCATGAACCATGTTCAGTGAGGATTCAGTTTACAATGCAGGAAATTTCCAGAGACACGTTCAACCTGCAAGCATCCAGAATCCGTTTTCTGCACTTGAAGCTGACAGGGCCCTCTGAGTCAGTGCGTCTCCTCGGAAGCATCTCACTGCTCAGTGAAAAGGATTTCTAGGAAGTCACCTCATTTTCAGAAAGGTTGCAAGCCTGTTCTGAGAGGCAGCGCCCATTTCGTGCTAGACACATATTACACTCACTTCTGATACACAATCTCCTCAATCTTTTAATAAAATTTTATCTATATCCCTGGTTTCGGAAGCAGAGATTTGATCCTCTGAGTTACAGAAGAAGGATGAGTTCTGACAGTGTTCCATCAGATAAAGTCCTAGTACTAAACCACATGGTTCAGGCATACATTCTATCTTGTTTCTTTTCACTTTGTTTTTAATAAGTTGCTATAGCATCTGGATACAAGTGTGATGTGGAATGAATTAGATCCTCTCAAATTTTATTTGCTGAATCCATAATCCCTGGTAGCTCAGAATGTAAGTGTATTTGGAAACATGGCCTTAAAATGTGACTATATTAAAATGCAGACATTAGATTGATTCAGTCTGATTTAAATCTTTACAGGTATTTAAACATCCAAGGAAACACCAGATACACACACACACACACACACACACACGTACACACACATGAGAAACATGTAAGGACACACGGAGGGAAAGGCCAGCCTCACTGAAACCTTTGTTTTGGACTTTCATCCTCTGAATCTGTGAGAAAATTAATATCTCATTAAACTCCCCAACTGTGGCACTTCTTTATACCAGTCTTAGCAAACTATTTCAACTGTGTGCGTATTTTGTTCATCAAACAAGTATAAATATATTGACACAACTTAACAGATATGTATTCACTGCCACAAATACTGTGTGGAACATTCCACAAAATGTGTGGCATGAGATCAAGAGTCAAGCAATAAATCAGAGCTTCCACTAGCCACATAAATATGAAGCCACCGTGTGAGGCCCGAGCCACATAACTAAAACACAGAGGTCACTAAGGAACTATCCCACCTTTCAGGGGCTTACCGTCCAACAAAGCAGTCAAAGTTCGCATCGTAAGTTCTAAAGAGGGCTATGGACAAGATGCACGGTGACTCCTGTGAGAAGATGGGTATTGCTACTGGACTGGAAACACAGTGAGAAGAGGCCACACAAGGCGACAAAAAATGAAAAGTTCAAGGACAGAGGGGAGAAAAGCAACTTCCTTTTCTAAAAAAATAAAATAAACTTTAATTTTAAAATGTATTTATTTAAAAAGTAGAGTTACAGAGAGAAAGAAGAGACAGATCTTCTATCAACTGGTTCACAGACCAAATGGCCACAATGGCCAGGGCTGGGCCAGGCTCAAGTCAGAGCCTGGAATTCCTTCCAGGTCTTGAAGCAAGGGACCCAAGAACTCTAGTCACCCTCCGTTCCTTTCTCAGACACATCAGCAGCAGTAGAGCAGCTGGAACTCAAATCAACACTCACATGGGATGTCAACATCATACTCATTGGCTAAATCCACTGCACCATAACACCAGCTCCAATAACTTTATTTGTAACATATGTAATGACTTGATTAAGACTCTGAAATAGCAAGTAAGCTCTTATTTGCATCTCAGAAATGGTAGCTGCATGTCAGCTACAATAAATGAAAATGAGACAGGCACTTGATAACAGCTAAATCAGAAGCACTAAATATCTACAAGGAGCAGTTCCCCCTTATGGCTCTCTTTAGACCCCATTTGTTCTGTTGGCTCATGACCTTAATCCTCCCTTAAATGAAGTGTTTGTCAAGGGCACAAAGTCAAGAAATTCTCAAGAGACATTTCTCAGGGGGTCAAAACCTAGCCATTTTATAAGAGTTGTGATTTTTCATTTACTCCCAAACTATGTGCTTCATGATAAGTGAAGTATAGTTCCGTATTCAATCAAATATCAATCCAAGTCTATAAGCTAGTTCATGAATTCATAAGAAGAAACATGTAAAGAAAACATCAGTAATCCATTCAGTCACTCTCAAGTCCCCCATAGTTCCTACTCCACAGGGAGGAAGGGTTGCTCTGTTCGGATAGGAGTCAAGCCTGGTTCTCAAACTCCAAGACAATGATGATTCTGCCTCCGCCACATCTCCTATCTGCAGAACAAGGTATTTGCTTTATCCAAAAGAACAGACCATCTGCAACCCAGGCACTTATTTCAAAATTCAGTCACAAATTGGCTGTCATCCTACACTTGCCGAAAGCTTGAGGCAAATTGTATTTGAAAGAAATTCTACTGAACATGTTAACTATCTGAGCTCTAAGCCTGAAGTCACTTAAAGTTATTAGGAAAAAAATCCTTCACATGTCACTCATTTCTTTGCAGAAGTGATCCAAGGCCACAGTTTAATATTTTATTTTGGGGCAAAAAAAGAATCACAACTTTTAATACAATGAGTATTTCACTAAACTATGGCTTGAATAGAATGTCCTTTTGTTATTCAACAGCCATTACAGGTAATTTTGCATTATCTGCACAACCAATTCTTACCATTTTGTGCAAAAAAAAAAGGCAAGATTGTCTTTTTTTGTTGTTACCAGAATGTTGTTCATTCTCTTAAAATGGGAGTCTTCCTAGGTCAGTTCTTGTCTCTTCTCCCATGGCCCCTTCTGCCCTCAGTGGCTTCATCAGGTTGCCAGTTTCAGCCATCATGAACCCCAAATCTCAACCACAACCAGCCCCAACTTTAGGACTGGTAACACGTAATGGAGTTTCCTAAATTACGGCAATGTTCTAGTATATACTATCCAATACAGTAACCACTAGAAGCACGTGACTGCTGAGCACATAATCAATTTTAACTTACTTTCTAAAAGATGTATTTATTTAAAAGACAGAGTGACAGAGAGAGAAACAGAGAAAGATAAGTGCATCCTTTGGCTCAACTCTTAAATGCCTGCAGCACACAGGGCTGGGCCAGGTTGAAGTGAGGTGACGATGCAGATCTCCCACGTGGATGGCAGTTCTACAACGACTTGGATCAGAATCTGCCGCCTCCAAGCTGCAGGAAACCGGATGGAAGCAGAAGCAGGATGCCTGCTCCAAGAAACTGAATGCATGAAGCAGGCGTCCTAAATGATAGCTTAGCTTGCTGTGCCACATGAAGCCATTCTACAACCGGCAACTTTAGATAGTGGCCACATTTCACAACACAACTGTGACTGTTCATTTGTGGCTACCTGATGAGACACTTGACCCCATCCTCAACAGCACTCCAAAACTAATTTGCCCAATACTAAATACTCATTGCTGACAAACAGGAAAAAAAAATCCTCCTGCCTTTGGTGTGCTTGTCCGTATCGGTTGCACCACCTTGCTCTTGCTCATCCAAGACTTCCAGCCGTTTGTTTTTGATGTCCACCTTTTGAACACACTGTATGCTTACTGTGCAGTCATACCTCTGATCAAAGGAGACAAAAATAACACACAATAAATTCATAGGCTCTTAATTAATGTTTTCATTATTTTCTTGCCTGCTAGAAACTTCAGACAATATTTAATACTGTATTCACACAAGGTGGACTTTGATCAGAGTAGGCGTTTCAGAAGAGCAAACTAAGGTGTACAGAAGGAAGAGAATTGGCTGAGATTTGGCAGTAGAAATAACAGAGGTTAGCTTACTCGGCATAGGGGAAATTTTGTTAAGCCATTAGTTGTAGAAAGAGCAAAGGGAAAAGAGGAAGGACAAAGAAGAAGGAGAAAATGCAAGTAGATTGCTTTTGGTTTTTAAGATGAGGAAGGACTTCCTGGAGTTTAACAAGTTCTGCTCTCAGTGGAGCTAAGTTTGCACTGACCACCTGCCTCCCTCCTCCTATGCTCCCCCAACCCGTTTCCTACGCACCCCCCACCCACCCCTGCTGCTCTGGGGTAGGCACCTGCATTGTAGTCTAACTCCTGTGTAATGAGGGAAAAAAGATAGGCAGTTGAAAGAAGAACAACAGTCCACAATAGCATTATCCGACAAAAATGTAATGTAAGTCACAAACTACTTTTACATTGTCTAGAAGACTTTTCCATTAATTTATCTGAGAGAGGGAAGAGGAAAGGAGGGAAGAGGAAAAGAGGAAGAATGAAAGAGGGGCAGAGGAGAGGAATCACCAGACCTCCCATCTCTCGGTTTATTCCCAAAATGCCTGCAATAGCTCCCAGGCCAAAGATGGGAACTAAATACCCAATCCAGGTCTCCCGCACAAGTGGCAAGGGACCAATCACCTGAACATCGCCCACTGCCTCTCAGTGCGAGCATCAGCAGAAAGCTGGAGTGGAGAGTGCAGCTGGGACTCACACTCCAGATGCTCTAGTAGGAAGTGCTGATGTCACACTTCACAGCTTATTCAAATGTGACACCAAATACCAGTTTCTAGAATATTTTTTAAGTATTTTAAACTTTTTAAAAAAGAAGTCTTAATACTATATTTGATCAGTATTATTTCATTCAATATATCTCAAATATGTTCATTTCAATATGTCATAATTTTAATTACAGAATATACTTTCATTTTGTTTGGAAATCCCGTGTGTCTTTATACTACCTCTCAGTTGGGACACTAAGCTTCCATTGGAATATTTAATCTGTGTCTTGGATTCATAAAATTAAGCAGTTAAAAAAACAAAAAAGCTTCATGTAAATATAAATCAAACAATCTTAAGGCTTCTGAAACTGACTACTTTAAATCAATGTCTAAATTCATTATAAACAAAAATGTAATTCCTCAGTCCCACTGGACACATTTCAAGTGTCCAGTGCATACAGTCAGTGCCTACCAAATCAGGCAGCACATGCTGAGAGCTTGCTCTACTTCAAGAAAAAGCCTTGGGAAAGACTTCCGGCAAAAAGTGGTGCTATGGACAAAGTCTACACACCAAAGGAGAGAATTTTCATATAACAAGGTTGGTTCCAGGATATACATCTGAGAGAGTCCTCCTGTATTTCCTCACCAGTTGAGTCTTTCAGGAGAAAAACCAGTGGCAACAGACTTACCTTGTCTTATTGTTCTCTACCTGCTGGCCTCATTGCCTACAGAGGACACTGACATGGGAAACAGAAACAAGCCCCAAAGCTTCCCACATAATAGCCATACAAGAAGTAATCATATTGCAAATGTGCTATGCATATTTCTTAGCAACTATTTTAATATCTATTTATTGATTTATTTGAAACATAGAGCTATAGACAGAATGGGAAAGACAGAGGGAGATCTTCCATCTTCTGGTTCATTCCTCAAATGTCCCCACAGCCAGGGCTGGGCCAGGTTCAAGCCAGGAGCCAGAAGTCCTATCTCAGTCTTCCACAACACCAATACAGCACCATCTCCTAAGCAAATATTTTTAACTATTCACTATGTATCCATCATTCTATTGGGTGGTAAATATATAAAAATAATAAACATGAAGACTAATGAAAAGGTTACATTTCTATATGATACACTCTATTTCACAAAAAGCTACAAAATTTAAGGAATCTGCTTGACTGTTTCATACAACTTCCTTCGAAACCACCAGATTCCATCTAACTCTTAAAATCTTTTATAAAGCCTCAATCAATAAAAATAAACATTCCTCCTACCAAAATAATATGCTAGGAGGGATTTTACTCATCTGATTTTATTCATCTAAGCTCTCTTTCCAAGTTTATATGGGATTTTCCTACAATCCCTTACTTCACCCAGGGTTGTTTTTTTTTTCCTATTTTGAGACTTTTCAGATGAAGTTAATCACGGGCACACTTCCAAAATATATAAGAATTCAAGAAAGGAGTTGATTGCTTAATTCTTGCCTCTGACTCCGTGCTCGTGTTAATTAGCCAGAGTCCTCATTGAGCTCCTGAGAGCCCCATGATCCACTGATTGGCAATGACAAGGCCATCTGGCCTCCGCGCAGCACGTTGGCAAAAGTCTCTCTGGGTATAAAAATCAGGAATGCCTGTAATTTCAAATGAGTCAAGTGCTGCCACTGGGTTTGAAGGAAATGAGTTTTGACTACAATATGAGTCATGTCCCGGAGGAAGTTAGGTCTGTGCACACTAGTGCCATGATCTGAACCGCCAGTTTTGCTCTCTATATGAATAACCCACTTACCCTTTAGCAATCCTTCTCCACAACTCCCCTTCACATTGTGTTTGTCCCTCTAGCAATTACTACACCTAAACCAACAAATCAATTTCAAGCTTGTAATTTGGGGTTGATTGTAGAATACTGATTCACTAAAGGATGCCAGCATGGAAACAACAAAAAAAGTTGAGACAGGGATGTAGCTCGGGTGTCAGGATGTCAATTGTGGATAAAGCCAAGGTGAGCAGGTGGGCACTATCCAGCACTCTCCTCATCTTTACAACCTGACCCGGGAAGTGAAAAAGAAAGAAATGAAACACAAGGGTGGCAGACCTTCCAATGGGGCGAGGCTGGTCAAGTGCCCACTGGCATATCTTGATACAACTGGCACACACCCATTGAAATTTCAAAGATAGCAACACAGGAATTTCCACCCAGTGTTTCCAGGGTACTTTTATTCCAGGAAAACCAAATACCAACATAATCCTCAGCCAACAGAACATGCATCCAGTTTGAGGAGCCAGAATGATGCATAGGACCTCTGAGTCCAGGACCACCCATCTGTTCAACCTCATCTATTACCTAAGCCACAGCTAGACCAAAGACTGACAACAGTAACAGACAAACTAACAATTGGACTTCCCTAGTGTACACTCCATTTTGATAATGAAGCCTCATATTTCTTTGGGACCTCAAGAATGAGATTGTTCAATGTAGGCAGACTAGGTGAATATTGTGTTTGATCCAAAAACGTATGCATTGGTTTGCATCAACTCTCCCTTTGGGGCAATTGTCTTCCATGTATATTCAGTTTGAGTCCCCAAGTTTTGACATTTCCAGTGAGGAACATAGACCTCATATAATATTCACTGCAGGTTTTCATTTCTGGGTCTTCCAATTTCCTTTAAGTACACGAGCTTCTCTATGCTGAACTGTTTGGCTGAGTGCTTCTGTGACGTTAGCATGCTAATTTGGATTCGGACTTTTCCAGAAAGTTAACAGATTGGAGAGATCTGAGAAGAATGTAATAGTCACAGATGCTTCCATTTCTGGCACTTGGTGAACTGAACAGTCTTGGAGGAGCTAGCACAGGCACTAAGTACCCGGGTAGGTGAGAACCCAAGCACAAGGTTCATCATTCTGATGGGAAGAACTCTACACCTGATATTGCAACAAGCTAGAAGTCTCCCAAGGAACTAGGACTAAAATTCACCTTGGCAGCTACATTTATGCTCTTGGTTATGAAAGTGTCCTAAGTTCACCTGACATGTATCTGACAAGATTCTATGAAAATTCAGATCTTCCAACACCGAACATATTGTGTGTGATATCTTACCTTCAGGTTGGCAAGCTTGTATTCTCTATAGAAATTCCTCTAGGTGTGCCAGTTCCCACACTGAATATTAAGTTTCTTTCTCAGGTCTAACTGTTCTCAAGAAGAAAATAAAGAACTGGTCAGATTGTATGGCTTCCTTCCTCAAGAGCTCAAAACTCTGAATAAATTTTCAACGTCGCTAAAAGAGAGAGTGAGGGCAGGGAGAGGGAGAGAGGAGAAGAGGGCAAGGACGTGAGAGAGACAGAATGAAAATTGCTCTTTGGAGAGAAACATGAATTATTTTAACTTTCTTTTTTTAAGATATTTTTATTGGAAAAGCAGATATACAGAGAGAAGGAGATTCAGAAAGATCTTTCATCCACTGATTCACTCCCTAAGTGGCCGCAATGACCAGAACTGAGCCAAACCAAAGCCAGGAGCCAGGAACTTCTTCCAGGTCTCCAACATGGGTGTAGGGTCCCAAGGCCCTGGACCATCCTCAACTGTCTTTCCAGGCCACAGGCAGGGAGCTAAACAGGAAACGGAGCAGCCGTAAGTAGAACATGTGTCTATATGGGATCCTGGCACGTGCAAAATGAGGACTTTAACCACTAGGCTACTGCGCAGGCCCTAATTTTTTTAACTTTCTTATGTGCCATTTCACAAAGTATCCATTCAAGGCATTAATTGGCTATCTAATCAGGCTGATTTAATGACCCTGTAAACAGTAACTCTTTTATTTACAACTTATTAATTACATCCACCAGATCAGCCTGCTGTTCTTTATAGTTATGATCACAAGAAATAGGAGGTCATCTCCACAAATATGCAGACTAAGAAACTGCTGACCCGTTGGTCTCACCAGCCAAACTGCATGCAGTTCACTCTTCCTACAAGAAAGACGATTGCCATAAACTCATTCAGAAGACACAGATTTATTGGGGGGTCTACCGTACCTTCTCTAGGAGTCCCTGGGGAATGTGGACATAACCCCACATGGCCTTTAGCTTTGTTCTTTGCCTACAAAAACTAAAATGACAACAGAACTGCATCCCAAAGAATAGGCTGTAGTATAAGGAAAAAGGAGATTTTCACAAAGTGTGCAGATAATGAAACACCATCGGGAATTGATGAGATTTGATTTGGCCATCCACCTGGCACGGCATGGCTTTTCCTTTGCATCCCCCACAGTTCAGCATCTTCTTCCCTCTGCTGTTAACGCCTCCTCGCAGAGGCTTTTCTTAACTGACTTCTTTAATGTACACCTTTATTGATTCCCATTTTATTTTTATAACACAAATAATTAACTCTCTGACACTAATGTCTTTTTGTCTCCTTCATTTAAATGTCCATTTCTTTAAAAAAAAAGAAAAAAAAGATTGTTTGAAAGGCAGACTTAGGGCCCGGTGGCGTGGCCTAGCGGCTAAAGTCCTCGCCTTGAACGCCCCGGGATCCCATATGAGCACCGGTTCTATTCCCGGCAGCTCCAGTTCCCATCCAGCTCCCTGCTTGTGGCCTGGGAAAGCAGTCGAGGACGGCCCAAATCCTTGGGACCCTGCACCCACATGGGAGACCCGGAAGACGTTCCAGTTTCCTGGCATCAGATCGGTGTGCACGTGCCCGTTGCGGCTCACTTGGGGAGTGAAACATCGGATGGAAGATCTTCCTATCTGTCTCTCCTCCTCTCTGTATATCTGACTTTGTAATAAAATAAATAAATCTTTAAAAAAAAAAGTTTAACCCACTGTGCCACAATGCTGGCCCTTGAATGTCAGTTTCAGAAACATGTCATTCACTGATGCTTCTAGGTAACCTAAAACAAAGCATGGCGTATAGTAGAGTAAGTAAATGTTTCTTGGGTTAATAGCTTTACTAACATAACATGTGTTATTAATCCACCAACCAATAAGTACAGCTTGAATGCTTTCAGTGTGTTGTATGTTAACTTAGGGCCTAAGTACTGCAGAGTGACTTTTTGGTTATTTTGTCTTTTTTAACATAAAACATTCACTCTCTAGAAGTTCATCATCTACTTGGAGACTGTCAAAGTCGTTGGGAAGGCCAAAGAAATTAAGAGGGCAACATATTGGTAAAGATTATTGGCTACACTACCCTGATAATGAATTTGTATGTTTCCCTGCATTTATGCATCAATTACTCATTCAACATCCTCTATGAGTCAAGTACTGTGATAGCCTGGAGGCATGGGGGTGAATAATATAGATATGATGCCTACTTTCCTGGCAATTACAAAAGAAAGATGTAACGAGGTGGCAATCAGACGACGAATCAATGAACGAAGTAATTACAGAACGACCCTGAGGAAATCGACAAGATCCGCCGCAGAGAACAGTAGCACGCCAGTTATGCACAAGCTCCAGATAAACACCAGCAGGATGAACTTCAGGAGCTCTGCCTCGTCTCCCCCTCAGCCTCCTACTGCCTTCAGTTCAGACACAAGCCAGAAGGCAAGGCAGCCAGGACGATACACCCAGAACTATGAGTGCACCACGTGGTGGGGAGAGGGTCTGGAGGTACCAGCATGCTTGCATGTGAGCACGTGTGTCTGAGTGTGTGTTTACTTAAAGCAGCCCCAATATGCCTGAAAGAGCCTGAAGACTTCTTCAACCTTTCCTGGTTGGTGTTATATCCATTATATAGTCAATTTTTTTCTTGTCTTTCCGCAGGACAATCTATGCGTAGAACTCTTGTGTCGAAAACAATCACAAACCTGGGGCCAGCATTGTGGCATAGTGGGTGAATCCTCCTCTGGTGATGTCTACAATCCACATGGGTGCTGGTTTGAGTCCTAGTTCCCCCGTTTCCCATTCAGCTCCCTGCTAATGGCCTGAGAAGGTAGTGGAGGGTGCTCCAGGCCTTGAGCAACTGCACCCATGCAGGAGGTACAGCGGAAGCTCCCGGCTCCTGCCATTGGGCCAGCCTGACCCTGGCCATTGTGGACGTTTGGGGAGTGAACCAGCACGTGAGCTTCTCTTTCACTCTGCTTCCCCCCTTTCTGTAACTGTGATTTCAACAGAATAATCTTAAAAAAAAAAAACACAAATTTAATACCCCATAAATTTTCACTCACTAGGTGCCTCTAAAAATATTGTTTCATTTCCCCCTTATCTTTCTGAATAGGTACAATAAAACAGCATTTGAAAAGAAGAAAATGAGCATGAAGAGTTGGTGCCACTGCTTAGCGGGCTAAGCCTCCACTTGTGGTGCCAGAATCTCACACGGGCATTGAGTCCGGTTCCAGGGGCTCCACTTCCTAACCAGCTCCCTGTTAATGGCCAAGGAAGGCAGCAGAGGAGGGCCCAAGATCCTGGTTCCAGGCTTCGGACTAACTCAGCTCCAGCCATCACAGCTATTTGTGGATTTAGCCAACAAATGGAACTCTCTCTCTCTTTCTCTCTTTCTATCTCTACTTTTTCTCTATGTAATACTGCCTTTCAAGTAAAAATAAATATTTTTTGAAGTCAGAATATCATGTACTGACTCATTTGCGAATCATTTGACATGCATACCAGAGCTAGCGGCAATTGCTCCAGAAGGCGACAGAAGCAATTGATACTAAGAGGAAGGAACAGGAAACCTCCTGGCTAACGGGTTTAGATAAAGCACCTGCTAGAGGATTAGAAGACTGTCCCTTGCTGTTGAGATGTAAATGGCTCAAGCCCCTCCTCCTTGGATGCTTGCCTGACAACCTTCTTTTAAAAGTTTGATGCTGATAATAAACTTTGGCTAGTGACCATCAGTCAGCAGTCCACGCGTGTTATTATCAGCTCCCTGCACCAAGTCCATCACTGCAGGACAGTGAACAACATATTTTATACTAATTAGTAGGATGAGAGTTCATTTGAAAGAAAAATAACTGTTTCAAATATGATTGGTATGTCAGGATCAGCCAGATTTAATTTTTAAAGACATGTAAAACAATCAAGTAATTAATTAATTTGAGAGTCATAAAGACAAAGAAACTGGCAGAAAGACAGAAATAGAGCTCCTTCCACTAGTTCTCCCCAAAATGCCCCCAACAGTCGGGGTGGGACAAACCCAGAAGTCAGGCACTCAAACCAGTCCTCTTGTGTGGGTGGACTTGGACTGTCACCACTGCCTCCCAGGGCTGGCATCCAGAGGAGCCAGGGCCACCAACAACTTCAGTGTGGGACAAGGTACCCAAACCAGATCTAACAGCAAGGCCAAATGCTAGCGGCTCAGGAAGGTGTGCACTCTAAAACCACCATCGTGTGGCTGGTTTTGTGACACAGCAAGTCATACCACCACTAGAGATGCCCATGGCCCACACCAGAGCTCCAGTTTGAATCCCAATGCTTCAACTTCCACTCCAGTTTACTGCGAATGCATCTGAAAAAGGCAGCAAATAGTTCAAGAGCTTGAGATCTTGCCACAAGTGGAGATGATCCAGAAGGAATTTTAGACTCTTGGTTCCAGCTTGGTCCAGCCCAAGCTGTTGTGGGTGTTGGGGAAATGAATCAATTGAGGATACCTACTCCCCACCCTGGCCTAACTTCTCTCTCTCCCTGCCCCCATTTCTGCTACACATGAATATTAATGGTCATGTATTACTTCTAGAAATATAAAGGAAAAATCTGTTAATACATAGAGTTGCCTTGGAAGGGGATTCACAGGGAGTAAGGGAATATTCATCTTCTACATCCTTCCAGACTGTTCAAATTTATCACAGATTCAAACATTATCACTTAATTACACTAGAATCTCCAAGGAAGCAAAGGCCAAGTTGTTAACCCAATAACTGAGCACAAAGGAGCATTTCTGGCAATCCCTAATGTGTCTGGAATTTCCTCCAATGTTATTAGTTTTAAACTTGTTGACTTTATATTAAGTTGCTAATGTTTTAACTGCTATTAGCGCGCGCTCTCTCTCTCTCTCTCTCTCTCTCTCTCTCACACACACACACATATACACACACACAACACAGACACACATCAAAATCAGCAGCCACAAAATACCATTGATGTCTTTGGAAAAACAAAACACACAAAAAAATAAAATAGACATATATTGTCCCATCATAGGCTAGCAAACCTGTTGCCATTTTTAATAACCAACAGATAAGCAACACTTCATTGGTGAAGACTGATAAAACTATAACCTAATGGTCAACTCGAAAAGAAGAACTATTAAAGTGTTAGCTGGATATTTCCAATTCTCCAGTTATGTTAATTCCAGTGTTCATTGTTCATTCCAACAAGCAGTCTACACTCTAGCAAGCAAATAATTTTTTCATATGAGGTGTAAGTTTCTGCAGAAGCACAAACAGTACCTGGAATAGGCTCAACAACAGATCTTAGCTCCTCTCCTTTAACCAGCCGTGTCCTGAGAGAGAACATTGTGGAAGACCTTGACTGCCAAAAATGAGGGTATTTTCACTTAACTATGCATAAAAGCAGTGTACCATGACTTACACAATATCAAGTCTAAATTCCAAATGGGTTTGAAGCCCATTTTATAATTGGGGAAAACCAACTCATAGGGATTAGGCAATGACCACAAGGCAACATGTTAGACACAAAAATACACATTGAATTCTCAGTACTTAGTAATTGGGAACAGTTCAATAATTCAGCACTTGTAGACTGAATGAAGAAGTCAATGAAGTCGTGCAGAACATGACAAAAATTAACATTGTGTTTTACAACATCTTGGGTCACCAGCACCAACATCCTGGATGTTGAAATCACGATAACCTCACACATTATCCTCCCTACAGAATTCCTCCAGCAAGATGACTTTGCTCCCCACATCCTGTCCCCAGAGCTTCACCTTCCATCAGCCTGCGGAAGCACCTGCCATTCAGCATGGAATTGCACAATAGGATTCCCAGCTTTGCTCAGACTTTAGGGATTCAGGGAGAGACGCATCCGAAAGACCAGGGTGGACAAGGTTGGCCTTTCCACCACCCACTCACCCTTTCTCCACGCATACCTTCAAAAACATAAAAAGTAAGCATGTGTCAATACTAGAAGTTCCAAGCTGAATCCACATGATAGATGCATTTTCTTTGGCTTATAGAGATTACAAGGGAAAAAAAAGAGTGGGTGTTGGGCACAGCTATTAAGATATTTCTTAAGATGCCTACACCCCATAGCAGAACGCGTGATCTTCAGCTCTGCCTCCACTCTTGATCACAGCTTTCTGCAGACATGCAGCAGGAGAGGCACAAGGTCATGGCTGCAGTGGCTGAGTCCTGTCACCCACCAGGGAGACCCAGACTGAGTTTCAGGCTCCTGGTGTCAGCCCAATGCTGCCCAAATGCTGCTAGCATTGAATAAAGGAACCACCCTAGGGAGAACTCTGTCTGTTTCTACTTCTCTCTTTCATAAATAAGATTTAGTGTTTGTTGAATATATTTCTGGTTGCCAACAATTAAAATAGACAGATTTCACATAAAATTCAGAACTCTGGATTTTCTTTCAAAAGTTGTGGTTTTGAAACACTGAGGCCACACAGCCAGAGGAGACTTTGGTGGAAAGAACGCTTTCTAATGCAGCATCATGATGTACTCCATTGCCCAGCCCTCCTCATCCAGTCACTTTCATGCTGGATTAGGCATCTGCGGGCCTAGAGTCTAACATCATTAAGAACATCAAGCAGACGTAACAACTCCATGTCAGCAGCAGCCATGATGCCTATCAGTCTATCAAAACATCATAGTAAGAATCTAATCACCACATAGAAAATACTCTGACAGGATGTTAAACTATATGTATTTTCTTCCACAACCACTATCGTGTGAAATCAGGCAAGTTACTCATCTTTTCTGTATTACAATGTTCTCAAAACATATAGATAACAACATCTGTGTCATCTGTTTCAGAACATAATTTGTGTTAAAGTAGAAAAGATAAATATAATGTTGAATTACAATAAGTAATAGTTGAGAGAATCAATGAAAAAATATATATTACACATTGCCCTGTTGCTGTTACAAAAATTTTCCAACTCATTGACCTACCAATGCTCACATATTATTCTCCACACTTCACAGATTCAAAATGTACCTGTTTAAGTGCTGTAACCACAGTTTTAAATTCTTTGCTCCTAAGAGGGGGAGAATAAAAAGAAATTGCCTTTGTATCCCATTATTCTTGGGGTTAATCAGAGCTTGGACCTCAGGCTTTGTTTTCTGAACCCTAATGTGTCTCTAAAAAGCTTAACTGATGTTTAGATGAGCCCAGGATCACTCACTGCAATCCTGCCCAGAACTCCATTAAGCAATGTGCGGCTCTAATTGCCCCCATAAAGTATCTGCACCCACATGAATTTTAGTCAATGATCCCCAAAGGGACAGAGCCTCTTCAATGTCTTCCTCCCAGAGCCACGGGCAGGATTTGGGAAATGAGACGACATTCACCAAACACCTGCTCCTATAAACCAAGATCTAATTCTGAAACCTAAATAGTGCTAGCAAGAGCAAGAGAAGGACCCACACGACTGAAGTAAACAGCATTTCTCCTTAGGTCACCTGTCCCAGGGCTCCGCAAGGCTTACGATTAGGGTTAGGGGTTAGAGGTTAGGGGTTAGGGTTAGGGGTTAGGGGTTAGGGGCTAGGGGTAAGGTTAGGATTTGGGTTAGAGTTAGGGGTTAGGGTTAGGGGTAGGATTAGGAGTTAGGGTTAAGGTTAGGGTTAGGGTTAGGGTTAGGGTTAGGGTTAGGGTTAGGGTTCTTCATCATGGCGCTTCAACCACCTCAACTTAATGTTCATTCCACAGATAGCCACTGTCAAAGGGCCAGTCCCACCCCTAAAGAGTCTTAAGATCTTTTGATACCCCAATAAATGATTATTGAGCTCTGATCAGGTTAGGGTCTGCCCACCTTCCCTCAAAAACAAAACCAAAAAAAGACCTTCCTTTTTGAGAATATGAACTAGAAAATAGCAGGACACATTCTACCTCTCCCAGAGCACTTACCACACCCTGCTCTCCCTCCAAAAAAAAAAAAAAATAGATCACTTACATGTAGGTGATCATCGTGCCTGGTGCTGGTCTGAGCCTTACAGAGTTATTCAGTGGAATTCAATGCTTTTCACTGTATTTTATGCCTTGGCAGTACAGAAGATCTGAAAACTTCAAAGCACTTGATGTGGCATCTCCTATTTGGGGCACATTAAGGAAATATGCTCAACATGATTGATCAGTCTGAAAAGGGAGGACTTGGGGCCAGCTGTGCACAGTAGGATTGCCTAGATTCTGGTATATATGACCACTGCTGATGCTCAGGGAGCAGAACGGTGAGTCTCTCCAGCTCCCTGCCTGCTCCCACACCCCCACCTGTCACCCCTGGTGCCGTGTCAGCTTTCCCACCCAGAAAATGACACAGTGAGCCATCCATCATCAGGTTCCATCTCTGCTCCTCACTAGCAGGGCAAGCAGTTCCAAATCTCCATGTCCTGGCATTCTCATCTGTGTACGACGACACCAACTTGTTCTAGGAAACTCCAATAGCAGGTACAGGGCCGAGCACAGAGTAACTGAGTAATAGAGGTGATCAGCCCTAGTGTGCAAGAGTAGACAGGCAACTGACTCAAAGTGAGCAGCCTGAAGAGGGTGGGGATGATGTGGGAATGCTCAGAGCTGTCTTCCAAGCTCGGCTGGAGTCATCCCAAGGTTCTGCAGCTGGACTTTACAAATCCCACTGCAAAGAGTAAATTATGCCTAAAGGAACTTTGAGAAGTCTCAAAAAATCATTCTTTGGGGTCCCAGAGCAGTAGCCTAGTGGCTAAAGTCCTCAACTTGCAACTACCAGAATCCCATACGGGAACCCGAACCTATCCCAGCTGCTCCACCTTCCATCCAACTCCCTGCTTATGACCTAGGAAAGCAGTAGATGATGACCCAAAACCTTGGGACCCTGCACCCTCATGGGAGACCCAGAAGAAGCTCTTGGTTCCCGGCTCCTGGATTTAGATTGGCTCAGCTCCAGCTGTTGCAGCCACATGGGGAGTAAACCAGCTGACGACAGATCTTTGTCTCTCCTCTCTGTAAATGTGCCTTTCCAATAAGAATTAATAAATCTTATGATGACCTGGAGACTTGCCTATTCTCTGGCTCTTTTCTCACACACCTAGGTTTAAATGTGCCTCAGTTTGCTCCCAGGTGGAATTGTCTTTCCATTGGTGCAAATGATAGTGTGTCTTACTTGGGATATCCTAGCATCTCATTAGTAACATTAAAAAGTCTGAGGCCCTGAGAAATTAAAGAATTGTCTCCTGATCTCAAAATGGGGGTGGGGACCAGCTGCATGAATTCAAACTGCCTTCCTTTCCAAAATCACCTTTACAGAGTCACAGCTAATAGACAGCCCACATGGGAAAGCATTACTTTACATTTTTATCATTTATTTTCATTGTATTTGAAAGGCTGGTGTACTCTCAAATGCCCACAGCAGCTGGTGCTGGGCCAAGCAAAAGCCAAGAGCCCAGGACTTCATCTGGCTCTTTCCCAAGGATGGCAGGGACTGAGTACTTGAGCCATCACCTGCTACCTTGCAAGGTGTAGATTGGCAGGAAGCACAGCTGGAACTCAAACCAAGCCCTCTGAGGGGAACCGCAAGCATTCCGCTGGGTCTGAATCGCTACCCAGAATACCTACGCCAAACTCAGGTCTTAAGTCATAACCTTGAACAGCAATGGTACTGTTTACCAAATACAGATGATTCAATACATTCCCATGGTTTGTTTTGAAACGAAGAATAAGGAGTTTACATTTAAAGACTGTCAGTGTCAATGTCACATATTTATAAATTGAGTCATACATGGGAACCCGATGTGCTTGTGTCTTACCAAAAACAGAAGGTAGGTTCATCTGGTAACCTGCTCCTTACATGGGAGTAGCTGGTGATAAATATTGTAATTACTATAGTGAAATTTAAACTTACTTAATATACAGAATGACAAAACTCTACACATTTATTTTAATAAAAAGATCACACACATTTTATGAGACTTTAAAAATGCTGTCCTAGCAGGAAATACATCTAAACTGAAATAAAAACTGGTATTAAAAGATAACTTCTCTTATTTTTATTAAAATAAAAATTGATTTTTTGTTGTTACTATTATTTTTCTCAATACCATTTTGTAGGCATAGGGATTCCTCCCCTCCCATGTTGGAACTTTAAATAATCTCTGTGGCATGCAAATTTAAAATGTTCTTTTCAAGTTTCCCGCCTCAGTTATGATCAGATACTTGCCTCTAGGGGGAGCTCACGGCCTTTTCTTTACCCAATATCCTCTTCACTGATAAACCCAGCGGTCTCTCCACCTAACTCGTCCCACCGCCCTCCTGGACAGCAGACGTCTCAGGAAGCGTCAGAAAAGGAAAGGAAAAATAACGGAGCCAGTGCTTGTCTAGCACACAATCCAGTGTGGATGGAAACCCAACTGGCAACACACACAAGTTTCTACCTGGAGGATTCCCTTCCATCAGCAATTGCCTCACTGTCATCATCTAATAGTGTCTATGCTAGGGAACTTCCTTACACCAAGAGCACACGATTACAGATCAAAAATGCTATTTAGATCACAAAATGGCTTCCATATAGTTCCCTAAGTCACAAATTATTCTCAAATTAAGATACACAGATGGTCGCCAAGGATATTTTAAAAATGTTCAACATCACTCACCATCAGAGAAATGCAAGTTTAAAAAACACAGTACTACTTCATTCCCATTGGGACGGCTGTTACCTAAAAGACAATAGCACTTGTTGGAAAGCAAATGGAAAAATGAAGCCCTTGCACATTTGTACAGGGAGAATATAAATTAACACAACAGTTATGGAAAACTATATGGTGCTTTCCAACAAGTTTAAAATAAAACCATCATGAGATCCACCAATTTTGCTGTTATGTTTAAATAAGCAAATAAAACATTTGAAAAAAGAGATCTATATACTCTCACACTCATTGAAACATTAATCACAATATTTAAGATTTAAAATCAGCCTAAGTGTTCATCAGTGGATGAATGGATAAAAATCATACACTCACTGGAATACTCTTCCGTCATAAGAAAGAAGGAAATCATGTCACTTGAATCCACAGGATGGAACTAAGGGACACCTTGTAAATGAAGTGAGCCAAGAACAAGAGAGACAAACACCATGTGACCTCACTAACCTGTGACATCTGAAAGTTGACTTCTTGGAAACATAGAGTTGTGGAGTTCAGAGACTGGGTAGTTGAGGGCAGTGGGTAGATGTCTAAGAGACACAAAATTATAGCTAGCAATTGCAACTACTGGCTAACATGTTGGCCTCCCATACCTGAGTGCCTAAGTCTGAACTCTTCTCCCAATTCCAGTTTCTTGTGAGTGCAAACCACCGGAGGAGGCAGGTGAGGGCTCAGATACTTGCTTGGTCCCTGCGCCCCCAGGAAAAACCAGGATCAGCATCCTGGCTTCCTACTCTGGATCGGATGCTACACACATATGCGGATTGAACAGGTGCACAGGAGTTCTGCCATTCTGTTTGTCTTGCTCAACTCTCTCATTGTCATTCAAAGTTAATCAATCAACTAATCAGCAGTTAGAAGTGAGTAAAAGGTCAAGAGACATATTGTAAAGCATGCTGACTATAGTTAATGACCATAGAGTGTATTCTTGAAAACTCCTGAGAGAAAATTCAATGTTATCACTACAAAAATGGTAGTTATGTGAAGTAATAGCTGTTTTAATGTAACTGCTCCACTTTACCCATACTCGTACATACACACACACACCCTTCAAAACATTATGCTACACACAATAAGTACAGACAATTTTATCTGTTAATTGAAAATAAATTTGACAGATTAAGTTTAAAAAATCAGTTTCTCTGAATGGCTTTTAAAAACTGCTTTCACTTTATCAATTTAATTTTCCTACTTGCAACTTTTCAGCAAATCTCCTGGAGTCTGGAAGACACATGTACATCGCACGTTCCTTTGCACATAGACAGGTGTGGATCGTGTCTTTATTTTTTTCTCTGACAGTCAGAGATGAGGCAGACACTGAGAGCTTCCACAAAGGTTTCACTTCCCAGGAGCCAGTAAAACACAGGACTTGGCTAGAAGTCAATCTGGATTTCTCCAGTGGATGGCAGAGACCCAAACGATCGAACCTGCTGCCTCCCAGAGAGCAGAGTGGCACAAGCCTGAGGCAGGCGTGGAGCTGGGATGAAGACCAGCACTCCACGATGGCAGGCTGGTTTTCCAAGCAGCATCTTAACCACTACACCAAATGCTCAACCTCTCCACTCCAATTTTTAAATCTTGAAGTAATTTTTTTTTCAATTTGATCTCAAATATAAAGGCTCTTCAAAAGATTCCTGGAAAAATGAATGAAAAGGCACTTGGTGCACCAAAAAAAAAAATTGGAAATCCAAAAATATGCAGGATCTTCAAAGAGTTCATAGAAAATAAATAGGTATTGGGCTCGGCAGCGTGGCCTAGTGGCTAAGGTCCTCTCCTTGATCCCATATGGCCGCTGGTTCTAATCCCGGCAGCTCCACTTCCTCTCTATCTCTCCTCCTCTCAGTATATCTGACTTTGTAATAAAAATAAAATAAATCTTAAAAAAAAAGAAAATAGGTATTTTGAACTTTATGCATTTCAAAACATCAGCAGTTCCACAGAATTTCTGATGTAACCTTATATCTGTTTTGCAGTCCTGCCTAACTATTTTGTTGTTACATCAATCCAAATATAATCTGCATGAAAGAAAAAAGAAACTATATCATGTTGTGTCCTTGGTAGGAAATCATAAGACTATATAGTGTCAATACAAGTCACCATTGTCAGGAGCGGAGCTGGCTGGGGGAGTGGGATGGCACCTCCACTAGGCCTATTCCAAACTGTAACTCCAGCACCTGCCGTCAGGCTGTCCCATCGGGGAAGTGTCAACAGCACTAAACCAATAAAAATGTGATACATGCCAAGAAAACAATGCAGCAGGAGCACAGTCCATTGCCCAAATCAGCTCATGCACATGCTGGTCATTGCAATTGCTGAGTCACTTCTGTTTCCAGTCCTGTCTTCCACGCGAACCAATGGGTGTTATAGTCCAGCCTGATCCTGCCCACTTCATATTTGGCCCTCCCGCAAACCAGTGGGAACTGCAGCCTAGTTGGGGCAATTCCCCATAACCTCCACCAGGCCTGCTCCCTACCCGGGTTCCCATGCTTGCCAGTATGTACTGCAGACTTGTTCAGTCTGTCCCATATCTCATTTAGCTCTCATACATGTCAATGGGCATTGAAGCCTAGTTCAACGCAACCAACCTACTATCCAGTCCACACACATACTAGCGGCTGCTGTTTTGTCTAGCCACCCCTGCCCCAGCCCTGGTTTTCATGCTCTTCAGTGGGAGTGGTAACCCAAGAGGGAGGTGCCCCACTATTTCCTTCCTAGGCCACTCCCACTGCTGGATTATGCACTCTCCAGGTGGTTCTGCAATTAAACTTGACAGAACTAGCCCCCAGTGCCAGCCTCTGCCAGCTGATGATGTGGCAAAGCCCAACCAACCCTCACCCACTCTAATTTATGCTTGCACCAGTCAGAACAGTCAGCCCAGCCTGGCTTTTCCCTGTTCTAGCTCACATGAGGCCCACAGGTGTTGTATCCCTGCCTGGTCAGGTCTGCCTCCATCCAGGCTCACAAGCCCAACCCTGTGGAAATACAAGTCCTGCTTGAGAAGTTTTTTTTTCCTTAAGATAAATTTTACTTTTCTTTGCAAGGGTCTTTCAAAACAAAAATTTGACCTTCTACAATTAATTCTATACAAGTAAAATCAGTTAATACAAATATTTTCTAATAATGTGTCTTATCTACACAGAAATATACTAATGACAAAAATAAGTGACTGATAACAATAACTGGGTATAAAATTTTTTGCCTCTACTATTGAAACACACTTGTCAACGGGCTAACATTAACAGTATAATTTGGGGAATAAATCAAAAACTTGAAGACTGTTGAATACTTTCGTAGTTCTAAAAATGTTCTACTTCTATGGTTCTGAGTGAGCACAGCTTTACAAAAAGACGTTTTCACTATTGAAGAATATGGATTTTCACTCCTTCACTGTAATACTGCAGTTTATTACAGCAAATGAACCAGAGCCATTGAATCATGTCATACAGAAGGATTCCCGCCTTTTGTGTATATTCACCTAAAAGCCCTTGCCCTAAGGTTAAACTGGGGAGCCAAATCTTCCACAAGAAGCACCAAAATAGCTACAGTGAAGGGGTGTGGCAGGTATCCTGCAATGCTGATCTACAGGGAAGAAATCAGCAGGTGCCACTGGTCAGCACCATGGAGCATCAACGGTGCCTGAGTGATGATTTCCTGGACTTTTCTGCCCCGCGAGAAGTGTTGGCTTCCATCCAATTCTTCTGAAACAAACCCTCTGCAGAAGCGGATCCCACACATTACCAGGTACAGCTTGGCATGGCTTTGCTCCTGATGCTTCAAAATGATCCATTATGAATAGGCCCATCTATTGTTATACTTTAAATTGATATATTATTTGTACAGACTCATGGGGTAATAACTTGATACATGTAAATAAGGTTTAATGCTCAAATCAGGATAGTTAGCATTTCTAGCTCCTCGAATATTTATTTATCAGTTCTATGTGTTGAGAAACTTGGATTCTTTTAGTTATTTTGAAATCTATATTAAATTGTTTTAAGTAACTCTAGTTACCCAACTGTGCTGGTATAGCATCAGAATTCTTCACCTCTAAACATTGTGATGCTTGATATTTAATTTCTAAGCCACTTCCCCCCTATATTTCTTATTCTCTAATAAGCAATCGTCCACTCTCTGTGACTATGAAATCAGTTTGTTTAATTTCAACAAATAAAAATACGTATGATGTCTCTTTCTATGTCTGCCTTATTTCTCTTACATTTCTAACCATGTTGCAGTGAATGGCTGAATAACATCCCATCGTGTGTGTACGTGTGTGAATATATACCTTGCTTTCTTTATCTTGGTAACTGAATAATTCTACGGTCTACATAATTGCAGTTATGTCTCTGATATAATGATTTCCTCTCCTGTGGCCATATACCCACAGTTTTCCATAAGGACCAAGTTATTTCACATTCCCATTCCTCCCACTAGTGCCTCCTTGTCAGCACATTGGCTACATTATGTCTTTTTGATTATGGACATTCTAACTGCAGGGAGATGATATGGTATTACAGTTTGGATTTGCATTTCTCTGATGATGACTGTTGGACATCTTTATAGGCGTTATTTTGAGAAATGTTCATTCAGAATCATTCACTCATTTTTAAAGTAGACATGTTTTTAATTGTTTGAATTCTTTGTATAGTTTAGACAGCCAGCTTGCACATATTTTCTTCCATTCAAGAGATTGGCTATTGGTTCTGCTATTTGCTACGCAGTGCAGAAACTTCCCAGTTAAATACACACTCAGTTTGTATAGCTTTGTTTTCGTCACCTGCGCTTTGGGGGTTAATCCAATTACTCACAGTGTTGTCTGAATGTGTTTCTACTATGTTTTCTCCTAGTGGTTTCATCATTTCAGATATGACATTTAAGTCTTTGAGACATTTTGACTTGTTTTTCTGTAAAGGGTGAAATGTAGGATCTAGTTTTGTTCTTTTGCAAATGGATACCTAGTTTCCCAGCACCACTTATTGAGGAAATGTGCTTTCTTTGGCGCCTGTTGTTCCAGCCTCTGTTGAAATCAGTTGGTGATAAGTACATCCATCAGTTAATTTCTGGATTCTCTGGCCTGCTCCATTGCCATATGACCTGTTCTTCCAGGTCTTGGTGTGCTTTGACACCAAGAGCTGTGAGGCCTCCGTCTTTGTTTCACTCACGCAGGATTGCTTTTGTTCTTTAGGGTCTTTGGTGGTTTTACATGGATTTCAGAACTTTTATTTTTCTATTTGTATGAAGATTGTTGCTGGTATTGTGGTGGATATCGTAGTGAATCTGTAGGTCACATTAGTGTTAGACATTTTGACGATCCTAACTCATCCAATGCTTGAATACAGGGTGGCTCTTTCTGCATGTGTCCTCTTGAATTGCTTTTGTCAATGTTTTACAATTTCCATTGTAATGATCATTCACTTCCTTTGTTAAATTTATCCATAGAATTTTTGAGTAGTTATTTTGAATTGGATTACTTTATTTTTCTTGATTTTTTTCCCAGCAAGTTCATCATTGATGGACATTGATTTTTGTGTCTAACAACTTTTCTGAGTTTATCAGTGCTAATAGTCTTTTGATGGAACATTTAGAATATATATATATAAATCTATATAGTAATATCTTAAAATAGTTCAACTTCTTCCTTTTCTATGTGGTTGTCTTTTACTGCTCTAAGCTCTCAATACTATGTCAAGTAACAATGCTCAAAGTGTGCTTTATTGTCTTAGTCTGCATTCCATCTTCTCCTCGTTGAGCCTGATATCGGTTGCTGGTTTATTACAGAGATCCTTTATTGTATTGACATACATTGCATCTGTGATGCTCTTGTTGGGAGTTTTTATCACAAAAGGGTGTTGAATGTTATCAAATACTTCTCTGCATCTGTTGAGATGTTCCTATGGCTTTTTTCTTATTGCTAATATATCTATTGATTCAGCTATTACGCATCTCTGTCATAAAAAGCGCCTGAGAATACTTTCAGTCTCTTTGATGTGCTGTTGGGCTCATCTTGCTGATAATTCTATGTTCATTGGGGACTTCAGTCGGCAGGTTTTTGCTTTGTCTTTTTCTGGTTTTGGTGTCAGCACAGTGAAATTCTCTTCAATTTTTGGAGCCACTTAAGAGGAATTGGAGTTAGTTGTTTTAATATGTGTTAGATTTCAGCAGTGAAGTCATCAGGGCCTAAGCTTTTCTTTGTTAGAAGACAAGCCATTACTCCTTCAATCTTCCTACTCATCATTGGTCTGTTTAAATTTCTATTCCATCTCAAAAAAAAAAAAAAAAGAAAGAAAGAAAGAAAACTTTATTTGAAAGAGAAAGAGAGAAAGATCTTCCACCTACTAGGTCAGTGCCCAAATGCCTGCAATAGCCAAGGATGAAACAGACCAAAGCCAGATCCTGGAACTTCACCTGGGTCTCCTGGGTGGGCTCCAGGGACACAGGCACCCTAGCCCTCACCTGCCACCTCCCTCGTCACAACAGCAGGAAAGTGGATTGGAAGTTGTATGACCAGGACTCAAATCAGCATGCCATTCTGCTTAACACAGACTTCTTTATTCAGTTTTATATGTTCTATGTGTCCATGAATCTACTCATTTATTCTAGGTTTCAGATTTGTTAACACAAAATTGTTTGAGGTGGTTTCTTACAATCGTCTATAATTCTGTGGTGCGGACAATGTCACCTTTACTCATTCCTAATTTTATTTAATCTAGGTTTCTCACCTTTTTATATCAGTGCAGCAAAAAGATCATTTCTTAAAATCTTTTCCAAAAAATGTTGTCTCATTGACCTGTATTTTTAGTCTCAATTTCATTTGTTTTTTAGCTGATTGTCAGGATTTCTTTCCTTCTACTAATATGGGCTTTTCTGGTTTTTTATGGTACTTTGTTGGGTGATTTGAAATACTTCTATGGTCTTAACGTAAGCATTTATTACTTTTAAAACATTTAAAACATTTATTACTTTTAAAGCATTTAAAACATTCCTTTTACCATGGCTTTTGTGATATATTTATGTTTTTATTTTCATTGGTTTCCAGAAATGTTTTTATCTTGTTTTTGATTCCTTCAATGACCCACTGTTTGCTCAGAAGCATACTGTTGGATTTTCATGTGTTTATACAATATAGGCATTGTGGCATAATGTGCTAGACCACCACTTGGGGCCAGCACATGGCATAGTAGGCTAATCCACTTCAGTATCTCTTATGGGCTCTTGTTCATGTCCCAGCTGCTCTACTTCTGATCCAGCTCCCTGCTAATGGCCTGGAACAGCAGTGGAGGATGGTCCAGGTCCTAGAACCCTTGCCCCCATGTAGGAGTCCCAGAAGCAGCTTCTGGCCCCCAGCTTTGGACCAGCCCAGCTTTGGCTACAGCACCATTTGGGGAGTGAACCAACAGATCTCTTTCTCCCTTTCTCTTTTTCTCTTTCTCCTTTTCCCTCTCTTTCTCTCTCTTCTTCCCTCTCTTTCTTTCTTCCTCCTTTCCTCCTGCCCTGCTCCTATCCTCCTTTCCCTGTTCCTCCCTCTGTCAGTAATTGTGACTTTCAAGTATAATAAATAAGTCTTATAAAATACCACTGGGTATGACAGTATTCCATAGAAGAGCACAGGCTCTAATCCTCTAGCTACTCCGCGTTTGATCCAATTCCCTACTACTACACCTGGAAAGAAGCACATCATAGCTCAGCTATTTAAGTCCCTCCTGCTGGCATGGGAGACCAGATGGAGTTCCTAGATTCTGGCTTCAGCCTAGCCTAGCCTAGTCCCAGTTGTTTTGGCCAGTTGCAGAATAATCAGTGAGTAGAAGATATTCATCAGTCTCTATCTCCCTCCCATTTTAAACAAATTAATCTTTTTAATCTCCCCCCAAAAAGGGGTGCATGGACCTAAGCAGTCAACCATCTTCCATTGCTTTCCCAGGTAAATTTGCAGGAAACTGAATTGAATAGAGGATCTGGAGAAATCCCAAGAACTGCTGCCTGTGAGCTAGAGAACCAGGGGTGCCATTCAGTCTGGGCCAGAAGGATGGGAACTACTGGTCTCAGTCTGAGCCCAGAAGTCCACAACCCAGAGTCGCTGTCACCTTAGGGCAGGAGGAGGGGGATGTCCCAGCTCAAGCCAAATCCACCCTTCCACTACTTTTTCATTCCACATGGGCCCAGGGTTGGGTGATACACCGGTGAGGATGGTCCCCTTTACATCATCAACTGACTCAGATACAGCCAATATTCCAAGCTATCTGGGCACCCCTTAATCCAGGCAAGTTGACACCTAAAACTAACCTTCCAAGACCACCCAAAGTCCCCACCTCCTATTATCAGCACCTTGGAGCTTAGAATTTCAACATATGAATGGGAGGGGATTTGAGGAGACCAATATTCAGTTCCTTGCCCTGCTAGAAGACTAAAGGCTCTTGGGTCAAAGATAAATGACTGCCACTCACAGAAGTATCAGTAGTACTATGCCAGCATTTCCTATGCCTACTCCCAAAGCCTCACTCCTTCAGGGTATGGCTGAGGGCTGATACTCGCACACACATACTGTGAACACCAAGCTGAAGAATCCCAAATCCTGCAAGCTGGGTGGGAAGCATCCTGTTTATGACTCTGGAGGAAAATACCAGCTCTCCCTTCCAAGGCTACTCACTAAGTAATCACCCTTATAACAAAAAGTCTAAGGCAGTCAGGCTCTTGGCCTTTGCTCTCAAGATACGCATGAGACATACATCAAGAGTGGGGAACCTTTTCTCTACCAAAGACCATTTGGAGATGCATAAAGGCATTTTTAGGCCATAAAAAAAACAATCAACTTAAACATTAGCCTGCTATAGATATTATTGCATCTCAAGCTCCATCTGCAGTTGCCTTGGCAGAACCAGATCAATTAATTGTGTGGTCAGAATGTTTCCCTACCACTGTATTTGATTGTATTAAGATTCTATAATACATCCTGCTGATTTAAATGAAGTTTTAGTTGTTTCTGAAGTCACCATTTACAGTATTGGACTTGTCCTAAGACTCCTTGGAGATTAAGCTAGACATGGGACTGTTGAGCCAGACGTGTGTATACCTTTTGAAAGCATATTGCATGTACATTACATTGACCTAAACTTTCTACTTATATACATTGTTCAGACACTCCTTGTGTGAATAAATATTTCATTCACAACCCTTTCACTAACAAAGGATATTATCCATCCATCTGATATTTGTAAACCTAACAAAGTCACATTTTACTTCTTTTTCTCTTCTTAATAATAAATTTTATTGTTTTATGCATTTATTAGCTATGTAGCTTTCTTTTCTTTAGAAAATATACATAATTAATTAAATAACTTATGTAGTTTAGAGAGAGCAAAAGAGCAAGAGAGCAAAAGTGTTCCCATTTTGGTTCACACCCATAGTGGGTTCCTGCCTGGGCCCCTGGTCAAGGGCCGGAACCTCAGTCCAGGTCTCTCACCTGGGTGGTGGGAACCCAGTTACCTGAGTCATCACCATTGTGTCCAAGGTTTGCACTGACAGGAGGAGAGTATGAGGAATACAAGCAGTTATTAAACCCACGTTTTCTAGTAAGGGATTTAGGTATCTTAACCACAAGACTTTTATGTTTGTAGTAAAATAATCCTTTCTCTCTTCTGCTACCAATTCCTAAGGTACATTTCATGTACATTAAGAACTAATCACTTCTTAACCTTCTGATTAAGATCAAGTGTACATTAAGAACTTTTATACTGTAGAGCTTACAATACTCATCCATATACAGCTGTCTTATTCTTAGGAACAACTTTCTAGTTCCCAAATGTTCATTCCATCTCTAGGGGACCAGGGGAAGAACTAGTGTAAGTGCAGTTATACTAAGTCATAAATGCTTGTATTTCTTCATTTAGGCATATCTGCGTCAGTGTGTCATCAAAGGTCTGTGTTAAATACCTTAGAACTTACTCAGTTGCAAGAGTGGATTTTCATATACATCTTTCCAATCTTTCTCCCCTTGAAATTTTATATGATGAAAGGTAAAACTAAGTATATAGAAGTACTGTTGCATACAGATAAAAAAGACTAAAAAGCTGTAATATAGGAGTTTGAAACTAGCCAGTTGTAATAAAATTGTCTCATCACTCTCAATGTAACAACGACAAAAGTTATCCAATCTCTCAGGCCAAGCATACATCCACGGGCTATTAAATCTGCATATGCAAGAACATGTATCTTTGTTGTAAGTATCATGAAAACCTGAAGAAGTTACATAATGTGTTGATCTTGTTAGTGGTTTCCCTAGCAGGAAACAACTTTCAATTACCACTGAAAATCTTGTTATATCAAAAAACAAATCATCTTTTGCAAATCATGCCAGATACTAGAGGAACATATTAGGGAAATTACATTCAAATTTTAATTCTAAAAACAAGTAGTTACAACATTGAAATAAAACCATCCAATGCTGTAGCAAAGTACTTTTCCCTAAAGGCAGAAGAACTTACAGGCAGATGTACTCAAATAATTTATGAAACCAAAATTTGACAAGGGATTTTCTAAGAAATGGAAGGCAGTCTGTCAATGCAGGACTCAGTGGTAAACAGTAAGTATTAAAATTCTCAAAGAAGATTTCTCACCAATGTCAGATAGCTGATGTGTATTAGGTAATAGATTCTTAAATACAATTTTACAAAATAATTTCAAGCTGAAAGAAATCTTAAATAACATAAGGAGTTCCAGATTCCTCTAGAGCTTGCTTTTTGTGGGGTTTTTTCAGCAGGGGAGGCACAGTAGGTGGAGGGGTGGAGAACAAACTAAAATAAAATCCTTAAGCATTAAAACACAAGCAGACTCTATGTAGTCCAAGCTTATGAGGTACCAAGAGGGAATACAGATCGCAGATAGAGACCCAAATATATGGTATGTCCTGGAACCCAGACGACTTGGCAATGCTAGAAACTATTCACAGACATCAGAATTCTCCAGGCTAATGAGAGCCAAGACCCTAAGTAACCAGACATCAGATTGTCTTCTTGACATGGTGTAGTTGTTGTCTATTATTGACCAGCCATGTACATAGATATATGTACAAAAGCATAAACACAAATGGACACAGAACATTAAATCTAACTCCCACACACAAACTCTCCTATTCAGCTTATCATGTTAATAATAGAAACATCAAGGAGACCAAAATCAACATGAGCTTTTCACCCCTCTCTTTTACACACTGATTAAACTTTCACAACTACCCTCACCACTTATATTCAGCAGAAGTGAAGTGACTTGTCTGACATCACACCCTTGGTGAACAATGAATGGCCTTGAGCTCTCAGAAATTTCCAAGACCAGCTTTTTTCTTTATCTCTTCCTTGTAGCCTGAGTTCAGCTACCTTCGCCAGCACAGGAAGAGGGTGGCTGACTTTCTTTTCCTCCTCACAGTGGTCTCAGGGACCCAGCACATCATACGGCATGTTCTGCTTTGAAGAATTGTTCCTAGTACCAGCGATGAGTAAGACCCTGAACCTGGAGACCCCACAAATGGGTGAAATCTTCCATAACTCAGCAACTGCACATGTAAGATCAAAACAAAGATTCTCTGAATTATGGGATCCTGGACATGGTGGGTTCAAAAATTTCAATCAAAAGTCATATTCAGATAACAAATTCCCTGATCAGTAACACACCTCTCTGCGTATTAATGCAGATAAGAAAAGCAAGGCAGGATTCTCTTTGATTGTTAATACCAGTTACACAGTTCTTCCCCATTCTTTAATACAAAACTATACAGTCAAGAATGAGGGGAGTGAGTATGCTGAGAAAAATGGAAAATGTTTGAATGTTGACAAAATGACATTTGGAAAAAAAGATCCAGATTTTAGTGTGAGATCCTTTCTTAGTATGGAATCTAGTTCTTAACTAAAGGCACTTGTTGGGCACTTTTCCTGTAAATGTCTTCTCTACCAAAACATCACTCATTTAGTCTGAAGGTTAGGATATAAAGTATGAACTTAATACTTACCAATTAAAGGAATAGGTGCTAATGAGAAAATGTCTCGTGCATCGCTTGTAATGATGTGATGAATCCTAACTCTCTAGAGAAGTACTTGAATTAATTTGATAAATAGATACTGACCCTGCAGAAACTCAAGAGTGCCCAGCAAGGTGAATGTGCTTGGAAGCAGAAGAAGCTGAATTTCCAGGCCTTTCTCTTGCATGGATCCCTTCCAAGACCATGGGTGGTATCCTACAAAGCCTCAGGATTGTATGCTTTGGTGAAACCAGCAAAAACATTTTAACTGTAGCACTCACTTTCCATGCCTACATTTCTTCATGCAGCTGTTGGAGTAGAAAGAAGCAGTGGTCTTATTCAGCCAGTTACATAGGGTGGTTTGGAGTAGCTATAGCTATTTGGGGATCCAACTAAGAGAAGAAGTTGACTTAGGAATGCATTTAAATTTAACAAGAGGCGAGTTATGTGGCTCAGAGCCACTTCCACCTGTAGTTAAATTATTGCTAGCTGGTCCAGTGTAAAAACAGCTGCTAGGGAGATAGTGGCACTGACACCATGAATGCCTTCAGCATCCGGGCATCTTAATGCAGGAGTAGAAGCTATATCACAAGAACAGCTTCCAGAGCCCCTAGACTGGAAGTGTGTGTTGGTGGAGAAATCTCATACTTGCCAATAATTTTCAAAATGTATGGCATCCACAATGAGTTGTGAAGCTCAAAACAGACTTCTATAAACACTGGTAACAGAATAATGTTTATACAGCAGACAGCTCTTTACATAGAAATTATATCACAATGTATCATATGAAGAATCAATGCTTATATAACCCGAAGATGTAGATATTTAAAATACTATTACAATTTTCCTTAAAACTATGCTATTTTTCTAATTTTTAAACTATTCTATATTCATTTAATTGAGAGGCACAGATAGAGTTCCAACTCGTAGATTCAGTTCCCAAATGCCCCCAAAGGCCGGGGCTAGACCAGCTTGAGACCAGGAGCCACAAGCTCAATCCATCCAAGTCTCCCACATGTGTTACAACACACAACTGCTTGAACCATCAGCATCACCTTTGATTAATGAACAGCTGCTGTCAGAGCTGGGTATCAAACCCAAACATTCCAATGTGAGACACAAGCACCTTAACTGACACATAACCACTTGGTTAATACCCATCCGCTATTTTTCTATATTTGTATGTCTGGAATTTGTCAGGATTTTTTTTTTATGTGGTCTTTAGAGCCTGGCATGATAGTGGTTAAAATTCTTGCCTTGAACCCACCAGGATCACATATGGGTGCCGGTTCTGATCCTGGAGGCTCCACTTCCCATCCAACTCCCTGCTTGCGGCCTGGGAAAACAATGAAGGATGGGCCAGGGCTTTGGGATCCTGCACCAGCCTGGGAGACCCAGAAGAAGCTCCAGGCTTCGGATTTGCTCAGCTCCAGGCATTCCGGACGCTTGGGGAGTGAACCATCAGACAGAAGATCTTCCCCTCTGCGTCTCCTCCTCTTTGTATATCTGCCTTTCCAATAAAAATAAATAAATCTTTTTTTTAAAAAAGTGGTCCTTTGTTACAGTTGCTTCTAATATTCTGTGTAGCATTGACTTTCACACTGAATTTACTTTTCAAAAATGTGGACTTCTTTTCTTAAACAGAACTCCCTAAATTACAAAAGCCTCAACTCCCATGAAATCTTTCTCTTCCTCTTTAATTACTGATTCAATCTCAGTGCATGTTATTGGTCTATTTCGATTGCTAATTGCTTCTTGATTCAATTTTGGTGGATTGTACGTGTCAAAAAAATCTTTCCATCTCCTCTAGGTCTTCTGATTTGTTCACATATAGTTGTTTGTAATAGTTCCTGATGATTCTTTGTTTCCGAGGTATCTGTTGTTATATCTCCTTTCTCGTTTCTGATGCTATTGATGTGTATTTTCTCCCTCTTTTTTTGATTACTTGGGCTACTGGGCAATCTATTTTGTTGATTTTCTCAAAGAACCAGCTCTTTGATTCATTGATCTTATATACTGTTCTCTTGGACTCTATTTAGTTTATTTCCTCCCTTTATTTTGATGATTTACTTTTTCCTGCTAATCTTGGGATTGCTTTTCTGTTGTTTTTCTAGTTTCTTCAACTGTAAGGTTAGCTGATTTACTTTATGCCTTTCTAATCTCTTTAACATAAGCATTGATTGAGATGAACTTTCATCTAAACACTGCCTTGATTGTGTCCCATAAGTTTTGATATGTTGTATTGATGCCTTCATTTGTTTCCAGCAATTTTTAAATTTCCCCTTTGATTTCCTCTCTAACCCATTGCTCATTTAGTCACATATTATTCAGTCTCCATGTGTTTGCAAGTCTTCTTGGGTGTTTTGACTTCTTGGTCTCTAACTTCACTCCATGATGGTCTGAGAATATGTATGGTATAATTTCATTTTTTTTTAATTTACTGAGGCTTTTTCTGTGACCTATAACATGGTCAATTCTGGAGGAGGTTCCCTGCACTAATGAAAAAAAGTGTATTCTCTATCTGTAGGATGAAAGGTTTCATAGATATCAACTAAGCCCATTTGCTCTAGAGTTTGGGTGAGTTCTGTTGTTTCTTTGCTGAGTTTCTGAATTTTTGATCTGTACATTGATGTTAAAGAGGTATTAAGGTCACCCACTATGATTGTATTGGAATCTGTTTCTGCCTTTAAGTCCATTAATGATTTTTGACTTAGCTAGGGGCCTTTACATTTGGGGTGTGTGTGTGTGTGTGTGTGTGTGTGTGTATACATTTTATTATTATTATTATTTTATGATACAGTTCCATAGGCTCCTGGTATTTCCCTTATCCCAGCCCAACCCCCACGCCTAGTTCCTCTACATCATTACTAAAGTATAGTTCTTCATACACAGTCATACGTTCATCATTGCAGGTATGGACAATGACAGAAAGTCCAGAATCCTGTTGTCAAGATATAGTAAACAGTTTCATTATACGTCAATTTTTGTCTGGAAGTAGAGATACATACTGCATTATATCCTCACATCTGGATATGTTAGTCTCCATTTTACAGCTACTGTACATTCCCTCAAATGAAAAGCCATAATACAAAATCAACAATAGAAAGAAAAATAGAAATTTACAATGCCGTGAAGTTAAATAACATGTTACTAGATATGACAGTCTCCATTACACAGCTACTATACATCCCTTTAAATGAAGAGCCGCAAAACAAAATCAACATCAGGAAGAAAAAAGAAATTAACAACACCAAGAAGTTAAATGATATGCTAGTAAGTGACTAATATTTATTATGGTGATCTCTTCTTGCTGCCTGGATCCCTTGGTCATTACATAGTATCCTTCTTCGTCTCTTTTAATGTTTTTCACATCGATATCTATATCATCTGATATAAGAGTGGCTATCCCGGCACATTTTTCCTTACCATTCACTTGAAATATCTCTTTCCATCCTTTAACTTTCAGTTTCCTCTAATCTTTGTTAGTGAGATGTGTCTCCTGTAAGCAGCGGATAGATGGGTTTTGGTTTTTTTGAACCAGTCTTCTAATCTATGGCATTTGATTGATGAATTTAAGCCATTTACATTCAATGTTAATATGGATAGGTGGCAATTTGGTTCTGTCATCTTAGTAATGTATTGTTCTTTGGTTGAGTGGTCTGTTGACGTTTTAGTGGGGTATTCTCCACATACGCCTTTGACTTTGGTAGCTGCTATTCCTTTTCTCTTTCACTAGAACATCTTTTGACTATTAATTGTAGAGCTGGTTTGGAGGACATGAATTCTTGGAGCTTCTCCCTATTGTGGAAGAATTTTATTTCGTTTTCAAAGACAAAGGAAAGCTTTACAGGATACGTTATTCTGGGCTGAAAATTTTTCCGTTTTAGAGTCTGGAATATGTCACTCCATTCGCTCCTGGCCTGCAGTGTTTCCTCTGACAGGTCAGCTGTGAGTTTGATTGGGGTTCCTCTATAGGTCACTTGATATTGTCACATGCATATTTAAAGATTTTTTTCCTTATATTCAACTAAGGATAGCTCGATTATCATGTGTCTTGGTGAAGCTGGCTTTTTGTCAACCCTGTTGGGAATCCTGTGCCCCTTCCAAAAGTTGTTTCCCAATCCTTTTTCGAGATTAGAGAAATTTTCATTTATTATTTCATTGAATACACCTTTAATCCCAGTTGTTCTTTCTGCACCTTCTGGAATTCCCATAATTCTTATGTTGGGCCTTTTAATTGTATGTTTTAATTCTTGGATACTTTTTTAAGCTTGGCCCAGTTCTGCTTCCAGGTTTTTGTTTCCCCCTAGTGACAGGAAATATCAAATTCTGATATTCTTTTCTTTTTAAAAGATTTATTTATTTTATTACAAAGCCAGATATACAGAGAGGAGGAGAGGCAGAGAGGGAGATCTTCCGTCCGATGATTCACTCCCCAAGTGAGCCGCAACGGGCCGATGCTCGCCAATCCGAAGCCAGGAACCTGGAACCTCTTCCGGGTCTCCCACACGAGTGCAGGGTCCCAATGCATTGGGCCATCCTTGACTGCTTTCCCAGGCCACAGGCAGGGAGCTGGATGGGAAGTGGAGCTGCCGGGATTAGAACCAGTGCCCATATGGGATCCCGGGGCGTTCAAGGCAAGGAATTTAGCCGCTAGGCCATGCTGCGGGGCCCCAAATTCTGATATTCTTTCTTCTGATTCATTCATTCTATTTTTTAGACTCTCCTCTGTACTTTTAACTTGCTCTACTGTATTCTCAACTTCTGAAATATCAGCTTTCATTTGATTCATTTCCTGTGTAACAAATTCTTTAAATTCTTTGAACTCTTTTATTATGTGCTTCTCATTCTTGGTCAGAAGCTTTATAATAAGTTTTCTGAATTCTGTGTCCCCCATTTTTCAATGCCTTCCTCAGTTAACTCTGAGGGTAGTCGAGGCTTTTGTTCCTTTACTGGGGAGTCTTCCATAACATTTGCTGTGCCTCTGTCTCTTCTTTTAACTGTTAACATTGCAATCCTGTTTGGTGCACGTTTCTCCTCAGTGCAATTTTCTAAGATGCATTACCTATAGGTCTACAAGTCAATTTTTATCTTCAATTGGTGTCCTAGGTTAGAAAGATGCCAACTATCCCAGATAACTAGTTTATCAGTGGCACTGATCTTACCTAAACACACAAGATGTTGCCCAGCGGTGCACTGCCTGAGAGCTAGGGCTGTTGGCTTTCCAACCTAGGGACCTCACAGGTCCTGCAGGATGCGAAGCTGGCACTGTTCTCCAAGTGAGATCATCTGGGTGTGCCTAGCTGGAGATGTGCCCACTCTGGCATTTGATCCCTGTGCTGTTAGCTCCGACCCATCACCAGTCTGCCCCACAGAGTCTGCAGCTCTCTTTCTGTTCATTGCTGGGTCAAAGCATTTAGCCAAATTAGCCAGTCCCAGCCTGCCTTCACTTCCCGAGCTCCCCTTGCGAATCCAAGCTCTCACCTGGCTGCCACAAGGGCTGATCTGTGGCCGCCTCTGGATCCCTGGTTGTCACTGGCGTCCAGATCACAGTTTACTGGTGGTTGATAGGTTTTCTTTTCCCTGTAACACCACTCTGCTGTCATCGCCTCTTCCCTATGTCCAGGGGTTCTCCAGGTACTGCCTTGTTGACTTCCTGACCCTTTTCTTTTTCTGTAATCTGCTCACTAACAATCCTCTGTCATCTCAAACATGCCTGCACCCTCTGCCACCATCTTGATTCTTCCCCTTCAGAACTACTGAAACCACTCAAGCAGAACCCTCAGAGCAGGGAACCCTAGAATGACATCAGGTGGCCATTCCCCATCCCTGGGTCCTGGGATGGCAGGGAGGCTGGATGCAGCTTCTCCCCTAAGTTCCACCTTTCCTCCAAATACAAGGGAACGAAAGGGAGAATATATGGACACAATGGTATCACTTTAAACATTTACATGTATTGGGGAGCCAAGTTATATCCAAACTGTAGTTAGTAGTGTCCGGCAGTTTCACTGCTAGTTAGTCAAAACAAAGGACATGATTCATCTTCTCAAGTTTAGCTAAAATTCAAAATCTTAAATTATTATATCACTTAAGTGTTCAATTAGGAGAAGGAATCAATCACCGGGAAAGACAAAAAGAAGTTGCCTACAAAGAAGTTGCAATGAGGCCAAATTTCAGGAGAACTCATTCACTAAATAAAAACACAATGAGACATTAACATTGTTAATTTTCAAAGTTAATGAGTTTGTGTTTAATCTGTTCATAATGGGAAAAAAAATCCATTGTCTCCCAACTTATATCTGCCCAGATCATCTTGTACTCTCAGATTAGTTTTTGCAGAAGTTGAAGATAAAACTATTTTGTTAGGGAGTCAATAACTTTATAGAGTATCGCATTGTTTCTTTTACCTTGGAAACTAAAACAGGAGATAATAAACTCATCACTCTTAGTTTGTCTTGGAATACAATGTAGGCTTTCTTTCCCTGACTACAGAACATGAGGGCATACTTAGTCATAATGGCAGGGTCATATCAATTTGATTTCTGTGATAGATATTCTAATTCAATTAACTACTAAGAAACTAGGCTGTCATTGAAGGCTCCTTACTCCCACTCTCATGAATGCCTAGTTTCTCCCAGTTCATGGCTTTTCTGATTTAACCTTTAGTTAGAATTGAACATTTGGCACAGTCGCTATGCCACTGCTTGGTTGACCACACCCTGTATTAAAATGCCTCGGCTCAAGTCCCAGCTCTGCTTCCTTTCCAACTGACTGCTAACATGCATCCTGGAGGCAGCAGGTAAGAAGCAAGTACTTGGATCCCTGCCACCCATATGGGGGATATGAACTGACTTCCTGTCTCCAAGTTTTGACCAGGCTCAGCCATGCCTGTTGCAGGCATTTGGGGAATGAATTAATAGATGGGAGGTGTGTGTGTGTTGAACTAAAAAAAAAAAAAAAAAGTAAAAAGTAAATAAAAAAATTAATTAGTAAGCATTAAATCTTGATTTTTTTCCCCCTTGATAGTATCCAATGACAAGTATAAAAGTTTGACATATCAAAAAGATTTATTCTGTCATAGTTTTGGAGTCTAGAAATCAAACTTAAGGGATCAGATGAATATGTATATGATTAAAACCAACACACCATTCAACATCAGTTAATTTGAATGCAAATAGATTTTCCTTTGTTCTGCACCTTCTAATACTGAAGGACAGATCTCTGTAACATCACCAAGAAGCATATTTCAGGCTGAGTATTGTGGCATAACAGCATCAGCATCCCATATGGGTGCCAGTTCAAGTTCCAGCTGCTCCTTAGTTCTAGCTCGCTGTCTCCTACTCTTTCTGTAACGCTTCCCTTCAAATGAATAACCATATTTACCACCTAATCATTTTTTTTATTTTTATTCATTTTATTACAGCCAGATATACACAGAGGAGGAGAGACAGAGAGGAAGATCTTCCGTCCGATGATTCACTCCCCAAGTGAGCCGCAACGGGCAGATGCGCGCCTATCCGGAGCCGGGAACCTGGAACCTCCTCCAGGTCTCCCACACGGGTGCAGTGTCCCAAAGCATTGGGCCGTCCTCAACTGCTTTCCCAGGCCACAAGCAGGGAGCTGGATGGGAAGTGGAGCTGCCGGGATAAGAACCGGCGCCCATATGGGATCCCGGGGCTTTCAAGGCGAGGACTTTAGCCGCTAGACCACGCCGCCGGGCCCAACCACCTAATCATTTTGAGAGAAAGTTTGCCAACCCTGCATCTATAGCTGGTTTTAACTGAAGTTCAAGTTTATTAATTTAGTATATTCCATGAATACTTAATCTGTATCTTTGGACATTACCTTATGGGCATGATAGTCACACAAATGTTGAATATGTTGGATACATATTGAATCCTCCTTTATGCTAATTCATTTCCATCTCAAAGAAACTCAATGTGTCTTTGAAAAATAACTAAATTTTGCCTGTGGAAATAAAAGTAATATAAAATATGGTGTTAGTTAGGTGATGTAGGGGAAAGATAATTAACCTAAGTTTCATCTTTTTCACCTAAAAAATAAGGGCGATTTATACTTCACAAGGTAAATGTTCTATTGAGATGATTAAATTCAGTGAAATAAATACAATGTTTTGATCAGTACCTAGCACTCAATCCATGTTGTCTATTAAAAATATTATCAGTTCTACAGTAAACTGAGTAGAAATAATTAGGTAATTAATGTGAACTACTGACAGAAAAAAAAGTTTTTAAAAATCACATATCTTTGTATAAATCCTGACATTTAAGCATATTGCCAAATTTTAGTATAATGGCTTCTCATAACAGCACTGTACATGCCAGAACATTCATTTAAAAGAAACACATGTTGAAAGAACATTAATTAGCAGATCATACGTGGGACCAGACATACTTGGCAAGGCTCCAGGGAAATCTTTTCTTATATTAAGAAAGCCAACTAATCTTCAGTCTGAACTAATACTCCAATTGGAAACAAAACTGTTCATGGAGACAAATTATCCTGCGTATCTGAAACATGCTATACTTGTTAAAGAAAAAAAATAAACTCTTAATTTGTCTCAAGAAATGCATGATTATTAACTTCTGGTGCTATTCCCTGGTATCTTTGATCATGCACTCCTTTATACAGTAAATACGGCCATGCATTCTTTTTGTGAAGTCTGTTTTCCAACTGCTTGAATGTGAGCTGACCTTGCAGGTTACCTTCACAAACAGAATGAGGTAGAAAGGACACTCCATTCTCGTGACATCAGCTTCAAGGGCATTACAACTTCCATGTTAATCTCCACAACAACACAACCTCTGAATGATCTGGCTAGCCATCCTAAGGATCAGAATCTTTCTAAAGACAAATCACCAGGAAAGAGAAACCCAGACACCCCATCCATTCCAGCCCACCCAGATGAGCTCTTGGACACATAAATGAGGACTCCTAGTACTAACCAATACCACAAAGCACTAGCTTAAAAAAAAAAAAAAACATACTCTATTGAAGCAAAAAATGAACCAACTCAAGTAAATCCTCTCCAAGTTTAGAGCCCACAGGACTGTAAGCAAATAAATGGCTGCGATTTTTTTAATTCACTAACTTTCAGGATCAACTACAAAAAAAAAATAAATAAATAACAGATACACTGCAATGAACCAGCTAAAATACAAACCAACCAAAACTTATAAATTTTCACATGAAATTGGAAGATAGGGTGCAGGTGGGATTAAAAAACTACTACTTGGGCCCAGCGGCGTGGCCTAGTGGCTAGAGTCCTCGCCTTGAACGCCCCGGGATCCCATATGGGCGCCGGTTCTAAACCCGGCAGCTCCACTTCCCATCCAGCTCCCTGCTTGTGGCCTGGGAAAGCAGTCGAGGACGGCCCAAAGCTTTGGGACACTGCACCCGTGTGGGAGACCCGGAAGAGGTTCCTGGCTTCTGGCTTCGGATAGGCGCGTACCGGCCATTGCGGCTCACTTGGGGAGTGAATCATCGGACGGAAGATCTTCCTCCCTGTCTCTCCTCCTCTGTATATCTGGCTTTGTAATAAAATAAATAAATCTTTAAAAAAAAAAAAACTACTACTAGAAACACATTTTTTAAAGTATACACATCACCTTTTTCATATGTTTTGATATTTTGAATTTTGATTCCCTGTATTTCAGCTCTCTTGTAATAACTACATAACAGACAAATTATCTGATTCAACCATGAATTACAAAGGTGCCATTACTCTACCAGGGGATGTGCCACAGTTATGAATCAAGTACAGATTCAGTCTGCCTTTATGGAACTTGCCACCTCTATGACAAAAACTATAAAGTATTAAAAGGGAAATAGGAGAAAATCTTGAAAAGTGGAGAAACTTACCATGTTCCTGGATTGGCAGAATCAACATTATCAAAATGACCATATTACCAAATGTAATATACAGATTCAGTACAATCCCAATCAAAATTCCAACAACATTCTTCTGAGAAATACAAAAGATGATACAAAAGTTCATCAGGAATCACTAGAGACCACGAATAGTCAAAACTATCCTGAAAAATTGAAATCAAGCTGGAGAAATCACAATTCCAGACCTCAAAACATACTACAGAACAGTGGTTATCAAAACAGTCTGGTGCTGGTACAGAAACAGAGAAGGAGATAAGTGGGACAGAATAGAAACACCAGAAGGGAGCCCACAGATGTACAGCCAACTAATTTTTGACAAGAAAACTGAAAACAATCCAAGGAAAATCCTGGCCTATTCAACAAATGCTGTTGGGACAACTGGAAAGCAGCTTGCAGAATTAAGAAGCAAGAGCCTCACCTGTCACATTTGACAAAAATCAGCTCTAAATGGTTCAAGGACCTAAATATACACCCAGAAATCATCAAACTATCAAAGGAAAACATAAGAAGCACACTCCATGAAATAGGAATGGTGAAAGGCTTCTTAGAAAAGACGCCAAAAGCAAATTTCAATCAAAGACAAGATAAGCAAATAGGACTACATCAAACTAAAAAGCTTCTGTACAGCAAAGGAAACAACAAAGTGAAGAAGCAACCAACAGAATGGGAGAGAATCTTTGCACACTACGCAAGTGATAGGGGACTAATACCACGATTTTAAAAAAAAGCTTCAGAAACTCAGGGACAGTGAAAAAAAAAAGAAAGAAAGAAAGAAAGAAAGAAAAACCTGCATAAAAGAAATGAGCATTTTTCAAAAGAACAGATTCAAATGGCCAACAGACATTTGAAAAGATGTTCAGACTCCCTTGCCATCAGACAGATACAAATGAAAACCACATTGAGGTACCACCTAACTCCAGTGAGATTGGCCTACATTCAGAACTCAACTAGCAACACCTGCTAGCATGGATGTGGGGAGAAAGGTACCCTCCTTCACTGCTGGTGGGAGTGTAAGCTAGTACAACCACTGTGGAAATCAGAATGGAGAGTGCTTGGAGAATTGCAAGTAAATCTGCCATATGAGCCAGCTATCTTGCTCCTAGAAATATACCCAATAGAAATGAAATCTGCATATGAGAAGGGGATCTGTAATCCTTTATTTGCAACAGCATAGTCTACAATAGCAAAGATATGGAAACAACCCAGATGTGCATCCAAAGAAGAGTGGTTAAAGAAACTGTGGTATATCTACTCCATGGAATACTAGCCAGCCATCAAAAAGAATAAAATTATACCATTTGCAACTAGATGGTCCCAACTAGAGACGATCATTCTCAGTAAAATAAGTGAATCCCAAAAGGACAAATACCATATGTTCTAACATAAGGAAACCATCATGCAAATTGTAAGTTGAATAACCTTTCCATACTGTTTTTTTACTGCATCCAATGTGTTTTGATGTTTTTTATTTCATTTTCATTTCTTCCAAATATCTTCTTTGCTCTTATTGAATTCACTGCTGGCTCATAGATCAAACAGTGGCATCATTTTACCCAAGACATTTTTGTGTTTTCTTTTTGTCACCCATGTATTGGTTATTCATTGGCACGTTTTTTCAACTCCATGGTGCTGTAATTGTTGTTGTTGTTGTTGTTGTTGTTGTTTTAACCTCATACATGTTGTTGACCTTATTTCATGGTTTTTCATTTAAGGGAATGGATAGTGACAGAGTAATAGAGATCACCATATCCAGATGTGAAAATATAATGCAATATTCATCCCTACTTCCAAATCAAAGATGGACTCTCAATGAAACTGTTGGACACATCTTGACAATGGGATGCTGGACTGTCTGACATTGTATCAGCAATATCAGGGCACACTTAAATAACAGACTGATGGAATTGTAACACCTTATAAAGGACTGTATTATAGTTACAATATGGGGAAAATCAGTTGGGGTGGAAATTTGGTGGTGGGGGTGGATCCCAGGCTCTATGGAATTGTAGCATAAAATTTAAAAATTCAAAATAAAATTAATATATGTTATATATATATATATCAATTTAATCCTGCAAAAGCTCAACCTGAACACTCAGCAGCAGCACCCTTCATCCATGATTATTCCATATGAACTCTCGATTATCACTCTAGCTAAGTAATCAGTCTTTCAGAACTCATAGCTATTCACGTTTCATCTACTGCAGTTGCAGCATGTGTACAGACACTATAGAACAAGGTACTTCAACAAGTTCATGGGAAAAACCATCATTGTACTTAAAATAACTGTGTGACAAGCATCAGAGGATAGCATGTTAGCTTTAGCTGCACTGCCTGAGTGTATACATACGTTATATCACATTCCATCTCAAAGTCACTGGCCATTATTTTCTACTCTTTATTTTTAAACATTCCTAAGTTTGCCTCTGTCACCAGCAGTGGCTGCTACAGGTCTATCACAAAATAATAAAGTTGTTTTTGCATAAAAGGCTGCCAGAGAATAAAGGTTCAAGAGAAGAATGCCTGGAGGTTTCTCAGGGGCTAACCCCTGCCAGCCTGCAATATTTCCTCTGGCTCCTGGATTTAAATATTTCACTTTTTTACTGCCTTTGTAGGTGTAACATAAAAGAGAAAAATAAAACTGGCTTGCAGAAAAAGATCCTAGGCAAGCCTGAGGCCTGAATCCTGCTGGTAGCAACAGCCTAGAGGATTTACCTTGGCAGTGAATGTGTAAGGATGGTCTGAGGTTGCTTGGCTCTGGTTCACTGCACCCAGGAGGCAGACATGCTTACAGTTCAAGTCTCCAGAACAGCCATGAGAGGCCAGAGAATGCTTGTAAACATCCTTGCAGAGCTGACACATGAGCTTTGTGTAGCTTGCAGAATCTTCCCCCTGTGCAGGTAGGATCATCAGCAGGTGGGAGAGCATGAGCAGCAATCTGAGAGTGTTTTGCATGATGTTTTCGTGTAGTCTTCATAAAGCAGGTGAATTTCTACATACTTGTCTATAAAGAAAGGCTATGTTCAACAATACTCTTGGCATTTCCCCAATAGCCACAGTACCAACACGTGATGCACAAACACAGACCACACAGACCTTGACATTCCAGAACAGTGACTCCTTGTGGTACTTGCTGCAGAAAGAGCTGATCTTGCCATCTTGTCCCAGCCGACTCATGCCTTGTCATTATTGCTATCTGTACCTTGATGCCTCTCAAGCCATATATTGGTTCAACTGTTCCGAACTTGCAGCTTGAGAATCTTTCATATCACATAAGAAACTTTCAGTTAGAGCCTTGCGTGTTTAGACAACTTGTACAATATAGTGCAATATACTCGTTATGGTCCCATTTTGAAGTGCGGCAAAATTTCTGGCTGCCAAAACATTAGTATAGTAAGAATGTGAAGTAGAAAAGCATTTTGACATCTACCCGTGAGAGGGTGTTCAGTAAGACGATATCTAAGTGTTCATTGCACAACCACCGATGCCTGCATGTATGTGTCATTGGATTTTGTTTCTGTTTTTTGCTTTTGTCTTTGGTTAGGTTTTTTCCGGGGGGTGGACGTGGTTGAGCAGGGTGTGTTGTTGTTTTGCTTGTTTTGGTTTATCTCATGAAACATGGAAAATCTACTGTAAGTGACCACACTCCTAAAAAGGATACCATATTCTGTAATCATTTTTGCTGGGGCCAGGAAACTAGAATTTGAAGCACTGAAAGTTCTTAAGAACATGCACTCCATGTTTCCGACATTGCCCGCACGCGTGCTATGAGACACTGATACACAAAGTCAGCGTGAGTGAGCCAACCTCCCAGGAGGAGGGAAGATCCAGTCTTGCTGGATCACATTTCTCAGGGTGTCTGGATTTCATGCACTACAAAGTCCAATTGTCAGCTCTATGGAGAAAATAGGACATTGGGTAATTACTAAAAGGACTTCATTAAGAAATCCTGAAGCAAGCATTTGGCTCAGTGGTTAAAATGCCTGTTAGAATGCTAGAATCCCTTATTAGAGTACTGGCGCTGAATCCCAGCTTTGCTCCAGATTTCAGCTTCCTGCTAATGTGCACCTTGGGAGGTAGTAAGCGATGGCCCTAGCAGTTGGGTGCCTGCCGTGTATATGGGAGACACAGACTAAGCTCTTTCTGTCTTCACCTCAGTTCAGCCCTAGCTATTACAAGAATTTGAATGAGCACATGAGATCCATCTCTGTCCTACCGCTACGCTCTCTTCAGTTAAATAAATACAAATTTAAAAAGCAACCCTTTAAAAAATATTTCCCTGTGCCTGATGACAGAGCAACAGAAAGTGGAGACAGATTTTTTTTCCTCCATTGGCTCCTTTCCTGAATAGCCACTACATCTAGGGCTGTGTCAAGTCAAAATCAGGAGCCAGGACCTCCATCCCGGACTCCCTCCTGAGCTGGGGGAACTCAGGTACCTGGGCCATCATCTGCTGCCATTCTAGGCACATTAGCAGGAAGCTGGAAGAGTCAGGACTCGAATCTGCCCTTCAATATAGCGTGCAGGTATCTCAAGCAACAGCTTATCCTGCTGTGCTATACCACTAGTCACAATGACAACAATTTTAATAAAACAAATAAGCAAAGCCTGTCAGGTTAATCTGATCTTCCTCCAACTAGGCTTGACTGCTTGGTAGATAGAGGGAGGAGGGGTATACAATTTTGCTAAACTGTGGTGGGTGACATCAATGGGCTAAGATACTATCCTGCAGCTGGCAGATTCAAACTACCCTGACAGTCTGATGAAGTGGAGCTCCTGCTCATCTGATGAATCTATAACAACAGTTTATGGATACAGAAAATAGCAAATAATATCTTGGCAGAGAAGCACGGAGAACATTGAAAGGCAGTTTTCATCATTCTAGTATATCAAATTCAATAAAAATAACATTTCCACAACTCTCAAGCTCATTTTTCTAAATAATATTTATCAAGGGATCATCAAATAAGAAAAGGCCAAAAGTGAGGAATTACAAATAATCAAAACTCCTCCTGCAGGATTCAAATCACAAAGCAAGAGCTGTATCATCAACATTTGACAGGTTCTGCTGTCTACTTACACTTAAAAAAATACCAGGTACAAACACTCCTTTTATATCCTTTGTCTTTTGAATATGATTTTACATCCACAGCTGCCTGTTTTTATGGTTTCATAACACTATGCAAAAAGCATCTGCGTTATCCAGAGTGGTCAGAAGCAAGGGGCTTTGAAAGAATAAATCCTGGGTAAGATGACCTCACAAGCAAACAGGAGCTATAGACAGAACTTGTAAATCTGACTTCCTCTTTCAACTCACTTAGGGAACCTTTGCGTAATATATCTGTATTCCTTGTCAATATGTGCCCTTAAGAATTCGAGACACAAAATGAAAAGCTTCTTGTCTACAAATAAAAATGGAAAGGCATACAAATGTAGAATAACAGAGGGACTACAGCAAGATGATTGTGTCAACAGCCTCTACCACAATGCCTGAAACATAGCAGGTATTCAATAAACACTCCTAAAAGTAATTAATCCAGTATTGCGCATTGGTGTGCAGCAGGATCAGCTACAGTTCGAGAAACTCACATCCCATATTGCAGTGCTGATTTGAACCCTAACTGCTCTATTTCTGATCTAGCTCCCTGCTAATGCTCCTGGGAGGCACCAGCTGATGGCTTAAGTGGTTGGGCCCCTGCAGTCTACATGGAAGACCTAGGTGTAACTCTCCTGGCTATTGTTGCCATTTGGGGAGTGAATTAGTGGATACAACAGAAGATTGACTCTCTCACTCTTATTTCTCTCTCTAACCTGTGTTTGGGTGTATTTGCGCATGCATGTTATTTTTTAATAGATTAAAAATAAAGATTTTTAAAATAGTTATTCAATTAACTACTCACAAAATAATCCATGGTTCTCCCATATAAGTACATAATCAAATTCACCCAAATCCAGAAACTAACACCCTTGCTAGTTACAAAATTTCTTTCCCCTATTCACCCAAAAGCTCCCTTTTCACCCATCAGAAATAGGTATGTCAAAACTGGACAGCTTCTCACTTAGGCTCAGAATTCTCCATTAACACTACAGAATGTGGGTCCTGAACTCCAAGAAGTTCCACATTATTAATTCACACCAGCCTCTCTCAAAGACTCTGAAAAGAAAATTTGGTCACTAAAACTGGGCCAGGAAGTGAGTAGATATTGAATGCATGAACAGACGAAGAGTCAGATTGGATCTGCAAACTTTTTTTTTTGTTATCAAAAACCAGCTTCTAAAATCAACAATCTAAACATCATCAGAAGACACCCTGAAGAGAAAATGCAGATTGAGGAAAAGTAAATGCGATTGAATCTTGCAAACACCAAGAACGTCCACTCCAAGGCAAAAAGATGCGAGAATTGATTTTTGATTAAACTAAATTTGAACTTTGAGACTCAATACAGAAATGCTTGCTTGAAAAATAGTCGTGTCTGGGCTCGGCGTAGGAGACTACTGATTAAATCCTTGCTTCACAAGCACAGGATCACATAGAGGTGCCAGTTCCTGTCCTACCTTCCCCACTTCCCATCTAGCTCCATGCTTGTCGTCTGGGAAAGCAGTCAAGGACAGGCTAAACCCTTGGGACCCTACATCTGCATGAGAGACCCAGAAGAAGCTTTTGGTTCCTGGCTTCTGATTAGCTCAGCTTGGAGAGTAAACCAGCCACTTGGCAAGTGAACCAGCAGACAGAAGACCTTTCTCTCTGTTTCTCCTTCTCTTTGTAAATCTGCCTGTCCAACAAAAAATGGACATTTTAAAAAATAGAAAAATTTTAAAATAGAAAAATAGCTATCTCCCTCTAAAAATTAAAATATTCAAAATCCACTAACTCATTTCACATTTGAATGACCCATTTTAGGGAGCCTTTAAAAATCAGCTGTTAAGATTAGTTAGATATGAAAGATAGATAGATGATAGCCCGCCAGCCAGCTAGCAAAGCAGGCTGAACATTTGGAACCACTTCAGACTCACTTCCATTTGAGGCTCCACATGGCAGGCGCCAGCACTTCTCACAACCCCCAATGAGTTTGGCAGAACACACAGGATTGGTCGACAAAGTAACTGTGTCCTTGGACCCATTCACATTGTGTTGGATCGGAGGGAACCATCCACCCCAGACCTTCCACAGTGCTGGACTGCGTGCTTTGCCCTCCCCACAAGACTAGAGACAAGAGTCTTCAGGGATGCCTTTCAGCAAGGATAAAGGAGTCCCTGCATCCTGGGGCACAGTGGCCACAGGGCTAGCTACCATCTGAGAAGTGGCTGCAGTTGAAGTTGCCTGCCAGAGAGTTAAGCAACTGATTTCTACCAGCTCTACCAGTCATGGGAGGAAAACATTTGTAGATCAACTACAAAGGAAAAGAGGGCCAGGGATTGGGAGGACTCTACTGTAAACTTACCTTCAATTGTGATCACAAGATTGTCCTGGAAATTGAAGAGCCCTCAGCAGAAAAGAGACTTATGAAATGGCATGATAAGTTAAACAGCCACTTGCAATGCCACATGCCATTTGGGCACTGGTTCAAATCCTGACTGCTCCACTTCCAATCCAACTCCCTTTTAATGTGCTCAGTTGCAGCAGATGATGGCCCAAGTAGCTGGGCCCCTGTCACCCATATGCGAGATCTGGATGGAATTCCAGGCTCCTGGCTTCTAACTGTCAAGCCCCAATTATTGCAGTCTTTGGGGGTATAAACCAATAAATAAAAGGTTTCTCCCTCCCTCCTTTTTTCCTTCCTTTATCCCTCTTTCTCCCTCCCTCCTTTCTTCCTGTTCTCCCTCTCTCATTCTCTCTCCTTCCCTCCACCCCATCCCATCTATCCTTCTTCTCTGTAACTCTTTTTCAACCAAATAAATAATTTTTTGAGAGAGAGAAGATAAAAAGGCAGATGACTAGGAAATGAACCCTGAAGTAAACTCTGAGTAACCACATCCATGCACCTCAAGGGAATTGAGAGCGGGCCCAGCCATGACCAGAAACCTCTGAAGACCCTAGAAATGTTGCCCTGATAGCTTTGATCATCCTCCAAGCCCAGTGAATATCAGTAACAGTTAAGGATATCACCAATCAAGTAAGGCTTCCCCCGCCCTTCTCCCTTCATCCCATCCACAGCTGCAAACACCACCCGAAAGTGTCCCTGGTGGGTCAGGAAAGGTGGTTCAAAGTTCAGGAGAAAAGTACCACATACTTAAGCATTCCCACCTTCCCCACAACTGAATGAGCAAAGGGTAGTTGATTATTATGCTGGATCAGATCCACTAGACTAAACTGAATTCATTCATACTGACCAGGTCTTTCTTGAGTGCTCCAGGAACAGAAAATCCTTTCCCTTTTTCTTGTTCCTAACTTTCAGATTAACATCCACTACTCTCCCATTGTAAGAAACATAGTGCAACACTCCAACACACAAATGTAGCTTAAGCCAACCATACCCAACAGTAGCCTATTTCTTCATCTTTTTTTTTTTATTTTTGGAGCCTACCAGCTCCTCTCTTCAAGTTCTGTTTTTAGGCTTTATTCATTCATTCATTCATTCATTCATTCACTTTTATTTGAAAGGCTTAGTGACTCAGAGATAAAGAGATCTTCCATCCTCAATTTGCTCTCAAATATCCATAACAATCAGAACTGGGTTAGGTCAAAGCCAGGAGCTGGGACCTCAACCTGGCTTTCCCACATCAGTGTCAGGGATCCTAGTACTTAAACTATCACCTGTTGCCTTTCAGGGTGTACTTTAGTAGGAAACTGGTTTGAAAGCCAAGCAAAGACTCCAACCTAGACATTCAAATGTGGGATGCTGGCATCCCAAGGAGCTGTATTTCCTGAGAAGAATACAAAGACAGGACACAAAACTCTATGTGGAATAAGAGTTACCTTTTAATACACAGGTCAAAATCATTTCCCTTATTGGCTTGCTTCTTTATTTTAGCTAACAACTTTTCTTCCCAGATCATTTTCTAAGGTGGACCTCATTAGGTTATTCATAGTAACACTTCAAATCACTTATGGTTTTGCCTTTAATGTAGTTTTCTTGATTATAAGTCCAGTTGTAAAAAAAAAAAAGTGGGAAGACCTTTCTAAGTTATGACACATTCTTTCTCTCCTTTCTTCAGACAAGTTAATTGCACCTTTCAAAGCATCCCTAAATCACATTATGTTACTACTAATTAAACCTGTTACCCTCTCTCCTTTCTTTTAGTGTAATAGTTTTTCTTTCTCATTAATACCATTCACTTTAAAGGCAAAGATATTTGAATCTGAGAATATTCCCTTACATCACAGCTAAGACACACTCTACTTTTCATAGGCTAGTATGAAAATGAATTTACAATCCACAGAATATTCTAAATAAAGGTGAGGACTTGGAAGCAAAGTGATAGAAGCAGAATATATAGACCACACCCTGAGCTAATCCACAAAGCAAAGGTGACAGGATTTGTGTAGCTTCTGAGACACTTAAGCTACCTAGTAGAGCAAACTATAGACTTTTATAACTCCACGTTATGCATTATTCATATGCCTATACAGTAGCCACCAGAATTACCCGTCAGTTCAGTTATAGCTGGTATGAATTGCTCCACAGCATTCAGGCTGGAAGAAACATCACATTTGTTCATTTTAAAAAATCAAATTTATGTTCCAGCTATCTAGGGTTGACAAGATCAATCAGATGTCTGAAGTGCCTTTTCAGAATTAATCAAGATTCAAAAGCAAAACAAACAAACAAAAAAAGATGTTAGGGCCTCACTAGTCCAGCATTAGAAGACCGGCCAAGGTCCATGGCTCCTACTGAAAGGCTTGCAATCTCTAGAATCCATGCATGATTGCTCATGCAACCATCCCAATCCAGGCTGCACATGCTCTGAGGGGTCTATGGCAGAGTCAGAAAATCTTACTGAAGATTGCAAGAAAACTGGCCAACACTTTCTAACCTTCCAATGTAAAATTTCCCATCAGTACATTCTCCTGGAAAATCTAGCCAAACCACTTTGGTGGTATCCCACCTTTAAAATACAAAGGTATGCAGCAGCTGTCAGAGCCTGTCTGGGATGAGCTTTTCATTGAGCTTTCCTGTTAATGTCCATCCTCTGAGGCAGCAGGTGCCAGCGGAAGACCCAGATGGGGATCCATGCTTCCACTTTGGTCTGGCCCAGACCAGCTCCAGTAGGCGTTTGCAACCTGAATCAACAGAGGAGAGCCCACTCTCTTTCTCTCTTTATCTCTGCTTCTCTCTGTCATAGTGACTTCTTAAGAAATACGCATTAAAAATTAAAAATAAATCTTGTTTCATATTTGTGAATAGAGGATGAAAATCACAATGGAAATCACTTTCAAACTACTCAGTGACAGTTTCATGATACACCATCAATACTGATAACACAGGAGGGAAAAATATGGATTTTCCTGGGGACATAGCTCTCTGATCTATAACAAACTGACAGAAACTGAGCCAAGTTCAACGTATGCCTCCAGTGCTGACCTGAGTACTGATGTCCAGTGAGCATGTGGAAAAGGCAAGCTGTTTCTTGTCAACCTCGACTCAACAACAACAGCAGTTACAACTTCCTTTTCAAATTATATTTTGTTTCATTGCAGAATTTAATAATTTTTACCATTTTTCCCTGTTCGCTTCCTAGGCAGATAATACACACACACGTAAGCATCCTACTTTTTCTTAAAAGCAAGTTCATTAAAAACTTCTTGTGTTCTAGTGGCAGATTCTGATCCCATAGCCTCACTTAAGCGTAACAATTCTGATATCTTCCATACATTGAAAACTTTTCATTCATAATTAGCCATCCCTGATACCAAATAATAAGCAATTTAAAATAAAAATTTACCTACTCAGATGCCTTCTTTATTTGGTAATGGGATGTTCCAAATTGAGAAGAACATAAAAGAGATAGAGAGGATAAGTAAGTAGACCATTGGCCTCCCTGCATAATGAAGAGCTATAAACTCAGAATTCATAAAACATTTAAAATGTAAAGGTCCATAGGTGGAGATCATCTCACCTCTTTAACATACAACAGAGAAATTGGAAACTGGGGAAGTTAATTTACTTTTCCTAAACCATAAAACCAATTTCTGATAGGAGCAACAGAAATAAGATCCCTTGAGCCTTTGTCAGGTAAGTTTTTTCACTAAAATTCAATTTTATTCATTTTTACTTTTTCAAAATGCACAGAGCCAAACTCTCCAGTTAGAATTTTAAGATTCCAAATTCCTCCTCACAAGATATAAAGAGGCACAAACTTTTCTGTACTTTCTTATGTTCAGTGACTTGAGGCTACAAATTACACTGGAAAAGGATTACCAGGAGAAAAGGCATACAGATTTTATGAACATTTTTAAACTTTTAATGCAGAGGGGCTTCACAGAAAAGAAATCAAAGTCAGACATGGGACAGAAAAGTAACTAGACAAAGGAAAAAAATTCTCTGGGCTTCCAGGACCAGTAAATCATGGTATTTACCATTAAGGCATCACATGGAGCAACTAATGAAGATAAGTTTGTACAAACAAATCTTACTGAAATACTACCTCTGTGCCAACAGCTGAGGGCTGCTCTCCTTATCCTCCCAGAGAAGAGGGGGTAAATATATGACTTCTTTGATTTATTTTTTTATATTAACTATTTATTTTATTATTTTAAGGTACAGTTTGATAGGCTCTGGGATTTTCCCTTATCCCTAGCTGATTTCCCCTATATACTATAACAGTATAGTCCTTCATAATCAATCGTAAGTCCATCATTCTGCTATCTAAGTGTATCCTAACACTGAAGGTAGGGACAATGGCAGAGAGTCCAGCTTCCTATTGATAAGATGTATTTAACAATTTCACTGGGAGTCCATCTTTGGTTGGGAAGTAGAGATGCATACTGCATTGTATCTTCACATCCTGGATGTCATCATCTCTGTTACACAGATACTACACGTTCTCTTAAATGAAAAGCTATAAAACAAAATTAACAACAGGAAGAAAAACTTGAAAATTAACAACAACATGAAGTTAAATAGCATGCTACTGAATGACCAATGTGTCACTGATGAAAAAGAAAATGAAAAACCTTTTTGAAGCAAATGATATTATGTGACCTATAAGTCAGTGAAGAAATAAGAAAAAACTTTTTTGAATGAATAAAAATAAAGACAAAAATATCAAGCCTCCTGAGTTTGCACACATAATACTGAAAGAACTATTTTGCATGAAGCCTGCCTTATATCAGAACATATGGTATTTGTCCTTTTGGGATTGACTTATTTCACTGAGCATAATAATCTCTACTTGGGACTATTTGCTTACAAATGGTAGAATTTCATTCTTTTTAATGCATGAGTAATATTCCATGGAGCAGATGGCCCACAGTTTCTTTAACCACTCCTCTATGGATGGGCATCTGGGTTGCATCCATGTCTTTGCTATTGTAGATTGTGCTGCTGCAAATATAGGATTACATACACCTTTCTCATATGCAGATTTCATTTCCTTTGGATATATTCCTAGGAGCAGGATAGCTGGGTCATATGGCAGGTTTATTTTCAATTCTCTAAGCATTCTCCATACTGATTTCCACAGTGGTTATACTAGCCTGCACTCCCAGCAGCAGTGAAGGAGGGTGCCTTTATCCCCACACCCATTGCAGCAGGTGTTTTGGTAGAGCTCTGAATGTAGGTGAACCTCGCTGGAGTTAGGTGGAACTTTCATGTGGCTTTCATTTAGATTTCCCTGACAGCTAAGGACCCTGAGCATTTTTTCATGCATCTATTAGCCCTTTGAATCTGTTCTCTTGAAAAATGTCTGTTCATTTCCTTTGCCCGTGCCGTGGGTTGTCTCAGGGTTGTTTTGCTGTCCTATGTAGCAAAGTGGCATATTTTGGAGGCAGTACATCCAGACCATCTCTAGAGGAAAGTTTTTTACATTCTCAGCAAATGACACCTGCCAGCATTCACTGACCTCTGTTTATGACCATGTGCAGTGTATCAGTTCACAAGGTCACAAGTTACCAGCAAGGCCTTTGCTTTGCAAACCCACAAGCTAATGTTTTTAAAGGGTCAGTGTCTGCAACTTGAACCACACACACATCTGTTTTTTGTTTTCACTCTCTCGTACACACACACACACACACACACACACACACATCTTTGTCAGGCAATGTTTCCTTTTTGTCAGCATTCATCTCAAGCTCAGTAAATCAATCCATTGCTAACAGGAATGAACTTGAAGAATCACTGATTAGCAGGAAATATTGGAATTTATATATAAGGGTCATTTTGCTTCAGTATTGAATTGTAGATTTTCTCCAGGAAAAAAAAGTCCTTGCATTTGGAGAAGTTTTCTTGGTCCCCCTAGGTTCGTTGACTTTTGTTATTTATTCTTCACCTGAAGTCACCTTAGTTTCTGATATCAAAATCTGTTGCTATGGAAACATTTATGGCATGTCAAAGGATAGTTTCAGTAGCAGGAACTGGCAAAATTTTTAGTCACAATGACACTATTTTCAAATCAAAGTTGCTGGTAAAATATGTTGGAGAAAGGGGATGTAGGAATGAAAGGAAATAAAATGCCACTTGAGTGAGTCTGTGGTTTCTGGAAGACACTTGTTGTTCACTTCATTGGAAAGAAGGAAGTGTGTGGCGAGCATATAGCACCTCTTGAGTGCTCTGGAAATTGCTGGAGAGAGGCAGTTTCACAGAATTTAGAGACCTGCCTAAGGCTCTTGGCCTGTTTTGGTAGAAGACACCTACAGCTCACTCTCTGAAAATTCTCTTTGTAGGTGTATATGCCAAGGCAAGCAATAGGGACAGACACAGAAATCTACAGAATGGTAGTGGCAAAATAGATGTTAAATGGGCTTTCACTGTGACTTGTGAATTTTACAAATTAGAAAACAATAGGTATTTTGCATATCCCACAATCTTCAGTGAGTCTCCAGATACAATCCCATTGGACTCAGTAATAAGTTCTGTTACCAGCACCATTTGATTCTCACTGAAAAGATTCAGTGCTTCATATAGAATAAACCACGAACTTTTCAAAAATATTCATGCTTGTACCCCACCAGCCAGGCTAGACTTTCTGGCATTGGGCCCAGCAACTGGAATTCTTTTCAAGTCTCCTCTGGTGGTGCTAACATGAAGCCCACATGGAGAATGACTGGTCCACAAGAACAAAGCCTAAGGATCTCTGAAGGACATAACATGGGTTGTGGAAGCATGGGCCTCTCTTTCCCAGCCAGCGAGGAAATCCAAACTAAAGAATCCCTTGCTGTGCTTTACAAAGAACCCACTCACACGCCCTAAGAGAACTAGCATTTCAATGTCAGGCACACAGCAGTCACAGACAGACAGCAAAATCAGAAGACTTCATTCTTTCCCAATATGCACAACTCGCAAGCCCAGACCTGGCTGGGTGCATGGATGGTTGGCTGGCTGGCTGGCTGTGGGGTCAGGAAAGAGGTCAGAACAAAAAATGGATGTGAAATTGAAGTTTCCGCCTAAACAAAGCAAGACTGGATTTTCAATATCTGAAAATGAACGAAGACTTGTGAGATCTTCCCAAGTTGTTGTGTGAAAGGATAAGGAAAGAAAAGACAATTCGAAAGGGCTCACTGAAAGGACGTGATGGGAAAAACAAACCACTTCATATCTGAATCCCACTGAGGTGATGTTCAATAAGCTACTTTCAGTAGTGAAGTGTAGTGACTACTACACTTCCTGTGTGGATTAATTAGAGCATGATTTGAGAATGTAAGGAAGGAACAAATACATAACCTTCTACTGTCCCTCTTTTAGCAATTCTAGCATAGATAAGATGCCAGAGAACTCAATCGAGAAAAAAAGTGCATGGTAATGGGTCTGTTAATTAATTTATTTTAATAATCATTATGCTGGATGTATATGCAATATATATAACCATCACTTTATATACATTAAATAGATTTCATCTTTATTTGCTGACTAAACCTTCTTAAATGGAAAAGAGAAACAGGAGACAATTTTAAAAGAGAAGATACTCTTGTTTTTAGGTCTAATCAAAAAAAGGTGTTGCTCCATTTGCAGGTAGATAGGAAGAATAGAAAGCTAGAGTTCCCCTTGGGGCTACACACACACACATACACGCATACATGCACACATGCATGCATACATACATACACTGGCGTGGGCTGGTCCCATAGCTCTGTAAGCTAATCCTCTACCATCAAGTGCTGGCATTCTATACGGGTATCAGTTTGTATCTCAGCTATTCCACTTCACATTCAGCTCCCTGCTAACAGCACGGTAAAGCAGCAGAAGCAGCAAAGGATGACTCGAGTCCCTGAGCCACTGCACCCATGTGGGAGACCTAAAAAAAATCCAGTTCCTGCCTTCGGATTGGCTCAGCTTTGGCATTGCAGCCATTTGAGGAAGGAACCAATGGATGGAAGATTCTCTCTCTCTCGCTCTCTCTCTCTCTCTCACTTCCTTCTCTCTGTAAACCTGTTTTTCTAATAAAAATAAATCTAAAATAATAACAACAATAAATATACTAGCCAGAGGCAATGTTTAAGAGTCACCTATTCTCCACTACTGAAATTTCTTGAACTATTACAAGCTACTCTCTGAACCAATCTCACGTCACATTTTAGCAGAGTTGAGGAAAGAGGGCAAAGACATGGGCCCAACTACAAAAGGCCAGCCAGCATGTAGTTCTTGATGCAGGCTCTGTTTCTAGGTATTTAACTGGGTGGTCCTGCAGAAGTTTATTTTGGCAAGTACTTCATCGATGGCAGAAGATCACAGTTCTTAGCACAATGCAATATGCAATAGAAGGAGAGGGGAACAAAAATCTCTGTCCACAGTCAAATTCAAAGACTGATGGGTATTACCTGAAAGATTTGCCTTCAGCCTGCCTCTATAAAATCAGTTAACTTAGAATTCCTTTCACAATCTAGTAAATAAGCCCCCCATCATCTCTAGGAGGTCTATGATTAAGCCTTTATATTTCTTTTTTTAAGATTTATTTATTTTTATTGGAAAGTCATTATCAGATTTTACAAAGCAAATTTTTTAGAGAGAAAAATTTTCTGTCTGCTGGTTTACTCCCAATGTGCATTGGACAGATTGATAAATGATGGATTCATTAATTTAAAAACCAATAAATTATCCAGGGCAGGGAAAACCTAGAGCAATGCTATAATGGGGGTAAGATCTAAGGAAAAGTTCAAAAAGGAAAAAGACAGCTCTAGGGAGAGAATTCTAAAAGCTAAATATATATATTATATGCTTCCTAGAAAAATCCTATTAGTAATCGTTGAAGCTTGTGTATTAAAGTCATCCCTTCATAATGAATACATTCATCCATTTCACTGCTTAATGAACCCAATTTTTACAAGGGCTGGATTTGGCCTTTGAAGGTGACCTAGCCTTGGTCTTGTTTAAAACCATCAGGCACTTTTCCTCACTTCACAGCTGGCAAATTGCAGAGTTGCAATATCTGAACCAGACAGGAACAACTTCACACATAATGAAACTTCAACTAAGCAAGTTCTCACAAATGAGGCTTGTTCTAGGAATCCACTCTTGATAAAGTTAATGCTGAGTTGCCTCAGTCAAGCCCATGCATTTGAGGGTTTTGACAACACTGAACGCTGAATTTGTGATTTTAAGCATGAGTTCTGGTTATTTTAAGAAATTCATTTCTTTTTGATGACACTGTGAGGAAAGAACTTTGGAGGGTGTTTTCATTATCTTATAAGTGTTTCTAGCAAAAAAGGAAAGTTGTAGAAATTTTCCATTGCCTAATATATGTACCATGCCCTCCTGCCAAAAAAAAGAATCATTTAATAACAGCCATCAATACACACAGAGTAGCAGGTTAAATCTGCTACTTGCTCATAAATCAAATAGTTACTCAGGCTTTCCAATTTCCTATGACATCAACAAAAGGAATGTGCAGCCACCAAGTATTAGCAACATATTCATGAGTCTCTGGGGTGAGATGAAGGGCTTATCAGTAGCCAGTAAGACTCATCAAAAGGAAAAAGGCCAATTAACTGCATATCCCCACGAACTGAGGACATATCTAGGATAACTTTAGAGTTCCCCCAAAAGCCTAGATCGTAAATATGTATACTCTACTCATCTGAGAGGTTAAATTTGAGCCATTCCTTTGGATTAAGGGAAGGTTCTGTAATAAGGTATAATTGCCATCTATGCTGTCAGAAAAACCTCAATCCTCATATAGAGGCATTTCCGTACCACACCACACTGGTCCTAATACCACATCCTCAGTTGATCTTCTCAAGGGGAGAAAGGGCCTCATCTCATCACAACCATCCCTTCTTCTCTACCTGCATTTCAGAAACACATCTTCTAAGGATCAGAAATAGACCCTTATGAACTCACTCTATAGGGGATTTTTCTTACAATATTTAAGTTAATTTTTATGTGTGTCTGATACACACGCAGAAGAGTACATACATCCATAGTTCAACACATCTCTGCTGAGTAAGCTCATGAAGGTACTTCAAAAAGCTCTTATAAATAAAATTAAAAGATGAATTTATTTGGAAGCCAAATTGGTGGTAAACAAGTTAAGCTGTTTCGTGTGAAGTCAGCATCCCATACGAGCATGGATTCAAGTCCTGATTGTTCCACTTCCAATCCAGCTCCCTGTCAGTGTACTTGGGAAAGCAGAAGATAGACCAAGTGCTTGGGCCCCTGCCTCCCACATGGGAGCCTGGATGGGCTTCCAATCTCCTGGCTTAAACCTGGCTCAGCCCTGTCCATCAGAAGCATTTAGAGAATGAACCAGTGTTTGGGAGATATTTATTGTCTTTCTCATTCTCTCTCTCTCTCTTCCTCTTCCTTTCTTTCTATCTTTATAACTCTGCATTTCAAATAAATTAAATGAATGAATAAAATAAATCATATATGTGTGTTTTTCAAATGAAGATACATGTATTTTGATGCAGAAAAGACATTTGGAAATCCATGTATACTTTTGTCATAACACATATTTTCCCATGAACTTTTCGAAGACCCTTGTTCTCATGAAGCCCCTATGAAAGTCAGGAAAGAAAAATTTGCTAATATCCCAGAGGAGTCCCTGGCTCTCAGTATTCCTCTCAAACACCAAAGATAGTTTTCACCTTTTCTTAATGTTTGCATCCTTGGGTATGTAGCTTCTTTTGTACCACGTTGTGTCTGAGACGACAACACGTGTTGTTCCTTGAAGCTTTTGCTTGTTCCATGTCTGCTATGTACTATTACATTTTGTGAGTTTAATACAACTCATCCATTAGACTGCTGTGGAAGATTTGAGATATTTGGAGCTATCCCAAATTATGCTGCTATCGGCAGATGTGTGCTTGTTTCTGGTGTGTACATACACATATTTCTATTGGCTATATGCCAACAAATTGCATTATAACCACTGATAAAAATGAATCGATGGAGTTCCCTGCCAAGAGACTGTGCGTTTGCTTCTGTAACTTGTAACCACTGAAATGACACCCTGCAGCATCTTCTGTTGCCATTGATTAGTTCCAGAGCAGAATGAGGACGCATTACTGCCCACAGAGAACCAGATCGGCACTGTGCTCAGCTGGAGAATTACCAGGCAGCCCAGCAGGCTCATTTCACTCAGATGGCATTTCACGGACACAATAGCACCTGTGATGAATAGAAATGAACTCTGTACTGAGGTTATGGTTGATGGAAGGGACTAGACTTTCAAAGCAGGCAGCTTGAGACTGAAAATATTGGTTTGCCCACCCAATCAACAATCTGGAGACTGTAGAAGACTCATTTATATGAGAGAACAGTGGTCCATGTAAGAATCTCCGTTGTGTGTCTATTGGGTGTGTTGCTTCCCATTTGTTTCAGCAAGCCCCAAGGAAGGGGAGGCAAGTTCCCCTGAGAGGTATCCTTTCTCAGAGCTTCCTTGCAGGGGGCAGAAGGAGCATCCTATGCAGCAAGTCGACTTAAGGACAGGCCATTATAGCTCACACTATGTGTGTGTCAAGTGACACAACAGAAAGCTTGCAGGAGAGATAGCCATAACAGCCCTTTCTCCACTATTCTTCCATGGGACACTGTGCTGCGTTTTACCCCCTTTTGGGACAAAGAACATACTGGTACCCATTCGCTTTCCCAGGTCCTTTGAAAGGACTTTGAGTCACTTCCTCTGAATATGCCACTTGAGTTCCTGTTGCAAACATTAGAATCAACATTTGTAACTGGTCGTGAACTCTTCTGTTACTCTGTAAATAACTCCAGTAACAAAGTGAATAGTTTGGAAGTATTCATCCAAATGATTATTAAGGTTGAAAAAGCAAAAACAAAAGCCTTAAGTCTGTTTTGGCCTCTGACCTTCCTGACTGGGTGCAGTCCCCTGACTCCCAACATTCTTCCCCAAATGACTCAGCCCTGGCCTGCTTTAATCACTGGCCACATCACTATCTTCACGTTCCAGTCATCAGCCCAAGTTCTCTTCCACTATCTTAACAGTTCAACCTTAGTCCAAATCTTCCCAAACCATGCCACTGTCTTGAGGGATCAGCCACTAGCTCACACTTTCCCTATCTCAAAATCCCAGCCTTAGCCTCCACCACCTAAGCCATCCTAACTACTTTATTCTATGTGAGCCACTCATCTATGAGAAGAGAGAAAAGGCTCTCTGCTGTGTGTCCACAGATGACTCTGTACCATGCATTCACAAGTGAGCCTCTCTCAGGTTTGTTCTGCTCATGAGTCCATATCTTGCCTCTGCTTTGTCCTCCTACCCTTTCCTTATAAAACAAGACAACTGTCATTTACAGAAAAGTTGAAAGAATACATGTGCATACATTCAAACACACCTACACATACACACACACACCCATAATCACACACATTACTTCTATCACAAATGGGTTCCTTTCACAACTTGAGAAACAATCCTGTTGTCAAAATCTATCCTAAATTCTAGATGATTTTATTTAACAAGACTTAATTCTCCACATTTGCTCAACACCTGGTATTTATCAAGTAAATGTGAGATTGCCAGCAAAACACTTTCTCACTTTAGAGTTCTCCACTTTGAGCAACCATTTGCATAGAGCTTCTTTGCTCAAGAATGTACATAATAAACAGCAAACTCTGCTGTAAAAGGACTCTCTGTGGCCAAGCACATTCCCTCTTGAAGGTCTCTGGGAACCCCCCTGCTCTCTCTGTTGATAGAGCAGGCTCATGGGGCTGAATGGATGTCTGATACATTGTAACTATGGGAGTCTTGCATGCAAAGACAGTGGGAATTCTGGAACTGCATGGAAGTGTGTGATTTTAATTTTTTTTTTTTTAGTAAAACCAATACAACACTGGCCATGCTAACCAAAGAAAGTTAAGACCTAAATCAATAAAATTACAGATAAGGAAGAAGATATAACAATGGACACTACAGATGCACAAAGAATAATCGGGAACTACTACATGCTGACAAGTTGAAAAATCTAGAACAAATGTTTAGATTTCTGGACACATATAATCTATATAAATTGAGTCAGGATCTCATAGAAAATCTAAATCAACCGATAATTAAGATAGAGATTAAATCAGTAATAAAGATCTTTCCAACAAATAAAAATCCAGAACCAAAAGGCAGAATTCTACCCAACTTTTTAAGAAAAAAAAATAATTTCAATTTTCAAGCTATTCAAAACAATTGAAAGTGAGAGAATCCTACTAAATTACTCCTATGAGGCTAGTATCACTTTAACCCCCAATGCCAGGGAAAAAAATATGAGAACTATAGATCAATATCCCTGATGAACATAGATACAAAAAGCCTGAACAACATGCTGACTAATTGAATCAAACAACACATCAGAAATATCATTTACCTTGGGCCCAGCGGCGTGGCCTAGTGGCTAAAGTCCTCGCCTTGAAAGCCCTGGGATCCCATATGGGTGCCGGTTCTAATCCCGGCAGCTCCACTTCCCATCCAGCTCCCTGCTTGTGACCTGGGAAAGTAGTCGAGGACAGCCCAATGCATTGGGACCCTGTACCCGCGTAGGAGACCCGGAAGAGGTTCCAGGTTCCCGGCTTTGGATCAGCGCGCATCGGCCTGTTGCGGCTCACTTGGGGAAGTGAATCATCGGATGGAAGATCTTCCTCTCTGTCTCTCCTCCTCTCTGTAATATCTGGCTGTAATAAAATGAATAAATCTAAAAAAAAAAAAGAAATATCATTCACCTGGACCAAGTGGGATTTATTCCTGGCATGCAGGGATGGTTCAGCACATGTAGATCCATAAATAATACGTTGTATTAACAAAGTGAAGAATGAAAGCCAGATGATTTTTCTCAGCAGTAGATGCAGAGAAAACTTTTGGTCATTTGATAGAATACAACATTCTTTCAGGACTAAACAAAAGAAAAAGAAAAACCTTACACGAATTGGGTATAAAAGAAAGATTTGTCAGCACAATCAAGGCAATACATGACAAACTCATAGCATCATACTGAATGCGGAGCAGTGGAAAGCATTTCGACTAAAATTCAGAACCAGACAAGGATTTCCACTCGTAAGAGACAGTATAGTCCTAGAAGCCTAAGCCAAAGCTATCAGGCAAGAAAAAGAAACAAAGGGCTACAAACTGGGATGAAGGAAATAAAATTAGCTTTGTTAGCAGGTGACACAATTTTGTTTGGAGAACCAAAAGACTCTACTAAGAGACAATTGGAGTTCATTGGAGAATTCACTAAAGTTACAGGATATAAAATCAACACACAAAAATCAATATACTTTGTATACACAAATAAGGTATTTAACATTTCTTTCGCAGCTACTGTCAATGGGACAAGATACTCTTACATGTCAACTTTCTCTTAAAAAGTCTAACAAAGACCTGTAGCTTGAAGACAAGTAGGTATTTCAGACACTTTACCAGGGAAATTCAAAATGGGTGTTGAAGGTCTTCTGCTATTCTAACCATGTGTGATACTGACATGTGAAAATCAAGATTTGAATGTCTAAACCGTATATTGGGTAGTATTTTAACAGCTGAATGTTACCTCCATCTTACTGTACAACTAGACAATTAAAAGAAATAAAATGTTGATGTATGTAGAAACTTAGATGAATCTCAAATATTGTTCTACAAAGGGGCAGTGCACAAAGATGCTCATGACTGCAAGAGATCTGGAACTCACATCACATAACCTTTGTCCCTTCTAGTTCCTATCTTGGGCTATCCAAGAGGACAACTGGATATCAAAGAGCGAGCTTTGAAGAAGTCTCCATGGTACTGTGTGCTGCTAGTTCGGGGTTGGATTGCTCACTTCCCATTCACACTTACGATACACATTGCCTTGTTTCTTATCTCAATTTGTTTTCCAGAGCAGGGAAACTTGGTCAGGCTAGATCTACACCCATGAACCCCAAGGACCACCATGATGTAACAGAAGGAATGCATGTCATTGATCAGAGATCTGCAGTTTCCTGTAATTTTGCCACAGCTCCATCCCCTTCTTTTATCAACCCCCAAACACCCTATTCCAACAAAGTGATAGTCCTTGAGACTTGGAAGCCTACAGAGCTCTCTCATCTGCTAACAGATGGAATTCATCTCAGAATCTTGCCCTCATTCTTCTGACAGGCACTGGGAATATGACCAAGGTTTCTGTAACATTCTCACTTCCTCGTGGTCAGCTGAGAGTTTCATTTCAACCTCAAGGAGGGCCAGTCCCCATAATTTCTCAAGCCTGTCTTCCATGGTCTCCATGGCACTGACCTAACAGAAATACAATGCAAGCCATTACCGGATCATTTAAATTTCACACATACGAAAAGAAATTGATGGGATTCATTCTAATAGTATATTTTGTTTAACTCAATATATGCAAACATCACATGTAACCCAGAAATAACTCATGAAATGTTTCACATTTTTCTCACCACCTCTTTGAAATCCAGCATCTGTTTAACACTTACACAACAGCTTAATTTAAATGCATGTATTTTCAAGGGAGGTCTATGTCTGAGTCTCATAAAATTTACCAAGGAAAACTTGATTCACATACCCAACCTGTTCCAAACATACCTACAAAGGCTGCCAATATCAAATTAGGTTTCACTTTTTACTTAAGTCAAAATCAATTAAAATTAAGACTTCAGTTCTAGGGCAGGCTTGGTGTAGCTGGTAAGATGCCTGTGTCCTGTATTAGAGTATGTGAGTTCAAGTTCCAGCACTGCCGCCAATTCCAGCTTCCTGCTAATGAAGACCCTGGGAAACAACCAGGGATGGCTCAGATGGTTGGGTCTTTATCCATCAACTGTGGATATGGTTACTGCTCCTAACCTTGGCCTGGTCCAGCTCCTGATGTAATGGGCATTGGAAGAAGGTGATACAGAAAGAAAAACATCCCGTCCACTGGTTCACTCCCAAAAGTGGCCACAGTAACAGAAGCTGAGCCAATCTGAAGCCAGGAACGTCCTCCACGTCTCCCACAAGCAGGGTCCCAAGGCTTTGAGCCGTCCTCTACTGCTTTCCCAGACAGGGAGCTGGATGGGAAGTGGAGCTGTAAGGACAAAACTGGTGCCCGTATTAGATTCCGGCATTTGCAAGGCAAGGATGTAGTCATTAGGCAATCATGCCAGGCCCCAAATGGTTCATTTTAAAATTCAGTTTTACATGCAGCCAACTTCACAAGAGGCTGTACCTTTTCATATGCCCCATGTAACATCAGAATCAGGTGGGAATGTTGTTTCTCCTGCCCTATCAATGATCCTGCCCTGCTTCATTGAGACTCAGACTGTTGGATACCAAGACAGAAACAAGCTTGTGTGTGTTTAAGGGGCCTAAGAGAAACGATGCACTCTTAGAAAGGAAGTAGCAGCCTTACAGAGCACATCATAGAAGCACCCAATTATTTTATATTAAAATATCTTGTCCATACCCCAACAACTTTACAGGGTATCCAACCCCCCACCCACCCCCACCAAAGAAGGGCTATCCTGTATGATAGCATATGCAAGTAATAAAACCTGAGGAGGAATTTCACACCCAAGAAACCTTTTGTCCAGGAGACCAGTTGGAGTGGAGGGGAATGGTGGGAAGAGCTAGACTCCATTCCCTTCTAAGCCTAGTCTAAATGCAAACTGCATTGTCAACTCTCAGCTCTTCACTAATATGCCCAGCTTACCTGTTAGCTATATTCTCTTCATTAAACACTTTAACCGTGTTTATCCCAGCCTGGACAACCGGGCACTCTCTCTCAGATTCTCTGAAGAAGTGAGCATCCCATCTAATGGAGGCATTAAGCCTTGTTCCCTCGTTTACCACTTCCTCTGTCTCACACCTGAAATTCTTGTCTTACAGCAAGATGACACATCTCTGTTTCAACCACCTCCTGTTACAACAGCATTTTCTCTCCTTTATCATTGCTCTTGACCATCAAATCCTCCTGCTTGTGTGTGATCTCGGTGCTCTGTGGACATCCTAGCCAATAGCTGGTCTCAGAGTTTACTGACATCCTCTAGAAGAGTGACAACTGAAAGGGCTGGAGCAATAATACAAGGGAGAAGGTGGTGCTGTGAGGGACCTTCAACTCTTTGCCATTGCAACCAATTACTTCTGTAATGCGCAACTACTCCGTATCTCGGCTACTCCACATCTCAAATCAGATGCTCATGCCACTCCATATCCATGCCCTATTGTGGCTCTGAGTTTTATATTCACTTCTGAGAGACGTGCTTTCCTCCTGCAGTGCACAGGCCCAACGCCTATCCTCACAGCACAAGGATGAGGTAGGGACAAAGTTCCTACAGTCAACCTCTCAGGTTGCACCTAAGCCTTGCCACTTAGTAGCTTTGTGCAAGTTATTTAACTTCTCTTCAGCTCATTTTCAATGAGGATAGCAATGCTATCAATTAGCTTCTGTGGAAATCAAATATAAGTTCTTAGTGCTGATACAAGCAAGATTTTGATATATCCTAACTTTGATTACAAAGGGCACGGGATGGAAAGGAGGAGAGATAGGACAGTCAATTACAAGCTACCAGCCAAAAAGAAGAGAAAACCATTTTCTATATCTTAAATACGCTTAAGCCTTTACATACATCCTACTACAGCTGACACTTTAGATACACATTTTCTGGACCAACTGTTAACCCAGCCAATCCAGAAGCAAAGTTACTGGTCCTTACAAGCTGCTACTCTCTCCCAAAGCTACCCCTTCTTACACTTTAGTGTAATCCTGTCCTCTCAGCTATTAACATTATGGGATCTTCTCCAGTATCTATGAAACTCTACCCAATCCTGGGTCTAGCAGGTACCTACCAACCATGACTGCACTCTGCTGCTGTTAGCTGCTGTTAGCTGTGGGAACTTACCCCAGGATCCAGTTCTGTTCTTTTCCAGCTAGCATCTGAAGCAAGTCAATAAACCTCTTCATTTCAGAGGTCTCTGATTGCTAGAGTTTTGGTTTAACAGCACTGTATAGCCACCAGAGAAGTTTATTAAATAAAAATGTTCTACTTAGTAAAGAAAATACTGGCCCAGCCAACTCAACTGTCCTTTCCCTGTATCTTTCTGGCCCACCTGTGAAGCAAAACCACAACCCAGATCAATGTTGCCATCTGCCCTCTTTTTATCTGCACATGGCAATCAAGACTTATTGGAGAAGATTACAGCACAGTACAGCCAGGATCTACCACAAATGCTAAGCCTCTGGTGTCAGCATTCCTGGATGAGCAACTTACTTGTTCTCAATCAGCCCTTTCTACCATTCCCCACAAATAACTGTTGACGTTTCAACACGCACTAGCACAACTCCCAAGAGGAGTTTCTTTAGAATACTTGTCAGAAAACTAATGAGTTTACACTTAACTTCAAATGGTATTTAGCAATTATAGAGAATCATAAATGGCTCCTGTCCAGCCTAACCCATTGGAGAAATCAAGCTTACCCACAGACTCAAGAAACTGAAATTTTGCAGTCAAAACAGAACAGTGGAAGAGCAAAAACAAATTAAAGATGTGAACATAAAGCTGGGAGAAGAGTTTCTTTAGAAAGAATATGAGGCTCCTAGAGGCCAGACTGGGCAAGTTCAAAAGGGAGTGGCTAGTGCAATCACAAGAGGGAGGGAGAAGGAATTTGACATTAAAGGAGGAGCTTTAAAACAGAAACAAGGGGTGAGAGTGATGTGAGAGGAAGGGATCACGAGCCAGGGACTGTCAAGGCAGCCTCCAGAACCTAGAAAAGCAAACAGATTCTAACCTCTGATATGGGATGGGCAGAAAACAAACAGCTGGAAGGTCTTCTGTTGTTTCTGACTGTAGCCTATTCCCTGTTCCCTGATTCTACCCCCACTCCTCACATGCCAATTCAGCACACCCACTTTCCCATTCTGCAGCGAAGAGGATACCATGAACACGTGTGCATCAAACTCCATGTGGAGACACCACAAAAACTTCCGCAGAGGACATCACAAACTCCACCCCACTTGTATATTCAATGAAGGCATTTTCTGCTACCCAAATACAGGGAATCACTGACTGGAGGCACCCCCTTTCTCTCATACTGTCTGGCCCTCTCATGAGTGGCACCAATCCTCATGGGGTTGCCCAATAGAGTTACAGAGAAGTAAAATCAGGGACAGACAGACATCCCAAAGCCAGGATCCGGGAGCTTTATCTAGTCCCCACAAGAGTGTAGAGGTCCAAGAACTTGGACCATATTCCACTGCTTCCCTGGGCTCAATAGCAGGGAGCTGGATTGGAAGCAGAACAGCCAGGAATTTAACTGATACCCATATGGGAAGCTGACAATGTAGGTTGCAACTTAACAAATTGCACCACAGCCCTGTTCCCAACTAGGAAGCATTTCCAGGTGACAGGCTGGCCAATGCTCAGGGTAGCAGTCAGGGCCTAGGACCTGGGGCCTGAGTTGAGGCTCCAAAAGAGAACTTTGAGGACAGCTCTGGGTCAGAGGAGCCTGAGGAGCAGCCTGGCTCCAGCAGCCAGAGCCTCCCAGAAGCAACCTGCTGCTCGGATGGACCAGTGATCAGCATGTGTTCACATCTGGACAGCTTCAGTGCTCCCAGCCCTGACGTCTGACGTGTCTCTAACCCTGGGGACTGCAGAGTGGTGCTGAATATGTGGTTATTATCATTCTTTTTCTCTGCAGGAAAAAGGAGGTGCACAGGCAAGAAAGGATGTGTCAAGTAGAAATGATATGGGATAAGCTAGCTCGGCCAGAAGTCACAAACCACATGGCTCTGTCCCAAGTGATGGTAACCCGTCTCTCAGAACACCCCCCCCCCACCAATCCTGGGAAGCCATATTCACATCCTCAAGGAAGAAAGACGAAGTGTTTGGATCTGTTATAGCCTCTGGCCCACATGACTGGGACAGATCACGGCCTACCTTCTTCTCCATCCTCAGCCCCACTAAGATATTTTTTATTCTGCTAAGTTCTTCAAACACCTGAAACTCACTCCATGCCCTGTGATTCCCCTCACCCAGCTGAATCACCCATTGACTATTGGCCCACAAAGAGAAGACCCGGCTACCTGAATTCCACTGGTTCTCTCATGGTCCTCAGCTGCCTTCTGCTACACAAAGCCTGAGAGAGCATTTTCTTACTCGTTGCCATGTGTTTGTCCGTGTACACATTGGTAGAGGGCCAGTCTCAGGTTTATTCCCTGAAACACACTTGTTCAGCCTGTGAGCTTGTATCTCACCTCCTCTTTATTCAGCTCTTCTTCCCTAACACATTCGAACCTCTAGGGATGGGTCACATGTCAAAACACAAATTACACTGCAGGTGGAGATGTCATAAACTTCCCGAGGTGATCTCATCACCTCATAAAAGCAGGTGCTCACTCCCATTAGAGACAAAGATGAGAGACCTGGGGTGCGGGCGAGGGGCTTCTTTCTCTTCTCGACCCTCCCACTTCTCCCACATAACAAATAGTTTCATGAAAGAAAGCAAGAAAAAAAGCCAAAGCAAGACAAAAGGCTCCTGGTAGTGCCAAGAGGGGTTCCTGAAGAAGCGAGCATGTTGAGAGTTGACTGTTTAGTTTTCACATTGTGATTGGCCCAGAAGAGGAATCCTTTTGACTGTTAACTTGCGGAAATTTCCATTTTGATTCAATACAGACAACAGCAAACACATACATCTTTCCCCCAAGATGCATGCAATTCCCTTACCTAGGTCAGTTACAACAGCACAGCATAACCTTGACTGCAGGACTGGCACATAATCAACATCCCTGACTTGTCTCAGCTCCGCCGAGATTCTTCTCCAGGTGGTCAGGAGGGGCCTTGTGCTCCTTGTCTAGCTAGCCAGGAGTCTAGCAGCAGGATCCAATTAGAAGAGACACATCAGAAACGAATCTGTAGCTAGAACCTATAAGAAGCTGACAACAGACAGCATCGGTACAATAGGCCTAAGAGAAGAAGTAGTTTTAAATTCTTCAGATGCCTGAAGAGGCATCTTCTCCACACTGACTTCAGCTGCTGTGGGTCTGACTGACAGAAATTTCCAGCAAATAACTAAACAACAAAAACTCCATGGGACAAGAGGAAAGCAGACAGACACCACTGCAGCCAGCCGCCAAGTGCTGCCAGCTCCTAGCTGTCACTTGCCATCCTATACCTCGCAGTAGGAACAAAACACAGTGTGCCCTGCTGCTTGTATTTTCAGCTTACACAGGGACTTGCAGAGTCACCCACTGACTTTAACTTCAGCCTGGAAAGCTACCTGGGGTCTGAGCAGCTGCAGGACCTGCAGCAGAGAAGCTGCAATGTTTTCCTCCCCATCCCAGCCCTGCAGAGCTCCGTGCCAGCATCAAATCAGGGCAGATGCCCTGCACTCTGGACCAGTGGGAATGTAGGGCCATTATCCCCAGGGCTACGCCCATGTGCTCTACATCAGCAAGAGGGCCAACATGAGAAGCAACCCACACCAAATTCCACTCCCACTCTGGTAGATCCAGGCAATGACAGCACTATACTCTGCAACAATTAGTTTTAAATTTCTCTCTTTTTAAAGTTTCATTTATTTGAAATTCAGAATTGCAGAGAGAGAGATCTTCCGCTCACTGGTTTACTTCCCAGATAATCACAATAACCAGGGCTGGGTGAGGCCAAAGCCAGGATCCAAGAGTTTCATCGGGTATCAGAGTCTGTCATACAGACTGCAAGACCCCAAGCAGTCAGGCCATTTTCTGCTGCTCTCCTAGGTTTGCAGTAGGGAGCAAGACCAGAAGTGGAGCAGCCAGGACATGAACTGGCCCCCCTTACGGGATACCAGCATTACAGGTGGCAACTTCACCTGCTATATCCACAATGCCAGCCCAATAAATTTCTCTGTGCTACTGGAAATTACCTAGTGAAACTAGGAAGGAACATTCTGCATTCCATCTCTCTTCTGACCATCCCCCCCACACACTTCCTCAAGCAAAATCTCCTGTTTACTTCATAGTCACTTGATAAGAGCAAGATTCAGTTTATATCCCCTAGAACCAGGACTAGCATTGTTGGTGCTATCAACCACAGGGCCAGATGGACACTCCTAGCAGGACTTGAGGAAGGGTCCCTCTCCATCACATAGTCCTAGAGCTACAGCAATTGGTATCACAGGCTCAGTATCACTTGGACTTGCCAGCAGACAAGGGGATAGCTCCCTCTGCCTCCCTCAGCACCAAGAACAAGATGCTGGCTGGCTATTATAGCCACCAGAGGAATGGACACCGAACTCTGTGAACCAAAGATGCACACTCCAGTATCCCGCATTCATCTCAAAGCAGCAGACTAGACCCCCTGTGTCACTTAAAGACGCAATTGACACTGAGACAAGAGAGTCTACACTCCTGGGTTCACCCAGAACAAATTACGAAGCAACAAGCCAAGAGATACCCTGCATCCTAGCTAAACCATAAACTCCTTTTCAATACATCAACCCCATCTAGGAAAGGTCAGAACCTGATAGCTTTATTCATGAATTGCAAAAGCATTCAAAGAGGAAGTAACTTCATTACTTTTGAAACTATTCTAAAATATTGGAAAAGGGTGGAAATCTACAAAATTATTCATGAGGGCAACATCACTTTGTTACCAAAAGCAAAGATATGACAAAAAAGAGTATTACAGACCCTTATATGTAGTGAACATAGAAACAAAAATATTCGCAACAGAATACAAGTAAGATAAACCCAAAACCACCACATAAAGAACACACATTGTGACCATGCAGGATTTATCCCAGAAATGCAAGGAATTTTCAACATTCACAAATTAACAAGTATTATACATCAGTTCTCAAACCAATAAACATTATAAATCAAATAAATAGAATGAGGAACAAATGATGCAGAGAAAACATTTGATAAGCTCCAACACCATTTTGCAATAAAAACTCTCCATAAATCAAGTATGGGAGCACGGCTCAGAATTTTAAAGGCTACATATTGCAAACCCACAGGTAACATCATACTGAATGGGGAAAAGCTTAGCTCATTTCTTCTGAGATTTGCAACAAGGGTATCCACTGAGACCACTCCTAATTAATATAGTACTAAAGTTTAAGCCAGAAAAATTAGGGAGGAGAAATAAATAAAGGACATGAAAAAACTGAAAAAGAGGAAGGCAAATTATCTATGTTTGTAGATAACATGGTGTTGTATTAGAGAAAAACCAAATACTTCACCAAGAAGCTGTTAGAATTAATAAAGCAATTCAATAAGGTTGCAAGTGACAAAATAAACAAAAAACAGCAGTTCCAATATGCTAATAATCCACTGAAACACAAATCAAGAAAGAAATCCCACTTAGAATAACTTTTAGAAAAAATCAAACATTTAGGAATAAGTTTAACTAAAGAAGTCATGAAAATTGTCAGGCCCGGCACAGTAGCCTAGTGGTAAAGTCCTTGCCTTGCATTCACCAGGATTTCATATGGGGGCCAGTTTGTATCCCAGCTGCTCCACTTCCCATCCAGCTCCCTGCTGGTGGCCTGGGAAAGCAGTCAAGGATGGCCCAAGGCCTTGGCACCCTGCACCCATGTGGGAGACCCAGAAGTAGTTCCTGGTTCCTAGCTTCCAACGGGCTCAGCTTCAGTCACTTGCAGCCACTTGGGGAGTGAACCAACAGACAGAAGATGTTTCTCTCTGTATATCTGACTTTCTAACAAAAATAATTGAATTGTAAAAAGAAAGAAAGAAACTTGTCAATTATTGAAGAAAGCAATCATCAAGGACACACAAACATGGCAAGGATATTCCTTGCTTATGGATTTAAAAAGCCAGTATCATTAAAATGTCTACACTAATTCATGAATTCTAGAGATTCATTGCAATAAATCAAAATGCCAGTGACATTTTAGCAAAATTAGAAAACACAACCTTGGGGCTAGCACTGTGGCAAAGCAGCTTAAGCATCAACCTGCATTAGAAGAAAGAAAAAGCAATATTAAAATTTATATGGAATAACATAATATCCAGAATAACCTAAAGCAATCCTAAATGGGAAAAGTCAACCTCGAGGCATCACAATATCTGACTTTAGAGCTTATTATTGGGCTGTAGTAATTGAGACAGCATGGTGCAGAGACACAACAGAGAAAAAGAACTACAAATATCCCTGATGAATATAGATGCAAAAATCCACAAAATCCTAACCCACAAAATCTCAACAATACATCACACAAAGATCATTCACCTAGACCAGGTGGGATTTATCGTTCCAATGCAATTTAACATTTGCAAATCAAGAAATTTGATATACCGCATCAAAAAATGAATAATACAAGCCATATGATCGTCTCAACAGATGCAGAGAAATCCAACACCTTTTCATGCTAAAAATCCTAAGCAAGATAAGCACAGAAAGTACATTCCACAACACAATTCATGTAATATAAACACACAAAGAAAAAAAAAACAATGCCAGCATCATACTGGATGGGCAAAGACTGGAATCTCTCCAACTAAGTCTGGAACGACACAAGAATATCAACTTTCACCACTGCTATTTAGCACAGAATTGGAGCTATTAAGCAAGGGGGAGAAATTAAGATTAGATTTTGAATTGGAAACCAGGAAGTCAAATCATCCTGTGTGTAGATGACATGATCCTATACATAGCAGAACCAAAACACTCAACAAAAAGACGATTGGAACTCATAAAATAGTTTGGCAAGGTAGCAGGGTACAAATCAGTTAATATAAATCAGTGACCTTAATATACACAAACTGCTACACGGCTGAGAAACTTCTAAGAACAGTGTCATTCAAAATACCAGAGAAGACCATTAAATACCTCGAAATAAACCTAACTGAAGATGCGAACAACCTCTCCAATAAAAACAACTAAATGTTTAAAAAATAAAATAAAAACATTTCTCCGCCCCTTTCTGCTGCAACCCTTTTGCTGTGTTGTTTTGCTTGCCCCAGTTCTGCTCCAATTATCTCAACTTCATAAATCCCCAAACCCCTTCCTGTATAGGGTGATCCATGTGGGCTTTGAGATGACTCGCGCCTTCTTTAAGCTTGCAGGTAATAAGTATTGTCAGCCAGCAAGGTGGCATAGCAAGTTAATCCTCTGCCTATAATGCCAGCATCCTGGGTGGGCGCTAGTCCAAGTCCTGCTTGCTCCATTTCTGATCAATCTCCCTGCTTGTGCCTGGGAAGACAGCAGAGGATGGCTCAAGTCCTTGGAACCCTTGAGACCCAGAGGAATTTCCTGGTTCCTGGATCCAGATCGGCTCAGCTGTGGCCATTGCAGCCGTTTGGAGAGTATACCAGCAGATGGAACACTGACTCTCTCCTCTCTCTCTCTCTCTCTCTCCTCTCTTCCTCTCTCTCTCTCTCTCTCTCTCTCTCTCTCTCTCTCTCTCCCTCTCTCTCTCTTGTTCTGTGTGAAATTTTTCAAATAAAATATTAGTAAGACTAAGGGTTCTCTTTTGCAGGAGTTGAATTCAGTGTTATAAAAAAAGTGTACATACAAGTGGGGAATCAGTCCTGAAACCAAATGATGAGCCAGGCTGAAGATCTGTTTCCCCTGGACCACTCTGCCTATGGCTCTGTAGATCCTTACACTGGTGGATAAGAGCAGCCCCCTGAGCCGTTTTTAGCAGCAACTGAGTGCCGGGCAGCTGCAAAGGCTCAATCACACAGGCTTTGTTTCTGGAAAAGAAAGCTCTGGTGAGTGCACACTACCTTGGAGTGAGGACAGTATAAGCAGGCAATCCTTAAAACCCCTCCAGCCTTGCAAGGGTCTCCTGAGAGGTTTCCGGTTGGATACAGTCCTTTTGGTAAGAAAGAAGGTTGGGTTTACTCATGAAGTTTGCTTAAGCAGGGAACCCAGAACCTAGTTATATGACTCGATTTACTCCTTTGTATCAGCTGCTCCACTTATCTTTATCTGTGTTGTTTGGGGTGTGTGTGTATGAGAGAGAGAAAGAAAGAGAGAGAGAGAGAGAGAGAGAGAGAGAGAGAGAGAGATTGAGAAAGATTGACAGAGTGATTGACAGAGCGAGAGAGATCTGTTTTCTGTATTTGGTTTGTGGGTGCACTATCATGTAAAATACTAATTCCAACCCAGAATGCAGCCCTCTAGGCTGTCTCCTGAAAATCACCAGAACTCCACTGTACTTCCAAGCCACTGACCAGCCTGGGACGTTAATGATGCTATAGTGTTAGACTGGCCCGACGTAGCTTTAGTTATGAGCCAATGAAGAAAAAGAATGTAATGGGCCCAGTACAATGGCTCAGTGGTTAAATTCTTGCCTTGCATGCACCGGGATCCCATATGGGCATCAGTTGGTGTTCCAGCTGCTCCACTTCCTATCCAGCTCCCTACCTACCACCTGGAAAAAAGATGGCCCAAAGCCTCGGGACCCTGTATCCACATGGGAGACCAGAAGAATCCCAGCTCTGGCCTTTGCGGGAACCTCAGGAATTGAACCATAGGACATAAGATCATTCTGTCTCTCCTTCTTTCTGTAAATCTGTCTTTCAAATAAATAAATCTTTTTAAAAAAAGAAAAAAATATGACGTTTTCTTGTAGCAATGTTTGGCTCCAGTATTCTCTTAAATCTGTGGAAGTTTGGCCATAAAAGGACTCTGAATTACAACATTTCCTGCAACTAGATTTGTTCTGTAAAAGAGAAGAAAAAATGGGAAGAGATCCTTTATGGTTTTATATCAGAATAAGACAATATAAAAAAAAACTAAATGACTCTGACAAAAAGAAAAAAACAAGTTTTGCAAGACCCTAATGAGGAGACTGGGGACTCACAGCTGATTCCACTAAATGCCACCTGAGCACAAAGGTTCCGGGGCATCCAACACCCTCCAGGGCAGCAGGCACTCTTCCTCTCCCCATTCCACCCACCAGGGAATTGGGTCCCCCCTTCACATACCCAACAGGCTACTCTATTTGGCTGAGGAATTTTCCAGACTCGGGTAGGGCAGTTTCCCTTAAGGCAAATGTCAGCAGGGGCATGAACATAGAAGGATAAGCACCAGGAATGAGGGATGTTTATCTTTTTTTATATAAGACTTATTCAACTGGAAAACAATATATCCACTTTTTGGATCTTCAAAAGATGGAAACCTTTTGTCTCTATTTCTGCAATTTCCACTACTACTTGGGCAGACATGAGGACCCTCGTGAATACGCTTCTCACAGCAAAAGAACACATGGTGATTATAAATCAGACTAAAAGACTGCATAAAAGTGATCCCTCAAAAAAAAAAATCAGAATTCCACTTTTCCCAGCAACTGACCCAGCCTGGCATATTAATGATTTAGACTTAGGGCTAGACCAGCCTAACATAAGGAAAGCATCCTCCTGGGATTAAATAAAGGGATTCCCCAGATCAAAACTTCTAAAAAATACACACAGATGAGAAATATTCTACCTATTTGAAAAAGAGCCTTTTTTAAGATTTGCTTATTTTTCTTGGAAAGGCAGACTTACAGAGAGAAGGAGATACAGAGAGAAAGATCTGCCATCCACTGGTCCATTCCCCAAGTGGCCACAACAGCTGAACCAACCTGAAGCCAGGAGCCAGGAACTTCCTTCAGGTCTCCCACATGGACACAGGGTCCCAAAGCCTTGGGCCATCTTCCACTCTTTCCCAGGCCACCAGCAGGGAGCTAGATAGGAAGTGGAGCAGTAATGACACAAACCAGTGCCCATATGGGATCCCAGAGCATTCAAGGTGAGGATTTAGCTGCTGGGCCACTGCACCAGGCCCTGGAAAAGAGTTTTAAAGCCTTTAGACAATAATTGCAATTTATTCAGAGGCTTTGAATAACCAAAAAATGGTCAGCATGGTCTTTTTTGGGCAAATACAATAACCATGGTCAAGTTCAGGTCAAGAGCAACCCTATAAGATGAAACACAGCCCATCCTCGTGGTAATGGCTATTACCCAGGAAAGGGAGGATTCCACCACTGTTGCTGGGAGAATTGGGCCCAATGCACAGTAAGATGTCCCTTAAGGCCACAAGTCCCTAATAAGACAGGCTGCTTTTCAATGAGCCCTATTAGGAAGGAGGACACTAGGAAAAGAGTGGCCAGCATTCAGTGTGTCTGGAGAAAGTACCAAATGCCCCACGAAACCAACAGTGATCAGGGCTCTAAACTGTGTGGGAAAGTAGTGAGGTTATTTACATGGAGCGCTATGTAATATTAGTGAAAGAAGAAAGTGGCTTTTCCGGTAGACACAGGAGCTGCCTAATAGGGCTAAATACTGCAGTGACTATTATGGCACCAGGCTTCAAGAAAGCTACCGGTGTTTCAGGAGAGTCTTTGGAAAAACCTTTCTTCCAACACTTAGAATGCCAAGTCACAGAGAATCACTTAACACACAGCTTTCTCTACATGTTGAAATAGCCAATATCTCTACTGGGATGGTACTTGCTGTGCAAGCTGGGTGTACAAATAATTGTCTGCCTTCGGTTATTGAAAGTCAGGTGCAGGACCAGCATAGTAGGTAAAGCTGCTACCTGTGATGCTGGCATCTCATATGGGCAGCAGTTCAAAACCAAGCTGCTCCAGTTCAAAACCAAGCTGCTCCACTTCAACCCAACTCCTTGTTAAGGCATCTGTCAGTGCAACAAAGAATGGCCCAAGAACTCAGGCACCTGCACCCACACAGGAGATCCAGAAGAAGCTCCTGGCTTCAGCCTGGTCCAGCCCCAGCTATTGTGGCCATCTAGGGAATGGACCAGTAAATGGAAAATCAATCAATCGGCCAATCCCAATCTCTCTCTCTCTCCCTCCCTCTTCCTCTCCCTCTCCCTCTCTCTTCCTCTTCCTCTCCCTCTCCTTCCCTCCCTCTCTCCCTAAGTCTACCTTCCATAAAAGGGAATACAACATAATCAAAATCCACCATGGGGGGAGGGTTTGGGGAGGGGTGGGGAGAATCCCAGTACCTATAAAACTGTGTCACATAATGCAATGTAATAATTAATTAATTAATTAATTTTTAAAAACATAATCTAAACACAGAGTCCCATTCAGGCAGCTCAGACAAGGAGAACTGGACCCAAAGAAGACTGACAAATAGATTTTATCATGATGCCAAACACAGCTGCAATCTCAAGTATTTGTAGCCTTTAGTAGATTTCTGCCATGCCTTATGAAAGCCTATGGCCAGAATCTGTCAGGACACCAACCTAACTTGGGATAAGGCACTGTCAGTTACTCTGTCAAGAGTCCAAGCAGCACCTGGAGAAATGGGTTCCAATTGAGCCCTTAGGAACTGCCCGATGGAAGACTTTCCTGCAGTGAATATACCTGGTGCTCAGATAACACGATGAGGTGCTATTAGATATGTTCAATGTCTGGTTGGTATGCCAACTGCCATTCACAGGATAACCTCCACCAGGTTCATTCACCCATCTCAATAATGTGCGTCTTCATAGTGTAGTCAGTCCCAGGAGGTCTGGTATTACTAAAATTGTGGAAAAATAAACATCATAAAGAGCAACTCCAATTTCTTTGGGATGAGCCATGTCCTCCTGGTGACTTGCTTTGTTAGTAGAACTACAGGGAGTCAAGCCTTGGCTCCACCACACCCAAGTCAAGTTCCAAAGACTGAAACCTCATGAAACGGGCTCTCTCTATTTCTTAAGATGTATTTGTTTCACATGAAATTCAGAGTGACAGAGACAAGGAGAGAAAGAGAAAAAGAGAGAGAGAGATCTTCCATGCACTGATTCACTCCCCAAATGACCACAATGGCCACAGCTTGGTCTATCCAAAGTCAGGAGCCTCTTCCGGGTCTCCCATACAGGTGCAGGGTTCCAAGCTTTTGGCTCATCCTCCAATGCCTTCCCAGGCCACAAGCAAAGATCTGATGGGAAGGGCAGCAGGTGGGACTCCAACCTGTAACCATGCAAGAATCTGGCACCATAAGCAAAGGATTAGCCACTGCACAGGCCCCAAACCAGACTTTCTTGCTAACAATGTGCAATCAGCACAGTAGGGTTAAAGTAAATTTTGTTTAAAAACATAAAATAAAAGACACAGAGCATCCCTTACTCCAATTGAAAAGTCAATATATCCCAAATACTGACTTCTCCCAAATACATAGATACTCCTGTGAGCCATTGATTTATCTGAAATTCTTATTTAAAAAGAAGCTCCCACATAAGTAGCCTATTTTGTTTTATTGTCTGACTATCACAAAGTGACTGAGTTAGAGGATATTATCGCTTTAGCTACATAGTATTAAATAACTGACCAATGCTTTATCCAATGGTATCTGCTTTTTTTGGAAGACTATGGCTTATCTTATTGACCATGTGCTAGATCAAAGGTAACTTTAGATAGATGGTAAGATATTTACAGAATGTTGGTTTATGTTTCAGCCCTAAAATTGATCATTTTTGTATCTCTGGGACTCCTTGTTTACTGCCAAGAGGCCAGAATTGCACCAATGGAGTGACAGCACCCTTTGCTCCAGAGTGAAAACCACTGTCTTGGGAAACCAACTGGCCTACTTGCTTATATTCTTTGCTACTTTATTTTACTCAGAAAAAATTCATTTGTGTGTCCTGAAGGAAGACAGAAGAGATGGCTGTCAGTCCTCTTGTAGGTAATCTTTTCCACTCCCAGCTACCGAATCAGGCCTAAGCAAGCCAGGCCAGAGCAGGCTTCTCCCCCTGTGTTTATTCATGCCAACTGTCTTTAATGCAGCCAGCTTGGGAAGCAAACGCCATGCCAACTTTGAAAAGCTGTTGCTACCGGAGGCGAAAAGCAGTATTGGATCTGTCATCCTAATCTCCACAGCCAGGATGAAACATACTCAGCCCTGATAGTCTGAAATTATCACAAGTCCCCAGATTACTATTTAAAAGAAAAAGAATGGAGACAGTGCTGCGGCCCAAAAAACTAATCCTCCACTTGCTAGCACTGGCATCCCGCATGGGCACCCGTTTGTGTTTTAGCTGCTCCACTTCCCATAAAGCTGCCTGCCATAGCCTTTGCAAGGCAGTGGGAGATGGCTAAAGTCCTTGGGTCCCTGCCCCCGTGTGGAAGTGCACAGAAGCAGCTCCTGGCTCCTACTTTCAGTCCAGCTTGGCTCCAACAGCGGATGGAAGATCTTTCTCTGTGTGTCTCGCCTTCTCTCTATAAATCTGCTTTTCTAATAAAAATAAATCTTTGTTAAATAAATTTTAAAAAATAAAAGAGGACTAATAACATAAAATTAGTACTCTCTTGGGGATATCCTAGTATCTATTTCTGAGACAGTCCCAGCATTAATCCATCTTTCGCACGCTAAATCAGTTCTCTAAATATTATAGACTTAAAAGACTGCCTACTTGGCTTAAGCCCACCAGACACCTGAAGTTTCAGATGCTTTAGAAGTGGGTCCTAGCTGTCAACTACAATCTTACAATGCATAACTTTTCCATATTATGTAGATGGAACCCAAAATAATTTAGTCATAGACTTTTAAAAATAGTACCAGGTCTTCTTAAAAACGGTTACATTTTTCAAGCTCACTACCATGTCTATTGGAAGATTTTAACACATGCAGACTACCAGGAGCCAAGTAAATATCAAGGCTGGGCTCGTGCTTGCCAAGATAGAAATTGGCATAACAGCCCCACAAATGAAAGTGTCTGCAGGCTCATCAGTGACTATCAATCAGTCCCATTATTGCCTCATGTCATCCATGTACTGCTTACTCATTCATTTTGGCATTGGTCTATCCGTCCTGGATACTGCATGGATGACAATATGTGCCCCCAAAAAAGTTTTTATGTTTCCATGTGGAGACCCACTGAGTCAATATCCCAAGGAAAGTAGGGGTTCAATCTATTGCCACCAAGTCAGGATGTTCCAACATGCCAGTAACGTCTGGGTGCAGTCCCTGTACACTGGGACATATCCATCTCAGGGCAAGTATTTCCCATGTAGGAAAGCAACAAAAGGAGAGACCCTAAGATTAATCACTGCCAGTGTAGGTCTGGCACGGGGATTGGAGGATGAGTTTATCATAGGCCACCCTTCAGAATCTAACGGCTTCAATGGAGGCATTGGCTACAATGATAGCCTCTGGTCTACACGAGCTAAACATCTCAGCCGACTTCTTCAGCCCTTAACTCTCCTGTCAAAACAAACAAGCAGGTGTTTGTGCAGCTGCTACCCTTTCTGCTGCACTTGGCTAAATACAACTGGAAAAGCAGCACAGAATATAAAAATATACATATATACTAGCCAGATACCTGGTTATGTCACACCAGCCACCTTTACCTAGGAGGTCTAAATTCTGTTAAAGACTTTGTCCCCAACAAATCCTGACTTAACTGGCTCTAGTCACTCATAGACCTCTAGTCATGGTCTTATTCTATCTGGGCCCATAGTTTTAAAATCCCCTATAAACTCATCACTCAAATATCCCAACTCCAAATTTAGCAGGTGTCAACTTCTCCAACCCTTTCACAGATGTGAACAAGAATATGTATAATTTAGGGGAAAACTATTTCAAACTTAAATCCTGATCCATCTACACCCTTTGTCAGCAAGAAGCCACTAGTGTTCATTGTCTGTATCCCTCCACTATAGGACTTTAAAAAGGCGGCGGAGGGACTAAAACCCTAAATAATGAAGGGGCTGCTTTCCCTTGCTCGATGGCAACATTCCTATGGCTGTCTAACTACACCCAACCCAGAACAAGTCATTGCCTACCTATTGCACAGTAATCTGCAATTCCAATATAGATGCTTTTATAAAATAGAAATGTAAATATAAATACAGTCTGCTGAGCTGTCTTTCTGATCTCTGACAAGGTGGGACAGGACTGACTACAGCCAATGTCTCAGTGGCTGTTGGAACTGCAGCCTCCACATATCAACCCTGACTAAAATGTTGCCTTACAGTCTGTGATGCTGTGAAATAGCATCTCTCTCTGATAACACTTCAGCAGCCATCTTTAAACAAAGAAGACACTTAAAGCCATGACCGGTCAAGGCACCTGCTCCCAGACTTCCCCACTGTTTTCCATTCATGCTCTGTAACTTTGTGTCCCCCAGTTCTGCCCCACGTGTGCCAGCTCCATAAAATCCCAAAACCCTTTCTGGGCAGGGAGATAGGTTTGGACTTTGACATAACTGTTCCCTCGTCCTACAGACCTGTAGTTAATAGGAAAGTTATTATAGCAGTAACTGTCTGCACAAGTGTAGGCAGCCTGTCTGAAAACAATGGGCTTGCTTTCTCCTGCTGGGGTGCTGTTCAACTCTGTAAGGCCGGAGTTTACATTACAAAATTCTACCCAGTCGGGATGAAAATAATTTACATCACATAGAAGATGCAGCCACAAAGACTATGGCTTATAGTTCTATTGAGCATTACTTAGTTTTGTGTCTGACCCAGCAATTCTATCTGAACTCAGCTTCTCTAATGCTCTTGAGTTGCAATTGGTATCTCCAGAGTTCTTTCATTAATTAAGGAGGTAAATCAAATCTTCACTGTGTAGCCATTTCAGAATGCATGCGACTCATGGGTGTATCTTCCTGAAAAATCATGATTAAATAGTCAATGAAGTGAAACAATAGTGATGGTGCTACTTATATATCATTTACATGTTTAGATTATTCTGCGATAATGTTACTCCTAAATACTCACATTATATGTACTAATCACTTCATCCTCACGATGTCAGGAGCTAAACATGACCTTGAGGATGTCACCTGAGGTCTTAGAGCTGGTGTCAGAACAAGAGTATGCAAAACCTTGGGAGAAGTGAAGAATCTAAACGCCTACTACTCTGCACAAAGCAAAGTGTTTCCCCTCCTTTTCTCAGATCGCTGCTACTCCTCAGATATAACCCAGGTAAAGAACAGAAAAGAGCTCCCAGCCAGCCCAGCACCTGCTGAGGAGTAGGGAGACTTTGCAAATGGAGACCATTCTCCAACCAGTGTCCACATAACTGTATCATGAAAAACAAAAATTGACAAAAATGTCACCAAAGTTTCCATGAACAAGATGGTGATATTTATATATGGAGGCACTTGGCTTTGCCCCTAGGCTGTGACTATATCCGATACCTCTTGAGTTCAGCAATAGACTGAATTCATTTTCAAAGACACCGTGGCCTGCTTCAGGCAAGGTCAGGTTTGTACTCAGATTGGAGGGGCCACAGCTGTGACAAGTTAACTGGCATCCCCAGGGATGTGCCCCCTGAGCAGGCTCAGTGCCCTGAACAGACCTCCAGCTCCTCTTCAGAATTCAGACCTGCCAGAAGCAAGCACCTAGCACAGGTGGGCTCCTGTTGGAGATTAAGGGGCAACAGATCAGGCAACCTCCAGAAGTCTTCTTTGGCATGAGGATTATCTTGACCTGAAGGCAAAATGACCTTCCCCCTATTTGCTGTAAAACAGAACATAGATTGGTGAAGGCATCCTGCTCCCCTCTCCAGCAGGAGGAGCAGAAGGAATTGCTGGAGGCAACTCTACAAGCTCAGCAGCCAGAGAGGTCCCCAAGGAGTCACAGCCCTTAACTGCCAGGGAGTCTACTCACGGATTTACCTTCCCACCATCTGCTGATCCAAGAAGCCTGGTCCTTGTCTTGTCACAGCTCTGCTGTGCACCCAACAAGGGCTTTCTGAGAAGCCAAGGCACCCAGAGCCCTGGGCTGCCCTTGCTGTCACTCACCACGCTGGCCCTCTGGGATAGACCTGTGAGGGTCATGCCCTAATTTTGCAGCAGGCTCCCGCACACCACCCAACGTGGCTGTTGGAAACAGAGGCTCCTCCTCAATCCCTCTTGAATGTTCCCCAGTGGTATTTACACATTCTTGATGTTGAAATTTCCCACAACACAGTCAGTTAGTTCTCGCTTTGCTTTGGGGATCAGTCTAATTGCAATTCCCAATAAAACCCCATACTATCATCAAAGGTAAGCGGAGAAAGTCAAGTCAGCCCGCACAGGGGAGCCCCCACACGCTCCTGCATCTGCCGACGAACCCCTTGTCCATTAAAGCTGCTACACACGGGCTCCTATCAAGCTCTACAGCCTTTCCCTGGAAAGAGGAGCATCCCCAACCACAGGTTATAACAGTGGAGATGAACTTGCTGCATGTTGGAACCACTTATGAGCCAGTTGTGGATAAACCCCCAAGTGGACTGTTCCAATTCTGTTTCTCTGGGGGGGGGGGCAATTGGTTCAATGGTTTAGCACGGGTACAGGCCTTTTTTTAAGAGGTTCTATCTAGGATTCAAACGCACCAAGAGCAGAGTCAGTGACTTCTGGCTGAGAAGCACATGGGTTTTCCCGGCACAGTCCCTTTTCTACCCATGCCTCTCAGAGGTTGATGGATAACATTAATATGTTTATTACCTTGGGGCTGCAAAGCAACCCGAGCTGGCAGTTATTAGAGAGAAACTGGCACTATTCACTTATTCACAGTCTGAGCCTTAAACTAATGCAGAAAGCCTCAATCACCCGCTGTCTGTGGAGAAACTCCAGCCCCCACGCTGTTGGGGAGAGCTGAGGAGGCCACATGTCTGGCTCTTGTTCTTCCGGGGGACATTGTGTGCTCCTGATTTGCAAGCTCCTTTTATCTATAATTTATTTTTGTTGTACCCATCAACCCTGATTCCAGACAGTCGAACAGGAATTGGTTAAGCTCTAAGATGTTCACACAAAGCAGCAAACAGCCTCTAGATGCCTCTCGTCTCAAGTAAGAAGATTAAACTGCAAAAACAAAATGTAAAGCATTGCAATTCTAATCTCCAAACTCAAGCAGCGTGATCAAGGCGAGAGGGCACAGAAAGGGAGCTATGAGAAGGGTGGCACAGCCGAGGACTCAAAGCCCCCTCGGGGAAGAATTTCAAACAGCCACATTGTGCAGTGTATGCTGCCAGAGCCACCTCTGGGCAAAAAGGCAGTGGGGCTGTCAGACTTCCCTCAAGGGATCTGGTGCGTGAGCATGGCCAGCAGCTGGGACTCCGCCTCTGTGCTGCCACCTGCTGGGGAAGCACTGAGCTCATCCCACCTCTCAGCACAGCCCAGGAGGTAACCAAAGGTCAACCTCAAATCCTCATCTTCCCAGTTCGGAGTCTTTTGTAAGGCCCCCACGTAACTGATTTATTATGATAAACAGAGCTGTTTTAATCCACATGTGATGTCCAAGTGATACAGCATAATAAAATTAATCCCATAGGGCCCAGAACGGTACCCTAGTGGCTAAAGTCCTCACCTTGCAAGCTTTGAGATCCCCTATGGGAGCCGGTTCGTACCCTGGTGGCCCCACTTCCCATCCAGCTCCCTGCTTGTAGTCTTGGAAAGCAGTCAAGGACAGCCCAAGGCCTTGGGACCCTGCACTCACACGGGAGGCTCAGAAGAAGCTCCTGGCTCCTGGCTTCGGATCAGCTCAGCTCCAGCTGTCGTGGCCACTTGAGGAGTGAATCAGCAGATAGAAGATGTTCCTCTCTCTCTCTCCTCCTTTCTGTGTGTCTGACTTTCCAATAAAAAATAAAACCAATCTTTTAAAAAATGTAATCCCCTAAAACGTTACAGCAAGAATCCCAAAGGAATGGGGTTAGTTTTGTTTTTGCCATTATTAAAGGGGAAATTATTTTAAATTAGCGTTGGCCACGTTACAAAAGTTTTAAAGAAAAAATACATCTTAACGTGTTCAATACGACATTGGCAAATTCAGAGTAGCCCTCAGTCTTAACCCCTAAATTCTGGGTGATGAAGTGCATTGAATTCGGTGACCCAAACACTCCTCACCATGCTTCAGATAACATTCTCTTAGGTATTATTTTTCTGTTTGTTTGCATATTTTTTTGCTTGAGGATCTTTTTAATTCCAAAAAAAGAGTAACTGGCATGTGAAAACTGAATACATTTATGGGATATATATAATGTTTCAATATGCCCACATGACTTACACGATTCTTCTTGAAGCCACAACCTACATTCTCAATAAAAGTAAAGTTACCTATTTTTAAATTTCTACTTCTTTGAATGGCAGACACATAGAGAGATCTTTTAAGTGCTGATTCGTTATCTAAATGCCTGTATTAAGTAGGGTTGGGCCAGAGTGAAGCCAGGAGCCTGGCACTCCCTTCTGGTCTCCCACATGGGAATACAGTCACAGACTACCTGAACTGTCACTCTCCCCGACATAGTACTCATTAACAGGAAGCTGGAACCAGGATCTGAACTTGGGGACTTTGATATGGAGTGTTCCAAGTAGCATCTTCAATGCTACACCAAGTGGTTACACTGAAATCACAGTAGAGTCTAGCCATTATCCTTGGCCTGAGATCCAGGATCTGGCCAAATTCTCCAAGTAGTGCCTGGCCTGACTAATCCAACTGAGTGTTGATGGATTCACCCCACGCCTGGTCGATAGGGATTCATCATAAATGCTGCTTCCTCCTCCCTCAGGCCCTACTCAAGCCTGGCAGCATCTGGGCGCCACTGAACACTGACCATCTCTGAGCATGCTCTGAGAATTCCCCCAGCTGACCCAAGACATCGCCTCCCTCTTCGGTCAGCAGGGCAGCTCTCAGTAAGGCTCTCTTCTCCCAGGGAGGTTAGGAAATGTGTCCTCTGTCAGAGGTCACGCTGCAAGCCCAGAAGGTCCATGGGAAAGGTGCAGTCTACGCAGGCACAAGGAGCATTCGCTGGAGTACCGGGCATTCAGCAGCCCGGAGCAAGGTTGATACCAAGATTCAAAGGAATGGGGGCTGCAGTCATACACACCCCTCTGCCTACAGGGCTTCTAATGTCATGAAGGCGTGGAGGGGTGATCACCAAGACCAATAGTCCCTAATCCTCAGCGCAAGCCAGAATCACTGAGCTACAGCCATTGAGGCATAGCAGGTTAAGCCCTCACTGGAGATGCTGGTTCAATTTCCAGCTGCTCTACTCTGATCCAGTTCAGCAGAACACAGCCCAAGCACATGAGCCGCTGCCACCAACATGGGAAGCCCAAGTGCAGTTCCTGGCTCCTGGCCTTGCCCTGGCCTGGCCCCCATTTAGGGACTGAGCCAGATAATGTGAAATCTTGCTTCTGTCACTTTGCTTTTCAAATATTTTAAAAGATTTATTTACTCTTATGTATACGTACAAGCACTGACCCTGGCCCCCAACCCCTGCAAGAGATGCTGATGCAATTTGTCTGGGATGAGACTCGGTTGTAGAATGATTGATTCAGGGAGGCAAAGACGAAGAGTTCGATCTACTGATTCATTCTTCAAATGCTAGAACGAGCCAGAACGCCCACATGAGTGACAAGGACTCAAGTCTTTGAACTATTACTACCCCCTCAGAAAGCACATCAGTGAGAGGCTACATCTGGGGCAGAGCGGCTGAAATTTAAGCCAGACACTCCAAAATGGAACGCATAAGTGACCTAACCTGCTTGCCACAATGCCAGCTTCTGCCCTGGTCACTACTTTCTGAAGTATGCCAAGCATTCCTAACATGAACATTGGAGCCACTGAGCCAGACCAAGCCAGCCAAGCCACAATGAACCTAGTATTCATTGCTGAGAGAGTGCCACTCATCTGGCTGCCCCCAGAGGGCACTCGATTGGCACCAGAGAAAGGTGGGATTTAAATGACACCATGATTAAGGCACATGGGCAACTCCTGGGGGAAGAGGACCCCCAGAGTTTCAGAGGAAGTGGCCTGTGTACACTTCACCACAAGAGTTGTGATTTGTTCACTGTGGGCAGCAGTGTGTTCTCTGGTGGGGAGGACAAACCCCTGGGTCCCAGCGCACAGGACTCACGGCCACCCTATTGATCTGTAGAAACTAACTCACGAGAATTCTCCCAGAGTAGCAGCTCTGGTAACCAGACCTAAGCTGATCAAATGGCAGTGAATTGAGGACATCATGTCCTCACCCTCTTTCACACCTTTTTTGTTCACAACTGTGACACAGAAGGACTCAGCTTTTGCTCGGAATTCCGTATCCTTGACTCCCCCACTCCCACCCCAGATCTCAATACAGCCTCCTGGTAAACCTGGCTGAAACTATGGGTACAAACCCATCCAACTTTTAGATCCAAAGCAGGCTTACCAGCCCAGACTTCATTCCCTTATAATCATAGCAATCTTCTACATGCACCACTTTAATGAGAAATTCTAGGAAATGTTTTCCTATGAAAAGGAGGGGTGAAGAATTATTTCTCTTAGAAGCCGAGAAGCGAGCTGCCCAAGTCATGCCCTCAGAACCTTTCAGGCACATAAGTACCTCCAGACCCACACTGCCCCTCTGCCCCAGCCGGGAAAATAGGAGAGGACGGCTGTGCTTGAATAACTCAAGGCAGAAGCACCAAAAGGTTCAGCTCTCGTATCTAAAGGCTTCACCATAAACTCATGTTTGAGAAACACCCTGGGACCTTGCCGCATGCCTTGCTGCTCTTCCAGGGGGAAGGAGAGTCTGAGGCCACACATGAGAAGCTAAGCTTGCCCTTAGAGCCAGGACTTCTTCGGTTTCTACAGGTTTCCCCGTAAATTGCTCGTAGGAGCACTTCTGAACTCCATGAGGGTTGAGTTTCCTATTTGGAGATGATAAGGTAGTGGGTGCATTGTTCTGATAAGTTTGCATGTCGAACGACCTAGAGGCAAAAGGCTCACATTGGATTTTTTCCAACTAGCCCGTCGTGATCCAAAGCATTCAGCAGATTGTTTTCAATCTCTGTCTCCCCCATTGGGCTGCAAAGGGCAGAGACATCCCATTTTGTTTAATTTTTTTTTTTACCCCTGCTGCCCAGTGTACAGAACCAAACACAAGAGGTTAATAAATGTTGATGACAGAAGTCAGTTTTGACTCTTTTAAACTCTACAGTGTCCCAAAATCCAAAAGTCACCAGGTTTATCGTCTGAGCCGCGGACAGCAGCCTTCAAGTATTTGAAAATTGAGTCTTTCTCCAACCTATTTCCAACCCTCTTCCCACTTATCCTAGAACCTCCTTTGTCAATTTCTAGCTGTGAACCAATGAGACTTTGTCCTCATGATCTGACCCCTGGCTGCTAATGAAGACCATTAGGGGGATTTGCTCCTGGTCCTAAACAGAAAAATGACATAAAAATATTGACCCTGCCTCTGGCTCCACAGAAAAGTTAAACACCAACACACACACACACACACACACACACACACACACACTTCACACATTTTACACACTCTTGTGTCTGTGGTACAGATAGTTTGGCACATACAACTGATAACTATTTCCTTAGAAATTGAACAACTATAAGTGAGCAGTGTTCTGTACTTCTCCATAACAGTGACTCAGACACTCTATCAGTCCTCTGTATTCTCTGAAACATATCTGAAATTTTCCAAACAGACAAGACCCAGTGTTCTCTATGGACAATGGAAGGTTCTAACCCTTTAAATAGGGTGGAGCTATTTCCAAGCCTGGCACAATGGCTCAATTGGTGAATCCTCTCCTTACAAGTGCCAGGGTCCCATATAGGCACCAGTTCATGTACTGGTTGCCCCACTTCCCATCCAGTTCTCTGCTTGTGGCCTGGAAAAGCAATAGAGGATGGACCAAAGCCTTACGATCCTGCACCCATGTGAGAGACCTGGAAGAAGCTCCTGACCCCTGACTTCAGAGCAGCTGAGCTCTGGTCATTGTGGCCACTTGGAGAATGAACCAGCAGATGGAAGAAATTTCTGTCTCTCCTTCTCTGTGTAAGTATGCCATTCCAATAAAAATGAATTAAAAATAATTTAGTAACTCCCCCCAACACTCACCTTCCCCCATTTCACAGTGATGTTATGGAACCAGCCTTTATTCAGTACCTACTGTGTACATGTGGCATCTCTCTATCCAGGTGGAGAAAGTTCCCTCTACTCACCTTAGGTCCTCAGCCAGCCTCTTCCAACAAAATACAGATCAACAAGAGAAAGACAAATGAATGTCATTAACATGTAGGTTTTCTATGGCTTGGAGCCTTTGTAAGGAAATGAAATCCTGAAGAAACAGCTAAGCCTACAGGTTTAAAAATGTGCACATTTCTATCCTAGGTTATATGAAGAATGGAAAATTGTAAGCAAATAGGACAGGACAGAAAACACAGGAGTAGCAATGGTGGAGATGCATTTAGCCAAGTGTGTCCATCCAGATTCCACCTGGCGTCCATCCATCTATCCATCCATGGCCAGGACCACAGCTGCTCCTTTATCCAAAGTACAGGTGGGACACTTCTCATAAAAGGGTCCTACAATTTGCTTCAGGAGGCTCAGTAGGTCTAGCCAGCACCTGCTGCCATGCAAATCCTTCCAACCTAAGCTCTTCAATGCACCAAAGTGCACTATTTTGAGATAGCATGTCTTGAACTCCATCACTCATAAGTCATCACTTATGTTAGCCTCCAAGCCAAAAGATACTCCTTGGAAGGCCTGGGTTGTGTATTTCTGCTTTCCCAAATCACAGGAGTAACCCCAAATAACCTCACAGTCCCTTTTGATCAGTTCTTCAGCACTTCCCCAAGCATTTGTAAAAAAAGACCACCAACTTTCTGGGTGATCATTTTCCCACCAAATAGCACAAGCAGAAACTATTCATCAAGAGCCAACCACATGGCAAGCTCTCACCCAAACCCTCCTGAGAGCCAGCCCAGGTAAAGGCAGATTTACCACAGTCAAACTGTACAACACTATTCTAAAATAAATCAGGAAAAGTGGTAAGATGCCAGCTCCCGACGTTCTGCCTCCAATCATTATTCACTCACCAATGCCTCCCAGGTGCCAGGTTTACAACTCAAGGTCTGCCGAGGGAGACCAGAAGATAATACTTTTCCAATGTGGAAAATGCTATTTAAGAGGCATATGCAAGTAAGACTCATCAACCCCTGAAGAATGGAGGAGAAGTCTTCTTGGCAAGGCAGCATCCTCCAGCCTCGCGGGGAGAGGAAGGTGGGTCATGTCAGGTGCAAGGGGCAGCCGCCCCAGGAGTTGGGGGTTCTTCTAGGTATGGGAGGTGCTCTGAACAACTGGATGAGGGAGCAGTTTGCAGAGAGGCACTGTGGGTAGGCTTTAAAACGGGAAGTCATACATCAAGAATCAGGGTCTAGAAAGACAGGCATGACAAAACCATGGAGGTTGAATTCAAGAGGCAAGAAACTGGTGAGGGAAAGGCAGCAAGTGGGATTCTCCGCTTCATTCCTCAGCAGGCTTACCATTCCCTCCTGCAAGTCTCACACTGTCACCCGGAGGTAGACCAGATGCGTTCTGGGGAAGTCAGGCCCCACCTGCAATGCCTGTTGGAATGCCTGCCACAGGGAACTGGAACTGGACAGAGGAGGCTGCTGGGACCACTGTGCTGTCCCTGTCCCAGCCGTGACTTATGCTTCAGGCATTCTAACACAAGAGGCCATAGTGGTAGCAGCAAATATCTAACACTGAGTCCTCCGGTTTCTTATTTATCCCCAAGTTCTAACTTTACTCTGGAGTATTTCAAAGTGATGATTTCTGTAGCAGCTATTTTCACTCTATCTGACAAGGTGTGAATTTGTTAACTTCTTCCAACGACAAGGAAGATATTTAAAGGCATTTGTGCCTGATCCTATAAACAGAGTCAGGGTTCAATTTTTGAGTACCGAATCTGTATTGGAATACGAGGAAGTGATGCCCCAAACTTTTTCCCTTGGCTTTAATCTAGAATTCGATTCCTCAGGCCCTTCTGGAAATGTGACACTGCTTCCTTCTTTTTTTAACCTTTAATATTTATTTTCTTTTTATTATAAAGGTAGATTTACAGAGAGAGGAGAGACAAAGAGAAAGATCTTTTGTCTGCTGGTTCACTCCCCAAATGGCTGCAACGGCCAGAGCTGGGCCAATCCAAAGCCAGGAGCCAAGAGCTTCTTTCAGGTCTCCCATGAGGGTGCAGGGTCCCAAAGGCTTTGGGCGATCCTCGACTGCTTTCCCAGGCCATTATCAGGGAGCAGGATGGGAAGTGGAGCCACCAGGACACAAACTGGCACCTATATGGGACCTGGCACAAGCAACATGAGGATTTAACTAACATGCCCGGCCTGACCCCTTTTTTTTAAGAGTTGTTTCATTTCTTTTTAAACTCAAGAATTACAGAGAAGGAAGGAGGGAGGGAGAAAGAAAGGAAGGGAAGATGAGAGGGAGAGGAAGAGAGAGAAAAACAAAGAAATCTTCGAACCACTGGTTCCTTCTCCAGCTGGCATCAATGAGCAAAACTGAGGCGAACCAAAGCCAGGAGCTTCATCCAGGTCTCCCAGATGGATGGTAGGGCCTAAGCACTTGGGTCACCCTCCACTGCTTTCTCCAGGCCACCAGCAGGGAACTGGATCAAGAGAGCAGCAGCAGAGACACGAACCAGCGCCCACAGGGTATGCCAGCATCACAGGTAGCAGTGTTCCCTCCTGCCACAATGCTGGTCCTTTACATTTTTCTATCTTTTTTTTTTCCAGGGAGGATGACTGAATTCATCTGCAGGTTGTCCTGTGCCCCTACAGAAACACCAATTATTTCAAAAGCATGCTGAACCCTTTCTTACTTTAAATGACATCTCCCTTAAAAGCCAAACCAGACCCATCTGATCTTTCCACTCAGCTGCAAGGGGAAAGCATGGGTCCCAGTGAAGCCTGTCTTGCAGTGACTAGTCACTGAGTTTCCTTCTCAGTTTGGAAAACCAGAGACCTCAATCAGACAAGAGAACGCATAGCATGGTGAAGAGGTCATCAGTCTCCTTGTCTCAGAATCGAAAGGCGCCTGGGCTGAAGGCCAGTCCCTCCACCGGGCACCTCCAAAGGAAGCTGATTCTCCAGGGCCACATGGGAGGAGACTGGCCCATTTGGTAAAATGACCTTTTACAGAAAATGTCTATTAGGCAAGCACAACTTTGATTTGACTTGCATTATAAAAGCAGGGGGTAGGGAAGTTCCATGGGAGAAAGAATTATGGGGGAAATCTTTTTTTATTATTATTAATTACATTGTATTATGTGACATAGTTTCATAGGTACTGGGATTCTCCCCTCCCCTCCCCAAACCCTCCCACCATGGTGGACTCCTCCACCTTGTTGCATAATATGGGGGAAATCTTGCAATGCAATAGCTGTGGCCCTTAGAGCCATCCAAAGGCCACCGTGTAAGTAGTCCCTGGTAGCTTTCTCAAACCAGAGTCTGGGAGAGGTGCTTGTCCTAGCCATTACAAAGCGGCTTAAGATGCCTGCATCCTAGGTTGGAGTGCAGCTCTACTCCAGCCTCCTACTGATGCTCAAGTATTTGGATCCACATCATTGAGAGATCCCAGTTAACTCCCTGAGTCCTGACTTTGCCTGGTTCAGCAGAAGTTGGCAGGCACTGGCAGATGAGAAGGAGAGGTCGCTACCTGTCTCCCTCTGCCTCTTTCATTCACATTAAACACATAAATAAAATTACAGAATCTCAGACCCTGCCTTACTGTATCAGCAGCTACAGTCTGATAAAACCAAGTGATTCACTCAAACTTTACAGTTGGAGCAGCACTGCCCTAACCATTTTGCACCTGTAAGCATTTTTCCCTGTGTATCCCTGCTGTGGTTTGGTCACAGCTTGCGTGCCTCCTTCACAGGATCCTGAGCTGGAAACCCGGTCCCCAGCGTGGTGATGCTAAGAGATGAAAGGAACTTTCATGGCTGGAGCTTGCAAATGGGAGGTTGCAACCCTGGCCCTTCTCCATGCTCGGGCTTCCCCTCACACACGCTCGTCCCACTGCAGTGTCGTCCACCGTGAGCCGAGGACCAGTGAAGACTTTTGTAGGGTCTCGAAGATGACTGTCCATGGGGACAACTAAGCTTCATCAAAAAGATGCCAGAGGCACGGCCACATGTTTGGCCTGAGCCCAAGAAGAGACCAAAGACTGCAGAGCAGGAACGTCACTACCAGAACCAGCAGATGAGTGTCCACCAGCCGCTGCACTCAGCAATGAATGGAGAAGCCAGGAGGGAGAGGAACTCACAGAAGTGCAAATAAGGAAGCAGTGTGCTTTAGACACCTGCTGGACCTGCAGATGGAATGCCAGTTCCTGAGAGTGTCAGCCAAGTAAGAACTTGCCTGGCTCTTCTTTCCTCCCACCACCTACTGCCGAGAACAGCATGGAGAGAGAAGAGGCAAAAGTCAGCAGCCCGGGAAGGGGGAAGGCCAGTCGATGGTGAGCCATCAGGCTTTCATGCTCATAGCAGAGAGGGAACCTCATGCAAATCAGAGCTTTATAATGCAAGTCACTGCACTGGAGTGCACACAGGAACCGACAGCAGGGAGGGTTTGTCCCACCACAGCCAGCCTTGAAGATCGTGAACCTGCCCTGAACTTTCTATGCTGCTGAAGGAACTGGAAGAAGTTCCATCACCTTGAAGTCCTTGGCATGATGACTGCACAGGCATCCGGGCTTAGTCCAGGAATACACACTTCAGCGGCAGCAGAGAACCCCAGGAGTGCAATGCGCCTGGGAATCGGGCACAGGCAAGTAGCCCCACACCAGCCATGACTCATGCTGAAGTAGGGTCAGGTCTTCTCTGTGGGAGTCACAGATCTCCCAAACTCAGAGGACACAGTCAGATTCTGCGGGTGGTATGTTATTATGATGACCTCCATTCAACTGGATCAAAATTCAACTGGATGACCTCTTCACACTACTACCCCCTCTTTCTTACACTGCCTATGGAGGAGACAGTCATCTACTTGCCATCATGGCTACCCTCAGATCCCTCCTGGGGCCTAAGACTATCAAACACAAACACACACACACACACACACACACACACACACGGATCAAGAAGTTCATCCAGCAGCAGATGGGTAACTGAAGACTACACAGAGCTAAGAAACAGGGCGTGAAGACAACTCAAGGGCAAGATGCCCACCATCAGTCATGGGGGCAGGCAGAACACACAGCACATGCTGCTCTGATCCTTCTACTATTCCTTGGTCCAGAAGTGAGGGCGCCAGAGGTGCTGCTGGCACCAAGGAGAGATTCTGCATGAGGTTTCTGCCAAGAACTACAAAGCCAGAGTGGGACAACCAGCCCAGCTGGCCACCAGTGCAACAGTCTCAATGCCAAACTGCACAGCCCTGGAATCTACTGGACAGCTCTTATCTACTTTTTATGTGTATTTCTATCAAACCACAAAAACTGCCCTTGCTAGATAGAGAGACAGACAGAGATACCCAGCATCTAGGCTTAATTTCCTTTCCCATTTTCCAGAGGGCAGCCCTATGTGATCTAGAGGTTGCTTAAATAACAGAAAAGCTCCCATCGGAGCCCTCATGGAATCAATGCACTTGGCAATCTATACTTAACATTAAAATCAGTGGCTGTCAACCTGCTAAGTGCTAAAAACAGGCCTGTCTCCCTTTCTCTATCTATAGACAAAAAAAATTCAAGTTATCAGAGTATTTTCACCTCTGCCACTCACTTCATGTCACTCCAAAGGTGGCACTATTATAATTAGTCCTTTTCAGATGCTGTTGACTTCCTCCTGTCTTCTTCCAAAAACAGGCACACGCAATCTGTCGAAGGGGAGCTTCCCTCTCAAAAGGTCTTGTCAATTAATTATATCCTTGCTTTGAGCAACTCTTAGGTGCTTTCCTCTTCCTGTGATCCAAACATTCCCTCATTTCCCTCCTGAGATGGATGGTTCACTCAGCTCTGACTGAAGCTGAGCCTCCCAAAAGGCAACCCAGGCGGCTCTTGGGTGCCAGGCTCTCAGTCCCACCTCAACTCCCAGTTCCAGCTTCTGCTAATGCCCAGCCTGGGTCAAGCATTTGGGCCACTCAAGTCCATCTTGAATCCTTGGTTCCAGGATCCAGCCTGGCCCAGACCTGGCTGTTGCAGGCTTTGGAGAGTGAGCCGGAAGAGGGGAGATTCATTCGTTTGTTCGTTTGTTCATGCATGCATTCATTCATTCTCTCCTCTCTTCTCTCCTCTCCTCTCCCCACCCTTATCTCTCTGCCTTTCAAATAAAATGTTTTAAAAATTACAAATTGGGTGCTGGGGAAGGAAGGGAACTTGTTACATTTATTGATGCTTCAAGCAGAAGTCACAGCCTGCTTATCACAGTAGCCCAGCCTCTGATGGTGAACAGGAGAGAATTCACTTCTCCCTGTACTCAGTGCAGCCTCTGCTGGTCCAGCACAGTTGGAAAAGAGCCTGAGGCTGCAAACTTCCTCTGTGGGAGAGAACACCACGATCAATCAACAAGGGACTGGCTGCACCACAATCCTAAAAAAATTTGCCAGTCCCATTCAAGATGGAGCCACCTGGACAGGGGCTGAGTACAGCAGTTTAACCACCTCTTGGGAATGCTTGCATGCCATCATGGATTGCTTGGGTTTCTGTCTCAGTTCTATTCCCAGTTCCAGCTTCCTGCTAATGCACATGCTGAGAGGCCCCACCACGGCCCCACCAACCATGTGAGATACCCAAATGGAGATCTCAGTACCTGGCTTCAGCCTGGTCCAACCCTGATGATCATGACACTTGGACAATCAGTCAGCAGGCAGGAAGACCTCTGTCTGTTCCTGTCCCTTAACCTCTCAAGTAAGTATAAGTAAATACATTTTTAAAAGCTTTTTTTAAATGAGAAAGTCATGTTGAGGCCAAGCTTAAGCTTAGTAAGTGTGTATTGGCCTGGCAGGCACATTTTTTGATTGACTGCCCACGTCTGTGGTCAGCCTCTACAACAGCATCTTTTCCCCTTCCTTCCACCTGCAAGAAACTATCCTACTGACTTCAGTCACTCACAGGTGTACTGAAGACGCATGGGTTACTTGAAAAGCACCCAAGACTCACCGAAGGGGAGCACTATGTAAAATCTAGGCAATATTCCACTTCTTGTCTGGACTACTAGCTTCTGAGTCCCCTGGATCACTGGGTTTCCTCGACTGGAAGGTAAATTGGTCAATAAGAAAACTCCATAGGCTTAATCTCTAATTGAAGAGTGTGCCGTGCTATGTTGACATCATGCAGGCACTTCCCTTGCATGCTGCTAAAGAACCTAACACTGCCCATGTCATCATGTCACCAGCACATGAGATGGTCTCCTGCCCCCACACTGCAGTGCAGGTGCACTGGACTATTGTTCCTGTGGCCACCATCGCTGTTCTTAACCAATGAGCAACCCCTCAGCCAAGAAGCATGGTCACAGGGATCCCCAGGAACAGAATTTGTCCCAGAGCAGTTTTTATAGTGACCTCTTGGATGGGAAGCAACAGTGCAATGGCCTAAAACATACACACACATGCACACGGTCCTGTGCCATTTAATAAGGATGCATCCCGAGTAACACGTGATTATGCAATTCATCACAGCAAGAACATTACCTTACCAAACTTTGAGGGTATAGTCACCCACATACGTAGGCATCACTTTCTGTAATACACATCTTCTGTGAAATTTTGAAAGGACTCTCACAGGATGCAGCATACTGTTCCTAGGCTACATACATATACAGCACATTGCTGAACTGAATTCTATATTCAATTATAACACGGTACCAAGTATTTCCTTAATAGAAAAGAGGCTGTAAAAACACTCAGCAACAGAACATTTTCAACCCCATTATCATTACAAGACCACAGTTATCCATGTAGTCTGGCACTGACCAAACTGTCATCATGTGGCATGTGACCCTGGGTGTACCTCACAGGCTTTGCAGAAGCCCAAGAACCGGAACAAAACTGTCAGGATGGGATGAGAAAACTCTGGAACTGGGAAGAACGCCAGGTTCTGACCCTTGCCCTGATGACTGGGCTGCCTGGGATGGGTCACTATAAGTGTCTATGACTTCATCAGCTTGGGAAGAAACAAGACCAACATCTCCAGTTCTAACCCTCTGAGAAGCCTAGGTCCAAGTTCTAGGTACCAGAAAAGGTGGCAATCCCCATGGGCCCCAACTCTGGCCTTCAGCGGGTGCGCTTGGACATTGGGAGGTGTCAGGGCCACCTGGGGAGAAGCAGCAGGGTGGCATCTTTCAGAAGGCAGTGATCAGTGCTGTACTCTTTCTCCTAGCACTGGGCTCCAGCAGGGAGGAGGGAACCCCTGGCAGTAAACAGGTCAAGTGTGGCATCTTTCTTCAGGACTATAAACCCAGAAGAACTGAGATGCCAAGAGTTCTACTAACATAAGTAAGAAACTTGCAGACTAAGCATGCCTGGCCACTTGTGAGAGGTCTCCCATGCACACACTCCCATGGGTCACCTCGAGTCAGACCACCAGTGTCTCCAGTCCTCCTCTGGTCTGTCCATTCCAATAGCCTGGAGCTCCAGGGGGGTGGAGAGCAGCCTCCACTCGTGGTCACAGGGGCTCTTGCTTCCCTGTTGGGGGAGAACATGGGCAGAGGGGTAGGTACCACGACTCCCAGAGAGACCAGGAAAACGCCTTTCCATGCAGAAGAGCTCTCCTGAACTTTATTTTCAATCAAGATCCAAAGTCCTTTCTAATCTCTGCAACTCTTACATTTTTAAAGTAGTGTTTTAGGTAGTTTCACATTTTGATGTTGTCATTGTGTATACTGGTTTGCCATTAAAAAAAAAAACACCAAATAGGAGACTAGTGTCTTGGTATAGTATGTAGAACCACCGCCTGTGACACTGATGTCCCATGTAAGTACTCGTTCATGTCCCAGCTGCTCTACTTTCACTCCAACTCCGTTAATGGCCTTAGAAATGGGCAACAGAGGATGTCACAAGTGCTTGGGCTTCTGAACCCATGTAAGAGACCCATAAGAAGTTCCTGGTTCCTGGCTTCAGAATAGCCCAGTTCTGGTTGCTATGGTCATTTAGGGAGTGAACCAATGGATGGAATCTCTCTTTTTCTCTCTCTCTTTTTCAAACGAATAAATAAGTAAATCTTTAATGGGTAGAGAGCAACATCAGAGCATCAGTTTGAATTGCAACCTCTCCACTTCCCATCCAGCTTCCTGTTGTGGGAAAGCAGAGGATGATGGTCCAAGGTCTCAGCCCCTGCCACCAATGTAGTAGAACCAGATGGACTTCCTGGCTCCTGCTTTTGGACCTGACTACTGTAGCCATTGGAGGAACAAACTAGAACATGAAAAATTCCTCCCCCTTTTCACTCCTCTACTCATTTCCTCTTACCTCTGTCATTCTGCCTTTGAAGCTTCTTGTTGTAACAAAACAGAACAAAACTCCCTTTGATTTCCCAAAGGGCTTTCACCTAATAACTCAGATGAGCTAACCCATCTGCTACTCAGAACTCAGAAGAAGCAGAGCCTCCACTGTTGGCCCCATGTGACACACCAGAAGTGGCTTCTACGAAGGCTTATGGCCATGGCCATGATCAGCTAGCCTGGCTTCATTCTGTCCTCAAGATGCATGTGTAGAATTTGAACATTCTTCTTGCACCCTGAGGAAATCCTGGTATGAGAGCTTTGCCAAGCAGTCTCACATCCGCATCTGTTTATATCTGCTGCCTCCAGGAACCACGGCCCAAAAAGGAAGGGCTGTGCTCAATGAGCCATCTCACTTTAGAAACTCAAAGACAATTGATACAAGCGTATTCTAATCACAAGGACTCAACCAGCCAAGCATGCAACCAGCATTGTTTCCCAAAGGACTGAGACAAAGCCAAGTCAGTAAAACATCCTGAAACTTCTGAACTGCTGTTTACTTGCACCAACTCCCAGAGGACCAGTTAGGCACCAAGGCCCATCTTCAACCTCTGCCATCTGCCCACCCCTCTCTCTTGGAGCAGTGCTGGCCTCTCCTGCCCACCAAGTTCTTCATAAACGTGTTCCAATTTCCACTCTTCGTAAAATTCTTCTGAAGAGGGCACACAGTCATCTTCCACTGGCCTCCTGGTGTGAACATGCAGCCCACCTTCTCAACTCTGCCGTGTCTCCCACACGAGTGCAGGTGCCCAAGTACCTGAGCCATCTTCTGCTATTTTTCCCAGGTACGTTAGCAGGAAGCTGGATCAGAATAGAGCAGCCGAGACTCGAACTGGCACCCATATGGGGTGCCAATGCTGGAAGCGGCAGCTTTGCACACTGCTACCTGCTACTTGATGAACTATTTCACAGCATTGCTACTTGATGAGTTATTTAAAGCTTCATCCTTGTAGAATTCAGGGAGATCTGGGTATATTTGTCAGAATATAACTATGCCTACATGGGTTTAAATCTCACTTTTGGCACCAAATTCTGTAGCAATCACAATTCAACCAGAGAAGCAAAATAAATAGACTATTCATATCAATATATTTGTTGATACACTTATATCTCTACTTCTCTAAACCCACATTCATATTTATTTCAAGGAACTGACTTATGCTATTAGGGCTGGCAAAGCACTTCTTTTTGAAGATTTTATTTTATTTGAATGTCAGGATTAGAGAGAGAGAGATCTTCCACCCACTGGATCACTTCCTAAATGACTAACATCCAGGGCTGAGCTGGTCCAAAGTTGAGATCCAGGACCTTTTTCTGGACCTCCCATGTGGGTGCAGGGGCCCAAGGCCTTGGACCATCCTCTGCTGCCTTCCTAGGTCACAACAGGGAGCTGGATCAGAAGTAGAGCAGTGGAGACTCAAGCCAGCACCCATAGGTGATGCCAGCACCGCAAGCAGAGGATTTGTGGGCTGTGCCATCACACCAACCCTGGGTTGAGCACTTGTAAAATATACAGGGCAGGTCCTCAAGCTTAGAAGATCATGAGCAGGGGCCCGGCAGCGTGGCCTAGCGGCTAAAGTCCTCGCCTTGAACGCACCGGGATCCCATATGGGCGCCGGTTCTAATCCCGGCAGCTCCACTTCCCATCCAGCTCCCTGCTTGTGGCCTGGGAAAGCAGTTGAGGACGTCCCAAAGCTTTGGGACCCTGCACCCACGTGGGAGACCCGGAGGATGTTCCTGGTTTCCGGCATCGGATCGGCGCGCATCGGCCCGTTGCGGCTCACTTGGGGAGTGAATCATTGGACGGAAGATCTTTCTCTCTGTCTCTCCTCCTCTGTGTATATCTGGCTGTAATAAAAATGAATAAATCTTTAAAAAAAAAAAAAAAGAAGATCATGAGCAGCCTGCACCTCACAAGCATACGCTGCACTGTCATTGAATAGTTAGCATTTTGTCTCTCAAGTCTCAGCCTTACTTTGAAGGCCTTCCAATGGATTGATCAAGCCGGGATTGGGGATAATCTCCAAATCTCAAAGTCAGCTGATCAGAGACTGCACTTATGTCTGCAAAATACCTTCACAGCACTGCCTAGGATGCTGATTCTGGCCCAGCCTGCATGGACGAATGGGTTAAGAAAGTGGCCCAAGCAAGTGTTTCAATGGTCTTTTAAATTTTGGTGCCTCCCTGGGAACTGCTGATGAACACATTAGTTCAACAAACCAATGGTTTGCTCATGTAATACAAACCAGCCAACAGAACGATAATGTACCCCAAGTGCGACCTGTGTGAAAATGGCTAGGAGGTATTCTTGAGATTCTGAGTCACATTGGGCTTCAAGAGAAAAGACCAAGAGTGAACAGGACACAGATGAGACATGGGAGGGTGGTTCCCAGGGGACTTGTTCCCACTTCTCGTCTCTTGGGTTCTTCACCTGGGAACAATTCCAACTGCCATCACTAACTTAGCTTGTGATGTGTATACTGGAAAATCCCACATCTCTCCACATGCATGTACACACACAATGATAATTCCTGCCCTGTCATAAGTCATAAGCCCTCTCCCACTCCCACCCCTTCCTGCCAGGAGCTGTTAGAACATAATTCAGTTGTATCTTGCAATTGTCCCCATCAGTTCCCATAATGATAGCCAATTTCTCTATCCCAGCAGTCATTCTGTTAGCAGATTTTTATATTTTATACTTCCAGGGACTTCTCTGGAGCTCCAGAGGTCAAGTTTTGTCCTCAGGAACGTTTTTTGTAGTTAGAGAAGCTAACAAAAACAGTTTAATGAATGTTTAAGTCAGTAACTTCAGAGTCTAGTAAGATTAACAAACAAAATAAAATTGGATTATGAAGTATACGTGATGACCAAAGGCTAAGAGATGAGGGCAGGCTTCTTGGAGAAGCTGCGATCTGGAGAATCACATGAACGTAGCCCACCAAGGACCTGCAAGAAAAGGGCCTCGGGAGGTGCAGTCTGTTCCTCCACCCTTGAGTGGGCATGAGCCACACGGCCTCCTCCTGCTACAAGACTTCAGCAGACCTTGTGCAGAGACGTCCAAAGTGCTCGCCCAATGGGACTTGTTCTCCTGCTACTTCTGAGCAGTTTATGTCTCCCCAGCACATCAAGAGCACTGTCCAGTCGTCAGGTGGCAGCAGACACTAGGCCGATGGACTCACTGTGTTGTAGCAGTCCCACAGGGACCAGATAGGCCCACTGATGTGTCTGTGAGTCACTAAGACCACACAGCCCTGCCTCGCCAGACTCCTGAACTGCACAAGCAGCAATGGAGCCCAGCCACTGCACTGTGGGATGGTGCTTTAAGTAGCAAACGCTCACCAACACGTGTGTGGTCTGTGCACTCAACTGCGCAATCTGTGGTGGGGTTCACAGAACTTTGATAAAACCCCCACCACATGCCTTCTCATTCTATTCTTGCCATACTTCCACGAGCCTCCATGCTACTCCTGACTTATTCTGACTTACTTCTTTATGTATGGCTGACATTTTTGAGGTCCTTACAAGGCAATACCTGTGCCAGAGCATCATTTTAAGAATTTGTGTTTAATGAACAGACAGGCACAGAGTACCACCCTTCAGAGCACAAGCAGGTCTGCTCTGCCCCTGGGTGAAAGATTGGGAGTCCATACATTTGGATACTCCTGCCCATAACCACCACCTGCCAAAGCAAGTATTGCCTGGTCCAGCTTATGTCACCCCAGCTGCAAGAACTTGCTGCTAACCCAGCCACTGCTAACTTTGAGCATTAAAGTGCTTTGTCTCCAATTCCAGAGTCTCTAGACTGGTGCCAGCACCCACAAAACAGTAACAGACCAATTTGTGGACTTACAAGAGTCACATCCATTGCAGACCTTCCACAGTTCTTGATGCCGACGAATCAAAAATCCCATGCAGAAAACAACCGACCAAACTTACAGAGGTGATATTGCTGAAATGTCTGCAAAGGTTCATTTATCAGCAAATTGTCCCGGAAAAGCCCAAGGTGTGCCTGTCCCCAGAAACTTCAGGCAAGCGACACCTGCGTGCATCTTCCATCTTCCTTTAAAGGACACAGGATCAAGGCAGGAGGCCAAACCCACTTTTTAAAGAAATGACATCCCTCATATAGACAGTCTAGGAACACTGAGCCTAAGAACAGCTGAAGAAAGACAGAGTTCATCTCTCTGCTTCCTACTTTTCTCCCCCAGAATTCCAAAAGGAAGTTGAGCTGTGTGATCTTAAACACAAACATTAACACCAGGCCTCACAGTTCTAGGAATCTGCGAAGCCAGAAGACTTGTAAAAGCTTTCACTTGAATATCCCAGAAGAAGGGACAAACATCTCTGGTTCATGCTCCACTGTTTGCATACCCACAACTTTTCAGGCTGCTCAGCATTTGGGCACAATTCACAGCTCCATGCCTAGGGCGAGAGGCACTTACACAGCTGCTCCTAACCCCCAGTGTCTTCAATCCAGCTCTTTCTAGCAGGGCACTGTCTCCACACAGTGAACTCCATCCAGGGCTAAGTATTCTGCAGGACAGGGGCCCACCTACATTCTATGGCATCCCCAAGCACTGATTGCTCCAGGCCTATATGGAACTGTGGTTTTCAACCCTGTCTATTCAAATATCCAGAAAGTTTGTTTTTTTTTAAAAAAAAAATGCTGGTTTCCAGCAACTCACTCCAAGATAATAAGTGAACATCTCAGGGAAGAGAGTAGAATATTGACTTTGCTTTTTAGAAAGAAAAAAAATCAATGATTATAATGTGCATTCGGGGGTGAAACCCTTCTTAGAGCAAAACATTCAATGACAGCCCCAAACACAGGGATGTCAAGTGAAATGGCCTTCCCCTCCTATCCATGAGGAAGGGCAGTGGGTGAAGTGAGTTTTGTCACGTGTTGCCCAGACACATGTGTGTATACACAGTCACTCACACGCATCTCAAAGGAAATTGGAAGTTGGAACTCCTATTCATTCAGTGAATACCCTTGGTCACCTGGTAAGCATCAAGCACAACCCTCAGGAAGTCGTAGTCCGAGGAGCAAAGGCCACGCCACAAGGGACACCTGTGGACAGCTACGAGCGCACAGTGGAGGTACCCACCTTGATCAAGAGGCCACCTGTGTTTGTCTGGCCTGCCTCTGTCCTTGGCACCATCCCGCAGTCATGGTGCACTCGTGACTGTGCCGGCCGGATTCCAACAGGGACGACATCCCTCACTGTCACCTACAAAAGCCAGATAAGACTTTTACTAAATCTTTTCAAATCTGAACAGCCTGTTCCTCTCTTGTGTAAAACAGGGATTTCCAGAAAGAACAGGAAAAAAAACAACTGCATTCCTAAACCCCAAGGTCATGTGGAAGTGCAGAAGTGACGCATGCTAAGTAGGTTTTGAGCCAGACAACAGGTTGATGACCCTTGGTGGAATCTACATGGGGAAGTGCCACAGCAGAACCTTCTACGGAAAAAAAAAATCTCTGCATAGATCAGAGAGGCCTAGGGGAGACAGAACTAGAGCTGGAGACAAGCCTGTGCTCAGGCCTTGGCCCTGCAAGGCTGGGGGCAGGGTGTGTATTCCTAAAGGGGCAGGTGCATGCCCACTGCCTCAGCCACAGCATCACAAAGGAGAGTGACTCCAAAACAAGCTCCACACTGTGAGCAGCTCAGACAGACCTCTTTGCTGGGAATGCTGAATCTAAGTGCACACTGCTTGTCTTTCTGGAATAAGCACCCTGCCTCTGGGTGACATTCCTCCTTCGCTGTGACTAAATGGGAGAGAGCAGATCTGAACACCAGCCCCACCACTTGATCACCGGATGATGCTAAGAAATCTCTTCAGGGACCAGGCTGATCTTGCAATGCTGTCATCCCACATCAGAGTACCGGTCTCCATTTTGGCAGCATGGACTCTAACCCAGCATCCTGCCAAGGAGCCTGGGAAGGCAGCAGAAGATGGCTCAAATAATTGGGCCCCTGCCACACACGTGGGAGACTAGGATGGAGTTCTGGGATGCTAACTTTGTCCTAGCCCAGATCGGGCAGCTGTTGCAGTCATTTGCAGAATGGACCAACAGATGGAAAATAATGTCCGTCCCTCTGTCATTCTGTCTTTCGAGCAAATCGGTCAGTCTTTGGGAGGAGAGAAAGAAAGAAAGGAGAGGAGACAGGAGGGGAGAGGAGAGAAAAACGGAGGAGAGGGAGGAATAAGGGGAAGAGAAAGCAGGGAAGGGGAGGGGAGAGCAGAAAGCAGGGAAGGGGAGAGGAGGGGAGCGGAGGGGAGGGCAGATGTTTTCAGAGACTTTCTTCCTTGATTTGAGAACAGGTGCTGTGATCACAGGACTGTGGCAGAGACCGCCGGGAACACGCGCAGCTTACAGTCCAGTGCCTGTCACACAGTGCTGAGTCAAATGGCGAGTTAACAGTTACTCCACCCAAACTGGAGCAACCTTCAATTCCTCACTTTCTGCAGCACAAAAGTCCCATTTCTCCTTCTCTATTAGAGAAAAAAGAAAAGCGGCCTGGACGTAATGAACTGCATCTGCCCTGTGAGTACCAGGCAGCTCTCCCCAGCTCTGCCAAGTTGTCAAAGGTCGGCAACATCCTCCTGCTGCCTCCATATTAAGGAAAGAACGTAGCATCCCAAGTTGGGGTGGGACTGCAGCTGGCGCCACAGGGCACAGGGGTGTGCCCACGAGAGCTGGCCTCACACAGTAGGGCTTCTAAGTGGCACTTGCCCAAACCAAGGGCCAGCAACCATTGCGTCATTCTTCTGGAGGCTCACCACGGTCCAGAAGGACAGACTCACCCCTTTTCCTGCAAATGGCTCCAACCGAGCACTTGAAGCCTTCATTCGCTGGGCAGCCCGCCACCCCGCCCCACTCCAGAGCACTCTCAACTTGATCACAATGTGGAGACAGACAGACTTGGGAAGTATCTTGTCTTCATTTCTCATCTTCACCTTTTCTGCTTTTGGCACTGACTAGCAAAAGGATAAATTTAGATGTTGCTTTTCTTCCTGACTTCTCTTAGTTGGCCACATCTCAAACACTGAGTGAACACTGCTATCAATTTTTACATAATCAGGAGGCTACTTCAGAAACGAATGTCATTGCAAAATCACATGTTGGCCTCGAGTGTCTGCCATCAACCCCCAAAAAGTGACAACAGGGAAAAATAGCATCGAGCAATATTGAAACACCAAGAGAAAGAAACAATACAAAATCCTCCAGTCTGTGTACGCAGGATCGTTACACAACATAGACTGCAAGCTGGGGAGGTCACTGTGGCATGGTGCCCGTGACATTCCACATGAGTGCCGGTTTGAGCCCTGGATGCTTCACTTCCCATTCAGCTACCTGTTAACGCACCTCAGAAGGCAGTGGGGTGTGACCCAAGTGTGTGGGTTCCTGCCAAGCACTTGGGATGGCTGGATTCCGTTCTGGTCCTGGCTTTGATTGGATCTAGCCCTCAGCATTCAGCTGTTTGGAGAGTGAACCATGGGCTGCAAAAATCTCAGTGTTTGAAATAAGCATACATCCAACTTCAAACAAAAATTTAATGTAAAACAGAACATAAAACCACTGGGCTCTCACCCCCCACTCACCCTCTCTGTAGTGAGAGAACTGCAGCTGAGCATGTCTCTGCCCTGACACCAAACACATCTAAGAATCCCCTACAATGGTCACCAAAATTGCATTAGCTTTAGCGTGGAGGGCAAGCAGGGTTCCCTCTCGCAGGTGCCTCCTGCAAGGATTCCTCCTTTCTCCACACACTGGAGTGCCCAGGACTCAGCTCTCAGACTGGTTCCCTAGGAAGAGAGAGGCAGGGTTTAGTCAAGGGAGCAGAACCTTGCTGAGCACCATGGGTTTACTCCCCCACATGGCCACGATGGCCAGGGCTAGACTAAGCCGAAGTCAGCATCCTGGATCTCCATCCGAGTTTCCCAAATGAGGGGCAGGTGCACTTGGGTCCTCTTCTGCTTCCTGCCCAGGGACATTAGCAGGCAGCAAGATCAAGAATAGCTGAGGGGCTCGGCGGCGTGGCCTGGTGGCTAAGGTCCTCGCCTTGATCCCATATGGCTGCTGGTTCTAGTCCCGGCAGCTCCACTTCCTCTCTGTCTCTCCTCCTCTCAGTATATCTGACTTTGTAATAAAAAAATAAAATAAAATAAATCTTTAAAAAAAAAAAAAGAATAGCTGAGACCCAAACCAGCATTCCTATGGGATACTGGGTCGCAGGCAACACTTCAGCCTGCTGTTCCATGATGCCTGCCCCCATGTGTCCTTTAAAAAGAAACTTGATACATGCAGAAGAGAAGGGGAAGACTGAGCAGACATCTGAAGATGCTGACCTTGATGACTGGAGTGATGCCTGCACCCCAGGAGCTGCATGAAGCAAGGAACAGATTTTCCCCTATTGTGGTTGGGATGTATCTGTCCCTTGAATTTCTTGGTTAGAAACCTAATCCCTGGGCCTGGCGCAGTAGCCTGGTGGATAAAGTCCTCACCTTGCTTATGCCTGGATCCCATATGGGCCCCACTCCCCATCTAGCTCCCTGCTTGCGGCCTGGGAAAGCAGGCGAGGATGGCCCAAAGCTTTGGGTACCCACGTGGAAGACCTGGAAGATGCTCTTGGTTTCGGGTTTTGGATCAGCTCAGCTCCGGCCATTGCAGCTGCTTGGGGAGTGAATCAACAGACAGAAGATCGAAGGGGTGTGGCTTCTTTTAAAGAGGTCAATGCCCTCTCTCCTCTCCAGCACCCAGAGCCCAGGAGCATGTGGTGTGGGCCAGCTGGGTAACAGCAATTCCAGTCTGCAGCTCCAAAGGATTCTATAAAAAGACAAAAAAGTCTGGATCCCTGAAGAATGACAGGAGACAGACGTCCAGCTGGCCCAGGATGCTCACCCTGGATTCCCTCACAGGAAGACAAATGAATAAAATCCTCTCTTCTTTAAGCCACTGAATTACCGCAGGTCTCTGCCTGGCCACTTTCATCTAACTCTTATAATCCAATCTACCTTTGAGATCCCATTTTAAGATGTTACACTAAAGTGAAAGTTGAAAGAGCTATAGGGAATGAGCTGAAAGTAAAATCCTTCCATATGTTTAAGGCTTTGCCTGGTTTACACTTTGTCTGATGACACTGTTTTTTTAGTTTATATTGGGAGCTGGCACAATGGCACATCAAATCAGTCCTCCAGCCTGTGGCGCTGGCATCCCATGCGGGCACCGGTTCATGCCCCAGATAGTCTACTTCCGATCCAGCTCTCTGCCTATCACCTGAGAAAGCAGGGGAATACAGCCTGAGCCCGAGCCCTTGGGCCCCTTCACCCAAGTGGGAGACCTGGAAGAAGTGACTGACTCCCAGCTTTAGATCAGCTCAGCTCTGGCTGTTGCAGCCATTTGGGGAGTGAACCAGAGGATAGAAGATCTCTCTGTCTCTCCGTCTTTCTGTAAATAGGCCTTTCAAAAATAAATAAATCTTAATTGTTAGAGACGAATTAACAGAGAACATGAGAGGCCACACAGAACTGAATTTTTATTGCTGTGGCAGGGCAGCCATCATCTCACAGGTTGATGTGCCAAAACAAAGAAAGTGAGAGTTTTTATACTTTTACAAAACATAGTGCAAGTGGTGGGGAAGCAGGTGCGCAGAGCACAGATTAGGTGAGTTTGCACAAGGTCAGAGTAGTCCCTAACAGTCCCAAGCCAAGGGTAAATAAGTAGCTCTGCTGTGGGAAGAAAGGATCAGGCAACTCAAGCTGCATCACAGACCCTGGAACCAGGGGCTTGACACATCCCAGCCTCACCCATGAAAGGTGTGCTTCTCTTACAACCAGAGCTCCCTGGCGGTCATAGGAAAAGAGCCGGGTCCAGCCCTAATGGCAAACATTCCAGGCACAGTGTTGTAGAGAGAGCTGTTGGAGTCAGCTCCCTGAGGCGTCCACTGGAATCTTCTCCCAGGATGCCCTTCTATCTCCTTAGGGGTGGGAAGCATCAATGTCAACTTCATTACCACAATCATTAGAGTCAGAAAACGCAGTAGATAAATGTCTGCCCACACTGCATCATACAATATTATACTAAGTCTTCTGAGACATTAAATACACATTTAGGAATATTTATGTCCTCAAGGATCTGAACTTGTCCTTCTGACACTGTATCGTGTGACGTGACACGTCTCTGTGACAGCTAGCCAAGCTGGTAAATGAGGTAAACTTATGAAAGGGTCAATTGTCAGAAGGGACAGAAAGTGAAGTATTTACCAGCGGCCCAGCACAGACAATGCCAATAAGGCACAAGCAAGGATCAGTGAGGGTCAGGCTTGGCCCAGCCTGAAGAGCTGCCTTCTCCCAGGCCTCAGGCCACCATGCCCAGGGCCCTTGTGCTACCTCGGATTCCCCTACACCTTACCCAATAAGCCAGCACAGGAGGCAGTGCAAGTCCCAACTGTAGGCACAAGCGGACATCGAAGCTGAGTTGGAGGGAAGGCCAGGGAAGAGGGAGAGCCTGAGGAATCCACCTGGGCAGCCTGGAATCCTGGGCAGCCATGGCACCTGGGCAGCCTGGAATCCTGGGCAGCCATGGCACCTGGGCAGCCTAGAATCCTGGGCAGCCTGGAACCCTGGGCAGCCATAGCACCTGGGCAGCCTAGATTCCTGGGCAGCCATGGCACCTGGGCAGGAAAGTATGATCCTGTATCTGTGGGGGCTGCTCCCCACTTCCGCTTCTGGATTCCCACCCTGGTACTGCCTCCATCCTACTTCCCTGGGGACTGTGGAAGACCCTCCTACTAGAGATCGATAACTTACAGGATATAAAATTGCCTCAGTAAGTTAGTTTGGGATACCCATAATGCAAAGCTTTACAAATCATGCTACTTTCAGGCTTCACTAATTCAGTGGGGGGAAAAAATGGAAAATTTCCACCCTGGAAATTTCCTCTTATGCCACACAGCCCTCCCAGCTGTCTATGTCACTTTAATGAACTTGGCTGTGACAAGCACACACATTTGTCAGTAAAAGTGCTAAGACATTTGGGCCTGATGCAGTAGCCCAGCGGCTAAAGTCCTCACCTTGCATGCTCCAGAATCCCACATGGCCACTGGTTCTAATCCCAACCATCCCATTTCCCATCCAGCTCCCTGCTTATGGCCTGGGAAAGCAGTAGAGGACGGCCCAAAGCCTTGGGACTGTGTACACATGAGAGAAGCTCCTGGCTTTGGATCAGCTCAGCTGTGGACATTGTGGCCACCTCTCTTTGTAAATCTGCTTGCCAATAAAAATAAAGTTAAATTAAAACAAAATTTTTAAAAAAAGCTCTAAGACACTCAGCACTGATCAGGGAGAGAATGGTATACTATACACTGCTGGTAGCATTGAAGATGGGAACACAGGTCAGAGGGGTGGTATGTCAAGCCAACCCTCCTCTGCTGGGCCAGCATCCCATGTAGGTGCCAGTTTGTGTCCCAGCTGCTCCAGTTACCATCCAGCATTCTGCGTGTGGCCTGGGAAAGCAGCGGAAGATGGATCAAGTCCTGAGGCCCCCACAATCACATGGGAGACCCAGAAGAAGCTCCTGGCTTCAGATCAGCTCAGTTTGGCCATTGTGGTCACATGGGGAATGAACCAGTGAATGGAAGATCTTTCTCTGTGTCTCTCCTTAACTCTTTCAAAAATTTAATCTCCTTGGGCCCGGCGGCGTGGCCTAGCGGCTGAAGTCCTCGCCTTGAAAGCCCCGGAATCCCATATGGGCGCAGGTTCTAATCCCGGCAGCTCCACTTCCCATCCAGCTCCCTGCTTGTGGCCTGGGAAAGCAGTCGAGGACGGCCCAGTGCATTGGGACCCTGCACCCGCATGGGAGACCCGGAAGAGGTTCCTGGCTCCCGGCAACGGATTGGCGTGTACCAGCCCGTTGCGGCTCACTTGGGGAGTGAAACATCGGATGGAAGATCTTCCTCTCTGTCTCTCCTCCTCTCTGTATATCCAGCTTTCCAATAACAATAAAATCTTAAAAAAAAAAATTAAATCTCCAAAAAAAGAAAAGAAAATGGGAAAGAAGCATCCAGTGTTCTACTTGGTTTTCAAAAACAATTCCCGTATCTGCCCACACAGTTCCGTGACTATGTTTGTGTCCTTTGACAATAAAATCAGAAGAAAGAAAGAAAAGCATAGATATAAAATTACAGCACCATATTCAAGCAAGCCAAATACCAGCTATAGAAAAATGATTTTGTAATCAAACTAACCATGAAATTACAATGCATTATGCAACTACAAAAATGAGCAATTATGGGATATTTGTGGCTATGTAAAACATTTATGGATAATAATAAATGAAAAAGATCTCCGTGTTTTACGGGCACTATGGAAATAATTACAAAAATCTAATTGCATAGAGACAAAAAGAGTATCAAAAGAGAAAAACAGATGTGGTGAATTTTCTAACTTAATATTACCCAAAATGGGGGTGTTATGTGACAGCATTACTCAGGAATGGAAGAAGTAAGAAGGTAACTAAAAAAGAAATGTAAAAGGAGAAAGACTTCAGCTGGCCTAAGACAAAATTTCCCAGCCATACAATCCACAATCCCAGAGCTGCAATTGATGTTTGGCATTGAGTATTTTCAGTAAGAATGATGATTAGATCATTTGTAATATGAAAGCATGCTAATGAATATAATCTATTTATTCAAAAAGAGAATTACTCAGGAATTCTCCTCCCAAATCACACACATGCTTGACTACACAGATACTTACAGACAGGAAACAAGCCATTCCCATCTTGCCACGACCCTGCAAGTGATCCAAGTCCCCGGGCCCTAATTTCTCCATGGACAAAACGGAGGACGACTGCAAGTCAGCCTGTCTCCTTTTCCATAAACTCCCGGTCTCATGCCACCCAGGGATTTGATACAGCACAGCGTACAGCTCTGGGTTCTACTTACAGTCATTGTAGAATTCCAGGATGTGAATTAGAGCGAGAAAACCTGCCTTGTGGTGGGAGGTCCTAACCCTACTGGGTTGAGTTCAATGGGACCCATAATTATTTATTCATCAACTCACATTTATAGGATGCTTAAGTCCGACTAGGCATTACAAATGGGTTAATTCATTTAATTGATCAACCACCCAAGGACACAGGAAAAATTCCACCTTCATTTGGCAGAAGCACCTGAGGCACTGAGAGAGGTTAGTAATGCCCACATCACTCAGCTGGCATACACAGGGGCTGGAATTCAGTTCCAAGCAATCCAGCTCCAAATTTCCCAACCTTCCTGTGCTGGGATGGGTCTGTGAGCAGTTTCCTGTTCACCCTCTTCCCAACATCATTTGGGAACTTACAACTTCCTAGGAGGGAAGGCTCAAACATACAATGGTTGGAAGCACAGTGCATTAAGCAGAGCTCAGAATTCCCAGCTGTTGCATGCTAACCCTCTGCCTGTGGTTCCACTTCCCACCCAGCTCCCTGCTGATGGCCTGGGAAAGCAGCGGAGGACGGCTCAGGCCAAGTGGGAAACCTGGAAGAAGCTCCTGGCTCCTGGCTTCAGATTGGCTCAGCTCCAGCTGTTACAGCCATCTAGGGAGTGAGCCATCTCTCCTACTCTCTGTATAAAATCTGCTTTTCAAGTAGAAGTTAAAATTTTTTAAAAATAGGAACTATGCCTTTTCTAATTTCAATTGTAATGCACACTCATTATAGACAAGGTACAGAAAAAAATACATGATGAAGGAAATCAAACATGATGCTAGGGGCTGAATTTTGAGATGCCATATCCCCCACTGTGACTACTTTTAAGGAGGTAATAACAAGGTGAAGTGAGTCCCAGGGGCCAGCTGCCAGTGTGGTGGGGTGCTGCACTTAGGGGAGGCAGACAGACCAGATGGCACCCACTCTGCTCTCCCTCCCAGCTCTTTCCATAGGCACACATAAAAGGCCATGTGACAGCCTACTGAACAAGAAGCTGTCTATCAGCCAAAAAGGAAAGTGTCAGCAGAAAACAGTGTGATGTCCTACTGGCAGAGGCTGCTAAAGAACCCATTGCACAGTCAAATCTAACACTGCCAACCCAAATTCTGTGTTCCCCAAGAGCATGAATCCAGGCTACATGAGTCCTTTGTGAGTCTTTAGAGGTGTAAGCAAAGCATTCAGGGAGTTAAAGTCAAGGAGGGAGGAAGAGGTGGAGCAATTTGGTAATAGGAGAAATGTTCTGAGAGACACACCTGTCAGATCCCATCCTCTGACTTCCAGAAAAGCTGCTGTGCACACAGGCCTCACCAGAGGGGTTTGAGGGTACCCCAAGAAAAAAGAGGAACAATGTTATCTGGGTGAGCTTGTAGCCTGAGAGATAAGATTCAGGGTTGACATTAGCCAAAGTTTTGCAATGAAAGTTCCCCTAAGATCCCAGATACTGGAAATTCATAAAAGCCTGAGAGAGGATATTGAGTATTCCATAAAGTGCCAGAGCACAGACTTGAGTGAATTGCAGTGAAATTCCAGTGGACAGGGAAGCCCAGATGCCATGCACACTGCAAGGATGGTCAAGGGTTTATTTATCCAGCCTCCAATTGCTCTCACCTTTTGCTGTCTGTAAGCGGTACAGTTCAGCACGTCTAGCAAGCCATTTTAGTGGTTAGGAGAGATAATCCAACTGTAGTTTGCTGATCCTAACTCATTTTTGGAGGGTTGGTCTCTTGTGTGCTTTACAATTTTGAATGATGAGATCAAATTGAGTGACTTCAGCTGTAGGAATTCAGGTATCCCTGATTTGAAGCCATATGCTCCACAGACCATGAGCAGTCCAGAAAAAGATTTCATAATAGAGCAGATTCATTTTTATGAGTTCTTAAGGGAGATCTTTGCCACCACTCAGATCCCTGCCTGAGAATGTTCTAGACAGTGCTGACCCCTGCAGATAGACTGCAGCTGTGAATGGGACCCACATATGTAATCAAAATTGCCTACTAGGCACACTAAAAAGCTATCAATGAAATTAATTTCAGGAACACTTGATTTAATAAAAAAAATTATCTGGCATGCAAGCAAAATAAAATTATGAATAACTATTTTATATTAAGTTTAAATATATATTTATATATATTTATATAAACATTTATAAATATTTAAAATTTATATATAAATATATATTATATATAAATATATATAAATCCAGTATACATATAGCATATATATATCAGTATTAAATCCCGTATATATATATAAATCCAGTATATATAGTGTATATATATACTAAAAATATATATATACATATATATATAAAGAGAGAGAGAGAAAGTGCAAGCACATCAGCACATCTAATCTAGCCTAACCATGTTTCATGGGCTTAACAGTCACATGTAGCTACCTTATGATCAGGTTACAGTGAGTGGAGTGTGTGTGTGTGTGTGTGTGTGTGTGTGTGTATGTTGTGTAAGTGCATCCCTTTAAGAATTCTAGTTTATGATGTTTCAGTTTCAACACTCCTCCCTGCATAAACCCAATGTGTGTTAAATCACAACCCCCTGGCACCAGCACCATGGCATAGTGAGCTAAGCTTCTATCTGTGATGCTAGCATCCTACAGGGGCACCGGTGCGGATCCCAGTGGCCTGGAAAGGAAGTAGAGGATGGCTCAAGCCCTTGGGACCCTGCATCCATGTGGGAGACCCAAAGGCAGCTCCTGGCTCCCAGCTTCAGACCAGACCAGCCCTAGCTGTCGCAGCTGTTGAGGAGTGAACCAGTAGATGAATGTTCTCTCTGCCTCTCCATCTCTCCCTAACTCTGCCTTATCAGGTAAAAAAAAAATAAATTTTATTTAAAAAAAATCACAACCCTCGAGATTAATCCAACTGATTATACCTTCCAGACACTTTCTATCCTTCCCAAAGGCCACCATACCTCCCCTGCTTACAATACCCATGTCCTCTGCAACTTCGTTTTGTCTTGTTTTGTTTTGGAAGGCTCCATTGTGTTTCTAAACCATGTGTTACAATAGGAGCATATCTAGATATGTGCAGTAGGAAATGTTTCCCAGTCGTTCAGTTTACCCTCTTGCAAAATAGAGAAGTCCTAGACATGAGAACTGAAAGCCCAGGTGGTCAGCCTGGGGAACTTTCATAAATTCACATGGTGTTAAACTTAACAATAAGCACTAATCCAAGAAATTGGGGTGGAAAAAAAAAAGAAATGTGCCCAAGAGCAAAGAAAAATACTATAGACATTAAAACAGCAGATAAGGGCTTTTGACTATAGAAACTGGAATCCAATCACTTGAGCCTAACTGTCTGATGTGTTGGCAGGTAGCTGGGGTCAGAAGCCAAAGACAGGAGCTGAGCTCGCGTACTCCTGATGGGATAGAGGCATCATAACTACAGAACTAACAGCCAGTCCTGTACACAAAATACTTCATAATGTGTATATTTCCCAATTTTTAGAAGTAACAGCTATAACTGTCAGAACTTTATCAAATTAATTTTCACAGAATGAAGAGAATTTGCAGAATATTTTGGAGGCATGTTTTACTGACAAAGAAATCAATAACCATCCTCACGTGAATAAGCCATAAAGTCTTAATAGAAAGGAGGTTTCCAACACTGTATTCAAAAATCATAACACAAGTTTATATCCACAGAGACAACTATAATTTGTTCATATGTAACAAAGAGCTCTAAGAAAAATTTAAATTACTAAAAATTAACAGAAGTGTCTAAAAGCTAACTGGGCCAATAACTATGGGAAACCCCAGCTGTGGGCAAAAGCTTATGTTTACATTGTACCTTGGCAAGTATGACACTGTTGAAAGAAAAGCAGCCAACAGCTGGTTGGCAACCTGGGCCTGGTTAATGCCAAATCTGTGTTAACTATACCAGTGTGCCAGCATAGTCACCTAACCTATTCCATTTTTTTTTTCTTAAAGATATGTCAAGGAGTGCTGGGTCCATGAGCCCCTGGGAGAGGGGGTCCGGCAGGGTCCGGGACAGGCAGCCCCGGGTGTCCACCTCAGTGGAAAAGACTGAGCAGTGGATGGCAGGCCCAGATGCACCAAAAGATATGGCAGCCCATTAGGGCCTGCAGAGGACATTTGGTACCACAGCAGAGGAAAGAGGGTGGAACAAATCAGACAACTAACCCAACCAAGCAATGACAGCAAATACATGGATGAATGGAGACTCTAAGGTGACTATGTCAGCCAGTGGACATTAGAAGGATTTCCTCATCCTTGGATCGGTGAGACTGACAGCATTCCAGAACTATTGGAACCTCTTAAGCAGAACCCTTGGAGCACGCTCCACAGGTGGCCTTGGCTGAGAAACTTCTTCACCTCATAACCTGTTCTGATTTTCCGTTTCAGTGTTAGGACCATAGGGGAAGTCTCTGTCTCCAGCTCACAGTTCCAGCTTGAAACAGACTGGAATTAATGAACAGTAAAGATTCAAGAGACTGTACCAAAACCTAACAAAAATATTGACAACATGTAATAATACCAAATAGCTGAATAGTTACAAGAATTATGTGAAACGCTATTAAGTATTATTTACTGGTTTGAAAATGAACTACAATCAAAATTCGCATTCATGTGAGCTTAGGAAGCCGAAAGTTTAGGGGGAAATGTAAGTAAAAATACATAGAAATTATAAGAGAACTAGGTCCCGCATGGTAACTCAGTGACTTAATCCTGGCCTTGCATGTGCTGGAATCTCATATGGGCACCAGTTCATGTTCTGGCTGCTCCATTTCCCATCAGCTCCCTGCTGTGACCTGAGAAAGCAATCAAGGACGGCCCAAAGCCTTGGGACCCTGCACCCACATGGAAGACCTGGAAGAAGCTCCTGGCTTTGGATTGGCTCAGCTCTGGCCATTACATCCATTTGGGGACTGAACCAGCAGCTGGGAGATCTTTGTCTCTCCTTCTCTCTTTATATCTGACTTTCCAATAAAAATGACAATAATAGCAACTACTTCATTTTTATTCATTTGAAAGACACACAGAGGAAAGAGAGTTCCCTCCTACTGGTTCACTCCCCGAGTGCTCACAATGACTGGGCCTAGGGTTGGCCAAAGTAGAGAGCTGAGAACTCAACCCAGAATTCCCACATGGGAGACAAGAACCCAATGACTTAACCACCCTCCACTGCCTCCTGGCACGGGCATGAGCCAGAAGCTGAAGTCCGAAAATACAGAGAACACAGGTGAGTGCTACTGCGTATGAATATACACACGTACGTATTTACATAGACACACACAATGAAGCACTTCAAAAGGTTCGTGGAAACACAATTGGAAGTTTATTTTGGTGAACAAAATAAATTTCAAAAATCCTTGCATATGTCTGAGCTGCAAAAAATTCATGGAGATACATAGAATGAAAAACTAAGCACCGATTTTAGTTTTGTGTTAATTTTCATTTTATTTGAAAGGCGAGAGATCTTCCATCTGCCAGTTTATATCCCCCCAAATGCCTACAACAGGTAGGGCTGGGCAGACCAAAACCCGAAGTCAGAAACCCAACCCAGGTCTCCTAGATGAAGACACAAGTACCGCTACCTCCCTGGCTGTACGTGAGCAGGACCCTGTAATTGAAGGCTGGACCAGGACTTGAACCCAAGTACTCTGATGGGAGACAAAAGCATGCTAAACAGTGCCCATGGCTGAATCAAATGCCAGCCTTTGATTTTAAAATGTTTGCACCTAAAATAAGCTTGTGCTTTAATTCCACTTTTCCATGAGCTTTTGGAAGTGTTTCTGTGAATGTGTGAATACACATATCATAATGTATGACACACAATAAGTATGTGACACGTGTGTGTGTGTGGACCCAAAACAATGTTGCAGTTACTCCGAGATGACCCAGGACACAGACTGGCCTCATGGGTCGAAGCACGGTCGGCAGGCACACCAAAGCAAGAAGAAGTTCAGATTACAATGTCAATTACTAAATCTGTGCTTGGCTGCTCCCAGCTGTGCTGAAAATCCAAACTGCATTTAGGAATCTTGACAGAGCATCAGAAGGAAACAAAACAGATGGAGGGCCAATCCTACTGAGCACGGCTGATTTTCATTTCATTATGTTCTGAAAGAAATTTCTACCAAGTCCACGCTTACCCAGTGAGCTTGATTCTTTGTTTTATTGCTTATTTGGTAAGTAGAAGAATGTCTTCCCCTTCTCCCTGAAGGTCAGGCAACTTTCCTCCCAACTCTCCAAAAGGGATTAGTCAGGGACAACCAAGCTGAGATCAGCTCACGCACTGTCACTCACCAGTGGCTCTCAACTTGCCCCTTGTCTTTCAACAGGAAGCTGGCATTGTTGTTTCTGAGGAACTCTTGCGAATCAAAGTGCTACACAGTGTCACACCACCAACGGCACAGCAGTAAGAGCGGATGAGGTCAGCATGACTATCCATGGGTCAGACTGTGTCCTAAACACTTGCTGTTTTATTCAGTAGCTCATCTCACCTGCACCGAAACTGCACCAGGGCAGTCCACACGCCAACAATCTGTGTAGAGGAGGGCAACAAGGTGTGAGGGACATAAACCTGCCCGAACCACATACTTGGAGAGTGGCAGAGCTGGATTTTGAGCACAAGAAATCAGACATAAAGCTAAGAACCCAAAGCAAGTGTGCAGCTCAGGTGCACGGCCCACTGCCTTTGTTGGAAGGGAAAGTTGAACCATGCCGGGGAAGCAGAAAGGATGTGGCTGGGAGAAGAAATCAGTCAAGCAAAGGAGAAGAAGTCAGCCACCAAGAGATGGCGGCAAGCAAAGGGTGCAGGAGGATAGAGGGCAGGCAAACAAGGACAAGAAACACAGCGAAGGGGGGCCCGGAGAGCAAGGCGGGCCGGCCTGTGGAGACACACAAGCAAATGAAAGCTCAGTAGCAGGGTGATGAGAAACGCGGCCAGAGGAAGGCAGGAAGCACAGGGCGGGGGAGATCTGTCCAGGCTGGGAGAGCAAGAGGCAAGGAGGGGGCGATAACCGATGAGAGAAGGAAGAGCATCATTTCCTTCGCCCTGTTATTTTAACCTCGAGCCTTAGCCTCTGGCTCAAACACTTTGAGAAAGATGAACTTCCCGTTTCCTCCCTAACATGGAGGAAACTGGCACCATGCCAGCTGCTGGGATCTGAGCTGCAGCGAGGTAGCCAGACAGTTGGCTTTCTCTATGTCCTCTATGATCTTAGTGATGGCTGCAGGAATGAGGTCTGATTTCAGGGAAGGAGCTGCCATTTAGAAGGGGGATTCTCCCCTTGCAGGGTTACCATGGTTATGATTCATGATCACACACACACACAGAGGCCGGCATTTTCTATGGTGATTAAGATGGCATTAAGGGACATGTCCACCATCTATCTGCCCTACTGCAGTGCCAGGGACCAAATCCTGCCTGTACTTTCAGTACAGCTTCCTGCTAACTCCTGGGAGATCTGGATGAAGTCCTAGGCTCTTGGCTTCCGCCTGGCCCAGCCCTGACCAGGGTCTTGGCTTCAGCCTGGCCCAGCCCTGACCAGGGTCTGCATGTGAGTAGTAAAACAATGGATTTCTCTCTTTCTCCCTCCTTCTCCTTTCTCTCTCTCCACCCATCTCTGTCATTCTGCCTTTCAAGAAAATAAAAATAATACTCTCAATACTGTTTCTTTCAATATTGTATATGCTACATCTCATGGGGGTTTTAATATTTTTGTTTTTATTTTCTCTCATTAAAAGGGTTTTTTCTTATTAATTTCCTTACTGACTCATAGGTCACACGGTAGCATCATTTGCCTCAAGAAGTGTTTTAACTTTCTTTTTCATTTCACCGACACATTGATCATTCAGTGGCATGTTATTTAACTTCCTGCTGTTATTAATTTTCTATTTTTCTTCCTGTTGTTGAGTTTGTTTTATGACTTTTCATTTACGAGGATGTATACTAACTGTGTAATGGATACTATCAGTGAGGATACAATGTCGTTTGCATCTCTACTTCCAAATCAAAGATGAACTCCCAGTGAAACTGTTGAATGTATCTTGACAATAGGATACTGAACTGACAGGGAGAATGCCAAGCCTTCCACATCTGCCTGAGTGCTCAGGACTGTACCTGAAGCCAAGAAACTCCCATGATTTTAAGCCAGTACGAACAGGGAACCATCCATCCTCCCAAGAATGGCTACAAATGGAGACACAGACACTGGGATTCATCTCTACAAGGAACATGGGACAGCCAATGACACAGGAGACACAGCTCCAGTGATGCCCCACCTAACACAAGGGCTGTGACTTGCCACAGGGGGCTGGTGTTGCTGGACTCAGGCTCAGGCAAGCCTTTGTACAACTACTTCCAGTCACAATAACTATAATTTTTTAAATACCTCAGAATAAATTTAACCAAGGGTGTGAGGAATTTCTATGATGAAAATTATAAAACATTAAAGAAATACCAGAAGACGCAAAAACATGCAAAAAATGTTATGTTAGTGGATTGACAGAATTAATATCATCAAAATATACACACTACTGAAAACAATTTACAAGTTCAACATGATCCCAATCAAAATGCTTTTGATATTCTTCTCAGATCTAGGAAAAAAGAATAATGTGAAAATGCATATGGAAACACATGAAAAGCTAAAGCAATCTTCAGCAACCAAAAGCTGAAGATATCGCAATACTAGACTTTAAGACGTACTACAGGACAGCTATAATTAAAAGCATCCTGGTACTGGCACAAAAACAGACATGAAGATGAATGGAACAGAATAGGAAACCTAGAAACTAACCCGCACATCCCTAGCCAACTAATTTTTGACCAGCACACTGAGATCAATCTAGGGAGAAAGAACAGTCTGTCCAACAAACGGTCCTAGGAAAACTGAATCTATGCATGCAGAGGTATGGAGCAAGACCCATATCCTACACCTTTTGGGAAAAATCAACTTGAAATCAACCAAGGATCTAGATCTATGACCTAATGCCACCACATTACTAGAGGAAAATATTGATGATATTCTACAAGACGCAGGCATAGGCAAAGATTATTTAAAAAACAAAAAAAACCCGGACATCGGCAATCAAAATCAAAACAAATGGGATTGCACCAAGCAAAGAAGCATCTGCACTGCAAAAGAAACTGTCAACAACATGAAGAGGTAGCCAACAAAATGGGAGAAAATACTTGCAAACTATGCAGTTGGTAGAGGATTAATATCTGGGAACCATAAAGAGCTCAAGAAATCCAACAACAAGTAAATAAGCACTCCAGGCAGAAAATGAGCAAAGAACACGAACAGGCATTTTTCAATTGACGAAATTCAAATTGGCAACAGACATGAAAAAATGCTCAGGTTCAATAGCCATCAGGGAGATGCAAACACACACCACAATGAGAGTTCCCCTCTTCTCAGATAGAATGGCTACCATCTGGGAATCAAAAAACAATAAATGCTGATGAGGATGTGGGACACTCTATTCCACTGTCAACTAATGCAACCATTATGGAAAACTATCTCAGAGATCTAAATAGATCTACCAAGTGGCCCAGTCATCCGATATCTGGAAATTTATCTAAATGAAATGAAATCAGCATATGAGCAAGTTGGCTGTACTCCCATGTTTATAGCAGCTCAACATACATTAAATAAAACATAGAATCAGGGCATGGCCCAATGGCCTAATGGCTAAACCCTTGCCTCGCATCTGCTGAGATCCCAGTTCATGTCCCGGCTGCTCCACTTCCCATCCAGCTCCTTTCTTGCAGCCAAGGAAAGCAGTCAAGGATGGCCCAAATGCTTGGGACCCTGCACCCACACAGGAGACCCAGAAGAAGCTCCTAGCTCCTGGCTCCTGGCTTTGGATCAGCTGAGCTCCAACCATTGCAGCTGCTTGGGGAGTAAACCGGCAGATGGAAGATCTCTCTCTCTGTATCTCCTTATCTCTGTGTATTTGTCTTTCCAATAAAAATTTAAAATAGATCTTTAAAAAAAACAAAATCAACCCAGATGCCCATCAACTTATGACTGGATAAAGATGTTTATACACACACACACACACACACACACACACACACAGATATATATACACATGCATATATATATATAAAGATATTACTATTCAAAGTTAAAAAACGAAATCTTGGTTTTCTGCAATTAAATGGATACAACTGGAAACTGTTATTCTTAGTGAAACAAGTCAGTCCCAAAAAGACAACTATCATGCTTCCCCTGTTCTGTGATAACTAAAACACAGAGTCCAAAAGAACGTAATCCATAGGAGCAAGGGTGACAGTCTGGGGTTTGATTATTATATTCAGCCTTTACTTGTACTCCTGTGGAACAGAGGTTTTCTTATTCTTTATGTCATTGTTATTTTCTAAAGCTATGTGTGCTATCTTTGCCTAACAGAGTGTCAAGCCTGAGGCTGCAAACCAACGAAGGAATGCTATTGTAAAAACTAGGGAACAAACAAGAAGGAGAATACAGGAAAGAGGGCAAGTAAACTGGGAAGTATCACTAAGTCCTATGTGAAATCCATCTACTTCATGTAAGGTTTAGAAAAAAATAGTCAAGCAACTCTCAGCTCAGATTTATTGGGTAAGAAAAAATTGTCCATCGCCTCTTGATTACAAAGACACTTCAGGTAGCCAGGAGGAAAAGTCGCTGTAGGACATTTGTCTCATAGTTCCATCTATGGCCAGGTCTCTCGCCCATGACTTCTCCAGTGGATGGTCCCACCACTGTCTCTGGAACCACCTTGAATGACAACTCACCTCCATGAACCTTTCTGTATCCAGGTCCCTCCACACCCTCCTCTTACCATCAACCTCACTCCCATTCCAATCTCTTCTATTTTCCCTGGCTACAGCCCAGACTTAGACTCAGTTCCCTCATCTATAAGGTAGGATAATGATCTGTTAGATACTTAGTGATTACTTACTTATTTGGAAATCAGACTTACACAGAGAGACATCCACACACATACAGAGAGAGATAGGGAGAAGAACAGGGCAGAAAAGAGGACAGAGAAAGAGTGAGAGGGAGATCTGTCATCTGTTCACTCTCCCAGATGGCTGCGTTAAAACATCACTGTAGCACATCGGAGAATCAAGATGGCGGAATAGGATAAGGACACGTTTAAACAGAGAAACATTAGTCAGTGAGAAGCAGAGAGAGCACATTCCAGGAAATAGGCGAGGACAGAACGACAGCAGAGTGGCACCTGGAGATTCAGACATGGGAAAGCAGTGGACACAACAGTGAGGTGCTACAATGACCAATACCCCAGTGGCATAAAGCAAGTGGTAATCTGAACTCCACCGGTAACCTGAACTTCACAAGCATCAAGGTGGGAAGGGGCATTCACCTGGAGTTCAGCAGGTGAATCCAGATAAAGAACTGCCTGTCCTGCTGGTCTATTTGATTTGATCAGGAGCAGAGACAGTGACAGGTACTAGATGGGCGGTGCAGGAACAGGGTGGATTTCAAAGCACAGTTGGCTCCTAGAGCTGAATTAGATGCCATTTTCTGTAAGCAGACAAGAACTATGGTATAGGATTGTGCATGCACTGAGCTGAGAGGGAACTCATTTCCGGCTCAGTGAACTGCAACAACATGGCATCCTACAGGTTCCACCCAAGATAGATCCGGGTAGCACTCAGACCTGACAGCCAGCAGAGCAAGAAATTTAGTAGTGGTACATCAGGTATCATTTTATACAGTGTGGAACGGTTTTAAGACTGCAGGGACAACAGTGAGCTGCACATGTGCTGAGCTGGGATAAAAACTCACTGAGTAGGGGCCCAGCGCAATAGCATAATGGTTAAGGTTTTCGCCTTGAATGCGCCAGGATCCCATATGGTCAACGGTTCTAATTCTAGCAGCTCCACTTCCCACCCAGCTCCCTGCTTGTGGCCTGGGAAAGCATTCAAGGACAGCCCAAAGCCTTGGGACTCTGCACCCGTGTGGGAGACCCGGAAAGAAGTTCCTGGTTCCTGGCTTTGGATCGGTGCAGCACTGGCCGTTGCGGTCACTTGGGGAGTGAATCATCAGATGGAAGATCTTCCTTATTAGAAGCCACAGATTTATGGGCCTTAGACTTGGCCTACCTGACAGCCTGTTGCATTGCAAAGCCTGCCTTGGGCGAGCAGGGCCACAGCAAGCAGGATATTAGGCCAGAACATCCTGTGTAGAGCAAGCGGAATACAACCTCCACTCTTGTTCCTGTTCAAATAATTAGTTCCTCCCCTGTTTCAATATAGATGATCAGTTCCTCCCCTGTTTCAGTGAAGATAACTACTTCCAGGAAACCCCTCCCTCTCCCCTCCTCCCCTAGAGAAGAAGGTATATATATAAGGAGTAAAATAAAGGGCAGGAGGCACTCTTCTCCACCAAGTACGAGTGTCTGTGTGTTTCTTGGGCCAGCAGCCTGGGGACCAGCAGCCTGGCATTCCCAGTCCACCCTCAGGGTTTGAGCGTCGTGTCCTGCAGGTCGGGACACTTCCTCCCTGTCTCCCCTCTTCTCTCTACTTCTGCCTTTCCAATGAAATAAATTTAAAAAAAAAAAAAAAACCCTCACTGAGCTCAGTGCATTGCACAGGTCCCACAGGAAAATAATACCAACTTTGGCATTGAATGGCTCAAAATAGGTCCATATTGCCCTAAGACCTAACAGCCAACAAGATCCAACAAGATCAGCACCACCAACAACCTAGCTATATAGGACACCTGGTGTCTCCTAATCCTGGGACCTGCTCTAGCAGGAAGTGGGAGAAAGGTTGTACAGACAACGGTGCAACTTCAGCACAGAATCACAGGAGGTGATGAGCCATGAGCTGGGGCTACAGAGACCATGGTGGAAGTCTAATGTAAGAACCCAGACTTAGAGCTCATTGGAGGGAGTAGCACAGGTGATTACAAAGAACCTTGTGCCAATCACAATAAGTAATATCAAATTGCAGACCTGTGGGTGACACAGCTTTGAAACCTGCCCAAGGGCCTGGCACAGCAGCCTAGCAGTTAAAGTCCTCACCTTGCACACCAGGATCCCATATGGGCATCAGATCTAATCCCGGTGGCCCCACTTCCCATCTAGCTCCCTGCCTGTGTCATGGGAAAGCAGTGGAAGACAGCCCAAAGACCTGGCACCCACATGGGAGACCTGGAAGAGGATCCAGGTTCCTGGCTTCAGATCCACGAAGCTCCAGCCGTTATGGGTGCTTGGGGAGTGAATCATTGGAGGGAAGATCTTCCTCTCTGTCTCTCCTCCTCTCTGTATATCTGCCTTTTCCAATAAGAACAAATAAAAATAGAAAAAAGGAAAGAAAGAAAAAAGGAAAGAAAGAAAGAAAGAAAGAAAAAAAGAAAGGAAGAAAGGAAGAAAGAAAGAAAGAAACCCACCCACCCACCCCAAGGAGAAGAATCTGTTAAGCAGAAGTACAATGACCAAGAGCTAAAGAAGAGACAAAGGCACAGTGAATATTACTGAAGACTCCCCTGCAAAGCAGCAAAACCCTATGCCAACCTCAGAGTTAACTGAGGAAGACACTGAGAATATGGGGGACACAGAATCCAACACACTTGTTATCACGCTTCTTAACAATGAGAAGCATGTAAAGCAGACATTCAAGGAATTTAAGAAATATGTCACACTAGAAATGAATCAAATGAAAGCTGACATATCAGAAATGAAGAATACAGTGGAACAAATTAAAAATATAGTGGAGAGTCTCCAAAACAGAATGAAGGAAACAGAAGAATCTCAGAATTGGAAGATATTTCCTGTCACCAGGGGGAAACAAACAAAAAGCTGGAAGCAGAGAGAAGTCAAGCTAAAAAAAAGTACTCAAGAATTGAAAGACACTATTAAAAGGCCAAATATGAGAGTTATGGGAGTCCCAGAAGGTGCAGAAAGAGAAGCTGGGCTTACAAACGTATTTAATGAAATAATAAGGAGAAATTTCCCTAATCTAGAGAAAGAATTGGGAAACAACATCCAGGAGAGGCACAGAATTCCCATCAGGTTTGACCAAAAGTGATTTTCACCACAACACATGGTAATCAAGCTCGCTTCAACTAAACATAAGGAAGAGATGCTTAAATGTGCACATGAAAAAAATCAAATGACATATAAAGGAATGCCAACTAAACTCACAGAAGACCTCTCACAGGAAATTCTACAGGCCAAAAGAGAATGGAGTGACATATTCCAAAAAATTGTCGGCCCAGGATAATATACCCAGCAAAGCTTTCCTTTGTCTTTGAAAATGAAATAAAATTCTTCCACAGTAAAGAAAAGTTAAGAATATGTCTCTTCCAATCCTGCCCCACAAAGGATACTTAAAGATGTTCTCTTGACAGAGAAGAGGAATAGCACCCACCAAAACCAAAGGCAAAGATTAAGAACAAAGGTAAAATAACAAGAGAAGACTACATCAATGAACAACCCATTGCTAAAATGACAGGACTAAATTACCAACCGTTCATAGGACACTGAAAATAAATGGCTTAAACTTATCAATTCAATGTCACAGGTAAGTAGACTGTACTAAAAAACAAAACCCATCTATTTGTTGCATACAGGAGACATCTCACCAACAAACATCAACAGAATTTTGATTTTTTTTGTTTCATCTCTTCAATATACTTTCTCATTAAAAATCTTCACTGACTCATAGATAGTATAGTAGCATTTTCTTCAAGAAGATTATTGATTTTCTTTTTCATTTCTTCAGTGACACATTAGTAATTCAGTAGCATGCTACTTAATAGCACCAGTTCAAATCCCAGCTGTTCTATGTTAATTTCTTTTTTCTCCTGTTGTTGATTTTGTCTTGTGGCTTTTCATTTACTCCATTACAGTAACTCTAATGGAGACTATCGTATTCAGATATGAGGATAAAATACAGTATGCATCTCTGCTTCCAGATCAAAAATGGACTATGTCATTGTCCATGCCCACAATGATAGATATATGACTATTTATGAAGAACTATACTATAGCATTAATATAGGGGAACTCATTGGGGTGGTGAGGGAACTTGGGGAGGGGATAAGGAAAACCCCAAGGCCTATGAAAATGTATCATAAAATGATAATAGAAGTAAAAAAAAATTTAAAAAAATCACTGTAATAATCTCCACACCCATTGTCCAGGGAGTACTGTTTGTTGGAAATCCATGCCTTGTTTTCTTTTAAAAATTGCTCTAAAAAAACAAACACTCATTTGTAAGAAAAGCAGAGTGAGAGGGGGAGACACGGAGAGGGAGAGAGATCTTGCATCCATCGCTGCAGACTTACTCCCGCCTTGCTCTGACGACATTGGAGCTAGAAGCATCAGTGTTTCACGGAGGGCACCCAGCAGGAAGCCCAGCAGCCTGGGTACAGCCTCCTCCACACACACAGCAGCCAAGAACACAGCACTGCAGCCACAAACCAAGCTCCACTCAGCAGATCCCTCAATCTCCTGTACCTCCATTCCCTCTCTGCAGGGGAGAGGCCCTCACCGAGAGTAACTAAGGCCAAGCTGGTAAAGCACTTACCACTCACTTGCCAGGAGCCAATCCCAGCAGCACACAATAAGCACTGGCCCACAGCTGGTGGCGGAACACGAGCCCAGCACCAGCACCGGCCATCAATGCTGCCTGTGGCCAGTTCATGTGGCTGCTGGGGTTGGGCAGCTTTCTGGAGCCTGGCCCCAGCCCACCCCACATCTACACATCCACTGCCAGGGGAAAGAATGCCTCTTCCTAAGCCAGGAGGCTCAACTTTCAGATCCAGGATGCAGCCAGTGTAGGCCCTGGCAGAACTCAACTTGTTTTCAGACAACCCATGAACATGCAAATCCCCAAAGACAGAGACTTGGCAAAGGAGTGGGATTGCACAGGAAGGTGGCTGCGGGATGGAGCAGGGCAGAGCCCGAGCAGGCTGCCTGGCAGTGAAGGTGGTATGGGGCGGTGGTGTGGTGTGTGCAGTGAGGAGGCAGGGAGACGGTGGATGGGCAGCGAGAGGATGGTACAGTGGTTATGCAGCGACAGTGTGGTATCCTGAAAACACCAGGGACCAGCTCAGAATCTCTGGCTCGTTTTCACATTTAGAAGATGGCATGGAGGGGCCAGCATTTTGGCACAGTGGGTTAAGTTCCTGCCTGTGGAACTGGAATCCCATAATAGCACCAGTTCAAATCCCAGCAGTTCTACTTCTAAGCAAGCTATCTGCAAATGCATCTTTGAAACCAGCAGAACATAGCCCAAGTGCAGGGTCCCTGCATCCATGTGGGAGACCAAAGTGGAGATCCTGCGAAATGACCCAGCTAGCTTCTTGGTCAGTCGGTCTCTCTATTTCTCTCTCGTGTGTGTGTGTGTGTGTGTGTGTGGTGTCTATTAAATAAACAAATCTTTTTAAAAAGGAAAAAATATAAATTGCATAATACCACTGATTTCATAGAAGGATATTGTGAGAATCAAGTTAAATAACGCCACCACCCCAGTCGTTCTTGTCATCATTATTTGCTCAGTTCTAACTGAGGATGCGTCATGGAGGAGACCCTGGGTGTTCTCTGAAGAGCAACTCCCAGCCCCAGGAGCCTCCAGAGTGCAAGCTCCTAGGCGTGCCATGAGCAGCACCCCTGCAGAGGGAAGCAGACCTTGAGCTCTGCCAACAAACGCTTTCTCAGCAGGTGGGCGCCAGGCTGACTGTGGGCTGGAAGTTACTGCAGCAGCTAATGCTGACCGCCCTTGGGTCAGCGTGGGCCAGTACAGTGACCCCCCGCTGTCTCTCTCCTGAACTATTTAGCACCGACTGTTGCCCACACTGGGGGAGGCCGATGTTCAGGTCTGACGAGTTGGAAACCAGTGGAAAGTCAGGCAGGTCTGAGCTGTGATTGGACTTTCCAGGGTCAGCCAGCGGTGGGTTTGGGTTCTGCAAGGAGGAAACAGATGGGCCAAAGAGAGAAAGAGGGGATAGAGGAGAGGATGAAGGGTGCTGGGGCAGGCAACACCAAAGCCTGCGTTGCCTGTAGGGTCGTCAGCTCCAAGCCACCAGCACTGGGGAGAACACACCGAGGCAGGATCCCTGCGGGCCCTGGAGGCTGCGGCAATGCAGAACACTGTACGCACTGTGTGTCACATGGGGAGTGGCTGAGCATCACTCAAGAAGGGTTCACAGCCCCATGGCAGGACTCAGAAAGGAGTACAGAAGAAAGCATAGCCTATTATGCGTTCCAACAACAGCAGGACACAGGTAATACAAATCTGAGAATACAGGTCAATGGACACAGGCACTAGGTTTTCTGTTCACCAAAGTGGCGACCCCTCAGTGGTGCCTGGGTTCCTGCCTGGCAGGCCTGTATTGTCAGACCCTAAAAAGATATTCCTGGGCTGGGACTGTGACACAGTGGGTTAAGTCACTGCCTGTGACACCAGCATCCCATGTGGCACTCATTCAAGTCCTGGCCGCTCCACTTCCCATCCAACTCCTTACTCATGGCCTACGAAAGCAGCAGAGAACAGCAAGCCCAAGTGCTTGGGATCTTGTAGCCATGTGGGAGTGGGAGACTGAGATGGAGTTCCCATTTTGATCCAGGAGCCCAGCCCTGAACATTGTGGCTATTTGGGGAATGAATCGATTTATCAAAGATCTCCCTATAGTTTCCTCTCTGTGTGTCTTTGCCTTTCAAAATAAAAATTAACAAGCAGGTGCCCCTGTGGGCAGAGCCTGTGAAACACTGAGGCGCTGGCCCCTGGGGAAGCCACTTGCAGAGCTCTGAGCACCTGGTTCTCATGGGGCAAAGCTCCCCACCGCTGCTGGGAGCAAACTCTGGCACAAGTCAGGCAGAGCAAAACAGTTAATCCCAGGTGGGCCTGCCAGGGGACTGGGGACCACGCAAGCTGAACCTCACGGCTCAGGTAGCTGTCCGGGGAGGACAGAGCCTCATGCATGCGTGCCCACAAAACCACACCACATCCCAAGGACCCTGAAGGGGTCCCATCCTGGTGTTCCATCCCTGGGGCCACTGAGCTGTCTGGACACAGCCCTGCACAACATTCCATTCTAGGGAGGCACAGCGAGAGGGGCCAGGTTGCTTCAGACTCAGGACATTCCCTTCTCAGTATAAAGGTGCCAGGAGTGAGGGAGGCTCGCTGGGTGTGCCAAGGGGACTGTCCTCCTCAACTACAAACCAGGGTGGGCTGCCAGGCCTGGGCCCCCGCTGACTGTCCCTGTCTCAGCCCAATCTGTGCTTCCTGGGGGAAGTGCTGAGGGTTCCCAGATCCTCTCCACCTTGCTCTGTGACGCACATCCTGCCCACCCACTGCACAAACACCACCCACACCTCAATGCCACCAAGGCCACTGTTGCCACACCCGCTATGCTCCTGCCTGCAGCCATCTGCCTTGTTGGCACTTGGCTCCTCAGCCCTGATTTGGCCTCCCCTCTCCTCCCCCGGGTCTGTACTCAGAGGTCTTGTGTAAGAATCTGAGCCTGACCTTGTCACACCAAAAGATGGAAAGAGCAGGTGGAACAAAGCAACTGGTTCAATTCTCCCTCAAGCATCTAAGCCTATGGATGTACTGAAACAGCCAGCAAGTATGGGAAGTAGTATCTCACAAGCACAATGAGTCCAACACCTTTTCAGAACCATGGAAACTATTCAAGTAACACCCTCATGACATTCTCTCCCCATCAGGGTCCCTGGGATGACATAAGAGACATTAGAGGACCCTCTCTGTCCCCTGGCACTGATGTGATCTGTAGCAAGGAGCACCACATCTCCCCCATCGTCACAGGAGGAAGTCGGGGTCTTCTCCCTCACCCACTTTCTCCCACCCCATCCCTTCCCATCCTACCCAGGGACCTGCATGGGTCTACAATTCCCTCATCTATGTAACAGACATTTTTAAATAAATAAAAATAGATAATTAAAGAGGTGAATAAATCTGGGTACTCTGCATACTGTGCCCGGCACGCTGGCCTCCCCTCTGCCCAGGGGTCCTGAAGGAGACTATCTGGTTCAGGTTCAGACTGTAGTTGCGCTCTGGCTCATGGCCACCTGGAAGCGCGGCTGGGCTGTTCTAACGAACGCTGCTCAACTTCCCCAGAACGCACCTGTCTGTGGAGGAGGTGATGGGGGCTGGGACGTCTGCACCAGAGTCCTCTGAGAATTGTTAACAAGCAGGTGGATTTCTGTTCAAGAGAAAGCAGCCAAGTGCTCTTCACACCAGGGGCCCTGGCAGAGTAGCGCAAGGATGGCTGCTAAGGGAAGTATGCCCAGTGAGTTGCGTCAAAGAAGTTGACCAGGTGCGTGTGGCGCAGGCAGAGCGGGAGGCCTGACAGCCAAGTGCCAGGGCACTGAGCCTCTGCTGCTCCTGGACACACATTCCTTCTCAACACTTGTGGCAGAGTCCTTTTCCTCAGCGTGAAGGCAGGCTTTGACGATCATGGTTAAAATCTGCTATTTTCAAAAGTGCGTTTCTAAGTGGTACCAGCCCTTTGTGTATTAGCCACCACTGGGAGGCATAAGGAAAACACAGATAGAAGGCCCCCACCTGCCCCCTCTGAGCCCATCACCCGTGATTACGGAGGTCTACTCCAGGGCTCCCCTATCTTTAAGGTACACACCAGTCACCTGGGGTCCTGCAGCTTCCGGCTGACGTCGCAGGTACGGCTGACACTGTGGTGCACACGCTGCCCTGCCTGCACAGCAACCTGACTGGCATGTCAGGCACCTACGAGAGAGCCGGCAGCTCCTCCAAGCCGGCCACCTACCGCTGACTCATGCTGCGATTCATCCACAGGCCTCACTCACACCAGCCCAGTGAACCCACACGGGAACTCGACGCGAGTCAGCCTATGACATGAGTTTGTATGTAATAGGAACCCCAGACTCAGAAAGCCACACGGCCAGTAGGTGAATGTACTGGTTTGCTACCACGACGTTAGCGACTGGCCACACACTCAACACCCACACCAAAGACAACTGTCGGGCTTACGGTTCTGCAGGGCAGCACTCCTAAGATTGAGGGGGTAGTCTCCTCGGCGTTCGCAGCCACCTGCTCCTTGGCTGGGGGTCACTTCCTCCTCCTTCGGCCCAGCAACAGCCCCTCTCTCGGCATGGCTTTTTTCCTCAGCTCTGCCCAGCCACAGCTGAGAAGGGTTCACAGCCGAGACGAGTTCACTGTCAGGTGATGGGAACTGAGGGAAGCTGGATGAGTCTGGCTCCGCCCCCGACTCAGGGTCTGCACCTTCATCAGTAGAATCTCTTTTCTTGAATAAACTCAGTTTCTTGGCCTCTGTGGCCTATGGCATCTAAGTCTCTGGGGAGTGAGCGGTTCATGCTGCCTACCACAGTGCAAAAGCCAGGACCTGGAACAGTCTTAGGCCTGAGTGAGCACCCACTTCTCCCAGGACCCATCTCAGAGCGAGGGCTGCAGTCCATGTGTGTGCTACCAGGCAAATCACAAATGAAGAGTCCAGCTGCAGGCAATCTTAATCCCACTGTTGTCAGAGATGGGACCAAGTGGTGCCAAGGTGGATTTTGCTTATTCAATTCCTTTGGCCTCCACCTTGGACTCAGCAAACTCCCACCTTTCAGGGTGCCTGCAATGCCTTGTGGCGATGCGCAGTCATACTCCTGACAGCTGCTGGTCATTACTTAGAGTGATTTGAAAGCTAAGAGAGGCACCGAAGAACACCTGTAAGATTGGGGAACACAGTTGCCACACCAAGCAAGTTACTAAGCAAGCCTGAAACTCCTGGCCTGATGTAGGGATCTCTCTACTGACTGGGGAGCTATGTTCCTGCCCCCACAGCAGCTGGGCATCTGTCAGCAGAGATGCAGCCTGCAGCCCAGGCAAAGCTTGTCCCACTTCCTGAGGCCTTCGGGAACGAGGTTTGATCTGGATACTAGCAATCACAGTCAGTGGTGCCCAGGCACCTCGAAACCAGACCACTATCGTCAGACAACCAAAGGGTTGGGCTCTTTCTTTTCTTCTTAAATTTTGTTAACACTTACACATTTCTTTTTATTTGTTTAGCTAGATTTTACAGTGAGACAGGAGAGTCAGAGAGAGAAAGAGAGATCTTCCATCCACTGAGTCATTCCTTAAACGGCCACAATGACTGGAGCTGAGCTGATCCGAAGCCAGGAGTCAGGAGCTTCTTCCAGGTCTCCCACGTGGGTGCAGGGTTCCAAGGACTTGAGCGATCCTCCCTTGCTTTCCTAGGTCATAGGAGCCGGGACAGGAATTGGCAGCCATATGGGATATCAGAGCCAAAAGCGGAGGCTTAAGCTTATTATGCCATGCTGCTGGCCCTGGTTGTTTTGTTTGTTTGTTTTTGTTTTGTTTTAAATGATAAAGATTCAGCTCACTTATTTGAAAGGTAGAGTTTCAGAGAGAAAGATCCCATCCATCCACAGATCTACTTCTTCAATAACTGCAGCAGTCCAGTGCCAGGAATTCCATCCAGGTCTCCCATGTGGGGGGCAGCTGCCCAAGCTCTCTTGTGTCAGACCCTCTTCTCATTTCCCAGGCACATTAATGGGGGACTTGTTTGTTTCACTTAGCACGATATCCTCCAGGTCCAACCATTTTTATGCAAAGGATAGAACTTCCTTCCTTTTTATAGCTGGATAATATTCCAGTGTGTGTACACTTACCCATTTTGTTTATCCCTTCAGCTGATGGTGACAGTTTAGTTGATGCCATGACTTGGCTATGGTGAACGGTGCTGCTTTAAACATGGTGGTTCAGGTATCTCTTTGATACAATGTGTTCCTGTCTTCAGATAGTTACCCAGTAGTGGGATTGCCAAATATACTTCCAGGTTTTGTTTTTGTCACCCCCGCTCGGGCCGCGGCAACACTAAAAATGCCGAGTCATACTCTTGGAGGTCCGGGAAAAACTGGCAAAAGCGGCTGCGTTTTAAAACCTTTTCTCCGCTGCTCCTGTCCCCGTCTGTCTAAGCTTTCCTATCCACTTCTTCACCACCCTTCCTCCCAGTTCTTTCCGTTTCTGTATTCCCCCTGTAAGGGCCACCAGAATGTCACGAACCAAAAAGGAGAGAGACAAAACCAAAAAGAGAGGGTGAACCAAAAAAGGCCTTTATTGCTGAAAGCGAGGTGCTTATATACAGTTCTTCCACCAATCACTTCTGCTCGTGGTCCACAGGGCGCCATCTGATAGGCCAGCAATCGCCGCCAGGGAGAATTAGCCTATCCTTGTGACTTCCTGCCTGCCCACTGGCGGGACAAGTCCCGCCTCCTGGCACTCGGCCAGCCGCCATCTTGAAGCCCCTCATCCATGTGGGGTCAGCTGCTCCCCACATGTTTTGTTTTGATTTCAGGTTTATTTATTTATTTCAAAGATAGAGGTGTTTTTATTTTATATTATTTTATTTATTTATTTCAATGACATGGGAAGAGGGAAAAAGAGGGAGAGATCTCCCACCCACTGGTTCACTCTCCAAATGACCGCAGCAGCTAGGATTGAGCCAGACAAAAGCCCGAGGTTCTTCCAGGGCTCCTACATGGGTGCAGGGTCCATGGCTTTCTCAGAAGCCTAAGCAGGGGGCTGGATCAGAAAGGGAGCGGCCAAGACACCAACCAGCACCTATATAGGACGCCGGTGCCACATAATGAAGCTTTAGTTGCTATCCCACGGTGCTGGCCTCTACTTTGCCATTGTTAAAGAAATCTCCATGTTATTTTTCACAGCGGCTGCACTCATTTCTATTCCTTCCCAACAGTCCTTTCTCTCTGGCCGCTACCCCTGGATTTGTAACAGCTTCCAAGTGGCCAGCCTACTGTCACTCCCTATCTCTCTCCCAGGCAAGTTCCCCCATAATTTTGCATCTGGGATTTCTGTCTGGAAAACCCTGATCTGTGTTGGTAACCTTTGCCCTTCCCCTCTGCTTCCTCTGGTTCTTAGCAGGGTGACCTGTACTTAACTTGCCCGAAAAGAGTGTGTGGTGGGCAGGGCTGGCACCAGGCTTCCCTGGCTCTGTCTGCTCCAGCCACAGAGCTGGCACAGGCCCTGCACGCTCCAGCCCTGAACTGCTCAGAGCCTTCCACGGGGTTCACTCTACAACCCTGCAGCCTCTCACCTCTTCCTCCTCCAGCTGCTCCACCATGGCCTCCCCCGGAGCAGCCTTTCCTTCCCCAACTCCCTGAGCTCCACTGGGCTCAGAGCTCCTCGGGTCCATGGGCCGCTTGCACATTCATTTGCAGGCTCATTTGATCACTGTCGCTCTCAACAGACAGGAAGCTCTAAACAAAAACCATCCCGTCTGCTTTTGTCCATTGCTGTATTCTCAGCATCCAGTCTAGCATCTGTCACAGGCACGCATTCAGTAACATTTGGTCAATGCAAATCAAAGGATTTTTAATTTTCACAGCCACCTGGAAAGGAATCTATTGTCGCCATTTGACAGATGAGAAAACTGAAGTGACTCAGAAAAGTTTAATTACTAAAGTTGTGGGTAATAGGAGCCTTACCCTGTATCACCATCGTTTTGGTATATGCCAAAATTTGTATTTCTCTCAGTTCTGGAAGTACAAGTTCAGGTCTCAATCGACTTGGCTTCTAGTGAGGGCCAGCTTCTTCACGGGGGATGGGGTCTTCTCGTCCTGTCTGGCCATGGTAGGAGAAGCCAGTCAGCTCTCAGGGTTTTACATGAACCCATGGAGGAGGACTCAGACCCCTTCTCCTAGCACCCTCCTAAGACCTTGTTCCTAATGCCAACTCCTTATAGACTGCAGTGACATCCCACACATAAACAGGGGTGGGGCACACACGTTCATGTTACAGCATCCATTATGCTGACCATAAAAACTATTGCTAGGTCCAGCGTGGTAGGCTAGTGGCTAAAGCCTTTGCCTTGCACACCCTGGGATCCCATATGGGTGCCAGTTCTAATCCTGGCAACCCTGCTTCCCAACACAGCTCCCTGTTTGTGGCCTTGGAAAGCAGTTGAGGACAGCCCAAAACCTTGGGACCTGTGTGGGAGACCAGGATGAGGCTCCAGACTCCTGGCTTCAGATTGGCACAGCTCCAGCATTGCAGTCACTTGGGGAGTGAACCATCAGACGGAAGATCTCCCTCTCTGTCTCTCCTCCTCTCTGTATATCTGACTTTCCAATACAAATTAAGAAAAAACTATATTGCCCTATTGCTGATATTTCTAATGTTCAAATGTCATAAAATATGTAATGCTAAACAAAGGGTGAGGTCAGAATAAGCACCCCTCGATGCTAAATGCAAATGAGAGGGGATGGGCGCGTGGATGGCAGGGCATACAGGCAGTGTGGGGCGCCTCTGTCAAGAGCATCTCTACCCTCCAAAACACAGCCTACATCAAAAGCATAATTAACACCTTCTGAATGTTACTATTTCACCCAACAATTCTGTTTCTAATAATGTTAAGGGAACATTAAGAAATGAAGGCAAACATTTATGCACAATTTATGTTTATCAGGATAAACGTTGAAACAGGTAATAGTTACATTGTGATACATTTTTATAATTAATTCTTACGTAGATGTCAAAAATATATTGTGGGCCTGGAGCAGTGGCTCAGGGCTAAAATCTTCTCCTTGTACACCTTAGGATCCCACATGGGTGTCAGTTCATGTCCCGGCTGCTCCACTTCCCTTCCAGCTCCCTGCTTGTAGCCTGAGAAAGCAGTCGAGTACAGCTCAAAGCCTTGGGACCTTGTACCTGCGTGGAAGACCTGGAAGAAGCTCCTGGTTTTGGATCAGCTCAGCTCTGGCTATTGCAGCCACTTGGAGAATGAATTAGCAGATGGAAGATCTTTCTCTGTGTGTTTTCTTCTCTCTGTAAATATACCTTTCCAATAAAAATAAATAAATCTTCAAAAAACATACACTGTAAAAAAAATATGGAAGTAGGATAGGCAGTGTGGCAGAGCAGGTGCCACTCTTAGGATGCTTGCAGAGTGCCTGGGATGAAGTCCCGCCTCTCCTTCCCACCCAGCTTCCTGCTGGCGCAGTGGGGAAACAGTGAGTAATGGGCCAAGGGCTCGGCATCTCCGTCACTAAGTGTCTGGGAAGTCACTTACTATATCCCGGGGGTTTAATCCTCAGCTCTGGCTTCGGCTTGGCCACCTCTGGCTGTTGTGGACATTTGGGGAGTAAACCAGTTCATTGCAGCTAACTCTGCCTCTCTCTTTCTTCGCCCCTACCCTCACCCATCCCCAGGCTTTTGCTATGTTTTTCAAATAAATAAAAATGCACTTTAAAAAAAGAACATCTAAATAACATGGGAAATTATTAAAAATAACATTCTGTGGGGGAAAAAAAGCCAGCACACTAATGAAAGGGCACTTGTGTGGTCCTAACTTGGTATGCTTTTATGTCCATAGTGCAGAGAAGGAAAATACAGCAAGATAGTAAATGCTTATCTTTGAGTCCTAAGATTATTTATTTCCACATATTTCATTGTGTGTTCAATTTTTCCCAATGAGCATGTGTAGCTTTTAGAATGAGAAAAAAAGCCACATGCTATTAAAAAGCAATTGACCATATAATTTGCTTAGAAAGCTTTTCTTGCTGTATGTTTTTCAACTGCTATTTCAAAAGCATTTGAGAAACACAAAATGTTCTGAGTAATTTTCCTGTTGGTGATGCTTGGTAGGCACTAGATTTTCATTTCTTTTTAAAGGACTTGTTTTTTACAAAGAGTGATAGAGAATCTTCCATCCACCAGTTCACTCCTTAAATGGCCTCAACAACGAAGGATGATGGAGGCCAAAGTCAGGAACCAGGAACTCTGAGTTTCCCACTTCCGGGGCAAGCACTTCAGTCCTTGGCCCATCTTCTGATCCAGGGAGCTGGATCAGAAGTACAGCACCTGGGACTCAACAGTTCTCTGAAAGGGAATGTCCATGTTGATACAGATACTGATGTCACAGGCAGTGGCTTAATCCACGCACAGTGCTACTCCTAACTTTAGATTTCTTGTTTCAGTTCCAACATATAATAAGCCATTAATAGCTTTTTTTTTCTAAGTTACATCATTGAGGGGTGAGTGTTGGTGGAACAGCAGGTTAAGTTACCCTTTGGGATTTTCATACTGGAGTTCTTGGGATTGAGTCCCACCTCTGCTGGTGAACTACCTTCCTGCTAATGTGCCTGGTAGGCAGCAGCTGATGGTCCAAGTACCTCGTCTCCTTCCACCCAGGTGGAAGACCCAAATGACTCCCTGGCTCCTGGTTTTAGACTGGCCCAGTCCTGGATGTTTCAGGCATTTGGGGGCATAAACTAGAGGACCAAAGATAGCTTTCTCTTATCAAATGAAAACAAGCATTTATAGATAAAAAAGCTCCAAGTCCCCTGGAGCAGGTGCGAAGGGCCTAGCATGGTGGGCCTCATCTGTGAAATGACATTCCTAGAACAGATCCCAAATCCCTTTATGCCTAAAAAATAATCTAAGAGAAAGTCAATGAGTTAAGAAGGTGACCTATTTCCTTTAGTCAAAGTGATATCTACAAAGAACTTTCTGGAAGATTTGTGGGGAGTGTTTTAAAATGACCGTGACTGGCAAGTTGACTTTCCAGACCTTGAACTGCCTTCAGAACGGAAGCAAAATCCCCAGAACACTGGATTCACTCCTCTGCTTCAGCACTGTCCAGAGCTCCGTGCTGTTAGCAGAGAGCCAAGCGAAAGGCCATGCCTGGCACCCATCTCCCTGACAGGGACAGCACCGGACACGCTCCCCCAAACAGCCCAGGCTGCCACCTCAGAGCTTACGCTCATTCTGCGATGACCTGCAGGCCTGGTGACAGCCTCAGCTGCCATGGCTGTCAATGCACTTTAGTGCCCACTTCCTGGAGGCCAAATGGTCTGTTCTTCTGGATGATTCCTTAAGTTGTTGCAGTGTTCATTTGAAAAAAAGAGAAAAAAAGTCACTGTTGGGGTAGCAGAGTACAGCCCTGTGGATAAGACCTGCCCCTCAGACCTGACCAGGGAGCTTTAGCCACCAGTGTGTGCCTTGCGCTGGTGCAGACCAAATATGACACCTGCACTGGTCAGCACATGCAAGAGTCAAGCCTGCAAGCAAAGTTTCTTCAAGGACTCCCCAGCTAGACCATTGGACTCAGCCCCCAGCCACAGGGAAAACCACAGGATGTGTGGTCCTACCTTGGAGTACAGGACTGGGCCTGCTCAGCTGTGATGCCTGTGCAGTGGACAGCATGCCCAGATGCACATGGAGGACATGACGGCCAGCTCATCTAAGCCAGCAGGGGACATCAACTGCCTCATCACAGGATGGAGAGTCAAGCAGGTTGGACAGTTTTCCTGGCCAACCTTTGCAGCATGTTCCTGGGTCTGTGGATGCACTAAAGTGGACTTTGTCAACCAACAGATCTTGGAAACATTTTCTCAACCCTGGAGCAACGAAACCAACTTCTCAGAACTATCAAAGCCACTCCAGTAAATACCCTCAGAACACTTTTCCCAGCACTGGTGTCTCTAGGGCGTCATCAAATTATCATCATCCCCCTCTCCTCCTGCCATCCCTTAGTGCTGAGGTGGTCTGACAACAAGGAGTGGCCTCATCTCCTCCCTCCCCTGGGGACATAGGAGAAAAAAAAATTCGTCCCACCCATCTTCCTCCATATTTGATCTTCCCCACCTTAATCAGAGGTCCACATGGGTGTGCATCCCTAACTGTGTAAACAGTATTAAAAAGAAAAGAAAAAATTAAAGATAAACAAGACCTACCCTTGTAAAAATGAGATGTTCATCTTTGCTCAGGTTAAAGCTAGTGAGAAGACCCAGGAAGACACTCACAGGTCAGTCTGCTCACAGTCCTAGCTTCAGAGCCTACTGCTTCCGCTTCCTGGGACAGCAACTCCGGCCAACATGAAGCAGTGGGCAGCCCATGGCACACATGAAAACCAGGCAGAGATGCTCCTACTGGGCTGGGACCCCATCTCACAATGACAGGCATCTCTCTTGGTCCCTCCTGGGAAATCAAAAGGAGCATGGAAAGAGGAGCTTGGCTTGGAAGCAAAAAAGGTTTGGACCACCACCATAGGCACATTCCCTCCTAGATAGGACAGCTCCTCACAGCACTCTTGGTTAAATAGATTCTAAGAGACAGGGGCCAAGGACTTGCATGCAGGTATCCGCTGGAATCAAGAGCAAAGTGCTGCTTGCTAAGGATCTTCAGCTATTCACAATGCTAAGAAAAAATCCAAGAGAAAATGAATTCATCTGCTTTCAGTTTGGAGTTTCATGCAGATGTCTTGAACTGTGAAGGATTCAATTGCCCAGAAGTGAAAACAGAGAAACTCCATGCGACGATGGCCGTATGGGCACTAAAGCTCCACTTAGACAGTAGCATGGCACTGTGGGAGAGGGCAAGCTTCACCACGGAGTTGTCTTCCAGTGTGGAGGGACACCAACTTCTGACTTGGGGCTGTTTGGGGCAGAATGCAACTTCTTCATAAATGAGGGTTTTAAGCGGCACTTTGAGCAGAAGCCACAGGACCACCAAGGTCCCAAAGGCAGACCATCCTGTTGTCAGGGGCTTTCCTACCTCCCATCGTGAATACAGTGCAGGAACATGCTGTCATGCAGCCTGTCCCGGCTTTTCAAGCTCCCACTAAAATGCTGGCTGGATACCAGTAGCTATGTATTTGTGCAGCAGCTTCCAATCCAATAAGGCGTTTCTTGTAATAAGGACAGAGTTGGTCTCCATCCTCAGGGGTGTGAAATCCAGCCTACGTGGTTCTTCACCAAGAATGGAAGAGAAACAAGGATATCTTGGGAGATGACCCCTGGGCCTTGCCAATAAAGGAGTTGCAGCAGACTGCAATTCCACGGACTGGTCCTGGTTCACTGATTTCCCAAGTTAACATCAAATTGCAGAACTTCTACAAATGGACAGGCAAGCTGGTGGGGTCGGAGTTTTGCCTTGGATGAAGTCCTTGAATGTCTTTAGGGTTGTCACATTCCTGTTGAGACTTACCCACGTGGTTCGGAGGCTCAGTGCTCTCTACTTAGGCACAGTGGCATCTTCAAACCATCTGAGAGTGTGCTCCCTGCTGTGACGTCTTAGCAGTACAGTCCCGTGGCCAAAACATCTATTTGGAGTATGAGGACACAATCAGACAATTCCACATGAAGGGATTTCGTGTATTTATTTTCTCTCCGCAAACTCTCAAGTTGAGGGCTGACTTCCAATACCTGGCAGTTCGGGAGCTCTGCCACACAGTAAGCCCCCAGGCAGCAGCAGGGTCCCACTAACGTGCCGGCCCCGTTTCAGGATGTACTCTGTTCTAGGCGAGGCCCCATAAGGACATTCCACAAGGCAACTGCCTAGATTCTCCAAAAAAGCCAATGGCAATGGCAAGGGAGTATACTAGCTTTAAAAACTAAGCAGCCAAATACAATGTATACACATGAAATGCATCCTGGGTCAAACAGCAAATGGGCATCTTGGAGGTAGTTGGTGAACTGGAATATGAATTACTTCTGACTGCATTCATGTTTGTTTTATTTGGTGTCTAACGGATCAGTGGCTGTGTGGTGGAAGCCACTCAGATGTATTACAGTATTTGGAGATGATGAGTTCCAATACCATGGTGCCTGCAGTGCACTTTCAAATGGTTCAGTACAAATAGACATGTACTATATACATGTGCATATCTGTAACACACCTATTTAAGTAAAAAGTGGCAAATATCAAGTTTGGTAAGTTTAGATGAAGGATATGTAGGGATTCATTATACTATTCCTTTAATGCTTCTACACTTTTTTGAGGGCAAAGAAAAATGTTTGTTCTAGATGTTCCTAACGTACACTTTGTTTTCACTGCCTTTACATTTCCTCTCATTAGGGAGCAGCAAGGCTTGTACATCTCCTACTAACAAGGCTTGCGCTTGCATCCACGGAAGCAGGAAGGAGTTGTGAGGCTGCCGAGAAGCCCCACTGCCAAGCACTCACCGACAGGCTGTACATCACACAAGCCTCCTGGGCAGAGTCGCCCAGTCCACTGAGCTGCCATTCCCTTCTGGGGTATCTCACCATCGCTGCCCAACAGCAGCTTCCAAATGCTAAAGGACTCACATAGCTGTGCTATCTCCTTCCCCCGCAGGCCTGCCACAGCTGTGGGAGCACTTGCACCACACCGGCACGCCTTGTATTGCTGCTGGATTGCAAGCCTTCCCAAGGGTCGGTGCCCTACTTCGTTCGCAGAACACTGACGCAGGGTGGGAGGCTCAACGCGGGTAACTCCACAACCACTAGTTGCAGGAAGAACTGGGTACAATAAAGACCTAAAATGTATTTTTTTCCTCATGAGAAACTGTACAAATGGGTATTTTAGCATGTAATGGTGTGGCTTCTCTCATTTCACTAAGAACAGCAACAGGGAGGAAGGACCATTGATTACATGGGTGTCTGTCAGAGGGCTAGAATAAGGCTCTGTAGCAAATAAAAGGGAAATACTCAAAGAATAGAAGAATCAACCTGCTGGGTCAGGAGCCACAATTCAATAAGAAGCCTGGTTCAACTGTCAGCCCAAAATTTAGTGTGTTTGCTGTAAAGCTGTCTTAATAAAAAAAAAAAAAATCTGAAAATTAATTAATCTTAATTGAGCACCTACAAATGTAAGATACGATTTATTTTTCTGAGCTGTTTACAAGTCCCATTTTAATCTGTGAGTTTACACAAACTGAATCAATTCTCTGTGACATGAGTTATTGACTTGCTTATTTATGTGGCAAGCTAACTACATCAGTGATATTTGCTATGGCACTATAATGAAATCTGTCAGGAATGGGAAAGGGATTTTATAATCACGAAAAACTAGAAACAGAATTTCTGATGACACGAATAGGAAAGGTGTTTCTAATACAGTCAACAGAAATTGTTCTTAGGTAAGTCTTAAGGACTGAGTAATAGTGAAGGTACATTAGTATTGAATAAGGGACACTACGAGGGTAATGAAGATTTGCTACCTTGTAGTTCTGCCACCAAATGGCACAGAACCAACTTTCCCTTTGTCACGAAGAAATTTTTATGAGTTTGTTTGTGTGTGTGTGTGTGTGTGCGCGCGCGCGCGCATGCAATAAAAACAATCAGACCAATCAAAGGTGAGATATCTTTGGAAAATTTAATTTGGACCATATTTTTTTTCTCCTTGCTGAAAACATCAAACACTCCTACATTTTGGGTTCCACGGCTTACAAAGGGGCAGTGGGTTTCCCACAGTCACATACTGTACCCAACTTTCTATCGAAAGATAAAACACACTTTTCCACCTTGCTTTTGAGTATTTCCTAAAAAAAATGCTTTAAAGGTTCCTTACAATAGATGGTAGGCAGAACAAAGTAAGGCTTGATGCTGCCCTCTTCCCTGTCTGGGGACGGCGAGCAGTCAGGAAGACCATTGGGCCAGTGCTGGCACCCTGGGAGTGGCGCAGGGTCCTCCGAGGTGCATCGCTGCACTGAGGACTGAGGTGATGGCAAGGGTGGAACCCGCATGGCGAAGGGGGACGGGGAGCTGCAGTCCTCTGGGCCTACAGGGCCACACGTGTCCTGCTGCGCCCTGCAGGACCACGCTCACTCCTGTGGGCCTTACCATGCTCATTACAGACTCTATTTGTTGAAAATAAAATGAGGGGGAAATGCCTTTACTAATTCCTGTATCGAGTGACTAGAACGAAAATAAGAGCATTTATCTGATAAAAACATGTTCTCTATGATGGGTGAAAACCACTCTCTGCAAGATAACCTCAGTAACGTGTGCTTGTCACGATCCACACAGCTTTGCCTGATGCACACACTTCTCTAACTGCATCACCAGCACAGCTTGTCATTTTTACAAACGTGTAGTTTCCATAAGCTTCAAAGCAGAATAAGGCAGCCAGATGGAACCAGTGTCGGTTGCAGGCTGACATTTCAGACACTGACCTCCACCTCCTCCAGTGTTACAGAGTGTGTGATCACGAGGTCATCAGGCAGCTTCTTCTCTCAACTGGAAACTAAAGTTTACCTCTAGCAAACATACGCCCCCCACTCATAAATATAAAATTAATCTCTTCTGAGGAATAGGTGTGTGATTTTAGTTATGCACGATTTATATTTATTCTTTATATTTTGTAATAAAAAAAGACCACGTGGTCTTCGTCTCCTTATTATTTCTTCATCTCAGCAGGTTCTCACATCTAGCCAGCAGGCTAGGTCAATCAGCATTGGGCAAGAAGTGGGAGGAAGCCGTGTGTAGTGTGCTCCTAGAATCCCTGCAGGAACTCCTGTAGCTGGGTGACAATCTCCGTGTCCACCGTCTCCATGAGCGCCTGGAAGCCTTGTTCTCCCAGCAGCTCCTGCTGGGCCTTGAGCTTCTCATAGGTGAACTGCTGCAGTGACACTGTGTGCACAGGGTCCTTCAGGGCCAGCTGGGGGACAGAGAGAGGGAAGTGTGTCAGACACACAAGATGAGCTCTTTCCACAGAACATTTGGCAAGGTTTGTCGACATCTCTTCCCCACAACAAAACTGCCTGCTTCCCTTCTTGTAAGGGGTTCTCAAATAGTCAGTCAAAAGTCCGGCCATCTGGCCAAAGCAAAAGCACTCAGTCGGTGTGAGGTCAGGGCCTCTGAACGGGCACCGTGAGCTGTTTCTCAGGAGGCCTAAGAGGCAGAGCCTCCGGCCCAGGGCCCTACAGAGAGATGAGGCACTGCACGCAGCTCGGGGCACCCTCAGGCTGGGGGCCCACCTGGTGCCTGCCCCCAACAGTTCCGCATCTTAAACCGTCCATATCCCACCTAGTTGGGAAAAAAATTTTTAATGTGCAAATTCAAAACCAAATGAAATGCAGTTTTAAAAAATCATCTCCTCCCCCATTGAGACATATGGAAAATCAAAGAAATATAATTTAAAATACTCCATATTTCCACTCCCTTCAAGAGACAAGTAACAACAAAATATTTTAGCCTTGTAAGCTATCCCATGCCCACTGCTTGCACACATACATACATACAAACACCCAATTAGTACTGCTCTTTGCATTTATACAATCACAAAAAAATGCAAGACTTCTAAATGTATAGCCATACTGTTTTCCATCACAAGAATGTTAAAGTGAAAGCAGGATAAATATAACTTTGTGTCTCTCGCTAAGAGCTTTCCGTGGCACCAAGCATACAGTCTTTCCTGTAGAATGCAGACTCTCCTAGGATATGCATGTATGCTTGGGGGAAGAATCACTAAATAAACAGGCACAGGCAATGCTATCACTCCTGGGATATGTCAATTTGCTTTCCCTAATTTAGAAAGAAGGAAGATTGTTCTGTCTCCCTTTGAAATAAATAACACATCTGTAAACAAACAAGCAAACAAACAAAAAACCACAAATGGAAAATGCCACAGAGGCAGAGACAGTCAGTCCCTACTCAGACAAGTTTGAGGCAAAGATAGCTTCAGTTCTCATTTCCCCCGAAGGAAGCAATATGGCCATCAACACCAGGAAGAGCCCTGCACACTGCCCATGTCCACAGGCCCACAAGATGCCCAGGAAGGGAAGGGTGAGCTTTAAAAATATTTGTCCTTTTTAAGCAAGATGCAACAACGCTCAACATTGTTCTAAATACTAAGAAGCAGATCACTATGGAGGCTGTGTACTCTGTGGACGATCTATAACCTAAAGCTGCTGCTCTCCTATAGGTGAAAAGCAGGGAGCTTACAATGGTTATTCACAACTGCTGAGATGAGTAACAATGGACCTCCAACGCCACTTCAACTGCGTACCTGCGAACATCTCAGGACTTTAACTGCCACACACACTGCGCCCCGAGATGGGGTCGACACGGCATCAGTACTACATAACACAAGAGCAGTGAGCTGAATGTCATCTCCTCAGGAAAGACGGCCATGCAGGGAAGACATACAGAGTCCTCACCTTGCACGCCACAAAACAGCTCTTCAAGAAACACATCTGTTAGCAAATAAATGTCTCTTTGGATAGGTTCTTTTGGTTTTATCCACACACTTTCCACAAAGCCTGCAACTCTGCTATAAAAGTGATTTATTAATTCTGAAAGATTTTTCTTAGTGAATTCCTAACCACAAGAATATTTGAAAAAAAGTGTGGAAAATAGAATTGAAAAGTAAAAGACAAAAATCTTTTGAAATCCATGCAGTCTTTTCATAATACACACTGTCCATGAACTTTCTGAAGATGTTTTTCATGTCATCAGTGAATGAAGCTAGTATTAGCTCTTTTTTTCTAGTTTGAAGGACTTCTTAGCATTCCTGCTGCCTGCACAGGCTAAAGCCTCCAGAACTACAATAAACAGGCAGAATAGATATATACCTTCCTTTTTTCCAGTCTTTGAAAGTACTAAGTCTTTCACACTATGCTTTCTTTTTTTTTTAACATATACAGTGTCCCCAGCTGTGGGGATGGCCTAGGTTGCATGTGTTACTCTGCTGGCAGAAAAGCAGCTAATAGGCAGCGGGCATCCTGAGCCCAGTTAATTCCAAATCTGCGTTAATCATATCAGCGTGCCAGCATAGTCACTTGGCCTATTTTTTTTCTTTCTAAAGGTATATTGTGAGGCGGGGTATTGCTGGATCCGTGAACCCACGGGGCAGGGGATCCAGGAAGTCCCAGGTCACCTGGCCTGGGTTCTTAGGCCTGCTTGCATGGTGGGTACCAGGTGAGTGAGAACTGGGGGTGGGGCGGGTCTGGCAGGGCCCAGACTGCCTGGCCTGGATCCTTAGGTCTGTCTGTACAGGGGGTGATGGGTCCATTGAGTCTTGGAGGCAAGGGCCCAGTGGGGCCCAGGCAGCCCTGCCTGAGTCCTTAGGGACACCAGTATGGTAGGTGCAGGGCTATGAGACCTGGGGGGTGGGGGTGGGGTCTATGGGACCTGGGTCAGGTGACCCAAGTCCTTAGGCCTGCCTGGTGGGTGCCAGGTCCATGAGCCATGGGAGAGGCGGTCTGGCGGGGCCTGGGTTGGGTGACCCGGGACGCCCTCCTTAGTGGAAAAAGAGCAGCAGACGGTGTGCACTGGGGCCTGCCGTCTGCTGCTCCACATCGGGCACCCTGGATTGGTATCAGGTGGCCATTCCGTATCCCTGGGTGCAGAGGCAATTGGGAGGCTATGTGTGGCTTCTCCTCTTTCTCCCCTCTTCACCAGACACATAGAAGAAGAAGAAAAAGAAACTTGGAGGCAACGGTCTCACCCACTTTCCCCTAACCCTCGATCCTTCCCACCTTGGTCAACTATGTAAATATCATCAAAAATAAAAACTAAATGTATATATGTAAGTGTGTGTATATATTCAGTAGCCTGCAAGATACCTGCATAAGGAGGTTTCTATCTACTCTAGTATGCGCAGTTATTAAAACAATCCTACATTCTTGGGGTCAACCACCTTGGTCAAGTTGTCTAATTTTTTATGTGCTGCAAGACTGTCTGCCCGAATTCCCTGAGGATTTGCACATCTACGTTCAGGAGGCCTCTGGTTCTTTACTTTCTTTCTTTTGTATAATCTTTGTGGCATACGGTGATATCAGCATCACAGAATGAAAAACATTTCCAGCTTCCCTTATTTTCTGGAAAAACTGTAAACTAAACATTAGGTTAAAATGCATCAGTGAAGTATTATGTATATGAGTTTTTCTTTGTGGCAAGTTTTTTATTACTCATTCAATTTTGATAATTTCAATACTCTATTGAGATTTTTCACTTCCTCTTGAGCTGGTTTCAGCATGCCAGGCACTTTGAAAAACCACTTACATTTCCAGCTTTTCATGAAAATAAATTACACAAATTTACCACTTGGGATACACTACAAATCTTCTTAAACTTCTAATGTATTCCTTTTAAACTTGTTAAACTCTTCCAAGAGCTAACACTTAAGTTACTCTAATAATAAAAATTACTTAGCCATTCGACACATATATCATCTTTATGTAAGGATAGCATCATGGACTGAACTATGGGTCCCTCTCCCCTCAAAATTTGTTTCTTCAAGTCCTAACTCCCTGATGTAATTATATTTGGAGATAACAGCTTTCAAGGAGGTAACTGACAGCATAGTCACTTAGCCCTAATCCAGCAGAACTCACGTCTCAAGAAGAGAGAGGGGGGTGGAGGGTTGACACACTGGTTTACACTCCAACTGAGTGTCTGGGTTTGAGTCTTGAATCTGCTTCCAAGTTCAGTTCTTGGCTAACATATACCCTGGGAGGTAGCAGGCGGCAGCTCAAATACTGGGATCCTTGCTACCCACGCGGGACACTGTAAGCTCTGGGCCCCCGGCTTTGGCTTGGCCCAACCCTTGCCATTGCAGGTATTTGGAAAAGTAGAAAAGCGAGTGGAAGATCTCCTTCCCGTTACCTTCTACATAAAATAAATGAATAACCATTAAGAAGAACAGAAAAGGCCTATGAGGCTGTAACAAGAAGGTGGCCATTAGCAAGTTCAGGAGAAGCCTCAGGAACAAACAACCAAACACCCTGACCTTGAAGCTCCAGTCTTCAGAACTGTATATACATAAGACTAAGAGACACTGCACCTGCTCTTCCAACCCACTGTATTAAATTCGGGGTTGTCTAATGTTTTTAAGATAGTTCCATCATCTGAGAGAAACAATAAATCTTCTTTGTGGCTAAGTATTCACCGCTGTTACTTTTTTTGGTATGGTGTTTTCTTTCATTCGCCTCCGGATTATTTTTTGAAAGATTTATATTTATTTTTATTAGAAAGACAGATATACAGAGAGGAAGAGAGAAAGGAAGATCTTCCATCCAATGGTTCACTCCCCAAGCAGCCGCAATGGCTTGAACTGAGCCGATCCGAAGTCAAGAATCAGGAGCCTCTTCCGGATCTCCCACATGGGTGCAGGGTCCCAAAGCTTCAGGTAGTCCTTGAATGCATTCCCAGCCCACAGGCAGGGAGCTGGATGGGAAGTGCGCCGCCAGGATTAGAACCGGTGTCCATATGGGATCCCAGTGCATTCAATACTTGTGATGCTAGAGGTGATGTTTTTGGTAAACAGGTGCGGCTGGGGTTTGCCAAGTTCTTTTCACTCTTTTTAATCTTTCCTTGAATGCACTCCTGTGTCAGGTCAACAGTAAAATTTACGTAGGTTTCTAGGCGTGGTGTGTTTACGTATGGATGTTAACAACTTGGAGGTAACATGGATGCCTGATCTGGGGCTGATTCTTTCATTGATAACCTGTTTCAATTACTGACTGCTGAAAAACTACTCCTGTTTAACCAGGTGGTCAGGTGGTATAACATAGTAACCACTCATCCCTGTTCACAGGTTCTGTAGATCAAAAACTGGTACAGAGAGGATGACATGCACTCTTTCTGTACCATGAACGCGAGAGTTTTATCTGGGAAGATGTAAAGGCCGGCAGTGACTCAAATTCTCTGAGAGCTAAAATCATCCAACAGGTCATTCATCCAGTCACGAGCCTAGCACTTAAAGCTGGCGGTGACCTGAGACCACAGTTAAGGCAAAGGGAAAGAACAACTGTTACTAGAGAACTGGGTGGGAGCTTGACCTCACAAGCCCCACTGGAAAGTAATACAGTATCAGCAAGCTTCACCAGCTTTAAGAGGGAGGGAACACAGGCCCAAGCAGTCAATGGGCAAGGGTCTCAAATTTACACTCCGAGAGAACAGCATGTGAGTAGGAGACATGATTATGGTCTCTCTTCACAGACAAATATCTGCCACAGTGCTCTCACTTAAGACCAAAGACAAAACAGAATAGCCAACAGAAAAACAGGCAATGGACATGAACAAGCTTTTCAAACGACTACAAATCAGCAACCTTTTCTAAAGAAAAATCACCTGTTTAGTGAAAAGTGTGGCACTATCTTACCTTGTCACAAATTTGTTTTGCTTCACTTAGAGAGAGACAGCTTGGGACCAGCACCGTGACTTAACAGGTGAAGCTGCCACCTACAAGGCCAGCATCCATATGGGAGCCAGTTCAAGTCCTCAGTGTCCCACTTGATTCAGCTGTCTGTAAATGTGCACAGAAACCGCAGAACATACACACCAGGCCCTTGGGCCCCTGCCACCAAGGTGGGAGACCTGGAAGAAGTTCCTAGCTCCTGACCAGCCCAGTTTTGGCTGCTGCATCCGTTTGTCGAGTGAACCAGTGGATGGAAGATCAGCTTCCTCCCGCCCCTGCAACTCTGCACTTCAAATAAATAAACAGATCTTGACAGAGAGCGCTAGGTTCCTGCATCTGTTCATGCATTTACTCTGTGTGCAAGGCTACTCCTTGTCAGGTAAGTAGCTGCTGAAAGAAGGACTATTATAAAACCCTTGCGGATCACTGTGGAGACTGTTCTCTGAAGCTGTACTAAAACCCACAAACAGCTTCTTATTTCGGGCCCTGGGCATGTGTGGGGGAAACCAGGGGGGAACTGCTAGCCTCTTGCTTTAGCCTGGCCCAGGTCTGACTGTTACAGTCATTTGGGGGTGAACCTGTGCATGGAGATCAATCTCTGATTTCCTCCCCTTTCAAGTTAATAAATCTTTAAAAAGAAAAAAAAAAAAAAAAAAAAAAGGAAAAACTGCCCAGAAAGCACTAATGTTCAATGCATTCTATCAAATGAAGCTATACCCTCCAGCCACAAACTTGATGATTCTATTTATATTGGCTCAACAGCATATTACCAACACTTCCCAATGAACAGTGCCAAGTTACTGAGTTTTTCATGATTAATGTTTTCAGTAACAATTCGAATATATAAGGAGAAAAGGTAACAGGGCCTGTTTTGCAATACTCTGGAACAACCCTAACGTCAGCAGGCAATTAATCTGAAATCTAACCCACAAGGTACAACCTTAGAGGTCAACGCTCTGCACAGTTCTGAAGGCATTCCCAGGAGAAGGCTCTTTCGGGTGTCTTCTGATCACTACTGCACAGCCTACTGTGAGGGACCTTGACTCTGCGACCCCCAATGATGTTTTGATCAACATTGCAGCTCTCTCACAGGAAGAACTGTTGTCTCAGGAGGACGGCTGGCTATCAATTTGTGTCCTCACTGCACCTCAGCTGGAATATTTCAATTCATTACTTCCTGTCCTCTAGGACTGTCTTAATGTCACCTGCAACCCTGTACTATGTAAGAGCTGAATTATCCATTCCAACACCGTATCTCTAAGTATACTAAAGGTTTAACATTGATTTCAGAGTTGTACTTACACGCAAAGTTGTATTCATATGCAATAGACCATTGTATATTAATGCACAATTCTGAAATAGTTCCATGTTTTATATAGTCTAAGATAAAGTTACATTCTCTTCAATAGCCCTTTATATTCAAATGTTTTAAAAATCATCTAGCAATTAAGGCAATTCATTTTTGGTAGAACAGTGACTCAAACTCAAGAAGGTAGAATCTGAGCACAACATAATTAAAGGCAGGTAAATTCTTCCAATTTTTAAGAAATGAGCATGATAACAAACTAATGGTAATACATATTTTTAAGTGAATGTACTTGTATTACTGATTCAAAATAAATATTAGCCAAGGAAATATTTGATCATAAAGATTAATTCTTTATAAATGACATGCATTCAGATATGTAAAACAGTCATTTTAAAGACACTGTTCTGATACTATGTAGAAGGCAAGAAAGCAGCTGTACAGCCGAGTTGAGGAGGATGTCTTGGTATCTGACTGAGAGTGAACACAGAACTAACTGCCTCTATGACAGTGCTGGTCTGGACCCAAGGTGGCGTCACGGGGTGAGGAGGCTCCTGCTCCTCCCTAAGCCAAGCCAAGGCTTTGAAGCCCAAAAGGGCAGTGCTAAAGCATGTCCCTGACTACAACAAAAAGAAGATCCACACACATCCGCATTCCAGTAGCCCGGGAAGCTACACCCCAGAGCCAGCACAAACATTCCAGGAAGAGCATTCCCAAGAAAACAAGTTTGAGTACTGCACGATTATCAAGCTCCATGACCACCGAGGACTGTGAAGACGGAAAACTCATTGTGGATGTTGAGTCAGAAGCACCAGATCAGACACTGCGAGTTCTAAGGTGCTGGTCCAGGCAAGGTCCATCACTGGAGCCAAGGTGCCAAGTGTCTGAATGGCTACTCACTGAGACGCTGTGCAGGTTGCCGACAAAATCACTGAATTGAGTCTACTGGACTAATTCTAAACTCAAATTTTTCACCATAAAAAACTGGTTATTAATTAGTGAAAACAGATGTGAGTGACAACATACTAAGTGACAATCATGGATAAAAATTTACAGAATTGCACTGTTTACCGAATGAAAGGCAATGATTTGTAATCACTATTTTTCAAACTGTTACTGAAGTTTACACCTTGTAAAGCATGCCTAAGAGGCAGAAGAACAAATTTTGCCCATTTACCATAGTTTTATCTGATACCATTAAAAAAACATTCAGAACAAGCAGTTTGGAAGCACCCAATTTTCCTATTAACAAATGAGCTTCAGAGTATTACTGGTTTTTTCCTATCTATAAACTTTACAAAGATTACCATATTTCAAAGCTGAAGAAAAAATAGTGACACTAAAAATAAAAAATAAAAACAAGAAAATTTTAAGCAGATGGAAAGTCTAGTGACCTGAACTGCTTTTTTGCAGGGCAATTACATCCGTCCTTAGCAGAATACAGAGGATTTTCAGAAAGGCATGGGAAACATTTGGCATGCTTGACATATTACTAATGATCTGCTCTCCTCTAGCAAAGCAGGTACTGAAACACAGACTGCGCGCTGCAAGGACCCTCTAGGACAACACTGGCACTCGGAGGCACATTGTCACTGACAAAGCTTTGGAACAAAGCAACTATTTTTTTTCCTCCTAGTAAAAATTTCATTTTAAAATGAAACACCCTGTCCTACTAAATTGTTCTTTTAAAGTAATGACTCATAACACCTACCAGGAATCAATTCCTCTTTCCCTATGAAATTACTAGGTTGCCTCTAGATATTTCTCAGAAAAGCAATGTTAAGAGCATTTACAGCACAAAATGATATAATCATTGAGAAACAAACATAATCTATACTTGTAAGCCTGAAGAGACAAGTGAAAATAGTCTTACTTATAATTATTGAAAAACCAGCATTGTATTCACAATAAGATTTACTGAAAGTTACAATGGCAGCTTCAATACAAACTTTTGTATGTATGTTGAACATATACCTAACATTGGAAATGTTAGTAGACGTAATAGTATCAATCCACAGAAAATAGCTGCCATGATAAATGACTTCAAATAGAACTTGTCATTTAAAAATGGTTTCTCATAAATTAATTCTATGTAAAATTGAATCAATAATGGCAAAATAGCTCTCAAGATTCAAGGTCACAAAACTGAATCAAGGAAGTCTAAATTTCATTTGCAAATCTATGTGTTTACACTGAACCTTTAGAGTGTATTTCATTTACTTTGAAAACACAATGAAAATTACTGTGTGATTCTGAAGATTACACACAGAACATAAAACAGATCTGTGTAGAGTGATTTACTAAAGACAGATCAGACTGAAAATGTGTGCAAAAAAGTTGACGACTGGGACAGGTGTTTGCCGTGTGGTTCTGAGTCCCAGTTTCACTCTTAATCCCAGTCCCTTACTAGCATGCGCTATGGGGGCAGCAGGCAGCTGTTCCAGACTTGAGTCCCTAATGAGGGAGTTGCAGAAGGAGCTCTGGCTCTAACTCTGGCCTGGTTCAGCCCCAGCTGATGCAGGCTTCTGGGGAACCAGCCCGCGTGTGACGGTCTCTCTCCTTCCGCATTCCAAACAAATTAGTTCAAAAAAAATTTAAGCGGAAGTCTGAATAACCATTACTTATTCACAAGTCGATTCTTGTGAATGAAAACAGTTTCACATTTATTGGTTGTGTCACAAATACAATATTCAGTACTTGAAAAAGTGGGGTTCGAGCGGGACTGTTAGGTTCTACCGAGAGTCCATCCTCGATGCAGGCAGGGAGGCAGTTGGCAACAGGCAACAGAGGTCGCCAGCAACTCCCTGCAGTCCTGCTGGCCCCACAGCACATCTACACTGACTAAATACTCCATCGTGCCTCTTCCAGGTACTGTCCAAATCCCTTCTTCCATTCAGCAGAAAGCTGAAACTCCTGAGTCTTGTGGCTTAGAATCAATGTCATCTAAAAACATTCAACGTGGCAATGTGCTGTACCTCTGTAGTGATCTCCAGCTCATCATAAAGTCACTGTAATAAAATAACCACGGACAACACTTGTATTCCCATCATGCACTTGAAGCCCAAAAAAATTTCTTTAAAGGGATATGGGAATGGGCAGTAATCAAGTCCTTCTTCAAACTCCACCCATTTTGAATATTCAATTAAGCCCCAAACCAGAGAGCACCTCTCTCATTTCTTATCTGCCTAAAGGAATGGCCCTGAACGCTGTGGAATACCGCTCTCTCTTCAGCATGCCCACAGCTTCCTGGATGTGCACCTTGACTTGGCAGACATACATCTTTCTCCTTGGCTGACTTTACCAAAATCTCACCTTTGAATTTCTTCTTGCTTTAAAGAACCCAGATACAATCACTCCACATCTTCACTGTGAGTGAAGAAAATACACTGCCATGTGCTTAAGGCACCACATTGCTCTCTTACTCCCAGACGAACACGCACTGAAGTTACACTCACAAATACCATGTGTTGTGGAAACAATGGAATGCTACTATGTGCTAAAAAAAAAAATGTTCAACTTGAAGGTCCTAAAAAAATCTGATACTCCAATGTTCTCATGTCAAAAGAGCTCTGGAATGGTAAGGTAACTTTCACAACAGTGCAAGCATCCCTAGAATTCAGGTGAGACTCCTTGGATGTACTACTTTCTCCTATCCTAGCTGCTAGCATAAAATCAAAGTAAATGAATTAAATTCGAACAGCTTTAATGAAAAGAAAGCTGTGAGAGCAACTCAGTCCTAGCAATAACCAAGGATAATCCCTGGAGACTTAATGTGAGGTAGTTTAAGGAATGATATCATCACTAGACTAAATTAGCACACTCAGTACTTACAAAGCATCAACTAGGTACCAGTATCACCCTGTAGCCTATTTATTCTGCCTACGAGGTAGTTCTAATTGCTGCCCTTATTCTGCATATAGGGAATAAAGTACTATACAATGGTGTTAGTAAGTGGTTAAAAATGACTGGAAGAGATTCTAACAGAAAGGGGAAAGGCTGGCAACATGGCTCAACAGCCAAACCCTCCACCTTCGAATGCTTGCAACCCATATGGGCGCCTGTTTGTGTCCCAGCTGTACCACTTCCCCAAGAGCTCCCCGTTTATGGCCTGGGAAGCAGTGGAGGACAGCCCAAAGCCCTGGCACCCTGCACCAGGGTGGGAGACTCAGAAGAAGCTTCTGCCTTCAGATTGGCTCAGCTCTACCTAATGCAGCCACTTGGGGAGTAAACCAGCAAATGGAAGATCTTTCTCCCTTGTCTCTCCTTCTCTCTAGAAATCTACTTTTCCAGTAGAAATAAATACTTAAAACTAAATAAATAAATAGGAAAATAGGTTAATATTTTACATTACTCCAATATTTTAGATTGATGAGGAATATGAAATATTTACAATGACAATGCAAACAGGCAATATAGTTTAGATGTTAAGATTTATTTACATATTTATTTCCTTTTTTCTTATCAGATTGCCTTAATGAGAATTAATGGTTGGTGAAACAAGGTAGTAGTTAACTTATTTTCTTTTTTTAAATTTTTTTCTTTTTATTTTATTGCAAAGTCAGATATACAGAGGAGGAGAGACAGAGAGGAAGATCTTCCATCCGATGATTCACTCCCCAAGTGAGCCGCAACAGGCCGGTGCGCGCCAATCCGATGCCGGGACCAGGAACCTCTTCCGGGTCTCCCACATGGGTGCAGGGTCCCAAAGCTTTGGGCCGTCCTCGACTGCTTTCCCAGGCCACAAGCAGGGAGCTGGATGGGAAGTGGACTGCCGGGATTAGAACCGGCGCCCATATGGGATCCCGGGACTTTCAAGGTGAGGACTTTAGCCGCTAGGCCACGCTGCCAGGCCCCTGATAGGCTTTTATAAAAATAAGTTAACTTGGGCCCGGCGCCATGGCCTAGCGGCTTTCCAAAAATAATAAAATCTTTACAAAAAAAAAAAAAAAGCCTATCAGAGGCCTATGAGAAAAGTTCATTGTGAAGAACTATTTTAAAATGTGGATGCAAGCAATTCCAGCAGAACTCAAAATGGAAGAATAAGCATTTCAGTGAGCCTGAGGCACACATGTTTTTCTGTTAATAAAAGAGTAAGCCATCTGCTCTAAGATAGGCAATCATTATTTCAGATTAAAAGTGACCCTCAACTTCCTGTATAAAAACACAACTCAGCGGAGTCCAGGTAAGGCTGGGCAGAGGTGCGGATGTTTGAATCCCCCAGCCACGTGGTTGTTGCTGGGGAAATCTGCACCAGGCCAGGCTTCCTGCTGGGGACCTAACTCCCCGGTCCAATGCTGCCATGCAGTGCACAAATGCTCAGCTTCAGGGAGGCCAGAGCGTGAATCGGTGCTGGTCTTCGCCCACTGTCTATCTGGCTACGAGCTTTAGGATGTTGGGAATTACTGCCTAGCAACTTCCATGGATAAGGCAACCCCACATGTAGGTGAGGAATGAATTATGAGGGACTCCCAATGACAGGGCCACCGTACTTGCAGGTAAGCAAGGGGACAGACCTGGTGGTTCAGAGGGGAGAGACCTGAAGATCTTTATGGGTCAGACTGCTGCACCAGCCCACAGGAAGTCCAGAGTTGGGCTTGTTAGCATGGAACACTGTAGACCACCACACACCAGTCCACATGAAAGCTAGGGCTGGAGGCAGGTCTAGCAAGGATAGACCCCAGTACCTGACTGCATGTCAGAAGAGAGGATGAGTCATATTAGACAGGGTCATGACACTAACCAGCATGCGAGAGAACCAGGTCTGGGGGTAGGTTCTGAGGGGGATATGTGGGTCCAATTCTGTGGAAATACAAGTCCTGCTGGTTAGCTCAAGAGTTGGGGTGGTGATGGGCTGAGCTAGGTGTGACCATGGAACCTGCCATCACCCATAGGTACAGGAATCGAGAATAGTCTGGGTAGGCCCATGCCACAGCACACGCATGAGCATCCAAAAATTGAATGTGGAGTAGGCTGGGCAACAACACTCAACAGCTTATACAAGGCGAAGATGGAGGGGCAGGCTATGCAAGACAAGGGCCTATAACCCGCTGGCATGCGTGAGATCTGGGTCTGGGAGTGGTCCAAGTGAGGGAACTTGGGTAACTCCCCTAGTTAGGTCATAGCTCCCACTGGTGAGCATGTGGTCCTGGCCTGTGAAGTCGGACAAGTTGGGTAAGATAGCTCCAACTGTTGGCTAATGTGTCGGTTGGTTTTGGAAAGGCCACTGTTTCTGCCAGGACAGAAGGTGGACTAAGCAGGGCTGGCCCATGGACCCACCGACGAGCGCAAGATCTGGTACTGCGAGAAGGTCTGATGAAGGACCTTGGGAAACTCCTCTGTAGGGACACAGTCCCTGCAGGTCAGCACAAAAACCATGATACAGAGCAGGCCAGATCAGGCCAGGTAACGGTACTCACAAGCATACATTTGGCATGGGCTGGGGGCAAACCAGGCTGGGCCACTTTATATCACCCGCTGGCAAATCCAAGCACTGCAATGGAGTGTGGGTTGGGCTGGGTTTGGCTGCAACACAAGTCAGCTCACATGAGGGCCATCACGGGGTGTAGGAGGGGCTGGGCTAGGCTGTAGCCCCCACCAGTGTCAGTTGGAACTGGGGGTTGGCCAGACCAGACCAGTTACAGCACCCACTGGGAAATGCCGAGGTGAGGTAGGCCATGCCAGACTGGGCCACAGCACCCAACCAGCACACATGAGACCCAGGCAGGAAAGGGGTATACCTGGTAGGAGAGCTGTGTGGGTCTCCCCTGCTGGACCTCCATTTCCACTGGTAAGCGTGAGAGTTGTGATGGAGGCAGACCAAGCCTGGCAGGGCTACAACACTGGTTGAGCTCCTGTCACCTGGATCAGGGAAAAGCCAGGCTGAGTTGACTGTTCCTACTGGTGCATGGATAAGCCAGAGTGGGTGTGAGGTGGTTCGGTTTTGCAATAGCATCAGCTGACAGATGCTGGCACTGGGGGCTGATTCTGTCAAGTTAAACTGCAGAACCACCTGGAGAGTGCAAGATCTGGGAGTGGAAGTGGGCCCAATAGGGAAATAGTGAGCACCTCCCTCTTGGGTTGCCACTCTGACTGGTGAGCATGAGAACCAGGACTGGGGCAGTCATGGCTAGACAGACAGTGGCATCCGCTGGCACATGTATGGGCTGGACAGTGGGGCTGGTTGGGTTGAACTAGGCTTCAATGCCCACCGACATGTATGAGAGCTGAATGGGATATGGGACAGACTGGACCAGTCAGCTGTACATACTGGCAAGCATGGGAAAAAGCGCAGGGGATGGATCTGATAGAGGTTATTGCAGGTTGTTCCAACTAGGTTGCAGCTCCCACTAGTTTGCATGAGGGCTGAGTATGTGGTAAGCAAGATTGGGCTGGGCTGCAATAAACATTGGTTTGTGCAGAAGACAGGGTTAGAGACAGAACTGACCTGGCAAGTACAACCATCAACATACATATAACTGATTGGGGCAAAGGACTCTGCCAGACCCTGTGTTGGGGAAGCAGACACAAGAATCTGGTCTGGGGTCACCTCAGATGAAGTTCTTTGGGGATGCCCCAAGTTGGATTTAAAACCCCAACCATGGAGAGAATTGCAGGTTCCATGGTTCGACTGTAGAGTGCATGAGTCAAACTGGGGCCTCCTCAGTGGCTTAGATGGAGCAGTGGACAGCATATCCAGGTGCACATGGAGGATATGGCAGTACATTGGAGCCTGCCAAGGATACCTGGTACCATAACAGAGGATGGAGGACAGAACAAATGGATCAACTACCCCAGCCAAGTGTTGGCAGTGAATACCTGGCAAATAGAAACTCTAAAGTGGACTAAGTTAACCAGTTGATTCTGGAGAGATTTCATCATTGCTTGGAGAGGCGAGATTGGCAGTAATTCAGAACTGTTGAACTATCAAACCTCTTGAGCAGCACCGTCGGAGCACGCCCCAATTCAGGACCCTGGGGTGGTGTCAGGTGGCTGTCCTCCATCCCAGGGTACGGAGGCAGTTGGGAGGCTGGGTGTGGCTTCTCTCGTTGTCTTCCCCTTCCCCCATATACAGGAAGGAACAAAAAAGAATGCGGGAATAACGGTCTCATCCACCTTCCTGTAGCCCTTGACCCTTATCACCCTAACCAACTACGTAAAATCAAAAATAAACATAATTATTTAAAAACAGACAAACAAACAAAAAAAACCAACTCATAGCTCCCCTGTCTCAGCATGCACTTGTCTCCATCAGGGATGAATGACTAGGTACATGGAGAAACAGATCAACAGGTGAACGTCTCATCTACAGAAGATGATGACACATGGTGCTCAATTTTTAAAAGCACTTTTTTTTAACTTACCATCTTTTTCCTCTTATCTTGTTCTGTAGGTGGCTCTTCGTCCTCTGTCACTTTTGGTTCTTCAAGATTGGACATTAACATACAGCTGTAATTGAAAAAAAAAAACTCACATTTTAGATAACATATTGAAAAAAAGAACCCTCATGTTTTAGATAACATATTAAACAAGCTTATTTTAAGCTATAAAAACACATCTCAATTTAAAAGCGGCCGTAAAAAATGCTGTAGAGCATTTTACTTGGGCATTTAAGAGAGTAAGTTGTAAAATATTTATTTACAGGCAACTTTTGAAGCAAGTATCACTTGACAAAGCAAGGCATATGTTACAATTTAAATGAAAACTTCCTTAATCTTCATGCCTTCAGACTAGTATACAGGTAATAATTTGAACAGTAACACTAAAAGCTATATTATGGAACAGAGTACTTTCTGCTGCAGTCGGTGCCGAGGACTTGTCCTGAGAGTGCCCGTACCTGCAGGACAGTCACACACCACTTCCCTCGATTATCTGCACCAGTGCTTCTTACCATTAGCAAGCGTAACCGAAAGTTTCCTATTCAATCAAAACTGGTTCCAGAAAAACCAGAAATGAATACTGTCTGGTGAATAAATTTGATGGAACAAATTTCACTCCTTTCTATATTAGAACAGGAAAATTCAGTAATTTATCAGTCATGGGAGCCAAACCAATCAACTGTGGCAAAAAAAAAAAGTTCAATTTTGCATGTTTTGTAGCAAGTACTGGTGGAAGACAATTTCTGGCTCAGCTGTGTAAGTAACTTTTCATTTAGAGTTAAGGGCAAGTGCTGATACCAAGACAGCAAGAGCATAACCTCCTTAAAAGTCAGTGCACAACCCTGACCTCTCCAAGCTGCAATGCTTTTATACACCAAGACATAATAACCCAGTGTACCCGAAGTAGCCAGAAAATGGAACCCAGCACAAAGTGAGAAAATTACATTATTATTAACCCAAAAGCTATTTAACAAAGGGAAGTGTTGCAAAAATGCCTGCATGTCAGTTTGTATTTTAAATAAGACGATGGGGGCTGGAGGGCAAGTGTATAAGCAGCAGTTAGCTCCACCGCTGGATATGGCAGTTAGCCATATCCCTTAAGAGTGCCTGGGTAAGCCCTAGCTATCCACCTTCAATCCACAACCTGGCAGACAGCTGGTGATGCTACCTGGGCTCCTGCCAACAACTCGGGAAACTCGAACGGACTCCATGGCTCCTGGCTTCAGCCTGGCTCACTGTCTGTCTGCAGGCATTCAGGGAAAGAACCGGAAGATGGAACATTCATCAACCTTCTTCTCTATCTCTGCCTCTTTTTCTCTCACCCCTCTCCCCATCTCTCTGCCTTTCAGACAAAATGAAAATAATCTGTTAGAGAGAAAATGAGATGGGATGCCTCTACTCTAGCAATTTTTTTGGCCTGTTTTAGACCTGAATTCCCACTGCAAATGAACATGGATGTCCGTGGAGGCTGGCCACTCTGCACTGTATTCTCCCCTGCATTCCACAACCTGCTGACAACACGACTTGGACAATAAAACACTGTGTGCTGCTCTCCCTGACAGACTTCTCACACTAATAATGGAATTACTCTGGAGGTACATTTATACACACTTTTGTTTTTTCTTTCTTTCAATGATCAGAAACTACCTAAGGGCAGAGTATTCTTGCTTTGCAATTCTGAGTACTCATTTGAGTCTCTGGAAAGCCAAAAGAGAAAATTAAATGAGAACAACAAAGGACTTGGGGGCCTAAAGCTAAAATTCACTTGTAAGGAAATTCCCAATTAAAACTCAACTTTCATCTTGTTGACAAAGATTAAAGATAAGCAATCACATTAAACATAAAAGGCATGCGAATTAATAGATTTTTGAGTAAGCTAAAAGTGCATGAACCATGAATATAATTATGGTGACACTTATTAAACACTAATAACAGTTTAAAACTGGAATCACTACCCTGTGAATATATGCAGCCACTTCCCTATTTGACACCTGTGAAAGAAATTACTGAGTAAATCCAGGCATGCCTGCCAGCTAAAGCAGAATCTTTCTCAACAAGAAACTCTGACTAGCCACACACATATACCAACCACTGGGAATACAAAACAGGAAACCTATAAAATCACTTCTGGTTTAAAAGCTATTTGTACTAACACCTTTCACTTACTCGAACATAAACCGTGTTTTAAGTAATTCAGCTTCCTTACAGATGACAAAACCGGTGTGAATTTCTACCCTCGCTGAGCCCTCATCAACAGCACTTGCCCTCAACACTTCTTTGGCCTCATCAATTTTTCCCGATGTCAGAGGGTCCAACAGCGATGCTTCCAAGTTGCCCTGGTGTCAGCATGTAAGCAGCACCAGACCAGCTGCCTGCAGGGAGGCACCCCACCCCACCCTACCCCACAGCCCTTGGCCAAGCAAGGCAGTCCCAGGAGGCAGAGGCGGGGAACTCAGGTCACATTCTTAGGGTCTGAGACACCTTTGTTAAGGCACAGTCTGCTGGATCATACACCCACAGCTGCCTCTTTAGTAGGTCTGGGCAAGAACCGAGAATCTGATTCTCATCATTGACTCCATAATGTTGACGAAAGGGGTGACTCTAAACTGTTGCTGGGGAGCAGGGCGCATAGATTTTATTAGCCACAGTACTGTGCTGGACCAAACCACCAAAAGTGCTTTCTACTTAGATCTCTCTGGCATACATGAGACTGATTTCAGCAAATGATAAATATCTTTAATGCTATGCATCCTCCGAGCTTTCTTCTAGGCCGACATAAGACACTGTGGATGAGTCACCTCACGTGACACAACACTGGCGGACTTGTTCAGTCTGTCTCTGTACGGGATGCTTGGGTTACCTGCTTTTCATCAGCCTTCCTGACAGAACACTGAATCTACCTAGTTGTCCCCTTCTGCTAAGCCACCACATACTTCAGTCAAGCTGACTCCTGCCCCTGAGCCAATCACATGGCCATCCTTCTCCCCTGGCCAGTGACACACTCAGCTCCAGCACATTTAAGGTTTTCTGGTCTATCCAACGTAAGGGGAAGTCTGATGGAAGGATTTCTAGAAAAGGTCTGATTTAACCTTACAAAAAAACTTGTTTTTCTAATGGTGATGCCAGGGTCATACTAATCCTGAACTCACTTACTCATAGTTGTTTTTTGGTTAGACATGACTAATTCTTCATTGTTTAGGTTTAATGTCCTTTGACAATGTCTCATACGAACATCGATGAAAAAATCTCTTCTACGATCACTACAAGAGTCTTCTGAGAAACTTCTTTCCAGTTCCGGGAAATAAACACCATATATTTCCCATTATTTCTATTTTTCTGTCAGTGGTTAAAAGCTCAAAGTATATATCCACACGCCATTCAAGGTTTTTTTTCCTGAAGTTCATTCAATCATTTAGTAGTTTTCTGTTAAAGTGAGCATGTACTTTCCTAATGAGCTGCCTCAAATCCTGCTTTAATCACTAGACTGAATATAGACAATTAACTGAATGCTGTACATAAAAGAGCAGTACAAAGGGCCACCGAAGAAAAACAGAAGATGCAATGAACTCTTTCTATCAGAGTGCAAGCGAGTTCAGAGGCAGGCATGTGCCAAGCAGGGCAGGGCTGAAGGTCTGACTTCTAAGAGCTCATATGACAAAGCCACAAGTACAAAGGAGGTACACAAAGGCCACTGCTGTAGTTCAACAGCCTAAACCTCCACCCTGTGGTGCCAACAACCCGCATGGGTGCTGATCATGCCCCAGCTGCTCAACTTCCAATGCAGCTCTCTGCCGACAGCCTGGGAAAGCAGCAGAGATGGCCTAGGTCCTTGGGACCATGCATCCATGTGGGAGACCAGGAACAAGTCCCTGGCTCCCAGCTTTGAAATCAGCTTAGCTCTGGCTGTTGTGGCCATGTGAGAGGCGAACCCAGTGCATAAAAGCGTGCTCTTGCGCATTCGCACGCACGTTCTCTCTCCTTTCCTCCCTCCCTCTCTTCCTTCTCTCTGCCTTTCAAATAAAAATAAAGCTAAAAAAAAAAAAAAAAAAAGGAAGGTAAAAATGAGGAATGATGACGCCTACAAGAAAGAGGAAAAAAAAAAAACAGCTAGTGCTGGTACTATGGGTCAGCATGGAACAGAAGTGGAGCAGACCAAATCAAAGACACAGAGAAAGAAAACCCAGAGGAGGGGTGCCAGAGAAGACACCCACAGTTAGGACCATATACGTGGGTGACAACGTCAGAATCAGGGAACCAACGTTTCTTCAGTATTCCTGCCTCCATTTTAAAAGCCACCTGGTACCAGATGGAAAAGAAAAAAAGTGCTTAGAGAAGCTTAAGTTTTACCTTTGTTTCAAATAAAACTTACTGATAGCTAATATGGCTTTATATACCCAACATTTATTAAGCTTTCTAATCAGTTTTAGTGCTTTTATGCTTCCTCAAATGCTAAATTCTCCCTTCCTTTTTACCCCCCAAGCTTTGAAAAAAAGTTATCAATCTCAGTTCCTAATGATCCCGACAGCAAAATATTAAGGAAACAAAAAGAAAACAACCTGACTACACAAGAAGGCAAATGTCCAACATCATTAATGTTAATATGCTCTCCTAGCCTAACAAGCATCCCACTAACTGAAAGACTCCAAAAACCACTAAATTCTCTCAAAATGGAATTCTGCCTTGCTTTAATGGACTCATTTTTTTCTATGACTTCCCTATGAAAAACACCACCCCTGAGCCAAAAACAATCATCAACAGGCCTGGAGAAGAAAAAAAAAACAACATGGTACTGGGTTCCAGGTGTCCGGGAACACAGACACGCAGGTCTAAGCCCTTCTGCTTCGGATGTGTTTAAGGGCCAGCTTGCTTTTCTCACTTCCAACAACTTCACCCATGAGAGATCCAAGCTTTTCTTCACGGTGAGCCTGACACCAAGTCAGAAGACCATGGTTTCAGGCCTAACTGTGCACACATCCACGGTCACTGCACTTTCCCCAACTTTAGCATACTGACCTTTAGTATTCTAGAAGTGCAATCATTACTTCTGAACTTTATTTCCAGCTATTTCCATACTCTGTTCTCTTCCGTTTTCAATTTGTTAGGATTTTGTTTCTTCACCATCTTAACACACCTATCTGAAGACTGTTAACAAACACTACCTTTCCACGCACTTTGCTACAAAACAATCTAGCATTAGGCAGTTGTATGCTCTGCACAAAATACACAAAATTGTTTTTCCTTACTAGTGTTTTTCACTGTGCTACCAGCATTCTTCCCCATATTGTATTAAAAATCCAAAGAGAGGGACAAAATCTGAGCTTTCAATAAATACTTGTAATTTTGTCATATATTATGCATAAAAATACATTTACAGTCATGCCATATAAATACTTGCATGAACTTTTTAATAAAAATGTCCATATGCATCAATGTCTTTAACTGTCACTTTTAGTCATAAAGCTTTTTTCCCTTCACGTAAACTTCTATTTTCTCAAAAACCTAAGATGCATGTCAGACACATTTTGTTCATTTACATTTAGTAACATTCAACCACATTTATCTGGTTTCCATATTTTTTCACAAAATATGATTCAAATGGCATTCTTTCCCATATGGTCACTTTAAAGAGAAAAGAAAAACTAGTATGTTACTAATGAGAAGTCCAGCAGTCTGGGATCGCTTGAAGACTTGCTCATAGTGCATGAAATATGCCTTTCAGTAACAGCAATATTAAGAGGAAAGGCAGGACAATTTTATTAACTAGAAGAGGATACAACAATTTATTTTTAAAAGGATAAATTTTTGAATTCACAATTGTATGAAAATGTGATTATCAGCTTTCCTGATAACATAATTTTTCTCTTCTCCTAATGAATTTAATTTTAACTTCTCTTTTGCAACTAGCCAATAATCGTATTTCTTCCTAAGAACTTAAGAACATGAATGATGCTTCTACCAGAGAAATACAAAGGATTTCATCCTGTTTTCTCCATGGTTTGCTTGAAACACAGGGAAACTTTGTAAGTTAAAACACAGAATATGCTTAACACATCTTAAAAAAGAAAATTTACATAAAGCACATGTGCAATTTAAAAAAATGCCAAATCACACATAGAGAACATGGTGAGAACCAAGAAGCCCAGTTCAACATAATGCTGTAACATAAGCTGGTCAGATAATAAATGTAGGTAAAATGGTTTTTGGTATAAAACACCAAATTACAAAGTTTCTTTTCTGGTGATAGTGAGCAAAACTCAGGTAACACAGAGTCGCTTTTGCTCAAATCCAACTCTGGTTAATTAAATATCCACCTACTCTTTGTAAGTTCCTGTTTCAGAATCTTCAGTCATGACATCGTGTAGGCCCTCCACTGCGATGTTTATAATTCCACAGAATTTATCCTGGATAACACTAGAAAAGAGAAGAGCAAAAGAGGTTAACTGAAGTACTCGCAGCTGATTTCTTCTCTCCTAAACATTCTCTCAAATATGAAGAAGTATCTTAGCCGTGAAGATGAAACTTTCAAAATATACTTCCTAATCCTTTGCATAACAACTCAAATTTCTCTTTCATTTGGTTATTAATACTTTCAAATACTAGAGGAACAGATTAGATCAATATTTTAATCAACATTTTAATCTTACTGGCTTGTTTATGAAAAGAAAGATAGAGTGACAACAATTATAAAATAGTGTTCTTCCAAAAATGCTGTCAAGAAAAACTAAAGACAAGTCACAAGCTGGGAGACAAGATTTTTAGACTATGTTATCTGATAAAAGACACTGTGCTACAATATAAACAGGACTCTGAACGAAGATTTTCATTTTAAGATAGGCAAAAATTTAAATAGACTTCACCAGAAGACATATGGGTAGCGTATGAGTACCTGAAAAAATGTGCGATATATTCAGCCATCAGGGAAACACAAACTGAAATCATAGTAAGGTTTTAATTAAAAATAAAATCAAGAAGACTGATAATACCAAGTTATGGTTATAGTATCAGGAAGATCTCACACCTTGCTGTAAAGAATAAAAACAGCACAACAAGGGGACAGAAGGGGTTTGGCATGGCATTAAGCTACCAAATGAGACATCATATCTCATTTAGGACTGTGGGTTCAAGTCACATTTCTGCTTCTGATCCAACTCCCTGCAGGCATAACTGAGAAGGTAATGGAAGAGAGCCAAGGCGCTTTGGGTCCCTGCCATGAACATGCAAGTTCCAGATGAATTCCAGGTTCTAGACTCTGGCCTATCCAAGCTGGCTGCTGCAAACATTCATTTGGGAAGTAAATCTTCCGATTGTCCTTCTCTAGCTTTTCAAATCAACAAATTAATGTTTTTGTAAAACGGCACATCCATTTTGGAAAACATGCAGTCAGCTTTTATAAAGGTAAACACACACCACAGAACTAAGCGATTAACTCATGTGCCCAAAACCAAGACCTACACGGAGGACTTAGAACAGCTTTATTCCTCATCACCCCAAGTTGCAAACAACTCCAGTGTACATCAAGACAATGGATCAACATATTGCGGACCACTAGCGCATAATATTCACCAATAAAAAGGAACAGAGAAGACACATATTCAGTCATGGGGTGAATCTCTCAGAACAATGCTGCAAGAAGGCAGATCCAGAAGGGGACATGTGTGTGACCTTTTGGAGAGGCGGAAGTAATCGACTAGCGGTTGCCTGGCAATGAGACACAGGCAATAAGAGTGTTCCACACGTTGAGCATAGCTGTGGATACCACCATGTACATTTGTCAAAAGTACACACTTCAAAAACACCTTGTTAGACGTAAGCTATACCTGAGCCAATGTGACTTCAAAAGGAAAAAGGCACAACTACCCACCAGGATAGTAGATTATACTATCTGAACTTCAAACTAACTGCAAATGACTGAACTCCCACCCCCCCAGGGAACAGACAGCATCAATCCTGCATTACGAAGTATTCTTAATTTTTTAAGTTTGCAATACTTTACAGAGGGGTCATGGTTCCCCTTTGTAAAGCCAAAACTTGCTGTCTTTACCTTCAATTGTGATCAATTTGGAGAATTAAATAAGGAGATGGATAAAATAATAACTTGGAGATGTCATTCTAATACACTCTCACTTGTATCTAAACCCTACTGCAGGAGGATATATTTTGATGTCATTGTATTTCCTTTATTCAAAGTGTGTGAGAGGATCTAGTCAGATTACACACACATACTATGGCAAGGAACTTCACCATCTACAGAATGCCTACCTACTCCATATTTTGGTCCCTGTACTTTTAGGAAGAAAACAGGAAGGAAGGGGAAAAAAAAACAGCTAGGAAAGAACATAGACAAAACTTTCAATTAAACTTATAGGACAGTTTTACAAGCTGAAATCGACAATAGCTTTCATATTAACAGGCCAAAGAAAGGAAAAAAATCAATACTTAAATTAATTTTGAATTTTCAACTTCTCTTAAATCACACTGTAATTATACTTCAGATAACCTATCTGAAGTCACTGTTCCATAATTATAAGTTAAATAAAGGAGGGGAGTAAAGGTAGTACATTTTTAGGTGCAAAAAAGCCAACACCAAATAATTCACTTAATAGAATTTCTTTGCTTCTATGGCTTAATAGGGTCAAGAAAAGAATGTTCTTTGCTTTAAAGAGAGTCAGGGGAAGAAACATCAGAACTGGGACTTTTTCTTCTTTTAGATATTCCCCAGGAACTCTGTTGTAAACACTTTTGTCACTTAATGGAAATACACATCGCTTTACACAGTAAGACTCTGGACGGAAATGCATATTAATAAATCTAATCTCCCCGGCAAACACTGGCAAGGAAACAGGCTTAAGATTCATAGTGGAAATTCACTATTTTAAAAATAATACTGTTTCTTTTTTTATCTCAACTTAATGATCCTCAAACAGGCTGCTACACAATGTCTTCCCTCAGTACCTTCTGGAATGCGCACTCATTGGGCCCCCACCCCAACTAAAGCTATTACAAGTCTAAAAAATAACTGAAATGATCTGCATGCAACAAGAGGAGTGGAAAGTACCATCCGATGTGATTTTCCAGTTAATGACTGTTACAAAACTGAGAAAACTGGAGAAATCTCCTCCAATGTTTATTTTGGATATTTACAACAGTCACAGAATCAGTTCCTCTTTTTAAAAAAGTGATAAAAGATTTTCACAAAGATCTGCTAATTATTGTGGTTGGGGGGATATGACCTCACCACTGTAAACTTTGGAAAATTGTTACAAATAATTCAAATACAGTAACTGCAAGATAACCATCAAGATAAACCTTCAAAACAAAAATGTCAACTGTACTGATGTTATTAAAGTTGTGCAAAGAGGTACTTGAAGTCTTCAGTTCAATTCCTGGGGAAATCCTGTGTGTCACACGGCTCAGACCAAAAGGAAGACAATGCGCTCATGAAAATTAGAGTGACATAATCCAAACGGGATTTGGGGAAGAAGCAGAACCTAATACTAATGATTTCTAACAAGTATGTGCCCAGTCCAAGAAAGACTGCAACATTTGTCAGCATTTGTATAGCCCAGGTCTGGGGGCAGGCTTCAGCACCCACTGGCACACATGAGCACCAGGACAGGGCGTGCACCACACTCAGCTGGGCTAGGCTATAATATCCGCCAGCAAGAGCTGAGACTGAGGGCAAACCATGCCAAGCTAAGCTGGAGTATCCTAAGCATCTGCAATATCTGGCGCAGAAAATGGACCTGGAAGAACTTCGTGGATTCCCCTGCTAGACTACAGCTCCCACTGGGGAGTATGAGAGCCAGGGTTGGGGGCGGCTAAGATGGGCAAGACTGAAGCACCCCTGGCATACATATGGGCTGGACTTGGGGATGGGTCAGGCTGGGTTAGGTTCCTGCACTTGCTTGTGCTTGCCAGAGCTAGAATGGCTGTGAGACAGGCCAGGCCAGGCCAGGCCATGGCACTCACTGGTTCACATGAGAGCCAGGTGAGGAAAATGGACCAGGCTGGAAGCACTCACCAGTAAGTACTGTAGCACCCACCAGTGAGAGCTGGAATGGGTGTGGACCAATCAGGCTAGGCAGCAGTACCCGCTAGCGAGTGCTAGGACTTGAGCCAAACCATTTCTGTATACATGGCAGCATCCATAGGCACATACATGCATGTGCGTGGACACACACACACACACACACACACACACACACACACACACACAGGTTCATTGCTGGGAGCAGGCCTGGTAGGAGTACCTGGGGAATCCCCTGTAAGGATACAGGTCCTTCTGCTGATGAGCACAAGAGTTGGGGTTGAAGCAACCAGACCAGGCTAGCTTACAGCACATATTGGCATATATGTGGTCCAGATCTAAAGGTAGGCTTGACCAGGTCAGTCCACAGCACACACTGCCACAAGAGAGCATGCTGTATAGGCCAGGCCAGGTTGAACAGCAACACCCTCTGGTTCACATGAGGGCTGGGGTGGGCCAGCCTGGGCCAGGCTGCTGCACTCACTGGCTAGAGCTGAGACTGGGGGCAGGGCAGGGCTGAACTAGGTTACTGCATCTGCTAATAAGCCTAAGACTCAGGGCTGGGAACAGACCTTGTAAGGGAACTTTGGGGACTTCCCTGCAGGGCTGCTGCTTCCACTGGTGAGCATGAGAGCTGAGACCGGAAGCAGGATGGTCTGGGGTAGGCCAGCTAGGCTAAGCTGTAGCACAGTCTGGCAAGTGTCTGGACTGGGTGGGTACAAGTCATGTCAGTCTGTCCCACAGGATCCCCAGGCAAGCACAAGATCGAAGGCTGGGAGTGGGCCTGGAAGGGGAACTGCAGGGCACTGCTTTGCTAGGCTGCAGCTCCCACTGGTGAGCACAACAGACAGGGCTGGTGGTGGACCAAGATATGCAAGGCAGAGGAGCGTTGTGCACGCGTGTGAGCTGGGTGTGAGGGCAGGTCAGGCTGAGCTAAGCTGCAGTACTCATGATGTGGACATGAGAACCAGACAGGATGCAGGACAGATTTAGCTAGGCCACAGCATACATCAGCACATACAAAAAGTGGGGCCAGGGGACCTGGTGGGGTTTATTGGGGGTTACCCCCAACTAGGTTGTGGCACCTGCTGGTGTGCATGAAGATCAGGACTGTAGCGGGCTGGGCTGGGTTAGGCCACACCACCCATCGGTTTGCATGAGATATGGGGCAGGAGGCAGAACTGACCAGGCAGCTGCATCCACCAGTACATGCACTGCCTGGGGCAGCAGACTACCTGGCTGGCAAACACAAGAGTCAAATCTGAGGTTGCCTCAGGTGAGGTTTCTTGGGGGACTCTACAACCAGATCCCTGAACTCAAGCCCTGGCCACAAGGTTCAATATTGTGGTCTGACCTGACCTTGGAGTGCATGTACCGGGATTGGGCCTCCTCAGTTGCCTGTGCGATGGTCGGCATGCCAGATGCACACAGTGGACATGACGCCAGCTCACCTGGGCCAGCAGAGGATATCAAGTGACACATATGAGAATGGAAAAATTGGACCACTCTCCTGGCTAAACTCTGCAGAAAGTGTCTGAGTTTATGCTTGCACAATGAGGTGGACTTAGTCTACAGGCCTTGGAAAAATTTTCTCAGCCCTGGAGTAATGAAGATGATGACATCTCAGAGCTACCAAAACCACCTGAGTAACACCCTCAGAATACTTTTCCCACATCAGGTCTCTAAGGCTCTATCAAAGGACCAACTCCCACCCCTGGGGGGGCTGACTAGTTTGACAGCAAAGAGTGAGCCCCTCCACTTCCCTCCCTACAGACACAGGAAGCAAGAAAAAACTGAAGCATTTGCCCCACCCACCTTCTTCCATACCTTGACCTGCCCCATCCTAAACAGGAGTCAACATGAGGAGAGGCATGCTTCCCTCTCAACTATGGAAACAATGTTAAAAATAAAGTCAATATTTAAATGTGAAAATTAAAACACAAGGGGAAAAATCTCTCTAAAACAAAACACACACATGTGTATTTAAACTAACAACTTCATATAAATCAATGCCATTGGAGCATTTTGTTATAGCTTTAGAAATGTTATACTCAAGATGACCAAAAACACCTCGCTGGCCCACTCAGCGACACCGCTGTGAGATCTACAGGCTTTGGAGTACATCTCCAGCCTTCCCAGCCACTCCCATAAGAATCTCTTACTTACAGTACCCAACACCAAATTTACTAGTGCCTCCCCAACAAAAACAAAACAGAAAACCAGAACCAAATTTCCAAATTTGGCACTCTTCCAAACTTAAACTTCCTTCCAGCATCACCATCAGGAAATCATGCCAGAAACATGGGATTCCATTGCAACTTTCTTTCCACTCACCCATCTAACATGTAACTGTCAGATTTATCCTTGGGATGTTTACTTCTAATTCCTTCCAGTCCTACTTTTAACACTGTGCTACAAACTGTTTACGTCTCTGGTTCAAAATATGGCACAACTTCCTCATCTGGATCCTTTCATTTTCAAGCTAGGGTTTACACATATGTATGAAAAATGTAACAGACATGGGAAGGAACGGATGGACACACACATACATACACATACACACATATATACTCATTCAGAGCAAGAAAATTACTTTCTGCTAAAATACAGTGTCCTGGACTGTATCACGTGCTGCCCTAGGAGTGCACAGTAAGGAAATAAGGCACATCTGGGATGCAGCAGGTGTACTAAATAACTCGTTCATTCACACCGCTTTCACCAAGATATTTCCCTTTTCACTTGAGAGGCTTTCTTCATTAAAAATGTGCAGGCATGGACCCGGCATAATGGCTCAATGGTTAAATCCTCTCTCTGCAAGTGACAGGAACCGATATGAGTGCCAGTTCCTATCCCAGCTGCTCCACTTCCCATCTAGCTCCCTAAAGCCTGGGAAAACAACGGAGGACAGCTCAAAGCCTTAGGACCCTGCATCAACATGGGAGACACAGAGGAGACTCCTGCCTTCGCACCGGCTCAGCTCTGGCCGCTGCTGCCATTCAGGGAGTGAATCAGCAGATGGAGATCTTTCCCTCTGTCTCTCTTCTCTATAAATCTGATCTGCCTTTCCAATGAAAATAAATTGTTTTGTTTTTTTTTTAAAGTGCACATACAAGCCTGTCAGCTTTCTCAAAGTGAGCACTAGTGAGAGGATGCTAATTTTAAACATGACTGTTGAGACAACACACTACTGGCATAAAAAAATGGATCTATTACCTTATTATGTATTCTATAACTGAAATCAGTAAGAAAGCAGATAATAATAATTAAAAAAAACCCTGATTCATAACTCTTTCACTGGCCTAAGAGCTTGTAGGAAGGTCCAGCAATGAAAAGACAAATACAAACTTCACTGAGGAAATCAGTATTCGGTAGGACATGGGAATAAAAATAAATAAAAATAAAAATAAATCTAGTTATACATGTTACAGCTTTCTGGTTTGTCGCATACGCCCCACACTACCTCCTCTTAGCTGAAAGAGTGTATGATGCCACAAGGAGATACGCGTTTTCTGGCCTGTAGGTCAGTAACAGGAAACACGCAAAGGAGTTGGACCCTTGTACAGAAAGAGAAGGCCCATGGGACCTAAGGAAGCACACGAGGACCACACAGGTAAGAAAGGCTCCCTGTTGTTTTTCAGACGCTTGTGAAAGATTCCCTAAGCTCCCCCTTTTTCTCTTTCTGCTGCCAAGATACAAATTTGTGTGATTTTATTGTTATCTGTGGCCATGCTGTTTGAGATAACTGGGTAAAAATATCCTGACCATAACATGCTGGTTTTGTGCCACTTCAAAGCTTACAACACTGGGTCTCATTTCTGTTTCTTCATCTGGCAGTTGGGAACACAAACCTGCCTACTTTGTATATGATTCACACATCAGCAAAAGTTTTTAAAAAGTTTCTGTAACCTAGGGACACATGAATACAAATGGGATCTGACTGCATTTACTAGCACTTGGAAGATTCCTAAAATAAAGTGTCCTGAGCAACAGGAAAAAAGAGAGAAGAACAGGAAAAAAGAGAGAAGAAGCTGTTTAATTACGGCTAAGAATACACAGAGGGCCACAGGCAAGCTCAACAAATGCTCCTGAAAGAGGACTCCAACTAAAAGTGCAATGCTGAGGGAGAATAAAGGGGCAGCAAGGGTTCTTTTTTTTCCCACTACTTTTAAGTTCCGTTAAGTTTCCTCACTCTCCCACAATGTCTACTCTGACCCCTAAGGAATTTCTGTCTCTGACAATCTAGTTTTGAAGTTCCTTTTCACATAGCCATTTCTTATTTTCACATGATAAATTCATAGCAATCTCCAACAACAGTACTTACTATACTATATGGTATCATATACCTCTTTCAGATTTTTAAACTACCAAAAATTAGAACCATGTCTATTTTTTTCCACAATTATAATCCTGACACTATGAAATCAGAAGCAGCAGCTCTGGACAGATGCAAAGCATGTTACAGGCTATGAAAATCTGGGCTCGTTAATCTCTCTAAGTTTCTTACCCACACAATGCAGAGAGCCCTACTTAATACGACTGTTTTATGAATTAAATGTGATTAGATCTGATGCATTCAGCATACTGCTTGGCACACAAAAACATGGGCCACTACTCCTTAAGGCCTATCAAAGTAAATATTTGCTGAATGAATACACTATTCACAAATTTAAAAATATATAATTTTTAATTATGCCAAAGCTCATATAATGCATATTTCCAAGCATACAATTCCCAAGTATATAATTCTATTTAGAGGCTTCAGTTTTACTGACATCCATAGCACTTGAGGAAAAAAAAAAAAAAAAAGACATTCTCTTAGAGTCACTGTGTAGCTCAACTACAAAGCAGAATGTTCAAATAGAATGACCTGTGCCTCACTTTCAGAAACAACTGGTTTATTAAGCTGAATCTGCTCCTGACCAGGGTTTTGGAGAGAATTCGGGGAAGGGTTATAAATTGAAGCAGTTACATTATATTTGGCTGACTGATAAAAGCTGTAGTATTCAAGTCTATTTTCCCCTGAGTTTTCTTGTGGTGTTAATTTATGCTTAAACTGAACAACTTTGTAGATGAGAAAAATGATTAAAACACAAGCTAAAATGAAAAAAGCTAGCAAAATGTCAAAAGCCTCATTCAACTTTTCAACTTCTTGTATACAAATCAGAGATGTTTTTCCTGACACAGAAGCTGTGTCTGTCGGTAGGGCACTGTGTTTTTCCAAGTTCAAGTTAACAGAGGATGTCAGCTGTATCTGAACAGGTAACCCTGCAGTAGTCTCTAATGGACCACCAAAGGTATTCTCTGGAAAAGATCTACTGGCAGGTGAAGTATGAATTTGCTCCCAGAAAGTAACGCTCTCAGTTTCAGCATTTTCCAAATGTTTCCCACTTGTGGTTACTTTATGCCAGGCCATCATTAACGCAGTCCTCTGGTGACGAGTGTGATGACACGCACAGCCTCAGCTCCGGGTACTGCTGTGGGAGATGCAGTGCAATCTGTAATGTCAGTCGGATTAACGGGACGCAGTGCTCTGCCACGCACGGATGGGAGATTCTGACTAGAGATGTTTAGAGCAATGGCTGAAGACGCTAGCCAGTCTCGAAGGCCCCAAAGGTTGCAGCCACATTCCCAAGGATTAGAATTTGCCTGAAGATGAGTCAATGAAGACAAGGGCTTAAGGACCCTTGGATGTAAGTCTGTAAGATCATTAAATGACAGATTAAGGATCTTCAGAGATGCTCCCATGTTGTCAAATTCATCATTATCAGCGCCAATTATTCCATTTCCATCTAACTAAAGGGACAGTAAATCCTTTTACAAACTGAATGTATCAGAATTGATTCTTTCTAAATCATTTTGATTTAGGATCAAATATTTAAGGTGATTAATTATACTAAATCCATTCCTAGTAATATTTCTAATTGTTGAATTTTTCAAGAGGAGAGAAACTAAGTCCTTCCAAAGCAAAGGACTGCAGTCCTTCAACACGGTAACAAGACCGTCTTCTCGGCTGCTCAAACACTTCTAAAGTACTTGATGACACTTTTGCTAAGTTATTTCTTTCCACAAGCAAACAAAGTTTCCAAGATGCTAAAGGCCTGAGTCTGGTATTCTCAAAGTACCTTTGACTGATCAATCAAGTACCCCAACAGCAACCTTCCCAACAAAGAGACTGAGGCCATTTCCCCGCAGATTTAAGCACTGAATAGAAACTAAATCACTGAATTCTTCCTCTTGCAACAAAACACACTTGATGTGGCAGTAAATATAAATGATAAAGATTTTTTTATTTATTTATTATTTTTAATTCATTGTATCACATTGTATTATGTGACACAGTTTCATGGGTACTGGGATTCTCCCCACCCCTCCCCAAACCCTCCCACCATGGTGGATTCCTCCACCTTGTTGCATAACCACAGTTCAAGTTCAGTTGAGATTCCCCCATTAATAATAAAGATTTAAAAGTCCCTTAAGTATTCCTGTATCTAAGCATTTCTATAAAATTACCAATTAGATTTTAAAAAAATTTATCAATTGAACAAAGGCTTTAGGATACTAATGTGCAATGTCAGAATTATGCAAATACAAAGCTACAAGAGAATGAAGCCCACTTAATTTGCTCTCAGTTATATATTATTTGCAATCAGATACAGAAAAATTATATCTTCAGGAAAGTTCTTAGGATTACTTGAAAGGCCTAAGTCTCAGCAGGTAACTTATCTAGCAGTGCACAGCTGGCAAACAGATGTACATCCATGTATGTCTTTAAGGATTAGTAATACAAGGAAACAAATAACAAGTAGAAACGGTCCTGAACAAGCAGGGAAACCATAATCCAAAACGGCCCTGTTCCTGATTTCTCTCCTCTTATCAGAATTGACTCTAAAAAGGGAATGAAAAACTTAAATGGTCAAGAAGTTCCTAAGATGAAATTTTTCTAATACTGAAATGTACTGTATTTTATTAGGATTAGCCTAATAACACATCATAAATCATACTACGATGAGATACGAAGAGAATATAAAAATAATGTTTGGCATATAGCCCAGCATTATCAATATCTCTGGTTACTAATCCAGTTATTGCCTGAAAAAAGGATAATTCAAGCTTAATAAACTGCAAATGTTTGCTAAGTTAATTAAAAATATTCACTGTAACAAAGGTGATAAATGATGTAGGAATATAGTCTTTGTATATAAGTCCCTTTATCGATTTTGAATTTAACATCAACTAGCATAATGAAAAATACACATTCATGACAGAACACTTAAGTTAAATAAATTTAAATAAATAATCTTACCAAGAAGAGGAAATTCACATCATTAGCATTCAGTTACCAAGGAAAGGTTTTCTTTCGCAGCCTGAAGAACGACATTTCTGAACGCCGTTGCTCTGAGGCTCTGCTCCTGACCTCCACTTTTGTTTTTTTAAAGTCAGTTTTCTCAGGAAACACCACTCTTCACACTGGTTCCTCTACAGTCAGTGTGTGAAACAGAGGTTGCCATGGATACAGGAAACTGAGTGGCAGGAAGTAATTTTATCTGTATTTCCAATGTATTGTTCAAAGGAAATCTTGGGAATTTATCTTTTCAGAACGCAGTTTTCCTGATGCAGACCTCTAAACATCATATGTAATCTTTAAAAAAGTACCTAAATTTCTAGATATTTCCCTTATCTGTAACTCCTTTCAAATAGATCGATCTCTTTTTTTAAAAATTACAGATATGAGAGGCAAAGACACATTTTGAGGGTAAGACTTATCTAATGAAGAGACATGATTGCAAAGAAGCCCTAAATGAAACGGAGCAAACACTTAGCAGCACCTTCAAGCACAACAACATCCATCACAGATGACGCAGAGGGAAAGTGCATCGCCACAGGAAAACTGCTCCAATTAATTTGTAGGGCAATATCCCCATTGAGCCACTGGTGCTAAAGACCATCCAATAGATCGTATCAAACCACTACAAAAAGAGCCAGAGTTCCACACAACGTATCAACTGTGATAATCAAACTTCTCACTTGTGTGAAAAGTAATTCTATGACACACCTATTTTTCAAACTACAATGAGTAACAGGTTCCTGCCACCCAGCCTGCTAACCCTACCATCTACACTGCTTCCAACTGCTGTGGTCTCTCACGCTTACGCTCTGCCCCATCGTGCTGGAAGGCAGACAGCTGATGGCCATCTATCAGTGTATAGATCATGTTAGTGTCTACTCTCACACAGGCATCAAGCGATTCAAACAAATTTCACATACAGTACCGCACCAGTTCCCTGAAGTGTTTGCTAACAAATTAAACTTGACAAAAGAAAACTTATATGTGGGACCACATGCCTTTAAAAAGTGATTTCAAAATTTTTTTCTAAAACAACTCTCTAATAAAGAAAATGCTACAGAGTGGGAAATAGGTTCTTGAAATGTGAGTTCTTTTAGAGGTATTTTAGGGGACATCACTGTGCCATAAGAGGTTAAGCCAATGCCTGTGAGACCAGCAAGGCATATCAAAATGCCTGCTTGAGTTCTAGCTATCTGTTTACTTGCAATCCAGCTCTCTACTAGAGATTGGGCAACAGCTGGCTTAAGTACTTATGGTCCCATGCTCAAAACAAGGGAAAGCATGAGCATCCAAATAGAAAAACACATACACTATCAATAAAACAAGAGAAATGTGAGCTGCCTAGAGAGCCTGAATTACAACCCCTTTTCAGGAACCAAATTAACAATCACAATCTTTCTTTAAGCTTCATTGTAGATTCTTGGTAACATTTTGAATGAAGGAAAGGAGGCTGATCACAGATTTTTTTTTTTTTAAAGATTTATTTATTTTTATTGGAAAGCAGATATACAAAAAGGAGGAGAAACAGAGAGGAAGATCTTTCATCCAATGATTCACTCCCTCAGTGACCACAGTGGCTGGAGCTGAGCTGAAGCCAAGAGCCCGGAACCTCTTCTGGATCTCCCACACGGGTGAAGGGTCCCAGGTCTAGGGTCATCCCAGACCACCACCCCCAGGCAACAAGCAGGAAGCTGGTTGGGAACCTGGGCTCCCAGGATTTCAACCGGTGCCTTTATGGGATCCCAGCATGTGGTAGGTCAGGACCTCAGCCACTTGTGATGCCCAAACTGCCCCAGCGGTGGCCAGGGGGCGTTCCCACACACAGGACTTCATTCTTCTGAATACTTCCTTGCTTTCTGGCCTTCGCAGGTTAACCTTGTGTTCTCCATTTCACACCTAGAAAGTACTCTCGTTTCTTTTTGTGCAAAGTCATTTCCAGACTTGACAGAGAGGGGAAAAAATTTTTTCGAAAACAACAAAATGTTTAACTGACTGACAACTGAAACTGACTGTCATGCACACGGGAGTGCTCATACGCACTGTTAAATAGCAGCATTGCCACTGAAGGATTACTGAGTAGTGATTTTCCAATGACTACTTTTAACCTCCATGCATCTGAGAACCTAGCCTTTGCTAATCACCATTATGGTTTCATTACTTCTAAACTGAAAAATCTCAATATAAAACCAAAGGCAAACGGGAACAACATCCCAGTAAAATGACAACAGAAGACTAAACCAATGAACAACCCATTCCTAAAATGACAGGACCAAAGTACCACCCATACATATTAAACTCTGAATGTAAATGGCTTAAGCTCAATCAAACATCATAGATTAATAGACTGGATTAAAAAACAAAACCCATCTGTTTATTGTCTGGAGGAGACACACTTCAACAAAGATCAGTGGAAACTATATCACATGTTGTTTTGTTGTTTTCTGTTGGTTTCACCTCTTCAAACACTCTCTTCTGATTAAATCATTCAATGACTCGTAGATCATACAGCAGCATCATTTTCTTCAAAAAGGATCTTGATTTTCATTTCTTCAGTGACACATCAGTCATTTAATAGCATGTTATTTAACTTCGTGGTGTTGTTAATTTCTTTTTTCTCCTGTTGTTGATTTTGTTTTGTGGCTTTTCATTTAAGGGGATGTATAGTAACTATGTAATGGGGACCACCAAATCCAGATGTGAGGTAACAATGCAGTATGCATCTCTACTTCCAGATCAAAGTTGGACTCCCAATAAAACTGTTAACTATCTTGACAATAGGATGCTGGACTCTCTGCCATTGTCCATGCCCACACTGATGAACATATGACTGTGTATGAAGAACTATACTATAGTAATGATATAGGGGAACTCAGTGAAGGGGAGGGAGTTGAGAGGGGTTAAGGGAAATCCCAAGGCTTAGGGAACTATATCATTAAATGATAATAAAACGAAGTAAAATGTGTTTAAAAATGCCATCATTGTTTAGGAGTTCATAAATGGAGCGGACTTTGAGAAGACTGTACATGGCACATACACAGAAATGTGTCAATCAGCCATGCAGCGGGGGGACCCTCACTTGTGCACACAGACACCAGGTTCAAGAAAACTGTTCCAAAGAAAAAGGAATGTCCCATATTACATCTGATTGTGGCTGTTCAGAAAACATAACAAGGATAGAGAATTACGATACAAGTTCTGAAAGTAGGTAATATACAAGTTATATATAAGTGGATTCTTGCATCACTTTCTAAAATGCACAAACTGAATATGGATGAGGCCTAGTAATTGTCAAATAAAGTTACAAACTAAGTACAAAAAAAAGTTTGTAATGCCAAATTCCAAAAAGATGGAATTAAAACATTGTTATTCTTTAAATGTCTAAAACCAAACATTCTGTACCTGTTCTTTGGAAGTAAGAACTTAAGCATACAATAATGAGACTTCATTTACAAAAGAAAAAAATAATCTGGCAAACATTCTTAGAGTTAATTCAAAATTCAAAACTTTATTTTTATGTAATAAATTATTATTTAACAATACTATTTATTATTTAATTTTTGAAATGTTGATTTTGAAATATTTACTATGTGTATATAAAAAGAACATTAAAATAAGTGTAAAAAATCCAGTGATTATAAAAGTCACAAGGATAGGGCCTGGCGGCGAGGCCTAGCAGCTAAAGTCCTCGCCTTGAACACCCCGGGATCCCATATGGGCACCAGTTCTAATCCCAGCAGCTCCACTTCCCATCCAGCTCCCTGCTTGTGGCCTGGGAAGGCAGTCAAGGACGGCCCAAGGCCTTGGGACCCTGCACCCATGTGGGAGACCCGGAAGAGGTTCCTGGTTCCCGGCTTCGGATCAGCGCAGCACCAGTCCGTTGCGGCTCACTTGGGGAGTGAAGCATCGGACGGAGGATCTTCCTCTCTGTCTCTCCTCCTTTCTGTATATCTGACTTTGTAATAAAAATAAATAAATCTTTAAAAAAAGTCACAAGGATATAAAATGAAAAATTAATAAATCAAATTAAGCTGGTGCCCACAACACTAAAGAGTGAATATATACCTTTCCAAATCTAGACTAACTCCTGTCACAACATTATCTGCTAATATCAACACCCATGTATTTAAAAGCAACGCTACCCAGCAGTACACACAAGCTATCACCAAAAATAGTGTTAATCACAATGCTTTTTTTTTTTTTAAATTTCCATGCTGCTTTAAAGTAACAAACAGAACAAAACAGAAGCCCTCACCTGTTATCAGATGGCAGGAGAGACAGCAGAGCCAGAGCTGAAAGCTTCCTCCTCTCAGGCTGTGTGATGTTGTCCATCCGATCCACCCACATCTCAATCATGTTTCCCAAGAGCTGATCCATCTGCAAAACAGATGGGGCAACAACCCAAAATATTTGAATCATTATCAATGATAAGCACTGTTAAAAACTAGATTTTCGGGCCCGGCGGCGTGGCCTAGCGGCTAAAGTCCTCGCCTTGAACGCCCCGGGATCCCATATGGGTGTAGGTTCTAATCCCAGCAGCTCCACTTCCCATCCAGCTTCCTGCTTGTGGCCTGGGAAAGTAGTCGAGGACAGCCCAAAGCTTTGGGACCCTCAACCGCGTGGGAGACCCGGAAGAGGTTCCTGGTTCCCGGCATCGGATCGGCACAGCACCGGCCCGTTGCGGCTCACTTGGGGAGTGAATCATCAGATGGAACATCTTCCTCTCTGTCTCTCCTCCTCTCCCTGTATATCTGACTTTGCAATAAAAATAAATCTTAAAAAAAAATCAATATGCTAATGAAATTCTCTCCTATCAAACAAGCCAGGGATCCTTTATAAGATTAGTCTAATGTTAGAGAAACTGCATATATTCTAAAATGTATACTTTCTTACACTCAATTTCCTTAAGTTATCTATTTCTTTCAATCACATATCTGAAGATTTCACAATTTTCTTATTCCAGAAATATTAAATATATTTCATGTACTTCATCTTACAAATGTCAATAAACTGAAACAATCTTATTTGATCATAGAAATAGTCTTAAGTTACCAACTCACTTAAGAATGTTTAGAACTTATCCATTATTTCAGCATCTACTAAACCTTCTCTGAAAATTTTGCACAATTATTAGGAAAAATCTCTCAATCTATGGCATTAACATAAGTTCATTAAAAGAATACAACAAAACAGGTACAAGATTAGAAATACCTCTATATCAAATTATGTATCATTAACAAGAAACAGCAAGCATAAATTATATTGTATTGATGGCTATGTAGAATAAAATTACCTATTCTGGGCGAGAGTAAGCTCTGAGAGTTTCATTTGCTTTTTACACATTTTCTTTTCATTCTTCTAATCCACATTACGAGCATAACAAATTATTAAAGACCAAAGTAACATTTTAAACATTACAAAAAAATTTTGCAAGGATTCATTACTTCACCTATATTTGGGTAAAGAACTCCTCAAAATTAGCTGATTCTTACCTCCTGATTAAATTTTTGTGCCATCTCATTGAGCAGTGAAGAAAAGAAACCAGTATTTTGTAGCAGGACTCGACCCATAACACCAAGATAAGTGGACATCACTACAGGATACCTCTAAGCAATCAACACATAGCAACTGTTACATGATGTTACAGTACAGATTATAAAACAATTATAAACAATCATCAATACAGCAACAATCACCAAAGTTATTACAATATTTTCCTTCAAATTGCTCCCCATCAGAATGAACAGGCACCAACTGCCCAAATCCTAATTAGTTAACCAAGTATGTATTACAATCAGATTATATGTACTAAATACATAGACCTGAGTTACATTTGCATCATATATACATATAATAAAGACATACTTACCAATAGACTAAATTATTTTAAATATTCCTAACATATAGGAATACATTCATTTAGAAATGAAATTAGAAAGAGCAGTGGTTTCACACATTCACTCTGTAACACTATGAGAGGTGTTCAGAAGTCTGTAGATACTGCTTATTATGGGGAAAAAAAACTTTCTATGAACATTTTAAAGTACCTTCAATACTAGCACTAATTTTCCCCCTGCTAGTCACAATAGTTAAGCACTGAAATTAAGCCGTAAGCCATTGCTCCACCTCAGATCACTGTGAGTGGGTACACACTCCACACGTGGTAAAGATAAAATGTCAAAGAAAGTCAACAATGTCCTGTGTGGAGAAAGAAAAGGCAAAGGTGTGTAACTCTCCTGGAAATCTACTTAATTTTGAAATTATAAGACCCCCTTTACTTTTACACTTTATAATTTTTTAAAAAAATTATCAAATGGCTTGTTGAATCATAATAATTAAAGTGAGAACTCTGGAGTCCAACGCTATATTATTTAAGAGAACTCTTACCTCCCCTTCTAGAATACCCCTGAAAACGCAGGGTAAAATTGGCTGAAACATTTGCGGGCCTAACACTGGGTTCACTTTAAGAGCATTTTCCACAACCTAAAAATCAGAAAGACAAAGTGGTAACGTTCAATACTACCAAGTCAGCTTCATGGAAATCACAGGCAAACAAAATGTACTAAATAACAGACCTGAGAATACCTCTCAAACCTGAGAATACGAGGAGGCTCTTAAAAAGCTGAGAAATGTAGATTAACTTCTAATTTCATTGTCCATGATGTTTTTTGAACCCCATACATACACAATGCAGTATTCAGGCACTACACATAGTTTACAAGACAAAACACTAAAAAAACTGCACTCTGATAGAAAGTGTAGAGTTTAGACATAGCTATAATCACATTGTGACAACTTAAGGTATCACACTGTTAATATAAGAATTGCATTAAACAACTAACTTGAACTTTAAGTAACTATTAGAGAATGTTGCAATTGTAAAAAAAGCAAAAGGTATTTTAAAATTATTTACTTTTAATAATAAAAAAGAAAGCTGTGGACATCTCTCATTGCCCTCCAACAAATCTACACTTAATCTCATTATGAAACCGGAGAAAAGGACTTTCGTATATATATGGCATATTTACGTATAAATCATTCTATTTTAGTTATATGGATTATTTGTTGCATTGACACACGTGAAAGCTTGTATTAGAAAAAAATATATACTTCCATTTTTATTTGAAAGACAAGCGAGACAAAAGACAGAAAACAGTAAAGAATGCCCCATCTCTCTGGTTACCTCTAGCAATGCCCGCAAGAGCCAAAGCTAAGCCACACCTGAGCCAGAATCCCGGATCTCAACTCAGGTTTCCCACACAGGCAGGAGTTCCCAAGCAGTTGAGCTATCAATGTCTGCCTACAGGGTCTGCGGAAGGCTGGTACTGAAGGGAAGGCATACGCAAACCCAGGCACCGATTCAGCATTCAACACCTGCCCAGAAATTACTCTTACATGATGAGATGTTTCCTTCTGTAGAACATAAGCAAGCACAAAATTTCTACAAAGGCTAAGTTTTTGTTTTTGTTCGACTTTTTAGGGAGAAAGAGTGGCAGAACATCTGCTTGAGGCTTCCAGCCCAAGAACTTGTGTGTGTGTGTGGGGGGGGGACCCCAGCCAATGCAGCTGTGGACACGTCCCGCCCCCGTGCAGGTCCGGCTTCTCTGATGACTTGCACACCTGTGTCCCGATCTACTACTGGGCTTCTGAGTGACACTGGCCTTTACTAGGCACCACTACTCCATGCAGAGAGGATTTCAGCATTTCCAGTTTCTGCTCGTTATGTGCAAACAAGACATTCTGAAGACCATGGGCGATCAGAAACATCCCCATGCATTTTGAAACCTCTTCAAGCTAAGAAATAACTACTTTGCAAATAACTACGAGGTACACAAATAAAAACATTCAATTTTGAGTGAGAAATGAAATAAACATCCAAAGGCAATATTAAGAAATATTAAAATTTTGCTGTAGGGACCAGATTTCACCTACAGACTAAAATCAATGAAATTGTAAAAAAGCAGAATTAAACATGAATTCAATAAAACTTGTTTTTTAAAAATATATCTGTGAGGAAAGATAAACATGGAAGATTTGTCAGTGCAGATGTCATCAGTGTCCGGGTCTCCCACGAGCGTGCAGGGTCCCAAGGCGCTGGGCCAATCTCTTCTGCTTTCCCAGGCCATACGCAGGGAGCTGGGAGGGAAGTGGAAGAGCCGGGACATGAAGCTCTCAAAAGGGATCCAGGCATTTGCAAGGTGGGGATTTAGCCACTGGGCCATGGCTCCCGGCCCTCAAGCAGAATCTTAATCACTGTACCACATACATCAACAGCTATTTTTTAAAAATCATAAGAACTGTACAAATCTCCAAGTTCTAAACTAATACAGATGCAGCGCATCCTCAAAGATCTAGGCCCCTCTGTGCCTTACCGCGAGACAGCTTTCTTCTCCCATTCCTGTCTTTGTTCCATTCCTTAATCAAAAGTCTTACATAATGCTTCTTGCTTAGTTATTGCAATCACTCTAAAGCTGTATATACGGATAGTACTCCAACGTACGGTTAAATATGTTTGGCACCTCCAAACATCAGTTGCCAATCACTTTTTATTAGCATTTGCTATTTCTTATAAACACAACTTTAGCACCTTAACTTTCACTCATTTGACTTCTGAATACACTTGCAACACAATGTGTTTCTAAAATCCCTCTGGAAAACACAGACTTATCTGCACTTAGCAATTAACTTTCGCACCTGAGGTTTTTACTGCACCCGAGTAGGCTAAAAGCCTGAATCCTTGTCAGAATGTATCTGTGTTCATGTCATTGTTCCAGCACTAACTAGCCAGGTGATCTCGGAAAAGTGACTTATCTCCCATGATGTGATTTCTCACATGCTCGAAAGAGGGCAAATGCTCCCAGTATCATGTTTATGTCAGAATTAAATAAATGTTTTGTATTTAGAAACAGACACAGAAAATGAAAATATTACCATCTATCTTTTAAGATTTACTTATTAGAAAGACATTATGTCCACACACTGGCTCACTTCCCAAATGCCCACAACAGCCAGGAGCAGGCCAGGCTAGAGCTGAGCGGGAGCCAGGAACTCCATCCAGGCCTCCCACTTGGGAGACAGGAACTCAGTATGTCAGCCATCATCTACTGCGTCCCAAGCACATTACCAGGGAGCTAAGATCAGAAACTAGAAGAGCCAGAACTCAGAGCGGAACATGGGCTTCCCAGATGGTGACTTACTCAACAAGCCCCAACACCAGCCCCTGTTATTACTGTCTGTCTCTGAGTCTCTATTTCCTTCTCTTTCAGGGGAGACGTTTAAATGTAAGCAATAAACTCTTTTCTTCAACACTTAGAACACATGGCTCATACACAAACAGGATTTTAGTTATTGCACAGTTACACATTATTAAAAATCACTTGGTGTAACTTCTTACATATTAAATGACGAAACTGGGCATGACAGGGTACTCCCAAGAATTGTGCATGAGGAAGGGCATTTGGCACAGCAGTTGGGTTGTCCCGTGGGGTGCCCTCACCCCATATCAAAGTGCCTGAGTTCAAGTGCAGCCTCCGTGCCATTTCCAGGTTCCTGCTGACATACATCCTAGCAGGCAGGTGGTTATAACTCAAGAACTTGAATAGCTGTCACCCACACAGAACAGCCAAACTGAGTCCCTCGCTCCTGGTTCAAGCCCAGCCCAGGCTGTTGAGGACATTTGGAAATGAACGAGTAGATGGAGATTCTCTCTCTCTCTCTCTCTCTCATTCTCTCTCTCTGTCTCACTGCCTTTGGTAAATTTTTTAAATGAATTTAAAGCATTTTTTTGTAAAGAATAGTGCAAGTAGCAGAGCCAGGCGCTGGCCCATTAGTGTGTCTGCGGGGCACTGCACTGCAGCATAAGCAGTAGGGCTGGGAATGGGTGCGTGTTTAGCCGTGCAGACACCTGTGCTCCACACCAACCACCGATGCAGGGATCACAACGGTGAAGTTCCCACCACATGCATCAAGCGCAGAGACGGCGTGCTCGGCTCCTGACCAACCCAGCTCTGCACACTGGGGCGTCTGGGGCCAGAGCCAGCAGACAGGAGCTGTATCATGCCTCTCTTACCTGTCTCAAATAAGTCACTTTAAAAAAATTTAGGATGCCTTGCCTATATGAACAGCTGATATGTAAATATTCACAGAAACAAGGCACAGATTTACTGAACTTTACATAACAGAAACATTTATAGCAGCATAGGAGAGAAATTCTAAAAACACACACACAGAGAAAAAAATCCACAAAGACAATGACATAGAAATTTCCTCTCGTTTCGATCACTCACACACTGCCAGTCACTTTTCCCAGAATAGTCAGAACTACGTCCAGAGGGGCAATGCCTTGTTATCTTCTCCGCCTCCAAAGAACAAAGCAAAAGATGAAGCTGCGATAGTGTGAGACATCAGCTCCTCAACACACACACACACTGCCAAATGCCACTTTGATACAGGCATAAATGTAATTTTTTTAAATGACAAAAGCATTTTAGTAAAGACATGACTACTGTTACTTGTAAGCTTTGAAGCTTGGAAAATACTTAGAAATCAGTAGGCGTGGGTACTGACAGAGAAGTGGCAGTAGCACCAGGCCTGAACACCCAGGGTCTCGGCGTGCCCCACAGTTGCCTGATTCAGCCCCCTCACAGTTCATATGCTTCTTTCGTATTCTCATCCTCCTGCAAATTCCTAAGAGAAACTAAGCAGCCTACGAAATCCAATGGTAATACTTGTTATATTCTCGCTCTATTTAACGGCTTTTTGAATTAGCATATTATTTTGGTTTAAATTTCTCTTGTGAATCAAATTCAAAATAACTCAAACTAGAATGCTAAAAAAAATGTGTGCTAAATACCCTTTCTCAGAAAATGAAAATTAACCAAAACTATTCTTATTTCAACTCCAGAAATAAGTACCTTTCTAAATTATAAGCACACTCCTAAAAATTCTACTTTAATATACTGTTGCTACATTAATAGGACATAATTCATCTAAGACACTGAGATGAATAATGCTCATTTCTCCAACTCCACAAAAAAGAGCTGAAAGACTGATCGATCGATTGATTCATCTGTTGGTTCACTCCCCAAATGCCTGTCATACCAAGGACGGGGCCAGGCTGAAGCCAGGAGCCTAGGGCCGAATCCCAGTCTTTCCCCTGGGTGACGCAGACCCAAACCCCCGAGTCCCCTGCTGCTTCCCGGATGCACCAGCAGGAAGCTGGAAGCCAAGAGGCAAAGCTGTTGAAGTTACAGTGTTTCACGCTACTGGCCTGATTCTCCTTCCCAGGGTTACCAGAAGTAGCAAGTAAAAACACTGCATTTCATGTGAGAAACCTAACCTCTTCTCAACATTCTTCAAGACTCAGCGTACATCTCAACTCCCTTTTCTAAAAAGAAACAAATAAATGAATGAAAAAGTGTTCTTCCGAATGCTGGGTTACATGCCCACTTCCACACTGCCAGAGGCAGCGTAAGCAGAGTTGACAGCGGCTCCCATGTGAGGTGGTCATAAAAATCATCCTTGCAACATTTTTATAGACTATGCCCTACTTAGGTTTAGAAAAAACTAACCAGGAAGTTTTGAGATGCTACTAGGCCAAGCCCACTGTTTATGCCACACTAGCTAGGTTTGTTACACACTTCCTCCTTCCAAGAGACAGAATTACTCTGGAGTAGAAGAATGTGGTTTTCCTATCACCTATACCCAGTAGAAGAAAGCACTGAATCTCAATAGAGCAGAAAGCAAACTAGACCCATGAACTAAATCTGACTCACTGTATGGTATCAAAAATCAAGTACTATGAAGACACAGCCACATTCGTTCACTTACAGATCAATGACAACTGCATGCACACTGTTAACAGTAGGTTTTAAGGGTTAAGACAAACACGCGATGCCCCAGAGTCCCAAATATTTGTTAGCTGGTCCTTAACAGGAAAGCTTTCCTGACCCTGACTCACAGGATGCATGGCTGATGATCAGTAAATGTTAATCTGAAGGTAACCAATGTAAAAGTCCATTAACCACATATTATTTACATGGACTTCTAGAGCTTTACATCTGCATGTGTGCACAGAATGTCTGTGAAAAACAAAACATTAAATATTTTAACATAAAAAATTAGTTCTTCCACACATAGCGATTGTCACAGTGCGTAGTATGAAAAAAGGCTGTTATTGTACCAACTTTTACCTACACAGTCTTCAAACTACACTTGAGTCTGCTGCTACAAATATTACCTAGCCCACTGGCTTTTCTGATGCACCTGTACCTCTGAGAGCAACTACCTCCCTGGTACAAAGGTAGTACTACGATCTATCACAATGCGACAGTTTTCACATCATAAATGCTACTGCAATATGGTAACATTTGCCTGGCCAGAATTTAGCTCTTATACGTGACACAGAATATAACTGAGAAATCAGAAACAAATTAAAAAATTAGGAATATCTTTGCAGATACTTATTTTATGTTATGGAAGAGGTGGTGTCTAAAATGTCAGTGAAGAACTCTATCCTGTATGGATTATCAGACGAATCTTCACAGGATAAACATAACAAACAATTTAGAGTCTATTAACTCTTAGTTATCCACAACCGCAACAAACTTCATGTCTTAACCTAAATAATCAACTCAAAATGAAACTACCATATTATTAAGTGAAAAAATGTGTCCCAAAGCAGGGTACCAACTGAAGAGTCAGGGAGGATCAAATGTTAGCAGTCTTTAGACAATTTATTCTGAAAAATTTTAAATTCTTGCTATACAAAGTAAGGTTTCAAAACAGGCAGGCATCCCAATCAGCTTAATCATGACAGAAACTGGAACTACACTTTAACCTGTGTGTATATTTCACTTCACAGTCCTGGTCCAGAAGTACTAACTGAATTACTATTATAAAAAAAAAAAAAAATCCCACAGAGAATTATATCCACTCTTCTTACGGACAGTCACACACCAGTAAAATGTCAAGTTTCACAAAAAGTAAATAAGATACTCACAAACATATCCAGTTATAAAGATGACCGTACCTTGAGCACTTGAACTTGACCTTCTGTAGTGATTTCCTTTAACAAGTCACAGAAGGATTGACACAGACCTACTGCATATGTCTGAAATTCAAGAAAAATCAGTACATACATAAGAATGTAACTGCAGTATCGAGAAGACACAAAATTCAACTTAGGGCTCCACGTAATCTACATGAGAACAACACACTGGAGGGCTAAGGGCAACCGGTTTCAATTACAATTTTTTGTGTGTGTGGTAAGAGGAAAGCATTCATTTCAAGAAGAAGCCAATTTTGATGGGAAAGAGCAGTCTCTTGATCCAACATGTGCTCTTGCTGCCCCATAAGCAACTGGAGGGATTTTAATAAGGAAAGGGCAGCTTCAGAAAAACCTTTACCTTAGGAAAAGTTAGGTACAACAGCAGAGTATGAGAAACAGAGATCACTGATCTGAGACTGATCTGATAGGACTATGATGATGCACTTATCTATGTAGTACATTATCTACATTAAATTACAATGGAACCGCATGCATCACAGTCACTCAATGCTGCTTCACCATCCTTAACACAACAAATGTTAAAAAGGCATTTGTAATTTCAAATTAGCAACAGTGTAAATGATAACTACACAATTTCTTAGAAACACAAAAATGACTTCAACATACCTGCAAAAATTCTGTTGATGATAAAAAGATATAACCATTGATGATCTTAAAGCAGGTTCTGAGATTTTCTGAACTTAGTTCTGTCAAATCAACAAATTCCCCAAGGGAAGCAAATTAATCTGCTGTTTAAAAATTAATCCAAAGAAGCCCATTTTTACTTAATACTGATCTTTTTTTATTTAATACATATATTCTTCACAAATCTTCTCTCACACTATTCAGACTATCAGGATCTACAGATGCCCATCTAAAAACTACATCAACCCACAGTAAGACTATCTCACTTTTCACAAGTTAAAACAACTCAGAAAAAAAAAGTCAAGTTTCTCTGATTTCCCTTAAAAAGAAACAAACTCAACCATTCATTTTAAACTAAAGGTTTAGTGCTATCATGGGAACCATGCCACTGGATCATTTTATTGCATGTGCGTTCCTGCTGAAGGACTGGATATGCTACCTTACTTACCAGAAAATTCTATCATGCTTTGATACTATCAATATTTAGGCTTTGTTCAAGTCTGCCTCCCTATAAAACCTCACATAAACAGAATATAATAATATGCAGACTGTATACACATAACTATGTAAATCAAGATATAATCTACATCTAAATCCTATGTTTTACTGAAAATATTTTAGAAATTTATTCAGTCATAATAAAACACATTTTTAAAAAAAAAAAAACTTTATTTTTGGAAAAATACTGCCTCAACCAGTGAGTTATAATTTAACTCATATCATGACAAAAGTGAAAAGACCTTCTACTATTTGTACAAAAGAATAACAATGTTTTATTAGCTCAAATCCTATACTTGAATATTTGATCACTAGTTTAAAAACATTAACACGGGGAAAAAACAGGGGATGTCCAGGTTACTACTATGCCAATAAAATATTAAGTAAATCCATAATCATGCAACTATTCTTTTACAATACAAGATAAAAATCTCACGATAAAGGAGGCCTTTATAAGTGCAGAAAATTGTTCTGATGGGGGGAAAAAATCAAAGTATTTCTTTCTCATCAAGGAGAAAGTCTAGATAATCAAGACTTGTGCATACTGCTTACAGGACAATACTGAAGGGCAAATGTTTGGCAACAACCGTGACACTTAAATGAGAACTGAGAATGGCTTCAGGCCACACGTGTCAGGACATGCAACCTCCAAATCACTGAAAACTAAAACCTGATCAACATCTATGTTGGAATACACAGCATTTACGAAGGCCTGACGTCATAAATCATAGAGCCTATCTTTTCTTACACATTTTAAAAATGTGTTCCTGACTCAATCCATACAAATAACCAGGACAATCCTGCCATTTTATTCTGCTCTCCATGCCTCCATTACTCCCAGAACAACTTTTATTAGGTGTTCTTCACATGTTACTGTTAACAAATACTGGATATTCATATTAAAATATCTCTAAAATGAATTAATTATCTATCTTAAGTACTAGGCATTTTTCATTACATCTATGAGTTCCTATTAAGAATCTAAGGAAAATTATTATATAGACCTAATACAGGAACTACATATTTATTTCAATAAAGAAAGAGGTTTACATTTATTTTCAGAAAATTTGCAGTTTAGGTCCATGATACTTAGGCACAATGTTGCCCTCTTTAGGACATCTGGCAAGGTCTGAAAACAGCTCTGTTTGTTACAACTATGATAACAGGCAGTACTAGGCAAACTACTGAGCACCCTACAACACAGACTCCTTAGCTCAGAAAGCCAAAGGAGCCAAGCCTGAAAAACCCTGATTCAGAAGCTTGGGCTTTTCTTTTCATGTTGTTCAACAGTTCTAAAATAAAACTGTAATCCATCAAGTATTGAGTTATGCTCTTATAACTGCCTATTCTTTTTTTTAAAAAAGATTTTTTATTATTATTGGAAAGCCGATATACAGAGACGAGGAGAGACAGAGAGGAAGATCTTCCATGCGATGTTTCACTCCCCAAGTGAGCCGCAACGGGCCGGTGCTGATGCGCACCGATCCGAAGCCGGGAACCAGGAACCTCTTCCAGGTCTCCCACGTGGGTGCAGGGTCCCAAAGCTTTGGGCCGTTCTTGACTGCTTTCCCAGGCCACAAGCAGGGAGCTGGATGGGAAGTGGAGCTGCTGGGATTAGAACCGGCGCCCATATGGGATCCCGGGGCGTTCAAGGCGAGGACTTTAGCCACTAGGCCACAGTGTCGGGCCCATAACTGCCTATTCTTATACAATTTTTAATATTTATTTATTTTCATTTTACTTGAGAGGCAGAAATAGAAACAGACCAAAAGAGATCTTCTATCCATGGCTTCGCTCCTATTTGACCACTGTGGCTGGGCCAGGCCAAAACTAGGAAGCTAAGATTCTACCTGGTCTCCAACACGGGTGGCAAAGAGCCAGTGACTCGAGCCACCTCATGCTCTTTCCCACAGTACACCGTAGCAGGAAGCTGCATCAGCAGTGGAGCTGCAGATCCCAACCAGGCTCTCCAATGGCCCTCAAAGGCGGTACAAGCAGTGTCCATCACTACACCAAAAATCTGCCTCAGCTTTATCTTTAGAAAAACGATTCTCTTTTTTCTTTTTTTTTTTTTGGTTTCCAATTCCAATAAAATGCAAAGCCTACAATGCCTAAGATAGCCTATATTATCATGAAGCTAAGCAAACCAAACTTCCTTCCAAATTAGGAAGTTACTAAAGAGAATGTTTACCATTCAACAGACATTAATTTGGCCCTCATAATAATAAATAAGAGCCAGCGAAATATTTAAATAATGAAAATACAAAGTAAGTTAATACTGTAAGTTAGATTTAAACAAAAAAACAGGTCATTAAACTAATTAACAAAACTTTCAGTTATGGCCTTTGGTTCTACTTAAAATTTCACACAATCTACTCAAATTTTTTTAAAAAGGATATAAAGCATTACTTAACCCTGAATTTATTCATACTTAATTAACATATTTTATCATTAACTTCTACATCTTAACAGTATAAAGGATGCTGATGCTATGGATTTCAAATTAAAGATTAAAGTGTGAAACTTTTTGCCAGAAGCTTTATTACTGCTTAGAAATAAATAATACCAATAATCTGTATTAAATTGGTTAAAAAAATCAGTGCTCTAATAAGAATGTTCTGATAGAAAAACTGAGTGTTTATTTAATCTACATTCATAAAGAAACTTTTAAAATTGCTTTGTTATCTTCTTAGATCTTAATTGGATTTGTAATTCTAGAGTTATTCAGCACTTCACTCCCTAATGAAAACATTGTTTGCAAAAATAAATTTTGAAATGTATCTGAAAGAATGGGCTTTGCCAAAAAAGTGCTTAGCAAGCTACTTGTCAAGCACTAACAATTAGCTGTGCAATACTCAAGCAAATGCTTATAAAAAAAAAAAAGGAGGGAGGGAGGGAAGGAGAGAGGGAGGGAGGGAAGGAGAGAGGGAGGGAGGGAGGGAGGAAGGAAGGAAAAGGAAGGAAGCAAGAAAACAAGAAAGCAAGCAAGCAAGAAAGGCAATGCTGGGGCCTGGGAAAGCAGCAGAAGATAGTCCAAGTAACGGGACCCCTGCCACCCACGTGGGAGACCCAGAAGGAGTTCCAGGTTCCTGGCTTCAGCCCCAGCAATTGCGGCCATCTGGGGAGTGAACTAGCGGACAGAAGATCTCTCCCTGTCTGCCTGCCTGTCTCTCCCTCTTTCTTGTTGCCACGCCACCTTTCAAATGAAGAAACATTTCAAAGGAAGGTAGTGCTGATGCCAAGCTATATCAAACATGCAGATGTAAGTTATAAGCAGAACTTCATATCACTGATAACACATACATCACAATGCACACAACAGACTACATATAACTGTTTAAACAGATAAAAATAGGAAATAAATAGTTCAATAGTCTATTTCATATTTATTGATACATTTCATAAAAGACAAAATTTATAAAATCTTTATATTCTGTTGATGGTTGGATAAATCTATGTTTTAAAGTAGCACTAATGCAATAACAGTAGTAGCTGTACCAGTAAGTGAATTATGCATCAACTACAAAGGGTTCTATGGTAAAACTATACAAGGACACTTACTAAAAGCAACAGTAAAAAACAGCACCAAACAGTCACAGTAAGCTTGGAGTTGATACATAATTCTTAATAACTAATAAAGACTGCTACATACTGAGAATATTTGGCATGTAGTAAGCCCTATTTGTTTTGCTGTTACATTTAATGATACTGATCCCCTCATTCATTACTCGAAGGGAACTGTAAATTGTAGAGGCCCCACATGCTAAATAATATGTGAGTAAAAAGGGAATGTGTGATCACTACGGAAAGTCACCCAGAGGTGACAGCTGCAGAATCCTGTTCACAACAAAATTTAGGTCTGGTTGAAGTTTCCATTCTTAGGTGAAACAGAAAGAAACATGTGGGTTACCAGAATGGCACTGAGTATAAGTTTCAATTTAGAGCAGCATCAAAAAAGTCTTCACCAGAACACAAATGAATTGAAAATGGTATTCATTTCCTATTCTCATCCTCCATGATGACTGAGAAACAGACAAAGCTTTTTCTAATAGGCCAAAAATGGGTAACTTCCTTGACTTCACCACTGGGAATTTCTCCCTCTGACAACAGGCAATAAATAAGTAACAAATGTCTCTTTATTGGAAAACAAATGTTTTTCTTGGTTATTATTTAAGATCTCACCTGATTCTGAGAAATGGGGTAGAGGAACAAAAAAATTCAGAGAAAACGTGAAGGACTAATCACATTATCTCGCCACCATGGTCATCCAACAAATGAGGAGAGAAAACGTTTATCAGTTACAATGGTGTTTTAGTCCACATTTGCTGATATTCTCAAACCATGAGCCTACTTTCTTAATATGTCATTATATTGCAGTGATACTTCTGTTCTGATAACATTTCTCAGCACAACTAAATTCTCAGACAAAAAGCCTGCACACAGTGCCATGATAACAGTGCCTTGTCCCTAGAGTTCTGAGCTAAAAGTGCTCTCACAACAACATGAAACTAGTCAGTATACCCACAGTTCTAATGAAGGAATTAAAGTTGCTTCATGGCTGAGTCTTGAAGAATGGTATCCCTGGATAGAAAAAACTTAAATAATTTTTACAATACACTTTATGAATAAACAAGCAAAACAGAGTAATTTATTCAAACTGAAAGAGACTCAAAGGGCTAGTAAAAGGCACTGCACATACTTCTTACAAACACAATGAGTGTAGCTATGAACCTGCACTGACAACTCTCACACAAAACAATCTGATAAACAATATTAAGATATTTCAAGTTATTACATACCTGAAAATGCTACACAATATGTACTACCTTATTATTAACAATTGTTAAAATTGCAAACATTCCAATTAGATTGTATTCAAGATTAAAAGAAGTAAGGACCTGTCCTAAAACAATATCCACATTTCTGGTCACATGTTCCAAAGTTATTGCTTAGAAAATATTGGGAAGGCTGGCATGGTGGCAGAGCGAGTTAGGATGCTGCCTATGTCACCAGCATCCCATAGCAGCATTAGCTCAAGTCCCAGCTGCTCCACTCCAAACCACCTCCACACTAATGCACCGGAGAAAGCAGCAGAAAACAGCCCAAGTCCTGAGGACCCTGACACCCACATGGGAGATCAGCCTCCAGGCATTAGCCTGGCTCAGCCCCACTACCTATAGCCTATAGGCAGCAAACGAGCAGATAGAAGATCTCGTGTGTGTGTGTGTGTGTGTGTGTGTGTGTGTGTTTCAAATACATAAATAAAATTTAACAAAACGAAAACATTAAGTTTCATAATTTTATAGTTACTTAATAAGTAATGTAATACAACACAGGTAATTTCTTAGGATTTCATTAGGATGGTTCCCTAGTAAAACAAACACTTATACAAAGCTCACTGTGATTTATAAGCACAGAACTGCTTTAACACAGAAGCGTGAAGAAACAAGCATATATGAAAGCAGATATAGAATTCTGTTTTATAACTAGTTTATAGAACTCCGATGAAACACAGGAATTTTACCAAACCAAAATGGAAGTTTAATTTATCATTATTTTCCTAGGAAAGTATTTTTTGTTCTTGTTACTGTTTTTCATAATATGCTATAATTTAATGTTCATTCGTTAATAAGAAGCTGTTTACAAAGCAAACTCTAGAAATTACCAAAAAGCTATTCATGTAAGGATAAGAGTCTTCAATAAAAGAGGAAGGTATAATTTTAAAGTTGCCTATACTGTCCCAAAATCACAATTATATTAAGATATATTAGTAAGTTATTGTTTTGACACATACCAAGAAGTGGTGACATATTCTGAAATATACGAAGCAACTCTGGTGTAATACATGGACTGTTTTCCAAAGTTACTAACCTAAGAAGAAAAGACAGATAAGTAAATCTTTTTCGATGTCCAATACTCATTAATGCCTCAAAATAAATTTTGTGAGGTTTTTATACAAATAGTAAATATACTTCAGACAGAAACCATAAACAAAAGTATTTAAATAATAAAATAATAATATATTAAAGGCATGACTGTCCAAAAAGATTAAGAAATAGTTTGCAATATTTATTTTCTTCATATATATTCTCCCAGAGGCCAGTGCAACAGATCAACAGGTAATCCTCCACCTTGCAATAGCCAGCATCCTACACGGGCACCAGTTCATACCTCAGCTGCTCCACTTCCCATCCAGCTCCCTTTCTGTGGTTTAACAAAGCAGCAAAGGATGGCCCAAAGCCTGGGGACCCTACATCTGTGTGGGAGACCCAGAGAAGGTCCTGGCACCTGGCTTCAGATCAGCTCAGCTCCAGCCAATACAGCCACTTGGGGAGTGAACCAGTAGATGGAAGATCTCTCTGTCTCTCCTTTTCTCTGCAAATCTCATCTGCCTTTCCAAAAAAAATGAATAAATCTTAAATATAAATTTATATATATTCTTCTGGCACAAGTTCTTGCATGTCCTTCCAATGAGAAACCCAATGAGCTAGTTAATAAAACATTTTATGTTGCATGAATAGGCACTTAGTACACTACGAATCATAAATAAATCAATTCTTTAAAAGCATGAGATGACTTCAAAGACTTAACAGAAAATGGAATTAAGAGAATCAAGATGGCGGAATAGGGTAATGACACATTTAAACAGATGGAGAACATTAGCCAGTGTAAGGCAGAGAGGACACATTCTAGGAAATAGGACAAGACAGAACAACAGCAGGGAGTACCTATAGACTGCCAGACACAGGAAAGCAATGGACACAACAGTGTGGTGTTACAGTGACTGATACCCCAGCGGCATTCGGTGAGTGGTGATCTGAACTACACCAGCATCGGAACTCTACCAGCAACAAGGCGGGAAGGAACGTTCACTGGAAGCTCAGGAGGTAAACCCAAAGAACTGCCCATCTGCTGGTCTGTTTCATTTGACCAGGAGCAGACAAAGCAGCAAGTCCCAGATGGGCAGTATGGGAACAGGGTGGATTTCAAAGCCCAGTCAGCCCACTAGAGCTGAATTGGGCATCATTCTGTATAAGGAGACAAAGACTATGGGACAGGACTGTACTTGCACTGTGCTGGGAGTGAACTCATTTCTGGCTCAGTGAAGTGCAACAACGTGACATCCTACAGGTTCCACCCAAGATAGGTCTGGATAGCCCTCAGACCTGATGGCTACCAAATCAAGAACTTTGGTAGTGGTACATCAGGCACCATTTTGTACAGTGTGAAAAAGCTTTAAGACTGCAGGAATAACAGTGAGCTGCACATGCACTGTGCTGGGAGCAAACTCACTCAACTCAGTGCATTGCACTGGTCCCACAGAGAAAATAGTAACGACAGTTCAAAGACAATTCCTGCCCCCATAGGGGATGACTGGCCTGAGCTCCCAGGTCCTGGTTTTAGCCCAGATCACCACCTACGGACGCAACTCTCAACTTCTCTTGCACTTAGGTGCTCTCTCACCCATTCTCTCTCTCAAAGTAAGAATAACTTTTAAAAAGCAAAGTTGCATACAAGAACACCTTAACAAAGACATAAAATGACTCAGAATAAGCTAAGCCACCCGTTTTAAGGCCTGCATCCACGCCAGAGTGGCAGGACTGAGTCCAAGCTGCTTGGCACTTCGGGTGAGCTTCCTGTTACGGCAACTGAGAGGCCGGAATTACCCCAGTATGAGTTCCAGACACCCACGTGGGAAAGCCAGATAGAATTCCGGGCTCCTAACCTCAGCCTGACCTAGCCCTGTTTGTTGAGGGCATTCTGGAAATGAACAAACTGATGGAAGAACTATCTCCCTTCCTGTCATTTCTCCATTTCAGATAAAGAACACAGAAACACAGAAAAAAGGAAAACCTAAAGGAAAGAGACTATCAACTCCAAAAAGTAAACAACCACAGGAAGTAGAAACTATTTTCCGACTTCCCCAGATAAACAAAGAAGAACAGGTTACTCAAATTACAGACGTAGTGCCGTGGGACAACTAGTATTTGCAACTCTTACATAGGATTTCAAGGATGAGCCATAAACCCAAATTTTTAAAAATGCAGAAATAGTACTCTGATTTGTGATACTTAAGAATGTTTGATGTTTTCAAATTTAGTTTATTTGAAAGGCAGAAACAAAGAGCTCAATCTCCAAGTCACCAGCTCATCCTCTAAATACACACAAGAGCCACACTCAGCGGGCTGAAGCAGGGAAAGGAGAACTCCACGCACGGTTAACACACGCGTCGTACGGCCCCAACTACGTCAACCACCACCTGCCACCTTCCAGCCTGCACATCAGGGAGCAGCTGGAATCAGCAGAGCCTAATCACAATGCCAAGCACCCCAATTTGGAATGTGGACACCTCCAACATATTTACTGTTAGAGCAAAGGCCTCCCACCAAAACCTTAACAACATGGAACTAGCTTACAATGAAATCATCCAGATACCATTAGGGTCCAATACACTAACCTCAAAAAGAATGAGGAACCCAAACACTCATTAATAGGCTTCTACTTAGTTAAGTTTTCAAAAACATTGTTCACTCAGTATTCTAATACATACATTAATCCATAATTTGCATGAAAAAATTGCAAAGAATCAATACTACTAACTCACAGACATTTAAGCAAAAAGAAAGGGTGGGAGGAGAAAATAAAAGGCACAAGAAGAGATACACAGAGAAATACATACTATTTTCTCTATCATTGATTACTGTGATTTGCTTTTTCTTTAATATCTGAAGTTAATTTATATACTGCAAGTTTTAAATGCTAATGTATATTTGGAAGATTGTTTCTGGGGAAAGCTGTTGCCAGCAGTAGGATGAGCTCAACAGACTAAAAGGACTTTCTAGGACAGTGTCTCACACACAACATTTAGCCAGCCAGCAGTGAGGTGCACAGGAACAGAGCGCTAGTGAAGGAGGACGATCCTTTTTTAAAAAACCTTTGAACACTAGAATCTACATATCAGCAAAACAACAACAAAAAAGTCTAAGGTGGGCAGCCTGATGACTCAACAGGCTAATCCTCCACTCACAAACTCCAGCATTTCACCTGTGCACTAGTTTAATTCACACATGTGGGAAACTCAGAAGAAGCTCCTAGATTCAGATTAGCCCATCTGGGAATGAAACAGCACATGGAAGATCTTTCTATCTCAATGGAAATCTGCCTCCATAATAAAAATTAATAAAACATTAAAGAAAATTCAAAAGAGAAGAAAAAATTAAAACAAAAGACTATATTGTGGGCCTGGCGTGATGCATAATGGTTAAAGTCCTCGCCTTGAACGCACCAGGATCCTATATGGGCACCAGCTATATTCCTGACAGCCCAGCTTCCCATCCAGCTCCCTGCTTGTGGCCTGGGAAGCAGTCAAGGACAGCCCAAAGCTTTGGGACCCTGCGCCCATGTGGGAGACCCAGAAGAGATCCTGGCTCCCAACTTCAAATTGGCTCAGCTCCAACCGTCGGGGTCACTTAGCGAGGAAACCTTTGGACGGAAGATCTTCCTCTCTGTTTCTCCTCCTCTCTGTATATCTGCCTTTCCAATAAAAATAAAATAAATATTAAAAAAAAAGACTATAGGGTAACACCAGCATTTGGGACTAAAGGAAACACACTGTCTCAGTGCCTGACACAGAAAGTAGTAAGAGGATCAAATATAACTCATTACACCCCTGGAAATGTTAATGTCAATTTTAAACTTGAAAATTTTCATTTTTTATGGGAAATGCCAAGAGATGAAATACAAGTCAATTCCTCGTGAAATCTGAACTGTAACCATGTTGACCTCATGACAGCATTCAATAAGAGGTGCCAGAAGTGGACCCGTTTTATTTCCAGATTGGGTAAACAGATGTTACAGGTTTTGCTTAAAGCCCTGATTATGACCTCTTCCTTATTGACAAGTGAGAAGAAAAACACCCAGAAAAAAAAGTAAGATCCATGGGCTCAGCTACATCCTCTTACCATAATTCTAAACCATCTTCCAGAAGATACACATGCGGAGGCTGGGAGACATCCGTACTCAGCTGAATAACTGGCAGCAGGAAAGGGTATACGTTCTTGCTGTCTGCACCTAATCCCTGGAGGAAGCGTAAATATGCAGCATGTCAATATAGACTTAGAATAGTGTTAAAGGGCCCCAGATGTGCCACCCAAACATTACCCATTAGGTTAAAAGCCCTAAAAGCAACATATTAAAAACATAAGCACTAATAAAATTACAATTACAATGAGGAAACACTTAATTGTCTTAGTCCTATTTAAATGCTGAACACCCATTAAAAAAAAGTTTTGGTTTGTTTTAAGAAATTCTGTACACATTAGAATAAACACTTTGTTTTCCTCTCCCTGTGATGAGAGTGTCAACAATGGCTATGAACACTCTCACCACAGAAACTAAAATAAATGCATACACCAAATTGTTCCACAGCAAAATACTACAATGAGGAACACTATGTTTCACATTTAGCGGTCATGACACAAGATTTGGCATGGGATGAAAAAAGAACATCAAAAATGATAACAAATTTCAAAATTATAAGTATGCACGAGTTTTACAAGTTTTTAAAAGGATCTACATTCATGTAAATGTAGATAAATGTATTAAAATGTTTCTAAAGATAAGTAAATAATAAGAATCAAATATTGAAAAATATTCTGGAAAAAAGATCTGGGGAGGGGGTTTATTTTTTCACTGACTAAAGACATCACATTGCTTATTTCTGGAAGAAAAAAGGACTAAAAAACCAATTTCTAAACCATAAAATTGTTACTTTGTAATAAACACAGAAGAAAAACCAAATGAACTATCAAATACTGTCTCACTTAGAAATAACTCATGTCGGGCCCAGCAGCATGGCCTAGCGGCTAAAGTCCTCGCCTTGAATGCGCCAGGAGCCCATATGGGCGCCGGTTCTAATCCCGGCAGCTCCACTTCCCACCCAGCTCCCTGCTTGTGGCCTGTGAAAGCAGTCGAGGACGGCCCAAAGTCTTGGGACCCTGCACTCGTGTGGGAGACCAGGAGGAAGCTCCGTGCTCCTGGCTTGGGATTGGTTCAGCTCCAGCCACTGCGACCACCTGTGAAGTGAGTCAGCCAATGGAAGATGTTCCTCTCTATCTCTCCTTTCTGTATACCTGACTTTCCAATGAAAATAAATAAATCTTAAAAAAAACAAAAACCAACATACTATTTAAGTGTATAATACATTGTTATTTATAATAGTAACTAAAGTCACCATGCTTGACAAGAAATTTAAAGATTATTAATTCTAATAGAAACTTTGCACCTTTCGCCAACTGCCACGAGATGTTACAGTATTTATATTTCAGTTCAATCTTTGTCAGTGTGGCATACACAGTTCAAAGGGACTACATGAACATTACCCTTCAATACGTCACGTACAATGGTGAACCTTTCTGTAACTGAAAATCCCTTGGAAGACCTTATTAAAGAATTTGCCAAAGGAACAAAATTAATAAAATGCCATTATTTAATAAAACAGTATAAATGAGCCTTAAAATTCAACTGAATTTCACTCTATGTAGATGACTTACGTGGAGTCAAAAAAAGAAAGAATATTAAGAAAAATTAGTTCAGATGATTTAGATCCAAGAAACATTCAAAATTTCTTGAGGAAAGTAGAACTAGTTTCCGTAAATGCACATTCCAATGTGCCACTTTGTTCTGCTGGCATCAGTAAGTGAAGGAGTGCTTGCGCTGCACTCCGGGTGAGCCTGAAGGACTGATCCTTGGAATGCAGAGGCTGCAGAGTGAGCACAACTCCAAACACGGACTTCTAAACAGATCTGAACCCTTTTGTCTACAATAATTACAACTCATCATCAACCACACACCGAAAGCTAAAACAAAATCAACATTTAAAAAAATACCAGAGAAAACTGAAAATGGGAAAAATTATATTCAACTATAGTTATACAACTACAGTTATAGCTAACTTCAAATGAAGCTGAAACAGTTTAGCATCCTTGACATTGTGGCCTTGCTCAGGCCACCACCCTCAGCACTCTTAAACCTCAAGATCACTGCCAACACACATCCATCAGCTCCGACCGCAGAACCGCACACGGCTCTAGGACACACACCCCGGCTCCTGGCCTTGGAGTGGCGAGAATGGCAGCAGTTCAGAACTGCTGAACTCTCAAAACGAATTGAGCAGGACCCTCGGAGCGTGCCCCACATCAGGGACCTGGGATGGGTGGGAGGCTTGGTGGGCTTCTCCCTTTTCCTCCCCACTTACCCCAGATACAGAAAAAATAATAATGTGGAAACAATGGTCTTGCCCAGTTTCCTGCAGCCCTGCCCCTTTGTCCCCTAATCAACTATGTAAAGATTATCAAAATAAAAGAATTACAAAAAAAGCGGGGGAGGGGGGGAATATTTTTCTAAAGTGTGAAAGAAATTTCCAAAGTACTTATAGTGGTACAAATGCTGTGACACATTTAGTTCACACATGAAAAAAACATGAACACAAAATGTGACTTTTTCACTGACTTAATGAAAATCACAGAAAAACCATGTTTAAAAATTTAAAAAAAAAAAAAAAAAACTAAGCAGCTCTGTGGAAAAACGACCTACCTGAACAAGATGAATAAGCGTGGTCAGAATCGCACAGCGCAGCATGTTGTGCTCCTCGCTCTGCTTCCACAGCAGAGGCAAGTACTGCACCAAACAGCCAACATACGGTCGGATCTGCCCCAGCGACAAAGCAAAAGCATGATGTCAATACAGACGGCAATGTGCTTCAACCATCAGAGAAAGAGCACTGCAAAACCCCACGCAGAAAGTGATTAAAGTACATTACGACATACGAAGTACATCTGAAAGGCTGAGTCACAAAAACAGGAATCATCTGTCTGCTGCTTCCATCCCCAGATCGCTGCAACAGCAGGTGCTGGCCAAGCCAAAGCCAGGAGCCAGGAGGCTCATCTAGGTCTCCCCCACAGATGGCAGAGACCCCGTACTTGGGCCATCTCCACTGTTTTCTCAGGTGTTTAGCAAGGAGCTAGATAGGAGGTAGAGCAGCCAGGACATGAACCAGAACCCATATGGGATGCCAGGGTGTCAGGCAGCACCTTTACCTGCCATACCACAAATTCAGCTTTCTAAGAATTTCGATCAACAACAAAATACTGTCCATATACAACACTGGAAGGGATTACATACAATACACAGGTTTCACAGGTAAGCCAGCATTATCAGCCTAACATATAGAGACACAAAATTAAATATATATTATACTTAACAGAGTAAATGCCATGGCTTTCAGCATGATTACTACCAAAAATAAGTGTAAGTATAAGAATGTAGAACACCTGGAACATCTGTACACTACTGATCAGAATGCAAAATGATGCAGCTTTTGAAAAACAATACAAAAGTTCCTCAAAAAATAGAGGGCTGGACCCGGCGTGATGGCCTAGCAGCTAAAGTCCTTACCCTGGATGCACCGAGATCCCATATGGGCGCCAGTTCTAATCCCGGCAGCTCCACTTCCCATCCAGCTCCCTGCTTGTGGCCTGGGAAAGCAGTCGAGGATGGCCCAAGCCTTGGGACCCTGCACCCGCGTGGGAGACCTGGAGGAATTTCCTAGTTCCTGGCTCCGGATTGGCACAGCACTAGCCACTGTGCTCACTTGGAGAGTGAATTATCAGACAGAAGATCTTCCTCTCTGTTTCTCCTCCTCTTTATATATGTGGCTTTGTAATAAAAATAAATATATTGGGCCCGGTGGCGTGGCCTAGCGGCTAAAAGTCCTCGCCTTGAAAGCCCCGGGATCCTATATGGGCGCCGGTTCTAATCCCGGCAGCTCCACTTCCCATCCAGCTCCCTGCTTGTGGCCTGGGAAAGCAGTCGAGGACAGCCCAAAGCTTTGGGACCCTGCATCCGCGTGGGAGACCCGGAAGAGGTTCCTGGTTCCTGGCTTCGGATCGGCGCGCACCAGCCCGTTGCGGCTCACTTGGGGAGTGAAACATCGGATGGAAGATCTTCCTCTCTGTCTCTCCTCGTCTCTGTATATCGGCTTTCCAATAATAATAAAATCTTTAAAAAAAAAAATAAATATTTTTTTTTAAATAGAGGGCTACTATTTGATCCAATAATTCCCATTTCTAGTTCTCTAGAAGAATCAAAATCAGAACTATAAAGAGATTCTCAGCACTATGTTTGTTGTGCCAGCACTCAGAACGGCCAGTACGTGGAAATCACTTTAATGCTCCACAACAGGTGAATGTATCGACAAAATTCACACTATATAAAATAATGGTATAAACAATGCCATTGCAATAAGAGCCTGTGGGTGCGAGGACTTGGGTACTTGCCCTTCACAAGGGAGTCCTGGTTGAGTTCCATACCCTGGCTTCTGCAGGGCACAGCCACTAAAACATCTGAATGCTGACAGGTTCCATTTAACATAGCAGATCTGAATTCCAACCCCAAAGTATGTGTTAGGATTAAATTACAATTATATACAAAGCCCATAGCACATAGCCTGATAGCTGTTCTTAACAATGGCTTTAGAATTCATAAACTGGCTCAAGGTGTCAAAATTCAAACAGCAAGCTCTAGAGCAAGTCGGAAGTGTCAATTTCCACTCAGCTATCTCTTCCTAATACCTTAGAGATGGACTTCAAGCCTTTTCAAAGGATACCGAAGAGGTGTTAGCTAATTACAGCCTCAGTTCCTGAATTAGGAATTAGAAGCAAGCAAACAACAACCCTTACACATCATTCATATAATAAACAAAATATGAATATGATGCAGACTTAACTACAAAATACACTTAATTTTTAATGAAAAATGGAACACATAAGAAAATTTGCATTTCCTAACTGAAACAGTGGTTACCATCCCAAACACAGCTTTTTTGAGATTTTTTAGTTCAAATCTGCCTTTTAAGATATGGAACATTCTGTTTTTAAATGTTCTCTATGAGTCCTAGCTCCGCCCTGCCGCCAACACCTTGTGGCAGAACAAGTCTGGGAGGGGTCCAGGCCTTAGGGTTGGGGGCGCCTTGCAGCTCCCCACAGTGTGGTGGCTGTGGGGGGGTGCCCCTGCCGGGCCGGATCCAAGGCTGGGGACTCAGGCCAAAGCCACTGCCAAAAGGCAGTGACTGAGTCCTTGGCGTTGGGTGTCTAGCGCACCTAATGGTACCAGGCTCTGCTTGCTGGCCACCCAGCGGCGAGCTCTGGGATTTTTAGGATATTAAATTGCTACTTAGGGACACCCATTAATAAGGCCAGCTTTAGTGTAGGTGAGAGATGAATTCCGGGTGATTCCCAGTAACAGGGTCACGAAACTTTCTCGCAAGTGTGGGGACTGAGACCTGATGGTTTGGAGGGGAGTGTACATCAGATCTATTCGGGCCAACCGATTCACCAGCCAAATTAGGAATCCTGAGATGGGCTGTTAGCGTAGAGCATCACTGACTGCTACACACCAGTCCACACTAAAGCTATGGATGGGGGCCTGTCTGGCAGGACTAGGTATCATTGCTTGACTGGGTGGTGGAATAGTGGACTGGTCACACTTGGCAGGGTCAAAACACTAACCAGCATGCGAGAGAACCTGATCGGGGGTAAATTCTGTGGGGGAAATGTGGGCCAAATCTTGTGGAAATTAAGTCCCGCAGGTTAGCTCACGAGCTGGGGTGGCAAGGGACTCAGCTAGGAGTGACTATGGTACCTGACATCACTTACAGATAAAGGAATCAATGGCAATCTGGGCAGGTCAAGGAAGCACCACCCCAAGCTGCATCCTAAAATAGGATTTGGGGTGGGCCGAGCTGCAACTGGAAGGGGACGGACCAGGCAGGGCCAAGCAAATTTCAACTCACAGAAAAGGAAAGAAATCAGGATGCAGCACATGTCATTCTGATCTAGGCTCCTACACCAACGGGTCTTCATGAGCCAGAGATACTGTACCACAGCATCAAAGGCAAAGGCTGAGACAGGTGAGGGGCTAAGACAATTGGGTCAGAGCACCCACTGGCACACGTGCAATCTTGGGCTGGGAATAGACTCGGTTAGGGAGCTGTGACAGTACACTCTACTGGTTGGGATTCCCACAGGCAGGAGGGTGGAGGGGCTAGAGTGGGGGGCTGCGTTTTTGTCTGGATATGGCTGCAATCTCCCTAGGCACAATTGTAGACTGGGGCTGGGTGCACCAAACCAGGCTAGACACAGCACCATCTGGCATTCTGGAGAACCTGGGTAGATGTAGGATGAACTAAGCTGGGTCTCTGTCCCTACTGAGCCACGTGTGAGCTGTGTCTGGGTATGGACAAGCTTTAGCCGGGGCGAAACAGCTAACACCAAGAACTGGAATGAACTGAAGGCCAGCAATGAGGGCTGGGCCATGGACCTGGCATAGGGAGAGGTTCTGAAGGAGCTTGGAAGACTCCTCTGTCGGAACACAGTCCCTATAGGTGAGCGCAAGAATGATATGGAACAACCCAGACCAGGCCAGAGGAAGATGCCCACGTCATACATATGGCATAGGTCGGGGGCGGACCAGGCTGAACCGTTCACATTACCTGCTGGCGAATCCAAGCACCAGCACAGAGTGTGGGTCAGGCCAGTTTTGGTTGCAACACATACCAGTGCACATTACGGAATGCCAAGGTAGGGTGAGCCGTACCAGATTTGGTTGCAGCGTCCAAACAGCACACGTTGAGAACCAGGGAGTGGGGAGGAGGCAAAGCCAGCAGGGGGAATGTAGGCTCCCCTGTTGGACTACCATTCCCACTGGAGAGCATGAGTTGGGATGGGGGGCAGACCAGACCAGGCAGGGCTACAACAACTGTGGCCCTCATGTGAGCTAGACTGAAGAAGGGCCAGATTGGGCTGACTGTTCCTACTGGTGCAAGCAAAAATTAGAGTGGGTGAGGGTTGGTTGGGCTTTGCCACAACATTAGCTGGCAGAGGCTGGCACTGGGGGTCAATTCTGTCAAGTTAAATGCCAGAACCACCTGGAGAGTGCACAGTCCAGAAGTTGGAGTGGCCTAGTAGGGAGATAGTGGGCACCTCCCTCATGGGTAACCACTCCCACTGGACAGCACGAAAACCAGGATGGGGGTAGGGGTGGCTAGACAGAACAGCACCTGCTAGTATGTGGGTGGGCTGGATAGCAGGTTGGTTGGGTTGAACTAGGCTTCAATGCCCACTGACAAGTATGAGAGCCAAATGGGATGTGGGACAGACTGAACAAGCCTGCGGTGCATACTGGCAACCACAGGAACCAGGGTAGGGAGCAGGCCTGGTGGGGGTTATGGGAGTCACCCCAACTAGGCTGCAGCTCCCACTGGTTTGTGTGAGGACTAAGTATGAAGTAGGTAGGATAGAGCTGGACTACAACACCCATTGGTTCAAGGGGATGACACAGCTGGAAACAGAACTGACTCAACAACTGCAACCACCAGCATGTGCATAAGCTGATTGGGGCAATGGACTGTGCCGGACCCTGTACTGGCAAATTCACACAAGAATCAGGTCTGGGATCATCTTAGATGAAGTTTCTTTCCAGATCCCTCCAACTCAACTGCTGATCTTAGAACCCCAACCATGAAGGGAGTATATCAGCCAGTGGATTCTGAATAGGTTTCATCGTGATTGGAACGGCGAGACTGGCAGCAATTCAGACCTGTTGAACTATCAAAACTGCTTCAGCAGGGCTCTCAGAGTGTGCCTCACATCAGGGACCTGGGATGGGTGGGAGGCTGGGTGGGGCTTCTCCCTTTGTTTCTCCTCTTACCCCAGATACAGGGAAAAAAGATATTAGTGTGGAAACAATGGTATTACCCTCTTGCCTGTAGCCCTTGACCCTCTGTGCCCTAATCAACTAAGTAAGATCATTTAAAAATAAAGTAATTAATTTTAAAAAAATGTTCTCTATGCTGTTGGAGCAATTTTAAAATTTCAATTTTTCTTAATCATTTTTGAATACCCAAATATCAATGTCAATTTTAAATCATATAACTGAAACCATGACCTTTCGTTTAGAAGCACTTCATTGACTCTTCTGATTTCTGAACAGGCAAATTTAGTGAATTCTACATCATATTCTCCCAACCTGATATTTACTTTCATGTTTTACAAAACAAAATTACCTGCATATTGACTCTTTCAATAACACAAGAAAGAACGTGCAGAACGTGCATCTTTGTGTCACACTCTGTAACTTGCTGCAGTAGTTGAAAAAGTAGCGTGAACATGGTTTCCAAATACTGTAAGTATTAAAAAAAAGAAAAAGACTTGGAATTGAAATATAAAGATCTCTACATACCTATGCACATAAAGAGATGGAAATAATCCAAAAAACTACTAAATTAAAACATCAGTAGACTTTGATCGTACAGGCTGCTAATTTGTGAGATAGTGACTTTTCTCTTGATTACGGCTACATATGTCCATTTCGAAAATTAATTCATCCACAAACTGAATTAGCATTTAGGAGACTGGCTGAATTGTGTCAGTTTAAATGCATGTTATTAACTACACTGTGATCAGTGCCTGGTCCCTGGGTTTCCATGCATGTCTGCTGCCAATCACAGCATCCTTAGTTTTGCCAGGTTTGCTCATGAAAGCCAAGAGCACACTAGTGTTTTCACTCTCGTGCCGTTAAATGCTGCGTTCCTGAACACATGCTGCGTGCAGACAGAAAAGGCTGCAACTATGTTTGTTATTAAACTGAAAAGTATCTCATTAGAAAACAGAAAACAAAAACCACCTGCCTGCTTTCCAAACACTACATTGTGAAAATTGTCAGGAACTGATAAACCACAAGTACTGACTTCCTTTTTTTTTTTTTTTTGACAATTGGTTTATTTTTCTAATAATATATAAAATATATTCCTTTAATCCAAAAATAACCAGTGATTTTTCACTTAAAAAATCAGTTTATAAGCTTTCGCATCATTCTCACCCAAAGAAAGATAAACAGATTGTGTAATTTTCTCTCCATCGAATCCTCTTAAGCAACATAAACACTATGATTTCAATCTTCCTAACATTTGTACAAGTGCTTACTAAATACCAGTTACATAAAACTACTATTCTGAGGGGCAGGAGCTGAGTGATGATTACGATTTGGTATTTTGTTTTGTGAGTAACTTGCAATTTAGTGTAGGATGCAAGTACATATTCATAAAAAACACAGGGAAATAGCACAAGGAGTGCCAAGTAACAGGTGCTCATAAAGTGAAAGACTAGACTAAGAGGAGAAATAAAGTTTGGTGATCAAGGCCAAAATCGATGACAAAAATATGCAGAATAAACCTGAACTATTATCAATAAAAGTAACCTAACAGTTGCTAATACAAGTATTCTATAAAATAACCGAAAACATTTTAAACTCAACTCTTACACACACACACACACACACACACACACACATATATTTCAAAGGTAAGATAACACTGAAAATACATGAACGGAAATTCTTCTGAAATTTGGAAATGAATATTCTTACCGGTAGAAACTGATCTGTTCTAAATTCAAAATCATCAACAGGTAAAAGACAGTTAAGGAATACTGACAACCAACAGATGAGGTTTAGGAACACACACATTCCTGAAATAATGCAACTAATCAATAAAAAATTACATTTCAAACTATCTCTTAATTTGCCAAAATAATTAAAAACCTACAGATGTTCTATATAATGAAGCATTTTTGTATTTTTCAAAGGATATTTAACTTCAGAGTTGTAGCTGTTTCAATACGGACCTAAAAGAAAATGTACTATGAGTTTCCAATCATTACAGAACTATTAAACATCATTAATTACTCAATGTCATTTTATTCCAAATAATTTCCTTTACTCTTTTTGCTAATACTAAAGTCATAAAGCACATCAACATTCAAGTAAAACAAGATACTTCCCCTAGCTTGCAGCAAGAGAGAAAAAGTAAAGGTAAGGCTAGTGCTTATTCCCACTCTACCTAGTTCCCCAGAATTTGCTTAAGGACAGCCTACTGTAATGGCTGCCATCAGACAAGTGGAGAGCCTGGGACTGAGCACAAGGCAGGTTGAGCAGCAGACAGAGGGTGGAGCAGACGGACCAGGGAGATGAGCAACCGCAGGGAGGGAGGAGGCAGCACAGAAATTCCCATTATAATCTCATCGATGTTAAGTCCTGAAATACCCAACATACGAGTTTTTCCGAATCCCAAACAGAAATCTTTCACCATGCTCTCCCACCTCCTCCTCAATCATAGGGTCCGTGTGTACCAGCATGTTACTCAGGCCAATCACAGCATCGTAACACAGCACCCCAATTAATCCTTTTAAGCTCTGATGTGAGCAGCTGACTTCATGGGTGCTGATGTGATCAATTTCTGCATGAAGCAGCAGGGATTCAGGCCTTGATTAAACTATATATTCTACTTTATAAGGAATTTTATCTAAAATTTTTATTTCCTATATAAGAAACATTGCTTTGTGAGATGTTACACATTCTACATCTGTAATAGCTGGTTTCCCCTGGTAATCACTGTTCAGTAAAGTGTCTGAAAATGTTTTAATGAACTCTGACATGCAGATTAGGCAAGTTCACTGAATGGTAAGTATTCCATCATAAAATCTACAGTTTCCAAGAGCCAAAATGCACAGAAATATTCAAAAAACAACTGCATGAAAAATGTAGGGGAAAAAACAGAATACCCTCCCTCAGTAAGACTTTAAATATGACTTCCCAGAGTAAAAGCAGACCATCTATCTACAAAAGAAACCTAAGTATTCAAATCTTGCTTTAGACTATAACTTAGCCTGTGATACCTCCAGATGAAGTCTCCAAAAACATCTCGAAAAATTAATAGGTAAATTCCAGAGTGGAGGACACATGCACTCTAGGAATAAGAAACACTGGAAGAATTCACGAAAGCATGAAAGCATCAGAGAAGCCACAGGTCAACACAATACCCCAAGAACAAGCAGGTGCCCAGAGCTGGCTCCACCACGAGAACAAGCAGGTGCCCGGAGCCGGCACCACCACGAGAACAAGCAGGTGCCCAGAGCCGGCTCCACCATGAGAACAAGCAGGTGCCCAGAGCTGGTTCCACCACGAGAACAAGCAGGTGCCCGGAGCCGGCACCACCACGAGAACAAGCAGAACAAGCAGGTGCCCGGAGCCGGCACCACCACGAGAACAAGCAGGTGCCCAGAGCCGGCTCCACCATGAGAACAAGCAGGTGCCCAGAGCTGGTTCCACCACGAGAACAAGCAGGTGCCCGGAGCCGGCACCACCACGAGAACAAGCAGAACAAGCAGGTGCCCGGAGCTGGCTCCACCACGAGAACAAGCAGGTGCCCAGAGCCAGCTCCACCATGAGAACAAGCAGAACAAGCAGGTGCCCGGAGCCGGCTCCACCACGAGACCAAGCAGGTGCCCAGAGCCGGCTCCACCATGAGAACAAGCAGGAGAACAAGCAGGTGCCCGGAGCCGGCACTACCCCGAGGACAAGCAGGTACCCGGAGCCGGCACTACCCCGAGGACAAGCAGGTACCCGGAGCCGGCTCCACCCCGAGGACTAGCAGGTGTCCGGAGCCGGCTCCACCATGAGAGCACTTGGGGAAGACCGTCAGGCCTAATGTTTAACCACATGGACACCTGCACTTAAGGAAAATGTAAAAACAGGCAAACCTGAAAGAACAATGTTCTAAAGAGAAACAAGACAAAGACTTCCCAATTTAACTGTTAAAACACCAACTTGCTCCTTTTTGGATTCTGTTCCACGATTACCTCCTCTGATTCTTTTCAAATCATTTCTGACACTTGGTCACATTAGGTCTGAGACACCATCAGGAGCAGTGGTCTTCTACGCTACTCTACACATCTCTACTCCTCCTCCAGGACAGCTGCCTGGAGACCCGGGGGCTTCCCTGCTCTACTTGGTAGCAAAGTCATGACTGCCTCAACTGCAGAACTTAACACACTTCTGCTGAAACAGACCTGAAGTGCCTTAAAAAGATAAAAAAACACTTTAAATTCATTTTCTCCTTTAAGACCAAAAAAAAAAACCTAAAACTCATTTATATGGGAATATGAGTATCTGTTATGAAGAACAGACACTATCGATTACAAAGTGAAAACAGCAAAAAACTTAATTTCCTTTCATTGTGGCTTTCAACTAGCCGAAAATTTTAGTGTCTCAAACAAGAAATTTTACATATCCTATATATTAGTGGATGTAGTTGATTTCAGAATTCATTCTATCATCTTTCAAAACACAAACTAACTAGTATAGAGTTTAAAATATCTCTTTTTGGGATACAAAGAATGGACAAATAGGAAAAAAAAATTAAGACCAAAAACTCAACTAAACTAGGAAAGCCTGGAAAGGCCCGAGTGTGGAAGGACAGGAGGCCTTCAGCGCAGCCGCCAGGACCGCCCGCTCAGGGCAGCGGACCTCGCACAACACACAGGCTGTGTCCTGTCTGGCCTGCGCCATCCAAGGTCTTGTACCCAATGCTACCAAGTGTCCATTTTCACAAGTCCATTATTCCTATGCTATTTATCAATAAGCCCATGAAACTGGCCATTTCTTTGCCTCACAATTACACCACCCTGGCAAACTCTAAAAATTTAGGCTAAGTTTCTGAAATTTAAAGATGTAATTTACATTCAGAAAGCTTAAACTCTAAAGAAGGCCCCAGTACAGATACCAAAATAAAGAATCATTGGTGGTCCTGGGAAAAGGCAGCCCCTATGACCTAAAATGCAGTAATCTTGGCTTACTCTGTGTTCTCAGACCTGAACCGTGCCCCCCTCACAGCACCTGCCAGGTAGACTGTTCCAAGGGGTACAGGAGGAATGTGTAGAAAAAATTCCAAGGAATTTTAGTCTGCTACATAGAATTCAAGACAGTTCTCACTATAGCATGAGGAACTTAGCATGCTCTAAAAGAGGCAGTTGATGATAACAGAAGTGTCCTTTTGACACTATTTAAGCAGTACCACATAAAAATGTAGCTAATTAATGACAAACATTATCTGATCTTTTGCAAACAATGAAACCCTATGGGTGTTCAAAGCTCCAAGAATGTGTTCATTACCAAGTGTGAATACTTATTAGATAACTGTTGTAATTAAAACAATATTCAAGAAGGAATAAACAGACCAGGAGAAAAAGTCAAGAAATAGACCAATATACTTAGGTCAACTGGCTATATGATTTTATAGTCCCCAACCAAATGGCAGACCATTCAACACAACATCCCACGGTAGCACTGTTGTCTCTACTTCAAAAAGGGGGTGGGAGGAGCAGTGTAGTAGTATAGCAAGCTAATCCTTAGTCTGTGCTGCCAGATCCCTTATGGGCCAGCTCAAGTCCCAACTGCTCCTCTTCCACTAGGCAGCAGCCTAGTGGCTAAAGTCCTCACCCTGCACATGCCAGGTTCCTACAGTGGTGCTGGTTTGAGTCCCGGCTATTCCACTTCTCTTTCAACTCTTTGCTTGTGGCCTGGGAAAGCAATAGAAGATGTTCCAAAGCCTTGGAACCCAGTACCCATGTGGGAGACCTAGGTGAGGCTCCTGGCCCCTGGCTTCATATCAGCTCAGCTGCTGCCACTGCGGTCAATTGGGGAGTGAACCAACAGATGAAGATATTTCTTGGGTCCACCACGGTAGCCTAGTGGCTAAAGTCCTTGCCTTGAATGTGCCCGGATCCCATATGGGTGCCAGTTCTAATCCCAGCAGCCCTGTTTCCCATCCAGCTCCCTGCTTGTGGCCTGGGAAAGCAGTCGAGGACGGCCCAAAGCCTTGGGACCCTGCACCCGCGTGGGAGACCTGGAGAAGATTCCTGGCTTCTGGCTTTAGATTGGCTAAACTCAGGCCATTGCGGTCACTTGGGGAGTGAAACATCGGACGAAAGATCTTCTCTGCCTCTCTTCCTCTCTGTGTATCTGACTTTGCAATAAAAATAAATAAATCTTTAAAAAATATATTTATCTCTGTAATTTGGGAGTTTCCAATAAAAGTAAATATTTTTTAAAAAGTCTCAACTTATTAAAAAAAAAAAGATCTCCCTTTGTATTTGACTTACAAGTAAAATAAATAAAATCCTAAAAAAAACTGGAACCTTACTTCATATCATGTGCAAAATAAAAAAAAAGACATAATTTAAAAAATGTAATAAGTCAGTAAAAAATGGCAGATTTTTTTCTTTGTTAAGGATTTATTTTTTTTTTATTGGGAAGCAAGATGGGAAGTGGAGCAACAGGACATGAACTGGCATCTATATGGGATCCTGGCACATGTAACGTGAGGATTTAGCCACTAGGCTACTGCGCCAGGCTCTAAAGATCAGTTCCATTTCTCTTTGAAATGTACTATTTTTCTACAAATATTTTACATTTCTAACAACATCTTCCTTCAGAGAACATGACAAAGTAGTTTATTTATCATGGCATGCACATAGAAGAGAAAGGTGTGACCAAAGGGCTTCCCGAGAGGCAGGAAAATCAGGCAAATACAGATTATACCTGGAGGGAGGAACGGTGGGAGACAAGGAGGTGGGGACAGCAAAAAACAACCAGGCCAGATCTTTGCACAATTTCACTGGAGAGAATCACTTAACTTAGTCTAGAAGCCAGCTAGTCATCAGGAAAAGACAATTGGATTCACGTTTTAAACCACTATGCTTGAATCCAATCTAAGTCCAACCAAGGAAAATATTAACAACATATTCACTCAGGCATTCAATAAACACAGACAGAACAATGGAAGAAAGAAAACCACTTTACACAGTTTTATATCTCTACAAGTCATGAAGCATCTTTTGGTAATAAATCTATGTAATGAAACACTAAGTCTTGTTCCAGAAGCAGACGAAAAGCCATTATCAATTTTTCAATAACACAAAATGAAGAATATTATGAAAATACCTTAAAGAAAAATTCCTAAAAAAAATTTCCAAGACATTTAAATCCTAAAAATTAAAGGACAAAGAATCCACGATGGTGAGCTAGATTATGATGTTACCCAAAGGTCAAGGCTGCTCCTGAATAAGAAAAGGTTAGAATTTATATGTAACTCCATGAAGGCATGTACATAACATACCACTAAATCTTGATCTTGAAGTAAGTTACAGATTGCTTCATAAAGCAAGGGTCGCAAGTCAGACTTGAATTTCACAGAAATCCACTGACCAATGAGCCAAATCACCCTGCGCCGCAACGGCTTATACCTGAATAGGGGAAAATCAGGAAATTAGAGTGTGAGATAGTTTAAGAGATGTAGATCAGCATTTAAACATAAAATACAGCAAGAATTTATATTTTTAAAATAAGTTTAGAAGCAGAGCAGGCATTTGGTACAGCAATTAAGACATCCATCTCACGCTGGAGTGCTTCGGATCAACTGCCAGTTCCCCTACCAATTCTACCTACTACTGATCCCCTGCCGTGGGCATGGGAGGCCCTCATGAGGTCAAGGGCTCTCAGCTTCAACCTGAATGTTGCAGGCAACTGGGAAGTGAACCAGTCAACAGAAGATCTGTCTCTGCCTTTCAGACAGATAAATGAAAGAAATTTTTCCTATTTCTGTTCCTTAATTAAAGCAATACTTTACTCAAAGCCATACTAATTCTCAAATTTAATAAAGCCATACTAATTCTCAAAGCCATAAAGCTGGAGGACTCCAAAACATAGGAACAAAAGCACATGTGTAAAATTTTCCCATTCCAATTCTGTTGACCTTACAAACATTTTCAGAACACTGTGACATATCCCAAGGTTTATATATTTGTATAACCTTGTGATTTCATCTAATCTCTAATTTTTTAATAAATATATAATTTTAAAATGTGATCATATATTCAAATTATAAAAACAATGGTTTGTGTTTTCTTAGTAAAGGATTTGTAGTTAATGTACTTATATGTACTTATCTCTGTAATCATCTTTGCTAAATGAAGCAGTAATTCATAAGATTAAGCAGAAAATTTACTAGCTTAAAATACTTATTTCAGAATTCAGGTAATAAAAAATCTCCTGGGTATTACACATATTTCAATGCAAAAATGGTAAACATTTATTTCCCAGGATAAATATAAAAGGCTAATGAATACAACATATTTTTCTTTTTAAATTATTGTCTTGGGGTCAGCACTGCGGCATAGCACATTAAGCTGTCACCTGCACTTCCAGCATCTCATGGGCAGCAGTTGGCGTGGTAGCTGCTCCATGCTAACAGACCTGGGAGGGCAGCACAGAAAGGCTTACATGCTTGCGCCTCCCCACCGACATGTGCTACTCGGAAGATGCTCCTACCTCCTTGCTTGGATCTGACCCGTCCCAACAACTATAGTCATGTGAGGAGTGAACCAGCAGATAGAATACTCTATCTCTCCCTCTCTCGCTATGCCTTACAAAATAAATTTTAAAATTAAAAAAATACAATGTTAAAGGATGAGAGTAAATAAATTGTCAATGAAGTTGAACAAAATATATGATGTACCCACTGTCCTCAAAAATTTATAACATATCTCAAGTGTCCACAGAAGCAAAGTAGTACCACAGGATTTGAGCATGGCAGATGGCTCTTTCTGTGAACAGGCCACTCAAGGGACACCCTGACTTCCCCAACTCTTAGACTTTAAACCCCACTGTCCTCAACTAGTGGTTAACGAGTTAACGTTAACATCAGGTTAAGGATGGAGACAGGATACAATTTGTGATCTAACAGGTGAGTCTACCTGGGGTTACTTCTTGCAGGAGGAAGAGTTATTTAAATCAAGTTCAACCTAGCTTCTCTTTTAGCTCCCAGGCTTACCATGTGAAGGTCTCTGAATTCCTGTGACCTCAACAGACACCACCCTGATGATGCCACCTGGTCATGCACTGTGACCTTCTGAACCCATTAAGCCAAATGAATCTCCTTTCTCCCTCAGAGGCTCCTCCCCAGCACTGTGGAGTACTAACAGCAAGCTGAACGATACCGTTCCAGAACACCGTGGTACAGCGGGTGAGGGGCCAACTGCAACCCCAGCAGGCCTGTTCACACCGGTTCGTGTTCCAGCTGCTCCACTTCTAATCCAGAACCCTACTAAAGGCTTGGGCGCCTGCTATGGAAAACCTGGATCAAGTTCCTGGCTCCTGGTTTCAGTCTGGCCCAGCACTGACTGTTGCGGCCATTTGGGGAGTAATCCGGAAAAATGGAAGATGTCTCTGTAACTCTTTCAAATAAATAAATCTCAAAAAAAAAAAAAAAAAGGCCAACAATACAGTCATAGCACGAGCAGGACTTCTGTATAGTGAAATAAAGAAAACATAGAAATACAAATTTTTACTTGAAAGACATTTCATATTGAATAGACCAGAGGGAGAGGGGGTATGAGGTGCAGGAGCAGAAGGAGCAGAGAGAAGACAGCAGAGAAAAAGAAAGGGCGCCACCATCCACTGGCTCAGTCCCTGCCTGCAGCTAAAGTCAGGAACTCCATCCAAACCTGTCAGGTGAGGGGCTGGGACCCCGAGACTCAAGGCGCCATCTGCTGTCTCTCCGGGGCTTCACAGTCCGGAAACGGAACGGGGAGCGAGAAGAGGATCTCCCCAAGGCACTGCGACAAGGAATGCAGGCAGCCTGACGGCGAGGCCAAATGCTCACCCCAACAGCAATTTTTAGACGGAGATTTTAGGGATTAACATATTTCAATCTGTGTTCAACATAAAGGTAACAAGCTCATAAAGGTCAAATTCCAAGGTTATAGGCACTTCAAGGCAGATATCAGCTTGTTTTTCAAAGTTTGGTATGTGAACAAGCAACACTGTTATTCTGAGAGCATTGCAGCATTGTACAATTGAATCCACCTCTAGGGAATGAAAACCTGCATAATGATTACCGAGTAGTTCAAGTGCACACTGACACTGGAAAAACTGATCTAAATTAGCTCCATGCAAGAGAAATGCAATGCAGGACAAAGAGGTAACTTAAAAAATGTCAGTGCTCACATTAAGTAAGAACTAAATAGGTGAGATCTTAATGTTTTCACTTCACTCACCAAAATCCTACCATTTCAACATGTAACCAATACATATCTTATACAACCTCAATTTTTAAATGTCAATTAAAATTGCAAAGTAATTTCCTCAGTTGCTCTAAGCACATTTTATGTGCACAGCAGTGACCTTCTGAGAACTAACGTCCTTAAAGAAAACCACCCTGAGGATTCAGGGCAATAGAGTCCACATCAGTCTCCCAGTTACACTGTGTTTCGGGAAACTGTAAATTCCAAATGTTGCAAGTCTCTGTTGACTAGCTAACCCAAGAGATCAACAGCTGCTGACTGGTCAGAACTACTTTTAAAGCATCACAAGCTCAGCATTCTACAGCTCAATCTGTAAAACGATCTCTTCATTCAACAGTTTCAACAACAAATAGTAACTAATTGAGGTCTACACACTAAGCAGTTATTTTATTTTATGCAGAGAGACTGAGAGATCTTCCTCCTGCTGGTTTACTCCCTAAATATCCTCAGTAACCAAGTCTGAGAGAGGCTGAGGCCAGGAGCCTGGCACTCAATCTGGGTTCCCCCAGGGCGCGAGAGCAGAAGGCTGGACAGATGTGTGCTCAGGACTGAAGCAGGCACTGCAGTGCAGCAGGGCATCCCAGCCGTGTCTGCACTACTGCATGACACACCTCCACCTGCTACGCACTCAGGTGGACACCAGTTACACAGAAGTAAAGCCACAGAAACACACTCTTAAAAAAACAAAGGTGGCAGGACAGAAGGAGGGGGTTGAAACATTGTAACTAATAATCTGTGAAATCTGCGAAAGACCTTTCATTCTTCTCATTCAATACTTACACAATCAAACAAGCGCCTGAATGTGTAAGAAAAGGAAGGCCTATGACAACACTGTCATATGGAACGGTTACTGAAAACCTGAGTAAGAACCTAAAGCGCATTCACATGCCTTCTCGCCATGCTACCTGTACACCTTGGTCTACTCTTCACCTCAAACACTTGCACACTGCTCTGTGCGATCCCAGGCAGCCACCGTCACGGGCCTCGCACTGTGTAGTCTCCAACTGTCTTCTGGACAGTTTCTTTCTGGAATTCAAGGGCTTCAATTCACCCTCACCTTTGCATAAATTTTTTCTCCTTATAAACTATTTTATATAATGTAAATAACTTCTTAAACATCACAATTCACATGTGAAGTAAAGTTAACTTGAACATCATTCATGCAATTACCACGTCTTACTCCTCTCTACAAACAGCAGAAAACATTAAGTCGTACCGTTTTAAAAATTGTACTTACGTGTATTCTCACCTACATAAGAAAATCAATAAGGTAAATAAGTATACAATACATGCAAATCTTTATACTTGCCTGTTGTGAATGACTTGTAATTCTGGGAGAAGCTGGTTTTTAAACCACTGATCAAAGTCAACACTGTCAAACAGCTCATAAGCAGCTAATCCAGCAGCATTATATACTGGGAGAAATAAAAAAAAAAAATCACACACTAGACAATGTAAGAAGCTAAACTTCAAGGACTATTTTTAATTATACAATCTGTTATTTAAGGGAAAATACAGTCAGGGAAATTATTTAAAGACATTGTTAGAAACACCATTTTATTACACTGTTCTTCCTAAAATACTCCTTAATCCTTTTAAACAGAAAGTTAAATTCATTCCAAAATAGTAAAATCATCTTCAAAAATAATGTCCGCTTCCCAGTGCAGGCAATGTGTACCATCCACTGGGTTCCGCTTGTTGCACTTCTGCCTCAGGTCTTACCATACCCCAGACCTCCGTGTTCCACTTCCAAATCACCACAACCCGAGCTCTAGCTGCGCTTCCCCGGCTGGCCACTCCGGCCTGTGACTCAGTCCTCCTGCACTCCTTCCTTCTCATTGAACTGCTAACAAACTCACTCCTGCATACTTGCCTTTTCTTTCTGAGGAGTCTTCCCCTATCCACACTAAAAGTATCTTGTGGGTACTACCAATTTTAGCATCATCCATCACACATGATGTTAGAACTAATCTGCTTACTTGACTATGTCCTCCATCAGAAAGTTCCTGGCCTATGATGTCCCAACTCTCCTAGAGACAAAATCTATTTCCAAGCAGACTCATTAAATGAATAAACATTTCTAAACAATTGAAGTTTAACATACCAGCATCTTTGATTAATAATGCATTCATATCTTCCACATTGGTTGGCCCTAAAAGAAAAGCATCAGGAAATGTAAATAAAACTAGTTTTCTTTAGTGTTTTTTGTAAATATGATAGTTGATTTTCCTGATCCAGTTAAGCACAACAAATTTCAGACACTAAAGATGTATATAAAAAGAACACTGAGCATCTTACCAGCACCATCAATTAACAACACAAGTATGGGTGGAGTAGTAACCAATATTTAAAACTATGATATATTTGAAAATGTTACAATGATCACAGAAATATATACTACAGTTTGCTAATTATTTAATTATACTCTTATTATAAGGAAAATTATGTAAAATAGGATAAAAAGATAAGTCAGAGTAAAATAAAGAATGAGTAATCCAGAAGAGAGTAAAAATATACATTAATCATGTTGTGACAGCAGGTTGACAATAAAACAAAAAATGTAGACAAAGCGAGAGCTACTAAGAAGCATGGAAATTACTACTTACAAAGTTGGCAGCCTATAAGGAAAAAATCACGGTTAACACAGAAAATATAATTTACTTAGTGTTTCTCTTCAAATAGTCAATTTTTAACAAGTTGATCAAACTACTTTTAATTATGAAATTTTAAGCTTAGTCTTCTAGGTAAACAAATTGTTCCATAGCTAAAAAAATATATACTAAACTCAAAATGCACTGAAAATCCTGCCAGCAAACAGCACCTTAGAGTGCTAAGTCATTATTGCCATTGATTTATAAGTCCAGCAGACACTCTCCTAAGAAAAAAAAACTAAAAGATGAGCACGTAACAAGGGCAGGAATCTCCTCCCACAGAGCGCCGTCTTCCTTCACTAGCAATAATTCAACCCCTTTACCCTCTGTGTGAGAGTCCTGCCCGAACTAATCACACAGCCTAGTTTCCCCAAACATCCCACCACGTTCTGCCTCCTGAGAGTACCTGACACCTCCAACAAAACCCTCCTCACCAGGATGTACCCCACAGCGTCTGTTCCCATTTGGGCAGTGGTTTGTAGCTGTCCGTTTTTTTTGAGGGCCTTTTTTCACATAATCGTATCATTGTAGGGCAAAACCCCAAGGTCTGCACTTGAACATCATCTCCTCTCGCAAGACTCCCTGGATATCAACACTCCCAAAGCCTCTCCTCTCCAACCAGCACTGATGAAGGAAAAGTCTTTCCTACCATGCAGACTCACAAGCAACAGCTTGGATCAGTTTCCTTTATCTAGCGCACTGATGATAAAAATGACAAAAGCTAATCAGCTAATCAATAGTTACTGAGAATGTCACGCAATGGGAATAACATTACGAATAAAACAAACTTGATCAATAACCTCTGGAATCTACAGTCTAGCAGAAAAGTCAGAAATCATGAGTCAGTGCTAGCTAATGTGGAAACTACTCCTTGTGTGCAAAGTGCAATGATCAAGTGTCTCAAATTTGCTGCATCTTCCTCCCCTAAACCCATTACCTTTTCTCCCAACTGTCACCATTCTAACTGATGCTAACATTTAGTTTAACCACCTTTTACTGCTTCCCGCAACATGCCTCAGACAGTTTCATCAAGTAATCCGACTGCTGCTTTGCTTCTGCTGCCACTGTGTTTACAAGAGCAAGAGCCAACTATCAGGGTCCGAGTTGTCACTCAAGGCCTGCCTCAAATGCTACCTCCTCATTAAAACACATATTTTGTTTTTCAAATTCATAACCATTCAATAACATAAGAAACACTGCTCTGTACATAGTGGGCACTCAGTCTACTTTAACTCAATAATAATTAAATGGATAGATCAAAGAATCACAAAATATGCCTAACCTTGAAGTGTCTGCATCATCTCCAGAAGCACCGGGGTGAGAGTCTGGTTATATTCATGGAATATATCTATAAACAGCACTTCAGTGCAAGGCTGCAGCGGGGAAGAAAGGGACAAATCCCGATTACAGGAATGGTACTGTAAATAACTACAATAACTACTGTATATAACAACTATTGTAGTTAAATAACTACAATAACATAAACAACACTTTTTAAGTTTCAAAACGATTCCTCTGAGATGGACACCAGTTCATAAGAGAAATAACATACCTTTTTAACAGTATCATTAGGAGACAACTTTAACAAATATTTTGCCTTTGCTATGACAATTATTTCACATGAGATTAACCAAAAGTGAAGAAAATTTCAATTTGCAAATTGAAAAGTAAATATGAAGAAAAAAATCAGATGAAAATTTAGAGTATAAGTACTTTCAAGTAAAGCTTCTTGCATTTCTTAGCAGCTTGCTCTCTATTTCAGTACTGACATCTACAGCAGATGGCCTCTCCCTACCACACACTTCAGAAGAATTAATTCCCTCGTCAGTTTTTCTTTCAATACTTACCCTCAAACTGTATTTCCAAGAATCGCCCCCTGTTTCTTCCACTGCTGCAATTGAAAACAAGGCAAATTATGTTCTTCACAAATGTAATAATGAGGTTTCCAAAAGCCCAGTTTGGAAAATAAAAATTTGAAAAACGTGAACACCATTGGCACTTACTCCTTGGGCAAAAGGGCACTGACATCATTGGATAACAGCATCACCACCACGTGAGAAACCCTTCTTTCATTACAGCAACTAGGTTTCCCAACTTATAATTCGCCAACCTTTACAAATATTTCCTATGTTTAAAGGGAAATACTTTGACTTTAAAAAGCCTAGGAAATGCTTCACATTACAGTATTAAATATAATGCACAATGCTGAATAAATCAAAGGGGAGAGGGAAAGGGGAAGGATGGGATGGGTGAAAGGAAAAGATGGAGGAAACTAAATGACATTTTCACTAAGAAAAGAGTAAAACCAACAAAGGATGTTCTGTTAACTAAAACTATTTCTAAGTGACAATAAGAGGAGAAAGATAAATATTCCAAAATATTAAAATACTAGAAAATGTGTGCAGCCACATGAGCATCAAGCCAAAAGGATAAGCAGAGGCTACCACGTTGCCTCCACTGAAGTAACTCGCACATCGGCACATCACAACACATGAGGTTCTGAGTTTACATACTAAAGGCTCTGATAAGATTTACACTACTTATACCTATGCCAATAAAATTCAAACAGATAAAGATGTCTCTGGACTCTGTGTGGCAGCCTCATAGCTAAAGTCCTCACCTTGCATGCGTCAGCATCCCACACGGGTGCCGATTCATGTCCCCACTTCCCTTCCAGCTCCCTGCTTGTGGCCTAGGGAAGCAGCTGAGGACGGCCCAGGGCCTTAGGATCCTTCAGCTGAGTGAGAGATCCAGAAGAAGCTCTTGTGTCCTGACTTTAGATCAGTTCAGCTTCGGCTGTTGCAGCTACTTCGAGAGTGAACCAGTGGGCGGAAGATCTTTGTCTCTCTTTCTCTCTGTAAATCTGACTTTCCAATGGAAAAAAATATATATATGTATATATGTGTGTGTGTGTATATATATATATATATACACATATATATTTTTTAAGGCATCTTATTTAAATTTAAAATCAGAATTTGGAGTTTGGTTCCCTCCATAGCATAGTGTATAGTTCAAGTCCCAACTCCACTTCCATCTTCCTACTAATGGCCCAAGTGCACTGGTCTCAACCAACCACACCAAGGAGACAAGGACTGACGGCAGGGTTCCTGGTTGGTCACAGTGACTGAGTTTAATTACACCAGTTCTTCACTACAGCTTCCTACTAGTGTAGACCCGGGACATAGATACTGAAACTACCAGGTCCATCTCATCCACATGCAGGCCCTCATTGTGTTCCTGGCTCCCAGCTTTGGCACTGGTCCAACTCTGGTGACTGAGGGCACTCAGGCAGCAAATCAGTAAACAGGAGCTTTCTTCTCTTTCTGATTCACAAATAACAAAAGGATGTTCCCATCATTCAAATAAATATCTACTTATAGAAAAAGAGAAAAGCCATGCCACAATGGAAAATTAGTTCTTACTAAAGCCTTCCGGGTCTTCTTCCCACATTGTTAGTTCCTCTTCGGTTAGCAGAAAATAGTGAGAGACTAATCTTCGACAGATCTCTGTCAAGGTAGGATACGTGAAGAATGCCATCTTAATCTTGTGGGCTTCAAGCGTTTCGGGGCTGCTATCTAGAAAAATACAATTTCCAGGTTAACTGCATGAGGCAGCACTCTACCTAAGGTACATAATCAAATAAATATTTATATAGAAGCAGCTTTCACATCTCCCAGATCTCCTTGTCCATTGTACACATGCATGTAAATCAATGCCATATAGCACAACAATCTGTTACAAGCAATCCCACTAAATAAGAGAAAAGCTTTTAACTGTTGTAACACAAGTGTGAGTACAGCCTACAACACAAGCTGCAGTGGTGCTTGTAGTACTCAATTCTTAAAGGATCTGAAGTTTGAAGCGCTGCAAAGACTGTTTACTACATGTACTGCATGGTTTCTCGGGGAAAAGCTGGTATTCACTAACGAAAGACTGCAATCCTTATCTATATTTCATATCCTTCAACAGTTTATTTTTCAGAGCAAAATAAGTGAATTTCCAAAGAATTATGACAAAATATCAATTATTTCACAGAGTAAAACAAAGAAAAATAATTTTTGAACTACCAGTAAAGCATTACCTTCAAAATTTTTAGATGGCTTATAAGCATAATTTTTGACAATCATCTTAATAAGATTCATGCACTGGACTATGAATCGCTCAAACGTAACACCTTCACCAACGTCGGTAAAAACATAGCTTACAGAAAATTCCAGGGATCTCTGAATTAGAGGAGTAAATGAAAAGGGATGCTGATCCAAGAAGTCCAGAAGCTATAAAGAAAGAAATTAAAATGCATTTTCCCAAATTCATATTAGAACACAGTCATGCCAATCAAAACTCTTCTAATACATATTTAGCAACTGTTAGACCTGGAAGGTGTCTATATACGAAATTGTACAACTGTGATGCCCCCTCTGGGCTGCATGGTTTAGGATGGATTCCATTAATTCTGCTTCATAAAGATTTTCAGTTCAGGGACAAAAACAAACCCACTTCATACTTAACTGGAAAACAGTGAACACAAAGCAAAAAAGTTTAAGTATATAAGATATAGGCCTTCAAAAAGTTATAAAGCAAAAAAACTAAAAATGATCCTTTCTTGTACAAACTGTATTTGGATTTAACAAATAGTTGATACAGGAATTTCTTTACCAGAGTCCAGTTAATAAAGGTAAAGGAAATAAAAGAATTAAAACACCATCATTTTATAACCTTCTAATCAAATGAAGGACCCAGACAATGAAGAAAAATGGCACTTAAATTCAGAAGAGAGAGGCTGTCACAGAACTGACAGCTCACTCATCATCAGACACACCACACAAAGACAAACATTGTGATCTGATGGAACCAACTACAAGGCATTCTGTTTATGCCCATCCAAAGTGCACCAAAAACAAAAATAAAAACCCACATCTGTATGAGATTACACCACTAAATCACACTACAAAGTTATAAGATGCACAGAAGGACATGGAAGATGCAAAGGAATATGTTAAATGACATCTAGGGATATAAGATTAATCCAAACTACAGAAAAATCTACTGGAACATGAAGACTGGAAAAATGACACTATTTCATCCAGATTCATATAAAGCAATGAAAAATTTATAAAACAATCAGAGAAATCTGAAAAGTGATATTTTGATACTAGGAAATTCATTATTATTTTGAAACATAATGATTATGCCAAGATGTTTTTCTTTCTTTCTTTGTGTATTTTTTTTTTAAGAATTTTATTCATTTTATTACAGCCAGATATACACAGAGGAGGCGAGACAGAGAGGAAGATCTTCCATCCGATGTTTCACTCCCCAAGTGAGCCGCAACGGGCCGATGCGCGCCGATCCGAAGCCGGGAACCTGGAACCTCTTCCGGGTCTCCCACGCGGGTGCAGGGCCCCAATGCATTGGGCCGTCCTCAGCTGCTTTCCCAGGCCACAAGCAGGGAGCTGGATGGGAAGTGGAGCTGCCGGGATTAGAACCGGCGCCCATATGGGATCCCGGGGCTTTCAAGGCGAGGACTTTAGCTGCTAGGCCACGCCGCCAGGCCCATGTGTATTTGTTTTTAAGTTAAAGACACCCTGACGGAGATAAAGAGGGCTTCCATCTGCCACTTCACATCTCCAGATGTCCAAAACACCCAGGGCCAGGCCTGGCAATCCTGGTTTCAGGAACTACACCAAGATCTCCCACAGGGGTAAGAGGGATGCAAGTATTTGAATAATTGTCACAATTCGTTTAGAAGAAAATGTGTCTGTGTGTGAGTGTGCATAATAAAGACACAAGCTTTTGAGGTGGGAGTCTGGGACAGCAGCCAGACGCCCTTGGTATATTCACAAGAGCAGCAAAGTGCCTGGAGACAAAGCACACCCGAAGTGTCAGCAGGTGACACCGTGCTCGGCTCCCAGGCACCTTTCTAAGGGACCTGCACTGAACTCCTTCAGCCTTGCCCAGTCATGGCTGTCACAGGCACCAGAGGGTGAACTGCAGGATGGAAGATCTCTATTGGCCCATCTCCCCCCCTCAAAAAAAAAATACCTTAGGAACAAAAATCAAAATCAAAAACAAACAAACAAACAAAAACCCAACTGCATTGCTTAAAAGCAAATACTCGGATATTTTAGAGATCATATTACAGAATATCTGGAGTTTGCCTGCGGGGAAGGGGAATCTTTGCTGCCAAAGCCGTCGAGACACACACAACATCTTTCATGGACCACACAAAATTATCAACTGAAAATGTAGCCTGTTGGGGCCAGGGTGGTAGCATAGCATGCTAATCATATGGCCTGCAAGCACAGGTATCCCATATTGGATACCAGTTCATGTCCCAGCTGCTCCACTTCTGATCCAGCAACCTGCTTATGGCCTCCAAAAGTAGCAGAGGATGATTCAAGTCCTTGGGCACCTGCACACCCATGCAGGAGACCAAAGGAAGCTTCCAGGCCCAGGCTTTGGAACAGCTCAGCCCCAACCATTGCAGCTGGTTCGGGAGTGAACCAGCAGATGGAAGATTTCTGTCTTCTTTGTCTGGAAAAAAAAAAGCTGCCTTTCAAACAAAAATAAACAAATCTTTACCCAAAAAATCAACTTTCTGTACAGATGGACTGTATTTCAGTCCAGCCTACCACTGTCTCAGCAGAGTCAGACCAAGTGACTGTGCAGACCTTACACAGCCAAGAAACCAGCCACTCCCCAGCCCTGCAGTAATCAGTAACCATGGCAAAGGAGACATACAGGTCCAACAGGATTGACCTTGACCACATGCTGCTAACTGCTCATGAGGACTCAGTTATTCAATTCTATTTACAGGAATAATTCAAATGTTCCAATTTCTAAATTCCAAACGTTTATGCTTATTAGAGTACTAGAGATCATAAACACTAATTTCATACTTGAATTTGTTTTTTCAGAAAAGAAAAAAACTATAGATAACATCTATGACATTAAGTAAGAAACTGAAAGAACTGGAAAAGAAAAATTTAGTAGTACAATAATCAACGTGGTCTCGAAAACAGACTAGATAAATTTAGTTCATAAATTCATAAATTTCAGTTATACAACTGACGTATCATGCTGGGGCTACTGGAAGCAAAAACGGGGCTGATTTTGTGGCTCAATAAGCTAACGTTGCACATGTGGGCGCTGGCTCATGCTCCGGATACTCTCACTTCCAGGCCAGCTCCCTGCTTACAGGATGAGAGCAGCTGAGGACAGCTCTTTGAGCCCTGCACCCACATGGGAGACCCGGAAAAAGTCACTAGCTGCACATCAGCTCAATTCTACCTGCTGTGGCCATCTGTGGAGTGAACCAGCAGATAGAAGATCTCTCTCTCTGTCTTTCTCCTGCTCTCTGCAAATTGGCTTTCCAAATAAATTAAGCAGGTCTTCAGAAGATTGGAAAAAAAAAAAAAGCAAGGATGTGGGCAAGTTTCTGTGATAAGCATCGCACAGCTCCACTGACAAACTAGGTCATCTCCTTTCATTTTCTTGCATCTTTTAACTTAAAACATGTAAATCAATTTTCTAGAGAATTAGGTAGGCTTTGCCACTGAGGTTATCTGCAACATGAGAAATGAGAACAATACACACTAAAGTCAACAAACAGAGGAAAAAAGAAACTTAGGTTAGAGTCACATATGCACACTCAGTCCCCAGTACCTGCTGTAGTGCAAAAAGCCCCACAGCTGTTCTAATTCCTCAACTCCAGTTTTTCATGGTTCTACCAATCTTTCAGACCCAAATGTCATAGAGATTAATGTTTTATGAGACATTTTTCAGAAACAAACACACTATCTAGCACATTATACCTATGATTCTATCCGAAAGATGCGATATTGATGATTATAATCCGATAGTTCTGAGCACACTTCCTGCTACAGCACCTGCTACACTCCCTGCTGACTCCAGTGGGTCTAAGAATAAAGAACCGCAGAGCAATCAACTGCCCTGGCATGTGTTTCACTGATGTTTTTTTCACAGCAAAGCAATTTATGTGTGTTACATGAATGCAACGTACATTCTGAAGGCTGCAAAATATTAAGGTGATTTTTAATTTTTTCAGAGTCAGAAGGTATATTTCTTCATGCCAAAGTGAAACTAATATTATGAAAACATCATTTTGCCTTCTAAATTTCAGTGTATGCATTATTTTTGAGAAAACAAACAAGGCAAAAAAGAAAAAACAACTTACCACTTTAGTAAAGAGAATGATGGTCTTTTCCAATCTATCTCTACATACATTATCTGCAGTTATTTTTCTACCTGTTAAAAATAATTTCAAATATTACATTTTTAAGTCTATAATTTCACAATTCCAAAATTTTACAAACATTTCTTATATTTTTACATATTTTACACAATGAATTATTTAAAAATTTTCACACTTAGGAACAAACATAATCCTGAGTGGCCATATTGTGCAAAAATAACTCTTATAATATAAGCTAGATCCATTTTAAAGTAAAACGCTATCAATCTAGTGGCATGCATTTGAGAGAGGTTAAGACACCCAAATCTCAGATCAGAACACCTTGGTTCCTGCCAATTCTGACTCCAGGAAGTATTGGGAATGGCTCAGAGTAACTAAGTTCCTGCCACACACAAGACATGGACTGAGTTCTCGCCTCTTTGTTTCAGCCTCGCCCAGCCCCAGAAACTGTACTCTTCCTGTCTCTCTGTCTCTCAAGTAAATAAATAAAAATTGGCAGGCAGCCCTGGGGTAGAGCAAATTATCACCCTCTGCACGCAATGCCAGCATCCAGTATCAGAACACTGATTCAAGTTCAAACCAGAGCTCCCTGCTAATGTGCCTGGGAAGGAAGCAGAAAATGAACCAACTGCTTGGACTTCTGCCACCCATGAGGGACCCAGATGGAGTTCCCGGCTCTGGGCTTCAGACTGGACCATCCCTAACCATGTCAGCCACTGGGGAATGAACAGCCCGAGAAAGATCTCTCCCTCTCTCCATCACTCTACCTTTCAAACAAGTACATCTTTTAAAACCAGTGACACCAAATCAAGTAAAGCCACCACGTGCAATCCTGGGATCCCTAATGGACAGGACAATGGTTCAAGTCACAGCTGCTCCACTTTCAAGGCAGCTACTTGTTAGTGACCTGGGAATGTCAGTGGAAGAACAATGTAAGTGTTTAAGTGCAGGCCACTCATGTGGGAAACCTAGAAGAAACATCTAGCTTCTGTCTGTGCAGCGGACGGCATGCCCAGATGCACATGAAAACATAGCAGATCACTGAGGTCAGCAGAGGATGTTTGCTACCATGGAGAGCAGAACAAATTGGACAACTCTTCTGGGCAAGCTTCAATAGCAGGTATCTGTGCAAGTGGAAACTCTAAGGTGGACTATGTCAGTCAATGGACCTTGGAAGGATTTCCTCAACCTTAAAGCAATGAAATCAACAGCATCTCAGAACTATCAAAACCACTTAAACAGTACCCTCGGACCATGCTCCACATCGGGGGACCCTGTGACAATACTCAGCAACAGTTCCACATCCTCGGGTACTGGTGTGGTTAGGCTTCCAGGCGCGGTCCTCTCACCCCTTCCACAGATACAAGAACTGAAAGGAAGACTGGAAGCAATTGTATCACTCCCCACTCCTTTTTTAAAGATTTGTTTATTTTTATTGGAAAGGCAGATTTACAGAGAGAAGCAGTGACAGAAACAACTTCCAGCTGCTGGTTCATACCCCCAAGTGGCTGCAACAGGCAAAGCTGAGCCAATCCGGTGCAAGGAGCTTCTTTTGGATTTCCTGCATGGGTGCAGGCCCCAAGGCCTTGGGCTGTCCTCGATTGCTTTCCCAAGCCACAAGCAGAGAGCTGGATGGGAGGTGGAGCAGCTAGGACATGAACTAGCACTGATATAGGATCCCACTGTCTGCAAGGTGAGGATGTAGTCACTAGGCCAACAAGCCAAGCACAGAAGCAGTTCTCAACCACTTTTCCACATCCTTTGGCACTTTCTAGACTAATCCGTGGTCCACATGGGTGTGTATCCTTCTCAACTATGTGAACATCATCAAAAAGAAATCTATTATGAAGAAAAGAAATTTCTGACTTCTGGTTTTGGACTAGCCCCATTTTGGACCTTGTGGTTATAAAGGCAATGAACCAGGGGATGTAATCTCTCTCTCTCTCTCTCTCTCTCTCTCTCTCTCTCTCTCTCTCTCTCTCTCTCTCTGTGACTCTCAAAATAAAGAGATCTTTTTTAAGAAAAACGTGAAATAAATATTTCTAAAAAGAAGGGCAGCAGTTTTGGAAATGAACCATCAAACACAGAGACTAAATCACATAAAATGTTTTCCAAGCAACTTAACATGATCAGGTAACAATATACCCATCCATTTTTAATACTTCAGAGGAATTTCTTGATAATTGCCCTGGTATAATTAATTTTTGTACATCTAGTCCACGAGTCCATGAACTACTATGTATTCTCTAAAGAAATTTTACATTGTTTTGTCATTTATATCATTCCCTTCTCCCCAAGCTGTCTTTTTTTCCAGTGTAATTCCCACAAGGAACATCAGAAAAAAGTTGACTTTGAGAAAATAGTTTATGTAAGGAACGTAATTCATCTTAGTAACCTACACATATATATACTAGCCACGACAGTGCCTGCACTAGCTCAATAATGTCTTTCTATTTGAAAACAACAAAAAACAGCCAGCAGCTCACACAGACTGACTAGACTCAAATACCTTCTCAGGGCAGGAAATTCCCAAATACATAAGTGCATACGCACGTGGGAATCCTCGGGAAAAGTGCTTAAAATCACACCACCAGCAAAACCAGGCTAGACATCAATGTGAACTTCTCTGAACATGGAGCAATGGAGGGGCCCAAAGGTAGCTGGCAGGTTAATGAATACAGACTGACAGAACAAAATTATCCTTAGAGGCGTCATCAGGATACATAAGCAAGCCCACAGAAGTCTGAACAAGCATGTGGTCCACAGTCTGCATGTTCGCAGAACATGCCTGTCATGACCTGCCCAGATAAGGCAGTCGCAGTGGAAATGCAGAGGGAAGGACAAAAAAGAAGATGCAGTTGAAAAGTTTCCTCAGGGTTGATAATGGGAAAGTTGCTGCCTGCAGGGTTGGCTTCCCACACGGTGCCAGATCGAGACCTGGTTGCAGCACTTTGGCTCCAACTCCCTGATAAAAGCACCTGGGAAAGCAGTAGAGGGTGAAGGTCCTTGTGGCCCTGGACACACATGGCGGAGACCCAGAGGGAACTTCGGGCTCCCAGCTTAAGCTTCGCACAGCCCTGGTGCTGTGACGATTTGGGGAGTGAAGCAAACAATGAGAGATCTTCCTCTTCACTTTCTCTTTCTCTCTCTTTTAATCCTTCTCTCTCTGTCTCTTCTTCTGGCATTTAAATGAATTAAATAAATCTATTTTTTAAAAAAGGCTTCCTATATAATTCACATGACAGGGTGGTATGTCAGCACAAAGCTATTAATTTCAGAAAGTTAGTTATCAATATGTAAGAACCTAATTTAGCCACATACAGGATCTCTGCAGAAACTAAGAGCTGACTCAGAAAATCCAAACAATGGCACGCTCAGAATAAACACTTTCTCCAAAGATGTATCTGCACCCTTGTTAGCCTAACATTTACTCAAGCTATTAGCAAATAAAGTGTGGCGAATCAAGAGTCTGAAGTAAAAAATACTGTGATAAAAGTACTTACTGCATTCCAGAAACTGTTTTAAACGTTCAAATATTCCATGCAAAAAACCCTGAAAAAGAATATATTTTGAAGTACTTCAACTTATTCTGCAGGAGCATTGACTTTACGTATGTTTCATTTTCTCAAAACCATGAAAATATATGTAGCACATCATTTCAAACAATCAGCTTTAGAAAAATAAAGTAAAAAATATCTAATTATAAACAAGTCTTATCCAAGAAACTAACTAGTATTTTATACCTTTGATATCTCATTTCAGATTTAAATATTTTGCTATAAAATTATGTATTACTCTGTTTCTCACCTGCTATATGTTCCTCCACAGGCCTCACTATCCCTACACATACTGTTTATTGATGCAGTATGTAGCTGCTTCCGTTAGAATATAAGGTTTTTGAGAGAGAGAACTTGACTATGTTTGTAGCACAAGAGAATCCAGAAGAGTGTCTGGCATTTACAGATACTCAAAAATACATAAATGTAACCAATTATGGAAAACACATGTTCTCAACTGCAATATTAGCCCTCAGATACCACAAAAGCAATACTATGTACTATGTTTTTAAACATATAAGATATCATACAATTTTAAAACACAGGATTACACAGTGGCATCATTTTTCCCAAGAGACTTTTGTGTTTCCTTTTTGTCACCCCTGTGCTGGTTACTCAGCGGCACGTGTTTTTCATGGTGTTGTAATTTGTTGTTGTTGTTGTGGCTGTTCTAACTCATATCAGTTGTTGATCTTGTTTCATGGCTTCTCAATTACGGAAATGTATAGTGATGGAGTACTGGGATCTACCCTATCCAGATGTGGGGGCATAATGGAACATGCATCCCTGCTTCCAGATGAAAGATGGATTCCCAATGAAACTGTTGGACATGGGTAGACAATGGGATGCTGTCTGACTTTGTACCAGCAATGTCGGGGCACACTTAAATAAGAGATTGATAGAATTAGGATTCCTGATGAAGGACTACACCATTGCAGTAAAATGGGAAAAATTTGTCAGAAAGTGGAAGTTTGGGGGGGAATCCCAGCCTATGTAAAATTGTACCATATAATTTAAAATTCAAAATAAAAATGTATTAAAAAGAAACATGAAAGGATATTGTAGAAACAGTTTTAATACGAATCTAAACATATTAGATACCTTTGTAACAGCAGATTTTTACGTATAAACATAAAAAATATCACATGATCTTTTGGCAAGTAAGATGCTCCAGTACGTCAAAAACGTTGCCTAGCACAGCTGGCATGATGGTTCACTTTGCTGTACCTCAGAAAGCAAGTGCCAAGATCCCACATGAGTACCGATTTCTGTCTCCTGGCTGTCCACTAGCCATCCAGCTTCCTGCTTGTGGCCTGGCAAGGCAATAGGAAATGGCCCAAAGCTTTGGGACCCTGCACCCATGTGGGAGACCCGGAAAAATATCCTGGCTTGTGAATTTGGATCAGCTCAGCTCCAGCCTTTGCAGCCACACGGGGAGTGAACTAGCAGATGGAAACTCCTTCTCTGTCTCTCCTTCCTTTTTTCTTTTTAATTTTATTACTTTTTCCAGAAAGGCAGATTTTAAAGACAGAAAGAAAGGTCTTCCATCTGCTGGTTGAGTTCCCAAGTGGCTACAACAGCCGGACCTGAGCCTATCCAAAGCTAGGAAACAGGAGCTTCTTCCAGGTCTACCACATAAGTTCAGGGCTCCAAGGCTTTGGGCCATCCTCTACTGCCTTCCCAGGACACAAGCAGACAGGTCAAAGGAAAGTGGAACAGCCGGGACACAAACTGCCAATATGGGATTCCAGCACTGGGAAAGAAGGATTTAGTTACTGAGCAAGCACTCTGGGCCCTATTTCTTCTCTCCTTAAAACTGCTTTTGTGGGCCTGGCACAGTAGCCTAGTGGTCTTCACCTTACATGTGCCAGGATACCATATAGGCACCAGTTCTAATCCCAGTGGCCCCGCTTCCCATCCTGCTCCGTGCTTGTAGCCTAGGAAAGCAGTCAAGGATGGCCCAAAGCTTGGGACCCTGCACCTGCATTAGAGACTCAGAAGCGGCTCCTGGCTCCTGGTTTCGGATTGGCTCAGCCCTGGCCACTGCAGCCCCTTGGGAAGTGAATCAGTTCTGTCTCTCCTCTCTGTACATTCTACTCTCCAATAAAAATAAATAAACCTTAAAGAAGAAAAATATTGCCTTTCCAATGAGAAATAAATAAATCTTTAAATTAATTAAATAATTGAATTTTTTTTAAAAAGACCAGCAGTCACTCCCATGTGGTAGACCCAGAAGTAGCTCCTGTTCCTGGCTTTGAATCAGCTTGGCTCCTGCTGCTGCAGGCATCTGGGGAGTGAATCAGCGGATGGAAGAACCTTCTCTCTGTAACTCTGTCCATTAAAAATAAATAAATATTTTTAAAAAAAAGTTTACTAAAGTTGATAGACTTTAAGTTATCAAAGAACCAGAAATACACATAATTGTGCACAGCTGGCTAATCTGAAGTCCAAAGAAACTAATTTAACTAATAATATACAGTAAGTGGGAGGAAAATCACAATGACCACTAAATGGTAATTTTCAGAATAATGAATTGCTAATCTCAATACAAAAATCATGAGCTCCTTTAATCCTCATAGTATGCAATGAGGTAAGTACTATTATTTCATCTACAAGCACAATAAAGGAAACTAGATATCAAAGTCAGCTAATTCACCCAAGACCACCATAAATACATGAATCTCTTTAAAGATTTATTTACTTTTATTAGAAAAGTAAATTTGCAAAGAGAAGGAGAGACAGAAAGATCTTCCATCCACTGGTTCACTCCCCAACTGCTATAACAACTGCTGCTATGCTGACTGGATCAAAAGCCAGAAGCCAGGAGCTTCTTCCAGGTCCTCCACACAGGTGCAGGATCCCAAGGCTTTGGGCCGTCCTCCACTGCTTTCCCAAGTTGTAAGCAGGAAGCTGGATGAGAAGCGGAGCAGCCAGTTCCTCATTTTATTGTCCCGTTCTTCTCAGCAGTTTTTCAGGTACATGGATTGCTCACCAACAAGCTGCTACGCCATCTGGTTACCAGTAATTTTCCACTCTAAATAAGCCTTTGCTTTAAAAATGAGTCATACATTTTTCTCTGTATATACAGATTCTACAAGCAGCAGAAAAACTAAATTTCCCTTTAAATACATGAAGACCAACCAAAAAGATACCTAGGATATGAACAACTCTCTACAGTAGACCTTGAAATATTTCTAATAGCATCCCAATTACAGGAGTAATTTAACTTAACACTCTCTATCTGCCAGGGCGTCCTGACAAGCTTCCTGGGGTTATTCCCTCTTCACACAGCAATTCGGTCTGTTCTCACAGAAAGTACACCACAACATACATAGAATGGTAGGAGATAGAAAACAACCTAAATGGCTCCTTAGCAAAGCCTGTATTAAATCAATTTCAAGAAAATAATATGTTTAAAATATTCAAGAAAATACTAAGCTCCGTTACAAAATCATAAAAAATGAATCACTTCCGTCACTTACCATCACCTCCATATTCTTGTGTGGCTCCACAAATCCATTCACAGTCAATTTACGTAACACTGAAAACCAAAATGAAATCTTTACTTGAATTTTATTTCATTATGTTTTATTCTATCAAAATCACAATCATAATAAAGACAGAATTACTAAACCTAATCAAGCCTGAAGAGTCACCTGATTGAATTCTTGCGTTTACTAAATAGGAAAAACAAGCCTAGGTCACATTTGATCAGTGACAAAGCACCTAGAGCAGTGTTGTTGCTGACTGTAAACTAATATTTATAATATTACACTTCAAAATTCCATTTAATTTGGGATCACTGCTGTGGCGCAGCCAACAAAGCCACTACCTCTGACACCAGCACTTAACAGGAACAAGAGTTCATGTCTGACTGTTCCACACAGAACCCAGCTCTCGGACAACCGACAGGCTGGAATCAACAGAACATGATTCCAATGCTTGGAGCACGGCTGTCCACGCAGAGACTCAGAAGGACTTCAGAGGTTCCTGGTTCTTCCCAGCACACCACTGCAGTCACTTAGAAAGTGAACCAGCAGTTAAAATGTCTCTCTCTTTTCTCCATTTTCCTCTCTAATCCAGCCTTTCAAATAAATTTTTTAAATTTAGTTTAACTTACATGACTGCTGGTACTTCTTACCTGCAATAATTGAAACTGAGAAGTGTTCAACAAGGTTAAGCCAGGACTCAACGTATCCCAGAACCTCAGTTACTTTAAGCTACAGTAAATTAAACACCAATATCTCGTTGAAGGAATAAAAAAATTAAGTGTTTTTCCAAACCTGAAAAACTGAGCTATGGTACAAGTTTGACACTTGATGATAGCCAAAAGGCTTAGAGATTGTACTCAATTATAAACACTGTATTTTATGAGTAACACTGGCAAACTAGGGCCCACAGATAGGTGGGAGAGATTTAAAGCCACAACAAGATTGAAATCCTTGCTCCAGTATCTACTTAGTTGCTTTGCACTATTCCAGATCTCACTTCCTTATCTATAAATGCCACTTCATACGAATTATTTAAAGGCTCCAATGGTATAATTCAGCAACAATTCAGTAACAAAAAGATGATGACAGCCTAAGAGACAAAGTGACAGACGCTTTATTAAACAAGCACTGTTATCTATACTTACTGAAGAATTATCTTTCAGAGTTGTCAGTGGGGAACATCTGGCCCGCAAGCAGGACTCAAAGTTCAATCAATCTATAGCAGGTTAATTGTTGTTGTTGTTGTTTTTGGCTTTTTTTAATAGCTTTATTTTGACAATCCTTACATAGTTGATTAGGGCACAAAGGGTCAAGAGGTACAGGAAAGACTATTGTTTCCATATTATTGCTTTTTTTTTCCTATATGTGGGGTAAAAGGGGAGATAAAGGGAGAAGCCCCACCCAGCCTCCCACCCATCCCAGGTCCCTGATGTAGGGCATGCTCCAAGAGTCCTATAGCAGGCTAATTTTTTTTTAAAGATTTATTTATTTTTATTGCAAGGTCAGATATACAGAGGGGAGAGACAGGGAGGAAGATCTTATGTCCAGTGATTCATTCCCCAAGTGACCTCAACAGCCTTTGCAGCGCCGATCCAAAGCCAGGAGCCTGGAACTTCCTCTAGGTCTCCCACATGGGTGCAGGGTCCCAAGGCCTTGGGCCGTCCTTGACTGCTTTCCCAGGCCACAAGTAGGGAGCTGGATGGGAAGTGGAGCTGCCAGGATCAGAACCAGCGCGCACATGGGATCCCGGCATGTTCAAGGCGAGGACTTTAGCTGCTAGGCCACTGCACTGGGCCCATAGCAGGCTAATTTTTGACACTGATAACTCTGGTGCCCAAATGGCGATATAGTCAAATGGCCCTTGTCGGAACAAAAGGGTTTCTCACCACAGAGTAGAAAGTACTCAAAAGAAGTCTAAAGATGGTGTGTTAAAAATAAATTTATATTCTGACTGTCCACAGACTTTCTTTCAGTTTGAAACCAGTGATTACATTCAACTCTGAAGTTGGGGCAGAATCATATGAGAAAATCAGGCTTCGCTTATCCTGAAGCTGTTCTTCCTCACCAAGGACTCTGCTCTTTATTCCTTCATTACATAGTAACTTTCACTCTCCTTAAACATTTTGGTTTAGAAGCCTGCTGCAGTGGCTCAAAGGATTAATCCTCCCCCTTCAAACACCAGGATCCCATATGGGCACCAGTACTTGTTCTAGAAGATCCCAGAGCTTTGGGACTCAGCACCCATATGGGAGACCCAGAAGACTTTCCTGGCTCCTGGCTTTGGATAGGTTCAGCTCCAGCCGTTGCAGCCATTTGGGGAGTGAATCAGCAGATGAAAGATCTTTCTTTACTATCAAAACCACTTGAGCAAGACCCTTGGAGTGTGCCCCACATCAGGGACCTGGGGTGGATGGGAGACAGAGTGGGGCTTCTCCCTTAAAATCCCCCTTTACCTCAGATACATGAAGGAAACAATGTGGAAACAATAATCTTACCCACTTTCCTGTAGCCTTTGAACCTTTTTACCCTAATTAACTATGTAAAGATTGCCAAAAGTATAATAAAAAAATGGAAAAAGTTAAAGAAAAAAAAGATCTTTGTGTCTCACCTCTGTAAATCTGCCTTTTAAATAAAAATAAATTTTAAAATTCTGAAAATTCCTTAAATTCAGCAATAAATAGGGTACCTCACACACCATTTTCTATAAATAGCCTTATATTCCTCACTCTAATTCTTTATGAGTAACCATTCCTTTCCAAAGGAAATGGTTTTAATTTCTGCCTTATGGACATTTTCAAAACCATTCCCCTAGCCTGCATAACCAAGTAAATATCATTTGTCAATGATCACATCTTTGTTCACAGGTTTCACCAGTGTACTGATAGCTCAGGGTTGAGCAGCCACTGTTTGGGTAATGTAGTAAGAGATGCATTAGGGTAGAGTGCATAATGGAGGGTCTGGCACAATGGCTCGATTAGTTAATCCTACTCTTAACAATTGCCTGGATTCCATATGGGTGTCGGTTTGTGTCCCAGCTGCTCCACTTCCCATCCAGCTCCCTGCTTGTGGCCTGGGAAAGCAGTCAAGGAAGGCCCAAAGCCTTGGGACCCTGTAGCCCTGTGGGAGACCCGGAAGAAGCTCCTGGTTCCTGGCTTCAGATTAGCTCAACTCTGCCCGTTGTGGGCACTTGGGGAGTGAATAAGCAGATAGATCTTTCTATCACTCCTTCTCTCCTTCTTTCTGGAAATCTGCCTTTCTACTAAGAATAAATCTCTATTAAAAAAAAAGAGAGAGACAGAGAAACTACATAATGGAATTCCTGGGTACTAAGCTGAGTATGATTCACTGAAATGATAAGCAAAACTGAGAATGCAAAATGACATGCAATATGATAGAAATGTGGGCAGCGTGATATCATAGTAAGAAAACTAAAATCACCTTCAGCACCAGAACAGGAGGGACCGGAAAAGAAAGAGAATAAAACAGGTGTACGTGTGTGTGTGATTGAAAAAGTATGGAAAAAAAAAGCCTGTAAATACATTCATCAAGGCAAACAGCTCAGAGAAGTTCAAACAGAAACTTCCACCACGGGAATGCTGACAAGCTGAGCCAGAGGCACCGCAAGAAAAATGGAGCTCCTCTCTGAGAAGACGGCTGTGAGACAGGGCTGGTGCAAACCGTAAGGACAGACCTTAACGAAAGTTGGTAAAACAATAAAGTTAAGCGCCCAGGATGAAAAGAGCAATCAGAAATACACAGTGGAAGCACTTGAATCATTTTCAGAGCTTAATTCTTTAAAAAGATTTATTATTATTGAAAAGTCAGATATACAGAGAGGAGGAGAGACAGAGAGGAAGATCTTCTGTCCGATGATTCACTCTCCAAGTGAGTACAACGGCCAGTGCTGTGCAGATCCAAAGCCAGGAGTCAGGAGTTCGTCCAGGTTTCCCACAAGGGTGCAGGGTCCCAAGGCTTTGGGACATCTTCGACTGCTTTCCCAGGCCACAAGCAGGGAGTTGGAAGCGGGACTGTCAGGATTAGAACCAGCGCCCAGCACATTCAAGGTGAGGACTTTAGCTGCTAGGCAACCGCGCCAGGGCCCTCAGAGCTTAATTTTAACGTCACAGGAATGTGAATGAAACTTAAAACTATCCACTGCAACTGGCTGTATGAGCTTTCCTGAGATAAAGGGGGTCAAGAAGGAGCGAGTCTCACAAAAAAGAACAAACTACAAATAAGCCTTGCCTTTTGGTGCAGTGGAGAACACTAAACTCACTGGAGGAGCTAGCTGACGATTGTTCTGGGATACAGAGCTTCAGAAATAGACACACCAAGTAGAATAGTACCTTTTAACGAGAGCAGAGTTCGTTCTAGTGAACTCAGAACTGCAGATTCATTGCCTGAAGAAACTTGCTGCAGGAATGTGTCTGTATGGTGATTCCACAGAGAACAGGCAAAACTATAAATTCCAGATGCTAACTGTAAAGAAACAGCAACAAATTGGTTCATGATACATTCATTTCACTAAGAAATAAGAATATAAAATACATTTCATTTTTACAACTAAGCACATCTTTTCAGTGAAATTTAACATACAGTGTTTATAGAAATGCTTTCTGGCCACATTGCAAAGTAATTGGTCCACACCTACACCCATTCATACACACACAGAAATCTAAACTACTGCTTTCTTGAAGGAATACTTGGCCTGCACTGCAGCGTGACCCTACTCATCCATCTGTTTCCGGTGCTGGGTTGCCATAAGCCACTCTCACCACATCTCCAGCTTGAAAGAGAGAGATAAGCCCATTTGCCCTATGCATTTCAATAGAGCCACAGACTGGAACTTTCCTTGGCTGCAGTTGGAGCTGGCTCCCCAGTTAGGAGTCCGTGGCTCACTCTGCAGTCATTCACCCCCTCAGGTTTCTTTCTGGTGTGTGAGACAAGGACAACAAGCCGCTGCCTTTGGCTAAGCCCCTTTCTCCATCCAGCAAGTGTATGACTCTAAAGTGGCTCAATGTACCTTTATCAACTGAGTCAGGCTAAGCCACGGGCCCTATTTGCCTTGTATGCATACCTGACAGCTTCTAGTTATTAAGTAACTCTTGCATGTTCTGAATATACATGTAATATTAAAGAGCAAACTCAAATTATTCAATTCTAATAATTCATTGTAGCCAGACTATTACAGATATCCTTGTCTTAATATCAAAGTAGAAAGCAACAGTATAAAAACCAAGAGTGTAGGAAGAAGTGGGGCCATTTGGCAGAACTGCTGTGAGGTCTCAGTCCAGAACCACGCCCCCATGTCAGAGGCTTCCTTTAAGATCACACTGACGCCAGACGCAGGAGTGCTGCACCAAGTGCGCAGTGCTCATCCAAGTACAACTGTCACAGCAGTCTTAAAATCTGCAACAGAAGCAAGTTCCAGCAGCAACAAGTGCATTTACAACTGTGAGCAGCAACAAATCCTGTGTAGGCTGCCAGAAATGGGTTTCCAAACCACAGTTCAGAACCGGGAGTTGGACTCAGTGTGGTAGTGCAGTGGCTAAAGTACAAAATGGGCACCAGTTCGTATCCCAGTGGCCCTGCTTCCCATCCAGCTTCCTGCTTGTAGCCTGGGAAAGCAGTCACGGATGGCACAAAGCCTTGGGACCTTGCACCTACATGGGAGACCTGGAAGAAGCTCCTGGATCCTGGATCCTGGCTTTGCATTGACTCAGCTCAGGCATTGTGGCCACCTGGGAAGTGAACCAGCAGATGGAAGATCTTTCTCTCTGTCTCTCCTTCTCTCTATAAATCTGACTTTCCAATTAAAAAAAAATTTTTAAGAGAAAACTAAATTGTTTCTACAGATCATGTTGGAAGTTGTTAACACCTGCCACTTGGAACACACTATCACCTTTCAGAATACTGATAATTTTTGCTGTGATTGGGAAATTGAATTAGGCATTTAATATATCAGGAAGAGCTAGCGCCACGGTGTAGTAACTTAAGCCTCCACTTGGGATGCCAGCATCCCATATGAGTGGCACCAGTTTAAGTCCCAACTGTTCCACTTCTGTCTGCTAATATGCCTGGAAAAGCACTGGAAGATGGCCCAGGTGCTGGTGCGCCTGCACCCATGTGGGAGGTCCAAAAGAAGCTCCATGCTCAGGGTTTCAAACCCGCCCAGCTACGGTTTTGCGGCCATTTGGGGAGCAAACCAGCAGATCGAAGATTTCCTCGCTCTCTGTAACTCTGCCTTTCAAGCAAAAATAAATAAAAACTTAAAAAAAAAAAAAGCGGCAGAAGTTAGTGATAGCACTGTAGCAAACTGGGTAAAGCTGCTGCTTAAAGCACTCTCAAAAAATACCATAACACCAAGAATTACGGAAATAATGAAAGGTGATTCCTCCAGCCCTTCCTGCTGTTCACTCTTCACATGAAGGGAGAACAGGGCAGTACCATCAGAGGACCGCATCACCCTTGCTGGTTCATTCACAACATAAACATTTGCTGGGGGCAAAAGAATTATCTATTTTTTCATAACTAGAGGGCACTTCTGATAACTCTAAATTTGAAAGGTTAAATTTTTACTTAGCCTTATATATTTGAATCAAAAACATAAGCATGATAAATCAGATAACAGTTGAACTGACGAAATCTTGCAGACACAAATTTATTTGGTTCTTTAAATATAAATGCCAGAGACAACGTAATCAACGAATGATCAACTATGCTTTCTATCATTTAGGTTTCAAGTTTCATTTCTCATGTAAGTTTCAATTTAACATCAAAGAACTAAATTTTAGTTTTTATGAACTCAGATACAAATTAGCATCCCACAACAACTTTAGAATTATTATTATTAATATTATTATTATTATCAAGTACAGAATCTAATACTTGTGACGGTGAGAACTGACAACACAGAATGACCCTTTGCTAAACTGGGCACCCCTTTCCAATATTTTAATGTAACTTTTTACATGAATCCTCCAAAAACTGTTTTTTTCAAGGCTTTGAGAAAAAGAGGCAGGTGAGGGAATAAGCAAATGTAAACGGGTCTCCCATCCACTGGATGACTTCCCAAACGCCACAGCAGATGGGAGCCATGACAAAGTTGGGAGCCATGAATTCAATCCAGGTCTCCTACACAAGCAGCAGGACTCAGGTAACTCAGGCATCACCTGCTGCCTTCTCGGGGTTTGCATCATCAGCAAGCTGGAACCTAGTGTCAGACTCCAACCCACACATCCCTGCATAGGGTGACCGTAACCCAAGCAATATTTTAATATCTAGGCCATATCCACCCCTGATGCCTTTTTGAAGACACTGTTTAGAAATACCATTCAGGATAGGAGTTTTGTTACAAAGAAGTTTACAACAAGGCTCCAAGAAATGCTGATCAGAAAGGCTGACATCCCAGTTTTCAAGCTTTGCTGTAAACTTCAGATATTCCCTGCAACCGTTCTTTCTTCTTTACCTAAGTGCATAAAAAGCCAAGAAAAAGAATATGGAGAAGCCCAGGTGACCAAGCTTCTGACATGGTGAAGAAAAGCAAGCCAGGACAGTAATGAAGGGCAACAAAAACACTACAGGAGAATCAAAGCAAAAAGCAGCTACAGAAAGCTACAGCAGGCTCCCTGCTAATGTGCCTAGGACAAGCAGTGAAGAAAGGCCCAAGTCCTTGGCACACACGCCCACCTGGCAGTCGTGCAAGAAGCTCCTGGCTCTGGGCTTCAGTCTGGCCCAGCCCTGGCTACTGTAGCATTTTAAGGAGTGAGGCAGCAGATGGAAGATCTCCCTCTGCGTGTATTTCTCCCCATCGCTCTGTAACTCTGCCTTTCAATTAATAATTCCTTTAAAAAATTATTATTCTCTATTTCACTTTCCAGATTTGGAACTAAGTTCCTAGTTAAGGAAGTTATCTATTAAAGCTCCAAATCAGGAGTCAAGTAAGAAAAACAGGAATGAACACATGGCAACAGCACTATCCTTCGACTCCTTGAGCCCACCTGTGAACAAAGTTCAGTCAGGCTTCTCAGAAGCTTCTTCCTACTCTGGATTTCCATGATCATCATTGCACTGTCTAGTTTAAGCAACAAGCCTGCTAGCTGGACTGGGCAGCATCCTCCACCCGGGACATCTATTCACAATCTCAATAATGAACTGGTTCCCTCACCCTGCTCCAACATCTCCCACATGCCATCTGACCACACTTATCCGCCTTACGCAAGATTCCCAACAAGCTGAGTTAGCCAGAAAGCCTTTTTCATCACCTCCTCTTAACATTTAAACCACTAACAATCCATCACACCCAACACCTCCATTCCTGGGCTGTAAATTCTCACTCTTTAAGTCTGAATCGAACCCAATCACTCTCCTACTGAAAAACCCCAATGTAGTAGTTCCCACTGAATGAAGTCTACCTTGATATTTTTTTTTTTAATTTTTTAAAAATATCTTCCAGACTAGTAGCAACAGAAGGAACACAGATACAGGGAAAAAAGAGAGAGAGAGAAAGAAAGGAACAACAACAACACTGGAAAAAGTAGAAAGAGATCTACTTTCAAGTTTTCACAAGTCCTACGTGACTTCCTATCTGCTCCAAAACACCGCAACTGATCTATGTTGCCAAAAGATGCAAATGGGAAAAAGATAGAAATAAAGCAGGAGAACAACTTTTTCTACATTTTCTTCTTAAAAATAAGATGAGAAGGGCCCAGCACGACAGGCTAGGTGGCTAAAGTCCTCACCTTGAACACACCAGGATCCCATATGGTATATGATCCCATATGGTATATGATCCCATATACCAGTTCTAATCCTGGCAGCTCCACTTCCCATCCAGCTCACTGCTTACTGCCTGGAAAAGCAGTTGAGGACGGCCCAAAGCCTTGGGACCCTGCACCCGCGTGGGAGACCCAGAGAGGTTCCAGGTTCCTAGCTTTGGATAGGCTCAGCTCAGGCTAATGCAGCCACATGGAGAGTAAATCAGTGGACAAAAGATCTTCCTGTCTCTCCTCCTCTTTGTATATCTGACTTTCCAACAAAAATTTTAAAAACAAATCTTTTAGAAAAATATGAGGAGGAACTGGTTCGGCCGTGGGGCTGAGGCGAAAGGAGCCTCCTGCAGCTGACGGCTGCAAGGGGTGCCCCAGCCAGGCCAGGCCCAATGCTGGGGACTAAGGCCATGGTCACTGTTGCCAAGCAATGACCGAGTCCTAGGCTTTGTGTGGCCAGCACACCTGTTTGGTGCGGCTCTGCCTGCTGGCCACCCAGCGGCGAGCTCTGAGGTTTTTAGGCTATATAATTGCTGACTAGAGAAGTCCAGGGATAAGACCAGTATGAGTGTAGATGAGGGATGAATCCTGGGTAATTCCCAGCAACGGGGTCACAGAACTTTCTGGCAACCGTTGAGACTAAGACCTGGTGGTTTGGAGGGGAAAGTCCATTGGATCTATTTGGGCCAGACTGCTTCACCAGCCCACATGGGAATCCTGAGATGGGCTGTTAGTGTAGAGCATCACTGACTGCTACACACCAGTCCACACGAAAGCTATGGCTGGGGGCCTGTCTGGCAGAGCTAGGTACCAGTACCTAACTGAGTGGTGGAACAGGGAACAGGACACACTTGGCAGGGTCAAGACACTAACCAACACGTGAGATAACTGGGTCCGAGGGTAGATTCTGTGGGGGAAATGTGGGCCAAATCCTGTGGAAATACAAGTCACATTGGTTAGCTCACGAGTTGGGGTGGTGATGGGCTGAGCTAGGTGTGACCATGGCACCTGCCATCACTTACGGGTAAGAGAACCAACAGCCAGTCTAGGCAGGTCAAAGCACAGCACCCGAATGCGCATCCTAAACAGGATGTGGGGTGGGCCGAGCTGCAACTGGAAGGAGGCATACCGGCAGGGCAGAGTAAACCTTAACTCACAAGGAAGAACAGAAATCAGGATGGAGCACAGGTCATACTGAGCTCGGCTCTTACACCGACTGGTCTGCATGAGCCAGGGATACTAGGCCACAGCATCGAAGGCAAAGGCTGAGACAGGTAAGGGGTTAAGTCAACTGGGTCAGAGCAACCACTGGCACGTGTGTAATTCACAACTGGGAATAGACCCGTCTGAGGAGCTGTAACAGTACAACCTTGCTGGGTTGAGGTTCCCCCTGCTGAGTGTGGGAGCCAGAGTGGGGCCTGTGTTCTGGTCTGGATATGGCTGCAGTCTCCCTTGGCAAAAGTGTGGACTGCGACTGGACGCACCAAGCCAGGCTAGACTCCAACACCATCTGGTGCTCTGGAGAACCTGAGTATATATAAGACAGACTAGGCTAGGTCTCTGCCCCCACTGAGCCATGTGTGAGCACTGAATGGTTATGGATGAGCCTTGACTAGGCTGAAACATCCAACAGTAAGAATCAGAATGGACTGAACGACAGCAAGGAAAGGCCATTGTTCCTGCCAGGACAGGAGGTGGACTGAGTAGGACTAGCCCATGGACTCACCAATACGCACAAGATCTGGCATAGGGAGAGGTTCTGACGTAGGAGCCTGGGCAACTCCTCTGGCAGAACACAGTACCTGCAGGTGAGCACAAGAACCACGATAAAGAGCAGCCCAGAAAAGGCCAGGAAAAGGTACCCACTGGCATACGATTGGCACATGTTGGGGACAGACCAGGCTGGGCCAGTTCACATCACCCGCTGGCGAATCCGAGCACCAGAACACAGTGTGAGGCGGGCCAGGTTCAGTCACGACGAAACACAGTGCGCATTACGGAATGGCCAAGGTGAGGTGAGCCATACCAGATGCAGCTGCAGCGCCCAAACAGCACACGTGAGAATCAGGGAGGGAGGGGACAAAGCCGACAGGGGGAATGTGGAGGGCTCCCCTGCTGGACAGCCACTCCCACTGGACAGTGTGAGTTGGGATGGAGGCAGACCAGGCCAGGCAGGGCTACAACAACTGTGGGCCTCATGTGAACCAGATCAGCAAAAAGCAGGTTCAGCTGACTGTTCCTACTGGTGCAAGCAAAAATTCAAGTGGGTGAGGGTTGGTTGGGCTTTGCCACAGCATCAGCTGGCAGAGGCTGCCACTGGAGGCTAAATCTGTCAAGTTAAACTCCAGAACCACCTGGAGACTGCATAATCCGGGAGTGGAAGTGGCCTATGGGGGAAACAGTGGGGACCTCCCTCTTGGGTTACCACTCCCACTGGAAAGCATGAAAACCAGGATGGGGGTGGCTAGACAGAAAGGCACCCAACAGCACGTGTGTGGACTGGATAGTAGGGCTAGTTGGGTTTTACTACGCTTCAATTCCCACTGACACGTATGAGGTGAATGGGATGTGGGACAGACTGAACAAGTCTGCAGTATATACTGGCAACCACAGGAACCAGGGTAGGGGGGTAGACCTGGTGGGGGTCATTGTAGGTCACCCCGTCTAGGCTACAGCTCTCACTGGTTTGCTTCAGGGCCTAGTATGAAGTGGTAGGATCGGGCTGGACTGCAACAACCATTGGTTCACATGGAAGACACAGCTGGAAACAGAACTGACCCAGCAACTGCAACCACCAGCATGTGCATAAGCTGATTGGGGTGACAGACTGTGCCGGACCCTGTACTGGCAAGCACACACAAGAATCAGGTCTGGGGTCACTTCAGACGAAGTTTCTTTGGAGATCCCTCCAACTGAACTGTTGATCTCAGAACCCCAACCATGAAGGGAGCATATCAGCCAGTGGATTCTGAAGAGATTTCACTGTGCTTGGAACGGCGAGATTGGCAGCAATTCAGAATTGTTCAACTATCAAAACTTGAGCTGGACTCTCAAAGCGTGCCTCACATCGGGGACCTGGAATGGGTGGGGCTTCTCCCTTTGTTTCTCCTCTTACCTCAGACACAGAAAAAAAAAGATATTAGTGTGGAAACAATGGTCTTACCTACTTTCCTATAACCCTTGACCCTCTGTGCCCTAATTAAGCATGTAAGATTATCAAAATAAAAATATATTTTAAATTTTTTAAAGAGAAAAATATGAGGAGGAATGGAATATTCGGTGTGATGATATGCAAATAAGCTACTGAGCAAAATATTTTAGATACTGGTTCAAAAAAAATGAAAGACCTGCACTTGCTATTTCTATACCAAAGCAAACAGTGCCACCCACTGACTGCTCAGTGGCGTTAACCAAAGAACACGTTTAATGCAAATACTAGGTTGTGGTCTTCCACCTTCTCTCAGCCTCTCTCACTTAGCTTTAAGTTCATTTGCAATTCAACCTCCTTATTAAAATTATGTTGGTAAAATGAAGGAGTACAGTCAGCCACACAGGGTCTCAAATCATGGGTCTCAAGAGGTAAGTTATCTCCTTAATGTGTAACATGCTGAATCCAGCCTTAAAGGTTTTCTAGGAACCTCAGGCCCTGAGCCAAAAGTCCCACAGAAACACAATCCCCAGACTGACAAGAGCCCACTGAGCCATCACCAGAAGCCCCAGAACATGCATGTCTCTCTGACCAATCAAAGGAGGGCCAAAGAGCACCGGGACCAACCAGAGATGTGCACATGAGCTGCACACGTGCCTCTGGGTTTTTAAGTTTATTCATTTTACTTAAAAGTTAGAATTACATAGATATCCAGGGCTGGGAGTGGACCTGGTAGGGTAACTCTGGGGACCTCCCTGCTGGGCTGCTGCTTCCACTAGTGAGATCTGGGACTGAGGGGAGGCTGGGCTGGGCTAGGCTGCCATATCCATCGGTGTACACATGAATGGGTTGTGCTAGTTGGGTTAGGATGAGGAACCTACTGGCAAGTGTCAAAACCAGATGTGAGTTAGCCAGGCTGGATCGCAGTAACACATACAAGGTACAAGATCCATGGCTGGGAGCAGACCTGGCAAAGGGAACAATGGGCAGTACCCTTCAAAGCTGTGCCTCCCACTGGTGAGTATGAAAATCAGGGACTGCAGGTGGGCCAGGATGGTCAAGTAGCACCACCTATCAGTATACAGGTGGGCCAGGTCTGGGGGCAGGTCAGGCTGAAGTTCCAGATGCCAGGCTAGGCTGCAGCAAATGCCAGCATGCACAAAAACTGAGGCTAGAGGCAAGGCTAGGGGGAATAACTAAGGGTCACCCCACTGGTATGCATGAAGACCAGGCCTGTGGCAGAGTTAGCACAGCACCCGTACGTTTGCATGACAGGGTTGGGGGCAGAACTGACCAAGCAGCCACATCCACTGGTATGCGCACTGGCCGGCGCAATGACAGCTAAACCTAATCCTACACTAGCGGGCACAGGCAAGCGTCAAGTCTGAGGTCACACCAGGTGAGATTTCTTCCAGATTCCCCAACTGGATCACTGGACTCAAATCCCTGACATAGGGAAAAAAATCAAAAGATATACTGGGACCACTAGAAGGATCCAATCTTGGAGTGCACATATCAGGACTGGACTCCTCAGCTGCTAACCCCTATTCAGTAGACAGTACGCCCAAATGCACTTGGGGGACATGACAGCCAGCTCATCTAGGCCAGTAGAGAATGCCAAGCACCTCATCAAAGGACTGAGAGTAGAAAAGGTTGGACAATCTCCTGGCCAAGATTTGCAGCAAGTATCTGGCTTTGTGGATGCAATGAAGTGAACCTGATCAGCCAACAGACCTTGGAAAGATTCTCTCAACCTTGCTGCAATGAAGCTGACATCTCAGAAATACCAAAACCACTCAAGCACTCAAGCAGCACCCTTGGAACATTCTTCCCCACATTGGGTTCCCTAAGGCGTCACCAAATAACTGTTCCCCTATCTCCAGGTGCTGACGTAGTCTGACAGCAAAGGTGGTCCCCCTCTCCTTCCCACACTGTGGACACTGGAGATTTAAAAAAAAAAAAAGAAAGAAAGAACTGAAACATTTGTCCCACCTTCTTCCTCCCCAACATAACTGTAGGTCCACATAGGCATGCATCCCTCACAAATATGTGAACTATCATAAAAATAAAATTTTCAGTTATATTTTAGGAAAACTGCTAAGATGGACTTCAGGAAAACTTTTCCCACAAAACTGTCATGAAAATAGAAAGACAAGCCACAGAATGAGAAAAAGTATTTATAAAACATGCAAAATACAGGACTGCTACCAAAAGTATTCAAAGCACTTATAACACAAACAAATCACTTATGCAACAGGCAAGAGGAGCGGATATGTGGCCTCGTGGGTGAGACTCGGGTTGGGATACCCACAGGCCCCAGCACAGTGCCCTAGCAGAGCCCGCTCCAGGCTCCCGAGTGCAGCTTCCTGCTGGCAGCACTGATGCAGCACGTGCTTGGGTTCCTGCCACATGGGCCGGAGACCTGAACTCAGTTCCCAGATCCTGCCTTTGGCCTGCCCCAGGCCCAGCTATCCATGCTATCTGGAGAATAAAGTAACAGACGGGAGCATTCGTGTTCTGAGCACATGCGCTCTCTCATGCGTTCTCTCTGCCTTTCGAATAAATCAGTAAATTTAGTTTTGGGGTTTTTTTTTTTTAAGATTTATTTATTTTTATTACAAACTCAGATATACAGAAAGGAGGAGAGATAGAGGAAGATCTTCCATCTGATGATTCACTCCCCACGTGAGCGCAACGGCCGGTGCGTGCCGATCAGGAGTCAGGAGCCAGGAACTTCCTCCTGGTCTCCCACACGGGTGCAGGGGCCCAAGGCTTTGGGCCGTCCTCAACTGCTTTCCCAGGCCACAAGCAGGGAGCTGGATGGGAAGTGGAGCCGCCAGGATTAGAACCGGCGCCCATATGGGATCCTGGCGCGTTTAAGGCAAGGACTTTAGCCGCTAGGCTATGCCAGCGGGTCCCGTAAATTTGTTTTTAACAACTGCACATAAATACTTACAGCATTCTTATTCTCAATTCCCCAAATCTAGATGCAATGAGAGAACTGGAAGAAACTCCTGGCTTCAGAGCAGCTCAGCTCCGGCCATTGCAGCCACTAGGGGAATGAACCAGCTGAGAGTGTCTTTCTCTGTCTCGCCTTCTCTCTGTAAATCTACCCTTCCATTAAAAAATTTAAGTAACTGTTAGAGGAAAAAAAAAAAAAAAAAAACAGGGCAGGGGCCAGTGCTGTGGTGTGGTGCATTAAGCCGCTGCCTGCAATGCCAACATCCCATATGGGCACGCACCCTATTTGTACTGCATTGCTCCAATCTGGTCCAGCTCCTGCTGGTGTGACAGGGAGAAGTAGCAGAAAATGGATGACCCCAGTCCTTGGACCCCATACCTGCTCAGGAGAGCTGGAGAGAGTTCCAAGTTCCTGGCTTTGGCCTGGTCCAGCCCATTGCCATTGCAGCCATTTGGGAAGTGAACGTGAGGATGGAAGATCTTCCCATCTCTCTGCCTCTCTCTGTAATTCTGCCCTTTAAATAAATAAATAGAAGGAAGGAAGGAAAGAAGGAAAGATATAAGCAGGGCAGGCTGTATGTGTGAGGGGGAACAGGCAATTCTCTGTACTTCTTCCATATGAAACCAAACCCCCAAACAAGAACACCTTCAAGCACCTGTTTCCTAGCCACCCTCCCTCACCTTACCTCACCAAACCGAGGGAGTGTACAGCCAGACCCACTGTACTCTAATCGCTGGATTTATCCGTGCTCTGTTCCTTCAACAGATAACATGGTGGTAGCGAGTACTGTTCCCAGTGAGGGTCAGGGAACTGCAGGTCTTGGCAGGGGAATCCCTGTTCCAGGACAAAGGACGGACTACCTACACAGAGTGCCCAGGCTGAAGCCACATGGCCATCACTGCAGTCAGGGACACAGCTGGTGCAGAGCATCTGACCAATGTGTGGAGGCTAGGCGCCTGGCTTCCTGATCACTTATGTCCTCAAAGTAAACAGTTTGTTGCGCTCATCACCACAACTTCTTTTTGCAGACAACCACTCCACAAAACACAGTAGCCCCACCAGCATCAGCTGGAATTAGGGCTGGGCCAGGCCCAGCCAGGCTACAGCACCCACTGACAAACGCCGAAGTTGAGGCAGGCCATAGCATCCATCAGCACACATAAAACCTGGGGTGGGGAGAGGGGAGCAGGCAAAGCTGGTAGGAGAATGTGGGTTCCCCTGCTGGACAGCCACTCCCACTGGAGAGCATGAGTTCGGATGGGACAGACCAGACCAGGCAGGGTTACAACACCTGTTGGCCAAATGTGAGCTAAATCAGCAAAAAGCTAGGCTGGGCTGACTGTTCCGACTGAAGCATACATAAGCCAGAGTGGGTGAGGGTTGGTTAGGCTTTGCCACAGCATCAGCTGGCAGAGGCTGGCACTTGGGGCTGATTCTGTCAAGTTAAACTCCAGAACCACCTGGAGAGTACATGATCCAGAAGTGGGAGAGGCCCAAGAGGGAAACAGTGGGCTCCTCCCTTTTGGGTTACCACTCCCACTGGAAAGCATGAAAACCAGGACAAATCAGAGATGGCTAGACAGAACGGCACCCAACAGCATGTGTGTGGGCTGGATAGGGGGACTGGTTAGGTTGAACTAGGCTTCAGTGCCCATTAACCTGTATGAGAGCTGAATGGGATGTGGGACAGACTGAACAAGTCTGTGGTACATACTGGCAACCACAGGAACTAGGGCAGGAGGCAAGCCTGGTGAGTTGCTCCAACTAGGCTGCAGCTCCCATTAGTTTGCATGAGGGCCAAGTTTGTGGTGGACAGGATCAAGCTGGACTGCACCAACCATTGGTTTTTGTAGAAGACAGGGCTGGAGCCAGAACTGACCCAGCATGTGCAACCACTAGCACACGCATAAGCAGATAGGGGCGAGAGACTGTGTCAGATCCTGTACTGGCAAGCACACACAAGAACCAGGTCTGGGGTCACCTCAGATGAAGTGTCTTTGGGGATTCCCCCCAACTGAATTTTTGGACTCAGAACCCCAATCATGAACAGAAGTGCAGGTTCCACGGTCTGACCATGGAGTGAAATGTCAAACTGGGCCTCCTTAGTGGCTCAGACGAAGCAGTGGACAGCATGTCCAGGTGCACATGGAGGATACGGCGGTTCACTGGAGCCTGCCGAGGACATCTGGCACCGTGACAGAGAACAGAACTGATTAACTATCCCAGCCAAGCATTGGCAGTGAGTATCTCAGCAACGGAGACTCCAGGGTGGACTATGTCAGCCAGTGGATTCTGGAGCGATTTCATCCTGCTTGGAGTGGCGAGTCTGGCGGTAATTCAGAACTGTTGAAGTATCAAAACCTCCTGAGTAGGACCCTCAGAGAAAGTACCACATCAGGAACCCTGGGGTGATGTCGGGTGGCTGGCCCCAGGGCGCAGAGGCATCTGGGACGCTGGGCATGGCTTCTCTCCTTGTCTCCCCTCTTTCCCCAGATGTAGGAAGGGGGAAAAAAAGAGAATGTGGAAATGGTGATCTCATCCACCTGCTAGAGTAGCCCTGGACCCTAATCAACTACCATCAAAAATAAATATAATTTAAGAAAAGAAAAAGAAAATAAAGACCCTTTTGTGTCAAACCAAGCTCAATTTTGCTACTGCAAAACAATTTTCTCAACTGATTTTGTAATTTGTCGCCCATGAAAGAACTTACCTTAATTTTAATAGCAGAAAAAATATAGAACTATTCAGTGACACTGAGCAGAAGACAGCAGTTTTAAGCATAGCCTGTACAACTTTGCCATTGCAACTAGCTCAACTGTAAGCTTACATTCACATGTGAGACACCGATTTGGTAACAGAAAACCGGTGTTACACTCCGGTATTACAGTAGACATATTATTAAAAGGCAAATGTTTTACACTTCAGATTGCCAAAATAACAGGCAGAGCTTTAACCAGCAAAATCACTGCTCACCGTGTCTTCCTCCAGCTACGCTTGGAGATCCACGGAGCTTTCCCACAGTTCCTGCCACATCTCTACCACCGTCCGCGTCTCCAGGTCTAACTAGTCCACTCAAAAGTGACAAGGACTAAACTGAATTATTTTCCAGGTACTTTTGGCTCTGTATAATTTCCAAAAAAAGATAAAAGAAATCTGACTTTTTGAAGTTTTACCTGTATCACTCTGAAATCTATAAGGAATCTAGCAACAAAGCGTTTCTACATTTAAAGGCACCTACAAACTCTTTTAGACTAGGTAAGAGAACTGTAGCAATTGAAGCTACAGGGAAGCAGTGAGCCTCTGGCCACACCCCCTGGAGGGTACACAGGTGCCTGATGCCGAGCTCCTCCTGACTACAGTTTCCTGATAATGCTGACCCCGGGAGGCAGCACTAATGAGTTGGCTCCTGCCCCCACCTGCAAGACAAGAATTCTCGTGCTGCTGGCTGGCTCAACCCCGGCCCAGCCCCAGCCATCATATGCCTTCACAGATCGAACAAGCGAGGAGCCAGGATCTACCACTCTCACTCAGTCTTGCTCTGTCTCTCTGCTTCTGTAATAAACAAGAGACAGTGTAGTGTGTCAGAAAAAGCTAAATTAATAAGCACAGTTCAGTACAAGGTGGTAGATACCACACTGGAAGTAAGTTCAGATGCTAGGCAGGCCTATCTTTCCTTCTATAATGAGAACAAGCCAAATACCACCACAAAAACAAGAAACATGCTCATGCAAGTTATCCAGAAAAGACCCCTTAACTGGACAGAACACAACAGTGCACAATAGAATGCCTACATTAAACAGCAATTACACCTGAAAACCCAAAGCAACACAGCAGGAAGTATCCCATAGGAAACCAAAACAAGAATTCAGAATTCTAACAGAGAACCTTCAAGAACAAGAAACTGGAACCCAGAATCTTCTAGGCATTTCACTCTGAGAATCTTCCCAACACAAAAGTTAAGTCCCGGGAGGAAACAAAATAAAAAAGAAATTCCTAGAAAGAGTTAAGATCAACTATTCATTTCATTAGTCATTTATTGGCTTTTGTCAAGAAAAAGTGACAAGGGTCTGAAAAGCAACCGTACAAATATCAAACAAAACTTCTCTTATACTCAGCATCTGCAGGTGAACATAAGACTGCTCTTGGGCCCAGTGCAACAGAATAATGGTTAGGGTCCTCGCCGTGAACACACTGGGATCCCATATGGGTGCTGGTTCTAATCCTGGCAGCCCCGCTTCCCTTCCAGCTCCCTGCCTGTAGCCTGGGAAAGCAGTTGAGTACGGCCCAAAGCCTTGGGACCCTGCAACTGCATGGGAGATCTGGAGGAAGCTCCTGGCTCCTGGCTTCAGACTGGCTCAGCTCCACCCATTGTGGCTGCTTGGGAAGTGAATCATTGGATGGAAAATCTTCCTCTCTGTCTCTCCTCTCTGTGTATATCTGCCTTTCCATTAAAATAAATAAATATTAAAAAAACAAAGACTGCTCTTGAAAACCACTGGGTTGAAACTGTGGCTTTAGTTTTGACAGAAGAACCAGCAGGGAAGCTTATTTAAAGTCTGGCTCAGAAACCTCTCAAGCTGTACTTGAGACCTAAAAACTAATGCTCCGAGCACGTCCCACAGTTCAAGACTATACCCTCTCCTTCCCCTTCTTCCTACTCCGCCCCAAGAACAGGCACTTGTGACACAATGCATCTGGTACAAAACAAGCCCAGGGCACAGAGTCCGGCAGTTCTCAGAAAAAATAAAGGCATTTAAGAACCAAACTAAAAACAGTATTCGTTTCTAGAACTTTGTTTCCATTTGCCACCTGCATTAAATGCCTTTTCTTTCAAATGCTATACTCTCTTCACTTCTTCCTTTCCACAACGGCCCAAACTATCACTTCAAGACTGAAACATCTTGGGGTCAGCACAGGGGCTTAGTAAGGCGATGGCCTCTGACCTCTAGACCAGTGCAGGCATCCCATAGGTGTGCCAGATGGAGACCAGGCTGCTCCACTTGAACACAGCTCCCTGCTAATACACCTGGGAAAGCTAACTGCTGCCTTTACCACATCTTCACCTCACAGATTAACATCTCATCAGAACTGGGCCCAGCACCGTGGCCTAGCAGCTAAAGTCCTCGCCTTGAACACGCCAGGATCCCATATGGGTGCCGGTTCTAATCCCGGAAGCTCCACTTCCCATCCAGCTCCCTGCTTGTGGCCAGGGAAAGCAGTAAAGGATGCTTGGGCCCCTGCACCTGCGTGGGAGACCTGGAAGAAGTTCCAGGCTCCTGGCTTCGGATCAGTTCAGCTCCAGCCACTGTAACCATTTAGGTAATGAACCAACAGATGGGAGATCTGTCTCTCCTTCTTTCCATAAATAGGATCTGCCTTTCCAATAAAAAAAAGAATCACTTTAAAAATTAAAAAAGAACAAAGACTTACATCATAAAATAGTTTCCTGTCAGCAGCCAGCCGTTTGGACGCCAGCGTCTTGGTGACATGATAGAAGGTGAGCAAGGCGCGATGCTGTCGGAGGTCGTCTTGGACTTTGACAGACTCGATGAGCGTGGGGATCAGCTCAGGCCACTGCCGAGGACAGTCCAATCTAGCAACTTTGGCTATCAGCACTGCAATCTGAGTGGCGATCTACAAAGAAAATAATCACCAGAAATAGACACAGGAAAGAAGGGTAACAGAAAAAGAAGGACTTTAAATTTAAGAACTGCTTTAAATCTGGGGAAAATGGTGGCAATCTGGTAAGACTGAGGCTTCACTGAATGACTATCTCGGGCCCTCTCAGAGTTTTGTGAAGATCTTCTCTTCCCTGTTATCAATCGATGTGAAGCCACAAGAAGATAGCACAGAGATTAAGAAGCAAATACGGAAATCTCAGCATCATCCTTCAACTACTCAAACACTAGACACCCAAAAACGCAACACAGCGTTACTTTGCTCTGTTAATTTATTGTTTTATCAAAAAGCTATCAAAATTACTATTTATAATAATAAATGTGGTTCGTTTAGATTCATATTGTTAACTTGTCAGTTCTGATTCAAACTAAATACTGAGATACAGTCTTTCAATAGCTTCAATTTTAGCAGTACGAAGGAACTCAAGAAGATGACAGAAAATGCCACTTCCTTTTAATTCCCTTCTTGCATGAACATTGTGAAGCTCCCTTATGTAAGGTTTTATAAGCGACAAAGTTTAGAAACAAGTGACCTAAAAGTAAAAAATGAACATGAAACAGTAAATATTTTACTAATCCTTTTCTATAGATCAGTAATTCCTCAGAACACATAGGCAGTCTATCTTTCAATCACCCAAAACCACTTCCTGCCCCAGTGAAAGTCACATCCATTACCCATATGTTCTTCAAAGAACTCAAGTCATTTAAACAGGTCAAGAGAAAACGGCAATGGAAGGACGGGCACCATGGTATAGCCAGCTAATCCTCCAGCTGCAGCACTGGCAGCCCGTATGTATGCCAGCTTGAGTCCCGGCAACTCAACTTCTGATCCAGCTCCCTGCTTAGAGCCTGTGAAAACAGCAGCATCTGGGGAGTGAACCAGTAGATGGAAGATGTCTTTCCTTCTCTCCCGCTGTAATTCCACCTTTCAAATAAAAACAAATTTTTTTAAACTGCAACACAAAAAAAAATAAGTCAAATATAAGTGCACTTCAAAAACGCCATGAAAGGCCCAGTGTAGTAGCCTAGCAGCTAAAGTCCTCGCCTTGAACATGCTGGGATCCCATATGGGTGCTGGGGTTCTAATCTCAGCAGCTCCACTTCCCATCCAGCTCACTGCTTACTGCCTGGAAAAGCAGTCGAGGACGGCCCAAAGCTTTGGGACCCTGCACCGCGTGGGAGACCCAGAAGAGGTTCCGGGCTCCTGGCTAAGGATAGGATCAGCTCCAGCTGTTGCAACAACTTGGGGGGTGAATCATCAGACGGAAGATCTTCCTCTCTGTCTCTCCTCCTCTTTATACCTAATTTTCCAATAAAAATAAATAAATCTTAAAAAAAAAATTCCTTGAAAAACATGAAATTTTTATTTTGATACAAAAGTTCAAAAGCCTTGCATAACGCAATTTTCTATGAACTCCATGTATACGCAGATTTTTAAATTCTTGGACCAGAAAAGTTGATTTTAAACTTACATGAAAAAAAAAAAAAAGCAAAACTTACATGAAAGGCAGGCAGAAGAGAGACAGAGGTCTCCCATATGCTAACTGAATTACCAATATGCCTGAGCCAGGCCAAGCAAAAATCTCAATATGAGTCTCCACTTGGTTAGACTCCAGCACTTCTACCGTCTGCTCCATCCCAGGATACACATCAGCAGGAAGCCAGACTGGAAGCAAGGCTCAAACTAAAACCCAGGCACACTTGAACTGGGACGAATACTTCCCAACGGGCGTCATGACCACAAGTATAAATACTTGCTCCTCAACTGACCTTTTCACTCATTTTTCCCTAAACTAGAAGCCCTCTAATAACATGTGTGCAACCATTCAAATTAAAGGAAAAGTGTAATAAACAGTGTTACCTTAGGAAAACTGAAGAACTTTCACATATGTAAATAAAACTTCAATTTATTCTTAGAAGACCCCTTCACTGTAGCGAAACACGAAAACCTTATTATCTACTACCTATCTACCACAGGAACAATCGGAATTCAAAATGTGATGAGCATAGGAAATAAAAAACTAAGAACACCCTGCTGTGTAACAAAAGAACTGGGAGTACTGAAAATATAAATCATTACAACGGATTTGTATGCAGTAAGACGATAAAGGCACAAATGATTTGCTTGTAAATGTTGGCTTAGCAACTGAGAGAGCTAAAAAGTATATGTTAAAATGACTTCTGAGCTTTAAACCACTAATAGTCAAATATATCCAAAATTCCTAAAGGCCACAATTAGATTCAAAATTAAAAGACCAGGGGGCTGGTGTAGTGGCTTAGCATGCTAATCCTCTCCCTAAAATGCTCCAGCATCCCATATGGGCACTAGTTCTAGCCCCAGCTGCTTCACTTCCCTTCCAGCTCCCTGCTACTGTACCTAGGAAAGCAGCAGAGAAAAGCCCTGGGCCCCTGCACCCACACAGGAGAACCAGAAGAAGCTCTTGGCTCCCAGTTTGGACTGGTACAGCTCCAGCTGCTGCAGCCATTTGGGAAATGGATCAGTTAATGGAAGATTTCAATCTCTCTCTCTCTCTCTCTCTCTCTCTCTGTCCTTCAAGTAAAAGTAAATAAATCATTTAAAAATTTTAAAACATCAATAGAGAAATGTATATAAGCACAAATAAAATGATGTAAAGTTTCTTTTGTAAAAAGAACTGTAAGAGCAGAAGAACCAGCATGCATTTCCTCACCTGGTTTATTGGTTCATTGAAGTTGGTGATCAGCCCAGCACGCAAAGTGCTTTTTTCTTCCTCAGAGAGAGCACTGTAAAAAGATAAATTCACTATGCATAAAAACGCCACCCCATACTGAATGCAAATAAGCACTACTGTGAATGTTACAATAAAAAGCCATTTAATCATGTGTCTCTGGCTGTTTCTGGTAAGTAAATAAAAATACTTCTATTACTTGTGTACTGAAACACAGACTAAGTCAGAAGCACAATTTTTTTTTTTTTTTGCAATTAAATAAATACAACACAGTAAGCAAAAGGAAGTAAGACAAACCAAAGGTAATCAATATAATATTTTAATGTGCACTTTCACAGAGGTCAAAAGGTACCTTCCCAGTGGAATATCACCAGGCTAATTCTCCCCCTGCGCAGCCAGCATCCCTAAGGGCACCAGATCATGTCCGAGCTGTTCCATCCTGACTCAGCTCCCTGGTTATTGCCCGGCAAAGCAATGGACGATGACCTAACCCTTGAGCCACTGCGCCCTCATGGCAGACCCAAAGCAACACCTGGCTCCTGGCTTCAGACCAGCCCAGCTCTGGCCACTGTGGCCAGTTAGGAAGTGAACCAGCTGATGAAGAATATTACTTTGTTTCTCCCTGTTTCTCTGTTACTCTAACAAGTACATAAAAAAGTAAAGAAAGAAATCTTTAAAAAAAAAAGTTATATATAAGAAATCTGCTAAAAAGGGAAACCTATAAGAACAAATATTATTCTTGCATATTAATCTTTCGTGAAATCTGAGGTGATTTTATAGAAAGAATTTTAGGCTAGAGAACATTTGAACTGAACACAAGTTAGATTTTGACTAGTTTAAAAGCTTTCCTCTTACACTTGTAGAAAAGATAAACATTGATCTCTTTTACGGCTTGGACTGAAGTACACTAAAAAACTGCAGGACAGAGGCCAGGCCAGTGGCAGCGTGTCAGCCCCCTGCCCTCAGGACACAGATGTCAGCTCAAGTCCCAGCTGCTCCACCACCAACGCAGCAGAAGGTTCCCAAGGGCTTGGGCAGAGGCACGTGGCTCCTGGCTTCAGTCATTCAGCCACAGCTACTGCTTTCACTTGGATCACATTCTCTCTCCTCCTCTCTCTGTAACTGCCTTTCAAATAAAAATAATGAAATATAAAAAAAAAAGAAAACAAAATTGAAGGACATGGATGAAGAATACTCACTGCTCCAAATCACATGTGCTAAATTTTAAACCGTGTATTTTATGTCAAATTCTAAAGCTTTTAAGTTTTTCCATTTTGGCAATAATGGAGTAGTTGGTATGAGACCAATCATTCAACTAGATCAAAAAAGTATTCAATTTTCTAAAAAGGTATGTCATCTCCTGTGAACTGAACTATGTCCCTGCCTACAAATGGAACACACAAATCCTTACCCCAGGTACTTTTGGATGTTGTCTTATGTCATCTTTGAAAAGGTGTTCATAATAGGATGCTAGGGTAAGGTCCTAGTGAACTGAGGGGGCCCTAACTCACCGTGTGCTGTCCATAAGAGCAAACTTGGGGCCAACATCGTGGGGTGGATTGAATTGGGAGGGGGCGACCTTGGGGTCTGGGGAGTAAAACTTCCAGCAGCCTGTTGGCTCCTGGCAGGTCCCAGGCCAGGTGAGTCTCCATGCTCAGAGCCTTGATTCCAGCCACGGTGAACATACGGTGAGCTGTCCCCAGGCCTGCCTGAGCTCCAGGGGCTGCTCCCTTCCTGCTGAGTACACTGAGAGGGGAAATCTGCAGAATAGGGCAGGCCCGGGCCCACCTGCCGCCAACATCCTGCAGTGGATGCAACTGGGAGAGGTGAGCTCTGGGGTTTGGGGCTATGAATTGCTACCTAGGTACCTCTGTGTTCAGCCCATCGTGCTTCTGGGTTGTGAATCAATCCTGAAGACTCCCAAAGACGGAGTAACATTTCCTTTGAAGGTAAGCAAGGTAGGTTAGAGGAGAGGGACCAGATGATCTTTCATGGGTAAGACTGATGTAACAGCCTCCTTTAAGTCCTGTGTAGAACTTGTTATCACTGAACAATGCTGAACACTGTACACCAGTCCGTGCTTGTCCAGCAGGACCATATTCTATCACCTGACATAATGATGGATCAAGAGATGGGACACATTAGGCAGGGCCATGACATTCACTAGCACATGAGAGAACCTTTTGAGGGGGGTATGTGGGCCAAAACCTGTGGAAATACTAGTCCCACTGGTTTGCTCAAGAGTTGGGGTGCTAATGGACTAAGCTAGGTGTGACCAAGGAGCCTGCCATCACTCACAGGTAAAGGAACCTAAAACAGTCTGGGCTGGTCAAGGCAGCAGCACCCGAATGTGCATCCTAAATAGGGTGTGGGGTGAGCCAGGCTGCAATATTGACCAGCTAATACAAGGCCAAATGGAAGGCCAGACTTATCTGGACACTGGCCTAAAACCCACTGGCACGTATGAGAACTGGGTCTGGGAGTGGGTCAAATGGAGGAACTTGGGAAACCCCTGGTGGGTCACAGCTTCCGCTGGTGAACACATGGTACAGACCTGGGGGTCGGACAAGCTGGGCAAAGTAGCTCCAATGGCTGCTAATGTGTGGGTTGGTAATGGAATGCGGAGGACCAGGCAGGGCAGAGCAAACCTTAGCTCACAAGCAAAAATAGAAATCAGGATGGAGCACAGGTCATGGTGAGCTAGGTTCTAACACCAACTGGTCTGCATGAGCCAGGGATACTAGGTAACAGCATCGAAGGCAAAGGCTGAGACAGGTAAGGGGTTAAGTCAACTGGGTCAGAGCAACCACTGGCACGTGTGTAATTCACAACTGGGAATAGACCCGTCTGAGGAGCTGTGAAAGTACACCCTTGCTGGGTTGAGGTTCCCCCTGCTGAGTGTGGGAGCCAGAGTGGGGCCTGTGTTCTGGTCTGGATATGGCTGCAGTCTCCCTTGGCACAAGTGTGGACTGTGACTGGACGCACCAAGCCAGGCTAGACTCCAACACCATCTGGTGCTCTGGAGAACCTGAGTACATAGAAGACAGACTAGGCTAGGTCTCTGCCCCTACTGAGCCATGTGTGAGCACTGAATGGTTATGGATGAGCCTTGACTAGGCTGAAACATCCAACAGTAAGAATCAGAATGGACTGAACAACAGCAAGGAAAGGCCATTGTTCCTGCCAGGACAGGAGGTGGACTGAATAGGACTGGCTCTTGGACTCACCAATACGCACAAGATCTGGCATAGGGAGAGGTTCTGACGTAGGAGCCTGGGCAACTCCTCTGGCAGAACACAGTACCTGCAGGTGAGCACAAGAACCACGATAAAGAGCGGCCCAGAAAAGGCCAGGAAAAGGTACCCACTGGCATACGTTTGGCACATGTTGGGGACAGACCAGGCTGGGCCAGTTCACATCACCCGCTGGCAAATCCGAGCACCAGAACACAGTGTGAGGCGGGCCAGGTTCAGTCACGACGAAACACAGTGCACATTACGGAATGGCCAAGGTGAGGTGAGCCATACCAGATGCAGCTGCAGCGCCCAAACAGCACACGTGAGAATCAGGGAGGGAGGGGGCAAAGCCGACAGGGGGAATGTGGAGGGCTCCCCTGCTGGACAGCCACTCCCACTGGACAGCGTGAGTTGGGATAGGGGCAGACCAGACCAGGCAGGGCTACAACAACTGTGGGCCTCATGTGAGCCAGATCAGCAAAAAGCCAGGTTCAGCTGACTGTTCCTACTGGTGCAAGCAAAAATTCAAGTGGGTGAGGGTTGGTTGGGCTTTGCCACAGCATCAGCTGGCAGAGGCTGCCACTGGAGGCTAAATCTGTCAAGTTAAACTCCAGAACCACCTGGAGACTGCATAATCCGGGAGTGGAAGTGGCCTATGGGGGAAACAGTGGGCACCTCCCTCTTGGGTTACCACTCCCACTGGAAAGCACGAAAACCAGGATGGGGGTAGGGGTGGCTAGACAGAGAGGCACCCAACAGCATGTGTGTGGACTGGATAGTAGGGCTGCTTGGGTTTTACTACGCTTCAATGCCCACTGACACGTATGAGGTGAATGGGAGGTGGGACAGACTGGACTAGTCCGCTACACATACTGGCAAACCAGGGTAGGGGGGCAGGCCTGGTGGGGGTCATTGTAGGTCGCCCCATCTAGGCTGCAGTTCCCACTGGTTTGTGTGAGGGCTGAGTGTGTGCTGTGCAGAACCAGGCTGAACTGCAACCACCATTGGTTCGCATGGAAGACATGGCTGGAAACAGAACCGAGCCAGCAATTGCAACGACCACCTGATTGGGGCAATGTACTGTGCTGGGCCCTGTATTGGCAAGTACCACAAGAATCTGGTCTGGGAACACCTCAGACAAAGTTTCTTTGGGGATATCTCCAATTGAAGTGCCAGACTGAGAACCCTAACCACGAAGAGAAGTGCAGGTTCCAGGGTCTACCACGGAGTGCCAGTGTCAGAGCCAAGCCTCCTCAGAGGCTCAGAAAGATCAGTGGAGAGCACAACCAGCTGCACACAGAGGATATGGCAGTCTATCGGAACCTGCAGAGGACACCTGGCACCACAACAGAGGACAGAACACATCAATCAACTACCCCAGCCATATGTTGGCAGTGAAAAACTGGGCAAACGCAGACTCTAGTGCGACTATGTCAATCAGTGGATTCTGCAGCGACTTCTTCATGCTTGGAATGGCGAGATTTGCAGCAATTCAGAACTGCTGAACTATCAAAACCACTTGAGCAGGACCCTCGAGCATGCCCCACATCAGGGACCTGGGATGGGTGGGAGGCTGGGTGGGGCTTCTCCCTTTATCTCCCCCTTTACCCAAGATACAGGAAAAAATGTGGAAATAGTCTTACCCACTTTCTAGTAGCCCTTGAACCTTTGTGCCCTAATTAACTATGTAAAGATTGTCAAAACTAAAGGAAAAAAATGAAATAAAAAAAAAGAGCAAATTTGGAACACAGAAACAGGCAGTTCAGCAAAGGTCACAGGGCAATGCAGGCAGACGGCAGCACGCAGACCAGGGTCGGCGTGCTCCACCAGCAGCAGGTGGGGAAAAGCAAGGCAGGGCTGCTCCAGGGCAAAGCAAGCCCAGGCCTGCCGGCGGGGGACGCTGGACTTCTCCCCTCCTGAACTAAGTAAGAGAATAAACTTCTGTTGTTTTAAGCACTTAATTTGTGATCATTTGTTGCAGCTCTGGGAAAATAATATAAGCACACACGCACACATATACACAAACACATAATCTAAACAGGGCGGACTTCAGAGATTCAGGAAAAAAAGAAACGAATCGTGATGAGCCAGGACATTTTCCCTTTGGAAATGCGCCCCAAAAAATCCAGCTGAGATTAAAAGGCTACAGAGAGATTCAGCTGATCTCACATGCTGAAGAGACAAAAAAAATTGAGTTCATCCCCTACCGGGAAAGCATTATGCTGGTAAACAGTCAAGGCTTCCCGGCGAGAAGCCCCAGGAAAGCCACAATCTGACATCAACAGCAAACCAGAAACAAACTAGTCTCAACTGTGTCAAGGGTGAGGTCGAATTCTGTCTGCTTACCCAGAGAAAATTAATGCTAAACAAACAGAATTCAGAGTCCCTCAACTTTTAACTCTATATAAAATGTTTGGCATCCATCAAAACATACTCAGCACGGGAGGTAAAAAACAGAAGAACATCACCGACACAAAAACACAAGGAGAAACGAAGCACAGCTGTGGTCATCTTGAAAACATACCTGGCCCCAGCGCGGTAGCCTAGCAGTTAAAGCCCTCGCCTTGCACGCACCGGGATCCCATACGGGCACCGGTTCTAATCCCGGCAGCTCCACTTCCCATCCAGCTCCCTGCTTGTGGCCTGGAAAAGCAGTCGAGGACGGCCCAAAGCCTTGGGACCCTGCACCCGTGTAGGAGACCTGGAGGAGGTTCCTGGCTCCTGGCTTAGGCTCAGCTCAGCTCCAGCCAATGCTGCCACGTGGGGAGTGAATCAGCAGAAGAAGATCTTCCTGCCTCTCCTCCTCTCTGTACATCTGACTTTCCAATAAAAATAAACAAATCTTAAAAAAATAAATAAATAAAAGAAAGAAAATGCGTAAGTGGAGGGAGCTGAGGTTGGCAGCTCTGGGAGAAGTCGGCCGGCAGGCACACTCAGCCCTTCCTGGCTGCATGCCCTAGACACAGGGTTTAGCAGCACTGAAAACTTCACAGCCGGATTTTTTCATTGCCAAACATTTAAATTTTCCAACAGAACAGAGTATAAAATGCCCCGTAAATATCTGTTGCTTTCATACAGTACCTTCAGCCGATGCAACATCTTCAGAGAGAAGCCTAATTCCACCGCAGACAAGCTTGTTTTAAGCCGAGAACAGTCCTAAAACTGGGACCGTGACTTCCATTTCTTTTTTTTTTTTTAAGATTTATTTCTTATTTTTTATTGGAAGGTCAGATACACAGAGAGGAGGAAAGACAGAGAGGAAGAGTTTCTATCTGTTCATTCACTCCCCAAGTGACCGCAATGGCCGGAGCTGAGCCAATCTGAAGCCAGGAGCCAGGAGCTTCTTCCTGGTATCCCACACGGGTGCAGGGTCCCAAGGCTTTGGGCCGTCCTTGACTGCTTTCCCAGGCCACAAGCAGGGAGCCGGATGGGAAGCAGGATGCTGTGATTAGACCAGTGCCCATATGGGATGCCAGCATGTGCAAGGTGAGGATTTTAATCACTAGGCTACCGCAGCAGCCCCGTGGCTTTCATATCTGACATCTTTATAAAACTGGCACTCCACTGTAATTTGGCAGGGGTGTCCACAGTAAACAAGAACCATCCCAAACTTTCTACATAAAATGTATATGGCAAACATGAAATAAATGTTACATATATTTAAAAAGAAGTACTAAAGGTAGAAGAATTCTTTATGCAGAGAATAAATGGATCCAGACAGATGCTAAGCATGGTAGCACCAAAAAGAATAACACTAAAAAAGTAAAAATGAATGATTATTGCTGATAAAAGTATATAAAGTAACATTTTGTATCATATAAAATATATGAAAAGTAAACAATAGCATCAAAGATGGGGGGCTTAACCGGGACTAAAGTATTGTTACAAGGTTCTTGCAGCACCCAGAAAGAGTAAAGAGCTGATAACGTAAGAATAGTTTCTAAAGTATCAATAATACAGGCCCGGCACTTAGCTCAACAGCTAATCCTTTCCATGCTACCACCAGCACCCCATATTGTGCCAGTCTGTGCCCTAACTGCTCTGCTTCCCGCCCAGACCCCCAGGTAGGGACTGGGAAAGCAACAGAAGGTGGACCAAAGCTTTGGGACCCCTGCACCCCCACAGGAGACCTGGAGGAGGTTCCTGGCTGCTGGCTTCCCATCAGTGGAGCTCCGGCCCGTGCAGCCATCTGGAGAGCGTGCCAGTGGATAGAAGATCTCTCCCTGTCTCTCCATTTCCCTGTATCTCTGCCTTTCAAATAAAAATAAATAAATCATGCTTTTATAAAATCAATTATACATGTAATAAGCACTGCAAAAATCACTACAGTAATAACAGTATACCACACAAGCTTTCAGAGGCAAAAAGAACGTCTTAAAATCCAAAGTAAGGCAAGAAAGAAAAAAAAACAGTGACCAAAGATGCAAACAAGGTGTGGGCATTGGCTTCAATCCCTACTATACCAGCAATATCATTCAACTTAAGTAGACATAAAATTAAAAAAACACATATCACATTAGATTTTAAAAAACCTATCTACTATTTATAAGAAACATTCTCAGTAGAACAACAAAGAAATATTGGAAGAAAAAGATTCAGCCCACAATACTATCGATAAGTTGCCTAGTAAGACTCAATCAACATCTGACTGACTAGAGTTTAAGTCAAAGCCCATTTCTAGAAATAAAGACGACTTCATTCTCACTACAAGAATCACCAGCCTATCCACTGACCCTAACACAACCTCAACGTAGAGAAAGCAAATCCGAATACCGAGAGGCCAGTCCACAGCCACACCTCTCAGCACCTGATGGAAGAAGTACCACAAATCCATAAACACGTGTAAGACAGCACAACTAACGACCCTGACCAAATTAACATATGTCAAACGCCACAATGCACATCTGCAAACATGTCTCTTTCTTTGATAGTACCTTTTTTCCCCCAATATTTATTTATTTCAAAGGCAGAGTTGGATCTTCAATCTGCTGGTTGACTACCCAAATGGTCCCAATGCCAGGGCTGGGCCAAGCCAAGCCAGGAGCTTCACCCAGACCTCTCACAGAGGTACAGGGACCAGACTCTCGGGTCGTCTTTTCTAAAGTTCTCAGGCCACTAGCGGGGAGTCACATTGGAAGTGGAGAGGCCAAGATGACCAGCTCCCATATGGAATGTCAGCCAGCACGGAGGCAGCAGCTGTCCCCAACACGTACCTTTTGAAGTACAAACAAAACATCTACCAAATACATGTTAGACTGTAAAACAAAAAGCAAGTTTCAAAGAATGAAATCAGTAACAAAATGAAAAGCAGAAAAGTCCTACCTATGTGCAAACTGGTGCTGTATCTCTAACAGCCCAGGGGTCTAAAATGATACAACAGATGAAGTTATTCAATATTTTCAAATGACTGGTGATGAAAATAGTGCCAATCAAGGCTTGTGAAACAGAACTTGTCATAATCACAAGGAACCAAAAATTCAACCCAAAAAAACAACAGAAAGGACACCCATCCATGTAATGAAACAAGGACAAACAGAGCCCTCAGGCGACAGCAAGAACGGACACCGGATACACACATACTAAGGCCCGGGAGCACCGAAAGGCCGCCACTGGACTGCAAAAGGAAAAAAACACACAAGCTGCCTCGCACCGCACACACGCACCAGGTGTAAAGACCAGATCAAGACAGCGGAAGGCCAGAGTCAAAGAAAACTGGTAGCTAAACACAGTGAAGAGGGTTTTCATAACCTTAGACTGTATAAATTTCACAAAGAGAGCCATAAAAGATAGGTGGAGACACACATTGTGGCATAGTGCAGGGAAAGCCACCACCTGAAACACTGGCATTTCCTTTGGGCACTGGTTTGAACCCAGGCCACTCCACTTCCGAGCCAGCTCCCTGCTAATGTGCAAATAAATTCTATCTTTACAGGAAGGATGTAAGCTTAAGTTAGCTAATCACCTTTTATAAAACTAATGGCAGATTGTGCTGCTGTAAATACAGGATTACAGGGCCCGATGCTATGGCCTAGCGGCTAAAGTCCTTGCCTTGAACACGCCGGGATCCCATATGAGCGCTGGTTCTAATCCCAGCAGCTCCACTTCCCATCCAGCTCCCTGCTTGTGGCCTGGGAAAGCAGTCGAGGGTCCCAGTGCATTGGGACCCTGCACCCGCGTGGGAGACCTGGAAGAGGTTCCTGGTTCCCAGCTTCGGATCGGCACGCATCGGCCCGTTGTGGCTCACTTGGGGAGTGAATCATCGGATGGAAGATCTTCCTCTCTGTCTCTCCTCCTCTCTGTATTTCTGACTTTGTAATAAAAATAAATCTTTAAAAAAAAAAAAGAAAAGAAAAAATACAGGATTACAGATCCCCTTCTCATAGGCAGTTTTCATTTCCTCTGGGAATATTCCTAGGAGCAGGACAGCTGGGTCATATGGCAGGTTTATTTACAATTCTCTAGGCATTCTCCATACTGATTTCCATAGTGGTTGTTCTAGCCTGCACTCCCACCAGCAGTGAAAGAGAACCTTTCTCCCTACATCCACACCAGCACGGGCTGTTTTTGCTTCCATTTTCATTTCTTCCAAATAGCTTGTTTTCTCTTGCCATGAACTGCACAATGGCATCATTTTATCCAATAGACTTTTGTGTTTTCTTTTCTTCACCCATGAGTTGGCTATTCAGTGGCCTGTTTTTCAACTCCAAGGTGCTGTAAACTTTTTATTTTAACTTCATACCTGTTGTTGACTTTGTTTTGTGGCTTTTCATTTGAGGGAATGTATAGTGATGGCGTAATAGAGACTATCATACTCAGATGTGAAGATACAATGCAGTATGCATCCCTACTTCCAATGAAACTGTTGGACATATCTAGACAATGGGACACTGGACTGTCTGACATTGTCTGTACCAGCAATGTCAGGGCACACTTAACACACTGAAGGACTCATGACTGCTTAGGAAGAACTAGACTATTGTAATAATATGGGGAAAATCAATTGGGGGTGGGAATTGGGGGAGTTGGGAGGAATCCCAGACCCTATGGAATTGCATCATAAAATTCAAAAAAAATTTTTAATTAAAAAAAAATTATGATTCACAAAAAAAACTAATGGTAAAAAGAACTAAACAAGTAAAAAATTTATAATAAAAGAATCAGATTTTTTAAGCACTTCCAATATAAATCTACATTTCTGCCAAAATGTAAATGAGAAAGACCTGCGTTATACCACAGTAACGTAAAAGCAGCTTAAAAATATTCCAGTTACTTCCACTATTAATCAAGGGCATGTTCTATAAGCAGTTTGCAGCCCTTATGACAAGAATCTTAAAAAGGTTTTACAAATAGGACAATTCACAGACCTGCAGTGCCACCTTCTGGTGAACAATGGCAGAGTTCACTATTTCCTTAGATTTCAGGATCTCATCTATGTCATCAATTATGTAACACTCAACAGTTACAACCAAATTTAATGAGGTTACAAATGTTGTGCGACCCCCACGAGAGGCTGGGATTGAAATCCACCTTATTCAGAAATGACCTGGGATTTCCTTTACCATGGGTTTTTTGTTTTTGTTTTTCAAAATCTTATCATATTCTTGTTCAAACCAAAAGGAAATCCGGCTTTCTGCTCCAGCATCACTCATTCATTCATCGCAGTCTTGCAAACAAGCCAACAAAAGATACATACACACCCACACACCACGGAGTAACACAGTATAGCTACCAATTACAAATTAACCACATACATCAATATTTGGATTTTTTTCTTAACACCAAATGCTTTACAGATGCCCCCCACATTTCCACGTCAGACCAGCACGCTCATCCTCTCTGCTGTTCCGAGACCTACAGATACATGCTGTCATCAACAGGTACATTCTTAGTTTACAAAAGGTCGAAAGTGCAAAGAACTTACTGAGGTGCAACACGTCTCCAGTAGCGGTCGATTCCATGTTTAAAATACAGAACAGCAAGCCACCTAACATTTATATCCAGAGTGTGGTTTGTGAAAATATTCTGTAAGTAAAAACACAGTATAAAAAAATCAGTATTCCCCTACAATAAAATATATGGATATTTCAGTTTATTCTGTTTAAGGAACAAACACATTCTTACTTTCCACATTAGGCATATTCTACAATTCAAGTAAGATAACATATTTTCCCAGTAGTCTATTCTAAGTTGTCTAACGGACAGAGATTCATCATACTACTCTATTTTTCAATCATGTCTCAAAATTACTCCAGTCAAAAATTAAACTCATAGGATCCACTGCAATGGCTCAATTGGTTAATTCTCCCACTACAAGCTCCAGGAACACATATGGGTGCCAGTTTATGTCCCAGCTGCTCCATTTCCCATCCAGCTCCCTGCCTGTGGCTCAGGAAAAGCAGTGGAGGATGGCCCAACACCCTGGGGCACTGCACCCTCATGGGAGACCCAGAAGAGGCTCCTGGCTTCAGATGGGCTCAGCCTTGGCCACTGCAGCCATTTGGGGAGTGAACCAGTGGACAGAAGACTTCTCTGTCTCTCTCCCCTGTAAATCTGCCTTTCAAATAAAGATAAATAAATCTTTTTTAAAAGAAAGTTAAGGAAAAAAAAAACCTTGGGGGGTGGAGGAGCAGGCAGTACCATGGCACATCAAGTTAAACCTCCGCCTGCAATGCCAGCCCGCCACACGGATGCTCCCTTCAGTCCCAGCTCCCTGCTTCCGGCCTGGGACGAGAGCAAAGATGGCCAAAAGCCCCTGGTTCTCTGCACCCACACGGAGACCTAGAGGAGCTCCCTGGCTCCCAGCCTCGGACAGGCCCACGTGTAGTCACTGCAGCCTTGGACTCTCCTTCTCTCTCTGTAACTTTGCCTTTCAAATAAAACTACACCAATCTTTAAAAAAAAACTGCTTATATTAAAAAAAATTATTGTGTGGTAAGTATGATCCTTGGTGTGAATACATTTATGTGATGCATGAAAAACAGATGATTATACATTATCACTTTCAGATAAGCATGTGCACGCCACCACAAAAAAAAAAATCACACGGACAGCTGTGTGACTCCCACTCATCCCTTCAGACTCTTGGCAACTGAGTCAAAGTCCCTCCTGCGGGCTCTCCAAGAAAGTAAACAGAACGCACTTCTTTAATCCCATTCAACTCAGATGCTGGGCTGCTGTCAGTTCCATGAGCAAAGGAGTGAACGCAGGGAATACTGAGGAAGTGGCTGGGCCTGAGTCGGATTCGGTTACCCTTGAGAAACCAAAGCAGAATGCAGCTGTCAACCCAACCATTCCCTAAGAACTGCAAACGAATCTGGAAATCAAGGATACAAAGTAGACAGCTAGAGCTAAATTAAGTCCAAAGTCTGGTGGGTGTCTGACCTAGCGGTTAAGAAATCATGCGTGATGCCTACGCTCCTTGTTAGGACACCTGGGTTCATGTTCCAGTTCCACTCCCAAGTCCAGCTTCCTGCTAACGCACCCACTAGGGAGCAGCAGGTGCTACCAGAGACCCAGTCCGACTTCCTGCCTCCTGGTTCCAGCCTGGCCCACCCCAACCACAGCAGGGGAACCCATGACTGTAAACTCTGTACCTCTTTCTTTTTAAGAATCACTTGTTTGCACTTAGGTATGACTCCAGACATTTAACTTCTCTTGAAGTCATGATAAACTTAACACCTCATTTTTTAGTCAAAAACAACATATATCAACTGCTAATTTATTCTATATTGCAAAATACAATTTTATTCTGAATTACTCTCCGATTCAACTGGCAGCCTCAGGGGTCTGACCAGAAATGAAGACTCAAACTCTAAAGTAAGTCATCAATAAAACTAGTTTTTAAAACACCAAAACCTGGCACAGGGACCAGCAGCATGGCCTAGTGGCTTAAGTCCTCACCTTGAACGTCCGGGGATCCCATATGGGCACCAGTTCTAATCCCGGAAGCTCCACTTCCCATCCAGCTCCCTGCTTGTGGCCTGGGAAGGCAGTCGAGGACGGCCCAATGCTTTGGGACCCTGCACCCGCATGGGAGACCCGGAAGAGGTTCCTGGCTCCCGGCTTCGGGTTGGCGCAGCACTGGCCGTTGCACTCACTTGGGAAATAAATCACCGGACGGAAAATCTTCCTCTGTCTCTCCTCCTATATGTACATCTGACTTTGCAATAAAAAACAAATAAATCTTGAAAAAAAAAAAAAAAACCTGGCACGGCAGCCAGTGGCCAAAGTCATCGCCTTGCATGTGCCGGGATCCCATACGGGTGCTGGTTCTAATCCCGACAGCTCCATTTGCCATCCAGCTCCCTGCTTGTGGCCTGGGAAAGCAGTAGAGGAAAGCCTTGGGACCCTGCACCTGCGTGGGAGACCCGGAAGAAGCTCCTGGCTGCTGCCTTCAGATCAGCTCAGCTCTGGCCGTTGTGGCCACCTCGGGAGTCAATCAGCAGACAGAAGACCTTCCTCTCTGTATATGTGACTTTTCAATAAAATTAAGTGTTTTTTAAAAATTAAAATAACTGATCCTTAAATATAGAAGTACACTATTATAGAACAACTCACCAACAACACTGAATAAAACCCTGGCTGCGTCTCCCACTGCTTCAGCTGCTCCTCCGCTGGTTTTAAGACAGCCGTATCCTGACTGGTGGCCTGCGTTAAGACCTGAAGAACAACAGTGCTGGCACTGTTGAGATCCATGGAAACCTGGTAAGGAGAAAGTAACATACTTGAATATACAGTCCACATAACAAAACAGTAACGTAATTGGAAGGCAAAACACTTTCATGCTCCCAGTTATTTTAAGATTTATTCATTTTTATTGCAAAGACACATCTACAGAGAGAAGAGACAGACAAAGACGTTCCATCCACTGGTTCACTCCCCAAGTGGCCACAATGGCCCTAGCTGAGCCGATCCAAAGCCAGGGCTTCCTTCAGGTATCCCACGGGGGTGCAGGGTCCCAAGGCCTTGGGCCTTCCTCTGCTACTTTTCGCAAGCCATAAGCAGGGAGCTGGATGAGAAACAGAACAGCTGGGATTAGAACCAGCACCCATATGGGTTACTGGCACTTTCAGGGGGGGTGGGTATTAGCCAATGGTGCCATAGCGCCAGAGCCTATTTACTTATTTTAAAAGTCAGAGTTTCAGAGAAGAGAGACCTTCCATCTGCAGGTTCACTCTCCACATGGCCACAACAGCCGGTACTGCACTAGGCTGAAGCCAGGAGTCACAAATCAGAGAAAATGTGTTTTTTGTCTTTTTCGGTCTGGCTTATTTCACTAAATATAATGATCTCTAGTTGCATCCATTTGTTGCAAAAGTTACAATTTCTTTTTTTTTAAGATTTATTTATTTTTATTACAAAGTCAGATATACAGAGAGGAGGAGAGACAGAGAGGAAGATCTTCAGTCCGATGATTTATTCCCCAAGTGAGCGCAACGGCCGAGCTGCACCGATCTGGAGCCAGGAGCCAGGAGCCAGGAGCCAGGAGCCAGGAGCCAGGAACTTCCTCCAGGTATCCCACACAGGTGCAGGATCCCAAGGCCTTGGGCCGTCCTCTACTGCTTTCCCAGGCCAGAAGCAGGGAGCTGGATGGGAAGTGGAGCTGCCAGGATTAGAACTGGCGCCCATATGGGATCCCAGTGCGTTCAAGGTGAGGGTTTAAGCCACTAGGCCACGCCGCCGGGCCCACGATTTCATTCTTTTAAGGCTAGGAAATAGAACCATCATTTGTATGTACCACAGTTTCCTTCTCTAGTCATCCACTGATGCACATCAGGGTTGATTCCATATCTTATTCACTGTGAATTGAGTTTCTGAAAACAAGGCAGTGCAAGTAACTCTCTAATATGCTAATTTCATTTCCTTACGATATACTCCAAGGAGCAGTAAAGCTGGGTCTAACGGAAGATCTGTTTTTAGCTTTCTAAGAATCTCTATATGTCTCCCATAACGATTACATCAGTTTACATTCCCACCAACAGTATATTCAGGTACCTCTTTCCACATCCTTGTCAGCATCTGTAAAAATACGGAACACTTGGGCCAGCAGATGAAGCTGCTGCCTGCCACACCAGCATCCCACATGGGGGTGCCGTTCATGTCCTGGCTGCTCCAATTCGATCCAGCTCTCTGCTGGTGACCTGGGAAAGTGGAAGATGGCCTAGATGGTAGGGCCCCTACAACCCAAGAGGGAGACCCACACAACGCTCCTTGGTGAGGCTGCTGGCTTCAGCCTGGCCCAGCCCTGGCCTTTGGCTCATCTGCGGAGCGAACCAGCAGATGGAAGATTGTCATTCTTTCTCTGCCACCCGCCAACAGATGGAAGATCTCTCTTTCCCTCCATCCCTCCCTCCCTCTATCTTTCTATAATTCTGATTTTCAAGATAAATAAGGCCAGCATGCTGGCTAAATTACTTAATCCTCCAAACACAAGTGCCAACATCCCATATGGGCGCCAGTTCATGTCCCAGCGGCTCCACTTCCCATCCAGCTCCCTGCTATGGGCTGAGAACAGCAGCCAAGCATTGCCCAAAGCCTTAGGACCCTGCATCCATGTGGGAAACCCAGAAGCTCCTGGCTCCTGTCTTCAGACACGCTCAACCCCAACCCACTGTGGCCATTTGAGGAATAAAACAGGAGACTGCAGATCTTTGTCCCTGTCTCTCGTTATCTCTATAAATCTGCCTTTCCAATAAAAATAAGTGTTAAAAATAAATACGCTTTTAAAAATATTAAAAATATGGGATGCTTCACAAATTTGCATGTCATTCTTGAGCCAAGCTAATCTTCTGTGTATTACTCCAACTTTAGTGTATATACTGCCCAGGCGAGCACAAGTCACTGCTATACCTCATGCACCTTCATGTTTCTGCCTGATTTGCACATATTCTTCATACTCAAACTCTGATTATCTAAATCATTTATATTTAAATCAGTTTAATTCTAAAGGAAACTGCCTTTCATTGTTTCACAGCCAGAAGAGGAAATTGGGATTGTAGGCACACAAAATCCGAAGTTCTTAAATTCTGATTAGACACCGTTGCCCTGCTCAAGATTCCGAACATAATGCTTTCCACCATAATTTTAAAAACGAAGGCTCACCATTTGACCTCACAGTTACCAAGGCACTTAGGACACCCACATCCTGGACCTGTGGCCCCAGGCTGGAGTGTCCACTCTGCTGAGTCCAGCTTCCTGCTAGTGTGCACCTCGGGAGGCAGCAGACGATGGCTCCAACCTGCATCACGTTAACTCATGAAGCACAGGACGCGGCTCCGGGAGCCTGACCTCACCCTGCGTCCGCCCTGGCTACTGCAGGCATTTGGGGAACAAGCCAGAAGAGTTCTGGAGTTCTTGAAAATTAGCACATTAGCGTTCTCTCTCGCTTTCTTCCTTCCTTTTTCTAATTAAAAGAATATATTAAAGGTAATGCATTCCTCTCTCTAGAAATGTAAGGTATACCACAAAAGCAAGTCACAGATAAAATTGTACATTTTTCTAGTAACCAAAAGAAATCAGAAATGATGTATTTGATTTTTTAGAAAGATTATTTATTTGCAACTTAGAGTTACAGAGGGGGGGGAGGTGGGGACAGAAAGATCCTCCACCCACTGGTCCACTCCCCAAATGGCTGCGGTGGCCAGGGCTGCAGCAGATCCGCACCAGGAGCAAGGAGCCTCATCCAGATCGCCTGTGTGGGTGGCAGGCCTGAACATCTGCGCCATCTTCAGCTGCCATCCCCGGCGCATTGTCCAGGTGCAGCAGCTGGGACACTCACTGGCACCCATGTGGCATGTCAGCATCATGGACAGAGGCTTATCTGCTGCACCACAAAACCCGCCCAATACATTTGGTTTAGTATGTCTAAAATGCTATCATGTCAACACGCTATCAGTATTTTAAAAATAGCAATAGAGAAATTTCCATATTTTTATATTAAATAACGAAACCCTGTGTCCATTACACACTGAGAAAGCATGGCATTTCCGGTGCTGAGCAGCCATGCATGGCAGTGGGCGCATCGCAGCCATGCGACAGCCTCTTCGCCAGCATCCTAAAGCACACTCCCCATGCTCTCTCCAAACCCACCGGCAAGAACAGGGAAGGAAGGGAGGGACACGGGGCCGAAGGCGGGCCTTTCACACGCTCTGGGTAAACCATGCAAGTGCCTCAAAAGACCTAAGCATGTGAGAGTCAACTGCTCATGTGGCAGATGACAAAACACAGTGGTTGCAATTCTGCAGCCCTCTGAAGCGCAGGTCAACCAGCACGGAGCTGCAGCTGAACCGCTGTAGAAAGCAAGCCATCAGGACATGAAGAGTGAGAACACACTGATTCTTTCCCAATCAGTACAACTGTGGCCAGCTAAAAGTAAAATACACAAATGAACAAAAGGATGTGTGAAGTAACCAGCAGTGTGATAAGAGCTTCACTCACCTATTCCAGATAAAAATCCTACTGTGGTAGGCGCTAGTATCATTTAGGTGCAACATTCCAGCACCACAGCCTTCACCTTGCTGCAAAGTAGTCACTGGTCCATCCCTTGTGGGAGTGATACCAACATCTCCCTCGAGGCCTGGGGCTCCGTTACACAAACTACCTCGGACGAAATGCAGCCGAATGTGCTACTTTAGACCCACACGGTTCAGTGCAGTGAGATCTTCGAGGCAAGAAATGCAGAGGTCTGAAGGCCCCGCCTCGACAAGCAACACACACAGCTTTTCAAAAGGCCTGATGATTAGAAATGAACTTCAAAAAGGAGCACGGCTGAGAATGAGGAAAGGACAAAGCGACACACGAGGAAGCTGGAGACGCAGCAGCAGGTAGCTAGGATCTGGTAGGGTGAAATACCAGTACTGGACAACAGTCATAATACTAAGACTACAGACTGTATTGCTACAAACACATGAACAGAGTGCAAATGCCTGTCTGACCCCTACCGGCCTTACCTCCACCAATCACCACCACCAAAACAAACCAAAGAAAACAAAAAAGCAAGGGGGAAAAAGCCCTGCTTTATAATACTACTTAAAAACTCCTCCCCTGCTACCAAACCCCACGGCAATTTCTTACGTTAAGGCACACTTAATCCCACTGAACCCTCACAGCAAGGCAATCTGTAAGACTTCGTACTACTATCTCCCTGCCTCAATCACCGTACCATCCACCTGTTCTAATGGAAGCTACTAGAGCTTCCCGTCCACACCTCCCTCCAGCACCCTGCCCATTCAGGTCCTCCCAGATACCATGCTTGCTCCCTCTTCTTGAATGGAGTCATGCTTCCAAAAATGCAAACAGGCTAAGAGGAAAAACTAGTACATACACTTTAGCCACCAACACATGGTCTCACAATAAGAGAATTACACCTATTTTGTACTCAAATTTCTGTGAGACAGTACAGTGGAAGGCAGTGAAGAGCATCCTCAAAATAAACTGCAGGGCCCAGTGCGGTAGCCTAGCAGCTAAAGTCCTCACACTGTGTGCCCAGGATCCCATATGGGCATCGATTCATATCCCAGATGCTCCACTTCTCTTCCAGCTCCCCGCTTGTGGCCTGGGAAAGCAGTCGAGGACGGCCCAAGGCCTTGGGATTCTGCACCCGCATGGAAGACACAGAAGAAGCTCCTAGCTTCTGGCTTCAGATCAGCTCAGTTCTGGCCATTGAGGCCACTTGGGGAGTGTAAATTTGCCTTTCCAATAAAATAAATAAATCTTTAAAGAACCTAGACATATATACCACACAAAAATACGAGTAAGTTACCTAAAGATAAAAACTCAAAGCCCAAATATGCCTTCGTTAGAAACATAGGGGATTTTTCATTGAAAGAACTAGCAAGAAAGAACTCAGTGCCTCTGCCTGCCGCCGAAAGACAGCTCCTCAGGCCCCACAGCTGGAAGGTCAGCCACTACAGACAGCTCCTCAGGCCCCACAGCTGGAAGGTCAGCCACTACAATCTTCCTTAGTCTACTGCACTGTCCATTCCTAGTTTCAGAGCACTGCACATAAAGAATAACTCCATCGAGCTAATGAAATGCTACAGCAACAAGTGTAGTGACTTAGAAAAAATACAATTACAGCAAAAGTTGAAGAGAATATAAAAATCAAAATGGCTCCTGTGTGAAATGATTTATTCAGGGAAGGTCACTAACAGAGCTAGGACCTTACAGGCAAGGACAGCTGTAGGGTAATGGCATGTTCCCAGTGTGTCCAAGAACCACACCTGAGATTACTTGATAAATAATGTACAATGAAGAACCAGGCAAAGGCTGGGCTCCAGGTTCCAGGGCTCTCTCACCCCATCTCCTGGGCTGCATCTAGAGGGGCAACCAGCTGGCATTTCTTCACCATCCCAGCTAAGAGTTACAAAAGGTTTATTCCTAATAAGCACCACTAGAAATCCGAGGCACGCTCTTCTTCTGCAGACTTCACACCTGGGGCAGCAGCTCTCCTCCAGGGCAGCAGGCCGAGAGAGGCCCTCAACAGTGCCCACAGGAGCTCACTCAAACAGCAGAGACACGGCGCCTGAAACAGCAGGAAACACGCACGTCTTATGAATACATACGCAGAGAGTAATGACCCAGGAATACTCCCAATGAACACGCACCACCAAGTGGGTTTTACCAGGGATTCAAGGCATGAAAATCATTGGAGTACAACATACCAACAGAACAACACAAAACAGAACTCCCTTAATCTGATACATGGCATCTGGCAGCAACGTAATAGTTAATGAATGTATCACCAGGTTCAGAAATAAGACAAGGATGTATGCTCTCAATACATATTCAACACTTTATTAAATCAGGAGTGGGGAACCTCCTTTCTGCTAGGAACTATTTGAATATTTGTAACACTGGGCTCCTGCACCTACATAGGGGACTTGAAGATGATCTTGGCTTCAGAGATGGCCTCAGCTCCAGTCACTGTGAATCAGTACACTGAAGAGCCCTCTCTGTGCCTTTCCTCTTCTGTAACTCTGCCTTTCAAATAAAAATAAATCTTAAAAACTTATCTCACACCTAGGTTGCCTTGCACCTAGGCAACTGTTACACTACTGGAAGAAAAGCCAACAGCTGGTGGGCATCTGGGCCTGGTTAATGAGAAATCTGTTAACTACACCAGTGTGCCAGGGAACGTCCCATCCAGGCTTCCACCATGGCCAGTGGAGCAGACATGGGGGCTCACACACACCCCTAGATCTTGAGCAGATGGGCAGGAAAGCTGGCGTGGGACTGGGGACCCATGCATGTGCTTAGGTCCCAGCAGGCGGAAGGATAGGGTCCCAGACTGGCATGCCGGCATAGTGTGCCAGTGGACTGGGTCTGGGGAACCATGCATGCACTTGGGCCCCAGGCCAGCACACTGCCGCAATGGAAGATCAGGCTGGGGAACCCATGTGCTCTCGGGCACAGGGACTGTGGATTGCTCAGGGAGGGGCATACAGGGATGTGTAGAAGTGGGGAGGACTGAGGAAGTGTGTTGCAGGTGAGGAATGACTTCCACCAACCAGGCCACTGCACCTGCAGGTAAGCCAGGGGGCTGAAACCAATTTCCCAAGAAGGGAAACTGGAGAACCTTTCTGGGTCAGCCCAATGCATCCGCCCACACAGGAGATCTGAGCTAGGTTAGCATGGACCACCTCTCACCGGCACACGCAAAAACTAGGGCTGGGGGGTCTACCTGGCAGGACTGGACCACAGTACCTGCCAGAGAGTATTGGAACAGGGGATAGGTCACATTAGGCTGGGCCATGATACTAACCAGCACGCCCCAGGTCTGGGGGAAGATTCTGTTGGCTCTCCCCTGTGGAACTGCAATACCCTCTGGTTTGCTCAAGAGCTGTGGGTGGTGACAGGCCAAACTAGCCATGACATGGAACTCATGCAAGCTGGGGTAGAGGACAGGCCAGGCTGTTACAGGCTGCAGCACCCACAGGCACACTCAAGAATTGGGTGTGGGGTGTGCGGCACCGCAACATTCACCAGCACATACAGACAGAGACTGGGGCACAGACTGTGTTGGGTAAGGGCCTGGCACCTGCCACCACGTGAGACATCCAGGTCTTCAAGTGGGCCTGATACAGGAACTTGGGGAACTCCCCTGGTGGGCTATACTCCCACTGGCGAGCGTGTGAATCAGGGCTGAGTGTGGGCCAGCCCCGGCCAGGCGGCTCCACTTGTCAGCAGGTGTGCAGGCTGGTTCTGTGACGGGGCGGACTGGGAGCCAGGCCAAACCTTATGGTTGACACAGGAAACGGGATGGGGTATAGTCCATGCCAGGCTAGGCTATCACACCTACTGGTCTGTATGAAAGCCAAGAAAAAGGGCAGGCTAGGCAAGGTTAGGATGTAGCACCCACTAGCAAGAGTTGGGACTTGAGGCAGGCCAGGTGAGGCCTGGCTGCAAACAATGGTAAAGACAAAGACACGTGGATTGACTACGCCAGGCTGGGTCAGAGCAACCACCAGCAGGTTCAAGATCTGTGTCGGGGAGCTAAAGGGATGCCCTGGCTGGGCTGGTGAGTACAAGAGCAGGAATGAAGGTGGTGAACTGGGCTGGACATGGCTGCAGCATCCCTCAGAATGGACAAGGACTGGGTCTAGAGTGTGCCACACTGGGCTAGGCTCCAGTACCCACCAGGCTTCCTAAGAGTCAGAGAGGGTGTAGGACAGGCTGAGCTAGGTCTTGGCACCCACAGAACCACATGAGAACTGGGACTGGGGTTGGCCAGACAGGGCTGGGCTGTAGCACCCACCAATGTGCATAAGATCTGTGATTAGCAGCCTGGGGAACTTCTCTGTCAGGACACAGTCCCTGCAGGTAAGTGCAAAAATCAAGACTGTCGGGCCTGGCACAGTAGCCTAGTGGCTAAAGTCATCACCTTGAACGCGCTGGGATCCCATATGGGCTCCAGTTCTAATCCCGGCAGCTCCACTTCCCATCCAGCTCCCTGCTTGTGGCCTGGGAAAGCAGTCAAGGACAGCACAAAGCCTTGGGATCCTGTACCCGTGTGGGAGACCTGGAGGAAGTTCCTGGCTCCTGGCTTCAGATCGGCACGCACCGGCCATTGCGGCTCACTTGGGGAGTGAATCATCGGACGGAAGATCTTCCTCTCTGTCTCTCCTCCTCTCTGTATATATCTGACTTCGTAATAAAATAAATAAATCTTTTGGGCCCGGCGGCGTGGCCTAGCGGCTAAAGTCCTCGCCTTGAAAGCCCCGGGATCCCATATGGGCACCGGTTCTAATCCCGGCAGCTCCACTTCCCATCCAGCTCCCTGCTTGTGGCCTGGGAGAGCCGGAGAGGACGGCCCAAAGCTTTGGGACCCTGCACCCGCGTGGGAGACCAGGAGGAGGTTCCTGGTCCCGGCTTCAGATCGGCGCGTACCGGCCCGTTGCAGCTCACTTGGGGAGTGAAATATCGGATGGAGGATCTTCCTCTCTGTCTCTCTCCTCTCTGTATATCCGGCTTTCCAATAATAATAAAAAAATCTTTAAAAAAATAAATAAATAAATAAATAAATAAATCTTTAAAAAAAAAAAATCAAGACTGTCGGCAGCCCAGACCAGGCCACGTTACAGTACACACTGGCATGCATGTGGTCAGGTCTGAAGGTGGACCGGGCTGAGCCAGTTCACAGCACCAAGTGGCAGATGTGAGAACCAGGACAAGGTTCAGGACAGGTCAGGGAAAGCTCCTGGTTCCTAGTTTCGGATCAGCTCAGCTCCAGCCATTGCAGTCACTTGGGGAGTGAATCAGCGGATGGAAGATCCTCCTCTCTGTCTCTCCTCTTCTCTCTGTATCTATATCTCTGACTTTGCAATAAAAATAAATAAATCTTTAAAAAAAAGAAAAAAGAAACACACAAGTCAGAGCCTGGCTTTGAACCGCTGGACATGGGTAACAGGCCTTTCCGCTTCCAGCATGCAGTTTCTTCAACCAGCTAAAATGTTATCATTTTCATGCAAGTTATTTTTTTTAAAAAAATTTATTATTTTAATTGGAAAGGCAGATATACAGAGAGGAGGCGAGACAAAGAGGAAGAGCTTCCATCCAGTGATTCACTCCCCAAGTGAGCGCAACGGCCGGTGCTGCGCCGATCCGAAGCCAGGAACCTGGAACCTCCTCCAGGTCTCCCACGTGGGTGCAGGAACCCAAGGCCTTGGGCCGTCCTCAACTGCTTTCCCAGGCCACAAGCAGGGAGCTGGATGGGAAGTGCAGCTGCCGGGATCAGAACCGGCGCCCATATGGGATCCCGATGCATTCAAGGTGATGACTTTAGCCGCTAGGCCACAGCACCGGGGCCATGCAAGTTATTTTTTAAAGGGAACTCCTCAGCTTGTACTGATCCCATTCTCGCATCTGAAGCTTTCACAGCCATTCCCACTGACGGGACTGCTTGAGACACATACTCGGAGTCAGGAGTTCTCGTCCTGGCCCTGAGACGGATCAGTTCTAACCAACTCCAGGATGATCCCGTGTCCGGAATAGAAAGGGCGGAGAGCACTGATCCAGCTGAAGCTCTGCAAAGCTCCCAGAGACAACTCCAGACTCAAGCCGCACTAACCATGCCATTCCCTGAGACACTCTGAAATGAACTGACAGTCCCCATTCGATACAGAGAGGAACAAGTAATATTACCACCAGTAACACTGATTTAGATGAAGTGACATCAAATGCAAACATACATAGGCACGTTTTTCCAACACAAACGCCAACCAAACACATCGCCTTTCAAACACATGAGGGTTTTTATTTGCAGAAAATATATATTCACCAAAATCTTCAGCTTCTTTTACCTGCCACATGCTCACAAGAAGCCTCTGGCATTGTGCTTTGATTCTGGACATACATATAGTCACCACGTCACAAAATCTAAATACTTCTCTACTAATTAATGAACACTCCTAACACTTTTGCTTAGGACCTTGACCACTATTACCACGATGAAATTCACACACGTAGACAATCCTCTCTGTAACTAGGGCGGGAGCATCCTCGTGCCCTGGGGCTGTAACACATATCCACACATCTTTGCAATCCATAATTACATCGCTCCCATGTATCCCCTGTGCCTGGTTCCAGCAGGAAAAAAAATATGTTCCAGCCCTATCACAAACAACAGGGAGAATTTTTCTTTTCTGCTCTAACCAAAATCTTCCTCAAAGATGTAAGAAAAAGACACCATGCAATGAACGTCTGAGGGGGGTGGGGGCAGACTCACCCTGCCCTTAAACTGAAGGAGATAGGTATGAAATCACGTGAGAAATGGATGAGGAAAATCCCTCTGCAAGTGAGGCGGGGGGAACCATCATGGCTGCAAACTGCCCTTCCCTTCCCCATTCCCTTCTGAAGAACACCTACACCTCAAGGACACCAGCCCACGACACCAGAGCTGGTCATTCACAATCCAGGCACCACCTCGCCATGCCCTTACTATTCAGCCACGTCATTCTGAGGGAGGAAGACTTCTCTCCTCCACCTCCATGTCACAAAAGGATGCTTCAAACGACAAACGCCACGGGCCTCAAGAAATGATCATGCTGAATTTGTCTCACACACACACACACACACACACACGCACACACACACAAATACGAAGCCCCAAACGGAAAGCTGAGGGAAATGGCTGAGCCTGAGCCCCGGCGGCCATACCTCAGCACGAAGCTCTCCTCAGAAAACGTCTCACTCCCATCCCTTTCCCTCATCGCAGGCAAGGATGGGGCTAGGGTTTAACACTTTCACGGCAGCGCCCCCTTTGAGCCAGAAAGGGGGTGGGGGGGATGCTCCACAACCACGTTCACAACGGGAACATGCTAGACAGCATCACGTTCTCTCCCAACTGCACCACCTCTCCCCAAGGGCAAAAGCACTGGCCCTGGCTCGCCACGGCAACCAACCATGGCTGGGCTCCCCGCCGACCACGCCAGCCCCGGGAGCTCCCGGGAGGATGCGGAGCCAAGCCCGCAGACCGCCCGCGCCTCGGTCCTGCCATTCCCCGTCTCCCTCACAGCCCCCCGGTCCACCCTCGCCTCCCGGGGCTCAGCTGCCCAGCCCACTCCTCCCTTCCACTCCCGCGCGCGGAGCCTCTCAGGCCGGGGCCTCACCGTTTGCTTCGGTCCGGAACCACACGGCCGTCCCGCTCCCACTTCCCAACACAAAGTGGCGTCAGTTGCTCCCGCGCCCCCACGCTGCCTTGTCCACACGCTGCCGCCTACTGATGCCGAAAGCGGCTTCTAGGAACGCGCCATGTTCAGCGTCGCGGCTGCAAACGACGCGGGCGCGCGAAAACTGCGTCACAGGCACCCAGTGAGCACGCGACCGGCACTCGGAGAAGGCCATTGGCCAACGGAGATATGGGGAGGGCGGGGCTTCCTCTTCGAACGCAGAGGCGCCAGCTGGGGAGAGCTGCTGAGTGCGCTTGCGCAACATCCCGGAGCCCGGCCAGGGCGACTGTAACCATGGAAACCATAGGCTAGCTTCGCACCACTCCCGGGAAAATCAATTGTCCCCAGTCTGACTGAGGCTTCAGTCAGCACCATTTTACTCTCCAGTGCTCGGTGTCAACCATGTGCGTTACGGCTTCTTCACAGCTGAGCGTTGTTAAAACAGTGTTATTCCCATAACTTGCTCCCTCAACGAATATTAAATTCCTTAATTTGCTGACTGCTCGACTCTAGAGCAGTAACAAAAGTAAAAGATTAAAAACGTTTTGAACACACACCCCACACCTCAAGTAACTAACCTAACACTGGGTAATACATGCTTTGTGGTCGTGTGTGTGTGTGTGTGTGTGTTTGGTTGACTTTGTTTTTGCTGAAGTGTAAATTCTGATCCTATTGAGTGGTAGTCTTAGACTGTAAGGATACATTGATAACGTCTAAGTCTAGTTAGAATACAGGGCCCGATTCCTTTGGTCTTAAGTGGGAGCCAGGCTTCTGTGTTTTTCATGAGATGCCAATGCTGTCAGCCTGTGGGGGGGTGGGGGGGAGACAGTGATTAGCCTGTAAGGTCTGAAGGACAGGAAAAGGGGACATTTAATCTGTCCACAGATGAGGCAGGAAGCAGACCCCTGACTCTCAAGAACTACCTCCTTCCTGATGATGAACCCTTGGGAAATAGAAGAAAATCCGCAACTTAGAAGAATGCACGAAAGTGTATCCACTTTTACACACTAGGATCCCACGTTAAGATGCATTTCAAGTCTCTAATTCTAGCTATCACGACTGTAACATCTATTTGCAATCTATAAGTGAAACACAGCTGGGTAGATCACACTCTATTTCATTACTATATCCCTGAATTCTCAGGTTTGGGGAGAAAGGGGAAAATATTTACACATTTTTTTTAATATTTATTTATTTTTATTGGAAAGGCAGATCCACAGAGAGATGGAGATAAAAGAGAAAGATCTTCCATACGCTGATTTCATTCCCCAAGTGGCCCCAATGGCTGATCTAAAGCCAGTAGCCAGGAGCCTCTTCTGGGTCTCCCACGCGGGTGCAGTGTCCCAATGCATTGGGCCATCCTCAACTGCTTTCCCAGGCCACAAGCAGGGAGCTGGATGGGAAGTGGAGCTGCCAGGATTAGAACCGGCATCCATATGGGATCCCCAGGCGTTCAAGGTGAGGACTTTAGCCACTAGGCCACGGTGCCGGGTCTGCCACTACTCCACTTCTGATCCTGCACTGCTTGGAAGAAACAGTGGAAGTGTTTGGGCCCCTGCCATCCACATGGGAGGCCCTGCTGGAACTCCAGGCTCCTGCCGTCAGCCTGCGCAGCACTGGCCTCTGTGGCCGTCTGGGTCATGAATCCGCAGATGGAAGACTTCTTCCTCCTTCCCCCACTCTCTCTCTCTGGAACCCTTTCAGCTAACTAAATCTTTTTTTTTTCTTTTAAAGGAGAGTGAAAATCGATTCAACTGTTTTAGGAAATATTTGTCAAGATATACATGAAGACTAAAATGTTCATAGTTTAAATAGTTTCATTTTTGGAAAATTCATACCAGAGAAATGATCCAAAGTATGCGACATTATTTCCCCAGAAATGTGTATGGCTCTGTGTTTTATAGGAATGTTGTTTGGTATCAGAATGACTTAGTAAACGTATACAGCTACAAAGTAAAAGCTTTTGCAGCAGCTTTTAACATTGATCATCAAGCCTGTAAGCACTGCATTTCACAACAACAAGAAAAGCATGTTGCATGTACAGTATGAACTCTGTAAGAACATGTTCGAGCAATCAGGCAGTATATGTCAGCATGTTCACATGAGCATCACAGCACCATGAGCGGGCAGGTAACTTTGTCACCTTTTTTTTGTGTTTTTGCTTTCTGTATTTTTAAGGATTTTTAGAAGTGAACACTTTATAATTGTGTTACTTTGCTTTCAGTGTAGCTGCCCTATCTCAGTGCCCAAGAAACCCACAAAAGAGGGAAAAAAAATCAAATTATATATACTTACTCCATCTCTGTCAAAGTACTCAGATTTTTTTTAAGTTCGTACTACGGAATAGACTGATTCTTTTACTATTTTTCAAAGGCAGAGTTCTAGAAAGGAAGGGAGAAGATCTTTCAGCAGCTGACTCATGCCCCAAATGGCCACAATGACTGGGGCTGAGCCAGGCCTGAAGGCGGAGCTGGAGCTCCAGCGGGGTCAGGGGAGGGCCCCAGCATGTGGGCCATCTTCTCCTTTCCAGGCACATTAGCGGGAGGCTGGATGGGAAGTGGAGCAGCTGGGACGCAACCCCGTGCTCACGTGAGTTGTTCAGGTACGTGGTGGTATAACCATTGCCACCACACTAAACCCAGAATATTCTGAGTCTTCTAAGACTGTCATTCAAAGGTAAAATTGGGGCCCGGCACGATAGCATAGTGGTTAAAGTCCTTGCCTTGCATGCGCCAGGATCTCATATGGGCACTGATTCTAATCCCGGTGGTCCACTTCCCATCCAGCTTCCTGCTTGTGGCCTAGGAAAGCAGTTGAGGACGGCCCAAAGCCTTGGGACCCTGTACCCACGTGGGAGACCTGGTGGAAGAAGCTCCTGGCTCCTGGCTTCAGATGCGCGCAGCACCGGCCATTGCAACCACTTGGGTAGTGAATCATCGGATGGAAGATTTTCTGTCTCTCCTCCTCTCTGTATATCTGACTTTGTAATAAAAATATATAAATCTTAAAAAAACAAAACAAAACAAAAAAAACCAAAGTAAAATTGATCTAAATTGTAGTTACAGGGACTCAGCAATTACCGTTTTCCTTCCTTGCCCTTGAACCAATGATAAGGACCACTGACTGAGATCCCAACAGGCACAAGTAGAAGCAGATGCTGGAAGGACAAGCCCTCAGCGGGCCAGCCCTGTGCTGGTGCCCTGTGCTGCCACCTCCCTCCTGTGTGACCTACTTCCATAAAGACCTTGAGAAATACCTCCTGTGTCTGTGAGACTCCATGTCCTGAAATGTAAACTAAGTCATCACACTTGCCCTAACAATTTCACAGGTTTTCATTGAAAAGCAAGTGATGGGCCTGGTACGGTAGCCTGGCGGCTTAAAGTCTTCGCCTTGAATACACTGGGATTCCATTTGGGCACCGGTTCATGTCCTAATGGTCTGTCTGTCTGTCTGTCTTTCTTTCTTTCTTTCTTTCTTTCTTTCTTTCTTTCTTTCCTTCTTTCCTTCTTTCTCTCTAAATATTTATTTATTTTAATTGGAAAGGCAGATATACAGAGAGGAGGAGAGACAGAGAGGAAGATCTTCCATCCGATGGTTCACTCCCCAAGCGGCCGCAATGCCTGGAGCTACGCCGATCTCGAGCCAGGAGTCAGGAGCTTCTTCTGGGTCTCCTGTGCGGGTGCAGGGTCCCAAAGCTTTAGGCTGTCCTCAACTGCTTTCCCAGGCCACAAGCAGGGAGCTGGATGGGAAGCAGGACCGCAGGGACTAGAACCGGCGCCCATACAGGATCCTGGTGCATGCAAGGCGAGGACTTTAGCCACTATGCTATCGTGCTGGGCCCAACCTCACTTTCCTTCCAGCTCCCTGATTGTGGCCTGGGAAAATAGTGGAAGACAGCCCAAAGCTTTTCCTGCACCCTTGTGCCAGACCTGGAAGAAGCTCCTGTCTTCAGATTGGCGCAGCTCCAGCCATTTCTGCCGCTTGGGAGTGAATCATCGGACAGAAGATCTTCCTCTCTGTCTCTCCTCCTCTCTGTATATCTGCATTTCCAATAAAAAATAAATAAATCTTTAAAAAAAATCAAATGGCATGGAAAGCATTTACTTTGAAAACCGTTAAATGCAATATACAAATCCTCTCTGTAGTGTAAGCATGCCTTTCTAAAGGCCACAGAGAGCAAACTAACATCGTTTTTTTTAGGGCCCTGCTTTTTAGTATGCCAGATAACATGTACAGGTGAAACCCACAAGAGAGAGCCAACCCTGGGCACATGTGGAAGGAAAATCTAGCCAGGGAACCAAAGAAATCAGGGCATTTCAGGCACTGAAATTCACGGGAACCCTTTCAGAAGGGAACGGCTGTTGAACAGGGAACTCTGGAATTGAAAGTCCACCGTTCCTGGATGGCTGCATTCCAAGCGATCAGAACTTGCCCCACCGAACATTAACACTCAGAGCTTTGTTTTTCATAACCTTTGTCAGTCCTCCCGCCCCATGCCCACCGCAGAGGCAGGTTGGAGTCCCGCTCTCTGGCTCCCTCTGGTGGAGAATAAGACCTTCCTCCTCTCCTCTGCACTCACACTAGGCTGGGACCCAGAGGAAGGCCGCCGGCCTTGTCCGCTCAGCAACGTTATAATGTGCTTTTCAGTGCATTTGGAAAAAAGTCTCATTTTGTGACATAACACATGCTACCTTCTAGTGCTAAAATAATTAATTTGGAGGTATGTCAACTGATGCTGCTCTGGGATCCCTGCTCAACGTTCCCACTTGAACAAACCTAAACCCATTTCAGTGTAAACATGCAATGAAATTTAACTAACGTGAAAATTTCAATGGAATTCTGAGAACTTTTCCTATAGAGTGGCCACAATCTTTCCTTTTGCCAACTTCCACTTTCACCCCACAAAATCTTTCCTCTGGTATCCCCCTCAGAGGTGCTCTCAACTGCATGAAGAATGAAGTTGCCCCGTCTGGACCCGATGAAGGCTTAAATAAACCCGTAGCAGCTTTCCCGTGCAAGGCTTATCTTTTGACGAGGGTAATGGCAGGAAGACATATGTCTGACAAACGCTGCGGGGAGGTGTCCATTACTCACTCACAATGCCTCAGACTCAGGGCTATGGTTTTGATCAGGATTGAGTATGTCGCAATGCAACCCTTACAGCGAAGTATTAAGGGGCTGGAAACAATGGTCTTATTTAAAAAGATTTATTTTATTTATATTGGAAAGTCAGATACACAGAGAGGAGGAGAGACAGAAAGAAAGATCTTCCGTCCGATGATTCACTGCCCAAGGGAATGCAACAGCTGGTGCTGCGCCGATCCGAAGCCAGGAGCCAGGAACTTCCTCCAGGTCTGCCATGCAGAGTGCAGGGTCCCAAGGCTTTGGGCTGTCCCTGACTGCTTTCCCAGGTCACAAGCAGGGAGCTGAGTGGGAAGTGGAGCTGCCGGGATTAGAACCGGCACCCATATGGGATCCTGGGGCGTTCAAGGCAAGGACTTTAGCCGCTAGGCCACGCTGCCGGGCCCAACTCAAACATTCTTGCTGGTGTTTGATACCGTAATTTTCTTAAAGTATTTTGATTCTTAAAGTATTTTCAGGAAATTGCAACATGCTTATAGAGTCTGGATCATGATACTCAAGGTATATTTATTTCTTATGGCAAAATGCTAGCACTTTTGTGTTAACAGCGTCGCAACAATGAAGTTCCTAGGTACTGTTGGACATAGCTGTCCTTTGAAAAGCACGACCTCATCTCGTCATTGAATGTGGATCTTGTCACAATGACACTTCATCATTCTACTTGAATCCAGCAGGCTTGATAGTCATTGGACTTCGGGCCCGGCGCCGTGGCCTAGCGGCTAAAGTCCTTACCTTGAATGTGCCGGGATCCCATATGGACGCCGGTTCTAATCCTGGCAGCTCCACTTCCCATCCAGCTCCCTGCTTGTGGCCTGGGAAAGCAGTCGAGGATGGCCCAATGCATTGGGACCCTGCACCTGTGAGGGAGACCTGGAAGAGGTTCCTGGTTCCCGGCATCGGATTGGCGCGCACCAGCCCGTTGCAGCTCACTTGGGGAGTGAATCATGGGACGGAAGATCTTCCTCTCTGTCTCTCCTCCTCTGTGTATATCTGACTTTGTAATAAAATAAATAAACCTTAAAAAAAAAATGCATGCTGCCTCAGTTGCTCTTATGGCCCTTTGGCCGGAAGAGCTCAAGAATGTCTGTACTAACGTCATAATACATGTTTTCAAGCTAACTTAGGGCTATTTAGTCCATAGTGCAGTGGGAATCTATGCTTAGGGTTTTCTTTCCTTGATCCTTAGGTTTCTTCTTCTGTGATATGTTTTCTCCTCTGACTGATACGTTGTAGAATAATTGTAGCTGCAGTGGGCTACTGATGTGTTGTTTGCTGAGGAATTCCTGGCTGCAACATCAGAATGGATAATGCCCTGCTTTAAGGTGAAACAATTTGTAGAATTGTCTTTGGAAGCACTCACTTGTCCATTGTAGAGTTGAAACCAAAACGGAGTAAACATGGCTCATTGTTAACTGCAATTCTTTTCGGCTTTATAACTCCTGCTTTACTTGCTTAGCTAACAAACTGTGTGAGCTTGCAGGCCTAATGGCCAGCTAGTGCCAATGGCCCCAATCCCCATAAACCAAGGCCCCAGACTTATTAATCCATAGAGAATTCAAGGTAGGGTTCTGGATGTCACAGGTGGCGCCAAGGTTGGAGCCCAGACCTGAGGAGAGCAGGCAGGGGCTGGAAAGCCGAGATAGGCAAGGAATGCGTAATCCTTCCTCACTCACCTCTCCAGCTGTTGTAATTGTGCCCCCCCCCCCCCGAAGCTACGTCAAACTGTCCCTAAAGAAAACTTTGTAATAGTACTGCTCGGGGCCGCACTCTGCGGTCCAGTGGGTGCAGCACCATGACGTAACAGGTCTGTGCCAGAGCTTGTGACTGCTTGTGTATCAATAAAGCAAACAGCTTGCTCGCGTTGTCCATTATGATCCTGGAATTGTAGTGGTCCGTTTCTTTTCTCTCTACGCCTATTTCACGCACCCTTCTGGAGTTCTGAACTCAGCTGGAGCTGGTCTCCGGCACAGGAAGCTGGTTATTTTAAACGTCAAACCCCAACAAATACTAATCCCAACACCTACCCTAATTTAATCTTGTTTGGTTTAGTTGAATTATATCCTTTTTACATAGACACAAGCAGGGAGCTGGATGGGAAGTCGGGGAGCCAGCACATGATGAGTGCCTATATGGGATCCTGGGCATGCAAGGTGAGGATTTAACCAATGAGATATCACGCTAGGCCCTCAACAATAGTTTAAAAAAAAGGTTTAGCTTGTTTATTATTTGTGTATTTAAAAGGGAGAATGACAGAGAAAGGAAAAGACAAGAAAAAAATCTTCCTTCCTCTGATTCACTCCCCAGATGACTGCAACAACCAAGGCTGGGCCAGTCCCGGGCGGGAACCAGGAATTCTGGGGTTGACCACATGGCTGCAGGGGCCCAAGGACGAGGCCCATCTTCTGCTGCCTTTGCAGGCACATCAGCAAAGAGCCGGGTAGGAAGTGCAGTAGCCATACCTCAACCTGGCGTTGACAGAGTTCAGTACTGCAAGCAGTGGCTGAGCTCTCTGTGCCACAGCACCAACCTCTGAGAAAAAAGATGTTCTGAAGAAACAAAGGACATAAACATAAAGACGTGTAAAATTATATCTTCACTGACCAAAGCCGTCAGGACTGCAAAGACAATTCACATCTATTCTGACACAAATTGCCAATACTCCTTTCTTCCACGCGATTACATATCGCAGCATCATCCCCCCAGGCCAGAGGCCTAGGTTATGGCCAGTGTTTTTTTCAACTGCAGAATTGTGCCTTGATACTAACACACAAACAAACACACAAACAAGGATGAAATGTGGCCGGTGCTTTAGTTTGAATGCTGACTGTCTTCCAAAGGCCCACGTGAGAAAAGCTGGATCCCCGCAGGGCAAAGGCAGTGAGACAGGAGGTGGGGCGGAGGGAGATAACCTTAATTCACTGGGGGTGCAGGTGAAAAGTACAGAGTGGGCCCACCCACTTCTGGGCTTGACATCTGACCATTTGCTCCAACACATGTTCCCACTGTTACCTTCTAACACCATCACAGGCCAAACAGTCACCTGACCTTGGACTTGCATCTCTAGACTCGTGAGTCAAATAAGCCTTTTCTCTTGAGGTAAGTGCCTCAGAACGACGTCGCATTAATTCAAAGCTGATTCAAAGAGCAGGAAGAGATCTCGGTTATTGGGACAATTTCCCTGCACCAATGTTGTCATCATTCCTATGCTCTTTCATTTTGACTTAAGTTACGCAAACAGTTGTAGCGTTTGAGTGCAGGCAGTAGGGCTGGGGAGAAGAATACATTCTCTTCTACCCTTCTGGAATCTTGGGAGTAAATCTAAGAATTAAACCAGGGCCTGGCGCAGTAGCTCAGTGGCTAAAGTCCTCATCTTGAATGCACCAGGATCCCATGTGGGGACCGGTTCTAATCCCGGCAGCCCCACTTCCCCCTCAGCTCCCTGCGTTGTGGCCTGGGAAAGCAGTCCAGGATGGCCCAAAGCCTTGGGACCCTGCACCCATGTGGGAGACCCAGAAGAAGCTCCTGGCTCCTGGCTTTGGATTGGTGCAACTCCGGCCATTGTGGTCGCTTGGGGAGTGAACTATCGGATGGAAGATCTTCCACTCTGTCTCTCCTCTCTGTATATGACTTTCCAATAAAAATAAATAAATGTTAAAAAAAGAATTAAATTAGCCTGAGATATTTACAGAACAACACAGAGACGTCATTGATTTTTACATATATATGGGAACTCTCCTGAGTAGGTGAAGATCTGAGCAAATGGTCAAAGTAGAAAGTTTTTATACCTTTAGACAAATCTGGGGGCAGTCCAATGCTTGGAAGCCTCCAGGAGGTGTATTTATATCTCCCATTTTCCCCTCAGCTCTCCCAAACTCTTCTTTCAACATTCTCTCATCTCGGATTGTGACTGCTGCTCATTTACATTCTCTAGCTCGCCAGCTTTTTGCTTTATTTTTCTTGTTTTTTTTTTCTTTTTACTATTATTTTGTTGCCAGCTGACTTTCGTGTGTCCCGTAGGGAAGGAGCATGCACATTACATTCTGAAGACTGTGCAGGAACTCCTCCCGTGCTACCCGGGCACTGCCAACAGACTCCTTCTAACGCCCAGGCTTTGAAATACCGCCCTCCTTTCACATGGCAGCCGTCACTTCCTATACAATTCTGAATAAGACATTCAACATTTCTCTTAAAATTTCCTCATCTGTAAAATGGTGGCAGACCCGGCGCAGTGGCCTAGTGGCTAAAGTCCTCACCTTGAACCTGCCAGGATCCCATATGGGCGCCAGATCTAATCCCGGCAGCTCCACTTCCCATCCAGCTCCCTGCTTGTGGCCTGGGAAAGCAGTCGAGGACGGCACAAAGCCTTGGGACCCTGCACCCGCGTGGGAGACCTGGAGGAAGTTCCTGGCTTCTGGCTTCAGATCAGCACAGCACCAGCTGTTGCGCTCACTTGGGGAGTGAATCATCGGATGGAAGATCTTCCTCTCTGTTCCTCCTCCTCTCTGTATATATCTGACTTTGTAATAAAAATAAATAAATCTTAAAAAAAATCAAATGGTGGTAAGGAGAAGACCCAGTTCAGAGAACTGTTTGAAAATGGCAAACAGGACAACAGACCTATATAGCAGAACCTGGCAAGCGGCGTGTCAGAGCGCTATCACTGTCACAGCCGTCCTAGCTCCCTACCTCCCTCTTTCCAGAAAGTTCTTTCCACATAGACTAGGCGCCAAGTCCATCCTTTCATTCCTAACGTTTGACACACTGCCATGCAGACTGACCCCGGCACTGCCGAAGATGAATGAAATAGGGAAATAATATGAAAGAGGGAGCGGAAGATGCCAGTAGGATATGACTTTTTTTTTTTCTCGGAATTGCAGCCAGGAAAGAAGGGACTAAAACCAAGGTTTGGGAAGGCACCCCATGGTGCAGAGAAGAGGCCATTTACCTAGGTTTGCAAGGACTGTCTGCAAAGCAACAGAACGCACCAACTTGGACACCGCCAAGCATCATCAGCCATGGCGCATGCCGTCGCGCGCACCATCCACCCCAGGCACGTGCTAAGCATTTGGGGATTATTACTATTATTTTTTTCTTCCTTTCAATGGTACACACTCTGAGGGCAGGTCCTTCTCTGTCTAACACACAGCTAGAGCTCAGTACACGTTTCGAGAAGGAATGGTGAGGCCCACCAAAGGAAGCACCTGTAGGCCCAGTCAGTCGGGATGGGATGGGGAAGGCAGAGAACCACCCCACACCAAGGGCGCAAGCGCCGCATCCTGCGTCTGGGTCCTTGCCCCTAGTCTGAGCGAGGAGAGAGCCCGACTCAGAAGTTCAGCGATTCCAGAACCTGACCTGGCAAGCCCGTCCTGTCACACAGACTTGGAACGCCTTTCCACACCGTCGGGGCGGGCGCGGGGAGGAAGCCCCGCCCCCGGCCCTAAACTGTCCAATCCCGAGCTGCCAGACTCCGCAGCGCGGTGCCGTCTGGGAGTCGTAGGCTCCGGAGCGTGGCCTTCCTTCGCGCTGCTGACTACATTTCCCGGTGGGCCCTGGGCCCCACTCCCGCTCGGGAAGGAGGAGCTGGAGCAGCCCGGAGGCGGGGCCAGCGTCCATCGCGCGGCGTGGACGGGGCGGTGGGAGTGGTGCGCGGTCCCCGCCGCTGGCCGGCCTTGGCCCTGTGTGGCTTCGCGGTCCTCAGGGCCCAGTTCCAGCAGAGATGCCGAAGGTGAAGGCGGCGGCGAAGCGGCGGGAAGAGCGCCGGGAGCTGAAGAGCGCCGGAGGTGCGGCTGCCGGGAGGAAGCGGGGTCGCGCCGCCCGCGAGGCCGGAGCTGCTGTCCGGCATGGGTGCCGGCATCCCAGGCCCCGGGCTGGCTTCGCAGGGGTGGACTGGACGCCGAGCGGCCGCCCCGGGCCTGGCCCCCAGAAGCCGGCCTCCTCCCCATCCTGCTCGCTGCTCCGGGACGCTCTCACGTGTCAGCTGGGAGGGAGGTGAAGGCCGATGTGTGTTTTCTTCCAGGACTCATGTTCAACAAAGGCATCGGGCAACACATTTTGAAAAATCCTCTCGTTGTTAACAGCATTATTGATAAGGTGGGTGTGAAAGAGGGAAGGGACAGAATTCCTGGCGTTGTTGATCGCCTGCAGAACGTGCCTGGTGCCTGGCCCGAGGTCGCTGTCAAGTGTTCCTTGAATGAACACACGGATCGTTTAGGACTTGTTTGCACGTTTTAGGTCTGGCTCCCTCACCCACCAGCATCACCACGCCGGCCCCTGTTCTCTCTCCGAGAATTATCTACTACAAAGCTGAACATTTGTACTTTCTCAATTTCAGTTTTAAATCGCTTTTTGCTAGGCACTGTTACTCTTTCTTCCAGAGTCGAAACCATAGGACTAAGGCACGAACTAGTAAGCTTGTTTGTCTGGGAACTTAACCAGCTGGTATCGTATGTAAATTGTTTGGATCATTGGTGGGTACTGGTGATTGGGCGCCAGGAAATGAAGCATACGACGCACATCACTTCATATATATGTGTGTGTGTGTGTGTATCTATATATATGTATATATATAGATATATATACAGATAGATATATATATAAAATATAAATGGAAGGTTCTTGGACCTGTAGGAAGAGCATATTCTAGAAAGGCTCTTGGGAGACTCAGAATTGTTGGTGCGAGGAGGGTTGGCCTAGCTTTTTAGCCTGCATGTTAAGCTCATGGAGTTCGTTGATCACGCAATGAAACCCGTGGATGTGGAGCGTTCACCTGCGTGCCCATAGACCCGTCTGTGGGGTGTGTCTTAGGCCTGAATCCCTGAAAGTGGACATGACAATTCTGAGATCCTGGCCCAGCCTGCTGGGGGTCCAGGGGGGTTCGTTATACACAGTCCTTGCTCCTTTGGGCTGCTGGAAATGAGCAGATTTGGTTGCAAGACTCGATGGCCGTCGTGTCCAAGGTAGGAGGCAGTGTCGGTCTGTGCCACAGTGCCGTTGAGGAACATTCGCCGTAACACGAGGGCTTTCGTAGTAGTTACTTTTGTTGGCCTCACACTTCATAATGAAATGTGAAAGTGGAGTCCCAGCCAGATCTCATGACAGGGATGTGCTCGGATGTGCCGTGCGTGTTAGAGCCATTCTGCTTCCTTTCAGGCTGCCCTAAGGCCAACGGATGTGGTGCTGGAAGTCGGACCTGGAACTGGCAACATGACCGTAAAGTTGTTAGAAAAGGCCAAAAAGGTAAAAAGGGGATTTAACGTTTCGATATTAGAAATGATTGTGTCGGAGCCACCCTTGTGGCGTAGTGAGTAAACCTGTCTGTAGCACCAGCATCCCATTTGGGGACTGGGTCAAGCCCTGGCTGCTCCATTTTTGATCTAGTTTCCCCCTAATGCACCTGGGAAAGCGGCAGAAAACGGCCCAAGTGCTAGGCCGCTGCACCCGGCGGATTCCTGAAAGCCTGCCTGGTTTCCATCCTGCCGGTCGTGAACATCTAGGCCGTGAACCAGGGGCTGGAAGATCTCTTGGTGTTTCTGCCTCTCTATGACTGCCATTCAAATAAATGTTTAAAAAATGACCACGTGAGTCATAGATTTTAGTTAAGCCCTGTTATGTGAATACAATTAATATTCCTGATCTGCAAATGTGGTTTTGGGGACATTTTGGATGTTAGGCTTTAAAAAAAAATGTTGATTTTTTTTGATTATTTGAAGGTGAGTGACAGAGAGGTGTTCCACCTGCTGATTCAGTCCCTGAATGTTCATGGTGAGAGCTGTGCTGGGCTGACGACGCAGACCCAGGGCCTGCTGTCTCCCGTGCTGATGGTCTGCGCCCAGGTTCTTCCAGGCCATTAGCTCTGCCGCTCCCCAGGATGCATAGCAGCACTAGAAGCCAGTCAGTACTTGATCCTAGGCAGTTTGGAAGTGGAGGTTTGAGGTGACTCCAGGTATTCAGGTAGGGGCTACAGACATCCCAAGAGGCAGTTTAACCCACTGTATCACGTTTGATTTTTTGATTTTCAAATTAGAGATGCTTAAATCTGAAATACTTCTTGTTCCAAGCATTTTATTTTTTGAAGATATATTTATTTTTATTGCCAAATCAGATATACAGAGAGGAGGCGAGACAGAGAGGAAGATCTTCCGTTTGCTAATTTACTCCCCAAGTTGCCACAATGGCCGGAGCTGAGCTGATCTGAAGCCAGGAACCAGGAGCTTCTTCTGGATCTCCCACACAGGTGCAGGGTTACAAGGTTTTAGGCCACCCTCAACTGCTTTCCCAGGCCACAAGCAGGGAGCTGGATGGGAAGCAGGGCCATCAGGATTAGAACCGGCGTCCATATGGAATCCCAGTGCATTCAAGGTGAGGACTTTAGGTGCTTGACTACTGCACTGGACCCCCCCCTCCAAGCATTTTAGATAAGCATTTCAATCTGTAGTAATTCTTCATCTCTTGCTCAAAGTTTTATGTTAGAAAGTATAAGACACAGGGCCCAGTGTGGTAGCTCAGTGGCTGAATCTTGATTGCAAGCACCAAGATTCCACATGGGTACTGGTTCGTGTCCCAGCTACTCCACTTCCTTCCCCTCCCTGCTGTGGCCTAGGAAAGCAGTCGAGGACAGCCCAAGGCCTTGGGACCCTGCACCCGCATGGGAGACCCGGAAGAAGCTCCTTGTTTGTGGTTTCAGATCAGTTCAACCGTTGTGGCTATTTGGGGAGGGAACCAGCAAGTGGAATATCTTTGTGTCTCCTTTTCTCCATAACTTTGATCTGCCTTTCCAGTAAAAATAAATCTTTTTTTTGTTTGTTTGTTTTAAAGATTTATTTATTTTTATTACAAAGTCAGATATACAGAGAAGAGGAGAAATAGAGAGGAAGATCTTCCATCCGATGATTGACTCCCCAAGTGAGGCACAATAGCCAGTTCTGTGCTGATCCGAAGCTGGGCACCAGGAACCTCTTCCGGGTCTCCCACGTGGGTGCACGGTCCCAAGGCTTTGTGCCGTCCTCAACTGCTTTCCCAGGCCACAAGCAGGGAGCTGGATGGGAAGTGGAGCTGCAGGGATTAGAACCGGCGCCCATATGGGATCCCGGGGCTTTCAAAGTGAGGACTTTAGCCACTAGGCCAAGCTGCCGGGCCCTAAAAATAAGTTTTAAAGTTTTGAAAAAAGTATGAGATGCATCAGGAGAACAGACCACACTAGGCATTTCAGCAGGGAATTTAATGTTGTCCTTAAAGTTTTTTGATTTCACAGAGGGAGGGGCAGGGAGGGAGCAAGTTACTTTGATTATTGGTTCCCTCTCCACATACCTGAATAGCAAGAATACAGCCAAATGCTGTCCTTTGTTTTTAAAGATTTATTTACTTATTTGAAAGGAAGAGTTACAGAAGAAGAGAGAGATCTTCCGTCTGCTGATTCACTCACCAAATGCCCACAGTGGCTGGAGCTGGGCTAGTTCAAAACCAGGAACCGGCTTTCTCCTGGTCTCCGACATGGCCCATGTGCTGCTTTCCCAGCGGCGTTGTCAGGGAGCCGGATCTTAAGTGAAGCATCTGGCACTTGGACTGGCACCATATGAGATGCTGGCACTGCAGTGGCTTACCTCCTGTGCCACAAAACCAGGAGCCAGGAGCTTCCTCTGGGTCTCCTATGTGGGTGCAGGGTCCCAAGACTTTGGCCATCCTCTACTGCTTTCCCAGGCCTCAAGTAGGGAACTCGATGGGAAGTGGAGCAGCTGAGACATGAACCCAGTGCCCATGTGGGATCCTCGCCCTTCGCGTCCTGCAGTGCTGTGCCTATCGCAGACAGCGCCGGCGGGTTGGGGGCTGCACAGCGGAAGCAGAGTCAAACACGCTGTATCAGTGAGGCCTTAGATAATACAATGACCATTCCCACCTCCCCTTTAGTCCCTTTTTCATTGAGCTGAGAAGTGAGCCGACACTGGATCTCAGCTCCCGAGAGAAGCAGCGAGCCCTGCTGAGGATGCTGACCACACGGCGCCTTGTGTTCCTCGTCTGCGTGGTCACAAACCCTGGAGGCACATGAGGCTGGCTGGGTGGAACTCGCAGCATCTTTACTGTCTGGGTGGGGGGTCTCGTTGTCTAAAGTAGAAGAGCTTACAGAAAAAGAAGTATACATCACGTAATAGATACTATTGGGATGACAGGAATAGATTCATTCATTCTTTGAAACTAATCTAAAGATTTTCTTTTTTTTTTTTTATAAATTCAGGTCATTGCTTGTGAACTTGACCCAAGGCTAGTAGCTGAACTTCATAAGAGAGTTCAGGGCACGTGAGTATACGTAATAAAATTAAAATGTATTTCGGTCTCGTGAAAGAAACAACATCCTTCTTTCATGTCTCTTTTCTTGTGCCCAGGCCCATGGCCAGCAAGCTGCAGGTAATGGTGGGTGACGTGTTGAAAACAGACTTGCCATTCTTTGACGCGTGTGTGGCCAATCTGCCGTATCAGGTATGTCTTGGGCTCGGCAGGAAGTGACGCTGTTTTCCTCGTGTGTCTTTCTGGAAAGCAACCAGTTCTTTCTCTCGCAGATCTCTTCGCCCTTTGTCTTCAAGCTGCTGCTGCACCGGCCTTTTTTCAGGTTTGTGAGAAAAAAAAAAAATCAAACCAGACTTCCTGCCCAGTTCGTGAGAGACTGACAGCACAGGGTGCAGGACACCTGGAAACGAAAGCCATCAGGAAACTGCTGAAGGGTTCCCGTGGACAATGACGATTGGTTTGGATCAGTGTCCCTTCCCCTCACCACCTCCCCCGTTCCCACTGCTTTTTCCCCTGAAGTTCCTTGCGGGGTGGTATGATCCACTCCTGTCTCTGGGACTAGACAGCCTTTCCCTATTTTCTGATTTCTCGTGCTTTTGCCTTAGATCTGATTGTTATTACTCTACACAGTTGCAGTGGCTGCTAACTGGTAGTTACCCATATTGCAAGCCAAAAATACCTCTGGTGTTATAAAATCTAGTTCAGTGAGTCATGACCATCCTATTTTTATTATTTTTTTAATTGAAAGCTTTATTGTTTTTATTCGAAGAGTTACAAAGAGAAGGAGAGACAGAGAGAGGTCTTCCATCCATTGCTCCACTCTCCCAATGGCCGCAGTGGCTGCAGCTGAGCCAATCCAAAGCCAGACCCGACCCAAAGCCAAGAGCTTCTTCTGGGTCTCCCAGACATGCGGAGGGCACAGCCTTGGCCGCCCTCCCAGGCCGTAAGCAGGGCACAGGAGCAGAGCTGGAGCAGCCAGACCTTGAACGGCTGCCCAGCTGGGATGCTGGCGCCACAGGCAGAAGATGAGCTTGATATGCTTGTTTATTAAAATATTTACTTTTATTTGAAAGGTAGAGCAGGGCCCAGCGCTGTGGCCTATCACCTGAAGTCCTCACCTTGAACGCCCCGGGATCCCATATGGGCGCCAGTTCTAATCCCAGCAGCTCCACTTCCCATCCAGCTCCCTGCTTGTGGCCTGGGAAAGCATTCGAGGATGGCCAATGCTTTGGGACCCTGCACCCGTGTGGGATATCTGGAGGAAGTTCTAGGCTCCTGGCTTCAGATCGGCACAGCACTGACCGTTGTGCTCACTTGGGGAGTGAATGAATCACCGGATGGAAGATCTTCCTCTCTATTTCTCCTCCTCTCTGTATATCTGACTTTGTAATAAAAATAAATAAATCTTTAGGAAAAAAAGAAAGGTAGAGCAAAAGAGAGAGAGAGAGAGAAAAAGAATAAACGATCTTCCTTCTTCTAGTACACTCCCCAGATGCCTGCTGCACCCAAGGGTGGGCAAGGCTGAAGGGAGGAGCCCAGAACTCCAGCTTGGTGTACCCGGCAGGTGCAGGGTCCCTTGGGATTTGGGAAGGGCTCAGTTGTTCATCACGTGCTGCCTCCCAGGAAGGATGGGAGGCAGAGGGCGGGGGCGCCATAACCAGGCACTCTTATCGGCTGTTCTGCTGATCAGAGCCACAGCCTCACTTGCAGCACCGTCCCTCCTGCCGCGTCCCCCTGTCCCCCACTTCGCCAGGCCACCGAACGGAGCATCTCCGAGGGCCCTCCACACGGTCTGAGGGACAATGGTTCCGTGGAGTTTTTAGTAGAGGCATGCAAACACATCCATAGATATCTCTGCTCTGGATTGTGATATCAAATGTTTCTTGTGATTCATTGTCCAAAACTTTGGGAGCTTTAGTACATGTCTGTTCACCAGCCTCCAGAAAGCCTGCGTGCGGCCCGCTGCATACAGCAGTCCGTGCCCGGTGCTGATGAATGCCCGGGGCCCCAACCTGCCACCTTGGCATCTCTGCTTCTTTCAGGGCGTCTGCCACCTTGGGAAGGAGATTCTGCTCAAGTCAGGTGTTTTTTGTTTTTTGTAGGAAGGATGACAGAATGAGGAAAGCTGATCAGAAATACTTTTTCTGCTGATAACTGAAGGCTTCTACTTACAGATCCTCTTAGGATTATAAAGCAAAACTAGCTCTCTTATTTTGTGGTAATAAAATTAAGACTGGGGCCTGGTGTGATGGCTCGATTGCTCGACACCTACAAGTGCCGCTGTCGCACATGGACGCTGGTTCATGTCTCAGCTGCTCTGCTTCCCATCCAGTTCTGCCTGGGAAAACAGTAGAGGATGGCCGAAGTCCTTGGGAGCCTGAACTCGCATGCGAGACCCAGAGAAAGCTCCTGCCTCCAGCCTTTACAGCCTCTTGAGGAACCAACCAGCACGTGGAAGATCTTTCTGTCTCTCCTTCTCTCTCAGTCTGTCTTTCCTTAAATGTCTTTAAAAAAAAAAAAAAAGACTGAAATGTTCTATTTTCTAGACAGCTGAATTAACTGTCATTAATAGCATGTTGCTTTGCTGTTTCCTAAGAAAATTCATTACAGATGAAATACATGTAGTGTTCCAAGTGACTGTTTCCCTTTTTAAGATGTATTTTTATTTGAAAGGCAGATTTACAGAGAGGAGACAGAGAGAGCTCTTCCATCCACTGGTTCTCTCCCTAAATAGCTGCATTAGCTGGAGCTGGGCCAGTCTGAAGCCATGCACTTCCTCTGGCTCTTCCTCCTGGGTGCAGGGGCCAAGGCAGTTGGGCCTCTTTCACTGCTTTCCTAGGAACATCAGCAGGGAGCTGGATTGGAAGTGGGGCAGCCAGGACTTGAACTGGCACCGGCATGGGATGCTGGCCCTGCAGATGGAGACATAACCACTCTGCTGTGGCACTGGCCTGGACTGTTCGCTTATTTATACTTAAAATTTATTTTTATTATTGGAAAGTCAGATATACAGGGAGGAGGAGAGACAGAGAGGAAGATCTTCCATCCACTGGTTCACTCCCCATGTGGCCACAATGGCCAGAGCTGAGCTGATCTGAAGCCAGGAGCCAGGAGCTTCTTCTGGGTCTCCCACGTGGGTATAGAGTCCCAAGGTTATGAGTCACTCTGTACTGCTTTCCCAGGCCTCAAGCAGGGAGCCGGATTGGAAGTGGAGCAGCTAGGATATAAACTAGCATCCATATGGGATCCCTGCACGTGCGAGGTGAGTTTAGCCACTAGGCTACTGCACTAGGCCCTGTTTCCCTATTTTAAAGAAGTATCTACTGGAAAGAGAGCAAATGAGGGAGCACTGTTTTCACCGATTAATCTGCCAGATGCCTGCAAACACCAGTACGGAACTCCATTCAGGTCTGCCATTTGGGTGTCAGACTTGAACCGTCATCTGTGGTTCCCCAGGATGTGTTAGCAGGAAGCTGAGGCAGAAGCATAGTAGTTGGGACCAGGCATTCTGAGCTAGTAGGTGGGCACCCCGAAAGGCAGTCTCACTGCACCAAAACATCATTACAGAGCGCCCACCCACTGCTAAGTCCCGAAATGCCTGCAGCAGCTGGGGTGGGTGCTCCGTCCACGTCTGCCGTGTGGGTGGAGCTATTACCTAATGCCTTCCGGAGTGCAGTTAGCAGGGAGTTCAGTCCCAAGTGGACGAGCCGGAACTGGAGCCCAGACGTGCCGACACGGGAGGCAGATGTCCCTGGGCCGTGGCCTCGCTGCTGTGCCCAGCGTCCACCTTTGTCTTTCTCTGCAGGTGTGCTGTACTTATGTTTCAACGAGAATTTGCTCTCCGCCTGGTTGCCAAGCCTGGCGACAAGTTGTACTGCAGACTTTCCATCAACACACAGCTGTTAGCACGCGTGGACCACCTCATGAAAGTGAGTGCGTTTTGTTGAAACAAACTGGTGTAACTGCTCCTTGGACACCTGGCTGTGCCTTCTGGGGGAAGCGCCCCTTTGCTTCCTAAAGAAAAGTGGTCTCTTGGCGGAAAACTTCACAACACTTTCTGGTCCACAGGTGGGAAAGAATAACTTCAGACCACCCCCCAAGGTGGAATCCAGTGTTGTAAGGATAGAACCGAAGAATCCACCACCACCCATTAATTTTCAGGTGAGGCCAAATGATTAGGTAGATAAAAGAAAACGGAGTCCAGACTGGAAGACCCTGTCCCTAGGGCATCAGCCTCGGTGTCCAACCTCGGAATATGTTCAGGGTAATACATCCCTGCGATGAAACCGGTGGACTAGTTATAAAGGCCACAAAAAAGCATGAAAAAAATTTGCAAAAATTAAAATTCAGTTGTATTTCCCTCAAACTTATAATCACAGAAAACGTGTATCTGCATAGAATTTGGAAAGCAAGGTCAAATGAAAAGTTGACGGTAACACTCTGGGTGACACTTTTCAGTCAGGCTTCGTTTTGCAAAAATTCAAAAGCCAGCCAGGTGACAGTTGGTGTCACGCCTTGCTACAGTCCTGTCAGAGCCACCGTGGCTGTAAAGGAGTCGTCAGGAACTCCATCATGGAGGCGCACTGTGTTACAGGGGCTGCGTCCAAAACCATGTCCATTTTGAATTTTACTCTTCAGAGTCTTACATTTTAAGTAACTATCATATTCTTTGCTCAGGTGTAGGAATCTTTTTTTCCCTCATTCGTACGAAATTGAGGGAAATACATCCATTGAGATGCCTAACAGTGCAAAATCAAACATGTACTTCTTAGTCAAGCATGTGTGTCAGTGAGCTCCAGAAAGAGCATTTCATCATTCTAGAAGGTTTCCTCTAGTCTTCAACAAAACAAAACAAAGCCCCCTTTGCCGCAAGTTTGACTTGTTGAAGACAAATACTTTTGCGTTTCAGGAATGGGATGGCCTGGTAAGGATCACCTTTGTCAGGAAAAACAAGACCCTGTCTGCTGCTTTCAAGTAAGTGTGTGACTCATTCCTTTTGCATCCAGAGTCCAGGGCCGCGGCACTGTGCTGCACACGCCTCTCTCCCTGAAGAGCTACTCCAGCAGGACACACAGACGACCCACACCCACGCACTGCACTGCCTTCACTCACCTTACACACTGGGAGGCGGCACAGTTCACAGAATTCAGTTTGGAAAAATCCCAAAGCTCTTTTCCTTATTGAAATTTTTATTACATTTTGAGAGGCAGAGAGAGAAATGGCCCATTTGATAGCTTGCTCCCTTACACGCCCACAACAGGCCTAGCTGAGCCCATCACAGTCCAGGGTCTGCAACAGCCCCAGGCAGCTGTGACCCTCCAAGCAGCATAGTGGTACCCTGCCCACTCCCAGCTCTTGACTGCAGACCTGCCTGGGTGGTAGGAAAATGGGCAATAACAGAGCTCTTCCGTGCTTGTCAAGGAGTCGTGCCATTTGGTTAACTTGGGAAAATGCAACAACACAGTGGGAGAAGAGGTGAGTCAGCTTAAGAAGATGTGGGGATTTTCCTAAGAGTCGCTAAGAATTAAGACATGTTTATTTCAGGACTCGATTTTCAAGTATGAAAGAATGCTTCATCAGTTTAAGTATTCACCATTTTAGTTCCTTAACTTTACCTTAAGGAACATAGCTTAATGTAAGCTGAAAGATGATATATGCTGATTTTGTAATAATAGTAATGTCACTTGTTTGTCCTATAGATCAAGTGCAGTGCAGCAGCTGTTGGAAAAAAACTACAGAATTCACTGTTCAATGCACAATATTGTAAGTAGGAAATGTTTCTGTAGTTTCAACAACTTCTTTCAAAATGTCCCTCTTTTATTTTTCATCTGTCATTTGAGATTCTTTGTACATTTTTTTTTCTTTGTACATTTTTTTAAAAAATTATCTTTATTGGGGCCCAGCGGCGTGGCTTGGTGGCTAAAGTCATCACCTTGAACCCACCGGGATCCCATCTGGGCACCGGTTCTAGTCCCGGCGGCTCCACTTCCCATCCAGCTCCCTGCTTGTTTGTGGCCTGGGAAAGCAGTTGAGGACGGCCCAAAGCCTTGGGACCCTGCACCCGTGTGAGAGACCTGGAAGAGGTTCCTGGCTCCTGGCTTTGGATCGTCACAGCACCAGCCGTTGCACTCACTTGGGGAGTGAATCATCGGATGGAAGATCTTCCTCTCTTTCCTCCTCTCTGTATATCTGACTTTGTTAAAAAAAATTATCTTTATTGGAAAGACAGATTTAAAAAAATACAGAGAAAAGCAGGACTAGAAAGATCTTCCATCTGCTGGTTCACTCCCACAAAGGCTGCAGTGGCGAGAGATGAGCCGATCTAGAGCCAAAGCCAGTAGCGTCTGGGTTTCCCATGTAGGTGCAAGGACCTAAGGTTTTGTGCCATTCTCTGCTGCTTTTCCAGGTCATAAGCATGAAGCTGGATGGGAAGTAGAGCAGCTGTGATGCAAACTAGTACCCGTATGGGATGCCAGTGCTCACAAGCAGAGGACTGCCACTTGGACCGGTCCCCGTTGTTTTGTACATGCTATAGGACACTTGAGAGATGGTGCTGTCGAATGCAGAGTTAGGGAACCGTGACGTGAATTATGACAGGTCAGGGTTGTTGTATATTTCAAATACGAGCAGCCTTTACTGTACCCCTTCCCCTCTCCTCTTTGTCAGAACAAGTAGGTTGAGGGGGCGTGGGTAGCCTGGCAGTCAAGGCACTGTTGAAGTGTCTGTATCTCTCTAGTGAATGATCTGGGTTTAGTGGCTGCCCCAGCTCCCTGCCACTGCAGACCCTGAGCGGCAGTGACGATGGATTGGCTCAAGCAGTGGGGTGCTTTCTGCCATTCACACAGGAGACCTGGCTTCCAGGCTTTGGCACAGTCCTGGCTGTTGTAAGTGTTTGGGGCAAGAGCCAGGGGATGAGAGCGCTGTCAGATTCAGCCAGGTTGTAATTCCCTCAAAGTCGTAGACATGTAGTTTGCTCAACTTAAAATAATTTGGTCTTCTGATTTTGACCAACCCTTGGGTTTTTTTGCTCACATAGCAATTACCAGTTAGTGATTTCTACAGGCTGAGTACTAGGTTTTGGGTTTTTAGCCTCATGCATCTTTCCTATGCAGCGCTCAGAGGTGTATGTATGTGTGGGCACCCGCGCTTTAATTAAAACTGAGACAAATTGCTTTCCTAGTCTTTGTGTGACTCAGATCTCACAGATCTCCTTTCTGTGTTTTACGGATTGAAGAAACAACGAAGTAACTGCCTAAATCAGAAAATAAGTGGATTAAGAAAGCTTGGCATATAAATTAAATATGAAATAATATTCTCAAAGATTAGACATCATCTCTGAATTTTACAATTTTAAAGAAAAAAGCATAATATACATGATGACTCACTCAAGGTATTCTGAGTATTTGTTATGCAGTAAAGATCAGCCACATAACTATAGGAGATCCAAGTCATGTCAAATAATCAGGCTTTCCAAACTCATTAATTCGTATGTTAAGATCACTTCCTGATGACTTACCAAACTTAAAAAGAAGAGTCAAAGTGACTTCATTAAAGATATGTTGTTCATTTATTCTGAATCTTATATTGATAGATTATACCAGAAGATTTCAGCATAGCAGATAAAATACAGCAAATCCTAACCAGCACAGGTTTCAGTGACAAAAGGGCCCGTACCATGGACATAGATGACTTCATCAGGTAAGTTACATCTCTTGTTTTCATGTTTACATTTCTTTACTGTGACACCTTCTGATTGGAGATTTAAAGGCTCTTGAGCAGTGTAAGGTGCTATTGGCAATTATTGCACAGCACTTCCATGGAATAGTATTTGCTGTACAAGGCGGAGGCTGATGAGCTACAGCAGAGTGAATGTTTTCTTTGTTACTAGGAACAGCAATAAAGACCAGTCGGAGCCAGCAGCCGCCTCTGTGTCGGTGTGTGGTCATGTGTTCCTTCAACCTGGGCTATCCCAACTCCCGAGCGCCATCGGAGTCTTACCATGTGTAACCATATCTGAGCCAGCACACCTGTCTGTTGTGTGTTTAGCCAAGTTAGGTCGTGTAGCCCGTGGCAGGCTCTACATGGCTCTGATGTGCAGGTATTATAACTGTCCGGGCAGTTGAAGCCAAAAGGGCTTCATTTCAATAATTCACGTATTCATGGTCTTTAGCTTAACATGTTAAGGTTCTTGACTCTATAGGCAATTTGTTTTTAGAGTTTCCATGTTGTAGAGGCTGAGTAAACATGAGAGCAGATTGTAATGCCATTGTCTGTGACAAACAATAAACACAGGTCTGTATAACCAGGACAGATGTCTGGCCAGCAGAGTTATGCACAGTTCCTAATTCGTTTGGACCTATTCCTATGGCCCAGTCTGAAGATAATTGCAGCTCTAAATACAACATTTTATCTTATTATCCTTCATTCTCATATTTTTTCCAAGGTCATTTATTATATTTAGTTGGCTAACAGTCTGACATAGGTATGCACAGAAACCATGCATACTAAACCTCAATACTCATGGGGCGATGGGCATGCAAGCTTGCTTGATACTTCAGCTGATCTCTGTCTCCAGTTTGCTTCCTGTGGAGTTACTATGTTGAAATGGAACACACTGTCCATTGGTTCGCAGGCCTAAGGCAGGGGATGTGTAAGATTAACTATTGTCATATTCATTATTATAACTGAAGATCTACAGGCGGAAACTAAAGAGGCATTAATATAAAATGGTTTAAACCAATACAAACTGCATCAATTTAGTTGCAGAATGAGTTTTCTCAAATGAGTAGTTTTAGAATCTAATGATATTCAAATTAGCTTTTCAATACCTCCCCATTTGGGTTTCTTTTTTAGACTGCTACACGGATTCAATGAAGAGGGTATCCACTTTTCCTAGGCATCTGAAGATGGAATGTTTCAAAGCAAGAACAGAAGATAATCATGCTGTTGCTTCTCTGGAAAGCCACATTTCTGCCATCATCATTTATTTTTCTGAATCTTTAAGGTGGTCAATTCTAAGTCCCCAGGTGTTTTGTTGTTGTTATTTTTGGGTTGTTTTTAATAAACATAGGACAGGGTCTACTCTATAGAATCTTCAAAAGCCGCAGATATGCACAACTTTACACTTAAACTTAGTATTTCTCACAGTTTATTGTATAAAGATGCTAATATTTTTACTGTGTTATAAATGAGGTCATCTTTACTCTCTCAAGTAATAAAAATGATCAGATATGCTTAACTGCTGACATATTCTCCATATCATTTGTCATTCATATGTACAACAAATCCATTTTGAGTGGTTTTTTTTTTTTTTTTCTTCTCAAATTCTCACTTACCCTATATAATTTATTTTCCTACTCTCCGCCTCTTTAACCATCCCATAGCACACAATCTACATGCAGGTTTTGGCTAAGCCTGAGGCTGCTATTGCCATGAGGCAGTGCCAAACATATTCTGGGCAGGGCACAGCCCATAAAATGAGGAAAGCTTAAGTAGAATCAAATTAATTAAATTTTAACTATGAGGTTACATATTTGTTCTAGAGGAGATATAGACAGCAAAATTATAAATTAAAACAGGTTTTAAAATCTCTGCCTTCAATCTCATTAAAAGGTCCACTTTCTCACAATATTATTGGTTCCTATTTGTATGACTTCTGGATAATTAAAAATTACAGTACTTTTTCATATACTCGAAGCTTACCTTTAAAGTATTTTTAAACTGCTGGAGTGAGAATTCCAATGGATGTCTAAAGAAGTTCTATTAGCTATTGTGTTTAAGTCTGAATAATAACAGTAAGTGTTGCTAGCACATTTTAATAGAGGTATAGTAGGTTATTTTGCCTATAAGAAAATCAATAATAAAAATATCTTAGCTGATATTTAGCTTTCTTTATACAAAGGATGTTTATAATTAATTTAGCAAAAGTATATTAAGTAAACTTGAAACAGAAGAAAAGTTGCTTTTCCCTAAACAGATTTTTAAAAAAATTCTAGCTTCAGTCATTCTCATATAGTAACAGGGACATATGCTTTCAGGTGTGAAAAAGTACTGTTTAATTCAGAGCAACAACAACAAAAAATCTGGCCACATCAAGCCATTTTACATGAATATTAAATATACTTCAGGGCAACGCTTTTTTTTTTTTTAACTCTCATCAAAACATTTTGCAACATTCACTTGTATCATGTCTACACTTATAGAAGAATGCTAAAATTCAACATTGTTTCTCTCCCCCCTATGAAATGTTGACTTTTAATCTGCTGTCTGGCCTCTCTATCGCAGGAGGCCTGGGCTGTACCACCTCCACTACCCTCAGTAAATACCCGACCTGCTGACAAGGACTCATCATGGTAGAAGGCAGCACTTGTGTCTCAAGGAGACTGTAACAAAGTAGCCATGAATGCAACTCATACAGCAATCTGCTGTGCTTAAGAAGGAGCCACTTCCCGCATGCACACTGCCCTTTGAAGAGCGGCCATTCTCAAAACCGTTCCCTGCAAAGGCGGCGATTATGGTTCTCCCATCTTCCTCTTTTCTTAGAAATAGACATAAATAGAATATATCTTAACAACTGCAAGAAGATCTGAGTCCCTTCCAAACCAATGGTAACTGTAGCGAAGTAAATGATCTCTAAAACTCATTCCATTCATTTTATTGATAAGTATTGATGAAAAATCCAGGTTACGGCAGGATTTCTCATCACTGGGAAGGGTCACATGGAGAATCTGGCTCAGGCGGATCTGCCCTAGCTCCTCGGCCCCTGCATGGGCTTGTCGCTGCCTGGGGTAAGCCAGAAGGAGATGCCCTTGGAGGCTGGCCTTTTCCCCACCCTGTGGTGCATTTACTGGTAACCAAGGGAATGCTCCTAGAGTGATATAGAAATCTTTAAACAAAATATTTACATGAAAAGTGGCCAGTTTCCCTGCTTGGAGTAGGAATCTAAAAAATAAATGCTGCCATTGAAAAAGTAGTGCACCCTACGCCGAGCTGTTGGCAAGAATTTGGTAATCCTCACCAAGTAATGGTGAAATAGGACACATTAGGTGCTAGGTGGAGCTCTTTCCGCCTAATTCTCAAGGGAGTTGTGTACTGTGTGTCCTTGGCGTAAGCTAACCTCTGTTATGGACTACCTTGAAAGTACACGTCAGAGTTCAGCCAGCTTCTTTTACCAGTACATTGAATGGCATACTTTGGGGAGCTAATGAACATTTCAACTTAAGTTAGTGGTACTGGTAAAGATCAAATTGCACGATTCATCTTGTCAATACCACACTGGCACACACACTGCATATATATGTATTACCCTAAGATAAAACTCTTCTCAGAATTTCGTTGCTTTTTATTATACACCAACTAGTTTATATTTTAGTTCTTTACAAAGAAAAAGGCTAAGAAAATTAAAATCACATGTTATATGGTTTAAAATCATAATTCCAGATTTTATACATATAAGATGGAATGGTTCAGCAGCTATGTCCACTGTCACAGACTTACGTTCTGTTCAATGATATGGCACATCCTGCAAAATGAACTAGTCACACACAAAAAATGTCTCAAATACAGTAAAAATGTACACACAGTAACGGTAATTTACAATGATGGATAAGGAATGTAATTTTTCTCGGCTGTGCTTCAGCAACTCGGGGTCGTAGCCCTGGTCAAGGCACAGAGCAGGAGGAGTGAGCACAGCTGTCTAGGAGTGGCGGAGTATGTACAGTCACGGATGAGGTATGCATGCACGCTAAGGGTCAACTGCGCGGTCTGGCTATGGAAACTGAACCGAGTTCAAAGGACACACTGTGGCTTCCCCTAACAGCCACCTCTGGATCAAGTCCACAACCCGACTCCCTCCTTTAGCAAATGAAATTGGCAAGGATCTCCAAAAGCAAACCACTACTGGGTAAATGAAATGTAATGCTTCACCAATCCCAATTCTTGTTTGTGCCTCCTGGACTAGAAGCATTCTGGAGGCGGAGGTGGTTCACAAAACTGAAATGTCATTCAGGTGAAGGACAAGACATTTTCCACAGACACGTAAAATCTTAAAACTTTCAAATGGCCCTTACAGCTAAACCATGTCCGTTACAGTATTAAGGGTGCTGGGGGGTCCTTCAGCAGCAAGGCCAACTTAAAGGGCACGGGGTCTCTTCGGGTTGATTTGCTTGCTGGCTTGTTCTTCTTCTTGTAGGGCAGCACGAAAAGATTTCACTTTATCTTGGAAAAGGAAAAGAATAAGAGAGTAAGTATTGCAGTACATGCAATATATTGTTCAGTGTTGAGTATAATCAAGTCAACTCTCTTAATTTATTTTACGAATTCCTTTTGGAATATAAACAGGTTTATGGATACATACAATCATGTCCAAAGGGAAAACTGAGTCTTTGTGGTTTTTGCCTCCTAAGGGAATGTCTAGAGACATTTTTGATCACCATTGGTGTGGTGCCACCGTCACCTACCAGGTGAAGACCATGGACGTTGGCAAACACTGCACAACATACAGGACTTGGCTCAGAATTTAAATAATGCCAAGCTTCCAAACCTGCTCCCTACTCAGAAGACAGGAGGACAGAAAGCCACAATCCTGACTCCCTTCAGCTTTCAGATGTGCAATGATGTTTAAAAATTTACAAATGTAAGGAAATGTCTACTGTTATTCTAATGTTCTGCTAAATGGTGAAAATAAGATGCTGAATTATCCATCTAGAAGGCAAACTTCTTCAAAGTTATGGGAATTTGAAAAAACTGAGAGTCAAGTGAAACGTTACATATTACAAAGAAAAACATACTAGAGTGTGTATGGTCTCCTGAATAAAATGCACATAAAATAAAAAAAGCTGTGAATTCTTGCAGATTAGCAAAATGACCAATTTAAATCAAGGCATGCATATGAAAAGCATGTACTATATAAGGAGACAGCCACTGATGGCTTCCTAAGAAATAATTTTGTATAACCAACTTATGAAGGACTTAAAAAACGTAAACAGTTTATTTACTGTTAAAAACTGGCAATTTAAATCTGATTTCATGTGCACTCTGTATACACATACATGGAGATGCCTCCTGGCATCTAAACGACCAGTAATTTGCCAGTGCCTGAGAAATTCACATACAAGAAACAAACACTTGAGCTAAATAGGTAAGCCAGTTAGAAAGCCAAAAATACATGGTGTGTAGCAAAGCCACATGCTTCCCTTCATCGTTCCACTTATAACGAAGACACATGTCAGGTGCACCGAAGGCAGACACATCTGAATAGACCTGGCCCCAGACAGATGGCCAAATCAGAGACCTGAGAGGGCAAAGAAAAATGTACAACTTCTCAAATCCCTCCTCTTTAATCAAATGTAAGCTGTCTTCATCTCAAAAGGATAAAGACAAAATATGATAAGAGCGAACTGGAAGTGACACTCCATATTTTTACAGAACAGAACGGCTGGTTTGTCTAATTTGAGGGACAGTGCTAAAGATGCCAGCGATTTTCAGTCAACATGTTGTCTTGGGATATGAAAGCCTCCCACTAATACACAGACTAACACCAAGCAGATTTCAAATACTAGTTCACCAGAGTGGAAAGAATCACCTCGCAGCTCAGTTAATATGTCTATCTTCTGCTCAAGAATTGCTTCGAGTTGTGTAGCATATGAATCTACGTCGTAGTCCACTTCTTCAGTCATCTCGAGGAGAGCCTTTTCGTCCTCCAGCCATCGGATCGATTCCTGAAGAACATTCAATAGTCCAGTAAGCGATTTATAATTGTTACAGATAATCCAATGTATTTAAGATGGTATTCTCTTAAATATTCAGACATAAAACAATTTACTCAGACAGTAAATTATGAGATAATTCATACAAATACATAGGAGGAGTCAAGCATGATGACTTCATTTCTCTAGTCTATCCTGAGTGGGGATTTGGGGAAGGGAATGAATTAAACAATAAATATGAATGAGACAGTCTCAGAACGTTAACATCAATCCTAAAATAAGGGAAAAACAGGTATGCTTCTAAGTTGTCTGGAAATAACACCTAGCCCAAGAGGTGACTAAATTCTGAACACTGGCTCTTCAAAAATACTCAGGTTTCTTTTCATTTTATTTGAAAGATATACAAGTGACATACAGAGATCTTCCATCTGTTGGTTCACTCTCCAAGTGTCCACAATAGCGAGTGCTGGGCTAGGCCAACAACTTTCATGTGGGTGGCAGGAACTCAAGTTTGTAAACCATCATCTGCTGCTTTGCGGGGCATGCACTAATGCATCAGAAGTGGAGTAACAAAAAAAAAAAAAAAAAAAAAAAGAAGTGGAGTAACAGGCTTGATCCTTGCTTTGAACCTGCCAGGATCCCATATGGGTGCTGGTTCTAGTCCCAGCAGCCCCACTTCTCATCCAGCTCCCTGCCTGTGTCCTGGGAAAGCAGTTGAGGACAGCCACGTGGCTGTGGCTGGGGGAACCCATGCCGGGCCAGCTTTCCTGCTGGGGATCACAGCTCCCCATCCACTGTTGCTAGAGTTGGGGGGGGGGCAGGTCCTGGGCTTCTGGGCGGCCAGAGTGCCAACTGGCGCTGGGCTTTGCCTGCTGGCTGCCTAGTGGCAAGCTTAGGGGTATTGGGGGTATGGTATTACTGTCTAGGAACATCATGGATAAGGCCACTGTACATATAGGTGAGAAATGAATCCTGAGGGATACCCAATGACAGGGCCATTGTACTTGCAGGTAAGCGAGGGGAGAGAACAGACGTTAAGATCTTTATTGGTCAGAATGATACACCAGCCCACAAGACAGTCCTCGGTTGGGCTTGTTAGCATGGAACATGGCTGACCACCACACGCCAGCTTATATGCAAGCTATGGCTGGGGGCCTGTCTGGCAGGGTTGGATCTCAGTACCTGACAGTTATGGTCAGATCAGTGGATGGGTCACATTTGACTGGGCCATGACATCAACCAGCATGCAAGAGAACCAGGTCTGGGGTGGATTCTGTGGGGGAATATGCAGGCCCAACCCTATGAAACTACAAGTCCTACTAGTTAGCTTGAGAGTTGGAATGGTGATGGGCTGAGCTAGCATGACCATGGAATTCACTGATGCTCACCAGTACTGGAACTGGGAACAAGTAGAACAGGTCCAGGCTGCAGCACCTGCATGAGCACCTTAAAACAGGGTGTGGGGTGGGATGGGCTGCACCAGCTCATACAAAGGCTGGCTGGATGGGGCAGGCTATGCTGGGTAAGGGCCAAGCATCCATTGACATGTATGAGAACTGGGTCTGGGAGTGGTCCAAGTGGGGGAACCTGGGAAACTCCCCTAGTGAATCATAGTTCCTTCTGATAAGCACATGGTACCAGCCTGGGTGTTCGGCAAGCTTGGCAGGATAGCTCCATCCATCAGCAAGTGTGTGAGTTGGTTTTGGAAGGGGGCAGACCAGGTAGGGCCGAGCAAACCACAGCCCACTGGTAAGTGCAGAAACCAGGATGGAGTACAGGTCATGCTAGACTAGGCTGCCACAACTACTGGTTTGCATGAGACAGGGATGAGAGCAGACTGAGCAGGACCAGCACCCACCAGCGAGTTAGGACTAGGGGCTGGCTGGGTCAGGCCAGGCTGCAACATCCGAAGGCAAAGGCCAAGACAGGAGAGAGACTGTGCCAAGCTAGGTACAGCAACCACTGGCATGCGCGAAATCTGTGGCTGGGAAGAGGTCTGACTGGGTAGTAAGGAGGTGCCTTGGCTGGGTTGTGGGTCCCACTGGTGAGCGTGGGCTGAGGTTTGGTCTGGACATAGCTACAGTCTCCCTCTGCATGGGTGTGCACTGGGTCTGGGGTGTGCCAGACTGGGCTAGACTCCAGTACCCATTGGAGTTTGTCAGAACCATGATGGTTGCAGGATGGGCTGGGCTGGGCTAGATCCCTGTCCCTGCTGAGCCATGTGTGAGCTGTGTCTGGGTATGGACCAGGCTTAGCTGGGCTGTAGTACCCAACAATAAGAACCAGAATGGGTGATGGCCAGTCAGGAAAGACTATTGTTCTTGCCAGGACAGGAGGTGGACCACATAGGACTGGCCCATGGACTCGTTGGTGTGCGCTGATATCTGGCACTGGGAGAGGTTCTGATGGAGTAGCGTGGGGAACTCCTCTGTCAGGACAGTCCCTGCAGGTGAGTGCAAGAACCAAGAAAGGGAACAGCTCAGACCAGGTCAGGCTACGGTACCCACAGGCTTTCCTTTGGCTCAGGTCTGGGGCGAGCCAGGCTCAGCCAGTTCATATCACCTGCTGGCAAATCCGAGAGCCAGAATGGTGTGTGGGTCATGCCAGGTTGGGCCGCAATACCAGCCAGTTCATACTAGGGCTGGGACTAGGGGCTGGCTGGGCTGGCTAGGCTGTAATCCCCACCAGCGTGAGCTGGATCTGGGGATGGGCTGGGTCAGGCCAGACTATAGCACCCACTGGCAAATGCCAAAGTGAGGCAGGCCATGCCAGACAGGGCTGCAGCACACAACCAGCACATGTGACACTCAGGGGGAAGGAGGCAGAACTAGTAGCAGGCTGCAGGGAGCTCTCCCGTTGGGCCACTAGTCCCACTGGCAAGCATGAGCGCTGGGACTGGGGGCAGACCATGTTGAGCAGGGCTACAACACCTGTTGCCCTACATGTAATCTGGATCGGAGACAAGTCAGGCTGGGTGAACTGTACCTATTGATGCATGCATAAGCCAGAGTGGGTGAAGGTTGGTTGGCCTCTCCCGCAGCATCAGCTAGCAGATGCTGGCACGGGGGGAACTCTGTCAATCTAAACTGCAGTACCACCTGGACAGAGAAAGATCTAGGAGTAGGAGTGAGCCCATTAGGAAAACAGTGGGCACTTCCGTCTTGGGTTGCCACTCTGACAGGTGAGCATTAAAACCAGGATTGGGACAAGCATGGTTAGACAGATTAGCACCCGCCAGCACAAGTGTGGGCTTGATAGGGGGACTGGTTGGGTTGAACAAGGCTTCAATGCCCACTGACATGTATGAGAGATGAATGGGATGTGGGACAGACTGGACCAGGCTGCTATACATACTGGCAAGCACGGGAACCAGGGTAAGGGGCAGGCCTGGTGGGGGTTATTTGTTGGTCACTCTGACTAGGCTGCAGCTGCCACTGGTTTGCACGGGGGCCGAGTGTGTGGTGGGCACGATGAGCATGGACTGCAACACTCATCAATTTGCAGAGAAGACTGGGCTGGAGACAAATGACCCAGCAATTGCAACTAACAGTGTGAGTATAGGCCAATTTGGGCAATGGACTGTACCGGACCCTGTACTGACAAACACACACAAGAACCAGGTCTGGGATCGCCTCAAATGGAGTTTCTTTGTGACTCCCCCAACAGAACCGCTGGACTCATATTCTGACCACGGAGGAAATTGCAGGTTCCATGGTCGGATCAAGGAGTGCAAGTGTCAGAGCTGGGCCTCCTCAGTGGCTTAGATGGAGCATTGGACAACATATCCAGGTGCACATGGAGGATATGGCAGTACACTGGAGCCTGCCGAGGATACCTGATACCATAACAGAGGATGGAGGACAGAACAAATCAATCATCCCCCCAGCAAAGAGCTGGCAGTGAATATCTGGGCAAATGGAGACTCTAGGGTGGAATGTGTCAGCCAAAGGTGTCTGGAGAGATTTCATCATGATTGGAGTATCAAGCTCGGCAGCAGTACAGAACTGTTGAACTATCGAAACTACTTGTGCTGGACCCTCAGAGCATGCCCCACGTCAATGACCCTGGGATGGGTGGGAAGCCGGGCGTGGCTTCTCCCCTTATCTCTCTCCTCCCCCAGATACAGGAAGGAAACAAAGAGAATGTGAAAACAATGGTCTCACCCATTTTCCTAAAGCCCCTGACTCTTCACGCCCTAATCAAATACGTAAAAATTATAAAAAATAAAATGTATACAATTAAAAAAAAAGGTGGAATTGCGGGCAGAGCTGGAATTTGAACACAGGCATTCAGCTATGGAGAGTAGACACTTAGCTGGCCGCTCAAGTGTTGGGCTAAATGCCTGCCCTCAAAACCCTATTCCAACAAAAGGAAGACTGGTCCTAGGAACAGTGCACGGACTTGAAGAGGAGTGAGACTGGGGCGGGCACTGGCACTGGCACAGGGGATACCATGCTGCCTGAGGCACCTGCTGCCCACCTGGGGTGTCTGGGGTCAAGGCAGGCCCCGCTTCTGGTTCCAGCTTTGTGCTGCGGAGCAGAGGCGGCAGGGACGGCTCACACTCTCAGCCCCTGCCACACGCGTGGGAGACCTGCACTGAGCCTCGGGCTTTTCATTTACTGATTTTGTTGTTTGTTGTTGTTGTTAACAAAGATGTAGTTTTTAAAACTTATTTGAAAAAGGCAGGGTTAGAGAGAAGAGGAGAGACACAGAATGTTCCATTTGCTGGTTCGGTCAGAGAAGTTCACTCTCACCTAAAGACCGGCTTGTTAAACTGTCCCAAAAAACACTTTTTCTCCTCTTTTTTTTTTTTTAATTGCATTAAATAAGCTGGTCTAAACTGAAGAAAAGAGAACTCATGGGCAGAAGTTCAGCTCTTAACTAAACTCAACAGCTGACAACAAAGGAGAAAGGTTTTTGCAAATGAAGCACATCTTCTCAACTTGAGACAGAAGAAATATTCGCATCCATCATTCTCCTTTTTCTTGCCCTCTAAGCACACACACGCGTATATACAAACAAGTATCTTAAAGACACTAAGATAACTGTAAAAGCTAATCTCCAGATTTCATTTTCTCAAGATTCTGAAGGAAGGTCCTTTGCTGCTTTACCTGGAACACCGCTCTGTGATCTTCCACAACCTGTTCTTCCATTTCCACCATTTGGGAGACCGCTTCATGGAAAGTAAACAACTGTGGAGACACCTCTTCCTCCTTAAGATAAGAAGCGGACAACACTGACATCGAGCATAAACTTCAAGTGTTATACAATTAGTTTTTCAATGTCACTTTGAATTTGAGGAAGCTTGAATGATAAGGATGACTTAAAGTAAGTGCAAATACGATGTCTTTAATGACTGTGGCTATGTTTAGTGTTCTGAGAGTCTCAACTCTTACTCAAGCTGAATTTTCTAATTACAGTACACAATTTGCTTACCAGTTTTTATGGATATTTGAATCGGTCGTTAACACCTTTTCATTACCAAAAATAAAACAGGAAAATCAAACCCCACACACCACAGTCTTGCAATGCAAAACGATGATCCCTTAAGATAAAATGGAGCTTAAAAATTCCTATCAGGCTGTAGCCATTTTAACATAGTGGTACAATACCTCATATTTATAATAATGTTGGCATAAACCTACTGTGCATCTAGTTACATAAAATAAACACATCCAATTACGCAGAGTACATAAGATTTGATATTGATCACATTACTGGCTAATTGATTTCTATTTCTCAACATTATTCAACTTCTGTATTTATCTGAAATCTCAGTGTGAAACAGTATGCTATGCCATGCCAGGAGCAGCTACACACCTCCTGTTTACCACCTCTACTCTTGCACCTGATTCAACGTCAAGCTGTTTTGTTCATCGCAGCTCTTGGGACAACAGGTGCGCGCACACACACACACACTCATACTACTGCTGACTGAGGCATACAGCCTATGTGTGTAGCAGGTTATTCCGCAGCCTGTACTTTGTGTAAGCACCTCTTCTGTCACACAGGCCCAACAATGAAACTGCCTGATGTATTTCTCAGAACATTGTTGGCTGAAGGTACACAACCTGCTCTCATTTTGGTCCAACATCAAGTCAAAATTTCTCTGGTCTAATTTTTTTTAGTACGTCTCCTTCCCAGTGTGTCTGATGACATAGACAACCATGTAGCCTATTTAAAATTGTTTTGTAAAACAAGTAGTTTTTTAAAAGACAAATGTGATTCTAAACATATGCACATATTTTCATTAAATCATTTAAGTATACATTTAACTCTTTCATCAAGAAAGTTTATACAGGGCCCGGCCCCGTGGCCTAGTGGCTAAGTCCTCGCCTTGAATACACCGGATCCCATGTGGGCGCCGGTTCTAATCCCAGCAGGACCCTGCTTCCCATCCAGCTCCCTGCTTGTGGCCTGGGAAAGCAGTCAGGGACGGCCCAAAGCCTTGGGACCCTGCACTCATGTGGAAGACCTGGAAGAAGTTCCTGGCTCCCGGCTTCGGATCGGCGCAGCACAGGCCATTGCAGTCACCTGGGGAGTGAATCATCGAACGGAAGATCTTCCTCTCTGTCTCTCCTCCTCTATATACTTGATTTTAGCCAAAAGGCCTAGAAGTGATCTCCTCCTCTCTGTATATCTGACTTTGCAATAAAAACTAAAAAATCTTTTAAAAAAGAAAGTTTATATAGGGGTCAGTGAGGTGGCTCAACAGGTCAATCCTTTGCTTGTCCATCTCAAATGAGTGCCATTTCTAGTCCCAATTGCTCCATTTCTGCTCCAGCTCCTGGCTTATGGATTGGGAAAACAATGGAAGATGGCTCAGTTTTTGAGCCCTTGCATCTAGATGAGAGACGCATAAAAACCTCCTGGCTCCTGACTTCAGATCGGCCGTTTGGGGGCGTGAACCACCAGATCGAACATCTTTCTTCCTTTCTTTGCTTCTCTCTATAAATCTGCCTTAAAAATAAAAATAAACAAAACTTTTCTATGTAAAGCTTTATGCAATTGAGTTAGTAAGAATTTTCTCTTTGGGAAAACATGTACTTATTTTTGAACAGGACATGCTGGAAGTTTATCAAATTCTCCCTATACTTTGAATAAACACACACATACTCTCTCTCATATTACGCCTTTACTTATTTTTCTGGCCACTTCCCCAAATCCTATTTCTTTCCTTTGCTTCAAAATTAGACAAGTGCTACTACTTCCATAAAGTTTAGTTCAAATATATATATACATACATATATATATATATACACACATATATATGTGTGTGTGTGTATTTAATATCTGACTACTTTTATTAGAGAGATTTATATAGAAAAGGAGAGACTTCCATCTGCTGGTTCATTCTCTCAATGGCCACAATGGTCGGAGCTCAGCTGCTCTGAAGCCAGGAGTTCCCTTCGGGTCCCCCACACAGGCGTAGGGTCCCAAGGCCCTGGGCCACTCTCCACTGCTCTCCCAAGCCCCAAACAGTGAAGGATCAGTTGAGTGATCGCTCTGGCCCTGAGAGAAAAATTCCTAAATTTGCTTTTTAAAATCCCCCAATTTTAATGCTGGCATTACCTCTGGAAAAGCCACCATTTGCATCAGGTTAGTGAACCATTCAGTGTGCATTCTGAGCTTGTGAGCTATACAGCCTGTTCTCACTGGTGTGGGTGCTACACAGGAGTAATCATGGCTATGTTTCAACAAAACTTTATTAGTAAAACTGGTTGAATGGTCCATAAGCTATCATTTGCTAACTCTTGATTTAGATGATGATAACCTTCAATCTAAATCAGTAACTCTGTCACCACGAAATAAACCAAGACTGAATTAATCTCAGGTATAGGAAATCACTCACATTTTGTTCACAGAGCAGCTTGAGATCATCTCTCTGAGGGGAACTCCCCACACCCCACTGGGCCTCGACATCGTCAATCTGGCTGGGTGGGTGATGTATTACTGGACGGACATCACCAGCAGCAGTGGGATCTACAGTCAGTTCTTTCACCCTAGAAACATACAGGAAGGACCGGACATCAACAAACACTCCCAAAGAACACGAACATACCAACCTACTGAATAATACAAACACAATTCAATTAGCATACTATGATTGATGATGTCACCTTTATGTCTATTTTAACAGAAACGTGTGTCAAAACCCTTAAAGGGGAGGTTGGGTTGTTTAATTTTAGGAATCCACTCCACCAATTTTATAACTATTTCAAAAATAATTACTGTACATAACAAATGGTAACCAGCAAACTATATAGATGCAGCATGTAAAAATACTCTTTGACATTGAGGTCAACAAATGGATCATTACTTTCTGGTCATAGTAACGCTAATTAACAGAAGTATGAGAAAAAATTTTACATTCCATCACTTAAAAAAGTGTTTACTCAGTACACTTAAATTTAAACATCTGGGCAAGAGTACATTTTCAAAGTCATAGAGATCTTCGATTTTTTTCCTTGCCGACAAAGAAATCTGTAAGTGCATAGTGAACAAAGGTAAACTCTTCATTTTAAACAAGACAATTTATTTTTTAAAGATAACTGTGCAAAAGTGACATCATACTTAAAAAACATGAGGGGAAACAGGAAGCCTGAATTTTAAATGAATACTTTAAAGCAAATAAATTAATAAAGGACATAAAAATGTAGGCCATGCATTACAACCACCACCTGCCAAATGAAATGAACAGGAAAAATCAAATGACTTAGGACAAAAGTAAATGAAATGTTTATATACAGCACAGTTCAAAAGAAACTAGTAGAACAAATATCTTATGGATAGAATGAAGTAGACCTGGTAATCGAAGGAGAAAAGTCGTCATACTCATAGGAAGGAGAGAGATCGGGGCGACTGCCAGTACCCTGTGAGAAGGGAATGTCTGATGGACTAATTCCAAACTCCTTTACTCTGCAGCACCAAAACAGCAACAAAGTACAAGAAAAATGCTCTTGTAAACATAGCAACCCACATTGCATGTTTTCATTTAGTATGCAGTTTTGTTTAGAAAATTACATCAACATTATGTGACAATGTATTCAGAATACCAACTTACAGAGAATCAACTTTAAGAAGATTTATGAATCCCTCTGTCCTATTGTCCTAAATCCTTCCTTCTGGTACACTGTGACCCTCTCTCATAATCTTGCTTAGAAGAAAAAAAAAGAAAGAAAGAAAGAAAGAAAGTCAGAAAGAAAGAAAGAAAGAAAGTCAGAGAGGAAGGAAGGAAGAAAAGAATGAAGGGAGGGAGGGACAGAGAAAAAAGGAAGGAAGGAAATAAATTAGTTAAACTAGGCTACCATCTAAATCTGAAATGTCTTGATCTAATGTCCTCTCATGGTTAGCTCATGAATATTTTATTAGCATTAATCAATCTAATATTTTTATAATCTTTCTCAAACAAAAAAAGACATGAGAGAATTAAGTTCTAATTATTCAAACATTCAATGTACTGAGTTAATCTGTGTCCTACACCCTAGAATGGGATCAGCTATGCAGCATCCCTGGTCACTCAGTTCTCTGTGGTTGGTGATTCAGGCGAAGAACCTCCATGAAGAACAATCTTCAGCGATGGAATTAAAACTGTTTTTGCGGGGCCCGGTGGCGTGGCCTAGCAGCTAAAGTCCTCGCCTTGAATGCCCCAGGATCCCATATGGGTGCCGGTTCTAATCCCGGCAGCTCCACTTCCCATCCAGCTCCCTGCTTGTGGCCTGGGAAAGCAGTCGAGGACGGCCCAAAGCCTTGGGACCCTGCACCCGTGTGGGAGACCCGGAGGAGGTTCCTGGTTCCCGGCTTCAGATTGGCGTGCACCGGCCCATTGCGGCTCACTTGGGGAGTGAATCATCGGACAGAAGATCTTCCTCTCTGTCTCTCCTCCTCTCTGTATATCTGACTTTGTAATAAAATAAATAAATCTTAAAAAAAAAAAAAAACTGTTTTTGCTAACGTCTCTCACAGTTACAATTAACCAGACTATAACTTTTCTCACCCCTTCTACATGATTCCCTAGGTCCTTTCTGGCTCAATCGCATTTTAAAATAGCAGGTGGTATTTACCAAGTATGCCAGGTATTAGGATTGGTAATTTTTAGGCATTATATTATGAAATCCTAATAATACCTTATAGTATTATCTCCGTTTTAAAGATGAGAATACCATTCAGAGAAATGAAGTATCTTAACCAAGGCCTCACCTCAGTAAGGAATGCGGCTTACGAGGCCTCACTGAGAACCAGTCTTATGCTACTTAAATATTATAACACACTATCCAAATTCTTTTCTCCTTACTTCTTAGAATGACTAAATGGGATTTCCGTTCTGTATAGGTCAATAACAGCCAGTCATAACAATTCATATATATTAAACTTAAATGAATATATCTTCAAATCCACCCCCCCAAAAATTTTTAAAACCATTCATTTATTTATTTTGATTGGAAAGGCATATTTCCAGAAACAAGAAGAGAAAGAGAGAAAGATCTTCTAAGCTGATCTGAAGCAAGGAGTCAGGAGCGTCCTCCAGGTTTCCACATGGGTGCAGGGTCCCAAGATTATAGACCATTCTCTACTGCCACTCCAGGCCACAAGGGAGCTGGATGGAAACTAAAACAGCCGGGACACAAACCAGCACCCACCTGGGGTGCTGGCACTTTAAGGTGGAGGACAGCCCATTGAGCCCCAGTGCCAGCTCCCTGAAATCCAAAATTTTTGGAGCAGATGCCGCAAGCAGAAAGTTCCTTATATGATCTCATCTGATGAGTCACAAAATTCAAGTGCATGTACACTAAAAATACTAAATACAATTACCACCAAGCTATGTGTATAGGGTGTACATGCAACATAAATGGATGTTGATATCTGGGTTCCAAACCCAAGATATCTCACTACATACATGTAAGTATGTAAGTGTTCCAAATCTGAAACACATTGACGCCTCAAGCGCTTCTGGGCCCAAGCACTCTGGATCAGAGACGGTCAACTCGAATGGCATTTTTATGATGGGGAAATTCTTTGAAAATGAAATTTCAAAACACAGAGGGGCTTTTGCATGTTTTAATTCTTCAATATATTTTACTACTAATAAGCCTTCACTTCCTCAGAAAACATTAAAAAAATAAGCACTTTGCTTGACATTAATGATGGAAAAACCCCACAATCAAAAAAACACAAGTTTTCAGCTAAAAGTTTATAATTCAAAATTTAAGAAATTGAATTTTTAAAATGAAGCTATGTTACATGTTTTTAACAAAAGGTTTATACTTTCCAGCAGTGCTTACTATCTGTGAGACTGCTCTGTTGAGGCAATGCAGGAAGTATAAGGAACTAAAAGGCCTGTCTTGCTAAGTTTAGGCTAAATCCAAACATAGCTCTCTTGTCTTTCAAGAACAGATACACAGGTAATAAAAAATCAGTTTTAAAAGGAGAAGAAATAAAGAAAGATGCTCCAAAGAAGTGAGAATAATGGTTGTGGGGCAGAGATGAATGGACTGGGTCCTGTTAGAGTGCGTGTTCACGAAGGAACACGCATGAGCAAGGCTGGGGGACCCGGGGGACTAAGGCTTTACCTCCCAAGGTGACGGCAGGAATTTCCCATCTTGTGACTATTCAAATATTCATTACCATTCACTTACGGTTTGGATAGTTTTCTGTATATACATATACTTCACATTTTAATAAAAATACAGTTCCGTTATTAAAACAAAGAGACAGGAAAAAACATTAAGGAAATCTCCGCACTAGAAATGCATTGTAAAGAGTAATTTTGTCTCTCTCTATTAAAATCACAAATGCTAACATGTGAAAATAGAAATTTAAAACTATATAAACATGAACACTGGGGAAAACAAATCTACAGACCAAATTCCAAAATAACCCCAATTCCAAGATACTCCATGAGTATAAGAAATAAACAGCTTCGCTAGTGTGTGATGTATTTTCTTTCTCTCCATCAATTCTAATGCCAGGAGCAACAGAAGTAAGTCACACAAGAACACCACAAAGAACTGCGCGTTCACGCCCTATTCAGACCTAGACTCCTGATACGCAACATTTCACAGTGTCCGGAATAACGGCGAGCACACGCCAGAACAGCTGAAGGAACGCTGACTGGCCCCAGGGTTCCCACTTCCCCTTGGAGGGGTGGGGAAAGAACATTCTGTGGTCTCAAGGCATTTGGTCTGGTCTGCGCAAGGCAACTGCAGGCAGGATTTGGAAATTCAACCAGTCTATACCAGCTGATAACTTTGAGTGGTCCGTGAGTTATAAATATTCAAATTGCTGTTAATAGAAAAAAGGCCTTCCCACCCCCTGTCTGAGAGTGTTAATACAGCAGGAAGACTCTATTTGGTTTAAATGTAATAAAATATCATAAAATATAACTTGCTGAAATGGACAGAAAGACCACTTTTACTAAAAATTTCTGTATCTTTTCCTAAATTTTAAAACACATTTCCATTTATTTTTAGAATTGGACAAAAATGAGTCTAAATATTACCTAGATTAATTCGAAGGTTTTTTTTCCCCCAAAAATTGAAAGAACAACACAGTTAAGATATTAAACGATGCTATGTGCTATACGGGGTCCCTCAAATGTCAGACTTCAGAAACAATTCTCCTACCTATTTGCATATCTTAATGTATTGAGAGTATTTTCACAGGATGCCATTCCTGGAGAGATTGTGGCAATCTAGGAAGAAGATTTGGAAGTTAAGAAAACATAAATGAGCAAGACAGTAATACTGACAAAAAGCTTGCTAACCCCACAACAGCCATTTAAGGTTCTCACGATGCTCTTCTGAACTTGCAACATAACTTGCCATTTCATACCCACAACCAGATAATAAACATGAAGCCTGGTTAACACATAGCAACTGTCTGAAGGCATGAGGAAATCATCAACTCCAGTAGAAAAGTTCGATGAACATCTAGAAGGAAGCAGCTTGTGGGTCTCCCGACACCCACACTTTACAGCCAGTTAGTGGCGGCACGCACTGTGGCTGCCACATCACCCTCTACCAGAGGGACAAGGCACCGCATCTTAAAACACTACTGTATTCCTCACAAAGGGAAATCAAGCTATTGCCATTAAGACACTTTGACTTTCTACAAATACCAGGCAGTTCTTTCTTCAGGATCAAAATGAAACAAACAAAAGCCACAAGCACAAACTTACCATGCAGGTACGGGAGTTTTCACCTATGAAGGAGTCCCTTAACACCTGAGTGAGTTTACTCGCCCGGAAAGGAGTGTGAGGTTTATTTCTACCTAAGGCTCGGATGCACTCCTGCAAAATAGGCAAGCAAACCTCACAGATTAGACTTTCTTTTCATCAAGAGAAATCCTAATGAACATTTTAACAACTTTATTGCTATAACTTTTAACCCTGAAGGTCTGGTCATTCTGAAAATAGAAAAGCCGCTTTACAACATATTAAGATGCTAATAAAGTGAATAACAAACCAACTATACAATTCCAAAGGATAATCCTGGAAATTATGACTGTCTAAACCTTTTTAAAAGTGAAAAGCAGTAGGATTAACTAGAAACAATTACATTTTGAAAATGGCACTTGCAGGCAGCACTGTGGCATACTGGGCTATGCCCCAACTTATGGCACTGGCATTCCATATGGATGCCACTTATGTTCAAGCTGCTCCACTTCCCATCCAGCTCCCTGCTGTGGCCTGGGAAGGCAGCGGAGGATGGCTCAAGTCCTTGGGATCTTGCATCCATGTGGAAGACCCAGAAGAAGGTCTGGCTCCTGCCTTTGGATCAGCTTAGATCCAGCTGTTAAAGCCATCTGGGGAGTGAACCACTCCCAATCTCTCCTCTCTGTAGCTCCGTCTTTCAAATAAAAATAAGTGCAAAGAATGGATTATTGTGTGTGTGTGTGTGTGTGTTTTTTCACCTTGTGTTTTATATTTTTTTTCCCTAGTAAAGGAAGAAATACAATGTGTGCAAATGAAAACTAGGTGGACTAAAATCTAAAACTGTCAAGGGCAAGTGACTGAATTTTAAAACTCTTTTTGTAAGGTAAAACAACTATTTTGTACTTGAATAAATGAAATTCAAGTCAACAGTACAAGATCTTTCACAACTGAACGCGTTCTCCTCACCTTGAGTGCTAAAAGGCTCTTATTAATTTCAGCACCTTCAAGCCGCGTTTGCCTGTCCGCACTGGAGGTATCGGCTCCTCTTTCGTTTCCAGCCAAGTCAATGAGAGAAAATTTGCCATGTAGTTTTCCTTTCCTTCTCAGAATAATCTGGAACACTGCATGGCTCCGAGATGAATGCGCATTTGCAGATGTTTGACCAGATGTTCTACAAGGCAATCAAGGACATCTTGATACACAAAGGTTTTCATTTACATGTTCAAAGCATGATAGTTGTGTTAGAATAAAAAGCAACATACCCTCCCCCCCCTATTTAGCTAATGTTAAGCACTAAATACAGAAGAGACGCTTGGTATAGCCAGATTCAAAATACACACACATACACACACACCCAACAAACTTGAAATACATTAGCTGGTATGGTATCAATACAACAGATGTCACTCAAATCTATACGTAACACAAAAATCTATAATGATTTTTACTTCCAACCTATGCAAGCCATGTTAAAGAACTTATCTGTTTTGTTTTCTTTTCTTTTTGTTTTTTTTAAATTTAATTGGAAAGTCAGACACACTGAGAGGAGTGGATCAGTGGACGGAAGATCTTCCTCTCTATCTGATTTTCTAATAAAAAAGTAATAATAAAAATAAATTGAAACTTCCCTTTCTTAATCAAAATGAGATTTACCTGCAGCTGTTGCCTATGTCAATGAGTTTCAGAACATCTTCAACACATTTGACCTCACGTTCCTGTAATCCTACCACCTGAACCTGCTGCTTTCCATCTTCCAGAACTCTTAATTTTGTTTTCCTATTTAGCAGGTCAAATACCTGTGAAAAGCCATATTCAAATTAGACTCAATCACCAGAGGAAACATTTCACAAACAAAAATAATTATCAGAATAATAACACTTAATGAGCTTGAAGAATCTTAAGGCTCATTAACAAAGCAAACTCACGACATAAATTCTAAGATAACATTCCAGACACACAAAACATCTCTGTGGGGTGAGTGTCACGGCACGGCCAGAGACCGGCCGCTTGTCAGAGTGCTACCCGAATCCCGCTCGCTCTGTTTCCCATCCTGCTTCTTGGAACGCGTCTGGAACGGCAGAGAAGACAGCCCATCCACCTGAGCACCTGCGGCCCATTCCGGGAGACTCGGTGGAGGTGTCGGCCCCCGGCGCTGCCCTGCCCAGACCCTGCCACACAGCCACTTGGGGTGTGAGTCGGCAGACCGGACCTTGCTTGTCTCCTCTTTTTCTGTCTCTCCCTCTTTGCTGCTCTGCCTTTCACACAAATAAGCGAGTAAAACAAAACATTTGCCATCATGAGGGCTGCAAACCACATGCAACTGAGTGAATCCCCTTTAGAAGCAGTAAAAGTGGGCACATTTTATGCTGTTGTCTAGTTTACTACAAAAGCTAAAATTAAAAATTTCCCCTTACCTTTCCACTGTAAATTTCAAAAAAGGTTGCATATACTTGAAGTTCTAGCTTCTTATAGTTCGGCTTCTTGAGCATTAAAAAGACATCTCGAGCTGTAAAAAAACGTCATATACAGAAAACTGTAAGACACATCAAATACAGCAAATGGAACCTTTTTATAGCTTAGCTACCAAATGACTAAAAGTAATCTCCACCAATGTACCAGACTACACTAACAAAAAGAGCTATAGAGGGCTCAAAAGTTTCATGGAAAATGGAATAAAATGGTGTTTATTTTGACACAAAATTTTTATCCTTGGGCTGGGATTGAGGCATAACGGGTTAAGCTGCCACCTAACACTGGCATCCCACGCTCCACTTCCAAACCAGCTTCCTACTAATGTGCCTGAGAAAACAGCGTGATCTGGGTCGTGTCTTCGGGCCCCTGTGCACCAGTGTGGGAAACAGGATGAAGTTCCGGCTGTGACCTTCCGCGGCCCTGCCTGCTGCAGCCATCTGTGAGGTAAAACAGGATGGATGGAGGAGCTCTCTTTCTCCCTAACTCTGCCTTTCCAATAAACGAAGTCAATGTTTAAAAAAAAGTTGTTTGAAATGTATACCTAGTCTTGTCATAAAACGCATTTTTCCATGAAGTTTGTGAAGTACCCTCATATAGTCACGATTTCTGTCCTCCAAACCTAACAGTTTTTTGTAAGCATTTGAAAACCTAAAAATGATATCATAAATACTGACTACAGCATATAGCTGCTGGAATAATACCCAAGAATGTTATAAACTATATGAAAAGGAAATTACCTGCTAATGCATAAATTCCTTTAGAACAGTCTTGATTCTTTCCTGAAAAGTCACCACCCATAGTCTGTATTTTAAAGAGAATAAAGAATAACAGCTATTATTCAGGAATAAGTCTTGAGATTTAGATCTCGGAAATAAGCCGTAAGAGACAGAAAGTGCAGCTCACACCAGGATGTAACCTGAATACATTACTTACATGAGTTTTTCCACTTCCAGTCTGCCCGTAAGCAAAGCACGTAGCCATCCCCCTTTCGAATATAGTTTCCACTAGTGGTCTAGCAGTAAACCTTAAAAATAAAATCCAGCAGGCAGAACATGTTGACAGTTTAAAAAAAATAGGAAAGTCACAGCAAATAACAAAGTTCATTATTAATAAAACTTATGACAAATTTTAAAACAAATCTTCATGAAAAATTTAAATAACCTCACAGGGGTATTTCAAAAAGTTTGTGGAAAATGGAATTTAAAAAGCAATTTTATTGGCATAGTGGGTAGGGCTGCCAACCTACTGCGCTGGCATCTCATATGGGAAGAGGTCTGAGTCCCAGCTCCTCCACGTCCAATGCTGATGTGCTTGGGAAAGGCAGGGAAAAGTGGCCCATACGGGCCCCTGCACCCATGTGGGAAAGCTGGTCAAGTTCCTGGCCCCCAGCTGGCCCAGCTCTGGCCACTGCGGCACTACAGGAAATGAGCTCACTCTGCCCTTGTCACCTCAGCAACTCTGCCTTCTAAATAATCAAATAAACCTTTTAAAAAAAAGTAAACTTACTTCGGTGCAAGAAATTTTGAGTCCACATACATATAGTATCTGTTCAAAAAATTCAAAAGAAAATATCCGAACTTTTACACAAAAATAAACCTATCTTCTAATATAACTGCTAAAAGCTACTTAAGTTTTAAAGTATAGTTTCCAAAGAATGGCCACGCTAATAATGATGTAAAAACAACAACAACAACAAAAACTAGAAGTATCAATTACAATTCTGACAGAAACAGAATCAAAATACAGTAATTACTTCAAAAATTTACTTTTCATTTCATTCAAAAGACAGAAGACAGAGGAAGAGATTCCATGCACTGGTTTATTCAGCACACAGCTGCAACAGCGAGGGCTGAGCTAGGTTAAAGCCAGGAGCCAGGAATTCCATTCAGTTTCCCACTACGGTGCCAGGCCCCACACTGTCCGCAAAACCCAAGTGTAGGCCAGGCTGAAGTTACAAGCCCAAACTCAATCTATGTGTCCCAAGTGGGTGGCAGGGACCCAAGCACTTGTTGGAGCCATCGTCCGTTGCCTTTAGGATGCCATTAGCAAGCAGAGTAACTGGCACTCAAACCAAGCACTGCGACAGGGCATGCGCATATCCCGAGAAGTGACATCAGCTTCCTGTGCCAAATGCTAACCTCCAGAGTGGTCATTAGCCAATAGAGAAAAAAAATAATCAAAGAGGAATCTACATATATTCTCAATCAGCAGGAAAGTGATGATGATCTGGAATGTAGACATGAAAATTTACACTTAAGGAAAACAACATAAATTATGCTTATAGGACATGGAATCTATCGCTTCTTGACCTTTTGGCTAAGATCAAGCATGGGACATGGAATCTGATTTGACAATTCTAACTCAAGAAGAGGATGACTAAATATTATGATGATTACCTATCAGCAAATTTGTTTAATCCACCATTAGAGTTGGAAGAAAAAGGTGCACAGGGAAAAGAAATATCACTTCACTGTACAGAGCACTGACAAGTATGATACAAAACAAACCTACAAGTAGAATATTATTACATGGATTTCCTGATTTTTTTCCCCCAAAGATTTATTTATTCTTATTGGAAAAGCAGATTTACAGAGACAGAAAGATCTTCCATCTGCTAGTTCACTCCCCAAGTGGCCGTAACAGCCAGAGCAGACCAGATCTGAGGACAGGAGCTGGGAGCCAGGAGCCAGGAGCCAGGAGCCAGGAGCACCCTCTGGGTCTCCCATGCAGGTACAGAGTTCTAAGACTTTGGGTCATCCTCCACTGCTTTCCTAGGTCTCAAGCAGGGAGCAGTGCCCATATGGGACCCCAGTTTGTAAGGGAGAAGATTTAGCTACTGATTCATTACGCTGGAACCAAAATTACAAGGCGTTCAAGTTGAGGACCTCGCTACCGAGTCATGACGCTGGGTCCCCCTTGGTTTTTGCTTTAAAGACAAAAGTGGGTAAGATGCAAAATAAAAGCAGCAGAAAAAGTTTTGGATAAAGACAATAAAAATAAGTCTGTAGGATTCCGAGGCCAAAAAATCCATAAAAGTCTGTGTGTATCACAGGATCAAGACAAGAAGAAGAGCAGCACGAAGAGAGTGAGACAATGCGCACTCAATCCTTTAGATGTACCGCAACGTACACCGGAGTCTTGAGAACCATTCGGAAAGTCAAACACACTGACATTTTCTAGAACAGAGCAAGGGAGGACAGAGGGACAGCACCCTTCTCAGTGAACTACAAATCACGCAGGGTACAATGACACATCCCTAGGTCTCTTCATTGCGTTGTTCACAACACCTTCGTGGGGCAGTCAGACACCAATTCCGTGATCCTCTGTTTGCCACTGAACTCCCTGTATCTTGGCAAAGCCCAGGGAAGCTGGTATTTCATTTGGTTGTTGGTTTTCTTACAATTTTTTTAAAGTAACAGTGGTTTTTCTAATTATTACTTGTTGAATCATTTATTTGGTGGCGGGTTTAAATTATGATTATAAACCAGACTGAAAGTACGTCATTGTAAAAAATTAGAAAAATGGGAACAAGAAGGGAAGGATAGGGTGAACACGCAAGTATCGCTATGCTCTCTCTCTCTCTTTATTTACAACCAAATCTTTGGTTTATTATCAAATAAGAAAATATATCCAGAGAGCGGCTAACTGCCCATGTGGATGGAGTTGAACGCGTCGCAGGAGCAATCTTCATGTTCTTAACTCCATATGAAAAACATTAAAAAAATTAAGATTTCCTTTATTTGAGAGCCAGAAGAGAGAGAGAGAGATCTCTTCTGTCTTCTTGTTCATCCCCAAAGGCCCATGTCCCTGAAACTCAAGCAAAGCTTCCCACATAATCAACGAAAAAACCTGATTTGGAGTTTCACGGCAAAGAGTAACTATTAATATTCATTACAGCATCACTACACTTTCTTCTATTTAAAATCAGAATGAAGAAACCTATTACACCTCCAGAGAACCACAGCAAGAGAAACATTGAGTTTCAGTAGGAGACCAAAATTCTGATTTAAAATAAATTTACCTACCTGTAAACCATTTCATTAGGAGCTGAGTCATCAAAGGCATAATCAAAACGAAACGTTTGGTTTTCCAGGTACCGTGTTAAATCTACCTTTTGTTTCGGTTCATGTACCATCACAACATCTTTGCTAGGGATTGTGATAACGTCAAGATCTTTCATCTGAGTTTCTAAAAGAATAAATGAGAATCAATGTTCAGTAATCTTCACAGCATCTGACTTAATACACAAAACTTATTTAAGGTGAATGCAGAATAAAAATAGTAAGTCCTATAAGTATAAACTGCAATAAATACATCATTCAATAAGACAGAGTATTTCAATAACCAAAAAAAGTCAAGATTTTTGTGAAGCAAGAACTACGAATGGCAATGATTCAAAGCATGAACAAACAGGTCCAGCCACAGCAACATGCGTGTCACTGAAAAACGAAAGAACCCAACATTTTAACTTTTCCAAACCAATCTGATTTGTGCTGTTATCAAAATATAGTATGAGTAAGATACAATGAACCTTGTGGTAGAGCTTAACGAGTATCATACCTTTTTTATTGAGTGGTCGTTTTCTCACACAAACACATATCCTGTGTTCATCAATCTAGAAAAACAGGTATTTTATTTAAGTGAGTGTCAACAATTCTATTAAATCCTAACACAGCCTGCTAACTAACGCGCATCAGACGCTAGGTGAGGTGGATTACTTATCAATTATTCACAATTAGTATTCCCTGTGTACTAAATTCTCATTCTTCAGTAGAGAAGGAGATGGACTAACAAGTTAGAACATTTTCCAGCAAGTTTTTGGTTCATTGGAGCCCTCAACAACCATCATTTATTCAGAGTTAGAAAGGTATTTATTTCAAGTAATGAATGAACTACCAACAAACAGCAGTGATGGTGGGCTCTGCAGTCCAAGCCAAGGAGGAAACGTACTTGGAGCGGGATGAAAGTTAGGTGTGGTTGGGAAGGAATATGGGTTTTCTGACGTGAGTCTTTTTAGTTGCTCTGCCCTCCAAAGGGGACTCCGCTCCGAAAAGAGCATCCTTACACTACAATACAGCAAATCACAGGAGATGAACATGCAAGTGCTGTGCTTTCTTGGAGAGAACACCCACTGGACAGGGAAAATGAACTAACTAATCACAATATCAACTCCATGCGCACAAAATACAAGTGGTTATTTAGAGAGAAAAACAAAACAAAACAACAAAGACTCTTACAGGATCCGCTGTTGTCAAAGGCCTATAATCCAAACTTCCTCTAAAGTCTCTGATCATGCACATTATTTCATAGTTTGGATTTGTAGCATCAACATCCTATTAGAAAACAGAATACAATGATTATAGCATTGTATATGTTGCATCTGTTATACATATGGTTTGAAAATTAAAATAGATTGTGGTATTTGTCATAATCAACCCCAAATTCAAACTGGAGAAATGACCCATTTTAATTACGCTCAGGATTATATTCAGATTAAAAGCACAATTCCATTAGTATGCATGCATCTTGGTAATTCGAACTAAAAGGTTTCTCATTAAAGCCACCCCTTAATTTTTCTAAAAGCCTGTTACACATATGCCTTAATTTTTCTAGAAAATGAAGAAAGCAGGACTGTCTATCTATCTGTCTGTCTGTCTATCTAGCTATCTGGCATGGTGAAACAGCCCTAAAGCATTAGGACACAAAACTTATAGAATCAAATGCCAAAATAATTTTTAAAAACTAAAGTCACTAAATGCTGAGTACAATTTAATTCTTGACTTCCAAACTAAGAGAATATACTAGTAAGTTAGACAGTAACAGTTAATAGCTTCTCCTGGTCATGAATGAAAAACTACTGAACAGAAGTTCTATTTTTTTTAAACACATAAACAGCCTTACTGTGAATGTAATTTAACCTCATTATCATTACTGAAACTTACTTTCAATTCTGCTCTGTGAAATCATTTTAACCATGCCCTTGGAAAAGCGGAACGTGAAGTGAGACTTGAAGAACCAAGATGTATGATGCAGTACTGGGAAGAAACAGCAGGTGGCACCTGTGCTGTTCCAGCGGATCCCTACTGCACACGCCGATTCAGGCTCAACAGAGCACTGGGGACACAACTGAATAGCAAAACCTGTGACCTGGTGGGCCGACTTGGTTAAGGGCGTTTGAACATGCTACTAAATTAATAACCTGTTGTTTTATTATGGGAAACAGCATGCACAGATGGAGGAGTTACATGAACAACAAAATTTCTATTATGAAAAGACCTTAAAAGGATTAAAAACCCAGTTAAAATTTGTGCTACCACCAAAAGGAAATGCTACAGCAACACAATGGAGACCACCTCTCATTATCCAACACAAATCTGAAATCAAGAATTTCTTTCTTCCTATGATGTGTCGAATTTACTAACCATGGAGCTTCTTCTCCCAGGTGGGTGTAGGGGCCCAAGGACTTGGGCCATCCTCTGCTTTCTAAACCTCTTAACTATTTTATAACTCACATCACTTTCATTGATAGTATCGTCTTTGATTCATAAACAAAATCAAATACACATTTATGCCACATACCTGGGCTCTTTTTTCTCTAAGTTCTTGCTGTTGCAGTCTCCTTTTTTCTCGTTTTTCTTGTAATTTTTCTACTTCTTTCACACAATTAGATTTTCTACGTGCTTAAAAAAAAGAAAAGATGAGCTATAGAAGTACAAGTATAGCTTTCTCTTTAGGATACGGCACTTATTATAAACATTTTCTGTATTACTTTATCACATACAGCAAAAAAAGGACACAGTGACGAAGCATGCCTGTGGTAATGACATGAGCTTACTTCTGAGCTGCTTTGAACAGATGTGGGAACAGGACAGGATACAAATGAAGAGTCAAGGAAAAATGACTCCACCATACTGATACATGCCGTCTCTTGGGTTAGGGTCACAGATCTGTGGACTGATAGGATCTAGATCCTTCGGAACTCTTGTCAGATTATCATCTGGCCAGAATTCTAAATCCAAAGCTGGCGAGACACTGCAATTTTACATTTAATTTTTTTTCCTCCAAGACACAGATGTGAAAATTCAATTAGCAGACTAAAGCAGTCAGAAAAACAAAAAAAGAAAATGTTTCATAACTGTATAAAACAAAATCCACAATCCAGTTTGTGAATGAGACTTTGCCAGCAGGGCACTTACACACAGGATGACCAAGAGAGAATACATGTATGTCTAAAGTGACTGAATCTTTGATACGTAATTTACATACAAGGGGGTCCAAATTCCTTTTTTGCAGCTTGAACTGGAGATATATCGGAAACACTACCATTCTGTTGTGCGGAGGAAGACTGCTCAGGGAGCTGAGTGGGCCGGGCACGCGCAGAAGCAACCACTGTGTGTGAAAAGCATTCAGATCAAAAACAAGATTAGCAAAAACTGACCTTGGTAAAAACAAGACACACCTCAAAAAATCCAAAATGTAAATGCTACACTATTAAATTGCCAAATTTTCCACTTATTTATGCCTTAACAGAGAATATATGAAATTCCTAATAAACTGACAATAAGCTACAAGCAGTTTCCAAGGTACTATGTGCAGAACCAGCTCCCATTCAATGTGACTCCAGCTCTACAATGCGACCTGAATAACTTACATAACCAACGGCAAAGGAATTCTAACAACAAAAGATATGAGTATGAACTTTTTCATTACTTCACAATGAAAAACAATCTCCTTAAAATGCTACGTATAAAACATGAATTAAAACAGATTCTCAGATTGAAACATTTATGCTATTCAGATACACACACTGTAAATCTCAAAATGCCTTCACTGACCCTTACATTCTAAATCTCATTCTTTACCCCTCAAAATATACAAATCTTTACTAGAAAATTTCCCAATGTAGGTGTTGTAAAATTGGAAAAAGGAACCAAAAAAAAAAAAAAAATCAGCAAATGTATAAAGAAATGCATGATTGAAGAGCACAAACGTTGTTCTCTGCCTTTAACCCCTCCTGCCAGCGACTCTGTCAGCCCCTCCTGCGAGCCCCTCCTGCGAGCCCCTCCTGCCAGCCCACAAAGAAAGCTCGGGGCTGCCCACACACAAAGAAACAGCATCGGGAAGGCGAACCCTGAATGCCAACAGGGAAAGATTATTTATGTTTTACATCTTCTGGCTGAAACTATATAGCAGAATACGAGACAGGGGATTAATTAGGAATTCTCCGTAGCTGCTTCGGAAGATAACCATTTTCTCCAGAAGCCCCTTGGCCAGAACATCATGGAAAACACGGTGCTTCATATACTCGTGAAATCGGTCAACTGGCTCCTTCGCCATCACTTTCTTTTGCATATACTCTCTCCAAATACACAAAACCATGAACAAAATAAAATTAATGATTACAATTTTTTTAAAAAACTACATTTTATGGGGTTTAGACTCATGACACGTTTCCAGGTCATTTGTATGAATGCCACTGCATTAGTAAATCAAGAAGAAATAACACTCTTAAAATGAGTCCCACCAAATTTAAATAACATCACTAGGAACATTTTTAAGGGCATTTTTTTTTAAAGATTTATTTATTTTTATTGGAAAGGCAGATTTACAGAGAGGAGAGACAGAGAGAAAGATCTTCTATCCGCTGGTTCACTCCCCAAATTACTGCAATGGTCAGAACTAAATCAATCAGAAGCCAGGAACCAGGAGCTTCTTCCGGGTCTCCCACATGGGTGCAGGGCCCAAGCACTTGGGCCATCCTCAACTGCTTTCCCAGGCCACAGGCAGGGAGCTGGATGGGAAGTGGGGCAGCCAGCACATGAACTGGTACTCATATGGGATGCCACACTTGGAGGAGGAGGATTGCCCAGTTGAGGTATCATGCTGGCCCCATTAAGCAAGTTTTTAAACTTACTTTTATTTCTTGGAAAGGTCAGAAGAAAGAGAGAAGAAGGCGGGCAACAGAAAGGAAGTAGAGAGATACTAACATTAAAACTGTTGTGCCACACGCTTGTCTAGTATTTACTTGTGATTTACTACATTAGAAACTCAGGAGAATAGGCAACACTGAGATAAATTATTACTTTACCTCTGTTATCTCTTGGAGGAGGGTCATTTTTAATAGAAGCCACAGTCCGCCGATTCTAAACAAGAAAAAAAAAAAGTGTGTGCTTTTTAATCTCTTCATACGTCACACTTACATTTATCATGATTTCAGCTTGTTTTTTCTTTTTAGAAAAGATGTATGGAAGTATTTTTATTTGAAAGGCAGATTTACAGAGTGGAGGAGAGACAGCTCAGAGCTCTTCCATCTGCTGGTTCACTCCTCAAGTGGCTGCAACAGCCGGAGCTGAGCTGATCCGAACTCAGGAGTCAGCAACTTTTTGGGGGGCCTCCCACATGGGTGCAGGGCTCCCAAGACTTGAGCCATTCTCCATTGCTTTCCCAGGTCACAGGAAGGAAGCTGGATGGGAAATGGAGCAGCTGGAACATGAACCAGTGCCCATGTGCACTGCTCAGGCAGGCGGGAGGAGGATTAGCCTACTGAGCCCCTGCCCTGGCCTGTGGGTTTATTTTGCCCCCCGAGCTAGCTCACTGTTTCCGCGCATCTACTCCAAGGAACAGGCGTCCTTTCCTTCATACATCTGTCAAGTGAAAATATAAATCAATTGTTTAAACGTACTAATAAAATCCATTTAGGCCCCATAAATACAATTTGATCGTATAATTTTATACAACGTTTTTACATACTCTGATGTTTTGATCCATTACAAGAGCTCAGGTGTGGAGTTTTTCCACGTACACCAGGATGACAGAAAGAACTAGTTTTCTTTTATCTTTTTAAAGGATTGTTTATTGAGAAACAGCGATCTTCCATCTGCTACTTTACTCTGGAAAAGGCTACATGCAACAGCCAGGGCTGGGTTAGGCCAAAGCCAGGAGCTTCTTCTGGGTCTCCTACATAGATGGTAGGGCCTAACCACCAGGGGCATTGTCTGCTGCATTAGCAGGAAGCGGGATTAAAGGAGGAGCAGTAGTTGGGTCTGGAGCAATGGCCTAGTGGCTGAATCCTTGCCTTGTATGTGCCAGGATTCCACGCGGGCATCTACTTGTGTCCCGGCAGCCCCGCTTCCCATCCAGCTCCCTGCCTGTGGCCTGGGAAATCAGTTGAGGATGGCCCAAAGCCTTGGGACCCTGCACCCTCGTGGGAGACCTGGAAGAAGCTCCTGGCTTCTGATTGATTTAGTTCTGACCACTGCAGCCATTTGGGGAGTGAACCAGCAAGATCTTTCTCTGTCTCTCCTTTCTATAAATTTGCCTTTCAATTAAAAAAAATAAATAAATCTTTAAAAAAAAAAAAGGAGCAGTTTAACCAGTTCCCACGGGAAATGCTGGCCTTGCAGATGGTGGCTTACTGTGCTATGCCACAGTGCTGATCCCAAATATTACATTAAATAAAGCACACACATCAATACTTAAATTGCTCTGCATAGCACATCACTACCAAAGCAGCGCGCACACGCACACACGCACACACACACACTCCTTCCTCCGAGAGTCATCACCAACCTTTACAATTTTGTTTACTTTGGCTGAGGCTGTCGGAGGTGGAGGGACTTCTGGACTGGGTTCAATGTCCTCATCAGGGACGAGGTCAGGGTTAAGGGAGAAGATGCTTTCCAGGTCAATCTATTTAAAAAAATTATTACAGGAGATTTTTGACAAATGAATCTTTCATTTTCGAAACAAATTTGAACAGAACAACTCTTAAACGAATTCAGCTTAATGAATGGTACTGCCCAGCTTATATTTAAAATCTCTTACAATAGCGTGTAGTGCATTATAAATTGGCAACAACAGATGAACAGAACCATATAATTAAGCGTTACAGTATCAACATTTTTGAGCTGAGTTAAAACATCTGACATGTGAAATTACATAAAGCATGCACAGAGGATTCTGAGTGAAAAGGTTTAATCATTGCAAACTTTTCAAGAACTGATTAAGAATACAGATATTACATAAAGATGCTTTTTGCATTTTCTTGACTAAGCACGGAAGTGAATCTCTCCCATGGGTCATACCTCCTTGCCTTTCGTGTCTCCGTTTTCTATCCATTCCACAGTTACACTTTCATTGTCCTCATTTAAAGATGTTACCATTGCTTGATGTATTCGGCCTAGGCGGGAACAAAACGCACATTTTTAAAGCCACAAATTATGGCAACCTTAAACTGTCAAATGTGATTTTATACCTAAAAAGATTTTCACAGATCATCAAGAACAGCAAAGAGACTATGTGCAGAAGCCATAAAACCAAGTTACTGCTTGACAAGGCCAGGCTTCAGGAAACTGGACGGGAATTACAGCCTGTTTCCAGCACCTCTGATAAACAGTCACACAGCTACATAGAAATCCTTCCCATTTTTTCTTGTTAAACAGCTCTAATCATTAGCTTATTTACTATAAGTGAATTACCAGATTTACAAAATGATTTACTAAACAACTCTAGAATACAAAGCAAAAAATCTTAAGCCAACTTAATACTATACTGATACACTTTTGCTAAACATTTTCCAAAAAGTCACTTTATCTTACACTACGCAAACTGGTAAGATTGTTCAATATGTCTTTTAAAAAATACTTATTTATTTTTAATTGCAAAGTCAGATGTACAGAGAGGAGAGACAGAGAAGATCTTCTGTCCATTGATTCATTCCCCAAGCAGCCACAATGAGCCACAAAGCGGAGTTGAGGTGATCAGAAGCCAGGAGCCAGGAACTTCCTCCAGGTCTCCCACACTGGTACAGGGTCCCAAGGCTTTGAGCCGTCCTCAACTGCTTTCCCAGGCCACAAGCAGGGAGCTGGATGGGAACCAGGGTGCCAGGATTAGAACTGGCGCCCATATGGGATCCTGGCGCATGCAAGGTGAGGACTTTAGCCACTAGGCCAGCACACTGGGTCCTTAACATGCATTTTAAAAAATTATTTTATTTGGGCATGGCATGATAGCGTAGTGGTTGAAAATTATTTTATTTGAAAAGATTTATTTTATTTGAAAATCAATGTAACAGAACTAGAGAAGAGACAAGGAACAAGAGGAGATCTTTCATCTGCCGGTTCACTTCTGAAATAGCCATAGAAGCCACACAGGGGCTGAGCTGGCCCTCGGGAGCCTGCAGCCCCACCATCAAGTTTCCCACTGGAGAGACAGCAGTCCACACATTTGGCTCATCATGCTGCTTTTCTAGGAGGATTAGTAGGCAGCTGGATCCTAAATGGAGTAGAGCCAGGTCTCAAGCCAGTGACTGGATATGGAGTATCATAGTCTATCCCAGTTCCAAGCAGTGGCTTACCCTACTAAGCCACAACACTGGCCCCAGCTCAAAAACAAAGGCTTCTAAATACAAAAGTCCGAAAAATGCTTAAGAAAAAGTCCTCTTCTATGGGCAGGCTTTTAGTACATCAGCTAAAATATCACTTGGGACTCTTGCTTCCTATATTGGAGTGTCCGAGTATTGCTTCCAGTTGCAGGCAATTTTAATGGGTCCAGTGGTCAGGTCCCTACTTCCCGGGTGTGTCCTGAGACCTAAACTGAGAGAGTCCTGGGCTGCAGGCCCAGCTGTCGTGGGAATCTGAGAACTGAAACAGTGACTGGGACACTCCTATCACCTGCCTTTCCACCAACAAATAATCCTTAAAAATGAAATGTTCCGGGACTGGTATGGTGGCTCAACTGGCAAATCCTCCAGCATTAAGTGCCAGCATGCCAAGTGGGTGCTGGTTTTTGTCCCAGCTGTTCCACTTCCCATCCAGCTCCCTGTCTGTAGTCTGGAAAGCAATAGAGAATGGCTCATTTTCCTTGGGCCCCTGCATCCATGCGGGAGACTATGAGGGGGCTCCTGGCTCCAGATCAGCTCAGCTCCAGCCGTGTGGCCATTTGCAGAGTAAACCAATGCATAGAAGCTCTTTCTGTTTTTCCTTCTCACTATAAAACTTCCTTTCAAAAACCAACCAACCAACCAACCAAAAAACAAAACAACAAACAACAAACAAAAAAACACAACCACACCGTAAATGTTACCTATCTAGATCTACTTCACTCCCTACTTTTCCCTGACTACTTCCGTCTCAGTATCTGTAGAGATGTTATAAATAATGCAATAAACTTGCTTTACCTCTCTTAAAATACGTTGTATTGGGCCGGTGCAGTAGCCTAGCAGCTAAAGTCCTCACCTTAAACAAATCAGGATACCATATGGACGCTGGTTCATATCACGGCTGCTCCACTTCTCATCCAGCTTCCTGCTTGCAGCCTGGGAAGGCTGGAGGATAGCCCAAAGCCTTGGGACCCTGCACCCATGTAGGAGACCTGGAAGAAGCTCCTGGCTCCTGGCTCCTGTCTTCAGATCGGCTCAGCTCCAGCCATTGTGGCCACATGGGGAGTGCATCATCTGACAGAAGATCTTCCTCTCTGTCTCTCCTCCACTCTATATATCTGGCTTTCCAACAAAAACAAATAAATCTTTAAAAAATATATTATATACCTTCCTAGTAAATAATTATGTATAAATAATTACTTTAAGTTATTATCTAATATTCTGTTATCATGCAAATAATACCAAAGACCATCCTTACTTATAATTTGTTTTTTCTTAATGTTTCTTTCTTTCTTTTAAAGATTTTTTTATTATTATTGGAAAGCCGGATATACAGAGAGGAGGAGAGACAGAGAGGAAGATCTTCCGTCCGATGAGTCACTCCCCAAGTGAGCCGCAACGGGCCAGTGCTGCGCTGATCCGATGCCGGGAACCAGGAACCTCTTCCAGGTCCGCCACGCGGGTGCAGGGTCCCAAAGCTTTAGGCCATCCTCGACTGCCTTCCCAGGACACAAGCAGGGAGCTGGATGGGAAGTGGGGCTGCCAGGATTAGAACCAGCGCCCATATGGGATCCTGGCGCGTTCAAGGCGAGGACTTAGCCACTAGGCCACGCACGCCGCCGGGCCCAATGATTTTTTTAAAGAAAGTTTTACTAGTTCATTTTCATCCTATTTTTCTAATTTTTAGTACAGAAGGGAACTCTGGTTAAATCTGCATTTTTAATATTACCTAGTAAAAGCTGAACACATGAAAATTTCCTATGAATTTCTTAGTGAAATCTTTAAGAAATGCATAATTTACCTTAGGATAATTTACAGCTCTCTAAATGATTAAAATAAGTTATGAAGGTCTTTCAAAGTTTATGGAAAAGTTATTTTATTTAGGTATATGTCTATACATAATTTTCTTCATAATACACAATTTTCATGAAATTAAAAAATATTTTATTTTTATTGGAAAGTCAGATAAACAGAGAGGAAGATCCTCTGTCTGATGATTCGCTCCCCAAGTAATTGCAGAGGCTGGAGCTGAGCCAATCTGAGGTCAGGAGCCAAGAACTTCCTCCGGGTCTCCCACGCGAGTGCAGGGTCCCAACGTTTTGGGCCGTCCTCAACTGCTTCCCCAGGCTACAAGCAAGGAGCTGGATGGGAAGTGGAGCAACTGGGATACGAACCAGCATCCATATGGTATCCTGGTGTGTTTAAGGCGAGGACTTTAGCCGCGAGGCTACTGAGCCGGGCCTCAATTTTCATGAACTTGTTGAAAATTCTTTATACGTAGGACATAAGGCAATGTTATTATAATAAGGCACATAATATTTTAAAAATTGCACTGTAATAATTCACAAATTAAATCCATAAGCAAGATTTCCTAAATTGTTAGAGTAGAAGATAAAATGATAAAAGCTGAAAGATGGCAGAAAGAAGGCTGGGCGTGGACCAGCTTCCCACGGTGATGCAGATCTGGAGCCCAGGCAAAGGGGCTACGAGGAGGACTGGGCACAGTAAGCCTCAGTGCTGGACGCAGACCTCACAGACTCCTGGCCAACCCAGCACGGAGCCATACAGCCAGCAGCCCATCGGAGGGGTGCCACACTGCACCAAGCCACACGAGGCCCAGTCCTCACACTGTGCTCTGCCGGAGGGCTCCCAAGTGCAAGAAAAACCATAGCAAGTCAACGTTTTCCCAGAGAAAAATCTACCTTTTACCCTTGCATCCAAAGACAGCATAGAGAGATGGGTGGTAAGAAGATGAAGAAAATCAAAGAGAATCACCCAGCTTCGGTAGTCTCCTCTGAATGCAGACACCCGGAAAGCCAACACCACCTAAAGCAGGGTCACAGGCAGCCTGATCCACCTGCCAAGACTCAAGTCTACCGAGGCTGAGCAGAGCAGAAGGGAGAATAGGTTGTCTTATCTCTCCGTGTCAGAATCCAACTTTCTCATGAGACAAATCCTGAATGCGAAACTCCAGCGATAAGAAGGGAAAGGCTGAAGCTGAGTGAAGGGCTTGCTTTTCTGGCTGGGTGATGAGACAACCAGAAATGCCTGCAGCACTCATGCGACACCTCGACAGCCTGACTTTCCCCAATGTGTCTTTGCAGAACCTTAAAAATGTATTCCTTTTTATCTACTTGAAAAGCAGATCAACACAGACATCTTCCAGCCTCTGGTTCATTCAGCAAAGGTCCATGAAAGCCAGGACTGGCCCAGGCTGCAGCCAGGAGCCAGGAGCTCACTCCGGCTCTCCCCGCCAGGGGCATGGGCCCAGGGGCCTGGGCTGCCGCCACCTGGAGCTTCCTGGGGAGCATCAGCCAGAAGCTGGACTGAAGAAGAGCCGGCTCAGCTGGTTCCCTGGCACTCTGAGCCAAGACATGGGCATCCCCACCAGCAACTAAACCCAGTTATGGCACACACCCCAAAAGGGTGTTTTGTTGTTGTTGTTATTGTTTTAAAGATTTATTTATTTTTATTTGAAAGGCAGAGTTATAGAGAGAACTTACATCCGCTCGTTCACACTCCCAAATGGCTCCAGCAGCAGGAACTGGGCCAATCTGCAGCCAAGAGCTTTTTCTTGGTCTCCCACATGGACGTGGGGGCCCAAGGACCCACTGCTTTCCCAGTCCGCAAGCAGGGAGCTGGATGGGAAGTAGGGCAGAGGGATTCCAACCAGGCACGACAGGTGGAGGCTTAGCCTACCATTCCACAGTGCCAGCCCCTATCCTGCATGGAAGTTACAAGATTACTAAGAACCACACTACAACTTAAGAGAAACCACAACTGGAAGAACCTTTCCTTAGAGCCTGGGACAATGCTTGCAGGTGGCCCTCCAAATATCATTTAACTTCTCCAGCTTAAGGTGTGAGGAAGATGGGAAATGTAACCTATCAGGATCATAACTGGTAACTCACAGACAATAGATTCGAGTCAGCATTAGACAATAGCAAAACTACAAAAGCATATGGGGGAATCAGGAGTAATCCTAACAACCTCTTAACAGGAGGTCATACGCATAGAGCAGGGGGGGACCCCAGAGTGGAGCAGGCGGACAGGAGGAGGCTTTTATCCCAATCCTGAAGACTCCCAGATCCTCACCAAGGAGCACCGAGGACTACATCCCTACTGCCAAGGAGACCACGGGGAAATGGAGTGCCTTCGAATCCCCATTTGGATCTACCACATGGGATGGAAGAAGCCCAAATCCTGCCTAGCAGGTTCCAAGGTCATCGGAACAACAACCAGGATCCCTGAGCAGTCCGCAGAAACAGAAGAACAGTAAACTTCCTTTGGGACTTAGGGAGAGGAGCTTTCTCTGGTCCTTGCCTGCTTCCAACTTTGGGCCCCCACCCCCCTCTCGTAATAACCATCAGGAGTGCTCCAGAAACCCCTCAAAACAAACAAACAAACAAACAAAACTAGAATAGACAGAGAACAACAAGAAAAGCTTAGAACCAGACAGGAAACGGTCAGCGGGGATGCACTTATACCTCACTGAGTGGGACACAAAGATTAGTTACTCCTAACTGGGGTATGGAAGATTTCTCTGCACACCCCTCCTAAACATGCTCACCTAAACTGTTGACATATATCCTGTTACAATTATAGAGTTAGACCACCCGAAAAACAGCCAGGTTCAGCGAAATCATGCTTCAATGCTATAAACTGCTAAAGACTAAAATTAAAATAGGCATAAGACAGCTGAATAGCAATCTAAGCCATTTTAAGGTGTATACAATACGGGTGAATGTAAACCAAAATTGAAATGTCTATGAAGAAGTCACAGGTTGTGGTTGAGAACCTGCATTTTCCTATTAACATATTGGTTAATCAATACCATGTCAATTAATGCCATAATGTCGTAAATGGTTGGAAATATTATGTTGGGACTTTTAATTGATTGGAATGATACTCTGCCGGCTCTACCTTTAGACCAGAGATGGTCTCACCAAGAAACCATTGAACTTACCAAGACAATAAGATGCTGGACTTTATGCTTGGTAAATACCTCCAATGAAAGAATGTCAACTGAATTTGAACTATGGAAACGCAACAAGGTGGAGCAATCCACCGTGGGGGGAGGGTTTGGGGAGGCGCGGGGGGAATCCCAGTGCATTAAAAAATGTATCATATAATGCAATGTAATTAGTTTAAAAAAAAAAAGGAAATGCAATAAAAATATATGTTAAAAAAATAAACTAAATATTTTACGAAAAAGCAAAAAAAAAAAAAAAAAAAAAACTTTTCTAGCTCACTTGAGAAAATTCCTGTATTCCATCTTCACTAATACACCGCTGTTTGAATCCCCCCATTCACCCACAGTTAAGTAAGTCTTGTATTGCCACATCAAAAATTAACTTTTTTTTAAAAAAGGTCAAACACATGTGAATCCATTACCTACCAAGTTAAAAATAACACTTAACCACATATACGCATCTTTTAAATTGAATCTCACTCCCCAGAGGTAATTACTACCCTATAATTAAGACATTCCTACTCTGATGTTTTTTCATAGTTTTACTGCCTATAAACATACAGCATACAAACGTTCAGATCCCAACAGCCCATGCACCTAAAAAACCCCAGTAATTCTCCTATTTCAAAAACCATATAAATGAACTAACATTTAAGACGTGTCTTTTAGGCTCGACATGGTAGCCTAGTGGCTAAAGCCCTTAGCTTGCATGTGCCGGAATCCCATCTGGATGCCAGTTTCTAGCCTGACAGCTCCATTTCCCCTTCACTTCTCCACTTGTGGCCTCAGGAAGCAGCAGAGGATGGCCCGAAGCCTGGGACCCTGCACCCGCACGTGTGAGAGCCAGAGGCAGCTCCTGATCAGCTCAGCTCTGGCCATTGTGGACATTTGGGGAGCGAACCAGCGGATGTAAAATCTTTCTCTCCATCTCTCCTTCTCTCTGTAAATCTGACTCCAATAAAAAGAAATAAATCTTAAAAGAAAAAAAAGAATCTCTCTAGCTCTCTCCTTCCCCACTGTCATTCTGCCTTCCAAATACATCAAATAATTTAAAAAAAAAAAAAGCCGTGTCTTGCTCTGGTATACTACTCTACATGTACACACGCTCCTTTTGGCCCCCGCCCTGCATTTCACGCCTGAATATGCCAAAACACACTCACCTAGCCTACTGTTGACATCTGAGGGGTTTTGGGTCTTGTCTGTGTTATTAAAAACAACAGTGCTACGGGCATTTTCCAGATATTTTCTGGCAGATGCCAGCATGCCGGCACACCAGCAGACCAGCTCTGGGGACCTGCATACATTCTTACAGGCCCATCGGCAGACCAGACTTGGGGACCTGCGCACTCCAGGGCATGGTCTGTGGACTGCTCAAAGAAGGGGTTAGGGGGACGTGTGGGAGGGGGAACTGCTGAAGGAGTACCTTACAGGTGAGGAATGATTTGTGGATGATTTCCACCAACCAGGACACCACACTTTCAGGTAAACCAGGGGACTGAGACTGGGCGGTTTGCAAGAGTAAAATGGAGGATCTTTCTGGGTCAGACCATGTATGTACCCATGAGGGAGACCTGAGCCCGGTCAGTTGGCACTGACCACTGCTCATCGGTGCACAAAAAAGCTAGGGTTGGGGAGGCTGCCTGGCAGGGTTAGATCACAGTACCCACTAATGAGTGTTGGGGCAGGGGGTAGGTCACATCAGGCTGAGCCATGACACCTACCAGCAGGCAGGAGATGCGGGTCTGGAGGCAGATTCTACAGGGGACTTATGGGCCCACCCTATGGACTGTAGTACCCCCTGGTTTGCCTGAGGGCTAAGGGTGCTGATGGTCTGAGCTAGGCATGATCATGGAATTCAACAAGACTCATGTGACCTGGGGTTGGGAACAGACTGGGCTGGTCCAGGCTGTAGTATCCACAGGTGCACCCCCTCCTCCCCAAGATACAGGAGGAGAAAAGGGAAGAGAAGGAAAATTGGAAGCGTTTGTCCCACCCGCTTTCCCCCATACCTCAACCCTTCCCACCCTAATCAGTGTTCTTCATTGGTATATTCCCTCGTCAACTACGTAAACATCAAAAATAAAACTAAACAAATGTGTTATGCTATAAATGTGCAAGGATTCCTCTGGTGGGTGTGTATGTGTATATACATATACAATATATATGTTCATATATGGAATACTAGAATATATACACATAACACTTCTCTAGTCAGTATCATGATTTTTTATATTGAATGCACAGTAAGTTGTAATTCCCCTAGCAGTTACTTTCCATCCACAATAACGCTTAACAGTTGTCATATTTAACATACTGTGATTGCATGATTGTAGTTCCTTTGGCTGCATCTGGTCAAAGCCAGGAACCAACGACCCCATTCAGCTCTCCCACATGGGGGCAGAGACTTGGGGGCCTGGCCCGTCACCTGCTGCTTCCCAGCTCTGTTAGCAGAAAGTGAGAACGCTGGATCAGAAGCAGAGTTGCAGGGGCTCGAATCATGAACTCCAATATGGCATGTGGGTGTCACCAAGTGGCAGCTGTAATGCCTGTTCCAGGTTTATTAATACCCCTCTCTCTTCATTCCTGAACCTAAGCTAGTCGTCGATCTTCTTGGAGTGTGTGTGTGTGTGTGTGTGTGTGTAAAGCAAAGAGATATTTTATACTGCTGATTTGCCCCCTAAAATGTCCAAAATAGCCAGGGCTGGCCTGGACAAAGCTGAAGCTAGAGCTAGGAACTCCGGTACAGGTAGCAGGAGGCTAGTTGCTGAACCCTCACGGCTGTCTCTAAGGGTCTGAACTAGCAGGGAGTTAGCATAAGGAGCTGGCTGCACATCAAACCCTGGTACTTCAGCAAGGGGTGTGAAACACCTTAACTGTTAGAATCACACACACACGTGCACACTTCAAAAAATATGTATACATAAGCCTTAGAATCAGTCTGGCAAATTTTAAAAATCAAACTAATAATAACAAATACTATCTATGGAGATTCTGATTGGAAATGGGTCGAGTATTTGCCTTAGATTTTGCTTTAGATTTTTGCATCCAACAATGATACTGGAGGCTAGAGTTATGGCATCACAGGCTAAGCTGTTGCCTGCAGCACTGGCATCCCACATGGCAGTCAGGTCAAGTACCAGTGGACCACTGCCAACCCAGCTCCCTGCTAATGCACCTGGGAAAAACAGTGGAAGACAACCGATCGCTGGGGTCCAAGCTGGAGAATCCGAGGAAGCTCCTGGTTCCTGGCTAACCCAGCCCTAACTGTGCAGCATCTGTGGAATAAACCCGTGGACAGAGGACCTCTCTGTCCTATCTCCCTCCGCAGGAAATACATTAACTCTTCAACAAACAAACAGCTGTGTAGTAGTTTACCTAAATATCAACTTTGACTAGATTTTGGTGTCAAGGCTAAGTTAGCCTCATAAAATGATTCTTTAATGACAAAGCTCTCCCTTTCCAAACATTTGTGTAAAATTAGCATTTCAACATTGTCCCTTTGGTAGAGACTGATTAAAACTCTCTTAGCTTTGGACACGACGAAATGATCCAAATTGCTTTAATTAAGTTGACAGAAATCCTTAATTGTTTAAAGGTTTGTTTATTTTGCTTGGAAAAGCAGATATACAGAGAGGAGGAGAGACAGAGGGAAGATCTTCGTCCGATGATTCCCTCCCCAAGCAGCCACAACGGCTGGAGTTGAGCCAATCCGAAGCCAGGAGCCAGGAGCCTCCTCCAGGTCTCCTACACAGGTGCAAGGTCCCAAAGCCTTGGGCCATCCTTGACTGTTTTCCCAGACTGCAAGCAAGGAGCTGGATGGGAAGTGGGCTGCCGGGATCAGAAATGGTGCCCATATGGGATCCTGGCGCGTTCAAGGCGAAGACCCTAGCCATTAGGCTACCACGCCAGGCCCGATTTCTGCCATTTTTAAGCTTTCAGTTTACCTTGTGCGTATTTGTATTTTCCTATTTGTTTAAGAAAAATGTTTATTCATCTTATCCATTCTTCTTTCTAATAAGAATTAAGACTCACACTTTCTCCACGAACTGCCTCAGCAGCGCTGTAAAGTGCTTGCAGGTAGTATTTTTGTTATTGTTCAGTTCCTACAATTATCCTAAATTTCCTTATGATTCTTGACCCATCAGTCACAGGAATGTTCTAAAGGGAAGACATCTGATCCATCAGAATAAATAACTAACATGACTTTCTCTGGCCACCCTGGCTGCACATCTTTGTACAAAGCACAAGACATTTGTAGGAGAAAGGAGCTAAAAGCTTTCTATCTTTATGTACAGAATTTTTAAATCCAAGAATACTTTTTTCATAGCACTTTTGGGAGACCTCTTGCCTTTCTTTTCTTCTTCTTCTTTTAAGATCTGTTCATTTTTATTGGAAAGGCAGATATACAGAGAGAAGGAGATAGAAAGATCTTCCGTCCAATGGTTCACTCCCCAAGTGTCTGTAACAGCCGGAGCTGAGCTGATCTGAAGCCAGGAGCCTGGAGTTTTTCTGCCCGGTCTCCCACGCAGGTGCAGAGTCCGAAGGCTCTGGGCCGTCCTCGACTGTCTTCCTAGCCCCCAAGCAGGGAGCTGGATGGGAAGCGGGGCCCATGTGACTCCAGGTGCATGCAAGGTGAAGATTCAGCCAACGAGCCATGGTGTCAGCCCAACCCTTGTATTTATACCTCAATTGTACTAGAATGCCTTCTTGGAGAAAAATATTCAAAAAACCAACTTCCAGGAAACAAATCAGCAGCAATTTTAAATCAGTATCTTTATTTAGCAGAGGAGTCAGAGTTCTTTCCTGCAAACAGCAAACAGTTGCAATTCTTTTTTAGCGCCCTTAACCCTGCAGTCCTCCAGGAGCCTGACTTGGCCATCTGCCACCGCATTCCCCAGCCCTCAGCAGGGAGCAGAATCAAGAGTGCAGCAAGCAGGACTACAACTGGCGCCTAACAGGATGCTGTGGATGTAGATGGAGGATCAGCCTGCTACGCCACTACAAGGGCCCCCAAGCAGCATTTCAACAGCTTCGCTCAACACTGCTCCTCTGACTAAAAAAGTTGAAGAAAACACTGAGAATAGGGTTCAATGGTTAACTCCAAACTCTGCAAGTGATGAGATCCCATGAGTGCCGATTCGTGTTGTGGCTACTCTTCCCATCCAGCTCCCTGCTTGTGGCCTGGGAAAGCAGTCCAGTTTGGCCCAAAGCCTTCGGACCCTGCACCCACATGGGAGACCCAGAGGAAGCTACGGGCTCCTGGCTTCGGTTCAGCTCAGCTCTGGTAGTTGTGGCCACTTGGGGAGTGAACCAACAGATAGATCTTTGTCTTTCCTTCTCTGCACAAATCTGATCTACCTTTCCAATAAAACTAAATTAACTTTTTTTTTCAAATCTTTTTATCTCCTTTTTCTGTGTAACTGTCTTTCAACAAAACTTTGGTCATCAAATCTTTAAAACAAATATGTTAAATCAAAGAACATAATATCTTAAGGCCATAACACTGATTTCAAAATCATTTTATGTTTGGTTTGCAACATTTACGGTTAAACTTTTTATTATGATGGAAGCAAGGGAAAAAGATTTCAGCTTAAGAATCTGCTGGTAGGGCCCGGCACGGTGGCCTAGCGGCTAAAGTCCTCGCCTTGAACACCCCGGGATCCCATATGGGCACTGGTTCTAATCCCAGCAGCTCCACTTCCCATCCAGCTCCCTGCTTGTGGCCTGGGAAAGCAGTCAAGGCCGGCCCAAAGATTTGGGACCCAGTACCCGCGTGGGAGACCCAGAAGAGGTTCCAGGTTCCCCTCTTTGGATCGGCGCAGCACTGGCCGTTGCGGCTCACTTGGGGGGTGAATCATTGGACAGAAGATCTTCCTCTCTGTCTCTCCTCTCTGTATATCTGACTTTGTAATAAAAATGAATAAATCTTTAAAAAAAAAAAGAATCTGCTGGCAAATATTAATAATGCCTTTTTTCCCAAAGAAAATCACAAATGATAGATTTGAAGAACACAGGCCCAAATTCAAGCCATCTTTGTCCTAAAGGAAAAAAACAAAACAATAAATGGATTAAATGATTCAGGACTTTCGAATATTTAAAATGAACATAACTACTTAAAATTGATATTAGTGTTATTTAACTTGCAGTGAGCTCTCATATATATTCAGCTGTCAAGAACAAGTTTTACATATTGACAATTGCCTTTTGGTCTCTGAAAACAGGATCCTATTATATTTTTCCTCATTAACAGCTGAATTCACAGCAGCTGTGAAGCTGAGAAATGCCAGCAACCAATTAGGCTGGCACAAACCTTGTCTAGCATGGAAAGTATAATTTGGTTGCAACTGTAGCTGACAAGAACCAAAATAAATCAGCCAAGAATACTAATAAAAGTTTATTACAAGTATTTAAAAGTCAGAATGTTTAGTATATAATAAACATGTGTATTCTGCTAAAAGGATACAGTAATGAACATCAAGAAAAGTGTGAAAAGGCAATTCTTTTCAGACCTCAGGTTTTTTTTTTTGCTTAAGATTTATCTATTAAATATTTTTATTGGAAAGTCACATTTACAGAGAAGGAGAGACAGAGAAAAAGATTTTCTGTCCACTGGTTCACTCCCCCAAGTGGCCATAATGGAATCTGAAGCCAGGAGCCTCTTCCGGGTCTCCCACACAGGTGCAGGGTCCGAAGGCTTTGGGCCAAACTGGACTGCTTTCTCAGGCCACAAGCAGGGAGCTGGATGGGAAGCGGGGCCGCCGGGGTTAGAACCAGCACCCATATGGGATCCTGGTGGATGCAAGGGAAGAACTTAGCCAGTAGGGTGTTGTACTGGGCCCCAGTAGTTTACTTGAAAAAGGAGCAGTTAGCCCTGATGTACCTAGGATTATAAACTCAAATGTATTTTTCTTCTTCTAATTACTTTAATCATATGGTGGAGGTATACAAGAGCAGACACAAGACAAGTTAATAAGATTAATACTCACTTTTATCAGTTTCTTCCAGAGATGCTATGAAACTTACTCTTCTCAGACTTTTAACTTAAGGCCTTAATCAAAATTTCAAAGCCTAAATATGTAAGACTGCAACACAATTTAACTGATTTGTAAAAGTTGAACTTGAACTACAAAACTGTTACAATGGTAACAAAAAACTGAATTATTAGAATCTACAGGTCCTGTTTAAAGTATCAGAATTTTTTTTTTAAAGATTTATTTTATTTTTATTACAAAGTCAGATGTACTGAGAGGAGGAGAGATAGAGAGGAAGTGGAGCTGCCTGGATTAGAACCAGCGGCCATATGGGATCAAGGCGAGGACCTTAGCCACCAGGCCACGTTGCCGAGCCCCAGAAATTTTTGATTATGCTCAAATTAATGGTTCATAATTAAAAATATAATACCCATATTGGTGCCACTTCACGTTCCACTTCCAATCCAGCTCACTGCTTATGAGCTGGGAAAGCAGGGGTTCATGCTCCAGTCTTTAGGCCCTGCACTCATATGGGAGACCCAGATTAAGCTCCTGGCTCAGCACAGCTTCATCTCAGGTCACTGCAGCCATTTGGGGAATGAGCTAGCAAATGGAAGATTTTCTCTTTTTCTTTCTGTAAATCTGTCTTGCTAACAAAAATAAATAAATTTTTTTAAAGTAGCTCTTTTTTCCATATCTCTCAGGGACTAACAATGAAACCAAGCATAAATACTCATTCTCAGAAGAGAACTTTTATAACCATACTTTCAGACCAAGTGTTTGGATAACAATGTCTCCAGCAGATCTGCAGAGAGGAGGAGAGACAGAGAGGGATCTTCCATCGGCTGGTTTACTCCATAAACAGCTGCAGTGCTTGGACCTACGCTGACCCAAAGCTAGGAGCCGGAAGCTTCCCCTGGGTCTCTCACAACGGTGCTGGGGCCAAGGACCTGAGCTACTCCGTTGCTTTCCTGGCCTCTTGGATTGGATGGAGAGCTGGTGGGACACACACCAGTGTCCATTTTGGATGCAGGCACCACAGAAGAAGGCTTAGCTCACTACACCAAGGTGCTGGCTCCTATCTTAAACATTTTTAAAATTTCCTCTTAAGTAACTAAATATTGTATAAAGTATTTACCATAATTAGCTAGATATTTATAGTTACAGATTACGAATTTTTAAAATTTCCAAACAGTCATAACAAAACATGTTATGCTAATTATCCTTTGTTGCCTAAAGAGGTCTAAAAGATGCTTCATCAGGAACATGAATATAACTCACATATTAAATAAGTTAATACAATGATTTAATATTGTTAACACTAAAGTACAGGAAACTAAGACTGCCAAATACTGCTTTAAAATACACTACACATACAAGGATACTAAAAAACAAACAAACAAACAAACAAAAAACCTCAGAAAATCGGAGATACTATTACCAAGCAGAAATATGCTTAGTTAGATTACTTCTTGGTTTTAATGTTACTATAATCTCTCTTATAGTACATGTCAATCTGTTCTTAGCGTCACACACTAATAAATGAGAAGAGCCTAGCAATCTGGTGATTTGTCAGAAACCATACAAGCAGACCAGTAGTAGATCCAGCAAAGTCAAACTCTCCAATTCTGTGATCCAGGTTTTGTTAGCTAACCTAAGCAGTGATGAAAAGAATTCTTAATGAAGACCATGCAAGCACTCCGCCTTCTCCAAGGGCTTTGAGGGAACAAGGCACCAGTACAGAGGGACACAAACACGGTCTCAGCTGACACAGGGAACAGAGCTGCTGCTGTTCAGTAAGTCCACGGGGAGTGGGACTTGGCCAAACATAGCGACCTTGCTGGTGCGGCTTATCACAGTTAAGACGTTACTGTTTGAAACTAAATTAAAAAGCTCAGGCATTCCCTTCATAGACTTTCAGTACAAAATTGAAATTTTGACAGCACAGAAAAAAAGGAATATTGCGGCTAAGATTTTCAGGAATACAACTTAAAAATGGGTTAAACTTTACTAATGCTGTATACAGACTAAACATTTTCAAATTCTTACCTCATCTGTTCATGTTTTGAAACTGGGTGTGTAAATGTAATATTGCTTGGTTTCGTTCGAACAGCTGAGAAACTTTAAGGGGGTGTGTGTGTGTGTGTGTGTTCTGGATGACTGAACTGTACTGCATAGCAACAATCTGGGTAAAATTATCATCTGCAAGGGCTCACTGTGTAACCTCAGAAAGGTTCTAACTTTGCATATAAGGCAACAACAGAAATGTCACTAGGAGCCTGTCTTTTTTACAAAATCTTAAATCACTGCCTCGCGCAATGGCTCAATTGGCTAATCCTCCCCTTGTAAACTCCAGAATCCCACATAGGCATGGGTTCACATCCCTGCTGTTCTACTTCCCATCCAGCTCCCTGCTTGTGGACTGGTAAAGCAGTAGAGAATGGCCCAAAGCCTTGGGACCCTGCACCTGTATGGGAAACTCCTGGCTTCAGACTGGCTCAACTCTGGCCACTGTGGCCTTTTGGGGGATTAACCAACAGATGGAAGACCTTTCTCTGTCTCTCCACCTCTTAATATATCAGACTTTTCAAAAATGAATAAATACAATAAATAAATAAAGCTGGAAAGAAAGAAACAAAGAAAGAAAGAAGAGAGAGAGAGAGAGAGAGAAAGAAAGAAAGAAAGAAGAAAGAAGAGAAAGAAAGAAGAGAAAGAAAGAAAGAAAGAAAGAAAGAAAGAAAGAAAGAAAGAAAGAAAGAAAGAAAGAAGAGAAAATAAAAGAATGTCATAAATGACTGTCGGTTCTCAGTATAATTTTGCACACTGAGAATGACAGATTTAAAATCTCACCAAGGGAGCAGGTCTAGTTCAAGTCCTGCTTACTCCTAGCTTCCAATCCACCTTCCTACTAACATATCCAGCAGCCAGCAGATAAATGCTCCAGTATTCGGGGTCCCTGAGACCCCCATAGGAACAAGTATGAGTTCCTGTTACTGGCATTCAGGAGGCGACCTAACAGATGGAGGGTAACTGTTTCACAGACAAAAAATCAATCTTATTAAGCCACAACAACAAAACACAACTGCCTGAAGCCACTTGTAAAGAGAATATCAAAACAGAAATTCTAAAATCACAATATTATAAATTGTTAATCTAGCTAAAATTATTTCACATACAGACACCAAGGAAATAAGTTGTCAACAAAGGAAATCAAGAAGTTGCCAGGAAAAAAACAGAAACAAAAACAGGAAGGCGAGCCAATGGAAAAACTGTCCAATGCTATCAAGTCAAAGGAAAGCAATGTCTACAAGCGAGGCCAGGATCGAGAGGGTTAAGACGGAAGAACTATCCGCACTTCAATATGTTAATGAGAGTACTTCAACAGAGAAAACATTGAAAATACAGCACAGACCTACTCTAGCGATGACTTTTAGCAGATCTAGTTAGAACAAAAGAGGAAACGGAAAGGAAGCACCCCATCAAAGTAAAGAAGGCAGAGACAGAAACACAGCTAAGGATGCTGGGAGACGTGGAGCCCGTCTCCAACTGTTTCTCTCTCACAGGTGTAACGGCAAGCAAGATCATCTATACAGTATAGGTAGATCAGACGCGAAATTTCTCAGGAAAGAATGAGAAAAGCTGGTAATCTCTATAAAGTCTCTATGTTGAAAAACTTGGTTTATGCTTGGTAAATGTTTCCATTAACCAATACATAGAACACAGGAAATACAGAAAGACAGGAATAAAACCAACAGACTTTATTTTTGATGAAAATACATGTGATAATGTTTAGAAAGCAGATCTGAAATTCAAGAGAAAAGTTAGGTTGACAGAAGCATTTAAAAAAACACTTATTAACTTGGAAAAGGAACAGAGAATGGTCTGCCATTCTTTAGTTTACTCCTGTAATAGCTGCAATAACCAAGAATGGGCCAGGGCAAGGCCAGAAGCCAGGAACCCCACCCTGGTCTCCAACACAGGTAACAGGGGCCCAAATCTCAGGCCATCTTCCACTGCTTTCCCAGGTACATCAGCAAGGCACCGGAGCAGGAGCTCAGCAGCTGGCATGCTGACTGGCATGCTGGCATCAACTTAATCTGCAGCAACACAATACCAATGCCCCAGAGGTGTTTTTTGAGAACAGTTTTTATATAAAAATTTTTAAAACTAAAGACTGCAATTTCTACAATATAATAAAATACCCCTATATTCAGCTTCACTAATGTTTAAAACATGGCCATCCTCCAGCTACTCCTACCACCAACACTGCTGGATTATCTGGAAGCAAACATCACATGTATCACATCAATTTACCCACATTCACTTTAGTGTATATATAGATAGATATTTCTTAAAAGAGTCAAATGTTATTTTTCCTCTTATCCCAGATGTTACACTACAACTGGTATGCCTTACAAAATTGAATCACATGCATATTTTTTCAAAGATTTAGTTCTTTACTTGAAAGAGTTATGGAGACATGCAGAGATCTTCCATCTGTTCACTCCCACAGGTATAATAATCTTTACCATAGTTGGAGTTTAAACTACACTTCCCATGCATCTTTAAAATTCAAAAACAAAATTACTTATTTGAAAGGCAGAGAGTCAGAGATGAAGGAGATCTTCCCTCCCCAGGTTCATTCCTCAAATACTTAGGACAAGGATGGTCCACGCCAGAGCCCCAGAACTGAATTCAGTTCAGGTTTCTCACATAGGTGACAGGGACCCAGGAACCTGAGTCATTAACTGCCACCTCCCAGGGTATGAACTGGCAAGAAGCTGAATAGGAAGTGAAATAGTCTGTCCTCACCCAGGCACCTGTGATATGCAATGTGGGTACTCCAAGTGGTGACCACAGCCCCTACTGCCACGAGTCTTTTGGGATTTATGTTATGCTTATTAGGATCTCTTTAAATCTTGATCCCTGACACTACACGGTATCATGTGGAATGATCAGGACACGAACCAGTGCCGATATGGGATCCTGGGGCATGCGAGGCAAGGGTTTAGCCATTGAGCCATGGCACTATCAATGAAAAGAAACTAAATAGTTGACTTTTCTTGTTGTTGTTGTTAAAAACTAAAATGCTTATTTTTCAGCAAATTTTACTAAAATATCATTTTCATCTTACAATCAGATTTAATGTATATTTTCCTTTTTTCTTTTGTATCTTATTTATCACTGAATTGAATGTTAATGTTTCCCATGGTATGTCTGGACCTCATATACGCTCTATAAATCAAGCATATCATCTCTTATGGTCAGAGAATTCAGAGAGACATTCCACGGCTGTAATGAGAACTGTAGAATCCAAACTAACAAACCTCAGGCACACACACAATAAAGGTCTGAGGAAACAGGCATTTTGGTAGATGAGCTAAATCTATTCCCTACAGAATCAACTGAAAAGACCTGCCAAATTTACAAATATTTAATTCACTTAACAGCAATTATATTTCCAGGATTTTATCCCACAGAAAGTTATATATGTAGCAAACGACAAAATTTAAACATTTTTCAACAACAGTGTTGACTGCATAGTAGCTACAGCTTAGGTACAAACGTAATTGAGACTACAAGACTAGTTAAATAAAAAGTGGACATGGGAGAGAATCAAACTACGATTCATGTACCCAAAGGTTCAGAGTGTGTCATTATTAGGTGAAAATAAAATTAAGCTGAATCTGTGGGTGCACTGAGCAGACCTTACCCACCAACAGACCTTAGATTTCCTCAACTCTGGTACAAATGAAATTGGCTCCCTCTCAGGGCTACGGATACCACTCAGGTTACACCCTCGAGCCCTTTCCCATCGGGTTCTCTAAGGCAACATCAAATGACCATCCCAGATTAAAGAGGCTGGTCAGAGTGTTCAGGGACACCAGCAAGCCATGCTCAGGCTTTACAGAAAAGGCAACAGAAATCAAGGAACTTTTTGAAGCTCTTGAACAGGTGATCAGGATTCAAATCTGTATGTTTAAATGGTTACTCTTAAACAGTGAACTAATCAAAGACCTGTAAGGAGCTGATTGCAACAATACTGATAAGACTCAACGCCAGCCTTTCCAAAGTCATATCACATGAAGACGCACGTGAACAGCTGACCTGGAGAGTACCTCTAGGGGCCAGTGTTTGGCAGAGCGGTGTAAGCTATCCCCTTCAACGCCAGCAGGTTGTTCTACTTCCAACCCAGATCCCTGCTAACAAGCCTGGGAACCCAGTGGAAGATGACCCAAGATCCTGAGCTTGTGGAGAGCCAGAAGAGCCCCCTGAGCTGCTGCCTGACCCAGCCCAGAGAGCAGGAAAGACAGAGAGGAAGATCTTCCATCTGATGTTTCACTCCCCAAGTGAGCCACAACAGGCCGGTGCGTGCCGATCCGATGCCGGGAACCAGGAACCTCTTCCGGGTCTCCAACGCGGGTGCAGGGAAAGCAGTTGAGGATGGCCCAATGCACTGGGACCCTGCACCCGCGTGGGAGACCTGGAAGAGGTTCCAGGTTCCCGGCTTTGGATCGGCGCGCATCGGCCGGTTGCGGCTCACTTGGGGAGTGAATCATCGGACGGAAGATCTTCCTCTCTGTCTCTCCTCCTCTGTGTATATCTGGCTGTAATAAAATGAATAATCTTAAAAAAAAAAAAAAACAGCTGGTGCTGTGACGATCCAGAGCCAGGAGCCAGGAACCTCTTCCAGGTCTCCCACACGGGTGCAGGGTCCCAGTGCTTTGGGCCGTCCTCGACTGCTTTCGCAGGCCACAAGCAGGGAGCTGGCTGGGAAGTGGAGCTGCCGGGATTACAACTAGCGCCTATATGGGATCCCGGGGCGTTCAAGGTGAGGACTGTAGCTGCGAGGCCACTGCCGGGCTTGATTCCTAAAACTCTTAAAATACCAATCCTATTTCAAGGTGGACTTGATTTGTAACCCTTAATGTTTTTATATCCTACCAAGAGGAAGGTACAGAGATTTCCATATTCCTCTTTCCTCCACTTACACACAGCCTCCAGCAGTAAACATTTTATACCATGTACACCTGTTACAACAGATGAACCTACATCACATTGTTACATCCAAAGTCCACAGTTTAGTTTATGGTTCACTCTTTATGCTGCACCCTCTAGGGTTTTGGCAACTGTATGACATGTATTTATAAATATCATGGAGAATAATCCAACTGCCCACAAATCCTCTGTGCTCTTTTTAATCCCTTGCATATTAATTTTTTTAAAAAGATGCATAACCGGGCCCGGTGCCGTGGCCTAGCGGCTAAAGTCCTCGCCTTGAACGCCCCGGGATCCCATATGGGCGCCGGTTCTAATCCCGGCAGCTCCACTTCCCATCCAGCTCCCTGCTTGTCGCCTGGGAAAGCAGTTGAGGATGGCCCAATGCATTGGGACCCTGCACCCAAGTGGGAGACCCGGAAGAGGTTCCTGGTTCCTGGCTTCTGGCTTCGGAGCAGCACTGGCCGTTGCGGCTCACTTGGGGAGTGAATCATTGGATGGAAGATCTTCCTCTCTGTCTCTCCTCCTCTTGGGATAAAGAGGAAACTCAAATGCCATCACAAAAAAATAGACCAAGACGGAGAGTAGAGAAGATTTAAGGATGAAGCAGCTGCATTTCAAGAATCAAAACACTCCATCCTTTACAGATGAAGCCATGTTCTTTAAGCATTCACTTCTCCCTCCCATCATCTTCCAGGCACTCTGAGAAGGTCTTGGCTCGGTCTTAAGGCGATAGCAGAGCAGCCAGTTACAGCCCAAGTAAATTCCTACTGCTTAGAAACATTTGTTGATAGTGTCCCAGATCTTCAATTTCCAGATACCAGTGGCAAAAGTGATAAGCTGGTCAGATTGGATACTACACCGTACACAGGCTCTCAGGTTCTCTATGCTGTGTTCATGAGTAGGATTAACTTGATTAAACGCAAATAAAAGAGATTTTATCACCTAGACTCAAAGACTCCTCAAATGTGAAGTCCATTCGTTTCAACTCATCCGTCCTTTATGTGACACAATTAACACATGACTGTATAACACCTCACAATGTTCTAAATCTCACCTGTTCTGGACTATTCCTCACCCTCCTAGATGGATGCAAACACACCCACATTTAGCTCTCGTTTTCAGGGCCACCACCCCTCTAGCCTAATCTATCACTAATCACTGGCTGACTCCTGTTACTGCTCTTAAGAGATTAAGTCCTACAGTAGTTTCCAAGTGTCCTTAATTCCATGATCCCTATCTTTGTTTCCAAGCCTATAACAAAGTGTCCCACGTTGTCCTTCGTTCCTCATTTGCTATCCTTCCATCTGTGGAAAGTTTTATTTTGCTTGAAAGGCAGTGTAGCATCTCTCTCTCTCTCTCTCTCTCACACACACACACTCTATCAGCTAGTTTATTCCCTAAATGCCTGCAATGGTCAGGGGTGGGTTAGACTAAAACCAACAGCCTGGAACTCAATCCAAGTCTCCCATGTGGACAGCAGAAACCCACCTCCTTGAAAGTTATCGGTTGCTGCCTCCCAGGGGACATATGGGCACCTAATACAGGATGCCCAAGTGACCACAGGCCTGGAATGCCTCCCTCCCCTCAGGCAATCAGCTGATCATCTTCTTCTCCCCTTTTAAACACCATTTTCCAGGAAGCCTTATCATATCAGAATGTTCTTTTAAAATAATGTAGCCCAACCTCAGATGAACAATGAAATCAACAGTGTGTGACACACACACAAAATGCTATAGCCTGGGTTCCACAACAGACCCAAACAAAACAAAACAAAACACCCAGAAACTCTAGGCAAAAGGCTCAGCAGTTTTTTTTTTTTCTAAAGCCTTCTAAGTGATTATGAGAGCCCAGTATGTAAGCCATTACACTAACCCTACCCAGTCTAGAATTAGAACTCCTGAAACTCCATTGATGCAATATGTCCTCTGACTGTACTATATCACACCCCTAAAATACACTCAGCCACCCAGTCTTGGCCAATGCCTCGACCGTAAACAAGTGAAGCAGCCTTGACCCCTCGTGGACACCCGGCAGCACAGTTTCTATGCTCTGAGCATCAGGTTCCTCTGCTGTAAACTGGGTACCTTACAGGCTCTCAGGGAAATCAAACAAGACACAACAGACACACATTTGGCAAATACACATTTTGGTTTCTAAAAGGTAAAGATGTTACATCCCTTCAGACCTTAGGACTACCCCTGGATAGACTTTCAACCAAAGACAGTTCAAGCGGCAATGTGAACAGACAGACCCTCTAGAGGAGGCTGACGAGAAAGCTGGCCATGTGCAGCACGGCCACCATTTGGGCTCCCCTTGGTATCTCACTTTCCTTTTTTACAAGTTTTTAAAGATTTTTTTTTTTTTTTGGAAAGTCAGATTTTACAAAGAGAAAAATAGGCAGAGAGAAAGATCTTCCATCCGCTGGTTCACTCTGGGGAGATAATAAAATAATAATGATAATTCTATTTCACTTAAGCTTGCATTTGATAAGATAATGACCATGAACTTGACTTTATTTAGTTGTCTATATTAACAGGAATGATGTATATGGCACAGCAACTATATATAATCAAGTACTTAAATATTTAATATGGCAAAGTTCTAGTGTCTACTTGCACATGCGTATCCCTTATCTGAAATGGTTGGAAGGAGAGGGGAATTTCCAGTCCTCTACTTCCCCTCCCAGATTTTAGAGTATCTGCATACACACAATGAGATAGCGGGGGGGGGGGGGGGATGATCCAAGTATACATACAAAAATCACCCATGTTTCCGAAATATCCTAGGAACGTAGTCTAAAGGTAATTTTACATACAGTATTCCTATCATATATGATTGACACTTATCCTTTAAAGCCAGGAATAAAATTTCCCTCTTGTGACACTGAGTCAGCATTCAAAAGTTTTAGATATTGGCTCATAGGGTTTCAGATTTTTAGATAAGGATTCAGTATAATGTAACATCATTTTGACCAAAGGTTGACATGTGACGGAAGGGCAATCTAAACAGTATCTGCCATACAACTGGACCAGCAAGGGCTAAAAACTATGTCTTACTTTTTAAACTGGCGTGAAGGTCTCGTGGCTAAATCCTCATCTTGAACATAGTGGGATCCTGTATTGGCACCAGTTCATATCTCAGATGTTCCACTTTCTATCCAGCTCACAGCCTGTGGCCTAGGAAAGCAGAGGAGGATGACCTAAAGCCTTGGGACTCATAGCCATGTGGGTGACCCAGAAGAAGCTCCTGGCTCCTGGCTTAGGATTCACTCAACTCCAGCAGGTACGGTTCTTTGGGGGAGTGAACGAGAGATGGAGCACCTTTCTGTCTCTCCGCTCTGTAAAACTGACATGCCTTTCCAAAAAAAATAAATAAATCTCTCTTTGAAAACCAGCAAACAAAACAAAAAAGTTATATCTGCTCTGAACCTAAAAATGATCTCAACAACGTCGTTTTAAAAAATTTGGGCCCGGCGGCGTGGCCTAGTGGCTAAAGTTCTCGCCTTGAACACGCCATGCCCCGGGGTCCCATATGGGCGCCGGCTCTAATCCCAGCACCTCCACTTCCCATCCAGCTCCCTGCTTGTGGCCTGGGAATGCAGTCGAGGACGGCCCAAAGATTTGGGACCCTGCACTTGTGTGGGAAACCTGGAAGAGGTTCCAGGTTCCCGGCTTCGGATCGGCACAGCACCAGCCATTGCACTCACTTGGGGAGTGAATCATCGGACGAATGATCTTCCTCTCTGTCTCTCCTCTCTGTATATCTGACTTTGTAATAAAAATAAATAAATCTTTAAAAACAATCGAGTGTCTGAATCTAAGCTACTTTGTAAGTAAGCACTGGAATGGGCACCGTAATACAGCATGTTATGCTGTCGTCTGCAACACCAGCACACGAGATGAATGCCGGTCCCAAGTCCTGGCTGCTGCACTTCTGCTCTAGCTCCCTGTGAACAAGCCCAGGAGCTTCTTTGCAGTCTCCCACAACGGTGCAGGGTCCCAAGGGTCTGGGCCATCCTTGACTGCTTTCCCAGGCCACAAGCAGGGAGCTGGACTGGAAGCGGGGCCGCAGGGACATGAACAGGAGCCCATACGGGATCCTGGTGCTTACAAGAGGAGGATCAGCCAATGGAGCCATCATGCCAGACCCCAGTTACATACCTGTAACTAAAAAACGACTGTATTGCCATGTGATTCATTTTTATTACCTAAACAATGATATATAAAGTTGAACTAGCAGAACAATAAAGTGACAAAGTATATAAGGCATTAGGCCATTTAAAAATATTTTCTAAAGACTGTCTTCCTTCCATGAGCTGCAAGGTTCCTGATGTTAGCTTGAAATCTTCAGCTTGCTCCACATTTCAGAGCTTCAATGAACACAACCTTTTCATCTACTTTAACTGAACAATATCTTCCTCCTACAGTCTGGTATTTTGAGACCCAAAAACGGTATCACTTTTTTTTACCAGAGACCATTCCAATAAGGGTCCATAACACTGCTCTTTCGTGCCTTTTCCAAGAGCAAGAAGTAATTTTCTGCATCTTGCTCAGGCTGTAGAAAGGTGAACGGAACCTAAATAACAGAATTCTTCCCTTACTCCCATACTTCTTGACTTTCATAGACAGATGGGATTTTACTAACTGGTAAAATTTCTACACAATCATTAATTACAATGTTTCAAAACCAAGAACCAGCCTGGCCCTGCATTACGTGGTGGGAGTAGCTGCCATGTGGCCCGAGTTCGGCCCTGAGCAGTTCGTTTGAGCAGGACTTGGGGGTGCAGACTTGTGGGGGACCTGGGGGATGTTGATGGCCAGGGCGTAAGGAGACTGGGGGCCTGGAGTCCATGCAGGCGGAGTGAGTCTGGGGACTTTCCTCACAGGCGTGGTCCATGGATTGATTAGGAAAGGAGGTAAGGAGACGTGTGGGAGAGAAGGCCACTGAGGGAATGTGTTGCAGGTGAGGAATGACTTCTGAGGGACTTCCATAGACAAGGCCACTATATACTTGCAGGTAAGCAAGGGGGCTGAGACCAAACGGTATGGAGGGTGGAAGCCACAGGACTTCAATGGATTACAGAGATGTACCAGCCCACATGGGAGATCTCAGCTGGGCTAGCTAGCATGGATTACAGCCAACCACCACTCACCAGTGCATACTAAAGCTAGAGCAGAGGGCCTGCCTGGCAGGGCTAGATCACAGTACCCGCCAGTGAGAGTGGGAACAGGGCCATGACACTAACCAGCACGTGAGAGAATGAGGTCTGAGGACAGATTCTGTGGGGAATATGTGGGCCCACTCCCACGAACTGCAATTTCTGCTGGTTTGCTTAAGAGCTGGCGGTGGCGACAGGCTGAGATAGGGATGACCAGGGAACCCCCCTACCACACACACACTCATGGGTTGGGAATAGGCCAGCCAAGTCCAGGCTGCCATATCCACAGGTGAATCCAAGGGTGTGGGGTGGGCTGGGTCACAATATCCACCAGCTCGGAGGAGGCAAACTATGTCGGTAAGGGCCTATTACCCACTGGCACATATGAGGTCTGGGTCTGAGAGTGGACCTGATGGGGGAATCTGGGAAACTCCCCTGGTGCGCTAAAGCTCCCAATGGTGAGCATGTGATTCAGGCCTCAGTGTTGGTCAGGCGAGGCAAGGTAGCTCACCCATTGGCAAGTGTGTGGGCTGGTTTTGGAGAGGGGCAGGCCAGTCAGGACCAAACTGACCTTAACTCTCTGAAACGTTCAGAGGCCAAGCTGGAATGCGGGTCATACTGGGCTAGGCTATCACACTTACCATTCTGCATGAGCCAGGGACGGGAGAAGGCTGGTCAGGGCTGAGCTGCAGCACCCACCAATAACAGCTGGGACTGGGGCAGGCTGGGATAAGTCGGGCTGCAGCATTAGACGGCCAAAGTCAAGATGGGTAATGGACTATGCCGAGCTGGGTCAGAATGACCACCGGCACATGCACAATCTGGGGCTGGGAATAGGTTTCTTTGGAGATCTAAGGGGACATCCCGACTGGGTTGCGATTCCCAGTGGTGAGTGCAACAGCCAGAATGGGGGTGGCGTTCTGGGCTGGACACAAATGCAGTATTCCTAGGCGTGGGAGTGGGCTGGATCTAGGGTGCGCTGGACTGGGCTAGACTCCAGTGCCCACTGGTGCTTGTGAGAGTCAGGGTGGGTGTAGGAAGGGCTGGGCTAGGTCTTGACATTAGCTGAACCACATGAGAACTATATCTGGGTGTGGATAAAGTGTGGCTGGGCAGCAAACCCCAGCTAGCCTGCACCTACTCTGGTTTATGTTTACATCAGTGGCTCTCCCCCAATCCAGCTCACATAGAGGCCAACAGGTGCTGTAGCCCTGCCTAGCCTGATCTGCCATTGGTTCCAGTTCTCACACTCAACAGCAGAAGCAGTGAACTCGGCTGCTGGGTTTCTGTGGCGATTCCCCCAACTGAACCACTGGACTAAGAACTCCAACCATGGGGAGAATTGAAGGATCTGTGGTCTGACTGTGGAGCGCATGTGTCAGTACTGAGCCTCCTCAGTGGCTAAGATGGAGCAGTGGACAACATTCCCATACACACATGAAGGATATGGCAGTCCATTGGGGCCTGCAGAGGACATATGGTATCATAGCAGAGGAAGGAGAGCAGAACAAATTGCTCAACTGCCCCAGCCAAGCATTGACAGTAAACATCTAGGCGAATGGAGACTCTGGGTGGACTGTGTCAGTCAACTGCCCCAGCCAAGCACTGACACTAAATATCGGTAAGTGGAGACTCTGGGTGGACTGTGGCAGCAGAGACACTTGGAATACCTCATATTTGAACTGGCAAGATGGACAGCATTTCAGAACTATCAAAATCACTCGAATGAAACCCTCGGAGCAGACCCCACACTGGGGACCCTGGGATGGCATCGGGTGGCTGTTCGCCATCCCCAGGCACTGAAATGGCATTTGGGACACTGGATGTGGTTTCTCTCCTAATTTCCCCCAGATATAAGAGGAAGAGGGGGAAGATCTGGAACAGTGATCTCACCCACACTCCCCTAGTCCTCAACCCTTCCCACCCTGGTAAACTATGTAAACATCATCAAAAATAAAAAATGAAATTCAAACACAAACCAAAAAAAAAACCGGGGCCATGATTGTAGAGTAGCAGGGTTAAGCCACTGCCTGCAATGCCAATATCTTATGCAGACGACCCTTCAAGATACAGGCTGCGGGCCCGGCGGCGTGGTCTAGCGGCTAAAGTCCTCGCCTTGAAAGCCCCGGGATCCCATATGGGCGCCGGTTCTAATCCCGGCAGCTCCACTTCCCATCCAGCTCCCTGCTTATGGCCTGGGAAAGCAGTTGAGGACGGCCCAATGCATTGGGACCCTGCACCCGCGTGGGAGACCCGGAAGAGGTTCCAGGTTCCCGGCATCGGATCGGCGCGCACCAGCCTGTTGCGGCTCACTTGGGGAGTGAATCATCGGACGGAAGATCTTCCTCTCTGTCTCTCCTCCTCTCTGTATATCTGGCTGTAATAAAATGAATAAATCTTTAAAAAAAAAAAAAAAAAAAGATACAGGCTGCGCCACTTCTAACTCAGCTTCCTCTAACATGCCTGGAAAAGTGGTGGAGGATGGTCCAAGTATTTGGACCCCTGAAGCCACATAGGAGACCCAGATGAAGTTTCTGGCTTTGGCCTTGTGATGAGGTGCAGCCAGTTAATACCCACTTGCCAGGTTAATTGACAGCATGGAAAGTGCAGAAAACGGGGGTTCTCCCACCCTTCCTATCTCCTCTCGCACCATTCAAGTTTGAGTGTGTGAAACCAGCTCCAGAGGTTCCTCTCTTCCGCCTCCCCATCATTCAGATTGACTGACAGCATGGAAACATTTCCAGAGGCTCCTCCTGCCTGGTCCCTCTGGCACGACTTTAGATTAATTAACTACAGGAAAACTTTGGGCTCCAACAGCTCCCTTCCTGCCTCCTGCCACTTACTTAATTGAATGCGGAAACTGTCCACATTGGTCTAAGTCCGACTGGAGAGTGGCAGCTTAAAAACCCCTGGCTTGGCCCTGCTTCCCATCCAGATCCCTGCTTGTAGGTTGGAAAGATAATCGAGGACAGCTGAAGGCCTTGGAACCCTGCACCTGTGTACCTGTGTGGGGGACCCCAGGGAAGCTCTTAGCTCCTAGCTTCAGATCCGCTCAGTTGCAGCAGTTGTAGCCTCTTGGGGAGTGAATCAGCAGTTGGAAGAGCTTCCTCTCTGTCTCTCCTCCTCTCTATATATCTGACTTTCCCATAAAAATTTAAAAAAATCTTAAAAAAAAAAAAAAAAAAGCTGATTCCACTAAGGCCTGCTCAGTGGCTCTGGGAATCTAACAGGAGCTGCTGCCAACAAGCTTGGCCAATAAAGACTCCTCCTAACATCCCACATTTGTGTCCAGTATGATCTTTTTTGTACTCTACAACAGTCTGACTTATCCCTTGTCATTGTGGGTTTTGGGGAGTCAGCAAATGGAAGATCCCTCCCTCTAATAATTAAATAAATCTTAAAACAAACAAACAAACAAAAACCAGTAATGAAGACTCACTCTATATGCAAGGGCCAGCACCATGGCATAGAGGGGAAAGGCTCTGCCTTTGGTATGAGCATACCATATGGGTACTGGTTTAAAGTCTCAGTTGCCTCACTTCTGATCCAACTCCCTACAATATGTGTCTGGGAAAGCAGCATAAATGGTACAAATCCTTGAGTCCCTGTACTCTTGTGGGAGTTCTAGAAGAAGCTCTTGGCTTTAACCCAGCCCAGCTCTGGTCATTGTGGTCCTTTGGTAATTTAAGAATCTACTAGCTGGGCCCGGCACAATAGTGGCTGAAGTCCTGGCCTTGTGTGAGCTGGGATTCCATATGGGCGCTGATTCGTTTCCTGGCTGCTCCACTTCCCTTCCAGCTGCCTGCTTGTAGCATGGGAAAGCAGTCAAGGACTGCCCAAAGCCTTGGGACCCTGTGCCTGTGTAGGAGACCTGGAAGAAGCTCCTGGCTCCTGGCTCCTGGCTTCGGATTGGCACACTAGTTGTTGTAGGCATTTGGGGAGTGAACCAGCGGATGAAAGAGCTTTCTGTCTTTCCTCTCTGTAGATCTGATTTTCCAATAAAATCTTAAAAAAAAAAAAAAGAATTTACTAGCCAAAATATTTTAATTCTGCAATACCTTAGCTTTGGCTGAAGTGGGATGTGGGGAGCTGGACACTGTTCCTTTGCATTCCCTACACGCCCCTTGTCCCCAGTGCAGCTGGAAAACATAACAGAAGCGCCATGGACCCAAGTGTTAACTTAAGGAAATATGCTGCCTCATCAGTGATACAGAGTGACTTAGGGATTTGGAGGCTAACAGGCCATCTGGTTTAGTCATCACTGAAGATTTATCAGGGTGTTTTGTGTTTTCCAGCAGTGTCTTGAAAGACAGGATAAGCTCATTTTGGCTCACCTGTTCACCCTCAGAATCTGTTTTATTAATATATGAGCATTACTGATGGGAAAAGCGTGGCATGAAACAGACACAAGGATCACTGCCAAGGAGCAAAAACATCAAGTAACAGATAAGTAGCGATCCTTTTCACTCCTGTGATTTTCACTGCCTCAAACATTACATCAGTGTTCATCCAACTAGGAAGCTTATTTCTGCAACAAAAACCACTAGTGTTTTATCTAACATAGGTCTGTTACGGGAGTGGGAGGAAGCGAAACAGCTTTTTGAAAGTAAAGACCAAAGGAAAGTCTCCTAAATTTTAATTTTTACTGTGAAACACCCTCGTCTTAACTAATGATCATTTCCTTCTTTGTAAGTCCTCCACATACTATTTGCCTTCCATCAACTCCATCCGGCATCCAAGATATACTTCTAAACCTGTATGTTAGGATGATACTCAATACAGTGATGTCCATTTCTTATGGGAAAATACTTTCAAAATGTGTGTTTTCCCCCCAAAATGTGGTTTTAAGTATCACTTATATATGAACATAAAACTGGGCCCAGCACAATGGCTCAACTGGATAATCCTCCCTTGCAAACACTGGATCCCATATGGGCGCCTGTTCATGTCCCAACGGCTCCACTTCCCATCCTGCCTGTGGCCTGGGAAAGCAGCAGAGGATGGCCCACGGCCTTGGGACCCTGTACCTGCGTGGGAGACCCAGAAGAAGCTCCTGGCTCCAAATCAGCTCAACTCCCGCCATCGTGGCCACTTAGGGAGTGAACCAGCAGATGGAAGATCTTTCTCTGTCTCTCCTCTCTACAGATCTGCCTTTTCAACAAAAATAAATGTTTAAAAACTTAAATATATATACAAACTCTTGTATGTGAAGGCTGAAAGATTATTAGAAACCTATATCCTAGGGGCTGGCTCTGTGGCATAGTAGGCTAAACTTCTGCTTCAGTGCCCATATGGGTACCTGTTCATGTCCTGGATGCTCCATTTCTGATCTAGCTCCCTGTTTATGCCCCAAGAAAGCAGTGAAGGATGGCTTCCTTGGATCCCTGCACCCACGTGGGAGAGCAGGAAGAAGCTCCTGGCTCCTCCTGGCTTACAACTGGCTCAGCTCAGGCTGCTGCATCCATTTTGGGAGTGAAACAGTGGATAGATTTTTCACTCTGTCTCTCCTTCTCTCTGTGTAACTCTGCCTTTCAAATAAAAATTTTTAAGAAATCTATATTCTAGAACCCTCCCCAAGAACCAAAAGTGCTTCATGTCCAGCAAAAATCAAAACAAAGATATCTCCTGAATGCTACACTAAACTTAAGGATGTAAAAATGTGTATCTTTTGTACCTACAATTCTAAAAATAGGCAAACCATTTGTTAGTAGAAAGAATTGGCCTAAAGATGAAATAAAGCTGAAGCGAAAAAATATGAAAGAACTCCAAATGCAAGTAAAAGAGAGCTCTCTTTTCCACTCGTGTCACTGTTAACTTCTACACCTCTAGACAGTATGACTTATTTCTTCACACATAGGGTACTGCTGCTCCAGTTCTTACCACAAGTGACCTCAAATAGAAAAGAATCATTAGCACAGTGGGGTCTCCCAGTAGGTCCAAGAGCCAATGTGGAAAGTCAGCAGAGCTTCATACAACTTGCTCAGACCTGGTCAAAACTGGGAGGGTGTGAATGTGGTTGGAATGTTACTACTGACCACGCTAAGAGCCATGAATAAAAGGAATAGGTATAAAAGGGATGGAGGTCAAGAAGGCCTCCGGATGCTAAACCCTACGCATCTCCTTTGGTGCTCAGACTGAAAGGGAGAAAAAAAAAAAAACTCCCTCTAAGCATTTTCTCATTTACAGCATAAATGATGTCCAAAGCTGGCAAGCTTATCTCACTCCACACCCCAAGTGAATGACATAAAACATTTTCCCCCAGAGGAAGCAACAAGAAAAATACATAAGCCTAAGGCTCTGAAAAATAATACAAGGGGAGGGAAAAATCCCAGCCAGGCTCGTGCCAGCACCTTGTCATACACTTTACTCAGCCACCTCTCTCTCCCCTGGGTGTGAAAATATCAACATCCGGCACCCACCCCCACCCAGAGGTCGCGCGCGCGGCGCCCTGACCGTGTCCATCTCAGAACCGTCACCTTGGAGCGGCTGACCAGCTATTTCTCCCCACCCCGATTCACGGCCGAGCGCAACATTCCCTCTATCCTTCTCCCAAGAAAGGAAAAAAAAAAAAAAAGGCAGCGAGCATGCACAACCGCGAAAAGCCTCAGAGGCCTGGCAACCACACGCCAGTGTAGACCCATCGGATCGGGTCAGAAAGGCCCTCGCCGGCGCTCGGTGGTCGGCTCCCTACACCCCCAAATCCCCGCTCCCCCACCCCATCATCACCCCTCCACACACACACACACAACCCCGCCAGGTCAAAGGAAGAAGCCAGGGCGCAGCGCGCGAGGCAGGCTCATCCTTCACGAAGCCGGCTCCCTCCCGGGCTCACGTCCCTGGGGAGGATGGAGATGTTGGGAGCAGCCAGGGGCGCCCGCCCGGAGCCCCCCCAGGGACGGCCGGGCAGCCCGCGACACCCCGGCCGGCCTCGCCCCACACCCGCCGCGCACCGCAGCGGTGCCCGGGCGGCCCCCACGCCGGCCTCGCCCGCCACACACGCCACACACAAAAGCGCCGCGGCCGCCGCCTTCCCGCCCCCACAGCCCCGCGGAGCAATCAATGAGGCGGCCGACGCCCGCGTCCCCAGGCTCGGTGCACACGCGAAGGCAGGGTCCGGGCCCACCGGGCCAGGCGAGCGGCTCACCATCGCTCCGTTTGATCTCCACGTAAATCCCGATCTGGATCTTGCCGAAGTTGGCCGTTGCCATCACCTCATCTGGAGCAGAGGCAGCGGGCCGAGGGAGGGGACCAGGAGGGCGGAAAAGGCGGGGAGGGGGCGGGGTAGGTGCGGGATGGGGAGCGGTTGCCCGCGGCCGCGCCGGCCCGGGCGACAGCGTGGACGGGAGGAGCGGGGGCGCCCCGCGACGAAGAGCTGCGGGCGGCCCGAGGCAGCCGGAGGCCCCGGGGCCTGCAGGTCGGCGGCAGGACGCGCGCGCGCGCGCCGGGGCGTCGGGGTGAAGCGAGGGCCGGGGCCGTCAGGGCGGCGCGGGGAGAGAGTGGGAGGGCCCGCGCCCGCCGGCCGGCAGCCGACGCTGAGGAGGCGGGGCGCCGCGCGCCTGCGCAGAGCGCGCCTCCGGCGTCCTGGCCGGCGGCCTCCTCCCCGCCGGGCCTCGCCGGCGGCCTCGAGGCGGCCCCGCCCAGCGCCGGGCACGGGCGGCGGGCACGGACGGTGACCTGCGGCGGGCGGCGGCTCGGCGGGTCCGGCCTCCCCGACGAGCCGGCGTCGCGTTTGATTTCGGCGCGCGGCCTGGAAGACGCGGGAAGCGGCGGTCCGCTGCCTTGTGGGCCCCTGGTGTCTCGGAATGGACGCTGTTGGAATGGATGAAGGACCGCCGCCGGGGCCTCGTTGCTTTCCACAGCTAGCGCCGGGTCGGCGGGCGGGGGGGGAGCGTGTGCCAGGACCTGCCGTTGACATCATGAGCCCCCCTCCTTGTCGTCTCTGACGGTGGTCCCAAGTCTCGCCTTTCAGAGGTGACTGGCCCAGTCAGTCCTCAGGACAGACACACCTGCACCACGTGTCCCATCCCTTGAGGGGGCGTCCACCCCTAAGTGGGAAGGAAGGTCCGCTTCTGTGTGGCCTGGTCTTAGGGCTCAGCATCCCTCCAGAAGGACGCCCTGCACTGGGGGAGGCCTTGGCTGCCCAGTGTTGCATGCATCCCGTGCTGTTTGTGCTGCGGGGGGTCAAGACCTGTTTGTTCCTGGCCTGGCTAGGCAACAGCTATGACTCAGGGACAGAGGGCAGCGATGAAGGGTTGACTAAGCAATGTGCCACTTGTGCAGTTACTTGACCAGTCGGACTACATCAGCGAGGTAGAGCAGGGATCTTGGAGACTGTTTATAATCGCCAAATAAAAACAACCCAAGCTTGTGACTTCTGGGCCTGAAGTCTTGGGTCATCGTATGGCGGCCACACACTTTTTTTTTCTCGTGCTGTATTTCAGTAAATAATAATAATAAGTCAATCATTGGTAGCTAAATTTCATCTATGAGTGTGTGTGTGTGTGTGTGTGTGCGCACGTGCCTGTGTGTGCCCTTAGGGGTTTGTCGGTGCCCTTAGACTTTTCAGCCTTACAAAAGTGCTCAAGTAGATCTAAGAAGTTGTTCAAACCGAAGTCAAGTAGAACCTAAAAAATAGTTAACTGCTCCATCTGCAGTGCCACTATTTTAGAAGGTATACTTGCGCAGGAACAGGCTGTAGAATCCATTCTAAAGAAGACAGAACGGATAGACAATGTCTAAAGCAAACTTCTGCTTTTCCATCCCAGAAATGACATCACGCTTCATGACTTCCGTTTCGGAACCAGGCTTGACAAAGTCAGCTTTCCGTTGGCTGTTTTCTTTTTGTTTCATTCTCAGATGTCCCTGTCATTGAGAGACAAGGCATGAGTTCTTTAAAGAAAGCGAAGAAATCCGCTGTGTGACTGCATTTTGGGTTGTTCCATGAAGTACTAGGTGTTGTGACAGTTGCTGACACATACTTTCACCTTGCTGGCTGTGCAAGAAATCCTAACCCTTAATCCACAAAAGGCATTTCAAAAACACGCACGTCATGCTGTTCCCAAAAATGTGTGAGACGTGGCACTTGTCAAACACGGAAGTCTTTCCTTTGCAAGTCTTACCCAAAAGGCTCCTGACTTTTGGTGCGCTCCAACATGTGTAGTTAGCAAGACTTGCATTATGGGTTTTGTATGCAGGTGGCTTTTTGAAGAGCAATTACAGCTGCGTGCAGCAAGGCAATGTTTCCATCAGTACCAGGATCGGAGTTTCTGACGCTGAGTTAGGAATGAACAAGAAATATTACCCTAACTCGCACTGCCATTATTAAATGCTGCAATAACAGATTACTGTGATAAAGGGCCAAAATTCTATTTTCTTTTTCTTTCTTCCTTTCTTTTTTTTAATTTGTTTATTTCTTGGAAAGGCAGATCCACAGAGAAGGAAAGACAGAAAAATCTTTCATCCACTGATTCACTCCCCAAATGCCTACAACAGCCAGAGCTGAGCCAATCTGAAACCAGGAGCCAGGATCCTCTTCCGGGTCTCCCACATGGGTTCAGGGTCCCAAGGCTTTGGGCCGTTCTCCACTGCCTCCACAGGCCTAAAGCAGGCAGCTGGATGGGAAGTGGAGCAGCTGGGACATGACCCGGGGTGTCCATGTGGAATCCCAGTGCTTGCCTGGGAAAGGATTTAGCCATTGATCCATCACACCAGGCCCCAAATTACATATTTTGATGAACTTTTTGAAGTAATCTCATATAACTTTGCTGAGAACTACATTAATAAATATCTTCTATAACCTTACTAGGAACTGCTTTTCTAGCTAAAGATTGTATAGCAGACATTGAGGCATTCGATCAATGAGTTATTTTTTTAAGCAGCCTGCATCTACAATTTCCTTTCTGTCAGTTATGGAAAATTTTTGTGACGATAGATGAAATCAAATATGAGTACTTTGATGTTTATAACAACTTAAAGTAACAACATCCTATAAAAATAGCCCAGTACTCTATTATAATCCTCAAATGATTAATTAAAATTTTATGTGATATAAAATTAAGCACACATTGGCAATTTGGCACTCAACCTTACAACCTCACATTAAGAGGATAAAAATAGCTTTACAGATCTGTTAGTATTCTTTCATCCAATGTGTATTCTTTAATCCACCCTACGCTTAACCAGCAAAAAAACCTCAGAGTGGTACATCAGGTAAAACCTCCACCTGTCGCAGTGGCATCCCATGTGGGCACCTGTTTGAGCTGGGCAGCTCCACCCCCGATCCAGCTCCAGGCTAATGTGCTTGAAAAAGCAACAGAAGGTGACTCTGGTATTTAGGTCCTGACCCATTGATTTAGACCTGAATGAAGCTTCTAGCATCGGACTGGCCCAGCCATAGCTGTTATAACCATTTGGGGAGTGAGCCAGCAGATGGAAGATTCCTTTGTGTCTCTTCACCTCTATTTTTTTTTCTAAGATTTTTTATTTTTCTTGAAAAGTCAGATTTACAGAGAAGACACAGAGAGAAACATCTTTCGTCCATTGGTTTACTCCTCAAGTGGTCACAATAGCTGGAGCTGAGCCAGTCAAGATCAAGGACGCTCCTCTGGGTCTCCCACTTGGGTGCAGGGTCCCAAGGCTTTGGGCCATCCTCCACTGCTTTCCCAGGCCACAAGCAGGGAGCTGGATGGGAAGCTGGGCTCCTAGGATTAGAACTGGTGCCCATATGGGATCCCAAAGCATGCAAGGTGAGAGTTTTAGCCACTAGGCCATTGCACCAGGCCCAATTCTGCCTTTCAAATAAATAAAATATAAATATAAAATCATCAAGAATAAAACTGCGTAAGAGAGACATAGAAATAATTTCATCAAGAAATGGGAAGATGTTAACCAAAGAGTACAGACTTTCTTATAAGATTACCAAGTTCTGGGGATCCACTATATGAGTGCTAACAAATACTTTAATTAATTTGATTGTGAAAATCATTATATAGTATATGCAAATATATCAAGTTATTACTGTGTATGCCTTTAACATATACAATCTTTACTTGTAAATCAAATATTTTTTTACAACTTTCAGAAAAAAGAAAACCACAAGCCATATATAGTGGATTACTCAACAGAAGAAAATCAGTAATATAAAGAAAAAATAATTTAAGTAGGTTTTTAAAGTGGAATCAAACAAATGCTTGGATATGCTCATTTTGGAGTCAAAACTATAAAGAAATATAAAGAAGGTTCTATTAGAAAAGTTAGGACCCAGTGCAGCAAGCCCTACTGGCTAACGTCCTCGCCTTGCACACACCAGGATCCTACATGAGTGCAGGTTTGTATTCTGACGGCCCTGCTTCCCATCCAGCTCTCTGCTTGTGGCCTGGGAAAGCAGCTGAGGATGGCCCAAAGCCTTGGGACCCTGCACCCACATACGAGACCCAGAAGAGGCTCCTGGCTCCTGGCTTCGGATTGGCTCAGCTTTGGCCATGCAGTCACTTGGGGAGTGAGTCAGCAAATGGAAGCTATTCCTTCCTCTCTGTCTCTTCCCCTCTCTGTATATTTGACTTTCCAATAAAAAAAATAAATCTTAAAAAAAATTTTAAACAATGAATTGATAATTTTGGAGAGGGAGAGAACTGGGTGGAGTAGAGGTACTTAGAGGGCAAAGTTCGTTCCAATTTTAGTATATATGCCGCCTAAGCGGGCACTGTGGCAAATTTCAACTTCTTGGTGTGAGGGAGGTTACAGGGAGTTACCTTGTAATATTTAATTACTGTTAGTGAAGCATTAATAATTATAGTTTCAATAATAAAATAGTACTGTAAAATTCTATATAACAATTATATAATTATATAAATTATTAACATTAATATTTGTTAAAGAAACATTAATATTTGTTTTTTTAATTTCCTGGTTTCCTATTTTAATTTATACTAAATAAAAGTTTGGTGTTTTTTTTTTTTTTTTTTTTTTGAGAGGAAGAATTACACAGAGAAGGAGAGAGAGAGATTTTTCATCCATTGGTTCACTCTCCAAATGGCTGCAGTGGCTGGGGCCGAGTTGATCTGAAGTCAAGGGCCAAGAACTCCTGCCAGGTTTCCCACATGTATGTAAGGACCATTTGAACCATTTTCTGCTGCCTTCCCATGGCATTGGTAGGGACCTGGATGGGAACCAGAGCAGCCAGAACGCATTTTGTAACACAAGTAGAGGCTTAGCATACTAGGCACTATATAAAGGAATTTAAAAGAAGTTACAGGCAAGCAAAAATAAATGCAGGACCCTGTGTGATGGTCTAGTGGCTAAATCCTTGCCTTGCAGCCACCTGGATCCCATGTGGGTGCTGGTTCATGTCCTGGCTGCTCCACTGTTCATCCAGCTCCCTGCTTGTGGCCAGGGGAGGCAGTCTAAGACAGCCAAAGGCCTTGGGACTCTATACCTGTGTGGGAGACCCAAAAGAGGCTCTTGGCTCCTGGCTTTGGATCAATCCAGCTCTGGCCATTATGGCCACTTGAGTAGTGAACCAGTGGATAGATAACTCTCTCTGTAGCTCCTTCTCTCTGTATGTCTGTCTTTCCAGTAAAATAAATAAATACATAAGTCTTAGTAAAACAAACAAAAAACCCACATGTAATGAATATTATAACCAACATGTGTACAATACGCTTTTTAAAAACAGCAATTAATTTGATGCTTAAACTTTAAAAAAAAAAGATTTATTTATTTTTATTGGAAAGACAGATATACAGAGAGGAGGAGAGACAGAGAGAAAGATCTTCCTTCCAGTGATTCACTCCCCAAATAACCTCAACGGCCAGAGCTGAGCCGATTCGAAGCCAGGAGCCAGGAGCTTCTTTCAGGTCTCCCATGTGGGTGCAGTGTCCCAAGGCTTTTGGCTGTCCTCCACTACTTTCCCAGGCTACAGGCAGGGAGCTGGATGGGAAAGAGCTCCGGGATTAGAACCGGTGCCCATATGGGATTCCATAATGTTCAAGGCTAGGACTTTAACCACTAGGCTACCACACTGGGTCTGAATTTTTTTAAAATATAGAATACATACACTCACATCAATGAAGTCAACAGAGAACTGAATGTACACTATTTTTACAATATTTAATTGTTGTAAAGCTTACTCTGTGCTACCCTCACTCCACTGATATTATTCTGGGTTGAGTGGAAGAAATTCGATGAAAAGAGACTTCAGCTGTGCCTTGGCAGGTGGGCGGTTGAGAAGAGGCAGAGAATAAAAGAGAAGGGCAAATCATTCCAGTCGCTGGAATGGATGAGTTCCATGAGGAAAGAGCAGGTAGGCCATCTCCAAAGGAGTTCACCCAGATGAAGAAGGCAGAGCGTCAGGTGCATATAGTCATCTAAAGGCACCTGCTGATTGTTTTTAAAAGGCATCAGTAGATATTTTAAACATATTTGATAGTTTTAACATACCCTCCAAAACGCATGTTACCATTCACTTTTTTTTCCCAAAACATTTTTTTCTTTATTTAAGCATAAAACAAATTTACAGCATGCAGGTTAACTTAAAAGTTATATGGTGGCGTGGCCTAGTGGCTAAAGTCCTCGCCTTGAAAGCCCCGGGATTCCGTATGGGCACCGGTTCTAATCCCGGCAGCTCCACTTCCCATCCAGCTCCCTGCTTGTGGCCTGGGAAAGCAGTGGAGGACGGCCCAATGCATTGGGACACTGCACCTGTGTGGGAGACCTGGAAGAGGTTCCTGGTTCCCGGCTTCGGATCGGCGCGTACCGGCCCGATGCGGCTCACTTGGGGAGTGAATCATCAGATGGAAGATCTTCCTCTCTGTCTCTCCTCCTCAGTGTATATCTGGCTGTAATAAAATGAATAAATCTTTAAAAAAAAAAAAAAGGTTATATGGCGTCTTCCCAAACCAGTATCTTTGAATGTATCTTTGAGCACTGAAAACAAACCAACATTTTCCACAGGCCGACCCAGATTCTGCTGTCATCTCGTGTCAGATTGAGAGTGGTGCACGGTAGTTAGTTTTCTTAAGTTAGGCAAATAATTTAATTGATCACCACGAATAAATACTACCTTTATTTCATTGAGTTTGTCTTCTGAACCATTTTACCATTCACTTGTAATAACATTAAGAGATGTGATGAGCAGTTCCACACACTGTTCGGGAGTGCATGGTTCGAGTCCTCGTTCTACCGCTATGAATCAAGCTTTCCGTTGTTCATTTTCGGAAGCAGCAGGTGCTGAGTCCCTGTCACTTCTGTGGAAGAGCTGGGTTGAGTTCTAAGTTCCTGGCTTGGGTCTGGTTCACTTGGGGCTACTGCAGGCACTGGGGGAGCGAGCGAACCAACAGATAAAAGATCTCTGTCCTTCAAATGGAATGAAAGGGAACAAATAAATCATTTAAAAATTTTTTGAAACTTTTGTTTTTACTCAAGGTTGGATCTCTGCAAGGTGATTATTAGACTGTGAGCTCTGCCCTCATAAATGGCTGAAGTCATCATCGTAGGAATGAGTTAGTTATGGTGAGGTAGGCCTTCCATAAAAAGGATGAGTTGGACCCTGTCTGCTTTCCCTCGCGTGCTCATGGGCCTACCTGCCCACGTGCCCTGGCTCCACATTATGACACACCCCAGCAGCCAAGAGTGCCATGCTGCTGGAATTCCGACCATCCTGAGCCTTGACAAATACATTTCTTTAATGATTACTCAAGCTCAGCTATGCTGTCAGAGCAACACAAAATTGTCCAAGACAGCACTTGTTGCAGAAGCTGGCAGGGGAGAGAAAGTAAAAAATAGAATGGAATTTAAATAGGAAGAGCGGGATCAAGAGTGGCTTTTTTGTTCCTCCAAGAGAAGAGAGCCCAAATATGTTTGCAAGCAGTGGAGAGGAATCCAGCGGAGAAGGGATATTTTAGAGAGAAGGTGTTTTTAATATACTTGTTTTAGAACTTGAAAGTAAGTAATAGTGTGCTTACACCAATTTAATCCGAGTGAAAATGTGAGAAAATTTCATAGAAATTGGAATCGTAGATTTGCAGAAAGGTTCAAGGCATGAAGTACATGATAAAGGAAAAGGAGTTTTGAGCCAACTCTACCCTCGTGAATTTCTCCCCTGGATTCCAGATCCACAACCTTTATGGAAATAATTTGGCATAGATGCAAAAACTGAAGAGCCGTACTCTAAGCTACAAGGTACAGACAAGTGTGTGTAACTTGGAGCAGAGGTGCAACTGGTTGCTTCTCTGCCCTTCCACAAAGGAGCAGGCAACTAGTGAGATGCTATCATTTTCAAGCTTAAACCTCAATCACTAGCATTTTTTCAAAGATTTTATTTATTTTTATTGGAAAGGTAGATGTACAGTGAGGAGGAGAGACAGAGAGGAAGATCTTCCGTCCAATGATTCACTCCCCAAGTGGCTGAAATGGCCAGAGCTGAGCCAATCCGAAACCAGGAGCCTCTTGAGGGTCTCCCACGTGGGTGCAGAGTCCCAAGGCTTTGGGCCATCCTCGACTGCTTTCCCAGGCCACAAGCAGGGAGCTGGATGAGAGGTGGGGCCACCGGGATTAGAACCACGAGACTCTGGCACGTGCAAGGCGAGGACTTTGGCTGCTAGCATTTTTAGAAAGTGATTTGAGAGAGTTAACAGAGAGAGAGAAAGAGAGATTGAGATTTTCCACCAAGCTGATTTACTTCCAGTGATGGCCACAACAGCCAGGTTGAAGCCAGGAGCTAGGAGTTTCATCCAGGTCTTGCAATGTGGGTCGCAGGTACCTAAACACTTGGCCATCTTCCGCTGCTTTCCCACCCTCTACCATGGAGCTGGATCAGAAGGGGAGATGCTAGGCAGATGCTCTGCTCTGATCTCAAAGCTCCTTTCTGTCTTTTAACAGTTGTCATTTTTGGGGGGGCCTGGTGAGATGGATTAGTGGCTAATGTCCTTGCCTTGTACCCGTTAGGATCCTCTTTGGGTGCTAGTTCATGTCTCGGCTGCTCTACTTCCTATCCAGCTCCCTGCTTGTGGTCTGGGAAAACAACAGAGGATAGCCCAAAGCCTTGGGACCCTGCACTTGTGCTGGAAACCCTGGGTCCTGGCTTTGGGATGGCTCTGTTCCAGCCATTGTGGTCACTTGGAGAGTGAACCAGCAGATGGAAGATCTTTCTCTCTGTAACTCTCTCTCTCTGTATGTCTGCCTTTTCAATAAAAAGAAAATAAATGTTTAAAAAAAAGGCATTTTTTCCCCAAAAGTTAGGATTGTTTTTTCTCAGCCCTTTCCTTCCTTTCTTCCCTTCCTTCCTTCCTCTCTTCCTTCCTTTCTTTCTTTTTAACACTTTTTTCTCTAAACATCAAAAAGCTCTAGCATACACAGATTATTACATATGTAATGAATGTTCATAAAAATGTTAATCCACAGAAAAGGATAAAGTAAAATGCAAGAGAAGGACTTCTTTGCCCTCTCCAGAAGTAGCCCCTGTTTGGCACCCCAGTAACCCAGTCACTCTCAAGCTCTGCACAGCATGAGATGTCTCTTGAGTTGACTGCTTTTCAGATTCTTGCATCCTGTAGCCAGACATGTGATCAGAAGATCTGATTGAAATCTAGGACTATGTATTTTTTTTCAAAGATTTTATTATTATTGGAAAGCCGAATATACAGAGAGGAAGATCTTCCATCTGATGATTCACTCCCCAAGTGAGCCGCATCGGGCCGGTGCGCGCGGATCCGAAGCCGGGAACCAGGAACCTCTTCCAGGTCTCCTACACAGGTGCAGTGTCCCAATGCATTGGGCCGTCCTCAACTGCTTTCCCAGGCCACAAGCAGGGAGCTGGATGGGAAGTGGAGCTGCCGGGACTAGAACCAGCGCCCATATGGGATCCCGGGGCGAGGACTTTAGCCACTAGGCCACGCCGCCGGGCCCTAGGACTATGTATTAAAAAAAAAAGAAGAAGAAGAAGGCTTACGGCCCATTGCAATGGCCTAGTGTCTAAATCCTCACATTTCAAGCTCTGGGATCCTGTACAGGTGCTGGTTCTAATCCCAGCTGCTCCACTTCTCATCCAGTTCCCTACTTGTAGCCTTGGAAAGCAGTAGCAGTTGGTCCTAAGCCTTGGAATCCTGTACCCACATGGGAGACCCAGAAGAAGCTCCTCCTGAATTCTGGCTTCAGATCAGTTCAGCTCTGGCAGTTTCGACCACTTGGGATGTAAATTGGTGGATGGAAGATCTTTCTGTCTTTTCTTCTTTCTGTAAATCTGACATTTCAATGAAATGATTAAATCTCTAAAATAAAAAAATTATTTATTTTAAGAAAGAGGTTTCGTTACATACTTGAAATAGTGACAGAGAGAGTGAGAGAGACACACAGAGAGAGGAAGATCTCTTTGTTAGATTGTTCTCTGGAGAGCCACAGCCTTGGGCACTCACCCAGACCGAAGCCAGCAACAAGAAGCCCGGGCCGGGAGCTTCCTCCAGGTCTCCCGCATGGGTGGCAGGGACTTAAGCACCTGAACCATCCTGTGCTGCTTTTCCTGGGCCCTCAGCAGGGAGCTCAGTTGGAAATAGAACAGCCTACACATGAAAGAGCCGAGTCAGTGCTCTTTGGGGATGCCAGCAGTTTTGTTGGCTACACCACAGCATCGAACCCAGGAAAATGTCTTATTAACATGTACTCCAGATGATTTTGACACACATGGTCAAGTGAAGGTGCTTCAGAAAGTGTTTTTTAAATACCATTAGGTATATATGTATATCTTCCCTGTATGGTCTCCATTCCCACTTCCCCAGCATGTTGTAATGCAGTCAGTATAGAACCATACTGTTCTGATTTTCCAGCCACTAGAATCATGAGCCAAATGAACCTCTTTTCCTTTACTAGGAACCCGGCCTCGGCTATTTTGCCATAGCAACACAAAGCCGACTGAACCCCTCTGTAAGCACATTCTTGGTCTTGATTGCTTAGTTGCGACTTACAGACCATGTACAAATCTTTTCTCAAGATTTGCCTCAAATCTTTAGTCTAAATTCGCAACCCATTTTAAGGAAAAAAAAAAAAAAATTGGAGGGTTTGTTTTACAATTTCCCAGGGCTAGCTTTTTGCCTGCTTGCCCTTGTACTCATCAGCTCCATATCCACGCCCTACTCCAGAGCAGCATAATGTAATTCCGCCCACATCCTGTCACCTATTCTAACACGCTCAGAACAAACAATACAATAATATATAATTAAACACTAATTGTGCGGTACAGACTTGAAGTTGAGAGTTGACAAAAGTCATTGAGAACTAGAACAACTGGGGAAGGCTTCCTGGTGCTGAAGGCTTTTAATGCTTTTATGTTTTGTTTACGAGTAGTGACGACATTCGATTTAAAAGGCCATGCTTGGATGTGGTCATTTTGATGCCAGCAAGGATAGCCCAGTATAATGTAAAGACTACCACTGCTTCTTCAACTAATGTAATGCAAGCGACCAATCATGGCCTGAGTTCCAACCCAAAGCTCGCTGCCAACAAGGTGGACTTCATTTTCTATTCCAGTTATTGTTGTGTCACTTGGTGTTCAAGTCAGTATGTGTTACAATCTAGAATTTTTTTTCTCAAAAAGGAGGAATCATGAGTGTGAGCAGATTTTGAAGAGTCATCGTTGATGACAAATGCACCTGTTGAAAGTAGCTGGAACAATCTTTAGATAGGATATAACTATGGTAAGCCTTAAAGGGCAGGCAGAGATGTTTACTGTTGATAGATCATCAGTAGGAAACTCATTTGAGAGCAGCCACAGCATGAGGTCATCAAACCACAGCATGACATGATGGAAGGAGCACCTGCTTGGAGGTGGGTTTGACCTGGTTTCCAGGACCAGTTTTACTGCTGCTGTCCATGTGTGTGGCCTTGGACTACTTCCTGGCTTTTCTGCATCTCAGCCTTCTCAACTATAGCATGCAGATATTACACACACTGTAAAGCTTTACTGATGATTAAATGAAATGAGATGAACAGGCATTGTGGTACAGATGGTAGGTTGAACTGCCTCCCATGTACGTATGTGTGCATCCCATGTCTGAGTGGCAGTAAGAGTCCAGGCTACTTCACGTAGATCCAGCTTCCTGTTCGTGCATCCTGTGTGACAGAAGATGATGGCCAAAGCATTTGAGCCCCTACTGTCCGTGTGGAAGACCAGGATGGAGTTCCAGCCTCCTGGTTTCAACCTGGCCAAGTCCCGTGGGTGGAAACTTTCTCTCTCTCTTCACGTCTCTCTCCCTCTCTACCTTTCGGGGAGATGAAAACACAGAAGAGCTATAATGTAGAAATGAGACCCCTGAAAAGCAGTTGTTACAATTCCTTGAGAAACATTCGTAAAGAAGTATTTTGCCAAGTAGATTTGAGATTTGATGGAGAAGAGTTTTATGTGAGGACAGTGAGAAGGGAGGAGCCATGTGAGAAATCCAAAGCGGAGATGATCAAATGGGAATCAGTGGCTGATAGGGAAAAGAGAAAGGACCAACAGGCTTATGAAATAACAAGAATGGAAGACAACGAGGCATAGAGGATTAAAAAAAAGTAGTATAAATCCTGTAATTTTTAACATTTGAGAAGAGTGTCATCAGATTTTGGTGACATTGCTTGGGAGGAAAGAACCTGGAAACATGGAAGTAAATAGTGTATAGATAGCAGATAATCTAGAGGAAGATGAAAAAGATACAATTGCAAATGGCAGGGTTTTGCAGTAAGATTTTATTCTGGTTTACTCAGATTAAGTACTGATAACATGAAAAACTTTCAAACACATTTAACACCTGTAAGTAGAAATTTCCTACCAGTAGCAAAAGGCAATTAAAGTATATCTTCACATGAAATTTATAGAACACAAAGCAAACCTCATATTATATAAAGCTATATGTATTTTATCCTGGTAGAAATTCCAAGAAGGTAGCCAACAATGTGGTACAGCAGGTTAAGATGTTCCCTGGGATACCAGTAACCCCTGTGAGCTCTGGTTCTGATCCGGTTCTCTGCTGATGTGCCTGGGAAATCAGTGATCACTGCTACTGTATCACCCACAGGAAAGTTCCAGATGGAGTTCCAGTTCTAGTCCTGGCTGCTTCACTTCCAATTCAGCTCCCTGCTGATGGCCTGGGAAAACAGCAGAGGATGACTAAGGCCTTGGCATCATGTACCCACACAGAAAATCCAGAAGCTCCTGTCTACCCAGCTTCCAACCAATCTACTTCTGGCTGTTGTGGTTATTTGGGGGAATAAGCCAGGGGATGAAAGATACCACTCTCTTTTGCTCTCCCTTTCTCTCTCTCTTTCAAGTAGGGGGTGGATGTTTGGCCTATCAATTAAGACATCAGTTAAGATTCTTGCATTGCATGTTGAAATATGTGGCTTCCTGTTGTAGTTCCAGCTTACTGCTAACACAGACCCTGGGAGGCAGCAGTTCAAGGATCTAACTGAAATCTTATCGCCTGCATAGGAGACCTGGACTGAGTTCTGGCATGAGACAGAAGATGACTGTTCTCTGGCTGTCCCCCCTTGCTCGCTTTCTGTCTGTAAAATAATGCATTTTTTTTTTTAATGGGGAAAGAAAAAAAGGAAAGAAAGCTCCAAGTCAGCAATTTTAAATTTAGTTGTATAGTAATTAGCAGCAAAGTAGTGTAGTGATTGCCTTTCCTGAAGTGTCTCTCTCTTCTTAGCTGGCTTAAAATTTCTCAGCCCTATGTAGTGTAGGACTGACCCTTCCTCCAACAACAGGTCTCGATGAGCTGAGTGTATTTCAGTGCCCTACCTTCCCCATCCCAATGACGGGTTTACAGGTGGAACCATCACCCACTCTAGGCCAACAGAGTGCCACAAGTCTCAATTCTCAGAGTCATTCTTGAGGTACTGGGGCTACACATTCTCATTTGTATTAGAAATTGGACCTGCAAGAAGAGTAGCTCCAAAGTTACTTTTAACTGTCTTGCAATCGCAAGGGTCTGTTTTGAAGGAGCAGAGCCGAGAACTCGGGCAAGAGAAACTGGGTGCTAGGGATCACTGTGGAGCTCGTAGGTGGAATGAAAACTCCCCTGAAGTCAGTTCTATCTCAACATTTTTTCTTCAGCATGGTCTACAAATTTACTGTAATGTTCCAACGAGGTTAAGCTGGATTTCCATCTTAACCCTACCACAAACTGCCCCCACAAAAATAAGTGCCGAGAGACTTGGGGATGCCATTATTGCCAATATCGTATGTCACACACAAAAAGGGGATTTTACATTAGGGTGTGAAATTGTCTATGCTTTGTCAGGATTTGTGGCAGAGTTTGAAATCATAGGGGTACAAGTTTCCATGAAATGTAGAAACTTTAGTAGGCTTTAAAATATCATTCTTGCTAGCAGATATAGGCCAGCTTCTAGACATATTTCCTGAAATTTGTCAAGCTTTGTTTTACTGTTTAAGTGAGCACTTGGAAAGAGGGTGCTAAAACTGCAACATAATTGCAGTGAACTTAAGTTTATTTTCTAACCTATTTATAAGAAGTACACGTGCTGTTCAGGTAAGAGGAAAAAGTAGAATTTTAGTTTTAGAAATAAACTCCCGGGCCTGGTGCAGTGGCCTAGTGGCTAAAGTCCTCATCTTGAGTGCCCCGGCATCCCATATAGGTGCCAGTTCTAATCCCGGCAGCCCCGCTTCCCATCCAACTCCCTGCTTGTGGCCTGGGAAAGCAGTAGAGGACGGCCCAAAGCCATGGGACCCTGCACTCGTGTGGGAGACCTGGAGGAAGTTCCTGGCTCCTGGCTTCAGATCGGTGCAGCACCGGCCGTTGCAGTCACTTGGGGAGTGAATCATCGGATGGAAGATCTTCCTCTCTGTCTCTCCTCTCTGTATATCTGACTTTGCAATAAAAACAAATAAATCTTTTTTAAAAAGATTGATTTTATTTTATTTGCAAGGAAGAATTACAGAGAGATGGAGAGACAAAGAGGTCATCAAACTGCTGGTTCATTCCTCAAATGGCAACAATAGTTGGAGCTGAGCTGATCTGAAACCAGGAGCCTCGAGCTTCTTCTGTGTTTCCCTTGTGGGTACTAGGGCCCAAGGATATAAGTTTCCCTCTCTCGCCTTCCCAAGCCGAGACAGGGAGCTGGATCGGAAGTGGAGCAGCCGGGACACGAACTGGTGTTCATATAGGTTGCCGACATCACAGCTGAAGGATTAGTGTGATACACCATGGTGTTTGTCTCTATTCTATTTTTTTTTTAAAGATTTTATTTTTTTATTACAAAGCCAGATATACAGAGAGGAGGAGAGACAGAGAGGAAGATCTTCTGTCCGATGATTAACTCCCCAAGTGACCAAAGCGGCCGGTGCTGCGCCAATCTGAAGCCGGGAACCAGGAACCTCCTCCCATGGGAACCAGGAACCTCTTCCAGGTCTCCCACGCAGGTGCAGGGTCCCAAAGCTTTAGGCCATCCTCGACTGCTTTCCCAGGCCACAAGCAGGGAGCTGGATGGGAAGTGGAGCTGCCAGGATCAGAAATGGTGCCCGTATGGGATCCCGCAGTGTGCAAGGCAAGGACTTTAGCTGCTAGACCATTGCACCAGGCCCCGTTCTATTTTTTTTTAAGACCTTTATTTGTAAATGTTAAATCAAAAAGAAGAACAACAAATGAGAGACAAAAAAAAAATCTGCCAAAATCTCACAGAGATCTTTGTTGCTATGGAGAGAATATGATTCCTTTTGAATCTTTCACAATGAGGGATTTAAAAAATCCTTTTACGTTGAAAAATAGTGGAAGCATATCCCAGGTGATGGAAACAAGAGATTTGAAGATCGCAAGTATTTCATAAATGTGTCGGAGAGTTATCTCAGGCGTGTCAGCCATGATCACTCGATTCAGTGTGGCCATGGGACAGTACTGGCCAATTAAATGTTAATAGCATTGATGCGTACGCTTTCAGGCTACCCACTGTCTCAGGCATTTTGTTTTTCCATTTCCTTAATCTGTCAGCTGAAGGAGATGACTTCTAGGAAAAGGTGGAGCCAAAGGCTGGAAAAAGCTTGGATTCCCGCAGGGTTGTGGCCAGCTGGGTCTCTGTCCTACGTTCCCTCTGTAATGCACTCTGCGATAATTAAGAAGCAAGAGTTGTTGGGTTAGGTTGGCGACATCATGGAAGCGCTTAGTGTGGAGGCAAGTCTACTATGATTAATACATCCATCTTTTAGATTATCAGATGATAACTGAAAGCGATTGATGGTGACTGGAAGAATTTCCTCAGGTCAGATTTCCCAGAATCAGACTCTGTAAGAAATTTACCAGGAAGTGATCTGAAAAAGACAATATTTGTGAAAGAGTAGACACAGCCCGACTGGGCAGAAGGAGCTAACTGTGATGAGAAAGGCCCAAGCCAATTCCAGGGGCAGTCTTGGAGCTAGAATGTTCTTTCAAACCTGTCTCCAGATGAGATAAAGGGAAATAAATGCTACTGTTCCACATGGATCAGTTTTTGGACATGAATACGCAGAGGATCTTGGGCAATTCCTGAAGTTAAATTAAGCTGTCAGCCTTTGTAGCCAACAGTCCTGCAAGTGGACAGAGAACTGCTTTGGTCTGTAAGCTGGATCTGCGCAGTGCAACACACATCCACTGTCCTTCTACTGAATAGACCAGAAGCCTGTCTGTGGAGGCTGGGGAGTCAGCGACACCTGCGTTACACGCCGAGGGGCTTGAGGAGGTCATGAGTATGAAGGCACTGGAGGATGGCAGGATTCCTCCCGAGGTCCTCACTGGGGGAGACCTGGCCCAAGACAGCTGCATAGAACTGAATGGAGCTGCCAGTGGTACCCTCCAGTGACTTTTTAATTTTTTTATCCCAGAGGAGAAGATCAATTTTGAAAGTGAACAAGTGAATGTAAAAACAGGACCAGGAAAGCACCTCCTGGAGAGATGAGATGTCTCCTCAAAGGAGAGAGAAAGAGAGACACCTCTCCAGTGACTTTTTGACTAGCCATTGGATATTAAGTTAAGTTTTATCAAAAACCAGTTGTAGGGTCCGGCACAGTAACCTAATGGGTAAAGTCCTCGCCTTGCACGTGCCAGGATCCCATATGGGCGCCAGTTCGTATGGATAAATCTTTAAAAAAAAATAAATAAATAATTGTAGGCCAAAAAAGGCCACTCACTGAAGTTTTTTTTTTTAAGATTTTAAATTTCTTTTCATTGTTAAGTCAGATATACAGAGGAGGAGAGACAGAGAGGACAATTTTCTGTCCATTGATTCACTTCCCAAGTAATCGTAACAGCCATTGCTACACTGATCTGAAGCCAGGAGCCAGGAACTTCCTCCAGGTCTACCTTGCAGGCGCAGGATCCCAAGGCTCTGGGCCGTCCTCAACGGCTATCCCAGACCACAAGCAGGGAGCTGGATGGGAAGCAGGGCTGCCGGGACCAGAACTGGCACCCATATGGGATCCCAGTGTGTTCAATGCGAGGACCTTAGTCACTAGGCCACTGCACTGGGCCCACTTTTTTGTTGTTGTTGTTGGAAAACAGGTTTTCCAACATGGCAATTCTCTCCTAGCCCCATACTTTCTTTTTTTTTTAAGGTTTTTTTTTTTTAATTGTAAAGTTATATTTACGGAGGGAAGAAGATGCAGAAAGATCTTCCATCCATTGGTTCATTCCCCAAAAGACCACTATGACCACAACTGTGCTAATACGAAACCAGGAGCCAGGAGCCTCTTCTGGGTCTCCCACGAAGATCCCAAGGCTTTGGGCCCGCCTTCACTGCTTTTCCCAGGGCACAAGCAGGGAGCTGGAGTAGAACCTGCTCATATATGGGATCCTGATAGTTGCAAAGTGAGAACTTTAGCCATCAGGCTACTGTGCCAGGGCCTACTCACTGAGGGTTTAAAACGCAGTTCTTATCAGTACATTTTAAAAGAAGACTTCCTTTCTCTTAATGAATCTTCCTTATTTATTACAGAATGATATCTTGCATGGATAGGAAAGCTGCCCAAAGATAAACCACATTTTTTTTAAAAAGATTTATTCATTTTATTACAGCCAGATATACAGAGAGGAGGAGAGACAGAGAGGAAGATCTTCCGTCCGATGATTCACTCCCCAAATGAGCCGCAACGGGCCGGTGCGCGCCGATCCGAAGCCAGGAACCTGGAACCTCTTCCGGGTCTCCCATTGGGCCGTCCTCAACTGCTTTCCCAGGCCACAAGCAGGGAGCTGGATGGGAAGTGGAGCTGCCGGGACTAGAACCAGTGCCCATATGGGATCCCGGGGCTTTCAAGGCGAGGACTTTAGCCGCTAGGCCACGCTGCTAAGCCCAACAAACCACATTTAGAGTTTAAGTTTCCACTTGCTTCACAGAGCCTGAATGAGTGATGGGTGGATTGATTGAGGCAACATTGCTCTAAGGGTCACAAAAGAGCTTCAGAAATGCATATCTACATTTTTTCTTGGTGTTATTAACATATCCCAAAAGTAAAAGAACAATAAAATTAACATTTATAGTCCCACTGTCCCATATCAGGGATTAAGAATTAGTTCTAAAAATCCTATTCACCAGGCCAATGATCTTATTTATTTACACAAGTCTTTTTAAAGTATTTTCTCTGTTGTTTTTTTTAATAAAAACATAGCTTTGAATGCTACTCAATCAAGATTGCCTTTCTAATTTACATAATGACATTTACATAGCCTTTGCTAATTCTTCAGACAAATCATGAAAAAGCTCACCCAAGAGAGGCAAACCCCCTGGGAATCCAGAACTATAAACATAAACCCTTAGGGTCACTCCATGGGGTGTTTGGTTGATCTAGTTCATGTTTCATGAAGTGCTGACTTCAAAGGAAACTTGCAAATACTGACCTCTTTCAGGAGCTGCTACTATGAAACGAAACAAAGTTTCTAACAACTCCCTTTGCAATGAATTGTACTTGGGAACAGGCAGTTCCTGTTAGAAGTAACTGTACCCTATCATCAGGCAAGCCCTCCTGGCTCACCACACTTGAGAATTTCAGGTTTGCTTTTTCTAAATTTCCCATTTTAAGTAAAATCACTCTTTCCCATGGACATCTCACGGAAGCAGAAATAACAAGGCTCATCTGTGGAAGAGAGCATCTTCTTGCTTAGAGGTGTGCATGACGTAGATATTAACAAGCATTATGCCGAATATTCCACAGAAATACATGACCACTGTCTTGTTACTGGATAATGTAAGTTATCGACCTTCCGCTGAATCCACTGCCCAAGAATTTTTCCCAAATCACTTTGGGGACTGAAGGTCTTGATCAGTGAATGTCTGTAGAATTATCCTCATCGAGTTGTCCACTTGTGCATTCAACAGATGTTTACTGGATACCTATTGTGTGCCAGGTGCTGCTGGAGGTACGTGGGTGCGTCAAGGCACGAATGCCTCACATCCCACAAAGTCATTAAAAATAGAAGAAATAAGCATCTACCTTATAGAGCACACTAGACACTGGTCAGTTCATGGAAAATGAAAACAGGAAGGGTAGGACAGATGAACAAGGTCAAGGGTGTTGGTGAGGGTGATAGGCTACAGTGTTCAATAGGTGGTGCGGGCAAGGCACCCTGGGAAAACACATCTAACACAAATGCCAAGATGGGAAGGAGACTGACGCTCTACCTCCTCGGCCAACCAGGGATCAGGCACACACAGGCCTGCCGCTCTGGTCTGAGCAGCAAGCAACAGGAGATGGCAGAGGGAAGGGTCAAATTATGTTACAGGCTTACCAATAGGCATGGCCAACTCTGTGGCAAGGCAGAGCTGAAACAATCCCTCAGGGTTGTTGGAGTCAATCAGAAAAAGCCAGGCCTATCTGTCATCAGATGTAGGACCCCATATCCCATCCCGAACATGGGTGTGGCTTGGAACGAGGTCTGGACTTAACTCATCTGCTCAACACTTTGAGTTATCAAAAAAGTCAGTAGGCTTCAACTAAGTCTCTAATCATAGCCCCACCATCTGAGGGTTGACTCACAGGTCAGGCACAAGCCAGCTTTTGTTCTTCTCAACCCTCTTTAGGCTGAGGGTCGCTCGTGGAAGGCAGAGACTGAATTTTCCATCTGATCCACCATCGGCTGTTTCTGGTCCTGCCCCACTCTGGCTGGACTCTGGCCTTGGAGGGAGATTTTTCTCTGGGTACTTCTGAGCCACCTTGGCCTCTCTGGTGCTGACGACCCCCTTGGCCTCTGCTTCCAGCACCTTCTCTGCAAGGACAGCATTTCTTTTAGATGATGGCTTCATCTGTTTCTTTGGGGATTCCGCCCCCCCTCCCCAGCTGAGCTACTGGACTCAGAACTCCAATCACGGGAAAAATCACAGGAACTGTAGTCTGACCATGAATGCATGTGTCAGAACTGGGCATCCACAGTTGCTCAAGCCTGTACAGTAGATGCTCATGGGGGGTATGGCAGTCATTGGGATCTGCAGAGGACATCTAGTACCATAGCAGAGGATGAAGGACAGAAAAAATTGTACAACTCTCCCAGCCAAGTATCTGGGCCAATAGAGACTCGAAGGTGGACTATGTCAGGCAATGGACCTTGGAAGGATTTTTTCATTCTTGGAGCAACTAAATAAACAGCATTTCAGAACTATTGAAGCCACTTGAACAGTACCCTCGGAACATGCTCCATATTGGGGACCCTTGGATGACATGGGGTGGCCGTTCCCCATCCCTGGGTACTGATACAGTTAGGAGACTGGTTGCGACTTCTTCCCTTGTCCCCCTCTTCCCCCAGATACAGGAGGAAGAAAAAGGAATTTGGAAACAGTGGTCTCAACCACTTTCACCTATTCCTTGACCCTTCACACCCTAATGAGTGGTCCACACGAGCATGCCTCCTCCTCAACTATAAACATCATCAAAAATAAAATTTTAAAAAGTGCGGAAACTAAACAAATTCATCTATCGGGTAACTCCTCTGGGGAAAGATTTCTTGTTAGGAAAATTCTTTTGGGGGGGATCTGCAAAGTCCCTCAGTATTTGGCCTCTATCTTCACTATAATTTTTTTTTAAAGATTTATTTATTTTTATTGGAAAGGCAGATTTTTACAGAGAGAAGGAAAGACAGAAAGATCTTGCATCTTCTGGCTCACTCCCCAAGTGACTGCAATGGCCAGAGCTGAGCCAATCTGAAGCCAGGAGCCTTGAGCTTCTTCTGGGTCTCCCGTGCTGGTGCAGGGTCCCAAGGCTTTGGGCCGTCCTCGACTACTTTCCCAGGCCACGAGCAGGGAGCTGGATGGGAAGCAAGGCTGCTGGGATTAGAACAGGCACCCATATGGGATCCTGGCACGTTCAAGGCGAAGACTTTAACTGCTACGCTATCGCTTTGGGCCCCCCACTATAGGCTTATGTAGCCATTCTCATGTTGGACAAAATATTTTATAAGTCATGCTCTTCCTTTATCCAAAAATTCTTTCACAACCATCCTCATCAAGAACACATTTTCACGCTCATAACCATTTTCCATCTTAATATAAAAACTTGCAGATAAAAGAATATGGGTTTATCTCATACCTTGGAACAATTTAACAACTTAACAATTGATTAGATTTCAATTCTATACCAGTTTAACTTTGATATAAACGTTAAATTTTGGAGGATGCTAAACAATACTTTAACAGGTATATTGATTCATATACAAATGTTCACAAAGTATAAGAGGCTTACTGTTCTTAGGTTTACATCTGGGAAACATTTAAATAAAAAAAATTTTAAAGACTCATTTTATTGGAAAGGCAGATATATATAGAGAAGGAGATATATAAAGAAATTCTGTCTGCTGGTCCACTCCCCAAGTGGCTGCAATGGCCAGAGCTAAGCTAATCTGAAGCCAGGAACCTGGAGCCTCCTCTGGGTCTCCCATGCAGGTGCAGTGTTCCAAGGGCTTGAGCCATCCTCGACTGCTTTCCCAGGCCACAAACAGGGAGCAAGATGGGAAGTGGAACAGGTGGGATACCATATAGGATCCTGGTCCATGCAAGGCAAGGATTTAGCCTCTAGGCAGTAGCAGTGCCCCTAAATAAAAATTTTTAACTTAAAAATAGAAATGACTCTAGAGGGTCTCTAAAGGAAGCTAAATATCCATTGTTTTTGTTGGACTCTGTTAAGTTACAGAACAAGTTTAGCAAGTGAAAGCGGTTTTTTGTTTTGTTTTGTTTTGTTTTGTTTTGAACTGATGTTAGTTCGCTTATCTCTGCCCCTCCTGGCTAAGGGGTGGGGGTGGCAGGGGTGGAGTTGACCAAGAGAGAAGAAAACAAAAAAATGTAAACTGGCCTTTCAGGCAACTGTAGCCTCAGGGAGCTGACGGTTTAACAGAGCAAGACTGAGGGAGAAGAACTGGTGCAATGGTGGCTGCTCCTGGGAGGAGGGGAGAGAGGGGGCTGGGCAGGAAGAGGGGGCAAGACTGGGGTTTAGTGGCTGCGCAAGGCTGAGTCAGAGAGCTAGATTCTCCTGGCTGAAGGGGTGGGAGGGTTCAGAGGGTGCTAGAGGAACTGTGGAGGGAGAGGAGGATTGACAGAGGGTGAGAGAGAGAGAAAGGAAGGCCGGAACCTTGGAACTCTCTAGCCATTTGCCAATGCAGTGATAGGAGCTATTTAGATCATGGAAAATTTGGAGCTTACATTGAGTCTGATTTGTATTGAGTGCACACCACGTTGCAGAAGAAAATTAGTTGGATTAGTTGCAAACTGTTGCAGAAGAAAATTAGTTGGTGTGGCCAGAGGTCTGAGAGTTGTATGGTTTCTGGCATGTTTTTTAGGAGGCAGCCAAGTGGAGACTCTGTAGGGAGCTTGAACTCTCCAGCCCAACAGGGGTGTTCAGAGCCCAAGATGGTGGGAATTGTGTAACCTCAGAAAGGTAGGAAAAAAGGACATCTCCACAGTCCCACTGGGCCCGTTATGAGAGAGGGTTGGGCTGAGCAAGGGAGGCGTCCTCTCCACCTGCCACAGCCCGAAGCCCGGTTCATTGGAGTTCCCGCACCTGGTACCAGGGGTTTTCATAGAGGGCAAAGCTGGAGAGCTGAAGTGTGGAGAACCGTTGAGAGGGAGGTGACATGCACCCATCACCCACACTGAATAGAAGGCCACTATTAATCTGATTGGTGTGGCATGTGGAGTCAGCCGTGGCCGAGAGGCTAGGAAAAGTTTCCTTCACAAGCTAGTCCACGAATCCCCGAGCAGGGAAGGCAAATGCACGAACTTAAGACAGAGGGAGATGAGAGGTAGGCGACAGGAAAGGCAAGATGGTGGATGGGATGCAGCCACGTGGGACAGCCTGGTGGGACAGGGCTTGCGGGATTGGGTCCCAGGTGGATAGAGGGGTCCACAGGGCCTGGGTGCTCAATCATCATCCTGTGGCCCTCACCTCCTGTTTGCTACAGAAACAAAGAGAGCTGTGAGGAAGAAGAGGAGTTTGTGGAAGAGCGTTCTTGGCTCCAACCCGGAGAGCTGGCCAGGCCCTCATCTCCAATCAGGTTCAGCACTGAGATGTTAAGCTAGGAGATGGCGGAGAGGGGCTTTTAGTTCAGGCAGAGTTTTATTGCTCAGAGGAGGGAATCCGTTGGCCTGTTCCCTGGTGGGGAATGGCTCGGGACCACTTCCACATGGTGGGGTGGCCGCATGAAGGAAATGGTTGCCCAGGGTATACAGCATTGGGCTTTTTTACATCTTAGGCTCAGGCAATGGGAGAAGGTAGCAGCTCCATGAATTGCACATACTTGTGACTTGTAGCATGGGCAACTCATTGTGATGTGTGCTGACCAAGAGCTTCTTCCAGGTCTCTGACATGGGTGCAGGGGTCCAAGGACCTGGGCCATCCCCTGCTGCTTTCCCAGGCCATAATCAGGGAACTGGGTTGGAAGTGGAACAGCTGGAACTAGAACCAGTACCCACAACAGACTCCAGTACTGCAAGTAGAGAGTAAGTGTACTGTGCCATGGCTGGCCCCTGAGAGCTTCATCTTGATTTCCCACATGGGTGGCCGGGGCCAAAGCACTTGGGTCATCTTCCATGCCTTCCTAGGTACATTAAAGGAAGTTACATTAGAAGTGGAGTAATTGGGCCATGAAATGACACTGATCTGGAGTACCAGCATCATAAGCACTGATTTCATCCACTGTACTACCATTGTGGCCCATCATCCCAATTGTTATACTACAAGTACCTCTGTAATTCGGGTTCTAGGTAGGAAGAACAGAATTTCTTTTCTTTTCTTTCTGTTTTTTTTTTTTTTTTTTTTTTTTTAGATTTATTTATTTTTGTTGGTAAGTCAGATTTACAGAGAGAAGGAGAGACAGCGGAAGATCTTCCATCTACTGATTCACTCCCCAAGTGGTCACAATAACTAGAGCTGAGTCAATCTGGAGCCTAGTAGCCACAACGGCCAGGTGAGCTGATCTGAAGCCAGGAGCCCCTTCTGGGTCTCCCATGCAGATGCAGGGTCTCAAGGCCTCAGGCATTCTCTACTGCTTTCCTAGGCCACAAGCAAGGAACTATATGGGAAGTGGAGCAACTTGGAAATGAACTAGTACTCACATGAGATCCCAGTGTATACAAGCAGAGGGCTTAAGCCACTAGGCTACTGTACCAGGCCCAGGAAGAACAGATTTTTTTTTGATTGATTTATTTTTTACTGGAAAGTCAGATATACAGAGAGGAGAGACAGAGAGAATCATTCCATCCAATGATTCATTCCCCAAGTCAATCCGAAGCCAGGAGCCTGGAGCCTCTTCTGGGTCTCGTATGTGGGTGCAGGGTCCCAAGACTTTGGGCCATCCCTGACTGCTTTCGCAGGCCACAAGCAGGAAGCTGGATGGGAAGTGGGGCCTGCCAGGATTAGAGCCTGTGCCCAGATGGGATCCCAGGACATGCAAGGTGAGGACCTTAGCCACTCTAGGCTCCCACGCTGGGCCAAGAACTTCTAGAGCTCCTACGTGGGTACAGGTGCCCAAGCACCTGGGCCCTCTTTGTCTTCTTTCTCAGGCTATCACCAGAGAGAGGGATTGGAAGTGAAGCAGCTGAAACTTGACCTGGTGGCCATATGGGATACTGGCTTTGCAAGTAGTGGTTTTATCTGCCATGCCGTAACATTTTCCCTTCCCATCATATCAGCCCAAGTTAACAACTTTAACAATAATAAGCATTTATTATCTCACATAGTTTCTGTACAACATGGATTTGTCTTTGTGGGAGATCGCCCCTGAATCTCTGCCTTCTATCTGGTATGTGTGATCCACAGCCTACCTGCTAGTTGTGTGTTTGCATGTGACCCACAACATGATTGGAGTGTCTGAAGAGACAGACGTGCTTTCTATCCAAGTTGTTGGGTGGGAGGCCTGTCAGGAGATGCCCCATGCCTTTCCCTTTCTTAGTCTATATAAGCTTGCACTTATATTACAATAAACAGACATGCCTGATGAACACTTTGGCCTCACCCTGTCTTCGGTTTCAGAAGCTTGCTGGCAAGAAAACTCCCAAGAACTGGCACCTGAACAGGGACATGAAGACGTCAGGTGGGCTCAGGTGACCCGTCGCTCTGGTGAGTGGGCTCTAATTTGTCCTGGGTGGGCTCCTGGTCGGCCTTGGGTAGTTGGCTCCCTCGGGCGATTTCTCCCTGGCTAGCTCACCTCACTCCTGTGGAGCTCTCGGAATTTGCCCACCTCTTTCCGTCCCTGTGTTGAAGGAAAATCACCCTTCAATTGTGCCTCTGTGTCAAAGGAAAATTTACCTCTTTTGTTGGCTCCTCACTGGACGATTCGAATGGAGACCTGGTCTGGAGCGCCCAACAGGCACTCCTGTTTGTAAACAGATTCACTGCGGCCATGGGTCAAATGGATTCAAGGGATTGAAAATCCAAAATAAGGACCCAAAACGCCCCCACAGACAGATTCCTCTTCTGAAACAGAGGGAAGTGAAACTGAATCACACTCTGATTTGGACGGAAGTGAAACCCTGCCTAACAACGCAGACCAGCAGCGGAACACTGACCCCTCACTCCCTGGGTGGTTTCAGGGGGCCTGTTGGCAGTGTTAAATTTGTTGCTCGCCGGCCACCAGGGAAAGAATAACTCAGCCGAATATATGAAAAAGAATGTAGATGGCCTTTATTTCAGAGACCCACGGTCACGGGCTGCCCTTCCCCACGCAGCAGAGGGACAGACGGGAAGGAGGAGGCTACAGAGGAAGAAGAGCTCGGAAGAGACAGGAAAGGGGCATTTTAAACTCTCCTTGACCCGGAAGCAGAAAGGGAGAGGGCGGTCACCTCGTCCCGTTCCGGGTTTGGTTGGAGTCAAACTCCACCCTTCTCCGTTACCGCGGTAGCCATGAGGCAGGAACTCCACATGCCCCCTACCCCAAATGTCTTGGGTTTAGAGGGATCACAGAGCAAGTAGGAACTGAGGTTTCAGCTGGAACTGAAGTTGTCAGTCGGCTGGAGACTCCATTGCCCTGGACACTCAGTCCTGGAGACATGGTAAGGGTTGCTGGCGGGAGGCCTTAGTTTTATACCATGTGGACATTGTTAGTAGTTCATCGATGGTTCTCATGAGGGGACACCTGCCTTCCTCCGGAAAGGGACACCCAAAGGAGCGAACGGATGCTGTGACATATTATCTAATCTGCATATGAAAGCCATGCTCTCCTTTTCCGGATTATCTCAATAGTACATAGGGTGGCCTCATCCAGTGAGCAAGGAGAATGTATAGCTGTGTGCATTGGCAGGAGGTAAGAAGCATTGGGAGTAATTTGGAGGGTAGGTAACAAGACACCATAACTTGCATAGCTTGCATTAGTTTGCTAACTCTCTTTTCTTCTTTTTAAAAGGTGTATTTATCTTTATTGGAAAGGAAGATTTACGGAGAGTGGGAGAGACAGAAAGATCTTCCATCCGCTGGTTCACTTCGCAGATGCCACAATGGATGGAGCTGAGCTGAACTGATCCGAAGCCAGGAGCCAGCAGCTTCTTCTAGGTGACCCACATGGGTGCTGCATGTCAATCCTCTGTTGATCATCCTTGTCTGCTTCCCCAGGCCACAAGCAGGGAGTTGGACGGGAAGTGGAGCTGCCGGGATATGAACTGGTGCCCATATGGGGTCCCGGCACTTGCAAGAGGAGGATTTAGTCAATTGAACCATCATGCAGGGCCCATAGTTTGTTAACTCTTAAGGCCAGGATGGAAGTGGAAAATAATAAAACAAGGAAGGACATTCACCTCCCTGGAGTAAAGGAATAGGCCCCACTGTATGGTGGAGAAGGTAAAGGGACAATGGAAAGTGTGCAGCGGAGAAAATGACTGTTGGCTGGCAGCCAGAGCCTTAATGATCCCTTGGTCGTAGCTTGATTGCTCCTCTGTGATGTTCTCTGGGACACTGCATCTTAATTATTTGTACATAAATATTTGCAATCTCATAGACTGTGAGATCTCTGGCTTCATTTTTGGGGTCTATATCACCAAATGCAGTATTCTGACACCAAGCAGGAAATCAAAAGCGTGCTAGAACACAGTTAGACTAAGGCCTTAGAGCATATGAACAGAGCTCTTGGATAAATAAATGTATGCTTAGGTTGAATGCAGAAGTATCAGAAGAGTTTTTGACACTTTCAAGATGTGTCTTTTAGATGAAATAAAGTTTATGAAATATGTATCATTAAGAGGTAAAATAGCCTAAGATATAAATAATTTATATCAGATATTTTCTATTTTTTAAAAGATTTATTTATTTTTATTGAAAGGCAGTTATACAGAGAGGAAGAGAGACAGAGAGGAAGATCTTCTGTCTGATGGGTTACTCCCCAAGCTGCTGCAATGGTCAGAGCTGAGCCAATCTGAGATCAGGAGCCAGGGTCTCCCATGTGGGTTCAGGTTCCCAAGGCTTTGGGCCATCCTCCCAGGCCACAAGCAGGGAGCTGGATAGGAAGTGGGGCTGCCAGGGTAAGAACCGGCGCCCATATGGGACCCTGGCATGTTCAAAGTGAGACAGCCACTAGGCTATTGCGCCGGGCCCTATATCTTAGATATTATATAACATCATTGATTCAGTGAACATTAGTTTGGACTTACTTTGCTTTGAGGAATAGACACCGACTTAAATTATTTTGATAATGAAAGGTGGGGGCAGAGGGTGGGAGCTGGCGCTTTGGTGTACCAGGTTAAGCCTCTGCCTATAGCACCAGTGGTGGCCTGGGAAGGCAATGGAGGATGGCCTGGTTGCTTGGGCCCCTCTGCACCCACAAAGGGGCTTGAAGGAGGCTCCTGGCCTCAGCCCAGCTCAGCTTTGGCCCTTGCAGCCATTTGAGGAGTGAACTAGTGGATGGGATCTCTCTCTCTCTCTCCTTCTCCCTCAGCCTTTCCAATAATAAATAAATAACTAAATAAATAAATCTTAAAAAGGGATGGAATTTTGAAGATTACTGGAATCTGAGTGACACAAAAGCCTCATGAACAGAACTACCAAGTGGAGCCCAGGAATAACCCCCCACTTCTCCCCTTCTCCCCCTGCCCCCTCTGTTTCGCCTTCTCAGTGAACAGCAGCTTTGCTGTTGGCAGGAGCAGTTCTTTCATCCGTGTCGGTAGTCTAACCACCTCAGGAAAGATCATCTGTTTTTATATTTTCCTGGTTCCAGTTTTAAAATTTCCAAGACCCATAGACTCCAAGTCAAGCGCCAACCCTCAGACCTTGATGCAGTGCCGTGTCCCATTATAGGAATATTACGGATTCTGTTGAAACCCTGTGGATGGGGCAATAGGTGAGGCAATTCCTGAAAAAGAGTGGCTGGCCAGCTGGAACAACAGATACAGCTTTGATGAAGACTTAGATAAGTGAAGGGCTGACACGCTCATGGTAGAACACGAAGGTTGTGCAAGGGCCAACAGCAGTCTCTTGAGCTTGACGTGAGTAATCACAAGGGCTTTTTGGCGTTGCTGTAATTAGAATCTTTGAGTAGGGAAGCGTTATGATCTGGACACTTTGGGACGGCATCCCCCTACTTGTGGTGACAGCCCTGTCTTCACCACTACATCTAATAAACATGGAGATTTTCATTTCCTTTGCTGACGAATTAGGGGGATTTTAGAAAAGATAAAGTAGTGCTTGTGGTGTTAACCATGTTAATTGACTCTAAGGAAGGATTTAGATGGTTTTATAACACCTACCTCTGTCTAAGAGCTTGGTGACAACAGCATTGGATTTGCCAGTAACTGGTTTCAGTCTCCAAGACATTAATGCCTATGTCCAAAGTTGAACGTTCTTTGATTCTTTCTTTGTTTCATGTGCTTGAGTTGGAAAAGAAAGTTATCTCTAAAAAATATAAAGGGTAGCCATTATGAGTGTTGCTTTGGTGGCAAGTAGACAACAAATCCAAACCAGCCTCTTGAGTATCAAAGTGCAGAAGAACATTTTTATAACATTTGAATACCATAGCTACTCAAAGGAGGAGGAGATGACCAGATGCAGTTATCTCTGTAAATGTCACCAGTAAGGCAACGGCCTCCAACCAGCAGGGATATTGTGTGCTGAAGGGAGGGGACTGGCAAGAATAAAGATTATTCCTAGCTGCCCACTTGGATGGTCCCTGGTATTTGACACTACTTTTTAGACAGGATCACTGAAGGCTGATTTACAGTTAAGAAAACTTGCCACCAACCACATCGGTGCTCTGGGCCCACTGGGTCTTTTGTACTGGCTTGCTTCTTTTTTTCCTTTCGGCTTCCATGTCTCCTGGCTCCCGAGCTTTTCAAACATTCTGGAACTCTGATTTATGCCATGAGCTCTTTCTATCAAAGCCTAGCCTTCATCTGCAACCTTGACATTCATGGAGTTTCTATCTCGAGGTTCAGATTTTGATACAACCTCATCATTACTGCACATTTTAATAATGATTCTATTTTCTTTCAATAGCCAATGGCCAGCTCATAAAAGTGATGTCTATGAGTTGTGTCAGCTTTTAAGTTTTTTCTCTTCCCTTTCAGATATTTTATTATCGAAATGTCACATGCTTGTAACATCTGTGTGTTCTATCTAGTTGTACATATAAATTTTTAAATGATAGACAAGGTAAATGTGCTATAAACTCCTAGGTAATTACTCCATCCAGTGTCTGTAGGATGCGAAAAAATGATGAAGCCTTTGTCGATCATACTGAGGGGCACATGGCCCCAAAGAAGAAAGACCATTTAAATTCCCCAAGAGTCCGTACAAAGAGTGAGAGGCAGATTCCCAAAGAAAACTTGAATTCACTTGTTTAGACCTGCCCAGCATTAGTCATTTGTCAGCCTGATTATACAGTAATCAGAAGGTTAGCACTAAGAAATTACATGGTGCTAAAAACTCTTTCAAATGGATTTGTTCCTAAATGTATGGCTTTCGTTGTGTCATTATTTTTCTAGCATTCTGTTGTGGTTTAAATTAATGCTTTAATGCTTTAGTTTATTGTATGTTTCCTTTTTAAACCTCCTCTATAAAATTCCTCCCAAACATCTTTTTGAGTTAGGATTTGTCCATAGAATAAAGTAAATTCTTATAAACCCTTGTTAAACAGATGAAGACAGAATAATAGATTCTTTGATCGAAGAGTTCTGAACTTCTCTGAATCTGGACCTGTCAGGCAGTCTCACAAAGCCTGTGTGCTGTTCTCATCCTCTTCTCGGTGTTCTGAATGCATGAAATTAAAAATGACAGATTAGAAAGAAAACAAAATAGAAGTAGCTTGCAAAATATTTTAAAAGATTTGGGTCCAGTGCAATGGCATACTTGGCTAATTCTCCCTTTTCAAGTGCCAGGATCCCATATGAGTGCCAGTTGGTGTGTGTTCTGGTTGTCCCACTTCCCATCCAGCTCCCTGCTTGTGGCCTGGGAAAGCAGTGGAGGACGGCCCAAAGCCTTGGGACCCTGCACCCGCCTGGGAGACCCAGAAGAGGCTCCTAGCTTCTGGCTTCAGCCGTTACGGCTGCTTGGGGAGTGAACCAGCAGATGGAAGATCTTTCTGTCTCTCCTCTCTGTAAATCTGCCTTTCCAATAAAAATAAATAAACATCATAAGTAATAAAAGCAGTCCTGTCTTTCATTGACATTGTGATGACTAATTTTATGTCAAACACCAGCGTAGACTTGATCGTGAAGTTACTTTTTAAATGTGATGAACATTGACATACAGCATATTCCCTGCTATAGTATGGGAGATACTTCTTTAGTCAGTTGCTAGTATGTGTGTGTGTGTTTGTCCTTTTCTGATCTTTTTCTTTCTAGTTTATTTTTAATTTTATGATGCAATTCCATAGGCTCAGTTGCTGGTTTTGAAAGAGAAGACTAAGGAAGAAAGCAAGAATTGTGCCTGCAGGTGCCTCTGTACTGAGTATCACAGCGATAGTTCTTTCTTGGGTCTTCAGCCTGCTGGTTTACCCTGCGGGTTTGGCCTTTCCGGCTTCCATGTTTCTATAAGCCAGTTCATTAGAATCTTTTTAAAATGTCTTTCTCTCCCTCTCTTTATCACTCTGTACCCCACTGAGCTTTCCTTTTCTCCTTATGCACCCGGAGGCTGTTGGCATTCTTTGGTTTTCTTGGCTTATGTCCCCAGCATTTTAAACTTTGTTTCTACTTTCACACTGCTTTGTCCTCTGTGGGGCTACTGTCAAATCTCTGTGCATGTCTCTTATAAAGACACATGTGGTGGCATTTGGGGCTCACTTGGATAAGGCACAATAAATGTCCTCATCTTAAGATAGCGTTCACTATCTTAGACATGAGAATATGGACATATTGGGGGCATCTACAATTTTTATTTTATGTCTTTAATTTGAATTTTTAATTCGCTTTTGAAAGATTTAATTTGATGTGTAAAAACACTTCTCTCTCCTTTTTTTTTTTTCAAGATTTATTTGTTTTTATTGGAAAGTCAGATTTACAGAGTGAAGGAGAGACAGAGAAAGATCTTCCATCTGCTGGTTTACTCCCCAAGCGGCCACCACGGCCAGAGCTAAGCTGATCCAGAACCAGGAACCAGGAGCTTCCTCCAGGTCTCCAATGCAGATTTTGGGCCGTCTTCAACTGCTTTCCCAGGCCACAAGCAGGGAGCTGCAAAGGAGGTGAGCTGCAGGATATGAACTGGCGCCCATGTGGAATCCCAGCTGTGCAAGGCAAGGACTTTTAACCACTAGGCTACTGTGTCAGACCCTGTAGAAACACAGGGACAGTTTTTAATCTACCATGGCACACTTTTGGAATAGCCTACTTTGTCTCTTCAATGTCTCTTAATAGCAGTAACAGTTTCTAGCAAAAAGTCTACCTGAAAAATGGAGTTGTTATAAATTTGTCAATAGAGCATAGAAAATGCACATTTCAGAGCTCATGGGTGGGAACACATCGCATCAAGGCCTAAGCATTACAGCCCCATCCTTCATGGGATTCTTTGCAGGTTCAAGGATACAAGGCAGAGATTCTGTATAAAATTGACCTTGGGAGAGCTTACCCTGTAAAATGCATCAAAAAATGCCCAAGAACAAAGAGTGTCCATCATTTGACTTCTAGTGATTGGAATCATTCATACATAATGATACCCAACAGGTTCAAGATAAGATAGATTGTTTTTAGTATACTAGAGGATTAGCACACTATTAGTACATTAGCTAGGAGTTCAAGAAAGAAGTTTGATCCAGGTTTGACTTCTCAGTAATAAGCAAGGAGACTTTCCACAGCATTTGTGCTTAATAATACAATGGTAATCAATGCAACATTTGTTTAGTGAATATTGACTGAATGAATTTCATGGACATCATGATGTTGCTGAAAGCTGTGAATAGAGCAGCCTGCATCTTCCCCTTGACATTCTAGGGTGATAGGGCAAAATGTTTTTGGAAGGAACATTTACACTTCAGTAGACATCTATCTTAGGAAGTCCAACATTTTTCTTAGGCAAGATTTTGTCTCGTAAGACAGAATTATTGCCATTGCTTTTAGGTTCAATTCTTACATTAATATTCTTTTTTTTTTTTTTTTTAGACTTAAAAGGCAGAACTACAGAGAAAGAGAGGCAAAGAGCCTTCCATCCACTAGCTCATTCCCCACACAGACACAATGTACAGAGCTGGTCTGAAGCCAGGAACTAGGAGCTTCTTCTGGGTGTCCCACGTAAGTGTAGCAGCCAAGCACTTGAGCCATTTTCTGTTGCTTTCCCAGGCCAATAGCAGGGAGCTGGATTGGAAGTGGAACACCCGGACTCGAACTGGGACCACCCCTACCCTACATCACTATTCTTAAATTGAAGAAGTAAAATCTTTTTTGTTCAATAGGATCATTGATGAATTTGAAATAGTCCCATGTCACAGCCATAGGTACCATTTAGCAAAAAACACTTGGTTTATCAGTGCATGTAATAATATTCAATCAGAATTACCATTTCACTGAACAATATTATTTTAAGATGTTTTGAATGTGCACATCTGGATTCTGTAGCCCGTTTTCATTGATTGACACCCACACTGGTAAATCCTCCTCCCCTTTGCCAAAATGCCAAGTGCCACTTGATAAGAGCTAGAACGAAGATGGCTTCTGTGTGTGCGGTTTCCCCAGAGGATAGCTTTGATCTTGGAGGCTGTTGAGCAGGACGCTGGAGAAGCAGGTGCAATTCTGTCTGGGAGTAAAAGCCGTGGCACTTTGGGAAGTGGTACGTGTGAGGAACTGCCCTGACTAAGCTGCCACAGATGTTCGTCGTCGTTGGCTGCTATTTTGGATTCACGCTATCAGCAGGAACCAGGAGTGTGAAGCTTCTTTCATTTGTCAGTTTTAGAAGGAAGTGGATACTGAAGAAGCGGATGGATGGGGAAACTAGGATTAGAACATGTCAGTAGTGGCAAATAGGATCTACATGCTCACCTAAAGATATTTTTCTATTTTAAAAATAGATCCAAGGGCTTATGTAGTAGTATAATGAGATTGCCCTCACAGATATTTTGTGGTTCGAGAAGACACCGATGATGGCACAGGCATTTCTCAGGGCTCCACACAAAACAGGGTGGGGAAGACATCATGCTCTCTTTAACAGCAAGCAAAGTGACTTGCCTACTCGTCAAGTTTTTATTTTTGCAGGAATTATTTTAACAGATTTAAAATTTTCATCAAAATTGGTTTATTTTTTATTGTAATTAAATGGCAGATAGAAATAGGGGTTCACTCCCCAGTCAGGGCTGGGCTGGACTGGATTTAGGAGCCCAGGATGGAGTCGGGGTCCCCAGCACGGCCGGCAAAGACCCAAGAACTTGAACCGTTACTTGCTGCCTCCAAGAAAGTGTATCAGCAGGAAGCTGGATCCAAAGTGGAAAAAGTAGGACCTGAATCAGGCACTCCAATATAGAATTCAGGTGTCCCAAACAGTGAGTGACTAAGTCACAACACCCAATGCTTGTCCCTCAGGTTGTTAATGACTTTGTATGAACTGTGAACTGTAATACCCCTTTCAGAATATCAGCAAATTGAACTTAAGTATTGAAATTTTCTTTTTTTAAAAAAAGGTTTGTTTATTTTTTATTGGAAATTCAGATATACAGAGAGGAGAGAGGAGGAGAGACAGAGAGGAAGATCTTCCATCTGATGATTCCCCAAGTGGCCGCAATGGCCAGAGCTGAGCCAATCTGAAGCCAGGAGCTAGGAGCCTCCTCTGGGTCTCCCACGTGGGTGCAGGGTCCCAAGGCTTTGGGCTGTCCTTGACTGCTTTCCTAGGTCACAAGCAGGGAGCTTGATGGGAAGTGGAGCAGCTGGGATATGAATTAGTGCCCATTTGGAATTGCAGGACATGTAAGGTGAGGACTTTAGCCACTAGGCTACCACACTGGGCCCGAGGAAAAAAAAATTTTAAGATGTACTTACTTTTGTTTGAAAGGCAAATTTATAAAGAGAGAGGATGAGAAAGATCTTACATCTGCTGGTTCAGTTTCTAAATGTCACAACGGTTGGACTAGGCTGGTTTAATGCCAGGAGCCAGGAGTTGTTTCTGGGTCTCCCATGTGGGTGCAGGGACGCAAGGCCTTGGGCTCTCTTTCTTGGCTTCACTAGCAAGGAGTTGGATTGGAAGTGCAGCAGCTGAGACTCAGACTGGTGTCCACTTGGGATGGCGACGCTGCAGCAACTCACAAAGCCACAGCACCAAGGTTACATCAGCAGTTCAAATTTGTGCTTGTATTTAAAGTCTCCAGCATGGCAGCTAAAGGGTCAGCATTGACATTTCAGATCAAATGTGGAAGTGTGAGGTAAGGGGTTTGGACTAGGGATAGTAGCTTCAGGTACAGTGAGCATGCTCAGAGGACTGACTCCACAAGAGGAGCTCCTGGACAGCAACCACAGCATGATAAAACCAGACGCAGCAGAAGGTGGGCCAAGGACCGAGCACGGGAGAGTCCTGGCCGAAGCTCCTGGCTTTGGCCTGGTCCAGTCCTGGCCATTGCAACCATCTGGGGAGTGAACCAGTGGATGAAAAATCTCTCTCTCTGTAATTTTGCTCTTCATGTAAATGAAATAAAGCTTAAAACAAACAAATCGGTTAACATAGATTAGACTTCCTGGAGGTTTGGATGGAGGCCTAAAAGTCAAAGCGGAGTTGAGACAAGTAAGCATGCCCTTGTAGGTAGAAAAGTTCAGTTATAAGTAACAAAGAGTTAACTTAAGCCCCCGGAAGAATGTATAGTGGGGCTCCAGGGATGACACACATGCACACAGCCCAGAGTCAGGAATGCAGCTGCTGTCGGGGCACGGGAAGTATTCCCCTTTGGTCTCTGAACATCTGTTCCACTTATCTCCGTAGAGGGAGGCTTCCTTGGCTCCCAACCCACAGAATCCTTCCCAGCTGGCCCACTGCTCCCAAATTAGCATGTCCTAAGCTGAGCTACACGGGGAGACATTCTCTCTTTCTTTCCCCATCTCGAGTTTGCAGAGTGCAGAATGAAGCTGACCTGGTTGGAACCTGCAGTCCCCCCAGGGCAGGCAACTGTTGCTAGGACTGCAGGCTGATTTAACACAGACTTTGCTCCTGGGAAGCACTTCAAGCAGAGTGAGTGATCTCCAGGAGCATCTAGGTGGGGCAGCCCCGTGTGCAGCCACCACAGCCATTGAGTTCCATGCTGTGGGGGTACCAGGGAGTCCCTGGCCCAGAGCCTTCACTCTGCAAATGTTTATCCTGATTATGCAGAAAACTGGGGGACCCTAACCATGTATTGGAAATAATTTTATATTTTATCATCTTTTAAGCACATAGCCCAAGGTCTGCTCTGGGTGTCAGCCATGTCCCCTCTTCCTGCCAACAATGAGGCACTGCCCATCTGCACTTTACTGTCAGTCTGGTGCCATGCGATAATGGGGTGCTACTGCCACAATGTCCTTTTGTTTGAAATAACTTGATGATCGTGGCAGCTGTGAAATCTCGCCATTTTGGAGGCATAAACTTGATTTTTTAAAATAAATTTTAGTGGCTGAGAAAATAAACTTACCTTTGGGACAGACAGATTCTTTATCTTGGAAAAAAGCCCTGCTAGGAAACAAATCAAATTCTTTCTCGTTGCTCTTTGGAGAGACACTTAATGCAGAAGCACAGACCTATCCAACAGAGCAGCTCTGGTTAATAACACAAACTAGGTGCGTTTTAGGAATGCTCTTCTCGCACTGGAATTTCCCTTAGAGATGCAACTATGAGCCGCTTGCTAACCATCTTCCAGCTTACCATCGCTTGTAACAAGAGTAGTCTCCAGGTCCATAACATGCCTTCTTGGACCATTTTTTTCTTTCTTATAAATAGCCCTTTCTGGATATTTAAGATTCGCCAACCACCAGGGAAAGAGTGTATCAGCCACGGATAGAAAAGAATTTAGATGGCCTTTATTCCAGCGGACTGTGGGTCAAGGGCATCCCTTCCCCTTGTAGCAGAAAGACAGACATGAAGCAGGGAGCTACAGAGGAAGAAGAGGCAGGAAGAAGAGTGCAGGGGAGTTTTAAACACTCCTTGATACGGAAGCTGAAGTGGGGTCACTTCGGTCCTTATTTGGCGGAGACTATTGGTTTGTGTCTGTCTTTGGTGCAGCAATGCCCGGCTGCCTGAGGGGCGCGCCAGACTTACGTAGTTCCGTCGGGCTGGCTGGAAGCAGGTTCTGCACTCCTCCAGTAACTGTGGCAACCATCAGATATTAGGGATCCTCTTATTTCTTTTCTCCAAATCACTGCACCTGCTACAAAAGTCTGTGTGGGCCTTTTAGTTGTGTCTGATTTGCTGACGGCATTCCTAGGCACAGAGCTTAAGTGCACAATGAGAGAGACCACAGGCAAAGATGCTTGAGGTGTAGGCTGGAGCTGGCCTTGGGTACCACAAATGGAATGCTCGGTGTTGTCTTCCTAGTAACAGGTGTTGTGTGTGTGTGTGTGTGTGTGTGTGTGTGTTTTAAGATTTATTTATTTTTATTGAAAAGTCAGATTTACAGAGAGAAGCAGAGACAGAGAGAAAGATCTTCCATCTGCTGGCTCATCCGCAAGTGGACACATTGACCGGAGCTGAACTGATCAAAAGCCAGGAGCCAGGAACTTCTTGTGGCTCTCCCACCTGGGTGCAGGGTCCCAAGGCTTTGGGCCGTGTTCTACTGTTCCCAAGCCACAAGCAAGGAGCTGAATGGGAAGTGGAGCATCCAGGATGTGAACTGGTGTCCATGTGAGATCCTGGTGTGTGCAATGCAAGGATTTAATCACTAAGCTATCTCACTGGGCCCTGGAGTTGTAGTTTTCAATCCTTGCAATGTACATGATTTATTTTTATTTATGTATTTATTTCTTCTTATTATTATTGGAAACGCAGGTATACAGAAAGAAAGAGATACAGAGAGAAAAATCTTCCGTCCGCTGGTGCACTCCCCAAGTGGCCGCAGTGGCCAGAGTTGAGCCAAGCCAGTCATGAGCCAAGAGCTTCTTCTGGGTCTCCCACCTGGGTGCAGGGTCCCAAGGTTTTGGGCCGTCCTCTACTGTTTTCCCAGGCTACAAGTAGGGAGCTAGATGGGAAGTAGAGCAGCCGAGACATGAACTGGTGCCCACATGGGATCCTGGCAGCAGTGAGGTATGGATTTAGCCACGAGGTGGGGCTTGTAAGTCTGATTTTCAAATTAAATAAATTATATATATATATATATATATATATATGTATATGTATATATATATATGTATATATATATATATGTATATGTTTAAAACTGTATCATTTAGGGAAGAAATCAGGTTCTTAGCATGAAGTGAGGGCTTGGGAGGCGAACCTGATGCAAGGGGCAAGGATCAATTTCTGTTCTCTGTTTTGAACATGGCATTCTGTGAAGAAATCTTAGTGGAAATACTTGAATCACTTTTAGAAGTAGAAGTGAACTCACCCCCAACCACGGAATCAGGCAATGCTCTTGAGGCTAAACTCTGGTTATTGTTCTAATGGCAGGGGTGAAACCTCTTATTCTACCTAAGTTTGAGGAATTGGGTAGAAGCAGAGTGTATTTTGTGCCCTTTCCCCAAGGCCGGAGCTCCCTGGGGGAGTTCTCATCAGTGCAAGGGGGAAGTGAGAATCTCAAGGGGCTGTTCTGACTGAGGTGGCAGGAGCATGCTGGGAGGCCGGAGATGCCAAGGCCAAGGATATAGCCTGAGCTCCTCTGAAACTGTTGGAGAAACCCAGGGGTGGTTGGAGTACACTTTAAAGAGAGCTGGTTTCTAGCAGTTAAGCTAAAGTGACTTATCCCTTTGTACAATGGCCTTTGAGAAGTCACAGGCTGAGGCAAGGGACTTTTGGGTTCATGGCCTTCTAGAAAGTTCTCTTGGTATTTTTAGAGTTGTTAATACAAAAGGGAAATGTAACCATGATATGCTGGTTGACAACAAAGATGAAAAACAAACTGGGGGAAACTGAAGGCTGGGTATGAGGCTCAGGATTTCATCATTACCTGGGCCTTGATGAAACACCCTACAGTTAATCAAAAGGAAAAGAAGAGAAGGGATGTCTTGGGAAAAACCACAGGAGAGCAAGAAATGGAAGCCTATGAGTTATTTAAGCTGGAAGGACAGGAGTTCAGAAGCCCAGAGGATGTGGAGATAAAATCTGACCCCACCTGTGGCTCACTCAACACTTACTGGCTTAGCCTTGGAAGAGGAACCCATTGCAAGTCTGTACAAGCAACTGCCTGCTGGCCTGAAAGGCCTGACTTTGTTTTCCATCCTTGGCTAAACAAACCTTAAACCCCAGGAAGATACAGAAACAATAAACAAAGAAAAAAAAAGTGTGGTTTAATATTTTTATGTTGAACTCAAGAAGAAATTTGATCACCAGTGTTGTAATCAAGTCTAGCTAATTTGAAGCTTGGCTTAAGGCTTAGGCTTACGAGGTCTCGAACTTCCACATTTTTTAAAGATTTATTTATTTTTATTGAAAAGGCAAATTTACCAAGAGAGAAGTAGAGACAGAAAGACCTTATTTTTTATTGATTACATTGCATCATGTGACACTGTCTCATAGGTTCTGGGATTTCTCCCAACCCCTCTCCATACCCTCCCCCCATGGTGGATTCCTCCACCTTGTTGCAGTATTGGAGTTCAAATTCAGTCAAGATTCTTTCATTGCAAGCATAGAGTCCAGCATCTTATTGTCCAGATAAATTCAACGGTTTCTTGGGGAGACCATCTCTGGTCTGAAGGCAGAGCTGGCAGAATATCATCCCAATCAATTAAAAGCCACAACATAACATCAACATCAATTTACAACATTCTGGAAAAAAAAATTTTTTTTAATGTGTTTTAATTTTAATTGAAAGAGTTACAGAGAGAAGGAAAGAGAATGAGAGGCAGATCTTGTAACTTCTGGTTCTTGCCCCAAATGGCTGCAATGGCTGGAGCTAAACCTATCTGGAGCCAGGAGCTTCCTTCTGGGTCTCCCACATGGGTGCAGGGACCCAAGGACTTGGGACATTCTATGCTGCTTCCTCAGGCCATAAACAGGAAGTGGAGAAGCCGGGGCATAAACTGGCACCTGTATGGGATACTGGCACGCAGGTGGAGACTTAGCCTACCACACCACAGCACCAGCTTTGCAACTAGTAATTGTAAGTATGCTTTTCTAGATACAGAAATCCCAACAGACAGTGAAAGCTTGTTTGAACCTCAGGTGTTAGAATCCTACTGTCTAGTTGCAAATCCTGGCTCCACTATTCATTCCATCGTGACTTTGAACAAATTGCTCAGTTTTTATTGCTTTCCTTGTTGTAATTTGAAGATAACAGTATTACTATCTTATAGGGTTGTTTTGAGATTTTAATGAGATAACACAGATAAATTCCTTAGAACATTAAATGTTTGGCACACACTATATACTCAGTTAATGAAGAATATTTAGAATATGATGAGTTTTATTTTTAAAATTATTTTTTCAAAGACTCACTTATTTTTATTGGAAAGTCAGGTTTTCAGAGAAGGAGAGACAGAAAGATCTTCCATCCGCTAATTCACTCCCCAAGTGGCCACAATGGCTGGAGCTGAGCTGATCCGAAGCCAGGAGCCAACAGACTCTTCCAGGTTTCCCACATGGGCACAGGAGTCCAAGGCTTTGGGCCATCCTCCATTTCCTTCCCATATCATACGCAGGGAGCTGGGTGGGAAGTGGAGCAGCCAGGACATGAACTGATGCCCAAATGGCATCCCGGTGCTTGAAGGTGAGGATTGGGGCACTAGGCCATTGTGCCAGCCCGATGCATTTTAAGAATGTAAAAATCTCAGGATTTCAGAGGGGCAGCCACACATTTCCACTAGAGCTCCAGAATCTGGGGTCCCAGACATCAAGGGGCCACTAATGATTCCAGCTTGCAGCACCTGAGACCTCCCCTCATTCTTCTCCTCATCAGTGACCTAGCTCTTGAACCTCAATTAACATTTACATTTTTAAAAAGCGTGAATTATTTTTTTAATTTTTTTTAAAGATTTATTCATTTATTCATTCATTACATTGTATTATGTGACTTTTTAAAAAATATTTATTTATTTATTTATTATTTATTTTTTTATTCATTAAAAAAACATGAATTATTTAAGCATGGTCTGTTTACCAGAATGTATTAACCCAGCATTTCAGTAACACATTTCCCAAAGGGAAAGCACAAACGTATGGCCCCTCATTCAGGCATGGAGGCAAAGTGTGATTGGTGGAATCACTTGATCTGGCCAAAGCAAGCACAGGTGTGGCTCCAAATTCAAAATCTATAGCAGGCTAATTAATATATATATATATATATATATATATATATATATATATATATATATATATGAATGTTAGATTTACAGGGAAGAAGAGAGACAGAGTGAAAGATCTTCCATCCGCTAGTTCACCCCCCAAGTGACCACAAGGCCAGAGCTAAGCTGATCCAAAGCCAGGAACCAGGAGCCTCTTCCAGCTCTCCCACAAGGGTGCATGGTCCCAAGGCTTTGGGCTGTCCTTTACTGCTTTCCCAGGCTATAAGCAGGCTATAAGCAGGGAGCCGGATGGGAAGTGGAGCAGCCAGTACACGAACTGGTGCCCATCTGGGATCCTAGTACCTGCAAGCCAAGGACTTTGGCCACTAGGCTAAATTAGCCAAGCCCCAGCAGGCTTTTTTTAAGTTGAAGCTAATCTTGAAAGTTGTTATAAATACCCAATTAGCCCTTGATAGAAAAAAGGTTCCCCATCCTTGGTAGGTAATGATGGGTTAACCATAAGCAAATTTGCAAAATGTATGAATAGAAAAAAACCGTTGACTTCCCAGGAAAAGATAAGAATTGCTGCTCTGTTCCCTGGCAGTTGGCCATAGCTTGGTTGAAGCTGGAGATTGCTGTAGTCAGGTGTATAGAGAAGTCAAGGATGGAAACTGTAGCTCAACTCTGATTTAATAAAAGACTTGGACAACACGTGTTCTTGGTTCATACTCTTCCCATACAAGAAGACTGGAATAAGCAGGGGGCAACTTGAGCAATAAAGAATCGTATCGCCAAATGCTTGAACAACTGGAAGAGGCAGACAATTAACTGTCATATTGCTCTGCATGTGTAATGGTGAATATAGCATTACCGCTTCCACTTAGACGGAAATTTGATTAAGCCTAGAGAAGGTGAGAGTGTGGCTATGGAACCTGGGGGTCAGCTCTATGAACGGATGGATGCTTCTTGTTTTCAATGAGTAGTCCATCTGTTACTATAAAACCATTGAATTACATGTTACTGTAGCCTTTTCAAGTCCCCTACCTCCTTCAAACCCTTCTCAACAAGACTCATGTGGTTTTGCTTTTCATAAAGACTCCCAAGAAAGAGATGTTATTATGGCTTCCCTTGCTAGTGCTCCCATGGCTGGCAGCCCACATTGCCAGGAAATCTCTCTGGGTGTATCGTAGGAAAATCCCCTAAAATTAATGAGGAGCTCAAGATTGCTCCTGAGTAGGAGGGAGAGATAATGGAATCTGTTGAGCCGCAAGTGAATGGTGCCTCGGTTTGTGATTTGACACCTGAGCTTTCAGCAGTGGTGAGGCAACTTCTGCAGGTGAATCACAGATGGCCAGGAGATACGGTTGGTTCCTGACCCCTCCTTTTTGTTTAAGGAGTGAGTGAAATGGAACTGTGCCAGGAAGCTACTGTAACACACAGCAGAAAACCAGCTCCCTTCTCAAACCTGTAGCATTGAAAGTCATGTATATTGTACTTATCACTGTAGGAAAAGAGACCTTGAGGTGTATGCTTTTTTAAAAAAACAAAACAAAAACAAACAAAAAAACGTACTTGGGTCAATAGCCAAGTGTTTGGCCTAATACTTTAGCTAATGGTAGGGACCTGAGTCTCATCTCATGCTCTCAGAGTTTGAGTCCTGGCTTCCCTCCCAATTCAGCTTCCTGCTAACGTGCACCCTGGGAGTCAGAGTGCTGGGTCAAGTAACTGGGTTCCTGTTACCCATGTGGGAGAGTTCAGCTGAATTCCTGGCTGGCAGCTTTGGCCTGGCCCAGCCCTGCCTGGCCCTTGCAGATACTGGGGGAGTCAATCAAAGGATAGAAATTCTCTTTGTCTTCAAACAAGCAAATAAATTTGTATATCTTTATATATATTCAGCTGTTAATGACAACTTAAAAATTCCAACTTGTGATATGATTTAGTATATGTGCTGCCGAAGCGAGCACTTGTGATATGATTTAGAATGGTTTATTCTAAAATCAGGTTGCTGTGCCACAGTCGATGGTGATGGGAGTGTTTTTGAAACAGCTGAGATGATCTAATGACATTGTAAGTCTTGGCCATTAGAGTCAAGAAAAACTAAATGTGTTTCCAGATAGAAGCTACTCAAGGAAAAAAACAAGATATGAATAGAGAATGAGAATCAAATCAAATTTAGCTCAAATGGCTTCTGGTAACTTGGTTAGTGGCAAAGAAATGTTAAACAGCCATTAAACACTTGAAAGAAGGTCTAAGAGAATTAGGGCAGTTTCCAAGCTGGGGCTTGGGAATGGCAGAATGAGACAGACTGGGAAAATGTTGGGCCAGACATCTGCACCAAAGAGGCCCTCTGGAGCAAGGCTAGGAGCCTGGGTATTTGAGCAACCTTAGGCTAAGCAGGGTTTATGGTGGGAAAAGACAGGCAAGGTTCAAGGACCTTCAACACAGGGCTCCAACTCAAGAGATGCAGTTTTTTGTACTAGCGGAAGCAGCAAGAACAGCCCAAAGCTGAGCTTTCCAAAAGGGCAGATAGTCAGATCCTGGGAAGCAGAAACAGGGCTGTTAGTGGTTTATGTTTTAAAAAGATTTTTTTTAGCTATTTGAAAGGCAGAGCTACGGCAGGGTGAGTGGGGACACAGAGAGGAAACTTTCACTTAAGGATACACTCCACAGATAACTGCAATGGTCAGGCCAAATCCAGGAGCCCAGAGTTTCTGTGGCTCTCACATATGGGAGCAGGGGGTCCAAGGGCTTGGGCCATCTTCTGCTGCTTTCCCAAGCACATGAGTAGGGAGCTGGATCTGAAATGGAGCAGCTAGGCCATGAATCATTGCCCATACGGAATGCCAGCGTTGTAGGTGACAGCTTGACCATGCTATGCCACAATGCCTGCCCATCTTCTGGTCTTAAGGTACTTTGGGGCTTCATGTTGGGTCTCAAGGCCTGGTGCGTGAACAAGAGCTTTCATGGTAGCCCAGTAACCTGGGCCCCACGTGCGTAAGCTATATAAATGCACACAGTAGGGCCTGGCACAGTAGCCTAGTGGTGAAGTCCTTGCATTGATCCCGTATGGGGTGTTAGTTCTAATCCTGGCAGCCCTGCTTCCCATCCCTGCTTGTGGCCTGGGAAGCAGCTGAATACAGCCCAAAGCCTTGGAACCCTGCACCAGTGTGAGAGACCCAAAGAAGTTCCTGGCTCCTGGCTTCAGAATGGCTCAGCTCCAACTGTGGCGGCTACTTGGGGAGTGAATCATCCTCTCTGTCTCTCCTCTCTGTATATTTGCCTTTCCAATAAAAATAAATTTTAAGAAATGCACACAGTAGGTGTAGATTCCCAGATTTTGGGGGATCATGTCTTGAATCTGTTTTTTGTTTCCTGAAAACTATTTTTTTTTTAAAACAAACATACTGTCTACTTCTTGAAATCTAAATCAGATATGTGGTGTGGAGGAAAATCTGAAAACCTACCCCTTTCTCCATTTGGCCTCATTCCTGACTTCCTAATACCAAGTACTCCTTGTTGGCTTTGTTTGTGCATATATAAAAAAGGAATCCATTGTCATTTATATTAATGTGTCCTATCAGGTAACAAAATTATGAATACTCATCATAAAAAAAAAACAATGCCTTGCTGGAGTCCAGGCTTTGGGGTGTGGTGATGAAGAGAGCCAATGACGATAGAGGGGCCAGAGGGGCCTGTGCCAGGCAGGGCCCTGGGAGGAAACAAAATTTAGGCTGGAGCTGGCACCTCAAGGAGAGCTTAAAGACTTATTTTTTATGGGAAAGGGAGATTTACAGAGAGAAGGAAAGACAGAAAGATCCCCTGGTTCACTCCCCAAGTGGCCACAATAGCCGGAGCTGAGCTGATCTGAAGCCAGGAGCCAGGAGCTTCTTCTAAGTCTAGCATGTGGCTGATGCAGGGTCTCAAGGCTTTGTGCTTTCCCAGGCCACAAGCAGGGAGCTGGATGGGATGTGGAGCAGCAGAGAGCTGGAATGGAACTGGTGCCCATAGGAGATCCCTGCGCATGCAAGGTGGGGGTTTGTTTAGTCACTAGGCTATTGCGCCAGGCTCTGAGAAGAACTTAGTTAAGGGACTCTCTGCTGTGGGCAGGATTTCAAGGAGTTTCCAAGGGTGGGGAAGTACTTCAGCACTATGATAACTGGAAACTGGAACTCCCCTTAGACCTCGCGGATCTCCTTACCGGTTCTGCTGACAACTCGGCTTCGGGGGATCTGAGAGGGAAAACAGCTGATCTTGGCCTCTCTGCCTCCTGCCAAGGCTCCACACCCATCCGCCCAGCTAGACAGCAGAAGGGAGAGGGAGTTGCTGTGGCCGTCCAGCAAGGGCCACCTGGAAAACCACAGGGCTCGTTAGACAAGGGTATGGGGCGACTGAGGCTCCCTGGCAGGATGGGAGCTCTGGGCAGTATCTATCCAGGGAGCAGGAGGAGGGGTGGGGACAAAAAACAGGGCCCTGGGAGCAAAGAAAAAGAGAATGGTGTTTAGGGACAGTACCACAGCTTTGAGGTCACTCTGATGTGAGTCTGTGTGTGCACGTACGTGTGTGTGTGTGTGTGTGTGAGAGAGAGAGAGAGAAACAGGGATTGATAAACATTGCTGTAGATGATAAATGGAATATTCTTTAATTGTCTACCAGACTGTTATAAAGACTTTCATTTTCAAGTACTCTGGGCTGTTGGAATGCTGTTTGGTTTGTCTCTGCAAATATGCACGGAGATGTTCTATAAGGGGAGGGGCATATTCCTAGATTGCAACTGTATTTACACCAAAGCATCGATAGATTTAATCTCTAGGTTAGATGAGGGACTTCAAAAAGATCATGGAAAATGCACATCCTCTTTTACTTCCACCTGCCGAAGACGTTTTGAAGTCCCTCACTGATGACTTCTGCTTGTTTCACGCTTGTTGCTATTTCCTAAACTTGTGATCATGAACTTACCTTGTCTTACAATACCCCAGGCTTGGAACTGGGCCTTTCCTTGGGTCCCTTAGGTGAAGTGTTTATTGCTGATTGATTTAAATACCATCTGATGCTGAAAACTCCTGTATTTATACTTATTTTATCATTAATTATATATATTTATAAATACAATGTGATACTTTGGTACAGATTTTCAATGTGTGGTGATAAAATCTGGTTAATTAGTGTTGCATATCCCTAACTATTTAAAAACAATTTTTTGACTGATACTTGATAATTATACGTATTTATGGGTTTACAGTGTGATGCGAAGATGTTGGTAGCCAATGTGTACTGTTCAGGTACACATTGAACTTCCTTCCCCCCGTCATTCTTTTTTGCTTAGAGGCTTGAAGATCCTCTTTTTATTTATTGATGTTTTAATACATATCTTCAAATAACTTTATTTATAAAATATGGAAGAAGTTCTTATGAACGTAGTCACCCATTGAGCTCAAGGCCACTAGACCTTATTCCTTCTGTCTACTGTGTTTTTATTTTTGCCCCAGGATTTTCTTTCTGACATTCAGCCTGGCATGACCCACTGCACCCCTGACGTCACCCACAGTCCTAGCAGACATCTGAGTGTCAGCTTGTCTACAGCAGAAGTCTAGGTTTACTCCTTCTCCTGCCGGCTGCCCGGCTCCCTCCTTAGGACTGGCGGTTCAGCAATAAATCCCACATAGTTCGCTCACATGGGACAAAATGTGAAAGGGCAAAGCATTCATTGCCACAAAAGAGTTGCCTGTTCTGCCCCAAGTTGTTTCCCTGTGCTTGTGCATGGACTCCTGCTCCCCCAAAACATGACTGTGTCTCTTAACACTCTCACCATCTCAAGCAAAAGTTAGCATTTTTATCCACTGCTCAGAATCCTGTACTTTTAATGGGCAAACTTGGAGATATCTCTATATTAGAGATAAAGAGCCATTTATTATTTTCATTCTTTTTTTTTTTCATTCTGTTTGAGAGAAAGAAAGAGAGAAATAGAGATATCTCTCATCTATTGATTCATTTTCCAAACCCAAATATTTCGAACAGTTTGGCTTGGGTCAGGAACTCAGTTTGTTCTCCCACATGAGTGGCAGGGGCCCAGGTTTGTGCTTGCTGTCTCCCAAGGCGTGCATTAGCAGGCAGCTTGATTTGAAGTGAAAGAGTTGGGACCCAAATCAGGCACTTTGATGGGGAAGCAGGAGTCCTCAGTGGTGTTTGGCCAGTGCACCATACACCTGCTCCATGTTTATCTTAATACAAGCATAACATCCCATTATGTGGGTGAGGCTATTAAAACATCTTATTTTAAAGCTGAATTGTTTACTTTCCAATTATAAGTAATAAAAAGGATAATAAAAATTGTGCCATACTAACCACACTAATCAGCTTTCTTTGACCTATAATTTTATTACATGCATGTATGAGTGTGCACAGAACTTCCATTTTTTTAAAAATTCACAACTTTCATGTAAAACGGATGTTCAGATTTTCCAATCCTTCTTTGTTTATGAACAGTAGGGATACCCAGAAGGAGCTTAATCACAGAGGACAATGCAAGGGCATTGTGATCATTTAAGAACAACCAGAAAGTCGGATTTGCCATTGGTTATCAACCTGGGGGTTCTTAGTCCTCCCAGGTAACGACAGTATCGACATTTGGAGAGGAGTGAAGGCTGTTGAGACATCGGGGTCCCACGTCAGCATTCCTGTGTCGAGCCCTGGCGCTGCTTCTGTTTCCACTTTGCTGCTCATGAGGACCCTGGGAGGCTGCAGGTGCTGGTCAGGTGCTTGCGTGTCTGCCATCCAGTGGCAGAGCTGGGTTGAGCTCTGGGTTCCTGGCTTAGCCTCTGCATTTGTAGGCATTTGGAGCATGAACTAGTGCATGTGAAAACTCTTTGTTTTTCTGTTTCTTTGTCTTTTGATTTTTGTTAAGTAGTGAAATTAGAGGCTGTAGAAGGAGGCTGTTAGCCTGCCCTGACTGTAAGATTGCAAGTCCAGGATCTTGCTGAAGTATACCTAGTGTCTTTTTTTTTTTTTTTAAAGATTTATTCATTTTATTACAGCCAGATATACACAGAGGAGGAGAGACAGAGAGGAAGATCTTCCGTCCAATGATTTACTCCCCAAGTGAGCCACAATGGGCCGATGCGCGCCGATCTGAAGCCGGGAACCTGGAACCTCTTCCAGGTCTCCCACGCGGGTGCAGTGTCCCAAAGCTTTGGGCCGTCCTCGACTGCTTTCCCAGGCCACAAGCAGGGAACTGGATGGGAAGTGGAGCTGCCGGGATTACAACCGAAGCCCATATGGGATCCCGGGACTTTCAAGGCGAGGACTTTAGCCACTAGGCCACGCTGCCGGGCCCATACCTAGTGTCTTGTATGTTTTTTTGGACCATTCCATTTCTTCATTTATTCAATAAATATTTACTGAATGCCTGCTATGTGCTGCTTATTGTACCAGGAAAGTTACAATCTGCGCCTGGCTCTCATGGAATTTACAATTTTGATACGTTTGTCCAGGAATGATGATCATTTTATTTATGGCTAGAATGGCATATGGGCATTGATGGAAAAAAAAAAAAAAACACCAGCCTCCTTGCTATACTGAAGTGAGAACTACCAGTGTTGAGCTCTACTGAATTTATTAAATTGCTTTATTTTATTTTTCTATCAACACTGATATGGCACCTTCTAGAAGACTGGGAGGAAAACAGGGTTTTGATTTTTCAATTCTGAAGTCGCTATATAGTCAGACACTGTAGAAGGAAACATACAGGGCATCTTCCTCTTCCATTACAAATCTGTGATTTCTGCACATTTTTGCACATTTCTAACTCATCTTGTTTCTCTCACTGCTCTGTGCTTCGTGGAGCCAGTCATGGGTGTTCCATTTCCATTGTATTGACTGATTTGTGAATAACTCTATGGTTCTGTTCTGGTCATGGGCACTTGTGGAAACACTGGCTGGGGAGCTCTCAAAAGACATTTCTTTTTTCTTCCAAAGAGACACCAGGAGCAGGTGTTTAGCCCAGCAGTGAAGGTGCTGGTTAGGATGCCTGTGCTGCACATCTATATGGCTGGGAAGCTGTAGGGGAAGCTGAGAGAGACAGAGAGAAAGAGAGAGAGAGAGAGAGAGAGAGAGAGAGAGGAAGCGCTTGAGAGAGCGCTATATTGGTTTACAAGTGACAGCATCTTGCCACTGTGACAAGGTCTACAGGAAGCGGAGGAAGCTCATGGCATCTGCACAATCCCTCTGTTGCTGAGTCTTTGACCCAGTAGCCCTGGAACTTCCTGTCTGGGCTTGGGATCCAAGAGAACAGATGTGTTGGTTAAGGAAATCCAGTTAAACTTCTTGTTACCTGTTAAAGGCCAGCCACCCGAGAATTTCTGCACACAAATCATCTGATGGCAGCGACCATTAGAAAATGTGTGGTTCTGGGAAGAGACAAAAGGTTTAAAACCCATCACAGAATTGTAAACAGTAGTAAAATAAGGACTCCCGCTGTTGGCTAGAAGATACTTTAAGAGGTTTCCATTGCTTTTGGGAATTCTGAAGAGAAGAATGTGTGCGTGTGTGCTCAAATGCATGAGCTATCCCTTGCTGCCTCCTAGGGTGCTCATTAGGAAACATCTGGATTGGACGCAGAACCAGCACTTGAACCACGCACTCCAGTATAGGATGTGGGTATCCCCATCACCCTAACCACTGTGCCAAACACCTGCATCCAGATTGCAAAGACTTACTGAGTGCTTTCCAGGCCCTGGATACATGCTAAAGGTTTATACACATTACTTTAATTGCTGTGCATAAACCTCTAGGAAGTGAATATGATTCTGTGTCTTTTTTTTAAAGTCATGGGTAGGGGTTTAAATCATTTCCTCAAACCTACAGGTCTGTGTGATTCCAAAGCCCATATGGTTGAGGTTTGTGCTGGACAAGACATCCCAGCCTCTTTCCGGAGTCTTCCTTTGGTAGTTTCGCTCTGTGGACCCAGCATCATTGTCTGGAGGCTGTGAGCTAGACACATAGCAAGGCTGGTTATACAATCAGGAGAGAAGGCCAATGCTGGCACTCATTTCAGGGCAACCCTAGATGTCTTTGATGTTTCCCTTGTACATGAGAACAGAGCCAGTGATCTGACAGCTGCTGGCAGTACTCATCAGCTATGCAGAATTTCAAGGCAGCTTTATCTTCACGCCTAATTATAGCTGGCACAGGGAAATTTATTTTGTAAAGGAGGAGACGTCAAATGATATGAATATAACACACAACCCAATATGATTGTCTTAGTAGGTTTTCCCAGGGATGTTCAATTATAAAATATTGTTTGGAAAAGTGTTTTATGATGGCATCCCCAATCTATTTAGCCAAAACTTTGTCTTAGACATCACTGGAACAGCACAGCCACTTCACTGCTGGATACTCCAAATTTACTTTCTTGTTTTTCCTTCAGATGTAAAATATAACCAGCACTTAGTTTCAAAAGGAAGTGTAATTACAATATTCTTGTCTGGTCTGAGTTTTTACGTCCAACATTACCAATGTGATGGAGCCATAATTAATGTCTTAATTTTTTAATCGCTGAAAACGGTTTTGTATTGATAATGACAGGGAAGCAGTTTTTGAATGCCGATTGAGTTGACCACTTCACTGCCAATCGTCACAGCTGGAAGAGGCTGTGCCGCATCACCCTCACGTGGCTTACACTGTTTTCTTTGGGCGTGCCTGTTGGCCACTAGCGGCTGCTGAGGTTACGGTCCCAGATCTCCTTTCTGAAGGAATTGCTGCCCAGCTGTGGAGGAGTACTCCAGCTGTTTGCGCCCTTGGAGTCAGCCTCCCAATGTCATGCCCTTCTAGGTACAGGCCCCAGCCCCTGAGAAAGCTGGGAGAGCAGTGGCCCGAGGCGTTTCAGCCTGGTGTGGGGTTGCTCTCAGGGGCAGGGCTCATTGCTTTCAGTGTTGGTAAACTTTGATTCCTTCCTCCTCTCTGGTTGCTCTGTGATGCTGTGAGCTTGGCACCCACCTTGTGATGGTAACCGCAGGATTTTGTCCTTGACCCTTCTCTCTTCTACCTTAAGCCACTTCTCACAGGTGTCCTTGTCACGGCTTTGGTCCCTTATAGTCACAGCTGGGGACGCATAGGTTTTGAGTTCACAGTGGACCTTGCTGCTGAATTCCAAGGTCATGTGGTTTTTTTCAAACCAAGGATAATCAATTGGAATGTCTTATTCCCACAGCCTTCCTGTGCAAAACACCCTGGAATGAAGGTAACCATGGATAACAACCTGTTCCTGCATCCCTTCAAGGCAACGCTATTCACTCTTAGCCTGATATCTGAGAGACATCCAGACTCCCTCTCGTTAACGCTGCAAATCCAAGCTGTTTTAAATCCTTGGATTCTCCCTTCTAAACACCTTGAGCCATCCCACCTCTTCATTTCCATGGTCTCTTAGCCCTTCCTCCACGATTGGCTTGGACTCTGCAGGATTGTCTCAACTTCCCCCTTTTCTACTATCTGAGTATATTATGTTACTGCTTAAATTTTTTTTAAAAGATTTATTCATTTTTATTGGAAAGGCGGATATACACAGAGGAGGAGAGACAGAGAGGAAGACCTTCCATCTGATGATTCACTCCCCAAGTGAGCCGCAATGGCCAGTGCTGCGCCGATCCGAAGCCGGGAACCAGGAACCTCCTCCAGGTCTCCCACGCGGGTGCAGGGTCCCAAGGCTTTGGGCCGTCCTCAACTGTTTTCCCAGTCTACAAGCAGGGAGATTGATGGGAAGTGGAGCTGCCGGGATTAGAACCGGCACCCATATGGGATCCCGGTGTGTTCAAGGCGAGGACTTTAGCCACTAGGCCACTGCATGCCGCCGGGCCCACTGCTTAAAATTTTTCCACAGCTTATCATGCAAGATTTTTAATGGTATGGACCTCGTCTGTTTCATCTCATTGTTATTTGTTCTTCAGTGTCTACTTTGTGTCCCAGGCATGAATGCGTCAGGAAGAGTCATGCTCAGGGTCCACCAAGATGCCATCCCTCTGTCTTCTGCATGAAAGTCCTTAATCTCCCTTCTCATCCTCTCTTTAACTCACTCTTCATCATCCTTCAAAACTTAACTCCTTCTGAATCCATCTTTGTAAAGATCCTGTCAGATCAGGCACTTCCTGGCACCTGAGCTCCTGGCTGTCAAGGAGTTGATGTCGTGGTGAAGGGACTTATTTTCAAACTGGTCTTCAAAGCTCCTTGAGGGCTCCTTCATCAGAGTTTACAGCAATAGACATAGATGTCATAGTGCCTATTGAATGACAGGCTTCAGGACGCGTTGGTGAGATGAAACTATATGAAGCTTAATTTACCTTCAGTGAACCATTGTAGTGCTGTGTTGCTAAAAGGCATATCTATGTCTTGACATTTTTGTTTATTTGAAAGGCAGAGTTACGAAGACAGAAGGAGAGGCCTGGAAAGACAGATACATCTTCCTTCTGCTGATTTACTCACTCAGTGGCTGCGACACTGGGCCAGGCTGAAGCCAGGAGCTAGGAACTCCAAACAGAGCTGCCACCTGGGTGACAGGGCCCCTGACTCTTAGATACATTAGCAGGAAGCTGAATTAGAAGTGGAGCAGCCAGGACTTGAACCAACACTCATAGAATACTGACATCCCAGGTGGAAGTTTAACCTGTTGCACTACAACACTGGCCCCACCATGTAAATCTTTCACAAAAACTTTTGAAACAATGTTTTAAAATGATGACTACAAGTTAAACACACAGAGACAGGTGTGAATAATGTCTATATTGGTTTTTACTTTAAAAAGTTTCCCATAACGTAAACTTACTGGTACATAAATCATATTCAAGAAGGTAATTTTCACAAAACGAATAACCTATGGTATTTATTATATATGTATATAATATAAATTATTTCTTCAAACTATATTCATCTTCATACAATGATTTTACATCACTTAACACTTAATGGCTACATTCACTGTAATACTTTCTGTAGACTCTAATAAAAATTTCCATAGCCAACTAAATTATAGCTATTATAAAATATTTGTATGTCATGGATAACATGACATATATAAAATATGGAATGTTTTAAACATAATTCTGAAGAAGAAAAGCCCATGCAGAGGGTGCTCATGGGGACTAATGAGTAGGTGTAGTATTTTCCATAGAATAGTTGACAGTCTCTCCCTGTTCAAACCGATTGTCAACACACGGGAAATAACAATCTACTGACTTTGAAAAATTAGCTATAATCCATTTCATATGACGCATGCAAAGCACAGCAGGCAGTGGCCCATAATTGAAAGATTAGTTTTGGGCTGTAGGGTGGTTCTTAAAATTCACTGGCTGAGAGAATGTTACACCCCATATGGAGCCAGACTAGTCTCAGCAGGAGTTCCCTGTGCTCTGTTGCCTCCTGCGTCCCTCCACATTCCCTGTCCAGGGGAGGGAGCTTCCCCCATCCATCAGTAGAGCAGCTGGGGATCTTCCCTTGTGCTAGGTGTGCAGGAGGCTGAATGTACCTTGCCCACATTTGGAAAGCCGCTTACGTCATTTCTTTGAGTTCTGCTCCTCAGAGCACATGGAAGTGTTTTCTTGTCTCATGCCTGAAACATCCCGCTAAAATTACTAACCATGCTCTGGTTTTAGAGACTCCTGGGGTGGAATAAAAGTGAACCTCTGGGCTTGCATTCTCTTACCTTTCTTCTCTGTGTTTGCTTTTGTAAACTCTCATCCGCCTGCCTCATTTTGTGCCTCTGCCTCCTGTGATTTGGGTATCTGCACCCTTGGGGGCTCTAGATGCTACAACCCTTTCCTATTTGTAATTGTAGTGCCTCTGGAGGGACCTTCTAATCCCAACCCTCTTCAATTAGGACAGAGGGAACTCTGACTGTCCCAGGCTGCAGGGTGCTCTTCATTCTTGGAGAGGGGCGTGCTTGTTTTCTCGAAGCATTCTCATGAATATGCATGACCTGGACACGGCAATGATCCAGCAAGCTGGAAGTCATACTCCTAGGCAACACAGGAATTCAACACTTCCTGGCCAAGCATCCTGGAAGCAGGTTGAGGCTGAGGAGCAGTGAGCCTGGGTTCTCCTTGCTGGGACTAGCAAGGCTGCAGAGTACTTGTTAATCGGAAGATTCTTTGTTTAAGAGGTTAATATGCATGCCACAAACACGTATGTACGTGGATAGGATTCCTAAGTTATTCATCACGTTTTGTGCTATTATTAGCAAGAATGTTTGAATTGGTAAGTAAAACTTAGAAACCATATCTCAGATGTCCTCGTGAAATGAAACTAAAACATGGTTTACAGAACCAAAAATAACATACATAAAGTGATGTACAACTGAATCAGGAATGCATTTGGCATTTTTGTAAAAAAAGAATAATTGGTTAGAATTTAAATTAATATTCCTTGAGAATCCAGAGCTTAAACAATGAGAAGAAATGAGGAGTTGTGCTGGGGTGTGAGGTGTGGAGGAGGGGACCAAATGGGGAATGACATTTCTTGGAGAAAAATCTAAGAAATGGGTCAAGTGCCTGTGGACGGAGTGACATCATGGAGTGGGAGGGGTGCAGAGGAACACAATGAACCCAGATATGCTTCCCCAGGAGAGATGAGCTCGCTTTGCTTGGAATGGCTGGAGCACTGAAAGTCTGTTCCATCCTCTGGCTCAGATCTTCATCTGTAATGTCATTGCTTTTGGATATATCTGCACCTCTTCATGATACCAAGTACCTTTCTGTGTCCGGCATACTAAGGATGCCCATTCATTCCAGGTGTCTTGGCACATTCCTGACTTAGGCAGGTTGCCACGGGTTAATAATTAACAGTACTCTCTTCTGCCCTTGGCTGTGTCCTGGTTTAGATGATAAATGATAGCGCTTCACTGGATCAGACGGGAGTCTTCAAGCTGAAAGCCCCTATGTCAGTCAAGGTCCTCACAACAACAACATTCTACTGGGATTGTGAAGAGACTTGCACAAAGGGGCTGTTTACAAATGTGCAGGCAGAGTTCAGGGCTTCGGAACATAGTGCTGAGACACTTGCGAGAAGAGGTAAAGAGAGGAGGTGATGTTGTGGAAGCCCAGCTGGGATGGGGAACCTTAGAACAGCAGCCACCCTAGAGAAGCCTTGGTCTCGAAGGTGTCAGGCGCTGCAGCACTGGCCAAGCTAGGGAAGAAATCCTCTACCACTACGCCGCTTTTCTCCACTGGTCTCCTGTTCTGTTGTCCATCAGCTGAACCCAAATGCAAGCCAGAAGGCAAAAAGGTCAATCGTGTTCGGTTCCTTAGAAGAAAGGGTAGGGGAAAACAGAGACCGGGTTGAGGAGGTTGTGGATTATGGGTTATAGGAAAATGGCAAGTAGAAAGTCAGTTCCCTATAGAGTGTTTAGTCTTGAAATCAACCTGAAGCCTGCCGGGCACTGCAGGAAAGGCATAATGCAGGAGTTGGTGGCCTTGCGAAGAACATGAAGTCTGTGTTGGGGAACAAGAAAGATAAGATACAAGACTGAGAATGAACAACAGTGGAGCGCAGAGATAGCATAGCTGCTTAGCTGTTTATGGGGATGGTCAGATGAGCTAAAGGGAATATCGGTAATGGAATAGAGCAGTGGGTAGAAGGAGAGGTTTGCGATGGCACTGAGATTAGAGCTGACTCACCTGGCAGGGAAAGGCAGACTTCTCCGGGAGAATGGCACAGGCAAGGGCATGGGTGCTGGCCTCCAACCTCCCTGCCCCTGTTAGGAGGGCTGCACCCCCAGCTGACGTTTTCCAAGCTTTCCAAAGCACCATATGTTTAAAGCCTACAAGGCAGTCTATAGGGAGTTTAGTGGTTTGTAGGAAGCATGAAGTGTGAGGGCAGGTATCTGTTCTTTCCATCTACGTTTATTTAGTACTTGCTGTGTCAGGTAAGCTTCTGAGGGCTGCCGATGCCAAGCCAGATCCGGCTCTTTGAAAGGTAACCAAGCAAGCAGGGAATTCTTTTGTCCTGGGATTGTAGAGGTGTGCACAGGCCATGTGCAAGTGGGCAGGACATCAAAGTGAGACTCAGGCAGGAGGTGGGGAGGGAGGGTAAGGGAGACTCCCGGCAAGAGGTAGCACACCGACGTTCTGACGTGAACAGGGACTTGGCCATCACACTTCTGATGATTTGTCTGTCCTACTGCACTCTTCAAAAAGGAAGTCCAGTGACCTTGGCAGGCCTCCAGAGAGTGTGAGAACGCTGGTCCCCCGGGTGTCCGGGAGCATTGCATGCTACAAGGAGTGTTCTTAGCCAGGAGGGTCGCGTGATGGGACTGGAAAGGGGAGTGAGGATGGACTCTGAAATTTCCTCTGCACTTGAACATGTGGCGGCTAGGGAAGGCATGTGAGCTGGGGTGACACTGCGCGTAGCATCATGGATCTTAAGAACCTCACTCGGATATACAGGAAGTCTGAACCAGGAGAGGTTAGAGGGAGGAAGGGAGGCCAGGCAGGGGAGTGGCTGCAGGCATGGGGCAAGAAAATGGTAGCAATGGGATGGAGGGGGCTGGAATTTGGGATCTGTGATGGAGAAACAGGAAGAGGTGGGTACCTGGTGGAGGGGCACCTGACACGAATCCTCATTGGGTGGTTTGTGTCTCATTCATGAGCCAGAGGTTGCTTGCAGGAGCGGCAGCGAGGGTTAGGAGGCCAGGGGAGTTCAGGGTATGGCTGCTGTGGCCAACTAATGATGATCTGCCATTTCTGCCCAGTTGCTTAGTTTATTATAGTTTTATTAAAAAATGTGCGAATCTCAAAGAAAATATTATCCATATCACATATATGTTATAGACAATATAGAATATATAGTAAGATATATATGGTAATAATATATAATACTTTCTATTTATCAAGCATATAAACATATTTATTTTGATAGGTTTTTTAAAGATTTATTTTTGGTTTTATTTTTGGTTTTATTTTTGGTTTTAGTTACAGAGAAGGAGATGAAGAGAGATATCTTCCATGCCCCAATGGGCAGAGCTGAGTCAATACAAAGCTAAGAGCCAGCACCTTCTTCCAGGTCTCCCATGTGGGTGCAGGGTCCCAAGTACTTGGGCCATCCTCTATTGCTTTCCCTGACTGTGAGCAGTGAGCTGGATCAGAAGTGGAACAGCTTGGACTTGAACTGGTGTCCACAGGAGATGCTGGCACTACGGGCAGAAACTTGGCCTACTGCACCATGGCTCTGTCCCCAGTTTTACTGTTTTTACTTGCAAAAGTAATGCAGAGAATTTATGAGACAGAGACAAACTTGAAAATATCGTTGTTACCCAGACACAATCTCTGTAACTTGTAACATTTTAGTGAATACAGTTTTTCAAGTTTTTTTCAAATGTTTTTTACACACACACACACACACATACTTGGTCTTCAAAAATAGTTATGGAAATGAGTGTTGTGAAAAAAATGCATGGCTTTCAATAAACTTATCTTTTGATTCCATTTCCATGTGTATGTTTTTCTAAAAACTTGAGTGATGTTCTTGTGATTAAATATATTGTGTGTGTCTTTCAATGGCATTAACAGATCTCTAAGACCATTTAGGAGACTGCTTGTGAACGCACTGTGTTCTTATTGTAGATGTTTAGGCGGCTTCCAAGTTTTTAAACTATTATAAACAACACTGTAATAAAATAATTTAAATTTACGAATTAACCTTTGACTATTTCGTAGTGCAGTTTAGATGGTGAAATCAAGTTTGGACCTGTTTTGTTTGTATAAAACGGTTATACAAAGAACAATTGTTTTTAAAGTACTCTGAAATAAAGGACATTCTTTTTAATTCTCAGGTATGAGAACCAAGTTTGTAACTGCGTTGGAGAGAAGCAATTGTAAAGGAATGTAGCACAAAGCTTAAGCAGTAAGTATGGAAGCTCACTGTGACCAGCGTCACTCTGTGGACAGTGAGGACAGAGACCCCATTTCCTAACCGGGTTCCTTCGCTTTAATGACTTTCTCAACATCTCCCTATAAAAGATGTTACTAATTCTTCAAAATGGCCTGGGAATTGAGCAGCTTTGTGAATAACTGCAGTTGTTAAATTCAGCTTCCTTTTGATTGTGCGCAGTGAGTCTCTTACATGCATCTTTGAAATGTTTCCTTAAGTTAGAAGCAACTCCTTGGGAAAGGAAATGGACCATAGACTGTCCTGCCATGACTGATGCTCCGAGCCCTACCAGGTACCTCTGTGGCAGGTGTCTGCTCTGTTCTTGTCAAGTCAAACATATGTAATTCCTCTTCCCTGCTACAGATGCTGCACCACTTGAAGAGCTGATGAGAGGTTTCTGACTGGTCCGAAAATGGTTAGATTCTTGATCCCAGCAAAAATGCGATGTGGGAGGCTAGTGGTAAAGGGTGGTTTCCATTCAGACATTAGAATGTGTCCATTCCCCAGAATCTGACAGCTGTGACTGCTGAGACATCTCGGTTAGATGAGATATATTTTAATCAATATCAATATCTGCTTCTATTGAAATACCTCCTAAACAAAATACATAGTGAATATTACCTAATCATATGCAAAATTCGAAAACATAGTATTTTGAGTATAGTATAAATGGAAGTAATTATTATTAATAGAAGTAATTTTGAATAAACATGCATGATAGATGATAGATACTTGTATTTATAGACGGAATCACTGTGGATGAGATAGTTACAATTTGAAACTGATTAACAGGATATTGTATTCATGGCTCAAACACCACACGTGGCATCATGACTGGTAATGCACTTTTCCAAAATTATTACTCATTTGTATGTTTGCTTTCCTACAAATTCATTACATTAAAAATCAGTCAAAGATGCTTTGTGCTGTGGCTGAGTGGATGCACTAAGGTGGACTCTGCCAATGTACTTTGGAAGGCTTGTCTTCACCTTGTAGCAATGAGACCAACAGCGCTTCGGAACTATCAAGATCACTCAAACAATATCCTCATGTGTTCTTCTCCACCTCAAGGTTTCTACAGTGATATCAAGTGGACATCCCCACCCCCAGGGGCTGATGTACCCGGCAGCTGGGAGCGGCTCCCTCCCCACCTCCCATACAGAAGAAAAGGGAAGAAAAGGAAAGTTGGAAGCATTTGTACCCCCACATTCCCCATGCCTCGACCTTTTCCACTCTGGTGGTCCTCATGGGACTGCATTCTTGTCAACTATGTAAATAACATCAAATATAAAATAATCTTAGTAAATACACAAATAAAAATATCAACTTATGCTAAAGTATACATTTGAAAACATTTACCATTTTAGTCACTGTTGAAAGTTCAGCAGCAGTAAACGATCACGTTGTGTAAATAGTGTCACCATCTATTTCCTGAACTTGTCATCTTCCCCTTTTGGTTCGTTGAAGATGTCACATAGTCTGTTTTCCTTCTCATTTTTTTCTAGAACCTCCTTGTGACAGTTCCCTTGGGCATTGACCTGTTTCTTGATTCTGATTAGGCCATGTTTGTGACTCAACTTTGGTCTCTGGTCCAGTTGATTATTGCTTTATTGTGTTTTCTGTTATCAAAATGGACTACACAAGGCTGTGTATTCTAGCAAGAGGTTTGTTTAGTGCATGGTGATGAGCGTCCAGGATTGAGCAGTGCCATCTGTTCAGCGCTGGTGAGGTGTCCTGGCAGATGGCATCTCATTGTCAGGAGCATGGGTGGAAGTCACATGGCAAGACGGGAAGGGGACATAAGAGGCCAGGCTTGCTCTCTGTCTGACCACTCCCTCCCTTGGGAGCCAGCTGGAGTCTTGCAAAACTTCCCTTCATCTCCTCCAAGGGTGACACCCTGATGACCTAATTACCTTCCCCTGGAAACTACCTCCTAAGGTTCCACCACCTTTCAACACTGCCACACTGCGAACATAACTTCCTTTGGAGAACACATTGAAACCATCTCTGAAGGATGCCCCATTGCCCTCTTCTTCCCATGCTGACCAGGCATTTGTCCCTGGCCACATGGTCACTGGACCATGCTCCAGCACTCCACGGCATGGCTGCTGCAGTCCAGACTGGGTAACTCTGTGACTCCTCATGCCTTTCCATTCTAGAAAACTCACTGTTCCTCAGCACAACATTTCCCATTCATTTGGTTATTTCAGACTTTCTCAAATTCATGTTTATGTTCCTATTTTGTTTGCTATATCTCACTGCAACCATTATTTGGCAATACATCTTACCGGAAAGAATGATACACCTTAAGTCAGAGAATGCCAAATGTGGACATCCAAGCATAAAAACCATGATGGCTCTGAGGTTTGATTTCCACACCCGAGAACAGGCAGTCTTATCATTAGATGATGTTAGAATTTATAAATTAATTTCTATGAAAGAGAACATCTGTGTCATAACATTGTCACAGGTGTCAAATATGACAATCATGAATTTAAGTTATTATTAAATGGCTCTTACTATTATAAGAGATGCTTAACACATGCTTATTTGAAAGTCATCATTACATGCAGAGAGAAAATTCTTCCGTCCACTTGTTTGCTCCCTGGATGACCACAATGGCGAGGACTGGACCAAGCCAAAGCCAGGAGTCAGGAGTCTCATCTCGATTTCTCATGTGAGTTGCATGAATCCTTGGCTCATCTTCTGGTGCTTTTCCCAAGAGCTTCAGAAAGAAGCCAGACTGGAAATGGGAGACCTGAGACACGAACCAGCACCCATTTGGGATGCAGTGGCTTCACCCGCTATGTTCCAATATGTGCTTTCTGCAAGACAGAACCTCTGTGTGTGTGTGTGTGTGTGTGTGTGTGTGTTCTCTCTGTTTCTTTGTAACTCTGCCTTTCAAATAAAATAAATATTGCAAAAAGGACAAAATCAGCAACTGAGACACACTATTCATTGGTATTCACACAACACAAGCCTGAGTAATACCAGCTGCAAACCCAGCAATGATTTGTTTACTTAGCAGAATCTAGAGATCAATAAATGTGTGTTACACTCATGTGTGTGTTCCAGAAACAGGCAATGCCTGTGTTTCCTAGAGCTGAAGGAGTTAGTGCCTCTCAGCTCGTCAGCACCGGGCTGAGCTCGGGTGTGCCATGGGAATCACGGAGTGAACACATGTGTGGGAGGCTGATCTACCCCTGCTGTTGTGAGAGCACGCCTTGTCCTCACTGGCCGTTGGCAATGCTGTGCCCAAAGTTAGCCTGGCAGTGACTGCTGACCAAAGGAGCTGGACTAGGAGCCCTGTGCAGCCCAGTAGGGGCACAGGTCCTATTCACAATGACGGCTCCCTTGCAATGTTGCAGCTCACTTGTTGGTGGTTCTGGTCCAGCCTGTGTTAGGCTGAGCCACTCCAGAAAGAATGTTCACTACGGAGTATACAATTTTACCATGTATCCTTTTTTATGGATTTTAAGAAATGGTGATTGGCTTTAAGAAAAGTTTTACACAATAATTTGCTTCCATTTAAATTCAGAAAAGTAAAGTTATAATAAATTCTGATTTTGATATTAATATATATACATTTAAAATAACATGAATTTTTAAAAGATTTATTGATTTTTATTGGAAGGGCAGATTTACAGAGAGAAGCAAAGACAGAGAGGAAGATCTTTAGTTCGCTGATTCACTCCCCAAGTGGTCACAATGGCCAGAATGGATGAGCTGATATGAAGCCAGGAGCTTCTTCTGGGCCTCCCACACAAGTGCAGGGTCCCAAGGTTTTGGGCCGTCCTCCACTGCCTTCCCAGGCCACAGACAGGGAGCTGGATGGGAAGCGGAGCAGCCGGAATATGCCCACATGGGATCCCAGTGCATGCAAGGTCAAGATTTTAGCCACTAGGCTACTGCAGCAGGACCATAATATGAGTTCTAATGCACGTTTTTTTAGCTTTAAAATGTCTTCTTAAAGTCTTTTTTTTTTTTACTTTTTTTTATTCATTAATTACATTGTATTATGTGTCACAGTTTCATAGGTACTGGGATTCTACCCACCCCTCCCCAAACCCTCCCACCATGATGGATTCCTCCACCTTGTTGCATAACCACAGTTCAAGTTCAGTTGAGATTCCCTCATTGCAAGCATATACCAAACATAGAGTCCAGCATCTTATTGTCCAGTCAAGTTCAATGGCTTCTTAGGTAGACCCTCTCTGGTTTGAAGACAGAGCCAGCAGAGTATCATCCCGATCAATTAAAAGCTCCAACATACCATCAGCAAAAATTTACAACATTATGAAAGTAATTGACATAGTAATGAGTAGCCAATATGTTAAAAATAAATGCGAGTTCTTAACCACCTTCTGTGACCACCTCATTGACATTTCAATTTTAGTTTATACACAACATGTAACATATATAACATAACATGTTATATATAACATCATATCATCTTAAATTAAGGCGAACATGTGGTATTTAACCTTTTGGGATTGGCTCATTTCCCTTAGCATTATGGTTTCCAGTTTGGCCCATTTGGCCACAAAGAACTGCATTTTGTTTTTTTTAATAGCTGAGTAGTATTCCATGGAGTAGATGAACCATAGCTTTCTTATCCAATCCTCTGCTGATGGGCATTTTGGCTGCTTCCATGTTTTTGCAATTACTGATTGTGCTGCTATGAACATAGGGGTGCATGTTGGTTTCTCATAAAACAAGTGTTCTGGATATATTCCTAGGAGTGCTATTGCTGGATCATACGGTATGTTGAATTTGAGTTGTTTGAATGTTCTCCATACTGATTTCCACAGAGGCTGTACCAGGCTGCAGCCCCACCAGCAGTGGAGTAGGGTTCCCTTATCCCCGCAACCTCGCCAGCAAGTGTTGTTGGTGCTTTTATTCATGTGGGCCAGAACTCTTACCCACTGGTTTATTCCTCAAATATCCCTCAGCAGTGGAGATTGGGCAGGACCAAAAGCTGAGAGTCAGGAATTACATTCAGAGTTTCCTCAGAGGTGGCAGGAGCCCAGTGACTTGGGCTGTTGGTGCTGCCTCCCAGAATCCACATCAACCAGTAGCTGGCATCGGGAACCAGAGCTGGGAAGAGCTCGGGGCTTGCAGGTGGGACCCAGGAGTGTTAACCAGTGTCTTCACTGTTGGGCTACATGTCCGCTCCAATTTAAAAATATTGTAAAGCTACACATTAATGTTCTGGAGAAAATCGCCTGTGTGCATTATTTCATAGCCATTATTTTGATACAACATTACAATACTGGTGTGAACCTTTTTCTTTAGCGTCGCTCTCTAAGATCTTGGTTGTTTTTGAACTATTGCTAATTTGCTCATCATTCTTTGTTCTTTAAATTGTTTATTTAAATTAAAAAAAAATTCTTTACTTAATTGAAAGAAAGGGGGAGAAATACAGATGGAAAGATCCATTTTCTCTCAGCTGTTTCTTCAAACACCCAATTTAGCAGGGATTGGGCCAGGCTGAATCTGGGAGACTGGACCTCACTCAAGTGTGTGTGTGTGTGTGTGTTAGGAGCCACAGACTTATGGGCCTTAGACTTGGCCTACCTGACAGCCTGTTGCATTGCAAAAGCCTGCAAGCAGGGCTACAGCAAGCAGGATATTTGGCCAAAACATCCTCTGTAGAGCAAGCAGAATAGAACCTCCACCCTTGTTCCTGTTCAAATAATTAGTTCCTCCCCTGTTTCAATATAGCTGATTAGTTCCTTCCCTGCTTCAGTGAAGATAATTACTCCCAGGGAACCCCTCCCTTTCTCCCCCTCCCCTAGAGAAGAAGGTATATATATGAGGAGTAAAAATAAAGAGAGAGGCACTCTTTTCCACCAGCGGCCCGGGGCTACCAGCCTGGCATTCCCAGTCTACCCTCAGGGTTTGAGCATTGTGTCCTGCAGGTCGGGACATGTGTGTGTGACAGGGACCCAATCATTGGAGCTCCTCCACCTGTTGCCTTTCAGGGTGTGCCTCAGTAGGAAGCTGCAGTCAGGCTCAGAGTGAGGGCTTGGACCCAGGCATACAGGGCTGTGGGCATGGCAAACAGCAATTCAAATGCAATATGTTTATTTTGATGACTCGGTGTCCTGTTCCTTTCTGTTTTACGTCTGAGTTGAATGTTTTTCTTGCCCAAGCGTGTTAGTCGTCTTTTCAGGACCCAACTAGAACACCTGAGCTTCTTGGGAAGGGAAAGGCCAATTGCAGTTCACAGTTTGGAAGCGCTCAGTTTTGATTCAGGGAGTGTCATTAGTCTGGGGTCTGATGGAGCTGGCAGTTACTGGATGGGAAAGGAGAAGCCACGAACCGTTGACCAGGAAGCAGAGAGAGAGAGAGAGAGAGAGAGAGAGAGAGAGAGGAGCCTGGCTGACTTTGGCTTCTCTATCCAACCCTCTGGTAAGAACTTCCTCTGAAGTCAGACCTTTGGGGACCTGAAGACCACCCCCATAGGCCCTTCCTACCAGTCACCATGATTAGGCCAAGGCTTCACCCTCTTCCATCAACAATTAGCACAAGAGTTAGAGATTTAAATATCTGTGTGAGTCTGGGGATCCACCGTCCTGTTGGATCCTTAACACGGCAAACTGGGGTGCTACAACTGCCACCAAGGTGACAGTGTGCTCACCACGTCAGAAGGAACACACAAACCCAGCTCCTCGCTCTGCGGGCCGCCTGGGTGCCGGAGGCCACACAGCACGGGTGGAATGTGTCAACTCTGGAGTTAGACAGATCTGAGTCCAATCCTGGCTAGCCTCCTTCTCAGACTATATACTTACTTAACCCACCTGGACCTGTTTTCTTATTTCTCGAAGGATAAGTTGTTTTTTTTTTTTCTTAAGTGAGAGTTGAAAGAGACTCTGTGAGAGCATCTGTGGTCAGACAGTTAACTTGCCTCTTCTATTTTAGAGAATAAATTGACACAAACACGGAGTCTCCAGATGTGTTCGCAGGAGTGCGAGTGTGGGGCTTGGGGTGCAAACCCAAGGGGCAGCCGGTTCTGGCTGTGACAGGGTCACATCTTCCCCGGTGGTAATTCCTAGTTTAGCTTGGGTTGGCTGCTCTGGAAGAGAGGTAGGCTGTGCGGCATTTCACCCCACGCTAATACAAACAGCAACCCCACTCTAGTTCCAGCTTCTCTGTCTGACTCCACACATATTGATTAGCAAGGCATGCAATTCCAGAAAAGATTCCAAGGGTGGCAAATTACTTGAATAATGTGATTTCAATACATGAGAGAGTCTGTAGTTAGAAATTAAGTGTGCTTAGTAATGATGTATGTTTTGGTACATTTCTTATACTTTACATCTCATCTCACTTTAGAGGCTGCCTGTAGAGTTAGTTAAAATTTGCTTGCTGATTGCTGAGAGCTTCACATGTCTTGGTGCTGCTTATAATAAAATTGTCCTTATGTGTGTCTGGTATATGCCTATATAAAAAAACTATTATTAGGAATATGTGAACCCAACAATAGAAGAATGGTTTTACATATACACACATGCATGATACACTACGTGTAAATGTGACATACTACATGCTGTCATGAAAAATGATAGCTCTGAGATTGGGGAAAATGCTCATGATAAATGTAAAACACAACAAAACATGGGTTATAGCACATTTTCTTATAAAAAACATTTTGGAAAATTTAAAAGGATATATTTACATATGCAAAGATATAAGTAAAAATAATAAAATGTTAACTGATTCATGGTGGGATTACATGTGGTTTTGAATTTAGTTTTTGTTGTTGTTGGAAAGGCAGAACTACAGAGAAGGAGAGACAGAGAAAGATCTTCCATCTGCTTTTTCACTCCCCAAATGTGCACAGCAATCAGAGCTGAGCCGATCCGAAGCCAGGAGCCAGGAGCTTCTTCCAGGTCTCCCACATGGGTACAGGGTCCCAGGGCTTTGGGCCATCCTCTCAATAAATCATTCCCTCACCTGCACTCTGACCTGTGTCCGTTTCCCAATTTACCTATGTATCTAGTTCCAGACCAAGCAGAAGCCAGCAGCCTCTCTGGACCCCAAATGCAAAGACCTTCTACTGCCGAGCAAAGGCTAGGTCAGCCTGCCAGAGCGTCCACGAGAGCCCAATGTGACTGATGTTTGGCCTTCCTGTGGTGGCGACAATCAGCACGACTGCCATTTTCAGCAGTTAATGTGCAAAGAAGCCAACAGAACAACCCCAAGCCAGCTGCAAGCCAGAACTGCATCCGGGTGCTGGTGGAAGTGCTATGTATGGAGGGGGAAGCGCCAGGCCTCCCCATCCCAATGGCACCTGAGCAGCCCCACCTGAGGGACCAGGCCAAACTTGGGCTGATCCAAAACCAGGAACCGGCAGCTTCCTCCAGGTTTCCCATGTGGGTGCAGGACCCAAGGTCTTAGGCCATCGTTTGTCATAAGCAGGGAGCTAAAAGTGGAGCATCTGGGACTTGAACAGGTGCTCATATGGGATACCAGTGATACAGGCCGAGGATTAATGAGCTATGCTACCATGCCAGTGCGGAAACTGATGTTTTAAACACAGATGATATCAAACTTCAGAAGGCGTTGTAGCACCTGAGAGCTGAGGTTCTGCTTTCCCAATGCCATGAAGTACTAACACGTTCAGTTGCCTCCCAATGAAACACTAGCGGGAAGCTGGGATTTGGGAGTGGAGCAGGGACTAGAATGAGCCCAGGCACTCCACAATGGAATGTGGAAGGTTTTATTTTTTACATTTATTTAATTTATTTGAAAGGCAGATTTACAGAGAGAGAGAGAGGGAGGGAGAGAGCTCTTCCATCCACTGGTTTACACCTCACATGGCCACAATGGCTAGGATTGGGCCAGTCTGAAAACAGAACCCAAGAGAATAAATTCTTTCTACGTGGCCAAGAGGCACAAGCATTTGGACCACACTCTGCTGGGTTCCCAGGCCATTAGTAGGGAGCTGGATTGGAAGTGGAGTAGCTGGGACTAGAACCAGTGCCCATACAAAATGCCAGGCCTGCAGTTGGTGGCTTAGCCTGTTACGCCATAGCATTGGCTCCAGGATGTGGAGTTTTATTTGTGGGACCAGTTCCAGGATTCCTGTGGATACTAAAAATCTATAGATGCTCCAGTCTCTTCTATAAAATGATATAGACTTTGTGTAAAACTTGCATATAACCTACTGCATACTTTAAATCTTCTTGATTGTCTGGTGTGACAGTGTAGTGGCTAAGGTCCTCACTTTGCACACCTGGGATCCCATATGGGCACCAGTTCTAATCCTGACAGCCTCACTTCCCATCCAGTTCCCTGCCTGTGGCCTGGGAAGGCAGTCGAGGATGGCCCAAAACTTTGGGACCCTGCACCCGCATGGGACACCCGGAAGAAGCTCCAGGCTCCTGGCTTCAGATTGACTCAGCTCCAGCCATTGTGGCTGCTAGGGGAATGTACCATCGGATGGAAGATCTTCCTCTCTGTCTCTCCTCCTCTCTGTATATCTGACTTTCCAATAAAAATAAATAAACTTTTTTTTTAAAGATTTATTCATTTTATTACAGCCAGATATACACAGAGGAGGAGAGATAGAGAGGAAGATCTTCCGTCCGATGATTCACTCCCCAAGTGAGCCGCAACGGGCTGATGCGGGCGGATCCGAAGCCGGGAACCTGGAACCTCTTCCAGGTCTCCCACGCGGGTGCAGTGTCCCAATGCATTGGGCCGTCCTCAACTGCTTTCCCAGGCCACAGGCAGGGAGCTGGATGGGAAGTGGAGCTGCCGGGATTAGAACCGGCGCCCATATGGGATCCCGGGGCATTCAAGGCGAGGGCTTTAGCCGCTAGGCCATGCTGCCGGGCCCAAAAATAAATAAACCTTTTAAAAAAAAATCTTCTTGATTGCTTACAATACCTCATGCAATGTAAATATATAAATGTTCTATAGATAGTTGCTATACATTGTTCTTTAAGGAATAATGACAAGAGTAAGTTTACATATTCAGTAAGAAGCAATTTCTTTTTCCAAATAGTTTTGACCTACATTTGGCTGAATGTGTTGATGCAGAATCCATAGACCTGGAGGCAGACTGTATAACGCCAGGCTGTCAAAGAATGAGGAAGAATCTAAGAAGCAGTAGCATTTGAAAGGCTGTTCTTAGCAGCTGTCCCAAGTAAATGAGCTGGACTCCGGAAGTTCATACGGAAACACAGGTTCCCATGGAGGATGTCATCCAAACTGAGTTGTCACACATTTTACAAACAAGGAAAATACAGCAACAAGAACAGAAAATATGCAAATGTGGACTCAACTTTTCTTGGTGTCTGACCCTGTACATTCTGGCTCTGTCCCTGGAACTATCTCACACAGATCAGGATTTCTCCAAGTTCATAACCAATGTCAAGTTACTGTGGGAGTGCTGAGGGTCCCCAGAACCCCCCTCTGGCTTTTCCTGACAGCTCAAGGTGAGAGCCATGGCCATCCTTAAGACAGACGCAGGCTGGGAGGTGTCTGAGGCGCCAACGACGAAGTCTGAGAGACTCCCGACCCAAAGTTAAAGGATGCAAACACAATTGTAGCGCCAAGCAATAGCAACACTTGACTTCCTGAACTTGGCTTTGAAAAATCAGAGCCAAACTTATATTTAAGAAATGATAGGATTGAAATTTAGGTGGTGTTCATGCAGCATAAATCAATTTCTGTGAAAAAGTGAAGTCATGTTTCTCCTTGGGGATGACAGAGTAACTTTTAAAAATATATGTATATTTTTAAGATTTATTTATTTTTATTGGAAGGGCAGTTACACAGAGAGAAGGAGAGACAGACAGAAAGATCTTCCATCCGCTGGTTCACTCCCTAAGCAGCTGCAATGGCCAGAGCTGAGCTGATATGAAACCAGGAGCCTGGAGCTTCTACCAGGTCTCCCGTGCTGGTGCAGGGTCCCAAGGCTTTGGGCCGTCGTCAACCGCTTTCCCAGGCCACATGCTGGGAGCTGTATGGAAAGTGGAGAGTTGGGACATGAACCAATGTCCATATGGGATCCTGGCGCATGCAAGATGAGAATTTAGCTATTAAGCCATCTCACTGGGCCCACAGAGCAACTTTTAATTGCAGCTTGGTCTTTGTGACACCTTAAACTTCTTGGAGGTGAAGGTCTATGACTGTTACCTAAATGTACTCATATGCGCGGATCTTTATAGTAAATATGAATGTTTTGGGATATAGGAATCAATGTTTTTGATGTGTGATTTTTCTAAAGTGATTGCATTCACGCTGCAGTGGTGCACTGAAGAACTATAATAAATCCGCTTGTTGGGTAGCCAGCTCAAACTCCCGTCACATCCTGTGCTTCCAGGACTGCAGATCCATCTGTGTGTTAAGCGGGTGTGTCTGGGCAGAGGGGAATCATTGGATCCACAGTGCACATTCTTGTAGAAACTCACTCTCCCTCTGGACAATGAGGCAGCTCCTTGTTTTGCTCTGTTTGTCCTGTTCACCTGACACCGCTTTACACAGAAAATGAAGCAAACTCTCTCTCTTCTCCACCTCATTTCTGAGTTCTCAGCGGGACCGTAGAGCGAACACGTTACTGAACCAGGTTTGACTTTCCAGAACTTGCAGACAGGCTGACCGCCACTGCACTGGTTTTCTGGCCCCCGGGGCCATCTTACTCAAAGGCAGTGTTTATTTCCATGGGAATGATGTCATATTTAAAGATCGCATTTCTTGATCAGAGGTAGTTGGCCGAATACCGAACAATACGATTAAAAGATAACATCAACTTAAGTTTCTAAACCATTTTTTTTTTTTTAACAAAATAGCACAAGTAGCTTTCTGGACCGACTACATCACCACGTTAGTTACAGCAGGGACTCCAGCCACGTGCGTGTGTCACTCCACTATGGTGTAAATTCACTCTAGGGTAAGATGTTGGTGATAATGAACTTCAGCCATTTAACTAACGACAACTTGGCCTGTTCCTCAGAATTGAGAAAGACTTTCGAGTAGCATTTTTGGAAAGCTTAGGTTTCTTTAAAACATCCGTCTAGGGAAATTTGAACTAATTTCTCTTTTATTTCCCTCTCGCAAAAATTCTCGTTGGCAAGCAAATGCATTCAAAATCATTCCATTGATCCTTGCGTACTACTGTGGGCTCTCTGAAGGGCCCTGTGGAAGCGAAGGATCTGGGGAGGGGGTCAGTCACGTCGGGAGAGGCGCCCTTGTCTGTGGCCCTAACAGCACAGTTCCTATTCGGGAAACGGGGTTGGGCTGCTCTCCTGGTATTTCCTGACCTTTTTCTAGGAACACGTTGTGAAACACAACGCCTGCCGGGAACTTACTTGAAGTTATAATGGAAGTCAAAGAGTGATCATAAAATGCTAGTTTTGAGACAAAATCACAGTTTGACATTCTTTTGCCTTTCAAAATCTGACCCACTTCGGCAAAGCAGGCCACCCGTCTGTAACGCAGAAATCTAGCCTGCCTTTCTGGCCCTCCAGCACCTTCCGGCCCTATCAGCTCCGTGCTGCCAATGTCCTAACCATGAGCCGAGGACCAGCGTGTCACTTTCCACTTTCTACCTGCTTATGAGTGTCCCTGTACGTCCTAACCCAATCCTGAAGGGAAATTTGATCCTTTAACCAACTGCAACATTGGGGTTCATCTCAGCAGGTTCAGTGCTGGCTTTGACACATGTGTTACTGTATTGAATCTCTGTGAATTACGGGTTCTTGGTCTCACTTTATCATTAGGGAATCTAAGGTTCAGCAAAGATCATTAACTTGCCCTAGGCTGCAAAGCTAAATGAAGCATCCCAGTGAAACTGTTGAATCCATCTGGACAATGAGATGCTTGCTGGACTCTGCATGGTCCATGCCCGCAATGAAGGAACCATGACTGGTTATGACCTGTACTACTGTAACAATGTGGAGGAATTCAGTGTGGGGAGAGGGTTTGGGGAAGGGTTGGGGGAATCCCAGAGTCTATGAAACTGTATCATATATTGAAAAAAAATCATCTTGATTGCTGGACTCAAAAAAAAAAAAAAAAAAAAAAAAGGAAAGCTAAATGAAGCCGAGACTGGCTCAGGTCTTTGCAGTGCAAAACCTGTGCTTGTAAGCACCGCACCGTCTGATCTCGGTGTTAAATGTTTGTCCTTGTTGGGGTACCTCAGCTTTCTCTGGAGGCACTCCCAGCTTCTGAGATGTCCCTCCAGGGGCACTCAGCCTGGGGTCCCAGCTTCATGTTCTCTGCATTCAAACTGAGCACTTTACACAACCAGTTATAATGCATGCCTTTTCATGCAACCAAGTCCCGGGGAAATAGAGCCTCCTTAGAAACAATTGTTGTCAGGCTTGCTTCAAAAGTCCAGGTCCCTTCCACTTCTATTCTCGGAAAGCTTTTGACCTCAGGGTGGTGCAGAAATTCTTCCTCCTCTTTTTAGACTCTGGCAGGGAGTGGCTCATTCCAGACAGCCCAGCCTCATTCTGCCCATAGCAGGCCTCTCATTTGGCTCATCCCCCCTTACAAGACCAGCATTGAGAGCCGACAGGTGCAGGGCCCACTCAGTGTGGGGGCGTACATGTCCCAAGACAGGACGTGGGCTTCTTCTCAGTGGGAAACCTAAGGGCTGTGTTCTTGTTTTAGTCACATTCTTGAGCTAAGCCCTTCGGGTGTAACTGAGGCCTACTGGGCCCTGAAATTGGGAGGCGTTTTGAGAAAAGTGGGCACAAATGTGAGATTCCAAAGACCCAAGCTTCCGTGCTCATTTAGAGTTAGCACGTAGTAAAGACATCTTCCTCCTGGTCTGTTTCGCCCTCTTTGTGTGTGTAAGTGCCATATAGCCTATTAGTAGTATTCCAACTGGTGCAAATTCCAAGTGCCATAATTAGGGATTTGCATCCCTAAACAGACAGATGCTCTGTCTGCGTATTCAGGTAGTGAGTGGGAAGGAGGCAAGAGATGTTAAAGTCACAGCTTTGTTTGCCTTCATTTCCTCAAACCAGACTGGTATTTGTTCTGATTCTCTTTTCAGACACCCGTTTTCTCCTTGTATTAACTAAGAGTCTTGAGCTAACTCCTACTTCTACTTGACTGAGAGCACTTTTAATACTTAGCCCATGGTACTAAGGCCCAGCATCAAGTTGGCTGCAAGCTGTGGATGTAGGCTGTGGGGAGTGTGCCATTTGCTCCTATGATAGTGAGGAAAACTGCTGACCCAGCTCTTTCACAGTCACATCTTTTCGCAGCTGTGAATTCCACTGCTATTTTTCCTTTTCCAAGATCAGCACACCCCATGCTGATAATGTGGCTAAGCGTATCATGAAAACTAGCATAACGTTGGGGTTAAATTAAGCTGGAGGATTTCTTCGCTGCAGCCTGCCTGAGCCTTTGCATGGTGAATGCGCAACGTGGCTTTTCACAAAGAGGCCCTTCAAGTGTTCCATTTTCCAGCTTGTGACCGGGGAACCTCTCCTTTCAGAGCAAGCCTAGGAATAGCGCCTAGAACAGAGTTGCCACAATCGTTGTGTGGTGAACAGTGGTGGTCTTGGTGAGCAGCATTGAAGGCTCTCGTCAAAACTTGCATATGTCATCCAGGTGAGGGAAGGCAACCTACAGTCATTATCAAGAATAAATGGGGGGAGTCTGATCTGGGAATACCTCAAAGTTTCTTTGGTGATCTCCCCAATCGAACTGCTGGACTCAGAGCCCTGGCTAGGAGAGGACGGAGGACGGAACAGGTCAATCAACCACCTCAGCTAAACGTTGGGCGGCGAAATACTGGGCAAATGAAGACTCTATGATGGACTGTGACAATCAGTGGATTCTTCAATGACCTCATCGAGCTGGGAGTGATGAGACTGGCAGCGATCCATAACTGGAGGACTATTAAGACCACTTGAGCAAGTACCTCAGAGCATGCCCCACATCCGGGACTTTGGGCGTGTGGGAGACTGGGTGGGGATTCTCCCTCAATATCCCCCTTCACCTCAGATACATAAATAGTATAATAAAAATATATATTAAAAAAAGAATAAATGGGGAGAGGGCCCGGCAGCATGGCCTAGCGGCTAAACCCTCGCCTTGAACGCCCCGGGATCCCATATGGGCGCTGGTTCTAATCCCGACAGCTCCACTTCCCATCCGGCTCCCTGCTTGTGGCCTGGGAAAGCAGTTGAGGACGGCCCAATGCATTGGGACACTGCACCCGCGTGGGAGACCCGGAGGAGGTTCCTGGTTCCCGGCTTCGGATCGGAGCAGCACCGGCCGTTGCGGTCACTTGGGGAGTGAATCATCGGACGGAAGATCTTCCTCTCTGTCTCTCCTCTCTGTATATCTGTCTTTGTAATGAAAATAAATAAATCTTTTAAAAAAAAATAAATGGGGAGGCGGGTCAGCACCGTAGTCTAGTGGCTAAAGCCTTCCCTTGCAACAACCAGGATACTGTATGGGTGCCGGTTTGTGTCCCAGCTGCTCTACTTCCATCCAGTTCCCTGCTTGTGGCCTGGGAAGGCAGTAGAGGATGACCCAAAGCCTTGGAACCCTGCACCTGTGTGGGATACCTGGAAGAAGCTCCAGGCTCCTGGCTTCAGATTGGCGCAGCTCCAGATGTTGTAGCTGCTTAGGGAGTGAACCAGCAGATGGAAGATCTTTGTCTCTGCTTCTCTCTGTAAATCTTCCTTTCCAATAAAAATAAATACATCCTTTTTTAAGAAGAATTAATGGGTTGAAATGAGCTAATCTCACCTGACATGGCCTGATGAACCACGTTCTATGTCTTCAACTGGAATGCTTGCTGTGTGTGTTATCCCTTGCGACCGGTGACTCATCTCTGACCCCTCCGATCCTCTTTCAAGCCCGTCATTTATCGTCTCCATCTTCCAGGTGGGTGGCTGTGGTGGCATCCGCCATCTTGGTAAGGGCCCTGGCCACCTTCATAATCCCTCGGACTATAACAGCAAAGTGCTTGTCAGAGGCCTTGTCTATTTCAAACTTTGGTTTAAAAGGAAGAAGGCAAGTTTTTCCTTCCCAAACTGACTGACCTTGGCTGTGACCTGGAAGGCCCAGGAGCCAATCCTTGGCTGCCCCAGGCCCTTCCATTCTACGCACCTGCTCTAACTGTGGTATATTTGTTACAATTGCTGGGCCAATGCTGGTGCATTGTTATTCCATGAAGTCTCTAGTTTACAATGGGGTTTGTTCTCTGTGTTGTACAGTTCTATGGGCTTTTTGGCAAACAGAAAATGTTGTGCATCCACCAATACAAAGATAGGTTAATTTCATGGCCTTAACATTGCCTGGTGCGCCAACGATTCATTGCTGAACTCCTGGAAGCCCGTGGCGTTTTTTATATCTATAGTTTGCTTTTCTCAGCAGGTTCTCTAGTTCTGTAGATGGACTTCAAACTTCATGACAAGGTGGTAGCTGGGCAGGTTTTATTGCTGCTGCTTGGAAAGGCTGTAAAGGCAGGGAGATGAAGTGAGGTGAAGGGATGTTGTTTGAAGGCCTGCAAGTCCAGGGTGGCCTAGGACTAGAACCAGCAAACAGCAAGCCTCAGAAAAAAGTGGACAGCTGCGAACACACACTTGGCCCAGGCACTTTAGTTCTTTTGAAACTTTGTCTGCAGTGCCTGAATGTCAGAGAGACAGAGACAGCCAGCCAGAGACAGGGATCTCCCAGCAGCTGGTCTGTTCCCCCAAAGGCCCACAGCCTGGATCAGATGGAAGCCAAGAGCCTGAAACTCAGCCTGGATCTGCTCTAGGGGTGACAGGACCCTACGTTCTTGAGCCCTGTGCCTCCCAGGGTGCACATGCGTAGGAAGCTGGCTTGGAAGCAGAGCCGGAACTCCAGGCACTGTGACATAGGACGGAGGAGTCCTAACACTGTCCTAGGGCTCCACCCAATGCCCAACACACTTTAAAACTTCTACTGGAAGTGAGGCAGACGGCACGTTTCCGGAGGAAACCAGACATGTGGTGTTGGTTAGGTGAGGCCAGCAATGACCTCAGAGGTGATGGTCGAGTGCCCCATAATTAACAAGGAAGGCCGGTCCTTGCCTGTCTGACTCAGGGCTTCCTGACTCATTCTCTTTGTCCTCTCTGTTGCTATTTACGGATTTCCCAATTGCTGATGTTTGTTGGTTAAATGCTCACACAACCAGTCTTCCTCAAGCAGTGGCGCTTACAGAATGTTGAGAATAAATAGGGTGACAGGTGTTGTGTGTGGGTGGGTCATCTTAGAGACTGGTTAGTGGCTGATTCTTCTGCAAAGCTCTCTATGCTTACATGGTCAGTATTCCGAAGGGAAATCAAAGCCACGATTCTTTGTGTAAGGAGCGGCAAAATACTAACATTGTCTGGGAGTGCTGGCCTTGGCAGAGGCGTGGGCCAACACGGTTGAAGTGGAGGTGGGGAACAACTTGGGGGACGAGGACAATGAAAGTGTGGACAAGCTGCAGTCTGAGATGTAGTCACTTCAACAACTTACGCTCTGTTTATCGCTTGGGAGAGACAATGGCAGCGACAAGCAGCCCCTCCCCGAACACAAGGCCCCAAATTTACACACTCAAAAGGAGTGATTGGAGGCACGTGTTCACCCCTGCCATCCTGAATGGAGGGGTGCACGGATCCCCACCTCAGGAGTCTCACTCTAGCTTCCCCCTAAAAGCCCAGCCTGGCAGGCAGCAGGCAATGGCTCAAGGAATTGGAGCCCTGCTATTTCCCTGGGAAACGGGAGTGGAGTTCCTGTCCGCCACCTTCAGTTCACAGCTGCGGCAGGACATCTGGGGCATGAACCAGTTAATGGCAAAAATGGAAAAAAGTCTTTCTGAAGGAGGGGTTGAAGATGGACTATGTGGGTGTGGTCAAGGCCAGGGTGGAGCTCCTGAATCCAGATTTTGGCTGTGGCTCAGCTCTGTGGATGTATGGGGAGTGAGGAAGAGGATGGCAGCTTGCTCTGTCACACACACACACACACACACACTACATCAAAACATTTTAAAAAGCATATTTCACAGTATTAGTACTGTATGTGGTAGCACCTCCTTGTGGTGGCCATGTGGAATTGCGGATGTAACAAATTGCAAGCCCAATACTGTGAATTCTTGTGATGTACTTTTTTTTTTGCATTCACAGTAGCCATCGCTTACATTTAGAATCAAGCTAGTTAGCTAGAGCCAAAGGGGATGGCAGCTCCCACTTCCTCAGTGGTTGTCTGGAGAGAACTGTCAGAAGTATTTAAGATGAAAACTAATTGAAACGTTACAAGTAATAATTAATTAGCAATTACCATGTCAGAGAGCAGTAACAGCTCCAAAGCCACAGCCCAGCCGGTTATTAGGGTGCGATGAGATTGGAATAATTGCAGCTGTGGAGCTAAGATAGAGAGGGGAAGTGGCCTCTTCCCAAAGTCCTGGGAAGCCAGCACCCACGCAGGCAGCCAGGCTTCCAGCGGCCATGGGAGGGCAGAACGACCACCAGGGAGAACCCCACTGAGGCGGCTCCTCTGTGGAACAGCGGCAGTTCGTCATTCGGGGCTGGAGCCCACGCCCGGAGAGCCCAGGCGCTGTCCAGCCCTTTCCGGCATGTGTTTGCCTGGCTGTTTTAGGACACCTCCTCCCCCGCAGGCCTTTTGCAAAGGGCAGCCCTGGCCACGCGGAAGGAGAAGATTCCAGAAGGGAGGTGACTGTGGGATGCCTCCCTCCCTGGGCCTTTCTGTTGGACACCTTCAGATTCGCCAGGAACAAGCATCATGCCTTTCCTAACACCCCCATGCTTCTTCTCACACGTCACAGGCTCCCATCCCAAGCAGAAAACCACCCAGGGCAACATTCTGCGTTGGTGAGGCTGCTGGCTGACGCAGAGGGGGCAGAGCAGCTGTCACCTGGGGCCAGGACCCCCATGGCGCCCCTGGGACCCTCCCGGGTCAAGTCAGCCCCACCAGGTCGCCCATCCCTTCCTTCCTCCCCACCCCAGCCCCACGCTCAGTTTCTTCTTTCTGTAAACCCCTTTCCCCTTTCCCATCTTCACAAGCTGGCCAAATAAGAAACATCAGGCTAACCGAGCTCTTGCAAAGCCTCTCCCATTTTAAAACACACTCAAATGAACCCTCAGTGGCCCCACCTTCCCCGGCTAAATTATACGGTCTCTACCTGTGTCACCTCATGTCAGCTTATTTTTGTGGGTTAAGCCTCTGAGAGAGAAGGAGGAAAAAAAAAGGCTTATTTGTGAACAAGAGCATGAAGGAGGAAACAGCGAACAAAAGGAAAGGTGAGCTGCGGGATTGCATGACTAATGAGGGGAACGCGAAATACAAATCTGGGCATGCCCGCGCGTGTTTTTCCACCGCCCCAAGGAGCAGGGGGTGTGTTTGCTTTTCTCCCTGGCCGGTTTAGGAGGGCCCCGAAGGAAACGTCCGCGCGCCCTCTAGTGGTGCCCGCGAGCGCGTGGCGGCGCAGGGACAGACGCTGCCCAGGCGGGAGGGAACGCAGCAGGTGCGCACACCTGGAGACAGCCGCAGGTGCACAAACTGGAACCATCGCGCTGCTGACGATGGCGGAGCACCCAGAGTGCCCGAAGCCAAGTTCGTCTGGAATGTATTTGTGATGCTTTGTATTTCCTGCTTGTTTTAAAATTCTTGAATAATTCTGGCACTGGATCTGACTTTGGTGAAATACGTTTAGCGTGCAGAGACTGGGGTGGGGCCCGCTACCAAGGTTAATGACCCACAGCTTCCGCCCTTAGGATTTGCCCTCTGATTGGGAAAAGAGGTGGATACATTTAGACATAATTATAGCTGACGGCAGAGGTGTCGACAGAGCCACCGTTCACATTTTATTAAATATTTATCATAACGATGTCTTTTTCAATAACAGAGCAGAGATTCAGAAAGATGATGTCACTACTTCAAGTTCAAGTAGGGACAAAATAAAGACAATTGGAATCTGAATTCAGGTTTTCTGATTTCACCTGTATGTGAAGGAACTTCAGGGGCTGCTGCGTGCCACACACGGGTACATGAGGTTCCAGCAGCCAAAGGAGCAAAAAGCTAGAGGACATTCTGTCACAGGCCTTGGAGTTGTAGTCTTATAAATGACTGGGCTGCTTGTTACAACTTTTATGATCTACAATAAAGCCATAATAGATGAGTGTGTAAGTTGCCTTCTGATCACAGCAGCAAAGGCCACTTTCAATTCATGAATTGTCATACTTCCTGTTGGGTTAAACTGATGAGGAATCTGCCTACTGGCCAAAGGCAGGTCTCCGTGGGTTTATTGGTAAGATGCTGGGGAGGACAGCTCCCAGGCCACTAGCCATCAGGAGAGCTGACACACTGATCCAACCCAGAACCTCTCCTAGGCAGTCCCCACGGTGAGAAACCCGGAACACACACACACACACACACACACACACAGAGCAGCACAAAACAGAAACCCTAGTGGAGGGAAGAGCTGAAGCGGTAAACCGCGGTGGCAAGTGGAGTTTGGTCACTTGGCTGCCACTTCCGGGCCCCACAATATTACTTCTGATGAACACAGCCCTAGAACTCGTCTGAGATGTTCAGCAAAATCTGTACTTTAGAGACAGAACAAGAGTCTACGTGTTCAGAGGAGTCACCCTCCTGGTTGTAGCCTCGGGCTGACGGGGTTTATGTTGCGCAGCCCTGTAGGGAATTTTGAGAACATCTGGAAAAGTGCCAAGCTGGGTTTTTGCTGCAGCTTCCTTACCTTGTCTTCGTTCTGCCCAGTAACTGTTCAGGGTTGCCTGTTGGTGAGGCTGTCTGGATCTCAGCAGGGAGCACCTGTGCTTGCTGCCTGCCCTGAGCCCTGGCTCTGGCTCCCCAATAGTGCAGATGCCAGCAGCGGCAGGCACACATGACTGTGTCCCTGGCAGTCCGGGACTGGAGGCTTCCTGCTTCAACCCCGACAGGGGCTTCTGAACCCAAGATGGGAGTGAACCTTGCTGTCTCTTTCTGCCTCTGCAATAAATGAACAGAATTTTAAAAAGATTTGTGCGGTTTGAGCCTAAGGAAAAAAACTTGTAAAATTGTGTTAGGAGCTGTGGAACGGGCCACCCTTACACTTATTTCCAGATGCAAGCTCATTGGGATTGGTGCATTCACACTGTGGTGCAGTACAGTTCCAGCATTGTTCATTTTGCATGATCGACACGTTACACCATCCAAAGCACTCGGTTTCCACTCCCTGACTTTCGGCGCTCTGCTTTCTCTCGCTAGGAATTTGACCAGATCACAGATGTGGCCTCGTCTGACATTTGTTTTTTTGTAACCATCCCACTCCACTTAGTGTAGTGTCCGTGGTTCATCAGGTTGCAGCCTGTGACGGCTTTCCTGTTCTTGAGAGTTGAGTAAGAGCCCCTTGCATTTGTGAGTTCTGTTTATCTCTGCCACCTGCTGAGAGATGACTGGGTTGCTTTACCTCTTGGCTGTACAGACGCGGGACAGGGAGTGCACACACGTCTCCTTTGAGACAAGCGTCAGTTTCCACGCCCACCAACAGTGGCTCAGGGCTTGACATCTGTACGTCTCTACTGACACTTTTGACTTCCTGCCTTTTTTTAAAAAAAAAATTATTTATTTTTATTGGAAAGTCAGATATACAAAGAGGAGGAGAGGAGGAGAGAAAGAGTTTCTGTCTGTTGATTCCCTCCCCAAGTGGCTGCTATGGCTGGAGCTGCGCAGATCCGAAGCCAGGAGCCAGGAGCCAGGAGTCTCTTCCGAGTGTCTCATGCAGGCGCAGGGTCCCAAGGTTTTGAGTCATCCTCGACTTGTTATCCCAGGCCACAAGCAGGGAGCTGGATAGGATGCGGGTCCGCTGGGATTAGAACTGGAGCACATATGGGATCCTGGCGCATTCAAGGCAAGCACTTTAGCCACCAGGCTACCAAGGTGGGCTCCCCCACCTGTTTTTCCTTAAACAATGGCTGTCCTACTGGTTGTGAAATGACTTGTAGATTGATTTTAAAGTGTTATCTCCCTTTGAAGTGGTAAGGGGAAACTCTAAACTTTCTGCCTCCCGGCAAACTTTGATTTTAGCTGTCAGCTGAGATCATTCGCTGAGTATTTGTCATTTTGATGTAGACATGCTGTTAGGACCCTGGAAACACTCTATATTTCCTCAAAGATGACAAAAATCTTAAAACTTGAAGCCCGGGAGCGGGGACTGATGGAGAAATGCCATTGGTTGTTTTGCCTGAGGACATTTTTTTTTCATTGAATAGAAACCAAATGGTTTCATCAGAAATACTCCAACATTGCAGAGCTGCTGCAGGAATTATTTTCTGGGAACAATGTTTTTTTTACTGTTATTGGAGGGGCAAGCAGGAGGGAGATAACATCCCATCTGTGGTTCACTGCCCTGGGTGGCCAACACGGCCAGGGCAGGGCCAGGCTGAGACAGGGAACCCATCCATGTCCCGCAGGTTGGATGGCAGCAACTCTGGCACCTGGGTGTTCACCTGCAGCCTCCTGGGGTCATTTTAGCAGGAAAATGGATGGAGTGTCGGAGCCAGGATTTGAACCCAGGAACTCAGCTACCGAGTGCAGGATCTTATCCACCCACCCCCTGGGGACCAACTCTCTTGACTTCACTTATTCCTTGAATCAGATGTCTTACTGCATACTTAAGATTTTTATTTTCTGAAATAATGTAACTTGTATTCAATAAACACATTTTCTGTCCGGTTTCAATGTTCCCAACTTTAGCTTCAGCAGTTTCGAGGTGTGTGTGTGTGTGTGTGGTCATTGTATTAAAAATGTCAAATTTTCCTAGGTCAGGTTTCACAAATTTAATTTTTGACTAAAAACTGTGATGTTCTGGGCCCGGCACAATAGCCTAATGGCTACATTCCCACCTTGCATGTGCTAGGATTCCATATAGGCACTGGTTTGTGTCCTGGCTGTTTCACTTCCCATCCAGCTCCCTGCTTGTGGCCTGGGAAAGCAGTCGAGGACGGCCCAAAGCCTTGGGACCCTGCTCCCATGTGGGAGACCCAGAAGAAGTCATTGTAGCCACTTGGGGAGTGAACCAGCAGATGGAAGCTCTTTACCTCCCAAGCCCACTCAGCCAATGCCCTTTTTAATTGAGCAGCTGCTAACCAGGCCCAGGAGCACCTGCTGACTGCCCTCTGCCTGGATGCTGTAAGATCAGAAGTGCCATGGCGAGCCACCTCCCAGTCCAGCTTGCTTCTAACGCCTTGCTTCTGAGGCCAAGCATGGCGGGAGAATCATGAGGTTGTGGTTTAGGGTAGACTGAGCAAGCGTGGTGAGGCGGAACCCAAGGGCATCCTAAGCAAGAAGAGGAAAGAGAGCAAACCAAATCGATGAGGGACTCTCCTACCAGGAATCCAACAGAAAACTGATAGACCATTGACATCAGAATAATTAGAGGGTTTAATGAAAGAACTCTTCCAAAGCGTAAACAGTATGTCGAGAATCCATAAAGGAGAGCTCAGTGCCTCTGGGTTTATTTACAGCCTGGGCTGGAGAAGGGGGAACCTGGGTGGAGACCAACCACAGGGCCATCCTGCAAGGAAGGGAGGAGACGCGTGATTGTCTCAGCACCCTTTCCCCCGCCTCTCATCTTCTGGAAGAGGCTCCGATTGGCAAAATGCAACAGGATGTCATGGGGACCTATGAGTCCATTGATGAAATCCATCCAGTGTTCTCAGGAAGAGAATGGGCTGAGAGGTTGGAGACTGACTCCAGGATGGGACAGGCAAAACTTGACACAGGGCCCGGCGTGGTGGCCTAGCAGCTGAAGTCCTTGCCTTGAACACCCCGCTGGGTGCCAGTTCTAATCCCTGCGGCCCCGCTTCCCATCCAGCTCCCTGCTTGTGGCCTGGGAAGGCGGTTGAGGATGGCCCAAAGCCTTGGGACCCTGCACCAGCACGGGAGACCCAGAAGATGCTCAAGGCTCCTGGCTTCAGATTGGCTCAGCTCTGGCCATTGCAGTCACTTGGGGAGTGAATCAACAGATGGAAGATCTTCCTTTCTGTTTCTCCTCCTCTCTGTACATGTGACTTTGCAATAAAAATAAAGAAATCTTAAAAAAAAAAAAAACAACTTGACACAGTCCCTTCCAGGCTCACCTCTCATGGAAGCCGAGCACAGAGGACCACTCTTGTCTGGGAGAGTCCGCACACCCACACCTGTTTCTGCTGCAGGCGACCTTTGTTCACCTCAGCAGGTGGCTGCGCAGGCGCTAACTCTTTCTTTCCCTGCCAGCTGCAGTCTGAGCTATGACCGGTGAGCACCGCCATTCTGGGAGCTGCAGAAGTCTGGTGGTGCGTGGCTTAGCTCACTTTGCTCGTCCCTGGGGAGCCGTGAGGCGTTATCTAGGATGGAAGCTTCAGAGGACTGGATCCATCTCCTTCACTCTCTGGATGGGTAGAGGCTGTTCTAGGAATAGAGAAAAAGAGAGCGTGTTGTAAGGGTTGTGGGGTGCACCTGGCCGGGGGCAGACGTGGGCTGACTTAGGAGGCTGCTTCTACGGTGGGCAGGTTCGCAGAGCATGAAATTTGTTTTGTCAGCACGGTATCCATTGAGCTACTGCTGGGACCACAGTGGGAACTGGGCAGGAGGACAGGGATGAAAGACAGGGGACCCAGCCTGCCTTCTGGGTTCTGCAGCGCCACACTTAATCACAGAACCCACCATTCTGCTTTGAACGCCATCACAAATGCTCAGCTTTCATTGAAGCTTGGTTTGTAGAAAGGGAGAGAGAAGAAAGAAGGGGCAGGGATGGAGAGAGAGAGAGAGATTAGGAGGAATCTGTTTAACTCATTTGCCATGAGGCAGTTGGTTTTGGCAGTCACTCATGATTCCATGAACAATCTGGTGTTGGTGGCTGCGAGGGGCCCCCCGGAGGCTGCAGCTGCACAGCAGGTGGGTGCTGGGTGGCTGGGCATCGGTGCTGCTGTTAAGACAACACTTGGTTCACCTTCCTGCCATATCAAACTGACTAGGTTCGATCATGACTTTCCCTTCCAATTCCAGTTTCCTGGTTAATACATACCCCGGGAGGCCATGAGTGATGGCTTCAGTATATTCGGGTTCCTGCCAGCCATGTGGGAGCCCCACAGTGGGTTTTAAGTACCTTGCTTCAGCCTTGCCCAGCCTGCTCTGATGCTTGGCATCCTGGTTGACAGGGTTAAGCTCTCACTTGGGCTGTCTGCATCCCATATTGGAGTGCCTGACGCAGGTTTTGGCTGCTTCACTTCCAATCCAGCTTCCTGCCAGGAACCTGTGATAACAGCAGATGAAGGTCCCAGAGTTTGGGAATGGAGTCCCTGGCCCCTGGCTCTGGCCTAAGTCAGCTCCAGCTGTTGTGGTCATTTAGGGAATGACCAGTGGATAGAAGATTCTCTCTCTCTCTCTCTCTCTCTCTCTCTCTCTCTCTCTCTCTCTCTCTTTCTCTGTCTTTCAACTAAATAAATAAAACTTAGAAAACAAACCCCAATTTTTATCAGCACATCTATGACAATCATGCTTTTTTTAAAAAAAGATTTATTTATTTCTACTGGAAAGGCAGGGAACTAGATGGGGAAGCGGAGCTGCCAGGATTAGAACCCGTGCCCATATGGGATCCTGGCACGTGCAAGGCGAGGACTTTAGCCACTAGGCTGCAGTGCCGGACCCTTGCTTTGTTTCTTGTCCATGCCACAATGCATATTTATCTTCTCTGGGAAATGTTAAAATCCAAGCTCATCTAAGCCAGTGGCAGTAACCTTTCTTTCAATGCAAACATCGGAGAAACCCTGAAAGGAAGCCAGTTGGTTAGCAGAAGGAAGAGAGAACAGAGAGCCGTTCTTGCTCCGGGATGTGACAGCCTGCAGGTCTAACCGTCACAGCTTTGAAGGGTGTGTGAGGGGGAAGCAGGAGGGAGATGGGCAGAAGACACAAAAGGGAGTGAACTGAATGAAGCACGCCCAACCACAGAAAGTTCCAGAAAGAGTGGTGTTGTCAACTAATTCCCCGAGGGAACAGTCTTCCCACATGCCTCATCTTTCCTCCTCCCCTCTGATTTTTTTTTTCCAGTTTTCCATGAAAAGAAATGAGTTAATTCTGTATGAAAAACAAAATATGTTTTTCTTTCTTGAGTACTCTATAATTGTGCTGGAATGTGTATCATTTCTTCTCCATCATTTTGAGAATATTGTTGAAGACAGTGACATATTCTGACTCTTTAAGCACAAAACAATTCAATTTCAGAATCGCTGAGTGACAGCAATCGAAGTTGGGAAGTGATGCTGTTCCCCTCAGCACTCCTGCCAGATGTCAGCAGAAAACCAACATATAGCGGAGTTGCTATGGCAACCGGCATCCCAGAGTTTGTAACATCACTGTAATTAATGTTATCCAAACGTTATTAATCTTTCAACATCACTCATCTTCTCCACAGCAACGGCAGTCTTCGTTCTCCGAGGATTTTTCAGAAGAGTAATCCTTTGCGGCTTTTCTTCCCGTTTTATTTTATATTTAAATAACTCTCACTCCAACTTGGCTTTCGCAAAATGAGTTATTGTCTTCTCCTTTCCACATTCTATTTGGGCTGCTTTCTTTAGATAAAACTTGAAATAATAATAATAATAATAATAATAAAGGATTACCCCTTAAAATCAGAATGAAGATGAAAAAGATTTCTATATCAAAAGTGGAAAACCTGAGAGAAATACTAAAATAGTTTGCATACGGATTTGTATTTTTAACTTACATTTGCATAACACTATAATTTTTAAAGCAGCTTTACATATATTATTGTCATAATATTATTTAATGTCATAAGCCCTAGAGGAGAAGTAATATTTTTTCAGTGTCTGCAACATGATGGATAGGGTGAGTAGCATACACAAATTTTCTTCCAGGATTTATGGATTTGTTCATCTAAAAGGTAGGGAGAGAGAGAGAGAGAGAGAGAGCGAGCGAGTGATAGAGAAGTTTCCTAGGTGTTCTCCCCAAATGGCTGTCAGAGCTGAGACTGAGTTAGCCTGAAGTCAAAACCAAGCACTCCATCCTAACCCTCCCATGTGGCTAACAGGAACTCAAGCACTTTGGCCATTATCTACTGTTTCCCAGGGGCATTGGTAAGGAGATGGATGAGAAGTGGAGCCGCTGGGATTCAAACCAGTCCAGTCATATGGGATAGAATGTCCCAGTGACTTAACGTGCTCAGCCACAGTGTCCAGCCCCAACACAAATGATTTACTTCTTACAACACCCTGCTTCAGGGCCTGGCGCCATGGCCTAGTGGCTGAAGTCCTTGCCTTGCACCCACCGAGATCCCATATGGGGGCCGGTTCTAATCCTGGTGGCCCCACTTCCCATCCAGCTCCCTGCTTGTGGCCTGGGAAAGCAGTGGAGAATGACCCAAAGCCTTAGGACCTTGCACCTGTGTTGGAGACCTGGAGGAGGCGCTAGGCTCCTGGCTTCAGATTGGTCCAGCTCCAGATGTTATGGCTGCTTGGGAAGTCAATCAGCAGACAGAGGATCTTCCTCTCTGTCTCTCCTCCTCCCTGTATGTCTGACTTTCAAATGAAAATACAATAACTCTTTAAAAATATATATGCTTCCATGGTACAGCAACCCAAATGCCCAAATAAGGTCATGAAAAAATGGGCGAAACATTGACATAGGTATTTTTCCAGAGTTGATACACAGATGACCAACAAATGTATGAAAAGATGCTCAATGTCACTAACTAGAGAAACACAAAGCAAAACTGCAACGATATATCACCTCATCTCTGTTAGGAAGGCCACTATGAAAAAAAAAAGGCTAGAAAATAGACATTGCAAGATTATGAAGACACTGACATTAGCTTCTTAGGGGATTCAACGGAAGATCTTAGCTTTTAGTGAGATTTGAAAGCTTTTCTTGTTTTAACTAAATCGTTCAAGGATGGAGACAATGAACTCTTTGAAGGCACAGAAGTGCACAGTGGTGCCCGTTGGTTTTTTGACTGTGTTACACCGAGCATTTGCGTACACAGCAGCCCATGTTGTGTGTTGTCTGGTTGCCTCGGTCATTCTGTCCTAGCTGGAAATTAAATGAAGTGGTCACTTCTCCAGAGTCAATATCAGCATTTTGTGGTCAATATGCCAAGACCGAATGTCAAGATAGTAGAGGGGCTAACTGGAGGCAGGGATGTCTACTTGAGGCATAACAGGTGCAGCATCTTGGGTCCCTCCAGTCTCCTATGTCCATCTCTTGGGTCACACTGGCATGGGGCTCTGCTACCATTCTCTCATAGGCCTAGCACCTTACACCTTCTCACTGAAAGAATTCATTTTCCTCTATAATCAAAATTCTTCCTTTTTCTGAAAATGGGCTCATCACGCATCTTCAGGATACATGAAGATAACACACTTCCCTTTCAAGAAAAGCGTGGTTCATTTCCAGCTGGCAAAGGGAAGCTCCCTTGAACATGCGAATGCTGTGGGTCCTGGAATGATAGCATAGTGGCTACATCTTTGCCTTGCACACCTGGGATCCCATATGGGCGCTGGTTTGTGTCCCAGCTACTCCTCTTCACATCCAGCTTCCTACTTGTGCCCTGGGAAAGCAGTATAGGACGGCCCAAAGTCTTGGGACCCTGCCCCTGTGTGGGAGACCCAGAAGTTTCTGGCTCTTGGCTTCAGATCAGCTTAGCTCTGGCCATTGCAGCTGCTTAGGGAGTGAACCAGCGGATGGAAGATCTTTCTATCTGTCTCTCCTTCTCTCTGTATCTCTGCCTTTCCAGTAAAACAAACAAAAAACCATGAACATGCCAAGCTAAGAATGAATTGGAAAATCTTCCCTTTTTCTCATGCGTGCGCGCACTCACACACACACACACAGCTGTCAATGATACCTTGGATGTAAAACCACTTAAGCATAAGGTTGTACTGGATGGATGTTCTCCCAACGTGTCCAAGCAATACTCCCCAGACCACTTCCTAATCGGAAAGGGGAAATCCACGTCTCGGTAGATATGGCCGTCAACCCCAGGTCCCCGGAAATCCAGGGGCCTACCTCGGCAATGAGAAACCAACACTGTAGGTTCCTACCTATGGTGGAAAGGACACAGCGTGGACAAAACTGTCTGTTTCATCAGTGTTATTAACATAAGAATATTGGGATCAACCACTTTAACAGGAAAGGAAAAGGATTTAACAGGAACAAAATCCCATAGGCAGCCTTTGAGACAAGTGGAGGAATCTGAATAGGGGCTGAGCTGAGAGGAGCCGTTGTTGTGAAATTCCTGTTAGCTGCCCATTGTCCGCCCATCGCCCATCGGTTCGCCTGTCCGCCCCGCTGGACCTCCTTCGCAGCGAGCGCGATGCTGACCGTGGTCGACAGAGGGCGCAGGAGGGATGGCGCAGGAGTTCTCGGCTCTTCGGGTTTCTGAGAGACGTGCTTTGCTTTGATTGCTCAGCCACCTGCGCGCCGGGGAACTTGGCTGGTGCGGAACGCACAGCCTTTGGGTGACTCGGCAGGCCCAGTCCAGTCTCGCTGACCACCGTGAGGTGATTCCTGACAGTGACCTTGCTCGCTTCAGATCTCAGCGCCTGCAAGGCCATTCTGCCTTGCTGTGCGGGCCTGGTTCCGGGAGCCCCGTGGACTAGGTCCGGCCTGGGAAATGCAGTGGACTCCACCATCCGGTGGCTACCTCTCTGCCTTCTGCAAACCCAGCATGTCCGAGCGCCCTGTCCAAGTCGGTCCTTCGCTCGAACTCCCTCCCTCCGCCCCAGAGCCGACCCAAGTTCTGTACGTGTTTACAGTTGTCTTCCTATTGTACCATAAGGCATCTTTAATCATCTTTTGTGCTTTCTGTCACCAAATGGGACCCAGTTATGCGGCTATGCTGGTTGGGGTTGGGGCTAGGTGAGCAGGGATGAGAAGTTGCGCAGCCAGCGTCTGGGAAGGAGGGAGGCCGTGTCAGGGGCCAGTGTTTTTTCATCAAGGTTTGCTGTGCTGTTGTAACTAGGTCAGCAAGAACAATCCCGGCCAAAGACTGTTTGCTGTTGAGTCTCCGCTGGAACTGTTACTCAGCCGTCAAGGGAACCTTCCCCGTTATACAGCCTATGCAAACCCCAACACGCAACCTTGCAAACGCTGTCCTCGCTCTCGTTCAATAAGCTACCACTGCCCCGCACGCTCTGCTTTGTTCATATTCCCCGTTCTTGGTGGACATAAGACTCACCGCCAGCCGAGCCTCCGGTGGGCGTCTTGGGAAGGTTCTCTTCTGAAGATGCTCCGGGCAGAGTAGTCGGCCGTGAGGAGCGCCCTGCCTGCACCTTATCGCACGCGGACAGCACGGCAGAGGTATGTGCTTTCTGTGTTACTTAGCTCCATTTTCAAGGTACAAACTGCGCTTGTTTATGGACCACTATGTGATGTTTGGTAACATATGCACACTGGTAATGTCCAACCAGTGTAAATATGTTTTTTTTAAACATTTCTTTAGAGTGAAAACACCCAAAATTCCTATTCTAGTTTTTTAAAATAGAAAAATATGCAGTGCATTAACATTCTCTGTAGTCACCTTACTGTGCAATAGAATACCGGAACTTCTTACAACTATCTAGCTATAACCTAATCCCCACCAATTAAGTTTTCTCCAACTTTCTCTCCAAATTTCCCTCTCCAGTCTCTGAGACACTTTCAGTTTATTTTTTAGACTTAAAATGTGAATGAGATTAGGTGATACTTTTCTTCCTGAGCCTGGCTTATGCAGCAATCTCCAGTTCCACATGTTGCAGTTGAAAATATTTTTGTTCTTTTTATGACTGAGTAATATTCCATTGTATGCGCATGTACCACACTTTCTATATTCGTTGGAGGTGGAGTCTTAGGTTTGTTTTTAAAGATTTAGTTATTTTTAAATTGGAAAGTCGCATTTACAGAAAGAAGGAGAGAGTGATCTTCCACCTGCTGGTGCACTCCCCAGGCAGCCTCAATGGCAGGAGGTGAGTCAATCCGAAGCCAGGAGCCAGGAGCTTCTTCCGGGTTTCTCATGTGGGTGCAGGGGTGAAGGCTTTGGGCCATTCTCTACTGCTTTCCCAGGCCACAAGCAGGGAGCTGGATGGGAAGTGGGGCTGCTGGGATTAGAATTGGAGCCCATATGGGATGCCAACATGTGCAAAGTGAGGACTTTAACCACTAGGCTACTGCACCGGGTCCTGGACATTTAGGCTGTTTCCATTCTTGGCTTTTGTAAAAAGTGCTTAATGAATGTGGAGTGCAGATAGCTTTTTGCCAGTTGGATTTCATTTCCTTTGGTTATATCTCTTGAATTTATGTCCAGGAGTGGGGTACCCAAGAGGAGGCACCTCGCCTCTGTTTCCCACACTGGCTGTATACACGAGGGTCCAAGCCTGGCAACATTGTACCCAGCTTCCCTTCCCCTACAGCCTCACCAACGCTTTTGTCCTCTGGCCTTTAGATAACAGTCAGTCGTAATGGAGTGATACAGTGTTGCCACTTTGCCTTTCCCTCACGGCGGGTGATGTTAAACATTTGTTTTTCATGTACCTGTTGTCCACTTGTATGTCTTCCTTTGAAAAATGTCAGTTTAGACTTATTACTCATTTTAAAAATTGCATCACTAGTTTTTTTTTTCCCTATTGAGTTACTTGAATTTCTGATAAATTCTGGACATTAGCCCCTTGTCAGAGGTGCAGTTTGGAAATAGCTTCTCCTGTTTTGTAAGTTATCTCTTGACCTTGTTGATTGCTCCTTGGCTGTGTGCAAGCTCTTCAGTCAGATTAAATTTCATCTAGCTCCTTGTACTTTTTACCCCCCGTGCTTTTGGGATCTGATCCAGAAAGTTATTGCCTGTTTTAATGTCTTGTGGTAAAGCTCCTACTTTTTTCCTAGTAGTTTCAAAGTTTTAGGTCTTGTGTTTAGGCTTTTAATCCATCTTGTGTTGAGTTTTTTACATGGTGAGAGGCAGGGGCCTAGTTTCATTCTTTTGCAGGTGGATAGCAATTTTCTCCGTGCCATTTATCAAAAAGACCATTCTTTCTCCAAGGCGCATTTTTAGAACCTTTGTCAAGACCACTTGGCTATAGATTCCAGGAATTATATTCTGTTTTAAATGACATTACCACATTCTTTTTGTTTTAAAAAATTAATTTGTTTTTATTTGAAAGGCATAGTTACAGAGAGAGAAAGAGAGAGAGAGAACTTTCAACTATTGACTTACTCCCCAAATGGCCACAGCAGCAAGAGGTAAACCAATCTGAAGCCAGGAGCCAGGAGCTTCTTCTCCACTGCTAATTCAAGGCCATAAGTAGGAAGTTGGATCTGTAATGGAGCAGCTGGGATACAACGCCGTATCCATGTGGGATGCCAGCGCTGCAAGCAGAGGATTAGCCTACTATGTCACCACACAAGCCTCTATCTTGTTTTAATTATTATAGTTTTGTAACATATTTTAGAGTCAAGTAATGTAATGGTGCCTGCTTTGATCTTTTTGCTTAAGAACATTTTAGCAGGCTTAATATGATGACTCAATGGCTAAATCCTTGCCTTGCATAAGCCAGGATCCCATGTGGGTGCCAGCTTATGTCCTGGCTGTTCTAATCCCTATCCAGCTCCTTGTTTGTGGCCTGAGAAAATAGTAGAGGATGGCCCAAAGCCTTGGGACTCTGCACGCATGCGGGAGACCCAGAAGTTGTTCCTGGCTCCTGGTTTGGGATCGGCTCAGCTCTGGTCATTGTAACTGCTTGGGGAGTGAGCCAGCACACAGATCTTTCTGTCTCTTCTCTCTGTAAACTGACTTTCAATAAAAAACAAAGAAAGAAAAGAAAAAAGATCATTTCAGGTATTTCAGCTATTTGGGGTCTTTTGTACTTCTCATACAAATTTTAGTAATTTTTTTTTCTGTCCCTGTGGAAAATGTCAGTGTGCTTTTGATAGGGATTGCACTGAGTCCGGTGTTGATTCTTTCAGTCCACGAGCATAGGCTTTGTTCCATTTTCATAAGCCCTCTTCAGTTGCTTTTGCCAATGACTGATAATTTTCACTGTAGGGGTCTCTCACCTGTTTAGTTAAATTTGTTCCCAGGTATTCTCATTCCATTCCATTTGTTACAGTGATTGGAAACATGATTTATTCCCTGATTTCCATTTCAGAAAAAGCAATCCTATTTCCAATAGGTGCAAATCACTTTACCCGCCTTCCTATAACTTTTCTATATAATCACTGATTCAAATATTTTACAGTTGAACGAAAATGCTCCTCCTTATTTAGTATCCTTGCTTGGTTTGCCCAGGGAGAAGTTCTGATTCTATAACTGAAATATCTGGTCCTGAAAGGGGTCGTTGAAAAACAGTCCAGCTTTATAACCCTGGGTGTGCCCCCAGCATAATCTGGGAGGATTTTTAGAATTACAGATCCTGGCGATACACCCCAAGTTGTTTGAGTAAGAATCCCTTGGGTCTGGTGATTTGAGAGGAAATTAGATTTGTCAAGGACAAGCTTAGTGACCATTAGGGTAAAAGTACAGTGCATAGCTAAATTTTGGGAAGATGTCTTGCGAGTTTTACTTGTCTGTCTCTGACTAAGCATTTTGGTCTTCTTTCTTTCTTTCTTTTTTTTTCTAAAGATGTATTATTTATTTATTTTGACTGAAAAGACAGCTTTAGAGAGAGAAAGAGAGACAGAGAGAAAGATCTTGCTTCTGCTGATTTGCTTCTCAAATGGCTACAACAGCCAGAGTTAAGTTGATCCAGAGCCAGGAACTTCTTCTGGGTCTCCCACATGGGTACGAGGTCCCAAGGCTATGGACCATCCTCGACTGCTTTCCCAGGCCACAAGCAGGGAGCTGGATGGGAAGTGGAGCAGCTGGGACATGAACTGGTGCCCATAGGAAATGTTGACGGATATGCTATTTTAAGGGAACACACTAGGATGTTAGAAAAGGGTTGTGGTTATGAACAGTTTTTCCCGATGCAGCTGACATCCCCTCCATTGAAATCCACTGACCCAAGTGGATCTCTAACTGATAGTGTGTGGGGCTGTGAACTGGAGCACAATTCCTCATTGTCCCATTCTCTTTTGTTCCCTACAGAAATACTCAGTGACCCAGCACGAGTCAGTCTCATGAAGCAGAATTGAGAGGCTGAGTTCAGTGCATCCTCAATGATCAGGAAGGTACAGGCCGGCACCTGCTGCCAAACTGATACATCTCCCTCCTGACTTTCATTCATCCAACAATTTGCACTCCCCAAATTACACTGTCTTCCTGCCTCACTCAACCACTCTTTTGTGCATTCATACATTCATTCATTGTTAGAGTGCACACCTTGGGTTCCTTTGATCAGTTTCCATATCCTGGCTGCTAATGGCTGATGTCTGTTGGCCTTCTTTGAGGGTTTCACGTAAGACACCAGAGTTGAGGGGCCAGAGTGCCTAGGCATTTGCATCACCCAGCGTGACCCATGAGTGACTGCTGAGGGGGCGGCAACACTTTGCCTCTGGGGACATTAACTCTGTGCTGGACCCCACAGACAAGTGCTGTACCCAAGACTAGACTGAGCCTGGGAGTTTGCAGCTCCTTACTCTCATCCTGCCACCTGATTCCATCATTTGCATACTTATTCTTGTGTTAAGATTGGCTTTGGAGACCCTGGCCTAGGCCAAATGTTTACTGAAGATCTGCCGCGTGCCACACTCCACCTTGGGGGATGGTGGGGAGGAATGAGGATATATCCCATACCCTTAAAAAGCTTTTCTTCTGGGAGGGACGGTCAAGCTAGTGACAGAGGCATGAGCCTGACCATAATACATGCCAGGGTGACATATGAATCGACATGCAAGAATTCTACCACTGAACCACCAGTGCCTTGTGCCATTTGAATTGGGATGTTGGGAATGAAGTGATGGCCAAGACAAGGGTAGTATCTGACATAAGCGGTTAAGAAGCCCTTTGAAAAGGTAGCATTCCAACAGAGATCCTTAAAGGCTGAGGGAGTGAGGCATTTGGATATGTGGGGCAGGAGCAGTTCCAGCAGTGGGAACGTGTTGTGTGAGGATCTCACGGCAGGGCAGCAGTGTGTTAGTGCGTCAGTCCTAGACTGGTGGTCTCTGTGGCTGCCAGAGTGGAGAGGAGAGGAGTAAGGAGCAGAGAGGTCTAAGAAGGGCAGGGAGCAGGGCCATCCTCTAGGTCGGCCCTCTGCTTCATTGCAACGACCAACTTTTGCTCCGAAGGAGGAGGGTAACTGGAGCTTGAGGCTAACAGGAGTTTCTGGTTGCTATGTGCAGAGCAGACTTCCTGGAGCAGGGAGCTGAGTTAGCCGCTGGGCAGGTGATTTTCCAATGAGAAATAGCTATGTGTGGGACCCAGGTGGTGGCGGCTGCAGCAGAGAGACGTGGTCAGATTCTAGATGTTTTAAAGGTAGATCTGAAGACTGGAGCAGTGGGGGAAAGATACAGATTTTAACTATGAACGTCTCCAAAATGAAAGACTGGACCCTTCTTGAGAGAGAAGAAGATTGAGGGAAAAGTCAAATTGTGTCCTTTATGCTTGTGAATCAAACTCACAGCTGGATTGAAAAGGTCATCCCTTGAACGACAAGGCACAGATCAAAAGGCAGATAATATAAAGTAGAAGATTGATTTAATTGCATAAATCTCTTAGAAGCTCTGAGTATGAGATAAACCTGCAAGATTAATGAAAGCTTAGGTGTTGCAAACTCCCTTGATAAAGGATTCATATCATTACATGAAGAAATTTTTTATAAATCAATTAAACATGTGTTTTCAAAAGATGAAAGGGAAAATACTAAATGGCAATGTATATATTGTTAGAAGAAAAACCAAGAGCAGTAGAATTGAACAAAACTAGGCTCTAAAACTAGGCAGCAGTCCAGACCAAAGACGTTCCAGAATGTTCTACCATACCACACAGGCAGATTATATGTATAGGGCTACAGTTGGAATTTGCCTTATATGGGCATGGTCTGCTCATTTGATAGTTTGTGATTGGCTGAAGCGTAGCTGTTGTGATTCTATTAGTTGCTTGGTAACAAGGGCACTAGATAGATTATACTAAGATAGGGTATATCTTAGATTAGGTTACAATTTGTTTATGCATTAAGCTGTTACTACCTATGGAGGCTGCTTGAGACCAAATTTAATAGTTCTTTTCTGGAGACTGGTTTAGGTCAAATTTGTTTTGATGCAACAACAAGCACATGGAAAAATAGGCTAAGCCTCAGTAAATAAACACAAAGTGAAAATAAAAAGCTTTTTAATCCAGAGGATCTTCCAACTAAGAGTATATAGTGTTGAAATTTCAGAGAAATTAAGTGTTCACCAATTTCTAACTAGAGATGCATGATTTTTACAGTAACAAAACAACATAACATGTGTCAATATTCATACTCTTTTAAACATGTACTTCATTTCTAGGAATTTAAGGAAAAATATATTTTAAAAGGAATGGTGTACCAAAGAATGGAATTTTATTAGTTATGAAAATAATTTGCAAAAAGTTGCCAAAATATTATTAAGCATGTGTTCGGTGTATTAGCTAGAGCCATGAAAAATAGTTTAAATGTTAGTAGCAGTGAAGTTGGAGAAGTATAGCTCATCTTTATTCGCTGTGAAATTTTCTACATTGTCAACATTTTATAGATAATGAATATTTATTTGCTTTAATCAGAAAAAGTCTTGTAGTAAATGTTCTTGGAGGAAATTCTTCCCTCCTTATTTCTTTTTTTCCCGAGATCTCTAGACTAGGGAGCAGAACCCCTCCCTATCCCCGGGCTGGGGGCTGATTCTGTCCATTGTTTTTGCAGAATTGTAGGAAGTACTCCTTTGCTTGTGTAAATGCAGCTCCTCCCCAGGCTGTGTTTGCACCCCTGTTCTCAGTCCTGATTCCCACTTCTGGGACTGTGTTTTTTTTTGGCCACACAGCCCCTTCTCAGCCTCTGTTGAATTCAGGCTTCTGATCCCCATAGCCGGCACTGCAGGGAATCCACTTTGGCAGAACTCATGTTGGAGCCACAGTGACTGAGTTTTCAGAGGTCACCATGATTGTTCCAGGAACAGGGCTCCCCTGCTGGTGATCCCACGTATGGTGTTGGCAGTGTGAGCCGAGTAGAATGTCCAGCAGTCGAGGGACCAGTTTCCTCCTTAGGCCAGTTCTGTGCAGTAAAGTTGTGACTGTGATCCTGGGCTGTGTGGCTGCTCGAGTCCCCTCCTTCCTCCCTCTCTGTGGTGCTCTCAGGGTTACCTATTTCCACTTCCACAACCCGTCAGAAAGACAGGCTTTTTTTTTTTTTTTTTTACTAATTGAAATAGTGTATCCATTGTATCTGGATTTTATCAAATGCCTTCTTTGCATCTATTGAGCTGATCGTATGGCTTTTGATGTGGTATAATGTATTTATTGATTTACATATGTTAACCCATCCCTGTATGCCAGGGATAAATCCCACCTGGTTTGGATGAATGGTCTGTCTGATGTATTGGATTCTGCTGACTAGTATTTTGTTGAGGATTTTGTATCCCATCAGGGGTATCGGCCTGTAGTTCTCTTTCTCTGTCGTGTCTCTGTCTTTGATATTAAGGTGATGTTGGCTTTATAGAAAGAGTTTGGAAGGACTGCCTCCCTTTCTGTTGTGGAGGATTGGGATAAGCTCTTCTGGAAATATCTGGTAGAATGTTTCAGCAGGGAAGACATCCGGTCCAGGGCTTTGCTTTGTTGGGAGGGATTTAATTCCTGATCCAATCTCCATCCTGGCTATGGGGTTGTTTTGGCTCATGATTCAATTTTGGTAGGTTGTATGTGTTAAAAATCTATCCATTTCTTCTAGGTCTTCTGGTTTGTTGGTGTACAGTTGCCTGTAACAGTTCCTGATTACTCTGCGGGTGTGCATTGTTCTTATTTCCTTTTTCATCTCTGATTCTATTCATTTATATCTTTTCCCACTTTTTTTTTGGTGAGTTGGGCTGGTGGGAAGGTTTCCATACTATTTATTTGACTTCTTACTCTCTTCCAGGCTGCTGAGGACTACGTAAGCCAAGTGAGTTTAAAGAAATTTACTAAATTTACTAAATTCTTCTTCTATGGATATGCTTGGTTCCCACTGTTTGGTGCCTTTTTCCTAAACTTCTCATCATTGGGGGTCATTTCCTGTCACACTGCCGGACAAGGGGAGAGCTTCTTCCCCCGCTTCCTGGAGATCACTATTCCTCACTGTGATTCCATTGCAACATTCCCTTTGACCTGAACAGCACCCCTCAAGTGCACAGCCACTGTCAGTTGACTTGCTGAATCACTTTTTAGAGCTACCAAACCCTTCGATTCAAAACCTCCACAGTCACACGGGTGACCCACTGGACTTTTTTTTTTAACTTCAGTGCCCTTCTTTGGAAATTGGCTTTGAGGGAAATAAGAAGATACTGAGAAGGGAGGAACAGGGCCGAGGCTTGCTCTGAAATGTCATGAGGCTCTGTATGAGCGAGTGAGCTTTCTAGGTATTAACGTTATAACTCAAAGATGTTAGGAAAAATGGTAGCAAAGGGAGTTTTAAAAATGTGACTAGCCATAAAAAGAGAGACAGGTGGACACTCAGTGACTGAGTTCATAGTCAAGGTCTAAGAAAGATGTGTTAATATGCAGAGCAACATTACTGTAAAGGTGGAGTGGGTCCTTCCATGGACCAACAATGAAGATCAGCAGCCTGTGTTACTTTGTCATCCTTTGAACTTCTTGGTAATAACGTCCCTTAGAGACCTCTGGCTGACACCATATGTTGTCCGGGGGCAGAAGGGCAAGGACACACATCTCAAGAAAGTCCCATGTATGCCGCAGCGAAGGAGAAAACTCAGGTGGAAAGCCAATGGAAGTGAACAGATGCAGCTGGGATAGAAGGAGCTCACCTCATGTCTGGAAGCGTAGTCTATGGTGGCCCTTGGAGGGAGGACTGGATATTGTGGCTGCCCCTCCAGCCAGCTGCAGGCGCGGCCCCTCCTGGAACCTTTTCATGGTTCAGAGCCGCTCTAGCTCTGGAGAATCAGGCACGAAGGGTCCAGTCTTCCGCAACGCCTTCCACGGCTGTCTGCTGCGTCTCCCCTGGATTCACACACTCCCTCCCAGAGCTTTGCTGCCTCTCCATGGTGACTGTCTTGAGCCCTCCCTTTTCTGTAATGCTGTGGTGCTCACCTGTTCCCCTTACTGAAACCTGCCAGCACAATTCATTCTTTTCTTCTTTTCTTTTAAGATTTATTTTTTTTATTGGAAAGTCAGATATACAGAGAGGAAGAGAGACAGAGAGGAAGATCTTCCATTCACCAATTCACTCTGCAAGTGGCCTCAACAGCCAGAACTGAGCCAGTCTGAAGCCAGGAGTCAGGAACTTCCCACATGGGTGCAGGGTCCCAATACTTTGGGCCGTCTTCAACTGCTTTCCCAGGCCACAAGCAGGGAGCTGGATGGGAAGTGGAGAAGCTGGGACACAAACCATCGCCCATATGGGATGCCAGCACGTTGAAGGTGAGGACCTTAGGCACTAGGCTACTGCATTGGGCCCCATAATTCATTTTTTTTTTTTTGAGCTACTTTAAATCTGGTTTTCTCCTCTTCGGTCACTCCTATTGAGGAGGCTCTGAGTTAGTCCTACTGTGTGCGTTTGCGTGAGATCACTGTAACAGTGTTAGTGGTTATGAGAAGCAGGTTAGAAAACACAGTGTGTCCATTGGGCTTGGTTCTTCTTTTCCAGACTTAGTTCTGTGTGTAGATGAGTAACATGTAGCATTTTAACTTATGATTTTAATTTGTTTTGCGTGTTTTCTAAACACAACTGGGATTATAATATACACATCGCTTTTTTTTCCCCGTCTTCAGAGTATCTCCTGGGCATATTTCCATGTCCTTACTTATATACTGCTTTATTCTTTCTTGAACAGCTGCATAGTATTTCGTGCATGGATGTATCTCCTTTAATTTATTTTTCCAATTTCACATGCACGGTGCTTCTGATTTTTGCAACTTGAAACAATTCTGCAATCAATAATCTTGTGCATATGTCTTTTGGCACCTGGTTTTTTTTTTTCTGTAGGATAATTTCCCAATAGTGGAATTGCTACTTTAAAGGATCTGTGCATTTTAAATGTTCACATATATTACTAAATTGCGCTCCAAAAAAATTACAGTGATTTACAGTGATACCAAATGTGAATGAGAATGAGCTGCACCTTGAGATATCTAGCATTGAATTTTAATTTGTTCTCTATTGCAGTGCCTAGGTAACACTGCCAGTCCCTTTATAATTCTGAGACTTCTAAACGAAGTTCATTCTTAGGAGGTCTGAAAATGATCTTGTTTTCTCCACTGCCACTTTCAATGTGAGGACTTTTCAACGTTTTGCTTGTTGCCTCATCCTCTCAAGATTGCTGCCACGGCTCCACACATTACAACCGCATTAAAGAAAATGGGGGAAGGAAAGTGACAGCTTCATGTATAGATCCTTTTTTATTAAGAATATCATTAAAATCCTCTGAGAAACTGGTTCTTGCATCTTTTTTTTTTTTTTGGTCATAATTGGGTCTCATGGTCATTTTCAGCTGTAAGAAGAGATCAGGGGTATTTCGTATCTAGTAAAGCGGAACAAGATAGTCATGAATGCGTGTACTGATTCTGTTTTTTAGCCTAGGTTTGCTACCAATCAGAACAAAACAAGGATTTTGTTACTTTGGCAGAACACAAGAACATATACTGAGAAGTAACAGAGGACTTGCCAACACTGTGCGAAGAGGTGATCAATCAGTCTGCGACCACCCATGAAGTGGACACAACCCTCCCGACACATGAACGTGTTGTTTAGAGTCCCAGTTTGCTTCTCAGTGACAATTGCTGGCTGTTTGCGCTCAGGCTTGCAATGTGGCCTGATGGGGACCGCAGAGTACAAACCATCATTGAACAAAATTTGTTCTCATTTGCATTCAGATCGATTTTGTCATCTCTGAGGGGCAGATATTATGCATCAAATAAGTGACAGATTGCAGCATTAATTTAAACAGTAAATAAGAATTAGTTTGTAATCTGCTTCTATTTATTGGAAGGAAAAAAAAAAACCCTAATGATGTCACCGAAGTACTTTCTAGATTAGAACACAAAAGAACTTGCTTCAGTGTTAGTGGAGCTTTGCTAACCGCTCACAGGTCCCATGGTGGGGATGGGGTTGGCCGATTTGGACTTGGGAAGGCAACACATAGTGACAGGACTAAGGTAGTCGTGGCAGCTGGGTGCAAGGCAAAAGAAGAAACTGATCGTGTGTGTGTGTGTGTGTGGGGGGTGGGGAGAGGACAAATAGGAAGAGAGATGAAAGGAGTTGGGCGGGTAGCGCCACAGCTGGGAGCACCACTCTTGTTCACCACAATTCAAGCCTGGTGGGTTTTTACAAGTGAAGATCTCTTTTGTATTACTTTTTAAATTAAGATTTTTTGATTTATTTGAAAGGAAAAGAGATGGTGTAACGAGATAGCTCCCACCCCCTGACTCATTCTCCAGGTGGCCACAATGCCTCAGGGCTGGGCAAGCCGAAGCCACCTGCTGAGAGCTGAGGAGGGCAGGGACCCAGGGACTTGTGCCATTCCCTGCTGTTTCACAGGGTGTGAATTCGCAGGAGGCTGGAATTGGCAGAACTGGGACTAGAACCTAGGCATTTCAACATGAAAAGGGAGTGTCTAAGTAGCATCTCTCTCTCTCTCTCTCTTTTAAAAACATATTTATTTATTTTTATTAGGAAGGCAGGTTAGATTTTAAAAGAGAGGAGAGACAGAGAGAAGGATCTTCCACCTGCTGGTTCACTCGTCCAGTGGCTGCAGTAGCCGGAGCTGAGCCAATCTGAAACCAAGAGCTACGAGCTTCTTCTAGGTCTTCTATGTGGGGGCAGGGTCCCAAGGCCATTGTCTCCTGCTTTTGCAGGCCATAAGCAGGATGGAAAGTGGAGTATCTGGGACATAAATTGGTGCCTACATGGGATTCCTATGCTTGCAAGGTAAGGATGTAGCCATTGAGCCATCGTGTCGGGACCTAATCCAATCTTAATATCTTCCTCTCTAAAAACTCAGATAAACACAGTCATATTTGCTTTTGCTTATTCCCTAAAATACTATGTAAGAGTGAGAATCTGGGGGCCCTGCACAGTAGCCTAGTGGCTAAAGTTCTCTCCTTGAATGTGCTGGGATCCCATATGGGCACCGGTTCTAATCCCGGTGGCAACCTCGCTTCCCATTCAGCTGTCTGCTTGCAGCCTGGGAAAGCAGTTGAGGATGGCCCAAAGCATTGGGACCCTGCACCTGCGTGGAAGACCTGGAGGAGGCTCCTGGCTCCTGGCTTCGGATTGACTCAGCACCAGCCATTGCGGTCACTTGGGAAGTAAATCGATGGAAGGAAGATCTTCCTCTCTGTCTCTCCTCCTCTCTGTATATCTGACTTTCCAATAAAAATAAATAATCTTCTAAAAAAGTGAGAATTTGGGCCTTAATTTTGGCAGTTTTTGTTGGTTTTCAGATCATGCCTATTTTGAAGAAGAAGCGTCTAGTAACTTGCATTTAATAGTGAGGTCACTTGGTCACATGTCCTTCAGTCCTGTGGATATTCTTGTCTGTAAATGGCTCTTGAAGAGTGAGAGCCCTTACTGTGAAAAAGGCACCCGTGGGGAGGTGTGGTCTTGGTCGTTTTTCTCCACTGTTGTCATCAACACTCAGTCATGCGCTTCAACAGGGAAGTGCAAGCGGCTGAGGTGACCGTGACTGAGCCCTTGGCTGTGTAACCCTGAAACGGCCTCGCCTGCTCCTCTTTGTCCAGGATAAAGAGCTAACCATGTGTGCCGGCACGTGAGTGAGCCTCTGGGAAGGAGCCCAGCGTGGACAGAGTGATCACCATGTCCTGGGCACACCCTTCGCTCCTGTAACTTTCCATAGCAGGTGTTTGTAATCAGGCATTTTTTTTTCACTGTTATTACAAAATCAGCCGAGCCAGACTTACTTTACAAGGAAGTGAGGTTCATTTTGGCTCCTTGGTTCTTGAAGGAACAAGGTTTGGGGCCTCCTCTGGTGAAGGTCTTCTGCAGGCAGAGTCCCAAGGTGGTCTGGAACATCACACAGCAAGAGACAAGGGGTGCAAGGGACCCTCTGCACCTCTGTGGTTTCTCTCCCCATCCTCGTAAAGCCACTGGGACTCAGTCGTGGGGGCCCTAGCCTCCTGGCTAAATCTAGTCAGTCACTTTCCACTCGCAAACACCACGGTTGGACTAAGAGGATTAAGCTCTCTGGGTGCAGAAGGCCAAAGCACTTTCAAGCCACAGCAGGGTCATTTCCAGTGTCTTAAGATGCGAACAATCTTGTTTAGGGAGTTGCTCCATTGAACTTAAGGATGAAAACCAGACTGACTTTAGTGGAAGTTGCCCATGTGGTTCTCTTCAGTTAAACCCCCGAGATTCCTTTAGTCTCAAATGTATTATATCATGACTATAATTTTGTTGCTATCTATTTGATATTACATGAGTATTTGTTTACCTGGTTTACTACTCCATAATAGTGGAAGATGCTAATGGTGAAGTGTTCCAGTATTCTGGAATTTGAGTCAGCCTGAAGAACTGACCGTAGTTTCCTCAGACATTAAGATTCTTCTTTTTTTTTAAAACAAAACAAAAAAAAAGATTCATTCATTTTTATTAGAAAGGCAGATCAGATTTACAGAGAGAAGAGACAGAGAGAAAGATATTTCTTTCACTGGTTCACTCCCCAAATGGTCACAATGGTTGGAGCTGAGCTGATCCGAAACCAGGAGCCTGAGACTTCTTCCGGGTCTTCCACGCAGGTGCAGGGTCCCAAGGCTTTGGGCCTCTGTCTACTTCTTTCCCAGGCTATAAGCAGATTGCTGGGTGGGAAGTAGAGTAGCTGGAACATGAACTGGTGCCCATATGGGATCCCAGGGTTCACAAGGTGAGGATGTAGCCATCAAGTCATTGCACTGGGCCCAACACCAAGATCCTTAAAAGTGGGGGTGTCAGGGCGGGCCTTCGACCTAGCAGTTATTTTTTTTTTTTTTTTTTTTTTTTTTTTTTAAGATTTATTTTATTTTATTACAAAGTCAGATATACTGAGAGGAGGAGAGACAGAGAGGAAGTGGAGCTGCCGGGATTAGAACCAGCGGCCACATGGGATCAAGGCGAGGACCTTAGCCACTAGGCCACGCCGCCGAGCCCGACCTAGCAGTTATGACAGCAGCGTTCCACACCAGGGTATGTAGGTTCACTTCCCGGCTCCACTGCAGATTCCTGGTTACTGCTAATGGACGCCACCAGGGGTAGTTGGGGATGACTCCAGCGTCGCTGCCACCTACTGGGAGCCCTGTTCCAGCTTCTGGCTTCAGCCTGCTCCAGCCCCAATCATCGAGTACATTTAGAGAGCGAACCGGCAAGTGCGAAATTTCTCTTTCTTTCAAATAGAATACATTTTAAAAAATGGAAAAGTAGAGCATTCATTTACCAGACTGGCTACAGATATCTCTTGCAATAAGAGTTAAAAGTATTTCCTTTCCCGCTCATCTTCCCGCGAAAAACTCCACCAACTGAGGAAGAAAGCAAGGAAACATCTGACGACTCTAAAAAGCCAAGAGCGCTGAGCATAGAGAATGGAATTCTTCTTTGTGGATCCGCCATTAGTTTCAGGTTATAGCAAGAAACTGTGACTTGGCCTCAACTCCTCTCAGTTTGGGTAGCAGGTTGTTCTGTTCCCATCTTCCATCTTGGTATCACGTGATGAGTCAATAAGAAGAAAATTTGATTGCATTCTCAGTTTTCATGTTTCCAATGAAACCCATATTTTAAGCTATTATGGTGCTTTGCACAAAACTCAAGTTTTTAGGCAAATTAAATACATAAAAAACTGAGCCAGATATCAAAAGTTGAATTACCTGAGAAACAGCTACTAAATTTATCTTCCCGCTCACGAGCATAAGATAAATACTTCCAAAAATTCACCATGCTTTTAGCTTTACTTTAGATTTTATTAAACAACACATTCAGTAAGAAATGTACATATGTATAAATTTAAAGCTAACCTGATCAGAATGAGCTACAATCACTAGGTTTAAAAATTGCATCTTTTTTTTTTTGCTGATGAAATGAAGTTTTCCTGACTGTCAGTTTCAGGAGAGTGATTTAGGTTATAGTGCATTGAGATCAGAGTTCATCTCGAGTATGGGTAAGGCGCAGCACGATTGTGGAGGGAAATGGGTCCTGTGCAGCCTTGGGACGTTGCAGCCTGCCGAAGTCCCTCCTGTGTGCATGGGGTCTTCATTCGATGACAGCTGCCTGGAGCTAGGTGACAAGTGGCCACTGGAGTGCTCGGCTTCCCCACTGCCCTTTCTGAAGACGTGCCTTCCTGTCCCCGCCCTTCCCTGGTGTGCTGTCACCAGCCTAACTGCCACCTTCCTTCACACTGTGTCTTTCTCCAGCCCACCCATGGCAGGGTCCGATAACCTTCATCCATCCCAAGCCTCTGTGTCTCTCCCTTGGGAGTTCTTGTGGTTACAGCTGGTGTAATGAGATACTAAGGCAGAGGATAAAAGGAGTCTGCTGTCTTCTAAAAGCAGAGTGAATCTTGGTGAAAAATTGCGCATCCTTTATGCCATTAGTGTGGCTTGGGGATGGGTAGCGTTAGCAAAGAGTGAAGGGAGATACACAGAGTTGGGAGGCCTGGAGACAACTCCCTCTGCTCCTGGACGAGATCCTGTTCTTACATATTGGACCGAGCGCTTCTCTCCAATTCACATGGGTGGCATTTTCCTCTTTGGGGATTTTTTCCAAAAGCGAAAGCAATCATCTCAATCATTTGTCATTCAAACAGGATGAGAGCTGAGGCCTGTTGTTGTAAGAGTTCCACCAGCTGGGCAAGCAAATGGAGCTGGCATGCCACACGAGTGTGGGGCATGGATGTTGAGCACAATACAACTTCTCTTCCTCTTCCTATTTCTTTAAACTCTCTTCAGTGGGGGGGGGGGGGAATCTCCCCCTAAACATGGCTGAAGCTATCCAACTGCTGATTTTTCAACTTGCTCTAAAGAATCCTAGAGTCAATTGAAGTTGTGATTGGAGATCTACTTTACAATGGCCATGTCAAGTACTACTACCAAAAGCCCCAATTTGTAAGATGGCTAATTTTGCATCTCTTTCTGGAAGTCTCAGTGTTGGAATCTGCCTTTTCCCTGGTCCTGGCCCTTATTTCCCACTCCAAGGAGTAGCTTGCTGCTCAGGAGGCAGGGAAGAAAAATGGCAAATGGCTACATTCTTAACTTGCCTTGCTGGCTCGTGGCTTTCCAGGCACAGTGGTAGTGGGAGCTGACATCCCAGTGCAGTCCTGATAGATGGTCATTGCTGGAACCTTCTCTCCTTGTGGGCTTCCTAGAGGGACTAAACTGTTCCCTTTCTTCCAGAGAAAGTATCTTTCTTTTGAGTCAGTTTTTGGACATGAGGTGCTCATTGCTTGGCCTCCTGTTGAGGCCCCTTGAGTTCTCCAGGGAACTCGTTGGATAACAGAGCCTCTGCTGGCCTTCTCCTGCCTGCATAGTCCCAGGAGCCAGCCACTCATCTCAAGCATGGACGAACTGGGGAGGCAGACTCATCCCACCGACAGAGCCCCTCCACAGAACCATGACCTAAGGAGTTGCTTGGTCCATTTTGCTGCCTTTGAATCGCTCTGGGAGGAAGAGAGTTTTATATCAGATCCATCTAGAGCTTTGTCAAACTTAGCCACCAGACCAAGTCACAGAACACAGTCCAGGGCCCTCAGTGACCTTCCCTGAAAGGTTTTCTCACTCTTCTTGCAGTGGAAGATAAACCTCTCATGTTCCCCACTCCCATCCATGGGGAACCTGGACTAGAGTCAGATAACTCTGCTTGCCAAAGAAAGGTTTTTACCTGATTATTCTTAACCCTTTTCCTAACTTCTGTATCTGTGATTTCCATGATGGATTTTCTGTTAGTCAGGAGGGGAGGAGGAAGGAAAGACAGGACAATTTAACGAATTGTCTCTTACAGTTTTAGAGACCCATGTGAATACAACATTTGGTAGGACAGAGGAAGCCAGGAGGCTGGAAGCTAAGGGAAGAGTTGCAGTTCAAGTTCAAAGGCGATCTTTGGGCAGGATTCCTTCTTGATCAGGGAAGGTCAGTCTATTTCTTTAGACTTCAGCACACCTGCACTATGGGGGGCACCCTGCAGCTCTCAGCAGCTGCCAACTTCAATCTCAACCTCATCGCAAAGGGTTTTCCATAGAAACATCTACAACAATGACTGATCCAATGCCTGGGGACCGTTACTCATCCAGGCTGACACAGAAATCAACCACTCTAGTTTGTTTTTTTATATAAAAAGATTTATTATTTTTACTTGAAAGGCAGAGTTACAGACAGAAGCAGAGAAAGATATATATATATCCACTGATTTACTCCCCAAATGGCCACAATCGCAGTCAGGAGCCAGGAGCTTCTTCTGGGTCTCTGATGCGGATGAAGGGGTCCAAGGACTTGGGCTATTGTTTGGTGCTTTTTCAGACTAGATCAGAAGTGGGGCTACCAGGAAATGAGGCAGTGCCGATATGGGATGCCAGTGCAGCAGTCAGAAATGTGGCCTGCAATGCCACAGTGCTGGCCCCAATCATTGTAGTTTTATTAGTGAGGCTCTTCTTCATTTTGTATTTGAGGCTGAAGAGTTGATCTCCTGCAATATCCTGATATTGGTCATGTTGTAAAAGTGCAGGCAGGAGGAACCCCATTTTCATGGCTGGTGGAGAAAGGTGACACTCCAGACTCCCAGGTTATTGCTGAGTTCCACGTTCTTCTTGCCACTGTCCCTCAGTTGTCCGACCGTGGGCTTCATTTTTCCAGGAGGGGAAAAATGAAGTGCTCTCCTGGATTACCCTCTGAATCCAGCCCATTTCTTTCCGAGTTTCTTCAGAATTGGAAAATTGTCATTCCAACCGACTCCAGGAGTCTGAGAGAGTGATATGACAGCTCCTTGACTCACTAACAAGGAGAAGAACAGATCTTGTCTCACCTTCAGGGGAGCTTGGGTTGAGCTCCCATCAGTTAAGTGCAGGTAAATGGGAGAGAAGAAGTCAGTAGGAAAGTGTTGTTGAGATCAGAGGGGGGGTCTTGAAGAGGGTGCCTCCCCTCTCTAAGACACTGGGGTTGTCTTTCTCTCAGAATCGATGCCCGGAGAACTAAGAACCTGGGTAAAAAGCAGGATGAATTTTAAGTGTTATGCCAACCTTGTGAGGATAAAGATAAATCGTCTTAAAGGACCTGTGACCTAATATAGTGGGTAAGGCAAGAACATCTGTCCATTTTCTTCTCGCTCATGGCTGTTATGTCCTGTAGTGTCTCCCTGGAATTGCTCTGTGGAAGTCCATCACGGGTTCCCAGGCTAATGTCGCTCTCTCTCTGGACAATCAAATCTTGATAGCCTGGTGATCGGAAGGAGATGGGAAATCCTACTTGATTTGCAATGGCTCACACATATGGATCTTTGCACAATCTATAGGCTCGTGTCTATTTCCTAAGAGGAAATAGCTTGATTTTTTTCCCCCTCATGCAACATTACTGTAAAGACAGAGACTTGTGAACATTTCTCCTTCCCTAGGTCACCTCTCTGCTGAATAATGTTGGTAGTTTACCTTGATGGGATTCTCTCAGATTTTAATGAAAGTATAAATGTAAACACAGACACACAAACTTGGAAGAGAAACTGGACTCTGCTTCTCTGTGAGCTGCCCTGCACTGAACTTCACAATTGATAGTTGGCCCTTATCCTGCTGCCCTTGTCTTAAATATGGAGTCTCTTTGGCTCAACTTCTGAGAGGTTGATGATTTAAGTAGTTCCCTCTATAGCCTTTTGGAGGGGGGTATATTTGCTAAATTATTTATAGTGATAGGTTGTACAGAAATAGATGTTTTTTATTGAGACCATCAAAGCCCTTAGTGCTTTAATGATTCTGCTGATTAAGTGCAAAACACATGAAGGCATGTCAACCTGTCAAGCTGAAGAAAACACTATCTTGCTCTAATGTAAACGGATTACATAGAGGCCCGCTTTCCCATTGTATCAAGTTACAGCGCTTCATGCTCCGAAGACCAGGTAGGGATTACTCTGCACAGTTCTTAGAGAATGTTGAACTTTGAAGAGGAAGAATCAAATTGTAAAACTGCCATAAATCTGAGTCTGGCTTTTCAGAAGGCAAGAAGGCTATTTTTAGTGCGTCTGGATTGCACTGTTTCCCGGTGGTAGCTGATGATGACTGCACAGTAAGAATGAAAAATGAAACTTGTGCAGATTGGATCGCTAAGGAGACTGAAAATAACACCCAGCCAGCAGAGCCTTTGGGTCACTAATTTGAATTCAGCTCGGATCAGGGAGGACTACAAATTGTGCTTGTCTGATGGTGGTGAGGTTTATGGGGAAATGCATCCTTCATCCTTTTCTGTGTTAATTGTGCCTCTGTGCTGCTGGTGGCTGCAGATTTGATGGTTTTAGATTGTAATCCCCTCGAGGGCAGGATGCTATCTGCATAATGCACTTTTCTTACTCTCATTTAGATGGGGGTGGATTAGATGCTCTTGTGATTAGGGAGATGGAAGAGGGCTCTTTTTGAGGTGTGAAATTACCACTATCAAGCAAGCATCCCTGAGAGACTGTGCACCTCTTCCACTTCCGACAGAGTGGCCTTGGAAATGGTTTAATCCCATACCAAGACCAGCTCCCTTTTATAGTCCTGCCAGCAAGCACTCCCACTCATCCCTGGACTATAAAGGCAGACTGGCCATGTGTTTCTTTCTGCAATGCTTTTGCGCACAGCCACTGGGGCCCAGATCCAAACCTTCCTCTTCCATGGGTGTCCGCGGTCGCTTCAGCCCACCCGGATCACAGGGCTGTAATGAAATTTGCTTGTCTGGCCTGTGTTAAATGTGATCCTCTACTGATATTTGCCTTTTTGTGAATGTGTCCTGTCTTCCCATGAAGACACAAACTTTTTGAGGCTCAAGCTGATGTCTTTGTTTTTTTTTAAAATTATTTATGTTTTATTGGAAAGGTAGATATGCAGAGAGAAGGAGAGACAGAGAGGAAGGTCTTCCATCCTATGATTCATTCCTCAAGCGGCCACAATGGCTGGAGCTGAGCCAATCTGAATCCAGGAGCCAGGAGCTTCTTCCAGGTTTCCTACGAGGGCGCAAAGTCCCAAAGATTTGGGCTGTCCTTTACTGCTTTCACAGGCCACAAGCAGGGAGTGGGATTAAAACCAGTGCCCATATGGGATCCCAGAGTGTTCAAGGCGAGGACTTTGACTGCTAGGCTATTGTGCTGAGCCTTTAATGTATTTATTTTTGAAACTATGTATCCAAGACAATCATCAGATAGTTCCTCCAGGTAGCAACAACGAAAAAGCTGATTAATACAGAGGCATGCAGAAGGCCAGTGGGATGGCTTCCACTTTGGGCAAAACTACTCTTAGACCAGGCTACAAGGGACTGGGGAAGTTATTTGGATTCCATTGGAAAACACAGTGGTACATAGTAAAATTTCCTTAGGAGAAAAAGCACAATAAAATAGTGATTATCTTAGGTATTATAAGAGCATTTGATTTTTTTCTTTTTGTCTTCTTGTTCTTTTCCCCCTCCTACCCCCTTCGGTGAGAAAATATTCACGAATACGGCGATTCGCATGACTTATTCAGAGGAAGTTTTAAATTTGATTTTATTTCCTTTGCTTCCTTGATATTCACTTTATTAGGCATCTTAAGATGAAGAAAAGGTTACAAATTCCCTTTAGTGTCATTAAAAAGAAACCTGTCTAGGATGACATAAATGCAGTGGTCATTCATGATTCCTTTGAGCTTTATGGCTCTTCCAAGCAAATAAAAAGTCTATATTGCAAATCTGTAAGAGAAATGAAGCTGGCAGGACGTGCCTAATGTGATTTCTTAGTAAGTATATTTCAGCCGAGGACAAAAGAACGTAGAAATGCATTTAATTGGACAAATCAAAACACTGATTTCAGTATTTCTCCAATTTTCTCAATAGAAACAACTGTACTGCAGGAGAGCTCTTGTTGTTAGTTGTGTCTTGGCAACATTTTGACAGTTTCAACAGGTGCCACATGCCACTAACAACAACAACAACAAGCCACAACTCCTGCTTGGCACAAATAAGAGTGAAAGGGAAGGAATGACTGAATACTTCCATGTGCAATCACATTTTTCTGCATAATTAGTCAGAAATTGAGCATCCAAACATAAATGCATGTATAATTAATTATAACTTAGTTAAAAGCACTTGGGTCATGACACTTTGTTCTTCATTTCCTGCAAATTAAATTACTGAAGTTTTCATTTCATTTCAAAATAATTTTTTCCTTGTATTATTTTTATAGGATTGATTATCATGTCAATCACGGGTAGAGCTAAGTGCAGCTGGGGAGGCAGGGATGGGGTGGCACTAAAGGCAGAAGACTGCAGTGCGTAGCAGAATTCATCCTGAAGCTGGAGGGGAAATTGAGGCTGGCTAGGGGAAGAGGCAGAACCAACCTTCTCTCCTTCCTTCCTTCCTTCCTTCCTTCTTTTCTTCCTTCCAGTGGCTTTTGTGTCTCAACCAAAGACACCATGTCAAGAGGAAAAAATACAGGTAAAGTTAATGATGAAGTGATTAACGATTTGCAAGGAAGCTAACACGGCCATCTTTTGAAACATGCTCAGTCGACATACTCTGCCAACTGATGAGTATCTTATTTTAGCAGACCTCGAGTGGTGGATTCCAGGCAGTGCCTCTTTTTCTAGTAGTCTGCTCATTGCATGAGGGAGGTTGGGTTGCAGCTGTTGGATGTGTTAGACCTTTCCTCAGACACTGCGTGATGACATCTCTGAAACTATGTTCCAAGGACTTTTAACTGTTGCCCTGTCTCTTCTGGCATGAACAGTCATGAAAGCTGAGCAATTTACATCTGCTAGACTCTTGTGTATAAGAATAGGCTTCAGGACAATTTTTCTTACTTTCTCAGTAAGTATTCATAATAGTGTGGGCAATTGAATTGGCATCTCTGGGAGTTTGGGATTATATATATATATATATATATATATATATATATATATATATATATATTCTTTTATTTTGGTAATCTTTACATAGTTGATTAAGGCACAAAGGGTAAAGGGCTACAGGAAAGTGGGTAAAACCATTGTTTCCACATTAATATGATTTTTTTTCTGTATCCAGGGTAAGGGGAGAGATAAAGGGAAAAGCCCCACCCAGCCTCCCACCCATCCCAGGTCCCCGATGAGGGGCATGCGCCAAGGGTCCTGCTCATGCAGTTTTGATAGTTCAACAGTTCTGAATTGCTGCCAATCTTGCCACTCCAAGCATGATGAGATCTCTTCAGAATCCACTGGCTGACATAGTCTCTTCATGGTTGGGGTTCTGAGATCAGCAGTTCAGTTGGAGGGATCTCCAGAGAAATTTCGTCTGAGGTGATCCCAGACCTGATCCTTGTGTGTATTTGCCAGTGCATGGTCCGGCACAGTCTGTCACCCCAATCAGCTTATACACATGCTGGTCGTTGCAATTGCTGGGTCAGTTCTGTTTCCAACCCTGTCTTCCACGCGAATTGATGGGTATTGCAGTCCAGCCCGATCCTGCCCACTTCATACTCGGCCCTCACACAAACCAGTGGGAGCTGCAGCCTAGTTGGGGCAACTCCCCACAAACCCTACCAGGCCTGCCCCTGGCCTGGTTCCATGCTTGCCAGTACGTAAGGCAGACTTGTTCATTCTGTGCCACATCCCATTTAGCTCTCATACATGTCAATGGGCATTGAAGCCTAGTGCAACCCAACCAGCCCTACTTTTCAGCCCACACATGTGCTGGCGGGTGCCTCTCTGTCTAGCCATCCCTGCCCTGTCCTGGTTTTCATGTTCTCCAGTGGGAGTGGTAAAAAAGAGGCAGGTGCCCATTATTTCCCTCCTAGGCCACTCCCACTCCCAGATCATGCACTCTCCATCCAGGTGGTTCTGGAGTTTAACTTGACAAAATTAGCCCCCCACTGCCAGCCTCTGCTAGTTGATGCTGTGGCAAAGCCCAACCAACCCTCACCCACTCTAATTTATGTTTGCACCAGTAGGAACAATCAGCCCAGCCTGGCTTTTCCCTGATCCAGCTCAGATGAGGCCCACAGGTGTTGTAGCCTTGCCTGGTCTGGTCTGCCCCCATCCCAGCTCATGCTCTCCAGTGGGAGTGGCTGTCCAGCTAGGGATCCCACATTCCCCTACCAGCTTTGGCCCTGCCCTCCCTGGTTCTCACATGTGCTGGTTGGGCACTGCGGCCCAGTGTGGTACAGCCCACCTCACCTTGTCATTTACCAGTAGGTGTTGCAGCCTGGCCTGGCCTGGCCCACCCCCAATTCGAGATGACTCTAGTGAGGTTTATAGCCTAGCCCAGCCCAGCAGAGAATAAACTTAAAAATCTTGGAATAAACCCACCAAAAACGTGGAAGGCTTCTATGATGAAAATTACAAAACAATTTAAAAAATGAAATAAAAGAGGACATTAAAAGATGGAGAAATATATCATGTTCCTGGATCAGTAGATTCAACATCATCAAAATATCCGTATTACCAAAAGTAATACACAGATTCAACACTATTCCAATCAAAATCCCAACATTTGTCTAAGAAACAGAAAAGATGTTACAAAAGTTCATCGGAAACACAAGAGACCACAAATAGACAAAGCTAGCCTAAAGAATAGAAATGAAGATGGGGGAATCGCAATTCCAGACCTTAAGACATACTACAGGGCAGTGTCATCAAAACAGGCTGACACTGATACAGAAACAGAGGAGAAGATCAATGGAACAGAATAGAAATCCCAGAAGGGAGCCCACACATGTTCCGCCAGCCAATCTTCAACAAAAGAACTGAAAATAATCCAGGGAAAAAGTTTAGTCTCTTCAATAAATGCTATTGGGAGTTGGATAGCAGCCTGCAGAAGTAAGAAGCAAGACCCACACCTGTTGCCTTATACAAAAATCAGTTCTGGCTTAAGACCTAGCACGTAAATCTGCACCCATAAAGCACCAAATTATTAGGGGGAAACAGAAAGCATTCTACAAGATGTAGCTTTCGGTAAGGACTTCTTAGAAAAGTTACCCAGGGCCTGATGCAGTAGCCTAGCGGCTAACGTTCTTGCCTTGCAAGCACTGGGATCCCATACGAGCACCATTTCTAATTCTGGTGGCCCTGCTTCTTATCCAGCTCTCTGCCTTTGGCCCGGGAAAGCAGTAGAGGATGGCCCAGTGCTTGGGACCCTGCACCCATGTTGAAGACCCGGAGGAGGCTCCTGGCTCCTGGTTTCAGATTGGTTCAGCTCCAGCCATTGTGGCCGCTTGGGGAAGATCTTACTCTTTGTTTTTCCTCCTATCTGTATATCTGCCTTTCTAATAAAAATAAATAAATCTTAAAACTGTGATGTAGCAGAATTCAGAGGTAAAAAAGAAAAAAAAGGTTACCCAAAGTATAAGCAATCAAATCCAAAATAAACAAATGGGATTACATCAAGCTGAGACGCTCCTATACAGCAAAAGAAATGATCAGCAAGTGAAGAGGCAACCCCCAGAATCGGGGAAAATCTGCACACTGCACAACTGATAGAGGACTCAAATCCAGGATTTACAAAGAGCTGCTGAAACTCAGTGAGAGCAAAACACACAGCCCTGTAAAGAAGGAAATGAGTAGGTGTTTTTCAAAAGAACAAATTCAAACGACTACTGGACAGTTGAAAAATGTGCAGGCTCCTTTTCTGTTAGGGAAATACAAATAAAAAACACACTGAAGTTCCACCTGACTCCTGTGAGATGGACCCACATTTAAAACTCTGCTAACAACACCTGTTGGCATGGATGTGGGGAGAAAGGTACCCTATTCCACTGGTGGGAGTGTAGGCTAGTGCAGCCACCGTGGAAGTCAGTATAGAGTGCCAAGACAACTACAAACTGATCTACTGCATGACCCAACTATCCCACTCTTGGGAAAATGTCCAAAGGAAATGAAATCGGCATATGAGAAAGTGACCTGCAACCCTGTATTTATAGCAGCACAATTCACAAGAGTGAAGATGTGGAAATAACTTAGATGCCTGTTGAAACAGGAGTGGATAAAGAAACTGTGATCATCTACTCTTTGGAATACTACTTAGCCTTTAGAATGAATGAAATTCTACCATTTGCAACCAAATGGTCCCAACTAGAGACCATTTTGCTCAGTGAAACAAGCCAGTCCCCAAAGGGCAAGTATCATGTGTTCTGTCTGATATAAGGCAACCCTCATTCAAGTTACAAAGTCAATAAATATATAGGCAAAAATGTCTATGCATGTATTCATCAAGAGGAACTGTATAATGGAAACTAGCATACTGGGAAAGTAAAGATACACTGTGGTATGCATCTACACCTGAACAAAAGCGGGCCTTCCCAGTGAAACTGTTAAATATGCCTTCACAACAGGATATTCAACTTTGTGTACCACAGTCTATACCTACAATGGCATAATACACTTAAACAGCAGAATGTTGGACTTGTGACTGTTGTCAAGCACTATACTATTGTAATAATATGGGGAAAAACAGTGGGATTGGGGTTAAATGGGGAGGGAGGAAGGGAAGGTGGAGGAGGAAATCTCTATATTTATAAAACTGCATCATAGAAAAATAATATAAATAAGAAGAATAATAGAGCAGTGGAGCCAGGACTTAAACCTAGGCAATTTAATATGGAGTGCAGAATTTTTTTTTAATTTATTTTTGGATGATGTTTACATAATTGATCAGGATGGGAAGGATCGAGGGTCGGGGAAAAGTGGGTGTGATCACTGTTTCCAAATTTCCTATTTCATCTTCCTGTTTCTGGGGAAAGGGAGGAGATAAGGTGAGAAGCCATGCTCAACCTCCCAACAACCCCAATACCTGGGGATGGGGAACTGCCACCTGAGATGAACCCAAGGTCCCGATGTGGCACATGCTCTTAGGGATCTGCCTAGGTGGTTTTGATAGTTCTGGAATGCTATTGATCTTGCTTGCGTAAGAATGAGGAAATCATTCCAATGTCTGTGAGTTGACACAGTTGACCTTACAGTCTCCATTCATCCAGACATTTGTTGTCATCGTTTGACTGGGGTGGTTGTCCCATTTGTTCTATTCTTCCTCTGCTATGGTATCAGATGTCCTCTGCAGGCCCCAGGGCGCTGCCATATCCTCCATGTTCATCATGGCCTGCCATCTACTGCTCCATCTTTTCCACTGAGGAGGACCAGTTCTTCCAGGTGGACCCAATGACCCGGGCCAGGGAAACTGGGCCCTGTCAGATCCCCTACCCCCAAGGCTCATGCACCTGGCACCCACTGCACAGGTGGGCCTAAGGATACAGGCTAGGAGACCCAAACCCTCATCAGACCAGGACTCATAGACCCAGCACCCACAGCGCAGGTGGGCCTAGGACCTGGGCAAGGAGACCCAGCCCCTGCCAGACCACCCACCCTTGAGGCTCATGAGCCCAAGGATGTATCATCTTAACTGACATCTTAATTACTAGGCCTGCCCCCTTAATTTTTTGTGTCAGAAATACATGCAAATTTTAAATTCTATAATATATCCACATATGTTTTAACACAACAATTTAAATCCTAAATTGTGGGACAAAAGCAAAATGATTTCTACCTAATTCATTGGTTAATGAGTGAGATTATTTTATAAGTCTTTTATGTGTGGGGAATCTAGATGAGCTATGTCTCTTCAGCACAGCACATCCATTTTGATAGTTGGGCAACTTCTTTTAATTTTTTCAGGAACCCTAACTCACAAACCACTAGCTGTGCATGTATGTGTCTAGTGTTCAGTTTTCTGACCTATGTCATTGCTGCCCAACAGGAAGTCCAAGGCAATTGTATGCAACTGTTGTTGAAATGTCGGTGAGTCTACCTTTCCACAGGAGCTGGTCAGTTTGGCTGCAGATGCCCCATCTTCCCCAGCTTGTTGAACACAGGAAGAACACCAAGACACAGAAGCTTTGGATCAAAGCATTCTTAGTGAACACAAGGTCTATAGGTCTATCAGGTGGCAAATGGTTTTTGATGAATTTTATTGTTCCCACAGACTTTGGTGCTACTTGTACATATGGTCAGGCGTTCATTCTCAGCAAATAGCAAGTGCAGTGAAAAAAAAAAAGTTCATGATCTAGATGCAAGTTTTTTTTCACCAAGTGAAGTGCTAAGAACATCCTGAAGCACTCTGAATATCAGTATATGAGTATGGGACTTCTTCACTATACACAGAGGACATACAAAGCATGGCAGGGCCAATTGCCTTATCGCTGCATGTTCCTTGAACTGCAAGGTAAAAGGAACTGGATTACTCCTGATTCCTCAGCCAGTTAATTATCCACATGTGTGTTTTCACCGTAGGCCCAATTCTTCTTCTGTCTCGCTTTCTCCTATGCATTTTCCTGTGATGGCTTGACTGGAATCCGAACTGTACATCCACCTCTGTTTTGACTCAAAGGAAACTAAAGAAACTTTCCAAATGATTTTTTTTCCTGCCACCTAGATCTAGAAGCAAGTAGGCCTTTCTCATCCTCAACCACAACCTTGGTATTCAAGTCTCCCACTTTCTTTTCTTTTAAAAAGATTTATTTATTTGAAAGGTAAAGCAACACACACACACACACACACACACACACACACGTACGTCACAACCACTCCCAAAATGATTCCAATGACCAGGGCTGAGCCAGGCAGAAGGCAAGAAGCAGGAACTTCAGCCTGGTCTCCCACAAGGGTGGCAGGAGCTCCAGCGCTTGGGGCATCTTGCATTGTCTTCCTGGGTGTGTTAGCGACAAGCTGAATTGGAAGCAGAGTAGCTAGGACTGGAAGCAGCATCCAGGCATGGGATTTCAATGTCCCTAGCCCACTGCACACCAGATCTTCCAGTTACGGTTCTGTAAGACTTGGTGATTCTCAGGTTTCCTGGATGGTTATCTTCAATTACTGGGTCACCTCAAAGACTCCCTTCAGCAAGTCCCTTTGATCTCTTCCACATGGAGGACTTAGACGTTCTCCTTAACCACTTTACAATTGTCCCAAGCACACTTTTTTGTACTCCTACCCCTTCTTCCATTTGGTCTTTAAATGAAAAAGGCTTATGTAATTTTTTTTTTTTTTGCTTTTTTTTTTTAAAGGTCCCATTCTTAGGCTAGCACCTTGAGTTTTGGTTTTCCTTTCTTTTTGGCTAGGAAATGAAAAAAAATGACCTTGAACGTGGGGAAAGCTGAAAGACAGGATGTGTACACAGATTCAGATTCTAAGATCAAATCCTGTGAAGGTACAGACTTCTGTCATTTTTTTTCCTATGATTTTTAATGTGACCTTGAAGAAAGCCTCAAGCAATTTTTTTTTCTTTAAACTTAAAATTCTTTTGAGGATGCCGCTATTAGGCTACCCTCCTCTCCGGTTGTTGCAACTCCGTATCCTGGGATTTGGCTGAGCTAAGTCTGGAAGCCTCTGGAGAGGTCTTCAGGGCTTGGGGTTCTGAAGGTGTGGTCTTTTGGGGGGAGCAGAAGAATGCTTCTCTTCCTTGCCCTGGGGGAGTTTTCTGGAAAGAGTGGTGATATGATTTTGTCATGTGCCACAGTGAACCGATCTCACTGAACTCAATGCAAAAAATACAGAGCACTTCTGTTCTCTGCATCCGAGGTTCTACATTACAAGGCTGACCAGTGCTAAAGGGAGGCAACTATTTCAGGAGAACACTAATAGGAGCAAGGCTTCTGAGTCACACTTAGCCAGAAAGGGCAGCCTGAGAAGAGCTTTCCAGACGCCCGAGCGGATGTGGCTCAGCCCTGGATTTCTGCACTTCCCGAGCTGGGGAATGTGGGCTTCCGGACCTGGACAAGGACGAGCTGGCACCAAGGTTTTCCTTTAATAAGGAGTCCTTCACACACTGTTGATTCAAATCAAAGGGATCCACATCACTTTTCACATCTCACTGATTATTTTGTATATGGCGCTGCATGTTCATTTAGGCTCAAAATTGCATCCATATACTTCCTGCTTTCCATGATCTCTTTTGCTTCATTTGCTCTTCTGAAATAGTTCCAATTATTTGGGTGCCCAATTGTTCGTGAAGTGGTCGCTCAAGTTTGTGCCGAAAAGGCGTTTTTTAGAAGAAAAGATGTATGACCATCCTTACCATGTTATATGTTGATTTCGAAAAGACCTGATCAGTTAAGCCCATTGAGATAGTAAATGATTTATCTCTGTTCCTTTTGGCAAATACACTTTGTTGATGGCAGTAGCTATCAGAATGAGGTTGCCATTCTGGGCTTAGGGTCTGGGGAAACATCTTTTCTCAGGCTCCTGCATTTCCACACACAGCACCCTGAGCCACCTGACAAGATCACATACTTCCTTGTTGTCAGCGGAAGCTTCTCCAACTCTGAGTTGATACATGGGATCCATGTTATTGCACTATCTGTCAGATCCATTGATGATGTCCAGGAGCCGGTAGCCTTTGTGTAGATTACCCAGACCCCACTGCTTCTCTGGGCAGAGGAGCTACAGACGACACCCCTTCTGCAGAGTGAGTGCAGCCTCACCGTGGAGCTGGGCTGTGTCCCAGCCGCCCAGATCCCCTCCACCGGGCACCTTGATGCCAGTGTTCAAATGCATATTTGATGAGGGCTGTGAAGATGACACGCAGAGAAGTGGCCAGAAGCCAGATGGGCTCAAGAAGAGAGAGAAACGACAGATTCCTATTGGTAACAATACCACATATTGATGGGGCGGGAGGAGGTTGAAACTGGGGATGTTGTGAACCAAGAGAACAGACAAAGGATTTTCTTCGCCTGACCGTCTTGTTTAGAATGCCAGTTATGGAATTCAAAAAGAGACATGTGTTCCTTGTTCCCCATTCTGCCCGAGGGTGCCCTTCTTAACATTCTCCAGACCTAAAGCATCATGGTTACAAAATATAATTACATTGAAAAATATGAGACACTGTGCTAAAAATAATAGATTCAGGTATGAGAAAATATAAATGAGACTTGAGAATTTTTTCTGTCTTCTGTATACACTACCTTTAACTTTTCTCCTTTCTGTATTCTTTCTACCCTTATTTCCTGAATCTTTTCTGACAACTCAATTGCATGTAGACTTCTTGCTTCCCTGAGCTTCAATGCCACTTTGATTTGAACCATATATTTATTTTGCATAAGTTGGTTTGTGTTTAAACTTTTTCCTTCCCACAAGCCTGCCAGATTTGTTAAAGATTGTCCATCGCCACCATTTCATCTCCAGTGTGTCTTGCAAACCCAGAGTGCTCACTAAAGCCAGAAGCTCCACTTGTGCCGGAATTGAAGACCTGAACAGCTGGAAGTGGAAGACTGAATGTTTAATTTCTAATTACGCAGGATACTCGAGAAAGCCATTTTGGAAAACCAAACCAAAGTGCAATAGAATACTACATGGACTTTGTTTCTACCTGTGATTCCCTCAGCCTTCCGGTGGGAGCTTTAGATTTGCAGCAGACTTGAGCTGCTTGCACTGCATGGTATGCCCCTTGCCAGTAAAGATGACCATGAATAGTGAAAGAATGAAGAGGAAGGACTCAGGCAGGTGAAGGAGGAAACTCAAGAGGCGTGGACAACTCACCCAGGAGAGGGGTAGCAAATGAGGAGACTGACACATCATGCTTACAAATATTTCAGAATTTGTATGCAAAAATGTACTTGTATGGTTCATAGCTCTGGACAGCTAACTCTCTACATGACTGGGGATCTTCTTTTTAGGTAGGAAACTTGTTTAATCATTTGGGATAAAAGTATTTGAAAATGTTTTCTAGACTAAGTAGACATAGTAGATTATCCATCTGTCTCATTAATAACTTGTCTTTATTTGAGAATATTCACTCTGCATAACAAATTATTGCAAATCTTCAAGACTTCAAATAACACTATCTCTTAGTTTCTAACTTAGCTAGGTGTCCATTGCTCACGATCTCAACTAGGATTATAGTCAAGTTGTCAGTTGAGGGGATGTATCATCTGAAGATTCAATCACGGTAGGGGAGAGATCCCTGCGAAGCTTGCACAAATGGCTGTTGGCTAGTCTGGACCCCTTGTCACTGAGGCCTTGCGATAGGACTACTTAGTGACACGGCGAAGGGTACTCCTGGGTTAAGCAATTCAAGAGGGAGATTGTGTTTCATATAAAAGTCTCTATCATCTCAGAAGAGTTATCTCACTACTTATCACTATTTAATTCATCAGAAGTGAGTCCATTCATTCAGCCCACACTTAAGGGGTGAGGGTTACATAAGGAATATAAAAAGAGAGAGGTGGAGTCTACCAACCACAGGCCCTTCCTAGCCTGGTTCATTGCTTGGAACCAGGATGGAAAAAAAAAATCCCCTCTCCAGTTCTGAAATGTAAAACTTTTGGGGATTCAGGGACACAAAGCCAGACTGAATCCTGAAGCAAAGACCACCCAACAGCTCCCAGTCTGAAGCTGTGCCACCCCAGCTGACCCGTGACTCACAAATGAGAAAAACATAGAACTGTTTCTATAAAACACTGAGTTTTGAAGTAGTTTGTTACACAACATGCTTACAACAATAGCTGCCCAACACACTGAATTCACAGGCAAAACAATAGAGTATCGTGGTAGATAAAGTAACAGACTCTTCGCCCCCCAGTGGTGTGCATGTCAGACTCTGGAGTCTGCAAGTGTCACCTTCCAGGCAAAAGACATTTTGCAGGTGTGATTAAGGCTATGAGGCTGGACACGTAGTTCTGGATTATCAAAGTGAGCCCAATGCAATCACAAGCTCTTCACCCAGAGGGAGAGGAGCTGTGTGTCAAGCGGGGAGAGGTTGGAGCGATAGGACCATAAGCCAAAGACTGCAGGCACCCTACAGAAGCTGGAAAGTAGAGCTGCAAGAAGCAAAGAAGCAGTGCTGACACTTTGATTTTGCACCTGTCAGATTCCTTTTGGGCATCTGACCTCCTGAACCACAGGACAGTAAATATGTATAGTTTCATACCACTAAGTGTGGGAAGTAGCTATAGCAGAAATAGGAAATGAACAAAAGCATATTAAGAGTAAATGAAGGGCCCAGTGCAGTAGCCTAGTGGGTCTAAAGTCCTTGCCTTGATCGCGCTGGGATCCCATATGGGTGCTCGTTCTAATTCTGGCCAACCTGCTTCCCATCCAACTCCCTGCTTGTGGCCTGGGAAGGCAGTAGAGGACAGCCCAAAGCCTTGGGACCCTGCATCCACTTGGGAGACCTGGAAGAAGTTCCTGGCTCCTGGCTCCGGATCGGCGCAGCTCTGGCCATTGCGGTCACTTGGAAAGTGAATCATCAGGCTTAAGATCTTGCTCTCTGTCTCTCCTCCTCTTTGTATATCTGACTTTGCAATAAAAATAAATAAATCTTTTAAAAAAGGAGTAAATGGATACTTACTCTCCCTGATATAGGAGAATATTCATATTTAGTTAAACATTTCAAAATCACCCTACCAAGGTATTCATAGTACCCTTTTCTGAAATCAATCACCTACTTCTATTTCCATTAACTTGCATGCAACACGATAGAACAATCAAGATAGTAGCATTATTTTTTTTTTGAAGATTTTATTTCTATTGGAAAGGCAGATACACACAGGGAAGGAGAGACAGAGAGGAAGATCTTTGGTTCACTGATTCACTCCCCAAGTGACTGCAATGGCTGGAGCTGAGAGGTTTCGAAGCCAGGAGCCAGGAACTTCTTCCAGGTCTCCCAAATGGATGCAGGGTCCCAAGGTTTTGGGCTGTCTTTGATTGCTTTCCCAGGCCACACAAGCAGGGAGCTGGATGGGAAGTGGAGCAGTCGGGATTAGGACCCATGTGAGATCCTGGTGCGTTCAAGGCAGGGACTTTAGCCGTTAGGCCATGGCACCCGGCCCCGGTGACATTATTTTTAAAGCAGATTGTGAATGATCATCCTAAGCGAAAATAAACATGTAATATACAATAAATCCTTTGGAAATTATGTTAACAAGACACGCATAAGGTGTGCTAACACTTGTTCAAGTTAGTGAAATCCTAAAAATAGTCTTTTATAAGAAATACAGATGCATTCCTTTTAAGCAATGTAACACAAATCTCATAAATAAGCGACCAGAAGAGGTCTTAGCTCCTGATATTTAAATATACACTAGTCCGTGTCCTGCCTATGGAGATTAGGACAAGAGAATTATGAGTTGGGGCAATTTTGCTTTTGTGTTTGCTTTTTGAGAGGCAGAGAGATACAGACAGAGCACACATCCGTTGGTTCATTCCTCACATCCTGCAATGGCTAGGGCTGGGTTGAGCTAGGTCGATTTCACGCTGGCAGGAAAATGGACTCAGAAACAGGACTGGGGCTCGAACCCAGGCACCCCAGGATGGAATGCAGGCATCCCAAGTGGCGTTGTAATCTGCAGGAAATACCAGCCCCTAAACAGTCACTATTTCTTTTAGGAGAGTAGAAGAAAGGTAGAGGCATGGTTTCCCATGTCCGGGGAATCAGGAAGTAAAACAAAAGAATCGAACAGGGGTGATGGTCTAGCTTGAGACTGGCAGGTGACCCTGGGCATGTATCAGATCAAGACCAGGAGTCAGATCACACACAGCTAAAGGAGGGCATGGCGGTTCCGGTTACGCTCAGGTAGGAGGACTGAAGTCAGGCGAAAAGCCGCTGGCCAGTCTGGCCTGTGAAGAGGCAGGGCTGAGCGAGGACCTGCCGCTCCAGCATCGCGTTCTGCGGGAAGCTACCTTGGCTCACCGCACCGTGTGCGTGTTCTCGTTAGGAGGAGGTCTAGTGTGTCTATGCAATACCTGTGCTAGAGGAACGTGCTGCTGAGGTCCGAAGTGCTTTCCAAACGGCAACAAGTGGGACTGCTTCAGATCCCGCTTGCTCCCAAGCTGCTTCTGGGGATGATAGGCGGGGAGGGTGACCAGAACAGACCACCTGCTTTGTCTCCTCAGCCTTGGGCCCCGCCCCTCATACATGAGAAAAAAATGAGGGGTTGGGCAGCGGCACTGGCTGTTTCTGAAGCAGCTCTGGGCTCCCTGACCAAGGTCACGGAGATGCCTGGGAGAGGTCAGATCAGAACTCAGAACCTCTGAATTCAAGTCCTGGGGGGAGCCCAGTCCATCGGTGTCTAAGCAGAAAATGGAAGTAATTACTGATCAAACGTGCCACTGTGATGAATAATGAAAAGCTAATAATTGTTTTCCTTCCCCTTTAAAAAAACACACCACACGCAGACGCCCATTTACAGATATTTTCAGTTAAAATGTCACATAATATTTGTTATATCAGCAGGAGAATGGAAATGGAGTTGGCAGTGAGGCATTGCAGTGACAACTGTTACCTTGGAAACCATAGTAAGCAATCATAATTACAATTAACAAGACCCCCACAAAGTAGACGTACATATGCGTGGGCCAGAGCCAAGTGCTGCATAGACCAGGCAGTAGCACAAGCCGGGGGCCATTGTGTCTCTCTTCTAAGCTTCTGTTGAGAGATACTGCAGCTTCTTTGGAATTGAGGTGACTATATTTGCTTCCATCCTGGGTGTGGGGTTTGTAGCATAATGACATTTGACAAATAGCAGATTAATGGAGGCTTCAAGAAGCCCGTGGTTGCAATAGGGCCAGTCTTGAACGGACTTTTAGACAAAGCCTGATCTCACAAGAAAACAAGGGAGTTGTTAATAATGCATGGTGCCCGAGCACAATTACGAGCGAGCTCTGGGGACTAGCACTGAGAGGTAGGAACTGTGAGAAGCCCATCATGTGATCAGCCCCTGCTTCTCGATTCTAGGTTTCTTCGTCACTGAGGTTGAAATGTTGTTCCCTTTGATTCGGACTTGACTGTCAAACGGAAAGAAGTCAGAGGAAGAGGAGTGAGTGAGTTGTTTTTCCCCTGGATGCACCAGGAATGATCTGTCTGTGAAGTCTTTTGTGAACAAGGGAGAAGAGGCCATTAAGTCAGGAGTGTGTGTGAACCCGGGCTTTTGTACCCTTGTGGGAACAAGGTTTTGATGGTCAACATATCTTCATAGCAAAACCATTGTTGTTTTCAGGGCCACAGGGCACGCCAAAAACTCGATCCTCCTATACACAGTGGAGTTCTCTGTTCGGCTTGTCTGCATATGTTGGCTGCCTGGGGCCTTCCCAATAAACACGTGTTGTGAGCGGTTGCCATGATGTGAAGGGCAACGGGGGGAAGAGACGTTGACATCCTTCCTCTGAGAGCGGAGGTCCTGACCTGAGCTTGAACGAAGCCTGCTAAAACGAGTAGCACAAAAGTGACCTTGGCAAGACATGGAAATAATTGGAGGAGCTATTTCAGGCAGTGGCATCTGTATGGAGAGATTGGGGGTGATGGGAGACGAGGGAGCGAGGAGGGCTGGTGGAAGTAGACACTGGCCACCCAGCAAGCTGTCTGGAGAAGACATGGGCTCTTGCACTCAGGTGTCCCATAGGAGCTCTGCTCTCCAGCTACAAAAGCAGTCTCAGATTCTGCCTTGCTCTGTCTGTTGAATTCTGAGCTCATGCCTGCTTTCTGGATGATTCTGTTCCTCAGGAGAGGCCGTAGTTGCTGGAACAAAAGGCAGCCTTGATGCTTTGCTTCCTCCTTCCCAGGTCCCCAAACTGCATCGTTCCAGGTTGCTTGCATCAGAGACTAAAAGGTGACTGTTCTGTGCAGGGTCCCATCAATCACAACTGTATTACCAATACATGTGAGATTTCCAACAATTCAATCCGAGGTAGGGGATACATTCGTTTCGATTTAATTAAAATAAGAAGTTCACCCGTTTTCTTTCTGCTGTGAGTAGAAAGGCAATTGCTTCTTTGAAGCTGGTCTCCATTCTAGGTTCTCTAAGGAGGCAAAAGAATGGCGCCTAGGCTTTCTTCCTTTGAAGTGACATCTTTACAGTCTAGTCGGGAAGAAGGCATTAGGATACCCAGACTATTAGTGATGTGTTTGATGCAGACACACTGAGATTCATGGAGTTTGGCAAGGGGGACAATGGTGAGGTTGAGATTGCTGGGGAAGCTTTCAAGGGGAGGCTACCTGGGAAAGACCTTGCCTGGGGAGCAGGGATGGGAGCTTAAAAAGCTGGTGCTTATAGGTGTGGAGGCGAACAGAGGTTAGGGGTGGAGAATGCCAAGAGGAAGTTTACTTGGGAAACTAGCCAGGGGCCTGGACTAGAACATGTGACTGCCATCACACTAAGCTTACAGGTTAGTGCAGGTGAGATCTCAGGCAAGACCTCTAAACCTCTGTGACTTTCGAGAGCAGCTCCACCTTGCATCTGACCTCACCAGTGCGACCCTCTCAACAGCTCTTTTGTCCTGACTTCCTTGCTATTTTTTTTTCCTTCTTCTGCACCTCCTTTATTGATGTAGAATACAGCAAGTCTACAAATATAGTATATTACCATGATCAGTCCTTCATTAATGGTCCAAATATAATAAAAGATGCTGAATTATGGGGCTGATGCCATGGTGTAGGAAGCTAAGTTTTCATTTGTTGGTGCTACGTGGTCACCTGTTTGTATCCCAGCTGCTCCACTTCTGATCCAGTTCCCTGCTTATGGTCTGGGAAAGCAGTCAAGGACGGCCCAAGTCCTTGGGCCCTTGAACCCACGTGAGACACCTGGAAGAGGCTCCTGGCTTCAGATTCCCTCAGCTCTGGCCATTGAAGCCATTTGGATGAACCAATGGATGGAAGATCTTTCTGTCTCTCCTTCTTTCTGTAAATCTACCTTTCCAATAAAAATAAATCTTTAAAAATACTGTATCATCAGGAAAAATAGCATTAGACTGTTAATAATTAAGAATCTACTATGGCCCTTTTACTTTATCATTTTAAAGACAAATTTATTGGAGAAATGCATGCATGTACTAAGGACGTGTTAGGAGTTAATAAACAAGTTAATTTTCTTTTTTTAAGGTTTATTTATTTTTATTACAAAGTCAGATATGCAGAGAGGAGGAGAGACAGAGAAGAAGATCTTCTGTCCGACGATTCACTCCCCAAATGAGCACAACGGCCGGTGCTGCGCCGATCCGAAGCCAGGAGCCAGGAACTTCCTCCAGGTCTCCCACGTGGGTGCAGGGTCCCAAGGCTGTCTCCGACTGCTTTTCCAGGCCACAAGCAGGGAGCTGGATGGGAAGTGGAGCTGCCAGGATTAGAACCGGCGCCCATATGGGATCCCGGCACGTTCGAGGCGAGGACTTTAGCCACTAGGCTACCGCACCAGACCCAACAAGTTAATTTTCAACTCCCTTTTCTCCATTCTCCTTTGGGTTCAGGCCTTGTGGCAATTACCTCTATATTTCTGAACAATGAACTTTCATGGCCTGGTTTCTAAAATAATCTTAGACAATACATGTTGACTCTCAGTCACAAAAGACAAGGACTTAACTCACTAATAACCCACTTTTCTATTCTTAAACTATTGGATCTTCACATTGTTATTTTTGAGCTATTTTGCCAGATAATGTTGTGACGGTAACATTATGTACTATTTCTCATTTTACCATCTTCATCACATACCTCTATAGCATCTCTCCCCTGACAATGCCTACCTAGTCGTTGTCTTAGTTTACCATTGATGATTAACCTTTCTAACACTCCTAAAACTCTGATGAACTCTTACAGACTTTTGCCTTAGATTGAAAACCAAACTTGCATTTACGTGATTATATCTGTGTGAATACTGTTCACAGCAAAGCCAGTTGTATGTTAGAGTGCATTTCCTCGCTTTCATTATGAAATATCCCCTGGGACATGGAAGATACAATTGCAGCTTCAAGGTCAAAAGTTTTTCCTGTTCTTATATCACAATAATTGCTTAAAGTCTAGAATGCTTCATAAATGAACCATGAATTGCTCAGACGTCTTTTGATTGTTGTTGCTGTTGCCTGTTCCCTCTGGGATCTAATGAACTCACGTTGCTCATTCACATTTGAAAGTGAAGGACGAAGTAGCTTATAAGGATTTCCTTGTTCTGTGGAGGCGGGTCTTCCATCTGATTACTGTGTACGGGCAGTTTGGGGACACATCACTGGCAGGGTTAGCTCTGTGATAAGCAGGCTGGCAGCCTCTCCCTGGATCAAAATGAGAACTTACCTCTGTGCAAATGTGTAGCATTTAAAACAGAATATCCCATTTCTTCCTATCAATGGCTCACCTGATTAAATAGGAACTTTCTAGAATTTTTGTTGGGGATAAATGCTGGGTTGGCTATAGCAAGAGGTAGAGGATGGAGGTGGAGTTTCCCAGAGAAGTTCTTTCGCATGTAGACATCGTGAGCATCCTCCTAGTGGTTCACCGTTGTTGCACGGCCTTCTGTCTCACATGGTGCTGCAGGCAGGCCAGATTCCACCTGCTCTGGAAACTTCTCAATCAGATGTTTTAAGTTGTAATTTCATGTCTCTGTTTCACTTATCAACAGGTGCTCATCTACTTTCTAGTTCCAGGAATGTGCTGAAATATGTCATGTGGCAATTCAATGGATAAGGTTTGTATCCCCCACAAATTACATATGTTGAAATCCTAGCCCCTGGTGTGGTAGCATTAGGGAGTGAAGTTTGGGGAGATACGCAGGTCATGAACGGAGCCCCCACGAATGGGGTCAGTGCTCTTATAAAAGTGATACCAGAGAGCTCACGTGCTGTGCTTCCGCCTTATCAGGATGCGAGAAATCAGTAATAGGAAACCCGAAAGAGACCCCCTCATCATAACCCAATCTGATTGGCATTCTGATCTTGAATTTCCACAACTGTCAGTTCCAGAATAGTTATAAACTTTTGTTTAAAAGTCACTCAGTCTATGGTATTTTCTCATAGTAGTCATAGATAAGACAATCAATTACCCACTTCCATACCCTTTTCCAGGTTTCAGAAAGCTAAGAGGGCCCAGGCTCAAGGCCACTGGTGTCTGAGAGCTCAGATCCTGGCAGTGGGATGCAAAATTCTTCTGCACTAAAATAAACTTATCTTGTTTATTTTCTATGTAATTGAAAGGCAGAGAGCAAGAGGGAGAGCTAGAGGATGTTTGTGCATTGTTAGCGGAGCTGTGGAATGGTGCAGATGCTATGGAAAATAGTGCATGAACGATGGCTCTTAAAAAAATTGAAAATGGAATTACTGGGGCTTCAGCAGTGGCATATTAAGCTAACCATCTGCTTGTAGTGCCAGCACCCTATATTGGTGTCAGTTTGAGTTCCAGCTGCTCCACTTCTGATCCAGCTTCCTGCTTATGTCCTGGGGAAACAGCAAAGGATGGCTTAAAGTCTTGGGACCCCGCTCCTGTGTAAGAGACCTAAAAGAGGCTCTTGGCTCCTGGCTTCAGAGTGGCTCAGCTTTGGCTGTTGTGGCCTTTAAATCTGCCTCTCCAATAAAAATAAATAAATTTAAAACAAACAAACAAACAAACAAACAAACAAAACCTGGACCTGGCATGGTAGCCTAGTGGCTAAAGTCCTTGCCTTGCACACTCTGGGATCCCATATGGGTGCCAGTTCTAATCCCGGTGGTCCTGTTTCCCATCCAACTCCCTGCTAGTGACCTGGGAAGGCAGTAGAGGACGGTCCAAGGCTTTGGGACCCTGCACCTGTGTGGAAGACCTGGAAAGAAGCTCCTGGCTCCTGGCTTTGGATTGGCTCAGCTCTGGCTGTTGTGGCCACTTGGAATGTTAATCAGCAGACGGAAGATTTTTCTCTCTGTAAATCTGACTTTCCAATAAAAATAAATACATCTTTTTTTTTTTTAAATTTTTTTTAAGGAAAGACACAGAGTCAGATTCCTAAGCAACAGGTAGAATTGTGGCTGTTGGGGCAGAGATGGATTGCTGCCTTAAGGATGTAGAATTCTAGTTCTACAAGATGGAAAGATGCTGGAAGTGTGTTTCACAACAACGTGAATAAATTTTACATGTAAAAACAGTTAAGACGGTCAGTTTTATTCTGTGTGTTTTTGTTTTTGCTGCAATAAAGCAAACGCTTAGTTCTGAGTCCTGTTATTTAGCTCCTTCTGTTATGTCCTTTAAAGTGAGCTTTAAATGCTATTTTTTGGCAACTGCCTCGTGTGGATATGATAGCTGATGATCTTACATGTAGTGATTTAACAAATATCTCTAGGTGACTCTGACGCAGCCGGAGCTGAGAACCACTACAACTCGGTTCAGCAGCCCTCATCATTATGCGCATGTTGAACATAATTATGCTTTCCCCAAACTCTGCTGCTGTGTCCTTTATCCATACAAAGAAAAATCGTGCAAAACTTTCGTTTGGTTTCACTTTCTGTACTCGTCAGAGTCAGCAGTTGGGGTAGGTGTTTTGGCACAGTGGGTTAAACTGCACGTTAAGGTGCTGGCAGGGTGTCTGACTTCCCTGCTTCCCATCCAGCTTCCTGTTAACGTACCTGGACCCTGCCACTCACCTGGGAAGGAGTTGCTGGTTTCCGCCTGACCTAGGTCTGGCCAGTGCAGAATTTGGGGAGTAACCCAGCAGATGGAAGATCTTTCTCTATCAGTCCACCTACCTTTCAAGTAGATGAAAACAAGCAGCCTAACAAAAACCCAAACCCACAGACATTAAAAAAGTATAAAAAGTCATTGATAGTTCTAAACATCACAGCAGGAGCCTGACAGTCATCTAACCCTGGTGGTCCACTGTTCCTGACGGCCCACCTACTCCCTCCACTCACCCCCTTGACCTCCTCCATCAAGTCCTACAGCCATCATGGACTTTAACATCAAACTTCTCTTTTAAGACCAAAATCAGGGCCTGGCACAATCTCAGTGGCTATTATCTTACCTTGCAAGTGCCGGGATCCCATATGGGCAATGGTTCATGTCCCAGCTGCTCTACTTCTTATCCAGCCCCTGCCTGTGTCCTGGGAAGGCAGTAGAGGACGGCCCAAAGCCTTGGGACCCTGTCTCTGTGTGGGAGACCCGGAAGAAATTCCTGGCTCCTGTCTTCAGATTGGCTCAGTTTCACTGTGGCCACTTGGGGAGTGAACCAGCAGATGGAAGAGTTTTCCCTCCTTCTCCCTGCAAGTCTGATCTGCCTTTCCAAAAGAAAATAATCTTTACCAAAAAAAGGCCAAAATTAAGTACCACCTGTCACCTAAATACCTTCGCCAGAAATGACTGATTTTCTCTGAGCCTGATGAATCTTTTTGTGACCATTTACTTGAACTCAGCAAAAGTGTAGCAACAAACAGTGAATGAAGACAGGAGCTCTAGGACAAGAGAACGAGGGAGCAGACAGGCCACCCTCCCAGAGAACTGGGGAATCACATGCTCTCCTTTGCAAATATGAATTCCTGCTTCCACACTTCATTCCACGTCCAGCTGCCGCCAACTCCCATCCCTGTACATTATTCAGCAAGTGACACATCCCGCGAACGACTAATACTGAAGGCTCCACGAGAGCTAGGATCCGGCCTTCAGCTTCTCTGTTCTCAAACCCACATTGTTGTGAAGCAATAAATAGTTCTTGCGTCACAAGCAGGGTGGCTGGATAGGAAGTACGGCTGGTGTCCATATGGGATGCCAGCGTGTATAAGGTGACAACTTTAGCTGCCAGGCTACTGCTCTGGGTCCAAAATTTCTGTCTAATATCTGCTGACACTTCCAAAATACTTGTGTGCTTAGCTCTGCTCTACTATATCCATTAAGTCCTCCCAGCAGCTATATGAATTCTATCTTAGATGTAGCTTCATTTTACTGCAAGTAGGATGTGCCACAGAGGTTCTGAGAAAGTGAGCTTGTCCAGGTTTGCATGGCAAGCCCACGGCAGAAGCCAGCTGAGACATGAATCTGAACTCTGTTCAGGAGTTGCGTTACCCTGTTGTCTCTCATTGATGGACTACCCAAAAAATGTGATCTCTAATGATACGATTAGAATTATAATCATTTGTATTTGTTCCCAGTTGCAGACTACATTGATATTTTCTGTTTCCCTGAGTTTCCAAACCAATGAATGTCAAGGAAGGACTCAGTGCTGGCCAGATGCACCCGAGTGTCCTGGGAGACCAGCACTTGTGCCTTTTAACGTTGACCCTGCCAGCTACTTGATGTGTGGTCTTGGCCAAGTCACTTAACCTTCCCTGTTTCTCATCTTCCATTTCTATCATTGGTCATTTATGTAGGATTTGTTGCCATGGTAATAGAAAATAATACTGACCTATCTCTCAGGAGTGAGTGTCGTGGGGATTAGCTAATTTACAGCTGTGAAGAGCTTTCAACATATGAACTGCTAAACAACAGTGAGGTCGTAAAGAGAATTTAAAACACCATCAACTCATGGAGTGTGCCCACGTTTGATGCCCATCATTATATGTTTAACTATTAGTATTACTACTCATAATAAACTTTTATGGGGTACTTGAGGTGGTTGAAGTGTTTTATGAGAGCTAATTAGTTGTTTCAACCAGCTCCATGAGATAGGTCAGTCTTTTTATCATCCTTATTTTAGAAATTACATTAAATCAAGGCATGCATCATTAAAAAGAATCTTAAAACTTCGTGATGTTTGGAAGCATTTTGTGATGGGAGACAATTCGCATACAATTATTGCACCCAACACAGAGCCCCAGTGAGGAGGCCTTGGCCAGGAAGCTACACTTGGGATTCTGCATATGCGACATGATGAACTCGTCTTAATTTTTCATCCTGTGGCTGTTTGCAGGCTAGTTAGTGGCAGTTCTTGTTGTAGCCCGCGGAGGGCTTTACCTGCGGCACCACAACACCAATCCCCAAGGAGACATTCAACACAATAGGCTTCTCACGTTTTGAATGAGTTGGACACATACATGGGACAAGCAAGCATCCTGAGAGAGGAGAGCTCACCTCTGCGTGGGGAACCACTCCTGTTCCTGGGTATTCACGAGTGTAGTGGGCACAGCTCTTACCTCTGCGCAGGCCTTCCCGGTGGGGCGGGCCTCCATCGTGTCCGCTGCCTTGCAGAACACCCGGGCCATGGGCCTTGCAAGCACTCCGCCTGCCCCGCGCAGAACTGCGGCCCGGCCTCTCTCAGTCCACTCACATCACCCTCCCGCCGCTCTGCTTCTCCTTTTCCTGTCATTGGCGTCTGGGATGCAGGGATGCGGCTCCTCACTCATGAGAGCCAGACAACTGCTCACCTCAGATGCTGGAGAAGCTGTCCGGGCCAGCCGGATGTAAAGGTGCTCCGCTGCTCCCACCCTCTGACCTCGTGCCCTCGCTTCCTATTGGTGGAAACGCACAGGGAAGTCCGGGACGAGGCGGGAGCCTGCGGAGAGTGGGGTGCAGGTTTCCCCGCAGCGTGAGGGAGAAACGTAGGGACAGGACTGAGAGGCAGTGGTTGAGTGGCTGACCCCCGCTCCTAAAGTCCCCCATTTCCCCCTGGAGGCTCGGAGAGAGTCAGAAATGTGCTCCAAGTCTCTTCCAGCAGCAAGTGGCGGGCCTGGGAGTCAGGCTCAGCTCTGTCAGCTCCAACGCGCGAGCTCAGGGCGCCACACTTGGTCCTGCCGGCTCTCAACGCACCGCTTCCCAGTAGGGCTCCAGTACTAAGGGTAAGAATGCTGCTCTCCACCTGCTGTCCGAGGAAAGTGTGAGGGCCACAGGAAACCAGGTCCGGAAGAGGGCTGGGTGACTCCTAAGCAACCCACCATTGCCAGTTAGGGTTGCTAGTTATAAGGCAGTTTTACACACATATTTAGTCGCGTGAATCCGAGTTGAGGATGAGATTTCTCTTTCCGTAGAAAGAAGTCAGAACCCGGTGCGGGAAGACGGTGACCGACATGGGGCCTGTGTCTGTTGGGGGAGGGGGTCGTTGTTTGGTGAGCGGGGCTCTTGCTGTTTCACACGTGGGGTTTTCCAAAAGAGGTCAAAGCTGTACTTGCAACTTCTAATGTAATCCTGACAGGATTTGGGGTTTGTTGCAGATTTCAGCGGTGCAACTCTTTATTTTGAAAATGTTTATCTGAGAGGCAGAGAGAAGAGAGAGAGAGAGAGATAGAGAGAGAGAGAGAGGGGAGGGTGGACAGAGGCAGGATTCCTCTGTATTGGGTCAGTCCCCAGATGCCTGCAATCGACAGGACCAGGAATGCAAGCTAAGCTCCCTTCAAGGTGTGGCAGGAAGCAAATGACTTCAGTCATTACTACTGCCTTCCCAGGTTTGTGTCAGTCAGTAGGAAGCTGGAGTCAGGAGCCAGACCTGGGAATTGGCCCCAGGTACTCTGATGAGAGACTTGGATTTTTTTTTTCTTTAAGCTTATTTTTTATTGGAAAGTCAGATATACAGAGAGGAGGAGAGACAGAGAGGAAGATCTTCCGTCTGCTGATTCACTCCCCAAGTGGCTGCAACAGCTGGAGCAGCGCCGATCCTCAGCCAGGAGCCAAGAGCTTCTTCCAGGTCTCCCACACAGGTGCAGGGTCCCAAGGCTTTGGGCCTTCCTCGACTGGTTTCCCAGGCCACAGTCAGGGAGCTTGATTGGAAGCAGGAATGCTAGGATTAGAACTAGCACCCGTATGGGATCTTGGTGCCTACAAGGCTAGGACTTCAGCCACTAGGCTACCATGCTGGGCCTGAGACTTGGGTGTTTTAGGCATTACGTTAAACACTCACTTCCTACTATTAGACTTTCTAAAGAATATATATTATATAATATACTGATATAATATTATACTGTAATATATAAATATACGTATTCTAAAAGAATACATATGTACATATACATGCACACACGCGCGCACATATATATATATATATGTATTTGAAAGGCAAAGTGAAAGAGAAAGAGAAAGCGAGCTTCTCTCAGCTAGTTCACTCCCCGGAAGCCTGCAACAGTGAGGACAGTCCTAAGTCGATGCTGGAAGTCAGGAGCTCCATCTGGTTTTCCCTCGGGCACGGCAGGCACCCAGGCACATGGGCCATCACCTGCTTGCTGCCTCTGCACTAGCAGGAGGCTGGATCAGAAGCAGAGGCAGGACCCGGTGATCAGCAGGTGGCTGGTGTCCCAAGTAGGGACTTCACCTGCTGTGTCGCCACACCCGTCCCACCCTGCCCTTATTTTAAGTAAGTCTGTTGCATTGTTATAAATAATCCCCCTGTATAGAACACAAAAGTGAGATGTTACATTGTTGGTTAGAAACAGGGGTTGGCACTTCCATTTCCTGACGTCACCTCTGTGGGGAATGTATGGGAAGTAACATTCCTGGATGGGTAGGTAAACTGAGGCAAGTTATCTACTCTTCTGAGGCTTAGATCTTCATGAATGAAACAGGAGTATTTGTCCTACCTGCTTCGTGTACAAGCTGGAGGCTGCATCGGATGCGTGTATGCTAAAGAGCTCGGAAAGACGTTAGGTGCAGTGTGGGGTCTGGGATACCCTCAGACGCCTGAATGCGTCCTGGACTGAGTCAAAACGTGGCTGAGAAATCCTTGTGAGGAAACAAGGCTGGAGCCTCCCATCATCCGTCATGCCCCAGTGTCACGAGCTGTGCTCTGTGTTGATGTTTCCCATCAGAAGCAATACGATTGCACTCCTGGCCTGTTGCTTTCCCAAGTCAAAGTCTTCCCATTTGTACTGCTCTGAGAAAGGCTGTGACGGAATCCCATGCCCTAACCCTTGCTTCTCATCGATCTCTTTTTGGCTGCAGATCCCCAAGGAGCAAAGAAGATATCCAAACTGCCATCCCTTCAATAACTCAGCGTAGACAAGAATGAAAACAGCGCCAGCACATCTAATCCCAGAATCCTGGATGGTCAGCGAGTCCTACAGTGGCAGGTGAGTGGCCGTTTGCAGCCGTCTGTGCAGTCACTCTGAGGTGTTAAGAGGCTGAGCCCCACAGGAGAGGCGGCTCTGGGAGGGTTTTGTGTTTTGTTTTGTTTTGGCTTGAAAGCAATCCAACATTTTCCTCCTGTTTCAGCTACAGGGCATGACCTATTCTTTGACTGACTTAGGTTGGAGTGGATGCAAGTTCTGCTAACCTGCCCTTCCCTTGTAGCCCTGGCAAATGAGGTGACTTAAAGTTAGAAACAGGTTGTGGATGAAGCATTCTTCCTTCGCGACCTTGGATAGAATCCATTCTCCCTCCCAGACTGCTAAGGTCAAGGACATCCCTGCAACCCCCCAGGTCTAGTGGTCCTACCATGAGCTGGCAGAGGGTCCTTGCAGGACCCTGACACTTCCATTTTCCCCCAGGATCCCCTTCCGTGTCACTGAACAGTATCTAGAAATGCTTTGTTGCTCACCACTGCTCAGGCATGCACACATATTGATGTGCACGAGGTGATGAACAGTAATGGCCCGGTTAGTTCCTGCCCTCAATAATTCATGGCCTGGGGAGGGGTTGTAAGAGAGACCAATGAGACTCCCGAGTTCTTAGTGCTGCAGACACTTCCAAAACCATTGGCGGGTAAATACTCCAAGTCTCCAAGAGGAGTGTACTTACCAAAAGGCAAGTATCCCCCAAGGAAGCATTTCTGTTTGAATTTAATTGATTTAAAATTAGTGCTCCATTCTTTTGATGGCTTCATTCTTGTTTACTGGGAAAACATTTGCAGCAAAACACATAGTGCATGTGTACCTGGGCACTGGTACGCTCCCTGGCAAACACTCCCCACCCCAGTGCCAGGATACATATTTGCCTCAGAGACCTGGCTCCCTCTAAAGGAACCTTTTGGGTCTCCCAAGGAAAAGCTGTCTTTACTTGACAAGAACAATGCTGGCTTTGCAAATCACCTTCGAGAGCAGTCCCAAGGCTGCTCCCTGGTTCCTCATGCTGCTGGGCCTGTGGGGTACAGGAAGCTGTTCTGTTAAGAAAGTGACGCTGTTAGGCTGTGTTGCTGCCCCCCTCCCCACCCCTTTCTTTCCTTGATTGTTTCTTTGGGTGGGGTGGGTGGCAGAAAAGGAAGACAGTGTTGGTTGGTTGTTAAAGACTCTTTGGAAACAGATTTTTATAATTGTTTGAAGCCTTTGGTTTCTCTCACATCTGAATCAAGAAACCTGTTCCTCAGGGAGCTGTGACACGCAGACAGTGCAGGGAACGGGTGATGGTGGCACACGATCATTTTAGACACAGGGTCAGGTTTACTTTACACTTCTGCTCTTGCTGCAGTTCAAACACACGTGTGCGCACACGTCACACACATGTCTGTGGGGCTGTGTGTCTTTTTTTTGCTACAAATGTGATGCTTGTTCTTTGTAGAAAATCAAAGTTAAAAAAAGAAAGAAGAAAATAGATGTTAGCCTTAACCTTACCTAACTACAAGTCATGCTTAACTGTGCCTTCAGTCTGGAACTGACAATGTTGTGTGTCAGTGAAAATTTGGTTCCATGGGTCTTTACAGAAGCTTTGTTCGCTTCTGTCATGTGCATATTTCGATATTCCATGTCCGATATTATTATAGTAACAACTTCTGAGAACATTATCCTGTGATGGACCAGTCTTCTATTATGAAGCATTTTGAATACTTTCAAATGTTTCAAATTTTCACATTATAGTAAATATCCTGGTAACTACATGTTGGTCCTTTTATAGGATAAATGACAGAAGAAGGAAAGTCTGAATTAAGGGATACAAAAAAGTTGGTTTTTTGATACGTGTCCTTGAATTTTCATTCCTAAGTGTGCCAGTTTGGTCATCAGAAATGTAAGCCCTCTGTACCTACTGAGAGTGGGCATTTAAAAACATCTTTCATCCCTAAGAGATGGGCAGGATGAAGAGGGAGACAGTCCCCGTGCAGCGCTAGCAAGAGGCACCCACAGAGATAGAATTGATACCTTTTGCTGCCTGAAGTGAATTCCCCCCAAAGCTGAGACATTGATGCTCTAACTCCTTCCTATTAGTGTATTTGGAGATTCAACATTTAAGAAGGTAATTAAATTCAGTGGGACGCTAAGAGTGGGACCCGGGTCTTAATCCAATAAGATAGAGACCCTTGAGGTCTTGCCCTGTCCACATGGGCTCAGAAACAAGGTGACGTGAGTTCCCGGAGGCAAGGGGCTGTTGGCTAGACAGGCAGAGAAGCCCCAGCAGATGCCATACCTGCTGGCATCCTCATCTTGTATTCCCAGTGGCAAGAACCGTGAGGAAATACACTGTAATGTTCAAGCTCCCAAGCCTGTGTATGGTTTTTGTGATGGCACCCTGAACGGACTAACGTGGCATCACAACAGCTGGAGCTGAGTCAATCCGAAGCCAGGAGCCAGGAGCTCTTCCAGGTCTCCCACGTGGGTGCAGGGTCCCAAGGCTTTGGGCCGTCCTCAACTGCTTTCCCAGGCCACAGGCAGGGAGCTGGATGGGAAGCAGGGACGCCGGGACTAGAACTGGCACCCATACGAGATCCTGGAGCATGCAAGTCGAGGACTTTAACCACTATGCTATCACACCAGGCCCAGTACTTATTCATTCTTAACAAAGCTAAAAGTGTTCCTGCCTGGGAGGCAGCCCAGCCCAGGGCTTTTTCTTTTGTTTCTTTCCTAGGGCTTGGCCCCCTGTGGCTGAGGGAAACCAAGTATAAGCAAACCCAACTTCCTCTTTTCACTGATACGTTTTCCATACATAACCATGCTCTGTTTTGGAAAAATCTACGTGCACAGGGCCATGTGGCCTCAGTTTCCTCAGCTGACATCTAGGACGTTGGGCTGGGTTGTGAGTTAGTGAATCTGGGTGCCCAGCATCTCCTGGTCTGTGGGCGGCTCCTCTTGTGCAGTGGTTGGCAGCTTTACCTCCTATGCCGCAGCACCAGAAGATCCTTCATTTTAAGAGGTTTGAAAACATCATGGCAGGGTGATACGAGGGCACTGCAAAATGTTCACTGGAAGAGGAATGAGAAGAAGAATTTGGCGTAAAATTTCTAGAAATACCGTGCATTGAAAGAGTCTTTAAAAAATTCCTGAGACAAAAATGAGTATGACAACACTGAGCTTGGATTTGCGATTTTTTTTTGCATCAAAATAAAATGACCGTGAATATCATTTTCCATTAGCTTGAACATAACCTCCCCATCAGCTCCCTCTGATTCTAATTCTGTGATCTTTAAAACTGGTTTATTACCCGTCTCAACTTTGGCTGTTTTCTACTCCAGCATGCATAGTTCTTACCTGTTCTACAGATTCGCTCTTTGGAGTAGTAAGGGTGTGTGTCACAACTCCCACTTCCTAGGCTTAGAAACATGCCTTGTCTTCCCAGGGTCACACACAACTAAGCCCACCGAGAGTTGAACCTCAGGCCTTCTGGCTCTGAGCAGCACCACTTCTCCCTCTCCCAAAGTGCCTCACTCTTGGAAGCCATAGAAAGATAACAGTAGTAATCCCAATGTGTAATAGCCTAAGTGAAAAATATCATCAGGCAAGCTTTTCTTTTCAGAAGCTGATGCTATAGGGTTGTTTTTCTATGTTCTTATTATTCCTATTTATCATATATGTATGTATGATATGATGTAAGGGTCTAGTGAATTCGGCTAGAAGAGCTTCATTTTAGGAGTTGCAGGTGAATGGAAAATTTTATTGAAGTCTCCTGGATTCAGAACCTGCAAACCTGTACTTAGGAACTGGTTGTAACACTGTCTCTTTCGTAATGTTGATCAGCATTCCTTTTCCTTAGGCTTCTAGTCCCTTCATATCCAGTAATAAATTGTTTTCCTCTCTCATCCCTTCATTTACCTTTCATGAAATAAAGACTTCATAGACTCTCAAAGGATCTACCTTACTCTATTCACTTAAACAGACTCTTACCCAATATGCTTTGACTGGGAGCTGCTTCCAGGTCTCCCCTGTGAGTACAGGTCCCAAGGCTTTGGGTCATCCTCAGCTGCTTTTCTAGGCCAAATAGGGAGCTGGAGGGGAAGTGGAACCACTGGGATTAGAACCAGCGCCCAGGTGGGGTCCTGGGGCTTGTAAGGTGAAGATTTAGCCATTGACCCGTCACACGGGGCCACATGGTCCCTCAGCAAGGGTTTTGTCAGAGTTTAATTCTCTCAGGAATTTGTAGCTCAGTTCCTCCTTGGTTCTGAGGGAGTTGGAGCAAGTCCATTGTTTCTCTGGCATCCAGGACTCATGCAACGTGCCATTTGTGCGGCCTGTACTTATGAGCCGTGTGGTACTGACACTTGGTTTTGTCGGCGTGTTCCCTGGATGTCCGGCGCATGTCCTCTCTTCTACAGCCCTTGGATGTGGACACGGAAACTGTTCTCTTTTACAGATGAGAAAATTGAGGCCAGAAGTCAACGCAGCAGTTGTAGGGATCAGGAGCTGTCCTCAGGCTTCCCAGCTCCCATATTCGGTGGATTTCCACTGCACAGTAGAATACAACATGGTGCTCTTTGCTCCATTGCCCCACCCTTTAAAAAATTATGTATTATTTAAAGATTTATTTTATGTTTGTTTGAAAGGCAGAGTTACAGAGAGGAGAGAGAGAGGGAGAAAGAGAGAGAGAGAGAGAGAGAGAGAGAGAGAGAGAGAGAGAGAGAGAGTGTTTCCATCTGCTGATGCACTCTGCAAAAGTCGCAGCAGCCAGAGCTGGGCAGATCCAAAACCAGGAGCCAGGAGCTTCTTCCAGGTCTCTCATGTGGGCAAGGGCCCAAGCACTTGAGCCATTCTCTGCTATCTTTCCAGGCCATGAACAGGGAGCTGGCTCAGAAGTAGAACAGTCAACACACCAACTGACACCCATATGGGATGCTGGTGCTGCTGGGAGAAGAAGGTTAGCCAACTTTGCCATGACATTGTCTTCCCCATCCCCACTCCACTTAAAAAAGTTAGAGGAGACAGGAAATATTTCAGTACCCCCAATTTCTCATTTTCCAGTGCATCTCAGTTGTGTTTGAAGACACTGAGTCAATGGGAGGGTATGTTCATTGCTGGGCTCTCTTGGCAGTCGCTAACCCTCTCCATTTTAAGAATGTTGCCATGGGTAGGGTGAGCGCTGAAGCCATGTGGCAGTATGTGGCTTTACCTTCTTAGGGTGGGAAAAATCATCATTTTTCCTGGATATTTGTACTGGAAATGAAGAGATTAGTTATTCAGGTTTACATATTATTTGAACTGAAGCCAAATAAACGCCTAAGCGGTGGCCCCCATATTTAGCCATGTCAACCTTAAACAAAGACGAAGCTGGGAGGAAAAACGCAGGACCAGAGGCTAAGCAGAGTGTTGGGAGCCATGAGATGCAGGGGCAGCACAGCACCTGCCTCCTAGCTCTCTGCTCCTGCTTTTGGACGGTGGCAAACACGCTCAAGATTCTCCCTACTAAGTCCCTGTGCTGCTGAAGTGATGCTAAAGAGAATTTCTAATTGCTATCCCAGGAACTTCAACTTGGATGTGCTAGAAACCACTTGGTTGAATTATTATCTGTAAACATTTCTGACATGGCAAGATCCAGGAAATATCTTGCCTCCACACTGTGCACATCCCATGTGCATACCCTTGCACACACACAAGGTCCTTATAAAGTGTACTTTAAGCCCCCCATGCCCCAGCTTTCTCTTCATCCTGAAGCCCCCTGGGAGAGCAGCCTCCAGTGCAAACCCCTCCCAGTGCTGTTGTGCTGCGGTTACACGTCCGTTTCTTTTTGCTTTTGCAACCACGCTGTCACTCGTTGTTTGCTAATGACTAGTTGGCAGCCAAGGAGAGAAGTGACAGCCAGCCTGGCCTGCAGACTCAGAAGAAGCCTGTCTTGCTAGAGAATGAAAATCTCACTTGGGCACGTTCGGGTGCTGAGTATTGCCCTTCGACAGTCCTGCTGGGCTTCTGCTTCCGCCAAGTGTCTGCGCCTCGTTTTTGTCCGTGCTCCTCCCTCCGTCCCAGAAAGAGGCAAGGACCATTTCATCTGGTGATAGGAGTTCCTCAAAAGCAGGTGTGGACTCTGGGGGATGGGTCCCTCACATGTCACTTACAAAGCAGATTGTTGGGGTCATTGTCACCATAAGTCAGCAACAAATAGGTTGTTCTTTGGAAATCTTTAGTACTCTTAGATTTTTCTAGAGAAACCAAGTATTTCAAGAAATTCTGGGGTCTCTCTGGTATTCATTCATTCAGAAAGAGGTCTCTCCAAGGCTTGTGGAGTAGACTTATCCCTGTCTCGGATTTACTGTTTATCCCAGAGAGGGTCTCCACTCCTGGCACAGTTTGGGTCATCGCCTTCCTCCTCTCCTGGGGCGTGGCCCACTCAGCTGTGTGTCTCCAGGGCCTCTCACAGCCTGGGAGCTGGACCTGGCCTGCTGAGGCCAGGACTTATCCTGCCCCCCAGCAGGATAATGTTGCAAACTGTGACCACAGTCTTGGTTATTGATATTATTATTTACTGTACACCAAACAGTCTTCAAAAAGCCGGGTCAAAACGCCACTCAGATCTGCACACCTTCTAAAAATGCTTCTCAGCCAGAAGAGGGCGTTGCATCCCTGGATTTATTTATTTTTTCCTTTTCAACTCATTATCCGATCACTTTCAGATCCATATAGTTTTAGAAGCGCAAGTAAGAACAATAAAAAGTTTGGTTGTCGCAGAAAGAAAGAAATTTCAGTAAGTGCAAAGCAGGCAGCTGGTGCAGAACACGGCTCAGGGTACCAGGGTCCTAGGGCTTTTGGAGACTGCCTTTCTCATGCTGCTTGCTCAGGTTTGAAATGAAGTGACAAAAAAGAAAAAAGTAGCAAGGGCCTCTTGCTAGAGAGGAGCGGTGGGTAATATATTTGTTTGTACTATGGGATTGCAGTTCTACTAGAAGGAGCACTTGACATTTTGATGAGTGCCTCCAGGGAGAAAAGGTACTAACTTCAGAACTTAGTTTTAATTATACTAAGGAGATTACATTATTCAAAAGCATCCCACTGGTAAGGTGCAACATTTCCTGAAACAGTTTAGTGGAAAATGCCACATTAATCAGTTCAATATTTCACTCAGAAGGCTTAATGATGGGAGAAGTTTAAAGTACTGTAGCATGATAATGCAAGGGAAAGAAAAAAAAAAAGTGCTCACTGAGACTAAAAGCAGAAATAGCTGTTAGTTCGTCTTATATCTTTTCCCCATGAAAATAACTGGCTGGCTGTGGTTAGCCATATGGAGTAGGGCTCAGGTCACCACCTGAGACCCCGCCCCCTGCCCCGCTCCCGAATTCCTGAAAGAGAACCAACACAGAGTGACCCAGGAAGTAGGTCAGGATCAGGCCTTGTCTGTTCTAATGGGGGCTGGGGAAGTGCAGCTCTACCCTTTCCTTAATTGGTCCTAGGCAACTCTCCTCGCTCTCTTCCTTCCCAGCCAGCCAGACCAAAGGTCTTTGTAAATGGATGGTATTTGATGCTAAAGGGAGGGATAAAATGTAATTCTCAGGTATCTTATCTTCCCATTCTTTCCCCCAATTCTAATTGTAACTACCACTTTCTAGTCCACAACACTTGAGAAGTCAGATCTGTTTTGGCTCTTACCTGAAAGGTGTCCAACACACCTGGGTGTATTGAGATGCTCAAAGACGGATTGACAATGAAGACTGGAAATACCATTAGGATGTTCGTGTCTGTAAGCAGAGTCGTGAGACTTCCGGGTAGTCAAATTAGAGGAACAACTGCAGAAAGAAAAGTCAGAATCCACTGTCCACGTGAGCACTAGGGTGACAATATGTTGCAAACAACCGTGGGCCTATGAAGGCCTTGTGGCTGAAGCCAGCAGGAGGGACTGGTTGGAAAGCAGAGTCACTTCTGGTGTGCATGTCTGCTTGTTTTAATTTTGGTTCAATTGTTAATTTCGTTTCTCTTTAACTTTCATCACAAAGGAACCAAAGAGCCTGGGCTGGAAAACTAGAAATCACGCCTAAAATAGCAAAGCTAAATTGTCTAGAATGCGTACCACGTGCCCCTGTTTTCTCTCTTTCTTAGGAAATGTTATCGGCGAGTTCGACGATACATGAGCTGTGACTGCTCCCTGCTTCGCGCGGTAGCACCTTCTGCACTTTTGCCTTGAAGCGCTCTACTTCCTCTAGCAAATTTGCCTTAGTCCTTTGCTGGCGTAACAGGTCCTTGGGTATTTGAACTCACTGTATATGTCTTTGTACATGAATCTTTTCAGGCAACTTTCTGTACTGAAGCAAGCCAGCCTTAGTGCTATGTGAAATACCACCTATTTTTCCCAGTACAGGAATTCCCAAACTTTCTGTGGTAGCATTATCCCATTCTTACCTAGTTCTTATTTCACATCTGACAGTATATCGAAATTATTTAATATCCACATGTAGAAAAACGTTGCAGCTGAATTGAATTGGATTTTAAGGTGTTAACACTGGTCTGTTTTGGGGACTCTGACCAGAATCACTGACAGGAGCTTCTTTGGGAAGGGAAAGGCTGAGTCATCCCACAGTTGGAAATGACACCCGGGGTCACAGACCTGCAGCTGTGAGCTTGTCCATGGTGGCTGTGGAGGTATAGTGCCATGGCGAGCCCGCAAGAAGGGAGAGAGAAAACCTACGCCAAACTTGAACTCAGATCATTACACCTATTGCAAGAAGGACACACCCTCGGTGAGCCATCTCTCAGGAACCATCATTAGACTTGCTATTCAGCCTGAATCCATTATTAAACTGTTATGTGAGGTTCTGAGGGGATAGGTACTACTCAGCCTCTAGCAAGTGTGTAGAAGAGCACCACAAGATTTTAACAACATCCCAAAGAAGCCAATAAGGAGGGTTTCACCACTCAAATTACTGTTTCAGTGAGGTGAGGCAAGAAGGGCTGCACTGTCTTCCAGTTTATGCCACCATCTTGGTGGTCTTGGAAAATTATTGTTAGCTGTTATCGTTTTATGTTGCTGTATTCGCTGTCACACTAAGTCCGTTTTCTGGCTTGGGGTTAATTCTTCAAACCAGATTGAATAGCTTTGATTAGCTCCTCATTTGTTCAGCCCTGGTTCTGGTCCCGCAGGAGAGCAGGGGTTCTGAAATCCATCGAGTTCATATCATTTGCTTGTCTTGATGGTCATTCCCTGGCTTTGAGACTCTGGATGCTGTTCCACTTTTCAAATGCGGTTGACTCCACTTTTCGATTTCACAAATAAATTATCTAATAAGCCTTGGAAAGGTGTAGAAATTTTCTAAATTTTCTAAGCCTCCAAAGAAGGGCTGGAAGTGTGATGCAAGGTATTATAGGGAAATTAGAAGGCTGAATTCTAAATGTTGGACCACCTGGGAATTGCTAGATATAGAGTCGCAAGCTATAGTCAAACCACTTGAAATGTGGAGTGTTCATTAGCTATTATAAAAAAGACTCAATTACACTTGCACATCCTGGCAGAAGGTCTTCTTTGTGGGATTAAAATAGCTAACTTTTCATTTGACACAAAGATTTTTTTTTTTTGGTGAGAGTAAAAAGTGAAGGACAGGTCTGCCAGCCATACCCCACATAGAAAAAGTCCCGGACTGTGGTTTCTGTAATTGTCCCTCCCAATCCCTGTCACGCAATTAGCTTTTGATGACTTTCAGAACTGTCGCTGGCTTTGACATGAACTGGTGCTGGCTGCTGGTCTGGCCTCCTCCGGTGCTGATCATCTCTTCCTATAAGGGTTTTTTTTTGCCTCTTAGGATGTGGTTTTGACATTACCATGCTAATCACTTACCTAGGCTTGCTGTCTGCCTTGTATCGGGCAGTGCCCATCTATTCTTAAACGTTGAAGCTAGGGCATCCCTTCCCTTCCAAAGAATTTTTCCATGACATATGGGCTTTAAAAACTTCACTTTGATTCACACCGTGTACATTAACTCAGCCTAACTCCATCTTTTATCCTCTGTTTCTTCTTCCTCTATTTTTCCAGCTTACTTAACCCATTTATCTGCTTGTTGAAAGTAATCTTATCTTTGTTTTGAGTAACCATTTTGAATTATAATTAGCTCAAGACAATAAAAAAAAATGGAAGGTGTGCTTCTTTTTATGATTTCTGTCCATTTAAAATTCACAAAATGTAGGGCGGGCATTGTGGCACAGTGGGTAAAGCCACTGCCTGTGATGCCAGTCATCCATGTGGTTTGATGGCTTGAGGCCTGACTGCCCCACTTCCCATCCAGCTCTATGCTCATGGCCTGGGGAAAAGAAGCACAAGGCAGTCAAATCCTTGGATCCCTCCCTGGCACCCAGGTGGGAGACCTGAATGGTCTCCCCCCGTCCCAGCCCTGGTTATTACAACCATCTGTACACAGATGCTTTGCAAGGATAACTTTGTCTCTCCCTCCCTTTGTCTCTATAACACTGACTTCCAAGTAAATAAACATCTAAAAAAAATTCAGAAACTGCTATATTTAAGATGAACGTGCCACTGAATATTGATGTGACTTTTTTCCCTAAAATTTCAGAAATTACAGCTAACAAGTATTGTAACTGTGGTTCTCAATCTCATTATATATAAGAATTTCCAGAGATCATTGGAAAGCTCAGCTGCCCAAACCACCTCACCGGGGAGTCTAATTCAGATTTGTCAGGGGCCTAAGCAACTTTTTAGAATAACTCTGGGAACCCCTGCCAAGGCTGTGGAGCTCATACAAATTGCAAGCATACTGTATCATATAGCGAAATGTGTATTTTGGAAAACCATGCATGGATTTCAGAAACAATTTTTGCATCAAAATAAACATCTTTTAATTCAGTTTTTCTCTTAACTGTTTAAAGGACCCTCAGACATGGACTTGAGCTAGACTGTGAACTTTTTTCCAAGATGTATTTTATTTCTTTGAGAGGTATAGTGACAGAGAAAGGAGAGGCAGAGAAAGACCTTCTGTCTGCTGGTCCATCCCCAAATGGCTGCACTGGCTAGGGCCGTGTCAGGCTGCAGCCAGAAGCCAGGAGCACCACCTTGCTTTCCCACATGGGTGGCAGGGACCCAAGTAGTTTAGCCATCTTTCACTGATTTCTTAGATGCATTTGTGGGGAGCTGGATTGGAAGTGGAGCAGCTGGGACTCGAACCGCTACCCTGAAATAGGATTGTGGTGGTAGCAGGCAGCAGTTTACTCGACAGCACTAAAAGGTGGGCCCCAGATTGTCTTTCAGTTCTGAGTTCATTGGCCCTGTGATCCTAGACAAGTTACCCGACTTCTCTGTGCCTCCTCCGTAGACTTCCTGATCAGTAAAGGAACATTGTCTATCTCTTAGGGTTGTCATCACAATTAAAGAAATGATATTGGGACCTGGTACGGTGGCCTAGTGGCTAAAATCCTCACCTTGCATATACCAGGATCACATATGGGCACTGGCTTGTGTCCCGGCTGCTCTACTTCCCATCCAGCTCCCTGCTTGTGGCCTGGGAAATCAGTCGAGGATGACCCAAATCTTTGGACCCTACACCCGTGTGGGAGACCCAGAAGAGCTTCCAGGTTCCCGGCTTTGGATTGACTCAGCTCTGGCTGTTATAGCCACTTGGGGAGTAAACCAGCGGATGGAAGATCTTTCTCTCTGTCTTTCCTCCTCTCTTTAAATCTGCCTTGCCCATAAAGATAAATAAATCTTTAAAGAAATAAATGTTATTGCTAAGCACTTAAACAGTGTTTGATGCTCGGTAAGTGGCATGAAAGTATTTGTTAAATAGTTATTTTAGAATAAAATGCAGTATAACCAAACTCTGGAATGTAGCCAATTGATTTCTTGCATAAATCTTACTTATTTCAGAGACAGAAAGACAGGGAGAGAGACAGTTATGTGCAGAGATCTCCCATACACTGCTTCACCGGCAAATGCCCAAACAGCCCCAAGCTGGGCTGGAGGGCCTCAATCAGGGAGCAAAGAACTCAACCTTAGGTCTCCCGTGTGGGTGGCAGGAACCCAGTCACTTGGGCCATCACCGCTACCTCCCAGGGTTCTAGGTTCGCAGGAAGCTTGAGTCAGGAATTGGAGCAGGACATCAAACTGAGGCACCCCAGCTGGGGTATTAACTGCTAACCCGTCCCAACTTTCTATTAAGGAGGAATATGGAATAAAGAAACCCATATTTCTCACCCTTCTCCTCCACTAGTTAGTAATAGTTGGTGCTAAATACAGCCTTGAGAGTTTCCAGGAAAGTGAGAATCTCTTTTGAATGCAATCTGATGATCACGATTCTCAAAGAATGGACTGTGGGTCCACGGAGAGCTGAGCTTAATAACAACTGGCAAACAAGCCCCCAAGACTGCCGGCTGTGTGCGTTTCTGGGGCTCCGGCTGCAGGCCCTTGCAATTCCATGCCCACTCAGAGCTGTTAATGCGCTGTTAGCCTGGAGACATTTCTGCTTTCACACCACACACGTCTGTGTCTTTCTGTTTCAACCTTCTACCTATCTCCTCCACATTTCATTCTGAGTTTAGATTCTATCTTGTGTTGCTGCTGGATTTCACATTCTCAGAGGTGGCATTATAGTTTTAGTATCTTTAGGGCATTAAAATCTATATTTCACTGTAACGAACAGGAGCGAATCTTACGCTCGCTAGGAGCTCTTCTCAGCCTCACCCCTATTGAGGCTTGCAGTTTCATTTTGCTCTAATTGTCCCCAGTGGTGCAAGTAGGAAGGCGCTCAGCCTTTGCCAATGGGATTAGAGCCACCACCCCATTCTTCTGCCTAGAAAGTGCAGTGGATCCGCGGGGCAAAGATTAGCCCCTGGGAGACTCTGGGAAAGAGTTGGGGGGTAAAATTAGAATGCCTGAATTGGACTTTCATCTGGTGATTATTGTTCCCATCCTGGCTTCTGCTCTTGTTAGTAGGAGACTCCCTGCAAGAGAAGAGCGAGCCATGGCTCTATGCAAATGGTGAAAAACTTCGCACACGCAGTTTGCAAAAACCTTTTGGGATCTCTCAGCTGAAATGGAGCTACCAAACAGAAAACAGCATCACTAATCATCATATTTTTAATAATCATTCCTGGAAGCGCACGAAGTCAAGTTGCTCAGCTCCATGAACTGCTTACCAGACTGCCCTCAACCGCTTTGTGCCTTTGCTAGCCTCTCTCTCTCTCTCTGGCTCATCATGTATTCTATAACACGTTCCTCTGCAATTGCCATAAGCAAATCATTTAACCCATAGGAATAATCCTGGGGAGGTGATGTCAGTGCAAACAGCTCTGAAGCTGTAAAGACCAGCCGTGCACAACCACGCCGAGGCAAGGGCTCACGGATGTGAAGTGCTGTATCCACAGCGAGCACTGCAACTGACAATGACGGCCCCCACACACAGAAACTGGGGCTTGGAGGGAGCTGCGTGTCAGAGGGCTTGGCGAATGGGCCGCTGGGAAGCTGGACTTGGGAGGTTGGACTCCACAGGGGGACCAAGCTCTGGCAACATCGGTTCTGTCATCTCCGGGACTGGTGAGGGTCTCATGTTGGGTCAGGTGCTAAAAACAGATGTGTTCTCATTTATGAAGCTGCTTTGGTGTAGTAGTGAAATCTGAATGGAAGACCCAGAAGCAGCTAGTCCCGGATAATTATTGCAGAGCTTTACGTGTCGATGGTTCTCATTCATTTGCCTGTCCGTGGAAGGCTTCCTTAGTGACACGGTGCCTAAAATCCAGTGGAACCAAGTGTGCCCTTCAGGGGAGCCAGGAAGGAAGGAAACAATGCCTGGTAGTTCCGAGCGTGACTTCATCTGAATTCAGACTTGACCACTCACTACTTGGTTACCCGGAGAAGGTGGTATTACTTCCTTCTGCTTCCCGTGTGTAAAATCTTCTCTCATAATCACAGGTGACTCTCCCCTGAGTGCGGAGCAGTGCCTGGCACATGGACGAATTCTCTGAAGATGACTGTAGCATTCTGCTTCTGATCACTACACCTGAAGTTTCTGGAAAGGAGCGACCTTTTAGAGGACAAGATTGAGTTTGTGCACGGATTTAGTTCATCTCCAAGATGATCAGTGCCCGTGAGCCTGGCATCTGGTGAGGGAGGAGCTGGCAGTGGCGTGGTGTGTGTGCAGGAGAGAGTGAACCTGCTCACCTTATGTAACCAGCCCTCTGGGGAGAGCTCCCTTCTGAGGGAAGCCCTTAGTAACCCGTAGACCTACCTCCCAGCTCACCTCTCAGGTAACCATGATGGGATCCAGACTACTTCCTGGAATCCATCAACCATTAGCTGCTAACATAAGGTTTGGGGGTTTAAATGTTTGCATGAGTTGGGGAGTCAAACTGTTCAACCCACAGCAGTTATATGGTTTCAAGCCTGTGTTTTATGCCTGCCTTAGACAAGCTGAGAGCTGTTTTAAAGTGTCCCCAGTGGATAGAACCTACGTTAGCACCTTAGAGATATGCAAGATAAGCCATATGTTTTTAAATAGCTTTCCAATGAAAAGGCTTGAACGTCTCACCCAGCAGGGGGTCGGCCATCCTTCACTCACCCTCCTGTGATAGTCACGAGGAATCTTAGGCTGCCAAGGACCCTCTCATGCTGCTAGAGCTCGGCTCTGACACAGCCCTAGGACAAGTGAGGCGAAGTGGTAGTTGCTGCTGGAAACTTGCCTCTTTGTGGGCTAGCGCATGGCCAAGAGGCAGACACAGCAACATCTGGGAAGCCAAGGGCGCCACCTTGACTCACGGCCACCTCTGAGCCGTCAGTGTGATTGTGTCCAAGGAAAGTGGCTGATGCCTCAGGCTTCAGTCCAGTGTCTGTTCCCAAGCTGGTGCTTTGAAGTCTGGGAAAAGCTTACCCTCCACCTCTTCTGTAGGAGTGAGCAGAGCAAAGTGGAGCAGACAGTCCAGCTTGGTAGATTTTTATTTTTAAATTCTTGATGCGTCTGCCCTTGCAGAGCACAGAATATATCCAGAAACACTACTCCTTTGACCACCTGACTTTGTACAAAGGATGCCCCATGACCTAGGCTCTTTTGATCCTGCAGGCCAGCTGTATTTCAATACTCTCATTGTCTCTCACTGAGCCTTGATCCAATGTCACCCTGACAGGTTTCACAAACTCCGACTCTTCCTGGCTGCAGGTTGGCAGTTCTCATCCTGCAGTGGGCTGAGTGTCTGCGTATGCCTCTCAAGCCTTAGGTTGAAATCCTAGTCACCAAGGTGGTACGCTTGGAGGTGATACCTTTAAGGAGATGATGGCGACCCTCCAGCATGGGGTTAGGTGGCAGAGAGCTGCCTCATCTCTTTCCATTATGTGATGCCATGGCGAGAAGGTGTCATCTGTGATCCAGAAAACAGGACCTCTCTGGACACCACTCTGCCGGCCCCTTGATGTTGACCTTCTCAGCGATCCATTTCAATGGCATTTAACCTAGCATATGTGGTTTTCTGCTATAGGAGCCTTGACTTTCAGAGAACTCGGGGTCTCGCCCAAGTTTTCCCATGGCTCTCTAGCTCGAGGTGTTAACAGTTTATCAGGAGAAAGTCAGATTCTGCCTTATCAGACACCATCCTACACTCTCGTTTTCAAGTCTTTGCTTGATAATTGTTTTTGTGGTTTATCGGTAGCGAGGAAATGTTCTGAGAGCTTCCTGCAAAGTGTCACACAGAATGACTGATAGCATGCAGCATTGCCTCGTGACCTTTATTTGATGGCGCCTTGGCACAACTGTACTTTCTCAAGATAAGGTAGAGTAGAAAAATATTTTTTCAGGAAGAGGAAACATCTTTATCCACTACAAATGTTTATTGAATAGTACTATGGTGGTATTTGGAGTCTAATTTTAAGATGGAATATTTTGGATGCCTTTCAGCGTAGGAAAATTCATAGAAAGAAAAACACAGATTATTCAATCTGCCTTGGACAGTTCATGTTTTACAAAAGCCCAGAGACATTGAAATTACATTCTGCTATTTCCATTTACTATGATGAAATGCCCCCAGAATGTAGAGACTTAAAATAGTCATTGTTGCAGTACCTTTCATGACTCTGGGTTTATCAGGCCCATAGTTGGGAGGCTGTTCTGATCCCTAGGATGTCGGCTGGGCTGTTGTCATCCTGGAGCTCAACTGCTTTGCAGGATACAAGATTCTTTTTTTTTTTTTAAAGATTTATTTAATTTTTACTTGAAAGTCAGATGTTATAGAGAGAAGGAAAGACACAGAGAAAGACCTTCCATCCACTGATTCACTCCTTAAATAACTACAATGGTTGGTTGATCCAAAGCCAGGATCCAGGAACTTCTTCTGGGTTTCCCATGTGGGTGCAGGGTCAGTCCCAAGCTCTGGGCCATTCTCCCCTGCCTTTCCAGGCAATCAGGGAGCCAAATGGGAACCAGTGGGAGCAGCTGGGACACAAACCAGTGCCCATAGAGAATGCTGGCGCATTTAGCCGCTAGGTTACTGCACCAGGCCCAGTGTGCAAGTTTCTTAACTCTCATGACTAGCCAGTGGTGCTGAAAATAGGCTTCTCCCAGAATGCCTGGGTTCTCCTTCATGTACCTCTCCATGGGGGCTTGGGCTGGCTCCTGACAGCGTGGCACCTGGATCCCAAGAGCAAGTGCTTCAAGGGAACACACACCTGGGTTGTACCTTGTAGAGAATGACCAGTGGCTATGCTCTGCGTGGGTACCTCTCTGTTTTGGGTGGGTACAGCCTCCCCTCCCAGGGCCCCACCCTCTACAGGGCAAACCTGTGCTTTAACTCCGCTATGCCACACTTTAGCCCTGGCACTTCACTGCCTTGCCATTGTTAATTAAGTATATAATGACTATAGTAAAGTTCATTTCACGTTCTAATTTATGACACAGTAGTTAGGTTTTAATACACACTTTACAGTGCATTGGAGTCCCTCCATAATCAATGGGTGCTGCTTTTATCTGGCCTGGTTTATGACACTTGCAGGTAATTGTATTATTTTAAACAACCATAAGGATTTAAATAACTCGAATCTTTGCTTTTAGTGACATATTTTTGTTCATACCTACTATTTATGTAAAGCCAAGACCTTTGTGAGGAATACAGCCTCTCGTTATAACATGGCTCCTATGGGAAAATGTAATTTGCTTTTCAATGATCTGCTCTATGCCCTGGTCTCCCAGAATGGGCTCTTCTGTAGAAACAAGCAAGTACGGACTGGAAATTTTTGCCAGTGGCCTGGCGCAGTAGGACCAGTATTTGTAAAGCAGTTCTAATCTTCTTGTTGACACGTGAAACCTGAGTTAGGTATTAATGAAGGAGGTGGACCAGGAAGAGGAAATAGGAAAAGAGAAAGTTCGATGGTTTTCTCCACCAGTCAGTGACAGTCTCCAAGTCTTGTCTGCTGTTGTTGGCTCTACCTTCCTAGAGATAAAATAATGGTCCAGGGCCATGAGAAGAGCCCAGGTGTGCTGTCAGGTAGTCTGCGGGTCATCCTGCAGGGCTTTCTGGTGGAAGTGATGTTTCAGCCGGGAACTGAGGGGGGAGGAGATCTTAGCAGGTGAAGAGTGCATCAGATTTTCCAGGAAGAGAAGGCAGGATAGGCAAAGGGCTGGAGGGAGAGCAGAAACATTGAAGAACACAAATTAGCCTCGGCTGACTGGGGAAGGAGAAAAGGAGGGCCTGAGACCAGAAGTATACACACAGGCACCAGTTAAGAAAGGCTCGCGCCTGGGGCCCGGCGGCGTGGCCTAGCGGCTAACGTCCTTGCCTTGAACGCCCCAGGATCCCATATGGGCGCCAGTTCTAATCCCGGCAGCTCCACTTCCCATCCAACTCCCTGCTTGTGGCCTGGGAAAGCAGTCGAGGACGGCCCAAAGCTTTGGGACCCTGCACCCGCGTGGCGGACCTGGAAGAGGTTCCTGGTTCCCGGCATCGGATCGGCGCGCACCGGCCGTTGCGGCTCACTTGGGGAGTGAATCATTGGAAGGAAGATCTTCCTCTCTGTCTCTCCTCCTCTCTGTATATCTGACTTTGTAATCAAAGAAATAAATATTAAAAAAAAAAAAAAAGGCTCGCGCGTGCTGTGGAGGAGCCGGGGCGAGGCTTCGCTCTAAAAAAAATGGCATAGTATGGAAGGGCCAGTGGTCTGAGCACATTCCCACATTCCCACATTCTTTGGAGGATGAGTTGAGTGGGAACAAAACTGCTGGGAGTCCTGCAGATAGATGTGGTGACCTAGCCAGCAGAGGGCAGTAGCAGATGGGAGAGATATTTAGACCGTGGAATCCATAGGAACATATTTTATTGGACTTCTATCAAGGGATCAAACTAAATGTGGGTTCTGGGACTCAGGGGAGAGGTTTGGGCCTGGAGCGTCGAGTCACCAACATGGATATGAGACTGGAAACCATTAGAGGATGAGATTGTTCCAGACAGGGACAGAACAAAGGGGTGTGGTATGAACCCTAAAAAGGCCCTTTGTCTGAACTCAGTCGCATCTCTGAGGCAGATGTCCTGGTTGATCGGCTTAGGGGTGTTATACAATAAGTTTCATTTAGCACATGCTTGCAGATGTCAGGTGGTAACAGAAATAGAACATGTTGAATGCAAAGCTCTTTAACCAAGGGCCCCAGCATCCAGGTGGTGGGCTCCTCCTGGATGGATTCGCTAATCTTCTTGACCTTAATGTCCAGGGGCTCCTGCTCCATTTCCCCTCTGAATCCTCCTGATCCCACACCTAGCCTAGGTTTAACCTCATGATGAAAAGCAGATACTCACTGGAAAGGAAGGAGGTGGAGGTCAGATTCCCGACTTTGACTTGGTCCATCCTTGAGTAATGCAGGCATATGGGGAGTGAACCAGTGGATGGAAGCTGTCTGTACTCTGCCTTACACATGAAGTGAGAACAGCGGAAGGAAGTCAAACAGAGGCCTCTCCTTTGGTTTTAGGGACTAGCTATGAAGACCTTTGCACTCCAGAGGCTCATTTCTCATACAGGAGCCCACTCGGGTCTCTCCTGTTTCTGTAGCCCTTTGGTAGAGATCTGAAACCTCTCTTCCCAAAGACAGAATTTTAGCATTAATCGTCCCTGTCCAGGTCAGGACACAAATGAGAGGATCCAACAAGGCCCATTTTGTCTCTTTGGTCTCCTTCCTTCTATAAACCTAATCTGCTGGAATCTAATCTGCTCACTGTGAAAACAGCCTGTCCTACAGTGGAATTGCATCTTTCTGAAGTCAGTGTGAATAGCAAAGTCTACAGGAAATGAACCCCCGTACCCTGGAATCTGCCTGGAGGAGGGGCGTGCTACAAGGACATGCACCTCTCTAGGCAGCCTGCCAGCGTCCACCGGCCACGCACGTTCACAGCAGGTCACCGTTGCCTTATGAGAGCATCTGATGAAGTGGTGGTCCCAGGTGTCAGGTTGATCTTCCCAACGTGGGAAGCTCAGACCAGGGAAGCCACAGGACTGAACGCTATCCAGAGACCCACTTTTTGATCCAAGCCTTTCCCTTCTTCACTCTGTCCTTCTCCAGAAGTCTGTAGGTAATGTCCTGTGCATTTTGTGTAAACCTGGTGGAATGAACTCAGCCTTAATGAGCAAAGAGAACAGTTTAGGTTCTGTTAAAAACCTTGTAATTCCAGTTATGGTACATTAAATTTATTTTTGTAGGATTGATATGACCAAAACTCCACCCTCCCCCAAAAAAAACCCTACAAATAAGCAAATAAAAAAACCCGCTTTCCAAAACAAAAAGACACTATATTGTTGAAGGTAAATTCAAACTACAGCCTGTAGAGAAATAGAAAGTCTGTGGACAGGTTCAAAGTATGACGACCATGTTGTCATCCAGCTTTCAATCATGAAAATGCACACAGACATGTGCCATTTCCATGGCAGCCAGTGTCTGCTGCCCATCTGTCCCCTCATGTCTCCAGCCCTCACTCGGGGCCCTTGAGACCCTGTTGATCGCCAGTCTTGAATGCCATCTCTCCTTCTCAGTTGTTGTCCTACAGGATGTAAGCGTTTTCTTTCTAGGCGTCCTCTTTCTTTTCAGCTAACGTTTGTTGTGTTCATTGTATGCACCAGATACTTCTCTGAGAATTATAGAGGTGTTAACACATTTGCTTCTCTCAACAAGCTTAAAAGGTAGCCCCGGTTATTTTCCCTATCTTCCCGAAGAGGGGACTGAGGCATTGAGATGTTAATGAACATGTTCCACATCATATGGCAAGTCAATGACAGAGCCTAGATTCAGGCTGCCACCAAAGCTGGTCCCCCAAACCCCCTGCACCACCAACATTTTTAAAAAATTTGTATTTATTTATTTTGAAGGTAGAAGGGACAAGTGGAGAGAGCTCTGACCTTCTGGTTCACTACCCAGATATCTTTAGTGGCCTGGGCTGGAAGTAGGAGTCAGAAACTCAATCCTGGTCTTTTACATGGGTGGCAGGGACCCAACCACTGGAGCGGTCTAACCTGCTGCCTTCAAAGGTTCCACACTGGAAGAAGTTTGGAGCTCAGAACCCCAGCTAGGAGATGAGCTTTGGTACTCCAATATGAGGTGTAGGCACCTTAACCACTAAGCAAAAAACCTGCTCCGTATCAGTGCTTTTTATCACTGTTACTGTGCCTTTCATCTGGTACCTGTGTGGGCTGTTTCTTGGTGTCTTTTTTCTTTTCATAGCCAGCCTGTCACTCTCACCTTTTTTCTAACCTCCTCTCTGTGTTCTGATGCATGTATTTCCATAGCGCTGGTGTTCGTGCTGTGCATCAAATAGGAGTTCACTGAATATTTGTTAGATGATAAAATGATACAAAGTCAAAATTTAGGTCATTATGAATGATGTGATTTTCAACGGGTTTTATGGGCTATTTAAAAGACTTCCTGTTGCCTCTCGTGAATGCAAGAATAACAGTTGACAAACACTTGAATATGATTTGATTTTCAAGATACCCTTATGTTATAGCTGGAGTAGACATTATGCCTGTTTTATAGCAGGGAAAACCGAGATATCCACAAGGAACTTGACTTGCCCCCATCACTTGCCGTGGTGGGCTAGACTCAGGACCCCAGACTTATGACTTCCAGTCCCTTAGCATTTGACTTTAGATTTCTTAATTGGATACAGGCTCTAGTCTGGCTCTGATTTGTTCATTAATGAAACTGGTGTTTATGTGCGTGTGAGTGGATACAAATGTCAGCTTTGAACAGGTTGGAGGGAGGCAGAGGGGAGCAGGACACACATTGTTCTCACACATCAGACTCAGGAGTGGGAGGAGAGGATTATACCTCCCAATGAGCGTGGAAATGGACTTAAATTAATGCAACATTTATTCAATGATATCTTTATCCACGGTGGAAAATGAAATAGTAGAGAAAAGAAAAATACAGGAAATCATCTTAGACAGAGAAAGAAACCTGGAGGACTCCAGCAGCCCTGGGCAGGTTTCTAGGATGCAAATCAGGGGTAAAAAAGAGGAAATGTTTATGCTAGTCCTAGTGAAAATTCAAATCCACGCCAGCGTCAGACATGGCAGGCCAGGCTTGGGAACTCCTTTTGTTTATAATGTAGGTTTTTTCCTCTCTTTATGAAGCAGATGCTTATACAAGCATTACCAGTGTTGTCAATAAGACTGTAACATTTGCCTTCCATCCCTTTGTTGCTTGGGGAACATGTTGGGTTTCGGCACATTTAGCTTTGCCATTTACTTCACAAATCGCAGCTGTGTAATGCTACAACGAAGTCGATTTGACTGAGAATAAAAATTTGAGAGGGGGGAAAAAAAATTTTCCTAACAACCTTTCCAGTAATCACAGGCCAGAAATAATTTGGAGCGCGTGTGTGTGTGTTTTCCAAACAACTTGGTTTCAGCACAATGATGTTTCGCTAAGAACCTTCCTGCAAATTTAATTCAAAAGGGAAGGCTTTTGTTGTTATTAAACACAATGGCAGTTTGTACATCTCCACATCATTATGTGGCTTCTCATTATGGTAATTCTTTTGCTTCCGCTTTGTATGGATATCAAATAAAAATCACTTTCGCTCCTGGCAAGTGATTGTCATTATGGAGACGCTCTAGGAGCCCGGCTAAGCGGCGCTTGGTGTCATGGCAAACACAATTAGGAAAATGGCATCCCGAGCTGTTTCGCGGAGCTGCCCTGTGGTGGGTCGCTGCGTTTCCTATGAGCGGGGCTGGGGGTTCCTGGCCTTGCCACGTGCCTTCTCTGTTTTGCTCTTTGTCCCATTTTCTTTTCAAGTGGAACTGTGTGCGGACTTGGTGTGAATCTGATGTTTTCCCTTTTTTTTTCCCCCGACGGGCTCTTGCTCCGTGCTTGCTGGGCTCAGCGAACCCTGACTTATCTTGCCATCTTAGGAGTCTGCGTTTCTTGAAAGGGTCAATGACAGTGTCCCCGAGTGTCCATTCTAACATCATTATGTTTTTTTTTTCCCCCTCTTGAGTGACACTGTGGAGTTTTGCATGAGGTTAGGGGAAAAAAATCTTTCAAGATTAATATTAATTACATCTATAGTAAAAAGAAAATAATTTTGCATTCTGCAGCAGTGGGAGGATTTGAGGCTATGCCGTGGTTGAGGTCTGGAAAGGGAGGGGCCTGACCGCACCGGCAGCTTCTTGGAGACAGGGAGGTACAGGTGGTTTTTGGTCGAGCTTTGGAGAGAAGTTCTAGATTTTGTTGGAGTGGTTCTTCCATGTGGAGGCACAGGTGTGTTGGACGTTAGCTCCAGCTTCAGTGCCTCTTGTTGTTGTTGTGGGAAGCTCTTTCTGATTCCTCTGGACACAAGAGTTGCCTCTGCCTGCTGGACCGCCAGGGTACCAGGCTAGTCTTCCCAGTCACCGTTTTAACTTCTGCTTCTTTGTCCTCCGTCTGCTCTTCATTCTCCTCTTCCTTTCCTCCTTGCATCTTTCTTCAGATGAGAACAGACATCGTCAGTGCTCTAGGAATGTTCCCAGCTTAGCTCCAAGAAGTTTGCTTTGTTAATTTGAAAACCAAAAATTCCTCTTCCAGGCAGTTCATGTAGGTATGGCCTTGAGATATGATTGGTCAGTGCTATCTGAAGAACAATCTGGGAGAGTTCTGGAATGGGTTTCTAAGATTTATTTGTTTATTTTTATTTGAAAGATGGGTTTACAGAGAAAAGGAGAGCCAGACTCACAAGGCAGGATCCCACCAGGCCCCCTTACCCCTGGAACTCATGGATCCAGCTACCACTGCACAGGTGGGCCCAAGGCCCTTGGCTCTGTGACCTGGGACCTTCCACGGGCTGGTTCCCCAAAAGGACAAAATGGCTGGAGCTGAGCCAGGAGCCAGGAGCCAGGAGGTTCTTCTGGGTTTCTAATGTGAGTTAAAGATCCCAAGGACTTGGGTCATCATCCTGCACTGTTTTCCCAGGCCATTAGCAGGGAGCTGGATGGGAAATGGAGCATCTGGGACAAAACTGGCACCCCTGTAGGATCACAAACAGTGACTTTACCCACCATGCCTCCAACCTAGCCTGGAGAAATAGTCCTTTCCAAGTTTCTGTGTGAGGATGTGATATATTGAACTGTGGCAACAATCTTGTGACAACTAGAGTCAATCATGAGAATAATAGTCAACTTGCTGAAAAGGAAGATAGAAATAGCCCAGATTGCTGATATGTTTTTGAGTCATTAAATTAGCCTGAACTTTCTCTGTCTTTGGATTTCTTTTAAATGAGATTCTAGATTTCTAATCTTTTAAGACATTTTTAGTTTTTTCCCCCCCTATTTGTAAACTAAAAATACCTATAAACCCCCACTCCCGGTGCTCATGGAGCCAGCGCCTATCACACAGGCAGGTCCAGTGACTTGGGCCAGGAAACCCAGATCGCTTCAGACCCGCTACCCCTGGGGCTCATGGATCCAGTACCCACCATGTAGGCAGGCAGAAGGACCTGGGACAGGAGACCCAGGCTCCACTGGGCCCCCTACTCTGGAGCTCACGGATCCGACACCCAACACACAAGTGGGCCCTAGGACCTAGACCAGGAGCTCCAGGCCCTTTCGGACCCACCACCCTGGAGCTTATGGATCCAGACCCCACCGCACAGGTGGGCCCAGGGCCCCTGGCTATGTGACCTGGGACTTGCTGAACCCCACACCCCTGGGGCTCACAGATCCAGCACCCACCTCACTGGTGGACCCAAGGGCCCCTCCATCCCTGGGGCTCATGGATCTGACACCCACTGCTTCCAGACTGACATGGCTCATCTCTCCTTGGCATCCACCAGTGGGTGCCCCAGCCTAGTTTGATCCAACTTGCCCCCAGTTTCAGCTTGTGCTGGTTGGTGATGCAGCCTAGCCTTGCCCAGTCAACCCCCTGTCCAGGCTCGAATGTGAACTGGCTGGTGTTGTGGCCTGACTTGGTCCCTTCTGCACCCCATCCTGGTTCTTGGATCTGCCTGTTGATGTTATGAACTGGCCCAGCCTGACCCACCCCCTGACATGATCTACATGTATGCCGGCAGGTACTGTAACGTGGTCTGGTCTTGGCTGCCCCTTTCCTTGGTTCTTGCTCTTACCTGTATGGACTGCAACCTGACAAAGGAGTTTCCAAAGCTCCTCTATCTTGTCTCCTACCAGTGGCAGATGTCACGCACGCTGGTGGGTCCTTGGCCCAGGTTGACTTTGTCTACCTGTTGTCCTGGCAGGAATGGTGTCATTACCCAATTGGCTCATACCCTTTCCAGTTCTTACTGTTGGATGTTGAAGCCCAGCCACACCTAGTCTGTGCTCAAACACAGCTCTCACATGTTTCAGCAGGAGCTGAGACCTAGCACAGCCTGTTCTACACACATGCTGACTTTCATGTGTACCAGTGGGTCCTGGAGTCCAGCCCAGTCTGGCCCTCCCCAGATCCAGGTCGTACCCTTGCTGAAGGAGACTGCAGCCAGAACATTTGGCCTTTAAGCCTTCAGAAAATACATTTTTGAAAGAAAAAAATTTAGGTCTATTTTAGCTATGTTTCAGTCAATATCCCTGGGAATTCCATGGTTTGTTTTGTTTTTGAAAAGCAAAAAAAAAAAAAAAAAAAAGGAAAAAGAAAGAAGTTCTATAATTTTTCAGGATTTCTAAAATTTGCATATACACGTACAGCACGTACAGCAAACTCATTTTTATGTAAAACTCAGATAGTCCAAATTATTGTTCTTTTCACATATTCACTGGGCATTTGTATTTCTTTTCTGGAGAAGGTTCTCTCCCCATTTTCTAACTGGACCTTTTTCTTAGCTGTTAAGCTTTTGAATTCTTGATATATTCTGGATACTTATCTTTGTCAGATAAATAGCCTGAAAATATGTCTTCCACATCTATTGGATGTTTCTTCATTCTATTGATTGTTTTCTTTAGTGTGTAGAAGCTGTGAGTTCATAAATATGTATCATTATTGTTCATACAAAAGTAAAAAAATATACTGTCCTTTGGGGAGCTTTCATTTACTCTTATGAAAGAGGTGAATGAAAAATAGTTGATGTGCTATACACTTTTTTGTTTTAAACTTCCAAGGTTATGTCACAGAATGCGTGTGCATTCAGTCTAATCCTCTAAGCTCTTCTTTTTTCCTAATTTTTAATTTATTTGCAAGGTAGGTAACTCTGCTGCTTCGTTTTCCCAATGCCTGTAACAGCTGGGGCTGGGCCAGGCTGAAGCCAAGAACTCTGAACCCAATCTAGTTCTGCCAGGTGGGTGACAGGCACCCAAGTATTGGAGCCGTCGCCTGCTGCATCCCAGACTGCGCTAGAAGAAATCTAGAATTAAATGGGAAGCTAAGGACTTGAACCTAGGGACACTGGCATGCCAAGTGGTGTCTTAATTCCTACACCAGATTCCTCCCACCCTCTCTCAATTTTTATGGAAACAATACAAGGCAATTTTAGGATAATCATGAGTTAAAAAAATAAATTCAAAGTGTTTGGAATGGTGGTGGTTCCAGACAGGCCCTCAAAAGCTTGTTTAAGGACAGCATGTCTGCAGTAGACATAGGACAGTGTGCCCTACAGACACAGGCTCTTGTGTATTCCCACCCCAACCTGGTCGGTGTCATAAGCTGGCTTGGAAGCCAAGAGAAGCCTTTCTGCTCCCACCTAGAATTTCCTTAAATGTTAAAAAAATACATATTAAGGACATTGAGATAGCTTACTAGTTCATTACTTAAAAGCCTTTATTATGCTTCTTAAACTATTCACCTACAGATTGCATGTGGTTTGTTCTCCAAGGCTTTGTGCATTGGAAGCTTGTTTGCTCACGGTACTTCAGGAAATAGAGGGTTATAATTGGCTCAGCAAAGTTCTTCCATAATGAACATGTTGCTGGTTGTTGTTGTGTCAGAGGGTCTCATATCAAGGTTTTTCCAACCTGTGGCAGGAAGCATGTGCCAGCTACCTTTAGTCCCAGATGGAGGGAAGCTCCCTTTTCTTCATAAATACCATGGTGTCACCAGCCAGTTGAGAAACACCACAGGTGCTTCTAACCAAGAGGGGTCCTAGACAGCCATTGAACATGCAGCTCTCACTCCCAACTTTGAACTTGAAGGTTCCCTGCCCTGACTTCCTGGGGGAGTTGGACAATTGAGCGTTAGCTTGTTAGCTCTTTACTTTGTACTTCGCAATAAAAGCTCCCTTTCCTTCACCATTCTGATGTCAGTGATGGGCTTTCTGTGCATCAGATGAGCAAACCCAGTTTGGGGGGGCGATGTATAGCAATTTCTTCCACTTGGTTTGGAGACTGTTCTGTAAGAAATTTACACTCTCCAGTTCTCTGTCTGGAGTGAGGATGGATCGCCAAACATTATACTAATGGAAGACAAATCTGGTCTATCTGTGAAGTAGTTTATCAAGCTTTTTATGTGTTCATTTTCCCCACATTTTCTTTGTAGCTAAAGGAAACTCAAAGTACATCTCCTTCCTATGTATAGGGTAACTGAAGCTATCAGCATTCCTCTTCGGTTACTTAAAGTCACTGTAAATGTGTGCTCTTTTTCTCTCCTAGGGCATAAGGCGGAGGTAAGGACTATGGGTTCAGTCTTCTGGTCAAGACACCTGGTGGGAATGCTTAAGTTTCCAAGGTTTCCTGGACAGTCACTGCTGCATAGCCATTCCTGTGGTTTTGCTGGTCTGTGAAACTGTTTCCATCCCCATAGAGTTCCAGATCTGCATCTGTAAAAGGACGTTGTCCAGGTGCAGCCTGCTAGGACACGCTGCCTCAATTATCTACAAGCCCTCGTGTGTAGGTTCCCCGAGGGGCCTGGACACCAGAGGAATGGATCCAATGATCGTATAGTTTTTAGAGTAACATTTATATTATTAAATAATATGGTTTAGTGCTTCCCCAAATAGCCAGAAGTGAGCTAATAATATCCCCACTGTTACAGAAGTGGCAGCCCGCACTATGCCCTGTGGTGGGCTGTCCCAAAATGAACTAGCCTGTCTTTGATAAGTCACTGTTAACCATTCTCAGCCACATTATGTTGTGTGATAATATGTGGATCCTTCGGAAAGCACACCACAGGGAATTGCATTTCTTCTAATTTTGAATCAATATGCTGAGTTCTCAACCTTGCCTCTTGTTTGCAAAGAAGTCAAAGAGCTTTCCTAGCACCTCAGCATGGTGCTGCACACAGGCTCCGGCCTCACGTGTGAAAAAAGCAAACATCCCATCTAGTAGGCAAGAATGATTATTAATGTTATTTCAAAGACGGTCCCTCTGTAGTGGAGCAGCTCTGGCAGAATATATTGTGATAATTACTGTCAGGTAATCATGCATAATAACCCTTTTCTTACAACCTCAATTTTGTTTCTTCATTTAGGATTGACACCAAGTGACTCTGTCTTAAGTTCCATATTTCCCTTTTGTTATATTTTTCCTGAGATCACCATTGATCTGTCATCTTTCAGCAAGGCTCTGTTTGTTCCACATCACCAGGGTGAACTTGGTCCTCGTTATTTGGTCCTCCCAGGTCCCATGAGAGGGGAATGATTGACAACCAAGAGTAGGTGTCACAATGCTGCTAGCCACATTTGAGCAACAAAGAGGTCTCAGAAGGAGCTGTCCTTAGGCTAGGTTTACCTGGAATCCATTGTTAAAAATAACTATGCCACATCTGTGATGCCAGCCGTCATTTAAAAGTGCCAGGCCAGCATGATCTTAGCAGGAGTTGTGTATCTGCAGAATTCTTTTTTTAAAAAGAATGATTGTATTTATTTGAAGGACAGAGTTACAGAGAGGGACAGACGTAGAGAGATGTCCTCCATTTTTCTGGTCCACTCCACAAATGGCTGCAGTGGCTGGGTCTGGGCCAGGCCAAAGCCAGGAGCGCAGAGATTTTATCCAGGTCTCCCATGTGGGTGCAGGGATCCACTTGAGCCGTCTTCTGCTGTTTTCGCAGATACATTAGCAAGGAGCTATACTGGAAGCAAAGCAGCAGGAACATGAACTGACACCCATATGGAATGCCGGTATGGTAGGAGATGGATTAATTTGCAGTGCCAACCAGCCATGCCTCCATGTAGAATCCTGACAGGCCCCCCCCCCCCCAAAAAAAAAATCAAAATGAAAACTGCTTCTGGGGTCACTCACCCCAAACCACATTGTGAAAACAGTTTGGCAAGTTTCAGAAGAGATGCCTAAGCGTAGAGAATCTCCTTCTAAATACAAAAGTCCAAGTTAGTACAATAGATATTATCTCGCATCATCACACACGGATTGCTATCCCTGGTTTTTAAGCTGAATTTAAGCCTATTTTTGCCTGACCGGCAAGCACCTTAGGCCATCCATGTCTGGTCAGTAGTCAGCTACTAGAAATGAAAAGGATTCAAGCGACTGCACAACAGCTCAAAGGTGACTGTGAGTCAGGGCTGTGTGAAAAAAACAAGATACCCACCATAGTCCCTGCATTGTCACCAATGCTAGCTTTGGGGGTTACATAGCAAGTTCTCCACCTGAGTCACCAATTATTGTCTAATAACACCCTATACTGGTTAGAAGCAATGTTGAAGAACTCCCAAATTGGGTCTGCTTACCTGACATACAGAAAGCCAATCACTGACATCAGGGTGGTGGAAGAAAGTAGATATTTGTTGCAGATTGCCGAGCAAGAAGCTGGGCATCTGTTGCTTCATTTCTGGGCCCCCCAAGGAGTTAAGGAAAGGTGCTTACAGGCTGAAATGAGAGTTGAGAGTTGTGTGATCAGCTCATGTTTGAATTGCTGATTGGTTGGTCAGTGGCATTTGTAACTTCCCTTTGATTGGTCAATGGTGCTGTGCTCTTTAGGCAATTTATGTTGACTAGGTGGGCTCCATTGGTCTGGGCGTTATATAATGTGGCAGTAACATTCTGGCCCGACCTGGAATTCCTGCAAACAGATCAGTCCCAGACAACACTGCCTATCAAGGTTCTTATCCGTTGGAGAAGCGAATGACTCCTTGATGTGATTAGAACCCTGTAAGACCAGCGGCATTACACCCTTAAATCAATGGATTCCTTTTGGTAGAGGACAGGCAAGGATGCCTTGGGCTAAGGGAGACAGTTAAGAGGCTGGGTCCCATTTTTCATCATGAAGGTTTGGGTTTAGTTTTAGGGAGTTCCATCACAGGTACTATTCAGAGAGAGAGGAGAGGAAGGGAGTTGTTCCTTGCTACCCCCTGCCTGACATGGCTGCGTTGGAATGGCTATGTGTGAGTTCCTTTCTCCCACTTGTCCTCACCAATTCTTTGTTCTCTGTATTTTTCTCTTCGTCTCCCTTTCTGAGGTCTCTCTACACTTGGTCTCTAACTCTTGTTTAAATCTCCCACTACTGTGTCTGCTGCTCTGTACCTGTTCTTCCTTGAGTGTAATCGGAACACCTACTGGAGCCCTGTGCAAAGGTGGTTGGTCCCTCTTTGGAATTTTCTAGCCTACTTCTCCCAGCCCTCTCTGCGCAATCTTACTTCGGTCCAAATAGGTGAATTTTCAGACCTATACCTACAGATGCTTCTTTTGGCTCACAGAATTGAGGGCCTCAAGCTTTTAATGACTACCGATGTTATCTCTTCTTCATTTTGCTCCTGGCCAGCTTCACAAGTTTGGAGTGTTACTTCCTGTCCCGAATTGAGGGTGCACCAGTTTCAGCTTAGTTGACTCCGGAGCAGGTTTCTCCACTTGTTCCCATGGCTCCAGCCTAATTCACCAAGTCTAGCATTGATTTTTGTTGTTGTTGTCTACAATGTGTAATTTCATATGAAGAAAACATACTTGTGAGTGTGACTTTGACCTTTTACATTTCAAACCATAATTCCTAGGTTACTGCACTAAGCAACATTTTCCTGCAGGTGCTTCGGGCAAACGGGCCAAGGAAGCGCTGGAGTCTGCATTTCAGCCTATGGTTTATTTTCTGTCTATCCTACTCCCGGGATTTTTCGTTTCCCTTCTTTGTTTCCTCAGAATTTTCTAGAAACCAAGTCAAGCACACAATTTTGAGATTCCCTGTGTGCTCTGTGGAGACAGTTGGGAAGGGAAAGATGGAGAGTAGTGAGGCCCCGAAGCACCTGCAAGGAAAATGGTATTCCATCCTGGAGCATGCCACTTGCCCCCGCCTGTCCAGCTGCGGTGTGTGGGTAAGCTCAGTTTGTATGGTGATTGAGATCGATACTGATCTTGCTGATGAGAGCACTCCATTGGGTTAGGCTGTTCCCATGGCTTCCCTCCTCCAGTATAATCACACACTAGTTCCCGTGAATTACACGACTAAAAGTCATCACTTCTCTCCTTCTCCTCCTCCACCTTCTTTTTAAAAGATTTATTGATTTTTTTTTATTTGAGAGGTGGATTTTAGAGACAGAAGGAGAAACACAGAGAGAAGTCTTCCATTTGCTGGTTCACTTATCAAATGGCTGTAACAGCTGGAGCCAATCTAATCTGAAGCCAGGATCCAGGAGTTTCTTCTGGGTCTCCCATGCAGGCACAGGGTCCCAGCTGCTTTCCCAGGCCACAAGCAGATATCTGGTTCAGAACTGGAACAACCGGGACATGAACCAGTGCCCATATGAGATGCTGTGCCAAAGGGTGGAGGATTAGCTTTTTGAGTCATTGCCAGCACCCACTTTTTTTTTAGACTTATTTATTTATTTGGAAATCAGAGCTAGACAATATAAAGCTAGAAAGAGGCAGAGATGAGAAAGATGAGAGAGAAATCTTCCAGCTGTTGGTTCATTCCCCAAATGGCTATTTTAGCCAGGAATGGGTTAGGCTGAAACCAGGAGCCAGGAGACAGGAATCTCATCTGGGTCTCCCTCATGGGTGGTAGGGTTCCAGCAACTTGGGCTACCATCCACTGATTTACCCAAATCATGATCTGGGAGTTGTATTGGAAAGCAGAGCAGCCAGGACATTGATTGGTACCCATAGGGGATGCTGGCATCACAGGTGGTGCTAACCTACCATGCAACATGCCTGCCCCAGTATCCTTAATTCTTGCAAACAAGTCAGCCATCATAATTTGGGTTCCTTGGAAAGGCAGAAACTATAGAGAAAGATTTTTTTTAAAAAGATATATGTTACTTTTATTGGAAAGGCAGATATACAGAGAAGAGGAGAGACGGAGAGGAAGATCTTCCATCTGATGATTCACTCCCCAAGTGGCCACAGTGGCCAGAGCTGGGCTGATCCAAAGCCAGGGTCTCGAAGCCTCTTCCAGGTCTTCCACCGGGTACAAGGTCCCAAGGCTTTGGGCCATCTTCAACTGCTTTCCCAAGCCACAAGCAGGGAGCTGGATGGGAAGTGGGTCCTGCTGGGATTAGAACTGGTGCCCATATGGGATCCTGAGCTATGCAAGCAAGGACTTGAGACGCTAGGCCACCGCGCCTAGCCTGAGAAAGATTTTTAACAAAGGCCCATTTGCCAGAAGCAGCGCACAGGAGTATTAGGAATTCATTAGAATGAACGAAGAAGCATAAGAGTGGGCATTACTTTGCTTGTCATGGCGGGCAGCAGAACACATGCAGGGTCCAGTTGGACTCCTTGGAGTCTCGGAGAAGCAAGCAAAATGCCTCCTTGAGCTGCCCACTGCAGGGCAGGTGCTTGAGCACTGGGGAAAGGAAGTGTCGTTGGGACTGTCTAGGACCGAGTCTGCCACAGTTGCTAATGAACAGACAAGACTGGGAGATGAGCAGCATCTGTATGACCGTTGGTCTCGCTAAGCCGGGAAGGTTCAAGTTCAGCCTGTGGATGGGCGGGAATGCTTCATCTGAGGGTCCTGGTGGTGTCTACTCTCCGTCGTGCTTGGGGAAGAAAGATAGGACCTGAAGTTTGGCGAAGAAAACTTACCATTTTTTTTTCCCACTGTCTGTTCCAGAGGGATAGGAGCGCAGGTCTGTGCTGGAAATAGCTTTAGAGAGTCTCATCAGTGATGGTGGGTGAGTTACCTGAGGGCTGAGCAGTGACTGTGAAGCTGGCTTGAGGGTGAGGGTTGGTGAGCCGTACCAGTGGTGGCAGTAACGAAAGAGCAATTTATTAGCACTGAGTTCTGTAAATGTTGGTATTTCATTGTATCTGAGACCAGTATCACTGGCAGTCTTGTCCAGAAGGCAGTGAGGGAGGGCACCGATTCTAAGCTTGGAGAAGGAAGGTCCAGGATGGTCTAGTGAGGTGGGAAGTTCCAGAATCCCGGGGTTGGAGGACAGAGCAGTAAAGGGAAAGATAAATGCTGGGACCAATTTATAAAACATGAACGGTCCGAAGAGTGTCTGAAGTTATTTGGGCTGGACAAACCTACAAAGGTTTAATTCCCTTTTATAATGGGTATTTGGGAGCTGAAAGTCACTATGGTTAGGACATGAAAAGAAATACGATCTTATTTTGTAACTTAGCAAAGTGGGACATTTCAGTCATAAATACAATGGAAGTCAGAGAAGTAATTCACAGCCTATACTGCCATACATTAGCCCTGACTTTTCTCCTCAGATAATAGAAATTATACTCAGCAAAAGAGATAGAAAAGCTCTTTGCAAGAAAAGTCAAATGATGTTATTCATCATTGTTAATGATAAATGGTAACCACAGCAATAACGACAGCAGACTTACCATGATAGTCACAAACACTTCAAAGTCATTTGTTCTTGATATTTTTCTGGGCGTCCACTTCTCTTATTTTAATCTCTGTTTTGCTTTTAAAATTATCTAGCTCATTTTAGTGTCAACCTTTGTCGCTGCATTCATCAGCTTGGAAAACCAGGAGCCTTGGACAAAAGTGCCATTCGATATGTTTGATATATTCAGCTCTACATCAGTAATCTATTTGCAAAATTGTCCAATTTGAAAGTGACACATTTGATTCACTTGACTTTCCTTTTTCTAGCACAGTAAAATTTGCAGGGATTTAAGAGGTGCTGGGCCCCAGGCATCAAGGAGAAGGGACATGAGGGGATGTGCAAAGCCCTCAGGAGAAAATGGCTGTGTGTCGTTAGCAGTTGAGCTGCTGGATGAGCCCTGTGAAGTTGAACTTGCCCAAACAGGAGGCGATGGCATCTAGAGGTGAATAGATTCTTTTCAAGTTTTGATGTTAACTCGTTGACTTTTCAACATTTTAACATAATTTATTCCAATTATTGAGTAGTGCCTTGTCTTTGTAGAAAATTAGAAGTAGAGCTCACTTAAAAATATAGAAAAATAAACAAAAAATGAAAAGTAATTACCCATAATTTTGTCACTGCAGAAGACTATTATTTATTATTTGGTGTAATTCCTCCTATTCATTTTGAAGTGTGCATATAAATTATGATTTTTTATAGAAAGGAAGTAATTTGCACATATAATATAAATTCTTATGTTAAGATGCTTGCTTGCAGATTGAGTCCTCATTGTAAATTCATGGCCCAATATTTGGGGGACGTCCATTGAATTATTCCAGCTTGGTAGGGCATTGCCAAACTTAGAGGGAGATCCAGCCCCAGCTTTAAAGCTTTTATCATGATCTAAAGTCCAGAGTCACAGCAGATAAATGTTCAATTTAAAATTTTCTGTTACTGATTCGAAAGTGACATAGAGAAACACAGACACAAAGATCTCCCATCTGCTGGTTTGCTCTTGGAACGCCTGCAGCAGCTGGAGATTGGCCAGGTTGAAGTCAGGATCTGAGACGTCACTCCTGCTGGGGTGGCAGGGACCTAAGTGTGGGAGGATTCACCTGCTGCTTGGCAGGGTGGCATTAGCAGGAAGCTAGAATCAGGAGAGCACCTGAATGGGAACATCTCAAACAGTGCCGTAGGTACGATGCCAAATGCTTGTGTTCAGTTTAGATCAAGGAGTACTTATTCAGAAAATATGATGTGCCAAGTGCTGTGAATGGAAAAGGAATAGGTCCCTGGGTCCTGCATTCAAGGCCTCTACAGTCTTACAGAAGACAAGGGATGTGGGTTACATACAACATTGATCCAAACCCTTGCCATAAGCAATTAGGACCTCCAGAATTCAGAGGAGGTAAGAGTCGTCATTGGCTGAGACCATTAGGGACAAGCTGAGATGAGATTTTCAAGCTGCATCTTTTTAGGGTTGAAGGGATTTGGGGGAACTGACCCCACAGAGCCGTGTCCTAAGCCACCGCTGGCATCCCATATCCCAGGCTTGTCCGAGTCTTGGTTTCTCCACTGCTGATCTAGCTTCCTGCTATGGTGCCTGGGGAAGCAGCAGTGATAACTCAAATGCTCCCTGAGTGAAAGAGTAGGGTGAAGTTCCTGGCTCCTGGCTTAGGTTTAGCTTAGACTTGGCTTCATGCTTCTCTGAGAGTATAATGGGAGCTGCAGGCTGTGAGGATGGAGAGACAGTAGCGAAGGTTATGGATGGAGGGTTCCTGGTGAAGAGATCAGGGTTCAGCCAGGAATCCTGGCCCAGCTTGAGTCCATTCCTGAGTTACGAAGGATTAGGTTTATTCCCTGAACCTGGAAGCCAGCTGTTTTAATGAGTGAAGCTTTCTTTGTAACACAGTCCTATTTCTGGAAAGGAATAAGAGTTATTTTCTTCTAGAATATTCCACAGATTAAATGAAGCCCACAGAAATAACAGCGATCCTTGTAATCGGGTTGCATAGTATTCAACTTGCAATATTTTTACACTCAAATTTTTTTGCCCCTAATATGATTGTTTTTATTTTCCTAACAATTTTTCTTTTAAAACTAACAAAAATGTGTGGTGTCCATGATGTTTTGAAGTGCAGACACACAGCTGTCTGACCGGTAGAGCTGATTGATCAGGACATTTTCTCATATACGTAAGTTTTGTGTTGAGAAAGGCTTCAGGTTTTATTTTGTAATTTCAGCCTTACCATGTTTCAAGGTTCTGCTCTAGTGAGAGTGTAGAGCATTTGATTATGTTGCCAATTCAGGAAAGAAAGAAATTAACATTTATTAGACACTAAATGAACTTTCTGGAAGTTTAAAAGTTCGACCTGTATTTTTGTTCAGAATACAGACCAATGTGGAGGTGGGCCGCGGGACTGTGAATATTTTCTTGAGGCAATCTTTGTGCCTGTTCTCTTTGCATACAACCTGTCACACTGACAATTAGTCAAAAACCCGGCTGACACCTACCTGCCTAAGCTTCAGGTGGGCTTCCCTGGCCTCCTGGTTCAGGGGCCCGTCCTGGGTGTGTTCAGAGTATTCAGTTATTTGGTTAATGTCACCTTTGTTACGTGTATGGCTGCTCAACAGCGAGTGTGCGGCTGTGGAGTATAAACTATTTATACACTTGTGCTCTATACACTTACTATAGAAGAGCTTTCAGCTAAAGGAAGGAGTGTTCCCTCCTCAGAGCCCCAGCTGCCTCTCAGGTTTTAGTAAAGTTTAACTTCTGTAACACAAATGTATGTAAGACCAAAATGTTACAAGCATGCCTCTCCTTAAAAAAAAAAAAAAAAAAAAAACAAAGCAGAAGTCAGCCTGGGGCCCAGCATGATGGCCTAGTGGCTAAATCCTCACCTTGCATGTGCCAGGATCCCATATGGGTGCCAGTTTGTGTTCAGGCTGCTCGTCTTCCCATCCGATTCTCTGCTCGTGGCCTGGGCAAGCAGTAGAGGATGGCCCAAAGCCTTGGGACCCTGCACCCATGTGGGAGATTCAGAAAAAAGCCTGGTCCAGGCCTGACCATTGCAGCCATTTGGGGAGTGAATCAGCAGATGGAAGATCTTTATCTCTGTGTTTCCTCTCTGTAAATCTGCCTTCCCAATAAAAATGAATAAATCTTAAAAAAAAAAGAAGAAGCCAGCTTGTAGCCCAGCAGCAGCAGCAGGAAGGGTTCCAAATGATCAGACGCGAAGCAGACCCTGCCCATGTAGCACAAAGCCCAAGGAGTGTCTCTGACAGTGCACTCTGCAGAGCTTCCCTAGAAGCCTGGTGGCCAGGCCCCGCTGGGGATTGAGTTTCTCTTGCTAAACTCATTCCAGGATGTTCAAGTACCACCTGCTGCAGCAACTTCACATGGGGGCTGGAGTGGCACTGCTTCTGTGTCTTCCTTCTCCATGGCTGGGAGTTCAGTGAAGAGCCATGCCCTGCTCTGTCGCATCCTGTGTGCCAGTAGACAATGCTTAGCACCCAGTAGACAGTGCTTAGCACCCAGTAAACAGTGATGTTGCATGAAAGAATGAAGGAGTCATTGGTGACAACCTGGAGGCTGGTTGCTCCTTCAAACCTGGGCCCAAATGGTTAGAAGCTGAGAGCCAGCCTTTTGTGTTTCTTCCTCTTTTTAAAAATTTATGTATTTTTATTGGAAAGGCAGATTTACAAAAAGTAAGAAAAATAGAGAAGGTCTTCCATCCGCTGGTTCACTCCCCAAATGGTTGCAACCGGCCCGAGCTGAACTGATCCGAAGCCAGGAGCCAGGAGCTTCTTTCAGGTCTCCCACGCGGGTGCAGGGTCCCAAGGCTTTGGGCCGTTCTCCACTGCTTTCCCAGGCCCATAAACAGAGAGTTTCTTTGGAAGTAGAGCAGCTGGGAGACAAACTGCACCCATGTGGGATGCCAGCATCAAGAGTGAAGGATTAGCCTGTTGAGCCACTGTGCTAACCCCTAGACTTTTCTATTTATTTTATTTTATTTTTTCTTTCTGACCATTGCAGCTGTTTGAGGAGTGAACTAGTGGTGGAAGATGTCTCTCTCTGTGTTCTAGCCTCTTTATTTTTTTTAACTCTTCCTTTCAAATATAAATATATTTAAAAAAAAAAGATACAGAAAGCCTAGCAAACATGAGGGTTACTACCCCAAACCTCCCAAAGCAAAATCTGAAAGAAATAACAAAATATGAGTAGAAAGTGTTTAAAGGCCTAAGAAACATGAGTAGAACAATAGTGAAGGATTAGGATATCATAAAGAAAAGGAAAATGTGAGAAAGACTTGAATAGTCCAGGTGAGATGTAGTCATTGAAAATAAAATCTTATTAGGTTACTTCAGAATGTTCCAGAAGGTTGGGGCTGGCTTTGTGGTATAATAGGGTAAGCTGTTGTGTGCAGTGCCAGCATCCCATATGAACACCAGTTTGAGTTCCAATTGCTGCATTTCCATTATAGTTCCCTGCTAATGGCCTGGGGAAAGCAATGGAAGTTGCCCATGTGCTTAGGCACCTATACACGTATGGGAGACCCAGATGAAACTCTTGGTTCCTGGCTTCAGCCTGGCCGAGCCCTGACCATTGCAGCTCTTTGAGGAGCGAACCAGCAGATGGAAGGTCTCTCCCCCAGCCTCTCAACTTCCCTTCCTAACTCTGTTGTTCAAATGAATAAAAAATAAATATTTAAAAACAAACACACATACATACAAAATCCCGAGGCTCTTTAAACATGGGTTCGAGGCTTCCCTTTGCACATTGCCAGCAGGTGAGAAGGGCTGAGGGCTTCACAGTCAGAACTCGTGTTTTCCTCTGCCTTTTTGCTCTTTCTGCAGCCTGGTGATGCTGTCTTCGCAGAGAGCTGGTGGGCGTTGTCCCATTTCTCCCTCTGTGCCTTATTTCACAATAAAGAAGGTGCAGGCTTGCCTGTGTGTCCAAAACCACCTACCCCTTCTATCAATGTTCCTGCCCAGTTTAGGACTTGGGTCTAGTTTCTGATGCTAAAGCTTTGTGTTGGAGCAGCCTGCCTCAATTTTCTTTTCTTTTCTTTTTTTAAATTTCTTTTTATTGGAAAGTCAGATATACAAAGAGGAGGAGAGGAGGAGAGACAGAGAGGAAGATCTTCAGTCCTTTGATTCACATGGTTGAAGTGAATCACATGGTTGGACCACATGGTTGGAGCTGCACCGATCTGAGGTCAGGAGCCCGGAGCCTCCTCCAGGTCTCCCACACGGGTGCAGGGTCCCAAGGCTTTGGGCTGTCTTCGACTGCTTTCCCAGGCCACAAGCAGGGAGCTGGATGGGAAGTGGGTCCTGCTGGGATTAGAACTGATGCTCATATGGGATCCCAGGGCGCATACAAGGCAAGTATGCCGGGCTACCACTAGGCTACCATGCCAAGCCCCTGCCTTGCTTTTCTAAGCCATGGTTTCTTCTCTTATAAATAAAATGCTTCTTGCCTCTTATTATAATGTTCTTTGCTTAGAATGTTATCATGTATTCATCGATTTGCATTTTGTAAGGAACCTATCATGAACAGTACTCTGAGAGTGAACTGTTAACATTTGTGTTTGAGGTGAGTAGGACAAATAGGGTCTCACGTCTCCAGGGAAAGGAGTCAGACAGGAACAAAGAGAAAACAAAATATAATGGTGTCAGGTAGTGCTGAGTTCATAGAAGATTCAAGTTGAAGGGACACAAAGGAAAGTGGTTGGGTGATTTGCTCCTCCTGGGTCATCAGGCAGTGCCCCTTGGAGGGGATGGCATTTAGAAGTTGAAGGTCAGGGTGGGGGAAGCATTCATGCCACAGCCCTCAGGTAAGGAAGGACTCCACACGTCCAAGGAATGCCCACATGGTTGATGATGGGGTTCCAAAGGTTGCAGGTATTACAGCTGAAAGTCAAAGGAAGGTGTTTATCATGAGTTGCAAATGTTGTGAACATTGTCCTCCAGAGCATTTTAAACAGGGAGAGTGATGTGATGTAGAAGACTTGTTAAAGTCACTGCAGCTGTCGTGTGGAAAATGTCACTTGCTGAGAATGGAAGTGGACAGGACTTAGGAAGCTGGTAATAAACTCTGGGCAGTAGTGGCCTAGACTAAGGCGACAGGTGATTCCGGCCACTTGTGCAAATACTCTTGCTCCCATACCTGGTAACACAGTGGACTTTCAGTAAAGTCTAAAATGTCCATTTCTTCATTTTTCATCCACATCATCCTGATAGATGTTGGCTTGATAAGATGAAACCAGAGCAAATAATAGGTAGCGTTGGCATAGCTTTAAAATTATTGCTCAGGGAGGAAGGTGGCATTGTGGCACAGTGGGCCAAGCTGCCATCTGCTTACAGTTCTACTCTAAACTGCTCCATTTCCCACTGAGCTTTCTGCTAATACACCTGGGAAATCAGCGAAAGATAGTCCAAGTGGTTCAGTCGCTGCTACCCAGATCTTGGAAGGAGTTTCAGGTTACTGGCTTTGGCTTAATCCAGCCTGGGAACACTGTGGCCACTTGGACAGTGGACCTGTGGATGAAAGTTTCTCTCTCTCGCTCTATCTATATCTATATCTATATCTATCTGTATATGTGTGTATATATATATATAACTTTCAAACAAATAAAACAAATCTTTATAAAAGAAAAATGTATTCCTGAGTTTATAGCAAATTCCAGTGAACTGATTATTATTGATATGTGAACGTTGCGTAACTGTGACTTTTCAGGAACTGCAGTCTTTTCAACACTTCTCGACTTGCATATCAAGAGAAAAATTTGTCACTTAACTTCTTTCCTGACACACTATTTAGTCATTTTGTAATGCAAGAATCATGATTGCCCTTAAATGACAGATGTGAACACATGAATCCTAAGCCATGTGAAAGATGTAATATATTGTATCATTATGGAATTTAGCATAAGCAAGTTGTTGGAAAAAGGGGGTTAATCTCCAGGAAGAAGTCAGAATGAAAAAGAATGGCACAGAGAAAGTCATGTATTTATGGACACCTGTCATACAGTTTGAGGTCAGTGAATCAAATAAAGAAGCAAGAATGTTCTGAGAGCACTTTGCAGTTAGTAAGAACACTAAGTCAGAGAAATGCAAAAACTGGGGACAGGCATAAAGATACAGTGCTATGGAGTTGTTAAAGTCATCCCCTCCAAAACTTTGAAAATAAAAAGGGAGATGGAGCTATTCTTTTTCTTCCCTGCTCCGTTTCGGAAGTGAGTCTAGAGCTGCACTCGACAAATGCACATCCTTTGGAGTCTGCCCATAACAGCCACACTTGTATTTACAAGCTAAATTATTCTGAGACACAGAAGTCTTGGTGAAAGACAGCCATCACTGCACTCCTTGAAGGTCACGCTGATCTCTTCAAATGTTAGAATCCACTGGGGTAAGGTTGGCTTTTCAGTGAAGTGACCCCATCACTTTAGAGTAATCCCTGTAATGAGTAAAAGTACAGCAACACATTCTGAGAAAACACTAGGCTCTAAATGATAATACCCTCCTAACCCAGGGAGAGTGTGTGTTCAAGATGTGGACACCAGTATTCTCCAGGGGCTGTCCACGTTAAGGCACTTGGCAGGTTTGCTGAGTACCCACAGCCGGATTAGGATTCTGCCAGTGAATTTCGTACCTTCAAAATTCCTCGCTTTTCTCTCTCCTTTCTTCTTTTTTTAAAAATGTGGATGATACGAACAAAAGTGCTTATCTTGAAGAGATGTAATAGAGTTGGATCATTAGAGATCCATCTTTTAAATCAACAAGGCAAAAATTATGTATCCTACAAATAAAACAGAGCATTCGGCAAGTATGTTCTGTGGGTTGCTAGCTTTTCAACGTACTGTCTGAGACAAATGTTGGATGCCCTGACTGCTCTTTTCCTGTTCAGCTCTTCCAGAAGCCCAGATTCAGCCCCTTCTACCACCACGTCTTGGAGGTTATGGCCAGCCACAGTCCCATTAAAACAATATTAGAAAATCAGCAGTAGCAACTGGTGTGCAGAACTGCAAGCTGGTCCCTGGGGTGGAACTGATAATTGCCACCCCCTTCTTTTTCTCCTCCTCTTTGCTTCCTCTTTCTTCTCTCCCCATGGCCTTAGCCTCTTGACTCTGATTGTCAAGCCCTTGCAGGCCGCCATTGCTACAATTTCCCATTTGCTATGAAATCAGCAGTAAGAGCACCGAGAGACAACTCCAGGCACGTGCCTCCCTGCCTCAGGCAGGTGGCAGAAAGCCTAAGGTCTAATCAAGGGAAGTTTTTTCCTATCAGTATAGTAAATTCTTTCTTTGGTTGCTTGTTTGTGCGGGATAAAGAATTCAGAGTGTCCAAGTGTCGGGTGTGGCTTCGGGCTCAGCAGGGTCCTTACTATACCACTTGGTGGAGATATAGTACCCTCTTGGAGTCTTCCCTGCACCTGTCCTCCATCCCACCCCCAGTCCTGTGCCTTCCCATTCCCAGGGCATCTAACCCAGCAGAATCTAAGTTGCAGGAGTGGAAGGCACCAATAGTGACTTACAGTGAAACGGGGAGAAGGAGCTATCTGTTTTAGCTGTTGGGGATGCAGCACCCACTGGTCAATGCACCTGAAGCAGCCACCCTTCCCCAACCCTGCCCATCCTGGGCTGCTCTGTGGCTTATTTACTTACATCCGTAACAGGCCCTTCCAGTTTCAGGAATTTGGGCAGGGTTGTTCCATAGCCATAAATGGTGGACAGCGAGGGTGAGCAAAAACACAGATTTTATCGAGAGATTGATTTCATAGAGAATTTCAGAGAATTGAGAAGCAAGACTCCAGCTACCCAAGATGGGGTGCCGAGGGAGGCACCATCAAAGACTGAGTTTTCAGGGCTTACGGGGAGCACATGTTAATTGGCGGATCTTTCTATGTGATGTGCACACGTGACGAGCCTAGTTTATTTTCGTCACGAGCCTAGTTTGTTTTCCTCTGTGTCTCTCTGAAGGCAGCCATAGCTCCTGATCAGTTAACAAACGTTACCAAGCTGACTACTTGGGAACTGTGAAGTTGAGAACATGTTTGTTTGTGTTGTGTTCTGGCTGGTCTGATGCCAGAGCCTAGTTTCTTACAGTCACTTCTGGGCAGGGGACCCATTGTGTTCCCTAACTATTACACTTCGTACTTCTTTGGGGGCAATGTCTTGCCTAATCAGTAGTTTGCCAACGCCTGACTCCTTGTTCCTATAGGAGCCATTTCCTAATTGCCTTTGAACCCTTTAATTCTTTACATTCGTACTTCCCAGCGGATCTGTGGGCGTGCACCCTCCTCCCCATTGACACACCTCCTTGGATGCAAAAAGTGTCCTTTCCTCCAAGGTGATGTGGGGGTATGAGTAAGGAATCCTAAAGGTCTTCGTTGGTGATGGGAAAGTCAGCTACCCGTAGAGGAGGATTCACAAGGTTAAGGGCAAATCTCCATGATTGTTCCAGAGGGGAACTCTCTCAATATCTGGAGAGAGCTAATACCTAAAAAGTGTGGTGCTTCTAAATTTCTATCTTGGTGAGGGGGTCAATTGCAGGGACTTCCTGGCCTTCCCTACTGTAACAGCACCTTTTCCGCACATCTTTTGGCCTTGCCAGAACTTTGAACTCCGGCATTTCAATATGAGATGCAGGTGTTGCAAGTTGTGGCTTAACTCACTGTGCTACAATACAGCTTTTTTTTTTTTTTTTTTTTTTTTTAAGATTTATTTATTTGTATTGGGAAGACAGAGAAAGATCTTCCATTTGCTGCTTCACTCCCTGAGTAGCCGCAACAGCCGGAGCTGAATCAATCTGAAGCCAGGAGCCAGGAGCTTCTTCTGGGTCTCTCATGTGAAAGCAGGATCCCAAGGCCTGGGGCCATCTTCCTCTGCTTTCCCAGGGGATAAGCAGAGAGCTGGATCTGAAGTGGAGTATCTGGGATATAAACTGGCACCCATATGGGATGCTGGCATCAAGGGTGGAGGGTTAGCCTGGTGTACCACAATGCTGACCCCTGCCACAATCTTAGGAGCCCCTCTCTCTCTCCTGTGTCCCTGGCTCCAGGTGACATACCTGACATGCATCCTTGGAGACTTTCTGGCTTTTACCGGATCTTATAAATGGGTGTTGAGTTTCTCAAAACTGTCATTATCTTAAGGCTTCGCAGACAGGTAGTAAGAAATAGTCAACCCCACCATCCTTACCATTGTCCTTACCATCCGCACGTAAGGACTTCTGCATCACCACCTGCTTGACCTTCCATCTGAACCTTACCCTGCTGTGCAACAGGTAAGCATGCACATAGCTGGGAGGTCACGCTGCGCTGCAGCCTCTTTCCAAGCAACCAGCAGCACAGGGTCCTGCAGCTACAGCCTGTGATCAGTCCAGTCCAAGAGTTCTCCCAAGAGTCGTCTGAAGCAGCTTCCGGGACCAGTATATGTTGTGTTTCCTCAAGAGCAGATCCCGAGAAAGCCTGAGTTCAAAGTTTACAGTGGGAGGAGATCCCAGAAACACATGTGAGCAAACTCGTAGGGTGAGATAAAAAGGAAAGGCCACAGCAGGGTGCATTTACTGGGGGTTGGGGCATTTGACAACAAATGTGATTGAATTCCAGCTGGACTGGTGAGAAACATACAGAATTCCTCCCAGAGTCACCCGCCTGTGGGGCAGGAGGTTGGGACACTTGTTCACCTGCTCCTGTCTCTCCCGGACTGAGGTTTTCTCCTGGAGTCATGGGATTGTCCATGACAACACTGACTGGAATCAGAGATGTGTGACACTAAGATCATCTCCCAACAGGAATGTCAGGGTGCACTGTTGGAGTCACTGGTGGGGTCACTGGTTACCTCATTGAGCCATCGTTGAAGTCTTGACTTGCACCTATTGCTTGCCTGTGGTTTTCTTTGTTCAATGACACTGATTTAAATCACTATAATGGGCTTCTCTTTTTGTAATGTTGCATTTAATTCTAACTGATAAACATATGCATAATAAGCATAATTTAAAATCCTTTGGAGGTCGACATTATCTAAGAAATCGTGCTTTACAGGAAGAATTTGTGAAGGTGTTTTTTTTTTTTTTTTTGGTAGTTGGAAATTTTTCTTTCATATTTTATTCCTTCTGTTTCTTCATTCTAATTCTGCCATCACTTCTAAAAACATGAGAGAAAGATATCTGTTCTGTAAGCTCACTCTCTAAATAGCAGCCATGGCCAGGGAACTGGGTCAGGTGAAGCCAGGAGCCAGGAACTCTATCCAGGTCTCCCACACAGGTGGCAGGGGCCCAAGTATTTGGGTTAATCAGCTGTTACTTCCTAGGGTACGGATTAGCAGGGAGCAGGAATTGAAAACTGAAGCCACCATTTGAACCTAGGCACATGGGTGTCCCAAGTGGAGGCTTCACAGCTCTACTAAATACTTGCTTCTCATATTATTTTAAAATGTGATATGCTTGTAATTTATTCTTTGATACTTAATGTAACAGAAGGATGCATATCTCAGAAAAGGAGTTGAGTGAAGCGTGAGATTAGGGTTGGGCTACTGAGCTGGGTTAGGGGTTTGATCTGAGAAGCATCACTCTTCACAGGGGGGATAAAGGAGACAGGGAGCGGGGGAAAAGGGATCTGTAAAAGGTTTCCAACCTGGAAATGCTCTGTGGTGGCTTTTCCTATACACACTGGGCAGATAGAAGAATTTTATGTGGAGGGTAATTTTCTTTTAATTTGATAAACCTATCATGTTATGGTTGAAAGGAAATTCAGACATCAATTGCTTTAAAATGAAACTGAATACTGGGCTTGTAATTTGTTTAGATATGGTGTGAAGGAGGTGGTCTTGAATTATCTTCAATTTGCAATTTTTAAAATTTCTAAGATTATGCAAAATTACAGTCACAGTCTTTATTTTCATGCTCCACTCAGAGAGTCCCATTTCCTTTTGTTGCTAACTAGAGATAACATTTGTCTACCTGACTCTACAATAGCATATTTGTAGAGGAGCAGGTGAAGATATAATTTACTGCTGCTATAAACTGCAAGGTGCCAGGGAAGAGGTGGGTGAAGTTTTGGTTGAACTCAAACCGACCCTTACTATTAGTGGCCTCCCCCTAAAGAGCCAAGTGTGTTTGGGCCTCACATTTGGCATGACTCCCTATGTGATCACTCTGAATTTTATTATTATTTGGTTGCTTTCAGTTTAATTTACCAGTTTTTTTATTGATCCATAACTATTGAATGCCCATGCTGTATTAAGCTGTTTATTTTATGCAAAAAAGTTTATGTTACACAATGGGTTGCTATCCCTCACACACAAGCTGCAGTGATGGCAAGCATGTCCGTGACTTCATTTTTCTGAGGATGGCTGTTTTACATAAAGTCATCCCAGGACACTGGAGATCTGATGAGCATATATGACAAAGAATTTGTTTGTTGTTGCCTGGTGGAACTAATTAAACACATGGATGGACAAACAAGTCAAATCAGGCTGCTCTTTTAATTCATCCAAAAAGTCTCAAGGGAATAAATTCTGTCTCTACTGATATCTTAATTTCTCTAAACCACTCTGGCTTTTCTAAATCTTGTTAATCAAGAATCTGCAATAATATAGTCTTTTTTAAAATAATTTTTTTCCTACACTGGTAACTCAGAATTCTTTTTTTTTTTATCATGCAACAAAACCTTTGTTAGTATTTTGAACAGATTCAGCTATTATTGAAGCTGGTAACTTCTAAACTTAAATTGGGGGTGGGCAAATGCTATGGTCGAGTAATGCCATTACTAGGCAATGAGATGAATGAATAGCCACCCCTATGACGGAGGACCAGGTGCAGGGTGGACTCCTTCTGGATGTTGTAGTCAGACAGGGTGCGGCCATCTTCCAGCTGCTTGCCTGCAAAGATCAGCCTCTGCTGGTCGGGAGGGATGCCTTCCTTATCCTGGATCTTGGCCTTGACATTCTCGATGGTGTCGCTGGGCTCGACCTCCAGGGTGATGGTCTTGCCTGTCAGGGTCTTCACGAAGATCTGCATCTTGATCTCTCAGCGAATGCTGGAAAGTCCTGGAACAGCAGTTAGGGTGAAACAGCAGAAACACCTCCGACGGCGACTGGACAAAACTGCTCGCCTCCGAGAATTCTTTTTTTTTTTCTATTGGAGAAGCAATTCATACTTCCATATCTAAAATATTATAACGCTGTGAAATAGATCCATTCTACAAGTTATAAGAGTAACACATGTGGAGATACTATGGTATTTGAGGCTTAACTAGTACAAGTTAGGACGTCCTTCATGTTGTCTCACAGAGCCCTGGTCCAGGCAGGCACACACATGTTCTTTATCATCTGGGAGAGGGAGCTTGATGTAGAGAAAAGAAGAGATTGTGTAGGTCAGTCCTTCCAGACTCACTTTAGGGGATCAGGTGGCTGAATAGTATTCTGCACATCAGGCAGCTGCAGGTTGCTGCGGGGTCATGTTGAGTAGAAAATACAGCTCTGCTTATGCAGATGTTACTGTGGGATTTCTGTGGGCTGACCCACTTCGTACCAACTATTTAATCTCTCAGTGCCTTGTTTCTTCTGTAAACTGGGACAATGACAGGTACATTCCTAATGGAATGATCACAAACAATAAATGAATTAGCGTGTGTAAGGCAGTTAGAGTACCACCTGGCTCATTCAGCAAATATTAGCTACTATTACCTTAAACATCATTTTTTTCTCATTTGCAGGCACCTGGGTATGAGAACAAACTGAACTTTAATAAATACAACTCCATTAACTTGCACTCTAACACACTGAAGGAGTTCAGAGAGCAGCAAGTAATGAAGAAATTTAATGCCTAGCTTTTATAATGCCTCACTCATTTTGCTGTTTATTTTTCTGTGTATTGTCTGAGAGAAGGTGTTCACAGGTGAATTGTGTCCCTAAAAAGATAGATTGAAGTCACAGCCATGAGTACAATAGCATGTGATCTGACTTGGAATTGGGGTTCTTGCAAGGTGCTTACTGAGATCTTGCCGGAGAATGTGAGGTGGGACGTGGCGAACCCAACGTGACTGGTATCCCTGACGTAGAGGCAAATGTGGAGTGCAGAGGGAAGGTGGTATGTGTGTGCTCCAGAGGGGCAGGTCGTGTGATGATGGGTCCAGGAGTGCCATAGCTGCTGTCAGACCCCAGACACGGAGACAACCTGGAAAGTTCCTTCCTGCATGCTGGAGAGGGAGAACGACCCTTTTTCCCTTCATGCTGCCGGCATCTACTAGGTTTTCCCTTTGTATTTACGCTGCTTACAAGCCCTACTCCTAAAACAGCTACGTGGTGCCCATCACTGGCTAAAACCAGTCTGAACTTGCCAGTCATCCTCTTAGAGATCCAAAGTGACCAGGCCCAGATTTATGACTCCAAATACTTCCCTCCACCCCCGGAGATGCCCTGCAAAATCCTTCCAGAATGACCAAAAACCCCTATTTTCATTTGGTATCAGTGATCATACAATCAAATCTAAAATGTGATGGATGCCTAGCTGATAATAAGAGAGATAAAGATGATAAAAGTATCTCTAACTCATTAGCTAATTTTCTCAACTTCTGTTTACTGTCCCCTTCGTTTGAATAGGATGACAGGGTTTGTTCAAACCAGCAGTCTAATTATTGTGGTATTTTTTGGTGACTATTTCCAAAATACACTCTCATCAGACAGTTTGTGGAAAGCATTTGGCCTTTTTCTCCCTGTCCATACGAATGGTCCCTGGCCTCCTGGTTCCCCTGTGCTTTTCTATAACGTCTGTGAAACACACATGTAGCTTTACCATGCAGACCAGGCTTTTGCAGAGGTCGCAAGCAAGGGCAGGTCCCCGTGTGCCCAGGAGGATTCTGCTTTCTATATTTTTGAAAGGGAGCGGTTAGAGTAGCCTCAGTTCCTCCTGCTGCTTGATTAAATCTTGATTAAAATCAGTGCCGCTGTTGGAGAATGGGAAGCAATCCTGCTCCTCCTTTCCCTGCTGTAGGTAACATTGCTTGATTGCTTGAGACAGTTAAAGGTGCTTTGGTAGTAAAAAGGACAGCAAGATTAATGGGCAGTCATTTCCATAGTAACAGCAAAGCACTCTGGGAAGAGAGCCACTCGGGAGAGGGAGTTACACATGCCAGGATTTTGGCTCCCATGGCAACAGCCGAGTGTGGGGTGGGGATGAACGCACTGGGAAACTTAGCAAAGGTCCATTGAGTGAAGACAATGTATAATCAGGGTTGTCAATCTATTTTAAAATTTGAAGTTAAAATAAATCAAATTGGAGACCACAAGCTGATGCAAAACATTTAAAATATACTGTACATGCACTGAGAATTTCTGAAGCATAAGCACAAATAGTTTAAGAACTATCCAATTGTGACAACTTGTTAGTTAAAAAAATCCAATTACCCAGATTTTTGTCCCGGAGTAGTTGCAGAAAATTACACAATTAGAGCAATTTTTCTCAGCTGCTGTACTACAGAAAGCGAAAGTAATTATACAAAAATAGTGTAAAGTACTTTTCGCAACTGCAAGAGTTTTGCTGTCTTTAGAAGAAATTCTGTTTTTCTCTTAGATAACCATCTCAAGGAAAAGTTTGAAGGGAGCTGGCACTAAGGAGAGAAAGCAATAGCAAAGAGAAGAATCAAGAGCAAAGCAAAGGTGAGTGAAACAGTAAATGACTTGAGGGAAGCCAGAAAGAATTCAGAAAGACCAAAGAATCTTTCCAATTACGATGACTAAAAGAAGTTTGACATAAAATCGTATTCTCCTTGCTTTCATTAACATCGGCCTTAAAGTTTTTGAAAGTCTCCTCTGTCCTGCATGAAATTATAATGTATTCAAGGAGCTCAACATCCCGTTTGGAATGGGCGTTCTTGTCTAGCCAAGCCTGTTGGAGTCAGTCTGCACAGCCACCGAAACAGAAACTCTAACATTGTCTGTTGAGTGGGGTGTTGGTTAATTACTCATCAAGTCTGTTAAGGTAAATGTGTATATTTACTTCCATTCTTTACCAACAGTATTTACTATTGGAAGTTTTTACTGACACTTGCTGGGCAGGCATGATGAATTGGGAAAACAAACATGAGTTATTCAAGCAGGCATCTGCTAGGAGTTGTCTGTTTTCTGTGATCTGCTTCTTCGCAGCATCTTTACATCAGGGCCTAGCTGTTAAACATCACCTCAATATCTGTATCCTACACCCTGAGAAGATTTGTTTTAGGAACGTGAGTGGGTTTGCCTGTTAGGTGTTAGCACCCATGGTTAGTGAGCTGCGACCTTCCCCTCCCAAGATGTCCTAAGACACTGTGCTGTGTGCCAGACTGCCCATCAAGGGTTGGTTGACTCCAGGGTGGGTGCTAATGTTGAACTCGGGGAGTCAGTGGTTCTCCAGGATTTGGGCATTTGAGTCAGTTCGCCAAATGAGTCAGTTCCCCAAATGAGCCAGTCCGTTACCTGATTAAAGCTGTATACCTTTGGAGTTGTTGGGAACCACATTTTTGGACATACTCATGTGACTTTAAGAGGAAAATGAAGACACTAGAGAAGGTGGCAACTTGATCTCAATGATGTCCAGCCAGTAGTCTAGGTGTTTCGGAAGCCCAGGAGGATCTGCACATGTGGTGGCTTGATTGTATCCTCCTGTTGTTTTATTTTGTTTTGTTGGGCCAGGCTTGTGCAAGTTAGGTTTCTACTTGCAACTCAGAGTCAACGAATGTAACAGCTTCTTCCCAAAGCCTCTAAAAATTCATGATCAAATGAATGAAGTAGACAGTTAGATAATACGTTGTAGGAAACGAGGCAGGGACACAAACAATAATTGCAAGATTTTGCTTTCCTTGCAACCCATTGGTTTATTAAGAAAGGAAAATGGACTTAGAAGTAGCTGCAAATGGGGGCCAGGAGAAGTGGGGGAAAGTAGCTACAACCAGGAAATGATCAGGAGAAAGAATTCTGGTTTCTTGAGAAAATGTAATCAAAACCAGAAGGTGGCATTTTTTTTTTTTCTGATTAGCTGTACAAGGTGGCAATTATCTGAGCTAGAATCCTCAGACTCCTTGTTCTATTTTGCCCATTGTTGGGTGTGTTATTAGACCCTTACAGATCGGATGCAATGTTGACACATCAGGCAACTTGTCCAACATCCAGTCAGTAGGAGTTTATGGAAGAAAGAATGAGGCTGGTGGGCAGGGGGTGGAGGGAAGAGGAGAACTGGCTAATGCAGGGTAGTTTTCACTGGATTGAATGAACTGAGTTTGTAGGTAGAATGGGTTCATGGACAGTCCCATACAACGGCTGGAAATAGATCTTGCCCAAGACTGGTCCCTGAGAAATTCAGAACATAGAGAACAAGGAGAGACTCTTAATTTCCAAATAAGAGGAAAACGTCAGAGCATGTATGAATTATAACGAACTGGATTTTTTCTCCCTGAAATCTTGATAGCAATCCTATTGAGACAATGCCTTCAAAATTATTTTTATCTAGAATTTTGTATTAAGCTCAACTTTAAAATAGAAGTATACAATACATGTTTCTCAGATACATAGGATCTCAGAAGTATAATTCCCACACATACTTTCTAAACGAAATAATTGAGAACGCTGTGCCACTGGAACAGATGAGTAAACCAAGAAAGAGGAATTGATGGAGAAAGGGAATAAGAAGGCCAAAGGATCTGCAGAGGTTTGAGGTCCTATGATGTCAGCAGAGTACCACGTATGGAGAACCACCACCCCATGCTGAAGCAAGTTCAAAATTGTGCTAGCCAAGCTCTGTGTCCGTACCTTTGTTTCCTCCTAGTGGAAACACCCTTATAGCCAGGAGCTACTTTGGAGTCTCCCACATGGGTGCAGGACTCCAAGACTTCAGGCTGTCCTCTACTGCCTTCCTAGGCCACAAGTAGGGAGCCGGATGGGAAGTGGAGCAGCTGGGACATGAACCGGAGCCCATATGGGATCCCAGCACATGCAAGGTGAGTTAGCCACTTGACTATTGTGCTGGGCCCTGGAACTATATTTCTTACTAATTACTAGGTAAAAGTGACCCAATAAAGTACCTTAAAACAATCTTGGTTCATTATCTTAAGATTCCTCTGGGTCAGGAGTCGGGGCACACCCTCTGTGCTCCAGGTAGTGAACAAGGCACTTGTCAGAGCTGGTTTTTTTTTTTTTTTTTTTCCTAGAGCTGGGGGTCATTTGCAGTTGTTGGTAGCTCATGTAGGTATTGGAATATCATGGTTCCTTGTGCTTGGAGGACTTCTTCTGTCTGTTGGTTGTGGTCTGCAGATCCTGTCCAGGTGAGTTCTGGGATGAGCCGTGAGACTCTTTGGAAAGACCACCCAGCTCCCCTCGTGATAGTCTCTCAGGAAGTCTTTGTTTCCTTGGTCTTCACTGGGCCAACCCAAATATGCCTGTATGCGTGTCTGACCTGCGGTGAAAACACCTGCAGTGTCTTTTTGTAGTGGAAGCTAGCCAAAAAACTCCAAAGTCAGTAGATGTGGATGGAGACCCCTAATTTATTTTAGGCTTTTAAAGGAAGTCACCCAGAAGCTTAAAAGGAGGTACTTTTGTTTCAAAACTATTTTTAAATCTACTTGTTCTGCTTTCCCACAGTGTCTTACACTGGGTAAATGATAACCAAGAGACACGTCTCACAAAGAGAATGAGCTCAAGGCAGCAGGAGATCCAGTTTCCAGGAAGCGCTGTGCTTCACAGACAACTGGTCCTTGCTGTGTCCTCGCAAGGTGGGAGGGGTCAACAAGCTCGCTCTGGTCTTTTTTTGTAAGAGTACTCATCCCATTCAGGGGGTGGGGACTCTTCCCTCTTGACCTTATCATCCCCCAAGTGTATCCCCCCCACCAATGCTGTCACCTTCCTGGTCAATTTCAACATATAAATTGAGGGGTGAGTGGGGAAAGCATAGGCATTCAATTACAAGAGCTTCCAATAGGGTTTAACCTCTGATTAATTTATGTCTGATCACAAAACATGCACCATTGACAAGACTAGTAAGAAATCGTTCACCTTGATCACCTTAAGTAGGGGTGTGACTGTTATTAGCAGTGGACAAATCTGCTTGGTCTAATCAGTTGCCTATCAATGATTCTGAAAAATTTGAAGAGTAGGAAAGAGGAATAACTGTCGTTTGAGAAACAGGACAGACAGGTGGAGGACCAAAGTCTTCCTGTCACTGCGGACTGCTGTAGGAAGGGAAGATGTGACTGTGTGTCTGTTAAACGATACTGACAGGTGGGCTTCCCCACTTCGTCTCTGCAGAGCTGGGCTGAGCCAGGCCAGGAAGAAGGAATGGACATGCTGAGCCACATGTGCCCATTTTCCACAGTCACCATGGCACCGGGGCTGGTGAGAGGACCGAGCTCTGCACAGTTGGGAATGTGTTCAGGTGAAACCCTTAACTGTGGAGCCTGGAAGTGGGCAGTGGCCTCCCCTTTTGCTGCTTAGTCACTGGCTTAGGATGGTGTGACAGCACACCATCTTGCAGGCAGCTGCGTATCCGCACGCTGGCTTTTCCTATCTCATTTGCAATTTGCTAGACTCAGTTCCCTCTTCAGGGCCTGAGAGTTTCATTGTCATGCTCCCTTAATCATCATGAAGTGCTCAGTTGTCCTGAGCGTGGCTTTGATGCCGGCAGATATCATCTTCGCCTCCAAATATTTTCTCACTCTCTGACTCTGAGACAGGCCCCCCATTCAGAATGGAGCGCCACAGTGGAGGATCTAGTAGAGTGGATTAGCAAAAAATCTACAGGGGCCCTAAGTAACTGCACTCCACTTCAAAGACCATTTGCCCACTGAGCCCTCCTTTCACACGTGGCCTTGCATCTAAAGATTATGCTCCCCTAGAATATTCTGAAGTGGCGACTGAAGAATCTTGTGAAGTCAAGACACAAAGAGCCATTCTGTTCTCAGAAATGCCTACATTTATGCTACTGAGAGTCTCACACTTACACAGTGTATCTCCTGCTCTTTATCCTGCCGATTTCAATCTGGCGGGACTGCCACATGTCTTTGTACTCTGTCCCGCACATGTGCATATGGTGCTTGCTAAATATAAATGCTGTTTGGCAGGGTCCTTTTTTCTCTTCCTTTGTTTCTGAAAATGTAATGAAGAAAATGTATAATGGGTGCCCTCCGCAAAGTGGGAGAGACTTTCAAGAAGTGGAATTTATCTTGACAATGAGCCACGTATTTCCTGCATTATTTCCGTGTGTGCCAGAAGTGGCTGTGGTGACTGCCCACTGCTTTGTCTAGTCTTTGGTCTTCTCTTCAATTGAAGTTAGGCAAAACTTGCATGGGGCTTGAGCCCTTTGGCTGTTTCCTGACACTGGATTTTAGAATCTGCTGTTCCCATCCTCCCCTCTCCCCTACTCCATCCAGGTGTTAGGTTAGCTCAGTTGATAGCGCACTGAATAACCAAGTCACAGCTCCCGGTGTAAGTGTTGTGGCAGGTGCGACTCCCTCACCTGGGCTGCTTCTAGGTTCTTAACTCCAAGGGAGAAAAGTGTTCAAGGTGGAGACATAAATAATGGGAGTGGAAGAGCAAGATTCATTGAAAGAGACAGGACACACTCAAATGAGAATACAGACAAAACTCTTGATGAGGAAGGGCTATTGACCCCACCGAAGTTGGGCTTGGTTCTTTGGTAGGGTCGGGATTGGTGCCTGAGGTGGGGCCTAGTTGTATATTCAAAGGAGTTGGAGTTTGGGTGGGACTTGAATACCACTTGCTTCTTGAATAGTGGCATGGTCTCTCTCCAAAGGCCTGGAATAGGGAAGGGTGTCAAGCCTTCAAGTGTGCTGGTTGTTTCTAGCCAATGTGCACAGATGGGTGGGGTGGAGGCCCTGCTCATGGCTTTCACCAGGGCAAGGCTGCTGGAGGCTTTGTCTCAACACGTACTGTGTATCCACCATCCTTGCAGCCTTGGGTCAGTGGCTGTATAAGGGACATCCATCACTTCTGTTCTCTCTTTGTTGTCTGAAGTAAGCCCCATGCTATGCCTAGTTTTAGGGATGAACAGGGAAGTGTATCTCACCATGTGCTGGAAAAGCAGAGGATTTGTATTCTGGTGCTAGTGACTGCTGCATGTCCTACCCAGAAACATGACGCGTGGCAATTATACTTTTACGCTATCGGTCAGATACATGTCAGGTGCACCAATGTGTGCAGAGAGCAAGACACCTGGCATTCAAGCTGTGTCCTAAGGTGTTTCAGAGAGGTACACTGTCTTGAAATGGTGCTTAGATTTTTAAAGAAAGGACCATAGCTTAAAGACACTTTGAGGGAGCGTAGTAAGATGAAGGACAGAAAGGTATGCAACTGTAGGCTCCGTTTAGTTCCTGGAGTGGAGCCCAGGTCTCTCTCTCTCTCCCCCGCTCTTTGACCTTTTCTCCTGTTCCCCCCATCTCACCCCCACAAGTCTAGAATGGAACACATGTGAGGACCAGCCAGTTTGTGCCTGAGCCTTTCCAGAAGCTGTTTCTTACTCTCTCTGCCAGCCTTTCCAGCCTCCTGTAGGCTCTGCCCCTGCCGGGCAATCCTGTTCTGCCTCCTTTGCAGGGGTCTCAGCAAAGCTATGATTGCAAGGAGTGTGGTTTGTTTGAGCTTAAGGACTGAGGGAAGTCCCAGAGCCACTTAGCAGGTGAAGAATCATGACTGTGGCCGTGCCTGCTTCGAATGTCTACCATCTCTGGACTGATTGCATTGAGTGCAGGCAAAACCCAAGGCGGGATTTGGGATTCAGAGGGCAGTGGTGAGGGCTTCGCCCACTGACACTGATTATAGCTGGCAGGGGCCGCTGGAGGAGAGGCAGTAGGCCGTGGCTGCTCGTCACCTGCCCCAGACAGATGACTCCTGTGTGGATGGGAAGAGCTGAGGAGAAGAGCAGCGGACTCTCCGGAGGAGGCGAGGAGAGGGAACAAGACTGATTCTGCTGTCCACCCCTGCCTGGTACAACGTGGAGCTCAGCAATTTTTAGTAGGCTTCTGCTAATGAATGTGGAACCCGGGGACCAGCAGCTCCATTTCCTCGGCATTAACATTTTTTACTTTATTTTAATGAGGAAGATGAGATTCTCCTCAGCTTCCTATCAGGGCAGCCGGTTTGGGAGAGTATGACATTTAACAACAGTGCTTTGAAAAATATTACGCATTATCCAAATATGAGGAATTGTTGCTGTTATTATTCTGATGAAGCACGCATACAGCTTCACGCGCGCCTTAATATTGAGGGGATATGGAAGGGATTAGGAGCGACTCTGGAACGGCTGGGTGCTGACCCAGGATGGCCTGCGTAGAGAGGGCCAACTAAGCTGGCCATATTAAATCCATTTTTAGAAGCCAAATACCCAAACTCAGTCAATAAAGCACCCACGCAGACATAGATCATAAAACTTGATCATCTCACATCAGCTGCAACACTCCCATCAATTACAAACTAATGTCAGGCGATTAACTCTGATTTGAGGCTGTAACTTGATTATCTTCTGGTTAAAAGGAGGAAATGGCTGTGGGTAGGAACAGTGATTCCAAATTTCTTAATATGTGGATTAATTAATATGCAGCCAAGTGAAGGGGGGAGGGAGGACTGCAGTGATGTGGTAGATAATGTCGGAGAAAATGATGTGGGTGTGCTTCCGGTAGACCCCATGGGCTTTGACCAGACGCCGTTAAGCCTTACTCCTGTGGATGAACTGAGGGTATAGATCAGTGTGGACCAGCGAAAAGTTGAATTATGTATGGCCTGTGTGAAAGACATACACTTGTGTATTTTTTCAAGTGCAGTACAGAGAGATGCGAACGTCGGTGGCTCGGAGAAGCAAGGCCAGACGTAGTTCCAGCAGAGCCTACTTGAAGTCTCTTAGCTGTTATTTGCATGGAAGTGAAGGGTATCATTTAGAGTAGTCTCTAAAAACAGATGATTCTTTGGAACAGGTCTGCCGGCCTTTTGTTTTTAAAAACATCAATCTACTTACAAGCGCTCTCTCTCTCTCTCTCTCTCTCTCTCTCTCTCTCTCTTTTTGTCATGCAGAAGACAGTTTCTTCTGGATGGCAGAGACCCCTAGTTTTTGATGGGCTGGTGCAGAAGCCCAAGCATGTGTCCTCGCAGTCCTCCTTGACTCATTGTTCCGTGTGTACCGGCAGAGCCTACACAGCTTTTTTGAGAAATGCAAAACCATAAACTATTCTAGATAAGAAAGCCAGATTGAGTTAGTGCAGTAGCCTAGTGGCTGAAGTTCTCTCCTTGCATGCGCCGGGTCTCATATGGGCACCAGTTTGTGTTCTGGCTGCCCTATTTCCCTTCAAGTTCCCTGCTTGTGGCCTGGGAAAGCAGCAGAGGATGGCCCAAAACTTTGGAACTCTGTAGCCATGTGGGAGATCCAGAAGAAGCTCCTGGCTTCTGGCTTCAGGCTTCAGATCAGCTCAGCTTTGGCCATTGCAGCCACTTAGAGAGTGAATCAGTGGATGGAAGATCTTTCTCTCTGTGTCTCATTCCCTCTGTAAAGCTCCCTTTCCAATAAAAATAAATAAATCTTTAATTAAGACAAATATTGAACTTCTAAACTTCTAAAAAAAAAAAAGAAAGCCAGATTGATTTGCTACTTTAAAAAAAAATACCTTCAAGTTTACCTCAATTTTTATATTGTTTCTTTATCCGCTCGTCAGCAGAGGAGGCGAGGTCTCCGCTGGCACCTCTCAACTGGCCCGTTCAGCATTGTGGTTGCCCTGCCTAGCCCTCCCTTTCCCTCCACATTCTTTCTACTTTCTGCTAAGCAAATGCAGGATGAGACTTCATCCCAGTATTGGCTTGCAGAGGATATGGGGCCCCTTAGCACATGATTGCTGGGAGAGTGACTCAAGGCATTTGGCAGCTGTTTGGGCTGATAAATTCACATTCAATGGCAAATACTGATCACCGATGAATGTTGGCTGTTCTAATAGTGAATAATCCTTAAGCCCCTGGGAATGATTTCTGTATTGGACTTTAGACCCTAAAACAGACAGGTGTTGTTAACTTGCTAAGCTGGGTAAAAGCATTCTCTAAAAATAATAGCAACAGCAATCATTATGCTCTATTGTTAAATACCTACTGTGTGTCTTATGTGTGGTGCACCACCCTTTATCAAGTAATGATTGTTGTTCTCTAAACTTGATGCTGGGAAAAGTGAAGTAATTACCCAAGGTCACACAGTGAAGAAGTGGGGATTCCAGAGACGCAGGTCCTGACTGATTCCAAATCAGAATTCCTTCCCTGTCGCTACTCCACATCTACTTCCCATAGCTGGAGCTTTCTAAATGCTGTTCTAAGCGGCACATTTTTAGCCTGTACCATGTGAGGTCTCAAATGCAATCCCAGATATTTTGATTCCATGATCACGATCATCATCAACAGTTGCCACTCGTGGAGTATGACAAGCAAGGCAGGTGTTTATTCAGACTTCATAACCCACTGAGATCCTGGAAATCCTATTCCATGTAATTTCTTCCTTCTCTGTAATTGTTATGCAGCAAGTAGTTATTGCTTTTGACATGGACACCTCTGGAAATCAGCATAAACTCCTTTTTAGCTTTTCAGACCATGTTCAGATGACATGGTTGGTTAAACATATGTATGGCTCATCCCATCAGAGCTGCCAGTTCGTTTGGAGACACAGCAGTCATGTTTATAAGTAAACCAATGTCAAGGTGCACATGGCATATCCCCACTAGGAGCGCTGACAGCCAACACCATTTGAGTTCAGAGATGAGAACTTAATGGATCACAACAGTTAAAGAGAGTTTCATGGTGGGAAAGTGACCCCTGAGCTGGGTCTACAAGGTAAGATGATCTTGAATAAAAGTGCAGGAAGGAGAGAGTGATAAGCATGTGGAAATGAATACACTCATTCACTGGCCAATTTCTTATACTTGCTTCTGAATTTTTAACTAAAGAACTCACAAGTAGACTTCTTCTATGATAGTAGTTTGTGCTTCAAATTGCCACTGATGTTAAATTAAGTGAAAACTTTGTATATTTGATTAATAAAAACAGGACAACATGTTTTTGGCTTGTAGAGCCCACTATCACAGGATACCACGGTTTAATGCTATGGCTAATTCGATCCGATGATCAAATGTTCACTAATACGTTAGCAGTAACATGTTAATGTAAGGAGTATCCATGCTCGATCTTTAAATTGGAAAGTTATCAGAATATAACATATGAGTGTTGTGCGATCCATTTTCTATCCACCAATCCAAAACAGCCCCCAAAGTGTTGACATCTTATTATTTTTTTTTTCTAAAAAAGAAAAAAATTGCCTTTAGTCTCTATTTTGCCATGTCTGTTGGGGGCTGGCCCAGAATAAATGTGTTACTGTGGATTTCCTAGATTTTTTTTTTCTTTATTTTACTGAAAATACGTTCTATTGGGCAGAAAAAGGCAAGAGACCATGTGTTTTACATCTGGTTACACAGAAGTTCTGGGGAGGTCCAGCACCTAGAACGTTAGAAACCTGAAATGCTCTCTGCTTTGTAGGTTCTGTGCTCCACTGTGGTGGAGAAATACCTCCGTTTGGAAATCTGCCATGTGCAGAAGCAGGTGCAGAGCTCTTGGGAGTTCTGCTAGGAACAACCCTTTAAAACGTTGCTTCATTCTGTGTTTCCTAAAGATACTCCATCACGTTCAATCCCTATGCCTCCCCTCCCCACCACCACCTGTACTGCTATTTTAGTGCAGAAAATGTTATATAAGAAATTCATTATCAGATGTTACAGTACTGAAAAATAAACAGGCCTGGGGACACCTGATGTGTTCAGAGGTAAGATGTACAGGAAGGGAAGCCCTTGGGGTGTGAAGGACATGGACACTTCCGGAGAGCTCCTGTAGAGTTGGGACTGCACCTTTGAAGAGGCAGCATCTCTGTTGAAGCAACTCAGGACTTTGAAGGTCAAGGTGCTTGGTTGCTGTCCCAGCACCACAGTGTGGCAGTAGATGGGTTTCCCTGGTACTGCTGAGTAGGGCATGGGGAGAAGCTGAACTTTGAAAACAAATTGCTGCAGGAAGTGAAATGGTGTTAGGTGGTTACCTAATTGGAAGCCCCCTCCTCTTCCCCTCATACTATGTAACCCTAGTACGTATCAATCAAGCTACCTCTTTCCCCAGGAAGTACTTCCTCTTACCTGGAACCTGGGACAGAGTCACTGACAACTCCCCTTTCAGAAGAAGCCTGATAAGGGGAGGTGCGCTTGCTCTCTGTCTTCCTGGAGCTGCAATGGCTGCAGGTGGTTATCTTTCTCTCAACCTTTCCCTTTCTGATCCTCTCTAGCCCTGAATGTGGCCCATGCTTGTCTATGAATTCTCTGATGGGACGGAGAAACAAGCTTCAGCTGGTAAACAGAGAATCTCCCACCAGAGACTCGGGTGTTGGTTCAGAAAACCAGTCCCCCGCCCAACCCTGCCTTCCATCCGCCTTGCCCACCAGATGGTTGCAAGACCTAGCAAGCTTGGAGTGCTCTCCAGAGACAGCCACTCCCACCCCATCCACTTCTTAGACTTCCCACTGCAAACGATAGAAACCTCAGCCTGCTGAAGGGCTGGGCGTCTGCCACGTGGTCCCTCCATCCTCCCTTGGGCAGATGGCCACCCTCTTTGAATGGATTAATCTCTAAAAAACTCAGTTTGGCTGTGAACGTGTTCTCCATCTCCGTTTCTGTGTGTTAGGTTTTGAGCACACTTTAAGTTCTTACATTGTTATGCTCAGCTAATTCCGGCAGCCAGCTCCTCTTTTCATGATTAGTTTACCGCAAGTCAAAAATCCCAGATACAGCAAGGTGCTTAGTAGGTCCTTTATTCCAGCAGGGTAGGAACGGGAGCAGGAGTGGAGGGGGAGAAAACTGGCAGGGACACATCTCCTGCCATGGTGGCAGAATGGAGGCTGCCTGGGCAGGGGGAAGGGACAAAATGGAGGAAGCCGGGGAAGAGCCAGGTAAGAAGGGAAGGGAAGAGAGAGAAGGGGAAGAAGGGAAGGCTGTGTGGGCTGTGTGAGGCCCAGGGACTGGGGACTGAGATTATCTGAGCCACAGGTAGGTGGGTGGCGACTAGGGGGAGGGGCCAGAGGTTGGGGAGTGGGGTTCTCAGCTATGGCGCCAGGTTACATCTGATTGGTGGATAATCAGGCCGGTGGGTATTTTGCCAGCTGTGGGGAAGGGCAAGCAGGAAATGGCACAGGGTCCAAGATGGGATGTTTGAATCACTCCTCACACTGTGCCTCCTTCCCAACACTAAAATATGCTTCATCACATTGTATGCTGCATTGGTTCCTATATTTGAAATGCTTTTTAGGTAAAAGGTGAGAACCTAGTAAGTACATGTAAGCCCCAAATCCAGCCCACAAACTAACCACCATCTGGCTGCCTAGGGTGAAGGGTTTCAGCAGGAACAGTGCAGACAGGACCAGCGAGCAGCCCAACGGGAGTGAGGCCGCCCCTGCTCCCTGCTCTTGCTCTCTGAATTCTTTTAGAATCAACTCTTGGCAGGCTCTCACATGGGAAACTGCAGAGTCTCCACCACAGTTCAGAAATGCAGCTGTGAAACTCAAATAATAATAGCAGGGGGCACATATATACACATACAACATGAAGCTTTGTTAGTGTCACAGCCACTCCTTTAGCCACGAAGTGTCCACACACACCCTTCTAGACGGATTGGAACAGTAACAACCCTGTGCTTTTGCGTTAACAATATGCAAACATCCTCCCAGTGAATAAAGATGTTCCCACTCTCTCCTAGAAGGAGCATCGGCAGGCCCTGATCTTCACTGTATCCATCGTGGGGGTTGCCCATTCTTCCTCAGAATCACTCATGGGCTCCTCTAAATTGTTTGCAACTACAAGCATATCCACTACCAAAAATGTTTATAGAATGCATTAAGGGGAAAATAAATTCTTTAAAAATTCAAAAACTTGTCAGGAAATGTTATGTATTTTTAACTATAACTATTTCACTTTCCTAAAGATTAACTTAGACATCAAGCTTCCAGCTCTCATCTGAGCCCAGTGTGGCAGAGCACAGAATCAAGTGAGAAGTCATTAATTCATCAGTGGATTTTTTTTTTAGCTATGTAGATAAGCAGCAGACAAAGTTGACGCAGGTCACAAATTTTTGCTCCCATCTAATCACAGTTGCTTTAGATGGAAATTACCTATTATTGATTAAATGCGCTCAAAGTCTGGTGTCTGCCTGAGTCTTTCCCAGTTGTGAGCTTTCTCATTAATGATTGGTTTTGCGTTCCAAGGTGGAGATTTCCACTGGGGCATTATTGGGAATGGAAAAATCCTAGCAACAGAGGCTGTTGCCCTCCTGCTATAGGAGTGTGGCAAAGACTACGATGCATCTATCCGGGTGTCTGAATGTGAAATCTCAAACTTTGGCAGCAGCAGCAACGTATTCCTTTGCTGTTGTTGTTATTAATGTGACCTTCCTAAGCAAACCCTAGCTTTCCACCTCCTTCCAGCTCTCTTTTGGGGGAATGACAGATGCCTGGATTGGTTTAGCTGGAGGGCCAGCAAGCCAGGGAATAGGGAGAAAAGGCAGCCGCAGATCACAGGGCTAGGTTTCAGCTGTAGCTCCAGGCACTCCACCCCCAGTAGGGAGCAATTTGCATTTGCATGCACCTCACCTGAGAGGGTGGCTGTCTTTCCAAATGGATTTTCTGAATGTGCTGTTATTATGCCTCCTTGCTGTGTACACACAGGGAAAAATAACATTCTACCATGGCTGGCAGTTTCAAGTGCCTCACAGGCAGGCTTAGGGACCTGGAGAGTGGCTTTTGGAGACAGATGTAAGATTTCTAGTGAAGTCAGGCTATTTCATCAACCATGGGTGTTCTGTCAGAAGCTCCAGGTTCTAAATTTGAACAATTGTTTTTTAGGCACTCATGTAGGAAGGTGAGTGTATCCTATGAAACAACCAAAATCCAGGTGGTGGAGCCTCCAAAGCAAGCAAAGAACATGGGGTTTTAGAAAAAACTACAAAAGGACAGGGCTCCTGGAGCAAAAGATCAGGATGGTGTTGCATTTTGAAATAAACCCCCAAAATGTAAAAGCAGAACCAAGCTTCCTGTCTCCCTTAACACAAGGTTTTCTTGCCTTTTATCAAAAGGAATTCACTGACTGAAGGGTGTGATGCGGCTGGTCTTAGAGGCTTCTAATCACCACATTCGAAGAGTCATTTGCTTCTCCGGTGGATAAGAACCTCAATGGCCAGTGTTGTCCTGGAGTGGTTTTGGTTGGGGAAGTCCCCCAGACCACTTGGAACCCATCCGGCCATCACAAATTCCTGGTCAATCAAATGAAGGTCACGAGCTCCTAAGATGATCACACGCCTCTCAATCCCAATCCCAGTGTATGAGAACCTTCACCTCTAAGTCCTCCAGGAGCCCAGGAATTCAACAATAGCTGCCCAGCTTCTTGTTCTGTGCTTTGCAAAAAAGACCACCTCAATGTCAGCAATTGGCTTTCTGTGCATTTGCTGTGCACACCCAGTTTGGGGATTCTGCAATGCCCCCAACCAGTTTGGGGATGTTGTTCTGCAACAGTGATTTCTTTCCCTGAACTGGCTTGCAGCTTTTGGAGCTGGAGTTTTATTTAGTTCCTTTCCTTGGGCTAGTTTGAGTTTGGAGTCCTCATATTCTGAGGGAGCCCTCTCCCTCTGTTGTGACCTCAAGTCAGCTCATCTTCCCTGGCTTGGGACAACACCCACTGAGGACCCAACTGGGGTAAATAATCAGTTCATGGAATAGCCTATTTCCAGCTGTGTCAGTTGTCCACAGTCTGAAGTAACCTATCTCCTAATCCTCTGCTTATGTTGCAGAGGTGGGCAGATGCTTGCCTGATAAAAAACCACAAGTTGGGGGCCAGCACTGCGCTGCTACTACCTGTGAAACTGGCATCCAGGTGGGTTTCACTTTATGTCCTGGCTGCTCCATTTCAGCTTCCTGCGAATGACCTGAGAAAAGCAGTGCAAGGTGGCCCAGAGACTGGGGTCCTGCTACTGCAGGGGAAACCTAGATGAAACGCCTGATTCTTGGCTTTAGCCTAGCCCAGCCCTGGCAGCTGTGGCTACCTGGAGTGAACTGGTTGATGGAAGAGCTCCATCTCTCCCTCTCCCTCTACAACTGTGACCTTCAAAATAAATACATAAAATTTTTTAAAAATTAATTTAAACATGCAAAAATATGAGCACAGCCATGTGTCATGGAGTTTAGTTTCTCGTTCTGAGATTCCATTTTTATCCTTTTGGATTCTAGAGCTAGGATTGTACATGTCCAATGTGATAACAATTGTGCACAAATTAGAATGGAATTAAAACTGAGTTAGGCATGGGGTGTTTAGCACTGTGCCCACCACATGCAGTAGGCACTTTGTAAGTTTTGTTCCCCAGGACACAGACTAGCCGTGGTAAATGGGACAGAGCTTCTCAGCAGCTGAACAGTCTATGGTAGAACTAGTTTGTGGCTCTCAGTGCCCTACCTTCTTTGGATTCCACTGAATAGCTTTGGTCCAAATTTATACAGGACGTCTAGGGAATAACTTAGAGTGCCACAGCCTGGCAGCTGTCATTGTACATCACAGATGGTGGCCAGCAGCTGTGGCATACTTGTTACAGTGTCTGGAGTTGGATTTCCAGAAGTGCTGTGTCACAGGTGCCTTCAACGTGTCTACCACAGATTGTCCATCCTGGGGCACCTTCTCAGACACTGTGGCCATGTGTTCTCAGGTTGTATGTGTGTGCGCACTTTGGAAGATTACAGAAAGCTGAACAAATTGGAGGGAGAATAAGTACGCTTCTTTTTTTGAGACAATGAGTGCTCATTTTGAGAGCTCTTTTGAATTTGGTTCTCCAATCAAATTGCGATGGCATCACGCACATTCGTGTCTTAGTCACAGTAGGCTTTGGAATCCCTTTGGAGAAAACTCCTTCTTTTGTGTATTTCTTGAAAGAAATCTATTGTTAGAAATGGCATGCCCATATATTCATTGGTTCAGTTGATGACTTGCAGATTTTTCTGTTTTTTGAAGTGATGGTGTATTGAACGCTTATTGTGCCTTGGCCCTGTTTGGGGCACAACTGTACCATGAACACGAGAACTGGGGAGACGTAGTCAACTGCCACACACTGTGTTGAGCTGAATGAACTGAACTTGACAGGGTGAGGTGCCAGGAATTGCCATCTCCGAGTCTTTGGAGGGGACCAGCTGAAGCAATCCTGTGAAGTCAGGGACATGTGTGAGTTCCCCAGGGGGAAGAGATGCAGAGAAGTGAGGTGTGAATGGTGCCCCTCCAATGCAGCAGCCCCCACGCTTCCATGGACAGTTCTTTGGCAAGCCCACGTGAGAATAATGGATGCGAGAAGACTGGAAAATACCCTTGGGTCACCTGTGAATGCCCGCTGGTGTAATTGGCGGCTCTTCCTGATAGATGGGCTGTAAGTGCTCTGTCTATTGGCTGGTGACTGGGTGATTTTCTTGAAATTTCCCCCTGTAGTCAGATTTTTCAAGAACTAAAAATAACAAATTGGCCATCTACCCACATGTGTTCTTTTGTAGCATCCAAGGACACTGCCCTGCCATGATGGATCATATTACGAGCTGTCTCATTCTTTGATGGGTTGTGTTATTAAAGTGAAGCAGATTTCATCTTAGTGAAATGCTTAGCGGAGGGAGCAGTATTTCCAGTCTGGGTAGTCACAGCTTTCCTTGTTTCTCTGTTCTGTTTTTCCCTTCATGCACAGGTCAATAGACACATGGTACTGTCTGAGAAAAGGATAGAGTCTCCCCTGGCTTTTGTTGCCTATGGGAAAGCAGGGGTAGAAACAGTCTTTTTCTCAGTCTTGGCACACAGGCCAGTGCAAGGAATGAATATTATGGGATGATGCATGGCTGATAGGAAGAGAACCAGTTTCTCTTGGCCACCACCTCCATCCTATGAGGTTTTGTGGTCATAGACCCCAAGGTAAGCTTTATTACCATTAATTATTCCATCAAAACTGACACTGTGCCCTGGAGACCTGGACTGGAGCCTCTCTCTTGCTTCTCATTGTGCTGTAATTCTCTTCAGCCTGTGAGCAGACTGTACCTTTTCTAGTCTGTTTTCTAAGGCTGGATTTTGTGGATTAGAGCAGCACACTTAGATCAGGTAATCCTGGTACTTTGTTCTCTTGATCCAAACCCAAACCTTTGTTTACTGTGTTAGTGAGAATTGTCCTACCATAGGGAAAGGAAAGAGATCCATGCAGAGGACTAAGGCTGAGCCAAGTGAAGTCTGCTCAGCCCGTGCCCTTTGCAGGTGGACAGCTGTCTTGGCATCCCTAACAAGTGTGGGCTGTTGGAGATGCAAATGCAGTTTGAGCTTCTGTGCCTACAATTGCTTGAGCCCTAAATATTCACTTTGCTGCCTAATTTTGAATTTAAATTGTTATGTCCCTTTTCTTAAAAAGAACTCCCCCAAATGTGCATGATTTAGGTCTCATAAAGCTGAAGTCTGTTCCTACATATCAGAGTGGCTGTTACATAAAGGCACTGAAGACCCATCCTTTGAACACCTGTAGGCACCTAAAGGAAAAATGAACCATGCCTAGACATTTAAAAAGTCTCTAATGCTACAGCCAGGAGTCCAGGCAGCTCTACTGTACAGTTTTTCAAAAAGTTTAACATACAGGATGGATAGTTGTGTTGTGCCCAGATTTTGAGATCCCCAGAAATCATCAGGAGTCTGAAGTCGCTGCAAATGCATAAGGGCAGTTTATTCAGGTCTGCCTGGGTTACCAGCCATCTTCTGCACAGCAAGTAGGGACTGGGCAGCCCCGAGGTTGGACAGCACAGAGTTTTGATACACTTTAGGCCAATTCCACACAATTATGATTGGTCAGTTTAACTGTTAACTTTTAAAAAGAGCAAGTTGACATGTTTCTATTGGCACAGCAAACAGATTTTAAACAAGCAAGTTGATGGGCTAAGCCAAGTGGCAGGAAGCTATGGGGCAACGGCTATGGGGGCATACTATGAGTGAGCAGCTCTTATGTATGCAGGCTGCTAGGCCTGCGAGCTCACACAGTTTTTTAGCTAAGCAGGCAAAGCAGAAAGTAGAAAGGCAGAAAATGTTGCAGTTAGCAATGAGCAATGAACAAATGGTTGGGATTCTAACTCCGAGGTTCCTCAGCTGCCCTTTGGAAGCCTACATCTCATTTTAGGACGCCTGGATTTAAGTCTTGGCTGTGCTCCTAATTCCAGTTTCCTACTAATGCGCGCGCCCCAGAAGGCAGCAGGTGGTGGCTTTAGTGGTTAGTTAGGTCCCTGCCACCCACCTGGGAGCCCTGGATTAAGTTCCTGACTCCTGGCTTTGGCCTGGCAGAAGACAGGCTGCTGCAGACATTTGGGGAATGACCCAGTGGATGAGAGAGAACTGCTTCTCTCTCTGCCTTTTAAATAGTATAATACAGGGGAAGGTGAAAAGTTACAAAAACTGGTGCTGAGAACTGGATGACTTTCATCCAGATTGCCAGTTACTCACTTTCCATTCAGTTGCCTTGTCTATAACATTTCTTCTCTGTCTCTTTAAATACACATATCTTTTTCTTCCTCAACCCCTTGGGAGTGGGTACCAGCCAAATTGCTACTCTGAAGCAATTCAGTGTGTATTTATTAAAGAAAAGACAACTTCTTTTTTTGTTTTTTAAAGATTTTATTATTATTGGAAAGCCGGATATACAGAGAGGAGGAGAGACAGAGAGGAAGATCTTCCGTCCTATGATTCACTCCCCAAGTGAGCCGCAACAGGCCGGTGCGCGCCGATCCGAAGCCGGGAACCTGGAACCTCTTCCAGGTCTCCCACGCGGGTGCAGGGTCCCAAAGCATTGGGCCGTCCTTGACTGCTTTCCCAGGCCACAAGCAGGGAGCTGGACGGGAAGTGGAGCTGCCGGGATTAGAACCGGCGCCCATATGGGATCCCGGCACTTTCAAGGTGAGGACTTTAGCCGTTAGGCCACGCCGCCGGGCCCCAAGAAAAGACAACTTCTAATAAAGCCACAGGCATCTATGAAAAGTCAGGAAATTAACATTGATTTTCACAATGATATCCTTTGCAGGTTGAGTCCAAACCAAAATCTAATACTCTAGTTAGTCATCACTTCTGAAGAGACAGCTCTTCATTCTTTCCTTACCCCTCAAGGTCTTGATATTTTTGAAGTATCCACGCCAGTTACTTTGTAGAATGTCCCTAAATTTGGTTTTGTCTGATGCTTCCTCAGGATTAGATTAACATAATAACATTTTCCAGGCAAATCACAGAAGAAGTAACAGGATGCATATGATATTGATTTGTTCTATTGCTGCTGATAACTTTTTGACTTGGTTAAGATGCTATCTGTTAGATCTTTGTGGGATGCTTTGAGGCCATGTAAATATCCTGTTCCTTATCAAATTTCTGCTCACTGGTTTTAAGCCTTCATTGATGATTCCTGCCTAAATCAATTACTACTATGCCGGTTACCAAGAAACAATTTTTTAATTCCATCATTCCTTCTGCTTTTTTGAGTTGACAAGTTAGATATTTTTCCTTACCTCATCTGCTTTAGTGTGTATTTATTTATATTTGTATGGATCCCTGCTTTCCTCAATGTGTTATAATCCAATACAATCTTTTTTATTGCGTAATTTGTTCCAGATTTGGCTATCAGAAGCATCTTCCATTAGATTTCTGTATCCTTTCTAAAATTTATGTTTATAAGTCAGAGTTACAGAGATAGGAAGGAGAGAGAGAAATCCTCCATCTGCTGATTGACTCTGCAGATGGCTACTGATGGCCAGGGATGGGCCAGGCTGAGGCCAGGAGCCAGAAACTTCATCCAGGTCTCCCATGTGGATGGCTGAGGTCCAGGTACCTGGACCATCCTTCGCTGCTTTCCCCAGAGCATTAGCAGGGACCAAGTACGAGTTTTGCAGAGCTGAGCCACTGAGACATGTTTAGCTAGTCTGTGATGCAGATTGCTGACACAGGATCTGGGTCTACAGAATGGGTCTGATGGGCCTGTTTTGCCAACATATATAGCCCTCATTACCCTGAGAAGTTGCTGGGTTCTTTTTGCCTTTTGAAGAAGTGTTTGAGGCCTTTGAGTGGTTCACTGGAGTAGGCAGGCTTCTCTTTCATGTGCTCTAAGGCATGTTTCTCACCTTTGCACAAGAGTCTGCAAAGGTGGTGGCCCCACATGTGGCTCTGTGTGCTGAGGTCAGGGCGTGCATCAGCGGACTCTGGTCCCTGAGATTGGAGATCCTCAGGTACCTGAAGCTAAGTGGGCCACAGGCCACCTGCCAATGCCAAAGCCCATAAATGGAACTGAGAGCATATCTGATAAAGGCAGAGATTCCTGGGATGCTCAGGTAACTTGGAGGGGACACAGGCAGCCACACCCCTGAAGGACCCCTGCTCACACCTGGCTCAGGCAACCCAGGTACTCCCCAAGTCTGTCCAGCCCATGCATAGCCCAGGCTGCCTCCTACCTTCCCTCAGGGGAAAGACAGAGAGATTGGGAGGGAGGGAGGGAGGTTGGGAGAATAAACGAGACTTCTGTATCTTTTTAACAACTTCATATCATGTGAAAACTTGGTATACAATAGTCTCAGCTTACGTTGTAGCTTCTGTGACCCAGGCCTGAAATCAGCTCTTTCCCCAAGGATTCCTGGTTCCTTTTAGTGGGAAATGGTGTTTAAAAAACATCTGGGGGCTAGTTGTACTCTGTGCTGCTGGAGTTCAAAAGGCAAATCTAGGACATACTTGTGTATGTGCACATTTTCACATACAGAACTCTAGTTCTTTCTATTGCTTTCTGTCTCTATCTCATTTACGTGGATACCACCAGTGATGATCTAACAGCATATCCCATTGCAACCTGAGAGCCTCACTGTTCTATGCAGGCAGTGAGACTCCTGTCATTATCCTCAATAAGCTTTTGACTCACTCAGTTCCTCACAGACCGCTACTCGCCCAGGGGCATGAGGCATCTCCTCACCCCTGAGTGGCTGACTCAGACCTGTCTGCACTAAGTGACAGCCACCACTTCCACCACATTGAGGGTTGCCCTGCTTCAGCCCTAGGACTCGTTAGACCAAGAGCTACCTCTGTCTTGGCCGTGGCTGTTCACTGGTCCAGACAACCCCACCAGCCCAGCATGCAACTCACAAAGAATTCAAAATTCTGCCTCACTTAGGCTTGTATGCTGTTTCCTTTATCTCCAGTGCTTCACTTACCAGGAACTGAGATTGCCCGCTCCTGTCTTGGTCTGTAAGTGCCAGCTGAAAATTCTCTAGACTTGGAATTGACTGGTCAAGAGTAATCTCTTGACCCCAGCAGTGTGCCTATTCATATGGGAGGGCACTGGATAGAGGGTTCATAATGAAAGCTAATCAGTAAATTAGGGGAAACTACTAAAGGTGTTGTTAACGGATTTGTCTGTTTCTTTGAAGTACTGAGTTAAAAAGAGAGAGAGAGAGAGAGAGAGAGAGAGAGAGAGATCCTTTTCTGAAGCAATCCCTAATTGACTGCCAATGGCTAGGGCTGGGCCAGGCTGAAGCATGGAACCAGGAGCTCCCTCTGGGTCTTGGGCCATCTTCTGCAGCTTTTCTGAGACCATAAGCAAGGAGCTGGATTGGAAGTGGAGCAACTGAGACATGAGCAGCACCCATATGAGTGGCAGCAGTGTAGACACTGGCTTTACCACATGTGCCATAGGGGATCTTTTGTTGATCAGGGAAGGGAGCTCCTGCTGTGGATTAATGTAATTATGATGGAGAAATGAAATGATCTTACATTTAGGTACTGTTCACTTTTGAATCTGTTGCCTGGTATGCATGGTAGGCAGCTGCATAACCTAGGCTGCCTTGCCAGCTGGCTTCTCACTAGGTTTGTTCAATGAAAGCCACGGAGAAGAGAGAACAGAACAGGTGAAAGCAGCCAGGGTAATGTCTTTGCCTTCTGCCTTGGGAAGTATCTCAGTCAGTAGCTAGTTCTGTGTGCCTGGCTTCAGACATGATCTAGTGCTACACTCTGCTATTGTCCAGGGCTCCTGGATTCCAAGAATGCCATCTTCTCCCTTTGTCTTGCCAGCCTCAGGAGTGGTTTTTTTTTATGGCTTATCTTTTCTTCCTGCTTTTGTTCTTCTGTCACTCATGTAACTAGCTCCCTTGATCGAATTCTTTCTGCTTTAAGACCTGGAATGTTTAATATTTTCCTAACTTGACCTTGAAAATGGCCGGAAAAGTTGACTCTCCTTAATAGATTTGTTGCATGAAACTGGAGTTCTGTGGCGAACTTTCTCCTATCTGGAGAAAGTCTGTCTAAGAATAGAACTCAAGAAAAGGAAATAGAGTCAAAAACATACTGAAGTAAGGGCTGGCATGATAGCTCAACTGGCTAATCCTTCACCTTGCACACACCAGCATCCCATATAGGTGCCTGTGTTCTGGCAGTTCTGTTCTGATCAAGCTCCCTGCTTGTTGCCTGCTTACTGCTTTGGGACGGCCCAAAGCCTTGGGTCCCTATTCTCCTGTGGGATGCTTAAAAGCAGCTCCTGGCTTCTGGTTTCAGATTGACTCAACTGTAGCCATTGTGGCCACTTGGAGAGTGAACCAGCAGATGGAAGATCTTTCTCTGTCTTTCCTTCTCTGCCTTTCCAGTAATAATAATATATACTTTTAAAATAACAGAGTAGATCATGGTGACTTTGAAGAAATCCTGAAAGTTACCTGAAGGCAGAATAAACTCGGAACTCTTCAGTTTCTTGAATCAATGGTGTCACTTTTTTGGGGGGGGGGAATTTCGTTTTTATGGTTACACCCCTGTTAGGTCTCTTTACTGTCATGTTAATTGCAAATTATAGGCCATTAACTCTGGGATCTGCGAAGGTGATTTAGGTTCTATTTGAGAGTTGCTTGGCCCCACAGGGCATTTGTCATTAGTGTGATTTACTTATTTGTATTCTCAGAGATTTTCTTATGGCCTCTCCCTTTTGTTGGTCTTTCTGGTTTTTTTTTTTTTTAGAATATGTTTCCCCTTTTCTCGTCTAAGCTGCCACATTCTGACAGGGTCTCATATATCCACTACATCAGTGGAAGGGACAAAATAAAAAATTTATGTCATCTACATGACAGACCTGAAAAACCAGCCTCTCATTTAAATATTGCAAAAAATTGAGTTATAGGCTCCATAAGTGACAGGAGAATGGGGCTCTTAATCTATGTGAAAGGAAATTGGATTCAAGTTGTTTTATCTCTTGCAGATGTTCAACATTATTTTTGTCAGCTAGTAGTTAAGTTGAAGAGAGACATCTTTCTGAGAATAGAAACATGAAATAATAATATCCTCCAGCATCAGCTCATCATGTTAAGCCATGAGATGGATGATCTCCTGATGTGAAAGGGTGCAAATGACACCGAGTTTTGAGTGTTTGTTGGGAGTGGAACAGAGGCTGGAGTTTTGCTCAACAGTGTACCGCTCTACATGAAAAAGACAGAAGCCTGGAGATCTTTGTTTAAACAAAAAAAAAGTGAAGAAGGATCCTAAGCCACAGTTTCCTAACTGGATAATTCGGGGCAAGAATTCAGTAAATATTTAGGTTTAAAAGGTCTCTGAAGAAAGCTGGTGTTAGCATGAGTTAAGACAGTATCCTCAGAGGATGCAGTTCAGGGTGGTGGCTGGACTTGAGCTGGGCGTGATAAGCTTCCTGGGTGTGCGGAGACTTCCGGCTTCTCCACTCTCTTCAGGAAATGCCCTGGCTGCTCTCACCTGACCGGGTGGCTCCCAGCTGGCTTACCTGAACCCTAAGATACCTCTTCCCTGCATTATCTCACAGTCTGAGTTACTGCTGGCAAGTCGGGAATGTGTCTGAGTGGCCTCGGATCTCTGGGCTCCGTGATCCAGTGTGCTGCTGTAGACACATTGGCTGGGGTTGGGCGTCGGGAGGGAGCTGGCATAGCATCTTCTGGAATAGTGACCCCTGAAGTGTCAGCTGCTGCCTTGGTTTCCTTATGTGACAGTGCCCTGCATCTACCGGGATCCCAGGAATTCCATTCTGTTTGGTCAAGGCCCTGATGTTGCAGGAGGGAGCTCCTGCTTTTCAGTATCAGGCCCTATGCATGTTTTCAGGGACCAGGTGTAGGTCTGGGTTGATGTCTTTGGGCCTTGCCCAGCAGTCCCTGCTCTTCTGTATTTCTCTTTCTTGCTGAGTGGTTGTGTGTCAGTGTATCACACATCTGATGGCACTTTTCAAAGACCCCTGCTTCAGGACTTGAAACCTCCCTCAGCTACAACACTGGCATTAGAATATGATTAACCCAAGAGGCATGAAAGTCCATTTTGGTCTTAACTTCTCTTCATTAATAGGTTCTTCAGGATTACTTTAGGCTTGATGTAGAATATATGTTATAAATGGTGTTTTTCCTAATAGCAGTAATTTCATTTATATTATGCAAAGATCCTGTGCTAGGAGCTTTAATTCATTATTTCATTCAAACTTGCAATGGCTTCCTAAGGAACGTATGAATTTAATAAGTTTTCTAGATGAGCAGACTGTCTCTAAAATGCTGGTTCTTTTCAGAACACATAATACTGAGATCCAGTTCTTGTCTGCTTGACACTCAGGTTTGTGCTTTTAACTATATTGCCCCAACTCACTTGTATATTGTGCATGTTATTTATAACTTTTTACAATAATTCATAGTGTGAAAGCCATCTCACTGGTGACATTTTACTTTGTTTATAGGAAGGAATGGGGCAGGATGTGGAAATAGGAACCAAAAAAAGCAACTTTGTTTAAATTTTATTACACGGGATGTTTATTTAGAAAGAGCAAAAAAACGACATCAAGAAGAACTCACCTGTTTGTAGGCCGTGTGTGTGCGTTTATGCCACCCTCCACATGTCTCCACGTACATATGCTGTTCCGAGAATTTCATATTCTTCATAAGAGGGCTGAGCACTGCATATAAGTTATCTTTTTCATTCAGTTTCTCAGAATGCTGAGTAAAACTGGGGCAAGGAATCAAGAGTTGGTCATTTAAGAGGGAGGCCTGAACTCAGGGCAGCAATGGAAGAACAGAACAACAGTGAGAAGAGAGAAGTGGGCAAACCCCCTGGGGTTCCTGCTGATAGCTCCCCTGGGAGGCACGGGAGTGACGCAGTGGGCCGCCTGGCAGGTGTTCTGTAGGGCTGAGCAGGACTCCTCCAGGAAGCCTGTGGAGAAGCTGGCCTCAGAGTGACTGGCAGGAGAGTGGGGCAATGAGTTTTGCTTTTAGCCTCCCTAACGTTTTTTTCTCTGCTGGTTGGAGTTTGTCTGGTGGAGGTTTAATTAATTCCCTGGCATTTCTGCAGCTGCCGCAGTGTGAGATCCCGGACCTTGCGATGCGCCGTTTCATTCAAATGGGAGGACCACTGAGCAACCCTGGGCATGCAGTGAGTTGGCCCAGTTGTGCAGATGTAGCCCCAGGAGGAGACCTTCCACAGGGGGGTGTTGATTGGTCCGCAGTGAAGCAGCTTGCCTTAAGGCGGCTATCAGAGTGGCATGCCAGAGATCTGTAATGCCTGGGTTGATGCCTTGACTTGGGATGCACAACTGTGAGAGTGAGTGTTACCTCTCTTCATTTGTAATTGTGGAAACAGGCCAACTTGCTCAAGTTTTTACAGCAATGAGCAGAGATGGCAGAGTTTGAATGAAGATCAGTTTGCTTTCATATTTTGTAAATAGAGGATTATTTTGTTTATTTGAAAGGCAGAGTTAGAGAGGGGGAGACGCATGGTGGTGGCAGTGAGAATGAGAAAAGCGGGGAGGGCACTTCTGTCTGCTGGTTCATTCCCCAAATGTCCTCAGTGGACAGAGCTGGTCTGAGCTGAGGCTAGGCGCTTCATCCAAGTTTCCCATGTGGATTCAGAGGTTCGACTATTCTAACCTTCTCCCCCTGTTTTCCCAGGTACATTAGCAGGGAAATGAATGGGAAGTGGAGCAGCCAGGACTTAAATAGGAACCCATACAGGATGCTGGCATTGCAGTCAGTGGCTTAACTTGTTATACCATAACAAGGACCCCTCAGCCTGCTTTCAAACCCAAGGCTCTGTCCAGTGAGCTAATAGAGTCTTCTGTATCCTTTAATTCAGACAAAACCAGTGAGAGGAATACATAGCTCTTGTGAAAAATATAAAGAAAAATATCATGATTTGTAGGTCCAGAAATAATCACTTAAAATCCTTTTAGTATATCACCTTTCAGTTTTTTTGTAATGTCCCCAACAGTTGAGATGATAATGCAAACATGAGTGTTACAGCTGTTATGCTCTTGTCATTGAACAATACCCCAGAAGTGTTATCTTACGTAAATTTAAACTTCTACAGTTTCATGAAAGTACCCGATTACTGAATAGTTGAGGGCCTTCTAAAAGTATAAAGGGCAGAATATGCATGGATTTAAATAATATCTGTGCCAGGATAAGCATCTTTTAATTCCACTTTTGGAAGTCCCCTTGCATGCATTGGGAGCAGCGGATCTCATATCTGTTCTCCCCTCTGTTGGACATGCAGGCGTGGCAGAGAAGGTAGCAAGTCAACTGGTCTGATCTTGTAAATACACTAATGACCTCCTGACAAACTAAATTGTTTTTGCTAGCAGGAGAGTCCTTATCCGTGGAATGCTTTTAGCGGACTGTACTTTGGTGTTTAGGATTTCTTAGGTAAACAAACGTGAAACCTACGGATTTATAAGGCATGACTTTCTGGAAAATGTCATGCAAATTATGTAAATATCTTAGTATCAAATGGAGATGTTTCAGATGCTTCCTGAACTAAGCGGTTTCCTTCTGGGGAAGGAAGATGGCTGTATACTCTTGTTAGAGACCTCATCTACCCCTCGGGTTAGAGCATCTTCCCTGCAGGAGGCTCCACTGGGGGTTTTTGACCTCCGTGTACTACCTCTGCACTTCCTTGCAGTACCCTTGAAGTTATTAATAAAGTTTGGTTCTGGATGAGACTTCTAATGTTTGCGTTACCTGACCATCAATCCTTTTTGTGTCTTCTGTCATCTCAGTCCATAATTGTTTCCCTATAATTGATGTTTTAACGTGTGCTGTTTTGTTAATGCCTAAGAAAACCGCAGTATATAACCATGACAAGATCCCTGCCTATGCGTTATGTCATTTCTTTTAAATACTTTGAAGAAAAAGACTTGCTATTCCAAACTTTATGCTAGCTACAAGAGGGAAATCTCTATCAGAACCTATCGTCCTAGTTTCCATCCATGCTACTGTAAGGAGAAAGTGAGCAAAAGAAAAAAGGAGAACAAAAAGAAAAACCCTTTTGCCATCACCAACACCAGCTGCTTCTGCAGGCCTGCATTCTCGCTTTCCTCATACCTGGCACAACCTTCCTGTTTCTAGTCTTGGCCTACAAAGCCTATCCCTGCTCCAGACTGCTCCGGGCTCCAGGAAGGTCCCTCCAAGCTTTTTCTTCTCCCTTCTGTCATGACTCACTCCTGTTCCAGCTCTGGGCAAGTGGTGCAGCTGGATGCCTCAGGGGGCACATGGGTTCTTGGCATTCCAGATTGGAACTGTGGTTCTATAGCACACCAGAGTTCTTACCCCAAATTTCAGGAACAGATTTCAGGGAAGATTAGTGGACCTGGAGGGGAAAAAAGGATATCTGCTTATTTACTAGTTTCTAACCAGAATCTGTCATTTGTTTTGATTGTGAATGTGAGCACACATAAAAAATTTATAGTACCTGCGATTTTGTTTCCAGCAAAAATCAATCTATTCCATATATATTGCACTTGTTGGAAAACTCGCAATGCCATTTGCAGTCATTACTGTTTAGAAATTATAATTGTTCGTGAATCTGCTAGGTTTATCTTTGGTAACACGTTTAGCTGAGAAGCACATATCACAAATTTGATTTAAAAATATGTTGATAACTAAATTTTTAAAAAATGGGTTTCTTTGTTACCTTTGTATTTCATTGACCAAAATGTAGTATCATGAGACAAAGTTCCTAGATTACAATATTTGTCCATTGCACAAAAAAGGTCAAGCATTCTTAGAAACAGAATGAAACCCAGCACTTTGCCAACATGCATTACATAACACGATAGATGGTCTTTGCCTTACAGAGACAACAGGACAGCATCACCAGAAGCATGAATAAGCCAAGGGGAGGCAGGTGGGCTTTGCACAGGTGTGAATGACCTGCCCATAGGGACCCCAGGAAGAGAGGAGGGCATCAGAGCCTGGTGATTCTGAGCAGGTTCGCAAGGGGAGCAACATTGGAAGAAGACCCAGCTCAGCTTGAGGCCGCTGAGGAGGAGGTGGACCGTGCTACCCACTTGTTTGTGAGAAGGCCGACTTACTCTGCCAAGGTCTGCCCCAATGAGAAATACTCAGCAGATACAAGTTGCTGCAACTTGGTGCTTTTCTAAGAACCAGTGGGGCTTCTCTGCTAGTATCTCCTTTGAAAAGGACAAAAGTTTATTTCTATGTCTGTTAATATTATAAAATTGTGCTGGTTTTAGGGGTAGAGGTGGAAAGGGAGAGAGAGGTTGGGAGAGAGATGTGGAAACTAACCACGAGAAGGATAGCGTATTAGCCTCTCTCCTCTTCCTGCCTCCTGAAACTCTCTGTTGTGTGTCTCTAGAAGGTAGAAGCTGGCCACAGAAAATCACACCAAATCCAGTTTCTCACAAGTTGGGGAAAGTCAGGTGCAAGGTAGAGAGTGAATACTTTGAATGGTGAAAGCCACAAGACCCCCACCCTCCCTTCCTGCTGCCATGTTAACCATGGAGTTGTCTTGTAAGCCTACCTTAGAGACCCTGCCCACCCTCCTCTGTCTCAGATGTCCTTCCGGCAGACAGAGGGTATATGTCTTTCTTAGTCTGTGTAATGCTTTCACGTCACCACCTTTTAAAGAAGAAAGGACTAGAATTTTGGGTGAAGATTGAGTTGTGGGTATTAGCTCAGCTATGTTGGTGATGGCTTGGGAATATGAACACTCAGGGTTGAAGTCATGTTTTCACTGCCTTTATTTTTCTCCTGTTAGTAACTCTCCTGAAATACTGTTCTTGTGTTCTCAGCTTTAAAAACATTCGTCACTGCTCTACACTCTGGGTTGAGGGGAAGATCAAGTGTTTGGGGCCAAAAAAAAAAAAAAGAGGAGAGCAGTGCTCAAGACATGGGAAATACTTAACGTGAGGATACGACCGACATCATATTTCTCAGCAATGTCGCACATAACATTCTGGCCTTACCAAGAAACCATTCAAAGATGACTAACATCAGAATGCAGTCCTATGAATAGCCTCTGATCAACAAGAATAATACTTTTTGGAGTGAGGAAAAGAGAAAAAGGTCGTTAGAAGGTTGTTGTAAAACATACCGCCAGAATTACCTGTAGATTTAGAAAAAAAGAATACAGAGAAATTTTTCCATAGAGTCTCAGAGAGGCTTCTGATAACAAAATTCTAATTAGAGAAAAATATCCAAAAGAAGAAATAGAAAAGCTCAGAGAAAAAATGAAAAGGCAATAGAATGGAGAATCAAGATGGCGGGATAGAGTAAGGACATATTTAAACATGGAGAAATATTAGCCAGTGCGAAGCAGAGAGGGCAGTTTCCAGGAAATAGAAGAGGACAGAATAACAGCAGAGGGGTACCCAGAGACTGACAGACACAGGAAAGCAGTTAAAACAATGGTGTGGTGTTGCAGTGACTGATACCCCAGCAGCATTCAGCATGCGGCGATCTGAACTCCACCAGCAATAAAGTGAGAAGGGACGTTTACCGGGAGCTCCAGAGGTGAACCCAGACAAAGTACTGCTCGTCGTGCTGGTCTGTTTGATTTGACCAGGAGCAGAGGCAGAGTAGCAGATCCCAGACGGGCAGTGCGAGAACAGGGTGAGTTTCACAGCCCAGTCTGCCTCCTAGAGCCGGATTAGGTGGTATTTTGTTTAAGGAGGCAAGGGCTATGGGGCAGGACTGCGCATGCACTGAGCTGAGAGTGAACTCATTTCTGGCTCAGTGAACTGCAATAACATGGCATTCTACAGTCCACCCAAGATAGGCTGGGGTAGCCCTCAGACCTGACAGCCAGCAGATCAAGAACTCTAGTAGTGGCACATCAGGCAAAGAATTTAAGACTGCTGGGGACAACAGTGAGCTGCTCTGCAAGTGCTGAGCTTGGTGAGAACTCGCTGAACTCATTGCATTGCACTGTCCCAAAGGGAAAATAATACCAACTTTAGCATTGTATGGGTCCAAATAATTCTGTGTGGCCCTCAGACCTAATGGCCAACAGGTTCTGGCAAGTCCAGCATTACCACCACCTAGCTACATAGGACACCTGGTATCTCCCTAATCCTCAGACCTACTCCAACTAGAAGTAGGGGAAAGGTTGTACAGACAACAGTGCAGCCTCAGCACAGTATCACAGGAGGTGGAGACTGGTGAGCTAGTTGCTGGGGCTGCAGAGAACCATGGTGGAAATCTAGCATAAGAAGCCAGACCTGGAACTTGCTGGAGGGAGTGGTACAAGTGACTGCTTATCAGCTGCAATAAGTAAAATTGAACTGTAGACCTGTGGATGACACAGCTTAGAAACCTGCCCCAAGGAGAAGACTCTGATAACCAGAAGTATAATTACCAAGAGAAGAAGAAGAGACGGAGGCACAATGAATATTACTGAAGACTTCCCTGCAAAGGAGCAAAATCTTTTGCCAACTTCAGAATTAACTGAGGAAGACATGGAGAAAATGGGGGATACAGAATTCATACACTTGTTATAAAACTTATTACCAATAATGAGAAGCATGTAAAGCAGACATTCAAGAATTTAAGGACTATGTCACACTGGAAATGGATCAAATGAAAGCTGATAATCAGAAATGAAGAATACAGTGGAGCAAAATAAAAGTACAGTGGAGAGTCTCCAAAATAGAATGAAGGAGGCAGAAGAAATAATCTCAAAATTAGAAAATATTTCCTGTCACCAGGGGAAACAAACAAAAAGCTGGAAGCAGAGCTGGATCAGGCCAAGAAAAGTCTTCAAGAACTGAAAGACTCTACTAAAAGGCCAAACGTAAGAGTTATGAGAGTCCTAGCAGGTGCAGAAAGAGCAACTGGGATTAAAGGTGTATTCACTGAAATTATAAAGGAAAATTTCTCCGATCTAGAGAAAGAATTGGGAAACAACATCCAGGAGGGGCACAGAACTCCCAACAGGGTTGACCAAAAGTGATCTTCACCAAGACACATAATAATCAAATTCTCTTCAGTCGAACATAAGGAAAAGATCCTTAAATGTGCACATGAAAAAAATCAACTGACATATAAAGGAATGCCAGTTAAACTCACAGGAGACCTCTCACAGGAAACTACAAGCCAGAAGAGAATGGGGCAACCTATTCCAGATTCTAAAAAAAAAAGTGTCGGCCCACGATGACGTACACAACAAAACTTCCCTTTGTTTTTGAAAATGAAATAAAATTCTTCCACAGTGAAGAAAAGTTAAAAGAATATGCCTCTTCCAAACCTACCCTACAGAGGATACTTAAAGATGTTCTCTTGACAGAGAGAAGGAATAGCGCCCATCAAAACCAAAGGGAAATGCGAAGAACATCCCAGTAAAATAACAACAGAAGACTAAATCAATGAACAACCCACTATTAAATGACAGGACCGAATTACCACCCATTCATGTGAACCCCGAATGTAAATGGCTTAAACTCATCATCAAACATCGTAGATTAGTAGACTGGATTAAAAACACAAGGCCCATCTATTTGTTGCCTACAGAAGACACATTTTGCCAACAAAGATCAGCAGAGACTGTATCTCATGGTTTTTTTTTTTTTTTTTAAAGATTTATTTTATTTTCATTACAAAGTCAGATATACTGAGAGGAGGAGAGATAGAGAGGAAGTGGAGCTGCCAGGATTAGAACCAGCGGCCATATGGGATCAAGGCGAGGACCTTAGCCACTAGGCCACGCCGCCAAGCCCATGGGTTTTTAATGTTTTATTTTCACACACTTAGCGCCTCTACCTGTGATTCTTTTTTTTTTAATTTATTTTATTGTATTGTTGTTGACAATCTTTACATAGTTAATTATGGTGAAAAAAAAGGGTTCAGGGGGATAGGGAAGTGGGTAATACTATTATGTCCATATTGTTTCCATCATGTATCTGAGGTAAAGGGGGATATTGAGGGAGAAGCCCCACCTAGTTTCCCGTCCACCCAAGTCCCGGATGTGGGGCATGCTCTGAGATATTTGCTCAAGTGGTGTTAATAGTTCTCCAGTTATGAATCGCTGCCAGTTTCGCTCGATGAGGTCGTCCACTGATTAATATGGTCCATCATAAAGTCTCCGTTTGCCCCATATTTCGCTGCCAACATATGGCTGAGATGAATGATTGACCTGTTCTGTCTTCTGTCTTTTCTTGGTTAGGGTTCTGAGTCTAGCAGTTCGATTGGGGAGATCTCCAAAGAAACTTTGAGGTATTCCCAGACCAGATTCTTGTATGTCCTAGCAAGCACAGGGCCCGGCACAGTCCATTGCCCTGATCAGCTGGTGGTTGCAATTGCTGGGTTGGTTCTGTTTTCAGTCCCGAGTTGCACTGGAACCAATGGGTGTTGCAATCCAGTCTGGTTCTGCCCAGCACATACTCGGCCCTTACATCAACCAGTGGGAGCTGCAGCCTAGTCGAGGCGACCCACAATAACCCACCAGGCCCGCCCCCTACCCCGATTTGCCAGTATGTGTAGCAGTAGACCAGTCTGTCCCCCATCCCATTTGGCTGTTGCACTTGTCAATGTGTATTAAAGCTTAGTTCCATCTAACCAACTCAACCATCCAGCCCTGTGATTCTTTTTTTTTTTTTTAATTATTTATTATTTAACTTCATTAATTACATTGTATTATGTGACACAGTTACATAGATACTTGGGTTCTCCCACCCCTCCCCAAACCCTCCCACCATGGTGGATTCCTCCACCTTGTTGCATAACCACAGCTCAAGTTCAGTTGAGATTCCCCCATTGCAAGCGTATACCAAACATAGAGTCCAGCATCTTATTGTCCAGTCAAGTTCAACGGCTTCTTAGGTATACCCTCTCTGGTCTGAAGACAGAGCCAGCAGAGTATCATCCCAGTCAATTGAAAGCTCCAACATACCATCAGCAAAAATTTACATCATTATGGAATTAATTGACATGGTAATGAGTAACCAATATGTTAAAAGTAAATGCTAGTTCCCAGCCACCTTCTGTGACCACCTCACCTATACTTCAATTTAGTTTATACACAACATATAACATTCAAAACATAACATGTTATACATAACATCATATCATCTTAAATTAAGGCAAACATGTGGTATTTAACCTTTTGTGATTGGCTCACACCAGCCCTGTGATTCTTACATCACTGCTATCCTCCGTGTTTGGCTTGAGGGGTGTGTGTGTGTGTGTGTGTGTGTGTGTCTGTCTGTCTGTCTGAGGGAGACTACTGAGGAGGAGCGGCACAGCACAGCCTTCCCAGCTGCTCCCAACATCTTCCTTGTGTTGTCTTCTGCCCATATAGACTGGAGCACGAGCCGACGGCAGGGATAGAACCATCATCTCTCTTTTTAACTTCTGGAGTATGTCTGGATTTGGTGGTGTAGGATAGAGGCAAAGAACAGAGTAGAAATGGGGTGCAGGCTTACAGCCAAAGGTGAATTTATTATAAAGATTTGTCAGAGGTGACTACATGGCAGCACGTAGATGTCACAAACATACAACTGCAACCCATGCTTCAGCACACGGGGTCTTTCAACAGCTTAGAGACTTGGGGGTTTGGATGGGTGGACGAGTGGACTTTTCAAACTTAGTGGGGCTTCCTATTGGGGGCTTGGTGACTGGAAAGGAATGCTGAGAGTCGGGTGGGAGACAATCCAAGGCATGGGTTAGACTGGTCTTTGAGGTGCAGGACAAGCATCCCTGAGCTTGGCTCTGCTTAGAGTGGAGCAGTAATAACTCAGGAGTGGCAAGGCTGGGGCTGGTGTCCTTGCTCCATCAGGTGGAACTTCTGGCCACTCTACAGGCGAGTTGCATGTCTGTATACAGTGTGGACGCCCTTAGTTGCAGACTCGGAGGCAGCAGAAGTCCCTTGAATGCTAGCTTCATGAACTAAGGAAGGAATGGAGAAGCTGGCGTACAGGACATGAGATGAATCTAAATTTAGTCTGCTTGCTAATTGTTAGGATTCGTGCTGTAGAGTACAATTTAAGGGTTTTAAATCTAATACATGTGAAAGTAACAGCTAACCAGTGTTGAGAGTTGGAGCGAAAGGATTTTAACTGTCCATTTCTTTCATGGTAAGGAATCTGTAGATCATTGTTTAAAATTGAATGGTGTGGGCCCGGCGGCGTGGCCTAGCGGCTAAAGTCCTCGCCTTGAACGCCCCGGGATCCCATATGGGCACCGGTTCTAATCCTGACAGCTCCACTTCCTATCCAGCTCCCTGCTTGTGGCCTGGGAAAGCAGTCAAGGACGGCCCAATGCATTGGGACCCTGCACCCTGGGAGACCCAGAAGAAGTTCCTGGTTCCTGGCTTCGGAACGGCATGCACCGGCCTGTTGCGGCTCACTTGGGGAGTGAATCATTGGACAGAAGATCTTCCTCTCTGTCTCTCCTCCTCTCTCTGTACATATGACTTTGTAATAAAAATAAATAAATCTTAAAAAAGAAATTGAATGGTGTGGTTAAAAATTCTTGTTCCAATCCAATGGTGTTTGTTTAGTTATTTGTCCTTTAGTTCAGTTTTTAAACTTGAGAGTAGCAGTTCTTCTAGAAGGCCAAGAGTGCAGCTAAAAATCCCATGAAGAGGTTAACAGCCTCTCAAGTGTGGTATGAAAATTACTTTCATCCAAAGACATTTGAAAAACCAGAATCACGGAAACATGAGAGAACTAAAGCAGACCTGAACATTGCAGCTGCCATTAACTGTCTCTGTGGGAGCTTCCTGTGGGTGAGGCCATTTACCCATGGAGCTGGGGCAGTGCTAACTTAGCTGCCCACGGTCACTATGGAGCCCATCACAATCTTCACACCTTCCCCTGGCAGCCCTCTGCCCCCACTTTTGTTAACTTAGTTTACCAAAGTTACCTCAGACTGTTTAAGAAGTTACCTGTTACTGGGTGTTCCAGCATCTATGTACACATAGATCTAAACTTTATTCCTGTTACCTTTTCCATGGTTGACATCATTTGCAGGTTGATGACTATGTTCTTCTGCCTATGTGGGTAGAAGTTTTTCTCCAAACATACGCAGTGCACAGAATGCTCCCCAACATAGAGGCATGTTTTAACTATTAAAACAGTTTGTTGGGGAGAAAAATTTTTCCTGAAATTCACCAGTTTCTCAATATTATTATGCAATTTTCCTTGGTGCTAAAGTGAAGTGAAACAAAACAAAACATTTAAAAACACAGAGCTGTTACATAGTTGGGGCTCAGAAGATGATGTGCCAAAGTGTGGCACTTTGGCATGCTGTGTGTTTTGAGCTACAGGTTACTGAAAGACTTCATTAGTCAAGTCTGTCTCTTTCCGCTCCCTGTTTCCCCCAAAGTGACTCAGAGAAATTAGAATCCATGTTCCTTAAGTTGGGGCCACAATACCCAGACAAGCCACTCTGTCCCTATTCCTTTTTCCCTGGAGGACTCTCATTCCAGAGGGATCCTGACTTATCCATCAGATCATGACCTTCAGTACAACTAGATATCCTGTCTCCGTGACTGTCCATTTATCATCAAGCCTAACCATAGAAAACAAGTGACCAATTTCCCTAGGTCTTGGGGTCTTCATTTATGTAGGCTTCTGCATTGCATGAAGTGTCCATGAAATCAGTTGTTAGGCTTTTCATTTGTTATCTATTATTATGGGGATAGTTTTGGCCATGAGCCTTTATGAGTGATAAAAGGTATCACCCTATTCCATTCCTACACCAAGATTCCAGTGCTTTAGAATTATCCCCATTTCTCCTGTTTACATATTATAGAAGAGATGTTTGGAGCTGTGCTCAAAGAATGAAAATGATGAGAATTTCTGTATAGTTGAATTTGGAGTGATTTTTCCTCCTCTTTTTTCTCCTCCCATCCTCCCTCCTCTAAGGCTTCAAATTTGTTAATGATGAAAACAAGTGAATTTGCCCTTCTTTTTTTTTCTTCAAATAAGCATCACCAACCTTTTCAATGGATCTTCACAGAGTTTAGGAAAAAATTCCCATTTATCTCCTCCGTCCCTTTGTCTACATGGAAATAAAAGTCATGCAAATGTCAGAAACCAAAGCGAACGGTTCACGTATCTGCGAGGTTGGTGAGTGTCTTGGGGGCAGCCAGCAATTACGTTTCTGTGATGAAAGGGCTAGGTCAGTCCTAGTTCAGCTTCTTCATGCTTATTCACCTTTGTTTTCAAGACTGAGAACACACACGGAGAGATAATGCCTCCAAAATGAAACTTCTCCTCCCCAGGTGCACACCATTCAGGTGAGGGGCTGTTTGCGTCCAGGGAATTGTCTCATTTTCTGCTTCATTTTGTCTGAACCGATCTGTCTTTTGCACGCACAGTGGGGACCCCGCAGTGGATAGGAAGGAAGGAAGAGGTCTTTCTGGAACAGTTGTTTGCCTTCTTTTACCGAGGCCCAAAGCTTTTTCATCTCTGCCTCTCTTACTTTGCACAGAAGTCGCCAAAACATTGTATTCTGTCTAAAAATTTTCTTGGAATAATTTCTACCTAGTGCATGAAACAATGGCCGCTTTTCACTTTTAAAAGTGCTGAAAAAAAAAAAAGTAAATCTCCTTTCTTTATGGGCACCAAAGCAAAGCATATGCGCTCTATTTGGAGAATGCAAATGCCAGGAGCTGCAGCATTTCTTTCAGCAGCTCTCAGCAAGTGGCCATTTAGGCTTAATTGCTCCTCACAGCATAGTCCAATTAAGCTCGGGCATCAGCGGGGTAAGGGCTATTTGTTAATCCATAAAAGGTATGAGAGACAGTGGTTGTTTTGCCTGCGGTTTTTATTCACATGTTTGGGTGAAAATCTAAACAGCTGGAACTCTCGGCAAGTGATATGTGTGTGTATTTAATCTGTGGGTTATGGGCAAAAGATGCGGATGAATGTATTCCACCAAACCCAAACTTTTTCTTCCAATACAAAAGAGAACTTTGTCAAGATATTGCTTGAAACCTACCCAAGCATGATGTTTGAAATTATAGACGGGGTCAGAAGTAGCTTTAAGGAGAAAAACCTCTGAACCCAGGGTGATTTCATAACATGGAGATGGCTTTTGTTTCTGTGAGAGTAAATTCTTTCTGCAAGTTCAAAATTCCCCAAGAACATATTGTGGATTGTTTGTGGTGTTTAACTTTCTTTTTGAAACAGAGTTTTGACTATTCAAGAACTTGCTGTCTGTACATCTTTTGGATGTGATACAGGGAGAACTGCTATTTTATGATGGGGACAAGGTGAAGTGATAGGAAGTGGGCAGTGTGGGCGCGTAGCTGTGTCTCTTTCCGTAAGATGGAAATGGACAAACACAGGAGGAGAAATACAGGGTCTCTAACCGTGAGGTATTTTGAGCTAGCTCAAAGGTTTCCATGCGTCAGTCTGCTTGGAAAAGAATCTGATGGGTGGCTGTAAAGCAAAGGACTTCCTGATGCTTTTCTTCAAATCTAGAAACTTCACCTTTGAGAGAAAAACATCATAAAGAGACCTGCCTGAACTACCTGGTCAAGTGACTGGTGAAGTCCTATCGTGAGATGCTGTCCAGAAAAATCAGATTCAAGAAACAACAGGGATTGGGTCAGGAGGGAGAAAGGACACTTGGCCCTGTTAACAACAGGGAATTCTATTCAGGACCATGGATATCTTTGCCATGAGTTGAGTGAGATTGAATGCCAGATGTCTTCCAAGACTTACGTGCTTGCTGGGCTTTGGAGATAGATGAATGATCAGTGCATCTCCTGGTTCCTTCTCCATGTCCTCCCTGTTGGGAAAGACACACAAAACAGAGAAGAAATGGGAGCTAAATCAGAGCCAAGCTGAATTTATTAGTTATCAATACATTCAAAGAGGGTGACTGTCTGCCGGTGTGTTGATGGAGTGACTACCTGGCTAAGTCTTCCAGCAGATTGGGCTTTGTATAGTTTGGGGTCTTAGGGTGGGGGGAATTCTGGGTGGATGAGTGGGTGGCGACTCAGTGGTCTTTCCTGGACATTTCAACCTTGGCAGGTCTTGATCTCCGGGCAGTTGGAAGGAAAGGCAAAAGGCTAGACTGGTCTTTGAAATACAGGGCAAAAAAGTGCCTGAGGGTTCTACCCTGTTTACTGTTTGGGGGTTCTAATGGCCCCCCAGAACCAGAGACTTGTGTCCTTGTTCCATCAGTCTTGTTTCCCAATCTCTACTTCTGGAAACTTAAGCGTAGTTACTTATGCGTGTGGTCTAGTCAGTGGTTGATCAACCTGACTTGGCAAGGGCTGGAGATTTTTTATTCCTTGGCTGAATGAAACCTTTATTCTCTGCTTGCTTGCTTTCTTTCTCTCTTTTTCTTTCTTCCTCTCTTTCTTTTTTCTTTCTCTTTCTTTGTTTCTTTCTTCTTTCATTCATTCATTCTTTCTTTCTTTTCCTTCAGTGCCCACTCGCATGAAGCATGTGTTGCTCATGTCTTTGCTCTTGGAACAAATGAGGAAACCACCAGCTGTGTATTGTATGCTGTTGGGGCAGCAGCTCTTGCCAACGCTGAATACCAAGTCCCAGATCATTTACATCAAATGATCTTTCTAACAACAAATTTGGCTTTTGAGCTTTGAAAGGCTTTACCAAGGCTTGCCCCCTGTTCCTGTCACTTACCACCCTTTCCTGTCTGCTCTTGCAAAGCGATGTTTGAAGGGTTTAGTCTTCAACAGGAACTATGGGATAAACTTTTCCTTGCCTTTCTGTGATTTGGTCCACTTCTTCCTCCTTTTTTTTTTAAACTCTCACTGATTCTTTGCAGTTTAATTTTATCATTCTACTTTTTGCCTGTGTTCTCTTATAGCTCTTTATTCTTTATTGGCTCATTCATAATGATTACCACCATAAGCTGTAAGTACATACCAGGCAGTGGCCACTATACTGGACACGGCAAAAAAGGGACAGTTTGTATTTGCTGTTATTTAAGACATTTGTTCTAATCGTTGTCATTTTTGTAGGAGGAAGAAAAATGTGGTCGTGTTGTAAAAATTCTATAAGCATTACACAAATTGGAGAATAATAGCATATTCAGGTATACCACATATTATTAACCATAAGAGAATGCTGTCTTATTTGATTTCACACTTTAAAAACATTTATTGTTCATTCTCCCCAACTATTTTCCAAAAAAAGTAAAAGGAGGGGTTGGAAGACAAAAATGCTTCTATGGAGGCTGGCGTTGTATTGTAGCAGATTAAGCCCCCAGCTTGTGAGGCTGGCATCCTGTATCAGTGCCAGATGGATTCCAGGCTACTCTGCCTCTGATCCAACTCCCTGCTAATGTACATGAGAAAGCAGTGGAAAATGGCTCATGTGCTTGTAGCGCTGCACCCATGTGGGAGATCTGGATGTATTTCTAGTCTTCTGGTTTTAGCCTGGGCAACCCCAGGCCATTGCAACCACTTGGGAATGGTCCTTGAGCCAATAGATGAAAGGTCCTTCTCTCTCTCTCTGTCATTCTATCTTTCAAATAAATAAATAGATCTTTAAAAATGGCTTATTTCTTTTTAGATCCTAACTAGTCCTTTTTCTTTGATTTTATTATTATTTTTTAAAATGCCAACATTATTTTTGAAAATGGTAACTGCTTCTGTTAGCAAGTTTCTCTGAACAAAATATGGCTTGTTTGAGATAAACATAATCAGGTCTTAGAAAGTAGAGAGAGCTTACTAGCAGTAAGACTCAGGAATATGGAGCTAGACTTGCCTCTGTGTTGTTGCTTAACAGGTCTGTGTCGTCATTCACTATTTCTATATACTTCGCATTTCTTTTTAAGTCAAATGATTTTTGACTCATCAAAGAAATGTTGAGCAGTGGGAGAGAAAACTCATCAATATCATCTTTTCTTTATCCTGGATCATTATATTTAGCTTCAAATCAGAAACTTGGAGATCAGATGGCAACTTATCTTTCACTCATTCCTTCAACAAGCATTTATTGGGAGTCTACATTTTTTCACACTGTCCTGGGCACTCCCAATATACCAGTGGGCAAGGCACACTTAGATCCTTTCTTTGGTGAGCTTTGAATTCTACTGGGAGAGACCAATAGACAATAAGTCAGGTAGATCAGTTAACAGTCCAGCTTCCTATAAGGTAAATGCTGTGGAAAGCAACGGCAAACACATTGAAATTAGGGAATTGTATGTATAGGGATATTGCAATTAAAACTATTTTATTTATTTGAAAGAATTAGGGGTGGGGAGAAAGAGAGAGATCTTCCTTCGGCTGATTCATTTCCTCAGTGATCACAATTCGTAGGGCTGGGCCAGGTCAAAGCCAGAAGCCTGGAGCTACATTTGGGTCCTGCCACCACGTGGGTGGAAGGGGTCCAAGCACTTGAACCATCCTCTGTTGTTTTCCCAGGCACATTGGCAGGGAGCTGGATCAGAAGTGGAGCAACCAAATCTTGAATTACTGCTGATATGGGATGTTGACATCTGCAGATTTAAAAAGTATCCCAAAGTTGGCTTTTTTGAGCCAATGACGTTGAACAAACACTTCTTCCTTATATACATCTCGCAAATATTCACAACTATCTCAGGAGGCTGGGGCTGCAGTCAGCTTTGCTATGGTTTTAGCTTCATGGAATATGGCAGGAGGCTTGAGGTACAGAATGAGCTACTAAGAGAAAAAATAAAGCTAACTTCTTCATTTGCTCCAGGTCTAGGGAAAATACCAATGTAGAGAAGAGTTGGGGGTAGGACAGAGACTTTAGAACATTCTGTGAATGATGTATTCTTTCTTAGTGCAATTTACATACAACTTCGGTGGTTGATAACTCATTAATGGACCACTAGCTGATTTCCACTTAAAATCACAATTCAACTTAGAGATACCTGTACAATATCATGTTGCACAGTTTGGTTGAAGAGTTTTGATTGCAATCCCCTTGAAGTTTGTGTCTTGGGTGTGTATGGTGTGTGTATTTGCATGTGCTAGGGAATAGAATTGGTGTTAGAAAAGGTGACATCTATTTATAAAGAATCGCATAGTTTTTGTTTTAATTTGTATATAAGTAACAACTTAAAATTGTTTCCTTGTTGTTATCTTTGGTTATCTTGATATCTGTAGTTTGTAATGTTGCAAACTTAAATGGTGATACTATAGCATGTATATTTTCATGATATCCAGAGAAAGGCTCTTCAGATTGTTTGGTCGTTCATAGCATTTCTAATGGAGACTGACTGTTTAATTCCGTTCTTTGAGGGAGCCTGGAGTCTGATAAGTAATACGTCAGAAATGATTATGGAAAAGCAAACCATGAATGTGTCCCAGAAGAATAAGTATATCTTTGGGAAATGAAAAGAATCTCCTGAATTTTCATCCTGTCACACATTAAATTGAGAGTCATTTAGATGAGATCACACCATCACACCAACTACAGTGCCCAAGTTGAGTGTTTCACAACAGATTGTCCCCCGCCCCCGCCTTCCTTCTGGATGTGGAAGCAAGAGCAGCCCTGGTTCCTGATAAACTTTCTGTGTGGGTTGGAAGGGGTTTGTTTTCCAAGGGCTCCAATATTGGAGGCTTGGTCCTCAGTGAAGTGATGCCATGATACTGAGAGGTATGATAGTCCCTAAGGGTTGGGGTTGACTGCGAGGTAATTAGGTCACTGCTTTGAAAGAAATGAATGTATGGGTGAGCTCAGTTCCTACTGAAATGAGTTATTTTAGAAGAGCAAGACTGGCTCCTGCTCAGTCCTAGGCTCCTATCTCACCACACAATCCCTTGCTCTTGTGATGCCATCCCCACCATGAGGTTCTTGCCAAACACCGAATGTATGAAGCTATCCAATATTGGACTTTTGACCTCTGCAATGTGAGCTCTTTGAAAAATACCTAGCTCCAGGTATTCTGTTGTAGTGGTGGGAAACAGACACATGCAAGAGAGTGGGAATGCGGTTGTCATAGAATTTGCAATAGGCTGCTGGTGATGACTTTTCGCAGAACGATAGTACACTCTAGGGATCAGGCTGTGTGACAAAAAACCTCTATTGGAGCAATATGCGGAGTTACAGTTTTGCTGAGAGGGAGGTAAGCGTGAGGACCCAGGACCTGGGATGGTGAGCAGACCTTGTTCTTGCCTTGAGGAAAAGAAAAGTCCTCTCATTGAGAGACTGGAGCCCATTTTTGGTTAGCCAAGATTGAGTTGTTTAGAAGGGATCCAGAGCTGGAAGCAGGTGAAGCAGAATCAGCAGCGCCCAGCTCTGCCTGCAGCACACCTTCTGTTGTCGCAGAGTACCTATCTGTGCTTTCCAGGTGAGCCAGTCAGCCTCTCCCTGCCCTGGCCCAGGCCTTGGGTTCTCAAGTCTGGGTTGGAATTCCTGTTTGGAGAGGTGGGAGGATTGGTCCAGTCATTTAACTCCTCAGGTCTCGCTTCATGTGAAAAGTAAAGATAATTCTCTCTGTGTCTAGCAAGAGAGAGTATGAGAGTTTTATGCATTTTGGTAGAAAGGCAGTAGCTAACACCCTCACTCTGGTCTTGTTATCACACATGTAACAAGAAAGTAGTCTAGAAGGTTATGCTATTTGCTCAGGAAAGTTTAAAAATTATATAACTTGAGGGAAAAATGCATTACATTCATTATATTTGCTTTTCTATCTAAGGCATAGCTTTTGTACTCTAAAGAAAACTGTCGTGGTTTGCCTGCCACCTGCAATGCAGGCAGAGCATGCATGTCAGAGCATCAGTTCAAGTCCAGACGGCTCCATTTCCAATCCAGCTCCCAACTTATGTGTCTGGAAAAGCATTTGCAAGGGGGACTCAGGTTCCTGGCTTTGGCAATCATCTGGGAAGTGAACCAGCAGATGAAAGAGTTCTTTCTGTCTCTTTGTAATTGCATTTCAAATGAAAAAATGGCAGGGGGATGGAATTTAATTCAAACTATTACAAGGGTGAAAGCAATTTCAACAGCTATTATTTTGAATGATAAATGCTTAGAGAAATTTCTGGATTACAAGATTTTATATTTTAGCCAAATGAAGGTTGGTGTAAAGTTTTCATTCTTCAGTTTTAAATGTAATAGCCCATGTCATTTATAGCTAGGTGTGTAATGAAGGACTTGGTGGCACTGCAAATCGCAAATTTATTTATGTATTTCTCTTAGAATGTTGGTCTGAGATGCCCTTGTTGGCTGTCAATACTTTTTAGAGAGGAGTTTTATTGCAGTCATGTGGATTATCTAGGGACTGACAGCCGGGAAATAGATCATTCAGCTCCTTTGGTCCTCTGCTATGTGGCAGAATATAAGAGCTAGGCTACACCTTTGGCTGGAGCTTCTTTCATAGTTGGAAGAATTACCAATAGCATCCGAGAGCTTATTACCCCCACGACTCTTTCCACAGTGTCTTGCTTATTGGATCCTTCTGACGGATACCAGCTGTCTTAACCTGTTCATGCTACTATGGGAGAGTACAGTTAGCCTGGGCAATTGACAAACAGTAAGCATTCATTGCTCACAGTTTGGAGCTGGGAGGTCAAGATCAAGGTGGCTGTAGAGTTGGTGTGTGCTGAGGGCTTGTTCCCCCTACAGAGCCTCCTATGAGTTTTCAGATGGTAGAAGGGTGAAAGGGACAGACAGGTGTCTTTAGGCCTTTCCAAGGGCACTATTCCTGCTCACAGAGGCTCAGCCCATCTGACCTAATCACCTACTAACTGGCCCCACTTTCTTATACAGCTGTATTGAGGATCCAGTTTCAATACATGAATTTTTTTTGTGGGAAACACGCAATCAGACCCCAGCACCAACAAAGTGGCATCATCCATGATGTCCACACCACCCAGGGGAAATTCCTATTGTTCGCCATGCTGAGTGGTGGCATTATTTATTATTTATTTATTTTGGATCTTTATTTTTCATTTGAAAGAGTCACATAAGAAGAAGATGAGACAGAGAAAATCATCTTCCATCTACTTGTTCAATCCCCAAATGGTCACAAAGGCCAGAGTTGGGCTGATCTGAAGTTAGGAGCAAGAGTTTCTTCTGGGTCACCCACATGGTTGTAGGGGCCCATGGAGTTGGCCCATCTTCTGCTGCTTTTTCAGGTTCATTAGCAGCTATCTGGACCCATAGTGGAGCAGCTGAGACTTGAACTGGCACCCCTGTGGGTTGTGGCACCACAGTGAAGGGCCTAGCAAGCCACTGCAGTGGCCTGGCTCTCCTGGTCTTTTTAAACATCCAGCATCATCAGGTGTTCTGAAGTGCTGCTCTCTCAGAAGGACAGTGTGAACCATTTCCATTGTGGATGAGGAGGATGGCAGTGGGTCAACCCCAGCCTTTTGAATAACTTCTCTCTAGGTTTCTATCTTTTCCTTGGCTTTGAGGAATGGACTCACTCCCCCCACCCACCCACCCACACACACACACACATGCATGTGCGCGCGCACACACACACACACACACACACACCCAGCACCTACTTCACATGAGAAAAATCCAGGTAATAAGCATCTGGAGAAATATCTAAAAGTTGGGGACTGTGTGGTACTATGTAACTTTCCCATTATTATTATTATTATTTTAGTTTTTAAAATTTAAAAAAAATAATTATTTATTTTATTGGAAGGTGAGTTTTACAGAGAGAAGGAGAGACAGAGAAGAACCTCTGTCTACTGGCTCACTCCCCATGTAGCCTCTGTAGCCAGAATTGAACTGATCCAAAGTCAGGTGCCAGGAGCTTCTTCATCTCCCACGTGGGTGCAGGGTCCCAAGGCTTTGTGCGTCCTCAGGTCAGCTGGATGGGAGTTGGAGCTGCAAGGACACGAACTGGTGCTCATATAGGATCCCTGCACTTGAAGGTGTGGATTAGCTAATTTAGTTAATGAGCTTGGCCCTTTCCACTTATTTCTTGTCCTCTCCTGTCTACTTCTAGTATCTTGACAGATCCACACAGAATCGTGGAACTGAGTCAGTTCAGAGGATGCTAGCGTTTTGTTACAGACCATCCTTCCCTAACTGGAAAGCAACAGGGAGCTGATTGAGATGGGGGTGGCTTCTGAATAAGTTTTGTTGAACAGGAGTTCCGCTAAAATTATTTGGAAATCTCTGAGAACAAGGCCTATGAGGCTACTACACTATTTAGACAGTTTTGGACCCAGGAGGATGGCAGTCTGGGCCTTACCAGTGATCAGTGGAAAGAACCACAGACACAGTAGGAGTAGAGGAAAGGCAGGAAATTGCCCTTACCAGACTCTGCTGTATTTAAGGGGACATGAAGATGAGTTGTACAGGATGTGACAACCTCAAGAAGCACCTGTGAAGTCAAGTGCATGGGAAAAAGTCCCTTCCAGGAGAATATGGACAAAATTCTTTGCAGACAGACTGATGGAGAGAGAGAGGGAGAGACAGACAGATATCCCATCCATTAGTTCACTCCCCAACTGGCCACAGCTTCTAGGGGTGAGCCAGACCATGTTCAGGAGACTGAAGCTCCACCTGGGCCTCCTGTAAGGGAGGCAGGGCTCCCAAGCACTTGTGTCTCCTTTCTTTCCTTCCCAGGTGCGTTAGCAGGGAGCTGGATTGGAAGCAGAGCAGCCAGGGCTGGAACCAGAACTCTAGTGTGTCATGCTTGCATTTCAAGCAGTGGCTTAACCGTTGCACCACGACGCCAGCCTCACATTCCTGTTTGGATAACCATGGCATATGCGTATTTCTGACCTTTCTTCCAAAATCTAGTGTTCATCCTTTCTTCTAGATCTGGACCAATATTTAGAGTCCATATTTGAAGGGTCATCAGATTTTTCTTTGCCTACCAACAGCACTCAAAGAATCTGCCTGGCGTGGTGCCCTCAGGAAGTTGGCCAGCCTGTAGCTGGGCAGGAATGAGGGGCTAAGACTGAAGAGCCTTAGGACAGCATCCTTTTCATACCATGAAATGCCTTCCCTTTTGCAGTGGGGCCACAAAGGACATATTACCAGGAACTTGTCTTCATACTGCCTCTGATATCCAAATACATTAAGAATATAGTTTTGCTTTCTCTTCCAGCTCTTATGAGACTAGCTGATGTAGTATATATACCATGTAAAAAATTGTATCAATATAAGCTATCACTGATATTAATGCATATGAATTGCAATGGTGCGCTGTGGCAAGGGAGTCAGGGAGGGATGCTGTGAGCGCCTGTGGGAGCTTCAGGCCAGACATGTCCCAGGGCTGCCTGGGACTAGACTTGGACTGTTTGGGCTAGTAACTGTCCTCTGAACTCCACTCAGCATGCTGCTTTAATGCTCTTGTTTATATGATAACTGCTTTAAAATCTCAAAATTTTTATACCCCTAATGTATAGGCCATGCTCTAAGTGAATATCATCTTTTAAAGATTTATTTATTTGAAAATCAGAATTACACACACACACATACACACGTGGTGCATCTCCTGGTTCACTGCAGAAAAGGCCACAACAGCCAGGGCTAGACTAGGTCAAAGCCAGACAGGAGCTTCACCCATGTTTCCCATGTATGCACAGGGGCACAAGATCTTGGGTTGCTTTCTGATGCTTTCCCAGGGACATTAGCAAGGAGCTGGGTTGAAAGTAGACAGCCAGGACTTAAACCAATACCCATATAGGATACCAATGCTGCAGATGGCAACATAGCCCACTGTGTCACAGAACCAGCCCCTGCTACTTGAACATCTTAATATGTTTGATCGATGGTCCTTGGCTCATTTTGACCCCCAACTCTATATTCTTTGGTTCATGTTACTTGACAATATAGGATTGTTAACTTAGGCATTTTGTATAGGTCCTTAATAAAGGCCCAGTCCCAGGAATAAGAGTCATAAAACTTTGTTAGATTTTTCCATTTGGCTACATGGAGCCCAGATTTTAGGACATTTTGACATTCAACCAAGAGAACAGTGATATTAATTTCATTTTGCCAAGTGGAGCGCTGAGTTGTCGGAGAGTAGACAACTCGTCCAAGTTCATAGAAGCCATGGGGGAGAACTGAGGGTCAAAGCCTTCATCCTGACTGGCTAGGCGGTGCAATCTTTCAGAGTATGGAGCTCTGTCCACACTTTGTTCTATCACTACAACACCCAAGAGCTACCTGCACACTTTGTATGTCACTTCTCTTGTCTTTTAGTTGCTATTTATTAGAAACAGCCCATGCCAACTTGCATCATGAGGTTCATAATTATTTTCTGGATTGTGGGGGTAAAACAGATAAACCAACAGAGCCAAAAAGTAAAGAAAAAGCCAAACCAAAGCCAAATCAAGCACCATGTGCTCATTGAGCCCATGGGCTAACATTAACTTGCTAAATATGGCCCTGAAGGCCTGTACGGAAGTGGTAGCACATCGTGAGAACACTCAGCTTCCCCCACCCAAGCCCGTGATCTTTCACAGTTAAGAAGCAGCCGAATGTAGCCCATTCTGAAAATCTGTGAGCCATCTCGAGCGGAGGGGATTTAGCCATGTTTCCGATGCTTCTTGTTCTCTGATTTCTCCCTTTCTTCTTCTTCTTCCTATGTTAACTCCCGTCCCTCCCATCCTATTCAAATGTTTACCAGTCTATAAGTCTTGCTAGTTCCGGGACTGTATCATGTTTGCTTACATCCTTTCTCTGGGTGTTTTCATGCATTCCCTTGCTTTGGCAACCATTGTAATGTGGACCGTGTCACAAAAGTTGTCACCAACACAGACTTCTTGCTGTAACATCTTGACTTAATGGCGTCTTTGGCCCCTCAAATGTGACATTTCTCAAACTCGATGCATCATTTTCTTCATTTCTCACTTCTACCCAACCTTCACTCCTACTTCACACTTCTAGTCATTATTTTTTGCTATCCCAGTGTAAACTACAGTTCTGAATGCTTTGCCTTGTTTAGCCATTCCCATATACCCAATGTACCCCTGACTGCTTCTCATGCAAGACCACCATAATCAGCTGCTAGAAGGGGATGAAGACCCAGGAGATAGTTCTGGTCTTGATTCTGCCGGTTACCCACATAACAGCTTATGCAGAACCCGTCATGAAATGGTTCACCTGTTTGTTGTGCTGCAGTGGGACTAAGAAAATGTGCCTTGTAAAGCTGGGAGCTCCAACAACTTGTCTTCCAAGGCTTCTTTAGTTTTGCGGTCTGAGGTTTTGTCCAAAATCTCAATATGGAAGTAATACCCAGCTACACTCATCAAATCCAGATGAAACACAAAGCTAGCCATAGCAGCATTTTGATATGGGCACTCCCCCTCCTCCGTGCTTTTTGGACAGCAATCATATGTGCAAAATTTAATATTTTGGAGTTTCCATTTCGTGATTCCTGGACTTGGAAAAGATGGGAAGAGAAATTTTCAGCCTCAGTGGAGTTAGGCTACACCTAAGTGTACTCATATCTAGCTAGAAATGGAGCATTTCTGAGATTTAAATTCTAAAAACACAAGAAAAGAGTGCCATTCTGGCAAGAAGGACAGAAGGATATTCATCTTTTAGAAGCAGCCTTGGCAGTGACCAAGTGTCACACTCCCAAAGGCTGGCTCAGTGTTATGGTAGTGAGCTGGAGCTGGAGGAGGAGGGTTGCTAGCAGCAGTGCTGCCAGTGGGACACTCCTCCTTAGGATAGTCCGAGAGCTTAATTGGGGTGTTTAGTTGTAGCTTCATAGGCCCCAAGCCTAGTTTTTGACCTTCTTGGAGCTTATATAGATCACCTAATGTTGCTTAAAAATTCCTTTTTTTAAGTAAGTAAGTTATCTGCTGCTTGTAGCACTATCTGACACACAATTCCACAGCCTTAAAGTCCAAGCTGGAACATCACATTCTCTGAGAATCTTCCTTGATTTCCTGATGATATCAGATCTCCTCTCTGGATTCTTCTAGACCAGGCAGTGTTGTTCCTCTTTTAACCTGTCGCATGTGCATAAACCTTTTACTTTTTAAAATTTAAAACTTTGTTTTTAATTTAAAAATGTTTTTGTTTTGAGAGAAAGAGAGAGAGAGAGAGAGAAAGAGAAAGAGAGAGAGAAAGAGAGAGAGAGAGAGAGAGAGAGAGAGAGAGAGAGAGACAGAACCCCCATCTGCTGACTTATTCTGCAAGGCCTGAGGCTGGCTTGTGACCAGAGCCAGGAGTTGAGAGCTCAGTCTAGATCTCCTACATGGGTGGAAAGAAACCCAATCACTTGAGCCATCACCTGCTGGCTCCCAGAGTTTGTGATAACAGAAATCTGCAATAGAGAACCAGAGTTGGTATCCCAGACCATGGTATCCTTAGCTCTAGGCCAAATGCCCATGCCTCTCTGAGTCTTTACTGACTTAATTGTCTACCCTGCTATGCTGTTAAGTTTTGTATATCTGATCCATCCTTCCTATATAGCACCTAATGTATTGTACAGAACACACAATCACTCAATAAGTGTTGGCTCAAATCCAATTATTGACATTTACCTGACTCGTGTATAGCTTAATACTAGTTTTCTTCATTTCTTCCCCTGCTAGAGATATCAATGATAGCTTCCCATAGTTCTGATTGTTTTGGTATAAGAATAAGGTGAAAAGGTGACTTGGTGACTTGGATCAATTTGCAGATGATTACAACTTGTTAGCCTAATTCATTACCAGGTCTTCCTGAGTTCTTGGGTTCTTTGATTTCTTTGAAATATGACTTTTAGACCAAGATATGGTGTTTGGTTTAAGATGATATTGGAGTACTGGCATAGTGGCCTAGCATGCTGCATCCCAAATGGGCCCCAAGTCCCAGTGGCTCCACTCTGGATCCACTCTCTGCTTATGTATTGGGAAAACAGTGGAGGATGGTTTCAAGTCCCTGGACCCCTGCACCCATGTGGGAGACTCGGAAGAAACTCCTGGCTGCCAGTTTCAGATCAGCTTAGCTCTGGCCATTGCAGCCATTTGGAGAGTGAACTAATGATGGAAGATCATTTTCTATTTCTCCTCTCTTTATAAAATCTACCTTTCAAATAAAAAGAAGTAAATCTTTTAAAAATGACATTTTATTTCCTGTGGAATTGTATCATAAAACTAAAAGAAAAAAAAACTAATCAAAATTTTAACACCACCCAGAAGAGATAATTGAGCCTGATAGTTTGTGATTCTGCTTTTTTTAATGCAGTGGTGTGATTGCATAAATGGGCAAGCACTGGAGAGTGTATGCATGTTTTAGGTATATCTGCTTGCAACTAATCCTATTAAAATGGAAAATTGGGCCCAAACTTGGAAAAATAATAGAGATTATTCCAAAGTTCATGCAATGCTAATATACTTTGAATGATAAGTAGTAATAATAATAAAAATGACATTTTAGTTTCATACACTTAGCATCTCTCAAGGTTCCACTATAATAGCAATCAAAGGTACATAAATAAAAAATGATATATAAAGCCACAATGAGAGAGGGGGTGTGAGCTCCCTTTGTATAGAAGAGGGCACCACCTATGACAGGTAATAGGGGTGTGTGTGTGTGTGTGTGTGTGTGTGTGTGTGTGTGTAGTGTGGTTCATGGGCCGAAAGTTGTCATACACCTTCTCAAACGTATCAGGGACAGTAGAGAGGCAAGGATGAGGTGTAGATAGTGATGTGCTGGTAAAGATTTTAAATCACCTCTCTGACAAAGAAGAATGAACTGAGAGAGGGGGAGAAGAAGGAGGAGGAGAAAAAGGAGGTAGTGGAGGAAGAAAAGAGAAACAGCAAGAAGGAGAGGAAAAGGAGGAGAAGGAAAGCCTTGATGTGCAGCACTTACTGACTTCGGTGGAACACGTACACACACCATGGCCGGTTTTGAACCACGAACATGACATCTGTGAACAAAGGATTGGAAGGAAATGGACACAGTTGGCTCTTGTGAGTTGGTAAGAGCTGGCACTAGTACATCATTGGATGAGGGAACAAAAATTTAGCATATAGACAAATCAACCTGTATAACCTTTCCCCCAGTTCACATGAAGAATGATTTGTATGTCCATTACATCTGTCCATCACATATCTAAAGCTGTGAAAACAGAATTTGTTTCACAAATGGAACCCCAAGCCTCTAGAAACGAGCAAGAGCAAGGAGGAACATTATTTAGCAATATTTACAAAGGCTTTTGTATTTTAGTATGTATGTGCATTCTATAAAATTTTAAGTTGTTCTAAAAAGGCTATGGGGAGCACAGGCAAAGCTGATAAAAATGCTTACAGAGCTTCAAGGTAAAACATAGAATGAAGAACACAGGTAGAAATGAGCCCATACTGTTGCTGAGGTTCTACATTGTTCGTGAAGTGGAGCAGTAATGTGTTAAGGGAGATTTTGGTGACTTAAAGATATGTGTTATAACTTCAAGATCAAGCAATAAAATATAAATAAGGAAGAGGTGGAGGGTCAACAAATGAGATGAGATGAAAATATCAATCAGTGTACTTAAAAAAACCAGGAAGAGAGAATCAGAGGGCCAGAAGCAGACTGGATGAATGGAAGATAAACACCAAGATGAGGTTTTAACCCAACCACCTTAATAAGAAAATGTGAATGAATGAAACACTCCAACAAAACTGCAAATCCGTTGCCTCAGCTGTGCTAGCTGTATTTTAGGTTCTTAATAGTTTACTACCTATGGGACTATCATAACTAGACACTAACATTATGGAAAGGGTCATTGTCTCAGTAAATGCTATAGGAGAGTGCTCCTCTAACAAGCAACGTTGTGGAAACAGGATGAATATCCTTCAGAAAATTAAAAAGAGAACTATAGAATGCTCCAGCAATTCCACGACTGTGTATTTATCACTGTTTCAGAGACATCTGCACTTCCATGTTTATTGCAACACTTACAGCAGCCAAGAGTTGGAAATAATTCAGATGTCCAGCTGCTGATGGATGGGTTAAGAAAATGTGGGATGTATACACAATGGAATACTATTCGGCTGTAAAAATAGATGAAATTGAGTCATTTGCAATGATGTGATTGGAACTGGAGGTCTTTACATTAAGTGAAATCAGCCAGGATTAGAAAAGACAGATACAGCATAGTTTCATTTACATCTGATGTCCAAAAAACCAAATTTCCTAGAAGTTGCGAGTAGAGTGGTGGCTACCAGAAACTAGAAAAAGTAGGAAGTAGTGAGGTATGAGAAAATACTAATTAATGGATACTGAGTCAATGTTAGATAGGAGGAATAAGTCCTGGGGTTCACTGCACAGTATGGTGTCTGAAAATAAAGATAGTATGCCATGCCTATCTTTTCATAATGCTGAAAGAGGGAATTTTGAATATTTTCAACATTAAGAAGTTATAAATGAGGAAATAGATATGTTTATCCTGATTTTAACTTTATGCAATATAGACACGTAGTAAGACATCTCATGATACCCCAAAACTGTGTATAAGTTTTAGGTATCAGTTAAAATTTAAAAAAAAAAAAAACTAGAAAGAGCAGAATTAGGAAGGAGGAACACTCTAGGATTAGGATTCAGAAAGGAGAATATGTAGAATCCAGATAGCAGAAGGGGATTCACAGAGCAATTGATGTTTTCAGGAAAAGCAAAATGCCGGTGAGGACAGGAAATGCAGCCATACTGTACTTCGCAGTGAGCGATACTTATATTGGCAAAACTGTGTCAGTACTTGCTGCTCGATCTGTTCTCAATCGTTAGATAACTATATCGGAAGAATGGGAGAGGGGAGGGTGGTGACTGAGAGTGTGCGGAAGCTTGTCTACCACAGCAAAAAACCACTGGGTAACAGCAGATGTTGACAAAAGCGGAATATACAGTCAGCTCTCCAAATCCACAGATTCAGCTAACTGTGGACCAAAAATATTCAGAAAAAAAAATCTGCATCTTTACTGAGCATCTACATATTTCCCCCCTTGTGCTTATTCTGTAAATGGTACAGTATAGAAACTATTACATGGCATTTACATCCTATCAGGTCCTTATAAAGTACCTCGAGTAGAGATGATTAAGGGTGTACGAGAGGATGTGTACAGGCTAGGTAAGGGACTTGATCATCTGTAGTTGTGGGGTTTTGCTGGGACGGGGCATGGAATAAATCCCCTCTGGTTACTGAGGATGATTGCATATATTCTTGGGGATGGAAAGATGATTAGCATGAGCAGAGGTTACAGGATTGTTCCTCTGGAGGGTGTGCGGGAAGCTGAACGGGACAGGGCAGAGGAATGAATGCTGTGTGTTGGAAGCCTTTTGGAGCTATTTGATTTTTAAAAACCTATGTGTAAAATAGATTGTGTAAACAACCAGATATAATCCTTTTACTTTTCAGTCAAGTGAATAATGGGAACATAGATCATTTACCAAGCTCATGGATTGTTAGGAAGTTACCTCAATATATACGATAGGCAGGTGAAAGTAAAATTACCTTAAAGGTACAGAATGAAGAGAGACACTTTCTGGAGTTAGGAATGCAAGCGCTAATTTTCTGAGATTACCAAGGCAGAATTGTTTCCTAGAGAATGCACACTGGTTCTTATTTGTATCAACAGAAAAGGCAGGAACACTGGGTGGCCCAGGGCTCTGAGGAAGGAGCCTGAGCAAATGACAGAGGCAGGTTTTCATCAGGAGAAAGCAAACAGCAACCAACTGGGGTAAGAGACACCCAGGCCAGGTTGGGATGGCTTTTCTGCCACTTCAGATCCATGTGACTGGAGAATGGTACCCACGGCAGTGATTCCCGATGTCTTTGATGAAGGTATCTTTACAAACACCAGAATGTCAGCAACCAAGTGTGGAGATTAAGAACTCAGAATAAAATGGAAAAGATTGGTGATGATTAAAATGTCATTGTCACTGCTGTGTGTTTCCCAAGTTGGCCTACAAAAAGCACTCATGGGTTTTGGCTTTCCACCTCCCTCCCTCCGCTTAGCACCCAAAGTTTTGTCCCCTTAATTTGAAAGTTTTCCCTTCTGTCCTGATGATTCTGTCTTGGTATCCATGGGATCACACTTCCACATATCCCATCTTTCCTTTGCCTTTTCGCTTTCCCTCCCATCTAGTAAAGCAGCAAGCATTGTTCTCAAGTCTACATCTTGTTTCACCACCTGCTTAGCAGAATGCTGTGTTGGTCAGTTCACTATCTAAATGATCTGTTCAGATGGAGACTTGCAGCAAAAGGCAGTTTGACACTCTGCCCAAGAGTCGGCCGAGCACCAGGGAAGATGTTAGGCTCACAGACGCGTGACGCAGCACACTGACTTCACCTCTTTGTCAAATAACAGATATGAGTCCAGAATGGAAGATGGAATGAAAGGCAAATAACCACACATGGGAGGTGCTCCACCGTGCTGTGCACCACCACAACTCAGAGGATGCAGATGAAGAATGCTGTTTTACCAAAGAGGAAATTGCTGTTTCAAGAGGTTAAGCCAATTGTTCCAGTTGAGGGGATCTGGACAAAGAAAATCTTCCCGATCCCCGCATCCTTGTTGCTGACTGAATCCCTGTAATAGTCTCACATGGTCTACCTGCATGGGCAGCAGAGCACTGCCTCATCATTGCAGCCACCTGAAGCTGCTGCCCCGAAAGCTGGGTGATTGGCACACAGTTGTTCCTGGGGAACAACAGATCACAAAACACCCTAGAGGCTGTGCGAGATGAAAGTAGTGATTAGTCGGCAGACTGGTCACGAGCAAGGATGTAAGCTTCAAGTGGCAAGTCACTGGGTATTCTAAATGTTTTCTAAGGTTGCATTTCTTTGTTAGGCTGCTTGCAAGTCTGCAGATAAGAAGCTGTATTTCCTTTCTTGATGAATGGCATCCCCCCCTGTGATCTAAATCACCAACCTGGGAGCCATGACCAACTTTCCTCTGCTGCTATTGGCGCCTCTCTTTCTTCTCCACCCTCATTGGCTCCGTCAGCCAGTCCTGTTTACGTGAATTCCAGAATACTTCAACATCCCTCTATTGTCTTGTACTGAATCTGTGGACTTTACGCTGGAACCCAGTTCAGATTCTCAGAGTCTGTATGTCCTTCTTCAGCTTCATACTGAACTGTCCCACTGTCTAACTCAGGCAAGCATGGGCTAGCCTCCTCAAGTAGATGCTTTCCCCCAGTGCAGGAAAAATAGCCTTTTGCTTTAGTTTTCAGATACTCTTTTCCAGAAAGGTTAAATATCTCCTTATTGTTTTGTTAGCCTGCTTAATTTTTTTCTATTCATGTCCAATGCCCATTTATTTTAAAAAATGGGGATACTGGTGTTTTTCATATTTTATCTAATAATATCTGTATTCCCATTTCAGGTTCCTCTTTAGATGCAATTTAACGTGTCAAATTATTCTTAGAAGCAATAAAATATGAGAGAAAAATCCTTAAATAACACAGCCAAAGTATTAAATATCACCCGAGGTGGAGGGCCTCTAGAAGTTCCAGGTGTCGAGTGAGTAAGCTTTGTCTGCAGGGAGTTCATGGTGAATTGTTGTGTCATCAGCTCCAAGAAAAAACCACTGAAGATGACCAAAGTACAGTTTAGAAAAGAAAGAAGAAAAAAAATTTTTGCTGTCACTTCTCTTAAGCTTCTTTGTTCCATTCATATAAAATCATCATCTATGTATGTGATAAGTTTTAAAAAAAGCAGTCTATGTCTTTTTTCCCGAAGATTTATTTATTTTTAATGGAAAGGCAGATTTACAGAATGAAGGAAAGACAGAGAGGAAGATCTTCCATCTACTGTTTCACTCTCCAAGTGGCTATAACAGCCAAAGCTGAGCCGGTCCAAAGCCAGAAGCCAGGAGCTCCTGGGTTTCTCATGTTGGTGCAGGATCCCAAGGCTTTGGGCTGTCCTCTACTGCTCTCCCAGGCCACAAGCAGGGAGCTAGATGGGAAGCAGCCAGGACACAGAGTGGCACCCATATGGGATCCTGGTGCTTTCAAGGCTAGGATTTAGACATTGAACTATTGCTAACAATTGGCTGTAGAAAAAAAAAAAACCCAACTTTTATTGTTCTTATCACTCAAAAGGCGGATTTTACAGAGAGAAGGAGATAGAGAAAGATTTCAGTCCCCAAGTGGCCACAATGGCTGGAGCTGAGCTGATCTGAAGTCAGGAGCTTCTTCTGGGTTTCCCACATGGGTGCAGCCCAATTTGGGCCACCCTCTACCGCCCTCCCAGGCCACAAGCAGGGAGCTGGAAGGGAAGTGAAGCAGCCAGGACACGAACCGGTGCCCACATAGAATGCTGGTGTTGCAGGAGGATGAACTAGTTCGGCCATAGTGTCAGCCCCTAATTGTGAAAAAGTTTTTAAAGCCTATTTGGAGTGACTGTCATCTGTATTCAGTAGAAATGTGCCATTTTGCACTGCCTTCCTTATTCAAGCCCATTTCCTTAGGATAAATAAAAATCCTTGTAAATGAAACATCAATCACCTGGGAACACTTCTAATACCCGATACTCTTTTTTTTCCTTATGGCTTGTCAATGGCCTGTCAGGATTGGAAACCTATTGCTGCTGCAGCTTTATCTGAGTCCCTGCCTGTCCTCTTAGGTTAAAGCTGATTTGCATCACTTTCCATTTCAGCCACCAACTCTATCTGTAGCTGCAGTGACATTTTTACACAAGGAGAGATGTATGCCAGCCATCTGTCCCGTAAAGACGCACGCAGCTAAGCCATCTACCCTGCCTCTTACAACACGGTGAGCCATGAAAGCATAAAGAGTGGGGTCTGGGTTCTCCTTGGAGAGTTGGCAGTAAGAGACAGTCATTTGGATGCTGCACTGCCAAGGACATAAACATCCGGTGAATCCCTTGCAGTAGATTATAAGAGCACACTGCTGCAGGAGGGTGTGCGTCTGGGCCTGCAATGCTGTTAACTTCTGTTTGGAAAGTTTGAAATCACAATGTATGCTTGGATCATGGAGACTTTTCAAGAGCAATAAACCATGGAGCAGAGGTGGGGACAGAAGGTCTGGACAAAGGAACTGGCCTTCTCATGGTTGACCAGGGGGCTGTAGTCAAATTTCTTCACTTTGTCAATACAGGTTTACTGATCTTAGGAAGGCGGAATTGGGGCAGGATGATCATTTCTAGCATTCTAATTGTTACCACACCATTTCCTTAGGCTGTCTGAGCACAAAGACAGAGACAATTGACATGTTATGGATTAGAATGCGACAGTCAGGTGAACTTTTAGTTGCCCAAAAAGGTATAGGCGTGAATGCACTTGGCCTGGGAAGGAAGGGTGTAAGGATGTGTTAGGTGGGCCGGAAGAGTGTGATTGTAGAAGTCTGAGGCCACATTGAACAACTGTAGAGCCAGTGCACTGCTTCTTGGAGATGGAGAAGCTGTGTGTCAGGACGAGCAGGTTGTAAGTGCTGACCTTGCTCTAGCTCGTACCATGACTCCTTCCTTTTCCTCAGTCTGTGCACATACCCTGGGCAGCTAACTAATCAGCCACCTCCACTGATTAGGTTCCTCTGACTGCTCTCATTTCGGCTGCTTCTCCAGTAGTCTTCCTCCCAGCAGCTAGCTCTTGGTTCACAGTATTGATCAAGTACAGACTGGAGTGTCTCCCATTACTTCTCCCTTCCTTACCTGTGACAACCGGTCCACCCCAGCCACTGTAAAGTCTCCCACAGTACACACCTGCTGTCATGACAACAAGCTCTGTAGTAGGATAGGCCTCCCAAACCTTCCAGCTTCATCTTTTTCTGCTCCTTCCTCGCACTTAGTCTTGGTGACAATCTTCTGGTTCTACAGTCTCACCAAGTCAGCTTGGTTTCTGAGTCTAATGTATCTTCTTGATTCTGTTTGGCACCTCCTTCACCACCACCCTCCTTACCACACCTTTTTTTAAAGTTATTATTCGCATGCTTAATTTATATATAATTAGTTGATTCCACATTTTTCATGATACAGATGTTAAGGCATAGGATTTCCACACTCTACCTGCCCTCCCTATCTCTCCCTCTTATAATTCATTTTTTTTAAAGATTTATTTATTTTTATTACAAAGTCAGATGTACAGAGAGGAGGAGAGACAGAGAGGAAGATCTTCCGTCCAATGATTCACTCCCCAAGTGAGCCGCAACGGCTGGAGCTGAGCCAATCCGAAGCCGGGAATCAGGAACCTCTACTGGGTCTCCCACGCGGGTGCAGGGTCCCAAAGCTTTGGGCCGTCCTCAACTGCTTTCCCAGGCCACAAGCAGGGAGCTGGATGGGAAGTGGAGCTGCGGGGATTAGAACCAGTGCCCATATGGGATCCCGGGGCGTTCAAGGCGAGGACTTTAGCTGCTAGGCCACACCGCCAGGCCTTCCCTCTTACAATTCTTTACCAAATTATTGCAACAGCATATTCATTCACTCCTCAGTAACAAGATTGACTTTCTGATATCTAAAGGTATTTGACATGGCAAGTAGAGGAAAGAGAAAGAAGTAAAATTACATATAATAAAGTAAACGAACATAAAAATGGGAATCCTACTGCTTCCTGTGAGTATTGATACTTGCTGTATACTGCAGTGAATTTCCAGTATGTCGGTCTTACTTACATAGATTACCCATTTTTGTGCTCTTTGCACTGGTGTTCACAGATCAGGGAAAACACATGGTATATGTCTTTTTGAGAGTGGCTTATTTCACTAAGTATAATGGTTTCCACTGAGTCTGTTTTGTTGCAAATGATAAGATTCCATTCTTTTTTCACAGCTGAAAAACATTCTGTAGTGTATATGTATCATATTTTCTTTATCTAGTCATCAGTTGATGGACATCTGGGTTGGTTCCATGTCTTAGCTATAGTACATTGTACTGCTAGAAACATGGGGTTACAGGTAACCTTCTCATATACAGATTTCATTCCTTTTGGATGCAATCCCAGGAGAGGAATGGTTGTGTCATATGGTAGATTTATTTTCATATAGCTGAGGAATTTCCATATTGTCTTCCATGGTGATTGCGTTAGCTTACAGGCCTATCAACAGTGGATTAGAAGACTACATTTTCCACCACATTCTCAGTGGGGTTAGGTGGGACTTCATGTGTGGTTTCTATTTCCCTGATAGCTAGAGAACTTGAGCCCTTTTTTTTCACATGTCTGTTAGCCATTTGGATTTCATATTTTGGAAAGTACCTGTTCATATTCTTTCCCAATTTCCTAACTGGATAGTTTGTTCTGCTGTTGTTGGGTTTCTGGAGTTCTCTGCAGGTTCTGGATATTAGCCCTCTATCTGTTGTGTAGCTTGCGAATATTTTCTCCCATTCTCTTTACTGACAATTTCCTTCGCAGTACAGAAGCGTCTTAACTTGATGTAATCACATTTGTTTACTCATGCTTTGATTGCTTGTGCTTTTCGGGTCTTTTCCATGAAATCTTTTCCTATGCTTCTGTCTTGCTTTGTGTCCTCGATGTTTTCCTCTAGTAGTTTGATGGTGTCAGGCTATACATTTAGATCCTTGATTTAGTGTTGATTTTTATATAAGGCGAAAGGTAGGGGTCTTATGAAGAGATTGTCCATTCTCCCTGGATTGATTCAGGTTTGCTTGTCAAAATTAAGTTGGCTGTGGATGTCTGAGTTCATCACACTGTTTTCTGAAGTGACTTGAATTCCCTCTGAAGTCTGGATCTAGATCAATGGTTCTCAGCTGAGGTTGGCCTTGTCCCTAAGGGAACATTGGGCCATGTCTGGCCACAGCTGGGAGGAGAGGTGTCACTGTCATCAAATGGACTGAGGTCAGAGAGTGTGCTGCACATCCTACAATATCCTACATGTCCGTCATAACTTCCTCCCAACAAATAATCACAGCCCACTGGTATTAATCAGGTCAGTTGAGACGCTGTGCCCTAGGTTCTCCTGGACTGGCAAGGCTTTCCTGACCATGTGATGTCCTTCCAGGTGGTCTCATGTCCCTCTCCCCAGACTTGTCATCATCCTTGCCTTAGTACTTTGAATCTACCTGTCTGCCTCCCCTCTTAGGATGCGAATCTTTGGAAACCAGGAATTTTCTTGTGTTCCTTTTAATTCCAACTCCCAGCACGGTCCCCTGTATTGTGTATGTATTGTGGGCACATTTGTAAATGAGTGGAAAAGCCACACTCAAAGGAGGTGCTTACATGGCACATTTGTCCTAGAAAGCTTGTCATTTCCAATATTATCCTACTTTAATTCCTGTCCCTTCAGCACTGTTAGGGAAGGCATTCTTTAAGTGTTCTCTGGTGGAGGTGGGCCACAGCAGACTGTCAACCTGCTTGGGGAAATAAATATTTGAATTATTATGTTGTTTTCTGGTGGCTTCTCTTGCTTATAATACACCAGTCATGGAAATATCCCTTCTTTTAGTGTGATGTGCACTACAAGATTATTACAATATTTATTTATATTTTCATGATTTTATTGGTTAGGTAAGGGTTGAAGCAGTTTGTGTCATGATGTTCTTTTATACTTGAAAATGCCACATAATGCAAGGTAAGGCAACGTGAGCCAATATATTTCATTGCCTAGCACCATAATCTATTAAGCCTGAGATATTTTCAGGGAATTGCCTTAAATCCTTTGGTGGTTTAAAGTAGCTTCAGAAGGATTAGTGGCTTAGAGGTAATTGTTATTGCTAATATTTTATTTGAAATGTCCTGTTCAGCAAAGGTAATGTGACATTTTGCTCACTGGAAGAGCTGTCTTTCTAGGAAAAAGGATGAGTCCAAAGGTCAGTGCCCAGGAGATGGAGGAAAAGCAGAGTGTGAGACAAAGAGCTAGGGCCCAGGCTGAAGGCAGCCCTGCAAGTTTACCAAGGCAGAGTCAACTTTGCTGTGGACTTTGGGGAACTAGAATTTTAATTACATGTGAATTGTACAATTCATCTAGACAGTTTCTCAGCTCTGAAGAGAAATCTGAGTTTTACTTTCTAAAGGAAAAGTAAGCAGGGGTAATGAAACACAGCAAGAAAAGCCTTTTCTGTTTCATCTTCTACAGAGACAGTGAACTGTTAGAAGTCCTTGGGGCCATTTCTGCCCAGCGGATCTTAATCAGAGAGTGCAGCTGTTAAAAAATAAAAATTCCTTGGGCTCCATTCTCACCAACTCTGATGCTGTAGTTCTGAGTTGGCCCCAGAGATCTGCATTTCAGCCCGAAAGTTCCAGAAGTTTAAATGCAGGTGTTTCTGTAGAAGGTGAATAACCAATCTCTTGTCTGTGATATCATGTTTCTCAGATTTCTATCAGGAGCCTGAATATATTGAGTTCTAGACCCTTGTATCAAAATGAAAATCAAAATTTCTAAGTGCCTAAAAAGTATTTCACACTCAGTCCCTTCAAGCCCTAGCATTGTCTTCTAGTATTATCTACCTTGATGGGGACACCAGCACCATACGGTTCTATAGTGCAAGATATGGATGTTAAATCTACTCTCTCCTTCTGCTGCCATCCTGCTGATCTCAGCTTCCATCATCCCTTAGTATTTCTGTGTCTGGACCACAGAAAAGACTCACTGTCTAGTCTCCTGGCATCCAGTCTTCAAACTGCTTTCCTCAATGAGTTGGAAGTTCTCTTTGCAAAAGGTATGCTACAGCACTGCGTACTTCCACAAAAACATTGGCTTCCTGTTCCCTTTAGGATTAGGGTCCAGTTTCTTTCTTTGGCTCTCAAAGTCCTCTGTGGTGACCACCACCGCAGTCTGGTCTCATATGATACTCTCTGACTCCAGGGAACTAGCTGCACTGTCCAATTTGTAGTTCTTCAGAGTGCCGTCCCCACTCCTGGGTGCAGTGGGGACTTTTTCTCACATTCTTCTGTCCTCTCTCCTTTGAATACCTATGTTTACTTCAAATTACATCCCCAAGAGCAACTGTTATTCCCTTAATACACACTGAAACACCTATATCCTTTCCAGAAAGTTCCGTTTAGTTTGTGAGTGTTTAGTGAATGTGTAGACCAGAAGATCCATAGGATAGCAGTTTTGTGGTTGTTGCCGTTGTCATTGCTCAGTGTTATAGTCCCAGCATTTCCTACAGTACCTAGTGCATGCAGAAACCCCATCGTGAGTTTGATGAATACATGCTTGTTGAACTTTCACATGAATGTTACATGAAACATACCATTGAAAGAACAGTTTCATTTGAATTTCTTTGGAATGAAAAATCAGAGTAGACTTAGCTGAGACAGACACCAAGTATGTCAAGCAAAATAATTTGGGGTATTAAGGTCATTAGTTGTATAATTAAGGCAGGTAAGACAACATAATTATAACTTCTAAGCACAGCCATTAAACGAAACACAAACTTTGCACCCAGGTGTATAATTTTAAGCTTGAATTGACTTCTCAGTGACAAGTAGATGGTATATTTAAAAAATAATAGTGATTCTGATTAAGAATTACTTCAATTTCTTTCACTCAACATTATGAATATTTAGAATAATGAATGTTCTTTTGGTTTATAATATAGAGTCTGGTGTTGGCTGCATTTTCCCAGCTATTTCTTTCAAAACAGTCTGTGGTAAGAGCTCTAAGGGGCTGACAGGCTCAGAGAACACTTTACCCTAACATCTGGACTTTTGCTAAGCTGTAAGGTGGGTTCCTGAAGTCTTGGTGCTTTTGGCATTTCCTAGATCCACAGTAGTTGAAGGAGACTGTTAAACAGATTGGCGCTTCAGATGTGCCAGATTCAGTCACTGTGGCCTCTCATTTGTTAGTGAAAGCTCTTCTCTGTGGAGTTTTCCCAAAAGAAGGCTGGGGAGCTTTACAGGTGGCAATCACAAACTCGAGAGATGGAGGAGGAAGTCAGTTACAAAAAGAGCATTACAATAAAGATGAAAAGAGCAAGAGGCCATTTAAGAAGAAATAAGGAGGGGATTGTATAGGGCACCAGCCACACCTGTAAAATAAAAACCACATCTGATGCTATTCCAGCTGTAGAATACGCTAGAAAGTCGAAACTATTTTATATCCCTATTTTTGGCATTATAGAGCTAAGCCACAAAGGGGGAAATTACTCCTTGCACATTGCTGCTTCATGAAGAGGATGTCTGTCATCTGCAAGTGTTTGGAAGAGCTCCTAGTTGGTGATTGGTGCCTGATGGAATCAGTCTGTCTGGAAAATCGTGCAAGGGCAGGGAGACAAAGAACTGAGGCTAACACTCCATGGGCCTTCAATGTGACGGACACTGTGCAGCATACTTGGGTATAGCCTTGGAATTGCAAACAAGCCAAGCAAATGAGTTTGCATGCTTGGATGCTGTTCCCTGGGGAATTCAGGATAAAGAAGAGACTAACCATAGGAAACTCACTGAAAAAAAGCACAGCCAGGTTAGCTTAGCTGCAGGAAGGCCTGCTACATACAGCTCAGCGTGCAAGCTTGTGCCTCTACATAGCACTTTTGTGTTCTATCCTTAGATATTAGGACAGGAGCATTAGACATATGAGGGCTGCCTGTAGTAGGAAAGACAAACTGCTGCGGAAAAGACACTTTGTAAGAAGGAAGACCATGTATAGGCTTGAAAACTTGAAGAAACTTCTAGTTTGTTGAGAGATGAAAGATGTTGTATCAGTGAAACAAGAATCACTTGCAACAACGATGAAAAAAAAATAAAGAAGACTCCTTGGAAATAAAACCATGATACCAGAAACAAAATCAGTAGAAATGAAGAGATAAAATTAAGTCTCCTGCAAGTATTTAAACAATACAAGAAAGATTAGAGAGACATTAATAGAGAATGAAAGGTGGGGCTGACATGATGGCTCAGTTGGCTGATCTGACTGACTGCACTGGCATCCTATGTGAGTACCAGTTTGCTGGTTGCTCCACTTTCAATCCAGCTCCCTGTTTATAGCCCGGGAAAGCGGTAGTGCATGGCCCAAACCCTTGGGCTCCTGCACGCACATGGGAGACCTGGAACAAGCTCCTTGCTCCTGATTGGCTCAGCTGTGCCTGTTGTGGTCATTTGAGGGAGTGAGGCAGTGGATGGGAAAATTTTTTTTAAAGATATGTTTATTTGTACTGGAAAGGCAGATTTACAGAGAGAAGGAGATCTTCCATTTGTCCCCAGTGACTGGAGCTGAGCCATCTGAAGCCAGGAGCCTGTTTTAGGCATCCCAAGTGGGTGCAAGGTCCAAGATTTTAGGCCATTCTCTACTGCTTTCTCAGGACATAATCAAGCAGATGGATCAGAAGTGGAACAGCCAGGACACGAACCAGCATCCATATAGGTTTCTGCCACTTCCAAGGGGAGGGTTAGCCACTTGGACCATTGTGCTAGGCCCAAGATCTTTCTCTCTCTTTCCTTCTCTCTGTGAATCTGTCTTTCCAATAAAAACAAATCTTTAAAAAAAGAAAGAATCAGGCCCGGCACAGTAGCCAGTGAATTGCTCACCTTGCACTTGCAGGGATTCTGTATAGGCACTGATTCTAATCTCGTATGCTCCACTTCCCATCCAATGCCTGTCGCCTGGAAAGCAATAGAAGACAGGCCAAAGTACCTGCATGGGAGACCTGGAAGCAGCTCCTGGCTTCTGATCGGCTCAGCTTTGGCCATTGTGGCTACTTGAGGAGTGAACCAATGGATGGAAGATCTTTTTCTATCTTTCATTTTCTCTGTAAATCTGACTTTCCATAAAATAAATAAATCTTAAAAAAGAGAAATATCATTTCAGAATGTCCAAATCACAATAACAGGCATTCTAGAAAGGAATGGCAAAATGAAATAAAGGAGAAATTATTTTAAAAATTTTTAAGAATTGAAGGGCATCATTTTTTAGATCAATGCCCAACCCACAAAAAATTAATCATGTTATTGCAAATTTTCAAAGCATTAATAAGAAAATAAAGTCTTTCAAGAAAGAAAAATATCTGTGTTCAAAATATTAGAATTTAGATCAGCGTCAGATTTTTCAAAAACCACCTTAAAAGTCATCCTGGGAATGAGTAATACATTGAAAATTCTGAAGAAATGTGATTTCAAACCTAAAAGTTTATATCTGCACAAACCGCTGATGGAAGATAAAGGTAGAATAAAAACATCATTGGATATATAAGGCTTCAATACCCTCATTAACATCAGCTTTCATTTTTTTGTTTGCTTCCCATTTTATGTATTGTTTAAAATGCATCCATTTTAGCCCAAAATACTCTCCTTATATAATACATTCAGAACCAGAAAACTCACAATAACGGACTGGTGGAGGTCGGGTTTCTTCCCCTACCTCCGCCCAAGCATCCCTTAGTGTCTTGGTTTGATCCCTAGCAAAGTAGTCTAGCATAACAAGTATATAACTAGCATCTTGGCCAACAAAGTGCTTTCCTTCCTCCCCCCCTTTTTTTTGCCATGTGCATTAATTTTCTAAGAAGTGACTAGAAGAGACAGGGCACTAAAATGTGGGAGTAAGTTACGGTACCCAGGGGACTGTAGGAAATGGGGGATCACCGCAGGAAGGTGGGGAAGCATCTCCCCAAGAGGTCCAAGGAAAGGGATTTCGAGGGGAAGTGAAGCATCAGAAAACAGTACAGGGCAGGAGCAGTCAGCAGGTACCAAGCCGGTTCCCAGAAGGTCACTCCGACACATTTAGTCTCCTGGGGAGCGTGTAGGGTTGACTTTGTGGTAACTATGTAAAAAGTACAGCTTGCATACCCAAGCATGCACACACACACGATAATTATTAGTCCCTTTGAGATTAGAAAGTTATGCAAAAAATGAAATAAAAGCTCAGAAGTTTTAGAGTTACAATAATGCGAACATTAGAGGTTGGTGAGATGGCTCAACTGGCTAATCCTCTACCTGAAAGTGCCAGCATCCTGTATGAGCACCTGTTCCTGTCCTGGTTGCTCAACTTCCATTCCAGCTCCTTGATTGTGGCCTGGGAAAGCAGCAGAGGATGGACCAAAGCCTTGGGACGCTGCACCCACATGGGAGACCTGGAAGAAGTCCTGGCTGTGGCTTTGCATCAACTCAGCTCTGGCTGTTATAGCCACTTGGGGAGTGAATGAGTAGATGGAAGATCTTTGTCTCTGTCTTTCCTTCTTTCTGTAAATCTGCCTTTCCAATAAAAATAAGTACATCTTTTTTAAATAATCTTACTTAGTTGATTAGGGTACAAAAGGTCAAGGACTACAAGAAAGTGGGTAATACCATTGTTTCCACACTAATATCATCACTTTTTTTTCCCTGTATAGAGGTCAGGGAAAAAACAAAGGGAGAAGCTCCACCCACCCTCCCACCCATCTCAGGTTCCCGATGTGAGGCACACTCCGAGGGTCCTGCTCAAGCAGTTTTGATAGTTCAACAGTTTTGAATTGTTGCCAATCTCACCGTTCCAAGCACAATGAAACCTATTCAGAATCCACTGGCTGACATAGTCTCTTCATGGTTGAGGTTCTGAGATCAGCAGTTCAGTTGGACGGATTGCCAAAGAAACTTCGTCTGATGTGATCCCAGACCTGATTCTTGTGTGTGCTTGCCAGCACAGGGTCCGGCACCTTCTGTTGCCCCAGTCAGCTTATGAACATGCTGGTCGTTGGAATTGCTGGGTCAGTTCTGTTTCCAGCCCTGTCTTCTACGCAAACTAATGGGTGTTGGCAATCCAGCTGGATCCTGCCCACTTCATACTCGGTCGTCACACAAACCAGTGGGAGCTGCAGCCTAGATGGGGTGACTCCCCATAACTCCCATCAGGCCTCCATTAATTATATAAGATGTATCTTTTCCTTCCCTCCTTCCTCCAATAGGCAGACTATGATTTGATTTCTTTTTTATGACTCAGACCAAGTAATCCTGCCAAAGTAGTACTAACATTTAAAACACACAGTCTCTCCAGTGAGCCTGGACCCGTGCCTTACCCATCCCAAGCACCATGTATTAATAACTTTTAAAAGATGTCCACATTTGCTCCTAAGAGCTCCCAAGAAATTCCAGGAGAGCATATTGAAAGGACAGAAATCTTACCTTGTTCTTAAGGAGACTTTGTAAGAGCAACTTTTCCCCCCAACACTGGAGGATTCTTGAGTATTTCTGCTGTGTATGTTTTGTGGGAGCAGTGAAGTAGAGTCACACTTCCATCAACCTGAAATAGTGCAAGTGCAGAGAGAGAGAGAGAGAGAGAGAGAGAGAGAGAGAGAGAGAGAATGTGTGTGTGTATGGCGCATCCATGCTGTATTACTGTCATCAAGCCTCCTTCCTGAATCTTGAAATGTCAGTGACTATTGGTTAAATAAATAAATGAGCAAAGGGAAGGAAGTTCCCTTGCCTATGGCCACACAGAATTAACAGCTGAAGGGAAATAGAGGGGTAGTTGTGACAAACACTAAGAATCAACAAGTCCTAAATTAAATTCAGCTGTCGTCTTTAAATGGGAATGGGATTATTTTATATTTATATTTATTATTTTATATTTATATTATTTTATATTGTTTTACATCAAACACCATTTTAGTTTATAAAACAGTTTCTGGTCTAACTTGGAGTATTAGAGGGAAATTTATAAATGGAACTCAACGGTTTGATAAAATCTTTCTGTACCTAGTGCTGGGTCTGGAATGAGTATTGATTGAAGCAGGGATCAGGGAGCAGTATCTAGCCTGGCTTCACTTAGCCCATAGCCGAGCACCTCGGTGTGATTCCGGGCCCAGGTTCCCGATTCCAGCTTCCTGTCAATACCAATCTGGGAAGACAGAGTGATGGTTGGAGGCCCTGGGTTCCTGCAGGAGACTGCATTGTGTTCTGCTTTGTGGTTCTAGTTCCATCACGGCCCCAGCTGTGTGCTTAAAAGCAAAACAAAACCAAGCAAACCAGGGATGAGAAAAGCTGTTGTTAAAATACTTCACTTTGTTCCAAAGAAAGCTTGTTCAGCTGTGTTCATAGTGGCTTTATTTATAACAGTCAAAAAGTGGAAGCAATCCTAGCATCAATTAACCAATGGGTGAATAGACAAACTGTGGCACATCCATACAGTGGGCAAGTGTTTGGTAATAAGGAAGGAATAAAGTGCTGATGCAAGTCACAACGTGGACGAAGCTTGAAGACATTGTCCTGAGTAAAAGAGGCTTGCGTACTTTATGAAGTAAAAGAAGCTTGTGTATTTTATGAATCCACACACATGGAATATCCAGGATAGGCAAATTCATAGAAGTGAGAGGTGATGATTAGTTGCCAGTGGCTGGGGGAAGGGAGGAGTTCTTGTGGAAGATGTGGGAGTTGGGGCAGATGTATGGAGGAAAGAAGGCACCTGCCTGTTTGCTGCAAAATATTTACTTCTCTGCACTTTGCTAGGGGGTGTGGATTCCTGACCAAACGGTTCACTTTGGTCAATGGAGGAAAACCACATCTATCCCATATATATGTGCGTGTGTGTGTTTCCACAGAAATGTATATTTTGTTCAGTAGAGAACATTAGTCCTCCCGTAATCAATCAGTATACATTCTTCTATTTCGGTAGACACTCCCTGCTTTTGGCTTGATGTACTTTGCCTCTGTGGCCATGTCACCTGACACCTGTATTTTTTTTAGCAGTCTGTGCATTCTTCAGGACCAGCCTGTCTGGGTGTGCTTTGCTGGTATGCAGGTATCCTTTTCTAGAGCACAAGGATAATGCTGTTTTAAAAGCACAAATGCATGAGACTTCACTGTGATAGGTCAGCCTACAGAGTCCCTGATGCTGACGGAGCTGCAATGCGTTCCATAAAGTATCTTTTTTTTTTTTAGTTTTTTTTTTCCCATAAAGTATCTACGTGAGACGAGTCTGAGAAAATATGTCCAAAGCCACACAGCTTGTGAGTGGTGCAGGTTCCATTTGAACACAGACATTGCTGGATAATGTCATCACCTCTTCAAAGGCAGTCTAAAAAGAGACCAGAGTAAATGGGCTAAGGAAAAGAGCTGCTCAAATGTTCTCTCACTGCCCACATAACGCTCTTATAACATTATAATGACAGTTATAACATTATGCAGCTGCTCTGTGCTTACAACATAGTGTTTCAGTTTGTCGTATTACTAGCATTCACTAGGATGCATTTCTAGGTAGATACCATTAAATGTTTTCCTGATTTCTTAAGTGTGATCAGAAACATCCTTAGGTTTTTTTTCCTCTTGTGGAATGGGGACGTTATACTCAACTTTGAGTAAACATATTTGTTCCATAAAACTAGGAAAATGCGTACTGACAATAGATGCAAACATTCCCCAAAATGAAATAGCAGGGACATTGGACCAGACATAGAAGAGAGAGGTTGCAGTAGTTCTGCAGATAAATGAACCTCAAGAAGAAATAAACGTCTTGAGGATGACACACCTTGCAAGCGTGAACTTACATAGAACAATGACAATGATCATATCTCGCCTGCTTATGCATCATGCAGTGCATTTGTCGAAAGCATGTTAAATATCTAAAGGTCTTTTGCTTTCGTTCTTCAGCTCTTGTTTCAATTCTGTGTATTTTAGTTAAAATGGCTACCACAAATAAAAGACGATATAATGTACGTGTATTTCGAAGAAATTCCCCTACTCTTACACCTTGACTATGTCTTATCTTTAGAGAGGCCCGGTATTTTGACAAAAGCCAACCTAAGATTCCTATGTGAAGTATATTGCTTTAAAAGGTACACTTCTCACAACAATAATTAGCAGCCTTCCAACGAATAGCACGATTAATTTCTCAAGCAGCCTAACTTGCATTGATTTCATAAATTTGAGGGTTAACTTTAAATTGTTTCTGTAATAATATTTTTAGTATTCACCACCAAGTCTGCGCTGGTCAGCTCAGACTCTGGGGAATTCAGCCTCTATCTTGTATGCTCAGTTCATCTTTTGCAACTGTATTGCCCAACTTGCAAATGTATCTGTAGTATGCCTGGATGGTTCTGTCGAGGAAGCGGCTGTTCTCTGGGGGCTAATGTCTCTTCTCCACCAATCAGAATGCAGTTCATGATTCATTAGATCTGTTGGCTGGATTATTTAACTTAATTCAATATAAATTATTTAATTCCTAACATCTTCCTGGTATTCAATATGAATGAAACAATTATTCCTGGACACAATCACCCAAATAACAGCACACATTTTACCAAGCCCCAAAGTGGTCGTTAAATCCCAGCTTTCCACTGCTTTACATAAACTACTCATGCTGAGTTTTTGAGGGTATAATGTTACTGAAATGGTTTGCATTCAGTAAGGGCCGATATGTTGTTCTATATTTAATGAGGGAACATTCCAATTACATAGCCATGTGAGGTATCATAAAATATGTCTAGGTAGCAACCTTGCTGCTGTTTAGAATGCTTCCTGTCTTTTCTCATGTGGTCTTGTCCATGGTGGAAAGAATAACGCCATTTTTGTCCTCAGAAACATTCCTTTTCCACTTCCGGACACTGTCAGCTCCAGCTTGTCCATGACTGGACAAAGCTTGTATGATATGGTGTGTTTTCTCTCTTGGTTATGTGACATGTGTCCCCAAACAGGATGTCCCTTGTCTTGGACTGGTTCCCTGGAAACAAAGGTAGGGAACTATGTGCTTCCTGGGTCTCTCTCTCTCTCTCTCTCTCTCTCTCTTTTTAAAAACATTTATTTTTTTTATTTATATGAAGGCAGAGAAACAAAGAGAGGCAGACAGAAAGAGGAAAAAAATCTTCCATCTTTGATCTATTCCCTGAATGCCTGCAGGGTTAGGCCAGGTTGAAGTCTCTCAGGTGGATGGCAGCAACCTAAGCCCATGATTCGCTACTTGCTGCCTTCCAGGCTGTGTAACAGCAGGCAGCTAGAATCAGAAGTGGAGCTGACACTCCAGGCTAGGCTCCCAAATGGAATGAAGGCATCGCAATTAGAATCTTAACTGCTGTGCTCAAAATGCCCAATTTTTATTATTTTGTTTATATGAAGCATACAGATTTCAAGTATCTTACAATACAAGTTTAGGAGCATAGTGGTACTCTAAATGTTTTTAGAAAACATTTCTACTTTACTCTGAACCAATAGTTTTAGTTCAGAAAAAGTTGAAAATGATTCACTTAGAGCTGGGTGTTAAGCTGAGGGATTCAGGTGCCAGTGAAGATGCCGGCACCCACACCAGCATGTCTGACTTTAGCTTCCAGCACTGGCTCAAGGAGTTGGGTTCCTGTTACCCACATATGAGATCTAGCTGGCCTCCCTGGCTGCTAGGTCTGATGATTGTGGACCCTTGGAAAGTGAACCAGGGGCTGGGAGCTCTTCCTACCTATTGAATAAAAAGAGGCAATGGTTCAGCTAGGTGATTTTTTGGGGAGGAGTTCTTTTTTTATTTTCTTACTCAGTAATGCTGCAGTATTGTTTTATGACTTGATTCAATGTAAGTTCCTTATTCCAAAGGGAGTAAGTCAACAGATTGAATGTACCTGCTTTGAAGTTTAATATCTACTTAGACTTTTCAACATATCAATCTGCCCAATGCCAATATGAAGGATGACAGTATAATCATGTCTCCCTAAATGTGTCATGTGTATTAGCTCCTTTAACCCCACAACAGCCATAAGGTACTTGTAGTTTCGATTTACAGATAAGGAAACATGTCCTCTATTACCAGGAAATCTAGTTCCAATGCTTGTGTTCTTATTCAGTAAATTATACCACCTGGATGGAAATGCTCACTCAAAGAGAACTGCAAAATCCTATAATAAATGCCCATTCGGTGCTGGCTGTCTGCCTGCTGCTGTCTCATGTTATAGATATGTTCTTCCACAATCTTCTGTTTATTTAAGCCAGGAGACCACAGTTGGTGAACATTCACTTGCTATGCATTGAACCTGCTTTCCCAACTCAGGTCTTTATTGATTTTCCATATATTTCTGTTTTCTCTTGAAGATGTCTTCCTATTAATTTTCTCCCCTAGCCATGGTTTGTTTTTATTTAAATTTCATGACAGTGTTATTTGAGTTAGTTAAGATAGAACTTTTATGAAAGACTCAATATCTAAATTAAGTTGCATTGCAAGGGAGTATGGGTAAAACTGGCTGAAAGGGCATTAAAAATCTCTATTGAGATTCTCTAACTGAGTCTATTTGAGGCTAATGCAATAGTGTGGGCTTGATTTATGATGATATATTCTGACGTGTAAAATGCTGATTGTAAATAGTTTAATAAAAGGTTATTGCTCCAAACTTCAAATTAGCAGTGAAGGTGATTTCTATTAGAGAAGACATTTGTGGAGGGTTTTGCTCCTGATGCTTAATAAAGTGAGTTCTTTTCCTCAATACAACACACACTGCCGACTTGTAGCACAGCTCTGGGGAGTTGCGGTTGTATGCAAGGAATAAAAACATATCTCTGCTCATTGTTTATTTACTACATTTTGGGGGTGCAAATGGCAAAATCATTTTCCTTACAGTTCCCAGTTCAGTCTTTCCTCTTGATTATGCATTTAAAAATCCATGCCTAAGTTTCTTCACTCTCTCGGTTTAACCATGTGAATTTCCAAGCCTCTTTCATTCAATGACATTTCTAGTGTTTTAATGAGGGTTTGACATTTTCACATGCTACAGTTTTGTTTTATTTTTATATGCATTGAAGTGACTTTCATGCTGGCTTTGTGTGCTACGATTTACCATTTCTAAAGGTGTTTGGAGACACCTTTTCAGGAAGAAGTACATCGGGAAATCAGGCAGGATCCTCAGTATTAGTGTTCAGAGGAGAGCATTTGTCAAAAAAAAAAAATGGCTTGCAAAGCTTTAAGTGTAAGGGTTTTTTTTTTTTTTTTCTGGGCAACATCAAATACTAGATTCTTTTGAAATGGCAAAGGCCAAACATGATTTAGACCAGGGCTTGCACATTCTTACATCTGGAGGGCTCAGAGGGTGACATAAGAGAGGCCCAGAAGACTGCGCTGGACTGTGGCAGTCATGCCCGTCAAAAGAGGACAGCCACAGACTGGCCCTTTCTGATGGTAGCTGTGAGGGCATGCTTAGTGCCATTAGGTGCCATTAGTGCCATTAGAGGAATCTGAATATTTAAGTAAAATATGCCAGTTTTTAGGCTTTGGCTATTGCAAACTGAATGGTCAATACTTCTGAATAGTTCAGGAAAAATACACAGTGGGAGCTTGTGTTTTAGAGGACCCCAAAACTCAGGGTTCCTGGAATCTATCATTTCCTACTATGTTGGTGTCAGTCCGAGGTGGCAAAAGTCACTGAGCTGCATCTGCAATTTTTGACGAACCCACAGTCTCAAGGGAGATTTAAAACATGAGAAATATAAGTAAAATAGAAGGTAAAGTTAGATCCATCTCAAAAGTGATGTTGGAAGCCAGGAGCCCTGAGCGGTGTGCAGAAACAGAAGAACAATAAATTCCCTTCGGGACTAGGGAGAGGAGCTTTCTCTGGTCCTTACTTAGTTCCACCTTTGGATACCCACCCTCTCCTGCAATGACTATCAGGGTCGCCCAGGAGCCCCCCCCCCCAAAACAAAACAAAACAAAACAAAACAAACAACAAAAAAAATTAGAATAGACAGAGAACAACAAGGAAAGCTTAGAACCAGACAGGAACCGGTCAGCGGGGACTCACATATACCTTACTATGTAGGACACGAAAATAAGTTACTCCTAACTAGGATATTGAAGATTTCTCTGCACACCCTTCCTAAAATTGTTCAGTGCCTCAACTGTTGACATATGCCTTGTTAAACCTATAAGCCAGTTTGGACTATCCTAAAATCTGCCAAGTTCGGTAAAAATTATGCTTCAATACAATAAACTGCTAAATACAAAATTGAAAATAGACACGAGACAGCTGAATAGTATCCTATAGCCATTTTTAAGGTGTATAGAAGCCAGTTGTATATAAACCAAAATTGAAATGTTGATGAAGTAGTCACAGGATGTGGTTCAGAACCTGCATTTCCTAACATATCAGTCACTCAATACCATGTCAATTAGCACCATAGTGTTGTAAACTGTTGTTGATGTTATGTTATGGCTTTTAATTGGTCGGAACGATATTCTGCCAGCTCTGCTTTTAGACCAGAGATGGTCTCCCCAAGAAACAGTTGAATTGGCCTGGACAATAAGATGCTGGACTCTATGTATGGTACATGCTTGCAATGGAAGAAACAAGACTGGATTTGAACTGTAATACTTCAATAAGGTGGACTAATCCACCATGAGGGGAAGGTAAGAGGAGTGGTTGGGGAACCTCAGAGCCTATGAAACGATGTCATAAAATGCAATGCAATAAAAAAAGAAAGTGAAAAAAAGTGATGTTGGAGTAGGTGTTTGATAGAGTCATGAAGGTATTGCTTGGGATGCCTGTGACCCATGTTAGAGTTCCTGGGTTAGAAGCTCAACTCTGTTTATTTGAAAGATGGAATTACCTATAGAGAGGGAGAGACAGAGAAACAAAGAGAGATTTTTCCATTGCTGGTTCACTCCCTAAACAGCTGCAGTAGCTAAAGCTCATCCAGGCTGAAGCCACGAGTCCAGAATTCCATCACGGACTCCCACATAGATGGCAGGAGTCTAGGTACTTGGACCATTGTCCCCTGCTTTCTCAGGCATGTTAGCAGGGAATTGGATTGAAGTGGAGCAGTTGGGATGCAAACCAGTATGCATGTGGGATGCTGGCATTGCAGGTGCTGTTTTATTATGATGGACCAGAATGCCAACCCCCCTAAAAACTTCTGATCCAGCTTTTTTTTTTTTTTTTGTAATGCATACCTTGGGAAATGGCTGTGGTGACTGAAGTTATTGGTCCTGTTTACATGGGAGAGCCAGATTGACTTTCTGATTCTTAGCCTTCTCTGATTTTGGCTGTCGGGGACATATGGGGAGTAAACCAGCAGAGGAGTATTTTCCTTTTCAAATAAGATTAAAATAAGTATTAAGAAATAAAGAGTAATTCGCTCCCAGGAAGTTCAAAGAAAGAAGTCACATCTGATTGGTCAGACCAAGGATGGATACATGGTCGTTGAGGTGACCTTGGCTTTGAATTCAAGATTGTGGTAGCTATGGAAAGGAGGCTACCTCAGGTGAAAGAAGCATAACTGATGTGTGAGGGGGGAATGTGGAAAAGCAGGACCTAGACAGGTGTGAGGCAGGAGAGCCATTGAGGGAAGGCATGCAAGGGAGGTTGAGTGTATACTACAGAAGGCTTTGGGTGCTGGACAGAGAGCTTGCAGAGTGACGACAGCAAACAAAGGCAAGTTGCTGATGGCTGTTGGTTTGGAGAATTCTATGCCTAACATGCTGTATAGGTGATGAGTTAATAAACAAGATGGCAAAGCAGGAGAGGGGGCTGTTGGTTATTCAAGCAGAGTTTGACTCCAGCTCATCTTTGGTGGTTTGTCCTCTGGATCACAGCATCATTTTCATGCTCAGATAAAGCACTGGGCAGCTCCAGGCTAGGAGAGAGGCAGGATTCATGTTTGGAGTTCTCTAGTAGAGGTGCTGGCATGGAGCATTTGGCCCTGCTTGCCTTGCAGAATTGTGGGTTCCCAGCAGCTGCATTCCTCCTTCCTGAATTGGAGGTCAGTGTGTCAGCTGGGCATAGCAGGCAGGGCAAGTGCGTCCAGGAGGATGCATCATGAACTGGGGTATCCCCAGCAGGACTGGAATGAAGTCAGTGAGGGGCAGAGGTGTCAGAGGAAACTCAAGGGGTGATGGCTGTCAGATCACACCAGAGACTGTGTGTCTGAGCATTCGGCTTTTGTTAGCAAAATGGGAAGTTCCTGAATGATGTGGGGCAAGAGTGGGATGTGATTGAATCAGTTTTCTTGTTCTACTCATTTTCCATCTCTTGCCACTTGTTATACTTTTTCTTGAGATTGTTTTCAACTTTTTCCCCTAATTTACATCTAGATTTTTAGTTTCCCAAAATTCTTCCTGTTCACTGACTTCCAAACATTTTATTGTATTTTGTGTCATCTCCATGGCCTCTTAGGTGGATCTCTGAAAATATGGGAGACTACCTGGGCCCCAAATGTTTTAACCAAAGAAAATGACCCAGCCTGAAGTTCAGTAGACTCTATTTTGCCAGTAGCTTCCATTTCCTGATTCTGTTCAGGAACTGTTATTAGCATGCTACTACTGGGGGAAGCTGGTAATGGGATCTCTGTGTGCTATCTGTGAAAGTTTAGTGAGTGAGTACTAAGCAAAAATGTGTTTCTTCTTTGCAAGGAAAGATTACAACTTATCCACCCACTCAAGGAGGACTTGCATAGGGCTTACTAATGCTGGATTGGAAAGGCAGCAGCCAAGAGTTGAACTCACCCCCATGTTATCATATGCGGGTGACCAGGCAGCAGCTTTACCTGCTACCCCACGGTGCTTGTTCCCAGAGTTGATAACTCTGTCTAAAGTTATCTCAGCTCAAGAGTTACTGAGGTGCCCATACCATAGAGAGGCTTATGTTTTTGATTAGTATATTCAGTGATTTTAACGTACCTAAAATTCAAGAGAATTTGTTTGCATCATGGAAAATACTAATGTAACCTCTGGCACCCTGTATTGGAGAGAGAGAGAGTGTGTAAGCACTTTGTGCTTTCTTGTATCAGAAGGTCACAGCTCTACATCTAGGTTCTGGTCTAGAATTGGGGTCATAAGTGGGTGCTTAAAAGTAGCATTGTAGGGGCTGACGCAGATAGTCAATCCTCCTTGCATGGCGCTGGCATCCCATATAAATGCCATTTCCCATGTGCTCTACTTCCTATCCAGCTCTGTGCTTATGGCCTAGGAAAACAGCAGAGGATGGCTCAAAGTCTTGGGCCTCTGCACCCGTGTGGGACATCCACACGGGAGGAAGCTTCTGGTTCCTGGCTTTAGATCAGCTTAGCCCTGGCCATGTGGCCATTTGGAGATGGAAGATCTCTCTCTTTGTGTCTGTCCTTATCTGTGTAAATATGCCTTTAAGATAAAAAGAAATAAATGTTTTAAAAATAGCACTGGTAAAGTAAAAGAAAAATGGCAATAGACCGATATTCCATCTCCCTATTTACAAATCCAAATGTCCTGAACACTGAGGACCTTTTCCTTGATACCTCCCCCCCAATTTCCCACTGCCACACCCACTTGACTTCTTTGGATTTGGGCGGCCCAAGGTGAGAGATCATAAGGAGATAGGCATGAAGTAGAGGGAGCTCTTCAATGAACTGAATAAACTAGAGACATCTTGCTGGAGGTTAGGCATAAAGGCAGAATACAAAGCACTTGTGTCATAGAGCACAAATTATTCTTGAAAATTCGTTAGGAGGGCACTACATTAGAAAAGACAGAGAGCACAATCAGTGTTTTTTTAGAGCTGGAACAGCCCACCACTTTTTTCTGTTCAACATCAGTTGAAGTTGGCTTGAATTGAAGGTTTATATTGTGTGAAAAAGATATTTTTAAATGTTAGAATTAACTACATGTGGTGATACACTGTTATTATGAAAAGCACCCCAGGACTGAGCCTGCCTTAAGGAAGACAGTTTCCTACCTCCCCCCTCAGTTTCACTTTGGGATATATGATCATTGAATGGGGCAGTGGGGGAGGGTAGATCTTGTCCTGTCTCTCCATCCCTGCCTTCTATCTTCTTTCTCTTTTTCTTCCTATTTGGCACAGCAGGCACACTTGATTTGCCTCAAGTTAAAATGCACCTAAGAGATTTCTGTATACCCAGAGACAGGGAAATACAGGATCATTGCTGTTGTCCTGGGTCAGAGGAAGGCACCCATCTCCAGAGCTCACTGACGTGTCCTAGGGCAGGTGCATTGCCAGGTATGAGTCAGCACTTCATCCACCAGAGATGGGGACGCCTGGTGTTCAGTTATGGGATGCATGGGTTATGTCTACCTGTTTTTTTTAATATGGGTTTTCAAGGGACCCCTCAGCATCACCACAAACCAGGGTGGGACCTGTGCTTGGGGAGGAAAGAACTTCTTGGTTTGGAGAAAAAGAAAAGCAAGGGAGGAATCCTAGCCTTACCTCTTTCTGACTGTGAGGTTGGTGGTCAAGTGCTAAGTCAATTATTATAAAGTAAAAAAATGCATGTTGTGAGGACACAGTGATTGATTAAGGGTCTGGGACATGCCTTACACCAAAGATTTGGAAGTTCTCTTGGTGTCTCCTAACCTGGGAGCAAACCCCAGTGACAGGGCTTGGAGTATGACTTAAAAAAACAAAAACAAAAGCAAAAAATCACAAGCAGACAATCACCATGGGTAGTTCTAACTGGATGCTGACAATCAGACTGAGGGAAGGATTGACCAAGAGGAGGTTTCTGGTGTAGAGGCCTGGGCCATGAGGCCTGAGACCTGGCTTCTAGCTCTGGGGGAGCTTAGGCGATGGCCTCTCTCTCTCTTTTCCCATTACAGTGAAAGAGGGACTCTGGGCCATTGCTAAGATGAGCTCCAGTCTTAAGGTAACCACCCTCTGTCAAAAGACTCTCTCCAGAAACTTTTAAAGATTCTCTAAAGCATCCCAAATTGAACCCATTTCTTTGGATGACCTTAAAGTTTCATCAGCAGAATAGCTCCAGGCTCCCTTTGCAGTGTTGACGCTCAGGCTCCGCTTAACCCAACACTGCAGCAGTTGCCTCTTTCTTGTCTGTTTCCTGTATTTTTATCCTCTTTGTCTTTGCTCTTGCTGATTCTTCTTTGTGCTCTCTCTGTTCTCCCAGCCCCACCCGAGCATTTTCTTTCCATCCAACATGTGGACAGCACGCTTTCCATGCTTCTCATTGCTTTCTGCTGGGCACCACCACTATCCTTGGGGTGCCACCTGGCGATGGGAGGAGACTGGGGCTGTGGACTTAGGATGTTTCCTGTGCTCTTCCATTCACACTTATGCCCACCGCTGGTAGTTCTGCCATGACAGCAAGCTATCTCCTATTGTATCTGCAGGGCAAGGTGTGGATGTGACTGGGAATTGAGGGGAAGACCCTTTAAATGATGCTTTTGCAGAACTCAGAGAAAAGTGCTGCTAGGCACAGCCAGGCTCTGGAAACAGGGAGGCATAGATGACATTTCTTTTAAGCAATATGCAAAGTTTCCCCCAGAGAAAAGAGATCAGAAGACAACATTAATTATTCTCAAGACTGTGAGTCCTGATTTTTGCTAATTGCTTAAATTTGCCACCTGCCTATTCTGACTGGTGACATCATACTGGTAGGAATCCAGACCTGCAGAGAGAAGCATCCTCCCTTCCAAAAGCACCTGCTGGCTGGACCTCTGCAGAGGTCTGACGTGTGTGGAGCCAGAGCAATAGCTTAGCATCTCCAGGAAGGAAACCAGAGTCCAGGACTCTCCACCAGCATTTTAAAAAAATAAGAGTTAGTTATTTATTTGAAAGGTAGAATGGCACAGGGGGAAGAGATCCTGCATCTGTTGGTTCTAGCCCAGTCACCCACATGAGCGGCAGAGACTCAAGTGCCTGACGACATCTGCTGTTTCCCTGGAGCACTGGCAAAGGGTAAAACAAGAGGTGCAGCAGTTGGGATTCAAACCAACACTCGCCTGTGAAACATAAGCATCCCAAGAAGCTGGCTTCAGCTGAGCCACAATGTTCAGGAGAACTCTAGCAGTACATCCTGTCGTGTGTCGTGGTGGTCAGTAGCATGAACCCTGGAGCTACATGTGCTCATTTCAGATCCCATCCCTACATTCCCACCTTGCTCACCTGACGACTTTCAGCACATTCCCTGTCTTCCCCAGTGCTCTGGCTAGATTTGAAAATACCAATGAGAGGCTCTCTCTTCTCTTTATCCCTCCTTCCAGTGCCTTCTGGGAATGATGTCAGCATATCCAGACATGGCTGGAACTAGACAGCTAGAAATACAGTTGCTGTTTGGTCTCCATGGAGTTCCAGGACCCACCCTCTGTGCGAAAATCTGTAGATGTTCATGTTCCTTTCACAAAACGTGTACCCTACACACAACCTTCTGTACTCTTTAAGTCATCTCTAGATTGTTTACAATATCTATTACAATGTAAATGTTATGTAAATCGTTGTCATGCTGTATTTGTTTAGGGAATAATGAGAAGCAAAAATGTGTTCAGTACAGATACTTTTTTTTTTTTTTTTGAGATATGTTCCATTCTCATTTGGTCCCAGGGATGTGAAACCTACAGATATGGACAGCCCACCGTGTCTTGTTTTTCTTCTTCTTCTTTTTTTTAAAGATTTATTTATTTTTATTGGCAAGTCAGATATTAAGAGAGGAAAAAAATCTTCCATCCCTGGCTCACTCCCCAAGTGATTGCAACGGCTGGAACTGAGCTGATCCGAAGCCAGGAGCCAGGAGCTTCTTCCAGGTCTTCCATGCAGGTGCAGGGTCCCAAGGGTTTGGGCCGTCCTCGACTGCTTTCCCAGGCCACAAGCAGGGAGCTGGACGGGAAGTAGGGCTGCCAGGATTAGACTTGGCGCCCATTCGGAATCCTGGCGCATAAAAGGCGAGAGAATTTTAGCCGCTAGGCTACTGTGCTGAACCCTCTGTCTTATTCTAAAGGCCAAATTTTTCCTTTTCTGCATTTCCCTTGGGTTATACATTGGGCTGTTTTAGCAGGCCCGTTTCCCAGATGAAACCCCTGGTTCCCCACCATTCTATGCTCCATGTCCTCAAGGGTCATTTTAGGTGAGGGTGGCCAACAGGGCTCAGGATGAGCAAATAATGGGTGAAGCGTGGTGAAGCAGTTACAGTACGCCACGTCCTCCCTCTCCACCCCAGCCAGGGCACATGGAATTGGCTTACTTTTATTAATTGGCATTTGTTAATAAGTCTCCTCACAAACCTAATGGGTTAGTCAGAGTCACATAGGTCTGCTGAAGTTTGAGGCAGTTGTGTGTAACCTCTCCAAAACATACATAGCGAGTAATTTCCTAACATTTATTGTGGAGGAGACAAAACAAAGTGTTTGTCCAAATCCAGTTTATGGCCTTTTGGAACTTGTATCCCAGTGTGATCTGATGAGCACTTGAGTAGGGTGGCGAAGGTAGCCAACTCAAAGCACCAGGCAGCAGCTGATCTCCAAGATCCAAAGACGCCCCCCCAATGGAGGGAGAGCACGGGGTGTCCCAGTCAGAACAGCACCGTGAATCTGAATGGAAGAGCCGGCCCAGCCTTGCCTGGAGTCCTTAGGGGGCTTCTGGATAGAGTAGTAAGGTTGTGGAAGAATTTGAACTTCGGGGCAAAGGATGACTGTTGAGTTTGTAAGAGCGTTTTAAGTTACTGTTTGGGTTTTGCACTGTCTGCTTTGGTTAGAGCAGGAGAGTCGGGTGGAAGGCAAGGAGGATCTAAGCAGCTGTTAACTTCCACAGCCCCCAAGGCCATGCCAGGTGCAAAGTGCGGAGTGTGTAGGATCAGAGCTTAGGGTTCCCGGTCCAGTGACCTGCATTCTAATCTTAGTGTTGTAACAAGTGCTTCTGTCTTGGTACAGTCATTTTACTTCATTTTCTGTGGAATTATTCCTGAGTTCATTGAGCTGTGTTTCTGCATAATTTTAAAGCCTACTTTTATTATGGGTTTCCCTCTGCTTCTGATTTCCATCCATCCTTTCCCTGCCTTCCTCCTGGGGCTGCCCTAATAAAGTACCACAGACCGGATGGTTTAAACAACAGAAATTTATGTTCTGCAGATTCTTGAGGCTGGAAGTCTGAGGTCAAGGTTCCCGCAGGTGTGTTTTCTCCCGAGGCCTCTGTTCGTGGCTTACAGATGTCTGCCTTCTCGCTGTGTCCTTGCGCCGTCTTCCTTCTGTGTGTAGGTACCTCCCTGGTGTCTCTGTATGACTTAATCTCCTTTTATAAGAACACCAGTCCAATCGGATTAGGGCCGGACCCCGAGAGCCTTGTCCTAATTTAATCACCTCTTGCAGGGCCCCATTTCTGAGTACAGTCACAGTCTGAGATACTGGGAGTTAAAGCTTCAATGTAAGGCTTTTGGAACAAGACACGGTCCAGCCACTAGCTCATTCTCTTTTGCAACCCGCTTTAATAGCAAACCTGCAGAAACTGGAAACATCTCAGCTGGTGTGGTGGTGCAAGTGTCCCTAAGTTTTCCTCATCTTGCCAGTGTTACCATAATCTCCTTGATGGAGGCTGATGGCAAGGCCATTCCTTTAGGGGCAAAGCTAGAGGTGGCCTTTCTTTTTCCACCTGCGCCAGGAGTTTTCCTTCAGGTAGAGAGTCTGCAGTGTGTACCCTTGTTCTCCTTTGTTTGGGTGCCATCTTGAAGTGCAGGGAGGTTCTAACATGCTTGTTAGGCTCGTTCTCTTTCAGACTGCCTTAACCACCCAGTTTAGCTTCCAAAGGGCTCTGTGTCTTTTGTCTTCTCCTTCAACGCTGATGGCTGAAACCCACCAGAAGCCGCAAAAGCTCATGGCATTAACGTTCTCCCCATGTTTCTCATCAAACTCACATTTCAACTGCAGTCTCTTTAAGGCCAGGATTTCATTTCAATTTCTGACTTTTGTCCACTGTGTTTTACCAGCTCCAAAGGGGCACGCATCCCTGGCACCCCATGAATAAATGAAATTGCACACTGTAATAATGACAATAGGGCACGCACTCCTCTACCTGCCTACAGTGTGAACTGCTTTTTTGGCTGTTTTGCAAAAATCCTAACGACTCACTGGAGGTTTCTTCCCACCCACTTGATTTTGGCCCAGTGAATTATAAACATATTTTATTTAACAAATTCATTTTTATTACTATAGTCAGCTCCTACCACAATAGTCAAGGTCCTGCTTGCAGGTTCATAACTTGGCCATAAAATTTTGCTTCAGGCAGATGCTTTGGCCTAATGACTCTTGGCACAAAATGTCATTATTGGAACCTTTTTTCTTTTAACACTGAAGTAAGCAAAAAGAATGCTTTGACTTAAAAACTCAGCTTTTCAAACTCTATTATTTTGTGTTAAAGAAATATTCCTCCCTATCCCAACGAAGAAATGCCGGATCTCAGCTGCCAAGATTTGTAAAAGAGAAATTACCTTGAATTTCCTCTCCATGTTTTCTTAGTAGGGATGCTGTTAGTATTTTCCATGGGACACAGGTGTGTCTTATGCAAAGCAAGGTGTGTATTTGGCTACTGATGTGCTACAGGCTACTTTCTTCCTTTGTCCCACCAACTGGAGGGGCTGGATTGACCAACCGAACTGCTATATTTTATATTTTGTCTGTCACATTTATATCTTTCCAGAAGTCTATGGTTTCTAACTTGATGAAAGTTAATGTGCCCAGAATAGAGGGCTGGAATTGATAAGATCTTCATTAACTGGATTATAACCTGATCAGTTATTGGTAAAATGGGGAGCCAGCACTGTCGCACAGTGAGTTGAGCCATTGCCTATGGCACCAACATCCCATGTTGGCGCTGGTTCTAGTCCCAACTGCTCTACTTCCAATCCAGCTCCCTGCTAATATGCCTAGGAAAGCAGCAGAGGATGGTCCTGAGCCCACATGGGGACGCTCCTGGCTTTGGTCTGGCTGAGCACCACTGCAGTAGCCATTTAGGGAGTGAACCAGTGGATGGAGGATCTCTGTCTCTCTCCCCTTTCTTTATCTAACTGTGCCTTTCAAATACATAAATAAAATCTTTAAGATAGTGATGGAATTAGATCTGATGTCTAGAATTTTCAGTATCTCTTTTTCTCATGGTTTTCTTTTTTCTAAGTCTTGTCCTATAGATAAGGACCTAGTGTCCTGTAGATGCTCAAGTCACTCTTTGGATAGCCTGCTGGCTGGGTCCTGCTCTTTCTTCATGTATCCATCAAAATGCTTCTGCTTTTCACTTGTGTTCTTGGGGGCTCCATTTTCTTTCCAACATAGCAGTTACCATCAAACCTTGGTAATGGCTAGTGTTGCTGTTTCTATAGTCAGGGATGATACTCCAAAGACCTGACCATGGACTTGGCACTGAGGAATCAGAATGGACATGGGTGGAAGCTCTATCTTTTGTTGGCCCACTTTGTGCCAGGTGCTATACCTTAAATTACTGGATCTTGGAGCAATCAGGAGGAATTGGAGAGGGTCAGGTGGGAGCGATCAGTAGGAATTGGTGTAGTAGAACAGAGTGCTCCACCATATTAACAACTGATACTGTATATTACGTATATGTAATGCTGATGGGACTGTTCTCGACTTATTATAAAACAAAGTTTGGAACTGTAAGTATTATGATATTATAGTGCAGAGTGACTTTTGACTTGTGGAATTTCAAAATTCATACCTAGTCTAAATTAGACTTGTGACCTCTGTTCTGTTTTTTTTTTTTTTTTTTTTTTTTTTTGCATTGAGAGTCCCTCATTTTTTTAGTCAAATACTGTATTTTCTTGGTTGGGAAATCGAAAGTGAAATTTATTCGGTAGTCCAGTGTGGCATAGAATTGAAATATTTTAAAATAACCTATTCTCACACCATTTGCAAGAACCCCAATTCTGTCAGCCATTGGTATTAAAGCTGTACAATTTGATGCGTCTCTCTCTTGCATATTGTGGCAACCCCACATGGCTTTGATTGCTGTGGCTTCATAAATGGGTCTGGTGCTGGCTGAGATTGTTCGCTGCTTTGCAATTTTGTTAGGTTAACTTCCCTTTCTCCTGGGAACCTACCTTGCTCATCCTATTGCCGGTTTTTTTAGTTATGCAAAAATTTTATTTGTATTTATTTATTTATTTATTTATTTTTAATAATCTTACTTAGTAGATTAGGGTACAGAAGGTCAAGGATGAGCCTGGCGCTGTGGCCTAGCAGCTAAAGTCCTCACCTTGAACGTGCTGGGATCCCATATGGGCGCCGGTTCTAATCCCGGAAGCTCCACTTCCCATCCAGCTCCCTGCTTGTGGCCTGGGAAAGCAGTCAAGGATGGCCCAAAGCTTTGGGACCCTGCACTCGTGTGGGAGACCCGGAGGAAGTTCCTGGTTCCCGGCTTCAAATCGGCATAGCACCAGCCGTTGCGGTCACTTGGGGAGTGAATCATCGGACAGAAGATCTTCCTCTCTCTCTCACCTGCTCTCTGTGTATCTGACTTTGTAATAAGAATAAATAAACCCTTAAAAAAAAAGGTCAAGGACTACAGGAAAGTGGGTAATACCACTGTTTCCACACTAATATCATCACTTTTTTCCCCCTGTATCTGGGGTGAGGGGAGAAACAGAGAAGCTCCACCCACCCTCCCACCCATCCCTCTTTGCTAGCCTTCAATCTATTCCAGTTCTTACTGTTGGATGTTTCAGCCCAGCCAATGCTCATACATACCCAGACACTGCTCACACATGGCTCAGTAGGGGAGAGACCCAACCTAGTCTGTCCTACATCTACCCAGGTTCTCCAGAGCACCAGATGGTGCTGGCAATCTAGTCCAACTTGGTGCGCTCAGCCCCAGTCCAGACTTGTGCCAAGGGAGATTGCAGCCATATCCAGACCAGAACGCAGTCCCCACTTTGGCACTTGCACTCTCCCATGGGAACCCTAACCCAGCAAGGGTATACTCTCACAGCTCCCCAATCGAGCCTATTCCCAGCCCTAGATTATGCGCGTGCCAGTGGTTGCTCTGACCCAGTTGTCTTAGCCCCTCACCTGTCTCAGCCTTTGCCTTCGATGTTGTGGCCTAGTATCCCTGGCTCATGCAGACCAGTGCTCCATCCTGATTTCTATTTTTCCTTGTGAGTTGAAGTTTGCTTGGCCCTGCCTGATCCACTCTCTTCCAGTTGCAACTCGGCCCACCCCACATCCTATTTTAGGATGCACATTTGGGTGATGCTGCCTTGACCTGCCCAGTCCGCCATTGGTCCCTTTACCCTAAGTGATGGCAGGTGCCATGGTCATACCTAGCTCAACCCATTGCCACCCCAGTTTGTGAGCTAACCTTTGGGACCTGTATTTCCACAGGGTTAGACCCACACTTACCCCACAGAGTCTACTCCCGGACCTAGTTCTCTCGTGTGTTTGTTAGTGTCTTGACCCTGCCAAGTGTGACCAGTCCGCTGTTCCCCCACCCAGTCAGGTACTGATACCTAGCCCTGCCACATAGGCCCCCATCCATTGCTTTGGTGTGGACTGGTGTATGGTAGTCAGTGATGCTATGCTAACAGTCCACCTCAGGATTCCCATGTGGGCTGGTGAATCAGTCTGGCCCAGTAGATGGACACTCCCCTTGAAACCGTCAGATCTCAGTCCCCAAGCTTGTAAGAAAGTTTCGTGACCCCGTTACTGGGAGTCACCCAGACTTCATCTCTTACCTACACTAACAGTGACCTTATTCATGAGTGTCCCTAGGCAGCAATTAAATATCCTAAAAATCCTGGAGTTCGCTGCTTGGTGGCCAGCAGGCAGAGCCTGGCACCACTTGGTGCACTGACCACAGAAACCCGAAGACTCAGCCACTGCTTGGCCTGAGTTCCTAGTGTTGGGTGCAGCCTGGCTCGGGCACCCCCCACAGCCGCCACACTGCAGGGAGCTTCAGTTGCCCTAATCCCAAGGCCTGCACTGTCATTTGTTTTTTATTAGCATCACATACATGTGTATATTAAAGCCCAAAGAATTGGCTTTTTTGACCCTAAGCTGTTTTTTTTTCCTTGAAATATTATGTAGCTATCTTAAAATGTAAAACTTTGTTTTTACTACTTGTAAACTCATAGTTTTTTGATGTAGGTCCTATTTATTTCTTTTAGGGTAACTCAAATATGTTGCTTGTACTTTTATGTTCACTTTTATCAGTGATGTGATTTCTGCCTTGGTACTGTTGACTGGTTTTGGTGGAAGTGGATGTTAGGATGCTTCAAACTTCATCTTTTGCTCCAATGGGCGCTGGCAGGTGCTCTCAAGTGGTCCTCCCAGGAGCTAGCTTCCCTGGACCCCTCAAACATGTTTCCTCAAACATGGATCCAGTGGTGCACAAAACCTGAAACCAACAATGGGGCCTTCAAACACGTCTTGTTATTACATTGACTTAACTGCTGGTGAGCCAAGTTTTTAAGAAGAAGTAAAAATAATTGCCTATTTTGACTAAATATGACTTGTTCTTAAACACTTACAATGGGACCTATCTTCTGAGAAGTTCTTGTTAAGAAGCACAAAAGAACTCTGAAGTCTTGTTCAATAATGGTTTCTTTTAACTGCCAGTTATTTACTAAAAGGAAGAGTTGCTGTAGAGGGATTAAAAGATATATTTTCTCTTGAAATCTATGGCTTTTGTAAAGTTCAAGGATAAATGTGCAATTGCCCACACCTTACCTGTATCCTGCTAAACAACCAATGAACCTGCTTCAGGAGAAATTCAATTTCCGCTTGAAAGGGTAGAAGTAGGGAGAGGCTCACTCAAATTCAGGTACAGATTTCCTTGACAAGCTCTCCAAAAGGGAGTAAAGCCAGGCAGGGATTGAAACAGCTTTAGGGAGAACCAATCGGTGCCCAGCTGTACTCAATATACAAGGAGGGAAGCAATTGTGGCTGAGGGAGAGATGCCCTGAAAAGACTCAGGATCCTACATCATTGTGATTGTGTCATTGCATAAATAACCCAAGAACACGAATTAAAAAATTTAGTACTTGGTGTTCTCTTTTCAGCTGCTGAGGAGGGGAACAGAGGTAAAGCCTATTATTTTTTGTTGCTAGTTAAAATTCTAGTTGTAATTTTATGTTGTGTGTGTGATAATGATGCTACCAGAAGCATTATGGTTTATCCTTGATTATTTGTGAAAATATCCAAGGTGAAATGCATGAATGATTGTGAATTTTTATCAATACACTCTTTCTTCCAGTATCTCTGAGCCAGGAGATTGTCAAAGTCGCTGAAACGTTGGGAGGTGGGTGACAGCTGGCAGCAGGTATTGCTTAGACAAGGCATGTAGGATGTCGCTGTAATGACCTCTGAGTTGAACCCAAGTACCTTTAAGGGTAGTGCCGAGTAGCTAGACCACAGAGATGACCATAGACTACCATATGGAACATTTAACTTTGACTAAGGTAATGATTCCTGACAAACAGGTTCAGCATTTTCTGGGAACTTGGAAACAATTCAGATGATCAACCATGCCTCAGATCTACTGAATCTGAAATTCTTGGGAAGATGCCCCAGCTGATTCTGATGCATTCAGTCTTGAGAATCACTGGCTTGGAGAATTGCTTCGTAGGTTACTTTGGCTCTTACTCAGTGGTTCACAGAGTGGCTCTCATTCAGTTGCCTTGTGAACTACCTGTGGTTTCCTTGGTGTCTAGCCCCTTAGGCTGGGCATCGCCTTTCAATTTGTTTGAAGGACTGTGGGAGTGATCATTTCAGACCCATATTTGAAAGCACACAGAGCATCTGTCCTTGATGCCTGCACCAAAGGACAGGATGTAAGGAGAATTCAGTTTCCTCCTTCCTTTCAACAAGACCACTTCCCACAACCCCAAGACTGACCAAGTCAGCCTTGGCAGCTATAGAAGCAGGTCAGATCATGACATAGTCCGTGTGAGATATGAAATCAAACAGACCAGATTCAAATTTGTTACACTATGTGAACTTGAGCAACAGCATGTAGATGACAGTAATTGACCTCCAGTATTTGAGGAGTGAGACATTAGAATTTGTTGAAAGAAGCAAATGTTCTAACAGAAGCATGGCACACTTTGATACTGTTAAAGGGAAAAAGGTGACTTGAGATATTATTGCCTTTAACTGTTTCCTATCTAAAGTGGCTGGTGGTCTGAGCCAGTCACCTCCAGGAGTTCCAAGTAATTTGTTGTGCTGTGAAAATGTTGCCATTTTCTCTGCAGACAGTGATGTGAAGCAGAGAAACACAATTTTGCACCTGCAGGTTGTGGTGTCCAGTGGGACCTCATACATGGATATAGTTTGTTTCTGACTCTAGGTTAGGGCCACCACAAAGAATCTATGAGAGCTGTATCTGGCTGCTCTGAAGACTTTAGTAGTTTCCACAAAAAATCCAGAACCTGACATTAATTGTGCCCTAGAGAGCCTCATGACCTCTGCTCTTCCACAAACGTGGGGTTGCTCTATCATCAAGCTGCTGCCATCCACAAAAAATGCGGTTCCCTTCCTCTGGGCTCAGAGGTTTCTCAGGAAGGAAGAGTTTCTAAGACAAACAGGTCTCTTCCTCCTTTGCTCTGCTCTCTGGCATCCCAGTGAGTGTCCAGGCTTACCGAGTATTTTCTACTGTTTCCTGTAGATGTTAAGCCTCTTTTGGTCCAGACTAGTTCTGTCCACGAGGATGTGTTTAAAGATTGATCCGCCTACTGTCTATCCACGCCTTCTAAGATCTATAACCTTTTATTCTTAAGCCATCAATTAATTGGAATTTCTGGAGTAAAGACAAGCCACATGATCCATAGGAAGACCAGCATTTGAGTTGGAAATGGATTCTCTTACACATGTGGATACATCACCCCTTGAATGATAATTGGAAAGCTTGTATTTTTATGTCAATTAGTAATTCAAATGGGCAGTATCTCTGATATAATGCTAAAAGGAGAAATTGGTCAGAACTCCTTTGGACTATGCATGGCGATTAGGACATGAAAAACAAAAATGATGCTAGGAAACGGATAGTTTGATTTGATTTTATGCATGAAAAAACAAAGCTCAATGTCTTGGTTAACTTAGTTAAGGCATGTGGTTAATAATGAGCAAAGCTGTGGTTTAAACTTAGTTTGATCTAGCTTGAATGCCAGATAAACATCTTCAACATCTCTTGTTCTTCCTAGGTAGAGATTGCAGTGCAGTGGTATGGAAAAGGAGGCCATGTTGAAGAGTCAAATTGGGAGCGGATATTCAAATGAGTGGGAGTGGCTTAAAGACTTAGGCAACTGAGTAAGGCAAAGCAGGTGTTTGTACCCCTGGGAGGAATGACTGGCCAGGACATACAGGAAATAGAAGGAGTTAAGGAGGGATGAATATGTCAATGAACTCAGTGAAGCTATCGAAGTCCATAATTAAAGATTTGGTTAAATTATAATGAGAACTTTTTTTTGTAACGAGATCTTACAGTAGTATAGTGATCTCCAAGCATATTTGTGTTTCAGGCTATGACTTCAATCACTTCTTTATTTCTATGTACTTATTTTAATATTATTTGAAAGAGAGAGAGGCCGATGAGGTTCTGCATTGCTGGTTCACTCCCCAAATGCCCACAACATCCATAGCTAGTCCAGGCCCAAGCCAGAACCTAGAATTCAATCCAGATCTCCCATAAGGGTGGCAAGGTGCCAAGAATTTGAGCCATTGTGTGTTTCCACCCAAGACACCGTACAGCAGGAGGTTAGACTAGAAGTGGAGTGGCTGAGGCTCAAATCAGGCACTTCATTGTAGAATGTGGGCATTCTAACCACTGCACTAAAAGGCCACTCCTCAGTCACTTTTAAAGTGACTTTTAAAGTTCTTGCATGTGAAATCTTAAATAAATAACTTTACTTCATATTCATTCGTTCTAAGTACATGATGAGGCACCACAGATCACTTAGGGAAGGGAGAGAAGAAAGTTGAGGAGGAAGATGACTTTGAGAGTGCTCTTGCCAAACTTTCCCAATGTATCTGAGTCAAATAAGTGGAGAGGAAAGACCCATACGGTAATGATTGAATCATAACTAATGCGCACGGGACACTTGGAATCATTTGTGCTAGTGTCCCCAACATGATCTGCAGCTGACATGAGAACTGAAGTAAGTATCTTAGCTGAACCCAGGCCGGGTCTGGCTGGTGAAGAACAAATGAACTCATGGAATACTTAAGACAGATAATCAATGGATTCACTGTGAGCTTGTGGATCTGTCAGAACACAAATGTGACTGTATAGTTCTGCCTCATCTCACTTACTCTTGGCTCAAGAGTCAGTGAAAAGAAGTGAGAGGCCCCCTGAGACCTCCCAGGGGAGGGAACACAGCACCAGAGGAAGGCCATTGTCACCACTCACCCTCCAAAATGAACTTCACTTCTCCCAGAAGCTGAGCAAGAGACAGAGGCTCTCATGAAATCTCCCTGTATTGTTTTCATGCTTTGGATATAGGTTCTAACACTTTCCCACCTCATCTTCCCTGCATATTCCAGCAGAGGGGACGGCAGTGTTCATACACCATTTAGAAACGGAGCACCAGCTTCAAGAGTGAAATGAACAGGAAGCTGCAGGAAGCAAACAAGCAAAAGACCTTGAAGGGGAGCAGCAAGGCCATTAAGGGAGTAATCCCAAACTTAGGTTCTTTTTGTGCTCTGCAGTGGTGGCTAATGGGCTATGAATTGGTGTTCCGCTACAGTGGGACATTATTGAGGCTGGAACATAGCAAGTATCTCTTCATGTCTTACTCTGGCCTGGCCAGATGGTGCAAGGCTGTTGTGTTAGTCTGTCCTGAAGAAGTAGCCTTTTCACAACTTGTTAAATGAAGTCCAGGAACTGTTACAAATTCTTTGTTGCTGGAGCTGTGCTTCTGCCTCAGCAGGTTGGAGCAGGGGGTGTTTTCAGGGATGTTCAGCAGCAGGCAGGCGTCCTGGATGCAACTTGGCCCTGCTGTCCTGTCTCAATAACCAGTAAATGATGATTTCCTGGTATTCCTTTTGAGGCCTAAACTGGCCATCTGCACAATGGCGTCACCCTGCTGTCATCAGCTGGGTGGTGGAAGTGCTATGTGGCTTGATCCTGGAGCTCTGTTCAATATTACTGGGCTGCACTGGCTCATCTGACTAGGAATCTGGCCCATGACTGGGTTTCTGGAACAGCCTCCGGGTAGGAAGTTGTTCATTGTGTTATCTCGACATATTCTCACTGATACACCAATTTGAGGTTTTTTTTTCCTTTCTTCTTCTTTTTTTTTAATAAGGAAAAAAAAGCCTGGAGCCAGGAGGCAAGATTAAACACACCAGATTATGCTCAAATCACATAGAAAGCTGGTAGTACAAGTTATGTGCAAATGCTTCCATGAGAAAGAGAATAGCAGAATTTGGAGGGGATTGAGTTGTTGCATGATGCAGAAATAATTATTGTGAGTGTGAGGGGAGGGTAAATTTGTGTGGTAAAAATCCAACAGTGATATCTATTGGAACATGGATAAAAAGGCAACACTCATCATTTAGAGCAGAGTAAATATGTGCTTCTCAAAGATAATGGTAAAGACGTATCCCGGCCCAATGGAATTTTGAAGGATTTGGCTTCTGTTTTGAGATATGCAGACCACCTGGATAAAGCTACAGGTAGTCAAGCTTTAAGGTGAGGTCCAGGTTGTGGATACCATCCTGAGCTGCATCCCTGTACCCTCAAGAGTCTGCTGTTTGTGGAGGAGAGGATATGAACTAAAGGGATGAAAAGAGCTGCCTACAACAGCTACACCACATCCAGGCAAAGCAATGTCTACCAACGATTTAATGAACAACAATTTACTTAAAATGACATCTAATATTTAGGGACTCATTTTCTGTTCTACAGATGCTATCAAAGTGTAAACATAATGCAAGAATAATGCTTACGGGACTCAAAACATCACATAAATTGCTTGATGAAAAGCGGCAAATTCGTCTGTTGTTATTGTCTGCTGCTTGGCGGAGTTCTTTTGTTGAACATTAGAATCAAGTGAAATCAGTCTGTCACTTAGCAAATGGTCTTCTACTTTCTAAACCATCAGCAGGTGGTCTAGGTGATCAGGTGCAGCCCCAGCGTAATCATGACTTTGCTAGCGACCTCTACCTCACTGCCGCGGCACTCAGCTGCTCGCCACCAGACTGTCTCACCGCGTTGTTGTTCCTCTGCGGCTCACATCACAGGTCACATGTGTCCCACGTCAAGCCCATCACACACTCTTAAGTTCAATGACCCCCTTGTTTCATTTCAGTGTCTTCACTGCCTTTTCCTTATATACCTTCTCCCTGGTCTGAAAGGTTGGTCCCTCAATGATTTACCACTAAATGAAAAGTTCCTAGTCTTGGATTTTGAAAACAAAATGAGAATGTTCTCCTGTGGAACATGCTTCCTCTCTTTCTCTGTAACCCCAAACTGAAAGAACATGAAACTGGGCAAGTAGGCGGAGCTGAGACTCTCTGGTTGGTGCTCAAGTCCAAGGAAAGGGGTTGTGCACCAGCTCCAGCTGGGTGGAGCTCCGAAGATTCTGCTGGAGGGACCACAAACTGGGGTGGAAGTGTGGGGTTTTGAGCAGAGTATTGACAACTGGCTAGGATAGGTGTGGCTCTGTGTTTCTTGTATAAAGTCTCCAACAATTGATCCTTTACTTTTAGTAGGTGTTTCTGCTGATTTATTTTGTTACTTTTGAAAGGCATTTTACCTTTATGGAATAGAATCAGATTATTAATGACAACCAAAGACTGCTTTCTTTATTGGAATCCATTTCTGTATGCCTGCTGGAGTATACACTGTAACTTACAGCTACTGGAAACTTGGCAGGTGCAGACAGGACATGGGGTAGAGAAAGGATCTGGGTGGAAAGATTTCTTCCAGAGTCAGTCTATCCCCAGCAGTCCCAAGCCTTGGGATGGAATCCAGGCTCTGCCAGGTTGCCCCATGCTTCCCCTGACCTTCACCATGGACCCAGGGAGCACCTCCTGGCTGTCCACAGCACGGATGAAATGCCCTGGAGAGGCCTTGGTGGTCAGATCCCCTCTGTGTTTTCTGTTCCTTTATGGTGGCGTGAGTTTTGCTGTTGTGGGTAGCTTTCGTTCCTAGAGATGTGTAATCATTTTGCTCATCTCCTTTGCTGTGGGCTGCACACCTGGGCAGTCGTGCTGTGTGGGCTGAGCAGTCTGATTTCTGTCCCTCTGTAATATTGTCAACACAATTCAGGGATAGGTACCCAGAATCCTACGTCTCATAGTCTACCATGCGTTCACTGCATTGTTTCAGGACCAAAAAGTTAATTCCAAACTTGACTGTTGGACTATAGCCTATAGAATATTTATGTTGCTTCTCTAAATACATATATTATTTACCATGTAGTCGATAAAATATTAACACAGGAATATTTTCCTAAAGATACTAGACTGTGGCTCTTATTTCTGTCTCATTGCATTTTGGACAGGGAGTCTGGGGACCTGGGTTTGTTCTCACTTTTGACATCAAGGCTATGTGATCGTGGGTGAGTCCCTTTATTTCTTAGATTTTCTCGCATGTAAAACAAGGGGATGTTGAGCAGTAACACTGTGTGGGTCATTGACTCCAGAAAGGCTGCTGTGCACCTGTAGCAGTCACTGAGTGCTCTGTCCAGACACCTCTGCTTAGGATTTTATCACAGCATGAAACACCCTGCCAAGTGTAAGTGAGAAGAAAAGCACCCCCAAAGTTGATAGAAGCGGGACCTCAAAACTGCAAAGCATAGAGTCAGGAATATAAACAAGCTTTGAAGCCAGCAGAGGCGAAGGATAAGGCTTTATTGAAGGGTGCGTCTGGGTCCAACCCCAGCTCTTCTGCTCAGTTTTGTGCTGTTGGGTGGTCTGCAGAACTCTCTAAACTTAGGGCTTTTATTCCGTGCAAAATGAAGAGATTAGCACTAACCTCCTTGGTATTTTTCTTAGGATTCTTTTCATTTTAAATTAAAGTGTATTTTATATTTGATAAAGTATATTGCAAAGGGTCAGAGAATATTAATAATGTTTTATTATGAATTTATCAAAAAGTCATCTATGGGGGCTTGGCGCAATAGCCTAGTGGCTGAAGTCCTCACCTTCCACACACTGGGATCCTGTATGGGCGCTGGTTCTAATCCTGGCAACCCTGCTTCCATCCAGCTTCCTACTTGTGGCCTAGGAAAGCAGTCGAGGACGGCCCAAAACCTTGGGATGCTGCACCCACATGGGAGACCTGGAAGAAGCTCCTGCCATTGCAGCCACTTGGGAGTGAACCAGGGATGGAAGATTTTTCCTTTCTGTCTCTCCCCCTCTCTGTATGTCTGCCTTTCCAATAAAAATAAATAAATCTTAAAAAAAATGGAGTCATCTACAGAGACTGCAGATATTTTTCAGTTAATCTTCTTAAAGTTATCTGTTGCATTCTCCCCAAAGAACCTTTCTAGATGCCCACATATTTAAAGATGTGTTCCCTTTCCCACTACTTTGTTGTCATATGCAACAGATGGTAATTGTAGAGAAAAAAGGTAAGCACTTTGTTAGTAGGCTCTTAGCCCATATCATTTGAATATAATTTGAGGACAAGCTTGGTATATGGGCTTGCTTAACTAGAAGCTTTATTAAGACCTGAGTCCCAGGGTGAACAAAGATACCTTTTGATGTTAGTGAATATACGATGCAGTAGGCATCTCTACACTCTAATAAAATGACTCCCAGTGAAAAAGTTAAACATACCTTTACAGTCTGATACTAGATTTTCTTTGTCCATACCTATAATTCCATGATGTGCTCAAATAGCAGAATGTTAAACTTGTGACTTACTAAAGGACTATATACTATAGTAATATTATGTTGGAAGACGGAGGGGAGGAAAATGGGGAGGAAGAAAGGGAAGGGCAAGGGGGGGAAATCCCTATGCCTACAAAAATGTATCAGGGAAAATTAAAATAATAATAATAATAAAAAGAATTCACAAAGTGAAAAAATTAGGAATTCTTGTTCTGATTTACCTGAGAGAATCTTACTGCATGCTTGTTCTCTTTGAGTTATTATATAGACACTTTTCTTTTTGACAACTAACAATATTTGGACAGCAGTTACTCTACTTAATTTGTCTAAATGTTGGGGTGATGGTTCTTTTTTCTTAACGATTTATTTATTTTTATTAGAAAGGCGGATCAGATTTACAGAAAGGAGAGACAAAAAGATCTCCCATTTGTTGATTCGCTCTCCAAATCCAGTGGGTGGAGCTGGGCCGATCTGAAACCAGGACCCAGGAGCTTCCCCCACGTCTTCCATTCACACACAGGGTCCCAAGGCTTTGGGCCAGATTCCACTGCTGGGTGCGAAATAGAGCAGCCAGGACGTGAGCTGGCACCCACATGGGATCCCAGAACTTGCAAGGTGAGGATTTAACCATTGAGCCATCATGCCAGGCTCAGTTGATGGTTATTTTTACAAAGAGTGACTAAGCAGGGATTTGAAAAAAAAAATTTTTTTTCAAGTTTGACCTCGGGGCCTGGGTGATGGGAGCCTCCAGCAGCCTGGTGGCAGCTGGGGTACCTGGGCCAGGTCACACTCAATGTTTGAGGCCCTAGCCACAGGCACCACTGCCATGTGGTGAGCAAGGCTTGGGTTTGCCTGGGTCTGAGAGGTTTCTCCCTTCGTGGTAGGTATGTTGTGAAGGGGTCTCTTGGGAGCTAGGGCGGGCCCTGGTGGCAGAAAGGGCCTAGGGGAAGCTGACCTTGGGGCTTCGGTGGTGGGAGCCTCCAGCAGCCTGGTGGCTGCTGGGGATACCTAAGCCAGGTTGAAATCAATGCTTGGGGCTCTAGCCACAGCCACTGCTGCTATGTGGTGGGCAAGTCCTGGGCTTTTGGGTGGCCAGTGCGCCAGTTGGCACTGGGCTCTGCCTGCTGGCTGCCCGGTGGTGAGCTTTGGGGTCTTGGGGGTGTGGAATTGGTGCCTAAGGACATCCATGGATAAGGCCACTCCCCCTGTAGGTGAGGAATAGATCCTGAGGGACTCCCATCAACAGGGTCACTGTACTTGCAGGTAAGCAAGAGGACTGAGTCGTAGTGGTTGAGGCGAGAGTCTGGACAGTTTGTGAGTCAGACTGATATATCAGCCTATGTGTGAATCCTGAGTAGGACTTGTTATCACTGAACAATGCTAACCACCACAGTCCAGTCCATGAGAAAGCTAGGGCTGGTGGCCTTTCTGGCAGCACTAGATCCTAGTACTTGAGTGAATGTCAAAACAGGGGACAGGTTACATTAGGCAGGGCCATGACACTTCCACTGGGAGGCGTGAGTTGGAATGGGGGCAGACCAGACTGGGCAGCACTACAACACCTGTTAGGCTCATGTGAGTTAGATCAGGGAAAAGCCAGGCTGGGTTGACTACTCATACTGGTGCAAACATAAGTTAGAGTGGGTGTGGGTTGGGTGGACTTTGCAGAAGCATCAGCTAGCAGATGCTGGCACTGGGTGCTAATTCTGTCAAGTTAAACTGCAGAGCCACCTGGAGAGTGCAAGATCTGGGAGTGGAAATAGGCCCAGTAGGGAAATAGTGGGCACTTACTCTTGGGTTGCCATTTCCACTGGTGAGCATGAAAACCAGTACTGGGGAAAGGATGGCTAGATAGACACCTGCCAGCACATGTGTGTGCTGGATAGTGAGGCTGGTTGGGTTGAACTAGGCTTCAATGCCCATTGACATGTTATGAGAGCTGAATGGAATGTGGGACAGACTGGACTAGTCTGTTATTAATGCTGGCAAGCACAGAAACCAGGGCAGGGATGGACTTGGTGGGGGTTATTGTGGGTTACTCCGACTAGGCTGCAGCTCCCACTGGTTTGTGTGAGAGCTAAGTGTGCAGTGGGCAGGATCAGGCTGGATTGTCAACACCCATGAGTTTGCGTAGAATACACGGATGGAGATAGAACTGATCTAGCAATTGCAACCACCAGCATGTACAGAAGCTGATTGGAGTGAAAGACTGTGCCAGACTCTGTATTGGCATGCACACACAAGAATGAGATCTGGGATCACCTCAGATGAGGTTTCTTTGGGAATCCTCCCAAAGAACCGCTGGGCTCAGAACTCCAACCATGAAGAGAAGTGCAGGTTCCATGATCTGACCGTGGAATGCATGTGTCAGAACTGGGCCTCCTCAGTGGTTTAGATAGAGCAGTAGACAGCATGCCCAGATGCACATGGAGGATATGGCAGTGCATTGGAGCCTCCAGAGGACACCTGGTACCACAACACAGGACAGAACAAATTGATCGACTCTCCCAGCCATGCCATGTGTTGGCAGTGAAAATCTGGGTCTCTTGAGCAGGTGGTGTTGAAACAATAAAGGGGAATACATAAGTGCTAGGCAGGCTAAAATCTGCATGCCGAAGTCCTTAGTTGAGGAAGAGTTGAGTGTGTTTTGGTTTGAGTTTGTTTCCATTGAATAAAAGTATTTATTAAATACCTTAAACATTAAATAACTTAAAACATTTTTTCTCATGCAAGAGGCTCAAAGATTGATGGTAATAGGTAATAGATGATAGAAAGACAGACAGGGCTTCATTTTGCTGATTCATACCCCAAATGTCCCCACAGCTGGAGTTAGACCCTGCTGAAGCCTGAAATTCAGCCCAGATCTTCCAGTGCAGACAAAAGCCCAATCACTTGAGTCATTACTTACTGTTTTCCAGGGTCTTCATTAGTAGGAAGCTGGAATCAGAAACAGAGTTGGGCCTCAAGCCTAGGCATTTGGGTATAAGAGCCAGGCATATCAGCTGGCATTTCAATTGCTAGATCAGGCAACCACACACACGGCCTCTAAAGACTTAAGCAAAGGAATGGTGGGATTTAATTTATGCTTTACGTTGATATGATTTGTGTTACAATTTACTCTCCTGCTGTATGTTGGCTAAATTGAGTTGCATGAGGAACAAATTGGAAGTGCAGAGATCAGCTGGGGAGGTGCTGAGGTGGAACAGGTGTGAGCAATGATGGTAGTTTGGACAGGCAAAGTGGTAGGAGAGACAAATCCATGGCAGCTTTTTTAGGATGAATTGGTAGGATTTGCTGATAGATCAGATATTGGTGTGTAGGAAGGTAAAGATAGATCCAGGTGCTGAGTGGAGAAGAAAAGACATGTGTTGGTTTTGGTCAAGGTGTTAGTTTTGAAAATGTTAAGTTTGAGAAACTCCCGAGATCTTCAGAATATCAATGAGTAGGTTGTCTATACAGATTTCTGAGAAGCATGAGTTGTCACTCGTTTGCACTTGCTATAAATGTATCACTCATTAGCATATCCATGAGTTTCAACAGTGGGGATGATGATGTCCCCTTGGGGGAGAATGCAGAAGACAGAAGACAGAAGGAAGGGAAGGGAGGAGGGGTGTAGGTCTGAGCCCTGAGGAATGTCAGCGCAGGAAACCGGGAGGGAAAGCAACAGAGGGGCAAGAGGAAAACGCCACCGAGGTGAGGGAACAACAGTGGTGTGAGAAGAGCCAAGAGAAGGAGGAAGTGGCCAGCTTGATTGAAGAGCTGAAGAAGGTGAGAATAGATCAATGCCCACTGGATTTACTCATGTGCCTGGAGACGGAGGGAAGTCATGGGAGCACAGTTAAATCATTGTCTTTGGTATCTCAAAGCAGTGTGTGGGGATGCTACACACGTGACACTGGTAGACGGACTTTACAAAGAGAATGAACTTATACCGACTCGCAGCTTTGGAGGTTCATAGTCCAAGATCAGATGGGCCCTGTTGGTTCAGCTTCTAGGGATAGCCTTCTTGCTGAAGTCCCAAAGTAGCACGGAGCCTTACACATCCTGGCACCGGGAGTGGGTTCTTTGTGTTCCTTAACAATTATTTCATTATGTGGTCATCCTAATGACCCAATCTCATCATCTCCCTAAGACCTCACATTTACACTCCATCCTTGGTTTAAGTTTCTATCTTCTTGGGCCTGGCAGCGTGGCCTAGCGGCTAAAGTCCTCGCCTTGAATGCACCGGGATCCCATATGGGCGCCGGCTCTAATCCTGACAGCTCCACTTCCCATCCAGCTCCCTGCTTGTGGCCTGGGAAAGCAGTCGAGGACGGCCCAGTGTTTTGGGACTCTGCACCCGCGTGGGAGACCTGGAAGAGGTTCCTGGTTCCTGACTTCGGATCGGTGCAGCACTGGCCATTGTGGTCACTTGGGGAGTGAATCATCGGATGGAAGATCTTCCTCTCTGTCTCTCTTCCTCTCTGTATATCTGACTTTGTAATAAAAACAAATAAATCTTTTAAAAAAAGTTTCTATCTTCTTAGCATCATGAGCACAAGCCTTTGAGGGGACCAACCCCATGAGTCTGGATGGTGGTGGGGTACAAACATTGAAGTCATAGCAGATATTTTAGACTGCAGAGAGTTGCTTGTATTCAAAAAGATGAAAATTCCTCCGTTTGCCCAGATATTCATGGCCAAAACTTGGGTGGACTGTCAACCAGTGGATTCTGGAGAGGTTTCATCTTGCTTGGAGTGGCGAGATTGGCAGTAATTTAGAACTGTTGAACTATTGAAACCTCTTGAGCAGGAGGACCCTCAGAGCATGCCCCACATTGGGGACCCTGGGGTGGTGTCGGGTGGCTGGCCTCAGGGTGCAGAGGCGTTTGGGAAGCTGGGTGTGGCTTCTCTCCTTTTTTTCTCCCTACCCCAAGAAACAGGAAGGAAAAAAAGAGAATGTGAAAATGGTGATCTTACCCCCCTCCTGTAGCCCTTGACTCTTTTCACTCTAATCAACTATGTAAAAATCATTTAAAAAAAGATTAAAACTTTAACTGAATGCCCTCAACATTGGTGATCCACTGATGCTTGCTTACCGCCGTGGGATGGTAATCATTTTAGCACCAGCCATGGATGATGGTATTGTTTGGGTTGGAGAGGCCTAGATGGGTTAGAGTAGTTGATACACCTGTTGTATCATGCTATTGAACATGAAGTAGGATGTCCAGAAATGTGGCTGGACTGATTCAAACAACAAAAAAAGGAACCAATAAAAAGGCACTGCCATTCATGTTCCTCCTGTAGTTACTCTGCAAGAAGCAATGGAAAGCATGAAGGACAGTCTTGTAAAAGTCATACATGGGTTACTCTACAAAATAGCATATTAAAGGATATAATCCTCTCTATTGCTCTGTTTAGCAAATAGGTTTGTTAGAGGATTGTCATCTCAATTTTTAATTTTTTGTTTAATTTTTTTCATGAGTTTTTTTAAAAAAGATTTATATATTTGAAAGCAGAGTCACACAAGTGCACCTACATATATAGAGAGAAGTCTTCCATTTGCTGGTTCACTCCCCAGATGGCCTCAGAAATCTGGTCTAGGGATCAAAGCTAGGAGCTCAGGTCTCCCATGTGGATGCAGGAACCCAAGCACTTGGACCATCATCTGTCGCTTTGGCCGGGACATTAACCGGGAGCTGGATCAGAAGTAGAGCCCCTGCGACTTGAACTGAAGACAGAACTGAAGACTTGAACTGGCAGTCCCATAGGGATTTCTGGGGTCTCAGATGGTTGCTTGACTTAATGCACCCCGAGCTCAGCCCTGTCATTCCAGTTGGAGGCATTCAGAAATTCAGGTTGAAAAAATATGTATGTTGGCCAAGACCATTGAAGAGTGTATGAGTTCCTTAGACTGGCTTGCGTCTCAGGCCTGTGGGCTATCATATTCCCTTGGAAAAAGACACTCCTAACTCCTTGTCCTGTCCTTGTCCCATGTTAGCCCTCAGAGCAATGGCCTCGAGGAAGGTCTCTTTAGGTTTTGCTTCTCTTCCCAGTTCTTTCTTCCTTTCCATGGGAGAAGTTTTTCTTTCTTCCGTTGATTTTTGGTCATTCTTTATACAGTGGCTGGAGAACTGATGAGAAATTGGGTTCCCATCCCCTGTGCTTTTCTCTTGCCATTGGCTGCTGTGAAGGGCCCCTTGTTGCGGGACACAAGGAATACAGCAAAAGCCAGCAGATGACAGGAGGGAGCGACACTCACACACACTCAGGCTGAGCCAATTTTGGGAGAGATGGGAAAGACTGGGTACCCATGATTTCGATTTCAACAGGAGTCACACATCACATTGATAAGTGGGTTTGAAAAAAATCCTCTTGAAAATGTCTTGAATGATCAGAATGAGGTGATCAAGCACAGTGTGGTCATTATGTTCAAAATGAAACCTGAATGGACACACAGGCAGTCCCCACAGCCTCCCTTGGGGACTAGGAGCTCTCAGCCAAGCCAGATGGGCCGGGGTCCCCTGGGTGGCTGGCAGCATTACCGTGGGAGCATCAAGCCAGAGACAGGGGGACCCTGGGGGGCTGAAAGGATCACCAGAGGCTGTCCCAGATGGATCATTTAGAATCTTCCCTCCCAGAGCAGGACATTCTGCACCTCCCCTGGCCTCCTGCTCTTCTGATTCCAAGCTACCCACTGGCCACAAGGAGGAAGGAATGGTACTATACAAATTCCTCACACTGGCACTTTAATTAGGAGAAAATTCTTCTGTGTTCTGTAGCATTGAAAAGCTTCATTGTAATGTTTGTGGAAATAAAGCTTTGCTTTGTGTGCCTTCGCACACAAAGGGAAGACTGGCCACATTTCCATGGCAGTGTGGGATGCTGAAGGGAGTAGGGGGGAGGGGATGTGAATGTAGTTATGCAAATTTATGAAAACAGCATGCAAATCAGTGGATTTCTAGTGATTCCAACCAACCAAACAAACAAATGACAGGAAAGAGAATGATTACTGCGCCTTCTGGAGGACTCCTGACTCTATTTACAGGGTTGTCCAGGTGTTTGTGTACATGTACAGTGTGTGCACTTGTTAGTGTAGGGCAGCTATGAGACCCAGACACAACAAGGAAATGAGAGCTTCAAGTCTGTTTTGTCATTTCCTGAGACCCAAGAACTCCTTCCCCTGCCAGGAGTAGTAATTATGTGCATGCTGAGTTACACAGAAGGGGGTACTGTGACACAGAAAAGAGAAAGACTGGGGGTCAGAGTTGGCCTGTAAAGCCAGCTGTGGGGGGCTCTGCCTGGGTGCCTGAGAGGTCCATTACTGACGCTCTTCTGGCAGAGTCAGCTCCTGTGCCCTCAGAAACCTGCAGCTTCCTCCTGGATCTCCTTTTAGGGACCCTGGGGGATCCAAGACTGATTTTGTAATGTTCGCTATCTGCGCATGTGAAAGGCAGACATGAAGAGATATTCCATCTGCTGGTTCATTCTGCCCAGAGCTCCATCCAAGTCTCCTGCTTGGGTGCAAGCATTTGAGCCACTGTGTGCTGCCTCCCAGCATGCATGAGCACGAAACTGGATTGGAAGCAGAGTGACGCTTAAACTGGTACTGAGATCCACCCTGGATCTGAGATTTCTGACTGAAACTGCCCTGTTGGATTGTCAGGAAGGTATGTCACTGAGGAACAGGATGGATTTTTCCATGGGAAAACTCAGCTTGAGGAATTTAGACACTTAGCTTCACAGTCTGTGAGCCCACTCTGATACTCCCATCCTCACATTGCCATTGTTAGAAATAGACCTGGACAGAGGACATTCTCTAGTTCTGGGCTACCCTTGCATGGTTACGCAATCTTAGACAATTCCGTTTCCTCTCTGGGTCTTGGGTGTCAGAATTAGAACCAGGTTAATCAGAATCAGGCTGAGGCTGAACTGAATGAGCATTGAATACTTTGAAAAGGCAGAATTGGGGACTGGCATTATGATTCAATTGGCTAATATCCACCTACAAGTGCTGGGATTTTATATGGTTGCCAGGTTGTGTCTCGTCTGCTCCACTTCCCATCCAGTTCCCTGCTTATGGCTTGCGAAAGCAGCAGAGAGTGGACCAAAGCTTTGGGACCCGGTACCCACGTGGGAGACCAGGAATAAATTGCTGGCTCCTGGCTTCAGATTGCCTCAGCTTTGACCATTGCCACTTGGGGAACAAACCAGTGGATGGAAGATCTTTCAGTCTCTCCTCTTCTCTGTAAATCTGCCTTTCCAATAAAAATAAATAAATCTTAAAGAAACAGACAAACCAATGGGAGGACATCAAAAATATTTGTATTAATCTTTGAGGCATTTTACTTATTTTCATTTTATTTGAGAGGTAGAGAGAGAGAGAGTGAGAGAGAGAGAAAGATCTTTCACCTGTCGATTCAGGCATATAACCTGCAACATCCAGAGCTGGGCAAGGGCAGAGTCAGGAGCCATGAACTCAGCTGGCATCTCCCCTGTGCCAGGGACCCAAGGCCTTCAGGCGTTATCTGCTACCCCCAAGGATGTGCAGTAGTAGGATTCTGGAGAGAAAACAGAGCAGCATGGAAGTGAGGCAGATATTCCTAGATGGATGTATGGCTGTGTCAAACACCTGCCTCACGCAGATATTTAAGAATATTCTTCTATGCCTGGTGACCCATGGAGACAGGAAGCAGGGTGCCTACTGCCCCTTCTGTGTATGTTGTATATTCGCAGTTTCTGAGCTGGCATGTGACTCAGTCGTTTAAAAATCTGTGACATTCTTCAAATGTGTTACTCTTGCAAGACACAGTCGTAGGGTGGTGTGCTAATTAACTTAATCTAGTTTAATTGTGCCTTCTTGGAGTTAAAGCCTTCTGAATTTATTATGTGAATTTATGCAAAGATGATGCAAATAAAAATTTAAGTGCTTTAAGTAATTCACCCAAACAGGAACCGGAACCTGAGTTATGGTTATAGTTAGCACCACAGTGTTTCCTCCACAATTGTAAAGGCTTCCCTAATGCTCAAACACCATGAGCCATGGCCCAGCACATGCCCTATAAGCCAGTGTGCCATGGGCTCGGAGGCAATCTGCTTCAGGCATTACAATGAACCAGGACCTCCACCTTCCATTCCCAGCTCTGTTGCCGTCATGTTTAACTTGCCTTCTCCCCTCATGAATAATCAGCTGGCTTGGCTGGCATTTGGATAATGCGTAATAAGTCTGTGATTTGCTTTTTTCCAGCTTTGCAGCTCAACATCATAAATAGTCCAGAAAATCCAAGGCTCCTTTTATTATTATTATTAGTTCATTTTTTTTTTTAGAAAGCAGAGAAACGGAGAGAGCAAGAGCAAGTGAGTGAATGAGAGACAGAGAGAGAGGGACAGAGAGAGAGAACCTTCTCACTGGCTGGTTTACTCCGCAGTTGAGTTCAAGGGCTGTGCCTGGGCCATGCTGATTGATTGAAGAGACGAAAATTAAATCAAGGTTTCTCACATGGATAGCGGGGACCTGAATACCTGAGCCATTACCAGTTGCCTCTCAGGGTCTACATTAGCTAGAGTGAAATGCTGTTGCTGGAAATGAAACCCAGAGACTCCAGAAGAGGAAGTGGGCATTGTAGATCACATGCCTATCCCTGCTTTGTTTAGCATGTGCCTGGGAGATATTTGTCCTAGATTGATGAGAATCGCTTGATTGTCCTTTCCAACATGGAGAAGCAGGCCTGGTCTGCTTTTCCTGTGTTTTATGTGCAGGGAGGTCACAAGCACAGAGCACGCCCACGGCAGCCCTGGGGTACTTCTTGTTTCTACAGCTCACCAAACTGAAGGTCAATGGTCCAGAGCCTTGTGGCTCAATAAAAATTTGCTTCAAGCCGTGGATGCGGTTCTAAAATTTCTAGTAGTGATGTTAGAGAAGGTAAAAAGAGACAGGTTAAAAACTGTTTTAATGATATACTTTGTCAAATTCAAATTATCTAAAAATGTTAGAATTTCCACTCATGCTTGTAAAAATTATGAGATATTGAAACTAAACCTCTGTAATCTAGTATTTTTTATATGCATAATCTCAGAGCATTTCATTTGGCACCACAGCATCTGAAGGGCCCAAGATGCACAAATGGCCAGTGGCTAGGAGACAGACAGCCTGGGGCCGATGCCCAGCTTCGCTGACAGTTTGCTTGGAACTGTGGGAGACTGGCAAGGAGAGGCAGGGAGAAGCTGCCTTCTTCAATGCTTACACTGCTTGCTTGTGCCTACTGTTTGTCATTGGTAATATGAATAATCATCCCATCCTGTATGCCTATGTATGTAATTAATTAGCTTTTATATTGCAGTTTATGCTAGCAGAATGCTTTATTGATATTGTTGGTATATTTATCTGCTGGCACATTATACTTTCCTGTGTGCCTACCTGTACTAATTGCCACTGTAATTATTGAAGTTATTTAAGAACACAATTCACACTTAGCTTCAGGTGCACCCACCACCATTTTAACAGCCATGATAAATTCCATCTTTCCTCTCTCCAAGCTCTGCCTATTGCACAGAGATTTTATACCTCCATCTGACATTCCCCAAGTTCTAAATCTGTTTCTGAGGGGAAAATGTGTATCAAGTCCACCTAGTCATTGTCGTTCTCCTTCATCAGCTTGGATTTCAGAAGCGAGAGGTTGAAATGTAATGGTCTGTCTTCCAGTAGCAACAGCTTTGAAATGCCCCACATTCCGATATGAGAAGGATAATGGTCCAGTTATGACCACGTAGTGTTTCGATTCCTAAACCCAAACTTCTTTCGGATGAACAGCAGGCTTCATATGCAGTCCAGGACCGAGAGCAGAGGTGAGCAGTGGTCAGTATCACCCAGATCACTTGCATGTCCCACAGGTTCTGAATAGGAGTAAGCCTTGGCAGAGACAGGAGGAGAGGAAAGAGGGGAGCTTGCAGAAACAGTTCTGAGCTACAAGACCCACATTACTGTGGTGCAGTTGGGGCACAAGGAAGAGAATTCTACTATCCCCGTTTTCCCCACCCCACCCCATTCTACTCTCCCACCCTCTCCCAACCCCCTCCAAATCAATGGGGGGAGGGAATCACAGTGCTCCAATTCATTCCGTGGTTCTGCTGCTCCCAGTGATTGGAAATGCCAGCGAGGAGAATGATACACATCAGGGGATGAAAGGGAGAGTGCAGCTGCCTGCACCGCAGTAGCAGGCAGCCCTTGAAGGGAGCAGGGCAGCACCCCACCCCCAGAAGAGACCCAAGGCCAGCTTGCTCCTGAGCAAATCTGTGAGCCCAATATTGGGGATTAGAGAGCTGAGCTGGAGGGATCCAAGGCCACAAATCACTGCACATCCAAGGCTCCTGCTACCTCCCTTGCTCTCCCCTGGGGAAAATCATTAAGCCTCTTTCTGTCTCTCTTTAAAATGGGAGGTAAATTAGTAACTTACAACAAAGGAGTGTTTTCTTAATTACTTGTGGACAAATTGCTTGACATTATTGAATGAAAGGCATCAAGGAGCATGCAAGCTGTTACCGTGATTATTTTTGTTCTACTCTAAAGCAGCAGGCTAGGGTCCTTTCCATCTCTGGATTATGTTGCAGTTCCGTGAATGGCTCCCTGGCTCCCACCGCCATCAATGTGAACTGCATTTCTAAGATGAGTCAAGAGAGACCTCATCCCACCTGAGGCTTGATTGATGTGGAGGTGCAATGAGAAGGGAAGAGTGGATGGGGAGGGGGTTAGTGAGAGAGCATTGTCTTGGGAGGCCAAACATGCGGACATTCGGTTTTGGGGACTTGTTGCTTCCCAGATGGATTACCCTAAGCACATGTGTGAGGAGGCTGGGTGGGCACCGGCTCAGTGATTTACTTGCCTAGGTTGCTGGTTGGGACTCTTGCATCTCACAGTGGAGTGCCTGGTCTGAGTTCCCACCTCTCGGCTACTGATGGAGCTCCCTGCTTATGTGCATCCTGGAAGGCAGCAAATGATGTTCAAAAACTTGGTCCTTGGGAGACCAAGATTGAGTTTTGGACTCCTGGTGTTGGCCTGGCCAAACTCCAATTGCTATAGCTTTTTAGTGAATGAGCCCACAAATGGAAGCTCTCTCTCTCTCTCCCTGCCTCATTCTACCTTTTAAATTAAAAAGGGGGGGGGAGGGAAGACTTTCTAGACAAATCTTGCTAAAGCTAAAGGGTTGCCCTGCTACTGCCAAATTCTCTCCAGGGTCACAACCATATGAATACCATTCATTCAAAGGATCCTACCTTGCATGGGTCTGTGAATCCAACAAATGTGCCCCTAGAACTTGAACCAGCAGGGATTGACTGGGATTTGTTGTTATATCTTTGTATTGTATGGTAACTGTGTTCATAAGAGGTGAAGGAGAGGTAGGAACATAGTGTGGTAATTATGCTAGAAAATTGGGTGGTGCTAGAAATGGCTTTGGAATGCTTTCTGTGGAACTCTGCTGAGGACAAGTGGAGATAGCACTATGGGATACTTATGAACAAATTTTCCAGGTTCCCCAGTTCAGGGGGCTGGTAAGGGACAGTCTATTATTCATCAGTCCCATGTTATACACAGAGTTGTTCATTCACTTGGTTGAACAAAGAACTCTTCCTAAAGAGTCCCGGCATATTCATTTTTTGACTATTAATGTCTCAGAGATAGCGACAGGAGAATGTTTCAACCTCATTTTGCTTCTGACTCTCTTTGTAAAGAGAAACAGTTCCTCTTCCCATATGCAATCTTCTGTCCATCCATTAATTGTACCACTGCTTTCCTAGGCTTATTTACTGCTCCTAAATATGTATCTTAATTTATGCCTGTAGTCCCCAAGGGAGCCTATAAAATGTAAAATCTTTTAAAATAGCTGAAGCAGCCACAAATATTTTAATATCCAGGGCTGCTTCTGAATCCTAAGTTTGCAGATGGTGTTACATTCATTTTATAGCAGCTATTGAAAACCAATAAATGCCAACCACATCACTCAGTGTTGTCAACAATCCAGCAGACTGTGTGCCCAGGGATGTTGTAGGAGCCAGGGCAGTGTGCAGCCCTTCCCCAACAATCTCCTGCTGCAGAGCCATGGCTGCCTTGCCTCATCAGCTGCCGCAGTTCTACGCAGGTCAACAATGAGACAAGGCTCTGTGAACTTCTAATCTGCCAATGGAGAGAGGCTGGCAAGAGGGTCGTTCCTGCACAGAGCATGCAAGGGAGAGGTGGAGATGGTCTCTGCCATGCTCATGGTGGTTGTGCTTCTGAAAGGCAAGAGATGAACAGAGGAGGGGCTGCCAGCAAGTGTCAGAGAGGCCTCCAGCAGGCCTGGGTCCGAAGCCAGCTGAGGAGTCATTTCTTCTTTTCATTTTTGATAAACCATCCTTTTAAGAAAAGCAAAAGTGTATGCAATGAAAGAACAGGAGGTCAGAAACAGATTTGGGGAATTTATCATTTATCGTTCTCTTCTTTGTTTTGCCACATAGTTAATTAGTACCTGTTGTGTTCCAGGCATTCTGTGATCTCATCTCTGTCGGCATCTCTATGGCTCTATCTATAGAAACATATTTGTATTAGTTATTTAAACATTCCTAAGTGATCCCTACCTTGAGAGTCTTATGGTATCGAAGGGGCTACTATCATTGTAGATAGTCACAATAGGAAACACTTAAGAGTGCCCTAAGAGAGTGAAAGAGAAGAGAGAGAAAGAATAATTCTGACCTCTCATTGGATGGGACGAAATCCAGGGAAACCTTACAGAGGAAATAGCGGTGGGTTGGATATTATGGGACAGTGGTCTGTTGGTCTTAGGAGGTCCAAGAGGTCAGTGAAAGCCAACCAAAGCAGAGCTCAGCTCCTTTTTCCTATTCCCTACTCCTTGGGGGAACTAAGTTGCCCTCTTGCATGCCTCCTTTGCTTTTCCCCTTCGCAACTACCTTTGCCGTCCTTTGCGCTAGATTTCATCTGGATGCAAACTCAAAAGGAGCAAGAGGGTAAATCCGCTTTTAGACAGTCCCAGGAGATGGGTGGTTGTGGGCTGGGCAATGCAGGTTGGTTTGATGCGATGTATTAGTTCTTCTAGAAAAGTCTGAACATGTCTGGTCCCAGGGCAGCTTGGATGTGGAGCAGCAAGTGAATGATCCAATCAAATGTTGTCTTCGGCTGCATGCCAGGCACTTGGACCAGAGTCAGGGGGAGAGAAAGGCTGGATGCAGGAACTCTTGGCCATGTACTACCCTGGCCTGAGATCGACATTTACATTTGAGGAGTTTGCCTTTTGATCATAATTTTCCTGTTTGTGAAACACTCTTCTATCCAGAAGCAAACTCAAGTCAACTTTCAATAAAAGGTCAGTCTTTCTGTGGGCCTGCTTATTCACTTGCTTGCCTGCCTCCCTCCTGCCCATCCTGTCCTCCTGAGGCCCCTTTTTGTCCCCCAAGCTTTGTGCAAAAGGAAGTAAAATCAATCCATGGTTTTTGTTTCGTTTTTGAAAGCATACATTTCCATTGATAGGAAACAGCTACTTTTCTCCAATGTCGTTGCCATAACATTCAGCCCTGGCCAAGTCTCTGCATGTCGGAACAGCCCAGGTCTGATTCCCCAGGAACATACCAGGTAGCACTCCGGCTGTGATGTGGGGCAACCATTCAGCATACGCAGGAAGCCTTCCCATCAGGCTGTGCTCTAGGGTTCTCAGAAAGTTTAGGGTCCTGCCTTAGAGCAACAGGACTAGGCACATTACAGGAAAGAAAGGTTTGTGTGTGTGTGTGTGTGTGTGTGTGTGTAAAGAATATAAAATATTAGAGTTGGAGGGGTCAAGAAAGAACATCTGGTTCAACCACTCCATTCCACATATATAAAGGAGCTTGATGATTTGGTGCAGCTCCTGATACTTTGTTGTAAATGTACCTAGGATGCACATCTAGAAAGGGGAGGGGAAGGGAGGGGATTGACAATCATTAATACTCTTATTTTTCCCTTTTAAAATTTATTTTATTTGTAAGATAGCATGACACAGAGAGGGAGAGATGGAAAGAGATCTTCTGTCTGGTGGTTCACTCCCCAGATGGCCAAAATGGCCCGGCGCTGGGCCAGGTCAAACCCAGGATTCTGCAACTACACACAGATGTTGATGCTTCCGGATGAGAAAGCTAGGGCATGTGCCTCGAGGCTGAGCTGTATGCTCAGCTATATCCTTACTGAGTCCAAATTGTCAGTAGAGGAACAACACCCCTGCCCCCTCTGATTTTTAAAGGTAGCACATCTCACTGTATTTAAAATAATCATTCTAGATAAGAGAAGAGTTGATAAATGAGCTCAGTCTGCACACTGCCTTGTAAAAGCAGACTGCTGTGTAATTACACAATTGCCCTGGGGGCTGTTGCTTTACTCTGCTCAGTGACAAAGGCAACACTTTGTGAAATGGCAAAGCCAGGGCTCTTGCGGTTAAGCAAGAGGGGATTTTCCTCTAACTGGTTGCTCTCTCTCTGCTTTGTCACCGAGGCTGCCAGAGAAATTCCCAAAAGAGAAACACAGTAGTCTGGCCCCTAATTGAATGAATCCAGTCATTGCCTTTTGAGACACAGGACTTTGTTTTTGTAGGCGCACACACAGAACATTGGATTCCAAGGCTGCTGATATCATCATACTTAACAGATACAAGATAAGAGTATCTGAAATCCACTGAAACAATAAGCCCGAAGAGAAGGTGAGGGAGTGCAGGTGAAGCCGGGACTGACAAAATCCCCAAAGAAAGCTGAAAGCAGCTGGGAATGAAGCAAATCTGTCATCATCAACTGTGCATTTCTCACTCTTTTACTGAGTCCTTCCATGAAGGATTTTATTTTCTGAGCTCTTGTCTTTGTCCTTCATTTTTCATGATTAGCCTTTTGGTTTTTTGCCTGTTGGAGCTCTTTTGAAGCTGCCAGGCCAATGGAAGAAAGTTGAAGGCCGCTTGGGTTCATGTTTATATCACACCAACTGCCAAAGCCTGTGGCCTCAAACTCTAGTCTAAAAGAACTACCTAAAAGGTAGCTGTGAGCTTAGAGGTATGAAAAATCGTGTAGAACTAAGGCTATGTAATTATTTTATTCTAAAAGAGTCTTCAGCACAACTCCTGTTCCTCAATTTTAATGTGAGCCCCTTCATTGTATATTAAAATCAGATTGCTCAAAAGTTTATGAAGTGTTTGTGATTTAAGTTTGTAAATTCCAAAGCAGTAAACAAGTGTTATTGAATCCATTGGGAACTGGGATGTCCAGGGAAGCAATTCTTGGTGACGTGACAGGACTCTTGAAAACACCATTTTGGCACACACACACACACACACACACACACACAAGACCAACCCTGGAATCCTGGAATATTTTTTGTTTGCTGTTCTTTTTTGGATATTTACAGAAGACTATAAGTTGTTTGCTCAAATTTATTATTCCTTCTTCTTTCAGTAATAAATTACTCCTGAGTTTTTATAGGGCACTGAATTTTTCATAACATTGTATCTTATAAGTATCCTAACCATAGCAAATGGTCATGTGGCTAAATCTTGAGCAAGGAAGAATGTGTCATATACTTTACCTTCATGTCTTAGATACAATTGTGAAGGTGTAGGTGCTGGGGCAGCATTTTTGGGCCAAAGTAGCTACTAGATGAGATTTAGTCAATGTGAGAGGAAAGAAAATGGAGTGTTATGGTGATGAGTGTTGGGGCAGGAGGCAGAATGCCTAGAAGATTCTGGTATCTTTGCTCACTAACAAGGCATATGACTTTGAGGTCATGCAATTGCTCAAGCTTTGAGCTAGTCACAAGTTCTCAAGCCTTTGACCTTCCTCATATACTGAATAAGGCAATAAGAACTGCTGGGACTATTTCCCAGGGTGATTGTGGGGGTTCAATGACATCATTCCTGAGGGAGCTAATGACTCAGGAAAGCAAGCATCATTTGAGACTGGAGACTGTTACGGCGACTGCAGTTAAAGGCCAAATTTATTTTATCCCACTGAAGAACAGAAGGAATGTTGTTGAAGATATCTCAGAAAAGGCTTCTCGGCTCAGTCTTCTACCATCCTGCATGCCCAACGGCAGTAGTGTGAGTGGGAGAGATTGTTTCTAAAACCCTAAGTTTGATCTTAATGTGATCCTATAGTTTTCTTTGCAGAATGTTATGCCATCCTCAGAAACATGGGTTTCCCATTTGGAAAAATCTGAAATAGAAAGTTATTCTGCCAGGAACCAGATAGATAACAGCTGTATCACAGTGTGACAAGTTATTGTAATGGTGACTGTCTGTGTACTTACATTTTTATAAAGTTCAACTGGAGGCCACTATTGTAAAGCTTGATGGCAGTTCTGTGGTTCTGTTCATTGGCAGCGTTCTGGGTTCATTTCAGAATGATTCAATTCATTCTTCAGGTGCCCCAAAGATGTACACAGTGATGATGCTCATAGACCCATTTTTTGACTTTGGCTCTAAGAATGGAACACATTACCTGGCCTTCTGCTTGTATCTGAATGTGGACTTGAGAGCATCACCCACTTTTGAACCATTGTTTTGCCAGTATCAATAAAGTGTCACCAGGAAGCATTTGAATATTTCTGCAATATTTACTGTCAAATTTTTGAAGCAGGAAATCATTGGAAAGAATTTTACACAGCATATAATAATACCAGTCAAAATCTCTTAAAATGGCTTATCCCAATGGCAAACAAACATTGGTAAGGTCTTTTACTGTATTTGCTGCTATAGTGTACCTTAATGATTAAATACATTAGAAGACATTTAGGTGGCTATTCCCACAAGTACCACTGATGAGAGTTGTGTAAAGTTACATAAATGTAAGGGTAAGACCCAGCAATGCAATTTTATTAGAGGGGCCAGGCATGGTAGCCTAGTGGCTAAAGTCCTTGCCTTGCATGCCTGGGATATGGGTGCTGGTTTGTATCCCAGCTTCTCCAGGCCTGCTTGTGGCCTGGGAAAACATTTGAGGATGGTCCAAAGCCTTGGGACCCTGCACCCATATGGGAGACCCAGAAGAGGCACCTGGCTTAGGATTGGCTCAGCTCTGGGCATTGAGGCCACTTGGGGAGCGAACCAGAGCACAGAAGATCTTTCTTTCTGTTTTTCCTTCTTTCTGTACATATGACTTTCCAATAAAAAAAGTTTTATCAGAGGATAGAAGGAGAGAAACCAACCATGTCATGATTGTCATAATCACTTCCACAGCTTCAAAACTAGGTTTAGAGCTGCAGAACCTTAGCATCTACAATGGATGGTGTTTTCCTTAAATCTGGCATGGAAACAAGACTGAGGAGGTATCTCTCGGCTGTAAGTTCTGGAAATGTCATCGTGCTAAAAGCAGAAGATCTGGTACATTGTTGACTTGTCGATAGTTTCATTGTTAGAGGAAGCAAAGGGGGGAATTTCTACTCGATTCTCAATTCTGACCATCATGGAAGAACTACCTAGCGATACGAAAAATGATCAAAACTTTGGTGGGAAGTGGCCCCATCATCTTGAAATGGCTGATAACAAAGGAAGATTTAGTAGCTTGGCAGAGTCAAGGAAATACGATGAACTTTACCGAAGATTTGTATAACTCTGGATCAATAAAATGTGTCATCTAACAGTAGTTGCATTTGGGGGTGTCTGCTGCAACAATGACACATTTTTTTTTTCTAGGAGGTGTGTCGACTCATGACTTGAGACCAAAATATCAGCCTAGCCCACTGTGTTTGTCCCCCATAGCTTTGATCAGGGATAACTTCTGGTCTGAGTCAGCCAGTGGTTGGGTAGAGGTAACTTAGTTCTTAGTTGGTACACTCTAGAAGGTCATGGTGAATTGCAGGTGAATTCGGTAACTTAGGAAGCCAAAATCAATTCCTGCTGCAGTTGTATGGGAGCTGAGACTGTGAGTAATCTAGGAAAGTTCATTTGTAAAGGTAATAACGAACAGATGACAGTGAGTAAGAAATGGGTGTGGGGAGCTAGCATGCAAAATTCTGCAGGATGGATTTTTGTGCTTTGTTTATTGATATGAGTGTCAATAAGTATGTATTGACTAGGAAGGAAAAGGAGAGGGAGCCATTTCAACCTCAGTTCTATGTGGCAGGTTCGGTGAGCTCCGTATTTTGTTTTTATAACCAGAGATATTGAAGACTGTTAAATGAGGTGTCTCAATAACTGAACTATTATGTGTGGGGGGATTGTTTTGGTTTATATGTTGAACTAATAGGAGCAGGTTGGTATTTGTCTGTTGTCTTGACTAGATGTGGTCAGAGGCTCTAAAAAAAACACACACAGTACAGGTTTTCACTGTAAGCCCTCTCCCCTTGAATCTTAACTAAATGCCTTGCCTGGAGTTCTCCATCATTCTCTCCCATGGCCAGTGCTGTAGGAAACCTTGTTCCAATAGGGAATCATTTATAATGTGCTAAGTAGGACATTCTTGGCAACTAGCAGCCAAATTTATGCTTCCTAGAAATAATTTTCCCATGTCCCTTCCTAATTGGAGTTCTGCCGCTTAGGCAGGCCTTTATGGAATATCATTTTTCCAAGTCCAGATCTTAGGGCATTGTCTACCAGACTTCTTCATTTCAGATGGAACAATCCAGAAAACCACAATTTCTCCACTCCAAGGCCTCAAAGTCCAAATGAGACTGGCTAAGTGGCATGAGCTGGGAAACCCAGAGGGTCTGGTCCCAGAGTTCCTATGGGACCATCACTTCATGTATCTTTGAAGATTCCACAGTCTCTCTGCAAATGTAGTGTGCCATGAAGCAAATGTCATTAACATTTTTGCAATCTTTTCACTAAACTCTAAGATTTTGATCTGTGGTGAGGTAAAATTTGGAGGTATTTCTTCATTGTGAAAAAGGTGAATGTGGCTGAGCTTTCCTTGGTCTTCTTGCCATAAGGCTGAAGATCTGTATGCATTTGGAGCACAGATAGTGAGAAGTGGGCTCTTTTTTGCATAGCTGTAAGATGGGAATATCAATCTAGCTAACGATCTTTGAGTTTCCTTTACTCTGATGATTTTATACTATGTATTAAAGTCAAATGTTGTTAAATTACAAATGGAAGGCAGGTTGTGTAGTTCCAGTGAGTATCATCTACCCAGGTCTGTCAGGATTGGAACCAGATGGATTTCATTTATTTTGGAAGGAAAGCTCCTACTGATCCGAGCAGCTGATGTTTTCTTCATGGGATCTTTTGAAAAAGATGAAAAAGTGACAAATTGAAATGTCTAAATCTGGTCTGACAGGTTCAGTGATTTTGAAGCTGAACCCAGTTAGAGGTCTGTACGAAGCTGCCCTGGAAAAGCCAGTGAGCAAAGAACCACCCCGGGAGTCTTTGTAGTGATTTGCAGCTCTGATTCAGGCTCTGGTTTCCTTTGCAGAATGCTGTCCCGGGGAGATTTCAAACCACTTCAGAACCAACCTGGTGGGTGTGGATAGAAGTTCTCCGTTCTTTTGATTGGTTCTCGCTCTGTGTTTACATGTGTTGAAGAACTTTTACCTGAGAAGGCACCTCTCCCTTTGTGCTAGTACATGGCTTCTGTGGTTGCTGTAGGATCGGGTTTCTTTTCAAAAGCCTTGTTTGCTTGAGAGTTGATGGAAACTGACATTCCAAGAGGCAGTGTTGCCTTGACCATTCAGTTGTCTGACTGGAAGAGAATCAAGTCTGTCTTCTGTATCCTTTCCTTTTTCCAGCTCTTTCACTGTCCACGATGCTTTCTCCTTTCCCACAGCTTCCGTGGTCTAGGATGCCTTGCGTTCTTTTTTCAGAGAAATTCAATCTCTTTTTTTGTGGGTGGGGAGGTGGTGGAGAGGATTAGACAAACAGAGAATTTAAACTCCCAAATTGTTTACCTGATCAAAGCAAAACAAGGGAGATTGCCATACTGTGGTTGTCCACTACCCTTAAATGGAGGAATCCAGAGAATACATGCAAACATCTGAGTGTGAGTATAGCTTGTCCTTGACTTTGAGTCAGTGGAAGAGGGTAGGTACATTGAAGGTTGGAAAATCCTACAGGCAATTTGCACCCGCACAGGACAGCATACTCATGATATCCGAATCTTGGCACTGATTCGCTTCCATCCAAACTCATGTGAAGTGCACGTGTTGCACCTTAGCAGATCCCAAAGACTTTGGGAACCAAAGGAACCCGTGTCATTGGCAATGCTGGGACACACCTGGAGCCCTGCACACGTGTGACCGATGTTATGAGCCACTGGAGGGCACTGTGGGTCCATGAAAATGTGTAGGGAAGGGCATTTATCTTTCTTTCAAAAAGGCTTTGTAGCCTTGACAGGTAATTTGGCACATTTTGAGTCGAAATGTGCCAAATGATTTGGCAAATATTTCACTTACCTCTGAAAATAGGAACACCTGCTGTTCTGGCCTGCTGGGAGATGGAAAGGGTAGCTTTCTCCCCAAGCCCCTTGGTATTGCCAATATCAGAACTGAAAACAACATTTTGGTCAAGGGTAATAAACCAACATGTGTTAAATGAAGTACCAAATTTTAAGGGCATTGAAAAAGGCTAGTGTTTCTCATAATATTCATCTTGTCTGTCTAAAAGCAACATCTTCTCATAGCATCCATGCTGTCCAAGCTTGCGGTAGCTTGCTCATGGCTCATGACCAGACGGGCTGGGATTTGGTTGAAGAGCTATGTCCTCTATTGGTCCTCCAACCAAGAGCATCCAGGGACCATTGTATCCAAACTTTCCTGTTCTAAGCAATTCTCTGCCTAATGTGTCATCTCTTTAACAAAAAGAAAAGCAATGTGAAAATGTCCCTAAGGACCATCTGAACTGTCTCTTGGCCATCATGGAACTCACTGCTTTGCCACACATACTAATGATGATCACATGTGGGCATTCCAGTTCCCCTAAGAGAATACAGAGGTCAGACTGAAGCTTGCTGAAACAGTACATTTCAGGTGCATTCAATTCAGCCCCTTCTCCCATATTATGTGTTACCCAAAAGAGTATGTTAGCATGCAGATGTGTAGAAGTGGTGGTGTTGATGCAACTTTGAAGCTAATCTAGTTTCCAAAATGGTAAAATGTTTGTGAATCCAATATTTGTAGCTAACATATCTAAAAATGGGCTTGCGGGCCACTTCTCAAAAATAGCCAAAACACACTAAGAATAAGTTCAGTCTAGGAAGATTAGAGAGGGAGATTCTGAATTCTTATTATTATTATTATTATTGTTTCATAATTCACTCATTAGTAGAAGTCATATCACACTGTGTCAAATCTACCAGTCTTTTGAAAAAATGCCAGATATGCATAGCATTATGGAATGAGTTTGGTTTGGGCTTTGAGACAGGCTTTTAGTCCCAGTGGTGCTAATAGGAGAATCATCAGCCCTCTAACTTATTTTCTGCCTCAGCACATGGAATACAACCCATATGCGCTCTTAATGCTAAAAAAAAAGTCGTCTTTTTCTTTAATTTCGACAGCCTTAACAAATTTAATATAATATTGGCATATCTCACAGTCATATATGTAACAATAACAAAATAGGAAGTCCCATTTGTCAAAATGAAATCACACTACATACTTACCAATTTTCTTGAACACAGTGAATGTGAGTGTAATAAGGACAGCAAACTCCAGTGGTAGTGATACATTTAATGAAAAATAATGTTTACTTATTTTTGTTTTGTACTTAGCTTAAGAGTTTCAGTGTAGGTAGTTCAAAAATTGTCATTTTGAATTACTGAGTCCATTTTTTTCGTTGCCTAAACTGCTGCACCATGATGTTCTTTGTGTGGCTTAGAAAGGAACTGTAGCATCGTGGTGTTTGATAAGTAACGTGCTTGTGGATTGATGGGCAAGAGTCCAGTTGAAACAGATTGAGGAAGAATGAGAAATGAAGAAGAGGTGGCAGCAAGTATGAGCTACTCTGATGGAAAAATAACTATAAAAAAGGGTCAAAGAAAGGAATGGTGCCTGGCACATAACTCCAGGGAGAGAGTCCTTTCCAAATATAGGAGTCAGGCGCTCCATGATTCACCACATATGGGAAGAAGTCATGGATACACTTAATTCAAGTGCATATCTGGGGTTCTAACCAAGATTGTCTACTGGACAACCTTGTCAGGCGTTCAGTCAGCTCGTGGAGAAGGGGCCAGGGTTTCTCCTTTTTCCGACGAGGTTAGCAGGTCTTTATTTAACAGACCATTTCAACATCCATTCCCCACATGAAACTGATTGAGGAGTCTGAGACTCAGATAAATGAAGTCTTCTGATTTGCTCTCAGAGCAGTGTTGGGTGAGAATTTGAAAAGATGGCTTTGGGACCTGAAAAACCTGAGTTTGAGTCCCAACTCTGTCACCACTTACCGACTTGGTCAGCTTTGAGTAAGTGATACTCAGTTCAAAGAGGAGGTTGCGTGATATTCTACAAGTAAGCATCTTATATGAATTTTTTCCCATAGGGCTAGTGTGAAAATCAAGTGAGGTAAGATAAAAAGTGCTTGTACAGCACTGGGTATGTGGCCCTAGTAAGCATTAATAAATGTGAGCTATAATGATTATTGCCAATCTGTAATCATTTGCATGTGTGGAAATGATCCAATGTAAATGTGTGTGCACAGAAAAGATTTTAAAAATATGATGGGAGTTTTTAGAAGTAGAGTGTAGTAAAAACTAAAGAAGGCCAATTGTTTAGTCTAAGCTTCACTAAGCTCGATGGCTAAGTATAGTCACCCTATTCAAAGACTGTTAGTCATGATTGACTCAAGTCTGGGTCCCCTTCAAATGCCTGCTGGGTTTGCCCACGCAGAATCAGTATCTTCCACACAAAACCTTCAGAACTGCCTCCCTACTGTCTGCATGCTGCCTACTTCTTTTTTGCTTTCTTTTTCTCCTGGCTGTCCCTTTTGAAGCAGGCAGGAGTTTCAGGAAAGCTGGTTGTGGTTGAGGACTGCCAGGTGGCTGCTGAGAGCTCCAGCCAATCCTCTTTCAACAACTTCAGAGCTGGCTCAATAGGAATGAATTGAAGGAGACATGAATGCAAAACAGACAAAGGAGATGGGGAGCAATCAAGAAAACCAGTCCTCTGCTCTCCCTCTCCAGCCCTGGATGTGTGCTGTGGAGATCTGCTGGCTTCTACAGAGCCTGCCACGCACAGTGCCCAATCCCATCAGAGCCTACCTTTCTTGTCACTCCCTAGCGTAGAAACCATGAGCTTATCAGAACGTAGCTTAGAAAGTTTGTTCTTTCCCTTGGCAACTTTGCTCAGTCTTGTTGCTAGTGCTGATTTTCTTCTTGCTAGAGATAATCAACGCAGGCTTGAGTGGAAACCAATAGAACAGTGCAAGTTAATTGGAACCTGAAAGGACCTGGATACTTGAAGCTGAACTTGATAAACCCCCACAGGGTCTGGAAATGGATTTTATGGGAATGCAAAGAAAAAAAAAATCTGGTTTGTTTTGCCCCAAGGCAACTTTCTAGAGTTGATCTCTGAAGTATAACTGAATGCTTAGTTTTAAATTAACAGTATATTTATCCCTCTACTTTGTATGTACTGCTGAAAGTGTGGCTGAAATGTGAAAGACAAAAAATTCATCATCTTTCTGACTGTCCACGTAAGCTGTGATATAGTCGAAGCAAGTTATAAGATTATTAAATTTATTTTGTCTGAAACATACATGTTCTTTCATTTAAATGTATCCCAGGAAGTGTCATTCTATTTGTAGTCTTGCCCTAATATACTCTCTCTATTTTTTTCTTCCTAAACGTACTTTTCTTAAGGCATATCGTTTACTACTATAGAGAAAGTTTTCACTCTAATCTTCAGGCAGTGATAATTGAAAAGAAATTATTGGAGGCCATCACACACCATGAATGGTAATTCCCAGCCTGGGTTTCTGGGTAATGGGAAATAGAGCTCTTAACCTTGGTCTATCAGTTGAATTTTGGCTCAAGATATAATGACACAAAGTCACTACTCTCTGCAGGTCCATAGTCTTTGGGGGAAATGAGTGTACAGTAGCTTCAGTTCCATCCCTAACAGCCCCGAATCTTCATCAGCCCAGCTGCCACTACACTTAGAGCTCACTGTCACTAGTACAACTGAGAACAACGATGGAGTAGCATTGTGAGAATTGCCTGCTTCACCTGTCCTGGTAAACACAGTCCCTGGATGGCTAGAGATTGTTTTTCTCCCAGGCTGGTGAAAACCTTGCTTTGGAAGTTTTGAAACCAAAGCATGGAGGGCAGACAACTGTGTATTCATGTGTTCACTCACAAAATCTTCCTTTTCACATGAGTAATGTTTTAATAGTAGATGTCATCTCAAAGTGTGTTTGATTAGAGTCCCATCTGTGCTCCAACCATAGAAGATAAAATGTGAAATTAGTTGCTCCACTTCCAGTGAGAATCAGGTATTTGCTTTGAAGCATACTGTTGGGCCTAAGAGCTTTCAGACAATTGGTATATCTTGACGGTTGCTTATCCAGGCAACAAGAAGTCAATTCAGTTTCCTCAGAAGAGCCGCCATTGAGAACTTTTAAATTTGACTTCAGCTGGACATTTTAAAGCCATGGTTTGTTCATTTCCTTGTTTATTATAGGTTATATTTAAACCTTACATAGCAACAATGGTGTAGCTTTAAAATAAAAGGGGCAATTAAATATAAGCAGTGGATAGAAATAAATCTGGTTTCTTTTCTTTACTTAATTATAAAAGATATTTCTGTTCCTTTAACCTTATCCTGTGAAACACTTTAAGAGATCATGGACAACTTCTCTTCCGATTGATGCTTCTAAATTGGTGACTTGCAATTACCGTCTCCATATTCACACTGCTGAATAAGCAGAATTTTAAAATTATACACTTGTAGCTGGTTGAAACCTTCACTAAGTACAGAATGCATGCCAAGTGTCTTGAGAGTTGATTTTAAGATGTTTAATTCTTTGCTCTCTTCACAGGCAAGACTAGTCTTACTAGAAAAGCTTTAAGAAAGATCATCGGTATACTAACCATCTCCTGATCTTGGGAATTGTTCCCAGATGGCATCATTCCTCATCCAGTGTCACCAGGTAAACTTTAGCCAGTAGGAAATTCTGGTTATGTTCAGTCTAAGAACCAGGCAAATTCATGAGTCATTAGGCTCTGGATACATAAGAGGAGAGTTATTTTGAGAAGTCTCGTGATGTGCTGTCTGTAAGGTGGACATCCAGGAGAGCTGGAAGTGAAATTCAGTGTGAGTTGAAATACCTGAAAAGTGGGGATAGGGGCTGTTGGTCTCAGTCTTGGAGTCCTAAACCTTGAGAATTGAGAGCACCAACATCTGAGGACAGAGGATGACAGATGTCCCAAGTCAGTGAAACAAAGCGAGTATGCATCTTTGCTCAGCTTTTCTGTTCCACTTGGTCCCTTCTTGCACTGGGTGATGCTCCACCACATGGGGAGGATGGCTCTTCTTTACTTGGCCCCCTGATTCCAGGACTAAAAATGTTCCAGATGTGAAAAGAAAAATCGTTTTTTACCAATTCGATTTTGGTGACCATATAACCTTGGTTATGGCATAATTCTCCCAAACGCCTTAGAAATTTTGGTAATTGTAGTATTGAGAAGACATATTTGGATTCTTTGTTAAATGTAAAGCCATGTTAGAATTTCTGTGTCTTTTCAACTGTGTAAGGGTATTGCTTTAAAAAAAAGTCGTTGTGATGGAGGGAGTCCTACCTACTTCTCTTAAGAGAAAGAGTGACTCATGATGTGAAATTCTCTTTCTCTCTGAAAGTTTTGTCATACAACTAACTCAAGCACATAAACTCTTTCTGTGTTCTCCTTAAGATTTATGGGCATCCAAGGACCTTAAAAAGCAAAAGCAAACAGAAGTGGTTTCCTATTTTTTTCTCTTCTTTCTACAGTGCTGGTATTAGAAACACGTTCACTTCTATGGTGAATGAAGTTTTCTGACTGTTTATATTCTCATTCTCGTGATAAAGGAGGGAAAGTGGCATTGAACTAATCCATTCTTGAAAACATCTTCACATTATGAGCAGAACAAAGTGGTACAAAATGTATTCAGCCTCACGGATTTCTCTAGATTGTAACTAGAATAGAAAATGGCAGAATGTATTAATTCCTAAGATAAAATTATAATGAGAACAGAAAATGGTGCGAGATGAATTAATGTAGTGGCAGGCTTCGTCTACAGAGCGCGGTGCTCTCTAAATACCACATCCCAGCACTCTGTCGTCAGCTTGCTCTTGTAATCTATATTTTAAAGATGCTTTAAAGATGAAGGTGGGCCCGATTCTCTGCTCCAGCACTCTGGACAGAGAATGGCCCAAGGGAAGTGATGAATGGACTTACCCTGCTGAACAAAGGCGATTTAAGTTAGATAGCAGGAAGTTTTTTTTTTTTTTTATTGCTGCCAACACACACTGACATGCTTCCTTCACGGGCAGATTGCCTTCAAGTCTGGCACTCCAAGGCAGGCTTAGGGAAAGTGATTGTGCTGGTAAAAGAAGAATTTGTTCTTTGCTCACATACACAATCTATCTCTTACATTTTGTGGTGTGTAAGGAATTGCTTCATTTTTTCTGTCAATGCGCTTTGGGAGTCTACATTAGAAAGAGGGACAGGAATGTGTTTTTTTTTTTTTTTTTGCAAGGGGTGGAGGGGTAAAGGGAGTATTTGAACAGGGGTTGCTCAAAGCAGGTGTGTGTAGCTATATATGCTTTTGGGCTGTTTCATATTATAAATATACTTGCTAATAGGCCCAGTGTAATCTTGGGGAGAGAGCTAGTGAATGCAGGGATCTACCCGCGATGTCGCTCGGAGGCCTATTTCTAGAAGCTTTGTACTGTTCGATGAAGGCAAATGTGTGCCGACAGTAAGCTCTGAGATTCGGCTTCAAACACTTAAAAGGTGACTGGGCCTCGAGGAGCCTCGGTGGCAAACCTCGAGTGGCTCCGATGAAACTTTGAAATGCTTAATAATATTTGTTCCACGTAACTTTGTGTCCTCCAGAACATGATGCGATTGCAAATTTTCAATTAGGAATCTGATCTTTGAATCAGAATGGCTTTACTGGTTTGATTAACATTAAGATTGTTGTTGCTTTGAATTTTCATGATGCAGGAAATTTGGGTCCAAATTTTTCTTTCCTTCACACTGATACTGCTGAGCAGGGCATGGCTAGGTTATCCAAGCTATGAATTAGAGTTTTCTAATAACATCAGGCATTAGCAGTATTGTCTAGCAGGTGGTGATTTCAGCTGAAATTCGCTAACTCTGATACTACAGGACAGTGAATTGTGAATTACCAGAATATGTTAACCCTGAATGATATGGTGACCCAGGCTGAAGTGCTTTTTATTTTCTCTTTTCACACACATATTATCTGCTGAGACAGTTCTAATGTGTAGCCTGTTTAAGTGAACCTGTGGTATGTGACTCTACTTTTCTGGAAGAAATTGCCCTGCCTGCCTCAACCCCCCCTCGCCCCAGTCAGACATTTCTATTCTGGAAGCATCTCAGAAATGAAACCGTGCATTCCTTCTCAGCCCTTGGATCTATCTCCGAAGATTTGGCAAGGAACAATTAAGCTCTCTTGAATGTTTGATTCAAGGGGACGGAGACTTAGAGAATGAAAATCCAAGATTGCTTCACTTCTTTGTGACTTGAGAAATCAACATCTTTAAGCAAACATGCTTTTGAGCTTACATGTTGGTAACCTGAATGAATCAAGCAGCATCTCATTCTGGAGAAATGTAACCCAAAATATTTTCTCCCTACTGTTGGCATGGCCAGTACATGAAATTCTTTTTTTTTTTTTTAAAGATTTTTTAATTATTATTGGAAAGCTGGATATACAGAGAGGAGGAGAGATAGAGAGGAAGATCTTCCATCCGATGTTTCACTCCCCAAGTGAGCCGCAACGGGCCGGTGTGCGCCGATCCGAAGCCAGGAACCAGGAACCTCTTCCGGGTCTCCCACGCAGGTGCAGGGTCCCAAGGCTTTGGGCCGTCCTCGACTGCTTTCCCAGGCCACAAGCAGGGAGCTGGATGGGAAGTGGAGCTGTCAGGATTAGAACCGGCGCTCATATGGGATCCTGGGGCATTCAAGGTGAGGACTTTAGCCGCTAGGCCACGCTGCCGGGCCCAGTACATGGAATTCTTGCATTTTGTTTTTAAAAAACATAACAAGGAGAATTAACCCTATGAATAAACATGAAACATACAATAGACTATGGCAATGTGTGTACCATGTACCTAGAATTCGATCTGATTTTGAAGAGACTTTTTTTCTTTCTATACATGGAGTTGACATTTCTGTAGGTCCTTTTTGTCTTTCAGGTATGGTTTATAATATTTTACTTATATCTACAACATTTTAGGGATGGGAGAATACACGTTGGCAAGTTTAGCTTGGGATGGGCTTTTAATTCCCTATAGGAATTCCAGTTGCCTGTAACTTATCTGGCCTTATTTGGGCTGAATAGAGAAAGCTGACAAATTGATAGGCACAAAATGAGTACTATAAATTTGCTTACCTGCACGATGCTTTTAGTTTAGAAGCAATAGATACACTCAGAAATAGACCTTTGTACTTACAAAAGCTCCGTCTGTGTATGACACAAGATAATATAACAGGCACATTTGAGTGTTTGGAAGCAGAGTTCAGTGTAGATCCCAACCTGTTGTATTCCAGGTACATTAAATCTGTTTCAGGCAGATTAAATTAAAAAGCATTAAAAATAAAAAAAGAAAGCAAAAGTTGAATAGTTATCTGTTCTCTCTTTAGGAAAAGACTACTTATATTCAAAAACAAGCAATCATATCAATCAAAAGAGCTATAGGGAAAAATCAATTGAATGATATTTTAAAATCCAATTTAAAATATGAATAAAACTAAGAGATTGACAGGTAATAAAAACATTTATCACAATAGTTTTGAAAGTTCCAGTTATTCTATAATGAGCTCCCAAAAATGAATCTTCAAATAAGATGATAACAATAAATGGGCAACAGAAGCAGGCATGTTACACAAGAAGGAAGGTAAGGATCCAAGAGGAGAAATAACAGGCATGCTGTTTCCTGTTGATGCTAGAAGGCATCAGTGTGGGCTTTCTGGACATCAATTTTATATACATCTGAAACCTGCAAAATGCTGCTTCCGATATGACCACTGTCAATTGCTAAGTTGGAAAAAAGCAAATTGCAAAGCTATTTTATAAGATATAATCTCATTTTTTAGGAATAAAGGAAATGATGAAAGGAGGATGAGAAAGAAAAAAGAAAGAAGGAATTGTGTGTGTGTGTGTAGGAACAAATAATGGTGTTATTTTCCTCTTTGGATGTCAGAGGAGTTAAATGTCCATATTATCTAAAATGATAGAGTGAATGAAATTCATTTAAAAATATTAATGACATTTTTCACAGAAATAGAAAAAAAACCTCACTTCTAAATGGAACCACAAATACCCAGAAAACACACAAACAATCCTAAACAAAAAGAATGAAGCTGAGGACATCCAAATATCTGATTTTATAATAGGCTGCAGAGCTATAAGAACCAAAACAGTATGGTACTGGCCTAAAAACAGACAATAGATTAATGTAATAGAATAAATAATCCAAAAGTAAACCAATAGCCAGCTGTTTTTATGAAGTCCTTACATTATAAAGAGGAAAATCTCATCAATTAATGGTGTTGGGAAAATTGAACATCCATATGCCAAAGGAAGAGCTAGATCCCTATCAGCCACTTTTATATAAGAATCTACTAAAAATGGATTAAAGACATAAGTGTAAGACCTGAAACTCTGATATTGCTTGAAGAAAACATAGAGAAACTACTTCAGGACACTGATCTAATACATTTTCTTTAAAACAAAGTATCACTCCCAAATCATAAACAATAAAAGCAAAGATTGACACATGGAATGACACCAACCTAAGAAGCTGTTGAACAGCAAAGGAAAGAATCAACAGTCAAGAGGCAGCCTGCAAGATATTCAATTTAATAAGGGATTAATGCTCATAAAATCTAAAGAACTCAGTGGCAAAGCACAAATAATCCTATTTTACGTTGGGCAAGTGGCCTGAAGGGGTATTTCTCAGAAGAAAACATATAGATGATCACAAAGTACATAAAAAAAATTGTCAGTATCGCTAATCGTCAGGGAAATACAATTCAAAATCACAGTAGCACATTGTTGTCACTGCAGTTAAAATGGCTGTTTCAGGGGCCAGTGCTGTGGCATGGCAGGGAAAGCTGACTGCGGTTCCAGCATCCCAACATTAGCACCAATTTGAGTCCCAGCTGCTCCACTACCCATTCAGCTCCCTGCCATTGAGCCTGGGAAGACAGTAGAAAATAGTTCAGTTGCTTGGTTCCCTGCATCCTCGTGGAACACTTGGAAGAAGCTCCTGGGTCTGGGTCCAGCTCCAGCCATCGTAGCCTCTCTCTCTAAACCTGAAACTCTGTTTTTCAAATAAATAAAATAAATCTTTATATAAAAAAGAGTGGCTATTTTCAAAATGAGAAAAAAAAATATCCAATGCTGGTAAGGATTTGGAAAGAGAATTCTAAGACTCTTGGTGGGAATGTAAATAGTTGAGGCATTTTGGAAAACAGAAAGGAGATTCCTCCAGAAACTCGAATGTCCGTATCATCCAGCAGTCACACTACTGGGCACACAGTTCAAATATGTGAAGTCAGTCTTGTGAGTAAACAACTGTACCCATGTGTTCATTGGAACAGTCTTCACCTGAGATGTGGAATCTACGGAGGTATCTCCTAGTAGATCAATGGGTAAAGAACATGTAGTAAAAGATATAATGGAACACCATTGAGCTATCAAAAGAAAGCACTTCTGTCATTTACAGCAACATGGAGGACGTCATGTTAGATGAAATAAATCAGATGCAGAAAGAAAAAGGCCATGTTTTCTTACTTATACTTAGAAGCTAAAAGGTTGAGCTTATAAAAGTAGAGCACAGAACAGGGGTTACCTGTGTCTTGAAAAGGGTGGGGAAAGGATGTTAGGTAAGTAAAAGGTCATGGTTGGATGGAAGGAGGAACTTCTGGTGTTCTGTAACACACTGTGATGACTGTTAGAGTTTGTTTTTGCAACGAGTTTGTATTGCAATCAGAAAAGCAAGCTTTAAAAGAAGAAACTCGCAAAAAAAAAAAAAAGACCCATGTCCTTTGACCCATTGGTTTCCCATTTAGAAAATCACCCAAAGGAAAAGACAAAAATGTAGACAAAAGATTTATGTACAAATAATGTGGTTGAAAATGAAAACATCAGGAGACTGCTTAAGTAAATTCTGGAACATCTGAAAGACAGCCTATTATGCAGCTGTTATAAATTATGTGTCAGAAGAATTTTCAATGGCATGGTCAAATACATCTGACAGATTTTAAGCAAGCAGAATAAAACAAAACAGAACACAAAATTGTATGAGAAGAATGAACCCAACCTCAAAACAAATGTGAAAAAGGGCCATTAAAAAAACTTGACTGAATTATGAATGGTCGTTGCCTTGGATAGATTAATCATGGGTGCGTGATTTTTGTTTTCTTCTTTATCTTTTTTAAATGAGTGATTATTCTGTACTACTTTTCTAAGGGTGGGGGCAGGGGGAGATACACTCTAGATTGTTTGATCTTCCAAATGAGTTTAAAAAAAAAAAAAAAATATATATATATATATATACCAGAATACAATGATTTGTGTCAATAAAGGGCTTCACTATCTTGCCTTAAAGCAGAAATGATGAAATGGCAGGCAGCAAGGGACAATAATATTTGCATGCAAGCAGGAAAATTACATTCCTGCCAATAAGCAGCAGGCATCCATGTTCTCTGTCCACTTTGTGTCCAGTGACACACCAGTCAGCTGGTGTCCTTTATTTAGAATGACATTCTGTACAATTAGACAGGAGCAGCCAACCCTCTGTACTCAGGGCGGGGCGCCAGTTTTAGGAGCTCAGCATTCTGAGGAGCTGCTTGCTGTAAAAGTTCTGCCAGCTCCGAGCTGCAAGGCGTGGTAGCATCACCAAGGGCCATCCCTTGGACTGCTGCAGAGCTGAGTATCTTGAGGAATCTCTAGATAAACATCTGAGTGCCAGTTGCAAAAAGATACTCCTGTGGGTAGTAAAAAATGTTCTCTATTTGCAAGTTCAGGCTTACCCCTGTGTTTTGGAGATACCTGAATTGCTTTGGCTCTTTTCCAATTACAATCTGTTCGTAATCACCCAGGGTCTGTAGCATCAAGCAGTGTTATGAGGGAATTAATTCTTTCTGTGTGACAGTTGTTAGTGTAATTCATGTCCTTGTTTTTAATTGCTGGATCAAATTACTTTGTAGATTATTTCATATTTCATCCCAAGAGAAAGGAATAGAAAAAACCATACAGAGCCTGTGGTGACTTATTTGTTTAGTCTACCCAGAAAAAGAAAAAGTAGAATTAAAGAGATTGACTTTCTAAACAAAGTGGCTCTTCTCTCTCCTTAGAGTATATTTTGGATGATTTTAGACGGAAAGTAATCTTGAGTGCATTCTTTTTGTTTAAACACTCTAGGAACTAAGCTTATTTTTATAATGGTTCTGCCAAAATAATAGCCATAAAGGTCAGAAAGCAATGTGTCCAAGTAAATATGTTGGAAGAGGATTTATAATTCTATGCTTCGTTAAAAGGAGCACCTTGAAGATAAGAAATTAATGAGAACTAGAATAATTTATTAAGGAACACCTAATAGACTCTCATGAGATTCAAATGTCAAGATGTTAAAAAAAAACACATAAAAGGAACTTAGCAAATGCAAATGATATTTGGGGAAAAAAAGGACAAAGAGTATTTGAAAAATCTTATAAATGTTTATTTTTGCAGCAGCGAAACTTAATTCTTGTATTTGAATACATGTTCAGCATACATTACATCCATTTTTCAGTGATACCCACTGAATGCTTTCCCTTTCATGTTGGAAATCTCAGGAAAAAAAAATCAGTTACTGTGAGCTGGAAATTTACTTGTAGGCTCACAGGGAGGTGCAGGCCCCTATGTGACAGGCTCACAGAGCTGAAAAACTAGACAGAACATTCCCTGTTAGACTTATTTTCATTTTGTGAAGAGTTAAGGGCAAAGTGGATTTGTAACAATGGGGTCCTTAAAATGAGCTCATTCCTATTATGCATAGGTAGTCATAATGTACACGTAGGTGATGAACTAAAAAGGAATTATAGATCAGTGATCACTTAAAAGCAAGCAACAGGGAACCTGATAAATGCTGCTTGGGTGCCTGACAAATAAAAAAAAAAAAAAAGAAAGAAAAAAAAAGCCACACAGTTACCCTTTTGTGGAGGTGGAACTTGCTGATTGCTGAGAATTTACAGCCATGGACAGAAGAACTGATCCACTCCCATAGGGCAAAGGTACCTTGTAGCTCAGGTAACAAAGTAATGTCAACATGGAAAGGTCCTTGAAATAAGAGCTGAACCTACTACCCCTAAACAGAAAACGTAGACACAGACACAGGGTTGAAAAGCTGGCAGCTCTGGATCAGTTTTGTCACCCAAGTGCTGAATGAATTATTGTCAGTGTCATCTTTGAAAGGAAAAAAGAGAGAGAGAGAGAGAGAGAGAGAGAGATCCATAAAAATAGGTGTCTTCTTCCCCTCTTGGCACTAGCAAGTGATTACCAAGAATTCTTGTGGTCCTGTAAACTCTCATTGTAACTCCAGTCTATTGTAGTCTATTCTAGGAAACCAAGATGGTTAAATTGGTTTCGAGACTGGGTCTACAGCTCTCTGTTTTAAGTATGTTGTTTGTTTGGCTATGTGTTACCCATTACAGAAGCAGTAGATTGATGGCTTTGGGTTTTTCCAGCTACATCGAGGTCCTTAAAAGCACGTCTATTGGTGAGCTGGTGTAAATGCACCTCAATGAGTCTCTTTGAGAAGACGTGGGGGGAGGCAGGACATTGTAAACACTGGGTGCAGGGCAAGATGCCACATCACCTTTGTGCTTTGGGCCAGCTTTGTTCTGGTTAGGAGAGAAAAATGCTTTCAGGACTTGAGAGCTGCTCATTTGCACTAATTTATGTGAAGCTAATGCACTAACATTTACAAACGGTCTGAAATACTCAGTCCTGTAAAGTGTGTGCTATTATCTCCTTTTACAAAAAGACACTGAGGACTTGCCCATTGTACCAGAATGGAATCTCATTTCTACCTTTACCATCACAGGCTTTCTGATTCTAGCTTCGAATGTACTCTGTACTTTTAACTGTGTTTAAAACATAATTCTTTCCACCAAACCCTAAGGAGACAAGAATAAAGAACATATATGGTATATTCCTTCCTTCCTCCCTCCCTGCCTTCCTTCCTCCTTCCTTTCCTTCCTCTCTCCCTCCCTCCATCCCTCTACATCTTTTTAGGTGAGTTTTATTTAATGATGAGGCAGTCACAGGAACTTGTCAAGGATCAGAGTGGGCAGAGAGGGAAAGATGGGAGAGAGATGGTTCTACTTTCATCCCATAGCCATGGGAAGAGAAAGGGTAGCCCTCCTCGTTGCCTGGGAAGGGCAGTGGTCCTTTAGTCCCAGATGAAGAGGAGTACAGCCTGGGGGAAAGGACATTGATTGACAAGTAAGCAGACTGAACTGATAGGGGGAAGAGGCATGGCTTCCCATCTGTGAATGTAAGCTTGCTACCTACCTATCCCATTTCATTCACTCCCAAGATTTTGGACCCATATTCCTGGAGGATGTTGTTTCATCTCATTTTCTGTATCTATTTGCTGCTGATTAGGGGTATAGGCCTTACATGTACTGGGTTAAGAAATATCTCCCTGTCTCATCTATGGATCCATTTCACAAACCATGGAGATTGTAGCTAGTACCAATGGCTGTGTCCCCTGCATTGTCATCACCACTCCAAGAGGTCTCTGGTCCTTTTCCGTCTTATCGGGTGGCATCTGGGAGCCTCCACTGATTCACTGAAGCAGTCTGACTCATCCTTCATGTGCACCAAGGCAAAGGATTCGGGATAGGAGGTGGTACAACATGGGCTGTGTGTCCTGGCATCAGGACACACACACCCCAGTCTCTAGTCCCTGAGACCAGAGATCCTATTGCATCTGGCACCAAACAGACATGAAAAGCCAGGTTTCCTGGCAACACCAAAGGTCATCAGCCCCTGGCTTAGTGCAGTTGTGACTACCTAGGACCCTTCAAGTCCCTGCACTGCTTCTCCCAGACCAGCATGGTGTCACACAGCAGACACAGCCTGTCATGTAACTGGCCTACCAAGTGGCCCTCCAACTGCCACATGACCCTAACTTCAAGCCCCTGGCCAAACTCAGTGATGCACTGTCTGTGCAGCTTGCCTAGGACCCTTAAAACCCTAGGCTTATTTGCTCCCAGTCTGGTGTTTTGGTGAGCTGTGGGTATAACCTATGTATTACCTATGAGGCCTGTGGCCTGCCCACTTCCAGACCAGTGTAGTGGCATGCCACAGGTGAGGTCTGCCAAAGGCCCCAGTCAAGTGCCTGGCCTGCCTCTCCTTGACCTGTGAATATTTATTCTAAAGCCTGACTACTTTAGACAGAGTGTAGGCCTGGAGACTTGCTGTAGAAGCATAGCTAAAAATGACTAAAGCCATAGTCTTTTTTTTTTTTTTAAGATTAGTGTCATGTGACGCTAACACCCAATGACAGTGTCCTGAGAGGATCAAAAGAAGAGATGGATAAAGCAGGTCTGCCTTAAAGGGCTGCAGCCTTGACATGGAGAAAGCAAAGGCTGTGCTTACCTTTTGGCTTTTGAAAAGGTATTTGAGGTCTTTGGTTTGCTGCAGTAGGTAGGCTTGTCTCTTGTGTATGATTAGTTCCACATACCGTAGCTCCAGCCTCAGGCCACCAGGCAACCTCCTCTGCCCACAGAGCTTCAATCTTGGGTCTCCTCCAAGGATTCCAGCCTAGAGAGCATGGCTCTAGCCCCATGTCCCCTCACCTCACTGGGCTGGGAAGCCACCTTGGCCTGTGGTGGCTCCGACCTTGGGTCCCTTATAGGGTCCATGGCCTGCACAGTGTACCTGTAGCCTCGGGCCCCCGCCTTCCTTGATCAGGCCAGGCAGCTGTGCTGGCCTCATGGCTCTAGCCTCGGGCCCCCACCAGGGACCCTGGCCTATGCAATATGGTTCAGGCTGTAGGCTGTCAGATTTGGTGTTTGTTTATTTTGTTTTGTTTTTTTAAGTTGCAGCATTAGACAGAGAGGATCACCTGCTTGAGATAGGTCCCTACATAGTTGAAGAAGCACAGTGTACCCATATAAGAGGGTGATAAATTTATAGTCCTTGGAATGTCATCACAATATCACAATCGTTGGTAGAGGAGTCATGTTAAGAAACAGCCTGCATGTACAGATTTGGGTTTCTTTTTGTGTACTTGCTTGAAAAGAAGAGAAATTCTATTCCGAAGCTCTGTCATAATAATAATGAGATTTTCAGGATATTGTCACAATATTTACTAAAAGATTTCATGTATTAGTTGACTATTGTATTCATTTTTTGTGGCGCATGCAGTCATCTAACAGTGACTTAGAACAACATTCACTTAATTTATCTCACAATTTTGTGGGTTGGCTGGAATGACAGGGCTTTCTTGGTTAGGGTCACCTTGACCAGGGCTGGGTGTTCAAGACAACTTTTTCATGTGTTTTGAGGATGGCTGGTAGAGCTATGGGAGCCTCAGCTGGATGCCTTGTCTAGACTTTTTAAAATAAGCCAGCATATTGTTTAATAGGCCAGTGTAGATACCTTCTCATGTTAGTTTCAAAGGTCTGAGTTGCAAGGGAAAGGTGCCACTTCTGAATAGAATTGCTTTCTAAGCTCCTGCTTGTGCTTTTGTATCTAGGGGACCAACGATGTCTGCTGGGGAACTCCTCAAAGATGAGTAAGTGTTGGAGAGAATGAAGAGTGAGGGCCCAAGATATTGCTGTGAAGCCCAGGGGCATCCTACGGCAGAGTGTCCAGTTGCGTTTCTGTTTGGGAAGGGGGTGACAAGGAGTTGCCACAGGTGAAGCTGAAGGAGTGGGCAGAAGACACCTGAAGGTGGACCTGAGGATGTGTGATGAGATGGGACAGATGGGTAGCAAGCTTACATTCACAGATGGGAAGCCGTGCTTCTTCCTCCGTATCCAGTACAGTCTTCTTACCTGTCAATCCTCAGAGAGATGGAAGTGAAGGAATTATATATCCAGACTTGGGCTCTAAAATGACCGGTTAGGTTATAGCTAAACGTTGGATCAGAGGAGTGAACTGGGCTAAAAGAGATTGGCTGGAAGGCTGTTGTAGCAACTTTTTGCCTTAAAATTTGCTTTTCCCAGATATTAGTTGTCTATTCCAATCTCATTTTCCCCTTTTCTCTCTTCTTTTCATAATCATGTTCTATCATTTTCCTTCCCACATGTCTACAGTTTCATATTTTTGGTACATCTCAGACAGAACATGATTTGGATGTTTATGTGAAACGTCTGAAACATTTATTCATTTTTAAAAGACTTATTTTATTTGTGCTAGAAAGGCAGAGTTAGAAAGAAAGAGAGACGAAAAGATCTTCTATCCCCAGGGTCACTTGCTAAATGGCCACAACAGCTGGAACTGGGACAATCAGAAGTTGGGCGCTTCCTCTGTCTACTGGTTTTCCTGGCTATAAGTAGGGAGCTGGATCAGAAGTAGAGCAGCCAGGCCCACATGGTACCCACATGGGATGTCAGAACTGCAGGTGGAGGCTTAGGCTTTTATGCCGTGGTGCCATCCTCAAAAGTATTTCGTTTTTAACTTGAGTGTGTAATGCATGTATATGTAATTAAGCTTAATTGCATATTGAGTTTAAATTTGCCATCTTACTTTCTTGTCCAATATTTTTTTTGCTCCTTTTATTTTCTGTGTTTTTATTGCCAGATTTTAGGGTAACCCAGCAACTTTTATTTTCCATGCCATATAATATCTTATTAATTGTGTGTGTTTCTTTTTTTAAAAGGGTATTTATGTAGTTAGTTAATTTGAGAGGCAGAAAGAGGCAGTGATGGAGAGAAAGAGATAGTTTCACTGTCAAAATGGCTGCAACGATTGAATGTCGGATGACTGAAGCCAGGAACCAGAACCTCCATCCTGACCTCGCAGGTGGATGGCAGCAGACCAAATTTTTGGACCATCTTCTGCTGCCTTCCCAGGCACATTAGCAGGAAACTGTATGGAAAGTGAAGTAGACAGTTTTGCAAACAGCAGCTTAACCCACTGCTCCACAATTCTGCTCCCTTATTATTATTATTATGGTGGTTATCTACAGATTATAACATATATACTTGACTTAGTATAATCCCTTTGAAATTAGTGCTCTTACAAAAATGGAACAATGTAAAACTTTATGGAATCTTAATTTGTATGTTTTTTAATCTTTACAGATTTTATTAATATTTAGCCATTTTTTTCTCTAGTTCAACTGTGTATTTTTTTTTTTTTAACCAGGTCACTCTGTATTCTGTTTCCATGTGGGAAATTCCTTCATGGTTTCTTTTAGTCCAGCTCTGATGATGAATTCTGTCCATGTTGTTTGCTTCAATAGGTGTTTATTTGGCCTTCAATTTTTTCAAGATATTTGTGTTGGGTATAGAATTTTGAATTTTCCCTTGCCACCTTAGCACTTTAAAGATAGGCTTTCTGCTGAAGATTCCATCCAGGGTTCAGTGAGGAAAGCACAGTGGGTTCCATTTTGCTCCTCACCTTGTATCTCCTGCACTGCCTTCAATTGCTGAACACCACAGGCCCAGGAGCCCTGGAAAGAGCTGCTGGCCCCAGTGAAATGCTTGTGAAACACCCCAGAGGGCAGGAAAGATAAGGAATGCATCTGAAGGCAAGAATGTCACTGATCTGCATAATAACCAACATTTCTCAAGTATTATACCTGAATCTCTGATAAAAATGCTACCTGCAGATTTCTGAGGACACATTTGGTTTGCTGCAATTAGAAAGAAAAAATCTCAGGGGCTTAATGAGAATCAGAAGTTTGTTTCTCACTCCTACAATGTACCTTCAATGGTCTGTTGTCAGGTTTGCACATGGAGAGCTAGGCTGAAGGCAGCCATTCTCTTTTTAAAATCACGGCAGCGGCAGAGAAGAGCCTGCTAAATGTGTGCCTGGGTTCTTAGCGTCCTTTTGTGACTTACTCAATTAGGTGGCTCATGCTCAGGTGCTAAGAAATGTTGAACTGCACATGGGGTATTCTGTGAGTGCTACCTCTGCATTATTCGTGGCCTGATTGAAGTAATGAAGTCTGAACTCGCACCACCTCTGCACACTGTTACTTTTTTTCCTCTCCTGAGTTTCCCCTGGCAAGAAGCTTCTGGAAGCTTTAGTCACCCTCAAATGCTATTGCTTTTCCGATCTTTCCTAGAGTCCTTTTGTCGCCATAACCAGCAATCCTTTCTCTAGATGGCATCTTCACACCCAGCAGGTAAATCAGCTCTTGCCAGCTTGTATTTTACCTCTCTGAATGATGTCATCTCTCCCCATTCTATTCTATTTTACGTTAGTGTGGACATAAATACAGATGATCCCTGACTTACCATGATTTGACTCAGGATTTTGTGACGTTGTTAGGGACAGAAACTCAGTAGACACTGTACTGTAAATTTTTGATCTCTTCTTTGGTTAGCAATAGGCAGGACAATCCTCTGTTGTGTTGCTGGGTATGGAGAGCAAGCACCACCCCGGTAGGCCCTGTAATGAATGGTAAGGGGCACCATTAACAGTGCATTGTGCTATTTCACTGAGCTTGAATGTACCGTCAGCTAAGTATATTCAATGCATTTTCTACTTAGGTTATCTTCAGAGAATGATGGGTATATTGAGGTGTAGCTTCATGGCAAGCCAAGGAGCATCTATATTTTCTTTAATATTGCAGAGGCAAGAAAAATCAGACTGTGGTATCCAAACAAATTCTTCAGAGAGTTTGGGAGTGCTAAGAGGGAATTCTAGCATACAGGAGAAAAATTCGATGTTAGTTATATTCCTGCTTCTTCACTTGCTCTTTCGTAATGCTTTCCTCTGGCTGTGACCCTTGGATTCCTTAGCCCGCCATGTCATTTATTAGTGGCCAGACTACCATATATGGCCCTGTTACTCAAGAGTACAGATTTGCTTCTGTCATTTAAGAGATGAGAACCCCTCTCTCCCTCAGATTCATGATTTTCTTTTAGAGGCAAACTATTTTTTAAAAATGTATTTGTTTTATTGCAAAGGTAGATCTGTAGGAAGAAGGAGAGATACTTCCCAGTTGGCTGCAACACTGGAGTTGAACCAGTCAAAGCCAGGAGCTTCTTCCAGGCTTGCTACGTGAGTGTAAGGTCCCAAGGCTTTGGGCCAACCTGTACTGCTTTCTCAGGCCACAAGCAGGGAGCTGGATGGGAAGCAGAGCAGCAGGGACAAGAAACAAGTGCTTGAATGTGGAGAATTAGCCAATTGAGCCATTGTGCGGAGTCCAGTGCAAACTATTAACTAAAATCTGTATTTGGTCCTGTGAGCTCAGAAAGGGCAGTTGCAAAAAAAAAAAAAATTGACAGCAGGTTGTCCCAGGTCTTGAAGGTAGCCCTAGAAATAATATCAGTCATAGGTTTTCCATCCATGGTAAACTTTGGCATTTCATGTTTGGGTCCTTTCAGATCCCACCCCCAGCTTAAGGTAAAGAGGCATCCTCCCACCATCCATCCTCTCAGAATCTGATTTCTGCTCCTGAACTCCACTGAGTAATTTTAAGATGGAAAGCCCTGTGCCCATGTGTCCATATACCCACGTGTCCATATACCCACATATAATCTAAGAACAAAGAAAAAGCAAGTTCAACTACAAACTCTTTGCAAGGGCACAATTTTGCCTTAAAAAAAAAAAAAACCTCCATAATTTGCATTTATAAATAAAATGTGTAACACATCACTTCGAGACATTTACATCTAAGTCAATGAGTGACAGTTTTCTTAAAAAATGATGTGCATGCATTTTCTCTCCTTTTGGGTCAAAGAAAAAAAGAAAGGATCCTTTTCAATTGTTTTCCTAAACAAGGGAAGACTTTTCCAAAGATAAATTGATGTCTTTACCGGTGGAGATAGAAAATTGTTCGTGATTTTGAAAGGATACCTCCCCATTGAAGAATAATGGTCCGTCCTGCTGTGTCTTTTCTTGCGTTTGGGGCTGGCACCTGAGAGAAGGAAGGGAGGTGAAGATACATCTGGTTATCATACCCTGATGGATCTTATAGGTTCACTTATTTGCGCTTATGGTAATAGGTTTTTTAAAAGAAGGAAATTTTCAGTCATGTAACTGAAAAGTCTATAACAGCCGAGTGCAGAGGAAATATACCATGTATGCAGTTTAAACATTTCTACTAGCCACACGAAGTAAGTAAAAAAGAAAAAAAGAATAAGGAAAGCTCAGATGTAATTACTTTACATTTTATTTAACCCAATACATCCCAAATATGCAAAAAAGATCTTTAATATGTGCACATTTTGTATAAGTAAAAGTTATAAACAAACAATATATAAAATATCCAATAACCTCATATGGCTTGTGGCTACCATATTTGAAAGTATAAGGATAGAGGTGTGATTGGATACGAAGATTCAAATTAGGATCCAGGATGTATTTATCTCCTCCGGCTTCTCTGTTCTCTGCTGGTCTACTTCTCAAAAATGATCTCTCCTCGAGGTGCCAAGATGGCTGCAGCAGCTCCATGTTATAAGCAATTTGTTCAGGTCCCGTAGCAAATTTCTCTCCAGCAGTGGGAACAAAATTCTTGAAAGAAATGGTCTTGTGTTCATTTCTGAAACAGTTCTCCAAGTGAAGAAAGTAAAGGCCCAGGTCACACCAGCCTCCCAGCTCCTGCTCCTCCTCAGTTAGTTCCATCACGCTGCTTGTGCTAAGAGTAAGCTTAGTGGAACTCCTCAAGGGAAAATCAAACACTGTAGCCAGAATAAGCACGGGGAGGGTGGGGAGGGTGGTGCTGCACAGCAGATACTGAAACAAACACCAACCAAGAAGCAGAATAAAGAGACACAAAAGGATGCCAGAAATGTCTTCTCCAGAAATGATCAAAGATGGTGACAAGAGCCTAAGAACTGAGACCCTTCGGGGATGTGTGGAGCCCAGGAGCTGAGAGAGCCTTCGGGGATGTGTGGAGCCCAGGAGCTGAGAGAGCCTTCGGGGATGTGTGGAGAAGAACAGAGTCCTGAAGAATTCTGTGTCTGAGAGATAAGTAGAGGAGGAAGGAGCCGAGTGAGGAGCCGAGGAAGAGCTGGAGCCATGAGACCACTGCGAGGAAGGGAGCAGGCATTCTCAGCTACGGGAGCCACAGTGACATTGGTTCAGGGTTTTCATAACCCAGAGGAAAAAGGTAAATCCTATAAGTGCTCACTAGCTCCAACAAGACCTGGGCTTTGGCTGAGCTTGGCAAGAGCAGCTTTGGCAGAGTGATTGGCAGAAGGTCAAGGGTAGATTCATGGGTGGTAAGGAAATGGCATCAGAGCAGCAAACTCTTTCAAGATATTTGTTGCAAAAAAAAATGTGTGTGTGGAGAGTTGGAATCTGGAATGGTAGCTTGCAGAGGCTGCCGTGTTCTGAAGTACATTGTCCGCATCAATGACTAAGCATCAATGATCTCAGAGGGAATTGAAAACATATGCAATATAGTGTATAACTGGGGTGTGCTTATCAATGACTGATTGCCTTTAACAAGTGACATGGCATGCCTGCCTTGGTGTGCCCATTTGTAAGAATGGAAGGCATTGGGCTGATATTCCAGGAGTATTGGAAGAATGAAGTGAGATAAGGGAATGACTGGGAAAGTATTGAGTTAATGCAATCATTATTGCCCCTCTTCCCTGTCCCTGGAAAGTGGGCCCTGCTTATTTCTATCTCTGAGCTTTTGCCTGTTTTTGGAGAAGAGTTCTTCTCTTCTGTTATCAGGCTGGTAAACTTCTGTTCACACTGCAAGATCCAAACAAGAGTGACACTCTCTTTTTTGCTTATCTCATGTCCATGCCCTCAAGCACACTGATAAGGACTTTGCCATCCTCTTTTCCATTGCCTTGGAGCTGCTTCTGCTGGCTGAGCTGCATGGCCTGTCCCGAAAGGCCACTTCCTTGTACTAAAGAGAATGCACTGTGCTGGGTAGTTCAAGCGTTTCTGTCTGAAATTCTAGAAATTCAGTCTCTGGGAGTAAACAGTTCCGTCTTGGACGGCGCAGACGTTGTCGTTTGCATGGCTCTGTCTGGCTCTTTGCTGTTCCTCGTGATGACTGCACAGTTCTTTGCAGCACTGGAAAGCTGGAGGGGCAGCTCTCCATGTGTTGTCTTGCAATGCCAAATGTATTCTGCTGATGCCTTGGGCAAAATGCTCCTTCCAAAATGCCACTGTCTATGAATACATTCCTCCTACAAAACTCTGGCTGGGATACAGGAGGAGGAATTTGGAAAACAAAGTTGAATTTCTCAGAGATTACCCAAAAGTTCACTCCTCCGTGGTCGTTTCCTGTCACCCAGGCTGTTCTTTCCTGCAACTTCTGTGCTGGCTTGGCTCTGGCAGCTGGAGCTACACTGACCCACTGCTACTGCCTTTCTAAGCTTTTGTTCTCCCTCTCTTTATCTGCTGTTTATTTACTTGGGAAGGCACAAAGAGAGATGGTGACCCAAAGCAAGAGCTTCCATTTGCTGATTCACTCCCCCAGATGCCTGCAGCTCCTGGGGCTGGGACCAGTGAGGCGAGTCCAACACCCTTGCCTCCCAGGGCCTGCATTGACAAGCAGGTGGAATTTGGAGTCTAAGCCAGGGATCAAACCAGGCACCCTGACCACTAAGCCAAATGCCTGCCCCTGTTAGTTCTCTTACACCATCTTGGATGCAATCACAGTGACTTGCCTGTGTCCTGAGGAGGTTTAGTGGACCGCATGGAGGAGTCTAACTGCGTTTTGTATGATGTCTAAGTGTCATCCCCCTTTCGATATGTTTTGCTGTTTAAAATCCATTTTAACCCATACTGTGGAAGTCTCATGTGTTTATACGCCCCAGTTTTCTCCATCTATCCCTTCCACTTGGGATAAAACTACACGTAGATTTTTTCTGAGTTCCTGTTACCCAGCTGCTGGAATACAGAGGCACAGATGGGGGCAGAGTTTAAATCCTGGCAATGCACAGTTCTCACCTTCCAATTGGCTGAAGCCCTGGAGTGACTTGCTTGATAGCTATAGGTTATAGAAAAAGAAGCACCATAGAAAATGGGTTTTTAGTTTTTCTGCTTTCAAATATTGCCACCGAGGGATCACAGTTTTGAAATTATCGATAGAAAGGAATAGATGGGTCAGTGGTTGGATGGATAGAGACAGAAAATCAGGCACACGGATAAAAGAAAATTTGGACCCTGAAAATGGGATGCATTTCAGAGATGGATTATTTTGCCAATGAGATGTGCTGGTTCCCTGTGGAGGTCCTCTTTGCATTCTGGAAACCCAGAAGACCCAGAAAGCCTTTTTGCTGTTGACAAAGCAGAGCCCAGAACATAACAGAACATAACAGCAGAGGCACAAGAGATGTGTACCTAGGGAACTAGCATGCTGTTTGGCCGGTGCAAGGCTGAGCCAGCTCCTGTGTGCTCTGTCCCATTAGCAGACTCTCCCAGCCGCCAAGGCGAGCCAGAGCAGACTCATGGATCTTGCCCAGAGTTGTTAATCCGTTAACAATTGGCTGTAAAAGTATGCGGGTGGAGACAAACGGGGAAACTGAAAACCAGCTTTGCAATTACAGTTCAGAGAGCTAATCGCCACATGCTAGCAAAAAGAAAGGGCTTTTGCAGATTGCAAACGGCATTTTAATACTGAAGGAACATGTGCTGGATTTAATGAATTTGCTTTGACCACTGACAAAATGAAATTTCAGATTTCAAGCACCACTTTGTGTTTTTGTTACCATTTCTGTTCTTGTTCCTTTCTTTCTTTTTTTTTTTTTTTACTGTTCAATCATGTAAAACAAATGGGAACCTGACAGATTGATGTGGCAGTTGTGCCACTTGCCAGGGATGTACTTGACCTTCGGTGATTCACTTAACTCTGGGCCCTGATTTCCTCCACTTGTAAAATGGGTGTAAGAACCTGTGTTCTTTGGCAGATTGGATGAGATGATGTGTGAAGAACATCTTGCAGAGTGCCTGGACCACAGAACCGTAGGTAATAAATAGCAGAATTTGTTAACACGGTGATCATTGTCAGCATTCTGCAGAGAAAGAGAACCAGTGGAGAGGGTGTGTGTGTAGTTGTGTCTCTGTGTGTATGTGTGGTTGTGTGTATGTGTTGGCTGGGGGTATGGTTTATTTTAAGGAACTGGCTCGCACAGGTTGGGTGGCTGGCAAGTACCAAATCTGTAGAGTGGGTCAGCAGGCTGGAGACCCGGGGAAGAGCCAGCACTGCAGGCCGCCTACCGCGTGCTTCACCCTTGCCAGGTGGAACCTGGAGGGATTGATCTGATTCTCTTTGCTCCTGCTGATGCAATGAGACCCACTCACGTTGTAGAGGGCATTTTGCTTCACTCCAAGGCCATCGATTTAACTGTTCATCTTGTCCAGAAATACCTACTGAGAAACATCTGGAGCAGTATTTGACCACATATCTGGACACATGGCCCATCCAAATGGATACACCTCATTGGCCATTACCCCTCCCCTGTTCTCTTATCCAGTCATTGTGTCAGGTGGTAGTAGCCTCTTTTTAGACCTTTTTGTTTCCATTCTTGTTTCTTTCCAATATAATTATAAGTCATATCAAGAATGATCACAAAATGAAAAAAACCAACCCCGTGGCCCAGTTGGTTAAGTGGTCATTTGCAAGGGCTGCTGGCATATGTTGGGAGTGCCATTTCGAGCCCTGGCTACTCTGCCACTGATTCAGCTTCCTGGTATTGCTCCTGGGAAGACAGCAGAAGATGGGGCAAGTACTTGGGTCCCTGCCACCTGTGGGGGAGACCCTGATAGAGTTTTTGGCTTCTGGATTTTCTAGACCTCCCCTGGGTTTTCTGTTATTCGCATTCTGTTGAATCCTGTTCTCATGGATACCTCCTTCTCATCTTCTGTGTCATGCTTCCATTTTGTCTAAGAAAATTTCTTCTTTTTTGAAAAGAAGATTTATTTTTTTCAATTGGAAAGGCAGATATACAGAGAAGAGGAGAGACGGAGAAGAAGATCTGTGCATTGATTCACTCCCCAAGCAGTCGCAAGGGTTAGAGCTGAGCCAATCCAAAGCCAGGAGCCAGGAACTTCCTCCAGGTCTCCCATGTGGGTGCAGAGTCCCAAAGCTTTGGGCCGTCCTCGACTGCATTTCTAAGCCACAAGCAGTGAGCTGGGTGGGAAATGGGGCCACCGGGATTAGAACTGGCACCCATATGGGAATCTGGTGCATTCAAGGCGAGGACTTTAACCACTATGCTATCGCACCGGGCCCCCCTTTTCTTCTTAATTAATTGAAAGGCAACGAGAGAAAGAGAGAGCGTGCAAATCCTTCTTCTGATTCACTTCCCAAATGTGTGGGTCAGGCTGAAACCAGGACCCCAGGACTCAACCCAGGTCCCCCATATGGGAGGAAGGAGTATAAGCACTTGAGTCATCCATTGCCTGCTGCCTCCCAGGGTGTGCATTGACAGGAAGCTGAAATTGGGAGCAAAATGGACACACCAATCCTAGCCCTTTGGCACAGGATATAGGCATTCCTGGAGGCATTGTAACGGCTGTGCCAAATGCTCAATCATAAACCGTGGTTGAAAGATCAGTTCTTTCTTTGGGCAGATTCTTTTGAGTTTATAATGGCCCAGTCTTTTTTTCTTTAGTATTTCTAAAATTTTATTTTTGATAATTGTTACATATTTGATTCGGTTCTGAAGGGTCAGGGGAAAGTGGGTGAGGTCATTATTTGACATTCTGTTTTTCCCTTCCTTTATCTAGGGGGGTGGGAAGGGAGAGAAATGAGGGAAAGCCACAACCAGCCTCCCACCCCATCCTAGGGTCCCTGATGTGGGGGATACTCCTGAGAATCCTGCTCAAGTGGTTTTGACAATACAACAGTTCTGCACTACTGCCAATCTTTCTACTCCAATCACAATGAAATCTCTCCAGACTCCACTGGCTGACACAGTCCAACTTAGAGACTCCATTTGCCCAGGTATTCACTGCCAACTCTTGGCTGGGGTACTTGATCAATTTGTTCTGTTCTCTGTTGTGGTACCAGGTGTCCTGTGCAGGCTCCAATGCACTGCCATATCCCTATGTGCATCTGGACATGCTGTCTACTGCTCTATCTAAACCACTGAGGAGGCCCAGCTCTGACACACGCGTTCCACAGTCAGAACATGGAACCTGCAATTTACTCCATGATTGGAGTTCTGAGCCCAGCGGTTCAGTTGGAGGGATTCCCAAAGAAATCTCATCTGAGGTGTTCCCAGACCTGATTCTTATGTGTGCTTGCCAATACAGAATCTGGCACAGTCTGTCACCCCAATCAGCTTATGCACATGCTGGTGGTTGCAATTGCTGGATTAGTTCTGTCTGCATCCATGTCTTCTACACAAACTCATGGGTGTTGCAGTCCAGCCTGATCCTGCCCACTGCACACTTGGCCCTCATGCAAACCAGTGGAAGCTGCAGCCTAGTTGGAGAAACTCACAATAACCCCCACCAAGCCCACCCCTGCCCTGGTTTCTGTGCTTGCCAGTATTAACAACGGACTGTCCAGTCTGTCCCACATTCCATTCAGCTCTCATACATGTCAATGGACATTGAAGCCCCACTATCCAGTCCATACTGGTGGCGTCAGGTGCCATCCTCTGTCTAGCCTGGCCCAATATTTTTTAAAGAATATTTTTAAATTTTTATCAGAAAGGCGGAGTTAGAGTGAGAGAGAGCTGGGTGGGAAGTGGAGCAGCCAAGACTTAAACTGGTACCTGTATGGTTTGCCAGTACCACAGTGGGTGTCTTAATCTGCCACATCATGATGCTCACCCCCCACTTCCAGAATTTTATCCTGATCTTTTATTTATCCCCTGGTAACACTTACCACAAATAGTGTTGGCTGATATTGTGTAGGTCAGTTCCCTTGTTGGCTGACTTCCCTGCTTAGGTATCAGCTTCACAGAGGCTGAGTCCACATTGGTCTTGTTCATCACTATATTCCTACGTCTTGCACAGCACCTGCAGCTGCTGTTGTGTACTTGAAAGAGTAGCCCAAACAGTGTGTTAGAGGAAGTGTGAGTCACCAGATTACGTGATAATTAGCTGATGTATCCAGAGGAAAGATGCCCTTCTCAGTACCTTGTAGAGAAACTACTTCACAAACTGTGAGACGTTGGAGGTAGGGACTCAAGCAAACCAAGCCACTCCAAAGCCAACAAACTGAAGAGTTTGGAATTTTATTCCCAAAACAATAGAGAAAAGGCATAAAATAGGTAAAAGAAGCAGTAATGCAGTGACGTATCAAGAAGTGGCACATTTCTCAGAAGAGGCACCACCAAAAATTCTCTGTGGTGGAATGAAGTAGCATGGGTGGGAAGTTGTCTGCTCTGTGCATTGCAGTCTCATTTGTACATCCTGATGACCTGGAAACTTCAGTAGCATCTGCTGGGTTCACATGTGCTTTCCTTGAATGAAGTGTGTCTGTAGTATAGGGGCATGGGTGTATGTTACAAGGTGCTGCTCTTAGGCATTTGCATCTCTGTAGGAGTCGAAGGGCAGAAGCCATGTTGCAGAAAAGCTGGTATTTGGGTGGAACATTTCACCATGAAGGCTGAGAAGAGAAGCACACGTTGATGCCTAGCTCCCCAATGGACTGGAGAGAGGCAGGCAAAGGACATAGTCATATAAAAAATAACGACAATCCAAGCTGCTGGCAAATGGTGCCCCAAAGCCTTTTTGATCTTCTCCCCCGAATGGTTGAGCTCATTGGAAGCAAAGCATGTCCTCTGGCCTTTCAAGAATTGTTCAACAGGAGGTAGCTCTCGGTGCCTGGGTTTACAGCTCTCAGCTCTGGGAGGATGTTTGGCATCATTCGTGGCATCCATTACAGTGAGCAGTGAGGTGTGCACATGAAGGGGCTCTCTCTCTGTGCCACCAGAAATGCCTTTCTCATTAAGCTGGGAAAGGGAAGCATTGAGTCTGTTGTGAGCCATGATCTGTTCTTTTTGCCCAATAGGCAGAAGTGCTGGAAGTCTGCAGAGTACATGGAAATCAGCAAGATGTCCTTGGTCAGATGGAGATTGCCACTGTGGGCCCTGGTCACTTGTATAGGACCTGCCCTGTGAGTCAAAGGGCTCCCACAGAAAGTTCAAGGGAATGACTCAAGTCTGGCACTCTCAGTGTCTCGGGAGGCTGTGGATTCTGTCTTGTCCATGGAAAACTTTCACATGTCTAGAGGAGGGGTCCTGTTTCCTGTTCTCTCCTGAGGCGTTACACCTGGTGGAGCGCTGTGAGCCATTGCCTCTTCTTGTTAAATAAAGCACCTTGGAAGATGCTTGGCAGAGTGCTGGTTTGAGAACATCTTTCTGGAAGGCGAAATTGTGAGTTAAAGGGAAGCAGCAGCGCTCCTCCAGCTTCAGTTCCAGGAGAGCATTTGTTTTCATCACCCTCATCCAGACTAAGTGTTTGTGCTTAGCTAAGACAGATGTGCCCTGCAGGTCTGCCCACCCTCACGTGGCCAAGTCGGCCGTGCATCATACCTGGCTGGTGAACAAACAGAATAGCAGCTTCCAGCACCACAAATACATCCATCCCCCTCGAGGACTGTTCCCTGCGGCCGAGGGAGCAAAATGCCCTTTGTAGAATGTTCTCTGCGTCTCCCCGGGCTTTAATATATCTCGGAGCAGCTCTCCTCAGCATTCCACATTACAGAATCAATCTCTATTTAAGTAAGAGGGGGATATTTATTTCTTAATTTTTTAATAATGTCTTTTGTGATTTGTTATCGCTCCAGTGTTGTATTATTTATTTATTGTGCCTATAGGGTGCAATGCCGCTTGGTAATAGAGGAACTGTGGAAACTTGAGACCTAAGCAGAAACGTGTTCCATAACACTGCTGCACTCACTAGGACTTTGTCCAAAATTAACAAAAGAACAAAAGTGCAAGGCAATAATAACCCATCTGATAGCATCAGGGGAATTGTTTGTGAAAGTAATGGTCATGCAAACTTTAAAAAAATGGCAAGCAAGGGGAAGTGACCAATGGATAGACTATTTTGAAATTCAGAATGAGTTCAGAAGCCAAATAAAACTGGATTTGCTATGTTCTTGGGGGGTATGTGTGTGCATTGTGTTATTTAGTGTTTTATTAAGCAAAACATGTCTGAGGCCTGGTAGATCTTAAAGATATCCATGTTCATTTTCTAATGGCCTTCCAGGCAAATGTGGTGACACCAGCATGGAATGGAGATGCCTTCCCTTGAGAACCAGGGCCTGCTGACAGCTTGCTTAGAAGGAGGGAGATCTTTGCTTGAAAATCAGAGAACGGTTTTGTTGTTCTTTGCATTCCCACAACAGCATGGCATGTGGCTCTTACACTCATTTTTTGTCTCTAAGCTTATGGTAAAGAGAAACAGTGACAGTTGAAAAATCTCTAATATCTATCTGACGATGCTGCAAAAGTTGCAAACATGTAATGATCACGAGTTCACTCAAAAGCTTTCTGCACCTGTAAGAGATTACGCCAGCCCTATACCTAGTGATCTAATACTAGTCAGTGCAAGTTCTGTCCACTGCTTTGAACTCTTTAATTCTTTTGTGGATCCTAATGTGCATGTCAGCAGAATTGGTTCTGGGCTGACACCGTTTGACATTCAACAACAAAGAAAGGCAGCAAAGGACACGTGCCCTTGGTGGAAGGACACCATCCTAACCGGCCAGGCAGTCAGCCGGACTGTCAACAACGTTTATTGAGTGTCCATTGAGAAAAGGTGCACGCGGCAAAGAGCAGGCATGGCTCTGCCCCCGAGGAACAGCCAGCACAGTGATGGAGCAGATGAAAGAGAAGAATGGCGTATTAGCCTGGGCTGCTGAGAAGGGTAGCCACCTGACACTTGCTGCCTTTCGCCTGATGCAGCTCTGTCGGCTACTCTGTCCCTGATGAGGGAAGAGTTGTCTGACCCTTCTCCAAACCTCAGCCTGCTCGGCCACACATTGAACTCAGACGAGTTGCCAGGGAATGGCAAAGTCTGTGTCTGTGTGGCTCATCACACCTTGCCCAAGGTCAGAGAGGGCTGGAAACCAGCGGGGGAGGGGAGTGAGAGATCAGAACAGCCTCAGCTGTAGCGAATCCTCTCCCTTTCAGCCTCATTTATGAAAACGTAGGTTTCAAAGGCAGGGAGAAGCTATGAAATTCTTGTTTCAGGATTTGGCTTAAGGAGATTACAAAAGAATCATGATATGCATATTGGGCTTTAGCACATGTTCCATTCTGTCATGTTTGTGTGATTTATGCTGGAGGAGACACATTTCTAGCTGGATGCCTGTGTGGTCTAGTAACTTCTCATCAGTGTGGCAGGGTAGAGCCTGCTGCCGGTCTGCCTCTCACGTGCACAGTAGTCATAGTAGTGTAGCCAACAGGTATGCTTTGTACTGGGATACAAATCGTCATCCACTTCTTGGGGGTCCCGAGGACTGAATCCACATGGGGAGGGTGGAGCAATCTCACTCCCCATTGTCTTGCCATGTAGCAGGCTCTTCCCATACATTCATTAATCCCAGCCCGTTGCCCCTTGGAGACAACAGCACAGAAGGAATACTAATTGGCGCTTGTGGATAGACAAGAGCCATACCGACTTCCCGTTGTAGCCATGTGAAGCTATAGAAACTGGCTGAAAGAATAGAAACGCATCATCAATAAGCTGCTTGTTCAATCCTGACAAAAGCACAAACAATGCTTTATTTTTCTGTTTCTTGTTGAAGGGGCTTATTTCGTGGAGGTAGGAGCTGGGAAGAATGACTGCTGTCATCAGACAGACTGAGCTTCAGGAAACAGCTCACATGGATGGGGAGCCAAGCTACTATAGTGGGTCAAACAGCCATATTTGCTGCTGGAAAACTTGAATGTGGGATGTATTAACTCTGTTTCCAAATGCAATGCTTTCAAATAAATGCCTTCCAAATTTGAGAGACCAGACTCCGGTCCTAGCACAGTCAGGCCATTCTCTCCCTTCACAAACACCTCCAGCTTCCTTACCTCAGTTAAGCAGTAGGTCCTGTTTAACAGGATGGTCTTGCTCCTGTTCCCAGGGAGGAGTGTGGATAAAAAGACGCACAGAGCACAAGAAGCTCCTCATGGAAAGCAGATGTATGTGTTTATAAAGGATCAGAAGAGACCCACACACCAACTAGGCCTCCAAGATACAGCTTTGAGTGATGTTACACACCCAAGTCAGTACCTTCTTGGGTCAGAGGCCAGCATGGAGTTCCAGTCCAGTTTACAGGAAAGGTTCTCATGCCACATAAGGTAGCAATGTAGAGGCTCAGTGGTTGCCACGGGCTAATGTGCAGCAATGACATGGGTGGAGCTTGGAAATGCAGGGGTTGCTCAGTAATCGGTTGTGTCCGATGCTCGCCACACACCGCATAGCAGATTTGACTACTACAACAATTCCTAGTTTCCTACAGGGCATTCCAGTGGAGTGCCAGCCCAGCGGCATCTCTGACTGGTGAACGTTGCTGCCATGGCTCAGGAAAAGGCAAGGAAAGCCATCTGTCAGAGCCATGAGGGGCTGAACAGGCAGGTAACTGTGGGCATATTGAACAATACTTTTTAAATCTTAGGGGAAGTGAAGATTGATCAGCCAAATTGTATTATCATTGGGTTAGGAAATTTAGGTTATTAAAAAGGCCCTATGGATCAGATCAAGGCATGCGGATATGAAGTAAAAATAGAAAACCTGAATCAAAGCAAGTTGTGATGAACAAACCCAGATTATCACTAGAAGTCATGATGAGTAAAACGAAAGAAAACAAGTAGCGGTGAATCTTAACGTTGTTTTTGTTTTTCTCCTTTTTGTTAATGGGAAATAGCAAAGATGGTAAGAAGCAAAGTGACTGATGCGATGATGACTCAGGTTCTCCTGCTACAGTAATGTCATTAGCTCCTGACCAAACATACTTCATATGTGCCTCTAGCTTCCCCACGCTGCTCTATCCCCATCTGCCCAGGGACTGAGGTGGGACTGCTGAGTGTGAAATGAAGACCTGACACAACAAGGAAGCAAAGTGGTGAGCAAGCGGAGAGTTGTGCCAGTCGTGAGGTCTTGTCAGGTGTCATCAAGTGGAGTGGTGACGTCTGTGTCTAGGATTCTTTGTCCTCTTGCTGGCGTCCAAGCTTTTGTGTTCTTCTCATTGATTGCAAGGATAGATCCAGGGAGAAGGATATGAGTGACTTAGGTGTTTTCTGCTCTAACAAAAGACTGTATTTGGAAAGAACAGGAAGGGAGAGACAGGGCTGAGCACCAAGGCACAGGGATTACGCTTGCAAGTGGACAATTGAGCTCTAAGGAAATGGGCAGAACTCACCTCACCACCCCCGTCTGTTCTCTCCAGCTTTACACCATCCCCACTCCAGGCAGTTGATTCCCCAATGGTTTCTCTTCATTCAGGGTATCTTCAAATGCAGTCCCTCATTTTATGCAGCCCAGTGGGCCTGCAGTCTCAGCTATTCTGCTGTTCTCATGATATCCCTGTGCACCCCAGGGTCTAGGTGGATGAGTGAAGCCCCCCTCCTCCAGTCTCTCCCGGCTTGCTACACTCAACCCAGTAGGAGCATCTCCTACGTGGTGGGGCAATTCCCTGAGGAAGCACTTGTCTTCCCCCATAGATTGTGGGATCCAGTAACACTAGTTCTGTGATGGTTTTGTATTTGAATGTGCTATGTGTATCAAGTGCCCAGCATGCAGTAGGTGCTAACTGTAATTTTAAACAAGTAGATACAAAATAAGCTGAAAATAGAATGCATAGGGTATACAGCAATTCATATGGAAGAATAGGGAAATGACTCAAAGTCTTTTCTGTTGAATCAGAAGAAAAGTAACTTTCTGAGAACCACTGCCAGCTCCAAATTAGGGCACACTGTGTACCAGCTGAATGTCAGTACTCACTGGCCCCTATGGTAAGGTGCCCATGCAGTGAGTAACTTGACCAACTACGTCCAGCTGGCCTGGAAAAATCTTTGCAACAAGAGATTTATAGACTGCGTCTACAGATTGGGAAATCCAGAGTAACTTTTGAAAATATGCAGAGGTTGAGATTGCATTGCATCTAGGGGCACTGATATATTTGAAAGCCCCCAGGGAATGGAGCCCCAGTGGCTCTTTTCCTCCTTCCATCTCAGCTTTGGATTCATGCTGTGACCATCTCAGATGAGGGACTATAGCAAATGTGTAGATGCATCCTACAGGCATGTATCAACTTACTGACAAAATGTCGACACCAAGGCACTTCTGGATTTACTACCTGGTACAGTGGAAGTACCAGCTGGCTCCAGAGGTCCAGACATGGCCTCCAGACCTGTTCCAGATTGAAGTGGCACCAAGAGGAGCCACAGCACTCCCCTGGAACTGCAACCCAAAACTGTGGGAGTAGGGTTTCTAAAGGAACCCGCACCTGGAGGTACAATTTGGGAATGACACTAAACAATTCCCTGCTTCACTTACCTTGGCTATGAAATTAACGAATGATATGAACCTACTCAGTAGAAATGCCATGAGATTTAATGAGCAAATAATTGGAGAGTGTTCCATCAATATAAACTGTTGTATGACTGCTAAATAAGTTTATTGCATAAAATTCCACAGACGTCTATGCTATTCCTTTGGGTCTTTTTTTAATCACTATTTATTTGATTTATGCATCCAAGACAGCATTTGCCTAAAATCCTTTTCTTATGTGGGTATTCGCTTTGATTTATTCTGTTTCACTGTGCCAGCACACAGCTTCGACATATGTATAAAGGATTTGCAAGAAAAATTACTTAATGCATAGTGTTCCCTTTGTTGTGACTGTCTTCTCGTGATCTGTTATAGTTGTCACTTATTCTCAAAATTGTTTGTCTAGTTTTCATTCAGGCTTATAAATACTCACCTTAGACATGGTTTATAGACAGTGTAGGGAAAACAAATACATATGCTAGCATAGTCAACTTGGATTTATTTTTACTTAAGGAAAAAGGGGGCTTAAAGGTTTAATGTGTGTTTGATAAGCTATAAATCAGCCTGAAAGATGCAAGTGGTTTCAATTTACTCTCCTGGGTAGGCTAGACATTTATGGCTTCTGCCTTTCTCAGTACTTCTTCATCAGGTTGGCTCTCACCCAGAAGAGCTGATCTCCAAGCACAGTTTCTAGAAATGCTATTGCCAGGTTAGGGACACTAAACCGGCTACATATTGTGCTGGAATGGGGCTGGACGGAGATGCAAGAATCCAAGTGTTTAGTACTTTGAGTGGGTTTGGCTACTGCAGTCCCTGAGCTGCTCATAGCACTAGTCTTTTGGAAATTTGTGAAACAGGAAGATTTTCCCTGCTATATCTCCAGAGCTCTCAACAGCAGCTCCACTGCTAGAACATGACTTCTCCTTTTCCATGAGGCAGCCATTCAAGTTGCTGAGAGTATTATTCAGCTTCTCATGACTACAGTGAAAGACTTACAACAAGGTACTGGTGAGGCAGGAGGTTAAATCTGTCTCATGCTTTTGGAGTCCAAGATGCAGGCATTTGGTGATACTGGAGGATGGCGAAACACGCACATAGGAAGTGCCACACGGAGAGCCGGGAGGCAGAGCCAGTGACTAGGCCCAGCTCAGACCTTTGAAAAATGCGGATTTATTTGGAAAGGGAGAGAGATACATAATGAAAGCTACCCTACCTGCTGGCTCACTCTCCAAATTTTTACAGCAGCCAGGAACCAGAAATCCCATCGACATGTCCCATGTGGATGTCAAGGACCCTGCTTAGGCTCTCAGTTGCTGCCATCAAGGGTGCATTACAGGAAGCTGGAGTGAACAATTCTGCTGGGACATGGACCCAGATACTCTCATAGGGGATGAGTACATCCCAAGCAGTGCATCAGTTGCTGGGTCAAACGACTCATCCTCAACTCCAACTTGTATGACCAACCCTTTCATGAGAAATGCATTCTGTGGGCATTGCCTCTTATGACCCAAGGATCTTCCACTAAGCCCGCCTCCTGAATACCGTGATTAGATTTTGTTTTCATCCTTTCTGTAGCATTGGCACAAGACACTAGGGTTTAAATTTTAAGTGTTTGCATGAGCTTGCGTGTCTTATTTATTCAAATCAGAGCACAGGGCAGGGCTCAATACTCTGAAGAACTTTGAGTCCTGGAGTTGCTCTTTGGAGAAGGCCTAGCAAGTTAGACATGAAAAGAGAAGCTTACATTTTAATTACCCTTCATCAGAGATGTGTGGTTTGAAGTCATTGGACTCAGACTTTGTCTCATATTCAGATGCTTTGAGCAAGCCACTTCATTTTGTTCCGTGCTTCAGTTTTCTGATATGTCAAATGAAGCTGGAAATATCCAATGGGATTATTATTGTGGAAGACAAGGGACATCGCCTCCATGAGATATCTGGCATGATGTGGAATACGAATAAGAGATTCATTAATGTTTTGCTGAATTTGTATTTTAAGATATCCATGATCTTAATCGACAGACGGGAGCTATACTAAAAATAGAAGGCAAGGTGGAATAAGGTAAAGGGAAAGTGATAGGTTTTGATTTCAGAAGAGCTGTATGTCTATCTCTTTCACTGCCTATTTGTGTGATCTTGAGCGAGTCCTTAATCTCTCCCACCCGCTGTTCCCTGGACTGAAAAGCAGGGATAATTGTGTCTATTCCCAGGGCTACTGGAAAAGTGAATCCTTGAAAAAATGAAAGCAGATGGGATAAACAGTGACAATGTTTTGTGTGGTCACAGATGCGTGTTTACATACATTTGAGATAAAGCAACAAAGAGACAGAGAAATAGATAGAGAGACCCACTCCCATTCCCTGATTCACTCTCCAAATGCCTGCCTTGGCCCTGAGAGGGAGGCCAAAGTTCAGAGCCTGAAATACAGCCCAGATTTCCCATGCAAATGCCACCTGAGCCATCACCACTGCTTCCTAGGATCTGTGCTACTTAGGAAACTGGAATCCGAAGTTAGAATGTGCCGTGGAACCTAGGCACTCCAGCACGGAAAATGGACATCTTAACCAACATCTAAACTGCTAGGTCCAGTGCCCACCCCTGCCTTGCTTCGTTTGTAGAAAACAGCTCTTTGAGAGTGTTTTAATCATTGATGGGTTGGAGATATTTTGACAAAGCAGTGTTATCTTTACAAGGCAATGGAAATGCTCTGTTGACTCTGCACTGAAAAGTCTGCTATAGCTACTTTTCTGCAGTTATAAAAGACACAGAGCAAACATTTTATGCAAGGCTTGTGCTTCTCCTAGCCAAGATAATACGCAGCAGCAGCACTGATTGAGGCCCTGAGCCACTTTTAATAGGTTAAGTTTCCTTCAGGATTACTAATTTCATACGACTTCACGGAATGATTACATATTTATGTATTATTTAGTATGCAAATCTAGCATTATACATTATTTAAAGCCATATTAATAGTATGTATTATTGATGATGAAACTGTATTAATATATATTATTTCAAGTAGCTTTAGCTGGAGCTTTGTTCCCCCTGTGGATCACAGCCATTGGAAGTTAGTATTCCGCTCAAGAATCAGTGTAGCTCTCCTTCTTAGGGACATTGCTATCAAGTTCTTTGTCAGCATAGCTTCTGCATAGCCAAGGGTCTACTCAGTGACTAGCTTTAAAGAGCAAAGGCTACAGGATTCTCCAATTGCTTCTAATCACCGCTGAACATTTGTGAAGCAAGTGCTTTTCTATTGTGATTTCATCTGTGAAACCACTGCGATTTCCAGAACGTCACTTTTGGTTCTCTGAAGGAAAGCTATCAGACAGAGTCTGGTGGAGCAGGTTAAAAGCACGTGAAGCTGCTGTTTGCAACACCAGAATACCATCGAAGAGCTTGATTTGAGCCCAGTGCTCTGCTTTCTATCCAGCTCCCTGCTGCTGTGACTGGGAAGGTAGTGACAGTGATCCAAGTACTTGGACCCCCACCACCCACATGGACCACCTAGAAGGAGTTCTGGGCTCCTGACTTTTGCCTGGCCCAGCCCTGGCTGTTCTGGGCATTTGGAAAGTGAACCACCGGCTGGAAGAAAGATCTTTCTGTCTCATCCTCCCCACCCCTACTCCTCCTTTCCACCCTTCTCTGACATTCTACTTATAAAATAAATAACTGTGTGAATAAGTGTTTTTTGGAAGAATCTATCAGATAAACCTGAGAAACTGAACCATGGTTAATATAGGTGTCAGGATGCATCTGACTGCAAACAGGAGAAATCCCAGAAATCAGCAACTTAAATATTGATAATGTATGTTATATCACATAGCAGAAAGTTTAAAGGTAGGTGAATCCAGGGATGGTAAGGTGGTGAAGTGCAATGGCCAACCTTGCTGTGTTTGCCCATGTCACAGAAATGCAAATGGATTCAAGCATTAAGCCCTCTCTAAAAATATTCCAAAAACAGAATAAGGGCAAAATAAATACTTTTTTTTTCTATCCATGTCTCCACATTTTCTGGAAGAAATATTCTGGAAATTCCACACATGCTCATACCTTGACCACATCATTGACAAAGAATAATAGAACTACCTCTTGTTAGTCCCATGGCATGTAACAACCTATTACATTCTGAAGGCTATGACTCTTCAAACAAAATGAGGCTCTATTGGCAAGAAAAAAAAATTAGTAGATATTTAGTCTGGATAGATGTAAGTATCTGTGAAGAAGCAGCAAACCCAATGGGTCATTCTTTTTCCACATTTGCATTTACTTATTATTTTCTCCCATTCTAACCCCCTCATTTTCCCCCATCATATTTGCACTTAAAAGATTGAGATTTTTAAAAAAAGATCTAGAGGGAATTTCAACCTGTTTGTAAGATGGAGTAACAGGGACTGGATTTACTTTCCTATATATATATAAAAGGAGAAAAACCCAGGAGAAGCACATGAAACAATGGTTTTCAAGAGAGAATGGATGTAAAGGATGGTGACTCCTGAGAGATAGGAACAAATGAGATGAGACCTAGAAGAATGCTACTGGAAAGACTGACTATGATAAATAGAAACATGGAAAATATAATGAAGACACAGTGAGCACTTCTAAAATGCCTGAGATTAAAAATACAGCAGGTGGAATTAAAAATGCAATGGAATGCCTGGATGAGAGAAGGAGATACAGAAAGAAAAGTTGGAACAAATTTTTATAAAAATTTTCATAGTTGAAGAACTGACAGAAACAAAATGCCCTCACAAACTCGAAGTCCACACATAAGTAGTCAGCAAAAGTAGCTTTCAGAAACAAAGTCAGAGGTGGGCATTTAAAGAAAATATTTATTTAGTAATTTATTTGAAAGTCAGAGTTAAAAAAGATGGAGAGAGGGTGAGAGAGACTTTCCATCTATTGGTTCACTTTCTAGATGGCTACAATTGTCAGGACTGGGCCAGGCAGGAGCCAGAAGCTAGAAGTTTCTATCATGTCTCCCACACATGTGGCAGGGAGGGTCCCAGGAACCTGGGTGGTCTTGCCCTGGTTTCCCAGGCCATTAGCAAGGAGTTAATGATACAGATCATTGATTCAGTGGGCAGGGAAAACCTGGGACACAGGTGACCCACAGCAGCATCTTGTGGTATCTCCTGATCAGTCTTCATGGTAAATGGACTCAAGCAGCAGCAGTCTTGGCCTGAGGTAGGCTTGTGACAGGTGTCTTGGAGCACTCAGCCCAAGTATTCTGCCAAGGATTGGATTGCTCTAGTAGCTAAGCCACTAAGACCTTCCAAGATATAGCTGAGAGTAAGAGGAATCTAGAATGGGTAGCAAAGCAAGGAGACGAAGGCTTGGAGACCCAGTTACAGCTTTCAGACTGGCTGTGGTGATGTGAGCTATTGTTCATCATCATGCCTAATTAGTGTAAATTTTTCATGAAAAATCCTGTGAGACTATTTCTAGAGAGGCTTAACTCCCACTGGAAGAGTTATCATGTGGTGCAGTGGTGGGACTGTATGGAAAGTTCCGATGCCTCTTTTTTTTAAAAAAAAAAAGATTTTTATTTTTATTACAAAGTCAGATGTACAGAGAGGAGAGGAGAGACAGAGAGGAAGATCTTCCATCCGATGATTCACTCCCCAAGTGACTGTAACAGCCGGTGCTGCGCCGATCTGAAGCTAGGAGCCAGGAACTTCCTCCTGGTCTCCCACACAGGTGCAGGGTCCTAAGGCTTTGGGTCGTCCTCGACTGCCTTCCCACGCCACAAGCAGGGAGCTGGATGGGAAGTGGAGCTGCCGGGATTAGAACCGGCGCCCATATGGGATCCCGTTGAGTTCAAGGCGAGGACTTTAGCTGCTAGGCCATGCCGCCAGGCCCAGTTCCAATGCCTCTTAGCTTCAGTGTGCTATGTCCTGGTTGTAGTGTTGGCTGATAATGAGTTATCCCTAATTTACCTAACGGAAGGGAGTTGCCCCACCCAAGTTTACACTTCTGCCTGGCAAATATCCAACAACTAGTTACTGCTCTCTTTTCTCAACTTGTGAAACTCCAAAGGATCATCTCAGCTCCAGTGTTACCTATTGTAACTGCATTCTAATTCAGTTTCTCTGATGAAGCCCGTTCCTCCCACTTTCACAGAGCTTCCCCAACAAACCTGTGGCTTACACATTTAGCTGTTTCTAAAGTCTGCCTTCCAGAGACTCCAATGCATGAGACTCTGTTCTCACACCATCCCATATAGAGTCTGACAGAGGTATCCTTAAGATGAAAAAGGAACTGCTTATAGAAAATAGGAAGACACCACCAAACTAAGTAGTCTTCAACTTAGTTTCCTAATGCAAGGATGAAGCTGTCACCCTGATATCAAACTGCTGGGTGAAATCTCTGACGCCCTTTTCCCACCCCAACACGTACACACTGCTGCCACTCCCTGCTTGCTTTTCCCGTAACAATGTCCATAATCCAGTTGATCGGATAACTTTCTGGAGGAGTATAACCTCAGTGGAATGTCAGTTCTCACATCCAACTTTCCATTATTCTCTGCTTATTTATTCTGTGTGCACATTATCCTATCCAGTTCTCTTTGTACCCTGGCTTCCAAGACATTAAAAAAAAAAAAAAAAAAAAACCTTTCTAAACTTTCAATTTGGATTTACAGAAAAACTTGCTAAGCTGGAACAGAATGTTCCTTGGTACTCTTGACCCATCTTTTCCTAATGTGAACATCTTACATAACCATGGTAGACTTGTCAAAGCTCAGAGAATAGCGTTGGTAAAACACTACTCACTAAAGCACAGGCTCGATTTGGGTTTCACCGGTGTTTCCACGGATGCCCTTCTCTTGTCCCAGGACCCAGTCCAGGACGCTTGGCTGCTTCCAGTTGGCGCACGTCCCTGTCTCCTCCTGTTATCCATGGCCTTTCCTTTTAAAGACCATGCCTCGGCGATTCCAGATAATGTCCCTCAGTTTGTGCATGTCTGCTGTTTGCTCCTGGTCAGCTAGGGTTCTGTGAAGTTGAGGAAAATGCCACAGAGATGCAGCCTGCTTGTCACCTTGTGTCAGAGGGTATATCAGCATAGCTTGTCACTGCCCCTGTTCACCAGACTTCCCCACTCCTGGCTTTTCTTCCTGTCCTCACATTACTGTTTGAAAGAAGTTGCTAAGCCCAGCCAGTAGGCAGGGGAGAGGGTAGGGCTCTGCTTCGTGGAGGGAGGACCTGCAAACATTTTCTGTGATGTTTCTGCACTGCTTGTTCCTTCTGTCCTGTGTACTTATTCAGTTATCTACGTACACCAGTATAGACTTGGGTAATTTTACTTTTTAAAATATTTATTTCATTTTATTTACTTGAAAGGCAGAGTTATGGAAGTTGACAGGGAGAGAGAGAGGAGAGAGAGGAGAGAATCTGCTGGTTCACTCCCCAAATGGTCCCAACTACTAGATCTGAAAGCCAGGAGTTTCTTCTGTGTCTTCCAGAGGGTACAGGAGGCGAAGCCCTTGGTCCAGCCTCCACTGCTTTAGCCAGGTATTAAGCAGGGAGCTGGATTGGAAGTGGAACTTCCATATGCAGCTGGAATTCACGCCAGCATCCATATGGGATGCCAACTCCACAGGCCCCCCCCCCTTTTTTTTTTCTTTATAATACAAACCTCTGAAGTGGTTTATTTTGTTCCTTAAATTGTTCCACCGTTGGCCTCCAGGAGGTCGTTCAGTTTGGCTCCTGTGCCTTCTTGACCTGCAGCCCTCTTTCACTCCCACTTTTCCTGCCTTCTAGTCATCCACCTGTCTTTCCTCCTCTCCTTCTCCCCTCACTACCTTTAGCACTTCTATGTTTTCTAGTATTACAGGATAATGTAGGCTTCTATAGTATTTCCTTTTCCAAGACTCAAAGGAGCCTTGGTTTCTTTTATGAAAGAATGATTGTTAAAAGCCAAGATTGAGGTGCTGGATGTGCTTGTTGCTGTTGGGACTCTCAGTGGTCACAGCTATGAGATACATGTGTGTACATGAGCCACCTGCACACAACCATCCATCCACATGCATTCATGCTAACTGAAGTCTCTGTACCTAAAGCAGTATCCTCAGAGTTCATCCTCACTACGCCCTTGTTTATTTGTCCCTGATCATGCGAACCTGATTCTTGTACCTGTGATTTATTTACTTATTTACTTGAGCAATCAAATCTAGTAAAACGAATCTGGTTTCTGATTCTATTAACTTATATTCCCTGGAGAAACAACATTATCAACCTGATACAATATCCACATGCAGTTCTTGCTGTTTTTGGACTTACAGTAGCTGGTCAGCTTCTATAAGGTCATGCCCCATGCTCAGGAAACACCTAGATGCATCTGCTAACCTCCTGCTTTTGGGAATTTTTATTAATATACAGAAAGCTCCCTTTGTGTGGCATATGTTAAATAAAATAGCTTATTCATATATAAATGGAGGCTTGTGAAGATGCCATGAATGAGCAGAAAGGACAATAGTGCGATCAGAACACTTAGGTCTAAGCCCCACGTCTACCCCATATGCAGGCTCCATCAACTTCATTCCGGACCTTGGTTATTTCAACAGTGAACTTGCAGTACAAGTACAAACCGGACCGATGCATTGACTTGGCAGCAAGGGGCCCAGGGAGGGGATGCAGGATTTGCCTCTGTCTCACTTCTTCCCCAGTCACTGTGGAGTGCATCATCTGCATTTATCCTGATCTGGCTCCCTAACCCTAACCCTAACCCTAACCCTAACCCTAACCCTAACCCTAACCCTAACCCCACACATCACAGTTCCCCCACACATCACCTCATTACTCTTCTGTTGTCCTCACCTTTACCTCATTGATTCTCACTGGCCTTTTCTCTGGGTAGGCGGGGGGTTGGCTGAGGGAAGGCCAGGAGTGGTTAATGGCCATTAACCACTGCAGATCTGCAGTGTGGAAGCAGGCCCCAGGAGCCTGAGCTCTGTCACTATTCTCCCCAAGTCATTAAATCTTCTGGTCCCTTAGTTTCTTTGTATATAAAATGGGAATACTCCAGAGCCATGACCAGGATCAAATGAATAACTGGGTAATCAGTACTGTCAGACCTCATTAAGGTATTGCATAAATCAGCAGGTTGGGCTGTGTGTTGTGGCCTATCAGCTCCACCTGCAGGACCTTGGCCATCAATGCCCACTCCTCCAGGAGCAGCCCCAGTGACCTGCTGGAGTCTCAGAAACACCCAATGGAGCCTCTTTTCCCTCATGTGCCACACAACACCTGCTGCCTCTGAGACGATGCTGCTTCCTTCCAGGAATGCTAAAGCCCTCAGGCCCCTGAGATGCCAAAGAATGCAGCCATTTCTCTGCCCCTGGACCACAACGGAAGTGCCGAAGTGCATAAGTTGACTGCCCCCTTTCCTGTACATCTCTGTGCCATAAGAAGTTATCTATGTTCCAGAAAGTGTTGCTCAGGCTCCCATCTAAACCCCTGAGAAACACCACTCTTTGATGGATTTTCCATCTCTTCTTCCCTCAGAAGGTCGATGGTTGGTTTTAGCCTCTAGTATCCTGATGACTCCTATGTCACGCATCTTGTCTCCCAGAGTCCCCAGTACCAAAATCCTTCTTTGTTAATGCTTCTTTCTTACCATACATCCCACCCAGGTTCCTTGAGTCAAGCAATGGAGAATCACCCACACTGTCTCAGTAACTGGACTCCACAAGGGTCATCTCCACAAAAACATAAAAGCTATTTGTGAAACTTGAAGTGCTATAATAATACTACTATTACTTTATTCCAGTTATTGTGTGAGTTCCCTCTAGGAAGTCAGATATGCCACCAGTACAGAGTCAAGGTGATATGAAGGTTAGCTTTTAGGCAGTGTCTTGAAACATACCAGAGATACCCTTTCTGTAGGAAGCTTTCCTGCCCAGGCCTGTTTGCCAGTCCCCTCGGTCTTGTTGAGCAATAACATCGTGTTTCTGATCACACAACGAGATTCCTGCCAGAGGCATCGTTTATCTAGAGGATCACATGCAACCAGCAGCCCAGCAGCGTTTCAAACGGTTTGAAAATGTGCTTTAAAGAAATGAAGGCAAGACAGATAGATATCCTGGCCTCTCATCCCTTCCCCAGCCCTGAGGGAGCCATCTGATGGCTCCTTTGGGGGGACCACGAAGCGCGGCTGACAGCTGTGTCTGCAGTGTGCAAGGTGTGGAGGAAAGAACCACCCAATATTGATTTTTTGCAACAGAGACAGGAACTAATGACAGAATTTGCTTGACAGTGGGTCTCCTGTGGCTACTGACAGAAAGGCAGGAGACAGGCAGAGCGTTGGTCAAAGGATGCTGCGCCATTGTCCTTACCGGCCTCAGTCTTTCGTTGTGAACATGACGATTGGCTGACACAAGAGCAGAAGCTCCACTGAGGGCTTGAAGCACAGAGGGGTGGCTGTGCAGGGCTGGTTTCAGTCAGGCTGAGCTCTCTTTTGATGCTGATTGTCTTTCTGGAGAGGGCCTGCGTGGAAACACCCATGTGGGCTTGTCTGAGGAGTGGGAAAAGAGGAAGAACAGGTGGTGTGGTTCCTCTTCAAAAAGCAAAGCTAAGCAAACACGAAAGAAACAAAAACCCTCTCAGCGACTCTTCTCTCTGCTGCTAAAAGGAAGGCCTTTAAAAGAGCATCTCTAGTTCTAACAGGCAGCTCTGGCCGTAATCCATGTCCCCAGAACACTGGGCTCTCCTCTTTTCTCCTGCTTCTCAACTCTTTGAAGTCGATGAAGGTTGTCACTGGCTACATCTCTTGTCCAGCCCTTCACAGTCATTGGGGTTGTGCCTCGTGGACATCGGGTCCTTAAGTTGTCTCTGCAGAGATTGTCTACTCACTGCTTACTATACAGCTGGTTTTCATGGAGACCTGCTCCACTGCACTATACCATGGCTTGGAGATTTCATGTGACAGTTGAGGGGAGCCAGGTATGATCAGGAGCCATGGACAGAGCTTCTATACTGTAGACAGAACAAGTGGAGGAGGGTTCCTGCGTGGAGCCAGGTTTCCCTCAAAATCCACCAGGGGCAACAGAAAGCTCGTGTCCTACATAAGGGAACAGACACTGTTTGTGGTAAGGAGTTATTACCTTCGATTCTCAATCATGTCTCCATGGAGGAAGTACAAGAGGGCATGCTGCAGTGGGCTAAAGCCAACAGCCACACGCACTCAAGCTCTTGCTCCCATCCCTTGAGGTGGGCCATTATGAAAGAGAATGGGAGTGACAGTCCTGCAGGATTCACTTTTAATTCATTCGCATGTGTTCAAATGGAATCATTTCCCAACTTCTGTGAATATTTCCTACTGATCACTTGTGAAACAACTTCTGAGCTAGATTACATGAACGTGATTAGGAAACTGTCCTACATAGCCAGTGACAGGTGAGGGATGAAAAGTGAGCCATTGGCATCAAAGAATATGTGGAACAGAGCTCTTCTCATCTTTTCCTCTCCCTTCCCTCATTCATAGTCTTGGATCTAGACCCGATTCTCCAGAAATATGGAAATGGTCAGAGACTAGACCAACAGAAATTTGTTTCCAGTTTGGAAAATACAAAAAGTCTTAAACGTCTAGAAATATGCTGACAGAGGAAATAGGGACTCATAAGTATGTCACTTAACTGAACATCATGCTCCCTAATGTTTTTGGAATCTTTAGGAGAATGCAGAAACAGTCTGATATCTCCCTACTCTAATCCTGGCAGTAGTCTCCCTGAGTTGTACCTAGTGAAGATGTTCCCCTAAACCAAACAGGCCCTTTCCCTTGGAGAGATATGCCAGTGCCTCTTGGATGGACAGTAAAACTTTACAGAGCAAACAAGTGGTACAGATGATTTAAATGATCTTGCTCTTCCATGGCATAATGACTCAAATAGGAAAACAGTCAAATAGGAAAATGCTGATGGACCGGAGTTGGAGAGGAAGACATCTGGCTGCCTAATTCACCTCCTACTCTTGCTGAAGTGAAAAAGAGTCTGATAGTCTAGTAGTACTGTGAACGAAAGAAGTTCTGGGAACACAATTAGCATGAGTCAGAGCAGAGCAGTCTGGAAGCTGGTGTTAGCTTGGAACCTTCCCCGGACTAATCCCATTAACAGCAGGAGGGAGCCAGCTGTCCACATGGCTCCCAGCGATGGAGGTGTGAGCGGAGGAAACCCCACAGACAAGCAGAAAGCTGCCCTGACAGACGCAGGAGTGGGGAGGACCTGCATGGTAGGTCTGTGAGTCAGAAGATGGTCGCAAGCCTGGCAGGATAGGCAACACAGCAGTCACAGAAGTGGAGGTGACACTGTCTTGTCATACACAACCCACCTACACCCATGCTTGCATGTGTATGCAGAGCCCTTCAAAGACAGCATTGTCCCTTAATCTATCTATGCAATGCATGTTTAAGGTGAACCAATCACGACAGTGCCAGGCAGTTGCGGGTGACCAGTGAGTGTTTTTGAGATGTGAAAGAGCACATGAATTTGGACGACTGGGCCTGGGAAGATACAGAAATTGATGTCTGTTAGCGTGAGTTGGCTTTGGGGATGAGCTGGGAATCTGAGGCAAGAATGTTGCAGGCAGCTTCAGGACTGGAAATCCTGCCAGCTAGCTCCAAAGGCCAAGATGTGGCTCTGGCACCAGGGGCTCGGGACATGGATGTCATCTTTCAGCATGTGGCATTAGAGCACAGTGATCATGGGAGCAGGGCTGGGGGCAGTGTGCCCAGGCTTGGTAAAGCTGTGGTCACTTCTGGAAACTTTCAGTGCCCAGGGTCCTCATCTGCAAAAATTGGAATAACAATCTGAAGCACAAAGGATTGCTGTGTGGTTTAGATGACTTACTACAGAGTGTTAAGATCAGCTCCTGGAACATCGTAGGCGCTAATAAATATTACCTGTTACTGCTGCTGCCCTTCTCCACAACCCAGAAGTATCTATGCTCTTCATGCCATGCCAGTTCAGAGCAAGTCCCAAGAATGAAATTACTCAGGGTCCTGCTGGGAGTGTAAGTGTCCCTTGTTGCTGTTCTCGTAGTTTAAGAAAGACATCACATCGCGTTGCATACACACACTGTCTATTTATTTATTTATTTATTTATTTTTCTTGCTTGGACCTGTGCAACAGCGCATTTACTAGTCTGACTTCCTGCCTTTTGTTCCAGTCTTATCTAACCAGAAGCAATCATGGTGAAGTGCAGATCTACTCAGATTTTTTTTTACTGATCTGTCTACGATTCTTCATGATTTCCATTGCCCTCAAGACCTTTTCATTTCCTTGGGATAACTCCTCAGAGTGGATGTGTGTAGTGAATTCTTTCCAACGTGTGCAGGTTGTCAAGGAGGGGAGAAAGAACAATCCATAAACCCATCCAACTTTGTACTGCTTGTGGCGATGACAACAGCTGTGTCCCCACTTCTCTATTAGGAACCCAGCAAGTGCTGAGATCAGCTGTTGAATCCTTTATGAACTGTAGAGCATGGATTTGTTGGGCAGCTTGGGCCCAGAGTGAGGCAGGATGGGTTTGCCATGGATTTTTGCATGTCCCCAGATCGGTACTGTACCTATTTGCTTATCTATAAAATCAAAACAATACATACCACATAGAGCTGTTGGGATGGTATAGTGAGATCATGTATAAAAACATCTAACAAACTTCCTGGCATGAAGCAACAAAGGAAGTTCCTATTATAGGTTAACAGTAGAACCCAGTGTCTGCAGGTGGTATGTGCAGGAAAAGCAGAAATGGTGCCTGCCCTTTAAAAGTTTCTCATTAATACCAAACTTGAGTGCAGTGCATTATTTCAACTGTCTAACCCCCCACCTTCAAGTGCAGGCATCTCATATGGGCCAACTGCTCTACTTCCCATCGAGCTCCCTGCTTGTGTCCTGGGAAAGCAGCAAAGGGATGACTCAAAACCTTGGGACTCTGCACCTGCAAGGGAGATCTGGAAGAAGCTCTAGGCTTCTGGATTGGATCAGCTTATCAGCTCTTAGCTGTTGCAACCATTTTGTGGGGTGAACCAGTGGATGGAAATTTTTCTGTCTCTCCTTCTCCCTGGAAATCTGTCTTCCTAATGAAAATAAGTACCTTTTTTTTTTCTTTAAAAAAAGACCAAATGGGACAGATTCAGTGTTAGAATATACGTCAGGCAATGGATGGCCTAACTGGCTGTACCAAAGTTAGTTGAGTAACCCAAGCTATAGTGTGTTACAGAACTGCCTCCAGAGGAGGTAGGTTTGAGTGGAAAGAAACACTGACCTGCCTTGTACCCCGAGGCAAGCTACTTGGCCAGCCTCTGACATGATTGATTTCCACGGACCCGTGAATCTGCCTTCATCTAGTGCTGCCAGCTCTTGTCCTACACAGTGGTTCCAATCAGATCCAAACCTGTTGGAGCAGAACTTGCCAGTAACATGTCTTGAGACTGCAGAGCCTGTCCTTTATTACCTCGATAAATCTAAACACGGTGGCAACTACAGCTTAACCAACAGTCAGTGCTGGATCTGTTATTTGAATACAAACAGCAATCAAGCATGTGTGGTGTGATGTGTTTTCACCGTCTCAAAGGCACCAGGCTGATTGAGCAGGATTCTACAGCCTTTTTCCCAACACACACACACACACACACACACACACACACACACACACGTTCATCAAACCATTGCTCCGTAACTGTTTGGCTGTTTGTCCTGGGGGCCATGTCAGTGTTAGTCATCACTGGCACTACAAGCCTTTCTTTCCTCAGAGTCCAGGCACAACTCCCTTGTCTCTGTCCACCCAAAGGGGCCATTTCCTAGCAAAGCAAAGCAGCTCTGGGATGCTCACTGTGGAGGTCTGGTTTGTGACCATTGCTGAGCCTCTGCTTGACCGAGTGCTTGCTACCTTGGCTCAGTCTCTTGGAATGGCACAGAATGGAAAATTCCCCTTTGGAATTATCAGACAAGGCTAAGTCATCCTGAAAGATGATGTGCCATCTTAGTTTCTTCTAGAACTCCAATTTCTTCGTAATTGGCCATTGCTAGCACAATCAGCAGGCTCCCTAGTTACAATACAATACTGATCAATCTCTAAGAGTTTTTGTCAATCTATTGTGAATCCATGTGGGAGACTCTTAAGAGCAAGTTGTGTATAATGCATGTTGGCTTTTCTTTAGCATTATCTTTCTTGTTTTAGATGCCCCCAAATTTCTAGTTTGGACATTGTATGTTTCAAGGTACAGTTTGCTCATTTTCTTTCTTTCTTTCTTTCTTTCTTTCTTTCTTTCTTTCTTTCTTTCTTTCTTTCTTTTCTTTTCTTTTCTTTTCTTTTCTTTTCTTTTCTTTTTTTCTTTCTTTCTGATTTATTATTGGAAAGCCGGATAGGCAGAGAGGAGGAGAGACAGACAGGAAGATCTTCCATCTGATGATTCACTCCCCAAGTGAGCCGCAACGGGCCGGTGCGCGCCAATCCGATGCTGGGAACCAGGAACCTCTTCCGGGTCTCCCACGCGGGTGCAGGGTCCCAAGGCTTTGGGCCGTCCTCAACTGCTTTCCCAGGCCACAAGCAGGAAGCTGGATGGGAAGTGGAGCTGCTGGGATTAGAACTGGAGCCCATATGGGATCCCGGTGCGTTCAAGGAGAGGACTTTAGCCGCTAGGCCACGCTGCCGGGCCCAACTTTCTTTCATATTGTATAATTAAATCTGTGTATGCAATAGAAGCAAAATGGTAAGTTAGAACTTATTGATACATTCAATTAATGCACAAAATAATTGAATTCCTCCCAGTAAATGAAAAGGCTCCATTATGAATTTCTCATTCACTTCACTTTATTATAAACCATTGGTTAACTTTGTTCTTAGTTCTTTGGGTAAAGCTAATTAATATTTATTGAGCACCTACTATATTCTGTTAGGTGGGGGATTAGCTACGATAGTCACAAATTTTTTATTTCCTTGGCTTTTGGGAAGATTAATTTCACATTTCCTTGAATACACACACAATCATTCACAGAAATTCTGATTAGTGCATTAATACACCTTCCACAGGGCAGGACTCTTCTGTTGAACCCAGCATCTCTGTTCTAACTTTTCAGTAAGTGTTGACTTGAATGTATAATCTTGGTTTTGAATGTTTATATATGCTCGTTTCTGTTTGTATAAAATATAAAGAAATCTTGTTATTTAGAGTATATGCAAGCGTTTTGAAATTATTTCTGTTGTTTATATATGTCCATCAAATATTTGTGTGTCTTGATAACAAAACAAGAACTAAACCAATATTTGAATTATCTGAAGGATCAGATGACAGGTTAACTCACTATAGATACTCTTGGTTTCAGAAAGCTTCAACTGCACAGGTAGAAACTGCCACATTGGCTCTGCCTGGCTAAGGAGTGAAAAAATCCACTTAGAATCCCCCAAGTGCAAAGTGGGTCACACTTGCTGATAAAGCATGGCAGGTTTAGGTCACATTGCATCATATCCAGGGAAGAAAATGAGGCATTCAGTCAGTCAACCCAAATGGATTGATTGAAAATCCATTGTAGGCCAACCTGTGGAATACGATCAGGGCAACACACAAGACAAGTGAGACATGTTTCCTTCTTCTTAGGTAAGATCGGCACATTTAAAATATAAATCGAAGAGTACAAAGTTGAATCCAATCCAATTTAATACAAATTTCCTTCATTTGTTTAAACATCATTAGGGATGTTCAGGGCTAAGATAGGCCTATCCTGTTTGTCTTGAAACCCTGGACCTGTGAAATGCATCGTAGCTAGCAGGTGAATAGTAAATTATGAATGAGAGAATGAATGGATGAATTTTACTATTTGGGAAAAAATTCAAAGGAGTAAATTGGTAGAAAAGAATTATATAATAATTATGTGAGGACTGTAATCTTATCACCATGCTATGGAAATACTACTCATTGAAAATGAGGAATTTGGGTTCAGAGGCAATGGCAATAATTGGCAGGGGGCGGGGTGCTGGTAGAAAGTGAGGCCACAAAACATGAGGATGTAAGAGTAAGTTCTGACTACAGTGAGAGCTTCATAAACACTGGGAACCATAGGGATTAAATAAAAGAAGAACAAGCAGAACAATCTAGTTGACCTATTTGATACTGAGAATAAACTAAAAAATTAGGCAGATGCGAATGAAAATAAAAGTAGTAGTTGAAGAAGTTCCAAGAAGACAATCACCCTTCCTTTGTTCCCCCGCCTCCCCACCCCAATACCTCTCCCTCCATTCACTCTGTTCAACAGTGTTTGCACAGACATAATTTGCATTCACTCTATAGTCACAGGCTTAATGTGCCACTGATCAAATATTCAACAAGTAAAGAGTAAGAAGACCAAAGACCACATTTCCACTGGAGTTTAAACATGGGATAAATGCTAAAATCATGTCCTAAAGTGACCATTTCATTCCTACACTTTTTTGTGTGTGTTCTGTGTTAATTGTCACATATCAAAGAAAACGTATAGTATTTGCTGTTGAGACTTGCTTATTTCGCTAAGCGTGACAGTTTCTAGTTGCACTCATTTTGTGATAAATGACAGGACTTTATTCTTATTATGGCCAAATAATATTCCATACTGTATATTTATCACATTTGTTTTATCCAGTCATCTATTGAGATGGATACCTGTGTGATTCCAAATCTTGGCTATGGTGAACTGAGATGCGATACACATGAGTATACAGAAAGCTCTCTTGTAAGCGGCTTTCGTTTTGGTAGGATAAATTCCCATGCATGGGATGACTGAGTCATATGGTAGTTCTTTCAGATCTCCGAGGAATCTCCATATCATCTTCCATAATGCTTGTACTAGTTTATGTTCCCACCAAGAATGACTTGGGGTGCTTTTCCCCTAAATCTCCGCTCGCATTCTTGTTTCTGAATTTTCAGATGATAGCCAGTCTAACTGGTGTGAGCTCTTTCGGTCTTGCCCACTTGAACATATGTGGAGTACTGGTGTCAGGAAGATGAAGGGATAAGTCCAAATTTATGTTCGAGTAGAAAAGCGGTTCTTTTCAAAGTCTTTGTGGAAGGGGGGAGAAGGTGGAGAGGGAGATGCGGTCTTGCTTTCTGTTAAAGAACGGAGGTTTTCAGTGAGGGGAGAGTCCACTGTGAGGTGGAGGAGGCTGATATGGTGAGGACTGGGATAGGACAAGAGCTAGAGAAAAAGATGAGAGAAGAATCTCATTGTTAAGAAGAGTAAACAACCATACACAGGCAAGAAGATCTCTGTTTACATCTAACATCACAGCAGTTATTTAATGAGAAACCACTTGTATTCATCAACACAACGATTTAGATGCCATGTTCTCATGATGACAAATGTTGGGATATTTTGTAATAGTTCAATAAATTACAAGTCTTTTAAAATTTTTCTTTAAGAGTTTGAGATTCTGTTGTAACATCTTCAGCATTGGACTTCTAAGGTTTTAAGCATTTGCATCCTAAGGTTTTCAGGATAGAATATTAAGTACCCATCAGTTTAGCTGGGATTCCATAAGGAAATGATAAATTACACAAAGAAACGCTATTTTCCAACAAGATTTTTGTTGCAGACTGACTATCAGGAAAATCAAGATCTTTCATGAAACAAAAGGAGACTGCAAATCATTTTGTTCAGTTTGGAAATGACTCAGTGAAATTCCAAATTACTCCTGGTGTAGCTGGGACTCTATAAAGCCAGAGATAGGAATGAAATAAGAAAGCAGTCAACCCTCTTTGTTTGCTTCTGACCTTGATAAATGGTCCATTCAAGGAAAAATTAATACTATTTTAAACTAGCGAAGTCAATTCAGGCAATCATCATCGTTGGAGTTAATAGTAACATATCATGGCTGATCTTAGAATGGTGTTGTGTTAAATATTATAGATCAAATTTCACTGTTTTCCTGATGGACCGTTTTGAGGATCTGATGAAAGTTACGTGCAGGTCCTCGGGAGAACATACAACTGCAAATAAACAAATCATGCTGCATAAATGATCTGCGAGTTATCCTCCCCTGCCAACAGAACCCATTTCCCTCCCGAGAGTAGCAACTCAAACAAAGGTTTTATTTGCAATAGCTAGATGAATAAACATAACTCATAACATAGCAATCTAATGTTATTTGGTCTTTGGTTAAATTTGACATTAAGATAATAATGGTTTGCCTAGTTCCACATGTTCCTTAAAGACATTTGTGTTTTTCATGAAAGCCACTTGCAACCTTGAAATGTGAGAGAAATCTCTATCCAACAAAGCTACGTATATATCAAAACCTAACTCAATCCATGTAGGGTTCAATGGGTAGCAAGCCTGGTGTCCAATGCTTGAGCTGGCTGCCAGTCCCAAAGTGATGGAAACTGTTAGGCTAAGCAGAAGCAACTCCTGAAGAGGCTGAGTGTATCAGAGGACAAACCAGGAACACCTGGTGACCTTGGAATTCCAAGCAGCAGACTGAGTGCCAGTGCTGTCTCTCCTTCCTGGCTCCCTCTGGCCACAAACAACAGAACAGAGCTTCACTAGCCTGAATGTTGTCTGTGCCGAGGTCAAACAGACACTTTGATCCAGAAACTTTTCAGCTGCCAAGTCTGAGCAGAAGATCAACACCCGCCATGACGACACGTTACAAGCATGCGGAAACATGTCTCGTTCCCCACACCTAAAGTGCTGCATGCCCTGGACGGCCATTTCCCTCATAGGTCAGCCTGCCAAGTGGAAGTGGTCCTGGGCTGTCTTCCACCAGGGAGCAGTCTGTCAGACTCTATTTTCTCCCACCACCTATCTCTTTGCTGTCTCCTCCCCACGTCCCCTGGGTACAACTTCCCTGGCCTGATCTGTACTGGTCCAGTGAACCTTGCTTTAAGTTAAACTTTGTTCTGTGTGGATTTCTGGTTCTGAACATGAACTCAAACCTTACAGAAATCCCTATAGGCGTTGCATTTTTGGAAAAAACAGCACTATGTCAGATGCTGTGAGAAGGACCAGCTCATAGTCATTCAATTTCATGTTAGATTATGCTGTGCCATTTTCAGAGATGTCATATATTTCTAAAGCTGAGTTTTGTCATCCTCTCTGATTAAAAAAAATAATAATAAGTGGGCCCGGCGGCATGGCCTAGTGGCTAAAGTCCTCGCCTTGAACGCCCTGGGATCCCATATGGGTGCCGGTTCTAATCCCAGCAGCTCTACGTCCCATCCAGCTTGATGCTTGTGGCCTGGGAAAGCAGTCGAGGACGGCCCAAAGCATTGGAACCCTGCACCCGTGTGGGAGACCTGGAAGAGGTTCCAGGTTCCCGGCTTCGGATCAGCGCACACGGGCCATTGGGGCTCACTTGGGGAGTGAATCATCGGACGGAAGATCTTCCTCTCTGTCTCTCCTCCTCTGTGTATATCTGACTTTGTAATAAAATAAATAAATCTTTAAAATAATAATAAGTGTTACCTGGAAAATCAACATCGAGCAAGAAAGGACAGTGGAGGTTTCCGATCTGTTTCCAAGGTTTATGGAGCTGTACAGTGCCCAGTCAGCACATACATCCCTGGTAGATGATGACCACCGCCTGCCCGCCTGCTGGTGGAATAATATTGGCAAGTTGTTCAGATTTGTAATGGAAGCTTTATTGGAAAATCCACTCCTGGGCCCCCTTCGCACAGAGGGGAAGGAAGAGGGAGGCGCAAAGGGCAGCTGAGATACGTGTGGAGTTTTATACTCCTCTAGACACGTGGGTAGCCAAAGGGGCTGTCTGTGCCCCAACTATGTAAGGAATGTCCATTCAGGTGTGCCATTGGTCAACTGGAATCCCGCCAGGTCAGTGATGTAACTGGCTCCTGTGGCCCCTCCTGTTCCAGGCTGAAGCCTGGGCGTCATGCCGGGTCCGGAGCAGACCAGCCCCTCGTCTCCAGTGCCCTGGGCAGCCATCAATCCCTTCCCTCAGTAATGGTGCTTGGGTCTGAATGAAAGAAATGCATTGTTTTCTCTTAAATGTGTATGTTTATTGTTTTTCCAAAAGACTGCTGAATTGTTAAGACCTCTTCATTGTCTGGGAGAAATTTTTAATAAATGAAACGATCAGATATTTCTCACAGCCTGTGGACACCTTGGAAGAGCAGCTGCCGGGTTCCCAGAACCAAGGAGCGTGACTATTCAGGAACAACTGTCCGAGAGGAGAAGTCACTTGAATTCCCCGGCTCAGGAAGCTTGGCACATGGCTGCTAGAACTCAGAAACACATGTGGGATGTGAATTGTAGCCAAAAATAAACTAGGATATGTGCCATTACAGCAAGAGAGGGAATTCAAAGAGGTAGTGAATCCCAGTAGCTGAAGGAAGAGTTTGATATCAACGATTTTAATTTTTTTTTTATTGGAAAGGCAGATATACAGAGAGGAAGAGAGACAGAGATGAAGGTCTTCAGTCTGTTGATTCACTCTCCAAGTGGCCACAACGGCTGAAACTGTGCCAGTCCAAAGCCAGGGGCCAGGAGCCTCTTCCCGGACTCCTACAAGGGTGCAGGGTCCCAGGGCTTTGGGCTGTCCTTGACTGCTCTCCCAGGCCACAAGTTAGGGAGCCGGATGGGAAGCAAGGATGCCCAGATTAGGACCGGTGCCCAAATGGGATTCTAGCACGTGCAAGGTGAGGACTTTAGCCACTAGGCTACTGCGCTGGGCCCAGTGATTCTAATCTTAAAAGACAGAGTAAGGGCCCTGCATTGTGACACAGAGGTTTTAAATTACCACCTGTGGTTCTGGCATCTCTCATGGAAGCACTGATTTGAATTCTGGGTGCTCCGTTTTCGATCCAGCTCCCTGATATTGCAGCTGGGCAAGCAGCAGAGGGTGGCTCAAGTGGACATTTGCCACCCATATGAGAGATCCAGATGGTGTTGCGGAGTGTGAGGGAGATCACACTGGACCCAAGTGTAGGATGTCAGGAGGAGTCTTTGTTTCCCAAGCTTAGTGATGGCAACTCCCACTACACTCCAGGAGGCACTTCACTGAGCCTTGAAAGTCGGGTTTTCAACCTCTCATCCTCCAAGCATATTGAGAGCAATGCAATACAAAGTTTTTGGCATGAAGGGAGTTACCAAAGTTTTTCTATTGTTAACCCAATTTAGTACAGTAGGAGGGAGGAGGGGCGAGGTGCTCTGAGCCCGGAGTAAATGAAGCTCTTGTCAGCTGTTCTCAGTGGTGAAGACAGGAGGGGCGGGGAATGGGCAAGGAGCCTCCAAAGCTGGTTTTGCGCCTTCAGTTAACTTGAATGGCACAAGAGGAGATAGGAAGGGTAGGATGTGGAAATCGACCTGTCAATAACCTGTCAAGCGGGCACAAGGCATCCCTGGCTGCACCCCATTACAATGGTGTTCTAGTCTCCAGGCCTCAGCCCGGCCTGGCCCTGACCAGTAAACTAGCGGGTGGAGCTCATTGTGTCTCTCCCTCACTCTCTGTAACTTTACCTTTCCAATCAATAAGCAGATAATAATGCTAAAAAAATGAAGTTTTCAGTAACTGGGAAATAGAATAAGCCACTCTGGTTTAGCAAGAGCTGCACCTTTATTTATTTTTTAATTTTTGAAATTATTTTCCATAATACGGTTTTCTAAGTTTAGGAATTTCCTTCTTTCCTTCCCTTTTCTCCCTCGCCATTTTTCCTTCCCATCATTTCCTCCATATTATTATAGTAGTATAATCCTTTAGTAACAGTTATAGGTTTAATATTCTTCTGTTTTAAGTGGTGTATCATGGCATTGTAGGTATAGGCAAAGGTAGAAAAACTAGGATCGTACTGTAAAGGCCTATTTCACTGGGAGTCTTTTATTTGGGAATAAAGATACGTGCTACAATATATTTTCACTTCTTGCTATAAGAGCCACAACTTTGCACCATGAACAATGGAAGGCATTGGAAGCTTCTGGATAAGGAGGCACAGGGTTAGAAATGTGCCCTAACAAGCTAATTATGACAGTGACCTCAAGCAAGGAAGAGGCTGGCATTAGAGTTGACTGCAGCTTGCAGGTCAGTGAGACTTTTTTTTTTTTATATATCAACTGTGCTTGATTCACCTATATATTTGCCGTACCTACCACGAGCCTGGTCTTTTGAGGCATTAACTAACTTTTGAATGTGAGGTACCTGCAGGGCCAGAGGAAGAGGTCATGGTAACCATGGAGAAACACCCTATGTTGAAGGAGAGCGGTCAAAGCTGTGATGTCAATTTGGGAGTCATCTACCTGGAAATGAAGGAACTGACAATATAAAATTCCACAGAGAACTAACATAGACTAAAAGAAGCTCAGCAAGAGATCCCTGGGGACTGTGCTCCCCTGGGAGCAGGGCTCTGCTGCAAAGAGCAGTCAGGGAAAGACAGAGGGCTGGGAACCAAAAGGGTGTCACCCTGGGAAACAGAGCAAAGCACTGAGTTCCAGGCCGGAAGGAGGAAGGCAGATCCTATGGGGACACTTCTGGTTGTGGTCACTGCAGACCCTAGGTGACTTTGGAATCTCGTCATGTGGAAGTTTTTAGGGGTGGCTGCCAGACTGCTCTGCAGCTGACCGCAGACCCTTCTAGAGAAATGTGGTGATGGCATGCACTTGGAATGAGGCTAATAGAAAGAAATGATGACTTCAGGATGGTTGCAGTGTAGGACAGAGTGCAGTCTGTCACACACATAGGTCCAAAGACAGACCAGATTCCTGAGAGAAGGGAGTGAGATGAAAACACAATCAGTTCTCTTTCCTTCTTCTCTTTCTACCCAGAGCCTGAGTGGAATGAGGAGGGTGGCCAAGCAGAACTGCAGGAGCAAGTGAGGAGGGTTGTGGGGCAGGCCAATTCTACATTCAATCATGAGTCACAGCAAAATGTGGCTACTGGTACCGGAAGTCATCCCAGGCTGGCTTATGCATCAGGAAGAGAAAAAAAAAATTTGGATTAAAGGGATGATTTTGCTAAGGACGCTAATGCTGGGAGGCTCAAGCAATCATTTTGGGGCTCTCCAAGTCAGGAGTAAAGACATACTGATTCTCACTGGCTTTCAACACAGATGTCGCATTTGTATCTTCTCAGCATTAATGCAACTGACATTTAGCATCTCTTTAATTACATGATGTTTATGGCAGCTGTATAGAGCTCATTTCAGATTCCAAAGCCCCAGGATACTAAACCATTGTTTATGCAGCCATTGTCATCAGCCCACAATATTTCCCTTGTTCCCTTTGCACCCAGTTCTTTCACCCATCTCCTAAGTCCTGGCAACTACACTCTAGCTTTGCCTTTTCTCTAATTTCATTTAAATGGGATCAGACTTGATGCAGTCTTTTGGGTCTGGCTTTTAGCTGACTTAATGCTTTCAAGAGTGATCCCTATTCCCGAGTGTCACTGTAGTTCTTGGCTTTGTGTTGTCAGATGGCTGTACCCTGATTTGTTATCCATTCACTCACAGAAGTACACTTAAATTCAAGTTTTAGGCAAATGTGAATAGACCTGCTATAAACACTCATGAGCAGGTTGTTCTGTCAACTTGCTTTTATTTCGCTAGAGGAATTTTCAAGAGTAAGTTCCAAGCAAAGTTTGTTGTTTTAAGTTTATAAGAAACTGCCAAACTGCTTTCCATTTCGCATTCTCATCTGCAGTGCATCTGTGTTCTAGTTGCTAAGTATATTCCTAATCAATAGCACCTTACAACAATCTTGAGAGCAGGTAGAAGGAGGAGCCAAGAGAAGGAGATGTAACAGAAAGTTGTTACTCTAGATACAGAGCAAGCTATTTTAAGTGAGAGAACTTTAGGGTTTACATACCCCAGGATGAGAAGTAAAAGATGGTGATAAAGAAGCAATTAGCACTTAAAAATAGCAGTGAATATTTGCTGAAACAAAAAAAAAAATTACAGGTTGTGAAAATGGCCTGTGGCAGAGAGAGCTGGAAGAGAAATAAACAAGCCCTGTTCAATAAACAAGTCAACTGTTAGAAAAAAAATACTTATGATAAGAAAAGCGTTCAGTACAGATTTTCCCCTTGTTTTTGTCTGAGTTTAACTGGGAAGTAGCCTTGTTATCAAGAAGTGATTTATGTGCTCAGTATTAATGGACTATTAATATACAAACATGGTATATGTCTGTAAGAGGGTGCACCGTGTAGTACAGTTGATACTCAACCTTCACACATGCAGGAGGTAGCTGATTCTTGTCCAGGATGCACCATGATGTCAGAGCTGCTGCATCAACACTGAGGTGGCAGGCAAGGATAAGAGCTGTGGGCTGTGGTGTGAGGTTTGGCCATACAGGTTCAGACTCTATATCAAGCACTCACAGCTGGGTGAACCAGGGCATGTTTCTTCTGAACCCCTCCATCTTGGTTTCCTCAACTGTAGAATGAGGAGGACATGAGCACACAGGTGCACCTAGGAGTGTCACGAAGATCTCACGGATTTCTATGTGCCCAGCACCCCATGCTGCGTCAGGCATGTAGTAGGTATGACATGGTCATCCTCTTTGTCTTCCAGAGGTTGCAATGTCCAAAGCAGTCACATGCCTTGTATCTGTGAGGCCCAATGAATAGCTCTGGCTTGGTGTTTTGCTTCCCTGGCCTTGTGCCACGCTTAGGGTAGTGGCCGCCAGTTCTGCCAGTGATGCTCATTGAGGGCATCCATTCAGAGCCACTAGACTGGAACTGTCATGGAAAAAGAGCCACTGAAAGAATGTCAAAGACAGACAGATTAACCATGTGATAAGCTTCACCTGGTGGAAATGAGCTAAGTTCAGCCCGCAGGGCGACAGCAGCCGTTTCTGCATGCAGGGGTGGTGCTGGGAAGGCTTTCAGATGCTGCAATTGAAAGAATTTCTAGTCTAACCCGAGGGTCCTGGGAGCTGCAGCAATGTGCCCTTCTCTCCCCGAGAATCAGGCAGTCACTCAGCCACAGCGGCCAGTGAATAGACTCCCCGGTGCTGGATGCATCCTGCCCCCTTTCATCTGCCTCCAGCACCCCTGTAGACATCCTAATTGGTCCTCTGGATGCAGCCCTCTTTGGCCCATCAGCTGAGCTCTGTGTACACAGCCCACTTTCATCTCTCAAGCTTGCTTGGCATGTTGCTCCACTATGCTCGTTTTCTGATGTTAAAAAAGCAGCTTTTAGAGCTTGGATGAGCTTCATACCGTGCCTGCCTTCCTGTTAGTAACTGTTAGAAAAACAGCTGTTAATCTCAATTAGGTTTTGATTGCTAATTAGCAGCTACCTGTCAGGATCAAGCAGTCCTCTGCTGGTCCCTTCAGCTATTTCTCATGCAACTGGTACACTTGGTTTCCATGAGAACCATTTAGCTACATGCCTCCCCAACCAAACCAGCTACCTCTTCTGTGGCTTTGATAATCTCTTTCCAGCACACTCCAGGTTCCTTTGTCCACTTCCCTGCTTTCTGGTTTTCTTCTTTTTATTGTCCAGCTTAACTCATTCATTTGTTGCTTCATTTTATGGTCCAGCCAGAATGTCCAATGAAAGCCATTTCTTTTTATTGTCATTACAAATGTAACATAAACAGAAAAACTAGATGATGACTAACTCCCTCTATTGTACTTAGAGGTTCAGAAGGTTTAGAACCCATGTTTTGGGCTGGATGTTTGGCCTAGTGGTTAAGCTGCCACTCAGGATGCCCACGTTTCAATCCAAGCTCCACTACCAATTCCAGCTTATTGTCAGTGCGTACCCTGGGAAGCAGCCGGTGATGGCTCAAGTACTTAGGTGCGTGCTACTGCCCTGGATGGAGTTCCCAGCTCCTGATTCAGCCTAGTACAGCTGTGGATGCTGTGAGCCTTTGGGGAGTGAACTGATGGATCAAGGCGCATTCTCTCTGCCTTTCCAAAAAACAAAACCTATGCAATAAAGCTTATCTTTATAGAATGTGTGTTCTGCCTGGATCTTGTCTACCTAGATCAGGAGCTGACAAACTATGGCACAAGGGCCAAATGTGTCTTGTCCACCTGTTTATGGAAGTAAACCTTTATAGGAGCATACCCTGTGATATGTTGGTGGTCTGTGTGACTGCAATCACATTTCAACAAGCGTATCAGAGATTGCATAATCAGCAAAGCCCAAACTGTTCACTGCTTCATCCCCAACTCCTGACCTGAATGAGGAAATTTCAAAATGTTCATGGAAAAATGGAATTACAAGGTAAATTAATTCAGGAGCAGAAGAAAAAAATATTGAACTACATACCTAATTTGAACATGATATACTTTTCCATGAACTTTTGGAAGATGCCCCTTATGCATGGATTTCAAAATTATTTGTACCTAAAGAAACTTTTAGCTTTATTTTCCATGAGTTTTTATAAGTTCCCTTGCATTGCCTGTGGCCACTTTCTTTTTTTATTATTTGTTATTTATTATTTTTAATTCATTAATTACATTGTATTATGTGACAGTTTCATAGGTACTTGGGTTCTCCCCACCCCTCCCCAAACCCTCCCACCATGATGGATTCCTCCACCTTGTTGCATAACCACAGTTCAAGTTCAGTTGAGATTCCCCCATTGCAAGCATATACCAAACATAGAGTCCAGCATCTTATTGTCCAGTCAAGTTCAATGGCTTCTTAGGTATACCCTCTCTGGTCTGAAGACAGAGCCAGCAGAGTATCATCCCGATCAATTAAAAGCTCCAACATACCATCAGGAAAAATTTACATCATTATGGAATTAATTGACATAGTAATGAGTAACCAATATGTTAAAAGTAAATGCGAGTTCTTAACCACCTTCTGTGACCACCTCATTGACATTTCAATTTTAGTTGATACACAACATACAACATACCTAACATAACATCATATCACCTTAAATTAAGGCAAACATGTGGTATTTAACCTTTTGGGATTGGCTCATTGCCCTTAGCATTATGGTTTCCAGTTTGGCCCATTTGGCCACAAAGAACTGCATTTTGTTTTTTTTAATAGCTGAGTAGTATTCCATGGAGTAGATGAACCATAGCTTTCTTATCCAGTCCTCTGCTGATGGGCATTTTGGCTGCTTCCATGTTTTTGCAATTACTGATTGTGTGGCCACTTTCTTAAGACTGCTTTTGTGCTCCAGTGGCAGAAGTGGGTAGTTGTAACAGAGAACAGAACCGCAAAGCTGAAAGTGTTTACTCTCTGACTCTTCATATAACGCAATGGCTGCTCTAGGTTGGACAAAAAGGTTTCATAGCCAAAAAGCATGTTTGTTTACCCATTGGTGAATAAGAGCTCAGAAAAACATGTGAATGGAATATAGTGGCTAAGATGTAAAGATGGCTAAGTGACTATTCTATTCCTTTTTTTAAAATAAAGATTTTTATTTATTTGTTTATTTGAAAGGGGCAGAGTGGCAGAGAGAACAAGAGATATCTTTCATAGATTGGTTGGCTCCCCAATGACCACAATGGCTGGATCTAGTCCAGACACAAACAGGAGCCCCAGAACTCCATCTGGGTCTTCCACTTTGGTTTCAGGGGCTCAATACTTAGACCAGCTCTTACTACTACCTAAGGCACAATAGCAGGAAGCTGTATCAAAAAGTGAAGCTGGTGCTCGGACATGGGATGTTGGTGCTGCAGGCGGTAGCTTAATTAACTGCACCACAACACCAGCCCCAAACGACTATTTTACTTTCAGATAAACTTTGTTCCCACCAGTGGCACTTGCCTGAAGACAGTGATTTGCCTTTGGCAGATCCCCATCTCGTCAGCCCCAAGGCAACTGTGGGATTCTCTGCTTGTCTTCAATACAACATTAGGGAGCCATATTGTGTGTCAATCATTCTGGGAATAACAATCTCTTCATTTTGCTTCCCCCTCTGCCTCTGCCTTGGGAGGGTAGGAAATCCTCAGCGTCTGCAGTCTGTTCCTCCAACCTCCACGTTCATCTCTTAGGAGTCTTCCTAACAAAGAAAGGATGAGGTGGGAGGGAGAGAAAGAGAGAATCTTCCATCATCAGTTCAATTGGTCACAACAGTCAGAACCGGACCAGGCCAAAGCCAGGAACAACGGGGTCTTCCACACGTGATGGCAAAAGCTCAGCTACCCGAGCCATCACCTGCAGCATCAGGAAACTGGATTCCTGGGACTCAAACCAAGTCACACCAAATGGAAATGGTGTTTCAAGCACTATTCCAAGTGCCCCACCCTTTGTTTCGAAAGTGATTCAAGCTAAGCACTCCTCAGTGTCCTGAACAATGGAGAGGAGGTTCATTTGATCAGATGCTTGGAATAGAGACTTCTACTTGATTATTCTGCTGATAGTTCTGGAAGTCCCTTGGTATCTGTATTTGACTCAACACGAAGTTTTTCTTAGACAGGAGTTCTCAGATTTACAATCACCTTGAAGCCTTGTTAGACTCTGGCTCACTGGATCACAGTCCCAGTGAGTGTGCTGTGAAAAGCTACATTTCTGACATTTCCCAGGTTATGCTAATGTTGTGGGTCCAGGAATCATCCTGTGAGAACACCTGTTTGTTAGATTTATGAGAAAAAAAGGAGTACCTTTTTTCTATTTTGCTGTGAGCTGTAGTTTTCTGCTGCTTTCCATTTTCCTGGACTTAATTGATTTCTGATATACTGATGATTCTGACTTTATTCACTTGTTAGTTCATACATGCCATTCTTTCAAACTCCCCACTTCCATATGTATTAAGAACAAAAGGGGAGATAAACATGTATACTTCATCTTTTGTTGTGATTTAATCTTCCATCATTAATGCTTCAAGGAGATCCTTCCAATCTGTATTTAACTCTAATATTTATTGGTTAAAAGGCTACTCATTGTAATTTATTTATAGTGGTATTTTGACTCTTTTTCCAAATAGTCAACCATTTGTCCCTGCATCATTTGTTCAATAATCATTTATTTTCTCAATGATTTGTAATCTATGTTTAATACATACTAAGATCGCATCAATAATGGGGTCGATTTCTGGGCTATCAAATCTAGTACATTGATCCACGTGTCAATTCTTCTGTCAGGGTGCACTGTTTTAATTATTGAGGTTATATTATTTGTTAGGGCAACTTCTCTTTCATTCATCTTCCCTTCCAATATCTTCTTGGCTTTCTTGACTCTTTGTCTGTAAGATCGCTTTGTCTCACTTCCCTGTGCCCATGTTTCTTAGATTTTTTAATGAAGAATCTGTAAATCTGTTAAGCATTTTGTGAAAGGTTGGTGTCATATTTCCAAATGCAAAGTGTCATATGAATTTATTCAAGGCCTCTTTTAGGTGTCTCAGGCTTTGATTGTGTTCTGCAAATACGTCGCATACTTCCCTAGGTATTCTATCTTTTTATTGTTGTTGAAAGTATGAAATGGGAATGTATTTCTTACTGTAGTTTCTTCTTATTTTCAGAAGAGATTTGGGGGTCGAATAGAGGGGAAAGTTGCCAAAAAGACTTCTTTTTGTAATAAAACAATTCAATGTGAATTGACAGTTTTGGTTCATTACAGAGGGTGTTTACTTTGGATTTCAGTATGTTTGAATTAATGGTAGAGCTTGATGGTTCTTGACTTAAAACCCATAATAATATGCTTGTATTATGCTGGATTTTTACAATAAAACAAAAAGAATGTTAAAAATCTAATAATAACAGAAAAGTAATTCACTGTTAGGTTGCCCTTCAGTAGCTGGGGACAATGGTATACAGCAAGCATACAATTAAGCAGTCGCCCTTCTTTTCATTTTATACAAGGCCAGTTGATTCAGTGCCTGGGTATTACCAGGCTGTGTCAGCCTCTGAACAATCTTCTTGAATTCATAGTTGAAGTTCCCTAGTGATCTTTCCAATTTTAGATGGTGTTTTGCTATTGCCTTTAGTTCACAAAACAGACTGAACTCTTCAAGCAATGAAATCCTATGGGGATACTAAAATTCAATCAGGCATGCTCTGAATATATGTTGACGCACAAATAATAATCTTGCTCCATAATTCTGGGGGATGTATAAAATCAAAGGGAAACCATATTGGCCGCAAAGCTGGCTTGGAGAGTTAAACAATTATAAATGCCACCCCTACTCCTACCCTACCACCAAAAAAGGGAAAAAATGAAGCAAAAGAGAAACAATACCCCAAAGACTTGAGTATTCATCAAGTCAAATGGATTGCATCAGATCTAAGCCACTACCAATTATGACACATGCCATTCTTTTGTGTACCCAAATGAAGGGAAAGAATTCTACCAGATTAACTATGCCATGCTGTAGATTGTAAGACTCATGTAAGTTTTAGAGACTTTTAGATTATGGGGGAAATGTGCTACTTAGAATCACTGGTAGAGGGCCCAGCGCCCTGGCCTAGCAGCTAAAGTCCTCGCCTTGAACGCACTGGGATCCCATATGGGCACTGGTTCTAATCCCGGCGCCTCCACTTCCCATCCGGCTCCCTGCCTGTGGCCTAGGAAAGCAGTCAGAGGATGGCCTAAGGCCGTGGGACCCTGCACCCGTATGGGAGATCTAGAAGAAGTTCCTGGATCCTGGCTTCGGATCGGTGTAGCACCGGCCGTTGCGGTCACTTGGGGAGTGAATCATCAGACAGAAGATCTTCCTCTCTGTCTCTCCTCCTGTCTGTATATCTGACTTTGTAATGAAAATAAAATAAATCTTTTAAAAAAAAAGAATCAGTGGTAGATGTTAGCATGTTCTGGACTGCAATAATCAGAAAATGATTCAAAGGTATATTGGTTTACATACTACCTGCCTGCTGAGAAGACAATCTAACTTCTACAAGGTGAGTATTGCTACAAAGGAACCGGTCTTCTATCCAGGTATCAACTTCATTCCAGGGCTGATTTTCCTAGGTAAAAACACGGAAGCCAACAGCAAATGTGCTACTTTGACATTAAGTCAAAGGCAAATGATAATTTTCAAAAAGTGAAAAAGAGATTTCCAAGGTAGGTTTTTAGCAAAATCATTAAGATGCTGCTTGGGATGCATACATTGTGTCAGAGTGCCCTGCTCCTGGTTCTAGCTTCCTGACAACGCACACTCTGGGACGCAGTAGGTTGGGGTCCCATCCTCTTATGTGGGACACTCAGATAGAGTCCTAGTCTCCTGACTGCAGCTTGGCCCAGCCCCGGCTGCTGAGTGTCTGTTGTAGGCACTTAGGGAGACTAGGACTTGTCTATCTATTTGCTTTTCGAGCAAAGAAATTTGAAGCATAAATTCTTACTATTAATAGTGAAATTTTTCTGGACAACCGCAGCAAACGCCCCATAATATTCTTAGCAGCCCAACTCCAAACTGGGTCACATTCCTATCGTTGAACAAACTAAGGATTTATTATATGTACAAAGTAAATGGATGGAGGGAAAGATACCACAGTAACACTGTTAAAGAAAAATGGAAGGGATGGAAGGGGGAGAAGTGTGTTACCCTAGACACACTTCAACTCCTCAACAACCACATTTGGCAGAAGTATAGAATATTTCCACCATGCCTGAAAAATACTGTAGGATCACCCTAGTCCTACACAAGTTTGCAAACTATAGCTTGTGGATTGAGTTCTACCTGGGACCTGTTTTTTTTTAAAAGATTTATTTATTTTTATTGGAAAGGCAGATATATAGAGAGGAGGAGAGACAGACAGGAAGATCTTCTGTCCGATGGTTCACTCCCCAAGTGACCGCAATGGCTGGTGCTGCGCTGATCCAAAGCCAGAAGCCAGGAGCTCTTCTGGCTCTCCCACATGAGTGCAGGGTCCCACGGCTTTGGGCCACCCTCAATTGCTTTCCCAGGTCACAAACAGGGAGCTGGATGGGAAGCAGGTTGGCCGGGGTTAGAACCAGCGACCGTATGGTATCCCTGTGCGTGTGCAAGGCGAGGACTTGAATCACTACGCTATTGCGCTGGGCCCGGGACCTGTTTTATTATTTTTTTTATTATTTTTATAACCTGCCCACTGAAAGTGATTTTTACATTTGTAAATGTTCCCTTTTGAGGTTTAGCAATTATGAATAAAGCTGCTATCAATATCATGCACTCAGTCTTCAGCCTGGACATAAGTTTTCCACTCATTTGGATGAATATATTGGAGCAAGGTTGCTAGATTATGTAATACGTTCAGTTTTTATATACAAAAATATCAGATGTCTTCCAAAGTGACTGTGCCATTTTACATTCTGACCACCAACAAATAAATATTCCTGTGCTGTCAGTGGGCTTCAGCTGTTCTACCAAGTGTGTAGTGATGTCTTAGTGTTGTTTTAATACCAGTTTCCCTGAGGGCATATGATACGGGGCACTGTTTCATGTGTTTCTAGGGGTACTTCCAAACTTTCATAGAAAATAGAGTTGAAAGATAATGCTATCTGCCTTTTTTGAATTACGCTTGTATTGTCCCCTGTATCTGTTCTTCAGTGGGGTGTCTATTCAAATCATTTGCCTACTTTTTAGCTGGATTGCTCATTTTCTTACTGCTGGCTATGAAGAAATTTTAATTATTTCTGTAACAGCCTTTAATCAGTTCTATCTTTTGCAAATATTTTCTCTCTGTCTATGATGTATCTTTCTTTCTCGTCAGCCTCTTTCACAGAACAGAACAGAATTTTTGAAAATATTAGCAAAACTAATTTAAAAGAGAAATATACAGTCAGCAAACTAATGTTAACAAATACATCAATGTTTGTGTATTTCTCTATTTTAAAAAGCCTGGAAGATAGGGTTTGAGATGTTTTCATTTTAATTAAATGTTAATGAATAAAGATGTTCACCCTGATTGTACAATGCATACTCATAGTGAAACATCGCTTGGTACCCTGTAAGTATGTATACTTCTATGTCTGAAATATTTTTGAAAAACTTAAAAGAATGAACGAACATGGTGTAAGGCCATGACAAAAAAAAAAAAAAAAAAAACCAGAAATAAAATAATAAGACACCAAATCTTCTAGATTTTTCTCTGTTGTCTTTTAATGTTATAGTTCTGCACTTTAGATTTTCATTCCATTTTTGGGAAGGGTAGAAGATCTTTGCTTAGGTTCACTTTCTGTCTATTAATTTCAAGTTGTTCCAGACCTTAAGAGCAAGAGACTACTTGTGCTAACTTGTGTTGCCTTTGGCAATGCCAGACCCCCTCGTCAATGATCGGTACACTGTGATTGTGTTCCTGGGCTCTCAGTTCTCTTCTGCAGTGTCAGTCATAGTTTTAGCCAATATAATTGTTCCTCCATGTTTGTGGAGGATTAGTTCCAGCAACCCATACCTGAGGATATTCAATTTATTTAAAATGGCATAGTTTCTTTTTCTTCTTGTATACTTTGATTATAGATTATTTATAATTTTTTTAAAGATTTATCTATTTTTTTTTAAAAAATTGGGAAGTCAGAACCACAGACAGAAGGAGCTAGTGAGAGAAAAATCTTCAATCTGCTGACTCACTCCCCAAATCACTGCAATGGCCAGAGCTAAGCTGATCCCAAGCCAGGAGCCAGGAGCCAGGAGCCAGGAGCCAGGAGCCAGGAGCCAGGAGCCAGGAGCCTGGAGCCTCCTCCAGGTCTCCCAGGCAGGTGCAGGGTCCCAAGGCTTTATGCCATCCCTGACTGCTTTCCCAGCGACAGCCATGGAGCTGCATGTCTATGAATATTGAATATCTTAATTTATTTAGTGCTTTGATTTCTTGCATAACAGTTTTATAGTTTTTCTTATATATATATACATTGTACACAGGTTTTTAAGTTAGTTTTATATTTTGCGCTTTTAGGATGTTAATGTAAATGGATGTTGTGTTTTAAATTATTATTTCAAGTTCTACTTGTTTGTGGTTAGTCTTCAAGGAAAATTATTGACATTCTTATATTAATTGTCCTGTAAGAATTGCTGCTAAGAATAATAATAATTATTTCTAAGAATTTTGGGGGTCATTTTTTGGGGTATTTCTACACAGATAATTGCCACTTGCAAACAAATATTACTTTAGTTCTTGCTTTCCATCAGTATAGCTTTCCTTGTCTTAGTATGCAAGACAAATCTTTCAAGACAACATGGAGTAGTTGTGATGATGGGGCAATGTCCTTGCCTATTTCTAATCTTAGAAAGAAAGCTTCTAATTCCTCATGATTAAATATGATGTAATAGGTTTGTTATGGATAATCATCATCAAATTGAGAGCTACCCCTTCTATTCCTAGTTTATTGAGACCTTTTGGTAACCATGAGTGGGTTTGCTATCATATAAAATGCTTTGAATCCATGCATTGATGTGGACACATGATTTTTCCTCTGTAGCCAGTTAGTATGATGGATTACATGAATTAATTTTTAAATGATCAACAAACCTTCTGTGCCTGGGGCAAATCTTCCTTGGATGTGGTCTTGTACTTTTGGGCATATTGGATTTAATTCACTAATATTTTGTGTCTGTGCTCATGAGGGACATTGGTCTGTAGTTTTCCCCTATCCAAGTATTAACCAGGCCCAACCCTGCTTAGCTTCCGAGATGAGACGAGATCGGGTGCATTCAGGGTGGTATGGCCATAGACGGCCTGTAGTTTTCTGTTAGTATCTATCTGAATCTGGTTTTGGTATTAGTGAAATGCTGCCCTTGTAGAACAAGTTCGGAAGGGCTTCCTCTGCTGCTTTCTGAGATTGTAGAAAATTGATAGGACTCCTTCCTTAAATATTTGGTAGCATTCACCTGTGAATGCAAGTGGGCGTACTGCTGTTTTGAAATGTTATTAATTATTAATGAAATGTCTTTAGTGAATGTGACCTCAAGCTCATTCAGACTACCTAATTCTTCTTATGTGAACTTCGACGGATTGTGTTATTAAGTGTTCTGTGTAGGATGTAAATATGTTGGAATAGAGGTGCTCGTGGTGTTTTTATTCCTTTTAATGCACACGGGTTCTCTAGGGGAAATCTCTTCTTTAGTTTCTGATATTAATACTGTGTTTCTTTTTTTCTGAGGTAGCTTGGCTAAAGGATTACCAATTGTATTGATATTCTCAAAGAACTAATGATCTTACTGACTATATCTATTGGTTTTTCTATTTCCAACTTAGTTGATTTACATTCTAATTTTATTTTTTATTTTCATCTCTCTACTTTGGATTTAACTTGTGTTGCTTTTTCTAGTTTCCTAAGGTGGTTGATTATATTACCAAATTTACGTCTTTATGATTTTCTGACATATATATTTAATACTAAAATTTATTTTTCTCTAACCACTGTTTGTTCAGAATCCCACAAATTTTGGTTAGTTGTGCTTTAATATTCATTTAATTAGAATTTCTCTTGGGATTTATTCTTTGGCCCATGCATTACTTAGAGGTGTGTTGTTTAATTTCAAAATAGTTTGTAAATTCTGGTTGACTTTTTGCTATTAATCTCTAGTTTAATAATTCTGTGGTGATCTGAAGGCAGACATTTTATTATTTTTGTAATATTAAATGTGTGGGAATGTGCTTTGTGGCCCAAATATAGTCTATCTTGATGAATGCCTGTGTGAGCTTAAGAAAACTGTACGCTCTGTTTTTGTGAGATGAAGTAGTAGTAGGTAGGTGTCAGTTATACCCAGTTGTTGATAGTCCTGTTGAGTTAATTAGCTCTTTACTGAATTTCTGTCTGCTGGATGTTTGTTGCTGAGAGGAGTGTTAATTTCTCCAATCATTATTGTGGATTCAATTGTTTCTCCTTTAGTTCTAAAGTTTCTAAAATGTATGGTAGGTACACACACTTCAAGGATTGCTCTGTCTTCTGGAAGAATCGACACTTTTTTTGTTACGGAATGCAGCTCTTCATTCCTGAAAATTTTCCTCGATGTGTCTTTTGTGTCTAAAAATAACATAACCACTCTTCCTTTCTTTTGACTAGTGTTAGCTTGATATGTCTTTCTTTCTATTCATTTACTTTTAATCTGTATATTTTTTAACACTTGAAGTAGATGTTTGTGAAAAATCACATGACTGAGGACCTTGTTTGTTGATTTACTTGGACAAGTTCTGTCTTTTAATTACTTCGTTCACTTTGCTTTCCAAAGTGACTGTTTATATAGCTGAAATAACGGCCACCCTATTTGTTACTATTTTCTATTTACTGACGTTGCTGTTTGTTCTTAGACTTAGATGTTTTACATCATTTTGGTTGAACATTTTATGGGATTCTGCTTCCCATCTCTTTTTAGCTTAATAATTGTACTTCCCTTTTCACTCTGAGTGGTTGGCCTTGATTTTGCAATATACATTTATAACTTATCCAATTCCACTTTCACAAGGCAGAGTATTAACCACTATAAAATCAGGCTGAGCTGCCAGAGACCTTCCAAGCCCACTTTCAAATAAGACTTTGTCACTTCACAGTGAAACCTAAATAATTTTAATTCCTGCATCCCATGCCTTGAATCAATACTATCATTCATTTCATTCATTCATGCAAAACATCATAAGTATTTGTGCATATATATAAACAAATATATTGTTGCTGTCATTTGTACCGATTGTTATCAGTTATTACATCAGTTGAAAATATGAAAACTAAAGGCACGCCTCATGCAGCAATGGGTTAAGTGGTTGCTTCGACTTCCTGGTTCCCATATCAGACTCCCAGCTACTCGGCTTTCAATCAGCTTCCTGTTAATGCACACTGGAAGGCAGCAGATGATGGTTCAAATAATTGGGTTGTTTCTATGCCCATGGGAGACCCAAATGGACTTCCTGGATCCTAGGGCTGGGCCAGTCACATTGTTTGTAAGTGCTTGGGAAGTGAACAAGTGAGTGGAAGATCTCATTCTCTTTCCTACTCTGTCTTTCAAATAAATAATCATTTTCTAAAAAAAAATTAAACAATGAGGAGAAATGATTTTTATTATTTTACCTTAACTTGCTCCTGTTGGATGCTCTTCTTTTCTTAGCATAGATCTCAGTTTCTGACCTGTATAAATTTCCTTTATTCTAGAAGAACTTCCACGTCTACTGGCAATAAATTTCCTCATTGTTGGTGAGATGTGACTCCTGTAGGCAACAAATAGATGGGTTTTGCTTTTTTAATCCAGTCTACTGATCTATGACATGTGAATGATGAGTTGAAGTCATTTATATTCAGGGTTAATATAAATATGTGGTAATTTGGTCCTGTCGTTTTAGCAATGGGTTATTCATTGATTTAATCTTCTGTTGTTAATTTACTGGGATGTTCTTCTTATTTGCCTGTGGTTTTGGTGGGTGCTATTCCTTTTCTCTGTCAAGAGAACATCTTTAAGTGACATTTGTAGGGCAGGTTTGGAAGAGGCATGTTCTTTGAACTTTTCTTTACTGTGGAATTACTTTATTTCACTTTCAAAGACAAAGGAGAACTTTGCTGGGTATGTTATCCTGGGCCAACTATTTTTTGCTTTTAGAATCTAGAATATGTCATTACGTTCTCTTCTGGCCTGTTTCCTGTGAGAGATCAGCTGTGAATCTAATTGTCATTTCTTATATGCCAATTGATTTTTTCCACATTCACAATTAAGGATATTTTCCTTATGTTCAACTGTTTGATTATCATGTGTCCTGGTGATGATGACTTTTGGTCGACCCTGTTGGAAGTTATATACCCTTCCTGGATGCTGTTTCCCAATTCTTTTGCATATTAGGGAAATTTGCCTTTATTATTTCGTTAAATACATTTTAAACCCAGCTTCTCTTTCTGCACCTTCCCGGAATTCCCATAACTCTTACATTTGGGCTTTTAATAGTGCATCTTAATTCTTGAATTCCTTTTTTTTTTTAAGGTTGAACCAGTTTTTTGACTGTTTCCCCTTTGTGACAAGAAATACCTTCCAATTCTGAGATTTTTTTCTTCTTCCTCCTTAATCCTGTTATTGAGACTTTCCACTGAAGTTTTAATTTGCTCTATTTCATCCTTCATTTCCAATAATTTGGCTTGATTTTGTTTCAGTGTTTCTATTTCCTGTGTTATTTACTCCTTAACTTCCTTAAACTCCTGTATATGCTTCTCATTGTTGATAAGCTTTATAACGAGTTCTCTGAATTTTGTATCTCCCATTTTCTCGATTTCTTCCTCAGTTAACTCTGAGATTGGCAAAGGCTTTTGCTCCTTTGCTAGGGAGTCTTCTGTAATATTCATTGTGCCTCTGTCTCTTCTTTTCTCTTTGTCATTGTACTTCTGGTTATCAGATTCTTCTCCTTAGGGCAGGTTTCTAAGCTGTGTCACCCACAGGTTTACAATTTAATTTTACTTATTGTGGTTGGTACCCAGTTCTTTGTTTGTAGTCACCTGTGCCACTCTCTTCATGAGTTCTAGATATGGGTTCTTTTGTTAGACTTCCACCATGGTCTCTGTAGCCCCAGCTCCTGGCTTACTACTCTCCAGCTCCTGTGATAACATGCTGAGGCTGTACTGTTGTCTGTACAACCTTTCTTCCTGTTTGAGTAGTTCCCAGGATTCGGTAGACACTAGGTGTCTTAAATAGCTGGGTTGTTGGTGGTGCTGATCTTGCTGGAACCTACTGGTCACATAGACCTATTTTGAGTCATAATATGCTAAACTATTATTTTCAGTGTGGGACCACTCCAAGGTCAGTGCATCCCAGCTCATTGTTGTCCCTGCAGTCTCAAAGCCTTTGCCTTCCTCTACAAATGGCACCTTACATGCCACTACTAGAGTTTTTGACCTGCTGGCTATCAGATCTCAGGGCTACCCAGACCTATTTTGGGTGGAACCTGTAGGATACCACATCATTGCATTTTACTGAGCCAGATATGAGTTCACTTCCAGCTTAGTGTATGCACAGTCCTGTCCCATAGCCTTTGCCTTCCTGTACAACATGGTGTCCAGTTTGGCTGTGAAATCAACCCAGTTCCTGCATTGCCAGTTTGGGATCTGCTGCTCTGTGTCTGCTACTGGTCAAATCAAACAAATAAGCAGGACAGACAGTTCTCTGTCTGGGTTCACCTCCTGTGATCCCGGTAAACTTTCTTTCCCACCTGACTGCTGGTGGAGCTCTGGCAATTCAGATCACTATATTCTGAATGCTGCCGGAGTATCTGGTCACTGCAACACCACACCATTGTCTCTCCTGCTTTCCTTTGTCTGTCAGTCTCTAGGTGCTCCTCTGTTGTTGCTCTTCTGTTGTTGATTCTTCCTGGAATCTGCCCTCTCTGCTTCTCCCTGGCTAATGTTTCTCCCTCTGTTTAAATGTGTCCTTACCCTATTCCACCATCTTGATTCTCTCTTTCCATTACTTTTGAAGAAAAATTTCAAATGCTACAGTAAGAATTGTAACTTGGCTGATTTTTTTTTCTTTCTAAACCATTTCCAAAATATTTCAAATATTTCACTTAGCTCTAGTTTCTTGTATGTGTTTCTGAAAAATTGCATGTGATTTTTATGCCTTTTGCTCTGTAGGCAAATTTGTTTTCCCTCTGATTTCTTTCAGGAGTATTTTTTAGCCTTTTGATTTTCTGTAATTTGAAAAGGAGGTACCTACGTGTGGTTTTGGTGCATTTGTCCTGCTTTCTCTCTGAGCCTCCTGGAACTGTCATTTGGAGTCTCATGTATACATGGGGGAAATTCTGAGTTGCTATTTTTCAGATATTTTTTCTGTTCTTTTTATTCTTTCTTCCTCTGATATTCTCATTATACCGAGTAACATCTTGTAGAGGTGTCTTATAGTTCTGGGGTGCTGTTCTCCAACCCCCTTCCCCTCATCCCTGGCATAGGTTTTCTTTGCTTTTCTATTCTGAAAGGTTTTATTGAAATAGACTCATGCTCAGAAATACTTTCTTCAGGCATATTTATCCCATTAATATGAAGGTACTTCAAAAAGTTACTAGAAAAATAGAGCCAAAAATAGGTTTATTTTAGTGCAGAAATTTTTGGACTTCATGCATAGATTTTTTTTGATCATATATATTTCCATTAACTATTTGAAAATCCCATATAAACCTACCCAAGGCATTCTTCATTCCTGTTGTATGTTTTGTTTTGTTTTAATCTTTAGTGAGGTTTGTTTTTTGTTTTGTTGTGGTTTGATTTTTATTTTTAGGTTCTTTCTTAGAATCTTCATCTCTGCATCCATTGTCCATTTCCTGTTGCATGTGGTCTGCTTTGCCCAGTAAGTCCTGTGGCATGTCAAGCAGTTATTTTTAAGTTCCCAATTTAAGAATCCAAACATTGGGTCTGGCACTATAGCCTAGTGGCTACAGACTTCGTTTTCATGTGCCAGGAGGACAGCCCAAAGCCTTGGGACCCTGCACCCACATGGGAGACCTGGAAGAAGCTCCTGGTTCCTGGCTTTGATCAGCTCAGCTCCAGCCGTTGTGGCTGGATCTTCTTCTCTGTCTCTCCTCTTCTCTATATATCTGACTTTGCAATAAAATCTTTAAAAAAGAATCCAGACATCTCTGCCATATTTGGGTCTGATTATTCAAATTGTGGGGGTTTTTTTTTTTGTCTTTTAGTACACCTTGTCGTTTTTTTGTGATAGGTACAATGTATTGGGTGAAACATGTGTCTTTGAATAGGCTGCTTGTCATGTGGTGGTGAATGTGGGTGGAACCAAGTCTTCATTCACCTTATGATAGGTCTCAATCTGTAAGGAGCCTGGCCCCAGCAATGTGAACTCCTGTGTACTGCTGAGTCGGCCTGCTGATTGCCATTCAGGTGGGCCACAAGGATCTGTATTTGCCTTGACTTAAGTCTATTCCGCTTGGGTCACAACCCCAGCAGCTGGGGCACTGATGAGTTCCTCTAGAAGACCTGCCTTGTTAAGAACAGTACTCTCTGGCATATTTCAAGGTGGTTCTTTTAGTCTTCTTTTACTGGAAAGCATTCAGCATTTTTCTCTTTCTTTTACTCTGATAACCTGGTAGAGAGCCAAAAGATAAAGCTCATAGCGGCATAAAGACTAAAAGTGACTGAAACGTCTGAAGCTTTGAACTCTCAAGCTTGTCACGTTTAAGGCTTCAGTAACTGATGAATTGCAGTGTAGGTTTACTGGTTTCTATGACGTTTCAACTCCAATAAGTTGTGGTTCTCTGTATTTCCCATCTGTTTTCCAGTTCAGGGGGCCTGTAGCTTGTCCTCACTTCTCTTAGGGATCTAAGAATTACATTCAATGTGTCAGTGCTTGCTTGCAGCTTTTTGCTTCTTGTTAAAGTGGAGTGGTGTCTTCCAAACTCCTTACACACCAGACCAGAAACCTTACAGCATCTTTTCATGTGTTTAGGATACTGTGATTCTGGGTACAATGCAATCAAAGTACACCTCCAGAAATTCTTTAAAAAATAGATTTCTTGTCTATAGAATTCAAGGTACATTTCACCCTAAAATAGTTCTTTTCCTAATTTTCTGCCAGTGGACTCATCAGTGTGGAATTTTGCTGTCATTTCAAATAGGGAAGAGGTCAACAAACTTTGAAGGAGAAAGGCTGACCCCATGGTTGTAAATACTGTATCACCATGCGTTTCTTTCTTTGGTTTGTTTATGAACACTGTGGATATTAAGAAAAACAAATCAGGGGTTGGCTAATCCTCCATCTGCAAGTGTCAGCATCCAATATGGGTGCCGGTTCATGTCCCAGCTGCTCTACTTCCTATCCAGATCCCTCTTTATGGCCTGGGAAAGCAGTGGCAGGTGGCCTATTGCCTTGGGACTCCACCGGCATGGGAGACCAAGAAGTTTTTGGCTTCAGATGGGCTCAGTTCCAGCTGTTACAGACATTTGGGGAGTGAACCAGCAGATAGAAGATCTCTCTATCAGTCCTTCTCTTTGTAAATCTACCTTTCTAATAAAAATAAGTAAATCTTTAAATATAATGAAAAACAAATCAACAAACAGGACGGGATTGAATTAACTTAAAATCCAAGGCAGTGTCAAGTGAGAATATTTCAGCTTGACTAGATTTGGAAAAGCTGATATGATACTGATACTGTGGAAACCTGGAAAAAATCCATGTGTTCCTTTGATTGCTAATTCGTTTTGAATGGAACAAATTGTGGATTTTGAAATTTGTGTTGCCCCCAGAGCTATTATCTTCTCAAAAACAAAGAATTGTCTTTATTGAAAGCATTAATGGCTTTTGGCAGAGATGGTGTTTTTTAAAACAGACAGCACACAGCCCTGGTGAAGCAGCTCACCATTTCACCCTCTGCTATCCAGGGCAGGAGGAATCACAGGTGTTTCTATCAGAAATGCTGATGTGAATCATTGGAGGGAGGGAGGCTGCCAAGTCCCCAAGGAATGGGTTGAAGGAAGCAAGTGGGGCTGAATTTCAGGAGAGAGCAAATAAAGAAGCAGGTGCCTGCTCATGTGTGCACAGTTTCCCTCCCTGCTTCTCAGGGTGTTTGAGGTTTAATCCCTCTGGTGGGCAATACAACAGTAAAAGGGAGGAAATGGAAGCTGCCTCCATAAGGCCTTCTTTTCATACTGAGGAAACTAAACCACGACAGTACTCTGCAAGGTCAGGATGAAGAGACCTTCCTCTGGGGCGGTGCCCACTTCTGCCCCGCTAATCACCAGCCATGATCACCCTAGCATTACAGAGCGTTTGGTCTCCCTAGCACAAGAACAATGGAAGAAGTCAGTTGGGATTTGTTCTTCCTTTTCTACCTGAATGAATCTTATCTGGGGGAAGAGTATGGGGTTTGAGCATATAAAATGTTAATACTTTTCTTACCGCACACATCTGATTCCCCAGTTTGCGCAGGCTTTTTTCCCTGTATGTTCTTTGAAGCTCTTTGAAGACAAAGAAGGCTTCTATCCTTTGCCCAGAAAAGTTCCACATGCAAAGAGGTCCTTTCAAGTGAGCTTTTAATCACACCAGAAACAAGTTTGCCCTGTGGTTTCCTGAATGTGGCTGGCGCACTGCAAGGCATGCTCCTCTCAAATGGAAGATGTTATTTCCCGCTACCTGAAGATGGTGTGTCTAGATATCTCAGAATAGAAGGACTGTGTGATAACCATATTAAAATCATAAAAATACCATTATGTTTTCCAAGGTAGAGTCGGGTTCAGTTAATCAAAATTGGTTTGCCAGATTCCATTTGTTTCTGTGTTTAAAATACTGTCAGCTTGACAAGTCTTTTGTTCTCACACTATCACACTAGCTTCTATTCTAATCTGTGTGATACCAGAACAATACAGATAAGCTAAACGTGCTTTAATCAATCCTGACTCTTCTGATCTGACTGATATTTTTGCATGGATTTTATTAATCAGAAATGTATGGAATATTCATGCCTCATCCCATCGTTATGACAGGTGCAGACTTTGTTTTTCATATGTTCGGAAGGGTGCCACAATTCAAAGTGTTCCTTTCATCTGACACACTACTAATTGAATGATTTCTTTTGTGAAATAACAGAATAGACTGTTGGCTGCATACTTTTGAAAGGAGAAATGTGGTTTGGAGAAGCGTCTGTGAAGTGTTATCAAGGGTAAATAAATTTATAATGATGTAATTCACAACCTCTCTCAACATAAGAGAATTTCTGGAGGCTTATTGACTTAATAAGGAGAATAATGGGAAAGTATCCAAAAGGACTCAATGGAAAATACCAAAAGATGCAAATCGGTGTGGAAAGTAGTATCCTTTCACTGTCAAGGGGAGTGGATTTTTCTCTTCTCCACCAGGACCTTTAATTCCAAATCCCTGGAAATGTTGTCAAAAGAAAGAGCATATGCAAGGACGAAATGGGATCCGGTCTCAAAGGGTTTTATGGTGATCGCATCAAAAGCAAGTAGACTCTTTGTTCCATTTGGAGATGCGTAGAGCAGAGCATCCTTCTCACTCTTGAGGAAACATCAATAGTGCGCACGCGCGCGCACACACACATACAGATAAATAGCAAATCTGCAGCTTTTATTTACCACATCATCAGAGCGCTGAGGAATGACAGGTGCCTGTAAAACAAGGTGAGGTGGAAATGTATTCTCATTTCTTTGGGGCAGATGAACCCCCAGTTCTGATGAACTGGTAAGAATAGTCTAGCTACGATTGTTAACAAACTGGAATAGACTAAGTGCAGCTTAGTACTGCAGAGAATATAGATCCGCTGGGGCCATATAAGGGAGTGCACTAAATATTCAGGCTGTGGGAGAAGACCGCTTCTCTTCTCCATGACAGTATTCCCCTAACTTCCCCATGGAACACAAGTGTGACACTATGGTAGGAAGGAAATCAAACACTATCATCTACTTAGGCACCAGGGAAAAATCCATTGCAACTGGGGAATACAAGAAAACCCTGTAAACTTAAAGATGCAATAGACACATTGGGAAAACCCTTAAGATGAAGAGATACAGTCACAATCGAGGTTTGAGGTATTGTCTAACCAACAGAGACTACCCTTGTCACCATCACCAGGCTAACGAGTGTCAGGGGGTGGTGGAGTTTTGCTGGGAGAATTGCAAGGCTATTGAAGGGGACCACCTGTGAGCATCATCTAGACAGCATTGACAAAAGCCTTGTGTCGATCCAGTCCCCATGATAAGCTCAGTTATCACTACAAGAATTTGAAGCCTCTGGTATGCAGTAGCAACCCACAATAATAATAAACCCTAAACACAGCCAAACTCTTCATTTGATTGACTCAAACTTCATATGAAAGGCCTACCATGGGAAAGGTACTCATTTATAGACATAAAACTATCTCAGTCTGCTTAGTCTGTTGTGTTTTAGTGTTTTACCTTAGATGTCTAGCTTTCAGCAAAATAATAATAATAATAAAAGAAGCAGGTGAAAAAGCAAGTAAAAATAACACACAATAAGAGACAAGCCAAACAACAGAACCAGACTCAGGTATGGTTCTACTCAGACTTAAAGGCAAGACATAAAACCAAGTATAAGGAAAAGTCACATGGAAATGCTTGGAATGACAAGTTAATGAAGTAAGCCTTCAGTAAAATCATCCGGAGACCCAACACAACTGGGAAAAAAGATTAATGAACTTGAAAATATGCCAATAGAGATGACCAAAATTGAAACCTGAAAGAGTAAAGCCACTGGGGTGAAAAGCATAAAGAAAGGAACATTTAAGAAGAGCTATGGGAAAATATGCAATGATTTGGTATATGTGTACTTAGAATCCCAGAAAGACAAGCAAGAAAAGAATAAGTAAAAGCTAGGAAATCTCCAAAATTGTTGACAGTAAGCAAATCATAGATTTCTGATGTTCAGAGAAGACCAAACAAGAGAAATACCGTCCCTGCACACACACCCTGAACCATACCCTGTCTAAATTACACAAAACCTAAAGGGGAAAAAAGGAAAATTTAGAAGGCAACTTGAACATTTTTACATAGATGAGGACAAAAATTAGAATTACGGGAGATGACTCATTGGAAGCTCCAAAAGCCAAAGACACTAGAGTGACTAACAAACAAACAAACAAACAAACAAACAAATATCACCCCAGACTTTCGCACCTGGAAAGAAGTTTTTAAAATGAAAGAGAAGTGAATATTCTATTGATGAAGAACAGAGCAATTATTGCCAGCCTCTCTGCCCTACAGTAAATACTTTCAGGCAAGAAGAATATGGTATCAGACAAAAACTTTAAATTTTCAAAAAATTGTTAACCGTGATGTGGAATCAATTTATACTTTGTTACCTTAAAAATTATTTATTTTGTATTGGAAAGGCAGATTTAAAGAGAGAGAAATAGAGACACCGGTCCACTCCACATGTGGCTACAATGGCTGAAGCTGAGCCATTGATCCAAAGCCAGGAGTCAGGAGCTTCTTCTGGGTCTTCCATGTGGGTGCAGGATCCCAAGGCCTTGGACCATTCTCGACTGCTTTCCCAGGCCACAAGCAGGGAGTGGGATGGGAAATGTAGCAGCCAGGATTAGAACTGGCACCCATATGTGATCCAGGAGGCTGTAAGGCAAGGATTTAGCCACTAGGCCACTGCTCCAGACCCTACTTTGTCACTTTTGTATCTTCTAGAAGATACCTAAAGTAAAAATTCAGTTAATTCTCAAAATGAATGAAAGAATGATTTTTTAAAAATTCAGCCATTCGCTTATGAAGTCACATTTTCGGAAAAGTAGAGGTATTCAGGAAATTCTTAGCAACATAAAAGACGCCTGCTAGGATCCTACAGAGTACATCACATTCAAAAACTACATGCTTTCCTCCTAACATTGAGAATAAGGCAGGAGTATCATCTGTTCCCATTTCTGCTCACTTCACTAGGTGTCCTAGCCAAGGCTAAGGCAGTGAAAAGAAATAAAAAGCACAGAGATTGAGAAAGAGGAGAAAAAATAATCTCTTCACAGATGACAATTGTCTGTGTATAAAATCCCGAAGAATCTATGGAAGAAGTTGCCTAGCATTTGGATATGGTTTGTCTTCCAAAGGCTCGTGTGTTGGAGGTTTCCTCCCCAGTGTTAAGGTGGTGGTACCTCAGAGGTAAGGCTCAATGGAAGGTAATGGTGTCACAGACTCCACCATCATGGACAGATTAATTCTGTCTGTGAGTGGGTTGTTATGAAAAGGGCTAGTTAGCCCTTCCCCCATCTCTTGCTTCCTCAGTTGCGTAGGGACTTCCTTTGGGCAGCCAATTCCCCTTCCACTTGTCTGCTGTGTTGTGACGGGACTCTGGCTTCCCGAGAGTCAGCACTACGCTATTTGAGCTTCTGCCACTAGGCTCATGAGCCAAATAAATATTTCTAAAGTGTCCAGTCTCAGTACTTAGGATAGTGACATGAGAAGGACAAAATCAGGATTCCAGAACTAATAAGTTTCAAAAAACATGGTTAATTTTTAAAAATATGTATTTTATATAAAAACCATAAAAATTAGAACCTGATATTTGAACATCAGTAAGCTCTGGAACTTGAAGCATAAAATACTGATTAAAAAAAAATCATAGAAATCCCAGTGCCATGGAGAAAACATTGTATTCATACATGAAATGTTCTTCACGTGGCAGGGCTCCTCAGGTTGAAACTCCGAGAAAAGCTCAGAAGAAGCTGTGCTGAGACTGATAATCTAACAGTTACTTGAAATAGAAAAGGAACTAACATGCCCAAAAAGCAATCTAGTAAAATAACAAAGTCACAGGCTCACACCCACTAATTTCAAGGCTTAGTACAAAGCTACCATAATCCAGACAGTGAGTTATTGCTATTGGTGAAAGAATGGACATGCAGATAGATGGAATATGAAAACAGACTCCCACATGTGAGGCAATTTATTTTCTTCAAAGGGGCAAAGATAATTAATGGAAAGGAGTCTTTTTTGATAAGTCTTGGTTTATCTCCATGTGCAAAAGAGCAAAACAGAATAAAAACATCTACTGGAAAGCCAAAGTCATGATCCCTATCTCACAGCTTCAGTAAATACCCAACCCGAAACTGACATAGACCAATCTCTATAAAGATTGTAAAAAGAAAATTTGTGTGACTTCCTGCTATGCAAAAGTTCTTAGGTAAGAAGCCAGAAGCATGATTCATAAATGAATAAGTGAACACTTTCCTTGAAAAAGGCTAAAAAGGAATGAAATGCCCCTGAACAAATTGTGTTATATTCATACAATAGACCACTACTCCACAATGCAAGTGAACAAACAAACGCTAGACCCCACAGTGTGGATGCATCACCAAAGACATTTTGCTAAAGGGAGGTAGATAGACCCCAAAGTGCTGCCTGACTCCACTTAGATGGCGTTTGAATGTGGCAAGGCTGTGGCTTGGACAGTTAAGTAGTTGCTAGGAGCTGGGAGTTGTGGGAGAGTATGACTGTGAGCTAGCAACACGAAGGATTGTTTTGGTGTTGTGAAGCTTTGCTGCATCTCGAGCTGTATCTTCAACTGCATGAGCATCTAGTGAGTTGGTGTTTGTCAAGATCATTGAAACAGTATACTACAAAGAGTATGTCTTTCTGTGTGTGAATTTAAAAATCATTTTTAAAAAGTGAATAGAAGGGGGAGCAGATGTTTATCCTAGCTCTTTTACTGCCCACATACCACACTGGAGTGCCTGGTTTAATTCCCAACTCTGGCTCCTGGTTCTGATTTCCTGTCTCTGCAAACTCAGGGAGGCAGTGGATGGTGCTGAATCATTGGATTCCTGCCACACAGGGGAGCCTGCATTGTGTTCTGGGTTCCTGGCTTTGGTCCCAGCCTTGCCACAGTCATTGCAACCTTTGTAGATTGAACCGGTAGATGGCAGAGGAGTCCTCTCTCCAGAGTAGGCTCTGCTGTCCCAGTTGACATATATCCCGGTACTTCTGTCACACACTTAGCTTCTAAATTGTTCATGTTTCTGTTAGTTTCTGGATTGCCTTCCCTTCTTTTTATTAGTCTAGAATTACAGCATTCAATATTATAGCTGTTAGCTATGTGTGGCTATAAAATAATTTGAATGTGGCTAGTTCAAATAGTTTTATGCTTAATGGGAAAAATATATTACAACTTTTGGCTCAGGACAAAAAAAAAAGAATAAAGTATCTCATTGGTATATTTATATTGATTACACTTGAAATAAAATTTTGTATAATAGAAGGAATAAAATAGAGTATGAAATCACTTTCATTTGGTTTGTTTCACTTTTTAAAAGTGATTTAAATTTTAAATTATATTTGTGACTCATGTTATATTTGTATTGGACAGCACTGGCATAGAAATTCTGCAGTGACTGCAGATCTCTGATGTTCCCAGTTGACAACTCTAAGTTCTTTGGAAAAAACTGAACTTGGATTCTAAGATTCCTCCCTGAGCTGTGGAAACTGGATATGTCTATTTATCCATTATTCCTGGTTCTGCCACCCACCCCTATTCCAGTTTCCTCTTTCTCCCTCCTTCTTAGAAATACAACCACAGAGTGGAATGCTGATCATGCCAACAAGAAAGGTGGTTTGTTGGTCAGTGCATGTTTCCTAGCTTTGCACGCAGCTGGTGTGAGCTCTCTCCAGTTCCCACATGACCCATTGCCACCTGCAGAAACTTCACATAGTGACTTAATCTATCTGGACCCCAAGGGAAAGTCAGCTTGAGAATCCTGAACTAGCCTTACTTTACAGATGAAGCAACCCATATCCTGGGTGACTCTTGTTGACTTTTGTTGTTTTGGCATGGTCAGTGAAAAAGCTGGGTTAGCTCTGCTCCTTCCTGTTTTCTTATGATCTCCAAGGTATACAACTTTGGTTTGGTTTTAAACTCCTATAAGACTTTGGCAAATAATCAAACTCCTATAGGACTTCAGTAAATAATCAAATACCTTCACCTTCTGTGATGTGATTTGCCAGTCTAGTGATCAAAGGTGGTTGTGGACTCTGCTGTAAGAATATCTTCCATCATTGTCCCTGAGCTATGCTCCATATTCCTTTTAAACCTTGCTTTATTTCTTCCGTATTCATCACTGAGGTTGAGTGAAGTCACTTCTGTGTAAGTTATTTGTAGACACATGCGTCTTCCACACACAGTTAACTGTTTGCTGTGCAACTGAAGCTCCTGTAAGTCTAGAGTGTGAAATATAAGCTCAATTCTACCTACTAAGAAATAGTTGGATTATGAACATTTTTTAGTTCCTTTCTTATTCTGGATTCTGGTGTTTTTGTTTTTGTTTTCAGGAGTTTCATCTAGGTCTCCCATGTGCATGGCAGGGACCCAAACACTTGGGTCATCTCTTGCTGCTTTTCCCCAGCCAGTAGCAGTGAATTAAATTAGGAGCAGAGCACCTATGTGGGATGCTAGCATTGCAGGTGGCACGATGCCCCCTTATTCTGGCATTCCTAACATCTTGGAGTCTCTTCTGACCACCTACCTGATGTGTGAAGTCCAAGCACAGACCTTGGCATGTGTTGGGCCCCTGCAAACAGCAGTTTCTGCCAATGTATTTCTGATTCCTTCCTATTAGCTTTTTCTCCAAGACTGTAATAGTATCAAGTTCTCCCTCAATTCACTATAAGAAGTAAATCAGTATAGACCTTAAAACATGGCTCTTCTCAGTTGACTCTTGCATCTGTCCAATGTTCCCTGTTTCTGGGGGAATCCTTTTGCCTCTGTCTTTGGTAAACACAGTGCCCTGGTGTTGGATAACCTTTCATTTTCATGAACAGACAGACAGATTCACTCCCTTTTCCAGATTATTGATGAAGGTGTTACGACCATTCTCAATAGCCATCACTGTCCCACCCTACAACCAGATACTTCACAGTTTATCAGTTTTCTTTGTGATGTTGTAGCTAATTTTTCAAGTAAAATTTCCCAGACCATATCAAATCTTTACCCACAGAAGATCTATTACAACTCTTGCATTTCCCCTTCATCTATTCATAACTCTGTCACAAAAGCTATTGTGTAGGAATGATTTGTTTCTTTGAAGACCAAGTCATTTATTGTTCCTGATATCATCACGCTCCTGCTACTTAGAGATATGTGTGTATATATTAATATATATTATTAGTATTTTGTTCAGAAGTGATGTTTGCAGGGTGATAATTACCAATGTCTTTTATTTCTTCTTTCTCATTTCAAAGATCAAGCCAAATTTCAAGTTCATATCAGTTTAGGGATGCAGTAACTTTCCCGATGTCACAGCAAATGCTCAGTCTGCTTTTTGGTGATGACGGTATGAATCTGATTGTACCCCAGGTGACCCCTCCTCTGGCTTGTCAGGTACTCCCAGGGAACACAGGGCCCTGTCAGGGAAGCTCCTGCCATCTCCCCATGGCACCAAAACGAAAGTGTAAGAACCCTACAACCTGCCATTGGTGGAATTTCCTTTTTCCCAGAGAATTATTGGAAGATAGATGATTTTTGAGACAGTGGAAAGAATGACAGAAACCAGTTAAGAATAGAAATCTTGCCTCATTTACAGGTAGCACAAAAATGATCTGGGAAATGTGTCTGTATTAATTTGAAGCTATTGCATGTGTTTTGGTGTCTCATTTAAAAAGCAAGTGGAACTGAGGTTGACTGAAAGTCTACCCCAGGACAGGCATTTTTGTAGCTTTCATTTAGTCTGCACACCCTGTACTGCATGTTTTATGATCCCTGTTTCACAGATGACTTTATAGAGACTGTGGTTATGTGCTAATGCCTGAGGCCACAGGGCAAGGGGTAGAGGTGGGATTCCTCCATGGTCTGTTTGACTTCACAGACCTGTCATTTTGCCCAGTCCAGGCTGACTTTTATTTAGCAGGGAATCATTCTTTGACGGTGGACAAGCCTGGTGACTCCTGCAGGTCCCACTGCCTCCCTTGTGCTTTGGGGCTGTATTAGCTCATTACAGAGACCTACGCTTCTTATAACTTTGAGAGCCTTGGAGATTTGAGTCAGGGCACGGGCAGTCCTGATTGTCTTCCCAATAGATAAGTTTTAATTTAAAAATCAAACACAGAAAAGAGAGAGAGAGAGAGCAAGACAAGATAGGAGATGCAGACATAAGCAAGTACAGGTGAGATTTAAGCAGATTCAGAAAGCTAAATGTCTAGAGGCAATTTTGCAGTTTTAGGATCCATGAGAAACTCAAGTCCATATGTGAGTTACCTTCAGTAACGCAGCCCCACTCCCTGAAGAAAAAATAGGTGGCGGGGAGGTAACTGCCAAGATGTAGACCTGTATGTGTTCCAAACCATTGAGTCCAGCCCTTGGGTGCAGTCTTCCCCTAGACAAGCTAAAGGAGGATTTCTCAAAAGTTTTGACCTGAAAACTCAAGCTTTTCAACAATTTGATTGTGTTTATTGGTAATGAATTTAAGTTTCTTGAGTGGTTTTCTCTTCCGTGTCATATTCCCTTTCTACCTTCCTTTGTGCTTGTAGATAAACTGCCTGTTCATGTAACTGAGTCTCTTTGAAACGGAGAAGTGATCCACAGCTCTGAGAGGTGCCTTTCCTCACCTCCCTCTCCCTCCCTCTCCCTCCCTCTCCCTCCCTCTCCCCCCTCTCCCCTCCTCTCCCTCCCTCTCCCCCCTACCCCCTCTCCCTCCCTCTCCCCCCTCCCCCCCTCTCCCTCCCTCTTCCTCCATCCCTTCTTTTTACACCTATTTTTTTTTAGGAGGGGGAGCAAAGTTTTGCTTTTAATGTATTCTCATTTGTAGTTTCCGTAAACAGTATCGCATTTTAAAAAGAATTTCATGAGCACAAGTTTGTACTAAAATTCATTGTATATTCCTTGGGTGCGGTCAGTCTGTCTTTGTTACCTTCTAATGGACCAAATGCCAAAAGCAGGTATTCCTTTCTCAGCGATTTGAATCCAATTACATCCCTGTGAGTTTTTTCCCTATGCTAGTTGAGGGATGGAGAAATAGAGGTTAGCTGGTAAAAATGCAAGCCCAAAGTAGTCCTTCAATCATGTGGCAAAATACATGTATTTTTAAAATTGAGATTCATGTAATTTTCTGACTTGATTGAACTAGAAACTCCCAGCAAGAGCTTGATTTCCTACCCATTATCCAGACCAAAGAGGTCTGGATGAGCAGCTGCTAAGTACGTAATCCTTTAGCTCGCTGAATTCTGCTCATCAACGGTAAGGGCATGCGCAGACGATCAGCAAAGGCGCTTTTGTGCTCATTCATTTCCACTGCCTGAGCCAGCTGTGAACAAAGCACAAGCATTGTAGGACACAGCGCATGCCAGTCGGTGCGCTTTTCCAGAACGGCTACTTGACTATCCTCTGGTTACCTCTGCAGGCTAGGAAGACAAAGGGCCAGCAGGGCTAGGAAAGCAAATGCCACTGCATAATGCTAGTTGGGACACAGAGTGATCGGTAAGTTATAAAACCACTCACAGTCTCTGTTTCCTTGTCTTTAAGATGGGGCCATACCCACTTCTCCACTGCACTGAGACAAATCAAAGGTGATGGGCATTAACGTGCTTAGCATGGGAGCATGCCAAAGTGCTCAAGGTATCTGATACTTGTGGATGATGCTTATCAGATGAAACAAGCATGTTGAGGACCTGCCTTGTACCCATTCTTTGCAAGCAGAGAACTGGCATGGGCCTCTATCTGTGATATCCATATTCTGCTTAGGCAAACATTTCCCAGAGCACCTGCCACTGGGCTGTCTTATTAGGCCCCCCGCTGAATGCCATGCAAGGTAGGATGTGCCTTCATCTAGGCAACCAAGCCACTTACTCTGACGTTTGTGAGCACAAAAGAAAGCAAGGCCAACAAAACTTCAAAAAGGAATTCCAGCTTCTTTCTCCCCCAATTTCTGAAACCAGATGCTCATGAGTACTTATATATATGCTTTATATCTAATGTCTTAAAATGTGTAATTCTTAGGTCAGGCCTAAAGGTGATTGTCTCTTTAATAAAGTGTTAAATATGAACACATATTAAAATTATAGCAATGATGCCTTTTTGATAAAATGGTGCTGGGGGATTGCAGTTATTTAGCATGTGGCAATAACTCTGTGTGTGTTTGTGTGTGTGTGTGTTTGTGTACGTGCGCACCTTTTTGGAAAAATAAAATCAAGAGATATGAAAATATAATTCCAATTCTACCGTGTGGAGTCAAATAGTTATTTTGGGGACTTTTGGTTATCTCTATATGTGCATCTAGGTTAAAAACATAGATGTCCTATAATAAAATGGGACCATATGTTACATATTGATTTTATCTTGCTTGATAATATTGTAGATGTTTGTTTCTCTGTCACCTATTTATCAATACAGTGATGCACTATTTAATGATATTTAAGTCAACAATGATTCATATGTATAACATTGTGGGCCCGGCGTGTTAGCTTAGTGGCTAAAGTCCTCGCCTTGCATGCACCACCAGGATCCCATATGGACACTTGTTCTAATTCTGGCAGCCCCAGCACCCTGCTTGTGGCCTGGGAAAGCAGTTGAGGATGACCTAAAGACTTGGGACCCTGCACCCATGTGGGAGACTCAGAAGAGGTTCCTGGCTCATGGCTTTGGATCGACGCAGCCCTGGCCATTGTAGCCACTTGGGGAGTGAATCCGTGGATGGAAGATCTTCCTGTTTCTCCTCCTGTCTATATATCTGACTTTCCAATAAAAATAAAATAAATCTTTTAAAACTAGATCATATATATATAAGATTATAAGACTGTAAGATTATAATGGAACTGAAAATTTCCCGTAGTTTTCTATGTGGAGATTCACAAATAACTACAAGTGTATAATAATTGCATTCAACACTCAGTACAGAAGCATGCTACATTGATTTGTAGCCCACAAGCTATAGGTTATGCCATGTATCCTAGGTATATAATAGCCTTGTTTAGTTTTGTTGAAGTGTACTTCTAATGTTCACACAGCAAAATTACCTAACAATGAATTTCTCAGAACATAGCCTGTCCTTAAGCAATGCGTTGCTGTGTATCCATTTATATATTCATTGTAAAGTATTTTAAATGCCATAATATGTCTAATAAATTTCCTAGGGTCTGTTTCTTTCAATTTGTTACTTGGAAATGTGACATGGGTGTATCTCAATTAGTTCACAAGCAATAATAGCGCTCCAACTTCAGTATCTTTAGGGGTCTACTTCCCATCATTTTCAGAATCCTTCTCATTGGATTTTTGCTAGAATCCCCTGGAGTGTTTACAGGTGTCTGTGGATCATTTTCACCTATTGCTCACTGTCCAGGCCAGCTGAACCACAGCAGTGCTGCCTCGAGTCTGACAGCTCCACTGCGATGTGCTTTGGTCTGGCACTTTGCCCTATTGTTGTACCAATTATCACTTTTTTTCCCTGAAACTCTGACGGTACAAAGCTGGTACAGCCAAAATGCCATGAATGCACTTCAAAATAGATGGTCTTCATTGCTAATACCATCCCTGGAGGGTGAGAAGGAAAATGTGTTGCCACTCTGCTCAACCAGGACTTCATAGCAAATTTGATCAAAGCCAAATGCATAAAGGATCAAGCTGGTCAAGTCCCACACTATCAATTCTCAAACTTTGTCCACCCCTGAAAGCTTCAAACACTGTCCATCCCTGAAAGCCTGCGCCTTCCTAGTAAAGGGTGGAATGACCAAATATCCCTGTTGGCTTGAACTTTCAGATTTAGCACTGAAAGCCCCATATTCTAGGAAACTCCCCAATTCCAGGCAAACCTGTGCTGGCATTAGCCAGGGCTCTATGTTTGGAACCACTGGTTTCCTATAGTAATTAAATCTTATTGTGGAGTCTGGGCAATACATTCTCCTTTACACTAGAATTCATTTCCATTGGAACCACATTCACCAAACAGGCCTGTAGGTATTTCACACTCAAAGAAATACAGAGCTTTGAATACTGTATCTCTTTTAAAGATTTATTTTATTTTTATTGGAAAGGCAGATATACAGAGAGGAGGAGCGACAGATCTTCTGTCCGATGATTCACTCCCCAAGTGAGCGCAATGGCCAGTGCTACACCAAACCGAAGCCAAGAGCCAGGACACTCTTCCAGGTTTCCCACACGGATGTAGGGTCCCAAGGCTATGGGCTTTCCTCGACTGCTTTTCCAGGCCACAAGCAGGGAGCTGGATGGGAAGTGGAGCCGCCAGGATTAGAACCAGTGCCCATATGGGATCCCAGCACATGCAAGGCAAGGACTTTAGCCACTAGACCATGGTGCATGACCCAAATATTGTATCTTTTAAAGGCCCTTTATCTCCTCAATTAACCTTGTATTCAGCTTCTTAAACCAGTGCATAGAAACACCTGGCCCACATATGGTGGGCGAGATGGTGGCTGACCCCACCCAGAGAACTGTGGAATGCCAGTACTCATATAAACAGTACTGTGATGAGCATTCTTGCTCCTGTACTCCTGTGAGAATCTGATTGTGTCTTAGGGATGAATCTGCAAATATGCAATTAGTTTCTGAGTTTTCACTTATAGTAACAGTTTCCCTCCAAAAAGTCTATTCCAATTATTCTTCTGAGCATTTTATAAAGTCACCCAAATTTATGCCAGAATGAAAATCAAGCTCTGACCTATTTCTAGGAGAAGAGAGAGAGGGAGAGAGGGAGAGAGAGAGAGAGAGAGAGAGAAGAGAAGAATGGGGAAGAACAGTTTCAGAGTGCCTTGAAACGGCTTCAAGCCCTGACCAGCCCCTCACGCCAGGTGTTTTGTTGTCACTGCACAACACCTTCTCCTTGGATAATCATAGAGTCCCCCTGAGCACAGGTTTTCCTCTGACTATGTGCCAGATTCCTACAAGCTGTTATGGCCAGACACCTCCTGCCAGGGAATCTACACTTGTAAGGAAAGTTGATGCTGAGAAAATTCCCATCCTCAATGGCCTCTTTGCTTGTTCAGTTTCCATGGCATCTGTGCATGTTGGTCCCCAGCAAATAGAAATGTTAAGAAGCTTAGATCTGGGTCAATGTTTACAAAGTGAACCAGTTGTCTAGTTAGGCAGAAGGCAGCCTGAGGTGAGGCAAGGAATTGTGCCCTAGAAGAGATTCCAGAAGCAATGTGGGAGACTGATTAATTCCACTGAGAGGACCTTGTGCATCAAGCAACCCGTTATCAGGCCTCCGGTTGCCTGAACCCTGCTCTCTAAAGAGATGCCCAGAACCAGGCTAGGAGGGTGACACTGGGGTGCATGGAGTGCATTAGGTTATTTTACCCTATAAGGTGCTCAACACACACTCCAGAGTGAATAACACAAGCATATGTGTTATGTCCTTCTCTGCTGTGTTTCGAATCTGCATAAGGGAAGATGTGGAACAAAATAAAGAGAAGGTCATCTTTGCTTCAACACTTTCTAATTCCCCTTGTGCGAAAGTTTCCAGCAATGTCCTGCTCCTCACTGGGCCGGATGGGGAGAAAACATCACCATTAGATTGGTTGTAAAGGCTGAATGCACTGTGTAACACTCATTTAGGTAATGAACCATCCAAACTAATGCAAATGAAAGAATTCCCTCAATCCTGCAGAGTCCTAGGTAGACAGGTGATTGTGATCACAGTCCTGGCTCACCAAGGTTTCTCAGCCAAGAGTAATTCCAGGTACTTGTACTTGGCTCTCCCATGTCTGGGCTGCCAGAACTTGAAGACAAAGAGGGGCAGAGATTCCTGCAATTGCCACTTTAGTGGCTGAGCAATTGCTCTCCCCTCAGTACTTTCTCTCCTATATCTTACGGGGCAAAGAGAAGCAGGGAATCTCCATTGTGACATAGAGGAGGTGTGGTTTATTGTCCTGGCGCATCTAACTCTAAGCAAATAGCTTCTCCTTTTGGGACATCAGTTTCCTGGCCTTTAAATTAGAAGTGTGAGCTGTATTGTCTCCCAGGACCCTCTCACCTTTAATATAGCTCTCCCCAGTAAATACCTGTATCTCTTTTGAATTTGCAAAATAATTTGAAACCATCAGTTAAATGTCTGCAGCCATTGAGTGGAAAGTCACTTACTGAGATTAGATCCACTTCCCTGCCTTCCTTGGCTTCACCATGGTTGCCTTGACTGGTTTTGAGTAATGGAAAATTTCTAAGACAGATCCCTGGGCATGCATGAAACCATACCTTGTCATTGTTATGTCCAAAGAGAAATGCAGTCTTGCTCTTTTGTATCATTCTTTGGATTTTGTTGTCTTTTTGGAAGCCACATATTTAGACTTCTACTACCAAACTTACTCCAAGCTCCAATTAAATGAAATCTGAGATAAACAGGTTCACACGTATTGCCTGATTCCTAGTGTTGATGTTTACAAGTTAGCTGTCAGTTTAATCATGGTTCATCTGGAATTTGCCCGTTTTTTCTCATGGTTTTGCTGCCTTGTGTTCATGTAGGCTTGTTTCCTCATGTTTTTAACAATGTGTAGTTTTCATCTCGTATTTCCTGAGATTTTAGTAATACGTATTTGAGGACATGATATTCCTTCCCACTAGATGTTTTCATTTGGGCTTTTAGACCGCTGAGATTGTATAAATTTGGGTCCAAAAACTCAAAGTAAAGTTCGGGCAGGTGAATGTCTCTCCAGGAGGCAGATTCTCTCACTGAGACTGTCGCCCCTTGTAATGTTGCTTCATTTAGAGTCTCTGGCTTTGTCTTTGTTCTCCTGTGGACGTGGATCCAGGCCACCATGATTGTCCTTGCACTTGGAGCAAATGTTAGCTGAACCACTTTTAAATTATGTTCACACCTTCTCCAAGATATCTCTTTTCAAAATGCGGACACTAACTCCCTTCCCCTTGAGTGTGAGCTGGTCACACTGAGTGGCGAATGGTGAAAGTCAAGTTGTGTAACTTTTACCATTACCTTCTAAAAGGCCTGTGTCCTTTTCTGGGCTGTCCTTGGATCATGCACCTCAGGGAAAGCCAGCTACAACCACGAGACACTCCATCAGCCCTGTGGAGGTGTGTGAATGGCCCGGGCTTGAGACTTTCTCCACGAGTAAAGTGAGTGAGTAAAGCACTTTCAGAAGGTAGTGTCATGTCAATATTTTGACTACAACCTGTTAAGCAGCTTGGAAATTCCCGACTCTCAGAAACTACGAATACCGGACATTTATCATTTAAACACAGTTTTCGTATAATTTGTTACTCGGCACTCAGCTTACTCCCTGAGACTCTGCTGTCTCGTTATTTTTGGCCTCCAGTTATGGACTTCACTGCCAGGACAACCATGTTTTAAAAACACATATCACACTTTATTTAGGCGTTTCTAAAAGTTCTTGATTGGGAGCAGTTGCTGTGATCTGGCCTGCCATTTACATGTCAGCAGAAGTCCTCTTACCAAAGCAAAATCTGGGCAAGTAGGTTCATTAAACTCATGATGGGGTGATGGAATGAGGTTCAGAAAAGCTGAGGATCCTCCACAAATCCAGTGCCAACAAGAACAGGAGCTAGGATTTGAACCTATTCATGACAAACTCCGAGGTCTAAGCTCTTTTCAGAGACAAGCTACTTCCAAGTGTTCATTCATCAGGAGGACGTTCCCAGAGAAGGGAGGTGGGCAGGCAGAAGCTGGAGGCCCTGCTTATCAGTGTGTTAGGCTACTGGGGGACTCTTGTGAGTTTCGTGTGGATGTCCCTTGGAAAGGTCATTTGACCCCACGGCTGTTTCTCAGGGTTCCCCAGGGTCCAACTCTAATGTTCCATCTTGAGCACTCTGGCTCCCTTTACACATATTCCCTGCGGGGACTGGGCTCCTCCAATGACTTCCATTAGTGCTTGTTCACAGACAGCTCCCTGCTCTCCTGGCAGCCCTGCCTCTCTCTCAGTCTTTCCCAGGCTTTTCTCTCTTATTGTCAGAAAGTTGCATGACAAGAAGATGGTTTCACAATATCTCACACCAATCATTTAACTTTCCTAAACCTCAGATTGATCTCCAGAATGGGAGTGCCAACACCGGTCTTGTATTCTTGTTGGACAAATTAAGTGCCATCATGTAGATAAAACTCCATGCTTGCCTCATGGTAATAGCTGAGTGAATGCTGCTCATATCTAGGAAGTTTAACAAATGTAGTTGATGTTGGTTGATGGAGTAGCAAGTGGTAGGGAAAGGTTGTTTTTGCATCTTTTCCTGGTTTCTCATTTCACTGTTAACACAAATGAGAATATGCAAAGCCTTTGCTAGGCTGCTACCAACCCTGGGATTTAACATCATTAAGAGGGCTATTTAGACAGTTTAAGGCTACATATTTGCAGATGGGATTTTAAGGGTGAAAGCCCATTTGTAACCCTAAGGTGTTTAAACAATCCTGTAATTTGATCTTAAATCCCTCTGGTGCTATCTTAACTCCTCCAGTCTCCATCTGCCAATCTCAGCCCTACTTCCAGGGCCACCTGTCAAAGGCTGTAACAGGGGACTTCATGAGGCTCTCAGCTGCAACCTGATCACCACAAGTGTTCAGGGGACACTGCAGCTGCCACAACTGTGCAAGCGTGGCCAAGCTTTGGGGTGATTAGGCTCAACGGCACGTTTCTGGAAAGTTCTCGTTCATTCATTTAGCCATTCACCAAAGCATGCAGGGTACTTGAAAAGGGCCAGGTCCTGTGCTCATCAAGTCTTGGATATAGCTGGGAGAGATAGAGGACCCCTGTCTTCAGGGACACCTAGATTGACAGCAGGCATAGACAGGCAGTCACATCACAGCACGGCATCATAAGCAACACAAGAATAGAAACCAGTCACGCCTGGGAGAAAGTTGGCCATACAAGGTGGCAGGGATGGCTTGCATAGTGACCAGGCTGTGTGGGCTACTGACTGCTCCCCTCGGCCATCCTGCCAGCATCCGTGCTTCATCGGCCCCTGCCTCTGCCGTTGCTCCTCCCATCTCACTGCCCCATGTTAGTTCCAGTATCACTGCTTAACACATTCTCAGGGTCCTGTTTGCTTCACCCATGTGTCTCCCACACCTAACACACCCAGAGGCACTTTGCATTGAACATTCAGTCCTGTCATTTCTGCTGTCTTCCTTCTCCTTCCCACAGCTGTGGCCTGAGCTATGATTGCCGCACATCTGGACTCCTACCTCCCAATTAGCTTCCCTTCCCCCTGCCTTGGGGGTTCTCTCCTGTCTATTGGACACACATCATCGAGAATCATCTTCCTCTAGTGTCGCTTAGATCACATCACTCTCCCCTTTGCTTGCCCATAAAGGCTCCCAGTTGTGTCCCAAATCATATTAAAACTCCTCTAGTCTGGAGCAGCACACTACCAACTAACCCTGCTTTATCTAACTGCCAGCGGTTTTTATTCTGGCTGGGCAAGCTCCTCTGCCTGCTCCTTTGCAGCTAAGTGCCTGGCCATTTGAAATCAACCCGTGTGGACGCATATTTGTGGGGTGAAGGGATGTGCATGTGCAGGGGAGGTAGGAGAAGAGTCTCGCCCCCAACATCCCTGTAGGGAGGAAAGCTACACCTCATCAGGAGCAGCCAGGGTAGTGACGAATGCAGGACACCGGAGAGGGTACTGTGGCTGACTTTAGGAAGGAGGAGCTGCTGTCCAGCACTCTGGACGGTGTGTGAGTGGACACACCAACTGCTCCATTGATGTCTTCCGTACCTCCCTGGCTTCCCTGGGAGCTTGCTTTGTTGCTCTACCCTGTCTTTCCCTGGGGAACCTCTGTCAGGTCCCTTAGACCTGTACATTGAATCATCCCGTTCCTGTGCTTAAATCCCCTGTGCAGCTTCCTCTCCAGGTTGAGTAGGTTTCTCTGATTGTAGTGGACTAATTCTACCAACTCTTCAACATCATGTAACACCACTTCCCTAAACATCCTGTTTCTTCTTCTACTTTCTGGAATATTCTACCCTCTCAGTGCAGTGCCTTTGCACACATTATTCCCTTTGTTCAGTGGCTTCCAGCTCCCATTCTTTGTCTAGAAGACCCTTTCTACTAACCAGGTCTCAGCTTCCCTGTCACCTTTGCTGTCACTCTCACTGGATTCTCAGTGGTAGCATTACTTAACTCCTTTTGTAGTACCAGTGAGAGCATGCCCTGCTCCATGGGTCTGGTCTGGGTTCCCATTGACTAGCCATCTCCACGAGTAGGTAAGGGAGGAAGCTACCTGTGGTACTCACTGGTGTGCTCCCAGAAAGTACCTGGTACTCATAGGCCCTCAGGGAGGATTTGCTGGATGACTAATATTTTGCTGACTTAAAGATTGTTCTTGAAGCACAGACACCCTGTCATTGGCTCAATTTTTGGTCAAATGGAAGCTTTTCTCCAAAATGTCTTATATATCCAATCCACCAGACCACTTTCTAATCTATTCAGGCAGCTATTTCCGAGACACTTTTCCTCACTAACCTTTTTTGAATTTGGGACTTGCACACAGGAAGTGCCTACAGAGACAAGGCAAGCAACAGAGGGAAGAGGACATGTGGAAGGTAGGAGAGAATGGTGGGGAACCTGGTTACCTGCTTGGCTTCTGTCCCATATAAAAAGGGACAGTCTCTGCTCAGCTCCATTAGGTGACTAACATGCAAGGAAAGTAGGTTAGAGTTTCCAAATCTTCAGATGTTGAAAATGTGAATTTCTGCCTAAAACAACCATATTAAAAAAAAATACTCCAGAGACATATTTCTGTGATCTCTATCAGCAGAATGGTCAATTTCTGCTCGATTCTTTCTGAAAAGTTGTTTGGCACTTCGTTCTTTTAAAAAATATTTATTTTGTTTTTATTGGAAAGGCAGATTTATAGAGAGAAGGAGAGACAAAGAGAAAGATCTTCTACCCACTGATTCACTTGCCAAGTGGCAGCAATGGCCAGGCCTGAGTTGATCTGAAGCCAGGAGCGATCTCGCATGCAGGTGCAGGGTCCCAAGGCTTTGGGATGTCCTCTACTGCTTTCCCAGGCTATGGGCAGTGAGCTGGATGGGAAGTGGAGCAACCAGGACAGGAACTGGCACTTATATGGGATCGCAGCCCTGCCGTCTTACACAGAGCTCAGATTCTTTGCTCTCTAGGCCTTCAGCCCTCCATCAGTGGGAGAGTTTCAGATTGCATTTTATCGCTGTTCTGCCTTAGGTCTTTGTTGAAAAGTAGCTTCATTCTTTGTTCCAAATTCCAATCTCTTTTGTGCTATGATAATAATATTAGCTTTGTCGTATTGCTTAAGTCAGCAAACTGGAGTAATGCCTTCTTCATCCTGCATCGTCAGGAAATGAGGTGTTCCACATAATTAAATTGTCCAGATACTTAGAACTCACCAACATTTTAAAGATCAACAATTCCCAAATGTAATATACACCTCCTTTGCTTTTTAGGTGTTTTACCAAGCTAGAAAAAAGGTCAAGTAGGCACTTAGCATCCCCACCTGTAAAACACCTACTTTCCTGTTGTTTCCAGTTATGCAAATCTCTATCCTTTTTCTTTAACTAGTATCCTGTTTTAGAGGAGTTTAGGGTTCAGAAGAGGGATTGCACAGAGTATTAGCTTTGTCGTATTGATTTGGATTTGAGACTTGCACACAGGAAGTGCCAACAGAGACAAGGCAAGCAACAGAGGGAAGGGGACATGTGGAAGGTAGGAGAGAATGGTGGGGAACTTGGTCGTCTGTTAGACTTCTGTCCCATCTGAAAGGAGTGTTTTTATAAATCCCCTTTCCATTCCTACCTGCCTCCCAGTTTCCTCTTATTAACATTTTTACTGATGTGATACATTTGTTATAATTAATTAGCCAGAGTTGATCCATTATTATTCACTAGACTTCATTTCATATGAGCGCTTGCTGTTGGTGTCGCATGTTCTGTGAGTTTAGACAAATGTGCAATGTTGTACAGGTGCCACAGTAGTATCACACTGAGGAGTTCATTGCCCTGAAAGTCTGCTGTGCTCCACCTTTTAACCCTCCCACACACCTTCCCTCGAAGCCGTAGCAACCCTAGACTTTTTTCAAAGATTTATTTATGTGAAAGTCAGAGACAGAGAGAGACAGAGAGAGAGTGAGAGAGAGACCTTCTGCCTGTTGATCCATTCCCTAAATGGCTACAATATGGCCAGGCTAAAGCTAGGAGCCCAGAGCTCCATCCAGGTCTCCCACATGGGTGTCAAGGCTCTGCTACTTAGGCCATGTTCCACTGTTTTGCCAGCCCTATAAACAGACAGCAGGACTGGATGTGGAGCAGCCAGGATTTGAAACAGTACTCCAGTTGTTACCAGAAATGCCCAGTGGGTTCTTTCCTCAGCTTAGTATAGAAATAAAAAGCCGGGAATCTGTTGCAGACAGAAAAGTTGATTTGCAAAGGGACCAGGTGAGCAGGGAAGGGAGAGGAAGGGGAAAGCACCTCCGAAGAGCCAGGAGGTGGGGTGCCTCTTGAAAGCGGAGGGAGAGAGAGACACCAAAGGTTTGAGGAAGGGCCTTGGGATTTTAAGCATGCCCTGACCCCTGCTTGTTGGGAGGGGGGAACCTACAGGTAAGATGTTCCCCATCGGTGGTCTCTTAATTAATTAGAAAATGGGTGGGCAATGCTGGTGCTGCCTACCCGAAGGTGTGGCCAAGACCTCAGCAGGCCTGGATGGTCTCTCCAGTGTGGGACACTGACATAGCTAACAGGGGTTTAACCCACTCTACCCTAACACTGGCCCAACCTCTAATGTTTTGACAAAACTCTGTAGTTTTGCCTTTTCCAGAATATTCATAAAATAGTGGAGCCTTTTTCAAAATGGTGTTTCGCTTAGCATTATGCATTGTATTTTCATGCATTCTCATGGTTTGAAGACTTGTTTATCACTGAGTAATGTTCCATTAATGTATCCATATGCATTCACCTGTTGAAACACGTCTTGGTACCTCAGATTTGGAGCAGTGGTGAATAAAGGTGCTGTAAACATTCATGTGTAGATTTTTTTTAAAAGATTTATTTATTTTTATTGGAAAGGTGGATATAAAGAGAGGAGAGACAGAGAGAAAGATGTTCCGTCCAATGGTTCACTCCCCAAGCAGCCGCAGCAGGTGGAGCTGAGCCAATCCAAAGCCAGGAGCCTCTTACAGGTCTCCCATGCAGGTGCAGGGTCTCAAAGTCTTGGGCCGTCCCCGACTGCTTTCCCAGGCCACAGGCAGGGAGCTGGATGGGAAGCAGGGCAGTGGGATTAGAACCGGCGCCCATATGGGATCCTGGTGTGTTCAAGGCGAGGACTTTTGCCATTACGCTATTGTGCCGAGCCCCCTGTGTAGGTTTTTATGTGGGTGTAAGTTTTCAACTCATTGGGTATAAAACTAGGAAGAAGCATGTTTGCTGGATCATATTAGCTTTGTAAGAAACTGCAGCCTGTCTTCTGAAGTGACTGTCCCATTTTTGAGTCCCCCTCACTTCCTTGCCTGCTGTGAGTGCTATCAATGTTTTCCGTGTCAGCCCTGTTAACAGTGGTACAGTGACAACTCATTGTTCGCATAACAGGTTTTAATTAACGCTTCCCTATGAGCATCTTTTCATATACTTGCTTTCCAGGAATCAATTCTTTTTGGTAAAGTACCTGTTCGGACCCCACTTCTTAACTGGGTTCTCCATTCCCTTATTGTTTAAAGAACAATTCATATGTTTGAGTGCAAATCTTTGACTTGGTATCTGTCTTGCAGATTCTTTTTCCCACATGCAGGGCTGGCTTGTCTTGGACCCATTGTGCTTTTGGTTGTAGCTTCCTCATTATGGATGAGACTGGGTATCTTCTTATGTGAAGGTGTCAGTTGTGTTACTGTTTCTGCGATCCGTGTGGTTGCATCCTTCGCTTGTGTCATGTTAGTGACTTAATAAGCCCAGCAGCAGGTAACCATTATCTGAGCATTGAGTCATGCATGTGGTCATTGATGGCTACAGTAAATCTTGATTGTCCAAACTGCATTGGTTTCCTAACTCTCCGTTGTGTTGTGTTTTTTTTTGTTTGTTTGTTTGTTTGTCTTGTTTTGTTGTTGATGTTATATTTTTGTCTCCTAGTCACCTCTTCTGTTCCAGGGGTTTAGGATTTGCATGCTCATTTGCTGCTCCTCACTTAAAGCACTAACTGCTTTAGCAGTCTGCTTCCTTGGGGCTAGCACCATAGTGGACTGGTTTAAGCCTCCGTTTGTGGCACCATTATGCCATATGGGCACTCACTCACATCCCAGGAACTCTGATCCAACTTTTTACATATGGTCTGGGAAAACAGCAGAGGATGGTTCAAGTGCTTGGGTCCCTGCACTCACATGGCAGACCGGAGGGAAATTCTTGCTCCTGGCCAGAATCAACTCCAATCAATCAGATCAACTCCAAGCCATTGCAGTCATTTGAGGAGTGAACCATCAGATGGAAGATCTCTCAATCTCTCTCTGTGATTGCCTTCCAAATAAAAATAAAATAAATAAAACTTCTGCATCCTTTTGGAATTCATTGCCTCTAGCAGGAAGACTTTCTGGTACTAAGACAAGAAAATTGGTGTTAATAGTGTGGGAGTCAACTCTGTGACTGACAGCATCTGCTTGTTCTACATCTGTGATGACCATTCAGGAACTTTTGCCATTTCCTTATTCTTAGCCTCCTTCAGAATATTCAAAGCTGTCCAACAAATGAACTGCTACCTCTAGCATTTCTGTGGTAAGGCATTTGCGGGTGATTATAAAGTGCTGGTTGAGAATGCAGCCAGCGAGTCCACACATTTCTAGAAATATGAGTACAGAGCGGCCTTGAACACAGGAAATTCTGCTCCCTCGCTCCCTGAAGTACCGACAAGAACTTAAAATCTGACGCATTTCAGACGGATGAGTTTCCAAGGGCATTTTCCTGGGAGGCTGAGCGCGCTTATTCCCCCAGGCTCTGAGACCAAAGCCGCCGCTGCTGCAGCAGCAGCCGCAGCCCAGCTGCACCCCATAGGTGGCAGTAAACACACTTTCTAGCTCTCTCCTCTATCTTTATTGGAATCAGGCTCCTTCAGGGCAAGAAAATGAATGCAGAAGCTGTGGAGTAATAATTAGCAAACGGACTGCAGTCATTTGAAGAGTTGGCAAGAAGCCTTATTAGAGGATGTAATAATGGTCCTATTTCGCACTTCTAATAGGGCCTTACATCTCTCAGCTTCCAAGAGCCTGCGTGAATCATAAAAAGGAAAGGGGGAGAAAACCAACCCAGAGCTGCTGGGTCAGAAGTCAGGAGACCTTGGTCCTGCTTGACATTCAGTAGGGCTTGCTCATTTTCAAGTGACGGGAGAGTGTCTCCGTTGGCGCTGCATTTAAATACAAGGAACGTATGCAGGTTAGAGAAGAAAGGGCTGGCCATGTGCTATGAAAATAAACATTCATTTCTGGGTTAATATGGAAAACAGGCTTTTCTAGAAGTTGTTTTCCTGTGAACATAACAATAGAGCTTTAAATACTTTGCCTCCTGTAAACACACGGACAGCCTGATTACTCACAGTGTGCTAGACAAATGAAGAAAGCATTTTTTTCCCTAGCCTCCTTCATGTATCAAGGCGTAATTATCAGCACATCCGTGTGTTTATTCCTAGGAGGCTGGAGTAAATACTGCTGCTGATAGATATCAGTCTTGTGAACTTGTAGTATTCAGTCTTTATCTCTGGCAGTGGTGGCAGAGGAAAACTACTCCTAACAGGTGCACACGGCAAACGCCTTCCATCGACAAGATATGGTTGTTCTCTCTGAGCCATGCTAAAGCTACGGCTCCTGTTTCCCCCAGAAACTCCGCATCTATGCAAATCTCGGCGCATTAAAATTTTCTCCCATTGTTGCTGAGGTTTAGTGACCTGACAGCCAGAAGGCGGCTACCCTGACAAGTCTTGGGGAGTTTGGTTTGGAAATAAAGACCAGCAATTTTTCCTGAATCCTTAAGAATCGCTTTGGTGGGCAGGCATGTGAACAAGGGATGTCACCACTTGGGGCAGCTGCACGTCAAATTAGAGTGCCTGGTTTGAGTGCTGGTTACTCTATGTGTCCCATGCAGCTTCCCATCAATGTGTGCCCTACATGGCATTAGATGTGCATGTTCTTGGGCCCATACAACCCACACGGGAGACCCACACTAAGTTCCAGGCTCCTGGCAGAAACCTAGCGCAGCCCTGGTGGTTGTGGGCAGTCCTGGTTCCCATCAGTGAATGAATCCCCACCCCCTGATTCCCTCCCTTAAAAATAAAATGAAAGCAAATAAGCACACATTTAAAAGAAATATGATCCCTGAGGCCAGTGTTGTGGCACTAGTGTGTAGGAAGCTGCTGTCTGGAATGCAGGCATTCCACATGGGTGGCTGATGTGTCTCCCAACAGCTGGACAGCCGTTCCAGCTCACTGCTGGTGGCTTGGGAAAGGCAGTGTAAGACGCTCTTGGTGTTTGGGCCTCTACACTCCTGTGAGAGAACTGGATTAGGCTCCTGGCTTCAGCCTGGCTCAGCCCTGAATGTGGCTACCACTTGGAGAGTGAACCGGCAGGTGAACAGTAATTCTGACTTTCAAATCAGTCAATAAATATTTTAAAATAATCATAAACTGAGTTTCCTTTGGGCTTATGGGACATTTTATAATAAGCACTTTTTAAAATTAGCTGTGTGTTTTTTGCTTTGGATGAGCTAATTGACCTTTCTGTGTATCAGTTCCCACATTATAATAATGCTCATCGCCCAGAAAGTTGGTTTAAGGATTAAATGAGTTTATGAATATGAAAACATTTAGCATATCAGCTATTATTTAGCATATATTCAATAACTACTAGTCAATAAAAAATATATAGACATATTGGGGCCAGAGCAGTGGCCCAACAAACTAATCTATCTGCAAGCACCAGCATGCCATATAGGTACCAGTTCCTGGTACTAGTTTGTGAGCCAGCTGCTCTCTGCTTATGGCCTGGGAAAGTAGTGGAGAATAGCCCAAGTCATGGGACCCTGCAGCTATGTGGGAGAACCAAAAGAGGCTCCTGCCTCCTGGTTTCAGATCTGCTCAGCTCTAGCCAGTGCAGCCATTTGGGGAATGAACCAGTGGATGGAAAATCTTTCTCCATTTGTCAATCCTTCTCTCTGTAAAATATGGCACATTTCCAATTGAATAAATATTAAAATATTTATATAGATATGTACACATATACATAAGACAGAGAGAGCATGCCAAGTTTCTCTGAGGTTTTCCTGTATACTTCAGAGATTTCAGTAACTTTGTTCAAATCCCCCAGTTCTGAACCAGACTCATCCTTATCATCCCTCAAATGTCCAGGTCTCATTGCCTTCTCTCATTGTCTTCTTCCAGTTTCCTAAATGCAAAGGTCTCAAGTTACTTACTGCCTGGTCAGCTGGTCCAACAGACTTCAAGCCCATAGCTGTCTGTCACCCATGAAAAATTCCCTAGCCTTTACACGAAGACTGTGAGTCTGCTAATTCCTGTTGGGCAAGAGGTGAGGTTTGTATCTCCCAGCCTTTTGCATATTGCCAGCTCCTTGCCATGACCCACAATGTAGGCTTGTGACATGAGACATCCGGGCAGCACGAGCCCTGGGCAATGGAGCTCAGTTACCCTGCCCTCTCCAACCACTTCCAGGATCAAAACAGCCCAACTGGAACAGCTGGATGATTCCTGCCTCCCTGGAATTTTGGAAAAACAATTTCTGCTCTCTTAGTGCATTAGGATGGCTAATTCACTGCAAAACTCCATGGTCATATTCTGCTTACAAACACCGTGCCCTTTATTCCATGGGCAAGCTGTTATTTGTTGATGAGTGAGTAAGGCACATACGAAGCTTATGTATGTAACAGACTGCTTTTTTTTAAGGTTTTATCTAGATTTGCTTAAAATTTTATGAGTTTTGATCAGTTTATAAATGAGATTTTTCTATTCATATTTTTTCTTTCTTCTTTCTTCTTCCTTCCTTGCTTCCTTTCTTTCCTTCCTTCCTTCTCTTTGTCTCTTTCTTTCTTTCTCTTTCTTTCTTTCTTTCTCTCTGTCTCTCTTTCCTTCCTTCTTCCTCCCTCCCTCCCTCCCTCCTTCCTTCTTCCTTCCTTTCTTCCTTTCTTCCTTCCTTTCTTTTCCACCCATAACTATTTTTGGGGTGGTCCAGAGTCATTACAATGTAGATTACTGATGAGACTCTGCCCTCTGGTATAATGATTAGGCTGTAGAGGACAACCTGCCCCACCCAGAATGATCTCTGATTCCCATGTGTTTGGAGTTTCTGTGTCTGGTTGATGTTTTTTCTCTGCTTTTTTGATCCTTGCCTCTCTGCTGTTATCACTGTGTACTCTCTCCAGCAGCAATCTCTGCACAGCGCCCAGTCCACAGAGTGACTGACTTACTGTCTCAGAAGAGCTCTACCATGAGCGAAGTATGTGGGCCTTGATGTGTAGGCTTCGTTCTACGTACTTGGGTCTGCTGGGCTCTCTTTGTGTTGAACTCTCTTTGTTCCTGGCTGCATTTCAGGATATTGAAATCCTAGAGAAAATTCTTTGAGAGGAGGACTGTGTAGGTGTGTTATTTTGTCATTAGTAGATCCAGTTGGTCCACATGGACATGGTATATCAGTGAGCACCTGCTCTGCCTGAGAGGGGTCCGGGAGAAACTGATCAACTTTTGAATTTCATCCTAGATCACCTCACTCTAAGGTCTAAAGAAGATTGCATAGGTTGAAAATATTCAAAATATGTCCCAGTTTTTAAAAGACTTATTTATGTATGTATTTCTTTGAAAATCTATCTATCTGTCTGCCTGTCTATCTATCTATCTATCATCTATCTATCTATCTATCTATCTATCTATCTATCTATCTAGAAGGTAAGAGAGAAAGAGAAAGCGAGAGCTTCCAACTGTTGTTTCACTTCCCAAATTTGTATGAGAGCCACGATTAGCTTAAGCCAAAGCTAGGAGTCTGGAATCCCATCTGCGTATCCCATAAAAATGAGAGTCTTAACACCTTTACTATCTCTAACTGCTTTCCCAGCTACATTAGCAGGAAGTTAGATCTGAAGTGAAGCAGCCAGAACGTGAACTAGTACTCGGATGTGGGATGCCAGCATTCCAAGAGGTGGCTTAACCAGTTACACTTCAACACCAGCTCCCTTCATCCCAGTGAATCTAAAATATCACTTAACAATGCCAGATAACTTTATGTGATAACATTAGGTTCCTGTTTTCATGCTATCATTTTTAAAAAAGATTTATTTATTTTTATTGGAAAGTCAGATTTCAGAGAGAAGGAGAGACAGAAAGAAAGATCTTCCACCTGCTGGTTCACTCCCTAAGTAGCTACAAGAGCCAGAGCTGAGCTGATCTGAAGCCTGGAGCCAGGAGCTTCTTCCAGGTGACCATGTGGATGCAAGGTCCCAAGGCTTTGAGCCATCCTTTAATGCTTTCCCAGGCCACAGGGAGGGAGCTAGAAGGGAAGTGGAACAGCAGGGATTAGAACTGGCTCCCATATGAGATCCCAGCGTATGCAAGGTGAGGATTTTAGCCACTAGGCTACAGTGCCAGGTCGCATGCTGTCATATTATAAGAAAATATTACTTCATTTCCTTTTTTTCTGAGCACCTTCCTCTGTCTATCCTTTTCCCCTCTGTATTATCTCCTTCCCTTATATATAGATTAGTGATTCTCCTTCTCTGACTATAACAAAGACGAAGTACAAAAATGCATTTCATTTCAGTGAAGATAAGCTGTTCATAAAGACCAACAGCAAGGAGCTTTTTCTTTTCAGATTTTAAGAATAACCATGCCAATTTTTTTTAAATTAAAAAAAAAAAAACCCGCCTTAATGCTCACAGGATTTCCCCCAGGGTGAAAATGCCTCTCCAAAGTTTCATGTTATTTGCATTTGAACATCATGCTCTTCCTACGGTGTAGGAAGCATTTCTGATTCCTCTTTTACAGCGGGAAAGTGTCCAGTGACAAGGCCTACCACAAACAGATGCATGTCAGATTGAACTGGAAGACCTATAGGAGGCAATGAATCTGTCCTGCCTAGACTCCAGTAGAACTCATTGAAGGTGGGGACCTTTCCTCATCTTTGCCTCGTTCCAAGTACAGAAGTCAGCATTTATACCATGGCGAGCGGGGAGGATGCTCCGAGGACACCCAGAGCCCAGACAGATCTCTGTCACTGTCACCCAGCTATCCAAGGCAGCCTTTTTAAGTCATGTAAATCAGGTCTTCTACTTCGCACTTTACTTCTACAGACAGTTGCCCAACTTGTCCTGCTGCTCTGTCCTGCCCTGGAACATCTCCCTGTCCTGGGCTCACACTCTTCCCACACACCATCTGATGGTGCAGTCTCCTGCAGAGTTCATCCCAGCTCCTTTAGAAATACTCTTCATGGACTCACGTTCACCTCCCCTGCTCTAGCTGGCCTTCACTTCTCTTCATTAATCGAATTCCCAGTCATTTCCACAGCTACCTTCACTGCTGCCCTGTCCCGTTCTCCCCATGCATCTCCCATTAGGCATTCAGGCTTATATTGATGCAACCAAATATTGAACAACCATAGTCGGGATTCAGACAGAGCATGATGAAGGAATACCAATGAACACAGTTCCTCACTTTATATTCATCCCTGCTACTTCGACTCTGAGTGAGGGTTTTATTTTGCATTGCTTTTGGTTTTAATAATTTCAAACGTACTGAAAAAGTGAGATAAATTGTGGCAAAAATCTTTATGCTCACTCTCTTTCCTCTCCCCAGCAACTACGTGTGTGTGTGTGTGTGTGTGCATGTACACAGACTTTGTAAAATTTGTTGCAAACCGTTTGAATAAAAATTGCAGCACTGACATACCGTCTTTCAACCTCACCTGAGGACTGTGAAATGCTCCTTGGAGAACAAATTCTTTCCCACAAATATCTTTAGGGTGAGGAACAATCGCCTGGGGTTTATGGATGGGACTGTAGACAGTTCTTGAAACCCACAAAATCAGACAGTAAGTTTGGAACATAGGAGGAACAGCTTTGGGGTGCAGGGGTAGGAAGGGAAGGAGACATCCTCAGAGCTTCAAGCCCTCTACAGGTCTGTTGGTTGTAGCTTCAGGTTCTTCCCTGTCAGCCCAAGGAAGGCAGTCACCTGCTCAGCTATGAGCTGGCAGGGACTTCAGGCTGATGCTAATTTAGCAGCAGCAGCAGCAGCAACTCCCTGAAATGATTCAGCAGCCTCCTGTCAGCTGCCTGGGAACTTGGTGTGTCTTAGCATGACACCAAGGACCCTGTGAGTGCTGTCAGCAGTTTTCTTCCATAGACCCTGTTGCTTTGACCTCTTGGGACATGCACCCTACACCCTCACTTCCTCTTTCTGCCAGCCCTTGGCAAACTTCAGCTTCCCTCTGCAAGCAGCCTTCTCAATGCTCTTCCCTGCTGCTTCTGCCTAGCCTGGGTCCTTCCTCTATGATGTTGTCTATCAAATCTGATCTGACTTGTTTGTTTACTTAGCTTCATGCTGAGGACCAGCACACAGCACTTGACCTCTGAGTGCCAGAGGCAGGGTGGAAGACTGGCACAGTCTTTGCCTACTCATCCTCATCCTTAAGCCTCTTGCTGGCTTTGCTCTCTGGGTCTCACTTAAACCCTGGAGTTAGGGGGCTTGGCTGGGCTCAGACCCCTGGTTTTGCCTTCAGCAAGATGTCTGTCCACATGTTCCTCTGATTCTGGTATATTCCCCAGTATACCTGTCACTCCAGTCCCTGGGTTACCCATATTCAGTCACTCAAGTAACTCTATACCTGCACATGGGAAAGCTACTCCAAGATTCAGAGTGTCGCAGAGAGACAAGAAAATAAATATTCACCTAGGAAAAGCATGAAATGGGATCAGCTCTGAGGCACTTGGGGGAAGCCCTAAGCCAGCATTGGGAGGGGTGGCTGGCACCTTGACAGTGGCCTTGCTCTAGCAGGGAAGCAGAGGGCACAAGGTCAAGGCTGTCTTCTTTGATTTTTTCAGGGTGCCTTCCTTGTAACTCACCAACATCGGTACTAACACTTCTAATCTAGAAATCAGATCCTGGCTTGCAAGATGGCCAGCAGCTGGCCATTTGGCTGGAGTCCCAGCCTGCGGCCCAGGTAAAGACAGACTTACATTGTGTTTTCTGAACACGGGAATGTTGTCACATGAACTAAAGCTGAATTTGCTGCGCAAGGGGCAGCTGCACGCCTGCAGGTCTGTTTGCTTGCAGCTTGGGGTTGCCAAAGAGAAGATTCCCCAGGGAAAGGACTGTGGGAGGGGTTTGGGCATCCTGCTGAGCCCCAAGTTCCCCTGGTAGGTGTCTCCCTAGCAGTCTGGGACCTGTTCTGGCCAGCACACAGGCTGCTGAGCTGTGTGCGAATGTCAAAGCTGACCTCGACTGAAAGCGCCCTGCTCCTCCTGCCTCCCTGGCAAGGTGGCCCCCATGGGATGCTTGCCCATCTGCTTGCAGAGCTGTGGCTGTTCCCAGCCCATCTTCCCCCAGAGCTGTCTCCGGGCTCCCTCCCCTCTCCTGCAGAGGAGCTATGAGCGATGTTTCAGTGCAGAGTCAATCCCCCGTGCTCCAATCCGAGCGCATTACCAGGCAGGGCGCGTCGGCACAGCGATTTGGCTTCCACAATAAATCTCCTTGCTTTCATGAGTTTAAATCAGACTTTAAAACATCGCCCTTAATGTTCTTTTAATGTAGTTTTCTTCTGAATGAGTTCCCTTTAGGTCCGGTCCTTGTCATTAATACACTCTCTTGGCAAACGCAGGAGGGCTTCTTCGAGGAAAGCCCTGCCAGTTTAGGAAACCAGTGGAATTGTCTCGGTGATGCCAGGAGCCTCTTTTGCATTTTACAAGGACACTTGAGAAAACAAAAGTCTCTGACTGTAAATTTAATTTTCTCTCGACAGCCGTGGTGTCTCGGCAGCCCCAGAAGTTATCCATTACTTCTTTCTTCTGTAATTAAAAATCAAGGGGCTGGGGGGTGGGGAATGTGCAGGATTAACAAGTTCTAATTTCCATTGATGAGCTCTAAGAGCTTATCAATAATGGGATCAGAAAAGCTGCTTCGCCTAAGCTCCAGTTTTCCAGTGTGGCTGATTTTGATGGAGGATCTTAGGCAGAAGTGGGAAAGACTGGCTTTCCAAGGAGGCTCCCTGCATAAGTTGAGGAAAAAGAAGGGGGCTGGGCTTAGGCAGGTGTGGCGGAAACCTCTTGCAGGAGTGAGCCAAAGGCAGCCTGGTCTGACAAGTTCTATAGACTCAGCACTCAGGCTTCAGGGAGCTGATTACAGGGCAGGATGAAACAGCTGTCTTCACATACATGCTCCTTGTCTATGGAGGGCTTCTGCAGGAGAAGAGCTTGTCCATATCTGCTTAGGAGGAAGAAAGATTTTTCCAATTAGAAGAACATGGGTGGTGATTCCTCGTGAGCTATGCATTTGGAGATGGCACTTTGTCAGGGAGAGAGCATCCGTGCTGTTGATTGCTCTCAAGGAGGAGCCAAGTGGGGTTGTCTCGTGGAGATGCTCAGGGCTGTGCCCTCTCAAGCCCTGTGACATTCAGATTTCCAGAGAAATGGGACAGGCATGGGATGGAAACGCGTTTTGTGATTAGCAGGTGCAGTTGCCATAAAATTCGTAAATGAGCCACTGATTTTTTTTTCTTTTTCTTTTAAGTTAGGGCAGTAGGAGGCTTAGCATGTGAACCTCAGGCTCTTTGGCACACAGCACTCTCTGCCCCATTGCACAAGGGTTAATCTCGTGAGTGGCAAGCAAAAGCAGCGTGACGTGATCCCAAAGCTTTGTTGTACACACCTGCAAAGTCCAGAATCTCTCCTGAGGCCACTAATGGCACAGGGTGGCAGGAAAGCCAGCAGCTGGAGATTCTCTGGAGGATACAAACTTGTCTACTTCCCAGAAGAACTTTCCCAACTAGAGAAGCACACGTGCCTGAAGTGCTGATGTCCAAGAGATCACCTTTGTTGGGTTGCCTGCCAGCCTTGCAGTCAAGCCTCTTCCCTTTCCACAAGAACAGGCTGCACTGTGCAAAGTCTAGATGCTGAGGGATGTCTCACTTCCAGGCTAGCAGAGATGGTGAAACCTGCCTGAGAGAGCCGCACTGTGATGCAGGCAGTTAAGCTGCTGCCTGCAATGCCTCTGTCCCATGCCCTGGCTACTCCACTTTGAAACTGGATCCCTACTAATGTGCTTAGGAAAACAAGGAATGTGTCCCCAAGTACTTGGACCTCTGCATCCATGTGGGAGACCCAGATAGAGTTTAAGGGTCCGTCAGGTTGTCGTCATTGCAGCCATTTGGGGAGTGAACCAGCATTCTTTCTCTCCCCCTGAGATTCTCTCTTTCTCTAAGACCCCTGCTCTCACTCTCGCTTTTGCTGTTTCCATGTCTGTAGCTCTGCTTTTCAAGTAAATAAATATGTAAGAAAAAACTTATTAGAGATATTACAGGGATGAGAGAAGAGCATCAACCTCAGCCAAATGGTCAAGTTTGGGTACTTACAAGCTGTATAATCTTGGGTGAATTAATTAGCTTTTTTGGACCTCACTATTCTTTCCTGCAAGATAAAAACGATTTTAGTCCCATCTCCTAAGGTGGTCATGAGGGTCAAAGGAGTAGAACAGTGGCACATAGGAACCACCCCCTAAACACTAACAACTTGGGTGTCACAGCGTTGAGGCCAAAGACAGAACCTCTTGCTCTGTCCTATTCAGCGATTCGAAACAGTATAAATCACTGGTGCAGAGAGATGGTGTAGTTGTGGTGCTCTTGCATCTTAATAACTGTGTATTTATTGTATAATCAGGAAAAAATATCCAGTCTATTATTTATTGGATATTATTGATCACAGTGTAGATAAAGCGAACGTGTGTCTGAATGTGTGTCATGAAACATTGGACAACACTGTCAGAGAGTGTGGGAAGATTCCCTAGCCGAGAGGACTGGGTGTGCAAGGATCCTGGGCCGAGCCAGCACCATGGCAGGCAAGGGCCCGAGGCTGGAGAAGGATTCTCAGCATACAGATAATCTCTGTCATGGTCACAAATTCAAACCTTGTGCCAAAGATGAACGGACATGCTGTTGGATGGTGTCGCTGAGGATGTAAACAGCGAGATGGCTAGGATGCTGCTGCCCAGTAAGTGATGAGGAGAGCACGAACGGAAACAACGGTCGTAGACAGAGCGAGAGAAGCAGGCAGTGTCAGGAAATTCTAAGAAGGTAAAAGAGGGGTAGCCATTTGGCCTAGGGGTTAAGACATCACTTAGGTCATTGCATCTGGTATCAGGGTGCCTGCGTATGCATCTTGACTCTGCTTCTGATTTTGGTCCCACAGAGCCCTGTGTGTGATCTTTTGCTCTTCGTGCCTGTCACTGTCTCACTGTCTCTTGGCTTACCCTGCTCACACTTCTACCCCTTCAGTCTCTCCCCCCTCCCCCGCCTTCTTCCTTGATCCAGATGCTAATCAAGCACCTACCACACCAGTGTACTTCAAAAGCTTTGTGAAAGACAGACTTAAAAGATAAATCTGTCTAAATACAAAATAATTTGAAATCTGCATTTTTTTCAAAATAAACATTTTTTTAGAAACTTCTAGAAGAACCCTTGTATGTTCTAGAGCAAAAACAGAGATAAATTGAAATCGACCATCACAAAGTATCTAATATAGTGAAGAGGGAAAGACAACCAACGAAGACAAAAAAAATCCAGCTGTATGGCTGGAGAGATGGTGATGGTTGTTCCAGAAAGAAAGCAGAGCAGGGAACTAAGATAGGGAGGGCCTTGCTGGGGGAAGGGTGGCAAGTGGCACTAAGATGTCAGGAAAGCGTCACTGCAAAGGTGCTGTGTGGGGAAAGGTCTGTAGGCAGAGAGGAACTGAGTCACCCAAGAGCAGAGGAAATGATTCCCTCATGGAGGGAGCAGTGGGGGCCGATGGTCGAGTCAGCAGTGATGTCGGAGGAGCTGCACAGCAGCCTCTGGCCCTGGGAAATGTCCAGAGAAACCCTGAAGATCCACTGCATCTGTGACCACGCTCCTCCCAGTGTCACAAGGTAGAGTCTGTACTTTGTTGTCTTTGCGGCCACATTTGGCATTTAGCCTGGTTTATAATTGCAGTCAACCTATCGTTTTATTGCATGTTTCCATGTTTTTCTCCCTTTTGACTCTTCCCCCAACTTTTTTTTTTTAACCTCCAAGCATATTGCTCCAATCTGTCCCAGCTCATGATGCCTACCTTACTTGCGGGGAGCAATCATGGAATAGAGCCTTCTCTTGACTTTAAGTATTAGCCACATTAATTGGCAACTACAGTTTCTGTCTGGGAATGGTGGAGGAATCCAGGTTGGGAAGGCTGGAGAGTGAATTCAGGTGAAATCCCAGGACACAGAAGGAACACATTTTAGTGGCAGGGTCGCAGTCCTAAATCTGGAGATCCTTCCAGAACTGTAGATCTGTCCTGTGGGAACATCCAGGTAGAGATAAAGATTATTTTGAGTTAAATTTATGAAGTTAAATTTTAAAAGGTCTGTGGCATGGTAACTTAGGCAGCCAAGGAGATGACTTGGAAACCATAGTGTCAATGTTGATCTAGCAGCAGCTAGATCAGAAATTCAAGTTTATGGATAGGAAATGGAACCACTAGAGCACCTGTCACTAGAATAGGACTTTGATCAGGCCAATCACATCAGGCTTAACACTGTGACAAGTCAGATTGTCGGCTTGAGATCCTTTGATCCCAATGCCTGGTGACAAAATAGCTCTCCATCCCAGATTGGAGATCAAAGAGCTCCATCTTTGAAAATGTGGGGGTGATAGTTACAGGCCAGAACCCCACTAACCACTGCAAACGTACAACAAATGGGTGACCTGAATAACTCACCAGGTCCTCTGACTACATACTTGCCATAGTCCCTCCATAAGAAAGGTTTCCCAGCCTCTTGACTTTGGACTTGGCCACATGATTTGTTTCAGCTAATGACAAATGGTTATAAGTTATATCGTATGTGTTCCAAGGCTAAACTTGATACAACTTCGAACCTGCCTTTTTACTTATTCCCAGACATCTGCCACTGCCACCAGAAGAACATTCATTGGTCACAGGAGGAAAAGGGAAACATGAGGGCCAGGGTTGCCACAGTTGCTGTAGCTTGAAGAAGAGATACCAGTGAAGTCCCAGCCAGCCTGTGGATGCAAAAGCAACACAATGATTATTATTATTTAAAGATGAGAAAAAGAACACCAAATAACTCTTGGACCCGCCTGAAGATGCCTAGAGCAGTGCTTTGTCCTCAAAACCCCCAAATCAATTTGCTAGTTGTATTTCAGATGCTCACTGACCATCAACAGGATAGCTGGCTTTCCTGTGGCAAGCAGACATAGAGTCACTCTCAAGCAGGTGACAGAGGGTGAATATGCACAAGGCAGCTTCCTGCGGCACCAGAGCCAAGGACCGAGCTTGCTGTGTGCGCCTGCCAGTTGCCCCGTCACAGTATCTGAAGGAGAATACTGAAGGTCTACAGTAGTTTGGGACTCACAAAAAAATAATTCATTATGCGTAATGGTGATGTTGGCAGTGCATGCCAAATGGTTAAATCTAATGTAGCATACAGTTTCATTAAGGCACAACAAAATTAATCTATCCCTTCCCACCAGGAGGTTTAAACAAAAGCAATGGGGAAGGAGCTGCATGTGAAAAGCAGCAATTCATTAATGAAATGAAGACATGTAAAATAATTAGGCTTATAACAAGAGATTAGAGAACTAAATTAACCCTTCTGTTTACTTTGCACTGGATGCAATGGAGAACTCTGGCAAATGTTAGGTTATTATGGGAATGTCACCTCAAAAGATTAGCTTAGTGGTCTCCCATGAAAGGAGTAACCTATGTTGGTCCCCAGTCTAATAGCTTTGCTGGACGGTACTTGAAACCCATATCAGCAAGGCGTTTTCTGGGGGCTTCTGGAGGCACAAAAGAAAACATGGTCATGGACATGAAAGAGTAAATGAAACAGTTAATTAAAAAGAAGGGAGCTGGGTTTTGATGTTGACAAGCTGTATGCTAACTTGGGTAATTAATAATATTGAAACGAAGGGGCTAATCTAAATCAATGCTGGGCTGAAGCTTTCCTCTGCCTGGTTAGTAATGATAAGCAAGGGAGACAATTGAGCTTCTTTTCCTAGGAACTCCCTCCCCCTCATCTGCCTGGCTGATCAGGAGCGAGGGCCTGTCCACTTGATGGTGGTAGAATACAAAGACAGACTGGGAAATGGACAGAGAGCTTTCCAGCAGGAGACGGTGGAGCTGGAGTGTGACTTCCTGCCGCTGGGCTCCACGTAGTAGAGGCAGCAGGGGTTGGCAGGTTGAGTTTCCCCTGCTCCCCAGACTTTCCCATGTGTTGTGAGCAGAAGTCTACACTCTCAGTAGGCTTGCAGCCTAACTGGATTCTATGCGTCTGTATTGTGTCGATGATGGAGGCATGCCAAGAGCTGGGGAATAAAGAACTGTGATGAGGGTCCAATGCCTGCCCATGCGGAAAGGCAGTGGTAGTGAAAGCAAGAGAAAATCACCCAACCCACTGATCCACATGGGGTTTCCTTCATGGGAAACAATGCCCTTTTTACATCTCTACCCACTGTGGCAGCCCACAGAGTACAGCTTGGCACAGGCCAGGTCTGTAGTTCTCCTGACAACCCCACAGGTCATGTGTACCCAAGGCCATAGAATACTCTGGGGTGTTACATGTTAGAGACGTTGGTGGAAGAAAGTGGTGGTTAATTCATTCTGTGCAATGAACTGACTGTTAGGAAGTTGTGCTTAGTACCTTGGAAATCCAAGCCCCTAGATTGCCACTGGTGTTTGCCCTAGGTTTTTCTTATTTCATTATCCGGTGTAACAAATATTAGGCTCCACATTCATCAGCACGCTGAAGTGAAAGCACCTTCAGGAATTAACCTGAATCACTGCCAGATGTAAAGGTGTCCGTGACTTTGGAAGGTTTTACAGATAGGCAGATTATCTTCCATGCACCTCTGAAATACATGGAGAGCTGAGCAGCTGCGGTTATTGGAGAGTGGGGAGGACAGAGATGCCAAAGAACAAGTGTTTCAAAGACAGCTGCTTCTCCCCAGGGCCTCAGCCCTGTGCTCCCCCAACGCCCACACCTGCTCCATTGCCTGGGGTGGAAGATGTGCAAGGCAGGAGGAAGAGCAAGGGGGGCACATGTCTCAGACAGACCCGGAGGGGAGCCGGAAGCAACCGTACTGGCCCGGTTTCCTCAGGAGGCCAGAATGAGCAGCAATCAAGTTTTGATTCTAAAATATGGGGCAGCTGCTTCAGTGTGAATACCAGTGTCCTTCAGGAAGCTCTCAGAATCCTGGAATTTCAGTCGACTTAGATGTGTCTTATCTGAGTGAACAGCTCTAAGAACACCGGATCCCCTTCCTCCTTGTACCGCCCCTCACCCCAATAATCCAGAAAAACCATCTCTGAGCACTACTGAAGCCAGGGCTTTTGCATACAAGGCCTTTTTCATCCATCTTAGTCCACCCCAAAGAGAAAGGTGAGCAAGCGTTAAGAAGTCGGCTGTTGTCCTCTTTGGAGGTCCTGAGGCAGGGTCTGATTTTCCAGCTTCTGTGAGTTACTCTCCTCTTTACCCATTTACTTGTTCATTCGATGCTTGGGTGGGTCCTGCTGCATCTTAGTGCTGAGTGCTCCTTTCTCAGGGTTTTATGTGACATCCCAATGTCCTGGAAGGAGGACATGGTAATCCCCGATCCACAAATGAGCAAACTGCTAATTTCCAGTTCTCTCCACACCACCACTCCCCCTCCTTTGCTTCATTTTTACAATCATCATTTTCTTTTCTGCTATTATTCCCAAGGGAGGAAGAATTCTGCCTCTCCCCTATTATCCATATATTCCAGTTGAGGTCCCCGAGTCATTCTGGAATAAACAGGAACTTAGAACCACCCCTAATGCCATCACAACTTTATTAATCGTTTGTAATCTACTTTGCCTGCTGAGCCACACTGCAATTTCCAATGCTAAGTAGAACAGTCCCCCCTGAGAGGAGTTGTGTCCTTGATGGTACTTCAAACAAAGAAAACAGTTTGCAAAACCTTGCAGACCTGTACGGAGCCGCCAGCCAGAGCCTAGTGTGGTGTATTGTGCATATTAAGTGCCTGCATATGAAGATTTGATTTGAATGAATGAGTGAGTGAATGAACAAATGAATCTGCCAAGTCCCCGAGGCCTCTCTGATCTTCTTCAGGTTATAACTATTGATACAGACTTTGGTGCGAGAAGGACAAACAGCAGGTTGCCCATGTCAGCACGGTCCTGCTCATAAGGCAGCCTACGGTGGGGATGGAAGGTACACAATGCTTTGTGAAAATGCTTCTTTACATTCGTGCTGAGCGTTCATCTGAGATTCCCCACAAAGGCTGGTGGAATTTGTTTTTAGGATTACCTGACATGCATTAGAAGCAATTGACTCCAGAGCAAATACTAAAGAGTCACTTTGTTCATTGCCATTGATTTAATGTGGATCCAAAAGGAAATCAGATGTGAATCCATAGTTTTTAAAAGAATGTTGTGTTCCATTTATGGGAGGTGGCGAAATCTCGACTCCATGACCCACTTTTGGATTAACTTAATTAAACAAAAGTGGACGTGGCTACATATCCAGTGGTTTGCATGTGTTTTGACTCTTGAACAAAGAGAACATGCTGTGGAACTGTCTATTTCTAGAAATGTAAACCCTTTGGGTTTAGGTTATGTGAGGTGCATGGAAGGGCTTCTCTTTTGCAGATGTATTACTATCCTGTACCTTTTTTGCCCACCCCACCTCCCGCCCCAAAGCTGAGGCTGCTTAAGCCACATGTGAGAAGCCCCTCCCATTTCCCTCCAACTTTAGAGCGGACATGTCGTAAGTTTGATGTGAGATAAGTTTGTCATCCAGTTCTAACCAAGATACCTGACTAGATTTGACAAAGAAGGAAAAAAGAATCTAAGCTGGCCCTGAAAAAAATCTCAGATGAGTTTGAAAAGAATTCTGAACAAAGATTTGCTTAAGTACAAGGCCTTAAGGTGAGTATTTTAAAGGATGACGCTCACTTGATGTGGAAATTCTGAAATAGGTATAGAAATAGAAAGAAATAGATATGAGTGCTTAGTATCTTTGATAGCTTTAGTGCTCAGGAAAAAATGGTCAGGTTGTTTCTTTTGTTTTAAAGTTGAATATTTAGTTTGTTGTATTTAAAAATGACAGCTGGCTTTAAAATTTGATATCCACATATTCCATTTAAGATCAAAAGACCTAAGGGGAGCTGAGCATAAATTTTTGGCCTTATTTTCCAATTTAATCAATAACTTCTTTAAACAGTTTCAAATGAGTATATAATTGTTGTCTACTTACTTTTCTTTTTAAAGAATATTCTATGATGAGTAAATATATGAGTAAATATTTTCTTCTAGAGGAATTTTCAGCTTAAAATCATGAATCTGCTTATTTTAAGTTGGAGTTACCATGCACATCTTTTTTAACAGGCTGCATTCTGCTCATCACCACACTCTCTTCAAAATATTAAATATACATTAAATACCCAAATATTAATACTGAAATACACACACACACACACACACACACACACACACACACACTTCTAACCTTCCTAGGGCTAAAAGATGCATACTGTGGTTTTGAATGATTGCCCTAAAATCCATGTTGAAATTTAATCTCTGTTGTATGGTATTCTCTGGGACCTTTGGACAATCATTAAAATTAAACGAGGCCACAAAGGTGGAGCCCTAATCCGAGGGAGGACAAGTGGCTTTATCAGAGGAGGTGGAGAGGCAGACGCTGCATCCACCAAGTGATGCCTTGCAATGCCCTGCAATGCCCTGGTGCTCTGCAGGATTCCCTTCCAGCAGAAGGACTTCCCAGAGGCAGCCCAGCAGTTGAACATTCCAGTTTTCAGAATGGGAGTTGAATGACCTCTTATTCCTTACCAGTTAATCTATGGCATTCAGCTATAGCAATGGAAAAGGGAGAAAGACAGTAATTGTCTAAGGAAAATTATGTCGTTCCCAATGAAGTTTGCAGTCACCTTTGCAAGTAGCATTTAGGACTGCATTTGTGTCTGAGTTGGGTTTGTTAGTGATCCAAGGGGCCATGGGCCAAGATATCAAAAATGGATCTGTAACTACAACACTGGTGGGACACAAAAAGTCTGTCCCAAGTTTATAGCTGCTATGTCAACACTTGTCAGACATTTGAATCATGTCATCACCCAATGTTTTTCTTGACTTTTGGAATCTCTATTCCTTACCTTTGGCTTTGCTGCCTACTTGAATTCTACTTCTGTCTTTACTCGGTTTTTTCAAATTTTTATATAAGCTATAAATCAAAGAAGTGTTTAAATGACATGTTATTGCATTTCTTATTGCTTTGTCTGATCCTGTGGTCACTATCTTTTTTGAAGAGAAAAAAGATTTATTTATTCATTCATGCACTCATAACACTGAGGGAGAGAGAGACACACAGAGACAGACAGAGAGAGAGAGAGAGAGATCCTCCAATTGCTGATTCAATCCCTAAATAGCCACAATAGGCAGGACTGGGCCAGGTGAAAGAAACCAGGAATTTTATCCGTGATTCCAACATGGAATGGTTCTAAACAGTTAGGCCAGTCTTCTGCTGCTTTCCCAGGTGATTAGTAGGAAGCTGGTTTGGGAGCAGAGCAGCTGAGTCGTGAACCAGTGCTCCCATATGGGACATGAATGTTGTAAGTTGCAGGTTGAATAACATTGTGCCAACGTGCTTGCGCTGCCATCACTGTATTAATAAGGCCACATCAATGATAAAAATAATTCACCGTATTTATTGCTATGCCTCATCAACACCAGGAAGTGTGGACCTTTCAAGAATCACCCTGGGAAATTGTATAAGTTACTGAGATCTTTTTGGTTCTTTAAGTGCTTAATAGCTTTTGTTGTGTTTTAAATTGAAGTGTATTTAAAATTAATTTTGTTTGTCTCAGGTATGGAAGAATACTATTGATTTGGCTCTATTGACCTTACTAAGTTTTATCAATTTTAATCATTTATATGGTAGATATTACCTGGTCTCCCTGAGCATGCAAAAAACTACAGTGCCCAGGGACTCTGCAGTCAAGGGGAAGGTGAGCAGTTGTGGACGAAGGCATGTGAAGTGGGAGTGATGAAGTGGGAATGTGAAGTGGGAGTGACCAGCTGGCACTCTTGACTCAAGGATCCCCATATTGGACAGTCACTCAGAACCACCACAAACTGCATGAGAAGCGACACAGTGCTGGTTCAGCTATGCCCCTGACATCTCACGGATAACTGTTCCTGCTGTACAACTCAACCTCTGTTGACCGTCAAGGACCATGGTCCCTCTGTAGTTTCTCTCAGATTTTTTTTTTTAATGTGGACCATTACAGAAGCTGTGAATAATGACACTTTTGTTTCTTCCTTTTTAATTCTTAGGTAATTAAAATTTTATGAACACCAAACTTAACAATTAATGAAGTTGACACAACATTATATTTTGTAGATCTTTAATTAAACATTTATTAATTTTGATTTGTAGGGTTTTTTCTTTGTGTTCTTCCGAATTGCACACATTGCAGTACATCCTTTAAAAGCTGATGGACCACAGGCCATGAGATAACAGTGCCTCGGGGTTAGCCAGGCCCTGACTAGGTGTGCTGTCATTTTCCTGAGCTTACAATTCTCCAATGGCCTGGCAATATGTGACCACATGAAGCCCTGGCTTAGGTGAGTCAAATGTGTTTAGACTAAAAATAACAACAGCACTGTGGTGACCCAGCAGATTGTTGTAGAACTCCTGCCCTGTAGGAGGAGAATTGGAATTGTTTTCCACTCTCTCTTTTTTCTAGAATCTGGTGAAGGCCCTGAATATCTTATTGTCACCGTTTTAACACCATAGATATGCTCTAGTTCAAAAAAAGCCCCAAATTACTAAAACCTGACCTTATCAAAACAATATATGAAATGGAGGATGGTAATTTGCTGTACAAAAGTGTTCCCCGCTCCACAAAATGAATTCAACTTTGGTGTCCCTAAAATAGCCAATTCCCTTGGTGCATGTTAAATATAATTCAATTTACAAAAATTCGATTTGCATATAACCTTTTCAGTAGCACATCCATTGTGCAAAAGCAATGTACACTTGTAATTGGCTGCAAATTGCCAGGAGACCACCCTTGCTCGCATTGTTCTCAGATGTGCAATTTTTTCCAGAATCTCCAGGGGATAGAGGAGTGAGTGGCTGAAATTCCAGTTCCGTGTCTGATCCCATTGGCTGTGCTGAGAAACAGCTTTTGTGGCCTGTTTGGAAGCAGCATATTGGTCTCCAGAAGGGATGCTGAGCATTTAGAAGCAGGAGGGGTTGGGTGCATGGAAGTGGATTTCCTGGCTGGGTTGGGGAAGCTCTTAGTGACCGTGTAGGCACTAGGAGAAAGTGGAAATGAAGCCAGGGGCAGCTCATGGTCCTGGGGTGGATAGCATTGTTTTCTGTATGAAGTCATGAGCCTGCAGGAGCACCTTCCAAGGGAAATAGAGGATCTAAGTGTAGGGACTGCAGTTGTACGGCCAAGGAGAGAGCCCTGGCTGAGCAAGCTGCAGGCAGCTGACCCCAGGGTGCGGGAATGTGCCCAAGGCCCTTACCTGGGCAAGCAGGGCAGATTCTTCTGTGTTTATGTAAAAAGCAAAAGTGGCACTTTTTTTTTTAACAGCAAATTGAATTAACATAGATTATTGCTGATGATGCCACCTTGAAATCTAAACCCCATTTTGATCTGAATATTGAAAACCTTGTCTGGTACATGACACTCCCTTTTCAGAAAGGACACTTTCCCTGTGCCATGATTAGGGTCCTCCTCTTTTAAATAGGAACTTCCCTCTGGGGTTTCTTGGGAGTGGCTAACAGCTCTGCTCTAGGCTAGCCTGCAGTGTATGTCACGCACTTGGGAACAGCCAGACCCTGCCCACTTCCCTCCCCGCCCCCACCTCTCCACCCAGAGCCCTGCACTCTGCTGGCTAATGCCTATCTAGACAGGGGCTGTTGTTGTTTGCACTGGAAGGAATAACTCCTTAGTCCCCAGTTCAAACAGCGCAATCTCACACTGCAAGCTCAGCTCCCAAGAAGGCAAGCCTTGGGTTCTGAAGTAGATGTTGTAAATTGATCCAACACAAACTCTCTGGGAGCAGATGACATGCGTGTTCAGTTCTCTGTTCATAAGCAGCAATGACTGCAAAACAGGAGTCTCTGCTCATCTGAATGAAAACAGCTGTCCTGTTTCTTCAAAAATCTGAATTTGGAGTAGCTGATGAAACATGTCAGCCCACCTCCAAATGGGAATTCCTGCATGACCCAGATTTCTTTTTGCTGTAGCGCAGACAGGGTTGCCATTGATGCTGTGCCAGTTGGCCACCTCACCAATCCAGAGGATGCCATCAGCATAGAGAAAGAGCTGAGCTTCTCCCAGCTAGTTCTGCTGTAGCTTGCGTGGCTGGACCCTTGGTAAGAGAGTAAGCCTGGGCTTACTCTTAGACTCAAACTCAGGGGAAGGGTTTGCTTTGGGTACAGAACCACTTGTGTAGCCACTTACATACTGTGCGATCCTTGACAGTATTCACTCAGTCTTTCACTCATTGAGCAGGTACTGAAATGCAAGAGTTTTCATCGACAGTGAAAAATTAGTCAGGATGAGCTGACAGTGCTTGGCCAGCAGTCTTCATACATGGAAGTTCTTTTTCCTGATTGTGCTACTGGGCATGTCCAACAGCCAGGCTGGGCAGGTCAACACATGTCCTTTCCTTGTCGCCCCTGGTCCTGGATGCCAAGGGGCAGAATGAGAAACAGGCAGAAGACAGGGACTGGTGACTTTGTGGCCTGTGTGTGGCAGGTGGCCCAATGTGCTAACCCAGGGAATGTCCAGGGCACCTGCAACCCTCTCAGTAGAGTTTGTCTATGTGATTTTTTCTATTTAGAGCAAAGCCAGGTTGCCAAGGTTGATGATGACAGAGAAGCTTACACGAGAGTGGGAGCGCAGGAGGTGCAGGTGGGAGAGAGCATATTCTCCGTCTAGTTTCAGGAAAAGAGATATTGATAGGGAATGGGAGAGTGAGTGATAAGAACTGGAGAGATCTGTTTCTGGAGACACAGTGGTTTCTGTGCTCTTTTCCTTTTCTTGGTAGGATTGTGTCCAGTGAGACTCAGGGAAGCAGAAGCTAGCCCTTACAGGAGGCACTGGCTTGTGGGTCAGCATGACTGGGTAAATGCCATCCCCAAAGGTTTGGGAGACTGGATAGTCAGATTTTGTGCGCCGGGTGTTTTCCTTGTGTTCTTTGAGAATCTAGAATCCAGAATCTTCTGAATTGAGTAGGCTGTGTCCAACCACTTAGGTTTAAAGGCATCGGATCTTGACCGCCAGTAGGTAGTATTGAAACATTTAAAAATCTGCGTTTAAGCTTTACAGTTAAAAAATGGTTCTCTAGTTTCATTGTAAACATTGGAAGACCTGACTGGAGGGGCCAAAATGGTCCCCTTAGCCTGTACCAGGCAACCCCATATCAAATCACACAGCCACCAATTCATCAGCTTTCTCCACTCCTGGCTGCCTTGGACCCTCATCACTTTATCGCTTCTCCCTAGCAGACATTTGAGCTTATAAACATTTGCCTAAAAACCTCAGACCAGCTAGGGAACTACCTGAAAAAGTTGTGTCTTACTTCCCATTTCCCTTTTAATGGTCTTTACCACCACCATGCTTCCCTCTTGAGGACAGGATGATTTGTCTTTTCTGAAACAAATGAAAGCAAATTCCCGGACTAGGGACCCCTTTCCCCCCCAAAAAAGGCATTAAAGCAAACATATGTAGGAACTCCTGGTCTTCAGCAGCTCTTCCCAGAAGACTAGGTTATGTTTTCACCAGGCAACATCCTCTCAAATGTTGCTAGCAGTGTTGTGCTTATCCAGGGCCATCACCCACCCCAAGTGTAGAGGTTTAAAATGATGCATAAATTCATCTTGGCGGTCTGTGACTCAGCCGAGCAGTAACCACTTGTCCAAGTGTCAGATAGTAGTTTGGATTGGACTCATCTGAAGGCTTATCTGAGCTAAAAGTTCTAGACAGCCCATTCCCAGCTAACAGTGGGACCGCCTGTCAGCTGGAGCTTTTAGGCACACCTATCTAGGTCCTCTCCACGTGGCTGAGTGTCTCCCTGTGAGGTGGCTGGTTCCCAGGGGCAGAACATCCAGAGGACCAGCTCATGCTTCCAGGTCTGATGTCTGTCCAAGGGCCCCAGTGGCAGGAGGCAGGGCTTCCAACGCATACCCTCCGGATGACACAGGTGTCACTTCCGCCATATTCCACTGGGCAGCAGAGGGAAATGCTTGATGAAGGGGCGATCTCCCAGGAGGCACAATGGACCTGGACCTTCTATTGCAGCTGCTGTTGTATGTGTGTCCCTTTTTAAAGAACAGCTCATCTCTCTCTTCAGCTTTCCCCAAGGAGGTACATGAATGAGGTTCTATTGGAACTTTCTGGCAAACAAATGCCTTTGTGGAATGCCTTCTATTATTATTAGCTGCCATGAACATTCCCGGAGTCCACAGAAACAAGGATGAGGGATGATGTTGCACAGAACTCAACAACAAGCACAATTTCATTAAATCCATCGAAATAACACAGATATTCCTATTTAGTGCAAATCAAATCCTATTACCAACAAATTGCCTCCCAAAATCTGTGGAACCAGATGTTTTCCAAGCCCTACTTTCTTCAAATGTACTCAGTGTAAGGAATGTGATGGAAAATCAAAGAATAACAACACCCCAAAGTTTGTTTAGATGAAATTTGATGTATTTTCCTTTAGTCACAGGTTCAGTCATCTTAAAATCAGAGAGAAGTTCTTGCAGGATTTGTGGATTTGAGCTGACTGAGAACCAGGTGTCCTTTAAGTGGTAGAAAAAGGCACCTTTAGGTTATCAGTCCCCGTCCAGCTGCTGGCATTTCCTCTTCATTCTTTTCATTCTCTGGTCAGTGTCTCGCAGCTGGGAGTCTCACCCAGTGTGGGGAACTTCCCTGAGATGACAGTAAACTTGCATTTGGCTTTTTGTTACCACAGTGATGTGCCTAAGGCAGGCTAACTTTATACAGAAAAGAGGTCTGTTTGGCTCATAGTTTGGGAAATTCAAACACATGATGCTTGCAGAACTCAGCCCAGGTGAGACCGTCACAGCAGGTGGCAGCAGGAAGAGTTGGTATCTTGGAACAGGAAACCAGCCAGGGTGAGATTGAGGATCAGAGTTCGCTCTTGTGAGATGTCAGCGATCCCAAAGAAGCAACCTTAATCCCTTGTTCAAAGACTTCTGAGGGCAGCACCCCCAATGGCCTAAGGATCTCCCAAGGCCAACCTCTTAGAGGTTCCAGCATCTCCCAGCACCTGCCACCAAGCTCTCCACATAGAAACTTTTGCTGGAGGCACTGAAATCCATTTCCAAATCACAGGCATAGGCAGTAGCTTTACTTGCTACACCACAATGCCAAGTTGAAGCCTCTGCTTTTATTGTTTCCTGACTACTTTGCCAATCATTTCTGCTTCAGGAAGCTTGAGTAGTGCACTGAGGTTATGGCAGGCATACTGATGTCATCCAAGAACACCCTGCTCCTGCAGATGGTAAACACTTTCCCCTTTTCCCCAACAGCAGACTTTCCTGAAAGTCATTCCAGGCTTTCTCTCTGTCCACTGGGCCTCGTCTAACTGCCCCCAGCTCTCATGTCCAGCAGCTTCACCACTTTGCCACTGAACGTCAAGATATTCCATGAATTCCACTCCCTGTGCCCCCACACCTCCATCTCATTTTCTTTACTTTGGCCAACACCCACACAGGCAAAGGAAATAGGGTATATTCAGAGAGGGGCTGACTCGAAGGGGATCTTCCTTGTCACATGACTTCTGAAAACAGAGAGCATGTGAAAGGGGAAGTGTCTATACTCCAAGGCAGATGCCTTTGACTCAAGCTATCCTTGTGCTACGATCCCTTCCGAATCCCTCCATTTTGGTCTCCATGCTTTGGGTCATTAAACAATGCCATCTTCTACTTTCCTCCTTAGTCCCCTGCTGGGTGGACCTCATTTTATCTCAGAACTTAAGCTACTACGTTTGTTATTTATGCTTGGTTTTCCTCTAATTTTGTCTTCAATGCAACAAGCTTAAGCTGAGAATCTACTGAAAGGCTGGAGACAGGACTTTTGCTTGCATGCATGCCTCTCCCTCCACTTCCAGCAGCATGACATTCTGCCCACAGTAGGCACTCAGCATTCATGGCCACAGGGTTAATGGCCCCAGATTCCACCCTCAAGCCAGAGGCTCACAGTACTTGCAAAGATGACTCAAAGTGTTGCATGAGGCCTGTGAAGTCCCTAAAGGGCTACTTGGGGAGTGGGGATGGGGAAAGTGGTTCTTCACTCCCACAATGTGTCATACAGGAAGATTACAACCATTTAGGAGTCGGTGGCAAGACTTTTGCTTGTGGTACCCTTGAATGCTATTTGGACAAGTTGGACTGACTCAGCTTCATCCCCGGGTAATTGTTTTAGGCACTGGTGCTGCCATAAGAGATTTCCACAAAGTGGGTAATTTCTACTGAACAGAAACCCTTTGGCTCACAGACCCACAGTCTGGGAAGTCATCGTGCTAACAGGTGTATTGTCTGCCCAGGGCCTGGTTTGAATTCTGAGAGGGTAACTTGAACATGACCTTGAACGTGATGGAGGAACAGATGCAAAGGAGAGCAAGGGCTCACTCCCTGAAGTCCTTGGATTAAGCCACACAATTCAAATGTGGAGCTGGAGGTTTTACACCCTAGTCACCCCTTGAAGGCCGTACCTCAGACAGCCCTGATACTAAAGAAGCTTCAGTGGAAATTTGGAGGGGACAGTCCTTCTCTTCCTCTCTCTCCTAGGGAATATTCCTTCTCTGGTGATGTCACCAGCACCCCGAGGAACAGTGGCCACACTCAGCCTGTCCAGTAGACAAGCTGAGCCAGGAGATGGCAATTGTTGCTAATGTCCCATGGAGCTTACTATAGAAAGTAACTTTTCCCAAATTCTTTGTTTTCTTTCTTTCTTTTTTTTAAAGATTTATTTATTTTTATTGCAAAGTCAGATATACAGAGAGGAGAGACAGAGGAAGATCTTCCGTCCAATGATTCACTCCCCAAGTGAGCGCAACGGCCGGTGCTGCACTAATCTGAAGCCGGGAACCTGGAACCTCTTCCGGGTCTCCCATTGGGTGCAGGGTCGTAAGGCTTTGGGCCGTCCTCAACTGTTTTCCCAGGCCACAAGCAGGGAGTTGGATGGGAAGTGGGGCTGCCGGGATTAGAACCGGCGCCCTTGTGGGATCCTGGAACATTCAAGGTGAGGACTTTAGCTGCTAGGCCACGCTGCTGGGCCCATAATTCTTTGTTTTCTTAAACAAAAATCTGCATACTTCCTTGGGAGTGTATTAGGTTTGTGAGCACCGTGTTGGCTTGCATTTGGGAAAAAAAAAAAAAAGGGTGGAGAATCCTGCCTTAAAGATGACACCTCCCTTAAAGCATCCACACAGCTGGTGAAAACAATGGTCGTGCCTTGCCCAAATTCCTCCTGCCAGGAGGAGGAAGCCTGGTTGCCTTTTCTGGTACTTGCTGAAGGAATATTTTGCCTGCCCCCAACATGACAGAGATTCTGTGTGTAAGCCTTCAGGGTGCTGTAGTAAGCTTGCCTTTCTAAATTGTCATTTTATTGATCATGATGCATGCCAGTAATTGCCTCTTCAGCTTTATGTATTTTAATTACTTGCCCCTTTTTTCAGTCTCTGGATGATTGGATCACCAAAGATGTGACTTCAAATAACTCTAATAAAGAAAGGAGTCTGTTATAGGACATTGCTGAGGTGGCTGTTTATTACATCAGCCCCAAAATGAAAATGACTCTGAAGGGACGTTGCCTGTGGAAGCAGAGAGCTTGGCTGACTTCAGGAGTGTGCATGACAGGTGCTCAGGACACACATGTTCAGCACTGCCTGGAACACACCCATGTTTGTATGTGTGTGTGTGCATGTTCATCTGTGCATGTTTGTTCTTATGCATATGTGTACTTCTGGGCACTCTTCTTCCACAGGAAGAAGCAACTAAGCTGCCTTCCTCTACTTGGAGCAATGAGGGTTCATTCCAGCATGGACTGAAACCAAGGTCAGGCCTGGTATGGTAACCTAGTGGCTAAAGTCCTCACCTTGAACATGCTGGGATCCCATATGGCTGCCGGTTTGTGTCTTGGTGGCTCTACTTCCATTCCAGATCCCTGTCTGTGGCCTGGGAAGCAGTCAAGGATGGCCTAAAGACTTGGGACCCTGCACCCATTTGGGATACCCGGAAGATGCTCCTGGCTCCTGGCTTTGGATTGGTGCAGCTCCAGCTGTGGCAGCCACTTGCAGAGTGAATCAATGGACAGAAGTTCTTCCTCTCTGTCTCTCCTGCTCTCTGTATATCTGACTTTCCAGTAGAAATAAATAAATCTTTAAAAAAGCAAGGTTATTGAATCAAAGATCATCTGCAGTCCAAGTTCAGAGTTCAGAAAGGGGCAGGTGTATAATCTGGAAACTTGCTTCTCTGCCTTCTCACATTTCTTTGCTCTTCTTTGTAGGCCATGTAGGGGCTAAATCTCCATTGGTCCTCAGGGGAGGGGCACGTAGAGCCTTTAGAGTTTCCATTTGAACTGAACTTCTCCCGCATTCGGCTCACTTGTGCATCACTCAAGGGATGGAGGCACCTGCTCAGTAAGACAAAGACGCGTGAGAAGCTGTATGTCCCTCCAAGGCAAGGTGCCGGGTTAGGAACAATGAAGCAAAACATCAACCCTCACAAGAAGCCACCTTTATCATTCTTTTGTCATGGTGAGGGCACTTCAAAAAATTCATTGAAAAGGAAATGAAAAGGTCAGTTTTCTTGGTGCAAAAATATTTTTTAAATCCATATGCAAGAGTCTATGAGATTTTTTTTAAAATATGAATTCTGAAACACACAATTAAACAGAAGCATATATTTTATTTCTTTAAAAGAATCTTCTGTATGTTCATTATGTCTAAACTCTGCAGTTGGGTCTCCTTACAATAGTTAAAGAGGCTCCAAAGTGACTTTTTCAAGTTCACACAGCAGCTAGGGCAAAGCTAGGACTTGAGTCTTCCTCTCCCGCCTTTCAAACCAGTACTTTCTCAGTTAGTTTTGCCTTTAATTTTTTTCTTACCAGCGGCCTATTTATGTCTTTACTTCTCTAGGAACTCTTGCATCACTCCAGTGTTAAAGGTTACATTTCCTCCTGGAGACACCACTTCAGAGATGGAGTTTCTTGGGTATATTTGGAAAACTAACTCATCCAATTCTGGTTCCCATGGATCCATTCACATACAAAGGTCCTTAGCCTGAGGGCTGCTTCCCGGGCCAGTGAGGATCCACGTTTGGCTTCCACTGACTCAACTCCGTTGACACAGTGCTTGCACTGAGGTTTGGAAGGACACTGAGTCCTCCACAATCAGCCACCAGTAGGTACCTGATATGCTAGCTGCTTTACACATGTCATCCCTCAAATTCACAAGACCCCTGTAAGACAGGATGGTGTCATGCTGTTGATGATGGTGATTATTCCCAGTTTATGGATTGGAAAATTGAGGTTCAGGGAGTTTAAATCACTGTCTGTGTAGAGCTGCAATGTATTTTGAGTCCAGAGCCCATGTTCTTTTCCTTACATCTGGTCTTTCTTTGTATTTTAATGTCAATTACTTGAAAAGAAAGAAGCAGAGAAAGATTCTTGATCTCTTCATGACTTAAAGACCTTCTTTTCAGCACTGATAGAGTGAGCCTGAAAGCACCAGGAGGGAGCCTGGAGCCCACGGTTCAGAAATGGTGGGTCAGTTGAGAAGTGGTGGATCTGCCCAAGGGGCATGAAAAGCTGGGTTCAAGATGATCCAGCTAAGCATCAGCCACCCATGGGACTCTGGACACATTACTTTGCTCTCACGACCTCCACTTCCTCACCTCAGTGGGAATTTAGAGGGATCCTTCTTGCTACGATTAGGATGTGCCCCTCTTCCGAAATCACGTGTTGTAAGGTCGCCACTACAACAGTGTTGGGAGATGAGGTCTAGAGGGAGCAGTTTAGTCACCCTCACCAACGGATGAAGTCCGTGATTTCCATTGCTTGTTCTCTTCAACCTTGGAGTGTCTTCTGTCATGTTGTAATGCAGACATGGTCCCTTGGTCTTGAACTTTCCAAACTCTAAAATTAGGAGGTAATGAGTTTCTGTTTTTCCTCGATGACCCAGTCTCAAGTATTCTGTTCTGTCAGCACACAGGAGCCCCGCACAGTTTCTGAAGTTCCATTTTGCTGCAAGTTACCTATTCAAAGACTCCCCTAGCACACCCATCAGGACACACTCTTTTGCAGAACGGTTCTGCCACCAAGAGTCTCATGAAGCCCTTAGACTCAATTCCCCACAACGACAATATTCTGAAGTCCCACTTCCCCAAAGCATATGGCACTGTGGATGTCTGCCAGGAAGTTCTGTGAACGGAAGGGAGGAATGAATGAACATCAGCAGCCAACTTGTTGGGCTTCTCGTTCTCATTGCTGAGCGTCAACAGTGGGCAAGGACGATGGTGCTTTTGGCTGAGTACTTCAAGGACGGGAACACCACTTTTGGGCAGTTACTTATTTCAATTCCTCTCTTTCGCTATACTCCACCAGCAGTCTCCTGCTGACTTCTTGGTCATTTCTATTTCTCTGCATTTCCTTAGATTCAGTATACTGATTTTTAAAATTGAGACAAAAAGTAGTCCCAGTGTCTCAGATTGGCCCAGTTTAAGAGAAAGATCAAGTCAAGACAGGTGTCAAAGAAGGGTGGAAAGGCGTTTAGCTTTGGGTTTTGAAATCGGCTTCCCTGGTCTCACTCCCCTCCCACTTTGTCCTCACTTCACCTTTGCTGATTAAACTCAAGAATTTGGTGGAGAAAGAAGGAATACAGCTAATTAAACATATTTCATGAGTTATCACATAGTTCAGAATCCTAATTGAGACTGAAGTCAGAGTTTCATTTCTAAGCACCCAGGGTTTTGTTTGTTCATTGGTTTCTGTGACATATGCAGTTTTTATGTTTGCCATTTGCAACTTTGTGATTAAACTTGTGTGTCTGATGGTCCTAACACTCTCCCGCCTCTCAGAGGTCACCTACAGGGATTTCTCAATTGCCGGTGAGTACCCTACGCCAACGGAAGCCAAAAGCCAATCGCAGCTATCAGCAGCAGCGGGGAGCTGGCAGGCATGCAGGAATGTGGCCTGGGGGAGGATGCCTTCTGTATTCTCTTTGTTCTTTTTGTCCTGAAAGGGAAAGGGCTGGGGAGACAAGGACCCAGCCCATTGCAGGCTGTTCCAGGTTTCACAAGGAGTTAGAGTAGGGGCCGGTTCAGCAGAAATACCCTTTTCAGAGCTTTTCTGAGCTACAGGGGAGGTGAGTAAGGGAGACAGACCACAAGTTGGTTGGTGATGACAACCCACAGAGGCATGGAAAGCTCCCTTAATGATCCAAGTTGCAGACAGTCCTGTTAGCTCTTCATGAAGACAGCCAGGGGTTTCATCTTAACAGCACAGGGCACCAGGGTTGTAGGGAAGGAGCACAACTCTTGCCCCGTTCCGTGACCCTAGCCTATTTTGTCTAATGATAGAGATGGGTGGTGCCTTGATCTAAGTCCTTGTATCAACACAAGTGTTGGATTTCCATTTCTATCAGTGTGAGCGGCAAAGCAAGCATACACTAGCCCATGGACCAACAAAACAAACAGTTTGAGGCCTAAGGAGAGGTGCTCAGAGCACCATAACTGCGTGTCCCGGATGCCCAGAAATGATGCAGCAAAGAAAACACTCGAGGACCAGCACTTTGGCCTAGTGGCTAAAGTCCTCGCTTTGAAGGTGCCAGGATCCCATATGGGCCCCGGTTCTGATCCTGGCTGCCCGGCTTCCCATCCAGCTCCCTGCTTATATCCTGGGAAGCAGTGGAGGATGGCCTAAAGCTTTGGGACCCTGCACCTGTGTGGGAGAGCTGGAGGAAATTCTTGGCTCCTGGCTTCAGATTGGCTCAACTCCAGCCATTGCGCTCACTTGGGGAGTGAACCATCAGACAGAAGATCTTCCTCTCTGTCTCTGCTCCTCTCTGTAGATCTGACTTTGTAATAAAAATAAAACAAATCTTAAAAAAAAAAAAAAAAGAAAAACACTTGAATCATCCTCATTCCCCTGGATGCTAACTCGACCTGTTTTTTTTGTTTGTTTGTTTTCACTCCCTTAGTGGATGTGGGATTGTAAAAGGAGTGAATGCAGTCCCTGTTTCCTTTGGGTTTGACTTGGCTGTAGATATTTGGAGGAGAACTGCAGGATGTTATGTCTGTTCGAGACATTTGTTTGCATTCACATCGTGGAGGGATATAGAGACTGGAAAGGAAAGAGAAATAGAGGTGAACAGAAGTGGGCCAAGAGAAGAAGCACTGGGGGGCCACGGCCTAAGGGACCAGGACAAAAATCGAAAAGATAACAAAGAGAATTCTTGAGATGAATGGTTTCTGAAAGCAACTTACGCCACTGTCCCAGGTGTCTAACAAAAATATTTTGAAGTTCTTGTGACTTACGTGGAATATTTAATAAATGCACATTTTTAATATGTCGATGAACCATTTTTTAACTAAAATGCATTTGTGGAAGTTTAATAGGATATCGGCTTGAAGTAGGTGGGGTGGAGGAGCGTGATGGAGGTAACAATATACTGGAGATCTGAGGGAGTCTCCTGGGAGAGGCACTTGCCTACTGCGTAGGATTAATCAGGCTCTAAAATCCTCAAGTTCATTTACATGTGTTTCTGAGAGACTTTAAACCACATTCTTTTCCCAGCAGCCCTGTTTGTTCAGCTTGCTGCAACCAGAGACTGCAAGAATGCCATCCTGGTGGCTTTGGGGCCTCTTCTGGTTGGGTAGAACGTTCTTTGAAAATATTTTTATCTTCTCAGAATGGCTGCCATCAGAAAAATTTATTTCCTTCCTGTCAAGGAATGTTAGTGATCATTTCCCATTCTGTTAAGACAGTATCTATTGTTAGGCTCCCAGTGTAATGTTCTTGCCGAAATCACAATGGACGGCCAAGTCCAACTATGCTATGGCTAAGCTCTCTGTGCACCTCTGCAGTGTGGATCCTAGAAGGATTAACATTTGCAAGTGCCTTAGGACCTGGTCCCCAGAGAGAAGGCACATCGCATTATTTCCATATGAAATTCCCCATTTAAAAAAAAGTGTTGCCTCTGAAATATAATAGCAAAATGCCTCCCGGATTTCCTCTTCCTTGGCTAAGTAATCAGTTTATATTCCCATCCTCCTGAAAGAATTCAGTGAGAACATGGGATGACTTGCAACCAGCCTCAGGACCGCACTAGGCCCTGGGGGGGAGGGTGGAGTGACGAGGGAGGGGCTGGGGCTTCTCCTGGAATTTTGGCAGCTGCAGGATCACCAGCACCAGAGACTCAGTAAGATGACAGATACCCTGCAGGAGCAGGAAGAGGAAGGGGAGATGGAAGGTGGGCCCTATGGATGGAGCGAGAGACTTTTGCTTATTGGGAGAGGGCAAATGGCCTGGAATCGGCTCTGGCACCTCCAATCCCTGTCTGTGTTTTTGTTCCTCAGGGCTGCGCTTAACAAATATTACAGGCTGCTGGCTTCCCGGTGTCAAGTGTTCTCACAGCAGCTCTGCAGACCGGCAGTGTAAGACCAAGGTGCCATGGGCGATAGGAGCCTCCTCTGAAACCTCTCTCTTTGGCTTGCAGATGGCCATGCTCGCCCTGGTACAAGTTTGCCCTGTGGCGGCTTCTTATGAAGGCACCAGTCATTTCAGACACATGCCCGCCAGAGTGTGGACCTCAATTTGCCTTAATCCCCTTGTTGCAAAACCGTCCCCCAAAACAGCCACATTCTGAGGTGCTGAGGATTGGGACTTCAACATAGACATTTTAGATGGATACAAGCCAGTCTGTAGAACTTTGGAGAGGGGGCAGATGTGTGGGGCAGCCATAAAGAGATTGCCTGGGATGCCTGCATTTCTTACTGGAGTACCTGGGCTTGAGTCCCAGCTTTGCTTTCCATTCTGCTTTCTCACTAATAAGCACCCTGAGGGAAACCAGGCAGTGGTTCAAGTACTAAGGTTCCTGTTATACACTTGCAAGACCTGGATTGAGTTCCAGGTTTTTGGCTTCAGCTTGGTCCAGGTCTATCTGTCAGGAGCACTTAGAGGATGAATCAGCAGGTGGAAGATATTTCTCTCTCTCTTTCTCTCAAGCTTTCAAATAAATGAAAATGAATAAATACATTTTAGAAAAAACGAGGCTTCTAAACACTGTTTAAAAGTTCCAGATATGCCACTTCTGAGCCAGCTCCCTGCTAATGCTCCTGGGAAAGCACAGGGATGGTCCAAGTGCTTGGACATCCCAGGCTCTTGGCTTTGACCTGGACCAACCATAGCCATGTTGGACATGTGTAAGAGTGAACCATTGAATGGATGATCTGTCTGTATCCCTGATAACCCCTCCAACAAGAAAGAAAAAGAAAGAAGGAAAGAAAGAAAGAAAAAGGAAGGAAGGAAGAGAGGGAGGGAGAGAAAGGAAGAAAGAAAAGAAAAGAAAGAAAGGAAGAGAGAGAAAGAGAAAGAAATCTTAAAAGCCAAACTAAACAAATTGGGGCTGGCACTGTAACACAGTGAGTTAAGCCGCTGCCTGAGACACTAGCATCTCATATGGGTGCTGGTGTGATTCCCAGTTGCTCCATTTCTGATCCAGCTCACTGCAAGAGATGACCCACATACTGGGGCCCCTGCCACCCATGTGGAAGATCTGAATGAAGTCCAGACTCTAGGTGTCCAAGCAGACAGGAGATCTTTTCCTCTTTATTTCTTCCCCTCTGTGACTCTATCTTCCAGTAAATCTTAAATGTTTTCAAATAAAAATAAATTTTATATTCAGCAAATTATGTACAAAGTAGAGAACAGTACAACTCCGTATTCTCATCCATCGTATTCAACCATTGTCATGATTTTGGTCCTCTGGCTCACATTCCATCCTTTTTTTTTTTCATTTATTTATCTTTTTCCTTCATCTAGTATTTTAAAACAAATTCTCAGTATGGTGTCATTTTATCCTGCATTTTGTTTGTTTTTGTTTAAAATACAGACCAACAGAGAGAGAAAGAGGGATAGACATCTTCTGTCTTTTCATTCTTGTCATGGATGCCCACAGCAGCCAAGGCTGGGCCAGGCTGGAGCCAGGAGTTAAGAATTCCATCTGGGTCTCCCATGTGTGTGGCAGCATCCCAAGTACTTGCGCCATCATCTTCTGTCTCCCAGGATGAGCATTAGCAGAAAACTGGATCAGAAGCAGAGCAGCCTGGATGGGAACCAGGTGCTCCAATGTGGGATGAGAGCATCCTGAGTAGCAGGTTAACCTGCAGCACGCCAAGAACTGCCCCGCTATCTCGGCTTTTTGTGCATTGCCATTCCATTAGATTCTACAAGATTTTCTTTGATCTCAGATGTTTCTCATCCCAAACAGGGAGGTAATGGCCATCTGTAGATAGTCCAGTTCCTGCAGAGATGGGAATGTCAGGATCTCAGGATGGATAGCCCATGAAATCATTTGGTTTGGCCCTGCCAAAGCAACCACAGGAATTCAAAACCCCCATAAAACTACAAAAGGCTAATGTTTAATTTGATAAGATTGTATGGCCCAGGAATGATGCTATAAATATCCAATCAGTCCTTGGCAGAAAAATGGTTCCCTGCCCTGGTGTAAGTGTATCCTTCTAGAAGCTGCTTGTCAGTAGCCCTTGCCAGCCTCAGCCTCTGAGATAGCAGAGAAACTGACTTCTGAACCTATCCCAACTCCCAGTTAAGACCAAAGCCACTACTGAGATTCCTGTCTCAGACACTGACTCGGTGTCATGCACATCAGACAGATGTACCTCAACCTGGAGTACCCAAGCTCAGCTCCTTCAGAGGTCCCCAGGAATCTCCTCGCTGACCCAGCATTCCATCGGCTTCATCATTGTAATGTGGGATCCAGGGCCTGCAGCGGCTCCCTCTTGATACAGGGTGAAACCCTTTGCCTCTTACTGGTCTCTCTGGCACCCCTGCTCTTCATTTCCCTCACTTTTTTTCCCTCTCTCCCCTCTCCTTCTTATAGGTGTGACAAATCCCTCTTTTTATTTCCTGCAGAGGAATTTAATAATACCTCTTCCAGTTTGAATATACTCTTGGGTCTCACCCTCTACCCCAAATGGCTTGCTAAAATATTTCTTCATTTTAATAATTCTGAGCTTGCATTAAGAGCAGTTCCAGGGAAGGCAATTTTCACTCTCTCATTAGAAGAACATAACAGTCAGAGTCAATTTCTCATCCAGCCCCCGTGTTCCTCCTACATGTCCCCAGTGGTGTGCTGAGGGCATCTCCCTGAACTCTTTCCTCTAGCAGAGCAGGGCACCAAGAAAGTTTCCTGCCTGGGGCACTCACAGCTGATCAGAAAGCAGCAATGGCATGAAACAAAGTGATGCCACCTACTCTAGAAGATTCCCAGGAACAAAAGCCTAGCAACTTTTCTACATGTACCTCTTATGGCCACCAAACAAACCCATGGCTGAAGTCCAGCTATTTGAACCTCCTGCTTTTTTGACATTCAAATTTCTCAACTATGGCTAAGGAATTCTCACTTGCTACAGAGAAAAAAAATATTTGTAGCTCACCCAATCCAGCAGATCACAAAGGACAGATGGACACACTGACTTTGAACTTGGCTTTGGGATTTTGTCCATCAATCCAAGCAATCTTGGCTACTGGAGGCTACAGAATCCATCAACCTGGGACCCGATTCCAGCCCAATTCCTTGAACCTGCTTAAAATTCTTTATTGCCTCATCTGAGAAGTGACGGTCATGATTCTTCATGTGGCCCTTCCTTCACATCTCTCCATAAATTTTCCTAAGCCCTCAACCCTCTTAACACTTGCACACCCCTGCCCAGGACTCAAATACCAGAGAGTGCCCCGTTATTTGGCAATCTCTTTCTCTAAAACATGTGAGGCCATAGACTGAAGCCATCTTCATTTTTTTTTCTTCCTGAGCCACTGGGTCTGCATTATTTTTTTTTTTCAAAACTTCTGGTCCAGAACACACTGTTAACTCTCCAACCAAGCATTTCCCTGGCTCTGTTTGCAAAAAGGCAATTCTAACGGGTACACCACACTATCTGGATCCTCTTGCCTTTCCATTATACCTGCCCACTTATCAAACATGGATCTATCTGTCCTTTGTCAGGAAGTATGCTGATTGTGATGCCTGGTAAATCTTAGATGAAAACAGATTTATTGAGCTGTCTTCCAGTTGCTGTCTGCTCCCCCCTCAGGCCACGGACCCGCAGGGATCAGTCACACAGGCCTGCTTGGGTGTCAGCTCTGCCATGCTGCTTTTTAAAGAACATTTTGTAATGAAACCTTGGAAATTGTGTGTGGAGGTCTCGCTCCTGACATGCTGCAGAAGGTCACACGCTCCAATTCAGCTTAAAGGGACACTAATCATATTCAGCATGCGACTAGAGAGGCTTATAGTTGGAGATGACACCATCATTTGCATAGGATGTAAAAATGAAGGACCATTAATTTTATAGCATTAATTGAAGAGCAGAAGTGTTAGACCTCTATAATTATCTTCAGTGAATACATTTCAGAGACATCTTCGCAAATGAGGTTCGTGTGTGTGAATGTGCCAAGGAAGAGATAGAGAAGGCAAAGGCAGGCTCCATTTTGTTCCCTTTAGGGCACACAGATTAGTGCATCCTTCAGTTAAAAGTGTAACTTAAAGTTAAATTGCTTCCTCTGTGTGGAAACAAAATGCGTGGACCCTACGCTCTCAAATAATATTCTGCCCAAGCAGTGGACTGCCCAATCTGCAAATCATATTCTGGATCCACAGAGATGGCACGCAGGAGGAGAAAGCCCCACACCTGCGGAGGTTGGCTACATTCGCTATGACTTCCCCACACCCTGTGCTCCCATCGGTGGCACCCTTCAGGACCTGATGTTTCTCTTGGTCTTAAAGAGTACCTGCTACACTCTGCATTTGACAGTCCTGTGAGCAAGCCAAGCTCTCAGCCCAGTGACTGTGGGTCTCAATGGGTAATCACCTTGCTGGATTAGTCACCCTAGTGCTTCACTGCTGAGGGTCACCTGAGGTCAGCATGGAAAGCAGCATTTCTAAGGATTTAAAGAGAAGATCATAAGAGCCAGTTTTGTAGCTGAATTAAGATAGAATAAGGAGTAGAGGTTGGGTGAAGGGACAACAAGAAACCTAGAAGGAGAAGCCCTCTCTCTGTCCTAGGCAGTGCAAGTTCAACACAGGGGTCACAGCCATGATTGTCCACCTTGGTTTCCAAGTGCTCAGAGAAGTGTGCCATAGGGTGTTGGGAACTGAAGCACCAGTCAAGAAGTGCAGTGCACGGTTTAAGAGCTACTTGGGAGCTTAGGCAATTATACCGACATGCACGACTCATCACTTTAAAAAATATGAGCTACCTCTGAACCTTAGAGTCATAGAATCTCCCTGGTGTATAATTTAGGGTTCCTGAGGGAAAGGTCGGAAGCCACTCATGTAAATCAAGGAAGACATTAGCTAATGAGGTACCAGGATGCATGCACTCTGTTTAAATGCACCTGTCTCCAAGGGCCTACAGAAGCAGCCGTACTAGTGGGTACCACCACACACAGGTGCAGGAGAAACTTGGGCATAGAGCTCTTTCTTTGCCAGGGAACATTGTCTAGCTCTGTGAGAAGACTCTGGGCAGTTCAGAGTAATGACAGCTTCCTCCAAATGCCTATATTCCTCATGGTTCAATTTGTTTTTGCATGCTTTATTTACTTCATTTGATACTCATGTAGATTTCATGTACACTGAACTTCATATATATAGGGGAACAACTTATATTTGACCTACTCACCTTCACATTCAAGAGACCAGACATCTCTGTTATCCCCAAAAGTGACCTTGTATTCTGCCTTTCCTCTTACCTTTTTCCCAGAAAATACTCAGCTGTTTTCTGTCATGATGGGCTCGTGTGTATTTTTAGAACATTATCAGCATAAGCTAGGCTCCATGGAGAGGGCCTAGAATCAAATATTGCTTTGTGGGATCTACCTTTGGAAGGAAGTGACATGAGAAGAGACATTTGAGTAGACATTATGTTGAGGAGTGTGGTGGAGGGGTCACTTTCCCAGAGAATATCAGGTCCCCTAGTGGAGGGCAGCCAAGTGAGCCACAGTCCTGCATTAGACGGAGGAAGAGGAGGGTCTCCACAGGAGCAAGCTTGATGATGTCATGTAGACATTGTTTACAATTCCATTGTCTCTGTAGCTCGTGCCCTGGCTTGCTACTAGCTGCATAATGTGGTGAAGACATCTGCACATCTTTGTGAAAGTGGGTCGCAGCTGGGAATCCCTTGAGTAGTACAGAATGGATTTCAGGAGTGGTCTCAGGACAGAAACACATAAAGAAATGAACATCTAATATTGGTTTACTAGCCTTTTGGGTAAGAAGACCATAAAAAGAAAATCCAGCTAGTGTTAAAATACAGACACTAGTAGAGTGTTTGAAGTATTCTCCTGTGGTTACCTGGGATTAGTATCCTGTGAAAGTGAGGTTTCAGACTTGGGGAATACAGTGGTGTGAGGAATTCAAACAACATAGATGTTATGAATAATTCAAGGTCATTTCCAACTGAACTGGAATTTAATTCTCTACTCAGGTCATGGTCAGATTAAGTGATGCTTTGCAATACTAAGCTAAACTATCCCTTTTAGATCCAGGACTAAAAACTAAATTTGATCTTGACACAATTGCCCCATTATAATGTCAATGGAAATCATACCTCTATCAAATCTCTTATGTTGGCATTATGGCATTAATAAGGGCACAAAGGACCTTGAAAATTTAAATTGAAGACATAGAGGAAGCTTCCAGAGATTGAGAGAATTCTGAATTCACATTGGCACCTTAGTTCATCACCAACAAGCAGCCAGACTAAGAGAGAATCAAGATGGTGAAATAGGGTAAGGACACATTTAAACAGACGGAGAGTATTAGCCAGTGTGAAGCAAAGAGGACACATTCCAGGAAAAAGAAGAGGACAGAGAAACAGCAGAGGGCACCTAGAGACTGACAGACACAAGAAAGCAGTGGACGCAATGGTGTAGTGTTGCAGTGAGTGATAACCCAGCAGCATTCAGCAAAAGTGATCAGAATTACACTGGCAACTGGAACTACAACAGCATCCAGGTGGGAAGGGACTTTCACTGGGAGCTCAGGAGGTGAACCCAGACAAAGAACTGCTTGTTCTGCTGGTCTGTTTGATTTGACCAGAAGCAAAGACAGAGCAGCAGATTCCAGAGGGTTGTGCAGGAACAGGGTGGATTTCACAGCACTATCCATTCCCTAGAGCCAGATTAGGCACCATTTTGTTTAAGGAGGCAAGGGCTTTGGGGCTGAACTGCACATGCACTGAGCTGGGAGTAAGCTCATTTCTATTTCAGAGAACTACAACTATGTGGCATCCTACAGGTTGCACCCAAGATAGGTCCAGGTAGCCCTCAGACCTGATGGCCAGCAGATCAAGAACTCTAGTAGTAGCACATCAGGCACCATTTCATATCGTGTGGCAAAGAATTTAAGACTGCAGGGACAACAGTGAGCTGTGCAATGCACTGAGAATTCACTGAGAATTCACTGAGCCCAGTGCATTGCACTGGTCCCAAAGGGAAAATAATACTGACTATGGCATTGTACAGGTCAAAATAGGTACATGTGGCCCTCAGACCTAATGGCCAACAGATTCTGACAAGATCAGCACCACTAACAACCTAGCTATATAGGACACATGACGTCTCCTTAATCCTGGGATCTGCTCCAACAGGAAGTGGGAGAAAGGTTATATACAGATAATGGTGCCACTTCGGCACAGTATCACAGGAGGTAGAGACTGGTGAGCTAGGAGCTGTGGCTATGGAGACCATGATGGGAATATAATGTAAGAATTCAGACCTGGAACTCACTGGAGGGAGTAGCAAAAGTGACTGCAAACAAAGAGCCATGTACCAACTGCAATAAGTAAAATCAAACTGTAAACCTGTGGGTGACAAAGCTTAGAAACCTGCCTCAAGGAGAAGAATCTGATAACCAGAAGTACAGTGACCAAGAGCAAAAGAAGAGACAAAGGCACAATGAATATTACCAAAGACCCCCCTGCAAAGGAGCAAAAGCCTTTGCCAACCTCAGAATTAACTGAGGAAGAAATTGAGAAATTGGAGGATACAGAATTCAAAACACTTGTTATAAGACTTCTTATCAACAATGATCAGCACATAAAGCAGGTGTTCAAGGAATTTAAGGACTATGTCACACTGAAAATGAATCAAATGAAAGCTGATAATCAGAAATGAAGAATACAGTGGAGTAACTGAAAAGTATAGTGGAGAGTCTCCAAAATAAAATGAAGGAGGCAGAAGAAAGAATCTCAAAATTAGAAAATATTTCCTGTTACCAGGGGAAAGCAAACAAAGAGCTGGAAGCAGAGTTGGATCAGGCCAAAAAAAGTATTCAAGTATTGAAAGACACTATTAAAAGGCCAAATAAAGAGTTATGGTTGGGGCCCGGCGGCGTGGCCTAGCGGCTAAAGTCCTCGCCTTGAACGCCCCAGGATCCCATATGGGCGCCAGTTCTAATCCCAGCAGCTCTACTTCCCATCCAGCTCCCTGCTTGTGGCCTGGGAAAGCAGTCGAGGACGGCCTAAAGCTTTGGGACCCTGCACCTGCGTGGGAGACCCGGAAGAGGTTTCTGGTTCCCGGCATCGGATTGGCGCGCACCAGCCCATTGTGGCTCACTTGGGGAGTGAAATATCGGATGGAAGATCTTCCTGTCTGTCTCTCCTCCTCTCTGTATAGCCGGCTTTCCAATAATAATAAATCTTTAAAAAGAAAAAGAGTTATGGTAGTCCCAGATGGTACAGAAAGAGCAACCGGGATTAAAGGTGTATTCACTGAAATAATAAGGGAAAATTTCTCCAATCTAGAGAAAGAATTGGGAAACAACATCCAGGAGGGACACAGAACTCCCAACAGGGTTGACCAAAAGTGATCTTCACCACGACACATGATAATCAAACTCTCTTTAATCAAACATAAGAAAAAGATTATTAAATGTGCACATGAAAAAATCAATTGATATATAAAAGAATGCCAATCAAACACAGGAGACCTCTCACAGGAAACTCTACAAGCCAGAAGAGAATGGAGCAACATATTCCAGATTTTAAAAGCAAAAAAATAGTTGGCCTGGGGTAACATACCCAGCAAAATTTTCCTTTGTCTTTGAAAATGAAATAAAATTCTTCCACAGTAAAGAAAAGTTAAAAGAAACAACCAGACTTATAGCATAGTAGAAATATCTCTTGGACCCAGGCATGGTGCCAGCTGGATGATACCATGTGAGTTCAAGATAGGATATGCAGCTTTTGCTGTACCTTCTCTGAACCATGCTTGATAAACTCATGGCACCATTTACCCTTCTGTAACCCAAGTGCATGGAATTCAGAGCCAAAGGGTGGGAACCAGAGGGATACTTCTCAACATTACAGACAATGGCCTGATTGTGAAAATATTGCCTCTAATCCCCAAAATCTAGGCTCTGCCAACTTAAAGGTCTTAGTGCCCAAGGGAAGAATGATTACTCCAGAAACATAGAGTGTTTCCATTGAATTAGGGGAAAAAAGAACATTTTGCTAAAGAGAGACCACTCTGAATTGTGCATGCCACTGAAAAATCAGGCAGTAAAGAAGTTTTCAGCCTTGGCTGGGCCAACTGATTCTGATTAACATGATCAAATTGGGAAGGTATGATTTCATGCAAATGTTTCCGGAATGCAGGAGACTCCTCTGGGTATTTCCACATGTTACTGTGTCCTGTGTTGGCACTCAGTGGAAGATTATAACAACCACATACCAGAAGGACCATGAAGAGATACTGTCTCCCCAGTAAAGGCTGTGGGAGTCACCTTGTCAAGAAAGAGCCCTTCCGTGCTGGGATGCAGGTTCTGAAGGCAAAATAGAACCTGGACTTATTGGGATGAAAGGTTGTCCTCAAACTATCCCCACCATCTGACCACCTGCAGAAACAACAGCAAAGATGCTCGCTTTTCCTCTTGGCTGTGCATATACACTGATGGTTTCTCCCTTGCCTCCAGCCCTTTCTGCTTCCCTCTCATTTTACAGGCCTTCTGGATAGGAACAGGGGGTTCTTAACTTTGCATTTCTTTACTTGGTCATAGGATATCACCATGGGGTCGCAACTGAACCGGGGAAGATGAACATGCCCTGGTGATCTGAGCTTATAGTAGTAATGTGGAAATGGAGGAGCCATTACCTTGTCCCCCTTCTGTGGAGAATGTGAGTTTTTCATTTATAGAAGCAATATTTGCATTATTTTGGCCGAAGCATTTTGTTCTTTGTTCTGACTGTAGTTATTGTTGAGAATTTTAGGATAGAAAAATAAAGCATGCAGTGCTGATGGACAGCCCAGAATGGATATTTTGAGCATAACTTAAGCCCTGGATAATCATTTGAGCTTTCTGAATATCCTTTCAATGTTTAAGAACTCTCCTACCTTCCCTAGATTGCAACCAGATCCTTGCCTCCCCAGTCTGGAGAAAAGCCATGTGACCAGATGTGGCACCTGAGATTCCATGTTGAAAGACAGAGGCACGAATGAGGTGGTGCTATAAACAGTACAGTGTGGTAAAAGAGGCAGAGACTCACCCAGACATCCAGGCTACAGCACTGGCAGGCGGAGTCAGGGCATCTACCTGGTGTTGTGACATACAAACCCTCCTGGAAAAATTCCTGAAAGCACTGGAAATCCTGTACTAGACTCCCTTTCCCCTTGGGATGCTTTGGATGGCTGGTGTGGGCTTGCTGTTTGTACCGAAGGACCCTCACTGGTATCCAAAGCAGCCTTTTTTCTACCTGCCCCAGCTCGTCCTAGGGAGTACAAAGACAAAGTCTCACTTTTCTGTAGATGTCGACATATCCCCGTTGTCCCTGGCTCAGCACTCTGAATACACATCAGGTAAAAAGAAGTTAAACTTAGACAATCCTGTACACAGAAGGACATTAGCACAGCTGCGGTTTGCCTAGAAAACTTAAGAGCAGTCCATAAAGGGAAAGCCCATCTGTTTGGGGACACTAAATCTGCTTGTAGTCCACAGGACATCACACACCCAAAGCAGGGACTCTAACTGCGAAGCCTAATTCTATAGACAAATTGTATTTACCCCTTCTGGCAGCCTGGTGGGATGCATTGCTGTGTGTAGGGGACTGCTCATTGGATTAGTTGGTGACTGTTATATGTTAACAGGTTTGCATTGCAGCTTTACTAAATCTAACTTTCATACTGGCAGGGAGGAAAATTCTGAAACAGCTTATCCCCAAAGAGCACAGAATATATTTTCATTTCGAATGTGATGAAAGTCTTTTAAAGGGACCTCAAGATTTCTAGCCAAGCAGAATGTTGAATAAAGCAGGCTTCTAAGCATGCTGAACAACACTGTTACCTATCAGGCATGCGCAACCATTGTTGTCTATTAAAATGCGTGTGTGTGATTTTTAAAGGACTCGTCAGTGGTCCAGCCTCTCAAAATTCACATCATATGGGCTATTCGGCCACACATGATGAGAATTATTGAAAGATTAGCTTGTCTCTGACAGCTCTGCACATTTGCTTGCTTCGTCTTTCCTTTACAGCCCGTTTGAATGGGAGTGCCCAGCATCCCCTGCTTGCTGATACCATATGGCGCTGATGTAAGTTTATCTCATTCCCATGTTTCTGGGGAGCTGGGAATTGACTGGAGAGTTAGGTCAATTCGTCTCTCCTGTCAGCGTCTTTGCTTCCACTTTCTATCAATCACTCCACCCCTGAGCCTCTATTTACCCACTTAGAAAATGGGATGAGTGATGCCTATTTCACAGGCTCATGGGAAGTGAGGCTCAAATGTGTTCAGGAAAGCAGAATGCTGTTAGGGGCGTAGGCAGTCATGGTGCTTGGGAGAAGGTAGCAAGAGTCCGCAAAAGAAAGATGCTAGCTCCGCCTATGCCAGTTACTCAGAGCTGGTGAAGGCCAATGTTTTCCATTTTCACTTTGCCCTCTAGAGAACTTCCTGTTATTTCTTCAGTATTAATTGTCCCCATGGGAACCCAAATTCCAAATCCTCAAAGGGGAGGCAGTGTTTCCGGCTCTTGACATGCTTATTTGCTGTTTCATTTGCTTTGTTCATTTGTTTCCTCAGGGGAAATAAGGAGAAGAAGGAGGCAATGTGGGTTTTTGAGAGTTAACTGTGTAAATTGCCAGGTGCATGAATGGCATGACCTAGTGAGCTCTGCTGGTTTCTTTCTCCGTGGAGCTTTCCTGGGTCAGGCTTTTCTTCCTGGTAAGTTTGCCTAGGAGGCTCCACACTATCCATGTGAGTTAAGGTGACGGCAAAATGGCCATGATAAACTGACTCAGCTGTGCAGTGACCTTCTAAGGAGGTGCTTTCTCTCACCCCAAAGCCCTGACAGGAACAGGCTGAGTGTTGCGGGTGTTAGGGGCGGCAGTGGCGCTTCTCCAGTCCCGCTGAGGACTTGTGTGTCTTGCACCTTGGTATTTGGTTCTCTCAAGTTCAATTCTGTATGATAACTCAACAGAGCAAGCTATCACTTAGTTCAGTGTGGCATGTGCGTATTTTCATGCATTGGACACTTGGGTTGAGAGTATGAGAAGCATATAGAGGGTGTCCTCTGAGCAGCTCTGTCTCTCCTTGTCAGTTCCCCAGCCCTTGCTGGTGACAGCAGCACAATGAGGCTGCAGAAACACCGTGCAATGATGGAGCTGTGTCAGCAGGCATGTGTTTTCACTTCTCCTTGAGATTTGACTCTTGTAACGGAGGTGGAAAGTATTTCAAGTTGTCCCAGTGATGTTTGGCTCATCTTAGGAAGCAGGACCCTGAACAACAGGTCCTTTTCTCTCTGCTGTGGACTGCACCTTTCCCTGGACCCCTTGGTGACAGGAACATCGTACAAGACTCATGCCGGCTGTGGCTCTGAAGGATAAACACAGAGTGGGATGCCAAGCATCCCTAACATGGACCTCAGGAGATCCCTAAGCATAAAGAAACGGGAGAAGAAGGAATGCGAAGTTTCCCAACGAGAAGGAAGGTAACCAGATGAAGACAAAGAGAAAAATATTGCAGTCAAAGAGAGAGAAACATACACTTTTACAAAGCAGTAAAAGAAAGTAGAGCAGATCCTGTGGGTGACTCAGAAAAACTGATAGGAAGCCAGGGCGGACAGGGCATAAGTGAGTGAGCATCAGTCCCTGATTTGCTATCCAGAGAGATTAAAGCAAGTCCTGATGGACATGGGAAGCCATCAAAGATCTTCTGAAGGTGTGTGTGACAAACCTGTTTGTGTTGTGCAGAGACCACTCACAGCCTGGAGGAAGGGATGAGCCCCAAACATGTGATCTCAGACTCACCAGTACGAGGTTCTCCTGAGGCGCCCATTAAAATGGCAGGATCTCGAGCCTAGTCTTCTGTCTGCTGAATCAACCCTACAAGCTTGCTGTCACACATCAGATACTCTCAAAGAGATGCAAGTGCCCACTAGCTTCTTAACTATCAGAGGTGGTGATTATCTCAGCCTCGTGTGCCACACAGGAGACAACTCACCCCAGGAACGCAAAGCTAGCCTCATTGTGTGGCAGATGCTAGCCAGGAAGGTGGGGGAAAACTCTCATTCTTGGCTCATGGAATTAGAAACCTCTGACTCTTTGAGAAAACTTTGATCCTGAACAACAACTGCTGGGAGTCTCTCACCACAGAAGCAAACACAGAGAGTATGGGGAAAAAAGATAAGAACTAGTTCCCCGTCCTCTAGGGCAGGAACAGGCACTTGCAGAGCCTGTACCCTGGACGTGGATGTGGTGGGACAGATGCTGTAACAATGGATTATCCTCCAGGCTAGGAAAGTTTTCAGCCAGGAACATTGATGGGTAGGTTCCCGCTATACACTGCACCTGCTGGCATCTTTTTTTTTTTTAATTTGTTTGTTTTTTAACTAAGCTCAATAGGCCTCCTAGGGCTTAGAAAGTTGGCACTGACAAGGACAGAGATATTTAAATAAGTGTATCTGCAGGCTGCCTGCACAAAGAAAGGTCAAAAAGCTCCTCCTGGTGGGCCACGCTGGGGATTAGTAAGAGGTTTCTGTAGGATGTGAAGGGGTCATGTGGTAAGACTACTGCAGTCTGGACCAGTCAAGTCCCACGTGCACCATTCCCTCCAGCGACAGACATCAGCATCACCTGCGATTCTGTCGGGGCAATGATTTTTGCTGTTGTACATCTTAACCTCGGGTTGGCTGTTCTTGCATCCACATTGTAATCTGCCTTGGCCAGGCCCGCAAAGCCAGCGGGCACTGACCCAGGAATAGAACTTAACCTTCCTGCCCCCAGCCTACCACTCTGACACAGTGCAGCTGCCTCACCGCAGGAGCGACCTTTGCTTAAATAAATAAATAAATAAATAAATAAATAAATAACTGGAGCCTGGAAACAAGAAAGTTTTCTTCAGAATATAGTTCTGCTTTGTACATAATATTCATCACATTCAGAACCACAAAGACTCTACCAGGTCCCACATCAGTCAGGACAAAGCTAAATATTAGAAAGCATAAACAAATTCCCAAGTTGCAATAACTTGACACAGTGGAAAGTTCTTTCCCATGAAACAGTTCTGCTCATGTGTTCTAGGTTGGCCATTGTTTATGCTTGCTAAAGTTGTTTAAGGATTCATGGTGACAGAGCCTTGGTCTTTCAGGGCATTCCCCAGTCAACAGAAAGTCAAGGATCCTGGAATAGGCAAGCTTCCATGAGAAGATACCCGGAGTTTCTGATGCATTCATGCATTGTCTGTTCCCGAGCTCTTACTGTGCAACTGCTACCGTGCTATCTTCTTGTTCTTCCCAGAATAATTTGAGATACAGACAAAATCAATACCAAACCATGAAGGAAATGCTGCAATTAAAGAAGTATGTGAAGAATTACATAAGCATACAGGCAGAAGGTTCACCAAGGTGAGATTAGGGGCAATTAAACAGTTTTCTAGAACAAAAGGAAGGAAAAAGCAATTTCATGTAAGAGCGGGGACAATTTAGAGAATGAAATCTGGTATGCAGAACAGGCAAAAATAGAGTGAGGGGAAGGAAAAAATTTATGGAAGGCAAAGGAGGAAAGACAGATTAGTGCTAGATTACAAAAAGCCCTCTAAGTCTACAAAGTATTTTTTGGCATCCCCAAGCCAAGGATTCTTCTTTTATTTAACTATTTGCTGCCTTTTACGCCATTCCTCACAGACATGTGGTGTAAATTTCCCTTGCATAAATGTGTCGTGCCCTGTCTCTAAGTGCTAAAATATGACTGCAGATATGACGGGATCCAGGACTCAGGTTAGCAGGAACCAACATCTCTCCTTCCCTAGGCTGTGTCTTCACTTGTGTTTCCTCAAGGTTTGCAAAGTCTCAGATTCACATCCACCAGAAAGTTCCTGCACGATTCTTTTTGGGTAGGATTCATGTAGGGGAACTCACATGCCCATTTTGGAACCAATGTACCGATATGTTATCCTCTCTTTCAGTCTGATTTCATAGTCATCCTCCACTCTGGAGCTTGAAGAAGTGAGAGGATGGTTATTCAAAAGAAAGCTAAGGTACAGTTCCTGCCTGATAGGTGAATAGACACTGAAGGAAGAAAAAATAAATTTTAAAAAAGCTATTACCCAGAATCCCACAGATAGGACTCTCCAGGCAAGCTAGCTTACTGCCAGGGCTCCCCAAAATGCCTTGGGTTTTTCTAACATATCTATCTTTGAGCAAAACACTTTGGTTTTTTGGATTCTTTCCAGTTCTTTCTGCTGGCTCAAATCCTATCTTTAAAAATCAAGGGGAAAACTCAAATCCTGATGAGTTTAGTGCTTCCTGAAAACAATTATATCTTGCCTACACAACTCTTTAGGAAACAAATGTTCTCAACCCCCTACTGTTTGCTAACTTTTAATGACTATAGTTTTTCTGTCCAACTTGCTTCTAAATCCCTTTAGGGAAGCTATTATACACATATTTATCCTCCCTTGATACTTAATTTATATTTCACTTGACTTACGTATTTATATCCCACCTTATCCTGCAATGAATTGAAGGTAGCTTCTAAAAATGCATATGCATCACAGAATAGAATAAAATTAAAAATAGGAGTCCGGGAGTCTTCAGGAAATCCATTTGCTTAAAAAAAGAGTTTGACTACTCTGAGCTTGTCATGCTGTGAGGATGCCCAGAATAATCACATGGAGAGTGAGCCATCAGCTAGCCTCCAGCTGTTCCAACTTTTCTAGTTCAGGTACTAGACATAGTGAAGACACCATTTCAGACTTTCCAGCCCAAACAGATATCAATGGAGCCAACAGGCAGAATTTAGCACCCAAATGTATGACCATAGTCGAGCTGTGACCAGCATGTCTAGTCATTTCAACCACTCCTGCTGAGGCCACAAACATACAGAAATGAACCCACATATACCCGATCATTCTTGATTTTACTCACAAAATCCCAATGAAGGTATCGTACTAGGCTTAGTTTCGGATGCACACAGTCAGCCTTGCTTCTTACTCATACCATATAGAAACCATCTAATAGTTCCTATTTTGGGATAAGTTAGAATGAACACATTCCACTCCTCCCTGAGCAGAATGAATTGACTCCAAAAGGCAAATAGGAGCAGATGCTGGAAGCACCACGTGTTCCCTTTGGTAATCTCCAGACTGGAGTTGATGTAACTATCCAACTCTGGTTTGAGGAGGAGGAAAGAGCTCTTCTGACTCTCAGATAAGAAGATATTTTCTAGTTTTTCTTGCCTCCATCCTCTCACACCCCACGCAATCTCATTCTGACAGTAGTATATGAAACTGAAATCTGAGAGGGGGAAGTTCTTGTCCCATCAGTGGAGCTGCAGCACTAAAAACATAAAATTTTGCTTTCCTTATCTGAATCTGGATACAGCTGTAAGAAGAAAGAGTGGGGTGAATGAGGCCAAGGCCCTCTCTCTTTGCTCCAGCCTGGGAAAAAAAAAAAGCCCCAGGGTCACAGGTCAGCAGAGAATGCCAGAGAGATGCTGAAAAGAAGAAGCCTGGAAAATAATTCCACCAAGGTGTTCATGAACTCTCAGGTTCATCCTTGAACTGTAATATGTGTATTTGATCTTAAGAAGCACAGCATAGCCTGGGAGACCTGATGTGTAAGATAGATCATCACCCAGGTCTCAGACTGGCCAACGGATGGCACACATGTTGAACAAATCTAAACAACATTGCAGAGGCTTTGAAATAAAAGCTGACATTGGAACAATAGCCCCTAGAAGGCTATTTGGACAAGGTTGCCTAAACCCAAACATGAGAACTGTTTACTAGAACAAAAATGCCAACATTCTCCATAGAATTTAAATAAGACCCAGGATTTCATAACAAGATGTCCAGAATGCTAGGACACAATCCAAAATTACTCAGCATGCAACAAACTGAGAAAATCTCCCTAACAGATGTCAATGATGAGATTACAGAGATTGTAAGCAGCTATCATAAAATGTTCCAACAGGGAAGGATGGAAACTCTCCAGATGAATAGAAGCATAAATAGTCTCAGAAAAAAAATAGGAAACAGAGAGAAAAGCCAAGTGGAAATTTTGCTAAGTTGAAATTTTGCTAAGTGTAAAAGGAAAAAAAAATAGCTAAAATATAAACACCCGCCGGTTGGACTTAAGAGTGAAATGGGATTGAAGGAGGAAAGATAGACCAACAGAAATGATTCAGTGTGGACAACAGTGAAAAAACAAAAACTCTAAAGGAAAAATAAGCATGACCAAAGATATGACAACATTCTTGTTATCAGAGTCTCAGAAGAAGAAGAGAGAGAATATAGAAGAAACAATATTAACTTGAAATAAGGATTGGACCCTTCACAGTTTGGTGAAAGGTATATGTCTGTAGATGCAAGAGATCAAACAAACCCACATAGGATAAGCTTAGCAAATGCATACCCAGACACGTCGTCATGAAAACACCAGAAACACAAGACAAACGGAACTTTTCCACAATAGCTGGAGAAATGACTACATATTTCTTATCAGAATTCAGGGATGCAAGAAGGAAGTGAAAAAGATTAAGTAAATGTAAAAGAAAACCTCAAGGAATTTTTTTGCTCAGAAAAAAAATTGCTTCAGGAAAGAGGGTGAAATAAAGATATTCTTAGATGAAGGGATAAACTCGTGTGTGTGTGTGTGTGTGTGTGTGTGTGTGTGTGTGTGTGTGTGTGTGTTGGGAGCACTGCACGAATGCCCTGCCCTAAGATGGTGGCTGCTTCAAGGCCAGGAGGCAGCAGGAAGACAGGAGGTCACAGGTGAGGCAGATCTGCCTCCTTTCCAGGGCCTGGCCAGTCAGGTAGCACCCAGTGGACCCACGAGAATGCAAGTGATGGGAGTGAGAGCTGAGGCTGCTATGGCAATGAATGTGGCTGTTGTCATCTCTAAGGCTAGCCTGTCTTTGCAATTTTTTGGAGCATGGAGAGTATAACTGTTTTAGCTGCTTCTGTGATTTTTGACTGAAGGAATTGGGAATGCTTTCATTAGAGAAGGATGCTTTTGATTGTTGTCTCATTGTTTGTGGGATTGTGGAGTCTGTAGTTGTGGGGGGATTCTATATTTGGGATTTCTGTTTTGGAGGTTTTTTTCCCCTTGTGGCCTGTTTTCCTGTTAGAGGATGGGTGGTTTGTGATGAGAATGTGCTACTAGTTGGCGGATGATTGCATGTGCCTTGACCTTGGAGTCCTGGCTGTTGCTCCATAACTACTGTTAAAGAGTGAATAATGGCTTGCTCAGAATTATCTGCTTAGCCTTGAAGTGCAGACGGAGTGACCAAATGACTGTGCATGCCCCCTGAGTCATGAAGAAAAAACAAAATAATTAGTTACTTGTGCAGAGGCTTGTGAGGTGTCTGAGTAAATAAAAAGGACAGCCTTTTCTTGGGCTGTGTGCAAGATCATGTAAGAACAGGTGAGACCATGTAAGAACATGCAAGAATGCACCAAGTGTCAGTGTCTGTGTCTTTCTTTATCGCCAACCCCACGCACCCTTCCCGAGCTCCGAACTCTCGGCTGGAGCTGGACTCCGGCATGTGTGTGTGTGTATACCTCTAAAAGAATTGCTGAAAAACATTTTTTGAGAGAAGGAATTGGTACCTGAATAAAACGTATAATATCAGGAGTGAGTAAAGAACACAAGACACAGTGAATATGTAGGTAAGTATAATGCACTGGTCTACTTTGGGAGTTTTCAGTTTACGTAAATGCAATGCACCAACAGCTACAACATAAATGAGTGAGGCTGAAGGAGCCTATGGGCTGATAAAATTTCTGTATTTCATGTAGAATGGTAAATATTTATTCTAAGTCATTTGTAAATCTTATAATTTCTGTCGCAACCACTAAAACATTCAGCCAAGGGTGGGTGTTCAGCCAAGGAGCTGAGCCCCTAGCAGGGACACTTGCTCCCGCATGAGTGTGTTACCGTCCAACAACCACTGCTAACTCCCGCTCCAGCTCCCCGGGAACGCCAACCCTCAGAGGCTGTGCAGAAGTCCTGAATGATGGGTTTTCTGCCATCCACATGAATGCCCAGGACCAGCTCCAGAATCCTGTGTTGGTCACCATTCCCTAACATTGAGTGATTGATGAAAGTAATCTATTTCATCTTTTCTGTGTCTGCTTCTTAAATAAACATATACAAGCATACATATTTTAAAAATCCACACAAAGAGATAAGGCAGAAAACGTTAGAAGATAACTTAAAATGAAATACTAAGACGTGTTCAAGTGATGTAGATCAGGACAAAGAGGGGCAAGTGAAATCTTTATTTTTATATTTTTATTGTAGAAATTTTACTTTTGATACTTTTTGCATATTTAATTAGGGTACAAAGGGTCAAAGGCTTTAGTAAAGTGGATGAGACCATTGTTTTGACATTTTCTTTTTTAATTTCCTGTATCTGGAGGTAGGGGAGAGATAAGGGGAGGAGTCACACAGCCTCCCAACCATCCCAGGATCCCTGATTTGAGACATTCTCCATGAGTTCTGCTCAAGTGGTTTTGATAATTTAACAGTTCTGTATTATTGCCAATCTTACCAATCCAATCACGATGGAATCTCTCCAGACTCCACCGGCAAACACAGTACACCTTAGAGTTTGTTTGCCCAGATATTCACTGCCAACTCTTGGCTGGGGTAGTAGAGTGATTTGTTCTGTCCTCCATCCTCTGTTGTGACCAGGTGTCCTCTGCAGGCTCCAGTATACTGCCATATCCTCCATGTGCATCTGGATATGCTGTCCACTGCTCTGTCTAAGCCACTGAGGAGGCTCAGCTCTGACACATGCACTCCATGGTCAGATCATGGAACCTGCAATTTCCTCCATAGTTTGAGTTCTGAGTCCAGCAATTCAGCTGAGGGAATTCCCAAAGAAACTTCGTTTGAGCTGGTCCCTAGCCTGATTCTTGTGTGTGCATGCCAAATACAGGGTCTGACACAGTCCATTGCCCAAATTGGCCTACACACACACTGTTAGTTGCAATTGCTGGGTTGGTTCTGTCTGCATCCATGTCTTGTACGCAAACTAATGGGTATTGCAGTCCAGCTTGATTCTGCCCACTGCACACTTGGCCCTCATGCAGACCAGTGGGAGCTGCAGCCTAGTAGGAATGACCCGTAATAACCCCCAACAGCCAGCCTCCTGCCCTGGTTCCTGTGTTTGCCAGTATGTACAGCAGACTGGTCCTGTCTGTCCCACGTCTTACTTAGCTCTCATACATGTCAATGGTCATGAAGCCTAGTTCAATCAAACCAGCCCGCTATCCAGCCCACACATGTGCTGGTGGGTAACACTCTGTGTCTAGCCATGCCTGTCCCAGTCCTGGTTTTCATTCTCACCAGTTGAAGTGGCAACCCATGAGGGAGGTTCCCATCGTTTCCCTACTGGGTCCACTTCTACTGAATCTTGCACTCTCCAGGTGGTACTGCAGTTTAGCTCAACAGTTTTTCCCCCATGCCAGCATCTGCCAGCTGATGCAGAACCCAACAATAAGAATCAGAATGGGTGATGGCCACTAAGGAAAGGCCACTGTTCCAGCTAGGGCAGAAGGTGGACTAAGTAGGGCTGGCCCATGGACCCACCAGTGTGCGCAAGATCTGGTATTTGGAGAGGTTCTGATGGAGGAGGAGCTTGACAACTCCTCTGTCGGGACATAGTCCCTGCAGTCAAGCCTGGTCCATACCCAGACATAGCTCACACATGGCTTAACAGGGACAGAGACCTAGCCCAGCCCATCCTACACCCATCTTGGTTCTCATGAGCTCCAATGGGTGCTGAAGTCTAGCCCAGTCTTGAAAGCCCCAGACCCAGCCCACACTCTTGCCATCCATGTCCAGACCAGACTGTATCCCCTACTCTGGCTCGTGCACGCACCCACAACAAAGCCAGGGCATCCCCATAGCTCCCCAACCAGGCCTGATCCCAGCCATGGATCCCACATGTGCCAGTGGTTGTTCTGACCCAGCTTGGCATAGGTCCTCCCTTGTCTTAGCCTTTGCCTTTGCCTTTGAATGCTGTAGCGTGACCTGGCCCAGCCAGCCCCCAGTTCCAACTCTCACTGGCAGGTGCTGCTGCAAACTGGCCCTGCTCAGTCTGCTCTCATTCCTGACTCATGCAAAAGTGTGGCAGCCTAGCCTGACATCACCTGTGCTCCAGCCTGGTTTCTGCACTTGCTAGTAGGCTATGGTTTGCTCAGCTCCATCTGGTCTGCCCTCTTTCAAAACCAACACACACACGTGTGGATGGATGGAGCTATGCTGTCAAGCCTGCCCAACACTCAGGCCTAGACCATGTGCTCATCAATGGGAGCTATGACCCACTGGGGGAGTTTCCCAGATTCCCCCACTCGGACCACTCCCAGACCCAGATTTCATGCAGGCCAGCAGGTGCTTGGCCCTTACCCAGCATGGGCTACCCCATCCGTCTCGGCCTTTGTGTGAACTGGTGAGGCCCAACCCGCCCCACACCCTGTTTTAGGGTGCTCATACAGGTGCTGTAGCCTCGACCTGCCTCACTTGTTCCAAGCCTCAGTATTGGTGAGCATTGGTGAGTGTCATGGTCACTCCTAGCTCAGCCCATCACCATCCCAACTCTCAAGCTAAGTAGTGGGACTTGTAATTCCATAGGGTTGGGCCCACATATCCCCCATAGAATTCATCCCCTAAGCTGATTCTCTAGCGTGCTGGTTGGTGTCATGGTCCAATCTAATGTGACCCATCCTCTGATCTGACACACTGTCAGGTACTGAGATCTAGCCCTACCAGACAGGACCCCAGCCATAGCTTTCATGTGTGCTGGAGTGTGGTGGTCAGCCATGCTCCATGATAACAAGCCTGACCCAGACTCCCATGTGGGCTGGTGCATCAGTAAGACCCAAAAATATCTTAAGGTCTCTCCCCTCCAATCCAACTGCAAGAACAGTGTCCCTGTTGTTGGGTGTCCCTCAGGAGTCATTCCTTACCTACACATACTGTGACCTTATCCATGGATGTCCCTAGGCAGTAATTCCATACCTCCAAGACGCCAGAACTTGCCAGTGGGCAGAGCTGGGAGCCAGTTGGCACACTGCTTGCCCACAAGCCCAGGACCCTCCCCCCTATATAGCAGTGGTGGATGGGGAGCTAAGATCCCCAGTAGGAATCCTGAACCGGCATGGGTCCCCCAGCTGCAGCCACATAGTTGAGGGCCCATAGACCTGTGCCACTGCTCTGCAAATGAAATTTTTAAAAGCAACAAAAAGGGCCTGGTGCAATTGCATAGTGATTAAAGTCCTCTCCTTGAACGCACTCATATGGGTGCCAGTTCTTATTCTGGCAGCCTGTCTCCCACCCAGCTCCCTGCCTGTGGCCCTGGAAAGCAGTGGAGGATGGCCCAATGCCTTGGGACTCTGCACCCATGTGGAAGACTCAGAAGAGGCTCCTGGCTCCTGGCTTTGGATCAGCTCAGTTCTGGCCATTGCAGCCGCTTGGGGAGTGAATCAACAGACAGAAACTTTTCCTCTCTGTCTCTCCTCCTCTCTGTAGATCTGACTTTGCAATAAAATAAACAAATAATTGTTGGGCAGATATTGCCCATACCACTGCTGGATCCTGACAGCAGTGGTGGCGGTTGCATAAGCTAACCCAGAATAAAATTCACAGAACTGCACACGGGTTCTTGTTCAAGGAGTGAGATAGGAACAACATTATGTCTAAGTGATAATTTATAACAAAAATATGGAAGAACACTAACAAATGAAGGAGGAGAATAGCTGAGAATTCTAGTAGAGAAACACCTCTACCATTTCAGCGGGTGTGACTGGGAAGGGATCACATGACCTGAATGACACACTTTTCATTGCCCAGGGCCTTCGTGAGCCCTGAATCATCACAGGCTGAAAGCCGCTGTTAGAATGAATGAAGGAGAGGTGTGTAGCTGAGGCTTGAAGGAAGCACTAACTGACCCATCTTTGCCCTTGGGCAATGCCATCCATCTCAGCCACCCCAGCCAACCAGGTGACTAAACTCCCCTTGCCCTTGTTCTTCATGTACCTGGGAACACTTCCATAAAGGCTGCCTCCTTCAAAGGACGCCTCTCTGAAAGCTGGGAGGGCATCATTGTCATTGTTCAATGAAGAAGGAGAATGAGAAATTAAGTGATTTAGCTAGGGCTATACAGCAGGGGAAGAATCCCCAAGCAGGGACACGGGGCTTCTGGCTTTTTGTTCACCTATTGTTCAAAAATCTAACAAACACCGAACCCCTGTGCAATCCTTTATCACCTCTCCATGCAGAGGATGGGAGGCCCTAGGAAATTGTAGTTCACTGGAGATGAAAGATCTCCTTACAGAGTACTACCTGCCAAACACCTGCATTCAACAGTGATATGAACAAGAAAGAACCTTCTGTAGTGTGGAAAAATAAGCAAGCGAAGTTATTGAGACTGAATAAAGTGAACGTAGGTGAAAATCCATCAGGTGGAGTGAAGAGTGAACCTGATACACTCAAATGTCCATGACTTAAGGTCCTCAATGGAGGCTTGTTAGAGACTAATCATATGCCATGATGAGAGATTTTCCATGGCCAATAAAAAAAAAGGAAAACATGGTCAGTGACATAATTTGCAAAGACTATGAATTTTTGTATTTTGTTGTTGAGAGAGGGGAAAAAAAAGAAGAGAGAGATATCATCCATCCACTGGTTCACTCTCCAGCTCTGTTCAACACTGGGTCAGGTGGGCACCAGGATATGGGAATGCCATCCAGGTTTCCCACATGGTGGTGGGGACCCAAGCACTCGAACCATCACCTGCTGCCTCCAGAATGCATGTCAGCAGAAAACTAGAATATAAGAATGGAACTGGAGCTCTTATCAAGACACTCCCAATCAGAAAGTAGGCATCTGAGGTCAGCTTAACTGATGAGACTGAACAGTTACCCCAAGATCTTGACATTTTAAAACAGGAAAGCAAAGAGTTGCTTAGAATTATGACTGCATGGGCCTGGCGGCGTGGCCTAGCGGCTTAAGTCCTTGCCTTGAATGCGTTGGAATCCCCTATGGGCGCCGGTTCTAATCCCAGCAGCTCCACTTCCCATCCAGCTCCCTGCTTGTGGCCTGGGAAAGCAGTTGAGGATGGCCCATAACCTTGGGACCCTGTGTGGGAGACCTGGAGAAAGTTCCTGGCTCCTGGCTTTGGATCAGCACAGCACCAGTCATTGCGGTCACTTGGGGAGTGAATCATTGGACGGAAGCTCTTCCTCTCTGTCTCTCCTCCTCTCTGTATATCTGATTTTGTAAAAAATAAATAAATCCTAAAAAAAAAGTGTGACTGCTTCCAATACGGGAATGAAACAGAAAATTTCCCATTGAATCCTTATAAGAAAGACACATAAGTAATAAATAGTGTCCCCAGCATCATCCCAGCAGCCAGTAAAACAACTTTCATAACTCCATGTCTGATTAAGTCTTTCAGGGAAGGACAGTAAGTGATAACATGACATGGTAAAATCAATTCTGTAGGGTTTGAGGCAGAAAGTGCAAAATTTTGTGGTTGAGCTCATACTGTTAGTCTGGTTGTGAATACATTGCAAATTCTTGGGTAACCTCCTTCAACTAATACCAGATATTTTGTAAATATATCCGTATTAGTCAATTCAATAGCAATGACATGTATAGTGCTCAGGAAAAGGCAATAAAGGAAAACCCAAATGTCCCAGGGTGACTGCCATCTGCCCCTCCCTTTCCTTTGAAGTGCCACCTGACTATGTGGGGTTTAATACTGTTTCACCAACTCCTGTATTCTGTTGTCTTTGCTCCCAGTACATTTTCCTGGAGGGCATGTAATTAAAACAGTGACTAGAGAATAAAGAAGGAAGAATAACAGAGTAAGAACAATTATAAAAAGTCATTATGATATGCCTTTAAAGTGTATCATACAAATCACTCTTTTTATTTGTATATGAACTACAGCTTTGTCATGCTATTTGGCAAAAACAAGCAGACACACTAAAACCACTTTTGAGAAAGACCTAAGATCTGCCCATAATTGGATTATTTTTGAAACACTCCTTGAAGGAAAAGAACGCATGAGTCAGACCAGTAACTGAGTTCTTGAACTTAAAAACTTGAAACGAACCCCTTGTAAGGGGGAGAGGTGAAAGAGAGGAATCAAGACATGGGCTAAATTAAAGCAAATCTGCAAATGTGAAGCTTCAATGTGGGCCTTTTACAAAATAAAAAGGCTCTACAGCACACTGGGAAATTAAGACTCCTTAAAAAAGCAGCTGGGATTTCAAATTGGTTGACTGGGGAAGTGACAAAAGGAATACACAGATGTTGGTGAGCCCTGTGTCAAAGGCCTGGGAGACTGAGCAGTTGTGTGCTCTGTATGGCTGCTAACCATTTCCTTGAGTAGCTAAGGAAAACTGAGCTCTAGTGAGTGGTTGTTGTTTCTTCCTTTCTTTTAAAGATTTATTTACTTTCATTGGAAAGTCAGATTTACAGAGAGAAGAGACAGAGAGAAAGATCTTGCATCTGCTGGTTCACTCCTCAAGCAGCTGCAATGGCTGCAGCTAAGCCAATCCGAAGTTAAGAGCCAAGAACTTCTTCCAGGTCTCCCATGCAGGCACAGGGTCCCAAGGCTTTGGGTCATCCTCGACTGCTTTCCCAGGCCAAAAGCAGGGAGCTGGGTGGGAAGTGGAGCATCTGGGACATGAACCAGCACCCATGTACAATTCCGGTGTATGTAAGGTGATGACTGTAGGCACTAAGCTACTGTGTTGGGCCCAGTGGTTGTTGTTTCTAGAGGAAAATGCATCACAACAGCAGTTTCTAAGACGCCTTGTACAGGCTGTGATGAGGGAAGGATGCAGGAATCAATGTGCTTAGATGAGTGACACACTATGTCCAGTGATACTCATTTAGGGTGCCCTAGAGTCAGGGACTGGCTGCAAACCTGACACCAAGATAGATCCATTACGATTCCTACAGCTCCCAATTTGGCAAGAGCTGGAGAACTATTCTAACAGCAGTGACAGAAACAGGTCAGACCCAAATGAAACCAGAGCTCAGTAACAAGCCTTTCTAGTATTTTAGGCAAAAGATTATTCAACCATTCGTCTTTCAGTTCAGTTGGAGCTCAGAAACAATAGGAATCCTGGTTTGGGGGATGGGAAGACAGGAAGAGGAGGGAAAAACCCTTATAACTGCAAAACTGCATCATGGCAAATAATAAATATATTTTTTTAAAAAAAGAAACAAAAGGAATCTGCATTTGTATGGCTTTGGAGGAATTTAGGAATGCCTCAAGAAAGTCTTGGGACCAGGAGAATCAATGGGTGAACGTAGATTTTTATCAGTATTCTTGTAAAGTGCTGCTGTACCCTTTGACTTCAGGTTCTGCTTCATAAATACTTCTTTTCTTCCAGTCTCCAAGATAACTTCCATGTCAACCTCCTGAATGGCTCTGTTCATGACTGAGACCATACCCTATACTTCCTTGCTGTCTAGACATAGCAGACACCTTGGTTGCCTGCTCAGTCATCATTACACCCTTTTCTCTTGTGAAACAAACAAACAAAAAAAACCCCAAATTTGTTTGGCAAGTCATGCTCTTCCACCTGATCCTGTGCTTCAAGGACCAAATCATGTCAATCAAGTTCCTCATGTCGATGCTTGCATAGAAATAGCTGTGATATTGTTCTGTGCCCTAAAATCTCCCACCTCCTCCACCTTCATTTCATGCTAAGGGATAAGGAAGATAATAGCAATATTCCTAAAATGCACAAGGCCTGCACACTCTGTTTCTTCTAACGCATTAGGTTACCTCTGAGCTGCTACTCTGGCAACAAAGACTTTGTATGAGTGACCTGAATGCGTCTTGCCTTTCATTGCCTGTTTGCTTGGCATGACCTGCCCACTCACATCTCTACACAATCGCATAGCTTGTGTGTACCGCCCTGTTTCAGCTCTGTCTTATTTCTCTCAAGGCAAACTTCCCTCAATCTCCTGTGTAGGCAGTTGTAACATTTGTTTGCATCCAGTGCTCACTTGGGCAACACACACACATTTTGTTTATATCCTGGTCCTCTCAGTCATAGCTTGGATGACCATCTGAATTTAGACACATTTGACAGCGAGGGAGGGTATTATTAATAAGTAAATTTGGATAGTATATGTAAACAGAGAATGTCCTAGGTTAACAGAATGTTCAACTATCTTATTATTAATAATTGCTATGTTGCAATTCTTCTATACACATTTACTCATTTGAAGTCTGTCTCGTTGACATCTCTGCATAAACAGAAACTATATCCTTCTTTTTTTGTCACCACACCCAGGATTCAATAGCAGAAACTCAATAAATACTTTTTGGAAAATAAACATTGGAAAGAATGAACATAATTCAAATCACAATTTCCTTTTTTATTATTTTATGCTTTTCTCCTTAGACTAGTCGATAAAAATAAGCTTTGGTCTTACTTTTTGTTTTTTAATATCTGATCATTTGGCCTGTGCTTTATTGCTAATTCACTTAGTCAACAAATATCTGTTGAGCATCAACTGCGTGCTAAGGATGATGTTAGAAATTCAAGGGATAAAATAGCAAATAAGACATGATACCTGCTCTCAACAAACCAGCATGACACAAGGGAGATACTAAAATTCCATCAGGATTCTAGATCCATTTCTATAACACTTAGCCAATCAGGTCCTTTCCTGGGCCTAAAAGCAATATTGGCCTTTTTTTTTTTTTTATCATTTTCTTCTCAGGTCTATCATTTCCTTTATTTCAGTTCCAAGGTCAGTTCCCCGATGATTTCTATTTCTTACTGAAACCTAGCTCCAGGAAACATTCAGCTGCTTTTGTGGTAATTTCAGATTCTGGCAATATGTTAAAAATGATATTAATGCATATCAACTTGCAAGAAATAAATGGAAATCTCAAGATGCCTGAAATTAAGAGCTGTAAGCGTGGGATCTGATCCTGGAGCTTCCCCATGGGTGGTTATCAAATTCAGTAATAGCTAGTAGTTAGGGTTTTAATATACAATCAGGCCAGAATATGAGGCCGTGGGTCCTAGGAGACGCTGAATGGGAAGTAATACCCCTTCACAAAGCTGGAATGCTCAGAGGGATATAGACTCAGTAATTAGGGGCATAAGGAAAAAAAAAAAAGATCTGCCCACCTTAACAGGGAGATGATGAAATTTGCTGTTTGAGCCATGAAAAGGAGAAAAAAAATTATTCCCAGAGAAATGAAGATCACGGAGCTCAGGTATTGCTGTGTTGAAGTTAGAATGTATTTTTCTATAATGGTTTAGAAAGTATCAAGATAAAAATCTGCGTAAGAATGAACGCTAGTTGGAGATTTGCGTGCAGGAAGGTGATTGGAGAATGTTACAAAGAATGATGCCTTCTGGCCTGGCGCTGTAGCCCAGCAACTATAGTCCTCGCCTTGCGTGCACCAGGATCCCATATGGATGCCAGTTCGTGTCCTGGCGACCCCACTTCCCATCCAGCTCTCTGCTTGTGGCCGGGAAAGCAATCGAGAACACCCAAAGACATGGGACCCTGCACCCATGTAGGAGACCTGGAAGAAGCTTCTGACTGCTGGCTTTGGATCTGCTCAGCTCTGAACATTGTGGCCACTTGGAGAGTGAATCAGTGGACAAAGATCTTCTTCTCTGTCCCTCCTTCTCTCTGCATAGCTGACTTTCCAATAAAAATAAAATGAATCTTAAAAAAAATGACATCTTCAAAGTCATGGATCAAGCAGAGTTGTCAGCAGCTTTGATGGTGCAGTTGCAACAGAGGCATCATCTGATTCTGTAGGGATCTCTGGAGCTGGGATAGCCACAAAGAATTTACCTGAACTGAGATAATTAGAGTCTTTGTCCCTCCAAATTAGCACTCTTTGAATGCAAGATATCTTGAGAAAAAAAATTATGAACTTGGGTAATATGGCTCCCTTTTCCCACAGGCAATTTCCAGAAGGATCGAGAAGTGAGCTATCAGTGGCAAGGCTGTAATCCAGCAGGGAAGCCAAGTGTGTGTACTGATCCTGAGATGGGAATGGCAGACGCAGACTTGGGTAGCACAGAACATTGCTCACTGTCTTCCACCCTCTGAAACTGCTCAGACCACTTGCACTTTGCCCTTTGTGTTAAGTTAGTAAGTTTTCCCAATCTGGGAAGAATAGAATCCTGTTCATGACAGGTCTCAATTCTTGAGGAAATTTAAATGGAGAAGCTAGTGGGGAAAACTAGCTGTCCCTGCTGCTGCTACTAGGTTCAAGAGTTCACGTTTTCATCATTTCTCTCCTCTGTTATCCACCTCAGATTCTTTTCACTCTCAGGGAACACCTCTTGCGGATAATCCTAGCATAGTAGCTTAACGGGTAGACACTCTGAGTAGCTAAAATCTGAGGCTATATTGACTGGAGGTATTCATTAATCCTTCCAGTTAGACATCAGAGTATCAGCAGATGCCCAGTGATTCTTCATTATGTAGCAACAGCTAGATTAGCTATATTTCCTTCTAATAACCACTGTAAATCAGCCCTACATGGATAGAATTCCCTTCTCCTGCTTACTGGCCTCTTGAGATAAAAAGCCCCAAGAGACTTATTGTCAGCCACAGTTTAAACTAAAATAGGACTCTTACACGTCTGTCAGAGGCAACATCTACTCTCAAAAATCCTACTGTAGAGCCTAAACTTGAAAGGACAAGAGTGTAAATTCCACACATGAGTCACTGTAACAGAATAGGAAAGAGAAATGTGATAGATAGAATATGAAGCTGCAAAGAGCATAGAGAAGGTGGATATGATTTGCACAATTAGGAAAAGTAGAATAAGAAAGGTGAAAATATAACAGGCCCAAAGCAGAAAATAGGGGCCAGAATTATGGTGCAAAGGAGTGATTCTGTCTGTGACATGGGTGCCAGTTTGAGATCAGGCTGCTAACATCTGTAATTCAACTTCTTGCTAATGTGCCTGGGAAATCAACAGAAGATGATCTGACTTCTTGGACCCTTGCCACCCATTTGGGAGACCCAGATGAAAGTCTAGGCTCTTGGCTTTGGTCTGGCTTAGCCCCAACCACTGCAGTCATTTGGGGGTGAACCAGCAGATAGAAGATCTCTCTCTCCCACTTGCTAGTAACTCTGTCTTTAAAATAAATAACCAAACCTACTTCCATAAAGCAGACAGAAATAAAGCCAAATGTATAACCACAACAAATATAAATGGACTAAACTCAACATTCAAAAGGCAAAGATGCTCATAGTAAGTTTTATAACCCAGGTGTAAAGAAGTAAATCTAAAATAGTGGCACAAAAGATTGAACATCAAGGGATTAGGAAAATTTGTTAGAAACATTCTCAGCTAAAGATAATGTGGTTATATTTACCAAGAAAATTCATCTTTAAGGTAAAATATCTTAACCTTCTTATGAATAAGGGAATCGTTAATCTGGAAGGTATGAAGCTTTGAAATGTTATGTCTTTAGCAGTGCAGACTCAAAATATATAACGAAATTCAAAAGCTGGTGGCAAGTTTTGCATTTTCATGAAGTCCTACTATCTCGTATGAGATAACTTCATTTAAGAGAGTGACAGTTAAATCAATGCAATACTAACCATTCAGAATCAAGTTTACTTTGTAAACACACTCTGGAAAGTGACGAACTACATCCTTTTTTTATCTTACTAGGCTTGTTTAAGAAGCATAGGTATGTGGGCCCAGTGTGGTAGCCTAGCAGCTAAAGTCCTCGCCATATGAGTGCTGGTTCTAATCCTGACAGCTCCACTTCCCATCCAGCACCCTGCTTGTGCCCTGGGAAAGCAGTCGAGGACAGCCCAAAGACTTGGGACCCTGCACCCACATGGAAGACCTGGAAGATGCTCCTGGTTCCTGGCTTTGGATCGGCTTGGCTCCAGGGATTGAGGCTACTTGGGGAGTGAATCAATGGATTTAAGATCTTTCTCTTTGTCTTTTTACCTCTCTGTATATCTAATTTTCCAATCAAAATAAATTTTAAAAAACAAAAAAGGAAGCATATATATGTTTGTGAAGTTAAATTTTCACTTACTGGTTCTAGGAAATAAATTTAGTAAATTAATTGTAGAATTGAGATGACTATTAGAAAGAAATATAAAGCTTGGGTCAATTGTAAGGATTCATGCACCATGAGCTTCTTTTTTTTTGTTGTTAGATTTATTCATTTTTATTGGAAACATGGATATACAGAGAGGAGGAGAGACAGAGAGGAAGATCTTCCATCCCATGGTTCACTCCCCAAGCGGCCGCAACGGCTGGAGCTGAGCCAATCCAAAGCCAGGAGCTCTTCCAGGTCTCCCACATGGGTGCAGGGTCCCAAGGCTTTGGGCTGTCCTCGACTGCTTTCCCAGGGCACAAGCAGGGAGCTGGGTGGGAAGTGGGGCAGCCGGGATTAGAACCGGCACCCATATGGGATCCTGGTGTATGCAAGGCAAGAACTTTAACCACTACGCTATCACGCCAGGCCGGCACCATGAGTTTCTTATAAATTTAAATATTGCTTCAGAACTTTTGATTGGCTGACAGCTCTGTAACAAAGCCAATTCCAGAATTAGAGAAGATGTTTTTAAACATTAGTTCAACAGGAATTTTTTGCAGAAGGCTGAATTTGGAAGATGGAGGGGAGTTGGTTTCGTTTCTGTTGTTTGGCTGGAAAATTTTTCTTTATTGAAAATAAATATTGGTAGCATGATTTGTACAATTATGATCTTGATCAAAAAGATTCTTCCCAGGCTAGTATTGTGGAATCGTGGGTACAACTGCCACCCTCTGGTTCATGTCCCAGTCCACTCCTTGAACCCCTTGCAACATTGTGGAAAACCTGGATGAATGTCTAGCTTTGGCTTGACTCACTGCTAGCCATTACAGCCATTTGGGAAGAGAACAGTGAATGGAAGATCTCGTCTCTCTCTGTGTCTTTCACCTTCTGACTTTCAACTAGATAATAATAAAACTTTAAAGGAAAAGATTGTTCTCATGGAATCAAATTCTAAATAACCATGTGTCCCTAGCTGTCAACACATATGTAACCAATTGCCTTTCTCTCTTGTATGAAAGTTCTTTCCCTTCTTTTTGTCTCCTTGATGTTCTCATACATTTTTCTCTTGTCCCTTCTCAAGTAGGAGTGGATTTGAATAACTTAATCAGGGCTTTGCTTACACAGGATTTTCTGATTAACAATGGTGTGGTAGGATGAGGGTGTAAAAGAAAGTCAAGGAGAAAAGGGGGGGAAGGGGAGAGAGAGGGAGGAATAACATGAGCACTGGGGCTTTTTGAGAGGGAGATCTTGGGAAGGGGGTGATAGACGTGTTCTTGATGGCCTTGCTAAAGGGGAGATGTGCCTGCTAACTTTGACCTTGCTCCAAAGTAATTGATGAGACATAACGATATCATCAGAATGACAGGAATGAGCTATACATGCAGAATCGAGACTGCAGACAAAATGGACTTTAATGCCAAATGCATTATTCAGGCTAAAAAGACCCACTACCTACATTCCTGTTACGATCGCCTCAGTTCTTCCATATCAAACACAAAAGCAGAACAGTTTAACAGAAAGAAAAGCAGAAGGTGTTCTGAAACGGACCTGGTGGTAATGTCTGTGCCTCGGGGGCTCTTGTTTTTGTCGTCATAAAGAACCAAGTTTCACCATCTCTCCAAGTAAGGTTCAACGCCAAGTTCTTCCTTAGGTTCTGTCTTGGTTACACTTCCGGGGGTCACTTCTCTAACACTTGAAAATGCCAAATGTTCTCTTAGTTGTGATTTTAGCGTAAATTAACCTCGTGTCTGCCTCTTTTGCATTGCCTCTTTGGAAATTCTTATTGGAAGAAGATTTCTGTGTTTCTCAACATACTTTTTACTGGGTATTTTGCAGGTAACACCCCTCATTTCTGATCCATAGTTTGCCTTGTTAACTGAGAGTTCAGTCGTGAATGTGTGAAAAGCTGTGTCTCTGAATCTTTAGTTTACTGCTCCGAATGTTCTTAGTGAACGCAGAAGCAATTCTTCATTATTCTTCCCCTACCTATCTCTCAGCGGTGTTTCTACCAGTGTCTACAGTTTATTCATTCAGTAACAGATGACTGACTATTTCTCTTATACTTGATTTTTTTGCGCATGTAAGTAAGATTGCATTCTGTAATACATTCCATGTTCTATAACTAAGGCTTTAAAATAGTATTAAGAACGAATAATACTTATTCTTTGATCTTTTAGGTAGAGCAATAAATATATATATATTTTGGCTTCTAGTGGTTAATATATATTTTGGCTTCTAGTGGTTAATTGTAACTTCCCAAACCAGGTCAACTATAATACTAGGAGTATGCATATTTTATAGCAACATTACTACAGATTTTTCTTCCCACTCTGACTTTCAAAGTTTAAATGCTGTTAGGAATAGCTTGATTTATCATATCAATGATTATGTAAGACTGGAGATACAGGGCTCACACATATTTTCTAGGGATACAAACAACTAAATGAATTGTCCTATATTTTCAGAAGACAGACTCAAATGACTAGGTAATTGGCTGCAAAAATGCTTTGTGACAACATAATGCTCTTGTTGAGTTCATCAAAAGAAGCAAAGTTTGACTATAGCCTGTCTAATCTGGAGCTGGCTAGTAGCTCCTGATTCTTTCAGAATCCAATTTCCTCCTACTGGGTAAAGTATTGGCAAAAATGAACTGGACACAGATCAACCAAGAGCCACTAGGGCATCTGCCAGTATAAGCAGAGGTCAGAGGTCAGACCCTTTAAGAATTAGGCCAACTGCCAGTTACAGAATTATTCTATGAAAGGCACATTGTAAATACCCCCAACTGGCTTTCCTGGAGCCCCCTCAGGGCAAGGGGAGAGTTTATAGCTTTTCCATGGAACACCTCGAAACCAAATTGGATGAAAATGCAAAAGAGTACAAAAAAGTGCAGTATGGGCCCAGCACTGGGACAAAGGGTTAAGCAGCCATCTGTAACCCTGGCATCACCAGTTCAAGTCCTGGCTCCTTTGTTGTTGATTCAGCTTCTTGGCAATGCACCAGAAAAAGCAGTGGAAGATGGCCCAGGTACTTGGGCCATATGAAAGACCCAAATGGAGCTCCATGCTCTTAGCATTAACCTGCCCAGCTCTCTGGATTTCTACCCATCTCGAGGGGGGGCTTTAGAGGGTGGGTCAATGAGTGGAAGGTGTTGCCTTTCTCTTTCCTCCTTCTATCTTTGTTACTCTACTTTTCAAACAAATCAGAAATAGTCTTTTTAAAAAGCCCATTATGCAGTGCACATGGTTACCATCCAGAGGGTCAGAGTGGGGCAGAGCTTAAGCAGCAAACACAAAACAGGCAATGCATTGACAGGACCTCTTGCATTTATTCACCAACCTTTTTTATATCATCTGTACTGTTCGTAGGTAATGGTATCAAGTGCCTTTCAAATCCACAAAACTTAAGTACAAAAGCTAAGAGAGTTCTGTTCCTATGCAAACTAGGTTGAATGCTTTTAACAGACTAATGGCAATAGTGTAACAGTTAACAGGTGTTTGTGCTTATGAAGTGCTGGTCCTGCTGCAAGTGTCCCACATCTGTCTTTTTCTTGTTGCTGCTGTAACAAATGGTCATACATACAACAACTGGAGCAAACTCAAATGTACATTCCTTTTGTTTCGTGGGCTAAACGCCCAAGTAAGTCTAAAAGGACTAGAAGGAGGGCATCACATTGAAAGAGGAATGGATTAAAAAACTATGGTAACATCAACACCATGGAATACTACTCAGTCATTAAAAAGAATGAAATTCGGACCCAGCGCAGTGGCCTGGCAGCTAAAGTCCTTGCCTTGAATGTGCCAGGATCTCATATGGGCACCGGTTCTAATCCCAGAAGCTCCACTTCCCATCCAGCTCCCTGTTTGCGGCCTGGGAAAGCAGTCGAGGGTGGCCCAAAGTCTTGGGACCCTGCACCCTTCAGGAAGTTCCTGGCTCCTGGCTTTGGGTCGGCACAGCACCAGCCGTTGCGGTCACTTGGGGAGTGAACCATGGGATGGAAGATCTTCCTCTCTGTCTCTCCTCCTCTCTATATCTGACTTTGTAATAAATAAGTAAATCTAAAAATAAATAAATAAAAAGGATGAAATCTATGATTTGCAACAAAACAGTCCCAACTGGAGACTATTATGCTCAGTGAAATCAGCCAATTCCAGGACAAATATCATATGTTGTGTCTGATATAAGACAATCTTCACGCAGAATACAAAGAAAATAAATATATAGGTAAACAAGTATAGGCATATACTCTCTCAGAGATGATCTGTATACTGCAGATCAGCATGCTGGCAAGTAAAGATACATTGTGGTATGCATCTCTACTCCCTAATAAAAGGTGAAATGTCAATGAATCAGCTAAGTATACTTTGACAGCATGGTACTAGATTTTCATACTTTGCCTATACTTACAAGGCCATGATACACACAAATAACAGAATGTTAAACTTGTAATTGTTGGACTATACTCCTATGATAGTATGTGGAAAGGACTGCTTGGAGGAGGAAATGGGGAGAGAGGAAGGATAGGGAAAGAGTAGAATACCTATTGTTACCAAACTATATCATAGAAAACAATAATAACCAAAAAAATAAAAGAAGATGGAAGTGACGGGGAGGGAAGTGAAGTCAAAGGAAGAGAAAGGAAGGAGGATGCTGGAGGGCTGTAGCTCCTCTACTGGCTTTTCCAGCTTTTAGATCCTTCCATAGTCCTTGGCTCTTCTCCCCTCCCAGAAGTCACACTGCTCCAACCTTGGTTTCCATCCATGCACCTGCTTCTCTACCTCTCACTCTCTGTCACTTAACAGGATCCTGTGAAGAATTCCTAATAGTTTCACATTTCACACCAGCAAATCTGCTTGTTAGATAAAGAGGGGTTTGAATGTGCTGTTATTTTCCCCAAAACTGGACATTCTCCTACATGACTACACTGTAACCATCAAAATTAGAAAATCCACATTTGGAGACTTGAATACATTCTATTCTTCAGACTACGTTCACACCATGACAGTCAAACCCAAGCTGTCTGTTGTGGAGTAGAACTCAGTCTGTACACAAATCCTACATTGCTATTAGTTGTTATGTTTTAGTCTTCCATCTGAACAGGTCCTCCATCTTGGCTTGGCTTTCATGACTATGACATTTCTTAACAACTACAGGACAGTGATTTTGCAAAATGTTCCTCAATTTGAATTTTTCTGGTGTTTCCTCACCCCTATTGGTGGAAACATTACACCAAGGATGGGTTCTTTTCTGTGCATTTAATTGGGTATTGCACAATTTTCACTTGTTCCACTACTGCTGATTTTCACCTGAATGTGACTCAACTAAAGTAGAATAAGAGACTTTTCAGGTGAAGTTACTGTTTTTCCTTTTTGCAGCTAATAAATAATTTTTCAAGGAGGCATGTTGAGACTATGCGCCTACCCCACTACATCAAAATCTCAACTCAATCTTTATTATATCTGTGAAAATTTTATTTATGGGCTGTGGTCTACTGACATAATTATTTTCTACTTAAATTCTGCCAGTGGGATCTGTTTCAAGCTGGTTTAACTTAGAGCTATCCTTCCTTGAGCACATTCTTGCTATAGCCGAATGTGCTGCAGGCTCACACGGTGCTTTTCCTGTTACAGATCTCGAATCAACCATTTATTCAAGGGTCCAAGAATCCCTTTAGCAGGAAACAATATAGAAACCAAGGTCGCCCTTGTTGGTTCTTACAGTGGACCAAGTTAGTCTGTTAGAACTCTGTTTAATTCTATTTCTATTGGAAATCATGACTACACTGATAACTCCAATCCCAATTTAACAACACAGAGTTCATAGGTGAGATTGGGGTACAAAGGCTACCTCATACATTCACTCGTTTAATCCATATGACATCCTTATGACATAGGATGATAAAATGCCAGCCCGAACATCCAGCATCCCCCAAAACTACAGTGTGAGTTTCAAATGGCTAGGAAGTAGGACTGCAGTTTATAGTCTGCTTGCAAGTTTTCCATAAATTTGTATTGGCTCCAAAATTTTAACAAGTTTGTTACTAGGAAAGCACTTGTTGGTGTCAGGAGCCTGTAAGGTGCAGTACTGTTCACAGTGCACCCGGTGATCTAATTGAGAGGGAGGTGTGAATCATTTTCCAAATCAGAGGGGAAAAGGAGAATAAACACAAGAAATGTGGAGAGATGATATTTTTAAAAATGTATCTATTTGAAAGGCATAGTTACACAGAGAAGAAGAGAGAAAGGAGAGGAAAAAAAGGAGGGAGAGAGAGAGAGAGAGAGAGGGAGAGAGAGGGAGAGAGAGAGATCTAGTTCTTCCATCCACTGATTCACTCCCCAAATGGTGCAGATGGCTATACCTGGGTCAGGCAGAAGCCAGGAACCATCTAGGTCTCCCTTGTGAGTGACAAGAGTCAATCACAAAAAGCACTTGGACCGTCTTTCGCTGCTTTCTCATGTACATTTATCAGGGAGCTGGATCATAAGTGGAGCAGCTGGAACTCAAGCTGGCTCCCTCTCATATAGGATGCCAGAGGAAGCTTACCATACTATGTCTCAACACCAGCCCTAGGAGATACTAGTTTGGTCTTGGAAGGTAAAAGCTGAAAAAGGTGATGGATGCTATCAGATCTTTAATAGCCTGGCCTGATGGTGACAGTTGCAGTCTTCAGCTTGTCACAGCATTATTTTCCTGCTGCCACCTGGCAGCCATCCAGGCCTGAAGTACATTCAGGAGTAGAGGATCCCAATGAGCTAATCAACCATCTCTGTTGGGAAACAGTCCACGAACACGGTAGAATGTGTTAACCTAAACCTAGCAACTGAATAAACTTCATAAGGCTTCTTCAGCCTCGGTAAATTAGAAAAAAATGCAGAATAATATTATGGTAACACACTGAAATCTAAGAGATTATCTAGTACTAGTCTATTAAGGACTTGGACAAAGCTACACAGCTACTCAGGTTTGAGACTCAAAAAACACCTTCCCCGAGAGATCTGTGATGGTCCCCAGAATTAACCACTGAGCGAATGACTTTGCAGCATGCAGTCATAGACTGGCTCAGGTTTGCAGAGCGGTCCTTCTCACCCTGGGCGATTAGGGTTGTGATAGTTCTGGTCCATTAACAAAATCACAGTGGGGAAATCATAAACACCTTAAACAGGGGACTTGACATAGGGCTTGTCCTGGGGAGTTAATCTCTTGGCAAGAGTTCCACGCTGTCTTTCTGGCATTGATCTCATCATCTCTGACTTCCACTTTCTGTGAAATCCAAACTTCAAAAGATGCTTTTCACATATTTGAGGACAGCACAGTTCTAGAATTTCATGTCCCGTCACTCTTTAAGTTGCCTCATCTCAAGTTTTCTAATTTATTTGTTCCTCAGCTCCCTTTCTGCAGAGTGGAAACTCCATGTTCATCTTCCGTGTTCTCAGGCCTGGTTGAGGAACCTGCCATCTCCTCGTAGTGGAGAATGGCGTTTGGAACTGAGCTCAAGGCATTGAGGATTCTACTGGGCTATTCCTGCTCCTACTTCTTCATAGCAGACAGAGCTATGGAATGTCCATGACATCCATATTTCTTTCTACATCCATAGCTATAGAATGAAAACGAGTCACCCTGATATTGCTCATTCCAAATCAGTACCACAAAGTCTGTTCTAGTTTTCTCCCTTTCCATGTGTGTAACTCCCTTATCCAGCCATGAACAATCTGGTTTATCATTATTCTGAGTAGAGATACTTGGTTACCAGTTGTGAATGTAAACGATCTACTGTTTTGCCTCCACTTTCTTTCTCTGTGGACCCTGTTACTCTATTGCCCAGCCACCTCCCTGCTTATGCAATTTCCAAACGCTGAGTGGCTAAGACACCTCTGTGCTGGGTTGTGTTTGTGCAAGGGTAGGATACGGCCCTCATTCTACTTAGCCAGACTCACCATACCAGCTTGTTCTGCTCTTCATGGACCTCCTCCTCATTCTCATGGGCATTAACTCTGCGCTGAACCTATTCCGCTTGCAGACACATGTTTACCTTGCCTTGGCTCTGAAACACTCCATCAAGCAGCGCTGCCACTCCCTGTACACCTCCCAGCCCACTTGCGCCCTGGCACCGCTCTGTGCCCCTCTGCTTTCTCCTCTTCTTTTGAAGTAGTTGACAGCCACACTAAGAATTTTTGAACTGAGCTGTTCAGGAAGCAAAGCAGACCAAGAAAGGAAAACCTTATTTCTTGATTTCAACGTCTTCTTGGATACAATGATGAAGGGAATGTCTGCATTCAACAGGCTGGTTCAGTGTCTTACCTCTCGAACTATACTACACGGGGCAAAGGATTTCTGTGTTTACCCTCAAGAGCACACTGTTGCCAAAAGATTCTACTTCTCCACTCTAAGCACTCCAACATTTAAACATGGAGCTCTCATTACTGTCACGATCACTAACTGATAACTCCTCACTTTGTTCTCTCAGGACAGAAGCCTCACCTACTAACCCCATGGCGTTTTGCTCTACCTGCACTTTTGACAAACTCCTGGAGAGCTGACACACATCGGGGAGACACACGTCAGCTTCGGAGTCAGGAACACTTGTGTTAGAAACACTAACTTGTCTGCCGGGTGAATCTGGGTTAGTTCTTAATCTTCATAAGCCCCTGCAGTATCTACTATTGAAGTAGGAATTGAAGATAGCTATAAAGGCCATGTTGTAAAGCATTTTCTAAATGCCTCTCCCTATCACTTTTACCTCCTTAGCAAAGCCTCTGTGTGTGTGTGTGTGTGTGTGTGTGTGTGTGGTGAGGTGGGGGGGGTGTGGGTGTATCTTTGTGCATCTGTCTACTTCTCTGTCCACTCTTTTGCCTTGAAGTTCTGTAATCATGTAAAAAAAAAAAAAAAAACCTCTGAGCTCATAAATACTGAGCAGCAATAACAATCTTAAGAATGAGAAGACTGGCCTGAATCTTCAATGGACATGAGATAACCTTAATGCCTATTTTTCTCAAAAGGTATCTGACCCCAGGAAGGTAGCCTGTACTTCGCGGAAGAATTTGAACTTGACACTTTCAAGACTAATCTGAAGTCTTGAATAGTACTTCAAAGGTATGCTCATTACAGCCAAGAGAAAGCAAAAGCAACCTGCCTGGAAATTTGCCTCCTTCTACATTCAGTTTATTGGGGTCGCTACAAGGTGTAGTTCTCCTGTGTCCTAGCTTGCTAGCTTCATGCTCTCTCAACCACTCATGGTAGAGTTCTGGGGACCTCTGGACCCTCCATGTTTCGGAGGTCATTCCAAGAGAAGTGGAACTGGAAGACTAGAGATAGTCTATGGGTCCAGCCTGCCCCACTTGGTTGGAGTTATGTCTATGTACTGCAGTATAAAAATACCCTGTGGTCTCCTGCATTGCATTCTTGTCTTCAAAGCAATTCTCTTGAAATACTTTCTCCTTGGTTGCTTTATTATCATTTCATAGCATAAAGCCCTTCCTCTGATTACACTGAAGCCTTGTGCAGAGTGAAGTATAGCGTCTCTCACGCGTGATGAGATGGAAATTGTTATCCTGGCCCCCATGACGCCCAAGTGGAATGGGAAACTGCACTTGTGTAATCATCAGAGGGCAGACCACAGGAGAGGACTGTAGTGCTGTTTCCTTTTGTGGGGGTTTAATTAAAATCATTACTTAAAAGTGGGCATCGTGACAACGTTGTGATTGGGCTATTTTCAAAGTGAGGAGCACCTATGAGAATTCGGGGTTCCAGGAGAAAACCGCTTTGTGGGTCTACATGCATGTTTTACTGGATGCAAACAGTTCAAGAAATCTGTAATCCTGATAATGGCCACTCTGATTCTTTGATATTCATCTAAGAAGGAGAAGCATATCAAAATAATCAGATATTTTATGATATTGTGGAAGGTCATTAGCAGGCATTCTCTTTTACTCAGGATTAAACAACCAAGTCTATGTTTTTTATTGCTGATTTCTACTCTTAAGGCAAGTACATGTAAGCAGAGCTGATTGCAATATGAAGAATTATTCTCTTGGGTCCTGCTTGTATTCATTCTCTTTTTGTACACTTAAAAATATATGTATTCATCAATGACTCTGCAGCAGCACCAGGACTTAGCATGCACATATTATCTTCTCATATTCCATTGCAGTCTCCCCAAAGCCGGCGTATAGATGTGAGTCTGAACACACCCGCCCACACTCACAAACATGTATGTATACATGGAAGCACCAACAGTGGCATCAAAGCGTATTTACCCATCATTGCATTCTAGGCAGTTTATCAAACAGATCATTTTTTTTTTTTGCATTCATGTGTGGAACCTGCAAAGAATCCATGCTGATGTATGGAATCTTAAAGCAAACTGTAATCTTGCAAACGGGGAGGTGAACCTCAGAGGCAGTAGTCTTTTGATATGCAGCGTAAGTGAAAGGCTGCATAACATAAAATGATGGTGCTATTAATCCTACGGCACTGGTGGTGCCCAGCCCCCCTCCCTTCGCTATTGATACCAACACCATTGTCTCTGGCTTTAAACTTCATCAGTATGCAAACGGAGTGTCACTATGATGGGTGGTAACTTGGTTGGATGCACTTTCTACATTTCTGGCAAATGAGTATAATTATTTTCAGAGCTGCGGGCAACTCATGCATGTTTTATCCTCCATCTGGACCGGCACGGTACACAATAGTGATAAAAGATGATTTTCCCCCTTGGATGTTCACAGGCCATCATCGACACAGTCCTGATGAAATGGCCATGTATCCCCTAGCAGTTCTATATCTGCCACAGCTTGACAACAAAATTATTTCCCCATAGTACTAAAACACTTCAAATATTCAAGCCCTCTGTGCATATATTTGTGTTTTGAAGCATTCAGCGTTAACATAATGTGGTAATTTATAAACTGACAAATTAACTATGCAGAAATCACAGAGAGGCCTTACAAGGTCTGCGAAGCAGCAGAAAAGAAAGCAGACACTTTTTGCGTTCTGCCATAATAATAATCCTCTCAACTGCTGCAGCTTGCCCGGCCTCCCATTGTTAAGAGCTGCTAACGCTACAGCATGCTCGCTGTAGGTGATGCCGCTGATTGCTGGGCCTCACAAGCCACCAACCAGGAGGCTGGGCTCAGCACTTCGCAGTGCCATCCCTTGATGGGGACTGGCACTGATGGGGAGAAAGGCGCCAAGAGAAAAGAGCCACATCACCTATGCCAACCCTGGAGGGGCAGCAATAGGGGGTGAACTTCGGAGGTTAGATTTGCCTCTAAGACAGGACTGTCAAAATCAGTGATGGCAAAACAGAATTCACGCCTGTGGAAGGGACATCAGCCTTCTCCGTTTTGTGGTTCTCAACTCGTTTTCATGATTAAAATCCATCATCATCTCGCTCGCTTGCCCTAGCAAACGCTGGCGATCCTTCCAGGCCCACTATTGATCCTCAGACGGCTGCAAAGCAGCAGCATTCATCAGAGAACGCCAAGGAGCGCATTTTCACTTTTATTGTATTAGCTTAATTCTCTTTCAGATGAATTACAGACTCCTTTCCCTGGGCCAAGGGGAGAGTCTGTATCTTCTGCTGCCCCCATCTGTTTAACATGCGGATTCTTAGAAAGCAGAATGAATGTTTAGAGGCAAGAAAGTATTTACGAATTCTTTGTAAAAATACAGAACATTCCTTCATGATCTACCAAACCAGCCTCCTTTCCTTCCTCTTCCTCTGTATCCTGTTCTACGCTCACCTGCCTCAACTACCCCTCCCACCGACGCAGGCACATTCGCTGTCTTACAGATTTGCACACGCATGCTAAACACACACACACACGCTGTCCTTTAAATGGCATGTACCATGCTACGAGGCCTACCAAACATCAGACACTCTTTATCAGCAGTTGTGCCAGGGTCTCCATGGTAACAGTATAATAGATTTGCCCTTATTCAATCCCAGAGGCCACATTGAAGCTCAATGCAAAATTTGCTGGGGCCTGAATTCCTTTCAAGCCACGGCTCATGTGTCAGGAAACAAGTCCACGCACAGACAACCTCGCAAAAAAAGATGGAAAGGAACCTTTTTCCTCCAATGCTGTCTGTTCACAGTGACAGTCAGAAGCCCCAGACCCTTCTAGAACTCATTGCTGTCTCATTTTCTAGTTATTAATTCACTTCTTTGGGTGGAGAGGCAAGTGGGGGAGGGGAGCACCAGGCATTGCAAGAACAAACCGTCAACAGATGTGCAGAGCAAGCTGCATAAAAAAGAAGCAAGCATCTCCGTGTCTAAGGTTACGTGGAATTCAAGATGGCCGAAGCTACAGAGTAACTGCCAGGGCTGGAGGTACTTCAGGACCCAGCAGGCCTGAGCAGCCCGGCCAACCTCCACAACCCAAACAGGCGTGGCCTTTGGGGACACTGGAAAGCATCTTCCCCTGCGGACATGGGAGGCAGAAGGCTAGACATATGCCCTCGTACTAAATCCAATCTCTACAGGCAAGAGGGAATCCCGAGAGCTCACACCTGAAGTACGCTGTGACTAAAACAAGCACAGCTCCAAAGTTTAAACAATCATTTGTTTCAGGTTTATTTTAATCATCAGCTTTGGGACTTCCAAGATGATTACCTTGTGGGTTAATTATTTTCTGTGCTGTGGTTTTCCAAACCTAATTGCTCAACTTCATTATTGTACATTGTGATCCATAGTCAGTTCCTAAGATCACCTGTCCAAATATTTTCTCTTCTGATGATCATTGAGAATTTGCTGTGTTTTCCCCTGAGTCAGAACTCTCACTGTTTTCAGAGACACTTGTGTGATTTTTTTTTTAAGATTAAACTGGAGACATCGCCAACACTGAGCAGTTGCAGGGAATCAACTGTCAATAGTATAAGAATAGGCCCTAAGACTCTTAAGGGCCGTTGGTCCCAGGCAAAACCTGATTACCTTCAGACCAAGGCTTTTCATGCGTTAGCATGCATAAAAATCACTTGGAGGATGGTTAAAATGCAATTTTTAAAACCCCACCCTCAGAGATTCTGATTCAATAGGGGAGGGCCAGGCCTCCAGGAAGCTGCTTTCCCAACAAGCTCCAAGGACCCTAATTTGAGAACCACAGCTGGAAGCCAATCTCAGTCAGTACAAGGGGCTCGGCATCTGGCAGGAGGCTGCAGTGACCTGAACCTTGTTGACTGTGACTTCAACCTAGGGTGCTCTTCTCGGAGGACATCACTTGCCAATGTCATCAGCCCCTTCCCTAGCGGCTCAGACACGAAGAAGAGAGGCCATGGAGAAGACAGGAACAGCATTAGAGGCCCATGATGCGTTCCCAACGCTGGTGCCTGGCCTGCCACATGCCAGGACTTGACCGGCATTTCTTAAATGAATGTATGAACCAGGAATGCCAAGGCTTCCCCGCCTTAGGAAAGATCTTACATCAGCAGCATGGGAGTACCAGGTTTTCTCAAAACACCAACAACTCCTTGGATTTGGTTTTAGAAGGGGAGGGAGAGCACAGAATTCTTGAAATTCTTCTAGGAAGCTGGAGCCACAGGATGAATCACTGGGGAAAGCAAAATCCTTTTATAATTAAAAACATAACTCTGATTTATCTAGTTTTGCAAATGCAGGGATTTCTTCCAGTGGAAAACACTACAGTTTCAATTTTCAGAATCACCAATTTCACTTTCTTACTGAACATAATCCACATGCACCTTTCTGCCTGAACTCATAAAATCGTAATCTGCTTCCTTTTATGACTTGATCCTGAAGGCCTGAGTCATGTTCCTGCTCAGTCATAACAAGTTGACAGGCACAGTAGCCAGGCACAGTAGCGCAGTGACTGAAGTCCTAGCATGGACTGCACCAGGATCCCATACGGGAGCTGGTCCGTGTCCCAGCTGTTCTACTTCCTTTGCAGCTCCCTGCTGGTGGTCTGGGAAAGTGGTGGAGGACAGCCCAAAGCCTTGGGACCCTGTACCCTCAAGGGACACCTGGAAGAAGCTCCTGGCTCCTGGCTTCAGATTGGCTCAGCTCTAGCCAGTTGCAGTCACTTGGGGAGTGAACCAGTGGATGGAAGATCTCTCTCCACCTCTCCTTCTCTCTGTAAATCTGTCTTTCCAAGTAAAAACCCCAACAACAATTTGGGCTGACATTAGATACCAGTGACTCTTTAGGACTCTGCTTACCTCCTGGTTTGCAGACCTGTGTGCTCATAAGCTGCACCCCAGAAGGCAGCAGCTCCAAGCGTCAAAGTGGATTTCTCTGGCTTGCCTTGTGAATGACCTAACCTCAGGGGAATTATTGGTGCTGCTGGCTACACTTTACAGTGCGTGTTGAGGTTTGAGGATTCCCTTCCCAGCAGAAGGCCCAGGGCTCCAGCGTGGTCAGCCTTCGGGGGAGCAGTCTTTGCTTAGCTTTCCAGCCAGAAAGGCACTGTGGAGATCAGAGCAAACCCCAATTCCTCATGTTTGCCCCGGCTTCAGCCTTCAAATAGCATCATTCTACTTGGCATGATGAGATGTCAAATCCTCTTTAAATAAATCCAACTACACAGTCATAGAGGTGGTTTTTTTTTAATTAGATCTTTTAGAAATTGGTACTTGATGCTTCTGACACATTAAAGTGGATTCCAAGATCCTTTCCTCCAGTCAGTGGCAAACACGGGAAGAAAACCTGGGACCTGAACTTACATAAGAGTTCCTGCCAGCTGCTCTAGCCTGATGCCCCCTCCCAGAAAGCACACACCCAGCTCTCTCTGCCTTCCTTTGGGGGAAGGGAGAGGCGGTCTCTCCCACATTCACCCCCACCACTGGCTACCTAAAGGGGAGGATGAACACAGGACATTATCAACACCCTGCCATTTCATGACTATTTCGTGAGCACCTGCTGTGTACCTGGCATTCCACTGCGTTCTCAACAGGCCACCACACTTTCTCTTACAAGGTGGCTGCAGTCAGTGAAGTGTGCAATTCTTCATTTTACCAAGACCATCTCCCCAGGATGCTTCCAAACTGGGTGTGCCCTGTTGGATCTACAGCCACAGACTAAGCTGGTGGTTCCTTCGAGATGTTTCCATTTTTCTTGATTATAATGACTCTATTTCCTTGATTTTATGACACAGATCTTTTCCTTCATACTTTAAGCCTTGCTGCTGCGGAACAGAATTCTCTGTCAAAGTATGTATTTCATAGGTGATGGTCCTTTTTTCTTCCCTGCTTCAGACTAAGTCGCATCATGAGGCACTAAGCGGTCCCCAAATCCAACAATGTAGAAACTAAAGGGATTAAAAATGTTGTCAGGCACATGAGATATTTCAGACGACTGCACAATAGCCCTGCTCCAGGTGCATTTTAAAAGTTAAACAAGTGAAATCACTCCAGAGAAGCTGTTTGCTTGCTAAGGGACTTTTCTAGCTTTGCCTAGGAGTCCCTGAAAATGTCCTTTTTTAGCTCTTCCGTGTTTGGGGACTTTGGGGGAAGTAAGGGGAAGTGGGCAGAGAAGCAGTAGCTTGGAAGGAGGAAGTGTGTAAAGGAACAGCACAGCTGAGCATTCCAACCCAGATCTGAACTTGACAACAACAAGCCACCAGGAATTCGTTGTCTGCAGCATGGAAGTGCCTTGGAATATGGGCGTTGCCCTGTCGGGGAACTGCTCCTAAGCCTTGAAAGCCGGCGGGGGGCGGGGGGGGGGAGGAGGGCGGGAAGCTGGGCCTGCCCTTTCTGGCTACCTTGTCGTGTTTTCCTTCCTTGTCCCTCGCCTGACCCCTCAGCGAATTGGGAAGGCCGCCTTGTTCTCTGTCCTGCGTGGGCGCCAGCGCAACTCTGGGCTGCAAAGATCCACTGCAGCCCGGCCCTGGCTAGCAGGTGCAGCAGATGCTCTGCCGCCCAGCGTCCCAAGGCACACACTGTTGTCCACACTCCGTACCCCTACCCCCACCTACACACTCTTCCACCGCCCCAGACTCCTAGGAAAGCCTGACTGGCTCCTCCTCCGAGCATCAGTCCCTAGGTCACTGCAGCATACAGAACAATACGCGGTTATTCAAGGGGCTCCCATTCATTCTCTTCTGCTCCTCCCCCACCGTTACCCTTGAGAGAAAACTAATTTGCAGAAAAATAGCTCCTGCCAGCTAACTTCTCCGAGATGCGCGCGCTGACCCCGAACTCCTGTCTCCGTGCGTCGTCCTTCTTTCCCCGGCCGGTGCTCCGGATTCTGAACGTCAGGCTAACCCTTTAAACGCTTCCATCCCCGCCCTGCCCCCACCCCCGGCACACCACTGGCTGGGGAGGTTGTTGTTGGTGGTGATGGTGGTGATTTTATTCTTTTCTTTTCTTTTTTTAACTTGAGTGAGGCACGTCCTCTTTGCAGTTCACTCCCTTTCTGGTATTAATGCAGGCGTCGTTGGAGAAATGTGCGCAATTTTTCCAATGTCTGCACTAGGCGAAGGGGGTGGGTGATGGATGCGTGGCCCCGCGCTCTCCCTTTATTCATTTCCGCGGGAGCTGAGCGCTGGAGCGCGCTGCGGGCTGCTGAAAGAGAGCCGAGCCCAGGCCACCACGGCAGTGTGAGCGCGAAGAATGGGGCTGACAGCATTCCGTCCAAGCAAGAACCACTAGAACACGTCGGATCCATTTAGCTCCTGCTGCTTCTCTGCTCTCCCAGTGTGGTCTGCCTTGGCTGTCCAGGCAAGGAGGAAAGGTCCCGGGAGTTCACGGTTTTGTAACTAATATTGAACGCCAGGGAGAATGGATGCCAAGGTCAGGCTAAGAATAAAGAAAATTGATTCGGAGGTCAGGGTCACGATTTTAGAGCCCTGCTCTCCTCCCCCAGCGCTGCCAAAATATTTTCATTATGGCTGTTTTTGTTGTGGGAAAGACCAGGCGAATGTGAAGAGGCGAAAAGGTGGGAGAGAGGGAGTCTCAAGGAAAGCTGATAGAATCAGAAGCGATCTGTGATTTCTTGGGTTTGTGTTTCTGCTTGGCAGGTGCTTCCCTCACGAAAGTACGTGGATGGACAAAAAAGCTGATAATGTAGCTTTTGCCCCAGAACAAGGCAGTTCAGGGTTTGGGCCAAACTGAATCTCAACCTTTCTTTCTCTCTCTCTTGCTCTCACTTTCTCTTTCCCTCTCCAGAGAAGCTGCAAACCAGTTCCTCCAGCTCTGTTTGCTGGAGCAAGCTGTGCATCCCCGTGATGCTACTTCTCCCCCGTGCCTGCCACATATTCACCATCCAGGACCGTATATTTTAACAAAATCCTGTTATTATTGGAGCTCTGACCCGATTCTGTTTCTATATTCTGAAGCAGAAAAGACTCCAGCGGCATGAAATTAGCAACACATTCTGCTAGTGTGTTAATTGTGTGAGAGTTTTTTTGGCAGGAGAATCTCCTAGCACAACACTGAATTTATTTTTTTATTTAAATTCTGAAGTGATTTCAATGTTGTGTTTAAGGAGAGGCACCAAGGTTTAAACCACGCGGGACTTACTGTATATTTGGGAAGAGGAGGAGAAAAATCTGCCTAACGCAGTGGTGTAGAAGGAGTTACATAATTTTTTCTCTAAGGCAGGGGAGCTGCCAACGCTGCCTTATAATTCTTCCTGAGACACTGGCGCTCCCAGGCAGTGCTGTGTGACATCCTGGGGTCCCAGTGCCATACCCCATGGCAGGTGTATCTGACCAGCAACAGATACCCAGCTTTGATGACAACATACACAGGGAAAGCACCAAGTCAAAATAATCGCCCTGGCCAGAGGGGCTGCCTTTCTCTGATGGATCCCCACTGAGCCCACAGGTGACATTCTATGATGGTAGCTGTCCCCAACACGGGGATGGGGGAGAGATTCCCAGAAAGAAGGGGGAGGCTTATAGACAAGCAGCACATGTGTCCCGCAGAGGAGGGACAGAGACAGATGAGAGCTAACCAAATTTTGAAGAGACCTTTGGCCTCTCCCAAGCATTCTAAACTGAACCGGACAGTACGTGTTCTCTCTCTCCTTACTCCAGCTACATGCTGTATTGGCGAGGCTCTGCTCACCCCCAATTCAGTAGTACACCGACTCTTTATACTCTCTGCTTCTAGCCCATCTTCTCCCCAGTTCTGTCTCTCTTGCACCCCTCCCCCCCACACCACTACCATCGTCCTATGGGAGGGCCTTGCTGGCCTGCTGCTGGCTGTTCCCCTGTCCCTGGCTGTGTGGCAGGACAGCCATCTGCTCTTCTCTCTGGTAGCATGGCTGCTGTACCAAGTCTTTGTGTGGTATAATGAGTCTTGGCCAATGCTAGGTTCATGGTCATGGCGGGGAGATTCGGTATGGAATTTAAACCCCGACTCACCCTGGGAACGTTCACAGGGCTTGTTTGCTCTCTGCAGCTACAGCTGTGGAAGAGACTGAGCATGCCCAGGACAAGGATTAAACCAGGGGCTCCACGTAGACCTCTGCTCTCAGCCTGCAGCTGGTCCTCAGGATGCTACAGGGATGGCAGCTGCTTGCACTAAGCCCACCTTAGGGCCAGCCACTGTGCTAGACTAGCAGGAACAGAGATGCCCCGGAGGGACCCCAGAGCATGTTGAGGTAACATACCTCAACTCCTTCTCACACAATCTCTAAAGGGCAGGGTTTCCTTCTTCTGCAGAGTCAGAGAGAATGAGACACCATGAGGGGTGTACCTAAGATTTCACGTCGATTCCTGTGATCCCATACACTTCTCTTTTCAAACACTGAGGGCTTCTCAGTCCTAATTATCTGGGAGCCTTTGAAACACTGGCAGTGACACTTTCATCTCAGGGGCCAGCGCTGAGTGGGTAAAGCAGTCTCCTACCTGTTTCATTTGCAACCCAATTCTTTGCTAATGCTTCTGGAAAAGCAGCAGAAAATGGCCCAAGTGCTTGGGTCCCTTCCACCCCATGGTCAGCCTGGATGAATTTCCTGGTGCCTAACTTTAGCCTGGCCCAGCCCTGGCTGTTGCAGTCATCTGATGAATGGAGCAGCAAATAGAAGATCTCTTCTCCCTGTCTCCCCCTTTCTCTCTGCAACTGACTTGCAAATAAATAAATAAATCTAAAAATAAAAGCATTCCCCCTTCTCAGACCAGCTGAATGGTGATGTAGTGAATTGTCAGCTTTAAAAGCCATAGGAGGAATCTGGGGACTGGCACCATGGTATGGCAGGCATGGTCTCCTCCTATAGTGCTGGCATCCCATATGAACACCGGTTCAAGTCCTGGCTGCTCCACTTCCAATCCAGCTTCACGTTTGTAGCTTGGGAGAGAAATGGAGGATGGTCCTTGGGACCCTGCGTGCATGTGGGAGACCCTGAAGAAGCTCCTGGCTCCTGGCTCCTGTTTTTGGATCGGCTCCTGTTTTTGGATCGGCTCAGTTTTAGCTGTTGTGGCTATTTGGGGAGTACACTGTTGGACGGACGATCTCTGTGTGTGTCTCTCTTCCCTCTGCAAATGTGCCTTTACAATACAGAAATCTGATGTGATACTTATTTAGTGATGAAACAGCAGTCTTAATTGTGTGTCACCGCCTACCATGCATGGCCCTACCAACTATGGCTTCTTGTCTAAAACAGGGATCTCACCCACTGGCTGCTCAATATTTATGATCTACTACCTACTATTGGCAAAGTTACTATCATAGGCTGGACACTTCATTCTATTCCTTTCTTCCCCTAAGACTTCTTTTGTGTATTTGAAAGGCAGAGTTACAACAGACAAGTGGGAGAGAGAATCTTCAGTTTGCTGGTTTACTACCCAAACAGCTACAATATCTAGGGCTGGACCAGGTCCAAGCCAGGAGTTAGGAGTCTCTTGCAGGTCTTCCACATGGGTGGCAGGGATCCAAACACTTGATGCATCTCTTGGTGCGTAGCACGAAGCTGCATCAGAAGTGGGGCGGCTAAGACTTGAACTGGTGCCTGTATCAGATGTTGGTGTTGCCAGTAGCATGCTTACTCACTTTGCCGCAGCACAGGTCGCACCTTTATGCTATTCTTACAGCAACCATGTGGGAATGAAAAGTAGTCAGCTTCCTTGGCTCCAAGAATTTAGATAAACAAGTTAGTGCCTGGTATGTACAAGCCTTAGGTCTGTACTATGGCTAACAGCATTCTCAGTCACTCTCAGATCATGACAGCTGTCCCCAGACTCTAGCCACAACCTCTACTGCCATCCCCTGCGCATGAATGCCATGGGGTCTCACCTGAAGAGCTGAACTTCCATAGGCTTCTAAAAGCTCCAGACAAGAAACCGCATCCTTTTCCAATTCGTTTTCTGCCAAAACAGCCAGGAAAATCTTTTTTAAAAATTTTCAAATATTTAACTTGTCCTGGTTGTAGCCTGGTGATGTCAACTGTCTAGTGTTGGTGGGTTAAGCCCCTTATGAATGTATCCAATGCAGGGGCGTGGGTGCTGAAGTCCCGTCACCTTGCTTGCCAGGCCTAAGACTGGGAGACTGCATTGCCCTGAGAACACACAGGATATCCTTTGGGGCAAGAAGCATGTGCTTTTCCCATTCACTCACACACACACACACACACACACGTTCTAAGTGTAAAAACAACCATCCTGACAGCTAGCCCTTTCATTGTAATTGTGTAAGGCATATTGTGAAGATTCGCATAAGAAGGTAGCTCTTGGGAGGAGTTCAACTTTGGATTGAAGCTGTGGGTCTCTCAAACTCTTGACTTCTATGGAACGCAGGGAAGTGACACTCTGGATTTTACAGCTGGGGAACTCTTGAGGCAGGACCAAGAGGGAGAAACCTTCCCTTCCCTAAAGGCTCCCCATGCCCACCTGAGACCTCACCTCCTTTGATCTCCCAGGCAGAGAATGGGAAACTTTCGATGAAGAGATCTTACAGGGGTGAGGATGGTGAGGGTAGTTTTGGTGACAAGGGAAATGGTTACACTTGACCTCTGACCTGTATTTCAAATAGATTCATTCCAAGCTACTTGCTTGATAGGTTAAGCAGAGATGAGGAAAATGAGATTTTGATGTAATAATCTGTGATGAGTCTAATCCATCAGATCATTGCCTTTCTTGGCCTTCAGACTGAGCTCTTGCACAGCACTTCTGAACCATAAAGTCCCTGAGGAATGAGCTAGTCCAGTGGTTAGCAACCAGACTCCCTTTAATAGAGAGGGTCTTCACACCTCCTTTTTTTTATTTCTGGGCTCCTCTGTGGGTTAAATTGACACAGACTCATTAAAAATAATCTATTTCTTTGTCTTTGATTAGAACTTAATTAATAGGAGAGAATTTGGGCATCTTATACTAAGTTCTGGTTGGCAGTTCTATATCTTTAATTAAAAATTATAAAGAAATTCCTGTGTCCCCAAATCACACTTTGAGTCTGTGACAGATTCCGGATTCCTAGACCAGTGTTTATTTCTAACATATCATCTTAACATTTCCTTTTTTATTTTTTTAAGATTTATTCATTTTTATTGGAAGGGCAGATTTACAGAGAGAAGGAGAGACTCGGGGAAAGATCTTCCATCTGCGAGTTCACTCACTCCCAAATGACCGCAGCAGCCTGAGCAGAGCCAATTCAAAACCAGGAATTTCTTCTGGGTCTCCCGCATGTAGACAGAAGCCCAAGGACCTGAGCTCTCCTTCACTGCTTTCCCAGGTCATAAGCTGGGAGCTAGATCAGAGGTGGAGCAGCCAGAACACAGAGTGGCACCCGTAAGGATGTTGGTGCTGGCAGGTGGAGGATTGGCCTATTTTGCCATCGCACCAGCTCCCCTCCTATCATTTTCTTGGCATTGAAGTCAGTGATGAGTTTTGTTTTAATGATCAGTTTCAAATCACTCCACTTGATGCAGTGGATTCCTCGTACAGATTTAAGTATGCAGCAACTGTAAATTTAAAGCTAGCGTCTTTGCCATGAACAGAAATAAACACTGTGGAAACAAAGCGCCGTGATTGAACTCCAGCTATCCGCAGTTGCCAACCAGTGCTCTTCAGCTCAAATCTGTTCACTTCCCAGTAATAAATGAGGATGAGGGACATTAGGAAATGTTTGAGAGGTGTTAAAGCAAAATTGGCACCACACCGAGGCTCTCTTTAGACTTACTCAGAATATAGAAAGGCAACAAAAAGGGAATGCTTTTCTTTGAAAAATGGTTTCCTGTTCCTGCTGCCTTCCATCCATGGGAGAAATTGCAGCACCTGGGAGATGGTACAGAGGTCAAGGACGAAAGGGAGCCTCTGCCTGCTCCTTCAGTTTCCTCTTTCCGGCTGCACCAAGGATTCATGCCCGCCTCTTCTTGGATTAAACACCTCTGCTTCTCGTTCCTCTCTGTGGGTTTTGGTCCTTTCATTACCTATTGCTCCCATCTGCAGGGCTCTCCAGTCTATTGGGTCTCAAGCCTTGGGGTTCCCTGCTGCAGGATGAGGGCGTGAGTGGATTTTGGATGCAGTAGAGAGTGGGACAGGCAGGTGGTGGTAGTGGTGCTTCTGGTGACATGCAGAGATCTTGTTCTTTTTTTTCTGTAAGATTTATTCATATTTATTGGAAATGCAGATTTACAGAGAGGAGAAACAGAGAGAAGGATTTTCCAACTGCTAGTTCACTTTCCAAATGGCCACAATGCCAGTTGCTGAGCCGATCTGAAGCCAGGAGACTAGAGCTTCTTATAGGCCTCCCACATGGGTGCAGGGTCTCAAGAACTTGAGCCATCCTCTGTTTTCCCAAGCGATCAGCAGAGAGCTGTATGGGAGGAAGAGCATCTGGGTCATGAACTGGTACTCATGTGGGGAGCCAGATGAAGCACTGTACTGGGTCTGAGATTATTCATCTTAACCAGGCCTGTGTATACCCACACAACAACCCAGACTTATTTAACTCTAACATTTCCTTCCCATTCCCATCATGCTGTGGGAATAGGAGAGAACCTACAGACCAATTATTACCTTCTGACGGAGCTAATCAGCCCCTTTCTTCTTTCACCCTCCTGTCCGGGCTGTTCCAGTCCTACTATCCTTTACAGCTTCAACTCACCCTTCTTCCACAACAACTAAGTTCCAGCACATTTTGTCATTTGATAATGCAGGCTGGATAGATTATTTAATTACCCAACCTTTTCGATCCTACTGCCCAGCCGCTGTTTAGAAATTTAATCATCTGAAGCCGAACAGAATATGGTTATAGATACCAGGCTCCCTGTCACTTGAATCTCTCATTTAGCTTCTCTTGGTTCCCGTGTCCCTTGTGTTGTTTATACTGTAAAGCTCTGATTATCTCCGACTCCTTTACCCAGAAATGCTTATCTGAGCTGAGGTTATGTTACTGGATGTGTTTTATTTACTTTGAAAACTTCTGGCTCACCTGAACCCCTGCTTATCCGATTTAATTCAATGCTTGCCTAGATTCTTCAGATCAGCAGGGCCTTGGGGAGGCCTACTCCATTTTCTTATTGTTAACCTCGACTGCCGAACAACTCCAATTTCAGTCTTACTTTCCAGGATGGAAATTCATGCCGTGTTATCTGAGGCCGACAGTTGTTCCATTGTCTTTTTCCCTGCCTTCTTTTTAAAACCCACATTTGAAAATAATAATTGGGTTTTTTAAAACCTTCTAAGATAGCCTGAAGTTGTACAGCCAAGGGACTGTCTTGGAACAAAGATGGTACAGGAGCGTGTCTTAAAAACAAGTTCCCTGAATTCCAGGTATTTCTGTTTGTAAATCAGTTAGCTGAGAGAACTACTATCCAGACTTCCCTAGCACCTGGTGGTTGGTGGATAATAGAGAGAAGAGTTGTAAAAGAAAAATTAAGAGGCATATCCTTTTATAATTAATATATAGAGGGATTCATCCACAATCAAGGAATAATTGAGAATCCTTAGTAATCATCTTTTTAAAAGATTTATTTTCTTTCTATTTGAGAGGAAGAGTTACAGAGACAGAGATTTTCCATCTGTAGGTTTACTCCCCAGGTGGCTGTAATGGTCAGAGATTAGCCCATCCAAAGCCTGGAGCCAGAAGCTTCTTCAGGTCTCCCATGTGGGTGCAGGCACCTAAGGACCCTGAGCCATCCTTCACTGCCTTCCCAGGCCATAAGCAGGGAGCTAGATCAGAAGTGGAGAGCCAAGGTAGGAACTGGAGCCCATGTGGGATGCCAGTAACACAGATGGAAGCTTGGCCTACTAACCCATAGCATCATTTTTGGAAGGCGGCTATGCTCACCACTATACTACCAATACCCATAGCATCATTTTTATAACATCTCACCTATGACAAAGGATATGATTGACAAACATTGAAGGAAAACCAGCCACCATCCAAGGCTGTCTCTGGATGATGCAGAATGCAGATCTCTGGCAAGTGGGCACTGTCCCTGTTTGTACACCACCTGTAATAGAAAGATCGCTGCTTCTTGTCAATGAATCTGCACTGGACTCTCAACTTGCTTTGTTGTTGTTGTTGTTGTTGCATAAGGCAAGAAATATCATGGAAGTTTCACCAGGCATTTACTGAACACCTACAACATGCAGAATTCTGTGTCAGCCAGCTGTGGTCAGAAAGGTACATCCAGCTTGGCTTCTGCATTCATAGCCTAAGACGTGGAGTGTTGCAGTTTGTTAATTTGTTCCTGGGACAAATAAATCTATAAGACGCATGAAACGATTTTGAAGACACTAAGGTATCAGCCACGAAAAAATGATTCCCAAGAGATTTGAAACAAATGATTGTCCCTACAAATTAAGTTCTATAAAAGTGTACTGCCTGGGGAGAGTGAGCCGGCCCCAAAGAAGTGAATGCAGGTGCAGGAGCCTTGCGAACATCCTGAGAAACGAGAGTCCTGGAGCCCAAGACAGCACAGATCTGTAAAGCATCGAGGGGGAGGAAGCTAATCAGAGACCTGAAAACCAGAAGTCAACAGAGGCGCCACCTTAGACCGTCAGGACAACACTGATCCAGAGAGACATGGGAGGAAAGTGCCAATTCTAGAGGAAACTGAGCGTGGGTAGTGCCTGTTGCATCCCACAGCTGGAAAACCTTCTTATCGTTAGTGCACAGGGGAATGTTTTCTTGGTAACAAAAAACAGTTCACCCCAGAGCTAACCAGCTATCTCTGGTTTACACCCATAATAAATCTTAAAAGCAAGAACCAAAAGGAACAAACTGTGCCTAAACCATTTAACTGTACCCCAGAACAAAGCTGAAGAACATTTATAGAAATGCAAAAAAGAAAAATATACAGTTATTACTCAAAAGGAGCAAAATTCAAAGTCTAGTATCACACAAAAAATTACCAGGCATGTTAGGATGCAGGGAAATTTGACCAATAAAAAGAAACCGGCTTCCATAAAAATTCACAAGGACATTCAACAATTACAACAGTAAAGCACAGACATGGAATGTGTCTTAAGGACCAAAATTGAACCTCCAGTATTGAAAACCGCTGTTCTGATGGAGTAGCAGATTAGACACTGCAGATAAAATTTTAAGAAACTTGAGGATATAGTAGCAGACACTACACCCAGTTAAACACTGGGAAGAAAAAAATGAAAAGAATGAAAACAAGCCAGCAGACAAAAACTCAAGGCTCACTGGCCTTGTGGAATGATGTCAAGAGGCCCAGTGTTCAGGACTTTGGTATCATCAGGGAAAGTAGACGGAGGCATGGATGGAGAACAGGGGGTGGAGTACAGAAACCATAAATAACCCCAAAGACCCACGCAAGCAAATGATTCAAATATTAGTGTGAGAAGAAAATCCAAAAAGGGTCCACAGAAAAACACATTATATACCAAGGAGCAAAACCTAACATGGCAATGGTTGTTTATGAGAAACGATGCCTTGAGATGCCAAACGAGAAAAGCCTTTGAGGATACTCTGTCAACCTCGATTGCTAATCCTGATGAAAACATCTTTCAGAAATGAAGGCAGCATAAAGACTTTTCACGGATAAAATTAAAACAAGGGAAATGTGTTACCAACAGATCTATGTTCCCCAAAATGCTGACACTAAAGCAGCAGATGGAAACCTGCAGGAAAGAATAGTGAACATGAAAATGGTTGTAACAGGAGTAAATATGTAAGGTGTTGTAAAAAAAAAAAATTAAACCACTTTACAAGGTAATTGACAATTCAACCAAAATAGTAACAGAATAAGATTTGCAACATATGTAAGATGTATGATGCGAACAGCACAAAGCCTGCGCAAGATGGATGTGGTCTATGATAGATTCTCTTTATTTATTTAATTATGTATTCATTTTTTATTGGAAAGTCAGATATACAGAGAGGAGGAGAGACAGAGAGGAAGATCTTCCTTTTGATGATTCACTCCCCAAGTAGCCGCAATAACTGGAGCTGAGTCAATCCGAAGCCAGGAGCCAGGAGCCTCTTCTGGTTCTCCCACCTGAGTGCAGGGTCTCAAAGCTTTGGGCCGTCCTCGACTGCTTTCCCAGGCCACAAGCAGGGAGCTGGATGGGAAACAAGGATTCTGGGATTAGAACCAGCGCCCATATGGGATCTTGGTGTGTTCAAGGAGAGGACGTTAGCCACTAGGCTACCACACCAGGCCCTATAATAGATTTTTATTTTTTTAAAGATTTGTTTATTTTTATTGGAAAGGCAGATATACAGAGAGGGGAGACAGAGAGGAATATCCTCCATCCGATGGTTCACTCCTTAAGCAGCTGCAACAGCTGGAGCTGAGCCAATCCGAAGCCAGGAGCCAGGACCTTTCCAGGGTCTCCCACTCAGGTGCAGTGTCCCAAGGCTTTGAGCCATCCTCCACTGCTTTCCCAGGCTACAAGCAGGGAGCTGGACGGGAATTAGAGCCACCGGGATTAGAACCAGCAGCCATATGAAATCCTGGCATGTTTAAGGTAAGGATTTTAGCTACTGTACTATGGCGCTGGGCCCCCTATGACAGATTCTTAAGCCATGTGTTAAGTATAGCAGAAGAAAATCTTTAAAAATAACACAGGAGAAGAAAAACGTAATCATAAAAAAATACTTAACCTGAAAGAAGACAGGAGCGGAGACAGGAACACATAACAAATGAAAGAATTTAAAAACAAGCACAGGATGATGGATTTAATCTTATCAGTAATGAAAATTAATGTTGTAAAACAGAAAGTAGTAGGCAGAGATTGGAAAGCTGGAAATAGATAAGGGGCTGGCACAATGGATTAACTAGCTAATCCTCTGCAGCATTCCATTTGGGCACCAGTTCATGTCCCAGCTGCTCCACTTCCAGTCCAGCTCCCTGCTTGTGACCTGGGAAAGTAATGAAGTTCTTGCGACCCTGAAACCACTTGGGGAGACCCAGAAAAAGCTCCTGGTTCTTCTCATAACACTCCTAACACTTAGGTACTTGATCTCCTATTTTGCTTAAAAGAACAAGCAAACTTTATAAAGTTTAAGTAGCTTGCTAAAATCACATAGTAGGAGTGAGAGATGAGGACTCACAGTCAGCTGGTTCTAATCTGAGCTCTCTCTATATGCTCCTGCTACTGTGAGTTAATATCAAGGGCCACAAGGAAGTAACAAGAGTCCTTTGACTCTCTAGCCCCATAGTCCTGGAGGGGCTTGTATGTATCCTTGCTCAATGAAAACCATCGACAGACCACCATCCTATGGTGGCATGGAAGCTACTGAAGTTACCCTACTGTCAGCTCATGTGGATTATATACTAAACAGTGCTAATTGTCTTTGCAACAATAATAATAATAGCACCAGCCATCATTAATTGGGTGCTAACTGTGCTCCAGATCTGAGCTAAATACTTTCCATTCATTTACCTTCTCATTTAATCCTAAATAATCACATTGCAAGGTAATGTTATTATTATTCATACCTATGAAGAAGCTGGGAGACATCCAGTAGCTTGCTCTAGTTTATACAATTAATAGGTGGCAACATCAAAGTTGCACTTAGGACAGCCTTGACTTGCATTTTAAAATCAAACGTATTGAGATACAACATCACACAACAGAAGTGCACTTGTAAGTATACAGTTAGATGAACTTCGACATTCCTTCCTCAAAAAGATCTGCATGTGAGCCTCTTCGACATCACTTTCTTGAAAAAAAAAAAAAGTCCAAGCTGACAGTTATTACTAAACATGCTCCTTAAAGTCAAGTGCTCAGGATTTGGACCCTCAAAATAGCAACAAAGATCCCTTTGCTGGTAGCAAAGGTCAGCACAAGGTGACGTCACACCAGAAAATTCTGGTAGGAGGAGCCGGTGGGAAAGGGGACGATTGTGCCAGTTGAATGGTGTGGACACAATGGTAATTACACCAGATATGAACTTTAAAAAAATCTTTACAAGCTCTTCTGATCATCTACCACCATGTGACAAACCACCCCAAAATTTAGATCTTTAAACAATGCATTATTATCTCTTATGATGTGGTAGAGTGACCCAGTTTGATTGGATGCTTTTCATTCATTCAGGGTCTCTCATGTGTCTGGGTCTGGCGTCAGCTGGAGACATCCTTTAGCCAGAGGTTCAGTGAGGCTCATCAACACGGCTGGCGCAACGCTGGCGGCGGGGTGGAGGGGGTTGGATATTCGGTTGAGGTATTGGCAGCTTGCAAATTCAGTGCAGTCACACTTCTAACACAGTGGCTGGATTCCTCCTGGGCAGATGTCCTTGCTAGCCAGAGAGGCAGGAAGTACAGGTGCAAGGCCAAAAAAGGTCAGCTATACCTGAAATTGGTATTTTGTCATTTCTTCCCATTCTTTTGATCAATACAATCGTGGGGCTTGGAAGAATTACCAGAGTGGCAGAGAAGATTTATCTCATGATAGGAGGGTGGTGATCACATGTCACTTCCCACGATGAGCGATACTGTTGCAGTCAACCTTTGGAAAAGACAATTTGTCACAGATAGGCTCAGGTCAACTAAGCATAATGTATTAAGCCCACCACCAGGCAGTGTTCTAAGACATCTGTAAATGCTGCAGTTGTAGGTCTGTGCTGAAAAATAGGTCTAGAATTTAGCCATCAAGGTGGGAGGCCAGCAAAGGCACCTGAAATGCACAGTCTCACCAAATCTTTGCTTAAATCTAAACTCCTGGTAAGGAAGAAATAGGTTCTTGAGATCTCGAGGTTGGCAGAAATAGGTAAACAAGCTCAAAAATAGTGAAGCCCCAGAAGCCTGTACCCTGTGTTCTCACACCACCAACTCCTCGATGCTCAGACACAGCAATGGATGATCAAGGATAAGGTCTGGCTGCTAAAATGACCTTGGGCAAGTACCAAGGAAAGTCAGTGTGAGATGCAAAGGTTAAAGCAGATGGAGTAGTGAGATCAGAGAATCCACTACTGTCTACATTCCCCAGGAAGTCTCAGAAGATGTTCCCTCACCTGGAGCAATGTGACACACTGCTGAAGACCACATTGACTTCTTTGGAGACGTGGTACTGTTGGCTATCCTTACAAACTGGGGGTGATTGCTAGAGATACTGTCATTAGTATAGGCTTCCTGGCCTCCATCAGGATGACAGGGTTTGGGGATGTCAGGACCCAGTTGGTAATTCTTAAGCAACCCAAGCAAGGTATATATGATTATTTCAGTGGGAAACAAGGTTGGCTGTCAGGCAACTATGGCAGAGGAGAGAAAACTAGAATATTCCTGGAACTGAGTCAGAGGTATAGCCAGTCAAGGTGGTACTTAACTTATAGAATTGGAAAGATATGAAAGTTGGCACAAGAATACCGCAAAGTGAATCCAAAGTGGACTTCCTCTGTGGTTATCTCTGTAGTGCTATCTATGTCATTTTGGTGAATCAACAAAGTAGCTGGTAAAATTCTTCCACTGAGTGCCTGACCTATTGAATAAGAGCTGTTAGGTTAGGAAGGACCCAGTGCAAACTTCTAAAACCATACATCCCCAACTCCACTAGTCAAGAAATATTCTCAAGTCAACAGTGTATTCTGAAAGACAATATGTGCCACTATAGACATCAAGGTATATAATGTGAAGTCTTCTAGCATGTTTCCGAAAAGAATACACAGATTGTGATGGACATGGAACCAGCATAAACTTAAACAAGTGGTAACCTCAATCTCAGCTGCTGAGCCAAATGTTAACATCTTCACTAAAACAGAGCAAAATAGCCTCCGGCACTTGGTGTGTCGCTATTGATCTGGCAAACATATTCTTTTCAACCCTTCATCAATAAACAGGATCAAATGCAGGTATCATTTAAGTGGGAAGGACCTCAGTACACACTTATAATCTTGCCAAAGGCCATGTGAGCCTTCTGCGTATGTCACAAAATAGTCTGCAGGGATCCTAATTGGCTTCAGACTCTGCAGGCATATGGAATATTCTGGAACACTCTGTTGATCACCTTGTGTAAATTTAACCCAGTGAACAGAAGTAGCAAATTGTGTGTCAGAAAATATGAACTAATCCCCACCAAGATTTCTCAATTGGTCCCATCTGTGACATTCCTAGGAGCCCAGTGATTTCAGGCGCATGGGGATAGCATTGCTGAGACAAAGGACCAGGTGTTAGGTCTTATCACTTATTTCTGATACCACATAACAAACCAATGCCTAGTGATGTAAACCTCTGTGTTACCCAGAGAGTCTGTGAACCAGGAGCTTAGAACACTGCAGGGATGGCTGGTCTCCTCTTGGCTTTCTGCCAAGTTTTCTAACCTGTTGCTTCCTAACAGGATTGAGCCCTAGTGCCCAAGGCATCATGCATGGGGAAGAAACTAACTCTTACATAGTTTTCAGAGTATTTGTTGTTCATCATACTTAAGAGAAGTGGGAAAGGTATCATGTTCTGAATTCCATAGCTGAGATGAGGAATTCCAATGGAGATAAAATGGAAAGTTGGGAAAACTTCAGTGACTTGAGTTGGCTCAAACTAGGCTGAAATCTGCTGGAGTCCCTTTCACTTACATTTCTAGTGTCTGATCTGGGGAGTAGTGGGGCTTGAAAGTCAGGCTCAGGGAGGCCCGATGATCAGGACCCCATCCTGTTCCCTCTGTGGGATGTAGAATCTCTGCAGTAGAGCAGCTTTAGGATAGTTGGAAGTCCAAGTGTTCCACCAGATGACAACAAGGGAGAAGCTACATAATCTTTTAGGATGGCGCCTCAGAAGTCATCTAGTACGTTTTCCACCATATTCTACCATGTGAGGCAGTAAACAGACTGGTCATGTCCATGGAAGGGGGCAAGGATTCCATCTCTCAGTGAAGTATCCAAGAATTTTGACATGCTTTAGGGCCACTAAAGTTCTTTAGGAATTGTAGGCAGTACACACCATTCTTGGGAACGCTGCTCTAACCTATTTATTAGGTGGTTTGGAAGGCCATCAGTTTTGAATGACAGAGCAAGATGGTAGATCTGTGTTGCAGCATGAGTGATCCTGACCGACTATCTGGCAGACCTCAAAGATGTTGCTTATTGCAAACACGGATGGTGTGGACATGGAAGCTCCTTTGAGCCCCACTGAAGAGAGTTGCAGCACACAACCTGTGATTCTGGAGCTAGCACATCCTTCTGCAGAAAAACAAACAAACAACAAAACCACATCTTTTGGATATCAGCTCCAGAGTGCTGGTAGAGATAGGTCTCCCGGCAGTGGGGGCCTCAAGGGACCAAGTGACCACCAGAATCTGTGTGTTGAAGTAGGAAAAATCCTGATTAGATTCCAGGGCCCAGAGCAGGAATGAAAGGGGTGTCATCCAAAGAACTTCAGAAGCGATCTAACGTGAGACCAAGCACTCCATGTGACAGATGAGGAAACAGTCCCAAGCCACATCTACATCGCTTCCTGCTCTCATGGGGTCAGGTGGCAGGTGACAGCCAGGGCATCGGTGGGCAGCAGCTGCAGTACAGCTACATTTCAAGTGCACCCACCCACACAACTCCTCTCCTGAAGGCAACTTTATGAAGAAGACATAAGTGAGAAAAATGAAATACAGATCAACACCAGCAAAATGAAATGATGGACTTTTTGGCAGTGTATGGTGCCTGTGGTGGATTTTCGCTTTTTATGAACAGCAGGCTGAGTTTGGTTATTAGGAACCTGTAAACTGAACGCATCTCATGACATTCATATTAATTTAATGTATGTTGAATATACACCAAGAAAGAAAAGAAAAAAAGAAAAAAACGGAAAAGATAAGAGCTTTGTTGAAAAGCCATTTGATTGTTGTGTTTTCCGCAAATCCAGGACATCACACAGGGACCATTTGATTCACTAGTGACACAACTTTCCATGTCTTCTGTTGCAGGTGGTAACTGATCATATTTCACTCTAAAATGAAAGACGAGATTGACAACAAATCTAGTTACAGAGCCTCTGGCTAAGATGAAGCCAAGAAGGAGATGCAGGTAAACTAGTTTCTAAGAAATGAAATAAAGGACATGAGGGATCTTGCTACAGCCCAGGCTTTCAGAATTCTTGAATTTTCATCTGAGCTCCTCTGTTACTTAATTTCTTCATTATCCTGCCCAGGTGACTACATCTGACCCTACACAAGTTAAAGACTAACTAATGGGGTGATGTGTTTGACAACTTTCATTTAAGGAGGGAGTTTGTCCTCTCCTCTTTAGGCCAGAGAAGGTAGCTGAGCTGGGGCACACTTTTGAAAGGTAATGGTTAAGTAGATTTGGGATGACTTGGGTCTTCATTCCCCCAGAAGTTTCCTCTTCTCCCATGCAGGGATGATATTACTGGTGTCCAGTTTGATCTTCGTGTAAGATTCTACCAAAAAAAAAAAATCCTATTTTCGGTTTGGACCAGGTGACCTGCTACGCATTTCCTACAGTTTCAAGTTCTAAGCACCTGCAGAAGAATCTAATCAAATCATCCCTAGTCCGTATAGTCCCATAAGCTCTTCCATTAAGTTTCAGTTTGCTGACTAGGAGACCTTCCTTTTCTCCTAGGAGACTGACATGGCGACCTGCTCACCATGCTTGCTGCACACGTTCCCTGGTAGGCTCATCTCCTGGGCACCCCTGCCTGTGGCTGAGCGCCAGAATGTTGCCTTATGGACCATCGACCTTGACTCCCTTGGCAGCTGCCTTCCACTTGAGCTTCACTGATAAGAGGTATTAGAGGAAAGTACCAAGACAGGAGGAAAGACTTCAGGGGATTCATATTCCACTTCATGGATGTGTGTGCCCAAGCTTTTGACCCTGCCCTGTTGCAACTAACCCTTCCACAGTCACTTGTACCCCTTTTGGAGGCAGGAATTCATTTCCTCTTCTTTTCTGGGGGCAAGTCTTCCTAGTGTCTGGGTACCTTGAGATCCTTATCTGCTTCCCGCACCTTTGCACAGCACTGAGCCAGGTCTTGGTCCTTGCTCCTCCCCTCCTCTATCCTGTTGAACTCAACTCCTTGCCAGGACCGCAGTGACTACAACCACGTGTGTGGAAATTACTCTACCCGTGAGGCCCCAAAGCTGAGCTGTGGTTTTTGTTAGTTATGTAAAACAGTGGTAGAGTTCTAGTTCATAGTTCATACGATATTACAATATTATTACGCGCAGCTAATTCCTGCAATCTGGTTCTTTACCGTGAGCTGAAAACACCAGATGCAACGAGGTATCTTAGGAGGTTTACTCTAGCAGGGCAGGAACCCGGTGGAAGGGAAGGGGAAGAGGAGGAGGGGAAGGGAGGCCGGAAGAAGAGAGAGAGGAAGAGCAAAGAAGAGAGCCCCACCTGGGGGCCTTTTTGTCTGCCAGGTGTGAGGGGCGGGGATTGGGAGGGACTGAGAGCAGACCCCAGGGGATTGGCAACTGCAGGTGAATGCCTAGGGATGATTGGTGAGTGGGCGGGGCTGGGGAAGGGGCTGGAAGATAGGGGGTGGGATTCTCAGGTGGAATGCCAGGTTACATCTGATTGGTAGATGGCTAGACTGGCGCGAATTTCATGAGCTGTGAGGAAGAAGAAATGGTGCCGTGGTCCAGGGTGGGATATTCAAATAACTCCTTACAGTTTTGCTATTTGTTTTTATGATGCAGCTTGATCTGGTTGAAACTGCTGAATCATCTGCATTTAGTATTTATTAACATTAAGATTGGAAGAGATGGCTGAGCATGAAAAAGCAAACAAGGATCACATATACTCTCAGCGAAAACATAATCATGATTATGTACAGTTTTTATCGCAATAGAGGCACATTGATTCTGCTGTTGTGTACTGACTCACATATCATTTTCAATAGCTTCTTTCAACATGTTCAATCTGTTTTTGACACTTCTACATCATCATTTTACATGGTCATATATTATTCAGAGCCACAGCTTAATAAGCTCTCTATTATTTTAAAAAAATATTTATTCATTTATTTTCATTGTATTTGTACAAATACAAAAGTTTCACATTTTCTGGTTCATGCTTCCAAATGCTTGCAAAAATCAGAGCTGAGTCAAGCTGAGGCCAGGTGGTTCTCCCATGTGGATGGCAATGGTAGGGACTTTCACCTCCCGCCTTGTAGGGTGGACACTAAGTGAACGCTGGAAGGCAAGTGGAGAGCCCAGGACTTGAACCGGGCACTGTAGTGTGGGGTTCAGGCCATCCCACATCTCATCATCTCTGTATCAAATGCTTATTCCTAATGGATCCTCTATTAAGGAATACTCATGTAGGTTCCAATTTCTCCTTGTTACAAACTCAGCAGTGATACACACCCTTGCACAATTGGAAATACACAATCTGGCCCTTCCTAAAGCAAATGCTGAACATATGCATCAGCAGGAGCAGCAGCAAGGTCACCTGCTCTCAAAAAAGAATTCATTCTGTCTGCCTGTGTCCCTCCCACTGACACTGCAAGGTTCCACTGCAGACAAGTATGTGCGAGCTCTCTAAACTGCAAAGGAAAGGGGCGGGTAGTAGAACAGAATCTTATTCTTACCCAACAACCCCCCGCCAGGCAAGCACGCTAGACTACCTGCAAGGCATAAGATACTGACAATTTTGCCAGACATAAAGAATTGAAGTCTTCTTTTCAGGCTTTTGTATATTTATTGCTCTTCAGCACAACAAAGAATGGTGTGTGAGAAAAGCGGCCTTCCTGTGTGAAAGTAGGCTACCAGCTGACAGCACACTGTGCCCATGCTGGGCATGTTAACTCACTGTGGCTCTTCCAGAGGACCACTGCCAACAATGGAAGGAATCTGAGTCGCTTGCAAGGTCCCAGTGGTACGTAAGCCCCTCCCGGCTGATGTTGGTTACTCCAACTCCTGCCGCTGATTAGTTATAATGACTGCTTTCCGTTCCTTTTCTGATAGCCTTTTCTAAAAAGCACTTTAGATAGCTCTGCTCGACTTAAAAAAAAATTGAGTGGCAGTTTAGTCTTTATTTATTTGTTTTTTTGAAATGAGAATTTCTATGTCAAGTACAGAAGGAAGCTACAGTGATATCACACAGAAATCCACCCCATCACTACATTTTGGAGATATTTTTGATTTAGCTTCTGTGAATCTAAGCTCATGGATCTTCTCTGGTCTTGCTAAAGCAATACTATTAACATATCAGAACACAATTCTCTGGAGAAAAAATCTTACGTAATTTCTGTTCTTAAGAACAGTCACAAGACACGTTTATTTTAGAAATCGTTCTTGATGGGGTCAACATTATGGCATAGCTAACAACCATATTGTTGCTGGTTGTAGGTGCTCCACTTGTGATCCATGTCCCTGCTAATGGCCTGGGGAAAGCAGCAGAAGAAGCTCAAGTGCTTGGGCCCCTACGCTTGGCAGACCCAGTGGCAGAATTCATGTGGGAGACCCAGACGAAGCTCTGGGCAGCTGACTTCATCCTGACCCAGTCTTGGCTGTTGCAGCTGTCAGGAGAACGAGTCAGCAGATGGAAGATCTCTCTCTCTCTTGCCATCTCACTGTAATTCTGATTTTTCAAACACATACATCTTTTTAAGAAATATTGATAGACTTGAATCTTGTTTGTTAACTGATGCAAAAAGGCAGGATGTTGAAGGGCTTATGTTCTTCCAAAAGGGACAGAGGCTCTGGGACCCAAAGTTCTGCTTGGTTGGCTATTTTCTTTCATTTTCCACCAAAAATTCAATCCTGGATATAGCATCTTACTTTATTATGTCAAGGAATTTTTACTTCAAATCTCCGCAAGTTAAGAAGAACACAAACCTTTCTCTTGATCATTGTCCTCCTTCCTAGAATGGCTAGCATGTGGTTTTTACGTGCCAGAGGTACTTCACCTTCACAGCACCTATGGTTCAACACTTGTTTTCTGTGTGACTTGGGGAAGTACATCTCACCATCTCTGTATCAAATGCTTATTCCGAATGGATCCTCTATTAAGGAATACTCATGTAGGTTCCAACCTATGTAAGCAACGCAGCCTTACACAGAGGTCCTCACATTGCTTGGGTTTTCTGCCTTCCTATTTTTTTCTCTGTAGATATTTCGCTGGTTCCCTGGAATTATTCATTTCCATCAGCGCCACTAGCCTCTTTTTTTTTTTTTACACTTTGTGTATTCAACCAAAGAAAATGAATAACAAAAACAATTATGATAGTGAAAAAAAAAAGATACAAAACTACCATATGTGAGACCCATGGGAGTTTCTGATTAATTTTCATTTTTGTCATTTAGTTCTGTGCGTGGCCTATTTATGGAAACAGGCCTTTATGGATACACATAGTCATGGATAGGATTTCCTTTCAGCGTTAAAAGAAAGGAACAAACCCGCATCTCTTTCTTTCCATGCTAAGCTTCTAGAAGAAAAGATGTGGACTCAATGACCAAGGGGTACCAGTATCACAACAACTTCCCCAAATGGAAGTGTTGGTGGGTGTTAGAGAGCAGCCAGTTGATCTTGAGAGCACTGAAGCTATAGGCAAGAGTTTACGTTCCTCTGGAAGTTATCTTCCTCTGGAAGTTATAGTTTCTTGGACCCAAATTCTCCTATGCATTTTGGTTGCTTAAAACACTGATTCTGAAAAAAATAATCAACAAATAGTTACAAGGGGTTAGATCACTCATGGAGTCTGGGTGAGACAAAAAGGTACCAGCTTGGTAAGTGTACAAAAAATGCTCAGGGGAGCCGAGAGATGGTTCAACTGGCGAATCCTCTACCTTCAGATGCCAGCATTCCATATGAGCACCGGTTTGTGTCCTGACTGTTCCACTTCCAGTGCAGCCTCCTGCTCTGGGAAAACAGCAGAGGATAGTCTAGAGTCTTGGGACCCTATACCTGCATGGGAGACCAAGAGGAGGCTCCTGACTCCTGGTGTTGGATCGGTTCAGCTCCAGCTGTTGTGGCCATTTGGGGACTGAGCAAACAGATGGAAGATCTTTCTGTGTCTCTTCTTCTCTCTATTATAAATCTACCTTTTCAATAAAATAAAAGAATCTTTTTTAAAAAAAGTGCACATAGAAATTCAAATATAGGGGGTGAACATATAGCTTAGTAGTTAAGATATGTACATTCCACATCAGAGTAACTGGGTTTGATTCCCATTTTGTAGCCAAAGCAGAGCCTGCGTGGCAGTAGTGATGACTCAGGAACCTGAGTTCCTGCCATGACATTGAGGAAATCAGGATTGAGCGCCCAGCTCTCTATCTTAGCATCCACTCAGCTCTGGCCGTTGTCTTTAAGAGTGAACCAACAGAGAGAAGTCTACTTCTTGCCTCTCCACCTCTCTCTCATACGCACACACTCTCCCACTCCCTCTTGCTTTCTCCCTCTGCCTCTCAAACAAATAATAAATAATTTTTAAAAGATTTATCTATTTTTATTTCAGAGTCAGATATACAGAGAGGAGAAGAGACAGAGAGAGATCTTCCGTCCAATGATTCACTCCCCAAGTGACCACAATGGCCAGTGCTGTGCCGATCCAAAGCCAGGAGCCAGGAACCTCTTCCAGGTCTCCCACGCAGGTGCAGGGTCCCAAAGCTATGGGCCGTCTTCGACTGCTTTCCCAGGCCACAAGCAGGGAGCTGGATGGGAAGTGGAGCTGCCGGGATTAGAACTGGCGCCCATATGGGATCCTGGTGCTTTCAAGGCGAGGGCTTTAGCCACTAGGCCACGCTGCCGGGCCCTAACAATAAATAATTTTTAAAGTTGTATTTATTTATTTGTTTATTATTGCTTTATGACACCATTTAATCAGCACTAAGGTCTCCCTTCCCCCTTCCCAAGTTCCCTCCCCTCCCCTCTGTTCTCCATTCCAGTCTTACAATGGGTATCTTTTATGAATTTTCACAAGTCCATCATACTGCCACTGAGGTGTCTGCCAACAATGTGAGTCCATCCTTATACTGTATGCATGAGGACATACTTTTAAAGAAAAGAGAAATTCAAAAGTAGAAAATAATCACATGTTGGAAAAGATTAGAGAGGGCTGCCTATAGGAATGGAGGTGGTGGGAAGAGAGTCTGAAATAGGAAGGTAGGATGGGACTATATATGGTGACTGTGAGAGGGAAGATGTGGAATTTGTGGAATACAAATTGATGGTTGAGGAGGAGGTAAGTTGAAGTGGGTGGATTAAATAAACAGTGAATCTGAATGCAAAGTCACTTTCATGGAAAGCCAAAAGCTCCCACAGTCCATGTCATCAGGAAGTGGTTAATTCAGTGAAAGAAAGCATAGGGGATTTGGACTTCATCCAGCAGACACCAGAACATCACTGACCATTTTGGGACATTAGAGTGGCATGGGCAAAGATGCCTTTAGAGATGACTAATGTGATACAGACATCAGAAGGCACCTGCACGGCCCAGCTGTGAGACCACGAGGCTTGCAGAGGGTGATGGTGGTGGCAGTGGGAAGGATACCAGGAAGTAACAACTCTTCTTTTTTTTAAGATTTATTTATTTTTATTGTAAAGTCAGATATACAGAGAGGAGGAAAGACAGAAAGATCTTCCATCTGCTGATTCAATCCCCAAGTTGTTGCAACGACTGGGACAGGAACCAGCACCCAGATGGGATCCTATGTGTGTAAAGTGAGGACTTTAGCCACTCGACTACCATGCCAGATCCGTGAGTGACCACTCTTGAGGAGCACTGGCAAACTCTGGGGCCCGCCCAGGTTCTCTCAGGAAACACCTGGAAGACACAGCCTTTTCTTTTTTTGTAACAATGCCTCCACTCGGTTCCTCTGCCTTGCCTTGGACAGTCAGATAAACAGTGCAAAGCTAGATATGTAAGGTAAATTACAACTTAAAGTAGGTGCAAGACAACAGAAAATGGCTCCGTGATGAGAAATATTAAGCAGAAGCAACTTCTCATGGGAACGGTTTCAAAACTTTTCTGGAAATACAATGGATTCAAAAGCAAGGAACCAAAATAAATAGATCTATAAGGTGTCCGTTGGGTGGAGAGCGGAAGACACACCCAATTGTGTTCACATTGTGGCCTTTGCGTTACAAGTGACTGATATGACATCATGTGAAAGTTAGCTAGCTGGGCTGGCTTTTTTGCAAATTTGCAAATTACTCTGATGGCTCCAAGTCAGTGACCTTCCCACACCTGGACTCCAGGAATGAGTCAGTTAAAAGCAGCACACTGGAACCCCAGTTTCTATTCTCTGCAGTTGCTCTAAAGCATATGCTGTGCTTTGTGCTGGGATGGCTCATTAAACAAATCAGGGAGGAAAAGAGCAATGAGCAAAGCAGTCTGGAGATTCACCCCAGGTTTAGGGTCCAAAGAAATGAAGCCTTGCTGAAAGGAGCTCAGGCACCTGCCAAGGGGAAGAACTTTGCTCCTAACAATGTTCTCTTCCATGTTTCCAGCCATGACAGGCATCACCGATGTGACAATTAGGTGTGGTGGGTGGGCACTTCTGTGGGCTGGCAACCTATTTTAACTCCCAACTGTGGGAGTGAGCTTTAACTTGGTGCTAAAATTAGGGGAATCCAGCAACTCCTGCGGTTATTTCAATCAGTTCCCACTTATTGAGTAGCAGCGGTGCAGTTAAGTAATAACATGGTAACCTTGCCAAGACATCAATGAGGTGCTGAGTGTTGCCCGGTTGGATCTGAAGCTGTTTCAATGATCTAAGTGCAAAGCCAAACCGACAAAAGCTAGCACCTCCGGGGCAGGGGGAACCGGGGACACGGGAGAGAATTTTTGGGAGCAGCTTCCCTGAAGCCTGGGGAAATTTTAACAGAGTAGCAACTGATTGGCCTGGCAATTTGACTTGCACTGAAGAAATGCCAAGTGCCCCCAGTGGCTCGGAAGGCTGGGTTTGATCTCGTTTCTTGGGGATAGCATGCTGGCCCTGCCAGAGGAGTTCACTGCCAGAGCCAGACCTCCAAGGAGAACTTGACCCCTCATGCTTGAGCTCACAGCAGAATAACGAATGCGGTAATGAGCTAGACAAGCAGCTTCCGCAGCCGCATGGTGAAGGCTGTCCTGGCGACTGGCTGTGATTTCGGAGGCACATTTGCTGCAGTTGAGAGGCAGACGGAGGCTCCGCGCCAGCTCCCCATTCTGATGAGGCAGCTGAGGTAGAGAGAAGATGGAAAGAACCTGAAGCCACGGAGAAAGGTTCTCCCCAGGATGCTTACAGCACCCAGGGGGCTGACAACTCCTAAAGGGTTTCCTGTGGGGTTGGAGTTAGAGTTGGAGAAAGGAGAGGTGGCAAGACTCACTAATTACTTCTGATGGATCACACCCATGTTTGGGGATTATGCAGATCTTATCTTCTATCTTCTAAGGGGATATGTGGAAGTTCTTTAGGGTTTTTTTTTTTTTTTTAATCTATTTGAGAGAGAGAAATGGATAGAGATCTCTGATCTGCAGATTGACTCCCTCAAGTGCCCACAATTAACTAGGGCTGAGCCAGCCTGAAGCTGGGGGATGATAGCTCCAACTGGGTCTCCCTTGTGGGAGACAGACACACAACCCCTTGAACCATCACCTGCTGCCTGCCAGGGCATGTAGTAGCAGGAAACTGGAATTACTAGTGAGCTAGGACTCGACCTTAGGCCCTGAAACATGGTAGGGGAGTCGCAAGTGGCATCTCAGGCATTGCATTAAATGTCTCTTCAATCCACTTTCTGCCTACATTGGCCCCAATCTTCTGCCTACATTGGCCACTTCCTTCTGGATTGTTAAGTTGACCTGAGCTCAATTGTTAAATGGACCTGGGTTCCAGTTCAACCCACACTCACAGCGTGGAATGAAAGCAGGAAGGATTATCCATGGCTGTCTTGAAAAGCAACCAGAAAAAAAAAAAAAAAAGGAAAAGACAGCACTACGTGTCTGACAATGACTAAACTACCCTTCACAATGACCCGGAAGCTTTCTGGATTTCATCTAATAGTTAAAATGCCAACATCAGTGTCCTGAATTTGGTGCCCAGATCTGGCTTCCTGCTAATGCACACCCAGGGAGGCAGCAGTAATAGCTTAAGTAACCGAGTCCTTGCCAACCAAGGGGGAGATCTGGACTTGAGCCTCAGCCTTGATCCAGCTGTGCAGTCACCGATGAAGTTCTCTTCCCCTCTGTGTGTCTGTAGGCCCCTCACCTAAGCCAGTAAGTAAATACTGCTACCTGGAGGAAGGTGGGAGCTGAGTGAGACATCCGGGAGTCACTGCACGGCATAGCAATCTGAATAGCTCTTCACACATTAGTCACTATCTCAAAAGCCAAGGAGCCCTTAAGAGGTCACGGTGCCTGCTTCTAGTATAGTACAAAAAAGATGCATTGAAGAAGGCAGAAGGGAGAGCATGCCTCCAGCTCTAACTAGTGCAGCTTAGAGAGAGATGCTTCCAGCCTGTGGCAAAGAAATGAAGCAAAGCCCAGACCTCAGACTTAAAAAGCAGTCCCAGACCTGCTGGAGTGAAACCTAACCTTGGACAGGGTCCCACAGCCTCTGCCCCCAGACCAATTATCTACTTGTGGTCCTGGCCCCTATTTCAGTGTGTAGAGATAGAACCCCTGGACTTGCCCTGGTCTCAAATGGAGATCCGGTGTTGTAGTCAGCATCATTTCTGGTTGATTGCAATGGCTTGGTCTGAAACCCACCTTAGGAGCAGGTAGCCCAGAGCCAAGCAGGTACTGGTCCTACCCTGTGCTGCACTTGCTGGTCGTGGCAGGCTCTAGGTTCCAGGTATAATCTAGCACTGGGGTATACATGACCACACAACTGCTTACTACATACCTGCCCCAACTCAAGGCAGCATAACACAGAGAAAATAATTGCCTGACTCAGGGAAGAAAGGTGGGTGGTTGCCCAAACATTGCATAGAAACATGAGGTTGATACTGTTGGAAAATATGCACCCTTACTGGACTTTTAAACCAGTACTTCTGTATCCCTGATCATGCTTCTACTAATGCAGTTACCCCCAACAGCTTCTCTAGAACTCAAGGTCAGTTCCCGAGCCCAGGCACAGTGGGCAAAGTTAGCACCTTCACAACCACAATCCCTGCCCCATGCAGGGTAAACCAGTGGATGGGAAATCCCTCTCTCTCCATCTCTCCCTCTCTCTCTGTGTGCCTTTCAAATAAAATTACAGGTACAACAGCATTTCAATGGAATGGGACTTTTGTGCAATGCTTAAGACACTGCTGGTGATGCCTGTATTCCCTGAGTATCTGGGTTCAAGTTCTAGCTGTGCTCTAGCATCCTGCTAATGTGCAACTCTGGAAGAAAACAGGTGATAGTTCAAGTACTTGGGTTCTGGACACCCACATGGGAGACTCAGACTGAGTTCCCACTTCCTGTTTTCAACCTGGCCAACTTCCAGCTCCTATGGGCATTTGAAAAATGAGTCACCAAATGGGAGCTCTCTTGCTGCTTGTCTGTCTCTGTCTTTCCACCTTTCAAATAAGAAAAACACGTAAACATTTTTAAAAAGTATTCAAAATTATTATAAAGAATCTCAAAAAGAGACAAGAAAATATAAAGACTTTAACAGAATCAGGAAAATCATACATGATAAGATTGAAGATATTCAGCAGTGACATGCTGTGAGGCCAGAATTACCTCAACTTCAAAGCCAGACAAGGATGTAACCAAAAGAAAAAAAAAAAATGAAAAGAAAGAAAATACTATAGACCGATTTTCCTAATGAATATGAATATAAATGCAAGAAAATTTCAACAAAATACTAGGAAATCAAATTCAGCAACATATTACAAATTATTCACCATGACTAAGTGGTATTATTCCCACGGATGCGGGGATGATTCCACACACATAAATCAACAAAGCACATAGCATCAACAGAACAAAGGATAAAAAAAAATCATATGATCATCTCAATAGATGCAGAAAAAAGAATTTGATAATATTCAATATTTATCCATGATTTAAAAAAAAATCTTGAGCAAATTAGGTATGAAAAGCACAGACTACAGCATAACAAAGGCTATTGCTGACACACCCAGCATAGTATTGAATGGGGAAAAGCCAGAGCGTTTGCACGAGCACCTGTATTCAACATAGCATTGGAAGTTTTAGCCAGAGCCAGTAGGCAAAAGGAGAACAAAAGCCATAGGGAAAGAGCAAGAGCTAATAATCCTTGTTTCAAATTATGCAATTATGCAAGCGAGAATCTTAAATTCTCCACCAAAAGACCATTAGAATTGATCAATGATACTGGTAAAGTTGTAGGATACAAAGTCCACACACAAAATTAGTAGCATTTTTATATACCAATACAAACTCACTGAGAAGGAAATTATAAGAGTAATTCCCTTCACAGAATCTAATTAAACAATCAAATAAAATACCTTGGAATAAATTTAACAACGAAAGCAAAAAGACTGCTACAATAAAAATTTCAAAACACTAATGAAAGAAATTGAAGAAGGGATAACAAAAGTAGAACGATTTTTGAGGCTTATGGATTGGAAGAATTTTTAATATTGGTAAAATGTCCATATTACCCAAAGCAATTTACAGATTCAACACAATTTCCATCAAAGCACCAAAGACATTTTTCAGAGAACTAGACAAACTAATTCTAAAATTCATAGAGAACCACAAAAGACTATTGTCCCAGCACCAATTACTGGTCTAGCCCAAACAATCTTGAACAAAAATAACAAAGCTAGAAGCATCATAATACCAGATTCCAGAGCATACTGCAGAGCTACTGTAAGCAGAACAGACTAGAGATGACACATGTTAATCCAGCACAGGACCAGTGTTGTGGCACAATGGGTCAAGCCACCAGCTGCAATATCAGTTCAAGTCCTGCTACTTCACTTCTAATAGAGCTTCCAGCTAATGTGTCAGGAAGCGAAGATGACGGTTCAGATACTTAAGTCCCTCCTACTCTTGTGGAAGATATGAACAGAGCTCCTGGCTCCTGGCATGAGTCTGACTCAGCCCAGATGTTTGGAGCATTACCCAGTGGCTAAAAGATCTCTCTCTTCTCCCTTTCTTTTGTTACTTTGCATTTGAAATAGATAAATGTTATTTTTTTTAAAAAGAAGTTAAACCATGCATCTACAGACAATTGATCTATAGCGAAGATTCCAAAAATATACTTTAAAGAAAGAATAGTCTGTGTAGTAACTGGTGCTGGGAAAACAAGATATTCATATGTTGATTTCAACCTCTTACCATAGACAAAAAAAAAAAACAAACCTCAAAATGTATCAAATATATAAGACCTCGGGCTCTAAAAACTAGTAGAAGAAAGTGTAAGGCAAACACTTCAAAACATTACCATAGGAAATGAATTTTGGTGGAGACCTCCTCCAAAAAACCCAAACAAACAAACAAACAAAAAAAAACAGTCCACAAAAGCCAAAATACACAAATGGGATAATACTGAACTGAGAAGCTTCTGCACAGCAAAGCGTACAACCAACAGCGTGAAGAAACAACTAATGGAATTGGAGAAAATACTTGCAAGCTATGTATTTGACAAAGGACTCGTGTACAGCATAGACAAGGAACTGAAATAACCACAAAAACAAAACTAAAAAAAAAAAACCCCAGTCCAGCTAAGAATGGGCAAAGTATCTGAACCAATATTTCTCAGAAGAAGAAGAAATACAAATGGCCAACACATATGTGAAAGAATGCCTTCAGGAAAATCCAAATGAAAGCCACAATGAGACGTGTGTCATCTCACTCCATATAGAATGGCTATTACGGGAAAAAAACAAAAAAATAAAATATGCTGGTTAGGTTGTGGGAAAAAAGGCAACACAAATATATGGCTGGTGGGAATGGCAGATTTTCCAAAAACTAAGAATAGATTGAGCACATAAGTCAGCTACCCTACTCTGAGTAAGTATCTGGAAAGAAATGAAATCAGAATATGAAAGAGACAGCTGTACTTCTTTATTCACGGATGTACTGTTCACAACAGCCAAGATGATATGGAATCAGTCTTGCTGTCCACTCATGGATGAGTAGAGAAAATGTGGTATTTAGCCATAATGGAATATTATATAGCTAGAAAGGGATGACATCCTGATATTTACAGCAAAATGGACAGAACTGGAGGTCATTATGTTCTCCCTCATGTGTGGAAGTTATAAAAAATGGCCAATCTGAACTTAAAAAGTTTGTTATTAGAGATGGGGAGAGAGCGAGGTTGGATAACAGACATCAGAGCACAGGTCACAAAGACCCAACAGGCTCTAGGGATGACTGTATTTTAAGAGCACATTTCAAGGCGTGGTCACTTCTGCATGTCAGGAAGAGCATCCGTTGAAATAGTGAGGTGTGGGCAGAGAAAGAAAGGGTGAAGAAGAGGTAGCCAGGGGCACAGTGAGGGCCAGAGCAAGGAGGGTGGCAAAAGCCTTGTGTGGCTAGGCAGCATGCGCGTGTGTGAAACTGGAAAAATCGTTGTGGCTGAGGCCCAGAGCACCCAGACTGGCTTTTCCCTGATCTGGTCCACATGAGGTGCACAGGTGTTGTAGCCCTGCTTAGTCTGGTCTGCCCCCATCCCAGCTCACGCTCTCCAGTGGGAGTAGCTGTCCAGCAAGGGAACCACCCCTTATTCCCCTTGCTGGCTCTGCCCCCTCCCTTCCTGGTTCTCACGCGTGCTGGTTGGGCACTACGGTCACATCCAGTACAGGCAACCTCACCTTGGCATTCCGTATTATGCACTGGTTTTTGTCGCGACCGAACCTGGCTCGACCCACACTCTGTTCTGGCGTTCGGATTTGCCAGTGGATGACGTGAACTGATTCATCCGGGTCTGCCCTGACCCATGCCAAATGTATACCAGTGGGAAACTTTCCATGGCTTGTTCTGGGCTGTTTCCTATCATGCTTCTTGTGCTTACCTGCCGGGTCTGTGTGCTGCCAGAGGAGTTGCCCAGGCCCTTCCGTCAGAACCCCTCCCAATGCCAGATTTTGCGAATACCAGGGGTTCCATGAGCCAGCCCTACTTAGTTCACCTCCTGTCCTAGCAGGAACAGTGGCTTTTCCTGACTGGCCTTCAACCCAAGCTGGTCCTTGCTGTTGGATGTTTCAGCCCAGCCACGACTCAGAGGTAGACTACTAAGCACAGCGACTCTGAGGTAGACTCACCCTCGTCTGTTGTAGGAACACAAGGAAGTTGGTGCAACAGCAGCCAGTGGAATAGCAAGCAGAGAGATGGGGGCTTGGATTTCAGCAAGTGAGGCAGGACCCAGATCACAGGGTGAGGAGTTTGGAAACCAGCATCTTCAAGGAAGCCTTGCACACTGTGGTAAAGTGCCCGGTAAAAATAAATCAGCTTAAGGAGTTGGAGAGCAGCTATAAGACCACGAGGCTCTTCAACATGTTCTGTGGGGAAATGACTTTGGAAGCCACCCAGAGACTTTGGGGGGACGCCAGTTCCATGCAAGGCAAATAACCCTAAATAGGGGACAAGCATGACATATCCCAGATGTGGCAAAAAGGTCAGAATGACCTGAGCACAGCCTGGGAAGAATGCTGGGTAGGGTACCAGCCTGAGGACACAAGCACTTAGTGTTTCTTCCAAATGAAGTAGGAAGATTTTGGAAGCCTATAAATCAAGAAGTGGCATGGCATATGTCTTGGTGGAGTTACTCTGCTCACTGTCTTTAGAATGGATAACAGCAGGGAAGACATGGAGCAGTGTGACCAGATGGAAGGCTGGTGCAGTAGCCAAGGCCAAAAACAGTAGTGGTCTGGACTCAACCAGATTTGGGACTTCCTTGGGAAGTGGAATAGGCAATCCTCCCAGAGAAGCAGGAGGAGGAAATAGAAATGGGGAGAGAAATCAAGTACAGCTGCTGCTGCTGCTACTTGCTTGTTCGTTGAGGGAACTGGATGATAACTCAGGCAAACACCGGTGGCTGTTCTTGGCTAAGGAGACAGTAAGGTATAACCCTGGCACTGGTGAGCAGCATGACCTGGCCCTGGCAGCAGTGGAAGGGGTCAGGGCAGCACTGGAGCAGGGAGAGAAAAGGAAGCCTTGTCCCCTTCTAAGGACACAGGGTTAGGGAACTGAGAGACAACTTCTACTGGATGCTCCCTTGATGAACTTTTAATCCCTGCACAGTAAAATTAACTGTGTGTCCATGTGCATGTATAGATCCATGAATTTTAGCACTTGTGTCAATACATATAAACACGACCACAATTAGGATACAGAAAAACATCTCATTGCTCACAGAACTCCCTCGTGATACCTTTGTGATGTGTTATCCGTTGCAATTGTTTTGTCTTTTCGAGACTGCTCTATAAATCGAATCATACAGTATGCCGTCTTCCGAGACTCGATTCTTTCACTGAGAATGCCTTTCAAATGCCTCTGAGATTCCTCCAAATTGTTGCTTTTTATTGCTGAGTAAATATTCCAATGTACGAATGCACCAATGTTTGTTTATCCATTCACCCATTGAAGGAGATGTGGATTACTTCCAGGTTTGGGCATTATGAAGTGAGCTGCTAAAAATATTCGCATAGAGGCTTTGGTAAGAACATGCTTCTTCATTTCTCCTGGGTACATGCCCAGGCGTGGGATTGCTGGATTGCGCACTCAGTGGATGAAGAGTCTTAAAAAGTCATAGAAAATGTGTGTTGTGAAAACACCCAGGCATGGATAGCAAAAATAAAAATAAAAATTGTGCCCAAGTAAACTTATCTTTTAATTACTTTTTCCACACACTATTCCGAGTGCCCTCACTTATTTGATTTTATGATAAGCCACCCAGATGTTTTCCCTGAGTGCTTGTTCCATTTTGCAGTCTCAATGCAAGGTTGTGACTTTCTCTGTTCTGCGTCATCGCCAGTACTTAGTGATCTCAGCGTTTTCCTTTTATTTCAGCCATTGATAAACTTACAACAATATCTGAAAATGATTTTGGATTAATTTTATATCTCTCCTACAAGAAGAATCACATAATATTTGTCCTTCTGTGACTAGCCTGGCTCACCTGGCATAGTGTCTTCCAGGCCCAAATATGTGGCTAATATAGTAAGATTTTTCTTCTTTTTAAAGGCTGAATAGTATTCCATTGTAATTACATATCATGTTTTTTATCAGCCAAGGTAGGTTGCCCTACTGAATGGACTACTCCCCCAGCAATGGGATTGCTAAATCATGTGATCATGTGGCAGGTTTTTTTTTGTTATTTGTGGAGGACACTCCATACTTACTTCCGTAGCAGCGGCACTTTTTCTCCATTCCCACCAACAGCACCCAAAGGCTCTGTATCTCCACATCCTCACGGAGCCTGGACACCTAATTTCTGGATCATGGCCATGCTAACATATACGAGGTAACAGCTCATGCTGGCTTTGTGTTTGCAATGATGAGCATCTCTCACGTGACTGTTGCCTATGTGTCATCTTTAGAAAAAAGTCCTGCCCACTTTTTAATTGGGCTACTAGGATTTTGGTGGGTGTTTTATGGATTTTGTTTTGCTTTGTTCTGCTACTGAGTTGCAGGAATTCTTCATGTATTTTGAACATTCATCCCATATCAGACATATGGCTTGTAAGTATTTCTTCCCATTCTTTGGGCTGCCTTTTCACATAGATGATTGTTTTCTGTTTTGTGTTAAAGCTTATTGGTGTGATGTAGCTCCACTTGTCTAGTTTTGCTTTTACTCTTATGCTGTTAGGGTCACATCCATGAAATTCTTATCAAGATCAATGTCATGAAGTTTTCACCCATGTTTGCTTTCAAGGAATTTATAGTTACAGATCACATTTTTGAATTTTTAACTCATTGTTCAGTAGTTATTGTGTGTGTAAGATATGGATCCAATTTCATTATTTTTTAAAAAGATTGATTTATTTTTCTTGCAAAGTCAGATATACAGAGAGGAGGAGAAACAGAGAGGAAGATCTTCCATCTGATGATTCACACCCCAAAACAGGGAGCTGGTTGGGAAATGGAGCTGCTGGGATTAGAACCGTTGCCCATGTGGGATCCTGGCGCGTTCAAGGCAAGGACTTTAGCCGCTAGGTCACCATGCCGGGCCCCCAATTTCATTATTTTGTATGTGGGCATCCAGTTTTCCCAACACATTAAAATATGTAACATAACCAAGTGGGTTTTATCTATGAAAACAAATTAGTGTGATACACTACATTAACCGAATGAAGGAATAGAAACTGAACAAAAGTTTTGTTTCCTCCTTTCTGATCTATACTACTCACTTCATTCTCTTGCTGCTCTCTTCCTGGTCACACTCCCATTCTGATGTGGAGTAGGCGTGGAAAGGTGCAGATCATTGCCTCTCAGCTGAACTCAAGAGACAAGTATCTAACTCTTTACTATTAGCTCTTAACTAAAGTTTCCTATAGATGCGTTTTCGTTTGAAGAGGTTCTCCCCAATTTTTAATTTTCTTGAGTTTTTATCATAAATGGATATTGAGTTCACATGGTTTTTCTGCAGAATCTAATTTGTGATTTGGATTCTTTTGACTGTTTATGAAGTAAAATATACTTGGTCCTGATATAGCAATTCTTTTCATGTGTTGCTGGATTTAACTTACTAATATTTGCTGAATTACTTCTGTATGAATGAGAAATACTAATATTCGACATATTTAATATTTCATTTGTGTTATCTTTTTTCTCTACAGCTTTATGAGATTCAGATGCAGGTGAAACAGTATTTAGAGTAAGTTTATAGCACTAAATTCTCACTTAAAGCATTCGATAGCAAAGGAAGAAAGGAACCAAATAAAAAATGTAAGCTTCCACTTTAGTAAGGTCACGAAAGACCGCAAAATAAACCCAAAGTGAGAAAATAGGTGAAAAGTCAAGGAAGCAAAACAGGATTTGTTTAAGAATTTTAAGTACAAATTCTGTTTCTTTAATAGTTATGAAACTCTTCGTATTATCCATTTCAAGTGGTGAGTCTTGATAGTTTGGAACTTTTGAGGAACTGGCCAGTTCTAAGCTGTGCATAGAATTGTTTGCGATAGTCCCTGATGACTTCTTCACTCATCTATGGGATCTAGAGCAGGAGCTCATGTTTTGTTCCAAGTCTCATTAAATGTGTTCTCTTTCACACTTTGTGTTGCAATTCCTGTTAGAGGCCTGTGGGCCTTGATTATTTTTCCAAAAAAATCAACTTTGGGCTAGTTTTTAAATAGCAAAATATTTTTCCTATTTAATTTCACTGATTTCTGCCTTTCATTCTTTTGAAGCTATAACAGGGCTATGGTTTGAAGGAAGAGAGGAGATAACAGTAAAACACAGGAGTTTTGTCCTCTGCCTTAGCACTGAAAAACTCCCTTCCTGCTTTTTGAACCGGCCCCTCTGTGAGTTCGCTCAGCTGCCTGAAACCTATTTCTTCGTCATCCTTATATTTATTTATTTAAAGCCTAAGCAACAGAGAGAAGTATGGACAGAGATGGCAAGGGACCTTTCATCCACTGGTTTATTCCCCTAAATGGCCACAACAGCTGAATTTGGCCCAGGACAAAGTGAGAAGCCTGGAACTCCATCCAGCTCTCCCGCAGGCGTGTGGCAGCTCAAGAACTGAGGCCAACCTCCGCAGCCTTCTCTGGTACATGAGCTGGGAGTGTACTGGAAGCAGAACAGCGGAAACTCTAACCAGCATTCCAACATCAGATGCCAGAGTTGAAAGCAGTGCTAACCTGCTATATTACAACACAGGCTCCCTCAATGCCAGGCTGCTCTGAGTTCAGGGGTTGGTGGCGGGGGAGACTCAGAGAGAAGAATAGCATATTCACCAATTGGGTGGTACTCTACATTTTTATCTTTTCCCTCAATTTGCTTGCTCTTGTTTACTTTCTGAAGTCTTCATATACTCTGCCTAGGTCTTAAGAGCTGCAGTCCATCAGCCAGCTAGAGTGTGTTTCTTTATGTGACTCTCAGTTGACACTTGTGCTGAATTGAGCCAATTCTAAGTGGTACCTGATATGTGGAGCTATCTCATCTTCTACCATCAACTGCCCCATCGTCATGAACTTGGCTTCCATCACCACAACCTTGCCTGCCCTCTTCTTCATGAGCTTCAACATGGGGCTTCTACAGCTGGGGAAGATCCAGAGTCAGCTGGGTTCCCCAGATCCTACATGTCTAAGAAGCATTTCTTTCCATTCCATGAACATTTCTTGCTGCACACACACACAAAAAATAGCTGTTTGCTCCCAAGGAAATCCTTGGTGAATTGTTCTGGAGCCATCATGTTCTTATGTGGCACAGGTGGGTCCTTGAAGGCTTTTAGTTGGCTTCATGAAGCTCTCCCTCCACTTTTCCAGATCCAACATCTCATGAGAAGACTAGATTTTTCTAGAAAAACCAGTTTACCGGTACTCCAAGCTGAAGCATACTCTCTACAGCATTTTCTGATGCTTCACGAATTTATTGCAGGTTTCCAGTGCTCTGCTAAGAATGCAAAGTCCACTTGAACTGAGTAGCACATCAGCCATTAGTTCTCCTGGTGCGATTAGAGGAGAAAGCTCTATCAGAGGGTAAGAGAAGAGCATGCCTACCATTGAATGAGAGACGCATCCTTTCCCAACATGCCTGCCTGACCCTGCAGAGGTCTTAGATCCACGGGCCTGTCCCTTGAATATATTTTAAAATTAAAGTCAACATGGAAACGGGTGTAGGCGGGTGGCTCAAATTGAATAGTCATTGTGCACCAAACCGGTTATCTGACTGTTTGTTCAATACAATGAAAGAGGATCAGATAAACACAGGCATAACCTTCGCCTTCATTGATAATGTAAATTATCCCATGTATCATTTGTCTTTCCCTCTGGCTGGAGACAAAAGGCCTGGAAAAGAACAATTCATGCCTAAACACAGGAGAGGTTGAAGGCTAGTGTATGTCAGATGTTTATTCTAGCTCATGGCTAAGAGTTTGAGCAGATTTTCCTATAAACACGGCCTCTCTGTCAGTGGGCAGTGGGAGAGACCCAGGGTTTTGGTTTTATGGTTTGCTTGTTTTGTTGTTTTGTTTTGTTTTCCAATGAGAAGACCGCTTTTTGAAACACACATTGCAACTTTTCTGCCAGACACAGTAAGTTCAACTGATTATCCTTCTCAACAGTACAGGAAGTGTCTTCTTAGTGATACAAGGAATAATCTGCTGTAGAAACAACACTCTTTCCCCCCCCTTGGCACAAACGCCAGTTTTTCACTACCCACTGAGCAAGAGCTTTCTAGAGATGTAAATCAGAGTGGCGGCCTCTTCCACAGGGTGTCAGCACTTCCTGATGCACACTCAGTGGGGACCACGGAGCAGCCTGAGCAGATCTCCCCCAGCAGCTTCCTGGGCAGCTCTAAGCCCCAGAAGGAGCAGCTCCATCTCCATCACCCTCATGCTCCACGGAGGGTTGGGGAGGTGGTGTTGGAGTAGGGGTTAGGAGCGTATCTCTGCAACTGGTCCAATCAAGGCAGCCAAAGAAAAAGTGCCAAGACAAGCCAAACAAGAGGCTTGGGAAGCTAGTAATAGGCACAGAGCGTGAGTGTGGTAATCATTCTTGTGATTCGTATTCAGGTATATTTTCCATTTACTTTCACATGGAAGGCACAACTCCCTTCTCCTGCCCTGGATTTCAAATACCTTGGACCAGGATAAAATCTTTACAAAGTAGCCTTCAAACATTCTGTCTGTAGTGGAACTCAACTGTTGATCAAACATTGAAATGCAGAAACTGAGAATTTAGGTAAACCGCATGGATGCAGTTTTGTTTAAAAACACATGCATAGTAAGAGTTGTTTAAACAATCTTTGCTCTTTTCTGTTCTTTCTTTATATATCTAGCTACTTTTTTGAAACAATTCTTTATTTTTTTTTCTGCTGAATTTTGTTTCTGTGTCAGTAGTTTGGTTTTATTCACATCTTTCCTATCAGCTAGAACAGGGCAAGAAAATAAGAGGGAGACCTCCACGGCCTCACCTCCTTTCCCCAGGGCCACAGTCCTTGCGGAAATTTATGTCATCCTACGATCTCATCAAATTCTCCTGACCTGATTCTGAAGTCAGTAAGCAATGTACCACTTCAGTTAACCATCATCTGTACCCACGAGGAGAGAGGGATGGCAAAACTCAGGTGGGAAATAATGTTGCATGGTTCACACTTCCTGGCAAAGGCCTGGTCTGGTGGAACGCTGGACAGCAGATGACTACAGCTGAGTTACTTGTTCAAGTCCTAGTTCCAGTTCTCATTCTAGTTCTCTTGAAATTAGCATGTGATGATTTAGGTGGTTAAGCACTTGCCACTCACATGGGAGACTCGGACTGAGTTCTGGGCTCTTGGCACCCTACAATGGGTACAAGCCCCAGGTTAATGCCAAGGATTCCTACCCCTTTTATTACTCAAAGATGAAAATTATTCAATTAAAAAGGGAACTTGAAGGAGACTTCTGTGCCCACAAACACCTTAATCGAAAACACTGGTTTGGGTGTATCTTCCTGGACCTGCCTCTATTCATGTCATCTTTCTGGTTCTTATCTGCGTTGTGATTAAAACGAGGATTTTCTCCATTGGAAAGTCATCCTTCCTTGCCTCTGAGCTGACCGGAATTCACAAGGGTGACACAATGGTTTGTTGCTAAGGAGCTGAAGATATTGTCACAATTCAGCATTCTGACAAGGAAGAGTAAATACTTTTCCACAGAATGAATAGTAAATATGAATACATTCCATTTCTGTGTGCGTGCGTATGTGTGCATGCACGAATGTGATGTTCCAACTGACAGCAGGGGAGAAAGACAGGGCACAAATGCACCCCTGTTTGAACTGGGGAAGATTAGACCTCCTCTATAAAAGTCACCGCCTAATAACCCTCCCCTCTTTCTTCCTTGTAAGAATACCACTCATGCATTTGAACTTTTCACTTGAGCTTGTTTTGCTCGCCTGTGCTCAGCTCCGGGTGCCTTTGCCCTGTCGTGTCAGGGATTTATCACACCGTGACCTGAGTCACATCCTCCTTTAGGAGTCAAGTGCAAACTTGACGGAGTCTCTAATATTCTAGATGATCAGCAAGAAGACGGGTACATGAGATTCCTCCCACTTGGAGCACACCCACAGCAGTGCTTCTTTAACATCTATTTATCTTAGTCACGACACAGGAACATGAATAGAATGTGGCAAATGCTTTCTGTATTCCGTGTGCCTCAACATGAGAAAAAGTTTGCATTGATTGGGTTGTATTTCCTAAGGAGAAATGCAATAACTTCATGGCTTTTTAAAATGGAATTCTTAAGGAAGCAGAATATTTTCAACATGTTGGCTTCTTTGTGTTTTACACTGTTACAGAAAGATCTCTGCTTCTCCATTTGTGTCTCCTGCTTGCATATTGCTGATTTGTGATTGTTACAATTTTTTTAAAATAAAGAATTTTAACAGCAGAAGATTCTACAAGTGAGTGGTACACATACAATAAATGGATGGGTACACACCATGAATAAAAGAGGAAATGGGTATGTACAGAAAAGGGAACAGTGATTCTTCAAACATCTGAGACAAAAGCATAATTACTGATCTACAAAAGTACCGGAAGACGTGATCTGAATCTGATTGAAAGGAAGGAAACTTCAGTAGTCACATCTCCGAACGCTTGGGCCAACATTTTGCTTGAACTCTGTCTTTCTGTATCGCAGCACGAGCTGCTGTGGAATGATGCATGTTAACTCTGCATAATTGAGGAGGTTGGGCACTAATGAGTTTTCTGAACACTGCAAAGAAGAATGTTGTTTGTGAAAAAGAAACCAGAGAGTATGTGGAAATGGAGGTGGTGGGGGTCGGAAGGCCTTAGAAGGTGGGAAACTTCATTTTGGTGAGACCTGGGGAAGTTCAAACAAAACAGGTGTTAGAAATAGGTGATGTAGTTGTATGGCGGCCACTAAGCTCAGCTAGAATAGAACGTTGTTACGGTTTCATCTGACCCTTACTTCCTGTAAGTTATATGGGTATGCATTGATCAGGAAGCAAACTTACATTGGGAATTTCCTCCTGAATTTTTTTCCAAAACACCCCAAAAGTTTAATGTCTATACTCAGTGTGATGTGAAAATTAGGAAGTGCCTCAAAATCTAAAGACTAACTTGAAAATACAAAATTAAAGGCATATCTTTGATTATTTCCATTATAAAACTGATTTGGATGATTTAACCTCAAGGCAAGAGCTGTGAAACAGGTGTTTGGTGAGCTATTAAGCCACTAGATGGGACACCTGTGCACTACAGCTGAGTCACTTGTTCAAGTCCTAGTTCCAGTTCTCATTCTAGTTCTCTTGAAATTAGCATGTGATGAATTAGGTGGTTAAGCACTTGCCACTCACATGGGAGACTTGGACAGAGTTCTGGGTTCCTGACTTTGGCTTGATCCTCACCTGACCTGTGTGGGTATTTAGACAATGAACCACACACACACTGAAATGACTAGGGATATTCTAGTTTTCTGTCAGTGGGTAGATAGCTCCATCAAGATGTAATTGTTCAAAGTCGTTTTATTTTGCTCACAGTGTTTGAGCTCTAGAAATTCATGAAGGGCTCGGCTTGATAGTTATCTCAGATCCTCACAGCATTCACTAGGAATAGATGATCGTTTCCAAATTTCTTGTCCACTCATAAGTTTGGGGAGTCTGTGGCCTGCTCCTCCATGTGTGTGAGAATGTGAGAGTGTGTGTGTGTACATGTGCGTGTGTGTCTGTCTATCTTTTGCCTCATCATGTGTTAGGCTTATTACAGCAAGTCAATCTCATGGTAGCAAGGATTTTTTGAAAGACAACTTAGAATTTCAAGACAACATTGTCCCAGAGCCCAGGCAAAATTTCCAAGGGTTCCTCTGACCCACCCTGAGAAGACCCAAATGTTTCCTCCACCACATTCTGATGTTCAAGCAGACCCATTGCCTTTGAACACCAGATCCCTTGCCCTTAATCAAGGAAATAGGAACTAGACTCCATCTCTTCAATGAAACAAATAGCAAAGAGTAGAGCCAGCTTTCATCTGTGCTGGGCAGTGAAGAATAAAGCAAACCGATGTCAGTAGATGGTCAGTGCTGGACAGCAGGGCAGTCATCAGAGGGACGGGCAGAGTGTGAGTGTGGAAGCCTTTGAAGGTGAGAGGGAGAGGTTTGAACATTCACACAATGACACCTTTTCCCCTGGTAGCGTCTCGCCTGTGAACTGCACTCAGCCACATGAAAGAACACCATGATCACCTCGAGTTCCCCGGGCCCTGGACAATGAAGGGGACCGAAGTTTCCTGTCTGAATCTCTCTAGCAGGGCAGTTTCTCATCCAGGCATATTTGCTTGTGAAGAACAGAAACCCATTCAAATGAGTTTAAGAAAAACAAGAGCTTTTTCAGAGGCCCCAACGGCAGGCATGAGAGCAGCCCACAACAAGAGGTAGGGAAGCCAGGAGGGGCACAGGAAGTCTCAAACACGCCCAACACTGCAGACCTCAAGGCCAGGGCTTACCCTCTGCTCCTGGCAGAGCCTCGGGTCCCGCCATCTCACTGCCAGCTTTGATCTCTCGCTAGTCCTCATGGATGGACAGTCCCTGCTGACTCATGACAGAACACACACATGGGAAATAGCTACCCTAGGCCCATGTACCTTTCATTTCAATGTATGGACATGCTTTGGTTTCCAGCACCAGTGTGATCCTACGACAGACAGACTGTGTTCTTCTGAACTTGAATAGAATGCAGATATCTATTTGAGTTAGGTCAGTCTTTGATTGGTCAAGTGGGCACTCAATGATGGCTCCAGAGAAGGCTGAGAAACTTCAGGAAAAGTAACGCAAAAGCATCATCCATCAGGGCGGCATGATAGCTCAATGGCTAATGATCTGTCTGCAAGTGCCAGTTCATGTCCCAGCTGCTCCACTTCCCATCCAGCTCCGTGCTTGTGGAATGGAAAGGCAGCAGATGATGGCCCAAACCCTTGAGATCCTGGACTCACATGGGAGGCCCAGAAGCTCCTGGCCCCTGCCTTTGGATCAGTTCAGCTCTGTTCATCAGGGCCACTTTGGGACTGAACCAGGGGGATACAAAATTTTTCTGTCTCCCCTTCTCTCTGTGAATCTGACTTTCCACTAAAAATAGATAAATATTTTAAAAAATCATTATCTAGTTCCATTCACTGCCCCATCAATGAGCGAGTACGGATAGACTATAGAGAATAATTCAAAAGAAAAAGTATAGGATTGGCTAAGTGACAGCAAAGAAAGACCAGGCAGAACCATGCAGCTTGGGGCTGGAGACTGGGGTTAGGACAGAATGGCTTTGTGCCCAAGCCATTCTTCACTCACATTCCACACCCCAGATTGCTGGAATCAGACCCATTTCCTATAGAACCTTTCCTGGCAGCCTTGATATATGATGCAGTAGACAGTAATAGAAAGTATCGAAGAAGGTTTTTTCTTATCCAGCTCTCACAGATTTTAATGCATACAATAATATGGGGAGGGGGGTTGGTCCACCCTATCTGCTCTATTCTCCAGCATATCCAAGCCATAAGGGACAAATTGATGACCTAAGTCATTCTTAGTAATTTCAATGAAAATTATTATTTACAAAAATAAGTTTTTTTTTTTTAAAAAAAATCAATCCCAGCTAGAGAAAAGTATTAGATGGCACTTCATCATGTCATACAAAAATGCAAATCAGGACTTTCTTTAATTAGCAGGCATAAATCAAGATAAATTTTAAATTAGTGAGAACTCCTTCAACTCCTTCAACTCCTTCAACACATTACCTTTACTTATAGTAAAGGTAAGTATGAAGTACATTAAAACCACCATTTCCTTGGTAATCAACTTTCCTTTTATAATAACTTTGGGCTATGACACTCCTTCAAAAATGCTGTCAGCTTAAAGCTCTCTAAACAGCAGCACTGAACAGAATTTTGCTTGGGTAAGAGAAACATGGCCCAGCAGTCAAGATCAATTTGTTCCTGTGATTGACAGCAGGGGTTGTGTGTCAACCAAGCTCTTTTGTACCATCTGAGCTCTGATTATGATCAATAGGTATTTGTGATTCGTCCAGGAAATGTACTTTTACATGGAAGAGGAGACAAACACATCTCAACATCGAATCTCCTGATGTGGCTGTAGCAGAGGGCTGATGAATTATTATACTATGGAGTTTGCACTGATAAACTTTTGAACTTTCATTGAACTTGTAGATTAAGAATAGGCAGTTCTTCCAAGAGGAAAATTTCACCAGACAACCAACAATTTTTCTTTCACATATTTAAGCAAGATGTTCGATCCGGTAAGGAAATAATAGTAATTTATGTCTTGGATAATTTAGAAGGATTATAGTTCTATACACAGAAAAAGCAACCATCACCCAGACCCTATGAGTCATGAGCCATTAGAGAAACAGCAGATGAGACTCCAGATTCCAAAGGTGGTGTTCTCCAAAAAGGGGTTCAGATAGGGGAAAGAAATCCCCTTGCGCTTATAAAATTAGGACTCCCTCCCTAATGACGCATTTGGCTTTGGCTGATACACCCCACTGAAAGAAAACCTTGGTACCCAGAATCATTTCTCCTGGTACACATAGCTCCCTGGTCTAGACCACCATGCTCACTGACCTCCAGTGTAGTAGGCCACCTTCCAAAAAGCAGCAGTGAAACCGCCTCCTTTGGTCTTCAGAGAAGCATCATTTCCAATGACTACGTGTCCTGTGAACTACAGGAGTGCCTGGAGCAGACAAGAGCTTAAGAGGAAGATGGCTGACCAGCTGCACACAGGGTTTCGGTGAAAATCAACTCATTGCAAGGATTCATCGCACGGATAGAAAATTGTCAGCTGAGATGAGGTTCCTGAGAGATGAGAATCACTTCTCTTTCTGTTAGGCCACACTGAACAGCCTGTGTTAATACTACATGACGGCTTGTGTTTCTTTGGTTTGGTTGCAGGAATGCACCAGAGGCAGTTCTGTTGCCCTTCCCAAAGGGAAATCTCATCATCTTCCCACCCAAACCTCTTGCCTTTGCCTCTGCTTTTCTTGGAAATCAGTTTGTATACTCCCACTGTCACTCTTAAGTATATGACTTGCTAGATGCTGCAAAACAATGAGAAAGACACAACCTTAACCATAATTTGTTCAGACCTTGTGTTTATAGCACCTTAGGTGTTATAATGTGAAACATTGTAACAGTGGAGGAGAATACAGAAGCCCATCTCAAGCAGAAGGTTAGGGACGAAGCCAGCTCTATTTATGGGATCAACAGTAGCTGATCTGGGTTCTAAGATATGGAGAGGTATGTACAAGTTTTTTCAAATAGTAGAGTTTAGAAGATGTTACTGTAAAAACCTATGGCCCAATGGCAGAGAGTCAAGAGCTTTGATGGACTTAAGAGACCGTTGGTCTCCCCACTGCTTTCTTTATCTTTTGGCATCACTATCATACCTGCCTCTTTTGCCATGATCTGCTCAAAGATTCTGTTTCTTCCTCATACATGTGGTTCACACACGACCTCTCATGACCCAACTCTACCTCCTGATATGTGGTTTTAGCCGTTGCTGCTAGCCACCTTATTTGGATTTCTGAAATGCAGAAAGCATTCAATTTTCCTACTCCCACATAGCTGTATTCTGGGTTACCGGCCAGCCACTAGATGGACTGTCACAGTGTTAATTACCCAACCAGCAGCTGGTCCTCTAGGACCACAGGTGTCCCTCAGCAGAGAGCATCCCATTTGTAAAGTATCGATGTGTTTGGGCTACTGAGTAACTGAAAGATTCCATGGAGGAGGTGACATCTGGGGTGGTTCTCAAAGCACTCCAAGCAGGTAGTAAGATGGACTGTAAGTGAAGGGAACAGCACCAGCCAAAACAAACAAACAAACAAACAAACAAACAAAAAGAAAGAAAGAAATTAGAAAAGGAGGGAGGAGATGTGGGACGTGTATGTGGGAGCATTTTCGGTTATTTGGAGTGTAACTTCGCAGCCTTTTCTTGCGTGTGAGCCACTTGGTGAAAATGCAGATTCCTGTAGATTAGGAGCCCAGGGAAGCCTGGGTTTCCACATCTCTCACAAGTACCCAAGTGGCACTGATGGACTGGTACCTGCTATAGGCAGTAGAGCTCGGACAAAGAATATGCCGAAGCCTCAGATGCCAGGCTAAGAAAATAACAGTCTAACTTCAGTAAGTAACAAGAAATTCTGAAGAATGGTATAATTAGTGTTAACAAGGATCCGTAATTCTGAGGTGCTTTGTGGGGTACAGCAGGAGAAAATGGGAAGAGGGGCTATTTAGCGATTGCAAGGGCCAAGAAAGAGTGAAGAAAAACTGAGTCAGGATGATCATCGTGGAAAGGGAAAAGAAAGGAGGAATAGAAGGGCAGATAGATCCTGATCCACATGCCCCTCGCAGTGTCCTGACCAAGTCCCCAGCACTGGATGAGGAGCAGCTTCCTCAGACATCATCTGCTGACATCTTTGCGTGTCCTTCGGAGAGTGTCTGCTTTTCATTTCAAATCACATTCAGAGACACAGCCTCTCTCTTTTACCTCTAACCCTTAATTTCATTCTCTCTGCCTAACTGCATTTTTCTATTGTGTTCAACTTGCCGCATGATTTAACTATATTATAACCCTATAACTGTGTTATTTAGCTATTATTTCATTGTGTACCAGTAACCAAATTCAGTAACTATATTTGTTCTGCTGAGGAGTTTGGTAGGAAGCGTATCTGAAGGGCACTAGACAATGAAGTAAACTCTATTACTGCCTTATTACCATCAGGAAAATGATCTGTTTGTTTGCAGTTCACTGAAGTACATAGCTAAAGAAATTGAAAGAGAGCTTGGGGAATGTCTGAGCCAGGTCCGGATATGGAGTTGGATGAAGTCTCTGAATCCTGTACTGTGGTGGTGGAAGATCCAGCAACACGACTGCAACAACAGGTAGCAGGCACGTTTCCAAATCATGTTTGGACAAAGAAGAGATAGGAGAGACAACCCTTATATTGGAATTCAAACCTCTGTTATTACACAGTGCCTACAGCACCTTTGAAAACAAGCAAAAGATAAGCTTGGTGTTAAATACAAATCCCAACTGAAATTTTCCTAAGGCTAAAGGTTTTGTAATATCCTGAGATTATGGATATAAATGGAGAAAATGATGCTTACCGATTGGATTGCACGTATCATTTTGAGGTCGAACTCTGGATGCTGAACTTTGGTTTTCTGAAGCCCCTGTGAATTAAATAATTTACACACAGACTGGGACTTGAAATCCAAACCTTTTTCTTCTAGTGGGTTGGGATTTTTACGTACACACGTTTACTTGTAGTTTAAAAATCAAATAGCTGCTATGTATCAAACAACAACAAAACAACAAATATGTCCTGTGTTAAAAAAAAATTAAAGAAAGAAAAAAGGAAGAGGAAAAAAACGCAACTGTCTGGCCCCAGGGACTAGAGCTATTTTGATCACGCAAGAACACGATTGGAGTCAGGAACACAATGGAAGAAGTGATCCCCAAGGAAATCAAGATTAAGATGCACACTTTGGCCTCCTCCATGAGCGCCAAGCCCCCAAGCCCACAGGTCATTTTGTTTGACAATGTCACATCGATTCACATTTCACAATGTGCTCTTAACTTCAGCATCTCAATGTGCTACTTGGAATTAGCTGTATCTTGGGAACAGAGTCTGATCTTGACTGTGCTCTTCTTTGGAGTCCCTTCCCAGTTATATGGAGGCTATTTTGATGAATGGGAACTCAGGAAAAAGGACATTTCAAAGAGAGAACATACACGTATATCGGCACATATATGTATATGTACAAGTACACATATATACCTGTGTGTGAGACTGCACATGTGGCTTGCTCTTGCACGACCCTGGAACATGGAACATAGACCATGGAGATGGGCTTCATGTTCAGTAATAATTGTTAGCACTGAAACTTTTGGTCTCGGGGTAGGTAATGATAGCGGGGTGAACTCGTCATCCTCCCTGGTAGAAGTGAAGTGGGATCTAGCCACTAGGACATTGCAAAAAGGAGACAGAGGGCTTCAGGACAGTGCTGGGAAGCCATGTGCAGCTGCAAAAAGGGGTACAGCTTGATTCCCGTCCTAGACCCCATTTCACTCAAAGATGGGTTCAGGACTCTGCACATGTGGCTGAGTGCCCTGCTGCTACCGTAGACAGAGGGGGTAGAGTGAGTGTAGACCACCTCACTGCTGGTCTGTGCTGTCTCCTGAAGGAGTTTCATCTGTGCTATACATGCCACTTCCTGCTTCCTTTGTGCTACCTCTTCCCCCATTCTACTATCCCAGAGTGAGAACCAGCTTTATCATAGGGAGCATCCATCCCCAGAGCAGTTAAGTGGTGGGTCTGGGGTCACACAGCTATCTGACACTGCAAGAGAAACAAACATGGTGTCGGGCTCCAGACAGTGACAGGCTCTTTCCTTCCACCTGGAGAGCAACAAGATCATGCTCACTGGGGCCCTGTCTCCCGGCCCCTAGGATGTTCTCTGGGTTCTAAGCTCCCCAAGACAGCAGGGCCTCACCTGGTACTTCCTTGCCAAGGGTGCAACCTGTGCCTCCCTCTGCAACGTCATCATCTAGGCAGGCTTCTCAAGCAGCCTACCACTGCATCCCAATGCCACCTGCAGCAGACCAGAGGGCTAAACTTAGGAACCCAGGCAGAAGTGAAGTAAGAGCGTTTATAATGTTACAACAATGAAGGGGGAAACTCCTCCAAGATAAGAGTTCCTCTAATCTGCATATGGGTATTAAGAAGACTCCCTCAGAAAAGTTCCTTTGAAGCATGATCCACATGTGCTTTGGGGGGAGTGGAGTTGAGGCATGGTGGAAAGGAATTATGTGTGGAAGCAGCTCGTATCCAACAGAAGTTTGGGAATTGAGAAGACTTGGAGAAGATGCTCATAGCCCAGCAGCCAGTGGACTCCATGTTAGAGAAGCTGGCTGGGGTTTGGGAGGATAGGAGGAGCCCAAGGTTGGGTGTGCTGGACAGACAGAAGCAACTGTGTAACACAGAAGCCAGAATAGATCAGCACGTGGCTGTCAAACAGGTGATGCCCTTATCCCTCCAGATTCCAAAAGAACAAATGAAGGGACCCAACTGGGCAGCTGTAGAGGAGGCTGTGATTTGCAGCTCAATCTCCACACCAGACTTCTACAGGTGACCAGCCTCTGCTGCCCTCACTAAATTTCCCATTAGTGGGCAGCAGCTCTGCCAACCAGGTACACTTGCAGGACACTGCAACTTAAAGCCAAGTCAGTGGGCGACAGGCCAGGCTCCAGGTCTTCACTTTGCTGGCCCAGATCATGGTACGGCAGTGGGTCCCACATTGGGCAGGGGCACACACAGGACCTAGAATTGTTCCCAGATGCACCAACTACAGCTTGCCTGTCCAGCCCTTCCAAAATATCTGTGGGCCAATAAATACCTGATTATTAAACCCTGCTTGTTCCAATGAGCTGGACTGACTCCTGTTGTCTGAGTCGGCACAGGCCTCATACATCTGACACCCAAAATTGAGCTCTTTTTAACATGCTCCTCTATGAGACAAGTTTTTTCAGTGATAATCATGTCCTCTTCTGATGCTGATTCATTCATTAGCTTTAAAATAATACTTTTCAAAGAACACATTTCAATTTTTTGGATATTCTATCTACTATTTCATGTAGGAACTAAAATTTGCATTGGCTAACTTTTAAGCACACATTAGAATTCTAAGTGGTCATGTAAAGTGACAGGATTGAATTGAGTCAGTTTTGTGTCTTGGCCTTGCCATCACTATGCTTGTCTTTGTTCATGAATTGTTTTATGCAGTCAACCCAGTGCCATGGGTCCTGGAGACACCAACTGAGCCCGAAACCAGCTTGAACCATCTCCAACTGCTTTTTCTTAATGGACATTCTAAGTAACTCTCACATAGAATATAATGCTGACGATAGGATGAGTAAAAGAAAGTCCTTATTTGAAACCTATAGCCATATATATGCAGCATACACAAACACAAATGCATGAATATGTATGCATTTAATTGAGATTCACCAGTCAGCATAGCAATTGTTTACAAGATGGACCATGGCAAGGTGTTGGGGGAGGGTCACTCAACCACTGATACTGTTAAGAACATGAAAATACAGGCTGATCTACAGGCAACTTCATGACTAGGTTTAAATTCTCTGCAGACAATGTGGTTCTTTATCGTGGGTACCAGAAGGGACTTCCCCTGCCTGCCCTCCCTGGTGCCCTGCATTTCATGGATGGCAGAGCAGGCTAAGCCAGAAGAAGCCTGTGTTGGGACTGGGGGCTCTTAAGGGGTTCCTGGAATCTGAGGGGAAGTAGTAAAGCAGACCCTGAGTTCCCAGAGCCTTCACCTCCAGGTAGGTTCCCTCCCCCACCCCACCTCCAGCCTGCCAGGACTCCCAGCTTTTCAAATACTGCTGAAACATAAAGGCCCCCTCACCCACGGCCTTTGGTGATGAGGAACTGAGAGCCCAAACCCTGCTGCGACCCTGGGGCTGAGTTCTCAGTCATGAAATGACTCACCCAGCCCGTGGGACAGAAGTGTATGCTTCAGCCCCTGTATGTCACGGAGCACACACAGATAAACGCATCTGGGCATATTGACTGCAGTAGTGCCACAATTCCACCTATCCCGAATGCCCTCAAGGCCTGCGTTTGCAGGGCAGGTGCACTGCTCCCCAGGTATCCACAGGCACTGGTGAAGCCAAAGCCTCTAGCAGGGACTCACAGCCCTGGGAGGGGTCAGGCTCAGGCCACTTCCCATCATTTCCTCCCCTGCACATGGCCGCCACCCAGAGAGACATGAGGACATCTCTGAGGGTGGAGCTCATGTCTCCGGCTGGCGTCCTTCAGGGCAGCCAGCAGAGTGTAATAAAGGTTCATTTCCTAGTCCCGGGGAGCCATGCATGTCTTTTCATCTAGAGGGGATTTTAGCCAACAGGGGACTTAACACGAAAGAAGAATGTTTAAAAAAGAGCTAATTTTCACACTGGCTTTCGATACTTCATGGGAAGTCTTGGAGGAGGACCTCCCCAGACCAAGAAGAAGGCTGCCACTCCCCCAACCCCAGGGAGTTGTGGGCAGAGCCCAGGCACGGGCCCAGAATCCAAGGACCTACAGAAGGCTGTGACCTTTACCCTCTGGACGGTAGCAGGCCAGAAGTCCATCAACAGTTGCTGCAGATACCACCATGGTGGCGGGCGCTACACGCCAGCTTTCTTCCCCAGCACTGCCTAAGAAGGTACCGCTGGCATCCCCTCCTGTAGAACTGATGGTATTGATCACCTTTTGCACAGAGGCCAGGCAGTGGGGTAGAACAGGTCAGTTCTGTGTCCCACACCTACCTGTCCAGGTGTAGGTAGGCATTCATGTTAGAGACAGCCTTGACACCTAGCAGGCTGTTGGGTAGTGTCAGTTGGAGAGGAGAGATCTCCAAGGACTGAAGGCCTTAATTACTCCAGGAAGCAGCCTGGATGCCCCCTAAAGAAATGCTCGTAACGCATAGGTCCCTTTGCTGAAAGGGCTTTTATCCCAGCAAAGACAGTGTTGACGTTCCCCAGCTCCCACTGCCGCAGCCCAGGATCCACCTCTCTGATGCTTCCGAAAGCTGTTCCCAAGTCCCTGCCAGTCGAGCTGCACTGGCTGTGGGACCCCTTGTGAATCACCTTAGCTCTCCAGCCTCAGTTCCCTCCCCTGCAAAACAGAGACAGTCAAGGAGAGCTTCACTGCCATCTTCAGTCCCCAGGCTGAGCTCCCAAGCCAAGCAGTGTGCCCAGAACGGGGTCTATCCCCTGTCATCCATCTCTCATAAACACACCTCAATAGGATAAAGGAATTTGTAGGGAGAGATTTCTTCTCTATCTGCATCCACCCATCACTTGCTGAGCAGCAGAAACTCAGCTCTCCCAGGCAATTAGAGAAGCAGGACTACCCCGTCCCCCGTCACATTGCAGACACCACCGGGGCCAGCCACCGCTCTATCCTACACTTGAATTCTTGGCTGAGGACCAAGGAAGGGGGAAGTCCCCCCAGTGCCAATGGTCCAGGGTTAAGGCATTGAGCAGGAAAGGGCAGCAGGATCCTAGCAGTCTATTCCCAGCTGGGCTTTGGCTCGTGGACCTCCCCTTCCTGCCACTTCTGTGGGCTTGGAGCTGTATCCTTCTGTCAACTTGGTAAGCTCCTGGACAGCCAACTCCTTTTCCACCAACATGCGATCTGTGGCTGGTCACTGGGAAAGATACTGCAGGTTCAGCTGCTTTTTAACCCTATTGTGCAATCAGAGGTATCGTAGCTTTGTTTAAAACTGTGCAAATGGAGCCAAACCTCATACCTGACAACCATGCAATGGTTACGTGAACCTTTGCAAGAGTGAGCAGTCATCCAAGCAATGGGTATGGGGATGACACACTGACAGTGCCAATAGGACAGACACCATGTGGACACGATGCTTGGAATTTCTTCTGTTCAGGTTCCAAGTTCCAGTATTTGGTAAATAGCAGACATTTCCACTAATACATATGGAATTGATGAATAAATAAATGAATGGGTAAGCCATTTGCACCAGGAAGCAGTAGGGGAAACCCCTTTAAGCGCTGGTAGTGACTTGTACAGCTTTCTTCGACTTTTTAAATCTATTGCTTCCGTTTCTCTGTCTGCAGTGTTTTCCATCATGTGATTTTATACGTTTTCCTGAGATGAAAAAAGATGTGTTTCTTAGCCCAAATCTCTGTTAGGTGATCCCACTTCCCCTAATACTTCTGTGCCCTCTCCAGAAGGCTAAGTTGGAACCAGGCAGAGTGATGAGGGCAGAGGAGCATGTGTGTCCCTTGCCAAGTGGCAAAGCTCAGGTGAGAGAATCCATGAAGGAGCCTGGCTCTAGTCCCTGGATAAACACAGCCTTCTGTGGGATGTGGGAGCCCAGTGCCCTCCAAGTCCCATCCAGCTGGAGCCTGGCAGCAGGAGTCTGCCTGGGGCTAGCGCGCATCACCAAGTACCCAAGCCAAGTTGAAGTGTTTCCTTCCTGGCTTCTCATCTCTCCTACTTCCTCAGCTGACCTTTGGTGCTAGTCCATACACTCTGCACAGTCTAAACGACAGAATCAATAGCCAGAGGGAGTTGAAAGGAGTCCACAATCCCTCTCATTTTGGCATTCTGCTCAGGCTACTACCAGCTTATCAAGTGGAATTCAGTCCCACCTCAACATGATTAAGCAAGGAAGAGTCAGCCCTCTGTGGAAGTCAGGTGGTCAGCTCCAGGCTAGCCCAAAACTCTCGCAAGAAAAGATGCTAGTGGGATATTCACCAGCTGGATAAGTTAGAAGGACTGGAATATGCAACAGATCATGGGGTAGTGCTGGCTTAGTCACCTGCTGAGACTTCCATTTTAAGACCATCACTGTCCTGCCCTTACTGCCATAGCCATATTCTCTCTCTCTCTCTCTCTCTCTCTCTCTGTTGCACACACACACACACACACACACACACAGAGTCTCATCATGACAAAATGAATGAGGTCATATAAATGAATATGCCAGACCAAGAGCAGACAATGCACATGGCAGCATACATCTGCGAAGAGTCTCACTGTCACCATGCCCCTTTCTTGCTTGCAACTTCCAGTACCCCTGCATCCTGGCCTGCTCTGACTCAAGACCACAGACCCCAGGTTCCAGGGCACCTTCTAAAGATGTGTTTTCTTGCTTGTCTCTGGCTGCCACCAGTTTCATGGTGCAGCACCAGCTGGGTAGCAACTCCAGTCCAAGTTCTGGCCCTGGCTCAGCAGTCTCTTCTCCAAGCACATGAAGTAGCCCATAAGTGGACTAGTAACCCCTCCTCAGAGTCCCAGGTGCCTATTCTGTGTGAATCCTCCTCCAAGCAGCTACCCCTCTGCCAGAGTTCCATGTGCTGGCTGTGCTGGGCACCTCCAGCATCCAGGCATGACTACTCCCAAACCTTTTGCCAATTATTTCCCCAGCCCTTGAGGTGGAAGCTGCTTCCTGCAGTTACAAAGTCTTAGAAGCTTCAAGGAGCCTTTTGTTGTTGTTGTTTCTATGTGGTCTGATAATACCAGTTTAATCAATTCCCTTTATTAAATTCTCTCTGTGCAAATACCTGCAGTGATCAACTCCTTGCCTACTAAATTAGCATTAGCAATTCTAATTTCCTTGGTTGGTTTTTTACCGTATTCATTATTAAATAAAGATTCATGAATTTCTCAGTTATGCCTTATTTGATAATCTTCAAAAAAATCTCATGGAGTTTTGCTGATTGAACTCTCACAGACAGAAGAGAAAAGCTAACACGAATGAAAGTATAAGTGGGGCAAACTAGTGAAGACGGCTTTCTGGGACTTTGACGAACAGTGCCATCACTGCCTGAGCTGGAGTCGGGGGGAAAGTTTTTTGCCTTTCAGGTTCAAGTAACACTCCTCAAGCAAGAGGGGTGCAGACCCAACCAGAATTCGCCACCCACCCTGTCATCCGAGTAACTAACCATGTCTCAGTTAATTTCTGAGGAGCTATAAGTACAGTTGAATAGTAGCTAAACCTTTGCCCATCTTTTAAGCAGCCAGATATTCTAGAAGAAAAGGGGGTTTTCTGAAGAGAGAGGGAATCTAAGCAAGGAAATGAAGCCCCAACTGGAGAAGAGGATGCAGTAGAACAAATAGAAACATTTAAGCAATCTAGCTGTTGGTGAAGACTGAGGGAGGCCATACTCCACATCGGGAGGAGGAGCACTATTAAAATCACAGGTGGTTGCAATAACCACACATACATTTGATGCTGAATTTCCAATCCCTATCTCCTTACTTTGGGAGCAATTAGTCTCGGGTGAAAAATTGCACTTGCCGCTAATTGCACCTGCAATTACCTACTTCCGGGTGCAATTAGCCACTTGAACCTAATTCTGAGTGTGCAAGTGTTTAATTGCATATGTGAGGAGGTGATTCCAGGCACAGTTAGTTGTGCCCTCCGTCTTTGCACCTGCAACTAATTGTGACTAATAAAACAAGTCTTCATATAAGTCAGGTTGAAGGTGCATATGGTGACCCTGTTGGGGGAACCAAGAATTGGATTGGTTGGGCTGATATAGAGGACTCAAGTGTACTACAGGAACAAAGGGACAAATTATTAGAAATTGCCATTCTTCAGGCCCAGCTATTTTCCATAGCTCCCTGCTCCAGTCACGTTTCTCTCTAACTACAGAATATAAAGGCAGCTGAGTGGAGAGGCAGGCTCTCTGCCCTGGCTGCCATAGACACTGGCAAAAATAACATAGCAACTCTTCTGATGGCATTGAGGAACATTCACAAAGCACCCTGAATTGCAGCCTATCAATCTGCATTGTCGGGATAACCCTGATGAGGTTGTCTAAAACATGCAGACATTAAGTATTTATTGAGCCCCTACTGTGTACTCAGTCACATAGTGGATGAAGAGACTAAGAGGTATGGATCCTGACTTGAATTTCACATCAGTTCCACAAATAATTATTAACTACCTACTATAAGTTTGACAAACCAGAGCACTTGTGAGCTCACTGGGAAAATCTGTGCATTCTTTTTTTTTTTTCTGCAATCATTTATTTACCAAGCCCCAGTAAGAGAAACAGATGTTAAACCACTGTTTATACAATTATCTCTCCACTACAGGCACAATGAGAGTGCATGATCAGGGCTTGTCAGGGTTCCTTGAAGAATGGATTCTTGGATCTGTCGCAATGACTCAGGTGCTAAATCCTCATCTTAAACATAGTGGGCTCCCATACGGGTGCCAGTTCATATCCCAGCAGCCCTGCCTCCCTTCCAGCTCCCTGCTTGTGGCCTGGGAAAGCAGTATAGGACAGTCCAAAGCCTTGGACCCATGTGGGCAACCCAGAAGAAGCTCCTGGCTCCTGGCTTCAGATCAGCTCGGCTCAAGCCATTGCAGCCACTAAAGGAATAAACCAACAGAACAGAAGATCTTTCTCTGTCTCTTCTCTCTGTAAATCTGACTTTCTAACTTAAAAAAAAAAAAAGGATTTTCTTGCTGAGATTTAAGATGACTAAGAGTTGCCTAGCAAAGGGGCTCCAAGCAGATCTTACATTTGTAAGAGCTAAGAGAGAAGATGGATTGACGAGTATGGAGAATAGAAAGCGACCAAAGTGGCTGGCACCAGGCAAGTGATCGTGATGCGAGGGAGTGTGTTTGTCAGGGGACCCTAACACCTGACCTCTGACAGATGAAAGACATTGTGTGGTCTCTCCATAGGGCCCACAGGGACTCTTGGTGAGATGTTTTATTTTATTTTGTTTTATTTTATTTTATTTCCCCTCTTCCTCTGATCTCACTGGAATCCACATAGATCCTGGAAGAGCCAGGAGAGAAAGAGAACAAAACTTGAACTCAACCTTCCTTCCTGACTGTGCAGCCCTGGGCTTCAGGAAGGATGAGGCTGAAGTCTGACATCCAACTGGATCAGGCCTTTCATGCTGAAGGCTACATAAATCTCATTGTGAACCTTAGAACTGTCCTCATGGTTGAAGGCAACACAGAGAGCTCTGGGACGTACATGAAATGTCCATGGGGAGTAAGGAGGAGGCCTTACAAAAGTAGGAAAGGCCCATGAGAATGGAGTATGGAGGAGGCACCAGGCCAGGCAGGAAGGCAAGTGTGGCAAGAACACGGGTGACTGAAGTTCGTTCTCTATTGCCTGGTAGGTGGCAGCAAGCCTCACCAGGCTTGGGTGGATGTTTGAAGGGTGAGAAGCAAGCTGGGGGGAAAACAGGATGAAGCCACATAGAGGGGAGCATGGACTGCCCCACCACAGGGTTAAGAGTCTGCAGCACCAAACACAGTTTGAGTAAGTGTAAAATGACTTGGAGCCTGAACTGAGGAGTTCCTCCAGATGATGAGCTGCCTTTCTCTCTCTCTCTCTCTCTCTCTCTCTCTCTTTCTCTGGAGGTCAAGACTGGCTCAAGGCCTTGCAGGACAGCTGCTCTCTCCTCTGCATCCAGGAGGACTTAGTCCATGGCCTCCCAGGCAGTAAAATCTTGCTGCTGGGTTTCAGAAGAGGCCCAACCCCAGAAACATTCTTCCACCTATTCTCTTGTCACTTGCAAGACAGGAAATAAAGGATACTGAGCAGGGTCAGACCCATGGTGGCCGGAGCCTGCGGCCCCAACCAGGAACGAGCCAGTAGGCCTTTATTGGGCATGAAGACAAGCGAGACACAGGTGTACCTGGTTAGAGCCCTAAGGCACAAGTGTACTTGTGATCACAGTGTAGCCGATTCTGCCTGACACATCTATTCACCTCTTGTCCCCGGGATCCCTGCTGACCTTTTTTCCCCTACCCCTCCTCCCACAGCTGCCTGCACCTTGGATTGGGTCCTTGCAGCAGGAAAGCCATAGCTGTCATAGCAATGATGTGAAAGCCCATAAAGCTCAGGATTTTCTCTTCTCTGGCTCCTACTTCACCTTTGTCGACCATGCCCTGTTTTCTGGAAGCACACCCCGGGGGTGGGGGGGTTCCTCCCCAGCACATTCAAGCCTGCTTCTAATGCAGCGGCTGCAGTCCCCTTCCCTCACTGCACCCTCCTTGACTGCCTTTTGGGCTCTTCCCCAGTCCAGTGGATGACCCTGCTGCATGTTGTCTTTCTCCTTGTAGGATGCTGGCTCCCAGAGGACAAAGACTGGGTTGTGTAGATTGCTGAGAGTCAAGACCCTTACCACCCCCATAGCTGCTCAGTTGGGAGGGGTTGTGCGAGTGAACCCATGCATGACACTAAACACTCCTGCCTCCTAGGGCTTCCTTACTCCTTCCCAGATGAGGAAAGGGACCCCCGTTATCCCAGTCAAAGGAAACAAGAAAGCAGCAAAGGTAACTCTACCATGTTGGGTGTTTCTGGAGAATTGAACTTGGCTGTGATTTATTCCAATGTGAACTCTAGGGGAATTGTTTCAGAGGAATTCATAACACAAATGTCACTTTCACCTGGAGAATTCACCGAACCTTTTAACAAATTTCAAATATAGCTCTTTAATGCAGATTTGACTAATTCAAAACCTCTTGCACAAAGCCATTTGTCAACTTGGGTGTGCCTTGCCCTGAGCTACAGTTTTAAGTTACAGCATTTTAATGGAGTAAAACATTTCTATAAAATCATCAAAATACCTGAAACCAAAACTGTCTATAAGAAATTGATGAGATTCCAGCATTGATTCAAGCCCTGGAGACGTCAACCACAACACCGGCACTGGGGGCACTTGTAATAAAAGCAGCTTAAGAGATAGAATGAATATCTAATGAGGCCTTTTGTATGTCTGTGTGGTTTCTCAATCTGCAAATAAATCAATGACCCTTGCAAAATGCATATCTTAGCAGTATGTTCAGAAACAATAATCTTGTTTCGTTATTGTGATTCACATGCCATTCTTTCTATAACACAACTGGACATTCCATAATTTATTACAAAGACACAAAGCCCAGAACTTAGAGAAGGAGAATGTCCTGGCGTGTAGAAGCTGTGATTGTCATAAAGGGCCCATCATCATGTAGCAGAGGTAGGACATAGAAACCACAACTAGTAAAAGAACGCCATAAAAACATCCAGGTACCCCCACAAATGCAATACCAGGAGTCCAGGCTGGGCTGCGTCAGCAGAGGTGACTGTGTGGCGCACAGTCCATGACAATGCTGGCTAAGTCATTTGGGCTGGCCTTGCCACAGCAACCCCAAGCAGGACTCAAAATTCAATAAACCTATAGCTGACTAGTGCTTCAGCAGATCCTCTTGATGTTAAATATCCAAATAGCCCTGTGTAGAAAAAAATGAAAAAGATTCCCTCACCTGGAAAAAGAATGGGCTACGTGGGTCCTACTTCACGGGCACAGGCGGAGCCCACGTGCTGATGAGCAACCTACTTGGTCCTCCAGGCTGGGTCAGCCAGAGGCGATAGTGTGGAACAAGGGACTCTGAGAACAGTGTGATGCACTGACCAGGAAACCTCCTGCCAGAGAGCTTCCAATGTTATCCCACCTACCCCCTCCGCTGGAAAAGCAGCATGTGAGTCCCCTCCTATTGGCCCAGTCCCCATGACCCAAAGCTACCTCTCTATCTCAGCCATTTCCCTTGTAGAAGCCAATTGCAACCATCCCTTTGCCGGCTCACAAAAATTCCAGGCCGACTGCTGTGCACACTGACAGATGGCCAAAGAGCATCTTGCCAGCCCAGCCCGCAGCCAAAAATAACGGCCACTTGGCTGGGGAATTTTTTTTTTTTCCCCTGTTGCTGGAACTTGGTTCAGAGTTATTTTTTGTTTTGGGTTTGGAAGTTTGTTTTGTTTTTGTCATCTGAAAAGCAAATGGAGAAACTGAAGAAGTTGCTGTACCTACTTCCCACATGAAGATCATGGGTTTCATGCACTTGTGGTGGGTCATGACCAGAAAAGCATTTATGTACCTCCTAAATCTTTCCAGTCACCGACACAAAGGCAGAGTGTGGCAAGGACATGAGTGTCCACTCCGCCCTGCCCAGCAGTGCTTCCTGCACAGCCAAGGTCACACAGCGGCCCCACTACCATGCTGCGTTTCCTCCTTGCTTTAGCCAGAGGAATGTGAGGGCAGGCAGCGGTGCAGGCCTCCGGCCCCTGAGCTGTCAGCTCAGTGCCCACCACAAGTTCTAAAAGGATGTGACTGAGGCACTTATTTCTTTAAAAGGATGCAGAGTTCAACAATAACCAAGCGCGTGTTTGATCAGCCTCTGACACACAGGCTCTTGTCAACCACATTTGTCACAGACCCACAGACACATCTCATCATGTCTCACCTAGCAGGGGACAGGAAGTGGAAGCTGGCGCAAGAAAACCAGGCTGGGAAAGATCATGGTCTCCTCTGTGCCCTGTCTCCAAATGTGATGAGGAATCAGTAGTTTTGCAAAATTGTGACCTCTAAGGGGTAGAACCTCTCTGTACTTTTGTTTTTCACAAGCAGAACACAGCCAGACAACACATTTTCACCAGAGGGGGAAAAGTTACTCCCTCCATTTCTATCAATACCAGAAAAATCACACAAATGTATTTCATTTCTTGTCATTGTGTTTGCTGCTCTGAAACCAATAAGTAATGCATAAGTTTAGAGCATACACACACACACACACACATACACACACGATCTCTTATGTGTTAGTGTCAACGCCATCTTTTATATTAGTGGGAAACAAGTAACTTCTTGGGTGTCCCTCTTCCATGGAAATAACTTTGCATCTTATCAATCAAATGAACGAAAATTGGTAACAGGTCCCTACTTTTTACAGAAAACTAAAGAGAAGGAGTTATGCTAAAAAAAAATTCCCATTGCATATATTCTAAAATGACTCACCTCCCTTTTCTGCTTCCTTTTTTTTCCTCCAAGGAACATCTTTATGAATTTGATGACACTTGGATTGTGGATGGAACACGACTCCTAATTTCAGCCAGTTCTGTGCAAGCTGCCCTCCCTTTACTACCTCCCTGGAAGATTAATCATGGTTGTCATTTAGAACTGCTTCTGAGCCCCTGGCAGTGCCAAGCGTGGCACCAGGTGCATGTGTTTGGCAGCCCTCCTCTTCACTTGGCTCCAACTTGGATGAGACCCTGGTCATCACTCAAAGCCTCGTGGCACTGGCATCTCGGGGTGCCACCTATGTGATGACAAGCTGCGAGTGTGAACACAGCAGCTGCTGAGGGGCACAGTCGTGGGACTGCACCTGGCCCGTGCCTGCCTGTTTGCTCTCCTCACATCATCCCCATTTGGAAGGGGTTTGTGTTTTACCCATGCCACTGAAGAGGCATCAGCATGACAGGAGTCTTAGAGGAAGATATCTCAAAGATAACATGGATGGCCTGGGGGTTCTGTTCCTTGGTCAGTGTCAGGGAGGTGGCCTCTGGGAGAGCAGAGACTGGAACTAAGTATTTGAACTCACTTTCTTATATTATTATTAATTTTATTATCTGTGATACAGTTTTGTAGGTATGAGGATTCCCCCCATACTTCCCCTTCTCCTTCCCCATTCTCTGCCCCTTGGCTGTTTTCCCCATTTTACATTATTATAATAGCATAGCCTTTCAGCAACAGTCATAAGTCAACATTCTGCTATTTAAGTGTATCATGGCATTGTAGGTATAGGCAATGGTGGAAAACAGTATACTATTGTCATAGTGTATCTAACTGTTTCACTGTGGCCAGGGAGTCCTCCTTTTATTCAGGAGTAGAGACGCATGTCAAAATGTATCCTTACTTCCTAGTATGCTGGTCTCCATCATATAGTTCATCTAAGAGAATGTATGTTTATCTACTTATCTATTTGTTCTGCATTTTGCATGAATGTTGCCTTATCTCAGCCAGAACATATGATATTTCTCCATTTGTGATTGACTTATAAACAGCATAATGATCTCTAGTTGGGACTACTGTTTTGAAAATATTAGAATTTCATTCTTTATAATGCCTCAGTAGTATTCCACAGAGTAGATGCACCATAGTTCCTTTATCCATTCCCCTTTTGATGGGCATCTGGGTTGCTTCCTTGTTTTCACTATTCCAATGTTCTTTCCACTAGATTGGTGGCTTCTCAGCATGTGTTAGAAATTTAAACACAGAATAAGTTAAATTTACATGACCACAAATACGCATACATGTATGTAACTATCACACACATTTCACCAAGCACCACATACCATTACTATATGAAACATTTTGATTATAATATATTCACTTAAGGTGCACCTGGAGAAATTGCTTAATAACAATACAGAAAGTTTGGCCTGGCCCTTGCAAAAAGCTAACATGTAGATTTTTTCCCCCCATATTTCTGGTACATTTACCAAAAGTTGTTTATCTTTTCAGGGATGATATGTATGGTAAACAATCTCACAGTTTGCATTTTTCCCCACACAGCTACTGAATGTTGGGGTAGATGAAGCACACGGTCCCTCCCAGCTTCCACCTGTCACATACAGGAAGAATCTGACTGTTCAATTGGTTCTCAATTCTGAAAGTTCAAATGATCTTGAAGAGAGAATCCTAGATGCAGGTTTCCAGCCCAGGAACCAGTCCTGGCTCCATCGGTCACTAAATGTGCAGATGTGGGTAAGTTCCCTCCAGGTTCTGTTATCTCATCGACAAGACAGAGATGTAGCTGATTGAGTCCTGAGAAGTAAAGGAAATAATGTAAGTTAAAGCAATAGCAAGCTCCATAACATGTAAGATTTAACCTGGACTAGCAATGGTCTTAAATATACACAGTTCACAGAAATTCCACTTTTCAAGATGTTCTATGTGTCTCAAAAAACAAACGAAAAAAAAAACCTGCATCATGTGTCACAGCTGGGTTTGAGAGAAGGCAGGACAGCATACCCTGCAAGCACTTGTGCAGGTGTTTGGAAAGGCAAGCTGCACTCTAAATCTAGACAATGTTCAGGCTCAATAAGTAGAAATCACTACGACCAAAGACAGTGCCACATCCTTGAAAGAGAAAGCCCCTGAACCTCAAAGGGACACACGTGTCCTCGGAAGCTTACCTCTAGTGAGTATTAGGGGAAGATTGCTAAATGCTCAGCAGAATCTTCAGATGGAACAGCCAGGCTGAAGGCCAGTGGGTCAAGGGAGGGTGAGTAAATGAGAGGAAGACAGACATCTCTCTGGTCTTTCTAGTACCACTCCAGTGTCATTAAGACAATGTATTCCTGCCAGATGGCTGGGTTGGCTCTAAGCGCATTCCAGTTTCAGCATCACTCTTGCCGACCAATGCTATCAGAATAGGAATAAGAAATCCCTTTTTGAAGCAGAAACCTGTAAGGACCTTCCCAAGGATGAACATCGGGAGGCCGTGGGAGAGCTAAGAATGACCCACAAAGCCACTCTGAAGCTAATGAGGAAGCTCCACTCGGAGGCTCTTTGGCTAGGATGGGGAAAGCAGAGAGAGTGGCCACTGCTGCCTTAGCACAGGAGTTGAGTTTCCCAGGAGGAGCCGGACCCTGGCGTGGGCAGAAGAGGTGGAGGAAGTGGCTTGGAAAGCAATATGTTCTAATTCATGACCCGGCAGGTGCCTGCCGTTCACGAGCTGCCTCGGAGCTCTGTGTGCCTCTTACAAGCAGTTTCAGAGAAAGCTCTTGGGAAAAGAGAACAAAGAAGAGGCCATGAGTTCCAATGATAGGTTCCCGTTGATGGTGGTGTTATGGCTGACTGTTTCCTTGCCTATGGATAACTGATTTCAGGCTTTCATGGTTACCCTCACAAAATGTTTCCACAGCCCCACAGACAGCATGCCTGGAACTAGTGCTGAGCCCATACCCTGCACCCCAGCACCTGCGTTCGGTTCCCAGCTCTGGCTCCCAACGCCAGCTTCCTGGTGACACAGACCCTGGGAGGTAGTGATGACAGTTTAGGGGTTGGGGTGTCTTCTGTCCCACAGAGAACAACCGCTCTGCTGTACTGTGGGAAGTCTTCCCATCTCCTCCTGGTCCCACCAGAGTATGGTTCTCCTCAGGGTACCACCCATTACAGAAGGAACCGCGTCCCCTATCGCTCCCAGTCCCTGGAAAGGGCACTCTGAACACTCCACCCACATGCCATGCCCCTCAAGGTCTTACTCATCCATCATCATGCCAACCCAGCTGCTCTCCCACTGCCACCTGCCTGCCCCAGCTCTGCCCCAGATCCCCATCCACACCTTGGTGGTTTACCATCCTTTCTCTTTTTAAAATTATTTATTTTAATAATCAAAATTAGAGAGTGGAAGAGAGATCTTTATCTGCTGGTTAACTCCCCAGATGTCCAGAACCAGGAGGGCTGGACTAGGCTGAAGCCAGGAGCTAGGAGCTCCATCTGGGGTCCCCAAGCATTTGTATCATCTTTTGCTGCTTTCCCATGGACATTGGCAGGGAACTAGATCACAAGTGAAGTGGCCACAACATAAACAGGTGCCCATATGGGATTCTGGCATGTCAAGTAGAAGCTTTATGGACGAGGCCACAATCCAGCCTCACACTCCACCTTTAAAGGAAAGGAAAGATGTATGTATTAAATTGAAAGAGTGACAGAGAGGGAAGAGAGGGACAGCTCCTCCATCTGATGGTTCACTCCCCTTATGTTTGTAGGGTTACGGCTACGGGAGGTTGGAGCCAGGGACTCCATCCAGGTCTCCCATGTGGGTGCAGAAACCCCAGTCTTGGGCCATCTTTAGCTGCCTTCCCAGGCACATTAGCAGGAAGATGGACCAGACGTAGAACAGCCAGGACTCAGATTAGTACTGCAGTATGGGATGCCAGCATTGCAAGTGGTGGCTTAACCTGCAGTGCATAATGCTGGCCCCATCTTTGTCACTCAAGGTCTTGCCATCAACCTCAGCACTCCAACATCCCTCTGCACAGAACATTCAACTCACTCACTGCCAGCCCCAGGCCCAACTCTGCAATCACCTAGAGCTGCTCATTTTTCTCATTCCCAGCCTTCTAGAACCCCGTCCTTTAATCATATCTGGTTTCATGTTTTATTTATTTTGTATCTGAAGGAGAGGCAAAGAAAGAAAAAAAAAGAAAAGGAGATAGAGAAAGACAGAAAGAAATCTTCCATATGATGATGTGTGATGCACTCACCGCATGCCTACAGGAGCCAGAGTTGGTCCACGCTGAAGCCCAGGGCCCAGAACTCTATCCAAGTCCCCCACAGGACTGGCAAGGAGCCACACTGGAGCCATCACTGCTGCCTCCCAGGCTCGTACACCAGCAAGAAGCCGAATGCAGGCAGCGTGGCGACTCAAGCCAAAGCATCACACCAAGGGACGTGGGTGCCCACGTGGCATCTCTGACTGAGTACCGACTGCCCACCCCCAACCCTACCTTTTTACCTTAAAGATTTCCATATGTATTTATTTAAAGGCAGTATGATCAAGAGAGTAAGAGAGAGAGAGTAGAAGAGAGATATGAATCTTCCTTCTTCATCTGTTTCCAGCACCCAGCCCAGAGACTGACAGGAACTGGTCCATGGCCTCCACACCTTGACACTGTGACTCCACATGGTATTCTGTATCAGCTGACTGCATGTTTGTGGTGGATGTGGGTGATGGGCACACAAAATTCAGGTTGTGGTCACCTCTGGCAAGATCACTTTGAGAATGTCCCTCCCCCGACTGGATCATGGGAGTCAGCACTCCAACTAAGGTGAAAATCACAGAATCTGTGGTCTGACCATGGAGTGCATGTATCAGAACTGGGCTTCCTCGGTTAATGAAGCCTGTGTAGTGGATGGCATCGCCAGATGCACATGGCGGACATGACAGATCATTGAGGCCTGCAGAGTAAACCTAGACCCATGGATGGCAGAGCAAACTGGACAATTCTGCCCAAGTTTTGACAGCAAGAATCTGGGTGAGCGCTCCCAGGTCAGGAAGTTCCTGCTGGGCCTATGCTTGGTTCTGAACTTGGCAGAGGCCATCTTATCCTCTGGCTGCCCCTGGTGACCCACATGACAGGTGGGCTGCTAACAGTCAGACGCCCCACAGTGATTTTCTACTCAAATCCAACAGGAGCAGTGTGTTTCTGAGTGTGCCTACAGCCATTTTCGTCTTGGGCTACTTTGGGAGACAGAGGGGCTCCTCCAGGCGAAGCTCTCTTCACCTGAAGTCCCCAGGATCCTGTCCTTCAGACTTCCGCTTTGGGAAGGACACACCTATCAGAAGGAAGTCATTGGTGGCAGAGTGAGGAATCTGAGAGCAGCATCTTCACACCAGTGGTGATTGAAGCTCAGGTCCCAGGAAGAGCCTTAAGCCAGTAGCTGCTGATAGCTAGCATGGGCCCGTCCCCAGAGCACCCTCTCTGGCCACACAGGGCATCACGGACATGCAATGGCCACCTGGGCACCTAGAGCTGCCATCTGTCAGGAAGCAGGGTCAGGAGACTGACACGACATAGCCACCGCAGGGCTGAGGACAGAAGACAATGACTTGCACATAGCCCCTCACTTCCTGTCAAGGTCCTTCCTCTCACCATCCTCCCTTTACTGGCCTGATGGTTTGTAACAACAGGTCCGTGGACAGAGCCCTGTCCCAGAATCACATCTGACCTGGCGTGCATGCAGATCCCTACGCCTCGTCTCGTCTAGGTCAAACCAGCATCTTGGTGACTGTGGTCACGGAATCTGCATTTAAACATCGTTCTGCCCGCTGAAGTTAAGAACCAAAGAAAAATAATCTCCTCTCCATTCTTGCAGTCTACACATGCCCGGAATCCATGGACCCTGTCCATCTGGCCACCATACTTCTCGTCCCTTTGTCTTCAGCGCCATGAAGCACAGGGGAACTCGACTCCAAGGATGTGGGTAAAGATCACCGTGGATATGTGTCTCCGGTGCCAAATATGAGCTGGCTCTTCCTTGCAAGGTTTTTACTGACGCCCAGGTCTGTCACTTGCTTCCCGGAGGCTCTGGAAGAGTCGCTCAAGCCACGAAATTCAACCAAAGTTGCTGAGTCGATAGCTCCAATCTGACTTAAGGTTTATCTGTGTCTAGTCAAGGCCACTGTCTGCTTAACAGGTCTCCAAGAGCAAACCTGTGGCCATGAAGATCCCAATCAATGCTGACCAGGAGCTACAAACAATAAAGATCTTTGCCATCTTCTGGCCTCCCATGGATGGCACGTGAACCAGGCATGACCGTGACCACGCAGTTTGCTAAGCTCTGAGGAGACTCTCAGAAATGTTCTTGTGTCCACAGAGTTGGTGTGGGATTGTTCTCCTGAGGCTGTGAGAGGCGGCTGTTTGCTCTGCTCAGAATCAAGGATGAGAAAAAAAAGGTGAGCAGCAGAAGAAGAAGAAATGGAGCAAGATGCAAAAAGGACCTCAGGTGCATGACGCATCATGCATCAGGCCACCATGTGACCTGCAGCTTCCAGGGACAGATCCTTCTCTGGGCCCACGAGACTCTGGAGGGCCAAAGATGGCATGAAATATAAGGCAGGTACAGAAAAGCCAACCATCCCCCAAAATGGAACTAAAGTGTTAATTTTGTTGCAAGACACATTGTAATCCATGCACATACAGCTCTTGGGTTTGCAAGTGGTTTCCACACATGGCGTCAACTCCTTGTTAGGACACTGAGGAGGTATGGCCTCTTTCCCACCCACCATGTCAGCCGTGGGCCAGCCGATAGTCCTCCCCTCCCCCTACCATGCTCACTGGCCAGACACCTGACCCAGGGTGCTATTTTAGCAAGAAACTGAAAATAAGAAGAGCTCAGGCCTCAGACCACGCTGACGGCCTGGCTGAGGCTCGCCGCCCTGCATGGTATTCTGGGTTCACTCTGTTCACATTTATTTTGAGACCAGCAGGAGCTGGAACCACAGTTTCCTTCCTGCCTTCTGCTTGGTCAGCATGGAGGATCTGCTGCCACAGGCACACCACGTTCCACCCCACCCCACCCCCGCCTGGGGGCTCTCCCTCTCCAGCCCCAAGCCTGATTAAAATGCAAAGTTGACCCGGCATCCCATGAACACTTTCCTCAGCTCCTTGTCCCTTCTCTGCTCCCTGCCTAGTGTGTGCCAGCCAGCAGGTCTCACTGCAAGGTGCACGCCTCACCAGCACCTTACCGCGAGGGGGAGCCAGAGAGCAGCAAGGGCCAAAAGTTCCCAGGAACAGCCAGATGCTCTGGCATCCACTTGTGGCTGGGCCCTGCAGCCCAGAGAAGACCTTCAGGCACAAACACTGTGTCTCAGAGTGCCTTGGTAGTAAGCTCCCGTTCTGTTCCGTATTGAGAATGGATGGAAAACCAAACAATTAATTTAGAAAGCAGCACACAAGAAACTAAACATTATTTATGTCTCTAATTATCTCATTCTGGTGGGTATTTTAGTCCCTGTCTGGTCAGGACATTAATTATCTTCATAACTACAGCAAAAGTTAAATAATAAGCACCCAAGGCTACCACACGATTGTAATGTGCAAGCCTAGATGAACTTATAAATTTTATTAATGGATGCTCTATACAACTCCATATATTATAAATCAAACACGAAACCTATTTCTATCATTTTAAAGGTGTGGTGAAAAAGCTGTAACATTATGGAGGATAATTTTTATGAAGTTTAAAACTGTCCCCCTCCCTTTTTTTTTCCAGTACGGAGACTGTTACGAGGATAATTTAATCTAGTTTGTCATGAGGCACCCCAGCTTGTTAAATAAGTTAATAAATGACTGTGCATTAATCAAAGTGACAAAGCTATGAAGAGCTGGGGATGGGAGACAATTCTAGTGATAGTATTAATTAGTATTTAATTAGAAACTTAGGGCTCATAAATAAAAAAAATCGTGGCAGACACATTTATGCAAATTGCTTGGAGCCTGCCATGGAGCTAGCTTTGCTTTAAAGAAGCAGGAATTTTTTTCTTCCTCCTAGCATACTGTACACAGCAGCACCATGACCGTATCACATGGCTTAAAGGAGCTCTTCTTCGGTTCCCAATTTGTTCCAATTATGGGCCTACATATTCAACTCATTCTCTGAACTGTCTTGAATGAAATGTGGAGTTTTCACAACTTCTTTCTGGAAGAAACGTTTTAAAGACATACAAGAAATATTTGGGGATTTTTCTTTTTGTTTAACTTCTAGTGACTATGGATTCCATTTGTTAGCCAAATGATACCTGCTTGTTGAACCCTAACATGCTCTAACTACGTCTTGTTGGGTGCTGTGTTCCTAAAGACTGTTGCCTCCACAGCCATTATGTCTATGATAATTGCCAGACCCTTCCCTTGTCCCTCAATAACATGGTTTGATAAATAGGCAATTTTTGATGGCCCCGAAAGGGTAAGAACCATTTGGTGAAAAATGCCACCGCCTTCCTGAGGTATACGTCCCCTCTCTTCAGACTTGATTATTTGTTGCATTTATTCCAGAAAGGTTATCCCCAGTAAAACTGCTTTTTCTATTCAACAGTCTATCTTTGTCATGGTCCATTTATGTGTGAGCAGGATGGACTGAAGCCGGCATTATCCACAGCTGACAAGTGTCAGGGCGACAGTTCAATCAGCCGTGCCTGGAGATGATGCCTTAGGCCCCGTGTTTGAAGTAGGACAATCAAGCAGCCAACACAATCAGAGCTAACTGATCCAATCCCTAGATGTTAAGGGGATTTTGCCTAATAACACAGTGCAAGGTGGTGGGTTGCTTTTTTTTTTTTCCTCCCCTCTCCAAACATATTAGCCCTTAACCAGTGACTTGACCCTTAAGAAAATCTTTGACTGACATGAAGACATCTAAGTCGTACGGTGGTTGGTTTATCCCCAGCCTCCTGAGGCTGCTGCTTCGTGCCAACTGGTTTTTGTCAAAGTCAGATGTATAATGTATTCAGTGTCTGATCATTTCTTAGCAAGCCATTTCAATGGGATTTTAAGTCAGGCATCCTGATGTTGACACTGGGATCATCTTCCTGTCCTTTTTGTTTTACATTTGTGGGGACCGATCATTTGCATCAACTAATAGAATTAAATCTCTGAGACGCAGACCGGAGCAGGCTACCACCTTCAGCGGTGCCCAAGCCCCTCTGGCAGAGAGTCAGCAGAGCTGTGGGCTGTGTCCCTCAGAGTTACATCTCTAGAACACAGTCGATCATGCACACACAAGCTTCCAAATTAGAACTCTCTTGGCCTGGGTAACTCCTGAATTTGAATCTTTTTGAAAGCAATTTATGACAAATCTCAATGATCAAGAACAGAGCCCAAGTCGGTGATATGCTAATAACCCACAGCCACCCCTCCCCACCCCCGCCCCGCTCCTCTCCAGCCTTCAAACTACTCACCACAGACAAGCACTGGCATGGGAGGGGGCTCACCCGTTTGGAACAGTCAGAATACTAAGTGCCTTTAGTGGGGAGCTAGCCAGAGACCCCCTGGAAGTGTCATCAGATGACACCGCAGAGAACATCAAATCCAACACCCGTACCTGATGGACGAGGTTCAGAGGTGTTTTGTGACTTCCAAGGTCATGAGCACATAGGCCGCAGTGGCAGCATGAAGTGAACAACAATAACAACAAAATCCTCTGTTTCGTGACCTTTCGTCTGGCTCCACGAGGCAGGACCAAGTTAGTATAGGCGGCCTGATAAAAAGCAGAAGCCAGAAATCAGATTGTGAGCTACAGCGCCCGGAGCTACAAACCTCACTGATGTCAGACAGTTCTGGAAGCTCTAAGAAGTGTGTTCACTGTGTGGTGGTTATTCCCAGTCTACGCTGCTAGACCTCATGTCAAGCCGCTTTACCCACATTCTCTGGCTCTGGCCACTCAGTTCTGGCTTCCAAGTGGGGTCGGCAGCCTCCCCTCCTCCCACACTGCCTGATCTAGCACCTCTCAAGAGCCTGGCTCCCTCGGGCACTTCCCCCTCCACCAAGGGGCCCTAACCATTGTGTCCCCAATTGCTTTTTCCTTCCCCGGGGCTAACAGCTGGGGTCTTGTTGCCAGTTTCTGGGGTCTCTATATCTCTTGTTAAGCCACTTAGTCCTGTGGGACTTCGGAATTTAACCTCTCTCTAAAGATGTGTTTACTTATTTGAAAGGCAGAGTTACAGAAAAAGAGCCACAGACACCAAGCGATTTTCCCCAGATAGCCATAACAGCAGGGACTGGGTCGCATGGAAGGCAGGAGTTTTTTCCAGGTCTCCAGTGTGGGTGCAAGAGCCCAAGCACTTTGATCACCACTTTCCCCAGTACACTGACAGGGAGCAGAAAGTAGAGCAGCCAGGACTTGAACCAGTGTCCATTTAGGATGCCAGCATGGCAGGCAGCAGTTTTGCCATTACAGTACAGCATCACCTCCTGAAGGCATCCTTCCTTTGGTCACCGTCAGGGTCCTCCCAGGTGACTGCCATTGATGGCTGGTTTCCTGACTGGGATATGAAACTATTTGGATTCTTAACTGACCCTATGTCTGGTTCAGTATTTCCTGATATAGTTTAGAATGCCATCAGCAATCCGAAGATTGCTACAGTTTAGCTTTCCGGAAACACACACAGAGTTTCACATTCAGCTGCAATTATTGCCTCCTCCATACCAATGCTCTGGGGCACCCCTGTATTTGTGGTATACAAACATTCCTATGTCACCCGATTGTTCCATTCAATTGTCTCACCTTCCTCTTTGGAAGAGAAGCCCCTTGTGGTGCCACACACCTACCACAGGCACAATCCCACCCTCAGTACGGCAGGGCGGGCTGCCTCTGGCCAAGACCAGCTGACAATGGCGTCAGCATGGAAGCTGAAGCAGGCGTAAGGTAGAGGGCAGCCAAGGGTCCCCAGCAGCAGATAGCCAAGTCAGGGCTGGAAGGTCAGAGGGAAGAGCTGGGACTGCGGCGGTGGCAAAGCAGGGCAGCAACCGCTGGGATGGAAAAAAGCCTGCTCTCTGGTGTGGCCCGGGAGCGGTGCTCAGAGCACAGGATTCAGAGGCTTGGTCAGGTGGGCAGGGTGGGACCTGGTCAGACAGGTGTTGGGATAGGCATAAAGAGCGTTCAGCGGACCAATCAGAGACTTTAGAAAATCTGATAGACATATGGACAAAAGCCATGTCTCCTGCCTCCTACGCCCCTCCCCAATACTGGACTTCTGGGGGAGAGATGTTTGCAGAGCAGTGGTGGACACTGGAATTACTATGTGGTGGGGGAGAGGGGTGTTGTTGAAAAGTACAGATGTCTGGGTCCCATCCAGGGGTGTGCTGGAGCCAACTCTCACCTTGTTAAAGGTGGCTGTTACATTTTTGGGAATTTTCAAAGCCATTGGTTAAACATATTCATTCTCTAAAAAATCAGGTTAAATAAACTTGTGATTAAAAATAAACAAAATAGGGCCTGGCACAGTAGCCTAGTGGCTAAATCCTCACTTTACATATGCCAGGATCCCATATGGATGCCTGTTCATGTCCTGGCTGCCCTGCTTCCCATCCAGCTCTCTCCTGTGGCCTAGGAAAGCAGTAGAGGCTGGCCCAAAGCCATGGACCTTACAGCTGTGTGAGGGAGACCCGGAAGAAGCTTCTGGCTTCTGACTTTGGATCAGCACAGCTCTGGCCAACATGGTCACTTGGGGAGTGAACCAGCTGATGGAAGATCTTTCTCTCTGTATCTCCTTTCTGTAAATCTGCCTTTCCAATTAAAAATAGACTTTTTAAGTAAAGGTAATAGGCACTGAACATAGTTCACCTGGTAATCTTTGTGCATCTCCAGTGCTTTCGAGGCAGCTTGCCGCATCGGAGTGGTGGAAAGCCTGCTGTGCCCGATGCCCTGTAATTGTATCTTTTCCTACCTCTGCAATCCAGCTGTCTCACCCACAGTTAGGAAACATTTACACTGAGGAAATGGGCAAACTCAGCCTGCCGCGATGCTGTCTGGGTCAAGGTTAGCCGACTGCAACTCAGCGGCCACATCTAGCCTGTGTTCTACTTCATGTGACACTCAGGTTTTCCATGGCTTAAAGGCTGTTTCTAGGGGGGAGGTAGATGAGACTATTTGGGATCCTAAAGTCATTCAATATTTATGATCTGGTTCTTTGCTAAAAGACTTTGCCAACCTTTGGCTTAGACTTACAAAAGCGATAGGGAAATTGCTGATAATACAAATTAAACTTAAAGGTGTGTGTGTGTGTGTGTGTGTGTGTGTGTGTGTGTGTGTAACCATGACATTGTGCCTAGCACAGAAAATTGAGGAAACATTGTTTTAGTATGGGCATCTCTGTCCTGATTCCAAAGAAATCATGTTGTTGATGACAAGTGAGGCCTTCACACACACCCTCATTGTCCCACTTCCAGCTTATTTGTGATTATAAATGGAGATGCTCTTGGCTCACAAGTGGGATTTTTTTTTTAAAGATTTATTATTATTGGAAAGCCGGATATACAGAGAGGAGGAGAGACAGAGAGGAAGATCTTCCATCCGATGTTTCACTCCCCAAGTGAGCCGCAACGGGCTGGTGCGCGCCGATCCGAAGCCGGGAACCAGGAACTTCTTCCAGGTCTCCCACGCGGGTGCAGGATCCCAATGCTGTGGGCCGTCCTCGACTGCTTTCCCAGGCCACAAGCAGGGAGCTGGATGGGAAGTGGAGCTGCCGGGATTAGAACCGGTGCCCATATGGGATTCCGGGGCGTTCAAGGCGAGGACTTTAGCTGCTAGGCCACGCCGCCAGGCCCCCACAAGTGGGATTTGTTCAGGAACTTAGCACTCATTCATAGTCTGATTTTGTCCATTTGTGGTTGACTTGCAGCCATAGGTTAACTACAGTCAAAACAATTCCACAACATTCAGCAAAGCGTCACCTGAAAAGTGACAGGCTGCAGAGACATTCTCTAATAGACTATTGCTATTGCACCGTGTATTCTATCATTCATAGATTGTGTATCACACAGACTTGAAGGCAGTAAAACATATAACTTGACTTAACCATATTCATGAATGCAATTTCTTCCAGAAATCTGATCATTAAACTTTGCCAACATTCCACTGATCCCACCCCAGGGGCTGATGTAATGGCTCTGGGATATATCCTTGGCATCCAGGGTTTTGAAACTTCCCTTGGGTTATCCCAGAGTGTAGCCAATAGTGAGAAGCCCTTAGGTTAGGGGGAAGGGCTGTGAGCCTGAGCCAGGGCACTATGAGTGAGTGTCAAGAAACAGGATGTGGTGTCCTTTTAGCCAATAAGACCTCAGCTAGCATTTGCCTGGGACTTGGGCTGGGCTTGCACTCTGCCTATAAAGGGCTGCAACACAGCAGGTACAGGTCCCATTTTACCTACCTCTCTGCAGCCGTCCTTGCACAGCAGCAGCCAGCCAACAGGCCAAGATGGTCAAGCAGAGGATGAAACAGAGCTGCCAACCCCGGACACAGCACTCACCCATGATGTCTCACCTCGGGAAATCTTACTTTGTAAGAAAAACAGTCCCCTGATTGCTTAAGCAGCCCCCCACCTGGCAGCACACCATCCTCAGCCACTATGCTGTGCTTGCAACAAAATGCAGTCCTACTGGACACCCCAGTCCCACCCACAATCCCACAACAACTGTCCCTTCTGCAGCCCTGCAGCCCTGCAGCCCTGCACCTTTGTTGGGGAAAGCTCGTAACAGCCAGCTCTAACAAATGAGTAGATCCTGCCCCAGACATTTCATTAAAGATCAGTCAGTTGCAATTGGAATGCCCTTTCCGTCTGCAGCAAATCCAGAAAAGGTAAGATTGGGAAAGTGCCAACCCCTGGAATAATTGAAATATTGAGAGACAAGATTTAGGCAGATGTAGGCTCACAAAGAACGGATATTTGTAACAGAAGTTGGAGGATAGAAAAGCTGTAGGGAGAGATGCTTGCCAAGGGTTTAGCTTCAGCCACAACTTATTTTTTTGAGACAGGAGGAATGTGTGCAAGTGGAACAAAATCTGCCTGGTTACATGGCCCTGGATCAGAATGTAACGTGCACAGAGCTTGGAAGGGTCAAATTTAGGAGTGCATGAGAAAGGAGTCAGCGACAGTACACTGAACATGGCAGGCCATGCTGGTAAGAACTATTACATATACGATTGCATTCTATTTTTGTATCAGATTAACAGATATATTCTTGGTAATTGTTCTTAATAGAATCACAGAAATGAGAGATGGCAATGCTGTACAGTATGATGGAATGCAGCTCTTTTACCATTGATCATTATAATAAGCCTGCTCAGTCATTACTTACAAACCCTACTGCCACTATGCCAATGAGGCAGACCAAAATGAGGAGATAAACAAAATTGGTTTTCTTGCTGAATGCGAAGCCTAAGTTTTAGGATATTTCACTGAAGTTTTAAACTGATTGTCAATTAGTCAATGAGCTATGGCAGCCTGTGTATTTCTGGGTAATTAGTGTGTGTCTTAGGGGGGTTATTTGGCATGAGGCTGAGGGCAAAGTAATTTGTATCTCCCAGGAAGTGCAATAATTGCCTCAAGCTGAACTGCTTGGAAAGTGTATTAATTCTATTAGCAAACATTTATGTTATTTTCTATGGCATCCTGTATATTCATGAAGTAAACTCATAAACTATGAATTATTCATTTCTGACACTTCTCCACATGACCATGGCACCACTGGTAACCAAGATAAAGGGCGGGGCTGTTTGTACAATGGAGAACTCATGCATTGTCAGAAAGGATGTGTGGTGGGTTTGGAAATGCATTACCAGGGCATCATAGGGCTCTTTGAAGAAGTCTTCTTGAGAAAGATGAGGCTGAAGGAAGGACCATTTGCTTCACCCTACCTTTTCAGGAAGTTCTGCCTGGTGTTTGCTGTGCAAGAAGAGACCTGGGAAAGCTGAAAGCTGCTGCGATTTGCCTCCACCTTGGCTTTGGCGTTTGGAGGCTGCTTGCTTCCTCAACTCAGGGCACAACAAAAGCCGTCATTCACTCATTTCTTCAGCAAATATTTACAAAGGAATGTTCACACAGCGTGCCAGGTTTCTGATGCTGTTGTCTAACAAATTACCCCAACTCCACGCTTTAAAACAATGTGTGTTCCTGAGCCCACTGCTTGTGTGGGTCAGAAACCCCACAGGTCTTACCCAGGTCCTCTGCTCCACAGACTCTCACAAGGCTGTAGACACTGGTCCAGCTCAGAGTCTGCTGTCTTACCAAAGGCTTGTCAGGGAAAAAGATCTGTTTTCAAACTTAGCTTGTGAGGGCCTCTGGACTGAAAACCTCAGTGGATGTGACCAGAGATCACCGCCCCCCAGTCTCTTGCTGCATGAGACTCCCCCCTATGGAAACTCGCCACACCAAAGTGTGCAAATCAGAAATACAATAGAAAAAAAATGTGCCAGTAAGACCAAGCTCATGATCTGTTGGAAGTTCATTGCACAGGGGCCAGCACAGTGATGTAGCAGACATCAGCATCCCACATGGCCATTGGCTCTAGTCCTGGATGCTCCACTTCTGATCCAGCTCCCTGCTAATGGACTGGGAAAATGGCAGAGGATGGCCCAAAGAGCTTGGGTCCTTGTACTCATGTGGGAGCCCTGCAAGATGCTTATAGCTCCTGGCTCCAGACTAGCCCCACTCTGGCTGTTGTGGTCACTTGGGAAGTGAACCAGCAGAAGGAAGACCTCTCTCTTTCCCTTTCTCTATAACTCTGTCTTTTAAGTAACAAAACGTATCAATCTTGTAGAATTTATCTCCCATAACTGTCCCATGGTCTGTTGACTCCAAGCAGATTACTGGATTCAGATGACACTCAGGGCATGGGGATTACACAGTTGGGAAGTTCAGGGCAGAGGTCCTGGGGGTTGGTTGTGGAGTCCTCCTATCGCAGCCAGTCTCTGCCTCCTGGTTTCCTAGTCCATTTGATGTGCTGGATGTGGAGAGGGAACAAATAGCAGGAGAGACCTAATTTAAGATGATTAGGGGAGGCCTCTGAGCAAGTGACATTTAACTTGATGATTCAATAACAAAGAAAAGTTAGAGAGGTACAGAGTTGAGGAGTGTGACATGTTTGTGGAACTGGAGCAAGACCTGAGTGACAGGCACAAGAGGGAAGGTAGGATTGGACGGGCGGGCAGGGCTGGATCACACGGGGCTAAAGGTCAGCAGAGGAAGTATAAATTATATTTTGTGTGCCCGTAGGAAGTCTCTGGAGATTTTTAAAGCACAGAGTGACAGGATCCTATTTGCATTTGTAAAAGAGGGTGTTCACTGCTGCACAGGAGTGAGTTGGTGGCAGAGGTCGTGGTGAGGGGCAGAGGTGATGACAACCCATACAAGGGAGGGGGAGGCAGTGGAGCCAGGGGCTGGGGACACGGAAGGCAAGCTTCCAAGTGAGCTGTCAGCCTCTTCGGTGGTGGGAACACAGGTGCTTCATGCTATCACTTGCCTTCCCTTGCTCTCCTCTTCATCAGATTCAGAAAACCAGCAGAGACCTGCCAGGGGACAAGGCAGATGGAGCAGGTGCTGAGGATGAGGAAACAGGAGATGGGACAGAGAGTAGCTCTGGGGTACAGGGAAGGCAACTCTGTTTTCCATGCCTGAGGCCCCCTTGGCCATGTAGCCAAGCTCCTTCCTGCTTCTCATTCCTCTGCTATGAAGAGTTCTGCCTTCCAGGATGATGGAAAGGATGAGACAGCAGGTGCATACGAATCCTGGAGGGGTCCTGCACAGCTCCATCAATCCCTTCCATCAGCATTCCAGGCTGCTACAGCAACTTCCCTGCCAGTTGGAGCTCCAGCACACAGCCCCACCTCCAGCCTTTCCAAACCCCTCCCTATACCACATTTGTCAGCCTCCTTGCTTGCCTTGGTTCTCCCTGCATACTCAAGACCTAGAAGTGTTTCTGGCATGCAGTAGGCGCTCCATATTTGCCGAGTGCTGTTGAACAAGAGCTTCCTATGCAGGCTGTCTCAGTGTTGCCAAATATCTCAGTGTGGGAAAGTCTGCCTAGCTCAAAGATAAGTACATAGATAAGGCTTTACAATGTCCAAAGGACTTTGACCCCTCAAAGTTGTTTTTCTTTTCTTTAACTTTAGTTTTATTTATTTGAACGCAAAGGGACACAGAGAGCTCTCCCATCCTTTGGCTCACTCCCCTAAATGCTTACAACAGCCAGGACAGGGCCAGGCCAAAGCCAGGAGCCAGGAACTCCATCCAGACCTCCTATGTGGGTGGCAGGAACCCAAGGACTTGAAACACCATTTACTACCGCTCAAGGTACACGTGGACAGGAAGCTGGGATTGGGAACCAACCCAGGACTCCAACTCAAACACTTCAATATGAAAAAGGGGCATCCCAAGCAGAGCTGTAACCACTGCATCCAGCGCCGACCCTACAGCTCCAAGACCCGTCATGTTCCCCTTACACATGAAACAAAGGAAGATGAAGGGAAACAATTAATCTCAGAAAAGTCCTTAAGCAACAGACACTAAAAAAAAAAAAAAAAAAAAAAAAAAAAAAAAAAAAAAACAAGCCAATACTCTTGCTTGAATTTTGCGTAATGGGGCAAAAGTATAAGTAATCCTTCCCTGGGGGCACCGGCAGGTATACGAGCTGGGCCTGTTGGAGCCCTGCGCCTCCTTCTCTGGAGCCACCCTGGCTCTGGCTGTGCTCTCAGGGGTGGCTAAAGCAGAGACCCTGCGCACATGATCTGTCCAAGGCGCATACAGCGGAACTGCGGAAACTCATGCAACTGCTCCTGCTCACCTGTTCCACAGCTGGGCGCTCATTCTGACCAGCAGAACTTACGTGTACCTCACTGCGCTCCTTGGTTCACTCGCAGTCCACCTCACACTAATGGCCTATGTATTTTTCATCATTTCCAGCACTAAATCTAGCACTGTACCATTTTGAAATTGCCACAAATCACACCTTGATGTTTGAGCCACTGATAGGACACTCCTGTATGAATCTACCTTTGAAATGGTCACATGCAAGGGTATGTGTGTGCATTGGATTTCACAATGTCAACGCTAAACAAAAGTGTCAACATTCATTAAATGCTGCTTAACTTCCTTTAACTCTAAACGTATCCATTGCAAGAAGAAGGAATTGCCCTCGTGTGTCCTTTTCAGCCCTCACTCCTGGCTGTGGTCACAGTCCAGAAGCATCTATAGTGTCATCATGGCACTCATTCAGACCCCAGACCATGAACTTGACCCTGACTGTGCACAGCACCAACATCTCCAGGTGGTTCCTACACCATGTGGATGTCTGAGATGCTCCTTTCCGGGTCCTGCAGGCCGAGCTAGGAAAGAAGTGTCCCTTTAGTATAAATCACCTTCCTTTGATTTCCCCTCTGCACTGCAGTTAAACATTAACGTTTTCAATCATACATGAAGGTGGGTTATACCATCAAAGCATTTCACCTTAAGAAAGTAACAGGAGTTGCAGAATAGGTTTCAATGAGAGAGAGTAGCCGAGCTAAAGGAGTTGAAAATGCAGCTCCGGGATCCCTGGAATTCCAGACTTGAGGGTAAGGAAGCTTGGTGCATCCAAATGGGAACAGAATATGAGTGAGGGGAGGCATCATGGCACAAAAAATAAAGTCCTTGCTTAAAATGTCTGCATCCCATATTGCAGTGCTGATTTAGGCCCTGGCTACCCAGGTTACAATCCAGCCTCCTGGAGGGCCGTGGACAACGGCCCCAGTGCCTGCATTCCTACACGGGACCTTGTTGGTGTTTCTGGCTTTGATTCGGCCCAACCTCGGCTGATGCAGATGTTTGAGGGCTGTCACTTTGCCTTTCAAATAGAAAAACAAACAGATCTTATTTTTATTTTTTATTTTTGAAGAGAGTGAACATCAGAGTCAAATCTGTCTGGACTCGGTGTCTGTGCACACTTCTCACCCTGGGAGCACACGGTACAGATCTCTACAGTTTATAAGAGAAAGCCTCTGCTGTCCCCTGTGGGCAGAGCTGCACTCACTCACTTGTTCTGGAAATGCCTGCTGACCCCCTTCCACGTGGCTGACAGAAAGACAAAGCCCTTCTTTGTGGGACTCACAGGGTTCCAGGGACAGCTAAGAGGCTTCCACACAAGTTAGTCACGTGGCAGGAAGTGGCAAGGTTCTGCCAGAGACACAGTAAGGTGGCACACACAAGAGTATGAGAGAGGCAGAAACTCCTTGAAGACCAGCGAAAGGTTGCCCAAAGCCCATGAGCCTCCACAAATGCAGGGAGTCCCAGAATTAATCTCTACGCCTCTCTACAGTCCCTATGCACCTGTTCAGACCTCTCTCTTTGAGGCAGGTGTTGGGTGCAGCAGCCCAAGATACCCATATCTCATATTGGAGTGCCTGGGTTCAAGTCTCAGCCTTGTTCTCAATTCCAATGTGCACCCTGGAGAGCAGCAGGGACATCTTGAGTGTTTAAATCCCTGCCGCCTATGAAGGAGAGCTGGACTGAGTTTCTGGTTCCCAGCTTCAGTCTGGCCCAGGCTAGGGCATTTAAGAGTAGAACAGCAACAGATGGGAATCTCTTTCTCAATCTCTCTCTCTCTCTCTCTCTCTCTCTCTCTCTCTCTCTCTCTCTCACTAAATGCTTCATATGGCCTTGGCCACTTATACCACTTAATGCTCCTAAATCTTACTGATCCAGCCCACTTCTCAGACTTTTGCATAAGTTCATATGAATGCCCCAAAGGTGCCTCAAAGTCTGAGTATCAGAAACTAAATGAATTCCTCCCCCTCTTGCTCCACCTGTATTCTCTGATCTCTATGTCAGAGCCCAACACCACCATCATCCTCCCATTTGCTGGGCTGGACACCGGGGCATCCATCACCCTTGACTCTTGCCATGTTTCAACACCAAGTGAATCAGCCACACCCAGGGCCAGAGTCGTTTCACACGCCAAAGTTGACTCACTCCACTGGCCTGCTTAGCACTCACACATGACTCCCTTGTGGTCCCCAGGATACAGTCCAATCGCAAGGACTCCCTGGTGCTTCACTTCCCCTCGTGTTTACTTCAAGTTCAGCTGGGTTCCGTCAGTCTCAGGAATAAATCTGCTCAACTTACCTTTGCTCCTGCCCTACCAGAAGCTCCAACGGATTCCCCAGTAACAAACAGAACCAAAACAACCTTTTCAAATGTCAAGTTCTATTTAGGACAAATATGTTACATTCAAAATGGCTGAAAAGCTGCTCAAGTACTCTGTGGGACAGTGTTCTTCAGGGAGGGAACAAGATAAGCTGGAAGACAGAGCCAGGTCAAGAAGGATCTCATGGGACAAACGCATGCACCTGCTCACACATGCGTAGTCCCCAGCAGCTTCAGGGTGAGGGACTGACTTCACTCATTCAAGCCTGGGTACCTGAGAAGACGGAACTGTTCTGACAGAAGCAGACGGGGCTTCCCTGGAGAGGGAGCAGCTTGGGGCGAGAAAGCCACTGAGCAGAAGAAAGAGAAGGCAGAGATCCAAGTCACAGGAGAGGTCAGGCTAACTGAGCGTGCTCCAGCTGCAGGAGCAAACCCTGGAAGAAGAAATAGGATCCCTCTGCAACACAGATGGGGCTGAGTCCAGGACAGGAAGAGCATCACACACAGAAGGAAGAGAAACCACAAGGTGTGAATGATGGTTCAGGCAGACCACCACCTTTCTGGCCCTGCCTAGGCTGTGTCCTGTCCCTGGGACTCCTCCTGCAGTACAGGGAGTACATGGAGCCTATAGTTCTGATTCCCTGTTCTGGAGGGGAGATGAACCAAGTGGCAGCTCTGTGCTCCAAGCTTCCCTTTCCCCTGTGTTCACACTCCCACCTGAACATTCCTGGGGCAGCCTCATCACCACATTAAACGTATCACTTCTGTCTCAGGAGCAACTTAAGTAAGACAAGGAGAGTGAGGAGAGTGCCATAAGGACCCCACCAACTGACTGCTCCCCACTCCTGCCCTCTGGGAGTCAGTCATAGGCCTCCTCCAAGCCTGCCTGCCTCCCCCATTCCTGCCCCAGAATTCTACTTTCCCAGGCAACATCTCAACTCCCCCACACCTGCTTTCAGGGCACTGGGATCACAGGAACTATGCTCTTGACCCAAAATGACTCTGTCTGCATGCATTGAGTCAAACCAAAGAGCCAGGGACGAGTGTCAGGCCAGGCCTGCCCTGCCCTTGCCAGCTACAGGGTACACATCCCTCCCCTAGTTCCCAGCAGCCCCTCGCTCCCTAAGGCATCACCACTCTCTTCTGACAGTGGGTCTGGGACCTTGGGTGAGATTGCTCTGCCTTTCAGGCTAGACAGTTTTGCCCAACAGTAGGTCCCTTGCCATTTTTTTTTCTGAACAAAACTGGACTTTGAAGCAAAGCACTTAGTCATGAGATGATATTCAGAGAGAGAGAGATCAAATTGTCTTCAAACAAAATTGACAAATTCCCAACACTGTCTTCCAGAAGGAGGGGAGAGTCTCTGAACAAGCTCTAAGCAAAGGGAAATTATTTCAATCTCTCGATCAATAAACACCTTTTTTGAACATCTGCAGTAGTTGACTGCAATCTCTCACACTGAAGGAGACGGAAAAAAATCGCAAATACATTCCTTGCCCTTAGAATTACACTGGAAAGAAGACACTCACACATAGAAGTCACGTGTCAGCAAGGAGGGCAGGAAGGTCATGTGCCTGAGAAATGTCCATGGCCTTAAACCCTAACATCCAAGAACCTTTGAGGTATGAAGTAATGAAAAATGCACATGCCTGGGCTTCATGCAGGAGATCAGGTTGACTAGGTTACTAGTGAGGCCCAGAAGTCTGCATTGAAAATAAGCCTTTCGGTGGCCTGGGAAAGCAGTGCAGGGTGGTCCAGGTGAGTTGGGCACCAGCCACCCACATGGGAGACTCAGAAGAAGCTCTGGCTCCCAGCTTTAGCCTGGCATAGCTCTGCAGTTGCAGCCATCTGGAGAGTGAATCAGCAGATAGAAGATTCTGATTCATATTCTCGCTCTCTCTCTCCCCCCATGTGTGTGCAACTGACTTTCAAATACATTAAAAAAAAAAAAAAAATATATATATATATATATATATATATATATATATATATATATATATTTTCCTTGAATGTGATAATCTAGCTCTAGATTTAAAGAAAAATTGAAGCAGGTGGCCCACACCTCACCTTTGATGGGAAGTGGTGCAGGTAGCAGTTCTCTGAGAGTGTTGGAGCGCTGGGGGTGGGGACAAACGCCTGATGGGTGCACCCAGGGAGAGAGCTGCTGTCGTGTTTAGGCATTCATGGACTGACTGGGAATCGTTTCCATTTCTTCCGTGCATGGCTGAGTGTGTGGAACCAGGAACACCAGGAGACACAACAACCAAGTCTAGAGCTAATGGAGCCAGTTCATCTGACTCCGGGCCTCTCAGTGCCAAGGGTGGGGTTAGAGTTCCCTGATGCTCATGTGTGGACTAGCTACCTTTGTCTGGGTAGCTCTGTCATTACTGTCAGATGACTGTTATTACCTATGCTCCTCATGACTAAAATCTGACTTTATTTTTATCTCCATAGAGCAAGAGCAAATTTCTGTCACTTTCTTCTCTTTTTATGTGAAACGATCCAAGGAGTTGTGTCTCAGATGCGAACGAAAATTCACTGAAGTCTTGGGTGCCCAGTCTGAAAGCCTCCCTAGTAACCTGCCCACAACTAAGCAGGGTGGCACTTCATTCTGGGTTCGCCTGACATTTGCTAGAAAGGAAAGAAGTGTCCACATTTTAACAGGGTTGAGTGATGGTCAGGATGGTGACACTATCTGGAAACAGATTTTCACCCTGTCTGCTACTCTTAGGAATTTCTGGCCCAGAGCTTGAAGTGGCCAAAAGATTTCAGCCACAGCTTCCAACACCAGCATCCCATCGGAGAGGACCGACTGGCTCCACTTCCGATCCTGTTCCCTGCTAGTGCCCCTGTCAAACCAAAGGGTGAGGCCTGAGTATTCAGGTCCCTCCTTCCTGCAGGGTAGCTCTGGTTGGAGTTTCTGGCTGTTGGCTCCGTCCCAGCCCCAGCCCAAGGCATGGCATTCATTTGGGGAGTGAATCAGCAAGTGGAAGATTCTCTCTTTCTCCCTTTTAACTACATAGGATAAACCTTTAAAAAAAAAAATTCTCACCAGTTAACAGCAAAGTCAATTGCTTCTCTCCCTCCATGAATTTCTCTGTAGAAAATTACAAAAGAAAGAGAGACATGTCTGAGAGCCAGGGGAGTCTGCATGTTCTGCAGAACTCACACGCTGGGCCTGCACCAGCTCTCTCTCATCACAGCAGCTCTCCTTGCACATATGTATCAGCGTTTGCGTGTCGTTCAAAACTCATTGGCAGGTGGCCCTTTCATGAGCGAATTACAAGCTAACATTCAAAAACTTGTTGAGAGCCAATGTTCCGCTGACTCTGGCTCTCATCTGAAAAACAGAGCTTAGCAACATCAGGGAAAGGGAAGGCATCTGCCTGGTTTGCTTTGGCCTAGAACCTGGACTTGTCTCAGGCCAGCTGGTTCTACACGGGCCTCTATTATAGGATGGCCAAGTGAAACAGAATGATCGCTTACACTTGCATGTCATTAACAAGAACAAATAGTTTTCAACATAAGTATGTCCCCTTGCAATGTTTAGGATACAGATAGCATGTACAAACTACTACAAACTGTATTCACTGTTTTTCTACAATTTAGCGTTAGCTGCACATTTTAGTGTTTTATGAGAAATCTGGCGCAGGATACAAACACGTCGCTCCCCTTGGGTCTCACCCAGCATCCAGCCTTCTCCTGGGGATTTCTATGAAGTCGGGGCATCCTGAGAGATTTGGCATGAGCAGTGGACGTGGGTACCCTGCAAAGTGCAGCCCTAATGGCCAGTTGCTCTACTTCCTCCTCCCCAACAGGGTGTAGACGGGCAGCGCACACAGCATGGATATACTGCACAAAGGAGGACCCACACTAGGGCTGGGGGATGGCACGAGGCAATGTGCCGTTTCAGATGGCGGCAAAGCTTACCTCTTGGATCTTCCCTGTACTGCTTTCAGACCACAGTTAATCATAGGTAACTGAGATCACAGGATGCAAAGCAGAGGGTTAAGGAAGAGACCTATGTGTCTCTGAGAGTCCTAATGGGACAGGGCTGGCTCGACCAGGGAAGTGTGATCTCAGGTCAGATGCAGAGCTCATCCTCTGACCCACAGCACAAGGACCCCAAAGCTAGTCTGCTTAGCCTGACTCTATAGCCCAACATCCACCAAGCAGGCCTGTTTGCCAAGCTTTTCTGCTTGAAACATTTTGGGGCCTTCGCCCGCTGAGTAGGCATGGCTTCAGTACTCAGGGTCTGCGTGGGCCCCAGGAGCCTGCTCAGAGGTGCTCAGAGCCTTCCCACTCTAGCTACCCCTGAATCGAGCTGCTCCTGTAGGTTCACCTGCTCACCTTCTATCGGCCGACATACCTGGGTAACCCAAGTCCAGATCTGGACTGCCTGTCCTGGGTACCAAGTGGCTGTATGACCATCCATCACGCAGCCCTTGTCATCTAACCCCGGCCACCTGTATCTGCCTAGTTCCTCAGCCATATGCTGCCCAGAAGAATGGGACAGGGTCAGTTCTTCTTCTCCTGGGGGTCGGAAATCCTGTACTTGCATCACTCACTCTGTAACTGGTGTCCCCAGTCTTCCCAAGAAAGCCCTTGGAGATAATTTCAACCTCTATGTGCTAGCCGGTGAGAATGTGTGGCCATTGGATGCTTACCTGGCTGCCCCTTGGCATTAGCCAGCCAAGGTAGGAGGAGTGGAAGCCCAGGGAGGGCACCTAAGAGGTGGCAGCTCTCAGGCCCCTCTTTGGACACTCCTTCTCCAGCCCCAAGAGCAGAGGCATGCCTCTCAACAGCCTGGCTGCCTCGCGTTGCTCTCCACGCCTTGCAATAGTGGAATATGTGTGTCTGGACCCTTGCACTGAGTGCTAAAGACGCATCCCCCACGCCGCGTGCTTGAGACCTGGGACAGCTGCTGTGGCAAAGTGGTGTGGCGAGATCCTTTCCTAACCCCGCTCTCCTGAGAAACATGTAAGCCGAATAATGAATTGTAGAGAGGGGAGGATGGCCTGGAAGCGCGTTCTGAGCAGACGGCGTCTCTCACTGAGTCAGTTCTGCTAGAACCCCAGAACTCAGCCATCGCTTCCTCTTAGTGAGGCAGAAGTGTTCCTGGCATGCTTTGCCACAGCAGAAGCTGCAGCTTCCGTGGTTGGACTCTTGAATGTGATGGGGCTGTTTATTTGACACGCAAATTGTCCCATGAAGAATGGCGTAGCACCCCTGGGCACAGAGAAAGGCTGCTGGGATTCACCTGCTGCGAACCCCATCCTGGCAGCCTCCTCCCAATTATTCTGCAAACTTCTTTGCCCCCAGGGCAGTTCACAGCTCCAGGGCACTGGAATTGGTTTAAAAACCATTCTCCCTGTCTCAGTGCCCCATGTGAGAGGGCTTTGTGTGCCCTCTAAATAATAAGCCTGGCCTTGTGTGATCCAACTGGCCAGGACTCTGAGAGAAAGCAGTCAGCCGCACTCTAGGATGCCAAGACGTTTCCAGATCACAAGTCAGCAGAAGAAAGATTTTTTTCCTTTTGTTATATTGTGAACTAATTCCTATCCCCCTCTCTCCCACTAGCATTTCACTAATTTATTAATTAGATTAAAATATTCGACAGAAGAATTCAAATTTATATTTCGGATCTGTAATAGCATTTAATCAAATGCTCCCCATTTTTTCCATTATTACCGAAATAACAATCAACAAATCATTTTATAGGATGGAGTGTGTGTGAGGCATTCTCATTGATCAAGGTGTTATCTGTTACATGTATAGATTTTCTACTTAGGACCCAACACTAGCTAGAAGCAAAAGGGCTAGAAAGATGTAGACTGCCAAGTCCTTGGCCTCCAGCTTACAAGCCATGCAAAAGGAGGCTGTGATCAGCACTGACTGGCTCCAGGGTGCCAAGTTGGGAATGTACATGTGTGATATGCCACCATCAGATGCCCTAATAATGCTGCAGAATAGCCACTCCTCATCTTGCAGATACGGAAACAGAGTCACAGCTTATGGAGGTGGTGGGCAACACAATACCTTCCCCTGAAGACCTCAAGCCTGTGAATGTGTGAACTCAAATGACACAAAAGGCCTTTGCAGGAGCAGTGCAGCCTTGGCATGATGGGGGCAACCTGGATTTCCTGGCAGGACCCAGTGGTATCTAGGGGGTCCTCCAGAAGAGACAGATAGAAAGGTCAGGGCCAAGGGAACAGAGCTGTGTTACCAGAGATGGGTGTGATGTGAGCCTGTGAGTCAAAGAATACAGACGGCTTCTAGAAGCTGAAACAGCTGTGAAATAGAGTTGCCCCTGGAGCCTCCTGCAGACACCCAATGTGTGGAGCCATTTTGGGTATCTGCTCTCCAGAGCTACACGGCAACCAATTTGTGTTGCTTGGAGCCACTAAGTTTACTGAGCTTTGTTGTGGCAAACCCAGAAAATGCATGCCTTGTGCTGGTCACAGTTCCCAGTCGCATTCCACAGTAGACTTTGGCTGCCTGGGGAAGGTTACCACAGAGGAGTAGAGCAGCCAAGGCTGCCAGATTGACTAACAGGGGCCTGGATCCTTCATGGCAGGAAGGAAGGGGTTGAAATCAAGTCACTGCGTTCCTTAGGGTTTGTGTCCTGTCTTCAAATACCAGGAAATATATGTATATATTTGGAGATAAATATATATCTCAAAGAAAAAAAGTGTTATTGGCTCCTGCTAGAGTGATCTGGGAAGACTTGGAAGACAAACATCTTCACCAGGGTGGTAGGTGGGACTTGAGGCACACAGAGGCCTTTATAGATTGGGTGACGAGACCACCCTCCCACTTTGCATCACCGCTTACCCTCACCCAATCCTCTGCTTGTGAGTTCCATTCATTCTTTCAACCCAAGTGTTCACAATGACTTTGCACCGTTCTCTGTGGTTTCCTTTATATTACTGATGGCAGCTCTTCATTCAAAGGAGGTACATTTTGTCTTTCTGGCTCAAGAAAGACAAAATCAAGTCTCTCCATCTGTGAAGAACAAGGTGTCATCTGCTCTTTAAAGTCAACAAGCATACCCTTTGGATGTGTACATGGTCCATTTGGTTTAGCATGTCCAAACAAGGGAAATTTATATTGGAATTCCAGACTTGGACCTCAGCATGGCAATTTTGTGAAAGTTGCAAGGACAGCAAGTCCAGCCATATACATTATACTACATTAGTTCATTATGAAGCAGATCATAAGAAAGGCAACACATGATAAAAAAAAAAAAATGACCTGTTCCTGAGCTCTGCGTGTCAGCTTCAGGCCTACACTGGCAAACCCTGCTATGTTGTCTAGAACGTGGTCCACAAATTCCTTCGGTCACTTGAGATGAGCTAAGGATAACAGGCGATGGGAACCCTGATTCCAACGTGTTATATATAAAGATATTGCATCATTCAAAGTCACAGCAAGTTGAGAGGTAGGGAAGCCTAGGACCTGGTGAGCTAACAATCCAGCAAGGCCACCAAGGATATGGGCTTTTCCTGTCTGTCTCTCCCTTCTACCACGTGAATCGCTGCTTCACCTTATGCTGGTAGGAAGGAGGGAGCCACAACCTTGGCATCACATTCCAATGCAAAGCATTCAGAAGGAAAAGGACAGACAATCCTCCCATGAGACCTCCTTTCACAGGCGATGACCTAGCCTGAGTCTCAACAAACTGCCTGTGAATCAATGATTGGGAAGGATGTCTCCCCAGGGGTGTGTGTCATGTGTTTCAGGCTCTCGTGAGGGCACAAGAGAGAGGAGAACCAGATACAGTTACTTCGAGAAGGATAGAAAATGCGTCGTAATCTCTATTCTTCTAAGGTCTTGTCTGGTTTAAAACATCTCATAAATTAAAATTCAGTTTGTTGCCTTTGTGGTTGAAAGCCAGACTGCCAATCTGCATATCTAGCCAGAAACAAGGACAGCGTTGCACAACAGGGACACAGTCATGGGCAAGAGTCCAAAAATTACATGGAACACCCAATTTAAGGATCCTGGCCATGACAGAGCCACACCAGTTAGCCTGTTGCTTCAGCCCTTGTGGGCCTGGAAGTGACCTGCACTTTCAGTCATGTAGATCAATGAGCCAGAACAGTTGCCAGGAACTTATGCAAGTTCCATGAAAAAAGTTGACCAACCCACCCTCAGACCAGCTATGAAAGTCTTGTGAGAAGTGGGCGACAGATGGGAACAGTCCATTTTCTTAAAAGAAAATTCACAGTGACTACTCAAGTTATTGACCTCACCTTGATCATTGGTGGGCTGTGTCTGTTTCAGCTCACTGATGGCACACTTGAATAAAGAATGACATTTTGGTGCTAGTGGAGATCCAGTCCCCGGGGTTATCTTCTATAGCTACAACAATCGTGATTAAGAAAAGAGAAAACAGAGATAGATGGATATTTGGTGGAAAAGTTTATACTACTGCTTAGTCTGCTGTGTGTGGGTAGGGGAGGACTTAGTTTGTTCTCTGAGAGCCAATGCACTGTGCCTTCCTTTCCCTGTAGCTGGTTTGAGGACTGCTCTCTTCAGCCGAGGCATAGAACTGGATCTCTTAGAAGCATTCTTGGGTTTGGACGGCATCATCAAATTCTCCAAGGAATTTTATAAAAATGTGTGCTATATCAAAAAGGGAAACAGAGGTATACTTTGTCATGTCATGTAACTAGCAAGAAAAAATTGCCACCCCTTCCCAACCTTTTCCTAAACATAAATGTCACCCTGCCTCTCTTTCATAACATACATGATGGTAAACTTAAAACCCCATCTCCCTCCAGGTGTTCCAGACAGCTGTGAATGAAAGAATAAAAGTATTTTTAGAAAGATTTAATCTTTCTACCAAATCGCTAGCACTGCTTTTGGACGATGGGAGAGGGGAGAGAGTACATTCTGTTCGTGTTCAAATGCAAGGTTTGGATTTGCCATTCGAACAAGGGCCTGGACTGTACCCTGCATCAAACTCCACACATCAGGCCAGTGATAATACAGGGAAATCTCCCCCTCACATGCTGAGCTTCCAAAGATTCCTACCCGCAGGTGTTATGACGCCTCCTCTGGGGTGCACGCCTCTTTGCTGGTCCTGCTAATAGCTATTAGCTGCTAATAGGTGGTGAGGCAGCCAAAACTAAGAGAAACAAGACAGAAGAACAAGGAAGCGGGAAAAGCCCTGAGTCATCTATAAATTGAATTCTTTGTACCTGAAAAAAATGGTCACACTAACTGAAACCCAATGAGAGAATAGACTGCATCTGTCCATTTTCATTCAGAAACCCTTGTCCAGTCCCAGCTAACTCCTGCCTCCTGGCCACGGCCCGAACAATACATGCATGGTCACATGGAGTTGGCCTTTTTTTGTTGTTTTTTTCTTGCTTTTTTACTGCTTCTTTCCCTTCCTGGCTGGAGGTTTTCCTTGGGTGGAGGCCTTTTCAAATCCTTGGCTTTTCCTCCTCCTGGGATATGACTCTTGATGCATTCGTCACACTGGGGTGGGGGTAGGGGTGGAGGTCAGATAACTCTATGGGCAAAACTCCAATCCAACAGACGGCTCCTTTATTCCAAGGAAGTGCAGGGACTTGTTGGCCTCCTGTGGTCACGGGATGTCAGAGTCTAGAAAGAACTAGGATTCAGCTCGTGGTGTGCTCTCAGCTTCAGGCCAATCGACTACATGGTTTTCCAGCCAGGCACTTGCTCAACAATGTGCTAAGAAGACAGATGCTCCAGGAAGCCACAAGCAGGTTCAGCATATGCTCCGGGGCAGCCCTGGAACTGCCAGGTTCATCGGAGGAGTGGTCCCTGAACGAACCCTGGAATCTCCATTGGTCAGTAGGCTCATCAAGGAGAGTAGATGTTTGCTGATGCGTGGGAGCCACTTCTAGACTCTTCGTAGTCCAGGTGGGATGAGCATGTACATCCCCTAATAGCATTAATAGACCCAAACTGGTACTTGCACTTGAACAAAATCTGGAGACAAACCTTGAAAGTTCTAACACTCTGTTTTTTTTACAGTGGAAAGGCAAATTTACAGACAAAGAGAAACAGAAGGAGAAAGATCTTCTTTCTGCTTGTTCACTCCCCAAATGGCTGCAACAGCTAGAGCTGAACTGATACAAAACCAAGAGCCAGGAACCTCCTCTGGGTCTCCCACGGGGGTGTGCAGGGTCCCAAGGCTTTGGGCCATCCCCGACTGTTTTCCCAGGCCACAAGCAGGGAGCTGGATGGGAAGTGGAGCAACTAGAACATAAACTGCACCCGAATGGGTTGCTGGCACTTGCAGGTGGAGGATTAGCCAGTGGAGCCATTCTGCTGACCCCTGCTAGGACAATTTTTGCCTTGGAACCTGCATGAGAAGAGAGACACAGAAGACATGAGCAAGGCAAAAGGGGAGAGCTCTAATCTTCTTCCACGTGTCAGGATCACCAAGACCCTTTGTGACAGTCCTGACTCTCTGAGATCTAATCCTGGCCAATTGATTCCAGCTTTCTAGCAGGAGGGCCTGGGCATCTGCATTTTCTAGAGTCCTACGGCTAACTCCAATGCACAGCCAGTGTCTAGCTGCAGTGTTCCATGCCAGCAAAACCCAGAAACAAAGCTGAAAACCCTGCGGATCCTGAGCATCAAGCCAAGTTCCACTCCCTTGAAAAGCAAGCAGGCATTTGCCTAGTAACAAGGGATTCCTAAAATATTTGCCCTTTGCTAAGAGGAGGCTGCAAATGACCTTGTGAATGGCTACTCATTGTCCATGCCTCATAAAAATATGCCATGCCTCAGCTGCCTGCTGCCCTGGCTCCCGAAACATTCCCCATCCCTTTGTTCTGCAGAGCCCTGGCTCTGGGCAGTCTCCGGATGGGAACTAGCCGCCTGCAAGACAGCTTTTTCTTTTGCTTGCTCTGCCCCTGGGGTTTGGGATTCTGGACGAGACCTATGCCTTCTCATCATGTCCCTTTCCTCTTTGGCAGAGGGAAAACACAGTGTCCATTGATTCCTTTGCCGAGGCTGACTGGTGCCCCTGGCTCACAGCCAGTGACTGTTTCTCTTTGCAGTAATCCTTAGCTGGGGGTGAGCCAGCGGGTCTCAGGTCTGAGTCTCTCCGTCCTGGGAGCTCGCCACATGCCAGCTAGCTCAGCTGACTCATGTCATGGGATAGCCTTGGAACAAGTCTGAGAGCAGAAACACCACTCCTGAGGTCCCTTGCAGCATGTGAGCTCAGGCTCTGACCTATTCAGGCATGTGTCTCGGCAGCCACAGGGAAGCCTCCTTGTTGATCCGATAAGCTCTCTGGAACTCAGAACTGCGGCAGACGAACATCTATCACCTCTGTGACTCTAGATAAAGGATTAATGATTGATAAACGTATTTCCTGCTAACACCCTCCTCTCACAGTGTTCCATCAGTGTTTGTTAGGGGACAAAGCATTGCACATGCATCTTAGCACTTTTTCTTCACCACCATTTGGGAGGGTGGGTTCTATTTGATGCCCATTCCACAGATGCAAAGCTGAGGTTTTGAAGAAATTAACTCACTTTGGCCCAGGCTCCACAAAGCAAAAGTGGCACAGACTGGACTTCCTCTAGCTCTATGCAGATCCTGGTTACACCAGAAACCCTTCAGGGGTAGTTTCCCAAGCCCTCAGCTAAAGTAACCAGGCTTCCTCTGGGGTCCCCTGCACCACCTTCTGCCTGCAGCTGGCTCTGTGTCTGGGAAACGACTATCATGCTTGGCAGACCTGAAGAACGCAGCACTGATATGAATAGGGAAACAGGAAGCAACAATTTCAAACCGTATGTCCATTCCACAAGAATTAGACATTTCAATGAGACCAAGGACGTACAAGCAATATATAAAGATAAAAAATTCCTGGGCTAGGGAAGGACCTGACAGCATACCAACGAAGTTCTAGATTATCTTAGTAAGAGTCTGACTACATCACATCTTAAAATGTAAATTTAAGGACCTGGCACAGTAGCCTAGTGGCAAAAGTCCTTGCCTTGCACACACCGGTATTTCATATGGGCGCCAGTTCTAATCCCAGCAGCCCTGCTTCCCATCCAGCTCCCTGCTTGTGACCTGGGAAAGCAGTCAGGGACAGCCCAAAGCCTTGGGACCCTGTAGCCATGTGGGAGACCTGCAAGAGGCTCTGGGCTCCTGGCTTTGCATTGGCTCAGCTCCAGCCATTGCAGCCTCTTGGAGGGTGAACCAATGGATGGAAGATCTTCCTTTCTGTCTCTCCTTCTCTCTGTGTAGCTGACTTTTCAATTAAAAAAAAATCTTTGAAAAAAAGTAAATTTAAACATGAAAAAAATCAGCAAGTTCAGAAGTAGTTACAACACGTATGGCAAAGAATGACCATGCTGAATACATAAAATGTTCGTACTAACCAATAAGAAGAAGTTGAACATGCCCATTTGGAAACAAGCAAAGAGACAAACAGAAGGCTAGGACCCACGATGGATGAGAGAGAGAGTCTGGCACCAGACTTTCACATTCTTCGCAGGTGAGCGTGCAATTGACATAACCTTTGCAAAGGTCGATTTGACAAAAGGTAGTGAGAGTTGTTTTGTTGTTGTTGTTGTTGTTTTTAAATGAAGGCCAGTTGACCCAGCAGTTTGAGAAATGGATCTTAAGGAAATAATTAAGGACATGTATCCTGAACAAACAAACAGTGACCCTGCAGTGGAATGTTTGGAGGTTTAATAATAATAATAATAATAATAATAGGAAGGAACTGGTTGAAAATAGCACGGGGCATCCCGGCCACAAAACTCCTGTCCACTGTTGAAGGAGAGGCTGCTCGTCATTGGAAAGGCGCTCACGTGGAGAGATTCTTACAGCACGTATTGCAAAGAAAATAAAACGATCGCAGAGTATCTTGGTTTGCACCGGGAGATAGCAAAAAGATTTGTTACCAGGTAATCAGAGCACGTTTGCTTGGTTTCTATTTTCTGCCTTTTCTGTGTCTGTATTTTTCATGACTTCTACAACAAGCACCAACTGCTTTTGAGATGGGAAAAGAAAATATAAGAGGAGTTTTCAAAGAGGAACAGCCCGGAGAGGCCAATCCTAGGAGGTGGATAGGCAGGAGCGGGAAGGAGGGAATTTCATTGTGGCCTTGACCCCTGTTGTCCTGAAAGGAAGTTCGCTAGGCTCCTGCACCTAGAATGCCACCTAGCCCTGCTCCTGCGTGCGGGACACAGGTGGAGCTTGGAGGCACCTGCCTGCCTGGGGCGGCGGAGGGGGATCCGGGTCCCGCCCTGCAGCCAACGCAGTCACCAGCCCTAGCTCGTGCCACGACTCCCTCCCGTAGCAGAGTCCAAACCCCAACTGTACACTCAGGGCCCCAGGTCCACGACCCGCAAGTGCCCAGGATGGAGACTCCGCGGGACAGGCCAGGCTCCTGAGTCTGCTCTCCGACGCTCTTCCCGTCGCCGCCTAAAAATTCCCTTTTGTCCCTCCTGCTTGATCACGCTTCTCTGGGGACCTACGGTGGCTGCCTCTCTTGGAGCCTGCAACGGACCCACAGTCCGGGCTGCAACCTCATGGTCTCCCGCCTGCAGGGCGCAAGGCTGCCAGCGCTCCTGGATTCGCCCTCAGGGAGGCACAGGACCGAGGGGGCGGCGACCGCATCCTTCAGCTGCTTGTTCCCCCCCCCCCCCCCCCGAGCAAGTCCGAGCCTCCGGTTCGCAGGATCCACAACAGGACGGTTCCGCGGCCGTCTCGCCAGCGCCCCAGTTCGCATCTCCGTGAGCCAAGGTGTCCGCAACCCCTCGGACGTTGTTCCGGTCCGGGAGCGGTCCCCACGTGCTAGTTCCCTGGAATCCCTTGCAACCCCAGAGCTGCCGGGCTGTGCCTCCTCCGGGCGGGCGTCAGACTAGGGAGGCGAGGAACCGGGTTAACCGCGCCAGCCTGGGCGCCAGCCTCTGCCCAACTTTGCCTGTTTTTCTTGGCCAGTTTAGGGAGTTCCAGACACCGGCCCCTGGGATCCTGCCGCCTGCCTCCCTTTCGGGATGGGGAGACTTGGCCGCGGGCTCCTTCTGGGGGGCACTATGGGACCTGAGCTCGCCTAACCCGGGACCCTGGGTTTCCCCAACGCCCACCGCGGTACAAGGGGAGTCCGGAGCCCCCCCTGCCTCGCGCCAAGGATAGAGAGGCGTGGCGAGCGGCTGGGAAGGGCCGGGACCTGGAGCAGGTACCTGGCTTTGCAAGGCGCGCCTCCGGTAACGGACCCAGCCCTGGACGAAAAGGGGAGAAAGCTGGGTGATGGAACCACCTCGAAGCTCACGAACCCACTGACAGAGCAGATTTTTGGCTGGTTGGTGTTTTTCCAGAGGGAATCTGAAGCAGTAATGTAGCAGGAGAGCCCAGATTACTAGGACAGAGTGGATAAGTTGTGAATCAGGGTTTTGCAAACAGACTCGGAGCTCCCTTCCTTCCTTCCTTCCTTCCTTCCTTCCTTCCTTCCTTCCTTCCTTCCTTCCTTCCTTCCTTCCTTCCTTCCTTCCTTCTTTCCCTCCCTCCCTCTTCTTTCTTTCTTTCTTTCTTTCTTTCTTTCTTTCTTTCTTTCTTTCTTTCTTTCTTTCTTTCTTTCTTTTCTTTCTCTCTCTCTCTTTCTTTCTCTCTATTTTCAATCAGCGCTTGATTAAAAATGAAATCTAGGGACGCAGTAGGCAAGTCGCGTTCGTGGGAAGGTTAAAAACAAAACAAAACCAACAGTGTCGCCGTCCCACCCCCCAAACCCCTCAACCCCAGATGCTCCACCTGCCTGCAGTAATTACAGGGCTTCAGAGAGGAGGGAAAAAACCACGACAGAGAGAAAGCTGCTTGCATATTTTTATTCTATTGTGCTGGCCTCATTTGAATTATAATGTGTTGCAGGAAATTTTGTGCCTGGAATAATGAATCCCTCTGGAGTCCACGGGTACCTGTGCTTCTTTTGATTGTCCACTGAGAATAACGTGTTCGACATTCAAGTGACAACCCTGAGAAGGATTGCGAAGCCTGGGAGCCCCCACAGGCAGCAGACCCCAATGGCTTCCAAGCACAGCCAATCCGAGCCCTTTCTTTACTTGTAGTGAGTCTTGTTTTAAGTCGTCCTGGAGGTGGGAAAGGAACCCCTTAGCGGCTGGCAGGCTCTGGCGTGGGAGTCGCAGCCAGTCCTGCCCACCACCGAACGTTAGAAAATGGGCAGGTGACTTCCAGTCCAAACTGGCGTCTGTGGTGTGGACACTATTCCTCTGGTTCAGGCTGGTTTTCCACAAGTAGACATGATCAATACTTTGGTCACCTAAGGAGACAGACACAGTTTGTCACCAGCAGAAGCCAGACCTCTAGGGCACCCAGTGGTCCTGCAGATCTATTAAGCAGAAGTTTTAAGTCCAAAGACTTGGAGGGAAGGAAGGGGCATCAGAAGATTTCAGATAAAAATCAAAAGTGAAAGAAGCAAATGGCCTTTTGTGCCATAACTTTCCAACAAAGTGTTTCCTGGTAGGGGGGTTCTGTCTGTTTTAAAAGCCAACTAATAGCTGAGTAGTATTCCATGAAGTAGATGACCCATAGCTTTCTTATCCAGTCTTCTGCTGATGGGCATTTTGGTTGCTTCCATGTTTTTGCAATTACTGATTGTGCTGCTATGAGCATAGGGGTGCATGTTGGCTTCTCATAAAACAGGTGCTTTGGGTATATTCCTAGGAGTGCTATTGCTGGATCATATGGTATGTCGATTTTGAGTTGTTTGAATGTTCTCCATACTGATTTCCATAGAGGCTGTACCAGCCTGCAGCCCCACCAGCTATTAAAAAAAACAAAATGCAGTTCTTTGTGGCCAAATGGGTCAAACTGGAAACCATAATGCTAAGGGAAATGAGGCAATCCCAAAAGGTCAGATACCACATGTTTGCGTTAATTTAAGAGGATATGATGTTATGTAAAACATGTTATTTTATGTATATTATGTTATATGTTGTGTATAAACTAAAACTGAATTGACAATGAGGTGATCACAGAAGATGGTTAAGAAATTGCAATTGTTTTTAACATATTGGTTACTCAATACTATAACTATTAGTTACACACACACACACACAAAAAGCCAGCTAAATAAGGCGAAGACTTTAGCCATTAGGCTTAAAGCTCAGGGCCCTGTTGTATTGTTTTTTAAAAATGTAAATGAACTGTTTTAAAAGCCAGCTAAATGGAAGAAACTGACCGCCATTTGAGCTGTACCGAAGCCAGGTGAAGACCACGTGTGTGGTGGCTGCAAAGGGCAGTGCTGAGCGTTGATGGGCCCTGTGGCAGCTCCATAACGTCTGACAACCCCTGCCAGAGGAAGCTGGCAGGGAGTAGCTGCTCCACTATAGGCACACAGCACAGGAACCTCACCTGGAAGTGGCATGCAGGATGTAGCAGGAAAAGAAAGCCAAAGCCAGGGTTAGCCTGTAGGTTAACAATGAACAGCTGACCCCATACCTGTTACTTTCTGTGCCCTGAGAACTGTTTCAGAGTCTTTGGGGAAGACCCCACTTATTCACATGCCAACAGCCTTGAGCTACAAGGCAAAGAGTCCCAAAGCCTGGGAGAGGCCACAACTCAGCCAGGCCTTCTGGGTTCAGCTGAACCCGTCTTGAGCTAGCTCTCCAGATTCCCAGCAGCCTCGGAGAGCAAGGAAACCAGGAGTGATGCCTACCTAGTATGCCATGCTCCCTCATGGAGCTCTCAAACCTGCTTCTTAGGGTTCAGTCCAGCTGTCCAGCTGTCCAACTCGTATGCTCAAAGGTGGGCCTGAAGGGAGGAGCATCCTCCCCAGAGATGCTGTAGAGATCTCCTTCCCCAGGAAATTAAGCCAGGCACAGACACACAACTCCTTTTGCCCTGCCACTTGCTCTCTGCTTCCCTTCAACAGAACCGAAAGCTTTCTCCATTGGGACAGCACTTCATGACTTCAGTGTCTTTGACCTTGGGCACCAGTGCTATGTGAACAGCAGCCCTCAGCTGGCCCCTTCCAGAGATGTGACAACCAATAGTGTCGCTGGACACTGCTCCATGTTCCCTGGGGAGTGAATCCCACCACTCCCAGTGAGGAACCATGTCAGTTGAAATTCACATTTAATATTTGGGAACAATGTAACAACTATTTTCTGACTTGCACATAATGGTGATTTCTCAGCAATATTTAAAGAGAAAAGGTAAAGGGTCAGATATCGGTCTTGATTCCCCATGGAACTCCAAGGGAAGCTGTTCCCATGCCCAGAGTCCCTGAAGTCCCGCAAAGGAAGGAGGAGGATTCCCTCAGGATCCTTGCAGCAAGAATCCACCTGGGTGGCAGCAGCCTTGACTTCCCAGGGGAATGACATGTCTACAAAAGGACTAGAAATGGCGGCTCCTTTGTCCACCTGCAGAAGATCCGGGATTAGTATCCAGCTCCTGTGTCGGTTGCCATTGAAAGCTCAGCCAATCATTACGTCCTTCCAGAACACTGGCCAGATGACTGTGCGAAATTTTGCAGCTGGTTGCTAGAGCCATTCCTCCTGCTGGTCACCCCCAAAATCCAGGCAGCATTCTTGGAGTCACAACTTCCGTGGAAGGCAGGGGTCACTGAATGCAAGACTGACAACCAGCCTTGCACAGAAGTGTCTCCATTGCTCCCTGCAACACAGCTTCCTCTGCACAACACATTCATTTCCTCTCCTTGCAGCAACCAGGGAGCACTTTTAGTGGGTCCAATGGTGGGGGGCTACCAGCCCAGAAAATTCTGCCCATGCTTGGTGTTGGCTCCCTGGATCTCCCACAAGACACTAGGTCTGACTTCTACAGCTTCAGGGATCCAGGGAAGAGTGGGTGCCTGCTGACCAAGCTGGGGCCACTGAGCAATTTCAAGGTGAATGGGCTGGGGCATGCAGGGGGTCCTTTGTGATGGTTCAGTAGTTGTCCACCTCAGTCTAGGCGTCTAGGCTGCAGCTTCCATTGCTTAGGCCACCACAGAGGTGGTCTCAAGACCACCCTAGAAGGCCTGAAGCTGCTCCTCCCACTGTCTGGGTTGCAGAATGAAAACGAGTTTGATGGACGATAACCACCAGTTTCTAAAAGCAGCCAAATAAACAGAGTACCATTAGCACACAAATAGTCAAAACTGTGGGGGTAGGGGACCAAGAAAAAGCACATGCCACATCTCCTGGTTACTGGAGGTGGCCTAAATGTCTGGAAGTCCAAAGGCTGGTAGGATTCAGGTGACATTAGTATGACTTCCTGGATATGTTTTTCTCTACCCATTAACCCTCCAGATCCCCTCTGCCCTGTGACTTAGAGGGCTGGTCCTGTGGACTATGTCAGCATGTGCTCATGTTCTGGTACTCTCTCACTCACTTTCTCCAGCATTGGCAGGGTTTGGCTAGTGGCCAGTGGATGCGTGAGAGAAGAATGAGATACGTTGCTCTGGGTGCTGTTGACCACCATGGCTGGCAGGCTGCTTCTTTCTCCCACAAAGAGTCTTTGGCTCCTGGAGTTACTGCACCCTCTGGCGCATGGGAAATGCTTCCTCCCCTTGGCCCTCATGCCATTTGCTCCCCAGCCATTGCCAAGTGCAGGATACCCTCACTGGATTCCCAGGCGCTGATGCCAGATTGTATTAGGCCTTCTCAACATAGTCCTGACCAGCATCTACCAAATAAAAGAGAGAAAGCAGCAGACTTCTTCCCTAAGATACCAGGCTCTGTCCCCTTTCCCACCTCCACTACAGACTGGCAGGAAAGTATTGTCAGTCTTACCCTTTTAAGAGTGCACTTCATCCTCCGAGACAGCATTCTTCGAGGCAGCACCAGGTTTTCTTCTCTCAGCATAGAGAATCTGTCTGGATCCCAGTGAATTCAGGAGAAGAAGTCGAATATGGCTGGCAAGCCTGGAAACTGGGGCTCTTTCCAGTGGCCACTGGTCTTAGCAGGGTAAGAGCAGTGGCGCCTGAGACCTTAGCTGTTGGGAGGTGGGAGGACATGAGGCCTCCTCCTTGGGGCTGCCAGGGAGAAGGAGCGCAGGTATGCCAAGGATGGGCTCAGGGAGCCAGCTCCGTATCTGGCAGCCATGCCTCTGGGCCAGGCCAGGACAACAACCTCGATTGTCCCTCCCAACAGTAGCCCTGCTGATGCCTGCAGAGAGAAAGAAAGCCACGGGCCCTTTGGACCCGGCCCCTGCTGGAAGAATGCTGTCCTTTTTCTGCAGCTCTGGATCTGAGTGTTGGAATCAACAGCTCACAAGCTGGCAGTGCCTCCCCCTCCCGCCCTCCCCAGCCCCCTCGGAAGCCTGGGCAGTCTTTCCCCACTGTGGTCACATGGGCCCAAGACACTCTGTCCTTTGTGACAAGTGCCGGGCCGAGGTAGGCTGAGAATCTCTTAAGATAAGCAATGCTTCAGGTGCCCCCTGAACCCCTAGAAATGAATGAACATCTTCATCTCTGCTCCCACAGGCAGGTGCTTGGGCCTCCCCTCCATACCCTCAACCCTGGGGTGGAGCGGAGGGCTAGGAGAGGGGCGTTTGCTGCGATTCTCTGCAGAAACCCAGAAAGTATCAGATTCAGGGAGCACACAGGAGGGCAACACAAACACCTCCAGGGGCTTACCTCCTGCTGCCAACATCAGGGATGTTTTATGAAAACAAGATTGGAGGTCACATTGCTTGTTAGATAAAAGGAACTTTGCTTCAAAGAAATTCACTTGGTAAACAAAGCCAGGAAAACAGCCAGGATGCCATCAGGCACAGCCAGCCACCTTCAAGCTGCCCAGTGTTTCCAAGATTGCCAGGGACAACACTCAAAGTACTGGATAGGGGAGAAGGAGGGTCCCGGGCACGGTGGCCTAGCCTCAGGGAACCTTCAGCAGTGCCCCCAGCAGGGACACACAACACCGCTACACAAGCCCCACTGCTCTCTCCACCTCCGCACTCAATTCCTATTCAGGAACGGCCTGTGTCTTGGCACCTGCTAGGGAGGCAGCCTCCAAGAAGGAAAAGGAGATGCAGCGGAGCTCTGGAGCCAGGCTGCCCTGATTTGAATCCCAGCACCACCCCTTGCCATCTGCATGATTTCGGGCAAGCGGTTGCAGCTGTTGGGACCTCAAGTAGCAGAGTCCGAGTCTGTGTCCCCCCAACCCTACTTCCAGGGTTTTCCTGACGACCGAATGAACTCACACTGGCAAAGCCCTGGGGATAGCAATAGCACAGTGTGCAAACTGGTGGCATTGGCTGCATGCTCTGCTCTTTTGCATAGCATGCCACTGAGCCTTCGCTTGGCCTTGCTCCAGGAGGTCTGGCTGACAGGTTCTCACAGGGCAGCAGGGGGCATACTTCTGGGGCAACTGGAGCTGGACACCAGCCTCATTCACTTCTCAGCTCCTGCTCGCCCAAGCTGGAGAAAACACTGTGTTCCTCAGATTGCAGAGAGGGGCAAAACACAGAGAAGGGCCCAACCAGGGCCTTGGAGCAAGCCACGACCAAGGCTTCAGTCCTGACCCTGAGCCGGCATTAGGTTCCTCCACCTGCCCATGTGTCCCCCAGTGACCATTTAACATGACTCCTCTGGCCCAGGTCTGTGCTCAAAGCACTCCCTGGCAGTAAGCCACCCTGTTCCATTTCCTGAGACCCAGCTGCACAGCTGGGCAGCAGCTGGACAGTCACTGCCCCTTGTGGACCAGGACAACAACAGGAGAGCCAGCCTAGTCTGGAGCCACAGTGGAGAAACCTTAGGATTCCAGCCCATGCAGGAGCCCAGAGACCCTACAAAATATTCAGTTACTGGGTTGGGCAGCCATTGACCAACACCTGCTGGGCTGAGCCCTGGCCCTCCCCCCTTCCCCTCCACCCTGCAGAGTCTACAACTGCCTGAGTGTGGCCCATAGGAGGCAGTATAATGGGGGGTCTGTTTACCTCCCTGGCCCCTACTTCCACTCCCACGCAGTCTTGCTATGCTAAGAACCACAGCCTCCAGTAGAAGACCTTTTCATTAGCCTTGATTTCCTACCCTCCCCAGCTTCACCTGATCTCTCTGAGCCTAGGAGTGACCATGGTTCTTCCTGGGATTCATCCCTGTTGATCTCCCTTAACCCTACCTCTGTCAGCAGCACCTGCCTATCCACAAGTTCCCCACTCCAACAGAGACCCTGAAAGAGGCCAGTGCTGGGCTAAGAGCTCATCCCTCCATCAGCTTGATCTGCCCACATTCAGTTTTAGTGTTCATACCACAAAAGAACACATCTAATGTATGTGGAAGATGGGAACCGTGGCCCAAGTGAAGAATTCAGACAAGTATGGACAGCTTTGGAATACTCTGTTTGTTTCCTAGTTGCTTTCCAACCCCAGAGCCATATTTTCATAGGTACACACACTCACACACACATACATACATATATACATGCACACAGGCAAAGCTCACCAACCATCTCCAGAGGCTGACAGGAAGCACTTCCCTGCCTTTTCTACTCATTGTCCTGGGACTCATTGTTCAGTAAGCTCAAGAGGCCACATGATGGTGGGAGTGCCATAGGAACACAATGCTAGATCCTCATTGGGTGACACATTGGAGTGGGTGTGTGTGTCGGGTGGACCCATTCTGATCAGCCCTTCTGCTTCCCAATGCAGAGTGAGAACACAACTCCATGCACCCAGCTTTGGGGATGGCTCTCCTGCCTTCCTGCTGTGATAATCACTACTGTATGTAGCCCAGCAATTTGGCACCTCAGCAGCCAGACTCCTGGTAGGTGCCTGGGCTTGACCATTATAAGGGGGATATCATGATCATGATTACAGGATGCCTGAGCCGTCCGGCCGAGTGGCCGGTAATTTGCAATCTAATGGCTATTCAGCCATGGGTAATATTATGGGCCTTACCCTGCAATTGTAAAACAGCCAGCCCTCTCTAATGTAGCAGTTTTCTCATCAAAAGCCCAGCCTTTGCTTTTGATTTCTGCTAATCAGTAGCTGTGCCAGCTTTGGCTTTAGATTTGGAAAAGCTAAACAAGGGAGCATGAAATGATACACTCCTCTTTAGGGCCCCTGAATGGGAAGTTTAGGCAGCTCTGTCAAGTGGAGAAAATAACAAGTGAAAGAAGCATCTGGAAGGCGATTTCATTGCTTAAAAGAGCAAAAAAAAGCTGGTCTCAAAAGCTTTGTAGGAGGTAGCAAGTGTTGCTTGGAGTCTGGGAAACCAACAAAGCCAGGCATGACACACACACAGGCAAATGTGAGTACAGGTTCAGCTGGGAGTATGCCAGAGCCAGAGCCCATTTGCGGCCATGGACTCATGTGCGCACATACATATACATAGGTACATGCACACACATGTGCACACAAGAGCAGTTTATGTCACCAAAAGAATTGCTAGATGATAGACTCTGTTTTGATGTTAAGGGTCACTCCTGGAGGCAGGCCACTCTTCTGCTCTAAGGACAGCTCAGTGCCAGTGCCCACAGGCCAGTGGGCAGTGTCTGGAGAGAAGAGAGTCTGGTTAGAAGTTGGGATCACAGTGAGGACACCTTGACTTTTTGCCACTTGTCACTCTATACAGCACACAACCTGCTGGATGCCCCTGAGGCTGACCAGCTTGACCATGAATGGTCAGATTACCCACGCTGACGTGGTAGAGGGAAGGCAGTAGAACTGCCCATTAAGCGACTGCACAGTTAATGGCTCTGTTTTATGCCTACACTGTTCATCTCACAAATGATGTCTGGGAACTAAATGACTCCCTGTCCAGCTTTAGGGGCTACGCTGCACTGACCACTGGCATGCTAGGAGCTGGATGGAACCGGCTACAGTTCCAAAATCAACCTCAACCCCCTGTTCCTTTCCCTGTCCAATCTCCCTCTCTTGGGGAGATTACTGTGACCAGAGAGTTGGCAAGTATCACCTGTATTCCATGGGGACAGGAATCACCTCTACCATACAGCACCCCAGTCCTGCCATCCCTCACTCAGTCCCAGTTTGATCCTGCTCCTCTTTCTCTGACGTACCCCAGTATCAAGTGTCTCCTTCAGGGGCTTGAGAATATTGGATATTTCCCTGGAACAGAGTAGGAATCTGGGATCCAGAGCCCAGGAGCCAGAAGGATTGTGCCCAGAAAGACCATGACCTTGATGCAATTCTTGTCATTACTGAACTCAGAGGAGTATAGATTGGGAATGCCCGCATGCCAAAGTCCAGATGGAGCTTTCAGTAGGGCTGGAAGGCAGCAGGAAGGTAACTGACAGATAGCTAAAAAGAAGGAAGGTGATGAAGCAGACAAACAGATCACAAGAAAACAGGTGTCATTGGAGATCATCCTACTGTTGGGCTGAGACACCTCCATACCTGTCCTACCATGCATGACGAATCCAGGTTACTCCAGGGCTCCCAGGTGGCAGGTAACTGACTTGGGAGACATTTCCCTTCCCCAGAAGAGACAGTCACAGAAAGGAGCAGTCTCTATCCCTCCTTTGGGGATGGTTCAATCCATATGTGAGGCCTGGAACACTGCTACCAACCAGATGCCTAGGTTGGTTTCAAAAGCAGCAGAGTGTGTGATGTTGATGCTCTAAGAAACAAGCCAGCCAGGCACCTGTCCAAGCTGGATCTCCAAGTTAGGAGAGATAACTGGAGCTGATCTTGGTACTGCTGTCTATTACTTGAAGCTTAATGGGTTTAAGAACCCAGGGCAGTGAAACTGGAACCTTATGGCGCAATGGAACCACAGTCAGGCCCTTCATGCTAGTCTGCTAAGGGCTCTGCTCCCCTTTCCTCTTCTTCTTCTTCTTCTTTACAATGATTAGCTTATTTATTTGAAAGGCAAAGTTACAAAGAGAGAAGGAAAGAGACAGACAGAGAAAGCAATATTCCATCTGCTGGTTTATTCACCCAAATGACCACAATCAGGAGCCAGAAACTCCATCCAGGACTCCTGCAAGGATTGGGGAGGTGGTGCAGGAGCCCAAGCACTTGGGCCATCTTCCACTTCTCTCCTAGGCATATTAGCCGGAAGCTGGATTAGAAGTAGAGACCAGGAATTGAAACTGCACTCATCTGGGAGACTAGCATTGCAGGTCATGGCTTTAAATCCTTTCTGTCACAACACTGGGACCTGACTGTTCTTTCTAACCAGCCTCTGCAAGCCCAACTCGGCCCCCAATCAGCCTGGAGCCAGCTGGGTCTATAGGTGTGGAGTGCCTGGCTTTGGCTGCCAATCAGAGAGTAGAGAAGGCACAGAGCCAGTCAGCCCTTTATAAAAACAAAACAAAATAACAAAACAAACAAAAACATTCAAGGCTTCTGTAGCACAAGTGTACAAGCCAGTTGGGCACAGCCCCTTCTCACAGTCTCCTCACCACCATGGGTCACAGCTGCTGAACAGAGAGCCTGACTCCAACTGGGGACAGCGCTCCATGGAGCCCCTCTCAGAACAGCTGGGGCTTGGGGCACTCACCCACTTGGGGCACTTCCAGACAGTGTAGCTTCTTGCTGCAGCTGCTATGACATGAGGGCAAGATGGAAGCATCCAGAACTGGGTGCCAAAGCTTCCAAACCCAAGTGTTCCTCCGCAGAGACCTCTGGAAATAAAGATCCTTTGTTGCTGGACAGTCTTTAATTTTGTTTTGTTTTGTTTTGTTTGATTTGTTCTAATGGTTGCAAATCATGTGCAACAGTACTAGTGCTTCACACTGTTTCATGGCCAGTGGGAAGTGACGTAAGTGCCAGCTATGCACTTCCTCATGTAAGAAAGAAGAGGTTGCTAGCCTGTGAGCATAGAGACCAAGCTCCTAGCCAGCTGGATCAGAGGCTGGTGTGGGCACTAAGCCATCTCTGGGAGGATGTAGGGGGTGGCAGCCGAGGGAGGTATCCTGGTCTGAAATCTCCTCCCTGCCAAGGAACAGCCAAAATTGAGCGTCATCATGGGGTGGATATGCTCAACCATGCCAGGCTTGGCCAGCCTTCCCTACACATGCAAAGCTGCAGCTCAGCCTGCCCTGGGAGGGAGCACAGCTAAGCCTTGCATGGAGGTTCCTAAAGCCAGAGGCTCATTAGACTCATTAGACTTACTCATGGCAGTCATGCCCAGGTGGCCGCCGGGTTACCACCTCCACCAGTGTCTCCACCAAGATGTCTCAGGGCATCCGGTGGCCAGTACACCATGGGCACCTGAGGGATTGCAGACCCAGACGTGGACAGGGTGGCGTGAGCCCTGCCCCAAGCCAGTGGCTTGCAGACCTGAAAGGAAGGAAGTGCTTCTGTCCTGTGACTGTGGGCCTGGAGTACAGGCCAGACCTGGCATTGCATGGGCCTCCTGATAGCTCCAGGCAAGAACTTGGCTTGTGCCTGAGCACATTGCCTTCCTTCCATGGGGGATGGGGATTGGGGACCACCCTCAGTGTGGCTCCCATCTCCTCATCATGAAGGAAAGTGAACCTGTTACCCAGCACAGTGGCTCAGCACAGCAAGAGAGGTGGAAGAGGAAAGTCTCTCGGAAGTGGCCGTCTTCTCAAAAGCCAGCCTTCCTCCCCCATACACATACATACCATTCCCATCCTTTCCCCTGGCTTCCAAAAGCAGCACAGAAAGGAGACACCTATCCTGAATCCTGCAGCCGTAGACCTAGAGTGTAGACTATGGACAGTTTCAGCAGATCCAGCAACCGCTGACTGGAGAAGCTCTCTACCTGACCTGCCCACTTTGGTAGCCCCAGGAGAAGATCTGGGGAGCCCAAAGGCTCCCATCACCCATCCAGGAGCATTAGAAGGCTCTGGGCATGGTCCTTCTGTTGGGCTTGGGACAGCTCTGCCACCACTCTCTGGGTGACTTCGGTGAGCCCCAGCAATGCTATGATCACACACACACACACACAAAAAAATCCCTCTCTGGCCACAGACCCTCAAGAGTGTGACTTGTAACCGTGAAAGATTGGGACCGACCAAATTCCCCAACTTGAAGATGCTTGATGCATGCATTACAGCACATTGTGCTGCGGGACAGGGTGAAGATCCCAAAAGGATCTGCTGTGACAAGCGGCAATGCAAGGTGTGACGGAGGGCTCATCCCACCTGCAGCTCCTACTGCCACCTCAGGGCTTCTTCCTCCTGTCATATCCAAGGAGAGGCGACTCTCTCTCTTAAATGTCTCTAAAGTCATGCCCTTCTACCCTCCGTGCTCCACCTCTGCATGGATCCTGTGACAGCTTCCCACCTGAGCTCCTCTCTCCCAGTCCAGCCCTGCAGACAGCAGCCCCCCAGGCTTGTCTGCCTTAACCACTCCCATCCACTGCTAATGCTCCTTTGGGACTAAGCACTGCCAGTGGCTCATCAGGGCCTGGTATGTCATTTCCAACCAACTCTTTACTTCTCCATCATCATTCCATTCTCCCATAAGTCACACTCTTTCTTTAGTTAAGATATCACTTTCTTCACAGCTTCTTCTGGGTCTCAACTCCAAGACCAAGTTTTCCCATAGCACACCCTAGCTCAGATGCCTTTTCATGCTGTCCTTGCCTTTTCTTTCATACCTTTCAGTGCAGCCAAAGCGCTGGTGGAAGAAGGCCTCAACCTGTTTCACTCCTAGATCTCCAGGGTCCAGCACCATTGTGAAGCAGATGCTGAATAAATATTTGTCTGATGAATAAATAATAGCGCTCACCACAATGTGCTAACAATTATCTGAGCTCATTGGTGGCAAACGCTGGGTGACAGATGCTGAGGATATAAAAATGAATTGGCAGTGTCTGGGATGCAGGGAAAAAATGCCAAATGAGTGCAGGAAGGCTGCCTTCTTCCTGCGATGCGTCTGACCGTTCCATGCCCTCACGGGAGGTGGAGAGGCGCAGAACATCACCCAGTGGTCCCTGGGAGCCAGTGTGATGGAACAGATCAAAGGATGGACCACTGTGAAAGTTAATTCATCACTCACAAGGCATGAGGGTTGTGTGGACCCTCAATACAGTTTATTCTAAGAATTCTAGGTAACTCATAAATCACTTGTTAGCGTTGACGATCAGGGCTCCTGTGAGTACACTTAGAGTAGACAGGATGTTATACGGGACTGAGTCAATGATTTGACTCAGGTGTTACAAGAGAAGTGAGGAATGTTATGGGGTGCAGCCAGTGATAGCCAGCACCCATCGACAGTGGGTAAATGAAATGTGGCTGTGTTTCCCATCCTCTGTCCTGAAGGTGGGTCCTAACAGCAATGGAATGTTAATTCCATCCTCAACCACCCCCCCCACCACCACCACTTAGGTATTTGCTCCTGCCCATCTGTGACTCACCTATCAACTGAGAGGGGACAGTATTGCGTTGTTGTGTAACCACTCCCCTCAAAAGCCCCTTTGAAAGGCCTGTGAAGCAGGGGCTCGCTCTCTTTCTGGTCAGGTGCTTCCGTTACTCTGGCACCTCGACTCTTGGATAACACAGGACAGGTAATCCCCTGAGCATGGTCCCTGTGTACTGCTTAGATGGGACACTGGATATAGCAATGTTGTTTCTGGTTTGTGTACTAACAGAAGTTCCAGGAGAGGTGAGGCCTAGCAGTGATGGAATGTGGGCAGAGAAGCCAGGGAAAGGTGAATGTCTGCAGCTTTGTAAATGTGTCCAAGTTATTCATTGCATGTCTCTTAGGATAACTTATATTGTTGGGGAAGCTGGGACATAGGTCTTCAGCTTAACGGATGGACTTCAGGGTAATGACCATTTGTCCTTCTTGGGGTTATGTTTGGTTGGATTGTGATTAGTACTTGTAATTTGTTGTTATTATCACCAAGCTTGGTTAATAAACACTCCTTAATAAACCTTAGACATGTCTGGTGTGATCTCACTTGTACCCCATAACAAGGAGAAGGTAAGTACACTCTCCTTCTTCAATGCACTGAGCACAATTTGCAAAATAACATCTCCTTGAGTGTTTCTAAGTATCTAACGCTGTCATTCGCCCCTAAAGCTACAGTGTAAGGGGCAGGAAAACATCTGCTTCTTATCCCCCTGCCCAGCACAGCATTCTTGTGCTTCACAGGTCCACCTGAAGTTTGTTGCTTGAATAAGCGCCTGAATGTGTGCTCAGCATTCAGGGTAGGAGCCCATTTACTCTGGAAAAGTACTGAGCAGTAGGCAGGAAAAACCAATGAAAAAGAGAGGTGGGAACAAGCCAAGGTCATTAATGAGTCAGGTTTTAAAAATGAAAGAGGAGAGAAGGTCAGAAAAAGAAAAGCCAGAGCAGAGATCCTACCAGACAGATCAATCCAAGGACGTCCTCACTGAGTTATGAATAAAGTTCTGCCCACCTAGGCCACGCTGGTGAGTTCATGCATTGTTTGCCTTCTGCTTAGAGGATTGTGCCAAAGCTGCCCCACCAACCTCCATGTTCAACTGTCCCAATCAGCTGCTGCCTGTAATTAGGGAGAGCAGGGGGAAGGTCGTGTAAGGGAAATCAGCCTGCATATTTCTCCTTCCATTGTGGCTGGCTCATTTGAATGATAATGAATTGCAGTCTGGGGCGTAACATAGACTGTGCTTGCATAATGAGGCAACCCGGACTCCCAGGACCCAAGCCAGTGGCTATGGGTTAGTGGAATGTGGCCAGTGACAAAGCAGGAGCAAAAGCTTCAGACAATCAGATGACCTGCACGTGGTGGAAGACAGATGCTGAGGAATGGCCCCACGGCAAAGACCTCTGTGGCTGCCCGCAGCATCTTTGAGCGCTTTAGTTCCTTTAGGCCCAGTCCAGTTGAGAGGCTGCCAGGCATCTGGCCAGGGGCATGGGGGTGACGAAATGCTGGGAAAGCTCCAAAGGAACTTCAGGACCCCCTCCTCAGGGACACTCAGCACCCTCAGGGCCTGTGACCTGTTTTTAGGGATGCAGGGGATGGAACCAGATACCAGCTGGAGGACCCCGCCAGCTGAGAGATGTGTTTTGATGGTGGTGATGGTATTGTTTTAGTAAATACTCAAGCAGCAGGTAATGGGCAACACTTCCTCCCCCTTTTTTTAAGTCACGTATACAGAGAGGAGGAGAGACAGAGAAGATCCTCTGTCCAATGATTCACTCCCCAAGTGGCTGCAGCTGACAGAGCTGAGCTGATCTAAAGCCAGGAACCAGGAGCCTCTTCCAGGTCTCCCACGCAGGTACAGGGTCCCAAGGCTTTGGGCTGTCCTCGACTACTTGCCCAGGCCACAAGCAGGGAGCTGGATGGGAAGTAGGGCTGCCTGGATTAGAGCTGATGCCCATATGGGATTCTGGTGTGGTGTGTGCAAGGACTTTAGCTGCTAGGCTACTGCACCAGGCCCAATAGATGTTTTGATATCATTTTATTCTTGCTGACATGGGCATCCCTTGAAAGTCATGCCCCTCTTCCATTTGCAGACACCTGACTCCTGACACCTGAAGTCAGGAGTGAAAAGCAGCAGCGTAGGCAACGAGGAAGGCATGAGTGCCTCAGTTTCCTCATCTGCAAAGTGGAAAGATGATAACAGCTTTTCCTCCTAGATGTCCAGTCGATTATTTAACTCAATGTAAGGCCTTTGAGGCAGTGCCTCATGCATAATCAATGTCCAGTAGAAAATAGCCGTTATCAGCAGCACCAGTGCGAATGCCACTAGACTGCCAAGTAGCCAAGCAAGGCCGTGGTGGAGGCGCTGGAGCACACTGTCCAGGTATTGCCTAGCTGCCTTCTCTTGGACAGCACTTAATGCTTCCTCACATGTAATTGGATCTATCTAACAGTAATTAATTATATCATAACACTGAGCAAGTCATGAAGCACACATCCACTCAAAACAGTCCCTGGTTGAGATTGGCATCACAGCATAGCTGGGTAAGGCTCCACCCGATACAGGCTCAAGTCCCAGCTGCTCCACTTCTGATCCAGCTCCCAGCTTATGGCTTGGAAAGCAGTGGAGGATGGCTCAAATTCTTGTCTGCCCTAACCCATGCAAGAAACTTTGAAAAAACTCCAACACTCCTACCTTCAGACCTGCCCAACTCTGGCCGTTGCAGCCATGTGGAGAGTGAGCCAGCGGGCAGAAGAGCTCTCCCTGTCTCTCCTCCCTCTGTAAATTTGCCTTTTAAATTAAAAAAAATAGATCTGAAAACAAAAACCCAAACGAAACAGAACAAACAGTACCTGGTGTGCAGTATGTACTCCGTAGTAAAGATGGCAGCCTTATGTTATTATGTTATGTCACACTGTTATTACCGAGCACCATAAGGCATTTGGTCTTGTCATGGTTGGCAATGGAACATCATGAGACATTCACCTCGGGGGCTGTCTGTCCTTGTTTGTGTGCCACAACTTTCACCCTGGCAACAACTTGGAGATTGAACTGGCAAGAGCCGATCTAACGGGGAGACCAGTAAGTCATTGGATGACCAAGGCCAAGGACAGCCATCTAAAGTAACCCTTCAAAATTCCGTAAATAGGGACGTAGTGCAGCGATTTACACCATTCCTATTGAAGGGCTGCTCTAAGTCCCAGCTCTTTTGTTTGCAATCCAGCTTCCTACTGATGTGCCTGGAAAGTCAGCAGATGATGACTTGAATACTTGGGCCCCTGCCATCCACCTGGGTGACCAGGATGGAATTCTTGGCTCCTGGCTTCAACCTGGCCCCCAACCAGTTGTTGTGGACATGTGGGGACCCAACCAGAAACAGGAAAATTCTGTCTCTCCCCTTTCATCATTGTCTTTCAAATAAAAGTATAGTCATTTGGTTTTAATTTCTTGATTAAGGGTAAGTGTTGTGGCACATCAGGTTAAGCTAATGCTGAGTACCCTGCATCCCATAACCATCCAAGTTCAAGTTCCTGCTACTCTTTGCTTCCAATGCAGCCCTCTGCTAAGACATCCTGGAGGCAGCAGATGATGGCTTACATGCTTGTGCCCCTGCCACATGGGAGACCCTGATGGAGTTTCAGGTTCCTGGCTCCTGCCTGAACTAGCTCCATCCAGTCCTCCCTCCAGCCATGCTGTTTCAATTATCTGGACTTAAATATACAGATCAACTCTATTAATAATATCTCACATCAAGATTTCTCAAAATCCCTCTGGATGGAGGGGCAGGGGTGCTGCACTGTGGCCTAGTGGGTAAAGCCAGCACCTGTGACACCAGCATCCTATTGGGATATGGTTCCACTCCTGGCTGTTCCACTGTCTATCCAGCTTCCTGATACCACTTGTGAAAGTAGCAGAGACTGCCCAAACATTTGGGCCGCTGCAGCTGTGTTAAAGACTTGGAAGAAGCTCCTGGTTTCAGGCCTGACCGAGAACTCTTTCTCTCTTTCTCTCCATGGCTCTGACTTTAAAATAAATAAACAAATACAATTTTAAAAAAAATCTCTCTGCGACCAAGCATAATATTGATACACAGGTGAACACGCAAGTGACTTAGGGCTGGGGGCTCTGGGGGTGGGGGCAGCCAGAGTGAGGGTGTTATGAGTCTGCCCCTAGACACCTGCCTTGGGCACCAATCCCATCATTCTCCCAGGCCCAGCGTCTGTGACAACCTCTCAGGAAGCAAAGGGAGCTGCCTCCTGGCCCCTCTTTGGCACCTGCTTCCCTTTAGCTCTAAGCACTCCTTCCCACTCCCTCCCCAGCACCTTGGGCCCCCCCCCAGAGATAGCACACGCCCCCTCCCATCTCCCGGGGAGGCAGACACGTGAATGACACCGTGTGCAGTCCTGCAGCCCAGACAGAGCTCATCATCCTGTCAGTGGGACAAAGGAAAGAAATCCCATTATGTCACCTTGCGCAAGCAGGCGACAGACACACTTTCCCTGTAAACATTGCCTTGACACTGTTGTGATGGATCCCAGGCACTCCTCATCCGGATGGCAGGAGACCTGCAGCTGGGTCTGGAGATTGCTGTGGTCCCTGAGCTGCCCAGGCTGATGCCTGGTGACCTGAGCATGGGGTCCTGGGCACATTGGCTCCCTGTCCACTTTTTCACCTGAGCGGCCCTAGGGCTCTTCCTGTATTTCCTCCCCCTCCACCTTTTCCAGAGAAAGAGGTTTTTATGTCTCCAGAAAGTACTCTTGTTTCTCTTGTTATTTGCATAACTTCTGACCAATAAACAACCAGGGGCTTGAGTTTCTAAAAGGGAGCCTCACAGGTGTTTGGCACAGCAGTCCAGATCTGCTGAGGTTGTCCACAGTCCATATGCTTTAGCAGAGTTCATGCGCCTCCACTTCCCAGCCCCCAGAAAGCTGACAGAAGATGGCTTAGATTCTGGGGTCACAGCTGCTCATGTGGGAGACCCAGCTAGAGCTCCAGGCTCCTGGCTTTGGTCTGTGGCCAAACCTTGTCAGTTGTGATGATTTGAGGAGTGAACCAGTGGGTAGAAGATTTCTGTCTGTCTTTCAGATAAAGCAAAAGATAAATGTACACATTTGCCAGTATCCAGCCATAAAAAAAATTCCCAGTGTTTGGCGCATTGACTCAACTGGCTAATCCTCCACCTCCAAGGGCTTGCATCCCATATAGGCAGTTTGTGTCCTGGCGGCACCACTTCCCATCCAGCTCCCTGCTTGTGGCCCAAGTCCTCTGAAAGCCACCTGCAAACCAGTCAGGAACAGACAGTGAGATTCTGGGTCCTTGGATCTCAAGCGTACTTTCTGGCTATTGCAGCAGAGATGAGGGAGAGGGAAGAATGCTGGAAGGGGGTGGGTACACAGATGGGGAGAAACAGACATCGTCAGAGGGAGAGCAGGCACAGGGTACCAGGAAGGAAGAGTGCTTCCGAGAGCCTCCCAGCACCCTCTGGGGCTGACGCTGTCAAGGGTGCACTGTCCACGGGCAGGGGCTCTAGGTCAGGAGAATACCTTGCAGAGTTTTCTGTTTCTTTTATTGCCTTCACAGAGAAGATTATAGATAGCTGACATGTGTAAGCGAGATTACTTCCAGCCATAAAACAGAGACTATAAAATCTCCTCTCCCTAATCAGAAAAAAGCATCCTTTGGTCCCATTATATCCATCAATATGTCATAGTTAACAGTTACAATTATTGACAGGTCTATAAAACGTTTGGTGACAGAGAAAATAGCTTCCTATAAAGGGTTTATTCTTTTTTATTGATAATAAGTTGGCTTTCCTAGCCCTACCAGGAGAATATGGACCACTGGCAGGAGAGCTAATCCATTTCGATCTTTTCACTTCTTCCACTCCAGGGCTGTGATCTAGGTCTTGTCTTTTAAATTTCAGCATCAGTGGACACTTGAAGCTCCACAGAGGGGTCCTATTGCTTAGATAATGAGGAAAGTACCATCTCCATGGCATCACCCCCTACATTCTTTTGCTTTTCATTCTCAACACAGACTGTGCTACTGTGTGTCTAATACTTGAACCTTCCAAATAGGAGAATTTCAACAGCTGAGGGAAATGAACCAAAGGATTTGCATGTAGGGCCAGGTGGGTATTGTGCATAATAACAAGAATAATGTTAATAATTACCAGACACGTAATTGCTGCTTTTAGTTAATGTCCACTATGGCCCAAGCATTGTACAGCAGCCACAATGTACAGTTGTGCTTTGCACAAAAGTATCCAACTGGGGGCAGGTGGAGATGGAAATTCACCTGCCAAGCTCTTTGTCCTGGGGTTGAGTCAGTTCAAAGCAAAGGGTGCTTTGTGTAATGCTACAATGTGTACTGGAAGATACTTATTTGTGTATTATGTCTGGGTCCTGGGACATCAGTGTATTCCCCTAACAAGGAAATTCAAATCTGACTCAGAATTTTCTTTTAATCCTAAGGGATCACTCATGAGAAAAAGAGCTGATTCAATAAGAATTGCTCTTTCCATCTCACACATATTTGACCTGACGGTGTATCTATTTGTTGATCTGATGGAATAGATTATACATGTGGTAATCAGTGGCTCACCTGCTTGCCCCATGACCAGAGTGCATGCATGGTGAAGGGAAGCACCATGCGGTGTTCAGGAGCCCGTGTTGTCAAGAAAGACAGATGTTGGAGCAAACAATCACGATCCCCAAAAGGGCGAAGAGCAGCATGGGCAAGGAGAAGCCCAAAAGGCTTTTAAATAAAGTCTTGAGGGATGAGAAATGTGTACCCAGGGATAGGGCAGAGAACAACCTAGGCGAGGACAAGGAAGCTGCCCCATGAGATGATGTGGCACTAGCCCTTCCCAGCCTTGGTGCCAGCACCTGCCCAGGTGCTGAGGCTACATCCTGGTCCCGCTGCAGCCACTCATGTGTGGAATGCTGTGGACAGAGGTGCCTCTACTCCAGTGCACGCCATGGCCTGCATGCTAGACGTTGCCCCTGTGCGCAAATGCTCTTCACCTGCTACGGACCCTAGACTGGGACAACTCTCTCCCCTCCCTTCATTTCTTGTCAGCCAAGTATTGATTGTTAACAACATTGCTGGGGCCAGAGTTGACTAAGGTATTAAAACACCACTGGTGACAACCACCTGCCATGTCAACTTCCAAAATCCCAGGACCAACTGGATCCTGGTTTGAGTAGAACTTCCTGAGAGGCAGAAGCAATGGCTCAGGTACCTGAGTCCCTACCAACCACATGGGGCATGCAGGTGGGCTTCCTGGATCCTGGATCTTGAGCCTGGGCCAGATCAAGTATTGTGGGCATTCATGGAGTGAACCAATAGATGGGAGCTTTCTCTTCTCTCTTCTCATTCCTCCCACGCTTCTTAAATGAATACATGCTGATGATAACATTGTTAATATCATCTACACACTGGGCACTGCCACCAAGGCTGAGGATGCAGGGCAAATAAACAGAGTAGACAAAAGTGGTCATCTGAGTGGGTGTGTTGGTGTAGCTCATCCCTTGGACACCTCTTCCAGAGTGGGCAACAGCCCCCAAGCTCTCAGGTCAGGCTCACAGTCTCCCAGTCTAGGCCTTGGCATTCCCCGTGCCTGCACCTGCTTTGTCACCCTGATCCCTCCGTTGCTTTCCTGCCTCCCCGTCCAGAGACCTCTCACGGCTTGCATCACCCACTGAAAGTCCCTGCAATACCTTGGTTCTCACGTCCTTGGCACATACTAAAGACCCTGGTATGAAAGAGTGCCTCCATTTACACAACGTGAAGCCGGACTGCCTTGAATCTAATCCTGGCATCCTGAGTTCTCTGTTGTAACAGGCATGTTTCTGAGCACACATCTGTACTTGAGATCTTGGGTCATCCTCTTCACAGTCAATCAAGAGAGGTAACACTCCCCCCGCACCCCCCATGGAGGAAGAATCTGAGCATTAGAGACATGAAGTAGCTTGCCCCAGCTCACAGCACTAGGAAACCTGGACCCTGGATGCTAAATGTTGCAGGAGGGAAGCAGTTGAGGCCCATTGTCACAGGTAATGGAATACTAAGCCAGAGCAATCAGATATCGTGAGCCAAGCTACACTTTATTGAATACAGTGCAAGGATGCAACATACAGATACAAGTTCAAATCCCAGCTGTTCCACTTGCAATCCAGGTCCCTGTCAATGTGCCTGGAAAACAGCAGAAGATGGCCTAACTGAGCCTCTGCGATCTACTGTGGAGACCTGGATGGAGTTCCAGGGTCCTGGCCTCAGCCCTGCTCAGCCTCAGCTATTGCAATGACATGAGGACTGAACCAACATATGAAAGATTAATTTCTCTCTATTTCTCTCTCTGGACTTTCAAATAAGTAAATATTTAAAAAGAAAAAGAAGAAAGAGGAGAAGGAAGAGAAGAGGGGAGGAGGAAGAGGAGGAAAGGGAGAGGAGAGGGAGACGAAGGAGGAAGAGGAAGAGGAAGAGGAGAAAGAGAAGAAGAAACATGTCCAAGTTTGCCGGCCAAACACATGGTGGCCTACAGAAGCCGAGTTCTTAGCACTTCCCTGCTGGGCAGTCCTGACTCCCTGGCAAGCTCTGGTGTCCCAGCACCCTGTGAGGAGGGCTGAGCTGAGTCCAGCACTTTGGAAGGACATTCACTCCCTTTCTGCAGTCTCATCAACTCCTTTCTAACTTCCTTCAGCTCTTTTCAAAGGCCGTTCCCAGAGACATGAAAGGAAGGGCAGGCTGGCCTACTTCTTCCCCTTTTGACATATAAAGGGTTCTGTTTTTGTTCTGTTTTGGCTCGGCTTGCTTTATGTGCTTCTAATTCTTACACCTTCAACTCCTAAAGTGTGCCCCCAGATCTCACTGAGTTTCTGCTTTGGACGGCTGCTGCTCTGCTCTGCTCTCAAGTCCTCTGGGCAGTATGGTTTTGGGGTCCCCATCTGCAGAAGGTTGGTGGATGCAGCCCCCAGCTCCCTTCCCTTGCAGACCTCAGCCTTGGCCCAGGAAGCAACACACAAGCATACTGCCCCGGGTTTGGTTTGGACTTGAAAGGCGAGTATGTTCACAACAGAGGTGGTTTCCAGTAAGCAGGGCACAGAAGCCAGAATGGACATGGTGGGGCAAAATGGCGCTTCCCTATGCTGCCAGAAGCCAGGGATCCAGCTGTAGTGGAGACTGCGGTACAAGGTGACCGCTGGCGGGATGCACTAGCCCATGGGCTGGGAATTTGCTGCCCCACTCCCACCATCCCTCCACACCCTCACTGAGGCTCTCGCGTCCTCTCGACCCCACTCTGTGAGGTTCTCGGCCACCAGATCGTGGGACCGAACTCCACCAGGGACTTGGCGGAACTCTGCTGCTCCAGGAAGTCGCCTCCCTCATTCCCACGATGGAACGCTGCCGTGAGAAATGCAGGGGCTGGACTTGTCCGGTGCTGGACTCACACAAGCCGCTTCCAGCCCAGCGGGAGCTCCCAGCTGCTCAAGGAAACGCAACTTGGGTGGACCCAGAGGCATCACTGCTGCAGAGGGAACCGGCAGAGGGGCGGGGCAGGCAGACACAGGGATCCTAATCTAAAGCATGCTGCTTGAAGGGCTTGTTAAAACACAACCACTGCAGCATTCACCAGTTCCGGGGCAGGAGCCCGTGAACTTACTTTTCCTTGAATTCCCAGAGATGCTGCTGCATTCTGGTCAGGAGTGCGACTTTACCGCCACACACTGCCCCTCAGCCAGGTGCTACAGGAACTAGTAAGCGATTCTGTCTTCACAAAGGCCTGCCTTGTGCGGTTGCACGGTTTGTGCACTGCCCAAAGGCACTTGGCTGAGGGGAAGAGGGTGGTAACTGAGTTCATGGTTCAATGACCAACGTGTGTGTTCTGCCAAAAGGCTTGAAAAGGGTGGGGCAGAATGGGGGACGGGGCTTTGTACATCCTGAGAAGGTTTCTTTTTCTAACTCATCCACCCAAAGAGAGCACTTTTTGTTCAAAAACATCCACAGAGGCAGTGGCGACCTTAAATAAATGCTCCAACTCTGCTAGGACACAGAACAGGATATCAAATGCGTAGCTCCTGAGAGACTCTGCAAAAGTACAAGGTTATAAGTGGGTCCAGCATTCGGGGCAGCTGGGAGCAGAGTTGGTCTTCCAACCTGTTTTTCTTTTTCAAAGACACTTACTTTACAATTCTATTTTCCATGATTTTTTTTTTTCTTTTTGGAAGACAGAAACAAAGTTCTCAATGATTCACTCCCCAAACTCCCACAGCAGCTGGGGCTGGGCAAGCCACACCCAGCAGCCAGGAAGCCTCTATCAGTCCCCGCCCCCTCCCCCCCCCCCCCCCCCCCCGCAATGTGTGCCCCAGTGGCTGCTTGAGCCATCCCCTGCTGCCTGCTGCGGTGCGCATTAGCAGGGAGCTGCAGTCAGAAGTGGAACCAGGATACCAATGCAGGCACTGCTAGCCCCTGGCCTCCGAGCCCCTGGGCCAAATCCATGCTCTGCCTCACCCACAGAGGGACACGACACAGCACTCCGTCACGGTGGGACACGTCAGCTCCAGCATCTAAAGGGTACATAGTCAAGGCAGGTGACAGTGTCATGTCCTGCACCACCTCAGGCAGGGGGCTGCTACCATGGCAACAGTGTACTCTAGCTGATCCCTGTCTCACCTGCAGACAGTCCCCCACTTTTGCATGCTGTCCACTCCCTAGGTACCTGCAGAGGAATACGCCCACGTGGTCTCCCCTGACCCAACTGGCACTGTCGGCTGATGGCCACCCTTCTTCACTACAAAATCTTTCATCTGCCACCTGCAGGAAGCTGGGTCAGCCAGCAGCACCTCCACTTGGGGATGCCTGCGTGCCAGCCAAGAGTCAGTGGTAGGTCTTCTCAACCTACCAATGCCAGCTGTGTGTCCTTGTCATTGCCTGATTTAATTAAGCACCCAAAACAGGAGAGAACTTTGGGTTTCCATGAAAATTAAAGTCGATTGCTTTGGAAAAGGCAATAAAGGCAAGTTAAAAAAAAAAAGCTGATGGCACTGTGGGCAACAAAGTCAGGAGAGACCTGGGCAAATGTGGCAGAGCTCCATGCTCACGTCCTCACACAATGCTTGCACATGAAGGTGCTGATGGTGGAAATGAGCTGCGGCGTGACAGGCTGCGTCTGCCCAGAAAGTGAGGGGCATCCACAGCATAACAGGCTGAGCCCTAGTTCATAAATGCTTAGCAAACGTGCATTGAGGACAGCACGTAGCATAGTGGAAACAGCTCCAGCAAGGAGTCAGGGGTACCCTGCCTCTTCCCAGCTGAGTCCCTTGGGAGAAAACCTCATGCCAGGGAAAATGTGTGCATATAGGGGTATCTGCTGAGTTTGCAAGCTGGCAACTCCATGATCCCCAGCCCCACATGGCTCCCACCCTTCTCCATGGCTCCTCCTGCCCCGGGAGACATGCCTAGAGGCAGAACAGTGCCCCAAGTGGTATTGCTGCGACTGGCTCATGGCTCCCCAGTTGGGACCAAGGTGATTTGGGTCCTCCAGGACTCAAGCCAGCAGGAATTTGATCTCCCTCCTCCTCTCCTGTTTGATGGCTGCCAGCCTGAACCTGCTTGGAGGGCCTACAGAAAACTGGTGGGGCCAGGGACAGAAATGCATCTGAGGGCAGAGCATGGCAGGCTTCCTGATCAAGCCAGTCCTGAAGGTGAGATTTCTATTGCCCAAACTAGCAGGTTGCTTATATATATTTGGAAAGCTTGGGCTCTTAGGTTAGTTCCCTCAACAATAGACCCAAAGATGTGGATTTGAAAGACAACTCTAGGAAATAGAAGAAGAGTAGGGAGAAAGTCCACGGAGGAACCCCAGAAAACAGTGCAAAGCACACTCCCCAAAGGGAAAAGAAGGAACTGACTCCCCAGCCCCACCCAGCAGTGGCTGAGGTCTTTTCTGCTGTGCAAATGAAAGGCAGCCCTTGCCTTCCTAGCATGTCGCCTCTAGGCACAGGCAGAGAGGCCCTCTGCTTCTAGAAAAATCGCTCCAGGACAGCTGGAGCTGGCAGCTTGAAACTGGGTGGACAGACACAAAAGAAACTCATCCAAGAGGGTATGGCAGGCATCAGTCGGGTCTGCTGGGCTGGGTTCTCCATCATTCACAGTGCAGCGCACCAAGCTAGGATGTAGAAAGCACTCCAAGACTATAATCCACATTGGCACAGTTGCTACTGCTGCCCACCATCAGCGGCTGCTGTGAAGCCCCAGCTTGTCATAGAATGACAAAGGCTGCCATTTTAGCCCAAGAACTCTTAGTAGAGATAAGGAAGTGGTATCTCAAAGGAGCTCCCTCCCCAGTCTCCTGGGCTTTTGCCCAAATCACAGCTCCTGGTAACAGGAAACTCCACCCACAGGCTGGGCTGGGGCAGGGGCAAGGCTGATCTGAAGCCCTAAGCCAGCCAGAGTCAAGCCAGAGCCAATACCTCCCCTTCAAGTACCACTCAGCCCAGGGTTTCCTGAGTAAGTCCAGAGAAGGATTTTGGGAAGTTGGGGATGGGAAGGAGTTGGGCGTAAAGGTTAAGATAGAGAGTTTTTGATCTTTTTTCTTCCAGTCTTGGCAGCAGTTCCTGCTTCTCCCTCCTAAAGCTTGGATGCAGAAATTGATCTGTGGTTAATGTCGACAACTCCTTCATCATTTACGGGTTGACTAAACATTCCTGAATATTTCAAGGGTCTGGATTGGGATGCTGAATTCTAAGAGTGCAGATGTCTGTTAGGAGGAAAGATTCGGCCTGACTGAGACCACAGCTAGCTAGCTGCTTGCTCTTTTTGGGTTTAGAGTTAGATCTGGGACCTGGCATCAGTAGGGTTGGGCCCACTCCCTCCCCAAGAGTCCCCATCTTACATTGCAGCACCCCCCAAGTCCCACCAACATGGACTGCAGACACTTTGGGAAATACTTTGCCAGTTCGCTAAGGTAGAAACCATTATTATCCCATTTACATGCATGAAAAAACCCTGGTGAGTACAGCATGACAGTGAGTGACAGCTAGTGAGCGTTAGAACCCAGATCTGACCACAAGTATCCTGATCTCACAGTCACTAGGCTATATGTTTTGGACAGAATGCTTGTGGAAGCTGGTGGTGTGGCACTGGGGCTTCAGCCATCGTTTGCAACACCAGATCCCATAGCAGAGTGACCAGTTTGAGTCTTTGCTTTCGCTCCAACTGCTTGCTAATACACCTGGAAAGGCAGTGGAAGATCACCCACGTTGAAGCCAGGAGGGGTAGATGTCACATCACAGCCATGCTCTGTGTGCTGCCTGCACACAGGGAGCTGTGAATCCTGCTGCCTTCCTGCTCGCATCCCTGAAAGCATCCTGAGCATTTGGTGATGTTTGGCCAGAGATAGACATTCCCCTGGCAGTTTCGTCTGGCAAGCCCTGCTTTAGAAGGCATTACCTTGTTCATCAGCCTTGCAAGCTACAGACAGAACTTTTGTAAGCAAGTCAGGGAGGTGTGAGGGCATAGCTGAGGCTCTGAAAACCATACCAGGCAAAGCCTGGCATTGTGTTTACACAGAAACTTCAGATGCTGGGCCATGACTCATCCATCAGAAGTGAACATGCATGCCCATCTGGCAAGGGGGCATGCAAGTGGGGTGAGAAAGCCTAGGTAGGGTTGGTGCCAAGCACATTGCACAGCTTACAGCAAACTTGCATTAAGTACTCAATGGCCACTGTCTTACTAGAGGAAAGAAACAGGCCACGTGGAAGGCTAATTGTCATCCAGTTCCAGGAATAATAGACGTGGTTCTGGGAAGGAAAACCTCACTTGGGAATGGAGGCTGTCTGGGCAGACAGCTCAGCTCAGCGGCTGTCGGTGGGGCGTGGGCTCCTGGGCTCCTGGGCGAGGGCTCTGCCGTGAGACCACAGCTGGCAGCTGGTAAGAAGGCGGCAGGGGAGCGGGGGTGGGGGGACTAGAGGGCATGGGATAGGATTCTTGCTGCAGGGGTGGGGAGGGCCAGCACCTCCTCAGGCCACATGCAGCTCTTGGGACTCCGTTTTGGACTGAGCATGAACCCTGCAGTTTGTGAGTTTGTTTGCTTTGTACAAATAGTGACTTCCTGTTTCTTAGAAGACAGAGGGGAGTGCCCCTAGCTTCCGTGCCAAGCAGTGGCTGGAATGCATGTGGCATAAACAGAGTGGAGATCCTTGGGTGAATGGGTGGGTGGGGAGGCATACCCACCCAGCAGCCCCAAGGAGGGGCCCCGGACTCTGAGAAAACCACAGCTGCTCTGGTGTTCCAGTCACCGAGGTTTTAATGGAACCCTAAGGGTACTGTGTAGGACTTTAAGACCTCGCTCACAGATACTGCCTCAGGGATGTGAGAGTCTTGCTGGTACCTAACCGCCCCCAACCACCATCATGCGCAGTGGGCCCCATCTCTCTGCCTCCCACCCCACACTGGCAGTTCTTCCCACCCACCTGGAAGTCAGACTTCCTCTCTGTCCAAAGAGCATGCTGATTGCATTCCCATCTCCATGCCCTCTATGTGGTCTTCCCATCCCTTTCATATACACAGTTCCTAGTCCACCTCCTACAGGGAGTCCTAGGGGACTGCTCCCCTGAGCTTCCTGTTCACAGTCCAAGCACCCAGGACCTCCATCTCATTTCCTTGGCCCCAGATTGTAAACTGTTGGGGTTCCAAGAGCTTCTCATGCTTCATTCTTTTTAAACCTCCATGTCCCTTGGGAAGTAGGCACTGCTGTTATCTCCCGGTTACAAAGGAAGTAGTTCAAAAAACACAGCCCAGAGCACAGCCACTGGGATGATGAGGCAGCTGCTCAGGGTCTGTTCTGGTGAGCGAGGTGCCCAGTACACCAGAAGTTCCCAGGGAGACCTCCTGCAGAGCAATGGAAACTTGTTGTAAATGCAGATTCTTGAGCTCTGCCCACGCCTTACCGAATCCAACCCTCTCCCCACAAGCACACGCACACACATAATGGCAGAGCCTAGCAATCTGTGTTTTTGAAAGCCATGCTGATTTTTCTCACATTAGCTGGTGTTTGAGACCCGAGGCCAGCGATCAGCAGGCTTCCTTACTTTACAGGATGTCTAGAAAAAATTGTTACTTTCCACCAAGATGGCAACCAAAGCAAAGAAAGCAGCCAGTGCCCCCCTCAAGGCTGAAGCCAAGGTCACACAAGCCAGAAAGACGGTGCTGCAAGGTGCCAGCCCATGTTCAGGTGGCCCAAGACACCACGCCTCTGGCAGCCAGCCCAGACATAGCCTTGGAAGAGCATCCCCTGCTCCCACTCCCAGGAGAAACAAGCTTGACCACCGCATCATCATCACCAAGCTGCCCCTGACCCCTGAGCCTGCCACGACAGAGACAGAAGTACGGCCACCCTTGGGCTCGTCATCGATGTCAAGGCCAACAAGCACCACATTAAACATACTAACAAGAAACTATGATACCGACACAGCCAAAAAAGAAATTTTGTTCAACTGCGTGGATCATGAGGTCACATTGAAGCTGTTATGTGGGTAGCTACTGATCGTATTTTCACAACTGTTTTTATTCATGGGATTCAAAATAGGACAATGAATGAGTCTAATTTTAAATTTTTTAAAATAATGCATGTCTGATAAGAATGCAGTGAGTGGGACAAGGGAGTATCATTTTGCTTCACTGGAATTTGGAGTTAGGGTCCCATTACAAATACTCACTTGACAATACCCACTTCGGCCCCCATGCTGAGCAGGCAGTGGCTGCAGCCAGCCTATGGGGTGTTGGGAGTGGCACCTGGACTCCACCTCCACCAACGCTGGGGATATAAGGGTCAACTCCATACAGAAGGTCTGCTCCTGCACACCTCCAGCCCCACCCCCAGAACAGCTGCTCAACCCAACTGACAGATTTACCCGGGCGTCATGGTGTCCTGGAGCTCTTAGTGAGCCTTCAATAAGCCAGGCAGTATGTGCCTTGCACGGCTCCTGGGCACGGGAACAGCTGTCCCAGCCAGGTGGTGGGGCAGCTGCGGAAAGCCACAGCCCCGCTCCTGCTGCCACCCGTGGCTTCTGGCCCTTCCTCATCTAACACCCACCGCCCCCACCAAGCACTGCCAGGTCTACATTGTGGAGCTAGCCTCCCCCTGGTAGCTCCCGGAAAAGTGGGTGTCTGCAGAGGGGACACAGATCTTCTTCCCACACTGGTGTCCTTGGCATGGCTTTGGCAACACCTGCCTCGGCTTGTGGCTGAATGAGAGACCACAGGGAGCTGAGATACAGAAGTAGCAAGCTGTTCAAGGTCTCCATGGCTCTCTTAGGAAGATGAGTGAAAGTCACAATGGTTGATATACCTGTTCCCTCGAAGCAGCATATTCAAGTGGCAGTTCCCAGTACCCATGCATGTGACTTGACTTAGAAATCGAGTATTGGCAAATGTCATGGAAAGACAATGAGGTCACATCGGGTAAAGGTACATCCTAACCCAGTGAGTGACCTCCTTGTAAGAAGAGGGAAATTTGGATATGGAGACCCACAGGGGCACAGAAAAGAGATCATGTGAAGATAGAGACAGAACTTAAAGTGGCAAAGCCACAAGCCTAGATGGTCTATGACCTCCAGAGACAGGAGGGCACTGTGAATGGTGAGGAAAAGTGTGGGGGCTCCTGCTGAGTTCCCCCCTTGCCTTGATGCTGTTCCATGGCCTCCAGAACAGAGAGGGAGCCTAACTGTCCTGGGCTCTTCCCCTCAGGAGAGGGTCATCAGGATGACACAATGACATCAGCATATTAGCCCTCTCTAGCCTGAGCAGTGAACCAACATCCCGGAGCAGGGCAGCCTAGGAAGAGCTTCGGATGCCTCTGTGGGAGCCGCCAAAGACCCCGACACCACTTCTGGCCCACCCTGGCCCCTGAGAGATCCTCTGGGGACGTTTCATGCTCAGGTCCCAGGCCAGGCCAACAGAACAAACCAGGAGAGGCAGCCCAAGATAGCAGGACATTGCAAGTTCATTTGGATCAGCCCCTGTTCTGAGAAACTTCTGTCTGAAGCACTGGAGTTTGACTTCATTAGCAAGGGGAGGTGGCAGTACAAGTTGAGCATCCCTCACCCAAAATTCCAAAATCAGTGATGCTCCAAAGTAGGAAACTGTTGAAAAATGTTATTTTTATTTGTTTGAAAGCTAACCTGACAGAGAGACAGGGAGAGAAAGTGGGATCTTTTCAGCTGCTGATTCACTCCTTAGAGGACCATAACAGCCAGCTGTGGACCAGGCTCCATCTGAGTCTCCCACATAGTTCTCAGGAACCCATGTACTTGACAGATCACCAGCTGCCTTCCAAGCAGGGAGCTTGACCAGAAGTAAAGTAGCTGGAGCTCCAAAGGATGTTCCCATGTAAGTGCCACCATTGCAAAGCTACCCCACTGCCATCACAACACAGGCATGTGGGATCTGAGCATCGTGACCAACATCTTAACAGCCAGACTATGAACACCTACCACTTTTTTTTTTTAATTTAAAAAGCAAAAACAGAGATCTCTCATCTGCGGATTCATTCCTCACATGCTGGCAACAGCAAGGGCTGGGCCGAGCCAGAGCCAGGAGCCAAGAATTGCATCAGGGCCTTCCACGTGGGAGGGACCCAAGTGCTTGTGCCATCATCTACTGCCTCTTGGAGTATACATTAGCAAGAAGCTGAGACTTCAATGAAAAAGCTCCAATCTGAGATGTGGCTGTCCCAAAGGCATCGCAACAGCTGCGCAGAGTGCCCACTCTGGTTTTATGCAGCACTTAGATAAAGTGACCCAAAACCTGGCTGCATTTCAGTAACAGCAAAGAACTTTTAAAAAGTTCCAATGCCCAGGCTACAGCACAGCCAGGGTCCTCGGGACTACAGGTGAGAGTGGGCATTGAGCCTCTCTCAGTCCATGATAAGCAGCACGGAGAACACTTGCATTCCCTCCAGGCAAACAGGCAACAAGAAGGGAGAAATGTCGTGGCCCTTGACCTTACTCAGGGTCAGCCACCACCTTCCCCTTATGATAGGCAGGGAGCACATTTCACAAGCTGCCCTTTGACTCCCACATCCCTGGCAGTAGGAGAGGCGGGTACAGAATTCCACTTCTGCCTTCTGTTTGCCTCTTGTTTCTCCTCCCCTGCCCTCCTTCAGGCCCAGGCACCTGCCTTCTCTCATTTGGAAACCCTCTCCAGCCTCCAGGCTCAGGGACTCCACCAATCTCCCCCAGCGTCTGAGCCTCCACCAGGAATTTCCCAAGCAAGCCCCACCCCACAGGAAACCACCACCACACACTCTACAAGAGTTGGCCTCCCTGGCCAGTCATTTGAACATACCATGCAGATGTGTAGGAAAATGCTTAGGGGCATTTGCTAGTCATAGACCACAGAACACCAGCCTTGCAGCACCAGGGACTACCGTATGAGGCTGACAGGCTTACAGGAAACCCTCATGCGCTCCACAAACAGAAACGCTGCTTGTTCATATCACACCATCCTCCTGGCCCGTGCCAGTGATGGTCCTGGTTGCTGCCCATGCTGGTTTTCTGTCTTAGCTCTGGACCTAAATGCTCTGATTTTCCAGGTGAGCTGCTAATGGAGGCTGAGACCTCTGTGGTCCCTCAGGAGTTACTGGACTCACTTAGCTGTGGTTCATGACCTAGATACCTATGTCTTGTGCCTTACAGCTGCTGCTCACAGCTCATGTTTCACACCGTGGGTTTCATGATCCCTGTCAGTGCCTGGAGACAGAGACCCACCTGGGTGGACAGAGCTGGGTGCGCTTAGTCGTCCCTGCAGTCAAGCCTCTCCAATTGGATGCTACACAGAGTCTTCCAAGGGGCGAGTATGAGCTCTCCTGGCAGGCCACAGAGGCCTACGTTCCAACAAAAGGGCACAAGGCAGGAGACCAGAAGTACCATCCTCACCTGCTTACCATGATGTTTTCTCTGGCGGCCTCCACAATCCTGCTGCTTGAGAAGCATGGCACTAATCCTTCAGCAGGGCTTGCTCCCTGGGATTCTTGTCACCTGTCGCTGACATTCCTCAACCAGGGCAGGCAGAGGACAAAGTCCTGCCCAGGCTGCCTCACTGGACTGTGAGCAGAAATACTGCTTCTTCAGCCTGCTTTGGGGGATGCTGCTGGTGGCATGCTCTGCCTGAGGCTTCTACAGGGGCACCAAGCCCATAAACAGCATCTCCAGGGCCAGTGCTCATACCAGCTGGTCCTCGGGGCCTGCTAGCAACAAGCACTGACTGGTAGGAACAGGGAAGCGTGGCTTTTATTTGCTTCTTCTAGCTTCAGCTAGCAAGGGGGTACCCAAGATTTCTGGCAACACCTTGGCAGTTCCATGCTATGGAGTCTGGCTCTTGCAGTGGTACTGTCAGGGTGAAGGACTTCAGAAGTCCAGAAATCTGCAGGATCAGTAAGAACACAGGTTTCTGGTTTCTTGTAAGGCAATAGCAGCAGGAGGTAGACCAGCAGTCCCAAAATATGTTAGCTCTGAGTTTAATGTTCTGTTTTCCTTGTGTGGTTAGAGCCTACGGATGCTAATAACTTCCTAACATTCTTCATGTCTGGATAAACTCACTTCCTACTTTCCTCTTTTCTCCTCTTATGGTGCTTCTGATACTTCCAGCACAAAAAATTCCTTCTGCTAGACATATCTAGAGCACCTTCCTTTTATCTATTAAGAGTTATTTAATTTATTTGAAAGTCAGGGTTACATAGAGCAGGGATAGGGGACAGAGATCTTCATCCATTGATTCACTACCCCAATGGATACAATAGTCTAAAACCAGAAACTTCTCCTATTTGGGAGTACAGGAACCCAAATACTTGGGCCATCTTCTCCTGCTTTCCCAGGCCATTAGCAGGGAGCTGGATTGGTGGGGAAACTGAGAGTTGAACTGGCACTGGCCCCAATCGGCTTTTCTTCTATAGATCTGGGTGCTGCTCAGTGGTCTAGCACCTGTAGAAAATGCTACCCATTGTCCACTCTGTCTACATTCCCCATGCTGGTCTGGTAAGTGGAACTCCAGTTTTGATCACATCAGGAAATTTTCCAGAATTGATCTCACTTTCCCAGTCTTTCTTGCAAACAGAGTTGACAACATGATAACTTCAGCCAATGAACTATGAAGTATTTCTTGAGACTTCAGTGAGGAATTTTTGCTTCCTCGATGAGATGAACATGCAGCCTTGGTGCTTGTTCTCCATCCTTCCCTGAATGCAGATATGATGTCTGGATCTGCAGCAGCCTTCTTGCACCCAAGGGTCAACAACAAAGAGGACAAAGGGTGGTACTCTGGGAATGATGCAGTGGAAAGATAGAGCCTGTGAGGTTTATCATCTACAGTCCCTCCAGCAACTCTCAAGTCTGTGCCCTGGGTCCACCCTAGCCACAGGGTCCAGGCTTGGCCCTGTGCTGTGACAACCCTGAGCCCTGGAGCTTCACCAACCCATTTCTGTAACTTTTGCTTTACTTTGATTGCAGGATGACGTTGAAAAGTGGCCTCCAGCTCTTGCAGATGCACTCACACAGACCTTCAAAGAGAGGGAAGAAGGCAGACCCCAAACATGAACAAGACATCATTCCTGCCAACAGGGGAGCCTTCGGGAGGGTGTTCCAGGACCAAATCCTGCCAGGATCAGCCTGTCCAGTGTCTGACCTCCCTGCTGCCCTTGACCAAATCTCCCCACACACTTCTCATTAGAGCCCCGGAGATAAGGCAGAGTGGATCAGAGGTTGATGATTTGGGTCATGGCCAATAATGCTGTATCACAAATCCCTTCCTCCCAACCCCACTTCTTTCTTTTTCTTGTTTTCTTTTTCCTTTTAATCAAAATTGGCTTTGAAGGCCCATCTTCCCTGAGAGGCAGGCTGTGATCCCTGCCCACCACAGTTTCTCTTGGCAGTGGCTCTGGAGCAATCGTTTCCAGTCTTGCTGGGTCTCTCACTCTACCTCCCAGCCACCCTTCAAGTCCATAGACATGTCATGCCTGCAGAGGTTGCGTAGCTGCTGTGTTCTGCTAGGCATCTTGAAGTCAAATTAGACTGTTTTAAATCCTCAGCATGCATTCGCTGAGTTCCTTGATCTTTTGCAGTAATCACAACACCACTCACTACCCACCCTTCCTTCTAACCGGGCTCAGTTCCTTGGGAAGTCTGGCCTCGAGGCTGGGGGGAGGGGTTGCACCCTGGAACCGGTCACTGCCACGCACATTCGCCTTGTTCATGAGCACCCTGTGAAGAAAGGTAGACGATGGGGAGAAGCCTCATTTCTCTCCTTTGATTTGTTTTTTAATCAAATCCAATTCTTAATTACATTTGGCTGGAATGAAATTACGCCTCTGAAGCTCTTCCAGATGGAGCTAAGAAAGTGATTTGAGTGAACACTGGGGTCAGCGGATGCTGAACGGGCTTGCCGGCCTGGGGTCTTGGCCCTGAGGTCAGAGGACACTTGTTCCCCAGGCACCTTGTCTCCCCTCCTGCCCTGACCCATCCAAGCATGGCTCAGGCCCTGTGCTGCTAGACACACTAAGGGGCATCCCCGTGCATCCGTGGGGAGAGGGCCCTGAAAGCACAGCCCTCTGGAGCTCGTGGAGTTTCCCAGCCCATAGCCCAGGGCTCCAAGCTGACCACTTCTCCACAGTGCATAGCACAAGGCCAGATCTCACTGTCCTTTCCTCCACAGATCTTCCTAATGTCAGGGAGTCCTCATGGAGGCTGAATCATAAAGAGTACAAATAGCATGACTGTCCAGGTCTTTCCTTGTTTTGCATCTATTTTCCTAAGCAAGAACCTGCCCATTAACATCATTGGGATACAGTGTGAGATGCTGCTTTCCCTGAAGGAGCCTGGTTTTAGAAGCCAGTGTTTCTAGGATTTAATGAAGCAATGGCAGGCACACAGAGGGCCAATTCACATCCCTTGCCAGTCCCAGCGCCTAGCGGTGCCAAGTTCTGCTCTCAGTGGCCTTCCACTGCTTGGTTGCCTGAGCATTCTCTCTCTCTCTTCTCTAGGGCTGGCATCATCTCTGCCCATCCTTCCCCATCTCCTAGATATGAGTTTTGTGGATAAGACAAAGCCAAGCCCAATAAGGCAGGTGATGGATGTAGCCTGTAGGGGCCCAGGACAGACAGCCAAGAATTCTTACAGGCTCCATCCTAGGCTCAGTGGTCAGAAGGAGACGGCTATCAGGAGGAAGGTAGAGCTGCTTGTGTAGCCATGGAGCAGACTCACAGTTATGATCATTGGGTTTCTGGGGTGGGGTAACTGAAGTGCCCAAGCCACTTGGTCAAGGGCAATCAACACAAAACACAGTCCCCAGCAGGCTGAGAGCTGAACACTCCTTATAGAAAACCCCAGAACCCCAGGCCCATGTCTTGGCAGCTGCACCAGCCATTTTGACCCCCGGAACTCACACTGTCAGCATGTGTAGGATTCCCAGGGGGACAGGCATTAGATATACTTTTTTTTTTAATGAAAATTTGCATTTATTTTTACTGGAGCTGTGCCAGACATGGAGCAGCTGGGACACAAACTGATGCCCAGATGGGATGCCGGAGCTTGTAGGCAGGTTAGCCAGGTGAGCCAGCACACCAGCCCCTGGATGTACTTTTAGAACAGCACCTTTCAGATGTTATCATGGGCTTTGGCCAAAGTTTCCTGCTGGTGGGGCTCACCTGCGGCTGAGATGTGGCTGTTACCAGGAGGTACGCCTGCAGCTTCTGAGAGAGGATGAGATTCTGCTTTTTCCCTTCTTCATTTCCCAGCTTTAAAATTTTCCAAAATGCCATGGACAGGATGAGTAGTGGCCCTGTATGCAAAGCACAGCCACTTAGGGGCTGGCTGCTAACCACTGGGTTCAATTCACTGACTAATGGAAAGGTGGGTTCTCGAATGCGTGGGTTCTTGTGCAGCGATAACAAAGAATGGCTGCCTTGGCACTCCCTGCCATCATGCTGGTACATACCTTTCTAACACAGAGGCTGAGAACAGGCTGCTCCGTGTTCCCAGCCATCTTCCAGCCAGAAATGGCCATGCCCTGGCTGAGGAGATGTCCGTGGGAGCCACAGGGAGGCATGTCCTCTCCCAACAAAAAGAGAAAAAGCGTCCCAGGGAGAAGGCTCTGGTACTCCCCTTCTTCCTGTCTGGAAACCATCTTGCCAATAGGAAGTTGCATCTGCCCTCTAAGAATGATGGGACAGGGACACAAAGGAGCAGGCAGTGTGTGGGAGCAGCTGTGCCAGTCCCAGGCTGTCCACTTCCAGGCTTGCTGCTATCTAAGAAGAAGACAGTCCAACATCTCAGGTCAAATCTCTCAGAGTTGGATTTTCTATTACACAGGCCAAAATTTCCTCCTAAATGATTGTAAGCATGATCGCGTTGAGATCTCGAGGAGTCGGTGTGCTTTTTTTGCGATCCTGAAGAATCTCAATTTCACCTGTGAGTACCTGTTGGAGGACAGAGATAGGATCAAGGGACCAAGAGGAAGAGTTCAAAATTACTCAATATCCCTGGAGGTGGGGTTGGAGCTGGCTGCTTGGATTGTGTCACTTGGGTTACACGCTTGGGATTTCTTCATCTTTGGAGGTTTTTCAAAATGCAATGTTTAGAAGCGCTGGATGAAACTCAAGTCTCTGGACATAAAAGCATGAATGGCTTCACTTCTCAAACATTGTAGTTGAATGTTTGCCAAAATTTTTATCCCAGAGAAACTATTTGCTGAAGTTCTGATATTATGTAAAATACTGCAGTAAGACGGCCCCCGGGGGATATAACTATTTAGTTTTATATTTCTTCTGATGCCGCCAATAAATCATGAACTTCTGCCGAGATGTCAGAGGGCAGCCTGTCTCTTCCACTGCAAATGACAAAGCCATGAATTATGCACAGGAGTCTCTCGCAGGGAGGCTCCCAGCCCAAGCAGCCTGTTGCCGTCAGGCCCAGCTAGCTGTTGACAGTGTGCAGCACTGGAGTCTGGCTTCTGGACTGGCGCTGGTGAGCCCTGGGAGAGGCATTCATGATGCATCCCTGGGGACAAGCATGTCACCATGGAATTAGGAGAATCAAGTGGTGGCCGCAGCTGCCCAAAGAACGAAACCGGAGAACTCTAGAGAAGGTGGCCCATGTGTTCTGATCTCAACTAAGACTCAACACTCCTGGAGGACAGTCTTGATCCCCTGCGTTTCCTAAATTTCTGCCTGGGTCTTAATAAAGTGTTGATACATATTTATTGTACAGGAGGCTGGGCATGTCAATGGAGGGAGGGAAGGATGGATGGATGGAGGGAGGGAGGGAAGAAGGGAGGGAGGGGGCTACTGTGGAAGCAATCTTTAATCATAATAAATAGTGATAACAACAAATAAAAGCTTGTTGGCCCAGTAGTATTGCAGAAGAAACTCCCTGGAACTTGCAAGTGAAGAAGAAAGCAGGGATAGCCTCACTTTACACAGAGAAGGAAGTGTGAGGCCACTGTCTCCAAGGAAGGTAAACTGGTGGTCAGACAGGCATATGACCTTCCCCACAGGTCCTCATCCTACTAAACACCTCACCATTCCATTTCCCTCCTTGCTTTACACTGAATCCTCAAAGGCAAAATGTATGTTTACCACCAACACAAACATGTTGTGCCCAGGTTTCCCTTCAGCCAGCTTCTGTGTTTGCTTTTCAACATGTTATTCCTGGCCTCCCAAGTGCGATGTCCTTCACCTGTATCTAGGTGACCTTACCTGTGGACAGGTGAAGCTTTGACACTGTGGCCACTGCTTGTATTTCCTTGATGTCTATGTCCCTCACTTCTTCTCACACCCTATCCTCACCCTGCTACCTTTCCCAGATCTGCCGCCTCCCACAAGGAGGCCTCACCTCTTTCTCGTCCCTGGTTATTCCCCTCTAATGACTTCACCTACTCTTTTTTTTTCCCAGCAACCGACCTCCAGTTGATGATCTTCAACCTCCAGGTTGCCATTGGGCACCTCCAACACCCCACTATTTCATTAATTAGACATCTGTGGAGACCTTAGCACACACAAATCTATTACTAAAAAATACAGATACCAAAAGAAATATGACTTCCATTGAGGAGAGAAGAGGAGACATAGAAAAATTACGGTAATGCAGGAAAACCATAGTCTCCACAGAGAAAAGCCACATGGGAGGCCTCTATGAGAGTGTTAAGGTGGGGGGCGGCTCAGTGGATGTGACACCAAAGGGCTTCCTTGCCAAAGAATAGGGCAAGGACATGAATACTCAAGGAAACACACACTGGTCAACTGACTTTGGTTTCTTGTCAATGTCGGGCAATATTAGAGATGTTTTGATTACATGATGCTGTTTAACTTCTACTCAGTATTGATGTTTGTCACACCCAAGCTCTCCTTGAAGAATTTTCCATTCTATATCTTATATAACCCTCAATAGATAAATGTGATTACTTATTTTAAGGATGAAAGGACTAAACTCCATGTTCAGTGTGAGTTCTGGTCTTGGTTAAGGAATACGACTAGTTAGTGGCAGAGCTGGGACCTTTGGGATAGATGGTTGGACGCCATGGAAGGAAACCCTTCAAGCCTACACAAGGCAAAGTGGATTTTTCTATGCAGAAGCTGGGTCAGCTCCTGGAGCCCCAGGTATCGAGCCGCAATGAGACCTTGTGAGGGATGGACCGGGACCTGCAAGGCCTGTAGCCCTCCCAGCTTCTTCCTCTCCACTTCTCTCAGCCTGCCCACAGCCCCACTCGTCTCTAACCCTCAGCTGCACCCTCATGCTCCGCCCTGCCCCTCAGCCTTTCCTCACCATGGTGGCACTGAAACCATTTCCTTGTCCTTCTGGACTCCAGCACCTCACAAACCCAATGCCACAAAGGCTGATGGCAGTCAGTCTTGTAACTACCAATTCTCAGGAGGGAGCTTCACACAGACCTGGTTCCTGTGAGGGAACTACTCATGACCTCATTAGCCATAGCCAGAAGGGTCTGAGGAGGTTAGGAAAAGCATTCAACATGGCAGCAGGAAAGGTGGTCTCAGAGAAAGAAACCCAGACTAGCAAAACCAGCTCCAAATGTGCCCTGAATAGCAGGCAGCACAGGTGTTCTGACTCCGTGCCAAATTCTTTTCCTTTATCTCCACACTGTCCTTCTGCAAGGCAGACATATCCGACACCAAGGAACACACCTTAAGCAGCCTGTTACAATATCCTTGTTGCAGTTACCACCAAATCTCATCAGCTGCTTAACATTTCAGACTTTACCTCAAAGTCTCACGTTCCTTACTACCACCTCCCTAATATTCTGCCCAGAAAATGTTCAAAAAGTATCCCAGATTCATCATCTTTTACCTCTCAAAGGATCAACCACTGTGGTTCAAAATGTGACAATGACTTCTATCACGTATAAACTGAAAAGTCAGAACAACAAACCTCTCTTCTACCCATAATGCCCAAGTAAAAGTTGGTTGATGGAAGATTAACTTAGCTATCTTGGACTAGATCAAGAAAATTGTAGGGATAATTGTTAACACTAAAATAAAATTAAAACTATTATCAGAGAAAGGACAACTCCACAATGTAGCTTTTTTTTCCTTAAAGACTTATTTATGTTTATTGCAAAGTCAGATATACAGAGAAGAGGACAGAAAGGAAGATCCTCCGTCCGTTGATTCTCTCTCCCATGCAACTGCAATGGCTGGAGCTGAGTCAATCTGAAGCCAGGAGCCAGGAGCCTCTTCTGGCTCTCCCATGCAGGTGCAGGATCCAAAGGCTTTGCGCCTTCCCTGACTGCTTTCCCAGGCCACAAGTAGGAAGCTGGATGGGAAGCAGGGCTGCCAGGATTAGAACCGGCGCCCATATGGGATTCTGGTGCGCGCAAGGAGAGGACTTTAGTTCCTACGCTATCACGCCAGGCCCAATAATGTAGCTTTTGAAAGTCAAAAGATAGGGTCAGACTTGTGGCACAACAGGGTTAAATTGCTGTTTGCAAAGCCAGTACCCTCTGTCAACACAAATTCAAGTGCCAACTGCTGCATTTCTGATCCAATTTGGCCTGTGGGGGGTGTGGGAAGGGAAGGGGCGATTGCAGGCAGAGAGACTAGACTGAGGCCTGACCCAGGAGGAGCCCAGTGGGAGGGGTTTGGGCAGGTGTGCAAGAGGAGAAGAGGAGGCTGCAGTAAAGCCTCCAGGTCAGCTGTGCTGGGCCACCCAGGCTTCTGTCGTGTGCTCTGGCCACAGAGGGACTTTGTTGGAGCCACCCATAGTGAAGATCTCCCTGGAAGCCCCATGCCCTGAGACAGGGTGTCAGGTTCTGAGAGAGTTATGTGTCTGCTGGGGGTGTGGTGAAAAGACCGTTAGCTAAGAAGCAGTCAAGGAACCAGAGCAAAGATAGGAGAGCCCGGATTTAAGGGAGGTGGCAGGCAGAATGGAATGGACACAGAGACTCAAGAAAATTACTGAAACACAGAGGTAAATACCATTTCTATAGACACGAGATCTCTGCAGCAGAAGGTCAAGAGAAAGGCTCCTGGGGGTGGCACTGTGACATTCAACAGCTCCAGTCCCAAAGGCACAGCCACCTGTGTCCTTTCCTGCCCCACCCTGCAGTCCTGTACCTGTTAGGGTCCTTGCGTGGACATTAGCCCTCATGACTCAGACTATGGGGAACACTGCAGGATGTGTTCTGCTTTTTTGAACAAACTCAGACAAGACTTTTTAGCTTACCTGCTATCTTTGCAAACTTAACTTTAGCTTGATTTTTTAAGAGTGAAAATAAGAATTTTATTGTTCACAAGTCCCAAAATATGAAAGATGATACAGTACACACTTCTCTTCTACCTCTGTCCTGAATCTGTGTGGTTCATATCTGCAGCCCATCCTCTGTTATTTTTTTAAAGACTTATTTATTTTTATTGTAAAGTCAGATATACAGAGAGGAAGAGAGGCAGAGAGGAAAATGGTTCACTCCCCAAGTGGCCACAATGGCTGGAGCTGAGCTGATCTGAAGCCAGGAGCTTCTTCCGGGGCTCCCATGTGGGTGCAGGGTCCCAAGGCTTTGGGCCATCCTCTACTGCTTTCCCAGGCCACAAGCAGGGAGCTGGATGGGAAGTGGGGCAGCCGGGACATGTACCAGTGCCCATATGGGATGCTGGCACAGCAAGATGTGTGTACCTGCTAAGCCATATCACTAGCCTCCCCATCGGCTTTATTTGTTCCCCTTGGGGCACTGTGGTCTTCCTTTTTGCCAAAAGTTATGTGCACACAAAATATGAGCCCCTCCGAGGAGATCAGAAGCCCCTCAGGGTAGGGGGTTCCAGCATCTGTTCCTCCACCTAAGGCTCGAGGAGAGCAACAGGAGAAAGACTTGAGTTGTGGCTCTGCAAGGACCCCTTTTCTCTGCTCTTAGCAGACCGTGCAGTGGAGTCACGCCCACGGACAGCTAAGAGGGTAGCTGTGGAGAGTGGCTGTGTGCCCGCAGCCGTGGGGAGACAAAGCCGAGCTAGGATGCCTCTGGGTCACACCAGGGTGGCTCAGAGGCAGCTGCCTGGCACCCTTCTCTCCAAATCCTCCGGCTCCTGAGACCCAGCAGGAAAGGGAATGAAAGTCAGGCCTCCTCCTCCACAGCTGGAAGTGATGCTTAAGTGCAGACTGCTGAAGGGCAGGAAAGGAGTGACAGGTGGCAGAGATTGGTTCCTCAGTCGCTGTGTCTCCTGAGTCCACTGCACTACCCACAAGAGCACCCCAGCTCCATGCCAAGCAAAGGAGGGACCCTGGGGGGGCAAGGACTCCTTCCTCCTGGAGGAAACTCCTTGCTCTCCACAAAGCAACTTCCCACCATCCCAAGGAGCTGGGAGCTCCTGTCTGGTGACACCAGAGTGACCTAGTCTTTGTGTGGTTTGTTTTGTTTTTTCCTGCAGACAGAGAATCCACCAGCAAGCCCGCAATGTCTCTGGAAGCTGTAGAGGAACAGGCGTGGCCAGCCCGGTTCCTGCAGGTGTCCCAGCTCCTGGCTGCAGCTGTCCTCTCTGGAGCAGGTGGCCACAGGGAGCCTGGGGACTTGGGCCCCAGAAGCGGGCAACAGCTTCCACCCCCTGCCTGCCCAGCCAGCCAGTTGACCAGCTGCCCCCCTCCCCGGCTCCATCTGCTCCCATGTCCTTCAGGTCTCCAACACACCAGGCAGGCTTCAGGCACAGACCCCTCTCCTCTCAGAGATCAGCCCTCCCCTGGTAAATTGTTCCACTCTCCCAGCCAGCTCCCCACCTCCCTGGCCCCACACCAGCTTGATTGCACTCTCCCTCTCTCTCTCTCTCTCTCTCTCTCTCTGCCATGCTACTGCTGCCCGATTGGCCATCACTTCTCTGACACCTTTTGCTCAGTGCAACCATCCTCTTCTACAAGAGAAGGTCCACAAGGGCCGTTCCAGTCTCTGTGCCCAGAATGTGCCAGGCGAAGAGGAGGTTCTCAAAGATTTGCATAAAAAAAGAAGGCATTCTTGTCACTGTGACTGTTGTTGCATGGCAAAACACACACTGCCAGGCACCCCCAGGGGCCATGATGCCTCCAGGAGAAGCAGCCCTGGGGAGCAGGAGCAGGTTCCCAGGGCTGGTCAGGACCCAAGGGCACAACCCAAGAACCACACACCGGGGGACACCAGAACAAGGAAGGTCTTGCCTCTCCATTATCAAAGTTCTAACTCCAAGCCCAAGACCCCAATAGGCTTGGATCTTCCTGAGCACACTGTGAGAGAAAATCCCTCCCAGCCCCTTGGTCAGTTCTCCAGGGGCTTGCGGGCAGTCCTCAGCACTCCTTGGCTTGCAGGAACATGGCCCATTTCCACCCAGAGTTCCCGGCTACCGATACACACTGGCTCAGGCCCAGTCCTGTGACCTCATGCTAATTGATGACCTCTACAATCACTCTACCTGGTGTGGCACTGGGAGTTAGGACTTTAAGGAGGTAGAAGGTACAGGAGGGGGCTGTGACTGAACCCGCCATACTGCTTAGTTTGTTGGGAGACAGGTAGATAGCTGACTGAGCAATGTCCTCCCCTCTGGCTGCTCTCAATACTTCTCAGAGGAAGACACAGGAATGTTCCAAGGGGTTTGCCTCAAGATCAGTTTAAGAGTCCATGTCCACCCTCGCTAGGCCTTCCTGCAGGCTGCCAACTGCCTGCTCCCTGCCCTGCAAATGGAAGCCACCTCCCTTCCAGCATCCCGCCTCCCTGGCTGGTGGGAACATGCCAGCATCCCCAACAGAAACTGTTCAAATGGGACTCCCAAGCAAGAGCCTCAGCCCTGGAAACCCAGACACAGGAGACAAGGCCCAATGAATGCCCCCAGCCAGGGAGTGCTGGCTGAAGGAGGTCTCGCACTGCAAGTCCTGTCCCCAGAGCACAGGGAGAATGGCCAGCCGCTAACTAGGACACCTGCCTCTGGTTCCCAAGGTAAGCGTTTTGGGAAGCAGGCCTGCTTTGCAAACTGCCCAGAGGTCTTGGAAGGCCTCAGTGGAATTAATTACCGAGCTGCCTGTCAGCACCAAGGAGCAGCCGTCAGGGTCAGGGTCATGATGAGAGTTTCCATTCACCCTCAGTGCTTTATAGTCTTCAGGAAGCCAGTGGGCCAGGAACCTCCAGGGCCCTCCTCCATTAGCCGGCATGAACTTGTGTATCTCCCACCCACAAAGCCTTCAAGAAGTTCATGGAATGTGGAAATAAAAGATAAATTGATTTGCGTGCCCCTCCCCAAAAAAACCCTCAGGGATCATTTTTTTCCCTGAATATTTTTGAAGACAGTTCGCCAACATGGAATTCAATGCTTTTGCACCAAGATAAACACGTCTCATTGTCATTTCCAGAATTCTCTGAATTGCCATCACGCTTTCCATTGTGGCTGCTTGTGGCTGTGCAAAAGGGGTGTACAGAGTGGGTGCTGTAAAGGGTCCCCAGCCGAAGGAGGAAAGTTACCAGGCCTGGGGGCTGCCTGTCCCCACCCTCGTGGCGGGGGAAGGAGGAGCAGTGCAGAACCAGGGAGCGTGGGGGCTCAGCATTCCCAGTGGGCAGCACTCGCAGTTCATGGCACCTTTTTCTGCTGCTCCGATTTAAATTAAAGCAGGACATTTGCATTCAGTCCCCTCAGGGCCCTGCTCAGTGACCGAAGCCTCAGGTTTGAAATACTTCTGCTCCAGGGAACTGCAGGTTCAAATCCCACAGGGATTTCTGCCAGGCCTAGCATTCTCCTGTGACACATGATTTGAATAAATGCAATTTAGTGAAGGCAGACCTGGCAGAGAAGGCTGGGGAAAGGGGCCGTGGAGGGCCGGGGCGGGGAGGAGGGGAGAGTGTTCTGGCGAAGAACAGGGTTTTGCCAAGGTCTTCTCGGTGTCCTTTCCAGGCATCCTGTGTGCACCCAGGACCTGGGGGAACTACAGCAAGCTCTGGGTGGGGGATGTAGGGCGGGCTCTGCACCCAGGACCCCAGCCCCTCCTTGTCTCTACACTGCATCCTCCCTCTTTGCTTCTTTCACTCTTCTCTCCATCCTTTCAAGAAATGCTTTGTAAGAAGCGTAGAGCATCTGCCTGAACTCTGGTCCAGTCTGGAAGTTGGCCTTGCCTGCTCCAAGCCACCGCACATGAGGGACCGCTTACAGTGATTATTCCTGAATCCGTTGAGCTTTGCGTAAATTCTGGCTTCTCCCAGACCTGCCTGCACAGCCTGGTGCATCCTGTATGGCCTGCACCAGACAAAGTCTTCTTGTCTTGGTGTTTTTAAAACCTTCCTAGGGATGGGTGTTGGGTATACTGGTTAGGTCGCCACCTGTCATGCTTGTATTTCCTAGTGGAGCTCCCTGGCACAGGTCTTGGCTCTGCTTCCCACTCCAGCTTCCTGCTGATGTGCAAGAAGGCAGCAGTTGTGGCTCAAGTCCCTGCTTCCTGTGTGGGCATCCCACAGTGAGTCCCAGGCTCTTGGCTTAGTCCTGGCCTCTGTGGGCATTTGGGGAGTGAAGCAGCAGATGGAAGATATAAACCCCCTCCCCCTGCCCTGTCCTCTCTGCCTTTAAAATAAACAAACATAAATAGATAAGAATTTCACGACACCTCAATGTTGTCAACCCTCAGCTGAAGTGCCACCTCCTGCTGCCCTGAGCCTGGGGACTTCCAGAAAAAAGGGGTCTCCAGGAATGCTCCCCACTGGCTTTTTGCCACCCAGGCAGGGGAGCAAGGGTGCAGGGCATCATTGCAGGTTCCCTGAAATCTAAGATACACCTGGAAACAGCTTCTCTTACCCATTCCAGGGTTCACCACAGGCTCATGACCTTTGAGGGATTTCCAGGTCTTAGGGTTCTGCTCTACAATGGGAAACTGAGAGATGAGAGAGGCTGAACAAGAGGGAAGTCAGGTCCCAGGAGGACAACAAGCATCGTGCAACGTGAACATTAGGGCAGCTGGGCAGGGAGGGGTCAGTAGCACAGAGCGGAGGCCTCAGCCAACCATATAGCACTACTTTCCGGCTGAGAAGGGTGGGCACCAGACTCCATCTCAGGATGGACACTGCTTAAGGGAGGGTCCCTGGGCCTGAGCAATGTGGCCACCCCGGTGGAGGCATTTCCCAGAGAGAGAGCCGGCTGCCAAGGGCTCTTCCAGTAGCAGGTGAGAGCAAGATCTTGGGTCTTGCCCAAGCCAGGGGGGAGAGCAGCAGCTCACCACAGCATGTGCCACACACCGCTGCCAGGACAGTCTCTTTCTGCAGGACCAAAAATGGCACTCATCATGGGCTGGGGGTCAGAGATCCTCAGTCAAGGGTAAGCACTTCCTTTAAGCCTGGGCCACGAGCTAGTCCACCCTGCCTCTGAATCCAGGCTAGGGCTCCTATGACCAGGCTCAGAGACAAAGGGTATGAATGGGTCAAGTTGTGGAGTCCTCAGGTTAGAAGTGGATGGGACTGAAGGGGTGGCGTGCCCAGGCTGGTGGACAAGCCCAGTGAGGGAGCCTGGAAAGCTTCGGAAAAGCTGTGGATCTTAACTGGAGCCAATTGCCCTTCAAGGGACACGTGGCACTGTCTACAGACACTGAAGGTGGCTTTTTCTGATGTGCAGCAGGTGGAGGCCAGATTGCTGTTGAACAGTCTACAAATGATGTACTATCTGGTCAAAAAAATCCCATCAATGCCAAGGGTGAGAAAATGTGATCTAGATGTTTGGGAGAGGGTGGGGGTGGCGAAGAGGGAACTGGAGCTAGAGTCAGTAGGACCAAGATGTGGCAGAGAATACAAGAATGGGGTACAGGGATCCAGGTCAGGAGTCATGAAGATTATCTGATGACCACCAAGATTGGCCATGCTTTCGTTTTTTCACTTATCATTTATTTAGCTATCAATGAGTGTCTGCATGCTAGGTTCTACGCTAGTCACCGAAGTTCACGGTAAGTGACACAGACCCAGTCCTCACTCTTGGGGATTTTACCATCTGAGTGAGAGAAGAAAAGAGATAGTATTTAAATCATTTGATAAGGTGATCATTTAGCTGAGTGGTTGAAATGCCTATTGAAGATGCCCAAGTCACACAGGAGAGAGGCAAGATAGGCATCCCAGCTCCCGACTCAAGCTTCCAGTGAATGCAAACCCTGGGAGGCAGTGCCAGTGGAGGCTCCAGTGATGGGATTCCTGCCACCCACTTGGGAGAAAGAGCTGGATCACGCGCGTGCCCCTGCCACAGAGGGGACACACACCCTCTCGTTCTCAAATCCACAGATTAAACGCTTACCGGGGTAAACAATCTCCTGAGTATGTGACCACCCAGCAGCAAGCAGGCAACAGCAAGGGAGCTACCAAACAATATGACTATGAGAATGAATGAAGGAAGGGGTTCAAAGATGAAAGTGAAAATGAAGACAGATGATCCAAGCAAGGGACAGTGTGCTTTTACCAGTCAGCGTGAATGAAAGGATGTGCCAACTCAAGACAACATTTGCAGGGAGAATTGCTGGGATTTGGTCATCTTCTTGGCCTGGGCCAGTGGGGAGCGGGTAGAGTCTGCCTCCAGCATTGCCTTGGTGGTGATCACGCCCAGGTGGGAGGAGGAGGTGACTGAGGGCTCCAAGGGGCACCTTCAGACCTGTGAGAGGCAACTTCCAAGACCACACAGGCTCCCAGCTCCCTCCAGGAACCCAGTCACAGGCACCTCCCTGAGAAGGCTGAGGAAGAGAGGTGAAGGGGGGCCTTTCCACAGCAGGCTTCCCAGGTTGAACACAAACCGAGTGCATGCATGTGTGTTGTGTGTATGTGTGCACACATACATATGTCAGTAGGCACAAGTGCACTTCTGGGGAAAGCTGTAACAGGGAGGCAGGGACAGACTTGAAAAATATGATTTAATAGATGAGTAGAGCTTTGATCAAGGTGTATTGGACTTCAAATAGCTTTGACTAATTAAACTGATTTAAACATGTATGTATTGGAGGGCCCAGCTCGGTAGCCTAGTGGCCAAAGTTCTTGCCTTGCACACACCGAGATCCCATATGGGCATTGGTTCCAATCCCAGTGGCCCACTTCCCATCCAGCTCCCTGATGGTGGCCTGGAAAAGCAGTTGAGGATGGCCCAAAGCCTTGGGAGACCCAAAGGAGACTTTTGGCTCCTGACTTCAGATCGGCATTGCTCCGGCCATTGTGGTCACTTGGGAAGTGAATTATGAGACAGATCTTCCTTTCTGTCTCCCCTCTTCTCTGTACATCTGACTTTCCAATAAAAATAAATCAATCTCCAAAACAACATGTATGCATTGGAGAGGCTGAGAGACAGAAACAGAGAAGGATCCTGTTCACTGAGACTCCACTTGCGCACAGTCTGAGTTTTCCCAGAAACCATGTCGCTATTCCTTTGGGAAAGAAGACAGTGTCTGGGGTCCATTCCCAGCCTTGAACCCGAACCTCAAGTCCCATGTTTCTGAGTTGCCACAGTCCAGCACAGCCCCTGGGGGTGGCTCCCGGCCAGCACGTCTGCCTTCCTTCCCTTCCCGTGCGGATGCGCCAGTGGAAATGGCCTTGCTTCCCTTCGGTGCTGTTGAGGATGTGTCAGCCATGAGCCATGTCAGCATGCATTTCCTCCCCCAGGAAGCTCATGGCCTCACAGATGGATTCTTTGCATTCAGCTGGGAGTGGCCCTGACTCCCACCTCTCCTCCCTGAGGCCCAGGTCCCTTCTGAGTGCTGTGAGAACAATACCAGCAACTGCTCTGTCTGGGGACAAAGGAGGAACAGACTCACTTGGGGCTCAGATAATGGACAGAGCTTGGTGGAAAGTCCCTTGGCCTGGCTGGGTCACAGCTGCATGACCCAAGGTGAGGTCAGAGTGTGCACAGGCAAGCTGACCCACCCAGACCATTGTCTGTGTCCTCTACCCAAAGTCAAAAGTGAGTTTCAGTCAGGGCAATAGTGCAACTGGCTAATCTTCCACCTGCAAGCACTGGGATTCCCTTACGGGTGCCGGTTCTTGTCCCGGCTGTTCCATCTCCCATCCTGCTCCCTGCCTGGGAAATCAGTGGAAGATGGCCCAAAGCCTTGGGACCCTACTGCCACATGGGAGACGCGGAAGAATCTCCTGGCTCCTGGCTTCAGCTCAGCTCAGCTCTGGCTTTTCGACCACTTAGGGAGTGAACTAGTGGATGGAAAAATCTTTCTTTCTCTCTCTCTCTCTCTCTCTCTCTCTCTCTCTCTCTCTCTCTCACTCTCCTTCTCTCTGAAATCTGATCTGTCTTTCCAATAAACATAAGTTTGAACAGTTTTTAAATGAAAAAAAAAAGTGAGTCTCTTATTCTGACCCGCAGTGTGGCCTCACATTTCTCAATTTAACCCCTTCACGTATAAAGTGAGGGTAATCATGTGGTGTGGGGATTGTCAGGATGAGCTAGTAAGAGAAAGGTTGGAGAAGGCTGAGAGCAATGTTGGCGTACAAGGGGCCTCCATAGATGCTGTGAAGTAGAAACAAACGTGCCAGATTAGTTTCCTTGATTGCTCCACTCCTGCCAGCTTTCAGCTCAGCTCATTTCCCCATTGGCTGCTCTCCAAAGCCACGTGTGGAGGTAACAAAGGCAGCCCATGCTGCCTGGTGGTGTCTGGGCAATTGCTGGCAGATCCCTGGTCCGTGGGCTGGACCTTGTCTTTCTATGCTTACAATCTGTCTTCTCCTGTAACCTCAGTGGTGGCCACAGAAGCACTTGGATGAGCCATGCTACCAATGTGTGGATCTCAGGGAGAGGGTGAAGTGAGAGAAGAGGAGGCCCTCCCCACAGGTCCCGGTCCTCATGGCACCTTTTGGCAGGACTCTGAAACGAGGCTGTCTCCCCTCTGCCCCAGGCAGCCACATTACTGCCTTATTTGTCTGAGTTTCATTACAGATTTCATGCTCCGAGTGCGTGCATAGCGCCACTTCTTCCACTGTGCATTATATCTCACCGGGCTTAGGGAAATGACACTACATGTTGATTTCATTAGTGGAATATTCACAACCTCAGAGTGACCAAGTGACTAGGAACATGGTACCCAGTCCCAGTCTCCCGAGGGCTAGGAACACCCACATTCAGCAACTTCTTGTGAAATTTTTATGCCAACTGGGTCCTTAGCCCAACCATGTGTCTGGTGGAGCCCAGGTTGCCTAGCCAGGGTCCTTGGCCTGCCTGCACAGTGGGGACAGAGTCCATGAGCTCTCAGAAACAAGGAAAAATGGAAAATTTGGAAACAATTATCACACCCAGTTTCCCTAACCCTCTGATCAACTATGTTAACATCATCTAAAATTAAAAATAAATTTAAAAGAAGATTTTTATGCCAAGATACCTTCCACCCATTGGGAGGAGCTGTCTGGCCTTGTGGGAGGGTGTGATAAGAGTACTTTTTCAATGCTTAACAAAATACTCTTCTGGCTTTTTCCACATGCCTTGTGGGCAAGGAGGAGCCAGGAGCCAGCTATAAACAGAATTTGATGGACTGGGGAGGAGCTTCCACAGAGCAATTTGAAAGGACAAATAGACAATAGAGTTGAGATCAGAGTGGCAGAAAAGGTTCAATGTCAGTGCTAGGTTGTCTGGTTAAGCTGGGGCTTCTAGGATCCCAATACATATCTTGACAAATGCAACATTACTCAGATCTGGCACCACGAGGCATCTGTACATCTCCATTTGTAAAGTCTTGGGTCTCTAGGTAGCAGTTCTCACTGCCATATCCCACCTGGTGGGTAAGCAGCCTTTGGAGCTGGAGCCACAATGCAGCACAAACCCAGGATGCGGTGTAGCAACCAAAAGTTGAGGAGTAACACACCTGCATCTTAAATCCATCAGTGACCCATTCGATGGAGTCAGGAGGTGATGAAGCCATGAGGGCTCCCCTGGGTGAGTGGGATTACTTTCGCTTCCTGAAAGGCTTGAGTTGAATGAGCCCTCTTGCTCTTTCCCCTTTCCGCCATGGGAGGCTAGAGTGTTCTACACTACCGGAGGATCTGGTGTCCAAAGTGCCCTCTTAAAAGCAGACAGCAGGCCTTCCCAGAGGCTACATATGCTGGAACTTTCCCCTTGGACTTCCCCACTCCCATAGCTGTGAGATGTGAATTTCTATTCAGGCCCAGAAATGCTGTGACAGCCCCAAACAGACCAGAAAAGGATCTCAGCAGTGGCTGGGGTGAGAGTGTAGAGGCACAGTCAACAGTTCTGGGCCTCTGGGATGAGCTCCTCAGCTGCTGCCAAGGAATAAACCTTCCAGGGAGCAGACCACAATCCAGGGACCCACTGAGGCCCAGGCAGAGAGTCTCAGAGAATGAGAGAAACTGGAGAAGCCCAGATGCCGAGAGAGAGAGAGAGGAATAGGGCTAAGCGCTACCTTGGGGCCTGACAACCTTCTGGCCCCAATGTGGGCAGGTCTTAAACATTCGCTTCTCTCCTGAGGTTGTGGAGATGTGTCTGTTTCTGGTTGTGGCAGTGCCAAATGATACCATCATCAGTTGAAGACACCGAAGGCTAAGGGCCCCTTGGGTGCATGACGGTTATTGCAACTGGGGTACCTCAAGCTGCACCTCTATGGGAGACCAGATGTTTACATTTACCAAGGACCCCTCCTACCCTGGAGCCTGAGAGGTAGTCCTTGGCTACCTGATGTAATTCCACCTCATAAAGACAAGGTGGGGTAGATACTGTCAGCGCTGTTAGCAGGGAACTGGATCAGCCAGGATTTGAACCAGACCCCATTTGAGATGCCAGAACCATAGGCAAATAATTAGCCTGATACACCACAGCACTGCCCTAACACACCTTCAAATTTTTCATTCATCTCACTTGAAGAAATTTCTGTGTCCAAATGCAAATTCTAGACCAATGCCCCAAGCACTTTTTGACTCCATCCTATGGGCAAAAGAAAAAGCAGTGAATATATACTTGATCAAAAAGCGCAACTAATTCTATTGCAGCATTTTTAGTGCATGTTCAGGTTTTAAAATATGTTTGTTTTGTTTTCATTTACTTGAAAGTCAGAGAGTGCTTCCACCCACTGATTCACTCAAATGCCTGTGCAGCTAGTAGCCAGGACCAAGCCAGGCTCAAACTGGAAGCTCAGAACCACAGCACGACATCCCATGTGGGTGTGGGGGTCCAAGCATCTGAGTCATCATCTACTGCCTCCTAGGATGCATTAGCAAGAAGTTGGATTGGAAACAGACTAGCCAAGCCACAAATCAGCACTTCAGTATGGGATTCCAGCATCCCAAGCATTATCTTAACGTGCTGGACCACGATGCCTGCCCTGCACTTGTCCTTTCTTGGAGGAAATGGACAGAAATGGAAGGAAGGAAGGAAGGAAGGAAGGCAGGAAGGAAACATATATGGTTGAAAACTCAGCCCGTTTTTCAATTCTGTCAGCCCACTTAAGTCCAAGAATAGGGCCCGGCGGCGTGGCCTAGTGGCTAAAGTCCTCACCTTGAACACCCTGGGATCCCATATGGGCACTGGTTCTAATCCCGGCGGCTTCACTTCCCATTTAGCTTCCTGCTTGTGGCCTGGGAAAGCAGTCGAGGATGGCCCAAAGCTTTGGGACCCTGCACCCGTGTGGGAGACCTGGAAGAGGTTCCTGGTTTCCGGATTCGGACCTGCGCAGCACCGGCCATTGTGGTCATTTGGGGAGTAAACCATTGGATGGAAGATCTTCCTGTCTCTCCCCCTCTCTGTATATCTGACTTTGTAATGAAAATAAATAAATCTTAAAAAAAAAGATTCAAGAATAGTACCATGTTTACTGATGCAGGAACTACAAACACAGATCATAATAAGCATCTCCTGGAATTACCATGCAAAGTGGAATCGACTGGTAACCCAGTTGAACAAACTGTAGCTTCAGGTTCAGGTACAAACAGACCGGTGTCTGAAAAAGACCAGCCGCAAAAGGCTGTTCTGAAATATCATGACCTTAGCTCATCAAACGACCACAGTGCTCCTAGTGCTGGGCACAGTCTAGGTCATGGGGTAGGGATGGAAGGTGGGGTACCATTGAGAAGAGGGCTAGAAGAACCCAGTGAGGTGAGAAAGCCAGAGGAGAACTGTCAGGCAGGTGGCTCAGGACACACCCTCACTCCTAGGGCAATGTTAACCTCATGAGCAACTTGGATCCTGGCCATTCTCTCCTGGTGGGAGAGAATGCTGTGTTCACAGTGTCTTAAGGAAGAGTCACTGCTCCGCTGGGACACTGGTCAACTGGGCAGAAAGAGGGAGCCTGAAGCCAGAGTGGAGGTACCTGCTGGCACATGGCATTGACAAGTACCCGTGAGGGGTAGGGAGAAGCAGCACCCAATTGTCAGCACTGTTGGACCTTGCTGGCGGCAGCTTCTCTGGTCAGTCCATTCATAAAGCCTGTGCAGGCCCCGTAGAAATGCAATAGTTGGGAACAATTCACCACCCAACTTTTGTCCTTTTTCAGACTGAGCACCTCCTGAGCGCTTAGATTCAAGAATAAAGAAAGAGGCCACTGCTTGCATCCTGAGTTTTTTGTGCAGGTTGCTCCTACCTTGGGGGGGTGACAGATTTCCTGTAGAGAAGTAAAGAAGCAATTTTTATCAGTCCTCTTTGCGTCCTCCACTTTCCTTAACTGTCCTGGTGATTTGTCTCCCTCCAGGCATGCACATTCATCTTTTGGAAACTAGCAACGAGATGTTTTCCAGTCAAGGCATAGGGTGTCCCAGAGGTGAGGGAGTGGGTCAGGGAAGGGCAGAGGACCAGGCAGAGCATTTGTTGAATAGAAAAGGTCACTCCCTAAGGCCCTCAGGGTTCTAGGATGAGATGTGTATTTGTTCAGACAGGCTCAATTGGATAACCTAGAGACCAGTAAAAGGAGCTCAGAGTAAGGCTCCAGGGGGGACAGAAAAATGGCATCACTCAGAAACAATGGTGGGAAAGGAGTAGTGTACAGTAGAGACTCAGGAAGATGTATCAAAGCTTGGGTTACAAGCAATTTCGTGGTTAGTTCATGTAAGCACATGCTCTGTAACTCTGAAGGTAAAACTGAAAGTTAAGTGTCCCTTTGATCCTTCCATCCCACCCAAGCGGATCCCAGCCCCAGAAGAAGGATTTGTTACACATTCATTGAGAGATCATCTGTGCATCTGGAAACAGGCGCTGTGCACACATGTGTGTGTGTGTGTGTAAACACAATCTTCACCCTGTAAGCAGTGGTTCTTCCAGCTCTGACTTACTTAACCATGCTCATATATTTTATACACTGTTAATCCATAAATGTATAGTAAATAATTATTTACTATATATTTATATAATCATCATTTACCTACTTTAAAAACTATTGTTCAATCTCCAGCTCTAAAATATTCGCAAATCAGTGTGTTTGCTTTCTTACTTCCCTCCAGAATCTCACATTTTGGTGAAGTACATTCGTTCTACATTGAAACAGCATAATTACATACTGTTACAATCCTCAATTTCTCAGATGTTTAATGTTCAGTCCTAAAATTGAGTACATTTGATGCTTACCATTTTTTTGGGTGGGGGGTGGTTCTGTGTTTCTCTACTGACCTTTCATTGATCGGAATGTTGTTATGATTTCTCTGAGAATGGACACCAGAGCTGTTAGTCTTGCAGATTTGAGAATGTTTTTCTGCTGCTTTTATAGTTCATGGGCATGCTTGCTGGGTATGACATTTCTGGATTCCTTACATGTAGTTTTCATGGTTTGAGAAAGTGTTGATTGTTGCCTACACGGGATGCCAGTGTCTCAGGTGGCAACTTTCCTTGCTATGCCACAATGCAAACCTGAGCATTGTACACAGGGAACCTGGTATCCAGACGAGTGTCCCCCATCCACGTACTAACCAGGCCTGACCCTGCTTAGCTTCTGAGGTTAGACATGATCGGGCGCATTCAAGGCGGTACGACCATAGCTGGACTTTGGAGTGTCAATCACCATACACACTTGAAATTCTGCAGCAAATGTGGACATCTAGCATGTCCTGCTTTTCACTCTACTATTCTTTTCAAAAGATGTATTTATTTTTTATTGGAAAGGCAGATCTACAGAAAGACACCGAGAAAGTTTCTTCCAACCACTGGCTTTCTCCCCAAATAGTCATGATGGCCGGAGCTGAACCAATTCAAAGCCAGGAGCTTCTTCCTGGCCTCCCGTGGCCTCCTGTGGGGGTGCAGAATCCCAAGGTTTTGAACCATTGTCTGCTGCTTTCCCAGGCCACAAGCAGGGAGCTGAATGGGAAGTGGAGCAGCCGGGACATGAACTGGCACCCATATGGGATTCCAGCACTTGCAAGTTAAGGATTTACCCATTAAGCCATCGCACCAGGCCCACTGCTACTCTTCTGACTTTTCTGTGTTTTGAAATTTCAAAATAATTACAAAATAGAAGTAGGGAAGAACAGGGACTATTGCTTTCTTAGCTGCCATTTAAACAACCAAGACTGTCCAAAATGCAGAAAATACATAATTTAAGGCCGATAAGTTGACATGGCAAAGTAATCCTGCACCTGCACTGCTTGCATTTCATATGGGCCATTGGTTTGTGCTCCAACTGCTCCCTGTTTGTTTATGGCCAGGGAAAGCAACAGAGATGGCTAATGGCCTTTGATCCCTCCACCCATATGGGAGACCCAGAGAAAGCTGCTGGCTCCTAGCTTTGGATCAGCTCAGCTCTGGCCATTGTGTCCACTTGGGGAGTGAAGCAGTGGATGGAAGATCTTTTTTTTTCTCTCTGTAAATTTGCCATTCAAATAAAATAAATCTTAGATATAGATATAGATATAGATATATAGATACTGATACAGCTATTTGCAGATGACAGCATAAAATCAGAGTTCATGTTAGTCTTAAGGCTGCCCCTTGGTAGACTGTTACACAAACACAAAATGTTCAGATGGCTGAAAAATCAACCTCTTCTCTTTGGAATCTCACATCCCATAAATTGGACCCCTTGATTGGCCATGTCTGCTCCCTACATCCAAGTCATGGCAGGGATTTCCTAAGACTTTTCCAACTAAAACTCATAGAACAAAGTCCTTCTCCCATGATGTTTTTTCTAATCGTGGAGAAATCATTTTAAGAACTTGAAGTCACTATGCGGAGGGGAGCCGAGGACTAAGCAGCCAACAAGCCACCATTTGGAGGTCAGGAAGATGAGGAAGAACTGGCATGAGTTAGTGTCTTAACAACACTTCCCTCAGGGAGACAAACAAGACTGTCTTGGGTCAAATCATCTTCGTTCACCATCTCCTGGCTGCATATAACTTTAAAAACAAGGGATGCGAAGATTCGTTGCTTGCCCTGGGCTGTCTCCTGCACTCACTCCTGCCTTACAAGTACAACTTTATTTCTGCTGCTATCTGAGATCTAGCGTGTGCAGAGCTCAACTCCCTTTCCCCTAAATAGCTCACTCCTTGGCATCTTCCCTACTTCAACCTATACTAACTTCTTCAAATTGCTCAAGTTTGAAATTCTGTGTCTCTTTTTCATGTCATGACTAATATCAGGAAAAGGTTCAACTTTCCTAAATATACAGACTCTAGCCTCTCATCAGCCTTTTTTCCAACCCCACAGGGTCCTAATTCCATTTGGGGTGGGTGGAGCTGGGTTCTAGTGGCGTAATTCGTATCCCTGCTTCTCTCTTGCCAGCCCACCCATGCAAATGGCCATCTTCTCTCATAAGTTAGATTGCTTGAGTTCTGTTGGGTTTGGATTCTTCAAAAACAGAGTTTAAGAAAAAATCCTTACTGTGACCTACAAGGGCCTCTTGGAGCTGCAACGTCTCCCACTCTTTGGCCCAGCCTCCTCCTCCTTTGTCAAAAGCACACTTCATCACCCTGCACACCAGTCTGCAGATGCCTTTGCTGGGACCTCCTCATATTGCCACCTTGCAGGAGCACTTGCTGCTCCTTCTGCTCTAGACATGTCTGCTGGATGTTGGTATGTTAGTGTCCTCACTTCCTCCAGACATCTGTTCAGGCTTCACCACCCTAGGGGTTCCTCCATGACCCTGCAATCGAAAAGCAAGCTCCATATCCCCTTTTTCTTATGACTTGTATCACCCAAAGCATTGTTATCTAGCACTCTTTGATGGGATATGTCCCATGAAAATGGGCACTGAGCTTTATTCATGAGTTCTTGGCTTTGTGCCTAGACCCAGGCCTGCTATACCCTATTTGTTGTGGTAGGTGCACAAAAACATCGTTTGCTGAATGAACCATTCAGAAGCCTTCTTCCAGTTCATTTCATCTGCCTAAGCTATCCTGAACTGGTGCACAATTCAGCTTCCATTTTAGCCCAGTCATGGGCATTTTCTTTGTGATGACGGTGACAGTTGAAATGCCTGCACTCCAGATCAGACTGCCTGGATTCTAGTCCACCTGCTCTGATGCCAGCTTCCTAATGCCCATCCTGGGAGACACCCAGTGATAGCTCAAGCAACTGAGTTCCTGTCACCCATGGAGACCACCCAGATTGGATTCGGGTCCTTGGCTTCAGCCTGGCCTAGCCCAATATGCTACAGAAAGTGAAAATCAAGTACTTGTTAAGATGCTCATGTCGACTGTGACTTTGGCCCTGGCTTCTAGCTCAAGCTTGCTAGTTAATGTACATCCTGCAGAGCAGGGGTGATGGCTCAAGTTCTTGGGTTCCTGTCACCCACAGGGGGCACCTGGACTGGCTTCCTGGGGAATGAATCAGTGGCTAGGTGCTCTCCTCAATAAACAAGAAATCAAAGGAAAAAAAAAGACCCCAGGCATGTATTTCTTCTACCAGCTTGCATCAGATTCGTCATCTTAACGTTTCCTTGACTTCCACTGAGCACTAACTCTTGAGCCAGCTGCTATTCTAACAGCTTCTTCACCCATTTAAGAAATAACATTTCCTAAAGATCCAGTATTTCCCAATGTTTCTACTGCACCACTGTTGTACTGTGAGTATAGTGACATATTTATTCAGCTGTCATGAAACACTCATTTACCTGAAACTTTAACCCCTATTCTCAAATGATATCTCAATCGAGCACCAAAATGCAGACTTGCAGTCTAGCCTCAATTCATTTTTTTTTAATTATCTAAGCTCCTCACTTTAATTTTTCCTTATTTTATTCAAATCTTAAGCTTAAAGACTCTTCTTAGCAGTAGGGCACTAGTAGGATAGGAAAACACATGGATACTGGGACAATAGCAACCTTCTAATCCTCTACCTCCAAGTGCCAGCATCCCATACAAGCACCAGTTCATGTACGGGCTGCTCCACTACCCATCCAGCTCCTTGCTTGCTGCCTAGAAAAAAACTGGAGGATGGCCCAAAGCCTTGAGCCTCTGTGTGGGGAGACCTGGAAGAAGCTCCTGGTTCCTGGCTTCGGATTGACTCAGCTCCGGCCATTGCGGCCATTTGGGGAGTGAACCAGCAGATACATCTTTCTGTCACTCCTCTCTGCAAGTCTGTCTTACCAATGTAAATAAATAAATCTCAAAAAAAAAATACATATCAAATCGGTCTATTTGCTTGGCCACAGTCGTAACAAAGGAGTCAAAACGGTTCAGAAGTGTTGGCTAAAACAGTGCTGGGGAAGTAACTGCGGTTTGTTTGCTGGTCTTTGGTCCCTATTTTAAAGCCCCATGATGATCTCAGGATCTCTGGAAAGAGATTATTTCCACCTGAGATCTCAAAATCTTGGTTACTAGAAGCCCTCTTTTCCTTTGATGCCACTTCACTGTCAAGTGTGCCAGTGTTTCATGGACCCACATAAATCCTCCACTGCACAAATGGCAAGTCCTGTCATGTTTTTGCCACGCACACACAATCACACCGCATGTAATCTCTGATGGAGATGGGGTATTACTGCTACTTACACTGGGTGTTTAGCATTTACCCTTTATAATCTTTTTAAATAACATGTATGCACACACAGCTCACAAATATAACATTTACTAATATACCAAGTACCAAACATCCTAAATTAGTTAACTGGTTAAATGGCCAAGTGCACAGACTCTTCATGATTACCCAAGTTGTGCCTGGTTCTCTGACAGAAAGCAACTTTCAGGGCCTGGCTTTGTTCATCTCTGGGGTTCTACTCCCAGGACCTGGAAATCAGCATCTAAATACTTCCTGAACGAGGGAACACTATTAAACACAGAGATACACTAATCACCATGTCCCAGTGTAGTAAGAGGCAGATTAGAAAGGAGGCAGAATCAACTTTCAAAAAACTAATTTTAATCAAAACAAAAATTGTTGATCATTAACAAGTTTATAAAACAGTGATTTAGTTACATAAATAAATTGATATCAGTGTATCAAATCTTAATTACTTTCAACTTCATGAGCATGTTTACATGGGTGATGAAGTACAACCTTTTTTTTTCTTTTTACCTATTATAATAAATAAAATGGAACGCATGAGATAGTTTTTCTAAACAAAAATACCTACAAACATACCTCTAGCATGTTCTCTAATGAAGGGAACAAGAGACACTGGACAACTTTTGCACCAAAACATAAAAATTGCTTTAAAAAGCACAAGGTTACAGAACCATCAGCTAAAGTAAAGACACTATACTGTAACCAAAATTGGTATTTAATAATATAATGGACAGTTTGGTAGTTAGATCTCCAGTTTGGTTATTTTAAAGCATTAAGACAAGGCAAGATAGAAGGCTGCTTCTGTTTTGAGTAATTCTAGAGAAAATAAAATATATTAAAAAAAGAAAAGAAAACTGAAAAGTAGAACAGTCATACCTACACAACTTTCTGTCCTGCACGAAGTCAAAATACCTATGCAGAATAGATATATAATATATATACTGTTATTTGTGCACAAAGGTTAGCTTATTATTAGCTCACTGCAAAGGCGTAATGTCTCATATGTCAATTGTTTTGGAAAACATTTTGTGGTTTGTGTCAAAAGGATATTTCTTTTTTTTTTTTTTTAAGTTTCCTAGGCTAGGAGGCACGAACCCCGATTCCGGCATACTGTATATGCTTAATGCTAAGGCTTGCTGCTCTGGCTGTGTTGTTTTGTTGTCCCTCTTTAATCTAGTGCCTGTTACAAGCATGTGTGCTGTAGTGGTTGTTGTTGGTGTGTGTGCGTGTGTGTGTGTGTGTATACATATATATATGTATACGTAAGTTGTATAAATATATATACATATAGCGTTTCTCCAACAGATCTCAGTCCAACCATGCAATCCAAAAGGTGGCTCCGCACAGATGCCCGGCAGGAAGTTCACCACCTGAGCCAACGCTGAAGCAAGGCGCACATGTAGTCCTTCAGATAGGTTTTCTCTCATCAGTTTTTTTTTTGTTTTTGTTTAAAACCAAGCTACTGCAGCTTCAAGTATTTTGCATTACATAGAATATTTTTTATAAATTAGTTAATGTTATATTTTCAATATTCAGACATATACTATAATATATATACAGTACAATAAATGCTCTCATTTTTTTTAATTTTTTTTTTTTTGGATAAATCCCTGAGAATGTATGTTGACAGTCGCTAAGTTTCCACATGCACAAGCACTGTGTGCCATGCTTCTGGACGAACAGCACTGCAAAGCCACGTGGGTCAGCCTTTTCACTATTAGTATTTCATTTTGTTGGTTTGTTTAAATATGCTGAAAATGTAAAGATGAGTTACAAAGGAGTAAAGCTGAATCCATTCGAGGTACTTATCACAGGATGGAGGTGTTTTGTTTGGTTTTTAAAGCCATTTCAATTTTTTTTTTTTTTGAGGCTGTGAACGTATACAGAAAACAGGAGAGCTATGCGGACGTTTGCCACTTGACAACATATACTCAGTGTAAACCAAACCTTTTTAACCTCTCTCTCATACACAAACAGAAAAAAAAGAATGAAAAAAAAAAGAAAAGCTTAAAATAAAAGAAGGGAAAAAAGATTTTAAAAACACGCAAACTTTCACAACATGACAATTTAGTCTGCAAACGCAATAGAACTATACACATATAATACCGATGTGGCTCTGTTCTTTAAGTTAAAAAGGGTACAAAGGCAGGCTCAAGTAAAAACAAACCACCCCTCCCACCCCGCCCTCCCCACCCCCATTCATACAAGTTCCGTCAACCAAACCTCTCCCGGACCAACATCATCAGTTTCTTTTTGCCTTTGTAGATTTGTTTCAGGTTGTCAATAAACTGTGTAAACTGAATGTGTCCATCATGCGCCATTAGGAAGGTCTCTCGGGCCTTGCTGAGGAATTCGATGAACTCACTATAGTGCCGGGGACTGATGTGTGTGAGTCGTGAGTGCGTTGTGTTGATGTAGGCCCCGATCGTGGCATCCAGGAGTTGCCTCAAGGGGGCCTTGTCCAGTGACATGAGCTTACCGGAGTTCCTCCTTCCGTGAAGCCCCACCATGCCAGGGCTGGTCAGAGTGCACCTGCGCAGAATGTCCGACAGTACCGTTGCACACTTGACACTTTTGACCACCAGAGGTATAATAGCTGCGAGCTCATTCTTACCAAGGGAGTGGCTAAGCGCGCAGGCCCACAAAACATCATTAATGGCAGGGTGTGTGTCCTGATTGTAGCTCAGGTTGAGATGGGTCATGGCCAGGGTGGCCAGCTTATAGGCCCTCATGGGGTACCCGCGGTGCTCCATGTACCGTGCTATGGTAAAGAGCTGTGTGTAGCTCATCCCGGTTGTAGCAGCGTCAAGAACAATTTGGTAAGCCGTCTCAAAAGCTATGTGATCCTTTTCGCAAAGGGTTAATGCAGAGAGGGCACAGTTCTGTGGGTCCTTCATGGCACACTGCAACGCGAGGGTTCGGGCACTGCTGGCCAGCTTCTCCTGCTGGTGGCAGTCTAGGTGGAGGCGGACGATGGTGCTGTTGGACATCACGGTAGTTGCGACTATACTGGTGGCCTCGGTGGGAGTAAATAGTGTAAACCAGCTCTGCATGATGCTGTCCAGGGCATAAACACCTGCAAGAAACACAAACATGTCCAAGACTGACAAGCAGGCTGGCCAAAGTTCTTGCCTTATTCCCAACTGTAAAAGCAATGCTTACACTGATAACCAACACAGCACATGAGCTAGGCCAGAACATCCTGTAAGGTAAGGCATCTGGGAGCAACCTTTTAGAATATTTTGGACTGTGACTCAGTGAAGGGAGCATGAACTTCCTATAATAAACTAATCCTCTTGGAAGCTGGCATTTGTACAATGCTGCCCGCTGTCTCAGTGGCTCTTTGCTATTGCTTTCTAGTCACCGGGACTTCATGTCAGTTGCCCAGTATGAAACCTGAAGCAGGAAAGACAGAAACTTTCTCTCACCACGACAGAAACTTCACACGGTGTGGAAGTTTAAAGTACACATATTTCAAAATGTCATGGTGCACTAAGACAAGCAGGAAAATGAGGCCCAAGATCAAGAGAAAACAAAGTCAACAGAAGTAGGCCACAGCAGATGCGGAGGTGGGAAACGGCAGATAGGTCTTCAAAAATCACCATTTTTAGGGGGACAGACCTGTCCAGAAGGATGCTCCTGAAAGTGAGTAATCTGAAGAAAAGGCGCACTGCTAATGGTATTGGGGTGCATGAGAGAGGAACTGCCTGGCCACCGCTGATCAACTGCTATTATCTAGTAATTCTTCACCGAAACAAAATTTCAATCATCCAAACATAATCTATATATCGAAACCAAATTCCTGCTCCCAAAAGACAAGAAGAATGATACAAATGATACAAAAAGAATGATACAAAAGACAAGAAGAATGATTTTACAGGGAGAGCTGCATCAGCAGGTAAACACTGAATGGGCAGTATCTTCCCAGCAAGAAGTGTATGTCCTTTTCTGATGCAAACAGGAAGAAAGTTTACCAAGCACTTATTCAGAACTACCGTTATGTCTGTGATGACACTCTCGTTCGGTAACGTCTTCTACAGCCAACTACCATTTCTCTCGCATCGGAAAGCTCACCCAATTCACATCCAGGGGCCATCCTTGCTCTCTGCTGGACCCTGTAAGTGTATCCTTGGATGATGAAAAACTCAATTCAACTAGGTCCTTTTCTCTATTTGTTTTCCTTTTAAGATTTATTTATTTTACTTGAAAGTCGGATTACAGAAAGTCAGAGAAACAGAGGGAGAGACAGAGAGATCTTCTATCTGCTGGAACTGGCTGCAATGACCAGAGCTAGGCTGGTCCAATGCTGGCGGGGGTGGGGGGGAGGGCAAGAGCTTCTTCTAGATCCCTCAAAAGGGTACAGGCGCCCAAGGATTTGGGTCATCCTTTGCTGCTTTCCCAGGCCACAGGCAGGGAACTAGATGGGGAGTGGAGCAGCTGGGACATGAGCCAGTGCCTTTATGGGATGCTGGTGCCAATACACAGAGGATTAGCCTGTTATACCACCAAGCTGGCCCCCTGAACCGGGTATGTTTTAGCTTGAGGACATGAGGGAAAGGGAGCCAGCACCTGCAGTTGCTAGAAAGAACAGAAACTTTGCAAAGTCAAAATGGTCTCATCTGTAAATGGCAAGTTCAATGCCACCATGAAGCACCTGAGAAAGCTGCTCCTCCAGCACTGACTTACCGACTTCAGTAGCACATGTGACCAGCCACCTCACCATCTCCCGCCGACGCCAATTTAAGGTTGACAGCGTCATTCGCATAACCTAAAAAGGCAAGGCAACAAAATGTTTTAGAAGATTCCTCTAGTCACTGGAGACAGAAAGCAATGCATTTCAAGATAGACACTATTCAGCATAACATGACTATGTGCAGGATGAAGAGCGTCACACAGAGCCATGATCTACACGGGAGCCTGGATTGGTCCATGGCTCCCCTGGCTGACCTTCCTTGTCCATGCTCTACTCTTGCTGGGGGCCCTGACCAGCCATGGCCGCCAGTCTCCTTTCCCATCCACAGAATCAGAGCTTTACTAACACACTCAACTCAGCCTTGGCCTTCACCTCTTCAGCTTTAACACTCCCCAAGGTGATTTCTGATACTCTTTGAGAATTATCCTAGCTAGGGACTCTCAACGAGCAAAGGAATATTTTAAAATTACTGTTTCAGGCATTCCTTCAGTCTGGCTGCTCTTTCCTGCTGACTATCTAGGTATCCTTTGATCTATCACTTCTCGGCCTTTTGGCTAAGCTCAAGTGTAGATATCCCCTAATCTATGTAAAGAAATCATTGTCAGCTTCATTAGTAAGCTGATTTGCCAACTTTCTAAGAACAATTTATTTATTTTAATTTAGTTGGAGACAGAGAGAAGTGGATCATCCATCTATTGGTTCATTCTCCAAACGCCTGCAATAGCCAGGGCTGGGCCAGCCTGAAGCCTGGAGCCAGAACTTCCACCCAGATTTAACACGCGCATGGCGGGGACTTAAGTACATTACAAATCTTCTGCAGCTTCTCGAGAGGGCTTGAGCAACAACCTGCATCTCCAGTGGAGGAGAAGCTGGGCTTCAAACCAGGCCCTCCAAAATGGCATATAGGTCGGCCAAGCTGCTCCTGCACCAAGAAATCCCAAGACAGACTAATCCAAGCCTTTCTACTTCCTTTGTCCTTCAGCACTCAGAACACCAAAGAACTCACTAAAGCCTTTAGAAGGGCTCTGTAGCACTGTCCTTTTAGGTTCTGGAGATAAAGAAGCTAAGGGTGAGCGCTCACTCATCTACCAGTCACCAGGAACTCTGGGTAAACAGAAAACCCACATTAGTGGTTGTATTTGCATTTACCTTTCAGATGAAGCAAACGGTAACAATAAAAGCAAGTTGTTTTTTAAAAGGAACTTCTAAGCTGTCGGATATAGCTAAAACCGATTCCCTTCACCTTCTGCCTGTACAGTATTCTATGCCAAGGTGGCATGCCTATTTTCCTATGATCCAAATCTTTCCAATGTATTGATCATTGTTACAGAGAATCTGCTGCTACAAAAAAAAAAATCAGATTAATCATTTAATCCGGGCATACTATTCCCTACACTTCGGTAATTAGGATATACAGATTACTTTCATTTTTTTAATGGAAAAAATTAAAAGCATTCTATAAGAACAATAGAAAAAAGTCTTGGTTTGCAGTTTATATATTAACTTGTTTAAATAATAAGACAGCAAACATCTATCTGCATGCTTAACTCAAAATCATCATTGGTACTACAGCCTGCTGGATGGCAAATTGCACCCAGGCCTCATCACCCCTGTTCCCTAATCTTTCCGGGGTAACAATGAAAAGGAGCTAGAACTTCCAAAGGCAAACATCAGTAGAAACTCACATTTCTTGTAAAAATTTAATGCTATTAATTCATGCTAGCTTTTTCTCTAACTAACAATAATCAGTCTCCATTCATTCCAAGGAAAAACAAGTATACAGAGGGCCTATAATTCCGAAAACAGGTTTGGTCTTCAATCGTTATTATTTTTTTCACACACACACACACACACACACACACACACACACACAGCTTTTAAACCTGATGCCCCTGTGTCTCAGTCAGCAGGCTGTTCAGCCCAGAGCTCTGCTTCACAGAACTGCCTGCCTCCTGAAGTTAACAGACCTGTGCTTTGGCATTTTTTCTCTGCACTCAGAAACTCAAGCAAACAAACAGATCCTGAAGAGGCATCCAGGAAAGACCACCAGTCATGTACCTGCAGACCCAGCTCCAGAGACACTTTCAAAAGAGTGATGTCTGGCAAACTGTCCATGAGAGTTGCTATTTTAAATGCATCCTGGGCAAGCTTGAAGATGTGTGATGAGGAGTGAATGTTTTTCTGGATGGATTCTAATACTGTTTCCAGCCTCCGAACATCGCCTGTAATGGACAAGGGAAAACCAAACCAAACCAAATCAAATGAATGCAAAGCAAAGCAAACAAATTACAACCACACACACACACACACACACACACATGCACACACACGTACACGCAAGAAAAAAATCATAAAGCACAAGTTAATTTACCTGACGTGTTCACAGATGGCACAGATGTTAGAACTAAATGTCCCAATGTTACTGCAATGTCTATGAATCTGACCTTCACAAAAAAGAGTCACCAAGATATACCCCTAATAACTAAAATTACAAATAAACCAGAACCAACGTAAGACAGCAAACATCTCTCCTAGTTCTCAATTATATGTTTTGGGCATTAGTTAAGGAACAACAACAACAAAAAAAACCCCTCAACTTTTCATCTGCACTGAATCTCAATTATTGCTCTTTTCTTGGTGTGGAAACTAACCTGAACTCCGCTTAATCGCACATTAAAGTAGGGAAATCTCACGCTCCATTCTGTCTCATAAGCTAACATGCAAAGCAAAGGATCCCTTACAACCCATCTGACAGCAGCACTGCTACCAAGAATCTGGCAGGAAACACACTTCCTAGGGGAAAAGAACAGAAACTAAGGAAAGAACTCTGAGGCCTCAGGGCGACACAGTACCTTTGGCTGCAGTTAGCATGGTGGATGCCAGCTCACACTGCTGGGATTCAATGTGGCTTAGAGTGAACCAACGAGGGTATCGGTTGGGAACGACTGACGCAATGTGGTGTGGGCGGGTGAGGTCTCCCGTTGGAGCAGTAGATTCCAATACTAGTAACCTAGAAAGAGAGGACAAGAAGAGCCTCAAGTTACTGCTGGTCCATGGCTTTGACCACAAGGCCTGTCAAGACGGGTGGCAGACACTGGAAGAAACTGTTCGGTCCTGGTTCAGCAAGAGCTGGTACAGCAGCATGCTGTATGGATGCTAAAGGTATTTTGTGAGCTGCTCATTCTCCAAACCTTAAGGAAATTAATGTGCTATCCCTGAAGAACTCTGAAATAAAAGTCTTGGTGTATACATATTAGCTTTGGATTTTATCACTCATTAAAAAAAAACACCTGAGAAATATGTGACACAGTTTACAATAGTCAGGAATCAGAGGGTAGCTAAAATAAAAGCTTAACTTACTAAATCACAAAGTAAAACCAGAAGTAAAGCAAAAATTATCTCCCTTTCACACAACTGTACTTTCTGCAGAAGTAGTTCCTTACGACTTTAGAAATTTGAAGTTAGAACATGTTCTATCCATCGTATCATAGAAGACAAACACAACTGATTCAAGTATCTGTCCCTTGACAGTTTTGCATAAACTCAGAGACTTCTGGCATCAAACTCTGATTAAAATAAACTGACAAGAAATTATTCTCTGTAATAAAGCACACGTTTTGCTTTGTCAGTGCCACTTACTTATTCTTTTTAAAAAGAAATAACTGGGTCTGCCACAATGGCTCAATTGACCAATTCTCCCCCTTTAAGGGCCGGGGTCCCATACGGGCACCAGTTCATGCCCTGGCTGCTCCACACTTCCCATCCAGTTCCCTGCTTGTGGCTGGGAAAGCAGAGGAAGATGGTTCAAACCCTTGGGACCCTCTCCTGCATGGGAGATCCAGAGGAGGCTCCTGGCTCCCGACTCTGGATTGGCACAGCTCCAGCCAATGCGGCCAATTGGGGAGTGGACCAGTGGATGGAAGATCTTGTTCTCTGTTTCTCCTTTTCTCTGTAGATCTCTGCCTTTCCAATAAGAACAAATAAATCTTTAAGAAAGAAATAACTTTTTAATTTCAGAAGCAAATTCAAGAAACAAAACAGAAGAGCCAGTTCCCATCGGTCCCTCAAATGTCAGCAACTGTGAGGATGGGGTGAAAGGCAGCCAGGGGCCTGTAAGCCAGTCCAGGTCTCCCACATGGGTGGGGGCAAACAAGAGCACACAGAGGGATCCTCCCCACTACTGCATGCCTTAAGTGTGTGCCACAGCCAGCACTGGGCCAGGCCTGAGCAAGAAGACTGAGCCCCCACCTAGGTCTCCCACACGGGTAGTCGGGACTCACCTACTTGAGCCCTCACCTGCTGTCTCCTAGGGTTAGACTCCCAAGATGATGGTTTGGAAGTAGAGCGGCCATTAACAGAACCAGGCACTTCAACATGGGATGTAGTGGTTTAAGATGCTGTGTAAATGCTCAATCCATATGGGATGCTGTGTAAATGCTCAATCCAATATGGGATGTAGTGGTTTAAGATGCTGTGTAAATGCTCAACCCATTCTTCTTAAAAGGTTACAAACCTTCAACTCCTTGAAAATTTACCCTGAACAAATGTGTGGTTAAAAAAAAACTTGGTAAATAATTTAAAAATGAAAATGGGGGCCAGCACTGTGGTGCAGTGGGTTGTGGCACCGTGATTTAAGCTATAGCCTGAGGTGTCAGCATCATACATGGGTACCAGATTTGATCTCGACTGCTCCGCTTCCCATCCAGTTCCCTGCTAATGTGCCTGGGAAAGCAGTAAAAGAAGGCTTGAGTCTTGAGGCTTCTGCACCCACGTGGGAGACCTGAGGGGGACTTCCAGGCTTCTGGCTTTGGCCTGTCTAAGCCCTAGCTGTTGCAGCCAACTGGGGAATGAACCAGCAGATGGATGACTCTCTCCCTCAAATAAATAAATATAAAATTATAGAAACTAATGTGAAAATAGAGATGAGAGGTACACAGCTACATTCTGTTGTTAATGAACAAAGACTTGTGAGATCTAGAAACAGAGCCGAGGCAGGAAGATCCAGAGGATCCCGCTGTGCCCCCTTCAACTTGAGATGGACATTCTGTCTCCTCTCAGCTTCTGGTCACAGATACACTGATACAGCGGCTGCCCTCACTTCTTTCAGTAGGTCAACAACACGTCTTATTTAACACAATTTCAAAAACCAATTCCCCTCCCAAAATAATTACTCAGGAATGCTTCAACTGTTGTTTTCTGGTTGAACTTGGCCTGAAATTGTATTCTGTCCCAGATAACATCTCCGAGAAAAAGCAAGAAGCATGACTATGCAGTGTGTGACAGCAGTTTAGGATATAATTCTTCCCTTGTTGTAAATAAAAAGTGTAGCAAATAATCAAATAGACCCCCAAACCGCACAACAATCCAGGAAGCATTAGTGAGTACTTCAGCTTTTCTTTGGCCTGCAAGAAACATGAATGAATTCAAAAGCCAGTGGGCCATTTTTCCCAGCGGGGATTGTAGGCTGCCTCTGCCCGCTGGGCTGCAAATACGTACCGCATTGCTCTCAGTGCAATTGTGTATGCCAATTCAGCATCATGAGGTAGGAGAGAGGTGAAGAGATACTTGGCAAATGTGTGCATTGGAACGCTCTCCCGATGGATTATTTCGCCTAGACCACTATATGGACCGGCTGTGGGAAGAGAGCATACACATTTTGATATTCCTAAGGAGTGAGCTGGCATTCCTGTATATTTAGAAATACAGGCTAATTTACTAAGAGTTCAATCTCAAAGACATACCAGAAAAATTTCCAGTAGGATACAGAATCCAATGCAGATTTCATTTCGTGACAATCTCCTAATTGTCCCACAGCTAAAATGAGTACTACAGACCTAAGGCACAGGACATGTTCACGATACAAACATTTCAGAGAAATGAACCCTAGGGAGCATACAACCTTTGCAGAATATGACACAGTCCCATCTGCGTGACAGCTGAGCTGCAGGTGCACAGGTGATGCTTGGGACTCCTGAGCCGGAGCAGCCTACAGGGCTCACACAGGCCAGGGCGGAGCGGTATGCAGGCTTCTGAACTGCACCTCCCAACACGAGGAGCTTGTACTGAGGGGCAGGAATAGATAGGAAGTCCCAGAAAGTGGGACTCAAAAGAAATTAAGAAATAAAATAAATACTAAAACAGTTAGATGCTTGATGCCCTACACAGGCAACAGAAAGAAAATAAAAATTAACCGGGGGTCTACTACTCTTTAAGCTCCAGAAGGCCAACTTCAAGAACAAAATTACATAAAAACTGTCAAAATTCACTTCTTAGCAAATTCTGACAGGCATGGTAGCAGAGCCCACCCTGCCCTGTGTGCTCCTTGATGGCTGCTCCAAGAAGGACAATGCAGACATTTAAAATACACTGTGAAAGGAAACCACAGTGGTAAGTTCAACAACTTTACATACAGATACTCTGAGGTTTAGTGATGATAAACTGTTTCATAAATTAGTTCCCATGTCACCTTGGGGTGACATCTGTTTCCTGATTTCTAGAATTATGAACCATGACACTACTGCTTGAAGGATACAGCACACTTATTTTCCATGAGAAATATCACTCTGGCACAATTCAGAATGCAAGAAATGCAGTGTGGAAAAAAAAAAAGTTGGGTCCAGTGATGACTCAATGGCTGTATCTTCCCCTTGTGAACGCCAGGATCCCATACGGGTGCCAGTTCATGTCCTGGCTATTCTACTTCCTGACCAGCTCCCTGCTATGGCTTGGGCAAACAGCAGAGGATGGCCCAAAACCTTGGGACCCTGCTCCTGCATGGGAGACCCAGAAGAAGCTTCTGGCTCCTGGCTTCAGATTGGCTTAGCTCTGGCAATGGAGGCCACTTCGGGAGTGGACCAGTGGGTGGAAGATCTTTCTCTCTCCCTTTCCTTTTCTCTATAAATCTGATCTGTCTTTCCAATAAAAATAAATAAATCTTAAACTGAATTGTATGTATGATAGGTTACCAATACATTCTAGATCATTTTGATTTTTCCATTAGTGTTCTAAATTGTTTAAGTACTTTGAAAGTCACATACACAACTTGTTTTTTTTCCCCTAGACAAACTCAAATTCATTCTAAATTTCTAATTTTACCAAATCCATTCATCTTTTTCTTTTTAATATAATTTGATAATTTTTTATATTCCATAACACTTTATGTATTTTTTCTGTGCAAACAAGTAATAACTGTACAGAGTCATGGGGAACACTGCAACATTTCAAGATATTTACACAGCATGTAACGATTGAAACCTGGTCATTAGCATTTCTGTCTCCTTATCACTTCTTTACGTGAGGAACTGTCGATTGCCTCTCTTCTAGTTCTTCATGAACTACAGTCGCACCACTGTGCTGAGAAATATACTCCTGTTCATTATCTAACCTCCATGTATCAACCCTCCCCAAATCCTTCCAACCTTTTTAAGACACTTTAACATGGTTTACTGATCCAACAGTCTTCAAAACTTGTAAAAATATTATATTACAACTTTGGGCCCGGTGGCGTGGCCTAGTGTCTAAAGTCCTTGCCTTGAATGCCCCGGAATCCCATATGGGCGCCGGTTCTAATCCTGGCAGCTCCACTTCCCATCCAGCTCCCTGCTTGTGGCCTGGGAAAGCAGTCGAGGACAGCCCAGTGCATTGGGACACTGCACCCGCGTGGGAGACCTGGAAGAGGTTCCTGGTTCCTGGCATCGGATCGGCGCGCATAGGCCCGTTGCGGCTCACTTGGGGAGTGAATCATCGGACGGAGGATCTTCCTCTCTGTCTCTCCTCCTCTCTGTATATCTGACTTTGTAATAAAAAAAAATCTTTAAAAAAATATTATATTGCAACTTTAGTTTATAGAACAGGACTATTTTGTTTTTAAGCTGCCAGATGGATTAAACGTGGATGTTCCCTCCCAATCAAGTCCTAAGCCCCGGTGTGATTGTCACTGGACAGTGATGAAAATGCAATGAGGGGTGCAGGGTTTGGTCTCCAGCACTATCTGTGCCATGTGAGGACACAGTGGCAGTTGGGGAAGGCCCTTCCCAGAGGGTGTGCTCAGGCAGGCATTTGTGCTTCGAGACTGCCTCACTTCCAGAACTGTGACAAGAAGACCTGCATTCCAGCAGCCACCCTGACTAGGGTGTTTGGCTATGGTAACCAGCTTACAGCAAGCTTAGAGCAGCTCTGCTATTCCTTCCCTCTCCACGTTTCAATCACCAACTGGCTTTTTGTACTATTTACCAAATCTAGGCTGCCGAGTCAACACTCTGTTATGAATACCTCCCCCAACAAGCATTATAGTTAGGTATTATTAACCCATTCGTGGGTTAATAATTACTGCAAACACTGAATCCAAATGCAATGAACAAAGAACAACTGACATTTTGCACTTGATCTCTCCAATGATTAACACTCAAAAATCAGGATTATTGTTTCCTCTTTTGATATTATTAGGGCTTTTTCACTAATTTGTCCCTGAAATTAATAGAACAGTGACAGCACATGGAGACATTTGAGACCCAGTGTACTCAGTCGTGAAGCTCCTTTATTTCAGAGTTTCCAGAAATGGTTCCCTGGCTTCCATTCAGACTGCTTCCTATCCTGCACCGCCCCCATCCCACCAGTGACTGCTGGGCTGGGAAAGCACAGCCCAAGTGATATCTGGTGAGCGGGATGAGTTAACCAGAGACTAAGTTTAAAAATATTTAGGAATAATAAACCCGGAACGTTATTTTATAAAATGAAACATGCATCACACAACATTAACTAAGAAAATCACCCATCTTCTTTTTGAACTCGGGTATGATGGAAATCAAGTCAGTGAGAAGATCCAACAACAGACAACATTTACAAAGCTATGGCTAAGTATACTGTTTATACTGAAAGAAACGGAAAGAAAACAATTAAATAATTGGGGCCTTTTTTGAAAGTCACCAAGGAGGGATTTAGAAGAAATTTCACATCAGAATTTTTTTTTTTACCAAAATTAAGCATGCTATTCAGGTTTACCTGAAGAACATTTTTCCCATAAAATATATGCCTGAAGTAAATAAATTTATGTAGCAGATTTGAAGAAAATATATTCCTCCAAATGCTACCTACTCCAGATCCCTTTTTGAGTACAAGATGAAAACACTAGTTTACTAATCAGAGAGAATTCCATAACAACACTCAAGTACTTAAGAACTATAAGCAATTTTATCAGTTGGACAGCACTGAAATTTGCACCAAAGATTAAACTTCACCCTTTTAAGGGTGAAAAAAAAAAAAAACCCTGAGAATCAGTGCCTGTCAAAACTTGTTAAGCCCTTATGAAAAAGAAGAAAATCAGATTTTGCCTTCAAGATTCTGAGACATTTTCATCATTGAATCTATGCCTAATGAAGCCTCTGAAGTAGAGCTGTGGAAATTGACCCCTTCGGTTCTCAGCCCTTTAGTGTGCATATGACATGCTCAAAAATCAGATATCACTTAACAGTCAGAAATTCTGAAATCCTGACAAATTTCTACTTCATATTTAATTGATCAAATAGGGACACAGCTACTGGTAACAGTTCACTATGTAACAAAATTACAATTATCTCAGAATGACAACCGAAATAAAAAGGTCCTTGTCAAAGCCTGTGGCATTAAATTGGACTGATTTCTAACAGGCTATCTTACAGGACCACCTAGTTTACATAATACAAATCTAAACATCTGAACATGTTCAAGTATCTACAAACATCAGTAACATTACTTTTTAGACAGATGTCTAAATGTCTTCACTGTTCTGTTATTGTATCAGTCAGGTTAACCACCATATTAAATGCATTCAGAGTACTACTAACAAGAAAGATTACCACCCTAAAGCAAATTGGCCAAGTAGAAATCTTCTTTATCAACCTACCTTCTAATAGGAAGACTGCTTGCTTGCGAAAGATTTTCACTAGCGTGTCATCCAATTCAATTTCCTGAAGCTTAGAAATGAGTTGGCCCTCATTCCGACACACTTTCTCTTGTGTATACAGCCCATCAGGCATGACACGCTGCTGTCCGAGTCCTATCAGGGCTACCTCCACAGCCAGCGTCAAATAGGATTCCCCTTCTTCTAAGAATTTGTGTGCAGGTACATTCTGGTATTCCAAAGACTTGCACTGTCCCATATTTTCTGTAAAATACCACAAAGAAATTAGAATTCAGAAACTACTTTTGAATGTATTTTGATAGGAGCAAATATGTATTCTATCTAATACAAGTAAATGAATACTGAGTTAAATCTGAGAAAGCCAGAAGTGCACTTTTTTATAAATGCTCATCAGTGGGGTAGTGTCGTGGGTTAAATCACCACTTGACAAATGGCTGCCGTCCCAGACGGAGCAGTGCTTTGCACCCTGAATATGCCTTTTCACTCTAGATTCCTGTGATGTGCCTGGGAGGGCAGTGGAGGATGGCTTGAGAAGTTGGTCCCATCACCCACGTGGGAGAGCAGCATGGACTTCCCGGCTCCTGGTTTCAGTCTGGCCCAAATCTGGCTGTTGTGTCCATTTGAGGAGTGAGCCAATGGATGGAAAATATACCTCTAGCTCTCCTACTTGCAAATAACTAAATAATACATCTTTTTAAAAAATCATCAGTGACTAATGCATATGTTTGGGGGAAACAGAATCTTCTTTATCCACTGAAAAAAAGTCACCAAAGACAACTACTAATACCAGTATGGCATAAAGCATACTGAAAAGCGGAAAAGGCATCAGTGAAATAATAGTAAAATTACATGGTGCTCCCTTCTAAGGCTGGCATTTTAAAAAGGCTCCCAAACTTTTATTATCTTATTGAACTTCATAATAAGAACAGTAAAGAACACAACACATATAAACCAATTTCAAGTCCTCTCCAGTTATCCAAGAGTCATAAGCTACATTCTTACATCTGCAGTAAGCTGCTCCAATACAAATTTGAACAAACTTCAACCATCAAGCTTCTCAGATCCATACCTTTGGCCCTCTTGATAAGAATGCAAGTCATCCTTAATTCATGGAGGGTGAATGATTAGCTGCCTGAGTTCACCATGTCACAGGAGCGACAAGGGGGCAATCCTTGGGAAATGTTCTGAGGAATAACTCTTTATTCTCAAGGAGCTTCAGAGAAATCTCAAATTATTTTAAAGGAATGTATGATACACAACAGTTTTAGATGGCATTTAATACTTCCATTAAAGAATTTTTTAAAAAATGTAATGATGCATACCCTTAAGTTTCTATCTTTGTGCTGGAAAATAATTACAAACACAGATACATTCTTGGACACAGAATTATGGTTAAAAGAAAATAAATATAAGGGCATGTCAAAAATTTCATGGGAAACAAAATTAAAGTATTTTGACACAATAAAATTCCTAAATCCATGTATATAAAAATGCTTTAATAAAGTTCACCCTGTCTTTTGCAACAAAATAGATGCAACTTAGTGATAGAAACCAGTCTCAAACAGGTATCAGATACTTTCTGATATATGTTATAGGATTCAAAAAATATACAGGAACAAAATGGACCTTTTGTGATATGTTTATGGATTTTGGTTCTTGTTTTTACTCCTGTGGAAATATGAACGTCCTACATCCTAGTTGCTGGATTTTTATGGCTAGTGGTGAATCCACAGAGTGCATTAAGATTATGTCTTCGCAAAAAGTGATGAAAAGTAGGGAAGGGAGGGAGGAAGGGGGAATTTGTAGTGGGGCAGGAGGAGGTGTGGTTATCTTAGAAGATATGAAATGCATGAAATCTTTCCTTATATTAATAAAAATAATAAAAGAAAGCTCTTAAGCAAAAAATCTCATTATAAAAAGTAACATGGATTTCAAAATTTGTATACCCAAATAAATTGATCTTCTAATTCCATTTTCATGGATTTTTGGAAGTACCCTCGTATTTTCAATACTTGCCACATGCTGCCAACTGTTGACTCTCAGAGTTTCCCTTGTTTGAGGAGGCTTGCCTGAAAAGCATGAGAAGGCTCATTTCCCTGCTCTTCCACTAACTATAGGTACTGTTAACTACATGGATTCATAAAATATACTGTGAGAAAATAACGAGCAACGCCATTGAGGCTTTTCAAAAACAAAAAGCACATGAGACAAATGTTAATGTGCTTACCCGTAAAATCTGAGAACCCTGAGAAGTTTTCATCATCAATGTGGCAGGCTTCCATAAGGCTACTGAAAAGAGTACCCACAGGGTCCAGTGGATGTCCGACCCAGCCTTCCAGATTGGTTATTGAGGTTATGCTTTTATGGGGTAGCTCTGAGTAAGAAAAGAAATTGAGAGATGAGTAGTAGAAAGGAAATAAATAGAGAAGTAGGGAGAAGTGAGGCTTTACCACTTAAGAATAACATTCTGCCAAACTAGTATTTAATTCAGTTGGACATCACCCTTCAATCAAGAAACAAACCAAAAGGTTTCATGATAACCAACTTCTAAGTAACTCCAATTCTAAAGTTCACCTATACATTAACCTAACCTGTCCTAAATATTCCCAGAACAGGCCCCAAACATCTATTTAATTCATGTTTCTAGGATAGTGAGTTAACCCTACTAGTTAACACAGTTAAATCATGCTGTGAAATGAATTCCAAATTTTAAGAGAAGCATCAAAATGTCTTAAGAAACTCCCTAGAATTATCAATTGTGTTACTGTGCAACTGTTATTATGATGATTTCCCTAGGAGTAAGCATTCCCTGGGTCATTCAAACTGAGGACTTGCGGACAACAATGGCTTAGGTTGGACCTGCCTGGACTCCACAACGTTACTGTTTCATTTCACCTTAGGAAGTTCTTCACTGTGGATCTACACTCTCTCAGAGCTAACCTCTGCTACAAAGGTAAACATAGAATTTGTATAGAACAGCATTTTTATTTTCTTCATAGGATGCTAACATTCACAGATTAAATTATACAGACCTAAGAGCCACAAGTGTCTTAAGATACATTTCAAGGTTGTAAATAATGTATTTTACACCTAAGTGTTTACTCAAGTAATAAATAAAAGTGGCTCTTTCAAACTATAGCAACATCTGTAAACAACATGCAAGGAAAAAAAGGCTTATAAATGGTTAAAGACGCATCCCATGAATCTAAAATTCATTCAGAAGTCTTCTAGCTTGGAACTTGCAACTAGCAGTACATAAAAGTGAAAAGCAGTATGACACAACACTGTAAAATTCATTGAAATCTGGTATTAAGTTCCTTGGAAAGTCTTCCCTTTGATTTTTGTCACTGCCTTCTGTATGTAGAACCAGTATGAAAAAAAGCAACACGAACAATACTTTCCTCTTGAGAAAAATCAAATACATATGTTTGGGGGGGAAAATCATGCATACGGCTCAGAAGTGTTATATTTCTATAAATACTTCTATTGTCAAGCAATGGAAACTGAATTAGAAAAATAAATTAAAAAATACTTCTCACTGAATTAAGAAGCTACCAAATTGCACCAAACAGTACTAAAAATGTTAAAATAAAGGGGTACTTCACAAAAGTTCATGGAAAATGGAATTTAAAGATTAAATTTATCTTGGTATCTACAAATTTTGCAGTCTCCCCAGTTTTTTTTTCTAATATGCATAAGCATTTATTTCAAAAAAATTTTGTACCAAATAATCTTATCTTTAAATCTGTTTCCCATGAACTTTATGAAGCATTCCCATACTGAATTTTTCAATACTGACCTACAATAAGTAACTTATGGCACTTTGGGCTTCTGACAGCCATCAGAAGGCTAATCTCTAAACATGGACAAGTAATAACAGTAAAAAAATATGGAAAGATTTAGGTAGAGATACATAACCCCAGGAACACTTCAGAGCAGGTTGAAACAGGCTTTCACTGCTTGCAGGATAAAACAAAGCTGAGTCTAAGAAGGCTCTACACCTAGGTGACAGCATGCTCTCAAAGTTTAACTTTCACATTCTAACACATCTAAATCAACAGCATTAGTCTTTGCCTTTCTTAGATATTCCAACATTTTTATTAGACAAAATTCTAAAGATCAACTAGTGAAACTAATCATCTTAAAGCGGCAGCTGAGCTTCCCCCGGAGCTGGCTCTCCTTCTGTTTTATACAAAGTGCTTCACTTGCATTAAGCCTGACACTGCTCTTGACTCTTCAGAAACAAACACCTTTGGTTACAGAGCGCGTATGTGTTTAAGACAAGAAAGATTTCAGAAAAAGTTCTAGAGGGCCTAGAGATGTATTTTATACAGAGAGAACTGGTCAAGATTTTATGACGAAGGTTTATTACATTTCCATCACATCTAAACCTCTTTTCTTTGCAATTAGACTTTTTTCCCACTGCGTAAATAACTGTTAGTTAACATTCAAAATATTTCCAATGAAAAGGGCGCTAAAAATTACAATATACATTTCTCCAATCTCCACACTATTTCAATAACTTTCAATAATTTTAGCTTTACTCCAGGTGCATGTATAGCCACTGAAGGACTAAAACCAGAAACTGAAACTAATCTCCTTAATTTAAAAAACGGAATTACAAAGTAAAAAATAAATGTTGGTTTCAAGCACCAAAGACACATAAAAAATGAACTTAATACCTATAAAAGCAACCATGTGTGGCTTCATCAGAAAAAAAAACCAACACACATACACATACAAAAACCTCAATTTCCTTATCCGATCAGGACCTACCCTTTGCGATCACTACACTCATTCAAAGTTTAAAAGAGTAATACATTGAGAAAGCTGAAGTTCTGTCAACTGACAGCTCATCAAATATCATTTCTAGAACCTAAAAAATGCAAGAGTTCTGTGCTAGTTGCATTCAATAAATAAACATGATTTATTTATTGAAAACAATATTATCAGTTAAACTGTTCTAGAGTACGTAAATAGTATGCTAGATTTTAAGGGCTTTACTAGTTTAATCTTTTTAACAATTCTAGCAAATAGATCTTCTACTGCATATCATCTGAAATACAAGGGATATAACTCTGACAGGTCAAACCAATGCCTTGGATCACCCAGCCGGACCTGTTGCTGTGGTGCAAGCATTATAAAGGAAGAAAGTCTACTCCCACAGTGCTTACTGTTGCAATTAAAATGAACTGTCACTAAATAAAGTATTTAGGCTGTATTTAGGTAATTTAGCCACATTTAATAGTTATTCAAACAGAAAAAAATATTCTGAAAAAATTGTCCTAAGAGATTTTTGCAAAGATCTTTTCTTGCAACATTTAGCCAAGAAAATCTGCTTAAAAGTTCTTACTAAATCAGCTGAGTAAGCTATCACTACAGCTTTCGTTTTAAAAGCCATCCAGAACAACACAAAAACTAGTGATGTCATCCCGAAGAATTCCATTCCAGTGGAAACAAACTCCTTCATAGTCACCTTTTTTTTGAGTTCGGAACATTTCCAACTGTTTCTGCTGCTGTCGTCTTAACGTGTTAACAATAGCTATTGCTAGTCTCAATGCTTCTCTGGGGTACCCATGAGAACGTAACGCATCCACTCTGGCACAGGCTGTAGGAACGTGTTCTAAAACAGAAAGTCAAGGGGGTAAAGTTGCCACTGTCAGATATATCTATAAAAACAGGATTTAACAGTAACATGTTACTCCCAACATACCATTAAAAAGACACAAGAAACCATTTCTGAACTTGGATTTGAATGAGAAACTCAGCTCCTATTGCCAAGCATTCATCCACCTCCACTTGAATGAATCCCTCAATGCTCTACCTCCCACTCCAATAATGCTATAGAAACTAAACAAAGAAGTAAGTCATGGAAATGTCTTTCCGGTTTGGCCACTTACCATGCCAGAGGGGCCACCCGCGGGAGTCAAAGAGGGAGTTTTCAGTGTCGTCATGGTAACAGTAGTTGGTGTATAGGTCACTGCTGATAATGTGCTGCAAATGGCTATCCTGCCAGTGGAGATCGCATGCCTCAATGGCTCGGGTGAACACTGTCCGATGTGGCCTGTTCGATGAATCTGTTTTTTCCACAATTCAGAAAGCCGTGTCAGCTATTATCCACATGTGAATAAATCAGTCATATCGTTCTGTGGCCAGATGTTCATGAACACACCCACACACATTGCCCTGCAACCCCTATGCAGCAGGGTGAAGGGTGAATATTCTCACATCCTAAGTACTAGGAGGCAAGTCAGCCCAAAGAGCCACCATTCATTCACTTGTTTTATCAAACACAGACATTCTGCAGCCATTTAAAGCTGAGGTTAAAGGCATCCTGCAAAAAGAACCGTCAAGTCTAGTTTCCATGCCAAATACACTCAAAGGAGGCACTCGGCACAAAAATAACATGAGAACTCACTGCTCCCCACGTCGGAGGTGCTGTGGTGGGCTGCCCTAACGGGGTCAACAGCTCTCACAGACACTGTGAGAACTCACTGCTCCCCATGTCGGAGGTGCTGTGGTGGGCTGCCCCGATGGGATAACAGCTCTCACAAACACTATGCAAGAGATGCGACACCAGCCGTGGAACCTTCCAGAAAACGCAGTCAGCCTTTTAAAGATATGCATAAGGACTGTGCTTTTGGTTGTATTTTTTAACTATATTGTGCGGTTTTGCACAATTAAAACTTGTGCTTCTTGGGATATAAAGATTAAACGCCACTTTATATCCCAGAGGGCATAAATGCATATTATTTAACATTTCACAAAGCCACACAACATAGCTACAAAACAAACCAACGCACTTACCTTGCCCCCCCTACAGGCTGTCTCCTGATTCCTGAGCAGGTTCCATGGCTGGTGTGATGTCCCCAGCATAGTGTGTGCCAGGGCATCACAACAGAGCAGAAGCATACACTCCGAAGAGGACTCAAGTCTCAGCACCTGACAGAAAAAAGAGATGTTTGGGGAATAATAAAGAGCATTCTTATCCTAAGAACAATACGGCTCCAAGTCTACCAGGACTCCCACACCCAACAGACTTTCAACAGAGGCACAAGCCTTTGTAAGCCTAAACTGAACACTGGGGTAATCAATTATTTCCATTTACATGTACTTAACTTAGCTCAAGAAATTCCTCACTGTTCTGAAACTTAACTAAATGGAAGCCAAAGCTGGAGCTTCCTTAGCTGTTCACATTTCATGGCCCTGTCACTGGACTTCTTTGTCCCTGAGCACAGACAGAAGGAAAAACACAACAACCCAAGAATAACTGAAAGAAGAGTTTGGGAAATTCCTCTAGCCCACCCCCACCCCAGTGCTGCTGGTGGAACTGAGCAGCAAGTTCGGTGACTGACCAAGGTCCAACAATCTGTCAGGGTTAGGGAAAAACACAGATACCCTTTCCATAAAAGCAGCCAACTCAGCTGTTGTGCAAGGCTTCCGACATGTCCTTACAGGGAGACATTACCTCAGCTTGGGCCCGGGCCAACCTAGATATCTGTGTTTGAGTGGCAGATACTTCAAATGCATCAATGACAGGTCACTTGAAAGGTCTCAATAACGATACACTTGCTATGGCCCTTGCCTAGGTCCCATGCTAGCGGTAGACGGAAGTACACACTACAAATGGAAAAGGAAGGCCCCAAGGTTCAGGTCCCTTAACAGCCTCCTAGGACTTTCTGCTAAACAAATTTAACACACCCCTTCTCAGCAAGAAACTGATTCCATGACTGCCCATAGTACTCCATCAAATGTTCCACAGTCCAAATCATGTATTTTTTGTAGCAATGTCATTTCATTCATTTTGTTTAGTACAAATTGTACTAAGAAAATTTTTAAATTTTAAGTTAATTTGATGTTACTTGTATATTAAAACAGTAAGTTAGCCTTCCACATGCTGACCTGTTTTATTCAGTGATATCAATAATCAAAGCAAGCTGTTAATATAATTCCATTAAAATGATAATAAAACCCAAACATTTGATATTGCATATAGCATAGAGAAATGTGGAATACATGAACCAGGCTTTCAACAATGCCTCACTCTGAGACCAAAACAAAATTTCTCACGAAATAAAATGATGCATAAATAAGAAATGTAGGCTGTAAGATCTGTAGTAGCATTGTCAACATAGAAAGAGTGGTCATGGATCATGTACACAGACAACAAAAATTAGACATCAAAACCATGGTTGATTTTTATTTTGGATGTCTGTAGTTTTTCATTTTTACCATAAGAGTCAAAGAAGAAATAACAGATATTTCAAAAAATGTATGGAAAAATGCATTAAAAGGGAAAGGGGGCTAACTGACATCAGCACCCAATGCAGTATGGGGGTTCCAGTTCATGTTTCTGCTGTTCCACTTCTAATCCAGCTCTGTGCTAATGTGCTGAGGACAGCAGTGGAAGACTGCAAAAGTGTTTCGGCCTCTGCCACTCATGTGGGAAGCCAACATGAAGCTCCTGGCTCCTGGGTTTGGCTGGCCCAACTCTGGCTATTGTAGTCATTTGAGGAAGGAACCAATGAATGGAAAACATCTGTATGTCTCTCCCTCTGTAACTTTGCCTTTCAAATAAACAAGTTCTTCTTTTAAAAAATTAAAAGTTTATTTTAGTACAAAATGTTAAGTCCATGCATAGTTTTTCTGATAGTACACATATTCCGTGAACTTTCTGAAGACCCACTCACAGCCTATATCTTTAATGAAGCTTTATAAAAAAGAAATATATATTAATTTAGGCACAGCAGCTGTAATATAATTTCATATATACATATGAAATTTTGGACCTAGCACGGTAGCCTAGTGGCTAAAGTCCTTGCCTCGCACGCACCAGGATCCCCAACAGACGCCAGTTTGTACCCCACCAGCCCTGCTTCCCATCCAGCTCTTTGCCTGTGGCCTGGGAAAACAGTCAAGGATGGCCCAAAGCCTTGGGACCCTGTGCTTGTATGAGAGACCTAGAAGAGGTTGTTGGCTCTTGACTTCGGATCAGCTCAGTTTCAGCTGTTGCAGTCACTTGGGGAGTGAACCATCGGATGAAGATCTTCCTCTCTGTCTTTCCTCCTCTCGGTATATGGACGTGCAAACATATTCACGATGTGTACATAGCATGCTAAAACAGACCAGGTGCCAAGAAGTGGGTTCTGCTGCTCACTGCAGCAGGTCCAGTCCTAGTGAGCCTACTCTGTGCTCTGGGGGAGGCCCTGCAGTAGGGACTGCAGACTTTCACCTTGGGGATATCTGAGAGCCTCTCAAGAAGGGGAATGGGGCTGCTGCCTCCTGCAGGCACCCAGGCACCTTTAGACACAGCAGCTGTAATATTCCCTAGGACACTAGGTCATGCCTTCCCACTGTCGAGGCCAAACGGTAGTTGAAATGAGCTATTCAGTCTGGAGGCTAGATTGCTTCTTTCTGGCTTTCTAGAGCTAATGGTACAACCTCCTATGTGGCCAACACACAGAGACGAGAGCCTTTGATTATGAATCCTTCTGATACAATCCCTGTCTTCCTTCTATCACAACTTTAAACTCCAAATTTCCACAAAAAGAAAAAAAAGCACAAAATCATATACAAAGAAGTGGTATGAATTAACAAACCTAATACTAATTTGTAAGAGTTAACTGGCTAAGAATGTGGTTCTGAAGAGGAGAAAATGCTGCAACAGCTAGAGGAAAATGAGATCAAAGAAGAATTCTTAAGAGTGGCAAAAACCTGAACTGAATAAATGGATCCAATGAAGAGTTAGAAACCAGATGGGACCTAGAGACAAGTCCTTCTGGAAATGTCTAGAAACATTTTTTCAGTTGTCCCAAACTATCAGGGAGTGCCGTTAGGTTGTAATGGACGGACACAGGCGTGCTGGACAGTCCTTCACAATGAATAATCTGCACAATCTAAACGCACCCCGGCATCACCCCATTCCCCATCCAGTTGTGGACAGTTTCTTTGCTATCTTCTAGAACCAAATAAATTTGTACTAATTACACAGCAGTCCAAATATATTATTAACCAACAGAGAAAAACACACACAGCTCCCCAAGCCTCTCAGTATTTTGCTTTACACTGTAATATGTCAGCAACTCTACTATACAGCTTCTGGAATTTAAAATAGAAAATTCAAATCTAATCATTAATAGGTTATTCTAAATATAAATATGCTCTAAAATTAATTCTTGTGTATTCTGAGAATTGTATACAAAGGTTTTAGGAAAAAATGAAAACGTCTACATATTCACAAAAGGTATATTAGAAGTATTTGAGTCCTAGTAAGTCCCTAAGGAGATACAATCATTTTCTCATGCAATGGCCAGTGAATATGATGAACACACACTCACAGTCACGTAGACACTAAGCAAGCAGATCATGTAGGGAACTCACCTTGGCTGGCATTTGCCCCCTGAGGCAGAGCATTGGTTAAAATGGGTAAGTCACTGCCATGATTTCCATCTTCCCAGGGACAGACATCGACGCTGTTCCATTTTTTCAGCTGTTTTAGCCAACTTGCCTTTTGCTCTAACTTGCAGTGGGGGTTTAAAACGATGCACATCCACAGAGCACCTAAGTGCGAGAGGGAGAGGGGGATGTAATCTTCAAAAAGGTATTAAAATATCAATGCTTACAATTAAAGATAGCATTTTAAATAATACTGAAATGGATCCAAATCTGTTGTTTTTTAAGACTTGATTCTCCTTAAGGTAAGACACAAACCTCATGCAATGTTTAATAAGGGGGAACAATAGATCCCAACTTTGAAACAAAGGCTGAAATACTGCTCTACATAAATATGAAAACTATTTCTCAAATGCTAATTACAACCAACTTGTTACCTACATGCTGTTTTAGACTAAACAGACTATACAGTCATATGTCCAGTCCAGTTTACAAACATCCCATACATGGATGCTACAACACACCACTCCAACTGATCTGGCACAAACATTAAATATTTTTCTAGGATTACCCTTTTGCAGTAAAAAGCATGCAATCAAAAGGCATATAATGAATACAAATAAGCAATCTCCCAGTCTCACAAGTTTTAAACTTTTATCATATTTTACTACTAGCATACATTATCCATACCAATGGCATGTGAGAACTTTGAATTAAAATGTCAATAAAACTTTTAAAAAGAAAATTCACTGAAACTTAATTCTCCAAATTATTTCCTAAAAACCAATCTTTATATAAATGAAATCACTAAATGCATGCTTTTGCATTAACAAAATCACTATGTATTAATCAATAAACTCGGACATGGGCATACTTAGATGAAGGCATAATTCATACATGAAATAATTAAATATTGGTAATTTGGGAGCTGTGTGTGGCACAGCCAAGTTAAGCTATTATATTAGGGTGCCAGTTCGAGACCCAGCTACTGTGCCTTCAATCCTGTTTTCTGCCAGTGTGTCTGGGAAAGCAGAATATGGCCCAGGCACCCAGTCCTGGTTACCCAGGCAGGAAGCCAGGATGGAGTTCGTGGCTCTTGTTTAGAGAGTAAGCCAGCGGATGTTTCTCTATCCAGCCTGCCTTTCAAATCAGTAAACTGATTTTTGAAAAACTTGATAAGTTTATTATTCCTCTCTCCATTGTTCAAAGAAGTTAGTTAATTCAAGCAATTATCTTGCAAAGTTTAAGGCTTACTTTATTGATTTCAAAATAAGACAGATAACAGGACTTTAAAAGCATTTGAAAGCATTTTTCCTTTGAAAAGTTAGTGTGTTTTAACTGTGCATGTTGACCAATGAATTAAGTTATAAATGACGTCTATTTATTTATCCAAAAGAGATGTTTTGCATGCTTCCATACTTAAAATGGTAAGCTTCTGCAACTCAAGCACCTGATCTATTAAATATCACATAACTTTAACCAGCAGCAAATAAAAATGTTGGGGATGGCACTATGGCACTACTGTATTTGGGATGAACGCAATCGCATATTGGAGAGCTCATGTAAATAAAACATTTAAGAATAAAGATGATAATGTGCACAACCTATCTAAGCTACACATATAATAGTCTGCATTTCTATATTCTAAATGCGAATTAAAAACAAAACGTAATCAGTCAGGCCGGAGTTAATCCCACCACATCTCTCCCAGGCATTATGACTAGCAACTCTGCACAAAATTTGAAGCGCAGTAGTAACCTGAGGATTCTGAGAAGCAAGCACCAGCAAGCAAACCAGGGAAGGGAAGTACACATGGAGAGGTCACCGCACATGGAAGCAATTACTTTTTTTTTTCCCCTGCTGCCTCTGGTTTAGGATTAATCTCATTCAAGAAACTTAGCCATGTACTGTAAGGAAGAGCAAGCTCACCCAGGTAGGTGTTCTGGGCAATCCAGGCACTGGAGAGCAGCCTCCCTGAAGCCTGTGGACATGCTCATGCCGTGGCCACATCATCGAAGGCAGGACAGTCAAGCTTGAAAATTAACTGACACTGGAACTACCACCCAAAGATGGTGACTGTGTGCTTTAAAACACTTTCTAGGGCCTGGCGGCATAGCCTAGTGGCTAAAGTCCTCACCTTGAACGCCTCGGGATCCCATATGGGCACTGGTTCTAATCCCAGCAGCTCCACTTCCCATTTAGCTCCCTGCTTGTGGCCTGGGAAAGCAGTCGAGGACGGCCCAAAGCTTTGGGACCCTGCACCCGCGTGGGAGACCTGGAAGAGGTTCCTGGTTCCTGGCATCGGATTGGTGCGCACGGGCCCGTTGCGGCTCACTTGGGGAGTGAAACATCGGATGGAAGATCTTCCTCTCTGTCTCTCCTTCTCTCTGTATATCTGGCTTTCCAATAATAATAAATCTTTAAAAAAAAAAACACTTTCTATTTTAATTTCTGAAGGATTTTACTAGAAACTAGATTTTTTTAAAAATTTTATTGTATTGTTGTTGACAATCTTTACATAGTTAATTGCGGTTAAAAAAAAAGGTTCAGGGGGTATAGGGAAGTGGGTAATACTATTATGTCCACATTGTTTCCATCATGTATCTGAGGTTAAGGGGGATATTGAGGGAGAAGCCCCACCCGGTTTCCCACCCACCCCAAGTCCCTCACGTGGGGCATGCTCTGAGATATTTGATCAAGTGGTTTTAATAGTTCTCCAGTTATGAATCGCTGCCAGTTGCGCTCGATGAGGTCGTCCACTGATTGATATGGTCCATCATAAAGTCTCCGTTTGCCCCGTATTTCGCTGCCAACAATATACACCTGAGATGAATGATTGACCTGTTCTGTCTTCTGTCTTTTCTTGGTTAGAGTTCTGAGTCTAGCAGTTCGATTGGGGAGATCTCCAAAGAAACCTTGAGGTATTCCCAGACCAGATTCTTGTATGTTCTAGCAAGCACAGGGCCCGGCACAGTCCATCACCCCGATCAGCTGGTGGTTGCAATTGCTGGGTTGGTTCTGTTTTCAGTCCCAAGTTGCACTGGAACCAATCGGTGTTGCAGTCCAGTCTGGTTCTGCCCAGCACATACTCGGCCCTTACATCAACCAGTGGGAGTTGTAGCCTAGTCGGGGCGACCCACAATAACTCCCACCAGGCCTGCCCCCTACCCTGGTTTGCCAGTATGTATAGCAGTAGACCAGTCTGTCCCCCATCCCATTTGGCTCTTGTACTTGTCAGTGGGTATTAAAGCTTAGTTCCATTTAACCAACTCAACCATCCAGCCCTCACGGATTCTTACAATTATATCTTCAAAATGTCCAGGGTTCTAAAGTTATTTGGTTTGCAAATGAACAGGGAAATGTGACCAATTCTCAAAAGTGAGAAAAAAAAAAAAGCATCAACAGATGCCAAACAAGTGTTAGAATTATCAGACAGACAGAGATTTCACAGTGAGTACAGTAACTATGTTCTGTAAGGTTAAGGTAATCACCACTGGGAGGAATAGAAAAGACAGTCCCAAGAAGTGGATCACTACAAATAAAAATTAAACAGGAATTCTGGAATTTCAAGAACAGATAGAGAAAATTAGGAAATATCTAAATATCAATAAAATTTGACAGTTGTAAAACATTCTGTCCCAACATTAGAAAAATATCATCACCGCTTTTTTTTTTTTTTAAGATTTTATTATTATTGGAAAGCCGGCTATACAGAGGAGGAGGAGAGACAGAGAGGAAGATCTTCCGTCCGATGTTTCACTCCCCAAGTGAGCCGCAACGGGCCCGTGCTGCGCCGATCCGAAGCCGGGAACCTGGAATCTCTTCCGGGTCTCCCACCTGGGTGCAGTGTCCCAAAGCTTTGGGCCGTCCTCGACTGCTTTCCCAGGCCACAAGCAGGGAGCTAAATGGGAAGTGGAGCTGCCGGGATTAGAACCGGCGCCCATATGGGATCCCGAGGCTTTCAAGGCGAGGACTTTAGCTGCTAGGCCATGCCACCGGGCCCCATTACCGCTTTTTAAAAATGCACAAACAGCAGTGACAAGATGATATTTGGGAAATTCTCATATATCTTAAAATTAATTTGCAAGTCAAAATCAAGAGGGAAAATCAGAAAATATTTGTACTAACTGAAAATCAAATATATCAAAACTTGTAATACAGAGCTAAAGAAGAATTTACAGCACTAAGTGCTTCTATTAAATACAGGTTTCAAATCAATAATTTAAATGTCCACCTGAGAAAATGAAAAAAAAAAAGAAAAGAACAAGAAACCAAGAGCCAAAACAGAAGGGAAAAATTTACTGAGTAGTAATATTTAAAAATACACGAGGAGGAAAAAAAAAGAAACCTGCCTTATTAAGGATTTTAAATGGAAAACTCAGATTTTAGTAGATGTACACATATTCAAGTCCCCATGTTATCTGGAAAAGTCTACTTAGTATCTTCCAGTAAACAGAAGAGAGAATGGTCTCAACTTACTTTATGAGCCCAGAATTATGCTGATCCTAAGACCAACTATGGATCAATAGCCTTTATTAATAAAGAAGTAAAATATCTCTACAAAGTATTAGGCAAATCCTGAAAATATGTAAAAGAACAGTAACTGCAGCCATGTAGGCCCAGGAACAGAAGGCTGATTCAGTCAAGTGCAAGGTGTGGGGCACAGGTGGGCCTAGCTCTTAGGTTGTCCACATGCCACGCTCATTTGGATTCAATTCCCACCTCCGCTCCTGATGCAGACCCTGGGAGGATCCTGTCATCCACGTGGGAAATCCAGACTGAATTCCCAAGCCCTAGTTTTGGCTCCCCAGTCCATGATAAGTGAGAAGTGAACCTGGGGAGGGGAGATCTCCCTTCCTGTGTGTCCTCTCCATTTCTCAAATAAAATTTTTTTTTAGTTAATGTAATTTGCCACATTAGATTAAGATAGAAGAGTCATACAGCTATCTCAGCAGATTCAGAAATTCAAATATCTGCATCATAAAGCTGTAAGCAAACTGAAGTGAGCTGAACTTGATAAATAATACCTGCAATAAACTCTATATTTAAGTTCTGGCCAATCAAATAGAGCAAGAAAAGATTGGAAGGGACAAACTACAAAGACTTCCATTCACAGACATCTAATCTACAAAAAAAAGCTCCTAGAATGAGCAAGTAAGTTTATCAAGGTCATACAATAAAAGTTCAAGGCAAACACACTAACAAAAAAATCACTCACAACAAACATCCCCACAGACAGTTAAGTATGCTAAATATAAACAGCTAGACATTAAAAAGCTATCCCCCACCCCATCAAAAAAAAGGCCACTATTAGCATCAATACAATAGCAGAGCAATTTTAAAGAACAAATTTGGAGGACAAAGGTAGATATAATATTCAAAGTATGATTCATAAGGGATAAAAGCAGACTTTATCAGGGCCAGGACCATGGTGTCAGCTAAGCTAATGTATGACAAAATGTATGTACATTTATGCCAGAACCAAAGGGCATAAATACAAACACATAATTCTTTCTTTTATATTTTACAGACTGGGATTCCATCCCCCCAAACTCCCATCCCCCGACAGAATTTTCCCCATGTTGCTACAATGGTATAGTCCTGCATACAGAATCAATAATCCCCTCAGTCTCTTATTTAAGTGTACCCAGACATTGTTGGTACAGTCAATGTCAGACATTCCTGCATCCCTTTGTCTACACATTTCCAACAGTTTCATTGTGAATCCATCCTTTGCCTGGAAACAGGAATGCATGTTGCACAGTACCCCGACATTTGGATATGGCAGACCCTAGCACTGCATCACTACACATTTCCATAAATGAGAAGCCATGAGACAAGCTGAAACCTCATTGTGGTTTTATTTGCATTTCCCTGTTGGCTAATGAACTTAAGCATTTTTTCAGGAGTCTGTTGGCTATCTGTATTTCATCCTTTGAAAACTGCCTGTTCGTGACCTATGTGCATTTCTTAACCCCCCAGTTTTTTGTTGAGTTTCTTGATCTCTTTACATATCCTGTGTATTAATCCCCTATCAGTTGCATAATTTACAAATATTTTCTCCCATTCTGTTGGTTATATCTTCACATTATTGATGGTTTCCTCTACAGTGCAGTAGCTTCTTAGCTTGACGTAAGGCAGTTTTTTGCCTGTTCCTTTGTCTTGTAGAATTTCCCTGATGTTTTCCACTACTAATTTGATGGTATCTGGTTGGAGATGTAGAGCTTTGATTTATTTTGAGTTGATTTTTGTATAAAGTGTATGGCAAGGGTTTTGTTTCATACCTCTGCAAATGCAGATCCAATTTTCCAAGATGATTTGCTGAATAGACTATGCAATCTCACTGGATTGATTTTAGTTCACATGTCAAATATTGGGCTGTAGCTGCGTGAGTTAAGTTCTGGGATCTCTACTCTGCTCCACTGGTTTTGCCAGTATCAGGCTGTTCTGGTTGCAACTGCCCTGAGAGTGTTTTGAGGTCTGGTATGGCGAGGACTCCAGCATTTTTTTTGTTAAGATTTCTTCTAAAAAAATATATTCTTTTTTATTGGAAAGGCAGATCAGATTTACAGAGAGAACGAGAGAGAGGACGATCTTCCATCTGCTAGTTCACTCCCAAAATGACTGCAATGGCTGGGGCGGATCCGACAAGAAGCCAGGAACCAGGAACTTCTTCCAGGTCTTCCATATGTGTGCATGGTCCCAAGGATTTGGGGCATCCTGTATTGCTTTCCCAGGCCACAAGCAGGAAGCTGATGAGAAGCAAGGCAGCTGCCATATGAACTGATGCCTATATGGGATAATGGCTAAATCCTTACCTTGCCAGCTGTCTGAAGCCTCTTTTGTTTCCATGTGGATTTTAGCACCTTTTTTTTTTTTTTTAGATCTGAGAAGAATGTCATAGGTATTTTGATTGAGATCACATTGAATCTGGTAATTGCTTTTGCTAGTCTGGACATTGGATTACATTAATTCTATCAATCCAGCAACATGGAAGATTGCTCCATTTTTTTGGTCTTACTCTGCCTCTTTAATAATTTTAATCATAGAGATCCATCACAACTCAATTTAACTTTACTTTGATGTATTTAAAACTTTTTGCAGCTGTAAGACTGATCTTATAAGTTCCTTCTCAGCCATATAACTGTAAATACAAAGGCTACTGATTCTTTTAAAAGATTTAGTTAGTTTTATTGCAAAGTCAGAAAAACAGAGAGGAGAAGAGACAGAGAGGAAGATCTTCCATCCAATGATTCACTCCCCAAGTGACCACAATAGCCAGTGCTGCGCCAATCTGAAGCCAGGAGTCAGGAACTTCCTCCAGGTCTCCCCTACGTGTGTGCAGGGTCCCAAGGCTCTGGGCCATCCTCGACTGCTTTCCCAGGCCACAAGCAGGGAGCTGGATGGGAAGTGGAGCTGCCGAGATTAGAACGAGTGCCCATATGGGATCCTGGCATATTCAAGGCGAGGACTTCAGCTGCTAAGCCACCGTACCAGGCCCAAGGCCACTGATTTTTGTATGCTGATTTTATATTCTGCAACTTACCAAACTCTTTTGAGTTCCAATAGTCTGTTGGTAGAGTATATAGGTTTTTCTATATGGAGAATCATGTCTTCTGCAAACAGAAATCGCCTTTCTCCTTTCCAGTTTGCATCGCTTTGTTTTATTTTATTGTTGTTATTATTATTATTTGCCTCAAGGCTCCAGTAAAACCATATTGAACAGCAGAGGTGAAAATGGGCATTCCTATTTCTGGATCTTATGGAAATGCTTCCAACATTTCCGCATTCAAAGCGATTCTGGCTATGGGTCTGTCGAATACTGCTTTCATTATGCTGAGGACTGTTCCCTGTATACAAAATTTGGTTAAAGTTTTTATCCTGAAAAGATGTTCTATTAAATTGTTTGTTTCCATCTGTTTAGACAGTTGCATGATTTTTAATTCAATTTGTTAATGTGATATATTATACTTATTGATTTTTGTTATGTTGAACCATCCCTGCATACGTAATAAGTCTCACTTGGACTAGGCGAGTGCTCTTTCTGATGTATTGAATTCAGCTAGCTAACATTTTGTTGAGAAATTTTGAATCCGTGTTCATCACGGGTGTTGGTCTACAGTTCTATCTCTTTGCTGCACCTTGCTCTGGTTTGGGGATTAAGGTGTGGTGGTCTCATAGAAGCAGTCTGGCAGGATTCTCTCCCCTCTACTTGTTTTAATTAGCCTGACTGAGCAACAAATACATAATCTTAAAAATAATCTTTAATTACTATTAATAGTCATCATGTATTAGATGCTCCCAAATTTAGTGCCCTGCAATCATTTCTCATTAACTCCTGTAATCAAAATTACTACTTTCATTCTAATTTCTTTTAATTACAATACAATTTTTAATATGTTTAACTATTTTATTTTTTAAATAATTTTTTTATTATTTTAGTCTGATAGTCTTTATATAGCTGATTAGGGCACAAAGGGTCAAGGGTTACAGGAAAGTGGGTAAGACGATTGTTTCCACATTCTCTCTCTTTTTCTTGTGTCTGGGGTAAGGGGGGAGACAAAGGGAAAAATCCAACCAACCTCCCACCCATCCCAGGCTGCCTGACATGAAGTATGCTCTGAGGGTACTGCTCAAGTGGTTTTGAGATTTCAACAGTTCTGAACTGCTGCTAGTCTTTGGGAGAGGAAAGAGAGATTCTCCCTATCTGGTGGTTTAAGAGCAAGAGCCAGGCCAATGCCAGGAAACAGGAACTCCATCAAGGTCTCGCAGGCAAGTGACTGGAGCCCAGGTGTGGAGACATTGGTTGCCTGCTAGGGGCATCATTAGCATGGAGTAGCCAGGACTTGAACAAAGCACTTCCACAGAGGATGTGGCAGGCAGTGGTGTTAAACCACTGCCACAGTATCTGCCCCTCTTTTCATTTTAAAGAATAACGTCATTTAAGATCCTTACCAGAAAAATATAGACTGTGTGCCTTTTAACATTTCTTCCTCACAGCTCTGGAGGGCTCCAGTCCAAGAGATTGAAGCACCAGAAAACTTTCTCTAAAATTCCTCACAGATGGTGCCTTTCTCATTATGTCCTTGATACAGGGCAGAGAGCTGAACAAGCTCTTGGGCCTCTTTTAAAAGGAGGGCTCTGCCCCTGCAATCTTATCACCTCAACATTTAAGATTTCAACATTCAGACCACAGCGATGAGAACAGTAAAATTAAGGTCCTAAATGTTCTTTGCAACCTTAAAAAAAACTGTATGATTTTGAGGAAAAAAGAAATCCCTAGAACTCATCTCAGATTCTTAGGTTTGTATTTCTTTAATTAGAAAATTTCCATTTTGCAGAACAAGTTGAAAAATTTTAAGCCAAGCCTTTATTAATTTGTCTATAACACTCTTTTATTGCTCACCTCCCTAAAGAGAGGTTTCATCCTGAAAGGATGTTCTTAATGTTAGATTCAAGTTCAGAGCTATAATAGATATGGTCTTTTATCTTAACAGTCATCACTACAAAAGCTGTAATTAGCCTTAATAACCAAGTTAACCAAATTGAGTAAGTCATTCTCCAAATTTTATTAATTCAGAGTCCTACTTTGGGCATTTATCTCCTTCTCCTTCTATACACCTAAAACATTTGTAGCTTTAAAAATAAAGCTCTTTGATGGCTAAACACTTCATTCTGCTGTCCCTCTGAAATATAAATCCTTTTAAAGACTCAGCCAAAATCAGGTTAGAGAAATTCAATGAGCAATTAACATTTTTAGGCACTAGCAGAGGACCTGGTATCTAGTAAGGAACTACCAGTTCTTCCATGAAGGATGTTTAATTATTTGCTATGTATTACAATGAAGCCAAATTCAATACTTTCAAATTGCTTTCCTAGCTCCAGTGCCTTGAAGTATATAAACGCAATTACCAAGTCACTGGTGTGTGCACCATTCAGTTTCTGAATTATCCATGGTGAGTTTCAGCTCTAGCTTTTCTCTACCACATAGTGTACTTCTACTCTCCTTTCAAAAAGCTGCACAATAACAGAGAGGCTACAGTAAACCATACCTAGGAAAGCAGACACACATGCTTAGTGAAGAAAACAGATGGTGCTCTTCACGTGAAGCAGTTCCTATCTACTTAAACCTATTCACATCCTACACTCACCAGAGTTGAACTGAGGCAAACACCAACCATCAGGGAAGCCCTTGGTGACTTCCGCATTCTACCAGAGTGCCAGTGGACAAGAGCACATACTCAGTAAACGTGGGTAACAAGAGCCTTGCACTTCCATCAAACGTTCCAATGTACAGATCAACACCATTTTGCCTTGCTTTACATGCTCAGTGTTTGTATATATTCAACTAGAAGAAAAATTGGACCAACAAGCTCTGAGACCTTGGGCAGGCCCACTCAGTCTCTCTGTGGGGACAGTTGCCTCTTAAGTAAGAGGGAAAATAATTTCTATCAATGTCATAGAATTGTTTAGACAAACTGTTGTTTTGTCAAGCTGTAGACTTCATACACTCCCAAAAACTCAAAGGTTAATTCTATTTAAACTCAAAGGTGAAGGCTCAGTTTCAACCTCTGTGGAGGTTTTTATAAATATACTTACATCTACAAAACAAAACAGTATATTACACAAAAATCGTTGTTATTTACTATTTCTTAAGCTTGCCAGGAATAATTGGTACATGTGCATAAATTAATATCTCCAAGTGCCATCTGGTAACATTTCAATCTCTCCTTGTCCTTTGATTTCAATGAGGGATTTTAAAATGTGGTCTCTTTTCCTGTGGCCTTGTTCTCTCTAGTCTCCCGGGTCCCTTCTTGGGCCCACAGAGGTCCGAGATGCCGTGAGTCCCTCTGTCCCTACCCACGTCCACTGAAGAGCACTGCTCAGATTCACCCTCAGCCCTCCCCAGGAGGGGGGATTATGGTCTTTGCCTACATTAACACGCATGCTCAGGATGATACAGGCTCTTCCTTCAGCCTCCTCCTTCGGGTTCAGCATCCTTAGTTCCTTGTCAAAACACTTCAGTCCATTATCCAATCTGTCTCCCTTTTTATCTTTAATGTTCAAGTTCCAGCCTCTCAGGTGAACTCTGAATTTACAGTCACCATAATTTAAATGTGTGTATGTCTGTGTGTGTGTGTGTCTAAGAGGCATGATGGCAGAAATCAAACCGGGTGAATTCTGCATTAAGAAAATCAACATAGATGAGAAAAAATAATGTATTAACGAGATTCAATTTTTACTAACTCAGCTTGGTCCAATTCAAGGGATAAAACTATATATATACATATATCATATACATATATAATGTATATATATTTCAAAGCAGAGATAGGGATTGAGTGGAAGTGAACAAGCATGAGTTTCCATTTACTTGTTCATTTGCCAAATGCTACAATAAACAATCAAAATAATGAATCCTCAGTTTTACATAGCATATATTTTATATTTCTGAGAACACTTGGCATTTGGAAAGTAACACTGGAAGAAGCATGAATCACTCTCACACTTGAAAAAAATTAAATTATAATTATCTATTTAAAAATTACCCTAAACTTTAGTGTCAACATGTGTCACTTTATCTTGGGATTCTATGGGTCAGAATTTCTCTGTGCACCCCACTTCCATCAGACCCTACATGTCAGTATCAGTTTTCTCATAGCAGCCTCTGAAGATCGCCAGACTACAAAAACTAAGGGCAACAAATGGATCCTTTCAAGAGGCAGTAGAGACAGCCAGTCACATAAAGCTTGATACCCAGAAAGCAACCCAGTATTTACTCCACCATATTCTTTTGACCAAATCTTTACAAAAATCACCCAGATTCAGGAGTATGGAAGAAGGTTCTCACATCTCAATTATAGCAGCCATCTTTAACCTTGCCAAGAAATGTTACAAATTGCTAGAGTACAAAACAGAAAACTCAAGGTATTTGTTACTTGCCATATGTATGAAATATTAAAACAAATTCAAATCAACTACTTGACATGAGAAGAACTTAAAACAACAAAAAACATTATGAGAACTTAACCATATAAAAGTATCCCAAAACACACTGCAATATTAAATGCTGGTTTGTATGCTAATTTTTTCCCTTCAAGGGAAATCCTAACAATATCAGGTTACACATGTTGAGTTACTAATTAGATTCTACATTTAAACTTTTTTAAATGTCTATCTTTAGGGTACAAAAATTGTTCTATCTAATTCATCTAACATATTTCTGAAAGTAAATGGCATCTACGTTTACCCACCTGACAGTAATTGCTGCCACTTATTGAATATTTATCTCATATTAATTTCATGCTAAATATTTCACATAAATTGTCATATTTCACCTGCACACAGACAAAACTTACTCTGTAGATAAAACAACTGAAATTCAGAGAAAAGGAAGGTTACAGTGTAACGAAACAAACCAGCCAGAATCCAGTCAAAGGTCACACTTCCCAAACTCCCACATTTTCAATCTCCATGGTGTTTAGCAGTCCATGTATCTACATGGTCAAGACCATCTCTGACAAGTCAGGATTCCTATGTGCAGCTGTGTATACATGAATGCCAAGGTTAATCATTTTAATTTTCTGACAGTCATCATTCCATTCTTCATGTTAAAGCAACATAATACAAATAGTGTATTATCTAAAATTATGATGTATTCTAAATGTGCAGTTAATGCACCTTGTATTTCATTAGCCATGTGATTTTTCATGCTTGGGACATGTTTCTCCCATATGTGAGAAACCACACTGTACAGAAACTTAAAGAGTTCCATCTAACAGGAACTCAATTAAAAGAAACTGCATCTTTCAGGGCTGACAAGCATAGCAAACAACTAATTTCACTGTAGATTAAAATAACAAACAATCAAAAGCTCAGCTTACAGTTCAAGATTGATTACCTAAGTCAGAAGAAGACTGTTTTCTCTGAAAACATGATCAGGTCTGCTGCAGCTAAGTCCGTGTCAGCATTTCCAGAATAGTACATGGGTGTGACTGAGCATGCTCTGTACTACTGAGTAGGGCGGGATGATTGTCCCCTGAACAGATCACATAGCTATTCTGTTTCTACTGCTATCCCACCCACCCACCAAACCCACACAAGCTATTTTTCAAGTTCCGTCTTCTTCACGTTTCTTTGGTTAATATCAAATCAATTCAGCAACTAATAGCCTCACATATTCTATTAAAAAAAACAACAACTGTGATTTCTGAAATTCCAGCAAGATCTCTGTAACACTCCAGGGGCGGGGGCGTGCATGAGCGTGGCTGACAGTCGGGGACAGGAGAGCAAACCACCTTAGGAATGAGAAAGATCAGTGGCTCGTCTCACTTCATCAGAGGCAAACCAAAGTTGTTCTGTGCAAAGTTTAATTATGCTTACTCTTATGAAGGAGCAGCAGGCAATGGAGAACACTCACTTTTGGTATTTCCCAGGGTTAAACAACCATTTAACAATCCATAATATTTATCATATTTATTTTTGTTTTCAAATGCTATTTTAAGAGTCTAGAATTTCATGCATGATCCAATTAACTATGTATACTTATTTAGAGGCCATGAAATGCCTAATTGCAGTCACAAATAGATATCACTGGTATAATTAGTTGTGCCTGCAAAATTATAGTCACCAAATTTCTTGGGTCAGCCACACTAAACTGTGGCCCTAATTACGGGATTGTCCTCTGTACAATGCATTCTTAATATATCAGTAGCCTCATGTTCAGAAAATAGGCTTATCAGATAAAAAAAAAAAAAACACCTCTCCTTTAAAACTGATAAGCTAGCTTCTAATTCATTAAAACACTTCTGGAAAATGTTCAGAATAAAACCTCAGAAATGCTAAAAACAGTTTTTGAGCTGACTCCAGCCCAGGCTAGACTTAGCAGTCAGGCAAATGGCACACAGCTAATTATAACCAGGCTCGGAGAAAACTGTAAGGTAAAATAATCATCTTTTTGTTGTCAAGAAAAGAAAATCCATAGCAATTCCACGACATTTAACTGGTACCCTGGTAATGCTCCTTTTGGGTAAACCTGTGGCCCTTATCTAGTAACAGTCTTCCCATTCTATTTGATCTATGAGTTCTGTCAGGTCAACATGCAAGATTCATCAAAAAACAGCCTGACCTCATTAGAAGACTGGTTCCATTGACCACCACCAGAGCCAGCTCTTAACCCCCTTATTACCCTACCTTTCCTCTCAGGAGGAGGGAGGGCCAAAACTGAAAACAAACCATCCTCACAATCTAGAAAATTTCCCATATTGGATAACTCCATTTTCACAGTCTGATAAAGCATTTCAATGCCACACCATCCCTATTCATGCCAAAATCCTTCTCTAGCACACAAACGCTCCTTTTTTTTTTTTTTCCTAAGAAAAAAGATTTCAGAGCAAAAGACAACCAAGCCCTACTAAAAATACCAATAGTTATTATTGGAGTTCTAATGGCCAGAAAAACACTTTGGCACTGTACTTGTTTAAAAACCCGCCCCTCCAAAAAGGCAGTTTTGGGGACTAAAGCTGCAGTTTTATTCTTAAAAGCATGTTGTTCAGGAACTGACTTTTTTGTGGAGTCCAGAAAGCACCTACCATGGGTGTTGGGTTTCTTGGAGAACAGAATGTTTCATTTTGCTCTAATTCATTCTATTACTGAATTAAACTTTGATGTATTGGTCTTGACAAGTGCTTCATGCTGATTGTATTGTGTATGATAGTATAATCACTCCCCATGCATTCCCCACTGGCTGGCTGATTAATGCAATAGATTACCTGCAGCACTGATGGCAAGGGGGAACCATGGCCTTTCTGCACTTTAAATTGTTTGTGTTTCAGTGTACGTGTGTGTGTGTGTGTGTGTGTGCATTCATGCACGCACAGGCATCTAGGACTATCTGGCACAGGCACAGAGAAGGCTGGGTAGAGGAAGGGTAGAAAAGAAAAACTGAGGACCCTCTGATGACTACTGCTTTCAGTCAGTGTTGTCAGCACAGCAAAACTATGTACGCTTTCTTAATGATTCCAAAGAGGTGTCCAACATTACGCTTCAAAGACTCACTCATTTTTTATTCACAAATATTTACTGAACACTAGCTATATTGCCAGACAGATGCTGTCACCTTTAAAACAGCTCTTTAAAAGCCTGGCTACGTTCACAATTGTAATCAGTGGAATGAAAGGGAAATAAAGGAGCAGATGGGATGAAACTGCAGGGCAGCAGGTCGACGTGCTGCATGGGACCCTACAGTCTGTACCGGGAGTCTAGTGAGAGAGAGTAACAGCCCATCATGTGGGAGACCCAGGTGGGCTTCAGCTTGGGCAGGCCCCAGTTCTAGGCATTTTGGACAATGAGCCGAGAGTATTTCTATCTTCCCAACTGTCCCCACTCAGGTTCCTGCTATAATTCTCAAGCCATTCTGCCTTTCAAACAAATGAAAAAATATATATGGGAAAAAAGATGAAGTTGAGGAATAAGACTCTCAAATGGTCACTAAACATAGATGTAAAAAATGACTCCAAAAGTAGCTTCAATGTTTCAATAAATATAGAAACTGATTTTAAAAACTTACAAAATACAATGAATTCTAAAAGGTTCAGATTAGGCCTATTAAGTCTAAACATGATCCTGATGTTAAACAAAGACTATCTTCTCTGTATGATCAATCTATTCTAGTGAAAGGATGTGTGTGTTTCTATACATACATATATGTGTGTGTGTGTAAGACCTCATCTTTAACGTGTTGTATGTAGGTGGGGGAAGACAGACTATGCTCTGAGCAGCATTTTTTGAACATTTTGTATTCCTATTTGCATGGAAGCAAGATAGGCAAAGGGAGAGAGCTCCCTAGTCAGTTCCCTCCCCAAATGGCTGCACATGTGGGTGGCAGGAAACCAAGTGTTGCAGCCAGTACCACTGCCTCCCAGGGTCTGCAGAGGCAGTGAGCCGGAACTGGAACAGAAGTGGGATTTTACCCTAGGCCTCTGCTCTGGGAAAACTAGGGTTTTCAACTGCTAGGCAGAACACCTGCTCCATTTTGGCAGCATTTTGAAACCATTATTCCTAACAGGATTTTCACTGTATTTAACCCAAGCGCCCTTTTGGGGAACCCGCACAGCCACTCCTCATGCAAACAGGTTTTCAATTGGAGTTATTTCAAGGTCTCTATTAGATTCTCACTTGATAAACATTTCTAGTTCTGTTCTCCAGGCTTGCCAAAGAAAATTCTGCAATATACTCACACCCTCCTGAATGGAAGGAGCTGGAAAGTACAATCTCGAGTCAACAAGGTACAGCTGGTTGTGACTCAAAATCACAACTCGAAGGTTATTACAAGGCTATCTTTGCGAGAGAAAGCTGAATCAGCCACATTTGGAATAAATACTATGATGATGCTGTTACCAAATCAAACCTCAAAGAACAGCTCCTGGGGGTACCTCAGAGTTTAAACTGTTCAAGCAGGTTCTTATCAGGCAGCAACGGTTATCTTATAAAGTCCAATTCTTACTTCAATTTTTAAAATTTTATGTTAAAACTATTTTTGAAAATTTTATTTATGTATTTATTTGCTAGTGGTTACAGAGGGGAGGGAGAAAGGGAGAGGGAGAGAGTGTGAGGGAGAGAAGGGGAAAGGACAGAGGGAGAGACAGAGACTTCCAAGCTCTTGGTTCACTCCCCAATGGTTACAACAGTCAGATCTGGTCAGAGCAAAAACCAGCCAGCCACTCTACATGGATTCCTTATCTTGGTGAGTAACAGGGTCCAAGCACTCGGGCCATCTTCTACTGTTTTCCCAGGGCATTAACAGTGAGCTGGATGGGAAGTAGAGCAGCTGGGACTGCTAATAAGCCTATCTGATAACTTCACAACATTGTGTTAATACTTCATTTCGGGCCCAGCACAGTGGCCTAGCAGCTGAATTCCTCACCTTGAACATGCAGGGATCCCATATGGGCACCGGTTCTAATCCCAGCAGCTCTACTTCCCATTCAGCTCCCTGCTTGTGGCCTGGGAAAGTAGTCAATGATGGCCCAAAGCCTTGGGACCCTGCACCCACATAGGGGAGACCTGGAAAGAAGTTCCTGGCTCCTGGCTTCGGATCAGCTAGGCTCTGGCCGTTGTGGTCACTGGTGAGTGAATCATTGGATGGAAGATCTTCCTCTATGTCTCTCAGCCCCCTCTCCGTATATCTGACTTTGCAATACAAATAAAAGAATAAATCTTCAAAAAAATATTTCATTTAAAAATTCTAAAGTCAGATACCAAGATCAGCATTATGATCCAATGGGTTAGCTTGCACTTTTTTTGGGGGGGTGGGGGAGGTGCCTCAGAGTTTGTTGTGGTTCATGGTAGCAGCCAACAAAAATTCACTTGCTATAAATCATTTACCAGTCTGCATTCCCCTAAAGTATATGAAAAAGTATCTATATAAATTAACAAGTCAGTCTTTGCTACACCTCCAAGGAAAAATGACTATTTAAAAACATATTTTCGATAGTGAGTATCAGGCATGTACTTTTAATCTCAGAATCCTTTATTCTAGAAAAATTTCCATAAAAAATCTGATATGTCACATGTGGAAATCAAACTGCCCTGACAGCAGGATCTGTCTCCTCCCTTCTTTGCCAGGGGGGCTCTCTGAGCAAGGCCTCAACACCCCAAGTAAGGACAGCCACTTTGTATTTCCCTGGGTTCTCATCCGCCTGCCCTTGTGGTGAAGCCATCTGATCTTATCTTATCAATGGTAACTTTTGTAAATGGCCTGAGGATCTGTCCCCAACTTTCCCACTTCTTCATCCTAACTTGAAAGTTCTTGATGGTGGCTTAAAATGATGATTCTTAGAATGAATCAATTTTTTAGGCTGCTGCCTTGGAATAAGAAATGGTAAAAAGTTTCCCACAACAAGCTTCATAAAAAATAAACAGGCAATTTGAATAAAATAAACAAGCCTACCTTCTAGCTCCCCTAATCATCCTCTCATCCTCCACAGTCCAGTTGGCTTCATTTTCATTCGCCCTCTCCACTCGGCCACCACAGCATTCTCTGCATTGACATAGAAACTCTAGCAGCTTAGATTGCTTTCTGGTGGCTCTTTTGTGAGTGCAGCGCAGTACTAACTCCTAGAAACTGGGAAAATAGGAAGGCACCTTGTCTAGAAACTGTTCTGAGGAAGGATAGGACACATTACACACCATTCTGACATCAGTGTTAGCCTTCAATGTCAGCAGTATCATCTGCTAGTAGTGGACTCTCAGAAGATTACATGAAAGTAACTGGAACCCACCTGGTAAGAACCATCAGCATATTCAACATACAATTACAGGATCACCACAGTGAACTCCATCACACTCTGAGGCACATACCTCCTAATCAAATCTCCACAGTCTGTACTGAAATGTAATTTTAGAAAAACACAAACTGCTACCAGCTACCTAATTACACACCTATGTAATTTGGACAATCAATATTACTAGGATTCCCCAACTAGTTAGATAACAGATTGAATGACTTGTACAATCTTTTAACCCTGAGAACCTACTATTTTCTAACAATATTTTTTTATCAATCTTCTTTATTTCTACTCTTCCTATACTGAGCACTGAATGGATAATCAAATCCTAACGTGGAAGTCAAAAAAAGGACAACTGACAGTGAAATACAGGAAACACTTACCACAGGGCTGCCCACTACCCAAAAATACACATTCTGCTTTTTCGTTAATTTCTGACCAAAACTAAAACTTATTTTGCCTATTGAAAGTGGCAGAGAATAAATTCCTCTTCTCACCCTCACAAATAAGACAGAGTCCAGAGGTCCCTGATCCATGAATACAGAGCTCTCAGTTTTAAGAAACTGAAAGCAGTGGGACTACCCAAAGAAAGAAACCAGGCCCTGGTAAATAAGGACCCAACAGCAGACAGATTTTCTAAGAGCGCTGAAGGAAGTCGAGCCTCCTGGGCAACACAATGGACAAAGCCTCTGTGTTCAGAGGGAGCTATGAATAACGTGGGGAGACAGCAGACTGAGCAGCACACAGCACATTCGAGTTTCGGAGCTGAGCGGTGCAACAGTTTGAACAGCATACAGCTCACAGGTTATCACTAAGTATTGGTAATTCTGCTATCAATATTAGCATTGGCACAGGCCAGGGAAAAGACAGTGAGCCCTACAGTACTCCATAGCTCTTTACCAAAAGGGACTAGAGAATGGGATGAGAACACCACCGCAGCCAGGTTACAGCACACACCATCTGTATGTTTGATAAGATTATATGATACAATATGTATTCAGCTATTTTACACCAAAGTGTTTGCTTTTTCAGAGAACATGAGGTCTGAGTCCCTGGTAAACATGATGCAGATAGACAAGTAGAATAGAGGTGTGCTCAACTGACAACTGTAATCAGGATTGTGCCATGGGTGGCCAGGCAGTTTTTATACAGTGTTTATTGGGGACAAGGTATACCTGCTCTGCCTTTAGTGGAGACACCACCTGGCAGAAGGCGTGTGCCAGTCTATTGAAATAAACTGATTCGGGCTATACAATTTTGGGTTAAAAGTGTACCTTTCTCATGGTTTTTTTTTTTTTGTAAGAATTAAACAAAACAACACATCCATTAAGTATTGGTGACTGTATTACCACTGCTGAACCAATATGAAAAGTAAAACAAAGCCCAAATCTCGATCTATGATGTCACTCTCTCCCCCTTGTCCTCTTCCAGGCTGAGTAACACTAAGGACCATATGTTTGGCCGTGAGTATGAAGTCGCACACTCCCAGGTTCTCTCTCACCCGTGTCTCTGTTCATGCTCACATTCCTTCTTTTTGGATTACGACTATTACTTCCTCCCTACAACTTACTTCCATTGAATATCCTACAAAAACATTTTAAAGCCAGTTCATATGAATCTTTGTATTAATTTCCAATGAAATCACTCTATCAGGGATCTCTTCAGTTCACTCAGGACTGTTCTCAGTTACCAGCCTGCATCTCTCTACTTCCTTATCACCAGTATCATCTACCCTAAAATACCCAAAACATCCATCGCTCTGGAGAGCAAATGCTTCTCATACCTAGTGAAAAGGCCAGCGTAAGATTCTAGAAAGAAGGGTGAACACAAACGCATTAGCGGAGGCACAGTGGTCAGCCTGTACTCTCCGCATGGCTCATTAGGAAGTTGCCATGTCTCAACTGACACTGTTTTGCCACAGGGAGTTCTGGAAATGGAACTGGCAGAAAGGTATCCACCGAAATAAGGCCGCCCAGAAAGATCTGTGCTAATGCAGAGTACAAAAAAATTATATGGGCAAGCTTGACATCTTGAGGTTTGATTATTGTTTACAGCTTGTGTCTACAATCTTAAAGAATCATAATTTTTTTCTCTTCACTTGCTATTTACTGAAATTTTTTACCCAATGGAGCGCTAAGCTTGTGATCACAAAGTGATATGAAAGTATGCCGTTGTAAAGATTCCAAAATATAGTAAGGAAGGAGAAGGGTGGGTGGGAAAGATCACCATACTCCTAAACCTGTGGAAATGTGAAATTTGTTCACTTTAAGTAAAGATTTTTTTTAAAAAGGTAACTAATTATAAGGCAAATCACTAGGGAATGCTTTTCTTTTCTCAGAAAAAGCAATTAGCCATTCATTGACCACTACAAACTTTAAAAACTGGTAAAGCTGCTTTACCACAGAAACTAAAAGAGTGACTGGTTTCAGAAATGCTAAGATGGCATTCTCCAGAAACTTCTCCAATTACTTGCACAGCAGACCTTCTAGAATCCTGTTTTCTGGCTGTGCACAAAGACCTTCCTAAATTACACAGAACATGTAAGCATTTATTTTTCCTTCTTACTTAAGAACATATGACTAGGTGTGAGGAAGCACTACATGCTCTGCGATGGTAGACAGGTCAGCACACTGGATACATGGAGCAGGTATCTAGTGTTTTGCAGTAACTGTGGTACCAATTGCTGCACTGAGTTCTCTGTTGATGAATATGGTTTAATGCATCCTGGTTCAAAAGGCCCTAGATCTGTATCCACTCATCTTAGCCCCTGCTAGGAAACATTACTGCTGCTGCTTAGCAACAATTAAATGACTGAACAAACCTTTCATGGGGGAGTAAAATGGGAAAGACACATCTACTTATGGCTTCTTCTGCTCCTGTGCAGAGTTAGGTCCCACAGATGAGAAGCTGTGGAAGGAACTCTGAGAGTGATCACCTGACGTTACTCAGCTCGCCCAGAATCCTACCGAGGCAGCCTACCCTCTGAGAGCTAGGAACTGACATAACACAAAGACCAGCGAAGGACTCCAAGGGAAAACAAAACAAACTCAAAAAACTGCGTAAAACATGAGGGAAAAAAATCACATGCTATAACACTCGAAAGTGAAAATTCAAGAATTTTTTCCCTGTGATAAAACTGTAATTAAATCTTACTTAACTATTGCCTCTAATGACATCCATTTTAATTAGATTTTAATAGACTAGCAGCCACAACCTATAGTTTTCTGAAGCAAAGTAAAATTACAGTCTAGGAAGACATTTATGGAAAGAGACCCATCAACGCAGATGAGAGGTTACTCTCTCTCCTCATCCCTGAAGACCCCCACAGTAATTAAGTGTGCAGCACAGACAGCCATTAGGGCGAACAGGAGGTATGCTCACCACCAGGCAGCATTGGGTTGTTCTTTGAAATCAGAGTTATTTCTGTGATCTGCCCTCCAGAAAATTTGCATGTCACTGAAAAAAAGAATGCAAATACAGAAGTGTGTGCTCTACAGCTTCTATTAAATGTGCAATCTCTACTGCTGACACGGGATTTCCTGTTGTAGGACTCTTCAATACATACTTCTCCTTATAGCTGCTTATTATATAGCACTACTCATTTGAGAATACAGCTGTACTGGGAAAATGAACAGTAAGTAGGTAGAGAAAAATCAGTATTTGAAAAACTGATTCACATGTAAGATAAATGTAACTGTAAATGAGATGCACTAAATAAGATCTTAAAGCCACGCATGGGCATCTATTTTATAGAGCATTATGGAAGGTAGGGAGTAAATAACAAAAACTGGCAAAATGAGCTCAGGCAAAATGAGCATTAAAGAAAGAAGAGCCAGGAACAATCAGTCCATTGGCTAGAGAATTGGTGAGGGAGAAATCGGGCCTATGGCTAATACACAAAGTGTGCAACAGAGAAAAAGTGACAGTCTTGGGGCAGAGAACTGGCACTTTGAAAACAGGTGCCATCTTGTGCTGACAATCTGCGTGTTCCACAGCCACTTGGGTAAGCCACCCTCACTTGTACACGTTCATTTGATTCAGGCTTTCATGCCAGAATTTTTTTTTCCTGGTGTATTGGTCACAGCCAGAAATGGACCCATGGAATACACTGGTGCTAAGGAGTTAAGCATCTGAGATTTAATTTAACAGTTTCGGCTTTATTAAGCTGTCACAGAGCAGCCCCACTTTGATAACAGTAGCTGCTCCAATTATGGCTTGGTTTAGGGTTGACAAGTATAATGATTCATTCGTGGCACATGAGAAGCAATAAAAGGTTGTTTTGCATTACAGCTTTAAAAATGTGGGCACTTTTTTCATTTAATTTGTCACTTAGCTTTTGCTAAGAGGACATTTAAATTGCAGTAAAAGGCAAATGGGGCTTTTAGTTTAAATGTAATCCCCATATTTAAATGATCTGTAATGGTGCAGTGTTGGAGTGGGAACACTATTGTCTCACAGTGGGTCCTGATGGTGACATGTGACATTTGTATTCAGGTCCTGTATTATCCATGTGGCTAAAGGGCTTCCAATTTCATTTCACAGCCAGAAGCCTGCAGAAAACACCAATTAACTTGCAGATCCCATTTGCCGACAAAACTCAGCCTCTTCTCAATGTCTGGCATCTGGCAGTGCTCAGCACTTAATTCCAAAGCAGAGCCTTGAAGCAATGTGAGTCCTGTGCAGGGGCACAAAGTCAAATTCCCTCATTTCATTAAAAAGCAAAAGCCCTTCCTTTTGTAGTCCAGAAGCAACTTTTAGTTAATTTTTTGGTGAATGGGTATTAAGATGTGACAGCTATTGTTACTTCCACATAGGATTCTTCACAGAACTTAGGCCTCATTAAAATGGCAAGTGACCTCTGCCTAACATCAGGGGACATATAAGAAATCTACTGTTTAGTGGTGACTGGAGGAAGAGCAGACAGAAACAAAAGCAACACAGGCAGGGAGTGATGTTCTTCCTCTCGGACTGAAATCAAAGGACTGAACTTATGTAAAGCCTGGTCCTTAATTAGATACAACTCCATCAGAGGTCACAACCATACCAGCTGGTAAGAACTTGCAGCTAATGAGAATCTGTACTTTTGACTCAGGGCTGAGGAACGAACTTTTTAAAACCAACTTGGAAAGGTGAGTTATGATCATGGATTAAATGTAAATATCACAAATATCACTTTGCGAGAGCTAAACAGGATGTGGGATAGACTTGACAAGCCTGTGGTGTGTACTGGCAACCATGGGAACCAGGGTAGGGGGCAGAACTGGTGGGGGTTATGGGGAGTCGCCCCAACTAGGCTGCAGCTCCAACCTGTTTGCGTGAGGACCAAGTATGAAGTGGGCAGAATCGAACTGGACTACAACACCCGTTGGTTCACGAGAAAGACAGGGCTAGAAACAGAACGAACCCAGTAATCCCAACGACCAGCATGAGCATAAGCTGATTGGTGTGACGGATGGTGTCGGACTCTGTACTAGCAAACTCGTGCAAGAATCAGGCCTGGGATCATCTCAGACGAAGTTTCTTTGGAGAGAGATCCCTCCAACTGAACTGCTGATCTTAGAACCCCAACCATGAAGAGACTGTTAGCCAGTGGATTCTGAATAGGGTTCATTGCGATTGGAACTGAGATATTGGCAGCAATCCAGAACTGATGAACAATCAAAACTGTATGAGCAGGACCCTCACAGTGTGCCTCCCGTTGGGGATCTGGGATGGGTGGGAGGTTTGGTGGGGCTTTTCCCTTTGTTTTTTTCCCTGACCCAAGATACAGGGTAAAATGATATTGCTGTGGAAACAATGGTATTACCCACTTTCACCCTGTAGCCCTTGATACTTTGTTCCCTAATAAACTAAGTAAGATTATTAAAAACAAAACAAAACAAAACAAAACAAATATCACTCAACTATATCACTTGTACAGTGTTCTGGTAACCAGACAACGTGGCTGGTATTTTTCCTCCTAATCAGTTATTTACAATTCCAAGTTTCTGCAAATGCCGAATCTCTAGATTTTATTTGCTTAGTAGTAATCCACTAATTTTTTTTTCTTAAATGGTTCTCTTCATTAGCTCCTTTTTTTCTTAAATGGTTCTCTTCATTAGCTAGTCCTTTTTACCTTAACCAATGAACTAGCCAATTCAACAGGCAATACAATTACAAAATCGAAGAGGCTTTACTTGCGAAAGTAACTCATGTGCTATTCTACAAAGAGTAAAGAGCATTTGTTTAAATTTCACATTATACTGTCTTTTTTTAATTACCAATTGTGCCCCAAATATCATTCCAAAACACAGAAATAATCTACTATAGATTCGAAATTTTAGGGCAAAGGTAACTATCACTATTTCAGAAGATCAAGGGAATGTACCAAGACACTTAATAAAAAGCATCAGGCTAAAAAAAAATGTCTGACAGTTGGTGAGCAGCAAAGAAGAGAATCAAAACTTGTATCCAAAACCGTTTCTGCCCATACATCTCATCAATGGAAAAAGAAAATCCTGACGTCAAATTGTGCACCAACTTCCTACCTAACTCTAGATCACTCAATGTCATGTTAGGGAAGGGCCGTAACTTCCCTGAACTCCATCTAGCTTCCTCATTTGTAAACCAGATCATCTCAAAACAACCTTCTGATTCTGGTGATTACGTGCTAACTACACACAGAAGCTTCTCTTGGTTCACTAACATTGGGATGCACTGAATACCATCAGCAAATTTCCTCCCAGAAAAGGCAAGCACTAAAGGCTTGCCAAGTCTTCATTTCTCATAGATTTCTTGATGGAAAGATCACAAGTGCAGATGCACTACTTCCTGAGAACATCCCCACAGAACTTCAGAACTTCAGCACTGCCTCGGTGTCTGGCGGATGCCTTTCTTTTTCAGCCACTTGCTACATCTATATCTTCAACCACCAGATATCTAGAAAGCAATAAACATTAGAGTATGCTGTGTCCTTTCCATGCTGAGAGTCCATCTACAGCAGCCAAAAATAAAGCGAATATCCAAACCACGTTTAACAATTCCAAAGTGAGGAGGTGGGGGAAGCCAGACTCCAGATTTTTGCTGAACTGACTGCATTAATCTGGAAATTAAAAAAAAAAAAAGCCTATAACACAAAACGCTATTTAAAAACAGTACTGATTTTTCTTTTTTTCCAGCAAATTCTTTCAAGGTAGATTCCTGTGCTTCCTTCCCCGCAAGCCTGCCAGGGATGTCAACTGTAAATGTCAGCCCAAGTCCCCATTCTTCCTATCCTGTCCTGAGTGGACAGGCAGGAGGAGCTGGCTCATCAGCATTATTCTTAGGATCATGTTCTTCTGATGTTCAACTCTATGTTTCTATCCAGGTACAGCTCAAGGGCGATGTGTCAGGAAATGTATTTACCCAACTCATCCCAGAGCTGCCTGTATTTGTCGGTCATCGCAGTGCCTTGTTGCCTCCACAGTGACAGGCGAGGGTCAGCCATGAACTGCTCGGTTATCAGGGTCAACATGCGGGCCCCGTTGGAGTCTCTCATCTTCAACATCTCCCGCACCTAGTGAGGAAAAACAACTCTTTAGGAAAATGTTTGAGAACCGAGAAATACCTGAGACAAACCACCTCTCTTTAATTCTTCTGAGAAAGGGGCAGAAAAGATTAAACCTTCACATCAGCCCTCATAACCAAATAAAACTAGTTTGAAACAGCACTATATTCTTTTTGTTTGTTTTTGTTTTTATCTGATTTTCACTTTATTTTTAGCACTATATTCTTAATTGAAATTCAATCAAGAGAAATGACCACTGATTATTTTAAATTATCTTTTAGAATCAATATGAGGAAAAGAAATTTCCTTAACTTTCCAACTACAAAAATTTGCTTGGGTCTGATATATATGATTAAGGAAAGTGATGAAATTACATTTCCCATGTCTACTGTAAAGTTTTTTTTTTAGGCTCTCCTTCAAAGTGGTATTCTTACTAAACCAGGTGTGCTTTATGCTTCAAGATATTATCCTACAAAGTAAACAACCAGATAATCAGGCTCTGACAAACCACAGAGGTAAAATCTGGGAGCAAAAACAGGCAACCAAACCTAAGTGTACCACAGATTTTGGTATGGCACTGCTCTTCACGGAGCTGAGATGCTGTAATTTAGCTAGCCCATAGAAAACAACAATACAATACAAATACAATAAACAGTTTAGCACCTTCATGACTCTCCATCTGATTTTATTTGCCACCAATGTCACAGAACCTTCAGTGTAGTCCACTGACAAGTCTTGAGGACTCTTCCAAACGGATCTGATAATGTTTAAAGAACAGCATCTGTCCTGTTATTTAACAGTCTTACCAATATACAATTGGCACAACATAGAGTTCTCATCAAAGGTTTTTTTAAAATAATATTTACAATAGTGAACGTTCTGCAGTTTTTTCAGATATGTTAGTAATTTCAGTAAGTTCTCACTAAAGTTTTTTTATATAAAGAGCAGCAGAGTATAGTTGCCCCTCAGTGCATGTGGAAGACTGGTTCCAGGACTCCCTTTCCCAAGTGATACCAAAATCCTAGGATGCTGAAATCCCTTCATAAAAATTATAGTGTTTGCATATAACCCACACACATCCTTTCATACACTTAAAATCACCTCAAGTATTTTAATTTATCTAATACAACAATAAAGACTATATAAATAAGTATGACACTTCATTTAAGAATTAATGACAAGAAAAAAGTCTGCGAACATCCAGGGCATATAAGCCTAGCTAAGTTTTCAAACCACAGCTGATTAGATCTGAGGAATTCAGAGGGTCATGCACTTTTGCACAGATGGGGCTGTTTCTGCAACGGTTACAAGGAAATGGACAGAGCTGTAGGGTCAAGACCTCTCTTGCCTTCCAGGAGTGATCGACAAAGCAGAATAATAACTACCGATCTAATACGTTGGCCTCTTGAGCTCAAGGCTGCTCAAGTTCTATCCAGTACTCTTAAGCTACATTTCCCAAATAAAAGAAGAACTAGGGAAGTCCAAAATGAACATTTCAAAAATGTGTACTGCCACAGATTCAGCAAGTAAGATTTTGACCTGGGCATGATGGTGGGGGTGTGGATTAGGGTTATAGTGCAGCATGTACAGATGCTGCCTGGGACACCAACATCCATAATGGAGCTGAGTTGCAGCTATTCTGTTTCTAAGACAGTCTCCTGTTAATGCACAGCCTGAAGAGGCAGTAGATGATGGCTGAAGAACTTGGGTCCCTGCCATTCATGTGGAGACCTTGGTATTCCTGACTACTGTATCTTCAGTGGAAATATACTAATTTAATATTATTGAAAAGGCATTTTATTTGATAATGTGCTTATGGTATTAAAAGTTCCACCTAAAGCAACAGACACATTTTGGCTCACAAGAAACTTACTACCAAAGTAGCTGTAGTTCTTAAGTAACCAATTCCTGGAGACTAAAATGAACTCAACATTAACATTTAACACTACTATCACAACAACTTTAGGTGTTGTATTATCACTAACTAATTTCTTTTATTATTATTATTAGTTTTCCATGATACTGTTCTGTAGGCATAGGATTTCTCCCTTCCTCCCTTCTCCTTAACCCCCTACCACCCATTTTATTACAGTAGTATAGTCCTTTATTTAGTAATAGTTACAAGTATCACATTCTGCTATTCAAGTGTATCATAGCTGTGTAGGTAGAGGCAAAGGTAGAAAATCCAGCAGGATACAGTCAAAGTATATTTAATTATTTCATGGAGAGTCCTCACTAATTAATTTCTAACAAAGAATTTGCTAAGATCCATAAAATTTATAATTTAAATAAAGATTTATATGATTCTGAAACTCATGCTTTTGAAACAAAGATACGGACATCATTAGATATATAAAGTACCTTTTAACGATTATATTTAAAATTATACTCCACTTAGAAAAATTCGGAAAAGAAGAATCTTGGAAATGTGACAAATTAAGCAGCACCTAGATATTTATTTTGCTTTTACTAAGGAATGAGGTTTTTCAAAAATGTATAGAGTACTGCCACTTTAGTACTGCCTCGGAGAGACAGGCGAGTTGCATGTTGTCCAAGATGATCTCAGCAAATTATATCACAACACAGGAATTTCTAATGTAGTCCTTGACCTTTACTTTAGAAGAAGCTTCTGTCCCATGTAAACATGGCTACTGACAGTTTACATATATGTATATATTTAGAGAATTTCTTTAAAAATAAAATTCATACCTTTGCAAAGAGCAAATTCAGCTGCTTCCCTGATCCATGGTACCCGCCCTGGGAGAGGAACAGTTTCACCTGTTCTTGAACCTGCTCTTCATCTAAGTGCCAGCAGTTTTCATCATCTATACTAGCACCTGCTGTGGGATCAGGAGCACCTAGGAACAGAGGAAAAGTAAATGAACAGACTTGTTAGACAAAATCTCTGTGCTAAAAGGATACCGACGAGAAGCATAAAATCAATTAAAAGCCTCAATTTTTGCCTAAACACTTTCAAATCCAATCTCAATTTCAATGATGCACACAAATTCCTAACGGAAGTAAATGTAAAATTCATGGTTTTATGTCTCAGACTCTATTGTTCTGTGACAAGCCCAGAGCAGAATACTTTAGAACAGTATCTCCATGCTTTAAAACCAGAGACTATTGTCTTTCTGAGATGAGTTAGCAGGTTCTCTGAAGAATTTAAAAGTCACAAAAATATTTTATAAGTACGTGATGTAATAAAACTACCTACTGTGTAGGACATGCTAGGAGAATGATTTTGTTCAAAGACATGAGGGAAATATGAAACAAGTAAACTCAGCAGAGTATTTTTCTTTGCTATGTTAATTCAAGAAGCTTTCATCATTATCTACCGCTGCACAAACTACATGCTGACATAAGTCTTTAGTTGCAGGAAGCTGGAGATTAAAAAGGGAAATCTAACCTCACGGGAACAGGCAGTGCAGCTGTTGTACTACACCAGGTTTTAGTATCACCTTGCCAAACTGCAGGAGTATTTTATTGCCGAAGTACACAAAGATAACAGCTTATGAAATAAGCTCTGTGTGTGTGTGTGTGTGTGTGTGTGTGTGTGTGTGTGTGTAGATTATCTTAAAATTTTAAGAATTTCCTCAATATTTAAGCAGGTAAAAACTGGATTTCATTATTTGTTAATAAAACAAAATGGTATTTTAAGGCCTATTATCCATACAAAATACAAACCACTAAAATACAAAAAATTTCAGGACTGATGCTGTGGTGTAGTAGGTAAACCTACTGTTTGAAGCACTGGCATTCCACATGGGTACCAGTTTGAGTCCCGGCTATTGCATTTCTGATGCAGCTCCCTGCTAATGGCTGGGAAAATCACCCAAATATGATCCAAGTGGCTTGAGCCGCTGCACTAACTTGAGAGACCCAGAAGAAAATTCTGGCTCGTGGCTACAGACCAGCCTAGCTCTGGCCATCTGGTGAGTAAACCAATGGATGGAAGATCTCTCTCCCTCTCTCTCTGTGCCTCTCTACCTCCTTCTCTATGCAATTCTAAAAACCTCGAAAAATAACTAAGACAGATCTTTAGTCTCTTGTATATCATCCTTCCTTATCAACACTTGTGACTCAGCAATATGCTTCTTGTCCTCCAATGGATGGATGCAGACTCAACTGCCCAATGGTACAATCACTAACATCTACTTCCACCTGAAGTCTACAAGTCTTAGCAGAGAAGGCAGGGGGCTGTGATTTTCACTGCAAAGAGCACATTTCCTCATTTAGCCCATGAGCGTATTTACTGAGTGTATGACTTATGGCAGCCTCTCTGCTAGATGGGGACAGAAGGGCTCACAAAAGAGAACTTCTGTCCTCACAAAATTTACTGTTATTTCAGAGGAATTCAAGCTAGCAGAAGAGATGGACAGACAGTGCTTTTCCATTCACTGGTTCACTCCCCAGATGGTTGCATCCAGCACTGGACAGGGCCAAAGCCAGAAGTACAGGACTCCATAGAGGCCACTGGTGTTTACTTTGCCAATTTTCTGCTGCTTTACCAGGCACATTGGTAGGCAGGTGGGCTGGAATCAGAACAGCAGGGGCTGGAACCTGTGCTCATATGGGATGCAGACATCACAGGCAGTGCCTTAACTTGCTGGGTCACAATGCTGGCTCTGCTTTCAATCTTTCTAGATCAAGACCCATAAAAGAAACACATTTTATACCATACTAACGCACACCCATGTCTGTGTGTCTATGTAGTTACAATTATCAATCTGAAGAAAAAGTCTTACAAGGAAATAATACTATAAATGTGTAATTTTCTATTCTGTTTTAGTTTCTGAAAGAGCTTGTCATAACATTTTAAACTGATTTCATGACTTATGGATCACAACCACTACTGAGACAACTTTGTGAGGTAGAAGTTAATTTGGGCCAAACGCAATGGCTCAAAGGCTAAATCCTCAAACTGCAAGTGCCAAGATCCCATATGGGTGCCAGTTCATGTCCCAGTTGCTTCACTTCCCATCCAGCTCCCTGCTTGTGGTCTGGGAAAACAGTGGAGGATGACCCAAAGCCTTGGGATCCTGCACCCATGTAGGAGACCCAGAAGAAGCTTCTGGCTTCTGGCTTTGGACTGGCTCAGTCCCAGCTGTTTTAGCCACTTGGGAAGTGAATCAGTGGATGGAAGAACTTTCTCGCTGTGCATCTGATCTGCCTTTCCAATAAAAATGAATAAAATCATTTTTTAAGAAGTCAATAATCATATATGTGTATGTTTAAATGCATATTTTATATAGTATGTGATAAAATTATAAATGGTAATACTAATTGTTCAAGGGTGGAGGACAAAGTCCTGGCAGACTGTATCAAAAAGGTCTAACTTGCCTTTCATTGCCAAGGTAAGCATACCTTGAGGAAATGCCACTAAGCTGACATCTGCCTTAAATGGATTAGGAGCTAATCAGAAGTTAAGCAGAAAATGGGTCTGCAAGCGAAACTAAGAATTCAGGTAGAAGACATAGGGGAAGGAAACACAGCATACAGTGAGGAAATTAAAGAGGGCCCATGTGATTTAAGAGTAGAGGATGAGGGGAAGAGCAGTACCTGGGCACTTCATAAAGCGAACAGAAAAATGGAGGGGTTTATCTTGCTACAAAAATTCTCAAGTCTATGTACATGAAAAAGGGTCTTCAAAATGCACATGAAAATGTGTATTATGGAAAAAGTTTCCATAATACATAAGTGTGGCTTTCCAATATTTTTGCATCAAAGTAAATTTATCTTAAGATTGATTTATTGTGGGCCTGCTGTGGTAGTCTAGCAGCTAAAGTCCTCATTGTGCATGTGCCAGGATCCCATATGGGCCCCGCTTCCCATCTGGCTCCTTGCTTGCAGCCTGGGAAAGCAGTTGAGGATGGCCCAAAGCCTTGGGACCATGCACCCATGTGGGAGACCCAGAAGAAGTCCTGGCTCCTGGCTTCAGATCAGCGCAGCTCTGGCCGTTGTAGCCGCTTGGAGAGTGAATCATCAGACAGAAGACCTTCTTCTCTGTCTCTCCCCTTCTCTGTATATCTGACTTTCCAATAAAAAGTAAATCTTTTTTTTTTGAAAGATCGAATTATTAATTTGAAAAGCAGAGAGTGTGTGTGTGAGAAAGTAAGTTTTCATAGGCTGGTTTGTTCAGTCCCCAATGGCCAAAGAGCTGGCCATACTAACCCTAGGAGCCTGGAGCTAACTCCAAGTCTCCCATGTGGGTGCCAAGGACACCAACTCTTGGGCTATTCAGTGCTGCTTTCCCAGATACATGAGCAGGGACTGAAAGTAGACTAGCCAGAACTTAGACCAGCACCCAGTAGGGGATCCCTGCATTGCAGGTGGCAGCTTAACCTAACCTGCTGTGTCACAAAATCGGCTCCAAATTTGTCTTTTAATTCCATTTCAATATGGACTTTTCCAAGTATCCTCATACATGACAATTCTGGTCAACAAGAGAACTTTATTGGTGAGAAGCTTAGTTCATTTTCTCCTAAGAGTAAAAAGTCATCTTAAGTGGAAGAATGGGATACTCTAGTTAGTAAGAGATGATTTTTCCTGTTGTGTACCTATTCCAACATTGCCACCATGGAAGACCATGCAGCCATGAAAATCAATGTAGAGGTTATCTGGGTGCTAGAAGGGAAATATATCCAGGATATGTTGTTGACTAGAAAAAATTCAGAAGGAAAGTATAATCCCACCTTTCATGTGAACAGTGAATGAGGTACTGATGAATATTTACAACAAGGGTGAACAGAGCAGATAGCTGGAATGGGGAGTGGAGCTGGGACCCAAACCCAAGCACTCTGATGTGGGACACAGGCTTGTTTTATCTTCTCTGGTTAATACTTGGCCACTCTCAGTTGAGTAAATACTTGGGGGAAGAGGTTAAGTACAGGACAGAGTGAAGAGACATGCGTGCACTTCTTCTCTATGAGGATTCAACAGGTTGAGGAAAACCACCAAGCATCCTCACACACATCGTCCACTTTTCTGCTCACAATGTCCTCTAGCAGCGAGTACAGATCAAAATTCCCACTCTAGAGAAGAAAGTCTCTGGTTGGTTATGACTGGTCCACAGCACACGGCTCATGTCTAGTCTTCCAGTTCTCTTCTCTAGGGGCCAAAGCAGAGCCCAGAGGTCACCATGGCAGGAAGTCCTCACCAAATCCACGAACAGTTTAGGAGAGGGGACTGGCATGTCTGTAGGCACTGGCTAGAGGAGGTGCTGAGGACACTCAAGCATATGACAAGTTAATTACTAGGTCTGCATCTGTATTCCTCAGGGATTCCAGGCCCCTCATTTGGTCATCTCTGTGATTCTAAGGGAACATACATACACACATCTCTGGCACAACACAGCTGTAAAATTCTTTACCTAAACGCACAAGGAAAAGATATTCTAAACATCTGCACCCCAAGGTCTCTATTTTAAAGTTCTCTGCACTATCTTCATAAAATTCTCCTTAGAAATTGGATCTTTCCTAATCTAATGTCAACTAGTTTCTGATTATCCATTTTCACTGATGCTTCTAATACAGTGAACAATGTACATCTAACCTCTATATTCACAGTGGTTATATTCCCCTACCCCAATTCTGTGACTTTTTTTTTTAAAGTCATTCTCTTTTTGAGGGCCAAGATCCACAAGGAGTCTTACCTGAGTACTGCAGTCAGAACTTTGTGGGATGGACTTGGAGCTTTGGGTTGCCAAAGAAATATCCAAATACTTCAAAGTGCATCGGAGTTTTGATGGGAGAAAGTCCTCACCTTCACCTGCAGCCTCAAGTGGCAACAGGAGTCCATATTCAGGTACACCCTACCACCCCGTCCAAAATTTCAGAATACACTCAACTCTTATTTTTTGATACTTATGAGAAAGAAGTGATAGACAAAAGAAGCAGGAACCACTCTTGACTTTAACTACATGGTACAATTTCCTTTAAAATCTGACAGGGTTGAAAAATTTCAAGTTTTAAGAACCCATGTAATTACCTACATATTTTGGCTCTGGTTCAAGTGGACAAATACCTAACAGAAAATGGAGAAATACATGAATTAGGCTTTCTCCAGTTCTTAAGTGGTCTGTTTTTTTTTATTTTGTGGTCAGCTAGTATTAGAATTAGCTTGCCGCTTCAGAGTTCAGGAGTACACTGGAAAAGAAAATGGTCCCGTAGAGAATATTTCACTGCAAATTCTCTCTAAGCTTTACATGGCTGGAAAGATGTGCAGCATTCCTAAACCCCAGACTACAATTCATGAGATTTCAGTTGTAGGTACAGTTTGGAAAAAAATGTGCATCCTCTGACAATTCATTTATGTTCCTGAGCTCCATTTACTTAACTCTGCAATGTATAATGAAGGGGCAGAAAGTGAACAGAGCAATAAGAATTAAGAATCTACTCAGGAAATTTAGGAAATTCCCTAACTTAGTTATAAGAATACAAGCAAAGAAAATTAGCAGGGAAATGAAACATCAATTTTTCTACATACAGGACCAGAGTTGTCTCACAATGGCTCAAGTCACTGCCTGCAGTGTCAGTATCCCGTGGGGCACTGGTTTGTGTCTAGCTGCTCCAGTTCCAATCCAGCTTCCTGCTAAAGGCATAGGAAAAGCAGCAGAAGATGGGCCCCAGATACCCAAGTATGAGATCAGGAAGAAGCACTTGGTTTCAGCCCAGCCCAGCCCTGGTCACTGCAGCCATCTAGGGACTGAGACAGAGGACACAAGAAATCTGTTTCTCTCTCTTTCTGATAAACTTATTTCAAATAAATAAATCCTTAAAAATATCTAGTGACAGAGGCGAGCCGAGGGCTGCGGGAGAGGACGTCTAGCTCGGATCCCGAACCCAGTCCGCCATGTGCCCATGGCTCATGGCGGGCTGGGCCCGGACATGCCTGAGTGCGGCCTGCTTCCTTCTGGGGTGAGTACGCCGAGGGGAGAGGCCTCCATGACTGGGCATGTCCGGGACCCACCCAACACCCTCATTGGGTGGTGGGTGAACGGGATTGGGGAGGGGCGCAACCTCGGGCCTGCGGGATTTAACCTCCGGCTGCCAGAGGCGAGCCGAGGGCTGCGGGAGAGGACGTCTAGCTCGGATCCCGAACCCAGTCCGCCATGTGCCCATGGCTCATGGCGGGCTGGGCCCGGACATGCCTGAGTGCGGCCTGCTTCCTTCTGGGGTGAGTACGCCGAGGGGGGAGGCCTCCGTGACTGGGCATGTCCGGGACCCACCCAACACCCTCATTGGGTGGTGGGTGAACAGGATTGGGGAGGGGCGCAACCTCGGGCCTGCGGGATTTAACCTCCGGCTGCCAGAGGCGAGCCGAGGGCTGCGGGAGAGGACGTCTAGCTCGGATCCCGAACCCAGTCCGCCATGTGCCCATGGCTCATGGCGGGCTGGGCCCGGACATGCCTGAGTGCGGCCTGCTTCCTTCTGGGGTGAGTACGCCGAGGGGGGAGGCCTCCGTGACTGGGCATGTCCGGGACCCACCCAACACCCTCATTGGGTGGTGGGTGAACGGGATTGGGGAGGGGCGCAACCTCGGGCCTGCGGGATTTAACCTCCGGCTGCCAGAGGCGAGCCGAGGGCTGCGGGAGAGGACGTCTAGCTCGGATCCCGAACCCAGTCCGCCATGTGCCCATGGCTCATGGCGGGCTGGGTCCGGCCGGGGAGCTCTGGGGTATTGGACATCTGAATCGCTGCTGAGATAGCTCTAGAGTGACCCCACTGTTTCTGGGATCTGAGTCAATCCTAAAGATTCCCAATGCCAGTAACTCTTCCTTTGAAGAACTTCCAATCCCTTAATAATGCTGAGCTTTGAACACCTATCAAGTAAAAGATAAGCTCCGGCTTGTCTAGCAGGCTGGCACCTAATGGTCCTCGGAGCAACCATGTGCAGGTGCGTGATTTACAGCTAGGAACGGTCCCAATCTGGGATGCCACAGCTGGGATGAGGTTCCCACCAAGGGGTGTATGTGCTGGAATGGGGGCTGCGTTCTATCTAGGAAACAGTTGCAGTCACCCGAGGCACTAGTGTGGGCTGGGATTGGATGCACCAGGCCGGTTCAGATCCCAGCACCATCTGGTGTTATGGAGAAACAGGGTAGATGTGGGACTGACTAGGCTGGGTCTCAATCCCCTTCTGAGCCATGTGTGAGCTGTATGTGGGTATGGACGAGCCATGGCTGGGCTGAAACATCCAACAACAAGAGTCAGAATGGGGTGAAAGCCAGCCAGGAAAAGCCACTGTTCCTGCTAGGACAGGAGGTGAACTGAGTAGGGTTGGCTCAAGAACCCCCTGGCAAGCGCAAAATCTGGCATTGGGAGGGGTTCTGATGGAGGAGCCTGGGCAACTCCTCTGGCAGGACACAGTCCCTGCAGGTAAGCGCGAGAAGCATGATTGGAAACAGCCCAGAATAGGCCATGGAAAGTTTCCCACTGGCATGCATTCGGCATGGGTCAGGAGCAGACCAGGCTGAATCAGTTCATGTCATCCTCTGGCAAATCCGATCACCAGAACAGAGTGTGGAATGGGCCGGGTTTGGTTGCGACAAAACCAGTACACATTATGGAACGCCAGGGCGTGGTTGCCTGTACTGGATATGAATGCAGCACCCATCCAGCACACGTGAGATCCAGGAAGGGAGGGGCAGAGCTGGCGGGGGGGTTAAGGGGCTGGTCCCCTCGCTGGACAACCACTCCCACTGGAGAGTGTTGGCTGGGATAGAGACAGACACGACTAAGCAAGGCTACAACACCTGTGCGCTGCATGTGGACAAGATCAGGGCCACAGCATCAGCTGGCAGAAGCTGGCACTGGGGACTAATTCTGTCGAGACAAATCACAGGACCACCTAAAGAGTGCATAAACCGGGACAGAGAGACCTGGGAGGGAAAAAGTGGGTTCCCCCTTCTTGGGTCACTATTCCCGTGGGAGGGCATGAAAACTAGGACGGGGGCTGGGATGGCTAGACAGAGGCACTCAACAACATCTGTGAGGGCTGGATGGTTGAGTCGATTAGATAGAACTAAGCTTTAATACCCATTGACAAGTACCAGAGCCAAATGGGATGGGGGACAGACTGGTCTTCTGCTACACAAATTGGCAAACCAGGGTAGGGGGCAGGCTTGGTGGGGGTTATTGTGGGTCGCCCCGACTAGGCTGCAGCTCCCACTGGATGATGTAAGGGCCGCACCAGACTGGACTGCAACACCCATTGGTTCCAGTGCAACTCGGGACTGAAAACAGAACCAACACAGCAATTGCAACCACCAGCTGATCAGGGTGATGGACTGTGCTGGGCCCTGTGCTTGCTAGAACATACAAGAATCTGGTCTGGGAATACCTCAAAGTATCTTTGGAGATCTCCCCACTTGAACTGCTGGACTCAGAATTCTAACCAAGAAAAGACAGAAGACAGAATAGGACAATCATTCATCTCAGCTACATGTTGGCAGCGAAATATGGGACAAATGGAGACTTCATGATGGACCATATCAATCAGTGGACCACCTCATCGAGCGAAACTGGCAGTGACTCATAACTGGAGAACTATTAACTCCACTTGAGCACATATCTCAGAGCATGCCCCACATCCGGGACTTGGGGTGGGCGGGAAACCGGGTGGGGCTTCTCCCTCAATATCCCCTTTTACCTCAGACACATGATGGAAACAATATGGACATAATAGCATTGCCCACCTCCCTATCCCCCTGAACCTTTTTTTTTTTTTCTTCTCTTTCTTGATTTTCCTTCAACTATAGTTAACTATGTAAAGATTGTCAACAACAATACAATAAAATGGATAAAAAAAAAAAAATATCTAGTGACAACCCAGTATTTAGGTGTAAAACATATACACTGTACACCATAAACCAGAAAATGTCTCCAACAATGTTCTCCCTCAAGGTATAAATTTATACATTAAACACTGGTGTTAAGGTTTAGCTATTTAAATTTTCTTTACGTTATGGTATGCATTATGGTGTTGCCTAAGCCTTACATAAAATGTAAGATTTGTAACATTAATTCCTATTTGTTAATGGGCATCTATAATCGAAGACACCTTTTAACACTAAAGTTGAGAACGAAACCCAAAGAGAAATGTAATTCATGTATTTACACATTTGCTACTAAATATTACCCCAGTTGGGCATGAACCAAAATCTGTATGTATATAAATTAAATGGTCCATTAAAATGTTTTAAAACCTATCATGTTTTTCACCCTTATTTGTATTTATAATTGTACATTTTGTAATATTTATTACTATATAATTAATCTTGTGAGCATTTTATTACTAAAGCTTATTCTTTGAAGTCTCAAGCCTTTGGGGAAAGTGAAATTATCTTCTAGAAAAAAAGAGAAAGAGTTTAATTGTCTCTAATTCCAGATAGGGAAAACATGAATTTGATTTAGTCTCCCAGTCTTGCTAATGCACCATCACAAGAGGAGAGAAAAGAAGGATTCATGAAGAAAACCACCAGCTTTCCACTTCCTTCTTCGAGTGCTGAATTTGCTGCTGACCTCAGTTTTGAATTATTCCAACAACAAAACTCTTATCAAGAATTACCAAGTTTCCTGGGGTACACCTGAAACATCAGATAGATGTTTATGCACCATTATAGACCTGCTGTATTGATCTTTTCTGGGCATAAAGAGGGAGGAGTAGGCAGACCTACATTTTAAATTTGGAGAAGGGTAACCATGTTGGCACATCCTGGATCTTTTTTTCAAAAAGGTTTTTATCTATTTATTTATTCGAAAGGCAGTTACAGAGGTGACAGTGAGGAAAAGTTAAAGTTAGAGAGAGATCTCCCATGCACCAGATCATTCCTCAAATAGCTGCAATGGCCAAACCAAAACCAGGAGCCAGGAGTTTCATCCAGGACTCCCATATGGATGAAGGGCCCAATGACCCCCAGGGTCATCTTCTGCTGCTTTCCCACACAACATCAGGGAGCTGCACGGGAAATGGAGCAGCCAGGACTCATGCAGAGCACAGATGGGACGCAGACATTGCAGGCAGATTTACTCACTGGGTCATAGCACTGGTCCCAAATTCTAGATCTTCATAATGGAAAGCATCCTAGTTCCTAAGGCAGCAGACAGAGAACTCTCTAGTGTACTGAATGAAGCATGTTAGAGACATACTGAACAAGAGCTCTGTCTCATGCCATGGAGAGTCACTTGTAAGCTTTTCAAAGTGATCTAGGAAGACAAATCCACAACATGCTTAATGCTGTTTGGTATACCCACAGCTTTGGGTTCTAATGAAGAGTCTGATGCTTTCTCTTATTTTGTTGGACCATAAAATCAAAACAAGAAGGAAAGGTGTTAGTTATCTTTAGTTTAACAGTGATCTAATCACTTTAGTAATATGGTTGTTCTAATAATGCTTTTAATCATTTACATTTCTGTAGCAGTGTCCCCTTTTGTTAGATTGTCAAATGCAGACTATTTAACCAGAATGTAGGCAGCAGATGTCTACACTGCAGAGGTAATTAATTCAGCCTTTTTGAAGGAGACCTAGAGAAGAATACCATCTCCTACAGTTTTAGCACCTGCTATTAAACTTAAAAAACATTAACTCTGTGGCACACAAAGGTGTACATACACCTGTCTTCCAAGCTAAAGGCAAAATCCTGACATCAACCATTGTTACTTAGAGACAGAAGATGGCATATTAATGACTCTGACTTTAAAAAGAATTAAGTGCAGAGAGAACTAGAAGACCATACATGCGCACACACATACATACACACACACACACACCACTAATGTGCAATGAGTAAACACATCCTTTAGGAAAGATTTAAACTTTATCTTTAATTAAAACTCACTTCAAGGCAGTGAGCAATGCTTTCATTTTGATTTACAATTTTATTGTAGTTGAATTAGTCAATTTTCTTCATCATCTTTTACCCTTATGGGCAGCCCAGACTGCTGCCACGACAGGATCTGTTAGAGTACAGGCTTGTCGGCTTGAATTGTGGCAGGAGTCCTGGACCACTCCAGGTTCCGTCCTGCTAGGGGACTACTTTCCCTTCAGCTATACACCAAAGTAGTAAATTAGCAACACTGCCACCAGCAGTTACTTCAGGAGCTCAGATCTGTCAAAGTTTCTCTCTCTCGCTCTCTCTCTCTCGCTCTCTCATTTATTTTTACTGGAAAGGCAGATTTACAGAGAGAAGGACAGACAGAGAGAAAGGTCTTCCATCCACTGGTTCACTTCCCAAATCACTGTAATGGCTGGAGCTGAGCTGATCTAAAGTCAGGAGCCAGGAGCTTCTTCCAGGTCTCCCATGCAGGTCCAGGGTCCCAAGGCTTTGGGCCGTCCTTTGCTGCTTTCCTAGGTCTGAATGGGAAGTGGGGCAGTCAAGACACAAACTGGCGCCTATGTGAATTCCTGGCACATGCAAGGTGAAGACTTATCCCCTAGGCTATCACGCCAGATCCACTTCAGTACTTCTATTCTCATTTCATTTGCTTTAGGAGTTAAGCATAGTTCACTTATGCATGTACAATCATGTATTTCATATAAACAAAAAGCAATATAGTATTTGTATATTTGCCAGTGCTCATGTAAAAATACAGAATGTGTAACAAACAAGTCATATTCTATTTACCTAATAAAAGTATTAATGAGTACTTGGTATAGATAAATACAAATTTAGATAAAACTCAGAAAGGTTGCACATTTTAATATATAGTTTGCTCAAATTATTTTAAGATTAAAAAAAACTGATTACAAAAGTTGTCCTCACTTTTTTATGAAGGTACTTGAAAAGTTTACTTTGGTACAAAAAAATTGAAAATTACAGTTTGTTCATAATGTGCATTTTCTATGAACTGTCTAAAGATCCCTTATAATTACTACTGCCCTTGAAGAATCATGTCAGCTGCCACATCATAACAGTGGCAGTAAGAACAACTCCTACACCAGTCTCACACCCTCCTGACCTTATCAAACACACATTCTTTATTGCTCCCATTTTACAAAGAAAAACCTGAAGCCTGAAAAGATTTAGTTGCCATGTCCGCAGCAACAGGGCTGGAAAGCAAATAATGCCAAATTTAGCCTATCTATTTTCAAAGTTGAATTTATTGTTTGTTTGCTTATTTTACTTTTTGTTTTTTGGGGAAAATTGTAGATTTTGTTTTTAACGAAGTTATTTTGTTTATATAAGCTGAACAATTTTCATGTACTTCACAGTATGGTGTATTAGGAGCACAGTGTTACTTGTCACCTGCCCACCCTCCCACCCACGTCCCTCAACCACCCGTCTCCTCCTTGATTTCTCTTCAACATTTTGGATGCACATAAGGTGGGAGGTATGAGAAATCCACTTGGAGGCCGATGGAAATAAAAAAAAAACACTTATCTACATGATAGAGACAGACTTGGAACTCACTAAAGGGGGAGATGATGCAATAACAAAAAGGTGTAAGAAATGGAGCATCTGGAAGTGAAAACAGAAACACTGAAGGGTTTGGGACTAAAAGTAACCTGGCTGTTGATGTTACCCTGGAAATTACTCATGGGTTAGTTTCATGATTCCTACAAAATAACAGCGATAAATTCTAACACTATTTCCTTTTACTAAAATGAACTGGAAAAACTTTTATATGGGAAGAAAAAAAATGGCATTTGTGCAATGATCACATAAATTGCATTCCATTGATGGTTTTTAAAACATATGTAAAGTGGGGTGGGCATTTTGCCCAGGGGTAAACAAAGTGTTTAGGACATCTGACATATAACAGGGTACGTAACTGCTGCTAACTCCAGCTTCCTCCCAATGCAACAGCTCCAGTAACAGGTTCCTGTCACTCATGTGGGAACTCGCCAGCTCAGACCAGACTTCTGTGGGCACTGTAATCAGTGCATGGGGAACACACACACTCAATCTCTCTTTCTTGCTTTCTCCCGTTCCTCTTCCCCTCCCTCTCTTTCTCAAATACAATGTAGAAATTTTAAAAATATTCAAATCACATACGGAAACATCAAGTTGTAGTTATAACTTACTAGTGAAGTGGTTAACTTTTGGAGAGAAATTGGACAGCTACTATAAAATTTAAAATGGCATTTATTCTGGCATTTCTACTACTCAGGACCTACTAGTCAAATACACATGCAGAGTCACACACAAACACATGCACACACACAGAGATGGTCACTTAGCACTGTATATAGAAAGTAGGGACAATTTTATGGAAAATGGAAATTAAAGTTTATTTTGATGCAGAGTGTTTGAAACCCAAATTTTTAAATGATATGCACATCCACAAACTTTTTAAGTTTCTTTTATACATGTGTGTGTCTGTGTGCATGACTGCACTTATGTGTTCCATAAGAAAAACGCTGGCGTTGGCATTGTGGCATACAGGATTAAAGCCTCCTCCTGTGATGCCAGCATCCCATATGGGCACCAGTTTGAGTCCCAGTAGTTCCAATTTTCAATCTAACTCCTGCTAATATGCCTAGGAGAGCCATGAGAGATGGCCCAAGTGCCTAGGGGGAGGGGAAGGGTTCCTGTAACCTATGTGTGAGACCCAACTGGAGCTCCTGGCTCCTGGCTCCTGGCCTGGCTCGACCTAAGCTTTTGCAGCTCTTGGAGTGAACCAACAGATGGAAGATCTTTCTTCATCTCTCACTTTCTCTCCCTTCTCCCTATGGCTCTCTTTTCAAATAAACAAAATAAATACTTTAAAAAAGAAACAAAAAATGCCAACCACAAATACAAACCATACCATCAGCTGGAGCTGCATTGAGAAAGATGCTGCTGGGAAAATGGAGACTGAAAATTAACCTTCTATTTTCATACAAGATACTGCAATAAGTTTGTGGAGAAACCGAGTTTATTTTGGTGCAAAAAATTTAAATTCATGCATGAAGAGTCTTCAAAAAACTAATAAAAATTTTATATTATTAAAAACATATGGCTCTTGAAAATTTTTGCATAATAAACTTAACCTTTAATTTCATTTTTTCACAAATTTATTGAAGTACCCCCATACACTTCCATACTACAATTATTTTTCCACATATATTCTTACTTTTAAAATGTTCTTCAACTGCATTTACCATAATGCTTAAAACACCTTTCCTCTTTTCTTACAGAATATATTTGACAATTCCATTGACTACCAGCAGATCACACCTTTGTTTCACCAACTGTCCACACAAGAATGCTCTACAAAAGAAACGATATGCTAGGTAACAATCAGATTATCTCCCTAGGATTCTTGTAAAGAACTGATTGCTAACCCAATCCCCATTACAATGAACACTACTGTTTATGGTGAAACACAATAAACAGATATGGGACATGAAGCCTCCATCAGGCAACTCCAACTGGCCAACTCACCAGCAGAGATGGAACACACATGAGTGGATGTCCTTTAAACAGTAACTCTCCAAGTTTCTACTAAGAACAAAATAGAATGAGCAATGACAGCATGACTTTCTGTTTAACAAGTGTAGAGTGCTGATAGTCTTAAGTATCCTGTTTAGAGGGGCTACTGAGACACTCAGGTTCTAGTTTTTACCTCAATGGAGCTTAGTAATCAAACCAAAGTGAAGAACTAAGCTATAAAAATGGAACTTTGGAGTAGATTTACATGTTTTTTGCTCACATCTGAAAGAGCCTGAGAAGGCTTGTATATAAAATGACTGGAACAGAAGCATCTGGAGGCTAAATTTACAAAGACAGATAGGTATGAATACAATTCATGTTTCTAGTTTTGTAAGAAGCATGTTCAAACAACCTGATATGGAAGAGCAACACATAAATATATGCCTGAATAAAACTATGGGGAGTTTACCTTTGCAGTTATGATGCCTAGCTGTCTGCAGACATCACATCACCAAAGACACAAAGTTGGAAGAGAACTCAGACGACACGTACCACAGCAACCCTTACCTGACATATAAGTCAACCTCGCCTCACTGAGACATCTCTCTGGGCACACGGCAGGGAATTCAAGGCTGGGGCTACCCTGACAGTAAGGGTTCCTGGAATGGAACCCTCCCCGTTTTCACTCCATTCCATACATAAGCCAGTACTCCCACAATAGTCTGCCTCCAATCTGTTCCTTCATGGTAGTTCACCCAGCACAGTTCATAGCAAAGTCTGTGCTAAAAGAATCACACACACACACAACCAAAAAGCACAACAGAAAAAGAGAAAAAGGAAGTATGTGGCAGAAAGTCAGAGGAAGGCAAGATGTTCTCCAATTTTGATATTGCCAATTCCTCACAGGTTACTGCTCTCAATAAGAATAATTAACTAAGCTATTATTATATGTATACATTATATCACTAAAAATTTGCCATCACTGTTAAAAAAGATTCTGAATATTTTAAATATAACATACATACACACAAATCAGTCCCATAGAAAGTCACACAGGTAATACGTATGCAACAAAGACAACATGAACTTTCAGACTCGAGGTTTCAAGGTCAGCACTCTGTCCCTTTGTAACCAATTAGCAATCAGCAATATATCTCCTTTAAGAGGAAGCATAAAACACCAGAAGAGGCTGGATATAATTAATCGAGTAGGGTTAATTCTCAGAAATTGGTAAATCTCTTCTAAGTAACTAACAAAGGCAGCAAATTTTTTAAGAGTATTTATTTGAAAGGTAGAGTGTCAAGGAGAGGAGGGGAGCTACATAGAGATCTTCAACTGATTCACTCTACAAATGGCTTTTAAGGTTGGAGTTGAGCCAGGCCAAAGTCAGGGGGCCAGAATTTCAGCCAGGTCTCCCTCATGGATGGCAGGGGCTCAAACACCTGGTCGATTCCCAAGAGTGCAACCAGAGGGCTCGTCGGGAAGCAGAGGGGATAGGACTCAAACCAGTGCTCTGATGTGGGAAATTGGCATCACAAGTCATAACCACTGTGCCACAACACTAGCCCTAAGCAATTCCTTTTTTTTAAGAATATCAAAGTTGGAGAAGTTTTATGAGGATATAAAATCAAGGGTAAACAACTGTGCTTAAAATATACAGAAGTACAACAGGAGACCTCCTTAGTGGGCCATTAACTATCTTACAGCTAGTTTTAGCATATAGTGGCTAATTTTATAATCTAATTAGAGTTATATGGGAAATTTTATGAAAACACAATAGAGCACAAAAAGGTCTACTGATGAAGACTGCACTATCATGACGATTAAGTTACTGGATCCATGACTCTTTCCCTTGGTTTCTTCATGCACATTCCATTGTTATTATACATACTGTAACCTAGTTTACAAGGAAACTATGCTCATGAAGCAGACTTGAAAACATTTGAAACTCCTCAGAACAGAATTCCTTAGAAACAAAATACTTCACAATGATAGGTAGGAAGAACAACTAACAAAATGTTAAGCATACAGATATATCCACAAGAGCAAGCGAAAAATCTATTATAATCAATACTTTTTGGATTTGTGTGCAAATTATAAATTCATATAACCTAAATCTCATCTTCATGACAACTAAAATAATGAAATTTAGGCCTTACTTTAATCCTATTCATCAAGCAAGGAAAATGGTATTTTCCCTGAAGAATAAATTCCCCCCAATATTCATGGTCAGGACATTGTTCTCAAAGCAAAAAGAAGCCACAAAAATCATATAAGAAGTACTGCTTTAAAAGAGATTCAATGATTCATAATAACAGTAAAATAGTGCTTTTTTTACAGATGTTAGGAGGCAGGTGGTACCATGCAGTCAAATAGCTGCAAAGCATTTTAATCCCATCTCCTAGTAAGCCACGAATCTAAGAGAAGAAGACTCTCCACAGAGCAAATTTCCCATTTTGTGACTTAAGGTCATAGCCTAGTTTCTACCTCTCTGTTTTTCACACTTGTCATACAAGAATGGAGAGCAGCTTGTCCAACTGGCCCATTTCCAGGCTGGGAGCAAATCTGAGGACAAATTAAGTGGGAGGAAAACTGCTGTGACAAACTGCAAGCTCACTGTTGATGAAGTTGCTCTCATGAAAAAGCTATTCGGAAGTCACAGAGTCTAAAGCTAACGTATTCTATCCTGGTATTTCCTTCAATATCTTTTCCTTCTAATTTTAGAAACTCTGAAACGCATCACGTGAACATATCCATTTTAGTTTACACTACTGTTTTTGTCTGTTCCACTTTTTTAATATAGGAAGGATGTAATTTTTTTCTAAAACTCTATGGCTGCTATCCTTCAAATCAAACAAGATAAATGCAGAAGAAGCAACAGATTTTAGATGTGGACTTTGGTTAAACTAAAGCTCAGCTAACAAAGTGCCCTTGAGGGATTATCACATGAACTAAGAGAAAAAGGAAGAACAGAAGAAAGAGCATGTGAAAAGTTTGAAGACATGGCCTATCATATTCTTTACCTCCAAACAACAATTCAATAAAAAGCCACAACAAACTGGCTCCTGGACAATTTTTGAGATGACTAGCTGGCCTGAAATTTCACAAGGCAGCAAGATTTGAGGCAGATGTTATGACAGAGTGAAAGACCACTTGAAAAGTCCTTCAATACATGTATTTTGGGTGGGTCAAAGGTACTTCTCTAGTTGAGTTGTTTACACTCCTGTGATTTAATGTTGGCAGATTCTAGCTTAATAAAGCTGGGACCGAAACAGAGGGCATCAGAAGAAACAGGACTGCATGGATTTTTCTCTGACACAAAACCTGCATGAGAAGTACCTCCCAGTACCATGAAACTGGTAAAAGAAATCTTCCTAGCAGCTCTTGTAACAGGCCTCTTCACAGAGGACTGGACAAGTAAACAGTAGTATTCTCATACCTAGGTTACTATAGAGCTGTGCTCTCCAATACTAACTGCATGTGGCTACTGAACCCTTACAGTAACTGGAGATTTCATACTTCATATAAAAAGTCAAATATGTATGTGTATGTATACATATATTTTTTGTTGAATCAGTATGTATAAATATTGTAATACCTACTAGTAGAAATATTCTGAATTGGCACTTTGAAAATACTGAAGAAAAGAATTAAAATGTATTTTACCTTTAAAATTTGTTATAAAAAATTAAAAAGTTAAAAAAAAACTCTGTTCTCCAAATATTTAAATTTACATTGTTCTCTCTTGTTCATATTATATATCTCCTGGATGCTACTGCTCCAGATCAATGAAGATAACCAACTACAGATACAAATATGGTCAAAAACATTTTTTAAATCTTACAAACACGATTTTGAGTAAGATATGAAAACATATACCAGAAAAGTTCATTTAAATAAAGCTTAAAAACAGATATAACTGAACCAGAATTCAATGATATCAAAACCAACGAAGTAGGATCAGCAATGTATTAAGAGGCTTAAGCCACGACCTGCAGCACGAGCTTCTCTATGGGCACTGGTTCAAATCTCAGCTGCTCCATTTCTGATCCAGCTCCATGCTACTGTGCCATTTTAAACCAGCAGAGCATGGCTTATGGCCTTGTGGTGCTATACCCAAATGTGAGACCTAGATAAAGCTTTTGGTTCCCGGCTACAGCACGGCCCAGCCCTCAACCACTACAACCGTTTGGGGAATGAATCAACAGATAGAATACTGTTCTCTTTTTCCTTCTGCCTCCCTGTAACTATATCAAATAACTAACTAAACAAATCTTTAAAAAAAAAAAAGCAGGTGGGGGCAAGAAGGGACAGGTATTTGCTCTGGTGTTAAAGACTCTGGGATTTCACATCAGAGCACAGGCTGAAATTAGCTCACACTAGGCTCTCAGCTTCCTACTGCAGCAGACCCTGCAACGCAGCAGTCATGGCTCAAGTGTTTGGGTTCTGCCGCCCACACGGCAGAGTTGACTTCCAGTATCAGCCCCTAGGAGTAAACCAACAGATGTCAGCTCTCTCCAAACAACAGTGACAAAATCATAAATCTGCAAGGAAATGGCTACCATGAGTACCAGGCAGTAGGCAGTGCGTACCAAGGGGCTTTGGGCAGGACCATGCAGAGCCCTTCCAAGCTCTGCAACCCATCTACTTTTTGGCTTGGCTAATACATTTCTCTTTATCTCTTATATCTACACATTCACATCTGTGTACTTTTTTGTATTTTATATTTAACAATTCTAAAAGTTTTCTTAAAAAATGATCTCAAGCTGCTTTGATCATTTAAATCTGCAATATGAAATAATGACTTTGAAGAAAACCCAACAAAATAAGACTGAATGATATGTCCTATATTTCAAGTCAATAGTACTAAAGAAATAAAATGATAGAGTTCCGAACTGCTCAATCAAGTCTGTGCTACTTTCTTCAATGTATTAAATTAGAAAACTATGTCCAGTGTTTTAAGCGCACAACCTATACTTTGACAATATTATTTATCATATATAAATATATTATATCAAAGAAGTGAATATATTTCTAAAAAGTTGCACATACATTCTTGAGCCAATGTATTTGTCATACACAGAATAAATACTTGATGACTATATGCAATATTTAAAAGAAACTTTCTGCGATTTTAGGATTGCTTATATCCTGAACTTTGACTAAATAAGCTGTAATGGTTTTCTAAAAATATTTTTTCTTAGTGTGAATTATGCTCTCTCTAAATTTCTTGCAATAAAAAGCATCTCTTTAAATAAAATGAAAAAATTCTGGAAATGCACAAGTCAGTTTACTGACATGTTGAATTAACTTGGTACTTAACAACAGTGTTTCATAAAACATTAAATGTTAAGAAGTGCAAGAAGCACATTGTAACAAATGAGGTACTTTTCTGAACACAAAATGCTTGCCATCCATGCAACTCTTTAAAAGAAATGTTTTTTAGGACATAAATCTAAATTTAGAAATTTCTTAACCTCCTAAGAGCAATGCTGGTGACCTATTTCAAATTTAATTCAGTTTTATGCAGAACTGAACTTACAAATGAAAAAAAGATCTAGAGATTAAATGCATATACTCACCATGAACTTGGTTGATTTCTGAATTTTGGGAAAGGATTTCGTCTGCTAACTTTTGGGCAGTTGGCAAAACTTCGGTGTGGTGCACTGTGATCAAATACTGTACAAACTTTTGTAGTTGGTCTCTATTCATTTGAAAGAGAGTCTCTGAAATGGGAAGATGCAGTTTGACCTGATCTGGCTTGCGGATGCGGTATAAAGACAGCGCCACAACATGGGCACAATAAAATATGTCCTTGTTTCCACAGCTGCAGGTCACTGAGGTAATCTTGCAACGATCAAAGCTGATGGCCACGTTGCAAACAGTTTCTGGCTCCGATTGCATTGCAGGTTCTGTCACTGTGCCACTCAGGTGGAAACCTATGTGAAAGAGAGGGGGAGGTTAGTTTCTGTATATAGCAGCTATGAAATACTCTTTAATTCTTTGAAATGTGTGGTATCTGACAGCAGCAAGAAAAAAATAACACCGCTTTTACTTTTAAGTGAAAGCGTTCAAGCCCCTAACTGGTACGCCCACTTCATGCCATCCTGCCAAAAGCTAAGAACACACGATGAAGTAGTTTTTGCACTCATATAAAAACATGTATTGCAGTAAATGCTCATCACATCTGCAGGAATAAGCCATCACTGCTCCATGATGGGTCTGTGGTGTACTAGACACACATCTGTGGGATTCACAATTTGGTTTTTGTTTTTTGAAAATGAGAGTCAGACCTTACAACTTCCTTGTCAAAGCTCTCACCATCCCCTCCACTTTAACTCGGGGAAGTCACTAGCCTGCGCTCCCCTCATTATCCTGAACCCGCTTGTATCTTACCACTCCTTCTGTAGCACGCACACATGTATTTCAATGAAGTAACGTGTATGAGCAGCAACCACAGGACTGCAGAGTCGTCAGACCTCATACAAACCAATCTAAATAACCTAGAACGATTCTTCCGTATTTCAAAAAATGAAAGTGTGTTACACCACACACATGAACACACATGGGACAAAGTCACCAAAGGAGAAAAACTGCCTTAGAAGCTATACAGCTTAATGAATCTTCCCAAACACCATTGACTGCCTGCCTAGAATGATCCAGAGATGAGGTATTTATCTCACCTCAGTAGCCATTCTTTCCTGGACAGCTCTAGCGACAGCTTATGCTCAACTGAAAACCATCTCCCGTCACTACTGTGCACTGCTAGCCAGTCTGGCAAGTTTGGTCAGAGGGCAAATCTTCCACATTCCTTTTCTTTGAGAAAGCTACTCTCCATTGGATTCCAATCTCTGTTCTCCTGGTCCCCTACCCCACTCATCCCTCTCCCTCTTTTCCTGACTTAAATCACGTTAGGAGCCTGAAGGCAATGAGAAGGATCTTTGGATTTCAGAGGCCTAGCAGAAACGCGGATGCTACACCAGGTAGTCTTGGCTCTCTTGGCCTTCCACTATTTATGCTGCCTTCACAATATTCACAGAATATGGCTAGTTTCTTCCAGTTCTCTTTTATTCACAAAGAGAAGCTCTCTACCATATGGAAATTTTGGAAGAGGTGGCACTGCAAGGACATGGCTGCAGAGAGCGCCAACACCAGGAGTCCACACAGGGGATCTCTAAACCTCCTTTACTATCTCCCCCAACAGAGCCCATTCAGGTCAGAAACTTCAACAGATGACTACTCACAAGGAACACTTCAGGGCAATATAATTTCATTTGGTAATTCATACTCAGCATCACTTAGAAGTGTTGCCATCATTTTTACCAAAAAAGTCAATTAACATTCTCTAAAGTCAGGTTATTATTATTGTTTTACCATAATATTTGTTTAATACATATTTCAAGTTTTTTTCTCAGCTTACATTTTATACACAATTAACAGCAGTATTTATAATCCTCACAAGAAAGAGCGGTATGGGGTTCCTATCTAATTAATAGCAACGAAAGTTGAAGAACTGATTTTTGTTGTTTTTAACAAGTATTTTTGAAGGATTATTTTTTATTTTTATTTGAAAGGATTCTGCCAGAGAGAAGTCAGAAAGATCACCCATCTGCTGGTTCACTCCCTATAAGGCTACAATGGCTGGAGCTGAGCTGATCCAAACACAGCAGCCAGCAGCTTCTTCCAGGTCTATGAGTGCAGGGGCCCAAGGACTTGAGCCGTGCTCTGTTTCTTTCTCAGGTCACAAGCAGGCAGCCTGACTGGAAGTGGAACAGCCAGGACTGAAACCTATGTCTATGTGGGATGTTAGTAATGCATGTGGAAGCTTGGCCTACTACGCCAAGCCCAAAGAATTGCTTTTATAATTCAATGCCCAAACAAGGTAGATACAACTCCTTTTTCTCCAATCATCTTTGATGCAAAGTTATTTGCATTTGGACTTTACAGTAGAAAACAGTTGATGATACTCCACAGAGAACACTAAAGGAGCAAATTTTTCACACAAATAACATATTGAAATCATCTGCATTAATTTCACATGAATAAAGATTAATTAAGGCTAAAAGAAAGCACTTAATTGTGGATAAAATTAAAATTAACTTTTCATATGTAAGCTTAAATTTTAGGTGCATTTTAAAGGGAGAAAGGAGCTATGTGATTAGACTGAAAATATAACAAGAATTTTTTAACAGTTGAACATTTTAAGCAAATATACATACTCAGATAACTGAAAACTCGTTTTAACTCAAAGCATTAGAAAATTTCTAGGCTAAAATAATCTGGCAGACAAGAAATAAACACACACTAAAAACCATTGCTTTTAGGGCACATTATTTTGGAAAAATATGTGCAAGAGGCACTCAAGTAACTATTTCTTTTGTTGAAAAAGAATTTAACAGAAGCACTGGTGTAGTGCTTACACAAATACATCTTTCAACCCTCTCCTAAATATAAAGAATCCCAAAGGAAATTAAAGGCAGAAACCAAAGCAATGTAATGTTATAGCTGAAGGGAGGTGAGGGTCTTTGAGAAGTTTGTTTTGTTTTGGTTTTTTGGTTTGTCTTGGGGGGGCGGTTTCTAAAGCTAAGGCTAAAAACGCAGAAATGTTAATATTTCTGTTTCTCATTAACGATGTATTCACTGATTAACTAAAACTACCATGGCTGAATGCACAGCAACTAATACTCTTCACTCTGTGTCCCTGATAAAGTAGATGAGCTAATTGCCCTACAAAGCCTAGCCACAAGCCTTCCCCACTTCTGAGAACTACCATACCCATTTCAACACCACACACAGCAATGATCAAAACTAAAACCAAACTGCTTTATTTGAAGTCTTGCCTAACTTCTAGTACATACACTGTAGGACTGTGATGGAGATATATAATAAACTCAATTCAAAACTCAGCTTGTCTAAAAGATCATATTTTCCTTTCCCAACTACATGATTTTCTCAAAAGAGAATCCTAAACAGATTGCATCCTCTGAGCTAGTTCAGTCCTCCAGCCCTAATTTCTAACACTAAAGTTTAGCAGTTTATAAAAAAGCACTATCAGAGAAATTATATTTTAAAGGAAAAGCTTTAAGTCCACCTTGGATACAGCTATTTTCAACAGAAACACTCCCATGCCTTATTAATATTTCAGACGATGACAAATTAATGCAAAGACCAGACTGTAAACCACAGCACAGCATACACCATAAAAATTTATGGAGCATGCTTTGGATGGGCACAACCAAGAGCTCCCAGCAGCATTCCGCTCAGTACTCATTTTGGTTTCTAGTTAACGTACTTTCTTTCACCTTCTCACATACAATCAGAACACCTCTGTCAGATATGAGCAGCATTAGGTAATATCATTATTTCTGAAAATAAGACACTTCTTCACTAAAGTAGCTATGCATAATGAACATCTAAACGTGGCACTAGTTAAAGGGGAAAATATTGGATTGGAAAAGAAACAATAAAAAGAAATCTAGGCTGGGCACTGCAGCACACACACACTCAGCCACTGCTGGGACACCCACAAGCCACACTGGAGTGCCCGTCTGAGCACCACCTTTTCCAATCATGATAAAACTTTCCTGATCATGAATTCTGACAGGTACCAAACGTTGACTCAAGTTCTTGGGCTCCTGCCACACTTGGGAGATCTGGATGCAGTTCTAGGCTCCTGGCTTTGGCCTGGTACAGCTCTGGCTGCCATGGTACTTGGGGAGTGAACCAACCCGTGGAGTTAAGAGCTGTCTCTCTGATCTATTTTTCAAGCAGATGAAAAGAACATTAAAAAAATATCTTAAGTCACATCACTCTAGGCCATATCAAGTATCTATAGGTCATTTCTCCGCACCCTAACCATTACTACCAAGTAATTTTACAAAGAATATTTCTGCATTTTAACATGTATAAACACTCATTACCCACCATTAAGTTCTGGGTAAGAAGCCAGCAGGCAATTGTGATAAACAAATTACGTATGATTTTTTTGAGTTAGACTCCCACAACTGCTAACTCCACAAAGTTCTTGGGAATATAAATTAGTCACCCCCAATATTTTCATTTTAAGCCATTTTTTTCCAATGCCAGTATTTTCCAACACAAGCAAAATGGCTCTAGCCCTCCGTCATTCTTAAAGGTTAAAAATAGTAATAATAATAATAATAATAATAATAATAATAATAATAATAATAATAAAATCTAGTGAATCCTTCTCTCCTGGAACACCTGCCACCTGCAGGCCCCTACTGCCCCGACATCCCTTCAGTGGTGCTTCCTCAGTCTCCTCTCTGGTCCCCGACTGCTGGAGTGCAGATAAAGGTTATCAGAGCCTTCTGTTGCCCAAACATCAACTGCAGCACCTCTGCACACCTTTGCTCACCTCACCAGGTGGGAGTCTAAATGAAGATTCTGTACCTATTTATTTCCTGTTGTTGCTTATGGCAAAATCACCTTCAGAAACGCTTGGCTGTTCACTTCAGGGACAAGGTTAAGGGGACGCTCTGGAGACTAAATCTGTTCTCCAGGGGCAAGAAGTGAGGAAAAGGTGTTCTCAGGTCCCAGAGGGAAAAGTCAAGTCCCACCATGTACTGGGGAGTTCCAGCCCAATCCCTCCCTCCAAAACAAAGCCTGACTTTCTGGTTTCAACCCATTCCTAAGGTCTTGCGCCATGTCCAGTCTCTGATCTACTTTATTCTCACAGCAATCCTAAAAAGTAGGCACAGCCTCTTTTCCCACACACACTTTTTTTGAGAATGCTTTATTTGATTTGAAAGAGAGAAGACCCGGTGTGACAGCCTAGTGGCTAAATCCTCATCGTGCATGTGCTAGGATCCTATATGGGCACCGGTTCATGTCCTGGCTGCCCCACTTCTCATCCAGCTCCCTGCTTGTGTGTCTGGGAAAACAACTGGAAGATGGCCCAAAGCTTTGAGACCCTGTGCCCGCATGGGAGACCTGGAAGAGGCTCTTGGCTCCTGGCTTCAGATTAGATCAGCTCCAGCCATTGCAGCCACTTGGAGAGTGAGCCACTGCTGACCTCGCTGATAATCAGCATAACCTGAATAAAGTCTTCTGGTCAAAATATACGTCAATTAAATACTGCAATGATACATGTAACTTAAAAAATGCAACCCAAATATTCTGAGTCAGGTATGGAATGCTTAACTGGTCTGAGCAAAAAAATGCTATTTTACAGTAACAAAATTGTTAACTATCACAGTTGTTAATACTTACAGCTATACCATGCTATTTTAAGCAAAACCTTCATTAAAAATTAAATTGTAAAAATTAAAAATGATTAACCACACAGTATTTACTCTTACAATTGTTTTACAATGCCTCATGGGATTCTTTATAATTAAGGGCTCATTGTATATTAGAAACAACTCAATTAATAAAAAGATATTTACAGCCACTTTATTAACCCGTTTTTTTGTTTTTTTTTTTTTTTGCCAAAGGCAAGGTGTACCCTAAAAGAGAAAGTCAAAGAGAAGAGAAAGCAGGATAGTGTAAGGTGAGACAGGGATTTCAGAGAATTAGAACTATCTAAGCCAAAACCAGTCTTCCTTCAAGTGCCATCATGTCTCAGATCAGTGATCTTAGTAACTTAGTCTCAATCTTCTCATCTATAGAAGGGGTAACTCCTATATTTCAGGCTGTTGTAAGGGTAAGAACTGACAATAAAAGCTACCACAACAAATACTTTGTCAGAGTGCCCGCTGTCTTCACATGTTCTGGGAATCATGGCATTTTCTACATGTGCACTGATACCATGGTGCACTGATGTAAGTGCCCAGGCTGACGGGATGCCATGCCACCTCCTACTGTTAAAAGACGGCATGTGCTGTCTTGTACTCATGCCCTTTACACCCATACTTCTAAAATAATGTAAGTGCCATCAGTTTTCCTTCTATTCTCACTTACACAGCACATTAAAATGCAGCTTCATTCCAAACAGAACTAAAGACTTAGGAGAATTAACTTGGCCTCAAAAATAACTATTGATTTCAATAAACAGATCTTTTACCCTTTGAAGATCTAATAAAATATAAAAATCTCCTTTATCCCTAATATTTGTCTTCCACGTGAAATTATTTTTACAGCTCCAGCCTAAATCATTACTAGAAGAAGAATTCAAAATTGGCTTTTGTGATACAGACAGTTGACCATTCTTATTGCAGAAGAAAAAGTGAACACAACTTCTGTCTCTTACAGCCTCACAAACACAGAGAAACAGTCAGAGCACCTCAGGGAACACTAGGCCTTGCCAGGGCTCTAAGTCATCATTGCCTTCACTGTGGAGATAAACTAGAGAAGGAAATTCTCCTTACAAGTGTACATAAACACAGCGAGAGAACCCAGGGGTGTGCAGTTTGGCTCCAGTGCACACACTGAGTGATTAGGCAATCTGTGTTGCTGACTGCTTCACAAAGGGGCCAACAACTTCTCAGAGTGAAGACGAAGATGCAGAAGACATGGCCACCAGCATGGAATATGAGTTCTCCTGCCTGTGAGAAGGATCCATTAGTTAAGATACAATGAAGATTACAATGTCCTGGGACCTGTGAGATAGCTTAGCAGCAGTCTTCACCTTGCATGTGCCAGGATCCCATATGGGCACCAGTTCTAATCCCGGAATCCCCACTTCTCATTCAGCTCCCTGCTTGTAGCCTGGGAAAGCAGTAGAACACAGCCCAAAGCCTTGGGACCTTGCACCCATGTGGGAGACCTGGAAGAAGCTCCAGTCTCCTGGCTTCAGATCAGCTCAGCTCCGGCTGCTGTGGCCACTTGTGGAGTGAATCATTGGATGGAAGATCTTTCTCTCTGTTTCTCCTCCTCTCTGTATATCTGACTTTCCAAGAATAAATAAATATATCTTAAAAAATATATAATAACCTGTTGCATCTTAAGCTGCTAACTCAAAAAATGGAATCCTCCTGACAATTAAAGAAATAAAAAACCTGACTCTAAATATTCTCTAGAGGAATATTTGGGAACTTCAGTTACCCCACAATTTTTGTTTTGTACATTTAAAATTTTTCTTAAAGTTTATTTGAAAAAAATGGTGCAGTGGATATTACTTATGCCTTGGCCAAATGACATTTTTATAAATGTACCTTAGATACATAGTGATTTAAAAAAAACAGATAATTTGTTTGTATTCCCTCTTCCAAATCTTGGAACAGTGCCATCACATATGGCTTTTTCTTTGTTTTATATGGTTTGTAGGGAGTGTCTCACCTGAAACTCGCACAATGAACCTACCAATATTTAGAGGGGAAAGTACTTGTCCAAAGTCTTCCTGAAAAAAAGAATCTGACATACAAATAATTTCCAGCCCATACTTGGGTACCTAATGATGACCATAACCATCAACACTGCAGCTCTGCTCTCCTTTACGGCCCAGACTACCTTGGCAACAGGAGACCCCAGCACCATCCTTCATCAGTGGACACTCAACCTATCTTACAGATCAGCCACAGTCAAGAGAATAAGATGAACTATAAACAACAGAAAAAAACGCAACCCAGAGAGACTGAGTGGCTAGTTCTAATTCCAGCACCACAAGCAAGTTACTGAATATTTATTTTTCGCTCTTTTCTCATTTATAAAATAAGGGGCAAGAGGAGAGCAGCTTTGTTAACACAGTGTGTTACACCACGACTGGGGGATGCTGGTATCCTAAACTGGAGTGCAAGTTTAAGTCTTGGCTACTCTGCTTCCAATGCCGCTTTTTCATGATGCACAACTGCTACCCACGTGGGAAAGCAGAATGGAATTCCAGGCTCCTACCTTAGGCCTGGCCCAGACCTAGTTGTTGTGGCCTTTGGGGAGTGTATCAGCAGATGGAAGATGTTACTTTCTTTTTACCTGTACCTTTCACATAAATAAATAATCTCCTCCCTCACCATCTCCCCCAAAAAGAATAGGTATTAGATGATTTCTCATGTATTATGGACGTCAGTCATAGTAACAGCAAAACATTCATGACAAAACAATGAATGGTAGTTGCCATATTCACTCATATGGCACAAGACCTTTGAGCTGTCCTAGCTGCTAAAAGGTTGAAGCACCTGGTCATCTCCAATGACTTGGTGACTCTGGTGCTGGATAAATACTGATAAAGCTGTAGTCATGTAAATGTTACTGATATTTTGTGAAGCATGGAAACTCAACATAAAAGTAATCCTTTCATTTTTAAATTTCACCAGCATAATTTCTATTCATCTGCCTTTAACTGAATTTTTTAAATGCAGGATATCTTTTCGTTGTCCACTACAGCTAGTAAAATTTAGAACTATATAATAACTCCCAGACTGTATAAATACATGTAAGGTATATCTATCTAAAACACTAGAAACATTTTTAAAAATGTATTTAAAAGGAATAAAACTAATGGCATACTTTGTCTTTGTTCACCATTAAAAATGTTGTATTCTTTTTCTTACTATCTTTTACATATTACAAAATGAGTGGCCATGCCATTCAATAGCCACTAACTTCCCTAATCCCTAATTGGCAAAGTACGAATCTCCAGAAAAGCATCATGAGTAACAAAGGTTCCAGCTCTGACAATTCACCGTATGATTGTAGAATTTGATGAAGAGGCCAAATCAAATCAGAAACAAGAAGAGAAGTACAGATCCCTATATCGCAAACTATATTCAACATGTTAAGAGGAAGGGGTTCCCAAGGTTATACAAATTTGGATTAAGTTGCATAGAACATCACTCTCACAGAAATTCAGAAATCATATCACAATGGTAACAGCTGTGAAGTCATACAGTAAAGGAATTTCTATTAAACTCTACTAACAATCTACAGAATGACGATAAAAGCTCTAAAATAGCAGCTGAAGAGAGTGAAAAGGGAAACTGCTCAAGACAAGCAGAACTGCTGATCACATTTAGGGCTCAACTGAGAAGTGAGAAACCAGAAACCAACAGAAACCAATGGACAGGGTTTTGATTTTTCTCCACCTGGACATAAGTGGTATAAAGGTTGAAAATACTATATTACTAGTATACTGTAACTTATTGGAAGAGGGAAATCTATTGTTGAAAGTCAATCCTGTTACAATGCGACACAAAAGAAAATACATCAATGCTGTTATTATCTGTACCACAATTGCAGTCAACTAGAAATATCTACTAATATTTGATCATCAGGAATACCACACACTCTTTATGCACCAAAGTTCAGGACAGTGTTTATAATATTTTATATCCAAATCCTTGGAACCTGAGTGGAAAAGCTCAAATCTCTCTTTTTTTTTTCTTTTTTCTTTTTATTGTATTGTTGTTGACAATCTTTACATAGTTAATTACAGTTAAAGGAAAAAGAAGGAAAAAAAAAGGTTTAGGGGAATAGGAAAGTGGGTAATGCTATTATGTCCATATTGTTTCCATCATGTATCTGAGGTAAAGGGGGATATTGAGGGAGAAGCCCCACCCGGTTTCCCGCCCACCCTAAGTCCCGGATGTGGGGCATGCTCTGAGATATGTGCTCGAGTGGTGTTAATAGTTCTGCAGTTATGAATCGCTGCCAGTTTCGCTCGATGAGGTCGTCCACCGATTGATATGGTCCATCATAAAGTCTCCGTTTGCCCCATAATTTGCTGCCAACATATAGCTGAAATGAATGATTGTCCTGTTCTGTCTTCTGTCTTTTCTTGGTTAGAGTTCTGAGTCCAGCAGTTCGATTGGGGAGATCTCCAAAGATACTTTGAGGTATTCCCAGACTAGATTCTTATATGTTCTAGCCGGAAATATCTCTTTGAGGCTCACATTTTTCTATGCAGGAGATCGGAGAGAAACTAAATGTCAAATGCTTCATTAAGAGTTTATTCCATAACATAATAAGATTCAAGGCACTACAAACAAAGGATTATTAAGGTCATTGTGGCATCTGGCAGTAACTTCAGGAACAGTGCCTGGTATATGACACATACTTATTATTTACTGGGTGAATGAGTAAATAGGTGAATGAATAATACTAGAATTCTTACCAACAAAAACTGAATACAATACCAAATCCCTCTATTGTAGGAACTATAAAGCAATGAACTCTTAAAAAAGAGAGAGATAAATCTATTTTTATTGGAAAGGCAGATTATAGTGAGAAGGAGAAACAAAGTTCTTCCATTTGCTGGACCATCCTCCACTGTTTTCCCAGGCCATAAGCAGCAAGCCAGATGGCAAGTGGAGTGGCCAGGACACCAACTGGTCCCCTTATAGCATCCCAGCACTTTGCAAGTGGAGGAAGTCAACTAAGCCATTGTGCCAGGCCCATGGTGAAGTCTTAAGATGTATCATGTTTGTACCTTACCCAGGAAACATACATACGGGTCTTCAAAAAGTTCATGGAGCTGCGTGTTATTTAAAAAAACTGAGGGATTTTAAAACTGTTGCACCTAAAACTTACATTCTGTTTTCTATAAATGTTTTGAAACATAAGAATCAAACTTACAGTAGAAAATATTCTTGGTTAAAAATGTGACTTTTTTAATATTTAAAAAAGTGCCACTAATATGAAATACTATTACAGCACAACTTATTTTTTTTGAAAGCTAAATAAATAAACAAACAAATAAATAAATAATCAACAGATAGATTCCATGTTAGCCTAGTTAACACTGTGCTGGCTGTTGGTGATAACACCACAGACATAAACCAGAAAATCCAGCTGTTTACCTGAGGATCTAACCACAATTTCTTTTTCAATATCAAACAGCTCTTAGATAATGCTATTTAGGAATTATAATGACCTCATGCTGCTAAACCTTAGTATTTAAAAAAAACTGTTTTACAAAAAACAACAAGGAATCCCTGGGTCAAACATTACTACTAATTTCTAACAAGAAATGCAAACTAAAAAAAGCTTCAAATGTGAAAGAGTGTTAATTAAGTAGCAATTATTACACAGTGGTTTAGTTTTCAAAATTAAAATGTGTTAGAAGAAAGGCAGTATATTGAGAACTGGTTTAGGGAAGAGACTTCTGTTTATTGAGGATTTTTATTTATTTGAAAGAATTCCAGAAACAAGGAGAGTAAGAGAAACAGTGAGAGAGAGAATATGAATGATTAGCTTCCACTGACTCCCCGTATGGGCATAATAGCCAGGGTTGCGACAGGATGAAGCCAGGAGCCAGGAACTACATTTGGGCCTCCCATGTGAGTGTAGAGGCCCAAGAACCTGGGCTATCTTCTGCTTTCTCAGGCACCTTACCCGGGAGCTGGGTCAGAAGTGGAGCAGCCAGGACTAGAACCATCAGCACTTGCAACAGAAAGTCAGCATCACAGACAGTAACTCAATATCCTGCACTACAATGCCTAGCTTCAAACTCACCCCTAACTTGAGTGCCAGGGACCTAGTATAATTAACTGCTGCTTCCCAAGGTGTGGATCAGCTGGAACTGGAACTGGGAGTAGAGACAAAACTCAAACATTTGGAGACAAGATGCAGGCAGCCCAACTGCTGTGTCAGAAGTCTTCCCCCCAATACTTCTTGGCTTTGAGAGGCAGGGAAGGGAAACAGCACACCTATCTGCTGGTCCACTCCCAAGTGTCTGGCTATGTGACCACTTTGCAGACTCTGGAATAAGGAAGAAAAAGCATCAAGTCAGGCCTTTACATAACAAATGCTTCATCACAGTTCAAACTAATTTCTCTGCCATAATATGAACTCTGCTGCTTCAGGTTGAAACAACTTTGTCTCTTCTTTCTAGGGTAGAAAGCATGGTCAGAAACTGGCAGAGTAATCACCAAGCAAGTATATTTTTCTGAAAATGTTAGGATTGTAAACTATGGCAGAAGAGGACTAAACAGATGGTAAATGAGGGCTGCTGCAGCATCTTCCACTGATCTTATCCTTCTCTCTTGGTTCTCTTTCCTCCTACTAACATCTTTTTTTCAAACTCTTTCTACATTGTCCATCACTACTAAACACTTTCTCCTTGGCCTCTTTCCCCTGCCCTTCACTCTGCTGTCACAGTTACTATTCCAGAGGGACATACAGAAGGAGGAAATTCTTGGGAAAACTGTATTCTCTAGCAAAGTCCACCTGCATCCTTTATAAACTAGCTGGGGACCTCTGTAGTTATTCTAAGAACTAAGTTGTTCTCTCTACCACTGGTATGGGAGCAGTTCTGCATGCCTACTTGGAAGATAGGTCTAAGTTTGTAAATGCACACGCACACATTTTACATACTAAAACTTGGCATTTTATCATGCAAAAAAATTATAAATCTAATCAGACCAAAGAAAGATTAGCCCGAAAATTCTTTTCTAAAAGACTAAGAATGCCCAATCACTTATTCTCTTTGAGAATGTCCCTGAAACAAATTTCATTTTTCTAAATAAATACATCAGAATTACATTCACATTCTTTTTGAGAAGGTCTCTAATACATCAAATCTCTCTGTGAAATTAAATCCTCCTGGTGTTAACAGTGACAACCATACTAATGGGATAATTTTTAAGGGGGAAAATCAGAAATTAAAAATGAATACCTTAAGGGAAAACTAAACTAGCATAATCAGATTAAATGAGGATCTAATTTCCACGATCATGATCTTACCATATTTATTTTTATTACAAAGTCAGATATATAGAGTAAGGAGGAGAGACAGAGAGGAAGATCTTCCATCTGATGATTCATTACCCAAGTGACTGCCAACGGCCTGTGCTGCGCCGATCTGAAGCCAGGAGCCAAGAGCTCTTCCTCCAGGTCTCCCACACGGGTGCAGGGTCCCAAGGCTTTGGGTCATCCTTGACGGCTTTCCCAGGCCACAGCAGAGAGCTGGATGGGAAGCAGGGCCCCAGGGATTATAACCGGTGCCCATATGGGATCCTGGTACATTCAAGGTAAGGACTTTACCCTCTGGGCCACAGCACCAGGCCCCAAGATTTCTTTTTCACAGTGAAAAAAAAAAAAAAAACCTAGTAGAAGAACCTTAAGCCAAGGTTAATACGACCAATAACAAACCATACCTTGCTATCACATACCTACTGCCTTCCGTAATGTTCTTACAAAAACTGTACCATCTTGGTGTCAGCAGACACAGCTCACACATATGCTGATGGGTGCTACAGCTTTCCTGGCCTGGCCTGTCCCCAGGCCTGGCTCTCGTGCTCACCAGTGGGAGCTGCAGTACAGCAAGGGAGTTCCCAAGTCTCCCTATGGGACCTGCTCTCAACTCTTGACCTCACACGGGCCAGCAGGTGCTGTGGCTCTGCCTGACATGGTCTGCCTTCAGTCCTGGCCTTTGCACGTGTCTGCAGATTTTGAAGCCTAGTTTCTGAGTGTCAGCTGTTTGGTGGTCCACCATGGTTAATTCTGTCACCATGGTCAGCTCTCCAGCAAGTGTTCCAAACACACAGAAGTGAGCTCACAAGTCCCCCTATCTGTATTCTGGGGGATGCTGTGGCCCAGCCTAATATGGCCAACCCACTCCCCAAACACCTGCAGGTAGGTACTGTGGCCCAGTCCAATCAAGCACGCCTCCTAGCCTCAGCTTTGGCATGTGCTAGTAGGCAGTGATAAATGCTACTTATCCCATCCCAAATCTCCCATGAGGGTGTGTCTTGGCCTGACCCAGACATAAGCTCTGGCTTCCCCCCACCCCCAACCACTCCACCTCAGTTCCCTTGTTTGCCTGTGAATGCAGTGGCCCAGTCCGTGGAAGCCCCCTGGAAGTCATTCTTCCCCTGTCAAACATGCCCTCAGCTGCTCCCACTCCAATATGTTCCCAGATCCCTAGTCCCTGGGCCATCTGCAGACCCCCTGCCTGGGGTCAAGGTGTGTGTCCCTGACTTTCTCACATTATCTCTTAAAAAAGAAACACAGAATATGCAACTCCACTTGCACACTGGTATAGCTAACACAAATTTAGCCCTAACCAGATGCAGAATGCCTGCCAGTCCTGACTGCTTTTCTCATAGCAGTGTAACACCTATACTGGTACAAGGCAAACTAGACAATTGGCTACAGTTGGGTATGAACGGAAGCTTTCTCTCTCTGTCTCCCTTCTCTTAAATAAATCTTAATAAAGTAAAATAAGCATAACTTCAATTTAATCATAAGGAAAACATGAGATAATTCAAATTGAGGGACATTCTAAAAAAAAACCCCAAACAATAATCTTAAAAAGCATCAATAGTATGAAGGACAAGGAAACACTGAAAAATTACAGATTGCAGAGGATACTAACGAATCATGACAATTAAACACAAGTTGTATTTTGGATCCTCAAGGAAGAAAGAACGCTAGTTAGGACCCAGCGTGATAGCCTATTGGCTAAAGTCTTCGTCTTCCATCTTGCAGGATCCCATATGGATACCAGTTTGCATCCTGGCTGCTCCACTTCCCATTCAGCTCCCTGCTTATGATCTGGGAAAGTAGTAGAGGATGGCCCAAGGCCGTGTGGGAGATCCAGAAGAAGCTCCTGGCTCCTGGCTCCGGATTGGCTCAACTTTGGCTGTTACAGCCACTTGGGGAGTGATCTGCCTTTCCAATAAAAATAAATAAATAAATGTTTAAAACAGTACTTGAACTGCTAAAAGAATCTGAATAAGGTCTAAGGTTTGTTAATATTGAACTAATGTTTATCCCTCAGTTCTGATCACAAGTTCCTCACTAAAGGGAAACTTGGTAAAGTGATTTTTCTACATTTTCTTGGAAACGTCTCTGTAAATATGAAGTTATTTAAAAACAATATTTTTAAAAAGACTACCAGGCCAACAGGTGCCATCTTGGAGGCCAACAACCCTTTGCAGACACCAGTCCTGCCAGTGCTTCCAGCTCACACTTCCCAGCCTCCAACACTGACATATATTCTGCTTATTAAAGTAAATCAATTTAAAAAATTTAAAAGGCAACTTCACATGGCTGCTTAGTTGTAGGAAACACAATTAACTAAGCTACAAATATCCCTGCAGCTCTTCCAGGTAAACTCGTTACTACTTCAATTTAAAAATTAACAGAACTGTTTTCATGCCAACAGAAATGGTGGTGGGATCCTAGAGAAATTGTCACACATGTGCACCAAGAGACAAGCAAAATGATATCCACAATATCTTTGTAATAAAAAGCTGGCAACCCAAATATCAGCAGCAGCAGACCAGCTAAATTTTAATGAATTCATACATATATAGCAGGATACCACACAGCTGTGAATATGAATGAGGCACAAACACATTCACTTTTATGAATTTCAAAATACAGTATTTTAAAGACGGGAATCAGGATAATAAGCAATTCAAGCTAAAGAAAGAGGCCGAACATTAAATGGGATATTATTTAAAAAGACAAAGTGATCAATAATTCAGGGTCTTCTTAATCTCTGCAGGAAATGGGAAATGGGACGTGAAGTAGACATCAAATAATTTTAAAGGTACAATTATTTATTTTTAAGATGAATATGAATATGTAAGTGTTCCTTTTATTGTTCTGTCTCATAAACCTCACAAACATTCATCTTATTTGATGAATCTACAAAATAACCATTTCTTTTTTAAGATTTATGTTATTTATTTGAAAACCATAGGGAGAGAGAGAAACAGATATCTGCTGGTTCATTTCCCAAAAGCAGGAGCCAGGAGCTTTCTCCTACCTAAGAGAGAACCTGCTCCATCTCTGTGATGCACTCCTAGGGTAAGGTATTTTCTCTTCACAAAAACAAGAAGTACGTTCACATGGAAAAAGAGAAACCCATTTGAGTTATCTCATACAATTCTGAACACCAAATTTAAATGGTCGCCACAAACTATACTCAGAATTTCATGTACTTTACACATTTTTTTCAAAAGCCACAATGATTGATAAGAAGCTCTAAAAGTTTATGATTAAGTCTTAGATGTTTTTTCTTTTGTTTTTAGGACTTTCAAAGCAATATTGAAGGTCAGTTATTATGTCTTGTGGATAGAAGAGGCAGTATTAAAAAAATGAAGGTAAAGGTGCTTGCTTTCAACTTTTTAGTTATCTCCAAACACCAATAATAATAAAACCAGTAGGTCACACAAGACACTGAGGTGGCCCTTGGACTTTGTACTCATACAACTAAAATTGTATTCCCAGTAGAGGGGGAATCCATCGGTATGACAAAGTTGAGCTGTAAGATGGCAAAAACATGCGTATAAAGTGTTAAGCCTGGCCAGCATTAAACAATTTACAATGTATGGTAACTGACTCCAGTTTTACTATATAATTGCTCATTCCACGTGAAAATGTTTCATTGTCAGAAACACTTTATTTTCTCCTGAAAATAATCATTTTCGATGATACGATACTTTCTAATAAAAGTCGGGCTTCAAACAAAACATCATTCACTCAAACATACAAAAGGAACCAAGGTAAAGCTAAGATCACATGGGGAAGTTTGTATGGTGCTGTGAAACTGCACTTCTAAGACAGGAATTAAAGCCAAATAAGGAAATCAAAATGAATACAACTTACAGAAGGACTTAATCACTTACTCTAGATCTATTGATTCATAAATAACAAATTTATGAAAAGTGTGTTTAAACAGAATCATCATTTAAAGCAAAATTTGGGTTTAAAAATTACTTTTTTCATTCTATAAATCTAAATTTTTCCGACATTTGTACCCCGACTTCCTGAATCTAACTAAAACATTCCTGTTGTGATATCAGGATTTCTGAAATGGACTAAGGAAGCTCAAGTTCCCCCAGCTGAACAGGAACCAAAACATGAACTACGGCCTCTCCTGTGAGGCTGATAGCAGGGCAAATCACCCGTGAATCAAAGCAGTCTTCATTGATCACAATGACAACCACCATGCTAGCCTGCCAGCCTCCAAGAGTCAGTGCATGCTTTTAAGGTAACAAGAGCTTCAAACTATGGACCCTGGAAACAGACTTCTTGGAACCACATTATCCTTAAATAAATAAACCTCAATTGAATGAAACAAAATTACAGATTAGCCCTAGGAAATACATTTAAGTAATCCAGTGTTCCCAAAATGACCAAAGGCAAATATTTCTGGGGTTCCTCCTCCCTGTGCTAAATTTTGTCTCCCTTGAGTGCACCCTTATCCCTGACCCAAGTTTTACCTTCATAAATCATTTTGCCTACACCAGTGGGGTAAGTAAAGACTGTAATTGCTTCCTCTACTACTAAGTACTTTGGAGTCCTGCTGTTATTGCAAGAATGATCTGATTAAGAAATTAAGCATTCACATAGTACAAAGTAGTGCATTCAGTTCATCACCAGCAAAAATATGATAAAAATCCTCACCACTGACCGATCCTATCAGGTGGCAATCACTCCTTTACCAATCACACAAATGAGAAAGCATGAATACATGAATCTGTGGAATGCATCCCCTTTAGTCTCAGCCTTTGCCTTTCTCAGTAGAAGCATCACATCACCCACAACAACTCATTTTCACTGCCTTTGGAAATCCCCACGTCACGTGTGCTTCCAACTTTCCTGCTACTGCCAAGTTGTTGTCAAAAGGAGGGAGAGGGAGGAGGGCAGGAGGGGCAATGAGAGAGAAAGGTGCTCCAAGAAAGACAGAAAGAAAGGTAGGAGAGACAAACAGGGCTGACAATGCAGGAAAGTTCAAGAAGGCTCTGAACTGCTGGGATTCACAATTTCTAAGAAGCTTGGTGATGGGAAGGAAGGGTACATACATATTAATGTGGATAGTATAACATTTCTTTAAAACAAATTGCTCTTTTTGAAAAGCACTTATTCATTTACCTGAAAGAGCAACAGAGAGAATAGAGAAAGTGAGATCTTCCATCTGCTTCACTCCCCAAAATGGCTGCCAACAACAGAATTTACTGACTTCTATTCACCTAGAAGATCCATCTTTAATACATTTCTCAGCACAGTAAAACAAGCAGGCCACTACTATCTATAACCTCACCCCTCTCACACACACACAAAGTAAGTTGACCGAAGTATATTCTGCAGAATGCAGTTACAGACCTCAGCATACAACACACGCTGATGGACTCTAGACAGATGAGTCTGTCCCTGTAAACTCTAAGCTGCTTTATTTCTTTGCGTCTGCAGGATCTCCCAGGCACATGGGTGGCACACATTAAATGCTTGATGAACCAAATAGAACACAAAATTTCCCATTCACTCAAAGAATTCCGAACCTAAATACCCTGACACTCCTAGACAGGTATTGGACAGTAAAAGCAAACTCCAAGCGCAGCACGAATTTAGTTTTTGGTGAGCTTATGGGCCACAAGTTTTTTTTAAAAAGACAAATTTTTCGAAACCTTGTATATTTTTTATGGACTTAAGGACTTAAAAAACATAAAGTGAATGTCCCTACTATCTTTCATACTCTGTCAATTATTCCAATATTCATGACATTACTTCTTCCATCTAATACAGTTAACCAAGATTTATTATGTGAAATACCCACTATTTTCCCACTAAAGGAAGAGTTAATACCTCACTGTTAGGTTCAACAACATCTCTTTTCTCATTTTCTTTTTTCTTACGCCAATGAATAGTCCCTAAAAGATAGTCATTTTTCTATTTCACACACACACCCTGAAAAGTGATCTGGGCTTCATGCCAAGGAGCTGTCAATTTTTCAAACAGGATTATCCTACCAAATCAGTCATCTTTCCTCTTCCATTAGGAAACAAATTAAAACAAAATTACAGTTCAAAATGTGAGCTCAATATTTTAAAATCACCAAGCTTTTTGTATTCTTAACATACTCCAGCTTTTTTTTTTAAAGATTTATTCATTTTATTACAACAAGATATACACAGAGGAGGAGAGACAGAAAGGAAGATCTTCCGTCCGATGTTTCACTACCCAAGTGAGCTGCAACGGACCGGTGCGCGCCAATCCGAAGCCGGGAACCTGGAACGTCTTCCGGGTCTCCCACACGGGTGCAGGGTCCCAATGCACTGGGCCGTCCTCTCCTGCCTTCCCCAGGCCACAAGCAGGGAGCTGGATGGGAAGTGGAGCTGCCGGGATTAGAACCAGCGCCCATATGGGATCCCGGGGCATTCAAGGCGAGGACTTCAGCCGCTAGGCCACGCCGCCGGGCCCCATACTCCAGCTTTTTAAAAAATGTTTCGTAGAGAGAAAGAGACAGAAAGACAAAGCCAAAGGCACAGTTCACTTCTTCTGATTCAGTCCCCAAATGCCTCCCAGCAGCCAGTGTTGGGTCAGGGTCAGAGCTACGATCCAGGAACTCAACCCAGGTCTCCTTCCTGGATGGCACTGGAGCCAATCACTCAAGCTATCATTTGCTGCCTCCAGGCTCTGCATTGGTAGGAAGCTGGAACAGGGAACCAAAACCAAGAATTAAAGTGAGGTATTGTGATTTGTCTATGCTAACTTCTACGCCAAACCCACAGCCCATTTTCCACACTCTCCCCCCTTTTTTTTAAAGATTAAACAAAGCTGTTTTCAGTCTCACAGATCTTATCTGTATTTCTTAACTCCTCAAAAAATATTTCAATTGCCAGAGAAAATTTTAAGCAATAATTTGGCATTTCAACCATATTCCTGGCGATGAAGGTCAGGTAGAAACAGCATTTGAATGACACATTAGTTACATGTATCTTCATCACATTCTTATAAAAAAAACCAAATTCTATGAGAAATATATGGCCTTACTTGGAAGGGTTCTGATGGAGGAGCCTGGGCAACTCCTCTGGCAGGACACAGACCCGGCAGGTAAGCGCAAGAAGCATGGAAGGAAGCAGCCCGGAAGAGGTCATGGAAAGTGTCCCACTGGTATACATTTGGCATGGGTCGGGGGCAGACCCGGATGAATCAGTTCACGTCATCCACTGGTAAATCCGAACGCCAGAACAGAGTGTGGGTCGAGCCAGGTTCGGTCACAACAAAAGCAGTGCACAACATGGAATGGCAAGGTGAGGTTGCCTGTGCCAGATGTGACCACAGCACCCAATCAGCACACCCGAGAATCAGGAAGGGAGGGGGCGGAGTCGGGAAGGGGAATAAGGGGTGGTTCCCTGGCTGGACAGCTACTCCCACTGGAGAGCGTGAGCTGGGATGGGGGTAGACCAGACTAGGCAGGGCTACAACACCTGTGCACCTCATGTGGACCAGATCAGGGAAAACCAGGCTGGGCTGATTATTCCTACTGGTGCAAACAAAATTAGAGTGGGTGAGGGTTGTTTGGGCTTAGCCACAGCATCAGCTGTGCACTGGGGGCAGAAGCTGGCACTGGGGGCTAGTTCTGTCAAGTTAAACCACAGAACCACCTGGAGAGTGCATAATCTGGGAGTGGGAGTGGCCTGGGAGGGAAATAGTGGGCTCCTCCCTCTTGGGTTACCACCCCCCACAGGAGGGCATGAAAAACTAGGACAAGGGCTGGGGTGGCTAGACAGACACCCAACAACATCCGTGAAGGCTGGATAGTTGAGCTGGTTAGATGGAACTAAGCTTCAATACCCATTGACATGTATGAGAGCAGAAGGGGATGTGGGACAGACTGGACTAGTCTGCCACACATACTGGCAAACCAGAGTAGCGGGGAGGGCCTGGTGGGGTTATTGCGGGTCACTCTGACTAGGCTGCAGTTCCCACTGAGTTATGTGAGGGCCGAGTATGTGCTGGGCAGAACCAGGCTCAAGTGCAAACACCCACTGGTTCCAGTGGAAGACAGGGATGGAAACAGAACCAACCCAGCAATTGCAACCACCAGCTGATCAGGGCAAAGGACTGGTCGGGCCCTGTACTTGCTAGTACACACAAGAATCTGGTATGGGAACACCTCAGACAAAGTTTCTTTGGGGATTCTTCCAATCGAGCTTCCGGACTCAGAACCCTAACCCTCAAAAGACAGAGGACAGAACAAGTCAGTCAATCACCTCAGCTATATGTTGGCAATGAAAATACTGGGCAAACTGAGACTCTATGATGGACTATGTCAATCAGTGGATTCTCCAACGACCTCATCGTGCTTGGAGTGGTGAGAGTGGCAGCAATTCAGAACTGTTGAACTAGCAAAACCACTTGAGCAAGACCCTCGGAGCATGCCCCACATCTGGGACCTGGGGTGGGTGTGAGACTGGTGAGGCTTCTCCCTTAAAATCCCCTTTTACATCAGATATATTAAGGAAACAATACGGAACTGTCTCGCCCATCTTCCTGTAGTGCTTGAACCTTTTTATCCTAATTATGTCAAGATTGTCAAAAAAATAAATAAATTTTAAAAAACAAACAAAAAAGAAATATATGGCCTTTTCAAACTCGCCATTGTGAAAAGTCCATTATTAGTCTTTTTGAATTGTAATAATCACTTAGAAAATTAGTTTGCCCTCATCCAGTAAAGCTAAAGCTAAATATCCTCTGTGATATTTAGCTTAACAGTTTCATTCATAGTTTTATGCCCCTACTGTCTGCACACACACAAGACACATATCCAAAATGCTCTTAGAGAATCACGTCAATGATAGTCCCAAACCAGAAGCAATCCAAATGTCCATTAACATAAGGCTGAATGAAGAAAGCATGTCAAGAATGCTACAAGCATCATGACAGAATAAAGCATAAGGTTAAATAGAATAAGCGCAAAATGCCTTAACTTTATGCCACCTGTATGTGATTTATGCAGTTATATATGTAATTTTATATTTCACAATGAAAAAGTAGTCTTTTAGCTTTAAAACTTGAGTCTCAATATCTCTGAGTTCTAACATTCAAAAGTCTGTCTTTGCATTAGACTACAAACTGCTTGAGGGTGGAAATTGATTTTACTCATTTTGGGGCTCCCAGAACATGACTGTACACAGCAGATGCTCAAGAAATATTGACTGGGAAGGTGGCTAAATGAATTATGGGGACAGGGAAACCTCAAGTGGCAAAGGAATTTCCATTTGGCACAAAAATAAAAGTCACTTGCCTTTTCTTCCATACAGGCAAAGACCAGTTTTATAAAATCAGCTGTCAATTCCCAACTAGCTAAATGTATTTTCAAACACCACCTGGACACAGGCAGGCTACTTCAGTAGGGGCTTTCTCAAGTGCAAGACACTCCTGAGCTCTGTTCAGTCGCCAAGTTCTGCTTCACCCTTTTATAATTCAGCTGCCAGACTCCTACTTGTCTAACCATATTAATAACTCCTTAATTTAAATACAAAAACACATGTGCAACCCTCTTTATGAATTTACCCCCAAGAGTTACAAAATGTTTCTCCATTAAAAGGCACATCTCAGCACATCCTGCTGTTCTTGGAGTTGGAATGGCTCCCTCCTAGTTCCCTGTCAGTCTCCTATGGACCATAGGACTGAAATTAGCTATTCATTACATTCGAAGGAGCACTGACTGGAGCGAAGCCCTGCCGAGAAAGACTGCTATTTCACATGTCAATTTCAGAACCAAAGCATCTGCTACCTTAACTCATATGTATATTTAATGTCTCTGCATAATGTACAGAATTATATGCTGTTCACTGCCTGTTTGTTCTGGCATCACATACTCTTATGGTGCATTATTCCAAATAATGCTAGAAAAAAAAAACCATGGGACTTTTCATTAGGCTTTTTTCATGGTGTTGCCTATAACAGAGAGCACAAATGAATAGGAAAGAGAATCCTGAAAACCAAAAAAATCACAACTCAGAGTTAAGATAACATGACACGTGTGTGACCTGTGATTACTAATGCAATTTACTTTGTATTCCAGATTCCTTACTCACAAATACAGTTCTACATTATGATCCCAAGACATGAGGGGAAAAAGTAAAAATTATGTTAAATTTTCAACAGCTCCTGATAAATCCAGAATATTAAAATAGCTCTTCCTCTGAAAAATCTGTATACTTTCATTAAAAGTCCTATTTCTAGCCTGTCTATATGTAGCAGTAATTCATTCCATATTAAAGATGTAATTTTTTTCTGTAAATCATGACAACATGTGTCACAGAATGCAGTATTGAATGGTGGAGAGGGATAGCTAAACATATGTGTGAAGAAATAAATAACATGTTAAGTTAGCTTTAAATTGTGCAGTTCTCATAATATACAATTATCAGTGCTGTTGCTCATTAACCTTCATACTCAGCAAGAAATGGATTATCTACATGCTTCTACACTATAAACTGCTAAGTACTATAATGAAAATAGACATGAGACAGCTGAATAGTAATCTATAGCCATTTTAAGGTGTATAGAATCCGGTTGTATATAAACTAATAATTGAAATGTCAATGTAGAAGTCACAGAATGTGGTTCAGAACTTACATTCTTTTTTTTTTTTTCTTTTTCTCTTTTAACATATTGGTTACTCAATACCATGTCAACTAATTCCATAACGTTATAAATTGCTACTGATGTTATGTCGGGGATTTTAATTGAACAGGATGATACTCGGCTGGCTCTACCTTCAGACCAGAGATGGTCTCCCCAAGAAACCGTTGAACTTATCTGGACAATAAGATGCTGAACTTTATGCTTGGTAGATGCTTGCAATGAAAGAATCTCAACTGAATTTGAACTGTGGTAATGCAACAAGGTGGAGGAATCCACCATGGGTGGGGGGAGGTTAGGGGGGTTGGGGAGGGGTGGGGGGAATCCCAGTGCCTATAAAACTGGGTCACATAACGCAATGTAATTAATAATAAAAAAAGAAATGGATTATCAAATATTAAGAATCACCTTGAACAGCAACAGAAGAGTATTCAAAACTCAGTGATGGTGATGCTAGATATACACTAAGAATAAATGTATTAATAGAAATAAAAGTGCCGGATTGGGACATTAACCCGATTTCTTTACTATAGTAATGCTATAATTAATGTCTTATTCAGATTAATGAATTACATTATTCTGGCTTGGTGAACATTCACTTCAGTCGTAGGAGCTGACTAGTGGCGTCTGTTTTTGTATAACGGCTGGTGCTACACTTTAGCATACTGCTATGAGTTGAATCAGCAGCCATTTCAGGTGCCCATAGTCAATGACCAGTACCATGCCAATTGGGTTTAATTCACCAGTCCAAAGTATGAGGCCCAAAATGTAAGTAATAAACACCAGAATGCTGATTATTTCCCCATTCAAAACAGAACGTTATAGATTCCAGTACTCTAAGAAAACACATCTGCGTCTGTTCATTCACATCAAACCCGCGAAGGCTCCCAACGACGACTGCTGGAGCAATCCGAGTTCCTCCATGTCCCTATGACGCTGCAGTGTCCTTCTGGTCTACCGCCACTCCCTCGCCTGGCTCCAGCAGGGCTCTATTCCAACCACTAGCAGTCTGTACACTGAACACTCTTACCAGCCTTTACACCTCCTCTCAGCTGGAGGAAGTAGACAGGACTTGATCTAAGAGGGATTCTAGGTTATCAGAAGAAAAGCTAATAATGGGCAGTAGAATCGAGTGTGTGTTTATTTAATAAACAGCAGCAAAACCTTCAGGATGAGACTCATTGTAAGTTAGACAAATTATATTGATTATTCCTTGATTTCTGAGGAATAAGAACTGTGGAGGCACTTTCTGGTATTCTTTCAGAGCTCCAAGTTTACATTTGTCATACAAAGGAACTGAGAAAATCCATGGGAAACACATGTTACAAAAAACTGCTTGCATTTTTAAAATTTTCTGTTACAATTGTCTTTTAACTGAATTTCTACCACAATCCTTCTGAAATACCATTGGATATTTAATATTTACCTTTCAGTTAAAAGATGCACTTCAGAATGTGACAGTCACTTTCGTTCCAACACAATGTGTAATATTTAGTAACGATGAGTTGACAAATATTTGTGGTGAGAATGCTATCAATACAAGAAATAAATAACCGAGGAGAAGATGGGTGATATCAGGCAATCCTAACCCCGCGGGACCTAGCAGCACAGCAGCAAAGTGGCTAGTGAACACAGTTTCCACGAATAAGTTCCTATCAAGTCTCATGTCAGGATCTGCAAGATACAAAATACCCACACTTTCAAGAAACAGGGTGGCTCTCACCTGGCAAGGCTCTTGACAAGCAAATGATAATGTATCCAGGAGGGAAAAGGAAATCAAATTGGCAAAAACCTTTCCTGACACTATCACCTAAAATCTAACACTAAGATTTTTTTTAAAGATTTATTTTTATTGGAAAGGCGGAAATACAGAGAGGAGAGACAGAGAGGAAGATCTTCTGTCCGATGATTCACTCCCCAAGCGGCCGTAATGGCTGGAGCCAAGCCAATCTGAAGCCGGGTCTCCCCTACGTGGGTGCAGGGTCCCAAAGCTTTGGGCCGTCCTCAACTGCTTTCCCAGGCCTCAAGCAGGGAGCTGGATGGGAAGCGAGGCAGCTGGGATGAGAACTGGCGCCCATATGGGATCCCGGGGCTTTCAAGGTGAGGACCTTAGCCACTACGCCATTGTGCTGGGCCCAAACACTAAGATTTTTTTACTATTGTGTTGCTTGCTGAAAGTATAGAATAATCAGCTATGTTGAGGATGCTACCAACATGCCATCTGGTAACAGAGATGAAAAATGTTTAATTAATAATTAATTGCTCACCTCAGAAATTCATTCTTGACTACAGGTCAAAAATTATCTTTTAACTGGTAATGTATCTTTAACCAGATTTTAAAAATATAAGTAAATAGTGATAAATTGTGATAATACACAATAATAATAATAATAATCACAATTTAATAAATGTTTGCTTTATTTAATAAAAAAGAAAAAATACATGTAAGTAAATAAAACTTAGCTCTTCATCATTTAAAACAGCCACCACAAACTAACAACCTTAGAAAACACAGTAAGTCAGTTTTCTATTTAACAACAAATCAGTTTTCTATTTAACATGATGTTAAGATGTAATCCTTAACAGTTGTTTAAAATATGCATAACAAGGTTTGGAACAGCTATCCTGATTTAAACCAAAAGCACATCTGTTTATCAGTAAGTACATACAATCTGACAACAGACAACAATTTGGAACATCTATCAGAAGGAATCAAGTGCAAACTTACAACATCATTTGTGTTCCACATAATACTGATTTGTTCCTTCTAGCCTGTGCAGTAAGAAAACACACTCAAAGCCAGCTAGTCTACTAATATACAAATCCAAACTACCTAACCTAGGCAAAACAACACAAATTCCATTTGGAATTGTTTAAAGTGCTACTCTTACCTAGTTACTAGTCTGTGCTTACCAGAACGGTAGCTGGACACACATTTCTAAAGCAGCTGTGGTCAAAAACTTTTAAGTGAATCCATTTGGCTAAAAGAACGTGCTTCATGACAAAAACAAATGCAGCCACCTGAATGCATGCATAAAACAGTTTCATTACTGATCTTAGTCATTCCACAGGACAAAGGTATCCATATCTTTCGCCAAATGACAGAAGGGCCACAGGAGTCAGATGAATTGTCCAGTTCCAATAAGCAGCCAGTAGCTGGATGGACTCCATCAGAACATAGGTGTCTAGCTCCCTGTTTCCTGTAAGGGGTCTTCTTACATAATTGTTTCTTCTGAATACTGTGTCCTAGAACCTGAACTGTGTCAAAATAATACAGCATTTAATAAATGCAGATTTGGGCCCGGCGGCGTGGCCTAGCGGCTAAAGTCCTCGCCTTGAACGTGCCGGGATCCCATATGGGCGCTGGTTCTAATTCCGGCAGCTCCACTTCCCATCGAGCTCCCTGCTTGTGGCGTGGGAAGGCAGGAGAGGACGGCCCAAAGCTTTGGGACCCTGCGCCTGCACGGGAGACCCGGAAGAGGTTCCTGGTTCCCGGCTTCGGATTGGCACGCACCGGCCCGTTGTGGCTCACTTGGGGAGTGAATCATCAGATGGAAGATCTTCCTCTGTGTCTCTCCTCTCTGTATATCCAGCTTTCCAATAATAATAAAATCTTAAAAAAAAAAATAAATGTAGATTTAAAGTATTTTTTAAAATAAAACATACTGTAGTTTACTAAAAAGATATTATAAATTATTTGCATCAGTTTGGTAACTATAGAGTTTAGAGCATCCCATGAAATATCTAAGAATTTTAATTTTAAAACATTTTCCCTTTCATTTTTCACGTTCTTCCCTCAAGCCCCCATACAAACCAATCTGAGAGGGAGGCATCTGGCCTAGATGCTGAGATGCCTGCAATGGTTTCAGAATTCTTGAGTTCAATGTCTGCCCTGACTGCTGCTTGCTACAAAGGCAGAGCCTGAGAGGCAGCAGTGCAGGCTCACTCAGGACAGCCAAAGTGAGCTGAGTTCCCACCTCCAGGATTCTGCAAACCCACCATCCGCCCCACTGCTGCCATCTGCAGAGTGAACCAGCGGATGTGAGTACTCCAGAACTCAAGCACTCTCTAATAAGTAAATGAACTGCAACAACCAGAGAAAGCTAACAATGAATGCTATTTCTAGGGCCAAGAAAACAAGTTGTTATTTTTTTTAAAGATTTATTTATTTTATTACAAAGTCAGATATATATAGAGGAGGAGAGACAGAGAGGAAGATCTTCCGTCCTATGATTCACTCCCCAAGTGAGCCGCCACGGCCGGTACGCGCCGATCCGAAGCCAGGAACCAGGAAGCTCCTCCGGGTCTCCCACATGCGTGCAGGGTCCCAATGCATTGGGCTGTCCTTGACTGCTTTCCCAGGCCACAAGCAGGGAGCTGGATGGGAAGTAGAGCTGCCGGGATTAGAACCAGTGCGTTCAAGTCGAGGACTTTAGCCACTAGGCCACGCCGCCAGGCCCAACAAGTTGTTATTTTACAACCAAAATTAACCTCCTGGCTCTTAACACATATCATACACAACATCTTAAATGCCATACTTCATGCTTTCCTACAAACAAGTCGTTTCCTAATGAGATCTATCAAACTTTCAAAAGAGTGCTTTCTTTCCAGGAAACAAACCTAATTCCCAAATAGAACATAAGGCTTTATCCCTTGCTCAATGGGAGAGTAAAAGGTAGTCTAATGTACTCTACATAAAACTAGAAATTTTTTCATCATGTTTTAAGTTTGTTAATGAGCCATTATCCTTGCTTTAACAAAAATGCATTTCGTGTTATTCCTTTTTCATAATTTCTAAGAAAAAAAAACCTCATCACCCACCGAATCACAGCATGCATCCCCATGTACAAAACTTCAGGAGAAGTCTAACTGCTGTGTTATTGGGAGGTAAAAGTATAAAGGTCTATTTACAGGCGGACTGTCTGCTGGCTTCTTCAATTGGACATTTATTTTTGAACATTGAGAATGCAGTGAAAAATACAGCCTCAAATATGTACTTCCTTATATCAAGGGGGTAGGAAGTCAGTGATAATATTGAGAACAAATGGAAGGGAGGGAGAGTTACATGACAATTACTGAGACAAATGAACAAAGAGCTTACATCTTATATTGTCACAAGACAATACAAGCAATATGTTTCATTTGACATACAGAAACTCATGGCAGTAAAGTTATCCATCAGGGCAATCCATTAACAAGGCTTTGATAAAAGCCAAGTCTTCCGGTGATTAGTCTAACAGTCACTCTATAACACTGCCTTGGTTTATTTCACTAGTTTCAATTCATATCTTGGTGATACTAATAATACAAAGCTATATGCACTGCCTCATTCTGTCACCTACTGTTCTTGGTCCTTCTATTTCACACAAATCAATGGCTCATCTTACAAGCTGAATCCTACAGAGTTCATTTTGCACAGGTGGTTAAGATTCCACTTAGCTGTTTATGTATACACAGGTCTTTCTACAGTCAAACCTATTACAGGCTGAAGTTTAATGTTTCGGAGAAAATGGAAGCAAAATTGTTTTCTGAATTCTTACGAAAAACAGCCTGTTGTATTAGAACAAACAGCAGCTTGTTCCTATCAGTCCTTTGTTTGACAAGTCTGGGCTAGCCAGAAAGGTCATTTATGCCTTAAAGCATCAAATTAACATTTGAAGACATGAATTTTAAAAATGGCTATTTGCTTCTGTTATGTGAATGGCTAATATAGTTCGCAAAAACATAAAAGAAAAAAATGCACTATGGTCTTAAACCAAGTCCCAAAAAAGACTCCCAAAACAATAACAAAAACAGGGAAAGAAAAACCCATAACTTTCCTCAGGCAAACTGAGCACTGACTATATGTTCATGTCAACACATGCTGTGTGGTAATTAAGCTATATTCTGTAACGGAAGAGTTAAGAGAATAGCTGGAATGGTCAGATTTTTAGTAAGCTGTAGTGGGGGTAGGGGGAGGGCATATGATAATGATGATTGAAATAAGCTTCTTCTTTCTCATTCATAACCCTTCTGTTTTAATACCAACAATGACTATACAGGATAAACTCCCCCATTTATATCATAAAATAGATGACTTAAAACACATAACTTCCCCTTAATGTCATATTTATTTTTCCAACACAGAATATTTACTTAGGCATCTGAAATTTAAGTCATCATCACCTACTACAAATTTCACCTACACGAATTCAAAATTAGAAAGTATTTTCATTTCAATGAAACAATCTTTCTCAATATCTTTCGTACTGTTTATGCATCTAAATGACTCCGAAGTTCGAGTTCTGACTCTGCAGATCTGCCCCAATGCCCATCCTCAGAAAAGACCATGTGACTAGTACAACAGAAGCTGAGCACTGGAGCCACCCTGTCCTTGGCTATGGGCTCTGATGATCCTCATCTTACCCTTCGAAGCTAGTACTGCCACTGACAGGCAGAAGTACATGCAGTCTCTTTGTATGGTAAGTTACACACTCTTATGGAGTTGAGACTAACACGAAAGGGAAATTGAATGCCTGAAAATTATTACCCTACTTCTCTTACAGCCTGCCTATTCGTAAAATTTTCTAATTTAAACTCTATACCCATTCATACACCCATATCTACACAATCCCATACATACAATGTGTATGTCTGTGTGTGCCACTGTCACTGTCTATAATAAAGCTACAAAACTCAAATTTTCCTTGACTGGGTCTTCCTATAAGGAAGTATATTATGTTCATGTGAAACACGCAGGTGCCCATACCATGGCAGAGCACATAAGGCTGTCACCTGTGGCACCAGAATCTTCCATGGGCACTGGTTTGAGTCCCAGCTACTCCACTTCTGATCCAGCTCCCTGCCAGTGTGGCTGGGAAAGCAGCAGAACACTTGGGATCCTACACCCAGGTGGGAAACCAAGAGAAAGCTCCTGGCTCCTGGCTTCAGATAGGCCCAGCTCAAGCCACTATAGCCATCTGGGCAGTGATCAGTGGATGGGGAATCTCTTCTTCTGTGTCTCTTTGAAGTTTTCCTTTCAAATAAATAAAAAGAATTTTTTAAAAAAATGAAATGTGTTAATTCTGATGAATATCAGTTACATACGTTATGTAAGTCAATGCAGACATACATAGTGAGTGCTGAGTAGTTCACTTTATTTCTAGGTGTTTCTATTTCAAACAAATTTCAAAGTGAAGGCAGACAGCCATTGTGCCTGATCAAGGCAAGAGGTGCATCATCATTCTCTCTGTAGCCAACTGTTTAGGGTAAAGCAGTGCTCCAAGCTAAACAGGTACTCAACAAATCTCAAACAAGCAGCTATACCTGGCTGCCACTCATAAATGGCAAAAAGGATTTGTTTCTAAGAAATTTCCCTGATTATTTCAAAACATGAAATGCTAAAGATGTAATGGACCCAAGAAACTAAAACACATTAATCCTTAAATTTATTTTGTAACAGTGGCAAAAAGTCCGCAGTAAATAATTCACTGTTTCTTCATCCCCTTGCACCTAACAGTCAACAAACAGTCAAGGTGAGAGGCAGAGGCTATGAGCATTAAACAGCACGAAGCCATCTAGAGAGCATCCAAATGGAGGACCGCCACAGAGCAGACAGAAATGGGGGTGGGGGAAGCTGGAGCAACAAAAATTATTACAGTAAGACATTTGGTGAGATGTAAATTCGTTCTCCAATGTTATGCAATATTTTAAGGTAAAACAGCCAAAGAGAGCCACCAAAGTGACTTTTGAGACTCAGAAAGGGGCTGGTGTATGAGACAGCAAATAAGGCTATCAGTTGTGTGTGGCAGTGCCAGTTAGAATCTCATCGACTCTGCTTCCAATCTAGCATCCTGCAAAGCTTCCAGCCTGATGGAAAGCAGAAGCTGGTCAGTGTTGGAGCCCCTGATGCTCAGGTGGGAGGTCAGGATAAAGCTGTCAGCTCCTGGCTTCAGCCTAGCCTGGCCATTTGGCCATTGTAAAGTGAAGCAGTAGTTTGAATTCTTTCATATTCTCTCTCTCTCTCTCTCTCTCTCTCTCTCTCTTTTTCTTCCCCCTTCCACATCCCTCTCCTTTTCAAAACAAACAAAAAAATCTTCTTTAAAAAAAAAATAACCTGCAGCAAAATTGCAACACTGACTTCAGTAGAATCAAAGCCAAGTGATTTGATTTAGTTCACTGGAGCATTCATACCTGTTATCTTAATCCTTTCTGGGGGAAAAAAAAAGATGCAACACTTCTTAGCAAATGAGTCAAACCAGATGATTTCTTTCCCAGAAAGAAAAAGATTAAGAGTCTTATATAAATCAGCTCTCTTACGCACTGCCCCTGGTATACATAATGCCTGTTGCAGCCCCCTCCAGAGATAAGGCCAAATCTAGCAGACTCTTGTCTAACCAATCCAAGGAGCCACTGTTAAGCTCTGCAAGAATTAAATAAGTCACCTTCAGCAGATGGAAAAAGGAGTCACAAAATGGAAAGGGCAGCACATACCGAAAGATTTTTCTTGTGGGCTAGGTCAGAAAGAATTATTTTATATGTGCGAGAGGTTAGACAATTTAAGAACATTATTAAAAATGACTGGTTACTATAAAACCAACATATATACTTAAATATATAAACATGAAGGAGTCTTAATTATCAAGACAGCTTAATCATATTTCAACCATTGCAGCAAAGATTAATCCAGGTGACAAGTCTATGGGGAAACTCTGAAGAAGAGTGGGGTCTTTTCATGATCTTAAAGGATCTCCCCTAGATTGTCTGTTAGCTCCAAAAGAAAAAAAGCTATAATATATTGAAGAAACTGGAAAACACGTTGAGCAATGATCACAATCAACACTACTGACAAGGGGCAGAGGAACTGTATTTGTATTCAGATGCTTTGTCCTCTGGAGGACACTTCACTCATGTAATATTGCAGGCAGAAAATATGTGACTAGAATCTAACCATGAAGAAGTATCAGAAGAATTCATAAAGAATGCTCCGTTCTGGGTTGGCATGATGGCTCAATTGGCTATAACCTCACATTCTAAGCATCAGAATTCCATATGGGTGCTGGTTCATGTTTCAGCTGCTCCACTTCCCATCCAGTTTCCTGTTTATGGCCTGGGAAAGCATTAAAGGATGGCCCAAAACCTTGAGACTCTATACCCATGTGGGAAACACAGAAGCAGCTCCTGGTTCCTGGTTTCAAATCAGCTTGGCTCCAGCCACTCTTTTCATTTGGGGAGTGAACCTGCAGATGGCAGATCTTTCTGTCTCTCCTCTCCATAAATTTGATCTGCCTTTCCAATCAAAATAAATAAATTATTAAAAAGAAAAAAAGAAATTATTAAAAAGAAAAAACAAAGAATGATCCATTTGAAAAAAAGTGGAGACTCTATATTCTTTAAAATGTCAATTGTCACAAAAGATAAAGTCAGGAAATATCCCAGAGCAGCTGAATACAGGAAAACAAAATGCAGTAACTGATCTAGAGTGGAACCTATTAGAAGGGGGAGGAGGAATTCTGTAAGAAATATTATTGGATTAACTGATAAAACCAGAATACAGACAGTTAAAAAGCAGTTATCAACATCAAATTTATTGGAGATGACAGCTGCTTTTGTCTGCCACAGTTTTATAGGAGAATATATTCCCTACATATTCTCTCAGATGGTAGTAAAAAATACATTGATTGGGGCCCGGAGCGATAGCGGCCTAGTGGCTAAACTCCTCACCTTGCATGCGCCCCGGGATCCCATATGGGTGCCGGTTCTAACCCTGGCAGCCCCACTTCCCATCCAGCTCCCTGTTTGTGGCCTGGGAAAGCAGTAGAGGACGATCCAAACCCCTGGGACCCTGCACCCACGTGGGAGACCTGAACAAGCTCCTGGCTTCTGGCTTCAGATTGGCTCAGCTCTAGCTGTTGCAGCCACTTGGGGAGTGAACCATCAGACGGAAGATCTTCCTCTCTGTCTCTCCTCCTCTCTGTATATCCGCCTTTCCAATAAAAATAAATAAATATTTTTTAAAATTTAAAAAATACATTGATTGTGTGCTAAAGTGTGTATGTATGTGCCTGTAGGTATGTAAAGAAAAAGACATCAGTGATAAAACAAAAGCTTTCTCTATTATCAAATACAAAAAAAAAAAATCCACAGAAGGTATTCATACATCACTTCACTGTTTTGTCATTTAATTTGGTAAATATAGTGACAAAATATAAGTGCTACTGTAACAACCATCCCTGATCAGATTATCATCTTCCAGCCCAGCAAATCACACAACAGTCTAAGCCGCCTCACCAAGGCCGAGGTTCTTAAAAGCAGCCTCCATGTTTCCACAGATACATGTAAATGAGCAAACAGTAGACACACTGCCCAAGTGGCCTTACGTGAGGGATCTCTGATTCACTACTTATCCTATGAAATGAAGTGCAAAACTCAAACTCCCCTCACTTGGCACACACGACCCTTCACAGTCTAGGCTAGCTTGCCTTCTCTCATTTATTATGCTGCCACCATGCCCACACCAACATTTCTGCCACGCATATCCCTTTTATGAACTCTTGGCTTTTCCGCATTCTGTTCCCTCTGGCCTGAAAGCTTTGTATTATGTTTTCTGACAAAGCTTAAATGCCACTGCCTCTCGGAAGCCATTCGGACTCTCATGGAAAAAGCTAATCTTACTCCTTTATACTTCATTCCCAAAGAGGTAAGATGATGTCCATTTCCCTGGGCTTCTAACTCACTAAAGCTCAAGGCCTCTAAGAGCAGGGACTGTGTCTTCACAAACACCAACTGGTAACACTAACTGATAACTAACATCCCTAACTGCCTCAGGAACAACAGCAAACAAATTAACTCCTGGAACACTTTGTGTCAGGTTCTTATCTAAGCACTTCACAAAGACTACCTTACTCCTTACAACAATCCTAAGAGAAAGGTGTGCTGCTATCGGTTTGTCGATTTTATGGCCACGCAACTTTTTCTCCAGTGTAAGTTCATGGCACTAGATTTTATATAATCAGTGAGGCATTGTAGCCAATTTCTCTTTGTAGTACATAAATCAATGGTGCGGTTTACAATCTCAGTGGTCTCAGTTGACAAAATATGGCATTATTTCCAGATATTCTGTTCCATCATATTTACACAAGAGCAATCTGAGACACAAAAGAGGGTTTAATTAACTTGCTGGCAACTTTGCAAGAAAGCCAAGATTCAACTCCAGGCAAACCAGCTCCAGGACCTGCTGTCTTAAACCAAAATATATACTACCTCCCCGGCAAGAGTGACCCCTCAGCATGGATGGCTCATTGGCACCAGAGCTGAGCTGGTCCAGAGGGAGGGTCACAAAAGTCTGGGAAATGGTTGGTATGACGTCATGGTTAGAGGCAGTGCCCTCAAACGGACTGTGACGTGCCTGATCCTCTGTCAGCATCCACTCTTTCTAGGCAAAACCTGAGTCTGAGTTTTGGTTTCTTTTTATGTCTCCCATCTCAAAAAGCATCTCTACACCCTTATCTTCTCCCTGTGCTTGCCATAAATTCTCAAAAAATACAATTATAGTTCTCCCACAGCTAGTAATTACCTAAATAGAACCTATTCAAGCCTCTGCATTCTATCTTAATCCCAGTAACACCATCTGTGGTTAATACTTAATCACTCACCCTCAGCTCAAACACATTAGAAGTTTCTTTTATTTTCAGAAATAAGGGAAAAGATATTCTTCTAAAGTCCAACTCCTTCTGATTTCAACTCCTGTCTGCCCTCAGAGCCTGCACAGCAAGATTTAATTCCTCCTAATAGTCCCTGTTCTTTGACAACTCTATTCCTGAGATGGCAACTCACAGATACCTTGCCTGGTTTACACACTGACCATCCCCATAGGCAACAGGAGGCAAAAAAAAGTGCAGTGAGAAAGCATGAGGAAAATGGTAAATAATCAGAGACAGCATATTTGTGGAGGAAAGGCGTGAGTAAAGATTCATACAGGAGGCAGCTTTGGATGGATAAAATGGCAGCTGGGGGGCCTGCATGCTAGCACAGTGAGTTAAGCCATTTCCTGTCAGAGTACCGGTTTGAGTCCCAGCTGCTCTGCTTCTGCTTCCAATTCAGCTCCATGTTAATAAGTCTGGGAAAGTAGCAGATGATTTCCCAAGTACATGGGTCCCTACACCCACATGGAAGACTTGAATGAAGTTCCTACATCCTAGCTTCTTGTAGGCACACCATGGCTGCCTACTGCAGGCATCTGGGGAGTGAACAAGTGGATCCCATATGAGCACTGGTTCTAATCCTGGCAGCCCCACTTCCCATCCAGCTCCCTGTTTGTGGCCTGGGAAAGCAGTCGAAAAGGACCCAAACCCTTGGGACCCTGAACCCACGTGGGAGACCTGAACAAGCTCCTGGTTCCTGCCTTCAGATTGGCTCAGCTCTAGCTGTTGCAGCCGCTGGGGGAGTGAACCATCAGACGGAAGATCTTCCTCTGTCTCTCCTCTCTGTATATCTGCCTTTCCAATAAAAATAAATCTTAAAAAAATTCACAGATCAACAATCCACACATTCTCCAAAATTCTGAATATACTAGTTTTGTGTGTACACAGAGACATTCATTTGTCTATAGAATTATATATTAACTGTGCAAACTCAAAGGTGTATACTTAATAGGTAGAACTAACTGCCAAAGCTTTCACATCCAACACAGTTTGGGTTAGTTTTTGCTTTTCATTTCATTTTGCTCACACCCTACAGCCACAACCTCTCAGAAAGCTTCTCCAACTCTAACTCTGCAATTCTGAACCAGCAATCTCTAAGATTTCTGAATGTTCCCTCCAAAACTCATACTGAATTTAATAACTATTGGGCCTGGCACAATGGCTCAATTGGCTAATGCTCCCCCTTAAAGCATCAGGATTCCACACTGGCACTGGTTTGTGAACTGGCTCCTCTACTTGCCATCCAACTCCCTGCCTGTAGCCTGGAAAAGTAGTAAAGGATGGCCCAACTCATTGGGACCCTGCATACAAATGGGAGACCAGGAAGAAGCTCCTGGTTTCTGGTAAGTTCAGCTCCAGCCACTTGAGGATTTAACAACAGACAGAAGATATCTCTGACTTTCCTTCTCTCTGAAAATCTGCCTTCAAATAAAAATAAATAAATCTTTTAAAAGTTAATCACTGTTATAAAAGATTATGATATGTAATCTTTAGGAGGGGCTTTATTTTCTAAAAATTTTCACATTGAAACTAAGTAATCTTAGTTAACATTTATTTGCTTACTTGAATTGTCCTCTAAACACTTTCTTTAAAAAAAAAATGATGTTTTTATCTGGAAGGCAACTTTTATGGAAAGGGAAGGAGAGAGACAAAGTCTTCCTTCTGTTTCACTCCTCAAATGGCCATAATGGCCAGAGCTGAACTTCTCCAAAGCCTGGAACTTCACCCTTCATGGGTGAAGGGGCCCAAGTACTGGGTCCATCCTCTGCTGTTTTCTCAGGCCAGTAAGTAGAGAGCTGGATAGACGCCGAGGAGCGGGGACATGAACTGATATCAACTGACATGGGATGCCGGCACAATGTGGAGTTCTAGTCTACTGTGCCACCCTCTCTTGCCCTGTAAATAACATACACATGTATCAAGGCAGGACCCTCAAGAAGGGAAAGGCAGTGAGCTCCTAGAGAATGAGTTTTTTTTTTTCCTAAAAACAATGTTATTTCCAACTCAGTTTCAAGGAGCTCACAAGCAGATACTAATGAAGGTATGTACCATCCTCTCTTTCTGTCCATATTTGTTCACTTCCCTCAATTTCTGATCTTCTGCATGGGCTCTGTGCTTTTTATACTCTGAACAATTTATTGAATCTTCTCTCTCTTTTCAATTCTGTCCTGTGGCTCACTGGAGGTAGCTGTCAAGTCAGTGAGCTATGTGAGGCCAAACTACATCACTCCTACAGAGAGACAGACCCCCAACAATATGGGGATAAAACGTGGGATTCATCTCATTAGCATAAGGACCTAATTGCCCAGCTAAAAGGCCCACTTGCTGGTCATTCTCCACTTTTGAGACAATCAAGAGAAAGGATGCTCTCACAGGCCCGACAATCAGAGGAGTGTAAGCTCTGACAGGTATACCGAATCTGCTAAGAGGAAGATCAAAGACAGAACGACATCAGAGGCTATCTCCTGGAAATCGCTGCTGAAGCATCTAGAATTCTCACTCCAGTTTCCGAGCCATCTCAGAGTTTGGGGAAGTGGAGATCATATGATGAATCTACATGAAGGAAAGTTTCATTAGTGAAGAAATCCCAAGGGCTTGTAGAACTGACTCATCTTAACAAGGACTCCCTGAGTTAGCACTGTGAGAGCCACGCTTGTCTGCTTCCCTTCTTCCCAGAACATGTATGAACACAGCCACAAAGAAATGCCTTTTGTTTCACAAAATCCTCCAATGATTTCTAGGATCTGCATTCTCTCTCTACCCCACAAGGAAATTCAGACTGATGATGAGCTGGGCTTTACAGCAAAATAAGACTGCAGGTATTCCAAGCTCTGATAGTTTACATAAGTTCAGCTTACATTACCTTTCACTGGTCCATTTTTTATGAAACCTTTTACCCTGAAAACTGTCAGTAACTTAAAACAATCCCTGCTCTCCTAATAAAGAAAACAAAATTTTAAAGTTTTGAAGATTTAATTATTCCTTGTGGGAAAGACTGATAAAGTTCATCAAATGTAATCAGCAAACTATCATCCATGGTGTCACCAACTTAACTTATCTTGGAAGTACTCTTGTACTAAATTGACCCAGATCAGCTACCAGCAGAGAGCAATGACTGACAATGCTATGTTTTAACTGTAATCTTTCTGAACTGTAGAGAAACGGCCCAGAAACTGTACATGGCCCACAGCTCTCATCTCATATCCATCTCAACACACATCCATATCCTGACACAGGAATCAGTAAATATGTCCATCCTGGACCATTTGAGAGCAGAGGTGGGGAACCTTTTCTTCTGCCCAGGGTCATTTGCATCTTCATGACATCACGTACAGTCCATACACAACCCTAAACTTGGAAATCAGCCTGATACAGATTCACTGACACTTAAGTCCCACATGTGACCACCTGAGAGCGGCCAGGCCAGATGGTTCCGCCAGGCTTCCAGGGTACACAGGTCACAGGGTCCCCTGTATCACTTCAGAGGCTTCACTTCACAGTTAGTTCCTAAACTAACAAAACAAAACTCATTTGATCTCAACCACAGTAACATCTCTGTGCACATGACACCAAAAGAGCTGGAAGAAAAAGAATGATGAATTTTTTGCTCCAACCAGAAAACAGGAGTAACCAAGAGACAGCATGGGCCGGTCCAGCTTGGGTCCAGGTCCCAGCTCTGGCGTTTGCTGGGTGTGTATTCTCTAGCAAGTTAATCATCTCATTACAACAGTTTTCTCATATATAAAGTGAGGATGCTAACCTAATCCACTTTATACCCTGGTGAGGATTAGAATGTAGATCAAATAATGTAGAGAAAAGAATTAGTACCAAGGCTGAACACTGAACATCTATTGTAGGTTCTGTTTAGACCATTTCTGTCTGGAATACTAGAGGACTTCTGTTCTATTACTCAATGTGCCTTTTCCCTGGCTTCAAGAGATGTTAATCATTTCCAAATCAATCCAACCTACATAATCAAGCAGCCCAGTGACTTACAGAACAGTATCACAGAAAACTGTTACTTTCTGCTGTTTCAGTCAGAATTCTCTCAGGCTCATTACTGTGTAACTAATTATAAGGAGAACCATAGAACATTGTCTAGACATACTAGAACTAGAAAAACAACCTAAGCACAGGCCTACTATGACTACACTGATGGCATCGGCTGTACATGTTAAAAACAGCATTATAAAAACCACTGACTTCCGAACCTCCTATCCAATCCACAAAGCATTGCAACTGGAATAACATTTGGATTTTAATACTATCCCAAAAACACAGGTGGATACATTATTATTCTAGTCTTCATACACTATCCAATACATCCACTATTTTTATCTTCAAATACTATCCAATAGGTAAATATTTACTTTTGTTTTTCCATTATTGTGTAAGTTTAAAAAAAATCACACACCTGATCTTCACAGTGACTTGGACTATTGGCAAATATAATGTGTCATCCTGAGGATAGGACTCTCAAGTCAATATGTTATACACATAGCCCAAATATCATCTAATATAATACTCATCCTTGACTCAGTGTTCAATCTACCCAGTACAAAAGGTACTTGAAAAAAATCCACAAAAAAAAAAAAGAAGGAAGAGACAGTATGTCATTCCTATAAACTTTCTGATGATCCTTCGGACTCCTATTGGATACTGCATACGTTAAATGAATTTGGACTCATTTTTCCACAACAGTTCAGTGCTCCTTAAACAACTTCTTTTAAACATTATTCTGAATAAGGAATTATCAAAAGTTACCTAAAAGTGAAAGACACAGGTTCTACAGCCTAATCTGATGCTGTAAGAAGAAAATACACCAATCATTATGATAGTATTCACAAACTCAGGACATTATTAAATTCTGTGCAGTTACCAATTTAGGGCTACGCAAGTAAGTACTCAGATAATTTCAAGCTAACATGGTGCCTGTTGCTAATGGTCCAGGGCTTGGGTTGCTTGGTGTTCCTGCTCTACAGCCGGACTCTCCCTTAGCTGGGCCTCTGGCCACAGAGACCACTGGAATAGGAGTCTGCCACTGATGCCAGCAGAAACCATTACATCATACAGAAGCAACCTCTCGATAAGCACAAATGCAGAAAAGGCTTCTTAAAAAAGGTTAAAGCCACCTCTATAAAATGTTGCAGGTAGTAACATCTTTTTTAAATAAACTTGCGCTCCCTGAAACAATTAGTCGGTCAATTTAATTATACCAGATCAAAATTTCAGTAGCCACCCAAAACAATCTTCTTTTATTGGCCTGGTCAAGTAACAGATCTCCATGAAGCTTAATATGTCCTTTGAGATCCTTGTTTGTGAACTTGGACTGCACCCAGGCTGACAGCTCACGCCTTGTACCCCATCCCTCCAGAAGAAACTCCCCACTGACTCATTCTAAGAACCAGAGACTAAGGGAACTGGGACAGGACTTAGCCATGACTCCAAAAACTGGTAATGAACAGTTGAAAAAAAACAGTAAACTGTATCATCGTAAAAACAGAACAGGGAGAAATATGTACTTCTGAGTGTGATCCACGCTGCTGCCAAGGAAAAGCCCACACTTCAATGTAGAAGGGCAGAAAAACCAGCAGCAATAACCCTAAACTTCTCATGTCCTAAAATGGCTTTATAGAGGTCAATTCAGTTTGGGGAGTTTTCCACATACTACTACTTTTTCATCTTTTGTTCACCACCTTGCCCTTCAGAGCTTTTGCAAGTTTACCTGTTCTTTGTAGCTTTGCAATTTTGTACCTATTGACAACCCCATCACCAGGCAAAACTCACCTGAATTCCCCAAAGCTAAAAGTCACCAAAGGTTTTACTGTTATTCTTTCTCAGAAACAAGAACACAAATTGGCCCTTGAAAGTTGACATTTTGATGTGTAATACTTAATTTCATGTTTACAATTATTACCTAACTGAAGCAATAGTCCTGATTCTCAAAAAGCATTTAACCAAATTATAAACCCTCGCAACACACATGCCACACACCCATACATACACACCACATACACCACACACGTGCGCACACCACACCCATGCCACACACCCCCCAAAGGTACACACCACTCTTACACACCACACACATGCTGCACCCCAACACACACGCAACCGCCCCGACACGCACGTTGCATGCACAACACACACACACACACACACACACACACACACACACACACACGCAGGCCTGCCCCTTGCTGTCACTCACACAAGCCCTGCCCTATCCCCCGCCCCACACTGTCAATCTGTGACTCTGGCCGGAGGCTGAACCGGCAGTGCTGACGTCAGCTGGCGACCACGGCAGCATTCCTAAACAGTTCAGACTAACCCACTGGTGGGAAGCTTAGAAAGCCCTCAGCTGTAGTGAGGAAAGCAAAGGCTTGGCTGGCAGCCAGACTCCTGAGCTCAGCATTTTGTAATGCACTTCCTTTTTACTTAACAGCTTGCATAATGCCCTTAACCCTTCCTTTACCTGTATCACACCTTTAACCCTTTTGTTCCCGATGGGAACAAGATGCCCTATTAGTGTTATACTCCTCAAATCAGAACTGATTCTTAATATTACTGGAAAAGAAATTAAACATATATGCTCGCTCCTAATCTGCCCACTTATTGTTCCTTACTGCAATGCTACTTTCCAGCAAAGAAACTAAATTACTGAAACAAAGTATTTGAATATCCATGTCCCCAACAGTTTTCCTTCATAATTTATCTTGCATAACTCAAAATGACCTAAAACACAGAAGGCAGATAAAGGGTACGTATGGGTAACATCTCCCTCCAGCCCTCTCCTGAGCCCATGATAAACTGACATTATTTGCAAGTATTCCCCCTGTCCTCACTCAGAAGTGTTTTAGTTATAAAACTGTCAGTCGATCTTACACATACTGTTGCTTCCTTGGCATCCTTGTTCTCCGGAGCTGCACAAATCCCAGCACATTGTACTAGTCCCCTATATAAGAGCTTTAAGGTAATTTCCAATTGTTCTGCTATAACTAGTAGTGTTGCATTGAAAATCCTGGTGACTTTATTTGTAGAATCAATTTCTAAATGAAGAACTGTCGGGCCAAAGCCAACACACATACCATTTTTAATTGTGCAGTGCAGGCCACCTGCTCAGCCCTACAGTGGCACCTTTCCACTCACACTAGCAGCGTCTGCAGCTGCCAGCCTTCCGCTCTCCTTTAACTATGACTAGGCTCTGCACCACGAGCCCACACACAACCCTGGCCAGGTCACTGTGTTATCAAGCTGTTTTATTTTTTGGAAAACTGATGTGTGAAAAAGTCATCTCGGTACACAGTAATGTACATTTTTCATATCATGAATGACGAATCTTCTTAAAGATCTGAGCCATTTCTCTGTTATCTGCCAATTCCTCTTTTTGCCCATTATTTCCTTCATTTTGTCATTTTCTTATTGCTTTGTAGAAGCTCTGTATAATTTTAGAAAAACAGCCCTTTGGCTGTGATGATAGTTTGAGGGGTATTTTTATATATATATTGAAGAAATTAGCCCTTTATCTGTGATATGATTTGCAAATATATCTTTTCCAGTTTGGTTAACCTTCTTAACCAACTTAAGTAAGTTAAGTTGGTTTCTGCCCTACAGAAATTTAGGGGCGTTCATTTAGCTGAATTGTTACAATCTTATTCTTTCCTGGATTCTGATGACTGTATCAGACATATAGTAACATTCTCTACACAGTTTATTAAAGCATTTTCCTGGGGCCAAAGCCGTGGTTTTGCTTCTGCCCGCTGCACCAGCATCCCATATGGGCACCAGTTGAAATCCCAGCTGTTCCACTTCTCTGCTTATGGCTTGGAAAGGTAGTACAGGGTGGCTCAATCTTTGGGGGCTCCTGAACCCAGCAAGGAGCACCAGAAGAAGTTCATGGCTCCTTGCCTTGGAACAGCACAGTTCTGGCTACTGCATCCATTTGGGGCATGAAACAGTGGATGAAGGATCTCTCTTTCCAGAAATCTCTCTAACTGCCTTTCAAATAAAAATAAGCAATTTTTTAAAGACACCTACCTTAAAAAGCATTATCTATGGCTTCTTCTAACATTTTTAACTTTACAGTTTCATATTTTGAGTTTGTAAACAGGTTTTCCTAGAAGCCTCTGAATAACTACCAACTACATTTAAATGCTTGCAGCAGGAGCCTGTTGCAGCACAACAAGTTGAGCCTGGGCACCCAGCACCACAGGACTAGCTGGGGAACCTGGAGTCCTGGCTACTGCACTTCCAATCCAGCACCCTACTACTGCATCAGGCAAGGCAGGGAGAATGGCCCAGACAGCTGGGGCCTTGCCACTCATGTGAGAGACCCAGATGGGGTTCCTGATTCCTGGATTCTGACTCGTCCAGGCCTTTGACTCTACATTTTCCTTTATCTGTAATAATCTCCCAACAAGAGAAAAATATGAGTCTCTAAACCCTAATCTTCCATCTTTTAAAAGGCTCAATTCAAATGCTACCGGATATCATTTCTTCCTGTTTCGAGAAGTTAGCATCTCATAACCTCATCAGCTTTTCCATGATGATGGTGGTGGTGAAAACGTTAAGACAGCAATGCTATCAAAATCTTTAAAGTTCTCACATATATGTAAAGATGAGAAAAACTAAGGAAGTACTATATCTCACTAGACAAGACCTGCTTTTGTGAAAACAACTTAGATATTCCAGATGGGACATTTTTATTCCTTTCTTTCTGGAGTGGAATTGGAAAGGACAAAAGAGAAACAGCAAGAGAGAAAGGTCTCCCATGCTAATTCTTTCCACAAACACCTGCATGGCTGGGGCTGGGTCAGGGCGAAGTCAGACCTTTCCCAGGTGGATGGGACAGACCCAAGGGCTTGAACCGTCGCCCACTGCTTCCACGGTGAATCGGCAGCAGCATCCACTGGCAGCAGCACCTGCTGTACCACAATGCCAGCCACAAGAAGATTAAAAACAGAATTGTATCTACACAGAGATTTCTGTGTGGAAGAGAAATTATAATACCAATGTGAGTAATTTTCTCAGTCCAATCACATAAGATTTAATCCACAAACTCAGTATTTCCAATCAAAATAAATTCTGAAATAGTCTTTTCATTGTCTTTCTAGAAAATCCTCTACAGTATCATTCAGTCATAAAGTCCTCCTTCCTTCTCTCACTGGTCAGCGCCATAGTGACACTACACACAAATCCCATCTGCTCCCTAGTTCAGAAAACATTATTCTCAGAATTGAAATCATACAATACTTGATTTAATAATAAAAATCACAATCTTAATCAACCTCTGCTGGGGTTGACCAGGGATCAGACATTGTACTAAGCACTTTATAGGTATGTGGATAAAGTAAAGAGCATCCTCACTTTTACAAATGAATGAAACATGGCTCCAAATGATTAAGTTACCTGCAGATGTAAAAGGTGCTAAGTGCAACAACCAGGATCCCAACATAAACTCCTGCAAAGCAGCTCAACAAGACCAATGGTAGAAGTTTCCAGGCAACAGCAACAAGCACAGCAAGGGAGCAGGTTCATTCAGGAGATTCAGTCACAAGATGACAAGAAATCACCTTCTCTGAAACTCAGCTGACACGCAGTTTCATAACCACAAGCGTCAACGACAGCAGGCAGGACTAAGTGTAGACATCCAAACAATATTCCTTTGTTTTGAATGTAAACTAAGACATCTCTAATTATGATGTCAGTAATGGCTAAATGTTTTTTCTGGAGTAGGCACAGAATCCTCTCGATGAAGATTTAGCAAACTCGGTCCACAAAGTCCAATCCCTACACCTGGAGCTAGCATGCCCAACAGGCACCAAGGACTGGATCCCCTTCGGAAGTCACCTCACAACAGCTTGCCTGTCACTAATGTGCCACTTGTGCCACAGTCCCTGGAGGCTCCCACTGTGGGGCTGAGGATTCACAGCACATGTGGACCAACCAAAACAAACTGCCACTTTTCTCCTTTAATGAGGATTTATCGTCACAAATGGTACTCTCCAGGGCATTTCAGGGACTCCTTCACAGAACACCTCAAGGTGAATCTGATAAAGATCAACTGTTATGGATAAACCCAACATACTTAAATTTAAGTAAACTCATTTTGACAATTATTCCACACAAAAACAAATTTGCAAAGATATTTCCTATATAAGTGTTTTCAAGAATTCATGAAAACATTAAAAATATTTACTTCGGCTTAAACATTTCAACAAAATGTAAATAAAATCTAAAAGATGCTTACAAATAATGCATACCCTTTTCATAATATGCACTTTCCATAAACTTGAAGACCCTAGTACTATAAACAATATAATCTCTAATGGTATGGAGATTATAAACTCTTAACTAATATAGTATTTTTAAAACAAACTCAGGTCTATGCTTTAATTCTGAGTCTCTTCTGATTACTTACTGTTGGGACAAAGATGGTTTAGCAATGTCCTCTAAGAAGCAGTTCCCTGACATGCAAACTGGAAACCATAACTTTAACATTCTAAAAAGGAAATCAAATTTATGAGTATTATAATTATGATACTCTTAGATATTAACTAATTATCTCCAGTTCAAGGAATTTTTGGAAATTAGGAGCATTTCTTAAACTCAAAAAAAACTTGTAACTTTTTATTTTTATTTAGCAGCAAGTATAAAGTTTAATTAAAAATCTTACATTTAAAAATGCTTAGTTCATTTATCTGTGGATGCTCATATTTCTCACTTTTTAGATTCATTCATTTCCTTAGAGTGACACAAAGAGGAGGAGGTAGGAAAGAGAGAGAAAAAAAAAGGGAGAGAGAGATCATTCATTCTTCAATTCACTCCCCACACCCCTAGGGCAGCCAGGCAGGGCTGGGCCAGACACAGAGCAGACGCCCCTCTGAGCTGACGTGCTACCTCGGCACAGCAGCCCAGGCTCTTGGGCCATCACCCAGGCAGCGCAGCAGACAGCTGCAGCTGAACAGAGCAGCCAGACTCAAGCCCGTACTCTGAGAAGGGATCCTGGTATCAAAACATCAGCTGAATCCACTGTGACATTAATTTTCAAACTATTCAAACAAGGTCAATTTGACTGAAATTCAGATACAATACTATGACACTAAAATGAAAAATAAATCTGACAATACTGCCACCTTAAATTTGAATAGGATTTTGCAAGCTGAATAAAAACAATTCTCACAACAATCTGTAAATTACAATATTGGGCATAATTTTTTCAAGAAATTGAGATAATACAGCCAGTCCCTGGCATGGGATGGGTCAACTAATGGATTTTGGTCTTTACAGTGGTGCAAGAGCAACTGGCATTCAGTAGAAACTTCACTTCCAATGTTGCTCTTCTCCCAGACGAGGGGGCTGATCAGAACATAACCCCATTCTAAGCAGAGGGAAATGCCAAATGGAAGAAAACCTCAGCTCTCGATCCCATGCTGCCTCCAAATGTAGGACCTTTAACCATGAACTTTCTAGATTTTGTTTTCACTATCAAGCAATAGGCAAATTTACAACGCCTTAAATCAAAACCTCCCCTTCACAGTAAAATAAAGAGCAGGGTAAGATACTTGAAACCAAGAGTCCACTGACCCTCCACTGAATAAAACAATTTTTCTTTACTTGACGCAAACAGTTTTATGGAGAAAATAAATTCTCAGAAAACATTTGGTATCATATTATTAATTTAATATATGGCCTAATATATCTGTCTTACAAAACTTGGCTTAAAAGGTCAACTGAATGGTCTTAATCTCGCTGCATATACTCCCCAACCTGTCACCCCTGGAAAAAAAACTGAAATGTGGCAGGCTTTAGCTCACTGGGGATGCCATGCCTGCAGCCCACCATATCAGAGTACCTGGTTCAAACCCCGGCTCTGCTCCCAACATCCTGCTGATGTTCACCCTGGAAGACAACAAGTTGTTGTATTCCTGCCACCCCACAGGAAAACACCTGCGTAGGTCTCAGTTTCTAGCTTTGGTGTGGCCTAGTCCCAACTCTTGTGGCAGCTGGAGAGTGAACCAGTGCAGGACATCTCTCTGTTTCAAATAAATAAAATTTGTGGGGGTGATGTTGTGGCACAGTGGTTATAGCTATGGTCTGTGATATCAGCATCTACTATGGGTTCTGGGTTGACTCCTGGCAGCTCTACTTCCCAGCCTGTTCCCTGCTAAAGGCCTGCTTAAAGCAGTAGCAGATGACCGAGTCCTTGGGTCCTCCACCTACATGAGGAGTCCTGGATGTAGAGCCTAGCTCTTGGCTTTGGCTTGGCCCACTTCTGGCCATTCTGGCCATGTGAGCAATGAACTAGCAGATGGAATCTCTCTTGGCAAGTCTTTCAAAAAAATCTTTAATATTTTGAAGCACAGGGTTTTTCAATCAAGTTTTATCAACTTCTAAAACTTGCCTTGCTTTAAAATCAGGTTTTTAATAAAAACAATTGAGTTATTACCATGTCTAGCCTTCTGCTCATTCATTCACCAGTTAAATCATTAATTTTTACCTAATATTGCTTAACTCAATAATTATAAATGACATACCTAACAGATCCTTATCTGCATTCAGGTATGAATGAAGTGGGGAAAGCCAGTGCATAGTAATTTTTTACAGAGACCACTCTTACTCTTTATGTAACTATCAGGCCTATCTTGGGCTACGAGATAATGCTGTTCAATGACACACATCTCTACTCTATCCCTTCACCAGGTCAGTCTGCCTGCAGAGATGTGCCCTCTACACTGAGCCATTACATTATCTGTCCGAAAGAGCACCTCCCTTATTGAAGGATTTTTTTCTGTTCACTGTCCACATTTTGGCAACACTGAGAGATGTCACATTATAAATATATTCCCTTTGGTGCTAATGTGTAGCACATTCCCTAACTTACAAATGAGATTTTATCACTCCCCGAAATGAGCACAGTGGGCTTAGTCTGCTCATCACAACTATGCTTATAAATCAAGGCCTGGGGCTAATTAAAGCCTTGTAATGGCACCGCACTGTCCCCAGAGAACCAAGTCCAATTCCTCATCATGATACACAAAGTCCCCTATGCTCTGGACTGCCTCTATCATCTCCTCTCCTGCCCCCACCCTCCTCCAACCATCCAGTGACAGCTGGGGAAGCTGTACAGAATGGCTGAAAATGAATTTAATTGTTTTACATATCCACACTTGTGCCTTGCTGCCCAGAATGCCTTTCCACATTCCCTCCACTGGCCAACCACCTCTTTCCCAATGAAGAGTATTCAGCTGATTTAGCTCATCTTTCATTACAGGGTCCAAGTTTCTCCTTCTCCTTTGGAAACCTTCAGAGATCCCCAGGAAGAACAGGCAACTTCCCTTACACACTGCTGGAAGCAAACTTAATGCCTGTCAATCAAGCTACATGCTATGAGGCTATCTTGTTTTCTACCTAAGGGGCTCTGGGAAGGCAAAGAAGAGGTCTGAGTCAACTCCGCATTGCCGAGACCCACTCAGCGATAGCACAAAGCAAACAGTACTAGAAATGTCCCTATATCTTAGAAGTTCAGGCAACTCTTTGCATGCAGGTGGTATCAGGACCCACACAGTCAGGATTTAACTGCCTCTTCATTCTTGGGAGAAGAGAAGCCACTGGAGTGCCCTGCAGTAGCAGTAGAGGGAACATGCCAAGAGGCCATGGCACACACTCAGGGATGAGCACTTCTGAGAAAAAGTATTCTATCACCCCTTCCAGGCCAGACAGAAGTCCAGCCTGAAGGAGGATTTTCTTTTAGATATAAAACCTTGCTTTTTGTCTCAATTTACAGGTCCTTGTCTGCAATATTCATCAATATATTTCTTCTTTGTAATATAAACTATTTAGTCTAGCATAGTATGAACACAAAACTAATAGTTCCCAGACTAAAAACAGTCCTTACCTATGCAAACATCTAATAAACAAACTTTCCTATCCCACTTCTATCAACTGGACAAGTCTAACTTGGAGGTACCTGCTTTTATTTTATATATCATACAATACAAAGATACTTTCAGGCTAAGCTTCTGCCTGTGGTGCAGGCATCCTTTAATGGTGCCAGTTCATGTCCTGGCTGCTCACGGACTGGGAAAGCAGTGGAGGATGGCTCAAGTGCTTGGGCTCCTGCACACCCATAGGAGACCCATGTGGAGTTCCCAGGTCCTGGCTTCAGACTGGCTCAGTTCTACTGTTGTGGATATTGGGGAATGAACCAGCAAATGGAAGACCTCTCAATTTCTCCTTCTCTAACTTTTTCTTTCTCAGTAAACAAGTAAAGAAATCATTTCAAGAAAATTTTAAATTTTTATGGAAATTGTTAAAAGATAAGATTATGTTGGTGCAAAATATTGTGAAATCCATGTATAGTTCACTTCATAAATATATTACCCATGAACTCTTGAAACAGTGGATTAACTTTTATTGCAGCAACGTAAGCTTTTAATTCTATTTCCACAAACTTTCTGAAGTATTCCATAATGTTTTTTAAGTTCCCTGAAGATTAAAAGCAGTACATATAAAAGGGGAGATAAGGAATAAAACAAAAACACTCTTTTAAAAATGAGACCAGCAACTCTAAGTCTGGCAATCTGAACAATTTGGCCCTATATGTCTGTATGTTCAGTGCAGCCAACCTAAAATAGTAGCTTGGATTCTTGTAAAGGCAAAATTATCAACTTTCTTGGAATGTTGGCCATACAAAATTACATATTTCTCAATACACTGCTATACTTAAAATATAATTACATAAACAAAATTATCTAAGCAATTTCACTACTAAAAATTCCTCCCTAAAATATAAGTGGTCAAAATGAATATGACCAATATGCTTACTGTGGAATTGTTCACATGGTTAAAAAAAAAAAAAAAGCTCTGAAAAACAGATACATAAACAGTGGAATCAGCTCAGCCATTTTCACAGAAAGAAACCCTCAACAGTGAACCAGTCGATGAAGTGCTCTCTCACTCTCGCTCTCACTCTCAATTTCAGGTAAATAATCTTCAAAAAAAAAAGTCATAATGTAATTCTAATGATTTTCCTCCTTATATAAGGTATAAGAGGATAATTAAATCTGTATTAGCTGGTCAAAATAAATAGCCCAGTGGAAAAAGGAGAAGTTCTAAAAATGAACGGTAAAGTGCTCAGATACACATCAGTTACACATTGTGGTTATAGCAGATGAGCTGTAAGGTAGGATATACGTGAGAAGGTAAGCTGAAGGGCCAGAAGGCAGGCTGGCTGACAGAGCCAAGTTAGGGAGATATAGGACAAAGGGAGCTTCACAGCACACAATATGGAAGAAGGAAAGAAAATTCCACTCTGCCTTATGCTGTACATGCCCCCAGGAAATGTGATTAGTAACAAATTCTTACAGAAAATCCTTCAGATCGGCCAAAGGATCTGCTTTTTTTGCCTCCCATATCAAAACCTATGTGCACCTTTTCTGTACATCAAGGCTAATACATCTATGGCACATGGCTAAGAAGTTATTCTCAGCCTAACATGTCCTCATCAAGATACATCCATGGCCTGCTGTAACCTCCCCTGACAACACTGACAGGTTGCACAAGACCAACACAAAGGCAGACGCACAATTGATTTACATCTGTCAAAACTGCATTCTGAGACTCTTAAACTGTTTTTCTCCCTTCACATGATATGGTTCCCAAATGCTTTGAAACACTGCAGAATTTTTTCGCCTCCTCAGCTTCTCTGTTAAGCCACAAGGTTCTTAAAACTGTAACAAAAATCTATCTGGACTTGAGTATTCAAGTATGGCACCACCCAAACACATCTCCATTCAAGAAGAGCTTTTGCACTGACAAGGACGGAGGATCCCTGAGTGCTCAGCGAAGGTGGAAGAACAGATCAGGAGCGCACAGAGAGATGAGAATCGCCTGGCCCAAACCCTGCTCACGCTAGAATTACGGAAGTTAGCAGCTAGAAGGGAGTGCTCTTTTCACTCCCTGCCTCTCTAATTAACAAAATAGAGTAGCACTTTCCTACTACATAATATTTGTGTTATTTTACTTTTTTTCTATTTCCTATATCTGAAGCATCCCATATTTTTTAATTAAAGCAATCATTAAGTTTCTCTAGGATGAGATGTAGAATGGACACAACCAAGGTTTTAGGCAACTTATGTAAATGTTTGATTCAGGCAGCAGACTTAGCATGGTATTGCTGATACTCTCCATTTTCAAATGTGGAGGAGTACAGATACCCCAGCAGAACATATCACTGTTTTAGACTTAACTGCCAGCAAAGAAGCAAGCAAACATCCAACAATGAGAACAGCCCCCTTTGAACTCTAGCTAGTGCTCATTATCAATATCATAAATAACACAATAAAAGACAAATGTTCTTTTGAAAAGAGCCTTAGCAACTACAGATAAAGGGGCCTGCCATAAATGAGTTGGACAGAGGGCATCGGGCAGGAGCACAGGAAGGAAGAGAGCCAGGAACATTCTGTGAGGAAGTCAGCTGTTAGAGGCAGGAAAGACATGCTTGAAACTCACAGAGATGTTTAAAACAGTAAAATCTATCAACCCACAAGCTGTTGGATAATATTTTGCCTAAGTACACATATGTTTTGGAAACTTCAGACCCTCCAAATATATTCCTGATTAGTAACACTCAAGTTTCCAGCTGCCTTTACATTTGTTCACTTTGTCAAAGGCTTAACTTTACCAGAGTCCTTTGTCCTTCTCAAACGCCAGCTCAGCTCACCTTACTGGAAAGGCCCTCTGGTTTTGTCAGCTGTGTTCACGATAAGCAGCTGGGAAGTATGGAAAAACCATTAACTATTGACTGGGAACAGAGTGTGGACATGGGGTTTCACCATTTGTTGCAGAAGACGTTATAAAAATGTAAATCTAAAAAAATGAAATTAAAAGGACTATTCATGGCTCTACACCTGCTCAGGAAAGCTTTACAATCACCAATCCAAATGAAACAGCCACAGCTCAACTAAAGGAAGTATTTATTAATCATTGTTTAAACAGAAAAAGAAGAAAAAAAAACTGCCAAAGCCAAAAACAAAGGCAAGTCATTGAGAAGCAGAATAGAAATGGCCACTGCTGCTCTGGGCATAAAGCAGAGGTCTCCTTAAGTCTACGTTTCCCTGATGTAACACTCTTAAATACACAGCACACCCAGAGCAGGCAGACATCAAGCTGGAATGTATGCAGGAGAATTCACAACTTCAAAGCATGAAAATGTGTTCCCAATTAGTATGTAATGTATGAAAGCCAAATGCAGACTAGGCCTTAAAATAGTTCCCATCCTTGGCAATGTCCAACTGCAGGAAAACAATGCTGTCGTTCGATCATCTCTGATGCCTGCCCATGCCCACCACACCAGGAAGTGTGGCCACTGACAAGACTTCTTCTCAGGAGCCTTTGTAAGAATCATCTCCATAACCAAAGTCAGCCAGAAAGCAGACACTTGCCTCTGTCCAAAACAAAGATCTACTTCGCTACTCCAGAAAACCCAGGTGAGTAGGCATGATCACCATGCTGGCAGGGTCTTGCACACTCCTCTGCCACTGGGACACAAGAGTTGAGTTTCAGATAGATTTTTCAATAAATGAGCCAAGTAGACCATTATAAGTGAGATGGTATGTGCTATAAATAATATGTGCATTCCAGTGTGAAACAGTGAGAAAAGAGCATTAACACTAACAGAACACCTATACAGTGCCTAGATACTGGACATAAATTATCCATTTACAATTGAAGCCTTGGTCTTAAATAACTTAAACATATGTCAGGGTATGAGCTAGAACCAGTATCCAAACCCAGGTGTACCTAACTAGAAAGCAAACATTCTTGCCATTAAACTGTTATTTTTCCTTATTTTTCTCATCATCAGACTGTCCCCAAATCAGTTAAGCTTCAACTATGACATAAAACTGATTTAAGCCATTTCTGGGATACAATGGTTCCAATGTTCCCTCTGAAAGCACTCCACCTGCACTTAAGCGTCGTATCAGAGAAAAAACACTCTTCTATGTGGCCAAACTGGTCACCTGTCAAACTTGAAGTTATATAGAAGCTTCAATCTAGAAGTTATATTAATTCAGAGTCAACTGTGCAATACTGAAGCAGCTGTTCACAAAGCTGATGAGGGCAGTTGGCACTGTTTTCCCTGTGAGCCTTTTTCCCTCCCTCCCTGCAAAACTCACAGGACTTCATACTTTCAGCTACAGCACTTAGTCTCAACACTTCTACTCAGATTGGGAGACTTTTCCTTTTATTATTATTATTTTTTTAAGTCCACAGCAACATTCCACCTGCAAGGTTTTTTTAAAAAAAAACTATACATTCGGGTTTTTTTTATTCACTTAGTTTTTTAAAAAGATTTATTTTATTTTCATTACAAAGTCAGATACACAGAGAGGAGGAGAAACAGAGGAAGATCTTCCGTCCAATGGTTCATTCCCCAAGTGACCACAACGGCTGGTGCTGCACCGATCCGAAGCCAGGAGCCAGGAACTTCTTCTAGGTCTCCCACACGGGTGCAGGGTCCCAAGGCTTTGGGCCATCCTCAACTGCTTTCCCAGGCCACAAGCAGGGAGCTGGATGGGAAGTGGAGCTGCCGGGATTAGAACTGGCGTCCATTAGAACTGGGATCCCAGAGTGTTCAACGCGAGGACTTTAGCAGCTAGGCCACGCTGCCAGGCCCTTTATTCACTTATTTCATGATACAGTTCCACAGGCTCTGGAATTTCCCATCCCCTTACCCAGTTCCCCTCCCCCAATTGATTTCCCATATATTATGACAACAGTATAGTCCTTCAAAAAGTCTTAAGTCCATCAAAGTATATCCTGATATTGTAGATATAGAGAATGGTAGACAGTTCAGCAACCTATTGTCAAGATAAATTTAACAGTTTCATTGGGAGTCCATCTTTGGTTTGGAAATAGAGGTGTATACTGCATTGTAGCTTCACATCTCAATATGATAGTCTATTATACAATTCCTCTAGATGACTATACATACATGCATGCTTACTAGAGAGGGAGGGAGGGAGGGAGGGAGGGAAAGATCTTGTATTCTGCATGAAGGCTGCCTTATTAGAGAGAATATGTATTTCTTTTAAGAGGCAAACAGTTCCGACTTCACCCACTGGTTCACTTTCCAGACGCCTGCAATGGCTGGGGTAGGTCTGGGTGTGAGCTCAGAAGCCAAGGAAGGCAACCAGAACCCCATCACTTGAGCCGTCACCAGGAACTTGTAAGCCCTGCCCCGTCAGAAGTGGAGTAAGCACTCAAGAGCTGGAAATAAAACCCTGGGAACAGATTTCTTCAGTTATCAGTAAAGTAGCAGCCTTCCTCAAAAATTATACTATCTTTATTATCTTCTTTCATTTTTCTAAATAAGATGTCCTACTATTTAAAATGATAGCAAAATGCATTGGCATATGAGTATTTCAAAAAATTAATAGAAAACAAAAATCAAACAATTTTTGCTTCAAAATGACTGAAATTCATGCAGGTTTTTTCACAGTATGCATTTTCTACAGATTATTTTGAAAGCCAGTCATATAAGAAAAAAACTTCTCTACATGATGAAACTGCATTATATAATTAAAATAAGAAATGTTAGAACAATACTGTTAGGCTGAAGTACACAATCTTTCCAGGTCTTCATTCTCTCAAAACAAGATCAAGACTTCCAACAGATTTCGGCCAGCAGCCATAGTACAAAGAGCCAGCCAGCCACACAGCCACCCACCTTCCAGCTGCTCAGATCGTTAACTGCAGTGAGGGGTGGATTTGTCCACTGCCTCGCCTTTGTTGACTATACTGTTATTTTAGCAGCATGATTGAAACGTGAAAAGAAATGCTGAACATTAGTAAAAGGACAACGTTCTGAAAAATCCAGAAAACGTAGGATAAACTTATTTTTAAATAGTATGTAAGCTACACGTTGAAAAATTGTATCCACCCATAAGCATATGATTTCCTTTATATGTACAGATTTTTGCATTCTGTATGTACTGCACCACTTTAAGAATTGTACCCATTGCTTTGAAATTAGAAACACTTCACACCTGAACAGGTAGTTGGAGGTTAAAGAAAATTTTACTGAGCTTATTCTTTTAAAGTAGAACTAATACACCGTTTAAGAGACACAATTTTTCCTGACTTCGTACTTCTTAATCTGTTGTAAGTTAGCTCCCTTAAATCCCTACCTATACCCAATTTTTTCCTTCTACATACAAACCACCCTAACTTTACTTCTGCACTGGAATGGCATGACTGTGAAAATGCTCAACAGAGACTTGGGGTGGGTGTTTGGGCTGGTGGTGAATATACCTGCATCTATAGCAGAATATCTGTATTTGATGAGTGGCCTGCCTCCTGGACTCCAGCTTCCTACTGATACAGACCCTCAGAGGGAATGGTGATGGCTCAAGCAGGCTCCTGACACCCAGGTGGGAAATCTGCTCTGAATTCTTGGCTCCAGCACAGCCCATCCCAGTCCCAGTTAGTGCAGACACTTAGGGAGTGAAGCACAAAGAGGAGTATGTATCTTCCCCCTTCCTCCCCCCTTCATCCCTTCTCTCTTTCTTCCCCATTATAATTTCTGCCAAAAAAACAAACAAAAAAACCTTGTTGCCATCACTAAGGTCCAATTAATTTGATACCAGACTGTTCAACTACTAGGTGAGTCTCAAATCATACATAAAAACACATCCCTCAAAATGATTAATGCTGTTGGGAGTGTCAAAGGGCAGTGGGTACTCACATAATTCCTTTGAGAAAATATCAAAGCAAACTTCAAGTGGAAAAGAGTATCTTTTTCCACTATAAAATTCAAAAGCCACTATTCTATTTTATCATTAACTGACAGTTACTGTTGCAGAAAGAAAGAAAGTCCATGAGAGAGCACGCAGGACCAGCCAGCACTCCTCACATGTGCCTACCAGATGAGCACAGCGCTCAGTGCTGGCAGCATTCTGGAAAGAACCAGCTAGCTTCCAGCCTACATTCCAGTTCTCATTTTCCTCATGTATCTGTACCACTCAACAGATATCCATCATCAGCAAAGAACACAAACTTTCACAGATGGACTTTATTAGCATAACATATTAGCTATACCCAGCTTCATCTGTTATATCAAAAGATACCTGCATTCCACTTCCACATGAATAATCTAAGTAAATTGCACATTTGTTGTGAATGGACTGTCTTACACTTACCTACACATTAAATAATGCCATGCAATGGAAGGAGCCATTCACTCCACAGTGAATGATTGCTTCAATTACTAAATGGAAAAACACCCCGTTACAGCATTTAAAAGGCTGTCTATATGGGATTCCAGATAACAGGAGAAAACATTACTGCAATGATCAAAAAGGTTATAAAGTGTACGGCAACTTTTCACCATCAAGGAGCCACACACCAGAGACTATGCCAAGAGCAACAAAATACAGCAGCCTCCCTAATACGAGAAAGGCATGTTGCAGAACCCCAGTGGATATTTGGAATCGCATGACACTATAAAACTATATATACATACTACATATTTTACTATACTAGCTGTGAAAATACAATTTATTAATTAGATACAATAAGACATTCACTATACAAAATGGAAATTACAATATTGCAATAAGTTTAAAACTTATGCATGTATTAACACATGAATGAAGTTATGCTTGCAAATACGACTCTGAACCCGGGGCTTACAATCACTGGTACAAAAGCAAACGGGAACAAAGAACCACTGGAGACAACTGGTCAGTGCATAGGGGCATCACTGCCCATGGTTCTGGTTAACAATTCCAATAAGCAAACATTTCTGTTATTTTTTTAAATATATAGTTCCATTTGAAAGGCAGAGAGAAGACAAGACAGAAAGAGACTTTCCATTTGCTGATTCATTCCCCATATGGCTGCAATGGCCTGAGCTGAGCTGATCCAAAGCCAAGGATCCTCCCACACGGTGCAGGGGCCCAGGAATCCGGACCATCCTCCATTAAAACAATGGTCATAAGCAGGGAGGCTGCATAGCAAGTGGGCAGCTGGGAATAGAATCAAAGACCATATGGGATGCGAGTGCCTGCAGGTGGAGGATTAGCCTGTTGAGCCACAGCACCAGCCTGTAAACAAGTATCTCTTGAGTAACCTACATGCACCAGACAATTCTATGTGAAACAATGATTCTTGCAGCTCCACCTCAAGATAGTCAAAGGACTCCCAGGCTGATGTGACCCTGGTATAGCACACTCAATGGCCTCAGTTCTGTCAAGATTTTAATCATTTATTAGAGCACACAAGATACAGCATTTCCATGCACCACTTGACTCCTCAAATGGATGCAAGAGCCACCATATTGGATGCCAAAGCTGGAAGCCAGCAATTCAATTCAGGCTCGCTACAAGTACTACTTGAGCTATTGCTTACTGACACTCAGGGTCTGCATTAGCAGGAAGCTGCATGTGGGGCCACAGCGAGATACCACACCCAGACAACCTGATACAGGACATAGGCATGAATGCTGTAACTACTAGGACAAACACCTGTCCCAAGTTTTGCCAAGATTTTTAAGTACAAAGAACTCAGAATAAATATTACAGTACTACTTTCAAAAACTGGATTGAAACCTACTGAGAACCTTGTATAAATAAAATTTTTAAGTCTAGTGAGAAAAACAATTTACAGACACCAATTCTTAGCAAAACTTTCTGAAAGGGTTCTACTACAAGAGTACTTACAGTAACTATACAAACTTAGAGAATAATTAAAGCTATACAAAACCTATTTTAAGGAGAGAGGGATAGAACAAAATCAGATCAAAGCTAGTCATAAAGAATAGACATTTTCTCAGGTTTGTAGGCAGAGCCAGCAGAGCGTCACCTTGATCAATTAGAAGCTCCAACATATCATCAGCAACAGTCCAGGTATGATGAGGCTGGTGCAGAGTCCACTGATTGACATAGTCCGTCTTAGGGTTTCCCCTTGTCCAGTAAAAATTTAAAAATATCAGCCTTAAATTAAAAATTTCTGGATCAACTTAAAACATACTAGTATTCACTTCCAAATTGCTATCTTTGAAATTCTTGTATTTTATTTTTATTGGAAAGGCAGATCTACAGAGAAGGAGAGACAGACAGATCTTCTGTCCACTGTTTTAGTACCCAAATGCCCACAACAGCTTGAGCCGAACTGATTGGAAGCCAGTCAGGAGCTTCTTCTGGGTCCCCTTTTAAGCACAGGACCCCAAGGCTTTGGGTCACACTCTACTGCTTTCCCAGGCACATCTGCAGGGAGCTGGATCAAAAGCAGAGCAACAAACACAAACTCACATCCATATGGGATGCCAGGTCTACAGACAGTGGTTTATTGTGCTACACCACAACACCGACCCCAACCTGCTGTTTTATTTTGATACAGGTAACCTTTTATAATTGTGTCTGGCATAGTATTCACTAAAAGGATTCAATGTGCACCCACTTGGATTACATGTCTGTGAAATCTCCATATGTATCATGTATCCACTAAAGTGTTGGTCTTGTGGTCTTGTTTTCTTCAGAAAATTTCAGACATTAAAAAAAAATGACCAATTCTTTGATGAGTTATAAATGTTTCTTCAATTTTGTTTTTTAATTTTGTTCCCAAATAGCAGCTCAGTCAGCTGCACCACTATGCCTGCCCCGTGGCAGTTTTTCATATGCAGAAAAGTTTTTATGCAATTTATGAATTATCTTTATGGCATCAAACTTTATACCAAAAAGTCTTAGCACACTCTAATTTTAACAATTTCTCCCCTGTTTCTCTCCTTATTTTGTGACTTGGCTTTTTGACACTGGAACTGATCCATTTAGGATTCATCCTGGTGGAGATTTAAACTTTTTATCCAAATGTCTGTTGAGTTACCAACACTGTTTACTAAACAAATCTCACCACTGATTTCAGATGTCATTTTATCACCTTCCTTGTGTTCTGGGGTCTTTCCAGTCTTCCCATTTCATTCATCTGTAAATCTCCATACGTGCCTTCATCATGTTGTTATGACCTTTCAGCATCTCAAACAGCTGGTCCTACCTCTTACTACCCTTCTTTTTCAGAATGTTGCTCTTATTATATGTTTACTTCTACATCAATTTTAGGTTTAGTTTGTTAAGGGAACAAATTTATTGTCATTTTCATTGGTGTTGCCTCCAATTTACAGAAATATTTATAAGCTTATTTACCCTTAAGAAATAACCCTATCACCTAACAATGTGCTTCCGCCAAGTACAAATGGTATGATTTATGGCTTAATGAGTGCACTCATATTTCACATTAGAATGTCTCCAACCACAAGATTATGATTTTCCTCATAGCTAACAGCGGTGTTGGCATTAACCTTCCTTCTGCAACTACAAGAGCTGCATGTAAAATGTACAAATGCTCAAAGTTGATACAGCATATTCTCTAAACTCATCTATAAATTAAATAAAATCACAAAACAATTCCATGATCACCATGGGATTTCATAAAATGAAAGCTAAAGACAAAAGCATAGAAAATTCAAGACGACTTCTGCAGATGACTAAAGCAGGTCCTACGCAACTCTGTCTTCGTACAGATAACTTTTCATAATGGCCAAATTAATGAATTGACTCTGAACTTTCCATCCAAAGGGCACTCCACATCAGAAAATCAGGTCCATCCTACTCCAACATGCCTACAGAATCATTCCCACATGTATAGTAGGTCTTCTATCATCACATAAGTGGAAGCAAATGGAACAATGAATAGGAGCAAAATAAAGATACAAGAGTTTACATTAATACTTTACATTGAACAACTACTTTTAACAACTATCTCATTTGCTTCTTCCAGGTGGGCCATCCTCCACTGCTTTTCCATTTACACTAGCAGGAAGTTGGACCGTAAATGGAGTAGCCAAGACTTGAACCCACATCCATACGGGATGGAGACAAGCAACAGATTAACCTGTTATGCCACAATACTGGCCCTGCACATTCTGTTTTAAGAGTAGCAGGGCCCAAAAAAGTGAGAGAAAGAGGATGGCTTTGCTAAAAAAAAAAAAAGAAAGAAAGAAAGAAAGAAAGAAAGAAAGAAAGAAAGAAAGCAAGCAAGCAAGCCTGGGCTTTGACTAAGCAGGAGAGGTTGGATTTATGAAAAGTTAAGTAAAAACTATCATAAACAAAGAGTGGGTCAGTTGTACTAAGTATCACTGGGATTTCAAAACAGGACAAAGAATAAAGAGGGCCCACTGCATTCAGAAACCTGATTACTTAACTTAAAGAGCTATAAGGGAATCACAGGACAGACACCAGACTGAAGTAGACAAAGAAGGTGAATGTGGCAATTCTTTCAAGAAATGTAGTTATGATAAAGAAAATAGGGCACTAAGAATTCAAAAGATATCAAAAAACTCAGTGTCACAAAGGGCTTTTTTTTCCTTTATTTTTGACAATCTTTACACAGATGATTAGGGCACAAAGGGTCAAGAGCTACAGGAAAGTGGGTAAGACTACTGTTTCCACATTCTCTTCTATTTTTTTTTTCTGTATCTGGGGTGAAAGGGGAGATAAAGGGAGAAGCCCCACCCAGCCTCCCACCCATCCCAGGTCCCCAATGTGGGGCATGCTCCGAGGGTCCTGCTCAAGTGGTTTTGATAGTTCAACAGTTCTGAATTGCTGTCAATCTTGCCATTCCAAGCACAATGAAATTGCTGCAGAATCCCCTGGTTGACATAGTCCACCTTAGAGTCTCCATTTGCCCAGATTTTCACTGCCAACACATGGCTGGGGTAGTTAATTGATTTCTTCTGTTCTTTGCCCTCTGTTGTGGTACCAGGTGTCATCTGCAGGTTCTGATAGACTGCCATATCCTCCATGTGCACCTGGTTATGCTCTCCACTGCTCCATCTGAGCCTCTAAGGAGGCTTGGCTCTGACACTTGCACTCCATGGCAGACCATGGAACCTGCATTGCTCTTCATGGTTGCGGTTCTGAGTCCGGCAGTTCGATTGGGGAGCTCCCCAAAGAAACTCTGTCTGAGGTGATCCCAGACCTGATTCTTGTGTGTGCTTGCCAGTACAAGGACCAGCACAGTCCATCGCCCCAATCAGCTGGTGGTTGCAATTGCTGGGTCAGCTCTGTTTCCAGCCCTGTCGAAGCAATGGGTGTTGCAGTCCAGCCTGATTCTGCCCAGCACACACTCGGCCCTTACACACACCAGTTAGAGCTGCAGCCTAGCCGGAGTGACCCGCAATAACCCCACCAGGCCCGCCCCCTGCCCTGGTTCCCGTGCTTATCGTGTGTACTGCAGACTAGTTCAGTCTGTCCCACATCCCATTCAGCTCCTCTATATGTCAATGGGCATTGCAGCCTGGTTCAACCCAACTGGGCCTACTATCCAGCCCATGCACATGCCAGTGGGTGCTGTTCTGTCCAGCCAGGAAACCAGACCTTTTTTAAACAAGTTTATTTAAAAGTTCAGACTAACAGAATGAAGGAAAATTAAAGGCAGACTTATCAGGGTCCTGCCTTCTTTTCTAAGGTTTACATCAAGCATGACAATGTCTCACACTGTCAACTACTCTGACTTGTTTTAACAAATGTTGACCCCTTTAAACATCAGTACTCTCAAAATTTTTCAACTGACTCAAGGTTTCTAGGATTTATAAAATATCTACCTTCTTAAATATGGTAAATTACTGGTTATTTTATTAATCACTTCTATTAACAATCACTTTATTAAAAAATTAAGAGTAACTTGTTTTGGGCTCTTACAAACAAGGCAGGCACTGAACAATGTGTTATTTCTATACAGATATCACTGTACCCTTGCAATAATCCTACAATGTAGGTACAAACAACTTTCAAAACTATTTCATCAATGTGGAAAACAGAGGCACTGAATAATAGTTAAATCAAAGTAACAGAACTAGTATCCACAGCTGGAAGGCTTAGCCATTACCCAGATGGCTTTGCCTGTTCTCCTGTGAGGATGTGAGACAATGGGAAGAGCAGGAACTCTACAATCTCACCACCAGCATCCCAATCCTACTTGCTGTGCTTAGGAACTACTCTTGGGAAAGCCAAAGGAGACCTGTGCCTCACTTTTCTTAATGAAAGAAATGACAGCTGATCTGAGCCCTTGCGATAAGCCACTGTCTGGGGGAAACAACACAGGCTCCTATTAAGTTACTAAAATCTTCTTTCTGAATTTTTTTAAAGTTTTCATATCTTAAGTTATCCATTCAGCTGACTCTATTGGCTGCATTGTGCCTGTATGTGTAGGGCATCTTCTTTTCTTCTGTATTATCTTCCAAATGTATGGTAAACTAGAACACTGAATAGCCATACTTTATTAAAAATATTCACTTGGGCCCAGTGCAGTAGCCTAGTGGCTCAAGTCCTCAACTTTTAAGCACTGAGATCCCATATGGGTACCAGTTGTAATCCCAGCTGCCCCGTTTCCCATCCAGCTCCCTGCCTGTGGCCTGGGAAAGCAGTCGAGGACGGCCCAGGTCCTTGGGACCCTGCACCCACGAGGGAGACCTGGAGGAAGCTCTTGACTCCTAGCTGTGGATCGGCTCAGCTCCAGCTGTTGGGCCAAAAAAATACACTAGAAATGCCGTCTTCCAACAGGACTACCTTCTAATTAGGAGAGGGTAGTGTGTCAGTTGTGTCTTCTGAGAAGCTATGCTACACAGATCATCTATCCTGTAAAGATAATACCAAAATGAAGATGTGACTGCGTACCTTTTAAATAACCTTTAAGTATATTTTAGTTTCTCTCAGGAAAGACGCAAACCTTGGCACTGCTCTCATTAACAGCACAGTATTTTTATGTCCACCCTTATATAGCTAGGGTCTCTCCTCATGTCCACAAATCAACTATTAATTTGTCATGTCAGCTATAAAGTTCTAGAAGTTCTATACTATGGCAAAAGCTATTTCCTGATGCTTTATTAGAGTAAATATGATGGGTCTAAAAGAAAATATGAAAACAGAAAGAGGCTCATGAGAACACGTGATTGGCCAATCTTCTATGAATTTGGTAGAAGCAAACAAAATAAGCATTTACAAAGTAAATAACATAAAAATAAAATATTCAAAACCAGTTCCATGTCAGCAGATGCCACAGAGTATTCTGAATTCTACATAACAAAACAACGCTAAATCATGTGAAGCTGTTGCCATGATGGTTCTCTCAAGAGTGAGTGTGACCCTCTTCTGTGGGACAGCCCTTGACCCTGGTGCTGTTTGCCTGTCCTTAACCTGCCCCCACTGGCCACCCTTGGCGGGTTCTGACCAACCACCACGGCAGTGTGCAATGCCCCTGTGAGGTGGGGAGAAGAAAGCACAGAGGCAGTCATGGAACAGGGGCTTCCTACCTGCAGACTTTTCTCATGCTGGTGTCGGAGACCTGCTAACCACAGAGCTGGTGAAAGGAACAAAGCCCATCATCTGGAATCTCATGAGAAAGATGAACCAAAAAGCAGACTGGCTGCTCTGAAGTCAGGGGTTTATTCAGAGCACACATACTTTGTTTTGGCATACCAAAACTTCTGAAAGTCAGCATCTGGGGCAGGAGCAAGGACATATGGACTGATCATTTATTTTGAACCTATGAATATTGACCGGTTTCACTGTATAACTTTTACCTAATAGTAATTCCATTTATCCAGATCTGACTTACACAACGAAAAAGTAAAAACACAGTTTCTTATAAAGGTCACCCAACTAGTGGATGAATTATCCATAACTTAGATAGGCGCACACAAGGGCCAAGAAATTCTGGCTTCCTAATACAGAGGGGGAAATCGAGAAATTAGTTCACTCATTTTATAATTATTTACTGTACTCTAAATGTTTATGGTTTCCAAACATATGAGTAGGCCCCACTCGCCAAAGATAACTCTTAAACACCTATTCACACATTGAGGACAGTGTTTTCCGAAGAGTGGGTCATGACTCACTGAGAGAGTGAACATCTACGATGCAGGTCACAGCATTTTTTAAACATGAAATTGAAACAGCATTGAGAGCATTAGCAGGCAGTGCATTTCTCAAGGGTTAGTCTCATTTTGTGAGACTTTTGATTCTGTTTTTTGTAAGTAATGAGACTTGTGAGGCCAGCATTGTGGCTTAGTAAGCCAAGCTGTACCCACATGGGAAACCCAAAACCTCCTGAGCTCCTGCCTTCGGCCTGGCCCCACCTTGGCCATTCTGGATATGATTCTGTGTGTGTGTGTGTGTGTGTGTCTGTGTCCTTATGGAATTCTGCTTTTCAAATCAATAAAATTTTTAGCAAAATTAAAATACATAAATAAGTGATGACTGTGTACCAGATTTTCTGATGTTGCAGGGTGGCGACAGCCTAAAATGGCCTGAAATACCTGCCAGAAGAGATCAATAATCATGCAAGCAGCCAGACCTGGAAACAGAAGCTGCAGCGTCATCCCCACTTGGTGCTGTGGATAGCTGTGCAACGGCTGGCATGATCTAGAAGGGCACCACAAAGGGGCCAGGATTCGAGCTCTCATCAGACACTAAGCACACTGAAGCAAGCTGCTGAAGAAGTACCACCAAATTAAACAGAGAACTGACCAAATAAGCAACAACCAAGCATCCCACACACACCCCCTTGCAAGCTTTCTCCCTTAACTGGGAAAGCAAATAAAAGTAAAGTTGAAAAGCAGAACTATATCCCTTTCAATTTCCCATTTTTAAAAAGGCATAAAAGAGAAAATCATTGCAGAACATTTATGTGGCAAAGAAAGCAAGCAGAATCCTGCTAAGATATTTCATGCTGAGTACAGTATGCCAAAAAAGGCCATTTAAAGAAGATTCACATATTGAATAATCATTTTAAGGTTGTCTGCTGGCTTTCTGAAGGTGTGAAACCACATTACAGAGAATTTTATCCTTAAAAATATTTTTCGCTATATTATTGCATATCCCACACTAAATTTCCTACAAAGAAAGCATTCTTTACAATCAGGAAGAAAACCTCTCAACAGAAAACACAATGGAATAACATGGTTGCTTTTTGTTTAGACTGGAGTCATACCAAATTTGTTGTCCTGAGTCCCCATCAGTAAAAACCACAGCCTCTAAGGTTCTGGGCAGCAGCCTCACTTACAGTTAAGGAAGTTCACTTGAGAACTGTATGAAGATCTATCATTATGACTATTTTAAATGTCTTTATCTTAGTTCGTAACTTTTTATAAGAAACATGTTTGCACTCTTGGCCTTATTAAAACAGGACATCTCCTAGAGGAGAATGACAATTTCCTTAGACAAGTAACTCTTCTCCATCTGGTATATTACAGAATCAGAATGATGGTACTGAAATGGGTCTTAAAATTTATTTTACCAAGTTCCTTCAATGAGTCTAAGCAATCGGGACCTTTTCTCTAGTGGTACAAAAGAAAAAATCTGATCAGAGCCAGTCTTGGAACTCACTAATCACCGAATGTGTTTCCTCCTTTGTAAAATAAGACTGTCTACAAACCTCCTGCAGAAGAATTTAAACAGCAGATGCAAAGCACTTGCAACAGGTTTTGGCACATGATAAGTATTCAAAAAGTCTGTCCCTTCTGCCTTATCTGAGCTTCCTTGTCCAAGACGCAAACCAAGTGGGACTCTACTCTGATAACCTTGGCTTTATCATACACACAAAAGAAAAAGGCTACAACAAGGTTCTCATCATGTGTCTACTGATTTTGATTTAGGTATGAAATTGAGTAGTTTATTACAATATATCTAGATCCAAATTCGAACCAAAAAGGAAAAGCCCAACAACAACAACAACAACAACAACAAAAAACCCAGGAGCCTCACAGTGAAATAAGAAACAAGTTTAGCATCACAGAGGGCAGGGCTGAAATTCCATCTAAATGACTACTAGTATCAAAAGCCAAGGGAAGATAAAGAAGCCACAGTTGAAACAATTCATCTACTGTACTGGCTATAAAATCAATGTAATAGGCCCAGCACAATGCCTCAATGGCTAAATCTTCACCTTGTAAGAACTGGGATCTCACGTAGAAACCAGTTCGTTTCCCGGATGCTCTGCTTCCCATCCAGCTCCCTGCTTATTAGCTGGAAAAATGTGTGTGAGAAACCAAGAGGAAGTACCTGACTCCTGGCTTCAAAATGGCTCATCTCCAGCTGTTATGACCATTTGAGGAGTGAACCAGAAGACGGAAGATCTTTGTCTCTCCTCTCTATAAATCTGATTTGCCTTTCCAATAAAAATGTATCTTTTTAAAAAATATTAAAATTCTAAAAATAAATGTAATCCTTAAGACGAAGTTTCCATGGGTGAAAAACTAAAGACAGTAAAAAAAGAAAAAGCAAGTATTAGGTAAGCAAAATCTATGACAACAGCCACTCATTTGAAACAGTCAACAACAAGGAGACGAAGATGAAAGTATGGGAGCTAAGAGCAGACTATGAAATCAGCAGCTGTACACTAACCTACACCCTGTCTGTGCCTCGGCTTCCATGTCTATAAAGTAATAAAAATAGACATTGTTCTACTAACTAGTCTTAGACAGCTTCTCATACTTTCCAACTCTCTTGTCTGCTGGTTTCCAGTTGAGTTCTACTCGTGGAATACACTGGCGGGAGATTGAAATGACAAAGAAAACATCTTTTTTGCTCTCTGCTTCTAGTAGGAGCTGCAGCAGCAGCAACAAGCACTTGCAGCTCTAGCATCATCTGTGGACACTCCAAAACAGCAGAGCCAATGAGGATCTCCGTAGAGCATGGAGTGGATGCAGCACCCACCAGACATCTCATCTAACATCCCACTTGCCTTGTAGCTTCTTCATTCAACACCACCACCACACTTCTCCCCCAAACACACTCTCTCTCTCTCTCTCTCTCTCTCTCTCTCTCAAATCTGGTCTCCCAACACACATCTTTTTATTCCTCTGGCCCTTGTAGCACCATCATAACTAACACCCTGCAGTCTAACATCTAAATATTCAAAAAGTGTGCAGTATTTTATCATATTCCTTATTGAAGACTAACTGAAAGCACCTACTTCTTATGGTGTTGTAACAACAAAGTGTGTTTAAAAAGTAGAGGTTCTTTAGATAACTTCCTGGACCCTGGAGGGTACTTCATAAAATTAAAAACTGTTGTGCCAGGGGCTGGCGCAATGGTGTATATGCTAATCCTTTGGCAACCTACTGGAGTACCAATTCATGCTCTGGCTGCCCCACTTTCAATTCAGCTCCCAGCTTATGATCTGAAAAAGTAATGGAGAATGGACCAAAGCCTTGGGACCCTGCACCCACGTAAGGCACCTGGAAAGAAGCTCCTGGCTCCTGGTTTGGGATCCCTTTAGCACCAGCAATTTGGGGAGTGAACCAACGAATAAATCAATAAAAATCCATCTTTGTCTGTTTGCCTGTCTCTGTCTCTGTCTCTGTCTCTCTCAGCGAGCCAACGGATAAAAATCAACCTCTGTGTGTGTGTGTCTTTATCTATAAATCTGCCTTTTAAATAAATATTTTTAAAAAATTAATACTCTGCGAGCATATTAAAATCAACATAACCAAGGTCCCATACAGACTCTACTTTGAAACTGGTTCCATCATTTCTTTGGTTCAGCATCCAAATCTGACATTCTCTTTCTTTTTTTTTTTTTAAGATTTATTCATTTTTATTACAGCCAGATATACACAGAGGAGGAGAGACAGAGAGGAAGATCTTCCAACCGATGATTCACTCCCCAAGTGAGCCGCAACGGGCCTATGCGCGCCGATCCGAAGCCGGGAACCTGGAACGTCTTCCAGGTCTCCCACGCGGGTGCAGGGTCCCAATGCATTGGGCCATCCTCAACTGCTTTCCCAGGCCACAAGCAGGGAGCTGGATGGGAAGTGGAGCTGCCGGGATTAGAACCGGCATCCATATGGGATCCAGGGCTTTCAAGGCGAGGACTTTAGCCGCTAGGCCATGCCGCCGGGCCTGACATTCTCTTCCTTTACACCAGTAAACTAAACCCTTAAGTTCCAGCCTCTACAGGCAGGTCTCCCTTCTCTCCACTCACCAGCTACGAGCTTTAGTACCTGCTTCCAGGCCTAGATCAAGGCCTTCTCCTCCCCAGCTTTTTTCTGCTTGCAGGCTACAGATTCATTCTACGCTGCAGTAGGATGATTTTTAAAGGGGGCGGGGGTTATCTGAACACGTAACTCTTAACATCTAGCAATAATACCCAAGGTCTTTGATATTTTGCAACCTCATGAAGGTCTTTCTAAAGTTATCCCCCTGCCTCCTTTTATAAGAGCAGATCTAACCTACTTACATCTTCAAATCTATGGCCCAATCACATCAGAAATTCACTACTTTCCTCCAAATTCTTCCTATGTCCTTTGGTCTCTCCCTGTCTTGGCACAAAATGGACCTTCTGGCTAATGCTTTGTGAGCTGCAAATCTCCCCCCACAGAGCTTCTGTTACATCCCTTCTACCTCACAAACAACTATTCTCTCTTATTCTTTCCTAGCACTTCACCAAACCAACGCTATGATCATTTACACTGTAAATGTCCTCTGCTGCAAGTACTGCGCTCCCAATGAAATTGGGATTCGTAACTCTTTAAATGTATTGAAATGTGTCAAAATGAGAGGTGAAAGTTACAAGATAAATGTCTCCAATTCAGTGTTTTTTACTGATAGCATTCCTTGTTACAATAAAAAAAAAGAAAAAAAAGAAAAAAGCAGGAGCCAGTACAATGGTGGCAAGGTAAGCAAACCTCTCACTAGGGGTTTGAGTCATAGCTGTTCTACTTCCAATCCAGTTCTCTGCTAATAGCCTGGGAAAGTAGCAAAGATGGCCCAAGAAGCAGCTCCTGCCTCCCAGCTTTGTACCCACCCAGCTCTGATTGCTGCAGCCATTTGGGAGTGAAGCAGCAGGCAGACTATTCTCTCTCCCTCCTTTCCATGACTCTTTCAAATAAAATAAATCTTTGAAAAGAAACATTAACTGGAAGCTATGTCAGCTCCTCACCTGTTTATAACTTCTAATTCTTGGATTATGAATACTAAGAAGTCCATGAATAAAAGCATAGATTTTCTAAATACAAGACTATAAATTCCACAGCACAAGTATTGTGGAACAAGTATTGTGGAACAAGGTAACCCAACTCTTGCATTTCTGGCTTCCCTTATCAGAGCATCAGTTTGTGGCCCAGCTGTTTTGCTTCCAATCCAACTTCCTGCTTTAGCACCTGAGAAGGCAGGGCATGACAGCCCAAGCACTTGAGTCCCTGCCACCCATATGGGAGACATGGATTGAATTCCTGGCTCCTGGCTTCACCTCAGCCCAGCCGGGGCTGCTGCAGCCATTCAGAAAGTGAAACAACAGATGGAAGCTAACTCTCTTTCTCTTCTCCTCTGTCACTCTTTCAAATAAGCAAGTCTATTTTCTAGATGTGTCTACATTCATAAATACTAAACTTCATTTTACACTGCAAAACTAAACACACAATTGGATTCTAAGTCAACAGGAATTAAGAACACAGCACCCCTTCAAAAGGAAAAACATGGCTAGCTTCTTAGGCTTCTATTTCTTACAGTTCAAAACAATACTGCTTCAAAGAACTACAGCTAAATATTGTTATCCAGGGAATAAACAATAATTTACAATGACAAGGAAATCCAGGCCTTGTTGCAAAGATTTCTAGGGGATCAGGATGACTCCTTTTAAAACTTCAATGATTCACCTTTACTAATCTTACTTTTAAAACTCTGCAAGTTGCATTTTCCTTTTTACAGGCCTATCACTGTAATCACCCTTCAAAGGGAGAAGGGAAAGAACAGAAAATTTTAGAGAAATATTGAAGACAAAGAGGACATACAATACATAACAGAGTTACAAGCAATGGATAAGAAGCAAAATAGAAAAGAACAACATCCAATGTATTCAATGAAAGCTGTTAAAAGAGAGCCGAAGAAGCACATTTTCAGTATCTGCCACAAGAAGGTACTAATAACCAAGGGTAGTTTGCTGATTCTTCAGAGAAGAGTAGAATTAAATAAAATAAGTCCTGGAGAACAGAGAAAAAGAAAATTTTTTCAACATATAATACTGTGGTCTCCCAAATTCAAATGCTGGTCCTTAAAAAGATTCCTTGATCAAGACCAAAATTAGGACAGTTTACTTTTCATAAAGCTAAATTTAGCCCATTGAGAAGACAGTATTACATTCTGAAGACCGTATTGCTAGTAAAATACCTTACTTTAAAAAAAAAATGTTTTACATGTTTTTATTTTAAGCTGTAAATACCAGCTGTGCCACTTCTGGGCCTGTGTACCCACAGATCTAGGAGCCCTGGATTTCAGGGGACCTGTTCACTGCAGACATCACTTCTAAGGCTTCAACATCACTAGGCTTTTCTCAGATTCAGCACTGGTGTAAAACTGGCAGGTGTGATGGAGTTTAGAGTGTGGATACTTCCCCTTGTGCCTTTCTTCTTTAGGTCATTTTCCACTGATGGCTGCATTTCTTCAAAATTCCAGCTCTGACTAGCCCCCACCAGGAGTTCCTACAGTCCTACAGCCTACCCTAGTGGCTTATTATCTTTGTGCTGCTGTGTAACCAACACTTTCTGGTCTTAAAACTTAGGAGTGGTTTCTCTTTTTCTAAGCTGACACTGATCGATGTTGGGCCCTTGGTTCTGTGTATATCATTAAGGCCGCCACTTGATACAGTTAGCTAATCCTCCCTCTGTGGTGCTGACATCCTAGATTGGTGCTGGTTCAAGTTCCAGTAGCTCCACTTCCAATCCATGGCCTAAGAAGGCAACTAAAGTTGGCCTAAGTCCTTGGGACTTTGCACTGGCACATAAGACCCAAAAGAAGCTTCTGGTTCCTGACTGGCTCAGCTGTGACTGTTGTGGTCATTTAGTGAGTGAATCAACAGATGAAATCTCTCTCTCTCTCTCTCTCCCTCTCTCTCTCTCTCCCTGGCTCTTTCTTCTTCTCTCCATAACTCTGCCTCTCAAATAAAAAAAAAAAAAAACCACTTGCAGGGGTCATAAAACCCAAATGCTGGGTCCCATCTCCACAACTTTCCAGTCTGTTTACCTGTGGAAGAGCCAAAGAATGTATATTTCTAACAAATTACAAAGTGATAACCATGCTAACAGAACCAAGGATCACACTCCCTAAATTACTACAAAACAGAAAACAAAGAGCTGGCTATCTTATGTTGATTCAAAACACACTCAAACTCAAGAAAACCCCACTCTTCTGTCTTCCTACAAAGAAAGAAAAGAAGGAAACAAGAAAGGAAAGGAAGGAGGGAGGAAGGAAGGAAGATGCAAACTTTAACATAGCTTCCTCACACCACTACAGAAGCCAATACTTTCTAAGGAGTTACTTCGCTGCTATTGCCAGTGTTCGTTTGAGAAGCACAAGATAGGAAAAAGGCAAGACCAGAACCAAATTCACATCTCTGATGTATATAGAATGGACTCAATAACTTGCGCCACCATCACTCTCAGAGGAAGCTAGAACAAGGAGCTACAGGTGAATACTGAAACAAAGCACTTCGATATGGGAAGCCAACATCGAACTCTAGGCCAAATGCCCACTTCCATTTTTTAATGAATGAATTTTAAAAGTAAACAGTAATTTTGATATTTGCATATTTTATCCAGAAATAAAATCCCAATTTAAACTATCATAACCAACCCATTAAACATTTTAGAAAAATGGAATTTAAAGTGTTAGATTACTGGAAGTAATTCAGCCAAGTAAGCCTCAAATTTACAAAATAATCAATTAGCAGATAGTTCTCAGAAAGTAAAAATTGAAAACTTTGTCAAGTAACTTGTCTCTCTCTTTGTAATTCTTTCCAGGTAAATAGTTAAATCTTTCATATTAAAAAAAAAAAAAAAAACAGTGCTTTGGAAGCAAGGGTTATTCATCACTATGGTGTTTAGAACCACACTGGCAGAAGGCTGAAATCAAGTATGTATCAAAACCATAGCAAATGATATACCTAAAAAAATTAATATAAAATCAAGGGGCCCATAAACCAGCCCTAATTAGAAAATGTGAGCCTAACAGGTATTATAGGTTTTCTAATAGCCATATGCTTAAAATAAAGGGAAAAGTGAAAATTTAACAATATATTTAGTAATTCCCCAACACTGTCATTTCAACAAATTATTCATGTTCTATATGCTTTTTATCACAGTAAATCTTCAAAATCTACTAAACATGTATATTCAGCACATGTCAACATTCTAACCTACCAAATTCTAAATCCTCAATGGTTATATGTGGCAATTAGCTACCATGTCACATAGTAAAATTATCAATGAATAAAGTTTTGTCAATCTCTTTACTGAATATATTGATACTTAACATGGTGTTAATATCCTACTACGCTTTTTTTCACAAATTTTGAACTATAATTTTAAGAATTTAAAGCTTTAAATATGTTCTCTTTTCTTGGTTACAAAACTGTTAACATTTTGGCTCCCAGTACCTAATACTGTGCTTTAAAAAAATTTTTTAATAAATAAAATATCAAGAGAATCACAAAATAAACAGGGAAAGTACCATCACTGTTATTTCTCTTAGAGTGCCAAACCCAGGTACTATCTCAACTTGGCTTTCTCTAACCCAAGGGAAGACCTACCAGCCACTACAGGCCTCCACTGCTCCCCAGGCAAAGGAACGCTCATCCCCGGGGCTTGTGAACAGGGAGTCAAGTCATAACTACCAAGCTAATTCCCAAGCTGGCATAGCTGGTCCTTTGACAAGGCAAACTGATGTAACCTACCACTAGCAACACAATAAACTCATATAACAAGGCAAGGAGAATTTTGATAAACAAAATTAAGTCACAGCTTAATGTGATTAAAATACTACTATTAAAATACTGCTTTGAAAGACAAAGAAACAGAGAGAGAGAAGAAATACATCTTCCACCCTCTGGCTCACTCCCCAAATAGCAGAAAATAGCTGAGTCTGGGCCAGAAAAAGCCAAGAGCCTCCTGTGGATCTCCCACACGGGTGGTAGTGAGCCAAGCAAACAGCCCACCCTCTGCTTCTTTCCCAGTAGCATTAGCAGGAAGCCAGAATGAAGTGGGGCAACCAGGACTTGAACTGATGTCCCTATAGAAGGGTGGCACTGTAGGTGGCAACTTAACCAGCGCATCATGGCTCCAGCTGCTTTTAAAAAACATAAGACTTACTTATTTTTATGGAAAAGCAGATTTACAGAAAGGAGGAGAGACAGAGAAAGATCTTCCCTCTGCTATTTTACTCCCTAAATGGCCGCAATGGCCACAGCTGAACCAATCTGAAGCCTGGAGCTAGGAACCAATCTGAAGCCTGGAGCTAGGATCCTGGTATTCCACACAAGTGCAGGGTCTCAAGGCTTTGGACCATCCTCTGCTGCCCTCCAATGCCACAGCAAGCTGGATGGGGAGTGGAGCAGCCAGGACATGAACCAGCACCGATATGGGATCCCAGTGCTTTACAAGACAAGGAATTAAACACTAAACCATCACACCATACCCTAAAATTATTTTAATGCTGTATTAAATACAAATTAGAGAGGGCAAATCAGTGTACAAACAAATCAACAATACTTCCTTTATGATCTGTAAAAGGAGACCAAATAATCTATATATAACTAAAAATCTAAATAGACTACAATTTTCACTTTCAGTAGAAAACTCAAGTATATGTCTGCCTTTAATTAACATAGCGATGACAAAAATAGTCTAAGTGCAGGGAATGGAACAAGTCAGTGAGTAAAAATGCAGATCATAAATTATAAACATGGAGCTCTGAAAAATCCCCTATTCTTAATACCTGAAACCCAGGTGTAGTCTTAGTTCTAGAGTCAAGCAATGTATGAATCAAAATTATACAGGACTGAACTGGTGCATCAAATACCAAACCTTTCAGTCCCTCAAAATAACAATTAAAAATAAAATAAAATAAAAATGATAAAATTAAACATAAAAAATAAAATAAAAATTTTAAAAAGGATTCCTTATCATAAAGTGAGTCTTCTTCTGCACATAAAACTATTGCCACACACATTATTGTACTTGTGTATATGTGTAAGATCAGTGAGATAATTACATACCTTTGGGACTTTAATACATCTGGTGTCAAATCACACCTTAGGCATACAGCTATTTCATTTTGAGCCATTCCCCCTAGAGAGTAATTACCCACCCTATAACTTCGTCATAAAAAAAGAAGTGCTTACTCAGTATTTCAATTGTATAAACACAGGATTTTTATACGATACCTTCACAAATCAGATAACCAAAAACGTATACATTCATAAGATAAAATGCTAACATTATGACAAGTCATATAAGCTTTCTAACTTCTAACTACGAAGTCTACATAAAAAGCTACAAAGACTGCTGCTATATACACACACATAGGCAGTTCACTAATTCGAGAAGGGAGGCACAGGAAAAGCATGTGGGCATCCCTTGACCCTTGATGTTGTTTGGAAAAAAACTGACCTTTCCCTACCTGAAAACAGAGAAGGTTCCTTTAAAAAAAAAAAAAAAAAAAAAACACCCAAGGAGAGGAAGGAAATTCTAAGTCTTCCAGTACCAGTTCGAAGGCCTTCAGGCTGCAACACCTCAGCCATCTGCAGCAGCTCTCCATCAACCCAGCTGCTCGCACAACCCAGAGGCACAGCTGTGCGCATCCTGATGCCTCACTCCACTTTCTGCTGCCTTCTCTTTGAAGTATTTCCTGTACACATTACCACCGAGCCTTCCACTACACCAAGGAACCGATGAGAGAGAAAACAGTAAGTGTTCCAGGCCAAATTAGTCATGCCTTTTTTTGTGTGACACCAAAACACATTTTATTAATGAAGCATATTGAGACAAACATACTAATTTAACTATAAAAATGCTCTTACACTTGAAAATCATTATACTAAATCTGATTTGATGATCTTATTCACACAGATAGTTTACAATTTAGTTAATATTTCCTCTATATGTTCCTCCTCTGAATTCCACAAAGCAGGAGAGTCCTCTTCAACCCAGCTAGTGTCAGCTCTGAGAAGGCAGGAAGAGCACTGAGCCTAGAGAAGTCATCCACTGCCTATGTCAGAGTCTGTGTGGATCTGCTTCTCAGCTCCAGCTCCTAACTCCAGCTTCCCGCTAATGCAAATCCTGACAGCAGCAGGGATGGCTCCAGCAGCTGGGTTCTCACCATGTGATGACAGCCCTGGCTAAGTCCCTGGCTCCTGGCTTCAGTTTGCCAGCTACTGCAGGTATCTAGTGAGTGACCAGTAGAACAAGCCCTCTTGTTCATTTGCTCTCCTTGCTGCTAACTGCCTATAAAACAAATTCTTTAAATTTTTAAACATAAAAGGTACTACATCATAAATCAATCATATACCCATTACTGAGGTCAAAAAGCTGGATGTGAGAGGTATCCTTCAAGTACACTCGAGGAGGTAAGTTGCCCACAGCAATGCTTAAAAAGGCAGGTGGTGACCCTTGCATGATGGTTCAGTGACTAAATCCTCGCCTTGCAGACACAGGAATCACTAAGTCAGGCACACCAGTTCGTGTCCCAGCTGAACCATTTTCCATCCCGCTCCCCTGCTTGTGACCTGGGAAAGCAGCAGAGGACGGCCCAAAGCCTTAGGATCCTGCACCCACACAGGAGACCAGGAAAAAGCTCCAGGCTCCTGGTTTTGGATTGGGTGAGCTGCGGCCAATGCGGTCACATGGAGAGTGAACTAGCAGATGGAAAACCTTTCCATCTCTCCTTGTCTCTGTAAATCTGCCTTTCCAATAAAAATGAAATAAATTTTTAAAAGCAGGTGATATAATGAAGAGATCCCACTTGCCATGGGATAGCTTGAACACAGCTCGAGAGCAAAGAGCACTGTGCAGCGGAGAGAGACGGGGGTCAGGGCTTGACCTTGCTGAGCCTGGTAATCCATGAATAACTTCAGTTCTCCAAGCGAAGGGAAGCCAGTGGATGATTCTACAAGAGGGTGAGTATGGATAAAATCACCTGCCTACAATTCAGACTCTGAGGAATTTATCTCTACCTGAACATTCACAAGTTTATTTTGAAAAGCAGAGAGACAAAAACGTATCATTCATCCACTGATTTACTCCCCCGCAAATGCCTGCAACAAGCCAGGTCATAGCCAGGAACCAAAAACTCAGTTTAGGGCCCCCAAATGGAAGAGAGGCATCCAGGTATTTGGGGCAGTACCTGCTGCCTCTCAAGGTGTACATTAGCAGAAAACTGGAATCACAAGAGAAGTTAGGACTCAAACCAGGCACTACACCAGGAGGACACTGTGCCAACCAGTGTTTTAACCAGTATACTAAATGCCCACCCGCCACTAACACTCCAATGATTTACATGAAGTTCACTTCTACACACATTAAACATCACGTAGAATTTAAAAAGAAAAAGGTCTATGGTACAAATTAGGACGTGCAGAAAGTCACTAAAAGGTCACAAAAGGAAAAAAAAGTCATAGCTATTTCAATATTATCTTCACTTTAGACATTAAACTGAATAACTAGAAAAGAATGTGGAATAGGTAGTCCAAGTAGTACCATTAAACTTTTAAAGGCAAGGACTTAAGACAACATCCAAAATCAGGACTTGGAAAAACAATACATCAGTGCCCCATAAGCTCTTAAAATTTTACTTAAAGTAACTTTTCTCAAAATTTTATTGTAAATCTTTAAAATTAAGGGGGAAGTGTACAACAATTCTTCATTTATTGACCTAAGTCTTCATGACAAGAATGCAGAGTTCAGCTCCACATCATGACTCAAGGAATGCAGGAATGCTATCTGAAACTGGGAACTGTGTGCCACTTTCTATCCTCCTCCTGCCCAGGTAAATATTGAGGAAAGTCCAGAAACCAAACTCCAAATGACTAGACTAACCTACCAATGACTCATTCTCTCCAGCAGACCTTACAACTGACCTGAGTTATCCTCTTTCTGTTTTCAGAATTCCACAGCACCAAGCGCAAGCAAGTCAATCATCTTCAGCATTCAAAACAAGGAGCCATGCACGCAGGCAGTTACACAGCTTGTTGAAGAACATGTGCCACGCAGCTGCACTAGCTAAGCCAACAATCAAAACTGCAATCAATTCCAGGCAAAGAAAATAATCTCAGGAAAATTTAAATGAACAAAAATTAGTATGGCAGTACAATTTAGTGAGATATTTTTTTTAAAACCCCTTCCCTTCTCTGGTTACAAAATCAACATTATGAGAATGGCAAGGTTTCTGGAAAGATTTTTAAAAACCTGAGAAACAAATCACAGTAAGCGGAAGAAAATAGGTAGAACTGTCGTCTCACAGTAACATATTCCTTTATACATAACTATTTAGAATCCAAATACTTTCATGCAGCCCCACATGCATCCCTTAACAGCCTCATCATAGCTGTTACAGGTAAGGATCAGTGTGGTGGCACAGTGCATTAATCCTCCACCTATGCAGCTGGCATCCCATATGGGCACTGCCCCGAATGCTCCACTCCTGATCCAGCTTTCTGCTTGTGGCCTGGGAAAGCAGCAAAGATCGGCTCAAGTCCTTGAGGCCCTGCACCTACACGAAGGATCTGGAAGAAGTTGCTGGCTCCTAGCCTCAGATCAACTCAGCTCCAGCCACTGTGACCATTTGGGGAGTGAACCAGCAGATGGAACACCTTTTTTTTTTTTTTCTCTTTCTCTGTAGAATCTGCCTCTCAAATACAATAAAACTTTAAAAAAAAAGTGACAAAGGTATAATTATTTCTATTTTGCAAGAACTTTAGGATGTTCCCAACCAGTAAATGATCTGCCTAGGGACATAGAGCAGAAAGACAAAACAGCAAAGATAACTGTAGCCTCCTGAAACTAGTTGTGAACACCAATCTAAGATACAAGAATGTGTACAGATCTGTAATAATACAAATACATGCTAAATAAAACTTCCTAATTTCAAATAAGAAATGAAAATTATGTATTTTCAGACTGAGAGGGAAAAAAAAAGGATACATCCAACTCAGGGAGACTAGACTGCCCTAAGTACTTCCTTTGGTCTCAATAAAACCCAGGCAGACAAAGAGAAGCCTACTCACAAAGAACAGAGATAAGCCAAAGATGTCTACTCAGCCCCAAACTCCTCCTCCTCCTCCTCTTCTCTTGCTTTCCCTACACACACATACACAAGCTCACACACACAGTACTAATTCTAAAGCTATTTATTTCTTGTCCTCTTCTTCTAGGAAGCAAGATAGAGAGTCAGAGTGACCACAGACCTCCGTGTCCAAACTATAACACTTTAAAGCATGAGAGACTTGTCCAGGAAGAGAGGCCCACCCCAAGACGGACTAGGCAAACAACAAACTGCAGTCCCCAACTATCGGGCTAACCCAAGCCTCTCAGGCCTTAAGCACCAACAGCATAGTCCTACTGTTTAATCACTGCTCAAAACTGCTTTGGTAAATCCCCATTTTATGCAAGATTAAGTCTTAAATTCTACCTCACGGGAAAGCCATAAATATTTTGTAGACCAGTTTAAGGAACCATTCCTATTGATGACTAGTGTTGCTTCACTTTGTGCAAGACCTTAAGGGATGTTCTGAATACATGTGCTTTCCAACTCACATAGGGGAAAGCTTGAAAAAAAATAAAATTTAGTTTTCCAATTCCTTTTAAAGGTGAAATACCAAGTACAAAGAAAAAGCAATCTCTTAATCCCTCAGCAGGATTAACAATAGAGAGCTATTTTCCTAGGGAAACCAAAAATACTGTTGTACACACAAACATCCAAATACTGCCTGTTCAAGAATTATCTAATAAACTGCTTTCAGAATAGCTTTTTGGTTGACATTACTATTAACAAGTTAGAAATCTTGAAGAACAAATCCCCTCAAAAGAGATTTAAAAAAAAAAGGAAATCTGACCTGGTATCATGGTTAGGATCCCCAAAAGTCCAAGTGTTTCAGATGTCCCTAGAGAGGCAACACTGAGGTGGTATGTGCTTGAAGAACGCAGGCCTGGTGGTGGGTCCCTGGACACTGGGAGCTCTCCCTAAGAAGGAATTAATGGACTTCTCACAAAACCCTGGTATACAAGAAGCAAACCCAGCACAGGTAGCTTACTCTACTTGGTGGAATGGAGAGGTCACTGCTTGCTCTCTGCTCCCTGCTCTCTTGCAATGCCTCTATCACTGTAATCCACCATGAGATGATACAGTCAAGATGATGGGAGCAGAGTAGAACTCTCACCAGGGCCTGTAGCATGCTTTCTTGGACTTACAACCTGTAACAATGTGACCTAAATAAAACCTTTCTCTGTAAATATAACCTATGTCAGGTAATTCAGTACAGTACCAAAAAGCTGATTAATGCACACAGTACCTTTTAGAAATGTACAGATGACAATAAATTTGTTGCCATAACCAACCTACTATCAACTGGCCCTATTTCTATTTTAAAACTTACTCTAAAACTAAGTTACAGAAACTCTAATTTACAAAACCAAATTGAAATTATGATTTGTGACTTTTTTTTTCCCAGCCAAAATTTCATACGAACACTTCCAGGACTAGTGTAGGACGTAATCCATCCAAGTGCCACTTGAAGGTCTATTACGCACACACTCCATTGACACCAGTAATAGTGGAATGGCCTGAGTTTAAAATTGGACAGTGTAAATTCTTTCAGGAAACTCATGTTTTACTCCAAAAGAGAACTTTGTATTTAAATGATCTATAACCTGAAAAAAGACTGAAATACCTACTAAACAAGGGGAAACTCAAAATGATAACTCCGTACAAGGCAAAATATTTGAGTTGAATCCATTACTCAATGCTGCCTCCATCAGATATGCTTAGCAATGTGTAATCCTAAAAAGAATCTGACACTGCAGGTTTTCCTAAGAAACAATCCCTCATTTCTTTTCCTTTTTACGCTACAGATGAGTTCCACAGTTACGTTCTCAAGAAAGAAACAGGCCCGGGTTAGTCTGTCCAACACTCCCTTGTAGAATTTCAGAACACATACCTATTTCTACTAGGAGAAACACTGCCCTGAATTTACTAAGAAACCCAAGTTCCCAGAATGAGTCCGGTCTACCATTCCACATTTTTTACGAAGTTACCTCTAAACCATACAATATTCTAGATTCATTAAATAAGGCTTCTTAAAAGAACTGGATTCCAAGCTCCATCCTACACAATTCAAAAGACAAATCAAGAGGAAAAAAATTATTCTCATAACTGTCAACAACTCAAGATTTATTATATTGTGATACAGTTTCAATATACTTGTTACCCTATATCTAAGACATTTCCTAATAGAATTTTGGTTTTCACCCTTCAGAAAACACTCTTGGATCAGTATCAGCAAACTGCCCAACCTGATTTTACCCAAATCCAAGCACTTCCACTTTATGACATAAAAAGTAAACTCTGAAACATCTGTCTTGTGTGAGCTATTCTACCAGCAATTCACCTTTCATTAAATCCCTCGGCTTAAGCTTTATTTTCACATGTGAATTCAGCAAAATTCATTCAATAATTATCTTAAAGACAAAATGAAACAGAAATCAATTTGATTCTATTTCTAGCTATTTTAAGCTATCTTAAGAAGAATGTCAGATCAATACACTAACTGCATGTTATCCTGTTATCCAACAGATCTCAACACATTAGACCATTCTCCACTGAATGAGTGAATAATCACTGCTTCCACTCCCATTCAGTGCAGTCCAAGGTATACCATCAGTCATCCCTAACACATTCAGAGCGTTCCAACGTGAAGAAACACCACACTTAGGCAAGTCCCGTCCAAAGACACAAACTCATGTGGAGATATTCTTTTTACTCCTTCCCAATATTCTTCAAGAAAAAGATATGATGGATTTTTTTCCACAACAGATAATCAAGCAAGTTTTTAAATTCACATGTAGTATCCAAGTTTAAAACTTAGTTTGCAAAAACAGTCTACATAAAATACTGGCTATACAGTGTGTACAATCTACACCTAGCTGGGCAATTTAGCCTAGCAGTTAGGATGTCCACATCTTGCACCTGGCACAATGGCTCAATTATCTAATCCTCCCCCATGAAGTGCCAGGATCCCATAGGGTATCGGTTCATATCCCAGCTGCTTCTCTTCCCATCCAGCTCCCTGCTTATGGACTGGGAATGCAGCAGAGGATACCCCAAAGACTTGAGACCCTGCACCCACATGGGAGACCCAAAAGAAGCTCCTGGCTCCTGGCTTCAAATTGCTCATCTCCAGCTGTTGCAGCCATTTAGGGAGTGTGCCAGCAGATGACAGATGTCTCTCCCTTGTTCTCTCTACATATGTAAATGTCTTTCCCATAAAAATAATTTTTTTAAGAAAAGCGTCCACATTTCACATTACAGTACCTGGTCCTTGTTCTAATTCCCTGCCAAAGCAGAACCTGGGAGGCAGTGGGGTTCATGGCTCAATTACCACCAAAAAGGATGGGCCCCCACCAAAAAGAGAGAAGTGCATTGAATCCTTGCCTCTTAGCTTTTGCCTCTAGCCACTCCTACCAATTACAGGCATTTCAGAAGTAAATCAGTGGCTAGGAGCTCTCCCAATGTCACTTTATCTGTGACTCTTAGATACATACATAAAAAGTTTCAAGGAGCCAGCGCTGTGTCCTGGGTGATCCACTTCTGATCCAGCTTTCTGCTTGTGGTCTGGGAAAACAGCGCAGGGCAGATCAAAGCTGTGGGACTGTGCACCCGTGTGCGAAATACAGGAGAAGCTCCTGGCTCCCAACTTGAGCTCCACTCACTCTGGAGTAAACTGAAGGATCTGAGGAGTGATTTGAACTGAAGCCATCTGGGGAGTGAACCAGCACATGACAAACTTCTCTGTGTCTCTGCTTCTCTCCATAAACCTGCCTTTCAAATAAATTAATCTTTAAAAATTATTTTCTAAACAACCTAGACCCAGATAGAGGTATTTCAGTCAAAATCTTGCTGCTCCATACAATACTAATCCTTCTTAAACATATTACTTTACTAGAGCAAGCCTACACACACACACACACACACACGTGTGTTCGCCACATGAACACTGACAACTTGTGAAAACACACTGTACATTGTTTTAAGTCTAACGGCACTTATGACTATATAAGCTAGTTGAGACTCCACTGTTTCAATAAAGGCAGTTTTTTAAAGTGCCCAAGGTGTAGTAAATAAATCAAGCAAATTTCATGCTTCTTCATGACACCACAAAATTAATGTCTGATCTGATAAGACAATTCTTAAATCTTTCTCCCACTGAAAATAAACTGTATGCTATGTGTTAGGATGATTACTACTGTAAGATCTATATCATTCCTTTAAAATGCATGTTCTATTTCTAAAAGGTTACAGGTGAGCACAGTACCATAGTATGAAATAGATCTGAAACTTAGCTCAATTTGAGTAAAAAGTTACATTTCTGGCATTTGTCAGCAGTCTCCCAGTGTGCTGGCCCCGTGCCACCATGGGCTGGGGCCAGCGTGATGTAAGGCCAAGCTAAAAATAGCAGCTAAGCAGCAGCTGGAAGATGGAGGTCTTTCTGACTTTAGCCTGGGACTTGCAAGGAGGGGACGGCTATAGAGGATGAAGTGGAATAACTCTTGATAGGTATTTATTTTTCCTGATTTTTTCCTACCATTCCATCATTTCCCCAATCCGCTCCCTCCAAAAAAAGTGGGGGAAAGAAAACAGGAAGAGAAAGGCAGTGAGGAAAAGAAAAAAAACTAACATGTGGGACTCACAGCCCCCCTCATTTCCTGACCCCAAGTGACTCTTAATTCTATCATGAACACAAAGCAGCCACCAGTCATTTCAGTGCCCTGCTTTATCACTCTAGATAAAGTATAAACCACAATCATGGTAAGACCGATCAGCTGTACTGGCTGAAGGCCCATCGGACAAAAATTACACAAGCGATATTTGGGGAAGGAGGGAGGAGTAAGCTACCAGACAGCAGGAAGAACACCACATACAAGGCAGCACTTGGAACAGCAGTCAGGACGCTGGCTGGGATGCCTACATCCTGCACAGGGTCCACTACCAGCCTTGCTTTAGATCCCAGCTTCCTGTTCTGAGCACTGTCCTGAAGGCAGCAGATGGCAGCTCAGTGACGTCCCTGTCACTCAAGCCGAGGGCTCAGACTGGGTTCGCAGCTCCTGGCACTGGCCTGGCCAGCTGCTACAGAAATTGTCAAGTACAATCAGATTGCTTTTATCCTCTCTTGAGATCTTTCTCTCTGCCTCTCAAATTAAAAGCAAAACAGGGGGCTCAGCACAGTGGCCTAGCAGGCAAAGTCCTGGCCTTGCACGTGCCGGGATCCCATATGGGCACTGGTTCGTTCTAATCCCGGCTGCCCTGTTTCCCATCCAGCTCCTTGCTTGTGCCCTGGGAAAGCAGTCGAGAACAGCCCAGCCTTGGAACCCTGCACCTGCATGGGAGATCCAAAAGAAGTTCCTCGTTCCTGGCTTCAGATCAAGCTCAGCTCCAACTGCTGCGGTCACTTGGGGAGTGAATCATCGCATGGAAGATTTTTCTTTCTCTCTCTCCTCCTCTCTATTTTTATTGCAAACTCAGATATACAAAAACAAATAAATCTTTTTAAAAGTACCACCATAAATCAGTCCAGCTTCTCCATCATCCCACATTCTATGAAAATGCTTTAAAAATCAATGAGATTATCAAAGTGTCGAGGCTGCATCAATTAAATGTATTTAAAAATGCACTCTTGTTTTAGGGACATCTATCCTGCAGGATTACAGCTATGGCATTCATTTGTGACAAGGGAGAGAAATGCAGACAGAGTAGTAAGATGTATACAAACCCCCTGAGCAGGTTTTCAGAAATACCCTAAAGTCAGATCAAACCTCTTATTGGGCACTAACACTTCTGTTTTTCTGCAAAGTATTTTTGTCTTTGCTACATAGCTATCCTCATATATCATTAGCACACAAAAGTAATATTTTTGTACAATTAACAATCCTAATTTTTCCTGAATTTGAGTCTTGTAACATTCCTCCAGGTTTCAAATTATCTACAAATGTTTTCTACTATCTCATTTTTAGCATGACAAGTTCACTGCTGAACTTAAACCACCATTAGAAGCTGACCTGGGGCCCAGCACAGTGGCCTAGCGGCTAAAGTCCTCACCTTGAACAATCCGGGATCCCACATGGGCACCGGTTCTAATCCTGGCAGCTCCACTTCCCATCCAGCTCCCTGCTTGTGGCCTGGGAAAACAGTCGAGGATGGCCCAAAGCCTTGGGACCCTGCACCCATGTGGGAGACCTGGAGGAAGTTCCTGGCTCCTGGCTTCGGATCGGCACAGAACCGGCCGTTGTGCTCACTTGGGAAGTGAATCATTGGACGGAAGATCTTCCTCTCTCTCCTCCTCTCTGTATATCTGACTTTGTAATGAAAAAATAAATAAATAAATCTTTAAAAAAAGAGAATTTGGCCTGGAATTAAAATGTTGCCTTGAAGTGTCGTCTAACAGTCAACAAAATGTTAGTCAAACAACATCTCCATTGGTCTATTTAATCAAGACATCCTTGGTTCCAATTTCGGAAGCTGACCAGTACTGCATGCAAACAGAAAGCCAGCCCATGCAATGGAAAACCAGTGGCTACTCCGCCACTGTGGACAACTGGTTTGACATGTTCAGGCCTCAGTTTTCCCATCAGCAACATGAGAAAAGCTGGCATCAATGGTATTTTTTCTTCTCTAAAATATCATTCTGTAGAATATTTTATTTATTAACACAGCTTTCTCTTCTAGATATATTTTAGGAGATGAAACAATGCATTAGTACACAAAGGTCAATAGAGAACATCTGAGGATGGTGATACTTGAAACTTCACCTGAGTTCATTTGTCTCCTTTTCTGCTCAATGAAAATATATACATGTATTAGCTGGCACAAAACTAATCCACTTAAGAATTCCACAGACATGTAGCATTAAGCATGGCCTTAACAACAGTTTACTATCAACTGAGAGTCAATCTTTCAATCATCTGAGATCTAAATGACAAGCAGATTCCACAATGCATTCTTGCCAAAATTTTAAATCTTTTCTAGATGAAAAAAAAAATTGAGGCATCATTCTTTTCAAAGAATTGAAGTTCACATACATACTAGCAGGTAACAGGACACTTAAAGCAAAAACTAAAAGGAGAAATTGGTTTTTAAATACCCTGGACTGGGCCCGGCGGCGTGGCCTAGCGGCTAAAGTCCTCGCCTTGAAAGCCCCGGGATCCCATATGGACGCTGGTTCTAATCCCAGCAGCTCCACTTCCCATCCAGCTCCCTGCTTGTGGCCTGGGAAAGCAGCTGAGGACGGCCCAAAGCATTGGGACACTGCACCTGCGTGGGAGACCCGGAAGAGGTTCCAGGTTCCCGGCTTCAGATCGGCGCGCATCGGCCCGTTGCGGCTCACTTGGGGAGTGAATCATCGGACAGAAAATCTTCCTCTCTGTCTCTCCTCCTCTGTGTATATCTGGTTGTAATAAAATGAATAAATCTTTAAAAAAAAATATCCTGGATTGTTCCCTCAATAAATCTAACCAACACATCGCTTTTGAGAATTTGGCTGGGACTGAGAAACAGTACCTGTTCATACAAAAAGACTATGGGACATTTTTCTCCAACTTATTGACACTGGTTTCTCAGAAGGAAATGGTCTTCCCATCGACGTTGAGGAGGAAACACTCATGTTTTCAAATTCAAAGTATTCCCCAAATATTCATGACAAAAAATTAACAAGCCATGAAAACTAATTTGGGCTTTTTACTGTGAATAACCTCCATTTCTTAAAACACAACAACTTACAAAGTAACTAAGGTAGTTTTGTGAGTTTCACATAGATTACCATTTTTTAAAAGACTGTCCAGAGGCCTACACCTTGGCATACAGGGTAATGCCAACTCCAACTGGACATATGAGCACTGGCTTGTGCCCGAGCTATTTCACTTCCAGTCTAGCTCCCTGCTAATGACATGAAAACAGTGAAGGGTAGTTCAAGTGTCTGGGTCCCTGCCACCCCTATGGGGGGGCTCAGACAAAGCTCCTGGCTTCAGCCCCGGTGCAGGGCTGACCACTGTAGCCGCCTTCAGAGTGAACCAGCCAAACCAAGAATTTCCTATCTTCCTTTCTCTCTCCTCCCCTGATCCATCCCAAACCCTTTCTGACTCACAAAATTTTAAAAAATTGAAATATTTCTCCAAATTGTTTTTGTTTCTAATAGATTTATATTTACCTATGTTTGCTTTCTTCTCTATGAAATTTGTGCCACTAGTCAGCTTAACTCAAATTTGGAATTTAATGACTTCCCTTCTAAAATGCTGAAGATAAAACAAATTTATCATACGTATATTTTATCACACTTCTCACAATAAAGTATCAAATTTATTTTGCATCACTGAAGAAAACTTCTAGTCTAACACCAACAAATCATGTAAGCATGTGGAAACAGTGACGCTCCAGTCATGTAATGCTTAAGTGGGACAGCTGACTGAACATGTCATTCCTGCATTGCCATCTTGTTGACTGAACACATTACTAACTGAAACCACACATTCTTAAGAAACCAAACTTTTTTTGAGATTTTATTTTTACTCAAAAGGCATATTTACAGACAGAAGGAAAGAGAAAGCGCTTCCAATCCCTTGATTCACTCCCCAAGTGGCCACAACAGCTGGAGCTGAGCCGATTCAAAGCCAGAAGCCAGGCGCTTCTTCCAGCATGGCTGCAGGGTCCCAAGGCTGTAGCCATCTTAGACTGCTTTCCCAAGCTACGGAGGGCAGGACTGGAAATGGAGCAGCCAGAACAGGAACTTGTGCCTATATAGGATCCTACCACCTGAGGGGGGAAGATGAGCTCACCGAGGCACTGCACCAGGCCCTAACCAAACCCTTAACCTGAGTGTGAGGAGATGCTGGTCTGTATCTTTGCTGAAACATTCAGAGTTAAGACTTGAGATAGCAATTGATTACCCATTGCGAAAAGCAGCCCAAAATAAACACTCTCAAAATAATCAAGGATTTGCTCACTACAATAATGACCTGAACTGTCCGATTAATTGCCAATTCTTATTGCATCTGAAATTCTTAAAAAGGCAGGCATCAAAGTCTCATATCTGCAGGAGGGAAGAAATCCAATGCAAAATGGAGGGAAAAGTGTGATGGACTTTTCCACCCAAGGGGGTGCTCGTAACACAACCTTTCAACAAGAAATTCAAGACTGAAGCAAAGGGAAAAACGTCAAAACGTTTGCTTAACCAAATCCACAGTTCAACTTTCCAATATTGACATGCTTGGGCTACAAAAAGTCTTTTGTCTAATACTTGACACTTCACTGGAATAACACCCCAGAAAAGGGTTATCACACCAAATTTTTTTTTAAAGATTTATTTATTTTTATTGCAAAGTCAGATATACAGAGAGAGGAGGAGAGACAGAAAGGAAGATCCGTCCGATGATTCACTTCCCAAGTGAGCTGCAACGGGCCGGTGCATGCCGATCTGAAGCCGGGAACCTGGAACATCTTCCGGGTCTCCCACGCGGGTGCAGAGTCCCAATGCATTGGGCCGTCCTCAACTGCTTTCCCAGGCCACAAGCAGGGAGCTTGATGGGAAGTGGAGCTGCCGGGATTAGAACCGGCACCCATATGGCATCCCGGGGCATTCAAGGCGAGGACTTTAGCCGCTAGGCCATGCCACCGGGCCCTATCACACCAAATTCTAAGTACTTTTCACCTAAAACTGAATTTTTTAACTTTCCTCAAAACAATGTTGAGGAGTTATCAGAAACTGAAAAAACTACAAAACTGACTGTAACATCTGCCATTTGCTTCAGTGGTTAAGATGTCATTGTGACTTCCACTGAAGTGCCCACGTTCAAACCCAGATCTCCTGCTCCAAGGGAATCTGCAGGTGATGGCTCAACACACTGGGTTCCGGGCACCCATGTGAGCAACTGGCATTGAATTCCACCTTCCTGGCTCAAACTGGCTCTGTCCTGACTGCTGCAGCAGTGAGTAAACCACACTTTGGGAGGTCTATATCTATATCTACATCTGTCTCTCTTGCCCTGTCTGTGCCTCCTCAATAAATACAACAAATGCTCTAAAAATCAACTAAATAAATCAAACATACAGGACTGGTGTCAAAGTTCCTTTGGGTACTATTTCAAAAGTCAAAAGCAGAAACAGTGTAGGATCCAGTTCAAAACTGTTCTCTATTATATTAACCTTGAAAAATAGTCAATGAAATGTACCATCATCAATCAATCAAAATAATTCTGGAAGTCCATTTAAAATAACATCTTTATATAGTAATCTCTGATCTGTGAAGAATTTGAAATACTCAGAGAGCAGGTCAATGTGTTATGAGACTCTTACTCATATTCATTCTAGTACCAATTCCCTTTCACTGCCTCATCACTCCTAAAAGACACAAAATGTTAAATTATGAATCTGAAAAGATGGTAAGACTGTATGCTTGCCAAAGTGTTAGAAATCTGGACAATTGCCCCCTAAACCCCAGAAAAGTAACTACCAAAAGAAAGTTTTATTAAAACTAATCTCCTTACACATCATACAATAGAAAGACTGGTTTTGCTTAAACACTTCTGACTTTTTAAGTGACTATTTAGGAGGCAGGCACTGGGCGCACCACTAGGGCAATGGTTTGAATCTTGGCAGCTTCTCCTTTTGACAGCCTAAGAAGGACAGGACCCATGCCTGGGAGACCCCATGGAGTTCCAGGCTCCTGGCTTCGCCTGGCTTAGCTGCAACCATTTTGGGAGTGAGCCAGCAGACAGATCTGCCTCATCCTTTCTCTCTAACTCTGCCTTTCAAGTGGGCAAATAAACCTTTAAAATGGCTATTTAGCCACAAATTAGGAATCTGTGTCTTTCGAAACAGCAACCAAAAAGGAACAATCATCCTGCTTTCATAAGGACATGCACTCACCTACTTCGACACACAGAAACACATGCAAACACAAACAATAAAATTTTAAAACTCGTAAGGATGACTTAAGTGTCTTTATTACAATTTTTTTGTTTTAGAAACATACATCCATAAAAGAGACATAAGGTGAAAGTCAAATATCTTGTCCATTTACTGGACTGTCCTGCATCTTCCAGACATCTTCATAAACACACACACACAACTGCAGCATCTGACGTGAAGTTTCAGACTTGTGTTTAAATGATGCATTCTGATCATTTTCCCCGATCGTAAATACAAATCCTTTATATTTTTCACCATTGTATCATATTACATTGAACACTTCTTAACCAGTTTCCTCCTAACAGAAAGCCAGGCATTGATTCCAGCTTTTCAGCATTTCCAAGCCATGCTGCAATGAGCACCATTTATGCAAGGATATCAATTTTACACAGAAGATAAATTCCTAGAAATGGCACAGGAAGACTGTGGCAAGCAGCAGGCAGGCACTCCCCCAACCCCAATTTCTGGGTAGTGTAGATCCTGTTCATCATCTACAACATTGTACATGAAAATGACATCTCATTTTTACTTGTGTCTATTTAAGAGTGAAAATCGGCACGCTTATTAATCATTTGTGCTTCTTTGTCTCAATGTGTTCTGCATTTTCTGTTGGGCTGCTCATCTCTTTTTTTCTGACATACTTTCAGGAGTTTTCTGCCAGCCTCCAATCCAATGTATTCATCCTGTTTAGATGCTTACATAAAATGGTGTGATGTTTTCAGCACTACGGAAATGTTTGTTTCTAATCCAACTGATTTTATATACACATTTCTACACAGTTTGAGTTCCAGACAATACCAAGGAAGCTTTCCCAAGCAAAAATATAGAAAAATGTTGACGGAACTTTGGTCTAAACAGTCAACAGTACTGACATGTCAACACCTTCCAAACTATCATTTTAACAAAAAATGAGTTAATTGCACTACCTTTAAAATTTCGCCATAATCAACTGAGGGCCAGCTCCGCTTACAGAGATCATCACTCCAAAGCTTTCAGTTTCTTTTAAGGAGCTGAAAAATCACAAGCACCAGCGGGTGTAATTCCTGGCAAGCCACAACTGTTCTGCACAGTATTCGGATGCCCTCTAACAGCATAGGCGGAAAATCAAGTCCAACAAGCAGACTTTCCCTATTATTGCTGTAACCTAGTCATCTCTACACAAGCCAATGAACGCTTCCGGTGTCAACAAGCTTGCATTTTCACACCACCACAAAAATTGATTACGGTGTTATCAACACCGTATACTGTCCTTTTCCGTCTCAGGTTCTGAAACAAAAAAACAAAAATCTACCTCAACTCACAACTATGAAATAAGCTTCTTGGGTGTGTGCATAAATTCAATCCACCATCTGAAGCTAAATTAGATGGCTAATCTAGCCATCTCCATGCCCTTAGTCAAGGAGGCAAAGACAAAACAAATCGGAAAAAAAAAAGCTGGTCGTAAGTTTTTCTCACAGTGCCAACTGCCAGCCTTCCAGCACTAAGCCGACTGGCACAACAAGTAATGCAACTTGGAAGTTAAGGAAATTGGCCCAACTCAGCAGGGAAAACAGAATACTTTCCACAATTTGTACAGCACTTGTTTAGCACGTATGTAAGTATTTCCAAAGTGGTGGTCAACTCTTCCAGAAGCATCCCCGGACTCACATCAGCTCCATTCAGGGGCTTCCTTCCCCTCTGCGGACCATTCAGAAAGTTACTATTTTCTCTGACAGCCACTCATGCAGGCCTCTTCCACGGATGCAAGCAGGCAAAGCCCACGCTGCGTGTCTGTCTGCTAGAGAAGATTGCATCTTTTATTCACCTCCCCTTGGCTTTATTTTCACAGTGAATTCCAGGCTAAAATGCAATCAGCTAAAAACCTCCCCCTGTACCAAGTGCTCCCCTGTCGCTCCACACCGCAGGGTCCCACGCGCACGGGCGGGGAGGTGTGTTGAGGGGGGAGTGTACTCTGGACACTGCTAGACAAGCCATAAAAATTCGTAGACTCTAGTTTGTTACACAGTGAACTCCTAGATTTGATTCAATTCATTTCAATTTGACAAAAAAAAAAAAACCTCTCACCACTCCCCCCCAAAAAGCATGAAACCTGAAAGGATGTTAATCAGACTTTTTGTAAGGGGGAAGAGATAGTCTCTCAAAGGTTCACCCTGCTCCAGACAGTATGACAGGGTGCCGAGCATGGCAAGGTAGCACTGGGGAACTGCCGACTGCCTGTGGAAATAAATAACCATGCAAAAAATCGCGTCTGCAGATTGCATTAGAATTCAAACTAACCAGGCAGGATTAAAACAAATCTTAATTCTCTCTTACCCTCCCTCTCAGACCCCCAACCTTCTCCCAAAAAGAAAGATGAAAGGAACTGACTACAAAAAGACAGAAAAGATTAAAAATCAAAGAGGCAGAGAGATGCTTCCCAAATCTATCCCCCATTCAGTGCGGTGCCTGTTCATCACCCTTTCTAGTAGACTACTATGGGAGGGAGGTGGAAAATACGCCATTTGGAATCGGGAGGGAAATCTGGGGAGAGGGAAGTTTCACTACAGTATTGTTCTCTTCATTCTGCCTCCAACATTCCCATCGCTAGGGCTGAAAGAGATAAAACTGGACAGGCGCGCGCGCGCACACACACACACACACACACACACGCACATTTGGGAGCATGGGGGCGGGGGCCGGGGCGGCTTTTAAACTGGGTATCTGAGCAAACTCTGTCAGAAAGGAGGGCTGTGCAGCTTTAAATCACAAGTCCTTCTCTCGCCTTTGTCAAATATCTTCTACTTTACAAGCCCTGAAAAGAAATAAAGAAACTCTTTTGTTTGGTTTCCCCTTTTCCCAGGGTGACAGAACATAGAAGAGGGCACAAATAAACCTGAACCGGGGAACAAAGTGCGGGTCGAGGCGGGCAGCGGGGCGCGGGAGCTGCGGGCCAGCCCTCCGTGCCCGGCGCGCACACAGCTCCGAGGCGCTCGGAGGGCTCACCAGAGCCGGCCGCCCTCAAAACGGGGATGCGAGCGGCTCCCTCGGGGACTCGCGCGCCCTTGAATCAAGGGGCGTCCTTGGGGTGCGAGATCCCCCCAGAGACGAGCTCCAGCAGCCCCCGCCGCTTGCTACCTCCGGAGCGGCTTGAGGGGGAGCAGAGCGCCGGACGAGGAGAGCAAAGAGGAAGGTATCTGCAGCTGGGGCGCCGGCGGAGCCCTCCGGGGCCAGCCAGCCTCCGCAGGGACCCGAGGCCGTCGGAACCCCGAGAGGAGGAGCGGCCGCCACCACTGCGGCCCAGCGGCTTTAAATGGATTCCCCTCCCCTCAGATCGCGGGGGGCGGGGAAGAGAAAGAAAAGAGGAGCGAGCGACAGACAGGGGGAGAGGGGGGAGCGCCGAGCAGCCCGGCCCCGGCCGGCCCCGGCCGGCATTGTCTAGTGCGGCCCGCGCCCCCTCCCCCGCCCCGCACGGCCCCGCCACACCGGCCTCGCCGGGAGCCCGGCCGGCCGCCCGCGCCTTTGTCCGCGTCCACCCCACCGCCCGCTCCCCCACCAAGAAGAAAAAAATAATAATAAAAATAAACACCACCCGGCGCGCAGCGCCCTCCGGGATGCGCTCCCCGGGAGCAGGGCGGGTACCGGGGCGCGGGGCCCAGGGGGGCGCCGACACCCACCCCGCCGATCCCGCCGAGGGGCGCGTCCTGCTGATTCATTTCCCACTCGCGCCGGGCCCGTCCGGGGACACGGGGCGGAGACCGGACGGGAGGAAATGGTCGCTGGGTTCGTGAGGACAGTCCTGGCCGGAGCCCGCTGGGGAGAGCCCGAGTCCCGTCCCCCCAACCACCCCAGGGACTGACGGACGGACGGACGGCCCGGCCGCCAGACGGCTGCCCCCCCATCTCTCACACACACACACGCACACACACGCACACACACACACGCACACGCCCCGTGACTCACCGACTTGCAGGACGTTGTCTACGCAGCCTCCCTCCAGCAGCGCGATGCCCCGGCGGAAGGGCAGCCGCGTCTCGTCGCCGCCGTCCGCCGCCCCGCTCGCCCCGACCGACGACAACGACGACGACGACGACGGGGTCCCGGCACCCGCGGCGGCGGCGGCGGCGGCGGCAGCGGCGGCAGCGGCGGCGGCAGCGGCGGCGGCGGCGGCGGCCGAAGTGGCGGCCGGCGAGGACGAGGAGCCCCCGCCACCTCCACCGCCGCCCGCGCCGCCGCCGCCGCCTCCGCCGCCGCCGCTGCCGCCCGCGCCGCCGGGGCCGCTGCCGCCGTCGTCGCCCGGGCCGCCCGCCGCGCCGCCCCCGGTGTTGAAGGACGAGTACATGCAGATCTCTCGCTCGCTGCGGGGGAACGACCAGTAGACGATGCGGCGCTGCACCGGCTCCGGGATGCGCTCGAAGCGCTCCTCGACGCGCTGGAACGGCCACTTCTCGGCCACCCGGCGCGCCGCGATGTCCAGCAGCGACTCGGGGCTCTGGGTCTTGCCCGGCGGCAGCAGTCCCAGCGCCGCGCCGCCCCCGCACGCCGCGGCCGCCGCCGCCGCCGCCGCCACAGCGCCGCCCGCCCGCGGGCCAGGCCGACAGGCCGCGCTGTAGCCGCCGCCCGCGCCGCTGCCCCCGCCGCCGCCGCCGCCGCCGCCGCCCGGCCGGCAGCACAGCCGTTTCGCGGGAGGAGGCTGCTGTCCGCGCTCCGCCATGACCGCGCCGCTTCTAACCCGACAGCGGAAGTGCCGGGACCCTATAAACGGCACAAGGAAGCGCGACACGCACACGCCGTCGCGACGCCACGCTGCCATCTAGGGCCCGCCGCTCCTTGTACGGACACGAGAGGCGTGGCCCCCTGCCTGACGTCGGAGCCGAGGCGGGGCTCCCATAGGGGGAACCTGGGCCTGGGGGCGGGGCCCATGCAAATCGCTGGGCTGAAACATAAATAGAGCACTCGGCGGACACGGGGGCGGCGGGGGTGGGTGGCCGGCTCGGGTGCCCGGGCGGCTTGTGCGAATGTCAGGCCGCCGTGACGCGGGGGGCGGGGCGCGGGCGGGGTTCCCGCGGGAGGGGGCGGGCCGCCGAGCCAGGCCTCCTGGAGGGGGTCGGGGTCCCTCCTCAACTTGCCCCTCCAGTTCCCGGGCTCTCTTTGATGTCCGACAAGTGAGGACGCGCCTCGTGGGTCGCAGCGGGGTGGGGGGAGAAGGGGAACCGGGGAGATGTTAACAGGGGAGGGGGTCCTGGGCTGAGTGGGGGCGGGGCGCACGGGACGAGGCCCCACCCGCACCACCACCACCCGCACCACCACCCCACGCCGTCCGCCCGCTCGCCCGCCGGGGGGAACAGCCTCTGGGCGGAGGAGGCGCTTTCAAAACAAAGAAATGCGGCACGGAGCCCGGGGGGACGCGGGTGGAGAGGAAGGCGGAGGAGGCGCGGTCCCAGCCGCCCGCTTCCCTTCCAGCCGGCCCAGGGTAACTTCACCCACGCTCCCCGCCGAGGCTCCAGCCAAGGCGGGGAGCGGGGCCGCGCACCCAGGCTGTCTTCCACTTCACTTTTGCAGAAATCCGGGGTTGGAGAAGGGCGGGGTGGCGGGGGGAAGCAGCATCCGTTCCGCTGCCCCGTGTTGGGCAGCCGGCTGGTCGGCGAGCGCAGAGCCCTCCCCGCGGCCGCTCTGTCCCGGCGGCTGAGGCCGGGCGAGGAGCCGGCCAAGTGCAGGCTAGCGGGGAGGGAAAATGCGCAGAGCGCTCGCAACCCTGCCCCGAAGCCACCGGCCGCGCGTCCCGAGCCGGCCGCCCCGCCCTCCGCGCTCCCTAGCCCCTCAGGGCAGGAAGCCCGGCCGCCTTGGCCCGCCGCCACCGCGGCCGCAGAGCTCCAGCCGCCCTCGTCGCCCCCCGCGCGCGGCCGAGACCCTCGGGGCGGAGCGGACACCTGGGCCGTGCGTTTAAGCAAACACACCTTTGTGACTACACACGGCGCGGGCGCGGGCTGCGGACGGCGCGCCCAGGCCGCTCGGCGGCGCCTGGCCCTGGACAGCGACCCGGCTCCGAGTCCCGGCGGTTTCCGTCGCTCTGGCGGCGTCCTGAGAGGACCAGGCGGCGGCCGAGAGGCTCGGGACGCCAGCCGGGCTGGAGAGGCGAGCCCCGCCGTGAAGCCGGCAGCGCTGCGGACGTCGTTCGCACTCCCGCGGAGCCGGGTCGGAGGTGCGGCGCGCGAGCCGCAGGCTCCCGGAGCGCGTTAGAGACGCTGCCTCCGTCTTCCCTGCTGTTTTTACTGTCAACAGCGTTAGAGATAGTGTCCCATTGTTGGCGATAAACCCTATCTGCTTTGACACTTTCGCATATCTAAAGGCTTAGGCTGCTACCCTCCCTCCTGCCTTTTAAAGGCAGATGAGCTCTTAGGCGGTGTCTCTGGTCAAAGCTTTGGAGACCTACAGCCCTACCTCATTCTGTCCCGAGCCTGGGGCTGCAGGTCCCTGGGGCCGCGACGTTGGCGGACTTGGCACAGCTGCCTCACTTGCGAGGAAAATTCCTGCTAACATGATGTTTCTGTTATATCCGCCTGGGATTTTTCTGGGCACCTCCTCCATGCCTAGGAAAAGGCCCCAGGGCAGAAAGCTCGTTAACAGGCAAATCGAAGTCTCCTTCCTCTGTGTGTTTGATTTCTGGATCTCTTTTAACGATTAAAAATATATATACAGGGTTTGTAATGTTTTAAATCTCTTAGGTGATAGGAGGAGAGAGTAGAATAAAATACATCGTGGTCTCTATTTTGTCTTGAAAATAGAGGTCGTGAAGGAGTTTTAGCCGGTGCGGGTGTGTAGGTTTACTAAGCGTTTGCTCACCTATACATGCAAAATCGTTGAACTGGAAAGTTAAAGATGACGAGCTGGTTGCTCCCTCAACGGGGGGAGGGGGAGTGACACGGGGTGTTCGTGGTAGAGATTAATTTACACTGGACAAGAAAATGGGCACCTTCTGGGGGTCCTAATGTTTAGAGATGCCGCTATTGTAATGAACCATAGAGACTGGACGTAAGGCGTCTCCGTTCCCTAGAAGGATCGACTTGAACTTTCTAGTTGGAAGACACACCCAGCTCCCCCACCACACCTTGCCTGTCTCTGGCTGTTTCCATACTCCCCCATGCTGCCTGCCACCTGCTCCGCCTTTCCCTGACACTGCCAGGCATCCATTCAGTGTCTCCTGATCATTTTCTCCCTGTTTAGCCCAGTCCTTCGCCCTATACTGTAACTTGCTCCTGGTCCCCTTTCCACTCCACACAGTTATTCCACACCCCCTCGTCTCCCCTCAACTCGTTTTTTCGTGGTCACCAGGATGCCCACGGCCACCTCAGTGCCAAGGTACCACCTCTCGCCACAACCAGGTTCGGCTCTGCCTCTGCATGTTCAGTCCTGTGAGCTACATTTTGAGACTCCAAAACCGGCACGGGTATCTCCTTTTTGCCTTTGCCTGCACCTGCTGCACTTGGCTTGCTGTGTTTATCCCAGCCCCTCTTCCTGGCTCACAGTCCATGACTCCTCCTCCTCCTCCCTCAGCAAGAGCCTCCTCACTGGTGTGTCCGGGTTGCCCTCCTCCTGTACATTATCCTACAGCTGCTGGACTTCCTAAACTACAACTCTGACACTCTGACGGTGTCAACCTCTTGCTAAAGGCCCTTTAAACGACTCTGGCAGACATCCAAACGCAGAGCTGATCTCAACCACATCCAGGTGTCTGGCCTGGACTTCTGCTAAAGCACAGTGGAACATTTCCCAGTTCCTTGAAGTATTCTAGAATGTTCCAACATGATCTCTCCACTCTGCATTTCGACAAGACTGTATTCCCGCTGCCTGAACAGCATCACTCTCTTCCTTTGCAACTTGTCAACTTGCTACTCTTCTTCCAGTGATGTGCTCAAATGCCAGTGCCCCTGTGGGGTGTGTGGGCAAGGAGGAGGTCCCTCCACCTGGGTGTGTGGGCGAGGGGCCCTCCACCTGAGTGTGTGATCTCTCCTCCAGGCCCTCTAACACCTCCAATTCTTGGTGTGACTTTTAGGCCATCTGCCTAGCTTTGCAGATCTGTTCTGCCTTGCTTATACCATGAGTTTGCAGGTCCTGGCTGGGAAATCTCAGGGTTAGGATCATACCTCATCCATTTCCTAGTGCCCAAGTACGTTGCGAGGCTTCTGTCTCCTTAGAGGTTGGCTACACCCAGGAGCCCAGGGAGCAGGAAGCAGTGTTATGCCATCTTTGGCTGGTGCTTGTGCCCAATCTGATTTGAGGAGATTTACGGTGTTTTTTTTTTCTTGGTGTTCGCAGAAATCATTACTAAATTACTTACAATTGCCCTTTGCCAGCAGTCGTCTAGCCCCCCGGGGACTAAATCAAATGGGAGAACCTTCTCCAATTTTTACCGTTAGGGAGTGGGTATTTGAATCCAAGTCCAGAGCCTCCCCTGTGCAGTGACTCATCAGAATGCATCCCACTGCACACATGTGCTGCTATGCTCAAGAGCTAGGCTCCCTGACACTGCATGGATGGTCCTCCCAGTGGCTACACTATGGGGAGAGGGGCCTTCCCTCTCGCCGAAACACCACACACAGCACCTGGCCCCCAGCAGCTGAACGTACAGAGGAGGACATTAGAGTCTGTGGCCAGAGATCTCTCCTGGCTCCTACACCATCCTACAGTTAAAAAACAGAAACTTTCCATGAACTCAGTGAAGGTGAATCAAATTCTTGGAGCAATGGTCTTTTAAAGAGAGACTCCTAGGATTCCTCTGAGCATCCTGTACATGAAGGAGAAAGGAACACGGGTGGCTCGCTCACCCCCATCAGTTACTGGGCCCTGAAGTTGGAAAGCCACTCTTTGGAGGTAAGAACTTCATGTGGCCCAACACTTCAGAGTCAGCCACAGAAAGAAAATGACATTGCCTCGCCAGTTTTGGTAGTCAGCTAATTAACATGGTAATTTGCCATTAGCAGGAAGATTCCAAGGCAAGAAAACTGAATTAGACCCAAAGAACTTTAAGCCATCTGAGAACGGACACAAGGCCAATATCCATGTCCGTGATGTTTCCCTGCTGAGGTGTATTTTTGATGTTGTGGCCACAGCCGATTGCATTCCTGGAATAAAGCTAAATTGAGTAAAGAGAAGAGCGAGCCTAAAACCAGCAGAGTTAACCTCAGAAACAGGCATTATTCTCCTCTGAAATAGAAAGAGCGAGGATACCACAATGGGTGGTTACACAGAATGAAGAATGAGATATTAAAGATGACACTTCATCAGTGAGAAATGCCCACTATCAGAGAACACCGCCTGCAGCGTCAGCCTGGGAAGTTAATTCCGACAAGAAGATTCTTGGGCAGAAGAGGTGGGCAACAGAATGATCAGCCCAGAACGGATACGTCTCCCTCTGTCTTGGAAGCAGGAGAAATTTTGGTCCATTTTCACTTTGATAAGTCCTGAGGCATCAAACCACAGATATCTTGCTATTAGTATCCATTAAAAAAAAAAAGAGTTTACACACACAAGAACTCATCTGATGCCCCAGCCCCTACATGAGAAATTTGCCAAGATTTATATGGCTCCTTATATGCGGTTCAAATTCAGTCTGTCCAATTTCAAAGTCAGAACTTTCTCTCCCATGATCCAATATTTTCCACACTTGGTCATATTTAGGAATCAGCCTGAGGACTTGTTAAAAATATGAATTTCCTTTACCTCTGCCCTGAACATTCTGCCTCAGCAACACTGTGGTGGGGCTTTAACCCATGCCCTGGATAATTCTTCAACATAAGCAAAATGGGAAGCATTCTGTCCCACACCCCACAGTCACCTCCACGCCCACTACCATCGCATGCCTGAAGAGAAACTCTTCTGAAACCTCATGTAACCATGAGAAAGTGCGTTCAATCCTTGATCGGCCAACCAGTCATTTTCATCTTCCAAGCTTTATGGGGCCGGTGTTGTAGCACAGCAAGTTAATCCTCCTGCTTATGACACCAGCATCCCATACTGAAGCTGTGGTTCCCATCCAGCTCCCAGCTGATGTGCTTGGAAAGGCAGCAGAAGATGTTCCAAGTAGCTGAGTTGCTGGTATCCACATGTGAGACCTTGTTGGACTGCTGGGCTCCTGACTTCAGCCTGACCCAGCACTGGCCATTGTGGCCATTTGGAGAGTGAACCAGCAATCTCTGTGTGTGTGTGTGTGTGTGTGTGTGTGTGTGTGTGTGTGTGTGTGTGTGTGTGTCTGTGGGTATGTGGGTGTGTGTGTCTCTAGTTCACTTGCTCTGTCTCTTCCTGCCTCTCCTCTTCACTCCTTCCACCTCACCTTTTCAAAGTCTTTTTAAAAAATAGATTACATACAGCAAAGAATAAGGTTAACCATCTTGCAAATAATTTTTCTTCAAAATGTGTTATATGGACAATAATTTCACCCCCAATAGGTAAAAAGTGTTAGCTTTGGTTAAGTATTATGTAATCTACTCTGGTTAATTTTCAGGGAAACAAATTTAGCAAAGGTGTAGTCTGTACACATTTTCAGTGTTGCCAGAAGTTTGACCAGACTGTATCATTCTGTTATTCATTCCCATCCAAAGTGCAATGGCAAAGTCCTTATGAAACGCAAACATCTTAGAGCTGGAATGTTTATCTGGCCTCAAAGCAGATTTCGAACCCAGTGAAGCCAAAAGAAGTGGCAAACACCATATTTAATGATAGGTTTTAAACTCCCTCACCTTTCCCTCTTTCATTAGTTGATTTATTTGAGATACAGAGAGACAGAGAATTCTCATCTCTTGGTCCACTATCCAAATTTCCACAGTAGCAGGCACTGGGCTGAGGCTACAGTTGGGGGCTAGAAAATCAAGCTGGCTCCCTCACACAGGTGGCAAGAACATGAGCTATCAGTGCTTTCTCCCAGGGTCTACAAAGCAAGGAGCCAGAGCGTCAGGAGCAGTAAGCAGTCATCAAACCCAGGCACTCCAATACCTGACACAGACATCTTAACTGCTAGGCTGAACACTGATTCTACCCTGTTGCTGGATAACTGATTTTTTGCAAATTATTTTGTTAACAATGTCTTCAAAAGAATCAAGAATACTGTTTAGTTGGACATTTCATTTATACACACTTCAACATTTGTTTACCTGTGTCGACTAGCAAATGAATAAACTCTACTTTTAAACACTGAAAGAAGAATGGTAACTTAGAAAATTAATAATTCACTCTAAATGGCATCAGTCTATCAGTTATTTCACAGATATGCGAAATGGTTCAGTAAAAATACATTTAATACAATAAGTACTACCGTAGGGACATATTTCCTAGGGAGACAAAAATGTTCCAATACATAAAAGTGCCCAGCGCATGAAGAATTTATTTGTGGAAAATAATATCACTCAAAATTATTTCATAAGAATATAAGCATGAGTATTTTTCAAAGTGATCAAACTATATTTCACTCATTCTCATTCCTGTCAGGAAAAAGAAAGATGTACATTTTTTTTATGCTTTGCTTATTCATTTGAAAGAGAGAGTTACAGGAGTTTGCAAGGTGAGAAAAAGACAAATCTTCCATCCACTGATCCACTCCCCAAGTGGTCACACAGACCAAGTTGGGACAGACCAAAGCCAGTAGCCTGGAACTCCAGTTGGGTCTCCCATATGATGGAATGTGCCCAAGTCCATTGGGCCATCTTGTATGGCTTTCCTGGACACACTAGCAGGAAGCTGGAGCATAAGTAGAACAGCCAGGACTGGAACTGGCATAGATGCGTGTTAACATGCCAGGTTCGGCCAGCCTGAAGATGGACAATTTAGACAACCAGTAACTTGAGGGTGAACCTTATGCCTAGTAAATACTATTTGCAGTTAAGAGATAAATATTAAAGTTGCAGTTAAAAATGTGAAAGCTAAACTTCAAAATGGATTTATTAAGAGCATGTTCTCGCCTACAATGATTTTAAATATTCAAGAACTCACCGTCAAGAATAGCATCGTGACAATTCCAGCGTGAACAGTGTTACTTCCAATGACTTTGTTCAGACCCAGATTTAGATAACTTGTGAAAATGGAGCAGTTTTCGGCAAAAGTTGGTGTATCAGACATTTTTTTTTTCCAACATGAAATCCATAGTCACTAACACCTCCACAAAAACATGCTCTAAGAGAATTGGGGTTCTGCAGACTGTTAGTGGGACTGATCCAGAAAAGATAGGGTTCAAAAAAAAAACACCTGAAGATCTACTTTAAAATATATATATATTTGTTTTATTCATATTGGAAAGTCACAGAGACAGAGAGGAAGATCCTCCATCTGTTGAGTCACTCTCCAAGCGGCTGCAATGGCCAGAGCTGTGCTGATCAGGAGCCCGGAGTCTCTTCTGGGCCTCCCACGTGGGTGCAAGGTCCCAAGGTGCTGGGCCATTCTGGACTTTCTTAAGCCACAAGTAGGGAGCTGGATGGGAAATGGGGTCATCGGGATTAGAACTGGCACTTACATGGGATTCCGGCCCGTGCAAGATGAGACTTTAGCCACTAGGTTACCACTCCAGGCTCTAAAGACCTACTTTTTAAACTTTTTGGACACTTCATTTAGTAAGTCAGAAATCCTAAAAGTCACATATTTCCTTGACTTCTTAGGTGTATAAGGACTCATGTATAAGCATGAGATGTCCAGCAGGATCTGCTGACCTAAGCAAGGAAGTTTGGTTCTCACCTGCTTGCTTGCTTTTCTTCCCTTCCTTTGCTTTCCCTTCCTCTTCCTCCCTTCATTTCTCTCTTCTTTCCTTTCCTTTCCTTTTCCTTCCTCTCTTTTATTAGGTAATGTATTTATCACAACAAAACATATTGGCCGTCGTCATCATCAATGATTGCTATATTATTTTCTTCCTTCTCTTCCCTCTTCTTTCCTTCCCTTTTTTCTCTTCCTTCTTTTATTCTGTGTTTAGTTTTAGTCCTATTATAGTCTCCTTTCTGGTTGTGTTGCTCCCTGATACTGTTATAAAGTCCCTTCTCTCTGAATCATTACAATCCTCCTTGTTTAGGCTGTGACCCTGTGGCTTTAGAATACAGAAAATGGCTTGCTCGAAATGTGTGAAAAAGAAAAACCAACTGGGGACCAATGCAATGGCTCAACTGGCTAATCCTCTGCCTGCAAGTGCCAGCATCTCACACAGGCACTGGTTCATTTCTCAGCTGCTCCACTCTTCATCCAGCTCTCTGCTCATGGCCTGGGAAAGCAGGGAGGATGACCAAGTCCTTGAGACCCTGCACCTGCATGGGAGATGCATAAGAGGCTCCTGGCTTTGGATCAGCTAAGTTCTGGCCATTGTAGTCATTTAGGGAGTGGTCCAGCAGATGAAAGACCTTTCTATCTTTTTCTCTCTCTGTATATCTGCCTTTCCAGGAAAAATGAATCTTACAAAAAAAGAAAGAAAAACCAGTTAAGTTCTGAATAAAGATCCCTCCTCCAGTTATAATATGCTTGACCTTTGCCAGATTTATTTTGAACTCTTGCAGACTCTGGATCCCAACTATGTTTCAGTTAACATGAAAGTTATTAGATGGCCAAACTAGCTTCTGTGGAGTTCATAAATGATGATCATTAAAATTCATGTTGATGACTCTAAGGCACATACTGAATCATCATATATAAAATACGTATTGAATATTACTTAGCTTTCAAGTGTTTCATGAAATCCCAACCTTTGGAATGTGGCGGTTCACTTCTGGCATCTACAGCAAAGTTCTGGCAGATTTCAGGTAAGCCTGGGGCTACCTTCCCAGACCAGGCACAAAACCAGTCTCCTGTGCATTGTTGCCACAGCTTGTGCTCTCCCTGGCACAAGAAGGGTTGGAAACCAAGTCCTTAACAAGCCTGTTCCCTGTAGATTCAAGGCCAGGTATGTGAAATAATCCTGTCGATGCCCTCCTCTCCAGTTGGCCTTGTCCCAAGTTTATCCAGTCTTTCTATGGGGCTCTGCCATTGCAGGCCACTATGGCCAGCTCTCCATCTTCCTCAAGATGGCCTTTGCCCCAGAGTTCCCTCCACCTGCCCGCTCCCCTGGCCCAGGCCTGCAGCCATTGCCCCATTTCTTGCTGAGATCAGTCGTACGTGGGTAGGAAAGACGGGTCGCCCTGCTAGCTCAGTTCTGCCCATTCCACAATCCACTGCAGTTTTCCTATGAGCCCTTATCCAACTTGCAATTTTTCATTTAGCTGTGTGTAGGACAGATCGCCTGGAAAATAGTAGGTGCTCAATAAATATTTGTTCATCCTCTGAAAGGGAGGGAGCAAAGGCAGTTCAGCCAGACTAGCCTCCTCATTGTGGCTCACAGCAAGGTGTACCAGGAAAGCCATTTCTAACAGCTCATTGAGGCTCAACTGCTGCCAAGACCTGTGAGTCTTTCCCTTCCTTTCAAGAAAAGAATAAAAATCTATCGGATGAGCATTCAGCAGCATGGTGTGAAGCTATTACAGCTACATTCTGGAAATCATTGCATTATTCCACACAAAGAAATAAGAAAATCTTCCCAAACAAATGTCAAAAACTTTACCGCACTGTCATCCATACTGCCTCTAACATTTGTCTTTTGTTAATTTTTTTTTCCTGGCTTTCATCTCAAGTGTCTCTCAAGTTTTGGCAATTTAAGTCTACTAGTTACCATGGAAATAGGAAACAATGCTCTCTGAGAGATGGAATAGGGAGAGATCGTGTGCCATTGGGGTTCTGTAGTTTCCTGACAGGCACAGCATTTGTGAATTGAGAAAAGGTTGATTTAGATACAGTGCATTTGTGTCACCAACAAATGCTTTTTGTGCCTAAAATGTGCCAGAAATGATTTGTTCTTTGCCAGAAATGTCCCCCACTTCCAAATGACTACACTGCAGATAAATGTCTTTTGCAACATGGGGGCTACAGGTTAATTTTTCAGTGAAGTTCCAACTGTGAGGGCCTTAAAATTTTCCCTCCAGACACTCTCACAGGTGTTTTAGAGAGCTTTGCCCAGCACACTAGAACCTAGACTTGCAAAAGCCTCGCTTCTGTACATTGGCCATGGAATTTTCCTTTGTCTAGTTCACAGGTAAATAAGAAACATCTTGATTTCCAGAGTAGGAGATAAACATCTGATGTTGCTTTTGTTTTGTTCTGTCCACTTAATAGTGCAGTGTTGCTCATATCCAATGGAGTATTTCATCAGTAATAATGAATTTTTTAAAAAAAAAAACCTGGGAAAAAAAGGAAAATAGTTAACTTACCACTTTAGTAAGCAAATGTACACAATTTTATCTCTTCTTGGAATGGCTTCCTGTTCTTCAAAGTCTGAGCCTCTGCTCTATAGGACTGGGTCTTGAGCCTGGTACAGGGTGACATTTGCTGTCATTGCCTCCTGTCATACCACCAGGAGGCTTCAAGTCCCCTGAAGAATACATGTGGAAAATGCACATGGAGGATATGGCAGCACATTGGATTCTCCAGAGGACACCTGGGACCATGGCAGAGGACGGAGGAAAGAACAAATTAATCAACTACTCATACCAACTGTTGGCAGTGAAATTCTGGGTAGACCGAGACTCTAAGGTGGGCCAAAGCAGCCAGTGGATTCTGGAGAGATTTCATCGCCATTGGAGTGGACAAAGATAGACAACAATTCAGGACTGTTGAACTATCAAAACCTCTTGAGAGCTTCATGGCATCATAAATTTCTATTTTTCTTCCCTGTTGTTGATTTTGTATTGTGGCTTTTCAGTTAAGGGGATGTGTGGTAACTGTGTAATAGAGACTATCATATCCACATGTCCATACAATGCAGTATGCATCTCTACTTCCAGATCAAAAATGGACCCCCAATGAAACCATTAACTACATCTTGACAATAGGATGCTGGACTTTGCCATTGTCCATAACCACAATGATTGACATATGACTGTTTATGAAGATTAATACTATAGTAATAATACAGGGGAACTCAATGGCAGGGGGACTTGAGGCGGGGGTAAAGGAAATCCCAAGGCCTATGGAGCTATTATAAAATGATAATGATAAAGGAGAGTGAGTGAGGGAGAGAGAGAGAGAGAGAGAGAGAAATACAAGTGAAGAGGCGAAAACTCACTGTAGTTGGTTCCTGTGTGAAAGTTTGACCAGCATTCTCATTCACTCTTCATTTCAGGACTTATTCCCCTTGATGAGCATCTGCCTGATACTGTTTTCTCACAGCAACCCTCACCCCCTCACCATCTCCACTCCCTAACCCCATCTCACAGCACCCCCCTCTCATTCCATCCTTCTCCCTCCCTACTGAAACCCTTACCCCCACCCCAACTTCTTTTTCTTGTCTGTAACTCTGGCCTTAGGAGTACTCAGAGAAGTATTGTACCCTAAAAAAGCCTACTTAAGCAGGACCTAGTCTCCAAAAATGAACACCCCCACCTCCAGTGATGTCATTGTTTTGCCCTTTCATGAGTCCTCTTTGTAAAATATCAATACGGTTTGAAGGGCTAAGACTAGAAGTCATTATCATTTTATGCTCCCATGGGAGTCCTGCAGGCAACCCCTTGGAGACAGTTCAATGAAGGACAGGCTTGGTAGGGTGTGCTGATGGGGAGAAAGGAGCTGGGCTGCAGGCAGGAGCACTGAATGAACTTTACTAGCTCTACCTTGGACTTCATACTCGTCTCCAATTAACAGGCTATCCTTTGTGGATCCTCCTCTTGCTTTTTCTGCCTCCTTGTTTCACCTTTGCTCTCATGCCTGTGTTTAGCCATGGGTGACTGTGTGCCTGCCTCACTTCTGTCAGTACCAGTGTCTGTGCCTGCATCCATAGGTCTGTCTTGATTGTGACACCAGCTTGTCTAGCAGTGGAAACCACAAAAAAAAAAAAATTAATTCTGATTATCTGTTGGATGATTTAGGTATTTTCAGCTTCATTAGCAGCTAATCACCGCACAATGGATTACTCATCAGCCAAGGTTTGAAACATGCCTGCTAGGTGGCTAGACTAACTGGAATGACCATGTCCAGGGACTTCAGGCTGGTATCTTATACACACAACTATTATGTCTTTTGTGGGAACATGTGTTTGCCTGTGAACTGTCTGTGCATGTTCTTGGCAGGTCCCCTTCCTTATTCTCCATTCCCTGCCCCACCCCAGGCTCTGCCAGGTCTGCCTGCAGATCCATCAGTCACAGCACTGGGAAAGCTCGTCAAGGTCTAGCAGCACCGTGGGAGGAGCGTCCCAGTGTACCCATGGGTGCGGCAGGCAGGCCAGCTGCACCCGTCAGAGTTCAGAGTGAGGCTGGGAGGTGAAAGATGTGTAGCCAGAAGGCTGGGCAAGGTGCCACTGGAGACACAGCCAGGTGTCTTTACCGCCCACAGAAAATTCTCCTCTTGCCATGCCCCGAGGAACAAATTAGCATCAGCGACAGAAGTGTGGCTCCAGAGCCAAGTCTTACGTGAATGCTCTCCTCCACAGACTCAGAAAGTGTTCTGGTGGGGACAGGAGTATGATGGGGGAGGATGAGCACACAGCCCCTTTCACCACAAACCTCTCGCTACAACCCTGGCTGTAGCCAACACAAGTCAATTTAACACAAGTGGTGGCAACTGGGACATAGGGTGCTGGGTGCAAGCCTTGGCACTCACATCCAGGCTTTTTGTTTTGCCTAAGTCTGACACAAACCACTGACTTCTGGCCACACAAAGTGCTCAGTGGGTAGAGCCAGCCCTGTTTGCCCTTGACAGGGACAGTCTTCAAGGGCCGCTTGTATTTCTTAGGGGTTTTCTCTTAACATTTGTCAATGACCATTGTCAGGTGTTGCTAGGGATGCAGCAGAGAGATTTTGCTTGATTGGCTAAGCGACTGTATTCTGTAACCAATCCAATCCAAGTGCTATGCCTGGGGGAGGGGGAACTTAACAAGATAGAACAATATCAAGCACAGGCAGACGCATTCCGTGTGCTAATAAGGCGTCTGGAAAAATGGAATTATAGTGTGCAGGAATCCCATGTGTCTCCCTAGCTCCAGCCATGGCACGGTGGTTATTCCAACTGTTACAGCATGCATTAAAGTCATTCCCACTGGTGGGAGGACAACAAGATTTCCAACCCGGGGAGTAGTAGCAATTGCAAGGAGGAAGTAAAACTCCTTGCTCATTGTGTTTTACGGCCTTCCTTAGTAAAACTGCTGAATTGTAATTTAAAATATTCCACCCTTTCAAATAAATTAAATGCAGCCCTTAAAAACAGGAAACGAGAGAGGTACACACGTATTGTCAACCAGTCACAGACCTTGTTCCACAAGACAAAGTTGAAAACCACTACATAGTCCCTATGAACTCATCTTGGAACCGTGACAACATAATCACCACCAAGGGAGGGGCTGTGCCTTGAGTCCTGCGCTGAATGCCACTCAGGAAGCCAATGCAGGACAAATACCAGCCGGAAGGGAACTTGGGGCCTTGGAAGACTTGGAGAGACTCAGAGATTCAGATAAAGCTTACTGCTCAAGGGAAAGTAAGTGGGTCCTAGACAGCAGTCATGGCTGAACCCACCCATGTCAGAAGATGCATAAATCAGCCAGGCTCTCTAGCAGAACCCTCCAAACACATGAAAAGCAAAGTGATCATGCGGAGAAAATAGATACAACTACTGGGCGCATGGATTTGCCACTTCATTATCAATAGGACTATCAAACCAGCAGTTTTTATAGTCCGTTTCCGATATCTTCCTCACTCTGCCTTCTCCCTCCACCTTCAGACCTGGTGTGTCTTGGGAAGATGCAGCTGACAATCAAGAAGGGGGGGGGAGGAGAGGAAGGTTAGGAGAAAATGAGAGAGAAGAAGGAGAGTTGTGTGAATATGGGCCCTCCGGGGACTTGGTGTCCCTGTCATTCATTTTCTCTCCAATTGCACACCCTTCTGCACAGCCAGGCTAAGGACACCGAGCTTCAATGCAGCCCAAAATGGTTTTTCAGGATTCGGCATTTTACTTGTATACATCATCTTGAAATAGCTCAAATGAAAGAGAATGATAAAAGATTCCAGGACTGGATAGATTTGCCTTCTCCCTCCATTGGTGTGAAAAACATCTAGGAGTAGAAAATGATTTGGGGGAGAATGATGGGAAATAGGACTGCATACACAGCTGCACAGGAAATTGATGCCTCACAGCCCTCCCACACACACTGGGCTGCCCACTGACTGGCCTCCCACCCCACAGGCCAGAGGGACACAGCGCCCTTGGGCTTCACCCCAGACCCCCCCCTTCCTGTCCTCCGTGCTTTCACGTGGATGCTGTAATAGCTGGAATTACTGTTCCAAAGGGGAAGAAACTTGGACAGTATGCTTGGTTAATTTCTCTGGTTGCCTGCAAGGCGAAATGCTGATATTTGTGCCATTGGCAACATCTTAGGAAGTGACTTAACCCACTTGCATAGCCAGGCATAATTTGTTGAGTGGCCCTGTGACTTTATCCTCATTCATTTCTCCCTTATGATTACTTCCATCATGTATACGTATCAATTATTTAGGGCACATCTTTATTTCAGAGGCCCTGAAATCTACCAGAGAATTTTTTTTCAAGATTTGTTTAGTTATTCATTTGAAATGTAGAATTACAGAGAAAGGAAGAAAGAGACAGGGAAAAATATCTTCCACCCATTGGCTCACTCCCCAGATGGCTGCTGGCGCTGGGCTAGCAGAAGCCAGGAGCAAGGAACTTCATCCAGGTCTCTCCTGTGGTGTCAGGGACCCCAATATAGGGGCCATTTCTGCTACCTTTTTTCCAGGACCAGAACCCATGCTTATGGGGGAAGCCAGCATTCCATGTAGCCCTTCTGCCTAATTTTTCTAACTCACAACAGCTCTCTCTTTCTCTCTCTCTCTTTCATTCCTTTTTTAAAAAGATTTATTTATTTTTATTGCAAAGTCACATATACAAAGAGAGAAGGAGGGACAGAGAGGAAGATCTTCCATCTGATGATTCACTCCCCAAGTGACCACAACAGGCAGAGCTGAGCTCGATCCGAAGCCAGGAGCCAGGAGCTTCTTCCAGGTCTCCCATGTGGGTACAGGGTCCTAAGGCTTTGGGCCGTCCTCGACTGCTTTCCCAGGTCACAAGCAGAGAGCTGGATGGAAAGTGGGGCAGCCACTTTCCCGGCACGTGCAAGGCAAGGACTTTAGCCGCTAGGCCAACGTGCCGGGTCCTCTCTCACTGCTCTTGAAGGAACCGACTCAGTGGGCCAGAAAATGTCACACCCACCTCTAATCTTCCTACTTGAGCAATGGCAGTGGAGATTTTGAAAATCATTAATTATTATCCTGAATCCTTTCCTAGTCTTGTAGGCACTTCCACATCTTCACTGGGGACTCTTCTCTGGGGTTAGAACTTTACAGAGGTTTCCAAGTTGTTACACTTGCTCACTGTTTTGCATTTCAAGGTAACTCCAATGAAAATCAGTTTGGGTTTATTAAAGTGTAATGATTCAGTGACAGACACAACCTGGTCACTGATTTCAGCCTGCAAACAGCAAAATTCATCCATGTAAGTTTCACTTTTTTACCCCCTGAGTTATAGCCTATAATAAAGGGAGAGAGGGTAAGTTTCATGATAAAAGTAGAAAACCGGATCAGGCATTAGGCCTGTTAATGCCAGTTAAGAAGTCCATGTGCCAAATCAGAGTACCTGGGTTTACATCCTGGCTCCATCTCCTAATTCCAGCTTTCTGTTTTGTAAACCCTGGGAGACAGCAATTGGCTTACTGCCATCATTTGCCAGCTCAGCTGCAGCCCTGGCCCAGCCCCAGCTGATACAAGCATTAGGATAGTAGAGCAGCAGATGAAAGCATGTTTCTCTCTCTCTCTCTCTCTCTCTCTCTCTCTCTCTCTAAGATTTGTTGTTTTATTGGAAAGGCAGATATACAGAGAAGGAGATATATAGAGATATGTTCCATCTGCTGGTTCACTCTCTATGTGGTTGCAGTGACCAGAGCTGAGCCAATCTGAAGTCAGGAGCTTCTCCTAGGTCTCCCATGCCAGTGCAGGGTCCCAAGGCTTTGGGCTGTCCTCCACTGCTTTCCCAGGCCACAAGCAGGGAGCTGGATGGGAAGTGGGGCAGCCAGGATGCAAAATAGTGCCCATATGGGATCCTGGCAGATACAAAGTTAGGATTTAGCCAGTAGGCTATCCTGCTGGGCCCTCTTTCTTTCACTCTCTTTCTCCCTCCATATGTGTGCCCGCGAGCCTTCCTCTCTATGTCCGTGTGCACATCTCCCTCTCTGTAACCGTCCTTCAAATAAATAAGGTAGAGCCAAAAAAAAAAAAAAAAAAAGAGGATTTAAAAAAAAGGAACAGGATTGAAAAAGCGGGAGACTTGAGATAACCCACAACTGCAGGAGCAGCTGCGTGACATCACTGATCACTGGAGGTGGCATCAGGCAGGGAAGTGCTCAAGAAAGTCAGCATCCAAGTGTGAAGAGCCACATCAGCCTGCATTCTCGGGGAAGCGTCCTGGAGAAAGCGGGCCACAAGAACAGTGATGCTAAGGCGGGAAAGACCTGAAAAAGTTCCATTTTCAAAATGTCATGTCCGTATGGAGTGTCCTGTTGGTCCAAACAAGAAACAAAGACAGAATGCAAACTGTGTCGGTGTGAAGAGAGAGAGGCAGCGTGCAGAAGGTAGAGACTTGGGAGCAGCTTCGATGTGCAGTCCGAGACAGGCCAGAGGCCTCACCCCGTCCCCTCATCCCAGCGTGCTTGTCTCACCTCCTCCCATTGTCAGTCTGTCTCACTGATGTGCTGTCACCAGTTCCTCAGTACGCTCAGGGATGGAAATTTCTTTAAGTAATGATCATGACTGTTGTGATGCTTTGAATTTTCTTGAACCCACAGCAGATTTTTAGGAACTTCTTTATTATGAGCACTCCGCCTCATTTAGGTCCCTGAAAGAGCCACAAAGGAAAAAAAAAATCAGACAAATCTGACTTCATCCAAATGAAAGTCTCTCTTCAAAAGAAACAATTAAGGGGCCAATGTTTGGTACAAAGGTTAAGATGCTCACATTTCACATCTAGGTTCCTGCTAATGCGTATCCTGAGAGGTAGCAGGTGATGGCTCAAATCCTAAGGTTCCTGCCAGCGGTATGGTAAACTTGGATTGAGCTTCTGGTTCTTATTTTGGCCTGGTCTTCCTAAACAGAAATAAAATGGAAATTTAGAGGATCAAATTTTAAAATGGGCCCAGCGCTGCAGCCCAGCGGCTGTCCTCACCTTGCATGCACCGGGATCCCATATGGGCGCCGGTTCTAATCCCAGCGGCTCTGCTTCCCATCCAGCTCTCTGCTTGTGGCCTGGGAAAGTTGTCAAGGATGGTCCAGAGTTTTGGGACCCTGCACCCACATGGGAGACCTGGAAGAAGCTCCTGGCTCCTGGCTTCAGATCGAGCTCAGCTCTGCCTGTTGTGGTCACTTGGGGAGTGAATTATCACATGGAAGATCTTCCTCTCTGTCCCTCCTTCTCTCTTTGTATATCTGACTTTGCAATAAAAATAAATAAATCTTTTTAAAATTTTTAAATGAGTAGGTAAGCAACAGAATGGAAGAAAATATTTATAAAATGAACTTTAACAAAAGACTGATAACCAGATTATGTGAAGAGCGCTTACTCACTCATAAAGATAAAAATGATTTTGAAATGATAGAAGATTTGAACAGGCATTTCACAAAAGTAAATAAACAAATGACCTATATGCATGTGACAATGTGCTCTGTAACCTTAGTCATCAGGAAAAATGCAAACTAAAATCCCAGTGCAAAATCACTACACCCCATCTAGATGATTTTAAATAAAAAGCCTGACAACAGTAACTGTTGGCAACGATGTGGAGCAACTGGAACCCTCATACGTTTTTATCAGTGGGAACATAAAATGATACATCCACTTTGGAAAAAGAAACCACAGTTTCTTAAAAAGCTAATCAAGTGCCAACTGTGATTCAGCAATTACACAACCCACTCCTGTCCCAGGGAAATGAAAACAGATGCCTATCAAAAGACTTGGAGAAGACTCTGCATAACAACCTTATCTATAATAGTAGTCCATCAAGAAGGGAGCGAACTTCAAAACTGGACAGAGTTCTACTCAAAGAATGGACTATTGCTACACATGACCACACACATTTTTAAAACATTATGTTGATAGAAGTCTTGGCACAAGCCCTGTTGTAAAAGAATATGGCAGCTCATTTGGTGCCATAGCAAAAGGAGAACAGAACAAACTGGACTACTACCCCAGTCACACGATGACAGCAAAAAATCTCACTGAATGGAGTCTTGAGGCTTGCTATGTCAGCCAAAGGACATTGGGAGGGTGGCTTCATCCTTGGATCGGTGGAATCGACAGCATTTAAGAACTACTGAAACCACTTGATATGCATTGAGACCCTGGGTTGATATGAGGTGGCGGTTTCTCATCCCTGGGTACTGGGGTTGTTTGTAAAGTCGTGTGTGGCTTTCCCGTTTGTCTCTCCCCTTCCCCCAGAAACAACAAGAAGAAATAGCAAATTTGGAAACGATGAGTTCACCCAGTTTTCCCTAAACCTCAATCCGTCCCATCCTGATCAACCATGTAATCATTATAAACAATAAATATTTTTCAAAAGTGTATTAGACAAACATCAAAACAGTTTCAGCATATAGGTTTCTCCCAATATATCAAACCATTTGTATCTTTCAAGTCTAACAGGAATTCCAGTGGTGACAGCCTTCATATGGATTACCCATAAAAGTAATCACAAATTTCTGCTTTGCCATTGTGTTGCTTTGAAACATGTTTATAGCTTTGATCTGTATCATCTTTCAAAAAAAAGTGTTATTCATTTTTTCCTGCTTCCTTTTGTATTAAAGCATTGATTTTCATGATGCCAGAATGAAAAAAAAAAGTCTTGGGTGCAGCATGATGATGCAAGCACCAGCATCCCCTTCATGTCTCAGATGCTCCACTTCCCATCCAGCTCCCTGCTTGTGGCTTAAGAACGCAGTAGAAGATGGCCCAGAGCCTTGAGACCCTGCACCCAGGTGGGAGATCTAAAGAGGGCTTCTTTGGCTCCTGGCTTCAGATTGACTCAACTCTGACCATTGCAGCCACTTAGGGAATGAACCAGTGGATGGAAGATCTTCCTCTCTATCTCCTCCTCTCTGTAAATCTGCCTTTCCAATAAAAATAGATTGGAACATCTGGTACTGAAGCAAATCAGCCTGCTGTTCTTACCTTTGTACCTTTTTTTAAAAAAAGATTTATTACAAAGTCAGATATACAGAGAGGAGGAGAGAAAAAGAGGAGGAAAGACAAAGAGGAAGATCTTCTGTCCGATGATTCACTCCCCAAGTGAGCACAACAGCCGGTGCTGTGCCTATCTGAAGCCGGGAACCAGGAACCTCCTCCGGGTCTCCCACGCGGGTGCAGGGTCCCAAAGCTTTGGGCCATCCTCAACTGCTTTCCCAGGCCACAAGCAGGGAGCTGGATGGGAGGTGGAGCTGCCGGGATTAGAACCGGCGCCCATATGGGATCCCGGGGCGTTCAAGGCGAGGACTTAAGCTGCTAGGCCACGCTGCCAGGCCCACCTTTGTACCTTCTTCCATGTTTTCTTACACTTGAGTGCTCTATTTTAAATATTAATATTGGCAGATTATAAATAAAGACGACAAAGGCTGAGATGGGAAGAATCTCAGAGCTGATTTCTTTCTGTTTTTTTAGTCTAGTCTTTCATAGTTTCTTTTTTTTTTTTTAATATTTGTAGACAAAAGAAGTCAGGAAATGGTTATGACAAAAGGAAGGCAGAGGGAAAGACCTGTGACCTTACCAAAAAAAAAAAAAAAAAAAAAAACCCACATAACAACAACAATAAAAATCTCCTACTGTTAAATACGGAATATCAAGTGCCGACACTCAATACAGACTGGTAGAATCAAGAAATTAATGAAAACACCAAGACTGCATCCTCAGAACCACTGAGGAATGATAATTACAGACAATATTTCTGGAGCAGACACATAACCTTGATTCCCAGGGTACCCCCTAAAGCACTCTAATAGTATGCTATTTGTGGAAGATTTTCCACCTTTAATAACAGAGAAGTAACGTTCGAAGGAAAGAAATCCCGTATTTAGCCACTGGGGTGTCGTTATTGAGCCCCAGCTGAAGACTTCCTTAAAAGCATCCATATGGTAAAAGAACATGTTTCCCCACGAAATCAAAACTGAGTACATCTGAGACTTTTGAACATCTTTTTTTTTTCTTGGGTCTTAAAATGGATTTGTGCATATTTGTGAAAAAAAAATTTTACGATGTGTTATCTTACAAAGTGAATAGTTATTTATAATTCATAAAAGACCTGAGCACAGGAAAAATGTTCCCTTTTATTAGCCCCGTAAAGTTAGCCCAGCTGATCTTTTAGTGCATATTAAAGGCATCAAATCTCCGTATGGCTGAAGTTTCTCTCTTCAGATGCAGAGACGGTGCCACTGAGTCTGTTGTTCAGAAGCTGGTGGGATCCAAATCTCTCCTGATTAAATGTTAAATAAACAAAACACTACTCCCAGAGCCAGTCTCTAAAGACACAGAAGGGAAAATACTTGGAATGTTAAACATACTTTTTAAATCTTGCACAGCCTTTGTAAAACACAGTGGCATATTTTTAAATGCACTTTCCAGCATTTAACCAGTCTTCAAATACAATTGCCACATCATTTCCTTTCAGCTGCTCCTAGCTACTTGTGAGTCAGAGTACTGATCTCATGAGCAGAACTGGCTTGGGTCATGGAGAATGGGCTCCAGGGATTTGAACCCCGAACAGGGAGTCCTGCTGCCAGGGGCTGTCCTCCGGCTGCACCTGCACAGTCCTGCCAGGCGTGATAGCATAGAATGCGACTTCCTTAAAAAGAAAAGTCACCCCACTTTCTTTGCTCTCCCTGCTGGAGTCAGTCATGTCAGCCCCATTTATGGTGTGCTACATAAGAGTGTCGCACAGAATTTTTCAAGATCCGCTCTGAAGGAAGCACGCAGTTCTGCCTTCTTTGACGTTCCCTGCCTTCTACTGTTCCAGAGGAGATGTCTAAAAATGCTTCTACAGAACCATCCAGAGACAGAAAAACTTTCTCTATCCTGACTCTTACATATCTTGATCAGAATTTAAAAGCTTGAAAGATCAGGCTTGAAAGAAAAAAATCATGTATGAGCTTCTTCCAATCTCAGCCTTATCATCCTTGCTTGTAAACACACACACACACACACACACACACACACACACCCCTCTTGTGGAACATGATCCTTGACTAGAAACAAGGGGTTTACCTTCCATTTTCTATGCTACTCCTGTCCCCTCTACTGCCTACAATCAACAAGTTTCAATCAGTTCTGAAATTTTTGCTGAACTGATTTTCTCAACTTTCACATGAGGTAGCTGGTGAAGGAGTCAGTGTAGGGGAGAAAACAGGATTAAACTGTCTTGTTCCTGAGATGCAAGCCCCAACGGTACCGGTTGGCAAAGGAGGAGAGAAGAGAACAACTGTGGATGTACTGCTTGATGGACAAGGCTCTTATTGGGAGGGGAAGGCTGGCTGTTGGACAATTCATTCCTCTCCTTTCCTGCTTAGTGAGTGTTAGCCTCCCCTTGCTGGTACAAATGCCTGGACAAGTAATGGAATATTCAAGAAGTTTGTGAGCATGGTCTTCACCATCCTGTGCTGCCTGACTCAGAAGAAAAAAATGAGTTCTCAGTCCTTTGAAAATATGCCAACCGTAGTGTGTAAGTACCAACAGTGGGAGTGAAAAGGTAATATTTGTACCGAGGGCCCTGACTACATCACTATTAAGTCACTTTTCCACTCCTATGTGTCTGTATTTTACAAGACGCAGTGAGAAAGAAACTCCACTGAGCTGTCTTCAGCTTGGATTTTTCTTTCCACCCTCACTCTTACTCAACATATGTAAGTGCTGTTTGGGAAAATGTTGGATAGATCATGAAATCAATTATGTGTTTTGCCATTACGTTAGTTCTCATTTAACCCTTCCAGTTTTGATTTCCCTGTCACAAAATAAAAACCTTCAAATCTTTCTTTATTATCCACCCCTCAAAGTGATAAGCCATTACATAACACAAGTAACACACATGTCACATTCATTTATCTATACACCCATACTACAAATGGTGCTGGAGTACTTGGCACAATGTGACCAAGTGGTGGAGGTATGGGGCTGAAAACTTTGCAGTTCTTGTTGCTTGTCGTACAGAAAACAATCTCAGCTCTGCTTCTTATAACTTCGTCGAACACAATTAACTTTGTGCTGTTCTTACACCAGGACAGGAAAGCAAGAATGTGGCTTTGCCCTAGACAATGCCCATGGGTTCTTGAACTTTGCCTCTCCTGTTTGCTTTCCCTGCCATCCACTCTGTACATTGAAACATGATATAATCATGAGAAAAACTAAAGTTGTCTGAACTTGGGAAAAATTTTAGACATGTAAACAAGTGACTATCAAGTACAGTGTATTTAATTTTCTCTCCTGGCCTCCAGAACTAAACTCTTGGGCTATCTAGCTTATTTTTCTGATATCCAGAAATAAGCAATGAAATCTGTTCTTTCAGAGGGCCTAAGTACAGCTTGCTTATCCGTATCCACTGAGCCTTCAAAATACTATTGTTTGTAGGGGAGGGGGGAGTAAGAGAAAAACTGAATTGGAAAGAAAGTAGGTTGGGAAGAAGATACTAGGAAAGCACCCAAGGTTTCCCTTTATGGAGTTTAGGCTGCAACCAGCCAAGCCTTTAACTGAGTCTAGGCTTTGCTTATGAAATTTCATAAACAAGTTGAAAAATCTCCCTTGGCCAACACTTGAAGAACTTTCCATCCGCCAGGACAAGGCAAGAGTTTCCTGGTTTGCCGATTCAGCTCACTCGGGCTGTTACAGGTGAATCAAGCTGTAGACCTCTGTCAGAGAGGCTGGAAGCAGCTTGGGGCATCCACCTGTGAAAGGTAGGCCAGCCTTGCCCTCCCTTAAGCCAGCAGGGCTAATAAGTTCTTCAGGAGAGGTGACTTCAGACAGTACCCCTGGCTGGCCCTGTGGCCAGAAATTCCAGTCTGCCATCCAGCCATTGCTGGTACTTGAAACAGAGGACTTTCATGGTCCAGGGGTTTAATGCTTTCCTCAAAAACCCTTTCTCTCAGCCTATTATTTCATGTTGCCTTGCACCAAAGACAAGCAGTTCCGGCTGTACCTCTGCACTGTGGGTTTGTTGTCTTTACCTTAGGTAACACTAGGTCTGATTTTTCTTCCAACTTCATCCTTCTTTAGGCCCATTGAGTGCAGTATAGAAATAGAACACTAATCACTTAGAAATACAATAGAAATACAGTACTAGTCACTTAGGAATTACACATTTTCTAGTGCCATACTTTTTAAAGTTAAAAAAAAAACCCTGCAAATATAGTAAGTTTTCTGCATACCAATGTATTATTTATTTGAAATAACTTTGTTGAGATATAATTCACTCATTTAAAATGTAGTTTCATATGCTTTCAGAGTTGTACAACCAGATCCACAAACAACTATGGAGTAGTTTCATCAGCCCATTAAAAAAGAAAAAAAACAAAACAAAACTATAGCATTAGCCATCGCTTCCCTTTGCCTTCCCTAGCCCCTTAGTCGTTGGAAACCATTCATTTACCTTTCATCTCCATGGATTTGCCTGTTGACCATTTCACAAACAGAATCAAACAATGGGTGACCTTTTGTGTTGACTTTCTTTCATTTAGCATAATGGTCCCAGAGATCATCCATGTTATAACACTTATTTTAATGATACAGGTATAGTTTATTTAGTCCAGTCTATCCAAACTAATATCATTTCAATGTGTTGTCAAAAAAATTTTTTTTAAAGACTGATGGTCTGTTTCACACTTTTTATAGCAAGTCTTTGAATCTTAATGCATATTTTGCACTTACAGCACATCTCAACCAAATAGCTCCATTTTGAGGACTCAACAACCCAAGTTGCTGGGACAACTGCAATGGACAGTGCAGCTTAGACACACTGGGTGAACAACCACCATCACTCTCCTGAGTACCCTGTCAATGCCCATCACACCTGCACTGTAATTCACAGGTGGGCTTAGCAGTTACTATGTCATGCTGCTTTATACTTCTCTTCTTTTTCATAGGGCAGGAAGTGTGTGCTTCTGCCCTGGCCACTGCAGCTGAACGTAAGGTCCACCAGCCGACCATGAGAGTCCTCCACTGCTGCCAACCAGCTGCTCTGGCTGGATGGTGCATCCTGCTCAAGCAAAACTCTGCTCTTCTCCTTGAGAACAGCCTTGAGAAACCTCACAAAAGAAGCTTTTCTCCTACTCTTAAAAAAACAAGTCTGTCATTTCTTAACTTTCTTCCCGCTACATTTTCCAGCCATTGTTTTGCTAATAATAGCTCTAAGCATACAAATAAAGCTCACTGGTAGCGGTAGATGGGTGAAATTGCTACAAGCTTCCTCACAGCTTTATCCTGCTCCCGTCAGCCATTTCCCTGTGAAAACTGGACGTTTAATCAGTGTAACGGCGCATCTTATTAATCTGTCAGTCAGCACCTCCTTCCAGGCTGGGAGATAAAGACAGAAACCTGCAGGGCTGCCACCCATCAACCCCAACCACACAGGAAGTCAGGATTTCAGCACCTTCTGAATCCAGCACAGTGTTTACTTTAGCGTGGATCCACCTGTAGGGTAATACATAAGTTCTTTCTAAACATTTGTTAACTCTTCAGATTGGCACATGGAAATGTTTGGGAAGTGACCTGTTAGAGAAAAAAAAAGAAAAACAACTTATGAAATTGGGAGTTATTTAGCCACTCAAAAAGGGAGATGGGGGCAAGTTCAATAGGTATGAGAAGACTAGAGACAACAGATCAGCACCATTAGCATCCTTCCAGCTCCTTTTCTGAATAGGAAAGAGGGGGAGAGATGAGTTGCCAGGGAAGGGATGTGGAATTGACTTGCAGAACTTGCTAACCTAGTCGTGCTGGAGAACCTCACAGGAAGAGCTGCAGGGTTTCCACGGACAGACTTTTCACCCACGTCCCCTGAACACCTTCTGGAGATTTCCTGCTTGCTGTCTATTTCTGTTACAGAGCTAAATCAGGAAGGTTTCACCCAAATGCCTCTCTGGAGTCTGGTGTTCCTAAGTTGAAGGCAAATGCTCACTCGCTTTCTCCCTGTCTCTCTTCAAATCCGGATTTTTTTTTCATTTGGGGCAGCCTGAAGATGATTCATAAGGGCCCTCAGTCCTTCATCTGTATCCCCTGCAAAAATAAATAAATAGGTAAATAGCAATTTTAAAAATTAAAAATTATACAAGAGCTGGTACTGTTGTGTGCTGCTTGCAATGTCAGTATCCCGTGAGTATTGATTTGAGTCCAAGCCGCTCCACTTCTGATTAAGAAGCCTGCTCATCTGCCTGGAAAAGCATCAGATGACAGCTCAAATACCGGGGCCCCTATTACCCACAGGGGACAATCCCTTCCAACTATTGGGACCGTCTGGGAGTGAACCAGTGGATAGAAGATCGCTATCACTCCCTCTATCTCTCTGTAATGCTGCCCTTCAAATAAGTAAAATCAATAAACAGATAATCTTTTAAAAAATATGCTAACAGCAGGAAATTTGACCCAATGCATGAGTCAAGATTCCTTCAGCCTCTTGATAAATAGCAGTTCACAAGGAAATGATTTTCTGGGAAAAGTGGACAACAATGGCTATTCCCTCAGATAGTTGGAGATATTCTGTGATATTGTTTATATTATCCATTTCCTTTTACTCATCCAAACTTTTCTTGGCTACAGAAAATGGCAGCACCATTACAACTCTGGAATTCCCAGTAGTGAAGAGTCTCATCCAAACAAACGTTTGCCTAAGCTGTGCACAGCAGGATCTCAGAGAAGGGCATCCAATTTCACCATATGCAGAAACCCTATGGAATACATTGTGGAGGAGCAAATTTTTTGGGAGGACCTGGCTATGAGTCAGTGACCTCTCTTTGGAGTCCTTTTTCCTATGGTAATTATTTTTTTTCCTTCTGTTACACACATTTATGGTATTTGGAGATCTAATTTTTCTTAGAGATGAATGTCTAATTCTGCACAATTCTGATTATTTCAGTTGTATACATGGCAGTCTTGGGTGATCAAAGCAACTCTATTGCTGCTGTCATTTTAAGACAATTAGAAACTTCTTAGCAGTCCTGTTTCTCCCTTCTCCTCTTGCTTATGTGCAAATGGAAGAAATTCTTATGAAGTAGTAAGGTGGTGGGGAGTGAGACCGTTGGCCCTAGCTTCTGCTAGTTATTCTATTCTGTTATGCTTGAGCATGTATTTACATCTGGTCTGTATCTGTTAACATCAATGGGCTGTGTTTGCGTAACTACATGGGATTATGAAAGGACTTCCATTTTAAATAGTTAATTCACACTCACACACAGCCAAGCTCCAGGGTAGAGATATCAGTCTTGGAAAATCTTTGGTGGAGAAGGGGAGGGAAATATCTGTAAAAGTTCATCACAGAGCCTTTCTGGTTTCAATTTTCCATTTCCTTTTGAAATAAGATCCAGGTCCCCCAGCCCTCCACCTAGAGTAAAGCAACGGACATGCCATGAACTACTGTGGTAGACCACCCAAGAGCTGGGGTGTCTCATGTGGAAGGGCACAGCGACATGAGCATCCAGAGATGATGTCAAGCAGAGGAGAGTGAGTCATACTCAGGCGGCCATGTCTCCACAATGCCAAGCCCTGTGCGGGAGTTCTCGGTTAGTCAGCCAGCCAGAAAGGGCTGGGCCAGGGCGCGTTCCAGCCCTTGTCAGCCTTGAGGCCGTGTACAGCCAGCCCTTTCGAAAGACTTCCAACACTTTCAAGTTCTTGAGAAACCTCTCAGCTCCTCAGGCTGTCTTCTGTCAGCACAGCCTCTTTCCCTTTTAGTCACACACATTTCCTTATCACCATCTGATGTGGTTTGTCCTTTCCATTAAACTGTGAAGTTCCCTCAAGAACGGGTCTTGTTCTACCTGAGTGTGCCCAGCATTCCCACACTAACACTCGAGACAGAAGAGTTACATAACCCACATAGCTTGTGTGACTTCCTTGCTCATCACTCAGGATCAGAGTTCTCTCCTGTGGCCTGGAAGGTTTGGGAGGGCAGTACCTGGATCAGTGAGAAGCACCAACAACCCAGAGTCAATTGCTTCCTTAGGACATGAAGGAAGCAATTTGGTTTGAGGGGTTTCCAAGCTTGGCTATTGAAATGTGAATAACATATTTCACCTAATAGGTTTGATCCTTGTCACAACACAAATTCCTTTGGGGAACCTGATAAGTTATCTAAGGCTTACAGTAGATAAAGTAGAGCGAGTAAGCCTGGGGAAAGGAAGAGATCCCAAGCACAGAGTTGGGAAAGGAAATCCCAATGTCCATTGGCTTGTTGCTAACAGTGATGGCATTGATATAAAGAATGCCTCAGGGCCCGGCACAGTAGTCTAGCAGCTAAAGTCCTCGCCTTAAACGCGCCAGGATCCCATATGGGTGCCTGTTCTAATCCTTGCAGCCCTGCTTCCCATCCAGCTCCCTGCTTGTAGCCTGGGACAACAGTCAAGGACAGCCCAAAGCATTGAGACCCTGCACTTGCATGGGAGACCTGAAATAAGCTCCTAGCTCCTGGCTTCGTATCGGCTCAGCTCCAACTGTTGCAACTGCTTGGGGAGTGAATCAATGGATGGAAGATCTTCCTCTCTGTCTCTCCTCTCTATGTATCTGATTTTCCAATAAAAAATAAAATAAAATAAAATGCCTCTGTCTCAAGGCTCTGTTGACTCTTATGTGTCAACTGGAAACGCACAAGCATGGCTAATATTTAGACAGCATAGACTATGTGCCAGACAGAGCTCCAAATACTTTCATACACAAAAACCCACCGTACTTCTCAACCTCCAGAGCTGTGCCTTATTCTTATTCCAATGTTACAGATGAGAAAATGGAGGCCCCAGAGGGTCCAATGGTCACACAGACAGAAAGTGATGGATCTAAGAAATGAGTTATTCACGTTTTTAAAATAATTAAGTTCTCCTTTCCTCATTCCTCTTCAACATGAACTCCATTATTTTTATCCTCTTTCCACCCTTGTCAAAATTCACTTGGACAAGCGCAATATATCGCAAACATGGGGAACAAACTGGCATCGAAGAAGATGGAAACAATACTCCAGGCTCACACAAGCCTTCGATAGAGATGAGTTTTCAAGCAATGGCACAATCCCTTGACAATGTCTAAAATGTGAGTTGAAACACCAAACTTTAAAGTACCTAAGGATTCTTCTAAGTTCCAATATACCCAGTGGGGTGCTTCCCCCTACGTTTGCTATTCACTAAACAGAGATTATAACTGTGGTAACCTCTACATCACTTGGCACACGTATCTGGAAGGTAGCCTTCTGAGAGGGACAACTGTGTGTGCATATGCAAGTTATAAGACATGTACAAACAAACAGACACATGACTAAGCCAATAACTTCTTTTCCTTAAACCAGATCAGTTAAGAGGTTCATCTTGTGAATTTAACTGGGGGAGATAGACTCCTTAATAATCTTTAGATTGGTTCCTTTGCAACAAGGCCCTTGACCAATAGTTAGGAGGGCAAGCTAGAGAGAATGAAAGCAAAGAGCAGAGCAAGAATGATGAGATGGTTCCACGTTTTGCCCCTCCAGGTGTCAAGACAGACTTGTTGGATTTTGTTCATGGAATGAGATGACGCTGGAAAGTGGCTTATTTTGTGCATCCCTCTACGTGCTACTCAGGGGGCAAACAAGATGAGGAGATGTCCTGGAATGCCTATGTCCTGTGTACCTGACATAAGGAACCACAGGAACACTCCTGACGATCAGCGAGGCCTGAGCTGAAGTGCGGAGTCGCCCAGCAGCCCCAGCCCTGGGCTGCCTGGTATTTCCCTTCAAAGAGGCTCTGCAGGCTCATTCCTGCAACAGGTCTTTTGCAGCCAACAGCAGAAGACAACAGCCCAGAGAGCTCTGCATGTACTGGGACTTTAAAACCTTGCCATGGGCCCAACATGGTGGCCTAGCGGCTAAAGTCCTCGCCTTGAACGCCCCGGGATCCCATATGGGTGCCCCTGGCAGACCCGCTTCCCATCCAGCTCCCTGCTTATGGCCCTGGGAAAGCACTTGAGGATGGCCCAAAGCCTTGGGACCTTGCACCCGCGTGGGAGACCTGGAGGAAGTTCCTGGCTCCTGGCTTCAGATTGGCACAGCACCAGCCATTGCGGTCACTTGGGCTGAGGCTATGCCAGTCCAAAGCCAGGAGGAGCCAAGACTCACTCCTGGTCTCCTTATGTAAGTGGCAGAGACCCAAATAATGAAGCCATTATCTGCTGCTTTCCCAGGTGTGTTTGAAGGAAGCTGGATTAGAAGCAGAGTAGGTGAGTCTCAAACCAGCACTCTGTTGTTCAACCTGCTGTGCCGTAACACCAGCCCTAAAGCGGTAAGCTGTTTACCTAGAAAGTGTCTGCTTTCATGATTGGTTTGAAGCTGTATCCAGTGCCACACATTTTCCCCTCTCTAAGGGGAAAACTCTCTTCTCACTTGGCCTTTGAATGTGTTTCCTAAATTAGAAGAAACGGGAATAAGATCATAAAGTACCCCATTGTCATTCACCTAAAGGCTTCCTGTTTGAATATTTTATGTCCAGTACCATCCTGAGTGTACAAATTGCCAAGGCCTTGCGGAAGCTGCCACATATTTCAGTGGTGGTGCAGATGAGGTGGGTCATTTGGCCTCCAACTCCAGCTGACCTCAGAATGGGGCCTTAGTGCAGCAACGTAGGAAAACAGGGTGTGTTTTGTCACGATGCGGATCTTAAATTAGATCCAACAGACCCTTGGCTGTCACCGTGTCTGCAGGAGAAAGGCCAGATGCGTAAGTATGAGGCCTCAAAATGTGTACATTTCTTTGTCCTTGCAGAAGCTCCTGGATAGCCCACGGACCTGTTGATGCGCTCACACTTGGTCAATTCCTACAGCCATGACTGGATGGAATTTGGTTACATTAGCAATTGTCAGTCAACAAACCTCTCTGTTGTAGACAAAGTACTTGGGACAATTCTGAAGTATTCCTATCTCAAAGGAGACGTCCTCCCCTTCCCCCCACCCCACCCCCACACATACTGCTGGCTGAATGGAGCAAGCAATGCTGGCCAGAGAGGGCCCTGGCCAGATGGGAGGCAGCAGGTCCCTGGCTGGGCTGTGCAGCACCTGGGGCCAAAGCCGAGCCCCAGCTCTAAGAACAGCTTTTTCTTCTTGCAAGCAGAGACAGGGAACACGGGAGGGGCCCCCAGGGAAGCTGAGAGTAGGCACAGGCGAAACTGAAGCCCTGAAAGCTAAGCCCCAAAATCCAAATAGGCTGTTAACGCAAAGCATTCGCAGATCGCTGGCGGTTGATTATCGGATGAGGTTACTCGTTGGCATGTGCTGAGTAATTCTCTGGCATGCCCGTGGCTTGTCAGTGGCATTCCTTCCCGAGTCACCACTGGCCTCTGGCTCAGCCAAGGGGCAAGCACTGTCCGGCAGGCTCTTTACAGAGGAAACCTGAAGCTCATGGGCAGCCCCCAAACTGCTGACGTCACTGCACCTCAGAATTCTCCAGAAACTTGTCAGTCCTTACCTTAGGGAGGAGCCGGGAACAGCTAAAACACACAGCCGCAGAAGATGGGCTGCAGACATTCTGGGGAAAAAAAAAAAAAAGAGCAGCCAGGAAAATCATGCTGTCCATGGTAGAAGAAACCTGAGTGAGATCAGAGAATATCACCAGTACATTATTCAGTAAAGAAACGTATCCAGCTGCGGAGAGAACGTGCCTGTATATTGTAAAAATATTTGCGTATTTCCATGGGAAATATACACAGAGCAAGAAAAGGCTAAAATGGTACAAATTAAAATGTACTAGAGTCATGTTTAAGATGATAGAGATTATTACCAGTCTAGCTTTTTTCTCCTCCCCCACCCCCAAACTGTCTACAATGAGTGTGTTTCAATTGGGGCCAGCACCTTAGGCTGCCGCAGCCAACAGGTAAGTCCTATGTGAATGCTGTTTCAGTTTCTGGTTGCTCAGCTTCCTATCTGGCTCCCTGCCCATATGCCTGAGAAACGCAGCAAAAGAAGGCCCTGGTATACTTGAACCTTTGCCAGTCTCTATGGGAAAGCCAGATGGAACTCCAAGTTCCTGACTTCAGCCTGACCCACTGCTGGCCATTGCAGCCATTTAGGGAGTGAACCAGTGGATGCAAGATTGCCTTGCTCTTTCTAACTCTCCCTTTTATTCATTTTCTAAGATAAAAAGTTGTTTACATTTTAATCATCATTGTTTGGATGTTCAAATGAAATCTGCGCCCAGTATAAGGTTTAAACAATGCAGAAGTGTGTGAAGTAAAACTATTCTTAATCCTGCCCTCCCCCCAAAAAACACTCCTGGCATATGAGAATCTGAATTTTTAATTTATGATGGAATGTTCGCGTAACAGATCGACATCTCATTCTTCAGTCCACCATTGGGTGCACGTGAAGAAACACGAGCTTTTCTTTCCTTGTTGCAGCCCATACCATTCTAAAGGAATAAGTTTGCCCCCACCCCACCCTGAGCCCCAAGACTGTCCACACTGGGGGCTCCCGGCCTCTTGCTGCAGGCCCACAAGAGCATGAATGGGCACTGAAGTCATAGAACATCAGAACCCAAAGCGACAGCGAAGGGTACTTAATGGAACCCACTGCTTACATGACGAGAGAATGAGGGTTCAGTAGTTGGAACCCCAGCCTCCACATTGCCTAACCAGCAGTGCTTATACGATTGCACATTTCAAGTGGGTTGAAGAGATATTAATTAGTACATTTTCAAGGGCTCTCCTCTTGCTAGTCCTTTGGTTCAGCCTTAGCGTCCCTTGAGAGAGTTGGGGAAGATAATCTCCTCCATTTGACAGATAATATCAGCTAACACCATATCACTGGCTGGGTACCACATGCCCATTTCTAAGATAAAACTACCAGCCTGCATGTTCTGTTATGTTCTCACAGGCACTCTCTGAAGTTGACACTGTTGTTATGCCCATTCTACAGATAAAAATAAAAATTAAGGGTTAGAGAGATTGAGTGTCTTGTTTAAGTTTCCATAGCCAAGACACAGTGGAGCCAAGAGTCTGGTCCTGGAGTCTTTACTTCTAAACATGAAACTGTTTCTTGCAGGTTTCGTATATAAACATTTCACGTAAGACAAACTCTGTTCTTTCCCTTTCTTCTCTGTTGCTATTCAGTCTTTCTCCAACAAAAGGAAGCAGGAACAACATGAGAGCACACAACCTGGTGTCAGGCAAGGTTCAGGGGCCCTATTCAGTGCCGAACATTGGGGTAAAACTAAAATCAAACCAAACCAAGTGCCCCGTCTGGCCAGATCTATTCTCACAGCTGGCAAAGCAGCCTCCTGGCATACGTCCCCTGGGGATTCAGCTCATCCCGTACCAGACTGGCCAAGTGCTCACTCCCCTGGTATTTTTATGTATTGTGCACTCCTCTCAAACCGACCAACACGCTGGCACTTGCAGGAGAAACCCATCTTGCCTGCACTCAGACACACAATGCGCACTGAGTCATGTGGAAAAAGGCCTGTGTAGTTGATCCCTGAGGGCTCTAGTGTGCGTGTCACCCTCGAGGAGGCGGGACCTGCGGCGTGCAGCCCACTGCATCCAGAAACATCCAGCAGCAGAAGGCCAGGGTGGCAGCACCCAGCTTTAGCTCACTTTCCCACCACTGGCCTTCTGGAAGCTGCTGGCATAGAGTGCACTAAGACTTGTATACTACAGAGTTCTCCATCATTCATTCATCTTCTCCTTCCTTAGGCTTAAATCCTTCTTCTGTATCTGCTTCCCCACCTTACTCCTTATACTTGTGGAGTGCTGCACTAACTCCACTACTGCCCCAAGAAATCCGCAACTCAGTCCTTTCCCTTCTCCCCTAAGCAGCCTCCTGCTCCCCACTCTGTCACACAAGCAACATCCCACCTCCTTTCTGGGCTCACCAGCCAGTCTTCTCACTACTCCTTCTATTTCCACCCAGCAGATTGGAGGCTCTATCCTGAACCTGCAGGTGCCACATGTTGAAGTGACTCAATGCAAAAACCCAAGGGGCTCCACTGCCTGGGGAACCTGGGCTCTGCTATGGGCTAATAAGTTAGCCTGGAGAGGGTTCCTTAGCCTAACACTCAAAGCTCTTCACAGTCAAATGGGGATGTTACAAATCCCTTTTTAGCACTGTGATAAGTCCTACGCTAGACTCCATAGCACCAGATCTGGGCTCCAGATCTGTTTCTGCCTGACTGGGTGGGTGATCTTGACAGAGACACTGAACTTCTCTACCTGTGTGTACTTGTTTATACAATAGGAGTAAAAATACTGGGTAATTGGTGCATTGGGGACAATGGTTCATCTCAATGCACCTGGAACAGTCCAGGGCATAGAGACACCTTCTCTAAAAGTTCATCTTCAGAGCAGCCAGACCAGAACCTTCCACCCAGCAACTGCTTTCCTCAGCACTCCTCTGCACTCTCCTCCAACTTAAAAGCAAGCCTTGGAGCAGCAGCCCTGCCTATGAACATATAATCAAGAGAGGAAGGGAAGCGAATGACAGGTTTCCTATTACTGTTTACCATGCCTTTGTCCCTAGTTTGTAGGTGGAACAATTACACCTTCCTTGATAGTCCTGCCAAGCCATGTTTCCAGATCGTGACAAACTTCCTTTCTCTCTTTAAATGAGATGATATAGCTGAACAAGTCAACAGAGGGCTTAGAGATGCATCAACTGTTTATTCTTTTAAGGCTGATATAGCTCCATTACAGAAAACTCAAAGAGAAAGAAAAGGAGCAATAAACGTTCCCAGGAGTGAACAGAGAGCCTAGCAGTGAAGATGCTCACATTTGGGGCCACTATTGTGGCTTAGCCATAGCAGGTAAAGCCTGTGACTTTATCACTGCATATGGCTGCTGGTTTGGGTCCCAGCTGTTACAGTTTTGATCCAGCTCCCTGAGAATGACCTAGGAAAAGCAGCAGATGATGGTCCAAGTATATGGGAGCCCCAGGTGAAGCATCTGGTTCTTGGCTTCAGCCCCAGGCCTTCCCCTCCCCTACTTTCTCTGTAACTCTGCATTTCCAATTAGTAAAATAAATAAGTAAATGTTTGTTTTAAAAAATGTTCACATTGCACTACCTGGGTTTGGTTCTGGCTTCAGGCCCCGACTCCAGCCTCCTGCCAATGCAGGCCTTGGTTTGCAGCACTGATGGCTCAAATAATGGTTCATGCCACTGACATGGGAAAAAAGCCTTTATTCAGTACTCTCATATTGTAATGGATAATGGGAATTTATATTTTGAAAGAACTTTCCTAGGAATAATTTCAAAAAGGGAAAAGTCTTTCTTACATTAGACTTTAAGGTTGCAAGGAAAGGACGTGCCTGGCCTCTCGGGGGTGTGTGGAGAAGCTCCGGCAGCATTGCCTCCATCAACCTCCATATCGGAACGGCCTCAGCAGCTCCTGTTCTGAACTGGAGCAGCACTGGGCATTTACACTTTCCAAAAGAGAAACAGCTATGATTTACATGTCATTGGTACATTCAGTGAGTGGAACATAGCACCGGATCATCTCAGAAATGCTCCAGGTTAATTTTTTTTTTCAAATATTCATTGCTTATTTGAAAGGCAAAGCGACAGAGAAGGAAACAAAAGGAGAGATTTTCCATCTGCTGATTCACTCCTCAAACAATTACAACCACCAGAATTAGATCAAGCCGAAATCCGGAGACAGGGGGCAGGAGCCAGCCAGGAACTCCATCTGGGTCTGCCATGTGTGTGGCAGGAGCTCAAGCACTTCAGCCACCGTCTGTTACCTCCAAAGCACATGAGCAAGAACCTCAATTGAGAGTAGTGCAGCTGGGACTTGATTCAGGAACTCCCCGGGTGTGAGTGTCCCAAGTGGCAGATTAACTTTTTGAGCCACAGGACCAGCCGTTGGGTTCACTTCTCTCAGCCATGGCTGTGAGGTGTTGATAATACACACGTGATGTGGAATTCTCCTCAGATCCTTTCCTTGGAGACACCACAGTGTCCTTGGTTTATTGTCTGCAGGAATGTGCTTTTTCACACCTTGGGTTCCTTTGGAGTGTGGTTCCCAGATATCTCTCCCTGACGAGTAGAGGGGCTTCTTCACAGTCTGCTCTCACCGACCTTCCCATCCCTGCTAGAATAGTCTTCCCGAAAATCCACTGAAAGGATTTCATTTCAGAGGAACAAATAACATGCATATGACTAAGAAAAGCTGACAATTTGGAAAAATAATTTTAGCCCCTTGGAGTATAATAACCTGAAGGACAAGAGAACTCAGTAACGACAATAAAATCATCAGCTTTTAATAACAGGCCACCCTTCTCAAGGCATTTTGTCATTTTGCAAAGCATTTTATAACAGTCATTATGCATTTGCTTGTTGATTTACTTATTCTCTTAACACCAGGACCACATTGTGACTTTTGTGCGCCTGAGGCACTTTTGCCTTCATGGGCCCCTTCCTCTATAAAAATAATGCTTTAAACCCCTTAAAGTAGCCTAATAACTTTTTGTGACATAAGACAAAGTTAAAACTATTTTTTTTTCTATTCAAACAGTTTATTTTCCTTTTCTTCTAACTTTAAAAGAAACTGATCTCCAAACAAACCCTGTGCACGTTCTACCCTGGGCCAAGTCTAGGTTACCGAAAGGAAGATGTGGGTGCAGCATTCTCAGGATAAGAGATCTGCCCATAAGTGCTGCTGGTATTGCAGTCCGGGATGCCTCCTGAGGTCTGTCCACAGGCCCCACACAAATGCAGGGGGGCCAGTTCCCAACTGCAGGGACAGTGACTGTGCTTCAGGGCTGGATTAAATCTCACAGTTTCCAGAACGAGTGTCTCAACTCCCAGATTCCATCCAACAGCTTGGACAGCCCTGCATGATCAAGCAACCCACCCTGGCCAGTTTGCCAGATGAAGGCCAGAACATACAGTGAATTTTGAATTTCAAGAATGCGCTAGTCTTTTTTTGAAAATATAACTGTATTTCCACATATTTTATGGCACATATTTTTGGTTAAATAATGTAGTTCCCAGGACCAGGGTTGTGGCATAGCAAGTAAAGCTGCCATCTGCGATGCCAAGATTGCAGTGGGTACCAGCCTGTGTCCCAGCTGCTGCACTTCCCATCACACACATAAGTTCCCTGTTTATGTGTGTGGGTAGGTAGCAGAGGAGGACCCGAGGGTCTGGACCCCTGAACCCGTGTGGCAGAATCTAATGGAACTCCTGGCTCCTGGCTTTGGCTTGGTCCAGCCCTGGCAATCTGGGGAATAAGCCAGCAGATGGAAGATCTTTCTCTCTTTCTCTCTTTGTCTCTTCCTCTATCTGTAACTGTCTTTCAAGTAAATCAATAGATCTTTAAATAAATATATTTATTGATCAGCAACAATGCAAAGACACTTTACATTTTGGTTCACTGTCCAAAACCCAAAGTTAACCAGACATTATGTTATGTTTATATTTGTATTTATATTTTTGCTAAATAAAGCAATGCCCCAGGCAGTAGGCTACTTGCCATCCTGCTATGGGCTTTTCTTCCAGCCCTTCTTGTCTTCCCTGTCTCCAATTCACTTTCCTGGGAGCACATACTCAGTAAAGGACCCACTCATCAGTCTTTGCCTCGGCCCCAGATCACCACCACCTGGACCCAGCTGTTGCCAGGCACACAAAGTAGCCATCAAGCTCACAGACTTCCGGTGAGACAGGTGTGATTCCTGTCTTCATGGCAACCAAATTATAAATAAGGAAGCAGGCTCAGGGCAATCCATTCATTGTCCATGCTCACCCTCAGCTGCTTCAGCTCCCCAAGGATCTTATACGGAAAGAGTTTCCAAGGCTTTTCCAAAGATACAGTTAGGAATAATAGAATGGACTATACTGGGTTTAGAAACTCAGTGGCTCATTTAATGATTACTTCCATTTCTTGAAAGAAACCCTCTTGGCCAACTGGTAGTCACAGGAACATTCGTAGCAGAAGAATGGATGGATGGTCTCTTCTCTCTGAAACAAAAATGAATGTGTTCATGTCATATATGATGATTGCCAACAGGGAAAAATTCAGTTAGCATTGAGATTACCAGTTGTCTTTAACATGTCTCACAAACGTGGCTCATGGAGTGTATGTGGCGGCACAGCAGTTAAAATACTGCTTGAGAGCCAGCACAATGGCTCAATTGGCTAATCCTCTCTTTGCAAAGTGCTGGGATCCCATATGGGTGCCGGTTTTAATCACGGCAGCCCCACTTCCCATCCAGCTCCCTGCTTGTGGCCTGAGAAAGTAGTCGAGGACAGCCCAATGCCTTGGGACCTGCTCCTACATGCAAGACCCAGAAGAAGCTCCTGACTCCTGACTTCAGATTGGCTCAGTTCCAACCATTGCAGCCCCTTGAGGAGTAAAGCAATGGATGGAAGGTCTTGCTATCTATGTCTCTCCTCTATGTAAATCTGCCTTTCCAATAAAAATAAATATTAGAAAGATTTATTGATTGATTTGAAAGACAGAATTACAAAAAGAGAAAGACTAACCTGTTCTTCTTCCAATCCAACTTCCTGTTAATGCATACCCAGAAAGGCAAGGGGAGGTGGCTGAGCACTGGGTTCCCTGCCACCTATGCAGAAGAGCTGGGTGGCATTCTGACTGCTGTCCTTAGCCTGGCACATCCCTGGCTGCTGTGATTATCTCAGGAGTTCAATAGTGATACAAGATCTCTCCCTCTGTCTCTCTGTTTGCCTGCTTTTCAAATAAACAATAAAAATAAACAAATGCAACCTTGAAAACATCATTCCCCTTTAAAAAAAAAAACTTGTTTCCCTTTGTTTGCACTTTTCCTTAAGTTAGCCCCTAAAAAGTCAAAATGATCAATGCTACAGAAAAATTGTAAACATCAAGAGACAGCCCCTGCCAAAGCACTCAACACCCAGTGGATTGACATGGGAACGAAACTTGCCTTGCACACTTCAAATAACAAAGCTGCAATGAGAAAGAACTCTGCACGGCTTCTGGGGAAACCTGAAAGGCTCTAAACAACCACAAGGTGTTGTTTTCTGTGTAAACTCCACAAAAGGAAACGTGCTTTCTGCTCCCACTGGCTGCTGGAATCCTCATCATGAAGGAAGGAGGCTGCAAGCCATCTTGTAGAGGCAAGAACAGCTTCTCCATGGCGTTGCTGGATCTGCTCCTGGAATCTGCCACCTCTGTCGCTCTCAATGAGACTCCTCCTTCCAGCAGCCTAGGCAAGCAGATGGATTAGATGCCTGACTCTGGTTACCCATGGCTGCCTGCCCAGTCCCCTGGGCATTCCAAGGCCCCACCTTCCACCTGGCTCATGACCTCTGACCTTATCCTGCGGCCAACATGGGTGTGGAGGAGGTGGGGGTGGCGGGGCCTGGATAGGGGGTGTGTAGGCATCAGGCTGCTTGGGCACAGGCCACAGAAGAAAGAGTTAGTTGTTTCCACTCCTCTTGCTCCCTTGTGCGGTCCTGGGAGCTGCAGAACTGGTATTTCTCCACCTCCTGGCTGCTCACGTGGTGGTGTAGACAAGCTGTACTTACAGTTGTACATGTGTCTGTGTGTTGTGTAGGAATTTGGCTTCCAGTCCCAGCTCCGCCACCAACTCTCTCTGAGAACTTCAGAGAGCCCCTTTGCCACTGGGGAGCCTTGGTGTTCCCCTCAGTGAAATGGGACAGCTGGATTCCGTATGTCCCTGGGAAGGAGTAGGCAGCTGGGTGAGGGCTGCTGGGTAGACAGGTTCTAGTCATCCTCACCCCAAAGTCAGTGTCAGAGCTCCAGGCTTACCTGCCTTATGGCTTCTACCTTTTCACATAAGATTGTCTTTGATGGATTTCTGTTTTTTTTTTTTAATTATTTATTATTTAACTTCAGTAATTACATTGCATTATGTGACACTGTTGGTTTTTAAAAACCACCAGACCAGGTTCTCTCTAAATTCAACAGGTTCTCTCTAAATTTCAACAATTCCAAAGCAAAAACTCAGATAAGCCTTTGTCAAAGGTACTGTTTAGAAGGGTAAGAAAGTTCTGAGAGAGACAGCAATTTGTTCCTGATGCTACAGATTCTCATATATATCCCCATCCCCGGAGACAGAGTTGCCGGAGCCCAAGTCCCCTCCTTTGTTGCGCCTGCTAAAGTTTGCATGTTAATTATTTAGCCACCATGCTAACTGAAAGTCATGTGTTGAAAACTGCCTTGAAAATGTTTCCTCCTATAACTTAAGGCTGTTGGAGTTGAAGCACTTTTTTCTTTTCTTTCAAATCAGCAGGTTTTTTTTTGGTTTTTTTTTTTTTTTTTTTTTTTTTTTTTTTATGGATGTGGGCTTAGACAGCTTAGCAGCAAAGGGCACTGGATTGGTGAATAATTAATGTAATCTGCATTTCTTGACGGCTGTGGATAATTGACAGGTGTCATGTCACCCTTTACAAACGTCCCACAATTATGGACCATATATCAGAGTTTGACTTAGAAGTAGCACTTCCTTCCTAGGCCAATTTCATATTTTATTTACGTCATGGTAACTTGGCTCTCTACTTATCTCACTTTTGATTCTGAGCCTTTTACTACACTTAATATAACCAGGATTATTTAAATAATAAGATTCCCTGTCAGTTTGCTAATGGCAGTCATTCATGGCTGCCGTGTTTTATTCATTCACCCATCCTGTGAGTCAATTTCTTGATTGAAGAAACGTGGGATGAAAGGAAATGGTAAAGAAACCATGGTATAAATCTGTTTTTATGACTTGTTTTCTTCATGGGGAAAAAGGCCCAAAGCAAACCTTCCTGGGCTCTGACACCAGTACTAAACTGTGGGGAAAGCTGGCTAGTTAAGGAATACAGCTTAATAGGAACAAGAGGAAAATTTTAAGTCTCCACTCAAGCTAGAAACAAACAGAAGGTCAGTCTAATTTAGGGAGAAAAATCAAATGAGAAAATAAACCTGGAATTGGCAGCCCTGAAGACAAGCAGGAAAGTGGAGCTGCATATAGATGTTTAGAGCAAGACAGAACCTCTGAGACTAGTCCTGCCTCTCCACTTGATATCACAGGAAACAGGGCTTCACACAGGTGAGGGCTTCGCCACCATCTCAACACAGGTGAGTGGAAAAGCTCAAAGGCAGGTGAGCCCACTCCTGTCACAGCACTTTCTCTGGCCACGATCACTCCATTCCCTTCCTGCCGTCCATTCACCTCTTCCTCCACCAAGAGCTGTTCCTTGGGAGACTCACCCTGTCTCATTCCAAGCTCAGTGGGATGTGTGTGGAATCATCTCACACTCTGTGTCAGGGTAAGCCCTACTAATTTGATTATCTTATCCACTATCCCAAGAGGAGTGGCCATATGAGCTGAGTGGGACCAGTGGGAGGTGACCCTCAGCACTGGCATGGGAGCTGACAGAGATGTTCTGCCCCTCTGGATGGGGTGGGTAAGGATGATGTCTGGGAGCTACTGTGGCCATTGTGCACCCATGGGGTGAAGAAGCTGGGAGTGAGTGGGCAGGGGAAATGTCGTCTGTGATTCCTGTGGGCAAAGCGGCCAGCACACATGTGAGAAGACAAGGCATTCCTGGGCTAGGTAAGCATATCATGCTTTTCTAGACTTGAATAACTTTGAGAATGACTCAGGGTAGGGCAAATGCTGAACCAGATGAGATACGGGAGTAGCAAACATAAGCAGGACTGTTTCAGTCAAATGAGGACATGCATGTCCTTTCTCCCAAGAGTTTCATCTGATCTACCAGATGGAGCCTTCACTCTGGATTTAGCCAGCTGAATACAGCTAGCATCCTCTGTGGCTCACCGCCCCCCTAACCCCCATAGGTGACAATGAACTCACTTCACTGTTGAAGTCAATTTGAGTAAGAAGCTTTGCTTCCTAATCAGGCTGCTTCCTAAGTGAGGTTCTCTGAGTCTTGGCCTGCATCCTATCTTACGCTTGCAATTAAAGGGGATCCGTATATGTTTTAGCTTTAATGAGTGTTTAAACTTTCTGTTTAGCATTTGACTTAAGCAAACTCAGTTGTAGAACCTTCACAGTTGCAGAGACCTCCCAAGTTAATGATCTTATTACTACCAACAACCCCGTGCAATAGGTACCACCTAAAAGTCAGAAGTTAAAAATCTGAGCCAGGCTCTTGCAGCAGAGGGAGATGTATGCTGGTGGCTGCCTACTCATGGGGACCACCACCAGTGGTGCCTGCCAATTCTCTGGTCTAACTCTTCCCACAATGGCTGATCTCAAAGAATCCAGTGAACATACTGAACATGGACTTGAGAAGTGATGTTTGGCTCTCATGAGCCCTATCCATCACCCCACTTGCATGAATCCAAGACTTCAGACTCCATTCCTTCTGTTCTTCCCATTTTAGATTACCGATGTTTGGCACCAAGCAGTTTGTCCTGAACTGCGCTCTCAAAGTTGCAGGTATGCCCCTCAGGCTGTGGTGCTAAGAGCCTTTGAAAACAGTGTCACCTGAAGCCAACAGCAATGGCGCCAGGCCAGCCTAAGCTTTGCAGTTTTGCAATGAAAGTCTACTGATGCCACTCTCAGTGGGAACTTCATTTGGAAATTAGCATTTGCTGCGTTTCCTATTTGGGTGTAACTGCTTCCTGGACCCACCTCTCCTCTTGCTGTGTGCTTCCCATCTTGGTTTAAGTGAGTTAGAACAGTCCTCTGCTCTGCTTCAGAATAAGAATAGAGACCGTGATGGAGAAGGCTCTGCCTCCCTTAGCCAGAGGAGAAGCCTTGTGGTAGTTGTCCTTGGCCCTGGTATGCTGTAGCCACGCTGAGGACTGCAGCTGCCTTTGTATTTTCTGAGCAGCAGAGCAGCACTGTGCGACCTCCATCCCCTGCAGTGACGGGGCATTCTTACAAAGCCTGATCACATTCATTATCTCACCTGGAGGCATTGACTGGCTTGAGTGCTACATGCTTCTCCTCAGCAGAGAGAGCATGGAGAACAGCTGAGTTATGTGAAAACCCTGGTGGCACCAACCTAATTTGCAATCGTGGGGCTTAGGGGAAATTAGCCAGTTTTAATAGGGCTTGTTTTACAAGCTCACACCTACTTGGTCGTGAGCAAATGCCACGAGGTTACTTAATGGTCAAAAACCACAGAGCCAGTTCACTGCTATGGTAGAAGTAGTCTGCATCTTTGAAATCCAGATGACATAGAAAGTCTGAGGGCAACATTTACCTCTCCCCTTCAAACAGCCTTTCTCATGGCGATTTCCCCCAATGAGGGAGGAAGGAGAGTAGGGGTGGTGGTACCTTGGCATCCATAGCCATTCAGTCTACGTGGTCAGTGCCCTGGGTTCCACCCTCTCAGAAGGATCACAACAAAATCATTCAGGTCTCATTTTCACATAGATTTTTTTTTATGCTTATGTTTAAATGTGATTGTACTGAAGTATCTAAGCTCTCCCTCTGAAAGAGATGAAGAAAGAAAACTTACACGGAACTGGGAAGCTGCCTTTTCTTTCCAGGTGTCCCTTCTTTGTTCCTGGGAGAAAAAAAAAAAAAAAAGGACTCCTTTCCAGAATTATTGAAAAGTTTGTGCTTCTCTAACTTTTCCTGCAGAGCGATGATGACTGTCCCATCCTGCTTTGCCACAGGCAAAGCAAACAAGCGAAGCAAAAAAAAAAAAAAAAAAAAAATGAAGTAGTTTTCTATCAAGATAAATGTGTCATATGAGAGGTATGGAGCATAAAGTCATGGAAAAGCCCATAGTCTCAGTTTCCCTTCAAAGCATGTGGTTTGGCCAAAGAACTAGCTCGCTAAACAGCAAGACACGGCGTGTTGCTGCTTAAAAGAGAGAAGGAAGCACTAGATATTATAGAAGGCTAGAGAAGTCAGAGAAGAATTTACAAAGGAGAGGAACCTTATAAATTGGATCTTGAGAGTGCCCCCAAAAAGGAGTCTATTACAACTAAGCAGAATAACAGCGACTTGGGGCACGCCAAGGCATGAATGTCAAGGGTGTTTCAAGGCGTTAAGCAGCTAAGGGTGAGCAGAAGGCCAGTGAGTTGTCAACAAAGCAAACTCCTCAGTGGGGTAGGTGTTAACTGTTCATAAAGTTAAGAATAAGCTGACCCTGCTATAAAAGATCATGTAGCAAATCCAGCCACCCTTAGCTAGGAATTAACTACAGTCAATGTGTATCAAACCGTGACTCAGAATTCTATTTCAACATGAGCATTCACACAAATTCAGAAAGAAAAGTCCTCCTGATATTTTCAGCTGTTGACCAAATTGGATTATGCACAACTGATTTGATTTGCTATGGAGTCAATCCTGTCATTAAGATGACCACAAAAGGATCAAGACATTGATAAATTCATGAATTAGTTATAGCCGTGGGCTTTATGTAGCAGGTGCTCTAAGAACACATGGCTAGTTAAAGCATAGGTGCATTATGTATTTCTACAGTCAAAATGCCATATAGTTCTAAAAGCTAGAAACACTGCCAAGAAATGAAGGATAATGGCTAATAGTGACTCCAAGCCACGTCATCATGGCACAGGTTCTGCGGCACCTCCATTTCCAACAAGCTTATCAGTGTGTAGGAGTAGAGAGACCAAGAGTTCTGCACAGCATTTGATCATGTGTAGGTTGCAAAGTTCAGCTTCCTCCTACAGAGAAACATGGTGCTGTTCCCCTTCCCAACCGACACAGACAAATATGCTCTAGTCTAGGGCAGTGTGCCCTGGGGAAGGGAGTTGCTTGCCCAAGAATTGCATTGAGTGGAGCCAAGAGGAAGAAGTAAAAACGCTTTCTCAGGAAGAGAAGAAAAAAAAATCTCAGGAAGAAGTTGTTTTTTTTTTTTTTAAAGCCATATATCCTCCTCAACGCAAGCAGAAAAAGAGGGGAAGATTCAGTTTGTTCAAGTATCAGACAGTGGGGCCTCCTTGCCAGAATCCTGGTGTTTGTAAAAAAAAAAAAAAAAAAGAAGCAAGCCACCAAAGGATGTTAGGGATTAAAGAATCTGATTCCATGCATTAGGAATTTTTTCAAAGATTTTTTTTTATTAGAAAGACATTTACGAATAAAAGGAGCAACAGAGAGAAAGATCCTCCATTCTCTGGTTCACTTCCCAAATGGCTGCAACAGCCAGAGCTGAGCTGATCTGAAGCCAGGAGCTTCTTCTGAATCTCCCATGAGGGTGCAAGGTCCCAAAGCTTTGGATCATCCTCTACTGCTTTCCCAGGCCATAAGCAAGGAGCTGGATGGGAAGTGGGGCAGCTGGGACACAGACCAGCACTTATATGGGATCCCAGTGCTTGCAAGGACAGGACTAGCCAATTGAGCCATCTTGCCAGGCCGTAAATTAGAAATGTTAATACAGGTCTCAGCATGATGGCCTAGCGACTAAAGTCCTCGCCTTGAAAGCCCCGGGATCCCATATGGGCGTCGGTTCTAATCCCGGTAGCTCCACTTCCCATCCAGCTCCCTGCTTGTGGCCTGGGAAAGCAGTTGAGGACGGCCCAAAGCTTTGGAACCCTGCATCCGTGTGGGAGACCCGGAAGAGGTTCCTGGTTCCTGGCATCGGATCGGCGCGCACCGGCCGTTGCGGCTCACTTGGTGAGTGAATCATCGGATGGAAGATCTTCCTCTCTGTCTCTCCTCCTCTGTGTATATCTGGCTGTAATAAAATGAATATCTTTAAAAAAACAAACAAACAAACAAACAAAACCAAGTAGATAGAATGACAATCCCTTTCCTTTGGGTTTTGTATCAAATTTCTACTCTCAAATATCTTTCAACAAGAAAATAATTTTGAAAAAAGAATTTATTCAAAAGGCAGAAAGTCAGAGAAACCTTCTATCTGCTGGTTTACTCCTCAGGTACCTGCCACAGCCAGGACTGGGCCAGGCTGGAGCCAGGAGCCTGAAACTCAATCCTGACCTCCCACATGGGTGGCAGGGACTTCCATCCTTCATCCACGACTTGCTTCCTCCTAGGTCGCACACCCAGCAGAAAGCTGGGCTGGAGAGTCTCTGAGTGGGAGGTGAGTATTTCAAGCAGTGCCTTAACAGCTATACCAAACACTTTGCTCTGCAAGACAACAACATGTAAATCTATTGGAAAAGGGGAAAAGCCTCAGATAATGAAGTAAAAATTTTATACTAGACTGAAAACAGAAAGAAAAGAAAGATCCGTTGACACACATGGAGACTTTTAAAAAAGATTTATTTATTGTTTTTATTGGAAAATCAGATTTACAGAGAGTAGGAGAAACAGCGAGAAAGATCTTCTATTTGTTGGTTCACTCTCCAAGTGACTGCAATGGCCATAATGGCCAGAACTGAGCTAATCTGAAGTCAGGAGTCAGGAGCTTCTTCTGGGTCTCCTACATGGGTGCAGAGTCCAAGTCCATCCTCGACTGCTTTCCCAGGCCACAGACAGAAGCTGGGAGGGAAGTGATTCAGCCAGGACACGATCTGGTGCCCATATGGGATCCTGGCACATGCAAGAAAATGACTTATGCACTAGGTTACTGCAAAGAGCCCTACTTTGAAATTCTTGACCACAAACTACAAGGCATCTGTTAGGTCACCTTGGAAAAATGGGACATCTGCTGGGAGAAGTTGTGTGTATGGGCTGCATAGATACAGTGGCAGCTCTGAGCCAGCTGCTCTCCATCTCTCTCTCTGCTGGACTGCACTGGCCTACCCTCCTGTCCATCCTGAGCCATCTTCCAGATGGTTCTTACTCTCTCAAAATAGCTTACTCACCTTTCACTTACCAAGGGCCTTCTTGGTAGCTCATGGTTGCTGCACCTGCAGGGGCACGAGTCATTTCAGGATCAGGTTCCAACACAGACCACAGTCGGACTATTGCAATGGTCCCTGGGTCAGCTGTCCACCTATGGTCCAGTTCACCAGAGCCAGTGAGGAGTGGGAGGTAAAATGGTGTGGTCAAAGTACTGCTAATCAGAAAGGGCGAGGACCTGGGCAGGCTCTGATGACTGCCTCTGCTTATAAATTATGACAACAGCCAGTTCTTCTTCAGAACCATCACCTGTGATCTGAAGCTGTAGCTTGAAGGCATGTCTTCCTATTTTATTCATTCAATCACTAATTTTTTTTTCTGACCTGTCTCCTATCACAGATTTGAGGTGACTTACAAATCTATATACCAATTGCAAGGATCAAATAGTTGAGAATATGTAAGCAAGTGAGGGAAAGGAATAACATAATGCAAATCCAGAGGGCAAAACTAGCACCACATAGTATGTAACACTGAGCGCTGGTAAACTGTTTCAGGTGAGTGCTATGGTCTGAGGGTTGGTGCCCCTCCAAAGGTCCTGTGGTGGCACTTGGTGCCCAGTATCTAAAAGTAGGTCTTGTGAAAAGTGATTAGGTCAACAGAGTAGCTCCCCCATGAAAGGGATCAGAGCCATGGAGACAGAACCTTCATCTAGTAAGTTAAGTCCCCGCTGCAGTGCTGACATCTTATACGGATGCCCAGTTCATGTCCCAGTGATTCCACTTGCTATCCAGCTCCCTGCTTAGGGCTGGGAAAGCAGTATCCACATGGGAAATCCAGAAGGAGCCCCTAGCTCCTGGCTTCAAATCGACTCAGCTCTGGCCATTGCAGCCATTTGGGCAGTGAGGCAGTGGTAGGTCTCTCATTCTCTTTTGTAACTCTTTCAAATACAATTTGAAGAAAGGGATTAGTGCCCTCACTAAGCGGCCCAATGGAGCTTTTGTGTCCATCCAGTCTGCCCCACAAGGATGCAACCAGAAGGCATCATCTGATGCCTCGTCCACTGGCTTCCTAACCTCGGGGTTTACAGCCTCTAGGTGTCTGAGCACTACTTTTCTGCCATTTCTAACTGGCCCAGTGTAAGTAATAAGGCTCTTTGTTACAGCAGCAGAAGTGAGCTTGGATGACTTGTCTTGAATTTGTCTCTAACTTCAAGACCTTCCAAATTTTGCAGCAAGTGTGCATGTGCCAGGGAGACATCCTGATAGCAAGGTCATTTCCAGCCCATCAGTTTCCCAGCTACACCTGCAGAGGACCTCTATTCAGACAAGGACACAACGTCTTGTTTTTTTGTGTTAAGGCAGGGGTCACTTTGATGGCAATGGAGACGCTAGCGTATGTTGCATGTATCTTCTGGTCTTGATTTTTGTAACGGGGGCTGAGACTTCACAGAGGGAGCTAGAAAATAAATCATGAAAAAGACAACATATCAGCTTGCTAAAAGCAACTTCCAATGCAAATTCACTCCATGGAAGCCTTAGCCCCCAGTCCCCTCCAAAACTGGAGATGGAGTTTGAAATCTGATGGTACATTTCTCATTTCTTTTTTGATGGCACATTGTAAGACAAGAAGTACCCAGGAAAGCTGGCTCAGTGATTTTTTTCACTCTCCAGCTTTTTGCCTGTAGCATTTCCGATATTCTCAGATCTTCTAAGGTTCTTTATTTACTATTTTTTCCTTCTCTTTTGATGACAGAGCAGCAGAAAGTCCTAGAAGGCTTGGCTGTGGTGAATGATAATGTGGGAGCTCCACCCTGGAGGACCAGGCAGGCAGAGCTGGTTGAGAGCTCTGGAGAAGGCAAGTAGGATGGTCCCTCTCCCACTGCGACAGTCAGAGAGTTGTTGTGTTTAAAAAGACAGCTGTCGTTTAATATTCATGGAGCATCCACCATGCTCTAAGTGCTGTGTGAAGCGTATACGTGATGTGACATTTGAAAAGGCAAGTCTCGTTTGTGTCAGAGCTGCTCACTGCTGAGACTTGATTTGATGACTGTACAGAAAGGGATAGAAGGGATTCTTGGTGCCTCAACTTTGGCTCACTGAGAAAAATGCTAGATGGTGTGCCAAGATGGTGATCTTGAAAAACCATTTACAATATTCAATTAACAATAATTAAGGCACTCAGCGGGAAGCTCCTCACTGACTTGCTAAACAGCAAAAATTGGTACTTGGCATTCCCAGTGGACAGGAGAGAAGATAATGAGTACCCCAAATGTAAAGACAATCGAAATGAAACCAATTACGGCCAAATTACATTACGCAAATAGAAGCACAAGTTGGATCAGGAATATTTAAGTTTTTAACAAGAAATATTAAAAAGAGATATAATAACATTTTAGCCATTAATTGATCATCTAATCTGGTTTAGTTCTGGGAAGGGAGTTGGTTTATAAACCTTTAAGTTATCCATATGTTGATAAGGGACCACAGTCTGTTATAACAACTTCATATTTTTAGGAGCTAGGAAAGGCTAATTTTCTGTTAATATGGTTAATAATGAACCATAATTGATTCTATTACCAATAGTCATATTAAAAAAGACAGCCAGTCATTTAGTCCATCTTTTCACAATCACATACTCGCAAAGTATTAATGCAAATCTGATTTACTATTTTCAACTTTCATGATGTTAAACTATCCTCCACCAACTCGTTTTCCAGAGCATTAAAAAAGATTTCTAAAAACCTCTTCATAGTGTTTCTTCTTTATTATTCCATTCTTTATTTCTCCATTTTCTCCTCATCTCTAAGTTTGAAATTATACAATCAACTCTAGCCTAATCATGATCCGTCCCCCCTACCCTCCCGCCCAATAGCAAATTAGGTTGTAAGTCAAGGGTTGGCTGGATATACTTGGTATGCAGTAAACCTAAGGCATAGAAGACTTGCTAGATTTCACTTAATCCATTCTCCCTATTAGTATGTGAATATATACATGTTCCTATTTCAAATTCAATAATATTTAAGTCTAAAGGCTTAACTCACACTGGTCTCTGGAAAGAGAAAAAAACCACAATGCACTCATCACTATTCATGCAAGCATCAATAAAAGTGCTCTATCAAATTCTCTTGGTCTATTTTTCTGTATGTTCAAATCTCTGATCATACCTTTAAATCTTTGCTTTATAAAACTTTATAAATACAGTTTAATAATAACTCCTCATATTCATTATAAGAAAGATTGGCTCCATCAATCTTTTCTTATGGAAGCAACTCTGGAGAGGCACGCATTATGCCTAATACACAGCTGTAAACATATATGTGCAAGTTTTCATATGTGTAGACACGTGTGTGTATGCACTCAGAGAGGAGAGCCCTTCAGAAAGTTCATGGAAGGGGCAGGCATTGGGCCTACAGCTGTAACGCTGATTGTGAAACCTGTATCTCCAATTGAAATACATAGGTTTGAGTGCTGGCTCTACTCCCAGTTCTAGCTTCCTGCTACCGTACACACTGGAAACAGCAGGTGATAGCTCCAGTGATTAGGTTCCGGCCACACAGGTGGGAAATCCAGCTTGGGTTCTGGGCTTCAGCCCTGCTCAGTCCCAGCCCACTTACAGCCACTGTGGACATTTAGCAAGTAAACCACAGGATGGGAGTGCTCTCTATGTCTGTTCATCTCACTGCCTCTCAAAGAAAACAAATAATAGCAGTAAAAAGAGTTTCTGAAAAAAAACTTTTGGAAAATACATATTATGAAGTAAAAAAAGCTATGCAAGGATTTCAATGCTTTGTGCCAAATTAAACTTTTCATTCCATTTCCATGAAATATGTTTCTACCAAAATATGACTACATTTTAATTTTTAAATGTTTTAATTCTTTTAAAAATCATTTTTATCATTTTATGATTCAGTTCCATAGGCCCTGGGATTTCCCTTACCCCCTTCCCAAGTTCCCTCTCCCCCTGCCACTGAGTTCCCCTACATTATGACTATAGCATAGTTCTTCATACACAGTCATATGTCCATCATCATGGGCATGGACAATGGCAGAGAGTCCAGCATCCTATTGTCAAGATGTAGTTAACAGTTTCATTGGGAGCCCATCTTTGTTCTGGAAGTAGAGATGCATACTGCACTGTATCCTCAGAACTGGATATGATAGTCTCCATTACACAGTTACCATACATCCTCTTACACAAGAAGCCACAAAACAAAATCAATAGGATGAAAAAAAAAAAGTTGAAAACACCATGAAGTGAACTAACATGCTACTGCATGACTGATGTGTCACTGAAGAAATGAAAAAGAAAATCAAGCACCTTCTTGAAGAAAATGATACTACTGTATGATCTAGGAGTCAATGGAGAATTTAATGAGAAAGAAAATGTTTTGAAGAGATGAAATTAAAAAAAAAATCAAAATCCATGAGCTATAGTTTCCACTGATCTTTGTTGGTGAATTGTGTCTCCTGTAGGCAACAAATAGATGGGTTTTGTTTTTTTAAATCCAGTCTAATAATCTATGATTTTTGATGGATAACTTCAAGCCTTTTAAACTCAGAGTTAATATCAATGGGTGGTAATTTGGTCCTGTCATTTTAGCAATGGGCTGTTCATTGATTTAGTCTTCTGCTATTTTACTGGGATGTTCTTCACATTTGCCTTTGGTTTTGGTGGGTGCTATTTCTTTTCTCTGTCAAGTAACAGAAAATTAAACCTGCTTTGTAGGGCAGGTTTGGAAGAGGCATGTTCTTTTAATTTTTCTTTACTGTGGAAGAATTTTGTTTCATTTTCAAAGACAAAGGAAAACTTTATTGGGTACATTATCCTGGGTCAACATTTTTTTTTTCTTTTAGAATCTGGAATATGTTATTCTATTCCCTTCTGGCCTGTAGAGTTTCCTGTAAGAGATCAACTGTGAATTTAATTGGCATTTATTTATATGTCAGTTGATTTTTTTTCATGTGCGCATCTAAGGATCTTTTCCTTATGTTCGATTGAAGAGACCTTGATTATCATGTGAATGACTGCATTTTTGTCTGCATACATTTTGGCTGCATACTAGTACTGGTATCGTCTATCTAATTTAATGAATCCTTTTGTTTAAGATGTAGGCTCTTTCCTTTTACTTGTCCCTGCATCTTTACATACTCATCTGATTGCTCTCTTGAGTTGAGTTTCTGCATGTCCCATATTGAACTCTTATTTATGTGTATGTGTGTGCATGTATGTATTTGTAAATAATTTGCCCTCAAGGAAGATGGCATCATTTTTCATTGACATGGGCAAGATAGAAAAGTGCCACTCACTCAGGACAACTTGATTCTTTTCCTTTTCTGATAGGTGAAAATAAATCCAGGACCCAGAACAGTAGCCTAATAGATAAAGTCCTCACTTTGCATGTGCCAGAATCCCATAGGGGCACTTGTTTGTATCCTAGCTGCTTCATTTCTCTGCTTCATTTCTCATTCATCTCCCTGCGTGTGGCCTGGGAAAGCAGCTGAGGATGGTCCAAAGCCTTGGGACCCTGCACCCACATTGGAGACCCAGAAGAAACTCCTGGCTCCTGGCTTCAGATCGAGCTCAGCTCTGGCCAGTGTGACCACTTAAGGAGTGAACCAGCAGATGGAAGATTTTCTTCTCTCTTTCCTTCTCTCTGTAAATCTGACTTTTCAATAAAACTAAATAAAATCTTTAAAATAATAAAAAAAGATCTAACTGCCATGCATGTTCTTGGACTACCAGTATGATTGAAAATGCTTTGAAAATGATTTGTTTGTGGAAAACCCATCTGCTGGTTCACTACCCAAATGTTCACAGTGACTGGGGCTGAACCTAGGAGACTGGATGGGTCTCCTAAATGACTGGCAAGGGTCCAAGCACTTGGGCCATCTTCCACTGCTTTCTCAGGCCTATTAACAGGGAAATACCAAGTGGAATAGCCAGGACTCAAACTGGCACTCTAATATGGGATGTCAATGTTAAATGTGGTGGCTTGGCCTGCAGTGCCACAATCCTGGTCCCAGTATTGCAAAAGCTTTGTCCCAGCCTGGTTTTGTCCTTTAAATTTGTTCACATTATTTTTTTCTGACCACTTTTGCATGCTTGTCTGTTAGAAAAAAATAAATTTTAGAATAAGTTTAGAATCAGTTTTGACAAATTTCATACCAGTAAGACCTTTTGAGAGATTGCTGAGGGTTTTTTTTTTTTTCAAATTTTTAAAAAGTGTTGAAATGGCTGTAATTTTCAGTTTGGACTCTGGACAGTGGAATTTCTCTCCAGTTCTTTCATTAAGGCAAAAGCACTATGTTAGCCATTGTGGGGGTGCTATCTTCAAGCTTATGAAATTAAAAACACAGCTTACAGATGAGCGTCAAGAGAGCTTAAGAGCTGTGGGGATCAGGGTTTGGTGGGCGAGTGGGACTTGTGGGCAGATGTTTGTTGGTCAGCCAGTTAGCTTGCTTCAGCTACACATATGGTTCAACACAGAGGTTAGGAGAATGAGACACTTTCAATTACGCTCTGTGTTTCCTCCAGGGCACATATCATATCTATTGGGATTGGAAATGCCCGCTGATTCCAGCCCCTTCACTCAAATAAAAGCACTGATCTGAGTGAACATCGTTTACTGAGTAGAGTGTCTACAATTTCCATCAAAATCATAGCTTGCCAAGGTGTAAGCTGACCACATCTTTTATAGGCATGTGGATCCGCCAGCTGGCAAGCCCTGGCCACTGCTCTCCCCAGGCAAACCGCCAGCAACACGGCACTCCAAGCAAGATTCATTCCCACTGCTACATTTATTTCACTTTATTTTCTGAGGTGTGAGTCACATCCTGTTAATTGGGACCTTTTGCAAAGTCTTTAGGGCATTTTGAAGTGCCCATTCTCCCATCAATTTCTGGTGAAAATATATAGTCTTGTCACATGTATTTTCAGCAAGAAGTCTGTGAAAAGCCTGAAGTTGGTCTTCCCCCTCCCCCTTTACCTAATTCAACGTAGCAGAAATGAGACAGGGAGCTGTCAGTCATCACTAAAGATGACAATTTTCACTGCTTGACGCTCTGAAACATGAAATTCCAGCTAGTGGATGGCAGCCCTCGGCTCAGCCCATCCCCCAGACACATTGAGAAGTGTTAACCAGCAGAGTTCAGGGCCCTTGGCGTAGGCATGATAATTTAGGGAAATAGTTAGCTCATCAGCATTGGCTGGGCGCCCTGTTTTCATATTATCCAGACAGAAGTCACTGAACCACAACTTGGCTGCTTGGAAACAGGCACTAAAAGGGAGGGGTGGGGAGGTATGGGTAGTTAGCCAGTTACCCGTGTTCAATGGTGAAGTGTACTTTACACTCCAGGATAAACTGATACATGTTAAATTATGCCTGAAGAAATGTCTGGAACAGCCCTCAGGAGACCAGTGGCCTGCCCTCTGCTCTTACTCAGCCACGGCCTCAAACCAGACCCACACACCCTCTGAACACCAAGCTCTTTCGTTTTGGAGGACTTGATTGAAGGGGCATCTTAATAATGACTACGCTCAGGCATACGCCACTTTTATTTATTTAAAGATGTATTTATTTATTTGAACTGCAGAGTTACAGAGGGAAGTAGAGACAGACAGATAGTTTCCATCCACTGCTTCACTTCCTAAATGATTGCAACAGATCAGCCCTGGTCCAAGCCAGGAGACTGGAACTCCACCCAAGACTCCCACCTTGGGGGCTGGGGCCTAAGCACTTGGGCCATCTTCCACCAACTTCCCAGGCCTTAGGGGGAGCTGAGTTGGAAGCGGAGTCCCTGGGACTTAGGTGCTCACTTACGGGAAGCTGGCGTTTCAGACTTAACACACTGTGTCGTAATGCCAGCCGCTGTGCTACTCTTAGCGGCCCCTTCTTCACTGTTAGCACTTCCTGTCTAAGGCAACCATCTTGGTTCAGCAGAGCATGCTCTGTGTCCCATCTGAGGAGGCTGACATTGTCAAAAAGCACAAAAGTCAGGGTTCACACCTGCAGCAAGGTGGGGTTTGGTAACGGCTCTAAGCCTTCCCAGCTCCTTTGTTCTAAGACTCCCACTGCATGCTTTCCACTCGGAGCCTGCAAGCTGAGTTTCATGACGGAATTGGCACTTGATGAAATCCTGAATAACTGGTGGGACTTTTAAAAAAAAAGGACATGAAATGGAAGAATGGCTGGGAAGAGAGAACAGAATAAACATATTTGCTGACATACGAAGTTCAGACAATGTTAAAAGAAGTCTTGAATCAAAAGCCCTAGAGATAGCACATGTAATTTATTTGCAATCTGGGTGAGGTTATTCATTTATTCCAAAACTTCTATGAAACACCCACTGAGTATAACACACCATTTTTGGTGATATAAGATACCCACAGATGCCTGGACATTGTCTCGTAGGTTTAAATGAGATGTTTTAAATAATAAAAGAAACATATGCGCATTCTGTATCAAATATGGAAGCCACAGAAAAGGACAAAGAACTAAATTAAAAATCATCTACCTTGTTTAAATTTATAGACTTTCAAGGCAGTGTCTCATCTAGCACAGAGAATCAAAGATGTAAATTCAACTGAATACAGAAGCAATCACTGATTGGCTCAAAGCAATATTCAAAATGATCCTGTCAGTGAAAAGGCATAGAAAAAGCATTCTAAACACCTGTTTCCATGTGCTTGCAATTGGGTTCTTTGGGGAATGGGGAATTTTCAGCAGCCTCCATTAAGAGGCAATGAGCTTAGCATATTTATTATTGTGATCAAGAATATTTCAGGGGACCAAAGAAAAATACTCACACCCACCTGTTAAACTCAAAGAGGAAGCAACTCCATAAGCATGAGCAGGAATTGGGGTTGGGGGATGTCGTCAGGATTTTCTGCTTGATATTCTTCATCCTTAAGAAACCTGAGCTATCTGGGGCTGGCACGGTGGTATAGCAAGCTAATCCTCTGCCCTGTGGCACCAATATCCCCAAAGGGCACTGTTTCATGAAAGGGGTTCATGTCCTGATGGTTTCACACCCAGTATAGATCTTTACTTATGGCCTAGGATGTCAGTGGAGGGTGGCCCAGATCCTTGGGCCTCTGCACCCATGTGGGAGACCCAAACGAAGCTCCTGGCTCCCAGCTTTAGATCAGCTTAGCTCTAGCCAATGCAGCTGTTCGGCGAGTGAACCAGTGGATGAAAGACCTTCTCTCTTTATTTTCTTCTCAATCTGTAAAATCTTACTTAAAGCAAAAAAAAAAAAAATGCTTTAAAAGGAAGAAAAAGCAAGCAAGCATTTTGGGCTCTCCACTTTGCAGTAAAAGCAAAACTTTCAGTTCCAACAACAAGACCGTTTTGAGGCAACTAGGGCAAGGCAAAAGCAGCCCCCACCTGGTCCTGACCTGGGGTGGCTGGTGCTACCCCCCATGGGTAGATGGCTACAGTCACAGGACTGAGGTGGGACTGCCGAGTGGGAAAGCCTGCCTTTGCTCCTGTTGCAAGCTGTCCAGTTGGGAGCCTCCTCTTCCTGATAATAATAATAGCAGCATGCATTCATTGAGTGGTTACTGTATTCCAGACGCTGTGCATTTCATGTGCAAAATCTCATTGATTCCTTGCAAACCCCTCCATGAGTTAAGTAATATCAAGATCCCCATTTTGTATAATGTAACACCCCTGGGGCACTCTTTAAAAGGGGTTGCTCTTTCTAATGACCCTGAGACCATAGGTGTAAACTGTTATGATCCAGGCAAGCTGGAATCTAGAGTCTCGCTACATGAGTGGCACGCAGGTGCAGGGTGCCAGCTTGACCAAACTAGGTCGTGGCTAAGTCAAAATACTTTTTTTTCAATGGCCATTTTATTTACTTATTTATTTTTATTTATTTATTTTTAGTATTTATTTTTTACAATCTGTACATGGTTAATTAGGGCACAAAGGTTCAAGGGTTACAGGAAAGTGGGTAAGACTATTATTTCCACATTCTTTTTTTTTCTGTATCTGGGGTGAAAGGGGAGATAAAGGGAGAAGCCCCACCCAGCCTCCCACCCATCCCAGATCCCCAGTGTGGGGCGTGCTCTGAGGGTCTTGCTCAAGTGGTTTTGATAGTTCAACAGTTATGAATTGCTGCCAATCTGCCATTCCAAGCACGATGAAGTCGTTGCAGAATCCACTGATTGACAGTCCACCCTAGAGTCTCCATTTGCCCAGGTTTTCACTGCCAACACATGGCTGGGGTAGTTGATTGATTTGTTCTGTCCTCTGTTGTGGTGCCAGGTATCCTCAGAGGGTTCCGATGGACTGCCATATCCTCTATGAGCACCTGATTGTGCTCTCCACTGCTCCATCTGAGCCTCTAAGGAGGCTTGGCTCTGACACTTGCACTCCATGGCAGACCATGGAACCTGCACTTCCCTTCATGGTTGGGGCAGTTCATTTGGGGAGCTCCCCAAAGAAACTTTGTCTGAAGTGATCCCAGACCTGATTCTTGTGTGTGCTTGTAAGTACAGTATTGGTATACAACATTTCCTACTAAACAGCTTTTCCTCTTTGCCCCAGGCCCTTGTGAGTGTCCATGTTTTCATCTGTGAAATGGGGGTAATGAAGTCTATATGTCATGCAGTTATGTAAAGATTAAATGGGGCAAATTCCCTAATGAGGAGGGGGTTCCTGGGTGAGTCGCAGCTCCTTTCCTGTAGCTCCCCTCTGTAACCCCAGCCCGTTTCCCTGCTTTGCTGACCCTTGGTCACCTCACCCAAACAAGGATGACGATTGAAGAAACGGAAAATTTCCCCTTCAACTCTGATGCTCTTGCTTCTCTGGTTCCTCTGGAGTTCCTGTTAAGTTTATATTGTAGCCTAAGGCATGCCTCTCTCTGCTTTTATTTTCAGTTTTTCTTAAAGATAGACTCTAATTTTTTTTTAAAAGGTAAAGTGAAAGAGAGAGAGGGAGAAGAGACAGAGAGAGAGATCTTCCAGCTGCTGGTTCATTCCCCCAAATGGCCATAGCAAGGGGCTAGGCCTGGCAGGAGCCAAGAGCATGGAACTGCATCTTGGTCTCCCATGCAGATAGCAGAGCCCCACGTAATTGGACCATCTTGCATTCCCTTGACAAATGCCATTAGCAGGGATGCTGGATCAGAAATGCAGCAGGCAAAACTCAAACCATTGTTCTGATATGACTTGTTGCTGTTGCAAACAGTGGGTTCCTCTGCTTTAAGTTCAGAAAAGTTAGTCTTTTTTTTTTTTTTTGCTTTGTTTTATTTTCTTTACATCTGCTTTCATTCTTAGTGGTTTCTAGAGAAAGCTGAAAATGCTGGATGTGAGAAGACTCTCTCCTGCCTTCCTCCCCTACTCCTTCTCTTCCTTCCACCCCCTTCTGCCTATGGAGAAGCTCCTTGTGTGGGTCATTTGGGGCAGAAATGCCAGCTCATGTGCGGGGCCAGGAATCCTGTTTGGACTGGCTGTGTAGTACTTTCTCCCCAGCAGCATCACATCACACCTAACTTCCTGTCCTTTCCTGAGATCACAAAACGCCGGCATGAAAAAAACCAAGCCTTAATAAGCTGCATTCCAAGGTCACACTGCAAGGCCAGGGTGAGAGCCAACACGGGGAATGAATGAAGAATCAGCTGCCTTGATGATCAAGGGCAGTGAGAAGGGAGGAAAGCCCAGCAGGCTAACTCACTGAGTGTGTTCCTGGGACTACCACAGCGCCTCTGGGCAGTACCATCTCCGGAAACAGCAAGACTGTTGGGCATGCATTTTTCTCCCCTCCCTCCTGCCCTTCCTTCCTTATTTCAAAAATACGGTTTATGTGTTTCCCTCCCATATTATACATAGGGCCCTAGGCTAAGCCGTAAAGGCTGAAATAAACCAAGATACCATGCAATCCCAGCTCCATCTGTACACCCACGGTGGCGATGAGAATGCCATTAGTGTACCAGCTGCACATCCACCGGTCAGATCCCAACCCAGAAGGAGGAGTGTTCAGTGCCATGGAGAAGAGCTGACCTAGTTTGGGAAGCCAAGCAAGGTCTCCCTGAGGAAGTGATGAGACTCGAAGACGGGAAGGATGAGTCGGCAGTGGCAGTGGTGGAGGTGGCCGTGTTCCGGGCAGAGGAAACAGCTTGTGTCAGAGTCCTGGGCTGCAGGGCTGCAAGGCTGCAGCATAGCTCAGGAGTTTGAAGAACTGAAAGAAGGTCAGATTGTCTGGTGCCCTGAGAAGGAAGGGAGAGTGTGTGAGGCGGGCTTGAGAGGAGGGCAGGGCACAGCAAGCCTTCCTAAGGGGTGATGGCTGCTCCCGAAAAGCTGTGGACAATGTGGGCAAGGGCCTTTTGCAGGCAGGTGTCATGATCATTTCAAGAAAACAGATGTGAACGGGGCAAAAAAGAAATGAAGGACGTCGTGAGGGTAGACAGCAGCGAAAAACACTTTCCTAGGGACTGAGCCTCCTAGGCAGGCACTCGCTGCTACTCCCTCCCTGCCCAGGTTGTATTTCTCAGCCACAGACTGAGACTCAGACCAGCAGGGTCAACGCTGGCCTGAGGGCAATCACCACATCCAGGTGCTCCAGGCAGGAGACACTGGGGCTAGTGGCTCTGGGCAGACCCAGATGATACGGACTGGGAAGATCTAAAAAGACCCAGGCCAGCAGTGGTGGGGATCAAGAGGTAGGGACCAAGTATACATGGGCTGGGAAGACAGCTGAAATCCTCCAACAATTTTAGGGGGTCAGATGTGAGAGGGTTAGTTCTAGGGTGCAAGAGATGATAAGGGTGAGCACTTATGGTTTCTTGCCCCCCTCAACATACACACATCTTTTTTTTTTTTTTTTACTTAATTAATTTATTTGAAAGACATGGAGAGAGAAAAATAGCTTCATCCTCTAGTTCACTCCTCACATGGCCCCAATACCCAACTGGTCCAGGCCCAAGCCAGAAGCCGGAAATTCCAGCTAGGTCTCCCAGATAGGTCCTTCGTAGGTGCATTAGCAGGGAGCTGGATCGGAAGCAGAGCCCAATGAAGGGGCTGACGTGATGGTTTGATTAGCTAATCCTGTGCCTGCATATGAGCACAGATGCATATTCCGGCTGCTCCACTTCCTACCCAGCGCCCTACATGTGGCCTGGGAAAGCAGTGGAGGACAGCCCAATGCCTTATGACCCTACACGCATGTGGGAGACCTGGAAGAGTCTCCTGGCTTCAGATCAGCTCAGCTCTGGTCATTGCAGACACATGAAGAGTGAACCAACAGATGGAAGATTTCTCTCTGCCCCTCCTTCTCTCTGTAAAATCAGCCTTTCAAATAAAAATGGACTTTAAAAAAAGAAGAAGAAGACATCCAATCAAAAGTGTGTAGAATTGTTTATGTGGGACCAAAAGCATACGTAACAAGTGCTCCCCTTTGTTCAAGGTTCAATCTTTTAGACACAAACCCTTATGTCAGCATAATAACAACAGACTTTTCCCTGTTAAAGGCCTTGGTGTTTGTCTCTCAGTGACAACTACCATAAGTAATGTTCATTTTCTCTCTCTTCCTTTAAAATTCAGACTGATGCCATTTCTATTCCTGCTATTAAATCTGGTGTCCAGTTATTTCCCTTTCTAGAAGTTGTACCTCCATGCTCCTGTCCCACTGTGCGTAGACTGCTTGAGTTCACAAGCTTGCCCTCCCCGGCCCCGCTCCCTGACCCACCCCAGATTTCGTGTGAGCAAATGGCCTTGTTTTCCAGTTCCCAGACGCCTATGCTTCTGCCAAGTGGCATTCTTAGTCTGACACCTGTCAGCCTGGAGCTTGCAATGTACACATCACTTTATTTCTACAAGTACATTAAGTATTTACATGGTAAATGTCTTAAACAGCAGCTGGTCTACTTTAGTGGGTTAAGCCATGACTTGCAAGGCTGGCAACCCATAGGGGAGCACTGGTTTGAGTGCCATCTCCATGACTCCAATCCAGCTCCCTGACAATACACCTGGGAAAGCAGGAGATGATCCATGTCCTAGGCACTTGTGAACCCAGAGGGGGAGAACCCAGTGGAGCTCCTCACCTTCAGCTCTGGCTATTGTGGCCATTTGGGGACTGAACTGATGGATATAAGATCTCTCTCTCTCTCTCTCTCTCTCTCTCTCTCTCTCTCTCTCTCTCCCTCTCTCTCCCTCCTTCCCTCTCTCCATTACTTTGTTTTTCAAATAAGTAAAAGTAAATAAATAAATAAATAAATAACCTAATTTTTTTTTCTTAAGAAATAGACTATACTTGTTTGTGGCTGCTAATGAAATACATTGTGAATACCCAGCATATTACATTTTTGCATAAAGATAATTTTTGAGAAAATTTAACTTATGAGCAATATTCTCAACAGTTTTTAAGCTCCAACTATTGTTGTGCAAATACTAATTTATTACAGCCATTCTCTGACACTTTCATGTGTATATGCTTTAACACAGTTTTTTTTAAAAGATTTATTTTATTTTTACTAGAAAGGCAGATATACAGGCAGAAGGAGATACACAGAAAGATCTTTCATTTGCTGGTTCACTCACCAAGTGGCCACAATGGTCAGAACTGAGCTGATCCGAAGCCAGGAGCTTCTTCCGGGTTTCCTACATGGATGTGGGGTCCTAAGGCATTGAGCCATCCCCAACTGCTTTCCCAGGCCACAAGCAGGGTGCTGGATGGGAAGTGGAGCAGTCATATGGGATCCCAGCAGGGAGTAGCAGATTCCAAGGCCCAGAGGTGAGCATGAACAACAAATATTGAAAAATCTGAAATCTGGATGTTAGAATGTGCAAAATGTAGCTGATGAGTAAGACCAGGTCCTGCAGGGCTCATAGCCAGGTTGAGGATTTGAACTGATCTTGTTGGTAAGGGGGAAGCCATTGGGATGACGGGGCAGGGTGTATGAAGAATGACGGAAAAGGTGGCAGGCCAAATACAGCTCCATCACAAAGGTGTTGAAATGACAGTGAAAACGGTGGTCCAATTTGAATTGACTCATGTATATGTGCCCAGTGGTGACTGCTGAGGTGGCTGCCGACCATTCGGCCTGCAGGCTAGAGCAGAAGGGAGAAGCCCATTGGAGGAGCAGGTGCAGGAAGGAAAGTGGCAGGCGGTGAGGGAAATTGTTCTGGGACTCTGACCCTTGACTGCCCAGCAAAGCAATCTGGGAGTTTCCTTCTGGGCCTTAATGCTTGCTCCTGGGCCCCTCTTTCCTCTACTCCACTAAACCAAATGGAAATTCCAGAGCAACCCAACCCATCTCAGACCTGTGTCAGTGGCTCTGGATGCAGCTCTTGATGCCATCCCCCAATGGGCAACTTCACGCAGAGGCTGTCAAGCACTGGGACCAGGCTTGCCTGCTGCTCTCTGTGTCTTTGCCCAGGACTGGGCCCACGGACTGGGGGGAGGGAGTGGGCAGGCTGAGGACAGGCAGGTGACAAGGCTGAGGACACAGGCAGGGCTTGGCTGGGCCCTGCTTATTCCCAACAGCAATTAGCTGTCTCCTGCCTGTCATGTTTTCCAAAGGCTCAGGGAGGAGGTGTGGAGCCAGTAACGGTTGGGAAGCCCCAAGTGCCCTAAATTCCCTTTCACTAGGGCAGAATGCAAGCTTCCTCTTACACACAGAAGCTCAAAGAGATGTGACTGACTTTGCAAACTACCTTCTGACAGCACACAATTCAAACCATCAAAATAACCTAATTTTAAAAAAAGGAGAGAGGGGCAAGCATTTGGCATAGTGTTTAAGTCACCACTTGGGACACCTCCTCCCATGGGAGGGTCTGGTTCAAGTTCCCCTACTTGGCTTCTGATTTGGCTTCCAGCTAAGGCGCACTTTGCAAGGTAATGGATGATAACTCAAGTATTTGGGTCCCTGCCACCCATGCGGGAGACCCTATCAGAGTTCTGGGTTCCTGGCATCTACCTGGTCCAACCACTGCTTTTGTAGGCAGCTGGGGGAGTAAACCAGAAGCTACAAGATTTCATTCTGTCTTCTCCCTCCCTCGCTTCTCCCTTTCTCATGTATGTGTGTCTCAAAAAATGAGAATTAAATAAGTAAAACTTTATAAAAAGAAAAAATCAAAACACTTAGTATTTTGTGATGTGCTATATACTAAAAGAGATCACACATATTTGGCCCTTAGAACAAGGACCAAAGGTAGTGCATATTTTTATCCCTACTTTATAGATAACAAAAGTGAGACTTAGGGTAATTAAATAACTTTACCTAAATCACAGGGCTACTAAGTGACAAGACAGCCATTTGAACCTAGCTCTATCAGTGCAGCAAATCTGTAAGTATAGCATTTTATCACCGTTTGGTGCACCTCACCTCCACCATGAGTCTCTCCAGGTCAGTGAAGCTGGGGCCAGGGAGGCCCTTCTAGATTCGTAGATGCTTCATGTTTCTCAACGGTTTTGCAAATTCCCTGAAAAAGAGACCAACCTGCCTGGGGATTCTGCCCCAAGGTGCCTAAGCCCATTACAAGCATTATAACCTCACCACTCCTTATTTGCAGGTTGCCTGCGTCCAGCTGAGCCTCTTTCTCTGGCATCCACATGACAGACTTTGGTGTATTCACATTACAACTCCTGGTAGTCAAAGGCATCAGGAAGTCTAGCGGTTTTTTTTTTCCAGTCAAATGTTCATAATCTTCGTGCTTAGGTTCCACTTTTTAAAAATATTTTGTCTCCACCTTTTATTCCTGCATCAGTGAGTGGAGGTTTAACCTTGCAATCTGGCAACTGTGGTGTTTGGCTGTATCAGGTGCTGGAGGATAGTCTTAGAACTAAAATTCAGAAGGTCTGATTATTTTCTTTTAAACCCTCTTGAAGGCTAAAGGTGCTAAACACGTCACCATGTAACAGCTGTAAGGGAAACTTGAAAAAAATAATAAAAATGACAAAGCCACGAACCCGCTAGTAAAAGGACAAACATTCGGAAACTGTGAACTGTGGAAGTCCTTTGTTAAAATTGCCCCAAAGGTTACACAATGAAAGGTCACACTGAATTTTTTTCACTCCTATTGTGTAGGTTGATGGTGACTTGAAAGTATTACCTTTCTTTCAGGACATCCACTATTAACTGACCCGTAGGGAGTGAACTACAAGGCAATGAAAACATATTACTACTGATTAAAAAAAAAATCACTGTAGGCTGTACCTCCTCACTCCTCCACCACAGAATTGTTTCAATATCTGTTTTCCTTTTGCAGGTAGACCCTAACGTTCAAGGATGCCTTACCATATTTTCCAAGCCACAAGCAGCATATGGTTTCTCAAGTGCTAAGAACAGCAACATATTACTTTGAGTCTCAATCCTTCCCATCCACAGGCAGTGCCTGAGTTAGGACTGTGACCCTGCTGGGGCGGTGAGGGGAGCACCGACAGTTTCACAGGTAGTGGAGCTGACTCCACTGTGACTTTTAGTTCCTACGATAAAGGGCAGCCCATTGAAATGGCTCAACATTAATCATCATTGAAGCTAGCCTATTTTTTTATTTTAAAGATTTTTAAGAATTATTTTTATAGGAAAGTCAGATACACATACAGAAAGGAGGAGAGACAGGGCGGAAGATCTTCTGCCCAATGATTCATTTCCCAAGTGGCTGCCACAGCTGGAGCTACACTGACTCGAAGTCAGGAGCCCGGAGCTTCTTCTAGGTCTCCCATGTGGATGCAAGGTCCCAAGGCCTTGGGCTATCCTTGACTGCTTTCCCAGGCCACAGGCAGGGAGCTGGGTTGGAAGCAAGGCTGCCAGGACCAGAGCTGGGATCTTGACACGTGCAAGGACCCCAGCTGCTAGGCTATCGTGCCGGGTCTGCTAGCCTATGTTTTAACTTGTGGAATCCGATTATGAAAGGATAGTATTCATTTATAAATGGTAACACACAGGAAGGTGGATGAGGCCGAATGCTGTCGGTTGGCTAGACAAGAGGGAGGGTCCACGCGGGCCTCCCATGCTTGAGAGATGTATGTTCAGCATCCTCTCTTAGCTTTGTTGTCGCTGGGCTGGCTTTCCTTGTGGTGTGACCAACCAGAATAGGGAAAGGGAGAGAGGAAAAGACACTTCTATGCTGGAAAAATTGTACAACATAACATCTCAGTAAGTGCGAATGAAACTTCCTTAGCAATTGTGTCCACTCACAGACTCTAGGAAATGTCACTCCAAGAGGGAAACTGCAGTTTCTGGGTGGGTGGGGGGAGCCTGGGTTGAAGGTCAATGGCAACTGCCGGTGGCTCTAACAGTGGCTCCCTCAGCCCTCTGTTCTTCCCAGCCCTACTCCCCCCTGGAAGCTGTCTTGCCATGCAGTATTAAGAAGAGCATGTGTGGAGCAAGAAAGGCGTTGCCTCGCCCACTCGGAGATAAGCCCTAAGTATCAATCCCAGCTCTCCCACTTCCACATGGGTGACAAAGTCAAATTACATAACCTCTCTGGCTTTCAGGCATCTCAGCTACGAAAGGAGGACAACACAACCCAGTCTGGAAGGGGCTAGAAGAAGGATGTCACCCTAGGCTTCTGCAGCCCAACTGCCTGTGTTCTAATTTTTCTCCCACTACTTTTCAGTTGGATCACCTCACGTGACTAATTTGCATGTCCCTTATATATGCATTTTCTCATTTGTCAAAATAGTACTAATGTCCACCTCAAGATGAAATCAAGACAAAAGGAGATGATTGGGGATGAGTGCTGTGGCACAGTGGAGTAAGCCATCATTTGGGACACCCATATGGCATATGGAATAATGGGGACTGAGTACCACCTTGGCTTCTGTGCAGCCTCCTGGTAGTGCATACCCTGGGAGACAGCAGATGATGGCTCAGGAAGTTGGTCTCTGCCACCCGCATGGCAGACTCCCATGGAGTTCCTGGCTGCTGATTTTGAGCTGATTCAGCTCTTGCTATTCCAGACATTTGGAGAATGAATCTGTGGAATGAAGGCTTCTCTTCCTCTACATGCTCTGTTGTTCTATCTTTCAAATAAATAATATTCTTCAAAGGAGATATTTGAAACATGCAGTTTGCAAGCACTTGGTACATAATAAATGCTTAATAGATGCTAGCTGTTACTACTAAACAAGATGTATAAGGTCTCCAAGACTTAGCTGAAAAGGTGTGTTCCACAAACAGTTTGGAAAACAGTGATGAGTCACAATTTTGACAAATCTTCAAGTTAAACACACAGATTCACAGCTTTAAAATGTTTTTATTGAAATTTGTTACACCTACAGCAAAATGCAGATCTCTTAAGTATAAATCCAATTACCATAAACCTTGTTTTTAGGTGATTTTAAAAGTTTGCCACTTTCTCTGCTATATTTGATTATAGTTGATTTTTTAAAAAGGAGATTAATTTATCTAATTAAAAGACAACTTTGTCCTGAAAGAACAAAAAAAGGGCTCCATCAAACTACATTTGTTTTAAACCACTGTCTTAACTCTGAGGGTTGCTGGGAACCAGCAGACACACGTTGGCAGACATGGGCAAAGCAGAGATGACACTTTCATAAGAGGTGCCTAAGTTACATAAACTTTTTTCTTTCAAATTTTTGCCTGAAAAAGCTTCCTTAAAAAACCTGAAATTCAAACTCTGAAGGAACCTACAGATAAATGTAACTGGATAAGAATATACATATCTCTGTGGTGCTGAAAACATGAGAAACCGAGTTAAGCACCTGATCTTGCCATCCAGTCTTGCGATTGTTTTATCCTCAACTGATCACATTTTGCAGCAGTGCAACAGCTTCTTTTGAAAGTGCTTGACAGACAAATATTTTGTATCTGCATGAAGCATAAACACCATCTCCTGACTTTAAAAGTCTATCCTGGGGGCCCAACATGGTAGTTTAGCAACTAAAATCCTTACCTTGAACACACTGGGATCCCTATGGACACTGATTCTAATCCCGGTGGCCCCGCTTCCCATCCAGCTCCCTGCCTGTGGCCTGGGCAAGCAGTCAAGAACAGCCCAAAGCCTTGGGAACCTGCACCCGCATGGGAGACCTGGAAGAGGCTCCTGACTCCTGGCTTCAGATCAGCTCAGCTCTGGCCATTGCAGTCACTTAGGGAGTGAATCATTGGACAGAAGATCTTCCTTTCTGTATAGCTGACTTTGCAATAAAAATAAATCTTTTTTTTTTTTTAAAAAAAACCTCTTTATTCTGAAAGTCTTGGCTCTTACAGGCAAAGGACAATTCCTTTTGCAATGTCTCTGCTTAGGTTGTCATGTTTATTATGATCAATAGTTGTGAAGCTCATTCTTTCCTTTTAAGATTTCTTTATTTTTATTGAAAAGGCAGATATAGAGAGGAGGAGAAATAGAAACATTTACTGATTGATGGGTCACTCCAAAAGTAGCTACAATGGCCAGAGCTGAGCCAATCCAAACCCAGGGGTCAGGAGCTTCTTCCAGGTTTCTCATGCAGGAGCAGAGTCCCAAGACTTTGTGCCATCCTCGACCACTTTCCCAGGCCACAAGCAGGAAGTTGGATGGGAAGTGGGGCATCTGGGACACAAACCGGTGCCCATATGGGATCCTGGGGGTGGAAGGTGAGGATCAAGCCACTAAGCTATTGCGCCAGGTTCCATTCTGACTTTCAAAACATTCAAATGCGAGAAAAATAGATGTCTTAGGATTGAGGTGACACTATTAAAGTGCTTTGTCACACACATAGATCATCTATGTGCAAAAGAATTGAACATTATGATTTGGCCTGATATTTCAGGAGTCAAGCTATAAGAAGTAAAGTCTGTGTATTCCCCCTAATGCAAGTGTCATTTTAAGATAACTGATCTTTCAAACTAATGGTCATCATTTGAGGTGGATGTTTGGTATAGGAGTAAAGATGTGGCTTGAGATACCTGCATCCATATTGGAGTACACGGGTTGGGTCCAGTCCCGGCTGCACTCCTGACTCTAGTTTCCTGCAGATATGAACCCTGGTTGTGAACAGGTGGTGTTTCAAGTAGCTGAGTCCCTGCTACCGACAGGGGAGACTCGGACTGAATACCACACTGCTGGCTTCTAGCTGACCCAACCGTGCTCACGGAGGGCATTTGGAGAGTGAACCAGTGAATGAGAGCTCTCCATCTCTCTGCGTTTCAAATGAATGAAGTGAATAACGTTCCCCAACCCCTCAAAATTAAATCCTCATCATTTGGACCGCCTGCTCTGTGAAATCCGCGGTGCTGTGCACATTATCTCTTTTAATCTTTATAAAAAGTGGCTCAGCTCTGGCCATTACGGCCACTTGGGGAGTCACTCATTGGACAGATCTTCCTCCCTGTTTCTTCTCCTCTCTGTATATCTGGCTTTCCAATAAAAATGCATAAATCTTTTTAAAAAGTCCAATCAAATTGGTATTTTTATCTATGCTTACAGATTAAAACATGAGGTTCAGAGAGCCATTGCTGCAGCTAAGATGGTGAATCTGAACCCAAGCCTGTCTGACTCCACTGGCAGATGCCTGAAGACTTATTTATTTTTATCAAACAGGCAGATTTATGGAGAAAGGGAGAGACACAGAGAAAGATCTTTCATCCACTGATTCACTGTCCAGATGGTAACAACAGCCAGAGCTGAACTGATCCAAAGCCAGGAGCCAGGAGCATCTTCTGGGTCTCCCACAGAGGTACAGGGTCCCAAGGCTTTGTGCTGTCCACTGCTGTCCTAGGCCACATCAGGGAGCTGGATGAGAAGTAGAGCAGTCAGGACATGAACGAGCCCCCTAATCTGATACTGGCACTTTGGGATGATTAACCAGTTGAGCCATCACACGTCCCCCAATGGTAGACTCTTTCAAATACCCGCAGTCACTGTCTTCAGTCATTCCATGTTAAGTTTATTTAGCATCCTGAGAACACAAAGAAGGGTTGCAAGGATGTGTTGGGGCAGGTTGATGGGGGAATGTGTCAGTTCATTAGGGAATTTCCTCTGGCTGAGGCTGGCATGAAAACTCACGGTGTAGTCTAGTGGAGGGAAAGGCAGACTGAATACGTAGAAAGTGGGAACTATAAAGGCACTTTACATAAAGCAGATTCTTCTAAAACCTTATGGGTTGCCAAATAGATTCCCACCTATTCTTTCACTACAACCTCATATCAACCCTGCAAACTAGGCAGTTAGTATTACCAATCTAACCTTACAGGTAAGAGAATAAGGCCTGGAATAATAGTTAAACGTCTTGCCTATGGTCACACAGCCCTTCAGTACCAACCCATACCTTCCTACTCTGCAGGGTGACCTAACAAATTCCTCCTGAATTACTAGACAATTATTGGATAAGAATAATATATATTCTTACATTAATTATTCATACGTAAGGGAGTGCCTGAAGTGCTTGAAGATGTATTTCAAACACTCCCCCTTACAATCTCATTTACATTATTCTTCTGCACTATTTAGCAAGACAGGGTTTGCTAAATGAAGGAAAATTTCTGCCCAGATCCCAATCAAGTTATTATAAATTCCAAATTAATAGGGCCTAAATAAATAAAAGCTTATTATGGAGCTAAAAGCTGATAATGTTGTTTGTTTCTGATATCTTTTTTCATTTGCTTCAGCCTCAATTTGAGTATTTTATCTACTGCCATATTTTTCTGTTGTTGTTTCCTCATTAGAGAGACAGGGCAAGAGAGGCATACAGGAACAGAAAAACTCGTATGTGAATAAAATTAATAACCTGAAATTATGGGAAGGGGTGAAGAGGTTTCTCCTCAGTAATTTATCATAATGTTTAGCAACAGCAATTTGCAGTAATGAAATAACTAATCTTTACTTCTCCTGGGCATGTGTTGTATTTATTGGTTTATGCTGTACTTACTTTTTTTTTTATTACTCCATTTGTTAAATTATTTAAACTTACCGGCCAACTTCTAACTTATTAATGGTAAGGCACGCATCGGAAATGGGAATCATGCAAATAATGATTTCATTTTTCACCTGGATTTCTAAGTGGCCAAACTATCATGGCCATTTAGAAAGGGTGGATAGGCAGTGAGACGTTGGAGCTGGGTCACTGCTTGGCACAGGCATCCTGCTTTGAGTTCCAAGGACTAAAAGGACTTCTCCCATAAAATCAACTTTGCATGCAAAAATCATCTGGGTGGAATTTGGGCTTTCTCGCGGTGGGTTTCCTCTGGCTTTTAGACGAGTCCTGAGGGACAGAGAGCAGCAGGGAGCGACAGGCTGATAGCATGAAAGGCGCAGAGCTCTCTGAGAAACTTCTCCCGTGATTAAAAAGTAATGCATTTGAGGGGTTGTTGTCGGCCATGTACAAGGAATAAACACTCCGGGATTCTCTGTGATCCCGCGTACTCCCTCTAATCTACACATACACCACAAAGGCCGCTCTGTTCCTTCCCTGAGCCACAGGTCTCATTCCGACGTCCTTCCTGTTGGGGGTTCTGTTTCTTCCTTCCCTCGGGTTCTTTCCTGCACGGGCCTCCAAGTGTGTTTGTTTTCCAGGCTGCTCGTATTTTTCGGTCTCTGCGTCGTTTCTTTCCGCCAGACACACTCTCTGCCTCCCTCCCGCCTTTCTATGAGGCTCCCTGTGTCACTCACCTGCGGGTCCCTCCTCAGCCCCATTTCTCTTTCTTTCGCTCTTCCCGGCTCTTCTTTCTTATCTCCCGGGCCGTATTTCCTCTCCCGGCTTCTCCCGTTCCCATCTCGATGCCCTTTGACCAGACATCCTCTCCCTTGCCCTGTTCGAAGCAACTCAAGAAAGCACTCTTAAGCCCGCTGGGCAGCCCGGAAGCGAAAGGTGGCGGCGGGAGCTCGGCGGGGGCTCGGGGAGCCGCCCCGCCGCCGACCTGCGGGGTCCCTGCCCGCCGGGGAACCGGGAGGCCGGAGGAGCGGACAGTGCGGGCCGGGGCCTGCCTGGGTGCGGGCCGTTCCCTCAGCACTCGCGGCGTGAGGGGCGCCGCCTGCGGACCGACGTTTCCACTGGAACCCGAGTCCTCCGCCACAGTCACCTGTGGGAGAGCGCCGCGCTCCCGCCGCGGCCTTGACCTGCCCTCACCCGTCAAAGCGGCTTGCGCTTTGAAAACATTTCCAAAACTTTGGGCTTGAACCAGTCACACTTTAGACCCTGCGCGCCCCGCCTCCCTCCGCTTGCCGAGCGGGTCTGAACTGTATTGAGGAGGAAAACTCCGTGACGGGCGGACGCCGTGGAAATTTTGCATTTTCTCTTATGCTCCCCTACCCCCGCCCCCCCAAGCGAGTGTGGGAAAAGCCGGGTGAACACGGAGGTGTCAGAGAACACAGCCAGTACAACAACAACCCCTTTCTACCAGCCCAGGCCTAGCGAGTGGACCACAGGTCCAAACGACCCCGACCGGCCCGCGCCCCCGGCAGCCGGGAGGGCTTTCCCCCCGGGGGCGGCCGCTCTCGGGCGGCTCTCGGGCAGCCGGAGCCTCCCGCGGCAGGTGCTCCATGTGTTGATTTTGAAACTCAGTCCTGGGGAAGCACCTAGCTGTTCAAACCCAACCACAGCCACGCTGCGCTTCGGATGTGTTTTTTTTTGGGGGGGGTGGGAGGGATCCGAGAAGCGTCCGGCGGAGGGGTGGGGTGGGGGCTGAGCTAAACAGCAAGAAATGACCCCAAATTTACATTGTTTTCAAGGCTTCGCTATGACGTCACTCCTGTCCCCTCCCCTCCCGCCCGCCCTACTTGGGAGACAAAAGGGAACCACCGAACGGGTCTGCTGAATGAATGAACACAAAGGCCCAGGCCCGAGGCGTTTTCTGGCTTGGGGGACGGAGCTGGGTCTGAGGGAGGCCGGTTCCTCTGAAATCCTTCCGGACAAACAGCCCTCCGAAGCTGGCTGGGAGGTCCTGGGGTTCAGGCTCTTGGGCTCAGGGCTTCTGCTACCTGGAGCCACCCTAGCACCGGCTTTGCCTCCATCTGGAAACAGACTAGCCTTGAGCACAGGGTGCAGCGTTCGCCTCGGATCGGAAGGGGCAGTGGTCCGATTTTCCTGTTCCTTACCTTCCACTCCCAGTCCTGGCAGGGCCCAGGGCCTTTCCTGTCCCACAGGGAGGGGTTTAACTGGGTCTGTGCATGCCACCGGGGGGGTCCTGCGTCCAGCCCCAGCGCTCTCAGAAGAAAACCCAGGTGCGTGCCAGAGACAGCTTTTGGGACACCTCCATCCCAGATCAGAGCCCCTGGGTTTCAGTTTGACCTCCACTCCTGATCCCTAACTTGCTCCTCTAAAGTGCACCCTGGAGGGTAGCAGGTGTAGACTGAGGGAGTTGGGTCCCTAACACCACGTGGGAGGCGGCTCGCCCCCCAGGCGCCAGGCGTTTCTTTGGTCAGTAATCCAGTGAATGGGAGCTCTCTTTCCGCCTTTCAAATGATGATGATGTTGACTCTTCTCCACTCCCGGCCCCACCCCTCACAGTGGAGAAGCTACTCTTTCTGTTGTAAGAACCATCCTAGAAGTCACAGTTTCCCCCTTACTCTGTTTTTTTGTTTGTTTGTTTGCTGTTGCTAATCACTGTGACCTTAGTAGACACGTTTGTTTCCTAGGGTTACCATAGCAGAGTGTGGAGAACGACCGCCTACCTGTGTAATAAGTAGAAATTTGTCATAGCGCAGTCCTGAGTGAGAAGTGGGAAACCAAGGGACAGAGCCACACAGAGGACAGTGCCTTTCTGGTTCCCAGCCTCTGGCAGCAGCACCCTGAGCGGCGTCTTCAGGTGGCCTGCTGGGTTACACACTGTCTTCCCTCCACACATCAGCAGATATCAAGCCATTCACAACACATGGAATTGACAGATGCATTTATTTTGACGCAAAAGGCAGAATGACACAGAGAAAGGGATCCTTCGTGTGCTGGTTCATTTTCCAAATGGTCACAAAACCAGGAGCCAAGAACTCCAAGTCTCCCACACGGTAGGGAGAGTTGATTGCAAGGAATTCGACACGAAACATAGCAGCAACCTCATTTCTTGTCACGTGAAAGAAGAATTTTCCTGCAGACAACTCTGGTTTGCAAAGCAGGATTTATTTAAGAGGAGGGAAAGTGGGTCCTGCCCTAGCAGCAGGAGGGGGCTCAAAGGAAGGAAAGATCCAAGGAAACATGGTGGAAATGATGTCTTTTATGCACCATCTCAGGGAAGGGGTTCACATGAGTCACCCCAAGGGCAGAAAGAAAAAAAACCTTATTCTCCGAGAGGACTGGCGCCGTGGCCTAGCGACTAAAATCCTCACCTTGAACTCACCGGGATCCTATATGGGCGCCAGTTCTAATCCCAGCAGCCCCGCTTCCCATCCAGCTCTCGGCTCGTGGCCTGGAAAAGCAGTCAAGGACGACCCAAAGCCTTGGGACCCTGAACCCTCCTGGGAGACCTGGAAGAAGCTCCTGGCTCCTAGCTTCATATCGGCTCAGCTCCGGCCATTGCAGTCACTTGGGGAGTAAATCATCAGATGGAAGATCTTCCTCTCTGTCTCTCTTCATCTCTGTATAGCTGATCTTGCAATAAAAATAAGTGAATCTAAAAAAAACCCTTATTCTCAATGGGCAGTGATGTCCACCACCTCACCCAGAAATTAAAGGGTGAGCCATGTGGCTTCCTTTTCCCATCCTGAAGATCAGCTGAAAGCGAAGGTGCATCCCCATGACAATGACCCAAACAGTAAATTAGCATGGGCCTTATCTCCTTGCTTTTGTTAAGACAACAACTCTAAGAGGGGGTGGGGAGTTGATATGTTGATTCTGTCCCTTTGTTCCCTCTCCAGAGGGAGAAAGGAGTCCAACAAGCCTATGGAAATAGGGGTGAGCCCTATTTTTACATTTTAAAGGATAATTTTATCAGGGACCAAGGATCTTAACTGCTTAGTATCCTATCTGACTCCTCACTGGAGGAGCCCAGGTATATGGGCCCTAATTTGCTGTTTTGGTTCTTGAGCAGGGAGCCAGACTGCAAGCAAAGCCCAGGTACTGAGCTGGGATACTAGCATTGCAAGCAGCGGTTTACCGCAGGAGCCACAGTGCTGGTCCCAATGACTTGTTCAATCAATGACGCTCAGTCTCCAAATAAGGTTGCATTCAGAATTACAAGGGTTAGGAATTCAATACATCTTTTCAGAGGAGCACAATTTATCCAGTTACACTGGATTAGCCTGGGGAAATTCTAGAACATTGGGTTAAGCCTCCACCTGCAGCACCTGCATCCCATATGGGAACCAGTTTGGGTCTTGGCTGTTGATCCTGCTCCCCTCTAATGTGCTTGGGAAAGCAGTGGAAGATGGGCTAAGTGCTTGGGCCCCTACGACCCACATGGGAGACCCGGATGGAGTTCCTGGCTGCTGATTATGGTCTGACTCAACCCCACCACCATGTACATTTGGGGAATAAATCAGTGGATAGATGATCTCTCTTTGTTTCTCCCTTTCTCTGTAACCCTGCCTTTCAAATGATTTTAAAAAGTGAATGACCTTGACATTCAATATTTTCTCAACTTCAAGATAAAACAGTAGTCTTTTATCACACGGAAGGTTCTGTAGCTACAATTTTACTGAAATTCAAGCACGTGGTAAGAGAACTGGGTTGCACAGTAAATGGTGGCCGGGGCTCTAGGAACCTCGGTTGGCCACTTCCTCTTGCACAGCCTGCCCAGCTTGCTGCTTGCAGTTTCCCTGAACCAACTCAGAACCTGGTTTATCCTTTACACTGAGGTTTCTGTTTTCTGGGCTCTCCTCTAGTACTGGACACATCTGAGCAGCCTTTCCTTATTGTAAAAGTGGCTCTCTCCAGTTGCCAGAAACTTACTCTCATTGATGATGAGGGGAGGGGTGCTAGAAAATACGTCAACACAGATAAAACTGGTTACCCAATAGCAGTTCACACCCATCATTGGAAGAGTTGTGTGGTTAAGACTTAAAGTGACATTTAAGCATTTTTTTAGATTCTGAGGAGAAAAGTCATTGAAAGGGACTCTGGTTGGAAATGGGTTGTCACAGCATTTTGTTGATAATGTCAGAGCATATTAGGGTTAGTGAACATCATGGGTTCTCCTAATTTTCTAGGCAATATTCCTAACAAGCCCGTGCTACAAGGCCAATCCTCCTGGGCTTACCCAGTGCTTCATCATCTTGCTTTTCCATGGCACTGCTCCTATGTTGCCTCTGCTCCCTCACCCCCCAACCCCCAAGATCCTCAAAACAGACTCCTAGGCTAGGGAAACACAGCCTAAGAGCAGGAAACCAAAAGGTCTCGGAGAGTAGGGGCCCCCAGGCAGTCTCTGGGAGTACAGGCTTGGATCTTCAGTGCCCAGCTCCTTTCATTTCAACCAGCTGGGAGCTCCTTGTAAAAATCTGTGCAACATGTCTCCATGGTTGGTTGGTTTCATCACCAAGCGAGGCTAGTTTTCTGCGTGTGGTTTCAACATTCTGCTTTCTGAGTTTTGTTTTCTAGGTTTCTACTAAGGATAGAGAGGTTGGATCCAAGGAGCGCTGTCTCACATATTTCACTCTGGACAATCAAGGCTTCTCTGCAGGTGGGATTTCAAAGGGAAATAGAAGAGGCAGGTGCAAGATGCAGCCAGACCTTGGTGTTTGCGTAGCGCAGACAAGAGCGCTTCATGCAAAAGTTAGTGGGAGTGTAGTCAGGCTGTCTTCACTTTCCCCCCAATTAGGAAAATGTATGGTGTGTGTGTGTGTGTGTGTGTGTGTGTGTGTGTGTGTGTGTGTGTGTGATCATTCACAAGCACTGAACAACAACTAAACAGTAGAGAAACAGTGAAGTGCTGCCATCTCGGCACTTCCCCACCTATGGCTTGGAGATGAACATGTTGAGAAGTGAGATGTATCTTGAAGACTCCTTTACACAAACACTGCATTTGTGGACATCTGTGTTTATTCATGGTTATGGTCATTCTGCACCAACTCTTTCCTATTTTAATATTTCTCATATTGATATTTTCCCATGTGAAATAATTTTTCCGTGTGAAAACAGAACTGCTTTTCTTCTCCCTTTAAATGGAGGAAGAAATTCTCAGATTAATAAATAAAGAAATTGTAAAGTTATTGTTGTTAATATCTTACTGTACCTATAGGGAAAAGTCTATATATTGGATTTGTTGTTGTTCATGGTTTCAGGCATCCCTGGGGGTCTTGGAATGTATCCCATGCAAATAAGGGAAATCTAAACACAAATAAGGGAGAAAAGAACAGCTTGTTCTCCAGGGTCCCTCACCATCTGAGCACCTATGAATTCTTATCTGCCCAACATACAATTCTGACAAATAAATCTTTGTTATTCTATCTGAAGACATAGATGAGTGTAGGGGCCATCACTTGCCACCGCCATATCAGAGTGGGGTTTCAGGATGTAGCTCCTCTACTTCCACTCCAGCTCTCTCACACTGTACCTGGAAAGGCAGCAGGTGATGGCCCAAGTACTTAGGCCCTTGGCAAAATGTAAGGAGACCAGGAGGCAGGCTTCAGCCTGACCCAGGTCTAGCTGCTGTGGCCATTTGGAGAGTGAACCACTGAATGAAAGACTCTCTCTCTCTTTCTCTCTCTCTCTCTCTGATTCTCCCACTTTCTGTCTCTGTAACTGCCTTTCAAATAAATAAAAAAATTTTAAAGATGTATATAATTAAAAACAGTAAAATATAACAATTCTGAATGACAGACTCCCTCATTCTGATGTCCAAATTCTTTAATCTTTTGGATAAAACCTTCCCAATCCAGATTACTGAAATGTTCTCATAATAATAGAAAACAACTCATTTACCAAGACGATTACATCATGACAATTAGAACTACATTAATTTTCTCCCTCAGACATTTTCCTACTGGATGAGTAGTTTCCCTGTTTAAATATGGAATTCACTGATCATAAAATGGATTTCGTCCAGACACAAAATATAAAAAATGAACTCATGGGAAATGACCCTTGAAATTCACACGAACCTCAAGGCTTGAAAGGATTTTCTGTTTCATCAACTTTGGATGAGCCATAATAAGAAAACATAAGATCCAAACAAAGATGAGAAAGCACAGTGCTCACACCAAGTCCTTCCCGGCTCTTGTTTTCTTGCTCTAACGCATTCTCAGCGTTTACAGCCACTCCAGCTGGCCTCTTCCCAGCAATTACACCCTTCTGCTGAGTTCCTTCTCCGGGTTTCCAGAACATTCTGTGCATGCCTCCTCTTGTCACTTACTCTTTAACCTTGACGCCATGCATGATGTGTCTTCTCCCCAGCTTGATTGTTTGCTCTGTAGGTCAAGGGTCACATCTTGTTCATCTTTGTGTACTCAGTATCTCTTTTAATACCTGGTACCAAGAGGGCTCTCCCTGATTGTGTTGTTTTGTTATTGTTAACATTCTGAGCTCTGTGTGTGTGTGTGGGGGGATTGTTTGCTCCCCGATTTTGCCCATCTTTGGCAGCCACAGATGATTATGCCCCTAATAACCAACACTGTCCCTTCCCCCCTTTCCCCTCGCTGGTAGAGTCTAGGGTATGCTTTGAGGGCCATTCCTTTTGACAGGCTGGAATGAGGATCTGAGGGGTTGTTGCTCCAGACAATCTCCTTTCCCCCACCTGTGGTCCTATCTTGGTCAATGAGGTCTGAGAATAAACCATGTGGGGAGCCTCTTGTCTTATGGTGCAGTCTCATGAAAGGAGTCCTTTTTCATTGGGTGTTATTGTATCACATGGGAGTGTGGGGTGGTTGTAACTTGTGGAGGGACAGCTTTCACCTGCTGGAGACTTCACAGTGCTCTCTGATGGTATGACTGTGCTAGAGCCACCCTGCCTATAGAATGCATTTGGAGAGATAATTAGCCCCTGACTGCCACTTAACCAGTGCAACCCTGCACTTCATAAAGATGGGGAGATGTCAGAGGGGAGGCACGGTCCTCTGCTGGGGGAAAAAAGTCAAAGGGCAAAGTCAGAAGGGATCAGAGGCTTCATTACATGGTAAAGAGAAGCTTGTGGAGGAAACAGGTTAGTGGCTTCAAGTTTATGGAGGGTTTTACAGATAGACTGTCAAGCAGCTATTCTTTCTGGCTTCTGAAGAACTATCTGAAAAAGGAAGTAGAATTACAACAGGGGAGGCTCTGGCTGTAAGGGAGAAGTGCCTGTAAGAATAACAAACACTGCCATGGGCTCCTTGGGTCTAGAGTGTGTCCTTCTGCAAAGGAGCAAGAGAGGTCAAGTCTTTAAAGGCAATGGGCATAACCACATGACTCCCTGCAGTTCAGCGTGCAATTTGATGTTAATGTAAAGGAGAGGAGCTATGAAATATAAGTAGATGAGGAATCAGCTCTGAACCTCCAGGAGCATTCATTAGGCTGTGAGAGTGAGCTGACAGAGCTGGAAATACCTGTTTGGATGCTATCAGGCCCTAACGTCAGTCCCAACATGCCATTTCTAATTTATGTTGAACACACACCACCTTATCAGAGCTTTGTGATTAGTCACATGCCCAGACTGAGGACACGGCATGAGAAATGTAGCCTTGGGGAAGGTGGCTCGAGTCTTTCTGGGTGCTTATTGATGTGACTGATCCTAATCTGAACCCACTTCTCAGTGGAGGAATGTGGAAGTAAGTATTGGATCCGGTCTGTCCCTCTGGCCTTGTCAACCTCTAAAGCACACACAGTACCAGTCACCAGGCAGCCTGGTGTGGAGCCATGCTGGACTCACACATTCCTGGGTCCAAGGCTAAAGGGACTGCTTAGACAAAGGGTGCCAACTGGCTGATTTACTCACTGCGAGCTACGGTTCTATATCATCATTGTCTTAAAGTTCCTGATTTATTTCTTTGAAAAGTAGAGATAGAGAATATGTTGTACTATTCCCCAAATAACAGCAAAGGCAGGGTTGGACCAGGCCAAAAACAACAGCCAGGAACTCAGTCTGGGTCTCCCACGTGGTTGGCAGGGACCCAAGCACATGAACCATCACTTGTTGCTTCCCAGGGTGCACTTCTGCGGGAAACTGGATGGGAGCAGAGGCAGGCCTCACTCCCAAGCACCCTGACATGGGATTTAGGGGACATCGCAAGCTGCTCAACCCATTACGCCACAGCACCTGTCCCTGGATCACCATTAACCTGAGACAGCAACTAGCTTTCCAGTCACAACCCATTTTACGTTAAAGTCGTTATTAGCAGAACTTTGGCATTAATCCCCAAAGCTAATATGAATCCAACGAAGGGATGTTTGCTAATTTTTAATAATTCTTTTAAAAATAGGCTTATTTATTTGAAAAACTGCAGAGAAATAGAAAAAGAGATCTTCTATCTGCTGGCTCACTCCCCAGACGGCCATAAAAAAACCAGCAACCAGGAACTTCTTCTGGGTCTCCTGCATGGGTACAGAAGCCCAAACACTTAGGTCATCTTCTCCTGCTTTCCCAGGCCATTAACAGGGAGCTGGCTTGCAAGTAGAACAGTCAGACACAAATTAGCTCCGGTAAGGAATGGCTACAGGGTTGTAGGCAGCAGTTTTACCTGCTACCCCACAGTGCTGGCTCAAAAATCTACTTTTAAAAGTCCTTTCTTACTAATCTGATTATGCCCATACCACTCTGATTCCCTGAGGCTGCCAATGGGCCGTTTCTATTCCTTGTGAAATCTGTAGGGCAAATCTTAAAATGCAGGGTGTGTTGCAGAACACTAATGACGAGTGGGCCACACCAACGATCATAGGTGTTGTTACAGAAGCAGGGGGAGCAGGAACTGATACAGATGCAGTTAAGGGACCCCGGATCTCCTTCTCCCTTCGGCGTTCACCTTAGCTTTGAGAATTGCTGCTAGCCAGGGCTGTCCTGCCATGGGACTTGCCCTGGCAAAGGTCAGCTGCAGTGGCCACATGGCCATTTGGCTGTGGCTATCCAATCTTAGCTCCTTTCTCTAATATCATCTACCTTCACTTATCACAGGGAGGTTCCCAACACTCCTGGAGCTTGGAAAAAGACCTTCCAGAGGATGCCCCAGGAGCTGCTGTGGGGCCCAGTGACTCAGTCCTCCCTTTCTCACTAGTCTCCAACACATCATAAGGTTTACAGTACAAGAGAGGTTGCATGTTGGGTGGAGATCCATAGAGGTGAAACAATCAAACAACCCCTTCAGATGAATGTTGGGCTCAGAAGTTACCCAGATTCAGGGACAAATTCCGTTGTGCCACCCAATGAGTGTGTCTTTGGCCAACTTATTTCCTATGTAAGAATCTCCAATACCTGAGCCCAGCACAGTAGCTTAGCGGCTAAAGTCCTTGCCTTGCATGCGCCAGGACCTCACAATGCCACCGGTTCTAATCCTGACAGCCCTGCTTTCCTTCCAGCTCCCTGCTTGTGGCCTGGGAAAGCAGTTGAGGATGGCCCAAAGCTTTGGGACACTGCACCCACGTGGGATACGCTGGCTTCTGGCTCCTGGCTTCGGATCAGCTCAGCTCTGGCCGTTGCAGCTGCTTGGGGAGTCAATCAGTGGACTGAAGCTCTTCCTCTCTGTCTCTCCTCCTCTCTGTATATCTGCCTTTCCAATAAAAATAAATACATCTTAAAAAAGAATCTCCAATTTCCATAAAATGCTGGTTAAAAAAAAATACTTACTTCCTCCATCATTGTAAGGATTAAATAACAAAATCCATAAAAGTAATATATTGGTCATTATGATTGAAGAGAAGCAAGTCACCCTATTTTACAATCTTAAGGAACTTCTAAACATTTATTCTTGGGATGTGGCAATGGTGTTTGCCACCTACACACCAGCCACTAGCTCTAAAAGCCCCAGGAGCTGGCCAAACAGCCGCAGAGCCCAAGGCTTCTTGGGAGCAGACGAAGTTTGACCACCTTTTCCTGGAGCAAAAGAGGCCAGACAAGGTTGTCTTTCGCACATGCCTACCCAGGACCCCAGGAAGGTTAATGAGATAACATCTATATAGCAGATGCTGAGTGTGCTATTACCAGGCTGCAATGATCCTGATACCAGAGCAAGTGTTCCCGTGCCCAGCTCTTCAAGAGAAGCTACAGCAGATGCAAGGTAGGTTAGGCAGGTCACACACACCCTATCAGGCATGCCCGTACTTTGTACCATGTTGGGGAGCCACACATAGGACAAGTTGTGCCTCCACAGTACTGTAACAGAAGTGGTTAAGCCTCTGGAATTAAAAGGAAAATATGCTATGTTTTCACAGGGGCTACTGACTACACAGCTGTGGGGGGATCCGCTCACCACCTGTGTGGCTTGGGGCCAATTATGCCATATCGCCAAGCCTCAGTTTCTTTGCCTGGAAAATGGAGACCATAATCCTCACCTGTTTTGCACAATTCTGAGGCTGGAAAACAGATGTGCTTTGAAAATCTGAAAAACAGCGTATATTCATGTGAGCTAACCCTTGCCACTTTCTCATCTCACCGTAACTGATGTTAAGACACCAAGAGTCTCAAAAGACCACAAACGGAGACAAGTATGGTGCAGAAGAGGGAGCTTTCCTACTTGGGCAGGGTGAGGAGGGGTGCAAATGAGTACAGTCATTACGGAAAATCATATGGAGCTTCCTCAACAAATTACCATATGAGCCAGCCATCCCTGACCTGGGTATACATCCAAAGGAAATGAAGTCACTCTGCCCTCCCATATTTGTTGCAGCACTGTTGACCATGTCAAAAGATACAATCCACCTGGGTAGCCATCAACAGACAAATGGACAGAGAACACGTTGGTACACATACATACAACAGAATACTACTGGCCCGTAAGTGGATGGCAAATGTTGCATGAAATAACCCCAGCCCAGATAGATAACTGCTGTGGGATCTCACTAATGTAGAATCCAAACAAGTTGATCTCATAGATGCTGAGTTGAATGGTGTTTCTTTGAGGCTGGGGAGAATAGTGGGAAGAGAAACCAGAGGCCTTGGTCAATCGGCACTAGTTAGAATTAGGAGAAAGAAATTCTAATATTCTATTGCTCGATAGATGATCAAATAGCAATAATGCTAATCACAATCAAAACAAGCCAGAAGAAAGGATGTTTAATGTTTTCGCCACAAAGAAAAAAATCAACAACAGTAAATTTTGGAGGAGACATTATACAATACGTGCCTGTATATAAACAACTCATGATACCCCGCAAATATTTACAATTTTAAAAATTAATTTTTTAAAAGGAAAAGTTTCTAGTTCTGCTTGCATGCTACCAGTCACGATGCATTTCCAAGTCTTGCTGCATTTCCACAAGGTTGAATTATGAATTAGGAGCCCTGAGAGAACATGGCACAATTGGTTCCATTTTTAAGAACCAGCTTATCCACGGCTCAGTGCTTACGGCTTGTGGCTCCACTAAGCCATGCTATTATATAGAAGCAGTATTGGCTTTTATTTACATAGCTCTTGGAAATCTTTTCTAACACGCATATTATTCTGTGACTGCCAGGTATAGTCTATGTCTGGGGGCCCTCTCTCTCTCAGACTCTGCTTTTTTGGGGGGGGAGATTTCTACTCTTGTCATCAGTCTGTGACAGCACTTTGCTCCTTGAGAAGCAGAATCCAGGTCTTCCAGGAGCTAGGACATGACCTCAAGGACCCTGCTGGACTTGACCTCAGCAGCAGCACCCACTGAGGCAATGGTGACAGCCAGTCTGATGGACCAGACTCCAGACTGCCTTATTCTCACGGGAGAGACCAGTGTCTCTCCATTCCCCTCGGTCACCACGGCCACTGCAGGAATGGGTCTCACATTCCCAGAGCGTCTCAATAATCATATTGTATGTTTTCAAAATAATTCTCAGTAATGCCCCAAGAATGTCTGACCTTCTTCCTGAACCCTCTGGTTTGCATATTTTTCGGCTTATTAGCAAGAACTCCCATAGACAGGACCCATGACCTTGGTTTTCCATCACCCTTTCTGCTGGGGTGCGAGGGCTGTAGCACTCCCAGTGCCCCCCTGTCCTGTTTCAGAGCTCCCTCTGTCCCTCTCACTGATTCGAGCCTCTTTCAGCCCTCACCTGCCTCCTCACCAGTGTCCCAATGTTAACAAAGAAAGCGCATTGCTTGATTTTAGATATCCCACAGAGAATGCCAGGCGGTTCCGACTGCATTTTCATGAAGCTAGACTCCGGGAAGCGGAGGATCCAGTTGGAGATAACACTGCCTTTGATGACTGTTCACTCTGACCTCCATGCCCTGGGATGGGAGCACTCAGCTCCCAATTTCAGGATGACTGCACACGACCCCCCAGTCTAATACAGCTTGTCATTCATAAATCCCTGAGACATCACAGGCCCAGCCAGATGTGATGCCGCCTGACCTAATCCTTCTATGGAGATGCAAGGGAGGGTGGAAGTTAAGCCTTAATTAAAAACAAGATCTGATACTAGAAAATTACGCTTTTAGAATTGCTTTGAATGATCTATATGAGAGTGTATCCAAGTGTGGATCTATATAATCAAGAGACGGTTCTCTTTTTCTGTTAGATGCAGTTAATTATATAGAATCATCGAGAAGATAAACATCACATTTCATAAGCATAGGACAAGGCATTTCCCTGATCCTCCACCGAAGCTTCTGCTAGATGTGGCATGAAAGAGTTTGATCACATATACCAATTCTTCTTGATGAATTTTCATGCACAATATGAAATAGTATCAAAATTAAGGCCCTACAACAAACACAGGAAACCGTGTTGATAAATAAAATTTTAAAGTCCTAATTTTTTACTTAAGTCATCCAATTACTTACATATGTATTCATTTTTCACAAGAAGTCTTTCCTGGTTAGCTGTTGGAGTTTACTCTTTTCTCTAAAACTCCTATTAGATCTATATGAGCTCTTGTACATTTTCTAACTATCTTAGATTCCCTTCAAGTTTTCCATTGCTTTCTCTGCTCTACCTTGCAAGTGATTTTTAGGAATTTGTTTTGTTTGTCTGCCTATGCCTCATCTGTTTAGCCAATCTATTTGTTTCAATTACAACATTTATTTTTAGAAATCATATTTGTCTTGCAAACTTGTAAGCTTACTTCTTTAAGCCTCTTTTCCTGTTAATACCTTCTACCATTGCTTTTTAGCAATGAACACAAATACACATGATTACTAATTCTCCTATTCATCATCATCAGGAGTCTGTTTCTCTTGTTTCCCAGAGATATGCCCCATGGCATCTTGACTCCTTGTATAAAGTTAGCAGGGTGAAATTACTGGTAAGTATTCCTTACTCCTGTTTCTGTCTTACAGTTAAGATTTTAAGTTGGTAACCACATAAGTCTTTGACCTTAATACCTTAAACTGCAGCTTATTTCCATAAACAGAACTGCCAATAATTAACTTATTTCCATCAAGTATATCTAGAGGTAAGTTGTACATTTCCCCTGAAATGACCTAAGAAATAAAGAGCCCTGAGTATCATTAAATATAGAAAAGCCACTACTTAACGTCATCATACACACAATATTATCTAGCATGCATGCTGGAAGAACTGGATGCACATTTTCCCCCCAAAATAAAAACCACTGTAAGTGAAGGCTGCTTGTATTGAGGACCACTTTGGCCCATAATGCTCTGCAGTGGAAAAACAGCGTCCTGCATCTTAACCAGATTACAAATACTAAGCAGACTGGCAAACATCACCCAGCCCTGCTGCCAAGGAGAGAAGTGATTTAAGAAGAGCTACCTAAACTGTTTCCTAAAAATATAAAGCTGTTTTATGTTAGAAGTGACAGGAAACAAAGTCACTGGGTAATTGTTTCAGCAGAGAATGAAGAGAGAATCCTGAGAGACTGCTGCAAGAGTGGAGCTCCTTGTGGCATATCCAGAACCCTCACTTTAGTGGAATCCAATTACTATTGAACGTCTGTGACCAGTGGTGTCAAACAGCATTACATGCTTGTCATTGCCAAGCGACAAACCAAAAACAAAACAAAAGCTAAAACAAATAAAAACACATTATTTTACACTTAAACAATACCTTCTCAAGTTGAAAGATCTGTGCAGAATAGTTACAGGGGGATTTAGAAGGAACTGAAGTCGTATATATGCTATCATCATGATAGATTTTTTCATCAAATGGGCTATGATTTTATTTCTATCTGTTTTAGCATTGTCAAATTTTAAAGATCATATTGAAGCATTGTTCTTGTATGGATATTTTCAGAAAATAATAGGAACCAAAGAGATGAATTTCAGTTCACTGTAGAAGAACTACATGGACTGTTTGGCACAAGGCAAATTGTAACTTCCCATGCCTCTGAAGCTATTAATCCAGCTGAAAGTACACCTAGCTCAATCAACACGTCTTTCTCCAAACACTATAATGATCTCCCCAAGAAAACTAAAGGATCACCCAATAGTTTATTTACCTTGTATGTATTTCATTTGGATCCTAATAAAAACATACCACATTTTCAAATGCTTAATGAAAATCCTTATATACCACAGATCTCACACCAACTTCATAATGTGGATGGCGATAATAAATTAATGTTTGCAAAATTCTAGGAGTAACTAAAGGGACTGATAAAATAATGAAGAATAACTTTAGCAGAGCAAATGTGGAACAATTTAGATGCACTAAATAAAAGAAAGACCCTTGTTTAAAAAAAAAAAACCAAGCAATTGAGTCCACTTCATTTAAAAGTGGGTAACGGGGCCCAGGACTAGGGTGTAGTGGGTTAAGCCAATCCTTATGATGCTAGCATGCCACAATGGAATACGAATTTGAGTTCTGACTGTTCTGATTCAAATTTAGCTTCGTGCTAATGTGCCTGCGAAAGCAGCAGAAAACAGCCCAAGTGCTTGGGCCCCTTCCATCCATGTGCGAGACCTGACTGGAGCTCCAGGCTCCTGGGTTCAGCCTGGCCCAGTCTTGGCCACTGCAACCCTTCGGGGAATGAACCAGCAAGCAATAGATCTCTTTCTGTTTCTTCCTCTCTCACTCTTTCCCATAAATAAAATAAACTTTCTAAAATGAGGCATGTGGGTCATGCAATTTTAAGACAAAGGAAAAACTGATGACAAGATGGTTGTTTTTAGACCAAATGGGTTGGTCCTTGTTATAGTTCAGGCCATGTCCCCCAAAATGTCTGGACTGTCCTCAGAAATAACAGGGGAATTAGGTTTCAAAGATCTCTCCAAGTGTCCCACGGTAAGCCTCTACTAAGTAAGAGAGTCTGATGAACATGACAGTCTCTACTGCTTGCATGGTTAGTACAGAAAGATTATGCTATATCCAATCACTTGAACTTCCTGTTGGCACATACCAGAAAGACATTCTGGTAGAATTATTGGTGTAGCCGATAACGAGTTACTTATATTGAGCAAGGATGGTGAATTATTAGAACACACAAATACCAAAAATCCTTCCATTGATAAAAGACCATGGCAGTCCTTAGAGGCCGACTTTCCATCTGACGGACTTTTCAAACCAAGTCCTTTCTGTACTTAAGTTAGTAAATATTAAAGTGAAAGTGCTCTCTTAGGATGTGTAAGTTTAAATATGGACATTTATCCATGAAAAACATTATAAGAAGTGTCTTGATGGGGCCTGGTGCAGTAGCTTATTGGCTAAAGCCCTTGCCTTGCATGCACCAGGATCCCATATGGGCACCGGTTCCTATCCCAGGTGCTTCACTACCCATCTAGCTCCCTGCTTGTGGCCTGGGAAATCAGTAGAGGACGGCCCGAAGCCTTGGGACCCTGCATTCTCACGGGTGACCTGAAGAGGCTCCTTGCTCCTGGCTTTGGATTGGCTCAGCTTTGGCCATTGCAGCCACTTGGGAGTGAACCAATGGATGGAGGATCTTTCTCTGTCTCTCCTTCTCTCTGTAAATCTGACTTTCTAAAGAAAATAAATAAATAAATAAATAAATATTAAAAACAGTTTAAAAAGTGTCGACATACTCTTATAGACTAAATCATAAAAGTGTATAACTATTATCTAAAGCTACGCCACATTTGAATATTAGTCTACCTACTAATTAAAGTTCAAGAAAGATGTAAAATATTCACTTTGTTTATAAAAAGAAAACAGCAAATGCATTTCTACTTCTTATGTAATAAATTCTAGCTCAAAACTCTCAAAAACAGGCCTGGCATGGTAGCCTAATGCCTAAGTCCTTGCCTTGTATGCATCTGCATCCTATATGGGTGCCGATTCTAATCCCAGCTTCTCCATTCCAACTCCCTGCCTGTGGCCTGGGAAAGCAGTAGAAGATGGAACCCTATACCTGCCTGGGAGACCTGGAAGAAATGCCTGGCTCCTGGCTTCAGATCATCTCAGCTCTGGTCACTGCAGCCACGTGGGGAATGAACCAGCAGACAAAAATCTTTCTGTCTCTCCTTCTTTCTGTACCTCTGCCTTTCCAATAAAAATCAATATTAAAAAATTCTAAAAAAACAACAAAAGGAAACAAAATGGAAAAATAAACATAGTAAATGATGTTTCTAGTAAAAATATCTGAGAAAAATTAAATTTCAATATTTGTTCATTAAATAGCATGATTTTTAAAGAGCCATTCTAAATATCTTAAACATATAAAACGGCCATAGGATGTTTTCTAGGTAAATCATTGAAGTTCACATATTATAGAATACACCATCTTGGACTCATGGACATTTGTGGACTAGCAAACTCCATGGTAACCTGACATTATCACACACAGTGTGTTTTATGGAACTCCACATTCACCAACAAGAAATTACTGAATTTTCAAATGGTCACCTGCATGGCAGCAAAAATGGTGTCTTATTATGGCTCTTGGTACTATCATGACTTCTTCAACCCCTTTATGGAGAGAGAAGGAAAGAGAGATCTTACATCCACTGTTGATCATTTCCTAGATGGCTGCAATGGCCAGAGCTGGGCCAAGCCAAAACCAGGAGTCAGAAGTGTCATAGTGAATTCCAGTTGGGTGTGGCAGCCAAAGCACTTGGGCCTTTTTCTATTGCCTTCTCCAGACCATTAGCAGGAAGCTGGATCAGAAATGGAGAAGCTAGAACACAAACAGGAAGTTGTATTGGATGGTGGCATGCAGATGGTGGCTTTACCCATTGTGCCATAATGCTTATGCTGGCCTCAATCATACCCTTTCAAAAATCATTTACTTAACTACTTGGGACACGGGGAGGGAAACAGACAGATGGAAGAACACACAGAAAGTGCTCCCATTCCCTAGTTCCCTCCCCACATGCCCTCAGCACTCAGAGATAGGCGTTGACTGAAGCCAGAACCTAAGAATTCTTCCAAGTCTCCCACACGGATGGCAGGGACCAACTGGTTGGACCATTAGCACCCTGTCCCAGGATCTCCAGAAAGTTGGAGGCATGAGCCAGTACTGGATAATGAATCTAATGTCTGTCCTACCATCTTGTCCTTCTTATTGCCAGCATAGTATTTCATTGAATGATAATAAAATCTGTTCTTACGTAAATGAATTTGTTTATGTTTACGTCAGGATCAACATAAACAATGCTGCAATGTTCTCTTTTGGAACATTCATCCTTACACAATAAAGCTTATTATTTTATTACATATTACCAGAGTGCTTTAGGAAAAGGCTCCGCTCCCACACACATAATCTATGGTGCTACCCAGCCTAACTGTGAGACAGGCATAAGTTCTTAAGAGAAAATATGTAAGAAATCAAATCTATAATCCCAGATTATATTTCTCCCACTATTTTAGTTTATAAAAGTTTAATGTTTCATTGCTTACACAATACAGTCTTACACTGCATTCTTATCTATAGATGTACCTGGCTGTTAGAAAAAAAAAAGTATGCAAATACGAAAGCCCAAACTTATAAAACAAATAAGTTGGGGAGTAACTATTTGCATTACAAAATTATTATTTGCTTTACAAACTGGTACTAATTTAAATAGAAAACACCTTGAGAATATTTGAAATGAAACCAGATTTGCAAAAAAAATTCAGTCTGCCCAAACATTTTCTAGAATCCATCAAGCATACAAAGGCAGGCATGTCTGGTTGAACATGATTTTCTTCATCCGAAAAGGTCGATTTCATCCGTGGCTGCTGATTCTGAGAAGAAACTGTGCACAGTAAAAGGAATCCATGAAGGATTAACGTAACTGTAATTATGAGATTTTTCTCCTAAATCTGTCTCTCTCTCTCTCTCTCTCTCTCTCTCTCTCTCTGGTTAAGCTTGTGCTTCAAAAGCAGAAAAGATATCCATTTCCCTTGCCTGGGTTTTCAGGCCTCCTGCGGCATGCCAGCCCACAAAGCGGCATATGGCACGTAACGTGCATCGTCAACCTCCCACCAGCATATTTGCAGAACCAACAGTACATATTGAACTAAACCACACCTCATGTGAAAGACTTGTAATCATCCTGGACTCTCCAGCATAAGAGAATGGCCGTGGGTGTGGGGTGGAGGAGGGCGACTGATTGTTGGCAAGATAGCGGAAGGGAATGGGGCTACAGCATTACCCAGGGGGTGGTGCCTTTCGTATTCATGGACTCTAATTCCCTTGCCAGACACATGAAATGACAATGCTGTAGGGCTTAGAAAAATTGGGGCAATGCTAGGGCAGTGGGCGGCGGAGCATGTATTAATAACAGCCTGCCCGGGGTTCTGAGTGGCAGATAAAGCACAGTCACACACACTCCCTACCTTTAACCAGCCTCGCTCCTAACACACTAGTTCTCAGCCTTTTATCCCAACCACTCATCTTTCTCAACTTTTATCCAAAACATATATGCACAGACTAGTTTTAAAATACTTTAGTTTTTTGTTTGTTTGGCTAAGAAATATCCAGCATAGAAGTTTCTGGAAGGAGTTTGGCATTTTTCCAGCACCTTCAGGAATCTCTGCCTGCACTCTGACCGTAATGAATGCATTGCCTTCTGCGTGCAGACCCAGGAAGGAGGAGGCGAGGAGGAAGCCAGGCTCCTTTGGCCTGCCCCTGTTCCCTTTCTTCTTGTCCCAGTGTGGGCAGCTACCAGGTGGCCCCTGGGGCCCCTAGGGAGCCAAACGAGATGCTGTGCGTAAGACTTGCTGGACACTTTCAGTCTATGTCCTCTGGACTGGGATTTATTGTTTGAAGTCAGTGGAAAATTAAGTGAACAAAGGGCTAGCCTGGATATCAGAACTGGGCCCCTACTTAGCCTTATAATCATGGGCAAGAAAAAACTTCATTCCCCTGCACTCAAGTTTTCTCAGCTGAAAAAAAAAAAATGTGGGTCACATTCGATGACCTAGGCAGTCAAACTGAATCAGGTGGTTGACTTTGCCTAGGGGTGGGTGGTTGGACCTGTGCAGCGCTCTCCCCCTCCCCCCGTGTATGTGTGTGTGTGCGTGTGGTATGGTGTGTGTAGTAGGACAAGCTAACCCCCAGGAAAGAAACTGTGAAAGCCAGAAAGGGAAAGCAGCAGCTGGAATGCTGAGAAGGGCAAAGGAGTGGAAATTCTTCCTCATTGACACCATCCAAATGACCCCAAAACTCAGCAGTGCCAACCAAAACCAAATGTGTTAATTTTTTTTTTAATTTTTAAGATGACCTTGTGGGCCATAAATTCAACAAAGCCTCAGCTGTTCCATGGTCACATGGAATTTTTCACAAGGTTGCAATTAGACATCAGAGGAGATGCCAGTGGGTTGCATGTTCAAGATGGCCCTGAGCACATGGCACGGTCTCTGGGTCATGGCCAGAAGGTCTTCCCAGCATGACTTCCTTAGGGGAAATGACACTTTTTACAGATGCCCCCAGAGAACAAAGCAGAGGCAGCCCGGCCTCTTCTGACCCAGCCTCCAAAGTCTGCTGGTGACATTTCTACCTTACTTGTTGTCACCAGACTTTACTGAATTGAACAAGAGACCACTCCTCTGCCTGGCAGAAGGATGGTATAGCATGTGGGGACCATGGTTTCAGAGCAACACAGGCACCTTCCAAGAACGAGTACTCCGATTTTCTCAGCGTCTTGGAAACCAATGCCTTGATAATTTGTGTAACCTCATCGGCTTTCTGAGCTGAAAGGCTTGCCCAATAACTTTGTTTGCTGAGTCCTTATGAAGTAAGCCTCCTTCAGGAATGACTGCTCTTTTTAAGTGAATCGTTTGGCTCCAGATTTGAGCTAACTGCAGCCATCACAGCTGCTTGATGTGAATCAAGTTAGCTATGCAACTGCTCAGTGCGGGGGAAACAGGAAGAGCTGTTAAAAAAAAAAAAAAAAAAAAAGCAAGGTGCCAGATGGTAGGCTCTAGGCTGAGTTGGATGTTTCAGAAACAAGCCCATGGTCCAGGGGTTCTGCAAGGTGCAAAGTTGGGGACGGAAGCAGTTGCTCCCCAGGACTGCTGTGGAGCAAGCTATTTCAGAGAAACAGTGTCCCTTAGCATCCTGCAGACACATGCCAAGAGGACCCGAGCCATCCTAACCCTGCCAGTGGCCAGTGGGCAAGCACACCCGATGCTCTGCTGTGCCTCTCATTTCTGTGCTGGTTCCTCCCACCACAGCACTGTCGTCAGATGAGCAGTTGCAGGAAGCTGTTACTGTGTTCCTTCAGGGGAGCACGTCTCAGACACCTTCTTGGATAATTACCACGGCTCGGTGACTGAGGAACCACCGTGGAGTGATTTGAAACACACATGTGCACAGGCACACACAAACTTCTGCCGTATGTTGCTTTGTGTTTGTTTTGCTTTGCTTTTACATTTTCAAAGCCCAGTGGTTCGTGAGAGACAGTAGAAGGACAAAATAAGAAGACATATGGTAGTGCTTAAATTATTCCCCAAAAGGGAAAGTGTCCAATATGAAATTATTCAGTCTTTCTACTATTCTGGGGTGGGAGGAGGCATTGCAACCAAGAAAATCCTAGTGTACCCACAATACCCAGAGGAGAACTGAATTCTATTATCAACTTCCAAATACAGTCAGCAATATTTCACCAGAAGAGCTGCTTTGCAAAAATTAAACCTCTAATGTTTACACTGGGAAATACCCGGGTTCTTCCTGCCATCTCCTGCAGCCTCCCCCGACCCCGTCACCACCACCCCCATACACACACACGTGCACACAGTCTCTCAGGCTTCCCAGGATCCTCTGTGTTTTGTTCAGCTCTGTCTTCCTAATAGGTACACAGGTGGTTCTGTTGTGAGGTATCCAAAATGTGCTAAACAGGAAAAGCTAGGGAACCCTCCCTCCCTCCCTGCTTCTTTGTCTTTCAAATAAATAGACACACAATATTTTACAAGTAGAATTTTTGTCTCATTTTTTCAGAATGTTCTAAAAGCCTATAGGTTCATCTGATGTAAACCATGGAGAACCATGCAAAAGGAAGTGAAGTGGATGATTTCCCAAGTTCCCTTTCCATCCAAAATGACAACTCAAGGCAGCACATGAAAATTTGAGTTTTGGCTTCCTATTGCTTGCACTCAGTGAATGCAACCCTGCTTCCTGGTTCACCTCAGGCTTAGGTATGAATATAAACGTTTCAGGAACAGAGAGAAATTGAGGGGAATATTTTTTAAAGTTTTAAAATAACGATGCATTCTTAGAGCACAATATCAGAACAACAGGAAATGTCTGTGTGGAGAAATCAGTTCCCATCTACCCCGGGCTCTCCCTGCTACTCCTTACAGGAAGCTGGTGGCTAGACCCTCTGGTGTCCTCTCCGCATCATGTTCTTCCCGGCTCCCTCCCAGAGGAATTTAGGAGAGAAGGAAACAGTCAGGTTTGTCTAGTCCTGGTGATGACAATGCATGAGTGGTGAAAATACATCAGAACATCACCAGCTTGTTCCCACAGAAACGAGTTCTAGTTGTCTAGTCCCCACAATCACGTTCCTTGACTTGGTCTTCTTGGTTACAACTGTTCTATGGGCCCCTTCATTATTTGTCCTTTTCTCTTTCTTTTTTAATTATTTGAATGGAAGGAAAAGAGAGGAAGAGAAGGGGGAAGGGGGAGAGAGAGAGAGAGGAGAGAATCCCATTCCTTTGCTCACTTCCCAAGTGTCTGTGAGGGCTAAGGCTGGGTCAGGCTGAAGCTGGACACTGAGAAATCCACATATCTCCCATGGGTGAGAGGGACTCAAGTTCTTGACCGTCATGGACTGCCTTGCAGGGTGTGCACCAGCAGGTAAATGGAGTCAGGGGCTGGAAGCAGGCATCTAAGCCAGGTCTTCTCAGGCATCACAATGGCTAGACTATGAAACTTCCCACATCATTGTTGTCTTCATAAGCAAAGGTTTCAATCATCCATGTAGCTCCGTTCTCCTGCCTAACCACACAAACAGGAAAAGAAGCAAAAGCACAACAGGGATTGTAGGTGTAGGACCCCTGGATACAGGGGCTCCCTCACTCCAGGTCTGCCCAGGAAGCCCCCAGTGCTCCCCGGGGCTGCAGAAGTGAACATGCAATAAAGGCAACAGCCTGTCTTCAACCCAGGTGAGACACAATGTCATCCCTTGTCGATTTCTGCACAGTGTTATGTACTAGATAAATAAAAGATAAACTCAATGGTGGACGACATGCAGAAGTGCATGCGACAGCAAGTCCTTTACACTGTGGACATTTGCTTACGGAAGTGTAAGATGTGTAAGTTGGTGGAAATCAAATAAAATGTTATTAAATGTTTAAACAAGTCCTTAATCCTTCAAAGAAATCCTCAGTTCTTAAATTATCTTGATATTTTGTCTTAACCAGCTTTTTAAATTAAATACATATCTTTTGCTGATACTTTTCAGCAGCACAAAGTATACAGGAAAAATCATCTCCCCTCCACTCCACCCCAGGTGGTAGCTCTCTTCCTCAGAGACCACTAACAGGTCACCTTCCAGGCCTGACTTCCTCCAGAGATACCCTGCATGCTGCCATATGTCAATGGCTCTATTAAAAATATATATTATATATAAAATATTTTATATGTAATAAGCATATATAATATATGTATCTATAATAATATATAACATAATATATAATATGTATATATACATATCTGCAATATATAATATTATATATAAAATATATTATACATAAAATATTATATATATAATAAACATATATACATAGGAAAGGCAGATTTGCAACGAGAAGGAAGGACAGCGAAAGAACTTCGATCCTCTGGTTCACTCCCCAAGTGGCTACAACAGCCAGAGCTGAGCTAATCCTAAGTCAGGAGACAGGATCCTCTTCCAGGACTCTCACATGGGTACAGGAGCCCAAGGACTTGAGCCATCCTTCATGCTTACCCAGACCACAAGTAGGGGACTATAGATGGGGACTATAGCAGCCGGGACATGAACCAGCAATGGCTCTATTTTAAAAACACAAATGAGAGCATGCTTGGCCTTCATTCAAACCTATAGCAGCACCCATGTCCCCTTCTAAGCTTTCCCAGTACTGCAGAGGAGCCAGCAGGGAGGCAGGGACTGAGGTGGGCTAGCCAGGCCTGTCTGTGCCTGGTATTTCCATAAACCAAAAGGAAATTCTTTGTGAAGTAAAACATGAATCTCTTTTCATAAGTTGAATGTGTCACCCACTGGAGTGTCTGTGCCCCCTTACCAGCACCTGCCTTTTGACCTTTGACTCCCTTAACCTAGTGGACTCCCTGTTCCCTCCCCTGGATTCAGGAGCATGGGTTCCCCTTTCTTGCATGCTAGCCTTGGAGACTCAGGCCCATGACCCAGGGCCACCGTGGGCTCCGTCTGCCTTGCAGGGGTTCCAGTTCTGTGATGTCTCAAGTTCACGGGCTGAACACCAGACCTTGCACACATGGTATCCCCTTTTCCAGCTGCTGCAGGCAGAAAGGGAAATCCAGCCCCCGGGACTCCAACCCAGCCAGAAGCAAGCAAAGGGCCATATTTTTGAAACACCAAAGTTTTTCAAAGTCCTTGGATGTGTACAATTATCCGAGAAACTCACTGAGAAGAAAGATTCCTGGGCTCCCACCCAGAAACTCTGACTCGGCAGGGCTGCCTAGGAACCTGTATGTGAGGGCTGCGGCTACATCTCACATGAGCCAGACCTGCTGCGCGGGCTTTGCCAGCTTAGGGAAGGGGTGTGGATGTTTGTCCATCAGCCAGCCTCAAACTGACTCCACCGCAGGGACACTTGCTGTTTTCCAGGTGACAAAGTAAAAAGAGACAGTGGGATTGATTTCCTGCCAGACTTGAACTATGGAGTTTTGGGGCAGCTTGTGCCGCCCCTGATAATTGCATGTGACATGAGTGCACACGGGACACGCTGGGAACACTGTGAGAAGGGGCATGTTGGCGTCCCCGCACTCAAAGGGGCAGAGAGCCTGGCAGCCTTTGTGCCCTGCACTCATTTTGGAAAATGGTTTTGGCCCGTGTTATTTTTCTGTTTTGGGAGTCCCATTTTTGAAGCCCTTGGTTCATCCAAACCCGGGGCGGCTGAGCTGGAGCCTTGAGGCAAGATGCTGAGCTGTGCTCCACTCTCTGCTGAGTCTGTAGAAATGTCTCCCCTGTGTCCCAGCTGCCCTGTGGAGAAACTAAAACAGAAATCTGCTCTTCCCAGCGGGGGGTTTTGTTAGGGTCCTGTGATTTGTATCCCTGTGGCCAGAGCCGCGGTCAGTCATGTGACTTACAAGCCTAAAATTTTCATTATGAAACCTGAAAGAAACCCACAGCTCAGTCTTAAAATATACTCCCAAGAGACAAACCAGAAAAAAAAAAAAAAAGGAAAAAAAAAGTCATCTTAGTGTTGGCCTTGAATCATTGACTAAGGAAACACGTCCAAACCAAATGTTGTCAGGGCTCACTTCGTTTTAAATCCAAAGCTGGGTTTTATTCCTCTGGGGTGACACTGTTTATTAACACTGTCTGTGGCAATCGGATTGTCTAGAGATGTCCGCCAGGGCTGCAGGCCCTCTCTTGTTTGTGCTGGGAACAGAACTGGCTTGCTGGCCAATAAAATGAGGACCGACAAGGTAAATTTAAAGATTTTGTTTTACCACATCTTTCTGCCCCTGGGATATACAGACAACATGTTATGAAATAAACTATGTTTTTCTGTTCCTTAATATCAAATTTTACTCATCAAATGTCAGATCCCCTTTCAGTAATGATAAACTCTATATTACATAGGGGTAACCAGGAGAATATTGCAGCTGTTGATCACTGTGAGACAAGTTACCCCAACATGGAGGGGCTTAAAACAACAGCCATTGCATTGCGTTTCATAGCTTTGTCAGGTCAAGAACTGTGGCAGGGCTCCACCGAATGATTCTTCTGCTCTCTGTGGCTGACCGAGGTGACCCACTGGGATTCAGATGGTGGCTAGTCTTGTCTGGAGGGTCTAAGACATGTCTGGTAAATTGGAGTAGCCACTGTGATGCCAGCTCAGGGCTCCCAAAGACCAAGGCTAATCCTGAACTTACACACCATCCCTCCATTGGTCAGAGTGGTCACATGCTGGCTTCAGTGGCCCCACCATCCCAGGGGAGAAATATCAGAAAACTATGGCCATCTTGCATCAATCACAGTGCAAATGCCAGGGTTCTACTCCCATAGAAATCCTGATTTACTTGCTGTGTGATGAGGTCCAATATCAGCATTTTGAGAAAAATACTTGGTAGATTCTTGTGCAAAGGGTCCCTACAGCATACTTTTCTGCTTTACAACATGTACTTACAAAAAGTTGATCTGCCGATTAATTAACAAACACTGATCATGTGCCACATCCCCAGCCTCATGTAAGGTGTTCTGGAGAGCAAAAAAAAAGGAAAGTATGAACAGGTGCTCACAGTTTGCTGGACATAGGTGCAGGGGTGAGAAGAGGTCACGGTCACCTCATGGGAAACGGCCAGGCAGGTACACAGGAACAATACAAAGTGGGCTAGGGCAGTCAGCGTGCGGGGATGAAGGCAGAAGTGGAGCTGACCGAGGTGTCAGAATAAACACTGTTGGAATGAAGAGGTGGACAGAAAGAGTTACGAGAGGAAAGTCACTGGATCCTTGCAGGCTGCAAGCAGGGCTAAGGACAGAGCAAAGGAAACGTACACGCAGTGGGTGCCAATGCACAATTTTCATGGTATAAGCATTTCTCCCAGGCTTTTGACAGGGTCCACTCCCCTTGGTGTTCCAGCTTGGGATACCATAACAAAACCCCGTGGATTGGGTGGCTCACACAACAGATACGCATTTTCCCACTGTTCTAGAGTCTGAGGTCAGGGTGCCAATGGGGTTGTTGTTTATGCGGAGTTCTCCTCGTGGCTTGCATAGTCCCCTTCCAGTCATGTCCTCACATGGCCTTTTCTTGCCGTGTGCACATGGAGTCAGACACAGACACTTCCTCTTCCAGACAAGGCGCTAGGGCCAGACTGACAGCCCCGTCCCTTGACCCCGTTAACCCAAATCACCTCCCAAAGGCCCCATCTCCCAGCATCATCTCATGGAAAATTAGGCTTTCAACATGGGAACCTGGGGAGTGAGGGAGGAGTGCAAATAGTAGAGTCAAAAACACCTGACCTCTTCCCCAGCCCTGGCCTTCAGTTCAGTCCTGCCCATCTGCTTGCTCATGCCCATTTCATGGCTCAGCATCAGCACAGCGACAACACCACCTTGGACTTGCAGCGCTGTCTCTGTCGCTTCCTTTTAAAGTTGCTTCCCGTGCATACGGCTTTCTAGCTTCAACTAAATACGTCTCTGACCCCAAAGCAGGTCATGTGTGTGAAGGGTGGAAGTGTAAGTGTGGGAAGAGGATCTAAGGATTAGGGTGGGGGGCAAGCAGGAAGGGAATTCCTGAGAGTATGTCGCAACCTGCCGAAAGCAGCACAGACAAAGACCATCAGCCTCTAGAAAACGCTGGGAGGGGTTGCTACCACACATAGCAGTTGTGGCCAGCGTGCCGTATCAGAGCTAGTTCAAGTCCTGGCTGTCCTGCTTCCTATCCAGCTCCCTGCGAAATGCACTCAGAAAAGCAGCAGAAGATGGCCCAAGTACTTGGCCCCAACATGCCTATGTGGGAGACCCAGATGAAGTTCCTGGCTCCTGGCTCCAGCCTGACCCAGCCACGACCATTACAGTCATCTGGGGGAGTGAACCAGAGAATGGAAGACCTCTACATCTCTCTCTCTCTCTCCTTTTCAAATAATTAAATAAATCTTAAAAAGAAAAAAAATACCAAAAGAAAATACATGTAGGAGAGAAAAGTGGGATTAGCCTCTGGCTGCTGATCCAAACAGGCTAGCAGGGTGAGGGGAAGAAAGTTCAGGGCTAGAAGGAGGAATGCAGGTTCATCTACAGAGAGGAGCGGGCAGTGTACGTAGCCGACCCAGCGTTTGACATCAGCGACTCGGGAGCTGTCTTACTGAACTGCACAAACTGCACCCCTGGGAAACGCCCTGTCCTGCAGCTTTGCGGCTGCTGTCGGGGCTAAGCTGGGACTAGCAGTCTTCAGCGTTGGCGTCACCATCCAGGAGGAGCCGAGGCTCAGACAAAGGGAGGTCCATGGCCAAGCCGCGACCAGGAGTCAGCCAGGCAAGGAGCCAGAGGGCAGGTCGGGTGGCCACAGTGCCGGCGAGCAGGATGACGGCTGGGTCAGAGGATGCTCTGCAGACAGACAGCAAGCAGGAAGAAAGACCCCCAAGCTCCCGGAGCGAGGCCAACGGTGGACTGGGATCAGGGCTGACCCTGCTGCAGGAAGTGGAGCGAGCCGCTGGCCCAGAGCAGGCTCTAGGGCTCACCTCTCAGACAGCCTCTCTGCCAGCCAGAAAGCTGCTCGCGTACTTCCTGCTGGGGCGAGAGGCAGTCCTGAATCAGCACAAGGCTTCGGGGTTCAGCGTGGGGACAGGAAAGGAAAGCAATACCGCGCCTCTGTGCCAGCCGGACGCAGGGGTCCCGGAGGGCACAACCGCAGCGCAGGCTTGGCAGGCAGATGACTCTATGCCAAGAAAAGGCCGTCTCCTCCAGGCAGAGGCAGGATGCCACTCCGCCCTAGGCTTGGCTGAGTGCTGTCTGCTGCAGCCCCCTTGCCCCTCGGCCAGAGCCTCTAGCGGCCCTGGCAGGCCAACCCGCAGGAGCCTGATCTGGATCCGGAAATACTTGGGTCCACTGGCCAGATCTTGATGTTCTGAACGTAAAACAGGACACTCTCTGGGGTTTCTTGATTCTCTACACCTCCTCAGAGGGGCCGTAAGTTAGTCACCACCAGAAGGAAACTAAAACATGGACACTATCCTTATCCAGAAAACAGGGACAGGCAGGGGCACCCTGCGGCTGGGACCTGCGCCTCCGGAGGCCACCCTCGTGCGTCCAGGAAGTGGCTGGCCTCAGCGGGGCAAGCTGGGAAATGGCCTTTAAAGGCACTGTTGCCAAAAATACTGTTCCAGTTAGGAAAGGGAAGCAAGCCGTAGTCCGCGTCTGCGCAGCGCGAGCTTCTCCCACACTGCCTTGATGACACCTGCTGGGATGTCAGGAGCATGATGTTGGAAGGCCACGGTGGTATCCTTGGGTCACGGCCCCTCTCGCGGGGAGCTGCCGCTGCACCTGACCAGGAAGCCCTGCTTTCACCTTTAGGGTAGCCAGACTCCCTTTTCCTAATTTGCTCTCTTCCCCGTCTCCTCTGTGGACACCAGCCTTCCCGGGAGCACACTGACCTGGTTTCTGTCGCAGTGAGGCCTGCTTCAGTAGTCTGACCAATGAGTGCCTGTTCCATCAGTCCTGGACTGCTCCGGATGTGTTGGACACTAGGCTAGGGGAGCGTACAGAAGACTACAGACCCGCTCTGCGAGTAGTCTGCAGTTTGGTGGGAGGGAGACAGAGGGTAACCGGCGTAGAGGACAGCGCCTGAGTCGTTCCCTTCCTAACAGAGCCCTTACTCTGATCTACTGAGGAGTGTGGAAGTCCCTCCAGCCCCGCAACATTGGTGCACACGCATGCACATGCGCACACACATGCATGCACACACGCACATACACACACATCCCCCGTCTCTGGGAGTGAGGCTCACGCGTAGTCTGATAGTTGAAAGCAGAAGACTGATGAGTCAGAAACCCAATGTGAGCAAAAGGGGCCCCAGGGTGTGCCGCGAGCCCAGTCACTGCCCCAACGGACTTGCTGTCCTGACGTGAGAACTTGGTTGTGCTGTGTGAGGTGACATGAGCAACGCAGGCTGGTGCGGCTGAACAGAAAGCCCTTGCACAGCTGTGCTCAGCGGGTTTGCAGGGTTACAGCATCTATACTGTGTGAATAGGCCACCATTCATGTATTCGTACTCATGTACTCACTCATTTTATCCATGGACATCTGAGTTCTGACTTCTTAGAACTGTGTTTCTTTAGGGGTGTGGGGTCATGTTTGCTGTTGGTTATAAATAGAGCTGCTCTGGCCATCCCTAAATGGGGCTCACAGCACATCAACATGACCAGACATCGTCTTTCCTGTTACGGGATAACTGGTATTTCCACCAGCACTGTGGGTTTCATTTGTTCCATCCACTCACTTGTCGTTTTGTAATATTTCTGATATATTTTTTTTTAATCTAGAGACTTAAACTGCAAGTTTGAATTTTTTCTAACTACGAACGAGATGAAACATGTTATAAATATGGGTCATGTGTATGTCTTCTTTCCATGATTACTTGTTCAAAATGTTTGCCCATTTTTATTTTGTGGTGTTTGTGCTTTCTAGTTGAGATTTGGGGGTGTACTACATTTGCATATTCTGAATATGAATCATTTGCTAGTTGTGTTTGTTTCAAATGTCTCCTTCCAGTTTTGTACTGTGTAGTTTCACTTTCTTTATGGCATCTCTTGAGGATACGTTTCTTATTTTTATCCAGATTTATCAGTGTTTCCTTTATGGTTAGCATCTTTTGTCTCTTCTAGGAAGTCCTTTTCTGCACTCAAATCAACAAGACATGATCTTCCATTTTCTGTTTAAAATGTCAAAGTTTTTGCTTTACACATTTAAGCTTAACTTGCCTGTAACTAATTATGCATACTGGGTGACAGAGACCCAATTTCATTTTTTAAGATTTATTTTTTAAAAAGAATTTTAAAATTAGTTCAAAGGCAGAATTACAGAGAGAGCCAGAGAGAGATGTTCTCTGTCTGCCGGTTTGCTCCCCACACGGCTGCAATGGCCAGGGCGCGGTTTGCTCCCCACACGGCTCCAATGGCCAGGGCGCGGCCAAGCCAATGCCACGAATCAGGAACTTCTTCTGGAGCTTCCACATGGGTACAAGGGGCCATCTCCCATGGTTTCCCAGGAGCTTAGCAGGAAGCTAGATCAGAAGCAGAGCTGTCAGGACACGAATTGGCCCCCCTATGGATGCTAACATTGCAGGTGATGGCGTACCCTGATACACCACAATGCCAGCACCTCCATTTCCACTTTTTCCCCCTGTGGATAATCAGCTGTCTCAGTGCAATATATGGAATTTCTTTCCTTCCTCCAACGATAGCAATGTTTTCTCAGCCATATGTTAGTTTGCATATTGATAGGTCTTCCCAAGGGTTTTCTATTTTGTTCCACTGTCAGTTTGTTTTGTCCTGAACTAATACTATCTTCTTTTTATTACCATAACTTTGGAATCACAAATTCTCCGATGTTATCTTTTAAGGGAGCATGGCTATTCTTACATTGCACTCATCGATGTGTTAAGGTTCAATTTTTACATTTCTTAAAAAATTGTTGGAATTTTTATTGTTATTTCAATGACTCCATTGTCAGTCTGAGAACTGCCATCTTCATGAGATTGAGGTTTTTCTACTCATTAAAAAATATTTGTATTCATTTAGATCTTCTTAATATTTCCATTCGTTCAGAATACAAGCAAGAAGCTAGTGCAGTGGCTCAATGGGGTAATCCTCTGCCTGCAGCACCAGCATTCCATATGGGTGTCGGTTCATGTCCTGGCTGCTCTACTTTCACTCCAGCTCCTTGCTGGTAGTCTGGGAGAGCAGTACAGATGGATCAAGTCCTTAGGCCCCTACCTTCACCTGGAAGACCTGCTGGAGGATCCAAGTTCCTAGCTTTGAATCAGCTCAGCTCTTGTGGCCATTTGGAAGTAAACCAAGAGATGGAAGATCTCTCTCTCTCTCTCTCTCTCTCTCTCTCTCTCTCTCTGTATCTCTGTAAATCTGCCTTTCTAATAAAAATAAATAAACCTTTAAAAACAAACAAGGCGCCATTCTGAGAGCAGAACTCCCTGCTCTCATGCAGCTTGCATTCCGGTAGGAAGGAGACCAAAACAAATACATACGTAAAGTGATAAGTTTGTGAAAAAAGCAGGCAGGAAGCAGCTGGCTCAAAGCCATACTGACAGACCGGGAGAGAAGGCAGAGACTGCCGATGCGAGGGAACTGAGGGAACCACTGGAGCTCCCAGGAGGATGCGGTTGGCCCAATGCTGGCTGCAGGGAGAGTGACGGGAGCTCCCTCCTGGCTACGCAGCTGGAGGCTCCTTTCGGAGTGATGTTCTTACACCCGCTGGGGAGAGAAGGTAGGAGTGTGGAGGGCAGACTCTTAGATATTTGCCAGTTATTCACTTCCTGTCATTCAAAATGTTGGGGTCCAACATGTGGGCAGTTCAAATTAGGGACGCTGAAGGAGGCCGCTGTTGCAAAAGGACTATTTGTAGGGGTGACTGTAGGGAATCACCAGGGAAAGTGGGGCACTGGTGTTTTACCACAAATGCCAGCAGATGGGGGCAGGGAGAGAGGTAGGGAGCTTGGAAACTGGCAGCTTGGTCAAGAAGGGCATCTTAAGAGCCATCTTCGGGCCCGGCAGCGTGGCCTAGCGGCTAAAGGCCCCGCCTTGAACGCCCCGGGATGCCATATGGGCGCCGGTTCTAATCCCGGCAGTTCCACTTCCCATTCAGCTCCCTGCTTGTGGCCTGGGAAAGCAGTTGAGGACGGCCCAAAGCTTTGGGACCCTGCACCTGCGTGGGAGACCTGGAAGAGGTTCCTGGCTTTGGATTGGCATCGGATCGGCGCGCATAGGCCCGTTGTGGCTCACTTGGGGAGTGAATCATCGGATGGAGGATCTTCCTCTCTGTCTCTCCTCCTCTCTGTATATCCGGCTTTCCAATAATAATAAAAATCTTTAAAAAAAAAAAAAAAGAGCCATCTTCATTGGAGGCTGCTGGCACAGATGCCGCACCACTGTCCTCAGGCCCTTATCTTGTCATGGCTCGCCGTGGTCACAACCAAAGAGGAAGCCCTGAAGCTTATTGATGGCGGGCATGCCAGCCCATCTCCTGGGCAGAGGCTGTGGGGAGAAAAGTGGAGAAGAGATCGTAGGGAGGAGGCCTGGAGTTGCCGGGTAAGATGATACTGTAAGTCGGGCTGGGAGGAGAGGCCTAGGCATGTGTGTAGGCAGGAAAGCCCTGGAGGGTCAGGATGGCACTCTAACGGCCCAGTTCCCGGAGACTGCTTAGGTAAGGATGGACCAGCAAAGAAGACTGAAAAGCAGCAAGTAGAGACATCCAGGATGGAAGCATGTCTGAGAAGTCACGTGAAGGAACCATCTCAAGGGCAGGATTGGATGTGCCACCTGCTGTGGCTGGGTCGGAGACCTGAGGAATGACCATAGGATGGAGTAGAGCAGAGGTGGCAGCTGACCTTGACCAGAGCAATGATAGCGCGAGGGTGCCACAGTGACATGCCTCACGGAAGAATTGGGAAGAATTACGAAATTGAGAACAAAACACTCCTTCAAAGAATTTTGCTTTAAATTGTAAAATTGTGACTACATGAGTACAGTAAGGGATTGAGGGAAATGAATGGATCAAGATAGGCTTTGCTTTACTAAATGGAGGTCATTGCCTTTTTAAAATGTATTTATTTCCTTTTTTTTTTTTTTTAATTTGAAAGGCAGCGAACGTGATCCTCCATCTTACTCCCCAAATGTCCCCAACAGCTGCGGCTGGGCCAGGCCAAAACAAGGGGCTCAGGATTCAGTCGAGGTTGCACATGTGGTGGCAAAAGCCCTAGACCTTGAGCAGTCCCTGGCGGCTTCCCAGCATGCACGTTAGCAGGAAACTAGAATCAAGAGCAGACATCTTAAGCATTGCCCCCAGCCTACTCTTGTCATGTTAAGCCGAGAGACAACAACAGCATGTTTGTATATCCATAAGAAACATTCATAAAGTGGGGCAGGGCAGGGGTGGTGGATGGTGCATGACAGAGATGTTTTACTGGGCAATGTGCCTGAACAAGCAAGAAGGACTAGGGCCTGGTGCAAAGGAGAGGGCGTGGAGGGAGGATGCAGATTAAGGAGTCCCCCTGGAGGCAGGCAGAGAGAGGACCAGTGGGGAAACAGGTGTTGACAGGTGGGCAGATGTAAGGGTAGGGGGCAGGGTTTGTAGGAGTTTTTTTTTTTCTTTTTAATATTTGTCATTTTTATTGGAAAGTCATATTTACAGAGAGAAGGGGAGACAGAGAGGAAGATCTTCTGTCTGCTGGTTCACGCCTCAAGTGGCCACAATGGCCAGAGCTGATCTGAAGCCAGAAGCTAGGAGCTAATTCTGGGTCTCCCACATGGCTGCAGGGTCCCAAGGTTTTTGGCCGTGCTGCTTCCCCAGGCCACAATCAGAGAGCTGGATGGGAAGTGGAGCAGCTGGGACATGAACTGTCAGCCATGTGGAATCCTGGCGCATGTAAGGTAAGGATTTAGCCACTAGGTCATTGCGCTGGGTCTGGTTTTCTTCTTCTTATAAAAAATAGCTATTTAATTTGAAATGCAGAAAAAACAGCAGAGAACTTTTAACCTATTAGCCCGGTCCTCAAAAGCCCACAACAGCGGAGATTGAGCCAGGCTGAAACAAACAGAAGGAGGGGGAGAGGGAAAGAGAAAGGGAAGGGGAGAGAGGGAGAAGAAATGGACGTGCCATCTGTTGGTACACTTCCCAAATGGCCATAACAGCCAGCACTGGGCTAGGACAAAGCCAGAGCCAGAAACTCCACATGAGTCTTCCAGGTACTTGTGTTATCATCTGCTCTTGTCCCAGGTGAAGTCGTAGGAAGCTGGATTGTAAGCAGAGTAGCAGGGACTCCTTCTGGCACACCACTAAGTGCTGTTGACACCATAAGTGGCAGTTCATTTGCTGAGCCACAACATCAACCCCAAAGATTTTCATTTTAAGATGTATTTATTTGAGGGGCCAGTACCATAGTTCAACAAGCTAAGCATCTATCCTGCAACACCAGGATCCCATAAGGGTGCCAGTTCATGTCCTTGGTGCTCCACTTCCCATCCAGTTCCTTGCTTACAGTCTGGGAAACCATCAGAGCAATGCTTCAAGTCTTTTGGCCCCTGCACCCACATGGGACACCTGGCAGAGGCTCCTGGCTCACAGTTTTGGACTGGCCCAGCTCTGCTCATTGCAGCCATCTGGGGAGTAAGCCAACAGATGGAAGACCTTCTCTCTCTCTTCTCTCCATAAATCTGCCTTTCAAGTAAAAGTAAAGAAATCTTTAAAAAATTTATACTAAAAATATGTATTTAAAAGGCAGAGTGTGAAGAGGGCAGAGTTACATACCCCAAATCACAGGGGTCATTCTGAAGAACTGTATTATTTATAAATATTGAATGTCTACTATCAAAGCTGATTTTTAATGATCCATCAGCTAACTACTTAATTAGACCTTGTTCAATTTAATTAAAAGTAAATGATTAGAAACTGAATTGTAATTGTATATGTGAATATTTCCCAATGATGAGCCACTCATTTTCTTAACACTTATGCCAACATTTCATATTGTGGCCTTATCTGGTTTCTTATGAATTTCTAGGTTCTTTTTGTCTGGAAACCATGCAGCACACTAAGATTCTTCGTAGAGGAGATACATGCTGGTTTTTTTCTTTTTTTTTTTTATTCAAAAACTGATGAAAGGCGATTTCTGAGTCCCAGACATTAATTTGGAAATCACACATATTTGCAAAGTGACTCCCTTAAACATGTCCTTGCTAGGGAGGGGGCTTGTGTGGTGGCTCAGCAGGTTAAATCACTGCTCATCCCTCATAGGAGCAATGGTTTGAGTCCTACCTGTCTGCTTCTGATCCAGCTTCCCACGCAGCAGATCAAGTGGCAGAAGATGGCTCACGTCCCGGGCCCCTGAGTGAAGTGCTGCTCCTGGCTTTGGCCAGCTGCAGCCCTGGCAGGGAACAGGTCCCTCTCCTGTTCTCCCTCTTTCAGTATCTATGCCTTTCCTAGAAATAATAAATTAAACATTTTAGGTGTGCAGTTCAGGGTCATCACTGCACTTACTTTGCAAAGCAACCATCACCACCGTGCATCTGCAGGATTTCCTTTCCCAAACTGAAACCCGACATCCATCAAACAATAACGTCCTGTTCCTCCCGCCCCTATCCACTGGCAACTTTTCAGGTGATGAATTGAACTGTTCTGGGCATCTCATGTACATGGAATCATATATTTGTCTTTTGTGGTTTGTTTATTTCCCTTAGCATAATGTCTTCAAGTGTCACGTATGCCATCAGCTAGATCAGAAATTTAATTCTTTTTAAAGACTGAGCAACATCCCTCTGTGTGTGTGTGTGTGTGTGTGTGTGTGTGTGTGTGTAAATGTATACATGCACACACTACATTAAGTCTATCGATCCATCTGCAGATAGACATTTGGGTTGTTTTCTGTTTTTGGCAGTTGTGAATTCGCCACTATGAACAATGGGTGTTCCAATATATATTCAAGTCCTTGCTTTCAATTGTTTGGGGTATGTACTTAAAAATGGAATTGCTGGGTCATGTGGTGATTCTATTTTCCTGCACCCATTTTCAAGATTTTGATCTAAGGGAATGGTAGCCAGAATGGGAGCAAAGAAGCACGGTATAATCCCAGGACTTTCAAAGGGCTCAGCTGAGATTAACAATCTCGAATATGAAGGGAGAGCAGTCAGCATGGCTGTATAATTTTATTCCTTCTGTATTCAGGTGCACAGAGGGCAGATGTGGGTTAGAGAAATCACTGGATATGATCATGTTTTGGGTTTATTTAGGCCAATACTTTAAAGCAAGAAAAATGCAAAGGGGTTGGGGCTGCCCATATTTTACTAAGTGATTATATAATTATTAGACATGGAACAGAAACTGGATAAGAACTTCAAACATATTCTCTAAATTTTTCCATTTTGGCCTGAAATTTCTTTTGTTGGATTGATTTCTAGGTTCTTTATAAATGAAAAAAAGTAAATGTTTTCCAATTGTTTGTTGGTAAAGGATGAAAACAAAATTTGTTTTTCTGTATTTATCCTGGATCAAATCAGCCTGAAAGCTTCTGGTTTTTTTCCTTAAATTTTTAAAAAATTTTTATTGGAAAGACAGATTTACAGAGAGAAGGAAAGACAGAGAGAAAGATCTTCCACCTATTGGTTCACTATCCAAGTGGCCACAAGGGTTGGAATTGTGCCAATCTGGAGCCAGGATCCAGGAGCTTCTTTCAGATCTCTCTTGTGAATCCAGGGTCCCAAGGCTTTGGGCCATCTTCCTCTGCTTTCCTGGACCATAAGCAGGGAGCTGAAGCAGCCAGGACACAAACCAGTGTCCATATGGAATCCCAGGGCATGAAAGAGGCCCATGTAGGAGACCCAGGGGAAGCTCCTGGCTCCTAGCTTCAGATTGGCTCACTTCCGGCGCTTGTGGCCACTAGGGGAGTGAACCAGCAGCCTGAATATCTTTTTCTCTGTCTCTGCTTCTTTTTGTAAATCTGTATTTTCAATAAAAATAAATGTTTTTTTTAGAAAGCCAGGATCTGAATAGACATTTTTCAAAAGAACTGCATATGGTCCATACAAATATTAAAAAAATACTCATTATCACTAGCAATAAGGGAAATACAAATAAAAATCACCATAAGGTGTCATCTTATTCCATTTAAAACAGTTGATAAAACAGTTAAAAAGGAACAAATGCTGCCAAACATGTGGTGAAAGGAAATCTTTATACACTGTTGTTGGGAGTGCAAATTAGTACATCCTGATGGAAAACATTACAGAGATTCTTCAGAAACCTAAAAATAGGGGCCAGCTCTGTGGCTTATAGGTTAAGCCACTGCCTTTGGCACCAACATTCCGTATGGGTATCAGTTCAAATCCTGGCTGCTCTGCTGCTCATCCAGTTTCTTGCTAATATGCCTGGGAAAGCAGAAGATGGCCTAAGTGCCTGGGCCCTTGTAACCATGTGGGAGACCTGGATGAGGCTCCTGGCTCCTGGCTTCAGCCTGTCCCAGACCTGCCTGTTGCAGTCATTTGCAGGGTGAACCAGTAGATAGAAGATTCTTTATGTCTGTCTCTCTCTCTTTCTTGGTGTCTTCCTTTCTTTCTGTAACTCTACTTTTCAATAAATAAACAAATACATTTTTTTTTTTAAAAATCTACAACTAGACTTACCACATAACTCAGCTCTCCACTTCTAGGAATATATCCAAAATAAATGAAATCATCATATAAAAGAGATCTCTGCACTTACTGCAATCTAATTCACATTAACAAAGATTTGAAATAAATCTAGATACAGAAAATGTGATGCACACACACACTAGAATATTAATAAGCCATAAAAGAATGGAATACTGACATCTGCAACAAAATAGATGAAATTTTGGATCATTGTGCTAAGTGAAATAACCCAGACACATAAGGACAGATTCTACATTTTCTCTCCTATCTGGAAGTTTACATTTTTCCCTTTCTCTCTCTCTCTCTCTCTCTGTATATATATACACATATTATATAGAAAAACATGTATGAACATTTGGAATACAGAAATTTATAAATGTCTTCATTGAATTAAATCTTACATAATGATCTTATTGTCTCATTTCATGATTTTTGTTATGCTGCCCATATTATGTGATACTAATAAATCCAATTTTACTTCAATAATTGTATTATATGTATATCTAATGTTTACATATCAAGTGACTAAAGCAAAGTGCTGAAAATTGTTAGAACTATATGTAGTTCCTGAAATATTTATTTATTTACTTCTTCATATTGGAAATGGCAGATTGCAGAGAGAGACCAAGAGAAAGATTGTCCAACCACTGGTGCATCCCCCAAGTGGCCACAGTGGCTGGAACCGAGTCATTGCAAAGCCAGGAGCCAAAACCTCTTCTGGGTCTCCAACATGGATGCAGGGTGCCAAAGTTTTGATCCAGCTCTGCTGCTTTTACAGGCCATAAGCAGGGAGCTCGATAGGAAGTAGAGCTGCTGGAACACAAGCCAACACCCATATGGGATCCTGGTGCTTGAAAGTGAAGGATTATCCTGCTGAGCCATTGTGCCAGACCCAGTGATTGAAATTTTATTTCTATGTTTTGTATTATTTTAAATATTATAAAATGAAACATAAATATTGCTTAATATAGAGGTAGCTATTATTATCTTCAGAATGATTTTAAGTGGATGCTTGTAACATTTCATCATTAATACGTGTACTCTAGGTTTTTGATAGGCAACTCCATAAAGAAAACTTGTAAGAATTGATCGTTTTTATTGTGATAAAATGCTGAAGTTTTCAAAAGTCTTTTCTATACCTACCAAAATGCCCAATTGTTTGTACCCTAATAGCTGGTTAACGAGTTGGTTATATTTGCAGATCTTATAAATATTAAATCTCTTATCTAGGGCTTTGATAATCCCAACTTGATCTTCACAATCTAGGGAAATGGAGCTTAGGATATACATTTTACAGATAGGAAGCAGAGAACCATGAAATATGCATAAGGTTTGCATTTCGCAGATGGTAGAGCAAGGATTCCAATGCAGGTCCATCTGATTCTAAACTTGGGCTTTTTCTAACAGCTACTCTCATGGGCAGTGGCCAAGCCTTTCTCATATGTATTCCCAGGTGCCCATTCCTGACTTGTGCTGCATGAAAACTGTATGGATAGCTGAAGATGTCGTGGGTGCTTCAACATTTCCTCAGGTAAAAAAATAAGAAATAATTAAGCCCCTTTCATCAGATTAGCCCATCTTAGACACTGGTATGTGTAAACAAAATAATCTATCAGAGTGGATCTAGCAGATAATTCTAATGATTATTTAATATTAGAGTACTTGAAATTATCCATTTGTTGCAATGGAAATAAAAGCTGTGAGAGACAGAGAATAACAAAAAGAAAATCCCTTAAAATGCATGGCATTTTCTTAAGACAGTGTTATTTCTGGGTTGTTCATCGTCACAGCTGCAGAGGAGTCTAAGGTGCTGATCCTGTCTTCATTAGAGCTTCTTCTTCAGTTAAAAGAAGGAGTGGAATTTCCAGAGCAGAAACAGCAGAGACCCCCACGCTGATGCATGATCCCAAGGTTTTGGGCCGTCCTTGACTGCTTTCCCAGGCCACAAGCAGGGAACTGCATGGGAATTGGAGGTGCCAGGATTAGAACCGGCGCCCATGTGGGGTCCCAGGGCGTGTTCAAGGCGAGGACTGTAGCCATTAGGCCACAGCGCCAGGCCCAGCAGAGACTTGAAACAAGCCCTGTCCATCAGGGAAAGAAGCAGCAGGTGGAACGGCAGATCAGCATGACCGGCTGAAAAACTAGGACTTCCCGGACACACCTCAAAACCCTCGATGGGTTTCTGGGGCATAAACTCCCATTCTTGTGCTAGGTTATATGGCATAAGGGAGTTACAAGTATATAAGATTCCTAATTAATTGACAGTAAAGGTCAAAGACTCTCTGCATGAAACTTTTTCCAAAATAGGATGAAACAGTCAACATTTGCAGCCAAGCTGGTATTTCTTTGCTAATAGAAAAACAGGCAGAAAAAACTACCCTGTCACCTCTTCTGGGAAAAGCAAAAATAAAGCTGTATTTCATCCTTAATTTTCCACCTTGTGGGCAAAAATAAAAGGAAAATTACTTCTGGGCAATACTGCACATATTATGGAATAATGAGCCATCTTAGGCAGTTGAGCAAGAGGCAGAACAACAAATGTTCGCTCCAAAAAAGAAAAATATAGTGATGTTGTTTCCAGAAGCAAACCCTGAAAAGAAACCAGAAGGCATGCACAACGAGAAATGTCACCACAGGCCATCTAAGAAAGCCATGCTTGTTCTGCGGAGACAGCTTGGGAATACCGTGCAAGTTCAGCACTTGGAAGGCTGACCTGGCGCCCACATTGGCTCCCTTGTTGCCTCACTGTGCTCTTTATCTAAACCCCAAATTGAGTCATTTCGTCACCGCATTTCTCTCTCCTGAAATGGTTTATTCATCCACTAATCCAATCATTTATTCTGGAAAGCCAGAGATCAAGGCTGTCCCACATACCATGAAAGCAGTCCGCTTCAAGAGTGCCTTCTGATTGCATGCATGTAGCCCTTCTGCGCTTAAGTGCTGGCATGGTGGAGAGGCAGCCCCTTGATCCCTGCCCTGGCATTTACAACCTGCACAATCCCTTCCCCAGGGATGGAGGAACCTGTGAACAGAGTACAGTACCACTCCCATACTTGTGCCGTGTATTATGCAAGAGAGCCCCAGAGGTAATTAAGATCCCTAGTTAGTAGGCTCTGAATTAACACAGCTGGGCAGCCATTTGACTTAACGACTAAGATACCCACATCCCGTATCAGAGTGCCTGGGTTGGAGTCCCAGCTCCGAGGGCTCTTGATTCCAACTCCTTACTAAATCAGTCTTGGACCCGAATTGAGTTCCTGGCTCCACGCCTCAGCTTTGTGGACATTAGGGGAGTGAGCCAGCAGATGGGAATTCTCTCTCTGTCTTGCCAGTCGTGAGCCAGCCTAATACAATCAGAGGAGTGCATTCAGGGGGTCAGAGAGATTCAGAAGGAAGTGGTTTCTCCATGCTGACTTCACTGGGGAATTATTGGATGACACAGCCTCGAAGACAGCCTGATGATGCAGAAGGAAAAAGAGAAGTGGATTTGCACCATTGTTCATGTTTTCAACTGCCTGGATTATTTTCATTGCAAGCAAACAAGAAACAATTCCAGTGTGAGAAGTTGCACATCACCTGTCTGGGTTGAAAAGCATGAAAATCCAGGAGCCACTGCTGCAGGAGAGGGTCAGGGCCTGCAGAGGGGATGAGTGGGGAAGTCCTTCCTGGACCACTCTTCTCAGGACAAGCGCCCTCACCCATCCTTCAGGGGTCTGTGTTTCCTTAACTACAGTATCCCACACCACAGTGTCCATTGGACAAGATCACTGACAGAGGTTTAGTGGGAGTGTGTCCACCCAGCGGACGCGAACCCCATAAACACGCCAGAGGGAAAGATGTGCTACTGCAGGAGAAGCAAGGGAGAGCTGGGAAACCTGGGTTTTCTGGGATGAGAAGAGGTGTCTGTCTGGAGGGATAACCTGGGGTGAGTGATCCAAGTGAACAACAGTTTCGATGGTCTGAGTGGCAAACATGGAACTTAGTTCTTAGAGAAGGAGGTTCTGGTGCAATGGTCTTTGGGAAATTAACAAGAAGCTCCATTCTAGCAGGTTTGAATCTTTGAAGATAAAAATACTGCTGGCTCTGTGAATCGTGGGACACTTCAAGCAGACATGCATACATTAAGCTAACCCTATGCATATCTTTCCAAATGCGCTTCTGTTCAGACTGCATCAATAATGTATGGCCAAGGAAACAGACTGAGGAGTGACAGAGCTCTTGTAATGCTCACAAACAGGACCTCTGTAACCGTGACAATAGAATTGACTGGCTCCTACTTCTCAGAGGGTTAAATGTGACCAGAAACACATCACCAACAACCAGAGCTGGCCACCACTGCTGCTGGAACATTTTTCAATTTGAATATATTAGCTGTGCCTACGGGGTAAGCGGGAAATGGGACACCAGAGCAATGACTTGGCAAGTCAGGCCACAAGCTTGTATTTACAATGAAAACATAAAGTAATTGTGACAAAATAGGCTGTTAAATTGAAACTGCCTCAAAGTAATTGCTTCAATTCCCTCACCCCACCTTTTCTCTATAGACCTGTGGCCACAGCCTCTAGGAGAGATAAGGATACTGTGGGTGTCTGCCTGTTGTCCTAAGAGGGTCCACTCCTAGGGACAGTCCTCCAAAAGCTGCCCCCATTGCAAACCCTTTATCTGCTGTTGACATGCTCTTCACATTCTGCTGCCAGGTGGTATGAGCAGCATATGGCAGCTGGTGACTCTATGTTTCAGGTTCGACTTTTCTAGAGCTGTGGGACGACGTTATCTGAATGATCAGAACAAAGTACAGCAGTGTTTAAAGGAAAGTCTTTTCGCCCTCACGATCAGGATCCAAAGCCAGGTGTGGTAACAACATAAGGTGTTTCTATTTAGATGCATCTAACTACATTGGAAACAGCACATGAATGAGGTTTTCAGCAAAAAGAAACTTAAGAGGGTACGTGATGACTTTTCATGCTCCACTCTGAACTGAACCGTTGGTGCAAGAGAGCCAATCTGGACCTTCCGAGTGAATTAATTCTCTTTGCTAAACCACCTTCAGTATTGCAGCTTTTCTTCCAAATGGCAATGCTGATGGTTTATTAGTTAATCAATAGGACATGATACAGAGCCTGGTTATCATCAACTAATCATACCCAGGAGCATTCTGAGGCATGAGCCACTTTCCTCTAATCAGATTGGGTTGAGATTACCTTTGGATAACCACACTCCTGGGAACTGTCTCATTTCTATTATAAGTGCATTTTATAATAGGGAAAAATGTACATTTCTACAGGGAGAAAATGAAGTTGGCAGCGTATACCTAGCAATCACATCCGTCGAACCAAGAAACATTCTTCTCTTTGAACAAGTCAAACTAGGCTTCGTCTATTCACACGATGTCAGAGAAAAGAGGCACCTCTCACGCGGTGTGGGTAATGCGATACAATGGAAACTGTATTTTACTTTGGCATTGCAAGCTTCAAATTATATGCAAACATTCAGAAAGGGCATTTGGAACTTGGCATGCATGTTTATAAATGGCTCATTTGGAATCTGGAGTGGGTTTAGGTGTCTAGGTTACAATAACAGATGATCTCTCATGTAAAAAAGGAACAAAGCTTTTCTTTTAACTTCCCACAGAGAAAGATGTTCACTTCTGCTTCAATTATAATCCTAGCCACACTGGAGATTCTGGGAGGAACAATTCCATCCATTACTCCTTATCCCGACCAGCCGTAATTTCTAATCAAATTACATATATTGCAAAGTTCAAGACAGAAAATCCCTATGAGCCATAGAATACATGTTGCAATAATGTGCACAGCTCTTATCCTATTGGTTTAGGATGATGGAAAAATCTATTTAAAATGTTAGATGAACACACTGCAGGCTGTGGAGATGAGTCTAAATTCTCAGAGCCGGAGGCTTCAGTCCTATTTTTCTACACTCAGTGTTTATATCCAGGAAATTTTAATGCAGGGTGCATGATAAACCCAAAAAAAGGGAGAGATGACAAAATGCATAGTGTTAGGGTTCATAACTAATAGTGAAACTAAGGGACAAGGAAGCTGGGCCAAATTATTGCCATTTGATGCACACAGATGTCTACTACTCTTTGCGTTCGTCTTGTTGCCTGTTTACAAAAGTTCGTGGAAAATGGAATAAAAAGCTAAATTGATTTTGGTGAGAAAAGATTTTGAAATCCATATCACTGTCTGCATTGTCCATGAACTTGCTGAATCTCACTCATTTGAACCATCATAATAAAACAAAATAACTTCAGGTTGATTTGAATGAAAGGAGAGAAGGCAGGATGGATTAAAGAGAAATGGTCGTGTTTGAGGATTTGTTCTATTGCAATGAAATTTAACTTCTATAGGGCACATTGCCTAATTCCTGAGGCTCCTTTTCAATGCTGGTTATGTCAAGAGCCTCAGAATGTCTGTCTTGAGTCCAACAACTGCTTAATTCCCCCTACTATTTCATTTCCTCAGAATTGTACTTGATTTCTGCAAAATAGTGAGGACAGCTGGGCTCCTGGCTGGTGAGAAAGAAGGCTGGCCAGAAAGCAAACAAGGACTTGAACTCATCCTTACAGATTCAACTCCCAGAACTAGGTGGAAAGCCCATTTTTCATTATTCATGGGATAGAAAGGCTCCCTCCTTCAAATCCCCCCTACTTGGGAGATTACTTGAGTTTTCTGCTATAAGTCTCACGTTGCCTTGCCTGACACAGAGGAGTAAACTCTGCAGGCACATCATGTCACTCAGGATGAAAGTCCCTGACGGCTGTGTAGGCAGGGCTAGAATGGCATTGGCCTGGGGCGGCTCTTCCCCTTCAGAAACAGTGTGAATGGCCTTGCCCTGGATGGATGTGGCTTCTCGGAGGTCTCTTCCCTTGTCTTCCCTGTCACCTGCCAGCTGACATCTTCAGGCAGCCAAACACCTGTCTTGAAGGTCGCTGCATAGCCACAGGTGTGGGTTTCCCAGCATTCTCCTTGAGCTGCTTTAGTCAACTCCACTAATCACGCTGGTCTTACAATTCCTCTTTTTGGGTGACCATTCCTTATCAGTCTTTTCTCCTACACGCTGTTGATCTCTCCCTACTTTTCTAGATCCTCTTTCTTCCTTAAGTACTAAACAGTTGCCCAAAACCAAGAGTACCTCTGGTCCCTCTGCTTTCCTCTTGGGGTGATGAACCGGGTGTGGAAAAGCCCTAAAGCTAACCTTGACTCCTCCCTGTTTCTAGTTTACTGTTTCCTACTAGCACTCACACTCAGCAACAACTGAGCTGACTTCTGAGGGGTACACGGAACCCCAGGAGGGTTCCCTGGGGCTGCCTCCGCTGCCTTCTGTTCCCTCCTGCACTCCTCTCCTCCTCAGCTTGAGTAGAACCTGTGACTAGCTTCTAAACAAGAGACAACTGGCAATGGGAAGAGATTTAACAGATGTGATGAAGGTCTCTCATCTCTGGATTCTGAAGTCATCAAAAGATGGCCCTTTAAATCTGGGAACAGACCTTCCTGGAAAGCAGTGAATCAGAGCTAGAAAGCCAGTCTCTTATTGACCTTGAGGAAGCATGGACACAGCATGAGAACACCATCTGTGGCTGACACCTCCATTGCATTCTATGGGACCAAAAACCGAGCACCTAGCTATATTGTGTCTGGGCTCCTGAGCCACCAAAGTCATGCATTATTTTAATCCAATAGATCATGACAATCTGTTTAGTAGCAATAGAAAACCTCCTCTTCCAATCCCTTCTTCTTTGTCCTCCCAGGCTCAATGCTTTAACTTCTCAGTGACTTCTTCCATATGTAAGATCCCATTTTATGTCATTCATCCTGAACCAGTATCTACTGCATTCAGCTACATGCCCTTGCTTTATTCAGATTCATCATTTATTCTCCAGGAACTCTGCATCTCTGGATATGTAAGGATGAAAGAGGCAAGTAAGACTCTTGCCCTTGTGCCAAGTAAAATTTAGAGGACTTTAACCTTGGGGGATTTGGGGAAGAGGCAAGGAGGCCATACCACCTCCAGTCTGAGTTAGTGAGCCAGCCTTCTGGTTTTTCTCATTTCCCATTCCTACAGGATTTGTCTTTCTCAAAGATGTTTTCCAATAGGAGCAAATTGACCACTGAGGACTTAAACAATGCCTGTTTGTCATTTCCTAGCTAGAGAGAAACTGTTAAGAAGTTTGAGGCAAAGGTCAGTCGTTCCTTAAGTTAGTAGGGCCCAACGAGCTTTGAAGACTTGGATGAAGCCTCAGGAGCAGCAGAAACAGAATCAAATTCCCCTCGAGCCAGCCCTGAATCAAATCCTTCTTTTTGCACTATCTCCTTGATATGACAAAGTATTTGTTGAAAAAGTTTCTGATCACGGGTATGAAGCTTACAGATGTTGTAGATAAATCAGATATAGTCCCTAAAGGAAACCGCTTAACCCAATTTTAGCCCTTATCTTAGGAACATGTTGATTAGTCCACACGCTCAAAGCTAATCTAAGATCAGTATTTCAGCTGACATGTCTGGCTGCCTAAATCTGTGACTAGGAAATGAAGGTCACATTGGCACTAGTACCCAAACTGCAGTCACTCTAAAACCTCCGGCTGCCAGGGAGAAGCTCAGTGTGAATGGCGCCGCTTGGTGCTGCACCCAGCTCCTCCCTGCAGGCCTCGCAGTGACCCTTGAGGCTTGGTTGAATGAGGCCCAGGGTCCTTATTCCCTAGAGAATTGGCTAGAGGTGCTTTTTCAGTAAGGCAGCTATTCTAATCCTAACATGGGGCGCGACAGGGGAGCACATTTCTGCCATTGGCTGGCTTCCATGTGGCTGGGACACACCCACCTTGAACCCATTCCGTGTGGGAGGCCACCCTCCAGGCTTTGAATGAGATCTGAAAGGAGCTTGCTTCCAGGTGAGATCTCACACAGGACCAACTTTCTCCCTCTCTCGGCAGGTCCTTCAGTTGAACAAGAATTCCATCTCCAGCTCCATTTCTAAGCAACTTGTCACCAAACAAAAACATGGCCCAAAGCTCCCCTCATTGTTGCTGGGAACCACCAGAAGAGCTCCCAGCTTGCATGTCTACTGGCGAGCTTGTCCGGTCAGCTCCCTGTGGCACCTGGGGCCTTTTCTCCTCTCCTAATCAGATGTCTGCCTCCAGCAAATCTGATTGGATGAACCCCACTATTGCTTCTACAGAAGGCTCACACTCTTGAAAACTTCATATTTTTGCCAAGGATACTGGTATAGGGACATTCCTTAAGCTGCTGGTCTTCACGATGCTTGCGGTACGTGACCTGATTTCAATGTGGCATAAAGAGAATGACCTTGCATTCTTTACTTTTTGGACACCTAGATCCACGGGCATTGCATCACCCCTGCTTGTACCAGAGGAGGTCAGCTTTCCGCACTTCCTTTTTCTAATTTGGAGGGATGAGCCCCTGTGTAGAGGCAGGTGGGGAAGCTGACACCATCCTTTGAAAATCTTCTAGCTGTGCCTCCCAGCCAGCCAGTCTCGCCTGTTCCACACAGGCTCACGGGGAGGAAGTGCACACAGGCTCAGGTGCACACAGGCTCATCGGGAGGAAGTGCTATCTGCACTTGCTTCTTCTGGCAGCCACTTTAGCTAGCCAGACATTTTTTAAGTTTTGATCTTTATTTTAAGCCTGCATCAAGGAAACCTTCTTCCTGAAACTATTTTGGATAGAGAACTTCCGTATAGAACAGATACAACCTGCTTTTGAGAAATTTTCATTTCATAAAAGTTACTAAAATGTGCTTAGAGGCAAACCAAAGAAAAAGATGTTACAAAGTTTGTCTAGTTTTAAATGAGAAACTTCTAGAATGAAACCCAGGGTGCTTTCCATTTTCCTTTTATACAAACTTAAAGCTTATAGAGGTATTTCTTCTAATATTTTCTTATAGCCATTTTTAAACAAATGAAAAAGTATAAAGAATTTTATAGAAATCTCTATATTTTTCCATAGATTTGACCACTGACATTTTATTATACTAGATTTATCATTTATCTGTGTATCTATATATTTACCCATATACCAATGATGGTATTATAAATCTTTTTTAAAAAGACATATTTTGATTTGTAATAAGAAAATATCTATGTTTGGACATCTCATTGCAAATCAATTCTATTGGATGTTATCTCCTCCACAATAAAAGTATTATAGCTATAATCCATTATGGTCTTAAGAAATTATACTTAACAAAGTGTCCTAATGAGCGGATCTTAAGTTATCTTAAAAAACACCATTTATGTGTGAATTTTTTAAAAAAGGAAAAACAATGGATAAGAGTCATGAATAAATTCATATGGAAAGTTGAGTTGAATGCCATGCCAAGCTTCAAGTAGTTTTCTAACGCTCTGGTCTGTTCAGGCATCAGTAGGGGAAGCTATTTTTATTTAATCAGTAAACAAATATGTCTATTCATCAACACTTGTAAATGAGGTCAGAAACTGAACTTCAGTTACAATGCTAATGCATTCAATAGGACCGTGCATTTTAGCACCATGATTTACAAATATTTTAATCACCTCTCAACATTTGTATTTATGTGCTCTAATTACCTGAAAAATGTTAAGTTAAAAGCAATGTACTGCGTTCCGTCAAACTATTTTTGATAGAGTTCCAAGAAAAGGGGCATTGAGCTTAGGCTACCAGAAAGCATACAAGACATCTTGCTTCAACTCTCATAAAAGTAAAATTTAATCATGTTGGTACATACAAAATAGTTTTATCATTACAAATAGAATAACCAGATGGTTGACTCAAAGAAAGATTTGGCTGGCTTATCTACTGCCTAAAATGGTCAGCTCCTTGCAAATGCTATAGGAGGCTGACAGTAGTAATGAAAACCAAATTCCTGCATAAAAATAGGGTGTAGGTAGACAGCCAAACCCAAAGGTCACACAGTTATATTTACAACTAAACGTGGTCACAGAGTATCTCTATGAACTCCCAAGTGGAGGTGGGTGAGAACCCATGGACAGCCAGATGTCTGCCCATCAGGGTCTGAGCAGGGAAGATGCTGACAGAGGCTGCAGGTATCTGCAGACAGGAGAACAGAAGACCCCAAAATTGCCAACAGAAATTCACTGAGGGCATAGCTGGTTTATTCAAAGACAGCAGCTTTGGAAATGAGTGAATGAATGCATGCAAAATAGACATTAGAGGTTGAATTGTATGATCTTTTGGATTGGTCATGGCTTCCTTCCCTAGACGTGGCTTCCACCCATAGCAAATGACCGAGAGTGAGTTCAACTTGAGAAGGACATGGGCAAAAGACTGTGGGAAAAAGACCGTCCCAATTAAAGAGGGAGACGAGACTAAGACATTTTAAAACGCATGCAGAACTCTGGGAAGTCAGGAAAAGATACAATCAAGTTTCTGTATGTCAATATAAGCATCACCACAGCATCAAAGCAAATCCTACACTAATCTACTATTTCAAAAATATGGCGTATAGAACAGCATAATATCCCAATGGTAAGTGATAACATATCAGAAAGACATGCTAATGAAACAAGTTAACCTTAACCTACCATATAAGAGTGATCTCAAAGACATTAAGAAAATAATAACAGAGCAGCACAAATTAAAATTTGAGAAATGAGGTAGCAGAATGCAAGAATTAGAAGTGAAAGAAAAAAAAGTTTAGATATGAAGGCAAAACTAGAAGCATGATAATTATTAAATAGAAAAAAGAAATTTGAGAGAATTTTATAATAAAAAGAAATATGAAAGTATTTGAAAAAATGTGACAAATATTGAAGATGGCTAAAGAAGATCCAATAAATGAATAATAGAAGTTCTTGAGAAAAAAAACAAGGCAACAAAAATTAAAAATTTCAAAAACGATTTTGTATAATTACGTTTTAAGCATAATGGCCTTTAAATGAAAAGGAAATGTTATTTAGGCATGTGGTACAAAAGAAAAAGAAATTAGATTACATCAGACATTTTGACAGCGGACCTTTAAGGCAAGATAAAATGCAGTAACTGATTTAAGACACTCAAGATAAGAAAATGTAAGTCAAAGACTCACATATAGAAAAACACATCTTCTAGTACAAAGGTCATGAAACTATAACCAATAAAGAACAAATCATGGAATGTCACTCTCAAGAGTGCTTCTTGGGGAATTTACCACGAAGAATGTTGTAGACAGCAAAAATAATTCAGGTGTATCTATATAAGAATTTACGGTGAGCATTAAATGTATGACCATTTGCAGAATCAAGACTCAGTGAGGATGAAAAGGTATGGACTAGTTACAATGTCTGACAATGCATACATAATTCTTCACCCAAAAAAAGCTGATATAGAAATAGGGAGTGCACATGTAAAACATCAGCTGACTTCAGTAGTAATAATTGCCAATGGTATGTAACTATTATATTCTGAGACTGTTGCGTGTGCAGTTTGGATAAAACAACTCCTCATGGGATATTCTAATTCTATCATCCCTTGTGTCTTTGAGAACCAAGATTCACAGTGTGAACAAGAGACCCAGGATGGGTGCTGGGCACAGTGGTTAGAATGCCCACCTCCCTTATGAATGCACAGGTTCGAGCCCCGTCCTCTCTGCTTTAGACTTCCTGCCAGTGTACACCCTATAAGGTAGCAAGTGATGACTCAAGGAGCTGGGTCCCTGCTAAGCATGTGAGTGACCTGGGAAGAATTTCTGGCTCTAGGAGTTTGGCCTGGCCCAGTCCTTGTCGGTGTGGGCATTTGAGGAGTAAAACAGCAGATAGCAGAGCTCTCTCACACACGTCCTGTTCTCTCTCTCCTTCTCTGCACCTCTGTCTTAAAAAAAAAAAGCCAAACAGAAATTGAAATGACAAAAATATATGAAATATTTTTTAAGAAGGAGATACAGATCCAATATGGAAGAGGAGGTGTAGAACCCCTATAGTTATGAATTTAATTAAACATGCAAGAAGTATGAATTCAAGAAAATTTTCTTCTTTTAAAAAAGATTTATTTATTTTATTACAAAGTCAGATATACAGAGAGGAGGAGAGACAGAGAGGAAGAGCTTCCGTCCGATGATTCACTCCCCAAGTGACTGCAACGGCCGGGTGCTGTGCCAATCCGGTCTGAAGCCAGGAACCAGGAACCTCTTCTGGATCTCCCACGCGGGTGCAGGGTCCCAAAGCATTGGGCCATCCTCAACTGCTTTCCCAGGCCACAAGCAGGGAGCTGGATGGGAAGTGGAGCTGCCAGGATTAGAACCGCCGCCTATGTGGGATCCCGGGGCGTTCAAAGCGAGGCCTTTAGCCGCTAGGCCATGCCGCTGGACCCAAGAAAATTTTCAAATTTATATCTTTTTCTAGTTGTGCTGAAAAACCTAGAAACAATCCCAGATTATGGTCTTGAAATATCATTTCCTATTGAAGGATATCAGAGCTTCTCAGAGAGATGGCAGATTCCAGGTTGGGGGCAAGAAGAAATATTGAAGGCAGCCTTCAAACATGTTGTTGTACCAGACAGCAGGGATGCCAACAGTCACTAGGCGTGTATCTAAAGGTCTTAGAATAGAACTTCAAAGGGATGCCATGAAAAATGGGATATTTTACAAAGATAGAAATTATAATAGACTGAAAATTATTAAATGTGCATGAATTCATCTGTTCATAATGATAGTTTAAGTAACTGATTCACTGAAAATGGATAAACAGGAAAATTAAGCATTTATCTTACCTTTCCTATATGAACTGATTGTACAACTGAGTTACTAACTAGTAGGTGAGAAAGCATGTCTTTTAAAACTTATGCAAACCATAATTATCAAATTAGAATACCACTATGTTTGCAACTCCATGAATTCATATATTCAGTGATGCCATTACAAAAACAGAGACAAGATAATTGCTTGCAAACTTACTAAGAGTCTATAACCTATACTTGATAAAAATATGTCTGGAGATAAAGATGACAGAGGACTATGTTGAACTGTACCATGATCAAAATCTAGACTGTTGGAAACACTACAAAACTGCCTAAATTCTTCAACAGACGAAGAGTGAGAAAAGTAGCATATGCATCACAAAATTGGGCATGATTCAAACGTAGAATCTAAGGCTGCGTGCCTGGGTGATAACACCAGAAGGAATAATAAAAAAGAGGTTACTGTGGCCAGCAGGCACATTGGCTCAACTGGTTAATCCTCCAGCTCCAAGTGCTAGAATCCCATATGAATACTGGTTCGTGTCCCAGCTGCTCTACTTCCCATCCAGCTCCCTCCTTATGACCTGGGAAAATAAAAGAGGATGGCCCAAAGCCTTGGGACCCTGCACCTATGTGGAGACCCAGAAGAAGTTCCTGGCTCCTGGCTTCATATCAGCTCATCTTCAGCTGTTGTGACCATTTGCAGAGTGAACAAATGGGTGGAACATCTTTCTCTCCGTCTCTCCTCTCTGTAAAATCTGCCTTTCACAGAAAGCAAGAATGGGGGAAGGGAGTGAGGGAAGGAAGGAAAGAAAAGAGGGATGTGAAGGAAGGAAGAAAGGAAGGAAGGAAGGAAGGAAAGGAGGGAGGGAGGAAGGAAGGAAAAGCAAGCAAGGAAGGAAAAGTTTACCAAAGGTTACCCAAGAGGTCACGGAGTGGTTAATTCTGGAGGGAAGAATTTGGAACACAGTAAGATTGCAGTTATAGAAGAGGTCAGGGAAATGACACACAGGAGGCATCAGTTGAACTTGCTGCAGAGGGATGAGAGGAAACACAGAAGCAAAAGGTAACTCTGAGTTTGAACACTGGCTGGATGATGAGGCATCCTGAAGAGTGGGGACAGAGCAGGTTCTGGTGGTGGTGTTGGCAGAGGAGGTGGGGAAATGAGGACCCTGTTAGGGACAGGTAGGCTTGAGGTGCATCTGCTGAGCAAGCAGATTAAGAGGCACAAGTCTGGAGTTGCAGAAGAGGTCAGGGCTGGGAGTCAGTGAGCTGATATTTCCATCTATGAGCTGAGAGAGGTCACCTATGAGAGTGACTGGATTTCAGACAAAGTTGTGATTCCAGCCTGGACCAGGCATGCATGTGGCAAGGAAGCAGAAAAGTCAGCAAAGGACTGCTGGGAACTTGAGAAGCGTAGTGTCAGGAAGCCTGTGGTTCAGTTAAATCATCTCAGGCCCAGCTTGTAGTCTAACCTGATGGCATGTTCCCAGAAGGCTTCAGCAGCTGCCTACCTTTGCCTCTCACCTCCTTCCCTAGGGTTTCTCTGACCCATGAATGGGAATCTTCTGGAATCTGCTGGCATTTGCCCATGGACCTGGACTGTGAATGCAATGCTTGTAGGACTACTGCAGAGGTACAGGGCATGAGATCTGATAGACATGCACTTTTCCTCTGATCCCACATGTTACAAGATAAATCAAGCATGCATTGACCCAGCCACCTGTCATTGCAGCCAACCGCAGAACAATCTTGTCTCAACTGTCTTCTTTTTGAGTTGTCATTTTAGGCTCTTGTAGTCTTTCCTTGAGTGAACCCTCCACACACAAGTTTGGCTGGGGCCTTGCATTTCAGGGGACCAGAATTCCAAAAGAGGATGGCCTCCTGCTGAATGCCACCAAGAGGTCAAGGTCCACAGCCCGAGGCCCCAACAGGGCCCCCCAGGAACCTGAGGGATGCAGTTTCAAGAGAGTAATGGGGGCGGAATCTACTCTTCGGAGGAGTTGGAGAGAGCAGGAAATGAGGAGCTGGAGACAGCAAACTGTAGATGTTCTCCCAAAGACCTAATCCCTGTGGACTCATGGCTTCTTAGCAACTTCTTTCCTTTGGAAATGCATCACAGTGGCCTGTGACTAGGGAGGAAAGGTCAGAGCTAACAGGTAGCGTGGTCTGCAAGTTCAAACAAAATGTGTTTGTTCTTTTTGAAAGCCTGGACCCAGTGGAACATGAGAATGATGAGAATGTTCAGCAGAAATGAGAACGTAGGGGCAAGGATCTCACGCTTGACAGTGAGGGCTGGCCTTGGCCATATAGCAGGAGCCCTTCATTCACAGAAGTGGAGGAGGGCCGATCACTGCGAGGCATGGAACATGGGTGGCTTGGTGGTTTAGATGATGACAAAACTGAACACACATCTCTGGCTGCTTCTAGTTTTTTACAGACATAACGTCAGGTCAGAAGCAGAGGGAGGGAAGTCGGGGGTGTAGCAAATTTGAGAAAAGGAGTGAAATGATCTTGGAAACTTAGGAACACAAAGCATATGAAACAGCTGATTGGTGAGCTATCCTCAATGCCTATTTACTTATAGCACCGGGAAGGCTGCTAACTGATGTAGAGCCCATTTTGCAGGCAGATGGTTTGGACAGTCAGGTATGATTTACTTTTACAGACTTGCTGTTACGAACCCAACAGGAATAGAAAGATTACAATGAAGAAGGACAAGTCACACAGGTGGCTTCTCAGATCAAAAGCCAGCGTGGAGTGAGAGACAGCTGGGGGATGACTACTTGGAAGAACCAGGCCCAAGGGGGAGCGTTTAATTTGGGTTACAGAACTGGCTCGTGGTTGCCACTAGACTTTAAAACATTCCTGATGCACACACACACAGCTGATGTTTCGGAAACAGCACACCTTAGAACATATAGTTCTGTCAAACAATGTGTTCAATGAAATGCTACCATTTTCCCCATGGGCAGCTCAGACTCCCTGAGAGTTGTGTAAGTTGCTTGCAGCAGTGGAGGTGAGGATCATTAAATAATTGCAGGTTTCCCAAACCATGAAACTAAACAGAGAAGTTTCTAAGGACCACAGTGAGGAGTGACATCATTGTTTCCCTAGTTACCCACTGTGGAGGCAGAAATGAATAAGCTAGATATAAATGCAATATCTAATGGGGTGGGAGTGTTATAACTTTTTATGGCCATGAGATCTGTAATCCCTGTAACTCAAAATGCAGTCACTAAAAATATGTCACCAAAAAATGTTATGGGGCCTGTCAACTTACTGCTTTTGGCAATGGCAAAATGTGTTTCTATAATCGTTGACTTTAGTGGGAGCCTAATATAGCTGGCTCATGGGCAATCACTAAAATCCTGAATTAGGGTCCTGTGGACATATCAACACAAAAATAGACACGTATTTGGTGTATTGCAAAGAACTGCTAGGTAACAAGTATCTGGTAAACAACCCAAGATTTTAAAATATGCAGTTTCTTAGTTATACACCTTTTTAATTTTCTTTTTATTTCTATACCTTCCCTTTAGTGAGATGACAGCTACACACGTGGAGTCTCTAAGGGGCTGAGACAGTCCTCTGCCTTCCTTGATATGAGGCTCAACTCCATGCTTCCTTCGTGTTTATGCCACATGCGACCATCAAGTTCTCCCCCTCCCCCCTTTTCTTAGGGTGATTGTCTTCAACAGTTCTTTCTTCATTACTTTTTGGAGCAACCCCAATCAGAAAGCAAGAAGAATTATTCTCATTTCAGAGTTGGCAAAACCAAAGTATGTCAGGTTGGAACGTTCTATGCGAACTCACCTTTTATTATTGTGGCAAAAGCTCTTCTGTTTTGGTTTGATATGGGAGCAGTGGCCGAAGCAGACGACCCATGCACAGTGCCCTCTGCTCACACGGAGTGTCCCGGATGACAGCAAGCTCGGCACACACTAAGCAGAAGACAACATGCTCTGTGGCGACCAGACCAGACTCAGTGACAGAAATTCAGCTGAAGCAACCACGCTTCACACCTTATAAAAAGGTCCTGCCTGAAGGAAATGCGAGGGCATCTATTGTTTTGTTTCAGGCTTTATGTTCCCAAAAGACAAGAATCCTACTTTTACAGCGTGTAACAGTGTTAGCGCTAAAGGAAAAGAATTTTTCTAGTCTCCAGTTCACCTACTAGTACATTAGCAGTTATTTCAATGAGAACTCAGGTGATTCCCAAGAAAAAAAAATTAACAACTTTTCAAAATTTTAAAACTGTATGCTGCAGGACCTGGCGCTGTGGCCTAGAGGCTAAAAGTCCCCGCTTTGAACGTGCTGGGATCCCATATGGACGCCGGTTCTAATCCCGGCGGCTCCACTTCCCATCCAGCTCCCTGCTTGTGGCCTGGGAAAGCAGTCGAGGATGGCCCAATGGTTTGGGACTCTGCACCCGCGTGGGAGACCTGGAGGAGGTTCCTGGTTCCCAGCTTCAGACCGGATTGGCACAGCACCAGCCGTTGCGGCTCACTTGGGGAGTGAATCATCGGACGGAAGCTCTTCCTCTCTGTCTCTCCTCCTCTCTGTATATCCGGCTTTTCAACAATAATAAAATCTAAAAAAAAAAAAAAAACTGTATGCTGCAACCACTCATCTAATAAAAATCCATGCAGATGAATAGCACATAAGTTTTTTTTTTTTCATTTTTTTTTTAAATTCAGGTGAAGCACCACATGCCTGTGGCATGTGAAAAACAGCAAAGGAACTGGTTGAAAACAGATTGGTGGAGGTAACTGAATGACTGACAGGACCAATTTTAGGCAAAATATCTTTGGAAACGAACTAGCATTATTTCCACTTTATATTTCTTTTGTTTCTGGTTCTGTAAACACTTTTTAAAATTAAAATTATTTTTAGTTTTTATTTGATCAAATTCACAGATTTTTGCCAACCATTTAAACAGCTTTACTACCCTGCTATAACCATGGATTTCTGTCATTATCTTTGACTGCCTGCTCTTCCACATGGATATGTATTTTAAATCACCAAATCTAGGTTGATGACATTTTGGGGAAATCACCATTCAGGACTCAGATGACACAACCACTTTCCCTAGCTGTGCTACGTAATATTTTCCTTCCTACATGTTTTACTTTTTATTATTGAGCCTGAAGAACACAATGGTAAGTGTAGCAGCAGATTAAACACAGTTGAAAGGGGGATTAGTGAACCAAAAGATGAATCAGAAAAAAAGCATCTTAAATAAGGCAAGAAACAGACAAAGATAGAAAGGAACCGTCCATTCTTTTTTTTTTTTAACATTTATCTACTTTTATTTGAAATGCAAATTTACAGAGAGAAGGAGAGACAAAGATCTTCCATCTGCTGGTTCACTCCTAAATGGCTGCCAACAGCTAGGGCTGAGCCGATTCCAAGCCAGGAGTTTCTCCAGAGTCATCCATGAGTGTTCAGGGGCGTAAGGATTTGGGCCATCCTTCACTACTTTTCCCCGGCCACAAGCAGGCAGTTCAATAGGAAGTGAAGCAGTGAGGACACGAACTGGCACCTATACGGGATGCCAGCACTGCAGACGTAGGATTAGCCTATTGAGCCACCATAATGCCCATGTCCATTTTTTTAAGAAGTACAGAGCATACAGAAGGGAAGGAGAAGTAAAATTTGTCAAAAGTAGTGTTTGAAAAGGTAATGATTTACATTTTTTCTAAAAATGGTAGCAGGCATTGGGCCTGGCTGTTAAGGTGCTGGTTAGGATGCCTGCTGCTCGTCTCAGAGCCTTGGGGTGAGTCTAGTCTTTGCTCCTCATTCCAACTTCCTGCCGACACAAATCCCAAGGCAAGCAGCAGGTGACAGGTCACCCATAGGATAATGTTATTCACTCCTGGCTTCTCTCTGGTCCAGCCCTGGCCATTCCAGGCATCTGGGGGATGAAATCGTTGATGGTAGTGCTCTCTCTCTCCCTCTCTCTATCCCTCTCTAGCTGTCTCTGTTTCTCTCTCCCTCTCTAAACAGAAAATTTTATAATTCTGCCTAAAGAACCTGGTGCTGTGGTATAGCAGGTAAATCTGCTACCTACAGCTTTCCATGTAGGTGCTGGTTCAAGTCCTGCCTGTTCCACTTCCGATCCAGACCTCTACTAATGCAATTGGGAAAGCTGTGGAAGATGGCCCAAGTTCTTGGGCCTGCTGCAGCCAGGTGGGAGTTCTGGAAGAAACTCCTGCATCCTGGCTTTGGACCGGCTGACCTCTAGCCATTGTGGCCATGTGGGGATAAAACCAACAGGTCAAACGTTCTCTCTATATAATCCTAGCTTTCCAAATAAATGAAAAAGTAAATCTTTTATAAAACATGATTAAATATACGGAGCCACAGATTCAAGACACATTATCTATCCTAAGCAAGAGATGTACATCCGCATGTGCACCCACACACACTGTAGCATAACTGTTAAACACCATGACAGAGAGAGAGAAAAACAGGAAAAAAAAAAAAAAGATCGCCATCAAAGGAATATATAGTAAAACAGCAGCAATGGAAGCTGGAAGATAATGAAACAATATTTTTAAAGTACCAAAAGGAAGCAAATTATAACCAAGAATTCTACTCCCAGCAAAACAGTGCTGCTTATTGCTTTAAAAGACTGATCATAAATTTTCAGACAAAAAAGGAAAGAGAATGCAAGCATGTTCATCAAGCGGAAAGGAATTTATTCCAGATGGAAATTCAGAAATTTAGAGGGTACCACAGAGAAAAAGCAGGTAAATTTGTCAGTGAAATCAACACTGACTGAAGAAAACAACAGAAATATTTTTCTGGCTTTTTTTAAATATATATATATTTTAACTGGTACCTATGTACAGGATGATAAGAAACATGTTTGGTAGAAAAAACTAAAATGCCAGTGCATGACAAGAGTTGTAAATATCTCCTGTAACCCTTGACCCTTTGTACCCTAATCAACTGAGTAAGATTATTAAAAATAAATAAATAAATAAAACAGTTGTAAATAAAGAAGAGGTGTGGCAAATGGAATTTAATCCTTCTAAAGCCGTGGAATTATCCAGCAACAGATAAAAATACCCATTTATATTGGGCTTCATGCATCAAGGATGCAAGCTGTGATCTTTAGAATTGCCTTCAAAAGAAAAATAATACATAATTAATAAGGTAAAAGGATCTTTAGAAATCACTTCAAATTTTACATAATGCTGTAAACAACATTTCAGATTTGCCTTTTCCACTGTCATCAAATCATTAGGATTAGCCTTGCATTTATTGGCTCTGACTATAACTATAGTTTGTTTCCCTACTCCTCTGCTGACTGGCGGTTTCCAGGCTCTCCGCAGGTTAAATATTGCTAGTACGAGACACATATGAGGGCGTTTTCTGCAAAAATCACAGAAAGTAGAGTCAACCATCAGCCGACTTTGGTGCAAAAAGCTTTTGAGGTCTGTGCATAGCTTTTTTACAGTATGTACGTTCTATAAACTTTTTGAAAACACCTGGTATGCACATATATCAATTTTTTATACCACAGTAAACTTATTTTTAAATGACGCTTTCCGTGGATTGATGCAATGCTCTCGTATTTAAAACTCTCTTCCCACAGGAAGGAGATTACCGGGTCATAGAGTACCCTTTTCTCTTATGGTAGAAGGTTTCGACAAAATGCTTTCTTTTTACAAATCCCATTAGCAACATGTAAAATATTTTATGTGTGTACATCTTGCCCAAATTTAGTATTTTTAACCTTCTAATTTTTTGAATTGAGTGTATTCATTGTTCCAATTTCCTGCTAAAAATCTGTCAATCTTTAATACACCTGGAGTTTATTTTTTGTTTATAGTGCAAGGTAAGACTCTAATGTTATTTTTCCAACTGAAATAATACATTGTCTGATAACCAGTTATTGAATAATCTATTACTACTGTATTCTGTTCTCCTGTTTTAAATTTCTTTTTTTAAAGATTTTTAAAATATTTTAATTCTTTTTAAAGATTCATTTTATTTTTATTGGAAAGGCAGATATACAGAGAGGAGGAGAGACAGAGAGGAAGATGTTCCATCCAATGATTCACTCCCCAAGTGGCCGTAACGGCCAGAGCTGCGCCAATCTGAAGCCAGAAGCCAGGAGCTCTTCCAGGTCTCCCATGCGGGTGCAGGGTCCCAAGACCTTGGGCCATCCTTGACTGCTTTCCCAGGCCACAAGCAGGGGGCTGAATGGGAAGCAGGGCCGCCGGGATTAGAACCGGCACCTATATGGGATGCCAGCGCGAGCAAGGCGAGGGCTTTAACCACTATGCTATTGCTCCAGGCCCTATTTTAATTATTTTTAATAGATTCACTATGGTTTGTAAGCACAATTCTAAGAACATATTATTTCCTCTCCCCTTCTCTCCATTCTTCTTGCCACCTTCCTTTCTTCTGCTTTCGTCATTTTAGTTTTGGAGATGACCAATTTTAGATTTCCATTACAAAAAAAGGCTTAATACTTCACTGAATAAGAAGTTCAACAAGTAAAAGGCAGAAGACCCTCATTTAGTGTGAATACATACCAGTTATAAATATTAATTCAATGGAAAAATGACTATTTCAAGCATACATACTAAATGTTAAACTAATCACAGATCATTAAAACTATAGTAGTGTTGTATGATCAATAATGATGGACCTACATTCATTGGCTACATGTAATTTGCTCTTCTGTGAAATAATCCTTCATTATTGCTTGCCTAATCTTATTGTTTTTTCGGGGGAGGGTGGGTGATTTTGATTTCTAGAAGTTGTTATTCCTGATACCATATGTCATTTATCTGGATTGTGAATGCCTTTCAGAGTTCCAATGTGCCTTTTTACTTGCTTTAAGATGTTGCTTTATATTTTTACCAATTTACTTATTTACTTGCTCAAAACACAGGATGAAAGAGAGAGACTGAGACAGAGGGAGAGAATCTTCAAGTTGCTACTGCTCAAATATCCAGCCACATCTGGGCCAGGGGGAGGCAGGAGCCCAAAGCTCCATCTGTGTCTCTGGCTGGTGGTGGGGACCCAAGTACTTGGCCCAGCATCTGTTGCCTTATCAGGTGCATTAGCAGGAAGCTAGATGGGAAGTGGAGCAGCTGGGACGTGAACTGGCATTCAGACATGAAATGCAAATGACAGCTTAATGACAGCAGTACAGTGTCAGTCCCTAAACGCCTTTCAATGACTCAAAGTTCTTAACTTTCAAATAAGCCCAGAACAACATTTTGGCTTTCTCTGAATTTAGTAATTTTTTAAAAATACATTTGCTTACAGTATAATAAATTTGTTATAATTCAGATCCAGTGTGTGAATATTTTCTCAGTTGATTTAGAGATCTTCAGTCTGCCCTTCAACCTTTGGACCGGCATGGGACTGACGCTGTAAAGCACTTTCCTTTAGAGTTTGAAGGCAGTGTTTCATTGCCTTAGTGCTTCTGCAGTTATATTTTGAAGAATTTGATCTTTCCTCTGATTCTTGATTGCACCCCTTGGGAGTCTATAGGATTTTTCTCTTGGTCTCCCGTGCGTTGCACTGTCATGATGATGTAATTTGGTGGGGGCCCATTTGGCCATGCGCTGGGACAAGCGGGCCTTTCAGCTTTGAGAAGTTTCCTTGAATCACTTTTTATAATGTGCTTCCCTACATCTTCTCTCAATCTCTTCCTGAAACTCCTGCTCTTTAGGTATAAAATCTTGCAGATTTGGTCATCTTTTTTTTTTTTTCTAAATCTCTTCTACTTGCCATGTTTTCAAAATTTTACTTTCTGGGCTGTGTCCTGAATTCTGTTTTCTATATTTATTTCATCTAAATCCCTTTACTAGCTTCTGCCTGTCATAGTCTTTGGGACCATGAGCATGGAAGCCACACTTCCCGAAGTCCGTAATCCTTTCTGCCAACCTGTGAGTCAAATGACACTCACCTATCATCACCTGGAACCTGAGAGGGAGCGGTCCTGCACTGTTGCATAACCACTGCCCTCACAAGCTCGCCCTCTTGGCCATGCGCTCCCAGCATCTTGCACTCCTACTCTTGGCCTCCTGAGTACCCGTCTGATCTCTGGCTTCCCACAGACAGACCCTGAGAAACAGGTAACTCCCCTGAACACGGCCCATGCATGTCTGTATTCCTTACCATCTGTTCACTGCTTGGGCGCGTCAGTGGAGATGTGAATGCTGAGATGCTTTGTATTTCTAATGTGTGTACTTTCAAGAGTTCCAAGAGAGGTGAGGCCTAGCAGTGATGGAATGTGGGCAGAGAAGCCAGGGAAAGGTGAGTGTCTGCAGCTTTGGAAGTGTGCCCAGGTTGTTTGCTGTATGTCTTGTGATCATTTATATTGCTGGGGAAGCTGGAACACAGGCCTTCGGTTAAACGGACGGATTTCACAGTAATGACCCTTTGTTTCTCTCAGGGTTTTGGTTCAGACTGGATTGTCACGGTGACTTCATTTGCTAATTTCTAGTGGGCACTGACAGCACCAAGCTTGCTTAATAAAGACATCTTAATACACCCTAGATTTGTGTGGCATGATCTCTCTCACATCTCGCAACATACCCCATAACTTTAATTTCCAAAGATGATTTTTTTCTGAATTAAACCTTTTCAAATTAATGCATGAGGCAGAAAGACAGAGAAAGCACTTCCACCCCCTGGTTCACTTTGTAATGCCCGTAGCAGCTGGTAGGGGTAGTGGGGGGGTGTCAAAGCCAGGAACTAGGAATTTTTCCAAGTCTTCCATGTGAGTGACAGAAACCCAGTCACTGTAGCCTTCACTACTGCCCCACAAGGTCTGTACTGGCAGGAATCAGGAGCTCCAAGTGGAAACTACCCAGGCACTCCTTGAGGGATGCATGCCTCTTCATCCACGCCTGCTCCTGTTTTTGTCTATTTTTTTTTCAACACCGCACTGTTCTTTTTCCCCAGTAAGAGCTTCACTTACATTTCTGAACATCATAGAGATGGCTTATGTCTCGCTGATGTCTCTACTTGTTTCCCTTGTGTGCAGCTGTCAATCACCAGAGGCTTTTCTGGCCCTTCTGGTATTCCCCCCGACTGTTTCGCTCAAAAGCGAAGTTGCCCACCAGAAAGCTGATAGGAAACTGTGCAGCTTGTTGACTCTAGTCTTCCGAGCATGGCAATCAAGCTGGGGCCAAACCTTCGGAGAGTCCCAATGTCAAGAGCTTAGCTCCATTGCTTGGGGGGAGTTCCTGATGTCAGGGTTGGAGTTCTTGGCTCAGAGGTTTTTACGTTCCTACCAGGAGCTTGTTGGTGTGGCTGCTGGGAGGGGTCGGGGCAGTTGCTGTTAGAAGTGTGGAAGGGATGAAAGGCTGAATGCTTGTAACACACAGCACAGCTGGATCTGCCTCTTCAGCCCCGCTTTCCTGACACACCTGGGTCTTGGGGGACTTTGCGATGTACTGAGGTCCTCCTCAGGACCCTGCTGTCTTCTGTCTGCTTCAGTCAGTCCAGTGTCCTTCCCAGGCTTGGGGGCTGCTGCTCCTTTTCCATTTTCTCTTTAATTTCACACTGGTGCTTTTGGGCTGTTCATTCAACTTCAATCTTTTAAGACAATTCAATCAACACACATGTGCCAGGTTCATAGATTCCTCATGACATCAACACGGGCTCTGGGCTGTTGTTATTCAATGCTAGAGAGATCATCCATTTTTCCGGCTACTGTTGTTCTCTTTACAACCATGGGGCTACCGATGTCCTCTGCTTAGGGTACCTTTAATTCTTGTTCTCACCTTCTGTCAATGGAACATTTGTTTCCTCATCTTTTCTCTTTCAACTTAACTGTACAACCTATTTTTGAGTCTGTGACTTCTTTCTACATAAAAATGGCTCCTACACCAGTCTGCAATGAACAGAGAGGATTTTAAACACCCTTGAGTAAAAAAACATGACTCAAGCTGGAAATGGATCATCCTCGCCACTCTAAGTCGATAATGCCATGGCTCTTCCTTGTCATGCACCTTGTGACTTTACATGTTAAAATATTCACTGTTGGGGCCCTAGCCATGGTGCAGTAGGTTAAGCCTTGCCTGCAGCACCAGATTCCCATATGGCACTAGTTTGAGTCCTGGATGCTTCACATCTAATCCAGCTCCCTGCTAAAATGCCTAGGAAAAGTAGTGAAGGATGGCCCAAATCCTCGGTCCCCTTCACCCTCATAGGAGACCCAGAAGAAGCTCCAGGCTCCTGGGTTCAGACAGGTCCAGCTCTGGCTATTGTAGCCATGTAGGGAGTGAACCAGTGAATGGATGATCTTTATCTCTCCTCTTCTCTCTGTAAACCTGCTTTTCAAATAAAAATAAATAAATACAAAGTTTATAATTTAAAAACTATGCTGACTGCTTACTAGTGCCTACGAGGTAGCAAGCACTGTTCCAGGCTTTCTGGCAGCATAGTGTCTGGATTCCTATGGTACCACGGATTGGCCATCCGACCTCAATGAATTATCCCTTCGTGCTTTGCTTTCTCATCTATCAAATCAATAGGATGATGGCACCTGCCTCGTCTTCCTTTGCCGTAAGATGAAAACGATCATAGTATACCCTCCAAAAGACCATTACGACTTCACATACCCCAAGTCTTTACATAGCACCTGGTTCCCACCACAGTTAGCATCATGGCTTATCTAGCATCATTATCACTATATTATCAGTATCTTTCTCATTCCATTTAACTTACGAAAACACGGAACTGTGAAAAGTTAATTTTCCATGGCTTCACAGTCAACATTACAGCTAGGATACAAACTCAGCGCCAATTCCAACAGCAACTTTTTCAGTGTTCATAAATCACTTGTTCGATTAAGAATTTAGTTTTTCTTTTCATCTAAAGGGTTAAATATTATTTGCCAACTGTGCATGGATAGTGCAATATGTAAATTAGATAAGACAGCCTCAGTTGGCAAGAATGGTTTCATAAACAGATGAGAAAATGGATAAATGTCTACACAATGGGGCAGTTGATCACTGACAGCCCTGGTGGGGTGAGGAGGCACCTGGGAGGTGGTAGGCAGCCATGATTAAGTCTCAGGATCCGGGAGCGGGGGAAGGGGAGAGCACTGCCAGCATTGTTCACCCACAGGGGTATTAACCAAATGAGGAAACAAACAAAAGACACGGGGAGTTAGATTTATCATTGACCGGAGGAGGGAGTATAGATATAGCAAGGATGAAAATTTGGATTTTGTAGCATTCGACTGGAATTGAGGCTGTTGGTATGAACTGCTTGTCTGTTAAAGAAATGGGTATAGCAGCGACCCAATCTTCTCATGAAGAAGACTCCAAGTTCTAAAGTAAATTCTTTCAACTATCTACAACAAAAGTAATACAAGTCTACTCCAAACTCTTCCAAAAGCAGGGAAGAAAAAACTGCCCAGCTCATTCTCTGTGCCAAAATTACCATGGTACCAAGAATTAGACAAAGACATGGCAGCAAAATAAAACCACAAACCATTATCTTTCTTGAACCCAGATACAAAAATTCTAAATAAAATTGCAGTGTATCCAATTTAATCATATGTTCAAAAAGATAATATCTACTAATAATCAAGTGAGGTTTCTCCTGGAAATGCAGGGTTGGCTGGATATTAGAAAGTCAGTGCATGGAATTCATCACAGTAGCACATGAGAACAACTTATGATCATCTGAGTAAATACAGAAATGCAGTAAATGAAATCTCTGTCCAGGGCAACTTCCGCTGAAAATCACTGGCTGGAAATAAGCAACAGAACTAACTGTTCTATTCTTGAGATGTTCAAAGTTGGGCCCATTCTTACTTCACGCTTCTCAAGTGTGCATTCTCACTTCCCACTAACTCGTCCCAAAAAGTTACAGGCAATCTTTCCACTCACTGCCCAAAATCTGTTCCTTGAATGTGTAGCGTTCCTTGAAATACATCACCCTTCTTGGACCCTCAAGATGCACATGAACCATTAAATGTTTAAACTCGAGAAGAGACCCTATCCAAGGTATTTATCTTAGACATAAAGTTCAACTATTGCTTTCCTATTGGGTTACTTGTTTCATACAGATGTTCCTCAATTTCCACTGGGGTCACAGCCCAATAAACTCATGGGGATTGCAAATCCAGCGATGCAGAAATGGCCCTGAATCTGCTCAATGTGCTGCATGTCCGAACTCAGGCATACAGCACACTAGAGAGTCTCTGGTTCGCCCCGTGACCATGGACTGCCCAGGAGCCGGATTCAGCGCTGTTCTTGCCTAGCACCACGACAGAGGATTTCATGTGTGACCCCAGTCCAGGAAGAGATCAAAATCAAAGCTCAAAGTTTCTTCTGACTGCCACTGTGAAGCTGAAAAACTTTAAATTGAACCCTCGTAAGTTGGAGATTGTGTGTACTTATGGCTATGAGTATTCCAACTTGACCCACTCATTCAATGTTCATTTATTACATAATATGGATAAAAGCTTGAAAAATAGACTGGCTGCAGAAACCTGAGAAAACTTTGCAGAGGAATGGTTGTTCTTAGCTCCAGCTAAATTGCAAAAACTATTTAATCCAGACTACTCCTCTGCCTCGCAACTTCCTATACCTACCAATCGCACAGTCCCACCACAGAAATCAACAACTATTCTTAGGTACTTTTTTTAGTCCTTTGACCTTAGTATTTTTTTAAGTTCATAAAATAATCTAGGGGCTGACACTGTGTTGTTGTGAGTAAAGCTGCCATCTGCAAGGCAGGATCCTATATGGACACTGGTTCAAGTCCTGGCTGCTCCACTTCTGATTCACCTTCCTTCTAATGCAACTGGGAAAAGCAGTGAAGGACAGCCCAAGTGCTTGGGCCTCTGACGTCCAGACAGGAGACCCGGATGAAGCTCCTGGCTTTGGCCTGGCCTAGGTGCAGCAGTTGCAGCTATGTGGAGAACGAAGCCACCAATGGAAAATCTCTGCTTTCTCTCTTTCTTTGTAACTTTGACTTAAAAAATAAACTGGAATGTTTACCCCTGATTAATAAAAAAGATTTCAGCCAAAAGAAATTCTCAGATATTCTGTGGAAGCACTTTAAGAGAGTTTCCTTTCATGTGCCAAGAAAGTCAAATAGCAAAAATAAAAATTTCTAGGGTTGGGTATCGTTGCACAGTGGATTAAGCCAAGGCTTCAAATGTTGAATCCCAGCTGCTCTAGCTCCAATCCAGCTCCGTGCTAGCTTGTCTGGGAAAGCAGCAGAAGATGGCCCAAGCATCTAGGTCCCTGTTGCCCAGGTGGAGACCTGGATGGAGCTCCAGGATCCTGGCTTTGGTTTGGTTCAACTCTGGCTGCTCTGCAGCCATGTCAGGGGGAATGGGTAAACCAGTGGATAGAAGCCCTCTCTTTCTCTGTCATTCTGTCCTTCACATAAGAAATTAATCTTCTAGAAAAGAAAAACATTTCTATGGTGTTTGCTAACATGGTGTTTCTTTCTAGAAGCATGAAAAACATGAAAGCAAATTGTGTCCTGTGAGGTGACTCTGTAAAAAAGCTGGGCATCGGGCCATAAAACTGCCCCAGAAAAAATAAATAAATAAAAGGGAAACTCAGAGAGCTTCTTCCCTCAGTGTGAGCAGGGCACTGGCAACTTTGCACACCTGGGAAGGGAATGATATAAATGAGGTAGGCACACATTTAAGAAGACCTTTGAAAGTTGCAATCTCCAAGAAAAACCGTGAAGAATCTCTTAACTGAAAACAATAATAATAAAAATCCAAGCACTTTTGTGACAACAAAGGAGCAAAATGACTTGCGAAGTAAAATGCAGAATTCACTAAAAGCAGTGTTTTCCCCTCACCTGAGCCTGCCTAAGGACTTTTTCAGTTAAAGCCCCTCTTCCCCAACACCTCTACAGTTCCTGGATGGACTGTGAAGCACTCCTGTTAACTGCATTAGGGTCCACAGTCCTTTGTAAACAGGAACAGGCCTTCAGCTGAAAAGTGTGACGTGTTCAGTGAGGCTGGAGAACAAAGTATAAAAACAGGAAGAATCGGAGCTCAGTGTGCTGTGATCTGGCCTGATTTGGCAACGTCAGGCCCAGGCCCAATCAGCCGGGCTTTGAAGCCTAGGCCCATCAGAAGGGCTGGGCTTGTCTCCTACTGCATTATCTGCTTTGTTTCCCATGTTAAAAGGCATATAAAGACCCAAATTACAAGTTTAAAAGGTCTAAGAAGTACAGCAGCATTCCTCATAGGGTAGGCCATGGAGACAGGAATGATGCAGGAAGGAAAACAGGAGAAAACTGAGTGGGACCCTCCTTCATTACTTCTCATACATGAAAGAGACTTTCCAAACAGACGGGGATTTAAACACAAGAAATCCACCTTGGCTGCCTTCTTAGGATAAAGGGATCATTAAAGTTCTGGACAGCTGAGAAATTATATCCATTTGTACAAGTCATTTGACTGCACAGTATATTTAGCAAGGGAATGCTTATTTAGTCGGGACTTAAGATTTGAACAGCATTCACTGCCAAGTACACAAAAGGAGTGTACAACACTCCCTGCTTGCAGTCGGTTTTTTATCCTATTAATCTCAGAAGTCTAGAAAATGATACCAGAGATGGCTTGAATGAAAACATTTTATTTTCATGTTGAGCCAAAGCTGTGGTGAGTAGTCTTAAGCAAAAGTATCAATCTGAACTCTGTTTTCTCAAACAATATTTATTTATTTATTTATTTATTTATTTGAAAGTCAAAGTTACAGACACAGAGGGAAAAACAGAGATCTTCCAATGGTTCCCCACCACTCAAATGACTGGAATGACCAGAGCTGGGCCTGCCCTCCTGTGCTTTCCCAGGTGCATCAGTAGGAAGCTAGATTGAAAGTGGAGCAGCCAGGACTCGAACGCTTATCTGGGATGCTGGCCTTCCTGGTAGTAGTTTTATTCAGTCTACCATGATGCTGACCTCTGGATATGCTATTTTTTTTTTTTATTCATCTGGATACAAATGGTGATCTTACTATTCAGAGAGAATTTGCCTCCTTAGAATAACCAAAGAGCAATTGCTTTCCTCATTCAATGACTGGCTTACTCAGTTTTCATTGAGAAAAAGATAGTTTCAGGGTCCTCTGTCACACCATTGGTTTTTATGGAGGTGGACTCCATGCAACGGTAATGCGAGCTCATGTGGAGACAGCACGAAGTATACAGATGTCAACTGTAAGCAATGCAGCTGGGCACCACGGGAGGGAGGATAAACAAGGTATGGTGCGTTGTTCCGCAGAATAGCACATAGCAGTGAATGTGAACAGACTGAAGCTACATTCATAACGTGCATAACAAAGAGAAGCAGCAAGCCCAAAGAAGGTATAAGCATGATGCAATTTATGTAAATTTCCAAGGCACACAATCTATGTGGAAGGACATGCTGCATTTTGAAGCACACTGAAGGATACGATTGCCTAAAGGGTGACATCAGAATTTGCTGAGGCAATAGGGGATGACAGTGAAGAGATGGGAACTGGGAAGAGACCCACAGCCCTCTGACGTGCTGGTTGCCAGGGTCTGAATGTCCTCTCCAGAGCCTGTGCTGAAACTGAAACAGCATTCGGAGATGGGAGCTTTAACAAGTGATTAGGTCATAAGTGGGTTAGTTAGGAAGTGTGTTCCTGGTAAGAAGAGTTAGTTTCACCTGATGCCAAGGCTCATTGAGAAAATCCTTGATACTGGACTTGCCAGCCTCCCAAATTGTGAGAAATGATTTCCTGTCTTTGCAACTTACTGGGGTTGCAGTGTATAAATGCACTATGATGTGCAAAAGTGCATTAACGACGCTCATCATATTCCTCCTCTTCCCCACCTGTCTCCTCCTCGCCCTCTCTACTTCTTCACCTTGGGTGATGGTATTACCCTCCCAACCGTTTGTAAGCTATGCAAATCTTGTGCTATGACTTTCTTGTAAATGATATACTTCATAGAAAAACATTTTTTTAAATTCCAAGGGTTCTTACATGAGATATTACATATACACGTGTCTGTAACACACACACACAGGAAATCGAATGTTTCAATGAGAGAAAAAGAATGAGAATTTTATATTAGACATCTCCTGTTCTCTTCTGTTGAGTACATATTAAGTGTCCAAATGAAGTTATAAATTCAAGAGAAATGGGTTCAGAAGTGTATAATAATGTACCGCTCTGCCAGAGTGTTGCTTGAACAATAAGTTTATCTGAAGAACTTCTGTGGCTTTTCCACACGTACGCCCTCTCAGGCTCCCCACTGTGGATTGTTAACCTTGCTGATGCGGCAAGACAGAAGCAGTCCTCAGTCTCCTCACTGCAGACCAGGCAGCCTGCTGTCAGCCTGCCCCTGAGCTCCCTGCGTCCACCAGCATTGAGGACTCTCATCCTTGCAAAAGGCTGCTTCTTGGGAAACAAACAAACCTGAGCTAACCCAGCCAGGACTGTCTATAATATAATTTATCTGCCTTAAGCCTGAATCAACCTATTTTACCTCATGGTCCTGAATTAGTTGGGGAGTAAGTTATTGCATCATCAAATTATCTGCCTTTCATCTGGCCTGCATGAGACCTCTAACAACATCTAATTACTGGCGATACTGTAGCCCTCCAGTCTCTTTGGATCGCCACACGCATCTTGATTCACAGACTGATAAGACAAAACTCTGACACAGGACACCAGCACCTGGCTGGCCTGGCTGGCTGCTTCGCTCTTTGCACACAACGGATTTGCTGACAGAGCACGGCACATCTGTGCAAGGGCTTGTCTTTCCCTGTTTGAGCATTGTTCCTCAGCTCCCCATGCATGACAAAACCATGACTGAATCTGATCTTGCCTATTATGAAGTTAGGTTTTATTTTCCAAAATTAATACCACCAAGTCATGTGTTGGTGCGAACAAGGTTAGAGGGCGCTGCTGTTCAATTCTGATCAACCAAGCATTTGTCTGCAGCCTAACTTATCTCAGGCAAACCTGAATCCAAAGACTGGTAAAACTGACCCACACTGCTGCTTCAGGCACATGACAAGTGTTTTATTTCAGTCTGAATTACAGTCATTTTAAAAACAGCACCAAAAGGGAATGACTTCTGCATGGGGACAGGATAAAAGAAATAAAGTATAATCTTCTTACAAAGTTGCATTATTCTACCCAAGTGATCTGCAAAATGACACTCATTGCCTGGGCCAAAATACAAGGAATATTTCCCCCAATAAAAACTATGTATACCAAGAAGGACACAAGATGGGGTCAACAGCTATTAACAGGATGTCACTGAATGAGAGTTTCCCATAATACCGTTCATGTAGATGAAAATTCCAGGGCTCATTTCAAACTCAATTTATATTGGGATAAGTCACCATGTATACCACGCACTGTTCTCACTTATGATTAAATTAAACACTGACACTTAACATGTGACTTTTTCTATGGGGAGCAGAAGCAAATGTTTTCTAGGACAAAACTTCCCGTATTAAAAACCTTTTTTTACAACAACAACAACAAAAAAAAAAACAAAAAACGGGGGGGGGGATTACAAAGGCTAGCTTCTTACATTGGTGAGTAACCGGAATTGACACCCAGTCCCTGTAATTCCAGGGTTGGAGTGCTTCAACATCCCACAGCTCTCCTCAGTTCTCTTCCCAATGAGTGACCCAAAATCTTCCTATGAAAAAAGTAATTTTTATTAAGTGTGTGCAACGTTTCCGGCTTTGGTGTGTTTAATGAGACATTCTCATTTGGTTCTCCTTCTCCCCAATTACTTACAGAATAAAATGTGAGTTAAAAAAATGTATTTTCTAACCAAACTTTTCCCCTGAAGGTTGTTTATGACAAATATTACAATGAACTCAGTTATGGCTTTATACTTCTATTTCCATTGTCACTAGGAATAGCCTGACATCAACAAAGAACAGGATCTAGAACATGCTCAGATTAGTGCAGATGCTTTTCACTGAACACTAAACCAGAAACTAAGCATAAGTGATTTCTAAATCAAATAGTTTAATGAAATACTTACAGGAAGATGTTTATTAATTCATTAACATCAAGCTCACATCTATTCAAGTATTTGCAACCATCTAGTAGCTTAAATTATCATTTTCATTTTTCTCTCTTTCTCAAGATACATATGGCCTTTTTTCCCCCTTCTTATTTGAGAGGAAGAGTTAGAGAGAGAAGGAGAGAAATCTTCCATCTGTTGATTCATTTTCCGTATGGGCACAATGGCCAGAGCTGGACTGATCTGAGCCAGGAGCTTCTTTCGAGTCTCCCACACCGGTGCAGGAGTCCAAGGACTTGAACAATGCTCCACTGCCTTCTCAGGCCATTTGCAGGGAGCTGGATTGGAAGTGGAGTAACCAGGAAAGCAACTGGCGCATATAGGACGCTAGCTCAGTAAGCTGAGGCTTAGCCTATTAGGCCACATGCCATTCCTGCTCCCGCTCTCAGGAGCACAGTGGGAAGCTGGGTCAGCTAAGAGGAGGGATGTGACCCTAGCTATGGAATGTGGGCTTTCAAATGGCAGCCGAACTTACTGCACCACAACTATCCCCAAATTACTGTCTTGTTGGGTCATATCATTAGTTTAATTTTTAAAAGCCAGTATGTTCATTATTTGTACAAGAGTTCTGAGTTTGGATAAAAGGCAAGTCTACCACCTATGAGTAAACTGTTTTTGTTGTGTTTAAAATTCTGGACAGTGGGCCCGGCGGCGTGGCCTAGCGGCTAAAGTCCTCGCCTTGAACGCCCCGGGATCCCATATGGGTGCCGGTTCTAATCCCGGCAGCTCCACTTCCCATCCAGCTCCCTGCTTGTGGCCTGGGAGGGCAGTCGAGGACGGCCCAATGCCTTGGGACCCTGCGCCCGCGTGGGAGACCCGGAAGAGGTTCCAGGTTCCTGGCTTCGGATCGGCGCGCACCGGCCGTTGTGGCTCACTTGGGGAGTGAATCACCGGACGGAAGATCTTCCTCTCTGTCTCTCCACCTCTCTGTATATCTGACTTTGTAATAAAATGAATAAATCTTTAAAAAAATAAAATTCTGGACAGTAATGGCTTCAATAAATGAGTATGTGTAAGCATACACAGAAAATCAACGCTTAAATACATAGCATTGTATCAAATCCTAATTCATTCAGTGAAGCAAATGGACAATTCTACCCCAGGCCACAGCACCCTGGGTTAGGCATCTTAAAGCGGCAACTGATTACCTCAAAGAAGGAATTCTAAAGCAGTCATCCAAAGCAGGAAAAAAATGTCACCCTGACAGGGTTTCTTAAAACCAACTGCATCTGAAAAATGAAATGGCTGACATTTAAGACTTCTGGTATAAGGAAAATTGTAGCATGACTCTTGCAACTTGCAGTCACCCCTTCAGTATCCATCGCGGGTCTAGACGCATCCATTGCTGCCTTTTGGAGGCAGAATTCCTTCTGGGTCAGTGTCAGCGTTAGGCTAACAGTCCCAGATGCCCACGCTAGCTGGTGGAATGAGGGGATGAGGCACGGGCAGCAGGGACCATCCACTGGGCCATCAAGGTGAACAAGTCACACCTCTGCTCTGCTGCTTGGCCCAGTTCCTGGTTCCTCAGCCTGGCTACCCACTGGGGTCACCTGGGAATTTACCACACTCCCTGGGGGGTGGGAGGTGTAGAGCAAGCAGTGAACTCCTGAGGCCTGCTGAAGGGCTCTGGAAGCATGAAGAGATGTGGCGGTGAGTCTAACAGGAAGCTATGTTTGAGAGCAACTGGCTTATGTTCTTGACGGCTTCAGATACATTTAGTTCACATCAATTTTAGCATGTTTTCCCTGATGTTGGGATGTACTACTCATTTGGAATCTTCCCATCACTGTAACTCCATGGAGATAGACCAAACTCTCAAAGGAAATCTGAGTTATTTATCATTGTTAGAAGGAGAATAAACGTAGGAAGAATGAAGGCAGAGATAAGCTGAGTTCATTCCCTGTTTGTTCACCACAGGAATGATTAGTATGTGGATTTCCCCCTCCCCAAAATCACGCTCTAGAAACTCTTCTTTTTTGGCATCCCCAAACCAGATAAAACAGTCAGAGGACACTGCTACCCACTATTTGTTTCCTGTAAGGGCCTGGGTTTGCAAGCCCTCATCCAGCTTCCCACTTGATCAGAGCACAGGCAGGGCTGGAATAAGGAACAAGGAATGACCATCACACAGGAATATGCCCCTGCAAGCATTAAGTTCACCAATACTCTTGCTGGCAGAAATCAAAATGATTTTGAGACCGCTATGTTGAATTGCAAGTTTGATTTACTTAAGAGATACAAATTATGCAGACATCAGCATTTTGAAAACATTTATTATTATTTCAATTGAAACAGTTACAGAGAGGGGGGAGGCAGGAAGAGAGAGAGAGAGAGAGAATTTTTTCATCCACTGGCTCACTCCTCAAGTGGCCGCAAGAGCCAGAGCTGAGCTGGGCTGACGTAAAGAAGCCAGGAATTTCTTCTAAGTCTCTCAGTGGGTGTAGTGGCTTGCCTTGGGCTGTTATCCTCTGCTGCTTTCCCAGGTGCATTAATAGGGAGCTGGGTGGAAAGCGGAGCAGGAGGGGCACACACTGGTGCCCATAGATGGCTGCACTGCACAGGTCCCAGCATTTTTACACAAGCCTCTTTCATGGGAAGAATCAGTTGTACTTTCCTGTGGCTTTTTTATCTGTTGCGGGGGCTATGAGCTGTACAGACTGAGCTAAGAAAGAAAATAGTCTCAGACACTGAACATTGTCAGTGGATCAGAAGCAAATAAAGGATTATTACATAACCTTATTCTTAAACACACACACACACACACACACACACACACACACACACACACACACAAATGTCACCCAAAAAGAAGTGAATGAGTTGAACCCAGAAAGCACATACTTACATTTCAGTGTCGGAGACTGACGGCAAGACCACGCATCCTCACTCTGATGGATAAGGTTAACAAGGCTTAGAGAGACTCAGGCACTGGTTTGAATGTCCTGCTCCTCTAAAATTAATGACCGGATCATAATAACGGGATGTGGATGTCACCACGCAAACCCTTCCCACCCCTTGACACAATGTAATCTGATGTCAGTTCCAAATTCTACCAAGGTTGAGCCAAGAAGGGCATGACAGAGGGGAGAGGTGCCCACGGGAACACCGTGGTGTGAATGAAGTGTAGCGAGCGGACAAGAAGCAGCAGTGAAAAGCTGCCTGCACGATTCCGTGGGGAAGGTTTCTTCGGCTTGAGGAAACAGAATTTCTGTGTTCTCAAAGACAGGCAGGTGTTGAGGGGCAGCACATGCAGCCTCCTCTTACGCAAAGTGTGTTCTATGTCAAAATGAGAGTTTGGATCCACTTCCCATCCAGTTCCCTGTTAGCATGCCTGGGCAGGCAGTGGAGAACGGCCTGAGGGTTGGAGTCCCTGATGCCCACTGTGGGTGAACCAGATGCTATTCCAGGCTCCTGGCTTCAGCCTGGTCCAGATCTGGCTGCTGCAGCCACGTGGGGGAGTGAACCAGCAGATGGAAAAGCTCTCACTGTCTCTCACTCTTCCTTTTCAAATAAAGAAATCTTTTTTTTTTAATACAGTTAATTCTCAAGATCTCCCCAAATTTCTTGAAATCTGACTTCAGCTCACCAGAACACGCAGCCACAAAACAGAAGTTGTCCTCAGTTATTTCCAAATCCACCAAATCAGCCACGAAGGTGACTTTTGTCAGCAGGTGAGAGTAACTCTGTTCGAGGGCCACCTGCAGTCAGCTCTTTATGCTGTTTTGCTTATGAACTTAACTGTGATGCCCTCTTCCCCAGCTCCTGCTCCCCCGTAACTTACAGGCTTCCATCCACACAACATCACCTTGCGGGAGGGCTAGGAGTGGGTCTAGGGTTAGGGGAGAGAGCAGCGAGGGCTCTGCCCTTTCTGACTCTACTCTCTCTGCTCCTTACCCCATCTGCCACCAGCTGCACAGCTTCCTCTTGTTGCTTGAATTCTTGAGGAGCATCCCACTCCAGCTCAGTGCCCCTGGTTTTGTGTCCCCCTACCTCTGTGGATGTATCTCTGTTCTGTCATTCAAAAGGGGATGCAGTCTCTCTCTGCTTAGTCTCTAACACTGTGGGTGGTCCTGGGCTCTTGCTGCTCCCCACCTGGAGATGTGTCTGTCCCTGGGATCTTGCTGACAAGCTTATAGATTTGGTTCCAGATTTGGATGTGACCTAACACGGTCTGTGCAATGTTGAGTCTCCTCGTCTGTGCTTCTCTGGTCATCTGTGCCACGTTGCCAGAGGTTGCTAAGCACATGGGTCTTCTCTCCTTACCCACCAAAGCTCAGTGCTGGAGTACCTGCACATGATGCTCAGAAAGCAATGATGAGTACACTCAGCGACTACTGACCCGCCCTCTGGAACCACAGGTGGGGCTCTGGAAAATACTGAGGTCCCTTCAAGCCATCCCAGCTGAATTTTGGGGGGTGAAGCACCGCCCTGATGAGTTAACAGGAGTTCCAACCTTGTTCAAATTCCCCAGTTGATTCTAACACACAACCAGACTGAAAAAAAAAAACAGTGCTAAATCATTTATCAGGAAGTGGTGGGGAAAGCTTCGTCAAGAAAACAGGAAGCTTCAGGGTCTTTGTGAAATTGTTTTTAAAAGGCATTGTGTTAGCTATCCACAGCTGGCTAGCAAGTTATTTCCAAATTTAATAGCTTCCAACAACCAACACTTTCCTCATGGGATCCTGGGCCCTGCTGAGCTGGACCCTCCAGCCCAGGGTTTCACCAAAGAGTCAAGGTGAGGAAGGAGAACAGCCTGCATCCAGGCCCATTTCCGGGGCCAAGGGTAGGTCTGGGCTCCTGCGTGTTGGCCGGAAGCCTTCCTCGTTCCCCACTCTTTAGCAGCGTGCCCACTGCATGGCACCTAAGGGGCAGGTGGGAGAGAACAAGAGGGCCACACGATGGGAGCAGGAGATTTTCTGGGACCTAATCCCGGAAGGGCCATCCCATCACTTCTGCTATGTTGTAAGCACCCAGTTTATTATGGGTTCCAGGCCACATTCAGCAGGAGGGCTCCCAGATCCAGGAAGTCAGTACCCTTGGGGGCTGTCCTGGAGCGGCTGCCTATGACAGATTCAGCCTAAAGGGGAACCTACCTGAAGGGGTTCCCAACTGGACTGTGTTAACATCTGGAGTGTGCTTGTTTGATAATTTCCTTACGAAACAGAAATATGCTTTAACAGCGATGAACTGAAAATAAGGCGACAGGTGCACTTCCTAATAATGAATTCACATTCTCTGTGATTATCCAACTATCGATGCTTTAATTTAGGGTCATTTAGACAAGATAGTATCAGGGAAGATCTGCTTACATAACTGCAGCCTTCACCTGGTCTTACAAATTAGGTCAATGTGTTTTTCAAAGATTAAAAGTGACCTTGCAAAACACAACACACAAAAAAAGTGTCCTTGCTTCTTTTCCTACCTATATAGGTTCACAGAAAATAGGCCAGGCTGCCTGGTGCTGTGTGGCACAGTGGGGCAACTTACACCTATAGCACCAGCATCTCATATGGGTACCAGTTTGTGTCCTGGCTGCTCCACTTTTAATCCAGCTCCCTGTTTACAGCCTGGGAAAGCAGCAACGGTATGGCTCCAGTATTGAGCTCCTGTATCCATGTGGGAGACCTGGAATAAGCTCTTGGCTACTCCTGGCTTCAGATGGGCTCAGCTCTGGCTGTTGAGGCCATTTGGGGAGTGAATCAGTGAATGAAAGATCTCTTTCTCTCTCTCTCCTTCTCTTTGTAACTCTGCCTTTCAAATAAAAATAAAACAAATCTTTTTAAAAAATGAAAAAATAAGTCAGACATTTTAAAGACTCAACATTTTAGTAAAGGGCAGGGGACAGGAAATCTAAGGGTAAAGCAACAGGCAAAACGGGGAAGTTAATTTACTGACATCAAGCTGATGCGAATAACTAACTTCAAGTTTACCTTTCATTTTAGAAGGAAGTGCCAATGTAGTGGACAGCACTAAACACTGATGTTAATAACCATCATTCAAGCTTTCCTCAAAGATCCTGCCAATACAGAACTCGTCTATCTCTGCACTGCTATTTAACTCTAAGATGGCAAGTTAAAATGGTTTAACAATATGTAGTGAAACTATACAGAGTGCTAAAAGCAAAAAGAACCTCTTAGTAAGCCACAGACAACTTGAACTCAAAATTAATCTTAAAAAATTTGAGAGTCAGACAGTACCAGCAATGTCGGGGCACACTTAAATAAGAGACTGATGGAATTATGACTCCTTATGAAGGACTATACTATTGTAGCAACGTGGGGAAAACCTGTCGGGGGCATTCCAAAGAAAACAAACAAACAAATAAATAAATAAATAAATAAATATCATTTGAGAGCCAGAAAGAGCAAGGGAAAGAGAAAAGGAGAGAGGGAGAGAGAGAAAAAAAAAAAAGAGAGAGAGAAATCTTCATTTGCTGGTTCATTCTCCAAACAGCCACAACACCACTTATGCTCCTGAGGCCTAATGCTGACAACGCATTTACACAAAATCCTAAATTCTGAATTTATATAAAATGCCATCTCCTAAAAGAGCAGTTTCAATGCAGACGGAACGCAGAAATTTCCAGACTTAGTGTTTTATCTTTAATACCGTCTTTTTCCTTGAGTTATTTCCTATACATTTATTTGAAACTATGTGTAGTTGACAAAACCTGATGCGGTTTTGTTTTATAGGGGGTGTGATCAAGATGCAAGGTTATAAAAGATGTAACTAAGAACTTACGCATGTGCAGAAATGACAGATTATCTATTCTAGTCTGCACAACTGGGAGAAATTGCCCTTTTCTTAGCTGAGATGGCAATTCCTAGTGACATGATTGTAGTCACCAAGACAAGGACGAAAAGCCATGATCAGCTCTGTTACCCACCATAAACAATTCTGTGTCAGTCTTTGGTAAAGTGGGATCAGAGCCAGGAACCTAGAGACTGTTGACTCTCCACATCTCTAATGAGCCCCTGAGCCACCCAGTTCTCACAGCTCCTGTGGGGCTATTTAGGGTGTAAGTTTGAATTTATTAACAATACTTGAAAGACGGCATTTCAGCTTCCAAACTCAATGATGAGTGGAAACAGACAACAGGTCACCTAAAGCTCTAGCAGGCTTTCTTTTTTCAGTAGTGTGAGTCAGCAATTCCAAAATTATTCTCTGTGTATTCTAACCTTGCACAAAGGAATAAATATTTCGAGGATAATGGCAGTCACGTTTCTTTCTGTGGAGAAAGTTACAAATACAGCAAAGGGGATGGGCAGGAAGTAGTGTTAGAGTGAGAGGGATCAGTACACAACTCTGCATTTTAATAGAAGTGAGTGCAGGTATCTGGGCATGCATGTCTCTGCATGCTGTCTGCCTGTCAGCAATGACACGCGATGAGCAGTGGTCCCTGGACATCCTTCTTGGTGGGAGGGAGTCAGGGCTCCTTGGAGAAGTGGCTGACTTGAGGACAGGAATGGAGAGTGTGTAACATGAGTCTGGAATATCTTACACTAAAAGCAAAGGCTTCTAAGAATGATGAGGATTTTAACAAAAAAAAGACACCCCGAGATTCCTATTGGTCAAATCTGAGAGGGTTTGAGTATCAAAATAAGTAATGATAGTAATCAAGTTTAGTCTGTTGACTAACAGTCCATTCTGTTACTTAAAAAAGAAAGAAAGAAAATGAATGGGGAGAAGGAAAAATACTCTTTCAGTAGACCATGAATTACGAGTATCATAATCAATATTGATGAAATAATGGAAAATCACTCACCCCTGGAAACTGGAGAAGGGGCTTACGGAAGTGGTCCCAGGTCTGGTGTTTTGATGCTAGGAGACCCCTGACATGCCAAGGGCTATTTTTTTGTGGGGACACAATTCTCTGCTGCAGATTGCATTGCCTTGCTCCAAAATCCCAGGACCTGTGATCAAGCTTGCACCGGACTACCCATCCCTGCCACTCTGCATCCTTCCTCACCACAGACACCCTGGCTCCCTAGGAGCTGCCCGCACCTCTGGGCTATTCGACTTGAAGCCAGCTGCAGGGTTATTTCTTGCTCTGGGCATTATCTGATGAAACCTGGCATACACACTGGAGGACTACTCCTAGTTAAAAAGTTGCCTCCATGGGTCCATGAGCCCTGGGGGTGGGCAGCTCAGTAGGGCCTAGGTCTCCTGTCCCAGATCCTTGAGCCCACGAGCATGGTAGATGCTGGGTCCATGAGTCTTGGGGGCAGGAGGTCTGGTGAGGTCTGGGTCCTTGGGCCCACCTTGTGCAGTGGGTGCCAGGCCCCTGAGCCCTGGGGGTGGGGGACGGGGAATTTGGCAGGGGTGGGGGGGTCTGGGTCTCCTGGCCCAGGTCCATGGACCCACCTGTGAGGTGGGTGCTGGGTTCATGAGCCCCAGGGGGAGGGGAGGGTCTGGTGGGGCCTGGTCTTCCTTAGTGGAACATGGAGTAGTATACAGCAGACCTTCATGCACATAAAGGATATGGGAGTCCATTGGGGCCTGCAGAGGACATCTGGTACCATAGCAAAGGAAGGAGAACAGAACAAATTGGACAACTATCCTAGCCAATTTGTGACAGCAAAAATCTGGTTGAATGGAGACTATAAGGCTGACTATGTCAGCCAATAGACATTGGAAGGGTTTTCTCATCCATAGATCAGTGAGATTGACAGTATTTCAGAACTATCATATGCACTTGGGAAGAACCCTTGGAGTGTGCCCCATACCGGGACCCTGGACTAATATCAGGTGGCTGCTCCCCAACCTTCGGTATTGGGGTGGTTGGGAGGCTGGGTATGGTTTCTCCCGTTATCTCTTCCCTTCCCCCAGAAATAGGAAGAAGAAAGAAAATTTGGAAACAATGATCACACCCACTTTTCCCTAACCCTTAACACTTCCCACTGTGATCAACTATGTAAACATCATCAGAAATAAAATTAACGAGCAACAACAACAACAAAGTTTCCCCCAGAACAGAAAAAAAACATCCAAAACATTACAATGCAGTCATTTGCGTTTCCCTTTGGAGAGGGTATCTACACATTTAACTGAAGTGTCTGGTCTCTAAATCTCCAGAGTGCCTGCCACCCACCCACTGGAGCACATGCAATCTCGCCAAGGCCTTCCATCCAACCAGAAATATGTCTTCCATCAAATGGATTGGGGAGGTGTTATGAGGGATATGGCATGGTTCAGAGCTTATAATATTTAATTGTGGGTGGCAGAGTAACCATAACCCTGAGGCAGAATTCAATCTACTTGAATATCATTGTCCGAAGGTGAACTATTCTGAACCTCTTATCCAGCTGGAATGGAACGCAATGCCTTTGCCAGATCAATGATTGCATAGCATGTATCTGAGGCCTTGTTAATTCATTCTAGCCATGAGTCCAGCACAGCAGCTGAGATCAGTTAATACTTGGTTAAGTCTGCAGCAGTCTACACTCATTCTGCAGGATTCATTTATTTCTTCAGGAATCAGCCTGGCAAAAAAAAGAGGTAGGACTGGGACCACCACTCCTGCATCCTATATAGTTGTGCATATCTCCATTATTCCCCGTATATATTATTGTGTCTGATTTACTCTCTTGGCAGGTGTAGGACATACTTCTAGAGTATTCCATGTGGTCCTCTCCTCTATGGCAGTTCTTAGTCTAAGTACTCTTAAAGTCCAACCCAGGAGTACTGTTCTAGCTATTGCCAGTAAGTATCAGTGTATCACAGCTGGATTATACTGGAAATTTAACCTTAGATTATTGGCTTAGCAGGAAGTGGGGGCAGCTGGGAAAGGAGGGACAAAAGACTACTTCCTGTGCAAGAGGCTTCAGCAGCTTGCTGTGCAGCACACATGCTAACAGACCAGAGGGTCCAGCGGGCACTGTGGCAGTCAGCCAGAGGATCCCATCCCATGTCCAGGATCCTAGGATCTTCCACTTCCATGTTATCATACTTGCCTGGCCTGAACAGTCACTGCGCCAAGTGTCTCCTGGGCCATCTGTCCTTCCACTGGAGGCAATAAAGATCTCTTTATAAATTACCATGATGCCTCGCACACTAAGCTGTTGAATGAACATCCCTGTTTCTCATTTTCTTTCTGCAGGGCTTCAGGCATAAGCAAGTCAGGACCAACCAACTCCACTGTCTTATAGGCATTATTTCCCCACATACTTGTCAAACACCTGCATCATCACAGCTAACACAGTATTTTGTCCCAGTGAAGCAACACTGGTGAAATGAAGTAAGCTGCAACCTTCTGCCACAAACTAGGAATGCCCCACTCACCAACCTTTTGGCCCACCAGCAAATGGATAGGGGTGTCCCCATTTTTTTTTAAAAAAGATTTATTTATTTTTATTGGAAAGGCAGATTTATAGAGAAGGAGAGACAGAAATATCTTCTGTCTGCTGATTCACCCTCCAGGTAGCTATGGCGGTCAGAGCTGAGCTAATCTGAAGCCAGGAGCCAGGAGTTTCATTTGAGTCTCCCATGTGGCTGGTGCAGGGTGCCAAGGGTTTATGCTTTCCCAGGCCATACACAGGGAGCTGGAAGGGAAATGGGGCATCCGGGACATGAATTGGTGTCCATATGGGATCCAGTGCTTGTAAGGCGAGGCTTTAGCCACTAGGCCACTACACAGGAACCCTGCCTGTCCCAATTTTACCACCTCAGAAATAGAGGCCAAATGGGATTCAATGTGTATGATATATATTTTAACTAGGTGAAAGATAAGGAGAGATGAGCAAGAATCTGGGAAAGACTGGGCAGGCCATCACATGACAAGATCTGACCCCAAGCGTAAGAGGAAAAATGGAAGCTGGGGGAAGCCTCAGAGACTGCCATGTGGATGGACTAGAGAAGTCTTGGCGGAGGAGAGGGGAAGTCCTTAAGCCAGAGCTAGCTTTCAGAGAAGTCTTGGGACTCCTGGAAGCAGGCCTGCCTTACAATCACTGAGCTGTGACAAGGCTTTGGCACCAACCCAGTGCTAGACTTCAGAGCCCAGCAGCTAAGCCCTTGCTCAATAACGCTTCATCAGCCCAGCCAGAAGCGGAGTGGATTTCAAAGCAGTTCATTTGGTTCCAGAGTGCACACTCTCAGCACCTGCATTAGAGGCATCTCGCAGAACAACAGAAGGCTGAACCCAACGGTCTTCTGTGGTAGGGAAGATTTACATCTTACTAGGTCAGATTAGTAAGAATTGTCAAGCTCCTTTAACAAGTCTGAACTTCAGGCCTGGTGCGGTAGCCTAGCAGCTAAAGTCCTTGCCATGCCAGGATCCCATACGGGTACCAGTTCTAATCCTGGTGGCTCTATTTCCCATCCAGCTCTCTGCTTGTGACCTGGGGAAGCAGCTGAGGATGGCTCAAAGTCTTGGGACCCTGCACATGTGTGGGAGACCCAGAAGAGGCTCCTGGCTCCTGACTTCAGTTCGGCACAGCACTGACCATTGACGCCACTTGGGGAGTAAATCATCAGCCGGAAGATCTTCCTCTCTTTCTCTCTGTGTATCTGATTTTCCAATAAAAATAAATGAATCTTTAAGGAAAAAAGAAGTCTGAACTTCACAGATAGTAAGTTGGAGGGCTGGGGGAGGGACATGCCACAAATTAATACGGACAAATATATTCCACATGTATTGTATATACAAATGAATAATGTATAGACCCATATGTAGCTTTAGTTTCTGTGGTTTAAAAGGGCTTAGCAGATTTGAAAACAGATGCAACAGAGCTATTCCTGGACTGCACAGATAGTGAGATGTGTCACCGGGGATATACAGTGAGGTACTGACAATGCAGACATACCTTTTAGGGAATGAAAACTGCAAAGAAGAAAGCCCCACACAAATCAATTTTCTATTACACTCTTAATAAAAATCTTACTGTGCTATAAGGCCATCAAAAGGTTACCTCGCTGTTATCATTTAGAATTTAAAATTATTTTCTACTTAGAAGGAACTCTGTGTAGTTAGTTAAATGCACATATACAGGCTGAATGAGGAATTATTCACTATTTATACATTAACTCCATGAGAAGGTGTGTACCTCCAAACAATGCACTTACAACTGAATTCTATTGAAAACACTCTTTTTATTATGAAAGGGAATCTGCATGATCATTATTGTTATAAGAAATGGGTATGATGAATACTACTTTATGGATATGAGAACACAGAAATATCAAATGATTTCCTTGGTCTATAAGACAAAATCAAACAGAAAAACAGAACAAGGGAGGCCATCCGATTCTTCTGCATGTACAGTCATCCACAGTGTAACTCCCTAATGCGGTACCTAGCCAAGAGATAGAAAACATCTCAAGAGAACGCTGGTCCAACTTGCTGTCTGAAGGCAGGTAATGTTTTTCATTATTTGCTTTACACAGACTGGGAAATTAGTCCATTAAGGTAAATTCTAAAAATGTAGCAGAAATTCAAAGTCTCCAGAAACTCATCAAATTCACCACTGTTACTTATTACATGTTGAGATGACATGTGTGAATCAGAATGGAGTTTTTGAATTTCAGACTGTTTCACTTCCTGACTTCATTCAGGAAGCCTAAAAACATAAGCTGTGAACTCAGCAAAAGCAAGGATTTGGAACTAGGATGGCTGCGAGTGAAGGTTCAGGGAACTCTATTTATAGCCTACTACCAGTAAATTTTGGTCACTTAATTTTTATAATGACTTTTATTTGAAAGGCCAAGGGACAGAGACACGCACTCACACACAATCTTCCCCCTGCTAGTTCATGAAAAGTTCTCAAAAACTCCTGGAACCCAGAATCCAGCCTGGTCTTCCAATTATTCGAGGTACCCAGTGCATTAGCAGGAAGATACCCTGGAAGTGGAGGGCATGGGATTTGAACAAGTCTTTCAGATAAGGACTGCAGGTATCCCTATGGGCATCTTAGTCACTGTACCAAACCCCTGGCCTTTCTGTTCACTTTGTACGCTGGATTTCAAATATACACGTTGGACTCTGAAGGCTTACTAAGAATACAGGACCAGTTTTTAGAATTACATTAGTTTCTAGTTGGATAAAATCCCAAGCCTATGTTTCTTAGTTCTGAATGAGACCTAAAGGTTCTGAGTGGTTCCAACACTAGATTTTAAAACAAACATTGAGCCTGGGTTAATGCCCAACTGGCTATTCCTCTCCCTGCAAGAACTGGGATTCCACGTGGGTACCAGTTCGTGTTCCAGTTGATCCACTTCCCATCCAGCTCTCTGCTTGTGGCCTGGGAAATTGACAGAGTTCAGAGCAGAGCCTTGGGACCCTGCACCTGCCTGGGAGACAAGGAAGAAGCTCCTGCCTCCTGGGTTTGGATCACTCCAGCTTTGGCTGTTGCGGTCATTTGGGGAGTGAACCAGTGGATGGGAGATCACTGTCTTTCCTTCTCTCTGTAAATCTGCCTTTCCAGTAAAAAAAAAAAATAAGTAAAAAAATTTAAATAAGCATAAATGAAGCAATATGTAAAACAAACGAAAATTAAAATAAATATTTTATTGGCCTAAGTGGACCAACTTTACTAGCCAATGAGTGTTTGTTACAAATCCGGGGTTTTTATAAAGTTGTCTCATTTTACTTGCAGGCACCTTATTTTACACAAGATTTCATGCGTCTTACTATATGGAACACCTACAACAACGAAGGCTTTATGTTCCAGGCAAAGCAATTTAAAAGGGAACCCAAGTCTGCAGGTAAAGTTGGGTTTGGCTCTTCCAGTCTGGTTCTTCAGGTTTCTGACAATCAAACAAGAGTCTAAAGTGTATCAAAAAAAAAAAAAAGTTCCCCAAATTTTCCTTAGTCTCACAGTTTAGAACAACTTACCTGGGACCTACTATGACGTACACTGCATGGCACAAAGGATAATGTCCCTGGTCATGTCATGTAGCAAATGCAGCTAAAAACTTTTATAGAATTACATCAACAGCTTGCTTAGGTGAAGGCAGAAGGCTCAGATTAAAATACTATTTGGTGAGGATGAGAATGCTAGATTTTTCACTCAAAGTTTCATACATGGATTAGCTTTCCCATGTGAGATTAGGGTTAGGGTGGGGTTTAGGGATAGCCATTTTTACATAATGGCTAGGAGAAAGCCAGCAAGGAAATAAAAGATGACTTCACATAGCTGACGTAACCGTACCATTTAGCATAGGCCAAGAACATGGCCATCTGCACCTGGTAACAAATCTTAGTCCCTTGTCATATGACTAGCCCAAAGCCTCAGATGGAGTTACTGAATATCTTACTCCTTCAAAAGGGTGCCTTCTAACTACATGAAATTAGCTTGCTGCATGTCTCTGTACAGTACATTCTAGAGATAAAAGCATTAAGAATGGCTTCACAGTCAAAATAAGAAAAATAAGCAAAACCAGGAACTGAGGGCATGCAGGTCAAGCTGCCCCTGGGAAGGCCTGGAATTGAATGCCACCTCCACTTCTGATCCAGCTTCCTGCTGGTGTACCATGTGGGCAGCAGATAAATGCCCCAGGAGCTTAGTTCTTGCTGCGCAGATGTAGCGCCAGTGGACTGGCCCTGGCTTGGCCAAGCCTCAGTCATTGTTGGCAACTGGGGAATGAAACATCAGCGGCAAAAATCTCTCTACCTTTCCTTGTTATTTTGTATTTTAAATAAATAAATAGGGCCCGGCGGCGTGGCCTAGCAGCTAAAGTCCTCGCCTTAAATGCCCCGGGATCCCATATGGGCGCCGGTTCTAATCCCGGTAGCTCCACTTCCCATCCAGCTCCCTGCTTGTGGCCTGGGAAAGCAGTAGAGGCTGGCCCAAAGCATTGGGACACTGCACCCTCGTGGGAGACCTGGAAGAGGTTCCTGGTTCCCGGCTTCGGATTGGCTCGCATCAGCCCGTTGCGGCTTACTTGGGGAGTGAAACATCGGATGGAAGATCTTCCTCTCTGTCTCTCCTCCTCTGTATATCTGACTCTGTAATAAAAATAAATCTTTAAAATAAATAAATAAATAAATACTCTTGAGAAAGGTAGGTTCCAGATTTTCAGCATTATGTGAACAAAATTCTACAAGCTATTCTGAAGCAGCATGTAACCATGTGGACTGACTGTGCTCAAAAGACATATCCATTTGGTTTTAAAAGGTATGGAAATGGGGACTGGTCTGTGTCCCAGTTGCTTTACTTCCAATCAAGCCCCCTGCTTATGTCCTGGGAAAACAGTGAAGGATAGCCAAGTTCCTTGGGCCACTGCACCCATGTGGGAAGACCTGGAAGAAGCTCCTGACTCCTGGCTCAGCTCTGGCCATTGCAGCCATTTGAGGAGTGAACCAGCAGGTATAAGATCTCTTTTTCTCTCTGCAACTCTGCCTCCAAATAAAATAAATCTTTTCTAAAAGACAAAAATGGCTTGGAAGTGGCCAAGGGCAGCAAGAACAGTCAGGAGACATACCTGCTATCCAAGCATTCCTCTTGCAACCTGCATGGGGATTCGTGAGGTTGAAAGCTATCTGAAGGAAAGCTCCAGGACAGCACTGAAAGTATTGAAGCTCAGAGGGGTTGGTTCACCAGGCACAGGCACTAGAGGCATCACAGCAGGTACTTTCAGCATGCCAGGGGTAGAACTGACCTTGTAGAGAGACCGTTCCAGGGCACAACACAGCCAAGCCTGTTACAGTTCTATCCAGAGGAGATTCAGAGAGCACCAGGACAATTCATGGACACTCTAGGGGGTGCAGATATTAAGGTATAGGAGTTGAAATATCATTAAAATGTCTATATTGCCAAAAGCAATATATACATTCAAGGCAATTCCAATCAAATTGCCAAAAACATCCTTCACGGAACTGGAAACAATGATCCAAAGGTTCATCTGGAAACACAAAAAACCACGAATAGCTAGAATCATCCTGAAGAAAAGGAAGTTAGCAGGGGGAATCACAGTCTCAGACCTCTGGACATACTACAGGGCAGTGGTTATCAAAACAGCCTGGTACTGGCACAAAGATAGAGAGGAAGATCAATGGAGCACAATAGAAACACCAGAAGGGAACCCACACAGATACAGTCAAATAATCTTTGATAAAAGGACAAACGATAATCAAGGCAAATGGGAAGGTCTCTTCAATAAATGCTGTTGGGACAACTGGTTGATAGCCTGCAGAAACAAAAAGATAGACCCACATCTCTCACCATACACCAAGATCAAATCTAAATGGATAAAATATCTAAACCTGCATCCAGAAACCTTCAAACTTTTGGAAGAAAATGTTGGAAATACTCTGCAAGATCTAGGGGTAGATCCCTACTTCCTAAGAAGGACACCAAAAGCAGTAGAAATTGAGACCAAAATAAACAAATGGGACCTCATCAAACTAAGAAGCTTCTGCACAGCAAAGGAAACAATCAACAAAGTAAAAAAGCAGCCCACAGAATGGGAGAAGATCTTCGCGCACGACATAGGTGATAGAGGGCTAATCTCCAGAGTATATAAAGAATTACAAAACAGCCAAAACACCAAAATAAACAAGCCACTCAAGAAATGGGCATGGGAAATGGGCAGACATTTCACAAAGGAACAATCCCAAATGGCAAATAAACATATGAAAAAATGCTCAAGCTCCCTGGCAATAAGGGAAATCCAAATTAAAACATCAATGAGATACCACCTAACGCCAGTAAGGGTGGCCCACATGAAAAACACCACCAACACTTGCTGGCGAGGTTGCGGAGGGGAAAAAGGAACCCTACTCCACTGCCGGTGGGGCTGCAGATTGGTACAGCCTCTATGGCAATCAATATGGAGAATATTCAAACAACTCAAAATCAACATACCGTATGACCCAGCTATAGCACTCCTAGGAATATATCCAGAACACTTGTTTTATGAGAAACCAACATGCACTCCTATGTTCCTAGCAGCACAATCAGTAATTGCAAAAACATGGAAACAACCAAAATGCCCATCAGCAGAGGACTGGATAAGAAAGCTATGGTTCATCTACTCCATGGAATACTACTCAGCTATTAAAAAAAAAACAAAATGCAGTTCTTTGTGGCCAAATGGGCCAAACTGGAAACCATAATGCTAAGGGAAATGAACCAATCCCAAAAGGTTAGATACCACGTTTGCCTTAATTTAATATGATATGATGTTAAGCATATCATGTTATGTTATGGATATTATGTCATTTGTAGTATATAAACTAAAATTGAACTGTGAATGGGGGGTCACAGAAAGTGGTTAAGAAATCGCATTTATTTTTAACATGTTGACTGCTCAATACCATGTCAATTAATTCCATAACGATGTTAATTGTTGCAGATGGTATATTAGTGCTTTTATTTGACCGGGAAGATACTCTGCTGACTCTGCCCTCAGACCAGAGAGGGTCTACCCAATAAGTAGTTGGACTTGTTTGAACTATGGGATGTTGGACTCTATGCTTGGCAAATACTTGCAGGGAGGGAATTTCAACTGAACTTGAACTATGGTTATGCAGCGGGGTGGAGGAACCCACCATGGGGGGGAGAATCCCAGATTCTATGTAATTACAACACAATGTAATTAATAAATAAATTTAATTAAAAAAAAAAGCTATCTGAAGATAGCGCCAAGTCTGTCAATACACTCTCATCCTGTTTTTAAAGATCTCTCTTGAGATCTTGAGTTGGCCTTGCTTTATTTTATATCTTAGCACCTTCAGTCCAGGATTAATTCCTCTTTTATCAATGGAGATGATGAACCACTACTTTCCTGTAGATTCTTTCACACACTTGGAAATATTTAAGTAGCTATTATTTATTTTTTTTTCCTTTAACATAACCACAGTTATTTTAACCTTTCCCCAAATGTCCTATGATTTAATCCTTAGACTTTTTCTTATGGGGGCATCTCTTACCACTTTCAAAATATAGTCCCACAAATTTATTACTTGAATACAAGCTTCATAAATACCTGGGTGCATGAGTCAACTTCTTGTCACCACAGCCAAGATATCTGAGGGGAATTTTTAGGAAGGAAGCATATTTTGGCTTACTGTTTTTGGAAGTTCACAGGCCAAGATGAGGCAGATCCTCTGGTTTAGGCCATCTAGTAAAGCTGGAAAATGGCAAAGGGAAAAATTACATGGAAAGCCAGGAACCAGAATGGATGAGCTACTCAGTGCATAGAAATGATCCCCTCTGAAGAACCAACTTCTGAAGGCACATACCACATGGCCTTCCCCTACAGCCCATAACCATACCAAGTCCTCCATTCAGTACCTACATAAGACCTTGGAGACCAAGTTTCTGACAAATGGGCCCTTGGATAACACCCAAAGATGGTGCTTATTATTATCCAAACCATATCACCAGGATTTAAATGATTCCATGGTCCACTTTAAGACTAAATGGTTTAATTGTAAAGGAATAATGCTACATCTTGAAATAAATTATTTGAACAATGAGCTAGATATGAAGGAAGTTAATCAAATGTAGTTTACATTCTAGTGGGAGAAACAGAGCAGCAAAGAAGAGATACTAGACTGAGGTAAGCACTGTGAAAAAAATAATAAAAGTGATAGTCGTGGAGAAGGTAGCTGCTGGTCTCAAACTTCTAGGCAGGCATTACCACTGCAAAGATACGAGAAGAACATTCCAAGCAATTTTTGTTGGAAGAACACTCGCATGTGTTCCATTTGAATTATATAACTTTGTGCTATTCCGTACTGAATCTCTTTTTTTTTTTTTTAAGAAAAGCTTTTATTTATGATGACATGAAACTGACATGACATCATACTAGAATTGAACCAGAAAAAAAAATTGAACCAGGATAAGTAATGTTATTATAAAATTTACACTTCTTGGATTTGTTTTAAGGAAAATGTTTATATACCATGGCTCTTTTTAATCTTATGGACCAATTCAGTAAAACATTGTTACACTCAATTGAGAGGCAACTATAAACTCTGAGATGATAACAGCCCACAGGTTCAGGGTTGTCTGGTTAAATATCTAGAACTACACCCTCTTTTAGTTGGGATGTAAGTGCAGTGTATTCATTGATAAGACAACTGCTTGCTGTGGGTGCAACAATGATATGCACTTCCTGGCCCCTGGAAGCACATTTTCAAAGAAACCACGTTTGCTGCCTTCACATGTCCACTTGTGAACGCTGCGATGCACATGGAGCCCTGGAGCTCCTGGAGCACCATGGTCTTTGCAGACATCTGCCAGCACACCTTGTCTACTGTAGCCTGGAACAGCTGCTGCATGTATTCCAAGTGGGCACTGTCTTCAGTCTGGCATCATGTTGGCACTCTTCCGATTGGGCTGGCACACACTCTTTGGCATTTTTATTTAACAAAAGGAAACACAAAGTCCCTCGACATTTGACAGCTCACAGTGACTCGGATAGGCACTACCAGCAGGAGCACTTCTCTACTGGATGCTGTTTTGGGAGACAGACTGGGGGTGGGAGCAGGAGCAGCTCCATCCCAGGACCCCTCCTGGGCTTCTAAACAGCCCCTATCAATCTCAGAGCCTGCGACCAAGCCCAGCCTGAACCATGTAGGAGAGGTCACTTCTGTCAGCCTGCACGTGGGAGAAAGTGGCCACCAGAGGCTCTGAACTCCAATCTTCTCATTCATATTCTGAAGACACTCCATATCTTTTAGAAGCTTTTCACTGCTTCCTTAATTGGCACATCTCATACAAGTATGCCTCCTAATTCAGACAAATATTTCCTGATACTATGAGCTTATATATTAATTTGGGAGGTATTTCTATTGGATAACATTTAGTAATAGTTAAAAATAAATAACAATAATGAAAAAAAAAGTTGTCTAACTAGGCAAGCCTAAGTTTTTCCGGAAACTAATCTGATGATACTTGTAAGTAAAACAGGTTGATAAAGGACAGACTGATTCCGAAGCTGAGGCTAATGGGCCAATGGGCCACTGATGGGCTCGTGTGACAGTGGAAGAAGTTAGAGGTTGGCGGGTCATAGATGTCCTGGAGTGGCTTCTAGGAGCAGCAACGTGGCGAACGCTTCCCCAGCCCCGGCTCTTTGAGACATGCTGCCACCACCTGGGCAACAAGCACTTTGGAAGCACAGAGAGATTCTAGTTGTTACTGTCAGGTAACCATTGCAGCATCAAAAACCACACTTCCATCTTAGAAAATTAGCATTTTTCGAACCTGAAAAAAGGAAGGTTTTGTCTCTGTGTGTAGGATGCTCTCTGTCCGAGCCTCTGGTTTCTTCTCTGTGGGCTTGGTCTCAGGACTGGTAACATCCAGCTCAGTCCTTGGTACACAGTCAAGACTTAATAAGATTTTACAGAATGAGGGTGAATGGTTAAGCCGCTCACATTCCACACAGGGGTGCCCACAGCGGGCTCCTTGTTCCAGCTTCCTGCTAATGCAGTCCTTGAGAGGAAGTGCGAATGGGTCAAGTAACTGGGTTCCTGGATTCTGCTCCAGGATCCGGACTTCGGACAGGCCCATGCCTTAATACTTGTGGGCATCAGGAGAGTGAACTTTTGGGTGGGAGTTCTTTCTCTCTCTCAGATAAACAAAATTTAAAATATTCTTCCATATGATCTTTGAAATATTACTAAGGTTGGCCCTGGCATGATAGCCTAGGGGCTAAAGTTCTCGCCTTGTATCAGCTGGGATGCCTTGTGGGCACTGGTTCATGTCCTGGCTGCTCCCAGTTCCCACCAGCTTCCTGCTTGTGGCCTGGGAAAGCAGTTGAGGATGGCCCAAGGCCTTGGGACCCTGCATCTGTGTGGGACACCTGGAAGAAGCTCCTGGCTCCTAGCTTTGGATTGGCTTGGCTCCAGCCGTTGTGGTCACTTGGCCACTCTGTCTCTCCTTCTATCTGTAGATCTGCCTTTCCAATAAAACAAATAAATCTTTAAAAAAAAAAAAAAAAAGAAATATTACCAAAGTAAAATTACTCTGTAAAATCATGCAACTGGGGCTGGTATGTGGCATAACAGATTAAGCCACGGCCTGCAATGCTGGCACCATTTGGGTGCCAGTTTGAATCCCTGCTTCCCCACATCAGACCTGACTCCTTGTGGATGCACCTGGAGAGGCAACAGAAGACACATCAAGTGCTTCAGAATTATCACCCACGTGGGAGAGCCAAATGAAGTTTCTAGCTTTGGCCTTCTCAAGCTCCAGCCAGTGCATCTATTTGGGGAGTGAATCAGTGGAGGGAAGAATTCTATCTCTCCCTCTCTCTGTTAACTCTGCCCTTCAAATAGATAAAATCAATCTTTAAATCTACGAGTTTGCTCACAGAATGCCCACAACAGTCAGGAATGAGCTGGGCTGGCACGAGGCACTCAGCCTCTAATCTGGTTCTCCTGCATGGGAGGAGGGGCAGGGACTCAGGCCCTGGAGCCACCACCCGCCAACTCCCAGGATGCACGCCAGCAACAACCCAAGTCCTAACCAGCAATGGGACCGGAAGCCGCACACTGCAACACAGGAGGCCCGTGTCCCTCAAAAGTGCATCTTAACTCTTGGGCCAAACACATGTTGCTAAAGAGAAACCCAATTAAGGATCTATTCAAATACAGATCTAAAGAAAATGGGCAATGATGCTTCTTCTAAGTAGCTCTGCTGATGTCAATGAAGCAAAAGTCAGAAAAACAGCTGAATCTGTTCAGTTTACGACTTTTGGAGCTGACAAGGGATTAGAGTTCACCCAGTGCGTGGAAGAGCAAAGAGGTTCTGAGAGATTTATCAGAAATTCCAGCGCTACACACAATGGCTCAATTAACTAATCCACCCCTTTCAAGTGCTTTCAAGTCCATCCAGCTTGTGGACTGTAGAGCAGTGGAAAACGGCCCAAAGCCTTGGGACCCTGCACTCAAACAGGAGACCTGGACGAAGCTCCTGGCTTCTAGCGTTTGGATTGGCACAGCTCCGGCTTGTTGAGGCCATTTGGGGAGTGAGCCAGTGGATGGAAGATCTTTCTCTTCTCTCTGTAAATCTGATCTGCCTTTCCAATAAAAATAAATAAATCTTAAAAAACAAAACAAGGAAATTAAAACAAATACTGAGACAAGTCCTGTGAGCTTCAACTCCCAAGTTCGGACAGGCTATGTACAGAGTAGCCCTTAGGATTCCTATGTGTCCAGGGGCCAGTGTGGAGCACTCCTGGTAATCCCTACCCCCGCCTGGGCTTGCAGCCTGCTCTGTAACTGGAAGCTAGATCAGTGAAATCAGATTGTCAGACACAAGGTCTAGATGACCAGAGAGCTCCCCTACAGAGGTTTCTAACTTGTGTGCCCTTTCTGCCTGCCCAAGATGCCTATGCTGTTAACCTGAGAGATCCCAAGGCAACGGATGGGAGGAAGTTAACTGGGAAAACTGTCTTCTCCCGGTGAAAATAAAGCACACAGACTCTGGCCTCTGGAAAGGAGAGTGTTATATTAACACACTCAGATCCCAACGTAGGCTCATCACTCCAGTGATTAAAACACCACAGAGACTTGTAGCAAGTCAAGTTTTCTGTGCATACAACCCCGGGATGGAGACCTGCTACCACCGGTACGGGCTAGGTCTTGGCAGCACAGACTTCGAAAACCATCACGCAGGTTTCAAACAAGCCAGAGTAAGACAAGTGCTGGTAATACAACACACAAACATTAACACATGCCCAAGGAACAGTATTGTAGATCGTTAGATTATCTGCCAAAAGCCTGTTTCCCAGTAAATAATAGTTACTGTTGTCATACCTAAACTAGTTATACATGCCCTAGCTTGCTTTTGACAGAACGCTACGGTCTTTTAAAGAATAATAATAATAAACCTGTTTTATTTGGCATGCAACAGTAAGGAGGTCTTGCGACACCAGCCAGAGGTGGTCAAACAGAACAGTTCATGCAAAGCAATCGCAAAAATTTGGTCACCAACCAACACAGAGCTCATCTTGCATTTCCTGAAGACTAGAACCCAATATTAACGCACCCTTTCTGCGTGTTGACTTTTGCAACCCTTTTTGTGCGCATGGAAAGCACAAGTGCCTCTGTGGGAACTCTACTTTGGCAGCTCAATTATTATCAAGTTTACTTTGGGCAAGTATCGATCCTTCTTTTGTGAAATGAGTTGGGTTCTTAATTTAAAAACAAACCAGCAACACAAAGCCCATTTTACACGGCTGGGCTGTACTTCCCCTTTGGGCGCCGGGGGTTCCAACGCGGCTCAGCTGCGGCTTTTACTCAGGGATTTCAGCCAGCCACGAGAAGGGGCCGAACCAGGATCCCTAAGCAGTCTCTCTGTGACCATCACCTTGGTGTTTGTGGGGGGCAGGGGATCAACTCCCTTCCTGGCTGCCGCTCTGGGGTCCGAGCTGCCCAGCAACCTCAACGCACCACACAGTACCCCGCTCCCCACTGCCTCACCTGCCGCTCCCCGCCAATGTCTGCGCGGCCCGATCCCTCCCCGCTGCCCTCCCGGTCCACGTCCAGGGACCCCCAAGGAGCCACCGCGCCGCCGGAACTGGCCCCCGCGACTTCCTCACACCCAGTTCCCCCCGAGCTGGGTCGGTCTGTGGGCGGGACGCGAAGGCCGCGGCTTCCGTCTTCCTGCTTCCGGCCGGGCGGTGAGTCGGGCGCGGGAGTCCGAGCCTCGGGGGCCGTGCAGTGGGAGCTCTGGGGCCGGCCCTTGGCCGTGGATCTGTCCCGGTGAGGAGCGCTGCGGGCCCGGGCGCTGGCTGACGTCGCCGGGGTCCACCCCGCACCCGCAGGAACGCTCGGCTGCGCGAGGAGCCCCGCGGGGCCCCAGCCTTGCAGGCCGAGGGGCGGCGGTGAGCGCGGCCCCGGGAGGGTCGGAAGGGAGCCGGGAGTTGGGGTGCTGGCCCCGGGGCCCCGCAGGGAGCCCGTCGGCCGCTCTGGGGCGGGAGAAACGGAGGCTGCACGCTTGGGTGGGACACGGAGGCGCTCGGGAGCTTTTGCTTTCCTCCTCGTGTTCTTAGTAGAGATTTTTGCCCTCCGGCGGGTCCCTGTCCCCTGCGTTACCTCTCTCTCTTCCATGGTAAAGTCCCGTTGCTTATCTCAGGAACTTGAACTAGTTAATTCATTCCTGGTCTGAAGTAGTTGGAGAAAGCTCCATCTCACAGGACCCTCCTTCTGCTCTGTGGGTGCCAGCGTTGGAAGTCCGGAGCAAGATGTCTAATTAAGTGGGAGGGCCCTCGGTTGCGTTTTGTTTCCGTGAAGCAGCTATGGAAAGCTGTAAAACTGGTGACAGTTCCCTTGAGGGGATGGGATTGCAGGGGCTGTTTAAGTCCCTTTGGTCCTTATTTTTCTATAAAGGACACAGGCTGTGGAGTGGACCAGGTAACTGCGAGGTGTAAGGGAAGTGGCTGACTTTATAATAATGTATGCAAATCCAGGGAATACGTGAATGGCAACTTTTTCAGCAGAATTCTGGATAACGGATACACTGTGTACCTTCTTACCACTGTTTTTGTGTTTATGCTACTGAGTTCCATAGATCATTTTCTTCTTGAAATAAAATACTTGATTCCCAGGAATAGAGATTTCTTCCAGGGTGTTGGCAGTTATAAAAGTCAAATAAGGGACAAGCATTTTTTTTTTATTTTTTATTCAGGGACAAGTATTTAGATGCTTATCATGGACTGGCTGTTTTACCTGTCAGTTTGCACAGATAACATTGAGAGTTTGCAGTGTTACACTTTATGACAAGTAGGCTTGCTTTGCTCTTTCAGCTCAAAAGCTACAGTGCGAATCTCGGAAGTGTACAGTGGGACCAGGGACGACAAGCGGTGGAGGGTCATCTCAGACTGGCGGATGATCCCAGGGCAGAGGTAGACACCACCACTCAAGCCTAAGGTACATTTTCTTTTTAATCTAAGCTGAACAGCTGTTTCGTATGCAGGTATTCTAATTCTCCAACTTGAAGAGGAGCTGACAGCAGCATGGAAGACAGAGACACTCTGGGACACAACAGAAAACGGCGCTCCTCACTGGCCACCTGACCTCCCTGGCAGCTCGAAAGGGTGTTTTCCTCACTTTATATACTTATTTGAGTAGAGGTCTTCAAAGCTGGAGGTGCATAAAATAGCACGTGGCCTGTTTATACTGGGAACCATGCATGTGGCTATTAGGATGGCCTGCCTACCCTCTCCCTCCACTCCTGGAAATAGCCACCCGTTACCGGTTTTTCTGTGAGAGCATTTCACATGACCGAGTGGTGCTTTTGTTATAGTACTACGTGGTCCTAAGGAGGTGTGAACGAATGACAGGAATCAGTTTCCTGGAATGAGCATGTAAAACTAAGAATCTTTGAAAAGTACTGCTAGCTACAGTTTGCCTTGAATGTAGGAAGCAGGTGAGAGTGCGTACCCTGTAGGCCACACTCCACGTGGCTTTCACTGTCTGTCTCCCACAGCTAGATTTTTTAAGGTGTTGAATTGTTCCTCCTGGAGCTATTCGTCGGGGTTAAGGTAGTTAAGAAACATAATGAAATTCTGCCTCCACTGGTTGTCTGGTGTACCACTTTCAAAACGTGATTAGCCACATAGTCTCTGTCCTGTTTTCCCTTTCTCCCCTCTAGTCTGCTGCAGCCATGCTGGACGTAAAGGCCTGGGCTGAGTATGTGGTGGAGTGGGCCGCCAAGGACCCCTACGGCTTCCTCACGACCGTCATCTTGGCCCTCACGCCTCTGCTCCTGGCGAGCGCAGTCCTCTCCTGGAAACTGGCCAAGATGATTGAAGCCAGGGAGAAGGAGCAGAAGAAGAAACAGAAACGCCAAGAAAATATTGCAAGAGCCAAGCGACCGAAGAAGGACTGACAGCTTCAGCGGGCTCTGAAGCCAGAGGGAAATCACTGGAAAACCGAAGCCGCTTCGGAAGACCCTGCTGGGGCTCCTCTGGATGGGACAGAAATACAGAAACTAGATCTGAAGGGACAGAATGCCTGAGCTCAGCACCGAGTCAGCTTTCAGGCCTGGGTATGTGTTGGTATCTGTCCTCAATTGCTGCAAATTAGCATCTGTATGCAAATAGAGTATCCCTAATTTGAAGTGCTAAAAGACAAAATATTCTGAGCATAAATGTGATGCCACATGTGGACGATTCCACACCTGACTTCATGAGATGGGTCACAGGCAAAATACAGGCAACCTAAAAATACTGTATAAATTGACCTTCTGGCTAGTGCGCAGCTTGTGTGCAACATTAATGAATTTCATGTCCTGGCTTGGATCGCATATATTATGGATATATAAACATTTCCAAATCCCAAAGAATTTGCAATCTGAAACACTTCTGGCCCCAAGCATCTCGGGTCAGGGATACTCAAACTGTAGCCCCCATTTTTTGTAACTGACGCTGTCATTTGCCATTTTGTGGTTTAGGCACTAAAATGAAGCATCCTGGGAAGTGAAACATAAGTTGTGAACTCTACTCAAGTGCTGCTGTAAAGCGGGCCCTGTTCTGCACCCATGCTATTAACAATGAAAAACAGCTCTCTTCCGAGGGGAAAAATGTGCTTTGGCTTATAAGAAACATAGCAGTTAGTCACATCTTGTATCACTATTGCTTATTTCTTAGAGTAAGATCATTTCTGGCTTTCTCAAAGCCATAGAGTACTTGATTCTCTGCACTGCGTTTTTCTGATTTCAGTCTTGGAACCAACTGGTAATGAACACATTCTGCATTTTATAAAGACTTCTCAGTATCTTGACCATAAAATACCACCTACTACTATACAAATTTTTGTACTTCTGAACACTGCCATCTTCGTAGAGGTGAGTTGCTGAGAAGAGTAACAATATGGTTAAAGCTTAGGGTAAAATGCAAACGCTACAGTCTGAAACCATTTGTGAGGGAGGCCTTTTAAAATCACGGAAAATGCATATTACTGGAAAAAACTATGCATGGATTTAAAAATATTTTTGCACCACAAATCAAACTTATCTTTTAATTCCAATTTTTTTCATGAACTATTTGAAGCAGTTCTGTATTCTTGTGCCTAACTATAGCTGTGAAGTGGTTGAAATGTCTTGTCAGCCATGACTGTATAGATTCCATTTTAACCCAAATGATTGTGAAGTGTACATGACCTTTCAAACAGGTTTGAGATGAAAATTAAAATTTCATATTTCTTTTAGAGAACTCTTAGAGAGTTAACAGTTAAGTCATACTTCATAAGTGGCAAAAAACGCTTAAAATTTTGAAAAAAATTTGTGTGTAATAGTCATTGCTTTGGAGAGGATAAGTTATGTCCAAGAGAATGGGCTATATATAACAAGAACTACAGCGCTAGATAATGTTTCAGTTATGTAAGATAGCAAAAATATTATTATAATTTTTAACCATGATACGTGGCTTTTCTAACTGCCTGGTCTGGTAACTTTATTCACTGTCAGTATGTAGTAGCTTATTAAAGTCTCCTTATAGTCCGATAGTGATTTTTCAGTTACAAAAAATGGTCTACTGTCTCTAATTTAAAAATAAGCTAGCTATTGAAATAAATAATTGTTTTTTTATACAGAGGTCTTTGTGGGATTTTTGGGGGGTGTGGGGAGGGAACGGGTTAGATTTGTTAGGCAAGTAGATTGTGTGAAGAATTACAAATTCCAGTTGCAGATAAACATCCTTGCAAAAGACTTTTATTTTTTTAATTTGACAACCTGCAAACCCCTGAGAATGTTTGTGAAGCAGTTTGAGTATTTAGTGCTGTTTTGTTAGTTTATCAGTTCCTTTGTGCAGTGTAATCAACACATTGTAACTCTAGGGACTGAGAAAATGCAATGGGTGGTTATGAATTGTTCAGGTGATGGCATACGATATGCTTTTTATCTTACTGAATTTAAAACTTGCTTAACAGAACTACTGGCCCCCAGGCCAGAATGTTCGTTTAGCAAGCCAAGCCTCTACCTGCAGCCGAAGTATCCCAGATGGGCACCGTTTTAAATTCAGGCTGCACCACTTCCGATCCAGTTCCCTGTTTATGGCCTGGGAAAGCAGTGGAAGCTGGCCCAAGTCCATGTGCACCTGCATTCATGTGGGAGACCCGGAAGCTCATGGTTTCTGGACCAGCCCCTCTTGGGGAATGAACCAGCAGATGGAGGATTCTTTGGTGAAGTCAAGTCTGAAGTACTTGAATGTTTTGAGGGTATGTGGTCAAGCAATTCGTGCTGGTCACACACTAATGTAAAGATATGGAAAGAAAGTATATAGTCAGCATAATACTCGGTTACCTGTCAGAGCAGTGCTTTCTTTGGTTCTGTGGGGGTTTTACCTTGGTTTCAAAGCCTAATATATTAATTTTAAGTGTTTTTTATAGACCATATTTTTGTTTTTTCTTTTCAAAAGTTTATCAGAAAGATTTTCCTTCCATGGGTTTATCCCCTCCAAAGGTAGTAACTGTTGGTGCTGGGCCGGACTGATGCCAGGAGCTAGGTACTCCATCTGGATCTCCCATGGCAGGAAGTCACTTCCTCGTTCTGTCACCTGTTCTCTCCCAGGTACAGGAGCTGGGAGCTGGGCCGGAAGTGCAGTCGCCTGGGACTTGGAACTGGACATTTAGTGTGAGGCCTGGTGTCTCAAGTAGTGAGTGGCTTCATGTGTTGCTTGCCCAGGTGTTATTCGTAGTCTTTGAAGTAGCCAGGATTGTAGCCAGGCACTCTGATGTGGGATGTGGCCACTTCAATTGGGACTTAACATCACAAGGCCCCTAGAACCTTTTATACATATAAAGGTCACAATATTTGTATGAAGGTGGACAGATGTGGGATCAAATAGAAACTGTTCTGGGGTTTGGGATTCTTTGGAAAGATGCATCTTTTCTCACTGTTACAAATAGTACCTTTGTTGGAAAAATCCCATTGATACCCAGAATACCACTTTTAAAAGATGCCTGACTATTTGATTAACACATCAATTACCTTTCTATGCCTGGGTTGTTTTTTGGTGGGGAGGAGGGGTTGGGAGTGAAGTGGAGGGAAGGAGATTGTACCAAAAACAAAGGTTTGTGTGTGGAAATTTGAGCTACACTGTCCACCCACATGACCAAATTTCAGCATGATACTACCACTGTCCCACTGTGTAAGACCATTTTAAATTACCGTTTCTTACAGTAAGTGAACTAAATGTCAGTACAGCAAGCTGGAAACCCGAAGCTGAAACAAAGTTCACACAGTGCTATACTCACTGCTTCCTTCATTACACGCCAAGTAAAGGAAGTGACAAAGGCCACTTATTTTACCTCTCACCTGATTCTAAGAGGAAATGGGATCTTATTTAGAAATGCTGGCACCCAGTTATAGAATCAAGATTATTTACTTAGTATCTGGAATAAATGAGGACATGTTCTACCTTTCTCAAATAAGAGATTTCAAGGTCAAATATCAAAAACTGGAAACACAAGTAAGGCTTGGGCAAGCTTCTTTCTGCAAGTCTTGGAGTCTTGATTTGACTACAGCTGACTTCCTTTTTACTCAAAGAACAAACTCCAATTTGAAAAAAGCTTGATCGGGATCCTGCAGGGCTTGGGTCACCTGGTCTTGGTCTCTTGACCCAACTATGCAGTGGGCGCCAGGTTTGTGACTTCCGGGAGCGAGGGGTCCAGTGGGGCCTGGGTCTTTGGGCCTGCCTTCATCATAGGTATTGGATTTGTGAGCCCTGTGGGATCCATGTTGCCTGGCCCAGGTTCCAGTGCCCACCTGCGAGGTGGGTGCTGGGTCTGTGAGCCATGAGGGCAGGGGATCCAGCAGGGCCTGGGTTGCCTGGACTGGGTTTGGACCTGCCTGCACCATGGGTGCTGGGTTTGTGAGCCCCAACAGGGCCCAGGTTGCCTTGCCCAGGTCCTTGGACTCACCTGTGAGGTGGGTGCTGGGTTCAGGAGTCCGGGTTGCTTGGCCCGGGTCCTTGTGCCTGTAAAAAGGTGGGTGCCACTTCTGTGAGCCCCAGGAGTTGGGGGGGTCCTTGTGCCTGCCAAAAGGTTGTGGGGCAGGAGATCCAGCGTGGCCCGGGTCTGGACTGCAAGATGGATGCAGGGTTCATGAGCCCCGGGGGCGGGGAGTCTGGCAGGGTCTGGATTGCTTGGCTGAGATCTTTGGGCCCACCTGCAAGGTGAGAACACGTCCTCCTCAGTGGGAAAGGTTGAGTAGAGGATAGCAGGCCCTGATGCTCATGGAAAATATGAAAGCATGTTGAGTACAAACAGAATAAATTGGACAACTACCCCAGCTGAACGCTGACAGCAAAAATCTGGGTGAACGGAGACTTAAAGTCAACTATGTCAGACAATGGACATTGGGAGGGCTTCCTAATCCTTGGATTAGTGAAACTAACAGCATTTCAGAACTATCCAAACTGCTGGGCAGAACTCTTGAGCATAAACCACTTTGGGACCCCATGTTGATTTGGGTGACTGTTCCCCATCCCCAGGTACTGCGGCAGTTGGGAGGCTGGGTATGACTCCTCTTTTATCTCTACCCTTTCCCCAAGAAACAGGAAGAAATAGAAAATTTGGGAACAGTAATCTCACCCACCTTTCCCTAACCCTTCATCCTTCTCACCCTGATCAACTATGTAAACATCATCAAAAATAATTTAAAAAAAATAATAAAATGAAAAAGCCCGACCTAAATAAATTCAGTATACATTTTAACTGTGTGGTTTATGAGACTGTGTGCTACTGATTCAAGGCAATTAAGAAATAAATGGCAGCCAGAAATCTCTTAATAGAAAATTGGCTAAAATACACAATTCAACCTAAAAGTCAAACACTTTCACATTTTCTTTAGGTGGGTGGTTGGTATACTGTTAAGCATATGCAAGTATAGCAGAGGAGTGTAGAGAGGATTTGCCTCTAACAAAGCTCTTAGGAAGTGGCTGACATATTGGCTCCACCTTCAAGTGCTGGCATCCCAAATGGGTCCCACTGTGTCCAGCTGCTCCACTTCCCCAACAGCTCCCTGCTTGTGGCCTGGGATAGCAGTGGAGGATGGCCCAAAGCCATGGGATCCTGTGCAGGGTCTCCCGCAGATTCCTCTAGTACCCCATTGCCAGAGGGGGTGAGCCTGCTACCCTTCACCCAGCCTCCCTGCGTGCAAGAGACAGACAGGGGTTCTGTCTAAGCAGTTCCGATTTATTTGGGAAGTACAAATTCTTATATAGGGTAACAATTAGCCTCAGGCCAGGAATTCCAGGAGGGGAGAAATCAGGAGCCAATTACTAGGAGCACGACTGCGGAAGCCACCTCCTATAGGCCAGGGGTAGGTGAGCAAAACGGCCCTGGCCAATCAGTCTTTCTTTGAAACAACGTGACCCCTGTCCTGGTTCACGCCTAGGGTTCTGTCCTTGGCCACCATCTTGCTCGCCACATGTAACCCAGTGACCTTGACTGTTAGTCACCATTTTGTTGACTTAGTGACCTCTTTGCCTCTGATTCCCACATCCTGCACCTATGTGGGAGACTTGGACGAAGTTCCTGGTTCCTGGCTTCAGATCGGCTCAGCAATGGTCACTTGGGGAGTGAACCAGTGGGCTGAAGGCCTTTCTCTCTGTCCCTCCTTCTCTGTAAATCTGCCTTCCAATCAATCAATCAGTCAATCAATCAATCAATCTTTTTAAAAAAGCACTTCAGGTAATTACACACAAATTTTTTAAAAGCTTGTAAATGTCTAAGACTCAGGATTCGAAATATGGCAGAGAGCTAATATTTAATATTTAGTATCATAATTCTGCCTTAAAAGCCAAACTTTTTAAAAGTTATTTAGGAGATCAAGACTACATTTCAGTGTTTATATAGAACATGTAGCTGTTGTCAGGCTACATGGCAGTGCAGCTAGTCATCCAACATGTTAGTCTGCAGGAGGGGAGTAAGGAAGAACTGTGAGAAACCTCTTGGCCTCCTGAAATCACTGCCAAGTGCATACTCTGACATCGTGGGCCACCACTGACTGTCACTTGACTTTAATACCAGGCGATTTCCTGTAAGGATTTGGTTTTGGCTAAGATTTTCTTTTGTTGCTTATGCAAAGTTGATAGTTCAAAATGAAAACTGTAAAAAGAAAGTCAAGATTAATGTAAATTTCACCATATGATATTTATAAACGGGCTCTAGGCAAACATTTGCAAAAGGCATATACGTATATATGGTGCAATTAATAAGCTACTGGAATTTTACACACTAGGAATACTCCAGTGTGTTAAAATATTTACAATTTTTTCTGCAGTCCAGGATTTGAGAACATCTTAATCTCAATGCACAATCCAATTGTACTGCAAACTGTACCTCCTTTTGTATTACCTAGTGGCTAGTTCCTTTTTTGTCTCCATGGTAAAATGTATTATCATTTTGTAATGATATAACAAGACAAAATGTCTAACCCGCTATTAAGGGGGTTTTTGGAACAAGGGAACAGTCACCTAGGGGCTTTTTTGTCAATCAGTAACTATGCTATGGTGATTCTGTGATTTGATTACTTGTTTAAGTACACATGCTTTATTAAAGCAGTTATATTTTTTCCTGTAGTGCATTTCCCACGTAATTAAAGGTTTGCTGTTGTTAAGTAAAAAATTTAACCTATTTTTTTTTTTTTTTTTTTTTTTTTTTTTTTAGGAATTCACAGTTAACACTTAACTAGGGACTTTCTTGTAGTATTTACAACACAAAAATTTGAGTCATGCATTCAGTAAATACTGCATGCCTGGTAAATGCCCAAGCACTAAAACCCTGTGTTAGAATAACAACAAAAACTTAGCTGGGGCTCTAGAAAACGTGTGGCCCTTCATAAATATTTCTGCATGCATCTCCTGTATATTTTTCTTCAAAATGTAACATGCAACACCTGAACTTTCAGGACTCATGCTTTGCTTTCTTCTCTGTATTCCTTATTCTTCAACATAATCTCCCATGGTGTAGAACTCGGTCACTGTACATTTCTCTCTTGACTATACTTGCAGACTTTTGTGATGGGTTGACAATTATTCTCCTAATTCCAATCTTCAAATGCAATCACAATTCCACTGTACTTTAAATTTTGTCCTAACTTCTTTCCAAACTCCTCCAGATTCATTTTTGTCAAATGAATTTCCTTTGTCTTCACTGTTACCCATGTTTACATTTTTTATTAGTTCTTTAGAATCTTGCAAGGCATTTTCCCAGAAAACAATCCTTTCCTTTGTTGTCCTGTCTGTATTCTGTCACCTGGGAGAGCCCAATGTTTATCTCTAGTGTTTTGAGCAGGATCTATGCACAGGTGGTTCCGAGTATACAGGGCACTCAAAGGTCTACGACACTTCTCTAAGCCGCAATCCAAGGAGGGAAACCAGTGCTGAGCAAATTCATAAACAGAATGAAGACTAAGCAAAAAAATAAAACTTAAGTCTAAAATAAGTTAGCCTTCCTTCGTATGTTCATAATCTCCTGTTTTTCTTTTTTTTTTTTTAAGATTTATTTATTTTTATTGGAAAGGCATATATATGGAGAGGAGAGACAGAGATAAAGATCTTCTATCTGCTGGTTCACTCCCCAAGTGGTCACAATTTCCAGGGCTGAGTCAATCCAAAGCCAGGAAGGTGAAGGGTCCCAAGGCATTGGGTCATCCTTTGCTGCTTTCTCAGGGTATAGGCAAGGAGCTGCATGGGAAGTGGAGCAGCTGGGACAGAAAGCAACACCCATATGGGAGCCAGTACTTGGAGGTGGAGGATTAGCCAGTTGAGCCCTTAAGGCATTGGTCCTTCTGGTTTCTTATATATTCAGAAAATACAAAACAATTAACTTTTCAGGGTTTTTATTTGTTAAAATAATCACATCTGTAGAAATGAAATGATTTTACCATATGCATTCACTGGTGGCGGCTCTTGCCGTCATGTGGCATCCAGGATCCTGGCTGGAAGGTTTTGCCAGTGCTGGTGGGAGCCACGGAGGGCTCTTCCTTCCCGAAGAATGGAGCGGAGGCATGCCCTTTGATCTGAGTTTGAACAGGTGGGGCCAGGAGTTCCTCACTAGTCGCTTCACTAGCAAGTCTTTCTTGTTCATAAAAATCTTGGTTTTTGATTTTCATTTCTTCTTTATATCTTTCATTTTTCAATATTTCCTGCATGATATAATATATAAATGGGAGATGTTACTAAATTTCTAGCAAACCTCCCAAAGTACAGTTTTATGAAAATAAAAGTCAAGAAAGCACAAACTATACATTATATAATGTACATGGTATTTCCCTTGCATTGAAATGATAGCTATACAGAGTGTAAGTTTGAAAACCAGTTTGGTTCCTCATCTTATGCTATAATTGACACCAAAGGTCACAAAAGAGAAATACTTACTACTCCCAAACTGAAACTATTTAGACGTAAAATATTGCACAAGAGCCCATGCCATCCCATCACAGATTCCCCGAGCTTGATAACCATTTTCCATTTTAAAATTCTTCGTCAGTGACTGTACTCCCCTGGAGAGGACAAGATGGCGGGATGGCCTTAGAAAGTTTCTCTGTGGTAGTACAATGTGAATGCTCAGGCTGCCCTCCAGCGCCAGCACCAAGCGCCCCGCACTCCCCTTTGCCCTCACAGAGCGCCGTGGCAGGAGGAGGACAGCAGTGAAATGGGGGCAACAGACCTGCACCAGCAGCTCAGGCACAGACTCTGGGATGACTTCCATCAAGCAGATGCAAACCACTTGTGAAATGCAGTGCTCTCCCTCCGAGTTGCTCCTCCTTTGAGAAGAGTTTACTCCCCGAATTATAATGAATCTACCCCTGCACTTCACTGAATGAAGGACCATCACATTTAAGGGGCCTCATGGTCTGTGCCACTACAAAGAAAGGCAATTAAAATCCATACACACCCTGCTCTCAGTGATGTGAAGATGTGAAGGGCTGTGCATCTTAAATTGAAAAGACAAATAGTAATTACATCTTTCTTTTGTTTCCTTCCTCTTTTCTCTAGCCCTAAGGATTACTTTTAAGTGGATGAAAGTTTTAATATTCTTGCTTATCTATGTTTTCTGGTTTTTCTTTAAGATTATGAAGGGATCTCAAGAGAATCACACGAAAAATGGAATTAAGAACTTTTTGTTCGATGAGCTCTTTGAAACTCTTATTTGTCATTTATAATACAAAAAATAAGAATGTTAACATGATTGATTGATAGCTGACAACACTGACAAAAATACATTTTCAAGTTCTTGCTAAATTTCAGCACATTAGGAAATGACACATAAAGGGCAACAGCTGGCTGTGATGCAATGTTTGTTTCTAAAGTGAATTTTAAATAACACAGTCCTTTTAACAAAGATAAGCACCAATATTCTCTCTCTCTCTCTCTCTCTCTCACACACACACACACACACACACACACACACACACACGGAGTTAAAGGTCAGCATGGTGCAGTGGGGGTTAAGCCACTGCTTGCAATACTACATCCCATACTGGAGTGCTGTTATCATCTCCGCTGCTCCACTTCCACTCCACTTTCCTGCTGATGTGCTGGAAAATCAAAAGATGGCCCCTGGAGTTGGGTCCCTACCTACCTGGCTGTTATGGATGGAGTTCTGCCTTTGGCCTGGCCTAGTCATGGCAAATGAGGTTATACAGTAAACAGAAGATATCTCTCCTCCTCCCTCTTCCTTTCTGTCACTTCGTTTTTAAAAAAATGAGATTTAAAACAGTGTTGTATTTAAAGGAGAAAAAGAGGGTTTTTCAATTATGTTACACACTTTTAGAGGTGAACAGGGGTCTAACTAATGAAATTTGTCCCTCAGAGCAAACATGTGACAGGAAAACATTATTTGTAAGTGCTGTAGGTTTCATCAGCAGAGCAATTCCCTAAGTAGTTGAGTGTAGTAACAGCAGCCACTGTGGGTGTGGGGAACAGTTGCTGGTCGTGTGGATGAAAACTGAAGTTCAGACTGCGCCTTTCTTATGCAGACTTCCTACATGAGGTGACAGATGAGCAAGTCTTCCACACCACACTGGAAATACTGGAAGCAGGCAAAAACACATTGTCACATTTCCACGCTCTTGAAGTTGCTGTGTCTTCAGACAAGAATGACACGACCTGGATAAACATGTTGCTGGCAGGTGACTCAGGGGGGTGGGCATCTACCTGGTGGTGAAGATGCCTGCATCCCATAGCAGAGGGTCTCATTCCCAGTCCTGGCCCTGCTCCCAGGGCAGATGATGCTGGGAAACAGCAGCGATGGCTCAAATAGTTGGGTTTCTGCCACTCACATGGGAAACTCGTACGAAATTCCTGGTGACTAACATCAGCCCCAGTCAGGCCGAGGCAGGCATGGATTCACTTCCCAGTTCTCTGCTGCTCAAATAAATAAATATTTTTAAAAAGAAGCTGGTAAGGGAGTTATTGGCTTGGGTGTAACAGGGAAGTCACATCATCTGAAGCTGTGCCCATGCCCACTTTATTGCCTTCACCTATGCCACAGCAGCCTTGCAGCTGGGATGTGCCTTCTAAACAGAAGGACAGGGTGGCACAGTTTTCTTCTACTGTTGCAGAATTTTTCTTCACTCAGCATTACGTGTGTAACTCAGTCTCTTCCTTTGTAACAGCTGCTTGGCCAAAGAAAAGCCAACCTAAGGAGTGTAGTGGGCCAAGCTGCTGCTTGCGATGCTGGAATCACATACGGGTGCTGGTTTCTGTCCTGACTACAGCATTTCTGATCCAGTTTCCTGCTCAAGGTCTGGGAAAAGCAGTGGAAGATGGCACGGGGACAAGGGGTCCTGCTGCACACACGAGAGACTGGGAAGATGCTCCTGGATCCTGGCTTTGGATTGGCTCAGCCCTGGCCATTGTGGCCATTGTGGTCATCTGGGGAGTGAATCAGTGGACGGAAGATCTCTAATCAGTGGATGGAGATCTTTCTCTCTCTCCCCTCCTCCGTAATCTCTGACATTCAAATAAGCGAATCAGCTTTTAAGGAAAAAAAATTTTTAAGAATATATGTAGCTATATTTACATTAAAAAGCAATAAGCTGAAAAATATGGAGACCACACTATTTTCTAGAGAAGAATTATGTCCTTTTGTTAAAACAAAACAAATCGTTACCAGGCAGAAATTCCAGCTAGCAATTCCAGGAAAATTAAACAACACAAATCATTTATGAAAGGAAGTCTAATTTTGTAAATATTTAGAACTGACAAAATGAACACAGCCAGGTGCAAATAATAATTACAGACTTTAGAGACAAACAGAAACCATCTCTTAGGGAAGTCTATCAAGCAAGTTTTTTTTTTTTCTTTACAATTCCTTGGAACAATATCATCTTAAGCTTCACTGTGTTTATCAATGAGCAGTTTCAACACGTGTGTAGTGGGGATAAACCAAGAGCAAAGGGGTCTCTCTTCACATCAGTGTTTGCATTTTTAAAACAAGTGTGATCTTCTTCCTGTCGGGTAATACAGGATGCACTGCTGTGTAGGTCTGGGGAACCCTAGACGAGGATAACAACCTCACTAAGCTCAAGGGATGGAGATGGCTGTTTAGGGAGGCTGGGGAAACTGGAGTGCTGGGAGGACCCTCAGTAGACACCGAGTTCTGCAATCTACATAGGGTCCATTTGAGTATTCAGCTGTGTGTGTACATACAATATACATTTAAATGTGGCTGTTTTTCCTTCACAAGGCTAGGAATGGCAAAATAATATTGGGGCTAAACAAATACTGCAGCATGCTCTGAACTAAAAGACATTCAGCTTCTGACCAGCCTATGACACCTCACTGAATTACTGGGGCATTTGGAAAAAAAAAAAAGACTTCAGAAAGGCCACTCCGTTGAAATAGGGCTAAGTTGGTGTGAGACCCTATAGAGCACACTAGGTTTGTCCTGTCTGATACAGTAGCCACCACCATATGCAACTTACATACACATGTGATATTTCAGTGTTTATCATGTGATCAGGAAGTGAAGAACATGAAACTGAGATCCCACATCAGCTAACAGAAACAGACAAAGACATGGCAGAAATGACCAAACAAAAAATTAGGACTTTAGTGCAACTACTACAAAAATGGCTAACAATAAGTGATTATAAAGAAGAAAGAAATAGAAAGCCATTTTAAAAAATTGTGCTGCTCAACAAAATCATCTTCCACCTGCTAACACCAACAACCCATATGATTGCTACTCTGTGTCCTGGCTGCTGCACTTCCCATCCAACTCACTGGTTATGAACTGGAAAGCAGTGGAAGATGGCTCAACTCCTTGGGTCCCTGTACCCAAGTAGGAGACCTTGTGCAAGCTTTTGGCTCCTGACTTGGGACCACCCAGTTCTGGCAGTTGCAGCCCCTTGGGTAGTGAAGCAGCAGATGGAAGATCTTCTGTCTCTCCTTTTCTCTGTAAATATGCTTTCCAATAAAAATAAATACATCGGGCCCAGCACAGTAGCCTAGCAGCTAAAGTCCTCGCCTTGAAAGCCCCGGGATCCCATATGGGCTCCGGTTCTAATCCCGGCAGCTCCACTTTCCATCCAGCTCCCTGCTTGTGGCCTGGGAAAGCAGTCGAGGACGGCCCAATGCATTGGGACCCTGCACCCACGTGGGAGACCCGGAAGAGGTTCCAGGTTCCCAGCTTCGGATCGGCGCGCACCGGCCGTTGCAGCTCACTTGGGGAGTGAATCATCGGACGGAAGATCTTCCTCTCTGTCTCTCCTCCTCTGTGTATATCTGGCTGTAATAAAATGAATAAATCTTTAAAATAAATAAATAAATAAATACATCTTCACATGGTAATTCTGTAGGTGAAAAAATTGTTTTCAATTATGAAGTGAAAATATTTAATGGAATGCTTTACAGAAAATGAGACACTATGAAGGAAAAGAATTAAATCTGAAGACGAGGCAATGGAAAATAGCAAACTGAAGCCAGAAGACTTTCAGAAGCTTTACAAATGAAGAGTCTCCGTGATCAGCGGGACATCAAGTGGCCTAATGTACTGGAAGTTGCGGTCACAGGAGAGGAAAGATGACCAGAAGTAGTACAAACAGATAAAAATATAAACCTGCAAGTCCAAGCACTTCAACCAACTCCAAACTTCTCATACCCAAATCAAATTGTTAAAATCCAATGGTAAGGGCCCAGCGGCATGGCCTAGCGGCTAAAGTCCTCGCCTTGAACGCCCTGGGATCCCATATGGGCGCCAGTTCTAATCCCGGCAGCTCCACTTCCAATCCAGCTTCCTGCTTGTGGCCTGGGAAAGCAGTCGAGGACGGCCCAAAGCTTTGGGACCCTGCACCCACATGGGAGACCTGGAAGAGGTTCCAGGTTCCCGGCATCGGATTGGCGTGCATAGGCCCGTTGCGGCTCACTTGGGGAGTGAAACATCGGATGGAAGATCTTCCTCTCTGTCTCTCCTCCTCTCTGTATATCCGGCTTTCCAATAATAATAATAATAAAATCTTTAAAAAAAAAAATCCAATGGTAAAACACACACAAACACCTACCCAGTGAAGACACATTTTTACAAGAGAAAAATCTCTTTCAGAAATAAAAACGTTTGCAATAAAAACTAAATTTGTCACAAACCTCTATTTAGGAACATTAAAGGAGGTATAGTAGCCAAAGAAAAAATGATAAAAAGATGCAAAAGTTGAATCTGAACAATGGAAAGCCTGGTGCCAGAAATGATTAGTATGAAGGACTTTGTTGCAGAGAAAAGCACCAGAGTTTTGGACATTTTGGTGCCTGTGGGAAGCCTGGCAAGCATATGTCCAGCACCATGAGCATATAAGCAACAGCATCACAGTGTCCACTGGCACTCCTGCCATGGGGTCTCAGGCTTCTGATGACCCTGCTCCTCCCGAGAGACTCTCAAGATTGCAAACCCAGTTCAGCACAGGAGCCGGAAGGGCAAGAAGACAAGCAGTGCTCGAATGAATAGCACATTGCCTCGTTATCCCTACCTCCGACTATCCAACAGGCACTGCTCACCAAGTCTTCTGCTTCTCACACCTTGCTCTGGCTCCCCTGACTTGATTTTGGGGTAGTATGTCACCTAGGGCCCTTCCTAGCTGTCTGATGCTGAGCCTCATGGAGTTGACCATAAGAGAGTCAGCCATGAGGGCAAGTCCATTCCTGCATTGAGATCAGGAGCCAGAACCAGGTGCTAGGCTCAGGTACTCCAATACTAGAGAGCAAGGTCCTAACCAGGAATTAATTAAACATTTGCCTATCTTTCTATGTCATAAATTATCACTGTTTGTAAAGGGTTAAACTGAAACAGGGAGAGAAGAAAAGGAAAAACTCTGGATGTCTTTAATAAATGCACCACTGAAAAGTAGAAAAGTAAATGGTTACTTGTTGGGTATTGTTCATTAATGGGCATTATTCAGGGATGTGAATTCAAACCTTCAAACATCGTCCCTTCCAATGCTTTGGCTTTGCTAAGAACCCCTACAGCTGCTGTACTATTGTTAGACTGAACGTTGCAAATTGCTATTTGAATTGTTATGTGTAGCAATGACAAAAGGCTTTTAAAGTTTAAAAACAAAGCTTAATTATGCAATTTACCAACATACTTAGAGCCCACTCACAGACATTAGGGATGATATAAAACCAGTATTTGTTATTCTCTTCTCCTCATACTGTCCCTTATGCAAGTTCTAGTTAGTAAATTCAGCTGTGGTACAGTTATAGCTGCAAAAGATATTAGATAAGAAAAATTCACACTGTGACACAGATACACTCCAAAAGGAGGTGATGCAAATGGCAGGACTGGACTAGAGGTCTCTGCAACTTTGCTCTGAAAGAGCTAAAGGGAACCAAGGCCACGTACATTTGAGTATTGAACCTGAACCAGTGTTTTGGAGAGGGAGGGCACAGGTGCTCTCTGACAAGCTGTCACGCCTGAAAGCAGGTTCCAGATTGCCACAGGGGAACTGGGGAACAAGGGCTGAGCAGTTCTGTACCTCGGGTGTTAGAGTCGTTCAGGTCACATTCAGAGAAGCAGTGCAGTGTGGGAGTGAGCATTTCCGGGTCTATATGTTTAATAAAATTGAATATTTACATGAAGACTTGTGGGTATGTATGCATGTGTATCTATAAATATTTTAGGAATACTACCTGTTAATACATAAATACCTAGGAAAAGGAGAAACTAAATACAAATTATAAATGATCCATTATTACTAATTTAAGATAGGCAGTGTCACCAATGCTTTTAAATTTAGTGTTTTGCATTGTATATGCACATAAAAAATAAATAACTGTTTTAATTACATCATCCAAGATCTCAATCTCCTAGACTCCTTCAAGGATTCAAACTAGATAACAGAATTACTCTATCAAGAGGTGACCGCATATTTATGTTAAATACAACATTCTAAAACAATAAACCTTAAAATTGTGCAAATGATTATTTAAAATAATAACTCATAATATTAGACTTCACATTATTTAAATAATAATTTCAATACTTTTTATATTCATAGGCATGGAAATAGAAGGAAGTTAATTTAATGATCAGCTCGGTATTAGGGAATCATAACATTTGCCTCAAAGTGTCATGAATCCAGCCAGGAAAAAAAGCAGGTGGATTATCTACAGATCATACACTCTCTTCTTTGATCTCCTGGCTCCATGCTTTGCTGGAATCCAGTATTTATAAATGGTCTCCATTTAGCTTCCAGTACTTGTGAATTCCAAGTGTATCACATATAACTATGTTCTAACTTAAGTTCCAAACACATGCCAAGACATAATCTAAATACAGTTTAAAATAAATTCAACAGTGCTTCATTGTTAGAAAGTTTACTATATTAAGAGGAAAGACTCATGGGTCAGTTTTAATTCCGTGTTACTGGATTCCTTTTTAAGCTTCTATGAGAACAAAACTGTGACTTTTTAGAAAGTTCACTGCGTAAGCCTTGCATACAAAATATGAGAACTTGGCTTTGTACAAAAGCTATAATTTGGAATTATTACCAGCTTATTTGTAGCAAAAGTTTAATGTAAATATATTTTTAATATTTGCAGAAACTGCATATATATCTTTCAAAGTGCACCTAAGATAAAGATAGAGTCTTTAGAGAAGCAGATTCAAAGTATTTAATGACTAAGTAACATTCTCCCACATCCATCCATTTTTCACGTCTTCTCAGACGTGTGCTACGTAAGATATATTTAACCATGACAACTCCATTACTGTCTATATTTAAAACTATACATGTTAATAATTTTTATTTTACTGAGTGATAAATAATTTTAAAATATAACAACACTGCCGTGAGTCAGCTAAAAATACATTTGTTTGAGGAACAGAAAAGAATCACTAAGCAAAATCTGGCATGAATTACACCTCTGAACCCCACGCCACAGACATCTGATTTATGGCCAGCTGGTCACACCCAGAAAGCAGCCTCCCAGAATCTACTGCAGAACCCCCCAACTCTTCAATATAATTAAAATGGAATTTGGTGCTTCAAAATGTTCTCAGCTGAATATTCTTTTTACAGCATCAATTTTGTAACATGCTGAGAAACAATTCAGGCCCAGCAAATGGTACTGCTAAGCCTGAGCCTGGAAAGACTGCCAGGCTGTTTAATTAAACTACGTTTTCTGGTTCTACATTGTCGAATTGCCAGGATGAAATAGTAAGTTATTAGATCACTCTTTTTCAGTCTCTAAAGGAAAGATGAGGATAAAGGGGGAGGGTCACAGATGACCAAGAGGTATTCCGTGTTCAGAACCCAGGCAACACCTGCTAGATGAGTAATCGAAACTGAACTTCATCCGGCCTGGATGGGAGTAGAAACCAAAAGGGTAAATAAATGACAGGGCTGAGGTTAGCGTGCAAGCACAGGGCTGCTAAGAAATCCGTTCGAGGGAAACAACAGCCAAGTGAGTTAGGCTTCAGCAAAACCTGCTCCTGCTATGCATTCCTGCCAATCACTAGTGTGCTGCTGCCAAATCAATGTCACTTTCAATTTATTCATATTCAAATCTATCGCAAACATCATTTGATCAATTACAGTAACGAACGCGTACACTCAGTGTTGTTGTTTTGACATGCTTTCTTGAACTTTCCTCTTGCATTTTTTCCAAACATTTCTAATTGCAGGGAGTTGATCTCAATGGCTCGCTTTATTTGAGGGGACAATCGTAAGGTTTGTTTATATTTCTTTGCTGGCTAAAAGTTTCTGGCATTGAGTTTTCTTTCTTTGAACTACAGCCAGATTAATTATTAAATCATGAAATGTCACTAAAATGAAGTAATTACAGAGCTCAATCACTAACAATTTGCAGGTGGTATTTCCTTTAATAGTAACAACGACAACAAAAAATGAACTTCCACCTAAAATGCAAAAAAGAGAACTCTGAGCAAAAGACATAATTATTTAATTGAAAAAGAAGCTTAGCAGTTAAACATTAATAAAAAATAATTAGAGTAATTTACTTTTAGTCCTATTTAATTGAACTACCTTGGTGGAAGACAAAGGAAACCTTGCTCCCTTGTGTGAGGGGGAAAAAGTCAATGTCAAGTCCCCACGGCTTTCTGGGCTTGGCCTCCAAGGGAGAGGGGAAGAAATGGCAGGCAGGCGTGTGCCAGGGGACAGGGGCACAGAGGGCTCCACCTGCGAATGATTGCTGGCATTTACTGAGCTGCTCTGTGCCAGCTGCTGTAGGGCAGAAGCGCTCTCCCCTGGTGTTAGAGAGAGGAGAAGGTGAGTTCGAGAATTAAGAGAGGCTGAGAATGGGCAGCAGACAACAGGAGCTGCGCTCAGACAGACTCACTCATTCACTTTCATCCAATACGTATATACTGAGCACTGACAGTTCAAGGCTCTTGAGAACAAAACCTAGCTCCTACGTTCCATGGAGCTCCTGGGGGACAGAGGGAAGCATGGGAAACAGATGACTTGTCCACTTATCAAACAGGGGAAGACCTGAGTAAGCAAGCCTCAATGACCAGTTACATGGCTGACATTTTACTACTTTCCCACTCACTCACTCGTTGTCTCACTAGTATATTAACCAAGAACTCACTCACTCTACGTCAAGGATAGAGTTGAAAGATACAACTTTTAACCTGTGCTCAAAGAACTCACAATCTAGAAAAGAGAGATTGGGTTAAAAAAACGAAGTAGTCAAACTGTTCAGTTTCAGGTTAGTATTAAGCAAAGCATACTACGAGAACATAAAAGGAAAGCCAGAGTCCTGATCATGATGTACAGAGAGGACTGGGTGTTAGGAATGACTTCCTGGAGAAGCTGATCCTGAAATTTACAAACAGTGTGGTGAGGAACTGAGTAGAGAACTGAGAAGAGGACCTTCTAGGGAGGAGTGGGTACCGCCTAAGGGGTAAGGCAGCACAGTGGTCCATGAAGTATACAGCAGTCAGAATATGCTAAATTGTGGAACGGATACAATGTTAGACTATTTAGATTTTGATTCTGAAACCAATGGCACAGGCCAGATTTGCAGATAACATGCAGGATGCTCAGTTAAATATGCATTTCAGATAAACAACAAATTAGGATTCAGAATGTACGTCCTAAATACTGAGTAGCGCACATTTATACTCAAAATTAGGCACTGTTTATCTGAAATTCAAATTTAACTTTGGTGTACTATATTTTCACTTGCTAAATCTGATGATCATAAACACGAAATTTACATGTTTGTACCTTACTTTTAAAAAGATGACTCAATCTGGCAACTGTAGAAATTGGATGGGACGAAAGCAAGACTGGAGTAGGGAAAGCTGGCAAGATATTGCAGAGATGTAAGTGAGGAATTGTTAGGGCAGCAACCGAGGCAAGGGTAGTGAGAGCGAGAGGAAAAGATAGTTCTGATAGCCAAAGGAGAAAGGCCTTGGTCACCATGAGTGTGGAAGTGAAGCAGAATGAAATGACAGTCTGATGAGTAACAACAGATGACGTCACTGACCATGACGGGAGCTACAGAGAAAGAGTACTTCTGTTTAAAGCACGCCAAATTTGGGAGGTTTGTAAAATATCCAAAGGATCTTATATCAACTGTCAGCTCCTTCTTCATGTCCAAACTCTGAACGCTGAAGTGTTTCAGGATCCAACTTCAGGTCCTCTTCTTGTTCGGCCTTCTCTCTCCGCCTGATTGCTCCCCAAGCTCCACAGTCACATATCCAATTACAGATTAGAGTCCAAACCCCTTACACTGAGTATGTCCAAAGACCACTGAGACATAGAGAGCTGCTTAGGCTGACACAAATAGCTTACAAATGAGACAGGTTTCTGTCTTTTACTAACTCATTACTGTCATGCACAGTTGTCAGCACATCCTACACATGGCTCAGCACACTTCTGGACTCTGCACAGTACCGCGTGAGCCAGGGTTCTTCTGGCTCTAGGTAGCTTGGCCTTTGTTTGCATGGGCCAAGCCCTTCTTTCCTCACAACTATAGTTTAGTCAAAAGCTTCGTAGAAACACCCCACTTCATGAATATAGAAGGGCCTTCCTGCTAATGAACTCTCCAAGTAACAAATCAACTACATGGCAGTGGGCAGGAGCTGGAGGGGAAAAGTAGGCTGCTGGGATGTCCTCATAGTGGGAGGAAGGGTGCACTTCACCCAAGAAATGTCTTCCCAACAGAACTGTGTCCAATGTCCAAAACTATTCCTATTCTTCACTTCCCTCCTACACTCACCCAACACCAAACCTTATCAATTCTTTCTGCAAAATCTATCTGGTGCATTGCACCCCATCTCCACTGCCAATAGCTTCTCTCTTTCTCTCTTTTCTCTTTCTTGCAGATTTATTCGAAAGGCAAAAAAAATTACAGAGATGGGGAGTGATTCAGAGAGAGAGATACTCCATCTGCTGGTTCACTCCCTAAATAGCTGCAATGATTGAAGCTGGGCCAGGCTAAAGCCAGGAGCCAAGAGCTTCTTTTGGATCTTCCATGTGGGTGCCAGGGGCCCACACACCTGGGCTATCCTCTCCTGCTTTTCCAAGGCCATTAACAGGGACCCAATCTGGTGCCCATATGTGACCTCGGTGTTGCTGGCAGTGGCTTTACCCACTATATCACAATGTCAGCCCCAAATAAAGTATTCTTTACATCACGTGAAAAACCTGCACGGCTCTAAATCTAAAACTATTCAACAAGATAAAAATTTTAAAAGTCTAGCTTCCATCTCTGCTTCTCCATCCTGTTCCCTATTGTTTTATCAATTTTCTGTTTATCCTTCCACTGTTTCTTTTCTAAAATGAGCACGTGTCTGTCTCTTCGCACTCTTTTTTTTTAAGATTTATTTATTTTTATTGGAAAGTCAGATATACAGAGAGGGGGAGAGACTGAGAAGATCTTCTGTCCAATGATTCACTCCCCAAGTGGCTGCAACAGCCAGAGCTGAGCTGATCTGAAGGCAGGAGCTTCTTTTGGGTCTCCCATGTGGATGCAGGGTCCCAAGACTTTGGCTTGCACTCTACTGCTTGCCCAGGCCACAAGCAGGGAGCTGGATGGGAAGCGGGGGTCACTGGGATTATTACCAGCACCCATATGGGATCCCAGAACATGAAAGGCGAGGACTTAATCTATTGGGCTACTGTACCAGGCCCTCTCTTTGCCCTCTTGATCAAAAGGTATCATCAACTGCTTGTCATCTTACTCTTGTGTTTGACCATGTATCAAGATGGTCATTTCACAGCAGCCTATCTTCCACTCCTTTTCAGCCTCATGGAGCTCTGCTGTGTAGCAATTCCTTTACTTATTAACATCAAGATTTAAGTTGCTTCTAGTATTTTGCTATGATAGTTACTATTACAAACAGTAAATAACACCAGGCTGCATAGTTACCAGATAATTTTGAGATTTCTAGATGCTGCCTTTCTAAGGCAGAGGGCAAAAGCACAAACATTTATTTGGCTGTTCCCTCTCCCCTTCCTCTGTGTCCCCCAGACTCAGCACCTAGAACACAACTAGGATGTAGTGGCTGCTTGGTGTATATTTGTTGAATAAATGAATTTGGCTTTGTATATGGCTGAATGAGCTAATTAAATGTATTTATTGCAGTGATTTTATAAATCCTAATGTAATCTTAAATAATTAGTAATCAGGCATAAATCTAATTCTATCATTAATAAAACAAATCCTATCTCTAAATGACATAAAAACCAATTTACAATGACAAACAAGCCCAAAGATCTTGAAAACTAAGGAACTATATGTCCAAATCCCATATCTGAGCGTGTGGGTCTGAGACCTGGCTCCCCTTGAAGTTCCAGCTTCCTTCCAACTGAGGACCAGGCAGGTAGAATGGGATAGCTCAGGTAGTTAAGTTCTTAATGACCAAGAGGGAGACCTGGCTGATGTCTCCAGCTCCTGGCGTCGGCCTGGCCCAGCCCCAGCTGTTGTAGCATGTGAGGAGTCAGGCAGTGATGAAAAGTGCCTGATCCCTTCCGGCCTTTTCATCTACCCACATCTACCCACTCAGAAAAGGCAAAAAAAAAAAAAAAAAAAATCAATGTGATAAGAATGACTCAGTTTATTTCTTCAGAAAAATAAGAAAACACTTTTTAAGCTTTTCTTGGTGCACCCTTTGCTTGTCTTCAGTAAGCAGGATGGCACCTAAAAAGTTCATGGAAAGTGGAAAAAAAGTTTATTTTGGAGTAATCAAATTTTGAAGTGCATCCTTACTGAGGATCTTAAAAAATTCATGGAAGTAGGGCCCGGCGGCGTGGCCTAGCGGCTAAAGTCCTCGCCTTGAACGCACCAGGATCCCATATGGGTGCCGGTTCTAATCCCGGCAGCTCGACTTCCCATCCAGCTCCCTGCTTGTGGCCTGGGAAAGCAGTCGAGGATGGCCCAATGCATTGGGACCCTGCACCCGTGTGGGAGACCTGGAGGAGGTTCCAGGTTGCCAGCTTCGGATCGGCGCGCACCGGCCCGTTGCGGCTCACTTGGGGAGTGAAGCATCGGATGGAAGATCTTCCTCTCTGTCTCTCCTCCTCTCTGTATATCCGGCTTTCCAATAATAATAAAATCTTTAAAAAAAAATTCATGGAAGTATTATGAAAAAATTATGCATGGATTCCTTTTTCTTTTTTTTTTGGTACCCAAATAAACCTCTTTTAATTCCATTTTCCCACAAACTTTTTGCAATATCCTTTTGTTTGCCTTAAAACAAACTGCAACCCAAATGCAGAGTTCCTAACTTATGAAGAGGTTAAGGGAAGGAAGTTTAATAGTCAATCAACTTTTTGGGGGATCTAAAATACCGTTTTCAGAGAACCAGAGTGGATGACAGTTACACCTGCTGCCTGGTACACGCTGTAGTGTGGCTCATCTGCACTAAAAACTATACATGCTATAAATCACAGCACACCCAACATAGCGCAGGTGACTGACAGAAACTCATAGTTTTTTGGCTTGTTAGAGGGACTACTTCTATTTCCCAAAAGAGGCAGGAGTGCTGCAGGCAGGTAGATGGGTCAGCTACTCCTGTTCCTTTGACTTGGCACACAGGATTCCACTGCCCGCCTCTCTATCCCACCAAGACAATCACATTGTTTCTTTCCTCTTATGGGACTGGAGGGGATAGGGCTAAAGAAGGTGTGCTAGGGTATATGGCTAGACAGTGGCAGGGGTAGGAGGAGGTGACCCTTAGGAAGTTCCAGGACACTCACAGCCACTGCGGGTAATGTCAACAGTGGAGAAACAGTCGGGGAGCCTGAAGAAACTATACCGGGAGTGCAGCAGAATTCCCAGGAGAGAAGCTGCGGATGAAACCAGCTGGAATGACCTAGGAAGGCGGCAAGGGTGAAGGGAGGGACCACGGTAACATCTCTCCTAAGAGAAAGTGGAAAGGCTGATGATTCATCAGGAATGCAGAGGGCAGGCGACAGGGACAGCCCAGGAGCCAGGCTCCCTTCAGCTCTGCTGCTGGCAGAAAAGGAGGCTCGGGGACGGCCCAGCACTGATGGAGACAGCAGGATGATGACCAAGGTCAGGTGGGAATTCTCAGGTGGCGGGAGACAGCAAAAAGGTCACTGGGAAATAGCAATAAAGAATAAAAGGGAATCAACATCACACCGAGAGACCTAGGCTACAGCCCTTGCTTTTTTGTATTCATTCACATAATCATTCATTCATATTCAGCACCTATGGTAAGCCCAGCACAGTTCTAGAGCTTAGAGAAAAGGTAGGAAACAAAACACAGTTCTCACTTCCCTACAGCTTATGTTTTAGTAGAAAGAGACAAACTAGCAATAAACACCACGGCAAGGGGATGGAAATGTAGTTGATTGCCTGCTGTCACCATAGCCCTGGGGTCAGCTAAGAAGCAGAAAGCACAAAATGGCACAGATAAATAAAGATTATTTTTATTCCAAAGTCAGAAAGTCAGATATACAGAGAGGAAGATCTTCTGTATGCTGATTCATTCCCCAAGTGGCCGCAACAGCCAGAGCTGAGCTGATCTAAAGCCAGGGCCAGGAGCCTCTTCCGGGTCTCCCATGCGAGTCCGGGGTCCCAAGGCTTTGGGCCGTCCTTGACTGCTTTCCCAGGCCACATGCAGGGACCAGGATAGGAAGTGAGATGCCAGGACACGAACTGGCACCCATAAGGGATCCTGGTGAGTACAAAGTGAGGACTTTAGCTGCTAGGCTACCACGCCAAGCCCTCTCCTTTTTAAAAAATGAAAACCACTTTCGTTTTTTACTACAAAAGTAGTTTTATCTTGAGAGAGAGAGAGAGAGAGAGAGAGACTGACTTAAACCAACAGCAACCCATGGAGTAGGGAGTATAAGTCTCATGCTTTCTTATCTACTGTTAAGAAGTCTGGAGTATATCATGATAGACCTTCCCTTATATATACATATGCATTTACAATATAAGTACAATGCATTCAATTTACAAATGTATACTTGTAATTATAAAAAAAGACACAAGGGTACTTCAGGAAAGTTTGTGGAAAACAGAATTAAAAGAGATGTTTGTTTTGGCACAAGAACATTTTTCAATCTATGCATAAGCAGGATCTTCAAAAAGTTCCAAGTCTTTTCTTTCCTTCAGAGTTCTTCACACATTTGCAATGATCCAGTCTTGATATGTTACATGCTTGTCTTTCCCATTAGATTCAGTGTTCCCAGGTCTTCTACATAGTCTCCCCTATACTTCTACCACAGAACAGGCAGTCAGAAGTAAGCTATTGCAAAAATCTCAACTTTCCTCCTTCCTCGGTCTACCGCTAGTTTTCTCTTGCACAATATTACTTCTCACAGGTAACTGCACATTAAAAGCAGCTGAACTAACTATTTCCTAAGAAGTTACCTAGAAAGAATAAAGGTAAATTCCAGTCATCCTATTTCAAAGAAAATGCATCAGGACGAGCGCTGCTGGGCTCTCTTCCGGGCTTGACTGTTCACTGCAATGTGGCAGGTGCATAAGGCAAACCACAGAGGTTTTGAGAAAATTCAGTTGGTTCCAGAACTTGTAGTGTTGCCTTCAGAATATCTCAGTGTACTGAAACCCCATATCTAGATAATTTCGATGGCTTCCATATCTACTGTTAGCTCGCTTTTGAAGAAGAACACAGAGCATATATACAAATTTAGGACAAAAGGAGAAGCATTTATGAGGCTATAATATTGAAAAAGGAACTCATGACTTAGTTTCCACTGATCTCTCTGAGATGGCAATTAATCGCTTATTTCAAGGAAACAAATGTCTGTTTCATGTGGTAAAAAAAAAAGAACTTTATCAATTTCAGTAACCAATTCTTTGAATTCTACCATTAATAAGGATAGAAGCTGAACGTCAGGGTGGCATGCTACATAAAAACAGCTCACTACAAAGATGTGCTATGGGGGTAATTTTCAAAAATTTCAGGGAAAATACATACTATGGAAAACTTTTGCATGGATTTCAAGCTTCTCTGCACGAACCTTATGTTTCACTTCCATTTTCTCATGAGCTCTAATGCCTCCTTGTATAAGAGTTGGCTCTTTTTCACCCTAGACATAAAAAACTAATTCTCAGGCTAGATATTTTTGAGAGTAATTCTTAAGAATGTCTCTTTCCTTTTATAGTAAAATATCTTTTCACTGTGGTAGGAATGGCAATGTGGTAGAGAAAAGCTCTCAAGCTGACATTTTTCTTAGGAATATCTGATTAATACTAGGAAAAGAGACACTTTCTAATATGTTTACGTCGAGTGAAAGCTGGGTTCTATTTTCATAGTGTAGGCTCATAATATTTACATTCTACTTTCATTGACTTAAACTCTTTGTTTCTTAAAATGAGAGGTACTCAAGATTTCTGGATCCATGAAATGTATTAACCTCCACTGAACATACTACTGAACTTAACATACAAATGTTTATTCAAGACACAAAAATGTTTTGTTATGCATTCCTATAGCGTGGTAATATGCCATGGCATATTAAAACATTATTGTATGTAGGGTTCACATTTGGTCTACCCATTAAAGACCACGTGAGACACACACATCCTATATCAGACTGCCTGGATTTATATCACAGCTCCACTTTCAATTCCAGCTTCTTTCTGATGTGTGTCCTGAGAGGTAGAAGTGATGGCTCAAGTAGCTGGGATCCTGCCACTGAGGTACAAAACCTGGACTGGGTTCGACGCCCAGCTGTGGCCCAGAACAACCCAGACTGTTGTGGGCATTTGCGTAATGAGTCAACAGATGAAACCTCTCTTTCTTTCAAGTAAATAAATGAAAATGTCCAAAAAAATTTATAGAATGAGTCTTAGCTATGTAAATTAATTGGCAAAAATAGCCATCTGGTGGTGAAAATATGCAAACTATTCTATAGAAAAATATTATTATGAAAGTATTTTCAACAACTTTAAAAAATATTATTGGAAAGGTAGATTTACAGAGAGAAGGAGAGACAGAAAGGTGTTCCAGCTGCTGGTTCACTCCTGAAGTCAGGAACTAAGAGCCAGGAGCTTCTTCCAGTTCTCATATGCAAGTGCAGGGTCCCAAGGACTTGGGCCATCATCTATTGATTGCTTTTCCAGGCCATAAGCAGGGAGTCAGATGGAAATAGTGGAGCAGCCGGGACACGAACCAGCATCCACATGGCATCCCAGCAGATGCAAGATGAGGATTTAGCCACTAGGCTATTGCACCAGGCCTGACCGTCTTAATATTTCAAAGATCATATGGAAGAACTGAAATTTTGTTTATTTGGAAATTCTCCATCCATACGGGATGCTGGCACTTGCAAGTGGAGGATCAGCTTGTTGAACCACTGCGCCAGCCCCTGACTTACTGTTTGATAAAAGTAGTTTAGATGTTATGGAAATCAGCCTTTAAAGTTTTCTAAGATTACCATGGTAATCAAAATCAGAAGATTACCCCAGAGCAAATGCAAGTAATTATTCCTAAATTTTAAATAAACAAGATTCTCACAGCTAATATCTACCCAGCAAAAGGCTTATCTTCAATTTTAGGGGAAAGATCCTAATGACTTTAACCTGAAGGGCTGGGAGTCTCTATTTCTTTAGCAGATTAAACTTTCTACCTCATCAATATAGACGGCTTAAAAAATATATTTTGTTCTATTTTAAATTGTGAGATCATCTAGTTAAAAATTAAGGTCAAGTTATTCACATAGGTCTTGCATCTAATGGATATGAAGAAATACCACTTTTTAAGTTAAGAACTGCAGGCACACAGCCTTAAATCAGAATACAGAAAGATTCAGAGTTGGAAGGCAGGTGTTCTGATGCTGAGTTAGGAGGCCAGTATCTGAGACTGCAGTGCCTAGGGTTCAAGTTCCTGTCCCACTTCCAATCTAATGGGCACCCCGAGAGGCGGCAGGTGACAGCTGGAGTATGTGGGCTCTTGACACCCATGGAGGAGACCTGGATGGTATACGAGGCTCCTGGCTCTGGCCTGGCCCAGCCTTGCCTAGCCTTGCCTATTGCAGGCATCGGGGAAATGAATTAATTGATGAAAGAACTTCCTGTTTGTCTGTTTTTCTCTCTGCTTTTCAAACAAATAATGCTAATAAAGATTCAGAATTCTGAAAGCTGTATCCCTACCCATGGTAATCAATGCCCCAATGTTGCTGCCAACTTTTCCTTCCAGAGGCAGCTGCAGTATTCTGGAGGGACTGCTAGAACCACAATTTTAAGTTTTCTTTGCCCTGATAATGAAGATCCAAATTTTAGCATGTAATGCTCTTCGTAATGAAGGAGTCGCCCACTCTCTAAGCAGAGAGTCCACAACATGCAGTGATGAAAACTACAAAGTATCGGAAAACTTAGGAATTCAAAATACAGATCAATGAAAGCTTGACTATCTTAATATTGTTGCCAGTCAGGTATTGAGGGTATGATTTCACTTATCAAAAATGTAAATTGAAAAAAATCAATAGAATGAGAAGAGAAATGCAGAAAGAGACACAGAGAAACAAAAAGGTTCAGTAAACATTACCATGAGAAGATGTGTCATTTGATAAAATGCTCTCATGAATGGAAGCGTCCCAAGGTGTTGTGCAGTGTGCTAGCTACCCATCACATGTGACTACTGGGCATTTCTAGTATGGTGGGATGGCTCAAGAGCGAAACTTTATTTAATCTGGGGGAGTGGTTTTGTAGCACAGTGAGTGAGATTACACCCCATACTGCACTGCTGGCTTCAGTCCTGGGTATTCCACTTTTGATTCAGCTTCCTGTGAATGTGTGTGGGAAGCGGCAGGATTCAAGTTCCTGCCACCGTGTGAGAGAACCACAGGAAGCTGCTGGCCCTGGGCTCCAGTCTGGTCCGGCCATGCTACTGCAGCCACTTGGAGAGTACCAGCAGATGTCTGTCCGTCTCTCCCACTCTTTCACACACACAGCCTTTTCAAATAAAGTTTAAAAGCATATATTTACTTTTAATTAATTCAAATGGTAAGAGTCACGTTTGTACTAGCGAAAGCAGAACTAGTAGGTCTAGAATCTGAATCGCAGATGGGGAATAGTAGAAGTAAGAGAAATTTTAAGAAAAAGAGTTACATAGCAGTAACGATAAAATGTGAATCATGCTAAGAGGGTATATCCAAGCTGGAAATTCTTCCAGAATCTGACATTTTAACAGAAATCTTTGGAAACTGGAAACAGTGCTCACTCAAAGGTGTGGGTATAGAAAAGCAGGAATGCAAATGGTCATGGAAAAAATGCATGAAGTGAACAAGCCAGAAAGGAGAGTGAAAACTAATTTACATAACAGTTTGTTAATCTAAGACAGGGGAAGCATTAATTATCTGATAAAAAGAGCACACGGCACTGTACAAATATTTGCTGAAGTGAAATGAGGTGGTAGTAAGAGAGGCTCTTCCTCTTCCTCCTCCTGTCCTCCGCACCATCTGTTAGATCACTGAGGAGCAAGAAACGCCAGGAGCCAGCAGGCTCTGCAGTCAGGATTCACCAAACTCCGGTTTTTAAAAAATGCCCAATTCCCCCATTTTCTTGCTAGTAAATTCAGCCCTTTTAATTCTTGTCTACTTTTTACATCTTGGCTGTTGGACGATTCACAACATGTTAAGTCTAGATGGGATGGGACGTGCCTTAGGTTTGCAGGCTGTTTATACCGACTGTCATAATACACATGAATGGGAACAGGGTCGTGGCACAGTACAGGACCCTGTGTGTGTGTGTGTGTGTGTGTGTGTGTGTGTGTGTGTGTGTCTCAGCTTAACAGGAAATTGTGTTCATTCCCAGCAGTTCTGTCTAAACTGTTCAACAAAACAAAAACAACACATTATGAACAGAATTTAGATTCAGAACTGTTTTGAAGAGACTTGCTAAAGTGTACTTCAAGATAATAATTCTCTACTTTTCATAAAACTGTGTTACAAGAAAACCTATATCTTACACTGCATGCCCTCCTAAGAATTCTCATTAAAATACTCATCTTTCTAAGAGAGTGTGTGATTCTGAATGCTGCACAGGGTAGGAAAGGAGATAACAGCTTCAACTTGTCTTAAAGGACACCAGAAACAGGAAGTACCTGCTGGGACTTAATGTAGAAGGTCTAGGCGTGCTAACAAGACAAGGCCTATGCAAGCACAACCAGATTTTTGAACTAGCATTCCTAATTTTCTTTTTAAAACTTAAGTATTTTTAAATTACACACATATATTCTCATTATGTAGCAAATCCATAAAATCTATAAAAACATAAGGAAGAAAAATCAGCTTAACATCCAAATAACCGTTAGCTTTTCATTATTTCATCACAGTTTTTAAAACACATACACACACACTCTTACTTTAAAGATATTTCTAAAAATAAGAGTCAAGGGTACATGGTGTATTTTATACTTTTAATTTATTCACATATGATGTGGTAAAAAAGAAACATAAACATGACATTAGTCAGTAAATAGGCTAACCAACTGGCTAATTCACATTTACGCTTTCATTACTAATTGTGTTAATTTTCTTGAACTAAGGCCTCCAGAGGTTAATTAGCTAGCAGCATTTATCAATATGAGATAATACACTTTCATTTTATAAGTATGTGCTAATTATAAGCAAACCCATTTAAATTTTACAAGCGTGTCTTTCATTTTCCAATAAGAATATAAAACCCGGAAAAATTTTCCTCACATCAATAGCTGTATTGATCTTACATAGAAATAATTGTTTTTGGAAAACAGAGGTACAAATAAAGCACCAATTAATATGCTAACTGTTGTTTCATGCTTAACGAGATTCCAAACGGTTATGTTTGCCAACAATTAAAAGAAAACAGAATAAAAGACTGATTCAAACCATCATGTCCCAAGGTGAGAACCTAAAAGATCAGTTACTTTCTTTTGAGTAGAATTTCTATCACTAGAGCATTCATACCTTCTTGGGCAAAAATGTGAAGATTCAAAATTCAAAACCCTCTGGCTTTTAGAGTGAGAAAATACTCATGTAATTAAAAGTTAATTGGCATCTGTGATGGATTGTTATGTGTCAGCTTGGCTAAGCTACCAGGGTGGCACTCAGTTATCAACTGAACACTTTCTAGGAAGGAGGTATCACTGGATTCTTGCAGGATAAATGCCTGTAAGCCAAGGAAAGCCAAGGAATGTATTTTGTGCCAACAGGACCGACATACTGTGGAGCCTGATGTTGCTCCCTTATTCAGATATCCTCTTGACACCCTTAAAATTCAAAAGCTACCTACTGTATTTCCCTGTCCCTCCCCCTAAAAAACCTCCCTGCTGTATTCTTTAACCGGTAGATTCTAGTTTAAGAGTCAGTTTAAAAATCACTATTTATTATGCTGGGTTTTTTTTTTTTTTTTTACAACCAAGGTGGCCTAGAACAGTTTCAACTTGGTACAGTCTGACCAGCTGAGCTGCACACATGCAAAAAGGCAGCTTGTAACCTACAGATCACAACTGGAACCTACAGATCACAGCTGTACCCTTCCCACTGAAAATTGTAGAATAAGCAGAAATTGGAGTATGTCAGACCAATTAAGGAACCAAAGATTACAACATTCACTCACTGAACCTTCAACCATTCTGATCCACTCATGTCTTGAGTAGGGTCAGATGAATCAAACATTGCCCTGTGAGCAAATCCATGTCCCAATTTCTTTTCTGACCCCACACAGCTTGACCCACAAGGCTCCTGGCTTTCTGTCTGGTCACTTCATAATCATCTTCCCATGTGCAAAAAATCATGGCTTTGGTATTTGGCCTTACCATGCATGTGGGTCCAAGACTCATTTTGGTGTGGTAACACACAGGTTACAAAATGAGTTGGCCTGTTGAGTTTTCTGGTATTGATCATTTATATTTTAAGCTCATGTATGTTAAGGACAACAGTTCTAGTTTGGATGCAGCTAATGCTAAAGTGATGCCAAAGGAAAGGAAAAAAGCACTGGGGAGGGTGGGAAAGAAAAGAGGAAAAGCTACCATAACCATGTCCTGGGATCCCCCAAGGAGGTGTGTTATTGTGCCCGAACTGTCTGAATGTTCCTGAATTCTCAGCCTAAGGAACAGAAAGGGAACCTGAACCACTGCTCCTATCCGTCCGAGTCCCAGGTCACAAGTTAGCTAGTATGTGAATTCTCTCTCACTTCCATGTTCTTTCCCACACACAGCCCATGCCCCATGTCACAGCAGGAAGCAAAATATACTCAAGAGCTGTGGTGAGGTTCTATATATGAGCAGCTGCCTCTTGGCAACCAGCATGGCTGGGGTCTTAGGATGAGAGGGTGTGAGGCAGGGACAACAGGCATCTAACATAAGGCTCTTAAATGCTTGTCTCTTTGTATCATTGGGATTGAAAAGTTCACACCATCTTGAACTACAGAAAAAATATTTATATATTTTTTAAAGCCAATAAATGACTGAATATTATGAAAAAGCAAAAGCAAGTTTTCGATCACATAATGAGAAAAGAAATAAGAATATTTCAAAATGATTTCTGCAAAGGAAGCAGTTTTATTCTCAAACACAGACTGGTTGTTTTGTAAAAAGATGATTTAAGTGACTGTAGAGTTTATAATTGCTTCCAAACAACTTCACAGTGAATGAGGATTCTTTTGGACTTTAAATATTAACTAGTAGAAATGAAAGTAAAATAGCAGCAGTTATCAATTAAAAGCGTATTTTGAGTCAGGTATTGGCTAAGCACTTTACGTATTCCATTTTGCCAGAATAAAAAACTACTTGGAAGAATAACTTTAAAACCAGGAGCCAAGAGACCTCTGTGATACCTAGTGGCTGGGGTCTTCACCTTGCATGTGCCAGGATCTCATATAAGCACCTATTCAAGTCCCGGCTGCTCAACTTCCCTTTGAGTTCCCTGCCTATGGCCTGGGAAGGCAGTGGAGGACGGCCCAAGCACTTGGGACCCTGCAGCCACATGGAGACCTGGAGGAAGCTCCAGGTTCCTGGGTTTGGATCAGCTCGGTAATTTGTTGTGACACCTAGGGGAGGGGAGTGAATCAATGGACAGAGGATCTTTCTGTGTCTCCTTCTCTCTGTAGATCTTCCTTTCCAATAAAAATAAATAAATCTTTAAAAATAAATAAATAAATACATACATACATACATACATACAACCAGGAGCCAAGAGCTTTGTCTTGGTTTCCCATGCGGGTACAGGGAGGGACTTGAGCACTCCACTAGCAGGGAGCTGGATAGGAAGTGGAGCAGCCAGGACTGGAATCGCGGCTCTCATGAGATGCCAGTTTCACAAGCAGCAGTTATACCCACTACACCACAGTGTTGGCCGGGACAGATTAATTTCAAGCAAATTAAACAACTCAGACTATAACCAGCCAGCTATGGGAAGAGTCATTTGTAATACAAACAGCCAACAAGCTGCGTTATTTTTATAGTGAAGACACTAAAAAAATTACACTGTAAGAACAGTATAATTGTCATAAAATAGACTGCTAAACTTGTATAAAAACCGCCAGTGCTTTCTGCAGTTCTGAGCTGTCAGGTTTCACTTCACCTGCCTTCCATAAACTCAATGAGTCTCATGTAACCTCTGGTCCCCAGCAGCATAATTTAAAGGCTTTACTCTATATTTAAATTTTTTCCCCTACTGTCCACAGTTTTAAAAAAAGAGGAAACAAAAGGGGGTGGTGGAATTCGTTCTCACTGTTGTGGAGGCTGGCAAGACCGAATCCAAATGGGGGCAAAGCTGGCAGGATGATGCTCAGGGAGGGGCTGACCCCACAGCTCAAGGGGTTTCTCACGTAAGGACTTCAAATGACTGGACAAGGCCCACCCATAAGGGTCATGTGGCAAAGATGGCTGACTGAAAACTTAACTTTATGTAAAAACCAAACCAAAACAAAAACTTCACAGCAAAATCTACACAAATATATGGGTACCATGGTCCAGCCATGCTGACACATAAAATCAATCATCATGCATGGTGAGAAATATTTTATAGTATAACTTGGTACACAGATAGGTGCATTTATAGCTAAAATAAGAGTTGCATAAGACAATGTACTTTAGTAAGGTTTTGCATGACATTTTTTTTCACTAAAAAGAAAAACACTTGTAATCTACATCTCCCCAAATTTGATTTTACAATCCACTAACATATCATATATATATACATACATATATATAAATAAAAAACCTTTCTAGATGACATATCATATACTCATGTTTTAGAACATTGGTAAAAAAAATTTTACCATAGCACACTGGAATGTGCTATTTGAGAAGGCAATTAGGTGAATCTGAACACATAAAACCCAATGAATATGTGCATGGCAGGAAATTTTGCTGTTGCTTCTCACTCTAGGAACACACATTTAGCAAACGACTGTGGTATTTTACCATATATACTTGAGAATAAGCTCAGACCATGCCTGGAGATGTAAAACAGAGGCAGCCCACTGTGGCTAAGAATCCACAGGGCTTCTTTAAACATCATTATTTACCCCCTCCTATTTCAAAAAATCAACTTACTTCTGAAAAAGTGATCAATAGCAATTTGTGTTTTAAAAATTTAGACTACGTACAAAATCTTTTCTAGCATGAGGATATAAATAACATATACACAATATGTGTGTGTGTGTGTGTGTGTGTGTATGTGATATTCAAGAAAATGTATTCAAAATGTATTCAAAAAGCCCTAACTGGGCCCAGCACAGTAGCCTAGTGGCAAGTGTCCTCACCTTGCATGTCTCGGTTCGTATCCCAGCATTCCCACTTCCCATCCAGCTCCCTACTTGTGGCCTGGGAAAGCAGTTGAGGACGGCCCAAAGTTTTGGGACCCTGCACCCGTGTGGGAGACCCGGAAGAGGATCTTGGCTCCTGGCTTCAGGTCAGCTCAACTCTGGCCATTGCGGTCACTTGGGGAGTGAACCATCGGACGGAAGATCTTCCTCTCTGTCTCTCCTCCTCTCTGTATATCTGACTTCCTAATAAAAAAAACCTTTTTATAAATAAATAAATAAATATAAAAAAAACATAAGCTCAGGCTGGCACGGTAGCCTGATGGCTAAAGTCCTTGCCTTGTAACCACTGGGATTCCATATGAGTGCTGGTTCGTGTTCAGGAGCTCCTGGCCCCTGGCTTTGGTTCAGCTCAGCTCTGGCTATTGCGGCCACTTGGGGAGTGAACCAGCAGAAGATCTTTGTCTCTGTATGCCCTTCCTCTGTATATCTGGTTTTATACGAAAATAAATAAATCTTTATTAAAAAAACCCTAATCTCATTTTAACTCCTTTATCTCTTTCTACTTTGGATCCATGCCCAGTTTTAACACCTAACTATGATTTTTGTTAGTGACTGACGACATGACTTTTCAGAACCAATTCTGCATATTTTTTGATAAGCCCTTAGTAAGATTTGGTCACTCTTACAGTTTGAGCAAGGTCTTATCTAAAAATAACGAATAATAGCACCTTATTTATATACAACTTTTAAAAATTTTTTATATTACTTTCCTTCAAGTCAGGAAAAGGTCAAAAATAGGAGGAAACATATGCTAATAAACCAGTGCAGGCTTAGACCTAGCTTTGAACAGAACTACACAGGAAGGAATTCTTTCAGACTGAGAAACGAGGAGTTGTTGTAATTTGAGATCTTCAGATTTGCTAAGACCACCTAAAGCCAAAATGTGGTGAAAATCTAACAGATTTCTAACAGCAGATAGCAGAAATTTTTCTTGTGCAACAGAAACGTACGGTGAGAAGCAGAACAGCTTACTGGTCAGGAGTACAGACTGCGATGTGTTCTATACACTTAAACGACTCCTTTTCCTTTCTGAATCATTCTTCTAAAGTATATGGGGTTCTATGCTCACTCAGCTTCCACGGAGCTAGAGTTTAGTACCAGAGAGGGCACACGGAGAAAATTACTGCCTGAACTGTTGCGCCATTATGTTTCCCATGCTTGTTCATTTATTCTTATACCTGATTGAAAACAGAAAATTGATAAGTAAATCACAATCACAATTATGTGCCAATATATAAATCAACGTGGTAAAGTTGAGAATACGCAGCTAGTCAAAAGAGTTGAAGTAATCTATTACTTAAAAAAAAAAACATTTTAAGCTTATCTGTTATATTAGTTTTTTAATAAAATAGGGGAAAAAGGCAAGTGAGGTCATTGCCTTCGCCAAGCTGGAGAGTTCCAGAAGCGCCCGGCAGTCACAGTGGCAGGGGTACAAGCAGAGCGTGAGGTCCCAACAGGGTAGACATGAGTGAGGTCCAACAACTGGCATGAATGACAGAAGGTGAATAAAGAAGGGGCTGATGAGGAAGCCCAGGTTCTATTCTTCCAAACCCTAGAAGCCAAAGATCCCAGGATGATTTTCTCATTGAATACTCATACAATTTCTGGAGGTAACACGTGAAGATTTTGTCCTTGCAACTTTAAAGTATGAGACTGATTCAGTTTCTCACAGCAAATAAATGGCATGAAAACTAGACTCTATAACACTATTATGCCTGCAGTAGATGGCTTGTATGTGCAAAAGTCTACAAAGAAATCATAGTAGCTATTAGGCAAATACCAGGTGCTTGGTGATAAGTAACTAGATGAATAATAAACATACTTACACATTAAGGCTTTAAATGAGAATTCCAAAGACTAAATCACACTGATCTGGTTTTTATGCATATTGCTATGATAATTCTGTAAGTGCCTTTGGTATTTGCAAATTTCAAGCATCTGACTTTTCAGCTGATTCTGAATATCTTATTTGTTCTATCATGAAACCAATATGTTCTGTTAAAATATGTGATTACAAAGTTTTGTTATATTCCTCTTGAAATAAAATCTTTCGAGTGTTAAGGCAAAAACAGATAACAATACACACTTAAGTACAAGCCATTCAACTGGAGCATTTAAACACCACAGATATGGTCAGGGTCCTTTGTGTCCCCTTACATTCTCCCTCCCCAGAGCTAATAACCACGCTGAGTTTTTTGTCATTTTCATGCAAGGTTTAGTACTTCTATTAAATTTATGTCCATAAACCACAGTAGCGGTGGCTTTCTAAGTTGTTGGGTTTTTGTTTGTTTGTTTGTTTGTTTTTTGTTTTTTGCACAGTTGCTTCCTAAGACTTTAAAACATCTACCACCCAGCAGGCACCCTTTCAGTTGACAAATAATGGCTAGGAATGCATTTTCTACCTTAGTGTCTGTTGAACACAAGCTTTAAATATGCCTTTGTGAAAGCCTTGCAGCGGCAGCTCAGCTTGCAAGATTTACGGAAAATATACCCATATCACTTAATTGGCAAAGCTATTTCTCATTGTCAAGCCCAATCAAGCAAATCTGACTTCTTCTCTGTCAGAAAAAGTCTGGCTTAATTTTAAAATTCAAATAAGTATGTTATTATGCGTCCCTATGACAACATTCTCACTTGTGAATTTTAATTTTTAGATAGATAAATGGGTAGTTAGCTATGGAGGTAAAGACAAGCGTCTGTGAGGCACACGGCTGTGGTATGAGTGTCACCTCAAGGAAATAATGTGTTGTCCCCTTGAATAATTCCTATTGAAGGTTTCTTTGCTTCGTTGCCAGGGACTCTCCCTTAGGAGAGATTCCCTCTCTGCAATCTCTTTGTTTGGTGCCCTGGAGATTTTTGAACCCCAAGGCAAGGCACCACAGTAAGATTCAGGATGGACAAGGGGTTAAGCTTTTCTTTCAAAAAGTGCAAGACAAATGGTTTTGAAAGAAATCACAAAGGAGAACTGGCAGACTAGAAAGAGCTCTGAGGCACATCATTTTGAGTGAAAACTACATACAGAAAGAAAGAATACGGAAATTGCTTTCTGTACAGCTATTCAGACCTGCGTAACTCAGAGGAAGCTTTTGGGAGTAGTGGAAAACCAAAGACTGGTAGTGGGGTTGGCAAAATAGGAATCCAATGCTAATTATGTTTGTAAACAAAGTTTTATTGGATGTACCACACTCTCTGTTTACATATTATCTGGAAGAACTTTCATACTACAATGGCAGAGTGGATAAGGTATATCACAGATGGGGTTGTAAAGCCTAAAATAATTGTCATCTGGTCTTCTGCTGCGAAAGTTCACCACTCCCTCTCTATAATCGGGGTTTGTATGGCCACATAATTCGAAACCCTGGTTGGGAAAAAACAGTATCTCTACTTCTCACAAAGCAACTACTTTATTCCTACATCTGATATTGATGATCCCAGAACACACCCCAAACCAAACTGCCATAAAGTGTTTAACAGTAATCAGGAGGGCACTGCCCACAAACATTCCACAACATCTAAATGCAATTCTTGCATTATTTTTCATTTTCAGCTTTAAGCATTGTCTGTTGACCGGATTTTTGGTTCTTTGTACTTTCCTAATTCAACTCCACATGACATGTCCAAATTAGATACTTTGTGTATCTTTTGTTTCTAAAGAAAGTCACTCAGGGGGTCCCCCTTCTTACACATTCTTACTGGTCTGGGTATTTTTTATTCTTTAGTACCTTTTGATGAAAATAAAGCTTAGTTTTTTGGGATTCACTCCTCCCCCTTTTCTTTGCTTATTACTTTAGTAACGGCTTTGAGAAAAGACTAACAGCAATGACTCTTTGATGCTTTGCATGTCTAAAACCATGTGCTTATTTTGCACTCAAGCTTAAATGATGTTGCTGGGTAAAGAATTACATCTGGAATTCAGTAACTTGCACAATGTTGACACCTCATCACTCTGCTATCTCCCAGCTTCCTCTGTTGATGGTTTTCTTTCTTTTCTTTCCTGTTTTCCATCTATGTCTGGTTTCCCTCCTTTTTAGAAAAATTCCCTCAATAGATTTAGATCCTCCTGTTAGATATATCATTTCCACTATATTCTTTTTCTTTTCTTTTTTTTAAGATTTATTCATTTTATTACAGCCAGATATACAGAGAGGAGGAGACAGAGAGGAAGATTTTCCATCCGATGTTTCACTCCCCAAGTGAGCCGCAACGGCCGGTGCGCCGATCCGAACCTGGGAACCTGGAACCTCTTCCGGGTCTCCCACACGGATGCAGTGTCCCAATGCATTGGGCCGTCCTCAACTGCTTTCCCAGGCCACAAGCAGGGAGCTGGATGGGAAGTGGAGCTGCAGGGATAAGAACCGGCGCCCATATGGGATCCCGGGGCGTTCAAGGCGAGGACTTTAGCCTCTAGGCCACGCCACCGGGCCCAACTATATTCTTTTTCAAGAGCTCCTTTTTGTTCACTGAATTTTCCTTTTCATTGTTTTTCAGCTTTATGTTCTTGTTTCATAATTATAGTATATTGTCTGATCTGGTATTTTAAAGTTTTATTTTTATTTAAGCTTTATTTTTTTATTTTTATTTTTTTTTATTTTAAAGATTTTATTGTAATTGGAAAGCCGGATATACAGAGAGGAGGAGAGACAGAGAGGAAGATCTTCCATCCGATGATTCACTCCCCAAGTGAGCCGCAACGGGCCGGTACGCGCCGATCCGATGCCGGGAACCTGAAACCTCTTCCAGGTCTCCCACGCGGGTGCAGGGTCCCAAATATTTTATCTGGCATGTTTATGTTTTAGAGCAGTCTGCTTTGTCCAAGTTGCTCTTTCCTGTTACTTATTTGAGTGGGTCTCTTGCTTTCTTTTTTTTTTTTTTAAGATTTATTGATTTTTATTGGAAAGGCAGATATACAGAGAGGGGGAGAGAGAGAGAGGAAGAGCTTCCATCCACAGTACTGACTGAATCCACTGTGCCAAAGGATACCCTCTGATGTCAGACACTGCCTTCCAGAGAGAAAATAATTTCAAGTATATCGGCTTGGGCGCTCTCCTGCTACAGGTGAGGCTTATCTGCTTGGGCACTTTATAATCTGTGTTTTAGGTCCTTCTTCCTGTCTGGTGGGAATTCTCAGGAGTGTCTTCTCATACCTTATCTGTAGCCACAAGATTTGTTCTAGTTTCCTATTATTTCACTTCCTGTATGTACATTTCCATTTTATCTATCTGTTTTCAAAATGATACTTCTTCCTTCATATTTGTCAGGAAAATATTACTACAATGACTGAAATATTTTTCCTTTGGCACGAGTAACCTACCAGTTTTCGTTTTTTTTTTTTTAAATTTTATTTTAAATTCATTAATTACATTGTATTATGTGACACAGTTTCATAGGTACTGGGATTCTCCCCACCCCTCCCCAAACCCTCCCACCATTGTGGATTCCTCCACCTTGTTGCATAACCACAGTTCAAGTTCAGTTGAGATTCCCCCATTGCAAGCATATACCAAACATAGAGTCCAGCATCTTATTGTCTAGTCAAGTTCAACGGCTTCTTAGGTATACCCTTTCTGGTCTGAAGACAGAGCCAGCAGAGTATCATCCCGATCAATTAAAAGCTCCAACATACCATCAGCAAAAATTTACATCATTATGGAATTAATTGACATAGTAATGAGTAACCAATATGGTAAAAGTAAATGCGATTTCTTATCCACCTTCTGTGACCACCTCATTGACATTTCAATTTTGGTTTATACACAACATATAACATTCATAACATAACTTGTCATACATAACATCATATCAAATTAAGGCAAACATGTGGTATTTAACCTTTTGGGATTGGCTCATTTCCCTTAGCATTATGGTTTCCAGTTTGGCCCATTTGGCCACAAAGAACTGCATTTTGTTTTTTTTAATAGCTGAGTAGTATTCCATGGAGTAGATGAACCATAGCTTTCTTATCCAATCCTCTGTTGATGGGCAAACCTACCAGTTTTCAACAAGGTACAGAAGAGGAAGTTACTTGTTCAGAAAGGGAATATAAAAGCAACTTCCTTATTTCCAGGAGATCTAATATTGATATAATGCCATTACTAAACATATGGCTGGGGTTCAAACTTCACAAAAGATTCCAATACTGTCCCTTTATTTTAAGATGTGTATTTTTATTTGAAAGGTAGAGCGAGTTACAGAAAAAAAAAAAAAAAAGAGAGACAGATCTTCTATCCTCCCCAAATGGCCAGAATGGTCTCCCATGTGGGTGGGGTCCAAGCACTTGAACTTCTGATAATTTGCCAGGCACATTAACAAGGAGTTGAAACAGAAGCAGAGCAGGGAGAATTTGAATCAGTGTGCGTACGAAATGCTGGTGTTGCAGGCAGTAGCCCAATCTACTGTGCCCCAACAGAAGCCTCCCAAACTGTCCCTAGATGGCACTTCTGTTCCCTGACCTACGATCACACACTGCATACAGCTCATAAGTCTTTCTCAGTCATTCTTGGCACCGAGGTGACAGGTCTTATGTTTCATGAAAAGTATCCAAACTAGATTTTCTGGCTGCTTCCTTATGGTTAGATTAATGCTATGCATCTTAAGGTGAAATACTACAAAACTCACTCTTATCCACAAGGAGACACACTGTCAAGTTTTCAAAGCCTCACTGACGTGATACCTGCCAGATCTGTGTACTACAAAAAGCATCTTTCCGCTTTTCAATTGAGATGACATTAAACCAGGTAACAACTTATTTCCTTAAGGAATTTGGCTAAATGGTTTCAACAGTTTGTTGTTTTTCCCTTAGTCAATCAATTATTACTTTGATGGCTGAAAATGGCAATTTCCAACTTTGTTATATTTTCTGTGCTTCCTCACTGACACTTCATTGCTTCTTAAGCAGATTTTCACCTGGGTCACTGTTTTTAGTACCAGCCTCACCTCAGCTTTCAGAGTTTCCTGGCACAGTGTGTGATCAAGCATTCTGGGGTTCTTATTTTTCCTCTGTCAGATTAGGACTCATTACGTTCAGTTTTGCTAATTCTATTGCCCCTGCACTCACCTGGGAGAACTGGAAGTAGCTTCTGGCTCCTGACTTTTGGATTAGCCTAGCTCCAGTCACTGTGCCCATTTGCGGAGTGAACCAGCAGATACAAGATCTCTCTATGTATATATAACTTTGCCTTAAATTTCTACTGGTGAGGGTGACATTGTGGTTTGGCTGGTAAAGAGACTGCTTGTGATGCCATCATCCTGAGATGGGGAGAGAGAGAGAGAGACAGAGAGAGAGAGAGAGAGAGAGAGAGAGAGAGAAAGATCTTTCATTTACTAGCTCACTCTCAGGCCCAGTAAAGCCAGGGCTGACTCGGACTCTTGCCAGGAGCCATGAAAATGCCATCAGGGCAACCAAGTACTCGAGCCATTACATCAACTGGGATGTAGAAGGGGAAACCCAGGCATCTTGTATAGGATGCAGGCAACCTAAGAAGCATCCTAATTGCCGCACCAGACACTTACCCCAAAGCCTATTACTCTTCACCCGCTTTCGCACATTTTACATAATGTGAACAGTACAGTATGTGAAATCTGTAACATGCTCTTTTTGTGCAACATCATAGTTCTGAAATGTATCTAGCTGACACATACATGCAGCCCTAGCTGATTCCTTCTTAAAATAGCTATTTTATCATTATTATTTTCTTTTTCATTTACTTGAAGGGCAAGGAGAGGCACAAAGAGAGAGATCCCATCCCATATTTCAGGTTGGGCAAGGCTAAAAGTCAGGGGCTGCATCCAGGTTTTCCATGTGGGGGGCAGGGGTTAAAGCACTTTAGTCATCTGCCTCCCAGGCACTAGCAGCAAGCTGGCTGGGGCTCAAATGGGCACTCTGATATGGCACATAAATGCCCCAAATAGAAGCTTAACTTGCTGCACCACAATGCTAGCCCACAGCTAATTGGAATTTTTAATGAATGATACCTAACTCCACCATATGAACATGCTCCAATTCTCTTCAGGTTCCACTGTATTCCTAAAAGTGATATTGTAAGGTTTGGTGTGGATATAACAGATCTTATTTTTCTATAAGAACATCATTCCATCTTTGCAATCTAGGCCAATAGAGAAATGGGTTATGCATGCAAAATGTCAATCTCCAGATTTCAATTCTGGGACTTACAAAACGAGCCTAATAATACTACTGGCCACAGAGAACTGACTTAATAAATGTCAGTCACTTGGAGAAATCGGTCTCAAGAATTTAGGAATAAGATTCCTCTCTGAATGCTAAACTACAAATCAACACTTTACAGGTTAGAGCAGAAACATGAAGACAATAAAACAAACAATAAATAATTGCAGGGCCAGCAACATCTGACCATTAAGAAGTATTGTCATAGCTTAAGAAACACGTCAATCAGAACGCGGAGGCAAGGAAAAAAGAATCATCGAGAGGTAAACGCTGGCAATCTGTTCATGGGAGGGAAAGTTATGACTAGCACCTGGCAATGTCTGCTAATCAACTTAAAAGGCTGTTCTTAGCACAGAGATAAATATTGGAAATTAGAGCCAATTCTCCCTTAATATTCTGCTGCTATTGCTGAATGAGATGAATGCAATAGGTGCTTTTTTTACACCTGATACAAATAAGATTAATTTATCTTGCTCTTGCAAGTCTAATATCATATTCCTATGAAATTTCCTACTTTTTTCTGTATGAGCTTTATTATTATTTTTTTAACCACAGATTAATATATTGGAATCTTGGCAATTCCAACAATCATTTCAAATCCATGTGTATTTCAGTCATTATGATATTTTTTTTAGGACCAAATCACTTTGTGCCTAGATAAAAACAAGTCTCTGGAGCTATCAGTCCAGATTCAAGTAAACAAGATGCCGTGACACGTGGTCCTGACTGCCCACCCAGCCTTTCCCTGGGCTGGCTACACAGCACCTCCGCCAACTTCCTGCTCTACCAGCTTCTAGAATATCCCCTTCTTGAAAGACAACATTAAAGTAATTGGACAGGGTTCTAATAATGCAGTTATTGTTGAATCACATATTTTGCTCACACTTGGCAATAAATGTAACCACTTTTTTCAAGCAGAAAATTTTATTCTATTTTCCACTATTCTGTCAGCAGGCAAGCAGAAGTAATATTTCCAAATGTTTGCTGTAAGAGGCTTCTAATGGAACAGAATCAGGGCTAGGAAAAGTCTACTTCATTAGCTCTGCAAAATGTTAATTCATCTTGTACTGAAATGATGATGAACAGGTGCTAAACTATACTGGCATCCTGCAGCTAAATGTGAATTTCTATGAAAAAAGTACAGGCAAAGCTCAACTGGGAATATGTTCAGCTTCACAAAGTTATTTTATAGTTGGTTGATGGAAATTCAAGCCTGTCTTAGAAAAACATAGGATGATTTCTTGGTATTGAGATTCTCAAGTCTGTCTATAAAAGCCAAGCTAACCAATAACAAGTCAGACTTTATATTAAAGGGTTTCCAATGCACATATGAATGAGACACAATCCTCTGTTTTATTGCCTACAATGTATTCAGAAAGATGGACAAATGTAAATAGCTTAATATAAACTCAAGGCAATATAAACAAATATAAACAAATGTACAAGGCAACTTACTTATATAAAGAAAGGAGTAGTGAATGGAAGAGTTAAGAAGCTGAGAAGAAAAAAGTTGAGGAAAACATTCAAAGATTTTAGAGGGTCTTCACAAAGGATGAAGCATACATGGAGGGATGTTGGTTGATGGGAGAGGTAGTCGACTTTCAAGGTGAGAAATAAGGAGCTCCTTGAAGAGCTGGGTTGCTGAAACAGGTGTGAAGAGGCCAAGCTAGAGCGTGGGGCTGGACACAGAGCAGGAGGGCTTGCACTGCCTGCCAAGGAACGGGCACCTTAAAATGAATTTCTTTAGCCTTCAAGGCAGTCAGAATAGAAGGTGAAAGGCCATAGGGTAGATATGAATTTTATTTTATAAAGGTTGACAGTTTAACAAAAGAAAATCTGATGACTAATCATGCCAAGTTCCTCTTTATATGCACAGTAGGTATTCTTGTATCTTATTAAGTGCCAGTTCAAGATTTTTCCTTTTTTTAAAAAAAAAAGATTTATTGATTTATTCTGAAAAGATTTATAGAGAAGCGGAGAAAGAACAGAGATTCCATCCACTGGCTCACTCCCCTGCGGGCCACAACAGCCAAAGCTAGGCCAGACCAAAGAAGCTTCTTCTGGACCTCCCATGAGAGCGGAGGGGCCCAGGGCCTTGGGCCATTATCGTCTGCATTCCCAGACCATCAGCAGGGAGCTGGTGTGGAAGCAGATGCTGTTACTGAGTTGAGTGCTCTCTATATGGTCTACATGCACTTCCTTTGTCTGATACATGCATACTGATTATTACTTTCTAATGTTCTCTTTTAATGAGCAATAACTTTTAATGCTGCTTAAGTCCACTTTATTTTTTAAACAAAAGCAGAGTTATGCAGAGAGATCGACCTTCCATCTGCTGGTTCACTACCCAAATGGTCACAATGGCCAGGATGATCCAAGCCAAGCCTAGGAGCCTGGAACTACATGCGGGAACTACTCCTATATAGGTGCCAGGTATCCTAGGACTTGGGCCATGTTCATCTGCTCTCCCAAGTCCATTAGTAGAGAGCTAGATAGGAAATGCATCCAGGACTTGAACCAGTATTCATATGAAATGCCAGCTCCTTGAGTCCAATTTTTATAATACTTTAAATGCTTTAATAATTTTTTAATGTTTTTTGAATACCCCAATGTTGAAAAAAAAGTCCATTATGATTTATTCTAAAAACATTATTATTCTGGCTTTTATATTTAAGCTACAATCCATCTTGAATTGATATTTGTATATAAAATTAGGGGTCAAGGCTCATTTATTCCCCACATGGATATTAAGTTATTCCAGCATCATTTGTCAAGAAAGTTTTCTGTTCCCAATTGAGTTGCTTTGGTGCTGTCACTATAAGCCAGCTGCCTATGTAGTATTTTTGAACTCTATTATTTTTCATTCCTTTATTTATATATCCTTATGGCAGTATCACCCTGTCTTAATTACTAGAGAGTATTATAGTAAATCTCAGAGTTAGGCAGTATTAGTTAGTCCTCCAATTTTCATCTCCTTTACATGATTGCTTTCAGCTATTTCTGGCCTTTGCTGTTCCATATACACTTCTGAATCAACAACTGATTTCTACAAAAGATTCTGATGGAGTTTTAATTGGCTCTTTATTTGGTTGAATCTGTAGATTAGTGGTTTGCAGGGTGTGAACGCTGGACCAGCAGCATCAGCACTGCCACCAGAACATGTTACACATGCAGGTATCTAGGGCCGGTGCCATGGTGCAGGAGCTTAAGCCTCTGTTTGCAGTGCTGGCAACCCACAAGGGTGCCAGTGTAAGTCCTGGCTGTCCCACTTCTGATCCAGCTACATGATTATATGCCTGGGAAAGCACAGAAGGATGGGCCAAGTCCTTGGACCCCTGAGCCCATATGGGAGAACTGGAAGAAGCTCTGGCCTCCTGGCTTCATACTGGTCCAGCTCCAGATGTAACAGGAGTGTCCCTGAAAATCAAAGATCTCTCTGTGTCTTGCCTTCTTTTTGTAAATTGACTTCCAAATAATAGTAAATAAATCTTTTAAAAATAGATAAATGAGCCACTGTTAAATAAAAACAAATACAAATATCCAGGCCTTCTTATTAGACCCAGTAGATCAATACTTCTGAGATTAGGGCCCAGCAATCTCTGTTTTGGAAGAATTTCCAGGCAACCCTTATATACTAAGAATCTACTCTTGCGGATCAATATGGGGAACTCAAACAGCAAGACTGCGCAGTCGTGAAGAGTTACTTCACAGTAATTTGAGTTTGCTTTAATTTTTCTCACCAACACTTCACAGCTTGAAGAGCATAGGCCTTGCACATATATTTTGCTCAATTTATCCAAAATAATTCATGTTTTCTGATGCTACTGTAAACAGTATTCCCACAGCCATGGGCTTTTTAAACATTATTTTTGTTCATTTGAAAGACAGAAATACACACACACAAATATTTTTTATCTACTGATTGACCCTGGATGCCTGCAACTGCTGAGGGTGGGGCAAGTAGAACACAGGAGCCAAGAGCTCCTTCCAGGTATCCCAGGTAGGCGGCAAAAGTCTAGGCCCTTGAGACATCATCTGCCACCTGCAGGGTGGATAGCAGCAAGCTAGACCAGAAGCAGAGGTGAAATTGATCCCAGACATTCCAAGATGAGATGTGATTGCCCAAGCAGCGGCTTCACTTGGTGTGCCAAGTGATGCTAAGAACTAATGTACGGCTATAAGAGTCACTGTGTACTCGAGGAATAGCACTAGCGTGGATGAAGAATGAAGAAGCTGTGACTCAGGAGAGCACTGAAGGGGGGAGACTGCCAACAGTACAGGAGAGTGGCCTGGATGCTGACAGAGAGAAAAGTGATGACCAGGTACGTAGAAATACACTTGTATTACCAAGGTCATCCACATTGGCGGCCCACAAAACGGAAGAGCATTTTGGAGGGGGCATGTGTTGGGGTGTGGGAGGCAGGAGCAGGTGAATCTAATTTTTTAGCTGGATAAGGGAAAGTGAGTACAAGTCACTTCAGGGTAAAGAGGACTCACCATTTGTGATTTCATTTGTGTTTATGTGGTGGAGAAGGACTCTACAAACCTACTAGCGGGGCATGGTAATTTGTTAACAAAGAAAAAAAGAGAAATCAGGATAAACGAAAAGGTGTGTGTATCTGTCTGTATTTACTGCAGAGGGTAGAGAAAAGCATAAACAACAATGTGGATAATAATGTTTTAGGAAGGTAGCCACAAAGGTGACAAGAAATGACAAGAAAGCATTGTGGGTGGAATGATTTGGTCTCATGGGTCTGAGACCAAATGGAGCTCACCTGCCAACCAGCAGGGGCTGAGTGCCGGAGCCCACTGGTTGTGCTCCTGGCAAGTGCTTTTCTCTTTTGCAAGGAAATGCAAAAGAGAAAGGAAGACAGCAGCCCCAGATTGCAGCGGAAGGAAATGCTTCCTGTCTCCTGGGCAGAAAGTATACAAGACCATACGCTAACGACTTTTTAGGCTTTCATTTTACAAAACACGTTTATTTCTTAGAAAATTAGTTCACAAATCTTTATGCAATTTTTTCAAATAAAAGTTATGAAATAACCATGTTTTTGAGATGCATGTATCATAGCATTTCTATACCTCATTTTCTGTTTATCACCAAATCACACATTTTTAGGGTTTCAAATAAAAACTGAATGATGAATCACTGAGTACTATATGTTTCATTTGTTAATTACATATTTGAAAGTCTCCCTGGATACCTGACACAGGTAAATACAGAAAATTAAGCGCAACATAAGAACATGATTTGGATGAGACCAATCAGCACTTCTTAAATGTGGGATTAAAAACCAACACCAACAACAACAACAAAAAAAAACTTTCTATAACCAGAGTTGCATGACCATGCACAACTCCCAGGGCCAGAGAAAATGATCCGATGCAAGCTGCCAGGAACCAGACTTCGACAAATGCTACTACTATGCTTTTTAAGTTTTCAATAGTTCATTAAAATAACATATTAATTTTATGTTAGTCTGTAGAGTGTATATTTTATCACTAATTGGTGTTAACAGTTATTATATTAATAAATCATTTGGTACATAAAACATAGGATCATTTTCTGTGGAGCAAAATTAACACTTTTTGGGAAGGTGCATCAGGCTTTATGTCTCCTTGGGAGTGCAAACTCCCAACCGAGAAACAGCGCTACAAATACAAATCATTTGAGTATTTCCTGTGTCTTCTTACCTCCATGGTGGGGGGAGTCTTTCTGGTTCTTCTAATCCAAGCTAGAAAAAAAAAATACAGTTTTTCATTAGTTAAAGAAATATTTTATAATTTGCGTATAAAAATGATTTTTGTGCTCCTGCTATATATTGTTTAGGTCTTAGGGATAAATTAGGAATCGAACACATGAAATCTTCCCTCTCCTATGACACATCTACAAGCAAAAGTGGTACAGAAAATCACAGACACAATGTCAGGTGGTGAGTCACATTAAGGAAACAATGTAAAAGTGCAGTGACGATGAAGAGGGTCAGTTCCCATCACTAAAACCTCAATTTCATGTAAAAACAGCAATTCAATTTTGCGCATTTATGGCATCCAGACCAAATCACAATACAGTAAACATCAAGACAGGGTCAAACCTTCACTCTTTTGGAGATTTAAATTTGATCTTGTTTAGTTTACAAAGGAAGGGACTTAGGAAAGTTCTTCTTTACAGAGATATTTCCTCTGATCCATTCCAGCAAGCTCTCCTGACTCTGACTGTATCAGGGTCTTTAGCTCTACCACTTAGACGTGGAGAGACACATACCTGCTAAGTGCCTGCTGGCGGCTGGGCTATGTGCTGAAAAGCGAGTGAGGCCGCTGCCTCTGGCAAAGTTATCAGAATCCTACCGAACAAACTATAGCGCGCAGGCTAGCAGGTTTGAGAGTCAGGGTTTCTGGGTTCAGAGTTCAACTTCATCACTTATGGGCCATGTGTGTTTTGTGAGGCGAGTTGTTCAATTTTCTAAGTGGCAAATTTCCCATCTGCAAAATGGAAGTGTCTACACTTTGGGGTTGTTGTGAACGATAGGAGATAATACAAATGCTTACTTGGCTAAGAGCCCGGCTGGCATACAGGAAGCACACGAGCCTAAGTTAGAACTATTGTCATTATTTTAGTCAATAAGCAATGTATACTTTTGTAACAGACTGAAAAAAAGTAAACATCAACCACATCTGGTTGGGCTATGAGGATGTACAGGAGACTATGGAGAAATAAATACACAGAGGAAATACAGTCTTTAAAAAGCAGAAAACTTGAGGCTGGTGTTATGGGACACCACGTTACACTGCTGCTTGCAATACAAGAATATTCTTTCCAAGCACCAGTTCCAGATCCAGACACTCTGCTTAGGGTCTGGTTTCCTTGCTGGGGGAAGGCAGCAGACAGCCCAACTGTTTGGGCCTCTGTTATCTACTCGGGAGACCTAGTTGGAATTTTAAACTGTTGGCTTCAGCCTGGCCAAGCTCTGGCACCTCAGGCCTTTTAGAGAGTAAACCAGTGGACTCAAGATTGATTCTCTCTCTGCCCCTCTCTGTCCCTCTGCCTTCCAAAGAATAAACACATCTAAAAACCAAAAATAGAAAGCTGAGTGTGCTTAGTTTTTAAGGTTGGGTTTAGCTAAGATATCCACATTTAATTAATTAAGCTAAGATATCCACACCTCATACTGTAGTAACCACGTTTGATTCCTGGCTCTGGATGTTGACTCCAGCTTCCTGCCAAGGCAAACTCCAGCAGTGATGGCTCAAGTAGAGTCCCTGCTACTCGCATGGGAAACCTGGACAGTGTCTCTTTCTCTGTTTCTCAAATTAAAAAGGGATGGATATTTAGCTGAGCAGTTAAGATGCTGATTGGGATGCGTGCATTGAGTGTCACAGTTCAATCCCCGTCTTAGTTCTCAACTCCACCTTCCTGCCAACACACATCCTCGGAGGCAACAAGTGACAGCCCAAGGAGCTTGCTCCTTGCTACACTACCTGGGAGATCTGGACTGAGCTTCTGGCCCCACAAGCATCTGAAGACTGAACAGGAGTTGGGATGCACCAACGGAAGATATTTTTCTATTACCTAAATACTGTGAAAGATCAACACTTTCATCCTGAGAACATTCTTCCAATTTAGAATTAGAAAACATAGTTTGGCGATATCAAAATTCCCTTCTACAGTTAGGGAAATAAATAATTCATGAAATGTTTCAATTTGTTCTTTAGACTCAAAATAAGTTATTTGTTTATAGATTTATTTTTCTTAAAGACTCTTCTTTTAAAATAATTCAGTATCATCTATATGTCTCCAAAAAATTATAAGCAATAACCTTTCCGCTTTAATTTCGATTATAAAGTGAATTAAGAAAAAAATGAACTGCTAGAGCAGGGTAAGTTAGAGCCTATAAGACTAGCTCAAACCATCATTTATTTTTATGGGCACAGCTCGCTTCCGCTGTGCTAATCTGCTGCAAACCATCATTTATTTTTAAAAGGCTGAAGAAAAATCCAAAGAACAAAATTCCATTATACATAAAAATGACAGAATTTCAAAATTCAGTTCTGCAAATAAGGTGTTAAAATTTATTTGTTTTATTTGAAAGGCAGAAGAGACAGGGAGAGAGAGAAAGAGATTCCATCTGCTAGTTCTTTCTCCCAATGTCTGTAAGAGCGGGGGTTACACTAATCCAAAGCCAGAAGTCAGAAACTCAATCGAGGTCTCCCATGTGGGTGGCAAGCACCCAGGCACTGCTTCCCAGGCTGCGCATTTGCAGGAGACCTGGTTGGGAGAGCAGCTGGTGCGCAAACCCACGATGTCCGAGAAGAGATGTGGGCGCTTTATTGAATGTCTGGACCGAATATGTGCCACCTGCCCCCTTCACCTTGGAGTCTTGTGTGACTGCACAGGGTAGAGGCGGTAGGTGACAACTCAACTCAACTCTCTGGTCTCTGCCACCAATATGGCTCCTGGTTTTGGCCTGACATGGTCCCAGCTGTTGGAGGGGACACTGTCTCTTCTGTTGGCCTTTCAAAGGAATTAAATAGATAAAACAAATATTACATAGTCTTTACTGTCAGGGAACATTATTTTCTAAGGAAAGACAAGAGATCTTCTTTTAGCTTTATTCTCAAGGATTATTTAAAGGGTCTTTGTATTACAGAGACATGGAAATATAATTGGTTAAATAAGTTTTCCACACTCATAGTCCACAATCACAGAAATCTGAAATGTTTTATTGAGATGATGGTTGATGCTAGTATTGTTCATTACATATTCAGTAAAAGTTACAGCAGCAAGTGTTCGATGTGATCACTAATTTATATAAATCATCCCCACTTTTCCAACTGCTACATTTAACAAAAGAAATGTCACAATGAAGGTCAGAGAAGGTTTAGGGGGAGGAAATAAGAGAAAACATTAATATCAAACCATTACTTTTTTTTTTAACCTCAAAACAATCTGAAACTATCCAATTAGAAATTATATAATCATTCTGTCATGGCTAATTATATCTGTATGTTGGATTCTGCATCAATCCTCATTATAATGTAACTACTATTTGAAGAGAATTTAGCAAGATAACTGGACAGTTTATGCCATAAGATCCTAATGTTCTTTCATCAATGTTCATTTGCATTCTCATCAGTATGCATGAGATTTTACTGAACTTCAATACTCCTATTGGAACATAACACACTGTAATGAGCATAAAAGTGAGCGTGCAAATTAAAGCTGCTATTAATCACTACAAGAGACTAGAAGCAGGCAGGAAAACACTTCGTGAAGCACACAATCTTCAAATCTCCACAGGCACTCAACATGGCTAACACGCTTTCAGAAGCACTGCTGACGGAGGCTATGGAAAATGAGAGATTCCATAGCAGGTTCAGCAGGTGACCAATTCAGATTCAGAGGTGTGAAAAGGTTATCAATAGTCTGCCTGCAAAAGATACCACATTTGAAATGTGCTGTTTGCTGAAGAGACTTAAGTCTAGCCTCATCTTCAAAAAAAAATTAAATGAGAGACGCAGACACAGCAGCACGAGCATTTGCATGCAAGCGTACACACACACACACACACACACACACACACACACAAGCTGAAGCAGTAGGCAGGAATTCAAGCGAGGTCTCCTTTGTGAGTGACAGAACCCAACTACTTCAGCCATCAGTCCCACGACCCAGGGTTCACACCGTCAGGAAGCCAGAGTCAGGAATCCCAGGCATGGGGCACACACACCTAAGAAATGATCTTGTCAATTATGGGTGTTAACACTTCACAAAGAGCTGTAAAAATAAGAAATGGATATTTCTCAAATGTGAAAAAAATTCCTCAAAGGATTTATTTTGAAGAGAGTCATTTGCTGATTGCTGATCTTTAAGCTTATCTCAAGGATAATATTAGGTTAAGTTATAGGTTTTGAGGTGCGCCTGGCTATTACTGTTCGTTTTTTAATTCTATTGAGATTTACATCGAAGACAGTGAAGCCATTTTAAGTATGCCATTCCATAAGTGCTAAAAAAGAGTGTACGACCCTGTGACCAGCACTACAATCAGAATATAGAACATTTCCATCACCCCCAAAGTTCTCTAGACTTTAGACTTAAATGTAACATCCATTCTACCTAATCTCACTTACAGCCCCTAGGCAATACATGATATATGTACTTTCTGTCACTGTAGGTTAGTTTCTGTTTATCTATAACTCCATATAAATGGAATCTTGCAGCAGTCTGGTGTCTGTCTTATTGATTCAACATAATGTTCTGAGGTTTATCATGTTCCTATATGAGTAGGAAATATTTGCTTAAGGCAGCCTCTACAACCCACAGCATTTGGTTCGGATGCCTGTGTATAATCTCCTTTTTGTGAGTGAGGGCAGAACCAGTGGTGGGTTACTTGTAACTATGACAACACGGCAAAAAGGATGGGACATATATGACCACATGATTACAGTATACGAGGTTCTGACACCATCTTGAAGGACAGTCATTTTCCCCCTGATTAGCTGTAAGGAAAGGGCAGCTATGTTGGGAAGCCTCATTTGGTTAAAACTGCTGGTAACCTCCAAGATTCATCAGCCAAAAACTCTGAAGAGGTCACTGTCACAGTTTCAGGCAAGTGAATGCTGCCAGAGACCACACAAGTGGGAAGGTGGCTCAAGCCTCTAGATGACAGCCCTGCTTGACGGACAGCTTGATTGCAGCCTTATGAGATGCTAAATAGAGATCCTGGCTTGGGTGTGCCTGGGGCTCCTGACCACAGGAACGGAGAGATAATAAATATACTTTTTTGGGGGGGGTGTTTTAAGCTGCTAATTTTGTGGTGACAGAGATACAGAGCCACAAAAGCAGACACAAGGAATTCCACGGTAGTTCATTTTATTGCTATTCAGTATTCTATTTATGGAAACATGGCAATTTTTAAAGTCATTTAAAAATGTTGGCTATTTGAGTGATTCTCATTTTTGGAGCTATAATGAATAAATCTGCTATAAAAAAATCCAGGCACAAGTATATGGGTAGCCTGTCTTCCATAAACACTTCAGCAGAATCTCTGCTACAGGTTAGGAACACATTTAAATGTATTATGAATAACTGATAACTGTTTTCCAAAGTATTTGTACCATTTTATATTCCACTCAGAGGAATTCTTGGTATTGAAACTCTTTCAAAGTTTCGCAAGTTTAGTGCTATGGTATTTCATTGTTTTTTGGTTTTGTTTGTTTGTTTTTAATTTTCTCATCTGAGAGACAGACAGATGCTCCCATCTGCTGTCCTTCTCCCTAGATACCCACAACACTCAGAAGAGAGGGCAGAAGTCAGGTGCCAGGAACACAATCCAGGTGACAGATAGTCATTGACTGTCAGCAAATCCTGGTGTTTGCACAGTTCTAACAGATGAAGAGTACAACTCTTCCTCCCCAGCCCCAACGTAACTCTGGTCTAAAACACAATGAACCTTCGGGACAATATCACAAGAGCCTCCTGCTAACCTCTTTGCAATGAAAAATGGAATGATCCAGCTAAATGTAACTCTGGAGACTATGACTATCCTTTTCAAAACCCTCCGACAGCTAGCTCCCTTTGTTTTACACTGGACGCCCATAGCACTACAAAGCCCACATGACTGGATATCCTGGGAACGTAAACCTCATCTCCTATTATCTTCTCTCTGGCTCCATTCCATCCCAACGTGTGAGTCACACTGGACTTCCTCGCTGTTCCTTAAACACCTGAGCATGCTCCTGCCAGTTCTATGTATCCGTGTGGCCCACATCTTCTGTCTGTATTCAAAAGTCATATTCTCGGCAAGGCCTTTGGTAAACTTGTATTAAAATTGCCCAAACCACCCGATACACCTATGCCTTTCCCTGCTTTACTTTTTGGTCATCATTAGTACACTGTTTAGTTATTTCTCTAGCTTTCTGTCTTCCCCCCACCTATTTGCCTACTCCAGAATCTAATTTCTGTGAAAACAGAGGTATTCAGTAAGGATTCGGTAGGAAGGAGCATACTGTTTAATTCATATCAGACAGGCTGCATAACGTGGTATCTGTATTTTGCTCCTAATAATTAACAAATGTAATAGTCACATGAATCCAAACATACCTGAGGTTCCTTCATTCATTCCTGGAATCAACACCATGTACTTACATTATTTTCCCTCTCCTTCCCTGTACATACTGTTTTAGCTAAGTTTATTTACATTTTAATTTATTTTTTCATGGTTTAAAGTTTTTATTTTTTATATATAATTGATGTGTACCACCATAAAAGTAATTTTTATTTCAATGTTTGGCTGATACATTTGTTTTAAGGCATGCCCTGTGGGATAGTTAGGCTGAATTAGTGGATTAGGACAGAGGCATAAAGAGCACTAAAACTTTATTCTAATTCTCTGAAAGTCTCAAAAGCTGAGAAATGAGTCATTACCTCTTTGTTTATTTATAACTTAATTTATTTCTATAAACATCTTAATTCTATTCTATTATTGGGGAAATGATAAAATAGGCTCATTATAAAAAGGCACAAGCATTATTTGAGAATTGCAAATGTAGCTTATAACACTGGAAAGTCTGTTAAAATAAGAAAGCCCAATTACTCCTCTCAGAAGTTGCCAATTTATATTCTGGATTTCCTCAAACAAATCTTTAGTAGCTACCCATATTTATGCTCTTTTTTTCACAGTTCTAGTATTTTCATAGCTAATGAGCAGAAATGGAAAGAGATATTTTTATTAAATGATATTTACTTTCACATGCTGGCATAAAAGTAACCAAGTGCCTATAGCTACCACATGTAAGGTGTCCTGCTGGGCCCACCAGGAAGCGGTGGTTCTACTACTTACCCGTGTGTGGAGCTACTCTAATTTAGGCAATTTATCTAGCCTTTCCAGACCTTAGATGCTCTGTCTATTAAATGTGTACAGTTAGAGTGCCTAGCTCATAGACTTGTTGTGAAAATTAAACACAATAATGACTTTAAAGCATGTATAACACCGGCCATCCAAGCAAGCACTTGGTAGTAGGTGAATTACAAGAGAGGTATTGGTGCTTCAATTAAGATTCTTGTAGCTACAAATACCAAACGCTAAATCGGGACAGATTTCATGGATTAAACAAACATCTGAGCACCTACTGTGTGTCAGTCGCCATGTTTAGAACTTATAAAAGAGAAAGAAGTCTGTAACAGAAGATTCAGGATGCCTCTTAGAAATCAGACTCACACCTGAACTTCATTCAGAAACAAACTGAACTTGGAACTGTACAGTTCCTGGAAGCTAGTAAATATTGTTATATACTTCTTCCATTTTTTGTGGCAAACTAATTTCAGTTTTTTTCTCCACAGATGAACTTCCGATGATGGATTGAGGACAGCCCCTCACCACACCATGTTCGTATGTTACTGTGTCCAGTCACAAAGAGAGGTGAACTCTGGCAGTTTTAGCTCCAGCCTCCCTCCCTTTTTTTTAAATCTTAATTTCATAGGTTAAGGATCAAGAATCCTTCCTTGTCTATACAGGAAATTGCTATAGGGCCACTGCAGGTTGAATGAATATCTCAAATGGTACTAAAAGCCAAGTATGATCTAAAATTTATAAAAGACTTTTCTAAACCAGCAAAGTCTGAGAAACAGAATTCAAGTCCCAGGGTTGTGCAGGGGCGAGTTCAGTATGTCGGAGAGGGAACTGCCTTACATTTTGCATTTTAGGATTGTCACTTGCCTGACCTTGGTCCCAACTCCACTAAAACTCTGTAATTCTTGTTTGTCCTACTATATATGCTCCCTCACACAAATCTGGCACCTTCATAACTTTCAAAGGCAATGGTTAAAAACAATAGTATATTGATCGGGACTGCTGAAGTTCTTTGTAAAGAGGAGCACGCAGTGATGTATGCTGTTACTGATTCTGTACATGACTCGGCGACTTGCCTCCTAGAAGATGATACTAAAAAGCGGTGACTTACCTTCCCATTCCGTCGGGATAGTGCCTACTTCATAGTCTACCACTTTTGTATTTGCGGCTTCCACAATTCTCTTCTCTCGAATTGTTTGTCCTGTAAGACAAAAGTGATCTATGACACAGTGCTTATATTTTCTGAGACTGCACACACTCTTAGGTGGAGGAAGAATTGAGTAGGAAAAATAATATATTCCATTTACAATTAGTTAAGTTAGAAAAGGCAGTTTTCTGGGGCTGTATTGTGGTGCGGTGAGGTCAACACCTAAGATGCCTGCACTCCGTGAGCACTGGTTCTAGTTTCAGCAGTGCTTGGGCCCGTGCTACCCACACAGGTGTACTGGATGGAGTAAGACTTAGAAGAAGCACTGGGTTACGATAAAGGACTTCAAAGGATGCTACCCACCCATAATGTCCTCTGGTCCTGGTAAGCCCTGTTGGTGAGCAAGATCCCGGACAGCAACTTGGGAAAAGGCACGCCAGTGGTAGTAAAGAATGAGGCAGTGGCCTCATCACTTCCCCTTCCCCAGGCCACCACAGATACTGGGTTGTGTTTAACCTTTGAATTTCCAAAGGATCAGAACTTAAAAGATGTCCACCGCGGAGGAGTGACCCTTCCACAGCGTGGAAGCCCCCTTGGTGGTGGCCTACGAGAACCTTGCAGTACTTGGCGAGGATTTTCCACTTTCAGCCCAGTATCTCCTTTAGCGTGGCAGCATGAGAAGAGGTGAGCGGAAATCGGAAGTGACTTTGACTTTGGGTTGCAAAGACAGGTTGGGCTGGGTGAGGTGACACATCTTTGATGCCTGAAAGAAGTCCCAGGCTGATGATGTAGGCAAGATGGCCAGGAAAAGAGTCTATTGTCTCACTAAGACCGGGCCCCTTATCACAGTGGCAGCAGGCAGGACAATCAAATGAAAATTTTAAATCACTCTGGTGATGTATAAAAGACTCAATTCTGCATATGAAAGGAGACTTAGAAGTATCAATGCAAAATACATGAGTGAAGGCTAATGAAAACCAAGAACCATACTGTATAGGTATATTTCTGTGTGTGTGTGTGTATGTATATATATGTAAAATACTATATATATACATATATAATAGATTCATGCTTTTAAACCTTGTGACTCTAAAACATGAAGAAAAATGAACATCAATGAAGAGTAGTAAAATAGGAATTGTTACACTGAAAGCCATTTTTACATACGACTTAAAGCGTAGTTTACCCCAAGGCTCTTAGCTGAGGCCTGTATCTATTAAAGACACTGCAATGTACAAGACCATGTTCAGGTGTCTTTCATATATTATTTCTTCACCTATAAAACACACCAGGAAAAAAGCCCAAGATAGTCAAATTTCCAAGTACACACAAATGATTGAGGCGGTACAGCTGCCATTTGAACCCAAGTATTTTTCTGACTCCCAAGCTCTTTTCACTGAAGATTTTGAACATTTACAAAGTTTGCATATGGTATCATGACAGATAAGCCAGCAAAGGCTAGCATTTCATTCATAACTATCATACTCTATTATCTTCCCTATAGTTAAATACTAAATGAGGCAAGCCTGTAAAAATATGATGAGTCTGTAATTTGATATTCTATATTTATATGAACATGACCATCTCAGCAGGTCTCAGCAGGAATTACTTTTTAAAAAGCCAATTAAGGGGACCTTGCAGATAAGCTTTCAAAGATGTTAAGAATGCCAACTAATTCAATGGATTACCTAAAATCTTGTTAGCTTTCCATATTCACATGTTTCCCATAAGGAATCCCAGCTTGTTCTTTCATAGAAAATTTGAAATTGTATAAATATGCTTGGTTATTCCAAAACGCCTGTTATAATGTGGTTTAGTTGTTCAAGTCCCAAAAGCTGAAATTTCTTAAGTTCAGAAAGACAAGCTATCTAAAAGCAACTTATTTCATCTTTTTGTTGAAAAATGCCTTGGCAAATTTAACACATTAATATTCTTTTGTTCAAACCTTACTTCATTAACTTTTCAAAAAAAAATAGGTGACTCTACTATGACTACCTGAATTATGGTCTTAGTTAACATGTTTTAAATACACATAAAAAGAAAAGAAAAAGCAGAAAGATGAAAACATTCTTAGACAATTTAAACAGGTTTTATAATATACCATATGGCAATTCCAAGGTTAGTAAGATTTTTCAAAATAAGAGGAATTTATGACTGTGATTAAAGCTTTTAATTAAAAAATGATATTCACTTTCTTTTTCTTTCTTTTTTAAATCAGAAAGTCAGCTATAAGGAGAAAGGGAGAGACAGACAGGAAGATCTTTCATTGGATGATTCTCTCCCCAAGTGGTTGCATGGGCCAGAGCTGAGCTGATCTGAAGCCAGGAGACCGGAGCTTCTTCCAGGTCTCCAATCCAGTGCAACGTCCCAAGGCCTTGGGCTGTCCTTGACTGCTTTCCCAGGCCACAAGCAGGGAGCTGGATGGGAAGTGGAGCGGCCGGGATTAGAACCGGCGCCCATATGGGATGCTGGCACATACAAGATGAGGACTTTAGTCACGAGGCTACTGTGCTGGGCCCTATATTCACTTTCTATAGCAAGTAAATTTAAGTGGATACACTCTTCGTATCTTCTCTTAAGCTAAGCAAATTCAGTGTGGTATAAGCCAACATAACCAATTTCAAAGTGTGTACTTGCAAATTTGACTATCTTGAGCTTTTTCCTCGTGTGTTTTATAGGTGAAGAAATAATATATGAAAGACACCTGAACATGGTCTTGTACATTGCAGTGTCTTTAATAGATACAGGCCTCAGCTAAGAGCCTTGGGGTAAACTACGCTTTAAGTAAGTTAGATTCACGTCAAGAGTCCAACAGCTTAAATCCTCAATAAGAGAGGCAAAAGAGAACTGGAAGGAAATTAATTAAAAAGAAATGCTAGCAAATATATCCTGGAATGATAAAATTACAGCACTTGTGTAATTGAGATTAGCTAAAATTTCATTACTGGATTTAAAATGTAGGAGATAATGCTGATCATTTGACAGACTTCTAAGCCCAAACAGTTCCAAAGAACTTGATTTTTACACCAATAGTTTCAAAGAAACCAAGTACTTTGTGACAGACCACAAGAATCAAGGATTGCACTAAAAGCTACTATTAATTCACAGAATACATTACAGTTTTAAGTATGAATAATTTAATGAAAATAAATAAGGTGTACTTAGTGGCACGTTAGTCTTAATTTAAAAATGTACTTATTTATTAATCCATGACATTACTAATACCCTTCATTAATCTAATATGGTTAAGCACTAGGCAATACATATCACTAACAGAAAGAAATCTATTTTTGATATAGAAAAAGACTATACAACCATGTAATAGAATATGACTGTCACCAGCTTAACAGGAATAATTTGTGAATTAGATCCTCCGAAGAAAAACTGAGTTCTGTTGATATGATGGGGTATTAATATTTTTCTAATTCTTCATTAAAAAACATCTTTGGGGCAGAAGCAGTAGCGCAGCCAAGTAAGTCTCCGTGCTGTGGCCCTGGCCTCCCATGTGGCTACCAGTTTGTGTCCCAGCTGCTCTACTTCCGAACCAGCAATCTGCTTAAGCCTGGACAGCAAGAGAGGAGGCCCAAGTCCTTGGGAGTCTGCACCCATGCGAGAGATCTGGAAGAGGCTCCTGGCTCCCAGCTCAGCTTTGGCCATTGTAGTTACCTGGGCAGTCAGTGGAAAAAAGACCTCCTCCCTCTATTGCTTCTTCTATCTCCGTTAAATTCTGCCATTCAAATAAAAATGAATGTCTTTTTAAAAAATCTTCATATTTTTTTAATAAAGAGAAAAAGGTCCCTAGTAGAGGTTCAATTTAGAAAACTATTCAAGCTTCTCTACTCTAGTCCAAAATACTACCCATCATTTTCCTCTACCCACTTCCTGGAAGCATCTACTCACGCCCCTAGAGCCCTAACAAACTATGTGGAAGTCACTGATGCAGATCAAATTTTGCATTTGAGAATTCAGAATCCAAAAGCAACCATAAATTGGCTTCCCTAAACAAAATCAAGATCTTGTTGATTGATAGGGCCCTGCCTTATCTATCAGAGTCAAGCAATCCATTACAAAGTCCTGAGTAACTGCTGATAAGACAGGGTAGCAGCTTCTCCAGTTCCACTCTCCAAGGACACATAGAGCCTCCTGCGGCTGTGGAGCTTTGATTTAAGGCTGCAACTTGACTCAAGGCTTGGTTTCAGGGATTAGACAGGACGAGTTCAGTGAAAAATCAGTCTTCTACTTTGGAGCAGGAGGATCTCAGCAGGAGAAAAGGAAACCCCAATAGCTGAACATTCTAAATCGAAGAAGGAAAGCAACTCTTCAATCCACCTGTCCTTAAAGTGGCAGGCATCTAAGAGAGAGGCACCTGCAATAACCCTATCAGTCCCTTTGATCTGAAAGTGCAAGGAAGGGAACAATGTGAGGCAAGTCTGAAGTCAATCGCAAGTGAAAACAAAGTCAGGAAAGAAAATTCCAGAAACAGCAATCTGTGCATAGCACTGTATTATCCTAGTTATTTGTCAGACTTTATTGAGGCAAATAACTAAACACTTTCTACACACACATACATGCTTCATACAGTTCCTGGAAAAATGGAATTAAAAGATGTTTATTTTGGTACAAAAAAGTATAAAATCCACACATACTTCTATCATAATTTGTTTTTCCATATACTTTTTGAAGACTTTTTTCCTCCTTCAATCTCCTTTTTTAATCTTTTTTAAAAAGATGCATTTGTATGGAAAAGGCAGGTTTACAGAGAGAAGGAAAAACAGAGAGAAAGATCTTCCATCTGCTGGTTCACTCCCCGGGAGGCTGCAACAGCTGGAAGTGAGCTAATCCAAAACCAGGAACCAGGAGTCAGAGTTTCTTCCATGTCTCCCACGTGGGTGCAGGGTTCCAAGGCTTTGGGCTGTCCTTGACTGCTTTCCCAGGTCAACAGCAGGAGCTGGATGGGAAGCTGGGTCGCTGGGACACAAACAGGTGTCCACATGGGATCCCAGCACATACAAGACAAGGACTTTAGCCACTAGGCTATTGTGCTGGGCCTGCATAGCTCCTTTTAAAAAAGCTGTATCACTACAGCACCTCTCAAGTTCTCTGCTAATAAATTTGTTTTGGTCATGTGCAATAATTAGGATGTTACGGATTAAAAATTAATGGTGAGGTTTTTTTTAAAAGATTTAGTTTTATTGGACAGTCAGATATACAGAGAGGAGGAGAGACAGAGAAGAAGAGCTTCCGTCCAATGATTTACTCCCCAAGTGGCCACAACAGCTAGAGCTGAGTCAATTTGAAGCAAGGAGTCCTCAGCCTCTTCGGGATCTCCCACATGGGTGCAGGGTCCCAAGGCTTTGGGTCGTTCTTGACTGCTTTACCAGGCTACAAGCAGGGAGTTGGATGGGAAGCAGGGCCACTGGGATTAGAACCATTGCCCGTATGGGATCCCGGCGTGTGCTAGGCAATGATTTTAGCCACTAGCCTATTGCACCAGGTCTTTGAGTTGTTTTAGAAACCTAACTAGAATTTCTACAGCAATGTATAATTGTAACATCTGCTGGCATGGCCCTTTAGAATTCAGCTGGTTTTTAGGTTGGTATTAAAACATATAAAACATTCATCACAGCCACCTTCTTTGTTACCGGAGCCTCTCCACCCTAATCAGAATTCCACATGGGCGTGTATCCCTCTCAACTATGTAAACAATATTAAAAAGAAAATAAAAAATAGTAAAGTGGACCAAGCAATGGTAGTCTAGTGGCTAAAGTCCTCACCTTGCACATACCGGGATCCCATATGCTGCTTGCCCCACTTTCCATTCAGCTCCCTGTTTATGGCCTGGGAAAGCAGTCAAGAACAGCCCAAAGCCTTGGGAAACCTACACTCACATGGGAGACCCAGAAGAAGCTCCTGGCTCTTGGCTTCGATTGTGTTCAGTTCTGGTTGTTGGTGGGCACTTAGCAAGTGAAACAGTGGATGGAAGATCTTTCTCTCTATAAACCTGACTTTTCAATAAAAATAAATATATCTTAAAATAATACTAATGAAGTAAAACATAATATTTAAGTCTTCTGTTTTAGTATTGAAGGGATATAGAGTAAACTAGAATAAACCAACATGATGTGTTGTCTCCTCCTTTAACTGCTATACAACTGCCTTGTCAAATATTAATAGTAATAAGGATGAGAGCCATTGTTATTCTATGGCAATGGGTTATCATGTTCCTTTCTCAAATTTTTATGTATTACTTGTTTGGTTTTAAAAGGCCGACCAAGTGATTCTGTTGGCTCACTCGCTGGACACCTGCAATGAGTGCAGCTGAAGCCAGAAGCATGGCACTCAACCCAGGCCTTCCATGCAGCCAATTGCTGAGTCATCACCACTACTCCCAGAGTTTGCAAAGGCAAGAAGCTTGAGTTAAGACTCAGAGCGAGGTACTGAACCAGGGTACTCCAAGGTGGGGCATGGGCCTCTTAATCAGTGTCCTAAGTGCTATTCTAAACACCCCTGTGACACAGGAGAGAATAGTTCTCATTATTTTAATGACCAAGATTAAGACTAACACAATTCAGTGAGCTCTCACCATGAACATTTGTTTTAAACACTCCATCTGGACGTCCTTGTTACACGAAGTGCTGCTTCCTACAGTACTGTTCCTGGCACCTTTTCTTTGAAGTTTTTTATCTTTATGGGTAAGACTAATAAGTGCCTAACTGTGGGACTTTTCCATTGAAGCAGAAGCATGTTAAGACACACCCAGCTGAACTGGTTAACATCACTTTTATTGCTGGGACCAATCGAGTAGCTGCAGGTGGTGGTGGTGGTGGTGATAGTGGTGCTTGTTCCATGGCCTTTGCCCCATATCTCAGTTTTATATTACTTCTGAAGTCTGGGTTTGAGTTTGACTTCTTGTGGGCAGGGGAAGACTGCCGCTAACCCCATGTAAAGAAAAACTGAGAGTGTTCTGATCTGAGTCAGTCAGGCCCTACTCCTTCTCCTTATCACAGGTTTTTAATGGTCTACTGAGATTTGTGGCCTAGTATTGATGATGTTAACTACCCAGCCACAGACTCTTTCCTATTAGCTATTCCTACTTTGCATATCACCTGCCTCGACCCATTCTATTGGTCCACGGGGACATGGAACACTAAAGTCTTGTCTGTTTGATTAGTATTACCACATGTATCTTACCCTGGCCCTAATTGCTTTTTCTTTCACATCTCTCCAATATTCTGAAAGTACTGTTACTCGTTTCCTAATTCAAAAACTTCCCTTATTTTACATAGAAAATAAACTTAATACTATTGAACTGTATGTGGTTGCCCCTTAACCTCACTTTAACTATCTAAAATTTCAGTTACCACTGATCAACCATTGTCTAAAAATATGAAATGGAAAATTCCAGAAAGAAGTGATCCATTAGTCTTAAACTGAATGCCCTTTTGAGTAGCATGATGATCTCACATGCCATCCTGAGCAGGTCTTCCTGGGATGGGATTCATCCCTCTGTTCTGTGTATCTGTATGTATACACTAATCTCCCCATTATTCACGTGGAGGCCCTCATGGTTATCAGATCAACTGTGGCAGTTGTGTCCAACTAACCCTTCTCTTACTTATGAATGGGCCCGAGAGTCCAACAGTAATAGTAATGCTGGCAATTTTATTATAGCATATTACTATAATTACTCTATTTTGTAACTAGATATTGTTATTTTCTTACTGTGCCTAATTAATAAATTCAACCTTTATCACACACATTCCTATAGGCTATATAGGAAAATAGAATTCAATACTATCTATCAAGTCAGGCATACACTAGGGGTGTTGGAATACAGCCCCCGTGGAAAAGGAACAATCTATTATACACCTAAGAACGGTTAAGATATTTTTAATCATAATTTAAGAATTTTTAAATTAAAGTGTTTTTCTAATGTTCCCCTACTTAACAATACAAACTTTGAACAGAATATGTATTTTTACAAAGTTCTTTTATTTTGTTCCTCTTATTTTGTATTTCAACAAAACCCTTATCCAAGAACTTCTTGCTTCATGCCAATAAGTAACTTAAATATAACACATTTAATAGATTAAATACAATAAACGTAATAAATTGAATACAATAAATATAATAAGCATCAAAATGTTTATTCTTTACTGTTCAGAAACCATTTCTTTTAGGAAACTATTCTCGATTCTATTCCCTGTGCTCCTGCCTCTGTTCATGGGTTGTGGGTTGGACTACTGCCCTTTTTCTTAGAGGCAGAAACGTAAACCAAGGGAAAGCAGCTGTGGCGTAGCAAGCTAACTGTCCACCTATGATGGGCTGGGCTGGGCCACAGCACCTGTCACTTTGAGTGAGATGGGGCTGCAGTTGAAACTGACCAGGCAAGTTTGAGGTTACCCCAAACAAGATTTCTTGGGGAGCTCCCCAACTAGAAGGCTGGACTCAAATCCTGGCCACAGGGAAACTTACAATATGTATGGTCCAACCTTGTAGTGCAAGTGTCAGGATTGGGGCTCTTCATTGCTACTGTCTGTGCTGTAGATAGCTTCCCCAGATGTACACAGGGTACATGACAGCAAACTCCTCCAGGCCTGCAGGGGGCATCGACTGCCTTTTCAGAGGATGGAAAGCAGAACAGGTTAGACCACTCTCCTGGCCAAGCTGGGACTGTGTTGGACTTGGTCTGCCAGGAGATCTTGTAAAGATTTTCTCATCCCTTATGCAATTATGCAGATAGTGTCTCAGAATTATCAAAGTCATTCAAGTAACACCTTCAGAACACTCTCCCTATATCAGGGTCTCCAGGGCGTCATCAAATGTTTGTCCCCCATCTTTTAGTGCTGATTTTGTTTAACAGAAAGGAGTGGTCCCCTCCTCTTTCTGCCCTGTGGACACTAGCGAAAAAAAAAAAAAAGGAACTTTGTTCCACCCACCTTCCTCCACACTTCCACCCTCCCCACCCTAATCAGAGACCCACACGAGTATGCATAGCTCTCAACTATGTAAACATTTTAAAAACAAATAAGTAGTCTTACGAGATGTTCAAAAAGAAGGAAAAATTAGACTTGGATAGAAAGCCAGCCGTTTGTATCACAAATACAATCTAAATACATTAAAGCCAAATCAACAAAGAAGTTGAATAGCAAATTACTCTCCATTGGCTCCCACAAAAACTGCTTCTATTACATTAAAAATCTGGTGGGATAACATTGTCCATAATTCAGTTCTCTTATAAGGAAAACCTCCCAAAAAAGGCATTAGTTCATCATAGTGCATAGTATACTTATAAAAATCACTGGAGAAAGTCACATAAGATTATCAGCACTAGAGACAACAACAAAAAGTAACTTTCCTCTTGTGGCAGTAGGAAAGATCCACAATACAGATTTAGTGTTATTGAGGATACAGAAAAAATAGCAAACTCCAATATTGTTGAGCTACTAATTAAACCAGTATGAATCGTGTAACCCAAAGACCCCTTTTTTGTCCTGATAACCAGCAAGCTAAGGGGTGTACCCACATTATCGCTAGTGGATGAATTACAGGAGATGTTTATATTTTCTTCATTTGTTTATATATACATATTTTAAGAAACACACATGTTGTTATTATAACAAAAGTAAATGATGCTCTATTTTATATTTAGAAAACAAGAAAATCATTACACTGCTCCAAATAGCTGTTTCAATAAATCCACCTCCTAGTCTCTGCAGGGATTACCTGTGGGTTCTCCCCCTCTTGGGTGGCTTCTACAAAGTCGGAGTGGCATTTTGGGTCCTTGTAGGGGGAACTGCATCTTACACTGGAGCCTCACACTTGACTCCACTTCTCCCCATGCTGGTTTTACTTTCTTCATTCACTGCGACTTTACACCTCTGTCTTTTAGAAACTTAGTCTCATTTCACTGATTTGATTACAGTTTTACTGTACCACAGCTCTATCACTCTCCTTACGCAAAACCAAAATTTCCACAATGTTTATTTTTTTAACACAGAAAACACTGAAATCTTCAGCTTAGTGATCACAAATATACTGAATACCAAGGTCAAGTACCATACTATATTTTGGAGAAAGACAAAGAAGGGATTCAACGTACTGGTTGAATGATCCCACTATGACTCACATCACACAAGCTAACAGCCCCACATTCCTAGAGGCATACCCAAACGAATACTATGTACAATTCTCAGCAGGATAACAACAACTCTGCTTGGCTATTCCTGATTTAGGATAACAGTGGCCACAGGGCTCATCTGGTTAAGAACACAGACTGATGTAACACTCAGAGATAAAGTATATGCAAGAAAATGCTATATGTCATTTTCATGACATTGCACGGGCCAATAAACGAGAAACCTAGTACAGTGAGCAAAGACAAATGGAAAACTTCCTGTAAGAAATATATATCAAATGGCAGCTGAACAGGCAAAGGCAGAAGATAAAATGAAAGAAAATCCCAGAACATGAAACTGAAAAGGACAACTGGATTCTGCATAAGAAAGGTGGCAGGAATATTTCTGGACACTTGGCTCTTTATATTGTAAGACAACTTTCCTGTCATTGGAAAGCCAACTAATCTGTAGAATATATTTTGGATGAATGAAGGTAATTCTGATGGAAGTAATTATTATCAGTCTAAAGAATTTTCTAAACATTGTCAGCATTTTTCTCCAGCTTAGAAAACTAAACTCCCTTAATGTACTCACTTTCTCTTTGTATTTCATGCTTTCCCATGGTTTCACTTTCTGTAGTTCTAGTTACTAGCAGTCAACTTCAGTTGGAAAGTTCAGAAATAAGTAATTTATACATTGTTTCTTTTCTTAACGTCACTCTGGGTGTAATGAATTAGGTGCCATTTGGCTCTGTCCCATCCAAGGAGTGAAACATCTCTGTACAGTATACATCCATGCCTGTAGATGTCATTTTCTCATTATTGAATAGGAAGAGGGGGGCAGAGGAGAAAGAGAGAGGTGAACAGGCAGAGAAGAAGAGGCAGAGGGAAAAGGAGAGACGTGGGAGAGAGAGGGATGGAGGGGAAAGAGAGAAAGAAGGAGGGAGAGGGAGGGAGAAGAAAGACGGAGGAAAAGGAGAGACAGGGAGAAGAAGGAAAAGGTAGAGTGAAGGAGGGAGAGAAAAGGAGGGAGAGGCAGGGTCAGAGGGTGAGGGGAGAGATCTTCCTTCTTTTGGCGTACTCCTTAAATGGTCAGTCACAAAAGCCGGAATCGGGCCAGGCCAAAGCCAGGAGTCAGGAGCTTCTTCAGGTCTCCCAGATAGGTATAGGGGTCCAGGCACTTGGGACACACTCCGTTACTTGCCTAGGTGCATTAGCAGGGAAGTGACCTGGAAGTAAGCAACAGGGACTGAAGCTGAAGTCCGTACGGGATGTCAGTTCTACAGGTAGGGTTTAACTGCTGGCCACAGCACTGGCTTCAAGGTCTTCTTTTTAATGCTCACTTGGGAGTCAAATATTATGATTCCCATTTTATGGATGAGGACACTAAGATCTGACCTGAGATAAACTTGTTTTAAGGTTACATAATTAATGGACAGAGAAAAAACATAATTTTAGTGCTAACTTGTACGACTTAAAATACACATAGCTTCTATTGTGTGGTATCAATGAATATACAAATAAAACATTTAAACTGCATAATATCACAAAAATGTGTATATTTGAGCATACTGAACAGCTCCTCTCAACAACAGTAGGTTTAGCCTTGATGAAGGATAAAATGAATGTCTTATTTATAAAATAGCCTTTTAGTACTTGAAGAAATCCCAAATCATGTGGACTACATATAATTTTTAATTGGAAGCATATTTAAATTTAAAAAGTCTTTTTCAATAAAGGAAACTCTTTATACTAAGCAAGACTGGGGTTATAAAAATTATCATATCCTCTTGTGACCTACTTACACCATTTTTAATATAAGACTACATGAAGATACTAATTCAAATAGTATATAATTAGGGGTCATACTCCACAAGGACATATTTGATCTTTAAAATTGCCAAATTAAAATTCTCTCCATATGCATTACAAACAATACCAAAATTTGAAACAAATTTAAAATACTTAATTTTTGTTATTAACACATACTGATTTTTAAAAGACTGTACTTTGGCTCTAACAGAGAGATAGTGGGAGTGGATAGGGTCGGTGCCAACGGTCACAGAGATACAACTGCAAAACCTGTCAAGTGGTCTCCATTATGATCATTCCTCTGCCACGACTTCCCTCCCCAGCCACTCACCTTCTTCAGTATAGGGCCAAAGCTGACATTTTATACTGCCCGACTGCCTTTGCAATACGGATAAGCAAGTGAAGCTGTGGACAGGAATGACAACCTTCCCACAAAATGTTCTCATGAAAAAAACCCACAAACGTTATGGAGGAACTCTCACTTGGGTCTCAGGATTAATTTGGGTGAGTTGTGGGAAATAAGGATATTAGTCCAATTATAGTGGCTAGCAAAAAGCTGCCCGACAGTTTTTGACTAAACTCTAACACTAGACTCAATGCAAATCATTACACAGTTCCACTATTCTCAGCTTACAAAAATCTGCTTACCCAAGAAAGAACCTCAGGTTGTAGAATTTTAATATATCATTCTTTTTTTTTTTTAAAGATTTTATTATTATTGGAAAGCCAGATATACAGAGAGGAGAGACAGAGAGGAAGATCTTCCATCCGATGTTTCACTCCCCAAGTGAGCTGCAACAGGCCGGTACGCGCCAATCCGATGCCGGGACCAGGAACCTCTTCCAGGTCTCCCACATGGGTGCAGGGTCCCAAAGCATTGGGCCGTCCTCGACTGCTTTCCCAGGCCACAAGCAGGGAGCTGGATGGGAAGTGGAGCTGCCGGGATTAGAACCGGTGCCCATATGGGATCCCGGGGCTTTCAAGGCAAGGACTTTAGCCGCTAGGCCATGCCGCCGGGCCCTATATCATGCTTTCATATAAAAACAGAGATGTTTGAAATAATTCAAGGTGCCCTGTTCTTGTTAAACAGCAGCTCTATTTTCAACTCAATCTCCTTCTTAAAATGTCAAGCCACCCCTTGGGATGCTAGCATCCAATATTGGAGTCCACATGGCTCTGCTTCCGGTCCCGTTCCCTGCTAAGGCAACTTGGTGGCACCAGAGGATGACCTAATTGTTTGGGTCCTGCACCCACATAGGAGACCCAGAATACAGTCTTCGGCCTGACTCAGACCTGGTTGTTACACGCATTTGAGGAGTAAAACAGCAAATGAAAAATCCACACTCTGTCTTCCCTGTCTTCCAAATAAATAAACATACACTTAAGTAAATCCTTTAAAAAAAAAAGAAAAAGCTTAATCTGAGAAAGTACTAACCCCAGGGTACAAAAATAACTTGACAACTAAGTTATTTGGCAAGCACTGATATAAATATTTATGTTTTTCTTGATTTAAAACAGATAAACAAGCAAATATATCTCCTCAGTGAAAGCCATTCAGACATAATTACAAAACTCTCCAAGTATGCATTCTAAACTCAGTTCCAGTAGGAAAAAAGAATCAGTCACTCACTAGGTCTTATTCAGAGACACACTTCAATTTGTAACATGTAAAATAAATTAATTCATTTATCATTAAGGCAAATCTGAAAGACAAAATGTGAAAAGAAACAACTCAATCTTGATTTTTTTCCATTTTATGTTTAATAAACTGCTTTAGGAGCAAGCTTCTCTGTTATTTTATCCCATATGCTATGAAATAAGGACTATGAAATTGTTGATAAATGTGGCTAGAAAGGCTTTCTTTTTGCTGTAGTAATATTGCATACCTAAATGCCAAGAAGCTAACTCTGGGCAAATATGCCCAGTGAAAAATCTTGCTAGAATGAGATATTACCTTAGGAACAATTGGGTTGATTGTTTTAAACTTCTGGGCTTTATGGCAGGTTATAATCCTACCTGACAAAGACAAGATTCTTATCACAGTTTAAATGCCTATCAAATACAAAATGGATATTATATAAAACACAACTACAGGATAACATCACTTACTACTTTACCTAAAGTGCTTAGAAAACTATCTGGCATATAGTAAGCATCATACATAACTAGCCTTATTTCCTTAGTTTGGAGAAGTACCAGCACAAGGCAGGGTTCAACTACATGGTGTATGCAAGTTTATGCTTCAGATAAAGCAGTTTTGGGGCTGAAGGGGAAAAGAGGACTTGTGGGAGATCGCCCCCGGATTTCTGCCTGCCTCGCCCATGTGGAAGGCCATCGGCACTTGGCAGTTTGCCTGCAAAGGGAACCCCTGATGGGAGTCTCAACTGAGACCCCAACACGGCCTGTTCACTGGGTATGCAGCAAGAGAAATGGGCTGCATCCCAGTCTCTCTTCTCTGCCTCCTTAACAAAGTGTGCTAAGACTTCCTTGGTAAACAACTCTAGGAAGTCAAATGTTACATTCATCCTGCTTTTCAGCAGGCAATGAGTCTGCCCCAAGACACAGCTTCCTGACTTTTAAATTCACTGGCGGGTCCAGAGAGACAGACATATCTATTACCCAATGTCACTGTGTCACTGTTGGATAGAAGGACTGTTGGGAATGCCCTTCTGCCTGCCCCCTTTTCCTACCCTACATAAGCTGTGATTTCTTTCAAAGAAATGGACAGTCTTCCCCACCAGTTTGTCTCCAGTGCCTCTGCTGCAGAGGAGCACTATCACCTCAGCCCTCTGTGGTCTCAGGGCCTGCTGCACAGAAGACCGAGAATGAGCAATAGGAACTCCTAACACTCCTCAAGTTCACATTAGCCATGGCACCCTAGTGAGCAGCCATTCTTGAGCCAGAAAAGTATTACTGATTTCAGGAACAAAGAGATCTTTCACATAAGCTAAAAGACAGAAAATCAAAGAGGAAATAAGTGTAGAGGGAAGCAGAAAGGAGTTGGTGATTGCATTTTCGGCAGCACTAAGAATCTTCCCAAACATGAAGCAGTCCTTCTCTCTCTAGGATGCAATCAGAGTTCACGAGAGAGAAGACAAGACGACAGTGTAGTCCACGGCTGATCTGTAACACATTAGATGACTATGGATGGATTAGAGGCCAGGCATGTTGGAAGGCTGCTCATCACTTTCATCTTACAAACAAGTAGTTTAGTCACCTTGAACTGTGATGAGCTCTGCTTCAGCTATAAAATATACACCTAAATTGTTCATTTTTCCTCACTCACATACGTTGTTACTAAAGTCTTTTATAAAGATGCTATAATAGGCAGGAAAATATAAAGCAGAAAGGATAATAAATGTAAGAGATACACAGAACTAAGCCATAAAGCTACAGAAACTAAACAGACCAGCAACAATTACTGAGATTAAATTAGTCATAAAATTTCACAGCAAAGACCTAGCATCTGCTAGCTTCACTGTTGAATTCTATTAAGTACTTAGGGGAAAAAAAAAAAAAACAATTCTTCTCAATCTCTTCCAAAAAACTGAAGCAGAAATATTTTTAAACTTATTTTACAAAACCATCTTAACCCAGATTAACCAAAGCTAGACAAGGACACTATAAGAACTATACACAGCAAGCCCACAGCTGACATCAAATTCAACAGTGCAAAGTTTAAAGCTTGTCCTCCAAATTTAGCAATTAGGACGAGTAGAATGGATCTCTTCATTTCTACACAATATCGTACTAAAAGAAACAGCCAGGGGAAACAGGCAAGAAAAGTAAATAAAGGACCGAAAAGGGAGAGGCTGAACTGGTCTGTGAAGATCTTTTATCTAGAACACCTTACTACCCTACCATAAAACTGCTGCGGCTAATAAGTGAATTCAGCAAAGCTGTAGCATTAAAAAAAAAAAATCAGCATACGAAAATACCAGCAACACATTATCTAAAAGTAAAATTGAGAAAACAATTTCATTTTAAAACAACCAAAAAATTATAGTCATATTTGGGAATAAATTTAACCAGGGAGGTAGAAAGAAGGTAAAAGATGCACACTGAAGTCTATGGGACATGGACCATAAATAGAAGACAAAAAACAGGGATAAGCGCTAAGAAATAAATCATTAGGCAACTGTGTCATGTGAATATCTCAAGTATATTAACATAAATGCACACACTACCCAAAGCGATCAATGGAGGTGATTTAACCCCTATCAAATTGCAAATGTCATTTTAAAAAAATTGCAGAAATAACCTAAAATTCACAGAGAATGACAAAGATCCCAAAAAGCCATAGCAATCTTTAGAAAACAGAACAAAGCAGTAGGTATCAGGCAATCTGATTTGAAATTTTACTGCAAAATTGTAATGAAACAGCATGATACTGGTGTAAAACTGAAATAAACACCAATGGAGCAGAACAGAAATTCTGGAAATAAATCTACGGATTTATGGTTGGTTGATTTCTCACAAGGATACACGGAAGAAAAGATAATTTTTTCCATAAAAAAATGCTGGTGAAACTGGACATCTCTTTGCAACTGAGTGAAACCTGACCTTTGTGTCACATCATATTAAAAAAAAAAATCAACTCAAAATGGATTAAAAATATAAGACCTGAAGCAGGAAAACAGAGGGGAAAAGTTTCGCACCTTTAATAAGGGCTTCTTGGATACAACATCAAAAGCACAGGCAATGAAACAAAAAATAGGATTATATCAAACTAAGCAAAGGAGACAATTAGAAAATGATGATACATTATGAGTGGGAGAAAATATTACAAACCATGTATTTGATAAGAAGTTATTAAAGATACTTAAGTTATACTTTCCAGGTTGATTTCCTTATATAAGAGAGAATATATGGTATTTGTTCTTTTGTGATTGACATGGAAATCAACATGAAAGTGTAACTTCAATCCAATCCATACTGTTTTTTGTTTGTTTGCTTGTTTGCTTTTTTGGCTGTATCCCACGTGTTTTGATGCTTTTTAAAAAAATTCAGTTTGGTTTATTCCAAATAATTTCTTTTCTCTTGTCGAATTCATCACAGACTCACGCATTATATGATGGCATCATTTTTCCCAAGAGACTTTTGGTGTTTCCTTTTTGTCACTCATGTGTTGGTTACTCAGCAGCGCATTTTTTCATGGTGCTGTAATTTGTTGTTGATGTTGTTGTTGTGGCTGTTCTAACTCATACCAGTTGCTGACCTTGTTCCATGGCTTCCCACTTATGGTAATGTATAGTGATGGAGTACTGGGGTCTATCATATACAGATGTGGGGGTAAATGGAACAAGCATGATGCTTTCAGACGAAAGATGGATCCCGATGAAATTGTTGGACATGTAGACAATGGGATGCTGGACTGTCTGACGTTGTCTGTACCAACAATGTTGGATGACACTTAAGTAAGAGATTGAGAGAATTATGACTCCTTATGAAGGACTACACTATTGTAACAAAATGGGAATAATTTGATATTGGGTGGGAGTTGGGGGCTGGAATCCCAACCTATACAAAATTGTACCACGTAATTCAAAATTCAAAATAAAAATATATTTAAAAATTAAAAATAAAAACACTTAAGCAACTGAGAGCAATTCAAAAGCAAAAACACTACTAAGCAAAGGCCTACTATGTTTTGTAGGAGTTCCCCTAAATTTCAGTATTAGAAATGCAACCATCACAGGCCAAGAGCTTTAGAAAGTCACAAGTTTCAGACGACAGGCTCAAGGCACTCTCTAAGGACTCACTGCCATGGATTACCTTGAGTCTCTGCCCCCTATATTCTGCTTCAGTGACTCAAATTGTACCACATAGAATTTTAACCAACACTCTGGAGGGATAAATGATAAATAATGGCAGTGTACAAACTCTAAGAGCTGAGGGCCCACAGCTATTCCACCTATACTTCAAATATACCCAGATGGCCCAGAGGCTAAAGTCCTCACCTTGCACGCACTGGGATCCCATATGGGCTCCAGTTCTAATTCCAAAGGCCCCACTTCCCATCCAGCTCACTGCTTGTGGCCTGGGAAAGCAGTTGAGGATGGCCTTGGGACCCTGCACCTGAATGGGAGACCCAGAAGAAGCTCCTGGCTCCTGGCTTCAGATCAGCTCAGCTCCAGCCATTGTGGCCATTTGGGGAATGAAATCAACCGATGGAAGATCTTTCCTCTCTGTCCCTTCTCTCTGTAAATCTGACTTTCAATAAAATAAACAAATAAATAAATCTTTAAAAAAATCAGCTTGGTTATTGCACTGCCTTATAGAGAGGGGACCTATTACAAATACCCTGCCCGATGGCAGAACAGTAGGTTCACAGTTGTCAGTTATCCTAAAAGTTGTGACTATTGCAGAAACAGTTACCAGAGCTAGTTATGCTAAGCTAGAACACTCCTCTCACCGTTGACCCCACATTTTTACAGAGTGTCTGGATAGACTGGAGAGAACAGCTAAGGGGAGGCAACCAGGATAATATGAAACCTATGAAATCAAACCTACAGGAAAGCTTCAAGGACTAGCATTCACTTACTGACTAAAAGACATCAGAAGGAGTTCAGTTACACCATGATCCAAAGAGGTGATAGACAGAATCCTTCTAGAAAACGAAGAAAACCTTTTGTGTTGTATCCACTGTACATTTTCAGAAAGCTGGTTTTGTCCTTATATATATTTTTTGTGGCTTCAAAAATCATTTGTATATTTTAAAGATTTATTTATCTTTATCTGAAAGGCAGATTTATGGAGAGAAGGAGAGACATAGACAGATATTGCATCCACTGGTTCACTCTCCAAATCGTTTCAACAGTTGGAGCTGAGCAGAACCAGGAAACAGGAGTTTTTTCTAGGTCTCCCACAGGGGTGCAGGGCCCAAGAGCTTGATTCATCTTCCATTGTTTTCCCAAGTCATAAGCATGGAGTTGGATCAGAAGTGGAGCTGCCAGGACTAGAACTGGTGCCCACATGGGCTGCTAGCATTGCAGGTGGAACACTAGCAAATTTAGATCTAATAGTTGCTTTATTATTTTTAAAAATTCCTTTCAGTATCAAACATGTTCTTGAATTTCTTCTTTACAGCACTTATAGGTTCACAGCAATAATGAGCAGAAGGCAGAGAGGATACATACACCCCTACCCAATATACACCATGGCCTATGTCTCAACACCATCCACCAGAGTGGCATGTTTCCTTTGAATAATGTACATTAACACAGTGTTATCACCAGACTCCATAGTTCAGTTCACATAAGGATTCACTCTCCATGGTATACATTCTGTGGGTTTAGACAAGTCAGCAGTGACATGGGCCATTGCAGAACCACCCCGAGCAGTTTCACAGCACTACAAATCCTCTGTGCTCTGCCTATTCCCACCCTTGGCAACTACCGGCTTCTTCCTGTCATTTCTACAGCTTTGCCTTTTCCAGAATGTCACATACGAATCATAACATATGGGCCTTTTCAGACTTGACTGCATTCACTTAGTAAGAAGGTTCCTCTTACTTCTTTTAAGCCTGGTTTTTTTTAAGCACTGAAGAATATTCTATTGTCTGGGTGAATGTGTCCATTTTAAAAATTCTTATTCCTTTTTCTTTGAAAGGGAGAGAAACAAGAGTAAACAAGTTACAGTGGGTGTGGCCATCTATTGGTTCACTCCCCAAATGACTACAAAAGGGCTAGGGTTAGCTCAGGTGGAAAGTGGCAGCCAGGAACTCAATGCAAGTCTTCCATGCAGAGGCCAGGATGCAATTACCTGAGCTAACACTTCCTGCTTTCCAGGGAGCTTATTAGCAGAAGGTGGATTCAGGGTGGAATTAGAACTCAAACCCAGATGCAGCACAAAGGGATGTGGGCCAAACACCCACCCTAAAAGTAAGCATTTAGAAAGCAGGTTTCCACTTACTGGGTTGTTCTTCAAATGTAATTCACCAGCATGCTTTCCTAAAACAGCATATTACCTACCTATTTCACTAATATATTAACATGGTTTAAATACAAGGCATAACATGCTATATAAAAAAAAACCTTTCACGTAATCCCATCTGCTGGGTTCCCATCCCGACAGACAAGCTGGCAACTCCTCTTACCAGTTTGATTAATCTCCCAATGACCTTTCTTTTATTACATACAAAAACACAAATAATGTATATGTATATACAGATTACATACACACAACTGATTTTCCATTACTGGTTTACTCTACAAATGATTCAACACTTTTTCTTAGTAATATACATATATAACAGATTTTTCTTCATATAAATATACACGTGTATCCTCATAAATACCACAACTTATGCAACTGGTCTTCTATTAATGAACATTTGGGCTTAGGAGAAATTTAAAGCACAACCAGGAAAGTATTTTGTTTATAAGGACCAACAACATTTTAAACAAAAGTTAAATAATCTATGGCTAGTCCGGCGCTAACGAAGTCACTATGCTAATTTGGGTATTTAGAATAACAACACTAAGTCTAGAAGGAAAAATACATTTCTCCAAAAGATTCTATCATATTAGTGACAGATCTATATGACTCTACTTGGGATTTTCAGTTTATTCTGAAAAAGTATTACTCACATGCTTCATTCACATGACATGCCAGGGAAATTGTCAGGCATACTGGTTTGCTCATGGCTGGCACAGACATTTTTACTTTGATTCATAGCATGTGAACACATTATTGGAGAGCAGAGATAGAATAATTATTAAGTGGCCCTTAAAATCTTTTGTTTTCTCTAGAAGGTGTGATAAACAAATATCTGAATAGAATGTCATCTAATAACCAGGAACACAACCCTTTGTCATCGCTTGGAGATGATTTGAGTCTCTGCCCATTGATACATAAAGATTTAACAGTTACCAGGGATGTCTATTCACCTATGATTTGTACTAAAAGGATCACCATTTAAGTCTATCAAACTAAGTTTTAAGTTTGATATTCTTTTATTCTAATACTTGTCACTTTCCTATAATGAGTTAAGCAAAGAACAATTCTTGTGAGAATTTAACATAAACATGGTGATTTTTTGTGCAATAAAATTAATGAGGAAAATTGAGACGGGAAAACCATCTACAACCACGTTACATTAGCGCTCTGTTGGCAATATTTTAGCTCTTGGAAAAGAAATAGTCAAAGAAGTAATTCAGAAGTATTTCTAATTAAAGAGGTAAAAACGATTCTACATAGAGGATGTTTCTCTTTAGACCTGAAATTATTTAATTTTCCATATCTTTGAAATTCAGTTTTAAGCCTATTATTTAATATTAAAACTTTTAAAAATTTTATATCCATTAGAAGATATTAGTTTTAGAGATCTTGTTTTCATAAAATAGCATGTTACTTTGAATTATGCTTTTCAGTCTTTTTACTAAAGGATTCATCTTACATGGGAGACCCAGATGAAGTTCCTAGTTTTGGATTCAACCTGTCCCAGCCCTGGCTATTCTGGCCATTTGGGGAGTAAATCAGTGGATGGCAGATCTCTGTTTCTGTTTCTCTCTCTAATTCTGACCCATAAATCAATCTTTTAAAAAGAGTGATAACAACAGTTACCAGACTTTCAGTAAGTATAGAAATCAAAGCCCAGTAATATCTGCAACATTTTCTACACCAAGTATTGTTATAATTATTTATACTGCAGTACTTGTAATTTTAATAAAATATTCTTTTTCACAAGGACATTTGATAATTTTGAATACCCACAGTTACATGATAACAAAATTTTTAGGGGGAAGATTACATGGTTCTGCCCTCTAGGACTTCACATTTAGTGAATGGGACAAACATGAACAACTTACAGTAAAGTGGGCCCAGTGTTACAGCACAACACATGAAGCCACTGCCTGGAATGACAGCCACCTGCATGGGTGCTAGCTAATGTCCTGGCTGTTCCACTTCCAATCCAGCTCTTTGATACTGATCTGGGAAAAGAAGTAGAGGATGGCCCATGTGTTTAGACCTCTGCTGCCCACATGGGGGACCCTCACAAAGCTCCAGGCTCCTGGCTTTGGCTGGGACCAACATGGCCCATGTTGCAATATGGATGCAACATACTTGCAGCCATCTAACAAGTGAGACAGTAGATGGAAAATATCTCTCTCCTTCTCTTTCTGTGACTGTGACTTTCAAACAAATAAATTCTTAAAACTAAAAATTTACAAACAGGAAAGTTCATCAGAGGATATTCGCAAACATTGATAGCACTGATGTCTTAGGGTGGCAATAAAAAGAACCACACATTTAGTAACCTAAACCTACATACACTTGTTGTTTCAATTCTGAAAGAAAGGATGATTCTGATTGCATGAATGAGGAATCCTTCCTTCTCTGCATCTTTTCCCAGCTCCTAGCTCTCCCAGACATCCTAGGCTTACCGCTACATTGCTCAAGTCCTGGCCTTCAGCTTCCCGTGGACTCACCTGCAGTGTTATGTTTCTGTGTGTTTGCTCCTCTTCTTTAAGGGACACCAGTCATTGGAGATAGGGCCCATCCTAATTCAGTATTACCCCAACTTTGTCATATCTGCAAGGCTCTTTCCAAGTAAGGTACTTTTTTTGAGATTTTTTGCAGACATGAGTATTTGGGACACACTGCTCAACACATTACACCGATCATGCCCCAATGCCAAAACATAACTGTCAGATACATTTTTCAGTGTAACATTTCAGGTTCAAGTGCTCCACAAGGAGCAACTTCTTAAAAAGTACTCAATGTAGTCAGGAGTATAAATCTTCATTTCCACAAGGATCTGAGATAATTTAACAGAACATCTTCAAAGTGCCAAACAGTCATTGAATCTTAAGCTATGTAAGTTAGAAAAAAATAAACAAAAAAACATATGCATGGATTTCCGATTTCTTTCATAACAAAACAAAGGTCTTAATTTTTTTTTTCCATGAACTTTCTCAAGTACCCTTATGTTAATGGTTCCTCAAAGTTGGCCCATTGCCCACTTAAAAACCAATCAATCAATCCATCGATCAGTTGCTGTTCCATCCATTTCTGCTTGCCCAGGTGCCTTCAGGGGAATGAAGGGATAGGCTGCTATTCTCATTCATGAGACCATCAATGAAAAGCTGATTAGTCTTTCTTGCCAGAAGGACTACAAATAGAGCCACAATCATTCAAATGAGAGACTGTCAATTCCACTGCAGACATCAAAGTCTGACAACCAATAATAAAAGTTTATCAGGAAAACAGAGTCTAAGTATCATAACTTATACTATTTACCAAATACCATATTCACTAAGATTTGCTTTGAAATTTGAGCTCTCCTAAAAGGCCAAAGTATTTTCTTGGATTTTGGAGCTTAAGAGAATATTCCAAAACCCCAACACTCAAAACCCTAACATTCACGGTTTTGAGTTTGTTTTTTTAGGTTATCTATTTATTTTGTATGCTTCACATAATTTCTGATAGATATTATACCTTCTTCAAAAACATAATTTGTTGGAGAATGAATTCTATAATATGCTTGCTGCATTTCTGGCCTCTTTCTAAACCTTTACTCAATAGTAGCTTAAATAATGCAAGTACAAATGCCACTTCCTTAAATATCTGATGGGTCCACAACACTCTAGCATGTGGTAGCTTTGTCCCTAAGCCTTTTTTTTTTTTTTTTTTTTTGGCCTGTCAGCTGTGAGAAACAGTTTTCTACCAATTACTGTCACAATATGAATAAATTCAGAACTGAAAATATAAGCACTGAATATTTTCAGCAAATTTATCTCCAAAACACATTAAAAATAGGGATTTAGCATTTAAACAAGGAATTTAGCAAGTAATAGGAAGAAGCATAGCATTGTACTTTATCTTCTATAAATAAAAATACAATATAAGAAGCTAAGCTAAAAAGCACTCATGCAAAGAAGAGATATGCGTAAATGACAGCAAGCATAGGAAATGAAATAGAAAGAAAAGGTTCTAGCTGCACAGGAAGTGTCAATTAGGAAATAAGACCTCACACATTTCAGTGTTGCTGGGTTTTTCTTCTTTTCTTACGACTAATTATGAGTTAATAACAAATATTTTTAAAATGATTTACTTCGCATTTATCTCTCCGTGCAGCACTAATCAGTTTCTTTTAGTATGTGGCTCTAAACAAATCCACACTAAGCAAGCAGCTGGCTGCTAACATGATTTGGGATTGAGAGGTGTTAAGAGCCTTGCTACAAAAAATTAGCCATATTTTGAAACGATCATTTCTAATGCCCCCAAATAAGTGAGACACAATTGGTTCCTACTCTAGTCTGTGCCCAAATTCTTTGGGGAGGTGGGTGGGGCCTAATGAAAAGTAGACACAACCAATTATGACCAATAGACAGTCTGAGTTGAAAACACACGGTCCCAGTGGTGTGGTTTATCATTCTTGTTTGGTCAGAACACTGTTCCTCTAAGTCTCCACATTTTGACATCAGGTTAATGATGTGATGATTTCCAGGATATATACATTTTTAACTCAGTTTTTTTCAGAATAAACATTATGTTCTCTTTGAGGACTCACACTCAATCTTCTCAAATACGTTTCCATATACACACACACACACAAACACACGTTTTCCCCCCCACCCCCCTTGAAGATCCATGCCCATAGTTTCACAAACTCAGAGCTGGAAGACTTGGGGCTGAAAGCCACAGTTTGTGTGTCATCTAAGACTTTCCCTCCCCTCCCCTTCTCACACATACAATCAGCACCAAGCCAGGCTGTCATTCTTCCCAATGCCCCTCACAAGTCTCTACTCTCCACAGCTCAACTAGCACAGTTCTAACTAGCACCACGTGCCTGTGTCACTGCAGTGACAATGACTTCCCACATGATCACGTGTGTTCCAATCCACGTTGCCAGGGGCTCATCTTCCCAAGGACTTCCTCAAAGAGTGTCACAACTCTTTCAGACCTTTACAATAGTTTCCACTATCCATAAAGGCATTTCCCAAACATATTTTTTAAAAATAGAATATCACAGATTCATAAAGTTCTACATGTTTCATTTTTAATGGGACAGGGGGAGGCAGAGAGGAGGTTCTGCTGCCAACAGGAAGGTTAAGATGAAAAGTGGTTTATTTGGTTTTTTTTTTGTTTTTACTAGCAAGATTTTATGAGTTTATGCTATGCTACATGTTTGGATCCAGGGGTGGGAAATTGTGTGTTCCACAAGTTTACTTCAAATCAGAACTCTTTTCCCTCATGGCACCTTAATACTTTTTCAAAATGCCCGGTTTTTAAGCACAGATTCTGAGTTTCCTCATTATGACTCTACTCTGACCTTGAACTAACACCTAAAGAAACCACTAACCTTGTAGGAGCTTCTATCTTCAGTAGTCTTGGAGCAGAAGGTATCCATGTATAACTCAGGTCCTTGGCTGTCTACTGAAATCGTCCACGCTTCACAGTCCAGCGCAAGGTCTGCTCCTCCCACAGTCCTCCCCACCAGCTGCAACATGCACATTTATCTCTTCATCCTCTGATCTACACCGCTTATACCTCATCTAACTCCACAGATGACGCCCAGCCTCTGCCTGAACACAAGTCCCCTGGAGACTTACCTTGGAATTTAAGTTTTTGTTGGTGATCTCTTCTCCCTTATTGAAGGAAATGATTTTCTGTATGCCCCACCATACGTAAAACCTTGCAATTAATAAGGCCTCAACAATGTTTGCCAAATAGGTGAAAAGAAAAATGTTTGGAGGGGTGGTGCTGTGTACCCCTCCAGATTCAGGCTGCACGTTTCTGCGGCCAATTCCATGGTCCCCTGGTTTCCAGTGAGGTTCACTTAACAGAGACCATCAATAAGAGGCTAGAGAGAAGGAAGGGAGGAAATGTATTTTGCTGGTCCCTTTTCTGTAATGTCCATTTGGCTGACTGCTTCTCTTGGTGCAGGGTTATAACCATCTCCAGCTCCCAAAAACCACTTGCACTCATCTGTTCAGATAACCTCCTATAAGCCTTCCAGCACTGGGATTTCCTACACCCTGTGGTTTCTCGCCTAGATCCCGCCCACACCTTTGCATAGTCCCTTTATTAAATTCCCTTCAAATCACCTAATTTGAATGTGCCATCTGGTTCTTGCCTGAATCCTACCCAATACAGATGGCAGATACAAATCATTTGGCTGTTTTTAAAAAGTTAGTATTTTTAAACTTCTTTTAATCCTTTAAGTTTTTATTTTTATTTATTTCAAAGGAAAGGCAACAGAGGGAGAAAGAGAAAGAGAAAGAGAAAGAGAAAGAGAAAGAGAAAGAGAAAGAGAAAGAGAAAGAGAAAGAGGTGGAGAAAGAGAAAGAAAAAGAAAAAGAAAAAAAGACTTCTCATCTGCTTGCTTATTCCCCAAATGCCTGCAACAGCCGGACTTGTCCAGGATTAAGCCAGAAGCCAAGAACTCATCCATGTCTCCTGCCTAGGTGACTAGAAATACAAGTACCTGAGCAATCATTTGTTGATCCCAGAGTATTCATTAGCAGGAAACTGGATGGGATCCCAGGCAGTCTCATATGGGGTGCTGACATTCCAAGCAGTGGCTTAACCTGCTCACCACAATGTCCACCCAGTTATTAATTTCATAATACTAAAAATAGGCAATGGATTTGAGAAACTAAAATTAAGTACAAGGCGCAATCTATAGTGAGTAGTACTAAGGATGAAAGCATAACATATTCCTCTTTGTAGTCACCCCATGCATAACACAGTCCCATGCACATCACTTGCAATAAACATTCACCTAATTGACTTTAAATGTTTACAGCAGAGGCAGCACTCACCAAATATGCTGAAGCTCTCCTACATTTTCCAGCCTCCTCCACCATTAGTTGAGGGTCAAGTGTTTGGATTCTGGCCAGTGGAATGTGTAGAAGTGATGTATGCCTTTTATAGGCCTGCCCTTAACACTGTTCCAAGTGAGCCTCTTGTCAACCTTGAAGACTTTCTCCAAGTGTCAGGCAGATGACTAGATATGAGCAACCAGGCAGGAGCCACAGATCCTCCCCCAACAGTGAGACCAAAAAACCTGCTGTATGTGCGAAGCCACTCAAGACTGTCCATTGTGTAGATTAATGAGTGGTTAAAATATCCTGATAATATAGGAGTTCACCCAAATCAGAAAAGGCTAGTTTATTAGCCACATGTTCAGAGCATGCGAGGGTATACATGCAACTCACACAGGTCAACCCACAAATACCAAACATGAGTGTCAAGACCACATCACTAATCAACTCCCCTAGTACTTTAGGGATAAATGTCTCAAATCAAGAATAGGTACCACATTCTTTCTCATCTGGGATGTACTTCAATTCACTTCATTATCCCTTCCTTAAATAGCCCTTTCTTCCCTCAGAACACACTTTAATTAACTTTGCTCTACTGTCCCCTCTTTCATTTCTCTGAAGTATAACTCATAATTCCATTGCAGAAAAGAAACGAGGAAAGCCAGGCACGACCAGTGACACAAGTGATGTCAATATGTGATAAATGACAGCTGTGTGAGTCAAGAAATAGGCATGCCTTCTAAGGCCTCACAGAATGCTAAGTATCCTTCCTTTGCAAGTATTCTGTGTTTGAAGCAATCTGATTGTTTATAACAGTTCTTTAGACATCATGGTTCTCTTAGGGATTTTTTTTTTTTTTTTTGGTTATTTCAAGATACAGACTGTGGTCATATGATCCAGATTAGTGAAACTATCTAAAAGTTAATCCAAATTAGTGAAACTATCTAAAAGTTAACTTACTGACAAATAGGGAAAAACAACTAAAGATCTTTTTATATATTGAGCATTAGAAAAGTAAAAAAAAAAAAAGATAATTATAGATTGATGGGAGGAAGAATTTCTCCTGCAGGACAGCGCGTGCTCCTCTTGGTGTAAGTGGGGTCGGGGAGAAGAGCGAGCTAGCCTGTCATCGACAACACAGGGTGTTTGGAGGGGTCTTCCCGAGTCTGGACCATTTTTAGATGCGCTGAGCATTTTTGCTTTAGACTTTAGTTCCTTCTTGCCCAGGTTTGTTTCCTATTCAGTGTAAAAGTACTTTTTCTCTGAAGAAAAAAAAAAAGAGAGAGAAAAAGCAGGAATTGCTTTGCTGTCAGTCATTAAAAGTACACCCTATGTTCTCAAACAGTTGGCTTCAGCTTTTCAAATGTTTCTGCTCCAGATGTTTCAGGCCTTGGTGGATATCTAATGCTCCTAGTTAGACTATGGAATACAACCAAGACAGAACACATCACCTGCACATATTCACCTATTCTAAAGAAAAATGATGCATGCAAGAATTCACAAAGTGGACATTTTGTGTTATTTGAGTTTTTAAAATTTAATCTTTTTGAATTATTCTTCGAATTTGAGCAGTTTTTCTTTGTGTTGTTTTTGTACTTTGAATGTGCTGCTTTGTTGATCTGTTTTTCAAGGCCTCAGACAATTACTATATCCATAATGTATCAGAATATATGGCAAGTTTATGATTATGTGGGAAGACTTGAGGCCTCCTAAACAGCTGCCATCACATATCTTGCAGCTATGGTTACAGATATTTTTGTTCACTTGTCCTTTTAAAATACTAGTTAGAGAGCCCGGTGCGGTGGCCTAGCAGTTAAAACTCATCACATTGAACACGCCGGGATCCCATATGGGTGCCGCTTCTAATCCCGGCAGCTCCACTTCCCATCCAGCTCCCTGCTTTTGGCCTGGGAAAGCAGTAAGGACAGCCCAAAGCCTTGGGACCCTGCACTCGTGTGGAAGACCCAGAAGAGCTCCTGGCTCCTGGCTTAGGATCGGCGCAGTACTGGCCGTTGTAGTCACTTGGGGAGTGAATCATCGGATGGAAGATATTTCTCCCTGTCTCTCCTCCTCCCTATATATCTGACTTCGCAATAAAACAAATAAGTAAACCTTAAAAAAGAAATACTAGTTAGAGCACTCCTTTGAGCCAGTTTTCCATCTCCTCCTCATCAAGTTATTAAGTTATATTGACAGCCTTACATTTTTCTTCCAGTCCTCTTGAATCATAAATATTTACTTTTTTTTCTACAGAGGTTTTCAAAGGTTCTTCTAATATCTAACTTAGAGTATGCAAATAACTCCCAACAGCATTGCCTTCCTTGACTATAAAAAACTCTAGTTTTAGGGGCTGGCGTGATGGCTCAACTGGCTAATACTCTGCCTTCCAGCGCCAGCATCCTACATGAGTGATGGTTCAAGTCCTGGCTGCACCACTTCCAATCCAGCTCCCTGCTTATGATCTGGGAAGGCAGTGAGTATGGCCCAAGTCTTAGGGACCCTGAGCCCATGTGGGAGACCTGGAAGAAGCTCCTGGCTCCTGGCTTTAGATCAACTCAGCTCTGTCAAGGCCATCTGGTGAGTGAACCAGCAGCTAGAAGACGTTTGCTCTTTATTCTCTCTGTAAAATTTGCCTTTCCTTAAAATTAAAAAGCAGTCTTGAAATGTATGCTTAGTATAAGGGACGGAAAGAGGGAGAAAAAGGAAGGAAAAGAGGAAGGAAGCGGATGTAAACCACTGCTCAATTGCACAGATATCACCTAATAACTCTTTTGATCTTGGGCTTTAACAGGTTTAAATATATTAAATTCATATTAAATATATATGTATATCCTAAGAAAACAGCTCAGGCAAAAATGAATCAGAAAACACAACCAATGGTTTCAAACACCAAAGAACTAATTAAGGGGTTTTTCAGCTCAAAAAGTAGACTATGAGCTGAACTCTGTTCTTGACAACAGAGCTTGAATGAGCTCTCTCAAAGCTTCAGGTCGTAATCCAGACCATGAATACCTAAGAAACAGCAGAAAACATCCTGTACTCTGACCACATTCAAACGGTTAAGAGTGATACGGGATAGGCACTAAAAAATTGGAATAAGAGAGTCAGGAAGAACCGGCTGCTCTTTATGATGCAACCCTAGACTTAAAGAGACGGTAAGATTCCATCATGCATTTTACCTCTACTCTCTCTGTAGTTGGTAGTTGGCAGAAACCCTAAGATTAACCAATATGCTTTCCCTGGCTATCTATCAAAGACAACATGACAGATCTCCTAAAATTCCTATAAACGTCACATTACAGTTCCCAAGATCCTCACACTCATTCTGCAGCAAAACACCTGAACCAACAACGGTTCTTCGCAGCATGAAGACCGGATAATCCTTGAGAGTCACCCCTTCATGGTATGCTCTCTGTCTACGAGAGCATTTTTCCCCCCATTTCTCTAAAGTTTGGCTGCTAATGCAGCTGACGCTGAGGATCACTCAGGTTCTTGTGGGGTCACTAGAGTTTCCACTTGTCTTGAAGAAGAAACTAAGGCAAAAGCCAGAGCACTCCGGTTCTAGCTATAAATGCATCCTCTGTGAGAGACAGGCTGGGCTTGCTGATGGCAGAGACATATTTCAAAATTAAGATTCTAAAATGAAGAGTGTAACGGAGGCCAGGGCATACCTTGCCTGCACTATGGATCTGAAAATGGGAATATACTTTGATCCGATTGGACCAGACAACGTGGCAGATGACAAACAGCTCCTTGCCTTGCTTGACCTCTGCTCACTGTTGCACATCAGAAACTGGGGCAGCTCTGAGTGTCAACAATATTATCTCCAAAGTTTCAGAACCATAAACAAATGCAGAGTAGCTGGCAACAATCTGCCAAATGTTAACTATATCCTGCTCACATTAATGCATGACTTAAATCAGATGCTGGCTATACCTCAAAGGCAAATAGTGTCCAAAGAGAGAGAGAGAGAGAGAGGAAAAGAGGAAAGTGGGAATGCAAAAACAAAAACAACAACAACAAAAAATCCTTGGTTGTGTTTTATTTCTCCCCTAAAGACATTTTTCATTTTCGGTTTCAGGTCATCAACCAAATCAACATGAAAGAGATAACATATATTGTCTGCCCCAAACACGCTGCACAGCCTTCCCTATTGTTGACATCCTCCACTATAGAATTTGTTTCGGAAAGCAAACATTTATACAAACTGCTCTATGATATGCCACGTCTTATGTCATGGAAACTTTAAGGGTTCAGAAAGGCTAAAGACATATATTTCATATGTGTTTTTTAAAATTGCAGAGTGGAAGTAAGCATTTGGCCTAGAGATACATGTTTGCATCCATGGGAAGGTGACCAGGTTCCGTTCGTAGCTCTGGCTCCTCACTCCAGCTCCTCGTGCACACCCTGGGTTGACTGCCATGCCTGAGGGGGACCTGCAGAGTGTTCATAGCTCCTGCTTCTCATCCAGGCCCACCCCTGGACATCGTAGGAATTTGGGAAGTGAACTGGCAAATCTAAGTCCTCTGTCCTCTCTCTCTGACTCTTATCTCTCTCTCTCTAAGGAATATATTTTAAAGACTAAAAAAAAAAAATGTGGAAAAATTGCTGGAAAGTGGTCTGTACAGTTCTGTCAGACAGCAGTGTGTACCCAGAACACATACAAAGTGAGCATCAGGAAGATGGCTGACAGATGGGTTCAAACTGGCTTCAGATAACACGTAAAACACACAACAATCTTACCTAGAGCTGGTAAGGCTATGTGGAGAATGACACTGGCAAAAATGCAAGTTGCCAAAGTCTTTTTGGAAAGGGCCGTACCCTTTATTGCCCAATATTATTACTGGGAATTTTGTCTCACAAAAATAAAAACATGAATACAAAAGCATACTTGCATAGAATGTTTGTAGAACATCTTTTGGAGTAGCAAAAGAATTTAAACGTTCTTTGCTGTATTAATCAAAGGTTAACTAAATTTTGGCATAACCATGTTATAGAGACACATTTAGTTTAAAAGAGGAATATTTGTGGTATTTTTTTTTTACCTAAGTAATGTTCATGATGTACTTACAAGTAAGAAACACACGTGCCCAAGAAGATAAACAGAATTGTTCTGTTTTTATAAAATGATAAACAATATCCTCGCCAGAAACACTTGTGATGTTTGTATTTGTAAATGAATACAAAAACTGTGCATGGAAAAGCTATGGGAACCGTAAAGCATAATTTGAGACTGTTAATCCTAAGTATGCCAAGGGAATGGGGAGAAACAAAAGCAACCCAGGCAGCAAGACTGGGGCCGAGAATGTTCTGGAACAAAGGACAGACCAGTGTAACTCTACTACTTTCTCACTTCACTCAGGTTTCTTTTCGAATGTCACGTCCTCAGAGGGCTTCCTGAGTTCACATTCCTACAGTGTCACACTTTAGCATCTAAACGTTATAGTTTTCTTTTTTCATATTGCCACCTGACATTATGTTACACCCTATTAATGTCCATGTTACCTGCAAAAGCACAAACTCCATAAAGTTGGGAAGAGACTGGTTTATTTTCCTATCCCTACAACCTCAAATAAATTTGGATATACAGGTAGGAGTCATAAATATTCATTGAGCAATTGAAGGATGAATGAGTAAATTGCATGGATGAAAGCTAAAAACAGCCATGGGCAAGGAACACAAGCTAAAATCATAAATAGGTATTGATTTGATTGGGTGATGAGAATGACAGCAAAATGAAGTAATTCATGACTTTCCTAAGCAGCGCATTATCTAAGTCTATATGTTTTAGAATGCTGAAAATAGCAAATCCTCGAATGCATAGGCAAGCAGGAAAAGGAAGAAAGAAGGGAAGTGCAAATTAAATGAATACACCCAATGTCTGTGGCTGGAAAATGCTAGGAAGGAAAAGCACAGACGAGAAAAAGATGCTTCCAAATCCTTGAGAACTCTGTCAGACACGGAGAGATTTCTCTCATAACACAGTTTCGCTTTGGCTCAAAAACTAGTGTATAAGAGGTAAAATCTGTGTTCAACAGGTAGATTTTGATAATAAAACACAGACAACAGGAATAGATGTTAAAAAGCAAGCTTTCACAGACTCCTGACAGTATAGCACACAACATCTAACCTGAAGATGTTAATCTGACACTTAAATGCTGAAACTCAAAAGAAAAAAAAAAGGTATGTATTTTAAGCCCAGGTACCAGGAATGAATATTGTGGTTCTACAATCAGAATGATCCACAGAAAAATAGACAAATTAGGTGTTTTCAACACCACAAAATTTTAAAAACCCAACCAGAATTAGTTCTTCTGTCCATAATATAATATATTTAAAAAAAAAATTACAGACAGGGGCTAGAGTCGTGGCACAGCACATTAAGCTGCCACCTGCAGCACTGGCAGCACCCACATCCCTTAGGGTCCCAAGTTAGGGTTGCAGGTGTTCCACTTCTGATCTAATTCCCTGTTAACACTCCTGGGAACGTAGCGGAGCACGGCTCCAGTGCCAGGGCCTTTGTACTCACGTGAGAGACTGAGGAGAAACTCCTGGCTCCTGCCCAGCTGGCCTTGCCCTGGCTGCTGTGACCAGTTGGTATGTAACCCACAAATGGAAGACTTCCTTTTCCATCTCTCCTTCTTTCTGTAACTCTGTCTTTGAAATAAATAAAACAAATCAAAGAAAAAAAAGTATCGACTAACAAGTATACTATATAATTGTATACATATTAAATATTTTTAACATTTAGATTTCATAGTGGTAAATCAAATACTTTTTTTTCTCAGCAAAGATACTATTTTTTATCTACAATTGTAGTTGTGCAAATACTAATTTTCAAACAAAGTTATCTAAGGGTACCCTGCCAGTTAAAGCTCATACCAGCCGTGGAGACAAAGAACTATGCAGGAACAATGAACCTGTTCCAAAGCCCTTTGGTTCACCTATAATCCATGAATATTTTAAAATCATCCTTAATATTAGCTCTCTATAAGTGAAACATTAAACAAACCACTTTTTGACCATTTTTCTAAAAAAAAACCTCTAAAATGAGAACGAATAATTCCCTTGAAAAGGCAAATTGATACATGTGATTGTTATTTGAATTCTCATTAAAATTTAAAAAAAATACTTTAAAATCATGAGTCGGTGTTCTCAACATACAAATTGTAGATTACTTTAAAAATATGAAATAATTACTTTGATTTCATTTCAAAGAGCTTGTATTATGCTCCCGGAAGAGTTACCTTTTAGCTCAAAAGGTTTTTATGAAAATAATCTACACAATAAAATCTCCTGTAACTTTAAAAACTACTCTCGGTCCTGCTCAAATGGTAAAGATAAATAAACTGATTTTCAGGTACATATTAGATTTTCCACAGATGACTAAACACACATTTAGCTATCAAATGCAGACATATTTGGTTAAAATCAATTAAACTGAGAAGTTTTTCCCTTCTGGCTGTCTATATTTTTCTTTAATCCTGGTCAGTGTAAACCCTTATTACCAGTAATTTGCGGCTGTAACACTGAGGAAGAGTGCTAGCCTCACACTCTCTGTCATTTCGCCCTCCTCTTCCCCTGCAGGCGGCTGCCGTTGATGGCCTTTATGGAAATAGAAATTCAATCAGCAGCTGCAAATTTCATGAGACGTCCATCTTCATGCTGAATTTCTAACTGAGTGTCAAAACAATCTGTGGATTTCTCCCTGATGAAACACACATTGAATTGTAAATTTCTGCAATTTCCTCATGTTTGAATTTCAGCTGCAGCAAAATAGTGGTAGCCCAGACACACTGCCTGCCAGGCTGGACCAAGTAATTCTCTTCTTACTCCTTCCTGCCACTTAAATAGTTAAGTTTTTTTTTTAAAGTCATGACAATAAAACATCTCCAACTGAATAATTAATTTTTGAGGAAATTACAAGGACACAAAAATCATTTGTATATTTGGTAATTTTTTTAAAAGAAGTTTTTTCCTGAGAGATTTCTTCAATAAGGTTACCTTTTTTTTTACTGCATCTAACAGTGGATGATATATGCAGTTTTGATAAAATTAATACTTTCTAGTTATGAGGTTAAAATAGTACACATATGAAAAGCAGTAACAAAATGATGCCTAGTAACTTTGAAGTTTAATGAGGCACATTTTCATTAAACATTGCCAAGAGAAAAAATATTAAAATTAAGAATGAAAACACAGAATAGTGATTCTTCTTAACACAGCTCTAACTGATTTTATTTTTCACCAAAGAATCATTTGCAACTGAGTACCTAATGGAACTGCTTTTAAATCACACACTATGGTGGAGTTTATATTGTTTTACAGCTAAATAACCAAAATTGTCATGTATTTTTAACAGATAGCTTAAGAAACTCATTTAGTGACTTGTGTTCCAAGATAGCAACTTGTGGTTTTTCTAAACACCTCTTATTAATATTACTAACAAAATAGCTCACAGCCCTATTCAAAAACTCAACAAGATGCTGCACTAAGCAAACCTTAGCAACAGTTTATTAAAAACAGTAATGAAATGGCAATTATCCAGTCATTCAGCAAACATTTATTGAATATCCCCTAAGTGTCCAGTAACACTGCCTGGCCTCTGGGATACAGAGCCGAGCAGAACTCAGTCCTCGGCTTCAGAGTAGGCAGCCCAGGTGGAATGAGTACTAGGACATGGCAGACTGAGGAAGGACAAACACAGGAGAACATTGGAGCAGTTCCAGAAGCCCTCAGAAACAGCTATTGGCTCTGGGGACATTCAGGGCTTAGTTAGGAAAGCAGTAGAAGGCAGGGGCATTTCACACAGAGGCAGAAAAAAAAATCAAACACATGGAAGCATCAAACAGCACAGTGCCTTTGGAAAACTGTTAGTAATTGGAGATGCAGAGCAGGGCTAATGAGTGGTGTGGTAGAATAGGTAGGCTGGAATATTTAAATATTTATTTTTACATAATAAAATATTCATTTAAACATTATCCGGAAGGCAATGGGGAAGGATTTTTAAGCAGGGGGATAACAACAATGAACGATACCTTTCAACAAATACGGCGGCAATAGTATAGTGACTGAGAATCAGACCCCTAAAGACAGACTCAGTTACACCAGCACTGCTCTGTGCTAGCTATGGGATTTTAAACAAATGACTCTCTCTGGATCTCAATTACTTCATCAGTAAAACAGCAATATACAAACCACAAGATCAGTATGAGAACCAGGTGTCCTGTAATTATTTGAAACTGTTACTGTTATTTTATAAGTTTTTAGGCCTATAGGCATAACTAACATACATCTAGCCCTAAAGTAATCTAACTAAAATCACATCCCTTGGTTACCAACTAAACATTCGACTTATTTTCACTTGGAAAGCATTTACTGAACACTAGTAAGTAGCAGACATACAAAACAACAGCAACAAAACAATGTTTTTAAAACAACTACCATAGAAGGGACAAAATTAAAGGTTTTTTAAAGAAATTTGTTAATATAGAGAATCTATATCCTTAAAATAAACTAACATCCTTAAAATACAAAGACATTAAGCCTCAACCAAATCTCATCAGTGTTTTAAAATACTCCCCAAAACAACAACAACAGCAAGCTAGAACGTGTCAGCCCAAACTCGTGTGTGGTAACTAGGCTTCCTTTCTGCTTTAAACACACAGAAAGGATAGACTAACAGCCTGGTGTTGTGGCAGTCAGTTCAGTCTTGATGCTAATACCTCATTTCAGGCAGCCAATTTGAATCTGGCTGCTCTGCTTCCCATCCAGCTTCCTGGAAATGTGTCTAGAAAAGAAGAAGATGACGGTGATGACGACCCAGTACACCCACAGGGCAGACCCGGGTTCCGGACTCCTGGTTTTGGCCTGGTCCTGCTATCTGGGGGGCGAACCAACAGGTAGAATCTCAGTCTCCACCCACTCTAGGGTCAACATCTATGACTCTGCCTTTCAAATACATCCATAAAGTCAGTCTTATAAAACACAGTGGGCTAAATACTTCCAGAATAATTCACTGCTTAAGAAAGTAAGTCCTCAGGTATTGAAAAGACATAATAGAGTCCTTCACCAGAGCGAAATCTGTAATCACACACGCAATTTGAGATGCAGCTCTAAATGCTAAGGAATAAAGACTGGGACATACAGCTTTAACTCCCTTGCCAAGAAAGAAAGACACAGCTTTGGCTGAAGTGAGAGGGTAAGGACAAGAAATGATTATCTGTATAGAAACTACAACATTAAAATCTATGCTACTTACAAAAAAACTCACCAGAAGAACCTGGGTCTGTAAATTCTAAGAAGGAGCAAAAAAGGCAGTTATTGTTTTGAATACTTTGGTGTGGAGGGGGGGGATCAAAAACTGTAAGAAAGTATCATATGTGAGTGATTCATATAAATGGCGTGCAAATTTACGCACTGCATACTCTGAACATCAATTTTAAGTAACAAAATCTTGTTGGGCCTTTGAAATCTTTCAGGATTCAAAAGGCATTGAGAATTTCTTAGAGATATGTACTTTATAGATTGCACCTCCATAGAAAAAAATACCTTGTGCTGAAGGTTTTTCAACTGTGCGATGGTGCAAAAGTATATCTATGCTACTATTCTGGTTTTTCCTTTTTAATAATGTATTAAATAAATTACACAAGGCCCGGCGGCGTGGCCTAGTGGCTAAAATCCTCGCCTTGAATGCCCCGGGATCCCATATGGGTGCCGGTTCTAATCCCGGCAGCTCCACTTCCCATCCAGCTCCCTGCTTGTGGACTGGGAAAGCAGTCGAGGACAGCCCAATGCATTGGGACTCTGCACCCGCGTGGGAGACCCGGAAGAGGTTCCAGGTTCCCGGCTTTGCATCCGCGCGCACCGGCTGTTGCGGCTCACTTGGGGAGTGAATCATCGGATGGAAGATCTTCCTCTCTGTCTTTCCTCCTTTCTGTATATCTGACTTTGTAATAAAATAAATAAATCTTTAAAAAAAAAACAAATAAGTTACACAAAATTTTTCAATACTTCACTACAAAACAGGCTTACTCTCAGATGCTTTTGCCCAGCTGTAGGCTAAGCTATGGTGTCCCCTAGGTTAGGTACAGTAAATGCATTTTAACTTGTGACATTTTCAATTTATAACAGGCTTATTGGGGCACAACCCTGTCATAATTTGAAGAGCATCTGTAATTTGCAAGTGACTAACATAATAATAATGTTCAGGATGATTTTTAAAGGGAGAGAATCTGTAATGAAAAATATTGGTTATATGAAAAAAACTAGATACTAAAAAACAAATAGACAATAAATAAATAACTTGAAAGAGGAAGAATTTCAAGGGATGTGTTGCACACAAAATCATTATCTTTAATAGGCTTTCCCCAAAAGAGTGGCAGAAACAGAGGTAAAAACACAGTCTTTTCTAAAATGATAAAACAAATCAACAACTTCTAGAATTACAATGGACAAAAATCAAGATAAGTGAAAAGAAATCCAAATATATATACTGAAAATATATAACATCAAAAAATCTTTAAAAATCAACAAAAATACATTATCTTAAGAAAAAGACCATTAGAGTGAAGGCAGACTCCTTGTAAGCACACAAAAAAATGCTAGATGACAACAGAAAAAAAACTATTCTGTAACAATATATGTTAGCCAAGAATTTTATACTTAGATAAACCAGCATTCAAGTTTAACAGCAAAATAGAGCCATTATCAGACAATCAAAAATGGGACAGAGAATGGAAAATGGATACCAAGAAAAATTATGAGAAAATACACTGGCAAACAGATTTTAAAATTAAATAAAAACAGAGTATTAACAATAGCAGTATAATAAAATTGAATAAATTCGAGAGTGTGACAGTTTATGTGTCAATTTGGTTTGGTCACAGTACCCATGCAATCAGTTAAATATTATTCAGGATGTTTCTACAAAAGTGTTCACTAGCTCAGACTAATATTTAAACAGTGGACTTTGAGTAGCAAATTATTGGCGCTAACATGTGTAGTCTTCAGTCAGCTGAAGGTCACACTGGAACAAGACTGACCAACCTCTACTCAACAAGATGGAATCTAACCAACAGAATGTCCTGGAACCAGGGTTTTCCTGTGGGTTTCTGCCTGCCAGTCCACTTGGCAGTTTTCTGGACTTTTCAAGCCTCTACAATCCACCGGCAACACTCTCAACAAAACCTTACTCTTACAAGTTGGTTCTACTTCCACACAGAAACTTGACTCATACAGAAAAAAATAAAAACAAAAAAATAAAATAAAAATAAAATGCTATACAATATGAGGATGCTTCACAAAGTTCATGGAATAAAAGAAATAATTCTGAAACCCATGCATAACTATTCATAATACACATTTTTACAAGCTTTTTCAGGATCTCCCCTCCTGACAGATTACACTGTGTTTTGAAACAGAAATCATTTTACCATCTATTTCAATTTTCATTACACTTTTTAAAACACTCTTTTACATGGAAGGAGTAAATGAGAAATGGCAGGCAAAAGTGAAGTTCTGAGGCTTTTGTTTGCTGACTGGAAGATCATTTCAATGAGCAAGACTGGAGAGCATTCATAATAGTAGAGGGGAAATAAAGTGTGGCATAATTATGTAAAAGAGTGTTTCAAAGAGAGTGTTGGTAAAAATAAAAGTAAAAATCATGACTAAGGAAAAACATGAAATAAGCTGATAGTAATATGGCCAAGCATATCATAAAAATAAAGTTTTAATAACATAATCCCTATTCAAAGAACTTCTAAAATCTCAGACATTATAAAATACCCACTTACATTTTGTTTAGTAGAATTTGTTAGTCAGTTTTTCATTGCTTTAACTAAAACACCTAACAGTAGCTACTTATAAGAAGGTTTATTATGGCTCATGGTTTGGGGTTCACAGTCCAAACACAGGTGGCCGCATCCCATTTGATGTGAGGCTGGCAACGGCAGACTCTCTGTGAAGAGAATGATCCTCTGGCAAGCTGCAGGTCAGAAGCAGGGAACACAAGTGACCTCCCTGCAGCATTGCCTTATGAAGTTACCCAGTCCCAGCCATGGCACCTCCACGCCAGCAACCTGACCCAATCCACCCCCTCGGAGGCATCATGACTGCACTAAACTGCATCCTGAATCCACAAAAGCATAAGGCTCTGAGGGTCAGACCTATGACACATGGGCCTTTTGGGGACATCCAAACTATTAGCAAAACTATAACAAAGAGGTCTACCTGAAACATTGTAACACTGAAAGAAAATAAGATCAGTAGTGTTGATTAAAAAAAAAAATCATTAATAGATTGTGAAAAGGTTGTAGTTTTAATGAAAAGGAGAAATTGTCCTGGAATATGAAAAAAAAATCCTATAGCAACCTACACACACACACACACACACACACACACACACACACACTACATAGCCCCAAAATAGATCAAATAGAAATTGCTGATCATAAGTGGAAATAAATTAATATTGAATCAAACTGAGTAATTTTAATGTACTTCTCTCATAATATGCCAAAGAAACAAAATAATCAGTAAAGATTTAGAAGATCTGGACAATGGAATTAACAACCAAATTCTTTTGATCACATATGGAATAAATAAAAATTAGCCACATTTATTGAGGCTACAAAAGCAATCAATAATATAAAAGTAGCCTCAATAAATACCGAAGAGTATACATTACAGGAATATAGTGTAACCATGGTGTCTATGACAGGCAAAAGAATGGCTCTCTAAAAATATTCTTGTACTAGATTCTGGGATGGGTGAATTATACAGCCAAAAAGATTATTACATATAGGAGACTAAATTACAGGGAGATGACCGTGGTTTGCCTGGGTGGGCCACAGGCAATGAAACAGTCCTCTTAAAGGGGAGGAGGCAGGGTCAGGAGGAGAAGAGAGGTCAGGGCATGCGAGATCTGAACATGGACAAAGGTTGGAGACACAAGCCAGGGAATGCAGGCGGCCTCTAGAAGCGGGAAAAGAAAAGAACACAGCATCTTCTAGAACCTCAAGAAGACACAGCGCTTGTCAACACCTCCCTGTCAGCTCACAGAAACTGAGTTTCTGTGTCTCTCCCTGTCATTCTGCCAATGAAATACATAAATATTTTTAAATGGTAATTAAATTTCAACATACTTTAGTTATGGTTTTGGAACTATAGCAGCTACTGTTAGAGATATGGTTCTTCTTCTTCTTCTTTTTTTTAATCTGGAAGGCCGACTTACAGAGAGAAGGAGGCACACAGAAAGAAAGATCTCCCATCCACCGACTCACTCCCCAAAAGACTGCAGCAGCTGAGCCAATCTGAAGCCAAGAGCCAAGTACTGGGCCTGGGGCTCCCATGTTGGTGCAAGATCCCAAGGATGTAGGCTTTCCTCTGCCTCCTTCTCAAGCCATAAGTAGGGAGCTGGATCATAAGTGGAGCAGCCGAGACACAAACTGGTGCCCAAATGGGATGTTGGCAATTGAAGGCGGAGGATTAGCCAATCGAGCCATCATACCAGCACCAATCCTTTTTGTTGTGGTTAAAGAAATCTGTAACTTTGGGCCTCATGGGGTAGCCTAGTAGCTAAAGTACTCACCTTGCATGTGCCAGGATCCCACATGGGTGCCGGTTTGTATCCCGGCGGTCCCACTTCCCATCCAGATCCCTGCTTTTGGCCTGTGAAAGCAGTAGAGACCCTTGGGATCCTGCAACTGCATGGGAGACCCAGAGGAAGCTAGCTCCTGGCTGCTGGCTTCAGATCGGCTCAGCTCTGGCCACTGTGGCTACTTGGGAGAGTGAATTAGTGAATGTAAGATCTTTCTGTCTCTCCTTCTTTCTGTAGATATGTTTTTCCAATAAAAATAAATAAATATTTAAATCACTCAATTTCTAGTCATTTGTTAACAGCTGCAATAGGAAATGTTCACTGTACTGTTAGAAATGAGAAATCATCAGTAAGAGTAGCAGCAAACCAGCTTTCTGAATGCACCTGGAAACTAAAGAAACAAAACTGTGCCAGAAAGCGAAGAAACTAAATATTAGTGATCTGAAAGTTAATGCAAGAAATTTAACAAAATATTATCAGTGGTAGTTGAGCAGGAAGAAATAAATGAAGTAGGAGCTGATATTCAATGGAACAGAAACTAAAGAAGAAAAAAACAAGACTAAAAGCTGGTTCTTTGAAAAGAACAAGGAACAAACTTGTTACTAACTGGTTGAGGTTTAAAAGCAAAGATGTAAATAAATGTTAGAAATTACACGGTACATCTATATGAGAACATCATCATTTTCCACGCTTAAATTTGAAAACCTGAAATATCTAACTTTCCACCAAATATGTAATTTATCAAAATGGACCACATACGAATTAGGAAAAATGAAAAAGAATTAGCTTATTAAAGAAATTGAATCAGCAGTCAAGAATCTTCATGTAAAAAGACATCTACAAGCCCAGGAGATCTCACTAGTAAATCTTCCAGGATGCACAGGAAGAAGGAACAGGTGGCTCCTGTCTTACAGTCTTACCCAGACAAGAGAAAAGAGAAATGTCACAGTTCTTTTTAAGAGGCTAGCATAATCTGATCCAAGCTCAGAAGAGGTTAATAGGAGTGAAAACTAAGATGAATTTCATTAATAAGAATATATGTAAAAATTGTTCTTTAAAGAAAAATCTGATTTTCCCTATATATTTGAAAATTCTTGAGAATTGTCTATTTTTAGCTGAAAAGTATATTTACAGAGAACAGAGAAAGGGAGATCTTCTACGCTTTGGTTCACTCCCCAGATGGCTGCCATGGCTGCTGCTGAGACCATCTAAAGCTAGGAGCATCTTCCAGGTCTCCCACATGGGCACTTGGCTCATCCTCCATTGCTTTTCCAGGCCACAAGAAGGGAGTTGGATCAGAAGCAAGGCAGCTGAAACCTGAACCGCTGCCCATAAGGAAAACTCACCATATGGAAACCACAGACAGAGAATTAACCTATTGAGCCGCTGCACTGGTCACCCAGATACATTTTTTTTCAAGTATTATTACATTTAACTTTTGGTGTTTTAACAAAAACGAAAACAAAAAGCACTAACATCTCCCACAGCTATTGGCTCCCAGTTGTGACGGCAACTTGACTCGAACATCATTTAGATGGACATCCTGGAGACAGACTTATCCCTACCCCACTGCTGTTGCCTGAGGATAACAGCCACCACAGCCAGAGGGAGGTCATTTCTTCTGCCACCAGGAAACCGTGGACCGAGAACCAAAATTCAGAGTCCCAGTTCCCGCACATTTGCAAAGTCCCTTCCATCACCCCAGAGGCAGCACATCTCTCCTTCTCTGTATATCTGTGTTTCCAATAAAAATAAACAAATCTTTTTTTAAAAAAATTATTTATTCAGAGAGTGAAAGGTACAAAGAAAGAGGGAGACACGGAGATAGAGATCAGCTTTCTGCCTGCTGGTTCACTCCCCAGATGGTTCAGGCCAAAGCCAGGAGGTGCATCGGGTCTCCGACATTGGTGCAGGGGCCCAAACACTTGAGCCAACCTCTGCTGATTTCCCAGGTCATTAAAAGAGAGCTGGATTGGAGGTAGAGTAGGTCAGACACAAACCAGGTAGTGTGGTTTTGCCTGCTAATGCTGGCCTCCCGCCAAAATTTTCTTATTTGTTGTAAGTGTACTTAAGTATGTTGCATTTACAAACACTATTAACATTCTAATATTGAAGACAGAAAAGAGTTGTAGCTTAATATCAACCCTCCGGGGAAAGAGACAATACAGAAAACATGTATGTAGGGAGGATGAGGAAATCAAGTGGGAGTGAGAGGGATAAAGAGGAAAAGGAAGGGCAAGGTAGACCAGCAGCTAGTCCTTACACAGCACTTACCACGTGCCAGCCATTTTTTCTGACACTAATTTACTTGCCTGGTTTACAGGATAACTCTGTAATAATCAGTATTGTTATTATCCCCATTATATAAATAAAGAAACAAGTGGAAGAGGTAGATCACAGTCCTACTTTTCTTTGTGAGACAAGATATCCAGAACTCAGAAGCAACACCAAGTAATGAATCCCTATGAATGAAAGCCAATAGTTGCGTCAATTATCTTTTATATTGTAAAGATGACAAAGTAAAGCCTCTTTTATAGTTGAGGAAAGGCACATTTTAAAGGAGAAGAAGGAATTAGCCATACAAGGTAACAGAACACAAAAGCGGAGTTCAGATAAGAAACAAATCTTAACATTTGGTTTATTCATGTGCTGATATTTTACGTGGACAAAACTTTGTTAGTGCTGAACTTAAAAAGTTTGTTAACAATATGTTGTTCCTGGTATTCTAATAGCATCCGGATGGGCTATGCCATAATCTCAAATTCAAGAGATAGATAGCACAGCTTGCTAAACACTTCTTTGTATCATTTAAATTCTGCTTGTTCCAAGCCAATAACTGTGAATATCCAAAAATGTATCAAATCCAATCACTGTAAAATTTCCAAGCATGACTGATGATGGGTACCACTGGAAAAAGTTTATGTAATGTATGTTTTTGGGCTACCCACAAAGCTATGGGACCACAGTCTCTGGGACACATTTGGCTTTGCTGTCATTGTTTGAAGGTTTCGTTTACTTTGCTCAGTCATGTAGAAACTCTAATATACAGAAGTTGTTGAACATAATCAAAATTCTAGAAAACTACAAGATATCTTTATTATAAAAACATCTCATATTCTGTGTAGTATCGCGATGTCAAATAAAAGTAAACACTTTATTGTCATTTGTGTAGTTTAAAGCACGCTAAATCCTAACTTATTAATAATCATTTAACAAACTTTGGTAAAGTTAAAGCAGTAGTAAATACTTTAAATGTCCAGTTCTTTGAGCCCAATCCTACACTTGCTCTTTTCCAAAAGGCCGAGAAGCAATTGAGCACAGTCCCAACATGAATACTGATTATACTTTTGGGGTGTTGTATAAGTATTTCTCCAATTTTTCTTCTTTTCTCAATATCTTATAGATATAACATCCATTAACATTTATTGCTTCAATTGTCATCAACAAAGCCATAAATCAAAGCTCCGATCTGCAGCATTTCACAATATCTGTGGTATAAATACTTTACCATGGCCAAATTTAAGCTACATTGGGTCTACTGTTGATTGAGTGCAATTAACAAGAGATGTATAATTTACTGGAAAGAGAATACTTCTTGCAGTATGCATCTCTATTCCAAAATAAAAGAACTTCCAGTGGAACTGTTAAATATATCCTGACAATCTGATACTAGATTTCCTACCATTATCTATACCTACAATGCCACTGATACACTTAGCTAGCGAATGCTGGACATGTGCCTGTTGCTGAAGAACTTTACTATTCTAATTACATGAGAAAAATGGTGGTTGGGTGGAGAACGGGAAGTGAGGAAGGGGAAAGGGGAATCTCTGTAACTATAAAGCAATTTAAAAATGGGAGAAAAAAGATGCACAGTAGGCTATCATTAAAATAGTCCCCCCTCCTTATCCATGGGGAGCTCCACAGTGATTATCTAAAATCACAGATAATGGGTATTACTAATCCCTAAATGTACTACATTTTTTCCTATACCATTAACAAAATTTAACTGATAAACTAGGTAAAGTAAAAGATTAATGATAGCCAACAATAAAACAATGATTATAGCCAAAGTTATTTAGAATTATTTGTGAAATTTTCCATTTAGTATTTCCATGACCATAGTTGATCATGGCAAGTGAAACCATGGATAAGAGGCTCTCGCTCTAGATATTATTTCCCTTTATAGATGTGTGTATAAATGTGTTTGCATACCTTATAAAGACATAACGCAAACAGGTACAGACACATACAAACATATAATAGGTATAAATGATCTCAAGAGCACAAATAAGAATCAAATGTAGGGGCTGGCAGGCATCCCAAATGGGTGTCAGTTCGAGTCCTGGCTGCTCCATTTAAAAATACCTCCCTGCTATGACCTGGGAAAGCAGTGAAGGTGGCCCAAGTCCTAGAGATCTGGAACAAGCTCCTGGCTTCAGAGCTTTGATTGACCACTGACACCATCCAGGTAGTGATCCATCAGATGGAAGAGCCCTCTCTCTCTGTAATTCTTTCAAGCAAAAAAGCTCTCCTTTAAAAAAAAAAAAAAGGCATAAAACATAACAATTACAAACAAAGGCATTTCAAATATTTGTTAATCTTTGTATTTAATATAAAACAAAGGAAGTAACTACTTACCCATTATATCACATTGTCCAATAGATCAAATATCTACAAAGACTTACACACATATACCACCTAGAGTAACACTGGAATAACTATTATGCCATTGAAATATTTGTGGAATTGAAAACTTGGTGCTTTATGGGTTAATACAAAACACTTACTAAATTGTAAGTCTATATGATTCAATTTTTAAATAATATCTGTATTTAACAATCAGTTTGTAAAATTCCTAAAGATTTCACAATCCGTTCTCACAAGCTAAAGCAAGCTGTCTGCAGCACACCATTTAAAAAACACAAATACTATTGCTTTTCCCTGAAATGTCACATAGGAAATGCATTTATTTTAATCTTTAAAATTTCAGTTATCTGATTTGGCAAAAGTCAACTCATAACATATTACCAGGACGCCCTAAGAAAATCCAAATCAATGGCCTATTTAATTACATTTTTGTTCAAGGTTTCTAGAGATTTTTAGATTTAGATTACAGATTCGTACAGAATGGTCTCCTATACTTGACACTTCTACTTCTGAGGGATTGTTTTACCCTAACAGATACTGTTAACATAATGCTCATATGAATTTGTGCTATTCCAAAACAGGGGTCAAGCCTATACCAACCTCATTAGGGTGGGAGTAAAACAAAAGTGCCAGAGCCAGGATTAGAGAGCTGGAGAAAATCCGGGCTTCTGGCTTTAACCTGACCCAGCCCAGATTTGCAGCCATTTCACGAGTGACGCAACGGACAGAAGGACCTCACTGTCACTTTGCCTTTCAAACAAAATCAATAAATAAATCTTCAGGGGTGGGTGTGCGAGGAAGCCCCCCTGAGATGAGAGATATCCTCAAGGATATCACGAGAGGTTTCAGCTGCACAGGTATAAGCAATATATCCATGCTTTAAAACACCTAAAGCCGAAAGCAGGGACACTACCATTCCAATATACCAATGACCCCTATACTCAAACTCCCTTATCAAGAGTCATAAGTAAAGTCTGACTCTAAAACAGCAAGCTTCAGATACTTTAGCTAACAAGATAGCATTTGTTCTTGGCTCCTCAAGCTGGGGAGAGAATTGTTCCAGAGACTGCTATCATAACAGCACAGGAAACCATAGTAACTACCCAAGCATTTATCTCCATCTTCAGAAATACACCACATCAAGGCATTAGTTCAGTTCGGTAAGTGCAAGAACTCAGTCACAAAAGCAGAAAGCTTCAAATTCCCTCCTGACAGTCTTCCCACCACATAGTTATTTGCTGCCGGTTTCATGCTTCTTGCCTGCCACCTACTAGAAACACCACTATTATGATTTCAATATGCGTCCAATCCTAGCAATTACCCAACACGATTTCTTAAAAATTAGTCCTCTCCCCGCTACGTATAGTTATGTGATCTTGGCCTTTTTCTTCTTTAACATATATACAGCATCCCACTCTCTGCCTCTACTGCCTTTTGTTTTTTTGAAAAATTTGCACATTCAAATGGTTCCTTATCCTTCTCAAAGGTCAATCATTTTACTTATGCATGAACTCTCTTTAAAAAGAAAAACCTGTTAGTCGTGTATCTATTAAATATAACCTACAATTATTTTTTTAACCCTTTCCCTTTAAACTTCTAACCATTCTTTGTAAAGAAGCCTAGAAATTTAAAGCACTGATTGCTATTCTGACACCTAGAATTTTCTGTGCACTTATGTGGAAAGATTTCTGAGGATTAGAGAAGGCATAGTCAGATTTTAAAAATAGCCATTATGCTTCTTTGACTCTTAAATAGAAAAATGTAAGAAATTGGGTGTTATATTTAGTAACATTTTTAAAAAATTAAAATCAGTGTAACAGGTAAGTATATATTATTGCAATCAGTCAAATTTTATAAAATTCTATCATTAGAGATGACATACTTGCAGAGTTAAAAGGAGTTCAGGCATAAGCACATCAACTTCAAAAACAGAGGCACTGTTCCAAAAGTCACCTTGGGCTGTGAGAGTTCCTTCACTTCAGTGTGGGTTCAAGGGGTAATGAACAAGAAACCCAAGGCAAAACAAACAACCTGTGTCCGTGGTGGCCAGCATCCCACTTCTGCACCGCTCTGCTTTCAATCTAGCTTGCTGCTGATGCATCCAGGAAAGCAGAGACAGGACAAGTGCTTAGTTCCTGTACTCAAGTGGGAGAGCCAAGCTCTGGGCTCCTGGCTGTGGCTGGCCCTGCCCTGGCTGTGGTGACAATGTGGGGAGTGAACCAGCAAGTAGATCTCTCTCAATCTCTCCTTGAACTTCAACTCCTCCTTTCAAATAAATCTTTAAAAAAAAAAAAAGAGTCCACATTTTAATTTACCATCATGGGTGTTGACTGAATATTAAGCACACACAACAGATGCTCTCTTCAAAGTCTAGATGGCTACAATTTAAAATAATCTTAAAATTTACAAAACCCAAGATCAGTTATATGGGTAATTAAGAAAGGAGGGTCCAGTGTGCTAACCTAGCAACTAAAGTCCTTGCCTTGAACGTGCCAGCATCCCATATGGGCTCCAGTTCTAATCCTGGCAGCCCCTCTTCCCATCCAGCTAGGGAGCAAGGGCTTGTGCCCGGGGAAAGCAGTCAAGGATGGTCCAAAGCCTAGGGACCCTGCACCCACATGGGAGACCTGGAACAGGCCCCTGACTTCAGATCGGCTCAGCTCTGGCTGTGGCGGACACTTGGGGAGTAAAGCAATGGATGGAAGATCTTTCTCTCTGTCTCTCCTCCTCTCTGTATATCTGACTTTCCAATTAAAATAAAACAAATCTTAAAAAAAAAAAAGAAAAAAGAATAGAAAATGAATAGAAAATTTACCAGCCTTGGTAAATTACAGAACAGTTGATATTTAACTTCAGTTGCCACTGGTCATTTGGATGCTGAGTTCACTCTCATCTATTGCTTTTCATTCAAACTAGGAATGTCTAACTCTACAAAAGGAAGAGATAAATTGGGGACTAATCCGAACCAAAGGATGTCTTCTTGGCTCAGTCCTTACTAATGAATAAGCAACAATCCCCATAATACAGAGTACAGAAGCACATTTGATGTCACAAGATTCAGGGTGCTGCATAAAAAATCAGGCTTTATTAAACATTGTCAAGCACTCAGGTGGCTGTCCAATAGAGAAGAAAAATCAGTTAGAAATAAATTCATTAGCTTTAATATAATGCAAGTATACAAGGCATATGGCATTAAATCAATACATTGACAAAGGGAAATCTTAAAATAACTCATTTTTAGAGAGTTGAAAGAAATTATTATAAAGGGTTAAATTCCTTTTTATGTACCCTTTGAACAAAAGACATTAAATAAAATTAAAATCCAAGAGAAACTACTGTTCTTCCATAAATTGTTTGAAAAAAACCTAATTAAGCCTGACAGTTCCAAATGAACAAAACCGCACTAATATGTTTTCATGCATCAGCTGTTTCCTAGGGGTGATTAAGTTCAAAAAGCTACCCTGCAAATCTCAATATTTTTCTCAACTTTTCTAAATGTTTGCAACATCAAAAACCAATTTTTATTTGTTTAGAAGCTTTGAAAATTCCCCAGAATAATGAAGATGTTTTTCTATTTCAAGGTAACCAAATTGTTGGGGAGGTTCTTGACTGAAATTGCCTTGTCACGCTATTTATATAATTGCTCCTTAGAGAGTTCAGGCAAGACACAAGTTTGACTAAGGAAAATTAGTTATAATTTTCAAAATACTTAATTGAAAAAAGTAAAAATGAATAGGGGAGATTACAGGTAATGAATAGGGGAGATTACAGGTAAAGTTACTGCGTAAACTAACTGTGACTTAGTTTGACTAATTTTTCAGCTAATATATCTCTCCTCGTAAAATGCTTTATATTCTTCTTAAAAGCTAAAATAATCACTCCATTTTGAAATGACTAAAATTCTATTTATAAGAGTAGTAACTAAAATTGTTTAAAAAGTAACTAAAATGATTTCTCAGAGCAGAAACCTAACTCCAAATACATTCCACATTGCAGTTCCATTCAACACACAGTAAAGTCTTGGTACTAATTAGAATTTTGGAAATTATCGTCTTAATTGTATGCTGAGAGAAAATCAGAAAGTACTAGATTCAAGAAAGAAAAACATCGAGAGTAAGTTTTCATTGTATATTAACACATGCATAATTTCAGCTAACCTTCAATTAAAAAAATGATTTAGACAGCAGCCACATAAATGTACAGTATCTGTTGGGAAGGGATTAGAAAATCAATGGAATTTTATCATCCATAAAGCATGTTAACTTGAGTTTCATGGAAATAGCTGAATAGAGAAATCAAAAAGCATGATTTGAAGCTCAAGAGAGAGGTCTGGGTGGAAGACAAGGTTGACCAATCACCATCATGTATAGCAACCAAACAAAGAGGAATGACTGATAGACTTGATGAAGGAAACCTGGGGGAGAATGCAAGCTGGGAGATAAGGAGGAAGCGTTTCAGCAACCTGAAAGAGAATAGTCACAATGATAAAACGAGAACAAGAAGAAATAGCGTGAAGCTAATCAATTAGAGTGCAATGTATCCCTTGAACTTGGCAGACAGATACCAGTAGGAATCTTGCCAAACGCAATGAGTAAATTAGTGCAGTTAGAAGTGAGATTACTGGGATAATAAACTTGAAGTTTGAGACACAGACTGCTCATTTATCAAACAAACACGAAGCACCTATTTAATGTGGCAGGCATCGAGGTATACTGAGATGTCAGGCACTGTAGAGATGATAAGAAGATAGTCCTCATACTAGGGAATATTAATTGTAACTAAATCAGTAGAGGATTTTTAACTGCATGCCATAGAAACCTTTGCTTAGCATCAACAAAAGAAATATTGACCAGAAAACAGAAATGTGGGAGGGAGAAGAAAGAGGCCTAAAAGCTACATCCTGAGAGGGGAAGTCATCAAAAATGACGACACACAAGTCCAGTGAAGGTATGGCAGCTGCCAGCACCAAGCAGGCGCTACCGTTGGCACCTACACACGATGTGGCCTCCAGCCTGAGTGCTTTGCTGCCCTTTGCCTCCTCCCCAAATCCCACTGTTAGATCCACAGCTGAAAAGTCCGCGGTTCTCCCTCTTCTGTACATCACTACCTCATGCATTCCTAAGTGGGGCAGGTGCTTCTCATGGGCTGAACTGAACTCAGGGGCCATATACTTCCTAGTAAGGACACTGCGGCGAGTGAAGAGATGGCTTTTCTACGAGAGGGGGACTTGATCTCTTAGTGGGACTCATATTGCAGCTATCCAGACGGAGGAAAAGGTTCTAAGGAGAAACAGCTATGACAGAGAGTGGAAAATATACAAGGAAGTAAGTAAATGCCACTAGCTTACACAAGACAGACGTTCATATTTTTGACTTAACATAAAGGAAATACAGAGGCCAAGGCTCTAGGGCTCATAAGCTGGTAGATCTGCAATGATGAGGGATTCTGATTACTCTGCTGTCCTTATGGCCCAAGGCATCGCTTTAAAGCTAAATTTACCTAAAAGGGCAAAGAGGGGAATGCAGTTATTTATGTGGCAAAGGAGCTTTTATCACTTAGAAAGAAGAGACACATGTATCACGGAAGGGAGTGGCAGCCTCAACCACAGCACACTCATCGAAAAGCAACCACTACAGTAAGATACGTGCAACAGCAGAGATGGCAAAGAAAGTCCAAAAAAAGAATGACACGGACATCTAGCACAGGATCTCACTTTGTCCAGCAAGCATGCGACGAAGGCTCTCTTTGGAGAAGACTTACATTGTAAGAGGTAAAAAATGAGTACTTGGCTAGACAGAATAGTTGGAGATATGAAGGAGAGAAGGGGACAAGGAAGGCAGTTAGAGGCAAGGGAAATATATGCAAAGACTTGACACGCCACACAAAAAAGGAATTGAACCCTCCAGGGGCTTGAAGGTAGGCGGTAAGTGGAAGAGTGAGGGAAGGTACTATTCACATGGTTAAGTATGAATCCAATTCAATGCCTTTTAAACTAAACAGCTTGGCTCTAATCCTAGGAGGATATGAATCCACTGAATTCAAGCAACAGTCATATAATCAGGCTTGAAATGTAGAAATCTCAGGCTGGGAGGGGGAGCTGGTGTCATGGTATAGTAGGTTATGCTTATGTCTGTGGTGCCAGCATCCCATGTTGACACTGGTTTGAGTGTCCAGTTCTGATCCAGTTCCCTGCACATTAGCCTAAGGCACATTAGTGCCTAAGAAAGCAGATGGCCCAAGTGCTTGGGCTCCTGCACCCATCTGAGAGACCAGGAAGAAACTCCAGGCTCCCGGCTTCAGATCAGCCCAGTTCCGGATGCTGCAGACTTGTGCAGGGTGAACCATTGGATAAAGACAGCTCTCTCTTCCTCTGTCTCTCCTCTCTCTATATAACTCTGCCTTTCAAATAAAGGAATTTTAGAATTCTCATTTAGAGTATGCAGTATGGATCAGAGGAGAATAAAGTTGGAAGTAGAAACTCCAGTAAAACTCAGTTGTAGTATAGGAGAAAGGTGGTAGAGGTAGACCTCCCAGGGAGGCGTCTTTCATGCCAAAGTGGAACTGGCAGCCTGCTGGTAGAAGGGGTGTTGGGAGTAAGTCAGAAAGAAGAGTCAAATGTAACTCACAGGTTCCTTGCCTGGACATCCTAGTTGGTTGGGAGCCTCGTTTACGGAGACACTACGCAATACTAAAAGATAAACAGTTTTCGTTTCAGTTGTTGGAGGAAGCAATAATTAGTTTCCGTTTTAATGTTCTGCGTCTGAGATCTCAAAAATATTTTATTTTAAACTACCCGAATGTCTGAAATCAGAAAATAATGGCAATAGATCTGTATTATAGCAATTAGGACTAAAGCCTTGAGAGTGAATTTCCATGGAACAAAGACGTTCAGTAACATGGGGGGAAAGCAAAGCACAGAGCTCTAACAAGCTCAATGGGCTGGAAAACCAAGGAGACACAGTCACCTCACTTCTGCAATACTCTGCTTCAGTAACGCCAGGATGAGGCCTACAACTCCTGAAGCAAGAAGCAACCTAGCCAATTCTGATATATAGAACCAAAATGTTCTGGCTACATTGCTCTAAATTTCTGTGCTCCAATGAGTTAATTTGTGGAGATGCTCAGATGCGGCAACAGGAAGATTTCTTGGCTAAATTAGTGTAAGAGGCCTTCCATACTGTATCTTGCCTGTGAGACTCCTCCTCCTCCTGGAGATTCTCAGAACACAATAGCAATTAAAAGCTTCAAAAAGCTCTTTTTGTTAGAGAACCTTCTTAAACTGTTTCCCAGGTTTATTTGCTTTGGAATACGTTTTATTCTGTAACATCTAAAAATACTCTATGCTCTGAAAATAACTTCTAGAGACTTTCAACATGATATAGGAAGTCATGGTAAAGCATGACAATCATTATGGACACGGACTGGTATCAAGACCCAGCATATGCCCCTAGAAATCATAATGTACAAAGACAAAAAAAAAAAAAGCAGGAATGAAGACATTCAGTGCACAGTCAACAAAATAATCAAAAAAAAAAAAATCTAATGAGAGAGAAAAGGATGAATGCCTTTCAAAGGCTTGGGATGCTGCTAGTGCAATCCAGCTTTCAAGACCCTTCTTCAATGTTATTTTCCCTGCAGAGTTTAATGTGATCTGCCTCCACTGAAGAGCTAACAGCAGAAAGGGCAAACATGATCATTGGTATGATTATTACCTCTACTCTTTATTTTGGTGGATTTACTAGCTATTTAACCAGCCAATACTTGCCTCACATAGTTGATGAAAATAACGGTGAAGGCGGTTATACTGCTTACTGATCACTTACGGCATACCACATGCATTTACACACTGATTTACGATGCTTAATGCTTCAAGAGAAGCGGAACCATCATCATTTAATAAGCAATGAAACTGAAGGTTGATGAACACAATTTTCCTAAGATTCTGAGAAGCTGTTTGAACATCAAAAGTAAGCTATGCTGGGGTGGGTGGTGTTGTCCATCAGGTTAAGTGATCCCTATGATACCGGCATCCCAGTTATGCTTTCAGCTCACAACTCTCCCATTTCTGATCGAGCTCCTTGTAATGGTCTGAACATCAGCTGTCAAGATCTAAGACATGTGAACAACAGTTCCTTAACAACTGAGTGATGATTTCTTTCTAGTGTATTGTTTCAAAACTGCAGACTCAGTGTTAAAAGTATTTTGGGAAAGTCTGGTGAATTAGATGCCCTAAAAAAAAAAAAAAAAAGATTTATCTTATTTATTTGAAAGGCAGAGTTACAGAGAAAGGAGAGAGGAGGAGGGATCTTCCATTCACTGGTTAACTTCCTTAATGGCCACAGCAGTCAGGACCGAGCCAGGAGTCTCATCCAGTCTCTCAAATGGGTGTGGGGACTAAGGACTTGGGCCATCCTCCATTGCCTTCCCAGGTGTATTAGCAGAGAGCTAGAGGAGAAGCAGAACAGCCGAGACTCAAACGGGATGTGGCTTAGCAGGCAGTGGCTTAATCCCTTATACCATAATGCCAGCCCCGAGTTAGATGTCTTGGTCAAAATAATCACTGAAATGAAATAAACAAAAGTTGAAGTTTATATTACAAAATTAGTTAACTAGATAGTAATTTTCACATTCTAGTACATTCTCTAGACATATGTCCAGGATTGATAAACTAACTACATGTCAAATACAGTTTTCAAATTAAAGCTCTGAATGCAATGAAAATACATTTTATTTGGAATTTGAGTGCTCAGAATGAGGGTGATCTAGGGGCTTGACAAAACTACTATGGGTTCAGTATTATGGTAAACCATTTTTAACTCAGAAAACCTTTTCTTACATGTGTGTCTTTGATCTGAAATAGCTCCTTCCATGTTTCCCATGCTAGTGGTATGTGAACACTCAGAACTCAACGTATTCTTCCTCTGGCACAATGCTCTTCACCTGAAGAAGTTCCAGCTACCAGTGCTAAGCACACAAAAATAATTAAGACACAAAATCTGTCTTCATGGAGCATTCAGCCGGCAGGAAGACACTACCAATACTGAGATGACTAGCAGATGGTGAACATATCAGATTAAACAAACAAACAAAAAGGTCATTTGGTACAATTCATTCTTCCCTTCTATTTTGGACATTAAATTTTATAAAACATACAAGAATAATTAGCTATTTAAAATGCTTTTTGATAAGACTAAAAAGGAAATGGAATCATGTTGATTTGCTTGCTCAAAATCTTCCAATAGCTTCCAAATGCATTTGAACAAAAAACCACACTCATCATCACACCAATGAATCCTACCCTATCTGGCCTCAGGCAACCTCTGCCTTCATGATACTGTCCTCTGTGTTCTTTCTGTTCCAGGAACAGAGAACTATGCCTGTCTTAGCGCCTTTTCTGATAACCCAATCAAATGCAAAATCCATGTTTTTTCCCTAGATTCTCATATCTCCACTCATTCATTTATTGCATCTGTGTGACAGCATGTTTGTATATTTATTTGTCCCTCTATCTCTGCTGAAAGGAGAATGTCCTGAAATATGCCTTTTTATATCTTGTTTACAGAACTGTCCTAGCACTTAGCCTAACAAACATTTGCATAAATCACAAAATCACTAAACAATTAGGTTAAGACTTAAATCCAGTTCTGTTTACCTTAAGAGCCTATTGACACAGCAGGTGCTGTGGCACAGTGCATTAGCTGTTGCCTACAGGAGCCAGCATCTCCTATCGGTGCAGGTTCAAGTCCTGGCTACTTCACTTCCCATTCAGCTCCCTGCTGATGTACTTGAAAAAGCAGCCTATGATGGTACAAGGCCTTGGTCCCCTGCCACCAGTGGAGCAGACATGAAAGCAACTCCTGACTCCTGCTTTGGCTTGTGCCAATCCTGATCAATGTGGCCACTGCAGGAGTTAACCAGCAGGTGGAAGACCTCTCTCTCTCCTTCTCTCTCACTGTTACTTTGCCTTTCAAATCAGTAAAATAAATTGTTTGATTTTTTTTTTTCCTTTTAAGAGTCTACTGACTATGTCATATTGCTTGTGAGGGCAGATGGGGTGGATCTGATTTTTTTTTTTATCCTCCATAACCCAAAACGCTTTGTGTAAAAAAGGCTATCAATACATTTGAATGCATTTTTACTGGACAATATTAGGTTTTGTATCTCAAATGCTTCTGTATAAGAGTAGCAGATAAAAACAGTATGTGGGGCCTGGCGGCGTGGTCTAGCAGCTAAAGTCCTCGCCTTGAATGCCCCGGGATCCCATATGGGCGCCGGTTCTAATCCCGGCAGCTCCACTTCCCATCCAGCTCCCTGCTTGTGGCCTGGGAAAGCAGTCGAGGACTGCCCAAAGCTTTGGGACCCTGCACCCGCGTGGGAGACCCGGAGGAGGTTCCTGGTTCCCGGCTTCGGATCGGTGCGCACTGGCCCGTTGCGGCTCACTTGGGGAGTGAATCAATGGACGGAAGCTCTTCCTCTCTGTCTCTCTTCCTCTCTGTATATCCAGCGTTCCAATAAAAATGAATAAATCTTAAAAACAAAAGACAAAAAGCATGTGAGCCCTGCTCATACAGAATCAATTCACAAATTCCATTTCTCCAGGTTATGATCTTGATCCCGATGCCTTCCTTCTCACAATTAAAAGCCTACTTTGCTTTAAGAAACCTCGCTTGCCTTTGCTTCTCAAGGATTTATTCAGAAGTCAAGAGTTACACACACACAGAGAGGGAGAGAGTTCCTTTTCCACTGGTTCACAACTCAGATGGCCCCAACTGCTGGGCCTGGGCTGGGTCCAAGGCCACAGTCAAAAGTTTCCTCACTGTATGTTCATAGTGTGTGTGCACTGTGTGTATGTGCTCATATTGTGTGTGTGCTGTCAGTTCTATGAGGAAGGCTAGGACCCAAGCACCCAGGCCACCTTCCTTTGCTTTTCCCAGGCCACCAGCAGCACAGCAGCCGGGACAGGAACTGGAATCCACATGGGACTCCAGCATTGCAGATCATGGCTTTACTTGCTACACCACAATGTCGGCTCCTTGCTTTTAAGACTTCTCCAGCATTTGAAGAAACAGACACACAACTCTTAGAGCAATTTTGTTCTGTCCTTGTTTTATATCTAGTTTTTTTTTAAGGTTTATTTATTTTTATTGGAAGGCTGATATACAGAAAGGAGGAGAGACAGGAAGATCTTCCATCCGATGGTTCACTGCCCAAGCGGGTACAACAGCCAGAGCTGAGCCAATCCAAAGTCAGGAGCCAGGAACCCCCTCCTGGTCTCCCACGTGGCTGCAGGGTCCCAAAGCATTGGGTTGTCCTCGACTGCTTTCTCAGGCCATAAGCAGGGAGCTGGATGGGAAGTGGGACCGCCGGGTCATTCAAGGTGAGGACCTTAACCGCTATGCCATCGTACCAGGCCCTATAACTAGTTTTCTACACAATTTTCCCTCGCCTCTTTCGTTCTCCCCTGCTCCCCTTCTGTTTTCAGGTGATTACAGGGCATCGCTTAGCCCACTATGATTACAGTGGGTTATATCCTTTTAATGACATGACTACGCCTTAAGTGCTATCCAACTACCCATACTTCCCCAAGACACCTATTCATAAGGGTGGACAATGACAAAGCATCCCCAAAGATTTGAAGCAGTAGATTTAAATTTACTCAGTTCTTCACAAATGAGAAAAATGTATATATTTTTTTTTATTGTAGCTAAACAATTAAGATAAATTTGAGAAACCTTTAGTTCTAGTGCTTAACCTTCAAGGATACTCTTCAATTACATGATATGTCAGTGAATGCCATAACCACAGCTTGTGAAAATAACCCCCCATGGTAAGCAGTATAGGTGGCTATCAATTAAAATATGAATTAATTTTAATGTGCTGTCTTTAACGATGAGTAACATAATCTATAAATAGGATGTAATATTCTAAGTCATTTATTTAATCCACAAGAATTCATATTTGCTACAGGAAAGTATGTGAAGCAAAAGAAGGCAAAGGAAAGATCTAAAAACTAAATATGGACACAAAAGCAGAGCTCCGTAGGATAAGTAACATAATCCAATACACTGAGTACAATAATCCAACTCAAAGGACCATGAGGGTATAAACGTTTCATAAGATAGAAAAATGGTGCTAATTATAGTATAAACCATCACACAACCTCTTCAGGAAGTCACAAAAAAGTATTAAGTGTCAGAGAAGTCTATTAAAGGACAGACATTTCAAATAAACTTAGTCATACAGACTAAGTTTTGCTAAGGCTCAGAACAGCTCCAGTTTTTAATGTGTTGCTACTTACATAAGAGATAGATAGTTAAAGACGTTATTTTACCTTGATCACATTGCATCGAGGATATAACACTTCATTCGACAGATACAATGTTGCTTTGTTCATCCTCTGCTGCTTTCCCAGGCCACAAGCAGGGAGCTGGATGGCAAGTGGAGCAGCTGGAACACAAACTGCGCCCATGTGGGATTCCAGCGCTTACAAGGAGAGGATTTAACCATTGAGTCATTACACTGGGCACCGAACCTGCACTTTTTACCTGACACATACATTGGCGGGTATCTCTTTCTCCAAATTAAATTAGAACACTAATAGTAACTTTAAAAAGAAATATTTATATCGTTTCAGCTCCAAAACTCTTTTGAGACGATATTTTTAAGTTGCTAAGTAAAGAGTTTAAAAAAAAACTTTAGAGGCGGAATATTCCAAAGAACTCTTTAGCAAGCTTCCCAAAGTACAGAATCATCAACAACAAAAATCAGCCTATAATTGTACCTTCCAAACGTCAATGAGAGAATCTGTGCACTCAACGGAATGCCAGATAGTACCGGCAGACATTTACTCTTGTAGAAAGAGCATGCTTTGTTTGCATTGTTTCGCTAATAGCCTGCTAACAAGCATGTTTCCTGTAAGGTCACTAATGGGCAGAAAAAATATATATATAACGAAGCAGTGAATAGGGGACAGCCATTTCTATTCTGCTGGTCTTCAGTCACCAGACAGAAGCAAAAGTCCTATAATCTTCGGCAGCTATGAAAAAAAGAGAACCCTCCTTTCTAAAGCTCAAGAGAATCTCAAGAGAGAATAAAAGAAAAAAAACTCAGACAGATTATGCTGTCAATTTCAGTTGTCATAATGTGCTTCGGAGATAAAACATTCCTCTGAATGGCAATTGAACAGATGGAAATTTTCATTTTTGGTTACTGGATGGAAGAATTGGACCAGTACCTAAAACGACATTGAAATGAAGCTCAACTCCCCCTCCCACAAGAAGGAAACAGATGCATCACTCCAGATACAAAATAAATTATTGAATAGTGCATATATTATATTGGCATCATTGTATCCAACTGTACATCTGCACAATGTTTTAGTCTCCTGGTGAGAGAACAGACATTTCTGAAAGGGAAATAGGCAACTAGTGAAGAGAATCGAATAACTATACCATTTGGGCAAAAAAAAAAAAAATCCAAAGCAACACTTCACTGACTTTGAAGTTATTCACGCTGAGAAGAAAAAGGAACCATAAATTATACTGTTTCCAATGTTCTTGTGTTTATACGTTGATTTAAGTGTGGTAGAGTCTGAAACATAAAACCACATTCTCAGGATTTTCATAATCTTAAATCAGAATGAATAAGAAAAAATGACTTCCACAGACCCTAAAGGAGTTAGGACTAAATACCTTCTTTGCTTCATCTGACAGGGAAGTGAATAATATATTAAATCAAAACTGCATTCTTAAGAAGGACGGGGAAAGACTCACAGAGCAGGTACTAAAAGGGGAGCTATTTGGTGATTTAAAGTTAATGCATGATCTGATAAGCTCTGAACTTAGGAGATAAGACTGTGATGAACTCCCTTTGACTCCCAGTTCCATTTTCGCTTTCTAACAATGCTATCCTGCTTTAAAGCACTGCTTTTCTAGCCAGCTCCTGCTCCTTGCTGGAGCTGACCCGTGCAGGCAGTCTACGCCGTCTTACACTTCCACTCAAGTCTTCCTTTTCTCTCAGTGTATTAAATCCTTGATTCAGCAGCAAGGGAAATTTGAGCATAGCACTGGTAAAAGCAAGGCTCATCATTGTGCTAGTTTCTAATCTCCAGGGGCCTTGGGCCAACAACACTGCTATGTAAGGTGATCCTATACAGAGGTTTGATTAGAGAAGGTGGATGAGTCTGAGATATTAAAAACTCAGGCCATCATGTAAAAGAAAAAGGGGCAAAAGGAGAGGCATCTCCAATATTTAAATTAATATAATTAAGCAACAGGAAGTCTGACTCTTTCATTGATTACTTCATTTGTCAAAACATAGAAGATTTTACTAAATACCTAAAGCAATATTTTCTCAGGCACAAGTTCTAACCAAACCATGTTTTTTAATAAGTTTTCACTATCCTGAAGACCAACTAAATTATGACACAAAAGACAGAACAGCATAAGTGAAAAAAAAATCTGTTCAGTACAACTGGGCAAAATGCTAATGGAGTAGACTGCAGCACATGGACACAGTGAATGATGAGTTGTGCACGCTGGTGCACAGCCTTCACAAAGGTATTCCCTTTAGAAACAGTAGCTGCCCAGCAAAGTCATTCTTCACATTCACCCAAGTCATTTTTAAACACAGGCAAATACGAAATAAGGAAGAGCTCATTAAAGATATAGGAAGATAAATATAACCTAAAAGAAGAAGTATAAGGAGGTTGGGCCCATCTGGACTTATTAGACAGAGAAAAGCCTTGAGGGGAATAGCAGAAGATGTGGGATAGAGAAATAGTTAGGAGGTAATTGGGAATGGGAACTCAACTTGGCTCTCTCCCTGGGGTGTTCCTGCCAAGGATGGAGAATAAGAATAGAACCTTCAGGAATAGTATCATGTGGTGGCTGGACGCCCAATGGGAATCTGTTGTTAGAAAAAGGCCATGGGATAATATGGTAATGATTCACGGAAGAGAAAGAAGTGGACCAGAAATCATACCTTCTCTCTCTGACTCATTCCAGTGCAGTGCTCTCTCATTTAAACTTAACTGCTTGGTGGTTTCCAGCCACCTATTATTCCTTCTCTATTAGTATCGATCACTGTGAATCATCTGTTAAGTGATTGCTCTTATTAACACATAACCCAACATATTTCACAAGGCATGCTGTGTATTCCAGGCGCTCTATTTCCATGGGCGCTGGTCATGGGCCTAACAAAGGAGACTGACAGATAACCAACATGGAGCCAGCAACAATTTCTCATCCACAGGCAAAGAGAGCAGCTAGCGATCACAGAACTTCATAAATGAGAGCAGAGAGAGCTCAAGTGCTAACTTGAAGGAAGCAGTGTCTTCAATTCAGGTTAAATTCAACACTAACTTCATTTTCATTGCCATTAGCAATAGGTACTTGAAAGTCTTATTTTGCTATCTGTAGGTTGACTTACTACATGTAATACCAAAATGTCATTTGTTAATATTAAACATGAAGGTAATTTGTGAATGAAACATTTTTAAAGATTTATTTACATATTACATATTGCTTACATAAAAAGATATACAGAGAGAGGGAGAAACAGAGGAGAGGCATCATTCTGTCCACTGATTCACTCCCAAAGTAGCTGCAACAGCCAGAGCTGAGCCAATCTGAAGCCAGGAGCCAGGAGCTTCCTCTGAGTCTCTCATGTGTGTGCAGGGTTCCAAGGCTTTGGGCCATCCTTGACTGCTTTCCCAGGCCACAAGCCGGGAGCTGGATGGGAAGCGGGAGCATTGGGACACAAACCAGAGCCCATATGGGATCCCAGTACGTGCAAGGTGAGAACTTTTGCCACTAGGCTACTGTGCCATGCCCATGAATAAAGCATTTCTAAAAAAGCAGTAAGCATCCTAGCCAAGTTAAATGAAAAGAAATAAGGCAAAGAGTACACCTGACAGACCAGGCTGGAAATCAGTAAAGAACCAAGAACCCAGGGCATTCGGATAGGAAATAAAGCATTTCTTCACAGGCACATCAGTCTTATAATTCAGAAATCACTGAAAGATAACCTGTGAACAAACGGCACACAGAGAAACTCTGAAAAGCCTCATAGGGGACTGGAACTAGCTAAGTAAAACTTCCAATGGGCAGAGAGCTCATACGGAGAGCGAAGGTTCATCTATTCACCTCCCATTATAAAGCAGCTCACGTCATTACTTTATTCATCTTCTGGGGCAACAGATGATTAGCACACCTCCAAAGCTAACAAGTTAAATACTTCACTAAGGAATGAGTTGTTGTTAAGATTACTAGAGTACCTAACTATTTAAAGACGTATTTATTTGAGATGCAGAAAGGGGTTCACTTCTCCCATGAACCAAATGACCAAAGCAAAAAGCTAACGGCTGGGAATGCAACCCAGGTCTCCCACGTGGGTGGCAGGAACTCAGTCGCTTCAGACATCACCGTTAGTCCTGCATCAGCAGGATGTTCGGTTCAGGAGGTGGGGCTGGGTCATGGGCATCTTAACTGAAATACAATTGGGTGTTTAGTATTTTCAAAAGTTCACAACCAGTCCCTAGCAGTTCCAAAACATTTTCACCACTCTAAAATAAAAGTACAACTGCTAACAGGCTACTTCTGTTCTTCCCACCTCCAAGCTCTAGTGAACTGTTTGCTGTGTCAATAAATCTACCTACTGTGGGTATTTCAAGTAAATACAATCAGACAGTGTATGATTCTTTATGTCTAGCCCCTCTCACGAAGTTCATAAATTAATCCACACTGTAACAAGTATCAGTCAGCACTCTCTTCACCTACATGTTTGCCTAATATTCCACTGTATGCATGCCACATCTTTTGTGTCTGTTCCACTGTCCCTGGATGCTACTGTTTCTATCTTTTGGTTATTAGAAATAACAGAGATAGGATCTCTCATTTCTGGCATTTGGGTAGTTGTTTCAATTCTTTTGGATACATACAGTAATTCTATGTTTGGATGCATAGAGTAACTTTATGCTTAACTTTCTGAGGAACTACCAAGTTGTTTTCCACAACAGCTGCACCATTTTACATTCTCAACAGGATTGCGAAGATTCCGCTTCTTCTGCACACCCTGTTTCACTTTGTTATTCTGATTAGCATTTATTATAGCCACAGCATTGAGTGCGAAGTAGTATGACTGCTGACTGCAGACGTTGAGCTTGCATTCATGTGCTATTTGAGCCATTTGTGCATTTGTCTTGATTCAAATCCGTTGCCCCTTTTTAAATGCGGTTATAGGACTCTTTGTAATGGTTGTAAAGAGTTATTTATGTATTTTGAATACTTGACCCTTATTATACATGATTTGAAATATTTTTTCACATGTTGTAAACTCTTCAGCTTTTGACAAACAAGAGGTATTAATACTGATGGACCCAATGTAGCTATTTTTTTTCTTTTGTTGCTTGCTCTTTTGGTGTCTTGTATATAAGAATGTACTGATAAATCTAAGAGCATGGAGACATATTCAAATGTCTTCTAGGAATTTTATAACTTTAACTCCTATATTTAGTTGGTTGCTCCGTGACGGATTAGTTTTTCTGTATTAGGATGAAACAGGGGTCCTAATTCATTCCTTTACAAATGAACGTGTCATTTTCTCAGCACCACTTGTTCAAGAAATTACTCTTCCTCCACTCCAGGGCCTTCATGTCCTTGTTGTAAATCAACTCACCACAGATCACTAAATACTTGATTCTACTATATTTAGTTCTACATTTCAGTCCACAATTATCCATTAAATTAAACAAGGTTTTATATTTCTCAATGCATGAGTACAAAGAGCTATGGATAGAAAATACACTACTCTTTGTTTTAAGAGGTATCTATCAGGCTTGGCACGATGGCTCAGTGGTTAAATCCATGCCTTGCATGCACTGGGATCCCACACGGGCACTGTTCATGTTCCAGTTGCTCTGCTTCCCATCCAGTTCCCTACCTGTGGCCTGGGAAAACAGTGAAGCACAGCTCAAAGCCTTGGGATCCTGCATCTGCATGAGAGACCTGAAAGAAGCTCCTGGTTCCTGGCTTTGGATTGGCTCAGTCTACCCATTGTGGACACTTTGGGAATGAACCAGCAGATAGAATATCTTTCTCTCTGTATCTCCTTCTCTCTGTAAATGTGCCTTTCCAATAAAAATAAATAGATCTTCTGGGGAAAAAAAAAGTTATCTATCTATTGGAAAATCGATTGCAAAGATGGAGGAGAGATCTTCTACACACTAGTTCACTCCCCAGATGACAGGAATGGAACTGGGCCAGGGTCAAGGTCAAGAGACAGAAGCTTCATTTCATTTGTCCACATGGATGGCAGGGGCCCAAACACTTAGGCCATCTTCCACTAACTTCCTAGGCTATTAGCAGGGATCTGGATCAGAGCTGGAGTAGCCAGGACACAAACCAGAGCCCATCCAGGATGCCAGAATTATAGGCAGAAGTTTACATATTCTGCTAGGGCACCAGGTCTTAACCATGCCACTCTAGGGATCTTTCATTCAACCTAAGGTATCCCACTAGACTGGCGATACGCTTTCTTAAACAGCAACCACATTTGTAACTTGAATTACACCCTTGGTAGGGGTGATACACTGAACTAGCACAGATTTTAATCACCCTCTTAAATTCTCACAAAACAAACATCCCATACACTTAAAAGGTACTGATGGGAACACAAATCTCTCAGTCCAGTTCACCATCACTCAGAGTACAAAAAAAGGGTGGCAAAAGAAAAGTGACAAAAGGAAGATACTAGTTTCTGTTTTTAGGAGATCTATATCACTTTAAGCAAGAGCTAGCAAACCTGGGCCAACTGTCCAAGAAGCCAGCTTACCACATACCTAACGACTATAATCACTACCAGGGAACTCGCAGCCACACATATTCAGTTCACACAAAACAAATTCTAAGGTCACACACTAATCCTTCACCCGCTAGCACCAACATCCCATACAGGCACTGCTTTGCATCCCAGCTACTCCACTTTAAAGCCTGCTTCCTGCTTAAGGCTTGGGAAAGCAGAGGAGGATAGCTCAAGTCCTTGGGCCCCAGCACCCACATGGAAGACCCAAAAGACACTCCTGGCTCCTGGCTGTGGATCAGCTCTGCCCATTCTGACCATCCGGGCAGATGCGGATGGAGACCTGTCTCTTACTTTATCCGTGTCTCTCTGTGAAATTTGCCTTTCTCACAAAAAAACAAAACATACAATAAACCCTCCTCCCTTGTTTCTAGCTCTTGGTTGGAAATCATGTCATCCAGAGATGCATTTTCAAGTTACCTGGAAGAGTAATCTTCAAGATAAATGAAGAAAAGTAATGGGAATTAGTTTTTACCTCACGTTACAAAAAACAAAGATAATTATTTTCCTCTTTTCTAGCTTATTCTGGTAACTTAGCTAGGTCTGACCAAGTTTGAAACTGGTAATGATTCCTCTTTGTTGAAGCAATTTCTTTGGAGTTTTCACATACATTATTTCAAATGTTGTAGAAAACATCTAACTTAAAAGTAACCTTCCATAGCAAGTGATCATTAGAACTTGTTATTTCTTCAGGATCAGTTTCTCAAAGGATACTGTCAAATGTCATCAATTAAATGTAAAACTGAACCTGTATATTTGTTCATCCATTTATTCATTTACTCAGGTTTATCACTTCCCAAAATATTCCTGAATATGTTAGCTTTTAAACAATCGAAACAGTATCTAAAAAACATTTTATGACTACAAACCTGACCAAGGTTGTTTTCCAGAATAGTTTCTGTTACTCCAGATGAAACAACATAAGCTAGTTCCACTTATTAGATGACAGGAACATTAAAATATCAACATTTTTTAAGGACACTTGCTAGGTAGCCTAATAAATGTACAAGCATATGCCTTTTCTCTAAGATGCTAATACCTCATTTAGAAACAACTGTTTCACAAATTCTCAAATTTTTATTCTTCCATAAGCATAGACTCTAAATGTTTTACTCTTTTATTTCTTATTTAATCTTATTTATCTAGAGGTAGGAATAAAAACCTTTAAAAGATTTTATTTTTAATGAGTGCTGGATAAAGAACATTAAAATATAACCCAAAAAAAAAAAGGGAAACTAAAATTTTATTGGCTATCAACAGTTGTGTTTAATTCTTCTAATTTCTAATTAAAGTATATCACAGCAAAATGTTTTCAAGGCTTATTCTTCTGGTTTATGAGTCACGGGTAAATTCTACAAATTATGATCAATAGGGGCTAGCATGATGGCTCAACTGGCTAATCTTCCTCCTGCAAGTGCCAGCATCCCACATGGGCGCTGGTTCATGTCCCAACTGCTTTACTTCCCATCCAGCTACGTGCTTATGGCCTGGGAAAATAGGGGAGGATGCTCAAAGCCGTGGGGCCTTGAACCTGCGTGGGAGACCAGGAAGAAGCTCCAGCACCCATCGGCTCAGCTCCGGTTGTTGCAACCACTTTGAGAGTGAACCAGTGGATGGAAGATCTTTCCCTCTGTCTCTCCTTCTCTCTATAAATCTCCTTTCCCAATAAAAATAAATCTTGAAAAAACAAATGGTGCTCAACAAGTATTTTAGTGTCAGTGACTTTTCCATCATACCCAGTTTGAACCAGACAAACCATCAGGAAACTAAATTCTTGCAGCAGTTTCTATTCATTTTCCTTTTCACTGGCTTAACTGATTTGAGACTATTTCCCTTATTTTCCTCATTTGGATATCCTGCCCAAAAAAAGTCTTAGTCAAATCATTCACGGTTATAGGGACACTGTAACACTAAGACAGATTTTTATTTTTTATGAGTTACAAAAGGAACTGACAGAGAACCATACTGCAATCACCAAAACCCTGGTCCATGAACACGGGTCACAATTACAGCCCAGCACTTGTACTACTACCACAGCTGATTAGCGTCAACGTCTCCATTATAAAACTTGCTATTTTCAGTTTTATGAAATAATGAAATGATAAAATTAAGCCTGATAAATTCTTTTCAAGAGAAACAGATGAAAAAGTCAGAAACGTAGCAGATGTGGTGAACTCAAGTGTGTGGGGGAGGGTGGCAGGTGTATTTTGTCTCTCACACAAATTTCTTAAATGTTGATGTTTTTAAACCAAACCTTGCTTTCATTTTGCTGATAAAGTACTTACTATCGAATTAGAAACTAGAACTTTCTATCTAAAAAAAAAATAATCTGTGAAAATGACCTAACAGCCTGTTACTGAAAATACACACACACTCTTCAAGTACATACCTAGAGCACAACAGGGGCTTGACAATCCTTAGAGCTCTGAGATCGAGTGGCAGACGGTGGTCTCCTTCTTGATGGACTGCCCACAGCTCCTTCTTTGATATCATTTCCCTTCCTTGATACCACAAAGGCACAGAAATAAACATGTTTCCTTGTGTGGGAAAAGGCATTAAAGGTTATTGTAAGTAAATGCAGGCTCATTCAAATTCAGAAGTGGAAAACTCAGAAGTAACATCTTAAAAAAGAAAAAATACCAAATTTTAGAGGTAAAAATGACAAGGAACTGTTGTAGGCTTTACGAGAAACCATCTCCAGGACTTTTATGTCCTCACAGGGACCACTTTGCTCGTTCTGCTGCTGCTTCCTTGAGGAGGAGGCAGAGGCGCTGCAGAAAAAGAAGTAAGATAAAGCAAGCAGATGTCTACCCCTGTGGCGTCCACTGCCTTTCATCTAATAAACACTAACAATATGCTTCAAATATTAGGTATCACATAAGCACTGAAAATAGAAAAAGCATAATACGTGAATTTTAGGTTGCAGAAATCTAAAGCGTTAAAAGAAATGAATGACACTGAAGCCATTCCTACAACCTCACTCAAGTTTGCACTTGACATTAAGAAAAGCTAATAAAACATACATATTCTAACCAAAGTCTACCGCATTTGGTATTATAAGTAAACAATAATATAAACTGTTGACACAGCAATTTATACTTGGTGATGTCGTCTTTGAAAAGTTATTTAGATGTGGCTTAAAAACTGTTAGCTTTTTTGTTTGCTTTAAAACACAACCCCAGGACTGGCATGATGGTGCTACTGACTGATCCTCCTCCAGCAAGTGCCAGCATCCCATATGGGCACCAGTTTACCTTCTCGCTGTTTCACTTCCCATCCAGCCCTTGCCTCTAGCCTGGGAAAGCAGCAGATGGCTCAGGTATTCGGGACCCTGCACCCACAAGGGAGACCTGGAACAGGCTCCTGGCTCCTGGCTTCAGATCAGCTCAGCTCCGATCATCATGGCCATTTGGGGAGTGGATCAATGGATGGAAGAACTTTATCTCTGTCCTTCCTTCTCTCTGTAAATAAGCCTTTCCAATAAAACTAACTTTTTAAAAACAGAGCACATCCTTTTAGCTAACAATCACAAACAAAATATTTCATGGAAACCCAATATACACAATTAGGCTAAAAACACTTTTTTTAAAAAAGTGGAAGGTGGAGAGGCATTTCATCTTTTTATACTCCAGATTAATAACTAACTTAAAAAGTACTGCATCACTACCATAATTTAACAAAATGCTCTTGTCATTTCATCAATGACCTCCACATGTTGCTAAATCCAATTCTCCATTCTAATTGCCCACTTCACTTGGACTATCAGTACAACTTTCCCTCCCTTTTCTTCAAAAAAGATGAGCTGGCTTCCTTGTCAACTAATTATCTTAGTTTTTCTCCTCTAAGAGGGGCCGTTCCTTAGTTTCCTCTGATGACCCCTAATCTCTTCCAATGATAAATGAAGATGTTCCCCCGGTATTTAGTAGTTTGCTCATGTCTACACTGACAGTAGGTAATCCCAGCTGGTTCCAAACTGTTTAAATATAATCTAACTATGAATAACTCACCAGTTCACATTTCCAAAACAGACTTCTCTGCTAAGTTGCAGGTTCATCTACCTATCTAACTTTTGGCTAATCCTCTCTAACTGCCTGATGGAATGCTCAAATGTAACCCCAGGACTGAAGACCTCAGGCTCCCTCACCAATCCTGTTCCATCTGAAGTTCTTTCCATGTGAAGCAACACAATTTTATCCTTATAATTTTTCAGCAAAACCCCCTGGATCATCCTTAAAACCCCTCCTAAACTTATCTAAAAAAACATCAAGGAAAGATAACAGTGTTCATGAAAACTGGAGTCTCTCAACACATCCTCCGAAAAATAAATTATATGCACATACAACCACAAGAAAGAAAAAACCATACAACCAATGCCTTTAAAAAAAAACTTGGGAAAAATCTCTAAATTATCTGCAAATGGAAAAAGGAACACAAATCTCAATAAGCTCTCTTGCTCACATCACAGTACTTCATGAAAAATAAGTGCATTTTAAGAAAAATTGAGTAACTGCCTAGAAAAGAGAAGAGTGATATTAGCAGCAAGCTTAACGGTGACTTATTAGCACTGGAAAGAAAATAACCATTCTTTTTGTGAAAAACACTGTAAAAAAAAAAAAGGCCTTCAGGAACTAGGGCAAATAATAAAAGGAAGGTACTATAAAGGTGCAAAGATTGGGCCTGGCATTGTGGTACAGCAGGTTATGCTATCCCCAGCAACATTCCAGCTGCTCCACTCCCGATCCAGCTTCCTACCAACGCACCTGAAAAGCAGTAGAAGATGGCCCAAGAGCTTGAATCCTTGCATCCACAAGGCAGATCAGAAGAGAAGATCTTGGCCCCTGGCTTTCACCTGGCCCAATCCCCGCTCTTGAGGAATTTCAGGGAATGGATCAACCAATGGAAGAGCTCCCTCACTCTCTCTCTGTCTCACCACCTCTCTCTAACTCTGCCTTTCAAAAAAAAAAAATATTTTTTAAAATGCATAGGATTTATGACGGCACACTTCAAAATCAACAATATTAGAGAGAAAAGGTTCAAAAACACTGAAGGAAGAAGGTATTCTTTCAGCGATAATGATGAAGGTGAAGAAAAAAGAGGGAAATTACACAAGAAAAGAGGATACAAAAAAAATCAATCATACACAGTGCCACCACTCATCACATAAGAAGTCATCTATTTAAAGAAAATATATCTCATGACATTGACAGAAACTGCATACTCAAACTACAAAATATATCAACTATTCCAAATCCATGAAGTAGAAAGGTCAAAGGCTGGTGAACCCTTCCCTGAAAAACACATGTGGAGGAAGGAAACCATTACACATGGTTCCAAACTGAATTAAACAGATCCAAGCAAACATTTTGGAATATGAATATGCAACCAGAGTCAGGAATTCAAATAAAATGAAAAGAGAGAGCAAGATCAAACCAACAACAGAAACAAAACATCAAGAAACTGAGATTTGACAGAACCCAGGAAAGAAATGAAAAAAAACAAAACAAAAAAAAGGATAAAACTATCTGACAAATGAAGAACTCTTACAAAGTACTCATGGAGAGGAGATTCAAAGGCAATGTTACTAAATAAGAAGCAATACAAGTAAACAAGAAGAAAAATAAACTACCAGAACTAATGCTTAAAACTGCAATTCAAGAAAACATTCTGGAAATAAAAGCCATGAATCTACATACTGAAAAGAGTTTATAGCCTATAGCTTGGCAAAGGGACCTTACACGATCAATTCTAAGACATATTCTATGAGAACTTAAAAAAAAAAATGCTCAAGGCCTCAAAAAGCATAGTGTGGGACAAAGGAAAAGGAAATTGTTGTGGTGGTAAAATGCCCAGAAACATACAAAGCCAGACAACAGTTAAGATTCTTTAGGGCCCAGCACAGCAGCCTACTCGCTAAAGTCCTCACTTTCTACAAGCTGGAATCCAGTATGAGTATCAGTTCTAATCCTGGGGGCCCCACTTCCCATCCAGCTCCCTGCTTGTGGCCTGGGAAACAGTTGAGGATGGCCCAAAGCCTTGAGACCCTACATCCATGTGGGAGACCCAGACGAAGCTCCTGGCTCCTGGCTTTGCATTGGCTCAGCTTCAGCCCTTGCGGCCAGTTGGGGAGTGAACCAGCAGATGCAAGATCTTTCCGTCTCTCCTTCTCTCTGTAAATCTGACTTTCCAATAAAAATAGACAAATCTTAAAAACAGAAAGAAAAAAATTGGAAATAAGGATTTTTTTTTAAAAGATTTTATTATTATTGGAAAGCCGGATATACAGAGAGGAGGAGAGACAGAGAGGAAGATCTTCCATCCGATGTTTCACTCCCCAAGTGAGCCGCAATGGGCCGGTACGCGCCAATCCGATGTCAGGAACCAGGAACCTCTTTCAGGTCTCCCACGCGGGTGCAGGGTCCCAAGGCTTTGGGCCGTCCTCAGCTGCTTTCCCGCCGGGATTAGAACCGGCACCCATATGGGATCCCGGGGCTTTCAAGGCGAGGATCTTAGCCGCTAGGCCACACTGCCGGGCCCAATAAGGATATTTTTTAAAGATATAAACATAGAAGTAAATGCAAAAACTACCAACCTTCCTAAATACCATCAAAAATTCTGAAAAACAGTAAACAATGGGAAACACATATCACTAATCATGAATAGGCTTAATTTATCTACCCCCACCCCCAAAAAAGATCTTGGATCATAAATCAAGATTCAGGTACATGCTATATGTAAAATAGAAAAGCTAAAAAAAAAAATCCAAAAAGACTAAAAATACAATAGTTAAAAGAATACCAGGCAAACAAGAAGCCATATGATTCTGTAATTCTACTATTGAGACAGAACTCAGACACTATTAAAGATTAACAACAAAAAAAAAGATATTTTTACACATGAAAACTCATAATTCACAAACTACCTCACAGAACATAAATACTTATTAACAGTTTCATTCCAATGTGGTTGGAAAGGAAACATGGCATGATTTCAATTTCTTCGAATTTGCTGAGACTGGTTTTATGGCCTTGCATGTGGTCTGTCCTAGAGAAATTTCCATGCAATAATGAAAAGAATGTGTATTCTGTAGCTCTGGGCTGAACTGTTCTGTGGGGATAGATTACATTCTTTTGGTCAGCAGTATAGATTAGCTCTGTTGCTGATTTGTTGGATTTTTGTCTGGTTAAACTGTCCATTGACAAAAGCAGGGTGTTGGTCTCCCCTTATCATTGTGTTGGAGTTTGCATCTTACATCAGATCCTTTAACATTTGTTTGAAATAGCCAGGTGCCCTAGAATACAGTGCACACACATGACCCTGTTGAACTGATCCCTTAATCATTACATAATGCTCTTCTTTGTTTCTTTTAACAGTTTTTGTCTTAAAGTCTACTTTGTCTAATATCAGGCAGGTGACCCCTGCTCATTTTTGAGTTCCATTATTATGAAATAGCTTTTTCCATCCTTTTATGTTCAGTATGGTGAATTTTCATTGGTGAGGTATGTTTTTTACAGACAGCAAACAGATGTCTTTTTTGCAATCCTTTTAGCTACCCTATCTTTTAATTGCAGAATTTAGGCCATTTACATTCAAGGTCATTACTGATAAATAATTACTTGATCCTGCCATTTTCCCATAAATGTTCCCATAGTTTGTTTTGGATTTCCTTTGGACTCACCCTAGGAGATTTTCTGCCTTCCTATTCTTCCATGATGCTATGTTGCTCTGTTTTGTGGGTAGCACATCCTTAAATATAATTTATAATGGTGGGCCAGGGATGAAAAATTCTTTCCATTTGCGTTTCTTTTGAAAAGTCCTCATTTCAGTTTAATTTGTAAGTGAGAGCTTCCCTGAGTAGACATTTCTTTTTTCTTTTAGAATGAGGATTATGTCTCTCTATTCTCTCCTAGCCTGTAGGATTACTAATGAGAAATCTGCTAGAAAATAGGCAAACAGAGGGATACTAAACAATGCACTCCTGAATGAAGAAATGTTAGGAAATCAAAGGAAAAATTTAAAAAATGCTAGAAGCAAATGAAGATGAAGACATAATTTATCAAACTGTATTCTTAAAATGTATCGGATACAGCAAAAGCGCAGTCAAGGGGAAATTTCATAGCAATTAATGCCTACATCAAGAAATTTCAAAGGCATGAGATAAATGGAAGATCTTCCTCTCTGTTTCTTCTCCTAGCTGTAAGCCTGTCTTTTTTTAAAGATTTATTTATTTTTATTACAAAGTCAGATATACAGAGAGGAGGAGAGACAGAGAGGAAGATCTTCCATCCAATGATTCACTCCCCAAGTGAGCCGCAACAGCCAGAGCTTAGCTGATCTGAAGCCAGGAGCCTCTTCCGGGTCTGCCACGGGGGTGCAGGGTCCCAAGGCTTTGGGCCATCCTCAACTGCTTTCCCAGGCCACAAGCAGGGAGCTGGATGGGAAGTGGAGCTGCCGGGATTAGAACCGGCGCCCATATGGGATCCCGGGGTGTGTTCAAGGCAAGACTTTAGCCACTAGGCCACTGTGCCGCCGGCCCCAAAAGTACAGTATAATTTACTAATAGATAGCCCAAGAAGGAGAGCTACAAACCACCTAACAACGAATTTTTAAAACATAAATGTATTAAATAAGCTCAGCTAATGTCAAGAAAATACAAACAATTCTAAGAAGCTGGAAAAAATAAACAAAATGAGAATAAACAGAGAATGAAATCATTAAAATTAAGACAGATTCATGAGATACAGAACACAAATCATGAAATGAAAAGCACAGTAGAAAACATCAATAACAAAGCTCATCGATCAGAAAAGCAATAAGCTTTGAAAACGTGCATTTAGGGCAGAAACACAATGAAAAGGAGGGGCCAGGACAGTGGCAAAGTGGATTACATGGCAGCCTGTGGCACTGGCATTGCATAGAAGCAGGCTTTCAAATCCCAGCTGTCCCACTTCCAGTATACCTCTTTACTAATGCAACTGGGAGAGCAATAGAAGATGGTCCAAGCATTTGGATCCTTGCCATCCACAATGAAGTGCAGGCCCTTGGTTTTGGCGAGGTTCAGTACTAGCCATTGTAGCCATCTGAGGAGTGAGCCAGTGGATGGAAGATCCATCTCTTTCTCTGTGATGCTTTTTAAATAATCTTTGTAAAAATGAACACAAAGTGGAACAGGCATAATGGCCTAGCATTCTAATCCTCCAACCACAGTGCCAGCATTGCATACGGGTGCCAGTTCAAGTCCTGCCCATTCCAGTTCTGATCCATCTCCTTGTCTACGGCCTGGGAAAGCAGTGGAAGATGGTTTAAGTCCTTGGGCCTGTGCACCTGTGTGGGAGACCCAGAAGAAACTCCTGGTTTCAGATGGGCTCAGCTCTGGCTGTGTTGGCCATTTGGTGAATGAACCAGCAGATGCAAGATCTTTCTCTCTGTCACTCTTTCTCTGTAAATCTGCCTCTCAAATGAATAAATCTTTTAATGAAAATAAAAAGAAGTAGAAAAAAGAGAAAGCAAAACCTATTGGACCATGGCACAGCACCAAGATAAATACTTTCTTTATACATTACAGGAGCTGCAAAAAGTCCAAATCTAGAGGAAGAGCTAAACATCCAAGTATAGAAAGATCAAAGATCAAGAGTCAGATTCCGATTCAATCTGACTACAAAAGCACACAGTATTATCATATTATCAAAAATAAAAGAGAAACTGAAAGGCTGTGAAAGCAACATGAGATAACAAGCACACCACATACAATGGAATTTCAATAAAGCTATCAGTGGTTCTATCTGCAGAAATGCCTACCAATAATCACCTTATTACCTTAAATGTAAATGGATTAAATTACATAGGCAAAAGACACAGAACGGTTGAATGAATTGATCAAATGTTAAAAATTGCATCATATGTTTTCTACAAAAAGATTCATTTTACCTTGAAAAGCAGATACAGAACAAGAGCCATGGAATAGAAAACAGCTTTTCTATGAAAATGGAAACCAAAAGAGAACAGGCATGGCTAAACTTCTATTCACATTTACAGTATAAATATATACATATACATATATATATATATATATATATATATATATATATTGCAAAACAGACATTTAGACAAAAACCACAAAAAGAAAGAGGGTTGTTATATAACAACAAAGGAGTCTAAATAACAGTGTAAACTTCTGCATCTGATACCAGTGACCCTGGACTACAAGCATGAGCATGAGCACATCTGAGGAGAGGGAAGACTGCTGCACATTTAGAATCTTCCATACTCAACTTTCCACAAGAGATCAGTCATTAGGAAACATTGGACCTGAAGCACACTTCTGGCCAAAGGAACCTAACAGGCATGTAAGGAACATTCCATCTAACAGGAACAAAAGACACATTCAAATCAAGCACACAAAGACAGGCTCCAGAGTAGAGCAGATACCAGGCATGCAGTAAGTCTCACTAAGTTTAAGAAGACTGGAATCAAGTCATTAACAATAACGAACAAGACGTAACAGAGGAAAACTAGAAAATTTGCCAACACGTGCTTTACAAACAGGTTCCTGAACCACTAGTCAGTCACTGAGGAAGCAAAAAGGCACCCTGGGACGGATGAAAACAGAAACCCAACACACTGAAACTTAGAGAACAAATGCACAACAGAAATGGCAGGAAGCGAAAAGGGAGAGGGAAGGAGGGGAGAATCCCTACACCTACAACACGCCTCGTGGAAATAATAACAATAATATCATCATTATCACACACACAGACTATAAATCAGATCAAGTCATTCCTGTGCCCATGACCCAAGAATAGCTTCCCATTATAAAACAAACAAACAAACAAACAAAAAAACAGTTGGTTGGTTGGTTGATCAATTGATTTGCAAAGCACAGCGAAAAACAGAGAGGGAAAGACAGAGAAAAGCTCCATGCACTGCTTGACTCCCAGGTGCCCACAACGGCTCAGCTCGTACACCATAAATAAGTCAGGACTTCCTTTTGGTCTCCAACATGGGGAGCAGGAACACCAATATTTGACCCACCATCTGCTGTCTTCCCAGGTGCACCACAGGAAGCTGAATTAAAAGCAGAGTAGCTGGGATTCTATCCCAGGCACTCCAATACGAGATTCAGACACGTCATGTAGCAGTTCCACCCACTACACCACAAAGCTTTTCTCATAACTTCTCATTCTATCCACAGCAAAAATTAATTTACCCTACTACCTCCTCTAAAGGTTATGTTCTTGTCCCAAATTACCTGCTTTAAGTCTCTGTTCAAATATTATCATCTCAGCAAAGCTACCCTAACCATCTCAAGCACATCTTCAGCATCCCTGGTCTTACCCAGACCCGTACTTTTTCCTTTACTCTTGGCACTTGCCACCTAACCCACTGTTTATTTTTGGATGCAATTTTAACCATCTAACTCCCTTAACGACAATAAAACTCTAGAGGGGCATGGATTTTTGAGTATTTACTTATGTATTTCAAGTGTCTAGAACTGGCCTGCCATGCAGTAAATATGAAGTATCAGTCAAATGGATGAACAAGCTTTATCGAACACCTGCTACAAACCAGACATTGCCCTAGGGAGCACAGAATTGGGAGCACAGTTAGCCCTATGATTACTCACCATCCAGTGGAGGCACGCAGTACAAAGGGCAACATACAGGGAATGGACCTTCCAGAGGAAGAATAAAATAAGCGGGTTGACTTTAGTATGAAAACCCTTGTCAGTAAGGGCAAGGCCAGCTGCAGAGGTGTTTACAACTAGGAGCTACACGGGTTCCTAAGCTCTATGCCACACATCCTCATCCGGAAAGCAATTTAGCAACAGAGAAAAACTGTCATTCAGATTATTAGTCTACACTTAAACATCCACTCAGTATTATAACAGCTGCTCACTCTTTCAGGCAACCTTTTGTAGCCAGTCTCTTCAAGTCTCTAAGGTTTATAAATACAACACTGGCTGAATAGAAAGTGAAACTGCATCTCGCAGAAGACAAAGTTTCATGACGTCTATGAAAATAAAACAGGATCACAAGAAAACTATCAACTTTCAGTTGAGAGGGTGGTGAATACAGACTGAAAAGTGTTAGACTGTGCAAGGCGACTCAAAGAACATGAATAAAGTACTCATCAAAGGTAAATAAGAATCCTTAGATGATATGGTGATGTTCTCCAATTTTGCAAAATGCGCACTTTTTGTAATCTCATGGAAAGAAATAAACCCTAAAATAAAAGATGTTAAGGAGTGCTTTCATACTCGAGTCAGAAAACCGATACACAAAAGCCAGTCCCTGTACATCACACACAGACACAAGATAAAATGTGAGGTTAAGGATATGTCACTTCAGCTTGATTTGGCCATTATTCTAGTATTTAACTTGAAACCTCGGAAGGTTCTAGGTTTAATTTCCAACACAGCCATCACCAACACTATCACTATTTTATATATATATATATATATATATATATATATATATATATATATATGGAAAATAATGCTTCATTCATATAACAAGTTACTGAAAGACGTCCCTTTTAAGCGATTTCTGTCCTCTTTGAGCTCAGAACAAATAGTGAAAACCAAAAGAGAGAAAATAGATGACTGAGATGATGATTTTCAGACCAAATCCTTGGGTGAAGGGTGAATCAATGCATGCTTAATCAGAACTTTGTTTTTAATAAGCAAAACAGAAAGTAATGTTTTGTGGCATAGTCCGCTGATGTGGGGGTGAGGCAGGATTTAATTAGAATCTTGGCAAAGGGTGTAATTTGCCACTTGGACCACAGGATGGAAGCACTGGGCACACAGAAGGCAAATGGGAACAACACCGCCTCTTCAGGATTAAAACTGAAAAATCGAAACACACACATTCCAAACTCATCTTATAAACATGTGAAATTAACAGAGTGAATTCTGATACATAGTTCTGAAGACATTTCCCCACCAGACTCCATTCATTTATGACCTTGAATACCAGCGGAAATAAATTATTGAACAGTTCTTTGAAAGGTGAGCATGGCCAGAAAAATAGCAGTTTGATCAGATTTACACTAACACAGAGGAACTGGAGTACGAGTAAATGTAATACAAATTGAGTTTTATCACTAAATGATCTTACACATTAACACTAGATTTATTACTTTTCCTCATTTGCTGCCATTCTGTAGCTACAGGTACACTAAGACTTTAGGAAATACACCTAAGACATGGTATATAATAAATGATAATTACTTCTATTACTAACATAACTATTCCTAATATAAAACAATTAGAAGATGCTCAAAGCAAGAGAATTCACTTTCATCCACACGAAGCATTTTCAGCCCAATTTAAAAGCAGACATAAAACAAATCATTCAGCCATTATTAGCACTTGCTGCTGTTTCTGCTCAAGGATTCCATGTCAGTATGGCAGGAAGACTCGGAACTGGAGCTCGAGGCTTGCTGGTGGGTCCTGTAGCACAGCTCAACAGTTCAGTCCCTGCCCTTTCTGAGGGAGCCACACTGGGTGATGGGGTCCTGGCCTCAGCCCAGCCTGTCCCAGCTCTCGCAGGCAGGTGGCAGCTGAACCAGGGAGTGGAGATCCCTGCCTCTATCGCTGCACCTTCCAAATAACAATATTTTGTATTTTTTAAAATATTTTTTTAATTGCAAAGATAGACATAGAGGAGAGAGGAGGAGAGACAGAGAGGAAGATCTTCTGTACGATGGTTCACTCCCCAAGTGACTGCAACGGCTGGTGCTGAGCTGATCCAAAGCCAGGAACCAGGAGCTTCTTCCGGGTCTCCCACATGGGTGCAGGGTCCCAATGCTTTGGGCCTTCCTTGACTGCTTTCCCAGGCCACAAGCAGGAAGCTGGATGGGAAGCAGGGCCGCCAGGATTAGAACCAGTGCCCATATGAGATCCTGGCGTGTTCAAGGCGAGGACTTTAGCTGTTCAGGCCACTGCACTGGGCCCCAAATAAAACATTTTTAAAAGGCAAGTTTTAGCTGATATCAGGAAGTATTTTAGGATACCAATTTGGTAATATCAAGGCAATGATTATATTACACAATCTTCCACAAGCACAGACAAAATATACTTATTATTATATCTGACATATTTAGCTTTCCCTGTTCCTCAAAATTTAATTTTCATTCACATGGCTGCCACTCTAAAGTTTTAGTTGTGGCTCTGCATTCTGGCACAGCAAGATAAGCCCTCACTTACGACACCCATGTATAGCAAGGGCATGGGTTCTAGCTTCTCCACTTCCACTTTCCAATCCAGCTTCCTGCTAATGCACCTGGGGAGGCGGCAGGCAATGGTTCAAGTCCTCAGATCCCTGTCACTCAGAGACCTGGAAGGACGCTCGGCTCCAGGTTTTGGCCTACTCCACCTGGCTGCAGAGGGCACTGGGGGAGTAAGCCAGCAGGCTGGCAAGCGATCTGCCTGTGTGTGATTCTGCTCCCTGAATAACTAACTGTAACACAGAAATAAATATTTTTTAAAAATATTTTAAAATCTTTGCTTGCACAATTAGAAGCTTATAAAATAGGAGTGCAGAGCTTTTCTGGCAGAGAAAACTATATTCTTCTGTAGCAAAGATTACTGCTTTAAATTAGTTCAAAAGGAAAAGCATGTCAACGCACCATTTTTTAAACAATGCTGCCATCTGCTGGAATATTCGGAAATGTTACGATTATCTCCCAACGGGTATTCTTTCAGTGACCTACGAAAGCCTGTAATTCTGACCATTTGATTCGTTCTTATAATTACTTTGAACAATTTGTTATAACTTCAGTCTATTTAAACACTACACACAAGCACACACTAGGAGCTTCAGCACAATCCTGGTCTCTTGCAGCAGCCTAACTTCTTAGTAGCACTGGAGTTAGCAGCTGGAGCCAGGAATTAACCAAGGTACCCCAGCATGGGACACAAGCACCCAGCAGAGCCTTCCCCAACGACTCCTACTTCTAATGAGAACAACTGAGCTCTGAAGAATCGATCCATTTATCAAAAATCAAATGAAAAGCATGACAACTATGTTCAAATTTCTAAAATTACATGATCATTTCCTTTTTTCAGATTTTAACTTTGGTTTTTCTTTTTCTCAGATTGTAAATACTTCAGCTCTGCGGACAGGTGCTTTTTCTGTCCCTGCTTCACATCCAGGCACAGAGACATGAAATGCAACAACCATCTGTTTTGAACGAGGGGGACAAACCGTGTGATGAGGCTGATGGGAAGCCATCACATCACCTGAGGTAGCCCAGGCAACTGCAGCCATCAGTAACTTCAGCATTACTCAAAACATCAAAGACACCGGCAGCTTGACAACAAAGTACATCGCCCGGGTGCACTTTTAATTTGTGTTGCAAACCGAAATGTACAATGATTCCTGTTTACCTCTTCTCTCTCTCCCAATCCAACTGGATGTATTAAAGAACGTGTAAGAGGGGTACAGCTATGTGAGAAAAGAGAGTGGGTGTCACAACGCTGGGACAGCCACATTCTATCTATCACCTAGATCGAGTCCTGGTTACTCCACTGTGATCCAAACCCCTGCTAATGGGCTGGCTCAACAACCAGAGTCTTCTCAGAGGGGACCTGGCTGGAGTTCCTGACTCCTGGCTTCATTCTGGCCTAGCCCTCACTGTGGCAAGAGAAGTCCACCAGCAGATAGAGTAGGTCTTTCCCTCATTCTGCTTTTCAAGTAAATAAATATGAATCTATGAATATAAATCAATAAACGATTTTGGAAAAGAAAGGACGCAGGTAACAGAATCATCCATAGGTCAGCAACTAAGGCCACCAAGTGCAGAATGCTCTGCTTGGAGCTGCTGCTTCAGCGGTCACCTGAGAAAACAATGGACGGTATCAGGAAAGATGAGTGGCAAACCAAAGAACGCGCTGGCCTGGCATCCATACAGACACACGCAATACACGTGAAGAGAACCCACATGGGTTTTTCAAAAAAAGAAGTCATGAGAAAATCTCACGCAGGAAATAGGGGCAGATGGTAAAAGCCAACCCAATGATTGGGCAGCGCCATCAGTGTACCCGCAGCCTGCTGCTCGCATTCTTTGGACTCCCTTGTGAAGGGCTGTAAATGAAGGACTCCTGAGTAGTGAACACAAGTCTCCCAGAGTAATGTCTCAGAGCCCTGTGGGAAGCTACGGGCCTGTAGACTGACCAACGACTCACATGGTAAGCGCACTGATTTCAAGAAAAATATGGGTAGGCTGCCAAAGACATGTAAGAAGTGTAGTCTGAAACCAGAAAAACACACAGTGGAAGCCAGTGCCAGGGCACAGTGAGCCAAGCTTATACTATGGCACCAGCATCCCATATGGGCTCCAGTTCATATCCCCGCTGCCCCACTCGGATCCAGCTCCCTGCGTTTAGCCTGGGAAACAGGGAAGGATCCAAGTTCTTGAATCCCTGCCTCCATGTGGAAGACTCTGAAGGAGCTCCCAGCTCGGGGCAGCGCATCAACCCAGCTCCAGCCATCGTGGCCAGTCGGGAGTGAACCAGCACATGAAAAAATCTCTTCCTTTGTCTCTTCTCTCTGTAACTCTGCTTTTCCAATAAAAATAAAATAAATCTTTTTTAAAGTAACAGTGCATTTTTCTATTACTATAAAAGTTTGAATAAACACAATGGGGTCGGCACCATGGCAGAGTAGGTTAAATCTCAGGACCAGCATCCCACATGGGTGCTGGTGTGTGTCCCAGCTGCTCCACTTCCCATCCAGTTCCCTGCTTGTGGCCTAGGAAAGCAGCAGAGGACGGATCAAGTCTTTGGGTCCCTGGACCTACATAGGAGACCCGGAAGAAACTCACGGCTCTTCTGACTTTAGATTAGCTCAGCTCAGGCTATATGGTCTTTTGGGGAGTGAACCTGCAGATACAACACCTCCCTCTTTCTCTCTCTCTCCTTGCTATCTGCCAATCCGTTCTTTTAAAAAATATATGCAATTTGCAGCAACTTGAAATGTGAACTGTCAGGGGGCAAATGTGGCACTTTTGCTAAGATCAGGTGTTTGTTCAGATCCTTGTTGTTAGAGGAGGCAGTCGGCCGCAAGTACTTGCCAACACTGCCAGAACACTTCTGTGAAATGGGAAATAGCCGTTTGTGTAATCATTTTCTTTCTGTTGTCAATGATTTGCTCTGTTCCTTTATTACGTGCATGGTTTGGCATCAGAAGTCATCACTTCTCTATGTTGTTTGAAGATTGGAATAAAGCACTCTATCCCACTATTTAAAAAGGTTTAAAGTTAAAAACTTTAAAACAAGTTCCTTACTGAAAGCGTGCTCTGTCTTGTTTCCTCCCAAACAAATAACAATGAAATAAGAGTATCTATGAATAGGTGAATGGATAAACAAGTATCCATACTGTGGTATATCACTCAACAAAAAAAACAGTAAACTATGGCGCACACAAAAACACGGCTAAGGAGCAGAAACTGGCCTAGAGGCTAAGACTTCAGCATCCTGTGAGGGGTCGGGTCGGTCTTCCACTGGAAGCTTCGGCCTGAATCCCACCTGCAAACCCAGGGACGGAGCAAGGCCAGCTCCACTCAATGGATTCTTGCACCAATGTGGGAGCCCTGGATGGTGAATCCCTGATATCTTTGCCAGCAGTTGTAGGTATTTGAGAAATAAACCAGCGTCTTTGCCTCTCAGATCAGTAAAAACAAAACAAAAGGAAAAAAGCACTTTAGGGAAATCAATCCAAAACTTCGTTACCGGAAAAGGCTTAGGCTATTTCACAGATCACAGATGATAAACGTATGCGAGGGACATGATTCAACTTTGGAAGGGGTCTTGGTGTTTGGCGATATTACCAGGACCGCTGCCTCTGGCTTTCAAGTCAGGATCCTGAGCATGGGTCAGGATTTCTTTGCCGCGAGGATGCCAGGGGTGCGAGCTGAATGAAACTTAACCCAGTGGCAGAAGCCTGAGACCTTCCGCACCCCACTGACTGATCAACACAGGGGAGGTTTGGAACACCAAGCCCTCCCGGCGAACTCCCCTGGGAAAGCGTTCTGCTTCTGGGAACACACTCCGCCCGACACATCCCCACGAACACTCCACGTGCGCTCTCTGCCTGCCCAACTCCTGGAACAGGCAAAGACCCTCCAAGGACGGGATCGCTGTCCCTTCCCCTCCTCTGACAGCTTTGATGGTGAGGAAGGTGACCAGCGCCTGCACCTGGGTGCCACTAAGAAAGGGACCCATCGAGGAAGCCCCAAGTCCAGGGGGAAGAAGGTACTTGTTCAAGCACACCCCTCTTTGCCACTCTCCAACCTGAAGGACTTGTTCCCGGCTCGGAAAGACCAAAACTAACTCCCAGGCCGGGGGGTTACCAGAGGTGCGTTTTGCGCTCGCGAGGACCAACCCAGGGCGCATCGCGGGAAGGCGCGGGGCGCAGGGACTGCAGACACGGCCAGGGAAAGGCGCACGGAGCCACGGCGGGCAGAGCTCCGACACCGGAGGCAGGACAGCGCCGCGGGGCCATCCTAAGCACCGCTCAGTGACAGAGCTGCCCGGACGCGTCCCCTACGCCCACCGGTCCTCACTACACCACCGCTTCCCCGGTTCCCAGCTCACCTCTCCAGTTTTTGTACTGCGGGACATAGTAATATTTGTTCCCGAACTGGTCTGTGCCCACGTGCTCCCGGACTTCCTTTGACAGCGCACTCCACAAGGCACGGAACACACCCCTGGACCAGCCCATGCCGACCGGGCAGCCGCCTCGTCCCCGACCCCACTCGCGCCCCACAAGCAGCCACACACTCTCCCACGGCCGACTCCGCCCACCGCGTCCAAGGAGGCCCTCCCTCTTCCCGCCACCCTAACAGGAATGACACTCCCCATTGGTCATCGCACCACCGCCTGGCCAATGGGAGGCTCTGTTGTTGCAGCGCCGGCCTCCGAGCGCTGTCATGGCGGCGGCCAGCGCTGTGAAGCTTGTGAGGAGACGGAATGCTCGGCTTTTTGGCCGCGCGACAACTGGGTTTAGAAGACCCAGTTCGCCTCCGGAGAGCGGAGTCTACTCGGAGGTAAAGAAAATCTTGCCCTTTTCTCTAACGGGCCCGACAGAATCCTGACCCAGTGCCTGTTAGCCTGGCCACAAACTGGCCGGTCTCACCGCTTTGCTTCCGCTGTAACTGTTGTTTGGTTTCTTCTCTCTGTGACTTGCAAAGATAATCGCCTTCTGTATACTGAGGACACTTTCCCCCCCCCCCATTTTTCTTTTATTGTTTTCTTCTCTTTTTAAGCTGTCCTAGAGAATTACCGTCCCGAAAGATTAGCCTGCGGTTGTGGGGCGTAGTAAGTCAAGAGAACATCTTTTAGCGTGATTTATAGGAAAGATATAGAAGAGCTGAATTCTTTGAGCTTTTCTTTACTTTGGAAGAATTTTATTTCAAAGTCAAAGGAAAGCTTTGCTGGGTGCATTATTCTGGGCCAACAATTTTTTGCTTTTAGAAATTGGAATGTATCGCTACATTCCCTTCTGGACTGTAGTGGTTCCTGTGAGACATCAGCTGTGAGTCTGATTGTCATTCTTCTATACGTCAATTGATTTTTTTTTCATGTGCACATTTCAGGATCTTTTCCTTATGTTCAATTGAAGAGAGCTTGATGATCATGTGTCACGGTAAAGATTACTTTTGGTCAATCCTCTTGGGAGTTCTGTACTCCTCCTGTATGTTGTTTCCTGATTCTTGCTTCGTATTAAGGAAGTTTCCATTTATTATCTCATTGAATACATCATTAAACCCAGCTTCTCTTTCTGTGTCTTTTGGAACTCCCATAACTCTTGAACACTTTTTTTAGCTTGATTCAGTTCCTCTTCCAGCTCTTTGACTGTTTCCCCATTGTGGCAAGAAACAGCTTCCAATTCTGAGATTCTTTCTTCTGCCTCACGCATTCATCATCGAGGTTTTCCACTGAATTTTTAATTTTTAATTTGCTCCATTGTGCTCTTAATTTGTAACATCTCAGCTTTCATTTCATTCATTGCTGCTATTTCCTGTATAACGTATTTCTCAAATTGTTTGAACTCCTGTATTTTCTTCTCATTGTTGATATGAAGCTTTGCAACAAGTTTTTTTTTAATTCTTTACCCCCCATTTTCTCAGCGTATTCGTCAGTGAACTCTGAGGTTTTCAAAGGCTTTTACTGCTGGTCATTGTACTTCTGGTTAGCAGATTCTTTTCTTTAGGACAGGTTTCTAAGCTGTATTGCCTACAGGTCTACAGGTTGATTTTACTGATTGTGTTTGGTATCCTGTTCTTTGTTTGCCATCACTTGTGCCACTCCCTCCAGCAAGTTCAATTCCTGGGCTCTTGTGTTAGGCCTCCGCAGCAGTCTCCTTGACCCCAGCTCCTGGCTTACCACAGTTCAGCCTTTGTGATCCTGCACAGCCTTTCTCTGGCTCCCATCTCAAGCAATGCCCAGAATTAGGGAGATGCCAGCTCTCCTGAATCACTGAGTGCTGGTTTTGCTGGAACCTGCTGGCTGTTAGGTCTGAAGGCCACCCGGGTCTGTTTTGGTTGGAACCCATAGGAGGCAAAGTCAGTACTGTTTTTGTGGGACCAGTGCAATGCTCTGAGCAGGAGTTGAGTTTACTCCTGGCTTAGTGCACTCCCAGCTTACTGTTGTGTCCTCCCACCACCCAAGTCCTACAGCCTTTGCCACAGTCCACAAAACGGTGGCTGACATGGCACTGGTGGTGGCCTTTAGGTCTGGTGGCCACCTGGAGCTATTTTGGTTGGGATCCATAGGGTGCCGTGTCGGTGCTGTTTCTCCTGGAGACCAGTGCGGTCTGCTGAGCCAGAAATAAGATTGCTTCCGGTTTAGCGCTTGTGTAGATTGCTCCAGTCCTACAGCCTTTGCCACTGTATACAACATGGTGACCAATATGGCACTGATGGAGGTGAGGGCCATGAAATCCACCCTGTTCCTGCGCCACTCCACTGCTTGGGGTCTGCTTTGTCTCTGCTTCTGGTGAGATCAAACAGATCAGCAGGATGGGCAGTTCTTTGCCTTGGTTCACCTCCTGATCTCCTGGTGAGCTCCCCTTCCCACCTTGCCTCCAGTAGAGCTCTGATCATTGATCACCGACAGCTGACCACCACTTGGTTGCTGCCACATGGCTGTGTTGTCTCTGCTGCTTCCCGGTGCCCCTCTGCTGTCTGCCTCTCCTCTCCAATTTCCTGGAATCTGTCCTCTCTGCTTCATCCTGGCTAGTTATTCTCCATCAATTTGACAGTTAACACCTGTCCTCACCCTATAACCACCATACTGCTCTCTCCATATCCAGCAGGCTTTATCCTTGAGTTTTGTATTTGTGTTATAGAAACACTTGAAGGAGTTAAGAAAAAGTCCTGTAATTTAAGCTTTTGTCCACTAGGTGTCCTCAGTTACATAAAGTTTAAGATAATGCTGACCTTAATCTCTGCATGTAACTTACGACTGTTGATATTTTTTAAGTGTATAGTCTTTTAAAATCTGAATACCTTTGGATATATGGTAGAAAATGTAAGCTTTTATTACAGTTTTTGTACTTTATATAATCTTAATGAAATCAGCATTTTTATACTAATTTACTTATTGTTAAATTTCATCTTTTCTCCTCTTTTAATTTTTAAAGAGTTTTGGGACTGGAGTTAAACAAAGACAGAGATGTTGAAAGAATCCATGGCAGTGGAGTTAACACACTCGACATTGAACGTGTTGAAGGGCGATAGTAAGTTTATTGTATCACTATAGTCATTTTTCTTCCGAAGTGAGATGCTTTAAGACTTTGCTTTTTCATATTATTATAGAAATTTCATAAAAATTTGTAGAAACACAAAACATAGTAGAAATTCAATATCTCAAAAATTTTTAAACTGATATTATTAATTTCAAATAAACGCAGAACATGCAACTTTCACAGTGTTGCCAGATATGCATTTCCAAGCTATGCTGGTATGAATATATACATTGTTAAATTAATAAACATTAAAGTTCTTTTGAATGGAGAGGACTTTTATGTGCTTCGGGTGCTATTTTAAAACACAATCTCTACTCCCATAATTGAGTTAGCTAATATAAAAACAAAAGCACAGTTTGTAGAATGAAGTTTGATGCAAACCAGAATTTTATTTAATCCCTCCCCCCCCCCGCCAGCTTAGCACTTACCACCTTTGTGACCTTGGGCTGTATTCAGATGTTCTAATTCTCAGTTGTGGCAGTTATACACTGAGAGCAGTAACCTCTTCTGAGTAAGTTTATCATGAGGATTAATTTGAGATTGTATGTGTAACCAAAAGCAATATCACTTATATTTACACCTTTCCACACATTCTGTGTAGCTGAAGTGCTTTAAAAATGGCCACCTGAGAGAGTCATTGCCCTACTCACAACTTGTCATGACACCACAATTTTTTTTTTAATTGGAAAGTCAGATATACAGAGAGAGGAGGAGAGACAGAGAGGATGATCTTCCATCCGTTGACTCACTCCCCAAGCAGCCACAACGGCTGACCTGAGCCAATCCGAAGCCAGGAGCCAGGAACTTTTCCGGGTCTCCCATGCAGGTGCAGGGTCCCAAGGCTTTGGGCCGTCCTCGACTGCTTTCCCAGGCCACAAGCAGGGAGCTGGATGGGAAGTGGAGCTCCCAAGATTAGAACCAGTGCCCGTATGGGATCCCAGGCATGCAAGGCAAGGACTTTAACCACTCCTGCTATCGCGCCAGGCCCGACACCGCAATTCTTTTAAAGAATTTCGAAAAAGTTTTATGTAGTCATTAACTAGACCATACGCAAGAATAATTTAAAAATTATAAAAGAAGGATTAAAAAATCATAGACACAAAAAATGAAAAGGTATTCATTGCTCATTGGATTAGAAGGATAAATATTGTTGAAATGTTTATACTACCTGAAGCAATCTATAGATTCAGTGTAATCACCACCAAATGTGAATACTAGTTCTCTACAGAATTAGAAAAAATAGTCATAGTATTGGTACAGAATCACAAAAGACCCCAAATAACTGGTGCTCCTGAGCAGGAAAAACAGCTGCAGGTATCACATTACAAAACAATTGCAATTAAAATAGCATATGCTGAGGCCAGAATGATGGTAAGACACCACCTGCCAGTGCTGGTTCATGTCCTGGCTGCTCTGCTTCCTATCCAGCTCCCTGCTTATGGGATGGAAAAGCAGTAGAAGATGACCCAAGGCCTTGGGGCCCTGCACCTGTGTGGGAGACCCAGGGGAAGCTCTTGGCTCCTGGCTTCAGATCAGCTCAATTCTGGCCATTGCAGCCATCTGAAGAGTAAAACAGCAGGTGAAAGGTCTTTCTCTGTGTCTCACCTTCTCTCTGTATCTCTCCTTCTCTCTAAATTTGCATTTCACATTAAAAAAAAAAAAACTAAATTAAAAATGTTTTAAATCTTTAAATACAACATGATACTGACATAAAAACCAACCCATTGCTCAGTGAACCAGAATAGAAAACCGGAAGTTTAGCCATTTATGAAAAAAACAACTGATCTTTGGCAAATGTGCCCAGGTCATCTGTGGAGCAAAAAATATTCTCCTTAATAAATGGTACTGGCAAAACCGGACAAATAAATTGAGAAGAAAGTAATTAGACCCCTACCTCTCTTGCTATACACAAAAATCAACTCAAGATGGCTCAACGACCAAAATTTATAACCTGAGACTGTGAAATTGCTAGAAGAAAAAAATGTAGGAAAAATGCTTCACAGTCAATCACAAGAAAACAACCAATCCAGTTAAGAAATGGACAAAGGATTTGAATAAACAGTTATCAAAAGAAGAAATACAAACCACCATCACATTGAAAAATGCTGAATTCACTAGCCATTCGGAAAATGCAAATCAAACCACTACATCACCTCATCCCTGTCAGAATGGCAGTTAACCGAGAAACAGAGAGCAACAAATGTTGAACAGATGTTGAACCAGTGTAAGCATTAAGCCTTTCACTATACATTGAAATCTTATGAAAAAAAAGAAAATTTTAAAAAATGACCAGTGGGGGCTGGCACTATGGCTTAGTAGGGTAAGCCTACACTTGTGCCAGCATCCCATATAGACACTGATTTGTGTCCTGGCTGCTCCACTTCCCATCCAGCTCCCTTCTTGTAGCCTGGGAAAGTATCAGAGGATGCCCCAAGTCCTTGTACACCTGCTGTCTGGTGGGAGACCTGCAGAAAGCTCCTGTCACCTGGCTCCTGGCTTTGGATTGACTCAGCTCCAACCTTTGCAGCCATTTGGAAAGTGAAGCAGTGGATGGAAGATCTCTCTGTCTCTCCACTCTGAAACTCTGGGGGGAAAAAAAATTTAAGACATGGTTACATATGTTGCATATAAGCAGAATATTCATATAGTGAGAGAACCCATAGAAGAATACCAAAGCAAAGAGAGAGCAAAGTGAGTATCAGAACTACAATTGCACCTTTCCCAAAATGAGCAAGACTCCAAGTTATGAAATCGTGTTATCAGCAGACTGACTTCTGGCTTTATGCTGAAGAAATTAGGTTTCTTATTTAAGTTGCTCAAGGAGTCAATGGCTTTTTTTTTTTTTAAAGATGTTTTTACATTGGAAAGGCAGAATAACAGACGGAAGGAGATAAACAGAAAGAAAGATCTTCAGCCACTGATTCATTCCCCAAGTGACCACAACAGCCAGAGCTAAGCTGAGCCACTCCGGAGCCAGGAGCCTCTTTCAGGTCTCTCATGTGGGTGCAGGGTCCCAAGGCTTTGGGCCGTCCTCAACTGCTTTCCCAGGCCACAAGCAGGGAGCTGGATGGGAAGTGGAACTGCCGGGATTAGAACCAGTGCCCATATGGAATCCCGGGGCTTTCAAGGCGAGGACTTCAGCCGCTAGACCACGCCGCCGGGCCCTGTCCTATAGTATTTAAAAATCAGTTTGCCTACACCATGCTCAGCGGCTAAACCCTCGCCTTGCACATGCCAGGATCACATATGGGTGCCGATTCTAATCCCGGCAGCTCCACTTCCCATCCAGCTCCCTGATTGTGGTCTGGGAAAGCAGTTGAGGATGGCCCAAAGCTTTGGGACCCTGCACTGCTTGGGAGACCTGGAAGAAGTTCCAGGTTCCCGGCATCGGATCGGCACGCACCGGCCGTTGCGGCTCACTTGGGGAGTGAAACAATGGACGGAAGATCTTCCTCTCTGTCTCTCCTTCCCTCTGTATATCTGGCTTTCCAATAAAAATGAATAAATCTTTAAAAAACAAATAAATACTATAGGACAGGAAGGGGAGCAAAGGAAAGCAGAAGGTATAGAAGAAAAGAAAAGCTTTACAGATCAAAGCAAAGTATTTATTGCTATATCTTGTTATATTGTTATATATTGTTATATCTTGGGTGATGAATTATGAATAATAAAAAAAAAAGCTTTGACTACTCTAAAATGCATGATGCTGACTTACTATCCCAAGATGGCGAAGGAGTTGTTATTGAAAGAGATCCCATTGTTTTAACATTAGAGGAAAGTCTGTTGGTGGTGTTTCTGTCTTTAGTTGAATAAACTTATACAATAATGAAATAAGTAAATATGAAAATTCAGATTTTTATTTTGAATTATTTATTTTTATTGGAAAGGCAGATATACAGAGAAAATAAAGAAACATCTTCCATCAGCTGGTTCACTCCCCAAATGGCTGCAACAGCCAGAGCTAAGCTGATCCGAAGCCAGGAGCCTCTTGCGGGTCTGCCCTGTGGATGCAGGGTCCCAAAGCTTTGAGCCATTCTCCCCTGCTTTCCCAGGCCACAAGCAGGGATCTGGATTGGATGTGGAACAACCAGGACACAAACTGGCACCGATATGGAATGCCAACACTTGTAGGCAAACACAATGTGATCCCTTGTGCCATCTCCAGAATGTTGTATTAATAATGAAATAAAACCAATTTCATTCAAGTGTGCCCCTCAGCCCAGCCCTGGCATGCACTGGTGGGTGGCAGATGATGGCGCTTAGCCCAGCCTGGGTCTCCTACTTAGGCGGGTCAGCCTGACCCGGACATGCCCAGCATCCCCCATTTTGCCAGTGTGGAAAGTCTAATGTTAAACTGGTTCTGTTTTCATTAGCACAGTCATAATTAGGATATTTCAAATAATTTTTATGGTGTTTGATTTCTTAGCATATCTTTTTCCATCTTATTACAAAGCTTTTAAGAATCAAAGCTAAACTTTAAAAGGTCACAGATTAGTTTTTCTATGTTCACTTTTGCACAAATATTAACAAATTTTGGTTGATTGACATGTGTTTATGAGGATTAACTGTGAAGACATTTGGTGTTTACAGACCAGCTTTCAGAAGTATAAAATCATTAACCAGACTAATGATACAATGTGGATTTTTTCATTATCAGCATGTTGTCAGGAGGTTCCGATGGAGTGATTGTACTTTATGACCTTGAGAACTCCAGCAGGCAGCCTTACTATACATGCAAAGCAGTGTGTTCCATTGGCAGGTATGTATCAACAGTTAATTCTTGCATCCAATGCAAAACATTGAAACAGAAGTCATGAAGGGCTCAGGCAGTCTGTCCTAATGACATGCCTCCATGGATAGCCTTGGCACGACCTTCGAACTACCTGAAAATTAAGAACACATGTTATAAAAAAAAGAAGAATAGGTATTTTAGCATGTGACTTCCCTAAACAACTTTATTGTCGATTTGCTGAAGAATTTACCAGAGGTTTTTAGAATTATCTCCTTTCTGTTATATACCTGCGTAGCACAGTTCAACTGATTCGTTCTTAGTACCATTTTTTCCAAAATTCATTTGTAACTCTCAGCTAATTATAAACACAAGTTAGCTTTTCAGGTGATACTAATGGAAGCTAAGAATTATGTCCTAAGAATAAGAAATGTCCCTCCCCATGTACACACCAACACAAACTTGTTTCAACTGACTCAAAGATCCCTAAAATTAAAACATAGCTCTATGTCATGACTTCTCAGACTGTTCCTTTCTGGCTTGCCAATCTTACAAGAATCACATTTATAAAAAACTATTTCGTGACTCCATTATAATTTGTTTTATACTAATCATTCAGTTCTTCATCTGTTACCTCTATCTGATCCGCTATTGATATGACCTCTGAAGTAATAGAGTGTTAAGAAAATACTTGGTTTTAAATTTTTTTTTTTTAGATTGTATTTGAAATAGAGAAATACCTTCCATCCTCTGTTCACTCCCCAATGCTTGCGAAAGTCAACCCTGGGGACAAGCCAGACTGGCAGCTCGGTCTGGGTAGGTGGCAGGAACCCAAGTGGTTAGGCTCACTCGGTGTGTACATTCAGGGGAAACTGGACTCAGAAAGTCAGGATCTGCCATTCTAGCGGAGCGTTAAATGCTGCCTGCCACGGCAGCATCCCATACAGCCATCAGCTTGATTGCTTCACTTCCGCCTCCTTGCTAATGTATCTGGGAAAGCATCAGAGATTGGCCTGCGTACTAGAGCCCGTGTCACCTTCCTGGGAGACCTAGATGCAGTTCTGGACTCCTCCTCTGGCAAGGCACAGCCCCAGACATGGCAGACGCTGGGGGAGTGAACCAGCAGATACAAGATTTCTTCCTTTCTCTTTGTCACTCGACCTTTCAGATAAGTAAAACATATCTTAAAAGCAAATAAACCAACAAACAGAATCAGGACTCAAACCCACGCACTCTGACACTGGATGCAGGTGTCCTAAGCAGTGACTGCTCTGTGTTAAAATGTCCCAAAGCGCTAGAGCGGGTGGTTAGGTTCACGGAGTGTTTGTGAGAAGATGGGATTCTTTTTAGGCTCTGACTGCAATTTGCAGTGTCCCTGAGCTTCAGATTTGGTTTCAGAGATGACATTATTTTGCTCTGTCATTCTCATGATGTTTCTGTGGGAAAAATCTGCCAAACCACTTTGCTAATGGAAAACAATGTAGTTATAGAAAAGCAATGCAAGATCTCATCTCAGACCCTTGGGAACTTGCTTTTGAAGGTATTTAGGACATTTATGCTCCCTCTCTACCCTTGTGAAAAACAAACAAGGAGAAAAAGCAGAAACTAAGTTCTAAAGTATAGGATGGTTACATTAAATCATGGCCTAATTTTTATTTTCTTCTAGCCAGCATTTCAACATTCAGTCTAATTTGCTGTGTAGTTGAGTTCTTTCATGAGGGACCGTGATTTGCTGTTTTGGTGTGATACATAAGTAAGTGCTTATTGTGTCCCTCTTGTTTTACTGTGATTTCACAGCTGTGTTTGAACTTTTTAAAGTACAGCTGATTTTAAAAATTAGCATTTAAGTGGACACCCTTACAAAATGACTAAAATAACATTTTTACTTCAGAAGAGTTTATAATTTTAAAAAACAATTTCAGTAAAGTGTTAGTAAGTTCATGTAGCTTAGACTATTTTCTGCTGTTTGTTGCTGGTATACTTAAATTTTGCTGCTCATGGGCATGAGTAGAATTCCATTCCTGTTCCAGCATTTTAGTTTGCATGAAACTGAGCAATCAGTAAGGTAATAGTAGGGAAATGGAAATAGGCCTATAGAGATCTTTCATCTGCTGGTTGATTCCCCAAGCTCCCTTACCAGTTAAGGCTGGGCCAGGCCAAAGCAAGAAGGCTGGCTCAGACTGGGTACCACAAAAGGGTGCCAGGGACCCAGCTACTAGAATGGTCCCTGCTGCCTTGGAGGGTGCGCATTATCAGGAGGCCGGAGTCAGAAGCCAAGCTGGAAGTTGGCCTGAGACCTTTAGATGGAGGACGGAAGGCCTCGAGCAGCATCTTAGCCACCATGCTAAATGTTTGTCCCATGTTTTAAAACTACAATAATAAATAAATAGGCTTTTATTTGTTATGACACTAATGATTTACTTAAAAGTAATATCACTGAAGAATAACTGTAGATGCCAAGATTCTTAGGAGCAAACAGAAATTTGGCTTATCTTACATAGACTATTGTCTGAAGGATATTTGGTATCAGATAAGGTAGGGGGTAAGGGAAGCAAATTTAGAAAATGAGTAAAAAAGAAGGGAAGCTGAAATAAGAGAAAGCAGCTGACATCACAGGGTTTTGCTTTGAGTTCTTCTGCATGTCACCAGCACAGCTTCAACTCCACAGTGAGACCTAATGAATACCTTTCTGAGATTTAGAGTCTCAAGCACTTTTGAGGAAACCCAAGTACACATAATCTTGCCCTAAATTACACCTAACCTAACACAGGTATCCATTATACAGTCAGCTGGGTAACCATTACATCCCACGGAGAGAAGGATCAGGAGTCCGTTAGTTATCACATTCATCTCCAGGTCAAGATCATGTATACTTCCATTGTTCTTACTTGACCCTACATCAGTATTACACAACCCTAGGGCTCCACAGTATTGTTACTATAAATAAAATGATGGATTTAGGTAGGGAAAATAGTTTAAATATCTATATGATGGGGAAAGAATGGAAACATGAGTAGGCACTATAGTCTCTATATTGATACAGCTGTCTCAAGGTCAGCGCTGGCACTGAAGACTTTTCCTCCTGGTCTAATTCCTTGTGGTGCAGTGAATTAAGCCATCTCTTGGAACATTGGTACACCATATCAAAATGCTAGTTCAAATATCAGCTGTTCCAGTTCCAGTTTAGCTTTCTACTAAAGCACCTGGGGAAACACTTGGTGATGGACCAAGACCTTGTAACCTTACCACGTATGTGGGAAACCTGGATACATTTCCAGGCTCCTGGTATTTGGGAAATAAACCAGTGACTGAAAGATCTCTGTCTATCCCTCTCTCTCACTTTGCCCTTCAAATAAAAAAGGGAATCTTTTAAAAAATATTTCCATGGGCCAAGTGCGTTGCCTCTTGCAAGCACCAGGACCCCATATGGGCGCCAGTGGCTCCACTTCCCATCTTGCTTTCTTCTTATGGTCTGGAAAAGAACAGAGAATGACCTAAAGCCTGGAGAGACTTGAAAGAAGCTCCAGGCTCCTAGCTTCAGATCAGCTCAGCTCAGCTCAGCTCTGCTCTGACTGCAGGCATCTGGGGAGTGAACCAACAGATGGAAGATCTTTCTGTCTCTTCTATTCGTAAATCTGATCTGCCTTTCCCATAAAAATAAGTAAGTCTTTAATCTTTTTTTTTTTTCATGTTCTGATTTCTTTAAGGCACACTGTGCATTCAAAGGGTAGTCTTTTATCTGGGGTGCGATCTGGAGTCAACCTTCACTCTTTCAAATCAGACCGAGTTTTGGCATGTCTGTATGAAGTTTCAGTAGTCTTCTCTTTGTTTCATTGTAAGAAATATCTAATTGTACAAAAGCAGTGAATGCTGTAGTGAACTGTTTACCCATTACCCAGCTTCAGCAACTAATGTAAGTACTCCTGTTTCACCTTTACCCTCAGCATGACCGCCCTTAGAGTTATGCTGAAGCAAATCCTAGAGAACATTTTTCATCCATAATTATTGGTGCATATGTTTTAAAAAGACTTTAAAAACATAGCCTGTCCTGGAAACCCCACTTCCCATCCAGCTCCCTGCTTGTGGGCTGGAAAGCAGTCGAGGACGGCCCAATGCATTGGGACCCTGCACCTGGAAGAGGCTCCAGGCTCCAGGCTCCAGGCTCCTGGCTTCAGATTGACTCAACACCAGCCATGGTAGCCACCTGGGGAGTGAATCATTGGATGGAAGATCTTCCTTCCTCCCTACCTCTCCTCCTCTCTGTATGTCTGGCTTTTCAATAAAAATAAATAAATCTTAAAAAGAAAAAAAAATGTAAAAGCATAGCCACACTACCATTACCATCACCTTACACAGAATTCAAGTTCCTCTCAACGTCTCGTAAGTGTCTCTTAACAGCTGGTGTGGGGAAAAGTGTACACAGATTCAGCACTGATCACTAGTTCAGAGCATATATTGCAACTCTCAGGACAATGCGTTCTCCTCCACCGGGGATGGATTGTCCTGATGTCTTTGGAGTAGAGGGATTCGAACCAGTAGGGAATCCCATGGGCATCCATCACCTGAACTCTTTTCTTTTTAAGATGTATTTGTTTTTATCGGAAAGTTGGATATATAGAGAGGAAGATCTTTCATCTGCTGATTCACTCCCCACATGGTCGCAACAGCTGGAGCTGTGCAGATCCTAAGCCAGCAGCTTCTTTGGCGTCTCCCACACGGGTGCAGCGTCACAAGGCATTAGGCTGTCCTCAACTGCTTTCCCAGGACACAGATAGGAGCTGGATGGGAAGTGGAACCACCGGGATTAGAACCAGTGGCCATATAGGATCCCAGCGCGTGCAAGGCAAGGACTTTGGCCACTAGGCTACCATGCCGGGCCCCACTTGAACTCTTTTGTCATAAAGTTCATTGATGAGAATCGTATGGCATTCCATGAAGCTATGAAGCTAAGAATGGTAATGCTAATACAATGACACAGGAGAAAAAAAAATCCAAAACCAAAATTGGTATCTCTTACAATTAAGACAAATCACCAACTCCAAGATAGAATTCCAGCCTAACTTGCTGATCCCTCTAGACTGTCAGAAATACGGAACTAGGAAGTCTGCTTAGCAAGAGGCAGGCCTTGAGGTCACACTGTGGATCCCTGATTCCTGAGATGCCTGGACAGCTGGGACACAAGCTCGTGATGAAGGGGTAGCCATTCCTGTCCTGCCTGAGACCGCCATTTGTTCTTAATGCAGTGCTTGTTTTGAAACTCAGGCAGTTACCTCTGCTCATTGGCTGTTGTTTTCTAGAAGCCATCCCGACGTTCACAAGTACAGTGTGGAGACTGTACAGTGGTACCCTCATGACACCGGCATGTTCACATCAAGTTCATTTGACAAAACTCTCAAAGTATGGGATACAAATACATTACAAGTAAGTTCATTAAACCTTTTGAAATTGCTCTGTGGGATGAAGGAGAGTTTAAACTTAAAGTGTGTTAGTGTGATTACTTGCTAAGTAGTCTACCTTAGATGTGAAAGCAGTGTGGTGCTTAAGGAGAGCCGGATGGCATGGGTCAGCTCTGTAACTGACCAGCTGTTTCTCAACGAGCCAACATCCAAACCTTTTAAGTGGAGGCCATAGTGTGCCTTAAAGAATGATTGTGGGGATTAAGTGAACCAACAAGTACCCAAAATAGAGCCTGTCTGTAAGTACTCAAAAATTGCTTAGTATTTTTTTGTTTTTTAAGATTTATTTATTTGAAAGAGTGACAGAGGATGAGAAAAAGACCTTCTTCCATTGATTCATTCCCGCAAATGGCCACAGCTTCAGTGGCCAGGCCAAGCTGAAGCCAAGAACCCAGTACTGCATCCAGGGTGCCAGAGGGCCACCTGCACCTGCTTTCCCAGGCACGTTAGCAAGTAGCTAGATGAGAAACTGAGCAGCTGGAGCTCAAACTAGTGCTGTAACTTGAAATCCTGGATGTCTTAACCCACTATGACATACCACTGCCCCCTCTGTATTGTTGTCTTTATGACTCGAAAACAACAGATAATCTAAGAAAGAAAATTTGATTTATTTCCTACTGACTGACAAATGTAAAAGAAAATTACTAATATGATAGCCCAGTAAAAGGTTGACCATGTGTAATGGTTTTTGTGGTAATTGGTCAGATTTAAATTTCTGTGCTTTTTAGTCCCCTCTTTTTATACCTGTCTACAAAATCTCTCTACATAAATGTAGTGTCACTCTTTGGAAATTTGTATGCTAAACATTATTGTTTCTCATATTTGTATTCTCATAAAATCGTAGCAAATTTTCCAGTTTGTAGTAAGTGGTGGCAGATTGATTGCCTGCACAATAAAAAGTGCTAATCTTATACCAGACACAAAAGTCAATTTCAGATGGATTTTTTTTTGTAGGTTTAGTGTGAAAGCTTATAGAAGAAAACAAAAATGTCTTCATGACCTAATACAGGCAAGACACACAAACCAGGTAGAAAAAGTTGCAAGTTTATGTTAAAATTAAGCACTTAGTAAATGAAATTTTTCATAGAACAAATGTTTATTGCCTATCCATTATATGTTAGAATTAAAATTCAGTCGTGAGTAAAATAGGCATTATCCCTGCCTCATGTCAAAGAACTTAAAGTTTATCAAGAAAATCAAGATGAAAGGGGCAAAAAATAGTCAAGCCTGAAAGAGGCTATTCCCGGAACTGTGTGTAGCAGTTTAGCAATGTCACCTAACCTGAGGGGACCTCGGGAGGGGCCTTTCTAGAGCAGGTGCCCATTAGGCCAGAATAAAAGGGTGTTGAGTAGCAGTTAGCCAGGTCCACAGAAGAAAGAAAAGAGGTCAAAGCTGAGGGAACACCTACTGAAAACTCTTGCGGGTCACGGTGATGAAACTCTCACATGTACTCCGCGTGGCTGGAATGCTAAAACAGAGTGAGCAGAGATAGAACCAGAGAAGCAGAACCTACCTCAGGAGGAGCTTTGTAGATTTGGAGGAGGAAGATCTTCTTTCTCTTAGGAGGTAAAATAAGCCATTGAAAAGCATAAGCCATGACCCACACTGAAAACATTAAATTGGCGTTGTAGATTGGTTCTGTTGGAGATCGATTAGAAGGTAGTGAGAGAGGCTCAACAGTGCGCTGCGAAGACTGCACAAGTCCAGACAAGGGAAGACAGGGACTTGCCTAGAGAGTGATCGGGGGACAGATCAATAAAATCGGAAAAGACTTGGAAATAAAAAAAATGTCTATTAAAATGGAAATCAAAAGTCCCAAGATTTGATGCCGTTTTAATTGCTTAGGTTGTTTGCAGTAAAAAGGTAATAGTGTGTGCACTGGTTGGAGCCCTCCTTCAGTGCATGGAGGGTGCCACTGCTGCTCAGAACAGTGCTTCATAGTGTGAAATGCAGTTACCTCACGAAGAGGCATCTCCACTCCTCGGTACATACCGAGCAGAAACAAAAGCGCGGGTTCACATAAAAGCTTGGGTGCACATGTTTATAGCAGCATCCTTCCCACTAGCCAAAAAGTGGGAACCACTGAAATGATGCGTGTGGAACCTACCGACTGCCGAATATGTAAAAGATAATGTTTTAGATCCATACGAAGGAATATCATTCAACAATCAAGAGAAATCAAGTACAGATGTTTGCTACACCATGGAAAAGCCTCAAAAATAGGCCAAATTTAAAAAATAATGCAAGAAGAAAACAGGTTAAATAAAGAACTTCAGCAGACCACCTAATACGTAATTCCACCTACATCAGTCCCAGCAGTAGGCAAGTCGGGGGCAACTGCTCATAGCTGTCGGGTTGCTTTTTGGATGATGAATATGCCCTGAAATGTGTTCCGACGACATTTGCACTGCTCCAAGTATTCTAAAAGCAAAGCATCCAACTCAAACTAGTGCACCGAATCGTGTATGAATTTTATTTCAATAAGGCTGTTATTTTCTAAATATCAGTAATTCAGTTCTCTGCCTTGGGGATTATTTTTTATGAAATATATTGTTTTTTGTGAGATGGGAAAAGGTGGTAAGATGGTAAATTCAATTTTTTTTTTAAAGATTTATTCACTTTATTACAGTCAGATATACAGAGATGAGGAGAGACAGAGAGGAAGATCCTCTGTCCGATGATTCACTCCCCAAGTGAGCCACAACGGCCGGTGCGCGCCGATCCGAAGCTGGGAACCTGGAACCTCCTCCAGGTCTCCCACGCGGGTGCAGGGTCCCAAGTCCTTGGACCGTCCTCGACTGCTTTCCCAGGCCACAGGCAGGGAGCTGGATGGGAAGTGGAGGTGCCGGGATTAGAACCGGCGCCCATATGGGATCCCGGTGCTTTCAAGGCGAGGACTTTAGCCGCTAGGCCACGCCGCCGGGCCCTAAATTCAATTTTAGATTTGCTGAATTTGAGCGATTTATAAGAAATCCTAATGCAGATAATCCAAAAGTTGAGTTTATACCTATCTAGAAATCAGAATGTCTACACTGGAAATACAGGTTTGCACCTGTAGGTGGCAGTAAAGAGCAGCACACATAGAACAAAGCCCTGAGAAAGGCTAACAGGGTAGCCAGTGAGTCAGGAGAATGAGGTGTGTAGAATATAGTAGAAGTTACTGAAGAGGATTTTTGTTCTGTTTTTGTTTTAAGAAAGATAGTGTAGTCAGCTGTGTGAATGCTAAATTGATGGGTAAGATAAGATAAAGAGGTTATTAGTGATACTGGAAGAATAGTGTAAATCACAGTAATGGAAATAAAAATAAGATAGTAGCAAGTTGAGAAATATATGGGAGATAAAGAATTACAAATAAGGTTTTTATTTAAAGAGGGGAACTAGGGTCAAAGAGTTTTTTTGTTTTGCTCTAAGGAGGGAGGTGCTTTAAGACTGCAAGTGAACTTTTGGTGCTATCGGGAATGAGCCAGTAGGGAAAAGGTTGTAGATAACCAAGAGGTGATCCAGCAAGTGAGATTTCTGACTGTGCTGAAGGGCACTGAACACATGTGGGGGGTGAACGTTCTAAATGGGGCACGATCTTTCCCCCAGGATAAGAGTGGTGAAGCAACAGGAAAGTAGAGGAAGTATTTTTGTAGGTTGCTGGTAAGACGTCAAGGGAATTCTTGACTGAGAACTGCCTGCAGTCTCACTGAAATGGAAGGTGTGAGCACTTGGTGGGATTCAGTGGAAAACTTGTACAGTGGAAAAGCCCTGAAATAGCGGCAGGATAGCGCAGAGGATACTGGTCAGGTACGGCTCGACTGGCCGTCACTACTGAAACCCCACTTGAAGGGAGTGCCCTTTTCTAGTAAAACTGGTCTGCCTGTTCCGAGATATTCTTTTTCACCTGGATGGGGATTAGCCACGTCTAGACTATGGACAAGACTGGCTCACGCTTCTTTTTGTAAATAAAGGTTTTGGAACACAAATACACTCTGTTGTCTATGGCTGCTTGGCTGCTGCAGTAGCAGAGATGAAGAGTTGGTCCTCAAAACCTCTGTCCCTTTATGGAAGAAGTTTCTGGGCTCTGTGCAGATACCACTGGATGTCAAGTCATCCCAAGTCAAGGTCACGACCAGTAACAGGATCGGGAAAAAGGAGCATTGGTAGTTAGCAAGTATTGGGTGTTGGAATCTAAACTGGAGAGAAAAAGAAATGGACAGGGAACTGGTAGGGTTTCCACGGTTTATTCCGATGTCTTCAGAGTAATGAGGGGAGGACAGGTGGTAAGTGGTTTTGCTCATAGACTGCTACCATGTGTTAAAATGACCAGCTTTAGGGGCTGACATTGTGGCACTACAAGTTAAGCCATCATGTGATATATAATTTATAAGCCATCATATAAGTGCTGGTCCATGTCCTGGCGGCTCCACTTCCAGTCTCTGCTCATGTCAGTGTGAAGGCACCAGAGGACAGCCCACGTCCTTGGGCCCCTGCAACTCGTGTGGAAAATCTAGATGGAGTCTTTGGCTTTTGGCTCAGCCTGGCCCAGCCCCAGCTCTTGCAGCCGTTAAGGAAGAAAACTAACACTTAATACACTCTCCATGTCTCACTCTCTCTAAAACTACTCTTCAAATAAATAAATTTTTTAATAAAAAAAATAATAATTAGTTTTGGGAGGTATTATATCCCTACATTTGAATTGCTAGAGTTTTAAAACAGCAGAAAGTATGGAAAAATAGAAACTTTATTGCTTTGTTTTTATATTTATAACTTACATGTATTAAATGTCTTTTGATTATCAGACTGCAGATGTATTTAATTTTGAGGAAACAGTTTATAGCCATCACATGTCTCCAGTCGCCACCAGGCATTGCTTGGTAGCAGGTTTGTACTTGTCTTCCTTTTACTTTTTTTTTTTTTTTTTAATGATCTGTTTATTTGTTTGAGTTATAATGAGACAAGGAGAGACAGGGAAAGAGAAAGAGATCTTCCACCTGGGCCCAGCACGGTAGCTTAGTGGCTAAAGTCCTCACCTTAAACGCACCAGGATCACACATGAGCGCTGGTTCTAATTCTGGCAGCCCCACTTCCCCTCCAGCTCCCTGCTTGTGGCCTGGGAAAGCAGTCAAGGATGGACCAATGCCTTGGGACCCTGCACCCGCATGGGAGACCCAGAAGAAGCTCCTGGCTCCTAGCTTCGGCCACTGTGGCCATTGAGGGAATGAATCAGCAGATGAAAGGTCTTCCTCTCTGTATATCTGACTTTCCAATAAAAATAAATAAATCTTAAAAAAAAAAAAAAGAGAGATCTTCCACCTTCTGATTCACTCTCCGGATGGCTGCAGCTGCTGGGACTGGAGTAGGCCAGCGCCAGAAATCAGGAGCCTTTTCCAGGTGTCCCACTTGAGTACAGGGGTCCAAACTCGTGAGCAGTCTTTTGCTGCTTTGCCACGTGTGTTAGGGAGCTGGGTTGGAAGTGGGACAGCCAGTACGCAAACTGGCGCCCACAACTTTACTCACTACATCACAACGCCAGTCCCTTCTTTTTATTTTCAAAATTTCTCTCTCTTGTATCTACTATAAAAGTTTTAACTGAAATGAAATTCACAATTCTAATTTTTTAAAAAGAAGTACATGCTGCAGTTTACACTCAATTCAGCGGATACTGTACAAAGCAGGCACTGTGTTAGTGGCTAGAAATAAATGATTAAAACATGCTTCTGTCCCCTAAAAGAATTACTCTTAAATCAACAAAGTTTGAAAGTTTTTGCCCGAATAAAATAGGCAGTCTTTCCAATTTGATCACTCTAAAATGAGGAAGTTATTTTCCTTCTAAGATTTTGATTCAAATTAAATATCCATTTCATATGAAAGCACAAAAACTTCACAAACAGGGCAAGTGTTTGGCCTGCTGGGAAAATGTCATTTAGGATAGCAACATCTCCCGTCAGTGCTCACCTCCTGGCGCTGAGCCCTCCTTGCTGCTACAGACCCTGTGAGCAGCAGTGGTGGCTTAAGCAACTGGGTTCCTGCAACGCACCAGGGAGATCTAGCGTGAATTCTCATCTCCCTGCTTCAGCCCTGTGGACGTTTGAGAAGTGAACCATTGGATAGAAGCTCACTCATTCTCTGTCTCTGACTTTAAAATAAATATATATGTATGTATTTAATGTTGATATGTAAGGAAGCATAAGTATTTTTTCTGTTACCCGTACTTTGTGATTTCATTATTTTGTGGTACTGTGAGAATACCCTCGCCTCTCGACATCAGTCACCTGCTTCATCTATAAAGATCAGTTTCTTTGAGGTCTTCCATCTGTGTCCAGAAGTTCTGTGGACCTGTTACTAATGGTTCAAAGTATATCTTTGACTTGGAAAAACTGAACTATTGAAATGAACCTACGTGATGTTGAATTACGTATATACATTTACTTTTATATGTATACATATAAGTATACATATAAGTGTATATACATATATTCTCATAGATGAGCTATATAATGGAGACTAGCATATTGGGAAGTGAAGATATGTTGCAGTATGCATCTCTACTCCCGAATCAAAGAAGGACTCCCAAGAAACTGTTAAATATGCCTTAATAATGTAATACTAGGTTTTCCACCATTGCCAATACCTACAATGCCATGATACACTTAAATAGCAAAATGTTGGACTTGTGACTGCTGCTGAAGGGACTACACTATTGTAATACTTTGGGCAAATGGGAGGGAGGAAGGGGAAGTGTAGAGCTGAATCCCCGTACCTGCAAAACTATCATGGAAAATAATAACAGGAAAGTCCTGATTTTAATATTATACTTTGGTATCTCACATGCAACGGGATTTCAGAAAGTTCATAGAAAATATGTAGTTTTGAAAAAAATATACTGCATGGATTTCAAAAGGTTTTGCACCAAAATTAAGTGTATCTTCTAATTTCATGTATTCAGTAACTTTCTGATTCCTCATCAGGGAAACCAAGGTATTACAGTCCTCTCAAGACTAATTGAACAATTTGTAATTCTATAATTATTTCAAAATAAAAGTTCTGTTACTACCTAACTGTAGGATTGCTAATCAACATAAAATGATTTTAAGTCAGTATTCATAAATTTTTACATTGTTTCATGGGTACAGCAAAAATGTCATGATTCCTGATGGTAATCTTGTTTCCTTTTGTGGATAATTTATGATAAAATTTCCTTAAGAGGTTTTTGCTTTGTTTTTGCAGTTGGTACAAGAGGACCAAAAGTACAACTTTGTGACTTAAAGTCAGGATCCTGTTCTCACATTCTACAGGGTATTTTTTTTTTTATTTGAAAACAACTACTACTTTGAGTAAACTGTTCAATCAAAGAAGCATTTTTAACAATATCTTCTTTGTAAGTGACATGACTAATGTATTTGTGCTATTTGTTAAAGTCAGCAGAGAAATCAAGGGCCTTCTATGCATTATCCTCATAAAATTAAACCATTGAAGAGAAATTGGTATATGAACCAGTAGCTCTAGGGAAAACTCAAAGGATATGGAAATAGATCTAACTCAAAACTATGTGATTTCTACATTTTAAAAGATGTACACTTACATCATCATGTTTTTTGAATATCAATTACTGTTGTTCTGGCTAATCAGTTAGCCTTGTTACTAATACTTAGATGAATTCTAGGAAAATATTGAAATAATACTTTGGTAAGGGTATTTTATTTAAATTATTTTTACTATGTTTTATCAATACTTTTTATCAATACTAGATTATCTAATTTTAAACAATAAAAAGATGGAGCATTATTTAAAAAAATAAGAATCTTCAAAATCTTCATGGAAAATGTGTATTGTTTTTAATTCCCCTTTTCCATGAAAGTTTTGAAGTCAGCTCAGTTACATTTTTAGTCATCTCTAAGAAACACATATTACTAAATATATCAAGTGAGTGTGATGAAATAGATAACTTTTTTATTACATTATCATGAATTTTTACTATAAAAATATGAAACTTTTATTCCTTAAAATGTTTTACTGCTGTGACTTTGTTATGGAGCTAAGTAATTGAATTTAATGGATTGACTAACACTGGCTAAAAATCATGTTTAAGAAGAACCGTTTGGTATGATTATTCCCAACCAAAGCCAGCCCTTTTATAATAAATGACAGTATATTAAAAATTCCCATATAGACTTTACATATAAATACTTACTATTTAGTCTAATTTTTATTGGAATTAGGCGAAATTAATATCATTTTGCCATATGATTTTTCAAATATTTTGCAAGACTTTTCATGTGGTTATATTTGCAGGTCACAGACAGGAAATACTGGCAGTTTCCTGGTCACCGCGTTATGACTATATCTTAGCAACAGCAAGGTAAATTGCAGTTTGTATGATTTTGAAGTTAATAATAAATACTTTAAAGCTACATGTAAATAAGATACAATATTCTAATACATTTACTTAGCACCATGGAAGTAAAAAAATCAAATCAAAAAGTTAAACCAAAAGAAATAGAAATCTTCCTTTGCATTGTTATTTTTTTTTTTTATGATACAGCGCCATAGGCTCAGGGCTTTTGCCTTGCACCCTCCCAGTTCCCCCTGCCCTCCAGTGTTTTCCCGCATAGTATTACAATCATGTAGTCCTTCAACAGCAGTCACAAGTCCATCCTTCTGCTATTTAAGTGGATCTTGGCATCAAACGCATAAACAATAGTCAAGATCTTAATGATGTCATTGGGAGTCCATCTTTTATTCGGGATACCACAGTGTATCTTAACTGCTCGCCGTTGTATCATAATTCTAACCCTAACCCTCCATATTAATGATGTTTGCCTTTCAGAATAAAGAGAAAACATGAGAATCTATGTATTAAGGCAAAACTTTGAGCACTACTATTCTGGCATCCATCCTGTGTCATTTTACAAACAAAAATATAATACTTTGTTAATATAGAATGCTATGATTTTTATTAATTTTTGCTACTCCAGAATACAACACATTCATTGGTTCATTGCTGATGTTTAGTGAGAGAAAAATGTTATTACAAAGGCTAGAGGATGAACAGGAGAGATAAGGAAAGTTAATTACATAAAAGCTGCAGGCCAAACCAAAAAGACTGTAGTCCAAATTTTAAAATATATGTTAAAGCCTTGGCTAAAAATAGGACAGTCAGTCCCCAAGCACCTTGCCGTCGTGCTTACAAATTCAACCAAGCCAAAGGCAACAAGGACTTTTTAATGTCTGTCCTCCTGGCCCAAAACTTCCCCACTTCTAATTTTATCCCTCTTATCTGTAGCTAACATGGGTTCAGGATAAACAGTTTAGGCTTTCTCTCCCCAGATTGTCACTGTAAGGATGCTCTTGGCTCTTAGTTGTCTGGACACATTGCCAACTGCTAGCCTTGCTTCTGAAAGTTGCAGGAAGTGGTTGCAAGAACTGGTCCTTTGCTGGTTTGGATCTGCAACATCTCAATAAGCCCTTTGTTTTAGAGATTTCTTGGTATCAGGACTGTTACTTTAAAAAAAGAAGGGGAGGTGATAGTTGAACTCAGGTGTGCTAAGCATTGTGCTGACACACTAGACACAGAATAGCCAAGGCTTCAGAGCTAATAATCCCGGCATGAGGGATATGGTTAAGAAATGAGTGGTTGCGCCTGCTGTAAGATGCTTTAGTAGCAGTACATTTTTGTTAGGTATATAGTAAAGAAAAATGAATCATCAGCATTTAATTCTAAAAGAATTATAAAGTTTTGATGGATTTTATTTGTGTGTTAGAGAATTTACTCTTAATAAATAATAAAAACCTGAAAACATGATAAATGAAACATAAGGTAATTCATTAAAATGATGTGGATAAGCCAGTGGAGTTAGAGTATTGTTAAGATCTGTGTGAGCACATGGTCGCATCATTGTAATTGTGAGCATGTTTCCTTAGGAATAGGGTCTGAAATTGATGTGTGATCATGGCTTTGCCTTTCTTCTTTTATTGAAAGAAGAAAATGTGCATCTAACTGCTAGACAAGCAGAAGTCCTCGTGTGGCAAAGATTAATTTGAGCACAGGAAACCAAAGTACTTTGCCCTCATAATTCACTTCATTCTCATTTTTAAAATAGACATAAAAAGCACCAACTCTATGCTAAATTGATTTTAAGCAAAGTAAAATTAGCTGCTGATTTTTCTAGACAACACTTGGGTAGCAAACAAGAAGCGTCTAGTATCAGACTTGCTTGCTGCAAGCTTCACATCTGTGTTGCCATTGAGGCACAGAATGCCCGTGTCTTTGAAAACAGTGACATGAAAAGTAGAATTTTGTCCTCAGGATCTGAAAAAAACAAGTTACCTTTTGATGATTTTTCACCTTTTATGCTATTGTTTCCTATTGACTATTTGCTGACAAGGCAAAGGTGCAAGTCAAATGCATGAGTATGTTTACGCTTATCAATTGTGTCAAAGCTGGCAAGGTGGATGACTGTCCTGTGTGATGTTTATTTCTTCTCAGTGCTGACAGCAGAGTAAAATTATGGGATGTAAGGAGAGCATCAGGATGTTTGATTACTCTTGATCAACATAACGGGGAAAAATCACAAGCTGTTGAATCAGGTAATGAAGGCTGCATGAACTTGGAACTATGGCAGTTGATAGAGTTTTATGTTGAAGTTCTTTAAGTTTTACATTAAAGTTGAAGCAAACATACATTGACAAATCACAGAATTTATGAATTTTTAAAAAGACATTTCACCACAAATTAAATTAGCTTTGTCTTCAAGATGCAAGTAAATAAGGCAACTGAAGTGACCCATTTTTAGTTTTTAGTTTTCCAGGGTAAAAATTTTCTGGGTTAACTTGGCTTTACTGGTTTCTTGTTTTGTTTTGTTTTGTTTTGTTTTGTTTTAACCCCTGTGAGGCTGACTATTCAGTTCAGTGCCACTTAGCCACAGTAAGTTACAGAAGCAGTAACATTTTCTATAGTTGTGCAAATGTGAGTACTCTATTATAAATAAGTAAACATCTACCTCAATTACATTTTTGAAGTAGAATTTATCTGCTATATAGAAATTTGATTCAAAATTGATTATGAACTAGAGACACATTAGATTGAAGTATATGTAACCTATATTTGTCTTGTTTGATTGAATTAGACTGATGAAAGTTGTGCTTTCTCATGTTCATTCGTTATGCAAATTTTGATTGAAACTGGAGTGGTTAATTATCCTTTCCTTGTGAAAGTTGTTTTAATAGGCAACACTAGTATTACTTTATAACAATATGTATTTTTTGTTTTTACGACTGACTTAGTTGAAAAACAGTGGCAGGAGAGAGCAAATCTCTCATTCACCACTTCCACTCCCACAGTGGTTGTTAGCACCAATGCTATAACGAGATTCCAAGTGTTACAAGGTGAACTAGGTTTAAACCAGTAACAAAGAATTCCAACCTGGTCTCTCCGGTCATGGCCATGGCACTGGCCCTTATAGAGTGATTTTTAGATTAGAAATCAAAATGTTAGCATTGGGTCAGTGGTATAGCGGGCTAATCCTGTTCCTATGGCACCAGCATACCATATGCTTACTGGTTTATGTCCCAGCTGCTCCACTTCCTGTCCAGTTTCCTACTTCTGACCTGGAAAAATGGCAAAGGATGTATGTACTCTGCACCCATGTGGCCAACCAAGAAAGAAGCTCCAGGCATTTGGATAGTGAGTCAGCAGATGGAAGCTCACTGTCTCTGATTCTCCTTCTCTCTGTAAAATAGATCTTTTTAAGAAAATGGCAATATAAGAAAAAGGAAAGATGTTTTAAGTTTTATGTTGAGCTATGCACTGAATTTAACTTGACAGCACAGCTTGCTGACCACTGGGTCTGTGTGTGTATCAGAATATTTTCCCCTTTGGTTTCCTTATTTTTCCCTTTTGAATTCTAACTCATGTTGCTTTTCATATTAGAATAATGTGAAGGGTTGACTAACTTCAAATGCAGTCAGTATATTTTAAGTAACTCGGGTAGTTATCCTTAATGTGTATATTTCTTTATAGCAAACACTGCTCATAATGGGAAAGTTAACGGCTTGTGTTTTACAAGCGATGGACTTCACCTCCTCACTGTTGGAACAGATAATCGAATGAGGCTGTGGAATAGTTCCAATGGAGAAAACACACTGGTAAGAAATATTTTAGTACCTTTTGGTATATGAATTAAGGAAACGAATCATTGACATGCACTTTATTATTCTGCCTTTACTGCACTTCTTTTGACTTACGACTTTTAAAATGTATATTTTTATTTTCCCGCACCGTGATCTAGAAATTGCATGCCCTCCACTCCCACCCACACCCCCACACTTAGTGTGTGATCACAGCTGCTTCCTGAAAGACTGAGGACCACCAATATAAATTGAAGTTAAAAGGCTTAGTGATCAAATGTTATATTAAATACTGAAATAAATGTGTTTTAAGGTTCTGGGATCTTGGTGGACTTTTCTAGTGCTACTTTTGTGTATGTTTTAGTCCTTGCCTTGTGTTTTGTTGGTTCAGTAACTTACAGAATAAACTTCAAAAAGTTTGTCATTTGGTAATGATAATACTTAAAGCATTTTGCCAAATACTGTGCTAATACATAGTTTTTAACATGCATATTGGAACATATAATGTCATTTAAACATCACCACCAATGCAGTAATGGTAATTAGTGTTATAATATGCATTTTACATATGAGGAAGAGAAAATGGTTAGGTGACTTGCCTGATTTTATTTTTTCTAAAGATCTGTTTATTTTTATTTGAAAGAAAAAGTTACAGAGAGAAAAGAGAGAGAGATCTTCCATCTCCTGGTTCACTTTTCAAATGGCCGCAGTAGCCAGAGCTGAGCCAGTCTACAGTCAGGCCTGGAGCTTCTTCTACGTCTCCCATATGGGTGCAGGGGCTCAAGGGCTCGAACCATCCTCTTGTATTTTCTCAGGCCATTAACAGGGAGCTGGATCAGAAGTGGAGCCTCTAGGACTGGAACCAGAGCCAGGACACCATGCTGGTTGCACAGGTAGAGGCTTAGCTTGCTATGATATGGCACAGGCCCCTTACCTGGAGCTAGAAAGCTGCGGAGTTTAAATCTAGATTTCACTCTTACTATAATCCTGATTGTACTCGCACCCCTTGAAGCATTTGTGTAGGTATTATTATTAATATGGCTACTGTTTCAAAGGGATAAGGCAATTGGATAAACCCAAAGTCATCCAGCCTAGTAAGAGGTTCTTACGTCATTGGGGTATACTCTTGGGAAAAGGACCACCCAAGCAGAAAAGATTTCTTTCTTTATTATTGGAAAGTCAAATATACAGAGAGGAGGAGAAACAAGCTTATTAACAAAATCATCCTTTCTGGTTAATAATTCTCTTTCAGGGCCCCGGTGCGGTAGCCTAGCAGCTAAGTCCTCGCCTTGCACACACTGGGATCAAATATGGGTGCTAGTTCTAATCCCGGCAGCCCCACTTCCTGTCCGGCTCCCTGCTTGTGGCCTGGGAAAACAGTGGAGGACGGCCCAAAGCCTTGGGACCCTGCATCCGTGTGGGAGACCAGGAAAGAGCCCCTGGCTCGTGGCTTCAGATAAGTTTAGCTCTGGTTTTGCAGCCATTTGGAGAGTGAACCTGTGGATAGAAGACCTTCTCTCTCAAAATCTCCTTCTGTCTCTGTAAAATCTGCCTTTCAAATAAAAATAAGTATATATGTTTAAATAGCACTTTTACGATATTTTTGTGCACAACCTGTGCTATGGCGCCAATGAGTTAAGCCACCTGTACGATATTCTGCATCCCATATGAGTGCTGGTTTACAGCCTGGCTCCTCTGGTTCCGGTTCAGCTCCCTGCCAGTGTGCGTGAGAAGGCAGTGAAAGATGGCCCTGCAGTCCACTTAGGTGACCCAGATGAAGCCCTGGCTCATCTCTGGCCTGGTCCAGCCCTGGACCTTGTAGCCATGTGGGATGGAAGATTTGGAATGGAACATCTCCTCTCTTTGTCGTTCCCTCTCTACGTTTTTGCATTTTGAATAGATAAATTGCTCTTTAAAAGGTAAAGATACTATTGCCTGTAGTAGCCTGTTCTGCCTTAATACTTTCATAATGATTTATAACATACCATGTAGTCCACACTGCTTTTTTTTTGCTTTTTTTTTCTTTTATTGGAAAGGCAGATTTCCAGAGAAAAGGAAAGATAGAGAGGAAGATCTTCTATCCACAGATTCACTCCCCAAGTGGTCACAGTGGCCGGAGCTGAGCAAATCCAAAGCCAGGAGCCAGGAGCTTCTTCCAAGTCTCTCACATGGGTGCAGGGTCCCAAGGCTTTGTGCCATCCTCGACTGTTCTCCCAGGCCACAAGCAGGGAGCTGAATAGGAAGTGGAGCAGCCAGGACACAAACCAGTGCCTGTATGGGATCCCGGTGCGGTGCATGGAAGATGAGGACTTTAGCTACTAGACTATTGCGCTAGGTCCTCACGCACTGGGTTTTATGGTAAGCATTTATATTCATAGAATGGGCAGCTTAGATAATCACCTTTCCAGGCGAGACACAAGGTAGGCACTTAATGAACAGCAGCTCTTCCCTACTTAGGCTGCTGCTTCAACTTCCTTCCTTAGGCATTGAGAGGTTTAATTTTTGCACCCGCTTCATGATTTGCTCACCCCAGTGACTTACAAAGATGACTGTGACGAAATGTTCTGGCAAGAACTAGAGGAGGAAAGTCTAAGGCCAAGACCAAAGTTAGTGAGCTGCAGATGGCATTGCACTCAGCAGTTAAAGTGCTGCTCCCATGTCTCAGAGCCTGGGTTCGAGTCCCAGCTCCGCCTGTTCCGGAGTCCCAAACACTCACTGGCTCTTGTGGGGACTCGGGTAGTGAACCAGCAAACGTGAGCTCTCTCTCTTCCCTGTTCTTCTCTCCTTGCCTCTCAAATAATTTCTTTTAAAAACAGAGAAGAGGCTAGTAAACTAATACTCTTACCTCGTTGGAAGCTTTCCAGTTCACCTTTGGGAAGGAATGTGGCGCAGTGGGAAGACTGTGCTTTGTAACTAAGTGTTGTGATAAACAGTTGTTAATAAAGCTATCACAGTCTGGCAATTCATGATTTTTACAGAGGGTATGTATGATTATTAATAGAAGATTTTTGTGTATTTTATCCTCTAAAACCTCCCACTATCACGACCACTAGTATATAGGTTCAAAAGATGCAAATGTCGAAATGTTAGACTTTTAAACTTGTATAAGAATTAACAAATTAAAAATTTGCCGGATATAATAATGTTCCAGATGCTCTCACATACATTATTTCATTTCCATTTTCACAACTCTCTGGTAAATGATATTTAGCTGCACTCAACAGATTGGAAAAATACAACTGAGAAATTAAATCATTGTTTCTGCAGAGCGCCTCCGAAAAGGTAGACTTCAAAACGCAAGTTTCGGTACAGAGCTCTGCGCGCAGTCTGGAGCTGCGTGCGCAGGCACGCGGAGTGGGGTGGGAGGCCGAGGGAGAAAAAACAAAAAACAAGTTTTCTGAATCCTTCTATACCTTGGTAACCTCCTGCACCACTGCTGCTTGAGATGGCTAAGCAGATGTGCTCGTAGGGTAGGTAAGCCAAGTGCCAACTGGGCCTTAGTGTGTCTGTTTGTATACCTACGTCACACTCCCAACCAACCCCTGTAAGAGGAAAAAAAAGGAAATCACTGTTTACACTCTAAAATGAGCTCCAAAGAAGGGTGAGTTTAGGATACATTTCCAAATGATTAGCTCTTAGTGTTAGACCCCACCACCCCAAGCTTCTTATCAGTATTACCAGCAGGAAGTAAACCTGCTTGTCTATTTAGCCCAAAGCTTCTTAGAGTTTGATGAACATACAAATTACCTAGGGCTCTTGTTCAAATGAAGATTCAGCAGGGTTGGGCAGGGTCTGGAAGTGTGCAGTGTCCAGTGCTGGGTGAGCCTGTGCCACTGGGTTTGCCAGCCACACCCTGGGAGTGCAGTGCAGAGCTATATTGTTGTTGCAGGTACAGGGTTATTTATGTAAAACTGAAATTACGTTTTATGTACTACTTGTTCACGGTGCTTTTTCTCTACTTAAACTTCATGTTATTTCATGCAAGTGGTTTTTTATAAACCATAGAATTAATATAACATTACTAGGAATATATGTCTGTTCCCAGTTATTTTGCCATTCCAGATAATGCTGCATTGAAATCCTCTGGGCTTACAGCATCTTGCTGTTTAATTATTTTCTTAAGGCATAATCCCAGGAGTAATTACTAAGTTACAGGGTGAGAATATCTTTGTTCTTTAATGAGTATACTTTTGCAAGAAAGGAGTTTTAGTGTTTGTGGTGGTAATGGTTTTACAACAGTGTAATGTATAAGGATAATTCAAGAAGTTGTAGAAAGATATAATTGAAAGATAAGATTTTTTGCTACAAAATTTTTTTACTAGTATATAGTTTCATAAACTTTGTGAAGACCACATCTTTATGGTTAAAAGGCAATAAATTTTCTGTTATGTGTGTTTCACAATCAAAATTATTTTTAATGGAAGGAATAGAAACCTATATATTCTTCCCCCGTGATAAGAGGTATCTTTATGTTTTGTTAAATAATAAGCCACTGGCCTTTTAAAAGGAATAACCAAATTAGAGTTGCCCCAACGTAGTTAGCTCACCTGTATCAGCATTAAGTTCCTTATGTTTTCTGAAATGTTTGCTAAATTATCTAAAATGATCCTTCATGGTTACCTTAATCTGCATCTTTATACCAAGGTTCAAATGTGAAAATTTTCTTTTTTTAATTATTTGTATAGACATACTTAAAAATTTGGGAAATTTTAATTTAAAAAATAAGTTTTATTTTGGTGCAAAACAATTTTGAAACCTATGCGTAGTTTTTTCGTAGTATACATTTTTTACGAACTTTTTAAAGACATGGACTTCAAAAATTTTCCGTACCAAAACAAACTTTCTTTTTAATTCTGTTTCCCATAAACGTGAAATGCCCGTGTGGTTGCCGTGAATGCAAGATGTGCAAACTGTAGCCAGTTGTTTTTTCTGATGGGACACTGGAATTTTTCTTCAAATTTAAGTCTTTTCCATAGAGTATTATAATATTTGAAATATTTCTCTCATTCTTTGTTGGCTGCCTTATTCATATCTGGTTAAGAATAACTTCATGATTTTTATCTTACAGGTGAACTATGGAAAAGTTTGTAATGACAGTAGAAAAGGATTGAAATTCACTGTCTCCTGTGGCTGCAGCTCAGAATTTGTTTTTGTACCATATGGTAGCACTATTGCTGTTTATGCGATTTACTCAGGAGAACAGATAACTATGCTTAAGGGACATTATAAAAACGTTGACTGCTGTGTATTTCAGTCTAATTTCCAGGTAAGAAGGATACTTAAGGGAGCTTAAAACATTGAGGTAATTAACTTAGTAGAATAACTGTTAAGAGTAGATAGTGATTTCATTCTGAGTTATACATTTAATCCACATTTCAACTAGAGTTTATTTAGTGAAGAGTAATACAGGCAAGTCTATAAAGTAATAGGGTGTATGTATGAATCACTGTATTACAGTGCAACTTGATTAAGATAAATTCTCTTCTGTTGCATATGGGCTCCATTTGACTCTTTCCCCTTTGCAAAATAGTTTTGTTGTTGATGATGATATATTTTATATTCTGCTCATTGACATTATGAATTCATATGATTATATACTCTACACAAACAGTTGTGGTTATATACTGTTTCATCACATTAACCCGTTACTGCCCGTTACTAATAATTATCCTTCTATTCTGAGACAATTACTTTTTTTTTTTTTTTAAAGATTTTTTTATTATTATTGGAAAGCCGGATATACAGAGAGGAGGAGAGACAGAGAGGAAGATCTTCCATCCGATGTTTCACTCCCCAAGTGAGCCGCAACGGGCCGGTGCGCGCCAATCCGATGCCGGGAACCAGGAACCTCTTCCAGGTTCGCCACGCGGGTGCAGGGTCCCAATGCATTGGGCCGTCCTCGACTGCTTTCCCAGGCCACAAGCAGGGAGCTGGATGGGAAGTGGAGCTGCCGGGATTAGAACCGGCGCCTGCACCAACATGGGAGACCTGGAGGAAGTTCATGGCTCCTGGCTTCAGATCAGCTCAGCTCCAGCCGTTTGCGGTCACTTTGGCACGGGTGAATCAGTGGGCAGAGATCTTCCACTGTCTCTCTGTTAAATCTGATTTGCCAATAAAAATAAATAAATCTTTAAAATTTTTTTTTAAATAAAAAATATATACCACCACTGTTCAACGCCTGAATAGAGATGTATTCATTTTTAGGTAAATTAAGCTTATTTCCTTGGTTTTGTTGGAGAAAGCAGTGAGTATCATTCAGCCCTAAGCAAATAGCACATCCCTAAAGACAGTGACAGATACTATACAACACAGGCATAATCTTACTAAACATCCCCAGGCACAGAAAATGCATCTTTAACCTGTTGTATAGCAAACATGTGGACTTTCAGCCAGTCTTAGTAAAAATATTGTTTCTTCATTGGAATCAAATATTCAGTTATTAAAAGAAGGACAGAGTCTGTCCTTTTTTCTAACACCTGAATGATATGGATACTAAGAATCAAAATCACTAGGATGTTGAGTGTCTTATAAAATTTTTACATGATTAGTAGCCTCTAGCATATCTTGTTTTCAAATACGAAATACAGCTTTATCATTAAAAGAAATACGTCAGCCAAGTTGCCATAGAATAGGAATTGAATTACTCTTATTGATCTACCATGAGAATGAATCATTTAAGACATTGCTGTAGTTGCTTTGTGCCTTAAATTAGGAATCACATCTTTGCTCTATGTTTTACAGGAACTTTATAGTGGCAGCAGAGACTGCAATATCCTGGCTTGGGTGCCATCTTCATGGGAACCAGTTCCTGATGATAATGAGGTGAGTTTGTTTTGTTTGTTTGTTTGTTTTTGATGTTTACATAGGTGATCAGGGTGAGAAGGGTCTAAGATCAGGGGAAAGTGGGCGAGACCATTGTTTACCAATTTTCTTTTTCTTCTTTTTATGTCTGGGTAGGGGGTATACGGTGGGAGAGACCACACCCAGCCTTCCAACCGCCTCAGTACCTGACGTCATCCCAGGGTCCCCATTGTGGAGCATGTTCTGAGGGTTCTGCTCAAGCGGTTTTGATAGCTCTAAGATGCTGTTGATATCGCCACTCCACGGATGAGGCTATCCTTCCAAGGTCAATTGGCTGACATAGTCCACCTTTCCTCCATTTACCTAGAAATTTGCTGCCAAGCTTCACTGGGGTAGTTGATCAATTTGTTCTTCCCTTCTTCCTCTGCAAACCAAGAAGTACTGAGGCCCAGCCCAACCCTGCCCACGACATAGTTGACCCTCATGTACAACAGGGGGAGCTGCAGCCCAGTCAGCGTGACCCACAGTATTCCCCACTGCACAGCCCCCAGCTCTGGTTCCCGCGCCTGCCAGCATGTGCAGTGGACTGATCCAGTCTGTCCCACATCCCATGCAGATCTTATATACATCATTGGGCATTGAAGCCTAACTTAACCTGACTCTACCCTCCAACCCACACTCATGCCAGTGGGTGCCACCACCTGTCCAGCCTGGCATCCTGGTTCTCATGTTCACCAGTGGTAGTTGCAGCCCATGAGACAGGTGCCCAGAGCATAAGACTCTAATAGTATATTTCCTTGTAATATAGACTAAATTCATCTAAAAGAACTTTTATATGAAAAATTAACAAGTAATAGAAGTCAAGTTAGAGATATAAACAGAAAATTTAGTTTTATATTTAATTTTAGAGTTATAAAATCTTACCATTTAACATGTGCGCTTGAGAAGTGGGCATTTATTGCACATAGTTAGTTCCCTGTTTGGGGTGAATTCCCAGCTTCTCAACTGGCATTTGAGCTCTTTTCTCCTGCATTCCCTGGGAGGCAGCAGGTGATGGCTCAGGAGCTAGGTCCCCGCTCACTGAGGGGCTGAGCTCCAGGCTCCTGACTTCAGGCAAGCCCCAGCTTGGAGAGCTTGGGAGCACTTAGGGAGTGAACCAGAGGATGGAAAACCTTTCTGTCTCTGTCCTTTACATAAAAATGTAAATAACTAAACATGATTTAAACACAGTGCTCATGGGCTTCAACTTTAAGAGAAAACTAGTCAGTCTCAATTTAATATGCCGTGTACTATGTTTGTCCATAAAATTTTAGTTTGAAAGATTCATGTGGATGTAGATAGGACATGAACACGGTCATGATGAAGAGCCCAAGAATTTGTTCCCTAAATGTATGTTCACAAAGCAACTCCTATTGAAGAGGTCCTTTTCAGAGCCCTCGGTGCAGCAATTCAGCCACTGCTTAGGACACTGACATCCCACACCCAAGCACGTGGCTGGATCCCAGCTCTTCCACTTCCCATCCAGCTTTCCTGGCAGTTCATACCCTAGGAAGCAACAGACAGTGGTTCAGGTGCTTGAATTCCTGACACCCACAAAGGACACCTGGCTCCTGGTTCCTGACTTTGACCTGGCGTGGCCCAGCTCCAGTGTGGTGGGCATCCCAGGAGTAAGTTAGCAGTGGGAGCTCTTTCAATCTGTTTGTCTCTGTGTCTTTTTGCCTTTCAAATTAAAAATGAAAATATTTTTAAAAGAGTGCTTTCATTACTACCAAATAAATGACCAGAAAAAGCAGAAAGTATCTAAAAACAGAGTAAGGAGCAAGGATCACCTAATCCACAGGCAGTTATGTCGTTGGATAACTCAATTTAGTACATTAAAAGCTCTAAAATCCAGAAAATTCAGTAAACTTTTAGATAAAAGTGAGCATACTTGGATACCTGGCACAGTAGCCTAATGGCTAAAGTTCTCAGCTTGAATGTGCCCCAGGTTCCCATATGGGTGCCGGTTCTAATCCCAGCAGCCCCTCTTCCCATCCAGCTCCCTGCTTGTGGCCTGGGAAAGCAGTTGAGGCAGCCCATAGCCTTGGGACCCTGCACCCACGTGGGAGACCTCAAAGAGGCTCCTGGCTCCTGGCTTCAGATCACTGCAGCTCCAGCTGTTGCAGTCACTTGGGCGGGGGTGAATCAATGGACAGAAGATCTTCAACTCTGTCTCTCCTCTCTGTATATCTGACTTTGCAATAAACAATAAAATAAATCTTTTAAAAATATAAGCATACTTGCAGAACTCTTGCAAATAAATGAAATATTGTTAACAATTAGTGGTAAGTTACGTAAGGTTTGGAAATGGTTTTTCATCTGGATATTTGGGGTGTATTGGAACTTTTGTTGTACATCCAGGCAGTAATAACTGACATTAGATTTAGTAATGTGCTCTGATCTAGTTAAAAACCATGGAAAAAACAGTTAAATTAAACTGTTGTTTTCCAGTATCCTCGCTGACTCTTGGAAAATTAGTAGAAACAACTCACTTTTCATGCTGTTTTTATACTTTGAATTGTAACATTGTGAGTCACCGTGTTCAGCAAAAAGGACGTGCACTAGGGATTGCCTTTAAGACAGTGTTTCTACTAGTTGTGAGAAAGCAACGTTATTTAAGATGATTTAAGAGTGGTTTGAAGCAAATACATTGTTGGATTTTAGATCTAAGTAAATATGGAGCCACTGTGAAAACTGCAGAGGGAGAAGCAGACCTCATTCATACTGCCCGGAGACTTCAGGAACGTGACCATCCTAAGAGCCTTTTTGCTCACTTGTCACAGAGTAATATCAGATACTGGATTTTCTCTGGTTACCCTTATTAGGCATGGCTCTAAAGCTGCGGAACTGTACTGCCGTTTGGTTGTTTCAAACATCACCTTCGATGTGCAAGGGCCTGCGGTACCTCTCTCCAGAATCCATGTGCCGATCACAAATGTGATTTCGTTTCTTTTGTTTTGCACGTGTTTCTGGGCTACTTTACCAACCATATAAAATACAGCACCTTTACCACTTAATACCTCACATTACTTTTGACTTGACATTGCTCAGCTTAGTGAACACCTTATTTCTTCCAAACAATGCAAAGTTGCCAGCATCAACATGTTGGACTATCAAATCCGACTGACAGCATGAAGTCCAGTCTTAATCCGAGGTTGAATGTGCCACTTATCAAGGCATTTCCAAAGAATTGAAGAAGTACCTTGAGCAGTGGCAGCGGCATCATAGTGTATGCATGAGGATGTGTCAGAAAGTGACGGCTGGGTAGGCAATTGACCTACATGGAGAACAACTCTGGTTGGGATGCCTGGGTTCAAACTTTAGCTCTCCCTGATGCCCCTAGTGGGCATTCAGCGAAACAGCAACTTAGGGTGCTTGAAGCTGCAGCCCTGCCACCTGTTGAGGATTGCATGCCCAGCTCAGGCCTCCCCCTGTCTCAGCCCTCGCTAGTGAATTCATTTGGAGAGTTGCATAAGTGATGGGATCTCCCTCTCCACCTGAAATAGATAAATTTCAGAGAGTTCACAGAAAATGGGGAAATTTGCAGATAATTTTGAAATCCACATATAGTTCTTTGATAAAAAAAAAAACCTTTCCAATGAACTTGAAGACTGCTTGCGCATGTATGTATTCATGCAATAACTGCTTTGAAGTCTGATATACCTATTTAATATAAAATTGCATTATTTTGAATTTGTGGTGTGATCATGCAGTTTTTTCCAAAGTAATCTCATTGTTCCTCTAATAGCTGTAAGCCTTAAAATGAAGAAGTGAATATTAGCATCTTGTTTTTTCTTTTTCAGACTACAACCAAGACACAGTTAAATCCAGCATTTGAAGATGCATGGAGCAGCAGTGACGATGAGGGGTAGCACTTCTGTGTCTCTGTTGAAGAAACTCATTAAATGCAACTATTTGTGTGTGTGTGTTTTGTTTTTGGGCTTTTTGTTTTGTTTTGTTTTTTCCACCATTTGGTCTATATCTTATAACTAAATTAATCCTCAAATTGAGTGATTTGTTTTCCCCCAGATTCAAAATAAGGTTACTATTGGCCTGAAATCCTGAAGCGATTCTGTAGCATGCCTCCTTGGTCACGGTAGCTGTGGCCTGGATCAGCTCCTAGGGTTCCAGTGTGCCTGAGCTGACACCTTGAGCAAGTGTTACGAATGGTAAAAGGAGACAAACAGCTGGAGGTTACGAGCGTTGACTACACTCTCAAGGATGAGTTCACCAAGTATAATCACATTAAAAACAATCGTGATTATTCTTTTTTATTCATATGTTCGCATTTCACAGTAACTACGTCTAACTAAACATCATCTAGCTTCATGTTCAACATTTTTTGACAATGGCCCAATGCTTTGGGATCCTGCACCCGCATGGGAGACCTGGAAGAAGTTCCTGGCTCCTGGCTTCGGATCAGCGCAGCACCGGCCGTTACGGTCCCTGGGGTGGGGGGTGAATCATCAGACGGAAGGTCTTCCTCTCTGCCTCTCCTCCTCTCTGTATATCTGACTTTGTAATAAAAATAAATAAATCTTTAAAAAAGAAAAGATTTACAGAAACGAATGGTGATTGAAATATCACCTTACTAGAATAATACAGGAAACCTAAACATGTTTATTGAAAGATAGATTTATTTTAGTATAGAAATAGTTGAGATCTGCACTTTTTGCTAATACATGTTTCTCATTATCATTACTCTTTTAGAAGTTTGCCTTTATGTTACACACAGTACTGTTTTTAAAGTTTCCTTTAATGAAGGAAGCTAGTCCATTGTCTGAAAACACTACCCATTTCCAACTTTTCTCGCGACATTTATTTGGGTAGGTTACATTCAGAAACACATTTTTGGGTCAAAGTAACATGGTATTGTGTGTGTGTGTGGTCTGTAGATCTACGTATTCTTTATAAGTTTCAAGTAAGTTTTTGTGATTTCTAAAAATATTAGAGTAGCTTGAAACATCTAATGTTCCCATTGAGAAGAAAAAATAGTTGAATCAAAATTTTTAAAGTAGGGGGCAGGTGCAATGCTATAGCAAATCAGCCCCCCCCCCGCCCCCCGTGGAGTGGCATCCATGTGGGCACTGGTTCTGGTCCTGGCTGCTCCACTTCCAATGCAGCTGCCTGCTTGCAGCCTGGGAGGGCAGTGGAGGATGGCCCAAAGTCTTGGGACCCTGCACCTGCATAAAAACCCATGATTCTGAGTTTGGACTGGCTCAGCTGTGGCAGGCAACCATCTGGGGAGTGAACCAACAGATGGAAGATCTCTCTGTCTCTTGCGTAACTCTGACATTCAAGTAAAAATAAATTTTTTAAAAACACACTGGAGAGTAGAGTTAAGAGGAAATGATTGTGAGGAAGAGAGAATTATGAAGTGAAATGAGAAAATCAAGTAAACAATTAAGATAATCAATTTAGTGAACAACAGCTATTCAGCCTCTAATGAGAAAAAAGGAGAAGGAAAAGAAGTGTAAATTAGGAAATTTGGGGCCAGCAGTAGTGGTGCTGCAGGTTAAGGTGCTGCCTGTAATTCTAGCATTCCGCATAACACAAGTTTGAGTCTCAGCTGCTCCACTCCTCACCTAGCTCTCTGCTAATGTGCTTGAGAAAGTACCCAGGAAAGGCCCTAGTGTTAGGTCCACTGTCATCCACATGGGAGACCCTGATGGAGTTCCAGGACCCTGGCTTTATCCTGGCTCAGCCCTGGTCATTCCAGCCATGTAGGAAGTGAACCAGTGGTTGGAAGATCTCTATCTCACCCTACTTCTGTATAACTTTGCCTTTCGAATAAAACATTCCAGTCGTGGAGGTTTATCTAAAAGCAGTTAATGCAGTCAGAAGCCTGGCTGTATGGTAGATAAGATGCCAATGCAAACACTGCAGAAAGCCACAGTATTATCATTTCTAATACTATACAGGTGATAATTTGCTTTATAGTTCTTGAAAGCATTTTAAATACATTCTGCCACTGATTTCTGACCTTTATATACTTACTGGAAACTTGCCAATCATTTGAATCACAGATTCTCTTACTATAATGTATCCTTTCTTCTCTGTTTTCAGATACGTTCTTTACATTTGGTTTTCAATAGTTTGATATAATGTATCTTGGTAGTATTTACTTTGATCTTATACTATTTGGAATTTGCTACATTTCTTAATTTTTAAAATTTCAGTCGTCAAACTTGGTTAGATGTTATTCGTTTTCTTAAAATGCAATTCCATGGCCGCTGCACAGTAGCCTAGTGGCTAGAGTCCTCGCCATGCAAATGCTGGGATCCCTTAGATAGGTGGCAGTTCGTGTCCTGGCTGCTCTGTTTCCCATCCAGCTCCCTGCTTGTGGCCTGGGAAAGCAGTTGAGGAACGGCCCAAAGCCTTGGGTCCCTGCACCCATGTGGGAGACCCGAAGTGGAGCAGCTGGGACACAAATGGGTGCCCGTATGGAAAGCCTCACTTAGAGATAGAGGATTAACCAATTAAGCCAACATAGTGGTCTCAAAATCTGTCTTTTAAATAAAAATAGCTCTTTTTTAAAAAAGGAATTGGATCGCTTTCTTGAGGTGCTTCATATAATTAGATATTGGTGTTTATAACACAATTGATTTTTGTACATTGACTTGCATCCTGGAGCTATGATGATTTTGTATATTCCAACAGTATTTTCGTGGAGTCTTTGGACTTTTATTTATGTAAGATACTATCTTCTTCAAACAGTGTCAATTTTGTTTTCTTTTACAATTTGCATGCTTCCTATTTCTCCTGCATAATTTTCAGGACTTCCAGGACTATGTTAATCTTAGAGTGATCATCAACCTTCTTCCTTCAGTGTGACAATAACTGTTGATTTGTTACACATGGCTTGATTGTATTCCAGTATTCTCCTTCCACAGTTACTTAGTTTTTCATCACACAGGGTTATTCTATTTTATCAGATGCCTTTTCTGCATATACAGAGGTAATCATATGATTTTTTTGGTTCATTCTAATGATGTGTATCATGTTGATTGATTTGCATATGTCAAAACATCCTTGCATCCTTGATAGTTTCCCACTTCATTATCATACATAACCTTTTTAATGTGCTATTGGATTTGCTAGTATTTTGTTAGGTTTTTTTTCTTTTTGTATTATGGCCACTTTTGTTTGCTTATTGTTTGGGTTTTGTTTGTTTGTTTGTTTTACATTTGTGTTCATCCAGAATGTTCATCAAGTGTGTTGGCTTGTAGAATTCTATTGCTGCTATTTTTGATTTGGGTATCAAGATAATAAATGCTGCTGTAGTTGAATGAATTAGGAAAAATTCCCCTCCTCTTTTTTATTCATAATAATTTAAAGTCTTATGTTAATTATTCTTTCAGTATTTGTTAGAATTCAACAGTAAAGGGCCAGGCGCCATAGCACAGTAGGCTAAGCTTTCTCCCGTGGTGCTGGCATCTCCTATGGACATCAGTTCAAGTCCTAGCTGCTCCACTTCCCGTCCAGTTCCCTGTTAATGGCCTGGGAGCAGCAAGGATGGCTCAAGTTCTTGGACCCCTGCGCTCATATGGGAGAGCTGGAGGAAGATCTTGGCTGCTGGCTTCAGATACGCTCAGCTACAACCATTGCAGTTGTCTGGAGAGTGGACCAACAGATGGAAGATTATCTCTCTCTCTCTCTCTCACTCTCTTGCTCTCTCTTTCTCTCTGTAACTCTGCCTTTTAAATAAAAATAAAATGAAATAATTTTAAAAATCTTCATTCATAAAGTCAGCTGGCTATAGGCTGTTCCTTGATGGGAAAGGTTATTATGAGATACATTTTACTAATTATTAATTTCAGTGAGAATTAACTTCTTCATGGCTCAACCATGATGAGATTTCTTCCTTCGTACGTCTGTAGTATCAGTTGTGATGTTTCCCCTCTTCATCTCTGATTTTTGAATCTTATTTTTTCCCCTTAGTCTAACTAAGGGTTTGTCAATTTTATCTTTCTGAAGAACCAGCTTTATTTTTCATGAAAGCTGGGTAAAGCTGTTCTAGTCTCGACTTATTTATGCTATAGTTTTTGTTGTTTCTTGCCAGATACTAATTTTGTGTTTGATTTGCTCTGATTTTTCTAGTTCCTGGAGGTGCAGTAATATATTGTTAACTTGAAATTCTTCTCCACATTTTATGCAGTGATTGCTGTAAACTTTCCCATTGGTATTGCTTTGATTATATCTAATGAGTTTTGGTATGTTTCCCTGTTGGTTCATTTTAGGGTATTTTTTTATTTCCTTTTAATTTTTTGCTCTGAATCATTGATTCTTCAGTAGTAAGTCATTTTTTAAACTTCATTTTGTTTATATAGTTTGTAAAGGTTTTTATTACTGCTTTGTCTTTAGTTTCATTTCATTATGAAATGAATTATATTGATACTCAATATAATTTCTTATTTGTAGAATGTGTTAAGAATTGCTTTGTGACTTACTCTATGTCCTGTCCTGGTGAATATTCCTTGTACTGTTGAAAGGAATGCATAGTTTTCAGCTGTTGAACAGAACATTCTGTAAATACTTGATTTGCCTCGTGAATCAAGAGTATAATTATGTTGGTTTACTGATGTTCTGCCTTAACTGTCCATTTATGAAGATGGACTGTTAGTCTACTGTTGTCATATGTTGGAATCTATCTCTGCCTTCGTTTATTAAGATTCTTTTTTTTGAAGTGGAGCTGGGGGAGGGATGAAGGGAAAGGGAGAGAGGACAAGAGAGAAAGGGAAAGAGAACAAGAGAAAGATTTTTCAATCTGCCAGATTTATTCCCCAGATGGTTGAACAGCCAGAGCTGGTCCAGGCTACAGCCAGGAGTCTGGAACTGCATCAGAGCTTCCACATGGGTGGCAAGGACCCAAGCATCTGGGCCCAGAGAGATGAACTAGTAATGAAATAACCATGGCTTAATCTAGTACTTGCATCGGATGTCTCCATAGTAGCTGCACCACAGCACAGGCCCCTAAAATCTGTTTTAGCTGATAGACGTGTGGCCACTCTTGCCTCTTCTTGGGTTTCATTTCATGGAATAACTTGCTTCATCTTTTTTCTTTCTAAACGTTTCCTTGGAGGTGAATGAACCTTTGTAGCTGACTTGTTTTTATCTTTTGATCCATTCACCCTGTTGTCACTTGGAAGGTGAAGTCCTATTACTCCCATGTAGACAACTTGTTTTTTAGTTGTGTTGTAGTTCCTTCTTTTCTTCCTCTTATACTCTTCATTTTTGGTGAAGTGACTTTCTAAATCCATGCAGTTTGACTCCCTAATATTATTCTTGGCAAATCTGTTCTAGATTTTTGGTTTGTGGCTGCCAGGAAGGTTACAAAAAGCATCTTTTGTTTATAGCAATCTATTTTGAAATACTATCGACTTGATATTGATTATAAAGATATGAAAAGAAACAAAAACATATTAAGTAACTATACTTACATTCAATTCCTGCCAGCATTTGATATTTTCTAGATCCATTTTGCATTTTAATATACTGCATTCTTCACCATATCATTATAATTATTTTTATTTATTTGTCTAATCTTCATACTAAATATACAAATAGCTTTTGCTATTAGAACATTCTGAATATTGTGCTTATCTTACTAGTGGATTTTCTACCTTCTGGTATTTTCTTCTTATTTGTTAATGTCTGTTTTAGTTTGAGAAACTCTCTTTAACATTCTTTGTAGGGCTGTCTTAGGGTGACATTATCTCAGCTTGTGATTGTCTGAGTTTGTCTGTATCTCTCCTATTTGAAGGATAGCTTTAGGAAGTACAGTATTCTTGAATGGCAGGTTTATTTTTCCCTCCAGCATTGTGCAGGTGTCGTTCCACTCCCTCCAGCCTGTGGGTTTTCTCTGGAAGTCTTCAGGCATGTGAATTGGGACAGTTTTATGTGTTATTTCTTCCTTTTTTTCTCTCAGCTTTGAGGATCCTCTATATATCTTTAACCTTGGAGAACTTCATTATAATATGTTATGTCTTAGGGTAGACTTGGTTGTGTTAAATCTCACTGATGATATCTGAAATTCTTGTACCTAGATTACTATCCTTCAGTTTGGTTAGTTTCCTGCTTTTTTTTTTTATATTTTTTTTGGATATGTTTACCAACCCTTTCGCATTCTCAAGTCCCTCTGTAACCCCACTAACTCAAATACTTTTCTTTTCTCATGTTGTCCCAAAGTTCCATAAGCATTCTTCTTTCCTCTGGATTATGTTTTCTCTTCCAACTCTGTTTTCAGATAGTCTGTCTCCAAGTTTACTGATTCCTTTTTTTTTTTTTTCATTGGTTGGGATTTTCATGCTTTCTATCAGATTTTTAATTTACATTGTATAGTTTTTAGTTAAAGCATTTTTGTCTGATAAGATGATTTCCATTTTATTTTTAAAATGATTTCCATGTCTCTACTCATTCCCTCTAGTAAAGTATTAAATCAGTTGTAATTTTGCTTTTCAAAAAGTATAGATGGAAAAGCTAATTATAGAAAGAAATCATTGCTTTGCTTTGTGTTATAATAAGCATTCTAAAAGTGTGATAGTTAAATCTACTAATCAGAATGGAATTAGGTGTTCTATTTTAATCTTGAAAAGGTATTAAATCCAAAGGACCTAATACAGTTCAACAGCGAAAATGGCTTTTCTTCTTTGCAAAGTATGTATGCAGCCTGTCAGTGCTCTCTTTAGGAATCCATGCAGTAAGCCTCCAACTATTAAAGTCATGTACTAAAATGAAAATATATCCAAGTGGTTCTGTCAACAACATGTCGTTTCTGTCCAGGGGCACAGTTGTCTTGCTGCCACTTATTTCTTTTCTTCCTATTTTTTATTAGACATTGTCACCACTGCTAGTTCTCTGTGTGAATCTGCAAACGCCCTATGTCCTCTTTCCTAACGACTGCCCATGAAGATACCGGTCAACTTTGTGCTAGTAGGTCGATTGTCTAGTTCAGTGCACTCTCATGGCTTGGGAAGAAAGGAGTGTCACAATTCCTGGTTTGTTATTCTGTCCCTAAAAGCCCAAGTCAACATTTAAGACCAAGTTCATCAAGCTTCTCAAGGGTGGATGCCTTGTCAGTTCATCAGTACACTGATGCAAGAAGCATGAAATTTACAGAGCTTCTGTTCTCCTAGCCCTAGGCCTGGCCAGTGGCTTTGTCTTCTTGGCATTGGTGGTCAACACTGCAAGGCTTAAGGGATTATCGCAAGCCACTTCTCTTTATTTCATCCCGTGTGGCAAGCCTTAGCCAAAGCTCTGCCTGAGAGCTTGTTGAAACCTTGGACAAAGACCAGCAGCAGAGCTGATGGTGCCCGGAGCTCACGCCTTTACTCTTCAGCTTCCCTTCAGCTGTCCCATCACCTCACCTACCACTGGATAAAGCGTTGCAAAATAGGCCAATAAAATGCCTAATAAGTGTTTGAGAATTGAACTATGCACTCTTGTAATTGTGCTGTTGCAATATTTTCTATCTTTAATCAGAGAAGTGTGATATTTTCCTTCCATACTATCTAAGCACAGATATGGTTTTATTCAAATGTTGTAGTTTCACAGATATGATTTTATCAAACAGGTTGCTTGTTCAATAATTTGTGTGTTTACCTGAACCACCTAATTAACTTCAAGGTTAATTTTCAAAATTGCCCTTTTATTTTTGAACTAACTTCTTTATCTGAGCCTTTGTTAATCTTAGTTGAAAAAAAGGTGGATTTATCCATGCTTACTCATTTTTATAGATGTTGAAATCAAACAATTTTCAGAATTCACTTCTTAGCTCCATAAGAGATAATCACTTAAGTTTCTAGAAAATGGCTTCTGAATAAAAAAATAGGTCAGATTTTTCCTGGCTAATTGGGATTCCAAAAGGCACAATTTGGCTTGAAATTAGATAAACCAAGTGATGGATTCATTTGTGCAATTACTGGTGAATTCTGAAAAATAGAGTGTATGTAACGTCAGCCAAATGCCCAGCATCTGACTGAATCTTCACTAGTAAGCTCAACTGATACTTTCTTTAGATGACACAAGCCATATCTTAGAAAAAAAATCTTTTTAAAATCCCTCTTCGCTCTTATATCACATCTATTGTGCATACAGTTCATCAAAGAAGATTACTGACATGTGTCTCCTGGGGTTCAAATTTAGCACAGGATCTGACACAAAGTATGCATCACTACACTCATGACAGTTTGTCTCTTCAGTTAAAGGTGACTGCCATTCGATTACAAGACAAGCATACACAGGATGACAAGTGCAAAGTACCACTATAAATTTACATTTTGTAAACAAATCTAGTGTTAGGGTCTGGTGTGGTGGCTCGATTGGCTAATCCTCCCCCTTCAAGTGCCAGTTCATGTTCTGGCAGCTCCACTTCCCATCCAGCTCCCTGCTTGTGGCCTGGGAAAGCAGTCAAGGATGGCCCAAAGCCTTGGGACCCAGCACCCGTGTGGGAGACCTGAAAGAAGCTCCCGGTTCCTGACTTTGGATCAGCTCAGCTCTGGCCAATTGCAGCCACTTACAGAGTGATCTGGAAGATGGAAGATCTTTCTCTCTGTCTCTCCTTTTCTCTATAAATCTGTCTTGTCAATAAAAAGCATTAAACAAATCTAGTGTTAGCACTAGCTTGTTGAAACACATATACTCAACATACAAAAATAATCTGATGTGCCCACTTCTGTCACATTGTTCAAAAATTATTCAAATGCTGAAAGCTTTTAAGATACCAGAAATGATTATAGCTAATTAGGTAGTATTTATGTCTGTATTCTCATTGACTGGAAATTTAAAAAGCCTACAAATTATTTAGCATTTTCCTGCAACTTTGTACTCCAGTTACCTTCATCCTAATTTCAGCATGCTAAGAAATAATGTAGATGGTGAAACATCTATTCAGGACACATCGTCCACGTAGTTCAACCTTTCATAAACCTATCATTGGCAAAAGGTTTTCATGCCAAGGTTTATTTTTCTCTTTATGTATTTACAATATTATTTCTTGCTGTTTTTACATTAAAAAGAAATTTGCTGAGAGGCATTTTTAAAAGATTTTATTATTTTTATTTGAAAAAGTTACAGAGAGGAAAGACTAAAAAATCTTCCATCTGCTGGTTAATGAACTGCAAATGGCCACAACAGCAGGAGCTAAGTTGATCCAAAGCCAGGAGCCAGGAGCTTCTTTTGGGTCTCCCAAATTGGGGTAGAGCCTAACGACTTGAGCCATCCTCCATTGCTTTCCTAGGCTATAAAAGCAGGGAGTTAGATTGGAAGTGAAGCAGCTGGGGCTCAAGTTGGCACTCAGATGGGGATGCTGGTACCTCAGGCGGAGGCTCAGTCTACTACGACACGAACCAGCACCCTCAAGGTCATTTAATCTCAAGTTTAAGATGCTTGCATCCCACGTCATTTTGTTGGGATCTCTCATCAGTTGCAACGTCCTGGCTGATGCATGCACTGTGAGGCAGCAGTGGTGGCACAAATATGCAAGTTTCTGCTACCCACGTGGGAAACCTGAATTAGGGGCAAAGCCCTGACTTTGGTCTATGCCAGTCCTAGCTGTTGCAAACATTTGGGAAGAGAACCAGCAGGTGGAACTTCTTCTGCATGTCTGTTCTCTGTCTCCCTCTCAAATAAAAGCAACCTGCTATAATCTAGTCTCTAGTTTCACTGCATTATGCTTAGCAATGCAGATATTTGCTATTCTGCTGATTCTTTGTTTCATATTGGCTTAAGTCATGCGCACTCGGTACAGTGTTGTTTTTAGAACTATGTATGTATGTATGTATGTATGTATTTGAAAGAGTTACAGAGAGAGGGCAAGACATTCCACTAATTCACTTCCCCAGATGGCTGCAATGGCCAGGCTTCTTTTGTTTCACCTTGTGGCACGTTGGGGAGCCCAAGCCCTTGGGCCATCTGCCACTGCTTTTCCCGACACATTAGCAGGGAACTAGATCAGAAACAAAGCAGCACCCAGATGAGAGGCCAGCCTCTCAGACCTTGACTTAACCCACTACACTGTAATGCCGACCAAGTATGGTATACATAACACATGCTATGTAGAATTAATCATGAAGGAATAATCTCTATTTTCACAGTGACATATTTTTCTCTTGAAACATAGAGCTGCGACAATACTTTGATTTTCAAAGTTTAATGAACAGAAAACAATAATCTCTTAATGTTTAAGTGGGAGACATCAAGTTAAGGTAGTACTGGGATTTGTGATGGACCTAAGAACATGTGCCAAATGGCAATGACTTTCATAAATTAACAGTAGGTTTGTAAGTAAGCTAAAAATAACAGATTTCAAACAAGTTATGGAAGAACTGATGTAAGCTGGGAAGGCAGTCCTGACTGGCATGCTGATAAGATTGGAAGCAGAAATGTGGGCTTTTCCCACTTACTTACTCGTGCATGCTCTATCAACAGTGTCTCCCTTGGGGCTAGTGTGGTGGCAGAGTAGGCTAATCTTCCACTTGCAATGTTGACCTCCCATATGGGCTGAGCAGTTCTATGTAGGAGACCCAGAAGACGCTTCTAGTTCCTGACTTTGCGTAGGCTCAGCTCCAGCCATTGCAGCCATTTCCAGGGTGAACCAGCAGATGGAAGATATCTCTTTCTCTCTCTCCCTCTCCTTCTACCTGGAAACCTGTCTTTCAAATAAAAATAAATCATTCTTAGAAACGGGGGCAGTGGTGGGGGAAACCTGGGGCCAATTGGCCAATTGGTTCCATTGGCTAATCCTTCCCTTGCAGCTACCAGAATCCCATATGGTTTCTGATTCATGTACTGCCTGCTCTATTTCCCATCCAACTCCATGCTTGGCCTGGGAAAGCAGTCGAGGATGGCCCAAAGCCTTGGGCCCCTGCACCTTCAGGGGAGACCCAGAAGAAGCTCCTGACTCCTGGTTTCAGATTGGCTCAGTCCTGGCCCATTGCAGCCTTTTGGGGGAGTAAAGCAGAAGATGGAAGATCTCTCTCTCTCTCTCTCTCTCTCTTTCTGGCTCTGCTTCTCTCTGTAAACCTGCCTTTCCAATAAAAAAAAAAATCTTTTAAAACAAAATGAACACAGCTTCTCCCTTGTAGGCAATGATCACACCCACTTCCACTCAGCAAGAGAAAGGAAGCCTGTGGGCATGCCTGCTTCCTGGAAGACACTGCCCACAAGTTTCACATTCCAAGTTCACCGACATTCTTTTGTCTGGAATTCTTGTCACACCTCACTAAAAGGTTAGATCTGAGTTGCTAATCACTCATTTGAGTTTTCCAACAAACTAAGTGAGATCACTTAGTTTCAAATATGGCATTATGGTTTGAATATTTAGTTGAAATCCATTTTTTTCTGCAAAATGCACCAAATCTTATTATATTGGGCTTCACATTTTCCAGTCGGGAACACATAAATAAGTTCTCAAAATTCTGGATTCAACAGGGATATGAAATGTATATATTTGATGTTTAAAAACGATAGGAATGGGTTTTGAAATATCTTTGCAATTCGTTTTTATTGATTTGAAAAGCAGACAGAGACCTTCCATCCACTGGTTCACTCTCAAAATGTGCTCAGCACCTGGGGCTGGGTCATGCCCTCTGCAGCTGGGGCTGGGTCATGCCCCCAGCATCTGGGGCTGGGTCATGCCCTCTGCAGCTGGGGTTGGGTCATGCCCTCAGCATCTGGGGCTGGGTCATGCCCTCTGCAGCTGGGGTTGGGTCTTGCCCTCAGCACCTGGAGCTGGATCGTGCCCTCTGCAGCTGGAGCTAGTCATGCCCTCTGCAGCTGGAGCTGGGTCATGCCCTCTGCAGCTGGGGCTGGGTCATGCCCTCTGCAGCTGGGGCTGGTGCTGGGTCAGGGCAAGTCAGGAACTTGGACCTCATTCTAGGTTTCCTAGGAGTCAGGGACTCAGTGCATGAGCTGCCACCTGGGGTGCACATTGGCAAGCAGTTGGGATCAGTACCACAGCTGGGAGGGACTCACGTGGGTGTCCCAAGAGGCGTCTTTTCAAACTAATTCATTTAGTTGAAAGAGCTACAGAGAGGCAGAGATGTGCCATCTGCCGTTTCGCTCCCCAGACAGCCATAACAGCCAGGACTCGGCCAAGCTGAAGCCAAAAGCCGAGAGTTCTGGTCTCCCACACAGGTGCAGAGGTCTAAGCATTTGGGTTGTCTTGTGCTGCTTAAGGTCAGAAGTGGAACAGCCTTAGATTTGAACCGTCACTCATATGGGATGCCTGTGCTGCAGGCAGAAGCTTAACGTGCTACGCCATACCACCAGCCATCAGGAGTCTTCTTAATCACCGGACCCAATGCCCATTCCAGTGGGGCATTCACTCATCAAATTGAGCAAATGTTGGGCCCGGTGCAGTGGCCTAGCAGCTAAAGTCCTCGCTTTGAAAGAACCAGGATCCCATATGGGCACAAGTTCTAATCCCGGCAGCTCCACTTCCCATCCAGCTCCCTGCTTGTGACCTGGGAAAACAGTCGAGGACGGCCCAAAGCCTTGGGATGCTGCACCTGCATGGGAGACCAGGAGGTAGTTGCTGGCCCCTGGCTTCGGATCGGTGCAGCACCAACCGATGCACTCACTTGGGGAGTGAATCATTGGATGGAAGATCTTCTCTCTATATCTCCTCCTCTCTATATATCTGTCTTTGCCATAAAAATGAAATAAATCTTTTTTAAAAATGGAACGTGTGCAAGATTTTTCTGTGACTGATTCAGTGGTAAACGTAAGTCTGTCTTCTTTAACAGTCAAATCACGAATATATTAGAAAGCCTAGTCCATTAAAGAAGACTGACGGTGACCCTGCCATGTCTTATGTTAGCTAAGCTAAGGAGCAATTTCCTGCTTTCTTCAGGCTGTAATCCTTTACCGAGAGCAGTATCCCATTACGTCAGTTAGGGCAAGTTCACAGGGGAACTAAAAATTTTAGGGTCTTAATGCAGTATCCATTCATCTATAATTCATACAAACCCTCTTTTCCAAAAGGTAATTCGAGAATTCATGATCTCTTCTCTTTTTTTCATTTGCTTGTTATTTATTTATTTATTTTAAAAACTTATTTATTTTTATTGGAAAGGCAGATATACAGAGAAGAGACACAAGAGGAAGATCTTCATCCGGTGATTCACTCCCCAAGAGACCACAACAGCCGGAACTGAGCCAATCTGAAGTCAGGAGCTTGGAGCCTCTTCTGGGTCTCCCACGCAGGTGCAGAATCCCAAGGCTTTGGACCGTCCTCGACTGCTTTCCGAGGCCATAGGCACGGAGGTAGATGGGAAGCAGGGCCCCCGGGATTATAACCGGCACCCATATGGGATCCCAGAACGTTCAAGGTGAGGACTTAAGCTGCTAGGCTATTGCGTTGGGCCCCTATTTTTGTTTTTTTTTTTTTATGATCTCTTCTGTGTCTTATTTTTTAATATTCATTCTTTTACTTACTTGAAAGTGAGAGAGAGAGATCTTCCATTTACTCATTCACTTTCCATGTGTCCAGAATAGCCCATTTTGGACCAGTCCAATACCAGGAGCCTGGAACTTCTTCTAAGATGCCCACACGGGTGGCTGGGACCCAGGTACCTGGGCCATCATCCTCTCCTTTCCCAGGCACATTACCCAGCAGCCAAGGTTTGAACTGGTGTCCGTAGCAGTGCGGATATTAGAAGCACTAGCTTAATCACAAGGCAAGCCCAGATCTCTTGCATTTCATGGATCCTTCACATTGGAAATACAAGGCTTCCTTCAGGCTACTGCAGAAGAACCTAAGGGATCTTGTCATTTCCTGTGTGTGAGTAAACCAGGTCTGAGAGTGCAAAGCAGCACTGCTCGCGTTCTATTGACCAGACTCATTCCAATGACCACACCTGAACTGTAAGGAAGGCTGGGAAATACATTTGGCCTGTGTGCTCCGGAGAGTGAGCAAACAGCTCTGGGACTAATGAGCTGTTGTCAGCTACGCTTGTCAATGTGCACGGTCTTCAGTTCTGCCTGGCTGGGCACTAAAACCCTTTGGGTCAGCTTTCTCTAACCCACCGAGAGCTAATATCTGCACAGACTGTAGCGTGTGAGGTTGAAACAGCTGGCCACTGGTTTGGTTTTGTTTTTATCTGCCATAGTTGTTTTCATAAGTCTACAGAACAAGCTGAGGTTTTCCACATCCCAGTCCACAGGAAAGAAGCTGGAAATAAATAAGCTGGGAGCACGTTAGAGGATTATAGCTCCCGACTCCTCCACCCTCCTTTCCTTGACTGCTTTGTCTGCCAAATTGCGTTATCGTTTAGAAATAAAGAGGAAATTCATTTTAGAATGCATGAAAATGGATAGGCAAAACCAAGGACCACGGAGGTAAAAGATACCGCCCTTTCTGTGACAAGCGTGTGTAGAGGGCTGCTCTTGGTGATCTGTGCAAAAGGCAGAACACGTGTCAGGTATACTGATTCGCCGTGTCTACTTCACGCCAGAGTTCCATAGCGAACACAAATACACTCATCTCCCCTACGTCTGATTTTCAGAGCTGGCCTCATCAGTCATTTATGCCAGAGATCTGTAAACATGGAATAATTGAGTATTGATTACTCGCACAGGGGAAATCATTTTGAAAATACACAGGAAACTAGGAAAGTCAAGCATTTCAGTAACATTCAGAATGTGTGTTTTACGCAAAGGCTGCATTCTTGGGAATATGCAGATGAGTTGATTCATTTTGTACCTTGTACTCATGTTCCCAAATATTGCTCTTTTGAGCCTAATCCCTGGTGCCTGTCTCTGCTCGCTTTTCACTGTCTTAAGATAGGAGAGGTAGTGGTCCATGCTGTCTTCATCTCAGATGTTGAAACCCAATCAACCAGTTTGATGAAATTAGGAGGTGGCGCCATTGTGGTGTGATTGGGTTGCGAATGGGGCACAGAGATCTGCCATCCACTGTGCAAGAACGCACCACTCTGAAACCAGCAAGAGGCACCTCACAGAGCACTTAAGGGTGGGTACTTGGGGTAGGGTTTCTCAGCCTCCACATCGCTGAGAAATACATTCCCATTGCCTACAAACCCAGTTTATGGCATTTTGTTAGATCAGGACAAGCACACTGAAACAAAGAAGCCTTTGAAAGTCTCTAAAATGTATTTAAAAATTTTAAGTGACATTGCGTCGCACCTAAACTCCAATGTATTTCTAAGTTCTAAAATAAAGTCTGGGGCCACCAACATGGCACAGCAAGTTAAGCTGCTGTCTGTCATACTGGCATCCCATATGAGCACCTGTTTGAGTCTCTTTTGCTCCATTTCCAATCCAGCTCCCTGCTAACTGTACCTGGGAAGCAGCAGGAGACAACCCGAATGCTTGGGTCCCTGCCACGTATATGGGAGACCAGGATGAAGTTCCAGGCTCCTGGATTCAACCCAGCCCCGCCTAACCATTTGGTGAGTGAATCAGCAGATGGAAGGTCATTCTCTCTCTCTCCTTCTCTCTGCCTTTCTCGCTGTATTATTTAAGTTAAAAAAAAAGTTTCCTTTACAGCCTTTAAAAGTATGTTAGTCTCCTCTCTAGCCTCAAATTGATAAGCCCTTTTCAAACATGAAGGAAATAATTATACAGAGTTGGTAATAAGTCACAAAAGTTATTTCTTCAGTGCTGGCACAAAGGCCCAATTGACTAATCCTCTATCTGTAAGTACCAGGATTCTATATGGTGCCAGTTCATGTCCTGGCTACTCCATTTCCCATACAGCTCCCTGCTTGTGGCCTGGGAAAATGGAAGAGGGGGTGGTCCAAGTCCTTGGGACCCTGCGTCCATGTGGGAGAAGAAGCTTCTGGCTGCAGATGGCTCACTCCAGCCATTGCAGCCTTTTGGGGAGTGATCTTTGTCTCCTCTCTGTAAATCTGTCTTGCAATAAAAAAACCCCTTTAAAACAAAGAAGTTATTTCTTCAGTAGCAAGTATATTTAAGAAAAATATCTTTGTGTATACAAAGTAAGAAAAAGAAAATAGGGAAGAACTGATTAAGATTCCACCAGTGACTTACAGCCACCAAACCTAGGGATAGATTGTAACTACAGGGACCTCCCCCCCATTTGTATTTTTTTACAATATAGCCTTAGTGATTATTAATATCAGTTTGTGAAACACCAACCTAGTATAAATTAAACTTCTCCAGTGAGACACACCCTCCATTTACAGAACTGATATGCAGACCCAACGAAACATATTGAACATGTATTAACCATCATCACATACAATTTGTAGTAGCGCAGCAGTATAAAGCACAGTAACATGGTATCAGTAACATGTAGCATATGGTAACAGACTTCACAACATCACAGGAGTTAAAGTTTTAACATGTAAGTATGTTAATGCTTTCTTTATTATTTAATTAAAGCACTAAAATATAGGTTTTCTTCATTGCATATAGTGAGTCATTCAGTGAGGCAAAATTATGAGTACAGTTCTTTATTTGAAAGGTACCATATCATAATATGTAGATTGTGTGAGTTATCATTCTCATAATGTAATATATTTCATATTTAGCCCTCATAGAACTTATAATTGAATACAGTTTCAGGTAAGATAATTGGTATAAAATTTTTATAACATTCGAAGTTATATCAATCAAAATTACTTTCATGATTACAATAAATAAAAATTTCATAGTTGAGGCTTATTTTAACTAAAATTATTGGAGTTTATAAGGAACATAATTATAATACTTATTGGTATACTAATATAAGCTATGTTTGCATTTCATATCTTATTTATAGCCCATCATGTAGATATTATACTTTCTATAAGATTTGCATATTTATTTGTAAGTCAGAGTTACAGAGAGAGGGACAAAGAGAGAGAGATCTTCCACCTGCCAGTTCACTCCCCACATGGCTGCAACAGATAAGGCTGGCCGAGGCCAAAGCCAGGAGCCAGAAGCCTCTGCCAGGCCTTGCATGCGGAAACAGGGAACCAAGCACTTGGGCCATCTTCCACTGTTTTTCTAGGCAGATTGGCAGGATATTGGATCAGAAGTGAAACTATGGGGACACAGAGTGGCACCCATATGGATGTAGGCATTGAAGGTGGCAGCTTCACTCACAGCCACAGTGTCGGCTCCATGGTAATATAAATATTGCTCCCATCTTGAGTAGTTGAAGAGGATTAGAAAGAAAATTATTTGTCTGAAACTTGTGGCTTGTGTTTTCAATGCCAGAATAAGAACTATGAAATCATTAAGTCTGGCGCGCTGGAAGCATGATTGGCAGTCTCTTAGTCAATGTGCCTCTCACACTGCAATTGTTTACTTCTCAGGGTATATCAAAGATACAATTATTGTCAAACACACGAAGAAAACATCTTTTTCTTTTTAAAATATTTATTTTAATTGAAAGTCAAATATACAGAGAGGAGGAGAGACAGAAAGGAAGATCTTCCGACCGTTGACTCACTCTCCAAGAGGCTGCAATGACCGGAGCTGCGTCGATCCAAAGCCAGGAGTCAGGAGCTTCTTCTGGGTCTTCCACGTGGGTGCAGGGTCCCAAGGCTTTGGGCCATCTTTTACTGCTTTTCCAGGCCACAGGCAGGGAGCTGAATGGGAAGTAAGGCCACCAGGATTAGAACTGGCACCCATATGGGATCTCAGTGCGTGCAAGGCGAGGAGGACTTGAGCTGCTAGGCTACCACGCTGGACCAAGAAGAAAATCTCTTAAAGACTGTAATAACAATCTCATAATGTCACTTCCTGCACTTTTTCCTTTTTTTTCCCATCTACACACATATTTAGCGTCTATTGTTCGTAGGTCAATATCCCAGACACCAATAATGCAGAGAGATTAGGCAAAATTCCTATGCTTTAGGGAAGCAAAATAGACATCAGAAAAGGTAGGTTACAAGTCACATGTTTCTCAAGGAAGGGCTCTCTCCACAACTGTGACAGAATCATAGAACATGTGTGTTACAATGCTTGGCCCACTCTCCAGGCCTAGAAAATCTCTGATACAGGCAATACATCTCCAAGAACCCACACGTCCAGTATCCCGGGGACTCTGATGTTCTGTAGCACTCGGGCATCTCTGGTAGATGTAGATGTTGAATCTCTAAGAGACTGGCAGAGCCAGAACTTACCAGGACAGATTCAGTCTGCTCTCAAAGAAGGAAAAATGTAGAAAGAAAACTACTCACAGGACTCTCAACAGAAAATCAAAGATAACTGAATATTTCCCAGATGGGGATGATTCAGTAAAGACAAAGTGTACATTCAATCATAACATGAAAATTAGCAACATCCTTCTACTTACAGAAGGTGTCATTGCCTATATTTAGAATTAGAGAATGATTGGTAATAGCAACAATAGTTATCAGCTTGTTTGCTCAAATGCTGGGACTGGTGATGGGCAGAGCTAGGCATGACCATGGAACTCACCAGCATGAGAAGAGGAAGGAAAAAGGCTCTCTCACAAAGACAAAGTCATGTGAGACAGAACCACCTGCAAGCTATAGAGAGGGCCCTTCTAGGAACCTGAGTTGGCTGGCTCCCTGACCTTGTACTTGCACTCTTCAGATTGGTGAATAAGTTCAGTGTTGCCCCTTGACGCCACCCCAGTCTCTGGCATTTCATTATAGCAGCCCTGACTGAGGAAGACCAGGAATAGAAGCCAACTCTTGTTCACTGTAACAGAAAGGGTGTTTATTAAACATGCAGAAGATTGCAGCATCTCCACAAAGCCTGGGTGACAGCCTCGGAGAGAGCTGGAACAAAGGGAGGCTGTGTGGCAACCCGGAGCCAAACCTATGGTGCTGAAACAATGCGGGGAGCCATCCCTGCCACCGACAAGCACAACTGCTTTGCCTTCCTGGTTTAAACCGCAGAATCCAGGGTTGGGACAGAGAGTGGGTGGTCCTTGCTCAGCCCACCCTAAAAGCCTGATCAAAGGGCTGGCAGTGAATGTGACACATGTTCAGCTTCTGCAATGAGAGATGAGCTCTGCCGTCCATCAACTCTTACAAACAAGGAGAGGTTACAGAGGTGGCCAAAAACAACAAATGCCCACAGAAGAGAACAATTCATTCCAGCACTGGCAACTTCACTCCTGAATATAAACCTCAAACAAGAAAATTGTCACCTCTGCCTGCATTGTATTCAATAGGGAAAGATTGGAAGTAACACAATTTTGTTCATTGTCAAAGCAATGAACAAACCAGAAAAAAAAAATGTTGACTAAAGCACAAACTTGCAGAGGGCAGAGCTTTGGCACGAGTGAGGTAAGCCACTATCTGAGGCACCAGCATCCTATATAGGCAGTGATTTGAGTCCTGGCTGCTCCACTTCTGATCCATCTCCCTGCTAATGCCCTTGGGAAGGCAGGGGAAGAAGGCTCAATATGGAAGACACCAACGTGGAAGACCTGGATAAAACTCCTGGCTCCTGGCTTCAGCCTGGCCCAACCCTTGCTGCTACAGCCAACTGGGGCGTGAACCAGTGGATGGAAGAGCTGTTTCTAACTGTGTCCTGCAAATAAATACATAAATCTTACAAAAAAATGAAAAGAATGCTGTATGATACTATTTATATAAAATTTGACCATAGTTAAATTTAAGTGCAGTATTACAGACTTGTGTATTGAGATATAGATGTAGGTTATGAAAGTATGAAGTCATGCATGGAAATAATGCAGAGCTATTTCAAGATATCTTTGATGGGACAATAATAAGGATAAGGGTAAGGTGGCACTTCTGCTGCAACATTTCATGAAAACGCTAGGCCTCATTTGGAAAACACTGGTATTTGCAGAGTGTACAGTGTGCTTGTTTTACTCAGTGGCTCTCTCATGGGCTTCCATCAGTCTGCTTCCATGCAACTTTCTGTTTCAGGTCCGTTTCTGGGGAACCCCAGTAGAGACAACCTATCAATGCCTACTCCACAACCCCAACCAGGTTTCCTAACTACCTCCCCTCCTGTTACCTACAGGTGCATGTGCAGGTCTAAGGCCCCTTCTCTCCCTGTGTGCTGCTGCCAACTGTTCTCACCTACTCGAGGATATCACCACAACACGTCCCTTCCTTCTCAATGTCCCCGAGATACAACCTGTGGGGAAGGAGCTTCAAAAAAATTCATAGATTATGAAAAAAGCGCATGAATTTCAAAAGGCTTTTGCCCCACAGTAAACATTGTTTAATTCTATTTTTCGCTGAGCCTCATGATGTGCCTTTATACTGTAAATGTCATATATTTTCCATGACCGCTTTTCTCCTTCTTGCTATTACCTCATCTCTTTGCTCCTCCCCACCCTTCCATCACTCCATGGCAAGCATATTTTATTCTTTACATATATGTATGTATAATAACTATATTACATTGTCATATATAGTATTAATGTCACATATAGCATTGTACAATATAGTGCATGATAATACATCATTATGTGTATTATTCACTTTTCATTTTTATTTGAAATGCAGAGAGAAAGAGCTTCCTTCTCTGCTTTCCTCCCAAAATGCCTCTAGTAGCCAGGGTGGGCAGGGCCAAAGCTGGAAGCGTGGAACTCAACCCAAGTCTCCCACAGGGGTGCAGGGGCCCAGGCACATGGCCCATCATCAGCTGCTTTCCTAGATGCATTAGCTGTCACTCAAACCGGTGCCCCTGTGGGATGCTGGTGTCACAGGCAGCTACTTAATCTATTGTGCCACAATGTATGTTCCTTTGCATTGAGACTTCACACACACACACACACACACACACACACACACACTCTTTCTCTCTCTCTCTCTACTTGAAAATCAGTCAAAAAGAAAGAGAGAGAAGGGAAGACAGAGATCTTTCATCCACTGGTTCACTCCTCAAATGGTTACAACAGCAGGAGCTGAGCCAGTCTGAAGCTGCAAGTCTGGAACTTTTTCTGAGTCTCCCATGTGAGTGCAGGAGTCAAAAGTTTCAGGTGATGTTCTGCTGTTTCCCAGACCACAAGCAGGGAGCTGGATGAGAAGGAGAGCAGCCGGGACTAGAACTGGCACACATATGGGATGCTGGTGATGCAGGCAGAGGATTAGCTTACTGTGCCAACCGTACCACCCTTGTATTGGCTCTTATACCTCCAAAATCTACCATAAATCTTGTGCAGAGTTGCTGCTGCCTCTGTAACCCCAGTTCCTGAGTCAACACACAGGGACACAGACTCAACCCAGCCCTCAAGCTCCAGCAGAGCTGTTCACCTGAGCGCGGCTTAGGCCAGCTGAACTGCAACCCACCCACCTGCAGACCTGTGGGCATGAGAACAAACAGCAGTCCAGGGCAGTACGCTGCTGAGCTCTGCAGTGACTCATGCCGCAGCCTGATTGCGGCAATGCCCAGGACACACCACTCTTCTGATTTTACCCCAGCCTCAGTGCCTCTTCCTCCTCATTTCCCTGACCTAGGATTCAGTTCTCAACGCTTTTCTCCTGTTCTCAAGTCTGGGGTCTCCTAGCCATTCTCCTACGTTATGCAGTGTCTGGCAGCTCCTTACTCCCAGATGGGTTAGACCAACTGCCTACCTGACATTCCTGCCGGGGTAGGTATCTCAAATGAAATCAGCATCCAAAACAACTCCTAACCTGTGCCTCTCACACTTTCCTCTTCTTGGTAAATGGTGACTCCTCCTTTCAAGCTGTTTAAGGCAAGCCTGTTACAGTCTGCTTTGATACTTTGTCTCTCCCACACCCCGAGTCAGATCCTGGGAGAAGTGCTGTGGATACTATGTTGACACTGAAACTGTGAGCACCTTTCACTGCCTCCCACCTGGCCAAGCCACCTTTATCTTTTATATGGGTTGTGCAAGAACCTTCCAGTAAAGTCTTTGCTTGTGCCCTTATGTTATTCCTCCCAGCCCCTCAATGCTGTGGTCTCCGAGAAACATTGCCAGCACACTTCTTTTATCAGTTAGGTGATGTCACTCCTCTGTTTCCTACCTCTTTGACCTCTTCTTTTACACCTGCCTCTCTCTGATTCAGCCACTCTGGCCTCCTGGCTGTTCTGTGTGTGCCCCAGGGCCTCTGGCCTTACTGACCCCCTGCACTGGCATGCTGCTACCCAGGGAGCCACACAGGATTACCACGGAAACCTGTTGAAGAGCTTGCTTCTTGTGCCTTCTTTCACGGAGGCCTTCCCTCCTCCCTCTATCTGTCACACCCATTGACATACGTACCCATTTCCTCACCTGCTTTTCCTTTCTTTACGTCACTCATCACAGCTTGAACATCATCTATTTTATTTATTCACTTATGATCTGCCTCACAAATATTAATATAGGGTCCCTGAGAACAGAACAATCGTTCTGTTTTTATTGTTTGTTGAATCTTTGGGGCCTGAAAAAGCTAACAGCATGCAAAAAATGTGTTAAATAAATAAACCTCTGTCACCTTTTGCCTACATAAAATTTCCTAAATAGATTTAAAAAAGGTAGGAGAGTGACAGGCTTAAAGTCAAGTATCATCAAGCAACCATCTAATCCCTAAAGGAATTTACAGATCTACATAAAAGCCAAGTTTATCTAAAAGGAAGCAAAAAGCTCTAGCTTCCTTTACTTCAAGATTCTCTTTGGCTGGGCATAATATTCAATTGGCTAATTCTCATCTTGCAAGCAGTGGGATCCCATTTCGACACCAGTTTGCATCCATACTGATCCACTTCCCATCCAGTTCCCTGCTTGAGGCCTGGGAAAGCAGTTGAAGACGGCCCAAAGCCTCGAGACCCTGCTCCTGCACGGGAGACTTGGAAGAAGCTCCTGGCTCCTGGCTTCGAATTGGCTCAGCTAAAGCTGTTGTGGCCACTTGGGGAGTGAACCAGTAAAAAGATTTTTTTACATTTGATCTTTTTTGCATTGTTAGTGTTCTTTCAATGTCTGTTAAGTGGGTACTCCCCAATTTTTACATTAAAAAAAAATTACACTCCACGAAGTTACATTAGGCTGTGTAAAGCATATCCAATGCGGGGGAAATATTGTTCTGATCCACTAACTTAACCCCAGGCATCTTGGTTCGGCCTGTTTGTCCTGACCTTTTTCCTGTCTTGAGCCTGTGCTGAGAGCTCACAGCACAAGCACACCTCCTATGCCGACTGGAGGGTTATTTTTTAGGTGTCTTCTGGCTTTTGGTTTGGCCTTACCCAAGGTATTTCCCTAGACTCCTCAGGTTGCCTTCCAGCTACGGAAGCCCCAATCGTAAATCCTAACAGGATCATAACTGGTCTCAGTGCCAGGTTAAGTTTTACACGGACACCCATCCCACTCCAAACAGCTAAGGAGAAATGAGTTTAAGACTGTTTCTCATAGCATTTTGCAGTTAGCAACCAGGAAACAAAAATAAATGAGTTAAATTCCATGCAAGCTGCTCTTCACTGCTCTAAAAGTCTCCCTCTGCCCTCTCCCTAATATTTGCACCGATTCTTGGATTTGCTAATGTTAAAGCAAAGGACGGAGTGCTGGAGGAGAAGGAATCCTGGGCCACTCTTGCAGGATCTGGGGACTCCCTTCCGTCTGCTTCTCTGCCTCCAAGTTTCCTCCACATCTGAGATTCGCCCACAGAGGAGTCGGCTTGAGGTTAAGTCTCCGGTAACCTTCAGGTGATGTTGGCACAGCGGCCAGAGGCCCTGGCCCCGCTGGGGCGCGAGCGCGGGGCGCAGGCTCCGCCCTCCGGGTTCGGCGGGTACCTGGCGGCGGCTGGCGGGCGGGCAAGGGGCGGTGCTGAGCGGCGTGACGCGGGGCGGGCAGAGCGGGCAGGTGATACCCGGCGGCCTCCTCCTTTTTCTGCGCGGTCGGCGGCTCGGGCAGCAGGGGCCGCTGTGAGGAGCTCCGCGCGCTCGCGCCGCCGCCGCCCTCGCTGCCTGAGCGCCTGGTGCTTCGAGCTCCGCGCCCCTCGCGGTGAGTGCGGGGCTCCGGGCCGGCCAGCTGAGGCCAAACTTTTCCGGAACGCGACCAAGAGGAGACCGGGAGGGAGCTGGGTGTGAGAGAGAGGGAACGAGGGAGAACCGTAGGGGTAGGAAGGGCACCGGGAGTCAAAGGAGGGAGGACCTTGGGCGCGGCGGAGGGCAGTACGAGCTGGTGCCGAGCGCTTGGAGAGCCCGGCCCGCCCACGTTGGGATCCGGGAGGCGCCAGGGAAGTTCTGTGCGCACAGCTTGCGTGGCTGACGGCCGCGGCCCGTCTCCGCCGGAGCACCAGGGGCCACGTACCTGCGCCCTCTTGCTCCTGAGCTGTGGCATCCCGCGGGGAATGGGCGCCGGCCCAGTTGAGCCCGGCAGAGGGCACGGAAAAGGAGCCGCCCGACCTTGGGGGGCGCCGAGGTCACTCTGTGCACTCTCTGGGCTCCGGCCTCTTCAGCCACTCCTTCAAATTCCTAAGCTCTCTCGGGGTGCTTTCTTCCCCCTCGTGGGGCGCTCGCTACGTCAGTTTGTCTTCGCGGCCAGTGTGGGCTGTCCCCGACTCCCCCAGCGGCATCCTCCCCGGGTGGCTGCGGCAGTCCGGGGACGACAGAGATGAGCCAGCAGCCGCGGAACTGGTCGTGCCGGAGGTGAGACTCGTTAAGTGCTCATTCTGCCCTCCGACGAAGAGGTATCGCCTGTTAGGCAATGGGCCTTGCCCCGCCGGCCGTCGCTGATTCAAACTCGCCGGATGCGCCGCGAGCACTGCTTGCAGCTCCCGGGCAGGGCCCCTGGACTAGGCAGGGTCGCGCCCCCGCCTTTGCCTGACTCTTGGCCGATTCATCGCTCTAGCTTCCCCCCGAAGCTGAGGCATCCGCCCCGGGGCGCCAAGTCCACTTTAACTCCCGGCTCTCGTGGAGCCCCCTTTATCTCCTCACTTTTATTGCTTAACTGCCTCGAAAGAGCCGTGAACACCTGGTGGCAGCTTGCACCTGCTTACGTGGCTTCCTGATTAATTCCCCTAATTGGTGGCTTGTGCCTGAATGATTCTCCCCAAGGTCACACAAAGGCCTGCACGTGTAGCACCCCCAGCCCAAGGTGGGCCTTTATATTAAGTGCTTTTCTGGTTGAAGTTCTTGTACTAAGGGCATCTGAGGGTTGCTCAGAGCTCTGTGACCTGTGAGGAAACTGAGGTAGGGAGCTCTAAAGTCACCTTCCCGCGGCCACGCCCACAGCAGCAGGCTCCAGCCGCAACTCTAAGCAGCCTCCCCCAAGCTGCCTGTGTTGAACTTGTATTTTCCTGTGGTCCCGTGGGGGATTCGGGCCTAACGAATCACGCTGTATGTCTCCAGTCCACCCTCCCCTTCTGTGTGCCTGTTGTACCAGGTTAGACTCTTGAAAATAGAAAAATGCGGACTCCATGGGGCTTTCTTACGTCACCTGGCACCTGTGCTTTACCTGGCCCAGGATGCTGTGCTTTCCTTGTTTCTCCTCAGTCTGGCTGTATCAGCGCAGCTCCCAGAGCACCCTGTAGTATTCCACTTGGATTTGCCTTGCTGTTCCTCTGGAGCACCTCTGAGTGTGTGTGTGTGTGTGTGTGTGTGTGTACGCACGCGCGTGTACACAGGCAGGTTCCTCTCTGCCAGGGCCTCACTATTATCCATAGTACCAAACTCCGGCTGTCCAGTGTCGCGTGCGTGCCCACTTCAAGTTGCAGCCTCTCCTTCCTCTGGCTCATCCAACACCCCATCCTTGCCTCACCATCTTCTGCTGCCCCAGCCCCAACCGCTCCCTTAACCACTCACATGCCCTGTTGTAGTAGCAACGATCTTGCCGCCTTTAAGTGTGTACTTGCAGGACAGAAAGTTTGCAGGCAACCCTGTGCCTGAAGTCTTCCGTCCTCACAAGCTGTAGTGGCTTGGTAAGTGGAGAATGTGCTGGCACAGACTGCAGGTTTGGTGATTGGCATTTGTAAGCTGGTTTTTTACAGGGTGCTGAGGAGTCATGTGTGATTAATGTGGGGAGCAGGTAGATACCCTAGGTGAGGGGAAGAAAAGGCCACGCTCACCCCCTCACTGTAGACAGGTACTCTATGTGTTTTTCATTTAGAGGTGTAGGTGAAGCAGACCAAAGTGGCAAGAAGCAAGAATCCTTTCCTTAGCAGATTTGTTTTTAAGGGTTTATTTTAAAAGCAGAGTGACAGGAGAGAGGAACACGTGAGCGCGTGCGCACACACACACACACACACACACAGAGTCTTCAAGCTGGAAGTTCACTGCCCAAATGCCAGCAACAGCCAGGACTGTGCCAGCCTGACCACCAGCAACCAGAAACTCCATCCAGTTGTCCCACAGAGGTGACAGGGACTCAACTCCTTGGGCCATCTCCTTTGCCAGGTGCCGCATTAGCTGAGAGTGGGATTGGAAGCAGAGGGATTCGAGCCAGTGCTCCAGTATAGGATAGGGGCACACCAGATGGTGACTTAAGCCACTCCACCAAAACACCTGCTCCTAGAAAGTTTTTTTAAAACATTTGAATTGAAAAATGTGAGTCAATGGGGCCAACCCTGTGGTGGTGTTGGTCAAGCTGCCACCTGCTGCCCTAGCAAGGTCAGTTCAAGTCCTGGATGCTCCAGTTTCTATCCAGCTCCTGGCCAGTGTGTCTGGGAAAGCAACGGAGGATGGCTCAAATGCTTGGGCCCCTGCACCCATGTGGGAGATCTAGATGGAGTTCCTGCTCCATCTGGAACTGAAACTGCTGCCTTGGACTGACTTTGGTCTCCCACATGGGTGTGTTGGGATATCTTTAACTGCTTTCCCAGGCACTTCAACAGTCAGCTGGGTCAGAAGTGGAGTAGCTAGGACTGGAACATGTGCCTATATGGGATGCAGGCTTTGCAAGTGGTAGCCTAATATGCTGTGCCACATGCTGGGTTTTCCTTTTTTTTTTGTACGTTTGTTTTCCTACATTATATTTTGGTTCTTACATTTTTCATGTGACATATGGTAAGCCTTCTCTTACTAATTTTCAAAATTCTTATTTGCATTATATTACAGTAATATTAACAGGATTTACTTAAGCAATGTTAATGGTTGGGTATATTAGCAACAAATTATGAACAGCCATGTCATCTACCAATTAGGGATTGTTTGCTCATGATAGTGTTCCAGAAGTGGAATCGCTTTGTCCAGAAGCCTGATCCTGTGTATGTTTCTCAGTGTACACTGTCACATGTCTAAAGGCAGTTTTTTTTTTTAATTGGATGCTTATGTACCTTTTCTATTGGGTGTTAGCAGGGAACTGTTGCCTGTCCTAGGGCTCTGTAACAAAGTATCACACACCAGGAAACCGTGCTGACAGCTCTGAAGCCTTGCTGCCTAGCATCAGAGATGCTGAGCCCTGAGCGCCCGTCTGTTCCCAGATCCCTCTCCAGCCTCTGGCGACAGCAGCAAGACCTGGCCTTCCTTGGCTTATACAGACATGAATCCCTGGCTCTGCCTTCACCTGGCCTTGGCCCCAGGTCTCTGTGTCCTCTTCTCTTGGGGTCATTCTGGACGGTCATCATCTACCGGCCCTACACACCAGTGCAATCTGAACCCAGTGACTTCTGCTGGGATCCAGTCTGGAAATAGTGTCACCCTGTGAGGTACCACAGTTAGGACGCGAGTAGCTCTTTTGTTGTTGCTTTGGTTGTGGAAGGGAAGACAGGTCATCTTATGGGAACTTTGCTACATATGTACATCAAAGAATCATTTCTATTTTCAAGTCCAGTGGAAGTGGGACTTTTCCCCATTTACTAAATCTTGATCCTAAGCTACTTGTGCAAGTATCAATTTCGGGGTGGAGAAGGATTCTATTTAGCAAACAACTTCTGAACCATTGTAAACATGTTATTATTATACTGAGAATTTTAGCGATACCTGTTAACCTGGAGGGAAGCATGCCACAATCACATGTTTACAGACAAATGTATCCCTGTGTTTTCCTGACTCATCCAGTTTGTAACATTTACAGTTTACGAGAAAGTTAAAAGCTAACGCAAATTAGGCATTTTATAAGATTAGTTCTAAAAATATTTCCGTCCCCAGTTATATCCAAAAATGGATTATAAGCATATTAAAAGTATATTCTTGTATTATTACATTGGCAAGTTTTTTTGTAAATGATGGAAGTAGGCATACTATGTTAAATATCTCTTACTTAAATGAAAGAAGTCTTCATATAACTGTCAAGCTCCCCATATTAAAGGTAGATCGTCATCAGATGGAGCAGTAGCCACTCAGGCCAAGGATGCCTGGGGCCCTCTTTCTTACGCTTGTAATACAAACTAAGAGAGCCACATCTGGACCACATTTGGGACATTTAAGAAGCTGCATGCTAAAGAATCATTGGTGCGTCACCCTCATCAGGGCAGTAAAGCTAGCCCAGGCCTATGTGAGTTAGAAGAAGCTGGACAGCTGATTAGCTGTGCTGTGATGGACACACACAGGGCATGGAGGAGGAATAGCAGAGGTAGGCAGACAAATTACCCACCTGTACCAGAAGAAGGAAGAGAGGAAGTTAGGGTGACTGAGAAAGGAGGTGAGGGCTGGGAAGTGGAATCCAGGCGGAGAGAATGAAGTGGGATCAAAAGGCTGGACGGGCTTTAACTACAGAAGAATGTGAGAGGCGAGTTTGCGTCGGCATGCAGGGCCAGGTTTACCGAGAACCTGGCCTGACCTGCCCAAGATTCAGGGTTTTATTCTGAAGCCTGTGGGGAGTCGCAGAGGCCTACAAGAATGGGAGGGACTTGCTAGGCTTGGTATTTTGAAAGCATCCCTCTGACATTTGCCTGTCTATCTGTCTGAAATCTCGCCTGAACCATCTCCTGTCTCTTTCCTCTCTGAGAGCTAGAAAGAACAGCTGTCTTTGTTTAATTAGGTATCTTCGTTAGACTCAGCCTTCATATGCATTTTGAAGGGAAAATGTATTTCACAGTGGTTTCTGTGCTTCCTTGCTTCCAGGATGACCAAGCCTACACTGACATCTTACATCTCTTGATGATCATGATGCAGTCAGAAGGTCGGCATCTTTTAAGCATTGGCACTTGTCGCTCTAAAGCACTTGAAGTGCTTTTCCCTATGGATTGGCTGAAGACTGCACCATAATCCTCACTGTATACGTGGCTACACATAGGTAAAGGCGGCAGAAAGTTTGCTGAGACTGGACTGGTAGAAGCGCCTGGTTGGAGGCAGGTATTTAGCCTATTGGTTAAGAATGTGCTCCCATGTCCTAGTGACTGAGTTTGTCTCCCTCCTCTGGCTCCCATGTCCTAGTGACTGAGTTTGTCTCCCTCCTCTGGCTCCCGTGTCCTAGTGACTGAGTTCATCTCCCACCTCTGGCTTCCATGTCCTAGTGACTGAGTTCATCTCCCACCTCTGGCTCCCATGTCCTAGTGACTGAGTTCATCTCCCACTTCTGGCTCCTGATTCAGGCTTCTTACCAGGGCACATTCCAGAAGGAGAGCATGTGGGCTCACCTAATTGAGTTCTTGCCACCAAGGTAGGAGACCTGGGTTGAATTCCCGGCACTTGGGTTTGACCAAGCCCAACCCTGGCCGTCTTAGGCCTTTGGGAGGTGAACTCATGGATGAGGCTTCTGCTTCTGTCTTTGTCTCTCTCCCATGAAAAAACAAGCAGGGCCCAGTGTTGTGGTGCAGTGTGTTAAGCCACCACAGGCATCCCGTAGAGGAGTGTCAGAGAGTCCCAGTGACTGTACTGTTGATCAGGCTCTCTGCTCATGTGAAGCAGATGATGGCCGAATGTTCGAGTCTCAGCTACCCCATGTGGGAGACTTGGTTGGAGTTCTTGGCTCCTGGCTTTGGCCTGGCCCAGCACCATCTATTGTAGCTATTTGGAAAGTGAACCAGCAGATGCGAGGTCATTCTCTCCCTCTGGCTCTATGTTTTTGAATAAATAAATAAATGAATAAAATCTTTAAACAAATAAAGCAAAATGCAGAAACTGTTATTCATCCAAGATTTAAATCCAAATCTAATTATAAGGCTTAGGTTCTTCCCACTGTGGATGAAAACTCCTTAGGTTTACTTGTATGTATTTATTAAAGATCTATTTGTTTCTATTTGAAAGGTACATTTACGGAGAAAAGGAGAGACAAAGAGAGAAGGTCTTCTGTCTGCTGGTTCACTCCTCAAATGGCCACAGTGGCCGGAGCTGAGCCAATTTGAAGCCAGGATCTCGGAGCTTCTTCCTGGTCTCCCACATGGTTGCAGGGTTCCAAGGATTTGGACCATCCTCCTCTGCTTTCTGAGGCCACAAGCAGGGAGTTGGATGATGGAAAGTGGAGCAACTAGGACTCAAACTGGAGGTAGCAGCTTGACTCATTATATACCACAGTGCTGCCAAGCCCGTACAGTAGTCTCATGGGAATAGAAAGGAAGCAATAAAAATAAACTTGATTTTGACTTTATAGGGTCAGTGTTGGAAATGTGAGATCTAGAAGAAGAGTTTGGCCAGTAGCCTGTTCATCTAAATACAGTCCTATGGTCTTTTCTTCTTTCCGTCTGTTCCAGGTTTCTGGATTTTGTCCTATTGATATATTTGTGATTAATCTGTTTATTAGGACTCAATGATGTGTCAAGGACAGAGCTAAATAAAAGGTGCTTTTTAGTAAAGAATGACATCCTAATTCTGTTCAGGGATCTCTCTGTCCCTCGTCTGTCCTTTTTGTGCCTTGTTTAGGCATACTAATGCTGTGTTGGATCCTCTGGGCTCAGAAGACATATGTTGAAGACAATAGTGTTGGACTCATATTTTAATTCTTCTGCAACTTATTCAGTTAGCTAGATGGTACCTTCATTGTCTTCTTTGGGACAGATGTGACTTTGGACTTGAAGAAAGAAGATAGAAATAACTTTCTTAGGAATCCACAGGCTGGTTACTGATTATGTGGCCGCTCATGGTGACTTCCGGAGCAAATGGGGAATGGAATTTTTCAAATCAAGTCATGAGCACCACTATTCAGTGTTCCAAGGAGAAAAAAAAATTGGTCGAAGATGTACTGTATAACATTAACTATAGTGATTTTTCAAGGATACATGTAAGGTTTTTCCATGTGTGTGTAGCATCTATATGTTATATATACAGTTGAACATACATAATTGCCATTTCTGTTGGACGTTGGCAGTTCATAATGTTTCATCCTGATACAAATACAAGCCTATCAACCTCAAACTAGTTGGTGAGATAAGCCTCTGCTTGTCATTTACCTGTGAAGCAGGCTGGGCTGTGCCCAGGCATGCTCAATGCTGGCTTCTCACAGCTGGTTGCCTCCTCTAAGGGCTGGATTATTGGTTTCACAACAGGCTGTCATGTTTGTTGTAAACCTGTTGATGCTAGTCACACTTGTCTTGAGAATGGTAATTAAGATAAACTTCTGAAACCTAAGTGCAAAAGGAAAGAGTATCACCCTTTCTGGGAAAGAAATGTTGGATTCCTTGAAAAGATTTCATAACAGTGAGTCATTGAAAAAAATGCTCAGGAAAAGGAAAAGATTAGAAAGAAGATCGTAAAGACTTGAGAGAAACAGTAGTCTTAGCTGGCCTGACACAGGTGCTTAGTTGTTTTTGATCCGTTTAGAACTTTTTAAATTGTGGAAGATAAATTCTGGATGTGATTGATATCCAGATAAATAATTTGTGAGGAGCCTTTCCTAAGGGAAAGTCTAGAAATTACTTTGGAAAATTGGGGAGAATTAACACATTCTTAGATGTTTTAAAGTAAGTGTGTGATGTACAAACTGTCTTCATTTCCTAATATAAAGTTTCTTTAGCAATAAGATCCAACCAAAATGATTGCCACCACTCAGCTGACTGTAATCATTGTTGCTGTTACAGGGTAAGTAGATCATTTGCTTCCAGAGTTAATTTCTATACCTATGTTAATAAAGGCGAAGTGGAATTTTGGCATTGGGAATTGAGGCAACAGAGTATATAAGCATCTTGCCTTTGCTTAGCCTATGGTACTCATAGTGCCTAACCAGCTCACACTTCTTACGGTAGCATCTGTTAACATTTAGCTTGATTTCAGGCAATAATATGAGCCAGTTAGTGGAAGTTAGAGTTGGTTCCTATCTGCGATAAATGATACAGTAAAAATGGAAAGCCCGGTGGGCATTGGACCTGTGATGAAGACAGCCCTTGGGGCGCCCACATACCTTATCAGTGCCTGAATGGTTGGAGTCCAAACTTCCTTTCTGGTTCCTGTTTCCTACCAGTTGGTGCCACGGGACAGAGCAGGTGATGGCTCGTGTAGCTGTAACTCTGCCACCCACATGGTTGGTCCGTACTGAATCCTTAGCTTCTGGTTTCAGCGTGGCCCTGGCCCAGATGCTGCAGGCCATTGGGAGATTTAATCTCTTTCTGTTTTGGTCTACCTCTGAAGTAATTTGTTAAGTTGGAAGCAAAATGCATTGTATAAAGCGGGAGTTACAATTTGTTACACTTGATGTTTTTCTCAGCATTTTTAGGCCAATTGAATCTGGGGCCCAGTGCAGTAGTGTAGCAGCTATAGTCCTCACTTTGCACAGGGATCCCGTATGGACGCTGGTTCTAATCCCAGTGGCCCCACTTCCCATCCAGCTCCTTACATGTGGCCTGGGAAAGCAGTGGAGGATGGCCCCAAGCCTTGGGACCCTACACCCATGTGGGAGACCTGGAAGAAGCTGCTGGCTCCTGGCTTTGGATCAGCTCAGCTCTGGCCATTGCGGCTGCTTGGGGAGTGCATTAGCAGACAGAAGATCTTCCTCTCTGTCTCTCCTCCTCTGTATAACTGATTTTCCAATAAAGATAAATCTTTTAAAAAAGCAAGTTGAGTTGTTCAAGGTATTCTACAGTCAATGTTAATTATGGAAAAATAGTTATTCTTTTCTGAACATTAGCAGACTAATGAGAAAACCAAATGAAGAAAAATAAAAGTATGTTTTGCAGTGGTAACATTTATTAAGCACTGGCATGGGGCTAACTTCTGTGTGTGCCTTCTCTTACTCCATCTTCCCAACGCTCTGTGAGGAGGCTGGTGTGGTACCCATCTTGACAACAGAAGTGACTTGCCAAGGCTGCCTGGTTAGTAACCGTGGTGAGAATCGGAGTGAGCTCAGTCCAAATGACTTACTGTGTTGTAACTGAGCACTTTTCATCTGCGTTCCTCATGTGATTTTTGTAAAATGTATTTTTTGAGTGTGAACCAGCAGTGGGAGGTGAGAAGTAGGGAAAGGAGGCATTTGATGCACGGAGTGTTTCCAAAGAGGCTGCCACCACAGTGAGCACCTGGACCCCTGGGCGTTAGTCTAGGTGGGACATGTCTCCGAGTTCTCCCACCAACAACAGCACGTGGAGCATTTTTTTTAAAAGAGAAATGTTAATGTGTTTCAAGCAACTCTGGACCTTGAAGGCGGTGCATGCCAGGCTCCTTTATGGGTGGGCACAGTAAGGTGCAGCAGGCTGTCACTCAGCCAAGGCCACTAGCCCGATGAATGCACTGGGACCTGAACAAGCTTGCCAGGCTGCAGCCAGGTGCTTGTTAACTTAGTCCTTTGCTCTTAGGGAGCCTTAACTCTGGATATGTCCTTTGCATGGAATTTTTGAAGCTTCTAAATTGCCTGTTCTCTGTCTTCATCTACAAGGAATGTGAGGTATTTTTTTTTTTAACCGACTTTACTGTACAGTGTGGATGGGGCAAAGATTGTTCTTCCCCAATTCTCCAGGTGGGAAAAAAAAAACCTGAAGCTCAAGGCAATGCAGTGGTGTTCATGCTCTAAGGCTCATGTATTACAAAAACCTAACCTTGTGGAATCTGGCACAGCGGCTCAACTGCCTAATCCCCCACTTACAAGTGCTGGCATCTTCTATGGGCGCTGGTTTGTGTCCTGGCTGCTCCACTTCATGTCCTGCTCCCTATGTGTGACCTGGGAAGGCAGTAGATGATGGCCTCAAGTCTTGGGACTTGTAGCCATGTGGGAGACACAGAAATTCCTGTCTCCTGGCTTCAGATGGACTCAGCTCCATTGGTTACAGCTGAGGAGCAAACCAACAGCTGGAAGGTCTTTCTGTCTCCTTTTCTGTGTAAATCTACCTTTTCAGTAAAAATGAATATATCTTAAAAAAAAACCCTCCCAAAACAAAAAACAACACCATCAACCTAAGCTTTGGTTTCAACTAGAAGTTTAAAAGAGGGTAGGTGGTATGGTGTAATAGGTTCAGTTGATGCTTGAGAAGCCTGTGTCCCACATGGAGAGTCTAAGCCCGGCTACTCTGCTTTTCTTTTTTTAAAGATTTATTTATTTTTATTGGAAAGGCAGATATACAGAGAGAAGGAGATATGGAGAGGATGATCTTCCGTCTGATGGTTCACTCCTCAAGTGGCCACAATGGCCAGAGCTGAGTCGATCCAAAGGTAGGAGCCAGGAGCCAGACAATATATTGTGAAATAGAAGAAGATTCTGAAGTTTGCATATCATCAAAAAAGCTACATACTACTTGAAATACTCACAAAATTAGGGGTCTTCAGAAAGTTCATGGAAAATGTATACTATGGGAAGACTACATGCATTTCAAACTTTTATGATAAAATAAGCATCTTTTAATTCCTTTTTTGCATAAACTTTTTGAAGTAAAACGTATTAAATCTGTGCCTAGACAGGCAAAACCTAGATAATGCAGGGATAAATGGAACACTGAATGTTGACTGATAGCTGTACGTTCATATTGAAAGAGGAACTTCATTTTAACAAAATTTTGTTTCAAAGGCAGAGTTTCAGAGAGAGGAGAGATTAAGATCTCCCACTTGCTAGTGTACTTCTGATTGGCCTCAGCAGCCAGCGATGGGCCAGACCAAAGCCTGGTGGATCTTCCCCTGGTGCAGGGCCGCAAGCACCTGGGCCGTCTTCCTCTGTTTTCTCAAGCAAATTAGCTGGGGGCTGGACTGGAAGGGAAGCAAGCAAAATTTGAACCGAAGCCCATTTTGGATGCTAGTGCCACAGCAGTTAACTTTACATGTGTGCCACCATGCTGGCCCTGAGTAATTATATTAAAAAACAAATTTGGAATAGTTATCGACTTATAAAAGTTATGAGGTGGTAATAGAAGTTCCCATCTTATCATTCATCCCATGTCTCTATTAACATTTCATAATGTTTGTCATAATTAGGGAACCACGTCCAACTCCCCTCTCCCGGCTTTTAAAATCCAAACTCTTTTTTTATCCCTCCTTCTCCTGCCAGCTTCTGACAGTCAACATTCTATGTTTCGACTGAATGTGCACGTGTGTGTGTCCACACATGAGTTTAAATGAGATATTAAATTGTGTGTCTGTGTCATTTACATTTTAGCTTAACTTATAAATGAGAACGTGCTGTATTTGTCGTTTTGTGTCTGGGTTATTTCACTCCATATGAAGCGCATGCCGCTGTATGTAATACCATGTTTTCTTCAGCCATGCAGTTGGTGCTCAGCCTAGGTTGAGCCCATAGTTTGGCAGCTGTAAACTGTGTTGCTGTGAACATGATGGAGCAGGTGTGTCTAATGAACTGAGTTCATGTCTTTTGGGTTTGTACCCAGGAGTAGGACTCTCGGATCATAGGACAGTGCACATTTTAATGGCATGGTTTTGTTTCTTTTAAAAGGCATCATTATGTAAGGTCATGTTTTTCCCTTGTCAAAGAGTCCAGTAGTTCTCATAAAGACCCTGAGTTGCTTTACTGATAATCCTGACAATGAGACTTTTGCTGAAGAGGCCAAGATATTCTTTGAAGGGCTTGGTGTGATAGCCTAGTGGCTAAATGCTTGACTTTCATGTCCTGGGTTCCCATATGGACACAGGTTCATGTCCTGGCTGCTCCACCTCACATTTAGCTCCCTGCTTGTGGCCTGGGAAAGCCTAAGAGGATGGTCTAAGCTTTGGGACCATGTACCCATGTGGGAAGCTGCTGGCTTTGGATGGGCTCAGCTCTGGCTGTTGTGGTCAGTTAAGGAGTAAAGCTGAGTGTCTGAAGCCAGGAACCGGGACTTTGTGCAGGTCTGTCACGTGGCTGCAGGGTCCCAAGGCTTTGGGCCATTGTCGACTGCTTTCCCAGGCCATAAGCAGGGACTGAATGGGAAGTGGAGCAGACGGGTGCCCATGTAGGATTCTGGTGCATGCAAGGTGAGGATTTGGTCACTAGGCTACTGCGCCAGGCCCAACAGTGTAGATTTTATTTATGTTACAGGAACAGAATTGGCAAAAACACTACACAGAGATAAAATCTACTTCCATGGCAATTTTCATTTGTCTTGTTCCAGTCTTCTAAGGAAGAAAAGTTGCTGCTTTTTAAATGCTCATTTATGTAATGTTGCATTTTTACTTTTCTGTATGTTCATATACATGATAAACATTAACTGTTTGCTTTGTGTAAGGCATTAGAGATATAAAAACCTATTTTTCAAGGTCATTTTGTTTTCAGTTCTTTATCATCCCCACATCCAAGTTAGCAACAGACATGTCAACTGTGGCCACAAAATATGTCCTTGACTCCATCTGCTTGAACAAGCCCCTAATCTAACCATCTTCCTAGGCCAATTGTATAATCAGCAGCCAAATTAACTTTTTTAAAAACATAAGGTCATGTCCCTGCTTTGCTTAAAAACCTCTGGTGAGCTTCTCTTTTGCAAAGTGAATAAGCTCGTGGAGATGGACAGTGGCATAGCACTCTCGTGGGATTGAATGCCGTTAAATGAGTGCCATAGTATTGGTGAGACAGGCAAGGTTGAAGTTAAGCCTCTATTACATGATTTTAGAAGTGGTACAACATAGTCATACCTACCATCAGCAAATCCTCTGATGGTTCCTCTTGCAGTTAGGATGAAATCTAGGCTCCAAAGACCCCATGTGCCATTCAGAATCGCCCTGCCTTTCTCTGCCTTTCTGTTCTCTTAGCTGCCCCTGCCTCAGGACCTTTGCTGGGCCTGTGGGTTTCTTCTGGACCAGTTGGGCCCCGCCGTGTCCTCTCAAGTGTGCTGGGTCTTCCTGCAGCCTGCTGGCCCCAGCTGTCCTTCCTGTGTGTGTGCACGCAGGGCTGGGCTGTGTCCCTGGTGTCAGGTAGGGTACTTACCGTGTAGTGAATGCCTGATCTTCACTGAGTAGATTGGAGTAGTGATAGGGTTCCCTGCCTTCCCTTCAAGCAGCTTCGAGTTTCTGATACTGAGTTTCAGGAGCCTTGAGTCATTGCTTCAAGAGCCTCTGAAGGCCTCATGTCAGAGGGACAGAGAGTTCTGCCCCAAATAGAGTAGTGTAGGGAAAGACAGCGAGAGAAAAAAATAATGTTGGGCACAAACGCTCAAAAACATTACCTGTTTCCTGTCATTCAAGCAAGGAGAGAGGTATTTCCTCTCATCCATCTCCCACCTAACAAACAAAAGAAAACGGCAGATAGCTGTGTATCAGTAGCCAAAGCATGATGCCTGCCCAAGCCAAGCTCAAAAGGAAACCAGTGTGAGCTTCATGTATCACATTTCCAGAAACGCCGGGCTCCTCTGGGCCGGCTGTTCTGAGGCCCCGTTAGGAGGACTCAGTTGTGGAGTCAGTGGGCTGGCCTTGCCAAAAGGAGACCGGATCTCTCCAGGCTTTCCGTCATTCCGGGATTCTCGCCACCAACTGTCCAGTGACAGTCAGAACGCAACCCTTCATCCTCGGTCACAGGACATCCTCGGTTGTGTGGGCAGCAGAGCTTTTGTGTTTACGTTTTCATCAATATTTCTTAGAGTCAATGCAGGAGACGATAGAGGTGTGATGTGGGGAGGTTTTCTGTGTTTCACATGAAAATCATACTTCCTTGAAATCAGAAAGATCAGGTTATTTTCTAACTGTGATAATGGTGATTTTAAAAGTTTAGAACGTGAGGGGTCGGTGTGATGGCCCTTAAAGCTCCTGTATTGTAAAAGCCTAAGCCCGCAGAGGCCAGCATGATGGCTCAGCTGGCTAATGCCCTGCCTGAAAGTGCCAGGCTCCCATATGGGCATCGGTTTGTGTCCCAGCTGCTCCACTTCCCATCCATCTCCGTACTAATGGCCTGGGAAAGCAGTAGACGCTGGCCCAACACCTGCACCCATGTGGGAGACTCAGAATAAGCTCCCGGCTCCTGGCTTCCAATCAGCTCCTGCCTTCAGATGGGTTCAGCTCTGGCCATGGCAGCCATTTGGGGAATGAACCAGTGGATGGGAGATCTTTCTGTCTCTGCTTTTCTCCATAAATCTGATCTGCTTTTCCAATAAAAATAAATAAATATTTTAAAAAAGATAAGAAATATGGAATGTGAGGAAAAATAAAGGAAACAACAAAATCTTGTCACAAAGAAGAAAATAGATATTACTCATGATCGTGCCAATGTGTTTTTTGTTTTTAAGTGGTTTATGTTATTTTTTTTTAATTTGAGAGAGAAACACACAAGAGAGAAAGAGACAAAATGAACCCTCATCGTGTGCTTCACTCCTGAAATGCTTGCATCAGCCCCGCTGGGCGGGAGCATGCTGCGGGAGCTCCGTCCCTGTCTCCCAGTGACAGATCCAGAGACCTGCTGTGTCCGAGGGGGAGCATTAGCAGGAAACTAGAATCTCGGTGGGAAGTGAGCATCTTAACCGAGAAGCCGAAACCCGCAGGGTGCTTTCTTTTTTTCTCTCTCTCTTTTTTTTTAAGATTTATTATTATTGGAAAGCCGGATATACAGAGAGCAGGAGAGACAGAGAGGAAGATCTTGCATCCAATGTTTCACTCCCCAAGTGAGCCGCAACAGGCCGGTGCTGCGCCGATCCGATGCCGGGAACCAGGAACCTCTTCCGGGTCTCCCACGCGGGTGCAGGGTCCCAAAGCTTTGGGCCGTCCTTGACTGCTCGACTGCTTTCCCAGGCCACAGGCAGGGAGCTGGATGGGAAGTGGAGCTGCCAGGATAAGAACCGGCGTCCATATGGGATCCCGGGATGTTTAAGGCGAGGACTTTAGCCGCTAGGCCATGCCGCCAGGCCCACACAGGGTGCTTTCTTAAAAGAAATATTTTGTGTTTCATTTTTCGTATGCAAATTATATTTCTTTTATTTTTTTAAGATTAAAAAAATTTTTTTATTGGAAAGGCAGATTCACAGAGAGAAGGAGAGACCAAGAGAAAAAATTTCTGTCCACTTATTCACTCCCCCAGTGAGCTGAGCTGAACCAAAGCCAAGAGCCAGGAGCATCTTCCAGGTCTCCCATGCCGGTGCAGGGTCCCAAGGCTTTGGGCCGTCCTCAACTGCTTTCTCAGGCCACAAGCAGGGAGCTGGATGGGAAGTAGGGCTGCCAGGATACTAACTGGCTCCCATATGGGATCCTGGTACTTGCAAGGTGAGGACCTTCGCCGCTAGGCTACCACATTGGGCCCTATTTCCTTTAGAAAAAAACCTTTGTATTATGGAAATTCCCAAATGTTTGTAAAAGGAGAATGATACAATGAACTGAATGTTTATATTACCCCATCAGGGCTAACTTTACTCTGTATGTGAATAGGTCAACATTATCTCTGAAAGATAAGGACTTGGAGAGATATGGATGATACTTTTATCATATCTAGAAAGTTTAAAAATAGCCTTTTAAGTTCAGTAACCATCCAAGCAACATTAATATTAAAAAAAAAAACATGCCAGACAGTAGTGTAGGCATTCATGACTGTTAAAATGAAGTGTAGCCTTTTTAGCAAATTATGTAAACATTTACAAGAGAAGATTAAAAACAATAGAGTGAAAGTGTGCTCATCTCATGTCAAGAAATATTCAATATTTTATTAAGTAGTTTGTATTTCAATAATTTTTATGTACAAAAAGTTATTTAAAAGCTACTTAAAAGTTATTTACAATAATTTTTACTTTTCTACACATTTAAATTCATTTATTTATTTAGGTTTATTTTTATTTGAAAGGTAGATTAGTAGATTTACAGAGAGAAGGAGAAACAAAGATCTTCCATCCGCTGGTTCACTCCCGAAGTGGCCACAATGGCTATAGCTGAGCTTATCTGAAGCCAGGAGCTCCTTCTGTGTCTCCCACGCAGGTGCAGGGGCTCAAGGCTTTGGGCCGTGCTCTATGGCTTTCCCAGGCCACAAGCAGGGAGCTGGATGGGAAGCAGAGCAGTTGGGGCACAAACTGGTGGCCATATGGGATCATGGTGCTTGCAGTGAGAGGGTTTAGCCATTGAGCTACCATGCTGGGCTCTACATATTTACATTTAAATTGCAATGTCCACCCATACTAAACAGTTTTTAAAAAATCTCTGCATTTTTGGATTAGTACGGAAAAGTGTGAATTGGGTCCTTAGATGTCAGCAGTTTTACATGTGACATAAGACCCCATTCTATGATACGTTTCATGCATTTTTCTAAAGTGGTATATTCCCTGAAGTAGAATACAAATGACAGCATACTAGAGCATGCATGATTAAATTAATAAATCAGCAAGTCCTTTTATTTGTTGAAATTTAGTGGTCGATAAAATAATAAGCTCTTAAAGGAGTATGTTAACTTTTTAACAAACATGCAAACCGCTTCAAAATCGAGTAATTCATTCCTGTTGCCATTTTTGTCATAGAATGCCAGGAACAGCAAGAAAATGTAGGGGGCTGCTTCTCAGGGGTCAGTGTGGGAAGTGAGGTTACGAGGTAAAAGGAGTTCATCAGTGTAGTTCATGGGCTGGCCTGCCAGCCTGGCGCACGACTCCATAGTAGATTGTTAAGGCTTTGCAGAGAATGGACATAGTCAAGAGCTGCTTTGAGCTGGGTAGCTTGCACTGCTGGCTTTCATTCTGTTAGCAGGAGCATAAGAAGGGTAATATTTGTCCCTTTGTCCTGTACAGAGCCTAGACAGGGGTGTTCCCCTGTGGATGGGAAACAACAAGAAAGGTAGAGAAAGGACAAAGTGAAGAACAGGAGGGTATAAAAGTGAGGGGTTTTGGGTGGCCAATAGGGGATCAAGGCTTGGAACAATAACCTGGACACATCATAGAGCTGAACGGGGGAAGTTAGATCAGGGAAATGTTTTGGTTGAGATGCTGGAATTTCCTTCAATTCTATTCCTTGTTAATCACTGCCAATTAATGCTCTAACGACATACTCATTTTCTTAATTTGAGACTTCTTTTTTAAACCAGGGGCCTCTTAGGTAAGTGTGAATAGCAGGGCATTTAAAAATTTAGAAATTCTTTAGGCATTTCAAGCATCAGGTGTTTAACAGGTAGATAAAGCCACAATACTAGGTTCTTTCCCAACAGCAATTCTAATACCCAACCCCCCAGCCACCTCCACCACCACCCCCCATCCAACTAAGAGGCAGATTCCTGGGCAGGTGTTTGGCACAGTGGTTAGGACACACACACTGTACTAGAATGCTTGGGTTCAAGTTCTGGTCCTGCCGCCACTTTTAGCTTCCTAATAATGTATACTCTGAACCAATAGATGAAAGATTTTTCTGTTTTTCTGCCTCACAAATATTTTGAAAAAGAAGCAAATCCATTACATTTGAGTATCTTGTTGTGAAATTCTGTAGAAACAAAATGTGCTTTTTTTTTTTTTTTAGCTAGAACATTTGTAAATATTTGCCATGACTGCTTTTGTAGGGCAGCCATTGTTTTAGTCTCACATTACATGCAATTTCTCTTTGATGATTTTGATCTGTTGTTGCAAGGGGCTGTGACTTCGATTCGGTGGCCCTTCAACTGAGGCAATACTGAATGCCGTTCCGTTTGCCTTATCCAGATAAACAGTGTAGAGAAATATTAATCTAAGCTGTTAATGGCAAGGAGAAAACTGATTGGATTCTGAGATGTATTTAGAACAAAGAGTTGATAGAATTTGATAGAGGGATGATAGAGAAATGAAAGTTTCCTTCCATAGTTGAAGAGAATTGACCAGAATTCCCCTGTTTACCCATGATTATATTTGATTCAAAGTGCTGCTTTTTTCGATTCCGTGGGAAAGATGGAATAAGATCCCTTTTATTTTTTAACATCTCGTTCTTGGAGCTTGCTGCTTCTGCTCTTATCTGTCTTCTCGATTGTTCTCTGCTTGGTTGCCCCATCCTCACACCTGCCACTGCTCTGGGAGCTCATAATCCTTTTGCATGTGCATCCGTGAGCAGCCTTAAAGTTCCCCCATCCCATCCACTCTGATGATCTCTGCTTTACCTGCTGATTGGATGGCCAGTCTCTGAACCTTATCACCTGGACGGGGGCCAAGACGATAAAGAGAGCTCTACATTCCCTTCTTGAAGCACGGCCTGTCACTTCCGCTTTCTTAAACCTCCCTCTCTTTACTCTCGCAGACCTTCGTTTTCCGTCTCTGAACTCCTGTCACACTCTCACATCTGGCAGATTCTAGATTCTACAAGCATCCTGCTCATTTTTCCTGTGGCTAGCCAGGCAGCTCAACAATATGGTGTAAATTGGGCAAAATGGTCAATCGATCAGTTTTGTGGTTTCCAGTCTGAGCTAAACCCTAGCCAGTAATACTTAAATTCTTTTATTTTTCACCTTGACTTCATAATAGATTACCTGGAAACTTAAAAGAAAAAAAAGAAAGCCCCGTGCCCAGGTGAATTAAATATGAAATACTGGAGTACAACCTGCATGTCGGCACACAGCAGCTGCTTTGCTATCTTGGTGATGCTAAAGTCCAAAAAAGCCTGAGAAATGCTGCTTTAAACTTACGCTCAACTTTTAGTTTCCTCATACATGTCTCATTCCTTTCACCACTCTAACTCCATTTTATAATCCTTGGTGATGGACATCACCTCTTGCCTTGCTAGAGAAATTAAAGCTTTTCTTGGTTCAATCCCATTGAATTTTTCGGTTTCCATTTTTTTGAACTGATTTGAGCCCAGGGCGTGCAGGACAGATAGAATCCCTGCCTCCCTGGTGTCAGAGTCTCGAGTTGCACATGTGCCCGTCAGTGAGGTCATTCTAGCACACGCCAAGTGCCACAGGGGCACACAGGACCTGGGGAAGGCTCCTCCCGAGAGCAACTCTCACCTCCTTTCCCTTCCTGGAGAAGTGTCACCCCCCTCCTACCTTCCAGGACCCGCCTACCTCCCTGCCTGTGTCCTCCTCTGGATCTGCAGGAGCTAATACTTGCGTATCTCTGTAAAAATATTTCGATTGTTAACCACCTTGAGAGCATCAGAGCTTGTTTTTGCAGAGTTTCCCTTTCTCTGAGCCCTCACACCAAGCCTGCGGTGAGCCCTCGGTTTCTCACCTGCCGTTAAGCCTGGTCTCCCTGCAGAGTGGCTTCCGTTCCCGCAGTTGCCTCCCAGAGGAGCTCAGTTCCTTGGAGGTCACCCCGCTGTACCCCTTGGAGCCTTTCGGATGTCCGTGACTGCGCTCAACACCACCTCCTGTACCAGTGTTCCCTGCTTCTGTTTGGTAATTCTTCGCATCCTCACTTCACCCGTATTTTCTGTATCCTGTCTCATTTTTGTTTTTTAAGGTTGTGTGTGAGCCTCTCTCCTTTGGTCCCCCCTCCAGGATGGTGTTCACCAAGGGATTTCCGTGAGGTCCCTGTTTTTCTCATTCATTGATGGCTGTGGTTTGGGGTCACCATCTGGAGGTGAAAGTTCCCAAAAGTTCTGTCTCCGTCTTTGCTATTGCTGCCCACTGGCTGCTGACCATCTGCAGTGTCCTCTTAGAGTGTCCTGCAGTCTCCTCATGTTTGGATTTGCCAACCCCTTGCTCCTTCAACCTGTTTCTCCTTGCCTATTTCTTATCTCATCTGGTGGCAGCACCATAAGCAGAGTCATTGTACCCACAGTTGATCTGCCTGTAGCTAGAGCTGTTGGATTCTTTTGCGGTAAGCCTGGGGGTTGTTAGGACAGAAGGACTTTAGTGAGCTGTTGCCTGCTTTCCTATATTGAAATTCTGAAAGAGAATTCATCTCGGGAAGCTTCCTTGCGTCTTTGCTTGATTGTTTTTTCACACTGTTCTTTGGTCGCCCTTCTTCCCCAGTGCATTTGCTTACCTGGTTCTGGCCATTTGCTAATGATAACTACCATTGCCTTATTATTTGCACTTTTATTCATTTATTCAGTGACATTTGCTGGACAGCTATGTGGTACCAGGCATCAGACAACATTCCTGAGAGAGGAGCCCTCCTGAGGCCGTGAGAGTGTGGCACTGTGCCACTTGATTTTTTTTTTAAAGATTCTTTTACCTTTGCGCTGTCATAGATCAGTAAACGGGCACCTGATGTGTATGTCGGTTACACCACATGTAACTCATGACACAAATGCAGCAACACCTCGACCGGTCTGTGCCTTATTCCACAAGTATTGCCTCCTGATGTGTCATGCAGTGTGCATTGCTAGGAGAACTTGCAAAGGCTTATTCTGGACTTGAGGGCTTCTCTGGTACTGAGCTTGCCACCAGCCAGGTTGTAGCAGCCCCCATCCACAGGCCATCTTGGAGTAGTGATGGATGAATGCATTAGTTCTAGGTGCTGTGATAGAGAAGGGTCAGCCTACACAGGAGCTTGGAGGAGATGGAACACCTTGCCAGCCGGTTGAACTGTAAACAGCAGAGGAAGCTCAGAGGAGGTCATAATCTTCCAACTTCTTGCCCCTCTGGTGATCAGGGTATCTCAATGCTCAGGAGAAAATGAGATGAAGAAAGAGAGGGCAGGGGCATCCGTTGGGGCCTGCCAACACTGAGGATAGCAAGATTGCTATAAGGTGAAAGATAAGGTCAGAAAGCTCTTGGGTATGGTGGTGAGGGAATTAAACTACTTTCTGCAACATCCTCATCTTGTAATGGGCACTGATTTGAATCCTGACTACCCTACTGCCTATCTAGTTGGTTGCTAATGCGCTTGGGAAAAGTGCTGGAAGATGGCTCAGGTACTTGGGTCACTGTACTCTTGTGGGAGAGGAGGATTAAGATCTTGGCTCCTGGGCCCGGCGGCGTGACCTAGCGGCTAAAGTCCTCGCCTTGAAAGCCCCGGGATCCCATATGGGCGCCGGTTCTAATCCCGGCAGCTCCACTTCCCATCCAGCTCCCTGCTTGTGGCCTGGGAAAGCAGTTGAGGACGGCCCAATGCATTGGGACACTGCACCCGCGTGGGAGACCCGGAAGAGGTTCCAGGTTCCCGGCTTCGGATCGGCGCGCATCGGCCCGTTGCGGCTCACTTGGGGAGTGAATCATCGGACGGAAGATCTTCCTCTCTGTCTCTCCTCTGTATATATCTGGCTGTAATAAAATGAAAAAAAAAAAAAAAAAAGATCTTGGCTCCTGGCTTTGGTCTGGGCCAGTTCTGGCTGTTGTTGCAGCCAATTGATAAGTGAACCAGCAGATAGAAAAATATCTCTTTTTTTCTCTTTCTCTGTATTCCTTTTAAATAAATTAATCTTTGGAAAAGAAAACCCACAAATTCTTTCAGTCCAACATTATGTGTCTTAAGGCCAGCAAGCATTTCTGAATGACACTGACATTATCTAAGAAAAAGCAAGAAAACCTGGTGGTGTTGAGATTAATCATTCATTCAGAAAATACCTGGTGAGAAAGAGCCATGTCACTGGGCTTAGAGCCTAACGCAGTTTTTGCAGTAGCAGAGTTGAGAAATCTGTTGATTTGTGACCTCTAAGAAGGCAAATGCTTTATCTAGTCTACTTTTTAAAAGCTGGGGGTATCATCATATACTAACCATTTCACACATGGGAAGTGTATAGTTTAGTGAGCTTGACTGTTGTGTAGAGTCATCGCTGTGGAGTCATCTCTAGAAGGACCCCCAACCCATCAGCCATTAATTCCGTACTCACCTCCCCACTGTCGATTCTCCCTACTTGGGCAGTCACCAGGGCAATTTCTGTCCATTCAGGGTTGCCTGTTGTGGCTGTCACATATAAATTAAAGCATATGCAATGTTCTGCGACTTCCTTCACTCAGTGTAATGTTTTCAAGATTTTTCGTGTTGTAGTGTGAGTACCTCATTCCCCTTTATTGCTCAATAGTAATTGATTATGTGGATATACCATGTTTACTGACTCAATGGACAATTGCATTGATTCTGCTTTTTGACTGTTATGAATAAAGCAGCTATGAACATTCACATGCAAATTTTTGTATAGCCACGTTTCCAGCTATTGCAATTCCTGGGTCACATGGTAACTCTGTTTAAACTTTTTGAGCAGCTGCCAAATATTGTTCTATTGTAACTACTGCTTCGTTTTCCACATCCACTGGCCATGTATTAATGCTCCAGTTTCTCTCCATCCTCAGCAAACACTTGTTATTGTCTGCATTTTTCACTGTAGCCATCCTAGTGAGTGTGAAGCGGTTATCTGGTCTACCTTCTGCTCTTCCACACAGGGCCTACCAGGGTGTTGGGTAATGTTGACTGATGGACCCAGTCCCTGTCCCCTTCTTGTTCCTCTTGCCACCCGCCACACTGGGTAGTCGTATGCTGTCGTGGAGGTACACTGGGAGTCCTTTTGAACATTGAGCACCTGTTGTTGCAACTGGTTGTGCAGGCTGAAACAAGACTGCTGAGCTTCAGTTTCCTTGTCTGTGAAGTAATGATGCCTCTTTCATAGGGCTGCTATGGAAATTAAATGTGACAGTGTAAAGGAGTGCCTAGCCAGCACCTGACCAGAGCCTTCATTAGGTTGTTGTTCTTTTGGATAACTTGGGGCATATCTCTGTTGGCTGGCCTCAGGAAGTAGAGCAAGCATTGATCCCAGGGGCTACATCTCACTGCACAGCCTGTGGTGTATAGGACCAGCTGTTGCTTCAGAAAAAAACTCGCAGGATCTGTCTCGTGGGCAGTATGCCGAGGTGACTGCTGAAGCTCAGTGGGAAAGAGATTGACCTCTGGGATTAGGCTCCTGATCTGCTGCTTTAACTTCAAGTGACCTGTTTCAAAGTTTTGGTTCCTTCTACTAACTGTTTCTTAAAATGGTATTCTATTCAGAACCACCAGCTGGAATAGGCAGCCTCTGAGTTTCCAGAACCCAAACAGTAAGTGAACATTCCAGGTTGGCACAGGTTGATTTGGGCTCCTGAGAAGCCTTTCCGACCTTTGTCAGAGTCAGCTTGTAGTTGTGGCTGCCTTGCGTTTGAACTCGTGGATAATTTATGAAAGCGGAGGAACCACTTTCATCTGAGGCACACAGGGGCAGTCTTCCTGCCGCAGGAAGCTCCTGTTCAGATCTACAGAGTGGCCCCAGGGGAGAACTTAGTGTTTGGTTTTACTTATTTGGCCTTTGCCTTCATTTAGGATTTTACCTGAGAGCTCATTTCTCTGAACGGTGTGACCCACTGGACCTGGAAACCTTCCTCCTGCAGCCCCCAGCATGTCCGGTGGTACTCCAACTGGACAAGCAGCCTCTTCCCAAACACCATCTGAAGTGTGGAAAATCTGTGAGGAGGGGAGAAATATGCTAGGAACAAAAATAAATGACTGGTGTCTTGGTGGGGGGTGAAGAGGAAGCAGACAGTTGCCAAGTGGCTTACAGAAGAGGCAACAACAGATTCTAACACCAGAGAATGGTAGGGGGTGGTGGGAAGTAAACTGGAATGGGTAGGAACAAGTCAGAACTTGAAGTTGATATGATTGACAAGGTGGATACCCTGTAGGTTCTTGGGCGGGGGAAGAGATGACAGTAGCATTTTAGGATGATTTTTTTTCCTGGCAGTCAGATTTAAAGAATATGAGAGTGAAGGCAGAAACTTTGTGAGTGTCAGGGTAGTAACAAAGGTGTGAAAGTTCTAACTTTGGCAGTGAGAATTGTTGGGGAAGTTTTCGTGTAAGTAAAGTAAAGGACTTTTTAATGTTTTCCAAGTTGGAGGTAAATGATCACAGCCAAAGATTATTCCAATGTCTCGAGTCCAAAGGAAAGGCAAGCGATTGCAGAGATGTAGGAATGCAAAAGCCATTGGTTGATGATTGAAGTTGGATAAGCGAGATCCCTTGGGGAGCCACCTAGGTCTCCTTATGCATTTATGCAGTTTATTAGCAACTAGCAGCAACCGGAGGTAACACACTCTGGCATTGGGAGTGCTTACTCTAGAAGTCGGAGCAAGTGGGTACAAAGCAAATGATAGTATGAAGATTGAGAAGAGAACATTCCAGCTCAGGTTATGAAGAAGGAGACCTGCTAAACAGCCTTACAAGGCAGCCCTGGATGGGTAGACATGAGGCTGGTGAGAAGAATGCTGTGTCCTGAAAGTCAAGATCAAAGCCTTCAGGAGAAAGGGGAGTAACGTGGGACTGTCGGGGAAGCAGAATGGGTAAGAACGCAGATGCTTTTGTATTATTTATTTGAAAGGCAGTTGCGGAGAGAGAAAAGGGGGAAGGGAGGAAGAGAGGTCTGTCAATTGCTGGCTCAATCCCCAAATGGCTGCAGCAGGTCCAGGCTGGGCTAGGCAAAGCCAGCAGCCTGGAGTTTCATCTGGGTCTCCCACATGAGTACAGGCACCCAAGTACTTCGGCCACCCTGAGCTACTTTCCCAGATGTATTACAGGGAGATAGCTCAGACGTGGAGCAGCCAGGACTTGAACCGATGCACATAGGAGATGCCAGAACTGCAGAGGCTCAGAGGTCTTTAACTTTTCAGCAGGAGGAAGGTGCTAATTTTGTGTACAGATCTCGAGAGAAACAATATCTTCAACACAGCAAGATGGTTATCTGGGAACGGCTACACCTTCCATTAAATATCCCTTAGAAGATGCTGTGTGTTGGAATTCCCACCTTGCTGAATCAGTGGAGAGTTGGGGCTGTCTTCTACTGCTTTCCCAGGCCACAGACAGGGAGCTGGATGGGAAGTGGAGCTGTCAGTGGATGCTGGGATTAGAACCGGCGCCCATATGGAATCTCCATGTGTGCAAGGCAAGGACTTTAGCCACTAGACTATTGCGCCAGGCCCCTGGATTTGATTTTCACGGCCAAACAGTGGCATTCTCACAAAATTTGCAAGTTATTTGCTAGTTTCAGAGTTTAGTAGTTTTGTTCCTTATCTTGTTCACTCAACAGTTGTGAGCTTTGTTCTCCAGTTTTTGACACTTCAATACCAGTTGTCATCCTTAGTTGTCTTTTTTTTTTCATTTTGTAAACATCTTCAAATAGAAAGTTCATGCACAGAAATAGGCGTATAAAATTAATATCCACATGTCATCACCTATCTTCAAAAGTTGTCAGTGTTTGGGCCCGGCGGCGTGGCCTAGTGGCTGAAAGTCCTCGCCTTGAATGCCCCGGGATCCCATAGGGGCGCCGATTCTAATCCCGGCAGCTCCACTTCCCATCCAGCTCCCTGCTTGTGGCCTGGGAAAGCAGTTGAGGATGGCCAAAGCTTTGGGACCCTGCACCCGCATGGGAGACCTGGAGGAGGTTCCTGGTTCCCGGCTTTGGGGAGTGAATCCCGGCTTTGGGGAGTGAATCACCGGACGGAAGATCTTCGTCTCTGTCTCTCCTCCTCTGTGTATCTGACTTTGTAATAAAAATAAATAAGTCTTAAAAAAAAAAAGGTGTCAGTGTTTTTCTAAGTCTCTTAACAACCCTTGTTCAGAAAAAATAAATCTTTTTTCTCATAAAATGGTATATATTCATTCAGAAAACATAAGCCGTGGAGGTGAATACAAAGCAAAACGTAAGTAAATCTAGCACATCGAACACCCAGACATATCCCAGGCCTTCTATTTACAGATGAAGTGCTCGCTCTGGCTGGATACCTCCACAGAAAGATGCATTTTGAGAATATTGATCATGTGTGCTACTTGTGAATAAGTATGAAATACGTCTCGAGGAATGAGTGTTGGCTGCTGTTTCAGTTGCATTTGGGATGCATGCAGTGAGGGTTTAGCCGTGGAGCAGTAGTACTAGCCCCCGTCATCTCCTCTTCTACATCCCAACCCATGGCACCCGTGAATCTGTTCTCTAGTTTATGCTTATGCATGATCCAGAATTTCCTAAGAGGAATCCTACAGTATATGCTCTTCGTGTGAATGGGACTTATGAGATTCACCCATGTTTTATAATAGTCCCTTTTCTTTTTTGTTTGCTTCTTTAAATGTTTATTTATTTGAAAAGCAGAGCATGAGAGAGAGACAGAGGGAGCGTTTTCTACCCACTCGTTCACTCCCCCAAGTTGGTCTGGTGCTGCTCAGGTCTAGGAGCCTGGAACCCCAGCCTTGTCTCCATGTGGCCCAAGCACTGTTTTTGTTTCTTCCAGCGCATTAGCAGGAAGCTGAATGGGAAGCAAAATAGCCGAGACCCTGACTAGCTCTCATATGTGGGCATGGCATCTCCAGTGCTGTTGAACCCACTGCCCGACAACGCTAGCTGTCGTGATCACTTTCTCTTAATTGCTGAATAAGATTTCATTGAATAGATATATCAAAATTTATCCTTTTATCCAGTACAGTTTCTGATGATTTTAATAAAGCCATTGTATCTTACATGAACGTAAATATTCATTTCTCTTTGGTTAACACCTCAGAGTGAGATTGCTGGATCATATACTGTTTGTGAGATTTTTGATAGGAATTACGTTGATCAGTTTATTTATTATTTTTAAAAATTTTACATATTTTTATTATTTTATGATAAGTTCCATATCATGGTATTTCCCTTACCCCCTCCCCAATTTCCTCCCCCACCTCACTGAGTTCCCCTATATCATTACTATAGTATAGTTCTTCATAAACAGTAATATGTCCATTATCCATTATTGCGGACATGGATAATGGCAGACTCGAGCATGCTATTGTCAAGATACAGTAAACAGTTTCATTGGGAATCCATCTTCGTCTGGAAGTAGAGTGCTTATTGCATTGTATCCTCACATCTGGATGTGATAGTATCCATTGCACAGTTATGATATATCCCTTTAAATGAAAAGCCATAATACAAAATCAACAACAGGAAAAAATAGAAATTTAAAATTCCATGAAGTTAAATAACATGCTGCTAGATAGTCTCCCTTATACCATTACTATACATCTCCTTAAATGAAAAGCCACAAAACAAAATAAACAACAGGAAGAAAAAAAAAGGAAATTAACAACACCATGAAGTTAAATCACATGCTACTGAATGACTAATGTGTCACTGAAGAAATTAAAAAGAAAATCAAGAACCTTCTTGAAGAAAATGTTACTGTATGACCTATGAGTCGTTGAAGAATTTAATCAGAAGAAAGTGTTTTGAAGAGATGAAACTAATAAAAAAATCAAAATCCATGAGATATAGTTTCTGCTGATCTTTGTAGGTGAGATATGCCTCCTGTAGGCAACCAATAGATGGGTTTTGTTTTTAATTCAGTCTACTAATCTATGACACTTGATTGATGAGTTTAAGCCATTTATGTTCAAGGATAATATGAATAGGTGATATTATGGTTCTGTCATTTTGGGAATGGGTTTTTCATTGATTTAGTCTTCTGTTGTTATTCTACTGGGATGTTCTTCGCATTTGCCTTTGGTTTTGTTTGGTGCTATTCCTCTTCTCTGTCAAGAGAACATGTTTAAATATCCTTTGTAGGGCAGGTTTAGAAGAGGCATATTCTTTTAACTTTTCTTTACTGTGAAAGAATTTTATTTCATTTTTAAAGACAAAAAACGTTTTGCTGGGTACATTATCCTGGGCCGACAATATTTTGCTTTTAAAATCTGTAATGTGTTGCCCCATTCTCTTCTGTCCTGCAGAGTTTCCTGTGAGAGGTCTCCTGTGAGTTAATTGGCATTCCTTTGTCTGTCAGTTGATGTTTTTCATTGTACATTTCAGGATCTTTTCCTTATGTTCAATTGAAGAGAGCTTGATGATCATGTGCCGTGGTGAAGATCACTTTTGGTTAACCCTGTTGGGAGCTCTGTGCCCCTCCTGGATGTTGTTTCCCGATTCTTTCTCTAGATTAGGGAAATTTTCCATCATTATTTCATTAAATATGATTGTAAGCTCAGCTTCTCTTTCTGCACCTTTTGTGACTCCCGTAACTCTAATATTTGGCCTTTTAATAGTGTCTTTCAATTCTTGAATCCTTCCAGCTTTTTGTTTGTTTCCGCCTGGTGACAGGAAATATCTTCCAATCCTGAGATTCTTGCTTTAACCTCCTTCATTCTATTTTGGAGACTCTCTACTGTACTTTTAATTTGCTCTACTGTATTCTTCATTTCTGATGTATCAGCTTTCATTTGATTCATTTCCAGTGTGACATATTCCTTAAATTTCTTGAAATCCTTTATTATGTGCTTGTCATTGTTGATAAGAAGTTTTATAACAAGTGTTTTGAATTCTGTATCCCCCATTTTCTGGATGTCTTCCTCAATGAACTCTGAGGTTGGCAAAGGGTTTTGCTCCTTTGCAGGGGAGTCTTCAATAATATTCATTGTACCTCTGTCTCTTCCTTTACTCTCGGTCATTGCACTTCTGGTTATCAGATTCTTCTCCTTGGGGCAGGTTTCTAAGGTCTGTCATCCACAAGTCTACAGTTTAATTTACTTGTTGCAGTTGACACATAGCTCTTTGTTTGCAGTCAGTAGTCCCACTCCTTCCAGCAAGTTCCAGGTCTGGGTTCTTATGTTAGATTTTCACCATGGTCTCTGTAGCCCCAGCTCCTAGTTCACCAGTCTCCACCTCCTGTGATATCATGCTAAGGCTGCACCGTTGTCTGAACAACCTTTCTCCTACCTCCAGTTGGAATAGGTCCCAGGATTAGGGAGACACCAGGTGTCCTATATAGCTATGTTGTGGTTGGGCTGATTTTGACAGAACCTGTTTCTTGTTTGGTCTGAGGGCCATGTGGACCTGTTTTGACCCGTACGATGCCACAGTTGGTATTATTTTCTTGTGGGACCAGTGCAATGCACTGAGCTCAGCAAGTTGAGTGCAGTAACGTCTTGCTGAACTCAGCACATGCGCAGCTCACTGTTGTCTTCTGCAGTCTTAAAACCTTTGCCACAGTATACATAATTGTGCCTGATTGCCACTAGTAGAGTTTTTGATCTGCTTGCCGTCAGGTCTGAGGGCTACTTGGACCTGTCTTGAACGGAACCTGTAGGATGCCTAATTGTTGCAGTTCACTGAGTCAGAAAAGAGTTCACACCCAGTTTAGTGCATGCGCAACCCTGCCCCATAGCCCTTGCCTCCTTAAACAAATGGCACCGAATTGGCTCTAGCAGGCAGATTGGGCTATAAAATCCACGTGTTCCCGCACTGTCCGTCTGAGATGTGCTCTGTCTCTGCTCCTGGTCAAATCAAGTAGCCGGCATGATGAGCAGTTCTTTGTCTGGGTTCACCTCCAGAGCTCCTGGTAAATGTCCCTTCCCACCTGGTTGCTGGTGGGGTTCTGACTGCTGGTGGAGTTCAGATCACCGTTGGCTGAATGCTGCTGGGGTATCAGTCACTGCAATACCACACCGTTGTTTTCAGTATTTTCCTGTGTCTGTCAGTCTCCAGGTACCCCTCTGCTGTTTTTCTGTCCTCTCCTATTTGCTAGAATGTGCCCTCTCTGCTTCGCAATGGGTAATATTTCTCCGTCCATTTAAACGTGTCCTTACCCTATTCTGCCGTCTTGATTCTCATGTTGATCAATTTAAAGAAGTTAAGGATACCAAGTCTTCCAGTCTATGAATGTAATAAAAGTTCTAGTTATTTAGGTGTTCTTTGTGCCCTATTTCCCTACACAGGTACATAGAATTTTTCCTCATTCTTTCTGTTAATTAATTTAACCATGATTTTCTTTTTTTTATATACATTTTATTATTGTTGTTATTATTTTATAATACAGTTTCATATTCCCTTATCCCCTCCCCAGTTCCCTCCCCCCCAGTTCCTCTATATCATTACTAACATATAGTTCTTCATACTCAGTCATATGTCCATCATTGCGGGTATAGACACTGGCAGATAGTTCAGAATCCTATTGTCAAGATATAGTAAACAGTTTCATTGTAAGTCCATCTTTGTCTGGAAGCAGAAATGCATACCACACTATATCCTCACATCTGAATGTTAGTCTCAATTTCGCAGCTACTGTACATCTCCTTAAATGAAAAGTCATGATTTTCTAGGTATTGTTTTCTCATGCATATACTTTTTTTGTAGTTTAGTTATCTCAGTCTGTCTATGAAGTCAGGATTTTTTAAAATTTGGGGACCTGGCATGGTGGCCTAGTGGCTAAAATCCTTGCCTTGCATGCCCGGTGTCCCATATGTGTGCCTGTTCTTTTCCCAGCTGCTCCACTTCTAGCTCCCTGCTTGTGGCCTGGGAAAGGAGTTGAGGACGGGAAAGCCTTGGGACCCTGCACACATATGGAAGATCTGGAAGAAGCTCCTGGCTCCTGGCTTTGGAGTGGCTCAGCTCCTGCCATTGTGGCTACTTGGGAGTGAACCAGCAGTTGAAAGATCTTCCTCTCTGTTCTATCTGTAAATCTTGACTTTCCAATAAAAAATAAATAAGTCTTTAAAAAAATTGTATTGGAATATTGCCTTTTCTTTTGCTGAAGTCCATACTTTAGAAATTCCAGTAATTCCTTTCCAATGGACTCTTGCCCTCCCCAGTTACTTTGGTCTGTTCCTTTAGCCTTTATGTCTTTTTCATTTGCCTGTAACAACCTTTATTCTGTGTCTTGAAGTCACCTATTAGCTTTGAGTACTATGTTTCTAAATTATTGTGGAAACAGTAGTGATGCTTGAGTTCCCAATGTGTTTGCAGTGTGTTTCTTGCTCCAAGTCATCCTTTTGTCATTTTAAGAATCTCTGTGTTTATCCTGTGTCACTTATGAACTATTTCCTTTTTGTTCCTTTATTCTTCTCCATCAGCCACCCCCCACCCGACATCCGTTGGTTGGGTTCTTTGTCTGCTGAAAGTCCATATATGTTCACTTTGCTTTTTAGTTGTCTGAGTTTCTCCAGTCATTTTGGTCACCTTAGAAATGTTTGTACTCTTCGGATCAGACCACCTACTTGGTCTGATACAACGTGGTGACTTTGGCTCAGGTCATTTGTCATCACTGAGCTGTCGTTTGAAAACTGGGAATTTCAGATGATGTACATTTGTTTGTTTCTATAACCTAGGAATCAAGAGAGTAAGGGAACAAAGAGTTAAGCTAAGGCACATCAAACCTGAGTTGTATTTTCACTTCTCATGAGTTCTTAACTACCCTTGTCAAGATTCATTGCACACAAAAGAGTGTGTTTCATTCCCAAAGGATGCCTTTGAGGCATGTCTCTCTCTATTTTTTAAAGGCTTCTCTATTTTAGCATGCAGTGCAGTAGCCTAGAGACTAAAGTCCTCACCTTGCATGTACCAGGATCCAATATCCTCACTGGTTTGTATCCTAGCAGCCCCACTTCCAACCCAGCTCCCTGCTAGTGGCCTGGGAAAGCAGTGGAGGAAGGCCCAAAGCCTTGGGCCCCTGCACCTGCGTGGGAGACCCCGAAGAGGCTCCTGGCTCCTGCCTTTGGATTGGCTCAGCTCCAGCCATTGCAGCCACCTGGGGAGTCAATCATTGGATGGAGGATCTTCTTCTCTGTCTCTCCTCCTCTCTGTATATCTGACTTTCCAATAAAAAATAAAATAAATCTTTAGAATAAAGATATATTTATTTTACTTCAAAGTCAGAATTGCAGAGAAAGAGTCAGAGATCTTTAATTGTTGATCCACTCCCCAAATGGCTGCTACAACCAGAGCTGAGCTGCTTTGAACCTGGGAAGCAGAAACTTGTAGTTGTTTCACATGTATGCAGGGGCCCAAGGATTTGGCCCATCCTCTTGTTGCTTTCCGAGGCCATTATCAGGGAGCTGAATCAGAAGTGGAGCAGCCGGGACAAGAACCAGCAAATATATGGGATGTCTGTGACATAGGCAGAGGATTAATGTGCTGTGACAACATGCCTGCTACCCCCTCTGAGGCGTCTTTTTAAAAATTATTTGCTTTAAAGTCAGAGTTACTGAAGGAGAGACTCTTCGAACAATTGGTTCACTCCCCAAATGGCACTACCAGAGCTTCATCTGGGTCGGCCAGGAGGGTGGCAGGGATCCAAGCATTTGAGCCACTTTTCATTGCTTTCCCAGACCATTAGCACAGAGGTAGATCAGAAGTGGACCCGTTGGAACATCAACTAGCGCCCCTGTGGGAGGCCTGTGTTGCAGGTGGTAGTTCAACTTGCTGAGTCCTAGCTTTTAACTTGGGCCCCAAAAGCATCTTTATTTATCTGTGGCCCATGAGGCCTTTGAGTACTTTTTATTATTCCATTCCTCAGCTGAAGAATCAAGCCCTTAGGATTTTGACTCTGTGTACTCCCCTTTAAATCCAAGGAGCACTTGTGAGAATTCCAGGGCTAGTTTGTGCCACCAGTCCAGTATTGGTAAGACCTACCTTTGGTTAGGAACCTTGTCGTGTTGTGGACGCCATGTTGCACCAGTGCCTTTCCTGGGCCCCAGCTGTGGTTTCACAGCCTCTCTGCAGCCCTGCCTTACTTGACTGCTTTTGTGACATTAGTGCGTGTGAGGCCTAGCGTCTGTTTATCTTGTTGAGGTGTTTGGGGCTGCTGGCCAGCCAGCGTCCTCCTACAGCTTTCTGACTGCTGCTTCTTTATGCCTGTGCCTGGCTCCCCTCTCTCTCTCATATTCCCTGAGGAGCTGCCCTGTATCGTGTGTCCTCCACGATTGTTTACAGAAACACTGCTTTGCTGCTCTGCTGGTGATCACCTGTCTTCACATCTAACCCTGGCTAGTTCTGGGTTTTTCTTGAAAAAAAAAATGGGTGGACATTTTTACTTAGTGTTTTAGTTTTCTAGGGCTGCCATACTCTTCACAAACAGAGTGATTTAACAACAGAAATGTATTGTCTCACAGCTCCGGAGACCAGATATCTGAAATCAAAGTGTGTTGGGTCCTTCTGGAACTGGAAAATTCCAGTTCCAGAGCCCTCTCTTTGTCCTGTAGAAAGCCCGCATCATGTTCCCAATATATGCCCCAATTTCCTCCCCTTACAGTGATACAAACCATATTTAATTAGAATCCACTCCAATTCATTTTAATTTTTTTGTCCCCTGAAAATGCCCTATCACCAAATAAGGTCACGTTTTGAGGCTCTAAGGGGTTGACTTCAACATACAAATTTTGGGTAGGTGCAAGTGCATCTTGGATGACTAATCCACTCACTCATGCCACAAACATTTTCTTCGACGCGGCAGTCATTTGTCTAGGCACCAGGAATACAAAGATAATGAGGCTCAGGAAAGATAAGAACTAATGACAGGCATTTGTAATACTGTGCAGTGCCTGCTGTCTGAGATGAGAGATTGCAAGGACACCTGAGTGCGACCTAACCCTAGCTGCCCAAATCAGGGATGGCATCTTGGAGGAAGTGCTGCTTGCACTAGGTCTTTCTCAATAGGATGCAACATGGTAATTATTCTCCCTGCTTTGCATACCACACCTTCAGTCACCCAGCCCTGGACCTCACCGCCCAGTTAATCTTTCCAAAGTACCACTTTGATGAAGACATTCTTCAGCCTAGAACCCGGTAATGACTCCTCACTGTCAACAGAAATATGACTCAAAGGATTCTGGAGCCTGGCTGGATCTTGATGTTTCTCTAATGCAGTACCACTCCTGGAATCTACCTTTCCTGTCTTGGTCTTTTAACTGTTTCTCATCCTTAGTCCTTTAAATCACCAACATGGACTAATAAAAATTATGCAAATATAACTGAAGCTTTTTTATACTTTCACAAAGGCAAGATTTTTGTCCTTTTTTTTTTTTAATATATCACTGGCAGCTAAAAATGGTGCTTAGCCTATAATGGGCATTTAAGAATACTAATTGAATTAATGACTTTCCTTTAGAGGTCTTTCCACTTGCAATCCTTGTCTCCCCTCTCTCCTAGGCATGTCCATTTTTGCCTATTGAAATCTTATTCTGAAGGATCAGCTCACATACCCTTCAATTTCCCTTTAGGCACTGTGTGCCAGATGTGAACATTCATATCTAAAAGCTTTCATGGTCTAGGTGAGCTGTTTACACAATGGCGTGTTCTGCTTTGCATTGTAGACATCTGAGTAGGTGTCATTTTCCTGCCAGATTGACGGTTATTTGAATTCAAGAATCATATTTTTAAAATAATACTGTATGCTACTTAGAACCTCCTTACACAATAATTGCTCAAATTATTTTGAAGGTAAAATGTGCAAGAGCAACATTTTACTTCGTTGAAAAACATGGAAGAAGGCTAAGGCCTTCACCTTGACTTTAATTTTCTGGGTTTAAGGTACTGAATCAGGCCTTAGATTATTGAATCTAAATTGAAATTGCCCATGAGGTACTTCTCAACTTCCTTTGAGAAGTGAGTCCAATTAGTCCTCGTGGTCACTATTATCTTTAAGGTGCTTTCTTCCCCTCTCAGATGTACTCATCCAGAGGCCTAGAATCTTCCTAGATGTGGTCGCTGCTAGAGGGCAGTGCACTGATTTCATCATCCTGTCCTCTGACTAGCCTTGAGTGTGCACTGGCCGACAGTGGAAGCAGGTCTTTTGTTTTCATCTGAGGATTCTTGAGTCTTTTCTAACTTAGGTTTGTCTGAGATTTGGGTTGGACAACGATGACTCTTCTTAGATGGGGAAGACCTTTGTGATCATAAGAATGAAAATTAGCAGGCCCGGCGGCATGGCCTAGCGGCTAAAGTCCTCGCCTTGAAAGCCCCGGGATCCCGTATGGGCGCCGGTTCTAATCCTGGCAGCTCCACTTCCCATCCAGCTCCCTGCTTGTGGCCTGGGAAAGCAGTTGAGGACAGCCCAATGGATTGGGACCCTGCACCCGCGTGGGAGACCCGGAAGAGGTTCCAGGTTCCCGGCTTCGGATTGGCGCGCATCGGCCCGTTGCGGCTCACTTGGGGAGTGAATCATCGGACGGAAGATCTTCCTCTGTGTCTCTCTTCCTCTGTGTATATCTGGCTGTAATAAAATGAATAAATCTTTAAAAAAAAAGAATAAAAATTAGCACAGTAAGTAACACAGTGTTGAGTACCATGCTAACATGCGTGCATGGATTGTGTTTGTTAATGGGATCTGTTTATATCATTGATTTTTGGAACTTCTGTTTCTATCAAATTGTCAAGCGGGCATACTGAGGTTAAGTGAACATCTAAGCAAGTTTACCCTTTCTCAAACTTGGGAGTCATGATGATGCCACTGAGCTTGAACCAAACAAAGTTTGAATTAACCTGGTATGTCATGTACATGTGTTGTCTTTTACAGTGGTAGATAATTCTTAGTAAACCCTTCTATAAAGGGAAAGTGATGACATAAAATCTGAGATGAAATAATGGAGTAGTAAGGATGTGCCTGACATAGAAATTACAGCTCTCTCTCTCTCCTTTTTAAAAAAAAATTCATTTACCTTTCTTGGACAGGCAGATCTGACAGAGAGAAGGAGAGACAGAGAGAAAGATCTTCCATTCACTGGTTCGTTCTTGAGCATCACTGTGTGCCCCAGCTGCCTTCATCCAGCTAGCTGCCTGGGAGAGCAGCAGAGAATGAAAATTACAACTTTAAAATCTTATTCAAAGACAGATCTGAGTCTGTTCATGCAGAACATGCTCACTTGTACTCTTCCGTCACTTTCATTGGAGGTTAGGAAGTATTCATTTTATGTAAAATTGCTAGAAAGCTTGAAGAGAGTCTGCCAAGTAGATTTAGCTTACTAGCCATGCTTAACTTATTAACCTATTAATTATGCTTTGCTTAAACAAAAATCAAGATTAGTCTGTCCTGAGTGTGTAGCCGTGGCCAGGGTAAAGTGTGTTTGGATACATTTGGGGTGTGAGAGCTGCAGTGGGTGCTTCAAATGGCCTCACAGGGTAATCCCTTTGTGGTCATGATTACAGCCAACATCATTTAATCGAAAGTACTTCTTCCTTTTGGGCTAGTCACTCTTCTTCCCTGTTTGAGGAGCCCCCTTCCTTCCTGAAGCCTTGCACTTCCCCATGTGACGATGTGACGTGTGTGTGTGTGTGTGTGTGTGTGTGTGAGACACTAATTAACAAAAGAATGCCTGCAGCCCCAGTTCTTTCTCAGTGCTTGGTTAGGTATTGGCATGTGACAGCATGCTTGGAAGGGATGTTTAAGAATTTTTTTCTGGAGAGCTACAGGAAAGATTTTGAAGCTGCTAAAAATACACCCCAAGAAAATTTTTTTCACTACTCTGAATAAATGTGATTGAGGATATGGATAGGAAGTTGCTGTCTTTTTGCATACAACCAGACAAAACAGAACTTTATCAATTCAGAAGGACCCTTCTACCCAATGCCCTTTACTGGTCAAACCAGTTTTAATCTTTTTATTTGAGATGTAGGGAGACATCTTTGGTCTCATGGTTCACTCCACAAATATCTGCTACGACAGCTAGTCAGGACTGCAGAACTCACCCAGGTCTTCCACATGGGGGGAAGGGCCCATCATCTGTTGCCATAAAGTTGAATTGGGAACAGAGGCAGAACTTGAACCGGGTACTCTAGTATGAGATGAAGAGATCTCAAGTAGCATCTCAACTACTGTACTGAACACCTGCCTCTGGTTAAGCCAATCTGAATAGAGTGTTCTGTTACTTACAGCCAAAAAAGTATTTTCTTTGATACTGTACATGTCCTCTTTGAAGTTAGGCATTTGATCAATTTGGTTTGTTAACAGCACTAGGCTTGTGTTCTAATTTTCTGGGATTTACCTAGAGCTAAGATGTAACATGAATTCGCTCACAGATACCTGACAATTGCAGGCTTATTTCACTTGAGAAAGAAGAAGTACATTTCCTTGTATCACACGTGCGTGTGCTGACTCAAAAGTCCGCTCCCATGTTTCGCATCTCTTGCTGGTTCCTTTTGACTCATCAGGCACCTCTTTCCCAGCATTGTTTCTCTCTCCTGTTCCTGCCCTTCCTGTCCCAGATGCCGAGCCATTTCCATGTGGCTTTCATGAGCCAAATCCTTAGTCAGGCATTTGATGGTTATTCCTCACGTTGTGGGTGTGGTCCCGAGAATGGTTATGCAGTGTAGTTGAACATCCCTGTCTGAAAACGAAAAATCTGTAATGCAAAGCTTCTGAGTTGGGAGCATTCTAGACTTCTGATGTTCAGACTTTGGAATGTTTAGACTGACAAAAATCTGTACAGATGTTGCAAAATATGAAAACTCAGAAATAAAAAAACATTCCTGGTCCCAAGCATTTTTGATAAAAGATACTTGATTGGAATGAGGTTCTTGAACTCGACCCATCATCTGAATTTCCTTAAATTCTTACCGAGTCCAGATCTTTGTGTGGGTGATTCTGATTTTCAGTCATGCCTAGGAGTCACTTGACAATTGGGATTTAGAAGACAGAAAAATTGTATTTGTCTGATCCCATACCTTTAGTTTATAGTTTGAAATATCACTTGACAAAAATCATTTGTTGAGAGCACAGTTTTTTTTTCAGTTTTTTTGAGGTGTAATTGAGAAGTAAAAATTGTATGTATTTGCTTTATTTCAGTGTGATGGTTTGGTATACATCATATATGTCATTATATATATAGAGAGAGAATGAGTATATCAAGCTTATGCCTTGCCTCCACATCCTTATCTTTTTTTTACATGCCATGAGAACACTTTTTTCATAAGGCAGTATACATTTATTGGTTGTAGTCACCATGCTGAGCAATAGATCTCTTGAACTTATCCGTCCTGTCCAACTGAACGTTTTTTCCGACAACCAATATTTGCTCATCTCCCTACTCCCAGTCTCTGGCAAACACAATTCTACTCTCTCCAAGTCTAAGTGAGGTCATGTGATTATTTACTGTCTTGTTTTATTTCACTTTTCTTCTTAGGTCAACCATGTTGTTGTAAAAACTTTCTCATCTTTTGATGGTGAATAGAATTCTGCTGTGTGTATATGCTGTATCTCTTTTATTCATTCATTTTTCGGTAGACCCTGAGGTTGATTGGCTATCTTGGCTGTTTTATGCAGTGTTGCAGAGACCATGGATGTGTGATTGGCTCTTTAACATACTGATGACATTTCATTTGGATATTACCCAGAAGTGGAAGCACTGGAGCATATGGGAGCTCTATTATGATTTTTTGAGGAACCTCCGTACTGTTTTCCATAGTGACTGCCCTAATTTACATGGCTACCAACAGTGTGTAAAGATCCCCCTTTATTTGACTTCCACCTATACTTTGGATATTAACCCCTTAGCAGTTTTAAAGACTATTCCTTGCATTCTGTGATTATATCTTCATTTCGACCGTTTTCTTAGCTATACAGAAGTTTTTGACTGCATGGAATCCATTCTTGTTTTGTTGCCTGTGATCCTAAAACTCCTGCCAGACAAATGTTACAGAGCTTTCTGTGTTTTATAGTTTCAGATAACATGTTTCAAATTTTCTACTTTTAAATTTATTTTTAAAAGACATTTCTTTATTTGAAAGTCAGAGTTAAAAAGTGGGAGAGCTTCCATCCACTGGTTCACTCCCCAAATGTCTGCATTCGCCAGAGCGAGGCTGCACTGCAGTCTGGGAGAAGTACTTGGGCCGTTAGGTTCTGCCTCCCCAGGGTCAGCAGCAGGGAGCTGGAGCGAAGGCCGAACAGCTGCAACTCAAACCAGCCCTCTACTGGGATAGTAGCATTGCAGGTGGCAACTTAACCAACTTAACCTGAGTGCTGACCCCTCAAGTTTATTTTTGTGTACAATAGTCTCATTTTATTTAACTGTATGTCGGATATGAATTTATTCCAGCAAGTATTTATTGAAAAACTCTCATTTCCCCATTGTGTGTTCTTTGTAATTTCATTTAAAATCAGTTAATAACAAAAGCATGGGTTTATTTAGGGCTCCTTGTCCTGTTGCACGGATGTTTGTTTTATTCCAGCACCATGTAGTTTCGATGGTCCCGTGATGTCTCCAGCTTTGTTCTTTTGGCTCAAGTCTGCTTTGAGTACACCAGGTCTTTTGTAATTCCATACAAATTTGTGATTGTTTTCTGTTTTCGTGAAAAATTTCATTGGAATTTTAACAGACATTATGTTTTATCTGTTGGTTGATTTGAATAATTTGAACATTTTAACACTGTTGTTCCAACCCATGAACAAAGGGCATCTTTCTGATTATTTGTATTAGATTGCTTTCATCAGTAATTTTTAGACTTCAGTGTATAGATCTTAAATTTCTTAGTTCAGCATATTCTTTAAGTATTTATTGTAAGTGAATTTTCTTAATTTATGTTTTGGATCATTTATTATTCGTGTGTAGACAGATTTTTTTTAAACAGTGGGTAGGGACAAGCTGATTTAGGATTATTGATTTTTGTATCTTGCAGCTTTAATTTATTTATTAGTTCTAACAGTTTCCTGCTGGAATTTTGGGGGGATTTTTAGGTATGAGATCATGCTGTTTTTAAATGGTGATAGCTTCTTCCTTTCTGCTGGGTGCTTTTTATTTGTTTTTCCTTGCTGTCGTTAGGATGTCTAGTGTAGTACCGAATAGACGCAGGGACCGTAGGCATCCTTATTTTGTTTTTGTCACCCTGGAGGATCTTAGCTGTTAGCTTTTCAAGATATGGCCTTCATTTTGTTAAAGTAAGGTTCTTTTGAACATATCTTAATGAGTTTTTTAAAAATATCATGCTAGGAATTTGAGCTTTTCAAAGGCATACATTGAAATGACTATATGGTTTTTGTTTCCTTCTGTTTGTGTGTCATAGCACATATATATGTGTTGAATTATACTTGCGTCTCAGAGATAAATTCCCTCTTCATTATGTTGAATGATGCTTTGAAGTGTTTGGTTTGCTAGTATTTTGTTGGGGATGTTAATATCTGAGTTCAATCAGGTACAATGGCCTGTAGTTTTATTTTCTAGGCTCTTGGAAGCATTCCTTGATTTAAGATAGTAGTGGCTTCATAAAATAAGATTCTGATTATTGAAAGACAGAAAAGAAGTGAGAAAAGGGGAGAAGAGCGGGGAGGGAAATAGGAAGGGAAGAGGAGGGAGGGAGAGAGAGAGAGAGAACTTCTATCCAATGACTCACTCTCCAAATACCTACAAGAGTTGTGGCTGGACCAGGCCAAAGCTGGGCGCCTGGAACGGCACTCTCCAAGCACCTGCTTTTCCCAGGGCGCACATTAGCAGGAAGCTGGAGCAGAAGCAGAGTAGCCTGGATGCCCCTGTGGGACACAAGCATCCTAGGCAGTGGCTGACTTAATACCTACATCCAACTCCCATCTGCATGAGCTTTGGAGTATTTCCTCCTCTTGAGTTTTTTGAAGCGTGTAAGAGGGTTGGTGCTATTTCTTTAAATGCTTAGTGGAGTTCAACAGTGAGGCCATGAAGAGCTGGAGTGGAAGGAGAGATTTAAAAACTTTTTTTTTTAATTTAGGAGGCAGAGAGAGAGAGGTACCGTGTAATAGTTCACTCCCCAAGTGCTCACAATGGCTAAGACTGAACTGGACTGGTACTGAGAGCCGAGAGCTCAATGCAGGTCTCCCATGTGGGTAGCAGGGACGCAGCTGGTTGAGCCATCATCTGTTGCATCCCAGAGTCTGTGCTGAGAGGAAACTGGAGTCAGAAGCAGGACTTGAACTCCAGCACTCTGTTATGGGATGAGGCCAAGCATCTGCCATGAGAGGTGTGTGATGACAGATTTCATCAAAGATATTTGTTTATGTATTTATTAGAAAGGCAGAAGGACAGAGAACTTCTATTCCCTGATTCACTCCCCAGATATCCACAACAGCTGGGGCTGGGACAGGAAGGAATCCTATCCAGGCTCCAACATGCTCGGCAGGAAGCAAAGCATGAGGCTCACCATCTACTGTCCCCTGCTGGGTTAGAAGGTCAGTAGTTAGGACACTAACCAGGCTTTATGATCGGGGCTACGGACTCCCCAATCCACTGCATCACTACTCGTGTCCCTGCTTTCAGTGCTTTGCTATTCACCTGTTAGTCTCTGCAGATTAGCTGTTTCTTTATGATTAGTAGGTTCAGTCTCGGTGGATTGTATGTTTTCAGGAATGCGCCACGTTGCTTCGAGGATATGTTGGTGTGTAACTGTTCCTAGTAGTTCCTACGGCCTATTGTATTTCTGTAGTATCAGCTGTAATGTTTCCTGTTTCTTCATTTCTGACTTGTCTTCTTTTTTTAGCTTTGCTTATCTTTCAAAAAATTATTTTCGTTAATTTCTTCTCATATTTTTCTAATCTTCATTTTTTTCTTCTTTGACCTTTTAAATCTCCTTCCTTCTGCTGGGTATGAACGTGGTTTTTTTCTTTTCTTGTTCCCTGAGGAGTAATAGTAGTCTCCTTGTTTGAGATCATTCTTTTGCGAAGAGAGGTGTCTATCATTACAAAACTCTCTCTTAGCACTGCTTTTGCGATATCCCACCAATTTTGATAAGTTGTGTGTCTGTTTTCATCTGGCCCAAGATATTTCTAAATTATCCTTTGGATTCCTTCTTCAGAGCATTGTTGTTCACCAGCATTCTGTTCACTTCCCACATGTTTGTGAATTTCCTGGTTTTCCTTCTATAATTGCTTTCTAGTTACACACCATGTAGTTGGTTTCAGTTTTCTTGAGTTTGGTAACCATGATTTTGCGATCTAATATATGATCTTTCCTGCAAAGTGCACTTGACAAGCTGTGTATTCTGCTTTTGGACAGAATGTTTGTGTATAGTTAGGGCCATGTCATCTAAAGCATGGGTAAAGTCCAATGTTTCCTTATTGATTTTCTGTCTAGATCATTTGTACATTGTCTAAAGTAGGGTACTGAAGTCTTCCACTATGATTGCATTGTAGTCTGTTTTTTCCTTCAGCTCTGATAATACTTGCCTCATATATTAAAACCCTTCAGTATTGGTTGTATATACATTTACAATTGTTTTATCCTCTTACCGAATTGACTCCTTCATCATTATATAAAAGATCTGCAAAAAGTTCATGAAATGTGTCTATGAAAAAAAAGCTATGCATGAATTTCAAAATGTTCTTGCACCAAAGTCAACGTGTGTTTCAATTCCATTTTCCAGAGTTTCTTGACGTAGCTTTAAATAATGCCATTGTCTCTTGTGACAATTTTGACTTAAGATCTGTCTTGTCTCATTGAAGCACATGGCTTTGATTTCTTGATTGGTTAAAATTTATTTGAAACCTTTGTTTTGGGGGATGGTACAAGCTAACTTCTGTCAAATCTAACCTGTGTTCGTCTTCTGTTTCTGCTTGTCTTCACTCCACCCCACATTGCTGAATGTCTGGAAATGAGCTGAAGTAGCCAGTTGTTTCTGTCCAGGGCTAGCAAGTCTTTGATTCTTTCTTTTGGCTTCCGACTGCAGGGTGTGGCTGGGAAAGACCAGGAAATGCGTGGATTGGTACGTAGGTGGAAGTTTCCCTGGCAATCTTTGAATTCCTATGAAGAAATTCTTTTTTTTTGTTTTTAATCTCGGAGGTCCTTCCTTCCTGAGACAGCAGGAGCGCAGACTCCCGCCAGTCTGCATCCCACACAAAAGCCCCCTACAGCACCTTCCTGTGGGCATGTGAGCATATGGGGGGCACTCACCACCCCGCAGCCTGTGGTTCCCCAACTGGACTCCCCCGTCCCTTGCTCACGGGTCAGCCTTGCCCACTTCTCCCTTTTTACGCACTGCACTGTCACGGCTGTCGGTTTGGGCAACACCTGCATCTCTTGACCTCATGTGGTTCAGTGTGTTACTGCATTCAATGTGTCTTCTGCATTTCATGTCACGGTTGGAAAGACCTTTCCCATTCCAAGGTTATCAAAGTCTTCTCCCAGGTTGTCATCCGGTCCTCCCATTCTTCTGTTTCTCTTATTCAATCTTTGAGCTGTTTAGATTTTGTTCTGGTCTGTAAGATAATATGATACTATTTGGGTTGAGGTTTTTTTGTTTTTTTTTGAATTGACAATTCAATTTTGCTGTTACTGTTGTTGTTTTAAAGATTTATTTATTTATTTATTTTGCCTAAGTATTCTCCATACTGACTTCCATATTGGTCACACCAACCCGCAGTCCCATCAGCAGTGGAGTAGGGTTCCTTTTCCCCACTGCAACCTCACCAGCAGGTGTTGTTGGTAGTTTTCTGTATGTGGGCCATTCTTACTGGCGTTAAGTGGAACCTCAGTGTTTTTATTTGAATTTCCCTTGTTGCCAGAAAGCTTGAGCATTTTTTCATGAGCTTGTTAGCCATTTGGATTTGTTCCATTGAAAAGTATCTGCCCATTTCCCTTTCCCATTTCTTCACTGGTTGGTTTGTTTTGATGTCTTGGTTGTTCTGGAGTTCTTTGTATATTTTGGAGATTAGCCCCTTCTCTCCTGTGCAAAGATCTTCTCCCATTCTGTGGGTTGCTTTCTCATTTTGTTGATCATTTCATTTGCAGTGCAGAAGTTTCTTAGCTTAATATAGTCCTTCTTGTTTATTTTGGTCTTGACTTCCTTTGCATTTGGTGGTTTTTTTAGAAGTTAGTGCTTACATCTGTATCTTGCAGAATATTTCCAACTTTTTCTTTCAAGAGTTTGATGGCCACAAGCAGGGAGCTGGTTGGGAAGTGGAGCAGCTAGGACATAAAGTGATACCTGTATGGGATCTCAGCACTCTCAGGGAGAGGTTAGCCAATTGAACTATTGCACTGGGCCCAGCAATTCATTTTTTTTGTTTGTTTGTTTGTTTAGATGATTTTCCATAGTTGATCAGGGTGGGAAGAATCCAGAATTAGGGAAAAGTGGATGTGGTCACTGTTTGCAAGTTTTCTATTCTTCCTGTTTCTGGCAGGATGGGGACAATAATAGGAGAAGCCATACCCAGCCTCCCAACCACTCCAGTACCCAGGGATGGGGAATGAGCACCTGATATCATGTCAGGGTCCCAATGTGGTACATTCCCTGAGGGTTCTGCCTGGATGGTTGCTATGGTTCTGAAATGCTGTTGATCTCACCAGTCTGTGGTTGAGGAAACCCTTTCAATGTACATTGGCTGACATAGTCGGCCTTAGAGTTTCCATTCGCCCAGATATTTGCTGTCATTGTTTGGCTGGGGTAGTTGCCCAATTTGTTCTGTTTTCCTTTCTCTGCTATGGTAACAGATGTCCTCTGCAGACCCCAATGGGCTGCTATATCCTCCATGTGCATCAGGGCCTGCGGTCCACTGCCATCTTTTGCATTGAGGAGGACCAGTTCTCACAGGTGGACCCAAGCACCCAGGCCAGGCGACCTGGGCCCTCCCAGACTCCCCCACCTCTGAGGCTCACGAATCCAGCACCCACATCTCAGGCAGGCTGAATGGTCCAGGCCAGACAACCTGGGAACCACTGGACTCCCCACCCCCCGGGACTGATGGAACCGGCACCCACTTCACAGGTGGGCTCAGGGACTGAGGCCAGGTGTCCTGGGCCCTGCCAGTCCTCCACCCACCCCTGGGGTTCATGGACCCAGCACCCACTGCACAAGTAGGCTGAGGACTTGGGCCAGACAACCTGGACCCTGTCGGGCAACTCAGTTTTAACACATAATTTATTAAATGACTTTTGATAACTCAGTGCCTACTGACTTTAGATGCTACCTTTACCAGATTTCTTATTCATTCATTTTATACCTTGTGTTATATGGATATATTTGTTTTATTTAAATAAATAAAATGACTTAGAAAAAAAGTAGAAAAAAATCTGGATTCTCTTGTACCAAAACTAGAGTATTTTTAAATGTTGTGGTTAGATATACATAATGTAAAGTTTACCATGTTAATCATTTTTAGAATAAAGCCTGACATTAAGTGCAATATTTGTCATCATCCATCTCTGTAACCTTTCCTTGTTTCATCTTTCTTTGTATTACATAAATAATGTACTTGTTTTCTGTGATCCTTTTTAAAAATTAAATAATAAAAATTTAAACCAGTAATAATTGTGCATGTGTATCGACTGTATCGTACCATTTCCGTGCATAACACAGTGTGTACATATAGCAAAGTTGGGATGTGAAATATGCAGTCGGAGTGATCCACGTTTGCCATTCTTTGACACTATGACTGGAGACTTGCAGTTCCTTTCTTCCATTTGTTCTTAGACTATATACTAGATTATTGTAAACCACAGTCACCCCCCACCATGCTGTAGTTCTGGGAACTTCTTCCTTCCGTCCAGCTCTGTTGGTGACTTGTACCCCAATGTTCTTTTCTCTGCTCCCTGGCCCAGCCTCCAGGTATCACTATTTCTGTGTTCTGAATGAATTGTTTTTTATTTTTTTATTTTTTTTTAGCTTTCACATGTGAGGGAGAGCAGGGAGACCTGACGTTGCTTTGTGTGGCTTATTGCACTGAACAGACCCTTCAGTTCCGTCTGTTTTGCTACAAATGACAGGATTTGATTTGCGGCTGAGTAATATGCCATTGTGTGTATGTGCTGCATTTTCTTTACCTGTTTATCTGATGCTGGACAACTTGGTTGATTCCTTGTCTTGGCTATTATGAATAGTGTTGTTATGAACATGGTATTACAAGTCTGTCTTTGATACAGTGATTCCTTTCATGTCTTAGGGATATGCACCTAGACGTGGGATTGTTGGATCATATGACAGCTCTATGTCTAGTTTATAAAGGAACTGTCATGCAGTTTTCCATAATGACTTTACTAGTGTACATTCCACTCACCATTCTCTGCATCCTTGCCAGACGCAAGGAACTTATTCATCTTTTCACCTTAAGCCTTTGAATCAAATACAGCAGTAATTTATGACATCATCCATTTGTAAGGTAGCCTCTGATTTCAAAGGTGGTAAAATGTGGGAAGAGTATATATCTCAGAGTTACCAAAATATAGTGCTCAGTTCCTAAATGCATTTAATTTATTTTAGAGGTTCTGTTGTATTGCACGACCTTAGCTCCTATGTCAGTGACACACTGTCTTAATTGTTGAAGACTTTCTCAATATGTAATAAGGCCAGCTCCTCCTCATTAGTTTTCTTAGATTTTTTTCCCCTAATTATCTTTGGCCATCTATCCAGATGAACTAAGCAGCTTTTGATTGCACTTACAGATCTCTCTCTTTTCTTCTGCCCTGTTCCAGGTAAATCAAATTCCTTCACACACAAGACCTCATTTAACCTGATCGTGTCCCATCTTTGGAAGTTGACATATCTTTTCAACTTTTCCCAGGTCTTCATATTGGTGTTGACATGGTAGCTGTGATCTCTTCCTGATTTGTGTTCTCTTGGTGGAAGGAAGACACATTCAGGAACGTTCTGAAGAGCATTCCTTCCTGTAGGTCTTGTACACAAAATGCCAGTATTTTTTTTTTTTCAGGGAAATGAGCTGTGTCTTTCGGATGGAAAATCTGAAACATTTGCATCAGGGTTTCATATGGCCAGCTAATGCATTTCTCCTCAGTGCAAGTTTGTTGTTTTGCCAGTTACTCCTATTAAATTTTTTAGCATTTTAAATATTGTATACTAAAAGCTTGGCTTATTTGCATTTGTAGATCATAAACTCTCTCCTGCCTTTGTTTTATAGAGGAATTGTTAAAAGGGCTGGTACATCTTGTGGAAAATGGCCTTCAGCGATCTTACATCAAGGACTGTGCGTCTTTACGATAACTGGATCAAGGATGCAGGTGAGTACCAGGTTTCCTCATTGAGGTTCAGCCTTCCTCTTTGATGTCGAATTTCAGTATTTAGTATAATTCCATATATTGAAAGACTTTACAAGCTAATATCCCTTATGGCTAATGAGGAGAAGCTGTCAAAGTTTCATCTCCATGATGTATGAAGATGAGGAAAGTTACACAGATCTTCATTGTCATGTGTTAGCAAAGTAGATATAGCCTAACTAGCCAGTGAAGGTCAGTGCAGGATGGCACGCTCCAGCCTAATAGTTGGTAAAGTGATTTTGGAGACATGGTATTTTTGGCTTTGGAGAGAAATCACACAATGACAGGTGGAGTAATCCAAGTCAGGAAATAGCTGAAATCCAAAATGTAACATCTGAAGCCTTTTGTGCATCTTGTTGGTGATCCAAAAATTTCAGTTTTCTGAACATTTTGGATTGCAGATTTTTTGTTTTTGGATTAGGATTGTACAACCAGTAACATATGCTGGTGTTTCCAAATCTGATATAGACTCTGGAATCTAAAACACAACCTGAGCAGTTCAGATAGCAGCTACTGTGCCTGTTACTGCCAGTGGCGGCCCTGTCACCCTCATGGAATTGCCACAGTGTTCGTGCTGAATCAGAGCAGACCGCATTTCTTGGGATGCTCCTGAGTGAATCCGAAACTGCTGCCACTTTTACATGGATAATTCACAAGAGCATTTAATGCTATAAGAGAAAATGGCAACTCATCCACGGTGCCCAACACCGACACTGAAGGGTACTTTAAAACACCATGTTGTACCATGTGTGTTTCCTTCCTAAGGGGGTAGTAGCTATCTCTGGGTAATAAGATTATGTGAAAGTTTTACTAGCTTTTCTATGTTTATATTAAAAAAAATCAATATTCGTTTCTTTTATAATTACTTTTAAAGCTTGAAAAGGAGAAAGAAGGTTAAAGTCTTTGAAGCACAAAGAATCAAAGCTGAGATGAATTTCAAGTACCATGAAAGTTATTGCCTACTTTTTAAAAAAAGGATTCATTTAGTTAGTGAAAGTTGGAGTTACTTTCACTAAATAGAGAGGAAAAGAGAGTGAGAGAAGAGACTTTCATATACTAATTTGTTCCCTAAGTGACCACAACGGCTGGGCCTGGGCCAGGTCAGAACCAGGAATCTGGAACTTCTCCTGGGCCTACCATGTGAGTTCATGGGCCTGGCAGTTGGGGACATTTCCCACTGCTTTCATAGGCACATTAGCTGGGTGCTGAACAGGAAGTGGAGCACCAGGAACTCAAATCGGCACCTATGTAGGATGGAGGCCTTACCAGGTACACCACAGTGCCAGCCCCCATTACCTAATTTTAGGGTTGAAGAAAACTAAGACCTGGAGGTATTACAGTCCCAGGGGCAGGGTTGGTCGAAGGCAGAGAAGACTAGAACCTTTGTCTTCTGATTGGGGTTAGGATTCTGGTATTTCACACTGAGGTTTTTTGGGCTTTGTTGATTTACACGTCCTTATAACCATCACTACTCTGTATTTTAGCAAAAGTTTTGTTATTAGAAGTGCAAAGCAACAGTTAAAGAGAGAAAAAGGGGAGGGATTAAGGAAGAGAGAGAGAAATAATCTTCCAAATGCTGGTTCGTTCCCAAATGACCGCAATAGTCAGCTATGGGCCAGGATAAAGGCAAGTGGTCTGCCACATGGGTGGCAGAGGCCCAAGTACGTGGGCTGTCTTGCACTGCCTCATTATCAGGGAGCTGGATTGGAAGTAAAGCATTGGACTCAAATATGGGATGCCAGTATTGCTTGCAATGCCTTAACCCACTACACCATAGCACTGACCCCACCATCTCTACTTTAGATGGGTTCTTACCCGTTAACCAGAAAACACATGTCTACCAAATTCAGGATGATAAAATGCCACTTTGTGTCACCTGTCACAATTGAAATTACATTTCAATTTCCACTTATTTCAGCGAAGACATACTGTTTTATAATCAACATCCTTATCGATAGATTACTAAATTCTATTTCACTTAAGAAGGTCTCTGTGGTTTTGTCCCCAAAGATTGTTGAGACTCCTTAGTATCTCATAAATACAGAAGCTTCACTCTGGTTGAGGAGGATGGAGAATGACTTTTTTATTTCCCGTAGAGGAACATTATAGAGAACATACAATTTTTTTAGAGGCCAACCCTCTCTGAAGATTTGGATATTACTTGTACAATTCAGTGTTTAATTGAAAGTCCATTCTTTCATTGCTTTCCAAAGCAAAAGTAAAGCCTGGACCGAGTCGACTTGAGTGGAGTTTGACTAGTGCTGCCTGAAGGGACAACATCTTTACAATCCAGTCCTTGCTGTTCACGAAGCCAAATGCAGGAACCCAAGAGCCAAATAGATGTAGAGGAATTGTATACAATTATACATATGATGTCTTTATGACCTGCCTCAGAATTCTACTCCATTTTTATCTGAGAAGCAACTCTTGACTTGTTCTTAGGAGTACTTAGATTGCCCAGTATGAGGTATCAATGACACAGTCCTGGAGGTGGTTAAAGAGAGGACGTGAGGAAACACAGCTTCGCAGGGAGGATGAGAACAGAGGAGCTGGGAGAAGACAGAGAAGGCCACGTAGGTCTTGGGAGAAGAGTGAAGGCATGGAGATATGGAACTAGGCAACTAGGTTTAAGATCTGGCACTGCTTTAAAATAGCTAAGAAGTTCTAGAAGAAGTTTTGCATCCTGTGTCAGCCTGCTCCTTTTGTTAGGGAAGGAGAGGGGAGTTTACCACTCACCATAGTTACCAGCTGATGTGTGTAAAGTGCTCTGTTACTGTACGATTTCCTATCACCGATAATACTGGTTGCTACAAAGGAGAACAGTTTAGTCTTAACAATATTTTTAACATGGCCTACAACTTAGAATTTTTTTCTTTCACACCACATTTTTTTCCTGTCATGTTTTAGCAGGACTGAAATGTTTTATGTTGCAAGTTATGTCTATATGAAACCTTAGAAGAGTAACGGGAGAAGGCTTTACATGCCCCCACCCCCTTCAGCTTTAATATTGATCTGTAAGAGGCAGTAGGAATTATTTCTTCCCATCTTAGTGCACTAGTACTTTGCTTACCCTGAGAAAGTCTGAACCCATGATTGATTGAGGGCCGAGAATTTCAAGTGTGTTCTTGGCTTTCACCCCAATCCTGGCCTTGGGGAACTTACTGCTATTCATTGGTTTTCTGATTGCTGAAGAAGGGATGTTCACATGCAATGGCCTCATGTGGATATTTCCACAGTTAAGAATTTAAAAATGGCTTAATTAATACTTAAGCTCTAAAAGGATTTCAAATGCTTCTTAAATATGAAATGCTAGGTTTGGGGCCTGGAACAGTAGCCTAGTAGCTAAAGTCCCCTTGCACGCACCAGAATGGCATATGGATGCTGGTTCTAATGCCGGCAGCCCCGCTTCCCATCCAGCTCCCTGCTTGTGGCCTGAGAAAGCAGTTAAGGATGGCCCCAAGGCCTTGGGACCCTGCACCCGTGTGGGAGACCCGGAAGAGGCTCCTGGCTCCTGGCTTCAGATTGGTGCAGCTCTGGCCATTGCAGCTGCTGGGGGAGTGAATCATCCAATAGAAAATCTTCCACTCTGTCTCTCCTCCTCTCTGTATATCTGCCTTTCCGATAAAAATTTGTAAAATCATTTCAAAAATGCTAGGTTTTTAAATAATGCTATAGTAGGAGAAAAGAAAAAGTGTTTCAGGCTTACAAAGCAGCTTTTCTTCTATTTGGGTAGTGGTAGGGGGGTTCAAACGTGTTATATTTTTAGGAGATGGAATATGAATAAAACTGCTACGTCTCCGAACCTTTAGTACTTTCAGAAGTACTGGAGCTACATGTTTCTTTTCCCTTCCAGCGCTTTCATTTTATTGGTGCTTAGGGCTTTAAAGTGTGTACTCTTTGAGCTAGTACACACTACTTAAAGGCGCATTCTCTTACAAGTAGTTGATGGAACATCTCATTAATAATCTATGTATGAAGCATTTTACCTTACTATTCTTTCTGTCCCTTCCCCTCCCTCTCCCTCTCTCTCTTTCTCTCTCTCATTATTGGGAGAAAATTATTAAGCTATTAGAGATCACTGGGATTTAGACGCTCAGGACGCCTGTCTTCCTGGCTTCCACTTGAAACTTGGCTCTGCATATGGCACTTAAACCAACTCTGATGCCAAATGGAAGGTATATGGAACACTCTCTTCCTTATGAGCTTTTTGTGTCTGGGCAAAGCAAAGAGCACTTGCCCCTTAGCCTGATGTAATTGACTGAGCCAGAATTGACTTTAAATGTCATTGAGCAGTCCCCTGTTTAACTTCCCAGATCAAGTCAGCTTCTGCATCTCATTTTGAGGCCTCCCATGGAGAGAAGCCCACTACATCACGTGGAAGTGACCTTCCTGTTTAGACAATGGTGCTGAGAGAAGGCAAGATGAGCTAGCTAGCCATGCCAGAGTTTTGATCATCATGCCAAAGACCTTGGGTTTTATTTACACAATAAGGAGAGCTAATGCAATCAAGGGAATAATCTAAATAGAGCTTTACTGTGGTGTAGCGGGTAAAGCCACCATCTGTGTCGCCAACATCTTTGGGTACTGGTTTGAGTTCTGGCTATTCCCCTTCCCATTCAGTTCCTTGCCAGTGTGCCTAGGAAAGCAGCAGAGCATGGCCCAAGATTGTGGAGCCCTGCATCAATCCTTGCGGGACACCCAGAAGAAGCTCCTAGCTCCTAGCTTCCATCTAGTCCAGCATTTATCATTTCAGTCATTTGGAGAGGCTGGAAGATTTGACTCTCCCTCTCTCTGTGACTTTGCCTAATAAATAAAATAAATCATTAAACAACAACAAAGAAAGAGAATGGATCAGTTGTATGGAAGAAGGTTCAGTAGAGTGGATGAGAGAGAAGCAGGGAAGTGGAATACAGGATTATTGGGAAGCGGCCACAGGGGACTGCCACAGCCCTGAAAACAGCCCCGAATGGAACTTGGTCACCTGCCGAAACCCTGCATCTTAACCGTGACCATTCATAGCACTCACCTGGCAGCCTTGTAAAGCAAAATTTACTATGTATTGGCAAATTATCATTGTATGTATCTGTGGCTCCAAAGTGATGTGTTGTTCATATTTATTTATCATGTAGAATGCTTGAATCCAGCCTATTAACAGATCAAATATTTATTATTGTTTGTGTTGACAACCATTAATTCTGAAATATATGATGCACTGTTATTAATGTTACCATGCTATGCAAAAAACCATCAAAAGTATATTCCTTCTAACTGGAGTCCTGTAGCCTTGATCTACCATCCCTCTCTCACCCAGGCATGCCTCAGCCTTTAGTAATTGCCTATTCCTCTGCTTCTGTATTTTACATGTAAGTGGAGCGTGTAGTATTCATCTTTCTGTTCCTGGCTTATTCTGTTTAGCATAATGTCTTCAGGGTCATCCTAAGTTGCCACAAACTACCAGATTTCCTTTTTTTCTCTAGGGCTGGATAATGGACATGCCATATTTTCTGCACCCATTTGTCTGTCGATGAGCATGTTGCTTCTGTAGTTTGGCTCTTGGTAAAGGTGTTCAGTTAACGTGAGAATGCACATAGCTCTTTAGCACCATGATTTTGTTTCCTTTGGCTATAGACCCTTCAATGTAGTTTTAGCTTTTCTGGGACTCCACAGCTTTCTTCCTTTTCTTTATTCCTTCCTTCCTTCCCTTCCTTCCAGATTTTATTTAGAATAGGAAGAAGGAGAGAGAGATCTGCCATGTGCTGGTTCACTCTCCAGATAATAACAATGGCTGCAGCTGGGCCAGGATGAAGCCAGGTGACTGGAGCTCCATCCAGGTTTCTCACGTAGGTGGCAGGGGTCAAGCACTTGGGCCATTCTCTGCTGCTTTTCCAGGCACAATAGCAGCAACGGATTGCATCAGAATTGGAACAGCCAGAACTCAAGCTAGCCTCCTTATAGGATGCTGGCCTTGCACATGGTGGCTTTGCCTGCTGTATCACACCAATTTACGTTACATTACATTACCGAAGTGTACAAGACTTTTCTTCACCACACCCTCATCAGCACTTGTCACGTGCAGCCTTCTTGGTCAATGTCTTGATGTGTGTGAAGCAATGCTTCATTGTGGTTTTAATGTGAATTTCTTGGTCATTAGTGATGTTGGCCATTGGTCACTTATCTCTTCACCACTGCCTTGAGAAATGGCTCTTCAGGTTCTTTGCCTATGTTTAGGTGGAAGTGGATTTCTTGTTTGTTTCTTTGTGTGAATTTTGGGTGCCTAAGATTCTGATTGAGTTGATCAGTGTCATTTCTTGCCGCTGGACTTGTAACTGTTCCAGAGGGAATTAGCAGGGCGAGGGAACTGAGGTGTGATGTGGTCAGCAGCATTGTCAGGGCTTCTTGCGTGTCCTGTATGCCGTTTTCTGTGGGGTGCGTTGTGTTTTATGCTCAGTTCATAGATGGGGCACAACTGAACACAGGGAGGTGAAGTCCAGAGTTATGCAACCAGCCAGGAAAGGCTGGATGAAAATGCAGACCATCTGACTCCAGAGGTCTGTCAAAATAAGTTCTTTAAACCTCGCTGTTTTGTTTTACTCTTTGAAACAACATTTAATTTAACTCCGTTTTCTCACAAGAATTTTTGTCTATATAACTTGAAAATCATGCACAGGATGTAAAGATGTGTGCTAAAGCTGTTGAATTACAGGAAAATGATTGATTTGGAAATTATTTTCTTCTACTTCCTCGCTTAGCCCAGCCCACTCTCCCTGTCTTGCTTGCTTTTCTTCTGCTTCCAGAGGGACAACAGAAAGATGACGTCATTCAGCTCTTCTCCCTTGCTGAGTCAGTGAATAAAACAGATCTGTCATTCAGGAATTCTTTCTCCTGAATTTAAAAATAATTTGTTTTTTTAACTGCATGTTTGATGACTGTTAATAATAGAAACGTTTGATATTTTCTCATAAAGAAAAAATGCTGCTCTGAAGTTGCCATGCAAGGGTGCTGATGTTAATGTGCTTCCAGAATCTTCTTTTGGTAGTGGCTTCATTTACCCTTATTTTATTAGTAATAGAATTTGGACGGGGTATCAAGGTTTACAAGGTGTACTTATTTTGTCACCCACCATGGAAGCAAACGATCAAAGTTGTATCTGCTCTCATTCTATCGTTTGGTCCCACTCTAATGACCCAGTTCAGTCACACGGAATCTGCATGCTGTGATTAGATTCTTTACACTTTCTTCGTGACATCTGTCTATGACTTTAGAACTTATATGTTTGTATGAGTTTGGTAGTAAAATTATATTCAAACATCGCACACCTAGGTCCTTGAAGCGCTTGCTCTCTTCACACACACCATGTAATCCTTCCATCCTCACAAGTCACATCTAGTCCACATATGTCTACAAAGGGTGAAGTTTTACCTGAGATGCAAAAGTAGCACTGCCTGTGAACCTGTAAAACCTCAAAGTAAACACGGAGTTGCAACAGGTATAGCAGATACATTTTCACCTGAAAAGATAGTGGCAGAGGAGTAGAAAGAATTCATCAGACCGAAGTGGGACCAAAACCCAGCAAAGCATAGCAGTAAATGCAAGAGTTCCAGGTGTGGCTCCCAAGGCATCCTGTGACAGGGTTAGGGCTTGTAAGGGTTGGAGCATCCCTGTCCTGTGGCTTTGTCACTTGGCTGGTCACAGTGTATGTGGCAGTACCCACAGAGTGAAATCTGCAGCAGCACCGGGCCTTGTGTTGGTGGGCTGTTTGTGGCTGCCCTGATGCCATGTTTCTATTTGGCATTGCCCTGGTGAGGGGCTCCATTCCTGTGACAGAGCTCTCTGGGCTCCCCAGCTTATCTAAAACGTCCTTTGAAATCTTGACGGATGCTTGCAGACCCTGTGGCTCAGCTGGTCTCTGCCCACTTTGCTGCTCTTTGAGGCTACTCATTGACTTGCACACTTTCCTAGGTGTGCATTACACGCTGCTGGGCACTTTGCCTTCCCAGGGGCTCCTTGAGACATCGCTGTCACAGCTCCACTAGGCTTCACCCTGTCAGAGCCTCCAAACCTGTGACTTCAGCCCACATTTGACCCTGCTTTTCCTAAGCCAGTATCACTTTGTTTTTTTAAAAAAGTATTCGTTGTGGGCTCGGCGGCGTGGCCTAGTGGCTAAGGTCCTCGCCTTGATCCCATATGGCTGCTGGTTCTGATCCCGGCAGCTCCACTTCCTCTCTATCTCTCCTCCTCTCAGTATATCTGACTTTGTAATAAAAATAAAATAAATCTTTAAAAAAAAAGTATTCGTTGTTATGTGATGAGGACCCCCAAACCTGCCTCTTTGGATCAGAATGACTCTCAAACCTATGTCTCTGGCCCAGCTGTATTTCCTTATTCTTTATCCACATATCCAGCTGCCCTTGGAAGTCGCCATGTGGGGCATTTTATAGGCATTCTAAATGTACGATACATTAAAAACATAAACCATGTCTCCTTGACCAGTTTTAGTCGTTGTCATGTGTTCCCAATCTAAGTGATAGTGTGATTATCTAAGTTAAAGCTTAGGAATGAATGGTGGTAGATGTTTGGCCTGGCACATAAGCCACAGTGGTTAAGACATCCCAGCTCATGGTGGAGAGCCCGTGTTTGATGCCTAGCTGTAACTGCTTGCTAATGCGAACCCCGGAAGGAAGCAGTGATGGTTGATCAGGGTCCTGCCAGCAACATGAAAATACTGGATTGAGCTCTTGGCTTTCAGATTTGATTTTGGTTTCAACTCTGACCATTCCAGGCATTTGGGAAATGAGCTAGTATATGATAGTGTTCTCTCTCTCTCTCTCTCCCCCCAACCCCCGTGCCTCTCAAATAAATTTTAAAATTTCCTTAGTAAGCTGGATTTAGTTCTTCCACCTAGCTTTCATTTCTTCTGCTTAACTAATTACACAATTTTATGTTTTTTCTTAATGATAAAATTTCCTACTCATCACTGTTTCATCTTTAATGGTTTAATTTATATAATTTTTTTAGTGAGTGGTTATATTCTCCAAACTGTGCTCCACAATATCTTCATTCCATAAGATCTAGCAAATGGTATTTTTTTAATAATTTATTTTTTATTAATTACATTACAATATGTTGCACATTTTTATATGCACTGGGATTTCCCCCTCCCCTCCCCAAACTCTCCCCCCACGGTGGATTGCTCCACCTTGTTGCATTTCCATAGTTCAAATTCAGTTGTGATTCTTTCATTGGAGGTATTTACCAAGCACACAATCCAGCATCTTATTGTCCTGGTAAGTTCAACAGTTTCTTGGTGAGACCATCTCTGGTCTGAAGGTAGAGCCAGCAGAGTATCATCCCAATCAATTAAAAACCCCAACATAACATTTACAACCAATTACAACATTATGGCATTAATTGACATGGTATTGATTAACCAAGATGTTAATAGGAAAATGCAGGTTCTCAACCATAACCTGTGACTTTTTCATAGACATTTCAATTTTGGTTTATATTCAACCGTGTTCTATACACCTTAAAATGGCTATAGATTAAGATTTAGCAAATGGTATTGTAAAAAAAAAAATAAAGAAGTTTGGAGAATGCTACATGCCACCATTTCCTCTTGGCATTTCACAGGATATGAAACACTAAGAAAAACTATCAGTTTAACCCAGCAGTACAGTCATCTGCCCTTCACTTTCATAAAGAGACTTTAAATATTTTGTCTCCACTGCATGCTTAAGTAGTCACTTTTCCTATCCACCCTGTTTATGTGACTTTCTTATTCATATTCTAGATTGCTGAATATCCTGGGACCCATGTTATTGTTGACTTAGAGATGGAGGAGTAAATGCAGAGTGAAACATTGTTACTGTGAACGCCATGCATATCCAACTGTCAAATATAAGTTCTCCAGCACTGATATTGAGCCCAAGCAAATCATTCGTTGTAGAGATATAATAAGGAAATGTTGAGTCAGAGGTCAAACTTGCAGGATTGTTGAGAATTGACCACATCATTACTAGTTTATTTTTAATTTATTAAATTAAAATAGTAAGCTTGATTACAAAGTTGAAAGGAATGGATGTCCATGTGTGTCTCTGACCGGGGTGGGGAGGGTTGAGGAAGGCAGGCAGGACAAATGCCTCAATTTTTTTTTCTCTTCGCTGAACCTGTGGAGGTCTGGGCTGGGTTAGGCTGGAGCATCCATCAATTAGCGTGAGAGATGGAGCTGGGAGTGAAACTAACCAGGCAGCTGCATCCGCCAGAATGTGTGTTGGCTGGTGCAGGTGTTGATGGAGCCTGACCCTACTGTCAAGATGTGTACTTACATGCTGTTTTTTCTAGATCCAAGAGTTGAAAATTGGCTCCTCATGTCCTCACCTTTGCCACAAACCATCATCCTGGCACTGTATGTCTATTTCGTCACATCTCTGGGACCAAAGCTCATGGAGAATCGAAAGCCCTTTGAACTCAAGAAAACGATGATAACGTACAATTTTTTAATAGTACTCTTTTCTGTGTATATGTGTTATGAGGCAAGTGTCTTCAGTATTCCTAATGAGATAATTTTGCCTGAGTCTTCCTGTGTATCTGTCATTGTATGTGTTGTTCTGACTATAAAATGACCCTTTGAGAATGCAAGAATTTTAGAAATGGAGCTTACTAGAATATTTACCAGCAAATTGTTATGTGTAGAGGCCAGTGAATAAACTCTTCAGAGAATCTCAGTATAATCTACCTTGCAGGTAGTGAGAACATGTAGCGTGCAGTCTGGGGATTTGCAAATAGTCTTAACAGGTGATTAAGTATTAGTTTGAGGCAACTCATACTTGGAGACATGAAGTAACTTACCTTAAGTCACATAACTGCTAAATGAAGAGCTGATATTTGAACCCAGAGCCTTCTGACATCTGAGTTCATCCTGAAAACGTGATGGCTTATCATCACAGGGGCAGCTTGGGCTTCCTTCCTGCTCTGATGAGCTTTAGGATGATCTGCAGCTTTGGTTTGGTGTAGCTGGGTTTGGGAGAAATAATATGAACTCATATAAAACAGTAATGAAGGAGCCTGTCCCACTTGTTGTTATTAACAGAGATGAGGTTTGGGGCTGGCATTTAGCACGGTCGGTTAAGCTGCTGCTCGTGATGCTGGCACCCCATATGGGCACTGGCTTGAGGTCTGAATGCTTTAGTATCTTCCTGCCTGTGTGCCTGGGAAAGCAGCTGAAGATGGCTTAGTGACTTGGACCCTTGCACATGTATGGGAGACCCAGAGGAAGCTCTTGACTGCTAGCTTCAGCCTGGCCCAACCATGGCCATTGCAGCCATTTGGGCAATAAACCAGTGGATGGGAGATATCTGTGTGTGTGTGTGTGTGTGTGTGTGTGTGTGTGTGTGTGTGTATATCCCTCCCTGTGTAACTACCTGTCAAAGAAATAGACAAACCCTTAAACTACAAAAAGAAATGGGCCAATAGATCATTAATTCTCATATGTTGCTTCTGACCTCTGGGAAAGGGTGGTAAAGATGAGGAGTATGGAAGCCACCTGCTGATCTTCAGAGAGGGAAGATGCAGTGTGCTACCATCACACCTGGAAAGCAGAGGACCAGGAACTAGAGGGTCTCCATTCTGCCACTAACCAGCTGCCTGACCTGGAGAAGTTAGGTCACTTCTTTGGGTCTTCATTTTTTCATTTTATAAATAGAACCCAAATTAAACCAGATAGTCTCCCAGGTCCCTTTAAGCTCTGCTAGGCTTGGGTACTGTGTCAGTTTTGATCTTTAGCTTGTCAATTACAACATAAAGGTAGGTTTTAAAAATCTGAATTTGAGAGTTTCTATGTTTCATTCAACACTCATGCTTGAGTTACTTACATGCTATTTGTATAGCTTACTATTTACCAAATGCAAACTTCTATTTTTCATATTGCTAGCCTGGAATAACATTTGCTACAAGGAGAATTCGTCATCTGATGATATAATGTGTATTTCCCATCAGCCAGACATGAGCCCAAGCACAAGAGATACAAGGAGGCAGAGAACGCAGAATTTTGTAAAGTAGAACTAGCTATTGGGTGCACATTACATCCCTGGTTGGGAAAATATACTGAATTGTTTTTGTGAGGTATCTTTCTCACCCCTGAAATGTATACCCTATGCTATTCTGCATCTCTGTGTATGGTGTGATTGAATTATAGATTATGTTCTAGAAGGACCTGGGAATTAGCTGCATAAAAAATGTTTTTTTTTTTTATATTTATTTGAGAGGCAGAGAAAGAGAAGAGAGAGCATTCGCTAACCCGATGCCTTCAGTGGCTGGGCCTGGGCAGGCTGACATGGGGGTCCCAACACTGGGGGCCCAGCAGTAGCCAAAAGCTGGAATTGCAAGTGGAAGCAGGATTCAGTGAGATACACTGGTTTGGAACACAAGTGTCGTAGCCAGTGGAACAAAATCTCCCCCAGTAGTGTGTTTCTTAAATTTCATAGGCTGATAGTTGTCCCTCTCATTCATTTCTTTTCTTTACATCATGAAAATATTACTCTGATAGTGTATCATTAGCTTCTTTTCAGAATTAATTGTAAAATTGTCATTTTAGCTTTAATAGTCATTCAAAATAAGAAGTTTTGATTTACTTCAATGGAGAAAAAAAATGATAACATACCAGGAAAGTGCTGGCACTAGTAAGAATAAGAACTCAGCAAGAGAGAAGAACTTACTGTCCTGTCGATGCCCTAAGTTAAGGCAACCATCTAATGGATTCATTGACTTACAGTGGAAGTCCTTGGCTTTTCATTCCCAGATACCGTTTTCATAGAAGACTTTCTCTCCATCCACTGAAGAATGTCCATATAATCCAAAGGAAAGCTGAGGCTTGTCAATAGGCCTTTTCTTCTCACGCCAGGCGAAGGTCACTTGGTGGGTGTGCTGGAATTAAGGCCTGCCAGATTGCACTTTTATTGTTAACAAGAGCATTTTGCTCTATTACTTGTCTTGTGAATCCAGAGCAGTCCCAGTGTCTAAGTTATGTGTGTGCCTCATCTGGATTTTAAATGAGAAAAGTGTCATAGAGCATGTACTTCCGCTTCACATTATACAGTATCATTGGCTGCATCGCAGCTGTCCTGTGTGCACACTGAGGAACTTTAGCTTGCCCATGTATTTCTTAATGGATGAGAGATCACCAGGAGACACCGAGCCTGGGTTAGCTGTGAGAGGACACACATGCTCATGTAGAGAGAGATGTGGAAGCAAGCATTGCCAGGTTTGTGTTCTTCACTGTGTTAGGATTTCATTCCAAGAAACAAACACAGTTGAGAGATAATGTGTGAGTTTGCAGTTCTGCAAACCTTTGGTATTGAGCATGCTTGTGGTTTGTAATTGTTCCAGATGCTTTGCTTTTGCGCTGACTGCTGGCTCAGCGGATAATGGAATGAATGGATGCATTCAGAATTACCTTTTTTTTGGCGACTGTTGAACAAATGCTTCGTTCTTTAATGTGTGTCTGTTCTCTTGCAGTTTGTGATGTCTGGCTGGGGTACAGGTTATTCATTTCGATGTGAACTTGTTGACTATTCACGGTCACCCACAGCTATGAGGGTAAGTTTCTTTTTGGAAAAGCTTTGTCACTCAAAAGCATAGTTAAAACATTTTTGGATATAAACTCAGAGCAGTAAATGACTCCACTAGCAGATTATCCATGTTAGTGAAAAAGCTAAAAAATTAAAGGAAAGAACTAAAGAAGATCGGGTGGGTAGTTTGCTATAAAATGAAAGTACATTTCTTTTTTGATTTCTTAGATTTTAAAAAAATTCATGTGTGATTCCTCAAGAAAAGAAACATAGAGTTGTTGTAATACCCATCAGTTTCACTCTTACTGTGTATCTGAAAGAATTGGAGGGTGGAACTCAAAGACATCTTTGTACACTCAAGTTCATAGCAGTGTTGCTCACAATAGGCAAAAGATGGGAGCAAGCCCCTTGTCCAGGCATGGGTAAACAGATAAACAAAATGTGCTATACTTCATACTTACCCACACCTTCTGTAACAAGGTCTTGCAATGTATTTCATGAATCAACCATCCATAAGAAGCTGATTGTTTACAATCACCTGAGATGGTCAGTGTCCCCTTTACCACTGTTACCTGTACTGCCCATAAACAAAGAAGATCTAATTCTCATTGTACCTACATTAGGGCCCCAGGATATAAGAATGAACCCACAATGAAATGACAGTCTCCTACATGGTTGGAAGACACTCCAGTGAAAACATGATGGACTTGGGAAAATTCATGAAGTACACACATTATGAACCTGGAGGGGAGGGAACTTGGGAGAAGGGGAGGGAAGAGCCCAGTGCCAACTAAAATTGTATCAGAAAAAAAAATAAATGAATTTTTTAAAATGTGCTATAGACATAGAATTGAATATTTTAAATCAGTCTTTAAAAAGAGCAAGGTTCTGACTCATGCCACAACATGGAAGAACTGTGAGGACATGTGCTAGATGAGATGATCTAGGCCATACAAAAAGCCCACTCCAGGCTTCACCTTATGGAAAGTGCCTGTGGTAGTGAAACTCTTAGGACAGAAGGCAGTAGTTAGCTGAGCCTAGGGAGAAGGGGAAGTGGAGACTCAGTATTGAATGGATACAGGGTTTCAGTTTTGCAAGATGAAAGTAGTCATATGGCTGGATGGTGGTGTTGCTTGCTTGCCTAACAGTGTGATTGTACTTAATACCATTAAACTATTCTCCAAAACGAATTCATGCCAAGATTTAAAGAAAGAAAAGTTTTCCATGCAGAAAATAAAATGAATTCATGTTTTTTCTGCAGATGGTACGCACCTGCTGGCTTTATTACTTCTCCAAGTTTATTGAGCTGTTAGATACTGTGAGTATGTGGTCACCACAATTGGTAAATGTTTGATGTTTCCAAGAAAGCAATAAGTGCTCTGGTTGAGTTGTCTGATAACTGGCTATCTCTTGTCCATAGGCAGAACCACTGTTATCTTTTTAACCTTTACTGGCACTTGTGTGGGAGAACAGATGGGAAAAATGTCTTAATATTTTACAGGCTGCAGAAGGTTTTTCTTATGGAGGCAACACCAGATTGAGATAAGCACGTTAACTGTCACGTAAAACACAAAACTGTGTGTGGTGGCAGTTGCTTTAGGAAATAAATTCAGGAAACAACATCAGACCTTTGGTTCTTCATTGTGTAATCCATGCTCCTTTAAAAAGATAAATACTTCAAAACTCGTAAACGTACCCAAGGCAACGAAGTCCCGGTGGAAGACCAGTGGGGAGAGCAACACCTGCTTGATTCTGCTTGGCTGGGATCTGTCCTTGCTAGCCCTGGACCCTTCCCATTTCAGATCCTGGTGAGAATCCGCTCTGAGCTTGGACAAGTGTGTCCTGGGAGAAGCAGGTGGCATGGCTCGGGGTCTAGAATGAGAGGAGAAAGCCAAGAGGCTTGGTGTCCAGAAGAGCTTAAGAAAACTCATCGTGGCAAATGAGTCCAGTTCTGACTGTGAGACTGGCAGAGTATACTCTGGAAGATACACCCCTGTAGAGAACCTCCTCCTGCTAGCCCGCAGTGGCTCGCCCCATTATGTTAGAATTGGAAGTGCAGGTAGAATTCAGGGTTCTCAAATGCTATAGCCTGTGGAGGGCTGGTGAAAACACGCATGCCTGGACCTCTACCCCGGAGTTACTGATTCAGTAGATCTTAGATAGGGCTCAAGAACTTACATCTTTAATAGATTACCCCATATGGTGCTGATGCTCTTGAACCGGGGATTAACCTAGACCCCTGTCACAGTTCAGCTATCATGGTGCAGCAGAATTAACTGCCTGGGCACGGCGAGAGTAACCTTGGCTCCAACTCTGGATTTGGTGCCAAATGGTCTGGAATAGATCCCAGACATGGTTATTTAAACAAAACAAAACAAAACAACCAAACTTTTCAGACATTGTAAAATGCATCACTTGTCTAGTCCTTACTTAAAAAAAAAAAAAAAGAAGCCAAGATAGTCGGTGATTTGCCCAGGAGAAGGAGGCTTAGGACCCAGTCACTAGTTGGTGGCTTTTCTGTCGCACCAGGATGCATTGTTCCATGTGCATAGTGCAAAAGCAAGCAAATGTGGGCATCATTGTTTCTGCTTTGCATGATTTCAGTTGCAGCTTCCACAAGCAAACTGTTGCCTCTGTACCCTTCCCTCAGCTGCCCATCTCAGACAGCTCCATCAGCACTTCTCTGGTTGCTGTTTGGTCTCGCCTTGTATTTAAGTCTTAGCTGTATTCTGAATTTTGCTTTGGCATTCATTTTGTCACTTTCCCCAATTCTTGAATTCTGCTCTTTTCATCTCTATCGTTTGTACAAAACAATAGTTACGTTCAATCTGTGTGGTGCCTTTATTGTACTTTTTCTTTTTGCTATGCACCTTTGTGTTTTTTTTTTCATCTTCTGCTTTCAAATAAATTCTGCAAGCATTCCCCTTTAATGAAAATTTGCCAACTTTTGATTTTTTTCAAATGGTCCTTGAGTTTGCCTGCTCCCATACCCAAATCAGTAGGATGTGTTAGAAACCAACGTAGCCTGCCTTCAGTCCTAAGATTTAAGATTCCTTTGCTTTCTTGTGTGCTTCAAAATGCAGTGAAGTTTATTTTGTTGCACTGATGGCATTTCTTAGAGTGTTTTTTGGCCATACTCTTCCCATGTATATCTTTGGTTTTAAATCTGCCTAAAATTTCTGTTCACCTTCATCGGCTCTTTCTTGGCTAGACATCATACCCAAATTGTTTTACACTAGTTAGCTTTTGTGCTGCCCTTTGAAATCCAGCTGCTTCTAGAAGCATTGCATCAGGCCAGTCCTTGCAAAAAGAAATTATGATATGAAACGGTTTGCACTAAGGCAGTGTTTTTGTAATGCTCAGTAATGTATTGCATGATTTTATGTGAACTTGATTTTCTTTACATTGTTTCAGATCTTTTTTGTTCTGCGTAAGAAAAATAGTCAAGTGACTTTCCTTCATGTCTTCCATCATACCATCATGCCATGGACCTGGTGGTTTGGCGTAAAATTTGCTCCAGGTAGCTGAGGAAGAGCTGGGATAATGTCTTACAAATAATAACATTGCTGTGTGCTGTAAACAAAGGTTTATCCTTGAATGTAATGTGTAAGAAACTAAAAAAAAAAAAAATCAAGAAAGACTTTGGTTAAGCTCCTGACTTTCTTGAATTACTCCCTGAAATGTAACTGGGACTCTTAGATTTGTTTGCCTCCTTTGATATGCTTGAATTTTGAGCACATTCTTCCACATAATCTCTGTTGGGTTTGGGTTTTACTCTTTTTTGCTAGAGCTCTAGTAAATGCTTTTAAATACATGACCAGTAGACAGATCAGTAAAATGATAAAAGTCTTGGCTTTTTAGGGTTTTAGTTGGATAGCTCGTCCTACTCTGTTCACAGGAAGTTACCTTGCTTGTCTCAAGTTGCACATCTTGTCTGCCTTAATGTTTCTTGTAATGGATACACACCTCATCTCCTACCAGCACTTTAAACATGTTTCAAATGACAGTTACGCCAACTTCTCCAAGTATCCTACCCTAGCAGAGGACATTATGACATTATTTTTTTTTTTGGTCAGAGAAATAGTTTAAATCAAAACTTTAGCCACAGGCTTGTTCGTTCGTTCATTCTCTCTCTCTCTCTGTCTCTCTTCTTTCTTTCTTTCTTTCTTTCTTTCTTTCTTTTTTTTCATGGAAAGTCAGATATACAGAGAAGAAAAGACACAGAGAGGAAGATTTTCCAACTGCTGGTTCACTCCCCAAGTGGCTGCAATGCCCAGAGCTGAGCCGTTCTGAAGCAGGAGCCAGGAACCTCTTCCTGGTCTCCCACATGGGTGCAGGGTCCCAAGGCTTTGGCCCATCTTTGCTTTCCAAGGGCAAGAGCAGGGAGCTAGATGGAAAGTAGGGCCTCTGGGATTATGCCGGCGTGTGTTACGCGAGGACTTTAGCATATGTGTTGCCGAAGCAAGCACTAGGTGAGGACTTTAGCCTAGTGGCTACCACACCAGGCCCCACAGGCTCTTTCTTTGTGTGTTTTATTTGGGAACTGTAGGAAGCAGGAAGTATTTTTATCCTATTGTAAAATTTTAAAGAAGTGATACCCCCAAGAAGCTATTCTTACCTCAGTAAGCTTTGATTGGTGAATCTGTTTGGTTCTGAAGTTGAGGAAATTTTCACATGTTCCTCTAGTCCACAGCACGGAGTGCGTTCCCATTTCTGTGCACAGCTCTGCACAGGGAGACCTGCTCAGCTCTGGACTTCAGGAGAAAGGAGCCCCAGCTGAGGAGTTCTCCTGAGTTCTAGATGCTCTTGCATGGGGGAGGGAGCTGATCTTCCTAGTGCAGGGCATAGAAGGACCTGGACTGGGGAGGAGGCGCCAGAACCTAGAGAGGCAGTGAGTGCTAGAGGCATGGGTAGAGCATGGCCCCTCCCAGGAGCTCCAGGTAAGATACATCTAGACCCCCAACTGACATTTGTCTGCTGAGGAATTTAACAAGGTAAACCCTAAGTGCTGCTTCTTAGGACAAATGTTAGTATAGAAGCTGAATTGACATAGTAAGGTGCTTTCCATTTAACCAATCCAAGGTAACCGTGCTGTGAAGCCTCCCTCATGGTTTGTGTTCTTTCTTTGTTTCTGTTTTCTCTCACGTGCATATCATGTCTCACAGTTCTTCCTAAAGTGGTGTAAACTGAGGCCCTCTTTGTATTGGTGAACAGCTGGAACACATCTCAGCATCCACTGAAACAGCGGGTTTGATTTCCTGTGTATAACACCAATAATGAGAGGCGTTTAGTTCGTCTTTTGTGGTAGGCAGATTGATTCCTAAATTATCATAGATGAACATTTGAAAGGTACTTCAAACTGATCATTTAATCTAGTTTCTTCCGTAAGAATGAATGCTATAGGACAGATAATTGTATTGGGAAAAGGATTGGAAGGCGATATCCCAAAATGTGTAAATGGGTGATTTGGAGATTCTTTTTCTTTTTAAAAAGATTTATTTATTTTATTACAAAGTCAGATATACAGAGAGGAGGAGAGACAGAGAGGAAGATCTTCCGTCCGATGATTCACTCCCCAAGTGAGCCACAACGGGCCGATGTGTGCCAGTCCAAAGCCGGGAACCTGGAACCTCTTCCAGGTCTCCCACGTGGGCGCAGGGTCCCAGTGCATTGGGCTGTCCTCGACTGCTTCCCAGGCCACAAGCAGGGAGCTGGATGGGAAGTGGAGCTGCCGGGATTAGAACTGGCACCCATATGGGATCCCGGGGCATTCAAGGCGAGGACTTTAGCCGCTAGGCCACGCTGCCGGGCCCTGATTTGGAGATTCTGAAACAAAGAGGGGTTCCCTTTTCTTCCTATCCTCCTTTGTTTTGTCCAGTTTTTCTATGAAATATCTCAGTATTTATAATGGAAAGAATGGGTTTTAGTTAAGAATGCACGTGAGTGTTTTTCTCACATCCACCCTTGAGTCCATCAGTAGTCTAGCTTACATTTCAAAACCCAACAGTGCTTTCAGGAATGAAGCTTTGAAGTTACTCTGTACTTCAGTTGTAAATAGCACTGTGTTTATGGACTCCCGGTCCTTTATAGTCATTTCCTTGGCCACACCCCAACATCCCTTCGTTCTTACAGAATGAAGATGAGAGCAAAAGTACGGTTTCCCTCATATATTTGTGTTGGCATTTGTGCAGCCTTGTGTAGAGCTGGGGTGCCCACGGGTGCAGCACCCCTGAAACCTGTTGAGCAGCCCCCCCCGCTGCGCACGAGTGCCTTCCGTGTGCTAGCTGAGCGTAGGACGGAAGACGCTCCGTCCTGGAGTTGGATCAGAGCTCATCTCCAGGTTGTCGTTCATTTCCTGTCTGCCAGTTGTCCTCCTCGCTGGGACAGTCATCACATGTTCTTTTTGAACAGGATGAAACTATTTCTGTGATAGGCTTTTTTTTTTTATTGGAAAGGCGGAAATACAGAAAGGAGAGACAGAGAGAGGAAGATCTTCCGTCCAATGATTCACTCCCCAAGCGGCCATAACGGCTGGAGCTGAGCCAATCCGAAGCCAGGAGCCTCTTCTGGGTCTCCCACGCGGGTGCAGGGTCCCAAAGCTTTGGGCCATCCTCGACTGCTTTCCCAGGCCACAAGCAGGGAGCCGGATGGGAAGCGGGGCTACCGGGGTTAGAACTGGCGTCGATATGGGATCCCCGGGGTGTGCAGGGCAAGGACCTTAACCACTACACCATCGCGTCGGGCCAGGCTTTTATATTAATATATTTATACTCCCTTAGAGAAATATGGAGAACTTTGATAAATATCCAGAGGGTTCTTTGATTTTTTTTCCACCAAATCAAAGGGGTGAAGAAGTGTAATGCTGCTCACTGTGCTTTGTTTTGGCTTGTGCGTCTTTTCAGTTCTTTTATCCTAAAGAAGAAAGTAAGTGTAGAGAAGACATTTTTATTGAAACCTTCCGAAGGAGATATTAAAAAGCAATGATAGTTCAGATGTGTCAGAGAATAGACTTATTAAACTAACATCAGAAAATAATTGTGGTTGGAGAAAATAGTATTACTTGTACTTGATATTTTTTTCAATAATCCTTATGAAACATGCCTAGGCTAGTGCTTTGTTAAACTGCTTTCCGTGGCATCTTCATTGAAATGATCCAGGGTTCCAGTGGCAAGCAGTCAAGCAGTGAGGCAGGTGCCATGGTGAGAACAACTCTGTTAGAGTCTTTAATCCAGGTGACGTGGGTTTCCCATGTGTATATGACTGAGAGACACAAATGGAATTGAGAGATAGTTGATGCACTCCCCTGAAAAGCAGCTTGACTCCTAAACCACAAGAAATAGGCTACTGTTCTATTTTTAAATTCTGTTTTCAAAAGGTGTTTTCACACTGCTTATAATGTATTCAAGTTTCTTTTGGGAATAAAGGCTAATCCAAATGTGAATTTTTTTTAAAAAGCTAGGACATTCTTTATAAGCTTCATTGATGTTGTTCCTGCTGACATGGTTTATGATAATGAAGAAATCAGATAAAACTTTGCATGCTGTTGAAGCAAAGAAAGTGTATAAAGCATGAGAGAGACTTGGGGCTATTCAAATTTGTTTAAAGCAGGGTATGCAAAGGGAGTACTTTAGTAATAGTGGCATCTAATAGTTTCAAAAAGTGCTACAAAATTTCTTTCTGCTATGCAGCAGTTTCCAAGGTTTTTGTTGTTGTTGTTTGAAGATTGACTTATTCATTTGAAAGGCAGATAGCAGACAGTGAGATGGACACAGAGACCTTCATCCCCTGGTCCACTCCTCAAGGGTGGGCATCCAGCAGCCGGGGGTGGTCCAGTACCAACTAGGAGCCCAGGGCTCCATCCTGGCGGTGTAACGGGGGTGGCAGGGGCCCAAGCACTGACATCATCACCTGCTACTTTCCCAGGCATGTTAGCAGGGAGCCGGATCAGAAGTGGAGCAGACAAGACTTGAGCCAGTTTTCCAGTATGTGATGCTCACAGCAAAGTTTGCGAATTAGCCAACTGTGTCAGGACACCAAGCCCAGGACATTTTTTTCTTTAAAAGTGATAACTCATAGACTTTTTCTATACCACAATTAGTTCAAGTTCATTGGTATTTTGTAGACTATTTCAGACAAAATTTAAAATTCATGAGCCACATTTCTAAATTGAATCAGAGTTAATGAATTTAAATTGTGGAGTACAGCGCGATAGCCTAGTGGCTAAATACTCATCTTGCATCCACTGGGATCCCATATCGGCACCAATTCTAATCCCAGCGGCTCCACTTCCCATCCAGCTCCCTGTTTGTGGCCTGGGAAAGCAGTGGACGACAGCCCAAAGCCTTGAGACCCTGTACCTGTATGGGGGACCTGGGAGAGGCTCCTGGTTCCTGGCATTGGATAGGCTCAGCTCCAGCCATTGTGGGATGAACCAGCAGACAGAAGATCTTTCTGTCTCTCCTTATCTCTGTATATCTGCCTTTCCAATAAAAGTACATATATTTTTAAAAAGAAAATGTCTAGCATAGCTAGTAATGAAAGTCTGTGAGTTTTGATGCCAAAATGCTTGTGGTGCAAACAATAGTTAATAAAAATTGTTGGGCCCGGCAGCGTGGCCTAGTGGCTAAAGTCCTCGCCTTGAACGCCCCGGGATCCCATATGGGTGCCAGTTCTAATCCTAGCAGCTCCACTTTCCATCCAGCTCCTGGCTTGTGGCCTGGGAAAGCAGTCAAGGACAGCCCAATGCATTAGGACCCTGCACCCGCGTGTGGCAGACCCGAAAGAGGTTCCTGGCTCCTGGCTTTGGATCGGCGTGCACTGGCCGTTGTGGCTCACTTGGGGAGTGAATCATCGGACGGAAGATCTTCCTCTCTGTCTCTCCTCCTCTCTGTATATCTGACTTTGTAGTAAAATGAATAAATCTTAAAAAAATAAAAAAATAAAAATTATTGAGGCTAGGAGAGTAAATTTGATTCTACATGTGAGTAAAAATATTCGTAGCACAGCTCTGTTTTTAAAGATTTTTTTTAATTAATTGTATGCATTAATTACATTGTGTTGTAATTTCGTAGGAACTGGGATTCTCCCCACACCTCCCCACACCCTCCCCACACCCTCCCCACATGGTGGGTTCCTCCACCTTGTTGCTTAATCATAGTTCAAGTTCATTTGAGATTCCCTCTTTGCAAGCATATGCCGAGCATAGAGTCCAACATCTTATAGTCCAGTCAAGTCCAACTACTTATTGGGGAGACCCTCTCTGGTCTGATGGCAGAACCAGCAGAGTATCATCCCGATCAAATAAAAGCACTAGCATACCATCAGCAACAATTGACATCATTATGGAATTAATTGACAGTATTGAGCAGCCAACATGTTAAAAATAAATGTGATTTCTTAACCACATTCTGTGACCACCCCATTCAAATTTTTATTTGAAAGGCAGATTTACAGAGAGAAGGAGCAAGAGCATGAGAGAGAAAAAGAAAGATCTTCCATCCACTGCCTCCCTCTCCAAATGTCCACAATGGCTGGAGCTGAGTCAAACTGGAACGAGGAGCTTCTTCTGGATCTCCCGTGTGTGCAGAGGTCCGAGGACCCAAGCCGTCCTCCACTGCTTTCCCAGGCCATTAGCAGGGAGATGGACAGGAAGCAGAACTGGCGGGATTAGAACTGGTAGCCATATGGGATCCCAGCACGTGCAGGGCGAGGACTTTAGCCACTAGCCTACCATGCTGGGCCCCCAAAATAATTTTAAAAATTATTCAGCAGTGTATCATACCTGAAGGGTAACTTCATTTGTGAAAGTAAGTGCAAGTCCTAAGACAGTCTCACAGGTTAAGGTGAAACAAGGTAGATAAGGACAGATGCATTTATTGCCTATTTTTTACGTTTTATATTTTACTAAATGCATTATGTAGCTTCCTCTAGTTTGATGACTAAAAGGTTGATGTTTCATGAATACTTGAGTTTTTAATTAAAAATTGAAGAAAAAATTTTCCTGCCATCTCAGTACATATGGGAATTTCATGTGAAGGAACAAGGTGCTCACATTGTAATTTTCTTTTCCAGGTGGTTTGGGGACATTCCATGCCTTTGTAAACACAGCTGTGCATGTAGTCATGTATTCCTACTATGGACTCAGTGCGTTGGGACCAGCCTACCAAAAGTATCTGTGGTGGAAAAAACACTTGACATCATTACAGCTTGTAAGTAATTCATTTTTTTAAGATTTATTTATTTTTCTTACAAAGTCAGATATACAGAGACATCCGATGATTCACTCCCCAAGTGAGCCAGCGCTGCACCGATCTGGAGCCAGGAGCCAGGAACTTCTTTCCAGGTCTCCCACATGGATGCAGGGTCCCAAAGCTTTGGGCTGTCCTCAACTGCTTCCCCAGACCACAAGCAGGGAGCTGGACGCATAGTGGAGCTGCTGGGATTAGAACCGGCGCCCATATGGGATCCTGGCGCATTCAAGGCGAGGACTTTAGCTGCTAGGCCACGCTGCCGGGCCCAGTAATTCATTTTCTTTAGAACTGGATGTGACATGAAACTGGAGTCTTTTTTTTTTTTTTTTTTTTTTACTGTTAAGTAGGATTCTAGCAAAATAAAGAGTGTATGAAATGGTAGAGATGTGAAGTCTGGCCCCTCCAAGTAAGCCACCATTATCCTTTCTGTGTTACTTGAACTTTATTAACAACTTTGCTGACAACGAAGTGTATCTGGTATATTAACAGACAGAAAAGGAAGCTTATTTTTCTACACTGCTTCATCTTAAAAATGTAAAGATGTTTTTGCTCCAAACTTTCTCAGGGTTCTATAGAATAATAGACATCATACTCAAGTAGGTGTTAGAGATTTGATATTCCAGATCTCAGTCGCGTGGGAGGCAGGACAAGTCGTCCTCCTGCCCATGGTTGGTGCTGAGGCTGCTGAGTGTGTTCTCCGTCCGTGAGAGGCATCAGCACACACCTGTTACACGCTGGATGCTGCACGTAAGCCAGCAGCGTTTCCAAGAGGGCCGACATTCAGCTAGGACCCAGTCACAGCTTACAAGCATCCATTCTAAAAAAATCACATTCAACTTGTTTTGGAAAATTAAATGTGCATTTAAGACGATGATCTACTTTTAATTTTATTGCCTTCCTTTAGAAAATTTCTTCCATCCTCATCATTCCAAATGGGTAATTTGTAACAATTGGGCTTTCAGTGACACCAAGAGAGTTTAGCTGTAGTGATCCCATGGAAGCTTCATTTTTAAGTTAAAATCCTACAATTTGCTACATGAAATTTAGCACATTTGTATAACGATGTTTCCCCAAGTGAGAGAGTGATATTTTAGTAAGCATCCTAACTCCTTTTCTAATACTAGATATGGAATGAAATGAGAAGCCTTATTTATTAAAAGAGTCCTTAGTCAAGATTCAGCTACATCCTTTTGGAGTTATTCATTGTATCTGTAATTGACAATAATCTAAATGATAGACTGTGAGGAAATGATGAATGGAGCCTGTTTTCCTTGGGCTTGCTTCCTCTGCCTCCCTAGGCACACGGGGAAGCTGGATTGGAAGCAGAGCAGTTGAAATGCAAACCTCTGTGCTGAAGTGGGATGCAGGTGTCTCAGGCAGTGGCTTGACTTGCTGAGCCACATTGATATCCGCAGGAATGTATCCAGCTTTGTGCTTTATATGCATATAACCGCTACGTGGCTTAGGTTCTACCGCACATATATTTGTGCTAGACTTTTCTTTCCTTGGCATCCTATTAAAGCTTATGAAAAAATACTTACACAGGAAAAAAATAGAAGTTGGTTCATTATTATTTCAAATGTGTCAGTTACATAGAAACTCACTAATGTTTAGAATTTTGAGAACATTGCTTCTGGAGTTTATTTCCTTTTCCACAAAATATGAGGAATAATTGCAGCCACTGAGCAGGAATATCATAAAAGCTCCTGAAGATAATGCAAGGGACAGCAATGACAATGATAAAATGACAGTAAGAGAAATTATGTGAAAACCTTAACCATTGTCGGGGTCTGAGTTGTGACTCCATGGGTTAAATTGCCACTTGGAGCAACTGTGTCCTGTATTGGAGCACCTGATTCTGTGCTGGTTCCCCCATGAGTCCGATGTCCTGTAGCAGATTACAGGCCAAGTGCTTCAGTTCCTGCCATCCTGTGGCAGACCTGAGTGGAGTTCCTAGTTCCCAGCGACAGGCTGATCCAGCCCAGCTGAGGCAGGCATCAGGGAAGGGAGCTAGCAGATGGAAGGTTCCTCCATCTCCCCTCCTTTCCCCTCCTCCCCTCCTCCCCTCCTCCCCTCCCCTCTCCTCCCCTGCTCTCCTGTCCCCCTCCTCTCCCCTACTTTTCCCTTCTCCTTCCCCTTCCCCCTCCCCTTCCTCCTCCTTATCCCCTCCCCTTCTTCTCCCTTTCCCCCTTCTCTTCCCTACCTCCCTCTCCTCCCCTTTCCTCCTCTTCCCTCCCTTGCTTCTACTCTCCTCCCCTCCCCCTCCCCTCCCCTCCCTCTCCCCTCCCCTCCCCCTCCCCTCCCCTCCCATCCCCCTCCCCATCCCCTCTCGCCCTCCCTTCACCTCACCTCCTCTTCCCTACCTCCCTCCCTCTCTAACTCTGTATCTGAACTAAATAAACTTGAAAATGAAATCTCAGCCATTGCTATAACTGGATGGATTGTGGCTAGTGCTGTTGGTTTCTTTTTTTTTTTTAAGATTTTATTATTATTGGAAAGCCGGATATACAGAGAGGAGGAGAGACAGAGGAAGAGCTTCTGTCTGGTGATTCACTCCCCAAGTGAGCCGCAATGGGCCGATGCGCGCCAATCCAATGCCTGGAACCAGGAACCTCTTCCAGGTCTCCCATGCGGGTGCAGGGTCCCAAAGCTTTGGGCCGTCCTCGACTGCTTTCCCAGGCCACAAGCAGGGAGCTGGATGGGAAGTGGAGCTGCCGGGATTAGAACCGGCGCCCATATGGGATCCTGGGGCTTTCAAGGCAAGGACTTTAGCCGCTAGGCCACGCCACCGGGCCCTGTTGGTTTCTTTATAGAGGTTACTTTTCTAAAATTTCTGCAGAACACATGTTGCCTTTTAATCGGGGGGGGGGGTGGTAAAAGATATTAACAAAACTTTGAATGTTAGCCTATAAGCCCTCTTACAGTGGGGTGGAATGTTCTGGCACACGGAATTTTCAGCACTGTTAGAAGGATGCAAGTGCTCCCACTCCTTGCGGGGTAGCTCCTGAGTTGGCAGCCAGGCCATAATATTTCCTGTGCCAATGGAGGACAAGTACCAGAAACGCTTTGTCTGCTGCAGAATGTTAGGAGCACTAATTTGAATATTTTCTTATTTGTAAAATTGAAATATCTGGTAAAAAAAAATAAAAATAAGATAGAGTATTTGAACTCCAAGCCATCCTGGAGGGGCTGACACTGGACTCAAAGGGTTAAGGTGCCACCATCAGCATCACATAGGGACACTGGTTCTAGTCCCTGGTGCTGCACTTGCAGTCTAGGTCCCTACTGATGCACCATGGGAAGCAGTGGAAGATGGCCCCTAAGTTCTTGGGCTCCTGTACCCGTGTGGGAGAGCAGGAAGAAGCTCCTGGCTTTCGTGTGGCCTACCCCTGGCCATTGTAGCCATTTGAGTGAGTGAATGTGCAAATGAAAGATCTCCCTCTCTGCCCGTAGCCCTGACTTCCAAATAAATAAAAATACATCTTTTTTTTTTTTTTTTTTAAATCCTGGACAAATAAGCCACAAAACAGTGGTTGTCATTGCACTGTATGTCACAGAAACTGGCTCAGTAGACTCCTTGAGTGGTATAAAGGGTGCATAGCTCCAGGAATATGGGCCTTGGGCTGATGGAGTTACTTTTTAAAATTTATTTATTTTTTATTGGAAAGTCAGATCTGCAGAGAAGAGGAGAGACAGAGAAGAAGATCTTTCATCCACTGATTCACTCCCCAAGTGGCTGCCACGGCTGGAGCTGAGCCGATCCAAAGCCAGGTGCTTCTTCTGGGTCTCTCACACAGGTTCAGGGTCCCAAGGCCTTGAGCATTCCTCTACTACCTTTCTAGGCCACAAGCAGGGAGCTGGATGGGAAGTGGAGCAGCCGGGACACAAACTGGCACCCATTTGGGATCCTGGCAAATGCAAGGCAAGAACTTTAGACGCTAGGCTACCATGCTGGGCCCCCATCTGGGTTTTGACATCTCATTGTCCTGATCACTTCCAGAGAGACTTGATCTAAAGGTGAGTTTTGCCACCCTGCCAGTAGCACCCCAGGTCTGAACAACTCCGTCTCACTCTTTCGTCTTTTAGGTCCAGTTTGTTATTGTCACCATCCACATAGGTCAGTTCTTTTTCATGGAGGATTGCAACTACCAATTTCCAGTCTTTCTGTATGTCATTATGTCCTATGGGTGCATCTTCCTGCTGCTCTTTCTCCATTTTTGGTACCGTGCTTACACCAAAGGCCAGAGGCTGCCCAAAAATATGAAAAATGAAAGCTGCAAGAACAAACAGCACTGAAGGGACGAGCACGACACGAGACTGTGATTGAGCCTGAGACCTTGTCTTCCGTGACAATCAAGAGAGATTTAACTATGCAGTGCATTTTGTATATTTTTCAAAACAAAGAGCTTGTATTTTTATGATAAGTTATTGGAACTTCTCATATCTGACAGCTCAAAAGCTCCCAAATGGTCTTCTGATCATTGGAGCCTAAACTAAGCAAGAGTTTCCCAGCCACTTTTAAAGCTAATCATAAAGGTCTGGTCGAATACCGTTTGTCAAAATGAAAGGAGGATGTGATGTGCTACAGCATTCTTCAAAGAAGTCCGGTAGAGATGAAAAATATCATGAGATATTTTGAACCCGGGGCAGAAACCCATGCACTACAGCAGATTCCTTCTGCCAGATGTAAAAACCTCTAACCGTGGGCTCTTGCTTTGTCCCCATTGACATGTCTAACTCTGGAGTCCAGTGCCCAGTCTAAAGAGCTAACCCAAGGAAGAACTAAGTGAATTTTTGATGGACTGTCATTTAAAATCATTGATGATTATGTGTAATGGATCTTTTGAGACTGTGCCACCGGTTTTGCTGCGAAGACTTCCTCACAGCACCTGTTACTCTACCAACTCTTTCAAAGTAACAGTCTTTTTGGTTGGTTGGTACACTGATGTTCTTGACTCTAAAGTGGAGCTCATATTATTTGGGAAACGAGGTGATTTGTTTTGATGGGTTAATGAATAGTTTGCTATTGCTATTTTACAATTAACTTTGAATATCTCTGTGAAGAGTTGTATTTGTCAATAAAAAAATATTTCAGTGGGAAAAATCTGTTGTTTGTTGCAATACCACTTTCTCTTGTTGTCATGGTTTAAAGGATTGTCTTGGCTAAATATATATATATATATATACACATGTATGTATAAGTTAGATATATATATATATATATATATATATATATATATATATATACACATGTATGTATAAGTTAGATATGTCAGTGTTCATATCATTGGCATGCACATACCCATAAATCACTTAGCCCATCCATCATACACAGTTTCCAGATGGCATTAGCATGGCTTGTGAAGCAGTTGTTGGCCAACAGTGGCAGACAGTACTGAAGGGAAGACTTGATGCTATAAATGAGGGTTGTTCGCCTGAGAGAGAGAATACAGAATATGGCAGAATATGGGTTATATATGCTTAGTACTGTAGGTAATCTGTGGAAAGTATTTTCCAGCATTTTGAATTAAGAGCCTGAGTTTCTTTGATTCAAACCTATGAATCAAATAGTAAAGGGCTGAGAATCTTTCAACATAGGTTTGGATTCTTTAACATTTAAAAGTCCTCTCATTCTTGAATTTTCTTATTGTAGAACCAAAATCACTAGTCGACTAGAGTTTTGTTCAACAAATAAAATATTTGGATGAGTGTGACTTTTTGGTTACTGATCTTTTCCTTTCTTGTTCTATGTATAGTCCATGTTTAATGGTTGTGAGACTGAGATCACTGGTCCTTACAGCCCCAGGTGTATGCAGCGCTCAGCACTGTGCCCACAGCCAAGCCCAAGCCGGCCCCGACTGGGAACCCAAAGTCCTTTTCTGCCTTGTAACTCATTGCTATACACCATGGCCTTTAAACCTCACACTTGCCAGATTCAGGTGTTTTTAACTTTTTTTTTTTTTTTTGCCATAAAGTGACCTTTAGTGATTGTTCTTGCAACATGAGAAGATGAGAGTTGATAAATAGAAAGAATTTAGTATTATAGAATTAGTGTATTTGTAGAAATAGAAAAAGAGAACAGTGCTAAATGGGACAGCTGCTCTAATTGATTTCACTGTGAAGGTCTCAGGTTTACTTATTCAGAGTTTTTCATACCCAAGCTGTGCTAAATCTAGGGAATGTGCCAAGTACTGTTAAACATCTCTATTTTCCAAAGATCCAAACAGGTTAAAAACCAAGCAGAACCAAAAAGAGAAGAAAAGCAAAAAAAGCAGTTAATTGATTTTCTTATATACTCGTCACCTCTCCTGACCTCATGATGTCTTCAAAAGGTCTGACTTGCCTGTGGATCAAGAACAATGTGTGTTGAAATCCACTTTCTCAATTCTGTGGATCAAAGTGGAAAGACACAGATCATGTGAGAAGACATCACAGTTGGTGAACATAGCCGACACGAATGTCACTGAATCTCGGATTTGTATGGGAAATGCTTAATTCAGAGGGTTCTATGTACTCATGTGCATTTCTGTTGGGATTCAACCACTGCTCCAAGCTTTGTTGCCTTTGGGTTTGCTTATCTAACAAGCCCGACTTTCAGTTATAAAATCTAGTCTCTTACACCTCTACAGATCCTTGAGAACCAGTACCTACAGTGTAAATGAATACAAATTTTTAATTATCTGTGGAGCATTGCCATTGTACAGTCTTAATTCCTAAGTGGGATTATTGAGTAAATTATGTTATATAAATTATAGAATTGTGAAGTTCTATGCCTTCAATGATCCTTCCTTCTGTTCATCTTTTCAAGACTATGGGAAACTGTGTTGTCGAAGTTGGAGTTTGTTTTTCTCTGTATATTATAATAAAATTGTGGTTATCATGTGTAATTGTGACTGCGTATTTCATCCTGGATTCTAGTGCCATGTGTTTGAACAGGGAAGCTGTCTTTCATCTGAAGTTATTTACACCTTTATGTCTACTTCCTATGTTTGGGGCACCAATGAAAAGTCTTAGTATTTGCAGTATCTGTTGCTTCAAAGTTAAGGAGTTAATTTTGCTACAGTGATCAAGAATTCTGATTGGAAGGTTTGTAGTGAGGAACCACATGACCAGTCTGCTTATGAGGTTTGGAGAAGAATCTTACATGAAGCCCAAGGCCCCTTTGACCTCCATTGAACAACATTTCCCTCCTGTGGAACACAGTTGGGTGGAGCAACCCATAGTAGTTAAGTATCTTGTATGTGCTATGCCAGGTTGCCAAGTACCCTGGAATAGCGCAGCGTAACATAGAATGCCACAAGGGAAGAATATGTCATCATGTGCTTCCTACTGTGCCAAATAAGAGAGTAGGTTGGTTCTTTCTAAAAGATCCTCCCAGGAGCTGTACCTGGCAACTTCTATTTACATCCCGTTTGTCGAAACTGCCTCGCTATGGTCATCCCTAGCTGCAAGAGAAGCTGGGAGTGCCATCCCTGTGCAGTCAGATTCTATTAGTAACAGAGAAGATAAGAAATGAAGTTTGCATGGCAACTGCTGTAACATCGCCGTTGAGACTCCACCATCATGATGCAGAATTATCTTGTTTGGATAAGATATGATGTTTTGGATGATTTGTGTACCTTCTTCAGCTGTCAAAAGGGAAAAGTGGCTGAACACACTTCTTTAGAGCCAACACTACCTGGCATCAAATGAGCGATCATTTTGAAATGCATATAACTATATATGTAATTTCTATGAAGTACATATTTTCCATTCAGCATACATTTTGTGTAGCTTTTGTTATTTCTACCTGAGTGACATGGTTGTTTCTCAAACTGTAACAGCTTATTACTCCCTAATCGATCACCCCAAAAGGTGATTACCTAAAGCTGGTTTATTGTATTACCTCTTGCCATTGTAGAGACACAACACGCTGGGAAGCTGAGTAGTTCTGGTTGCGAGTCCCTGATGGTGATTGCCATCAAGTTGTGCCTTCACTTGGAACAATGGAAGTCCGAGGCACCTCGGAATTGTCTGGTCCTCTCTTCTCAAGTAGTTCCAGGTATTCCCCAGATGGTGCTCCCACTTGGACTAATTTGAGCATCCTCACCTGCAACATGGAGCATTCTGGGGCACCAGATCGAACTTTTGGGAGTGAGCATTCCAGGGAAGTCTTTAACCAATAGCCTCAGAAGTCAGAAATCACTTCCTTTGCATGGAAGTCCACCCAGTTTAAGGGAGAGGAACATAGACAACATCCCTCAATTGGAGAATTGTTAACTGTCTCATTGTTAAAACATATGTTGGGCCCAGTGCAATAGCTTGGTGGCTAAAGTCCTCACCTCATATCTGTCAGGATCCCATATGGGTGCCAGTTCATATCCCATGTAGCAACCTGCTTGTGGCCTGGGGAAGCAGTCGAGAAGGGCCTGATTCCTTGGGACCCTGTACTAGCATGGGAGACCTAGAGGAAGCTTCTGGTTTTGAATTAGCCCTTGTGGCTGCTTGGGGAGTGGATGGAAGCTCTTTGTCTCTCCTCTCTATAACTCTGACTTTCCAATAAAAATGAAGGAAACCTTTTAAAAATATAGAATTAATTTAGGAGTTGTGTTTGCATGAAGAAACTAGAACTTTGTAGATCTCACATGTTAAACATAAGTATTTGCTTCAGTTACCTGTGGCCCCTTGCACAGGGAATATGGGCTTAGCAGATATGAGGCAGATGAGGCCGAAGGGGGAAAAGTAGATTCCCTAACCCAAAAGAAAGCAATGTTGCAGTTCTTTCTGTTTTGGGTAGTCTAAGTTACATGCTGCATGAGGAGAGGATGTGGAAGGAAGTTCCTTAAATGTTTCCAAGAGATGAAACCACAATGGAGATGGCCAGACACAACAGGCTTGTTACACTGGGCTGCCCTAGAGAGAGCCACAGATGTGTCCACGGTCCAGCCAGGTATGGCTGTGGCTTTTACTGAGGTCCGGTATCAGATCAGACAGCGTATCCGTGTGCAGGTATAAACCAACAAGCTTCAAACTATAACACCTAATCTCTAATCACTGCTTGCCTACATTCCAGCTGCACTGCTACGAAGACAGTGCTTCATGTTTATTTTCTAGAACTTAGAGGGACCGGTCTAGAGAGCAATCTGGTGGTTAAGGGGAGAAAGCTTGGTTCCGGGTAGTGACTGGGAAGCCCAGTCTAGACAGAGATATTCTGTAGCCTCTGATTACCTGAATGTGAAAGCCATAGACTCCGAGCTACTCTCTTCTATTTCAGTGGTGCAAATTCTTCACTTACATGTGCCTTGTATTCCCTCACCCTTGAATATGTTCCTTTCTTTTGATGCCTGTGGCAGCTTTCCTAGTCCAGACACAAAAACGTTTGCTTAGATTGTAGTGTTATCTGTGGTCTTGCCACACTTCTACACAATCACCAAACCTCTTCTCTCCGGTTGGTGTCCTGGGAAGCAAGCCTGGTACAGAGGCTCTGGGAACACAGACTGTGGCGCCACTGGTGTGGTCAGATGCTGCCTGTGTGACCGATTGGCTGTGAAACCTGCGCAGCGTCTCTGGCACTGAAAATGGAAGCAATACTGCTTTCCTCAGCAGTTCTTTGTCAGGATGAGATGAGTTAGCACAGTGAGAGTAGGGGCTGCCTCTGAGGTACTCAGGCTAAAAATCTTGCTGTCATTCTCCTTGCTTGCCCTGCCATGACTCAAGAAAAAAAAATGATCACGAAATCCCACTGGAGGCCAGCATTGTGCTTCAGTGGGTCAAGCCATTGCCTGTGATGCAGGCATCCCATAGGCTCACTGGTTCCTGTCCCAGCTGTAACACTTCAGATCTGGGTCCTTGCTGATGTGCCTGGGAAAGTAATGCAGGGCCTGGGCCCCTGAACCCTCATGGGAGACCTGGAAGAAGCTCTGGCCTTAGCTCAGCCCCGGAAATTGGTTGCTTGGTAGGTTATGAATACGGATGCTTTAAATACCTCTGTACTTTGAGTGTGTGTGTAGATTTTCAAACCAGGTGGGTAGATATCTAGTAGCATAATTGCTAGATTGTGTAGCAGAGACTATGGTTAGCTTTGTAAGAAGCTGCCAGAAGATTTTCCAGGATACGTTACCACCACCCAGGAATGAGAGCTCCTGTGAACCCACAGTCCTGCTGAAATTTGGTCCAGCAAATGATTGATTTATCCAGTTTTGCTTTCCACAGCTCCAGTTACCTGTGGTCAACTGTGACCTGGAAATATCACTTGAAAAATTCCAGAAATAAAAAAAAAATCCATAGGTATTAGTAGCTGTCTTGGTTAGCAGACCAAGGGTCAAAGTGTCACAGTGCTTGTGTTTAGGTAACCCTTATTCTACTTGCTGGCCCAATGCACATGAGCGGCGATGTCAGGGAGGCCTTGGGGTCTAAAGTCTGGGGAGAGGGATTAGCTCTGGTCCTGTGTGCCAACACTGCAGAGCTTACAGGGGAAAGGGCGATAAATAGGTTTGCTATTATCTGTAGTTTCTTGGAACTTACATCCCTTCCTCTAAGAAGTCTCCCGTGTTTTCTGATTTCTCGGTTTTAGAGTTTCTAACATGTACATAGCATTATCACATTGTTTCAGTTTGGTTTCCTCATGATAAATGAGGTGGAATATAACTGTTTATTTCTCCTAGAGGCTGTCTTTTATCTTCTGATGTTTGTAACGTTCTCACCTTCTCCTATCTTTGTTTAAATGCCTGCTCATCTATGAAATGTTTACATATCCTATTAGTCCTCATTTTTGAATTTCTATTGCACTCTACCCAGAGGAGTTACATCACACGCCAGTCCTACTCAAATTCAGCTACTAATCCAGAATCTCTTATTCAGTTTAGGAATTCCAAAAGATCTTGAAACTAAAAATTTATCACAAAAGACTTATTTGTTGGCCAAACTTGACTTAGGCATACCAGAAAGCTGTTCATGTCTTTACTCATCTACCCAGAGTGGACATCCATGAATTGCCCATAGACATAGGGAGGCATTTAATTATGGGATTATATGGTAATACTAGGTAATACTTGGTCTATGTCTGACATAGTCCCCTTAGTGGCAGCCTCCATCACATTGGGTGGCTCTTGGAATGTGGAGACATTTTAATCTCCCAGCAGCAGGTGGAGAATGGCCTCTATAGAGATCCAGTGATATCCGTGGCTGCTGAGAGTGGTTGGGATCTTCACCTGCCTGATAACATCTCCGGAGACATGGCACTGCCCCAAGCATGGGGCATCCAGCCAGACAGGGACAGAAGAGCATAGTGAGGGTATCTGGGCTTTGAGGTTGGTCCCAGTGGAGAAAGGAGCAGCTGAAGCCACTGGAGGTTTGAGGCATGGAGAGGCAGGGTGGTCAGGTGGTCTCAAGGGTATTGCTAAGGTCAAACCACAAAAGACCTAACTTCTCTTCTGAAATCTGGAGGGAACTGCAGAAAGAGCTGAGAGTGGATTTGTCAAAATAAATAGGACCAAAGCAGGAGGATAAAGGCTTGGAATCAAACAGCAAGGTGTACTATAGACAACAGAGGAAGTTCTACTTCTTACAGTCATGAGTTTGTGGACTAGTCATTATTCCATAAAAATCATTGGAGGCCATTGTTTTGGGTTAGCCTCCTGACCTAAGCTCCAATATGCCAGGTCAAAAATAGTGAAATAGCGTTACTCAGGCTCAAGCTCCCCCTGTCGGATGAAAGTTTGCCACAGTGTTTAGGATGCCTCTTAGAACAACCACATCCCATATTGGAGTGCCTGGTTGTGTCCTACCTCTGCTCAGATTCCAGCACTCTGCATCGTGTGGACCTGCTGAGGCCGTGATGTCCCCAGGGATTGTGTTTCTGACACATCACAGACTAGGCTTCTGGATTCAGCCTGGCCTGGCCCCAGTTGCTGTCAGCGTTTGGTGAGGGAATCAGTAGATGGAAGATTTCTATCTGGCTGTCACTGTCTCTTTCTCTGTCTTCCTTTAAATAAATAAATAAATAAGAAAATGAAACAGGGCACTACCACTACTTGTATACAAATGAACAGATAGATGGGATTTTCTTCAACTCTACTTTTCTATTCTTTCCTTCTGTGTTAGTTGAGGATTAATAATGTGCTGGTTGAGGTTGGTGTTGTGGCACAACACATTAAGTTTCTACCACGGTCGATGCAGGCATCCTAGATCAGAGTAGTGGTTTGAATTTAGGCTGTTCCATTTCTAATCTAGTTCCCTGCGGATGTGCCTGGGACTGAAGCCAGGAGCCTGGAACTCATTCTGAGTCTCCCACAGGAGTGGCAGGGGTTCAAGTTCTCAGCCATCCCTGTTGCCTTCCTGTTTACATTAGCGGGAAGTTGAAATCAGAAGCAAAAGCGGGACACAAACGTAAGCACTCTGAGCAGCATCTTCACCACTTTGCCAAAGTCCCACTCTTCTAGCCTCAGGTTAAGTAGAAGATAAAAATAAGAAATGTGGGGCCTGGCACGATGGCTCAGTTGATAAATCCTTGCCTTGCATGCACTGTGGAATTCCATATCAGTGCCAGTTTCTGTGCCGGCTGCTCCATTTCCCATCCAGCTCCCTGCTGGTGGCTTGGGAAAGCAGTAGAGGATGGCCCAAAGCTTTGGGACCGTATACCATGTGGGAGACCCAGAAGAAGCTTCTGGCTCCCTGCTTCGAATGGGCTCAGCTTTGGCTATTGTGACTACTTGGGGAGCGAACCAGCGGACAGATATTTCTCTGTCTCTCCTTCTCTTTGTAAATATTTCTTTCCAATAAAAACAAATGAAATCTTAAAAAAAAAAAAAAAAAGGAGGACTCAGATTAAAAGAAGGAAGCCAAACCCTTACTCCATTCCCTCCACCCCAGGATATCCACAGTTACATTTCATTTAACTGCTGCCAGAATAATGCTACATAAAAAAGCCTTAATATTTCAGTAGTTAACAACAGATAGTTATTTTTCTCCTCTTGGGTCTGTAAATCCGGCAGGCTGCTTTGGGCCTGGTTATATTGAGTTTGGCTTCCAAGTGACAGGTCTTGGTTGGGTTCAACTTCAGCGACACTGGGGCTCCAGCTGAAGAGACAGCATTCCAGAATGCTAATGAAATGAAGTGATTTACTGGCCTAGAGGCTGTTCAAGAAAAACAGCCTTGGCCCTAAGTTAACGGCTACCAAGACTGTCCCACTCCTCTCTGCACCTGCTGTGCTTAATGTGCCCCCTCCTAAATTCATCAGGTCTTGACACTTCTTGGCCATTGCGATTGTCTTAAGGGGTAGGGCCTTTCGGGGTGATGATGCCTGGAGGACTCCTCCCCCATGAAAGTGATGAAGGCCTTTATGAAAGAGGCTTCATGGGCCTGGCGTGATAGCGTAATGGTTAAGGTCCTCGCCTTGAATGTGCCAGGATCCTTTATGGGCGCTGGTACTAATCTCGGCACCCCCATTTCCCATCCAGCTCCCTGCTTGTGGCCTGGGAAAGCAGTCGAGGATGGGCCAAAGCCTTGGGACCCTGCACTTGCTTGGGAGAGCACCCCCATTTCCCATCCAGCTCCCTGCTTGTGGCCTGGGAAAGCAGTCGAGGATGGCCCAAAGCCTTGGGGCCCTGCACCTGCTTGGGAGACCCGGAAGGAGGTTCCTGGGTTCGGATTGGTGCAGCACTGGCCATTGCGCTCACTTGGGGAGAGAGTCATCGGATGGAGGAACGTCCTCTGTCACTCCTCCTCTCTATATATCTGCCTTTCCAATAAAATAAATAAATCTTAAAAAAAAAAAAAAGAGGCTTCCTGCAACATTCACTCACACTTCCACACCACGTGAGGATGCTGTGCTGTGTTCTCCTTGGGAGGGTGCAGCCTTCAGGAGTCATCTGGGGAGCACGGAGCAGTCCTCACCAGGCAAGAAAACCTCTGTGATCTTGAACTTCCCAGCCTCCCAAACCGTAAGGAGTGAGTTGATGTTCTTTACGGATTACTCATCCCAGTTGTTTTCATTAAGACAGCACAGTCTAAGCCAACCCTGTTTTGTTCAAACTTTATGTAAGACTTGGATTTTTATACCCTGCTGCTGCTATGGAAAAACAGGTTAACACCAGTCCTTTAATATCTGTGTGCTGTATTGTTATTTCTTAGCATCAAACACTATACATATTGAGAGCAATTCTAATGCTTTTTTAAAGGTTTATTATTATTTTTTATTGGAAAGGCAGATTTACAGAGAGAAGAGACAGAAAGATCTCTTCCCTGCTCGTTCAATTCCCAAGTGACTGCAACAACCAGAGCTGAGCAGATCCGTAGCTAGGAGTCAGGAGCTTCTTCCAGGTCTCCCACATAGGTGCAGGATTTCAAGGCTTTGGGCCCTCCTCCATTGCTTTCCCAGGCCACAAACAGGGAGCTGGATGGGAATTGGAGCAGCCTGGATGTGAATCGGCACCCATATTGAATTCCGGAGATTGCAAGGTGAGGATTTAGCCACTCACTCATTAGATTGACTACTAGAAAAAAATAAAACAAATTAACAAGTGTTGGAGATGTTGCAAAGAAATTTGTAAAGTGGTGCAGTCACTATGGGAAACAATGTGATGGGCCATCAAAGGACTAAAACTCAAATCACCCTTGTATGTGATCTAGCAAGTTCATGTTTGGGCAGATATCTGAAAAGACTTGAAAACTGATTCTGTAGGAGATCTGCACACCCACATCCACAGCATCGTGATTTGTAATCGTCAACAGGCGGAAGTGTTACCGGAACCGACTGGAGTTGAGATTCTTCCCATAAGAAAAGAATTTTCAGGTGTAAGACTAAGGTGGTTAAGGGATCAGGGCCTGATGAGGCTCTTCCATCAGAAGGGGTGGGTGGTACCTCTCAGGGGTAGACCTAGAAAGTGGGAGAGACCTAGAAAGGTGGGGCGGGGAGTAGAGAGCACTAGAGCCACTCTTTGTTTTGTTTTGAATAAGGGTGGAGGTGCTCTCTTCAGCAGCACGTGTACTGAAGTTGGAATGAATAAGGGTGTAGGATCTATTTCATCTCAATGTTTCTCCTCCTCAAACCTACCTTCTTCTGGACAAACAGTTGCCTTCCTGGTGAAATGCCTCCTAAGGTTTTATTGCTCAGTGTCATCACTGGTAAGCTCTCCTGACTCCGGATGAAGAGGACACTCCTGGGTTGCTTTTCTTGAGGGGAAGGCTGGCCTCACCTATAAAATGAACCTGGTGTGGGCAGGACTTTGGAGTGTACAATCCTAAGCTGCTTGCAAAGCAGGGACTGCTGTGCTCTTCCCTGAAGATGCTTTCTATAAACCCCTTTAACACACACAGGCAAATTTCTATCCGCCTACCTAACAGGAGCAGTCAGACATCCATCAACAACAGTTAAGCAGATAAGCAAATGGAGATATATATACATCAGCAGAACACAATTCAGCCTTTAAAAGGAACAGCATTCCGACACCTGCTACAGCACGAATGAAGCTTGAGGACGTTATTCCAAAGTGACATAAGCCAGTTCCCAACAAACACCAACTTCACTTCTATGGAGTCGTTAGCATACTCAAATTCATGGTGACAGAAACCAGGATTGTGGCTGTCAGGGACAGGGGCGGGGCAGGGGAGGATGGGTGGGGATGTGTTGTTTCCGGGGGACAGACTTTTCAGTTTTGCAAGATGAAAACTGTTCTGGAGAGAGGTGCACAACAATGTCCGTGCACTCAGCATTCACTCCTGAACGGGTGTGGTTAGGATGAAAACTTTGATGCTACCCAGTTGCCTTGGCAGGTTTCAGATTTGATGTCAGAGTTCCGTTAGCCTTGGAAAAGGAGTTGGAAAGCTGTGGGCTTAGGGTGTCTTTTAGGACTCTTCAGCACAGCCTAAGGGCTGTCCATGCTTTCAAAGACTCTTTTCTGTTCCTCTCTGCTCTCCTTTCTTCTCAGCTGTGATTGCTGAAATTCTCCGTGTGTCACACATTAGCTTTCCTGACTGCACCCGCTGCCACTGCTCTCCCATTTTCAGGGCTGAGAGAAAACAGGTGGACGGGCAGGGGGAAATTGTCCTGTGCACACCTACCACCCCCTCCTCTAAGTCATCCTTTGCCTGTCCTCACAAAGAAGCAAATGCATTTCCAATTGAGACTCCTCTTCTTTCCTCCGGGAGAGCCCTCTCTGAAGTCTGTTTCCTGGCTTTGTGTTCCTAAATACTCCCTGCCAAGGCCAATGTCGTTTTTGTGCTTCCCTACCAGTCAGACAAGGAGGGAACTGAGAGCTTCAGGGCTGGGAAGAAGTGCTTGGGGAAAAGCCCTTGCGCCAGACTCCCGTGGTCTGTGGCTGCAGGTTGGGTGTGTGCGTGCTCACGGACAGGAAGTGACACTGACATTTCGAAGGCACCACCCGAGAGCAGCTACTTGGCAGCTCTCTCGGTACTGCCTGCTGCACAGTCTCCTGGCTGGAATGCTGACCTGCACTCTGGCCCCAGGTGAGCTTTTTCCATCAGCCAATATCTTCTTTAAAATGGAGATCTTAAAAAACAAACAAAAAAACAGAGAAAGAAAGGAAGGAAGGAGGGAAGGAGAGAGGGAGGGAAGGAAAGAAGGAAAAGAGAACATTTTTTTACAAAGTTGAGATCTAACTATGCCTCTCGCCTGCTTAACTCCGCTTTCCTGGCTTTCGCTTAGGGTATTGAAAATAGACTAGACCCATGAGCCTGCCTTCCAGGCCCTATAGAGACAGTGTAGGCCCAGCTTTTCTACTGCAGTTGCTGCAGAAAACCTTCCACACTCTTTTGGTTCCAGGTTTCTCCCTCTGCCCGTGTCTGGCCACCTTCTTCCACACAACCCTCTCCCGTTCTTAAGCCCCCAGCAGGCACATCAACTCCTTACGCCTGGTCTGAGTGAAGTCTACCTATTTTTATAGGTCTTAAATCTCACTTGTTCTTTTTAGGGAGGTCGCTTGTCAGCTACCCAGAGCATACCAGTTTCCTTGTTACATTGCTAGAACTCAATGTGCTGATTTTTATTTGATTATTTGGGAATGTCTGTTTATTTGAAAGACAGCATGATAGAGAGATAAGAGATATTTTTCATCTATTGGTTTGTTCCTCCAACACCCACTGCGCCTCCTGGGGCTGGGTCCTACCCGAATCAGGAACCAGGAACTCCTTCTAGGTCTTCCACCTGAGTGGCAGGGATTTGAGGAATTGAGTCAGCATCTGCCGCTTCCCAGGCACGTTAGCCAGGAGCCAGATTGGAAGTTAAGTAGGTGGGACTCAAACTGGCACTCTGATGTGGGCTGTGAGCATCCCAAGAGGCGGCTTAACCCACTATGGCAGGATACCTGTTCCTGTGTTTAAACATTTAATGAAATATTTGCATGATCACCTGATTTTCATTTGTCTCCCCCCTCCCCCATGAAGGCTATAGGCTTTATTATACCAGTCAACTTTTGGTTACTTGAACTAAAATGTCTGGGAAAAGTTTTGTAGGAAGGAAGAGGTTTATTTATACTTATGTTTAGGGGTTCATGACAGTCCAAGACTGGGTAGTCTGGTTTATGTCTCTGGTGAGGCTGGAGGAAGGGGAGGTGTGATTACAGGGTGAGAAGAGTAGGAAATGAGCCAGAACTTCAGATAAGTAACTGACCGTCTCTGGAGAGCTCCCCTGCGAGGGCAAGCCACCAGCGACTTAAAGGCTTGCCACTGGGTCCATCAGTTGACCACTTCTGCTCTTAATTTATTAACAAATAATATAAGACTTTGGGAGACACAGGTCTTTGGAGGACACCCAGACTGTTATCCAAAGCTGTAATATCCGGGATGGCCAGGAATGTGCCTATCTGGCCTAAAATTCTGTTGGCTGTGCCTAACATGGCCTTGCACAGAGTAAACATCCAAAGGCTCTTTGCCCAGTCAATACAGAAATGCAAACAGAAGGTGTGATTGTCTTTTGTGTCGGACTGGACCGGATATCATGGCATAGGAGGATCAATAACACAAGGCCTTTTTTTTTTTTTTTCACCTGTCCTAGTTGGTAAAGAACTTAGTTGCAGGAGCTAGGTCAGTAGAGATAAGAGCTGCACTGTTCCCACTGAAAAGAAACCGGAGGAGAAATAAATACCATTTTCTAGTAAAAGGAACAGAGAGCTCCGGAGAGAAACATTTGGGTCCAGCAAGAGGAGCTTGAAGCTCTGTAATAGTAGAAATACAGATGTGACTCAGGGGCCAGTGTTGTGGCACCGTGGTTTAGGCATCTCCTATGCATGCCAGTTGGAGTTCCAGCTGCTCCACTTCTGATCCACCTCTCTACTGATGCATCAGGGGAAGCAGCAGAAGACCGTTCAAGTGTCTGGGCCCCTGCTACCTGTGTGGCAGACCTGGATGGAGTCCTAAGCTTCAGGTTTTATCAGGGGTTGGGCTGATGTGGCCAGAGTGAGCCAGTGAATCTAAGAATGTAAGAGTCTCTCTTTCTCTCTCTCTCTCTCTCTCTCTCAACTCTGCCTTTCAAATAAATAATCTTCAAAAATGCTGCTGAAAAATTAATAAAGGTATGTCAAAGGACATAAAGATGTTCTCAAAAACAGCAGTAATATGTCATAATTAAAACAAAGAATTCATGGGCCCGGCGGCGTGGCCTAGCGGCTTAAGTCCTTGCCTTGAACGCCCCGGGATCCCATATGGGCACCGGTTCTAATCCCGGCAGCTCCACTTCCCATCCAGCTCCCTGCTTGTGGCCTGGGAAAGCAGTCGAGGATGGCCCAATGCATTGGGACCCTGCACCCATGTGGGAGACCCGGAAGCGGTTCCAGGTTCCCGGCTTCGGATTGGCTCAGCACCGGCCGTTGCGGCTCACTTGGGGAGTAAATCATCGGATGGAAGATCTTCCTCTCTGTCTCTCCTCCTCTCTGTATATCTGACTTTGTAATAAAATAAATAAATCTTTTTAAAAAAACCAAAACAAAACAAAACAAAAAAAACAAAGAATTCATGAGTCCACAATGAAACTCAAACAGCAGATAAGAGGTATTTAGTCTAGTTCTTAAGATGTGTCCCGTTTAAGAGTGCTTGGGTCCAGTACATAGTTCTGGCTTCTGCCTCTAGCAGACCCCAGCAGGCAGTGGTGACTGTGGGAGTTAATTGGGTGCCTGTTACCTACATGGAAGGCCTGGATTGATTGTTTGGCTCCTGGCTTTCACACTGCCCAACCCTAGCTGTTACAGGCATTTGGGGAGTGAACTAATTGATGGAAATTTTCTTTCTGCCTCCCATAAATATTAGTATGTAATTTTTCTTAAAAACAAATGAATGAAAACAACCAGGCAGTGGAGGGGAGAAGATTAAAGTTCCTCTTAATGGAAGAATGCCTGTTAAGAAATGTAGACGGTAGGACTGTACCATGGCATAGTAGGCAAAGCTACAGTCTATAGTGCTGGCATCCTGTATAGGTGCCAGTTAAAGACCCGGCTGCTCCACTTGTGATCCAGGTCCCTATTTATGGCCTGGGAAAGCAGTGGAGGACACCTCAAGTCCTTGGGCCCCTGCAACCATGTGGGAGACCCAGAAGATGCTCCTGGCTTCAGGTTGGCCCAGCTGACATTTGGGGAGTTAACTGGTGGATGCAAGGCCTCTCTTTCTGTGTCTTCTTCTCTCTGTAACTCTTTTATATGAAAATAAAATAAATCTTTTTTAAAATAGGTGTAACAGTGTTGGAAAAATTTAAATGTGGACCATAGATAATATTGCTGTATGAATGTTAAAATTACAAATGTAACATGGTATTGTTCTTGGGAGATACTTACTGAGCTAAGTAGATTCAGTGTCGTGTGTGTGTGAAGTAGGGAAGCAAACTGACCAAAATCTTAACAACTGATGAATATAGATGGAAGAATAAATAGGTCCCATTGGATGGTTCCTTAAACTTTTCTATAGGTTTAGGATATTTTTCAAGTAAAATTTTGGATAGGTAAATGCTTAGGTGAAAATGGCCTTTGTTTTATTAGCTAAGTAGACTTCCGGAGATTTCCCCTTACTCAAATTAGACATGCTTACCTTGTTATAGTCAGGCCTGGACAACCGCAGCTCTCCCCTGACCTTGGCCTCCCAATGCCCAAGGCCTAATGGTACTAAACACATGCTCCGCAGTCACAGGACTGCAAGCTGATCCCTCACAGAGAACCCGGAAGGATCTGAGCTATGCATGCCCCGTTTGATCTCCTAAACTCCCTATTCAGAGAAGTTAACAAGGCCAGAAATATTTCTCTGGGTCAATGGCTTTCAAACTAGATTGCCTATTAGAATCCCTTGGGAATCCTGTGTCCACACCACACCAGAACAATGAAATCACAGTCTGTGGAGGTGGAACACGGGCATCAGCCGTTGGGAATCACTGTTCCAAGGAAGTCTCTCCCTATGTTATAGGAGAAAGAGTAGAATAAGCATTCATTCTCACCATCAGTCAAGGAAGAAAAAGAAGTATTTACCCATGTGATCATCCAGCCCCTACCCTGCCAGTGTCTGCCCTTGGTTCTGTGGCTCCCAGTACTTTCCAACAGGGAGGATTCCTGCTCCCATTTCCCAGGAGGTGGGAATAGGAAAGGCCCAAGAATAGAAGACTGCTTTCACACAGTTCAGTGTTGCGGCGAGTGAGGGCATTCGTTGCTCATGCTAGAGAACAGGAAGTCTGTAGCGTGTTCAGTGCAGCAGGCTTTGGTTAAAGGTGTTGGGAATCTGTAATTCCTACTTTTTCCAGTTACAAGGGAAACACGTGTTCTTGGTCCCCCCCAAAACTTATTTACTAATGAAGTTTAGAAATAAGCCTGATAGCTGGCCTTTTCCCCATGTCATTAGTCTGTTTTTGGACCAGGAACATACTCTAGATGACTAAAGCTTTCTTGAAATCAGATAGTGTTCCTCCTTCAACTTTGTTCTTCCTTTTAAAAGTTGTTCTTGGCTTGTAGAGATAGATCCTTTGCATTTCCTTATGAATTTCATTTTATGATACTTTTGTTTGATCACTCATCTTTCAAAACAGGGATCCGAAATCGCAATTGCTAGCATGTGATCCCCTGACCTGTACCACCCCAATCACCCGAACACTTGTTAGAAATGGGAGTTCTTGGGTTCGAATTCAGTCCTTTTGAATAGGAAGCTCTGGGGCTATAGCGCAATCATCTGTTTCAGCTAGTCTTGTAGGTGATCCCCCCATGTCCTGAAAGATTAGGAGTCTTTTTAAAAGAAAATGCTGATATAATTATGACACCTAAACATTTAAGCTATATTCTTGCTCATCCTTAAATAACTCCTTGAATTCCAATTGTCTTGTGATTGTTCTACATTCTTTTTCTTTTTTATTGTCTTGATAGCTCACTGCACCATGATTCAAGCATATCCACACACTGTAACTGAAATTTGTCCTTTACATCTCTTGGCAGTTCTCCCTCCATTCTTCACCTCTTCGCTTCCCCTGCTTGCAATTACAAACATCCCATCTCTTGTAAGAATTTCCCACAATGCAAACACTCCCACCTCTACCCCATACTCTTCCATCTTGTGCATTTTCTGTAAATTGATAGTTGAGTCTTCTTTAAAAGTCTTTCTTTTTTTTTTAAGATTTTTTTTTACTGAAAAGGCAGATGTACAGAGAGAAGGAGAGACAGAGAGAGAAAGATCTTCCATCCATTGGTTCATTCCCCAAGTGGCCACAATGGCCAGAGCTGAGCCAATCCGAAGCCAGGAGCCAAGAGCCAGGAGCCAGGAGCTTCTTCCATGTCTCCCATGCAGGTGCAGGGTCCCAAGGCTTTGGGTCATCCTCCACTGTTTTCCCAGACCACAAGCAGGGAGCTGGATGGGAAGTGGAGCATCTGGGAAAATGAATCAGCACCCACTTGGGATCCTGGCGCATGCAAGGCAAGGACTTTAGCTTCTAGACCATCATGCCAGGCCTGATAGTTGAATCTTAACAGGGAGGTATGGTCAGGTCTAGGCTCCACGGAGGGACAGGTAAGAATTCTCAGTAGATGGAGTTGTGATCCTTTCTTCTTAAAAAGCTTCTGGGAAATCCTTGCTTCTGGGTGTCTGCCCTGTAACTTCATGGTAATTCCAGGCTCTGCCCACACCTCTGCTTTCATTATATCTCCTCTTCATCTACCTTCTAGGTCTCTGCTTTTCTGGCCCTGAATGAAGACCTGACTCCATTCTCCTTATGGCCAGCCTGCTTTCCTCTAGAGTGTAGCTTCTGAAGGCTTCAGCTTCCAGCACGCAACAGGCTAGAGCCATAGTCTTCTCGGGTCTGGCTAGGTGCACAGAACACATTTTGGCAGGGCCAACAGAACTGCACCTGCAGCTCTCAGCTTGCCTGTAAAAGACCATCAGGTGCTACTAATCCTTCTCCCAATGCCGCCCCACCCAGGAGAAGCTACTTACTGGAGATATGAAGTCAGGCCCTGGCAATCGTTATCTTTTTTAAACATATTTTTATATTAAAAAAAAATTTTGGAATGATAAAGAGATTGAGAGAGATTGATTTTCCATTTGCTAGTTCACACCCCCAATGCCCACAAGTCGGGGGGCTGAGCCAGGCTGAAGCCCAGAGCCAGGATCTCACCCTGGATTTCTCATATGAACGACAGGGACTCAAGTACTCCTGCCATCACCTGTTATGCGCAAGGTCTGTAGCAACAGGACACTGGAGAGGAAGCAGAAATGTAACTTGAGCCCAGAGACTCCCATCTGGTTTAGAGGCCTCTCCAGCGGCAGCCTAACTTCTGCATCAAACCTCAACCCCGTGTTGCTTTGGTGAGTGAGTCTCCAGGGTTCTGGAGTGTAGACAGGTTTAGGGAACATTTCCTAGTGAACTCTGCAGAGCCATGCTCTTTGTTAATCCCCCTGAGAAATGGAATCAAGCCTCGATGCTGCCAAGTAATTCCAAGCACAAGCCAGTTAGGGAATTTTTAGAGAAGAACCAGGAAATGCAGTTAGATGGCTTTCAATATCTGAAAGTCTCTCTGGTTTTGAATGAAGGGGAAAAGCTACAACTGGTATATCCAGCCCGGGTTGAAACTGCATGTGTGTTTTTAGCATTAAATAAAACCCTTTAATTTCCCCTACTTTTCCAGGTTGGCTTTTGGGATACAGTATAGATGGACTAAGTTCCTGGCCCTTTGTGACTTGGCCCCTGTTCCCTCTCTGATCTGGAGTAAGGTCATTCTTGTTTCTCTCTCTCACTGTGTGAAAGATCTGGGCTAGTTATCTTTGGAGAATGGAGAATGGGGGTGGCATAACAGCATCTGTTCAGATGGTGAGCATCTTTTGTTTCAAGAAGTTGCATAGCTACATTCAGAGCCAAGGCCACTCCCATTACACCACAGAACCACACAGGTGCAGGGTGACTCTTAATGTTTCATTGCTTGACCTGGATGACAGTTAAAAGGATATGATTAGTGTGTGAAAATTTAGTGAACCATATACAGATTCTCTGGGTGCTTTTCTGTACATAGTCATATACAGAATCACCATGTTTTGGTCAACAATGGACCTGGTATATGCTGGTAGTCCCATAGATTATAATAGAACTGGAAAATTCATATTGCCTAGTGATATTATAAGGACAATTGTTTTACGATTACCCACTGTAGTTAACACAGTAGCATGCTTTGCAGATTTGTAGCCTAGAAACAATAGGCTGTACCATAAAGCATGGGTGTTTAGGAGGCAGAATCATCTAGATTTCTGTAAGAAAAGTCTAGAATGCTCACACAATGACAAACTTGTGAAATGGCAGATTTCTTAGGAGGGAACCCTGTTGTTTAGTGATGCAAGATTTGTGTGTGTTATGGTGAAAAAAATATTGCTACAAATGTACTGCTTGGGGTGCCCTAAGGGTGACACATGTGGGACACGTGGGGGACAGAAAGGACCCTGGAAATCTTTGTGCCTTCCTAAAACTGTGAAGAAAAAAAGTCTTTTAAAATGGCAAATGATTTTTACTGCAGAGAATTTATCAGATTCCAAGTGTTTAAAATGATTAAATGAGAAGCAAAGAGTTGAACAATCATGAAAACCTTTGAAAAGTGAAAGAATCTGGACCACAACAAAGAAAAAGAACATAAAATATGTGGTTATCGTCATCAGTAGAGACAAAAGCTTAATGCAGTTTTGTTGTGTGGATGCTAGGCTGTTTGAGTTACTGGGCTCTGAACGAAAATAATCCCAGCAGTGTTGTAGTGGAACACAATAGCCATTGTCAACTGTGTGAGTGTCACATACAGACAGACCCGCCTTGTTCTCCAGCTGTGTGGGCCTCCCGGTCCCAGCTTCGTCCTATTTCTGGCTCACTCTTGCAGATCACCGTGTCATTGCTGGTTCTGCGTTCTGCGTGGTTTGTGGTCCATGGGCCTCAGCTTTCAGGACCTCTGCTGTTGTCACCAGGAATAGGAATCCCTTGTTCAGTGTCTTGCCCCACAGGAGGCAATGCCTGCCGTGGGCACCTGGCAGTTATAATTTTTGAAAGTTCTCGGTGTTCCTCACTCTTCAAGCCTAACCTTTTCTTGTTTACATTGAATTTTTTCTAGTTGTAATAAGTACATTCCCTACTTTGGGATATATCTTTTTTAAAACGCCAATAATTTGATGCCAATTTTGAGGTGTCTTCTAATACTGAGCTGAGCAGAGGTGTCTGGACTTAATCATTTGACTACATTAATTGGCTAGCCACCAGACCAGTCACAGTCATAGCAAGACACTCTGAGAATTTCATGACCACATGGGATTCAAAGATTTATTTTACTGCAAAAACTTTCGAGATCCATGCCTATAAAGGGTATTCAAAAATTTGGTGGAAAATGAGCTTTATTTAAAAAAATTATGCATGTATTTCAGGGTGTTTTACATCAAAATAAGCTTTTTATTTAAAGATTTATTTATTTTTATTGGCAAATCAGAGTTACAAAGAGGAGAGACAGAGAGAAAGATCTTTTATTTGTTGGTTTACTCCCCAAGTGGACACAATGGCTAGATCTAAGCTGATCCGAAGTCAGGAGCCTGGAGTTTCTTCCAGGCCTCCCACACAGGTACAGGGTCCTAAGGCTTTGGACCATCCTCAACTGCTTTTCCAGGCCACAAGCAGGGAGCTGGATGGGACATGTAGCAGACAAGACATGAACTGGCGCCCACTTGGGATCCTGGCGCCTGCAAAGTGCGGACTTTAGCCACTAGGCTACCATGGCAGGTCCACCAAAATAGGCTTTTAATTCCATATTCCATGAGCTTTTTAGAGTACCTTTCTTTGTGGTGGTTTATGGTTCTGCTGATCAAATTCTTGAATCTAATGTCTTTCAAGAATGAAATGGAGAAGGTGTTAGATGGCTACCCAGGGCTTAAACAGCCAGGGAAACAGCCAGATGGGCTCAGGCTCTAACGGAGTGAGCACACGGCCAGCTGAAGGATTGCAGTGAGTGAAGAGCCAGGCGTGGGCAGACACTAGCAACCCAGGGGGAGGCAGCAGAACTGAAGGCCTAGGAAACAGGTGGCTCAGGCCCCTCTCTGTGGTCGTCTGCACTGCCACAATGGAGGGTTCCTCTGTTCTCTCCACACTCTTCTTCCCTCAGAGTCCTGTTTACAGGGTTTCAGCTTCTCCAGTAGCATCCTGTCCTCTGAAGTCTAGTGTTCCGAACCATGGATCATCTCTGTTTGGATGTGTCACTGTCAGTTAAATGGTACATGTCCAGACCCCCACTACATTGGTCCATTGGCGCTAATGAGGAATAGTCCCGTGAGTAAGTGGCATTGTCAAGTCATCGTTCCCCAGGTATGACGAGTAGATCAGGGCACAAATGTGTTGATCTAGGCATCTTAAACGGTTTGCCAGGCTCACTTATGTGCTGGATATCATTCTCTTGTACACCAGCAACTTTGGTGGGAGTTTTAAATCCAGGGCTTCATCAGGATTAGAATTCTGTACATGTCAGGAATCTTTGGAGCTGCTAGTAGTTAACCAAAGCCATAAATCACTATGGAATCTGATGACCTGTATAAATGAAGTCCACAAAATTGAACATGATGAAGAGGCTACCTGAGTGATTCTTTTGCCTAGTAGAGCCCTAGTTACTTTTCCCCCATGTTCCTTTTCGCTTACCCAGGCACGTCCTATTTCATGTGGTTAATGGTGCTATCTTTGTGCTAATTTCCCAGATGTCACTTGAAGTAGTCTTTGATCTTCTCCTTCATCCCTTAAGCTAGTGACTTACCAAGTACTAACATTTATTCTGTTCTTACCACTGCCAGGTAGGCGCTAGAAAAAGTGTTGGAGACTTTTGTATAAAAAAAAAGTGGATTGGATTTTCATTGTTCTATAAGAAATTACAACACATTCCATGATTTTTAAACACCTGCTTGTTACTGCACAACTCCGTAGGTGAGAAATTTGGCATGGGGCGGCTGCCTCTCTTTTCAGTGCTTCAGGTTATCAGGAGGGTTGAAATCAAGGCAAAAGCAGGGCAAGGTTCTCCTGTGAAAGCTCCTGAGGGAAAAACTACTTCCAAGTGCTTGAAGAAAAAAAGCTCCTGGGGAAAAAACTTTACTTCCAAGCAGTACTTGAATGTTTGTACAGTCAGCTGTGCTTCAAATCTCTAACTTCTCTGCAATCAGCCAGCGAGTGTCCTTCTTCAGAGGGTTCACATGATTCAGTGAGGCCCAGGTAGGCAAAGTCCTTCATCAAAACCTCAGATAGGAACCTGCACAATGTCGTCACGACACACTCTATTTTAGGGTTCAGTTGAATACCCGAAGGAAGGTCTGTGTACATCAGGAAATAGGAATCTTTGGGGCTGTCATGGTTAATTTTTGGTGGCAATTTCATGGGGCCTGAAGTGTCACTGGGTGTCCCTATATATGGTCAAAAGTTACTCTAGATATTTCTGTACTGGTGCTTTTGATGAGCTTAGCATTTCAATCAGGGGACGCAGTAAAGCACATTGCCTCCCCTTCTGTAAGTGGGTCTCATCCAATCAGAAAGCACCCGGTTGACCCTTCCTGACCACGAGGGGATTTCTAAGGGCCGGCAGGTGAGTTGCACCACTTAGAGTCCCAGCTGTTCTGCTTCTGATCCAGCTCCCTGCTCATCTACCGGGGTAGGCAGCAGATGATGGCCTGTACCTAGGTCCCTGCCACCCAGGTGGAAGGCTCGGGTGCTGTTTTTAGCTTTGGTCTGGCCCGACACCAGCTGTTGATGTCGTTTGGGGAGTAAACCTGAGGATGGAAGTTTGATCTCTCTCTCCATTGCTCTTCCATACGTATTAAAAAAAAAAAAAGAGGGAATTCCTCCTTCCTAAGTGTCCTGAAGCTGGCATATGAGGTTGTTTCTCTTGCTGCTTCCTGGTCTTTAGCTTGCCAGCCTTTATGCTGGAACTACCATTGGGAAGGGTTCTCTGGCCTTCAGACTGGCACTGAGGCTGAAACATAGCCTTGTCTGGGCTTCCAGCTTGCTGACCACAGATCTTGGGGCTAGTCAGCTTCACCATCCCATAAGCAAATTTGCCTTATGGCAAATCTCTATCGCTCTCTGTGATGTGATGACCAATCTAAGTACCTTAGGGTTGTGCTTACCACACAAAGATTTCTAAGAGCTTTGCATCTATTTCCTCACTTAAATCTTTCAATAACCCTATAGAGCAGGTTCAGTTTTATTTCCATGTAACTGATGAAGAAACTGAGACTCAGACAAGTTGGGTCTTGCTCAGGATAGCACGGCTATTCTCCAATGATGTTCTGTTCTCTGTGCAATTTCATAACTATCCTTAGCGTTGTTTTCCCATCTCTGGGAACGCCCTCCTCTAGGTCCTATGTTCCCCAGCAGCAGCAAAGTTAGCTTGAAGATTTTTTTTTTTCATCATGTCACTTTTCTAGGTGTAGAGAGTACTCTTTGTTATGTTTTCTACACGACATAGGAACCATAGGCCAGAAGTGGAGCTATTACACAAAGGTCAACGTCAATTTAGCTGTTATGCTTAGCAAAGATTTTATTAAGGCAGCTTTGAACTGCAACAGTGTAAGTGTGAGGTGGCAGGAGGTGGAAGGGCAGTTGAAACAGCAGGGATACAACATGTGTGGACTGTGCCTTCTCAAACTCCAGAGGGAAAAGCAAGATGGAGCGCTTGCATGATAAAGAGTGACAGAGGCATGGGATCAGAAACACGTGTGGTATGTTATGAAATAAAGATTTAAAAAATAGCTGCTTTGTACAATTCATTCATAAAAGAAATAGAATGAATCAAAGAGATCTTTAAGGAATGTATCACTTCTGAGCCTAGGTTCACTTGCTCATTTATTTATTCATTCAACATGTATTTGTGGAAGTTCACTATGTGCCAAGTACTATAGCAAACAAAGTTGTTTATTTTTTTCATGCTGGAGTATTGCAACAGCTTCCAGACTTGCTTCCACTCCTGCCTACATGCCTGCATACACCCTAGGCTATTACTCATGTAGCAGCTTTTAAAAATCTGTTTCTGACCTAGACACAGTTGCTCAAACGTTTCTAACATAATGTGGCCTGCAAACCCCTTGCCCTCCGTACCCAACCGTATCTCCTCCGTTCCATCTTTTACACACTCCTTCCTAGGAGCAGCTTCCTCCCTGTGTTTCCTGGATACAAGCAGCGCCTGTCCATCTCAGGTGGCCTTGCCCCGCACAGCAACCCTGGCTTCTCCCAGAGATTTATCAGAGATACTTTCCTCGACCACCTGAGCATTTGTCAGCATTTGTCTTCCACTGCCTTCTCTGATGCTTGTATTTTCCTTTCCAGCACACATCACTGATTATATATATTTTTGCAAATTGCAGCTGCCTTTTTGTGCCTTTCTCTACTTAGGATGTTTCCTCGTTTACTTAGAATGCCAGCTCCTACAAGGATTTCCCACCATGTTACTCTAGTGACTCAAACAGTTCCTGGCACGTACGAGGCACTCGTACATCTTTGCTGAATCAGTGTGGATCCTATATTGTTTTGTGGCGTCTCTTTAAAAAATTTTAAAAAGATTTATTTGGAAAGTAGTGAAAGAAGGTAAGAAAAACAGACGGACAGACAGAGATGTACAAAGAGAACAGTCTCCCATCTACTGGTAAAGAGAACAGTCTCCCATCTACTGGTTCACTCCTCAAAAGGCTGCAATAGCAGGTCTGGGCCAAGGTGGAGCCAGGAGCCTGGAGCTCCAGTGGGGTCTCCCACATGGGTGGCAGGCACCTAGTCACTTGAGCTACCTTCTGTTGCTGTCCCAGGCATGTTAACAGGGAGCTGGATTGGAAGCTGAGCAGCTGGGACTTGAACCTGCACTCCAATATGAAATGCTGGGTACGACAGGTGGAAGCTTGACGTGCTGTGTGCATGACACTGGCTTTGGCGTTTGTTCTTTAAATGCTAAAATAAAAATAGTAATCAATGGTACTGTTTTGTATTTTTCATAGTTTTTTTAAATCTTTTTTTCCCCTTTACTCATACTCCTTCAAAATATGACTTCTGTTGGCAAACAATATTAATACAAGTTCTGAGGGAACATTTCCAAGCAGAGTGGTCATAATACTGAGCCACAGCAGTGGAAATCAAGTCACAGCCTGAAAAATTGTGAAGACTTGCACAAATAGGAGAAATAGGAGCGGGTGCAGTGGCTCAACAGGCTAATCCTCTGCCTAGAAGGGTTGGCGTCCCATATTGACACCTGTGTGTGTTCCAGCTGCTCCACTTCTGATCCACATAAGCTTCCTGCTTATGAACTAGGAAAGCAGTGGCTGATGGCTCAAGTTTTTGGAACCCAGCACCCATGCAGGAGACCTGAAAGAGGCTCCTAGCTTTAGACTGGCTCAGCTCCAGCCGTAGAGGCCATTTGGGGTGGGAGGTGAACCAGTAGAGGGATGATTTCTCTCTGTCTCTCACACTGTCTCTTCTTCTCTCTGTAAATCTGCCTTTCAAATAAAAAAATAAATCTTTAAAAATACTTTCAAAAATAAATATTCTGTATGGCTTAAATGCCAATAAATACAACTTGATGAAATTGTGATCCAATCTGAAAGGCTGAGATCGAAGGTTGGCGGTGATTGACTTGTTTTCCAAGCTAGCAATACCGCACCCGATGGGCAGGGAGGCCTTTCAGGGAGCAGGAAGCAGGAGCCTGGCAGCCAAGGACACTCTGAGGAACTCAGACCCAGCTCCCAACCACTCCCCATGGGATGTGATTGGGAAATGCACCTTCCAACACAATAGTGTACTTACGCCAAGTGCTTGCTGCTCTGTAGTTTGAAATCTCCTGGTGTTTGTGACAAATGAGGGAGTGATGGTGAAACACCCGCTTTTCAATGTGCTAATACCTTGTGAAGTTGCTTGGAAGCTGAGTCAGTGTTGCTACAGGATCTTGATGGCCTCAAATTTAAATATGCCAGAAGAGTTCACGTCATAGTTAGTCCTCTCCTCAGAGGGTGAAAATGAAATTAAATTCATCTTAACGATTTTTTTTGAAAATTCATTTTAATAAATTTTTGTGGAATCAGCTAAGGCTGAGAGTCAACTTTCTTGGAGGGGTCGTAATCTAATTCAATGTATATGTCAGTTAGTACAAAACCAACCCTAAGAAGGAACCAAACCACAATCAGGATGTTGAAAAAGAAGCCAAATGCACAACTTTATCAATCTCATTCCTGGTTAGGGTTATTGGAATAAATTTATGTAAGGTTTCTGTCTCCTTCCCCATCTCCTAAAATAAACTTTGACATAAATATGTGTGAGATGCTACTTTATACTGGAAAAATTCTTTTCATTTCCAAAAGGTTATCAACCACCAAGCCAACGAGCCACCTAATGAAGCCAAATTCCAAACACAGGCTTTGGTGGCAGAAGGTCTGGGGTGGGTCCACGTTTTGCTAATTAACTGAAGGAAGTCACAGAATTTACTTGGTTTATTTATTTATTGAAACAGAGAGAGAGTGATCGATTTTTCTATGCTGGTTCATTCCCCAAATGGCCACAAGCTTGGCACTCCATCTAGGTCTCCCATGTTGCTACAGGTGCCCAGCTACTTGGGCCTTCTGCTTCATCTCTCCATGCGTTAACAGGGAGCTGAATGGGAAGTGGAGCAGCTGGGACTTGAATGTGTGCTTTGTTCTGATATGGGATGCCAGCAGCGCAGGCAGTGGCTTGACTCACTGTAGCACCATTATTATATCTTTAATATAGTTGGTAGGAATTAGCCATAATTTGACCATTAATTCTTAATAGATAAATCATAGATACAGATATTTGATTAAAACATACATGAGTTTATCAGATAAAAGACAAATTTGCTTCTATCAGTGTTTATTTAACAGGTTAGCGAGGCAGAGAGAAGACAAAGAGGGAGAGAGAGAGAGAAAGAGAGAAAGAGAGAGATATGTTCAAGTTGAAAGCCACATGGTAAACTCTGGAAATTTCCCTGTTTGAGCTTTATTCAACCGAAGGTTAAAACAGTTAAAGCACTGAAGCAAAGACATGTCATTTATTTTAGAAAAATGGCATGAGGATCTTCTATAGCTCTTCCAGGGCTGGAGTAGGGTGGAAATGAGAGGTCCTTAATCTTTGGGAGTTTATATTCTAGGTTACAGCAATGATGTCAAGATGAAATTTCCGGAGTCTTCCTACTCAGAACTAGAACTTAGCATACTATCCTTTCATAAGGATAAATAACAGGGAAACCACTGGTAATAAATTCATCTGCATTTAAAAAATGTAAATAAATGCTTAAGTACAATTATGCCAGAAAACTATCATTAAAACAGGCAAGTATTTGCATCTGATTATAAACAGAAACTGAATGTTGTCGTCCTTTTGTCATGCTGCTTTTACTGCCATGTTGTGGAGTGATAGCTCTGCTATAGTCTTCAGAAGGCACTTCAATGTGTGCTAAACAGTCTAACACATATTCAAATCACTTGCAAAACAGAGTAGGCTCTAGGCACAGCTACCTGTAAACAGAGTTTTTATTTACCCGGAAGCCCAGGGGGACACTAAAAGGCCACCAGGAACTAGGGACAACTGCTGGTTGTGTTGTCTAATGTAAGGCATCAAAGGCCGTTTAGCTCCCCTAACTTCTGGACAGAAAATGCCAGTAGGTCTCTCTCGCAGTTTTAGAAATCAGAAAATAAGTCTCCAAATGTCTAAAATGCTCTCAGAAGGTGAAACCTATGTATTGGATAACCATTAATCAGATGATAAAAATAAAAATTCTAGGTCCATGTAAGTGCCTTTCAAGATGGGGTGCCTAACGGAAGATTCCCGTCAGTGGGTGGGAGGCTAGAATGGAGCCTTGCTGGTGAGCTGAGGGTGCCTGTGGAAGAGCAGAGGCACACCCATGCTGGCAGGGCACAGGGCAAAGGCTGTGAGGTGGAAACACGGCATGCTGAACCAACAGAAGGAAGATCACCTGAGCCAGACCAGAGGTCAAGAAAGGACCATGTTGTGGCATAGCCAGTTAAGCCACTACCTGCAAAACAAACAAGCAAAAAACAATGAGCATTCCTTCACCGAGCATTGGTTCTGGCTGCTGTGCTTCTGACTCTGTTCCTTCCTAATGCACTTGGGAAGGCAGCAAATGATGGCCCAGGTCCTTGGGCCTCTAACCCAACTGGGGGACCCAGATGGAGTTGTCAGTTGCTGGCTTTGACCAAGTCTAGCCCCGTCTGTTGCGGATGGAAGACCTCCCCTTCTCTGTCTCTCATTCACTCCGTAGCTCTGACTTTCAAAAAGCTAAAGTAAATATTGTTAAACAAAGAAAAATATCCGGAAACCTGAGGTCTTTCATAGCGAGGCTGAGCACTCTCTCAATGGTCCTTATGTGATGCCGAAAGCCTGACAGATGATCACAGCCCCTTGGAAACTAAATCCACAAAGGCTGTTTCTGTGGCCTCTGATGTACGGATCCTCGGAAGACAGGCACGGATCTTAGCGGATGGCTGAACAATCGTTCGAGGAGGTGGCATGAGTTTTTTTTAGCAGTTTCAATCACTGCTATATGCATCCTCAACCCCTACGACTCCATAAGACAGTCATCAATATTTCTGTCTTACCAACGAGTAAACAGGTGTTAAGCTGTTAGCTTGCAGTTCTGTCCCTGAGCTTGTATTTCTAGTTTCACTGCAATTGAGACCCCAAACATTGTGATGCTATATAGGAGGAAGCAGCATAAGTTAAGGGTGCACGTTATTTTGTTATCAGATCCTAAGCCCACCACCATAACAGGTCGTGGTTGGGCTCAGATGGACAAGCCCCTACAATTTGTTTTAAATTTCTTTTTGCCAATGGCACAGTTCCCTTTGGTTATCCTTGCAAACAACAAGCAGATCTCTCTATGGAGATATTAAAAAAAAAAACCCAACAACTGTAATATTCACTCATTAGAAGTTAAAAAAACTACCTTTACAGATTTTTCTGATTACAAAAATAATACATATGTATCATTCCAGAGAGAACAAATGCCTTACTCCTAGTGTTATTTTTCTTTCTTTTTTTTTTAATGGCTTGAAAAATATTTGATTTCAAAGGCAGACAGGCAGAGCGACAGAAAGACCTTACATCCACTAGTTCATATACACTGGGGCTGGGCCACGCCAAAGCGGAGACCGAAATTCAGTCAGAACCACTTGAGCCATGACCAGCTGCCTCCTAGGGCACGTAGCATCAGGACGCAGGAGCTGGAACTGGCAGCGGGAGTGAGAATTGAACCCAGGACCCTAAAATGGGATGTGGGGATTTTACGTGTTGTTTCCAACACTTGCTTTCCCATTAGTGCTTTTGAATGTAGACTATATCACGTCTTTTGGTTCTTTCTAAAGTTTATTTATCTGAAAGAATTACAGGGAGAGAGGCAGAGGGAGGGGAAGGAGGGAGAGAGAGAGAGAGAGAGAGCTTCCAACCGATGGATCCTCTGGCCACAATGGCCAGGAATGGCTCAGAGGCTTCATCTGGGTTTCCCAGATGGGTGACAAGCGGTCCAAGCACTTGGGCTATCTTTTGTTGCTTTTCTCAGGCTATTAGCAGGGAGCTGGATTGGAAGTGGAGAAGTGGGAACCATAAAAACGTTGTCGATAGGTATCCTGGCCTTGCATATGGCAGCTTTACCTGCTATGTCACAAGGGTAACCTCTGTAATTTTATCAGGTCTTAGCCCTTCTCCCTGAATTTGCACTTCCTGTCCATGCCTTGCTCCTTACTAAAGAAGGATTCCCTAAAGTAAGGAAGACATCTGAGTGCAAGAGTCACCATTGAACTAACACCTGCCTGGTTAATATCCTGATACTAGACCCCATTTTGAGATGCTTCAAACAAAATAACAGCCATTCACCTGTAGGTGCCAGGCCAACTGGAGTCTACTTTAGCACGGTGGCATCTTCAGAACCTGCCAACCTCTTAGAGCTCACCAGTTGGGGGCAGGTCCCGCACAGTGGTGGCCAACTACATACCCATACACAGACTTATCACTCCATGCTCACCTCCAACTTCAAGAATCCAACTCTGAATCCTGTGGAATCCGGGAATGGGAATGGCTTGCACCCAGGGCTTGGGGTGGTACAACAGTAGCAGCTATATATAGATATCTATATATATCTACGTCTGTCTGTCTATCTGTCTATCTATCTATCTATCTCAAGCAATAAATGGCAACAGGTGGGTTAAGGTAGGGTTCCTAACTGTTACTGGGCTACCATTGTAGGAGGTCCTATGCTGGGTACTCACTGAAATGAGTAGAGTTGAACTTTGAATTCTGGTTGCAAGGGTCTAATGGGGTGACCTCCTTCGTCCCTTTGAACAACCTGGATTTGGAATTCCTGGAGGGAGGCAGGTGTGTGGAGAAGAGCGTGTTCTAGGCAGCACAAAAGGACTCACAGCCCCCCTCACCTTCCCCAGCCAAATGCCGGAATCTGACACTCTGAAACCAGGCATAGGATTCAGGTTCGAGGCCTGTGGATTTAATGAGAATAAAAGGAAGCAGAGTCGGGTTCCTTTCCAGGTTCCTATTGCTCAGACACCCCATCTTGTGGCTACGCGCTCTTCAGCGAGTTTTTGAATTTCTTCCCTTTCGTATACACACTATCAAGTCGCTACATTTCACCACCAGCTCCAAGCCCCGGGGCGCACTGGGCAGGGGAGGATGCAGATTTCTCCCCGCAGCTGGAAGCTGGGCTGCGGGTACGAGACACCCCACTTTTCCTTGACCTTCCCGCAGACTTCATGAGCCTCGGGTTCCAGCGAGGACTGGTGCGCAGCAGCCGGTCGGAGCCTTAGCACCAGCGGTGGCAGGAGGCCTGTCTCCGTGGAGACGGCGGCCGGGCCCCGCCCACTCGGCGAAGTTCCGGTCACGTGGCGCCCGCGCCGCCCAATCGGCTCCCGGAGCTGGCACGCTCGCGATTCAAACTGCGGGTCTGCTGGCTGGCGCGGCCGAGGCCGCCTCTGCGTGCGGGGCTATGGAGCACCGCATCGTGGGGCCCGGACCGTACCGGGCCACCAAGCTGGTGAGTGAGTGAGTGTGCGGGGGCGTGGCCCCCTGGCCGGGAGGTCCCGGGCTGTGGGCGCGCGGGGCTGGGACCGCGGTGTAGTGGACCGTGCTGGACCGCGGTGTAGTGGACCGTGCTGGACCGCTGGACCGCGGTGTAGTGGACGGTGTAGTGGATGGGGGTGGTGGAAGGGCTGCCCTGGCCTGCAGTCGGGCCGGCGGGGGTGGGCGCGCAGCTTCCTGGGGAAGATAGCAGGATCTGGGCCATCCACTGGGCTTTCTGATTTAGAAGCTCTGGAAGACCAGGCCAGCGCCCTCGGCCTTTGTCCTCCGGGATGTTGAAACGCACTCCCCTGGAGGCTGGACTACCCTTGCCCCGGACGTCGGACCCCCGGACCCGAGGGCTGCCCCGCCCTCCCTCGGTCCTGCCCTGGTTTGCGGCTGTCCAGGCAGGGCGTGTCCCCTTCCTGGGTGACACCTGTTTTCTAACGGTGCCAGGGCGGAGGTGGGACGCTTTGGGCTGGGTTCCCGGCCCTGAAGTTTCTGTTAGTGTCAGCACCTGCTTGAGGGAGGCCTCAGCCCGCTAGGGATGGTCCCAAGGAGCCTTTGCAGCTCCTTCCCTGACGGGCCACAGAGAAAGGTGCTGGAAGTTGTTTCATGATTGACCTTGGAACAAATGATTTTTGGTGATTTCTGCCACCCGAGACATGACCACAGTGGAATAACAGGTGACAGCCTGGTAATACCCTTGGAAGTTTGTAAGAGAACTCTGTATGCAATCTTAATGATACTTCCAGGGGGAAAGCAGTTCACGCCTTGGTGTGTCTGGCACTTTAGGCTCCCTCGGGCTCGGGAATGTCTTACTACTCTATGCGCGCTGTTGAATACACATGAAAGGTGGGAAGGAAATTTGGGATCCAACTGAATATACGCATCGACTGACTCAGTGCCTTTTCCTTCCCAGTGGAATGACACTGTGGAGCTCTTCCGGGCCAGGATGCCGTTACGGAAGCATCGCTGTCGTTTCAAGAGCTATGAGCACTGCTTCACGGCCACCGAGGCTGTAGACTGGCTGCACGAGCTGCTGACGCACAGTCAGAACTTTGGGCCCGAGGTGACTCGGAAACAAACGGTCCAGCTGCTCAGAAAATTCCTGAAGAACCATGTCATTGAAGACATCAAGGGAAAGTGGGGTCAGGAAGACTTTGAAGACAACCGTCACCTCTACAGGTAACGGCGACACAAGAGTGGGGAGAAGGAGTGAAGGCTTTAGCACTTCCCTTCATCCACTGAGGTGACAGCTCCCCTGGGGTTTGGCTCAGGGCAGAGCTGGTCTGTGTCGCCAAAATCAAAACCAATGGCGCTTTTCTGGGCCTCTTGGGGCACATCAGGGCAGTCTGTACAGGGCTGTTCTGGCGTAGTGGCTGAGGTGCCTGATGTTTAACCGGCTCAGAATTGTGCTTGAATTCTTTGGGGTCTCGGAGCAAGCTTGAGCACCCAGTTTATTTTCCCGGAAACATATTTTGCTTTTCAGCGATAGTATATGGAAAGGCACCACTGGATAATCCTGGGGAGGTGGAAATTGATCTCTCTGGGTCTCTCCATCCCCTCCCCTTTTACCATGCTTCTCCCTGCTGGTCAGGAGATATTCCTATTGCTTGGAGGTGGAGGGACCCACCCCAGGTTGAGGTCATGGGAGCAAAACTGAAGAGACTCAGCTACGGAGAGTCCTGAAGCATTGAGAACTCGGAAAGGATTGGAAAATGCACCCAGAATGTAGCCCTGTAAAGTCTGCTTCCCTTCCTCCAGCACAAGGAGTCATCCCCACAGCTGGTGAGGGCGTTTCCCTGGAGCAGATGGCCGAGCAGAGAGAACCTGGGGGTTTTTTTGGAATGACTTTATTGTTGCTGTCTTGGACTAACTGCCGGGAAAGTCAGAGCGAGTGAGGGTGATGGCAAGTGCATGGGGTGAGCACCAGATCCTGTTGTACCTTTGGACTCCAGCATCCTCTTGGAGTCTTCCCGCAAGTTTCCAGCAGCTGGTAATCGTGCTTGTCGTCAGGGTGCCATCACTGGCACTGCACCGGGCAGTTGTTTCTGCTTTGCTGATCCAGCTTTTCATTAGGCTTTTGGGTGATCTGACTCTGTTCTCAATGCTTGTTAGCATCAGACATTGGGAGTTCTAGTCCTGATTCCACATGCTGCACTTTGCTCCGGCCAACTGAACCAGTAACGTGGACAGGGAGAGGGTCTGGGGATGAAGCACTGACAGCGGACCAGTGATGGTGGAAGTCTCTCTGAAGCCTTCTAACCCCCCAAGTCCTTTAGCCAAACAATTGGATACCACTGAGTCCCATTAGTCTAGGTGTTTTTAGCAGCAAGCCCATTTCCTGTTACTGCTCAGCTTAAGGAGTGCTAATTAACTCCTTAGCCCACAACAGCACTTTATTGGGGATTCTTCATTTTTTAAAAAAGGTTTGTTTTATTTATTTACTTATTTAATTGGAAAGGCAGATTTACAGGGAAGAAACAGAGAGGAAGATCTTCCATCTGCTGGTTTACTCCCCAACTGGCCGCTGCGGCAGGAGCTGAGCTGATCTGAAGCCAGGAGCCAGGAGCTTCTTCTAGGTCTCCCATGCACGTGCAGGGTCCTGAGGATTTGGGCCGTCTTCCACTGTGTTCTCAGGCTCTAAGCAGGGAGCTGGATGGGCAGTGGAGCATCCAGGACACGAATCAGTGCCCATAACAGATATTGGCACTGCAGGTGGACGATTAGCCAGTGGAATCATTGCAGTGGCCTTATTCTTAAATGATTATTGGGTAATTGATTTCTTTTCTCCCATCAAGATGTAGCTGGAACACTTTTGCAAGATTTCTCTGGCTGAGTAACTTCCAGTCTGTTCTGTGGTGACCTTGAATTGGGTAGTTTCCATTGAGTTTGAGGAGGCTTTCTGAGACCTCAGCAGAGTAGAGTTGGAGCATGTTCTGGCATTTGAATGTGTTTCACTGCGGTATTGAGACTTGACACACATGGCCCTTTAAAAAATAGAGCACACAAACACAAGTTATACATTAAGTACCTCTGTTTTGCCTCTCTCCCTCTCTAGTTTTTTCTGGTTGAATAGTTGTGAATGAAGGGGAAAGTGCTTTTTTTGGTTACTGATGTTTTTTGTAACTTACCGCCTAAAAATTAGCTTTGGTTTTCCCAAGTGGAAGTTCCTGTAAGTTAATTGCTGACTTTTGCTATTACCTAGATTAATCTGGGATGCGATCTCTTTTGACTTGTAAATCATTGGTCAAGGTGCCCATGCCTTGAATGGAGAGTGAGCTAATGAACTAGCGGCCCTGTTTCCTGCAGACGGTTGGGCTCTGGTCACCTTTGCTCATGGTCATTAACGGGGTGTACCAGTGCTCCAGGAAGGAGCCTCTGGCCCCCCAGCACTGTGGCTCCCACTGCAGTCCTTATGTGCAGATTCTCCTGCCAGGTGAATGTGAATGCTGGGAGAATCATGAGCTAGAGATAGGCTTGATGTGAAAAATAGGTGTGTGTGTGGAGGCGACAGGTTCGGCTCAATGGCTCAGCAGCTAAATCTTTGCCTTGCGTGCACTGGGATCCCATGTGGGCGCCAGTTTGTACCCTGGCTGCCGCACTTCCCATCCAGCTCCCTGCTTGTGGCCTGGGAAAGCTGTAGAGTACAGGGACCCTGTACACATGTAGGAGACCTGGGAGAGGCTCCTGGCTCCTGGCATCAGATCAGGATGAAGCTCTTTCTCTCTGACTTTCCTTCTCTCTGTAAATCTACCTGTCCAATGAGAAATATATATATATATATATATATATGTTCAACAAAATATGTATCTAATATAATATATTAACACAATGTGCAATATTAGTATTTATTAATATTGATATAATATAGCACTATGATATATATTTAATAAAAGAAAAGTAGATAGGGTGAGGACACATCCGTGAGATGGCAGGGTTTAGGCATTTTTCCCAAGTATGGAGCACTGTAGGGACGAGCCTCTTTACAAGAGTGGAGGGATTGTGGAGGAGGTCCTGCTGGAAGGACGGGAGCGAATGTTCTGGAGCACCCGAGAGCTTTCAGAAATAGTGCCTGGAGATGAAGGCGGTAATACCTACTTGTAAAGGTTAGGAAAGTCCTAGGGCCACAGTTACTGACGGTCCAGTACCAGCCGGCCACTAGTGGAAAAGCCGGGATTTGAATTGCAGTCTGTGCTGCTTTCCCGTCGCTGAGAGGTCAGCTCATCCGATGAGCTAGTCAGTGAACGCACAGAGTAACAAGCAGATCCAGTGTCAGCAGCACGGGCTTGTGTTCCCGGAGTTCTTGGGCTGTCCCAAGTGGCCTGTAATGCACATTAAATGAGTGGCTGTCTTAGGAAGTTCCCAGAGGTGGTCAGGGAAGGACCATCAACCTGAGAAGAGCCAAGTGTTTTTGCCTGGCATCTGAGAGACCACGTAGGCAACTGCATCCTCTATCAGAGTGCCCAGGTTCAAGTTCTCATGCTTTTCTCTGCTGTGGTGTCCTGCTGGTGTGTACCCGGAGGCAGCAGCTGGGCTTGGCTAGGATGGCCATTCAGAGGGTCACCCAGTACATAGAAGCTGTCAGGGGGCAGGTGCGCTGACCCAGCTGGCTGAGTCTCTGCCTCCAAGTTCTGTCATCTCATATAAGTGCTGGTTTATGTCCTGGCTGCTCCATTTCCCATCCAGCTCCCTGCTTATGGCCTGGGAAAGCAGACGAGGGGGAGTCAAGTCTTTAGGCCCTTGCACCCATGTGGGAGACCCGGAAGAAGCTCCTGGCTCCTGGCTTTGGATCAGCTCAGCTCTGGCCATTGTGGCTTTTGTGGCCATTTTGAGGAGTGAACCAGCAGATGGAAGATCTTTCTCTCCATCTCTGCTCTCTGTAAATCTACCTTTCTAATGAAAATAAATCTTTTTTATAAAAAGTTATCTGTCTTCAGACAACCAGATACTTTTCTGTTTGAAACCTCTGTACAAAACTCCAGGAATGTTCCTGTTTAACAAATTCCTTTTCCCATCTGTTTATGAGAGCAGATGATCGTGTAGTTATTTATTCATTTTAAATATTTATATATTTATTCAAAAGAGGGAGAGAGAGAAGACGGGAAAAGACTGATGTATCTGTCTGCTGGCTCTCTTACTAAGCGCTTGCAGCAGCTGAAGCCAGGAGCCAGGAAAATTTGGTCTCCCACACGAATGGCAAGGACTCATGGACTTGAGCCATCATTTACTGCTTTCCCAGGTGCACAAGCAGGGAGCTAGATCAGCAGTGGAACGGCCTGGACTTGAACTTGGCATGCCTTTCTGATATCACAGATGGTAGCTTAATGCGATGTCCCGTGATATCAACCTCTGTAATATTATTTAAACCTAATTTAATAATGTCAGTAAACGTGTGCATTGTGCTGATTTCTCAGTGTAGGACTGTTTAATGAGAAGGGAGTTTGGCCTGTTGTAGATCTGTGGCTGAAGGCCTGGTGGTGCCACTGCCCTTGGCCCTCGACTTCCTGCCATTCTGTTCTGACTTACCCAGCAACTGGCTCACTGGGAGTGCTTGAGTTGTACTGTGGAGGGGCCATTTGCACTCTGCTGCCCTGCCTGCTCTCCTCACTCCCTTTCTTCCCTCTCCTCTTTTCCTTTTTTTCTTTCTTCTGCATTGTCATTCTTTTTTGGGGGAGGGGGATTAAATATCTATTTATTTTTATTGGAAAGTCAGATATACAGCGAGGAGGAGAGACATAGAATAAGAGCTTCCATCCACTGGTTCATTCTCCAAGTGGCTGCAATGGCTGGAGCTGAGCTGGTCCGAAGCTAGGAACCAGGAGCCTTCTCCAGGTCTCCCAAGCAGAGCAGGGTCCCAAAGCTTTGGGCCGTCCTCGACTGCCTTCCCAGGCCACAAGCAGGGAGCTGGATGGGAAGCAGGGGTGCCAGGATTAGAACTGGTGCCCATATGGGATCCTGGTGCGTGCAAGACAAGGACTTTAGCTGCTAGGCTACCGCGCCGAGCCCTGGGATGTCATTCTTATGTTCCCACTTGAGAATCTCAATCTCAACTTCATGCTTTACGCAAGAATTAACTCAAAGTAGAAAATGGAGTTAAATGTAAAACTATGTCTATTAGAAAAGATGAGAGCAAGTGTTTGCCCTAACATCTAGACGGGACACCACAAGCACCATTCCTAAAAGAACCACAGTAAGGTACAACTTCATCAAGATGAAAAACTTTTCCTGTGCGAATGACCCTAATGAGAGGCTGAGACAGCAAGTTGCAGGGAGAAAAATCTTTGCATGTCACAAGTATGCCGGTGAACAAGCAACGAAATATCCTCCCCAGAGATGTGCAGATAGCAGACAAGCACTTGACAAGGTGTTTAACCTGGTCGAGTATTAGGAAAATATAAATGAAAGTAACGAGGAGATACCACCTGATGCCTCTGGGGGTGGCTGAAATAAAATGCCGGTGGTACTGAGTGCTCGTGGGGGTGCAGAGCAGCCGGCCATCCCGGACACTGCGGGGGAGAACTCCATCGCTGCCCACTTGGCCAACAGTTTCATGTTAAAGTTAACAAGTGCATTGACTTTTTCTTAAGCTGAAGATTTGGAAAGTGTCTGTACTGCTAGCAAAAGGAATCCCCATTTACATTGTGGCTTGTCATCATTTAGATTTTTTGTTTGTTTGTTTGTTTTTCCTTTATGGGCTCTGAAAATGTTGTTCCTTCCCTTTTTGGGGCCTGCATCTTCAAACTAATGGACTATGTGCTCCCTCTAGTGGGCGAGTTTTAACTTTGCAGGGAAGCGCAATGCGTTTTCTTTTTTTTTAAAATTTATTTATTATTTTTAATTCATTAATTACATTGTATTATGTGACACAGTTTCATAGGTACTTGGGTTCTCCCACCGCTCCCCAAACCCTCCCACCATGGTGGATTCCTCCACCTTGTTGCATAACCACAGTTCAAGTTCAGTTGAGATTCCCCCATTGCAAGCGTATACCAAACATAGAGTCCAGTATCTTATTGTCCCGTCAAGTTCAACGGCTTCTTAGGTATACCCTCTCTGGTCTGAAGACAGAGCCAGCAGAGTATCTCCCGATCAATTAAAAGCTCCAACATACCATCAGCAAAAATTTACATCATTATGGAATTAATTGACATGGTAATGAGTAACCAATATGTTAAAAGTAAATGTGAGTTCTTAACCACCTTCTGTGACCACCTCACTGACATTTCAATTTTAGTTTATACACAACATATAACATACATAACATAACATGTTATACATAACATCATATCATCTTAAATTAAGGCAAATATGTGGTATTTAACCTTTTGGGATTGGCTCATTTCCCTTAGCATTATGGTTTCCAGTTTGGCCCATTTGGCCACAAAGAACTGCATTTTGTTTTTTTTAATAGCTGAGTAGTATTCCATGGAGTAGATGAACCATAGCTTTCTTATCCAATCCTCTGTTGATGGGCATTTTGGTTGCTTCCATGTTTTTGCAATTACTGATTGTGCTGCTGTGAACATAGGAGTGCATGTTGGTTTCTCATAAAACAAGTGTTCTGGATATATTCCTAGGAGTGCTATTGCTGGATCATACGGTATGTTGATTTTGAGTTGTTTGAATGTTTTCTTTTGTTACTCATTTCAGCAATGCCAGGTTCTTGTCCTGTGATGAACTGGTGAAGTTCTTAACCTTCTTGGGTGTCAGTTTTCCCAGGTATATAGATTGGCAGGGATGAACTAGATCTTCAAAGTTCTTTTTAATACCCAAACTAAATTGCATGCATTGATAAAAGATTTATTTATTTACCTGAAAGGTGGAGTTATAGAGAAAGAAGAGAGAGAAAGAGGGAGGGAGGAAGGGAGGAAAGGAGAGAAAGAGAGAGGGAGGGAGAGAGAGAGAGAGAAAGAAAGAGAAAGTAGAAATTGCTGTTTCAACACTGTTTCATTCCCCAAATGACCACAGTGGCCGGGGCTGGACCAGGCCAAAGCCAGGAGCTAGCAACTCCGTCCAGGTCTCCCATGTGGTTGTCAGGGTCCTGAGCTTTTGGGTCATCTTCCACTGCTTTCCCAGGCACATTAGCTGGAAGCTGGATTGGAAGTGGGACAGCTGAGACTCAGATTGGTACTATCTGGGATGCAGGCAGTAGCTGAGCTGGCTTTGCCACCATAGCAGCCCCATGTTTTTAAATACTGAGTATTGCGTATTTCCCAGTCTAAGACAGTAGGGGAACTAAAAAAGAATATTGTATGATTTTTTTCTCTCTCTCTCTGACTTCATTTATCTCTTTTGGAGAGATGAAGTTTATAAACATGAAAAGTAAGTAGCAAAACCAAGACTTAACTACCTAGAAGAACCTATACCATTAGGCTGTGCAGCTGAAAGAAATTTTTGTTTGACCAGTATAGTGATTTTAGTCATTACTGATTTTTCTATCTCATTTTAACTCATCTTTCAAAAGATTTACTTACTTATTTGCAAGGCATTGACAGATTGAGAAAGAGAGAGATGGGTCTTTTATTTGTTGGTCCATTCCTGAAATGAGCACAGTGGCTGGGAGCTGGACCAGGCCAAAGCTGGCAGCTTCATCCAGGTCGGCCACATGGATGCCCGGGGCCCAGGGAGCTGGATGGGAAGCAGAGTGGTTGGAACTTTAGGTGCTCGGATACAGGATACCACATGGCAAGGGCTGGCTTAATTTCCAGTGCCACTTTTAATTTTTAATCTTCGTTAACCTTTGTGGAGGGAGGCTTTCATGTGGACTGATGGACACATGCAGTCTGAAGGTTTATTCCCATCATTGCCAGCCTCCCTGGATCTCTTTGCAGGTGCAGCCGATGTTAATAACTTCTAGTACAACATGCTTAAAAATTGAAAAAACTGGAAGTCTTTGTGCATGGGGCACACTTACTCATGTGGCCACACTCCCCACCATTTCTCTACCATTGTATACCAGAGGGCCAGTATGAATTGCTACTGTGACCCAGTTTGCATGGCCTGGAGCATTTTGGGAACTCATGGAGCAAGAGATAGGAGAAGTGGGGAGAACTGCATTCTGAGTTCTGAGTTGGGTAGGGTCTGGGTCCCAGAGAGTGGGAAAGGAACGGGTGGTACAAGGCCAGCCCCGGGCTGCCCCCTAGAAGCACGTCCATGAGCTTTGCTGAGCCAGGAAGGAAAGGCGGGCATGGCTGGAGACAAACTGTGAGGCCAGCGGTGACAGAGATGACTTAGGTGGGGTCTCAATGTGGCATGGACTATCACTTTAAGAGAAAGCAACCAAGGCTAGTGTTTTGAGCAGGATAGAAAGTGCACTGACTGAGTAACAGTACATGGAAAGGTAGAGGACCTGGGGAGGTGTTAATGGAGGTGGTGAGCGGTCATGTTCCTTGGGTGGAATGCTACTGTTGGGCCTGATGTTTTCCTTCCAAGCCCCAGGCTGGACACTGGGACGACCCTGCATGTGATCATGAAGTCTCACTTTGACAAAGAGCTTTTTTGAAAGTGGGTTATTTTTTTTTTTAATTATTTATTATTTAACTTCAGTAATTACATTGTATTATGTGACACAGTTACATAGATACTTGGGTTCTCCCCACCCCTCCCCAAACCCTCCCACCATGGTGGATTCCTCCACCTTGTTGCATAACCACAGCTCAAGTTCAGTTGAGATTTCCCCATTGCAAGCGTATACCAAACATAGAGTCCAGTATCTTATTGTCCCGTCAAGTTCAACGGCTTCTTAGGTATACCCTCTCTGGTCTGAAGACAGAGCCAGCAGAGTATCATCCCAGTTAATTGAAAGCTCCAACATACCATCAGCAAAAATTTACATCATTATGGAATTAATTGACATAGTAATGAGTAACCAATATGTTAAAAGTAAATGTGAGTTCCCAGCCACCTTCTGTGACCACCTCACCTATACTTCAACCGACTTGCTGTTTTTATCAATAATGTCTATTAATGTTTGTGATGCTTGGCATTTCTTTATTGAGCCCTGAAACTTTAGTGTTGTTTTTTTTAAGATTTGTTTTATTTATTTGAAAGAGTCACAGAGAGCAAGCGAGGGAGAGACAGAATTAAAGTCTTAAGCCAGCTAACAATCCCAAGACCCTGCCTTGCTTCAAGCACACCTACGGCGTCTGCGGGCATCTCATTGTCCCGGTGGCCTTGAGTTGGTGCCCCTGGATGTGCATGCATGTTTCAGAATCACCGTGCCCTGCTCTCCCACACTGCCCGCGGCCCAGCTTCTGGCTGCGGAGCACAACCATAAGCCAGGCCATGGGGGGACTCGACCCGGCCCTGCTGTTACCCCTTTTCAACTGTTTGGTGGGAGTCGCTGTGGATGTGAGCCTTGATGGAAGGCAGGGCCGACCCATAGGTGGGGGGGACACTTCTCTTCCTGTCCCTAGCACTCACGGGCCTGCCCCTGTCTATCCTTGCTCCAGCCTTGGATGAGTGAGAGATGCCAGTGGGAAGGGATGGCTTAGGACTGATGACCGAAGGGAGGGCCTGAAGAGCAAGGACAGGTGTGTGTGGATGCAGAGCCATCCAAAGAGCAAAGCATCCCACCGGCGCGACTTTTCTGTGATTCCTGCTGTGTGTGCTGCTGGGCCTGCTCTCCCTGCCTCTCATTCCTCACCCTCCACCCGCTCCGTTCTCTTGATTTGGTAGTCCGCATTCACCTCCCCCAAACATGTGCCGATTAACTTAGCTAGGATTCATCTCTGCTGCTTCATAGCTGCTAGGTTGATCAAACAAGCAGTGCCTGTAGACTTTTTAGGTCTAGGAAAGAGTGCAGTGATTGTTCTGTGTATGTGGACTGCACGTGGGTAAAGCAAGGAGCATACTGTCTTAGAGCAAGCAGAGATTCCGAGGATGGATTCGAACTCAGGATCCTTGTAGGCCTTAATGCCCAGGCACAGAATCCAGCCAAGACATGAGTTCCCACACCAGCCTAGGGTTTAAAGTTACATACTGAACTAATAACCCAAACTAACCCCATCTGTGTGTGCAACAGGTACTTGTGTGTGTCGAGGTGTTAAATATGCTGAGTTGTACAGGACAACTGCTGCTTATTGATGCACTTTTGTTTTTAATGTCTGTTTTGGGACTTTGTTGATTTGCTTATGATAATTTCAAATTTGTGTTGTATTTGTTTATGATCCTAAGCCTTCATTTGTGCCCACAGCTCCTGTGTTTCATCATAGTTTCTGTCGGGTTTTTATAGCTTCTACCTCTATGTTTATTTTTTATTCACTTGGCCTTCCCCAATGTGCCTTTAAAATTTTGTTCTTGCTTTGTATCCTTCCTTGGGTTTCCTGAATTCACAATGCCTGGTTCTCATTCATGAGCTTCGTGACTCAGGGAAGGGTGCACTGGAGTTCAGAACAAGGGAGCTGGCCCCCCACACGTTCCCGTTTCGGACAGAAGAGAAGGCTGTTTGGGCGAGAGAAGGTGGTGGTTTGAATATTTCTCAGGCATCATTGACCTAGCCATAAAATAACAAGGATCATGTGGGCTTTATTCCATTTTTCTCTGGTAAGTCTAAACCTGGACTTAACACTTAGATACGGGTTACAGTAGAAGTATCAGAGTTCAGAGGCAGGGTGTAGCAGTCACTCTGACTTTGTGCAGTGATCCACGCACAGAGGAGGGCTGGGAGAGGCTTGTGTATCTTCCCGTGACTGCTAAGAAGTGTGGGGTCCAGCTAATCAGCCTGTGCAGCGGGTACCCCCTCAGGATGTCACCAGCTGATTGTCACTGACCTTCTCGCCTACTGGCAGTTTTTTTCTGAAACTGTGGGGACTGTGTTAATTAGATCATCTCCAGTGTTGCTTTTTCTTCCCAGTCCTCCATCCTTTTCTCCTCTCCTTTCTTTCTCAAGTGTTCTGGAGTGCCTGCTGTATGCCAGGCATGGTGCTAAATCCCTGAGAAGCGTGGTTTTGTCTTCAAAGAATTATAGTTTAGTTAGGAAGACAAAGAGTTAAATGAGGGTTAACTTGTAAACGCTGAGACCGGGATGTGGAGTCAGCAAACTAACTTTGCTTGATTCAGAGACTCATTAGCTCCCGAGGTTAACCTTGGAGTCTGCATGCATCAGCAGATGTCTGCTGGGCAAGGACAGGAGAGAGCTGCCTTAAGTAATCCAGGAGAGAATCCAGGAGGCACCTCGCGTGCCATTGTGCAGGGAGTGGGGCAAGATAAGGCAGGGCAGGACCTCCCCAGCACCCAGCACAGTGCCTCCCATTCATTGGGAAAGGAGTCCAGGGGAGAGTGCTTGAGTGAAGCAATAACCACCCCACACCTGCTGTGCACTAAGGCGGCTCAGTGCTTCCCACGGAAAATGAGCTGTGAGAGTGGTGAGGAAGTCATGGGAGCTTGATAATGGAAGCATTGCGGGGCTAGGGACCCCAGTTTCTATTATGGGGTTCCAAGAGCTCCCCCAGCCACAGGGGCTCCAGGTCCTTGTCTTCCTGTGTGACGGGATGCAACTAGCTAGAGGTGAATAGAAAAGCAGGGCGTGTTGAAAGGCAAAGGGATGTGTTCAGGCCGTGCGGGGCTGGGGTAAGAATTGGGGTGGGGCTGCCGTATAGATCGTGATCTCTGAGGTGTCAGGGGATCTGGTGCCTGAGCTGACTGAAGGAGTGGGAGAGCCGAGCCAGCCGTGTGGAATGGGCACGGGGCTGGTGGGGGGGAGTTGAGAGGATTTGTGGGGTGCACGTGGCTTGGGCGTAAACAGCGCTGCTTCCCTGTCCCTCCATGACTCCCTGCCTAGCCCACAGCAGGACTGCAATGCATCTTGTGTTTGGGGTGAGGGGGTGCAGAGTTCTAATTCTGGTGCCCTGTCACTGCTGCCTAGGTCATCTTTGGCACATCTGCAACCTGACACTCTGATGCTCACAAAGGAAGAGTACTAGCATTTCTGTCTCTACGATATACTGACTGGCTGCCAAGGTGAGATGTGAGTGCTTGCCGAGCTCCTGATGCTCGGTGTTCAAACTGAATGTGCCTGTTAGAGATGCTGTGTAGAGTAGCTGCCAGCAGGGGGAGCCCAGGACACAGGCGTGGCAGGAGTCTTCCGTTGTTGCTTCACTGGACCAGGGCTTAGCAACTTTCTCCTGCAAAGGGCCACGTGGCGAATCTTCCCAGCCAAACAGCCTAGCTCTGCCACTGTGGACTGAAAGGAAAGAGAGACCATATGCTAAGACCTGGGTGTGGCCATGCTGTAGTGACACACTGGATTCCCTGAAGACGCTGAGGTCTGGTGTGCAGGCCACACTGCTAAACCTGACCACAGGAGGTAATTTCAGCTTTTAAAATAAGATTTATTTATTTTTACTTGAAAGGTAGATTTTACAGCGAATAGGAGAGACAGAAAGAATGGCTGGTTCATTCCCCGAAAGGCTACAACAGCTAGAGCTAAGCTGATCTGAAGCCAGGAGCCAGGAGCTTGTTCTGGGTCTCTCATGTGGATACAGGATCCCAAGGCTCTGGGCCATCCTCCACTGCTTTCCCAGGATATAAGCAGAGAGCTTGGACATGGACTAGTACCCATATGGGATGCTGGCACTAGCAGGCAGAGGATTAACATACTTCACCACAATGCGAGCCCTTAATGTCAAACTGTTTATGTCTCTTACTGGTAATGTCTGATCCTTTGGGATCTTTTGGCCTGCTGATGAGTCACAGTCAAACAATCTTTTGAGGAGAGGAAGGCTTCGTTTTTATTTCATGAGCAAGGACACAGGAAATGTGTCTCAGATGTGCTTTCCCACTTGAGGGAATAGGTAAAAGCTTGGCAGGCTGGCTGAGGTGCTGGGCAGGATCTCCCCACAGGCTTCCCTCAGTAAGAACAACATCCTTTATTTTACACAAGAAACAAAATGATAGCAAATCAGTATTGATGACACCATGCGTGATTGTTACACAAGCAATTTATTATTCGTCACAATGGTTAGATTAGGATGTGGCATTAACGGTTTATTACATCACAATTATTTGTATGACAGCAGTAATGATGATATCACAAATGTGGTTTGTGACAGAATGCTTTTCCTTAGAATCTCAATTTATTATGATAACACAAAGCTGTTTTACAGAACAAGTGCTATTTTATGACATCATAACTGAAACTTCATGCTTGTCCTTTGTAATATCTTGATTGTGACCAAATGGTGATGTTTTATTACATCATGACAGATTTTTGACCTCACAATGGTTTTATGACCTCACAATGTGTATGAAATATCAACATTAGTTTATAACAAGGAATATTTCTAACATCACGATGTGTTTCATTATATCACTATGCAGATTTATGATATCACAATTGATTTTTTTTTAGATTTATTTTATTTTTATTACAAAGTCAGATATACTGAGAGGAGGAGAGACAGAGGAAGTGGAGCTGCCGGGATTAGAACCAGCGGCCATATGGGATCAAGGCGAGGACCTTAGCCACTAGGCCACGCTGCCGAGCCCTATCACAATTGATTTTGACAATACAGTATTTGATTTTGTAACATCAGAGTGTGAGGCTATTTAATAGAATGGTATTTATTTATTTGTTTAATGATGCAGTTCCATAGGCCCTGGGGTTTGGAAGTAGAGGTGCATACTGCATTATTTCTTCACATCTTGATATGATAGTTTATGACCAACCCCCTTGGCTGTGCATAAAATGTGGAGTCTTTCACATAAAGAACAGAGAGGCAGAACAGTAGGCTTTGTGGTTCCGCAAGGGGAAGCGGCTGGACGGGCGGCCCCGTAGTGTCAGCTGGGTGGTTTGCAGCAGACCATCAGATGGGTGAGTTCAGACTCACACGAGACTCTGAGTTCAGGTCTTTCGAGAAGCAAAGGGGATGCTGGGAGACGAGATTAGAATGTAAGGGAGTGAATGCCAGGGGCAGCAGGGGAGGCACCTGGAAGGACACGGGGAAGGGAGCAGGGGTCCCTGGAGGGCTGCTTATGTTAAAGCAGCTGGGGGGAGAGGAACTGGGGGTGATTCCAGGTGGAGCTGGGTTAGACAGAGTTGCTAGGGCGGATGCCCTGCGTCTTGTGGTAGGACTGGCTTGGCTCCTGCCAGGCTGCCGGCAGCGTGGGGCAGTGGGCAAGAAAGTCTCGGGATCCTGGTGGGCTCTGTACGTTTCTGGTGCTGCACAGACCCTGCCTCCTTGTATGTGTCCGTGACGCCTGCTTCCTGGGAAGCCTAGAAGCTGGACGTGACTAGAAAGACTGCAGCATCCATGTGTGGCTGCAGTTTGGCCACAAGGCTGGCCCTGGTGTCTGCACCTCCCTCCTCCCTCTGTCCTCAGCCAGTGCTTTGCAGGTTCTGGGCGGTTCACCTGGTAATGCGACCCTGGACCCTTGGCAAGCACGCGTCAGGCAGAGTCGTTCGGCTGTAGGTGCAGTGTTGAGTAAGCACCACCCTCCCTCCTGCGGCTCAGGATCGCTCACCCTGCCGTTCTGAGTGGGAGCCACCGCGGCGTAGTGGGGGCGCGAGGCTCAGGGTTAAGGGGCAAGGTCCCAGACCCAGCGGTCACGAGGCCGCCCTGTGTCTAACCTTGTGTCCAGTCAACCTTGTCCCTGACACACATAGTGCGAGAACGCCAACTCTGTTCCTTTTCCAGACTGTTTCGGTTGTTCTAATCCTGTTGCCCTTCCATATATGTTTTTGCACGAACTTGTGTATCTTAAAAACTCCTGGAATTTTGAGTGAAATCGTGTAAAATCATAAGATGAGTTTGGGAAGATTTAGTATCTTGACAAAATCGAATCTTCTAAATCAGGAAAATTTAGTGCTGGTGTGCTGCTTCATTTATTTAGTATTTTAAATCTTGGTGATGTTTTGTAGTTTCAATATGCAGCTCTTGAACATTTTTATTTGATTTACATCTGAGTAGTTCATTTTCTGTTGTGTTGTAAAGAGCCGTTATTTTCCGTGTCATGCTTCCTTGAAGTCACAGGCAGCGGATATGTTTTTCTTCTGTTGCCAATGGCAGTTGTTTTCCGGACATTGTTGATCTAAATCGGAGTACCTTTCAGATGCCCTCACATCTCCTCCTCTTGGAATGGCTCAGCTGAGGGCTTGGCGTTGTGATCTAGCGGGCTGGGCTGCGGCGTGTGAGGCTGGCTCCTGTATGGGGGTGCTGCCTGGTCTCCGCTGCTCGGCTTCTGTCCCAGCTCCTGCCGAAGCCCCCAGAAGGCAGTGCGAGACGGTCCGAGTCCCTGGGCTCCTGCCGCCAGTGAGGAGGACACCGAGCTTCTGGCTGGGCCAGACCAAGTCACTGTGGCCATTTGGGGAGGGGGCCCTGGCCCTGGGTGGGAGATCTCTTCTGACCCTCCTCGCCTTTATTCTGCTTCTCAAATATGTGGATGGATAGATCTTAAAAAGTGCTCATTTGGCTCCTCTACTCAAACGGAATCTCTGTTCCTGTGGACTGAACAGGAACGATTTTTGAGTGTGGCGTGCCCAGCTCGCTGTCTGGCCACTGTTTGCCTGGGCTGTTTGCCAGGCTCCTTTCCTCAAGTGTGTTGTATTCTTGTACATTCAAGCAGTATTGTGACGTGTACTCGTTTGTCAGTTTTCAGTATTTGGTCTTAGGATGCTGTGTGCCTCTACTGGGTTTGAAAAAGGTGTTGAGTGGAGGAGCACAGTGGGACTCAGTAAATTACTGTGACACACAAGATTCTGGGGGAACAACCAGCTCTTGTGATGATCAGTATCCAGTTTATTTTTGTCGTTATTTGTTTATTTTGATTGCTAAGAGGCAGGTTGGCAAAAACTACTGCTGCTTCAAATTTCTGTTAATGTTAAAGGAGTCTTAGCTTGTGCATACTGGAAGAAACACTTTAAATCATTGTCTGAACAGATCTGTCATTCTTGGGCCAGCGTAGTGGCATAACCAGCTGATCTTCCACCAGTAGTGCTGGCATTCCCGAGGGCGCACTGGTTCTTGTCTCGGCTGTTCTACTTCTGATCTAGCTCTCTGCTTGTGATCTGGAAAGGCAGTTTGTCCTTTACTCACAATGCATCAGCTGGGCAAGGAAAATCTACTCCTAAGATAGCTTTTTCATCTTATAATTGTGGTGCCTTTGAATGTCTTGGTCCTTCCCTCATGGGATTTCATCCTCGTGTCAGCAGCGGGTGGTCTTTTTTCTGCCAAGGGCCATTTGCGTATTTATAAATACACTATTTGCAGACTCGACAAAATCACCTCCTTAAAATTAGGCCTGCTATTTAAATATATTGAATTTTGTTTCCACCTGTGGTTGCCTTGGCAAGGCCAGATCAAATGATGTCCCAGGCCTTAAGAGGGACACAGGCTGAATGTTCCCCACCCCTGCTCCCGGTCAGCCCCAGGTGGGTAGTGCCTTTTGGGGTTTAATCGCCTTAGGGTAGTTGCCCTTCTTATCTGGTAGCCAGCTCCCCGAGAATGAACCTCTCAAGGACAGGTATTCCCAATAGGCAAGAAAACTGCCTGGCAGCCAAGGTGCCTGCTGGAAGTGGCGCAGCATCACTTCTGCCGTGTTCTGCTCAGCAGATCCATCAAGGGCACACATTCATGAGGGGAGAAAAAGCCTTCTAGTGGTGGGACAGTGTCAAGGTCCGTATGGGATGGGAGATACTTTTTTGCCTTCCTGAGAAAGTGTACGCTGTCATGCTCTGCCTCTGGCTCGAACCACACCCCTTTCCTTCAACCACGTTCATTGTTCCCATCAAGACTTGACGTTTCATACTGGTTTGCCATCACTCGCTGGTCTGCAGCACTCCCGAAACACAGTTAGGTGCTTGTGTGCCGTTCCCTGGTCACAGCAGTTCTGCTTCCTGGAAGTGGGTCTATGTGATGCCTGGCCCTACCTCCCCGACTTCTGGGCCTCTGCGTTCCAAGTCATTCTCCGTTTTCTGTAAGAAATGACCCCTGTCTGCAGTGGAATGACTTTCTAAGATTTGACTTGCTTCTAAAAGCTTGGCAGTGCTGGCTGCCGTTTTGGTTTTGAAATGTTCTAGGGGATACAACCTTCAGTTTTTGATTGTGCTAGTGCTGTTATCTCAAGAATGTTGAGCTTCCCAAGTTTTATCGTGGTTTATTCCATCTGGTAAGATTACACATACAGGCCCCTTTGAGACAGGCTCTAGTTTCTTGTTACAGTGCCACACCCAGTTTTAGGAGGCTGTGGTATACTACAAAATGTTTGCCTTTGATTCCTACCACATAGTTCCTAAAACCCTTGGGATTTCCTGTAGGATCAGAATATCTTTTTTGTTCATAATGAGCTCTTTGGTAACTCCTCAGTTTATGCCAATGGAACTACTTAGAGTAAGTCCCCCAGATACAGGGCCTCAGGGCAGGGCCAGTTGGGGGCGGTGGGTGGTGATGGGGGAGGGGACGCTATGTGATCAGGGGACTAGTGAGTTGGAGCTCTGATCCCCACCCATCCACCCCTGGAGTGTAATGGGAAGGAGCTGGGCATTGAAGCTTTGAAGAAATCCTGAACCGTAGGACTTGACTGGGCTTTGCTGCAACATGGGCTAGGACTTGGGACAAGTTCTGTCAGGCTAGACTGTAGAACCACCTGGTAAGTGCAAGATCCAGGGCTGGGGGTAGGCCTAGCAAGGAAATTGAGGGCATCTCTCTGATGGCAGGCCTAATGGGGATGCTGGGGGTCACTCTGACTGGGCTGCAGTTCCTGCTGATGTGCTGGAGGGCTGAGTGTGTGTGTGGCAGGCAGGCTTGTGCTGGGCTGCTGCATCCGTTGATTTGTGTATGAGATGTGGCTGGGGACAGAGGTGACCAAGTGACTGCAGTCACCAGTGTGTGTGTAGGCTGATGTGGGTGATGGACTGAGCCGGACCCCCGCACTGCCTGGCACACACAGGAATTAGGTAGGGGGTCACCTCTGGCGAGGTTTTTTGGGGGACTCTCCCAACTGGATCACTGGTCTCTGAACTGCAACCACGGTGAAAAATCACAGGATCGTGGAATGCATGTGTCAGAACTGGATCTCCACGGTTGCTGAGAGCTGTGCATTGCATGGCATGCCCAGATGGAAGACAAGACAGTTCATTGAGGCCTGCAGAGGGTGTCTAGTACAGCCAAGCTTTGATGAGAGTATCTGGGTGAATCAAGACTCTAAGGTGAACTGTGTCAGTCAGTGGATCTTGGGAGGAATTCCTCATCCTTGGAGCAATGAAATCAACAGCATCTCAGAACTATCGAAACCACTTAAGCAGTATCCTCAGAATAGGCTCCACATCGGGGACTCTGGGATGACACCAGATGGTCACCCCCTACTGATGTGGGAGAGGCCCTCACCCTCTCTGCCACTTTCTCCAGATACAGGAAGAAAAAAGGGGATTGGAGGCAGCTGTCTCATCCACTTTCTCCCATTTCTCAGCTGTCCGCACCCTAACTGGGTGGTCCACATGAGCATGTGAGACTGCCCACCAGAGAAAGGCGATGACCAGTCAGCCAGCCAATAGGATCCGCCTTTGCTGAGTCTGACAGTGAAGCTGATGCAGGCCCACTGGTAGCAGCAGCCTAATTGGTCCTCAGCACCAATCAACTTACAGGTCTGTTTTAGGTACCCCCTTTCCTGGTGAGAGCAGCCTGGGAGCCTGAGCTGACCTCAGCGGCCCCTGATCGGTTCCCTCATTTCCCCCACTGCAAGACCAGGTCCTCCCCAGTAGAGGAACACGCGATGTGTATGTCCGGTCCCAGGCTGCCCGTCAGCCAGCAGGGCTAAGTGGGGTCTTGTTTTGCCAAGCCCCCTGGCGGTGTTCCGGGGGTGGTGGGTGCTGTGTGCTCACACCTCCAGCAGGAAGGGCCAGATGCACCCAGGACTACCACAGGCATTCATCCCTCTCAGCTGTGCAAACATCATCAAAAATAAAACGAATTGATTATTAAAAGAAAGAATGTGTTGATTATCTTTAACACTTCACATTTTCATGTAAGTTTTAGAATTAATTTATCATGTTGCATGAAAAACTGTATTATTGAACATTTTCAGAGAAAAATGACATTTTGTGATCCTGGTTTGGAAGTCTTTTACGCGATAGCTCATTCTTTTGTCCAGATGCTGTCCTCTCTTGAGCGTTAATTGCCCTAAGTAAAACACAATGTGGTGTTTGAACTAGTCGTCTGTAAAGGCTTTCAAGCCCGACATTAACATTACAGGAGTAACTAGGCTTTCCTTGATGACGTTCAATGTGCAAAATAAAAGCAGTCCACTAGGGGGAGCTCCTCTACATTTTGTCTCCGCAAGGCAGCCAAGCTTAGGTGAACACAGATCCAGCGCCTCGCCTCTTCTGACCCCTGTGAGTGGTCCTCAGTGCAGAGAGCTCATCTTCTCAGCGTGGAGTGGAGTGGCTCTGCAACAAGAAATCCTATTTGGGGCTGGGAGCTTGGTGTAGCGGTTACTTCTGCTTGGGATGTTCGGGGTGCCTGGATTTGAGTCCTGGCTGTGCGGCTGGTCCAAATTCCTGCCAACTCAGTACCCCCCATGTGGGGTACTGCATTGAATTCCGGGCTCCTGGCTTCAACCTGACCCAGCCCTGGCAGGGGTAAGCGTTCAGAGTAAACCTGTAGGTGGGTGATGTCTATTATTTCTCTGTCTGAATTTTCAATAAATTCAAAATTAAAATTTAAAAGCATTTGTACTTTGCTCTCTGGAGTGTATTTTTTGTTTCTGAGAGTTTTGGAATACAAGAAACATGTACCTATGCATCATCCAGTTTCTGATTTGACAAACAGTGACTTAGAGAGAGACTCTTAGATTCCAGAACAGACACAGACAGTCCATGGGAGAGCCAAGGTTGGAACTCAGGTCCAGAAATGCAGACATGAGAGCCAAGAGGGAAGAGAGCAGTGGGCGTTAGTGGGGTGCAAGAAGGAACTGTTTTGTTTTGTGTTTTTTTTTTTTTTAATTTATTTGAAAGCAACAAGTAGGAGTGAGAGAGAGAGAGATCTTCTTGCTGTTACAGTTTTATAGTTCTTTGATTTCACATTGATATAAGCTTTTCTTGAAATCTGTAGACAAAGGCTGCTGTTGTGACTTGTGGCTTCAGCCTGGCTGCATCTTACATGGGTACCAGTCTGAGTGTGGGCTGCTCCACTGCGAATAGCCTGGGACAACAGTGAGAGAAGGCCCAAATGCGTGGGCCTCTGCACCCACATGGGAGACCCGGAGGAAGCTCCCGACTCCTGGCTTCAGCCTGGCTGTCGGTGACCATCTGAGGAGTGAACCAGCAAATAGAAGAGCTTTCTCTGGGTCGTCTCTCCCTCTGTCTCTATAACTCTCCCTTTCCAATCAATCAGTCAATCAATCAATCAACCTTGAAAAAAATAGCAAGAAACTTTGACATTTAAAATTCTTCCTTTCCACACTTGCTTTAAGAGTTAGATTTTTAGTTCCTTCAGATATTTTTCCCATGAATATCCTGGGCCAGATTTTCAAGCTTTTCTTTGACTTAAATAAAGAAGATGTCAAAATGCGAGCACACTGTCATGTTGTATGCCAATGTTAGGGGCAAGAGGTCTGGTTTGCTTTGCAAGCACAGCGCCATGCAGCCTTTTCCTAACAAGCTTCCAGAAACAGATCTCTGAGAAAAGCAGGCACTTCATCGCCTCTCTTGATTATTTGTCACATATGGTTTAGACCAGTTCAACTCCAGTCAGAATGTATGTAGGCTTCTAAGTGTTATTGTACTGAGTGATGCCGCTGAGCGCAGGAAGGCTGGGGGCAGGGAGGGAGTGTCCTGAGGTGGACTGAGCGCCCTGGGAGCTTTCTCGGCTCCTTTTCAGATGGCTTGCTGGCTCAGTGCCAAGTGTGGACGGACGCATATGAGGCTAGATGATTTTTGTGTTAATATCATTAGCAAGTGTTCCTGAGGTTTTGCCAGCTGTAGTTCCCGTTCATTATATAACTATATATTTTGGCTGGAGTTATGAGAAGGGATTTGAGCTGGGTGGAAAAAAAAATTGGTTGCCCTAGCATCCCACTGAAGACATCTTAAATTATGAAAATCAAATGATAGGAAAATTTCATTATGTATGTGGTCCCTGTTTTCTCCCATAATTTTTTGGGCGGGACTAATGAATATTTTTCCAAAATTTAATGTTTTAATCTGAAAAACGGATTGACTGAGAAAGAAGGAAAGAGAGAGAGAGATTGATCTGCCATGTGCTGGTTCACTCCCCAAGCTGTTGCGTCCAGCCTGTGCAGAGCCAGCCTGAAGCCAGGAGCCTGGAGCTCTACCCATGCCTTCTGTGAAGGTGGTGCGGGCTCAGCACTTGGGCCTCATTCTGCTTTCCCAGGGTCATTAACAAGGAGCTGTACAGAAGGAGAAGTAGCCGGGATTCGAACCATATGGGATTCCAGCATTGTGCATGGCAACCTGACCGGCTGTCCCAAAACCCTGACCCCACGAACGAATATGAAAAGCAAGCAAACCATTATAGAATTAAATACAACTAGACACATGTAATAACTTGGTAAAGCAGGGCTCCTTTAGCATCTGTAATTTGGAACTATAGTGTAAAGTCTCAAGACACAAGACCTGGATGCTCTTGCTAAACTCTCGGTTCTCCCACTGCAGCAATAACAGAGAATTTGTTCTTGATTTGCAGGTTTCCTCCTTCCTCACCTCTGAAACCATATCCAAAAAAACCCCCGTACCAAAAGGATGTGATTAAATTCCCGGAGTGGAATGACCCTCCACCGTGCACTTCACAGGAGAATATCCCAGTGAGGCCGCTCGTGCTGGTGAGTGCCACGGCGCGGGGCCCCGGCACAGCGTTCCTCTGCCGGCCCTTTGTGCGTATGCTGCAGAAATACTGTCACCAACCTCAGGCCTGCCCACAGCTGGGGCCAGGAGCAAGGGAGGACGGGCTGCTGCACTTTCTCTGTCTTGCCTATTACCTTCCTACTGAATAAATGGCAACTGTTTTCATATGTTCTGTCAAAACCCTCTTTCTCCGTCTGTCATGCCATTTATTCCTCTCCCCCTTGCCTCTTTCTACTAAACTTTTTTTTTTTTTTAATGTGCATTGACAGTTGAAAATGCGATTGAAGATTGGGCTATACAATATTGCGAAATGACTCCCCACACACCAGTGTTGGGCTTCAGTTCTGTAAGGAAGATGCTCCATTTATTCATCGGTTATTAACCTCATCCTTCTAAAAACATCTGATTGCTCTGGGATAACAGACCCCGCTCAGCCACGGTTCCTTTGCACACTTCCGAAGGAGCGGGAGCAAGTGTTTCGGAGGAAGCACACCCAACAAGCAGGGAGTACAAATCTCTACCACTTCATCTACCGTGAAAGTAGGAGAAACGAAGCCCAACATTGGTGTCTCTGATGTGACTTTCTGTCCCTGCTTTCAGTCTGTTTATTGTTTTTTGTTTGTTTTTATTTTGCTTTTGTCCTAGCTTTTCTGTTGCCTAACCATTTTGTAAAAACAAAAATAAATTAAAATAGACAAATGAAATTCTTTTGTGTTTGCTGATGAGCCAGTATAACCTGATAAGTAGGATTGTGGGTTCTGGGGCCAAATTGCTGGTTTTGAACCTTGGATTCTCCAGTTGTTTGCTGTTTGAACTTGTTTCTCTGTGTCTGAGTTTTCATACTGGTGAGACTGGAGTGATCACGGTACGAGTTGAGGTAGGGCTGCCCTACCTCAAGTGGGAATCAAGTGATTTCATCCATATGGAAGGCTTAGAATAGTGCCTGCTATACAAGTTCTCACTGACGTTAAGGACTGTTGCTAGTGTGTATTTCATAGATTTATGGGCAAAGAAAGAAGAAAATGAGTCACTTGTCATGTAGAGAGAGTTATTGTTTTTTTTTTCTTGTGTACCTTTTTTTTTTTTTTTAAGATTTATGTTATTTTTATTTGAAAGGCAGAACTACAGAGAGAAAGGGAGGAGAAATTTTCCATATACTGGTTCATTCCCCAAAGAGTTACAACAGCTATGACTGAGATAATCAGCAGCCAGGAGCCAGGAGTTTCTTCAGGATCTCCCTTGTGGGTGCAGGGGTCTAAGGACTTGAGCCATTCTCAACCGCTTTTCCAGGTCATCAGCAGGGAGGTGGATGGGAAGTTTAGCAGCAGGGTATGAACTGGCACCCATATGCGATGCTGGTGCTGTAGGTGAAAGCTTAGCATGGTGCTTTGAAACATGCACATTTAGAAAAATTATTTACTTTTTATTGGAAAGTCTTAGAGAGGAAGATCTTCCACCCGCTGATTCACTTCACAAGTGACTTCAACTGCCAGAGCTGAGCCAATCCAAAGCCAGGAGCCTCTTCCAGGTTTCCCATGTGGGTGCAGGGTCCCAAGACCTTGGGCCATCCTCACTGCTTTCCCAGGCCACAAGTAGGGAGCTGGATGGGAAGTCTGGCCACCAGGAAATGAACCAGCACCCATATGGGATCCTGGTGCATGCAAGACGAGGACAGCCACTAGGCTGCTGCAACCGGGCCTGAAACATGCACATTTTTCTTTTCTTTTCTTTAGTCTATTCTTTAGTCTACTGCATTAGCATTTTTCTATGCTTTAGTCTACTGCCTAGAGTTCCGGCTGTTTCACACTCTGGTTGACGACATAAACCATGAGAGAATGAGGAGTGTGTGTGTGGTCAAGCTGGCTCATTTTGGTATCTGGGATGCTGGAGGCAGAATTGAAAGTGGAACTGAATCTAATAATCCCGGAAGCTGGGGTATAGTCTCTGAAGCTACCGGGCATAGAGGCCAGGGAGAGCATCCTGAGTGGGACCTGAACTCATTACAAGATTACATAGCAAGAATTTCTTCCTCTACCACTTTGTTTATTTCTTATTTATTTATTTATTATTATTATTATCATTTTATGATATAGTTCCGTAGACTCCTGGGATTTCCCTTATCACCTTCCCAATTCCCCACCACCTAGTTCCTCTATATCATTACTAAAGTATAGTTCTTCATACACAGTCATATGTCCATCATTGCGGATATGGACAATGGCAGAGAGTCCAGCATCCTATTGTCAAAATACAGTAAACAGTTTCATTGTAAGTCCATCTTTGTCTGAAGTAGAGATGCATACTACATTGTATCCTCACATCTGGTTATGCTAGCCTCCATTTCACAGTTACTGTACATGCCCTTAAATGAAAAGTCACAATACAAAATCAATAATGGTAAGAAAAATGGAAATTTACAATGCCATGAAGTTAAATAACATGCTGCTAGATATCACAGTCTCTATTACACAGCTACTGTACATCCCCTTAAATGAAAAGCCACAAAACAAAATCAACAACAACAAGAAAAAAGAAATTAACATCATGAAGTTAAATAGCATGCTACTGAATGACTAATGTGTCGCTGAAGAAATGAAAAAGAGAATCAAGAACCTTCTTAAAGAAAATGATGCTGGGCTCGGCAGTGTGGCCTAGTGGCTAAGATCCTCGCCTTGATCCCATATGGCTGCTGGTTCTAATCCCGGCAGCTCCACCTCCTCTCTCTGTCTCTCCTCCTCTCAGTATATCTGACTTTGTAATTAAAAAAAAAAAAATCTTAAAAAAAAAAAAAAAGAAAATGATGCTACTGTATAATCTATGAGTCATTGAATGAGTTAATCAGAAGAAACGGTTTAAAGCATCAAAATCCATGAGATACAACTTCCGCTGTTTTTTATTGATGAAATGTGTCTCTTCTGGACAACAAATAGATGGGTTTTGTTTTTTAATCCAGTCTACTAATCTATGACATTTGATTAATGAGTTTAAGCCATTTACATTCAGGGTTCTTATGAATGGGTAGTAATTTGGTCCTGTCATTTTAGGATTGGGTTGTTCATTGGTTTAGTCTTCTGTTGTCATTTTACTGGGATGTTCTTCCCATTTGCCTTTGGTTTTGTTTGGTGCTATTCCTCTTCTCTGTCAAGAGAACCTCTTTAAGTATCATTTGTAGGGCAGGTTTGGAAGAGGCAAATTCTTTTAACTTTTCTTTACTGTGGAAGAATTTTATTTCATTTTTAAAGACAAAAGAAAGCTTCGTTGGATATGTTATCCTGAGCTAATAATTTTTTTTCTTTTAGAATCTGGAATATGTCACTCCATTCTCTTCTTAACTGTAGCGTTTTCTGTGAGAGATCTCCTGTGAGTTTAATTGGCATTCTTTTATATGTCAGTTGATTTTTTTTCACGTGCACATTTAAGGATCTTTTTCTTATGTTCGATTGAAGAGAGCTTGATGATCATGTGTCTTGGTGAAGATCACTTTTGATCAAGCCTGTTGGGAGTTCTGTGCCTTTCCTGGATGTTGTTTCCCAATTTTTTCTCTAGATTAGGAAAATTTTCCTTTATTATTTCATTAAATATACCCGTAAAGCCTGTTTCTCATTTTGCACCTTCTGGGACTCCCATAACTCGTATATTTCGCCTCCTAATAGTTTCTTTCAATTCTTGAATACTTTTTTTGGCCTGATCCAGCTCTGCTTCCAGCTTTTTGTTTGCTTCCCCCTGGTGACAGGAAATATCTTCCAATTCTGGGATTCTTTTTTCTGCTTGTTTCATTCTATTTTGGAGACCCTACTAATTTGCTCTACTGTGTTCTTAATTTCTGATATATCAGCCTTGATTTGCTTTATTGTTGCTATTCCTTGTGTAAGATATTCCTTAAATTCTTTGAACTCTTGTATGTGCTTCTCATTGTTCATCAGAAGCTTTATAATGAGTTTTCTGAATTCTGTGCCCCCCATTTTCTTGATGTCTTCCTCAGTTAACTCTGAGGTTGGCATAGGGTTTTGCTGTTTTGCAGGGGAGTCTTCAGTAATATTCATTCTGCCTTTGTGTCTTCTTTTGCTCTTGATTATTGTACTTCTAGTTATCAGATTCTTTCCTTGGGGCCCTTTCTAAGCTGTGTCACCCACAGGTCTACAGTTCGGTTTTACTTATTCCCGTTGGTACACAGCTCTTTGCTTGCAGCCAATTGTGCTACAACCTCCAGCAAGTTCCAGATCTGAGTTCTTACGTTAGATTTCCACCATGGTCTCTGTAGACCCAACTCCTGGCTTACGTCCTGTGATATTGCGCTGAGGCTGCACTGTTGTTTCTGCAACCTTTCTCCCACTTCCATTTGGAGCAGGTCCCAGGATTAGGGATACACCAGGTGTCCTATATAGCTAGGTTGTTGGTGGTGCTGATCTTGCTGGAACCTGTTGGATGTTAGGTCTGGGTGCCACGTGGAACTATTTTGACCCATGCGATGCCACAGTCGATATTATTTTCCTGCAGGACCAGTGCAATCCACAGACCTCAGTGAGTTCTCGTGAACTCAGCACATGTGCAGTTCACTGTTGTGTCCTGTAGTCCTAAAGCTTTTGCCACGCTGTACAAAATGGCACCTGATGTGCCTCTACTAGAGTTATTGATCTGCTGGCTGTCAAGTCTGAGGGCTACCCAGACCTGTCTTGGGTGGAACCTGTAGAATGCCACGTTGCTGCAGTTTACCGAGTCAAAAATGAGTTCACTCCCAGCTCAGCATATGCTCAGTCCTTTCCCTTGCCTTTGCCACTTTAAGCAAAATGGCACCCAATTCGGCTCTTGGGGGCTGACTGGGCTGTGAAATCCACTCTGTTCTCACACTGCCCATCTGGGATCTACTGCTCTGTCTCTGCTCCTGGTCAAATCAAATGGACCAGCAGGACAGACAGTTCTTTGTCTGGGTTCACCTCCCAAGTTCCCAGTGAAAGTCCGTTCCCACCTGGCTGCTGGTGGAGTTCAGATCACTGTTAGCTGGATGCTGCTGGGGTATCAGTCACTGCAACACCACACCGTTGTTTTAACTGCTTTCCTGTGTCTGTCAGTCTCCAGGTACCCTTCTGCTGTTGTTCTGTCTTGTCCTATTTCCTGGAATGTGTTCTCTCTGCTTCATCCTGATTAAATGTTTTTCTGTCCGTTTAAACATGTCCTTACCCTATTCTGCCATCTTGATTCTCAAACATGCACATTTTTAAAATGAGGTCATGTTAGGCTCTTTTGTAGCACAATGTACTATGTCCATTTTTGGATGTTACTGAACAGTTGGCATAATTTTTAGTATCTATATCATGTCTAATGTAAAAGTGAGCTTTTTTACATTTTACATTTTTGCATTTTAGTCATTTGCTGTTAAATATCAGTAGTGATTTCAGTTTTTAATTTGTAAACATTGTAGTAACTAATATCTTTCCATGTTAATATTTAAATAACGTACTTTAGAATAAATTTTGGAAGTGGATTTGCTAGGCAAATGTACTAATTTATATGTCTGGCTTCAAAAACAAATATCTGGGGCTGACCTAATAGCTGAACTAGCTAATCTTGTACCTGCAATTAGGAACAAGTCATAAGGGCACGCTATGTGTCCTGATTGCTCCGCTTCCCATCCAGCTCCCTGCTTGTGGCCTGGGAAATTAGTAGAGGACGACCCAAAGCCTTGGGACCCTGCACCCACATGGGGGACTCTAACGAGGCTTTTGGCTTTTGCCTGCCGATTGGCTCAGCTCCAGCTATTGCAATTTTTTGGGAAGTGAACCAGTAGATGGAATATCTTTCTCTCTCTGTTTCTCCTCTGTAAATCTGTCTTTCCAGTAAAAATAAATAAGTCTAAAAAGCAAACAGACTTATTCTAGATGCTTAGTTTTTTACATATCCATGTGGTCCATGAATTTCTTCTGCAATTCAATATTTCATCAAAAAACAAGTGCCTGAGATCTGGGCCTTGCTTTTCAACAGTGTACTTATTTGATGTTTGCTTGTGAAAAAGGAGTTCCTGAAAGCACTGCATGTTAAATAGTCAATTTGGACATTTTTAGTGGGATATTCCTCTACTTAATTTTGATTAAGAAAATTCTGGTTCACTGCCACTTCACTGATTAGTTGGAACTCCCAGTGGGAAAATTCCACTTAGCTTCATGCATATTACCACAGCTCTTTCATAACTCATGAATATTCATTTGTAATATGACCCAATCTTTAAGAGCCGTGCTTTTCTTCTCTGAGATGTATGTGACGAAAATTAATATTCCCAATTACTGTAAAACAAATTATAAATAGACAAAGATGTTTCCCAGGAAATTAAACCTCTTTGTATTGAAGTGTGTTTTCCTTCTTTCTGTCCCTCCCCCCCCCCGCCCCCGCTTCCCCTTAGAATTCTGAGATGTGGTACAAACGTCACAGCATCGCCATTGGAGAGGTGCCTGCCTGCCGACTGGTGCATCGCAGGCAGCTGACAGAGGCCCACGTGGAGGAGATCTGGAAGTCAATGACACTGTCCTAGTATGTATCTTGGCATTGGTCAGCAGCTTAGTGATTTTTTTTTTCTTTTTTGCTTTCTCACTACTCTGCTTACTTAACTTTCTGAAATTAAGTGTAAGGATCCCAACTTTGCCTTGTTTACCGCTGTGTTGCTTAGACAGACTAGTTCTACTGAATTCTGGAGTTTTAATTACTGGTTATGTAATAGTTAAAAGTTCTTAAACTTTCTCAAACTTTAGACCTCATGCAACTCATACTGGAAAAATTGGTCTCCTAAAAAATTGTTGTAGCACCGGTATAATTAAAGAACATGGTATTAACAGCAAAAACAGGTTTTTTTTACTGGACTGCACTGGTAGCCATTTCTCATCATTAGAAAAGCTTCTGTTTGTTTTTTTTTAATAGTAAATTTAATTATGTACGTAATTTACTAAGGCCATTAAGACTGTGACTATAACAAATGAAAAAGATGTGTTATCTTAAAAAAAGATAAAACTGGGCCCGGCGGCGTGGCCTAGCGGCTAAAGTCCTCGCCTTGAAGGCCCCGGGATCCCATATTGGCACCGGTTCTAGTCCCGGCAGCTCCACTTCCCATCCAGCTCCCTGCTTGTGGCCTGGGAAAGCAGTCGAGGACGGCCCAAAGCTTTGGGACCCTGCACCGGCGTGGGAGACCTGGAGGAGGTTCCTGGTTCCCGGCATCGGATTGGCGCGTACCGGTCCGTTGCGGCTCACTTGGGGAGTGAATCATCGGATGGAGGATCTTCCTCTCTGTCTCTCTTCCTCTCTGTATATCCGGCTTTCCAATAATAATAAAAAATCTTAAAAAAAAAAAAAAGATAAAACTAAACACATGGTCTTCATGGCATTATGTTATGGAAGTCAGAGAAGCAGCTTACAAATGACAATAGGGTATTTTCTTCATTTATAACCATAGCGTCATAGAGATTGGTTGAAAATAATGTGTTTAAGTAGTGTTCTTTGGCAGTTATTATTATTATGAAGTGAATAGTGAAACTGTAGCATAATATTGATTTAGTGTTTTACCTTCTCAGTTTACGGAAAATCCTTGGTCTTGACTCCTTGGAAGACATTTTAGACATCAAGCTTGTCAACGCCAAGTTCATCATCCATAACGTGTACAGTGTCAGCAAGCAGGGAGTCGTTGTCCTTGATGACAAGTCAAGTGAGTGCCTGAACGCCGTGTGGTTCTTGGCGGCAGCATGCGGCAGCTGCCGTGGGACCTGTCCCTTCATGCTGAATGAGCGACCTCATCTCCCAAAGAAATCCTTCTTTCTCTTTCTGATACCTCTGTGGTTAGTTGTTTGCCTTCAGAAAACGTCATAGGAAGGTAGATATCCAGGGATGACAGTCTCAGTAAAATGCCCCCCTGAGATGAGCTTAGGGTCAGGGAAGTGTCTGAGAAGTGAGTGTGCTTCTGACCGACCCAGAGTCTGAAGGTTCAGGTGCACCACTGTTAAACTAACTTTTCACAGTTAAAATGTAACTTTCCAGTTACATCGTGTTCTTGTGAAGTGTCTTGTGTCAGGTTTCTTGAGATAATCTTGGTTCATGCTGCCTCATTTTGAGAAGTGTGCTCTTTAAGTGTTGAAAGTCCTTTAATTTTGAGTATCTTTTCTGGCATATCAGCTTTTGAATTAGGGGCAAAGACATTTAGCAGTCACCTACCTTGAGTTGTTTTGAATGCAATTTTAAAAGACTTATTTATTTAAAAGACAGAGTTCCTGAGAAGCAGATAGAGAAAACTCTTCATTCACTGCTTCACTTTCCAAATGGCTGCAACAGCTCTGAGTAGGCCACAAGTTTGAACAAAAAAATTTTAAGAAGTTCCTATTTATGGGCCGGGCTGAAGCCAGGAGCAAGGAACTTCATCCATGTCTCCCATATGGGTGACAAGGGCCCCAAAACAATCTTTAACAGGCACAAAAATTTCTGCATATTTACGGAATGCTATGTAATATTGGCCCACCCCAGTCCCAACTCTTGCTGGTGGGTGCTGCAGTCTAGTCCTGCCCTGTCTGTTCCCCTCCCTGGCTCTTGCACACCAGTAGATGTAATAGCCTTGTCTGGCAGGATCTGCACTCCAGCCTGGCTGTTGCACATGCCAGTGAGCTAAGGTTGTCTCAGCTCTACCCAGCCCACCCCCTCCAGAACTAACCCACACTTGTGCCGATGGGTGGAGCTACTTTGCCCAGCCTGAACCTGAATCACATGCTCACCAGTGGGAGCTCTGGCCCACCAGGGGAGCTTCCAAAGTTCCTCCACCAGGCCCACTCCCAGAACTGGATCTCACATGTGCATAGTCTGCCCGCTCTGTTCCAGCCTTTGTAAGAGCTGGTAGAAGTTGCGGCCTGGCCTGCCCAGTACCCTATTCTTGGGTGTGCCTTTAGGTGCTGCAATCTGGATCAACCCGGCCTTTCACAAAACCTAGTACCCATGAGTGTTGGAGGGTTCCATGGTCATGCCTACCTCAGCCTGTCACTATCTCCAGCTCTTAAGCTAAGCAGGGAGAGGTTGAAGTTCCACAGGGGTGGTCCCACATATCCCCCACAGACTCTGCTCCCAGACCTGGTTCTTTCACATGCTGGTTAATGTCATGACCAGACTAATATTACCTGTCCCCTATTCCAACACTCACTGACTGTGTGCTAGCCCTGCCAGGCAGCCCCTAAGCCCTTGCTTTGGTGTGCACTGGTGGGTGGTGGTCGGTGGTGCTCAATACTAACTATCCCAACCCAGATCTCCCATTTGGTTGGATGCATCAGTTTGACCCAGAAAGGTCCTCCAGCTCCCCATCCCTCCAAATCACTAAGTCTCGGCCCCCTCATTTACTTGCAAGTACTATGCCCTTGTTGGTGGAAATCCCCCACAAGTCATCCCTCCCTTGCAACATAATGCCTCAGTGGTTCTCCCTCCCTCATGTCCCCATTCCCCCTTCCCTGAGCAATCCACTGTCCCTATGCCTGGGAGCACATGGGTTCCCCAGGTAGGGCTTCCCAAACTCAGTCTTCTGGTGGGTTGGCGTGCTGGCCTGGAGCTCTGCCTGCTCCGCAGAGACCCAAGATCATTGCTGGGTTCCCAGACCTGATCCTCTGGCACCCGCGCTTGCTGGGACACAAATGTGTGCACAAGAGCCCAGCAGGGCCCACGGGCACAGCTTGCTGACCTGGACTCTTCCCTCCCACCTCCCCACCTTGCCCTTGGGACTGAAAATTGTGCGTGAGCTCAGACCTGCTCTGGCAGCCCCCAAAGCCGAGGCCTCAGACTCCAGATATCATGGAAGGTGGAATAATGTATTCTTATGATACCAGCTATCTATGTGATTAAAATGTCTTAAGTTCTGTGGAATTAAACATCTCCCCTTTTGTCTCATTTTCCTGCAGAAGAACTTCCTCATTGGGTACTGTCAGCTATGAAGTGTCTGGCAAATTGTAAGTACTAATTATGTGCTAATGTTATACAGTTAACAGATTCTAATGCCTTGTGTTAGAAAATGTGCTCAATAGCCTGAACGTGGACTTGACACCTGGGAGGGCAGCAGCTCATTGCTTTGAGACTATTGGGCTGTTAGTCATGGATTAGTGGCTTAGTGAGAGGGCTGAGGTACAGAACAATGTTAGTGCTTCCACTGTCCAGTAAGTGTAATGACACCACAGCTAAACTCTGTATTCCTTCCAGTTGCTTCATTGCGATAGGCTGAGAATTGTGCATGTAATGTTGTAACAGATAGCTGTCTGTTTAAAATATACAGGTGTTTATGCCTGGAACTTAAATTTTGATTTCCAAAGCATATGCAAGTAAGGATACTTTGAAAAGTTTTTGGAAAAATGGAACTGAAAGTTCTTGGGAAAGTGGATGTGGGATGGAGTGGGTGGTGGTTCTGCATGCTGGTACTATGGTTCCAATAGCTGGGTGTCTGACCAGTAGCCTGAACGCTCACCTCCATGAGGTGATGTCTGACCAGCAGGCTGAACGCTCGCCTCCGTGAGGCGGTGTATGACCAGTAGGCTAAACACTCACCCCCATGAGGCGGTGTCTAACCGGTAGGTTGAACTCTCACCTCCATGAGGTGGTGTCTGACCAGTAGGCTGAATGCTCACCTCCGTGAAGTGGTGTCTGACCAGTAGGCTGAACTCTCACCTCCATGAAGCATTGTCTAACTGGTAGGTTGAATGCTCACCTCTGTAAGGTGGTGTCTAACCAGTAGGCTAAACACTCACCTTCGTGAAGTGGTGTCTGACCAGTAGGCTGAACGCTCACCTCCGTGAGTCCATGTTTAAACGGGAGAGAAATATTCTGGGAAGCTGATGTAGCCGACTCACAGGGATGGTTTGGCATGAGAAGCACCTGCACGTGTAGAACCAAGACTGTTGCAGTAATTTGGGTCACAGTCCCGATGAGGGTTTTCCCGAGCCTACACCATCTTGCATAGGCACACGATAGCCATTTCATTCATAAAAACAGAAAGCAAGGAGTTACTACAGTCACTACCACTCATTTTTCTGGGGAATTATCAGGATGCTTAATTCAACAAATAGGTTCTAATGGGGTCTAATGGTTAGCAGGTGTTTTGTGAGAAGACTTCTGGTTCTTCCTGCCGACTTCTCCCAGTATTTCAGTCTTAGTGTTTTATTCTCTGTGCTCATTCATTTGAAGTAAATTCCATCTAAATGATTTCTCTGGCCAGAATTGACAGTGATGAGATAGGAGGTGTAAATGGCGAGTTAAATTACCCATTTCTGAACTCTTACCAATCCAGGTTGTGAAAGTTGATCAGCCGGGAATGAGTGAAATTTGTAGAATAAATCTAGACTATAATGTGATATATATATTATATACACACACACACACACATATATTATATGTATATATAATATGGTATATACTGTGATATGTTGATGTTGTTGAACTTCCTGTGATGATAGAAATGAAGAGTATGGTTTTTCCCTCAAACTTGACGTACAGGTAAAATCATACATTTTTCAATGAATGGTTGGAATAACTGGAATCATTAGTATACAGGCAACATCTTCACATGGGGGAATCAGTGTTGTACCATGAGGAGATATTGGAAGGTGGAAATGTTTCTCACATACAGTGCTTAGGAATCCCTGGTATAACCTTGAAGGTATTTATGCACCAAAGGGAAGAAATGGTAGGCAGAGGACAGGGGCAAGCTTATGCATAGTTTTATAAAATAACTAATTTTTCCAAATTCTTGCTGTCTCTTAGGATTTCCTTGGAGATTTTCAAAGTCATGAGCTTTTCTTGGTCCATCTTAGTATTGGTGAATCCAGATCCCCACGACAGCTGTCTGCCAGGCAGAGAAGCATGCACTGAGTACATAGTATTTTCAGGTCTTTTTCTTGTATTTTTGCCCAGTTTTCCTTTGTAGATCCACCTCTTTTGGATCTTGGAGATTCATCTCTTTTGGTTACTTGGAGAGCATACAATCTGTGTCTTGCTTGTTGCCCGAGGCCCTGTCGCCCACGTGGGAGGCATAGATGGAGTTGCCAGCTTCTGCCTACCCCAGACCTGACTTGTGCAGACGTTTGGAAAGTGATCCAGATGGAAGCTATGTCCCAGGAAAATTTCTTCCTTTCAATTCCTCTGCTTTTAAAATCAATCAGTCAATTTATCAATCAATCAATCTTTGAACTTTATTCCCTTGCTTCAGCTGCAGTGACAATGTAGGAAGAATTTCCGTGTGATGTGTCTTTGGCTGTTTCTTTGGTCTCCTGAGGTAGGGATTTGTCTGGCCAGAATTGCTAATGTGACTGCACTCCTTTCTGCCATGTTGTCACGGAAGGAGAGATGGATGACTGGACTGTTCCTAGGACCACTTGCCATTTTCCTTGTGGCATAGATAACTCAGTCTATCAATTTAGCAATGTAAATGTGGGATCTGTGTTTTAATTTTGGGGGCATTTGTTCTCAACTCTGTGGCAAGTCTATCTCCTTCCTTCCTTCCTTCCTTTTTTCATTCGTTCGTTTGTTCCTTCCTTCGCTTTGTTTGAAAGACCTAGTTACAGAGATAAAGATGGAGAAATCTTCCATCCATTGATTTAGTCCCCAAATGATTGCCACAACCAAGGCTGGGTCAGGCTGAAGCTCTGAGCCTAGAATTCCATCTAGTTCCCCATGTAGTTAGCAGGGGCCTAAGTACTTGGGTCATCTTCTGCTGTCTTTCCAGATGCAGTCATCAGGCATTTGGATTGGAACCAGAGTAGCTAGGAATCAAACTGCCACAGTGTTGTCAGCAAGCATTTGTTGCCCTTTTGTTTCTGGATTACAGCTGAGACTAGGCTAACTCAGGGTTTCCAAGGTTGCTCCCACTGTTTGGTATGATTATACTTGATAAGCTTTTGATGTATCATGAGGATCAAATTGGAAGTCTTTATCAGAATGCATTAACAAGACAAACTGTAAAATACATTCAAGAATATCTTAAAGGTTAGTTTGAGCTTTTATAAATCTGGAATAGATGGAGGCAAAAATTGATTATTTCCTTCAACTCTGTATGACTTTGTAACATAGCAATAAGGAAATAATTAAAATATGACTTATCTATTACACATGTTGTTAATCTACTCAACTTTAGAAAAGTTATTTAAACTTTTTGTTTGAGATACAGAGAAAGGAAGAGGGAGACAGGGAGAGCACAGAAAGTGAGAGAGCAGCTCCCTCTGTGGGTTCCTTTCTCACATGGCTGCAGTGTCTGGGATGGAACGGGACGGGACGGCATTTGTCTGGGACCCAGGATTCAATCCAGGTGTTCCTGACCGAGTTGGCTGGTAGGGACCCAAGTGTTTCACTCATCACTGCTCCCCTCCATGGTTTGCATGAACAATACGTTGACAAGGACACAGCTGTCCTAACCAGTGTCTTAACCAGTAGGCCAAAGACCCATCTCTTGGGTCAGCCTTCTTCATTAAGATTAGGAACATACAGACTATTTTAAAGAGAGCTATTATTAACATGTATTAAAAGTGACTTTTGAAAGGACAAAAGATAGATTGCTTTCAAAATGGAAACCAATGATTTTCATCATTGTTTTAGCGGAAATCTCAATTTTGACATGCAACATATCATATGAGCAAAATGGATGCTGTTTCCCCATGGCACCTTTCTGTGTGCCTTAAGTATCTGAATGCTTTGAATATCTGTACATACCACACATATGCACAAAGGCTGATACTTAGAGATAATTGTTCCACTAATGTTTCTGCTTCTCTTTTTAAAACAGGGCCCAACTGTTCAGATTTGAAACAGCCCATGTACTTGGGATTTGAAAAGGATGTATTTAAAACCATAGCAGATTACTATGGTCACTTGAAGGAGCCTTTACTCACATTTCATCTTTTTGATGCCTTTGTCAACGTATTAGGTAAGTTGAGAAATACTGAACAAGTGTCTGTGTTATTGATGTTGAATCGTTGCATTTTTCATTATCTTGAAGCTCTTGTTAGCTGCAGCTTACAGAATTTTTACAATAAAACTAGGATGCTTGGCATAGCTGGAACTCTGCTCTAGAGAGTAAAAGAAAATGGTTAATCTCTATTATGAAGCTCAAAGTAAGGATTAGTAGGTTTTTTCTTAAAAAATAATATATAGCATGTCAGTATTCTACAAAAGCATATGTCTTTACTGGTAAAGAAGAATATAAATGTGGTGTTTGCTGTTCTTGACTGAATCCATTACTCTGAGTATGACTTTATGAATAGTCAAGTGGGGGGGTATATTTTCATTTAGAAATCGAATTTCTTTTTATAGAAGAAAGAGGTTTATGGGGGATTACTTGTTATCTGAGACATGTAAAAGAATATAATAATTTTTCCATTCCCTAAAACTTTTTGCTATTCTGAAAATGAGTTTGTGCTTTAGAATTTGCACTGTGAAAGAAACAAATTTACATTGAGAAAAGAAACAGATGTTATTGTTATAGGTCTTTCTAATGTTGTTCTTTTCTTCTTGGAAATCAGACCTTCAGTGTTTATTAAGTGTTATTGTTTTCTTACCAAAGCGTTTGCTTCAAAGGTCAAGATACGGTGTGGGTTTCTTACCCTGTTTTGTAAATTTGTGGGAATTAGCGTACTTTTTAAATTTTAGTGGTTAAGGATTAGTAAGTCTTTTTCCTTCCCTTTATGCTGCTGTTATTTTCCTTTGTATTCCTTTTCTTCTTCCTATTTTGTCTCGGTCAGTATGAATGCTGCCGTAATACAGCAAAAGATAAGTCAAATGTAGAGAAGGTACCTGATCTCATAGCCAGATTCTTTGGATTTGAAGCCTTAACAGGTTCACTGCCAAGGACAAGCAGGATACACGGAGCTAAGACCTACAGACATGACTCAGTGTTTATTTCTTTTATACTTATTGGGTTAAATATATGACAAGTTTTTAAAAATTATTTATTTGAAAGGCAGAATTAGAGAGAAAGAGAGTTAGGGAGGTGGGGTCTTCTATCTGCCAGTCTATTCCCCAAATGACTGATGTTGGGCAAGGGTGAAGCCAGGAGCCTGGAGCTTCTACAAATTCTCCCACATGGGTACAGTGGCCCAAGTACTTGGGCCATCTTCTGCTTTTCCAGGTGTGGCAGCTGGGAGCTGGATCAGTATTGCAACAGTTGGAACTAGAACTGGCCAACCTGCCACAGTGCTACCCCCACCTTAAAGATTTATTTATTTTTATTGGAAAGGCAGATATGCAGAGAGGAAGAGAGACAGAGAGGAAGATCTTCTGTATCATGGTTCACTCCCCTGGCTGGAGCTGTGCCAATCCGAAGCCAGGAGCCAGGAGCTTCTTCCAGGTCTCCCACACGGGTGCAGGATCCCAAGGTTTTGGGCCGTCCTCGACTGCCTTCCCAGGCCACAAGCAGGGAGCTAGATGGGAAGCGGGGCTGTCAGGATTAGACCAGCACCCTTATAGGATCCCGGCATGTTCAAGGTGAGAACTTTAACCGTGCCGGGCCCGAGCCCCTAACTTTTTTTTAGAGGCTGTAGATAGTCTTATGGGTAAGAAAAAGTGGTAAGAAAAAGAATTAGAATTTATGTTTTTGTTTGTTTCAGTTGGGAAGGCAGATTTACATAGAGGAGATACAAAGAGAAAGATTTTTAAAAATATTTATTTGTTATTCATTAGAGAGTTGGATTTACAGAGAAGGAGAGACAGAGGGAAAGATTTTCTATCCCCTGGTTCACTATCCAAGTGGTCACAATGGTTGGAGCTGAGCCAATCTGAAGCCAGAGGCCAGGAGGCTCCTCCAGGTCTCCCACTTGGGTGCCGGGTCCCTAGGCTTTGGACCATTCTCTTCCTTCCCAGGCCACAAGCAGGGAGCTGGAAGGCAAGTGGTGCAGCTGGGACACAAACGGCACCCATATGGGATCCTGGCACATGCCAAGACAAGAACCTAAGCCACAATAGAGGCGGTGTTAATGTTTTTATCACAGAAAGTCAGGGTCTTGGAATAGTTGGACATTGGTGTAAATGTGAAACAACTTAAAAATTTGATATGGAATGATTATGCTATTTGACTTGAAGAAACAGAAGGATAAATAGTTGAAGTTCATATGTGATGTAACTACCTACGACTGAAAGTGAAGATCTTGATAAACCATTGAAAAAGTTGTATCTCCATACAACTAAGCATGAAGGTCTAATTGTGCTCTGAAGAGGGGATCCATCTGTGTTTCACAGGGGCGCGGGGTAGGCTGATGATGAGACAAGCAAAGGGCTGTCACTGACAGAAAATAAAGGGAACTGTGAACATTAGCAGGCTGCTTGCAGGGTTTGAATGAAGGCAAAGCGTTGGGTCTCTAAAGATCGGCGGAAATAAAACATCTGTTCATTGCAAAGCAGCAGAGAACTTTATTGAAGAAGTAGATGTTCAAGAAATGTTTAGTGTTAATTGTGAGGCCACAGTTGTTTATTCAGTGATGGTGAAATGGCTGGTGTAGCTGTGAGTCAAGCCGATTGTGATGATGCCGAGGGTAAAGATGATAATGTCAGCAGTGCGGAAGATGTGCCTGAAGACAGTGTGCTGAAAACGTGTGATGGGCCTGTTGAAGATCTAGAGCGGTGTGTGCTCCAAACAGAGCAAGGAGTTGCATCAGTTTATAAAATGAAAGGTTTGTAACACAAACCTGTTTTTAATGTGGTAAAGGACTCTGGAGGAAATATTATAGTGTTTATTTTAAAAATAGTTAATTACTAAAATTTGTATTTGTTTTCATTTCATTTGCAAGGTGAGAGATAGGCAGAGAGAGTTCTTGCATTCTGTAATTCACTCCCAAATGCTGACCACAGCCAGCGGCGCAGGCTCAGTCTGGATCTCGTGTGGTCAGTGAGGACTCAAGCACTTGGGCCGTTACATGCGGCCTTCTAGGGTGAGCATTGGGAAGCTGGATCGGAAGCAGCTAAGAGTGGAAGCCCAGGCATCCTGCTATGAGATGCAAGCTTCCCAAGTGGCAACTTAACCGTCCGTTATGGAGGGAACATTGTCTACAACATGCATCCTCCTCCATGGAGGACCCACTTCCTAGCCCTTCAGACGCTTCTGATGTTTCTTCTCAGCTATGAAGTTGAAGTACAGGTGTAGCATGTGGAAAATGACCTTTTAATCAAAGCTCAGCAAGGTGGGCAGAGATGGGAGGCTTGCTGCTGCTGTTGGCGGCTGCTACTGTTTCAACAGTGGTTCTTGGTGTTGTGGAGATGTTCTTGGGCTGCCTCTCTCTCTCCAAATAAATAAATAAATCTTTTTAAAAAATGACCAAGTTAATGTTGCCCTCTTTACAAGAGAAAATGAGAAAGAATGGAGATTTATAAAGGCCCCTTAGTTCTGTGGGCTGCAGAGGTATGGCAGAGAACTGCTTTTGGGAGATTTGAAAACCTAAAATGTAGCGCAGCTGCAATTTCTGATCAACTCTTGCTGATCCAAGGGGCTGAGTGCTTCAAGTGTTTCAAGAAGTGATCTCCATGGTGGTTATGTAGGATCCTTCGAAACTCCCTTAGCCACACGATGCCCAAAGGATGGCCCGTCATCTGTGGCATCATGCTGTTCCTTTCCCACAGACTTTAGTTCAGCTCATGCTGAGAAAATAGTTGATGAGTGCCTCCTCATGTGTGTGCCATTGCAGTAAATATTCGGAGTTAGAGTTTCGGAAAAAAGTAACTTGCTCTTATGGACCTTAATGTTGGTCTTGCCTGGACAGATCACTGAAGCTTACTGTCTCCAACACAAACCTCTGCCATGTTCATGCTGGTTTGTGGTGGTGAGATTCACTCTCCCCCGGGAGCTGCTTCGTTGTCTTGCTAAGCTTGATCGTCTAATCCTAGCACATCCTACGTGAATGTGTGTTGAATGAATGCATTGACCCTTCAGTTCCAGTTCTGTTGAGTCCAGCTACCTATGAGAAGTTTCCATGTGTGTGTTTGATTTTTCACAAACTCAAACTGCTCGCCTCCCAGAACAAAACAGCAGCCCCTTCCGGCGCTATTTTTGACGCTCCCCTTAAACTTGAATGCGCTCAAGTGTCTTTGTTCATAATTGCACAGTTTCAGCATCCTGTTTTAAAATGTGTTTTTATTAGCATATTTTATAAGGTCAAATCATGGCTTTCAAACTCATTTAGAGAAAATGAAATTAAGCAATGTCTCATGGGAAGAGAAGCGTGGTGACTGAGAAAAAGAAATGTGTTGGAAAACCAGCACACACCGTGTCCTGGAAGAGGAGGCTTGTTATTCGTAACTCACGCTGGTCTCAGCTCCCATGCGGCCTTTTGTTCCTTGTACCAATTTCTTTTAAACAAAGTTTAGAATTTTTCTTTGTGATTTTTTTTTAAAAAAAGATTTATTTATTAGTTGAAAGGCAGAGTAACAAGAGTGAAGAGAGATATGAGAGAGAGGGAGAGATTTTCCATCTGCTGGTTCACTTCTCAGAGGGCTGCAGCTGCTAGGGTGGAGACAGGCTGAAGCCAGGAGTCCGGAGCCTCCCCCGGATCTCCCACGTGGGTGCAGGGCCCAAACACTTGGACCGTCCGCTGCTTTGCTAGGCCGTTAGCCAGGAGCTAGATTCAAGTGGAATAGCCAGGAACCAAACTGGCACGCTATTGCCTGCAGTTGTTCCTGGTGGTGGGTTACGTCATGACTCTGGCCTCTGGATTTTTCTAACAATCTTAAATTAATGGAGCGCTTTAGAGGTGCAATTTGAAGAGCTTGTTTTCTGTACCGTTTAAGTAACCGATGTGATGCCCTATCAGCCCTAAACATTTTTGTGTGTTTCCTACAAACTAGGTCAGCTTCTCAGAGTACAAAAACACGGGCATAAAAATAAGGGAAATCATATTGAATCGCCTTACTGCTGTCTGGAAACAACTGTTGGATACGTTTTTTTGTTTGTTTGTTTAACATTTTCTAGTAGTTTTTGAAAAGAGATTTAATCTGATCCTTATTATTCCATCTTGGCTAAAAACAATTTCCTATATATTTATATGGTAAGAAATTATCATATAATCTTTTTTCTGACACGTGTTATCAAATTATCCCAGCAATTAGAAAATGTTTCTTACTGAATTTTGTGGACAATTCTATCTTTAGTGAATTCCTTTTTATAAAAAGATTTTTTTTTTATTGGAAAGACAGATTTACAAACAGAAGGAGAGACAAAGAGAAAGATCTTCCATCTGCTGATTCATTCCCCAAGGGGCCATTACAGCTGGAGCTGAGCTGGTCCAAAGCCTGGAGCCAGGAGCTTCCTCTGGCTTTCCACATAGGTGCAGGGTCCTCTACTACTTTCCCAGGACACAAACAGGGAGCCGGATGGGAAGTGGAGCAGCTGGAACACAAACCTGCTTCCATATGGAATCCTGGCATATACAAGCAAGGACTTCAGCCACTAGGCTACCGTGCCGGGCCCAATTTTGTATTTCTTTAATGCTTAGGCCTGTTTCTAGTTTGTATACTTTGTCCCATGACTTTCTGTCTATTCCTGTGGTATCATCATACTGTTTATTATAGCTTTATAACAGGTTTTCTTTTAACTAGGAGATAGGGTATATCCAGGTTCCTTAGTTCTTCAGTTTATGAACATTGTATAACTTGTCTGTTTGTCCCTGTGAGCTTTTCAGCTGTTTAGATTGATTACATGTAAGATGTAAATTTGGGTCAGTAATGATGGATTGCCCCTGAAGTCTTGGGTTCAGCCCGGCAGCCCCCTTATCAGTTTGCAGGTGAAAGCCTATTACATGCAGTGTCAGTCATGCTTTTTATTAGTGTAACTCTCAGAGCACTGATCATAGTTATTTAGTACTTTATCATAAGCATTGTGCTATACCATTTCATTTAATTCTTATAATTCTTATTTTCACCAGTTTACAGGCGCTGAAATTAGGGCTTACGGGTCAGAAAGTTGGTTCAGTTGCAAAGCTTGTAGAGGAACCCAAGTGTGTCTGGCGCCAGATGTAGTTAGCTGCGAAGCTACCCCTGCAGGCCCGCACATCGTTCCCAGATCAGGCTGCTGTTCCCAATGCCGAATCCCAGTGAACTTCACAAGATCTGTGTCGCAGCGGGTGACAAGGAAGGGAAAGCATGACTGAAATAAACACACACACACACACACACACACACACACACACACACACACAAAATAGGTTTTCTTTTAAAGTTTTTGGGATGACACTTTAGATGTACATTATAGCTAGGGCTCAGTGCTACATTTAACAGAGAGTTTAACAAGCAAAACAAAAGGTTTTGGCTTATGTTTTTAAAACAATGGCATTTTATATGGACATAAATGACAGATATCTGTACTTTAGGCAATTGCAGTGACTTCTGTAATCTTGAGGCTGACAAGGGCCAGCCAGTGAGTGGTTGCCAGCGGCTGTGATGGTCCTCTCATTGATGCTAACACAGCATCACTTCTTTTAGCTAAAACTACAAGACAAGTATGAGTTGTCACACAATCTTCTGACACAGGGAAACCGGACTATCCTTTGGCACAGAATGATATTGTAGGTGTGAAAATTTGCCCGTGACCACAGGGCAATTACTGTGACAGAAGCTTTCTGAATTATATATGGTGAATTTACAAAAACATTATGTTGATGATTTTTATATATGCTAATATTCCACGCCTTGTAATGTGATTTTGCAACTGTTGCGGTCATTAGCATTTAAGAAGACAGACTTAAATAATTCATTACTTAATAATAAAGCTGTGTTGAAACACTGTGATGATTTAGTTGTTCTCTGTGGAGGCCAAGAGCCAAATTTGCTTCTGTGTATCAGTGAACAGTGCATCTCTTAATCAAGTTTTAAAGAGAATTGTCCCATAAATTAGAATTTGCCTCTAATTTATGTTGTTTCTTCCTTGATGTTAGTTTAGGTTTTGGAATTTTTGCTTCTATTTTGCCAATTGTGGGACAGTATAATTTTAACAAATTAAGTTATCACTTAGGATTTGTACAGCCTCCGAGAGCCTGGTTTGAGTGCCGGCTGCTCTGCCTCCTCTCCGGTCTCCTGCACTTGTACATCCTGGAGGCAACAAATTGATGACCAACTCATGGGGTCCCCGCCACTCACCTGGGAGACCTCTATTGCAATTCACCTGTCTTGGCTGTTGCAGATATTTGGGGAGTGAACCTAACAATCTGAAGGTTCTCGCCTCTTCTCTCTCCCTCTCTTTCTCTTTCACACACACACATACACCACACCCCACCTTCATTTACCCCAACACACTGTCTCTGTGCTTTTCAAATAAAATGAAAAGTAAAGCAAAGAAGATTTTACTGCTTCTTTATGCTTAATCTGAAATATAAAATGCCCTCTGCTCCCTCTCTGACCTCGTTTCTGCCCTGTCTTTTCTGGGCACACTTTTCTATCACTGGCCTTTTTGCTGTTTCTCAAACATCCCAAGTGTGGTATCATGCCATCATCATGCGGGCCATCTTCTGTTGCTTTCACAGGTGCTTTAACTGAGAGCTGCATTGGAAGTGCAGCATCTGAGGCTCAGTGTCCACACTGAATGCTGGCATTGCAGAAGGCGCTTAACCCATTTCACCATGAGACTGGTCCCTGGGGATTTTGTTTCATTCCTCACTGTAGTTCTTTCCTAAAACAGTGTTTACAATCGGTTAGCCTTAATTATTTGTTGGATAAATATAATGATGAATGAAGTGGGGTTATGAGCTTCTTTTTTTTTCCTTTCCACTGATTTAATTATGGAAAGATGAAAGCTGTCCACATCATTGAAGATGATGGTGGTGATGGTGATAATGATCATTGGTTGTATTTCCTGAGGATGTGTTGGGTCAGAACTTTTGTATAAAAACTCTCGCTTTTCTTCCCACATGTGTCATTCTCTTTGCAATCAAACCCTAGAGCCTTAGGCTGGCCTCCGAGGCCATCTGCGATGTCATCTGCTGGCTCTTCCAGCTTCCCTTTTCCTGGGTCCTCTCCCTGGTAGCAAATGCTGCAGTCAGTGAGTGGCTTGCGGATCCTCGCATCGCCCTTTGCGGATGTCGCTTGCAGCACCTCTCACATTTCACTGCTTCTTTATTATCTGTTTTTCTCATGACACGTGGACTCCTCAGAGCAGGAGGCACGTCTTGTCTTTTTGCTTTTAGAACCCAGGTGACTGGTAAACATGTCTATTCAGTGCCAAAGGTAGTTCCCCCCCACACACAACTTAAAGACTAGTGGGAATATAAAAATGTTGATGTGACAACAAATGGTTTTGCATATTTCTTCAGGGCCAAAGAAGGTATTAGAAGAGGCCAAAGAAGCATAGTATTAGAATACCATAATTTAGCAAAACCATGTCTGAACTGAGAGTTATGCCACATAACAGGAGTATATCAACACACTCATTGCAAAGAACAGTCTAGGTGAAATGAAGGGTTATTTAGAAGGAAGTGGAGTCTTTTGGCAGTGGGCCAGCTATGGGAGCGTTGGTCCTGTGATTTCGTTTGTGAGTCCATGCAAGCAGGTGCCCCTGGTGATAACCCATGGTGAGGATTCAGGGCAGGGATGGACATTCACACTGTTGCTTGGTGTCCTGAGCAGGTCAGCAGGGGGAGTGCTGAGGGTGTGGTCAGTGTTCACCCGGATGACCCTGGGTCAGGGGCCAAGAGAAGGAGGCACATTTCGTTGTATCTGCCTCGGAAGGGGTAGCAAAATTGGTGTACTTATCACCCCTGGGTAATAGTTTGTGTTTCCCGTGCTGATTTGTGCATGATGATGTCTCTCTCATCAGATGGCCTATTGTAACTCAACTGTGAAAATATTTCATGGAGTTTTAGTAATTTCACAGACCTTTTGTCAACATCAGGTTTGCTGCAGAGAGAGCAACTGGCAGTCGAAGCCTTTCAGATCTGCTGCCTCCTCCTGCCTCCTGAGAACAGGAGGAAGTTACAGCTGCTGATGAGGATGATGACCAGGATCTGCCTCAACAAGGAGATGCCCCCGCTGTGTGACGGCTTGGGCACGAGGACACTGGTAGGGTGGTTTTCCATTTCTGTTGTGACTTAAGTTTTTGGAATGGGACTCAACAGTTTGCTAGTTTGGAAGGCCAGAGGGAGGTGCAAAGCCAACTTGCTGCAAGAGCCTTGGCTGGGTAGCCAGCAGACTGGTACTGTCATAAAGAATCCCAGAAAGGTAAAGAATGCGTAAGGAAGCAACATAACATAGTGATGCCTGCTGTGTGGTTGAACTGATAACCTGCTCCCAATGCAAAGAGAACAGATGAGGACAGCAAGGGCAAGTGGTAATTACAAAAGCAGCGTTCTCTCCTACTCCGGGACAGAAAGCACTGCAAAACCTTTGTTAACATACCAGTTAGACAGAGGCAGCACAACAGATTAAAGAGAAGAAGCGACATACACAGTTGGGCTAAATGGGCGTGGAGGAGACGCATATGTCCCCAGGTGGGGTCTAAGGTTCATAAGTGAGGAGATGTCTTCACATTTTCTCTGGTCCACTTGGAAAATACCTGCTGAATTGGAACTGTACTTTGTAACATCAACATGTGAGATTTATTTTTAAGCTGATTTATGCTTTAATTGAGAAATAATAGTTATATATACTTATGGACTATCATGTGTTTTGACATGAGTACAGTGTGGGCCGATTGAAGTGAGTTAACATGGCTGCACATCACCTCGCCTCACCTGAAATGCTGTCTTTCAGCAGTCTTGCAACAGACATTGTGATTGGTTTGCTCACAACACTGTACTCTAGATCTCTACAATTTCTCAGTGGAACTTGGTACCACATTCTTACTTTTCTCCTTTCCCACCCCCTGCGCTGTAAGATACTTAGAACTTATTGATTAATAAAAATGTGTTGATTTTCCTCTACAAGAAAGCCTTGGGGGTAACATTGGTGATTCATGGGCACATGTGTCCTTCCCAAATCCTTGTAAAACTGTGGGATTCCCAGGAACCTGCCCTGGGCCGAGCCCTAGAGTTAGGGCCAGGAGGAGTGGAGCGTTCAGCAGTTCGCCACATCCTTGCATGGAGTGGATGGGTGGGCAACAACAGACCTCTGGGAAAAGCTGAAGGAACTCAGCTCTCACTGCCCATCAGGATTTCCATGTAAAATAAGCATACAGTTTCAAGGTGTTCCCCGCTTCCCCAGGGTTCACAGGTTCCAAACCAAAGCCCTCTGCCCATGTGTCTCTCTGTACACGAAGTGAGAGTGAAGATGATTCATCAATTGCAGGGTGCCAATGAAATGCATGATATCACATTCATAGACTTTGGAGTAAGATTGTCCTAAAGGAAGTTAATGTTAAAGGGAAGAAAAAGGAGACCCAAAGGATAGTGTTAAGAACGGAGTAGTTGGAGCCAGCATATTGGAAGATTAATTCTCTCCTTGTGGCACCCACGTCCCAGATGGGTGCTGGTTTAAGTCTTCACTGCTCCCCTTCCAATTTAGCTTGCTACTAATGCCCTGGGAAAGCACAGAGGATGGCCCCAAAGATTTTGGCCCCTGAAACCACTTGAGACACTTGGAAGAAGCTCCTTGTTCCTGGCTTTGAACTGGTCCAGCTCTGCCTGTTATAGCCACTTGGGGAGTGAACCAGGGGGTGGAAGATTTCTCTCTGTCTCTCTGTCTCTTTAATTCTTTTCAATAAAAATAAATAAACAATTTTTTAAATGAAGCAGTTAAGATGAACCTTGTGGAAATGATATTTTTTTTTGTGTTTGATTGCTGTAGAGTCTCATCATTCAATTATTTCCATAGTCTCATGGCTTTGTTCAAAGGTGATTGTTAAAAGTAAATCTGTGAAACTAGAGAAAGCAAGTTTACTAGGAAAAGATGCACTGATTGAGATGCCAAAGTTGTTAGTAGGTATATATATTTTAAATTGATGATAAAGATGTTATTCGACTGATTGGTCATAAAGAACTTTGAATTTCAAAGTTACAATGACCCAGGTCATGACAATAATATCCAATGTGTGTGTGTGTCTGGGACCTTGGAAAGGGGGATATCTTTCAAAATTGCATGCTATCTATCTACTAGAATTCTTTCAAGGAAGAATCACATTGTGTTCATGCTGGGTTGATGAAGACAGTCAGCTTGTCAGATGGCCAGGTCCCTGGTCCGGTGTGTGCCCTGTGCCCTGGGCCATTTCTCACTGACTATTCATGTTTGCCCTAGAAACAGGTGACAGTGACTTCAGGATGGGGACAAAACTCACTTACCTCCCTGTTTGCAGATGGTGCAGACATTTTCCCGCTGCATCTTGTGCTCCAAGGATGAAGTGGACTTGGATGAGTTACTGGCTGCTAGGTTGGTGACGTTTCTAATGGACAATTACCAGGAGATCCTGAAGGTCCCCTTGGCTTTGCAGACCTCCATAGAGGAGCGTGTGGCTCATCTCCGAAGAGTGCAGGTAAAGCAGACAAGGTGATCAGCCTGTGACCAGCAGTGAAAAGTCACACAAGCTCGCCAGGCCTCGTGGGACAATCTGTTTTGTGGATTAAGTGGATTAGTGTTTACAAAATGCTTGCAACAGTTCTTGGCACCTAGTAAATATTAGAAGTAACTGCTGTTATTGAAAAATTTGTGGTTGCACACTTGGTTTTGTTATGTCATTGATATGTAATTATCAACTTAATACAGTCAAGCCATTTTGGAAGTGTAGAAAATGCATACCAAAAAATACCAGAATTGTACCAAAATGTTCATAGTTGGTATTAAAGCCTCTTAGGTAATTTTTTTGGCCTGACTTTCCTTCCATCCTTCCATCTTCCCTTATTTCTTTCCTCTTTTCTCTCCTCTCTCTACCTTCCCTTTCTCCTTCTCTCTTTCTTTCTTGTAACTCATTTTTTCTTAATAATACATAGATAAAAATTTCTCACATCAGTGAATATTATGGAGTGACAATAGAGTGGCTGAGAACGCAGACTCTGGTGATAAATGGTGCATGAAATCCTGATGTGCCCTGCATTATCTGTGTGAGTCAGACCACATTGGCTCTAATCTGTCCCCCTCTCTCTATTCTTATGCAAAATAGGAATAAAGGTAATTAATACATACGTCATAGTCTTATTTGTAGAATTCAGTGGTTTAATACATGGAAAATGGTTGCAGGAGTATTTATCACAAATTTTCAACTAGTGACTGCCTTTTGTTCTGTAGCTAACTTTTTAAGATGATATTTTCTGGCCAATATTTAGATTGTCTTTATTTTCTGAAACTACTTTGCAAGCAACATGGCAATAACTATCCTTGTAGCTAGTTTTTTTTTTTACTGAGCCATGATTAGTTTCTAGGAATGAGTTCCTGGGGGTAGCTTGCTCGGAGGCCATGAGCGTATTATATTGATAGCATGTTGTCTTGCTTCCTTTAAGATTGATTGATTTGATTTCCATTGGTGTCAGTAGTGTAAGAAAATCAGTGTTCCATTTTTTTTGCATTTTTATCCACTTTGCATATTATCACTATAACTTTGCTGCCATTTTTATGGGTGAAACGTATAATTTCTAATGATGTTTTAGTTTAATCCTTTTTCCCTCAGTATTTTATGAAGATACACTTAGGCAAAGTAAAAAATGAAAAAAAAAAAAAAAAAAAGAAGAAACGCTTCCATTGGATTTTTGTGGGGAGTGTTGTGGCCGTGACCTAGTTGCTCCAGATGCTTGCAGTCTGTGTACTCCTGTACAGAGTGTGGGTGTTTCTCCTAGCAGCTAAACGCTGGAACCATTGACTCTCCATTGAGGATCAGAAAGCTGAGCTGCAACCACGAGGATTAATGTAACTGTGGTTAAGCATGATCTTTTGAAGAGATGAGTCAGGAACCACTCAGTTGTCCAACAACTTCTCTCTTATAGAAGTGCTCAGCATAATTGCCGGGCCTATAGATACATTTTCTTGAATAGTCTACTAAGCCCCTACTTGGTGTTGATTTCAGAACACTGCTTCTTGGAAAATGTAGTGTTGCTTGGGCTGCTAACAATGGATTGTCTGGGGGCAAAGCCAGCCAGGTCTGACTCTGTGATAAAATTGGGAGGTAGACAGGGTTTTTGATGCGAGCCTTCTGTGGGCCTTGTCTCACCTTCTCTTGTGCCCTTCTGTCTGGGCACCTAGGGTTTTCCCCATGCCCTGGGCTCTGCCTGTTGCATTCTGCCTGGCCGTCCAGCAGCTTTGTTCTCACCTTTTTTTTTTTCTCCTCACTGTTCTTATTTCCGACAAGAACAGGTCCTGTGTGTAGGTCCCTTTCCCCTGTGGTTATGCTCTGTCTGCCTCAGATTGCCTTTATTTGATCTGATTAAGCTGATATTGAGGCATGGAATGTGCTTAATAGAATAACCCCTCTTGACAACATATTCATTCTAGCTGTTGCTTCTGGGAAAAAAAAATATCTTGGATAAGGAGTAAATGTAATAGTTTCATATTCTGCTGGAGAATAGGGGGTGCAATATTTTCGAAAATGCTCTGGACTCTGAAATGAACTATTTGGGGTGGCTCTTTATTTCTTCATAGGCCTTGTTTTCCATTCCCCCCACATCTCTCCCTTATCCCTTCCACCACATGCAGGGTCCATACGGCTGTTGTCTTCACTTGATTCTCAAGTAAAACTGGAGGTGGGCATGGCTCCTCTGTCTGCAAACCACTAGCTAAGTGCAGGTCTCTATCTGTTCCCAAAGATAGGGGGGAGCATCCGCGGCCTGTGGCGGGAAGAGCCTGGATCGTTCCGGAGAGTGAGAGTGGGATCTCCCAGCTGCTGGGTCAGTCCTGCAGTAGCCAGGACTGGAGCAGGCTCAAGCTGATAGCCAGGAGCTCATTCTGCGTCTTCCGCAGGGGACTCAACTCCTTGCGTCCTGTCGGAGTGTGCACCGGCAGGAAGCTGTAGTCAGAGCTCTGAGTGGGACTTGAAATCAGCCTCAGAAAGGGGCCCCCCTGCTCCTGACTGACAGGCTGAGATGCCCCGCCCTCAGAACTGCTTTGTAATGGTTTAATGTTTCAATTGCAGATCTTGTTAGAAGCGGCAAAGATCGTTGATTAAAATGCATATTCAGGTTTAAAAAGTGCGACTTTTATATTTGAGCCTTTGGCTTCAAATGCTACTATTTGAAAATCATAGAAATAGTTTTATTTTCAGTAGAAAGTTTTCCCCAGATTGGGGAAATGACATGGCACTCCTACTAGAGGACATGTTCTGTTTGATCTGTAAGGGTTTTCATGGTTCACTTGAAAACACACCTTTTTGTTTGACCACAAATCTTTTTGGCTCAGATAAAATACCCAGGAGCTGATATGGACATCACTTTATCTGCCCCATCATGGTGCCGTCAGATTAGTCCAGAAGAGTTCGAATACCAAAGAGCATATGGCTCCCAGGAGCCGCTGGCAGCCTTGCTGGAGGAAGTCATCTCAGATGCCAAGCTCTCCAACAAAGAGAAGAAGAAGAAGCTGAAGCAGGTACTGTGGATGCTCTGTATGTCACCCCTCACAGCCCTCCTACTCTGTTATGTTGTTTTTCTATTTTAATAGATTCCTTCTAAATCTCTTCTGAGACATAGCTGTTTAAAAATGCATTATTCCACTCTTAATTGACTGGGATGATATTCTACCAGCTCCAACTTTGGACCAGAAATGGTCTCCCCAAGAAACTGTTCAACCCATCTGGACAATAAGTAGCTGGACTCTATGTTTGGTATATGTTTGCAAGGAAAGAATCTTGATTGAATTTGAACTGTAATACTGCACCAAGGTGGAGGAATCCACCAGGGGGGAGGGGCGTGTGGAGGGGTGGGGGGATTCCCAGAGCCTATGAAACTGTCACATAATGCATAATAATTAATTAAAAAAAAGTAAAAAAAAATGCATTATTCCATTTAAGATTCCAGCAGCCTCCTTGCTTACACAGTTCAGATCAATTTCCCTGATTTTCTGTATCATTCAATATAGATCTTCGCTGTTTTTGAGCCCTTCATTTATCAGGTTTTTCTCTAGTGTTTGTCTTTTGGTTTGCTATGAGGTATAGTGTGAATTTATGAAGCAAGTACTTCAAATTCCGTGAAGTCATCTATGAGGACAGATTTTTTCTGATTTATCCGAAAGGCAAATCCGGCAGAGTTCAAAAATGTAAGGTGCCCAGGATTTAAAAGCCATTGGCCTTAGACAGCCAATGTCAAGTCCGTTTGTTCCCTCAGGCATCTCTCAGCGTTTGGTTCTAGTTATGTGAGGTCACAGCATGGACGATTTCAAAGGGTAGTTTGCAATTCAAAATAGTCTATGCTGACCATTCTTAAATACAGACCCACGGTCAGGGAAATTTTGGGTGGGAGACAGGCAGTTGGACACATGGAGCGCCGGACTGCTGGTTCAATCCCGGGGGCGGGGACGGGCAGTTGGACGCATGGAGCGCCGGACTGCTGGTTCAATCCCCAAGTGAGACTAGGGGAATCAAAAGTGGGAGCTGAGAGCTCAACACAGCTCTCTCAAATGAGAGGCAGGGAGCTAACTACTTCAATCGACACTGCCACCTCCCCGAGTTACCATTTGCAGGAAAGTGGAGTCAGGAAGCAGAGCAGTCATCCAAACCAGGGGCTCTGATACAGACGTGGGCGGGGGGGGGAGGGCAAAACTGCTGGACTGACTCCCTGCTCCCGGAATTTGCTTTAAATCCTGCACAGCTAGATTCCAGGTCAAACCAATATAAAACACTAGAGAACCCAGTGCAATGGCTCAGTGGCTGAATCCTCACCTTACACGTGCCAGGATCCCATATGAGTGTCAGTTCAAGTCCTGGCTACTCTACTTCCGCTGCAGTCTCAGGTGTTTCCTAACCAGCAGGCTCCTCTGACCACTGAGGGGGTGAGGCACCGGTGTCCTGCAGCACAAACCACCAGAGACAGTCTGTTCGAGCAAGTCCATTATATAGCCTCAGAAAGGGGAAGGCAGAAGGACATCTCCCAACAGTCCTTCCTCCCAACAGCTCTGTAATTGGCTAGAACACATGTCTGTCTCTCTGCACCCTCCAGTCATGTAACAGGTCATGTACAATACCCATGGTTGGCAGGTAGAAGACAGCCCAAAACCTTGGGACCCTGTAACTGTCTAGGAGACCCGGAGGAAGCTTCTGGCTCCTGGCTTCAAATTGGCCCAGCATTGGCTGTTGTGGCCACTTGGGGAGGTGAACCAGAAGATGAAAGATCTTTCTCTCTGTCTCTCCTTCTCTCTGTAAATCTGATCTGCCTTTCTAATAAAAATACATAATTCTTAAAAAAAATTTTTTTTATGCTCACTAGAGTTCTGCTTAGTCCTACTTCTCTCACAGTAATGTTGGGAGTAATGTGGTGAGCATCAAAGCACGAATGTATTGCCTCTCTTTCAGCTTTTCATAAAGTAATATGTACTAGAATGTTCTCGTCTCTCTTCCACTTGGGCAAAAGCAGGTGGGGTCAAGTTAGAGAAGCACAGAGATTCTGAGATGTAACTGGGCCAGAACTTACTTTAGAATGTAAGAAATTTTCAAGCCAGAGGTCCTTGTAGATATTTTTAAAGCAAAGTTTATTTATAGCTGGGCAGTGGGGAAAATTTTAAGAAATATGGCTGCAAGACTTTTATTTGAAGATTGGAATTAGGAAAAGGTGTATTGGATATGTAGAAACTCTAATCAAACGAGTTGGCAAAAATAACAGCAAACAAGGAAAATGTGGGGTCAGGACAGGCTGTCCAATCGTATGTCTGACATTTCTTGCACATTTTTTCATTAGTTTCAGAAATCCTATCCTGAAGTCTACCATGAACGATTTCCCACAGCAGAAAGCGAAGCACTTGTGTTTCCTGAAAAACCCAAACCCAAACCACAGCTGCTAATGTGGGCGCTGAAAAAGCCTTTCCAGCCGTTTCAGAGAACGCGGAGCTTCCGGCTGTGACACTTCCGCAGGGCCAGGGGCCTCTGTTGGTCTGGAGCCAGCACGTTCTTCATGAGGAGGATGTTGGTGTTGGGAGAGGGAAAAATAGACTACTGAAATCTAAAGACTAATGTTAAAAAAAAAAACCCTGAGCCATTATCAGTATTTTTGTATAACTCAAGTTGTTTTTAATGTGTACAAATCAATTAAAAAGATACAAGTCCACATATAAGTGTAAAATCAACATGTTTATAATTGTTACACAATCTGCTTCAAGTACTTTCCTATTGGTTTTTGTTGCTCTCTGTAGTGTTTCTAACAATTGTGTGTCTATCCCGGGTCCCAATGTCTTGGTTATAACCAAGTCCTGGGTGTAACGTGCAGTCTTGAAGAAGACAGACACTGGATACTGTTACTGTGATGTTGTTGGCTTAGTTGCAGTAGTCATTTCTCCTGTGTACCTTACAGTTTCCATTATTACACAGAAAATGTCAGTGTCTTAAATCCTGATGGGTCAGTTGGATGGTAGAACAGGTGCTAGGGCCGATTTTCCTAGAGATGATTCCTTTAGAACATGTCTGGGAGTTGCATTTTACCTGTAAGTGGAGTAACTTTTCATCTACCCATCATGGTATAAAGTCACTCTTGGCTAAAGCTGGAAGATTGAACTGTACAAATGCTTAGATTCCTTTAGTCCTATAATTTTTGTATGTGTCAAATCTGCTTTATTTTTGTAAAAAATGCAAATGAGCTAAGTAAAATGTGACTATTTTCTTCATAAATATATTTTTCCATCTTCTTCGTCCCTTTCAGAGTAAATGGAATGGAATGTTAATAAATGCTGGAGTTTTGTTCTGTGTTTTGTTTTGTACCATACACTATTTCTCTTTTGGTGATTTATTTAGAACAGTTAGCGTTCTCTGCCAGAGTTCTCACTTCAGTCAATTATTTCCGTAAGAAAATGAGAATTAAGGTGTGGGCTTTGGGACTGGCCCCTGGGAGGACACTTACACACTTACAGAGGGATCATGAGGCTCAGGTCCATGTAGGGATGAACCTCATGAGGAGGTCATGCCACTTTTCCAAAGATCCCACGTGCACGTCTGGCAACAGTGCTCAATGTCCCCACCCAAAAGGGCGATTTTAAGTGTAGAGAGATGTCATAGTGTCTGATTATGGCTTTTCTTTGTATTTGCATGATTGTTAATATGACTGAACAGTTTTCCCATATGTATTTAGACTTTTGTAGAGATTTTTTTCCCAAGATTTATTTATTTATTTTATTTGCAAGGTAGAGTTGCAGAGAGAGAGAGGGAGTTAGAGTTCTTCCATCTGCTGACTCACTCCCAGATAGCTGGAGCAATGGACAGGGATGACCCCGGCCTAACCTAGGATCCAGGAGCTTCATCCAAGTCTATCACATGGTTCAAGGGCCCAAACACTTGGATTGTTTTCAGTTGCTTTTCCCAGGCTGTAAGCAGGTGGCTGGATCAGAAATGGAGCAACAGAGATGTGAACTGGCACCCATACAGAATGTCAGATCTTCATGTAGTGCCCTTTCAGACTGTGCCTTATTGCCAGCCCCTAGAGATCACATTTAAGAATCGCTTCTAGAAAGGCTCTAACTTACCACTCACCTGTCCCCCTCCCTCATCTCCCCAGCTTGCTCCCTGGAAAACCAGGTGCTATTGGGAGTACCCAGTGGAGAGGCCCACCATCCGTGGAACTGATGACTTGCCTATGGCCAGCCAGGACCTGCCACCAGCCATCATTTGTGGACGTGATCTTGAAGTGGACTTTCCCTTAGGAGAGCATTGCAGTGGTTCAAGGCACAGGTGCTACTGTCATCATAGCCTTTTTGAAAATCTCAAAGCCAGAAGTCCAAGCCAAGCTGTGCCTGGGTTCCTGAGTCGCAAAAATTGTGAGATAATAAATATATGTATTTTAAGATTTGTTTTATTTTTATTTGAAAGGAAGAACTACAGAGAGAAGAAGAGGAAATGACACACAGAGAGATTTTCCCATTCGCTGGTTCACTCCCCAAATGGCCACAATGGCAGGAGCTGGGCCAGTCCAAAGCCAGGAGCCAGGAGTTTCTTCTTGATCTCCCATGTGGGTGAAGCAGCCCAAAATTTAGGCCATTCATCCTTTCCTTAGCTGCTTTGCCAGGCCATAGGCCAGGAGCTGGCTCAGAAGTAAGTGAAACATCGGGACTCGAACTGATGCCCATATGGGATGCCAACATTACAGGTAGAGGCTTAGCTTACTACGCCATGGTACTGGCCCAGTAAATGTTTTAACCCATGTAATGCAGGAATAAGTTGTTACAAGACAGTAAGTGTGCTTAATCTTTATATATCCTTTGTTTTCTTCCTTCTTCCCTTCCTGTCCTCTCTGTGTCTCTCCTCTATTCCCTCACTTGCTTTCCTTTTCCTTGGGACTTTCATTACGGCGTGACGCTGAATACAAGTGCATTTGGCAGCCACCAATCTTGTTCCTGATTTCAGTGGGACAGCTTTGAACACAAGGGTGTTTGTACACTAAAGTAAGTTTTCTATTCCTTAGTCGCCAAAACAGTCTTTCGTCTGTTTTAATCATAAATTTTTACTTCCCCTTTTGCATTTAAAAAAGAATTTTATAAAGTTTCATCCTTTATTTTGTTATTATGGTGTGTTGTATTAGTTAATTTCTCGTATCAAACCTTGCACTCTGGACTGTGTATGGGGCTGTGTAGGACAAGCTGTGACACTGTTTCAGCACATATCTTGATTATGTTGCTCATAGTTGTGGAGTAATTATCATATCTATGTTCATGAGTAAAGCTGAGCCAAAGTCTTGGCTTCTCATTATTCTTTTGGAGTTTCTGATCAAGGTTATACATTAAGCTATAGATTGTCCCTTTTCTATTTGGTTTTTGGCTAGTGCTTCTGTAGACTTGGTGAAATCACATGTATATTTTCTAGTCAACATTTTGCTGTTGATTTTTAATATAATTTCTGTGATGTAAAAAGCATGGTTTGTGAAATTTGTTGAGATTTGTTACACGGCCTAGCATTTGGTCAGTTTTTGTTAATATTCTGTGTAGACCTGAGAATATGAATTTAGTTATTGTATACAATCATTTTCTCTATATGAAGTGTTTCTCAATTTGTTTATGTTCTTAACTTGATTTTAGGAGGCTTGTGTGTATTTGTGATGAAATTCATTATAAATTTGTCTATCTTTCTGATAGACCCTTCTTTTGACCATTGTAAAATGGCACTCTCTGGTGCCACATTAACTTTTGACTTTCCTATATCCTTGTATTTTAGATGTTTCCCTGCCTAAAAGCTTTAATTTTCTTTTTTTTTAAATTAATTTATTTTTATTTGAAAGCCGGATATACAGAGAGAGAAGGAGAGACAGAGAAAGATCTGTCTGCTGGTTCACTTCCTAAGTGGCCACAATGGACAGAGCTAAGCTGATCCAAAGTGAGGAGCCTCTTCCATGCCTCCCACGCGGGTGCAGGTCCCGAGGCTTTGGGCCGTCCTCGACTGCTTTCCCAGGCCACAAGCAGGGAGCTGGATGGGAAGTGCAACAGCCCGGACGTGAACTGGCACCCATAGGGATCTTGGTGCATGCAAGGCAAGAACTTCAGCCACTAGGCTATTGTGCTGGGCCCTTCCCCCCTTTTGTTTCAAGTTGATTTTTTGTTTATTTAGAGAGTTACAGAGAGAGAAGGAGAGAAGGAGAGATCTTCCATCTGCTGATTCATTCCCAAATGGCTGCAATGCCTGGCACAGGAATTTGGGCATCTCATAGTTGCATGCCTGGATCATAGGGTCTGTTTTTTTTTTTTTCCTTTCATTTTTTGAGGAGCTTTGATGCTGTTTTCTATAACCAGCTTGTAATTTTCAGAACTCCTAGTTCTTAAATTTCTTTTAGATTTGCAATAGTTTCATCATGCTGGCTAGCTTTGCCAAATTCATTTCCAGTTTCTTCTGATCGCTTTCTGCAGGTGCATGCTGAAGAGTTGTCAATGAGCTTTCCACATGCTTACACCAAAAATGAAGACAACAGTGACGAAAACAGGCTTCGCAGTTGTAACAGCACAGGCATAGATGTGCCTTATTTAGAGGTACACCGTTAAGGTATTTTTTATATATAAATGCATTTGTCTTTAGGGATGACTAGTGGGCAAAGTCCTAAGGATTGTCATTGTTCTGAGAGTTTTGCATAAGAAATTTATCAAGTGAGTATCCCCTATTAATAAATTAATAAATTAATAAACTTTTCAGGTTGGCGCTTGGTATCTGAGCAAAGTGATGGTGTGCACCCTTGCTCTGTTGCTTTCTTGCCCATTGTTGTGCCCCTGATTCTGCCTTCCGGGAAACCTTTACCTGGGAACCCAGCAAATGAAACAGATCCTGTGGATCACAACTTAACACTGGTGCCAATCAGGGTTTGGGTCTGATGCTAAACCTAAGAGTTTCTGCACATTCTTGTAGGGCACATTAACTTTAAAAGGAACCTGTCTGGGGGTGAGCCACTGGGCTCCCAATGAGGAGTGTCACCAAAATCTCTCCTCATGCTTTACAGGGGAATCCGTTGAAGTTGTATGGATGGGCCTCGTAATATATCATGTTTTCTTTTATCCTGAAGAACCCGTGCTAGAAATGTCAAGACCTAGAGTATTGTAAGAATGTTATCATCTACTAAAATCAGTGAGAATGAGAGTTCTATTCATATCCATCATCACAGCATTTTAAAGCACTCATTTAAGAATGAGGCATAGTGAGCTCGGCATGATAGCCTAGTGGCTTAAGTTCTCACCTTTCACATGCCAGGATTCCGTATGGGCACCGGTTCTCATCCTGGCAGCCATGTTTTCCATCCAACTCCCTGCTTGTGGCCTGGGAAAAAAGTCGAGGATGGTCCCAAGCCTTGGGACCCTGCACCCGCGTGGGAGACCCAGAGGAGGTTCCTAGCTCCTGGCTACAGATTGACTTAGCTCTGTTCATTGCAGCCTCTTGGGGCGTGAGTCATCGGACGGAAGATCTTCCTCTCTGTCTCTCTTCTCCTCTGTTTGTCTGCCTTTCCAATAAAAATAAATAAATTTTTAAAAACAAAAGAATGAGACGTAGAACATTACTACATTGACACAATCATTTTTTGCCGTTTTGTTTTGTTTTGTTTTTGTCTATGGCAGCATACACAGCCTAGAAAAAATATACCTTGGTACCGTGGCAGTTAGGGTCTTCCAGACAAATGCATTACTATGAAACTTCAAGTGTGATTATTTTTTTCTTGAATTATTTGCTCATAGGTAGGTGTTCGATTTGAAATTTTGGATCTGGAATCATTTTAATAAGCAAAATTTGCTAAGTTTTTTTTATCAACTTGCAAATGTATTTATTACCTATTTTTAAAGAACAAATTGCTATCTGTGATAAGGGAAATACTCATTGATTTAACAATATAACGAGTGCCTTCTGGTGATTGTGTGTGGTGTGTGTTTGAGAATCTTACTAACCTTAATGTTTAATCACTCCATGTAAAGAAGCAAAAATGGGTTCCATAATGGGCCAAGAGAATACTAACTCAATAAACACAAAAGTCACTTTCAGTTTAGTGCATATTTGTGTTGTTAAAATAATGTTTCATAATTTCCTAGTAAATCTGAAATTTGGTTTGAAGTCACTCTTAGCAATGTCTTAAAAATTCTACCTTGGAGAATTGTTGAATAAATTGAATGTTTTATTTGAAAATATAGAATACTTTAGGTTTTCCTGAAATGCCACCGACTATGCCTATCTCAACGTGGAGGAGAATCTATATGTTTGGTCAAATCCCCCTTCTGGGGGTCTTTGTCGTAGCTGAGCCTGCAGTGTCTGGAGTCGTGCAGGCGCACACAAGCTTTCCCCCGCTCTTCCAGCACCATGGAGAAGTGGGGCATGTTGCTTGAAGAGTGATAACAAGATAGTCTTCTTCGGTATGTACTAGATGATGCTTTATGCCTAGCAAAATAAACACAACCTTGTTCTTAAAAAAGACACAGCTAGTGATTATATTGTTTTCATGAGAAATAAGGAGACTGTAATTGGTATTTAACATTGAAGTACTTTTTTAAAAAAAAAATCACTCCAGGTCAATCCAACATGGGAATGTGGAGGCCTTTTGCTCAGTGTTCCCACTGAGAACTCGTGACCGTTGGAGAGCCTGGCAGCGAACATTTCATGATCCTTGACCAAGATAACAGAAATGCTTCCTGCTAAAAATAGCGATGCAGGAAGCGGGCAGGCTGGAGCCCCCGAGAGCTCCTCACTGGAGTTTCTGTCTAGTTGCTGAAGTCCGTGTTTGGGTCTATCCTTTATCAGGTGCGTTTCAGATTCAAAAACCATGGGAGAGAAGTCGTGAACATTACCATGCCGTGGCTGAAAGCTACTTTGCATGGAATCTGAACCACTTTGACGGAAGGCTCAGAGGAAACGGCAAATGAAATCAGCCTGGTTTTTTAATGTTAAATTAAATCTGGGGTTTTGTCCGTATGCAAAATTGTCCTAACGATTCCGATCTTTCAAAAGCTTTTTGATACTTAGAAAAAATTTAAAGCCTTCCCTCAGTTGATTTTTTAGGGCAGTCAAATATGATTGGGATAATATGACTTCATTGTCTTAAGTCAGTATTCCTCTGAAGTGACAGTGAACATTTTAAACACACACTGACATCATGCTAAGTTTCCTTAAGCTTTCTATTTACCAAAATGCCAAGTATAATTAGACACAGTTACTGTTTCCAGAGGTGAAGTTCTCACCTTTGCTTGCAGAGAGAACAGCCTGATGATGTTTGGAGGCCCTGGGTGGCGGCTGGTGGAGGTCTTTCCTTTTCATCTAACCAGGACGAGTGTTCCCAGCAGAGGTCAGTCTTGTGTTGGGAGTTGTATCATAGAAGAAAAACCAGATTTTTTTTTTTTAAAGTCTAATGCATTTTCTACACTTAGTAAGCTATGTTTTGGAAAGCAGAGACTTTAAAATCAGTCATCTTTATGGTAACAAACAGTACTGGAGGTCGATATTTTTTCCTTTGTTATCATATTTTCCCTCTGAAAGCCCCAAAAGGCTCAATTGCTTATTAAATCTCTCTAAAAGTGGGTTATACATAAAAGAAGTGAACAATTATCTAAATACAACAGCAGATAATTTGGGGTAAATGTCAGATTATTAGATTTTAATGTGAAAAAAGAAATTGCAGAATTCAATTCAAGAAGAAAAGCCTGGAAGTCCGATGATTCTGTAGTGAGCCCTTGCCTTGGCTGTTTTCTCTGCACCTTGAAGTAACAATCCTTCCTTCAGATATGCCTGGTTTTAGTCCTCAGACCTATATTTCTGTTTTGCTCTCTAAAGCAAGCATTTTGTAATAAATGCGGAGGTGACCGTCTGGGATTAAAGCTCATGTTCACTAATGCCTTTGGAGTTGATGTCAGTGAACAGAAAACGGTGAAAAATCACAGCCCAGAAAGCACCTTCCAGGGTACTGAGCCGGCGACTTGTTGGATGTGGCCTGTTGTAGCAGGAGAACAGTGTGGTGGCAATAGTGGCTATGCCACTGAGAGCCTAGGAAGGCTTCCGTCTCCCACGCCTGGAACAAGCTGGCACGCAGTACATGTGCTGTGAAGATCTGATCGCAAGGTAAGACTCCTTTCCTTCCAGCTGACTTACTAGCTGAGAGTCGCTTCCAGGAGAGTTGGGAGCACCAGGGTTGGCTGGCACTGAATGGATTCTGCAACCTGTAGCACTGCTGGTACAGTCAGGGTCAGCAGGCTTTGATTCTCTCTCCAGCAGTGTGAAGGGCTGGATTCTGAGCTCATGCACGCCGGTGTTTTTCAGGAGCAGGGAGCTCAGAGTGGAGAGACCAGTGCAGAGGTGGGCCCTCCTTACAACACAGTGTTTGATAGCAGACGAAAGGTTGAGTGCCCCTCGTTGGGCGAACTTATGCTAGACTCACTGTTGAAGATACACAGGGAAATGGGAAGACAGGATCAGAGTGGTTCCAGCAGTTCATGTGAAACTTCACCTCTCGTTCTGTCTCTGGTGACCAAACCAAAGTCCTGTCACCCACAGGCTGAGTGTGTAGGCTTCAAAGAGGAGGCCTAAGTGTGGCTCCCTGTGTCCTGTGGTCCTGTCCTTTTTGCCTGACCTTCTCCATCGGGCTTACACATTTCTGAGCATCGCCTTTAAGACATATTGTAGGAGCTAGTGACAAGAAGAGGCTTCCTGCAGGTAGTATCAATGGTTCCAAGTCGTATCTGACCAGTATCAAGGAGTGGCTTGGAAGGAGATTTCATGAGCTATAGCAGATGAGTTTTTTGTTTTGGTCTGTATTTGTTTTTGTAACATCTCTCAGTATCTCGAACGTGGCTTCTTTTTTTGTGTCCAGATCCCAGGGCTAGCTGGAATTAGTTTTTGGTCTTGTTTAGGTTGCTGCTACATCATGATTTCTCGTTTCAAGTCATCACAGGGCATGCCGAGTCTTTGTACGGGTGTTTTCGCAATGGCGGCAATGCATTGTTGACACTGGTGAACCTGCCTCGTGTTTTTATTTAAAAGGGTGGTCCTTTTGTTGCTGACTTCTGTTTTTCCATCACCGGCTTGATAATCCATGCCTCTGGGTCTATACTGTTCCATTTCATAATGTTTAATGAATGTTAGAATTGGCTCTGCAAATGCATTGCCTTAATCTTGTTGCCTGCAGTGAGATGCTCTTAATGTTGTCTCCACATGCGCCCTGCTTGTCTGCCTTTGATTTCTATGTGCTTAATCCCCTACTCATGAAGGGAGCCTTCCCTTGCGTCCTTTCTTTTCAATAATTTGCTTTTTGGGATTCAGTGAAGACATCCATCACAATAAGTGGTCTTTTCCTGGCTTGTATTGACTCGTGTTTACATAAAGCAGACCCCCTTTTATACTAGTATAAATGCTCAAAGTGGTTTTCAGTAGCTTGGGAAGCTGGGCATGAAAAATGGCACAGGGCTTCACGTTGTTCTGTTAGATCAAATGGCTTCATGACATGATGACTGGTTTCAAGTTTTTATCATTAAGTCAAGGTCAAGGTTAAGGTTAATGTTTTACTCCCTTAACTGACTTAAAAGTGACAATGTTGAATCAGTATTTCTAAATTATTCCCTATTTCTTTAAAATGTTTTTGATTTGGTAGGCCTTTTCTTTGCAATGAAACTTGTAAAATACTCTTATTACAAATATTGACTGTTTTCATAATGAGAAGTCTAATTTTATAAACTTGTATCACCCATAGGAGATAGCAGTAGGAGAATGAGTTATGAATAATTGATGTTGGTCATAACTGGATGCTGTGGTGTTCAGATAGTTCAGTTTGGGGGCTGGCATAATGGCCTGCAATGCCAGCAGCACATACGGGTACCGTTCATGTCCTGGCAGTTGTTTCTTACCCAGTTCCTGGCTGATGGCCTGGGGAAAGCATTGAAGATGCTCCAAGTGCTTGGGTGCCTGCTTCCCACATGGGAGACACAGATGAAGCTCTTGTCTCCTGGCTTCAGCTTGTCTGCAGAGTAATCAGTGCATTGAAAAGCTCTCAAATGCTTTTTTTTTTTTTTTTTTAAAGAAAAAGATAGCATTAGGCCCAGCACAGTAGCATAGTGGCTAAAGTCCTCATTTTGAATGTGCCGGGATCCTATATGGTCACCGGTTCTAATCCCAGCAGCTCCACTTCCCCTCCATCTCCCTGCTTGTGGCCTGGGAAAGCAGTCAAGGACAGCCCAAGGCCTTGGGACCCTGCATCCATGTGGGAGACCCGCAAGAGGTTCCTGGCTCATAACTTCAGATTGGCTCAGCACCAGCTGTTGTGGTCATTTGGGGAGTGAACCACTGGACAGAAGATCTTCCTCTCTGTCTTTCCTCCTCTTTATAGTTTAAAGATTTTAAATAAATCTTTTTTAAAAAAGGAAAAAGGTAGCACATTTCTTTTTACAAGGTTTACAGTGATGTCATTTTTGGTTCATATTGTCATGATTAATTTGTAATTTTTTTTGGATTTATTTATTTTTTATTGGAAAGGCAGATATACAGAGAGGAGGAGACAGAGAGGAAGATCTTTCATCCGGTGATTCACTCCCTAAGGGGCCGCAACGACCGGTGCTGCGCCAATCCAAAGCCAGGAGTCAGGAACTTCTTTCCTGTTCTCCCACATGGGTGCAGGATCCCAAGGCTTTGGGCTGTCCTCAACTGCTTTCCCAGGCTGGATGGGAAGTGGGGCTTTCGGGATTAGAACCATTGCCCATATGGAATCCCGGCGCATTCAAGGCAAGGACTTTAACCATTACTCTTTCATGCCGGGCCCTCATTTGTATTTTAATATGCTAATTTTCCTCTCCATATGAATCTCCTTGGTTTACACTAGTAGTTAATGATGAAATTGGCAGGGCTTATGTTACTATGCTTTTGCGAAGCAAACTGGGGTCCGAGATCACCCAATTATTTGTAAGTTGAGGAAAGTTTCTCTGGAAACATCTGGGAGTAGCTTCTTTTTCCTCGGAGGCCCTGCAATATCGTTCTGCTGCCAGGCAGGATCACGGGCTTCCCCACGTTTTGACTGCTCAGGAGCTTTTGTGCATTCGTGATTGTTTCAGGAGTCAGGTTACGTGTACGTTTCCGTTGCTGAGCTCTGCTACGCAACCGGAAGCACTTGGGTATTAGCTTCACAACTCAAAATTGTTATTTTTCCATAACATCTTAGAGATTTTTGAAATGCTGAAAGTAATTCTTTCTAATTACCCTCACAGCTCTTGTTTTGGTATTTTACTTCTGTAGCTGTATTTTTTGTATCTCCAACATAATATAAAGCAACCAGTTAATTTTTCCTGAATTTAGTCATCTCTTGCATATTTCACTGTTTCTAAGGCATCCTCCTCTCCTTTTCCCCTTCACATTTAAGCAACTATGAAACAAGGCTGATCTTTTGATTGAGGACTTATCATAGTTTAATTGGCAGCATTTCTTATTTTTTTTTTTAAAGATTGATTTGTTTTTATTTCAAAGTCAGATAAACAGAGAGAGGAGAGACGGGAGAAAGATTTTCCATCTGATGATTCACTCCCCATATGGCCTCAGTGGCTGGAGCTGTGCCAATCTGACGCCAGGAGCCTGGAGCCTCTTCCAGGTCTCCCACACAAGTGTAGGGTCCCAAGGCTTTGGGCCATCCTTGACTGCTTTCCCAGGCCATAGGCAGAGAGCTGGAAGGGAAGTGGGGCCGCCAGGATTAGATCCGGCGCCCATATGGGATCCTGGTGGGTTCAAGGTGAAGACTGTAGCCACCAGGCTATTGCGCCTGGTCGTCTTCTTTTTTTAAATGTCTGAAAATCAACAGTGTGCTAGATTTTATAAAATGTGGCCATTCATTTTTGTTTTCTAAGGAGAGAGAATGGAAGGTGATTTGTGGTGTCAATGACTTTGTTAAACCTTGAATATGCATTCCTTGTGTTTTGCGAATTTGTTTCATTTCTGTCCCAGTCTGTTCTATGCAAATTGATGTTTCAGCTGGTTATTTTATTTATTCATTGTCTTTGATGAGTGTAAGTGACATAACTAATGGAGGGTAACAGATTTTTGTTAATCGGTACTCTGCTGAAGCAAGCTGGTCCTCCAAAGGACAGATATCAGATTTTCCCTGATCTGTTGTAACTCATATAGAGTACAAAAACAGTAACCTGTGAGGGAGACTGGCCTTTTGAGGTTTGATTATTGTTTACAGTCTTTGCCTATACTCTCTTTTTTCCTGTTTGTATTTTTTATTTTTCTTTTATTTATTTATTTATTTTTTTAAAAGATTTATTCATTTTATTACAAAGTCAGATATACAGAGAGGAGGAGAGACAGAGAGGAAGATCTTCCGTCCAATGATTCACTCCCCAAGTGAGCCGCAACGGGCCGGTGTGCGCTGATCCGAAGCCGGGAACCTGGAACCTCTTCCGGGTCTCCCACGCAGGTGCAGGGTCCCAATGCATTGGGCCGTCCTCAACTGCTTTCCCAGGCCACAAGCAGGGAGCTGGATGGGAAGTGGAGCTGCCGGGATGAGAACCGGCGCCCATATGGGATCCCGGGGCATTCAAGGCGAGGACTTCAGCCGCTAGGCCACGCTGCTGGGCCCATTTTCTTTTTTTTTTTTTAAAAGGATTTATTTCTTGGTGAACAGTCGGATTTCTCTTGTTTTTGACTTGCTACTTGTTGAGTTCTTTGTCTCATGGAGTGTTAAGTCTGTGATCGTGACGTGAACTGAAAGTACCCCAATTGTAAAAATGATAAAATGACGGAAGGCAGACGGTGGGTGGGTAACGCAGGCAGGAGGGAGGATAGGGTCAGAAGTAGCCCTAGGCTCCTAAATCTGTATTGTGAAATAAGTGAACTTTGTTCACTTTACACAAATAAATAAAATTTAAAGAATGAAACAGACCTACACAAGCATAGGTGTTCTCCTTTCCTGAATGTCTGTGAGTGTTACCATCTACCTGGTCGGGCCGTGACAGCTTTGCGTTGCGGGGAGTAGGAGTTCGCTTAGGGCTTTTGTAACATGAATGCAGAGTCAGCATTTAGCTTTAGTTACCAGGGTCCGTGTTGAGTGGTGGTGTCAGTGTGGAAAGCTTGATTTTGGCAAGAGAAGGACAGATTTCCTAAATATCTTTAAAGCTCAGGCACTTCATAAAAGAAAGATCCTTCTCTCTTCTGAAAGATCCTTCCACGTCTTCTGAAAGATGTGGTTGCTCTAGGAAGAAAGATCTGGATTACAGCATGTAGGAGTCCCACCCTTTGGGTTCAAGGGGTAAGGGTCTTCGCTTTTTTTTTTTTTTTTTAGGTTCTTGCTTTCTATCTTGTTCAAGTTGTGTCCCTCCAACTGGTAGAACATGGAAGCATCAAGAAAGGCGTGGAGGAGTCGAGAATACTTGAGCTGAAAGGCAACAAAACACGAGGCAGGCCACCACCCCTAGCTCTTAGTCAACTTCTGTCGTTAGCTCTGGGCCATGACCAATGTAGAGAGGACAATGGCATGGAGGGAATGTTGGGGGGAATAAGAAGGAATGAGGCTGAGGTTGTGTTCTTGGTGCTGCCACAGCTGGAGTTGTCGCACAGCCTGAGAGATGCGGTGAGCGGAAGGGCCTGATCAGAACAGAGACCGTGTTACAAGGAGCCATTAACCAGCTTTGGGATCCCAGCTGTTAGTGGTCGTTGCCAGGGTTTTCCACCCAAACCCAAGTGTGACCTTTTTGGCCTGGCCACCATCCCCACTTGCACTGGAAGGCAGTGGAGTTTGAGATGCTCTACTTCTCTTTCTCTGGATCTCTTGATCTCTCTCTTCTTCCCAATTGTGCAAAGTTACCTTCATATACTGATTGTCATTGGTGAGAGAAGCATGGTTCGGGATAGAAACTAGGTTGTCCAAAGACACCCTGGCAGTTGACACCAGCTCAGCAGACCCCCGCTCTCAGAGCTGTTAGATTCGTTCTGCACAGGACACGTGCCTGCACATGATGTAGGTGCACGGCGTTGACTGTGTTCTAGAGCGTGAGTGCTTGTGCACACTGCGAGCTGTGTGTATCCCCGAATCTGTTTCTGCTAACTGCTTGAGGCATCTATTCCTAAACTTACATACTCATTGCAATAGTTTTCCTTTTTATATAAAAAAAAAGTTGTCTGAAAACAATTTGAACAATAATGAAAAAACACTAACCATGTTTGATGTCAGTTTTTGGGGGTCAGGAATACTGGCACCATCTTGGCCTGGCTGGCTCTGACCTGGGGTCACTCCGAGGTGACAGTCAAGTCACTGGCTGGGTCTGGGGTCCTCAGAAGGCTTGTCAGGGTGAGTGTTTCCAAGGTGATGGCGGTGTTGGAAGGCAGCCTGTCTATGTTCCCGGGAAGTGCTTGAGTGTCCTGATAACAAATGGATGACACAGAGGCCACAGTGCCTCTCTGTACCCGTCAGTTCGCAACATTCTGCTAGTTTCACAGGTCAGCCCTATTTGGTGTGGGAAAAGACTATCGGAGGATGTTAGTAAAATGAGGGCAAAATCCCCGGAGGCTGTTTTGGAGTCTGGTCATGACACTAATTACACATGTTTTTATAGTGAGAAAATTGAATTAAATATTGTTTAAAAGATCAGTGAAGCAGGAATGCGAAAACATCTTTTTTTAAGTTCACGCATTGAAAATATTTGAATGGTTGAATTAGATGAATCTAAATTTTTGGAAAAAAAATCTTGATGGATTCTGCTCCCAAATAGGCAAATAAAATAAACTTTTAATTTCACTTTAAAGAGATTAGCGAATGGTGAACACGTTTGGGAGAAGCAGTTGGTTTGCGATGAGAAAAACAAATGCATTCAGCCTTCTGAGCAGCATCAGGGAAGAAATGACCTGTTGTAAAATATCCGGGCGGTTCATTTCAATTCTCGAGAGAGAACATTTGAAGGATGTCGCTGAAGCCCTGAAGAACAAGGCTCCAGAATATTAAAACATTCTGGCTACAAACATTCTAAAAGAGGAGTCTCGAAAAGGGGCTTAAGGGGGCTAATGTGGCGGCACAGTAGATGAAGCCATCTCCCGGGTCACTGGTGTCCAGCGCTAACGTGCTGGTTTGAGACCTGGCTGCTCCACGTCTGTCCCAGCTTCATGCTGATGAGCCTGGGAAGGCAGTAGGCGATGACATCCCAAGCACATGGCTCGCTGCTGCCCGCAGGACACATCTAGATGGGGCTCCAGCTTTCATCTGGTCTGGTCCCGAGCCCATCCTGCACGGTTGCAGCCGTTTGGGAAACTAATGAGTGAATATTAGATATTTCTCTCTCTGCATTTGAAATAAAATAATGTTAAAGAAAATAATTTCAAAAATAATTTTTAAGAATTAAAAAAGGCACAGTCACATCTAAGGTATTGCAGTTAGAGCAGAAAATTGCTTTTTGTAAAGACATCCTAGAAATGTTAGGAACGAACTTTCCGCTTATAATTCAAAAAATCGATCTGGATGAATTCAGAGCTTTTGTCTGTGATGTGACATTGGATGTTTGGAGACACCCGCTCAAACCATACCAGCTGCATAACTCTTCTAGTGCTGCTCAACCGATCACCCTAAATGTGGCTTAAAATAATGAAAGCTGTTACCGCCTACGTGCCTGTGGCTCAGGGATTTGGACAGATCACAGGAGGCAGGGCTAGATGTTTCCCTACCACGGCTGAGGCTTCTCCTGGGTTGGGCAAGACCACAATGGAAGTCTGGTGGCATCTGGAGGAGTCACTCCTATGGATAACCACCGACCTTGAGTATCATTTGGAACCTCAGTGGGGCTTGCCCTCGAAGCCTGCATGTGGCCTTGCCCTGGGAAGTAATATTGTGACCATCTTGGAAAATGTACACACACACACGACAGTTTTTTTTAAGGTTTATTTTTATTCCTATTGTAAAGGCAGTTATACAAAGAGAAAGATACGCCATCCGCTGGTTCGCTCCCCAAGTGGCTGCAACAGCCAGAGCTAAGCCGATCTGAAGCCAGTAGCCAGGAGCTAAGAGCCAGGAGCCAGCAGCCTCCTCCGGGGTCTCCTTCACAGCTGCAGGGTTCCAAGGCCTTGGCTGTCCTTGACTGCCTTCCCAGTCCACAGGCAGGGAGCAAGATGGAAAGTGGAGCATCTGGGATATGAACCAGTGCCCACACAGGATCTCCACACTTATAAGATGAGGGCTTAAGCCACTAGGCTCCATGCCTGGCCCTGAGAACAATCTTACTTCCAAACTTTCTGACTGTTGAAGATGGAGATCTACAAAGGGCATATTTTATCACAGAGGATAATGAAAAATATTTGATTCATATTTTAGAAAAATTTGATAAACTGATAAAAAATTTTCCATTAAAAATGGTAAGGAGGGGCCCGGCATGGTAGCTTAGTGACTAAAGTCCTTACCTTGCACACGCTGGGATCCCATATGGGTGCTGGTTCTTCTAATTCCTGTGGTCCCACTTCCTCTCCATCTCCCTGCTGGTGGCCTGGGAAGGCAGTGGAAGAAGGTCCAAAGCCTTGGGACCCTGCACTTGCATGGGAGACCCAGAGGAAGCTCTTGGCTCCTGGCTTCAGATCAGTGCAGCTCCGGCCATTGCAGTCACTTGAGGAGTGAATCAGTGGACAGAAGATCTTCCTCTCTGTCTCTCCTCCTAACTTTGCAATCACAATAAATAAATTTGAAAAAAATGACAAGGAAAATGCATTAAGTGAAAGATTTCTGTAGCTTTGAGATAGCCACATTGCTGAGAAGTGTATAAGATCCACCCATGAATGATTTATTTCTGTAGGATCATTATTATTGTTTAACTCACTAGGTACTATTGATTGTTTTTCTGATTTGTCTATTTTTTGTTTTTAGTTGAGAGGCAAAGATACAGAGAAAGCAAAAAAATGCTCCAATCCTCTGGCTCACTAGCAGGGGCGAGGACTGGGCCGGCGAAGCTGGGGTCTGGGAGCTCGGTCCCCTTCTCCCAGGTGAGGGGTGGGCAGCTACCTGTTTAAGCTATCTGTGTGGACACCAAGGGTCTGCACTCGAGCAAGCCTGAGTCAGGTGCTGGAGTGGGGCATCATGCCCGGGAACTCTGCTGTGGGACATGGGCATGCCCACTGCTCTGTTAACCCCTCCCCCCCATGGGCACAGGAGAAACTGGACAGTCATATAAGCATGTTCAGTCTAGCAGGGAAGGAAACTGTAACCACTAGGCTACAGTTAATGCACACTTTTATTCTTTTTTAAAGATTTATGTATTTTTTTATTGCAAAGTCAGATATATAGAGAAGGGGAGAAACAGAGAGGGAGATCTTCCATCTGATGACTCACTCCTCAAGTGTTCACAATGACCAGAGCCGAGCCAATCCGAAGCCAGGAGCCAGGAGCTTCTTCTGTGTCTCCCACATGGATGCAGGTTCCCAAGGCTTTGGGCTGTGCTGAACTGCTTTCCCAGGCAACAAACAGGGAGCTGGATGGCAAGCGGGGCTGGGACTAGAACCCGCGCCAATATTGGATCCCAGGTGTGCAAGGCAAGGACTTTGGCCGCTAGGCTACTGCGCCGGGCCCAATGCACCCTTTTAAGATGTATTCATTGAATTTTTGCATTCTTATTTCAGCAGTCCTTTTTTCCCAACGACTGCAACTGTTTCTGCCTCCCTTCTGTTCTTTTTTCTCCCCTTTATTGCCTTCATGGTTCCCATCTAATGAGTTAAATAAATCTTCAATACATGCTTTCTTTATATGTTTTATGAGAGTCAGTGTTTTAACTGTTAGAAATTATACTGTGATAAATTAATGCTCTAAGTGACCATGAGCTCAGACTTGAAGAAAATGATGGCTTGGGGCTAATAGTATTATAAAATAAGGGTTGGCAAACTCTGGCCCATGGGCCAAATCCACCTTTAATTCATTAGAACACAGACACACTCAGAGATTATGGCTTGTCCATAGCTGCTCCTGCCTGCAGTACGATGACAGAATTCGGTAGTTGTGACTATGGCCATGAGGCCCAGAAAGTGTGAAATATTTAGTGATGGACTAAATATTTAGTGGCTGCCTCCTGCTATAGAAAGCCATGAATTCTGAAGTGAAGGATGAATGTGGTTCTGAAGCTTGAACATTTTCAGGTATTAATTAAGGATTTAAATGAAATGAAAACATAAAATAATAGAATATTTAATAACAATTTGTAGGAAATTAAAAGTATGAATAATGAAAGCATCATATATACTCTAAGTCAAATTTATTGATCTCAGTTGGCAAAATGGGAATAAAATATAGACATAGAAACAAATTCAGGGCCCGGCACAATGGCTCAATACCTAAGTCACTGCCTTTGAAGCACTGGGGTCCCATATGGCTGCTGGTTCTAATCCCGGCAGTCCTGCTTGCTTCCCATCCAACTCCCTGCTTGTGGCCTGGGAAAGGAGTAGAGGATGGTGCAAAGCCTTGGGACCCTGCACCTGCATGGGAGACCCAGAGGAGGCTCCTGGCTCCTGACTTTGGATCAGCTCAGCTCAGGCTGGTGCGTGCTGTCAGTGAGTGAACCAGCAGATAGAAGATATTTCTATTATCTTCTCTCTATAAATCTCATCTGCTTTTTCAATTAAATCTTTAATTTTCCAATTAAACCTTCCAATTAAAATAATGAAATCTTTAAAAATTGTATAAAAAGAAACAAATCTAGAACCAGTAGTTAATAAACCAGTAAGTCCCCAAATTTTGCTATATACCAGACTATCTCAACAGCCAGTAGTGTTAGAAGATTTTGTACAACATAGTAATTCCATGTTTTTATTAATTATTAACAGGACTAATACCTAGTATATATTAAATGTTTCATAAAATATTAGGGCCCGGCATGATGGCCTAGTGGCTAAAGTCCTTGCCTTGAACGTGCCAGGATCCCATATGGATGCCGGTTCTAATCCCAGCAGCTCCACTTCCTATCCAGCTCCCTGCTTGTGGCCTTGGGACCCTGCACTCGTGTGGGAGACCTGGAAGGGGCTTCTCACTCCTGGCTTTGAATCAGCACAGCTTTGACCACTGAGGCCACTTGGGGAATCATCAGACAGAAGATCTTCTTCTTTGTCTCTCTTCCTCTCTGTATATCTGACTTTGCAATAAAAATGAATACATTTTGAAAAAAAATTAAATGCATGTATATATAGTTTAAATGAAAACGGTGATAGTAGATATATGTTTTATGGTTCCTTGTTTCAAATGACTTCAGTTATCAATTTCTATTTCATCACATAAGAAGTATATAGTATATTTAAATTTTGTTAACTGACAAGTCCCAACTTAATTATTGTCCAGCAGGGTAGAAACCTGTTAGGAAAATTGGATGAATCAGCAAACACAAATAAATCTGTCTTGTCTTTGTTTCCCTTCTCTTGCCATTTCGGTGCTGGGTGAATGCATTGAATGGATTTGCAACTTCAAAGCTGCATTCAATATTTCTGTCAAAATAACCACAGTGTGATTTCGTGTGATTGGAGAAGGCAGTGTGCTTTCTGGCCTCTTGTCCTTTGATCAATGCCTCTCACATCACAGTTGCCATCATTTGTATCAGTCAGCTGTTCATTCCTAGGGCAAAATAGCCGATTCAGTCTACTCGTGCAGGAAAGAGAGAGTTTATTTAGCTCACAGCGCTGGTTGCTTGATGCAGGCTCTGGCATCAGCAAAGGGTGGTAGATGGCATTGGCAGAGCATGTGTGGGCAGCAGTGGTGAACCAGGAGGCAGAGAGAGGCCCCACAGCCTGGCTTTGTAACAGCCCTCTCCCTGGAACCACCTTCTGAACACACATTCCTGGTGATGAGGTGGCCTTTCCGGACGCCCACGGCTCAAGCACCATAACTGGGCTAGGTTTCCACTCTCTTGGTACCATGAACGTAATACTTTGGGGTTTAAAATCCTGTTTGGATATGGGAGCCAAATTATGTTCAAACTACATCATAATTGAACAATTCTGAATATTTTCCTCATTTCACTGTACGGATTGTATGGTACAAGAAATATAGCTCAGTAAAACTGATACCAAAGAATAATCATGAGAGAAAAAAAATAATGCCCAATTGTGTTATAAAACTGAGAAGTATATGTTTAGCACCTACTGTTTTGAAATATACAAATGGATAGATGTAATGCGAAAGTGCAGTCACCTAAAACAATTCAGACATTTGCCTCTTGAGTATGTTTCAAGATAATGGATTTCAAGATATATTTTTATACAAATGTACCATCAGGACTAAACCATTTTGTTAGTTTTATCGAAGGGTAGAGGATGATTTTAGGCAGAACAAAATAAACATGAATTTTTAGGTTTAAAGTAATTATGGATTTGGAAGACCACTTTTCCCTATGAATTACAGGTCCTGTTATTCTTGTGCTCCCAAAGTAAACAGGAGGTGGGCAGTCATGAAACTGAGCTTATAAATACATGAATGGGCATTCAAATTAATTCTCTCTTTTCTAGAGTCTACTTTTTCATTTTCCAGAGACTTATTTATTTGAAAGTGTGTCTGAAATAATTCTCCCTTTCACTGCTCTACTCCTGCCGTGCCTCCCTCATCCCAGGGCAGAGGGGCCCTCACTGGGAGTCTCCTGGGTGGATGGCTGGGGATTTGAGCCCTCTCCTGCTGTGGCCCTCACCAACAGGCAGGGCCAGTCCAGGCTATTCTGCTTCCTGGCTAGCTTCTTACCAACCTGCCTGGCAAGGCTGTGCAAAGTGGCCCCAGCACTTGGGCCTCTGCCACTCCTGGGGAGCTCTTAGCTCCGAGCTTCAGGCTGGATTGGCCCTGGAAGCTGTGGTCATGTGAGGAGGACTGCTCTCTTCCTCCCTCTGCTGCTGTTGCTTGCAAAGGAATCAATCACTTTTTTTTTTTTTAGATTTATTCATTTTATTACAGCCAGATATACACAGAGGAGGAGAGACAGAGAGGAAGATCCTGCGTCCGATGATTCACTCCCCAAGTGAGCCGCAACGGGCCGATGCGCGCCCATCCGAAGCCTGAAACCTGGAACCTCTTCCGGGTCTCCCACGCGGGTGCAGTGTCCCAATGCATTGGGCCGTCCTCAACTGCTTTCCCAGGCCACAAGCAGGGAGCTGGATGGGAAGTGGAGCTGCCGGGATGAGAACCGGCGCCCATATGGGATCCCGGAGCCTCCAAGGCGAGGACTTTTAGCCGCTAGGCCACGCCGCTGGGCCCATTTTTTAAGGGGAAAAAAAGGTAAAATACATAGTAATTATATAAAAAAAGGACTCGCTTCCCGTGTCAGGTGTACAGTGCACGACCCTGGCTGTGGAGGAGGTGCATGGAAGGGCCACAGCGGCCTTGGCTCATTGTTCTGCGCACCCCAAGCAGGAAGGAGAGAGTTTTGATTCTTAAAATATTTCAATTCAGGGTTCAGCAACTCAGCCAGTGTAAATTGTGAGAAACCAAACAAGAAGGGGAAAGAAATAGCAGTTAAAAATGTGTATTCTTTCCTCAGGACAGCCGCATTCAGCATGCTTTACCTCAAAGTCCATTTACAATTTTTTGCGTGTGTGATTTTTCAGAAAAGAAAAAGAATCTGCCTTGAAAGAAAATGAAAGAGCAAGAACAGAACAAAGTTGGGCAGGCAGGCAGGCATCCGCTGTAATTTGTGAAGACTAATGTTCCTAAACTGAACAAGCCGCGGCCATACAGCTGAAAATTGTGAGGTAAGGGAAACGCAGAGGGTACGTTTTTCTTCATTTTCTTTCCCAAACAGAGGCGGCAAGCAGGTAGGGGGAACCACTGAGGGGTGAGTGCAGGCACGGTCACCTGGGGATGATGAGAGGTAACGCGCTGGTGAATCTCATTTGCCTCCTGTCAAGTTGCTTTTCTAATTGGGTGGCCTTGGAACAGCGGTTTCTTGCCGTTTTCCCCGCTCAGCCCCGTTCCGGGGCAGGGAGAGGGCAACTCTATGCTGGCGAATGAGCAAATGTCCAGGCAAGGGTCTCCCGGTGTTATGAGCTCATTACATTTCTTGTCATTTCCTGCAGATTGCCGAGAAGTGCCGATAATGGCCCGTTTCTGCACCGCGGAACCTGTTAGTTATTTGAAACAGGTTAAAGTTCTAGTTCATATGATATTACTATGCGTAGCTAATTCCCGCAGCCTGGTTCCTTCCCGTGAGCCGAAAATATCAGACGCAGTGAGGTGTTTTAGGAGGTTTTATTCCAGTGGGGCAGGCACGGGGTGGAGGTGGTCACTCAGGTGAGTCTGCAAGGTGTGGGGGCGGGGATTGGGAGGGATTGAGGGCAGGCCCCAGGGGATTGGTGCCTGAGACTGTCACAGGTGATTGCCTGAGAGTGATTGGTAAGTGGGCGGAGTTGGGGAAGGCGCTGGGAGATTGGGGGTGGGATTCTCAGGTGAAATGGCTGATTGGTGGACGGCTGGACTGGCGCGAACTGCGTGAGCCGTAAGGAAGAGGAAATGGCGCCAGGCCCAGGGTGGAATATTCGAATAACTCCTTACAGAACCTCCCTCCCGTCGGAGTCTGTCTGAGCTAATTTTTCTGAGATGAGTTCTCTGATAGTTAGTCCTCATTTTCGTTGGAGCCACCAAGAACTCTATCATCTTTGCTGACATGCACGTGTGGAGACCCGTGAGCTTCCTCGGGTTATTGCTGTGGATGTTTGAGGCGCTTCTGACATGTTTCAAAGATTATTTATGTGAGAGAGGGAGAGCGCTCCCCTCTCCACTGTCCCCCAGGCTGAGTCAGGAGCTGGGGCCTGAAACCAGACATTTAGCCAGGAGGCTGGTCACAGAAGCCATCCCTGCTGCCTGCCAGGGTCTGCCTCAGCAGAAGCCTGGAGTCGGGAATCAAACCCAGTCATTGAAACACCTGCCTCCTCTCCACCGTCAGCGTTCATTAGAATCACCTGCAGAGGTTGCTCGGCTCACTGCTGGGCTGGACCTGGAGGGTCCGAAGTGGGCCAGAGGATTCGCTTGCCTAACAGGGTCACAGAAGCTTCTGTTCCCCGGGCCCACACTACGAAACCCTTTGCCTTGGACAACTTTCGTGAAACTTATAGCTCAGGTGAGTATATACACACCCTGAGGCAAATGGAGACAGGAAAGCAGTGAATTATTGAAGTAACGCTTGTTGGTGATTCCAGGGTGCACTGTATTATCTGAGGGATTGGGGACTAGCAGGTTAACGTACATCACTCCTGCCGCCTAGCAGCTTCAAAGTGTCTCGAACACAGCATTTTTGTGCTCTGAGTATTTTTAATCTTTAGTGGAGAATGTTAATAATATTCTCCTGACCTTTGTTGAAAGTATCAACCTACTAGCCTCTTGTTGAATGTACAATGAAATATTTCACATAAGCGGGAATCAACTACGTAATGAGTTATTTTTAAAACTGAAAAGGTATGGGCTCCACAAAACTTTGTAAAGGTGTCTGCAATATCAAGAACAGCTTACAGGCTTGGCTTACGTTTGGGCCCTGTCTAGCACAAGAAGCGGCCAGAGTGGATTTGGTGAAGGCCGCACACTCGGGGCCTGAGTGCCAGGAGGAGGCTGTGAGCCCCCTCGTGGGCAAGGCCCGAGGGCTTCAGGAGCTCCAACAGCCTTGGCCTTGTATTTTAGCTCTGTCATTTAGTCAGATGACTTAGGTCCCCGGAAGGAACTATCTCAGGCTTATTCGATTGCGTATTTGTTTTCAGTTTCTTCTTTTGAAATTATTTCTGCGAGAGACAGAGTGAGCTTTTAGCTGCTGGTTAACTCCCGCTACAGGGTCAAAACCAGCAGCCAGGAGCCAGGAACTCAACCCAAGCCTCCCATGTGGGTAGGTGGGTGGGTGGCAGATGCCCAAGTGCTTGAGCCATCTCTGCCTTAGCAGGAAGCTGTGGCCAGGAGCCACGCTACATCAAACCCAGGCATTTCAAAATAGTAGCTGTGATTTGTCACAGCTACTAGGCCAAACACCCTGTTTTCTGTTTCTTTCTTTCCTTCTTTCTGGTTTCTTTGACTTTAATTTGTCGTTTTTCTTTGAATTTGGGGAAAGCAATCACTGATGATCAGAAATTTGGGTTTTTAAATGTATATATATGAAGTTATAACTTTTCTAGGCACAATGTCAGTTTCCAGTATGTCTTGATTTGCATTTAAAATTACAATCCTACTTGAAATATATTCTAATTCTATTGTGATTTCTTGGGCATATGCATGATATAAAAAGTATACATCTATTTGTAAACATGGTTATTTAATGTCTTTGTACTCTGAATTCTTTGTCTAAAATAGAAGAGTTGATGGGAAAACTGGATGAGGTTATATAACCGAGTGGATTGGCACAGCATCCTGCAAAGTCAGTGTTACATTTTCCTTTGTTCTAGCTGTCCCTGTTGGAACAATGAATCAGCTTACCTTCCTGTATAATAATTTTGGTTGAAAAAAAAAAGTGATTTCTCTCTACAGCACATTTTATTTTTTTTCTTTTGAATTTTATGGTGTAGTTCCATAGGGTCTGGGATTTTCAACCCCCCCCCTACATTCCCACCCCCCAACTGATTTTCCCCATATTATTATAATAGTCCTTCATATGGAGCCATGATTCCATAGTCTGTTGTTTACGTGTGTCCCAACATTGCTGGTGTAGACAATGTCAGACAGTCCAGAATCACATTGTGTAGACATGTCCAACAGTTTCACTGGGAGTCCATCTGTGATTTGTAAGTAGGGATGCATATTGCATTGTATCTTCACATCTGGATATGGTAGCCTCTATTATGACATCACTATACATTCCCTTCAATTAGAAGCCACAAAACAAAGTCAAAAGCAGGTATGAAGTTAAAACAAGAAGAAGAACAAAATTATAGCACCACGGAGTCGAAAAAGTGCACCACTGAATACCCAACACATGGGTGACCAACAAAAAACACAAAAGGCCTCTTGGGTAAAATGATGCCACTATGCGATCCATGAGCCAGTGAATTCGACAAGAGGAAAAAAACTATTTGGAATAAAATAAAATAAAATAAAATAAAATAAAATAAAATGAAAACACATGGGGTGTAGCAAAAACAGTATAGAAAGGGTTATTGAAGTTACAATTTGCATGATGGCTTCCTTATTTTAGAGAGAATATGTGGTATTTGTCCTTTTGGGATTGACTTGTTTCACTGAGCATAATGGTCTGTAGTTGTGGCCGTGTAGTTACAAATGGTATAATTTCATTATTTTTAATGGCTGAGTAATATTCCATGGAGTAGATGTACCGCAGTTTCTTTAACCACTCCTCTTTGGATGGGCATCTGGATTGTTTCCATGTCTTTGCTATTGCAGGTGGTACTGCTGTAAATACAGGATTACAGATCCCCTTCTCAGATGCAGTTTTCATTTTGGGGGGGGTGGTATATTCCTAGGAGCGGGATAGCTGGTTCATATGGCAGGTTTATTTGCAGTTCTCCAAGCACTCTCCATACTGATTTCCACAGTGGTTGTATTAGCCTGCACTCTAACCTCCAGTGAAGGAGGGTGCCTTTCTCCCCACATCTGTGCAAGCAGGTGTTGATTGTGGAGTTCTGAATGTAGGCCAACCTCACTGTAGTTAGGTGGCACCTCAATGTGGTTATCATGTGTATGTCCCTGGTGGCTAGGGAGCCTGAGCATCTTTTCATACGTCTGTTAGCCATTTGAATCTGTTCTTCTGAAAAATGTCTGTTCATTTCCTTCACCCATTTCTTCACAGGATTTTTTTTTCTGTCCCTGAATTTATGAAGTTCTTTGTAAATCCTGGATATTAGTCCCCTATCACTTGTGTAGTATACAGAGATTTGCTTCCATTCTGTTGGTTGCTTCTTCACTTTGTTAGTTGTTTCCTTTGCTGTACAGAAGCTTTTTAATGTGATATTTGTTCGTTTTGGCTTTCACTGCCTCTGCTTTTGGCATCTTTTCTAAGAAGCCTTTCACCATTCTTATGTCTTAGAGAGTGCTTCCTTGAACCATTTAGAGCTGACTTTTGTATAATGTGACAGGTGCAGGTCTTGCTTATTAATTCTGCAAGCTGCTATCCAGGCTTTTTCCCTGGATTGTTTTTCAGTTTTCTTGTCAAAGATAAGTGCACTGTACATGTGTGGGCTCCCTTCTGGTGTTTCTATTCTCTACAGCACATTTGAAACACCCATGATGTTTGTTTCTTACAGATGTATCCTGCAGACATTTTCTGACTTACAATTTTAGCTCTTCTTTTTTAGGTTCACTTCCCCTCTGATCTGATGTATAGTAATGGCCATGAGCAAGTTTGATTTTAGTCTTTACTTAAAAGACTTTCTATTCTACAGTCTAAGATGTAATTAATTTGAAGGGAGGCGTTACAGAGAGAGCTAGAGTGAGAGAGATAGTTTCCATTTATTGGTTTGCTCCCCAAATGGCTGCCACGGCTGGGGTTGAGCCAGGGTTAAGTGAGGAGTCTGGAACTTCATCCAGATCTCTGACATGGGTGGCAGGAGTCCATGCCATCTTCTGCTACCCTCCCATCATCAGGGAGCCAGATCAGAAGCAGTACAGCTAGAAACTATCAATTAAGCTTCACAAAATCCCCCTTTTCCATAGCTTTTTGAAGTATCCTCCCATTTCCTTTGGATTATGGTGAGAAGTGGTTATAGATGTTTTTTGGAATCTAGTTAATAGGAGGTTGAATTGGACATACAATTAATTTGGATTGTGTGTGAGACATCAAGAGGCAATAATTGTGACTGGATGCATAGTGGTCTCTGGAGACATGACTTATTTCATGAGCTTTATTTAAAATGTTTAACATCTTCTAGAATTATGACTCCCCATAATTATGTGCCAATAATCAAAAATGTACAGTAGACCTGTAAGAAGAGTCTTTATTAAAGACTTTAAGAAAAAAATTCATTGTGTAATAAGGCAACCAAAAAATATTCAGCTGAAACTGTAGGAATAAAGTAGTTTGTAAATATTTCTAGCAGGCAATTAGCAATCTTCCCCTGCATTTTGTAACAAATGTGATCTTTTTTTAAAAAGAATTTGTCTTTATTTGAACAGTGGGTTTACAGAGTAGCAGAAAGAGGAGGAAAAGAGGGAGAGAGGGAGCGAGGGAGGGCGGGAGAGAGAGAGAATGAATCTTCCATCCACAAGTTCACTCCCTACATGGCTGCAACTGCCGGAGCTGAGCTGAAGCCAGGAGCCAGGAACTTCTTCCAGGTCTCCCACACAGGTGCAGGTTCCCAAGGCTTTGGAACATCCTCCTTTGCTTTCCCAGGCACTTAAGCAGGGAGCTGGATCAGAAAGGGAGCAGCCAGGACTCACACTGGTGCCACCACAAAGCTGAGGCTCAGCCTGTGATGTCACTGTGCCCTCCTTCATCACTCTTTAAAGGCTTATATTCTGTCGTGATTTTTTATTGTTAAATATATATTCAATTTATATCTAGTATTTTATGTCTAATAGCATCTGATACATCTGTACCAGATTCTTTTTATACATTTGTATTCATTTTACAATTCTATAAGCATGTTTATAGTCATTTATCTTGTGTTAATTTACATTTTGTACTAGATGAAAGCTATATTTCTAGTTCCTTTTATATTTTTCAGGACCCCTTTTCCTGGATAACTACCATTTGCTAGACCTACCGAAAGAAATTAAGTGAAATTAGAAAGGAATAAAATTAGGTTTTAAAAATCCTTAAACAATAAGCAGCTTATAATTCACTCAAGTAAGCAAAAATTGCCTAAGCAGTTTTCAAAGCTTGGGTGAAATGTCATCAACATGATTTAAATATGAGACCAGCTAATATAAGTAGCAATTAGAATTAGATACATCTTGTATATTTGGGGTTATGATGAAAAAGTCTCATGGGAACACTTATTGCCCACCAAAAGAGATATAAAAAGAAAGTAGTGCCTTTTTCTGTATTTTTCCCGAGTTGCCATGCTTTACAAGAGCTGGGGGAAAGAAGATGAGAGAGTAATCGGAAACAGAGCTATAGAAAGGATTTAATTATTTCAAAAGTGCCTGTTTCTCTCCTCCTATTAGGAATAAACACAGAAATTTTTTTTGTAAGTTTGTAAATAACCACAGAAGCATTTTTTTTGTAAAGGACTGATTATAATTATTAGAGAAAATAGTGTGTTTAGGAGCTGTAGTAAATGAGTCACATGCATGAGATGCTGTTATTCTGACGTAGAAGGTTCCTTGGATCGCTGAATTGTCTCTGATTCGCCATGAGTGATGCCATCGTGCAGAATCTGTTCCTGGGCATTACTGATGGCCATGGATGCCATGATGTGTTAGGATTTGGCATAAAAAATTCATCTTCAAGTGCACAGCTTGCTTAGATGTGTCGCATAGTAACCTTCACTCCTGTTGCCTTTGCACGCTCTGTCACACTCAACAAAGCATACCTTGTAGGCGACTGGAGATCATAGCCATTTCTAAGACATCTGAAAACTCTCCACAGTCCTTTCAGATATTTCTTGAAACAGTTTTTATTCAAAGCAAATAGAAACAGAAATAGTCATAAGAGCTTTTGAAAAATAAAGACTTTGTGATTTCTTGGGCTGAGATCTTAGCTTTCCTTCAGCATCACATTGGTACATTTCACGAACTATAGAGGCAGAACTAAGCTTCCTAAAAAGGCAATTTTTACAAAACAGCTTTATGGAAACATAATTCACAGGCATGGATATCTGTTTGAACTGTACAGCTCATGCAACTAAATATGTTCACAGACTGTGCAAAGCCCATCGCAGGCTAATTCTAGAATATCATCCCCAAGGACAGTCCACATCCATTAGCAGTTCTCATTACTGTCTCCTGCTGCTGGAATTCCCACCCTCAGATCTGGACACCCAGGAGGCACTGCATTGGTCTCTACTAGATATTTTCCTATAATAGAATCATGCAATATGTAGTCGTTTGTGATCGCTTTGACTTCTTTTACTACACATTGTGCTTTCAGCTTTCCATGATGGAGCAAATGCACTTGTAAATCCATCCTTTCCGCTTAGGGTTGACTGATATTTCTCTGTAGACACATATTGTATCTTATTTATAATACAATGAAGATATGGGTGGGCTCTCTGCATTATTCATAGTGCTGTTTTGGACATTTGTGTAACATTTTTGTGTAGTGTGTATTTTTGTGTCTCTCAAGTATATACATAGAAGTAGAATTGGTGGTTTAGAGTGCCTCTCTGTTTAATATTATGGGGAACTTCCAGACCATTTTCCAAATTGGCTGCACCACCGTTGCAGTCTCAACCAGCAGTGCATGAGGAGTTTCAATGCCCATGGACCTTTGGAAAAGGCAGATTTTAGTTAGGCTGATTTGGCAAAGTTTAAGAAAGCATCACTTACTGAGTCTTTATTTCACAAAAGCTCTTGCTGGAGCTACCATAGTTAACATCATTAATTCATTTGTGGCAAACATGAGAGCTTTTCTACAGGGAATTCTGTCCTGAAGGAGCAGTGTCCAGCAAGGAGGGACAGAATACACCAGGAGTCTGAACAAGGAAAACTTGGTAGAAATAAACATTAATTAGTAAAATGTGATGAACTATAGGATGTGGATTAAATTTTAGAGCATACAGGAATAGCATAGTGAGGAGGGAAGTTCCACACTACAGAGTTACCCAAGGAAGGAACAGGATGCAAAGGGCACCCCACCCCCCAACAAAGCTGAGATTCAAAGCTTGTTAGACAAGGCAGGACTGTAGCCCGCTGCATGGCTACCAGTTCCTTGAGGTGCCACAGGCCAGGTGTAAAGTGGGCAGAAGCTGCCAGGGTACCAGTGGGTGTCAATGGTGAACATGAAAGTACTTGCTAAACTTCTGGCAGAACCCATGGGGATATGTGTATCCCTGGTCATGCCTGCTGGCATGATGGTGGCACTCACTAGGAAGTCCTCTTCAAGCTGCTGAAGTTCCCTGTGGGCTGGATGGCCTGTCTTTCCTATATCCCTGGTGCAATGGCATACTCCCTAGAGTAAGAACCTGGAACAGTCAAGGGACTGAGCTCCTTCCTCAGCGACCCCTGGCAGCAACTGGCAAAGGAGGCAGATCCCTGTCACAAAGCAGGGCGAAGAAGGGTGGATTGGAAGGGGAGTGGCCATGCATTGTAATGGCAGTCAATTCCTTGGTGTCCCTGTGTGTCCTCTTATACCCATTTGAACTTTGGTAAAACATGAAGCCAGCTCTCTGCTTCATATGAGGATACTTCAGAAAATGGATGCCATGATCCAAAAGCTTACAATTCCATGAGACTCGAACACTGAAGCTCTGTGGGTGATGACCGTAGAATACAGTACTTCTGGGAGTGGGTCAGATCCTGGGGACTTTCCCCTCATGACCCTTAGGAGAAGGTCCCAGGGGAGCTCATCGGTCCCTTCCGCCCTGGGAGGATACAGCAAGAGAGGCTGTCAGTGAGACTGAACCCTCAGCAGACAGCACCTAGCTGGGTCTTGCTCTTGGACTCCCTTCCTTCTAGAGCTATGAGAAGTGCATGTTGTTTATGGTATTTTGTTAGAGCAACTTGAATGGTCTAAGGATGATTGATAAACTGTTCTTTGAGTCCGGATAGTGATTGGTAGAAAGATTAAAGCATTCCCAAAGTTCTCTTCTAGAGCACTGGTAAACAAGTCTCTATCCCTTCCATAACAGAAGAGGTCCATCCAACGTTGTGCAACTGCTGCCAGGGGACACAGCTGCCTCCTTGGTAAATGCTGCCTATTGGGATCAGTGTTGGTCTTTGCTGTTGGCTTATTCGAAATCGCGATAGTGGTAGCACAATTGGCCTTTGTGATGAGAAGTCTGTGTTGTTGATCTTGACTTCAGATCCTGTGGCCACTTTGCCAATGGGCCTAGTGAGAAATCCCTGGGGCAGAGGGGAATCAGTCTGACATCAGAAAACACGATTTCACAGATCTTTCATAGCCTCTCCTGAAGTGACCGCCATTAGGGAAGCACTCACATGCAACACTGATACCTGTACCCAGAGTTCCTTCACACACTTCTTTTCATTGTTTGTGGCAACTCAAATCAGATATTTGGTCATTTAAGTTTTTTTTTTTTTTTTTTTTTTTAGTGAGAAATTCTATTTTTGGATGACCATTACATCCCTGGAGGCCTTTAGATAAATGTGTCTGTCTTTTATTTTGTGGGTAATTGCTGCCTTGCATTTCTTTTTTCTCTGAAATCCCATCATCCATTGAAAACAAGGGCCTCAATCTTTATGGTGGCATCTTCCATGGTCATATCTGGCCTGCAAAGGGAGCAGTGACAAGCATGCATATATCCCTTAATGGAGGGAATCTACTGGCCCTTATTGATGGATATAATTGAGAAGCAGGTGTTCTGTCATACATAATAAATCTTCCACATTCCCATTTCCCAGAGCCAGGGCATTTGTTTGTCTTGGCATGCCAAACTTAATAAACAAGGGCCACTCTTGACACTAAATTTTCATCAGTTAGCCACATGAGCTGTTGGAGTTGCTTCAAAATTCACAAACCAGTGCATTAATCTCAGACTCCATAGCAAATATGCCCAGGCCAATGAATTGGGATAATGTATTTAGCAAAATTCTGGAATTTCTAACATATTTTGAAATCTTGGAATTCTGTTGGTGAGTGTGCTCTTATTATGCATTGTAGTGTGTTCCTAAATCCCTGAGAATCAACCCTACCATCAGTCAAGCAGCTGCAATGGATAGTGTGGTCATGGCAGGCCCTAAGGAGGGTGAACATCTCCTCTCAGGTCAGTTTCGCTCTGTGGTGCTGTCCTAGCGGTCCCACACAAAGAAAGGCTGATGTCCTCAGACAGAGGGGTACAGAACCTCAGAGTGACATGGGGCTTCAAGAGTGTCAGTTCATTTCAATACAATCAAACAGATGTCAACATTCCACACAACACGGCTTCTACTTTCAAGTCAGTGCCTTAACTCTCATAGAAGATACTGGTGTGTCTCTGAGTCAAACTGATGCTCAAATGTAGTAACCTTCATTATTAAATGTTGGGTTTTGTTTTAGGCTCCAATAAATAAGAGATTTCTTTGAGGACGGCCAGGAAAAAGGACTGGTTCTCAGGAGACAATTAGAGCCAAGTTAGAGGACATGAACTTGTCCTCAACCCCATTTTTTTTTCCCCTGCAGGTGCTCAAAGGAACTCAGGAAAATCTCTCTCTCCAGGGTCCTTGTAGTCCTCATTAGTGTAATGCTTCGGTGCAGAAAACACTCGGCTCCCCAGATACCAGCTGTAAAATGCATCCTCTTCAACCACACGGGGTAGCCTTACTGTGGTGCCAATGCAGGCCATGGGTTACTCGCATTCCAGGATGATTAGTTTTCTCTGTTAACTAGGTTAGTCTAAAGTGCCCAGAAATTTAGTCGGACGCTGACATAGGTGTTAAGGCGAAGGCAGGGCATTTTTGTAGATATGTCCTACAACCAGTTGGTCTTGTCTAAATGAGACGATCCTCTGCATGTGGGGCAGGCCTGAGTCAACTTGAAGCATTTTAGGGAAGATATGAGGCTTTTCCTGAGACAGGCATTCTTCCTCAAACAACTTCCTATTATCTCCCACACAGAAATCTTGCCTGGCTTTCTGACTTAGAAACTTGTCAAGACTGTGACCTTGACTTTTGTATACGTTTCCAGCCTCCTGGCCTGTACCACAGATTCCAAACTTACCAGCCCCCAAAATTGTGTGAGCCAATTCCTGTATCTGTACATTGAAATGTCGCACTGTAGCCTATAAATGTGTATAATTGGTGCATATCAAAGCATTTTTGAAAAATCAGTAAGCTTGTGGCAAATGTGCATTATCTTTTAGTTCCATTTCAAGAGGCTTATGAGAATGAATGTCATCTTTTAGTTGTATTTTCCCATAAACACATTGACATTTCCATGAGTACGTGCAAACCTATGCACATGCAACATGCAAACATATCTGCTATGGATAGCCTCTTTGGAGACCTGTGGCGAATACACAACACATCTCATTTCCTCCAGCAAGGGCTTCAATACTCCACTTAAGTCCAAGAACACTACTGAAATAATTGAACAATCCCATGTCAGGGTTATGTTCTTCGTTAGGAATTAGAAGCCACAACTATCACATGACTAGGGAATATGTCATACAACTTGCTATTAATGAAGAAAAAATGATTAGTTGTCAAAAAGAAGGAAATGTGTGAGAACTCAAAATAATACAGAAATAATAAGTTTAGGCAGTGGTAACCAGTTCAGAACTAATTTGAAGTGCTCCCTCTGCCCAAGGTTGATTTCTAGAAGATCAGGGCTAATGGAAATGCTTACTGGGGCACTGGTGAAACCTGCTGGAGTAGGCCAGTGGGTGGATGGGCACCAAGTGGGTCAGGAATCTACCTGCTGGGGGAATGATGCCCATTGTTGGGGGCAGGGGAAAGTCTGGGTGTCTCTCCCAGCTCTGTGGGCCCACTGTAGGAGCTGGAAAAAAAGTCATGCTCAAATCAGATAGTAGAACTCCCTTCCCTACTGTGCAGGTGGAGCTAGAAAGCTGAGGTCAAGCCAGGTCTGAGAATAGGTGTGCGCAACTGTGGTCACTTTAGGGCAGGTTCTGCATGTTTGGCTAAATTCATTGTACAGGGCATGTACATCTTTTCCTGCCAGGAAGACAGTCCTTGAGTCCAAATTAAAAAAAATGGCTAGCAAAATGGTGAGACTAAATCTAGAAGCGGAGTTCTCAGGATGTTCTGACTCCATTCGAGGTGATGCCACTGATTTTGGCTTTGAGCATTTTATGCTGTTGAGTGGTTAGAAAGCTGTCAGAGGACTCCAGGATTTATTAGAAAGTGAAACAAAACTGTTACTGCTAGGCTACTGTACTATGTGGCATCATGCTTTGACGTTTAGGTCTTTGTTTTTGTCTGCAAAATAATCAACTTTCCTTTCTGACCTAGTGAGTAGTGCAACTGCATTAAGATTGGTAGCTTTTAAGCATTTTCACAGTGCATTGATTTTTTTAAAGATCTATTTTATTTTTATTGGAAAGGCAGATATACGGAGAGAAGGAGATAGAAAGAGAGCTCTTCCGTCTGTTGGTTCTCTCTACAAGTGGCCACAACTGCCAGAGCTCAGCCGATACGAAGCCAGGAGCCAGGAACCTCCTCCAAGTCTCCCATGCGGGTGCAAGGTCCCCAACCCCTGGGCTGTCCTCTGCTGCTTTCCCAGACCACAAGCAGAAAGCTTGATGGGAAGTGGAACAGCCAGGACACGAACCCGTGCCCATGTAAGATTTTGGTGCATGTAAGATGAGGATCCAGACACTAGGCCATTGCGCTGGTCCCATGCACTGGTTTTATAAAGAAGTACAGACAAACTCAGTGAATGAAATCCCCACCTCCCTGCCTCTCTATCTCCTTTCCTCCCTGAGAAAGTGTGCTGTGACGATCAAATATTTCCTTCAGCATACACAGGAATCACAATACACAGCTATTGGTGTCTGCCCTGTAATTCATCAGCACAATTTATATTAGCAACTCTCACTCTACTACAGTAGTGTCCATCAAGCCTTGACTCTGCCTTTCTTTTCTAGAATGGGGTCAGAGAGAGCACACACGTTGATGATGATCTATCTGGGTCCCCCTACAGCCTTTGGTCCTCAGCCTTCCCATGCAGCTGCCAAGGTGGCCCTTTCCGGCATGTTCCGGTGACAGTAATGGAGTTGCTGCATCACAGTTTCCTGCCTCTCTGAAGTGCCAGGGCTGCAAAAATGTCTTTGCGTGGGTGCTGGGAACATTCCCTCTCTCCTCCCTTTTCTCCTCTGGCTGCTGATAGGGTGAGATGGCAAGTGACCCCCACCCCCTTGACACTCAGTCTCAGATACTTTGGGAAGGCCTCAGTAGATCCTCTCAGCCTAAGGGCTTAGTTCTTACTGCTGGCTCCCTTGGAAATTTAGGTCAGGAAATCCCTTAGAACCCTCCCTTAAGACAGTGAGCTAAGAACTGACATTCTGCTTATATGAAGGGAATAGACTTTTAAAAACGGTAAACGAAACAGTATGTCAAAATCCCAACCATTTTTAAAAAAAGATTTATTTGAAAGACACAGTTAACAGAGAAGAGGAGAGATAGAAAGAGAGGGAGAGATCTTCCATCTGCTGTTTCACTCCCCGAATGGCCACAATGGCAGGAGCTGGGCCGATCCAAAGCTAGGAGCCAGGAGTTTCTTCTGGGTCTTCCACGTGAGTTTAGGAGTTGAAGGACTTGGATCATACACCACTGTTTTTCCCCTGACCACAAGCAGGGAACTGGATCAGAAGTGGAACAGCCAGGAGTTGAACTGGTACCCATTTGGGATGCCTATGCCACAGGTGGTGGTTCAGCCTACTTCACCATGGCACTAGGTCCCAACTACTTTTTAACAATGACATATTTTAGAGTAGCTGCCTGTTTTAATTACTAAGTAATTAAATTCTAAAACTTATGGATCACATATTCCTCATATAACATGAATTTACTTTATTATCTGTATATGAATATGCATTGTAACCCCTCCTTCAAACATTTTCTGTTGAACTGTGAACATTTGATTTAGACTGAGAATACAGAATAACCACATCTCTGCAATGTGTCAGACATGTGAGAATTCTTTCTTGGCTTCCACGGAAAAAAGTAAACACAGCATAAAAACATTCAAGAGATTAAAAGTGTGCTTTATGCAATTTATGCTAAAGTTATATAAACTTGTAGATGAAGAATGAGTCATGGGTCATTTGGAAATAACAGCAGAACAATCCAGCAGGTTATAGAATTTCTGCACAAAGGTGAGAGTCTCTAAACCAGCAGAGCTTCAAGTCTGACCTCCTGAGTAATACACTTGAGAGATGTTGAAAGGTCATGCAGGAAGACTTTCAGAAGGTGGAAAATTGTCCTGATTTCCCTCAGTCCATCTTGCTTGAGTGTATTGAATTGGAAGACAGGTCAAGAAAGTAGCAAATGCTGAAACAGGAGGAAATGAAGTGGGTTTATTGTGAATGTGGCCTTTTTTTCCCCATTTATGAACGATAATGACTTGCATTATTTTCAGAACTGTGCGGTGGGAGAGCCACATCAGACTTTCATTCAGCTGAAATAGAATTTTTCTAGCCCTACATCTCTCTTCTTGCTTGTCCCCAATTTACAAAAGAAAAAAAAAGGTCTTTTCTGCATTTTTTTTTCTGGAACAATTTCATAGTTGTATTTACCAAATCATTCTGCATGCTTTTATGTGATCAGCAATCAAACCAGCTTGCTCTGTAGAAGGATGAAGTGGGGGAAAATACAATTTTCTATTTGCCCCCATCTTCATTCTCCAACTCCACTAGCTGAGTGTGTTTGGGGATTTTGTACAGCAGTCTGAGATTCTCTTGCCCCAGGAGAAAATGATGGGGCTTTGTTACAGAGATCTCTTTTATGGGAGCTACTGCAGGGGCTGACATTGAAGGAGGACTAGCAAGTGGGGACGGGAGAATTGAGACCATGGGGGATGCTGGAACCCTAGGACTCCTGATGGACCTGTGCTGTGCATTGGACATAAAACACGGTGGCCTTGGGAACAAAAGTTCTAGTAGAGTATGTGATTCCATGAATAACTGATGTAGCCATCATGGAATGAACTATCTGGGTTGGACAATACATGTCAAGGCTCTGCACCTAAGAGAGGCAGAACAATTCCCAAATAGATTCACAAGCCCCAGCATTTGTTGGTAGATGGGGTAGATGGTGGCCTAAAAATGGTTAAGGTTAGATTTCTTGTCAATCCTAGTAGGAGGGGACACGTCCCAATTAAAAAGATTTAGCAAAGTGAAGAAACTTGCAATTTCATGTACCATGACTTGTGTATAAACTTTATATCAATTTTATGTACTTTTGAGAATATAATAGATCCTGACCTCTCTGTTTATTGATTCTACACATACAGCATGGGATGATATGATCAGACTGTTATAAGAATCTTCCAGAGTTTTCTTAGGCCTAAAGATTAAGTTCCATAGAATATTAATCAACAATTTTAACACAAGAATATTTATTAAATATGCAGGATAGCATATGAGGGAAATGTGATTTCTGCTCTTGAAAGCATTAAGTGTTGAAAGAACTTAGAAATTAAGCAGGTGAAGTATTTAATGGTATCTATTAATGGTCTATAGGACAGATGTGGTCAATACTCTTCAGTCATGTTTCTTGGGATGAAAGAGGCATGTTTGGGTCCAAACAATAAAGGAATGGATAGGAATCGTATTTTTTTTCATCAACAGTGTCGGTTTATCAATGTAAAGCATTTTCATGCAGAAAGCAGTAGCCAAGAAATCAGCAGGATTGTTGATTATGAAGATATGGCAGCGATGAAGTTGACATTCTGAAGATCACAAGAGTTGTCAACCCTACTTAAGAATAAAGTTGAAGATCATTACTTAAAAAATAACATAATGGGCCCAGTGTGGTGGCCTAGCGGCTGAAGTCCTTGCCTTGAATGTGCCAGGATCCCATATGGGCACCGGTTCTAATCCCGGCAGCTCCACTTTCCATCCAGCTCCCTGCTTGTGGCCTGGGAAAGCAATCGAGGACAGCCCAATGCCTTGGGATCTTGCACACGCATGGGAGACCTGGAAGAGGCTCCAGGCTCCTAGTTTCAAATTGGCTCAACTCTGGCCGTTGCAGCCACTTGGGTTGTGAATCAACAGATGAAAGATTTTCCTCTCTGTCTCTCTTCCTCTTTGTATATCTGACTTTCCAATAAACAAACAAACAAACAAAACCCATAGATTTCCTTCAGAGGAAGGTGGAATCACTTGAGAGTCCCTTGGAGAAGATCATGTATGTAGTCCCACCTTGGTGTCAGTTGGTCTGGTTTAGAACGTTAATGTGCTTTTGGAATATAAAAACAAGTGAATGTCGGCATTTCTAGAGAGGAGGGTACAGCATCACCCTTAGATTGTCTTCAACTGGGAAAAGCCATCGGGTCAAACTTTCTACCCCGTCCTCTAGATTTACATGCCAAACTTCTGAAAATGTCAGAGGTATTTTTTCTGCAAAACATCTTAAAGAATGGTTTTCTTTCGATACGAATCCTGGCAGGGGGATGAATAAACAACCTCCCAACAGACAGGATGTAAAAGAGGAAGTGAGGTTGACAGGATTTACCTGGGAGTGTCCTTCCGACACTTAGAGATCGAGAGCAGAACAGAAGGGCTCTGTGAAAGGGAGGGCAGGAAGCACACCAGGACGGATGGCCACTGGGAAGGGTCCTGACCACTACTGTGAATGCATCATCTATCTTGTGGCTACATTGGTGCTTCTGGGACCATGGACAAATCACTCTTCTGGGACTGTTCTGGGATTGAGCATACTGGCTTCAGCCCTTCTCCTGGTCTGTAATTTTTTTTTTTTAACACGTTGGAGCAGGCACATATTTATGTGGTATCAGGTTACCTTTGTCTTGTCATGGATTGTTGGAATATTTTCTGTCTGCTTCCTTTCTACCAGGAGATTGGATCTTCACCAAGGGAGAGTCAGCTAAGGGGCAGGAAGGGGGCTTTGAGGAACTCAGGGCTGCAGGATCTAGTTTTTATCCCAGAAGAGATAGAAATTGATCCAAGAGCTCTACATCCAGGGTGCAGCCAGTATAGGTATTCTAGGGAACAGAGAGGAGGCTGTCCCAGGTGACCAGGGAAAGGCCTTCCTAGACTTTCTGAACCAGCCAAAGGCATGGAGGCTGGCCCCTTCCTTCATGTGGCCATCATCTTTCTCTAGTTGACATATTATTTTCTATGAAAGAAAAGAAACACAAGGGAAAATACTTCACAGAATATTTTCTAACACATATCTCAGAACTAACTATACGTTTTAGAAAACAGAGGGGACGCAACTTGCCTGAAGGATTGAAGATGCTCATATCTTTGAGAGAGGGGGCTATTGTTCTGTCACATTCATATATGTAGCTTTCTTATAGACATAATTGAAAACTCAAGTCCTCCAAAAAGGGAATATATGTGTATGGGGGTGGGCCTGCATGGTTTCTAGCAGGCTAATCCTCCACCTGTGGCTCCAGCATCCCATGTGGACACCGGTTCAAGTCTTGGCTGCTTCACTTTTGATCCAACTCCCTGTTAATGACCTAGAAAAACAGCAGATGGTTCAAGTCCTTTTGTACCTGTGCCAACATGGGAAATGTGGAAGAAGCTCTTGGCTCCCAGCTTCAGATGGGTCCAGCTTTCACCATTGTGGCTAATTGGGGGAATGAATCAGTGAATGCAAGAATGTGCTCGCTCGCGCTCTCTCTCTCTCTCTCTCTCTCTCTCTCTCTCTCTCTGGTATGTGTGTCTTCTCTCCTGCTCTGTAACTCTGGCTGCAAAGTAAAGCAAAAGAATACAAACTATGTGGCCACTAAAGAGGAAGCTGTAACTAACCCAATTGTGAATTGTTTCTACTGAGGTCAGAGGATAATTAAGAAGGAATGGTTGTTTGAAAGTGAATTGGACCAACATGAACATTTTGAAGATGGGGGTTGTCAGCAATGTCACATGCCACTAATATGGTACAATTGATTCCTGGATCAGGCAATATGGACACTGAGACACCAATGCAAATGGTTCCTATGATAGGATGAATTCAATAGAGAATGGAGAGAAAAATGAATCACCAAGTAAAGAGAACTCTTTGAAAGAGGCCTGTTGTCTATTGCTGCATCAGGGGAACTGCAAAGAGAGCTTGTATGACCAAATCACAGCTTTGAGAACTGAGCATAATTGCTTCTTATGTTACACCATTGGAATATCCCTTATTTAAAATGTTTGAAACCGAAAGAGTTTCAGATTTTGGATGTTTTGGGGGGATATTTGCATGTGCATAATGGGACATCATGGGATTGAACCTAAGTCTAAACATTTATTGAAATATTATATATACTGCACACACAACATGATATATTTTATATAATAATTTTAGTGCACTTGTGTTTTGAATGTAACCTGTCACATGAAGTCCTTGGTGGAATTATCACACAACACATTTCAGGTTTTTTTAATTTGGCATTGTGGATGTTCATCCTGCAGAGTCAAGATGAGATGGCCACACAATCACTCAGGAAGTGGCTTCTGAGAAAGTTAATACTTTTTTCAAGAACAGTTACTCTCTTCATTTGCAAGTCTCTCATTACTTTTTAAAAACAATATTTATTTTTATTGGAAAGTCAGATATACAGAGAGAGGAAAGACAGGAAAATCTTCCATCTGCTGGTTCTCACTCCCCTAGTGGCCACAACGACCAGAGTTGCGCCAAACTGAAGCTAGGAGCCAGGAACTTCTGGGTTTCCCATGCGGGTGCAAGGTCCCAAAGTTTTGGGCTGTTCTTGACTGCTTTTTTAGGCCACAAGTATGGAGCTGGTTGGGAAGTGGGGCCATTGGGATTAGAACTGGTGCCCATATGGGATCCTGGCACCTTCAAGGCGAGGGCTTTAGCCACTAGGCTGCTGTGCCGGGCCCACATGTCTCTCATTTCTAGTAAAATGCATCTTCACCTATGATGCGCAGTGATCTAATGAAGTCCCTCCCCCAACTAACTTGGCGCTTATGTATACTGAGTAAACCCAAGAAGTGCTTGTTGGCTTGACTTGGTGTGGGGCAGGATTCCACAGAGAACAACTGTCTATGATTAGTTCCTTGGAGTGTCTATTTGGTGATGGTTTAATTACCCAGGTTGGGAAACTAGTTCCTCTCTCATTCCTGGCAGTGCAGCACCCTGTGGTTGAGAATAGCAGTTCCAGCTGTCCCTGGTGAGAGAAACAGATGCGAACTCCACTGCTTGCATTGAGTGCAAGTGCAAGGAGCAGGTACGGTTCGACTTCAGCTCCTCCCACGCCAGTTCGAGCCCTTCCTTCTCTCATGAACTTCTTTCCTGAGAATAGCTCTGGGGGTGTTAGGGTGGAAGTGCCATCCCTTCTCAACAGAGTCTGAGATGACATTTCCCAAAAATAACACTCAGAACACAGAATCTTTTTGTACCATCTATAGGTACGTTAGATATTGGGCAACTGTGGTGTAAATAATGATTATTTTGGGTGGGACACCTCTGTCCTCTCCTTGACTTGCTCACTTCTGGCAGGGCCTGCTCCATTCCTAGGGCTGATCAGGCAGGGTCAGAGTTGGGTTAATGCTGATAGAGGCTCAGGAGTTTAGGCAAGGAATCTGCTGGTGGGAAGTGACAAATGGCAATAAATGGAAAAAGGTAAAAAACAAATTACTCTGAGATAAAATATTATCAAAGCAAACATTCACCCAATATTTATTGATCAGCTGTGAGATAGCCATGAAACTTGGCACCAGTTTAATGGTATAGGGGATAAAGGAGATGGCGCATGTCTGTGAATAGAGAAGGATCCAGATAAGTGCAAAGTTAGAGCACAGAAAGAAGGGGATGTTTTATGAGTTTGTGAAACAAGGAAATCTGGTATGATTGGACCAGTGAAGAAAAGTGGCATTTTCCCACAGTGTGGCTATGGGGTCACCTGGGGATCATGTTAAAAAGGCAGATTCTGAGCAGCACTGAGTGCCCAGGTGTCTTCATGGCCACTGCGACAGAGGCCAGCAAGCCCGGGGAGCGGAGACCTTCTTAATTCCTAGGAATTTTAAGTGCTGAAAGCATTCTTTGTGCACAGGATTTAATATTATATGGTTCGTTAGGATCTGCTGTGGTCAGTCTTGGGCAGTTCCCCCCCTGTTAACTAGCAGAATTAGAAGATCATGTGATATTGGAATAGGAGGATTTATCTTGGTGATTTTAAGCAACTGGTTCCACTGTAGGTATAATTATGCAAAACAGAATTGCAAGAGAAGGATTTAAAGACATAGTTGCATATGAAAGTACCCACCTTGACCCTGAAAGAAAGCAAGCCAACAGCAACAATCAGGAAATCTTGAGCATTGAATTGGGATTGTTGCATGCCAGGTTAAGCCACCACCTATTTCCTAGTCATCCCATTATCAGAAAGCTGCTTAGAGGCCCAGCTGCTCCACCTCTGATCTGGCTCCCTGCTAATGCAGGGAGAGCAGTGGATGATGGCTCAGTTTACTTAGGTCCCCTATGGGAGACCCAAATAGAGTTTTTGCCTCTGGGCTTCGGCGTGGCCCTGTCCTAGCTATTGTTAGGGTTAGGATTAGGCAATGGGCCTAGTAGGGAAATTCTGAGGACTCTCCTGGTAGGCTGCATCTCCCAGCAATGAGTACAAAATCCAGAGCTAGGAGTATACCAGGCTGGGCAAGGCTACAACCTCCATCAGCATGTGTGTGGCCCGAGTTTGGAGATGGGCCATACTTGGCTAGGCCCCAGCACCCAGCGGCACACACAAGAACCAAAGTGGGTACAGACAGGCTGGACTAGGCATGGCATGTACCAATTCACATGAGAGCGAGGACTAGGGGTGGGTTTACACTGCAGCCTGGCTAGTGAGTGCCAGGACTGGGCCATGCCATGTCAAGCTGGACAGCCACACCTGCCAGCACATGAGAGATCTGGGGCTGGGATCTGGCCTGATAGAGGAATTTGGATAATTCTCTTACTAGGCTATATCTCCCACTAGTGAGAGTGAAAGCCAGGACTGGGGTCAGGCCTGGCCAAGCTGGGCTCTAGTACCTGTCAGCATATTTGAGAGCCATGTCTGGGCTGAGCTGGGCCAATCTGCAGCATAGACTGACATGAGCAATAGTTAGGATGCGGTGTTGCACTGCAACACCTGCCAGTTCACATGAGAACTGAGAGGGTTCCAGGCTGGGCTAGGCAGCTATACATGCTGGCAAATGCTGAGACTGGGGGTGGATTATCTCAGACTGGGGCTACATAGCACATGCTGGCATGTGTAAGACCCGGTGCTGGGAGCAGGCTTGGTAGGGGAACTTTGGAGACTCCCTTGCTGGGTCACTGCTTCCATTGATAAATGTGAGAGCTGGGATAGGAGACAGGCTGGGCTAGGCTAGGCTGCTGTACCCACTTGTGTACATGGGAGCCAGAATGGCTGCAGGCCAGCTGTGCTAGGCTGTAGCACCAACTGACAAGTGTTGGGACTGGGGGCTAGTCATGTTAGGTTGGACAACTGTACTCCCTGGCAGGTGCAAGATCTGGGGCTGGGAGCAGGTGTGGTAGGGGAACTATGAGCATTCTGCTGCTAGTCTGCAGCTCCCACTGATCCTCACGAGAACCAGGTCTGGAGGCCAGCTGTGCTGGTCAAAGCAGCAACACCTGTCGGCATATGTGTGGGCTGGATATAGGGGTGGGTCAGGCTGAGCTAAGCTGCAATACTCATGGGTGTGCATGAGAACCAGATGGGATGTGGAACAGACCGGGCTAGGCTGCAACACATGTACAACCAAGCTGATGGTGTCTCAGAACTATTGAAACCAGTCAGGTAACACTCTTGTGATACTCTTTCCCACATCGGGATCTCTAGGGAGTCAGCAAATGACTGTCCCCCACCCCTAGATGCTGATGCAGTTTGACAGCAAGGAGTGCCTTCCCCCACCAACTTCCTCTCATGTGCACAAAGGAGAAAAAAATGGAAACATTTGTCCCACTCACCTTTCTTCATACCTGACCCTCTTCACCCTAATCAGAGACCCATATGAGTGTGTATCCCTCTTAGTTATGTTTGAAAATCTAAAAAGATGTAGTAGGAATACTTCCCACGCTAACTTACCTAAGACAGATATTTTCACAGGTGAATGCTAAGGTCTTTTCATATATGTGCTGTGGAATGAGCACTCTTTGTGGTCTCTTTTTAAAGATTTATTTATTTTTTTATTGCAAAGTCAGATATACTGAGAGGAGAAACATAGAGGAAGATCTTCCATCTGATGATTCACTCCCCAAGTGACTGCAACGGCCGGTGCTGTGCTGATCCAAAGCCGGGAGCCAGGAACTTCTTCCAGGTCTCCCATGCGGGTGCAGTGTCCCAGTGCATTGGGCCGTCCTCGGCTGCTTTCCCAGACCACAAGCAGGGAGCTGGATGGGAAGTGGAGCTGCCGGGATTAGAACCGGTGCCCATATGGGATCCCAGTGCATTTAAGGTGAGGACTTTAGCTGTTAGGTCACCACCACCACATAAGCCCTCTTTGTGGTCTTAATCAGTCAGTTACTCTGGTGATTTTTAAACATTTCTAGATGAAGAAGAAAAATGTTTAGTTTCTTTTTTAAGAAGTTGAAATTATCTTGGTGTCTACCTGTCTTGGAGAAACAAAAATAATTAGAGAATGACTGGAATTGTTCCGTACTGGTGATACCAGGGTCCCATGTGTGTGCTGATTCATGTACTAGTTGCTCTACCTCCAATCCAGCTCCCTGCTTGGGAAAAGTAATAAAGAATGGTCCAATTGCTTGGACACTGCCACCCATGTAGAAGACTTGGAAGAAGCTTCTGGCTCCTGACTTTGGCCTGGAAGTTGCAGCATCTAGAAAGTGAGCCAGTGAAAGGAAGTACCCTTTCTCTCTCTCTCTCTCTCTCTTTCTCTTCCTCTCCTCACCCCCTCTCTCTGTAACTCTGACTTTGAAATAAATCAATATAAAAAACAGAGGAAAGAAAACCACAATCAATGCCTAAATCTGCAATAAAATATAAGGAAACCAAGACAAGGGATGGTAAAGGAATAATACAATAGGATCTATGATGTTTATTGTAGGAAAGGAAAGATAGTTCAATATAAGGAAATCTAATAAGGTTCACACAGACGCACATATATATATACACACACAATAACATCACTAAAACAATCATGAAAGTAACAACCTATTATTGATCATGGAAAGCATCTCATAAAATAAAAAAACATGTTTGTCTTAGCTCAAAAGCCAGCTTCATGGGCAAATAATAGAAACCTTCACATTAAATTAAAATTGCAGTATTATTACCTTATGAAACATTGATCTTAAGTTATAGCTGACATTTTAGATAAAGAAATGTGAAATGTACAAGTGGAAAGGAAGGAGGGAAGATGATCATATTGGCAAATAATAGAACTCTGTGCCTTGAAAACTGGATAAACTGGATTGGAAGAACATTGCCAAGAGTAATAGTCAGTAAGAGAATTGAGTAATGTGGCTGGATACAAAAGTCAATAGCTTTTATTCCTATAAACAACAATTGGTGCCAAGCTATAGTTCCAGAAAGCACCACATGCTTGGAGAAGCTGATTCTAATTTCATTTGGAAAGATAAAAGAGCAAGAATAGCCAGGAGAAATATTGAATCATGTAAATAATGCAAGGCCCAGGTACTCTGATAAACATACAACATGTTATCAGAATACTCTGGTGGTATTGATAAACAATATGACCTTTGGAATGAAAGAGAAAGCGTAGATCACTTTTGTGGCTCACTATGAAAACATTTTGGAAGCTGTTCTACATATGCATGTGCGAGTTTTACATATAACACATATGTGTATTTTATATATGCACACACAGCTTTGGAAGCAAACCCAAGAAATTCTGACAGGTGGCCAGAAGATGGACAGGTTGGGAACAGGATTGTGTGTTTTCTTGTATAACTTTTGAATATGGTTGTGTTTGCTGTATCACCTCTTCATAAAAATGTTTCGTTATTTTCCTCAATCCCACCATATACTATGAAGAAGCGAAAAACACCGGGGACAGGTGTGGGTTGATTTGTTTGGATCACTCAAATAAGGCACCTTAGTTATCTAAACACCACTGTTTGAAAGTGTCCATGGCTGAAATACCTTGGGATGACTCTAGAAATTCATACTACAGACGTGTGTGTTTCATGATTTTCCAGTACTTTTTGTCTTCTGCTCCACTTTTCTCCATTCAGTCTCCAGTGGGGGGGGGGCAGGGGATGGTTGGGTACGGAGGCCTAGACATCCCCATCATCCTCACGTCTACACAACTGAAGTGGCAATGCTTTCCTGATGAAATCCCAGGGGCTTTCCAGGAGCTATACAGCCCACATCAAGATGGGGCTTTTGCACTCACAGCTGTAAGGCAGGTTGCTAGCAATAGGAATGTAGAAAGTCGGTCATCACCAGGGGAATACATGCAGAGCCCTTTGTTATCATGGGCACCTGTTAGAAAGGCTGTTATAAAAAAGACAAGCATGTGCTGATGAGGATGTGAAACAGCAAACCTGAATATATTGTTGGTGGGATTTGTGTATTGATGTAGTTTTATGGAAAACAATGTGCAAGTTTGTAAAAAGGAATTTAAAACAGAACTACCATGTGACCCAGCAATCACTCTCCTATATATGTGCCCAAGGGAGGTAAAATCACCATCTCATAGGAATATCTGTGCCTGCACATGCACTGGAGCATCATTTACAGCAGCCAAGTATGGAACAATCCCTTATGTTCATCAACGGGTGAGTGAATACAAATTGTAATACAAGTCAGATCAATTAATAAATCAGCTGAATTTTTTTAGAGCACTCTAATGCCAGTGCATAGAGAGCTAAATCAATGGGACAGAAATGGTAGTCCATTCAATAGATACAAAGCAATATTAGCCTTAAGCAATGAGATCCTATGATTTGTGAAAAGGATGGACCCAGAGGATATTGGGAAAACAGAAATTAACATGTGGCATAAACAACACTACATGATCTTACTTACATGTGAAACCTGTTAAAACAGAAGCCCCTCTTCCACAAAAAAGAGAAACAAAAACCCACAAAAACTCCAAAGCTAGAAACAAATTTCACACACACACACACACACACACACACACACACACACACACACAGCAACAGAGAGAAATGGGAAGGTGGAGGTCAAAGGGCACGTGTTTCCAGTTAGTTGAGTCAATGTGATTTCTCCACTGTGCAGCCCGAAGGCCTTAGTGCACGATACAGATGTGTACTGTGGAATCTAGGGGGGAGTAGCTTTTAGGGAGTGACCATACACAAACACAAATGTGAGATGATGGATATACAAATTCGCTTGATTGTAGTGATCATTTCATTAGGTTTGTGTTTATCAAAAGATTGTGTTATATATAAACATAAAATAGCAGGAGAGAAGTCCCCTAGGCTCCTTTTCTAGGTCACTTCCTGCTGCCCCCTCTCCTTCTCTGACTCTGAGCTTCTCCATCCCACATCCTGGCTCTTTATTCCCCCATGACAAAAGGAGTGCTGCATATCCCTATCTTCCGTGAAAACACTGTGACTTCTTGGTTAGCGTGCAGAGCCTGGCCGTGAGAGTATGCTTGGCTTCAGGGGACTTCATGGGCATGTTTTTGTTGCCCTTTCCTGATACTGTCCTTGGCAAAGTCTTGGGTAAATAACAGGGGTGGTAGCTACATAGAATACCCTCCCATCAGGAGATTCCTTCATCTTCCGGTCCTCTTTGGGAAAAGGCTGTGAAAGCCCAGGGTGGTGGCTGAGCCCTGACAGCTGTGGTCATCAGCCAATGTCAGTCAAAGACTCTCCCAAAAACCCAGGTCTGTGCTTGTCAGCATGCACCCAGTAGTGCTGGGAAGCACTGGGGGCTTCAGATATGAGGACTCTGCCTGGAACCTGTCTGGCTGCCTGCCCCTGGCACTGGGAAGTCCAAGGTGGGGAGAACTCGGGGTGCCTGCAAGTTCCCACAAGACATCCCTTGTGGAAACAGGATTTAAACTTGATCTTTGAGTTTGGGAACATCCCCAAGGCTTCCAGTGCATGAAAGCTCAGTTTGTAACTTACTACTTATTTGTTCTTAAATAAAAAAAACAAAATTTTGGAGTGTGAAATGTATGTACTTATTATTTCTTTATTTTAGCTCAGAGGCTTTAAGTTTGCTATACTCAACTGGGAAGAAAAAATAAGCTTCATTTAACTTTACTCCTAAAAAGGATTAAGCACCTGTTACTAGCAGAAAACTTCAAGTAAAAAAATAATTGCAACTGAATTTTACCTTTAAAGTCTATTTCATTGGTAGTTCACAGAAGAATCTGGTAGCAAAAGGTGCAGAGGTAAGGGGACTGCCATGGCTAATTTATTGTGTTCCGTGTATAGCCGCAAGAATGCTTTTCCAACAGAATGTTGTATTCTGGTTCCTTTCTTGCTGAAATCTCAGAAGCTGCCCCCTTTGATTTCCTAAAGGAGATGATTCTAAGCCTTTTCTGTCCTGTTTCCTAGCTGCCTCTGAATTTCTCCATCAGCAAGTTCCCGTGTCTGTTCTTGGCCAATTAGCTGAATGGCTGAAAGATCCAACTGGGGCTTATGGTCCCCTTATTGGTAAAATTAGGAGTTTGGAGTAAGCAGGAGGCTGGTCCCCTCTGGGAAATGTCAGCATCAGGGTGAAAGAGTGTGATAACTGTTGAAAAGAAGGTGGCCGAGAATCTGTCTCAGCGTTGACAGAAACCTGCCGTGGGTTCTGCCCTTCCCACGCAGGAGCAATGACAAGCCAATGGGAGCCCCGCCAAGTCACAGCTTGCAGCATTGCCACGTGGCCCAAGGAAGAAATCCCCACCTCTTAATCCCTACATTCAACTTTTACTCATTTACCACTGTGTCCCTTTTTCTTTTTTTTAAACATTTATTTTATTTTTTTATTGGAAAGTCAAATATACAGAGAAGTGGAGAGACAGAGAAGATCATCCATCTGTTGATTCACTTTCCAAGCGGCCACAGTGGTTGAAGCTGTGGCTCGAGCTGCGCCCATCCAAAGCCAGGAGGCCAGAGGCCAGAGCCCAGAGCCCCTTCCGGGTCTCCCATGCGGGTGAAGGGTGCCAGTGCTGCCCCAGGCCAGAAGCAGGGAACTGGATGGCAAGCAGGACCACTGGGACATGAACCTGCACCCACATGGGATCCCGGCACATTCAAAGTGAGGACTTTAGCTGCTAGGCTACTGTGCTTTTTTTTTTTTTTTTTTTTTTTTTCTCTTCTTGAGAAGACATAAATTTCAAATAACCTTAGAAGAAGGCATAAGATTATGTTGTGGCCATCTGAAAGCTGTATCTTTTTTTTTTTTTTTAAAACTAAGGATTTCTCAGGCACTTTCTAAGTCTGAAAATCATATGACCCTGAGCATGTGCCCTTTTCGGCTCAGGAAACCATTCAGAGAAGACTTATCTGCTCAGCCCGGGCCAAGCTTCCTTCCCTCTGCTGTATCTGCTCACTTTGAATCCCTCTGCCCTGACAGTCGGCCTCCCAGCCGGCCTGCTTGCCGTGTGTTCCCATCTGGACAGAACCCCTCCGTGCAGCCTGGAAGTCTCCTCCTTATGAAGGTATGGGACAAAACCCAGATGGGAGGAGTGTGGTGGTAGTCAGTATGCATATGAACTATCAGCTCATGTTTCTGACATTGAGAGGAACTGACCTCCATGGAGCACCTCTTCTGTGCTAAGCCTTGTCTATTCATTTTTCTGTTTATGTCTATCATAGTCACAACAACCTTGGGGGGGTGGGTATTATTATCCATCCACTTTTACAGAAGGGGAAACTGAAGCTTGGAGAGGTTGTAAGCTAGTCAGAGAAGTCCACAGTAGAGGTGAGATTCAGGCTTTCTTGTCTCCGTCTCCATGCTTTAGCCACTGTTGCCAAGTACTCCCCCTCGCCCCCCAGGGCGTGTTGCCATCAGCTGTGTCTGTCCCTTCTTTCTTATCTCAGAGGGTACACCACTGTGACAACCAGTGGTCAGGAAAGATGTTGGTTCCAGGTGCATGATCCACAGTGCTGAGTTTGTCAAGAAATAGTCAAGTTACCCCAAGGAAGAACAAATCCTTTCAAAGAGTTTCAAAGAGTTGGTGCTGCCTCATCCAGGGGAAAGAGCTTCTCCAGTACCCTGGAATGAAGCTGTCTTCCCGAGTCAGGATGGATTTCTCCCATCTTGACCGCTCCCAAGGAGTGGTTCACAAGCCACCAGGGTGAGGATGGTGAAGGCTTTAAATGTTTTGCTCTGGTTATTTCTCTCTCATTTCCTGGCCATATTTCTGGGTGCTTCGGTTGGCTAACAGGGATTTTGAATAACAGAGGTACAGGAAATTATTGGAACTTACTTCTAGGTTATTTAAGGGTTTGGAGCAATTTCCAACAAGATCAGATTAGTATCCCAGAAATGAGTTACTGGGGACATTAATTAATTTCAATTTGTTCTAATGTCCTTTGGCCTACTGCTTAATGCCAGTGAACGCAACAGATTTCAGCTACCATAAATAGTGACCTAACATATCTTGTTGCTTTGTTCGGGCTTTTATGAAGAAAGAATTAAGGTGATATTTATCACTCCAGCAAATTTATTTATTTATTTATTTATTTATTAATAATCTTACTTTGTTGATTAGGGTACAAAGGGTCAAGGGCTACAGGGTGAAAGTGGGTAATACCATTGTTTTCACACTAATATCATTTTTCCCTGTATCTGGGGCTAGGGGAGAAACAAAGGGAAAAGCCCCATCCAGCCTCCCACCCATCCCAGATCCCCAATGTGAGGCGCGCTCCAAGGGTCCTGCTCAAGCAGTTTTGATAGTTCAACAGTTCTGAATTGCTGCCAATCTCTCAGTTCCAATTGCAATGAAACCTATTCAGAATCCACTGGCTGACACAGTCTCTTCATGGTTGGGGTTCTGAGATCAGCAGTTCAGTTGGAGGGATTTCCAAAGAAACTTCATCTGAGATGATCCCAGACCTGATTCTTGCGTGAGTTTGCTAGTACAGGGTCTGGCACTGTCCGTCGCCCCAATCAGCTTATGCACATGCTGGTCATTGCAATTGCTGGGTCAGTTCTCCAGCAAATTTCTGTGCTGTGTCTCCCCCAATCCTTGGGATCAGTGCGTTCCTCCAGCATCACTGACATGGTTCCTGCAGATAAGTGATCCATAAATGCGAACTGATGATGCAGCCTGGCCACTTGTGGAGTACCAGTTAATTGTAGACAGCTTAAGAATCATGGTCTTGAGAGCAGTTGTTCTTGAGTGATTTTGTGGCTATGTCATATCAGAGGGAAATAACCAGGTAGGAAGATGCTTAATAATGTAAATTTCTTCGAGATATCATTTATGAAGGAATGCCACCAAGTCATTCCTTTCTTTAAAATAGAGATGCTGCATTGTGCAGTTTCTTACTAATCTATCCGGGTCAGGAAGACGCTGTGACATCTTATTCTTCACTTCTCCTCTGGAGGGAATTTTAACAATTTCTGGTTTTAGTTCTCTCCACCTTCCAGCATTTGGGGAGATAGTTTTCTCCCTTTTGTGGCAGAATGAACCTGCCCCAAGGTGGGAAAGGGCAAGACATATGAAATGGTTACCCCAGGCTACTTCGTTTCCCTTGCTACATCAACTGGCTCATTTCTTGATTTCTCTTTATAAATTTTAATTTATGTGATTGGGAGGGAGGAGGAAGAGAGAGATCTCCCACTGTTTGCTTTATTGCCCAAATGCCTGCAGTGGCTGTGGTTGGACTAGGCCAAAGCTGTGATCTGGAAACTCATTTCAGGCCTCCCATACATGTGGCCGGAAAGCCCAGTCACTTGCTCCCATCACCTGCTGCCTCCTGTGTGACTCAGGAACCAGATCTGAAACTTAAACCCAAGTATTCTGATACGGAACCTAGGCATCTTCACCAGATTCCTAAGCAGTTGGCTAAGTGTTTGCTCCCTTTTTTCTTCCACTGTTTAGCTCTGAATGTCACTGGGAGAGTTACCTAAATGGGAACACTAGCATCTCCCTGGCAAGGCTGACAGAAGGATTCACATTAAACACCAGGCTCAGTGTCCAGCTCCTAGATATTAGTGGTCACTTTCTTTCCTTCGAGCTTCTTTGGTTCCTTGGTTTGTGATCTCTGCCCCTTCCGGCATATTCTACATAAGGTGGTCAGATTTATCTTCCGGCAATGCTATTTTCGTCTTATTATTAGTAGGGAAGGAAAAAACAAAACATTAAATAGCTGCCCCAGGCCACTAAGTCAGTCAGATTTTTGTGTTATTTAAGGTGTTTCATAATCTACCTCGATTTGTGGCTCTGTCTTGTGGCTCATTCTTCTAGTTTGGGGCAGCCTGGATTGTTGCACCAGGTTGACTAGCCCACAACATGGTGCTTCTGTTGAAGGACACTTTAGGACATTTTGCTTTGTGTTAGCAAGCATGTTCCATTTGCTGCACGCATTGAGTTTTATGTATAAATCATTCCTATAGATATGAATTGCCTCAAGGTAAGAACTAGGCTTTTACATTTGTGCAGAAAAACAAATTTAACATACCAAGCCTAAGATTTGCTAGTTCTAGAAAGATGTGCTTGCAAGGCTAGCCTTGAGAAATGACTGGGAACTTGGACTGTGGGGTGCTTTATTGCAGTGGATCACTGTGCCGGGCTCCTGTGCAAACATCACAGTTTATGCTTGAACATCTGCTTCCTCCAAAACTTGGCACACTGAATCCCTAACGTGCTTGCCTGGGCGGCAGCATCACATGCCAGTTACTGCGGGGAGTGGATTCTGTGTTGCCTCATCAGGCTGGGCAGAAAGAGGGTTGCATCTGGAATTTTTCAGACTCTGATGTTGTGGAGCAGTGTGCCCTTACATCACTATCAACAGTCTTGTCTAGAAGGACCACTCTGTGCCTCCTGCCAGTTTTCCTAGTGAATGCTGAGATGTGGAGGTGATCTTGGGTACCCCACGACAGTATCCTTTCCAAAACAATGTTAGGATATGTGTTCAATAATTGTTTTGTGCTAGAGTATCATAAATCTGCCAAAACACTGCAGGTTCTTTAAGGTAGAGGTACTTCTGCCCTTCGTACTGTTGCTTTTCTATTTTGGCTCCTTTGAATTGCACCTACATGCAGTCAGGCCAACATGTAAAATGTTCCCACGCTACTCGTGAAGAATGGCTCTGGGGCTTCATCGTTTTCAGTCTCTACATTTTAAGCGAGCTTTGATTTTGCTAGACAAATCCTTTTTGGCTTTTGTGATGGAGTGTCAAGGTGAAAGGAGAAGAAGTGGAAGGACTGGGTTTTTAAGAGAGGATTGGGTGGGCGGGTTTGAAGAAGGCAGATGCATAAAAGGGCTGTGTGATGGAATCCCATGAAGGAAAGGTGGCTTTACAAACTGTGAACTAAGATTCCCTTTCGTAGTGTTTGAGAAAGACAAAAAGAGGATTTGTTGCTTTGAAACTAGTACTTGCTGGCTAGGTTGTTTGCTTTGATAATTCCTGTCTGAGACCAAGTCATATGTCTTTACAGTTGAGGTTTTAAGTTTTGTGTTGATTTAATTAGGTGATAGGAATGACCAGTATCAGTTCTGGATTCATATGTAAATCTGCAGCAAATTCTTGATGAACATGACAGAGGGTTTCAATCCCTGGCATCTATTGAATAATTCATTATGGGCCTGGTACTGGGTGAGGGAGATGCAGAGAAGAGTAAAAAAACTTTCTTCCTGAATCATAGATGAGAGGCTGACTCAAACCTGCAACTGTCCAAGGTCAAGTACTAAATATTCAACCAGTAGTAGAATATGCGTGCACAGAGAAAACATTTCTTGTTACTCCTAAATGCCTTACTCTGCATTTTTCTGGCTTTGCATTTACTGATTTATTTATCAAATGGTGCTGATAAAGCACTTAAAATTCATTTGTGACACCGTTTCATTATTCGTTTCAGCTGCTGGCTTATACCTTTGGCTGCTTACTTAATTTCCCTAGCACTGATTAAACACTAGTCATAGGTTTTTGCAAATGTAGTGACAATACCATGGAAATGCTATCCATGAGGCCACACAATGGTTAGAATCCCAAGTTCAAAGTCTGCCTATGAGTTTGTATCATATGCTTATTACCGCTTGGCCCACCATCTAAGTGATTTTCCCAAAGTCACAATCCTAGCTGATATGGGGGTTGTCATAGAATTTTGCAACCCATATTTTGTACATTTCTTGTTATGTGCATTCTAGGCTCATCTCTCTGACATACACTGTCAGGTTATTGAAGATGGTTTTCCTGGACATGCTGGAATTTGGGGTTGTGGTCTCCTTTTTAGGAAATATAATCCAGGAACAGATTATTGAAATCTGTGAACAATTATGGCCTGATATATAAGGAAGGATAAGAAAAAGAGTTGAGGGTCCAGCACCATGGCTCATCTTGCATATGGGCTGATATGGGCTTATTAGCCCATATCCTCATCTTGCATATGGGCTGCTCCACTTCCCATCCAGCTACCTGCTTGTGCCCTGGGAGGGCAAAGGAGGATGGCCCAAAGCTTTGGGATCCTGCACCTATGTGAGAGACTCAGAAGAAGCTCCTGGCTCCTGGCTTCAGATCGGCTTAGCTCTAGCCATTGCAGCCACTGGTGAGTAAACCAGCAGATGGATGATCCTTCTGTCTCTTCTTTCTGTAATCTACCATTCCAATAAAAATAAATTTATATATTTTTTAAGATAAAGGAGTTCAGATATAGGTTGTAGTCACAACTTCTTTTGAGGGTCAGGTGAAATTTGAGAGAAAATGCGAAGTGGCAGCCATTAGGGGTGATAAGAGTGTTGAGCAAAGCCTGGAGGAATCAGCAGACCTCAAGTGGGTGTGTGGACTGAGTTACCCAAATCTGAATGTGAGCCTTCAGAGGACTTTAGCTCCGAGACTGGTTCTTCTGGTGATTGGTTTTGTGGCTTTACTTTTTCTTGCCTAATTTTCCTTTTGTGCAAAAGTGTGATGAATAATAATAGCCATTATGCATGCATGGTACTTAGAATAGCCTGGGATGTGGCAAGTAGCCCATAAGCATTCATTCCTTCTCTTGTTGACAGCTTTGGGGGCCATCTTGCGTGTATCATCATTTCATCATTTCATTCTTAATGACTGAGCAAGTCGAGGGGGAGGGTTGTTACTCTCTTCAATCCACAAAAAGAGGAACTTAGGGCCCGGCAGCGTGGTCTAGTGGCTAAAGTCCTCGCCTTGAGTGTGCCCAGATCCCATATGGGTGGTTCTAATCCTGGCAGCTCCACTTCCCATCCAGCTCCCTGCTTGTGGCCTGGGAAGCAGTTGGGGACGGCCCAAAGCTTTGGGACCCTGCACCGGTGTGGGAGACCTGGAGGAAGTTCCTGGTACCTGGTTTCAGTTCAGTGCTCACTTGGGGAGTGAATCGTCGGATGGAAGATCTTCCTCTCTGTCTCTCCTCTCTCTATATCTGACTTTGTAATAAAATAAATATTTTTTTTTAAAAAAAGAGGAACTTAAAGCACAGGGACATTTTGTAGGTTATCCAGCTCCACTCAGCCATGAAGTGATAAAACTCATCTGTGATCCTAGCCACCAGGCTAGTACTGTGCACTTTAACATACAGCCCAACGTTGCTGGATAGTGTGAGGCCATTTGCTCAGTGCTGAGCAATATGGATTAACTCACCAGGTATTAGGAAGTTGACGCCCCAGCACGGTGGGAAGACTCATCCAGTGTTCTTGTGAACCTGGTGGCTGGAGCACCCGCATGTCATGGAGGAGTGCTTGGGTTTAAGTTGGCCTGCTAGTGCAGCCAGGTGAAGGTTCACGCAGCTGGCAGCAGGTGACTCAGGCATTAGTCATCGGCATTTGGGGAGTCATCCAGGGGGTGAGAGTTCTGTCTGTCTCAAGTAAAGCGAAGGGAGCAGGCAGGGGGAGTCGGGTGTTAGCAATCCAGATAAAAATAGTTGAGGAAATGACCAGGGGTGGCACTCAGAGTGGAGCCAGGAGAGGAGAGCTGGCTGATGTGTGGCTAGTGAAGACGAGTGAAATGGAAGCATCTGGTAGACCAGACTAGAGGGATGTGGGAGGGGGACGAGCTGCAACTTAAACCCCGGACTCTAAGAAAGCAAGATAAGAAGAAGCTTGGAAGAAAAGCTCCCTTCCGTGTCTGCCCCCTTCGGAGGCTCCACCTACGTCAACCAAGTGAGCACTTCATGGTTTGTAGTTCTGATGGGTACATCCTTGGTAGTTTTTACTTCACTGTCCATCCAACTCTGTCCAACCTCCTATATTTCAGAAGCAAGTGGGAAGTTCTTTCTTCCGTAGAATAGGTTCTTTTGGTACAATCAGCGTGTGTTCTCCTTTAAGTAAAAGTTTTCACCTGTCTGTCATTCTCATCCCATAGCCCCATGCGGTCAGTGGTTGCAGTTGAGGAGTCAGGGAAACCAGCTCTGTTGACTTCTTGTTTTCTATTTCAAACCCTCGCCTAGGACTTCCCACTTGAATAGGACCAAGAAGAACACACAATGAGGCAGGGCTGTCTCGGAGCTGATTTACCACAGTGATCAAGTAAGTTCATGGGCTGGGTATTCCTCCCCGGCTGCTCAAGTTTGCCCTTAAGTGACCCTTGTTTTTATCCTACTGAGAATGAACGGGGGAAGACATTTGGGTTTCTCACAAGTCTACCTTTCAGAGCTTTTGTGTAGGTTTCCCTGAATTCAGGACTTCAGTATAGGCTGCCCAGACCAAGCTGCTGGAGATTGTAGCGGCTTTCACCTTTGATGAGATGTGCAACATCTTATTTAGCTTTCCTGCCTGCACATTTGCACCTGCCTGCAAGTGCAAAAGAGAGAGGTAGGGTAGATCTTTTCTTTGACTCTTTCACATCCCCCTCCTCTCTTCCTCCTTTCTCTGTATTTTCAAAGTATATATAGCCTTGTTCATGATCTCATTTGCTTCTTTCCTAGCATCCTGTGAGGTTCCAATTGGAACTGTCATTTTAAAGAAAATGAACTTCTTCAATGTTTCAGTGAATGTTAGTGACTTAGCTGATGTTATTTAGTTTATAACCACGCTGAGACTGAATCTGTAGTCTTCCATCTTAAGGGTCTCTTAAGGTTGCTTTTCGTGGTACCATGCTGCTGTCCTGGGGAGGTTGATGTGTATGGGGTACTGGTGGGAAAGAAGGGCCATGAGACTGTGCTGGGGAACCTGAACAGGTCTCATCCACCAAGGAATAAAATAAAAAATGGTAACTAGTGATGCTGCCCTGCAATTCTTCAAGTGTGAAGGACTGTAGCTCTCTTTGTGTGTCAGACTTGAGAATGCTAGTACTTCAGGGAGTCATGTGCTGTATCTGAAGAGAGTAACTGAACAGCCTAGGGCAGACCTAGCACAATTTCACACTCTGCATGCAGGTGATGTGGGGTTTTCTGCTGATGGTTGAGCTGAGGATGCAAAGACACAGTTTCATTTCCCCTTCTCCTCAGGTCTTAGCAATGTGGATAGGGTTGGAGGACCAGCTGTGGGTTGGTATCATCAACAACTTGTCTGAATCTTAAGATCTCGTCAGTCCCAGAGGAAGGGACAGGGGATTGGAATTGGCAGTTGTTTAGAGGGAACTGTTAACAGAACTCTGCCTTTTGAGAGTAAGTGAATGTTAGGCTAGGGCAACTCATGACTATCCAGCTGGCCTGACACACCTGTGGAATGACCCTGCTTTGCCAAAAGGGCCAGAAGGAGGACTCTGGAGACTATAGGACTAGACCCTCCAGCAGAATGTCCTGACAGATGGTAAACTCCAAGATTTCCAGCTGGTACCCTCTGTACCCTGCTCCTGGAGCCTGTGAAGAAGAACATCTCCAAGTCCAAACTCAGGAGATGTTCTTCCTCAATCAAACCCCTCCCACTCCAGCCCCAAAGCAGAAGTGGTGGAAGAGTTGATAAGCCACCACCTGCATTGCAATGGGATCCTGACCTTTTGTTTTTTTGAACTCACACAATGGCATGGAGTGGGTGAGAGGAAAATCAAGTATTGGGACAAGGAGGGGGCTGGCAAACATGGGTAAGGCCAGCAGAGGATTCCCTTTGGAGGAGTGTCGGAGAGAGGATTTGGGGTATAGGAAGAATTCTCAGAAGTGCTCACTTGCAAAGAAAGGACAGAACAGAGGAAGATCAGCCTGAGGAATGAAGGTGGTCTGGGTGTGAGCTTAAGATAATCCATATAACTGGCCAGTACAGCAACAAGCAATGTGGGAGCCGTGGTGATCATGAACAGATGAAATAAGAAAGAAGCCTCTTGAAATTGGCCCAGATCTGGAAAATCACAGGATCTAGTTGTCCATCCCTCTTTGTATGTCGTACCCAAACACCGTGCTCTTAGAAAACCCGTGATGGGATGTTTATCAACTGAGGGAGACTTAAAAAATATCAGAGACTCTCACCAGTTAAAAGAATCTCATGGGAATTACTTCTGGAAAACAAAGAACCACTTTATAGAGTAGATACTCTCTCCCCCATTGATATTGAATTTCTGCATTTTCATGTGTTCAAAGTAGGGTTTAATATTTCACCCTCCTCCTGGGAGTGGAATTCCTCCGCTTTTACAGGTATGGCATGCAAAATTCTTGAACGAGGGTACGAGTTATTTCCCAGCTTTTTGTTGTTGTTTTTGTATGCATGTCCTAAAAGTCAAGGGGAAAGTATTTCATCCAACAGGATTTAAATAAAATTAAAAAGTTATATTCTTGAAGGTAGCGGTCTGGAAGGAAATTCTTTGTCCAACAGCACTTTGGGAGGCTGCTCAAGGAAATCCTGCCCACAGAGACACACTCTGTCTCTGTCATTTTAGAAAACGAATGTTCATTTTTTTTCTTTTTTCTAAACAGGACGCTGTGAGCTCAGTCATGTACACCATGAAAATAATTGGTGTGTGTTAGTACGCCTTGTGCCAGATTTCATGCTTGTTGAAAGGTGATTGGATTCAAACCAGCACACTTAAAGGTCAACTGACTGTTCTTAAATTGTGCAGAAGTTTTAACTCTTTCGTTAGCATGGGTTGGAAACAAATGATCATTTTTGGCAGGAGGAGAGACTGCATACTGTGTTTTAACTTCTGACCTTCTTGTCCCTATCTTTTTTTTTTATTTGGCTGAAGTTCCCAGGGCTTTCCTGTGGCTGAAAAGGTCTGAGAAATGAGGGATAAGCTGCCATGTGAGAAAGAGTCAAAATGGAGACAGAGTTCTCCTTGAATCACTCAGTTTGTAGATCAGGACACCATGCAACCGCACAGCACATAAGCAATATGTACATATTGAGCCCAAGGTTCTTTCTTCCATGAGTTCTTCACATTGGTCAGCAATGGCTTGCCCTTGCCCGTTTTCTTTCTTGCCTTCCAATTTTTTGAGTAACCTTTTTAGTTCCTCAGACATCTTGGGAGAGAAACAAGAAGTTGCTGGGGCATCCCAGCTTGGCATCAGCTCTGTTTCCAGAAGTGAGTTCACCAGGATTTAGACTTTTCTTGGACCTCGTCCCCCAACCCCAATGATTTTGCCTGCACACGTTCAGTGGTTTATTTTGTTGATACTTAAGATATTTTCTGTGACCTTTTCCCTCTGTTTCTTAAAATCAGTAGGAGACTGACCTGTCTCAAACAAGAAGAGTGAATTCTAGTGGCCTGATGGTAAAAGTTTCTTGTATCTTGGGATGATGCTCTCAGGCATTCATTATGGGAACCAGTTTGAAAACTACGAAGGTATTGGCTTTCAGTAGGGAAAACAAAAACAAGGACAAGAAGAACAAAGACAGAAGACAAGCTTTCAAGCTTTCCTTGCTTGACCTTGGGCATTTGCACAACCACCACACAGAAACTGACAAAGGCAGCTTGAGTCTAAGCATCGATGCCCCTTTTGTGCAAATTCTTTTAGTTCTAATTAAAGGTGAACTAAAGTTTACAGAATCTCTTTGTCAAAGTGGAGATTGAGGCTTCTTTTCTTTCTTGGTAATTTTATAATTCATTCATAATTGCTTGCTTTCTGTATCTCCCAGCTCTTCAGCAGTGAGATTGCTTGTTGCTTGAAAACTCTTCTTTATCACCTTTATTTCATTTAAAACAATTGCCTCCTTCAGTGTTACTGAGAACACTAAATACGTTAATGTAAGCAAAGTTTATATAAATAAAGAATAACATAAATAATGTAAAGTTAATGTAAATGAAGAATATAGTAAATAAAGGAGGATGTGAAGACCAGAGCAGGAGAAATGTGTGGAACGGCGCTCAGGGGTGGCTTACAGATGGGGTCCAGCAGGTGGCAGGCTGGAGGAGAGCTGGAGAGAGGCACCTGCCGGGAGGACCCTGCTTTCTGTCCAGTCCTCTGCAGCAGCTTCTGCTCCTCCTGAAGGGAAAAGAGCTTTCCTGAGCAGAAGCCCGTGTTCGCCAGCATCCTCTTCCAAAGGTATTGGCCTCTGGTTACCTTTTTCTCTTGTTGTCAGAGACTCCGCTTGTTAACTTACTCAGAATCCATAGTTTTTTCTTAGTTCACCTTTCGCTGTAAACATTCATTCAGTTGAATTCTATTGCAAATTTAATATTTATGTTAAATTCCACATGTTATAGCACATGATGATACTTAGAATTCTGTTTGTATGTTTGAATACAACGGCCTTAATATTTTTTTTTTGAAAAGGCAGGGAGCTAGAGAGACAACCAGAGGAAATAAAGAGAGGAAGAAAAGGAGAGACGGTAGGGGGAAGGGGAGGGAGTGAATTAATTTTATTTGCTGACTTACTCGCCAAATGTCCACAACATCTGGGCCTGGGTCAGGCCAAAGCCAGGTGCCTGGAACTCAATCCAGGTATTTCACCAGGAGAGCAGGGAGCCTGAGTCTTGAGCCCTCACCTGCTGCCTCCCAGGGTGCACATTAGCAGGAAGCTGGAATCAGAAGTGGAGCCAGGGACTCGAACCCAGGCCCACTGGTGCAAGTTGGGCATCCGTGTGACACTTTAACTGCCGGGACAGATGCCCACCCACCCCTGAAGCATTTTTGACTGCAAGCAACAATAAGAAACAGATTTCAAGTTCTGGTGGTAGTCTGTATGTACATACGTACATTTGTGTTTGTGTATATCTTAAACACAAGTGTCACAAAGCAATACTTTACTTACTACATCTTGATAATTTGCATTCTTTTTCACTTTTTGTTGAAAATAAGATTGATTATAATCTAGTAAACATATAACTTGTGGTTGGAAAGACATGGAAGTCGAGGAATAGCCAGTAGTTACCTCTAAGTTCTTACAAGCTGCCCACACATCACTGCTGCGATTCATGGTGGGCTGGAGCCGTCTCAGTTGTATTGTGATGTATTGCCTTCTCTCATCCTGTGTGAAGTAGGAGCAGCCAAAGCAGGACAAGTTCAGGTCAAGTGTTAGCGTGTTGTCTGTCAAACCCTCCTTATGCTGTCTACCTGCTAATTATTCTGTCTTAGTTCTCCAAGAGAAACTTAGAAATTGCTTTTGAAAGAAATGAAGATTTACAGAACTGGAGGACTCTATGCAGAGGGAATGGGAAGACTGCTTAACGATGTCAGTTCTCCCATGAAATCAGTGCTATTTCAATTAAAACGACTGTAGCCTTTATTTAATTGTGGAGATTCACAATATTACTCTCAAATTTATATGAAAATAAGCTTAGACAAGAGCAGCCAATAGAACCCTGGAGGAAAAAAAATAAGCAAGGAGAGAAAACTTAACTCATTGTGTCCCATTCTCCTATCTATAGGACATTTATAAAGACTTAAACTGAGCAATACATACAGTCTTTCTGATAACTGAAATAAATATCATGCCATTGAAATATTTCCAGAATTGGAAACTTGGGGCTTAATGGGTTAACAGTCTGATATAGATGTTTATTATGAGTAACTAAGTGATTATTAGCCTAAGAAGAAAACTAGAACACAATAGTGGTTTCATACATCTTTATTAGATGTGTTTCTATGCAGCTGATATATTTTTTAAAGATTTATTTATTTTTATTACAAAGTCAGATATGCAGAGAAAGGAGAGATAGAGAGGAAGATCTTCCATCCGATGAATCACTTCCCACGTGAGCACAACGGCTGGTGCTGTGATGATCCGAAGCCAGGAGCCAGGAACCTCTTCCAGGTCTCCCATGCGGGTGCAGGGTCCCAATGCATTGGGCCGTCCTCGACTGCTTTCCCAGGCCAGAAGCAGGGAGCTGGATGGGAAGTGGAGCAGCTGGGATTAGAACCGGTGCCCATATGGGATCCCGGTGCATTCAAGGCGAGGACTTTTAGCCGCTAGGCCACGCCGCCGGGCCCTGTAGCTGATATTTTTGATGCTGATGTAATTATATTGTAAAATTTACTGTCTTTGCAAGTCACAAAATACAATTGGTTTTGCTTGCCTATAACCCGACAGTCCCCTGACAATTTAAACACTTTATAGATTCTTTTCATGAACACTCATGTTATCTGAGATTATTTGTGTTTTTACCTTCTTTTTTCCCAGCCCATGAATTTTTTAATTCCTCCCCCTTGCCTTGTGGCTATGCTCAGAATTTTAGGTGTTGACTAGAACTGGTGACTGGTGGCACTCCTTTTTTTTTTTCTGATTTCAGCAGAAACATTTCCAATATTTCAGTATTATGGTGATTATTTTTGTGTGTGGTGCTTAAAAATTATTTGGGCAAAGTCCTTTTTATGTTTAGAAAGTTCGTTTCTGTTTTCTTTTTAGAATTTTTTTTTATCGCAAAGTCATATATATATGAGAGAGGAGAAAAGACAGGAAGATCTTCCATCCGCAGCTGTGCCGATCCAGAGCCAGGAGCCAGGAGCTCTTCTGGGTCTCCCACGTGGGTATAGGCTCCCATGGCTTTGGGCCGTCCTCCACTGCTTTTCCAGGCCACATGCAGGGAGCTGCATGGGAAGCAGAGCTGCTGAGATTAAAACCGGCACCCATATGGGTTCCTGGCATGTTCAAGGCAAGGACTCTAGCTGCTAGGTCACTGCACTGGGCCCAAAAGTTCATTTCCGTTCATTTCTCCCATCTGCTGATTCATTCCCCACAAGCCGACAACAGCCAGAGTAGAGCCTGACTGAAAGCAGAGACAAGGGTTCCACTTCAGAACTCACTTGTGGCAGCAGCAATCCAAGCACCTGAGTGATGTTTTGCCGGCTCCCAGGGCAAGCATCAGCAGAAAGCTGGATCACAAGTGAAGGTGTCTGGAGTCCAGCCAGGCAATCGAATACAGGATACAGGCTCCCTCAACTGCGCCGAACGACGGCACCAAGCTCCTATCCATTCGTTGATTTTTATTCTTGTTCTTTTTATTCTCTTTGGATTGAATGTGCTGTTCTTATAAGGAAATTGGTTTGGGGGCTTTTTTCTTATCTAATCCATACATTTAAGACTATGGGTGTCTCTTGCAGTCAGGTTTAGCAACATTGCACACATTATCTGTGGTAGGACTTTTAGTCGAAAAAATATTTTCCAATTTCTGTGATTTCTTCTTCCACTCATGTATTGTTTGAAGTGTGTTAGTTTATTTCTAAATGTAAGTGCATTTTCCAGTTACATTTTTGAAATCGGTTTCTAGCTCAGCCCTAATCACTGCTGTGTAGTTTGCCGTGCTCCATAAATGTTTCGGTTTTGAAATCGTGCTGTTCCCTCGTTCTCTTAATTGCTGACTACTTTTCTCTTTATCAATCTGCAAGGAAGGTATGCTGTATGTCTCATCATAATTTGGACTTCCCCCTTTAATGCAGTTAATTTTTACATGAACTGCTTAGAGTCTCTTTAATTAGGAGCATATGTTTTTAGCTTATGTCTGTCTGGCAAATTGAGCACTCTATGGTTTCGGTCTCAACAATCAACTTCTTGTGATATGGACATGATGGATGTGGATGCTTCAGCCCTGTGTTAGGGTGGTTGGGTATAGTAAAATGCTATCCTTTTATCTAGAATTTTTCTATATCCTTAGGTTTTTACAACATTTCTTATAAGACACAGATACAGCCTAGCAGACTTAGTCTTTGCATTGGAATATTTACAATTCATACGAATGCGGATAAGGTTTAAATCTTCCACGTTATTCTTTTTCTCCATTTGTCTCATGTTTTCTGTTCCCCTTTTAATTTATTTGTTTTGACTTACTGACTTGAGACAATAATTAAAAAAACCATAGTATTATGATTATCTATCCCGTTGATTCTGCTGTCTCCTACCATTTCCAGCTCAGTTCTGTGTTTTTTTTGTAAGAATTTTTGTTCACTTATTTGAGGGTTTTGTGTGTGTGTGTGTGTGTGTTCCATCTGCTGGCTCATTCCCAGTGCCTGCAGCGGATCCAGGCTGGGGCCTGAGACTGGAAGCTCAGTGGTGGCAGGTGCACACGGGCTGCTCCCCAGGGTGGCTGGAAACCTGTGGCTTCAGGCTTCATTCCTGCCTCCCAGGATCGGCGTTAGCAGGGAACTGGAGCCAGGAGCTGGAGTCAAGCCCAAACCCAGGCACTCTGACAAAGGAAGGAGGTACCTTAGCTGGCTTCTGACTGACAGAAAACCTAACTGCTCTCCTATTTCAATGTTTTAATTTCACAACTAGGGGCAGGTTTATAGCACATTGGTTAAGCTACTGGTTGGAATTCTTGCACCTAATACTAGAATGCTTGGATTTGAATCCTGGGACCACTTCTGATTCCCACTTCTTGCTAACATATCCAGGGAAGTAGTGGATTATCTTTCTCCTTTACCACCCACGTGGGTAACTCAGATTGAGTTGTTTCCTGGCTCTGGCCCAGCCCAGCTTTGGCAGTTTGAGGCATCTGGCCAGTGAAGCAGTGCATGGGGGGCAACTGTTCCTGTTTCTCTACCCTCCAAATAAAAATAAACAAGGTTGATGATGTGAGAATATAATGATTTTATAACCACATATGCCTTTGGACGCTATGGCTGGTGATTGGATGGCTTACCCCTCATTTAGTCTCTTTTCATCTTTTTCTGTATCTCAGTCTTTGAAGTAAATAAAAGTAATTAATAAAATATTTAAAATTGCTTTATCAATTTTATACATTAAACATTCATGGAAAATGTATATTATCAAAATAGTCTGTATGAATTTCAAAAATTTTTGAATAGAAATAAGCTTACCTTTTACTTTCATTATCAGTGAACTTATTCAAGTACCTCCTTAATTTTCCAACCAGGGGCATAAGATGCATATAAACCTAAAGGATATATGTTTAAAACAAAAACACAGAAAACACATGTGCATAAATCTTGCTCTGATTTCCACGAAGTAGTTCATTTTTTAAGAATCTACTCTATGGGGCCCAGTGTGGTAGCCTAGCGACTAAAGCTCTCACTCTGCACATGCCAAGATCCCATATGGGCGGGCACAGGTTCTAATCCCAGCATCCCCGCTTTGCATCCAGCTCCCTCCATGTGGCCTAGGAAAGCAGTCAAGAATGGCCCAAAGCCTTGGGACCCTGCACCCACATGGGAGACCTGGAAGATGCTCCTGGCTCCTGGCTTCAGATCAGCTCAGCTCTGGCTGTTGTGGTCACTGGAGAGTGAATCAACAGACGGAAGATCTTCCTCTCTGTCTTTCCTCCTCGCTGTGGATCTGACTTTCCAATAAAAATTAAAAAATAAATCTTTTAAAAAAATCTACCCTATGGTCTTTCCATTTGTTCAGTCAGTTCAGGAGATTCTGCTGTGTTTTAGTGCTCCACATAATTTACACTTTCCTCTTTCCACGGTTGTGAATTAGTTGTGTTACAATGAATAGGCTCATCTTTGGAACAGTTAGAAAAATGACTGTCTGCTGAGCGAATTGGGTTTATACCTGTCAACTTAATTAATGCCTTTTTATCACCCGAGAGGCATTTCGGTTGCATCATCAACTTATTTGAGTACTAATACAGGGCTTGACATATGAAATAAGTGACTTTACTTTTAAAATATATTTACTAAACTGAAAAGCACTCCAGTATCGTTTTTTTTCTTTTTAGCCATTCTGAACATGTGTTTTTGGACTAAGATAGACCAGGGCTCCAATAGTAGCTTTGCTATTCATTACTTGGCTATTCCTAGAAAAATAACTCCTGCTCTCTGAGCCTCAGTTTCCTCACCTGTAAGTAGGACCCAAAATTTCTACCTTACTGTGTTATTTCAGAAATAAATGAAGAGGGTGCTGGCATTGTAGCGCAGCACGTTAAGCAGCTGCCTGGGGTGCTGCATCCCATTTGGGCACTGGGGTTTGTTCTGGCTGCTCCACTTGCGTTTCAACTCCATGTTGTCTGTTCCGGCTGCTCTACTTCCTTTTCAGCCCCCTGTTAATGGCCTGGGAAAAGCAGTAGAAGATAGGACAAGTGCTTGGGCCCCTGCCACTCATGGGGAAGACTTGGATGAGTCTCCTGGTTTCTGACATAGAATTGGCCAAAGTCTGGCCAATGTGGCCTGCTGGGGAGTGCACCAAAAGATGGAAGGTCTTTCTCTCTGTGCGTCTGTTTCTCAGTAACTCTAACTTTTAAATAAATAAATAAATCTGAAAAAAACAAATGAGAATTGAAGTCATGTCCATGTACAGCAGCCATTGTTATTTTTAACTTTATCAGTGTCTTTAATTTCAATAGTATGGCATTATCTGATGAGTTTGCTGATAGAATAATCTATTGTATTGGCATGTGATACTCTGGAAAGAAGATGATATCTTGATGGAATAAATCATTGAAAATCATGTATCACTTTATATTTTTTGGAGATAAGAAAAATAGTTATGTCTGATGAATAGCACATGATAAATGGTTTTCTTTTTCAAAAAAGATTATTTATTTATTTATTTATTTGAAAGTCAGAGTGGGGGAAGAGAGAGGGGTGAGAGAAAGAGAAAATCTTCTACCTGCTGCTTCATTCCCAAAATGGCTTCAATAATTGGAAGCTTCATCTGGGTCTCCAATATTTGGGTCATTCTGTGTTGCTTTCCACAGGCTGTTAGCAAGCAGCTGGATCAGAAATGGAGCAGTGAGGACTCGGACTGATGCACCCTGGTCAGATGTCAGCAGTGCAGATGGTGGCTTTACCTTCTGTGGAGCTGCTGCTTTTTTTTTTTTTTCTGAGTCTCTACAACAAGCACTGATTAAAACATCCTGGTAGGAGGGGTTTGGAGCAGCTGAAAACTTATCATCCTGCCTCCACAACGGGTGTCCATCTCTTCCTGTCTTGCTGTCAGTACTGTATTATAGACTCAACAATGCTTACATATTGCTTACCGTTGCGGTAGCCACCTTACCTCTTGCTTTCTATTTATTGTCTTTCCTTTTAGTTCCCTATGCTTTGCCAGAAAGCCACATTTCTGAGACAAACTAGAACCATGTCACAGTCTCACATGGCCCCTGGCCTGTGGAAAGACACCTTCAACTTGATAAAACAGTAAGGTCTGTGTAACCTCGCTTCTCCAGCTGTGTCAACTTCTGCTTCCTTTCAAAAGTTCTGGAGATACAACTAATGGCAAATCTCCATGAGTATCCTGCCGCCTTTAAACTCTTCTTTTGGCTAGACATGCTTGTCTTGTCTCATAACTGCGCCCATTGCTTAAGACACAAGGTGGACTCATGTATAAAGCCTTCCCGTATCTACATGCTGAGTCCAAATTAGGCTAAAGGAATGAAGGTTGTATACTTCGAAGATAGGGAGACAAGGTGTTTTTTAAAATTATTTTTTACTTAAAATTATTTTTATTTAATAGAATTTAAAAAATTATCTAATTTAGTTAACAGGTTCAATATAGCTCTGACATAATTCTGAGAATATAGTATTTCCTTCCTCGTTCCCTCCTTCCATTCCTTCCTTCCTCCCTCTCATTTTCTGCTTATCTCAAAAGTGAAGGGGAGAAAAGCGAAATGGAGAGACAGGGAGGGTAAGAAGCAGAACCCTTGGCTTCCATGTCATTACCTTGTCTTAAACAGTTCTCCATGTGATCATTGTTTATGACCCTGGTCTGCATTTCTGCTAAAGTAGGGTCTTTCTGTTTTTTGTTTATGGAAATCTTTATCTACTAGAGCTTTAGCCGTTCACTACCGTGTAAAGACGCGAGGACTCAGTGCTGCTGCCTGTGCTGGCTTGCTCTGTTCGCCTTCAGCAGGAAGCCAGTGGTCCTCACATTGTCTTCCATCCCTGGATGACTGTTGAGGATTATCGCACCCAGGATGCTAGAGTGTGTCTCTCTGTTGGTTGATCCAGTGGCTCCAGCTTGGGGTTCTCCTGCCCACTTCTTCTTCATTCTCTGGGCTCCTGTAGGGTCATTTACTGCTGGGATTTTTCCTATATTTTGTCCCCTCAATGCAAGGCCATGTCGCTTCTTGTCTTTCTCCAGATTTGGCTCATGATGGGACCCGGGGTTTTGAACTGAGCACAGACTGAGTTCTCCTTGTCCCTTCCCCATCAATGGGTCAGTTCTCCAGCCCTTGTGGTGGCTTTGCTGGCACTGGCCAGCCCTGTGTATTTCTTGTCATAGTTTTCTCCAAATCCAAAGATCCCATCCTATGCTAGCCAAGTTCACTGGGCCATATATTCATGTAAAATGTTGATAACTTTAATCCCATGTAAAAAGAAGCACCTGCAAAGAATGTGGCCTTCTAAGAGACTGAGAACATGTTCACACAAAATGATAGCAGAATGAAGGGGGTGGGATGGGGGTGGGCAAAGCATGGCAGATGAGGAAAGAGACCACAAGAAGAGGTGGGATGATTCAAGAGGGAAAGGGGCAAGAGGTACAGGCTAAACAAGACCAGGGGCATAAATAAGAAGCAAAGTGTAAGTCAGAGATAGGTAAGGAAAGGAATGAAATAATGGGAAAAATAAGGGATTAAAAAGTGGCTTATTTGTTAGAGAGAAGTGAGGGAGGGAATGAAAAAAAAAGAGAGGACAAGACCAAGGAATTGGGGCATTTTGAAGAAAAACCATGGTGCCCCAAATGCTATAATAACAGTTCAACAGAAAGGACATTGAAGTACTGCAGTTGAAGTTCTACAATTTCACATGTTCTCAGGTTCTGTGTCTGCAAATGTGCTTAATGTCATAGAGCACTAAGCAGTGGAAAGCTTGAGTTACCCGTTCCACCTGTTCCTCTCTGAGATTGCGCGAAGTGATGCTCTGCCTTTTGTCCTTTTCATGGCCTATTGAGTGCTGTGTGTCGGATGGAATCTTTGTGCTGCTTTTCCTTGAGGCTGATTCACAATGATGAGATGGCTTCCAGGCCCAGTGCTGAAGTGCCATCTAGAGTTCCCAGGCGAGAGATGTTTAGAATGTGCTTTGAGGAAGAAATCTCTAAGCTAGTGAATGGTGTGGTTTTCATTTCTCTAACAAAATATTTGAGGCTGGTGACTTTATAAAGAGAGGATGATTTGGAAACTGAAGTTCGAGATCAGTTGGCACCATTTCTTTATTGCTATTGAGGGTCTTGAGGTGGGTGGGGATAGCACAGCAATGGTGGGGATCCTGGATGGAAGATACTACACATGAGGAGGAGGCCAGGGAGCTTTGGGGTCAGGCCAGATGTTCCTGTGGAAACTCACCCACCTTGCAAGATTAACTTTATTCTCTTCTGACACTTGTATTTACAATTACCTAAGTAGCCTCTCCCTTAGGCTCTGCCTCTTTTTTTTTTTTCTTAAAATTTCTTTATCTTTATTGGAAAGGTATATCAAATTTATGGAAAGAAGGAGAGATACAGAGAAAGATCTTCCACCGACTGGTTCACTCCCTAAATGGCCACAACAGCCAGAGCTGAACCGCGGGAACCAGGAGCTGCTTCTGGGTTTCCCATATGAGTGCAGGGTCCCAAGACATTGGGTCATCCTCTGCTGCTTCCCAGGCCATAAGCATGGAGCTGGCTGAGAAGTGGAGCAGCTGGGACATGATGGAACTCATGTGGGATCCCAGTGCTTGCAAGGTGAGGATTTAGCCCCTGAGCCATTGTGCCAGGCCCAGGCTCTACCTTATCATTAAGGCTCAGCTACCTTTCCAGTGCTACTCCTGGGAACCAAGCTCACAGCACATGAAGCTTGAAGGGACTTATTCCAATCATGAACAAATGAGAGTAAAGCTTCAGTCATGCCTTCTATGGAAATATATAACATCCTTAAATGAATGACCATATAAATACCTTATCATTAAGCACAAGCGCACATCATGAGGTTGTGTATGAATTTGTTGAGGAAAAGATTGTGATCAGAGACTTGTAGATATCTGACCTTGCCTTTGCCTTATGAATAATGGTTCAGTATGTGGAAATTAAGGTTTCTCAGTGACTTACTAGAGTATAACTAGGAAAAAAAATAACAATAATCAGCTCTGTAATCACGTTAGCTCAGATGAAAAATGCAGTCAATGCCTATGAATTTTTAGATACTGTGAAATTACAGTCTACCCAAGCAAAATGGAATGCCTTTTATTTGACTTTGGAAGGTACTATTCTCTTTTGTTGGAACAAAGTTCTAAACAAAAGGGCATTTCTCACTTGACACTCAAGTAACGCTTTCATGGAAGCTATAATGTTTTGTGTTCCCAGTCTTCTTGTCTTAAGGGCATTTTTTTTTAAAGATTTATTCATTTTATTACAGCCAGATATACAGAGAGGAGGAGAGACAGAGAGGAAGATCTTCCGTCCGGTGATTCACTCCCCAAGTGAGCCGCAACGGGCCGATGCGCGCCGATCCGAAGCCGGGAACCAGGAACCTCTTCCAGGTCTCCCACGCGGGTGCAGTGTCCCAAAGCATTGGGCCGTCCTCAACTGCAGGGAGCTGGATGGGAAGTGGAGCTGCCAGGATTAGAACCGGCACCCATATGGGATCCCGGGGCTTTCAAGGCGAGGACTTTAGCCGCTAGGCCACGCTGCCTGGCCCGCTTAAGGGCATTTTGTTTAGAACCCTTCTGCTTCATTTTTGCAGACATTAATTGGTGATTATATTGAGCATGTTAGGTGCTCTGACGAAAGACAAAAGAGCTCCCACTTCATTGTGGAGCACCTAGGCTAAGTGTGATAAACAGTATTGACATTCATTTGCATTCGAATGCAAGTATCAGAAAGACTTGGCGTATTTCCAGCTATTCCTGAACATCAAGGAACCCAGCTTGGGTATAGAAAAAGCTGTGAACTACCGCCAGAGCAGACATGTACAGCATGCCAGTGAAGGGTGACATTTATCTTAGAACTCCAGGGAGTTTTGGCTGGAGGGGACCCTAGAGACTCACTCACTGTATTTGTGGAATCAGAATAAATGTTAACAGAGGCTATCTCTTGGTAATTGGACAGCATTTGTAATTTTTTTCCTTTTGGTGCTTTTCTAATTGTGTAAATGACTTTTTATAATTTAAAAAAACCCCCTCCATTCTATGACATTTTGTTCCCCTTATGTTTTATTCGTTTCACTGCAGGACATTCTCCCCTTAGTACTTGATTGTCTGCTTCCTTCTTTCAAGAACTTAGTTGCTTGAAAGGCAGAGTGACAGAGACATGGAGAAACACACACATAGAGATCTTCAATCTTCTGTGGCATTCTCCAAATGCCCTGGGCAGCAGGGTCTAGACCCAGCCAAATCCAGGAGCCTAGAACTCCCAGGTACCTGGGTCATCTTCTGCTGCATTCCCAAGATCATTAGCAGGGAGCTGGCTAGGATGCAGAGCAGCTGGGACTTAAACCAGCTCTCTAATGTAGGGTACTGCCATTGCAGGCAGTGGTTTAACCACTACACCATAATGCTTGGCCCTGCATTTTAGTTTCCATATTTCAAAATGTCCCATTACTTGGGCCCAGCATGATAGCATAGTGGTTAAAGTTCTCGCCTTGCACACACCAGGATCCCACATGGTCGCTGGTTCTAATCCCATCTGCCCTGCTTCCCATCCAGCTCCCTGCTTGTGGCTTGGGAAAGCAGTCGAGGATGGCCCAAAGCTTTGGGATCCTGCACCCGCACGGGAGACCTGGAAGAGTTCCTGGCTCCTGGCTTTGGATTGGCTCAGCAGCAGCTGTTGTGGTCATTTGTTGAGTGAACCATTGGATAGAAGATCTTCCTTTCTGTCTCTCCTATTCTCTGTATCTCCGCCTTTCCAATTAAAAAAAAGTAAAATAAATCTTAAAAAAAAAATGCCCCATTGCTTGTCTTGGCCAAATGGGGAAATGGAATCTAAACTTTCTTTCTGCAGGGTCAGTTTAGTGTAAATCTGTGGTCTCTCTTCCTTTCTGGCTTCTTTTTTTGTTCGTTTTTTGACTTTTTCAATTCATTTTCTGCGGCATCATTAGCGTTTCTCTCCCTTCTGCTGGGGCTGTGGTTTGTCCTATTCAGCTTTCAGGCAGTCAGATCTTCCCTGTTTGTTTATCTGAGTTGTTGATTCTGTAAGGTAGAAAGGAAGCACTTATAGAAAAACATCTCTTCTAAGCCTAAGGACCGTGAGAGCCTATTTGGATTCATTTAAAAAAAACTATTAATTTGAGAAGCAGGTAATTTACATGAATTAAGACTCATATTCCTTTTGAGATTTCATCCATATTCTCCCACTGTATCAGGAACATACATGTAGGCGTGTGTGCCTGAGTATGCATTCACCTGTGCATGTTAGTTCATGCTTGTGTGCATATGTGTGCCTATGTGTCTACAGGTGTGTGTGTGTGAACACAGGTCCGTCAGGACCTATGCTGACTGCTCTGTAGAAGCAGACATTGCAGCAGCACAATTTTGCATTCAGAGGTTGTGTCCAAGCCTGTGGATGCATATGCAGGAGAGAAATGCTGTGACCCACTCTGGAACCGACAACCTGGTGCTCCTACCGTGTAAGCTTTGGTGCAGATGGCAAATCAGATTGGCTCCGTGGGCTTTCCAGTTGCTGATGGCTGCCCAGAGTAGACACAGTGACTTTTTTTTTCTGTAAAAGCCTACCAATTCCCAAAGAGGCACCCATATTTGATGTGATGGTAGAACTCAAGCTGTATTCATATGAAAAAAAGGATGAATTAAAATGATACTTCACAGAAGGAGATAAATACCAAATCAAAACAGACTCTGAGTTGAGACCTTAAGGCTTGGGTTTACAGGATATTTTTTTCTTTTAAATGTATAAGTGGGGATTCAAGTTATAGATTTGTAATTGAAATAGTCACTTAATTTATTCTCATCTATTGAGGGTCTAGTTTTGAAGTCACCTGCAGGATAGATCCATCAGCATTGAGCCTTGAGCATTCATCTGCTTAATTGATAAGAACCAGGCAAATGTGGCAATGACTTGTAGTGCACAAACAGCCGTGTTGTGTGCCTGGGTGCTCAGCTCCATGCCTGGCAATGGAGATATGATGAGCATGGTGACGTGGTCTGGGCTTGAGAGCTCCTCTCTCAGCACGCAGAGGACAGAGCTACTACAGAATAGGACAGCCAGGGAGAGGAATGCTTCATCCCAAAGTTGTGGTCTTAAAACTCAGTCATGGGGTGAAAGTGGACCTTGATTAATTTCATTGGAAGCAGGCTTGCAAATGGTGTGCCAAACAAGTGTGCCAAAGTGCTGGCAGAGAGCCTTGAAGTGCACTGAGAATGGTGAATGACGTGAGCGCTCTCATGGCAGCCCTGGTCGTGCTCTGCCTTTGCACATGCTGTGACAAAGCTGAGCTCGTTTTGCTGCTGCTGGAATCTCCTCTTTCACTTTCCAGGTGCCCAAAGTCCGCTTCACAGGAGATGCTAGTTTTCAGGTAGGATCAGTCAAGCACGTAACTGTGCAAATGTAAGATTTCTAAATTCCATTTAGATATTTGCATTTGGAATTGATTCCTTTGTTTTGGAGCAAAGCACTTTCCTCCTGCAAGCAGGCAGTGAGGCATTTTGTCCTTTTGTGTAAGGAGGGTAGGTATATGGGAGTTCTCCTGTTGACCCTTCTCTGGCATTATAGAAGCAGAGAGCCACTCTTCCCCAATATTGAGATTCTGGCTTTTTGTCTGAAAGCATGCCCCTCTTTAAAAAAATCTGTTTTTTCTAGCCATGATGAATTTTAACTTTCCAATAAGAGTTATTGTATCAACTTCATTGTCATCTAAATTTGAAAAAGAAGACGCAGAGTATTGAAAATGATTCTGTTAAATGGTTCCATGTCAGGCTTACTGAAGTCAATCAACTGTTCAAGAAGTTCAGGCTTCCCCACCCTGGCATGGAGGATGATGTTTTATAACCCTCATTTTCCCCTCCAGCGGGGATAAGGCATTGATGAGAGATTAAAGTCTCAAGGGCTGCTTCAAACAGCAGATGCCGCAGAATTGATTTTAAAAACACTGTCTTTCATGTGACATGCTAAAAATACATGCCTGAAAAGACCTAAAAATACCGGAAAGCACTGAAGAAGCAGTCTGTAGTTATACAAAAGCAATATAAAAGATCATGGAAGTTAAAAAAATGCACAAAACAACAGTATTAGCACTTTCTTAAACTCTGAGGAGGCTTTTGAAAGTATATCTGAATCAGAAATGAGAAAAGTGTCAGGGGATTAAATAGTCCCCCTGAGACCGTAGATGGCTATGAAAAATAAATTAATAACATGGATAGGTCAGACAGAATGCCCTTATTTCTCTTGTGTTCTTATCTCTCCTTTCCCTTTCAAATTTCACTTTCAGAAAACCTTACAATATTGACTGTAGTGCGTGAGTGACTCAGATTTGGTCTTCTAATTGCATTCTAGTCTTATGCACATCTTACAGGTTTCCTTTTCAGTTGTTCGTGGGTGACAAAACTTTAAGCCTACTGGGCCCAGAAACCTGTCTTTTGCCTCTTTGGAGTTTGCTCTATGGTTCCCCTACAAAACTGGTATTTGCTGGTGTGTGTGAATGCGGACTAGCTTATCAGTGACTTGCAGATTTCAAAAGATCGTCCACCATGGCTCTATTAGTAATATTTACATGCCAGATTCTGTAGAACCTACAGGGCACCAGATATGACAAAAGCAGGAACAACAAATTGCAGATACAATAGCAAGGAGTGGAAAAGGCATGTGGTGGCACCTCAACATGAAGAATGAAGATAAGAGTAACAATGATATCACAGACTCATATTTCTATAGGTTCTTGATTCTTTGGAAATGCTCTCCTATAGTAAAGAATAAGAGATAAATAAGGGAACAGAAATACTGATGTGTGCCAATAAGGAAGAATGTATAACAAAGCAATATAGATGTTAAAAAGCAAAAAGTCCAAAGAAAGGCAAAGAGCAAACAGAGGGAGAATATGCTAGCAAGTTAGAGCAGTTGCTGGCTAAACAGCATACTGGGCACTGCATCAAATAAATGCATATTTACAGCAATGGTGTTGTAGGAGCAGGTGGGGTATCCTGTCTGAAGAGCAATAACACGTTTGGAATTGTTTTCAATCAGAGAAAAAGAAAGTATCTTTGGTTTTCTCACTGTCTTTTTTTGTCTATGTTCCTCCCCTAAAAATTAATATAGATGCTTTGTGGCTATGTTTACACCGGTGATTCCAAAAACACCACCCATAAGACACAAAACTATGAATGATGTTCTACTTTAGTTGCTTACTTTAGTGATTTCACAAGAGCTTGATGAGGCTTGCTATAGGAGTGCTGTTGGATTTTGTTCTGAAGATTTCCTAACTTTAACGGGGGCAGGTCTAAAATTATTTATAAGACTGAATGAAACTTACCATTAAAAAGTTCCAAGAAAAAACATCTTCACTTCATTATAGAACTGGTATTTATTAGATCTAGAATTTAGAAAATACAGAAAAAGATTTCTGTCTGTCCCATGTTAGAGGTGAGAATCAGCTTTACTTTTACCCCGGAGGGATGAACTGTAGGTTTTTGGAGTGATATTTGAACCGGTGATTTCTAATAACATTTTTTTTTTAATGTGGCATGCTTCTCTTACTTTTGGATCTGTTTGAGTCAGAAATGATACTCACTTTTGGTCAGGTGGGCTGGTGACTCGCTCCAAAATGTCAGGATTGAATAGGCTTTTGAAAATAGATCAGAAAAAAGTATATGAGTACAAGTTAAGATAAAACTCATCTATTATCCAAATAAGAAGAGGGATTCTTCTGAATCAAATCCTGTTCTCCTTGAGAATCCTACTGCTGTGGCAGAGTTTGAATTTAATCGCCTTTTTCTGCTGAGAGCCTGGATCAACAATGTTCAACATTCAGTGATCGACCGTCCTGCTTTGGCAGTAAGTTGAATTTTCACACTTGGAGTTTTGAAATAGTGCAAAGAGTGATTTGCTTTGGCAGGCTGAAGGCCCGTTTCCCATCCCAGGTCTGGCATTTTAGTGGCTTTAGGGACTGGAAAAATCATTTAGCCTTCTGCCTTAGTACCTCAACTATACAGAATAATTTTAGTATTTGTACACTATAAGAAGCATTATACTTTTTTTATTAAGATTTATTTACTTATTTATTTATTATTATTATTGTTATAATTATTTTAACTTAAAAGGCAGAGTTACAGAGGGAAGGGGAGACAGAGATCTTCCATCTGCTGATTCACTCCCCAAATGGCTGCCATGGCCAAAGTTGGGCCCATCAGAAGCCAGGAGCCGGGAGCTTCTTCGGGATCCCCCACATGGGTGCAGGGATCCAAGGACTTGAGCCATTATCTGCTGTTTTCCCAGGCCGTAAGCAGGGAGCCGGATGAGAAGTGGAACAGCCAGGACATGAACCAGTGCCCATCTGGGCTGCCAGTGCCGCAGGCAGAGGCTTAGCATACTAAGCCTTGGCATCAGCCCCAATAACGTCCATTCTTAAAAGCCTGCTGAATGTCAGGTTCTTGCTGTGTGTTTGGCATATCTTTCAGCCTCTTGCCCACTTTGCTAGGAAGTAGTGACTGTCATGCCTGCCTAGCCATTGAGAAAGCTGAGGTTCAGACTATTTCAGTAAGTTGCCCAAGGCCACATAGCAAAGTGGCAAAGCTTGAATGTAAAGCTTCAAATACAGGTTGACAAAGCTCCTGCTTGGTCCTCTATTTTTAAAAATTATGTAAAGTTTCATGCATCAAAGCCTTTTTAAAAATAACACGTTATTATTTTCATCCTGATGGGCATAGCACAGAGTCAGATTTTATTTTGGATAATCTCTGGAAGTGTCTTTCCTAATGTAAGGTTGAACAATATATTGTAAATAAATCTTAAATATTTACAGGTGGAACTCTCACATCCTTGGGCTCATGTGTTAGTTCATTTTAGGTCCTTTTTAGGGAAAAAATGACAAGAGTATATTTGCTATCAAGTTTGGATTCAAGGAACACAAACCCAATTGCATGGAATACAGCTTTCAAAACCAGTAAAAGTCAATCACCCAAATCATAGAAGTGGTTAGGAAAATTCACTAGGGGAGGAGAGGAGTACACCACGGAGAAGAGCATCACCCGTGCAGTCCTAAGTGATCTGGACCCACAGGTTAAACTTCCCTGCCTGGTTCTTATTTATCTTCATAGCTTTAAAGGATAAAAGCAATGTTAACAATTATGAATACCTAAAGAATTTACCTTTGAATTAGAGCTGTCGTGTTTCCTGTGTGAGAATGGCTGGGAATTCTCAAAACTCTCTAAAATATGCATAAAGTTTTGGAGAGAATTTTTCCATATGGAAACATCCTATTCTCCAAGACAGGCCCCAGCATGAGATCACCATTTTAACCCCTCAAGGAGGAAGCTGAGTTGTTCAGCTAGCCAGGAATGAATCTCCATGACAGGTTCATGACAGATGTTCAAGGAACACTTCTTCCCCTTGGTCTACAATGCCTACGATGTCAGTATTTCATATTTGGGTGCTCTCTAGAGTCCTGGGTGCTCCACTATTTTTTTTTTCTTATTCTATTTGTTTTTATTTGAAAGACAGATTTACAAAGAGATGGAGAGATGGAGAGAAAGATCTTTCATCTTTTGGTTCACTCCCCAAATGGCTGCAATGGCCTGAGCTGAGCTAATCTGAAGACAGGAGGCAGGAGCTTTTTCTAGGTATTCCACGTGGTCACAGGGTCCCAAGGCTTTGGGCCATCCTCTCCTGCTTTCCCAGGTCACAAGCAGGGAGCTGGATTGGAAACAGAGCAGCTTAGATATGAACCAGGACCCATATGTGTGTGCAAGGGGAAGATTAGCCTATAGAGTCATTGCGCTGAGGCCAGATGTTCCACTTCTGATCCAGCTCCTTGCTTGAGTGCCTGGGAAGGCAGAAGAAGATGTTCCATGTGCCTGGGCCTCTGCCATCCATGTGGAAGATCCAAACAGAGTTCCTGGCTCTTGGTGTAACTTAGCCTGGTTGTTGTGACCATTTGGGGAGTGAACCTGTTGATGGGAGGTCTGTTTCTGTGTCTTCCCCTTTCTCTGACACTTTTGCCTTTTAAAGGATACATACAAATATTTCTTTTTTATAAAGAACTATTTAAGTCACAACGGAAAATGCATAGAATTCTGCAGAGTAATCCACTGAACCCAGAAGAGAGTTTACTCTGGAGACCCAGCCTAGAAAATCATTGTGAAGTGCCAGAGCCATGGCAGGCTAAGGTTCAGCCTACAGTGCCAACATCTCATATGGGCAGTGGTTCAAGTTCCAGTGACTCCACTTCTGATTCAGCTCCCCGCTAAAGGCCTGGAAAGCCAGCAGAGGATGGCTTGAGTCCTTGGGCTTCTATATCTATGTGGGAGACCTGGAGGAAGATCCTGTTTCCTGGCTTCAGCTTAGCTCAGCTCAGCTCAGCTCTGAATATTGTGGCAATTATGGGAGTGAGCCATTTCAGCCTAGGGGCAGTTAGGGGTCAGGACCATGAGCCCTGGGGGTGGGGGTGGGGACTGGTGGGGCCTGGGTCACTTGGTCCGGGTACTGGGGTATATGCGGTGTCTGTGAGCCCTGGTGGTAGAAGGTCTGGTGGGACCCGGAGACCTGGCCCAGGTCCTTGGGCCTGCCTGCACAGTGGGTGTTGGGTCTGTGAGCCCTGGGGATGAGAAGTCCTGTGGAGCCTTGATTGCCTGGCCTGGGACCTTGGGCCTGCCTGTGCAGTGAATGCCGGGTCCATGAGCCCCATGGGTAGAGGGTCCAGTGTGGCCCAGGTTGCCTGGTTCAGGCCTTTGGACGCATCTGTGAGAACTGGTCCTCCTCAGTAGAAAAGATGGAGTAGTGGACAGCTGGCCCAGATCCGCACAGAGGATATGACATGGCATTGGGGCCTGCAGAGGACATCTGTTACCAGAGCAGAGGAAGGAGAACAGAACAAGTTGGACAACTACCCCAGCCAAACAATGACAGCAAATATCTGGGCCAATGGAGACTCAAAGGTGGACTGTGTCAGCCAAAGGACATTGAAAGTGTTCCCTTATCCTAGACCAGCGAGATTGACATCATTTCAGAACTAGGGCAACCACCTGGGCAGAATCTTCAGAGCATGGCTGTTCCCCATCCCTGGGTGCTGGGGTGATTGGGAGTATGGGTGTGGCTTCTCCCTTTGTCTTCCCATTCCCCCCAGATACAGGAAGAAGAAATAGCTGATTTTGGAAGCAATGATCACACCCACTTTTCCTTAATGTGTGATCCTCCCCGCCCTGATCAACTATGTAAATAGCATCTAAAATAAAAATTTAATAAATGTAAATTTAATCCTGGCTCTTGGGGAGGGGGACAATATCAGTGTCAGGAGCTCTGAAGAGTCTCCTCGGGCTCTGTGCAGACAGTCAAGGGACTGCCATTTGCTGGTTGGTTTTAGACAAGTTGCCTTTCGTTTATGGAGCTTTTTGAGCTTCGAGTGAAGACATTTGTAAGTATGGTTGTTTTTTTGCTTCACCTCTACAAGTGGTGTGTGAGTGAGTGTGTGTGTGTGTGTGTGTGCGCGCGAGCACATGCGCTTGCTGCTTCTGGACTGTTCCTTCCAGCTATTCTTGGCCCCTCTTCTGTTTTCCAAATTTCTCTGCCGCAGAGAAACAAGATTAAGTTCAAATGGATCATTGTTTCTTATAAGATAAACTGCTGATAACATCAGGGGATGACCTATTTCTGAAATAGCTGAGGAGAGGTTTATGGCTTTCTATTCTTTAGACTTAACCAGTTTTCCTTCTTGGAACATGGTTTATGAAACTCGACTAATCACCCTGGCAATATGTTACCAAAGTCGGCTTGGCTGTAGATCAAAGTCTCCCATAACCAGCCAGGCAGCTCTGCAGAGCCCAGACAACAAGGAAACAGCGAGGGGTGAGAGAAAGCAGTTGTAGTAAATTTTGGAGTCCAAAAATTAGAGAATAGGGATAATTAATTTCTGGAAGAATTACAAGTGACCGTTACGTAGGAAGAGATGTCTAGACTGTTGATGATTGAAGAAATGTGAACAGAATGAGCTGTGTTACTATTGTCCCCTTTCCTGACCCTTCGCTGTGGCTGATTAAACCTGTGGGGCCTGTTCTACCCTTACACGGTTAAATGGTTACAACCTTCTGGAAGGCAGGTGACTTCTATACTGATACATAACAGGAGTAGTTTCTTCGTTCAAGAATTTTTCGGCTAGAACTTATCCTAGCAAATAGATACTGTTTGCAGAAACATACTTTTGTGGACAACTGGAAATAACATTATTGATAGGGGACTGGCATAGTAAATTAGGAGAAAAACCTGTGAGATCAGAGCAGCCATTAAAAATGATGGTATGCTGTTCTATAAACTGACACGAGAGATTATTTAGTGATATAGAAGAGATCAGGAGACAAGATAATCCCATTTATGAAAAGTTATATTAATAAAAATATGGGGTTGCTCGTTTAAATCTCACCAGGAAGGATCTGGAGTTATTTTATTTTCCTTTCATCTTTCACTCCTAGTTCTCCCTTCGCAGACTCTGTGTCCTTCGGTAAATTGCTTGACCTTTCTTGCCTTTGGTGAACATAGAGATAATAACACTGACTTCTTGGAGGTCACTATGACAATCAAGCAGTTAAACACATGTCAAATATCTGGAATGGAGCACACACACACACATACCCCAAAAAACTGGATTTTTTTTCTTTTTCATTCAGAGTTTCCAATTTTCTTGTCTCATGTGAGTAAGAAAGATGTGGTGTTTTGCCCATGATTCAAAGCGAAGTAGGCTTTGAATAGCTTCCATTTATTTGAATGCAGGAAAAGTCGTACTTCCAAATATGTGGAACAGTGTTTTCTGAAGGCTACAGTCTGTCTGCAAAAGGCCATATTGAGTCATTGTTTTTTGAAGCCAAGGGAGGCGATTGAGTGACAGCTGCCGATGGGCAGCCTAAAATAATATTGCTTTTTTGTCATCCCCAGGCAGTTTAAGTCCCGGTGACTTTGGCGAGCCCTACGGGTTCCCTCTGGATTGGGAAGAACGAACCTTTTGTTGTTTATGCTCTTAAACAACAGGGCTTTGTCCTCCACTCAGGAGCATGCCAGCAAACAGAAGGTTTCCCGAAGGCCAGCCCGTCTGTGTGAGGAGTGACTGCATGGGGTGAGTAGACCCGCCTAGCCCCAGCCACCTGTAGGAGACCCAGGTCAACAGCCAAGGGGAGGAGGCTGGCCTCCAGCCTTGCAATCTGGTTCCAGAGAGAACTAAGGTGGGTGGACTCAACTTTTGGGAAACCCCTTGTGCCCGTGGGTCCTGCTGTGTTTCACAAACTGAACGAATAACTTTTGCCTTGGCTTTCTGTGTCTGAGGTGCAAGAATGAAAAATATAGTGTGTTGAGTGGGTTTAAAATTTGAAATCTCTAGCCTGTAGGTGATTTCTCTCTGATATTCATGGCCCTTCTACCCATCTTTTTGGAGCTCCTGTACTGTGGAATAGGTGAAAAATGGGGCTCAATAGTTTTCATGAGGCATTAAAGAATTCTTAGAGTGTTCTCGGTCCTTGCCTGTCACTCTCCTTCCCACTCTACCTCGCCTAGCTTGTGGCTAGATTACCACACCTGTATGCAGACTTCACTCAGCAGTAAGTCAAACTGAAGTAAACCGTATGGATTTGGGGTTAATTCTGATTCTTAGTAAATATGGAGAATTTGCAACGTGCCCGAATTGGTGTGCAAACTTGGATGCTCTGTGTCTTAAGGAGTACTCAGAGGTGACCGAGGCATGGGGGTGGGATGGGAGTGGGCCCAACCATGCGGATTTCTAATCTTCATGCCAGACTTACGGCATCAGTATCTACCACATCAGCGAGCACCTTGGGAAATCCTTGGGTACATGCAGTTCAGGAGCCCCAGTGTTGTTTTATGATGCACATGTGACTCAAGCATAATCCACATTCCTTCCACTCCTCTGATTTCTGTGCTTTAATTCTCAGGGCAAAAATTAAATCACCAAACAAAGAGACTGAACTCTTATGGACCATGAACTACAGGGCCACTTGACTGGCTGCCACTGCTGGGAGTTACAAATGTGTCTCTGTGACCAGACCGCATGGGCGGCATGGCAAATAGCCTTTACCTCTTCTGTCCGAGGGCAGGAAAGTGAGAAAATTTTCCTTGCTTCATGGTGACCCACACTTGGCTATGGGGAGGGAAGGCATGGCTGTGGGGCTGATGGGTGGTCATAGTGTTTGTATAACCATGGGTGGCAGCCCTGCAGACAGCAGTGTGCACCATGGCAGGCCCATGCCAGAGAGGACAAAGTGGCTAACATGGAGCGACTTTCTGACCCTGACCATCTTTTGCGTGTCTTTGTTGTTCTGGTGTGTGGGGTCTGAGCTGCCTGCTGGGGCATACCTCCTTGGTTCTTAGTTTTATTTCTAGCATGCCACTGTGAAAATGGAATGCCATTGGAAGCAGGAACATTTAATCCTGTCTTCCCTGGCTGGTTTAATCTGTTGATCCAGGGAAGACACGCAAGATGAATCTTCTGCTGGCTGGAGGGTGGATAAGAGAGGAAGAATGTGACCACCATGGTGGAGGAAGCTGTGGAGTACAGAGAAGCTGTGGAGTACAGAGAAGCTGTCTTTCTTGGGAGTTGGGAGAGGCCAGTGGAGAGGGGTTAAACCAGACCCACGTCTCAGCTCTGAGAGCTGCTCTCCAGAGTGCCCTATTTCTTAAGTTTTCCCCTCCCCTGCAGATGCCCACACTTCTTGCTTTCAATGGACCTCTGGCACCGGGTGACTGTCCCCTTGGGCACAGGACAGTGCCACAGCAGAGCAGCAGGTGCGAGAGCCTCAGCAGCACATGTGGGCCCTGGGAGGGAGACACAGGGACCATCTGTGTGGCTGAAGCAGCGGAGGGAACGATACACTGTTGAGCCCGGGGTACCGTCCCTGATGCAGCCTGTTGCCAGGAGCAGGATAATGGGTATACCGCACAGGACTCTCAGCTCATTCAACTCCTAGCTGACTGTGACATCCTTGTTGATGCCTGTGCTATGCCTCCCAGCATCTCTGTAACATCTTGCTGACAAAGACAAGAGGCAGTTCAGTCAAGCAGGGAGCTTATGGGTAGAGGAAGCTTCATTCATTTTAGCTTTTATTGGAAAGTCAGATATACAGAGAGGAAGAACTTCTGTCCATTGATTGACTCCCCAAGTGTCCGCAACAACCAGAGCTGTGCGGATCTGAAGCCAGGAACCTCTTCTGGGTCTCTGGGTCTCCCACATGGGTGCAGGGTCCCAAGGCTTTGGACCGTCCTGAACTACTTTTGCAGGCCACAAGCAGGGAGTTGGATGGGAAGTGTGGCCATTGGGATTAGAATCAGCACCCATATGGGATCCCGGTGCATGCAAGGTGAGGACTTTAGCCACTAGGCTACCATGCCAGGCTCTATATTTTTTAAAAGTTCTCTTTTTAAATTCATTTGAAATGCAGAATTACGGGGGTGTGGGGAGAGAGAGAAAAAAAGAAAGAGACACAAAGAGAGGGAGAGAGAGAGAGAGAGAGAGAGAGAGATCTTCCATCCATTCATTTGCTCCCTAAATGGCTGCAACAGTGAGGCCTGGGTCAGACTGAAGTCAAGAGCCAGAAGTTTCTCCCGACTTTCCCATGTGGGTGGCCCAAGCACTTGGACCATCTTATACTGCTTTCTCAGGCACATTAACCGGGAAATGGATCAGAAGTGGAGCAGCTGAGACTTGAACTGCTGCCCATATAGGATGCTGTCACGGCAGGTGGCAGCTTAACCCACTTACCACAGCACTGGTCCCAAGGCTTCATACTTGATGACATTAGAAGTTTGGTCTTGCAGAAGTGCTTTTTATTTCATTTTAAGGGGTCTTTTCCTCACCTAAATGTCCATTCCCCAACCTACGGTTTTCCCAATGGTCAGTCATCCTTTAGGGTTAATTTATGCCAGTGTGTTTATTTACTCCATGGAGAGGAGGCTAACAGTATTCCCAGAGAACATTTCCCTTGATGCTAACGGGAGTGCTGGCAAGGGTATGCAGACCACGCTGTGTTGGCTGATGCCCAGCTCTGTGTGCGAGCCTGGACTCATGGGAACTAGAAACATTTGGATGTGGCTGGTGATGGTTGGTGTGAGTGTAGGGGACAAGGGTGAAGCCCATTGGTGAGTGAGAGAATGAAGGAACAGCCACTGATGGGGAAAAGTCCTTCCTCAGTTCCATCTGCAAGCAGACTTTCTTCTGCTCCTGCCCAAGACGCCTAGGTCTCAGTTAATAGTCATAAGCTGTGAGAATTCCCTCATCAGTGGGAGGAAAGGAAATACTTAACCTCAGGGTCCTCTCCTATGTAAGCTGGGAAGTCGGCGTGAATTCTAGACACAGCTCATGTACTCCAGGTGATTGGCACAGCTGTCCGTGAGAGGTAATCCTCCACTTTTTTCTCCGTTCCAGTCATTTTTAGGTAGGATAGCAAGATTAATGGCTTCCATTATATTTCTGTCTTCATGCAGAAATCTTTAGCCCAAGCTTCTTACCACTATCATATTAATTATATCTACTGCAATTACCTCTCCATGTCGCAGCCTGGATTAACATCCTTGCATGACCTGCTCAAATACAGGACGGGGTTAAAAGCATCCAGTGATGATGTGGCAGAACCCTGACAATTATCAAACAGGGCAGGCTCACTTCACTGTGTGATTATCTCCGGTCTTAACAAGATGTCATTTATAAATAAATGCTTTGAAATACAATATGTGATGTTAGTAGATAATGTTCTCTATGTCTGATCTTCCAGTAACTAAGTTTAATTTTGGCTAGTATGGACATTTATTCTAACAAAGTTAAGAACAAAAATAAAGTTTGTGTTAAGGTGCACTTATTGTGCGAGAGGTTTAGTTCTCAGCATATATCTGCCCACATAGTAGTCACACTAGTGCAAGGATGCAGTGACCCATGTGGCATCATTTTACAGATGTGGAAACTGAGGCACGGTGCAGTTAAACCACTTGCCTGAGGTCCCACAGATGAGGGTCCAAGCTTGGATTTAAATCTGGAGTTTATGCTTTCAGCCTCCATGTTACATTGCTTGAGGCAGTTGTAGCATGAAATGTTAAGAATTCACTCCCCCTCCAATTTTCCCTCTGACTAAAATGTAAGACATAAATAGCTGCCAGTTTTGTGTATGTCAGGTCATAACATGTTTTGAGAAACTTAGATCAAAAGTGACTTCCGGTGTTCAGGTCCCACATCTAGAAGGAAGAATTTTGACTATATAATAAGTACAGGTTGTCATGTGGTTTGGAATTTTGTCACAGGCCTTGTTAGTATGATCTATGTTCTTTGGAGAAACCGAATTTAAACAACAACAGAACTCCCATGGAACCCAAATTCCTACCATGTGCCAAGAGCAAATTTGAGTTCGAGGCCTTGGTGCTTAAATCAAACATTTTGTTATTTGAACCAAGAACTCGGCCTAAACCTTACAGTGACCAAAAGCTCTCACGGGTCCCATGCTTGCTTGCTTATTTATTTATTGATTGATTGATTGATTTTACAGCATGAGATGCTGCAGGCTGTGATATAGACATTGGCAATGTCATTTGCTCCCTACTAAGGGACTAGTCCAAGGTTCCAGGGTTTCTCCAGGCAGAGCCTAGCACTGTGAAAATAATGGGGCTATTATCTTGTTGCCTGGGATAAGGCTCAAGTCCTGCCAATCCTCATTGGTTCGATATGCCAACATGGTGACCCTGGATGTTTGCTATGGTTTCTAATGAGTGATTTTTTGTTTTGGCCCCCTTGGTTGCAGGGCCAAACTAATTAGCAGATAGGCCCAGATATTAGTTTATTGGCTCCTGTCTGAGGACACTTTTTTTAAGTCAAACATGGCAGCTCTGATGCTTGCGGTTCAGTTCTTGGTGTAGAGAAGTTTGCATTCTTCTCCTATTTTTTCTTTTTATCAGGCTCATTTTAACTCTTGTGTTTGGGGTGGAGATAAAGGAAGTATGAGTAAGAATTTAACACAACTGTTTGGGTGACCCTTGGATCCCATAAACGTCTTAGACTGAGCCTGATGACATAGCCAACAAGCACAAAGTGTTGGTAATGAGAGGAAGTGGCCTCTCCATCCAGAAGCCGCTAAGACAAGTTCTGGGCAATTGGCAGCGAGGGCTGCTTTGAACCCACTGATAGATCCCATGAGCAACTTTAGGTAGAAGAAGACTGTAGTATTGGCATTGGTTCAAGTTGGTTCATAGAAGACATCACTTTTATTTTTTTCAGTGGGAGCGTCCTTGCTATGTGAGAATTCGTGAAGGACTATGGACAAAGGTCTAGTCACAGTAACATGCCTCAGATAATCATTCTTATTACAGGAGGGGAAGACAGTTGTAATATTTTAGACAGCTCTCACTGGGGAAGTGTTTTTAGGGTGAACATCACTCACTGAAAAGCTTGATGTTGATAAAAAAAAAAACAACATCAACAAAAAACTTGCAGTGTTTGTAAGGGTTAGGGAGCCAGGGGTCAGTGGTACCTAAGTGATTTTTTGGCACAGAGAATCTTTAGAAGCTATAAAAGCTTCAAACCAAAGACTTAGTGGGTGGGTTGTTGATCTTGGTCTTGGATAGCCAAATGGTTTTCTTTGCATCGTAGGAGGTGAGCTTTTCCTGTTTGTAAGTTTTGGGCATGATTACATGTGACATGCTTACCTGCCAAAGAATTCTTGGCCTTGACTATTGACAAATAGATTTGAACATGGGAGGCCAAGGGGTTTCTAGAGGAATTTTACTCAGGGCAGGGAGTTTTGATAACATTACCTTGAGAGGTTGTTTTCCATTTCAGACCCAAAAATCACTATTATCTTTGAGTAAGGAAGACAGCAATTGTTAACAAGTGGCTCCCTGAGAAGTTTCCATTCTCCTACAGTCACCAAAGGCATCAGTGCTGTCAAACAAAGGTTAATTAGATAAAAAGCAAAGCAGAACTAAAATATTCTTGCCTGGCTAGGCACAAATTGACAACCCGAAGACTAAACCCTGGAAGGAAACTGACAATGAATTGCTTTTTCTGTAATCTGTGCACTGGTCTGTTGTTCTTGGTGTCAAATCTCTGGTTGAATTGAGTCAATTTTCTATAGCAAGCGGAAGGTGCATACCACCCAATAAACAAAGCAAAGTTTTCTTCTTCCTCTCTTGCTTTGGGAGACCCCGAGTCCAACAACACAGGCTGAACATTCTGTAGATTTACCTGTCACTTTGAAAGCATCATGACTGGTAGGGCTCTTCAAAAGTTCAGAGATTTTGTTGTTGCTGTGAACATTACACTTGCTACAAAACTTTTTGAAGAGTGCACTTTCCTGAGGATGGAGTCCAACTGTCTGAGGGATGTGATGCTGGGGGCGGGGATGGGGGGAGGGAATGGGGAGGGTGGGGACCTTGTATGTTAATTTCAGGGTTGTTTGTGATTTCCTATTTTAGTCACCTGTATAATGTCAACTTAAAAGTGTTACCCACTACAAATGTAGCAAGTCTGCTACCACAAGTAGCTGATATAAATAGCACTTAAACTGTGAAGAGAAATGAGGCTACTACTGTAAAGAAAATAGGTAAAGCCAGACCGCAGGGGGCACTGCTGGCTGTATTAGGTTCCTGATGATTCTCTGCCTGAACCAGAGAGACCATGGAACAGTCTGAGGTGGCCTGAGGGGCAGGTGAGCTGAGCAGTAGTTTTAAGCCCGAGCCTCCTTACTGTTTTTTCAGACCAGAAAGATGCCTCCTTGTGCTGCTGAACCCCATCTGTCCCTTTGCAGTGTCAGCCCAGGGTGCTTGGATTTCTGGGGCTAGATGAAAAAGGCTGCCCATCCAGAAAGGTCGCTCTAAAACTGTTCTGGAAAATTCTCCCTTTTCCTCCACAAATGATCACTTTTCATTTCCAAGTTTATTTCGGATCCATTAAAGCCTCCCTCTGCTCAGCCTCAGCCACAGGCCCTCCCGGAAAAGGTTAGAAGAGAGAGAGGTAAAATAAAATCGAAGCCTGTCTCGTGGCCCAAGCGGTGGGACGCATCTCATTTTCACTCAGTGTTATTCCTACTAAAAATAAAAGGGAGAGAGGCACGGTACCTCGTCTTGGGCTGCCGGAGCTTGCCCTTGCCAGGCTGGGTCTGGTCCTTTAACTGCCGGCACGGTGGGAATTGCCAAGCCAGGAAAAGATCTTTGCTCCAGGTGCGTTTCCCCCCGGGATCACCTGCCTCTTTTTTCTCCCCAGACAATGAGGCTGTGCCTTCTCTCTGGTTTCTTCAGGCAAAGCAATTTCAGATAAGCAGATTATTGTGTGGAATATCTCATCTCTGTGTTCCAGCGCAGCCCGCTCAGCTTCCCAGAGCCAGTTAGACTTGTTAAGAGGAGCTGAGTGATTGGCTGGGGCTGGGACTCTGTTTCGGAGATTATAGCCAAGCGTCCAGGAAGCGTGAGCCTATGGTTGCCGTAGTCTGGGGCCTGCCAGTTCCTGCCTTAATGCACGTGCAGTCATAATTGACTTCTAGCACGGCCTTGGAGGTTTCTGACCTAAATAGCTGACATTGCATCTTCGAGACTGTGTGAGTAATCCTGCCTTTTTTTTTTTTATACAAAAAACTCAGTAAATTAATTACATGCCCTGGGAGGGAGTGATCGTGAGTAGAAAATATTGAACTAGCAGATGATTCGTTTTCAAGGTGCTGTGCTATCTGTATCAAATTCAATGCCCTGAATCTTCTAAGGCTTCTAAGATCTGGTGGTTTTTTATTTTTTTCTTTTCCCCCAGCCTTTTGCTATGAATTACAGTCAAGCTGCCTTTGAAGGAGGCTGTTTGATGAATGTGCTAGTCCTGCTTGTTTTATGGGGTCAGTAAAGTGATAAGAATTCAGCATGAGCAGTTTAAAACAGGATGCTTGTCAGAGCAGTGGCTTCCAAAGCACCTGGGTCCCTCAGATGGGGGGGGGGATTTCCTGGGGGATTTCCTGGGGGATTTACCACCCCCACCAACCAAAGCTGAACATGAACAGCAAATGATCATAAATTCTGGCGGGACACAGGTGCACAGCTGTTAAGCCCCAGAAAAGGAGAGAAAAAAGAAGTCAAATGACAGCAGCCTCATGTTCTTGTCATCTGAAACTGACTTAAGCCATAGAAGAAAATGTTTGTATGTGCAAAAATGTGCTTCTGTGGTTCTGTTGATGTGGTCCAGAGATGAATGACAAACCACGGGCTGGTTTTTAAAAGCCTCATAGGAAGGACATTCAATACTCACAGAGCCATAACAGAGCAAAGTATGTGGGTTGGAATTTGTGCTTGGAGCAGATCACAGTATCCCAAAGAGCCACGGCTAGCCCTGTGTGTTTGCTGGGGGTGACTTGAGTGTGCTAACAGGGTTTTAGATAACGCTGGAGTGAAGTGAGAAAGTTGAGTGAATGACGATTTTGTTAGTTCTCCAGCATATGCAGCAAGTCCCAGTGAGTGCTGGGAACAGAGGGTGAACGCCAGCGGTCCACACTGGACTTTTCAATCTTTATGGATTTCTTCTAATCTGTGTTGAAAAAGACTTTTCTTAAGAAATTATAGTTTAGGAATTTTTTTTGTCTCTCCAAAATAATGTTTTTATTACTTTTTCTCGTACAGTAGAAAGCCAGGGCATTTCTTAACATCTTGACTTGTTTTTCATATTGCTTTTAACTAATTTCTCTTCAGACTCAAAGGTACGAAAGTCTAGATTTTAAGCAGAAATTACTTGAACAGTTTTGTAATCATGAACTCTCATGATAACTCTAAACTTCCAATGGTTATATTAATTACTTGCCAATTGGCATATAGAGCCAAGACAGTTTATTTTTGTTTGTACCTACTTAAATGTCTGAAATAGTTTAGCCAGCAGCAAACACATGTTATTATGGTTTGGCACATTTTTATGCTTAGGTTACAGTGGACTTGCAAAGTTTTGTTGCCAAGAATATTTTTACTTTCTCAGCTACGATCTCTTTTTGGATTACAACAGTGGGTGAAATTCATGAGAAAAAAAGAACAGTGATCAACATCAAATAATTTGTTTTACAAGCAAGATCTGTGTAAAACAGTTTTAAATAAGTACAAGTCTAATATATTCCTTTAGAAACTTACCTGAAGTTAAGTGGTATATAATGTGTCTTTATTGAGACAGAACTGTGACTTTATTGAGTTTTTATAGCCATAAGCACTAGTCGTCATAGCTGACTCATTCTTAGTTATGGGTTCCTAACTGTGGCAGAAGCAAGCACATCCATGGAAGGCCTAAGGGCTCACCCTCAAGGTGGCTTGGGCTTATCCAAGAGCAACACTTGCTGGTGGGAGAAGTTGCTCCACTTGAATTTGACTCAGACTTCTAAATCGGCTCCGTTTCTTTTAGCCACAGCATAGCTTTCTTGATGCGACACTCACTCGCTTTCTACCTCCGTTCCCTGACTTTGTCCTTCACAGTGCCCTGTTAGGGCTTTTATTGACTTGATTCGAAGGGAAGTGACTGATGCTTTGTTACCAGTCAGGGATGGGCTGCTCGTGCCATGTAGAGACGATTTGGGGAGCTAGGGCTGACTGTCCACAAGGACTGTGTGTTTTCCTATTGCTGTTTCTGCAGGACTTGGATCTCCTCAGTTCTCCTGCCTGAGCTGTCAGGATGGCATCTTTGTTGTGAAAGGTAGTGGGATGTAGGAGCCGCAGGTGCTTCAGGGCAGTGTACTGTGGATAAGCCAGTGTAGACAAGGGAAAATACTCTACACAGTGGTCATTGATCTCCCTCCTCTCTCCTTGCTGTCATCTAAAAACAGCTTTTGTCAGACTATGGAAGTTCTTTTACAGATAAGCTTTGGTAAAACTATGCATGTCTGCCATGGACAGATGGGTTGGACACAAGATGTATCCAAAAAGGAATGTATTACATCATGAACTTGCTAAATGTGAACAGATACACACTTGGCATTTGGAAACTATTAGCACTACCTACTAAGGCAATGACATCAATCCAGATCTTAAAAAAAAAAATTCTTGATTGAATTACATGTTCCATTTTTTTGATGGGTTTTTGGAAAAACTTGATCTTCCCTAAGATTTTTTCCTGTGTTATATATAGGACTAATCTGATTATTTAATCTTTCCTGAGAATTTAATTAGTCCCAGTTGATGTTTCAAAATGGTAATTGTCCCACCATCAAGATGCTTTAAAGAAAGCACAGGGAAAGACATAATACAAATATCCAAAGACAAAGCGAAACACAAAGGAGTAAAATGTTTTAGGTGTGTGTCCTCACTCCCTCTTATGTAATGTAATGCTACCCACTGATGGAGGAGAAATTTTTGTTTAATTCTAAAAGAATAGTTCATGGTATACAGTGTCAGTAGGAGTTACAATTTCTCCCATATGAATTATTGTCTAAAACTGTCCTCCATTCATTGCTCAATGTTAAGAGGCAGAATGACTTAGTTTTGAATAAAAGAGTGGATCTCATTCAGTCTTGAAATTTTTTTCTAAGTTTCAATCCATCTTTGTACAGTGAAGTTAATTACACACATTTTGAATTTTACTAGATTGTTGAATAGCAATATCACATTGGAAAAGTGCCCATGAGAGAATATTTTAATGAATTTATAATGGACCAAACAACTATATTTTTACAGCAGCTCATTGCAGTAGGGGTAACATCATTCCTTTTTTTAAAAAAAAAATGATTTGTTTATTTATTTAAAATTCAGAGTTACAGAGAAAGAGACATACAGAGAGATATTCCAACTGTTGATTCCTTCCCTAAATGGCCACCATGGCCGCTGTTGGGCCAGGACTAAGCCAGGAGCCAGGAACTTCTTCCAGGTCTCACAGGTGGCTGGCAGGGGCCTCACCACTTGAGCTATCTTCCACTGCTTTTCTGAGGCTGTTATCATGTGGTTGGATTGGAAGTGGAGCAGCCAGGACTCAAGAGGCTCATATAACAAATGATGGCTTTCCCAGCCACGCCATAACACTGGTCCCAGCAGCCTTCATTTCTAAAAGTCATATTCCCAGTATTGGATAACATTGTTAAGGCAAAGACAGGCTTCACTGTTGGAGCTTGAAAAATTGTGACTGTTTTTGGAGTTTCGATTCTTATCTGTCTTGCTAGACTTAAAATATCTGTAGGTTTTCTACACATAAATGTGGCATTCTGTAAAAATGTGTTAAGGTCACCTCCTGCAACTATTACCAGTATATCATAACAAGTAATTATTTACTATCAACATTAGCATGGGCAATGTCAGATGCATTTTTTTTGAGATTTATTTTATTTTACTTATTTATTTTTTTATTGATTACATTGCATTATGTGACACAGTTTTATAGGCACTGGGATTCCCCCCACCCCTCCCCAACCCCTCCCCCCCCGGGTGGATTCCTCCACCTTGTTGCATTAGCACAGTTCAAATTCAGTTGAGATTCTTTCATTGCAAGTATCAACCAAGCATAAAGTCCAGCATCTTATTGTCCAGATAAGTTCAACGGTTTCTTGGGGAGACCATCTCTGGTCTGAAGGTAGAGCCGGCCGAGTATCATCCCGTTCAATTAAAAGCCCCGACAAAACATCAGTAACAATTTATAACGTTATGAATTAGTTGACATGGTATTGAGTAACCAATGTTATAAGAGAAAAAGAAAAAAAAAAAGAATGTAAGTTCTGAACCACATTCTGTGACTTCTACATTGACATTTCAATTATTAGTTTGTATACAACCGGATTCTATACACCTTAAAATGGCTATAGATTAGTATTCAGCTGTCTCATGTCTACTTTAATTTTAGAATTTAGCAGTTTATAGGATTGAAGCATGATTTTACTGAACCTGGCTGTTTTTCGGGTAGTCTGACTCTGTAACTCTAACAAGACATATGTCTTTAGTTTAGGTGAACAGTTTTAGGAGAGGTGTGCAGAGAAATCTTCAATACTCCAGTGAGGAGTAACTAATCTTTGTGTCCCACCCAGTGAGTTATAAGTGCATCCCCGCTAACCATTTCCTGTCTGTTTCTAAGCTTTCCTTGTTTTTCTCTATCTATTCTAGTTTTTTTTTGTGTGTATTTGTTTGTTTTGAGGGGTTTCTGGAGTGATGCTGATGGTCATTACGAGAGAGGGTGGGGACCCAAAGTCAGAACCAGGCAAGGACTAGATAAAGCTCCTCTCCCTAGTCCTAAAGGAAGTTTACTGTTCTTCTGTTTTTGTGGATGGACCGCTCAGTGCTCCTGGTTGTCATTCTGATGACCTTGAATTCTACAAGGCAGGATTTGAGGCCGAGAACTCTGAGGTCACCCACCCCCATTTGGATCTACGAGATGCATTTTCTTTTCTTTTTTTTTTTAAAGATTTATTTTATTTTTATTACAAAGTCAGATATACTGAGAGGAGGAGAGATAGAGAGGAAGTGGAGCTGCCGGGATTAGAACCAGCAGCCATATGGGATCAAGGCGAGGACCTTAGCCACAAGGCCACGCTGCCGAGCCCTACGAGATGCATTTTCATTGATGCGTCTGATTAGCCATTCTAAGCTTTGCCTGCTTCCCTTCAACAGATCAGAGATTTTCTTACTTGGTAAGCTTGCACCCTAATTTCCCTTCCACTGATATGTAACATTAAGTATTCCTTTCTGACCTGTCTTTAGAGCAGTTAATGACAAACTTTTAGAGGACGTAGTTGCTTTGTAGGAAAAAGCAGGCTTGACAATTTAGACTGACAGATGATCTTGGAGTTTTTCCTTTAGGCATTTCTCTGTTAAATCACTCATGGAATAATTTTGTGAATTTTAAGACACTGTGTATTCTTAGCTGTTTGTATCTCAGAAACAAAATGAGTAGTCAAAATGTCTTTGTGCCTACCTTAGCAGTTTTGAATTTTGAATTTTTGGCTGGTTCTTCTTCGTAAGATCAGTTTGCGCTTTGGAACGGTGGCCACAGCTGTGTCCTACATCTCAGCTGCTTGAGCTCATTACTGCTAGGAACCCGGCGAGCTCCCAAGAGTGGGAGTGACAAGGCTGGAGCAGCTGTCCATCTCACCTGTGGAACCATTTCTAAAAAATAGATGAAATTGTGGAGGACATACATAAAACATAAAAATGGGAAGAATCGTCTTTCCCACAGTCCACTCTGCAATTTTTTTTTTAAGAAACAAAAGATTTTCATTTGTGATACTGTTGCCAAATGGAACTAGGACCATCAGGTTAATTTTCTTGTGCCTTTGTCATTGGATTAGAACGTTTCTTTGGTCATTTAACATTATAGTGAAGAGTTTTTCTTTTAACTTCTTAATAAAATTTTATTCATCCAGTAAAATTGAGAATTGTCAGAGAGGCACAAAGAAGTGTACGATGTGGTTTCCTACACGAGATTTCAGTGCAGTGGGCATTTATTTCAAGATAATTCTGAAATAGGAAGAATTCACTTTAGGAGTTGATGTTCCTCTCCTCCAAGTATTTAAAATGTTAATAATGGAAGAATGACAAATTTGTGCTATGCATCTATATAGAAAATACTGGGTAGGTATTATTTTAAAAGATCTGTTTTGTTTTTTATTGGAAAGGCAGATCAGATTTATGGAGAGGAGAGACAGACAAGAAGATATTCATCCCCTAATTCACTCTCCCAAATGGCCACAATGGCTGGAGCTGAGCTGATGTGAAGCCAGGAGCCAGGAGGTTCATCAGAGTCTGTTTTCATGCAGGTGCCGTTCCCAAGGCTTTGAACTATCCTCTGCTGCTTTCCCAGGCCATAAGCAGGGAGTTGGATGGGAAGTGGAATGGCTGGGACACAAACTGGTGCCTATATGGGACCCTGACGCTTGCAAGGCGAGAGAAGGATTTAGCCATGGAACCATTGCACTGGGCCCGGGAATTTCTTGTTTTCACTTATTTCAAAGGCAGGTGCATACCCTCCTTCCCCTCCCATGCCACAACAGGGATTTCCTACCAGCTAGCTAACACTGCAAATGTCTGCAATAGCCAGAGCTAGGCCAGGCTGCAGCCATGAGCAAGGAATCTAATCCACATATCCCTTGTGGGCGGCTGGAACGTCACTATTTGATCCGTCACCTGCTGCCTCCCAGGATATGCATTGGCCGGAACCTGCAATAGGAAGTGGAGCTGGGACTTGAATACAGACGCTCTGACCTCTGATTTGGTATTTGGGCATCCCAAGAAGCCTCTTTTTTTTTTTTTTTAACATTTTTTAAATTTGGAAATATTTCAATTAATACAGAACACTATACAGAAGAGTTTAATGGCATAACTAAATCTAATAATTTTTAACATTTCATGCTGACTTTATGTGTAAAAATATACATATATATGCACATGTGTTCCATTTTTTCATATCAGGGATGGTTATATTAATATCACATAAACAGGGTCTTTATAAAGGTTTTTTAAAAGATCTTTTTAAAAATCATAAAGTGAAAAGAAAAAGATTGTGTAAGGAAAACAATTCAGTGAAAACTATATATATAATATGACATCCACATTATTTTTACAAGATGTATATAGAAACTTCTGTATTATGACAGCAGATGTGTGGAATTGGCCCTTCTGTGTCTGGTTTATTTCACTGAAGTTTCACCCATTCTGTTACAAATATGACTTCATTAATTTTTTTTTAAGGATTTATTCAGTTTATTACAAAGTCAGATATACAGAGAGGAGGAGAGACAGAGAAGAAGATCTTCCGTCCGATGTTTCACTCCCCAAGTGAGCCGCAACGGGCCGGTGCGCGCTGATCCGATGCGGGGAACCAGGAACCTCTTCCAGGTCTCCCACGCGGGTGCAGGGTCCCAAAGCATTGGGCCGTCCTCAACTGCTTTCCCAGGCCACAAGCAGGGAGTTGGATGGGAAGTGGAGCTGCCGGGATTAGAACTGGCACCCATATGGGATCCCGGGGCTTTCAAGGCGAGGACTTTAGCCGCTAGGCCATGCCGCCGGGCCCGTGAAACTTCATTACTTTTTATGACTGAACAGTATCCCACTGTTTTATTTACCACATTTTCTTTAGACACCCGTGAATGGGCATCTTGGTTGTGTGTCTTTGCTGTTGTAAACTGAGCTGTTATAAACATGAAATTGAAGGTATTTTTTTCCATATACTGACTTAATTTCTTTTGGATATATTCCCAGAAGTTGCAGATAGCTGGGTCATATGGTAGTTCCATTTTTAGCTTTTTTTGAGGATTCTCCGTACTGTTTTCCATAATGACTGTACCAATTTGCATTTCCCCCAACAGTGTATTAATTAGGCTTCCCTTGTATGCATACCCTTGCCAACATTTATTATTATTTTTTTTTTTACTTTTAGATAATAGCTATTCTAACTGGAGTGAAATGATACCTTACTGTGATTTTTATTTGCATTTTCCTGAGAGCTGGTGCTATTGGACATTTTTTTTTAGCCTTTTGTATTTATCCTTTTGGAATATATCTATTTAGATCCTTTGCCTATTTCTCAATTGGATTGTTTGTTGAACTTTTGGCTCTCTTTATTTTCTGAATATTAATGTTACGCAAAATTTGCAACAACTTTTTTCATTCTGTCAGTTATTTCTTCACTCTTCAATTGTTTACTTTGCTTGCAGAAGTTACTTAATTTGATATAATCCCAACTGTCTATTTTTACTTCTATTGTCTATGCTTCTTAAGGTTTGATCCAAAATGTCATTGCTTATGTTTTTCTGTAGTTGTTTCATAGTTGAAGGTTAATAGTTAGATCTTTAATCCATTTTTATTCTATATTTTTGTATGTGTGGAGATTGGGTCTTATTTCTAACTCCTGTATATGAAGTCCACTTTTCTCAGTACCATGTACTGAAGAGACTATCATTTCCCCAAGAAATGTATGTGTGTGTGTGTGTGTGTGTGTGTGTGTGCACATTTGTCACTGATAATTTGGTTGTCAATATGTGGATTTGCTTCTGGGGTTTCTATTTTCTCTATTGGTCTGCCTACTTTCATATCAGTATCATGCAATGTCCGTTATGATAGCCCTGTAGTATGTCTTGAGATATGGTATTGTGACCCCTCTTACTTTGCTTATCATTCAAGATTGTGTTGATTATCTCTGGCGTTTTGTGTTTCCATATGAATTTTAGAATTGTTTTTCTGATTCTGTGAAGAATGTCTTCATGTTTTGATGGAAGATTATGTTGAATCTGCAAATGTTGGGTGTAGCATGGAGATTTTAATTATATATGCTCTTTACAATCCATGAACATGGATGGTCTTTCTATTTTTGTGTGCATATCTTCTTCTAGTCCTTTTAGTAGTGGTCTGTAATTTCCAATTGTAGAGTTTTTTCCAATTTGTGATTAGATTTATCTCAAGGTGTTTGTTTTTTGTAGCTGTTATTAATAAGCTGTTATTAGTAGCCTTTCCCAAGCAAGACTATTCTTATATAAAAAATACTATCATTTTTCGTCTTGATTTAGTGCCCTGCAAGTTGCCAAGTTCTCATATTGTTACAACAGTTCTTCTGTAGAGTCTTTTGCTTCCCATACATATGGAATCTTGTCATCTTTAAACAGAGATAATTTGATTTCCTACTCTCTTATCGATATCCCTTTTATTTCTTTCTCTTGCTTAATGGCTGTGGCTAAAGCTTCCAGAATCACACTGAGTAAAATTATCCAAAGTAGGCATCTTTCTCTGGTTCTAGATTTTGGTGGAAATGCTTCCAGCTTTTCCCAGTCGGTATAATATTGTCCATGGTTCTGCTATATGTAGCCTTTCTTGTATTGTTTAACTGTTATTATATATTCCTTCTGTATGTAACTTGATTAAGATTTTCAATCATGAAAGCTGTTGCATTGTGTCAAATGTTTGGTTCATTTGATGGTATCCCATAGACTCAAAACACTTTTTTCATTTATTTTAATTTCTTCTTTTTTTCCTTGATCTGAGATAGTTCTAAAAACCTGTTTTAAGATGTGTTATTCCTTTTCTGCATGATCTGTCTGATGTTAAGGCTTTCTACTATATTTTTTACTTGATTCACTGAGTTCTTCATTTCTAACATTTATTTTTCAATACCTCTGATTGGCTCAATTTTCCATTCATGCCCTGCACTGATTTTCCTGATTCCCACTGTTTTTCTTGTATATCTTTGAATAAACTTATAATTGATTTTTTTGAACTCTTTGTCAGGCAATCCATCAGTCTTCCTTTCACAGTCTGATACTAGTGCATGATTAGTCCCCTTTTGTAACATTATCCTTCCTTGCTTATTCATATTTCTTATATTCTTGTATTTATTTCTATACATCTTGGTAATCAAATTGTTTCTACAACTTGTAGAAGATGGTTTTTGTTGAGCAAAGGCCTTTATGAGTTGGCTTAGTAGATTACTTCACCATTAATTCCAGATGGATTCCATAGTATAGTCTCTCTGTGCCTCTCCCCACCCCACCCCACTTTTCTCCTTTTTGTTGTAGCTGATGGTAGCCAGGGTAGGGATTTGTGGTGCTCCTGTGGCTCAGGATGGTTGTAGGCTCCCCATCTCACAGGCTTCCCTCCTGAGGGAGGGATTTGAATCAGGAGCTCCTCAGGTATTGGGAGCAGGTTCTGCCACCACTGTGAGTGGGCTGGGCATGCCGACTTCCAGTCACTACCCAAATGCAGAGTTGGATGGTCTTGTGGGATTCTGGCCACTGCTTGACTTCAGAGTGTCAGTGTTGTGCTAATGGTGGGCAGACGAGGCACACGGAATAGATACCATCTGAGACAGTATTCCAAGCACTAGCTTAGCAGCGGTGCCTAGCATCCGTCTTGAAACATACGACATTTCTTAAGAAATCATGCCTAAGTCTCCAGTTTGATTTAATCCAGCTAGCCTATCTTATTGGTAAACAATAGTGGGCCCAGTATGTTACCAGGTTTATTTAATACTCATGTCAAACTCAGAAGGAACTTATGAGTCCCTGAGAGTGGAACACAGATCTCTATCCTGTGATTTGTTGTTTTTTTTTTCAGATTTATTTATTTTTATTGAAGGTAGATATACAGAGAGAAAGAAAGAGAGAGAGAGAGAGAGAGAGAGAGAGAAAACTTCCGTCTGCTGGTTCACTCCCCAAGAGGCCACAACAGCTGGAGCTAAGCTGATTTGCAGCCAGGAGCCAGGAGTTTCTTCTGGGTTTCCCATGTGGGTATAGGTTTCCAAGGCTTTGGGCCATCCTCTACTGCTTTTGCAAGCCATAAGCAGGGAGCTAAATGGGAAGTGGAACAACCAGGAGATGAACCAGAGTCCGTATGGGATCCCAGCACATGCAAAGCAAGGACCTAGCCACTAGGCTACCATGCCAGGTCCTGGTGTGTTTCTTTATTTTTTTAATTGTATAAATTTTATTTTTGATAACTTTTGTATGTTTGATTAGGGTGTGAAGGGTCAAGGGCTAGAAGAAATTGGGTCAGACCTTTGTTTTTATATTCTCTTTTTTCCTTCCTGTATTGGGGGGAGGGGAGAGATAAGGGGAGAAGCCACACCCAGCCTCTCAACCATCCCAGGGTCCCCGATGTGGGGCATGCTCCAAGGGTCCTGCTCAAGTGGTTTTGATAGTCCAATAGTTCTTTATTGCTGCCGATCTTGCCACTCCAACCATGATGAAATCTCTCCAGACTCCACTGGCTGACATAGTTCACCCTAGAGTCTCTGTTTGCCCAGGTAATCACTGCCAAATCTTGGCTGGGGTAGTTGATTGATTTGTTCTGTCCTCCATCCTCTGTTATGGTATCAGGTGTCCTCTGCAGGCTCCAATGTACTGCCATATCCTCCATGTGCATCTGGATATTGTGTCTACTGCTCCATCTAAGCTACTGAGGAGGCCCAGCTCTGACACATGCATTCCACGGGCAGATCATAGAACCTGCAAGTTTCTCCATGATTGGACTTCTGAGTCCAGCAATTCAGTTGGGGGGATTCCCAAAGAAACTTCATCTGAGGTGATCCCAGACCTGATTCTTGTGTGTACATGCCAATACAGGGTCTGGTATAGTCCATTGCCCAAATTGGCCTACACACACACACCGTTAGTTGAAATTGCTGGGTCAGGTGTCTCCAGCCCGGTCTTCTACATAAACTAATGGGTGTTGCAGTCCAGCCTGATCCTGCCCACTGCGCACTTAGCTCCCACACAAACCAATGGGAGCTGAAGCCTAATTAGAGTGATCCGCAATAACCCCCACCATGCCTGCCCTCTGCCCTGGTTCCCATGCTTGCCAGTATGTACAGCTGACTGGTCCAGTCTGTCCCACATACCATTTATCTCTCATATATGTCAGTGGACACTGAAGCCTAGTTCAATCAAACCAGCCCCACTATCAAGCCCACACATGTGCTGGTGGATGCCACTCTGTCTAGCCATGCCTGTCCCAGTCCAGGTTCTCATGCTCACCAGTCAGAATGGAAACCCAAGAGGGAGGTGCCACTGTTTCCCTACTACGAGGCCAACTCTTACTCCTGGATCTTGCACTCTGCAGGTGGTACTGCAGTTTAACTTGACAGAGTTTCCCCCTATGTCAGCATCTGCCAGTTGATGCTGCAGCAAAGCCCAACTGATCCTCAGCTACTCTGACTTATGCATGTACCAGTAAGTACAGTCCACCCAGCCTGGCTTGTCTCTGATCCATCTTACATTCAGGCCAACAGATGTTGTAGCCCTGACCAGCCTTGTCTGCCGCCAGTCCTAGTTCTCACATTCATCAAATGGGAATGGTGGCCCAGCAGGGGAACTCCCTGCAGCCCCCCTACTGGGTTTGTCCACTCTCTCCCAGGTCTCATGTATGCTGGTTGGGCCCTGTGGCCCAGTCTAACATGGCCTGCCTCACCTCGCCATTTGCCAGTAGATGCTGGAGCCTGGCCCAGCCCGGCCTGGCCTGCGCCAAGTTGCATCTCATACTGGTAGGGATTACAGCCTAGCCATCCCAGCTAGCCATCAGTCCCAGTTGGGTACTGTTCCTGGCCTGGTCTGGATTGCTCCCTATTGTGGTTCTTGTGCTCTCCTGCAGGGACTGTGTCCCGAAAGAAAAGTTTCCCAAGCTGGTGTCCATATGGGATGTTGGCGCTGAAGGTGAAAGTTTAGACACTACACCATGGCACCGGTGCTTCCATGAAGCAAAGAAAGCTGGCTTCTTACTGCAAAAATGGCTATGAGGTAGCAATTTTTGGAGAACCCTTTCTTGCATAAAGTTAATGATGGATGTAATATAAGCTTCCCCATATTCTAAAAGTTAAAAAGATTTTTCTATGCTCTAGATTTGTAGGGGTTAGAAAAAAAAAATCACACCGATGCATACTCAGTAAACAAAAATAGATTTTTTTCAGACTATTACTATTTAAAAGAATCTCTCCATATACTGTTAATAAAATATCACAAACCATTTTGGGTTCTTTATTTTGGATATGTTGGATTCAAACATTTGTGTTGGGTATTAAGCCAGTCATAACCTCTGTTATTTTAGTAACAACTATCTTTCCCATATAAAACCAACTTGACAGTCAAGTTATTGAAGAAATAAAGACAACATACATAAATCTGTTTTAATCTTCAGTTCCCGTTCTGAGAAATAAGAGCTTAGGAAGACTAACTCGTATTTTTCTGATTGAACTAGGGATGTCTAAAAATAATTTTCTCATAACTCCATTTACTTATTTATTTTCCTGGTTCATTCCAAGAACACTTTTAAATGCAGCAATAAAAAAAAGAGTAAAATCTTTTCCAACAGACGTGCAAGCATTATTTGAGTGCAGCTGAAGAAAAATATTAATCTCACCCAGAGGTGTTAAACCCTGCCATGCCTCAACCTTCAACTCTGAAGATGATATTTTGTAGAGATTTCTTTGGTTGTATTCTAAGAACTTCTGGTGGCTCATGTATAGGTGAAAGTGAACACTATGTATGATCATTAGACAGATGGTTTCTAGAGCCAGACTGGGTTCAGAGCCTACTTTTGTCACTTAGAGGCTGTGTTACCCCCCACCAATGACCTAATCTCTGTGTACCTCCACCTGCTTATCTGAAAAATGGAATCGTAATGGTACTTACCTGGTTGGGTTGTTATGGAGGTTAAATCAACCAATAGACATAAGATACCCTGAATGATGTTTGTCTCGTAATAAGTGCTTTATAAATATTTGGTTTCCTATGACGACCTGAGGGAACTGATGATTTCACTCAATGTGTTTTCCAGATAACTGAAGTTTATTCAGTCTTGTAACCACTAGAGATAGGCAATGCTCGTGGCTCTTTCGAGACGGCACTTGCCACCTCTCTAGGTTGCTTGTGATTTCACGAGGTGGATTCTTTCACTGTCCATGGGAAATGGCAGTTGGATTTCAATGAGTTGAGACAGTGTGACTGGGATGATATTGAGAGGCCCAGGGAGAGTGGTTTTTTTTCCCCCCCAACTCTAATGGTCCTGCTGTTTCCATCCTTGATATTCTAAAAGAATTTGACCTTTGTGATACTTACTGGCCTATGCTGATCACTACTTTACATTTCTGCATCTGCTTGGCTATAGATTAGAAACGAGCTGCGTTTCTGCAAAATGGGAGAGTAGTCATTTGCTTGGGGCAGAGTGGCTCTCCCCTGAGTACATTTCTTTTGTCCTGGATGGAAATTATGCTTTTAGAGCAGGGTTTGGCAAATTTCTGCTCATGTGCAAGCTGTGGGTTTTTTTTAAACAAATAAAATTGTATTAGAAACCAGTCACCCTCATTTGTATACGTCTTGTCTGCTGCTGTCTTGATGGTTTGAGTGCAGGGCTGAGGGGGTCCTTGCAAAGACCATGTGGCCTAAAGACCCTGAAGTTTTGAATACCTGATCTACAGAAAGTTTCTTGAACCCCATTGTGGAGCTTTACAACTGGGCAGAATCCAGCTTTCTGGGAGGCAGCAGTTTATGACTCAAGTACTTTGGGTCTCTGCCCCCAATCTGGGAGACCTGGATCGTGGTCCTGAATGCTCACTTCAGCTGGCCCTAAGGAGTCAACTAGGGGAAAGACAAGCCCTTGCTTCTCTCCCCATCCCTTTTGTCTTTTAAGTAAATCTAATTTTATAAAAATTGGACAGAGTCTGAAATAAATGGAATGTCATTGTGTTTTATAGTGTGATATCATGTTCTTAATCAGTTATCTGTATAATTGTATTCTGTCTGTCTTGGACAAATGATACTTTATTGCAGGAGCCTGTGTTTGATGTAGAAAAGAAAAAAACCAGTTCATTGTAGCATATTTAGAACTTTCAGATGAGATGAAAATGTGATTGTCAAGCAGAATTGTGTGGGAATCTTCACTCTGGCATTTGCTGCTCTTTTGTTATCAGCACATAATAGGATGTAACATTAGGTAGCGTTCTGTTGTGTCCTTCTGGAGATGGTGCCAGTTGGGAGCTGTGTTTTTCGCACAAGTGTTCTCAGTGGATGGTAATGCTTCTTGTGTCTTTTTTTCCCCTTGCACACATCTGTGCTCTGTTTTTTCTCATACATATCTTGGTTCTTGTCTTTCTCATGGAAACTCCCTGTCTCCAACAGTATATTATTTGGGAACACAGTGTTATAGGCAAGAATCCTGAGGTGGGTAGTTGAGTTCTGACTCAGTGATTTTTGCAAGAGAAACTGTGGGAATATTCCATTTCTTCCCCCTCGCCAGCCTGTTTTCTTGCAGGTCAAAGAGAGGTGAGAATCCACCCCCTTCTTGTCACATGAGGAGGATGTGATGAGGACCTTAGCTACTAGGCCACGCTGCCGAGCCTGAGGAGGATGATGAGATCAATGGATAAGAAGACTCCATGGGGGTCTGTTTTCAACCTGTGTCTTTAATGATGTTCCCTGTTGGGTACACTTGCTTCACATTTGAAGCTGTGTAGGTTTCTAGGCTAGAACCTAAACTGAAGTCTGCATGGAGGAGAAGGTGGACTGTGTTGACTGTGTCTGATAGCATGAAGGGCTTGGGTGAGGTGAACTCATCATGTAGCATATGCATTCCTTGGGTGTCGGCTTTTAGGCTCCCCTCACTCATGGGAAAGTTTATATCTCAGTGATGAGCTCCCAGGAACTATGCAAAGGAAAAGGGCTAAACGATATCTTGGAAGGTGTACAGGCTGGTGTTGATTCCAGTACAGAAGTCAGATGGGAAACAAATTGTGACTAGTTTGGTTTAACCTTCTGCTTTTTATGTGATTTTGATATGTGTTTAGGAAGGTTCTTAATTTAAAAAAAAATTGCTTATTCATTTTAAAGAGTTAGAGCTAGATCTTCCTTCCACTAGTTCATTTCCCTGTTGCTCATGGTAGACTGTCCTGGGACATCCAAAACTAGATGTTGGAGTCAGGAACTTCTTCCAGGTCTCTCACAGGTGGGCACAGGGGCCCAAGGATTTGGGCCATACCCTGCTGCTTTTCCCGTGTGATTAGAAGGGAAATGGATCAGACGTAGAACATGCAGGCAGTGCACATGTGGGATGCAGGTATCAGAGGTGAGGGCTTTACCCAGTGTACAACATCACTGGCCCAATGACGTTTTTTAATTTCTTAAAGATAAAAAAGGAATCATTTCATTTAATCAAAGCAGACTCTAGTGCTGTGGAAACCAGAAGTTCCCATGATGAAGCTAGAATGGGATTACTGAAGGATGGAGACAGCTCATGTGGTTTCATTTGTTCTTTTTGGAAACCCACAAACAGCACCCACAGTCCACTCAGTAGGGCAGTTAAGCCTCCTCCTTTTCTGATTGAAGGGATGCTGACTGTTTGGACTTGCAATTATGTAGAACACATTTCCTCATCATCTTATTTGCAAATCATTTAATAAAATGGAGACCTATTGTGCCTAGGTAATTTGTCATTTTAGTTTGGTTGAATTGTAGAGAAAATATTTAAAAATTATGCTCTTGAATTTGAATTTAGTGGGTACACTGAACACCTTCTTTTATTTATTTATTTTATTTATTTGAAAGGCACGATGACAGAATTGGTTATACATACACACACACATGTGCACACACACACGCACGTATGCACATACACACAGAACTTTCATCTATTGGTTTGCTGTCTTAATGCAACAGACCCAGGACTGGCCAGGCCAAAGCTAGGAACCAGGAGTGCCATCCTGGTATCCCACTGGGTGACAGGGGCCCAGGTACCTGGACCATTTTCTATTGCCTTCCAAGAAGTACTAGCAAGAAGTTGGATCAGAAGCAGAGTATCCAAATTAACACCTGAATATGGGATTCAGGCATTCCAAGTGAAAGCTTCATCCGCTGCCTTATAATACCAGCGTGCAACTTCTTTTAATCTCTTAGTTAACTGGAGATTAATCATCCAAGTTGTATCCACAGTATTGCTGTGTGACAGCATCCTCTAAAGCTTAGTATCTTAACATGGCAACCACTGCTTAGCCTCCTGAGTCTACTCAGCGGGGGTGTTCTGTGGATCATCCCAGGTCCTGACCATTCTAGATGTCTGTGTAAGATGGCTGTGGTTAGGGAACTTGAACTCCCTCATGTGGTTCTCATGTTTGCAGCATGCCAGTCTGGGAACCAAGAGGCAACAAGTTCAACCAGGTAAAGGGTAGATGATAACACACATGCACTACTCAAGTCTATCTGGATCCCATTGCTAATACCCCTCTGGCTCAAACAAGTCATTATGGAACTCAGAGAGTGGGAGAATATTCCAGGAGGCTAGTCACTGTGGCCATTCATTCATGCCGTCTACCACAAGTCTTCCCTCTCATTTTCTCCATCTTACCAGCCTTCCTTTTTGGTAGTTTTATTGCTTTTTAGTGCTTCCACACAGGGAGACAAAACAAAATATTTACCTCTGTCCACTTTTCTGTATTTGTTTTTAAATCTTGGTGATGCAGTAGGTTGTTATTAGAGGTTAAAATAAAATCTATTTATTTTCTTACATAGTCTGTATCCCCCTTTGAAACAAAATTAAGCTTTATAAATTCTGGAATAACGAGACCAGTTCTTTTCCAATTCTATCCATGAACTCTGTTCTGTCTCCCACCAGTTTCTGTATTTGGGTTGAGATTCCTGTAGCATCTGGTAGGTCAGTCTGGTTTTTTGTACTTGCTTTCACATGTTCTTGCTTTTCACTTTCCCCTTTTTGAAACTTCAGGGTTGCATTCTTTACTGCCCACTCTCCATATCCTGGAGAAACCTCACCCTGAACGAGGCTCAAAGAATGCTCCCTTTCTACCTTTTGCCTGCTCACTCCTGCTTTCAAACAACAAATATTTGTTGGGTCACTTGCTTTGTATTTCCAGAATCGTGCTGGTCCCCTGGAGCTTGGAATCTACTGGGACTTGACAGACTTTCAACAAGGGCTTGAATACATACTTTAATGTTTGAACATGATAAGCATTATGGGAAAATAAAGCGAGGTGAGTGGCAGGGGAGTGATGGTGGAGGTGTTTTCAGAACAGGTGTTCAGGGAAGGCCTCTGAAGTGAGAGGGAACCAAAGTGAGTGCAAGCAGCGCGGAGGGTCAATGCCAAGGCCACTGAACCGCCATTCAATGCTGTTGCAGCCACATTTCCTACAGGGAAAGCGGTGGGAGACCCAGAGAAGGAACAGCCAGGGCTCAATCATGTAGGATCTTGGGAGGCCACAGGGAGGAAGAGCTTTGCATTTATTCTAAGTGCATTGCCAATTTCTTGTTGTGTTTGGGACAGGGGGATGACTTGATTGGGTTTCTGGATTCCTTGTGGAGAGTCAGCATAGGGAGGCAGGGCGGGAGATGAGAAATTGTGACAGTGGAAGGGGATGCTGAGCGCTCCTGAGAGCTTGTGAGAGGATGACAGATGCTGGAAGTCAGATGCTCCAGAAGTGTTTCATTTAAATAAACTAAATTTAGAAATTGAGATGCGCTCGGCAAAGCCAAACATATGGAGCAATGGTTCACAAAGCAGAGCCAGCATCCTCCTGCTGCTATCTGAGTTCATTTTAGGTGCTGCGTCACACGAGTTACCCATGATGTTAATGTGTTTTAGGGAACATAGAAAGCTCACATGTAAACCTATGACTTGGAGTGAGCATGAAGCATTGAATTTAGTGCAGAGCTGAGGGAAGAAACAGCAAAGTTTATGATTGTTGCATCCCAGTGACTAGATTGGTGACATATTGAATTTTTGAATTCTGAGTTACAGTGAAGGGTAATAGGTAATCTTAGTGAGTTATTGTCACTTACGGATTATCTGTGGAATATGAGGCTATATAAAAGGTACTTTATGGATGATATTCCATTCAGTTGTCACGGAAACTCTGTTACATAGGTAGCAAAAATTTTGTTTTCATTTATTAGAGGAAGGAATTTTGTAGAGAATACGCTTGTTCCAGGGAGTTTCTGAGTTTTCCAATATTGCAAGATTACAAGAGGATTGTATTGCTCTCTGCGGGCAAAGGACCTTGTCTGTGTTTATGTGCTAATGTGTTAGAGTTTAGAAGAGTTTCTGATATATGAGAGAGATTACTTAGCATATGCTGAATGAATAAAAGAAACAATAATAGTTCTTTTATTTAATTCAAGAATGGAGGGAATTTTTGTTCTGCTCAATACAAGATAAGTTTTAGGAAGTAGTTAACCACCTGGAGTTTCATGAAAAAAAAAAAAAATACAGGTTTTTCCTGTGACCAGATCTGGGGCTTCTGTTTTGTTTTTATTGTCCCTTAAGGCTCTTCACCTTTCTTCAGGCTGTAACTATATGTTGAATTCTGAAATCTCAAGTATTGATCCTGAGATGGGCTTTTAGGGAGTGAAGTGCGGTGGACAAAGATATGCATTCTCTTTTTTCCTCTCTGTCATTCTGCCCTTCAAATAAATAAATAGTAAAGTAACAAATCTTAAAGTAAAACTCTAGTTGTAGAACTAATCAACCTGCAGCCACTTTAGGCTGCATTGAAGTGATTTAATGTTTCTGGGGCCCCAGTTTCTGCCACTGAATGAAGAAATGGAAGAAACTTAGCCATGATCTGCCCAGGACCTATGTGTACGAGAAGAGAGGTGTGGGGTGCATGTCAGAAGACAGCAGCAGTAAGGCATAGAGACCTTCAAAGCAGGTGAAATCGAATTTCCTTTCCTCTTTTTTTTATTTTACCCTTTTAAGATTTCTTTATTTTTATTGGAAAGACAGATTTACAGAGAGAAGGAGAGACAGAGAGGAAGATGTCCCATCTGCTGGTTCACTCACTCCCTGAATGGCCCCAACAGCCAAAGCTGAGCTGATCTTGAACCAGGAACAGGGAGCTTCTTCTGGGTCTCCCACATGGGTATGGAGTCCCAAGGCTTTGGGCTGTCCTCTGCTATTTTCCTAGGCCACAAGCAGTTGGGACACCCACATGGAATCCTGGTTTGTGCCAGGTGAGTGTTTAGCCACTGAGCCATCGTGCTGGGCCTGAATTTTCTTTCCTCTGGACCACTTTTGTTTTGCTTCCTACACAGAATGTGTCTACAGGATAAAAAACTAAAAGTGATCAAAAAGTTTTAAGCAGATTATTTGTTACTCCATTAAAAATTTTTAAAAGAATGTTGACTGTGAAGCACTCAGACTCTTGGGTGAAGCTCCAGCAGGCACCTGAAGTCTGTGTTTTCCCTTCCCTGTGTGCGTCACCTCAAGGCCCTGACCATCCCTGCCATGATGGAGTTTTTGAAGTGACATTAGTTCTACAAAATTATGTCATTGGGGGTAAGGGACATAAGGATAAAAACCATATCATTGCCAACCTCTGCAAACTCCTAATCTGGTGTTTAAAAGGTGCATAAATAAGAAATTTTTCAGGGCAAGGCTACATGTAAGGGGTGAAGATCTGAAGGTTTTTGTCCACATCAGATTCATGTGGTGAAGTCTTAATTCCCATCATGGTTGTATTCAGAGGCAATGCACTGAGGAGGTGATTAGGTCATGAGGCCTCTGTTGTTTATGAATATGCATTCTAAGTTCCTTTATTATAACAGCCCCAATGAATTGAGACGGTGCAGCAAACAGAGACCGAGCCCTGCTTTGAGAGAGGAGAGTAAGGTGAACAAGTCCTGACTGGGTGGATCTGAGAAATTGTATCTGAAAGAAAGAGGATTCTGATAGGCCTTGGGGATAGTATGTGACTTAGTTGTTCAGAGTTCGTTTAGTCTTGGCAAGGGAAACAGCTTTCTCAGTGGCATGGAAACAGGAAATACCGGGGGGTGAGGGCTTTGATGACACTGAAGAGCACAGCAAACAACAGTAGATTGGCAGAGCAGAGAAAGGACACTACATGATTGAATGGATGGCTGGAGGGGAGGTGATGGCTAGGTTTGCATGTGAGCTTGGCACTTGGGACCTCGCTGGGGCTATAACAGAAGACGGCCATGAGCAGGCATGTGCCAGGGGCAACAAAGAGACTGATCAGCTTTGTGAGAGAGTTTCATTTGGAACTATTTTTAACTTAGAGAAAATTTGCAAGAATGATCAAAAAGAGCTTTAAAATATTCTATCACTGCATTTACCGTTTTGGGGACTACATTTGCTTTATCCTCCTTTATTCCTTTTATTGAGCAATTTTTCTAAGCCACTTGTAAGTTTGTTGACATTATACCTCCTTTTGCTTAAGTATCTTAGTTTATATTCCATAAGAACAATCACTTTTATCTACATACTTTGGAAACATTTCAGAATCAGGAAATTAATGTTGATATGCAATTGTTATCTGATTTGCACATGTGGTTCAAATATCACTAATTGTCCCCACATAGAGGAAATATAGATTTGTCTGTTCATCTTTATTTCTCCTTTTTTTTTAAAGTAGTCAAAATGTCAACAAAAGAGGTTTGAGCTGAGAGTTGGCAGCAAGAAGACCACCTTTCAAAGGTGGACATGGCAAGCTTCAGTAGCAGTTTGTGCGGAAGTGAAGTTGATAGGGAAGTGATTGTTTCTAGGACTGGTGTCCTTGGCCATCCAAGACCTCAGGAAAGAGAGTTAAAGTGCAAGGATGCTCTTATATTCTGGATTTCTCCCTTAATAATGGCAACTGGACTTCCACAGTGCTTGGATAGACAGAAAGGTAGTATAACTAGAGAAAAATTAGTGTTGTGGTTATAGGTGCAAACTTTGGAATCAGGCTTTGCTACTCATAATTATTTTTTAAAAATTTTTCTATATTTTTGTTGGAAAGGAGGATTTATAGACAGAAGGAGAGACAGAGAGAAAAATCTTTCATCTACTGGTTCACTCCACAAGTGGCTACAATGGCTGGAGCTGAGCCAATCTGAAACCAGGAGTCAGGAGCTTCTTCTCAGTCTCCCACATGGGTGCAGGGTATCTAAGTTTTGGGCCATCCTCCACTGCTTTCCCAGAATACAAACAGGAAGCTGCATGGGAAGTGGAGTAGCCAGGACATGAACCGGTGCATACATGGTGAGGCTTTAGCCACTGTGTCATAGCATCAGACCCTGCCACTTATTATTTTTAAAATTTCAAAAATTTTAATTTAATTAATCAATTAAATTAATTAATTTGATTAATTTAATTTGATTTTTATTATTTTTAAAATTTTATTAATGTGAGAGAACACATTTCATGTATTTCACAGGTATAATCCTGAGATAATCATATTTCCTTATCTTTCTCTTTCCCTCCCTCAATCACTCTTCCTTTTTTCCTTTGTTTCATTTTTGCAAAACGTAATTTCAATTTATTCTATACTTATTTCTTATAAAGTTAAATTCATTTACTAAAAGGCACGATGACAGAGAGGGAGAGAGAGAGAGATTTTCTATCTATCTGCAGGTTCACTTCAGCTGAACCATGCCGAAGTCAGGATGTTGGGACCCCATCTGCGTCTCCTACATGGTTGGTAGGGGCCCAAGAACGTGGACCGTCTTCTGCTACTTTTCCCAAGTGCATTAACAGGGAGCTGGATTGGAAATGACAAGACTCAAACTTGCACTTCAGTATGGGATGTCAGCACTGTAGCTGTCCGTGTAAACTGCTGCACCAGCATAGGCTTGGCACTAACTAGCTGTGTGACCCGGGGAATTATATATGTTGATTGTGCATCAGTTTTCTTATCTGCAAAATGAGAATAATGATCTACTTGACTCTCAGGTCCTGGTGAACATTGAATGAGTTAAAATTTGTGATGTGCTCTATTATAAGCCTACCTGATATATAGTAAATGCCAAATGTTTATTGAATCAATATAAATATTGAATCAATATAAAATTCTTCTCCCTGTTTTTATGTTACTGACTCCTTATCAGTAACAAGGAGCTAGGCGCTACTATTATTACTGATTGAGATTCAGATGTTGCATGGTTTGCCCAAAGCCACATAACTGTTGGTGCAGAAAGATCTTGTCCTGTTCTACACAGTACCCATCCACAGGCTATCTACATGAGGACATCCTGCAGACAGTGGAAATGGCTCATGTTGATGCAAGGACTTGAAGTAGAAGTCTTTTAAATAGAGATGGTTGTAGAGGACTGGGATGTACACAGTTGGTTTGAGAGAAGTTGCAGAAGGTAAGAGTTGGTGTTGGTGTATGCCATCTATTTGGTGTGTAGACACAGGTTAGTCAGAGAAAGAGACTAAGTAAGCAAGAGGATGTTGAGAAATGGTAAGCAAGAGATGTGAAAGTTCAAGGGGGGACTTGGTAGTTCTTTGGAAGTTGAACGGAGTGAAATTCAGAGCAGCAGCTCAAAACAATGAGGTTGGTGTGATCACTTGGTGAGCTAAGTGAGAATGGTTTTACTAGTTGAGTGAGGGCATAAGTCTGTTTATGGGGGTTCACGAAGAGAAAGGGAAGTGAAACAAATACCATGAATGCCAACTGTTCTCCCAAGAAGTTTGGCAGTGAGAGGAAGGAGAGCTTTGATAGAAACATTATCCAACATAGACCATGGATGTTGTCGTCCAGGAAGGTAGGACAAAGCTTCAAGATGCAGCAAAAAGCAGTCTGGAAGAGAGAGGATCCGGGGCATGGCTGGAGGAGTTGGTCTCCGAGAGAGGAGGGACTCAGTTCCAAGATTGGATGGAAGAGAGAGACTGTGATGACCTGTGATGTTTACTGTGGAGGGAGGGAAATCGAGATAACTCACTTAAAATCATCTCAATCTTAGTGGCATGTTCACTGAAGCTATTTATTGAAAAGCTGAAAATGTATTTGAGAATATGAAGGGACTGGAAAAAATTGGGATGCATATTGGAAGGGGAGGTGTCTAAAGATGGCCAGTGCTTCAGACATAGTGTGGTCTGTCACTACTGATATCTTGAGGTTCAGGCCGAAAAAAAAAAAAATGGATTGGATCAATTTGTGCAAAGGTTTTGATGGAAAGTTAGGAGTTCTAGACCATTTAAGGCCGTAGAGGGTTTTATTGAAAAAACCTGGCCATAAGCTGTGAAGGAAAGAGGTGGTAAGTAAGCTAGATTGATGTTCCCCAAACTTTTCCTGTAAAAAGGAAAGCTTGTCTGTGGACCTGGGGATGTGGCTCAAAGTAGCCTATTAGGAGCTTGAAAACCAAAGTTTTACATTTTGAAATCGTCATTTGTTTTACATGTTTGGCAGAGAGAGAGAGAGGGAATTAGAGAGAGAAAGGAGAGAGGGAATCAGAGAGAGAGAGAGAGATCTTCAATCCTCTGGTTCACTCTCCAGTGCCCATAACAACTGGGGCTAGATCAGGCTAAAACCCAAAGCCTGAAGCCCATGAACTTGATGTTTTCTAGGGTGTGTCCTAGCAGGAAGTTGGACTTGGAAGCAGAGGCGGGATTTGAACCCAGGCCCTCCCACATGGGATTTCAGTGTGTCACCGTGACTCCCAATGTCTGCCTATGTTATTTTAAAAAATATTTAAGATTCCATTAGTCATCTATTTTAATTTGAGATAAAATAGTGAGTTACTTGTGATTAAATAAAATAGGTATTACAAAAAGTGTGTTGTGTTTTCCCATGTATTGAGGCTGGAGTTGAGTAGGAGTGAATATCCTGCTTTAAGTAGCCTAAGAAGAAAAAGAGAAAAAGAAATAAAGAAAGAGCAGCATCCACTGAAGGGAACAGTGGAAGAGCAGGACACAGTTAAAAGGTGAGAAAGGATGTGAAAGGTGGAAAATTTAAAGTTGTGGTTAGACAGGGGATTTGAAAACATCAGATCTTGAAAATGAATCAATTCAAGGTGACAGTGGACTGAAGTGGGGATCCAAGAGACAGAGGCTGTGGGGTTAGTTCATTGTCCCTGAGATGTTCCTGACTCAGATTCCCAATACAAAAATGTCTCTTGTCATGGTGTAACAGAAGAACAATTAATGTTTAAAAGGAAGTGTTTGTAACTCGTTAAGCCAGACATTTATTTTTAAACAGTGTGTTGAAGTCAGAGAGAGATGAACAAGGCAATTTAAACTCTCCCAGGAAACATATTTGCTGTCTGTTTCCTGCTGTACCAATTCTCCCATTAAAGTGAGAACAAGAAGCATTAGGCGATTGAAATGTCAGTGGTGACACTGAGTAATTTTTGAATGAGTGCAGTTTTCAATTCATGGATCGAAGTCTTTATTTATGTTATCTGTGAGGGTATCTGACTTGGACCACAAGCAGATAATTTGTGGAATTGCTGGCTATTTTGGGAAAATAATTATGCTGTCATTCATGCACGTCTTGTTCCTAGATTATAAAATACAGTTGCAGGTAGATGCTTTGCTCACCCTAGGGAATAATTTTGTCAATGGCAGATACCGTGAACAGTGGCTGATGAAGGCAAAAGAAGTGAGAGGATCACAGATCTGATGTTGACCATTTGTTTTCAGATTCTGAAATAATCACAATGGCACTTACTGATAACTTCACTTGTAAATAGCATTAGTGTCTTCTATCCCTCTTTTTAAAACCAAAGGCACATATAGGTAATCAATGTCTAGGAAATAAAAACAAAAGTGTTGGACCATCACAAACCAATCGATATCCATGTTACCATGCATAGCCTTACCAACTTTGTTTCAAGCTATTTCATGGCCATTTTTTATTTCCACAAATGAGATTATACATATCTAATGTCTTGTGATTTTTGAATGTTAGGAGTTATGGGTGGTGAACATTTTAATCTCACAAACTGCATTAGGAAAATTACTTAAAGATAGTAAAAAGACATATGAGCTAAAGTTAAAAAAACTAAGTACACTAAGGACTAGTATATTGAATAAATATGTTTGTTCAGCCTAGTTAAAGTTTGGGAAGTAAATGTGTGGACTCCCTGAGTTGGGTCTCGTCCTTTTGTTTCTAACTTTCATGCTTCATATTTCTCACCATCACTTCAGTGTGAGAAGTAGAAACAGGAATGGCATGGTTAGCATGGATTTGCTGCTTGGCAAGAGACCCCATTCTTAATCTAAAATGTGGAGATTTTTGACTGTCAGGAACACAGGTCTGAGTTTCTTGTAAAGGCTCTGGCTCTCAGATTTCTCGGGGTGGGCCTGGAGAAAGGCAGCAAATGTGCTGGGAGAGTGTCGTCAGCCTGCTGATTGCCTTACCATGCTGGGTACCCTGAGACTCAGGACAGTGCCTGCACAGTAGAGCTCATTCACTGTTCTCGGTTCTTTCAACAGCTGATGTATCTGCAGGTTTTTCTGTGATGACAGCATCCAGGACAGTGATGAAATTCCCACTGACAATAAGGGATTTCCATATGATTGGACTTACCTAATTTCACTAATTCTCTTTTGCCAATTGTTTTCACATTTGAATTCACTGCTGATGACACATACTATTTTTAAAGATTTGTTTATTTTTATTGGAAAGGCATGTATACATGGAGGAGAAGAGACAGAGAGGAAGATCTTCTGCCCACTGATTCAGACACAATGTGACTTGTTAAATAGAAAATTCAAGCTAGTTGATGACTGTAATTTCTTTTCATCTATATTCTGGATGAATCAAAGGTGAATCATGTCGTATTTCTCAGTGCTGGAAATATTTTGTTCATTTTTATGAATAGGAACATTGCACAGTTTCCTGGAGACACTGATGTGCTGTTCTAGAATGGTTGGGCCCCTTGTTATTGCCAATCATTCATTTTTTTTTTGAGGTTTTTTTTTTTTACTTTTTATCATCATTTTATGATATAGTTTCGTAGACCCAGGGACTTCCCTCATCCCCTTCCCTAAGCCCTCCCCCCTCACCGAGTTCCCTCCCCATCACCACCATAGTACAGTTCCCCATACACAGTCACATGTCCATACTGTGGGCATCGACAGTGGCGGAGTCCAGTATCCTATTGTGAAGATGTAGTAAACAGTTTCATTGGGAATCCATCTCCGTCTAGAAGCAGAGATGCACACTGCGTTGTATCCTCACATCTGGGCACGATAGTCTGCACCACACTGTCTCTATACATCCCTCCAAATGAAAAGTCACAATGCAAAATCAACAACAGGAAGAAAAGCAGAAATCTACAATACAATGATGTTAAGTTACATTCTGCTAGATATGACAGTCTCTACCACACAGTCACCACACATCCGCTCAAATGAAAAGCCACAAAACAAAATCAACAACAGAAAGAAAATTAACAAAACTGTGAAGTTAAATAACATGCTACTGAATGATGAATGTGTCACTGAAGAAATGAAAAAGAAAATAAAGAACCTTCCTGAAGAAAGCAATGCTCCTGTGTGATCTAAGAGTCACTGAAGAATCCAATCAGAAGAAAGATTTTTTTTAAAGAGATGAAACCAACAAAAATCAAAATCTGTGAGATAGAGTTTCCGCTGATCTTTGTTAGTGAAATGTGTCTGCTATAGGCAACAAATAGATGGGTTTTGTTTTTTAATCCAGTCTACTAATCTATGACATTTGATGGATGAGTTTAAGCCATTTACATTCAGGGTTAATACGAATGGGTGGTAATTTGGTCCTGTCATTTTAGCAATGGGCTATTAATTGATTTTGTCTTCTATTGTTATTTTACTTGGATGTTCTTCACATTTGCCTTTGTTTTAGTTGGGTGCTGTTTCTCTTCTCTGTCAAGAGAACATTTTAAATTATCATTTGTAGGGCAGGTTTGTAAGAGGTAAATTCTTTTAACTTCAATTTACTATGGAAGAATTTTATTTCATTTAAAAAAAAAGACAAAGTTTTGCTTGGAATGTTTATTGGGCCTACAAGTTTTTGCTTTTAGAATCTGGAATGTGTCATTTCATTCTCTTTTGGCCTGTAGAGCTTCCTGTGGGAAATCTCCTGTGAGTTTAATTGGCATTCCTTTATATATGAATTGATTTTTTTTCATGTGCACATTTAAGGATTTTTTCCTTATCCTCAATTGAAGAGAGCTTGATGATCATGTGTCTTGGTGAAGACTGCTTTTGGTCAAGCCTGTTGGGAGTTCTGTACCCCTTCAGGATGTTGTTTCCCAATTCTTTCTCTAGATTGGAGAAATTTTCCTTTATTATTTTATTAAATATATTTGTTGGCAGCAGTGACCATGGCCTGAGTCCCCAGCATTGTGTCCGGCCTGGTTGGGGCACCCTCTGCAGCAGCCAACTGCAGAAGGCTCCCTTCACCCCAGCTCATTAAATACATTTTTAAACCCAGCTTCTCTTTCTGCACCTTCTGGGACTCCCATAACTCTTATATTTGACCTCTGATAGTGTCTTTCAATTCTTGTATCCTTTTTTTTTTGCCTGATCCAGCTCTGCTTCCAACGTTTTGTTTGCTTCCTCCTGGAGATAGGAAATAATTCTAATATTGAGATTGTTTCTTCTGCCTCCTTTATTCTATTTTGGAGACTCGCCAATGTGCTTGTAATTTGTTCCACGGTATTCTTCATTTCTGATATATCAGCTTTCATTTGATTCATTTCCAGTGTGACATATTTCTTGAAAACCTTGACTGCCTGCTTTATGTGCTTCTTGTTGTTGATGAGAAGTTTTATAACAAGTATTTTGAATTCTGTATCCCCATTTTCTCGATGTATTCCTCAGTTAACTCTGAAGTTGGCAAAGGGTTTTGCTCCTTTGCAGGGGAGCAGTAGTATTCATTGTGCTTGTGTCTCTTCTTTTGCTCTTGATCATTGTACTTCTGGTTATCAAAATCTTCTCCTTGGAGCAAGTTTCTAAGCTGTGTCACCCACAGGTCTACATTTCAGTTTTACTTATTGCAGTTGGTCCATGGTTCTTTGCTGTCACTTGTGCCACTCTCTCTAGTGAGTTCCAGGTCTGGGTTTTTAATGTTAGATTTCCACCATGGTGCCTGTAGCCCCAGCTCCTAGCTCACCAGTCTCCACCTCCTGTGATACCATGCTGAGGTTGCACTGTTGTCTATATAACCTTTCTCCCACTTCCAGTTGGACTAGGTCCCAGGATTAGGGAGACACTGGGTGTCCTATTTAGCTAGGTTGTTGGTGGTGCTGATCTTGCCAGAACCTGTTTGATGTTAGGTTTGAGGGCCACACAGACCTATTTTTAACTGTATGATGCTGTAGTTCGGTATTATTTTCCTGTAGGAACAGTGCAAATCACTGAGTCAGTGAGTTTTCACTGAGCTCAGCACATGCGCAGCTCACTGTTGTCCTCTGCAGTCTTAAATTCTTTGCCACACCATATGAAATAGCACCTGATGTGCCACTAGTAGAGTTCTTGATCTGTTTGCCGTCAGGTCTGAGGGCTATCTGGACCTGCCTTGGGTGGAACCTGTAGAATGCCACGTTGTTGCAGTTCACTGAGGCAGAAATGAATTCACTCCCAGCTCAGTGTATGCAGTCTTGCCCTATAGCTCTTGCCTGCTTTAGGAAAATGGCGCCTATTTGGCTCTAGGATGTGGATTGGGTTGTGAAATCCAACATGTTCCATCTGGGGTCTGTTGGTCTGTTTCTGCTCCTAGTCGAATCAACCAGACCAGCAGGACGAGCAGTTTTTTGTCTGGGTTTACCTCTGGAATTTTTGGGGAAACATCCTTTCCCACCTTGTTGCTGGTATAGTTCTGACTGCTGGTGCGATTCAGATCATCACTGGCTGAATGCTGCTGTGGTATGACACACTGCAAACCCATACTGTTGTTTTTGCTGCTTTCCTGTGTCTGTCTATCTCCAGGCACCTCTCTGCTGTTGTTTTGTCCTCTCCTATTTCGTGGAATGTGAGAATCATTAATTTAACTAAAACCTGAGTAGATCACAGTGTGAGTGTGTAGTCTAGAAGAAGGAAAGAAGGATGGAAACAAATGGGTTAAAATTTAATTACAAGGAATAGTTAAATCATTGTGGTGGAGATGGAAGGCTGTCTAAAGTTTTCATAAACTCACTGCACATGGGCACTCTTGTTTCTTAACAAAATTAGTATAGTTCCTCCTGAGAGGGAAAGAGTAGAGAAACACTTTGGTGAATGTCAGAGTTGGCAGTTGGTTGGTGCTTGGCCCTGGCAGAGAAGGCCACCTGGTTTTTTTGTTGTTGTTGTTGTTGTCTTGTTGCCAAGGTGTAGGGCAGACTATCCTTGTTTGTCTCTGGGAAGACCCCAAGGTAGGAAGAGACTAGAATAACAGCATGGGGATGTAAATGCTTCCTGGTCAAGCAATGTTCAGGCCTGTGCTGCTCTGGTCCAGCTTTTCCAGGAGTTAGAAGATTTTCTTCTGTAATTGTCTGGCTTGTTAACTGCAGCTAGAAATGTCCTGGCCTCTTCCAATGCCCCCTGATCCAGTCTCTATGGGGTGTGCTTGGGAAGCTGATGAGGATGTGTGGTGGTCATATTAAAGAGCTGCTGGTGTAAATAGTGGTAAACTTTGGGACAGATGGGAAGCACTGTAGTAACGAATTGTGTGTGTGTGTGTGTGTGTGTGTGTGTGTGTGTGTGTGTTGGGCAACAGCTGTGAGATGAAATCAGGCTTCTGGAATTTACTGAGAAGGAGCCTGGGAAATACATTAACCAGGTGCCAAGGATGTGGCCTCAGGCCTTCCCAGAAACTCCCTCTTAGAGGGTGGGAGCCTCTGGAAACTTCTGGCTGGTCATAATTAAATCTTGCATTTGGAGTCCTGACTGGGGCTTGGCTTCAGGCAGGGCCATCTACACGGCTGTCTTCTAAAGTTCTGTTTGCTGCCTGTCTTTGCTATTCTACTTCCTGCAGGAATTCTACTATCTAACCTTCTGCAGTGCAATTGTAGGGATTTCTGGTGGTTGTCTCCAAATCCTCATTTCTTGTGTCCTTTATTTCGGATGCCAAGTAACAAACGTAATGGACTTAACCTATCCAGAAAAACCACAGAAACTGATACATATGACACTTTTACTGTATGCCCAGTCTGCCATGAATGCTAAGAACAGGATTCTATTTACCTATACCAGGTATAATCGCTCTCTACTGAGGCAGTCGAGATTCTGATGGGAAGAAAACATGTTGACTCTTAGTGGATGGTAATTATTTGTGGATCTCTGAGCTCTGTGTTGGTGAGGGATTATCATAAGGGAATATACTTGTAGCTGGGATAACTGTCTTGGTTTCCTTGACAGTCTTTTTTTTTTTTTTTTCTCCTTTGATTTTATTGTGTTGTTGTTGACAATCTTTTCATAGTTAATTACAGTTAAAGAAAGAAAAAGAAAAAAAAAGGTTCAGGGGGATAGGGAAGTGGGCAATACTATTATGTCCATATTGTTTCCATCTTGTATCTGAGGTAAAGGAGGATATTGAGGGAGAAGCCCCACCCGGTTTCCCGCCCACCCCGAGTCCCGGATGTGGGGCATGCTCTGAGATATGTGCTCGAGTGGTGTTAATAGTTCTCCAGTTATGAATCACTGCCAGTTTCGCTCGATGAGGTCGTCCACCGATTGATATGGTTCCTTGACAGTCTTAGCCTCACTAATTGAACTAGTGTCCTGTCTAGTTAAGGTCACTTTAATGCTCAGCAGTGTCCTGTTTGGATGAGAAGCCATTGAGTGCTGTGAGTACTAGAGAAAGAGAAGATGTATTCTTTTGGATCACTGAATAGCATTGATTTCATTCTGCAGTTGATTGCATTACAAATCACTCCTAATATTTGTGAGCCCAAGCCAAGAGGCCTTCCTGTCTCACAGCCTTATTCTTCCTGGCTGGCTTCACTGTGTGACTTGGATGAACCTCATGGAAACATGTGTGCGTTAAGTTGGTCTGTTCTCTCACCCTTTATCCACAACCACAGCCCAACAGTTGCCCACGGTCCTCCTGTCATCCTCAGGGAATGCACACTGGTTATGAGGTGGCCTGCTCTTCTGAAAGTGAAGATTCACACAGTCCCAGGAAGTTAGCTTTGGACTATTTGGAACAGGGAATTTTAGTTCCTAGGGATTGATCTAGAAAGAAATTTGTCATAGTAAATGAATATATCCTATTTCCTGTAGGCCACCTGCTCAGGAGAAGACATGACTAGAGGAAGACAGGATGGGGTTGCTTTAAAGCATCAGTCCCAAATCAGGGTTACTTGGGCTGCCTTTTTCATCCCTGTTTCTCAGAGCTCCTGCTTCAACCATAACCGGATACAGCCCAAGAAAACAGACTCATTGTATTATTAAGGATGGTTTCCACAAGAGTAGCACTTGTCCCCTTTACTGGGAGTTAAGGATATCCTTTGTCTGACTAACAGACATCCCTGTACTATCCCCAGGCTAACTAGTCCTTAACTACTGTATATTTAGGATGGTGCCTCCATTGTCCAGGCTAAAACAAAACAAGTTTAATGTTTTCAAAATCAAGCAAAGGGGAGGGCCCCGTCTACAGTGTGTTTCATCAACAGGAATTTAGTGGTTCTTTCTCCCTCATGGTAATGTGTTCTACCAGCCCTGTGAGTGTGAAGATAGGAAAATTTCTCCATAGTTCCCACTGTGGTTCTGTTTGAAGATCAGTGAAATGGAATGACTTCTCTCTCGTGATTATGGAATCAGATCTTTGACAATTCTCATACTTTTTTTTTTTACAAGTTCATTTAGGGGAATTTCTTTTTTTTTTTTTTTTAAAAGATTTATTTATTTTATTTTATTACAAAGTCAGATATACAGAGAGGAGGAGAGACAGAGAGGAAGATCTTCCATCCGATGATTCACTCCCCAAGTGAGCCGCAACGGGCCGATGCGCGCCAATCCGAAGCCGGGAACCAGGAACCTCCTCCAGGTCTCCCACGCGGGTGCAGGGTCCCAAAGCTTTAGGCCGTCCTCGACTGCTTTCCCAGGCCACAAGCAGGGAGCTGGATGGGCAGTGGAGCTTCCGGGATTAGAACCGGCGCCCATATGGGATCCCGGGGCTTTCAAGGCGAGGACTTTAGCCGCTAGGCCATGCCGCTGGGCCCATTTAGGGGAATTTCTTGCATCATCCCAATTGTAAGTGAAAACGCATTCTTTCTTTGACTCCTAAGCAATAAACTGACTCATAAGGCAACAGGGTATTTTCCTGGGCTTGGAACACTTTGCTTTACTCATGAATTATTGCATAGCCTGTAAACAGCACTATGTATAGTTCACACTGCCTAATCCTGGAGGTAAATGTCACAAAATATAGGAATGGGGTCATTCACAGTGGCAGCCCTGTCTATGTGTGTGTTGGCTAGGGGTTCCCAACCAGTCTGATTTTCTCTTTCTCACTTATCATATGGAAAAGACGGTGTTTGAAGAGAAGAGCTAAAAATCATGCTTTTTTTTTGCTTGTATTTCATGTTTTATTTTTTTATTTTTTTAAAGATTTATTTATTTTATTACAAAGTCAGATATACAGAGAGGAGGAGAGACAGAGAGGAAGATCTTCCGTCCTATGATTCACTCCCCAAGTGAGCCGCAACGGGCCGATGCGCGCCAATCCGAAGCCGGGAACCTGGAACCTCTTCCAGGTCTCCCACATGGGTGCAGTGTCCCAATGCATTGGGCCATCCTCAACTGCTTTCCCAGGCCACAAGCAGGGAGCTGGATGGGAAGTGGAGCTGCCAGGATTAGAACCGGCGCCCATATTGGATCCCGGGGCGTTCAAGGCGAGGACTTTAGCCGCTAGGCCACGCCGCCGGGCCCTGTTTTTCATGTTTTAAAGAACAGTTTTGGAAATGGGTCTTTATCAAAATTTATTTATTTGAAAGTAAGAATTACAGAGAGAAGGAGAGAGAGAGAGAGAGAGAGAGAGCAAGGGCGCCAGAGAGAGAGCAAGAGCGAAGTCCTCCCTTTGCTGGTTCACTCCCCAGGTGGCTGCCGTGGCCAGCACTGAGACAAGTTGAAAGCAGGAACTTCATCTGGGTCTCCCACTTGTGTGGCCAGGCCCTGCACACTTAGGCCATATTCTGCTGCTTTTCCCTGGGTGTTGTGTACTGTCTCACAGAAGCTCTGATCTGGTATTTTCTGGGAAAAATTCATAACTTTTAGGTGACAGTGAGAATCAAGAAATAGTTAAAAGATTTTCCCCTGATATTTAAGCCCTTGAACTGGAACAGAAATAAGCCCTTTCTGAGACTAAGTTTTGACATTTTGAAAATTACTTGCCTGTGTGACCTCCTGGGCTAGAGTAATAAAGAAGCAATTAGAAAAACTAAAGTGGAGTTACTATTCATTCTAACATAGAGAAAAAAAAGTTTACCTTTGAGGATCTTGACATACCAACAAAAAACAAGCCTGAAAAAGAGAGGCACATGGAATATTTAAGTAACACCTCCTAACATCCTTTCAACGAGCCTGTCCTGGAGCCTGGAAATATGAGAGAGCAGAGAAGGAAAGAAACATTTCTAAGTTCTTTCAAGTTCTTGCCTTTTCTGTGGCAGCCAACTTTTGAATTTTAATCAAAATTCCAGGGAAAGCTTAGGGCATGCAAGATGTTTTAGAGTGTGTTGGAAAGCAGAAGGGGAAAAAGTATTTTAATTCATCCATCGCATCCTTGTATTACTTGATAGAATTGCTTTTCCACTTGATACAGAGTCTTATTTGCCCCACACAATGAATCTAGTGGGCCAAAGGTTTCTATGTGTTCCTTGTATTCTGTCCATATGCAACAGCATGGCAGTTGTACGTGGTGGCGTGTGTCTCAGCTGTTCTGGGAAACTGATGTGCCCCCACTGACCTATCTGTACATTTGCAATATACATCTTTTATTGAAATGCTTCCTACATATTAATGGCCGATGTGTTCTCAAGGGCTTGTTGGCAGTGGAAATTAACGTGGACAGAACTTTCCCAGCTGATAGCAGCAGGCAGGTAGTTGCTTAGTTGACCAGCACCAGATAAAAGCCCTAAATATGGTGGGGAGATGCTGTGACAGAGAGGGGGAAAAAGTCTAAATTAAGTTTTGGGGAGGTGTTTCTTCTTGTGTTCTTGTGTTATGTTCTGGAAGAGACAGCTTGGGTGTGCCAGGTGGCAATGCTACAAGAGGAGAGAATGAGAGGGAAGGTCAGCATTAAGTCTGACTTTTTTGCCTTGGCTCATGACATTTTATAGATTCAAAGTAAAGAAGGAGAAATCGAGACAAAGGCTTTGCTGTGTTCTTGGTCATTAATAGCTCACAAAGGTTCTCTTTGTGTGAGCTAATTCTTAAGCAATCTATAGTTGGTGTTCAAGGTTTGCTTGCAGAAGGGAATGTAACCCCTTGTGCTGACAGAGGCAGGGACTCCATGGAATTAAAACCAAAATCCTTTGATCACCTGAGCTGAAGTAATTTGAGGGATTAGGTTGGTCATCTTCACTGTATAGCACAATCAATTACTCTTCAGTCCAATTGCTTGAAAAATAAGATATAGTTAATTAGATTTTCTGACTAATCCAGGTTAAGGTTGAAATATCATATTAACAGTAACATTGTTAGGCCTGGGGCACAAGGCTTTACTCCAGGTTGCTCAATCTTAAGGGTCATGCTATGCACTTCTCCTTTCTTATGGGCAAATATTTTTGAAAGGAAACAGGAGGTGAGGGGGAGATTGTGCATTTAAAACACCGTTTCCCTTCTGAGCCACCTGGGAGCCACAATACCTTTTGTAAGTGACTGTATGACTACTACAAGGCCTGGCTGGGCCTCTCTAAAGTTGAGTTTCCAATATTCAGTGTGGGCTTCACCCCTTATGATGATACAACGTAGGACTGGGTATGGATTTCAGATGTGTAGATTGGGCTGGAATGTCCTGATGAGTGGGTGCGGGACTCCTTGCATTGTGGAACAGAATGGAAAGTGGGGGATTTGTCAAGAAGGAGGTAGGATTGCAGCTGGAGCCTGTTGGTTCTGCAAGTTTTAAGGAGGAGCTGACATTTCAAGCTGTCCATAGGGACATCATTGAGAGCTCTGAATTTATCGGGATTTTTGAAACATACCACTTTGAATAACTAGGCTTTAATTGAGCACTGAGGTCTTTTCATGGCTTTCTAGCTTCACGTGGAGTCACAGAGGTTATTGTGCTCAATACCAGCTCTGTCTGGCCCCTGGGGTGACATTGCTAGGGGTTTGCAATGTGTTGATCACAATCCTTCATGAGTACTGAAATTGGTCACTTTCTTGGAAATTGGTCTCTTACTTTGATTATGGGACTGTGAAAATATTTATGTGTTGTGGCCAGTATTCTAGTTTGTATTCTAGTCAATTCAACATTGAAGTGATTATGTTTTGGCCACTTAACTCTTTGCTGTGGTTTTACACTTGTAGTAAGCTCACAGTCTCAACAGGGGTGTGTGTGTGTGTGTGTGTGTGTTTGCTTTCTTTGTTGAAAAGTATAGTCTTCAAGCTCAGAATGATGATTTTCATAGCATTTAAAAATATTGCCATTTTCTCTCTCTCTTCCCTTACTCTCTCCAAGACACAGGAAGGCCCATTATTTTCTCAGGTTCTGCACCAGAATATCTCTTGTGCTAATTTTTAGGATATATACTGCTAAAGGGAGCAGAGCTCTTGCTGTAATTCTCAAAGGATGACAGATAACGGTTTCATGATATCGTCTAGTTTAGTAAACCCACAGCAGAAAATAACTTTTCTTTGTTCCATCACAGATCTTTACAAAGATCAAAGTTAATATTTCATATTCAAACAGTATTCATTCCTTTGTAGAGAGAAACTGTACTTAGTGCAATGCGTTGCTACATGAAAAATACATGTGAAAAATTTACAGCTTCCTACTCTGTAATTACAGTTGCAAGTTAGTATTTAGACCTCTCTCATTGTCTTACTGTATCTTTTCTTCTCTTGTCCTAAACTCTGTTCCTTTCCTAAAGTCTTTCCCCTGCTCCCCATCCTTACCTTGCCTTGTATCTGACTTCCTGCCTCTTGCCTTTCAGTATTCTTTCCTCCTCTTCTCTCTGTTTTGTTTCTGCTCCCTCTTCCTGTCTGTGCTCCTTTGTCTGTGTTGATGTCTGCCAGAAGAGTTACAATCTTGTCTTCTAAACCTTTAAAAAATTTTATTTGTGGAGAGAAAGAAAGAGGGAGAGAAAACACTCCCACTGCTGACTGACTGACTCTACAGTGCCCACCATGGCCAAGGTCAAGGCCAGAGCTGGAAGCTGAGGATTGTTTGCTGGGCTTCTGTATGGGTGGCAGGAACGCATAGCCTTGAGCCCGGAGCTGTCCTTTGGTGCCTCCCAGGGTCTGCACTGACAGGAAGCTGGAATCCGGAACCTCCAGCAGGAACCAAGCACAGGCACTCCATGACGAGAGGTGGGCATCATAACTTTTAGGGGAAACTCTTGCTGCTTAGGAGCCAGCCATCCTGTTTTGCTTTTTAGTATTTATTTGTTTATTTGGAAGGCAGAGTTAGAGCGTGGGAGACAGAGTTTGTCATTCTTTTTTTTTAAAGATTTATTTATTTTATTACAAAGTCAGATATACAGAGAGGAGGAGAGATTGAGAGGAAGATTTTCCATCCCATGAATCACTCCCCAAGTGAGCCGCAACGGACCGGTACGCGCCAATCCAATGACGGGAACCAGGAACCTCTTCCGGGTCTCCCACATGGGTGCAGGGTCCCAATGCATTGGGCCGTCCTCGACTGCCTTCCCAGGCCACAAGCAGGGAGCTGGATGGGAAGTGGAGCTTCCGGGATTAGAACCGGCGCCCCTATGGGATTCTGGGGCATTCAAGGCAAGGACTTTAGCTGTTAGGCCACGGCACCGGGCCCGAGTTTGTCTTTCTATGGGCTACTCCCCAAGTGTCCCCAACAGCTGGAGCTGAGTCAGGCAGAAGCCAGAATCCTAGAGCTTCATCGAGATCTCCACGGGGAATCTAAGTTCTTGCACCATTTTTCTCTGCTTTCCCAGGTACATTAGCAGAGAGCAGAATTGGAAGTGGGACATCCAGCACATGTAAAATGCCAGCACTTTAGGTAGTGTATTCTCTTGCTGTACCACACAACTGGGCCTAGAAGCAGTTTTTTTTTTTTTAAGATTTTATTTATTTATTTATTTATTTAAGTATTTTATTTTTAATTTTTATTAGACAGTCACATACACAGAGAGTAAGAGAGACAGAGATGAGGATCTTCCATCCACTGATTCATTCCCCAAGGGGCCGTAATGGCCAGAACTGAGCCAATCTGAAGCCAGGAGCCAGGAGCTTCCTCTAGGTCTCCCACATGGGTGCAGGGGCCCAACACCTTGGGCTGTTCTCAACTGCTTTCCCAGGCCACAAGCTGGATGGGAAGTGGGCCCGCTAGGACATGAACTAGCATACATATGGGATCCTGGGCATTCAAAGTGAGGACTTCAGCGACTAGGTTATTGGTACATGACCTTATTTATTTTTAAACTTTTCCTTGAAAGGTAGAGTTACAGAGAGAAAGAGAGTCAATGAGAAAGAGAAATCTTCATCTGCTTGTTCATTCTTCCAGTGGCTGCAAGGGTAGGAGCTGGGCTAATCCTTAGCTGGGGCCAGAAGATTCTTCCAGGTCTCCCACATGGGTGCAGAGCCCAAGACTTGGGCCGTTCTCTGTTGCTTTTCTCAGGCCATTAAGAGAGAGCTAGATGGGAAGTGGAATAGCTAGGATAGGAACCAATGTCTGTATAGGATGCTGGCACCACAGGTGAAGGCTTAGGATCTTACACACACAGTGCTGGCCCCACAATCATCTTTTAATGTAAGAAGTGTGAGATCTCAAGTCCGATGGCTAGCGTCATGTGGTTTCAGGGTTGTCAGAGTGTTGAAGATTGATTATCTAGCATGTTCTTCTTCTGTTGGTGCCTGAGAAGACAGACCCAGTGAATCAGATAAGTTGCCCAAGCTCAGCCCAGGACCAGTTTGTGTATACCTCTGATTTCCTGCTTCAATCCTTTTCTTCAAAAATAGTTTCTGAATGCATGTGGATAAAAAGAGTATCATATGTCTACTCCTGTGGTATTAAGGAAATAAAATAGGAAAGGCATGAACTTGAAAAAAAAGAGGACAGATACCCTGATAAGTCATTTCCTTCAAAGATCACCAAAAGATACCTTAGGAATTGCCAGTGAGAACTGCAGACAAGCATATTCTCCACTGCGGAAGCAGCTGTGGTCAAGTTGGAGGGTTGGAGAAGCACAGATGCCAAACCATGCAAAGAAGGAGCAACTGGTAACCCTACAGTTGGGAAAAGGACTTGAAATAAAGAGGTTGATCTTTCATTCTGCTTATTTGGCTATTTATGGCAGCCTGTACAACAAACACATTTAAATTCATAAATTAAGATTAGTATACTGTAATTTACTTGGGCTAATATAAAATTAAACCTCTTCAGGCTAGACCAGCTGTAATTATATTCCCCAAGATCTCCCTTTTATCATTATTTAGAGCTAACAAGACAGTTATGAGCCTTTTTTGGTTTTCTCTGGTGAAGTATTTTTGGCAATGCTTCCCTGACTCGAAATTCATGTGTGGGGAAATCTAGTTAGGAGAGTGAGTAAGTAAATAACTTCTCCTAGGAGTGTAATTCCTCCTTTGTGACATAAATTAGATATCTTCTATTTGCATCTGTGGACTAATTCCCAGTTTTGCAATTAAATACTCTGGTACACACAGGCAAACATGCCAATCTCCAGTCCAGGAGAATTCAACCTTCTATCTGAGCAGAATATATGTGATTTTAATAGATGCATCACTTTGTTAAAATTGGATTATAAAGAGCTGATCCGAACTACAATCAGATGGATAATTAAACAGCAAAGGTAAGAGGCTGTGTGTATTGGTAGTATTATTGAGAAAGTAAAATGTGGTTTTTAATCTCAGAGTAATTTGATCAGTATGTGTGTAAAATGATGTGACATTCCTCACTTCTCATTTTCATCTCCAGATTGCTGGAGATTTGACAACTATCTTTCATAGAAACTTGGACAATGCTTTGTAGGATAGGAGGCATTTGGCTTCATTTTGTGTGTTTTTTGTAGTGTGTGTAGTCTAATGGGAACATGAAATCATTTTTAACTTTTATTTTTCTTCCTTTGCCTTATGATCTTTCCAGATCTTTAATCATCTGGAATATCTTCCAAGATGATCTCTAAAGTGCTGAGAAAATTTTCCCCTTTCCATGATGTAGATACTGCTTTTGAAATGTCACAGATGTTTGAAATTTTTTATGTTGAACCTGATTTAATGGTTGTCACTGAATTTTACTTGATACAATAGTTTGGCATGAAAATATATCTTTATTACCAAAACTTTTTGAGAGCACCATCTATATTGTCATCTTTCTACCCAGGACTTTTCATTGGCTGGGGAAGTATTTTAGCTTCTGTGGCGAGAGTCTGAAGCTGGGAACCAATCAGTTCTCTGAGGTGGAGACACGGGCTGGCTGTTGCTAGAGAACTGACGGCCAGCTAGCCCCAACCCTAGGACGTGGGCATAATGTGCTCTCCATATCCTGTGAATTGCGTAGGTTCTTTCAAAAAGAATCAAGTGAAAATGTAGTTCTCTGATTTGGTATTTTTTTTTCCCCTAGTGTGATTGAAAATGTAACCACGTAAGATGGATTCCTTTGGAAATGAGTGGGAAATATGATGCCGTTAATTACATTAGTTGAAGAGAATTCTGAATTTTGTAGTTCGTTTTTGGACAAATGACCTTTCTGTATCTTTATCAGATGTTTTAGTATTCATAACAAAACCTCCAACTCCTGAGATTTTTTTCTTATTATATTTCATTTACCTGATCATGGCTCTTTTCCAATAGAATAAATATGATATTTGAATGTAGCTTTTTCTTTTATGTAAATCTTGTCATGAATATTGGAAAGGAAAAGCTAGTTGATCACTTTTCCCAGGCTTTTGGGAATTGGAAGAGTTCTTGATTATCTGAATTATTAAATGCCAACATCAATTTTGTTTCACGTTTACATATCTGGAAGACTAGCAGAAACTGAAAGCCATGCTGGTCCATCAAGATGCTGTGAGTTAGGTTCGTTGTGCTGGAGCACATCCTGCAGCTGCGGGGAGAGCTTGGATCAGGCTCTGCCTTGGGCTGCTGTGGGGAGTCCTGCTGCACTAGGAGACAGTCTGACAGGATAAGGGAAACAACCTAACGCTTCTCTGGCTTTTATGATCCTCTCAACTCCGTTTCAATCCCTGAGATGTTTCCCTCTTGGGAGGAAAGAGGGCATAGAATGTCCTTAGCATCAACAGAAGTGTGATCACATTTAGGCTTCAGTTTCCTCTGTGGATGGGGAAATAATGACATCTCTTTTGATTTCCCACGGGCCTACAGTTATTGGAAGAGCTGGGAAGATCGAGATTAGAGCCAGGTGTCTCCTGTTATGGTTTTGTTGGCTCGAACTCACTTGGAGCCAACACTTGTTGTCTAGGGGGTTGCAAAGAGGCCACTAATAGAAGTAGGGACCCCCCAGAGAGATGGTCAAAGGCACTGGCAGAAGTGCAATTCGTCATTTTCCCGATGCTTAAGCATCTGGAGGTCTTGGCTGTGCCTCAGTGCTTTGTCTCGACAATGTGCTTGGAATTCTGGTCATCTTCTTGACTTCGCTGTGTAGATTCCTTCATTTACTCCTGGAACACATGTGAAGAGCTCATAGCGGCAGGATACTGTCTCGATTACTTTAACAATTCTGAGTTTCGGGCCCAGCCTAGTGGCTAAAGTCCTCGCCTTGAATGCCCCGGGATCCCATATGGGCGCCGGTTCTAATCCCGGCAGCTCCCCTTCCCATCCAGCTCCCTGCTTGTGGCCTGGGAAAGCAGTTGAGGACGGCCCAAAGCTTTGGGACCCTGCACCTGCGTGGGAGACCCGGAAGAGGTTCCAGGTTCCCGGCATTGGATCAGCGCGCATCGGCCCGTTGCGGCTCACTTGGGGAGTGAATCATAGGACGGAAGATCTTCCTCTCTGTCTCTCCTCCTCTGTGTATATCTGACTTTGTAATAAAATAAATAAATCTTTAAAAAAAAACCAGATAAACAATTCTGAGTTTCATTTTAAGCCTACCTTTCTAGACTGAGCGACTTGTTTTTTATGACCTTAGTTGTCACTTTCTTATTGATAAATAGGAGTTAATCATAATGGCCCAGGAACCTCCTGTGTGGCTGCAGGATCGTCAGTGGTTCGTATCTTAGTCCAGAAAACCCACATATAGACATAATGACAATATTTATATGTTTTCAGTCAAATCAGTGATCAGCTTTATTTTCTGTAAATGAAGATAGATACTACCATGAAAACAGTCAGTCATCTTTCTTCAGCTCATCTGATTAGGTCAGTAAATTCTATATTTGTATCATAATCTTGTATTGCAAGAAATATGGGAAGTATACTGGTGCCCATAACTTCCATTTGGTAAAATTGAGTAAGTCCTCAGATTTGTTTTGACATCAAATAAATTATAGACACAGGCTTCTCGCTCCCTAACCTTATCTTCTCATTTATTTTTTGTATGGAGAAATGCTGTGTATTAAAGTTATCTTTTTAAATGGCTGGCTTTTGTCTCTCCCTCCCTCTTGCAAAATAATCTTTATTTTCTATTTTTATGTGAGTTGCATTCGTCCAAAATGGACTGGAGATGGATTAGCCAAATAAGTGTATATAATGATTCACTTTGAATGTCTATCAAATTAGGGCAGATCACTTTTGAAAGAATTAGAAATTAGTGGAATTCCCTGTGCTGCCATTATCATATCAATGTCCATCACAAGTTTAGAATATTTTCACTCTGTGAGAGCTGACTATTGGGCCAAATCTCTAATGAGCTTATCCAAACAGCTCTTAAAAAGTAAAAAAAAAAAAAAAAAAAAATCTGAATTAGCATGTTTATGTTTCATTGGACCCTTTCTCATGACTTGATGACAATTAAGGCATGTGAACGACCGATTGTTTAGATTCCAGGAAATTAGGACTTTTCTTCAGTTGCCTTAGTTAGGAGTGGAGAGCAGAACCGTGTCTCATTGTTGAGTTCCATCTCGAAGTTATTTTTTCTGAACCCACAGCAGGTCTGGGAATGTCAGGGGACCCTTGTCATTTTATCTCTAGTCTCTGAGCTGCGACATTTTATAAAATCTAAGATTTTTTTCAGATCTTTAAAAATGGACTCCTGAAGATCTTCACAATTAGATGGATAGTTTCTGTGTGAAAATCTTCTAAAACATGTCCTGGTAGTGGGGCTGGGGGTAGGATGGAGGAGAACAAACAGTAAGTGGAAAAACCTAAATGAGAACTAAAGATGCGTTCTGCTTGGTTAATAATCATTCAGGAAGTTTTATGGAGGCTCTTTGGAAATTCTAGAAGCTTTTCCATTTTAGGCTTAATATATTTGGATCATAAATAAATACCAGATACCTTTTGGAGACTTTAGAAACTAAATATTATGCAAAGGCTACCTTCTGTTACGTCAGGAGCCTGAATTGTTTTCATTAAAATATCTGCTATGAGAGCACCGAGATTAGATGGGATGTGAGCTCCCCTTTTTTTCCCTGCTATTGAATGTCAGAGACTTGTATTGTTGGTAAGAACTGAGCTTTCATTTTGCTTGGCCACATTCTGATGCTGCTCCACCAAGGCAATTCTCCTGTTCCACATTTTATAGTCAAGGTAAGGCAGAAAAAGGAATTTCCGAAGTGAAGTGTGATTTTGCGAATGGAGCGTGGGTACTAGGCGAGCATTCTCCAGATGAAAACGTATGTCTTTGTCTGCCTGAGTGAGCGAGGAACAGAAAAGCCCTGTGCCCAGCCTAAACCTCTCTCTGGTGCGAATAGCAAGCCATGTTGATGGTCAAATAGGATTGAAGGTTTTACTGTAGCAAAATGGTTTATGTTGTGTGTAGGGCAGGCGTCTGGGTGCCTGCCTTAAATTTATGAACTAATAATGTTCTGTTCCAAGAAATACTGTCAGGTTTTGTAACACCACAGATTTGCTCTGAGTTATTCTGGTAAATGGATGGTTTTGTTTCAGAATAATCTTTCTTGGAATCTCTGAATATGAAGGAAAAGGCACATATAATTTAATTTATGGGAAGAATGCCTTTTTCAACCATGCAAACTTGCAGATGGATTAAGAATTGCATTTTTTTCTTAGCAAAATACTGTTCATCATTTCCTGCTATTTGCAACAACTTAATATAAACAAAATAGGTTCAAAAACTTTATGAGTAAGATTATATATATATAATCAAGATTTTGCTTATTATATATATATATACTATATATATACTTACTATATAGTATGTATATTCATATGTAGTATATATATGTATATCTATACTTACTATACTTACTGTATATATACTATATATAGTAAGCAGAATCTTGATAAACCTGACCAAGTAACTGAGCTAGAATACATTAAAATTTTATATTTTATTTATTAATTTATATCTGTTACATCTATATTATCTATGTGCAATATTTTTATATTGTACTTTTATTAGCTACATATTTATATTTAATTATAACTATATTACATCTATCTACATCTATATTTTCTATATACAGATTATATCTGTATTATTAGCCAGAGTTAATCTATATTATGCTATACCATTACATGTGATTACTATAGTAGTATAGTATACTACAAGTATAAAGTAATATAGAAAAGCTGGAGGTAATAAAGATAGATCCCCATTGAGGCTACCCTTCAGAAAAGTCATTCTGCGAGATCAGTTAGCCACTGTTGAGAGCAGCTTCTGGCTAGGCTTAAGGGACCTGAACTCAGCAGCATGGAGTCCTCGGGGAATCCTCCATGTGTACTCAGCTTGCCCCTGCTAATGCAAACCAGTCTTTAAAACAGAGTGGCAAATATTTAGAGTGAGTTTTGTGTGTCTTTGGGATTTTTCCTTCCCCACCATTGGTAAATAGCATATTTCCCTTGGCAATCGGTGACCTTTGAGATAACTTCCCTTGTTAAACACATACTCATTTGTGTGGGTATTTGTTTTCTTTCTTTTTCCCCCCTCTTCTTTTCAAAAGCTACTCTTTTTTTTTTTCCATCTCATATTCAATTGCTTTCAACACAGAGTAAGGTCCTCTGTGGAACCTTCTGTCTGCATTTTTGAAAGGAAGAAATCAAAAGCCAAGGAATTTGCAATACAAGCGATAAGCTTGCAAGTACAAATGAAATGGAGGCATGCTTTTCTCACTGCAAGTTCTGCTGAAAATTTCTGACTGCACCCACGTCTTGACATAGCCCCCAATAAAATATATGTTGGCTGAGCTGCTGCTCAAAGCGTATGAAGTGCTTGGTCGGTAACTACAGATATAAAATATCTGAAGGATGTTGAAAGATTTTCAGAGTCTCTCCTATGGACTTTTGCATGTGAAGTCATTTTTGGAAACAGCTGAGAGAATTTTCCTTGGCCTGCAAACAGAAGTTCTTAGACGTCATCACCCTGCCTCAGACAGCTGAGAGCACTAGATGGTGTGCCTGGGTCCTGTACAGAAGGGTACTGCAGCCATCATCCTGTACCTGCCTGTGTATGTGCCGGTCTGGTGTCGTATTTTCCTTCTTGCTCCATTCCAAGTGACTGTAAGGGACTTTCATGAGGTCCCCAAGTGCACTACAAGCAGCCTTGCCTCTCTTCTCTTCCCTTCCACTTCTGTCTACAGGTGGTTTTCTGGGATTTTGTCCGCTGTTTTTTTTTTTTTTTAAAGATTTACTTATTTTTCCTGAAAGGCAGGTGTACTGAGAGAAGGAGAGACAAAGAAAGATCACTGATCAAGTGGCTGCAACAGCCGGAGCTGCACCAATCCGAAACTAGGAGCCAGGAACTTCTTCCAGGTCTCCCACACGGGTGCAGGGTCCCAATGCATTGGGCCGTCCTCGACTGCTTTCCCAGGCCACAAGCAGGGAGCTGGATGGAAAGTGGAGCTGCCGGGATTAGAACCGGCGCCCATATGGGATCCCAGCACTGCAAGGCAGGGACTTCAGCCACTATGCTACGGTGCCAGACCCTGTCCTCTGATTTTTTGAGATAAATCTTGACATGGAGATGGGACAGGATTAATTTGAAGAGAGTAACATGAGGATACATATAAAGATTGCTTCAATAGCACCTGAGGGATTGCATGGACCCTGTGACAAGGTTGTAGAAACCTGGCCTGGCCACTTGAATTGTCAGTAAACTCTCTTACTCTTGTGCATTTTTAAGAGATGTATTCATTTTTTTAAAAAATTACTTCTTTTTATTTTTATCATTTTATGATACAGTTTCATAGGTCCTGGGATTTCCCTTATCCCCTCAGCAGTTCTCTCCCCCCTTACTGAGTTTCCCTATATTATTACTATAGTATAGTTCTTCATAGACAGTCATATGTCCATCATTGTGGGCATGGACAATGGCAGAGAGTCCTGCATCCTATTGTCAAGATATAGTAAACAGTTTCATTGGGAGTCCATCTCTGTCTGCAAGCAGAGATGCACACTGTGTTGTATCCTCACATCTGGACATGATAGTCTCCACCGCACAGTCACTGTATATCCCCCAAAATGAAAAGTCACAATACAAAATCAACAACAGGAAGAAAAAAATAAACTAACAATACTGTGAAGTTAAATACCATGCTATTGAATGACTAATATGTCGCTGAAGAAATGAAAAAGAAAATCAAGAACATTCTGGAAGAAAATGATGCTATAGTATGATCTATGAGTCATCGAATAATTTAATCAGAAGAAAGTGTTTTTAAGAAATGAAACTAACAAAAAACATCAAAATCCATGAGACATAATTTCTGCTGATCTTTCTTGGTGAGATGTGTCTGCTGTAGGCAGCAAATAGATGGGTTTTGTTTTTTAATCCAGTCTGCTAATCTGTGACATTTGATTGATGAGTTTAAGCCATTCACATTCAGGGTTAATACGAATGGGTGGTAATTTGGTCCTGTCATTTTAGCAATGGGTTGTTCATTGATTTAGTCTTCTGTTGTCATTTTACTTGGATGTTCTTCACATTTGCCTTTGGTTTCGTTGGGTGCTATTTCTTTTCTCTGTCAAGAGAACATTTTTAAATATCATTTGTAGGGCAGGTTTGTAAGAGGTAAATTCTTTTAACTTCAGTTTTCTGTGGAAGAATTTTATTTCATTAAAAAAAAAAAAGTTTTGCTGGGTATGTTTTCCTGGGCCTACAAGTTTTTGCTGTTAGAATCTGGAATGTGTCGTTCCATTCTCTTTTGGCCTGTAGAGTTTCCTGTGGGAAATGTCCTGTGAGTTTAACTGGCATTCCTTTATATGTCAGTTGATTTTTTTTTCATGTGCACATTTAAGAATCTCTTCCTTATGTTCGATTGAAGAGAGCTTGATAATCATGTGTCTTGGTGAAGACTGCTTTTGGTCAAGCCTGTTGGGAGTTCTGTACCCCTTCAGGATGTTGTTTCCCAATTCTTTCTCTAGATTGGAGAAATTTTCCTTTATTATTTTATTAAATTCATTTTTAAACCCAACTTCTCTTTCTGCACCTTTTGGGACTCCCAGAACTCTTATATTTGGCCTCTTAATAGTGTCTTTCAATTCTTGAATTTTTTTTTTTGCCGGATCCAGCTCTGTTTCCAACGTTTTGTTTGTTTCCCTCTGGTGACAGGAAATAAATATCTTCTAAGATTCTTTCTTCTGCCTCCTTTATTCTATTTTGGAGACTTGCCGCTGTAGTTATAATTTGCTCTACTGCATTCTTCATTTCTGATAATCAGCTTTCATTTGATTCATTTCCAGTGTTACATACTCCTTGAATTCCTTGAATGCCTGCTTATGTGCTTCTTGTTGTTAAGAAGTTCTTTTTAAGATTTATTTATTATTTTTTATTACAAAGTCAGATATACAGAGAGGAGGAGAGATAGAGAGGAAGATCTTCCGTCCGGTGATTCACTCCCCAAGTGAGCCGCAACAGCTGGTGCTACGCTGATCCGAAGCCGGGAGCCAGGAACTTCTTCCAGGTCTCCCACGCGGGTGCAGGGTCCCAAAGCCTTGGGCCGTCCTCGACTGCTTTCCCAGGCCACAAGCAGGGAGCTGGATGGGAAGTGGAGCTGCCGGCATTAGAACCAGTGCCCATATGGGATCCCGATGCGTTCAAGGCGAGGACTTTAGCCGCTAGGCCATGCCGCCAGGCCATGTTAAGAAGTTTTATAACAAGTATTTTGAATTCTGTATCCCCCATTTCCTGACATCCTTTTCAGTTAACTCTGAAGTCGGCAAAGGGTTTTGCTCCTTTGCAGGGAGTCTTCAGTAATATTTATTGTGCCTTTGTCTCTTCTTTTGCTCTTGATCATTGTACTTCTGGTTATCAAAATCTTCTCCTTGGAGCAAGTTTCTAAGCTGTGTCACCCACAGGTCTACATTTCAGTTTTACTTATTGCAGTTGGTGCACGCTTCTTTGTTTGCTGTCACTTGTGCCACTCTCTCTAGTGAGTTCCAGGTCTGGGTTTTTAATGTTAGATTTCCACCATGGTGCCTGTAGCCCCAGCTCCTAGCTCACCAGTCTCCACCTCCTGTGATACCATGCTGAGGTTGCACTGTTGTCTATATAACCTTTCTCCCACTTCCAGTTGGACTAGGTCCCAGGATTAGGGAGACACTGGGTGTCCTATTTAGCTAGGTTGTTGGTGGTGCTGATCTTGCCAGAACCTGTTTGATGTTAGGTCTGAGGGCCACACGGACCTATTTTTAACTGTATGATGCTGTAGTTCGGTATTATTTTCCTGTAGGAACAGTGCAAATCACTGAGTCAGTGAGTTTTCACTGAGCTCAGCACATGCGCAGCTCACTTTTGTCCTCTGCAGTCTTAAATTCTTTGCCACACCATATGAAATAGCACCTGATGTGCCACTAGTAGAGTTCTTGATCTGTTTGCCGTCAGGTCTGAGGGCTATCTGGACCTGCCTTGGGTGGAACCTGTAGAATGCCACGTTGTTGCAGTTCACTGAGGCAGAAATGAATTCACTCCCAGCTCAGTGTATGCAGTCTTGCCCTATAGCTCTTGCCTGCTTTAGGAAAATGGCGCCTATTTGGCTCTAGGATGTGGATTGGGTTGTGAAATCCAACATGTTCCTGCACTGCCCATCTGGGGTCTGTTGGTCTGTTTCTGCTCCTAGTCGAATCAACCAGACCAACAGGACAAGCAGTTTTTTGGGTTTACCTCTGGAGTTCCTAGGTAAACATCCTTTCCCACCTTGTTGCTGGTATAGTTCTGACTGCTGATGCGATTCAGATCACCATTGGCTGAATTTCTGTTGGGGTATGAGTCACTGTAACACCACACCGTTGTTTTTGCTGCTTTCCTGTGTCTGTCAGTCTCCAGGTATCCCTCTGCTGTTGTTCTGTCCTCTCCTATTTCCTGGAATGTGCCCTTTCTGCTTCACACTGGCTAATGTTTCTCTGTCTGCTTAAATATATTCTACTCTGTTCCGCCATCTTGATTCCATCCAAGATGTATTCATTGTTATTGGAGAGGCAGCTAAGGTTTGCAGAGAGGAGATACAACGATATTCCACCCACTGGTTCACTCCCTAAATGGCCACAATGACCAGAGCTGACCTGATCTAAGTGGAGACTAGGAGTTTCCTTTGTTTCTCCCACATGAATGCAGGGTTCCAAGGCTTTGGGCCATCCTGAGATTCCTTCTCAGGTCAGAAGCAGTAGGCTGGGTGGGAAGTGGAGCATACAGAGCACCCACTGACACCTGTCTGCCTGGTATGCCAGTGCCACAGGTCAGAGGATTAGCTAATTGAGCCACTGCATAGGCTCCATCTTGTGGATTTTTTCTGTTGTTTCTGTGATCAGCACCCATGGCAGAAATTATATTTGTTATCACTTGTATTAGTGCTACTGAATCACACTTGAAGGCAGTACTTCAACCTGTATTCTCTTCCTATGTATGGGTAGTATAGGGCAAGTAGTCAGGTTTCTGAGATCAACATATAGCAATATGATTTTGTTGCCTGTTTTTACCCCCACGCACTGAGCGAATGGAGCATCTGTCAATTCCTGTAACTGTTTTTTAAAACATTATTTTATAGCTAGATTTTTCTGAAAAGATAGCATTCATTCATTGAATCAAATTTAAGAATTTTGCTTATATAAAATCATATGCTTTCTGGTAGCTGTGTCGGGAGGATTTCCCTACAATACACATCCAGGAGTACAGCAAGCAGATTAGAGGGTATCTTTCATGAAGACTTGATTTTTTATGTCAACTTGATTTCCATTTATTTCTTCTATTGGCAATGTAGTGAAGGTATATTTTTCTCAAGTCTTACATAGTGTTCTTAAAAAATGTACCAATCTGAGAATAGGCGGAACAGTATCTCAGTCTGGTTTTATTAGCAGTTCTTAAATTACTAGAGAGGTGGAGTTATTTTTCATTCGAAAAATTGTCTATTTAGGCTTGTTGCTTATTTTTCTTTTGGGATGCTGGATTTCCAGTTAATATTATGGAAATTTTTATGTGATGCAGGCAATAATTCTTTTAAAAAATTGTGATAAAAACACTATTATATAAATAATAACTCTTTTAGCAAGTTTTTAAATCCATGATTCAACATTACTCACTGTGGCATAATGATATTCAGCACATACTGGGGACTTAATCGATCTAGGTAACTGGAACTTCAGGTTTTTCCTCCCCCAGTCCTTAGAAGGTTTATTTTTTTTTTTTCCCATGTTTTCCCTTTCAAGTTCCTGACTTTGGTGTTTTTTTATAAAGGGTTTCATCATCCTAGAATTACATACACTTTAGCTATACTTTCTCTCAACACTGATTTTTAAAAATTTAAATTTAGGTTTGAATCTATCTGGAATTTATTTTGGTATACAAGAGTGCAAGGGTTTAATTTCACAGCTTTTTTTCCAGATGGGGAGCTTTGCTGCTAGCAGTGAAGATGTTGCTTAAGGGAGCTGGTGGTATGGCACATTAGGGTCAATTGCTGCCTGCCGTTCTGGTGTCCTGTGTTAGAGAGCTGACTGAGTCCTGGCTGCTCCACATCCCATCTAGTTCCTTACTGTAATCAGCCTGGGAAGGCAGAGGAAGTTGGTCCATGTACTTGTCTGCCACCCTTGTGGGAGACTAGGTTGGAGTTCAGGGCTCCTGGCTTTAACCCTACCCTGGATGCTGTGGCCATTTAGGGAGTGACTCAGTAGATGGAAAAATCCCTGCCTTTTCCTTCTCTGTCTGTTGGCCTGCCATTAAAATAGATAGATAGGACACTTTAAAAAGATGCTGTGTGAAATCTTCATGTGGGAGTTCTCCATTCAGCTTTGGGTGCCAGCTGTTTGTCCAGCCACATCCTGGGAGACAGTAGGTGGTAACTCAAATAGTTGGCACCCACCTGGAAGACCTGACTTGAGTCCCATGCCCCTGGCTGCAGTCTGACCCCAACCCAGCAGTTGCAAGCATTTTGGAAGTAGATCAGCATATGATAAGTCTCTGTCTTTGTGCCTTTCTATTAAATATAAATTAAAACAAAGTTTGCATCTAGATTTTCTTTTTTTTTTAAGTTATTTATCTTTTTTGGGGGTGGAGGGACTAAGTCAGTATTACATGGTTTTAATTATTATAGTGCATTTAAATATTGGATGTCTTGAATCATTCTTATCTTTCTCAAAAATTCCTTGGCAATCTCTCTCATCATCTCTTTACCAGATGGTTCTCCTGATGTCGTAATGGCTCATTCTCCATTGCTTTCTTGGGTTTAACCCATTCATAACAGAGTTGGCCAAGCTATCCTTCTAAAGCACAAATTGGATCACACTGCACCCTTGCTTGATGTGTGTATGCATAACTTTTTGAAAACTGAAAACTTGCCCTTTGTCTAGTGTAGGACTTCTAAGCTCTCTGATGTCTCTGGTCTTCAAAGAATTTGTGGATGTGGCGCATGCTGTTCAGGTGAATTATTTTTTCTGAGAAGACGGTTTCTACTTCTGCAGATTTGGAAAGAGGCAGGACCCCGGAGCCTTCTTATCCCACTGGGCTCCTCAGAGAGCTCCTCTAAACAGGCAGGAACTCCAGGGATGAATTTTACTTCTCTGTGTAGCCTCTTACCGTTCTGCTGTGACCTTTTTGCTTTCCTGGCAGCCTGCATTGCCTGCAGTTTACTAAACAGTGCATTTGGTTCATGCCTCAGTGCCTTTGTCCATGCCTTCTCCTGAAATGCTCTCCCCCACACACCTCGCCCAACTGGAAAATTGCTGCTTGTCCTTTGGCGATCAAAGAGGCACCTTCTCTGACTGTGTGTCTGACCCTCGTGGGTGGGGTCATTTTACTAGCCTGTATTTTCCAACACTGCATTTGACCTATGTTTACCCTCTACCTCCGTTATCTGTATTGTGATATCTTGGAGCATAAAGACTTTGTTGTCGTGAACACAGAATCCTGTGCCTGGCACATCATAGACACTCTGTATCTTTGATCAGAAGGTGGATGGAGATAAGGAAGAAATGCGTGGGAGGGCAGGGCTCTAATGGAGACACTGGCAGGGGGTGTTGGGTGTAAGGAAAAGAGCATGTTGTTGGACAGAGAGGGATGCGCTTTTTGCCCGACAGGTTCAGGGCACAGAGAATGAATTTATATTCTGATATATTAAGAGATCAGATTTAAAGTGCGGAGGCCCCTTCTCTGAACAAACTTTTCACCCAATGTTTTTCTACGTTTCCTAGGGCACAGTTAATCTAGAGGAGCCGTTTCCTGAATTAGCAGTAAATCAGATATTGGTCACCAACAGTTATTGGCAATCAAAAGTAATGAGACTGTGGCTTCAAGGAAATGAGTGAGTGAGCTGGATCCTCTTTGCTCCATTAAAGATCGTGCTACATTTCGATCCCGAATCATACAGGTTGATATGTAATCCTCTTTTACATGAGTCTGGCCCCCCACACATGACTGCCTATTTGGAGATCAAATGAGTGAGTGTGTATATCGGGGTGGGATGGCCAGCTAAACACTTTGTCTACTTTCTCAACTCTGTCGAGATGGCTGATTTTGCTGGAGAAAGTGTTGTTGAATTTAACTGCTTCTCTTTGTTCCTCCTACTTAAACCGAACTAGCTGTTGGCACTTGCTGCATTGTTTCTTGGGTTCCCTGTTGGTCTGTCTCTACTGTTGTCGTTTGCCGTGATAGCCATAGCAAAAGATCCTATTTTTCTGAGAATGATCAGTTCATATAACATAATCCCCTTAATATCACATCTCATGTATTCTGCAGCATGACATTTTTCTCTGCTCCAGGAAACAAATTCCTTCTCTTTTGAATATGCTTCCATTGCTAAAACACCAGTTTTATCTTTAATCTCTATTATTTCTGTTTCCAGACATGCTCAGAGTCATCCACTGAGCAAGCAACCTAATGAACAGACTGCTTGCATTTATAGATTGTTTACCTTATGCTTCTCCTCCCACCCCCCCTTTTTTTCTTTTTACCTCCAAGTTTATTGAATGATCCCTTTGTAGCCACTGTATCTTTTCTTCGTGCATTGAAATCTGGAGCCCTTTCTAACCTGGTTTCTCAATTGAAAGGCAATTTGTCTTCATTTTTAGGTACCTCTTGATAACATTTAAAAATTAAAATTCCTTTTAATTTTGAAAACATTTCATTGCTTAATGTTGGTCATGTTTAACTCTCAATTTTCTCTTATCGTTCTGTTTTTGTATTCTGTCTCTTCCGCTTTCTGGTTGGAAATTCCGAGCTGCTCCATGCCAGTCTATAGCAGGTCTATGGAGATAATTTTCCCATGCACACCATCATGTCAGGCCTTTTTTTTATGTTCAGCTCTATTGTTTTCCAGAAAGTCCTATCTGACTAAGAGCAGAGCCTGAAAGTCAATAGAAATTCTTTATAATTTAAAATAAATTTCCACCAGTTTTTCTGGCAAGCAATTTATTTTTCCTTTCACAACATTTACAAGATGGGGTTGAGGTTGTGGCACAGCAGGTAAAGTGCTGGCTGTGACATTTACAAGATGGGGTTGAGGTTGTGGCACAGCAGGTAAAGTGCTGGCTGTGACATCAGCATCCCATATGGATACTAGTGTCTTTGCTGCTTCATATCCCATTCAGCTCCCTGCTCATGGCCTGGGAAAAGCAAAGGAAGATGGCCCAAGTATTTGGGCTCATGCTACCCATATGGGAGACCTGGAGGAAGCTCCTGGCTCCTGGTTGCTGCCTAACCCGGTCCTGGCCATTGCAATCATCTGAGGAATAAACCAATGGATGGAGGGTATCTATTTCTCTAACTGCTCCATCTCTCTGTAACTCTGATTTTCAAATACGTACATCCTTACTTAATTTTTGAAAGATTTATTTACATTTTTTAGAATGACATATTTAGAGAGAAGGAGATGTAAAGATTTTACATGTGGCTGGTTCACTCCCCAAGTAGCTGAGATGTCTGGAACTGAGCTGATCTGAAGCCAGAAGCCTGGAGCTTCCTCTAGGTCTCCATGCAGGCACAGGGTCCTAAAACTTTGGGCCACAATCAGGAAACTTCACTGTATCTACATCTCTCTTTCCTTTTTCTCCTCTTAACTATTTTTCATCCCCTGGAATTACAAGAGAGTGATGAGAGTCTAAAGGATAATTTGCTTATGTTTCTTGTCCTCTCTCTGGACACTGAATGAATGCAGGTTTTAACTTCTTTTCCTGTGTATACTGCCTACGGTTATTCAGTGAATGGTCTCTATTCCTTCAAGAAACATACTTATTATACTTTATTTTAACTGATATATAGATTTAATATCTATAGGGTATGCTGCAATGTTTCTGTATGCGTATACAACATGCAAACTCCAACCAGTCAACACAACTATTTCTTTAAACATCTAACATTTTCTCATGAAGCAAACATTTAAATTCCTTTCTTCTAGCTTTTGTTAAAGACAGATATACTGTATGCTGTCATACTCTATGGTCCTCTAGTGTGCAGTAGACCACTCCAGTTTTACCCTTAGTTTATCTATGAATCAGTCTTTGTGTATGCTGCTCTCTCCAATGTTTCATAACAATTATTACACAGTTCCGGGAGATCAACTTTCTTTGAATCAACTTTTTAATATTCCACATATGAATGAAATAAAAAGTACTTGTCTTTTTGTGCTTGGTTCGTTTCACTGTCCTAATGACCACTAGTTCCATTTATCCATGCTGTTGCAAATGATATAATTTCCTTCTTTTTATGGCTGAATCATTTTCTGTTGTGTATCCATATCACATTTTGTTTATTCATCCATCAGTTAATGGATACTTAGGTCATTTCTTGGCTATTACGAACAGTGCTGCAGTAACCATGGGAGTAAAGAATTCTTTCAACTGATTTTATTTCCCTTTGATATGTATCCAACAATGGGATTGCTGGATCATATGGACGCTTCCTTTTTAGTGTGTGTGGAGATCATGTCTTTTCCACAAAGGCTGTAATAATTTACGTTCCCACCCTTTCACACCTCCTTGTCAGCACTTGATATCATTTAGTGTTGTAGTGATAGCTCTAATGGGAGTGAGATGATGATTTTAGTGATGCTGAATTTTTTTTTAATTTAACTGTAAGTCTTTAAGTCTACTTCCCATTTTAAATTGGCTTATTCTTGGTACAAATTTTTGCCACCAAGTTGAATTCTTCCTATAGCCGAGTTATTATTTCCTTGTCAATGATTCAACTTTCTACAGGTTATATCTTCACTTTGTTGATTGCTTCCTTTGCTGCGTAGAAGCTCTTATAGTTTGTTAAAATCTGATTAATCTGCTTTGGTTTCCAAAAAAAAAAATCTTTGCTCATTTTTATGTCCTGAAGCATCTTCTCTATGTCATTTTCTAAGTTTCCGTGTTTAGCATCTTACAATTAGAACTTCAATCCATTTTGAGTGTCTTTTCGTTTGAGTGAGAGACAGGGTACTCTAGTTTCACTCTTCTGAGTGTTTCTCCAGAATTGTTTATTGAAAAGACTGTCGTTTTCTCACTGTGTGATCTTAGCGCCATTATCAAAAATAACTTGGCCATAGATGGTATGGGTTTACTTCCAGGGTCTCTATTCTGTGCATTTGGTCCCTGGATCTTTGCTTATGCCATTATCATGCTGTTGTTAATTACTGTAGCTTTGTAATGTGTCTTTTAAGAAAGTTTAAAGTTTCCTGTTGGGACTGGATCACACCACTGTCTGTGACCCCACAAGAGTCCTAACTGCTCTACTTACAATCCAGCTCCCTGCTAATGTACTTGGGATAGCAGTGAAAGATTGCCCAGCTTCTTGGGCTGCTACCTCTCCTGTGGAAGCCTGGGAGGAGTCTAACTTCAGCCTAGCCCAGTTACCCTCTTAACTACTCTCCTAATGTCAGCTTGGTCAAGTCCTGGTCATTGTGGCCTTTTGGGGAGTGATCCAGTAGATAGAAAATTTCTGTAACTCTGCCTTTCAAAGTAATCAATCAATCAATCAATCTTGAAGCTTCCTGCTTTGAGGTCTTTTGTTGTTTTGTACAAAATTTTTTTTCTAGTTATGTGATAATGGCATTGCTATTTTAATAGGAATCGCATTGGATCTGCAAATCACTTTGGGTAGTATAGACATTTCAATAATACTGATTTCTAACTCATGAACATGGGATATCTTTCCATTTCTTTGTATCTTCTTCAAATTTTTCAACAGTATTTCATAGTTTTTATTTTTATCTCTTTCACCTTTTTGGTTAGTTTTATGCCTAGATGTTTTATTATTTTCATAGCTGTTAGAAGTAGGACTAATTTTTAAATTTATTTTTTCATATAATTCGCTCTTGGTGTATAACATTTGTGAGTTTTGTACGTTGACTTTGTCTCTTGCAGCTTTTCTGGATTTGTATTGGTCATCACAGATTCTTGACATTCTTTGATGTCATTGGGGTTTCCTAAATACATATAAGAAATACGTCTGCTCTATCTGTGTCTTGTGTGGGCGGTGATAATTGGACTCTCCTTGTGAACCTGCATGCCTTTATTTATTCTCCTCCTGGTTGCTCTGGAAAGAGGTAAGTGTACTGTGTTGAACAAAGCAGGTGAACTTGGGTATCCCTGTTATTTCTCCAGATCCGAGAAAGTTTTGAGCTTTTCCTCACTCAGAGTGATGTTTGGTGTTAGTTTGTTACACATAGTTTTTATTATGTTGAGGTGTATTCCTTCCATAAATAATTTGCTCAGGAGTTTTTATCATGAAAGGAATTTGAATTTTATCAATGATCATATGATTTTATCCTTTATTCTGATGATGTAGCATGTTTCAATTATTTGCATATGTGGAAGTATCTTTGCAACCCTGGGATGTATCCCACTTGATTATGGTAATCAGTCTCATGGGATTCAGTCTCCTACTGTTTTGTGGAGGCTATTTGCATCTGTTTATTAGCGATAGTGGCCTATCCTCTTTTCTTGTGTCCTTATCTGGTTTTGGTATTAACATAATGCTAGTTTAGTAGAATGAGGTTGGAATGATTTCCTCCTCTTCTATTTTGTGTAATAATTTCTGAAAAATTGATACTAATTATCAGTAAATATTTGGCAGAATTCAGCAGCATAGCCATCTGGTCCTGGAAATATCATGATGGGAGACTTTGTATTGCTGTTTAGAAGTATATATGTTCACAAATTTGTACATTTCTTCTGGCTCAAAATTTTGTATATCTGTGGTGTCATATCAAGACCTTTTCATCTCTTATTTTCTTTATTTGAGCCTCTTTTTTTGTCTTGGTTGGTCTAGCTAAGCATTTGTCAATTTATCTTTTCAGAGAAAGAAGTCTGTTTCGTTGTTTTTTGATGGGGCTTTTTATTTCTGTTTTGAGTTCTATCAATTATTTCTTCCATTAATTTTGGATTTATTTTGTTCTTGTATCTCTTGTTTCTTGAAGTGCAATGATAAGCTGTTTATTTGCAATCTCTGCTTTTTTTAATTTTTAGTTTTTATAATGATTACATCATTGATCAGGGTGGGAAGGATTGAGGTATAGGGAAAATTGCGTGAACTCATTATTTCCTAATTTGCTATTTCTGCTTATTGTTTCTGGGGGGTGGTGGAAGGGGAGAGTTATAAAGGTGGAAGCCACACATGACTTTCAAATGTCCCAGTACCAGAGATGAGGAACTGCCACCTCATGTCAACCAAGGGAGCCAATGTGTACATATTCTGAGGGTTCTGCCCAAGTGGTTTGGATAGTTCTGAAATGCTATCAGTTTCACCTATTCACGGATGATGCAGCCCTCCCAGTGTCTGTTGGCTGACACAGTAAGTCTCAAGTTTCCATTAACCAAGATGTTTTGCTCTCATTGTGTGGCTGGGGTAGTTGTCCAGTTTGTTCTGTTCTCCTTCTGCTATGGCACCAAATGATCTGCCACCTTCTCCTTTTACATCAGGGCATGTGCCCACTGCTGCCTTTTTCACTGAGTAGGACATGTTCTTACAGGTGAGCCCAAGGCTCTGGGCCAGGCATCCCAAGCCTCACCAGGTCCCTACTTCTGGGAGTCACAAACCTGGCACTGACCTCACAGGTGGGCTGCAAGACCTTTCAGGTGACCTGAGTCCCGTCAAATCCCCCATCTCCAGGGTTCACGAATGTGTCACCCACCTTACAAGTAGGCCACAAGACCCAAGCTAGGTGACCTGAGTCACTCTGGGGTTCACTAACCTGGCATCCACCTCACAGGCTGGCCCCATGACCCAGGCCAGGTGTCCTGAGCCATGCCAAGTCCTCTACCTCTGAGGTTCACAAACCCGGCCACCCGTTATAGATGGACCCAAGGACCCGAGCCAAGTTACCCAAGCCCTGCTGGATCCTCTATTCCTGCTGCTCACGAGCCCCACACCCATCTTGTAGGCAGGCTCCAGGATCCGGGTCAGGTGACCTGAGTCCCACCAGATCCCCCAACCCCAGGGCTCATGAACCTGGCACCCACCTCTCAGGCAGGCCCAAGGATCTGGGCCAGGTGTCCCAAGCCTCATGAGCCTGGCACCCTGGGGCTCATGAGCCTGGCACCCCTCTTGCTGGTTGACCCAAGGACCCGAATCAGGTGATTGGAGTCCCACTGGATCCCCGGTTTCTGGGACTCACAAATCTGGCCCCTACAACACATGACTCAAACCAAGCTACCTGAGCCCTGCCAGATCCCCCACCCCTGGGACATCAACCTGGCCCCCGCTGACCCCAGGCTGGCATGACTTGCCTCACCTCAGCTGCCATAATCTTATTGTACGGCCTAGCCTGGTCAAGCCTGCTCCCTGTTCCAGCTACTGCTAGTGAGTGTTGTAGCTATCCCAACCCAGCCTAATTGTTGTCCTGCCCCTAATATGAACTAGCTAGTGTTGTGGCCCAATCTGGCTCCTCCTGCCTCCTGTCCTGGTTCTCAGATCTACTCGTGGGTGTTATGTGCTGGCCCAGACTGGTCTGTTCTCAGACCTGACCCATATGTATGCCAGCAGATAGTATAACCTGGCGTAGTCTGGGTTACTCCTTGCCTTGCTTCTTGCATTTACCTGCAGGGTCTGTGTCCTGATGAAGCAGTTTCCCAACTTCCTCTATTGAGTCTCCTCCCAGTGGTAGTTCTCACACACACTAGTAGGTGCTTGGCCCAGGTTGTCTTTGTCCACCTCCTGTCCTGGCAAAAACAGTGGCCTTGCTCAATCAGCCTGTACTCATTCTGGTTCTTACTGTTGGGTGTTGTAGCCCAGCAATACCTGGTCTGTACCCAGACCTAGCTTTCACATGGTTCAAAGGAGTTAAGACCTAGCCCAGCCCATTCTATACCCAATCTGGGTATAGAGCACCAGTGGGGACTGGAGTTTAGCCCAATCTGTTGCTCCCCAGACCCAGTGCACACCCTCACCGGTGGAGGCTTTAACCATGTCCAACCCAGCTTGCTGTCCCCAATTCTATACTCATTGCTACCAGTAGGAATCCCAATGGAGCTGGGGCATTCCTTTAGCTTCCCAGCAAAGCCTGTTCCCATCTGCAGTACTTGGACAAGCCAGCAGAGATTACAGTTCCCCTAGGGTGAACCCACATTGCCCCCAGGTTCTGCTGTCAGACCCACTTGTCTCACTCTTGTTCTCCCATCCAAACCAATTTGCTGTCAGCCCTCTACTTCTGTACACATGTGGTAGACTTATCTATGGAAGTCCCTAGATAATCCCTGTAATCCCTAACCTGGGCATAAAACCACAGGTCATCGCTCACTACTACCTGTGCGATCCTTCATCCCTCTGTAAATCCAGACCCCTCAAACCCCCAGGGTACACAACCAGGTGGCCCAAGGGTGGCTATTTGCACCCATGGTGCCAGTCAAAAAAACCTTCCAGGACAGGGTGGTCCTGGAAGCCCACTGAGTATCGCTTTCCCCAGGGAGCCACTGTTCTCAGTTGTCCCTACCTGCGCTGGTTTGAAAGCCTCCAGGCTGGGGAGTCCTGTAGACATGCCGTAAACTCCCCTCTCCCCAGAGAGTCACGTGTTCTGGGTGCATGTACCAGTGCCTGTCCAATCGCTGCATTTTTAATGCAAGCAATGGTTGAATAACTTCCCTCCTTCTTTGAGTGTATTCTTTAGGATTTGGAATGCTGCATTTCTACTTTCATTCATTTCCAGGAATTTCTAATTTTTAAAATTTCTTCCTTAATCTATAGGTTGTTTGGTAGTAAGTTGTTTAATTCCATTTATTATATAGCTTTAGAATTATTCTTCTTATGGGTCTGAGTTCTCATTTTATTACATTATGATTGGAAAGGAGATAGTATGATTTGTGTTTTATAATATTTGCTCTATTTAATCTGGAGAATTTTTTTTTATACACTTTTGGGAAGGAAGTGTATTTCTATAGCCATGGAATGGATTGTCACCTTTGCCAGGCATAGTTAACTTAGGGGACCACTGAACTTGGCTGAGTGTTGACTTTGGATGACTTGCCTATGTCTCACACTGAAGTGCTAACATCCTTAATAGTGTACTAGAGTCTACTTTTCCTATTAATATTTGATTTATATATTTGGGTGCTCCTTTATTGGTGTATGTATATTTATAAATGTAATTTCCTCTTGTTAGATTGAACCATTCATCATTATGTAATGTCCTATATTTCATCATTATGTAACATAACTGCTTTTACTTTAGTTCCATTGGCATAGAAGGTGATACTCTGTCCTTTAATTTTTATTCTGTGTGTGTCCTCAAAGATGAAGTATGTTTCTTGTGAGCAGAATATAGTTGAGTCTTGTTTTTCTTACTCATTCAGTACTTCTGTGTCTTTTCATTGGAGAATTCAATCTGTTTATGTTTAAGATAATTATAAGTACTTAAGTTCTTATTAATGTTATTTTGACATCTGTTTTCTTGTAATTCCGTATTTCTTTTTCTTTCTCTTCTTTTTTTTTTTTTAAGATTTTTTTTAAATTGGAAAGTCAGATTTACAGAGAGTAAGGTCTTGCATCTGCTGGCTCATTACCCAAGTGGCCCTAACGATCGGAGCTGAGCTGACCTGAGGCCAGGAGCTTCTTCCGGGTCTCCTGTGTGGGTGCAGGGTCCCAAGGATTTGGATCGTCCTCTGCTGTTGTCCCAGGCCATAGGCAGAGAGCTGGATGGGAAGCAGAGAGCTGGAATAGGCACTAGCACCCATTTAGGATCCTGGTGCATGTAAGGTGAGGATTTAGCCACTAGGCTACTGTGCTGGGTTCTTTATCTTCTAATCCTCTTTTGATTTTTCTCCTAGTAGTACACCTTCAGTCCCTGCTTGTTTGTTTTGGTAAATTTACTATATACTTTTGCTCGATTGGGGATTACAAAAGAATATTTAAGTTATAGCAACATATTTTGAGTGATAACAAGTTAATACTTATTGTAAAGACAACAAATGTAACAAAAAAGAGATAAGAGAAGAAATTCTACCCTTGCATTCCACTTTTTATTTTAATTTTTGTTGTTCAATTTGCATCCTTGTATATCGTATGCTGTCCTATAACATATCAATACAGTTATTATTTTTATTATATTGTTTTTTGGCCCTCATATTGAAGATATGAATTATTAACATACTATATTTATCAGTGCATTCCAAATTAGTATGTCTGCCTCTGCCAAGTAATTTTTTGCTTTCTGATGGCTATTATTTTTTTTGTACTTATCAGAGCTTCTTTTCTTCAGTTAGAACAACCCCGTAGGATTTTTGGTGAGATAGGTCTTGCGTTGATTAATTCTCTCAGGTTTGCTTTATCTCAGGATGTCTTTTTTTTTTTTGCCCTTTGCTTGGTTGTTGTTTGATTTTCTGTCTTCATCACTCTGAACATCTCGTTCCATATCCTCTTGGCCTGTAGTCTGGCCTGAGAAGTCTGCAGTCAGGTGAATTGGAACCCATTTAGATGTTATTTTTGCCCCCCTGTAGCTTTGAGAGCCCTCTCTTCATCTTTAACCTTGGAGAGCTTGGTTACAGTAAGTCTGAAGATAGACTAGGTTGAGTTGAATCTCACTAGTGGCCTCTGACCATCTTAGATGGTTGCCTCTGTCTCTACATTTTTTGAGGTTGAATATGCTTTCTATTCCACTGACATCATCAATTAATGAACCCTATTCATTTAGATATTTGCTTTTTTAAAAAAAGATTTATTTATTTTTATTGGAAAAGCAGGTATACAGACAAGAGGAGAGACAGGGAGGAAGATCTTCCATCCAATGGTTCACTCTCCAAGTGGCCACAGCAGCTGGAGCTGAGCCAGTTCGGAGCCAGGAGCTTGTTTTAAGTCTCCCAGGTGGGTGCAGGATCCTAAAGCTTTGGACCATCCTCCACTGCTTTCCCAGGCCAGAGGCAGGGAGCTGAATGGGAAGTGGTGCTACCGGGATTAGAACTGGCTTCCATATGGGATTCTGGTGCGTTCAAGGCGAGTACTCTAGCTGCTAGGCTGCTGCGCTGGGCCCTGGATATTTGCTGTTAACAAGCTGTCCCCAATACCCTGTACTTTCTTCCTTCAACTTGAGTTCCTTCCTCTTTCAAGTGTGTAGTTTTTAAATGGCTTCTTTGAGACTGCTGATTTTTTTCTTTTGTCTATTATGCTAATGGTGCTTTCCATTGTGTTTAACTTCTCTTAGTGTATCTGTCAGCTGATGGATTTCTGCTTTGTTTTTCTCAGACTCTATCAAGTTTCTGTTAGAGCATTAAATAATTTCTCTGTGTTCTCTTGAAGTTCTTTTCATCTCTTTAAAACAGCTATTTTGAATTATTCATCTGAGCTTTGGACAACGTTCAGTTGTAGGTGGTTGACTCCTAGCCCCTTGTTTTCTTTTTTCCTTCTATTTTATTTTTAATTTTATGATACAAGTCCGTGGGCTCTGGGATTTCCTTTATCCCTTCATGAACTGCCCCCCAACTTATTTCCCCTATATTATTACAATAGATTATTCCTTCATAAGCAATAATAAGTTGAACTTTCTGCTCTTTAACTGTGTCCTGATATTGCCAGTAGAAACAATGGCAGAGAGTCCAGCATCCTATTGTCAAGATATATATAGCCGTTTCATTGGGAGTCCATCTTTGGTTTGGAAGTAGAGATGCATACTGAGTTGTATCTTCACATCTGGATATGATAATCTCTATTACACAGTTACTATACATTCCCTTAAATTAAAAGTCATAACACAAAATTAACAAGAGGAATACATTTCAAAAATGTACAGCATTGTGAAGCTAAGTAACATGCTACTGAATAACCAATATGTCCATGAAGAAATGAAAAAGAAAACAGCAAAATCTCTTAAAGAAAATGATGCTATTGTGTGATCTATGAGTCAGTAAAGAGTTTACTTCTTCAAAATAGTTTTCTTTTATAAAAAATAAAAACAAAAATATCAAAATCCATGGGTTACAACAAAAACAGTATTGAAAAGGTTATTGATCTTATAATTTGCATGAAGGTTGCGTATATCAGAGAGAACATATGGTAATTGTCTTTTTGGGATTGACTTATTTCACTGAGCATAATGGTCTCTAATTGGGACCATTTGCTGCAAATGGTACAATTCCATTCTTTTTAATGGCTGAGTAATATTCCATGGAGTAGATGTAACAGTTTATTGGAGCATGCTTCTTTGGATGGTCAACTGGGTTATTTCCATGTATTTGCTATTGTAGATTGTGTTGCTGTAAATATAGGCTTATAGGTTCCTTTCTTACATGCAGTTTTCATTTCCTTTGGATATATTTCTAGGAGTGGGATAGCTGAGTTGTGTGGCAGGTTTATTTGTAGTTTTCTGAGCACTCTCCATACTGATTTTCACAGTGGTTGTACCAGTCTGCTCTCCCACCAGCTGTGAAGGGGGCTACTGTTCTCCCCACATCCACGCCAGCAGGTGTTGTTAGTAGAGTTCTGAATGTAGGCCAACCTCACTGGAGTTAGGTGGAGTCTCAGTGTGGTTTCCATTTGTATCTCCCTGACAGCTAGGGAGCCTGAGCATCTTTTCATACGTCTATTAGCCATTTGAACTTGTTCTTTTGGAAAATGTCTGTTCATTTTCTTTGCCAATTTCTTTACAGGTTGTGTTTTTTACCCTGTCCCTGGGTTCCTGAAGCTCTTTTTAAATTTTGGACATTAGTCCCCTATTAGTTGTGTAATATGCAATGGTTTTCTCCCATTCCGTTGGTAGTCATGGTTCCTCGAGTGTCTTTCATATCTATTATTTTTTGATGCCATGAGTGTGTCAAAAAACGGATGGTTTATCCCTGTTGTTACATGTTTAAATTTTGCAGTTATTAGTGGTTGTCCTTCCCCAAAGTCTCGGTAGTCTGCCCTCTCTGAGCCTGTGGACACTTCTGCCATGTCAGCACTAGGTGGTATTCTAAGTTGACATTTGCTGCATGTCCGTGGCTGGTACACCGTTGCTCCCTCAGTGTTTCCCTGAGCTCAGATTTGTTCCAAATCCCCAGTTTATGTGCCACTGAGAATGCAATGGGAGGCATCAAAGAATAGACCACTCATCCCTTTAAGCCTTCCCCTACCTAGGGTCAAGGCGCTCAGCCCCGTGGCTCCCAAAGCCACAATGCTAGACCAAACCTGGGAGCCCATAAGCCAGACAGTTCTGTGCAGCATGGTTAGGGCTAAGGCCACAATGGCATGGTCCTTCTGCTGCTGAGATGGAATCACAGACTCAGACTGCTGTAATAAGCTGCAAGAGATGCCAGCCAGGATGTAAGGACAGTCAAGTGGGGCCAGATGTCTCCACATAACACCAGGACAAGTCCAGAGATTCCGCTCACAGGTGCTGGTCTAGAGGCAGGTTGTGGTAGGACTGGTCCACTGTTGAGTTGATCCCCTACACCGAGTCCCAAGACACAGTGCTGTGTCTTCCCAAGGATGTGAGAATGGCGATAAAGACTTCCCCTTGCCCATAGAAGATAGTACTCAGCTAAATCACTACTGGGTCTCAGTCACCAGGGTCTGTACAGTTTCAGCGGTACCATTCCCATATGTAAATGGGGTTGATACATGCCAAAATAATTGTCTCACTTGGTGCAGGTGTCCTCCTGATGCTGGCACATGTGTAGAAACTCTATTTTTATATGCTAGTCTAGGGCTGTTGTTAGTATCTGCCCTATATCAATTTGGCATTAAGTCCCAAGACAGTTCTGTGGTTCTTTGCTGTCTGCCCAAGATTTAATGATAAAGACAGCTACTTGGTCACTGTTGACTGTTGGCTGTATGCTGGGACACAGCAAGGTGTCACAGTCATCAAGCTCTGTGCAATCACACAGTATATTCCAGGCCCACATGAGGTTAGTGGTGACACATACCCAACAAGCTATGTCCCTGGGGCTCAGATCTCCAGTGCTGGGACAACTGCAGAAGTTCCATCTTCAAGCACTGGCATAGGGCTACATACCTTTGGGTTGAAAAAGGCAGTCGTTTTTGCGTCGAAGCCTGACTGAGTTACTCCCTAGGGTCTGGAGTTTTGCCCTGTCGATTGGAGTTTGGAATGGGTGGAAATAATCTGGCAAAGCAGTCTATAATCTCGGTCTTTGGTTACAGACCTGAGGGATGGGACCACGAGGACCTTATAGGCATTGTGTTATGTTTGCTACTCATCTTTTTCTTTATAATCAGGGTGAGCCTGAATCTGGGTTTCAAGCTCAGTTTCCCTCTCTGAAGTGGGAGGTGCCATACTGAGCTATGGGAAGCAGGTGCAGGGGTTGTCAGGAAATGCCTTGGTTTCTGCCTTCCTCAGTACCGTTTTCCTATTGTTATACTGAAACCAGAGACCACAGCTTCTCACCTGGCTTCTGGAGCTTTTATGAAGTGTTAATAGCTGCTGAAATTGGCTTCTCTGTGGGGATAGAATCAATTGAGCTTCTAAGCCACTATCTCACTCTGCCTCTCACAGTGAGCACATTTCCTGAAATGTGCTCTGGCGAGCTCTGTCCTGGGCACTGGGGTTGTAAACAATAAACAAAATGGACACAAGATTCCACTTTCAAAGAGCCTGTGCTCTGTGAGGGATAGGTATAGTACAAATGAATTCACCAAAAAATGTTTGTTATTTATTGTCAAGTTATGGTGGTGATTCTGTGAGGAAGAAGAAAGCGGTGAGTGAATATGAAGGAGCTGTTTAATTGATCTATTTAATGTATTAGAATTTATTACATTAAAATCAATGAACTAAAAGGTGATTATCACAACCATCCCCCATTTGGCAGCCCGATTTGGCCTGTTGAATCTGTAAAGAATAAATGGCACCTTATGATGGACTATTAAAATCTTAATATATGTGACCAATACGGTGGCACATCAGATTAATTGTGTGCCCTGGGGTCCCGACATTCCATATGGGTGTCAGTTCATGGCCCAGCTGTTCTGCTTCTGATCCAACTCACTGCTTATGGCCAGATGAAGATGGCTCAAATCCTTGGGACCCTGTACCCATATCACAAGCCTGGAGGGCACTCCTGGCTCATAGCTTTGGATTGGCTCAGCCCTGGCTGTTGTAGCTATTTGGGGGTGAAATAGTAGATGGAAAATCTCTTTCTGTCTTCCCTTCTCTCTGTAAAATCTGCCTTTCAAACAAGCAAACAAACAAACAAAAAAACTTTAAAAAAAAAAACCCTTAAGATATGGCATCCATTATACCCACCATCCATTACACCTAATATTAAGATATCTGAGTCCTCTCAATAGAATTGGATGTTTTACATTATATTTCAATAGCCTGTCAGTCTCAGTTTGCCTCCACCTTAAATATCGAGTCCATCTTCTAAGGTACACAGGGATAGCTCACCAATGTTGCCATCAACACAATGTTTGCTAATAAGTTATCTGCGCCAGGACCACAAATGATACTGATAACCTCTTCCCCAGATTAGACTGACACAGTTTTGAAGAACATACAAGGCTATTACATTGTAGCCATTTGTGGGGTATTAGTGCGATAGTCACAGATGCCATGTTACAAATCATTCCAACGTAAATGGCTACACCTTCCAGTTAAAGGTGCCAGACTCAGTCAAAATCATTTCTGTGGGATCTTCCTTACTGCTTCTGTGACTTCTTCACTCTAGGCACTCACATGCCTTACAAATTCTTTGGGGCATCTGTCATGTGCGTCAGATCTCACTGGTTGTAATACAAAGAAAAGTACCTCTCTTGAAGCCTTGCTCTATGCGAGCAAGATTAAATTTGATGGCTATTAATTGTGGTGTTCTGGAAACACATTCTCCTACACACTTCAAGCCAGTGATTCTTTAAACCCAGTTGTCTACTAAGAGTTTAGCCATGAAAACCGAAGAGTAAAAGTTGAGCATGTTGACTGAGTGCTCTTAAACTTGGCATACTCCATTTGGCAGAAAGCATTGCCTGCAATGTCAGCTTTCTATGTCCAGATGTCAGGGTGCTGCTGGAGGTCACCCCTCCAGCAACGCACAACCAAAGCCATTTAAGTTCAGCTGGGCACCATTCTGCTCCTGTTGATCTCATTACTGTTGTTCTGCATGCATTCGTTGGTTGTAATCCAGAGACCTAAAGTTGCCATGAAAGATTGACAGCAAAAGCTTTTCTGAGTAGTTCTTCCTGCTGCTGTTTCATCCACGTCCTCTGATTTTTCACCCCATTCCTTTGTCTCATTGTTATTATTTCTTTGAAAAACGTTGAATTCTTAAATGCAGAATATGGCTAAAGCTTTGGTAATGGACTTGCATGCAATAAGTAGGTCGAAGGATTTCTTTCCAATATAAAGTCTCTGATAAATCAGAACAAATGAATGGCATGTGGCAACCTTTGTTTATTATTATTTGTAGGGTGACAGGGCATACAGTATCTGATGTTGAGAGTGTGGAATATTCTAGCACTAAACTGAGGACCGCTTCACTCCAATCTTCAGTCAGACCAGCTGTCACAATTGTCTGCTGTCAGTTATAGGAGTTACTGCTTCTCAGGGGACACAGGTTGATAGTTTTTGTCCTCATGACAGAGGCAGTCTTAATTGCGAGAAATTGTCCAAATAGGAGAAAACAGAAATAAGAATGGCAATGAATTTTGTGTTCCATGACTTCTGAGCATGAAAACATCTGTAACAGGCGTGGTTTGGAAACAAAGGTTTTACTAATTTGCATCTACCTGGGATTTGGAAAGAAGTGCTCTAAGGCTTTCACCATGGAAGCAGTAGCAACTGAATTTCCATAATGGATACTAAGAAAATGAGGGAGAATCTCAATATATATATATTCTCTATGACTTTATGTTTTAAAAAGGGGTATTAATGTAAATGAAAACAGCCCAGGTATATTAAGCATACTCACGGTCTTGTGGTGCAGTTTATAATCAAAAAGGCAAGTTATTGGACAAAAGTCAGGGTGAGATTTGGAATCCAAAGTTAGGAGAGCGGGCTGGCATTGTGGCATAGAGCGTTAAACTACCGCTTGCAATGCTGTCATCCCATTTGAGTACCAATCTGAACTTTGGCTGCTCCACGTCTGATCCACCTCTCTGCTAATGTGCCTGGGGAGGCAGCAGAAGATGGTCTGAGTGCTTGGACCCCTGACACCCATGTGTGGGACATAGATAGTTCCAAGACCCTGGATTCAATAGCCCAAACTTGTCCGTTGTGCCTATCTAGGGAGTAACCCAAGGGATAGAAGACTTCTCTCTCGACTCTTCTCTTCCTTTGTTTCAAACTTTGACTTTTAAATAGGTAAATAAAATATTTTACAAAGTTAGGAAAGTGGAGCCCAATGCAGTAGCCTAGTGGCTAGAGTCACCTTGCACGTGCCGAGATCCCATATGGGCACTGGTTCTAATCATAGCAGCTCCACTTCCCATCCAGCTCTCTGCTTGTCACCTGGGAAAGCAGTCGAGGACGGCCCAAAGCTTTGGGACCCTGCACCCACCTGGGAGACTTGAGAGAAGCTCCTGGCTTCTGGCTTCAGACTGGGTCAGCTCCAGCCATTGTGGCCTTTTGGAGAGTGAGCCAGCAGATGGAAAACCTTTCTCTCTGTTTCTCCTTTTCTCTGTAAATCTGAGTTTACAATAAAAATAGATGAATCTTTTAAAAAATGTTAGGAAAGCACCTATTATTAATGTTGAATCAAAGCACAGATCAGCTACCTAGGTTTTCTTGCTTGCTAAGATCAGTGATAAAATAATGAATAATCACAGTGTTTTTGTACTTAATACTCTGTGTAAGGTGTGATGTGAAGTACTTTATATATTATTTCAGTCATTCTCACAGCGAGTTTGGGTAATATTGTTGCACCTTTATAGATGAGGGAGCTCAGGCCTAGATCGGGCCGATTAGTTGCCGCAATCAAGTGGTTAATTGATGCTAGAGTTGAATTTGAACCCCCATTTGTCTGATTCCAAAGCTTGTGCACCACCATTGCCTGCTGAATCCTTCCAAAGCACCAAGCAATGATTTGAGATAAGCCCACATGTTGCGTTTTATAGATACGTAAATAAGGTATCAGGGGGCAAAGGTGTTTGTTGATGTCGCAGATCTAGATTCAGAATATGTATACAATGAAATCCTCTGTCTTAATCTCATGATTGAAGTCACAGCACTTCCTCTATCTGTATGATCATGGTATTATTCTTCCTGTTATTTGCTTTTTTGAAGTAAAGTGATCATTAGTAGAGATTCCTGGGAGAAACGTATCAACGCTATGCACCTTGAGTCCCTGTATTGGATTTTCCCATCATTAGCCCATTACCTTGTTGAATCTAATTTGGTGCTTCTGAAAACAGCACGCAATCTGTGGGTGGTGTTCATCTGCTTCAGTGAACTGAAGGGCATCCTGGAGGCCCAAGCACATTCCCACTGCTTCTAAGCTTGCGTGAATAATAGTTTCCACTTGTGAGGGGCTTAGTGGGAAATTTCCCTTCCATTTTGAAGGAATGGGTATTTACAAATTTTCTTCTGAAGCTTGAGATGCATTGAATGAATTCTTAACTTTGATACCAACCTACTTGGGAGCCTACTTGAAATATACCATGGGTTGTTTTGCTTATCATTATTAATTTTAAAATATGAACACAGTGCTCTAGGATTGAAAGTGTAGGACTTCGTGCAGAAAAAAGTTTGTTAATTTCTTTTTTTTAAAGGATTTATTAATTTTTATTGGAAAGTCAGATATACCAAGGGGAGGAGAGACAGAGGAAGATCTTGCATCTGCTGATTCATTCCCCCCAGTGGCAGCTATGGTCAGAGCTGCACAGATCTGAAGCCAGGAGTCAGGAGTTTCTTTCGGGTCTCCCACTCAGGCACAGGGTCCCAAGGCTTTGGGCCAACCTCCACTGCTTTCCCAGGCCACAGGCAGGAAGCTGGATGGGAAGTGGGGCTGCGAGGAACCCCATATGGGATCCTGGTGTGTGCAAGGCGAGGACTTTAGTTGCTAAACTACCGCGCCGGCCCAGTTTGTTAAGACATTCAAGAGAGCCCAGGGAAAGAAATGAAAGATGGTGGATTTCAAAAGTTGTTTTTGGAAATTAATATTGGAAACTTAAAATGCAACCTGAGGTTTGACTCTGCTTCTGGATGTTGATGGTTTCATGTGGTTAGACACTGGTAGTGATTTCAGAACAAATGAAACAATCACCTTTCTTGCTCCTAGTGAATTGATAGCATTTAGGATGAACGGAAGGTCAATGGCTTTCTCCAAAACCATTGTTTTCTTACCTGAACATTCTTGTGGGAGAGTTCTGGAAGCACTTAAAGAAAACTTTAGTTTGTGAGTTTTCAATCGTCAACAGTCTGATAGATTCAGGTAGACTTGCCTCGCAGAAAAGCTGCCCAGTAGCAATGGCTGGCAAAGCTCTGTGGTTCCAGTGTCTTGTCTGAACCACTGTTTATGTCATACCCTTCTTGGCTTTGTTCCATATTCCTACCAGCCTTGACAGGCTTTTTAGCCATGTGAGTATAGTCCCCAAGTCTACAAACTAACTCAGTAGGCTCTGGAACTTAAGTATCTTTTCTTTTTGTTTTTAAACAAATTGTAAGAAAGTCTGCCGTGGAGACCCACTCAAGTTATACTCAATAATTCTCTAATTTATTCAAAATGCGATAGACCATGATATGGAAGGAGGTTCCCTCAAATTTAAAATAACATATGGGCTTCTAAAAGAAAAGATTGCGGAAACACAGGCGTGTAGACTTTTAAGTAAAAACAATCAGGAGCTGTGCACTTCTTAAAGGCTTAGCTATAAAAGCTGTTGTAAGTTACCAATGCAAACATGGACTTTTGCTTAGAAATTAGAAAATGAAGTGAAAAGCAATGGCTTTTTCTAAAGTGACTTATAAGGATTTTTTTAATGTAAAAGTTTTTTGTGATATCTACAAAGCAAATATCTTAGGAAAGGGGAAAATTTTAATGATTTCCCCTTATGCTGTAATAATTGTTTCAATTAAAATGTTTCTTATATCAAAGCAATAAGGATAGAAATATTTAGTCATGAGAATTCAAAAGCACAAAACACTTTGTCCCACCAACCATCATCCTTTGAAGGAATCATTTATACTGGAGATCCTTTGTGTTCAAGCATAGGTTTTATCTCCTACAGATGAAGGAATTACTTTTGCCTGTCTGTGGAAACAACTCTGTAATAGGAATTTATAGAATAATAGCAAACACACCTCACATTTATTGTATCGGTTTCTTACCTCTTGTTTCCTTCCTGTTAATTTCATGACATGAATCTTGCTCTGAATAATGTATCCTCCCTTTGTGCTTGCAAACCATGATTTTCTCCAGGCGGCTGATCTTCATTGAACTGCTGCTTCTCTTTCTGTATCTCCTGAGCCATTGTCTTTACTGTTTGCTGGGATGTTTGTTTGGTAAGTGGACCTACTTCTGAAGCTATGGAGAGAGAGGACCACTGTACCTTCTTTGTACTTTCCCCTGCAAAGTATTTAGAATGATTTGGGTTCTTTGATAAATGGAAGTAGGAAGAAGAGATAGAGAAGTATATTTTCACATTATTCCACTAAGACTCATTAGGATACCCATGAGCTTTGCTTTATAACATTGATATTCTGTATTGTCTTGACGAACTATGGAGGGATTTAAAATTCCTGCCCAGGGGCCAACACCTTGGTTCACTGGCTAATTCCCCACTTCCAAGCTCCTGATCCCATACAGGCACTGGTTCATGTCCTGGCTGCTCCAATTCCCATTCAGCTCCCTACTGTGGCCTGGCAAAGCAGTAGAGCATGGCCTGATGTCTTGGGACCCTGCACCCACGTGAGAGACCTGGAGGAGGCCCCTGGCTCCTGCTTTTGGATAGGTTTGGCTGCAGGCATTGTGACCTTTTCTTCCAGCAGGTGGAAGATTTTTCTCTCCATCTCTCCTTCTTTTGGACAAATCAGTCTTTCCAATAAAAATAAGTAAACCTTAAAAAATTAAATTTCTGCCCAGGTGGTCAGTACATAGAGGCTCCTGACAGTTACAGCTAATGGTAATGGTAATCATACTAGAGGCTTGACATCATTTAATACAGTTTCCCTTCCTTACCTGGGAAACTTTCTGTATGCAAAAAATCTGAATTATAGAATCTTTTAAAAAAGTCAAACTAAATGGCATTTCACCTAATTAAAATCAGCTTGGCTTAGGTTACCTCTTGCTGTGACATTGGCAGCAAGTCCTTTTAAAGTTTTCATCTTCAAAATTATCTGCGCACTTCATGCTATGAACTCTGCCTCCTAAAAACACTTGCATGAAAATTGAAACAAAAATGCTTCATTTCTCCACCTCAGCCCAATGAGATGGACTGTTATTCATTATCTTCCTCTGTGTTTGGCAAATTAAGAAGCACTCAGTGCCCATCATGTTGGAAAGTCTGTGAAAAATATTTTTGGAAGAATTTCATGTAATGCTACATCTTAAAATTATCTGCAAACCTCACATCATGTTTTCTGTTAAGCCACATAATTTTTTTTTCATCTTCCAAGTCATATCTCCCTTTCTGTCTAGGAAAATCCCATGGCTTTCTGGCAAAGTGGATTCCAAGGGGCCAGCACTTGAGTGTAGATGCCTGTCCAGGCGAACTAAAAAAGAGCCATTTCTTCTCTTACTGGAGCCAAATTTTCCCCCACCCCTTTTAAGAGAAATTGAGACTTGCTTTGGGACTTAGTATGAACTGAAAGTTTCCTTTGGAAACTAGATGTGTTGTTACTCAGGCTGTAGTCTTTAGGGATCAATCTTACTTGTTCCTTTGTGTATAACATGCACTTTCTCTGGGTACTATCAATATTTTTCTCTTGAGTTTTCTGCAAATTGACTGTAATAGATGTGGATATGTATTTTTTTATTGGGATTTTCTAAACTTATTGAGTCTGATGGAAGTTTCCAAATATTCATTCAGATATTTTGGCCTATTCACATTTTATTTTTCTTTCATAATTGAAACTATGTTGATCTTAACAATATTTGGTATTTTCGTGTCTATTGTGAAGGCTCAGCAAATTTTCCTATTAGTTGATTTTTTTTTCACTTCCCATGTTGAATAGTGTCTGTGGACCTATTTTAGGTTCTTTTTTTCTTCCCTCTCCAATCAACTATTATGATTTGTGCAGTTTTAGTCTGCAGTTCTAGACTTACCATGTAATCTTCTCTGCCTTGATTCCCTTTTACTTCGATCTTAGGTCATCTTTCCTTTAATATTTTGAGTATATGTTTCTTTAGCTCATGAGCATATTTATAATTGCTGCTATAAAGTTATTTTTTTCCAAAGAAGATGTTATTATTGGTGATACTGATCTTGTTATAAAATTTTTTATTCTTTTGAGAAAGAGACTGAGACCATGTGTTGGTTCATTTTCCAAGTACCTACAATGGTGAAGAATTGGCTGGCTGAAGTGGGGAGCCAAGAACTTAATCTGAGTCTCCCACATGGGCAACAGGGACCCAGGTAATTGACTTGTCACCTGCTACCTCCTGGGATGTGTACACTAACAGGAAGTTGGAATCCAGAGTGGAGCCAAGACTTGAACCTTGCTTGGCACTCTGAAAAATGTTGAGGCTGTCTCATGGAGTCTCTTACTCATTTCATCAAGTGCCACCCTTGTATTAAAGTTTTTGTTAGACCCAATAAATATATAGATCATGTTGGGTTTTATTTATATTTACTTATTTTTTAATGTGTAATGCAGATTTTTTTATTTAACATATTTTATTATTATACCTCAAATACCAAAAATGATAGAAGCAACATACAAAGTAAAATTATAAAGCAGCTTAACACATAAATAAAGATAGAAAGATTCTTGACAAAATGTTGTTAAGTCTTGCCTGGCAAAACTTAAAATGATAATACATCAAGACAATATAATTGTCTTGTAATGCAGATTTTTTTCAACTTCTTTGGTGGTTTTGAATTTTGATTGAATATTCAACATTTTGGCTGAGTGTTAAGCATCTGAATTTTGTTGCCTTATTCTGAAGAATGTTGAATGTTATTTTAACATGTTCAATTGCTGGCTGATAAGCTTGAACATAGTGTAGCTTATTTTCACGATTTTCAAAATCAGATAGGGAGATGGAGTTTGGAGAGAGAGAGGGATAGAGAGAAAAACAGCAAGAGAGAGGGAGAGGAAGAGAGAGGAAGAGAGAGAGAGAAGGAGAGCAAGAAAAAGAGCAATTGGGGAAGAAGGAGGGCAGGAGAGAGGGCAGGGAGAGAAAGAAAGAGACCGAGAGGGAGAGGCTTCCATCTGTTAATCAGTTCCCAGATAGCTACAGGAGCCATTAGGGTCATCCAACCCTTCCCCATGTGGATACAAGGGCACAGGCTCTTGGTTTATCTTCCACTGCTTTCAGAGGCCATTAGCAGGGAGCTGGATGAGAAGTGGAGTAACCAGGACTTGAACTGGCATTAGAGGTAGTGGCTTTCCCTGCTACCCCACGATGCTGACTGCTCCTTCCTTTTAACCTGTTAATACTTTCAATTTGGTAAGTCCCAGAAACCACACCCCCCCCTCCACTTTCCTTGCAATATGTGGCCCAGATCTAAGTTAGAAACTTACTGATGAACCCTCTCTGAGATTTCTGAAAATCTCTGTGTGTGAAGCTTTTTGCTCTCTGGTGCCTTGCCTTGTAGATTCTAGCCACATCATGTTCCCTAAACTCTGGTCTCCATCTCCTAGCTCAGTGTGACTGCCATGCTGGGCTTGGACTCCATCTTTCTGTATTTTATTTAGGAACATGCTCTTACTCAGAGAAGTAGACAGTCACGTGTCTTACCTTGCGAGTGTTTCCAGAAATTGTAGTTCTGGACTGGCTTGTTGTCTACTGTCTAAAACAGTTGTGTAATGCATGTTATCCAGTTTTAGAAGCATTATCTGTAGAACTATTTTGTTCTTATTCGCTCCATCTTAGCTAGAAGCAGAAGTACACAGGTGTCAACTGGATTCTTGCAGATCTTTTTAAAAAGTTTTATAGTTCTAGTCATTCTACTTGTGAACAAGGAATAATAAATTCACATAAAGAAAATGTGAAAGGTACAGAAAAATTGATGGTGAGAATTTTCTGTTCTAACCATCTAGTGTAATTCCTCTCCTTAGAGGTAAAAGATACAGATACTTCTGGACTTGTGAAGGAATTACATCCTAATAAAGCTGACAGAAGTTGCAAATACTGTTGGTAGGAAATATAAGTTTTTTAAAAAATTCTTATTGGAAAGTCACATTTGTAAAGAGAAGGAAAGACAAAGATCTTCTCTTGCTGGTTCACTCCCTATGTAGCTGCAATGGCTAGAGCTGAGCTGATCCGAAACCAGGAGCCAGCATCCATCTTTAGGTCTCTCATGTGGTTTCGGGTCCCGAGGACTTGGGCCATCCTATCTTACTTTCCCAGGTCACAAGTAGGGAGCTGGATGGGAGGTAGAGTAGCCGGGATTAGAACTAGTGGCTGTATAGGATGCTGGGGCTTGAAGGGGGAAGATTTGCCAATTTGTCATTGTGCCATGTCCAGGAAATGCATTTAATGTGCCCAACCTGCTGAAATTTCTTAATAATTCTGTTTCCTTCTTCTTCTTTTTTTTTAATTTGGAGGAATGGGGAAGCTGTATGGGCTTAAAAATATGGTTAGAACCTATACTAGCCTGTTCCATTCTGATCTTGATTGCATCCTTCATATGTATAATCTGAACTTATCAATTCTTTGTAGAGTTGTGTTCTCTGAGCTTTCCAGCTTGTCTTTTTCTTTACACCTCCTCCCACCACCACTCTTCTGAAATGAGAAGTAATAGGTGCCTTGGCAAAAGGATTGGATATTCACTGAACATTCATTCTGATTCAATCCTTTGCCATGGACAGAGAGGCTCTGATAGAACCCCTCTAATTGCTGGGACATAAAGTAATCGTTAGACAATTTAGGAATTTATTTGGTTTTTACAGATGCTTGGCTCTTTGCAGTGTGCTGAAAAGTGAATTGTGAATTCATTGTACGAAGTTTGGAACTGTCTATCAATGTTGGAGTTTCATTTTTATTTTGCACTGCGGGCATTCAAGCCCCACCCATTCAAACATCAAAGGCAAAGAAAATACTTGTTAGTCATTCCCTATGTCTTTACTACTTCAAGCTGTGTAGTCCCAAAGCTAAGCTGTACTGTGATTCACCTGTGGAATGAATTTCTAGGTGTCTACTAAGAAGAATAGTTCTTCTTAGTAACTGAATTTTCATATACCCAAGCTCTGAGTCGCCTTCATCCTCTGAGTGCTGAGATCCCTAGTGCCTAATGCCTTTGACTCTTTGTCCTCCTAGCAAATATCCCTACTGACCTATTGCATGAAGTTATTGTGAGAGATGATAGTCAAATGACTTGAGATAATCTTGTAAATATAGATGGTTTTTCATTGAAGAAAGAAGTGTGAGATATGCTTTACAGGATGCCTTAACTCACAATGCTGGCATTTATTTAGCTTTCAGCTTAGCACTTAGTTCTTAGGGGAACTAAAAATGAAAAGGAATAGAAGTCTGGTTTGTACCCTGGTGGAGTATCATAGTTGAGAGGCCAGGATTTGAAGTCAAGCACACAGATACAGGCTGGATGATCTTGGGAGAGGTACACTAAGTTCTCTCAACTGCAAACTAATTGTATTTATCTCCAAATGTATTTCCCCCCCAAATAATTGTACTTTTAAAAAAGATAAATCTGCAGGGAAAATTTTTCTCAGAACTCTAGTAGATTGTTTCTCTGGGTATGTTTGCTTTTTATTGTGTTTCCAATTGTTGCCAATCATTGTTTTGTAACCTAAGTAATGTTTACCAATCATTTTTTTAAAACCTAACTGACCAACACCATCATGGCTGTTCCCACAACCACTGCTGTCCATGTCTGGGCATCTACTTCTGTTGGTGAAGTATTTCTGATATGGGTCAGATGCAGATAAAATCACATGACCTAACCAGTTAGGGTAGCTAAAACACTGTAATGCCATTCATCTTTTCCTTTTAGGAGTACTTTAAAGGTTTGGCCTTCCAGTTGTCTCATCCAGGTTAGCATCCTTCCTGTGATCAGGTGCTGCAAGCTGGCCTGGCCTGAGCCTGCTGCAGAGCAAAGGATTCCCTTAAGGCCCACATTTCACTTCTCATCTTCTTGTATCCTAGCCATGCGAAGCATGTGTGCCAGTTACACACAAGCACCTAGATTAATAGGGGTGGTTACATCTTGATTAGGGGATATCATGATCTCAGGCAAGTCAATGAAGACAATCACACAGAATGATTCTCTACCAGGGTACAATGTAATTGGCTATAACTAGATTCTCATGGGGCACTACTCTGTTTCCTGGTTATTCCTGTTGTCAATATTTGCAACACATAAGTTGAAGACATCAGCCAGTGGTTAGGGTTGTGACCTGGAGTACTGAATGCCCAGGACACTGCTACGTAGTCGTGTGTGTACTGAAGCAAGTTCCAGATCCTGCCTTTCCTTCGTTTCTGAAAGCAGTCCTTTGCTCATCTTTAATGTGTATATGTCTCTTGGAACTGTATCAGGGAGGATTTTTTAATAGGCCCTAGCTTTGTCTATATATTTTGGATGGGAAATGTATATGTGTATACATACATATAACTAGGTAAATAGTGTGATCAAAATAGAATCAAAGTTTTGATAGAATTTCTGACCTATAAAAGTACTCAATAAAACAAAATTGTTTTGAAACTAGCATTTCCATTCTCTAAGGGGACAGATTAATATATAAGAACTACCTAGAGGATATAAATTCAACCTATTTTTGATATAGTATAAACAATATATAACTGAGCTGGCAGCTGTTCAGAGCCCAGGAGCTGTTCCTTGGATTCCTTGTTTGAAGAGATTAGGATCCTAAGTTGTGATGGATAAGGACTGTAAGCTCAGCGTGTGACAAGGGACACATGGCCCCTCCTACGTAACTTTTCAAGGGGTCAAACTGCATCAAATCTGAGTAGAACAGTAAAAGCATATGGAATTAGTTAATTGTAAGATCTAAGCCATCGGTGTATTTTCTATAGAATGGTATAAGACAGAATTGACAAAATATGCTTCAACTCCCATAAAGTAGCTAGAAAAATCTGGAAGTGTTCTGTGGGTTAGGAACCCTTGTGGCTAGCCATGTGTTTCAACCTTCTGAAACAATGGTGACAGTAAGATCATTGACTACCTTGGAATCGAATATAGAGCTGAAACAATTAATTAAGACCTAAAGGACTTGCGCTACATTTAGCTTGATCGTGCTTTTCTGTACTGCTCCATTTTTAACACTGAACAGTTTGTATTTTATTTGTTTTAAAGACAGAGAGACATAGAGATCTTCTGTCCACTGGGTTAGTTCCCAAATGCCTGCAATAGCTTGTGCTGCCCCATGCTGAGGTTGGGAGTTCAAGGATCCAATCTGGGTCTCCAACATTGCTGAGCAACCCAACCACTTGGGCTTTTGCTGCTGTTTCCCAGCATGGGCATCCAGCAGGAAGCTGGAATTGAGTGGAACCTGGATTGAACCGAGGCACTTGATCTGGAATGAGAACATTCCCGGTGATAGCCTTCAATGCTGCACCAGACGCCTGTTCCACACACACACTTTTTTTTTTTTTCAATTAAAATAAGCCAGTCTTGGGGCTCGGCAGCGTGGCCTAGTGGCTAAGGTCCTCGCCTTGATCCCATATGGCCGCTGGTTCTGATCCCGGCAGCTCCACTTCCTCTCTATCTCTCCTCCTCTCAGTATATCTGACTTTGTAATAAAAATAAAATAAATCTTAAAAAATAAATAAATAAATAAAATAAGCCAGTCTCAAATCGTCTTGCAACTGTGACTTTCTGAATGTATAAAAATAGGATTTTTTTTTTTGTTCCTGTGGAATCTGGTTTTATGTGGGTGGAAGAAATTACTAGGCTTGACGCAGAACATGGGAAGTATGTTGTATCTTTTGTTCCCAAAGTGTACCATTGTGTGTGTCTGATTCTGTGGTCTTCCTGTCCCCTGTTCTCTACCTCCCTTTCATTTGTGCAGTTACTCTCATTTTTAGAAAAGCAGAGGCACTGGCAGCTCATTGTGTGGTGGTACCTTTGGGACTCAGAGAAAACACAGAATAATATGAATGGAAAGGATGCTTTTTCAAGACTGGAAGAAAGGGAGATTTAATGATTTAATGTCCTCACTTTTTCTTCTTTGTGGTTCTGAATAGGTAATATAAGCCTGTTGCTCTCTGAGAATTCCAAGAGCCTTTCAAAGAATGGTGAAATAAAATAAGACCATGAGTAGCAGTACAGTCTAGGAGATGTATGTGCAGCAGTAAAGAAAGCTGATGACACCTTGAAAATGAGGTGTTTGTGAGCTCCGCTGCTGGTGGTGGTGGGAGGAAAAGGAATTTTTTATTAACAGTTCATCTCCATAACCAAACCTATATAATGTTGAAGTCAAAAGCATCATTTTAGAAGCTGGCTGAGGTGGGTTTTAAATCCTGGCATCATGATATAATAACTGCAGAGGTATGAGCAAAAGACTCTATATCTGTCTCAGCTTATGTTTCCTCATTCATAAAAAGGGGTTGATCAGACATACCTCAGGGATTTGTCTTGAGAGTTACACAAAACAACGCTATAGGCTTTGGCAGTTAGGAATGTGTCAGAGAACAAATAGCGTTATAATCAGAGAATGGATCACCTATTTTTAGAAAAACTGGAATAATTACCTTGAGGTTAACACAAACACTTTATTAGTTTATTATTATTATTATAAAGGCAGATTTTTCAGAGAGAAAGAGAAGGAGAGATTGAGAAGGTTTTTCATTCGAGTTCCCTCCCCCAAAAGGCTGTAACTGCCAGAGCTGAGCTGCTCCCAAGCTAGGAGCCAAAAGTTTTTGTGGATGCAAAAGCCCAAGGAATGACACCATTCTCTGCTGCTTTCCCAGGCTACGAGGAGAGGCTGGCTCAGACGTAGACTGGCCAGTTCCGCGTGGGACATGCGGTGGTTCAGGTACGGGATGCTGGCACCACAGGGCAGAAGATTAGTTAGCTGCACCACCACGCTGGCTCCTGATTGTTAATTTTTAAATGATTCGATGCATGCCTTATGATCTTTGAATTCCTCAAAGATATTGCTAGAAACAGAATAAATCTGCTTTGCTAACTACAGAATTTTCGGTAATAGAATAGTGTTGCTGCAAACATCTATGCCAATAGGAGAAACATGTCATGCAAGCATTGGACATAAAAGAATCAGGATGAGTTGTGGGGGAAAAAATTCTGTCTCCTTGGGAATAATGCAATTTGCTCATCTTCTCTAGGCAGTGATCTAAAAATGCAAAGAAAAAACATAAACAAGCAAAGTGAGACCGAACATGGACACTGTGTTGAAATGTTTGAGACTAGTCTCAAATATGCAAAGAGAGCAAGGCTCTTTAGAGGATTATTGGTTGATTTTTTTAAAAAGATTTATTTATTATTATTGGAAAGCCGGATATACAGAGAGGAGGAGAGACAGAGGAAGATCTTGCATCCAATGTTTCACTCCCCAAGTGAGCCGCAACGGGCTGGTGCGCGCTGATCCAATGCCGGGAACCAGGAACCTCTTCCAGGTCTCCCACGCGGGTGCAGGGTCCCAATGCATTGGGCCGTCCTCGACTGCTTTCCCAGGCCACAAGCAGGGAGCTGGATGGGAAGTGGAGCTTCCAGGATTAGAACTGGCGCCCATATGGAATCCTGGGCCATTCAAGGCAAGGACTTAAACCGCTAGACCACACCGGTGGACCCTATTGGTTGATTTTTTTCAGCCTGGACTGCTGGGGTCTGTTTCTAATTGGTGTTCAGTGTGGAGAATGTAGCACACTCATGGGGGTCAAAGTCTTCCATGGCTGCCGTGAATAACGAGTCTCAGCTGGTCTACTCACAAGAGACAAATAGTGGAGTTACCACCTATTATTTTGAATACAGGCATGACTGACATCATGTTGGCATTTTGCTAGTTCCATCTGCACAATGCAGAAATTCTCACAAGGAATGAATGGAGCAATAGGAAGCAACAGTTCCCGTGTATGTGGGCAATGCCATCCAGCAGCCTGTCCCTTGGGTGATTGAGTCAATAATGGTGGAACAAACTGCAGATCATCTAAAAGGAAGTTACTGTGTATTAATGTGGAACGTGTATGTACAGGTCACATTATTTGATCGTAGCATAGAGCTGCTGAGAGAAGAAAGATGTACTTCTAGTTTGAAGGTGATTTTTACTTTTTTACTTACTTCACCTTAGATCTTTTTTTTTTTTAAGATTTTATTTTATTTTTTTATTATAAAGTCAGATATACTGAGAGGAGGAGAGATAGAGAGGAAGTGGAGCTTCCGGGATTAGAACCAGCGGCCATATGGGATCAAGGCAAGGACCTTAGCCACTAGGCCACACTGCCGAGCCCATCTTGGATCTTGTTTTTAACCTCCTGATATACAGGTGATTTTTACCATTGTCATTCTATTAGAGTGAAATCGTTTGGATTATACGTCAGAGTTCAGAAGTAAAACGTGAAATTTGTTATTTTTTAAAATGTTTCTTTTTAAAAAACATTTATTTGGATGGCCAAGATATAGGAAGGGAGAGACACACAGAAGATGAGAACTTTTCTCTGCTTATTGATTCACCAAATGACTACAGTGGCCCGTCAGGCCAAAGCCAAGAACCTGGAACTCCACTCAGCTATACCTTGGCCATCTTCCACCGCTTTCTCCCATGCATTAGCAGTGATCCAGATTGGAAGTGGTACATCCAGGGATCCTATGTGATGCCTGCATTGCAGGCTATGGCTTACCCCATGGCCCCGGAAGGCTGGCCCAATGTCACTACCAAAATAAACTGTCTCGTATGAGGGTGACTTTACTCTGGTGAGATGCTTTGGTTCTGTACCGTTAGTTGCATTAATGATGATGGTAAGGATGATGATAATAAAGTCACTTATGTATTTGAGGCTTTCCCCTGCAGTAATGTCTGACTTCCTGCCAGCTATTGTACAGATGTCTGGTACCAATACGCACGAAAGGCCAGGGTAGTTCTAGTCCTTAAATAACCTGGCTTTCTGCTGAAGTTAATCTGTTAGTTTTTCCTTCAAACATTGTGGCCTGTTTTGAATCTAGCTCCCAGTTTGGTAAGTCTTTTCAGATGTATTTTCACAGCGAATGGAAAATGAGTGCTTTGGAAATTATATTACTTTTTATGAGCTGTGAAGATCATTCCATTAGATGTTTTAATACAACCTAGGATCTCTGTGACTTGAAAAAGAATTCTCAAAGATATTTGGATCCTGCCTTTCTTCATCCGGTGCAATAGTTAAATAGTTCTTTTCTCATTCTCTGTGACCTATATTCAAATGTCAAGTTTAAAATGAGCTGCACAATTGGCCTGAGGATATTTATTTAGCTCAATCATCTCATTGTTCAAAAAAGGTTAATTTATTATTTCAAAGGCAGAGTAACAGAGACAATAGGTGAGAAAGGCCTGAGAGAGAGGCCGGGGAGAGAGAGAGAGAGAGAGAGAGAGAGAGAGAGAGAGAGTGTGAGAGAGTGAGAGAGAGTGAGAGAGAGTGTCCTTCTGCTGATTCACTTCTCAAATGGCTAGTATGACTGGGGTAGGCCCAGGCAGAAGCTAGGAACCAGGAGCTTCATGAGATGGGGTGCAGCCCATATTCTGTTGCTTTTCCAGGTGTGTTAGTCAGGAGTTTAGTTGTAAGTGGAGGAGCCAGATCCGAAACAACTCTCGTATGGGATGCTGTCACAGCTGACAGTTTAACTTGCTGCACTACCACTCCGGCCCCTCCCATGATTTTGAAGAAAATCAAATGAATTCCTATCTGCAAAGCTTTAGGAACAGTCTTCCCTGTGGCAAGAACCTTGTGAGTGCCCCTGAATAAATAGATATGGCTTTTGGAGACTCATTCTCATGATGTTATCAGAAAGCAACGGCCAGTGGAGGCAGCATCCACAAAGCATTGGCATGCAAATGCTTGCTGACTCCATCACTCAGGAATGGCTCATTCTTTAGCAAGCTGTTCTAACCTGAGACTGGTCCTCCTCCTCCTTGCAGAGAGCTAGCATCCTTTCATAGGCTTGTTGTGAGGAATACGTGAGCTGAAGCTTGCAAGGATGCAAGCTGAGTCATACAGTTCATTCACATCTCATCCCGAAGGGTGAGAGACCACACAGCTTCCCAGCTTTGACTTTGATGGATGTGATCTTCCTCCTGAGGCTACTCTGGTTGATGAGTAATTAAATGTCCCTGCTGCTTTCATTCCTAGCTTGATACATTGATTTTACGTCAAGGCCCCGTCTAGAGGAGCACACAGTCAGACTCTCTGGTCTCTTAGCATCCCAAGATTTCCCAGGCTCTTCTCCAATATGGTGTCTGTGTGTGGGGTGGGGGTAGGGAGGGGTCATTAGCAGGTTTTTGGGGGAGAGCAAGTTCTGGCCCAGGATATGCTTGTCCACTAGTTCCCTTGTCCTCGCAGATGCACTTTGGCCTCCAGGCGCACCCTGGCTTCTGGGTGCTCCCTCCTGGGATCTAAGACATTGACACGTGGAATGTACTGGTTAGGGCCTGGCAGCCTCCTTTGCCATCTGGGTATTATCACACTCTCAGTGTGTGCAATGCCTTCTTGAAACCTGGTCCTATTTGAGAACAAGATGCCCAGCCGTGGATGGATTCTCCATGCCCCATGTTGGCTCGAACATCATGTCACCCCTCACCTGGCTGGAGTTCAGACTCTTGGCTCAGCTGCTTTCTGATTTCTCCCCTTTCCTGTTCCTGAGTCCAGTGCCACCACCAGCCCCACATGTTGGTGGCCCATAGGGAACCAAGTGATGCTCAGAAAAGCTAAACTTCAAGGCTTGCCTCTGCCTAGCTGCCTCCAAGGTTCTGTTGCCCTTGGGCAGGCTGCAAGGCTCGGTTTTTCCAGAGTCCTGCACTGGAACAAGGTCAGATGCCCGACAGACCTCTGGTTCACTTCTTCTCCGTGGCTTTTGAAGACACTCATTTTGAACTGCCCTGCTCATTCCCTGTTTTTCCTTCTCACAACCCCTGTGATGAGGAAGAGAGAGCAGTTTCCTCACTCGTACATGCCACAAGTTCCCTGCCTACGTACCTCTATGTGACAGGTGACAAGAGCTCTTGAGCTTCCTGAACCACAGTCTGTTGGTAGTGATTGCCCGAGGCTCTTTTGTGTGCTATGATTTGCATAGAACTTGAGTTCATAAAAGCTTCACTTGCTGAACGTTTGGCAACATGGAACAGTGCTGGGATCTTTCAGGGTGGGGCCTAGGCAAAAGGGATGAATGACGTGATGGTCTACTGCCTTGAGCAGGCAGTATGTGGTTCTTATGAGGGGGTTATTGTAAAAGGAGGAGACCTGGCTCCTGGATCCTGCTGGCTTCCTGTCTCACCATGCAAATTCACCCTGTGACGCTTGTCTGCCATGTTGTGATGCAGTCAAGGTGTCTTGCATGACATGCCATGCTGATGGGGCTGTTTGGTCTTATATTTTTGGGATCTGAAACTAACTGTGATCCAAACATACCTCTTCAGTTTACAAAGCACCCAGGCTCAGATATTGGTTATAGTAACAGAAAATGCACTAAAGTGTCAGATACTTACTTTTTTGTTGTTGTTGGTCCTAAGGATATACCTGAAAAGCAACAATATGGAATTGTACCATAAAATTAAAAAAAAAAGATATAGCGACATTTGCAGAATATTACTCAAAAGTAAGCACATAAATAATGCACACATTACTATTTTTTTTGAAGAGTTATTTATTTGTATTGGAAAGTCAGTTATACAGAGAGGAGGAGAGACAGAGAGAAACATCTTCCATCTGATGATTCACTCCTCAAGTGACTGCAATGCCCAGTACTGCGACGATCAGGAGCCAGGAGCCAGGAGCTCCTCCAGGTCTCCCACACGGGTGCAGGGTCCCAAGGCTTTGGGCTGTCCTCGACTGCTTTCCCAGGCCACAAGTGGGGAGCTGGATGAGAAGCAGGGCTGCCGGGATTAGAACTGGTGACCATATGGGATCCTGGTGTGTTTAAGGCAAGGATTTTGGCCACTAGGCCACTGCGCTGGGCCCACTATTTTTTTAAAGATTGATTTTATTTATTTGAAAGAAGGACAGAGAGCTTCACTCTGCTGGTTCACTTTCTGAATGGCTGCAATGGCTTGTGCTGGGCCAAGCTGAAGCCAGGAGCCTGGAATTCCCATGCGAGTGTCAGGACCCACGCCCCCATCACCTCCCCCTGCCCCTGGCCCATGTGCTGCTGGTTTTCCAAGTGCATTAGCAGGGAGCTGGATCTAGTAGAGCTGCTGGAATTGAAACCAGCACTCATATGGGAATGCGAGTTCCTAAGCATTACTATTATGATGATAATGATTCAGTAACTATTAGCCCAGATAGATGCCATTTAGAGGTGTTATTTCCCTTGGAGGGCTTATAGTTTTGGAGAAAAAGAATCCAAAGACATTGGATGGTTTTTGAAGTACCTGTACATTCGGCATTGTAACACCCACTATTTCTCCCATGTTCCTTTCTCCCATCTTTCTGGTCACATAAGCCTTTCTGTTCCAGGAACATGAAAGGATTGTTCTTGCCTCGCAACTTTTGTAATTGCTTTTCTATCACTCAAAGCCCTGTTCCCTGTGTTTTTCTTCAGTTGGCCAGTGATTCTTAGGACTGCCCTTAAGTGCTGCCACCTCAGTTACTTGGCTACGCTAACCACAGTGGCCCTTCTTATTTGCAGTGACTTTCCAGGTTGCATCATCCACTTTATTTCCTTTTTTCCCTCCAAAAGTCACAGTTTAAAAATGTTTGCCCATTTATTGATCCTTTACCCTGCAACATTTTAACCTTGAAGAGGGCAAGGACTGTGTCTCTGTTGTTCCTTACTATTCCTTTGAAAGTGTGCAGAGGGCCTGGTACCTACAGAGCTCAGCTGAGTGCATGAATATTGCATTATTAAAGATATAAGAGATCATCATTATCATTAATACTGGAATGTGTGCATGAAGAGAGCATATTTTGTGTAAGCGCAGAAGCGGGGTTACTATATTCCCATTACATACAATGGAGCAGTGAGAATGAATGCGTTTGTTACTTTGTTCTGTTTTGGTAGTGGCAGCCAGCAGGTAGAATACTCTGAAGTACATTGAAGGCAGATATTCTGATTCAAGTTTCTCCTACATGATTATGATATTTAGTCAATCCATGGGTACAACTGTGGGTATTGGTGCTGGGAATCAGGATGGGTGAGGGATAATGACAGCCCACCAATTTTTCTAGAGAAGATACAGTTCTAGAAGTTAGTTGATGGAGAGATGGGAAGCCACATATGTAACTTCTGAAAGAAGGAAGTCATTGTCAAGCAGTAAGCTGAATACTTCAGATCTCTATCAGCAACAACCTATGCAGAACATTTCACTGAAGAGGCAGGTGTGTGGCATAGTGTCGGGGGATGTTGCTTATAATGCTGGTGTCCCATACTGGAGTGCCAGTGTGAAGCCCAGATTTCTTTGCGTCTATCTAGCTTTCTCTCCAAGCATCTGGGAAAGCTGTGGAAGATAGACCAGGTGCTTAGGCCCTGTTATAAACTTGGAGATCCAGATGAATGTCCCGGCCCCTGGCTTCAGCCTGAGTCAGAATCGATTGTTGTAGCTGTTTAGGAATGAACAAGCAAATGGGAGATCTGCTCTTCTTCCTCTATCCTCCCCTTCCTCCCCTTCTCGTTTAATTCTCTGCCTTGCAAATAAATGAATGAATACATAAATCTTTAAAAACAAAAAGAAAGTTCTTTTGGAACCAGGAGATTTGAAACTGCACCTAAGTGGAAATGACTTATTTCAGGATGGCTGCTTCCACAGAGAGATTAGATGTGAGCAGGGAACAGGAGGCTTTGCTGTGGTGACAACTGCTGGGCTGCTGATTGCCTCAGGCTTTGGCAACAGAGAAGGACCATTTTCTCATGTGTGGGTAGGAGGCTGCAAATCAGGAAGTCAGTGATGGGTTGGTTGCCAGGACCACATTGATTCTTCTGCAGCTCCATAGACTTGCAAGGCAAGGAAATCTTGATGCTGAAGGATAAGGTCGACTGGAATTCTCTTGCCTGCATGTCTGGTGACCAGGATGGCTGCACGTGGCTTGGTTTTCTCCAAACCTGACAGTCTCGGGTTTGTCAGACATAGGCTGCAGAGCTCAGAATTCCAAACGCATGTGTTCTAGCAAAGACAACAGACAGAAGCTGCGTTGTTTGTATGACCAACATAGCTGGTCACCTGGTCTCACTTCATTGTCCTTATCTGGTTGTGGGGTCACAAAGCCCACCCTCCCCATTTGTGAAGGTAATGATGTAGTTCCCATTTCTCAACAGGTGGAGTGTCTGAGCACACTGGAGCTGTGTAGCAAAGGCTGGGAGTTGGCCCTGGACTGTGATGAGGGTCCAGGCTCTGTCTACCATTCACGGACTCTGACCCTCTGCACCTTTTTCGGTCAAGTCAGAGTTCTCTTAACTCTGATGTGATCAGGACCTGAGAACTGGCCAACAAACATTTGAAACACTTAATGGTCCTGATAGAATAGGTGAAGGTCCTCTCAAACATGAGGTGGCCTCAAACCATTTTTAGAAAAGTGGCATGAAAAAAAAATTGGTGCAAAAGAAATTTGGAATGCACGCATCATATACATTTTCATGAAATTTTTGAAGGTCCCTTAGATGCATTGCTTTCTTTTTTAAAGATTTACTTATTTTTATTGGAAAGGCAGTTCATATTTACAGAGAGGAGAGAAAGCGAGAAAGATCTTCCATTTGCTGGTTCACTCTCCAAATGGCTATAATGGCCAGAGCTGAGCTAATCTAAAGCCAGGAGCCAGGAGCTTCTTCCAGGTCTCCCATGTGGTTGCAGGATCCCAAGACTTTGGGCCATGCTCTACTTTTTTCCCTGGTCACAAGCAGAGAGCTGGATGAGAAGTGGAGTGTCTGAGACATGAACCAGCACCTATATGGCATCCTGGTGCTTGCAAGGTGAGGATTTAGCCATTGAGCCATGGGCCCAGATGCATTAATTTCAACTATTTGTGCTCCATCTTAAGCTTATCATTTAATTCCCTTTCTACCATCTTGGTGAAGTCCTCCTTCATCAGAATTTTCCAAACATATGCTGATTTCCCTCCTACAGCCCATAATGGAGGGATCCTCCCTCCTTTAACTACTTTCCTCCCCCTGACATTTTTGCTTTCTCATCTCTATCTTAATTTCAGTGCCAATTGCTAATTCATCAAGTCCTTGTTTTTGGCTCTTGTAAACAAAGGAGCAGGGAAAATTCTGGGACAAAATTTTGACTCTGCAAAGCAATCTTTATTTTTACCTCCATTTGTTTCAACAAAACTGAAAGAAAAGAACATGGATGAATCTTAGCTGATTGTGCCGTGACAGTCCAGTTTTCTTAACAACTGTTATTTTCTATTCCCATAGTTAATAGAAAGAAAGTGGAAATTAATCTTCATCAAAAAGCCTGATATTATAAGGCCAAGAACTAAGCAGCTGGAAAGAAACTAAAGAAATGCAGTCAGAATATTATTATTAGGGGAATTTTGCATTAAGCTCCTATACAATAATCAGATCCTGCAGCATGATCATAAATTTTGCCTAGAATTTAGGAATGTAGCAGCTATCCAGAAAAACATTTAGAGGGAAATCATGAGCTCAAATGGAATTTGTTGAGGACTATATATCAATTTACCATCGGGAGCGACAGTATTAGACATCCTGGATTCTGCCCATTAATCACTGTTGGAGTGGCATCTCAGGCAATGGAGTTTATGACTGTTATAAACAGTGTACCAGGGTTTGTATCTTGGAGCTGAAGGGATTTGGGATGGTACATACATTCAGGCTAACATGTAGTCTGCAGTCCTGGTTTTTCCAGTTTTTTAAATTTCATTTTATTTAATTTTTTATGATGTTTACATGGTTGATCAGGATTGGAAGGGTTGAGGATTAGTGGAAAGGGGGTGAGACCATTGTTTTCACTTTTTCTTTTTCTTCTTCCTGTATCTGGGGGGAGGGGGAGATAAGGGGAGAAGCCACACCCAGCCTCCCAACCACCTTAGTACCTGGGGGCAGGGTGGGGAACAGTAACCACCTGATGTCATCCTGGGGTCTCTGATGTGGAACATTGTCTGAGGTTTCTACTCAAATGGTTTTGATAGTTTGAAGTGCTGTCAATCTCGCTAATCCAAGGATGAGGATGAGGAAATCTTTCCAAAATCCATAGGCTGACATAGTCCACCTTAGAGTCTCCATTCTGTCAGATATTTTCTATCAACACTTGACCGGGGTAGTTGTCCAATTTGTTCTGCTCTCATTTCTCTGCTATAGTGCCGAATGTCCTCTGCAGGCCCCAGTGTGCTGCCGTATCCTCCATGTGCATCTGGGCATGCTGTCCACTGCTCCATCTTAGTCACTGAGGAGGCCCAGTTCTGACACATGCACTCCACTTGTGTCAGACCACAGATCCTATGATTCTTCCCATGGCTGGAGCTCTGAGTCCTGTGGTTCCTCTTATTCCAGTTTTAAAATTTAGTTATCCATGAAAGAGTCCGGTACTTCAAGTACTGAGACACAAAAAGGTTTTTTTTTTTTTTCTTAATAAAGAAAAAAATGATTTATTTGAAAGAAAGAGAGATAGAAAGATCTTCTATCCAATGACTCCCCAAATGGCTGCAGTGGCTGGAGCTGACCTGAAGCCAGGGCCCAGGAGCTTATTCTGGATCTCCCATGTGGGTGCAGGGTCCCTAGCCTTTGCTGCTGCTTTTCTAGGTCATAAGCAGATTGCCGGGCTAGATACGAAGCAGCTAGAACACAAAACAGTGCCATATGGGATGGCAACACTTACAGGCAGAGGATTAACCTGTCAAGTCATGGTACTGTTGACAGATAGCAATTATTTTGGACCTACATATGTGAAATTGTATTTGGTTGTTATTTTGGGTGTAGCAAGAAATCTTTTTCATTGATGTTTAGTTTTTACTTATTGGATAAGTATACATATGTATGTGTGCACATGTGCATGGAGAGGGAGTAAGGGAGGGAAGGAGGGAGGGAGAGAGAGAGAAAAAGGTTTTCCATTTGTTGATTCTTTTCAAAGATGTGATGATTGGGCTGGCTGGGTGGAAGCTGGGAGATGGGAATTTAGTTAAAGTCTCCCATTTTTGTGCCAGACCCCAATCCCTTAAGACATCACCACTGCCTCTGAGGGTCTACCCTAACGGAAAGCTGGACTCAGGATGCAGAGCTTAATCAGTGTCATAATTACTAGAGTATGTCTGATTATTTCTTTAGTGATTGAAATAGAACTCATGTTATAGGCTAAGCATGAAAGTATAATTTTTTAAAAAATGTGCAAGAGGATTTTGAGCTCAGAGAGCCACCAAGGGACTTTTTGTTGGAAAGAACCAGGAGCTGCCCTGGGTTTAATCGGTTCAGTGAGAAAGGATCAGGATGTGGTGGAAAGCATGTGGGCTTTGGCGGCCAACTTGCTGTTGAATTTCTGTTCCAGTTCCAGTCTTCCTTCGTGTTCTTGAGCAAGACACTTAACATCCATAATGTGATCTTTAAATCCCTGCCTAGCAAGAATGTTTTGAGATTCCAATGTTCTTAATAAATGATATAAAATATTAGGAAGGTTTCAACTAATTTTTGGGCAACACTCATTTCCAAATGGCTGTGGGTCACTCTATTGGTAATTAAATAAGCAATAGCACTGCTCTCTGAATGTTTGTAAATAAGGAGCTGTTTGCTGTTTTGTTTTGTTTTGGTTGTTTGGTTGTTTTGTTAGTGTAGTAAGACTGTTGGCTAGATTTCGGGTGGAAATAGTGGGTGACCACCTATGTGAAATTGTTCAAGGGACACTGGGTAGGGCCAGTGTCCTCGTCTCTTGTAGGGCCCGATCCCACCCATTAGGGATTAATTCTTCCATAGTTTAAACAAATTTCCAAAGTTTATAATATGGCCAATGTTCCTGGTGGCTAGAACAGGGGAAAGTTAGAGAGGTGAGGAGAAATATATTAAACTAAAGGCTGCAAACTTTATTTATTTATTTATTGCATTTTTGGGGGAATCTGAACAGTTGGGTAGCATGTTCTTGCTTGGCTACATGTAGAGCTATAAGTTTTGACGGGATGTCCATTCCTGACGGGGTGCTTATTCTCTTCCTTTTAATATAGGAGGATATCTTCAAAAAAGTTTGTGGGAAATGCATGTAATGGAAAAAAATCTGTGCTTGGATTTTGATTTGAACTAAAAAAAAGTCTTTCAGCTTCATTTTCATGAAGGTTTTTGGAGAATCCTCTACTTTGTACTCCTGTAGCCCCTGAATACAGGTCATCAGGAGTGAGAGCTGAGAGATGTCAGCCAGGGTCAGCTGGAACTGGGTAGACCACTCCTCAGGACAGTTGCACCTTTGAGCTCCAGCTTCCTGCTGTCCAACAAGATGGCGTAAAGACTTTTTCCTTTCCTTCATTCTGTGATTCCTGATGACAGCCCACATTCTTTGTGAAGCAGGTCAAGGAACAGAGAGAGGAACGACACCCCAAACGTTGGTCTCTTTCGAATCTGGTCCAAGCCTATTGGTGCCATTTGTTCTGTGGCATTTAAAGAACAGGAAACTACCATGTGAAGTTACCAAGCTTTCACCGCATGCGCCTTAAATCACTTTGCCTGTTGTCAGCTTCTCAGTTACAGTGTTAATAGGACGATCTCCAGGAATATGTGGTCATTTACATGAAGCAACATTAAAATGAAAACTCCTGTTCTTCACCCATATCATCCTCCTACAAGTACTCAGTTGCTGCATGTGACTGGTGGCTGTGGTCTTTGGTGTAATAGACACAGAAAGAACACTCGTGTCAACATGCAATGCTGATGGACAGTGATTCTCTGGAAGTCACATGTCTTTGAAGTCCCATTTGGTGATCTGACATTATGGAGATTGTGTAGGCACCTGAGCAGGAATAATGCAATCCCAGGGGAAGGTTCTTGAGTTTTAATTACACTCATGTTAACAAACCCATTGTTCCAAACAAAATGATGGTTGCTCACCATTCCATTCTGATGAATTGTAGCCATGTAGCCAACAAGGTATTGTTAAACATCACCTACTCCCTGTGTACCACTCAGTGAAGAAAGAATGTAGTTCTGTTGAGAGAGAGCAAGAGAATGAGTGAGAAAATGGATATGTAGGAGTATTAGAAAAACACATGTAGCTTGGTTAGACTGTTGAAACTAGAAACCCCATTTAGATATTTTTTTTTCTATCCATTGACAATTGCAGGCAGTCTGAATACAATTTTCCATGCTAAAATCAGCTGTAACATTTATATGTATTCATATTGGCATCTATTGCAATACTGCAGACCAAAGAATCAGTCTCCTCCAAGCTAAGCGAAAGTGTTATAAAGTGGTTTGTCCTGGTTAACCTTAAAAGAGAAAGCATTTATTATATGCCAAGCGCCTTGCTGATGGCTTCCCATGCTGTTTTCCACATGTGAATTTTACAACACTTCTCTGACAAAGGTCAACCATGCACCTGCTGGAGATATGGTACCCGGGAGAGCCAAAGTCATAGAGCAAGCTGGGCTCCAAGTCCAGTTCCTATTACTACTGACCCAAAGACTTTGAGCACTCACTGAAGTCATAGTATCTCCGTTTTCTCTATCTACAAAAGAGGGAATGTGGTACTGGCTTCAGATGATTACTGTAAGATTTAAGTCTGGTATGGCAAATAGATTGCTTTGTAATACTCGGCACAGAGAAGGCTGAATAAAGGGAAAGGGGTCATCCTTTTACTCCTTGTAACACTGACTGTTGTATGCATTTGTATTCAGCAAACGTTGGTTGAATTGGTAGATATTTGGGGTGAGGCGGGGATGGACTGAGGTTCACATTTTCCTTCATCTGTAGCACATATCCTGGGAGTGGAGGAGGGAATGATTTGGGGGAGGTCCAAAGCCCGCTACTCATTCTCAAATATCTTCCTACAGGCCCTGGCTGCTGTTTTGAAATTTAAGCATTACTCATTCCATCTAGTAAAAGGTCCCCGTTGAAAGCATGTATTGCTTCAGAGAAGGACTACACCAGGCTATTGTGTGCCATTGTTCCAGTTTAGCTGCCAAGCCTCTCATCTAAGGAAAAGAGCCCTGCCATGGGAGCTGGAGGTTCTGCACTCCAAACTTACTCTGTTGAATCTGGCATCTCTTCCCATGCCTTGGAATCTTAGCTTTCTTACTCACATAAAGGAGGGGGGAATAGATTTCTCAGGAATGATTTGATTTGTGATTCCATAGGTGGACCACCAGGCAGATAAGATTTCCTAGTAAGGCATGGTGTGGTATATGGGTTGGGAAGCTTTGTGTGGTGATAATGCAAGAATTATAACTCTGGAAAGCAGGGGGTACCTGTGCCATGTAGTCATGGGGTGTCTGCTTATACCATGTGTATGATGGGGGATCAGAAGCAATAGTCTTATGGACTGTTTCATAGTTTGTTTGAAGCCAAGCTGCCTTAGAAATATCACCTGGGAGTTCCTACTGCATGTCAGACCTCAACAAAAGGTTGCCTGGAATGAAGCCAATTGAATACTTTAACCGTGACCTTCATCAGTGGTTATCAAGCAGGGAAGGCTTGTGTATATTGTGGAAAATGATGCCAGGGCATTCCAAGGCATGCAAGCATTCAGCCATGGACTTCCAGGAAGCTGTGGGTCTGGCATGTCTGACCCTGCTCACAGCCCTTGGCAGTGAAGTGGCTCTTTGTGAATGTATGCATGTTAGGGAATGCAGCAATTACTGGGCACCTTCTGTATGCCAGGCACCACAGAGGACCTTTTGCTCATGTTCCTGCAAGCCTTATGGCACTTCCTCGCACCATTATTATCTTCCTTGCACCAATGAAAAAACTAAAACTCAGGGGGGAAAGCAGCACAGCTGAGATTTGAACGTAAGATCTTTGGATGTCAAAATTCATTCTTCTGTTTCTAAGTATGTCACACAACCTCCAGGAGGTTCTGCAGATATTGCTTTCTATTATATTTCAGTGTTCCTTGCTCCAGGGTTTGTGGATGGAATTATTGTTCTCATATCATTGTTACTTTCAGACATTTCAGGAACAAAGAAATAATTGCCACCAGTGGTTCCTTTCATCATCTATTCCAAAAGAGAGCATCTGAAGTCATTAGTTATATTTTCCAGCTGTCGAAACTTCAATTTCAGTTTTGTATTGGTTCTCGCTTTCTTTTACGCTTGGTTGATGGAGAGTTAATTCGGTGTTTTCTTGCTCACTTTCAGGAACTCATGTTTGGATCTTCTCAACACTCATTTTGTTTATTTTAAAGAGTTAACGAAGAAGATCGTGGTTCTCTGGGTTTCTCATTAAGATGTTGCGGAGAAGCAAACAAGGTGGAACAGTGAACTGGGCTAGATATTCTCTGTCGAAAGAGGAGAGTGCTGCACGCACATTCATGGAAGCAGTGTTTTGTAATAAGCAGCACCTGTGTCAGAGCTGAGACAACAGCAGGGGCTTCTGCAGAGTTGGAGCTTCCTGGGAAGCAGCTTTGAAGAGGAAGCATTAGCCAGAGCTCACGTTTAACATTGGGACCCCTGAGATGAGGCCTGGAGTGAGGTCCTGCATAGGGCTGCAGTTGATGTTGATGACATCACTGTGGCGTGATCAGTTCCGTCCACATGTCATTGGCTGCTCAGTGCTTTTGCCATGAGGATGAGGTAGGCTCCAGTGCCCTTCTGAAGACAAGGGTAGAATGGTGAGCTTAACCCAGAGATGGGTAGGATTTACTCCTTGTGGTGCAGCAATTGAGTGGACTGGAGAAAGATGCTCTTGAAATGTGGCCTTTTCTTCCTTTGGTCATTATTGGTATTGCTTTCTTTAGATTTTCCATTGTGCAAAATGTGTGTTCAAGAGTCTATGTCATGTAGTTGGAAGCATAATAATAACAATACCGAATTACGCTCATGTGGAATAGGAACCCTCTCTTTTTGTAGTCTTTTCTCTGAAGCACTTCTTGAAATTTAGGTTTCTTACATCCTTGTATCTCTTGAATGTTTTTGTCACATAGTATCGATGCGTTTCTCAGTTATAAAGCAAAGTGTGTGTGTGTGTGTGTGTGTGTGTGTGTGTGTGTAAGAGAGAAAGTTCAATGCAAACTGTTAACGGGTAGGAATCTTTCTATCAAGGGCCATTTGAACATTTATAACAATATTCAGTATAATAACATAACCTATTAAACTATTAGCTTAGAAATTAGCCTGCTAGAGATTTACTGGATTTCGAGTTTCCATCTGGCATTGCCTTTGCAGCTCCAGATCAAATGATTTTTTTGCAGGCTAGTATGACCCACAGCCTGGCCATTCCCCATCCCTGCTGAACCACAGCCTAGCTGGGTTTCCAAAGACTATTTCTGTTTTAGAATAGCCTAGGAGCATTGAAAGTTTTATCTCAAGGGCTTGTGTTTTTGAGATTTCTCCTATGCATAATGAAAGAAAGAAATTTGTGCATCACACAGCCCTCATTTCTCTATCCTGCCTTGCCAATCACTCTAGCTTTCAGCTCCATAAATCAGTGTATTTTGTTGTAGGATGCTTGCAGAAGACATTTATGTGTTATGACATACATGTGGTGTATTAGGAGATTTACATTTCAACATAAAAGCAAATGATTGAAGAGCTTTGAACCATGGTCTCAGACTTGTCTCTCTCCCTGCTCCACACTCCACTGTAGTGAGAGAATCTCTCAGGCATTGGCCACAATATGATGTGTTCACAAACAGTGGCCACCGTCTGGCCTTCTGGTGAGTTTTCAGAAGCCTCTGATGCAGGGGTAGATTTAGCAGGAGTTCATGATCTGACTGCTGCCCTTACAATTGTACTGGTTTAGCTTATAAATGTGCCCTTTTAGCTCATGGACCCATTAGGGATCCTCAGAGGAAGAGGTTGGATGGAGCTCTGGCTGGCATGAGCATAAAGGGAGTTTCCTGAGAGATAGCAGGCATCTGTTGGCATCTCTGTCAGTTGGGTAGAAGCACGTTAGAGCTGCTAGAGCCCCACCTGAAGCCACAGCACAGAGCTTGCCTGTGGAGCCATAACTCTGCCACTACTGAACATGGCATGGGGAACGTGCAGGGGCCCTGCTGGTGCTCAACGTGGATGCTGCTTCTGCTCTGTGCTGAGGTTGCAGGCCTGGTGCCTGGCTGCTGCCATCATGATCCCCTGGGTAAACGCTCCTCATTCCCTGACCTGATGGAAACTGATCTGAAGCCCTGGCGGTGTGTCTGACTGTCCATGGCTCTCTCATGGTCTCTGCCCTGCTGGCTAGTAGGGCTGGGAAAACCAGAATCTGGTTATTTTGACTATCATGAAGGAAGTGGCTCTGTTTCTCGTTAACATGCATATGGGAAGAAATTCACCAACTATAGGTTGAGGTTCAGGTATTGTAAGGCTACAATCTAACCATATCACAATTGTTTCATGTCCAAAGGGTTTGTTCTGAGTCTTCAAATTTGCTTCTTACTAAAATCTACTTTTCCTTTTTTTTTGTTAAAGATTTATTTATTTTTATTGGAAAGTCAGATATGTACAGAGAGGAGGAAAGACAGAGAGGAAGATCTCCTGTCCAATGATTTACTCCCCAAGTAGCCTCAGTGGCCAGAGCTGAGCCGATCCAAAGCCAGGTACTAGGGGTTTCTTCTGGGTTTCCCATGCTGGTGTAGTGTCCAAAGGCTTTAGGCCGTTCTCCACTGCTTTCCCAGGCCACAAGCAGGGAGCTGGTTGGGAAGTGGGATTGCCAGGATTAGAACCAGAGTCCATATGGGATCCTGGCACATGCAAGGTGAGGATGTTAGCTGCTAGGCTACCGTGAAGGGTCCTAAAATCTTAATTTTTATTAAACCATTTACAAATGGTGTGTATTTCAAGTAGGAGAAGGAAGATACAAACATGACATTCAAAACTGCTTTATTGTTTTAATTCTGTTAAAATTGCTGTAGGCCACTGTTGTTGCGATGATTCCCTTGCTCCTCTCTGACTTCTCATAGCCAGAAACCAAGGACTTCGACTTGGAAGTAAATCTACTTCAGAAGAGTACAGTTGTGATGCAGGCTTAGAATGGGTGTAATAGAAGTAAATAAGCAATGATTTCAATAAGGCTGAACTGTTGCTTCAATTAGCCCTTTTCGCCCTCACTTATGGAATTTCCAGGAACCTCACATGGCAATTTTGAAATATTTGCCTCATTTTCATTTGGAGTCAGAAGGTTCACCATGAGGAAATACAGTACATTGAGTTAAACAGCATGCAGGATTTAACAAACCAGGGTCTATGTTCCTGCTAAGCTGTGGGACTGTGGGTAAGTTTCTTCACTCTCTGGATCTATTCCTTATTTGAAAAAGAACAGTGAGAATTCCAAGGTCACTGGGATGCTGTGAGGATAAAATAAATTCATAAATGGAAAACCTGTAAGTTTTACTCTAAGTTGTAGCTATTACTGTAATGGCTGACTTAGGAGAACATAGAAAAGTGGGTCTCTTCAAAGTGAAATAGGTTTCTTCTTTGGAGAAGCAATCCAGTGAGGTTGACTGACTTGATGCAGTGTGGGTAGTAGGAGGGAATTCTTGCTTGGGCAGTAGGTGGGGCTGTGTCCGACTAACGGACTTCCAAGGTACCCTTCAACAGCTGACTCCCTGATACAGTGACTTACTGTACAACTCAGATACAAGCTGGCCTACTCTTGTCTTTGATGTCAAAACACCAGCCGCTCAGGCAGTGCCAACCAGTGTCAATGCCCATCTGCAAGTGAACTGGCAAGGCCAAAGTGAAATCTGAAATTGTGATCCTTTGTAATTTGTCAAGTCTTCCACTTGACTTGAAGCACTTTGCGGGGAGGGATACTTTCTGGCTTCAGAGGACGACAGCACCCTGGCCCCGGGGCTGGCAGCTGGACACCTGTTCATGCGGGCTCAGCCGCTTGACTCTCTTCATCACCAGCGTGAGGAGGTGCAAGTCCGAGCTTGGATGAGGCTGTTGGAGACTTGATGGTATCTACCGAGGAACAGCCAGGAACTAGGGCTGAAGCATCAAGTATCTCATCAGGATTTTGGGTCTTGTCCACTTCAATGTCTGCATTTGCTTTTTGCTTTAGCGTACAGTCTAAACTAACAGGATGAAAGAATTCACTTACTCCTCTAACCCCTTCACGTCCTGGAATGGCAGCTTTCAGTAGGGCAACACTGTCGAACACTTTTTGACCATTGTCGGGCGATTTGCACATGAATTATTCCTTGCGCAAAAGTCTCTCCTGGCGCTTCACATCTTCCGCAGCTCCACCAAACTCCGCTGCCCCAAGTCCTCGGGAACTTGAGAGTCGAAGCCATGGGGCAGCAAGGACATTCTGCGGGGCCTGAGGCTGGTGAGGTGGTGGGCACTCGGCTTCCTCGGCAGGCCCCACAGCTGGTGCAGGATCCGTGGCCGGAGGCAACTCTGGGGCACGAACAGGAGTCGCCATTTTCCTGGAAGAATAGCTCCGTGAGCTTTTTGAAGCCTTTTGATATGCACCTTTTCGGTAATAGCTATTCTAATAGGTGCTGCCTAGTGGTTTCAATTTTCAAGAGACATGCCCCTGTTTAAGTCCTATGTGCAGTAGTGAAAATGATAAGATTCTGGTACAATAGGCCAGGCCAATTGAAGAACCTCTCCTCCACCGCGAAAATGGGCTAATGGCCAGAATGGGAGTGGACCTGGTTTTCTGCTTTATTTTTTCCTCACGTCCCCCACCTCCCGCCATCTTCCTTGAGTTTCATGAATCTGGCTCCTGAAGCTTCCCGTTTTCAACGCAAGGAAATGCCTGTCTTGAATGGGCCAACCAGTAAATCAATGGAAGTAAACCTAAGACCAGGCAGACACAGTTCTACCTTGGCCAACTCAGAGCTGGCCTGGGCACCGTTGCCCAAGGCAGGATCCTTTAGACCTCTTGCACAGGAGCCAAACATGGACCATGAGGGAGTGAGCAAGTGATTGAGAGGCAGAGAGTGAGAGTGAGTGTGAGAGAGAAACAGAGTGCCAGAGAGAGATGCTGGATTTTCTGAAATGAAATACGCCCTTGATGTGACTAACTTTCTAGCATTATGGAAGCTATGGGCAACAAAAAGATGAGGGAGAAAGCCAACGAGCGACATGTGGCCAGGACTTTTCCCCGGCCATTTTACCTCCCTGACCTCTGAAGGGAAAGCCTCCTTTTTGTTAGTTCTTACTCATGCTTTCAGAGTCCACTATTTAGAAGATATGGCCCAAGAATAAACTCGGATGTAACCAGTTTGTTTCAAGAAATAAACACTGCTTTTGAGGGCAGACTGCATGTGAAAATTCGATAACATGGGGAGCAGATAAGGCTTTTGTGTGACACAGAATAGATACAGCTCTGAGACAACATACAGCTCTGGTTTTCTCCAACCAGGCCATGGAACTGTCAGAGAGGTTTTCCAGCTGGCCATCAGTAACTGGTTCTCGCTCTAAGTGTGGTTTTGGCCCTTATTTGCCCATTGCAAGTGGAAATCTTTGATCAGTAAACAACCTGTACAACTGTACATGGCGAACTTGACATTGGCCTGGTGTGGGAAGGGTGATAGGAGTGTTTGATCAGATCTGACCCCAGCCAAAGTAAGGAGGCAGGGATTTACAGAATGGGCAACTAAGTAAAGCCAAGGACAGTTAAGGCAGACGGAAGGGGATTCTGAAGGGGAGTTTAACTTTTCTGCTTTTTTTCCCCTCTTGATTTTGACCTGTTAATATGATACAGTGCAGATTATGCACTGTTTGACAGGCACAAAAGGAAAAGAAAGAAAAGGTACATTTTTTGCTCTTGAGATGTTTGTAATCCAACTCGGCAATTCCATTTCCCCATCCTTTATGCTTCACTACTTACTGCATTTACTTTTAGTTCTTGCTGTTTAAATGGAGAAAGCAGAGGCAAAACCAGACACTATGATAATGGAATTTGATGTTTTTGGTCTTTGATTACACTTCTCTTCCAAAGCCTCGGTATTTCACATTGTTAATAATAATGTTCTTTGTAGAAAAAAAAGTCCTTAATATGAAAATGTTACAGATGGCCTTTTATGAGGAGCTAAAGACTGTCAGCATAAATAGATCTAATTATTGGCCATTGTTGTAGAATGAACTGTCTTCAATAAAAGAAGTCAAGCTTCTAAAATTAAGAGACTTTACATTTTTTTTTAAAGACTTCAGAATAATCACTGGTCTTTGCTTGACTGGTTTTCAACAAGTTATGCTGTCCTGTTTCCTCTGGTGCAACCATTCCTATCCCTCCGGTGCAGCAACTCTGAGACTTCCTTGCACTTGTTTGCTGGGCTAGAATTTAGATTAGGAGAATCCCAGTGCATCTGCATGTTGAGCTTCAGCAGTAGGGGAGACCTTAGGTCCAAGCCCCTAATGAAGCCTAGGATCTTATGTGTTGCTCTAGGAGTAGCAGTATACTCTTCAACAACACTAGCTATTGGAACTGCTTGCAGAGTGAAGATATGAGAGGACTGGTGTTTCCTGGAAGAATTATAAATCAGTTCTTGCTTTCAATACAATGTTTTCCCCAATGCACAGTGTGGAAAACCTTAGGTATTTACAGAATTTCATGGACTCTGCCAAAGTAAAACCCTTGCTGCTACTCTCTCACAAAAAAAGACCTTAAACGCTGTGAATTTGTAGGACAGTTAGGACTCTACAATCTTATGGTTAGTTTCTAGAAGTCTTTGTTCTTAGCGTTTATTGGCATTTGTTGAGAAAAATTAGGGGGAGTCACAAATTCGAATTGCAAGGTAAAACCAAAGTCTACCTGATGACACTGATTTTACCTTGAATTGATTAGAGCTCTGTTTATTTCTTAAAACTGCAGCAAGAACTTATGATATTATTAAAAATACACATGGAATCATGTTTGTGTAAATCTACAGATAAGTGAAGCAAATTCTCATCTTTAACATGTGAGATCTACGAAGTTCTAAGTTCTTTGTGCAAGCGTAATTCCTAAATTAATTTTAAAATAAATCAAGTAAGCACTGTTGGGATGACAATATCATTTCAATGTTAAAAAAGTCAAGCTTTGGAGAGAAACTTTTGAAGAAGCGGAAAGAGCTGTCAGTATAAAATATACTCCACTCTTTCAACTAATTAATTGAACTATTTATTTGAAAGGCAGATCAGGAGAAAGAGAAAGAAAGGCAGAGAGAGAGGGAGAGACAAACATTTACAGATGGATGGCTTTCATCCCAAAATGGCTGCAACACCCAGGTCCTGTCCAGGCATAGGTGGGGAGCCGGGAACTCTATTCCGGTTTTCCACATGGGGGTAGGTGCCTAAGTAAGTGAGTCACTTCCCAGTACCTTCCCAGGTGCACTAATAGGAAGCTAGATTTGGAATAGAGTATCCAACATTGAAACTGGTACTTTGCTGGGGGACGCAGGTGTCAAGAGCGGCAGCTTATTCCACTGTGCCACAGTGCCCGTCGCTCCATTCTTGCAGCCAGTTTCCTAAACAACCTTGTGATAGGAAAAAATGGACATTTCTGTCCCAAAAGTTGCATGTGTGGATACTTTGGAGTCTTAATACTATAATTATAGGAAAGATTCCACTTGACACAATGAATTTTGCTAAAAATGTTGGAGAAACATAGATTTGAATAATGTAAATAAGTGACTTTAAAAAATCCAACAGAAGGAAAATAGTTTCTTTTTTTTTTTTTTTTTTTTTTTTTGCTAAGGAGAGTTCCATTTGGCTCTTAAACCAGAATAAACAAGTGTGTCTCAGTTGAAATGACACCCAGACTTAGAAAATGTAACAGGCTCATTGATAACTGAAACATAACCCTATCAGCGAAATGTTTAATGAAGCCTCCTTTTCAATGTGTGAATTGGTTCTCGTCTAAGTCTGTTTTCTGTTGCTGTAAATGAACACCATATACTCAGTAATTGGTTAAGAATTGAGGCTTCGTTGGCTTATGATTTGAGAGACTGCTAATTCCGAGAGCATGATGCCAGCATCGAATGGGAGCCTTCTTAGTGCATCCTCACATGGTGAAGGCATTGCTTGGTGGGAGCAGAGCAGAGGTCCTGTTCGGGTCTCCTTTCCTCTTATCAAGCTGCTACTGCCATCCTGGGCACCCTATGCTTTAGTAATCCTAATTACATCCCTTAGTCCTATCATGAAATATCATTAACTATGACTTTTAGAATCAGGTTTATCAACACATAAATTTCTGGGTGATACATTCAAACTATAGCAATTTCCTAATAGAGAAATAGGGTATTTTAACAAGAACATTTTTTTTCTTACCAGAATCTATGGTAGGTTGGTATTGAAAATGATCTAACCATGCTTGACCACAAAGAGTTTGTGATTTCCCCTAGCCATTGTAATGTCCAGTGGATACCTAAAATATAAATAATTTGAAATACCACACTTGGAGTGTTAGGTTTCAGTGTATCTGGAGATAGCTTCTATGAGTGGGGCAAATATTATTATTGCAGAATTGGTTATTGCATTGGAACTTCCAGTTGCCAGCAAAATTTACATGGCCAAGTCTGCTTTCCTTTTCTCTTCCAAATCCAAAAATATTTTGAGTGAAATTCAATACAAATGCAACTCATTCCTGTGACTTAGTAGTGCTTTCTGCTTACACTGGGTTGGTTGTTTGCAGATTCTTGTCATGAATCTTACAGCTTCAAGGACGAAAACATGGAACCACACTGCCTCAGGTACTGGCCATAGATCATCTGGGCTCAATGACTTTCTTAACTTGGAAAATCATTTTTTTTTCTGTCTTGGTTAAGTGAGCTAGGTGGTATCACCCATGGCCTGGCTCCCACTGTCATCTTACAAAGTTGTTCTAACCTAACACATTTGATGTGTCGGGTTTCACACTAGATGTACTTAGAGCCCCACAGAATCAGGTTTTGGGATTTGTGTGTCTTTGATTTATTGGAACATACCTGATGGTGTGTCATCTGCTGATTCTATGAGGGGAGCAGTCTTCCTACCATTATTCAACAGAGGCCTGGAGGTTCACAAGCAAATATTATCTGCTAAGTACAGCTTACAGAAGTACAGCTCATGGAAATGCCCTCCTGACTCCCCATAAGAAGTGCTTGTACCTCACCAGGGAAAGGGCTCAATTAAAATGTGTTGCGCATCTACACTTTTTTTTCTTGGACAAGAAGCTCAAATACTTCTTTGTAGTAATCTTACGGGAACTTCAGTAAGTATTTGATCACGAGAGTGATGACCAAGAAAGTAAATCAGAAGCTAGTACTTCCTAGTTAAATAAATTATCTTCAACAAAATAAGAGTTCTTGCCAGAGACTAAGCAAATTGATTTCCCCTTGGAATTGGGAACCTCAAGGTGGTAATAATGTAAGACTGGAAAATGAAGATGGAGAGGGATTTATGATTGTTTATCATCAGTATGGACACGTTCCTAATGTGCAGCTAGATTTAATTGGTTGCTAATTAATCATTAATGTCTTGACTCGTTCATCAATGTAACAAATATTCACATCTCTGCCACTCAACACCCTGGAGACCAGTATTACAAAAGACATTATTTTCCCTCTTAAGGAACCAAGAAGGAAATATACACAAAGCCACAGTGGTTATTTCTCAAACTATTGTATATGCAAGGAGATTATTTTTTCCCAATGTTGCATTTAAGGAAAAGTGTAGAAAAGCTTCAGATAGATAAAATCACCTTCACATTTACGATTGGTTAGTTTGAGCAATATGGTCATCCACAAACTAGGTAATGATAATGTATGACTTGGATGGGGAATGGTATTTCAAAAGGAAATAAATTTCAGTTTAGATTTTTGCCAAGTATGCAAGTCATTATTTATGTAATTTCTTTTGAGGATCACTGCAATCAATCTTATCAGGATAAATGCACAATCTCAGTGTTAGCAATCTCTGCTGTGATAATGTTTTATACTGTATGGCATTTGATGTTTATAGAACTTTGATGAACATTTTACCATGTTTCATCTTTACAATAAACCTGTCAATGAGTTTTGCTATTTTTGCTTTTTGTGGAGAAGTTGGAGTATTAGTGGTTTTAATGTAGTCTTCCTGGCTGTAGGAACAGTATTTTCATAAAAGATCTTGAGTGGAGTTAGCCTTCTGTCTCTCAATCTAGGGAAGTTTCTATGATACCACATCAAGGACTAATGGATGGGCCATGTGTCAGGACCAAATGTGGATCTGGACAGTCTGAATCACAGCTACCAAGTTGAAGGGAGAAATGTGTTTAAAACATTAAGGCTTATTTATTGGCATAGTCAGTGGAGTGGAGAGAGGGAGAGCACGCTAGTACGCTAGCACTCCAATCCACTGGTTCATTCTATACATGTCTGCAACACACAGGGCAGGGTCAAGCCCCAACCTGGAGCTGTGAACTCACTCTGTATCTCACCTGTGGGTGGAAGGGACCTGGATGTTTGTTATATTTACTACCACCCATGTGTGCCTTAGCAGTAAGTAGAAATAGAGGTGTGGAAGTGGGACATTAGTCAAGGCCCCTTGAGATGTAGCTTCTTAGCCACTGTGCCAATTGCCTGCCACATGGAGAAAGTCTTATCACTTAATGATTTGTTTCAAAAGATGACATAGCAGGTCTCCACCTCATCCATAGCATTCTTAAATAGTTAGTTTATAGGAAAAATTGGGAATTAAGGTTGAGGATGGAATTAAAAGCCAGCAGAGCAGATGACCTTATAAAAGGGTTAAACATTGAGGTTCTACCTAACTCCAGATTAGTCTACACACAGAGCTCTACTAACAACACCTGCTGGTGTGGATGTGGGAGGAAAAATACCCTCCTTCACTGCTGTTGGGAGTAGGTGCAACCACTGTGGAAGTCAGTATGGAAAGTGCTAAGAGAATTGAAAATAAACCTGCCATATGACCCAGCTATCCCATTTCTGGGAACACATTCAAAAGAAATTAGATGTGCAATGAGAAAGGGATCTGTAATGCTATGTTTATAGCAGCACAATCTATAATGGCAAAGACATGGAAATAACCCCAGTGCCTGTCAAAAGATGAGTGGATAAAGAAACTGTGTTACATCTACTCCATGGAGTACTACTCAGCCATTAAATAGAATGGAATTCTACCATTTGCAACCAAATGGTCCCAATTAGAGACCTTTATGCTCAGTGAAATAAGTGAGTCCCCAAAGGACAAATATCATATGCTCTCTCTGATATAAGGCAATCTTTATGCAAAATACAGGATTAATAGCTCTTTTAATACTGTTTTTGCTGCAACCAATGGATTTTGATATTTTTGTTTTTATTTTTACTTCTTCAAAATGGTTTCTTTTATTAAATTCTTCACTGACTAATAGATCACACAGTGGCATCATTTTCTCCAACAAACTTTTCTGTTTTCTTTTTCATTTTTTCATCGACACGTTGGTTATTCAGTAGCATGCTACTTAACCTCATGATGCTGTAAATTTTTGAAATGTATTCCTCTTGTTGATTTTGTTTTGTAGGTTTTAATTTAAGGGAATGCATAGTAACTGTGTAGTAAAGACTGTCACATCCAAATGTAAAGATACAATGCATTATGCATCTATTTCCAAATCAAAGGTGGACTCCCAATGAAACTGCTAAATATATCTTGACAATAGGATGCTGGACTCTCTGCCATTGTCTGTACCAGCAATGTCAGGACACAGTTGAATAGCAGAATGTTGGACTTATTACTGTTTATGAAGGACTATATTATTGTAATAATATAGGGAAAATCAGTGGGCAGGGAAAGGAGTTTGGGAGGGGATAAGGAAAACCCCAGAGCCTATGGAATTGCAGCATAAAAAAGAAAATAAAATAAATAGCAGTAATTAAAGCAGGGAGGTTATCCTAGATCTTCCAGGTAGACCCGGAGTAATTGTTTAAGGATTCTTCAACAACCTCGTGCCTGGAGTGGCGAGATTGGCAGCGATTCATATCTGGTGAACTATCAAAACCACTTGAGCAAGGATCTCAGAGCTTGCCGCACATCGGGGACCTGGGATGGGTGGGAGACTGGGTGGGACTTCTCCCTCAATATTCCCTTTACCTCAGATATATGAAGGAAACAATAGGGAGATAATAGTCTTACCCACTTCCCTATAGCTCTTGTACCTTTTTACGCTAATTAACAATGTAAAGATTGTAAAAAATATAATAAAAAAAAGAAGGAGGGAGAAGAAGATGGAGATATGACAAAGAAAGATGACTAAGGGAAAAGATGTTTTCTCTAGGAACTCCAGGAAGAAAATGCACCTCTGTGAGCATCTTGGTCTTAGCCCACTGTGACCCGGGGCGTGCTTGCGATCTGCAGAAGCAGAAGGTAGTAAAGTGGTGGTGTTTTACCCCGCTAAGGTTGTGATGGTTTCTTACAGGAAACTAGCCTAGGTGTGATGGTTGTTAAAGTCTTACCTGTAGCACTGGATGCTCAGAGCAGACATTGTGACTGGGAATCCCTTATTGCTGCCCTGTGGACATGGTAAGAGGTGGGTTAGTGGTTCACTCAGTTGTTTGTTAATACGCTTTTACTATACATTTGTGTGGAGCCAGCTTTGGCTTTAGACCCAACAGTAAGCAAGACATAAAAAAATTCTTCCTTCATTGATGCTATAATTTTAGAAGAGGAGACAGGAAATACTTCTGTAAAATACAAGGGGATTTCAGAAAGTTCATGGAAAAGGGAATTAAAATTTAATTTGGTGCAAATGGCTTTGGGAATCTATGCACACAGATGTTGAAGAACTCATGGAACTTGCATATTTTGGAAACACTATTTGTGTACTTTAAAATGTTTTGCACCAAAATAAGAACATCGTTTTTCGTTTAAACTTTCCATGGTACTTTAAAGATACAAAGACTGAAAGAGAGACAGATAGACATTCAGAGATCTTCATCTGGTGATTCATTTTCCAAATGCCTGCAACAGCCAGAGTTGTGCAAGGTTGAATCCAGGAGCTAGATCTCAATTAAGATTGGCAAAGCGGGCATAAGGGACAGAAGTAGTACCAGCAATTCCTTTCACCTCTCACTGCATACCTTGGTTGACATCTGGAGTTGGAAGCTTAGGCAGGAGCCCAGGGTGCTCTGATAAGAATTGCAAGCATCCCAAGCAACATATTACTTGCTAGATTCAAATGCCAGCTCCTGCAGCCTCTTTTGAATACTTGGTTTGTAACATATATTACAGTGTCATAAAAATGAGTTTTAAGGACTGAACAGTGATAGAAAATAGAGTTGTATTTGTGTATGCACATTTTATTTTTAAATTATCAGTGTGTGTGTGTGTGTGTGTGTGTGTGAGAGAGAGAGAGAGAGAGAGAGAGAGAGAGAGAGAGAGAGAGATTCCTCAAATGTTTGGGATGGCCTTGGCTGTGTCATGCCATATCCATGAGCTAGGTACTCAGTCCAGCTTTCCTACATGATTAGCATGGACCTAAATACTTGAGTTACCGTCTGCTATCTCCTAGGATCTGTGCTAGTGGAAAGCTGGAATTGGGAGCTGAGCTGGAACTTACACCGAAACACTGACATATAGTACCACTTAGGCCAAAAGAACAGCTTGGCTTGTAAATTTTTAAGGGTGTACTTGGAACAGGTATACTAAGCAGGTGCTATGTAAATGCAGACCTAAGACTTATGTCAGAAAGGAGGCAAGGAGCCAAGTGGCTTTGTGGGAGATGTCCCAGGTGAATACCTGCTTATAGCCCCTGGAGGCCTGGCCTTGGAGTTTTTCTTTTCAGCCAGGTTCTTTTTCATCATCTATACTGCAGAGGAAAAGCAGTCTAATTCCAAAGGCTTGCTGGGGAGAGCTGGAGACAGAGGATCTGAGAACGTTTCAGTACTGATAGTCAATTTTATGAAACAATTGTCTGAATTTATTTGGAAGCTAGTGGGAAGTGATGCAACTGATGTAAGTACTGTTGGCATTTCCTCATAAATTCAAAGAGCTTTTACTTTGCAAAAGATAGGCAGGTTGATTAATGTCCTGAAGCAAACAGGATTGTGGATGCTCTTACACACAAGCCCCACAGAAAGCTCTCAGAGAGCTAAGCCTCTCTAGTTTTATATTGCTGCTATGTAATATGGCCACCTCAGCGTAACCTCTGTCTTGCAGCTTTAGAACTCACAGACACTATCCCCGTAATACAATACAGGTCAATGGTTGCAGTGCAGTGGGTTAGGCAACTTCTTGGGAGGTCTACATCCCATTTTGCTGTTTTATGTATCCTGGCTACTCTGTTGCCAATCCAGCTTCTTGCTAGGAACTGGAGGATGGTCCAACTACATAAATTCCTGATGCCCATATGGAAGACTTGGATAGAGTTTCTTTCTCCTGGCTTTAGCCTGGCCCAGCCCTGAAAGCTATGGGCATTGGAGGAGGAGTAAATCAGTGGCTACAAGATCTTTCTTCCTCCCTTCTGATCCACAGCACCCCAAACCTGACTTCCCCAGCTCCTTTCACTCTGCCTTTTACTAAATAAATACAACTTACAAAGTTATTGGCCAGGATTTCTTTAAAGAAGCAGCTACACAGAGCATCTGCTATTCATTACAGTGCAGGCAGCAAGGAACCTAAAGAGGAGTCCACTCTGACCAAAGACAGAAGTTTGCACCTATAAGAGGAGAAAAGACCAACTGGCAAGAGTAGTTTGGATTAGCTACAGAAGTATCCCGAGAAATGAGAAATTTGTGCAGTGTTGGAGCCAGATTTCTCACGCAGCACAGATCTATATGAGAATGGGAGAGAGGGAGGAAGGGAGACAGAGACAGAGATAAAGAAAGGGAGAGAAGAGAAACTGAATGATAAGGACAAAAACTCCAGAGTTATGTGGAAGTTTTAAAAAATGTCCTCAAAATCCTTCAGTACTCTTTCCGTCAACAAGTGGGGTCTATGCCCTTGAATCCTCTTGCGACTGCTTGACCAAATAGAATATGGTAGAAGTGACACTGTGTCAGTTTTTGGGTGCAGGTCTTAAGAAAAGGGTAATTTCCACTTCCTGGTTCTTGAATTGTTTGGTCTTGGAACCCAGATGCCATGCTGTGAGGGCTTGCCCACTTGGAGAGGAGCTGGCAGCCAGGCTTGCGCAAGCGCCTTTTCAGAAGTACCTTTCCATTGCCTGTTGAGTGACTGCAGCTGATGGGACATAGAGCGGAGAGGAGCCATCTGCTGAACCCTGCCCCGAATGACCAGTTTATAAAAAAATAAAGTGGGGTAGCTTGTTATATGTTGGTAATTGCAATAAAATACATTTTAGATGTCCCAAAGGGGGAAAATGCTTTGTTATTTTATATGTGTGTCATATAAATCATGTAATTATGATTAGAACTTTGTATACCCATTTTGGAGTCATTGCCTCTGTCTCTAAGAAAAGGCACATACACGAAGCTGTTAAATACAGTCAGGTTTCTGGACCTCCCACATTCACACATAGGCATGTAGAGTTTGGTTTAAAACCTCTGTGATCAAGGTTTCTCTCCACCACTGTTATAAAGTGAAACTTGGGTTAACCTTAGGAAGGATGATGGTGAAGATACTGGGCTTTCAGTCATTGGACTTGAATTTCAATCTGGTTCTTTCATACACTGGCTCTTTGATTGTGGACAAACCAGAAAACCTTCCTATATCACCATTCAGGATGGTGCAATGTAGAGTAAAATCTGTTCTTTCCTCAAAGGAAAGTTGAAGTTTTAAGGAAAAGGAAAATAAAAGGGATGGAAATGACCTTTAAAAAGTCTTAACTATTCCCCTTAGAGATGTTCAGTGTTTGCTAACTTAATTTTTTTAATATTTATGTTTACTGGAAAGGCAGATTTACAGGCAAGGAGAGACTTAGAGAAAGCTCTTCTGTCCACTGGTTCACACCCCAAGTGGCCACAATGGCTGGAGCTGAGCCAATTGGAATCCAAGAACCAGGAACTTCTTCTGGGTCTCCTGCACGAGTGCAGCAGGATCCCAAGGCTTTGGGCCATCCTCTTCTGCTTTCCGTGGCCATAAGCAGGGAGCTGGATGGGAAGTGGAGCAGCTGGGACGTGAATTCGTGCCCATATGGGATCCCGGCACATGAAAGGCGAGGATTTAGCTCCGGAGTTATCATACCAGGCCCACTGACTTAATTTTTGGCTGTTGGTATCCAGGAGGTAAGTCCTGAGGAGATAGTATCAAGCAATGCATGGATGGAACAGGGACTTCAGCAAGCCCCATCCCCCATGCCTAGTGCCTGCTGTATCGCCTGGTCACACCAGTGTGCTTTGCCTCAGGAGTCAACTTAAAGGAAGGAGGACGAACAGTAACAGAGATGGGTATCAGTTTACACCAAAGCAGAACTCCGCCTCTGGGCATAAGGAACTGGAAACAGTATGTACAGAATCCCCACCAAATATTAGAGCACACAGACACTGACTTCAGCATTGGCGTCACTGGGATAGAAAGTCTGTTTACATTGTTTCATATGACGTCAGCAAAACATTTTAAATAGCAACTCCTTGGCTGCCTGCAGTGGGTCTGAAAATATGAAATAAAGCATTGACTGCAGACCTAGTTTGCCAGCAGGGTGTTCCAAGCCTCCTGCTTTGACTTCTGCTGTAACAGATTACCTTGTGGCTGTATTTGCACAGTTCGTTCAGGCTTAAGAAGCTTCATGGTGCTCAGGGCAAAACACAGATGGTGTGAGACAACACCCAATGTTATAACCTTCAGCACACAAGATCTACAGTGGCTGTTTTCCTTTCTGATTGTGAGTCTCAGGGTAAGGAGGTGAGGAGCAAACGCAGAAACTACAACTGCATGGACCAAAGGTAATTAGCTGCCGTCAGACCTGGGGACTGTGATCCATGGGTTGTACAAGGGCACAACAGCAGCTGGCCAGCACACAGTGTGCCCCAGGATGCCAGATATCCACACTGTGTTTATGCGTTCACATCAGTGTAAGTAGGGTCAATTTTGACTGAACTTTAAAAAAAATACAGTGCATGAATGCTTTCTCCTTTTCATCTTTTCCTTTCTTCAAAATCCTCCAGAATTGGAAGTCAATCACTGTTTGGGCTTGGGTACAAGGGGCAGAATTAAGTTGCTTATGATGAATTCAGACCGATGAGCAGGACTCCCTGTGTGCAAAGCTGCATTGGTTTCTGCCCTTCATCTGTGCCGTGGCAGAAATGCCCTGCAGGGACACAGACAGAAGTGACCTTGAGAGACCTCTAGCACCAGCCTGGGAGGGGAATGACATCACTTGCTTTTTTTTTTTTTCTCTAGAGGCATCCATTGGGTTTAATGTGAAGATAGCTCACTGTCAGGCCTCTGAGAGCGACCCGAAGTTTGAGTGGCTGAAAATGCAGTCACAAAATAGTTGTGAGTTCTAAAGCAGAGGATTTATTCTCAAGGGCCCCCTGCCAGACTCTATTAAGCCTTAGATTTCCTTTACAGAAATCGGTGCCAATAAAGAGGCACGGAGTTTAAGAAGCTGAAACAGAATGAAGGAAATCGATGTGGATCCCATAGGTACACGGAAACAAATCCTTAGTTAGAACTTTGTTTTTAAAGAAGCACACAGATAATTACTCTCTATGTTGTTCTCAAATGTAGTCTTTTCATCTGGGTTTTGTGTGCTATGCATATTAATCTCAGCCATTATTTTTTCCTGCTAGATCATTTATGAATGACTTGATGCTTTTCTGGTACTTCCTCCTGGGCCATGTGCTGTGGAAATGGGGATGAATCACCCCTTGGTCCCTGCTTGTTAGGAGTTCATGTTCTGGGGCCTGGACCGGCTGTGTGGGCAGTCAACTTCTCTGCCACTTGATCAGACACACAGGTGGAAGTCAGGGCTGCGGTCCAGAGGGACATGTTCACCCAGAGTGCCTAAGAAACAGTGCTGAAAAAGAAAACAGGTGACTTGTATGCTGGGCAGAGGCGGTTGGACTTTAAGCTGGGATTGCCTTGGAAAGATGTTGTGACAGATGTAGCCTGTGCCCCTGCTATATTGCATTAACAGTCACTGGTCCTGTACACCCAATAGCTCAATGACTGTGAATCGTAGAGCTACATCGTGGTAGGCCAGAAGTAGACTCTCTGGGGTATGACCCTCTATAACGGTTGATAAGTATTTCAGAAGCTTCGGTCTCAGAGTGAGGTAGTAGGTGGCATGTTCTCTGGTCTCCCAGAGATGCCAGACAGTGTTGTTTTCTTTCCAGCACTGCCATTCTTCCACATTCTGCCACTTTTGCTTCCTGGCATCACTTCTTAACGAAACTCTTTGGTTCTGCTTAAGACAGTTTGAGGTACAGGGAGTAACATGAAAATGGGCTGTAGATGGCTTTCCTGAAAACAAGAGTAAAAGAAGATGACACAAGCAATTTAGAAAGTACAGTTCTTAGAAATTTAAAATCTGGCTGGATGTATCCTGAAAGGGAGGCAGAGCACCTGGCATGATTCTAGGTTTGGATTGGTGGATGGGAGAAATCTCCTGTCATAAGGAATACAAGAGTTTTGATGAAATGTCATGATTTGGACTTGACTTTGCTGAGCTTGAAGTAGGGCCATGAACAGTATGGAGCTTAGAGGAGAGAACTAGTTAGCAGACTTCAATCCGGAAGCCAGGCATTGGCCTCTGAGTTGTGGAGAGTGGTTGGATGGGTGTGGGCAATCAAGTAATAGGGGGTGACAAGTGGGGAGAATTCCTCAGGGACAAACTCTGGGAGTCCCAACCTTTAACAAACAAACTTAGGAGGAACATGCTGTTTGGGGGAAGTCTGGAATCCCAGGCAAAGGCCAAAGCAGTGATGTCATAGATGCCAAGAGTGGGAACAACACGATCAAAGGTGGCAGAATTTGTCCAGGATCTCCATTTTGGGTAGCCTGAAGAAGTTCATATTCCTTTAGATCAGCTAAAGTGCATCATGTGTCCCTCCCTACCCTTCACAAAAATCTAGTTTGATTATGCAGAGAATAGGCTAACCAAAAAGGGCTTTAAAAGGGATTGTTTTAATGAACAGATAAGAATGATATTTAATTATAGATGAATAAGTATGACTTCGGTTAGCACACCATACAATGCCAGCCTCCATTTAGATAATTTATATGAAACTGAATACTTGCAAAACTTAGAGTAATTGGGTCAGAATGTCTCTTGTAAGCCAGTTGCCTTTTTAGGTGTAATCCTGTAGCCAATGCTCCTATGAATTTTAAGTAAGAATTTTCCTTTCTGGAGCCTATTATTTGTGGTTAAGAAGTTGTTTTTCAGAGCTAGGCTCCTGGGCTTCACATTTTTTTTTTCTAAGAAAAGTTTGTTTAGTTTTGCTATTGTCTACGTGAAAGAGAGAGTAATAGAGACAAATCTTCCATCTGGTGCTTCACTCTCCGAATGCCTACAAAAACCAGGGCAGGGCCAACTTCATTCCAAGGTGAAGCCATCACCCAGGACTTCCAGCCCGGTCTTCCCGTGGCGGGAGGACAAACATTTGGGTCATGATTTGCTATCTTCCTGGGTCTGAATTAGCAGGACAATGGCTAGGAAGAAGAGTAGCTGGTCCTTCAACCTGTACCCCCAAAATGGGACGCAGGTGTCACAGACGGCAATTTAACGTGCTATGCCACCACACCTGCCCCTCCACAACTTCTTCTTGATGATCTTCGGGGTAGGCATTGAAATCTTCAGGTATAAAATGAGGATCATGACTCAATTTCTCAGGGCAAACCTCAGCACCAGGTGAGTTGATTCATACAATACACCCGAAACAGCATAGTATTTGAAGTATATTTTTAGTGTTTCTTTTTTCCCTATTTCATATTTGCTGCCATTGTTTAAAAAATGGACAACAGCATGGTATAAAGACATAAATATTGACCTAGAAAATAAGCAGGAGGGATCCGCTCAGCTGTTGTATCAGCCCCGTGGACTGGGGCGGGTGTTCAGTTCTGAGTCCACTTTCTTCGTCTGTAAAAAAAAAAAAAAAAACGGAGATGCGGAGGGAGACATTTTGAGGTCAGTCTTCATTTCAACACCCCAGAAGTCCACATTTTACTCGAGAGTAGCAAATTTGTACGGGCGCTTTAGCTGTAGTATGTTTTCCCCTAAGGGAAAGATTAATGGGTAAGCAGGAGAAATCAGAACACATTTCCATTAAGCAAATGCTTTCTGGAGAGTACAACAAATGTTTTGGTTTATTTTCATATGATTCTTTGACTCAAAAATATGAAACAGTTGCTTATGTTATGTTCTTTTATTTTGGAATATATTTGTGACTGGAACAAACCCAGTTTTTTTTTTTTTTGCCTTGTCTCATAACTCTTAAGGAAAAGTACTTTTTATACATCTGTTTCATTTGATAATGCTTTAATCTGTTCTTTTCAATTTTAAACATGGCATGTGTAAGCAAGCTAATTTTGTAATAATTTTCTAACTAGATTAACAGACTTCAAACTGATAGTTGATCTTGGTTCTTCACTGGTGGTGATTCCAATTAGTTATTTTCCATGTGCACACAAGGGGGAGCTTTTGAGACATAGGTTTGAATGTCACACTTGGATGACTTCTCAGCAAACTTGATCCTGGAATGATGGGTGGGAGTTCTCCCTCATTGGAAGTATGAGAGAGCACGCTTGGGTGTGGAATGTCAAATTTCCCTAGTGATCCTTGTCTAGGATGGGACCAGACATCCAATTTCCAGTTTGCTCCCAAAAGTGGTAGCATGCTTGTATTCTCTAGCAGGAAGGGATTAAAACTAAAGGCATAAAAATTACAGGCGGATTCAGTGGTTTCTGGTGGCTGAGCAGGAAGCATATGGGATCATACACCTGAGTGAGGGTGGGGAGGGGGACTCTCTATGGGTGAAATAGGAACAGGGGTCACATCAAAACTCTGAATTGGACAGTGCCCCTTTGTAAGGAGGCTTCTGAAGGAAAATCCTAACTCCCAATATATATATATTTTTTAGGAAAAGCAAGGTCTAAAAGCGTGTTGGAAGACAAAGAAAGTTACTCCTCGAGAGAGAAGATACGGAACTGAATGGCCTGAGCCGAGCCTCATGTTCCTAGTGTCTGGTGCTGTGTGCTTTTTGAGGAAAACGCAGAAAGACGGTGGTGAGTGGAGTGCGACCTCAGGGGACCTGGGCTGGAGTCGATGCTGTCTTTTCCAGTGTATTTAATTGTGTTCAGTCCCTGGGTTTGTAGGACCTGCACAATCTGCTCAGATTTGAGCATCCATAGTGAGTTACGTTGTTAGCATCAACTACGTGAACAAACTGGTACCCAAAGACACAAGGCATCTAACACTCTGTTCTAGCAGCATACATTGTTCCTGTAGTTCTGAGAGTTTGCCCCCTGGAGTCCATCAAGGTATACTGCTGAAGAGAGGTTTTTCTTGAGAATGTGCAGGCCTTGAGTTAGCGCAGCATCCTGAGTTAGTCCTGTGACACATGTGCATATAATTATGCAGTTTCGTTGGTTGTTGGGCACACACACATTGTGGTATTAAGCATGTAAGAGTTTGGTGAAGATTAAATGAGATGTGATGAACATAATGGAAGACACAGAAATATAGAGAACGTTAAAAGGTATATTTGTTGTTGTTAGTGGGATTATTATCGTCTCAGTCCTTTTCTCTATCATATCACTTCATCTATCTAGTCTGAGACCCTTACTGCTTTTACCTTCATGATCCATTTGTTTCCATGTTAATGAACTTAAGATGTTAGTCTAAAGTGATACATAACCCTGAAGTCTGAGGCTCTTTCAGAAACCAAGGGTTTCCCCCAATTCTGTGTCTGGTCCTTTGTGAGTTGGTTGTGGCCCTGCTTCACAGTGTCGTCACTCTGGGACCCAGGCAGAGGAGGAAACCCCACTCCAGGACACTGAGGCAGGAAGTGGAGAACACATTGATCCTTAAAAGGTTTGCTTGCAAGTGACACGGAGCCAAGGCTACTGTGTTGGGGATGTGTAATACAACCTTGAGAGTTGATGGTGATGAATATTTGCAAAATGACACCATCCGTCTGGCTGTTTTGATATATTCTGATCTAGTTTGCAGACTATCAACAAGTCCATATCCTCAGAGATCGTTGTTGGTAAACTGTTTTCCACTTCTGAAATTGCTTTAATGTATTCATCTGCTGATGAGACATACGAGCCTTTTCTAAAGTTTATCACCCATGTCTTGCTGCACTCTTGTGAAACTTGGGCGTTCACCAGCGCTGGCATATTTTTTACTTACTACCTTTCTACCTTTGGTTGAGATTTCTTTTTTTTTTTTTTTTTTTTTTTTTTTTTTTAACTGACAGAATGTGTCCATTTATCTCTTCCTTATTTGAGGGGCAGCTGGGAGGGAAGAGAGAATGAAAATGAAAAGAAAAGGAAAAAGAAAGAGGAAGATTTCTTATTGCTGATTCACTCTAAACATGTACAGCGGGAGAGGAGCAGCTGGGCCGAAGCTGGGAGCCAGGACTGAGTGATCCAGTAGCCGTCTTTCCTCCAGGATCTTTGTTTATCAAAAAGAGACCCGTAGACCCCCAAAGGACTCTGCATATAGATAGAGAAATGCAAAGCAGAAAAAAAGTTTCATTGACTCTGTTTTTCACAGTTTTCAAATTGTGGACCAGCAAGTCAGATGTTACTCAGCAGTCTGTGGTGATCTGTGAATCGGGGGCTGGGGTGGGCGTGGCTGCTTGGTTCTCCCGGAGGATGGATGGACCCGCCACCCACTGAGTTCTCTTTCCTCATCCATGTTTTTCACTATCCTGGAGGCCAAAGGGACTCCAAAGCCCCAAATAGCAGCCTGTGAATAAGGTTGAAGAAAGATAACTGGATTGGAGGTACTTGGACTAAAGATTTAAGCCTCAGCTCCATTTCCTGAAAATATTCCCCCAAATAAAAACCAGTTTTGGGCCATGCAGGCAATAGCTAAAAAGGCCAATCTTTTTTTTCAGTTGAATGATTTTTAAGATTCCCCCTGGCTGCAGTTTTCAAAATTGCTCCGTAAGAAATTTCGTCCAAGTTCAGTGCCATATGGGCCGCCACCATAGTTAGGAGCAAGGAGGTAGTACTGCTCTACTTTCCAAGGCTGAGAACTCTGAGTATGGAACTGGTTCCTGGGAAATGCCACAAGAAGAAGAGCAAACAAACAGGCAAGCTAGGTGTAGCAGATGTATTGATTTCTTGTTGAAAGATTTTATGCACATTATTTTATTGAGTTTATTTGTGAAAGGTAGAATTACAGGGAGAAAGGGAGAAAGAGAGGCAGATCTTTCATCTACTGTGTTTGTTTCCCAAATAGCTTCCATGCCAGTGCTGGGCCAGGCCAAGGTCAGGACCTGGGAACTTCATTTGCATCTTCTGTGAGTGTAGGGGCCTCAGCACTTATAGGTTTCTAAGGAGCATCAGCAGGCTCAGAAGTGGATTGGTTGGGACTTGATCCGGCACCCATATGAGAAGCTGGCACTACAGGCCATGGCCTAACCCACAGCATCACAGTGCTGGCTCTTGCCTGCATATTGAAGGCAAAGAAATCACTGTACATGTTGTCAGCAATGTGATTTTTTTAAAAAAATAATTTCTAGGGCCCGGCGGCGTGGCCTAGCGGCTAAAGTCCTCGCCTTGAAAGCCCCGGGATCCCATATGGGCGTCGGTTCTAATCCCGGCAGCTCCACTTCCTATCCAGCTCCCTGCTTGTGGCCTGGGAAAGCAGTCGAGGACGGCCCAAAGCTTTGGGACCCTGCACCCTCGTGGGAGACCCGGAAGAGGTTCCTGGTCCCGGCATCGGATTGGCGCGTACCTGCCCGTTGCGGCTCACTTGGGGAGTGAAACATCGGATGGAAGCTCTTCCTCTCTGTCTCTCCTCCTCTCTGTATATCCGGCTTTCCAATAACAATAAAATCTTAAAAAAAAAAATAATTTCTAGTTTAAGCTTCTCAGTGTCACTTTTATTAAAGTATTAAAGCTTCAGCACTAATGAGATACTGAACAACAATACAGAAACAGTAAAGAGGATATTGAATGAAGGTTAATTGAGTATGTAAGCTTTTGTTTTCTGAATCCTGATATTAGAGTGTGGTGCTAAATGGCTTATGTTTGGAGAGGGAGACCTGTTGTTGAATGATAGAGAAGATGTTGTTTGGCCAACTCAATACATTTCCTCATTTCTTGTGGGGAAACACAAGGGAACCTATGAAATCCGCTTATTAATCTAACAAAATACCAACCTGTCTATGGCGTTTTGACGTTGCTGTCATTATCATGACAAAAGCTGTTCGGGTTTCATATTTATGGGCTCCAAAATTCCTTTACACCCCACTTGGCGATCATAATTCATGCAGTGGACAAAAGCATAGAGTTCTAGTCTAGGACTCAAGGCATGGGGCCACTATTTCAAAAAGTCTAAGCAGACTTTTTTTTGTGGAGCCTGAACACAATGAGACATTATGTTGCCTCCTGTGTAATTCCTGTGTGTAAAATGTATGTATGTATTTTCTTGTGAAATGACTCAGTAAATCAGTCGGCTCCCTGCCCCACCACTCCTCAGGAATGGTGTTTTCCCTGATACTGCTAAGTAATATTTTTATTTGCTCTTCATTTTAAAAAATGTCAGTGCATTTTGTTCTGTTTTCTGAATTATGAGAAGTCATTGTGTTATCAGTTTAGAGGTGTTTGTCCTCAGGATCTCCCCTTTCGGTATATTGACAGACATGACAAATTTCTTCTGAGATCATCTTGGGCAGGCCTTGGCCTCTGGGGGCCTTCTAAGCAGGCCCTCATGAGAGTTTTGGCTAAGCTGACAGGTCATTTTTGTTTTTAAATCACAGCCTGATGTGGATATATTGTAGCTGGTGAACAATAATGGATAAGATTTTAAAGTTGATACCTTTCTGTGACTCTTCCTTAAAGATTCTATATTTAAGTGATTAATGTAGAACAATTCTTTCATCCTCTGCTGTCATTTACAGAGGCAATAATAAAGAGAATTGTTACCCTGAAGGGACCAGTTTCCTATGCTTGTTCATTTATTTATTTATTCCAGAATATTTGAGTCCTAGGTGATTCAGCATTGGAGTTCAAGTCAGATTTAGTTTTTCTATTTGAAATAGATACAGTCTGGTTAGGGGATGCAGAAATAATCATGCTGTTACAGTATTTTGTAAGGAGTGCTCTGGTGGAAAGCACAGGAGGGACACTTGACAGTCCTTGGTTGCCTGTATGGACCAGGAGATGTGCTCTAAAAGCTGAGTCCATTGCAAATTAACCAGAGTCCATGTCCTCACCATTACTCATTATCATTGGAATAATCACACAAATTCATACAGCACTCAAATTCAAACATGCAGGTGTATCAGGACATCCAGTTTAGATGGCTGGTTGAGGGAGAGTGGATTGGAGGTGGGCACATACAGCTGGGGTGGTAAGGTAGGAATAGCGTGCTCACCAGCTAAAGAGAGGGAGGACAAGGGTTCCGGGTGAAAAGTCCATGTTGTGTCAAGACTGGAGGTCAGTGGGAGCGTGGAGATTCACAGAGCAAGATTTTGGGCAAGGCTGTGTTGCTGTGTGCAGCAAGGCATGGAAGAAGGGGGATATGAGGGAGTGAAGACAGAGAAAAATTGTCTTAGATCACATGGAGCCTTCTCAGCCACAGGGAGGAGTCCTTGTCTTGGGGAGTGAGAGAGCTATCACAGTGTCCCAAGCAGGAGGGGATGTGAGGAGACCTTCATCTTTCGGATGCACTGTTGGAGCAGTAATAGTTAGGGGATGGTTAGGAAGTATACTACAGAGATCTTGACTAAGAAATCTGCTATGGTGCAAGGAGGATGCCCTATGGCTTGAGTGCTTTCAATCTCTTAATAGCTTAGAGGACACTAGGCCTGCCCTGTCTGGGCCTTGCATCCTTCTCTCCTAATATACAGATGATAATAATGACTATCTCATAGAATTACTGGAGGTTAATCACCACTTAGTGTTCAGAGCAGTTTGTGCCACTGCGGGATGTTTCGTGTAAGCTGTGCTCTCACCCCGAAAGGGCTAATGGTTGAGCAGCCGATACCAGTGGGGAACCTGCTGTCCTAAGTCCTGAGCTTGTGAAGGAGCCCGATCACCCTGGAGAAAGGCATTCCTTTTCAGTTCACTCATCCGAAAGAGGCATCGTTTGTATCTCACATATGTAGCTAACAGCAGTCTTGTCTGGCACATATAAAGTAATCAATACATCTAATCTGTTAATTCACTGCTATATTAACTGTACAAGTGATGAACAGTTTCTATGTGTTCTTATCTGTAAAACCAAATAATCATATCCCATAATTAAATTGATTATCATAATCGTATTAACACCTGCAAAGCACTTTAAAATAGTGCCTGGTGCAAATAAGGAGTGTCGAAACGAAAAGCAAGGGGAGGGAGCACTTGTTCACTTTGGCACCATTTTGGACTCAGCCATTACCAGCAGAGAGCTGAAGGTTCAAAGAGACACGGTGGCAATCCTTATTCTCAAGGGGCAAATACCAATTTACTCTGATTGTGAGTCAAAACTCGAATGTGTTCTGCAGGTGCAGTCTAGGGCACAGAGGGAGATAGGAAGATTTTGGAAAGTGTGTAGAGGTAGCAGACAGAGGAGCTGCTTGTAGGAAGACTGTGGGTTCCTGGGAATGTTTCCAGAAGAGCCGGGCTGGTGATGTTGCCTGACTTCAGAACTCGATTCAGAAAGAGTCCAGCAAGCATTCTGTGCTTTAAGAAATGAGCTCAGGCTTCAATTAAAATGCACAGTAATATATTTAGAATTGATCTGATGTACTGAAAAATTCCCTACAGGTTATGTAGAGAAAGCATACATTTATTTTCAATCAATTTAAAGCACATTGTATAACTTGCAAGATTTGTTACTTAAAATTTTGAAACCGCACATGGAGTCTGGATTCTAGCTCATTACAGGTGTTTAAAGATCAGATTTGATTGGTCCTTGTTTTTTTTTTTTTACCAATCCAGAAACAAGGCTCTTGTATCTGTTTGGAGGAAACATGAAATGACTGTGTCCTAGGCAAATTGGCATGCTTTATTCTGTTTTCTTTTTGCTGCATAATTTTGAACATGTTGTGGGTGAATCAGATGACCTTTCCCGAGAAATTCGTGAAGATGTTCGTAGAGAGAAGACTTGGCGAATATTCATGGGCACCTTCAGTAGTGCAGGATGGCTCTCAGGCTGAAGTATTATTCAAAGCTTTGCTGAGAGCTTACAGTACACCAGGCAGCATAGATGTTTCATTGATGTGCTCCTAAGTATTTCCTCTTGGTTTTTCCTCCCTCTCTTTTCAATCCTCAAGTGGAATTGTATCTGGGACTATAGCTACTGGCATTTCATTTTTCTCTTCTCTTTTTCCAACAACTCCAACTCGGGATGGCATTTTGGCGGTGGGGAGGGGATGAGGGTGCCAGCTGGAATGTATAAGCATTCAGGAGAAAATTGCTTTGCTATAGATCTTTGTAATGAGAACTTTTAGGTGTTTGTGTCTTGGGGGCTTGTTTTTTGGATGGGACAAAAACATGTGAAGCACTGCTGGGTAAATCAATAATTATGTCTGGACTCCAGTTTTCAAGGAGCACCTTGATCATAGTGCGGAGAGCGACAGTCAGAATCACGAGCTTTTGGAGATCATCCTTATCCCTGGAACTGTGAATGTGTTGTGTTAGCTGGCCGGGGGAATTGAAGTCTTAGAAGCAGTGAAGGGTGCTGATCAGTTGGCCCTGAGATGGGGAGATGATTTTAGATGATCTGGGTGTGTCCTTTGTAATTATGAGCATCTTAGGAATGGGAGAAGGCAGGGGAGGGTCAGGGTAGTGATGCAGTAACAGCAGGAGTCGACCAGCCACTGTTGGCCTTGAACATGGAGAGAGCAGGTCACAGGACAAGGAATGAGAGCAGCCTTGAGGAGCTGGGGAAGGCGAGAAAGCCAGCATCTGCTCTGAGTCCCAGGATGGACAGGATCTCTGCCCACTCCTAGATGAGGTGATAGAGGCCCAGTTTGAACGTCTTTTGTACATAACTGTGAGCTAAATCCTTGTTGCTTTAATACATTAAGTCTGATCGTTTTAGAGAGATTTATGGATTTACTTATTTTGCTTGGAAGGCGGAATTTACAGATAAAGGAGCTGGAGAAAGAGAGAGCCTTGTCTTGTGAATATCTATGCACTACCTAAATGTCTTAGTTGCTAATGAATCAAAGACGAAGAAAAAATTTCTGTTAGTTTACCATCCAAATGAGCCAGGGCTGAGCCAGGCCAAAGCCAGGACCCAGGAGCTTTACCTGGTCTCCTACATGAGCAGCAGGGGTTCAAGCACTTGGACAATCCTCTGCTGTTTTCTCAAGCACATTAGCAGGAAACTGTGTTAGAAGTGGAGCAGCTAGGACTCAAACCTTAACCATATGGGATACTGGCATCACAGGTGGTGGCTTAACCCTTTGTACCACAATACTAGCCTCTGTGTAGTGTTTTGGTAGCAGCAATAGGACACTAATCTGAAAGCAGTGGGCCCAGCACCATAGTCTAGTGACCAAAGTCCTGGCCTTGCACACACTGCGATCCCATATGGGCACCGGTTCATATTCTGGTGGCCCCACTTCCTATCCTGCTTCCTGCCTGTGGCCTGGGAAAGCAGTTGAGGACTGCCCAAAGCCTGCGATCCTGCACCCACATAGGAGACCTGAAAGAGACTCCGGGCTCCTGGCTTCAGATTGACACAGCTCTGAGCATTGTGGCCACTTCGGGAGTGAATCATTGAACAGAAGATCTTTCTGTCTCTACTCTCTCTGAATATCTGTCTTTCCAATAAAGAAAAAAAAATCTAGAAAGCAGAGTCTGTCTTCATAAAGGACAAACTGTTATATGCTTATATCTGGTCTGGAAATCTTATACACCTAATTGTTTGGCTCAATCAGAATTGAGAGGAAGGGTAATAAACTAAAAACATTATGAAGGTTGGTCTCAAGATCAGCCATGAATGGAAGATAACAGGGAGGATAAAGAAGGAGGTATGGTGGACCAGAGGAGATTCAGTCAGCCATAGGAGGGCGTCAGCTTTATTTCCTGAAGGAATAGGAGTGTGGTTGCTAGGTTTTCCAGTTCTTTCTCCCCAGAGAATTCTGGATTTTGAAATTTTTATGTAGATTATCTTACTATTTAACTCTAGGCAATTTGACTAAAACCCAGTCATCAGCCAACAAAACAGATCCCCTGCTGCCTAGCTGGGTGGCTGTGGCCTGGGTTTGAGATGGATAAGCTAGAGCTGCCATCAGCCTCACATGCCGTTTTCATCATTCTGAGTATAACAACTCAAGATCCACCTGAGGACGAAGGGCACTGGTTTAGTGAAGTTAATAATGGAAGCATTCCTTGGGAAACAGTAGGTTTCAAGCTTCATTGCGTCAGATTTCAAGGACTTTCCCATCTCATTGCCCCTGAAGTAAAACGAGGAAACTTATAATGAGGGAGACAAGGAAGGAAAACTTAATATTTACTGAGCAGATGCTATTTACCTCTAACATTGGAGCAAAGCATGGACTCCAAATGACTACAAGGCAATGGGCAGGTCCTCACACTGCAGGAGTTTGATGATGTGGAGGGAAAGGTACCTGGTAAGCTCCAGGGTAGGTTTGGTGTCCAATTAGATACTTCAGGAGGGAAGAGGCTCTCTGGGAGTGAGTGGTGAAGAACACAGGTATGCTAAATAGGAATACCTGGTAGGCAGTGAGGAAGGCCAGAGAACAGTGAGGCTTGGAGTGGAATGAGCGTCCACATTCTTGGTTCTTACTCCAGCATCTTCTATAGATGGTGATCAGAGAGAAGTGGAGCGTTCAGCATTGGCCACTGGCTTGGTAAAAGTTGAGAAGTTGAGAGATATGGGTGTCTTACCTTCACCAGCTGCTGCAAAAGTCATATCAATTCCACAGCACCACCTTGGCACCATTATGTGTCCCTTAGAATGGCTTCAATGGAAAAATATTGGCTAGCTCAAGTGTTGTCAGGAATGTAGGGCAGCCAGAATGCTCACAGGCTGCTGGTGGAAGAGCACATTGGTAGATTCACTTTGGAAAGCTGCCCAGAAAACACTTTCTATGAAAGCTGAATATGTATAATAGCCTACAGCCTGCCAATACGATTCCAATGAAACATGCACATTGGTGCCTGCAAAGACTTGTATAAAAATGATCATAATAGCATTGTTTGTATTACTGAAACATAAAAACAATTCAATTGTGTTGCAGTCAGAAAACGAAACACTCTGTAGCGATGAAGAGGAAAAAGTCCCGGTCACACACAATCTAGATGAATCTCAGGATTACAAAATTGAGCAAGTAAGGCAGACATAAAATGAGCATAGATAATATTTCATTTACATAAACTTCAGAAACAGACCTTTAGTGTCCCCTGGATGTGTTCAGTTTGTAAAAACCTACTACCTTTGAGATCTGTGCACTTTTTCATGTATATATTATGTTTCAATAGAGAATTGTTTTATTTTAAAAAATTATTTTCAGTCTATGACAGCAAGAGTGAGAGAATGAATGTCTGTTCTATCCAATGATTTACTCCCCAGTTGGGCACAAAGGCTGGTGGACAGGGCTAGACTGAACTCAGGAGCCAGGGATTCCATCCAGGTCTCCTATAAGGGTGGTGGGAGCCCAAGCACTGGGGACATTGCTCCTGCTTTCCCTGGTGCATTAGCAAGCAGCTGGATTGGAAGTGGAGCAGCCAGAACTCAAAGCAGCACTCATACGGTATAGTAGTGTTATAGGTGTTGGCCTAACCCTCTCAGCCACAAAGCTTGCCCCTCAGTAGAATATTAAGAGAGAAAAAAAATCAAGCCCTAATTGGGAGTCTAAGATCATCACAGGGTAATGTTGAAATTGCTAAGCATAGCCATAAGATGATTGAATGATTGAATGCATTTCTAATTATAGTGGATAATGGGAGCTTGGAAAAATGAGGTTGTAACTTGAGAGGGATATCCCATGCATCAGAGTTGGACACAGAGCAGTATCTTACAGTGCAGTTGCTGTGTATCTGTGTTCCATGTTCCTTTTTGACCTGTAGGTTCTACCCGCCCTTCATCTCATGTGATCCTTGCTCTGTTTTGGTTGATGACTGGGGTATGACGTTTAAGCCTTGGAGTCTTTCAACTGTGAACAGACAGATCTCAGTCTCATGGAACCCAACATTTTTTTCAGCCTGTGTTTTGAATGGCAAAGGAAGAAAACCTTTATGAGATGCGATGCAGTGTCCTCGTACCTCCAGGCTTGGCTTCTGCAGCTCTGCTCCCACCAGATGCCCATCTGTGGGCAGCTAACTTCTGCCTTATGCAGGCACTCCTCCTTGCTGTGGGAGTTGTTGAGAATCCAAGGCACTTAGCCACCACCCCTCCTTCTGTAGGTTCTAAACCAGTGGAGAATCAAAGACAGGGAAATTGGATCAGGACCCACATCGCTTCCTTAGTGCTGACACACTCTCTTCATGACACTGGGACCACTGAGCTCCTGCAGGACCTAGCCACAAGACTTTAAACAGAGAGGAAGAAAAACACCATGATTCCAGAGTAGTGAATCAGGGTCAGAGACTGAGTGAAAGGGAAGACGGGAGGAAGACTGGTTACATGGCAAGAGGGGGAGGAGAGAGGAAGAAAGACAATAAGAATGTGAGATTTGGGTAATGAAAATGTAGAGAGTGAGAGAGGCTGGGTGATAGGTATGTGATGAATTTTTCCAACAATGATATAGATCCATTCTGTACTCACGGCAGCAGATGGATGAATGAGGAAGAAAAGAACTTACTCTTGAATAGCACGCGTCAGTAATCATTGTTGTCTTATATGCTAAAGCAAGTCTGAGGTCAGGGGCAGAGATGGCTCCTCTCACCCTCACATCTTGTCCCCCTGTCTTCCCTCCCAATGCAGATATGGCATTCTCCATGACAGTTAAGGAATCCTGCGGCTGCACGGCCACTCTGTTTCTAGTCAGCCGCTTTACATGCAGTGTCCTAGGGGATTCCCGTGTCATCCCTGGACAACTGTAATGCCTTTCAGCACTGTCACTGAAACACATCATACCACGTGTTTGCCACCTGTCAGTTATAGAACATAAGCCCTTGGTCTGCAGGAAGAGGGTGTAACCTTCTTATTATAGACAAAGAGGACCTGATGATTGCTGTTGCGACTTTGTAAGAGGGATGATTGCCTGATCTTTGGCGAGAACTGTTCTCTGAAATACTTGTACTTGGACAAAGCTAAAGAAGGGGAGAGAGTCAAAAACATTTCCATGAAGCACAGTGAGCTCATTGTTCCATAGTGTTCCTTTCACACTTACTATCTATAAGATCTGGAAAAGAGCTCTTGGTGATGCGATGCATGATTCAGAGGGGGAATTCTCTGGTGAGCACAGGGCCTTGCTTTTCCTACCCCTAGATCAGGGCATGCTAATTATTTTAGTACAAGTAGAAGCATGTGGTTATGCCAGGGGCTGGCAGCCTAGCCATGCTGTTTCTTATGAGAAAGTCAAAGGGTGCTTGACATGTAAAACTCCTGTGAGTTCCGAAAAAGCCAATTTGGTGTTAAGTGTTTCTCTTCTTGATTCAAATTGCATGGGAGACTGTAACAGCAAGCACCCTGAGCTGGGGTCTCAGGCTTGCTACTGAAGACCCAGATGAAACAGGTCCCAGCAGGAAGGAGAAGCATGGAATGCCAGCAAGACTGAGGCAACTTGTTGAAATTCATATTCACTTTAGGCATAGGAAAGAGAACTACTTTCATCCTGCAACAAATGAAGAATTGGCTTTCCAAATGGACCATAAACCTACTTGTCTGGGAGGTGTGTTCACCTGGACAACATGATCTGAGGAGTAGCAAGAGTGGGAGGGGCTTTAAGTGTTTTTATCTTTTGGTCTGGTGCAGCACGCACTTCTTTTTCAAAGGTCGTAGAGTCTGTTTCATCTAAGAGGTTAAAACCCCAGTCACCACTGAGAAACCTCCAAGTCTTCTCACTCCCTTTGCTTGTCAGGTTTCTCTCCCTGGCTGCATGCTCTGGGCGTGTTTGTTTCATTTGCATTGGGTTTCAGCTCTGCTTCCAGGGCTGTGCTACTGCATATGTTTTGCAGATTCTTTGCTGCACGAAGTGGACTGGGCTTTAGGAGGTAAGTGTGAGTGTGAAGGCAGCCACACACTGCCTGCCTGGATCTGAAATGTGAGGTGACTATTTCAGCCCAGAGGATGGGGCTCTGGCATCCTGCTCATCTGTGTTGTGAGTGCAACACTGCTCTATGGACACAGTTATCTGGTAAATGCTTCTGATGATGGTTCTGGATGCACTGTAACTTAGAAGAAGCATAATGGGTTCTTTATGTAGGGAGAACTCCACCAGAGTGTCTTGTGCTTGATAGAAGGGTGGTATTCATCCTTTGAAGGTATCTAGTGTATCCATTCATATTTTAAGATTTTTTTAAAAGATTGAGTTTAGTTATTTGAAAGAGTGACATATGAGAGGGAGTGACAATTATCTTCCATATACAAACTCACTCCCCACGTGGATAATATGGGCTGGGGTAGCTTAGGTCAAAGTCCAGAGTTCTGAACTCCTTTGGGGTCTCCTTGTAGGTAACAGGTGTCTCAGCGTTTGCACCATCTTGAGCTGATTTTTGCATTATCAGGGAACTGGATTGGAAGTAGAGCAACTATAAATGGAACCTGTTCTTCCATATGGGATGCTGGTGTCATAGGTAGTGGCCAACCCTATCGGGCCACAGTACCACCCCTCTGACATTTCTCTGCTCTTAGTTTTTAGAGAAATTATACCTGAAGAAAAAAGGGACCTCAATTGTGTGGGTTTTCTAAAAAAATAGCTTAAACGTAAAAGCTTAGAGAAATGGAAGAAAAAGGCTGCCATCTGCACCAACAGGGAAAAGGAAACATGTCTTAGATGGTGTTGTAGTCTCTCCTTTACCTATCTGTTTCAATTCTTTTTGCTTTTTTTTTTTTTTAAATTATTTATTATTTAACTTCAGTAATTACATTGTATTATGTGACACGGTTACATAGATACTTGGGTTCTCCCCACCCCTCCCCAAACCCTCCCACCATGGTGGATTCCTCCACCTTGTTGCATAACCACAGCTCAAGTTCAGTTGAGATTTCCCCTTTGCAAGCGTATACCAAACATACAGTCCAGTATCTTATTGTCCCATCAAGTTCAACGGCTTCTTAGGTATACCCTCTCTGGTCTGAAGACAGAGCCAGCAGAGTATCATCCCAGTCAATTGAAAGCTCCAACATACCATCAGCAAAAATTTACATCATTATGGAATTAATTGACATGGTAATGAGTAACCAATATGTTAAAAGTAAATGCGAGTTCCCAGCCACCTTCTGTGACCACCTCACCTATACTTCAATTTTAGTTTATACACAACATATAACATTCAAAACATAACATGTTATACATAACATCATATCATCTTAAATCAAGGCAAACATGTGGTATTTAACCTTTTGGGATTGGCTCATTTCCCTTAGCATTATGGTTTCCAGTTTGGCCCATTTGGCCACAAAGAACTGCATTTTGTTTTTTTTAATAGCTGAGTAGTATTCCATGGAGTCGATGAACCATAGCTTTCTTATCCAATCCTCTGTTGATGGGCATTTTGGTTGTTTCCATGTTTTTGCAATTACTGATTGTGCTGCTATGAGCATAGGAGTGCATGTTGGTTTCTCATAGAACAAGTGTTCTGGATATATTCCTAGGAGTGCTATTGCTGGATCATACGGTATGTTGAATTTGAGTTGTTTGAATATTCTCCATACTGATTTCCATAGAGGCTGTACCAGCCTGCAGCCCCACCAGCAGTGGAGTAGGGTTCCCTTTTCCCCGCAACCTCGCCAACAAGTGTCGTTGGTGCTTTTATTCATGTGGGCCAGTCTTACTGGCGTTAGGTGGTACCTCATTGATGTTTTAATTTGGATTTCCCTTATTGCCAGGGAACTTGAGCATTTTTTCATATGCTTATTTGCCATTTGGGTTTGTTCCTTTGTGAAGTGTTTGCCCATTTCCCGTGCCCATTTCTTGAGTGGCTTGTTTGTTTTGACATTTTGGTTGTTTTGTAGCTCTTTGTATATTCTGGAGATCAGCCCTCTATCACCTATGTCGTGTGCGAAGATCTTCTCCCATTCTGTGGGTTGCCTTTTTACTTTGTTGATTGTTTCTCTAGCTGTACAGAAGCTTCTTAGTTTGATGAGGTCCCAATTGTTTATTTTGGTCTTGATTTCTACTGCATCTGGAGTCTTTTTTAGGAAGTGAGGGCCTACCCCTAAGTGTTCCAGTGTGTTTCCAACATTTTCTTCCAAAAGTTTGAAGGTTTCTGGATGTAGGTTTAGATCTGTTATCCATTTAGATCTGATCTTAGTGTATGGTGAGAGATGTGGATCTATTTTTTTGTTTTTGCAGGCAATCAACCAGTTGTCCCAACAGCATTTATTGAACAGACCTTCCCATTTGCCTGGATTGTCGTTTGTCTTTTTGTCAAAGATTATTTGGCTGTATCTGTGTGGGTTTCCTTCTGGCGTTTCTATCCTGCTCCATTGATCTTCCTCTCTATCTTTGTGCCAGTACCAGGCAGTTTTGATAACCACTGCCCTATAGTATGTCCAGAGGTCCGGAACTGTGATTCCCCCTGCTAACTTCCTGTTCTTCAGGATGGTTCTAGCTATCCGTGGTTTTTTGTGCTTCCAGATGAACCCTTGGATCATTGTTTCCGGTTCCATGAAGAATGTTTTTGGCAATTTGATTGGGATTGCGTTGAATGTATATATTGCTTTTGGCAGTATAGACATTTTAATGATATTGATTTTACCTATCCAGGAGCATGGGATGTTACTCCATCTTTTGAGGTCTTGTTCAATTTCTTTTTTAAGTAGTTTGTAGTTTTCTTCAAATAAGTCTTCTACATTTTTGGTTAGATTTATTCCCAGATATTTCATACTTTTCTCTGTTATTTTGAATGGTATCTTGCTGGTTAAGTCTTTTATGGTAAAGAACAGGCAGAAGAGAGTAGACTCTAGACCCCTGTAGGTGGCCAGGTCCTTAGGCTGAGTTAAGTAAGTCTCCTGCTTGATTGTTTAAGCTAGGGCACACATAGTCTTTTTTTTTTTTTTTTTAAAGATTTATTTTATTTTTATTATTAAGTCAGATATACTGAGAGGAGGAGAGATGGAGAGGAAGTGGAGCTGCCGGGATTAGAACCAGCGGCCATATGGGATCAAGGCGAGGACCTTGGCCACTAGGCCACGCTGCCGAGCCCAGGGCACACATAGTCTTAAAAGTGTTGGAAAATATATATTGAGTTCCTGGCTTCTGGCTTCTGCTGGCCTAGTTCAGGCTGTTCCAGCAGAGATTAGGCAAGCAGAGCATTCTCCCTCTACAAGGGTCCAGCCCTGGCTGCTGCACTTCTGATCCAGCTCCCTGCTAATGTAGTAAAGCAGGGAAGGTGGCCCAAGAGTTTTGGCCCTGTTGCTCACCTGGGAGTTTGGGATGAAGTTCGAGGCTCCTGCATTTGGCCACATCCTGTCTGGCCATTGAGGCTATCTGGAATGGAAACCAAGCACTTAGAGATTCTCTCTGTATCCGCTTCTCTCTCTCTCTAACTGCTTTTCAAATAAAGAAAAAATGTGCTTCTAAAAACAACCCTATGCCCTTTTATTATGTTACAGCTGGAGTTGAGAATATCCTTTTCATGAGTTTTAATGAAAAGGTAACAGTCCATCTTTTGGAAGATTGATAACTTTTTTATGTGGAATAAACAGAATAATTATTTTTGTGGAAAATGTGTACACAATGGAATATTATTCAGCTATAAAAAACCAATGAAATCCTATCATTTGCAGCACAATCATTGGAACTGGAGGACATCATGGAGTAAAATAAGTCAGAAATAGAAAGACAAGTGCTACTTGTAATGGAATTTAGAAGTATATTATCTCAAAAAGTAAATAAGATGTGAAGTGTGCAAAAGCAGAATTTTTATTTTCTGGAGCAAGTTGGTTGTAGCGTTTCAGATGACCTTCCAGGCTCAATGTGTGAAGTGGTGTGGAACCCGTGTTGAAAAGAGACGAAATGGGGAGGGAACCTGTGTATCTGTTTTCTTGGGACTAGAGCTGTTGTGTGTATGTTAATTTCTGGAATAAGGATTTTATGAAACCAAGCACTTTAATCTACTTTTCTGAGAAATAGAAAGCTTCTTGATAGAAATGCCACCTGTTTTTAATGCCTGAGCACCAATGGAACTCTGCCAAGAAGAAAGTAAATGTAGGCAAATCCCAATCAAGCTGGCATCTCACAGAACTGGCGCAGGCAAGGTTCTTGAAGTTTATCTTTTTGCATGATGGGAAAACGACATATTTCTGATTCTGTGTAGGAAAACCTTTTAAGATTTTGTGAGATACTATCAGGATTAGGATGAAATATGTCACACAATGTGAGATTATTTATATCAGTGCTTAGTGTTTTATATTTTGTAATGTGTTTTCATACAAATAGTTTAGCATTTTACTCAATAGTAAAATAACTTAGCACCTTACTGCCGAGCTGCTTATGTTTTGTATTTTTTATTTGTATAAACTGGACAATACAGTTTTAGGAATATAGTGATATTTCCCATCTACCCTCATTCCTGTCCATATTTCCCACCCACTCTACTCATTCCTATTTTCTTATTCTTTTTTAAAATTTGCAATGACACATTTTAATTTCACTTTACAATCATAGACTTAAAACTCCATTAGGTAAGAATTTCATGAAATAACAAGTAGGAAAAAAAAAACCTGTAGTATTTCTTTAGATCCTCAGGCTGTATACATAGGCTGTCAATCTTGCTTACATAGATTGCATTTTTCATACCCTGTTTGTTAATTGTTACAGATCAGGGGAGTTGTTTGATATTTTTATCTTTTGGTGCTGGCTTATTTTACTAAGCATCACCAGTTGTCTTCATTTTGTTCCTCTCTATGGCTGAGTAGGACCACATTTTCTTAAGTCATCCATTGATGGGCATCTGGGTTGATTCCATATCTTACCTATTGTGAATTGAGCTGCAGTATACATGGGATATAAAGAACTCTCTCATGAGCTGACTACATTTCATTTGGGTAAATTCCCAGGAGTGGGATGACTGGATGAGCTGTTTATTTGTTTTTAACATCTTCCTGAGGAATTCTATATAGAGACTCATGTAATTGTTAGACCAGTAAATTTCAACACATGGTTTCTTAATTTTCAATTCCCACCATCGCTCCCCTCCTCACCCACACCTTCCTCATCTGTTTTCCCCAAAACAGTTAAGAGTAACATTCAGAGAGACCCTGACATGGTAATACAACTTACTGACCAAGTAGGAATTTAGGAAGTTGTTCAACAGTCTACCCTAGTGAGGGTGGCTTGTCTGAGAAAGTGAGTGTGCAATCTTTCTGGGTGTGTAGAGTGCTGGCAGGTGCTTGGTAGGTGTGGTCAGGTGCTCTGAGGACAGCCTAAAGTCCAGCTCTGCTCCTCCAGAAAGTCCCCCTGCATTCCTGCTAGTACCAGTTTTCTATTAGGAAAGTGGGGAAGTGAAATTTGAAAAATTCTGGTTGGATTTTAGGTCGATATCTGCATCTCTATTACTTCATGCCCTTTGCTGTTTGCCACCTACCAGTACCTTCTCACAGTGTTTGTACTAAAACTCAAACGACATTGGTCCATCTTACATTGTTCTCTGCTTTTCTTCTGGTCTTCGTTCTCTTCTTAGCACAGGTGAAGTTCCTTCTCTCATTAGGATTTTAGTTGCCCCTGCTGGTCCTTCTTTCTTGATGACTAATTCTCCAGATCATTTTCTTTTTTATTCATTTGGGTCTCAAGTCAAAGACAAGCTTGGTTCTCCTTCTTCCCCCATCACTTATGCCATCACCACGTTTGAATTTCTTCGTAGTCCGTATCTGAGCTAAGTTGACTCACTATTTGACTTTCATTAAAATTTCAACCATGTAAGTATGGGCTGTTTCTCTGCTGCATGATTTTTGTGGTATGTTTTCAATTTAGGACAGTGTCTGACAAGAAGTTGGTGCTCAAAAGTGGTTGTTGAATAAATTGCAATTTGCTCCTATTTAGCAGCGTTACATGCAATTTGTTTTGCTCTTGATTGGAATATAATTTTGTAATCTAGCAAAGATGAGGGAGAAAATGGCACAGGGTCCTGAGGGAGTAGGAAATGATAGTGGGACTAGTGGGATTCACTGCATGATTTGAGTAGTAAATTGCAACTATTGCCTTAAAAAAGAACAAGCAAATATATACAACTTGAAAGTCAAGATCTGACATAACCTTGTAGTGGATATTGTATATTTTTCCCACCAAACTTCTGGAAAAATAGGAAGGCTAATTAGACATTTTCATAGATCATTAAATAAGTGTAGCGGACTTCACATTTTCTTTGAGCCTGTGTACAAAGCTACTAAATGCTTTTCGGATGGAAAGAGAAGACATATATTGAAGATCATAGGCAATCAGCGATAAAATCCACAGTTAGTGTCAGGTTTTTAAGACTCTTATTTTCATCTTCTTGAAAGAGTGTTGGAGAGGAAGGGATAGAGGACAGAGGGGGAGATAGAAGGGGGAAAAGGAAGGGGAGATGTAGAGAGAGGAAAAGGGAGAGGGAGGTGCATCTTCTGTCCACTGGTTCACTTCCCAGGTGACTGCAGTAGCGCAATAACCACATCTGGGCCAGGTGGAAGCCACGGTCCTGTAACTCCCTATGGGTCTCCCACAGGGTGGCAGGGGCCCAAGTGTTTGAATCATCATTTGCAAGTTCCCGGGTGCATTAGCAGGAGACTTGATCGGAAGTGAAATAACCAGACTTGGACCAGCACTCTGGTATGGGATGTGCACATTTCAAGCAATGTCTTAAGGTGCTACACAACAGCACCCACCCCAGTTTATTTTCGTAAAAGGAATTTCTCCTGCCAAGTCACCAAGATGATTCATATATTTGTTCAACAGAATTGATCTTGTAAGCATCAAACAGAAGCCAAAAAATATATATATATATATTTCTTACCTATACTCTCAGACATATTAGGAGATGTTCCCTAGAATTAGTGAAATGTTAACTAAAACAGCAACTTACCCATTAATATTTAACCCTCATCCATCTTTCTGATTGTTACCACATGGCAGAAAAATGTGAAAATCTGCTAAATGCTACCCTTTGACATAAAATTCTGAAATTCTTGTAAATACAGCTGGAAATTCTCAGTCCTCAAAGGAGGATGACTGATTTGACCTGCTACTCATCTCTTCACCCTGAAACAAAGGAAAGCAAAATGGGTTTCTGTGGATAAGAGGATTTCATCTGTACCGAACACAGGAGTGGATCAAACACAGGGAAGGTGGTCGCAGGATGAGTGGTTTTTTGTTGTTGTTTATTTCACAGCTTTCGAGCAGAGCTCTAAATGTAATCTCCTCAATGAGAATCTGTATTGCATTTCTGTGGGAAATAAAATGCCATTTCGCCTGTCTCTTCCTAGTACTGATGATAGTCTCTGCAGGGAGTAGAATTTAAAATTCTCATGGAGTTAATATGGGAGTACTCCAAGAAGTTCAGGGAAATGGAATTTTAAAAAATCAGTTCTCTGGGTGCATTTTTGAAACCCAAGATTGGTTTTATAAAATAATGCATATTTGCTAAGAATTTTTTAGGAACCTCTGTATGCATGGATTTTTAAATAATTTATGTCAAAATAGCTTGCATTTTAATTTTGTCATGAGCTTTTCTAGTGTCCTCTTAGCAGAACCAGGAAAGGGTATTAAAAGGGAGAAAATATGATTGCCATCTGGGCTGGCATCAGTAATTATGAGTCAGCCCAGGCATTTTATATAAGCTTTAGGATATTGGGTTTTATTTATTTATTTAGCTTGTATGGCATGAGATTTACTGCTATAATGGTGTCAATAAGTACAAAGACTTTGTTCTTCCTCTGTGCGTCCATTTTGGGTCAGATGAGGGCTGAGCTCAGATTGATGGGACAACCATCTCAAATCTTATCATTTTCCACGCTAGAGGAGATTTCTTTCTTTCTTTATTCAAAAGAGGGGGAGCGGGTGGAGGGAAGGATTGGGGGAAATCTGCTACCCAGAAAGGGCCACAGTGTCCTGGGCTTGACCAGGGAGAAGCTAAGAGCCAGGAATTCCACCTACGACTTGCGTGTGGATGACAGGAACCCAGCTACTCTGGTCATCCTTGGGTGTTTTTCCAGATTCACTGGCAGGGATTGAAAGTAGAGCAGCTGGGACTCGAAGTGTCTGCCACTGTCACAGGCAGTGGCCTAATGTACCAAACCACAACTCTGACACCTTCCCAAAGTGAATTGCAGGTGGCTAGCTAATCTCATATAGAAATGGCCATGGCACTAACTAAAATGCTTTCTGAAAAGAAGTTGCTGGTACATGTCCTGAGTAACCAGAAGATGCGTAGAAAGTATCTGAACATACTGAAAAGACTCACTTGGTGTTTCCCTGCTTATTTAGGGTACAGGTTGATTTATTAGAATAAGTTGGTTGCTAGAAAATGTCGCATTTCTGTTTGTTTAGCATTATCATTGATTTATTGAAGCAGCACTTTGTTCCTTAGTATATTTTATATCAGGAATTACTTTGCATATACCTACTGAGTAACTGAATACCAAGTAGCTGATCTGTGAATGCATTGAGACTTGAATTTAGCCAGCAAGTAGTATTCCCCTACCATGTAATGGATCACTGTGTTGAATACCTCTTTGGGCTAAATCATCATTGCTGAGTTAGTTCACCTCAGAAATGTCTGTTTCAGTGCTTACTGAGATCTTCTTTGGAGCTCACTCACTTTGGGCACTGATAGACATTCAACATGATGTGTTTGGTACTGGCAGTGGAGATGTCGACGGTGATGTTGTACAGTTCGTTTGTTAAAGTATTTTTTAGTCAGTAGTAATTTGATTATTTCATGCTTCCTTGATTGGTCACAATGTCAAGACTGCTTCCTGAAGCTTGCCATTCATTCTGAAGTGGTACACCTAATCAGGAGTTGGTCCCGATGAACTGACAAGATGTCTAATATATATGCTACAGTTTCTGATGACTCAGCACTGTCTATGGCCATGCCACCCTGAATGTGCCCCTCCCCTGCAGCTCATCTGATGACTCAACACCTATAAAAGAGGATATTTAATTTGAGGTTTAATTGGGCATAAACCCATAACTCCATTCTTCTACTTCTTGGTCCCTTGGTGACTGGAGTTTGCTCCCTGACTATATTCCTCTGGCCACAAGATTTCCCACCTGCTGACCACAATTCCCCACACACTTTCCTCTTAGGAAACAACAGACAAAAGCTGTGGGAAGTTTGTTTTTGTCATTGCTGTGTTAAAAGGGAGATCTTTTTCTGAGGGTGGATGGTGGACTAATTATTGTGTTACTCCCCCTTCCCTCACTGCTTCCAAGAAACCACATTTGATTTGAATGTGAATGTTTTCTCCAGGTGGTTTAGGCCAGCTAATCCTTTCAACATAGGGTTGGCTGAGTTGAGGTTTCCTTTTGCCTGGCTCAGAATGTGGGATTTCTGGTTAGTCCTCTATAGCTTTCTCTGGGAAAGAAACATGAATACAGCATTTTTTTTTTTGAAGCTAGTTTGGAACACTATTTTTTCTTACATTTTGCATCTCAGATTTTCCACAAGGAAGACCACATTTAAAATGTCAGCCTTCTAGTGACAGAAGTTGTGTCATTATTCTTCAAATAGCCACTTAGCAAGTGTCCATTTGAAGTCTTGACTGGGTCACTGAATGAATGGATGAGTGACTGATTGAAGACAGACTCAGGACTTCCAGAAGGGAGAAAATAAAAATCTAATTCTGTGTATTTTTCAGTGACGTACACCACCTATGATGTCATCAGTTTAAATTATTATTATTTAAATTCAAGCAGAAATGTAGTCAGTTCAAAACTGAGCTAGCCTGAGACCATATATTAAATAATATACACAGTTTGCTCTTTTGTTGCCAAGGGACTGTGGCATTTTGCTTGGGTGAATTATATGGCTGGTCTGGAAGGCTCAGGCACTGATGGCAAGTCTATGTCACCATGGTGACGTGCATTGGGGAAGATAGATGTCCATCCTATTAAGTATGTTCGGAGTATATTGTGACAACTGCAGTGCTTGGTACCACCCAAGGAATACTCTACCAGAATTAGATATTTTCTTGGCTCAAACATAACAATACCATAATGTGTCTGGTACAGTCAGCCAAAACAAGATAGTTTATCCCTGCCTTTGCCAGCTACTTATGCTAGCTAGGAGAATTTAAAGCCAAGTGCAGTGATCAAAAGGATGACTGGGGAAATCAAAGGCAAATGGAGGAAGAAGAAACATGAGAGAAATCCCTGTTTTGTTTCTCTGTAGTCTCATGGAAATCAATAGTGAAATATCATTTTTTGCCTCTTGTAATCCATGTGTACTGGGATACTGCTTTACCACACAGTCCCAGCCCTATGAGCCACCAAGTGGCAGACAAGGAAGAATCAAGTATTCCAGAGTGATGAAATGTGTGGATTCTGTTGCCAGGCTGCCTGGGTTCAGATCCTTTCTCTATTGCTTAACAGCTATGGTATAGCCCTTGACTGCCCGGAGTTTTGAGCTCTAAAATGCAGAAACTAATAAATGTATTGTCTCATAGAGTGATGTAAGGATGAAATGATAAAATCCGTACCACTGATCACCCCACTATCAGTAATGGCAGGCTAGGAAGATTAAAGATAATGGTAACAGAGAAGTGAAATGTTTATGATTGGCCACCTAGGTTCCATAGGTAATGGTGCATCTAGAGCACTGGTTGAATGAAAACATAAATGTTATTGCTGTTTCCCTTGTTACTAACACTGTTGATAGCATTACCAGGGAGATGTAAAAAAATATTTCTATAACTGCCATGAGTCTTACTTCATATTGAGGTGAGTAATAGGAACCAAAACTTTCAATTCCTAGTTATTGAGTTTTTCATTTTTTTTTTCTGAGAAGTAGCAAAAGTCAAGAGACAGGAATGCAGTAAAAATTGCAAGTAGAAGGGTGCAAAATCTTCACCCTTTGAAATATAATTGGGCTGGCATAAAAAACAAGAATTGGACTCTAGTCCTGGGGTGATATAATTTTTTAATGAATCAAAATTGCTGCTAATAGAAAGTTGAATTTAAAGATTACTGCATATGAAAGGAAGGCATAGCATGGATTATTCATAATAGGTATCGAAAGAGCAAGAGAGACGTGTTTTTTTTTTTTAACAAAGGCAACTTGGAAAAATAAGTCAGACTGTGTTAAAATGAACTTACTGCACAGCTTGATCCAGAATTCATAAATTTAATGAAATTCAACAAATTGCTGAGTAACAGAGGCAGAGAAAAACTGTAAGGATTGGCTCTCATTCTGTGTGACAGCATGAGGAGGTTGGGTTCTTAAGGCCCCCTCCTACCTGTGGAGCAGTTCCTCTGTCTCTCATGTCAGTGGCTTCCTTTTCTGGGGAATGATGAAAAAACTCCCACTTTTTAAATCCCTTGCTTGTCCCCTCTGCTTGCTCTCTGCTCAGACTGAACCCCGTTTCTTTCTTCTAGCACAGCTTCTCATGGCTGTGCTTTTTCTTTATTGAGCTCATTTTTCTTCTAACTTGTAAAAACATTCCTGCTGAATTGATGATGTTGGCGCTAGGAGTTCTGTAGCCCAGTTCTGTAGCTGTGTGCCAGATGCATGGTGATGCCTTCCACAGAGGCATAGCCAGCCTGGGCAGACCCCATACACTAACATGCCCATTTCTCTGCTTCTCGTCCTTCTAGGAAGCCGTGTGGACCCTGGTGGTGCACACAGTTCATCAAACAAGTCTGGTGAATGTTAGATCAAACAAATTTAGTGTGGCATATCAACATCAACACCATGTATTTACTCACTCTTTATCCACTCATTTATTTTCTAACTTTTTCAACAGTGAGTAGTAAGAAAATGATTTGTAAAAGATATGCTTATTTGAAAATGAGTCTCTGTTTCTCTCTCTCTGACACACACATGTGTGCATGTGCATACACACACACACACACACACACACACACTTTCTGCTGGTTTATTCTCCAAATCTCTGTAGTAGCCAGGTCTGGATCAGGCTGAAGCCAGGAGCACGCAGCTCTATCCTGGCCTCCTATATGGGTGGCAGAGGTATAAGTACTTGGGCATTGTCTGTTGCTTCCTGAAGTTCATTAGCAGGAAGTGGGGTCATGGTGCAGCTTTGTGCCACAGTGCTTTCAACTACCAGCTGCACCACTAGTACCTTATACTGGAGCCCTGACTCCAGGCTTGGTTGTCCCACTTCTGATCTATCTCCCTACTGAAGTGTCTGGAAAGGCCAAGGGCAATGGCCAAGTTCCTGGGCCCCTGCCACCTGTAAATGAGATAGAATGGAGTTCCTGGCTCCTGGTTTTGGCCTGGCTGAGCCCCAGTTGTTGCAGCAATTTGGAAAAGCACTGGAAGGCTTTCTTTCTGTCTGCCTCTCTCTCTCTCTCTCTCTCTCTCTCTCTCGCCAATAAAAAATAAGGTTTTGTTATTTTTTTTAAAAAAATTAGAAAATTGGTTTGGAAGCAGATTATCTGGTCCTCAACTTGGCACACTCCTATGAGATACTGGTGTCACCTATGTAATGGCTGTAACACCAACTCCCACCAAAAGACTTCTCTTAAATAGGGAAAAAAAGAACAATGGTTAAAGTTAGGAGAAGGTAGTAACTATGCATAACCAATTTAAGGGATACATTTTTTTAATGACAGGTAGGTGTTGGTATGACCAGGTAACAATGTTCATGGAAGTTACCATTTGGGCATGCATAAGCAGAGAGTTAGTGCCACTATTTGGATTTCTCAAGATTTATAAATTATATGGAAGTAAGAACTGCTGCCCAAGGTAGTCTATATGAATGTGCACAGAGTAAGAGAAATGGTAGTTAAAGAGAAGTGTCAACGATCTTGGTTAGGTAGAATTTTGCATGTTCATCTTGATAATACAAGGTTCAGGGTAATGGCTGGTTTTATAAGCAAAGCAAGCAGAACATAATTACTCTGCTGTGTTAGTGAGAACACTGTTAAACAGCATTGTAACACACACAATACTGGGGATCCATAAAAGGGCAGCCCTAGGTCTGTACATTTGATGCATGCCCCTGAGGTGTCCTGGCTGTTAGTTATGGCTCCCTGGGGGTTTGCCACTCTTTGACAGGAAGTTTGGGGCTCTCTCTGGAAGCATCTTTTAGTGCATATGAACCAGGTGCACGTGAAGGTTGAAAGGCAGACCAGTTTTTTTTCTTGTCCAGTTCTTCTGAATTGAGAACCACGGTAGAGGTCAGGATAGATAGAAGGGTAAGTTGTAGATGACAAGGTGCTCCCTGGTATGGGACAAGTCTCCACACCTGGAGTCTGCACACCTGGACTTGTTTTGGAAGCTTGGGAGCCACGTTGAATACTGAGGAGTTAATGGCCCAGAGTCTTGGCTTGCAGGCACACACAGCCTGGAAGTTCTGCATGGACCTTCTAGGGGTGCAGATGATCATCCTCCAGCTGGTGAAGCTGTGCAAACAGTGAGCCCTGCTGGCAAGGCCAGCACCTGCCCATGAGCACGGCAGCACTAGCCCATAGCACAAAAAGATACATTTGCAAAGTGCAGGGAGGCCCTACTGGGTGTGGTCTCCTGTGTACAGTGCCTTGAGTTTCATTTTACTTTTTACTGGTTGTTTTCAAAATGTAGTTGTGGCATTATAATTCCTTGATCTTGTGTATTTAAGTTGTGGTTAAAAGGAAAACTACATATGAGCAGCCACATCAACAAACCTGTTCATTTCTAGGAAATTTATTAGCATCCAGGAAACTTATTTTTTATTTCAGATATGCTACATAACATATCTGTATTTCTTACCTGTATTAATAAGACTTAGCTGTAGGAATGGTAATTACAGAATAGAATCCCTATAGCTAGTCCTGACTTTTCTGCATGAAAAAAATGAAATTCCACTTAATGGGCAGCCTTCTTAGTGGTCGAACTGCTGTTTCCTGCAGTAATTTATAGTCCAGCAAATTTATGTTAGTGTCTGAAAGAATGGAATGAATATGTTGGACTGTTTTTTTTCAAAGACCTCTCTGCATTCATCTGAAAACGAATTCACAGTGCTTAATAGCGTGCCTTGGTATTTCCAGCAGTACACTTGGCTCCCTGAATGAACTTGAATTTACTTTACACTGTTTCTGTGTTTTCTGCTTCAGAGTAAAAGTGATCTCAGGGCTACCTAAGTGGTGTCATCTAAAGAGTCAAATGGGTCCTCACTCATGTATACCGACAACTTATCTCTAAAGAAGTTATAATTAAGTTTCAGGATTTGGTTTGGGACTTTTAAAAAACTTCAGTGTCTTATTTCATACATATTCATTTTGTATTATATTATGAGCTATGATCATTCTTTGAAGATTTTGTGTTTTACAGAGTATTCCAAAACACTTGCCATGTTCACTCACTAAGTATATGCTCAGTGTATTATGATAACTGTGTCCATTATGGAATGATTATGATAACTGTGTCCATTAAGAGATGAATCTTGAAGATGCTATAAAATTTTCAGCAAGTGCTACGGTCTGCCTGGTCTATGCCTGCTGATCTCTCTGTGTGTGTGTGCGTTTGTGTGTGTATTGGATATTAGATATGAACTTAATATGACACATTAATTTTGAAGTTACAGGGTCAGTATTGTGGTGCAGTGGGTTAAGCCACTGCAAGCAATACCAGTGGTATTCCAATCCCACATGAGAGTGCCAATCTCAGTAATAGCTGCTCCACTTGCAGTCTATCTCCTTGACACCCATATGCGAGACCTAGGTGAAGTTCCTGCTTTGAAGTTTTGGCATGGGCCTGCCTTCCTAGGCCATTGCAACCATTTGGAGAATGAATCAGCAAATGGAAGATCTCTGTGTCATTCTGCCTTTGAAATAAAGGAATACATTCTCTCTCTCTCTCTCTCTCTCTCTCTCTCTCTCTCTCTCTCTCTCTTTTCCCCTCTCTCCCTCTCTCTCCCTCTCTCTCCCTCTCTCTCCCTCTCTCTCCCTCTCTCTCCCTCTCTCTCCCTCTCTCTCCTTCTCTCCAGCCCGCTGGTTCACTCCCCAGGCCTGGGCTAGGCCACCAAAGCCAGGAACCAAGAGCTTCCTCTAGTTGTTGTACTTGGATAGTAGGGTCCTATGTACTTGGAACAACTTTCTACTGCTTTTCCCAGACTGTTAGAGAGCTAGATACGGAGTGGAACAACCAAGAATGCTGACACTTTAGAAGGCAGCTTTACATAGTAGATCACAACTCTGGCTCCATTTTTTTTTTAATAAAAAGGATTTATGGGGCCCACATTGTGGTAAAGTATGCTGATCTTCCCCCTGTGATGCCAGTATCCCATTTGGGCAATGGGCAAGTTCACTTCTGATCCAGCTCCCTGCTAATGAGTCTGGGAAAACACTGGAGGATGACCCAAATGTCTGAGTCCCTGCCACCCACATGGGAGACCAAGATGGAGTTTCAGGCTCCTGGCTTTGGCTTGGCCCACACCAGGCTGTTGCAACCATTAGTGGATGGAAGATTCTCTCTCTCTCTCTCTGTTTCTCTCTCTCCCTCCCTCCCTCTGTATAACTGCCTTCCAAATGAAGAAAGAAACCATAAACCAGAAAAGAACTTATTTGGTTTCTATCATGGGTTATCTTTCAACATTCTCCCATTTGTTACCTTTTAAAGGCTGGAACTGTCTCTTGGCCTTCTGTGGAAGTTGGGTTGGGTTCCTAAGATGCTGTTTGATTTGTGGGATTTGTTTTTCCCCATGGGATCCCTGTGAAGCACCTCTTGGGTGACATAAGTCCAGATGTGCTGCATTACCGGACTTAGTGGGAGTGAGGCAGAGCCTTGCTTCTGTGCTTTCTTCTACTGTGCTAGACCTTTGGGATAGTTAGTTCCTAGGCTCTCAACACTGGCACAGTTCCCAGGGTCCAGTCACTAGGTATGCAAGGGCTAGGTGGCAGGGTAGAGGGTATCAGAGGTGGTGGTGAAGAAGATAGCAAGGAGATTTGGGGCATCTGGGACAGGAGTATCCAGGCAGCAGCTTCCAGACTGGGTGGTCCGCAAATCATAGTGGTTGCATGATTCAGCTGCTTTCCTGTGGCGTGTGCTTCCCAAGTGGGGTGGGACACTGTGTTTATGTAACTGGCAGCATTCAAGGTGGCAGGCAGCTTCCTGCTCCTAGCAGGGGCAGCTGTTCTCCTGGTGCCCCAGTTCTGTGGAGTGCCTTGGGAACTACAAGTATTTCCAAAGGCTCAGCTTGGATGATTCCTCAGCCCTTCACAAGGATAAGACATGTAAGTATTAGCTGTATTACGTGTTCTTCCTCTTAGAACAGCTGGGGCGGATTCTACTTCTTTGAGTCATGGTACATACTTCAATGGGACTTGTACTTTCTCTAAGATGTTCCAAGGTCAAGTCATTGAGCCTTCTAATATCTCATGGAAAGTTGTGGAGGGACCACTAGGGTCCATCACAGGTCATCTAAAGCTAGATTTTTTTCAAGCTCATTGAAAGATGTTTACACATTTCCTGTGCTTTCTTTCTAATTGATGAGTTATACTGATAATATCCCCAGGCTCATTCCATTTATTTCTGAAATGTTTCTTCAACTATACTTTGAAGCCCAACAACATTGAGTTGCTAGAAGTGTAAAACCAAGAGTGGTCAGAAATTCAGAATCTCCATAGGAAATGTTTTGCCTTCAGGCATTTAAACTAGAGATTGAAAAATATGAATGTTTCAATGGATGTCTTAGGCTACTTATTTCTGTGGGTTAAAGCATAGGACTCAGTAGCATCCAAAGCAGTAAGCCATTTATTTTTTTTTTCCTCTCTCTCTTTTGTAACTTCAGCCTTCATTCTGTGTCCTGCCTAATCATCCTGCCTAAACTTGAGACAGAGGAATGGTGGAAAGATAGTATAATTACTTCTCAACAAGTTTTAGTGATGGTGAGGCTGCAGCATCTTTTTCTTACCCTAAGGAGTGAGCTTTCCAGTTAGTTTCCCGGAAGAGAGACATGTGATCTGCCAAGGAACTCTTGAGTCTCACAAACCTGATTAGTGAGGCGCACAGGAACCTCACTACCTTGCCTTGGGAGCACACTTCATTGATGCAGGTGGAAAAGTTGAAGAAAGATGTGAGGCATTTAGAATTTAGGTCACAAAAGAAACTCAAAAGGGATAAAAAAACTATCTGGATGGCAGCTGGGCCAGACAGGGTGAGACTATCCTGCCTCCCAGTTACACTCAGCTCTTAGTAACAAAGGTTCCTTCCCAAAAGGTGGCTTAAAGACACAACAGGTTCACTTATTAGGCTAAGAGAAATCTGGAAGATAGCCAGCCTTCAAACTCATCGTGCATCTCATTTCCCTCTGGTTCTGGTAATTATTCTCTTAAGCTCGTGGCTTCTAGTCTCAAGGCCAATTTGCGATCTAAGCTGGCTGCTGGAGTTCAAAGCCATCTTGGCTTTCCCACCAGCACAAAGGGCAGAAAGACCTTCTTGTTGCCTAGGTTCATACAATATTTTCTCTGGCATCTCACTAGCCAGAATTTAGCCGCATAGCCTCACCTAGCTGCAAGGGAGGCTAGCAAATTTAATCTGTTTTGTGAAGAAGCAATACGACTAGCTAAAAATGACAGTTCTATTACTGTGGAGCCATGCAGTGGGTTTGTAGTGGGGTAACCCTAAGCTCCTCCCTAAAGGCTGAGGCAGATGGAAAGAAGGATCTGTGCTGTGGTTGAACATGGCCTTTTGTCTCAGGGCAGAAAACTCCTTTTTGATTCTTCACCTTTACTTCTAGGTGTTCCTGGAGATGCTAGGGTGGTTTCCATAGAGCACTGCCAAACATTGCCGAGCTCACAACCAGCTGCATGAGATTGGCAACAGCATCTGAGACCTTTTTTGCCTGGCTGTTACAGTGTTTAATCGTTCGAAACAATAGCAGATGTAAATTGGCGGCTTTGGCATTTGGCCTGTGAGCCTCATCTGACGAATGTCATGAGACAAATGCCTACAACAGCTGAGGCTCCTGACAAATTCTAAAAGGAAAAAACAAAGTAGGTTTCTTTTAAGCTGTCATGATCATTTGTAGGTGTAGGAAGGTGTTTTTATAAGCAAAAATATTACATACTGCAGTTGAGGTTATATCAAGGTTAATCAAGGCCTTTTGACGATCATGGAAAGCCTAAATTCTATTTGGTTTGACCTAGTTTCAGGAACAAATGGAACCAATATTTGGACGGTAGTTTATTTCATACATACTTGAACAATTAGAACATCTATCTTCATTCATCCTGAATTCCCGCATGCTTATGACTTTCTGGGCCCGAGCAAGGACTCTTCTTTGCCACAGTTGGGTATTAGTTTGGATGTTGATTGGTCTCCAAAAGCCCATGCATCCAAAGTGACCTTTCAAATCTTATATTAGAGAAATCAAGAAAGCAGAAACTTACTTCAGATCTGGTGTTTGTAATCAGGACCTTTGAAAGGCAATTGAATTGGCCCATCATGGTAGAGCTCTGATGATTTTAGTGGCTTTTTCAGAGACCATATAGAGACAGATGAGTGTCATGTTTGTAAGGTCTTGCCTTACAGTTCTTAGCTTGAGTGCTATGTGCCACTATTGGCACCGTCATCATAGATCAAACTCATTTTGCTGCTTGATCCTGGAATTGCATCTCAAAAATTCTCAGTAAATATAGTCTTTCTTGGGCTGCCACTGGGAGACCTGCACACACCATCAGAGTGCCTGGGATCAAGTCTTGAATATCCTTCTGGTCCAGTTTTTTGCTATTGAGCCAGGGATGCAGTAGGTGATGGCCCAAAGCCTCTTGCCACCCATGAAGGGGACTACAATGTAGTTCCTGGTTCTTGGCTTCAGCCTGGCCCACTTGAGCTGTTGAAGGCATTGGGGAATAAACTAACCCATGAAAGGTCATTCTCTTTCGCTCTCTTTGTCTCTCTCTCTGGCACTCTGCCTTTCAAATGAATAAAATATTAAAAATTTGAAAAGAAGTAAGGATTTATTTTTATTTTTACTCGTAATGCAGATATACAGAGAGGAGGAGAGACATAGAGGAAGATCTTCTGTCCACTGGTTCACTCCCCAAGTGGCTACAACAGCTGGAGCTGAGCTGATTCAAAGCAAGGAACCAGGAGCTTCTTCTGGATTCTCCCACATGGGTGCAGGATCCTAAGGTTTTGTGCCATCCTCGACTGCTTTCCCAGACCACGGGCAGGGAGCTGGATGGGAAGAGGAGTAACTGGGACAGGAAACAGTGCCCATATGTGACCCTTGTGTGTGCAAGGTGAGGACTTATCCACTAGGCTATCACACTGGGCCCAAAATTTGAAAAATTAAAATAATTTGGTTAGTCATTTTTCGCAGGTGTTTACTTATCCTGGGACAAGCTGACATGCCCATTTATAAGGACCTATATTTGCTAGCTTCCAGCCATCCCTGCAATTCTGAGATCTCATATCTTGTGTGCATTTCACTCTTCTGTGTTATCTTTGGGCAATGGTCAGTATCAGTGCTTGAGATCCTTGTCATGGATGGGTAGGGAGGAGAGATGAGAGAGGATTTGGGTAAAGTCTGAAGTCTCATCCATTGTAAGGTTTCCAGGGGTCACCCATGGGAAGTCACATGTCTGCACATAACAGTGTCTAGTGCTTCAAGATTATCACTGATGTGCTCGATCCAAAGCTATGGTTTTCAGTGCTACACACAGGGTATAAGTGGATTATAGCTAAGTTGTTGCAACACAGGTGGAATGAACTCCCGTGGTATTTCAAAGTGATAATTGGTTGGGGGTCATGTTTTCAGCATGGTGGTTTTAACAGATGGTGCTATGTGAAAGCCTTTCCTACAATCTCTAGGAATGATTCTAAGACCTACTTAGGGGGCTTAAGCAAGCAGTGTTCAGCCTAAACGTATATTCCAGCTAGTTGGCAATCTGTTCATGGAGAATGTTAGCTGAATTCAAGAAGTGGGCATTACGTTTTCTTGAAGAGATACAAGTTGTTCTTCTTTCAACATGTGGATATATCCGTGCATGTTTGTGGAATGCTTACACATCACTTGATGAATGCTTTACTTTTAGTGCACAAAAGGTGAAGGGCAAAGAACCCAGAAAACATGTTAGGATCAAAATACCTCACATTTATGAAGAGATAGCAAGTCCATCAGCTATTTTTGACAGATGATTTGAAGGGATATCATGTCCCTCATTTGAAATATTTACTTAGAGAGTGAATTTATAAATGTCAGGACGATCCCGGCTTCTTTTTGTCCAGCACGTGTGAGCAATTGAGTTGTCTTTACATTCACGGAGTTAAGTTTAAATGAAGTCTTTTAGCTCTAGTTTTGATAATAAATGTTAACAGTGTAAAGTGACATGATTCTCATCCTTAAATCAGCTCTATTGAAGAAAGGTAGAAACAGGTAAAAAGGAAAAATAAAACTTGTTTTCTGCTTTGAGAAACATGTACAGTATTGTTGGATTTTCCTGAGATGAGGAGGTTTATGCTGATAAGATCTGACTTTATTCATTTCTTAATGGGAAAGTGTCATCATTTTAATTCACAACACTGAGATAAATTTCATTTCTTTGAAATTTTCATTTCTTCTTTCATTTTTATTTTTCTTCTGGTGTTAGTTGATCTAAAAATAGCCTTACAGAACTTTAAAGAAAGATTGCTTTAGTACTTGCCGTTGGATGGAGTCAATGGCTGAAACTGTGTTTTAATGATAATCCACACAAGAGAAAAACATCAATCCTATTTTTTAGCCTAGTGTTATAATAACTGTTCTTGATGGCTGTGTCCTAGTGGATTCGGTTTTTCACCAGTGCACTATGTTCAGCTCTCTAGTTTGCTATTTGAGTCCAAAGTTTCATTGTAGCATTAGGTTTTAATTATTATTTTAAATATAATTTGGGTGTTTCCCTAAAGAATTTATTTAATATTCATAGGTCATTGATTTCACTTGCAGTAATTTTCCATCACTTGTGTTAGCATTCAAAGTATCAATCTGCTGTTTCTTATAATTTCTACTTTAAATCTTATTAAAACAGAAATCTGGATTTTGTTTTCAGAGAACAGTTACATATAGGTTTTCTTTCCATTTGTTTTTTTTAATATGAAAGCTTAAGAGCTACATTTTCTATTACTTAATTTTTCTCTTTAAATTATTCATTCATTTATAAAAGCAAACAAATTCAGTAAGTGGTTTTTATAATACAGAAACAAGTTTTAAAAAAGAGCAAATGTTCTAGCACTCCTTGAAGGTTGTCATATTGGAAAGTGAAATACAAGAAATTGGACTTGACATTATAAGAATTTCCAACTCTAATGCATTTTCAAGTATTCCACCAATGCCTATGCCATAGTTTACTTTGGCTGTTTAAAAAAAAAAAACTTTTTGTTGAAACTAATTAATACATCATAGTATACTTTTGTGTTTACTATTTCCAGATTTAAGATTTTTATATCACTTTGCAAGACACACTTTAGGGTTTCCTTTGTCTAAATTTTTTCCCAGTGTTTTTGGATTCAGAAGTTGGCTTGAACATTAAGGGAAAAAAAGTAAATCATGAAGATATTTTTGGATTTTATTACCTAGGTTCTTGTTAGCTAACTGAAGAGAATGTTTGCTGGCTAAAGAGGAAACCTTGAATTAGCTTTCCAGATCTGTGGTTTTCTTATTGGTTCTACCTTCTGAGGTTTTATTGAGGTAAATTAAGGAATGGTTTAGTGTTTTTACTTCGTAGGACATCTGGGCATCTTGTTCAGAAGTAGGTGGGCAGTCATTTGAAGCTATCTAGCTAATTTGAAAGAATATGGTCTCTTGCATTGATTTGATTATTCTTGAGACAATGAAAACTGACTTAGGAGGGAATACTAGGCCAGATCCCATGTGGGGATTTGTGGAGTTTCTACTTTATGGCTAAGCATGCTAGCTATTTTATCTTCTGTCCTTGTGTTCCCTTCCCACAGTAGAAAAATTGAACAAAATTTTTTTTTGAGTTTCCTAGTGTGTGTGTGTGTGTGTGTGTGTGAGAGAGAGAGAGAGAGAGAGAGAGAGAGAGAGAGAGAGCGCGAGCGAGCTTGCGCAGAGAGCTGAAGATTTTTGATGTTAAAAGGTAATTTCCATTCTTTTTAGGGTTGAGGAGCACAGTTATAGATCATGGCTGCTTTGGGTTTCCTGTGTCTTTGGGGCTGTCGACCCACACATTTGTGTATCTTTTCCATGGTATGGTGGCCTCAGCATAGGTTCTATGTCATGAACATTGGGCACTGGCAGGCTGCTAACTGGTTCTAGTAGGATCTGCACTTCCCTATGGAATTTGGCATCATTTCTCTTTCTTTCTTTCTAAATCATGTCAGCATTAGAATATGTAAAATACATACTTTTTTCTGGCAGGTTTTATGATTTTTTTTCATCAAAATCAAAACTATTTTCATCAGTATTGTGAGAGAACAGGAACCCTTTCCTGCGCTGCTGTATCATACCTGCAGTTGTGAGTGGAGGGTGAGCATTTAAGATACAGATCCCATCATGTCAGTCCCCTGCATCTGATGTCCCATGGCTCGTCATTGCTCTTAGATCAAAGGCAAAAATTAGCATCTGCTACAAATGTTGACTTGGTCTGCCTCTTACTTGTCATTTCTCTTAACTACTGTGGGCTCTTCTCATTTACCTCCAACCACACTGGTCCTCACATAGTTCCTGAAGCTCATCAAGCTCGTTCGTGCACGGGGCCTTTGCACCAGCTCCCGTCTTTCCTGGGTGCTCTGGGTGCATCTACTCTTGTGCATCATTCATTTTGGTTCCAATGTCCTCAGAAATATCCTGTCCAACTTTCCTAGCAGTGCACTTTGGCTGTCCTTGGTCACGCTGTCGCAGGAGCCATATTGGCTTGAGATAATTTGGTTTGTGTATTTGTTCTTGCTTGCAATTCAAAATATGAACTCCATGGGAACAGGAACCACTTCTCTCTAGTTCATTGCCTTCAAGCCCAGTTCCAAGAAGAGTGCCAGGAAATGCTTGTTTGTGGAATGCATGAATCATTTAAATTATTGTATCATTTCCAAGCTGGCAGAATGCTGTTACAGAAATTTTGCTGGTAAGGGAAACTGAAATGTGGAAACTGGTCATCAGGATACTTGATTAGCCTTAAGAACAATGCTTTATAAACAACTCCACTGAAATGAAATGTACAAACCCAGTATAAACACAAAAGGCATTCATCTGCTTCAGCCCAGACTCTATTTTATAGACATAAAAAAGGAGACCGTGTTACGCTGGCAGTCAGATGCTCGGATCTTAGATTAGTGCCATATCTTGGGCAACATGATGCATGTTGCCAGTGAGTTTTGATTAATATCTGAAGCATAAGTCAGAGTTACTGTCCAATGGGTCAGGTACAGTTGTGAATATTGGGGTGACAATTTGTTATAGCTTTAGTGGAACCATGGGAAATAGATTGAATAAATTTTCCTGTCATTGTTGTAAGAGGCAATAAATAAGGGTAATGAAATACTAGAGAACAGCATGTAATTTTTTCCCCTAAAATTCTACAGGGTGAATAAAAAAAGAAAACTGTAACTTTTCTCTCTGCCCATTGCTTGCACATCGACAGAGCGTTCTCCTTTGCTTGCGTAGAATGTCACAGTCCTGATCTATATATGTTTCCCATTTTCCCAGTGATTCAGCTCCCAAGAGGGCATTTTAGTTGAGTGTCCTTAGAAAGGGCAGTAGGAATAAACTAAATGAAAAAATAGATCTTTGTTAGTGTGATATTTGTGAAAATGCAAAATGTTTTTTTTTAACACATTTAACATTCATTAAAAAGTCATGTGTGTTACACCTACCCTCTTTGTACTTGTAAGGTCTTACAGACTGCAAGAAAATAACAATTGGAAAGAAAAAATCATCATACGTCTTAAGCGCTTCATTAAACTCCTAGCTTGGTGTTTTATTCAGTGAAGAACTGCTTGACTTTTTTTTAAGAAAGCAGTTCTAGCAGGCAATGAATACACCTCAGTGCTGTCATCATTTAAGTGGAAGCTTGTATTATTTTGGAAAACAGTCCAGTAGTATGTTTCAAGCCGTTTGGACACATTTACTCTGAGTAACTGCACTTTTAGGAATCTGTTCTATTTTAGGGAATATAGCCTAGAGAAAAAAATTCTAAGCTCAGTCATGTTTGCAAAAAGATGGTCACTTAAGAAAAAAAAAAGCTGGATACCACCTTATATTCAGGTGGAGATGTTAAACTGTGATAGGTCCATTTGCTATAGCTTCACGCAACTCAAAACTGTAATAATTGGGAGATATTTAAATGACAAAGGAAAACTCCTTTGATGTTAATGTTTGAATGAAAGTAGGACTCAAAACTATGTATAGTATAAACTCAGCTATGTAAACTAAAACTATAAGGAAATACCAATGTAAAGCAATTATAGAGATTATTTATAAGTAGATATCGGCACTGGAATGCTGCTTACAATTTTTGCATAGCATACTTTCACTTTTTATAATATGTCTATTATTTGAGTAATCAACAGATCTTATTTTTAATCTTAGTAAATTAGTATAGTGAATAGCATATGTTAAAATGTGGTAGGAGTTATGCCATCTTTTTTTTTTAAAGATTCACTTACTTATTTGAAAGACTCACAGAGAGAGAAAGAGAGAGGAAGAGACATAAAGAGAAGAAATCTATTTCCTTGTTCACTTCCCAGATAACCACAACAGTTGTGGGTGGGCCAGGCTGAAGATAGGCCCACCCTCTAGGTCTTCCAAGTGGATGCAGGGATCCAAACAACTGGGCTGCTTTGTGCTGCTTTTCCCAGGCCATTAGCAGAAAACTGGATTCGTGGTGGCTTAACCTGTTGCACCACGATGTTGGCCCCTATTTCATCTTTACAGAAGACATATGTATGTATAAAGATATAGCCAACTTCCCTGGAAGATTAGAGTTACATAAGCAAAATATTTGCAATCCATGCATGCATAAGGTATTAAAAGTATGTACAAATGCATATATTGAGAGGCTGCATGTTGTTTCAAAAACGTTTGTGAGCTTTCTGAGGCAGGTGTGGTGGTATAGCACGCTAATCCTCTACATGGGTGCCCGGTCATGTCCCAGGTGGTTCACATCTAATCCAGCTCCCTGGGAAAGCACTGCAGGATGGCCTAAATCCTTGGGCCCCTGCACCCACATGAGAAACCAGCCTCCTGATTTCCAGCTTCGGACCAGCTCAGCTATAGCCATAGTGGCCATTGGGGAGCAAAGCAACAGATGGAAGATTACTCTCTGTCCCTGTCTTTCTCTCCCTTCTAATTCTGACTTTCAAGTAAAAATAAATGCTTAAAGGTTTATTTAAAAAAAAAAAAACCTTTCAATTTTCTATGTGCTTTTTGAAGTACTCTCATGTGTGTGTGTATGTGTGTGTGTGTAGTTTATTTTTTAGCTACTTTTTCTTTTGTAGAAAATCTTAGGGCTACAAAGTAAGATGAATTAAAACTGAATAAATTTGAAGTTTCTTTGCTTAAACTATGTGTCTCTTTTATTCCGTGTATTGAGTTTGCGATATATAAGCAGTTATTGAAAGCTGGACCACCTCTTTTATAAAGATTTCTTTGATTCACAGATGAATGATAAGATAAAGTGTGAGAGAAAGGTTTTCCATGCAGAGTACTTGATGGACCTCAGTGTGTGCCCTTCAGTGCCTTTCCTGGATGCACTATTAGGCATGCTTTTGCTTCAAAGGAGGCAAATGCCTAAAGAAGCTTGTCATTATAGATGTATAACAATAAGCTTAAGGTACCCAGGAAAAATCAGGAACCTCAAACTAAAGAATGAATAGGCCTATTTTTATTTTTATTAAGTATTTGCTTAGATTCACTAGCTCACTAGCAAAGCTCCAGTCCAGAGAAAACTCCTGTCTTGATCTTTTGGAGTGAATTGGTAGCAAGATAGTAGATATGTTAGGAATCATTTGCGAAGTAGGATATGCCCCCTCATGGGATTCCAGTCTTTATATTTTTATGTTATCTCACTAAGAAGAAACAGTACAATATAAGATCTGAGAGCTATGGCATCACTATCATTGGACTCAAGTTTCTGCCTGTATAACTATGTAATTTTCTACATTTGCAAAATAAGAATAATAATGATCCGAAACAGGGCAAAAGTCATCCTAAGTGTTTGTACCAGTGGGAATTTGATGCATTATGTGGGTGAGTGAAGTGCCGAGAAGCCAAGAGGAACCAACCTGAGTGTTTGGAGCAGCAGGGAACTTGTAACTGTTAAGTCTGAATTGAAAGAGTGCTCCACTGGGGACAGTGTTACTCTGGCCAGAGGCAGAGGTCTTCTAGAGGAATCTGGAATTATGGTAGAAGTGGAGGAGGCTTAGGGAAGGCCCCTTCGTTGATGGAAATGGTTCAAGACTAAGAAGTCAGCTGATGGGAAGCTGTGTTGCACCCCCAGCCCCCCTGTGATTCAGAGGAGGGAAGTGTGAATACTGGATCTAAGATGGGCAGAAGTTTATTTCAGAGAAAGCTGTGAGGATGACATGAGACATTATGTTGAAAGCGTTGACAAAAATGCTTAATAAACGATACCATCTTACTTGTTACTCTCCTCCTCATCATCATCATTGTGCTATTTGCAAAGTAACATCTCTGTAAATGTGCTGTACAAATCCAGTACACTCCTCCCACCCCTGCTACCTCATCCAGAAGGGACACATTCTAAAACTCTGAACCTGTGGATACAACTGAATTCTCTATAAATATATGATATTTTTTCCTATATATACAAGCATAACTGTAAGAAAACTTATTTTAGTTAGGTACAGTAAGAAAGTATCAATCATTCCTAATCAACTGGAATGGTTATAACAATATACCTATAATGAAAATAATGTGAGTGTGCTTTCTCTCTCAAAATATCTTACTTTACTATCCTTCCCCATCTTACTGTGATGATATAATGTTACCTGAGATGCAAGTGGGTATAATTATGATATAGCATTGGCCACACATACTAAAATTTTAACTGAAATTGCAGAAAGTAAAACTATAGATCAGGAAGAGTTCCTGAACTTTAGAGCAAAGCCTTGTGTTTTCTAGGACCTTCCATACTCATGTTACTGTTCATTTCAGGATTTACACTTTTGTTCAGATAGGACTGTTGTACATTGTGTTTCCACTTGCCCTGTTACAGACCATGCTCATAGATGTCCAGAACTGGGCCAAGGTAAATTATAATGAATATAGATTGTTTTAAAAACACAAATAAATATTCACAACCCAATGTAACGACACCATATCAGACTAACTTTGGATTTAATGATTTAAAAATTAGTGATTTCACTGTTTAGGTACAAGCTTAGTTTTGTCCTGACAAGTCGAAAGAATAGACATTTAATTGGTTATTGACATTTGCCAAGCCTTGACATTAAAAGGAATGAACTTAAATGGGTCAGAAGCTTGACACGTGCCTGAATGGTCCCTCCAGAAAGGACTTTAGAACTAGCCTTCTCTGGAGCATAAACACAAAATAAAATGAACACCATGTGGACAGACCACAGGGTTTGCCAAAATGCCTTTTTGCTTCTCTTGCATTTGGAGAATGCAGTTTCACTTGAAGCATTTTGCCAAGTCCTGGGAATCTTTCTTCAGGGAGGTTTTCATCAGGGTGAAAGCAGAATTTTCTGGGTTTTCAAATATTACTAGTCTTCTCTTCTCCCCTAGTCACACTGGCTCTGTGATTATACTCACTCTCAGAGAAATTATTGATATCAAGGAGTTAAGGGTTGTTTAATGTTTTCTGTTGCTGTATTCTTCATGTTTAAGGCAGGCCTCGGATAAGTATTCATAAAAGAAATTACGAGTTCAGGGGGCGGGTGTGCTTTCTGTAGGTCAGTTATAGCTGCCAGCACCTGGAGTTCACTTTTTCCTTAAGTATAATATTGGAACTTGCAATAACCCTCTCTGGCAGATGTCCCATATAAAAGATTAAGAAACTAAGATGTAGAGATTCTGCAATCTTCCTCATGGTAACGTACACATGCTAGTGGATCCAGAAATCATATTGTTAACTACCACTTGGTAAGGTTAATATTTTATGGTGGAATGTTAAACAATCAAGCATAGATGGAGAGGGAAAGAAAATGCAAGGGGCTATACTGCCTTAGCTCAGCAGGATAATCCTCCGCCTTCAAGTGCCAGCATCCCATGTGGGCACCAGTTCATGTTCCAGCTGCTCTACTTCCCATCCAGCTCCCTGCTTATGACCTGAGAAGGCAGCAGAGGATAACACAAAGTCTTGGGAACCTGCACCCCAATAGGAGACCTGGAAGAAGCTCTAGGCTCCGGGCTTGGGATTGGCTCAGCTTCCGCTATTGAGGCCATTTGGGGAGTGAACCAGTGGATGCAATCTCTCTCTCTCTCTTTCTCTCTCTTTCTCTCTCTTTCTCTCTCTTTCTCTCTCCTTTTTGCTGTTAATCTTCAAATGACTTTGACCTTTGCTTTTTCCAAAGTTCTTTCAACAGTGTTAACCTGGTTGGCCATACTGGAGTGCACAGCCGGGGAGCGGGCAGTGGGATTCTCATGGGGGTGAGTAATGTGGGGCACCACACCACAGAAACCATGATTCTTTCTTATGCTTCCAGCTCTACCGTGGGGTTCATAGGAACTGACTGCTGCCAGCGTCCTGCCCTCAGACTCTGTCCAGAGACAGGTCCCTTCCAAGTGCACCAGTGGTCACTTCTGGGCACTGTCCCTGTGCTGTGGACTGAAAGTAGGGGGCCTTGGGAGGGGCACAGGGCCAGACGCAGGAGGCCTGAATGCTTGTTGGCAGTGGCTTGGGCCTGTTTGTCCTCTAGCAATGCCATAGGAGTTCAGTCGTTTTCCTGGCCTGCTGTTTTCACGGTTTATTAATATTCTTTGGCGCCTGAATGAATTCAGCTAACAAAACCAAAACAACAGCAACAACAAAACCCAAAAGTCATTTCCCATTCCCTGTGGCTCCAGAACATGGCTTAGAATCTCTGGGTATGTCCTTGCTGTCTAGCATGTCTTTGGGTCAGCTTGGTTCTGGTGTGCCTGGGGAACAAAACAGTTCTCCAGGGAATACTCTTCCATTCATTTACGCACAGGGTGAGAAGAGTTCAGAATGGAAACTAATTGGATGTGAGACTGGGAAAAGGTTCTTTCTTCCTTTTATTCAGAAATGCAAAGGCTAACAGTCATTGAGTGTCTATGACCTTATCAGAGGAAATTGTCCTTGACAATCCTTCATTATATTGTGTTTCTTTGTATGTGATTACATGGTCCAAACTCATTTCTGACTTTGTAGCTTTGAAATCTATCTTTTTCTGGAGTATTCCTGAAATCCTGTTTATCTAGTTATCTTAATTGACCAAGTTCATTTGATCATAGTCTGGACTTGTCTCTATATGAGGATATCTTTTGAGATACATGTGTTTCTAAAAATTGATGTAACTTCTTTGTCATGGGGCATATATGTTTTGGGCTATTCCTCTTTAGTAACTTGGTCTGGAAAGAATACCATTATGAATTCCGAAAGAAATGGGAGGATTGTAGTGTCACTATGTGCTGGTCACTGCTGAGAGGAGAAAGGAACTGGGTTAGCCTCTGAGGCTCAAGATAAAATTTCCAGTTACAACCTCATTTGAATGGGGTGCAAGAGACTATCCACTCCTCAAAGATAATCCCTTTCTTTTTCTAAATCAAGTGAAATGCATTGGATTTTTTTTTTTTTGGCCTGAATTAGAAAAAAAAAATAAGATAATCCATTTTAAAAAAAATTTAGTTTGTCTAAGGTTTGATGATTGACAGGCCTTTGGTTTAGATTGCACACTGTCAAAAAAGCTTCCGCAAGTAGGGATTCCCTGGAAGTCATACTGTGGGCCCCAGTCCCTGTTTTGCTTTCTTCTGAGAGCTCACTGGCAGCCTTGAAGATGTTTGATGCCAGTTTTTAGACAGCTACAAAGCTACATGCACACTGATGTAATCTTCAGTGACCTGGGCTGGATTATAACTCATCTTTTACTGAGGTTTGGTCCAAGGAAGTATGAGGATCTCCTATGAGCTGAAATAAAAGAGGATGATTTGGAAATGTGAGACCCTCCAGATGAATGTGGCGTTTGCAGAGTTATATTAGCACACAGCCACGCTGACCATAGGCTCGCATCAGGGAGGGTGAGCCTGTGAGAGGCATTGCATTGAACTCCTGGGGGAAGAGAATGACACAAGACTCCCATGAGATAACCCCCTTCAAAATGCCTACTCTGAGCTGGAAGGGCAAGCCAGACACCACAATGAGTACTACTCAGGATGAAATGTGGAAGACCCATAGAGTTAGAGAGGAAGAGATTTGTTTTCCAGTTGGGAGAATTAGTTAGGAAGAGCACACATGTCTAGTTGTAGAGCCCCAGATACTGACTGTGCTAAGGATATTGGTATAGTAGTCAGGTATACATAGAGGAGGAGAGACAGAAAAGAATATCTTCCATCCGTTGATTCACTCTGACTGCAACAGCCAGAGCTGCACCAATCTGAAGCCAGGAGCCTGGAGCCTCTTCCAGGTCTCCCCATGGATGCAGCGGGGCAAGGTTTTGGGCCATCCTTGACTGCTTTTCCAGGCCACACGCAGGAAGCTGGTTGGGGATTAGAACCAGCACCTATATTGGATCTTGGTGCATGCAAGGTGAGGACTTCAGCCACTAGATTATTGCAGTGGGCCCAGGGTCTTGATTGCCCAGGGTTCAAACCACATCCCAGTTCACTTCCCTTCCCCCAGTAGGCACCTTGCCATGGGGAATACCTGCAATGTGTAACCTTGGAGGAAAGCTTACCTTTCTGTGTGCGTGGCACCCATTGCACCAAGTGTAGTTATGTGATCCTGGGCAGGTCTCAGAATCTGGAGCAGCTGCGTTACAAGAAGGGAGGTTGTGAAGTTTGTTCTTGGTGGCAGCATGACATCGTTGGTTATCAGCAGCTGTATCCTGATTGTAACTCCCACGATAGAATGTTGGGTGGGATTTTTTGCTCTTTAACATCCTGAGTGCTCTACATTTTTGCCCATTTTCTGTGCTTGATGCTGTTGCGTCCCACTGGACAAACCTCTTCTTCTGACCATGCCTGCATTTTTAGCGCCTGTAGCCGGAACAGTGTGTTCTAACACTAAGTAGTAGGTCAGCTCCTGGATGACAGCAGCCTCCATCCTCAGTGCTGACCCAACTGTTTGGTCGATCTTCAGCTTCTCTATATTCATTTTTGTGTTTCCAGATCCAGTTAATATGATATAATTTTTGGGTGATTGGGCAAACCTATTTCCAGAGAGGGATGGAGTGGTGGAACTATAGAGAAGGAGAATGGAAAAATGGAATATTGTTTCTGACAATTACTCTGGCAATAACAAGGGGAGGATACAGTGGTGTTTGAAATGTCTGAAATCTGCCTGTTTTGGAGGAATATACATTGATTTTCAACTGTTTATAATATCTGCAAATTTGTTTGTATGAAATGCAGAGCCACAGAAGGAGGAGAGCTAAGGAGAAGTAGAGGGAGTAGAAAAAGGAAAAGATGCATTGGTCAGGGCTGGGGCAAGGATGAAACAACATGCCAGGAACTTTATTCTTGATCTCACACCTGGGTGCAGGAACCCAAATACTTGGATCACTTCTGCTGTATTTCCAGGCATATTAGCAAGAAGTTGTATCAGGATTCGAACCAGCACCATGAAGAGGGATGCTGACATTGCAAGTGGCACCTAAACCCTTTGATCCACAAATCGGGTCTCTGTTTTCCACTTTTGGCAGTCAAATTCTGTCAGGTGCTATTTATTTACAGTAAAATTTGTTCCTTTCATTATAGGGTCCCCAGGTTTCCACAATTATATACAGTCATATGAATGTCAATGGAATCAAGATAAGATCCATTTGATCAGTCCCATTCCCCACAAGATGTTCTCAAGCTCTGTGAAACCAATCTCTCCCCACACTCCAACTCCTGTGAATGATTCATTTGTGCATTTATAGTTCGAGCAGTTAGCAGTTCTACAACTCTAGAACAGTGTTTTTATTCATCTAGCAGGAGAAAAAAAAAGACTAGTGGATTTTTGCCTGAGAATACACTTGCTGGATTCAGCAAATTGAAATAACACACATGAATACAAAAATACTCATTATTTACATGTGATTCAATTTAGGATGGCAGCTAGTGTTTTATCTGGCAACCCAAGGTTGAATGGGAAGTGCCAGTGTGGAAACGGCTAAAGCTGAGTTTCAGTGTGAAGTTGGTGGAAAAGGAAATGAAAGGATGGCCAATGATAGGTGAGGTCATGAATTATCAGTAGGCACAGTCTCCCCTTAAGACACTTCGGGGGGCCCGGCGGCGTGGCCTAGCGGCTAAAGTCCTCGCCTTGAAAGCCCCGGGATCCCATATGGGCGTCGGTTCTAATCCCGGCAGCTCCACTGCCCATCCAGCTCCCTGCTTGTGGCCTGGGAAAGCAGTCGAGGATGGCCCAAAGCTTTGGGACACTGCACCTGCATGGGAGACCTGGAAGAGGTTTCATGTTCCCAGCATTGGATCGGCGTGCACCGGCCCATTGCGGCTCACTTGGGGAGTGAATCATCAGATGGAAGATCTTCCTCTCTGTCTCTCCTCCTCTGTGTATATCTGGCTGTAATAAAAAAATGAATAAATTAAAAAAAAAGACACTTTGGGAAACTCAAAAGGGGATGAAAGGAGACTTTTCTACAAAGCAATAAATGTATTTGCTTGAACATGTGTGGTATATACAAAGCTGCTTTGAAGACCAAGGTTCCTAGGGTGCTAGTTCATAAACCAATGACAGATTCTATTCAGAAACTTGCTGCCAAACCAGTCTTGGAAGAATGAAGCCATCTAATACTTGGGAATAAGTGAGATGAAGTCTATGAAAATTGTCAAGTGTGTACGTAAGAAGATGGAGTTGTGAATTTTCCACATGAGTTCAGTGCTTTCAAGTGCTTAGGATGGACATGACACAAAAGCGTATTTGTAGTCAGATTCCATTTCCATTCAAGTAGATAGTAATTGCAATGATGGACCTCTAGTTTTTCTTTACATTGTTGGCACAGAAGGGCTTGCTGAGCAAGGCAAAGAGATATACTTATGAAAGTTCTTCATACTCTATGTGAAAGAACAAATGATTTCAAAGACTTTGGGCACAGCCATTATTTACACTAAAGATATGTCTTGCCTTTTGTTTTCATGTAAACTTGACAGAATGGTTTTTTAGAACAAATTGCTGGTGTGTGTTCTGTGGCTGGCACCCTGTGTCAGTTTGTATTTCTTCATTCTATTCCTCACTCCCCAGAGCTCATATGCCCCAAGCTGCCATCTTTAGCTCTGGGTGCCTCCCTAAGTACCTAGGCTACTAAACAGGATGGTATCAAAGGGCTCATGTTTTGAAATGATTGGACATATGAATCCCACCTTCTAGTGATTTACACATAGAACCTGTGGTTCCCATGTGTTGTCTAAACTCAACACAAATGTTTTCATCCCCTCCTTGTTCTACATGAAGAGACTTAAATATACACAAACATCACTTCCAGAAACTCAAGGCTGGAGCTCTAAGAGGTTCCTGGCCACCTTCAGTTGTCCACCCAAAGAAGCTTAATAATGTCAGAAAATGTACTGTTGATTCAACTCAGCACCTGAGGGTAGGCCCTCGACCACATTAGTGCATTTACTTAGAAGGTCTTGTAACTGTGAATTATCACCCAACAACCTTTGATATGTGTGTGAGTGTATCCTACAACTCAGGGAGTATCTTTTTCAAGGACCCAAAAGCTATTCTCTTAAAAGGTCATTTTCAGGAGAGGTACAACCTTTGTCTCTTCATCTCTGTGGGAAAATAGAACCCTAACTTCCATAGTTACCAGCCACCAGACACAGCTGGAGTCATTGCATTTACACAGGCCAATCCTTTGTAGTCTTACTTTTTTCATCATAGTGAAGCCACCTACTCTTTTGCTACTGTTTCATTCACATGTTAAAATACCCCACTGTCTTTTGCTAGTAGGAGATGAGTTGAGCTCGCACTGGGTCCCCTCGCCTCTTGCCACAGTATGTAACTGATTACAATCCTTACTGCTTTAACTAGTGCCTGGCCTTGCTTATCTCTGGCAGTGTGAAGGAGATGGAAATTACAGAAATTATGGAAAAAATATGGTTGTGAGCTGGTTTTTGTTTCTCAAATCACAGTGTATGGAAGTGACACCAGCTTGGCTCCTGCTCCTGGAACAAGGCATGGCCCTGTCTTCCTTTACAAGGCTGGGGCTAGAAGTTTTTCCCATTTGCTTGTTTTCACATTGCTATTTGGTTGTTAGAATACATTTCTAAGGTCAGACAGAATTCACCAATGCATGGAAAACAGAAGCAGCTCATCTCTCACAGACCTTATGATAGAGAATCCAGAATCTGGGTTCCCCCTTTTTACATTTTGCTTGTGAACAAAGTCTCAGAGTCACCAAGAACAAAAACACAGAGGGTCATAAACATGATGACGAGAGGACTCAGTTCTTCTCCTTAATAGTTCAGTTGGTTCAGCAGCTCTTTGGGACACCAGCTTGGGTATGCTGGACATATTTCCTAAATAGGGAATAGTACCCACAATGGATGGAGAGAATGGGCTGTGCAAGTTAGGGATGTCTTGTGCAAGCCTTGTGGAAAGACTGGGCATGAACTCAGTGGCGAATGAATGAGTCTGGATGCTAAAGGACAGCTACTCTGTTGCTTCTGGAATCACAGTGATGAACTTTGCCTAAGGCTTGTAATGTGATTTATAATAAGAACTCTATATTCTATCCCACAACCTGATACAACGAGCAAGATCATATTGTGAACATGTCAAATTAGAAGCAGATAATTACTGGGTAAGTCCTTGGGGAGCTGAGCTGTAGTGAGTTGTTCACAGAGCAGAAGCAGAAATCAGTAGGACAGTATTGGTCAATTGGGATTGATGGGAGCTGTTGGAATTTGTCTTATCTGGATAGATGTAGGCGGCATGTAAGTAAGACTTCTAGAAGACAAAGTGAGGAAGACACTCAGACAATGGAGAAACAGTGATCTTGATGGTATAGTGTGCCATGTGAAAAAAAGTACATGTTTTGGTCTGTTTTCTGTTGCTTCAAAAGGCTATCACTAGTCTCACTATTTCAGAGGTTATGAAGTTTAAGGGTGTAGCAGTGGCATCAGATGAGGGCCAAAATATGAGGGGACGTGAAAAGGCAGGAGAGCATGTGTGAAGGAGAGAACATGAGTATTCTACTCGCATTGGTGGCAACCCACAATCACAGTAACCTACCCACTCTCATATTAATGATGTTAATCTACTCACATGGAGTGTTACTCTCTTGGTCCCTCCTGCAACACAATCAAATTGTGATTCAGCCTTCCATCCGCTGGATTTGGGGGACATGTCCAAACAATAGCATATTGCAGATGAGTGACTGCATCTCTTACAGCCACAAAGGTGTGTGACGATTTGATTGTGACTGTTGTTGGTCACTGCGGTAAGGATGGGAAGAGTGAGCCTGAGGAGCAGGATGTCCTTACATGTAAAAACCATGAGAAAGGGCTGCCGTTGTAGTTCAGTAGGTTCCGCTGCTGCCTATAATGTTGATATTCCATTTGAGTGATTATTTGAGTGCTGAATGTTCTGCTCCTGGTCCAGCTCCTGGTTAAAGCTTCTTGGAAGGCAGTAGAAGACGGTCCAACTACTTGGGCCTGCGCTACTCTTGTGGGGGAACTGGCTTTGACTGGTCCAGCCCTGTGTGTTATGGCCATTTAGAAAGTGAAACAGTGGATAGAAATTTTGAATTTTTCTTTGTGTCTTTCCCTTTCTCTATCTGCAACTTTGCCTTTCAGAAAAAAAAAAATAAATATTAAAAAAAACCATGAGGTCTTTGCTGAACTTGGCATTGAACCATTCTGTATTTCCATATTTTCTCTTTTTTTCTTCCTTTGCTTATCCTCTCCTTCCTTCTTCTCTTCTGAATTATAAATGTTGGTTCCAGCTGTGCAATGCACATCACATCTCCTTCCTGCACTGTTCACTCTCCTTTGTTGCTGTTCTTATACTCTATCCACTTTCTCTAACCTGGATTGTTCACCTGTGGGATGAATACATTTCAGGATTTCAGTGAGATTGGATGGGGGAAATCATGTTATTGGCAACAACTAAATAAAATGCAGGACTTTTTCTCTCAATAATCATTATAGGGGATAAACTACAGGAACACCAGCCATACTTGCATGGGATTTAGACATTAATACAAATCACAGTGTTGTCATTTCATTTACAGTCTTGGATACCACTTTGCCTATGTCCATTACTCTGCTGAAATGACTTGGTTGTTTATGTGGCCAGCTGTTAGATGCTGGTACTTACATCTATTTTAGTATTTCAGGAATTCATTTTTTAAATATGAAAAAAATGTATAGCCAATTGTGTTATATTGTATTATATGTTTTTCTAAATAGCTCATGTCATGGGCAAATCACACAATGAAAATCATAGGGACCATGGAAAAATGGAGTTGTGGCCTAACATTCAAAAACTTTGCCAGGGCTGTGCAATGTATCATAGTGATTAAAGATGCTGCCAGTGATGCTGGCAACTTGCCTGGGCATTGGCTTGTGCTTTGGTTGATCTAGCTCCCTGCTATTAAGCCTGGAATGCATCATATGATTGCCCAAGGTTGGTTTACTGCCCCCCACATCAGAGATTTGGGTGAAGTTCCAGGCCTATGGCTTTTGCCTGGCCCAGACTTGGCTGTATAGCCATCTGGGGAACGAACCAGTGGATAGATAATCTGTCTTTCTCTCTGTCTGTCTCTCTCTCTCTCTCTCTGACCCTGACATTAAAATAAATAAATAAAACTTTAAAACCTTCTGGGTCTCCATGAAGACTTATTCAGTGTCATTAGATTAGGGTGTCCACGTTCATGGCTCCAAAAAGGGGAGAACATTGCAGCACAAAGCTCTTCCAGCCCATGGTGCTAGTTTTGAATAGAGTCATTTTCTGTCCATGGCCATATGTGGTGTGAACGGGTCACAGTTGTACATCGTGTGAGTAGGCAAAGGAATATTTTTATGACAGTTTTATTTCTTCCTCACAGCTGCAGGTGCAGGTATTCATCTTTTGCGTATTCTGAGCTTTTAACCTTGAGGCTATTTTAGCAGGTTAGTCAATATGCTTCCAAGATGAGCCAGAGTGAATCAGTGAGAAGAGCAAGTGAGACCTGGACTGGGAGAAGAGATGAGTGGCTTGTTGATTGATGGCTGTAATGAAGAAACCCGGGAAAAGATCACCCTTTCCTTTCGACCATCCAACTCACTGAACTGACAGTCCTGCCCATATGGGTTTCCCTGGCCGCACACCCTAGACTAGCAGGACCCTCTGCGTGGATTACCCTGACACTGAGCATGAGTGTTGCTGAATTCAGAGTGTTCTCTGCCTTGACTTTGTATAGAGGACTCTTTACTCCTCTCCTTCTGACTAGGACATGAATCATATGCTTTCTCAACAGAGGGAAGGTTCTTCTGTTGAAATGATTCAGAACTGTGACTATATATGGCCACTGGATTGACTGGTTAATCATTTGTTGCTAATTTTGAATGAATGAATGTTGTACAGTTGTGTGACTGTGACTATAAAAGCAACAGATCATCTTTATTAGCTTTTGATGACACACAGTTACATTTAGCTTTCTAGAACTTTTCGCACTTCTAAAATTGCCTTTTATATAAAGCATGCTTAACAATAACTGACATATTTATTTAAATCTACACCCTAACATCAACCACAGGAAAGGCAGTTTAGTTGAGAGTTTGTTTCTTTTATCCAAAGGCTTTTAGGGGTTGAAAAGAGCAATTAACAGGTACCAGGCACCCCAAAGCCTTGGGCTTCTTAATGATCCAGAGTGAATTTCATGCAAAGGGAGAAAAAGAACACATTCCTACAGAATAGCCCAAGGATCACCTGAAGAGGCAGAAACAAAAAAAACTAAATAATTTGGTGGAAATATCATTCCTTAAAAATTCTTGTACTTCTGTAGCATTTGTTTCTAAAACATTGTCCCAACACCTTGGCAAAAGTGTCTCCTGCCCTTGTCTATATCTTAAAGACCCTGATCAAGCCCTGCGCTGCCTTTAGCCTTCCTTACAACCTTAAGTATCTATTGGTCCCCTTTGCTCTGACCAGGCCATGATTAACATAACTCGATCTTGGAATTTCTTGATCAAATGGTCAAGAAATCCCAAGTATCCGAGCACCTGACACCCCTGTAGATCTGGAGGAAGCTGGCTTTAGCCTACCCAGCCATGGCTGGTGCAGCTATCTGGGGAGTGAACCAGCGAATGGAAGATTACTGTCTCTCCTCTGTCTGGATAACTCTGACTTTCAAGTAACAAATAAATCTTAAAAAGAAGAGAGAAAGAGATAGGCTTTAGCCTTAAGTAGCTAGCTCCTTCACAACCAGTGAATACTGGTGCAGAACTTTTCCTAAGTGTTGCGCAATTTATCTCACTTAATCTTGCAGAATGCCTCAGGGTGATATTTTATTTTCACATTGTAGGGAAGAAAAACGAGACCCAAAGGAGGTACTGACCCAAGGCCATGGAGTTGGCAAGAAGTTGAGCTGAGCTTTCAACCTCAAGTGACTGGGTTCAGAAGTGCAAGTGTTTCTCCATCTCATTTTGTGGCTTGTTATCAGCATCTTTGTTTTTACATCTTCCTGGTTCTCCCCAGAATCATGCCCTGTGCTTGGCACACAGTGATAGGAAATAAATAATTGCTGAGTTCTAAGATGGTAGAGAAAATGGTATGTTCACCTTTAGTGTTCATGAGATACATAGTATAACTGAATTCTACATGAAGAACTTCATGCCAAGTGAGTGGAAGGGAACTTCGGCTGATTCACATGTGCTGTTTAACTATGTTGCTCACACTATGGCTTTGTAGCTTGCTGGGCTTCCCTTTCTGCTAGTTAGTTCATGAAATTGCTGAATATTTTCTACCTGACAGAGATTGTCACAGAAACAAATCCAAAAATGTGAATCAACATCATATATCATGTAGTTCAGAATCATTTTTTTTCCTCTCCTTTAAATGACAGAAACTCCGGTTATTCAGTGATTGAAGAAGAGTTGACAGAATGTCTTTCTTGACTGGATGTGTTGGTGCCCGATCCCTTGGCTGCCCTGGTTCCATTCTCAGCCATCCTAGGCCAGGCTTATTCCTTGTGTGGACTGTTTGCACCACCCCTCTTGGCATGGCCAGCGGTACTGTCCTGTGGATTTGTCTGTTTTGTCCCCCGTTCCATTTATTTGGGATTCCAAGACCAATCCCTACTGTTGACAGAGAGCACTAGAATTCTGTTACCTCTTACGATAGCCTAGTTTTGATTTCTCATTTGCACATTAAATTGTTTGTGGGTAGATGCCTGTCTTCCTCACTAACCTATAGCTTCCTTGGAGGATAGATTTTTCTGTCTCTCTTGTGGACCATTGTAAGACCCTGTCTAACGCAATCCTTGGCAAGGAGGAGTTTCTTAGTAAGAGTTTTTGGAATGACCAAATGGACTGCCATCTTTGTTGCAGTCTTGATCATGTTTCCATCAGATCATAAATACCCTTCATGGGAAATTGACATAATCCCCTCTAGAACAGTTGTACAGTCATGTAGCTTCTGGGCAGATCAAGAAGCTGAACATGGTCAGTATTCCTAAGACAGTCTTCTCATCTCTTCCTTGATATTTGTCCCCACATGGCAGTGTTATCTGACTAAATGTTGAGCTTTATATGTATAGAATCATTTACAATGAATTTTTTGACTATATTAATTCATTCCTTGTTGGCTTTATGATATCTATGCATGTTGTTTGCCTAAAACAGAAGTTTATTCATTTTCATTGCTGTATAATACTCAACTACATGTGATATACCACAATTTATGTCTGCATTCAACTATTGTAGACATATGGGTTGTTTTCAGTTTTAAGGTATAGAAAAATACTGTAAGTTTTTTTTTGCTCTGAAGTATTCAGAATGAAATAGCTGGAACATAGATAAGCACATATTGAGCCTAAGTAATGAAAGTAAAAGCATCAACATCAGGAAACTTGCTGCTTCGGTATAAAGATTGTTTCAGGATAAGGGCACTTGAACAACACCTGATGTAAGGAGGGCATTTTAATTTACTCCATTCTTCCTGAAAACAAGAAATAGAAGCTCCTTTGTGAAAAGAAATAGTCTTTGATCGGATTCATAGCCCCGGGTGTTCTGCACAACATAGCTTGTGAAAATAATTCCAGTCTTCCTTTAGTAGTCTCATATAATTGAGTCACTTTTCTAGAGTGGCTTCTCTTTATTCAACCCAATCTAAACGCACTTAGGTTTTGTTGCTTCTTTGAATCTAAAAGTAGGAGAGAAAACCAGTGGAATTTTTGCTTTATTCAGTGCCAAAATACGGTTTTTTGGCCTGTATAACTTGATTTAATATTAATATAATTCAAGCTTTAACCACTTTGAAGATAACCAAAGATTGCAGCTCCAAAGCTTGAAGCAGCAGTGCGAGTAATGATGATAAAATAACCTGATGGTTGTGAATGGGTGAGGAGTAAACAATCAGCTAAGTCTGTGTCAGTGAGCAAACAGTTCTACATGGGCAGGCTTTCTTCCTTAAGAGAATCTGAATGACAAATGTTAGTTCCTAAGAGGGTAAAAACATATAAGAAACCATTACATCATGAAAGGTTTTATGTGAAAAATCACATGATTGAATACTCATCTCATTTAAATCTTTAAATTTTATGACAGTTTTGGAGAGTAATTTTCTGGTTTTCATTGCCCGTGTTTTGGGCAAATCTGCAGTTGCTGAATTTAAATTTCGGAAATTATCCCTGATTTTAGTCAAGTCTTTAATCTTTACCTCTTACCTTTAAAAATTGAATGTATTTGAATGATCAAATAAAAAATAATGAGGGCATAAAATGCTGGCAAGGCTGCAGAGAACCTAGCACATGCAGGGTCTGTAAAAAGAAAAGTAGAAAATATGTATCATGAGAAAACCATGCATTGGTTTCAAAATATGGATCACTGGGACTGGTGTTGTAGCACATAGGATTAAGCTTCTTTCTACAATGCCAGCATACCATATGGATACAGGTTTGAGTCCTCTTTGCTCCACTCCCAATCCAGCTTCCTGCTAATGTGCCTGGGGAAAGGGCAGAAGATGACCCAAGTTCTTGGACCTCTGTCATGCATGTGGGAGGCCTGGATGGAACTGCTGGATCCTGTCCTGGCCTTGGTGGAGTCTCAGTCATTGCGACTCTTTAGCGAGTAAACCAGCATTAGAAGTGCTCTGTCTTTCTCATCCTCTCCCTGTATATCTGCCCTCCAAATAAATCTTTAAAAACTGGATCATCAAAATAAATGTACCTCTTCATTCAATTTTCCACAAACTTTTTAAAGTTCTTTGATAGATGTATCATGCAACTGTGGAATAGCATGGTCATTCAGGAAAAATAGCTTGCCAGCTTTTGTTTCTTCCTTTCATTTACTCATTTAATTTTCAAATATGGACATAGTAAGATATTAATTCTATATAACAATGAAGCTCTTACTCAAGTGATGGAAAATTGCAAACCTTTGTCTAAAAGGAGACACACAAAAAAATCTCAATGTGTCACTTTTGTGCATCTTTGGGTGATATTCAGCTTTCTCCCAACCAAATCACATTATGTGTATTCACCTCAACCACTAAGATCTAGGGGTACCAGCTGTTCACACATCCTATGGTACATAGCAGGGGATTTGGTGATGAAAAGTAAAAGTGTAATGGCTAATGTATAGGATATTAAAAATATATTTATACCAAAGCAAAAAAGAACACACATACAACTGTCCTCATTTCTATAACTGTTCATGTGCTGTTTGCTACTTTCAGTTACTCTTTCACTATCCATTTCCTGTTTCGATTTCTTCCCACAACTAGTGTGTCTGGTTATATAGCCTTGCAGGGTAGAATGCCCTGGCCTTCAATCAAGGATCTGGGTCATTAGCAAAAGCTAAACATATATCCACCAGCAAGTGTACCTCTGGCTGTGTTTGTGGGGATGGAACAGTTTTGCATCATTTCAAAAATTGTTATTCTGTTTCCATTGTTTTTTAAAGATTTATTTTTATTACAAAGTCAGATATACAGAGAAAGGAGGAGAGACAGAGAGGAAGATTCTCCGTCCGATGATTCACTCCCCAAGTGAGCCGCAACGGGCCAGTGCGCACCAATCCAAAGCCAGGAACCAGGAACCTCCTCCAGGTCTCCCATGCGGGTGCAGGGTCCCAATGCATTGGGCCGTCCTCGACTGCCTTCCCAGGCCACAAGCAGGGAGCTGGATGGGAAGTGGAGCTGCCGGGACCAGAACTGGCGCCCACATGGGATCCCGGGGCTTTCAAGGCAAGGACTCTAGCCACTAGGCCACGCCGCCGGGCCCCTCTGTTTCCATTTTTGAAAGAGAAAGAGTGTCAGTCACAAAGTCCCACTCAACTCAAGGAGAAAGAGAGAGAAATATCTTCCATCTGTTGGTTTACTCCCAAAGTGCCAGGAACCTAGAATTCCATGCAAAGCTCCCACATGGGTGGCAGGGACTCAATCCTTATTGAAAGGAAGGGTAGGAATTAGTCTAAAACCAGAACCAAATGGGAGCTGGCGCTTGAACTCAGCCGCTCTGATATAGGATACCTGGGTCCACACAAAGCCAGATGCTTACCCCAAGTATTATTTCTTACAAGTGTAAGTGACTATAATTATCGGAACATTTAAAAATAATTAATTAAAAAATGCCACAGAAAATTTTGTGTAGTTTATTTCTTACAAGTGTATGTGACTATAATTATTTGAAAATTTAAAAATAATGAATTAAAAAATGCCATAGAAAATTTTGTGTAGTTTCCCTTAAGACTCTTTTTATATTACCCATTCATGCTTAAATCTGGTAGATTGCTGTTAATGTAAATTCACTGTTTCCCACCTTCTATTAAGGATAATAGCAACCATTAAAAAGATAGCTATCAAATATTTTGTCATTTTTGGTGCAGAATTATGGAGATACCTGCAATTAGACAGTAGTTTTAGATCTTTAGAAGCATTAAAAGGGGAACTTCAAATTCACACGTTCTTTTTTTTACTTTCTACAAACTTTTTTTTTTTTTTTAAGTTTTTTGGCTCATGACCTCCGGCCACCAGATCAGAAGCTGCTGCCGGGGTCGGCTGAGATAGCAGGGACAAGGGGTGCTATATGAGAATGGGGGAGGGGGTGTATTTGTCAGCTATGCAGTGAGCTCTGGGGGACTCCCGGGACTGGGCCACTAGTGGCCCAGTGATGAATGACCATGAGGGACTTCCATAGCCTAGGCCACTGCACTTGCAAGTAAACAGGAGAGCTGAGTTTGGGTGGCTTGGCCAGGAAAAAAACAGGAGGGTGTGTCTGGGTTAGCTCAAGACACCTGCCCGCATGGGAGACCTGGGCTTGGCTGAGAGGGCTGGGCTGAGTAGGGAGTTGGAACAGGAAGCGATAGAGAGTTTCTCTAACACTAGAACATTCTGTTCCGTGAATTAAGTGTCCTGCACACTATATCCTTTGATTCCCCTCCCCCCTTTCATGGATGCCAATTCCATCTATTTTCTAGAACAAGTACAAGCTCAGGTTCCCATGGTCAGTCAATGGCAGAACCAGGATGTAAATCTGTCTTTCTGGTCTGAAACTCAAGGAGTTTGATGCTACCTGCTAGCTTGAAAAGAGGAAGCAGAGGAAGTGCTCGCTTTATATGTTGAATATGAGATTGGCTGTGTTATGAAACCTGGCAAGTTGGTTTCGACTGAATATGGTGATTAGTGGAGGCGGCCGAGACTCTACCTATTGAGAAAGGTCACTGAACAGAGAGAAGTGTAAATGAATCACATGGAAGCACAATATGTCACTAATGACTCCAAATTGCTGATCTATGTAATGTGATGTAAGAATGTCATAAGGAGCCCTGCTTCCCATCCAGCTCCCTGCTTGTGGCCTGGGAAAGCAGTCGAGGACGGCCCAATGCATTGGGATCCTGCACCCATGTGGGAGACCTGGAGGAGGTTCCTGGCTCCTGGCTTTGGATGGGCACAGCATCGGCCATTGTGGTCACTTGGGGATTGAATCATTGGATGGAAGATCTTCCTCTCTCTCTCTTTTCTCCTCTGTATATCTGACTTTGCACTAAAAATAAATAAATGTTAAAAAAAAAAAGAATGTCGTAAGGGCCTCTAACTGCCTACAAAAATTTTCTTACTTTATTTTCATGGTTATTTATTTTTAGACTTCCTGGTGTGCCCAGGTAGCATAAAATGCCACCATTAGAACTGTAAATGGTTCATGCAAAAGTCAAGATGATTGTTTCTTAGGATGATTTTTTTAAATACAAGATGAAATTCCTCAGAAGCCTCCTGACATGTGTGTTCACTCTAATCAATGGCAACATCCTAGTTGTGCAATTACACTGTGGTGTTATAATATGTTACCCACTGGAAGACATTGGGTAAAAGGCACCATGGATCTTTCTGTGTTCTCTGTCTTGCAGGCTCATGAATCTCCCAATCTCTGTGATGGATTGCTCACTCCTTGAAAGCTAGGCTTGCGGATGTTAAGTTTCTTTTTCCTTTGGGGAGATGAGAAGTAGGGGGCATGGTGTTAGTAAACCTGGTCTTATGACCAGGGCATCATGAGAAAATGTGAGGGAATGGGGCGTACAAAAGCAGCATGGTTTGAGGCAAATGTTACACAGTTGAGGAGAATTTCCTGTCTTTTTCATGATCAGCACAGGATCTGTCTGGTCCAGATGAAATGTTATGCTCACCTTAGGCTCTCACTTTCTGTAAGACCTTAAGGACAGCTTGATGGTTTTCATTTGATCAGTAAAATGAAAGTGATACAGTTTTTAATTAAGGAATAGCACTGTGTAGTTTGAAGTAGTGAGAACAATATTATATTATGCAGATGAAACATACCTGATTTGCATTGCATGTTGAGGAAGCTGAACATTCAGATGGCCCACAAATACCTCGATAGGGGACTTTTTTGGTTCACGTTTCTTCCATTCTTTCAACAGGCATTTTTGAGCACCTGCCATCTTTTATGCTTTGTACAAAGAGATGCAGATTTTAAAACAAGTGCAATTAATTCCAGGATCAGGGGTGCTCTTAGTTTATTGCAAGAACAGATATTATGCATGCTATAGAAAAAAAAATATGTCAAGTCAGTAATCTATGAGAGTCTTGTAATTGGTCTTGTACATACTTATAGTGGATCTTGTAAAGTCTTAAAAAGTCTTAAAGCATTTTCAATTTATCATAGTTCTGACAACAAAATTGTAATAGTCAATTTACTCATAAGCCTGAGCCCAAAATAGTTATTTAATAAATGCCATATTAAGTGTTTGCAATGTGCCAGGTACTCTAGTAGCTTGTGAAAAGAGAATGGTAAAAGAGGGCCTGCACTAAGAAGTCTTGTCTACTTTCTAGTGTGACATAATGTTAAACATTTACTGAAATAAGTAGAAAGTTGAAACTAACAGGCACTGTGAAAGGCAGGCTCATGATACAATGAGAGGGAAGAATTGGAGAGTTCTTTTCTGGTTGCTTTGCCTGAGAGGGATAGCTGGGGAGTCTGTAGATACTGTCTTGGTAATGATGGTATGGGCCAAGGAACCAAAGTCTCTGTAGCAGGTCAGGACAATGACATGCTGGGCACTAGAGGAGCACCAGAGTGACCCTGAGGGAAGACTGCGGAGGTATTGGGTTCAAGGCATCCTAAGGGACTATCAAAGGTGAGGCATGCCATGAAGTGGTTTTTGCATCACAGGAAGGGTACTTAATCCTAAGAACAGAGGAAAGTCACTGAGCTATATGGGTGACACAGTCAGATTTGCTTAGCTCAGCACTTCTGTGGATGGATAGCAACCTAAGGTATACCTGAGAAGAGTAGTAAAGAATTGCAAAGTTGGTAGGGCCAAATACAGTAGCTCTTGGACTACAGTGTGCCTTGATGAAGAGAGGTGGATATGTTTCAGATGTAGGAGGCAGAATGAGAAAAACGCAATGACAAATTGAATATGATCCAAGAGAAAGAAAGCAGGAAGATGAAGCTGAGTTTCTGTAATAGGCTAGCTGGCACCATATCCTGGGGTGAAGACTTAGAAGCCGATCCGATTTGGGAGGTAGATTTTGGACATGTGACAGAGTAACTTTGAGAAAGAAAAGAGAATCATTAACCAGATATTTAAATCTGTGTATCTGGAGCAGAGATATGCTTTTGTGTATTATAGGAGTATAGGTTGTACTAGGACCATCACCTAGAGCGATACTAAGGGGTGATAGGAAAGAAATCCTCCTAACCAAACACTGAGGAACCTTCTATTATGATTGTGGGGAAGAAGATCAACCTACGAACGAGATAGAAGAACATGACTGAAAATATTTGTGAGTAAAGTGAGAACACACAGAGATGCTAAGTTTTGATAAAGATGAAATGGACAGCAATATCAAATGCTGCTCAAATTATGTGGATTTCAGAAAGTCCTTTGTAGTTACTGACCTGAGATTCTTCGGTGACCCTAACAAGATCCAGTTTATGAGAAAAGATAGATTAGAGCAGGGTGAAGAGTGAATGAAGACTAGAACATTGGTGAGAATAGACAGAAAAATATTACAGAAAGAGAGTAACAAATAGGACATGAGTTTGGTTAAGTTTCCTGTGTGAGCTTGAAGAGAGGAGTGAGTTTTAAAGTCAGTTGCATTATCCATTCCTCGTTCCATCAGCATTTGGGTTGTGCTGTTGTACATTATGCTGCTGTAAACATAGAATTACAGCTCACTTTCTCATATGCATATTTTATTTTCTTTGGATATATCCCATTCAGCCATTACAGAAAGTGAAATTCTACCATTTGTAACAAAATGGTCCCAACTAGAGACCATAATACTCAATGAAATGAATCAATCCGCAAAGGACAAATATTGCATGTTCTCTCTGATGTAAGGCAAACTTCATGCAAAATACAAGATCAATAGATGTAAGGGTAAACATATGTGTTCATATATTCACCTAGAGGAACTGTATAATGGATACTAGCATGATGAGAAGTGAAAATATGTAGCAGTATGCATCTCTACTCCTGAATAAAAGAAGCACTCTTAATGAAATTCTTAAATACACCTTGACAATACGATGCTGGCCTTTGTACCAGTGTCTGTACCGACAATGTCATGATACACTTCAATAGCAGAATGGTGAACAAAAGACTGTTGCTGAATTACTATACTATTGTAATAATATGGGGGAAGATAGTGTGGGGAGGGAAAATGGGGAGAGTGGAAGAGGAAATCCCTATGGAATGGTGTCATGAAGAATAAAAATTAAAAAAAATAAAGTCAATGGTAAAGACTGAACGGGCAGGGAGCTGGCAGCTGTGGAGAAAGGAGACCAAAAATGTTGGTCATGTTTGTATGTCTGGTGTGAGGACATGGTGTCCATGGCTGAGAGTGAGGGCCATGTGAAAGAGGTGGAGATGTGGGCGGAGCTGTGGAAGCTTGAAGGACCAGTGAAAAGTGACTTGGACTGAGAAAAAGGGTGGACTGATTGATCCAAAAGGGGGAAATGTTTCCCAGAAGCTTGAACACATATAGTTTCTGAGGCTGTGGGATAGATCAGCTATGGTGTATTCATGTTTTGTGAAAAACCCGGAATGATCTGTAGAATAAGACCAAAGTTTTTGAGAGAGGTAGAAAAGATTGAAAAATAAATCTTGTTTTTATCTAAATTGGAGAGGCCAGAAGAAATGTGTTCATTGAGAAATAGGCACATTTAAAAAATCAACTAATATTCATATACTTATATTATTAGCTTAAAAAATTGAGTGGGAGACAGAGACAGAAAAGAAGATAGAGCGAGAGAGACAGTAATGCCATCTACTGGTTCACTCTTCAAATGCCTGCAATGAGCAAAGGTTGGGCCTGCTGAAGCAAAGAGCCAGATATTCTCTCAGTCCAGGTCTCCTACAGGGTTGGTGGAGATCCAGTTTCTTGAGTTGTAACTGCTGCTTCCCCATGTCTACATTGGTGGGACACTGGGGTCAGCACCCAAAATCAGGAATTGAACTTAGGTACCTCCTCTAAGGCAAGCAGGTGGCTTACCTACTGGGCTTAACACCACTGCCCGTTTATAAATTTATTAAGTGAACCAGTTATGGGGAGGAAAAGTTCCTTTCCATGGGAGAAAAACCTGACCAATCTATGCTGTTTAAGCACTGAGGCTGGGCCTGAGTTACATAGTAGAGCTTATGTGAAGGAGTTGGTCTTGGTTTGTATAGAAAGGTGTACTAAGGCTGTTGGGTTTTTTTGTCTGCCCTTGGTCCACTGGAGCCCCTTCTCTACATTATTTCTATTCACTCAGAAATATGAGCAGATGTTTTTGTGAGTCTGGCAATAATTCAGCAAAAGAAGTCTCATTTTTCTTTGTATTAATATTTTTTCTGCTGGGCAAAACAATAGACAGACATCTGGAGATTAGAATTGTGTCAGTAATAACTAGGAATGTTTGTTCATGAGCTTGTCTAACAGCAATGGCTGAAGTGTGAAATTTGTATTTCCTGTGTCACCAGGTGAGTTGGTTGGGGTGCAGATGAACACAGAGAGGTATGTCCCCCTTGTGGAATTTTTTACTTGACTGGGGTGGGAAAATATCAATACCAAAGCTGTTTAAAAGGAACTCTGGGATGCTCTTCAATGCAGTGTTTATAAAGGTGAACAAAGGTTCAGAGTAGGAGAGAAGAAAGGAGACAACAATAACAACAAAACTGCAGAAAGAAGGGTTGCGGGAGAAGAGTGTCAGCGGAGATGAAGATCAAGTGCAAAGTGCAGCTGTACTCACTGCTACTACTCTGCTTCTTGGAAGGCTGGGGGGAGTCATTTTAAGGACTCCATTTGGAAGTAGTCTATTCCGTGAGCCTGGAGTCAGTCACAAAGTCCCTCTGAAGGGTAACTGGGAGATTACCTATGTGTTGGTGAAGAATATTGGGTCTGTTGTGCTCACTACATGTTCACTGGAGCTTTGCACAGATACTGTAGTCCCTCTCCCTCATTCTCTTTTTTTTAGGGCAGGGGCAGTCTTTCTCCCAGGCAAACCACCCTTGACACCAGTCACTGTTTTTTTTTTTTTTTTAATTACATTGCATTATGTGACACAGTTTCATAGGCTCTGGGATTCCCCCATCCCCTCCCCATGCCCTCCCCCCATAGTGGATTCCTCCACCTTGTTGCAGTATTGTAGTTCAAATTCAGTCAAGATTCTTTCATTGCAAGCATATACCAAGCATAGAGTCCAGCATCTCATTGTCCAGAGAAATTCATCGGTTTCTTGGGGAGACCATCTCTGGTCTGAAGGTAGAGCTGGCAGAATATCATCCCGTTCAATTTAAAACCCCAACATAATATCAGCAACAATTTACAACATTATAGAATTAATTGACATGGTATTGAGTAACCAACATGTTAAAAAAATGCAAGTTCTTAACCATATCCTGTGACTACTTCATTGACATTTCAATTTTAGTTTATATACAACCAGCTTCTATACAACTTTAAATGGCTATAGGGTACTATTCAGCTGTCTTGTGTCTATTTTCATTTTAGTATTTAGCAGCTTATAGTGTTGAAGTATAATTTTGCTGAACCTGGCAGTTTTTAGGATAGTCTAAACTGGCTTATAACTCTAACAAGGCATATGTCAAGAGTTGAGGTGCAGAACAGTTTTAGGAGGGGTGTGCAGAGAAATCTTCAATACCCTAGTGAGGAGTAACTAATCATTTGTGTCGTACCTAGTAAGGTATATGTGAACCCACACTGATCATTTCCTGTCTGATTCTAAGCTTTTCTTGTTGTTGTCTGTGTATCTATTCTAGTTTTCTTGTTGTTGTTGTTTGTTTTGAGGGGGTTCCGGAGCGATCCTGATGGTCAGTTGCAAGAGGGGGTAGGGACTCAATGTTGGAACCAAGCAGTCACTGTTGCTGATGAGCCATTGTTCCCTAATTCTTTACCCTCCTCGCCAAGCAAGCACATTTGGTTTTCGTCTTTCCTCCCAAACAAAGGTGCTCACGGTACTGAAGAGCAGTTATAAATGGGGTCCCAAGCATGCTGGTCAAGTGGCATTCTACTGTTTTTGTCTCATAACTGTAAGGTCACTCAATACCATGTTAATTAACTTCATGTTGTTAATTTCGATGTTTCTTCCTGTTGTTGAAGTTGTGTAGTGACATTTCATTGGAGGAGATGATATTCTGCCAGCTCTACTTTCAGACCAAGGATGGTCTCCTAATGAAACTGTTGAGTTTTTAATGTCAGCATTTCTTGGTTTCTACAGTTTTAGTTTATTCAAATAGTAATGATTTTATTTTTTTTTTTTTGGTCAACATTGGCTAAAACACTACTATTATTTCATAAATGTGGCTAATCTTGGGTAACAGAAGTTATCGTATTGATAATGCAAATTTGATTCTCGTTGTGGTTCCTCCCTCAGGTCTGTTAGGTTTGGAGGCGATTAAGAGCAAGATTAAGAGGGCAAGAGCCAGAGCAAGGGAGTGAGTGAGTGAGAGAGAGGTGGGGGCCTTTTCTAGTGTAGGCAGAGCTTTCTTAGGGAAGAGAGCTGATAAACTGCTCCCTAGTGGGAGGTGCCCCAGGGACCACTTCCACATCAGGGGTGATCCTGTTAGAGACATGACTCCGCAGGTTATACAGCACTGGGCTTTTATGTCCTAGGCATGGGGGATGGGGGAAGCTGGTGGCTCCTCCTTTTGGGCATGGAGGAGCAATCTGTAGTGAGATAAGGACTGGGGGTGGTGCCTGCAGGGCATTCCAGCCATGCTAGAGGAGAGAAGACCTGGAGGACTGATCCTGGACACACTCTGTCTCAGGTCAACATCCTGCTCTGCCCAACCTAACCGTGCCCAGCAGCCTCACCCCTACCCCAACTTGCTCCAACCCTCTCAGGTTTCTGCCTGCCTGATTCCAGGTTTTCTTGCTGGAGAAAGGCCCTGTATCTTCTTTGCTGAAGATAAAAGCAGCATTTACTGATTTGAGTATTAGTGATTTTTTCCCCTAAAAATTCACTCCTAATGTAATTTGAGTAATATTAACAGATTCTTACCAAGTGTATTAGAATAAACAAAGCAGTGAGTGTCTAGGCACAAAGCCATGTACTTTTAGAACTCAATATGTCTATAATATATATGAAAGCATAAACACAAAGGCAACGTAAGTAGCTACCTTGCTTGGTTGTCATCAGCCAAATTATTCTTTTTTGAGAAGAATTTAGCCATGGCTATGTGAAGAAGGGACATTAGGCTCCTGGGGAATGTTGAGGGGGGTGGGCTTCTTATTTAAAAATTAGATGAGCAGCCTGGGGGACCTTCTCGTTTAAATCCTTCAGTTCAGTCACAGAGCATTTGTTTTGCTGTTTGAATTATCTTGGCACCCAGGAGAAAAGTGGTTGTGACAAGTATAGAAGCAATTTTCTTCTTTGGCTTTTCCCATAATGCCTTAATTACAAACCATGCTGAGGTAGAGTGTAACACTCATTGGAGAACATCTGAAATTGCAGTTGGAATGCATCTGAGCATCTGTGGCATTATTTAGAGACCCAAGTTTTTATGAGGTTCTGGCTTCCTATCTGGTGGGTCTATAATCTTATAATGACATTACTTTTTCAACCAGTTATGGGAGATTTGTTCTTATCAGTTCCTAAATGTCTGAAGCAAGGTGAAAAACTGGTCTGCAAGGGGATGGTTTAGAATAACCTGGACATTTGATGTGTCAGAATCCCACACGGGATATTGAAAAAAATTCAAAAATATAATTATTTATCTTCCATCTCACAAAAGATTCTTTTTCCCAGAAAAGCTTGGTGGATTTTTTTTTCTCAGCTTAGTACAGAACTAAAAAGCCACAATCCAGTTGCAGACTGAGAAGTTTTATTTGAGAAGTGATGGGGTGAACATGGAAAGAAGAGGGGAGGGGACAGCACCTCCTGGGAGAGAACTAGGAGATAGGGTGAATCTTGAGAGAGAGAGAGAGAGAGAGAGAGAGGGAGAAGAGAGAGAGAGAGAGAGAGAGAGAGAGAGAGAGAGAGAGAGAGAGAGAGAGGTTTTTAGAAGGCTTTTGGGATTTTAAACATTCCCTGACTCCTTGTCCAGGCAGGAGCCTGTGGGGAAGTTGTTCTCCATTGGTGATCTCTCAACCATTTAGGAAATGGATGAGCAATTCTGATACCACCTGCTTGAAGATTTAGCCAAGATTTTACCAGGCTTGGACGGTCTCAGATAATATAGAGCACATTGACAGAAGAGGGTTGTTTGGAAAGTCAAACATGATCGAATTTAGACGTTACCAGGCTTTAGGTTATGAAAATATTTCCCAAATACTGAGTCAGATTTTGTGTTATTTTTTACTCAATGGCATTTTATCAGACTGTTTTTCTCTCCCTTGCACATAAATAGAGTAGAAATATTTCTATTTTTAAAAAGCCATAAAAATAATTGCTTGTGAACAAAAATAAATGTTCATGGCTTTCACTCTTCATTCTGCACTACTTGTGTTAACTGTTTGTTCACCTGGTAAGATGCAGGGACGGCAGCGGGCAAAAGAAGGGGAAGAAAGCAGAGCAGTGTAGGAAGTGCAGAGTCGATGAACATCCCCAGGCCTCTTGCACTTTGCACTGTGTCAGCTTTCAGTGGTTTATCCGTTGGATGTGGTTGCTGTGGGGACCTACACTGCGGGATTTAAACATTCTCCCGTGATTTGACATGTCATATTTTTTATGTTAAAATGTTCAATTATTTTTATTGAAAGGCAATGAAGGAGAGTGAGAGAGAGAGAGAGAGAGAGAGAGAGAGAGAGCGCGAGCGAGCGAGCAAGGGAGAGATCTTCCAGCTGCTTGTGCCAAGATTGGGCCAGGCTGAAGCCAGGGTCCAGGAACCGCATCAGCACCTCCCATAGGCGTGGAAAGACCCCAGCAGCTTGAGCCATCACCTCCTGCTTGTCAGGGTATGGATTAGCCAAAAATTGGGATCTGAAACAGAGCTGGGGGTTCAAATTCAGATTCTCTGGTACGGGAGGAAGGCATTCTGACTGGATTCTTACACATTGTACCAAATGTTCATCCCCTCAAATTTTACACTATATTTCTTTAGGTCTCTTTGACACATTATCTCATAATTTTTTTTTTCTCTCTGGAGCTGGTATCATTATTTTCTCATGACAGGTTTCTTGAGCACTGTAATATCTAAAATGGCCTTAGTCCCATGATATCTTTTAGGAAAAAAAGTTACTGTGGGTTTTGTAATTCTGAATCTTTTTTATTGTGTTAGGTACTTGTAACTCTTATTTAGTTATGAATTATTCCCTTTAATATATCTGAGGTTTTATGTAAATATATTATTTATTTGTTTGTATTTTAATAAAAAGAAGTTGACTGTACCTTTTAAAAAATAATCACAAATAAGATTGGCATAGATTTAAAATAGCTATGTAAAATGAATAAAGTAGTTTTCCATGGTTTATCTCTATAGTGAAATATAATTTTTAAAAAATTCTTTTAACTTCCTTCTTTAATCCCTTATTTTTTGTTTAGATATATTTTATAACTTTTTCTCTTTTTCCTGTCAATTTGTTCTATTATATTTTGGTTACTTTTTGGATCTGCTTTGTTAGTTTATTTTTTACCTCATTGCCACTTCATCAGTTTCACAAATTAATAAGAATAGTGTACTGTTTTGTAACATTATTAGTATTTTGTCTAACTTGTCATCTTTAATGAAATGTGATTGTTTTTCTTGCTTAGGCTTGTTAAGCTTTACTTATTTCATTGCCCTGTATTTTTTGCTTTTTCTTTTGTTAATTGATTTTTCTACTGTCCTTAGAGTATTTTGTTGTTCTTGTTCTAGCTTATTAAATGAATTCCTATTTTTATTGAATCATTCTGGTGATTTTTCTTGGGTTATTCTATTGACCTTATCAAGTGTGTTGAGTTTAAAATCCTGATCTTTTACGTTCATTCCTGTTTTTGAAGCATGAGAACCCCTAAATACCATGATGTCTTTCCCTTTTAGTCTGCTTTTTATCACATGATTTCAACTTTACTTTTATATAGGTTTCCTATTCTATTCTAATGAGATCCATAGCTTCTCCTTTCTTTATCTCTATTTTTTCATTTGTTCTTCTTTGTTAACTGAATTTCCATAATTTTCCTTTTTCTTTCTCCCAATAAAAACTTGCAGAATGATGTAGTGATGTTCTGTTTCCTTCAGCATCAATTAATTCTCCAACTTTACTTTTTCTTATAATGTCTTTATCCTTTTTCATTTCAGCCATTGTTCATTTGCTTTATTAATCTGCCTACAGTTCTCTTTCATTCTGTTTCCCAACATCTCTGTTCTTTCTTTCTTAATCTGCAATAAAAACTGTTCAAAGCTTTGTTCTGAGTTATTAGAACACTATTTTCTTCCCTTTATCCTGCATTTTATAATTTTTCTCCTAAATTTTACATAAAAGTACAGGATATCCATATTGAGTGGATTTTCATTGTCCTAGCTGTTTTTCTACTGTAACTGGTAAAAATGGACATGTCTAGCTTATAATTTAATGCACATTGTTGGGAATAGTTTCCCTTCCAGCGATGGTTTGCTGGTTAATTTTATTTAAGGTACTTCCCTTAGCTATTCTTTGATCTTTCAGTGCATAAGCCAGATTCTTTGCTACTGTGAAGAAAATTTTACCTGGTGCCTGTAATTCCCAGCATGTCAGGGTTATTCTTGTCTTCATTTCCTTGCTGTTCTTCCTCCAAAGTTACTCCCTGTGCAGACTAGGCCTTTCCCATGCATAGCACTATTGGTCTCCCCACTCTACTTTCTGCTCACTTTCTTTTCTAAAAATAGGAGAATGGTAGGAGAAAGAATATTTGTGTCAGAGTATAATTTCCAAAGCTGAGAACCCTGGTGCCTTTTTCCTGCAAAGTAAAAAGGAGGTGTCCTCAGTTTTCTATGTTTATGAACCGAACAGTTGGAAGTGCAGTTGGAGTGTGCCGTGGAAAACTGAATTCCTTCTCTAGTTCTCAAATGTGTCCCTTGGACTACCTCGGTGTCCACAATAGCCAGCACTGAACCAGGTGAAAGCAGGTAGCCAGGAACTCAATCTGAGCTCTGGGAGTGGGAGGGTATCTATTCCTTGACTCACTATTCGCTGCCTCCCTGGGCGTTAGCAAGAAGTTGGAACCAGGAGCGATGCTGGCATTCTAGCCCATGTACTCTGACAGAGAATGGAGAGAATGAATGCATTCTAACTAGAGTGATAACCACTGTGCCCTATGACCATTCCAAGGCTGGACTGTCCGTTCCTTCTAGGTGCTGGGATTGTTTTAGTTTTTTCTTGTCTAATAAGGTTGTCTCCAGTAGTTTACTGATAATAAGAGAAACATGAAATGATACTTACCAGATGCTATTTTGAACCTGAACCTCCTACAGGAAATGGATATAAAAATGTAATTTTATGTTTATTTGCAGCTTTAGTGCTAATTATTTAATTTTTAAATATATGGTCATACTTGGAACTAGGACAAAAATCTTGTTGTTAGTCTTAAAATATGAATTTAAAATAATTTGCATCCCTTTTTGTGAGGCATGTACATTTCAAAAGAGTAAAACAAAAGTGTTCCATGTTGATTGTTGAAACATAACAATTATGCTTGAACCCATTATGGTTGATTCCTCATGCCTTCTGCTGACATATCTTTCTTACTGTTTGGGATGATGGTTTTCTTTCTTTCTTTTTAAAAGTTATTTTTCTTGGAAAGGCAAATCAGCTTTATGGAGCAAAGGAGAGACAGAGTCCATTAGTTCACTCCCCACGTGGCAACAATGGCTTGAGCTGAGCTGATATGAAGCCAGGAGCCCTGCAGGAGCTTCTTCTGGGTCGTACACATGGGGGCAGGGTCCCAAGCCTTGGCACCCATATGGAATTCTGGCACGTGCAAGATGAGGATTTAACCATTGAGCCTTCATGCTGGGTCCGATGATATTTTCATGTCAAGGGTCACACAAGTGGAAAGTGAAGGGTTAGATAAACTGCCCAAATCATCTTTATCATTAAATACATGGACAAAAAGGAAAACGAATCATGTGTATTAATGAAAGAGAAAACACCAATTAGCACATTATTTTTAATAGAGATAATATGAGAGCTAAAATTGATGGAAAAACCACAGGAGGAAATGAAAGAATGGAGTGGGAGACAAATGGAGTGGGAGAGCTAGTTGGATGTGCAATTACATTCCTTAAATAATTAGTCACCTCACTGTGCATCCAATAAAGTAATTATTTCTCCATAGATATGACTTATTTTAAGTATTCCCTGTATGTGATTTTCACTTGTGTATATATATTTTTGGAATCAAATTGCAGAAGAATGTATTTGTTTGAAATTGCTTTAGGAATGTGTTTATAATCTATTTTGGAACACAGGAAATTTTTACAGGAAATTTTTTCTCTTCTAAATGGATTTGAGGGCGGATAACTTCTCTGCTCTTTTAGGCAAACACATTTATGTTTGTTGAGTAGTAGGTAGTTAGTCATAATCAGGAGAGATTGGGGGAAAATAGACATTTCATGCCAGTGAATTTTCTGTGCCTCAAGAGTTTGGCTCTACAAATCAAATAATGGAGATGACAGTGGGGCTTGCTGGGAGGCCTGAGGGTACTCTGTCCTGGGGAGATGCTCCAGTATTGTGGGCATCCTGGGATGACTACTCCTGTGCCCTCCCAACACTGAGCCTCAGATGATGATGGTACGTGCTCCTCCTGCCTCCCCAAATAGCTCTAGTAAAATCCTCACCCCCTGAATGATGGCCTGCCAAGTTGAATAATCAGGGAATGGAGCTCTTCTGAATGGAAGTAGTATCCTTCAGGGCCTTAAGGAGCTCCGTCAGCAAGGGAGATGGGCACAGTGAGAAGGTACCACGTGCAAGTAACTGGGCCATTACCAGATGCCACAGTTTCTGGCTCTTTGATCTGGCACCTTCATACCTATAAAGGAATAAATTTTGTTGTTTACAAGCCAACCAGTTTAATGACATTGGGTTATACAAGGAAACTTAAAAAAAGAAGTCATAAAAAATGAAACATTTTTTTTGGTGCAGAACAGTTTTGAAATCCATGCGTGGTTTGTCCTAGCACAGATTTCCTCTGGCCTTCTTAAAGACATCTCATGTTGTGTGGATTTTAAAATCTTCATGTCAAGATGAACTCATCATTACATTTCCCTCCCACTGACCCCCCCACTCCAAACTTTTAGATGTTCTTTTCTAGCAGGCTAACTGGCTTAGTTTCTTAACAGACAGGGAAGTTTTAATAAATATTTAAATAAAGCAAACCAGACTGCATCTCAGAAAATGTGTTTACTCAATGAGCCACCTGACTCTCTCTGAGCAGGTTATCTAGAATGTTCTTCGCTTGAGCTTTAGCTATGACCTCAGCCCCTCTCAGAAGTGGACACTTTTGATCACAAGGCAGATGAGAGTGTCTGGAGACATTTTTGGTTCTTGTACCAGAAGGGTATTACTGCCATCTAGTTGGTAGGAGCCAGGGCTGATAATTCATATCCGATAAAATTTATCTGTAGGAATATTTGATTAAAAAGTTACAAAAACAGTGAAATAATCCAACAGCTACTGCTATACTTGGAGCTGATCATAGTATCTGTTTCCACGCCTTCATTCTATCCAATGCAATAATGCAAGAAAAAGAATTTAAAAAGTCATACGACTTTCAAAAGAAACACTGAAGTGAATTTTGTTCATGAATCATATATGAGCATGTACATGGAATAGTTTAAAAATGACTTAAAGGGGCTCGGCGGCATGGCCTAGCAGCTAAAGTCCTCGCCTTGAACGCCCCAGGATCCCATATAGGCGCTGGTTCTAATCCCGGCTTCTAATCCTGCTTGTGGCCTGGGAAAGCAGTTGATGACGGCCCGGGAAAGCAGTTGATGACGGCCCAAAGCTTTGGGACCCTGCACCCGTGTGGGAGACCTGGAGGAGGTTCCTGACTCCTGGCTTCGGATCGGCACGCACTGGCCCTTTGCGGCTCACTTGGGGAGTGAAACATCGGATGGAAGATCTTCTTCTCTGTCTCTCCTCCTCTCTGTATATCCGGCTTTCCAATTATAATAAATCTTTAAAAAAATGACTTAAAATAATAAGATAATTAGCTTAAATCTGAGTTCCAGAATCATACAAAGTTAGTCAATTTTATGAGGATTCATTATGATCAATTGAAGTAAAACTTTTAAATGTCACTGCCGGTAGCACTTAGAAGTATGATGAAATTTGTGTTTATGCAATATTTTTCAATTTTCCATTGAGAAGCATAAAACGTTGCTGAGAGAAAGGAAAGAAGACTTCATAACTGGAACAATAGGACATGCACATGGGTCAGAAACACGTAACTGTTAGGGTACTGTCCCCTGGAATTAATCTATGGATTCAAATTAATGTTAGTTTTCTTACCATCAAACTCTTATTGTGTGAGCACTGATAAGCTTTTTCAGCAATTTATATTTAAAAGAAGGTGGAATAATCAGTTATTGTGAAGAGCAAGAGCATTTCTGCCTTACTCTAGACTTCCTATGAAAATAATCAAGACTTTTGGCGTTAGGATCCACAAACACATGAAGGGAACGAGACAGAGTTCAGAAGTGGACACAGAATTGTAAGCTAATTTTTTAAGACACTAAAGCAATTAGATGGAGGAATAAAAAATGTCCACAAATGATCCTGACATGATTGGATATCCACATGGGTAAAAGAAAAGAATATTTACTTTTCCGCTTCTGTTTCATAAAATAATAATTAGTTCAAGATGGATGAGCAACTTATAAGGCAACACTAAAGCTTGAACACTTCCCAAAGAAAATATAGTGTGATACTTCTTAAATTAGTAGTAGGTTATGATTTAGTTGACAGAAAAAGGAAATAATAATCTTAGAAATTGTTATGCTAGATTGCTCCTCAAAGAGACAAATGAATAAAAGAGTAAATAAGCCACAAACAGGATTTGGAAAACATATCTAAAAAATGACTTGTATCAGTATCCTATAAAGGAATCCTACAATAAGAAATAGTAAAAAAAAAAAAAAACAAAAAAACCAAAAAATAACTTACTAAAAATGGACAAGGAACATCCATAGACACCTTACAAGGTAGGTATATGAGGGTCCAGGAACCATAGTTAAGAATGTATGGCACATGCATTTATAACTACAGTGACATTCCATTACATATGCAACAAATTGGCCAAAAATAAAAAGACTGACATTATCACATTCTGGTGAGAAATAAAAACCACTGAACCATGCTGCATGTAGAAATATTAAATATTATGACTACCTTGGAAAAATGTTCAGTGCCTTAAAAATGTGGTTGTATACACCTTTTTTCAACCCAGCAATTTCACAACTGTTATTTACTCAGAAATAAAAATTTACATTACACATACTTATTAAAATGCTCATGGCAGTTTTACTCACAGTGGCTCCAAACTGGGAACAACATACATAGATTATTTATCAACAGGAGGAAGAATAAGTAAAGGTGGCACAGTTTTACAATGCTATACTTCTCAGTGATAAAAATGAATGTGCTGCAGACACGTTCAACAGATGGAATGTCTCATAGACACAAGGCTAAGCAAAAGAACTAATGGAAATGAATCCATGTAAAATTCTGTTACTAGGATGTTGTAGAAGAAGGTTAATGCAAAGATAAAAACAAAGAAGCAAGCAAACAAACAAAAAGGAGCAAGCAATCGGCCCACCAGTTAAAGTGATACTTTGATAGCCTACATCACTTGTTGGAGTATCTGAGATGGGTTCCAGCTTGGCATCTGGGAATAGCTCCCTGCCATGTGTAGCTTCCTGCAGCCCACCTGGGGGCACTAGGGTTGATTTCTCAGCAACTGCTTCTATTGGTGCCAGCACTTCTAGAGTGAAGTAAGTGGGAGATCCCTCTTTGTTGCTCTGCCTTTTGAATGTATAGTTAGTTTACTTATTATTATAAACAAGAACAAAGTGATGTGGCACTGTGAGCTAAGTCTACCGCTTGTGTTACCAGCATCCCATATGGTGCTGGTTCAAGTCCTGGCTGCCCCATTTCCAATTCAGCTTCCTGCTAATTACCTGGGAAAAACAGCAGATGAAGGTCCAGCGGATTGGGGCTCTGCCACTCATGTGCAAGATCTGGTTGAGACTCCTGGTTTCTCACTTACAGGACAGATTTCTCTCTAACTGTAACTTTCAACTAAATAATTAAAAAAAAATGTGATGATCCGTAAGAGGTAATGTTCACCAGAAAGAATCATGAGAGAACTTTCTCACGAGGTAGAACCTTTCCGTAAGAATATGTGTTATATGCCCTTATAAATATTGAGCTGTTGGTAGTTATGCATTTTCTTGCATGTGAAACTACCTGAAAGCTTAAAACATAAATCATAACAATAACTTCAAAGGTAGAAATATACTTCTCATTTTATAAAAATACATTCTTTTAAAATTATTTTTATTATTTTCCATGATGCATTTTTGTACGTATAGGGATTACCCCCTCTTCTTTCTCCTTTCTTCCTCCCCAATTTCTTCTCCCACCATTTCCCCCCATCATATTATAGTAGTATAGTCCTTTAGTAACAGTTACATATTGTTGGGTTTATTTTCAAGTTTTCCTTGCACAAGTATTGATGAGTGACTTTTTTTTTTAATTTCTCAGAACTTGCCTTAACATTCAAGTAATGATGAAAATGAAAATGTTGTGACATTTAAAATTCTTATTTGCTTAAGGACTAAAAGTCATATAATAGTTTTGGCAATTTAGTCTGTATTTGTTAACATACCAACTGTTACTGTTTACCTTCAAAAATTGAAAACAGGTCACACAGTGTTATTATAAAAATGCAGAAGCAGAGGTGGCATCTAGAAAGGAACCTATTGGTAGAAGTTATCAACTGAAACTCAGCTGACAAACAGTATTTCTAAACAATAGAGACTTTCAAATCTTGTTGACATGGCCTTCTGAAACTCGTCTTTAGAACTATTTTTTTATGTTTTTAAAAGATTTATTTATTTATCTAAAATGTGATGTATAAAGAGAGAGAGGGAGAGATAAGTGAGATCTTCCATCCATTGGTTCACTCCCAACAGCTGCAGTGGTCAGGACTGAATCAGGGTGAAGCCAGGAGCCAGGAATTTCCTCCTGGCCTTTCACATGGGTGGCAGGGACCCAAACGTTTTGACCAGATGGTCCGACATATGCTCTCTTCCCAGGCAATTAACAAGGACCTGGATCAGCATACATATGCTATGCTGGGGTTGCAGGTGTGGCTTTGGTGTATCCACTACACCACAATGCTGTCCCCCAGGAGCCACTCATATATATAGTAGTATTCAGAGTCACATTTCCATAGTTGAAAATTGCCTTTGAAAGGAAATAAGAACTAAGGGTGATCTACTTCAGGTGCTTATTCTTTTCTTTTCTAATTGACATGATTAATGCTTTCTGACTTTTAAAGTTATCTTGCATTTGAATTTGATTACTACCATTTACAAAGTACTCGATGAACATGCAGTTATACAACTTAACAGTAAGAGTGAGTGTGGGTATTCCATTTATCTAGCGTATCGAGAAAAAAAGATGGTTTAAGTAAATGACAGTGTTCAGGTTGTGTTTCTAATTGCTGTTCAACAAGGACATTTTAAGAAATAATTCATTAGTTTTTCTGGGAAGAAAATAGTTACAGGTTTAGAAATGAATATAACCAGGGAGAAAGATGCCATAATTGGACAAAAAAAATCCCTCTTAACATAAAAGAAATTTCATAATTCCTTGGTACACATTTTCAATTAAAAATAAATTATCATTTTAGACTAGGTCGTAATAGGAAACATTTCTGTGTTAGTGACAGGTTTCAATGATGTGATCATGGAAACTCATCCTAGAATTGAAGAAAATTTAGGGTGATTCTGCCAAATTAATATGTTCACAGGAGATAATATATTCTGCTTTCTGCTTCACACATGTTTTTAAGTTCTTGGTGTTTTCCTTTTTAGCTATGCTCTGGCCTTGAGGATTATATGGGAGATCTGTGCACATTTAATAATAGTTTGTCTCTGAGGGTTATAAGGAATATCTGTAATGTGTAGGATGGGTCATTCCAAACAGAATGTTTTGAAATTTTTCCTCGTACATGTAGGGCCAGTTGTTAGTAGTAGAGGGAATTTTATGCTAGGAAAGAAGGTGAAAATGAAAGATGTAATAGTTGAAGTAAATTTCAAACTTAGAGGCCATGCCTAGACGAATTTAGGAAAGCTGTCAGGTAATGTCCACGAAAAGATAATTAGGTTACTTGGTTATCTAGTGTCCAGGCATCACAACAGAAAAAAATTAGTCTTTACTTTCATAGGGTATGGAGATCCTGAGAATCTTTTAATGTCTTAGAGTAGGGGAGAAATGAAGAAATAAATTTGAGTCTCCAGGTTGTTTACTCTGAGGAACAATCTTGAGTAAAAACTATCAAATAATGATTTTGGAAAACATATACCCGAAGGTTCAATGTCTGCTATAAATTTGAAACAAGGACACAGGTTAACAATTAAACTAAATTTAATTAGCGCATCAGAGAGAGCAATGAGAATATAAAATGAGTAACTTGTTAGATTAGCAAACTTGAGCACAAATGTATTAATGACTTAAATATTTTAAAAACAGCCTATCAGAAATCTAAGTTACATGAACCAAAGGAATTTGTATTGAGTTATCTATCTTAGTTTTGGACAGGACAAAAAAAATCAGTTTTAGTAATAGTTTAAGATCTCCAGATGCTTCTTTTAAAATTCACAGTTAATTGATTAGAATTACCTTTTGTTTTAGGGATATGAGTTTGCCATGTCTTTTCGGATAGTTTTCAAATATAGGCACACGGATTTTAAATAGGTGCAGTTGGAACCATAGACATAGTTAACTGACGAGAAACCTGTCCACTTCAGTTGGCATTCAAAACAGACCCAAAGACTTTTTTTCCTTTGCCCAATCTATATTTATTAGGTGTACCAAGACGACTTAGGGAACATACAAACAAGCAACTCTATTCTTATAAATAATCTTTCTGTTAGTTCACAAAGAGTGAAAGGTGTATCTTTTCCTGACCAGCAAATATAGAGAGTAATGCCTGATAACAATTTAAAATTCTCCTAAAGTAACTCAAGCTGGAAAAGAGTGGCATAAAACTAAAATTACAAGGCCGTTTTTTATTCAGTCTCAAGGAACCTTGAGGCCAACCAGTGTTACTGGAAAATAGTACCCTCTGTTTTGCAAAATACACACACAGCCCAGGGAACTGTTAGAAGAAAGCTCTGATTAGCAGTTGTTATCTCAACATGGCACTCCTAGAATCAAACAATTTTAACAAAAAACAAACACCAAAAGAGAGACACGTGGCACCACACACAGTTTAGAAACCGAACGGACTTGGTAGGATGTGAGGCCATCCCATTTGGAACTTGACTCAAGAAGTTATGCTGCATCCAGCCTTCTTGAGTTCCAGATGAGTACTCAAAACAGAAACAGATTAGATGGTGAGATGCCTGTTTATGAGTAAAGGTCAATAATGCAAATTCTGTGAGCCTGAAAGCTGGGTTCAGTTACTGAGGTTGTGTTAATCATTATTGCCTTCCCAGACTACTGAGCCAGGTTCTGGAGCCCAGGATGGCCACTGCCTTCGGACTGGGGCCTCCAAAAGAGACCATGCCAGACAAACCTAGGATGTAATAAGGAGTCTTTTCTAAGTAAATTTGGCTTAGAGCAGTGCCCACTAGAAATTAGCAAGTGGAAAGTCACCGTGATAATCCAGTGTGAATTGAAACCTTGAGAAGAAAATATGGTCATTACTGTGAAATCCATCCATTAAGCTGAAGACCTATATTTTAGTTTTCCCAGCAATATAAAATATCCTAAGAGATGTATAATGAACAATCTGGATAAATTTATGAAACTGTATACATTTACCTCTTACTAGCTTCTTTGTCCATGTTTTATTATTGCTAGGACTCACTTTATCCTAGAACTTTTAAAAGTGTGCAAATTAGAATTAGACTTCTGTAAGTTGAAAAGTTTATGGACATCTGTAGCAATTGCATTTGATAAAACAACAAAATTTTGCCCTACTTGGCATTTGACAGTATCTTCAGTATAATCCAAATCATCTGATCAGTAGTTGTTTCTACAAAATGAAACATAAATCCCTTGATACTTTTGGGAGGCCTCACTAGAAATACCAGAGTCCCCCAATTTAAGACTTTTGAGTTGTTGGATGCCTGCCAAGGATGCCAAGAAGGATACCTAATCTAAAATCATCCCTCAAATTCGTTTAAAGCAAGCTGGATGACCTCACGCAATTCCTTTAGGGTTGAGGGACTGTGGCGGTAACCACTGGCTGTGGTGCTGTCTGGAGATAATTGTATTTACTGTGAAGGCCTCTAGAGAAGGTTCAGGCCCTCTCAAAATACAGGGACAGTGGCAGCAACAGTGGGTGGGAAATGGCGGTACTACAGGAGGTGGCAAGAAAAGGCCTGAAACCGATATGGCTGATGGTGGTTGTGACTAGCTGCCAGCAGGCTGTGCCCCCCTGGATTTCCCGAGGTAGGCTGGTAGCCAGGTGAACAAGAGCCACGTGTAGCGAGGGAACCATACACCTGAGGCTGCTGCAGGAGCGGCAGGAGTGGTAATGGCATCTCCCTGCTGGGTCAACTGCTTGTTAGCTATGGACCCTTGAGCAGGGAATGGGATTCAGTTTCACTTTCCTCTGATTCAGAGGAGGAATCCACCTATGGCACGTTTTGGGCCAAGCGTGGGGATTTTGATGCTGATACCATTAAGTATCAGCTCTTAAGTCAGCTGTCAGGCGTGGGCTGGGGCGAGGCACCACGAGGATCGGCAGAACCTCGGGGAGACTGGTCAGCGTAGACCATGCAGCCGTTGTGAATTCATTTGACCCATGACCGCAGTGTGATAATTTATTTATAAGCCAAAGAGGAACACCTGCTGGGTTCTCGGGGGGGGGGGGACGGGTGCTGATAGAGAAATAGACCCACAAAGGGCCCTACTAAAGAGACAAAGTGTCCCCTCACTGCGCAGAGAGGTGCCTCATCCACGCATGCCTGATGTTTTCAGATCCCTGTTCAGGTGCCAGCTGTTGGGGGTTCTGACTAGCAGCAGGCTCCTGTGCCCACCAAAGGGATGAGGCAATGGTGTTCTTCAGCAAGAACCACAGGAAACAGCCTGGTCGAGCATGTCGGTTTATTGCAAAGCCAGCACATTCTTTCATAGCCCAAGAAAAGGGTAAGGCAGAAGGGCATCTCCTGACAATCCTCCCATCCAGAAATGGCACTGTAATGGGTTAGAAGGCTGATCTATCTCTGGACCCTCCAGTCCTACTACAGGTCATGTACACCACGTGTGGCTGGCTGGAATGCTGCAGGTCATGTGACAGGTATTGTGGGACTGCGCTGACTTCTAAAAATTGCTTATCAAGGAAGTCCCAGCCCAGCAAAGCTTATGCAAGGGCAGAGAAGAAAACCGGGGGATAGGCTACTGCTCTTACCTGTACGGCCAGGGATCAGGTCAGATTGAGGTCTTGGTCTGCCAAGACCATTGCCAGGAGGCTTACCCAGGGACACGGTGTGCATGTCCTTGTGACCTCCCACATAGGTTGAGTAGGCAGAGATCCCGCAGTATACATTCTAATTTTCGTTTTGGATTGGTTACCCAGAATAGATTTCCAATTTGAGATTATAAGAGCAAAGAATTTTCTTGACCTGCCTTTTGAAGAGAAAGTTCTGCTGTATTCCTATCTCATTGTCTGCATGCAACTCTTACATGCAATAACTTTTGTATTTGTCATCCATAGATGAAATCTTAATGCTTTGCTTAGCATTTTGTAAGTGACTTAGTGAGGTTGAAAGATAAAAATGTGTCTTTTATGTATTTGTTTCTATAAAATTTTTAAGATTTTCTTAACCTTTATCATCTCTTCTCCAATGTTTTTTATCCTTGTTCCTCATATTGTAATAGGCATGCTTTTCATTAAGTCTTTACCCCCTAATTAGATGTTTGGGTTGTAATTCAGAGAAGTATAAAAGGAAGCAATGGAATCAATCACCATTCTTCGAAACTCTGATTATTTTGTACAAAGAAACTCTGAACAAATGTCTTCCCTAAATAGTAGATGTCATTAGTAGTTTGAAATCTGTTCTGTGCTGTATAGGTGGTTTTTATTTTATAAAACCTATCGATTTAAAACTGCAGCTAGAGGAAAGCAGATGGCTAACTGGTTTTTCACTTTTCAAATGCTTTCAGTCTCTAATGGAGATTGGTAATGTCAAGATGGTTTGTGGCCATGTGAAAATATTGAATCTGTGCCCGGGTCATTGTTCATTCAAGATGCTGCTCTTTGGACCAAGAGGCCCAGCAAAAAGATCCTCAGAATTTCTGATACTGCCTCATATCCCCTTAAGACCAGACAGAACATTTAGTCCTTTAAAAAAATATTCAGGTTGCTTTTCTTTCTGTTCTAGTCCTTACCATTTGTCTGTTTGAATTATTCCCTCATGACTTTTTCCTTATGTTAACATGGATACATAAGAGCAAAGACATTTTTAGAAATCCTTATGTTTTGATTTATCTAAGTCTATGCCTGTTCGCTTTAGTTACGCCATGTGTATTTTTTCAAATTTGTATTACTTACTGATAAGTCATTGGTTATTTCTTTCTATTCCATATTAGTGTGTCATTTCTAAGGTTTCACTGATTATGAACTTCTCTTTTACAGATTTTCTGATATGTTCTTTACACGCTTGTCTCCTTGAGATTTTGAAACTGTGATTCGGTGTCTGGTTAGAATATAGAATTGCTTCTCATATGATTCCTTCAGTGCTCTGGGGCTTCTGCCATGCTCTAATTACTGTTGGGTTTTGCTCTTTAACGTCCTCCTGATTCACTGTTCCATCAGCCACTGTCATATGGAATCTCTGGCTCTGTGAAGAAGCTGTACTCTACGTTCAGTTTACCAAAGCTGCTCCTACACATTGCTGCTACAGAGACACATGAGATATAGAGATTTTAAATTCTTAATGATTTGGCAATCATTTATTGGCAAATATAGATGTCTTACTTCCTTGTCAATAAATTATTGAAGCTCAGCTTCCACATCTTTCAAAAGAATTCAGAGAGTTTTATTTTGTTGATCCACCCAGTTGGGCAATACAGGTAAAACCAGTGCAGTGACAGGAGATAAAAGATTCACTGTGGTATTGCTAAAGTGAATTTTAAAAAATTTGATCAGACTAGAAAAACTTATCTGATACTATTTTATCTGGGGTTTTTTTGGTTACTTTCTAGGCAATAAAAAATTCTGTAAAACAATGATGATTCCATATTTAATTACAGTTCCAAAAATCTGCATGTTTGGATAAAATTGGCTTTTTTTCCTGTCCTGCTATTGCCGTAATCATGGCATTGTCTACTGCTAATTTGCATTTTTATTGAGCTTAAGCATTTTATCAGAAGATGGTCCAATAAGAGATTCTATAACCAACTTAGTAACTGGTAGGCAAGGGATATTTTTTATTGCTATTTTAGGACTAGAAAACCCTGCCGTACAGGGACGGAAAAGGAGCTGGTAACTTGCAAAGCTGCCTCTCCTCTTTGGCACTGAGAGGAGGAAAACAGAACAGAAGTTAGAAATGGAGAAATTAGAAGAGACAGATGGCAAAAGATTATAATGATTTGTAGGATCACTCAAATTGTCTGAAATATATGCCAGAAATTTTTAACCAGTTAGGGCGGAATGTCATGATTGTTTTGAACTCCCGTAGATGCATTTGAATCAGTTATACTGGCTGTTGCTGAGTTTTTGAGTCTGCAAGGAGTTTGGGACTTCATCAGCATTTCCAAAATGTAACCAATTTAAGCATGATAAACATTTTCTAAACATTTTCCTTTAAATCGCTCTGGAGAAAGATGTGAAAGTAAGATAACTGATTCTTAGATTATCTGCATTTAGAACAATTTTCTTTTAGTCACATAAACAGAGACAATGTGAGACAAGGGGAAGATTTTAGTGGGTGCAGCAGCTGTTGATTGAAATATAATAGTACATGTCCCTTCTGTTTTTCTCTGAGGTGAATCAACAGCCTTAGTTTCTTTGGCAAATTAGCCATCTATAAGATGATTCTGAAGAGTGAAGTCTCAGAAATATAGATACACACATGATACAATCTGGTGACTGTACAGTGCTCAAGTGAAATACCCCAGACCCCAAAGGGATCATCGACGTTCTTGTTATTATGGTCATAGTGTTAGGAGTGAAATCAGTTCGGTATGTGATTGAAAGTAACACAAATGCTTTATGTTCCCTGGAGAAATTATTCCTTGTAAATTAGAAACTTTTTTAAAAGGAAAGTATGTGAAACACCAGCTATACCCTGTTTAGCATAGCTTACAAGCCATTTAAGATAAACTTCTGGGTGCCATGTTTTGAAATCTGACTTCACGGGAATTGTTTATGAGACCAAATGCGCACATTCTTTCTAATTGGACAACTTCTGTACACTTATTAGCAGTTGCTGTAGTTTGAACATGGTTTCACTCCCAAACACTTGCAGAAGTTTAAACCCAATGGCTCATGATAATGTTGTTCAGATCCAGTTCCATAATTGAAGGGAAGTCAGCCTGTAGCTTTGGGATTGAATGGGAGAGTGTTGCTAGGGGGTAGCCCATGATTGAAATACAGTGGCTGTGTATGGAAAGAACACAAAGATGAGCACGTATCCTGTCTCTTTGCTTCCTGGTTTGATATGTGATCCTCCATCTGCACCTGACCCATATTCCACTGCCTGCATCAGTTACCAAACAAGGTACATTGCCTAATCTTGGGCCGTGATCCTACAAAATCTTCAGCTGAAGTTGATAACTGCTTTCCCTCAAGTTGTAATATTGTTCTAATCTAGTGTCTCCTATATGCCTAGCAATATAATGGAAGCTGTGCACTTAGTACATTTTTATTTTTGTTGTGTTTCATTTTATTATGCATAGTGGTATGAAGGGTCAAATGAAAACATTTAAAACATTTTTAGGGAAAATAAGAACTTTTGCATTTTGAATCCAGGAATCTCATACTTTGGGGATGAAGAAGGCTCAAAACTGTAGCAGAGTGTAGAATTCAAAGCTTCCTGTTGACTGCTATTTGGAGACAAAGTGATCATTTGACATCTTATGGTTAAGTATTTTATGCAAAGTAAGAGGAGAATGAGGAGGACTCTATACAGATGTCATTTGTGATTTTATCATAGAAGAAAATGAAACAGAGGATAACAGTGTTTGGAAATTTGAGGAGAAAAATAATGCTTTGAATGGTTTAGAATACTCCGGGATAGTGATAGTTCCCTTGAGCTGACAAAGTATAGGGTTGAAACAGATAAAATGTGTTCAGAGTTTAAGAATACTCCTATTCCTTTGGAATGTTTCAATCATTTCTGGAGATGGATTTTATTTAACCAATATCTTATTTAGCATCAGGTATAGTATCAGTGCTAAATGAATTCTTGTTGAACCAACAAATCGATCCTTCCTGGGAGTGATGGAGGCATCACAAATGAGGTGCTAGAGTCGTATTCCTCCTGCTAGAAGCTTAGACATAAAATCAAAGGCATACAAATAGTGCTACTTAAAGAGAATAGAAGTGGTGTCAAATGAGTGTTAGACATAGAATTAATTCAAAAATTCAGCCATTAAAAATCACTTTAGACTTTTAATGTCTGCAGATTATAGAAAAATCTAGAGAAGGGATTAAAAAATTCTGCACAGGGTGGACACATTAGGTTAGAGACAATTGAGGATTTTGTCTTCAGAAACATGAATTGGATGCATGTAGGAGAAAGTGGGGGAAGGAGTAGTGACCCATTATGGATTGATAGAATATTACTTTTTCATTCTGCCTGTATTGATTATTTTTTCTGTATTGGACACTAAGCCAAGTGCATCAATCAAGTTTGGATTCTCAGCTTCCAAGAGCTTTTCCTCTGTGGCAGAAGCATAGATGAAGTGTGCTAGAAGCAGGCTGTGGTCCTTTGGGGGGGGGTGCATTTCCTGGGCAGCAGCATCAAGGTGGCCATTGATACTTTTCTTGGCTCCTCAGTGCAACTAAAGGCTGGGTGAGTCCTGTAGTCCAGCAGAAGGTGTATTTGTTTGTAGCACTTTTTTTCTACTCTGCTTTGTGCTCAAGTTATTGTTGCATTGATCTTCTCTCAAACTGTAAGTTCAGGCAAAGCTAGGTATTGTCAGCATCGTTGTCTTCTGTGGTCTCTGGAACAGTGTTTTGCACAGGTTGTAGGCATTAAAGACTTTGAAAAATAATTACATTTTGTGTTTATGGGGAAATAAAGCCTGCATCTAAAAAGGGTTGTATCCAGCAAGCAGTTTTACACACTTTCTGTTGTTTGTTCAAGACTAATGCAATGCTATGTTAGAAGCCATGCTTTTGACCGTTTCTGTGACTTAGTGAACCAGAAAGACTTTGCAGGCATTTTTAAGTGCTTATTGTTCTTTGTCTAAGTTTTTTCTTATTACGGTGGAAAAAGTGGTAAAAATTGGCAAACCACTTTGCTTATTTATTTTTTTACAGGGTTGTTAAAAAGTCACCTTTTACCCCATTTTCACATTTAATTTGAGTTCTTCCTTACCTTTGTGACACAATGTCAATATCCTGAGACTCGTTAGGAGGTGTCTTATTTTTTCTCGGTTATAAACGTGGTTAGCTTCCAAAATGATCTTACAGCTGATGGTAAATGATCCATGAAGCGTGTGACTAAAAGTGAGAGCAAACATTTTATGCTTAAATAGCTGTAATGGTAGTCTGCATAGTGTATTGAAGTTTCAAAGAACAACCAGTGAAGAACCATTTAGTGGCCACATCAGATTCGCTTATGGTTTCTGCCAAGATAGAGCTTACAGATATTCTGACATGCATCTTTCTCCTAGTTGGCAATGTTTGTCCAGTTTTATAGAAATAAGTGTCTATATTTGGAGTGCTTGCAGAGATCAGCTGTAAGAAACAGACTTGCTTTCATTGTGGCTATAAATGGTCTTTGAAGAGGTTGTTATTTCTTTAAAAAAAAAAAGAAAGACTTTCCCTCTGTATCCATTAGAGATTGGTTTCAATACCCAAGTCTGAAGATGCTCAGGTTTCTTATCAAAAAATTTTTCAGCAAAAATGAGCTTATTTTAAAATTTCATTTGCCTTGGATATTTAAAGTAAGCCTATGTAAGGGAAGAGAATGTTGATGTGAAAAGTAAGTGGAATTCAATCCTATATGAATGAATAGAAAATGTATATATGCACACACACATAATATATACACACATAAGCATTTATCTATCTATACTAAAAAGCTATATGAGATGTGGCTGATTCTATCATAGAAGAGTGGGGTAAATGTGATTGATTCTGAGCTTGGATTGCTTCTCAAGTTCTCTGTCATCTCACTTTATTATAATGAAACAAAACTAGAAATCATAGATGATGTTTAATGTATTTACTTTGATGTAACACATTGTGGAAACTGAAATAGCTCATTTATACTCAAAGCAAGGACCTTGGCCTTACGTCAAAAGAGTATCAAACTATGTCCATTTAAGTGTTCATCTTATAAAGAATATTTAAGATATTGTATTTGAAGATTCTTGACTTTATTGTATTTCTTTAATAAATTGGCCAAGTGACTGTTCTGAATATATAGGGTTTGAGAGAGATGAGTGCTTCTAACAGGAGGATAAGTCACAGGATGTTAGCTGATTTCTCCTTTCCAAGTGGGGATAGAAGTTAGTGAACAGATAGATCCTCATTGTTTTGGGTATCCTAATGGTGGAGAATTGTCCTCAGATAAACCTACTAGGTATGGGTCTAGGCAAAACTGACTTTCCATCAGTTGATCTTCACAGGTGTAGGAGCAGCCCATTACATTAAGTTGTCTGGGAGAAGTTGTCAGGCATGTGTGTGTGTGTGTGTGTGTGTGTGTGTGACACAGCTTAAACCTAAGTGAGTTATCATCATTATAAACCTTCAGTTAAAACAACTCATACATCCTTTCTCACAGATTGCATTTGTATTGCTTTTTAAAAAATTTTTATGTTGCTTGTTTTAGAGATGGACAAAATGAGACAAAAAGATAAGCTTACATCTACTTATTCATTCCCCAAATACTCACACTAGCCAGGGCTGGGCAGGCCAAAGAATGGAGCCTAAACTCTCTATCTGGGTATTCTACAAGGGTGCACACTACCTGGATGCTGGAAACAGGAACAGAGCTGGGACTCAAAACAAGACACTCTGCTATCGGATGTGGGGCAGGCATCCCAATCAACAGGCCCACCCCCTGTTACAGTTAAGGTCTGCTGCAGTTGGTTGCTTTAGGGATCAGTCTAGTGAGCAACCAAGTAATGCTTGCTGGGAGTTTGCAGACCTGGGTAGAAGATAACCCAAAAGATGAACTCGTTCTTTAGGGATCTTCTGGTAATAGGGATAAGGATACCTCATCTTTTGTTTTTAAGCATTTTTTCTCATCAGCTAATTTTTTAGCTTCTTTGAAGTCAAGTAATACCCATATTCATAGTTCTGTGTAATCTAATATTGGAACAGAAGCAGAAGTTACTGAATAGATGTAGTGAAGATGATCAAGGACCCAGACTGGGATAGTTGGTTCTCTGACATGAGATTTATAGTAGAAATGTGTCTCTTGTGATAGATTTCAGTTTTGCCATAGCAGGTTGCCAGATCAGGTGTCATGTGCTATTCTGTGCACTGTCCGCCATTGGCAGTACTGTGTGAGCTGAGGGCGCGCTGTTTGCTTCCCACTGGTTTCTGAGAACTGGATGACTGTGAGCTAGTTCTTTCACAGTGAGCTTGACTCTGTGGCTATGAAATTGATGTAGTCCTCATTTGCACTTTACTTTTTATGAAGGATTTGCTTGATGGACCTCCATTTGCCTCCCTCCTGTTTAGCAACCGCCCAGAGGTGAGTTTATCAGATGGCGTGGCCACCTTGGGAGAGTGTGGTGCATTTTGCAGACCCCGCTGTGATATAGACCCAGCAACTCAAATTTTTTATGTCTCTTTCCATATTGTAAACTCCCATGAGGTAAAGTGCTATGCTACATTAAGCCTCATGAAGAGAAATTCAAGTTGATGATGTGTAATGTTTCAGTAATTATAATTGTAATTAGTATAATCTGCTTCTTGAATTTGCTGATAATCAAAAAATACACTACCAGTTTCTCATCTCCATTTAAATATTTAATATAATTTTTTAGCAGAATACTTGATACCTCTTGAAAAACTTTTTAAGTGCTTTTGATTGTATGCAGAATCATAGCAAATGATAATCAGGGGATAGCTCATGAAGCTTAGAACATAAATGTAACTTATATTTACAAGAAAAAAGTGTTTTTAGCTTTAAAAATATCAGTAAAAACTGAAGTTAAAAGTTTTGCACAGTTTCGCACAGTTTTTCATTGTATAGTAACCAAAGTTTCTTGGAAAGTACTTGTGACAAGCAGGGCAACCAGTGGGTCAGACTCCTAATTGAAGCCTGGGTGTTTGTTGAGAAGTAGCCCCGTATAGGTATCATTGAACTTGAGGCTTGGAGATGGAGACAATGTCAGCAAACACGTCAGTGTAGTACATATTGACCACAATTACAGTCAGAGATTTTACTACTCCCCTTTCAGGAATGGGTAAAATAAGCAGGCACGTAAGTAAGTGAGAACATGGAGGACTTAAATAACACAAGCAGTTAACTTCATTGGCATTTATAACACTTCACCCAACAATAGCAGAGTGTGTATACACACACACGCACACACACACACACACACATATATATCTCAATCTCAAATGTACATGAAACAGTTACCATGATTTTGTGGGCCTTTAGATAAGCCTCAAATCATTTAAAAGGATTGCAGTATGATTTTGAATGACAGTGGAGTTCAATGGTAAAACAGCAACAGGTATTTGCAGAGCCCCTAAACATCTGGGCAATAAGTGGCATACTTCCAGCTCATGTACTGGATGATCTACTGCCCTCAAGGACGTGTGTCCATACCCTGATCCTTGGAACCTGTGAAGGAGATCTCATCTCGGTTAAAGTTCTTGAGATAGGATAATACGGGATTATCCAAGTGGACCCTAAACCCAATGAAAAGGATCTTTCGTGGAGACTATTGTTGAGTAGTGGAAGGACTGTGAGACACCTAGAGATAGAGACAATAGAAAGCTTTTGCACCTGCTTGTTCACTCCCAGCATGCCTGCAAGAGTTGAGGCTCCAGAACTGTAGCTGAGTCTCCTGTGTGGGCAGAAGGGATCTGTGCCCATGACCTGCTCTCGGTTGCCTACTAGGGGGCGCTTCAGCAGGAAGCTGAAACCAGGATTCAGATTCTGGCATTGAGAGGGGTCATGGGTTTCCCAAGCAGTTATCTTAACTGCTGCACCAGCCACCATGCCAAGAATTATCTTTACAAAAGACAAAAAAAAAGTGGCACACACAGGAGCAAAGGAGCCAGTCATGTGAAGACAGAGGCAGGGACTGGGGTCACGGAGCCATTAACTAAAAAGCAGATGCAGCCACTGGATGCCGGAAGAGACAAGGATAGAATCTTCTTGGAGCTTTCAGAAAGAGTGCGAGCCTACTGCCTCCCAGCTTGTCGCTTGCAAAGCTGTGGAGGAAAAAAATCTGCTTTTCTGTTGTTCTAGGCCACTAAGGTTGTGGTAATTGGTTGTGCAGCCATAGGAAACTCATACATCATGGGTCAAGGAATGAATCAAAAGGGAGATTACAAAGTAATTCCAGCCAAATGGGAAGTGACCTACAGCATAAGAAAATTGATTGGATACTGATGAATCAATACTTAGGGTGAAATTGAGTGTGTAAACTGAATGAATACATTAGAAAAGAAGAAAGGCCTCAAGTCAACCTTAACTTTTTCCTCAAGAATCTAGAAGAGCAAGTAAAACCCCAAATAAACAGAATAAAAGGAATAATAGATTAAAGCAGCAACAATAGGGAAACTAATTGAAAGCTATAGTTGATTCTTTGAGAAAATCAAGTCTTGTTTAGCCTCTGGTCAGTAGGATTGATCAGAGAAAAGTGAAAATAGGCAGAAAAAAGGGGAACATGTTCAGGACCAGGAAAGAGAGAAGTGATATCATTGGAGATCAGACAGAGAGCAAAAGGAGGATGACAACTCAGGAAGGGGCTTGAGTGACTTGGCTGTTTCTCTTTTTCCTTCCTTCCTCAGGAAAGTTCTCTCTCCATGAATGGGGTTTCTGAGGAGCTAAGCCAGCACTCTGGACACCGTGTAGTGGTGTAACGTCTTTGCAAGTCTGTTTTGCTTCTGTCTACCTACCTAGGCAGCAGAGGATCTGCCATTCCTTCTCATCAGAGTGGGGGAAGGATGCCACCGATGGCCTCTCCTGTTCTGGGCAGGATTCCTTTCATTCTAGAAAGTGAACTCTTTCAGGCTGCCTTTTGTTTCTGCTCTCTGGTGGCTACAGTCCACTCCTGGTTCCATGATTCTGCAACATAATTTTTTGTTCTTCTTGTGAAGGTTAGATGGATGATTTGTTGTGATTTTCTACATCCAATGTGAAATGAAAATCGCAGAATGCCATGTCTCCACTGATCAGAAGCAGCTGCGTTTGCTTGCATCAGAAGGCTAAGACAGGGGCCTTGGTCTTGAAGTTATTGCACCAAGGCTGCCCTAATGAAACTTCGCAGGCTGGATTGCCTCAACCATAGAACTACAGGTTCTCTCACAGTTCTGGAGGCTCTCAGTTCATGATGAAGGAGTTGGGAGGCTTGGTTTCTTTGTAGCCTTCTCTCACTGGCATTTCCATGGTTGCCTATTTCTGTCTCCTCACACAGCCATCTTTCAGTCCCTGAGTATGTCCTAGTTTTCTCTTTTTCTCTTCTTATGAGGACACCAGTCACAGTGCATTAGGACCAGCCCCAATGACCTCATTCTAATCTATTTACCTTGTGTCAGAATTTATTCCAAAGGCAGTCACATCAAAGATAATGGGGCATAGGGCTTCAATGTATGATTTGGGGATGGGGAAAAACATGACCCTTAATCATTCCATGATTAGTCTCTGACCATTGGTCTGACAGCTTTTCCTCCTAGCGCCTTTGTCAATCTGCTCCGACTGCACTGGTGTTGGTGCTGATCTTAAAGGATGTCAGGCATGTTTTCATTAAGGGCATTTTTATTGGTCGTACCACTACCTGAGATAATTTTTCTCTCTAGATAACAAAATAGTTCATTCTGCCATGGCCCTCAATGTCGGATGTTATCTTCCCCTTGAGGCCTAGCCTAACCTTTATATTTAAAAATGCAAAATGGGTCGTGTGGTACTATGTCTCTTTGCAACTCTTTACCACTGACTAACTAATCTATGATTTTGTTTAAGTGAACTGTCTTCTCCAAGTCCAGTAAAAAGCAAGCTCTGGGATCATGGGGATTTTTGCTTGTTTTATTCTGAGCTGAACTCCTAGTACCTGGTACCTATTGGGAATTCTGTAATGACTCAGCAATGAGTGAAAAAATAGGGCAGGTTTTTTTTTAAAGTGGTGATTGGCTTCGTTAAGTTTCTAAATCAGAACTTCCTGTTATTTCTTTGAAATGTTGATTTGAGGAAGAGGAAAAATGATTCTACTACTACTCAGAAATTTCTTAGTTTTTTTTTCATTACCAATAGCCCACCTAAATGCCCATGAGAACCAGGTTGGATCATGTTAAAAACCAAGAACTCTGTCCTGGTCTCCCATGTGGGTGCCAGGGACCCAAGCCCTCTACCCTCATGAGCTGTCTCCCAGGTGCCTGAGGAGCGAGCTGGACTGGGACAAGACTGGGACCAGACACTCTGATATGGGTTGCTAGTAACATCAATAGGCATTTTGTTTTGTTTTATTTTATTTTTAATTGTATGGTACAATTCCATAGGCTCTGGGATTTCCCCTACCCCCTCTCCATATTCGCTCCCCTCAATTTATTTCCCCCATATTATTGCAATAGTATAGTCCTTCATAAGCAGTCATAAGTCCATCGTTCTTTTGTTTAAGTGTGTCCTGACATTGTGGGTACAGACAATGGCAGACAGTCCAGCATCCTATTGTCAAGATATGTTTAACAGTTTCATTGGAAGTCCATCTTTGATTTGGAAGTAGAGATGCCTATTTCGTTGTATCTTCACAACTGGAAGAATATTTGAAAAGGAAGAACATATAGAAAACAGGAAAAAAATGGATAAAAGTCTTTAATTAGGAAAACTAAAAGATGAATAGCAGTAACATTAGTTAAGGGGCAATTATGACTCAGACTTTGTGCAGTTGGATTTATTAACATATAAGTTTTCCCAATAATCCCCTAAATTAGGCCTTATTGTAACTATTTTATATGTGGAAAAACCTAGCTAACTTCACTTTCTCAACTTTTCTCATAGAAATTGTAGTCCTAAAAGCTACTTGGAAGTACTCACAGGCCGCTAGATTAGGGCCTTTTGTAATTTATAAGTTCCAGCCATCTATTCTGAGGGTTGACATTATTTCTACAAGCTGTAATCTATTTTCAGTTAAACTGGTTGACAAGATCCTAAGTAGCCAAGGTCGCACAACTTGGAAATGACAAAGCAAAAAAAAAAAGTTAATTCAAGCCTTTCAAAGTTCAGAGTCCACTGTTCCAACATTTATAAAAATGAATAATTCATGACTGTGCCCTTAAGGAACTAACAACCCAGTGGGGGGAATATACAGATAGCAGAAAAAGAACTGCAATGGATCCTGGGATCTGAAGTTATTAGAGAAGACAAAGAGAAAAGTATTAGTAAACTTTGTTCTCAGAAACAAATAGGAGTTTTCCAGCTGGGGTCCAAAGCTTGTTGCCAAAGGTGTTAAGTTAGAAGAGATTTTGGAAAACTACTGATGCAATTACAGCCTTGAGCAAGGGAAGGGAAGGGAAGTAACCTGAGGCTGAGGCTTGACAGCTGAAGAGGTCCAGGTGCAGAGAAGGAGTGGTGGTCCCTGTGTTGCAGAAATGATACTAAGGAGAAGCAGGATGAGTCAAGCTCAAGGATTTTGAGCTTAGAAGTATCAGGACATCAAGTGACTTTGCAGGGATGGAAGGTCAAGAATGATAGTTAATTCTGTCTGGGCTTCCTTGAGGAATAACACTTCCTTCTGAAGTATGGAAGTCTAGAGAAAGAGTGGTTTTGAAGAGGGAGGACACAAGTTTGATATTGATGTTGGTAATTCTGCTATGTTTTGGGGGGACTAGTATCTGCTAGACAGACTGAAAGCCACTGCTGCTACAGTGTAGCTCTCCTTTGAATAGTTTCTTCTAAATCAGAGTAATGGTGAGCTTGTGTGCCTAAGCAGGTACCTAAGAAGGCTCTAAAGCCTTGTCAGTTAGCAGAGTATGTTCCCAATGTTCAGTTTAGAAATGGTGACTGCAGTTTCCTTTGCTACACTGACCCCACAAAGCCTTGGATGCTTGTATAGTTAGATTTTAAGGATCCCATGAAGCCCCTTATTTTGGATACTGGCTATAGTTTGAGCTATTAACATTAGTAATACTCAGAGAGCACTGAACATGAGCCAAGCAGTGCTATAAATGATTATTTAAATGCATGAACTCATTTTGTTGTCACAATGCTGTTTCATGATGAGGGGTTAAGCAAGTTCTCTAGGCCCCACAATGCACCTGCTTTGCCAAGGCATTGGGGTCTGTGTTATGGAAATGGCTGATCCTTGGTGGTATGAGGCAGAGGCCATAAAATAGAGCTTTTCTCATCTCAGATTGTTTCTAGAACTGTGGTTTATGTTTGCACCCAGTTTGTTTTATAAAAACTTTCTCACTCTTATGGTACAGCAAGTATTTGGGGCATCTTTGTCTATGTTCTGTCGCTGCCACTGAATATCACAGGCAAATTTTAAAGAAAAGAAATCTATTGTGCTCAGACTTCTGGAGGCTGGAAAGTCTACAAGTGTGATGTTGGAATTTGCTCAGCTTTTGTAAGTGCCTTTCTATGTGATTATACTATGTTGAAGAGAATCACATGTAAAATCAGGAAATGAGTGCTAGCATGGGTTCTCTCCTACATAGTCACCAAGGCGATCGTGGGATAGACACCCCAATGACCAATCCTAATTACCTCTCACAGGCCCTGTCTCCAGATACTATCACAATATGATTGGGATGAAGCTTCTGTCTAAAAAAATATGATGGGCACATTTCATGGGTTATATTTTATTATATTTATTAATTTGTTCATCTTGTTAAAAAATTGAAGCATATACTTCCAAGCAGATAGAGTACACATGTTTTTCCTTATTCCTAAAAATCCTGGATCTGATGTATATTAATTAAGAGTACTCCAAAACTGGAGAAAAAGGCCTACCGGCTAGGGATCTTGGGAACCAACCAACAGTATGTTACTAAGATTCTGTAGCATTGTTTTCTTCTGTCTCATATAACTCAAATTTGGAGCTGAAGGAGCCAATAATCTCAATATACCAATGATCACAGACCAGGGTACCATCATCCAAAGCCTTCTCTCTAAGGCCACAGGACCAGGAAGGACAGCCTCGGAACACTTCTAGACAGTATCTGTTATGCTCAATGCCAACAACAGAGAAAAACAAAAACCAGCCATGTGCCAGCAACAGCTAGATTTTAATCTTTGTAAAGCCCTACTGATATAGCCCATACTTGTGCCAGAACAGGCTAAGTCGGGGATCAGAACTTCTCACCACTGAGGCTGTGATCTGCTTGACACCTTGTTAGTGGAGACCACATGGGAAGCTTCAACTTCCAAACCATATTGAAGTTATAGGGGCTTTCCTTACACCCAGTGGGCTACTGTTAACAGGTGTGGGAGGCACTCCCCTCTTACCATTGCCCACTGGTGACAAAGCATAACATTAGATCTCTAGAATAATTCATCCTACAAGGCTGTATTTTTGCACCCCTAACACACTTCTCATTTCTTTCACCTCTCTGCTTCCTGTAACATCCCTCTACTATGCTTCTATGTAAGTCATACATTCTAGATGCTTAGTATAAATGCTCTCATGCAGCGTTTTTCCTCTCTGTTCCTTGTTATTTTAGTTAGGACAAAGTCTTGTAGGCTCATCATGTTATCTCAAATGGTAAGATTTCTCTTCTTGAGGTATAATAATATTCCAGTTACATATAGCTAAATTTAACTCACCTTAAATGTATACAATCTAAAATCAGTAAAAGCAAGAACATGTGAAGAAAAGTAAAAATAACTGTTAACAAATAGAGCTTCAAATTGTAGAATAAAAAATATGACTGGACTATGGAATGTCTACAAGAATTCATACCAAATAGAGTGATATAGACAGGTTGAAAATAAAAAAAAAGATAAGAAAGATACGTAAATGCTAATTGAAGGAAAGAAAAGGTGCTTATATTAATATCAGCTAAAGTAGACTCAAAGCAAATTACCAGCGATAAAGGAGATTATATAATGAACAAAACATCTCTTTAACCAAGAAGACATAGCCAGCCCAAATAACCGTGCAGCAAAAATTAAAGTCCAAAATGTGAAAGCGAACACTGATAGAACTTTCCCTAGGGACTTTTTTTTGCTTTTTTGTCAAAGATTGATTGAAGGTGCATGAGTTTATTCTTGGGGTTGATATTCTATTCCATTGGTCCAAATGCCACTTCGACGAGTGAAGCTGGGAGAATGGGATCTGCATATGCAGAAAACAAGACCCATACCTTGCACCCTATACAAATATCAACTCACAATGTGAGTACAACTCATGAACACGTGCATAAACCAAAGGACCGACACCAAATTCCTAGAGGAAAAATTGGAGAACCATTACAGGGCATTGGGATGGGTGAAGATTTCTTGAATCACATCTTAGAAACACAAGCAATAAGAACCAAATCAGATAAATTAGATTATATCAAGCTAAGCAACCTCTGATCAGCAAAGGCAACACTCATCAAAGCCAAGAGTCAACCTACAAAGAACGGGAGAACGTAGTTGCAAACACTCTAAAGCAGGGTTGGCATTTAGAATGTATACGAAGCTCAACAAATTCAACAGCAACCAAACAATTCAGTTCAGAAATGCTCAAAGAACATGAATGGGTGTATTTTTTAAAGATTTATTTATTTTTATTGGAAAGTCAGATATACAGAGAGGAGAGACAGAGAGGAAGATTTTCTGTCTGATGTTTCACTCCCCAAGCGGCCGCAATGGCTGGAGCTAATCCAATCCGAAGCCAGGAGCCAGGAGCCTCCTCTGGGTCTCCCATGCAGTTACAGGATCCCAAGGCTTTGAGCCGTCCTCGACTACTTTCCCAGACCACAAGCAGGGAACTGGATGGGAAGTGGGGCTACTGGGATTAGAACCATCGCCCATATGGGATGCTGGCGCATTCAAGGTGAGGACTTTAACCACAGTGTTATGGCGCCAGGCCCATGAATGGTTATTTTTAAAGGATGAAGCATAAATGGTCATTAGGCATATGAAAAATACTCAGGATCACTCAATATTAGGGAAATGCAAATAAAAACCAAAATGAGGTTCCACATGACACAAATTATAAAGGCTATCATCCAAAATTTTTAAAAATAATAAATTCTGCAGAGGATATAGATGAAAATGTATCTTATTATACTGTTGTTGGCAATGTAAACTTGTACAGCTGTTTTGGAAGACAGTATGGAGATTCTTCAGAAATCTAGAAATTGAGCTATCATTTTCACCCATCCTACAACTGGAAATACACCCGCCCTCCCCCCCCCCCCAAAAAAATCAAGTCCACATATAAAAGTGCTACCTGCACCCCCAGGTGTATAGCAGCTCAACTCATAATAACCAGGAAATTGAATCAATACAAATGTCCATCAATTGATGATGTGATAAAGAAAATGTGGTGTATAAACATGATGGAATACTACTCAGCCACAAAAAGGTGAAATCTTGTCTTTTGCAGCAAAAGGGATGCAACTGGATATAGATCAAATCTTAGGCTTTGACTGTTATCTATAGCCCTTGCAAATATTCCTGTGGAGTAGTGCTGTTTCTATTTGTCACGTGTTAAACTCTTTATTTAGTGGAACATTAAACCTGTGATTGTGAAGTACATCAGAACATGTTATTGCAAAATTTAACAGAAAGAAAGGAATGGATGAGGGAAGCAGAAAGGGAGACAAACTTCATTATACTCTTAACATAGCATCTTTGAAAACTATTCCCTTTATATAAATAAAACAATGCCAATTTGAATGGATTTTCATTTTGTAAAAATTGAATGTAAATTTCATTTTCTTCAATTTGATTGTTAATGGTTGTTTGAAATGTAGTTATTGCATTTTTTAATTAATGTGTATTACTGAACTCGTTTGTACTCATAGTGTTCCAGTGGATTCCCAAGGTTTTTCTATATGAAAAAACCATATAATTTGCAAATAAACATAGCTTAACTTCTTTTAAAAAAAAAAAGCCCCAAAAGGAGAACTAGAAAAACAAAGAATTCTAGCTGACGAGTTCAGGACCCTTTTCTAAAAAAATTATCAAAAATATAGATGGACTTTCCAACAGCAAAATACACTTAACATTCATTCGCTCATTTTCATCTTATTTTGAAGACAAAGGGGAAAGAGGAGAAAGAGAGTGAGAGTGAGAAAGTAGGAGAGTGAGAGAGAGAGACTATGTGTTCCAGTGTGCTCCTCGAATGCTGGCAACTCTCAGTTCTGGCCCAGGGCAAGCCTAGGAATCCAGAACTATGTCCATGTCCCCTAAATATATGACAGGGACCCAGGTACCTGGACTTTGACCTTGTTACCTCACGGAGTGTGGATTTAGCAGGAGGATGGAACTGGTTGCAGAGCTGGGCCTCAAACCCAGGTTCTATAATATGGGATGCAGGTGTCCCAAGTATACCTTAACTGCTGCAACAGATGTTGGCATCAAAATGCACATTCTCAAGTATCTGCAGAAATTCCTATCAATATAGAACACAGCCTAGCCCATAAAAATATATACCCTCAACCACGCTAATGAAATATGAAAGCCATACAGCACTCTTGCTCTCCGACCACAGTGGAATCAAACTAGAAATCAATAGGAGAATGGTAACAGGAAAATCTTTAAGCACTTGGGAACTAAATAACACAACTCCTAATCATCCACGGGACAAAGAAGATATTTCAAAGGGGAAAATGAACCGGAAAAAAATAGAAACACAACACAAAATTTGCAGGATACAATCAATGCCATGTTAAGAGCGATGAATGCCAAATGCACATGTAAAAAAACAGAAGTTTCATTTTCCAACTTAAGGATCTAGAAAAAGGTGAGAATCAACAAAACCACAGGAAGAGGGATAGAATTGGTTTTGTACATTCCCTGGAGAACAGTGATTTCTGAGGCATTTTTCTTTGTACTTTTTAGAATTCTGTTTTTTTTTTTTGTTAAGAAACCAGGGTAGCTTTGAAAATGTCAATAGTCAATGAAATTACAAGAAAAGGAGGTTAATGAACGAAGCTGACAATTACGGCAATGATTAAGGTGATGATTACTTACAGTGAACTTTTTCTAACACAGCCGAACATTCCTCTAGAAGTGAGTCATTAAGAGTGAAGCGACAACTTTCTTTTTCCTTTGATTATTCAAAAATCACATTCTATTAAAGAACAGTTTAGTCATGAGTTTAGGCTGGTGTGCAGAGGGCAACTAATTTCCTTCTTGTATTGATTTCCGTATTTATACAACCAGGGACACAACATATCTTTTCCAGTGTTCTCAATGTTGACTACAAATTAGAGTCACTTGGAAAGCTTTAAAATATACTGAGGGATGGATTACATCCAGAGAGATTCCAATTTAATTGGCTTACGGTGGAAATTCTCAAAATAAAGCCTTAGACCTGCAGCAATCTCAACATCATTTGGGAACTTATTAGAAATACAATTAGCAGATTGTTTCAATACAGAGTCCATATGATTCTGAACTGTGTCTCAAACTCTAATAAATACTACTCCCGGAAAATCTTACAAAAATGAAAATTTTGATGTTTTAAAGTGGCTTGAGGCTTGAGATGATTAACGTACTCCCACAGATACCAACGTTGCTATTAGCAGACCAAAATTTGAATTTACAAGGGTCTACTGGACATCTGGACGTTGACATTTTTAAATAACTTTACAAGTGCAAGTGCTGCCATGTTTGAGAACAGCTGTGCTAGGTGGCTGTAGGTGGGTTGCCAAGACCCCAGGCAATTGGAGGGTCTCTCCTAGGTGGTCTGTCTGGCATTGAGAAGATGAAGTCACTGACAAGCATGTACTTCCTATTCTTTTGTGACAGCCATCGACTTCTGCTGTTCCTTCTTTGTCCCTAAATCCCAGTTCAGTGGTTGCATTCTTTATCTCCTAGAATGTGCTGAATGCCCTGCTTTCTGCTGTCTATCATCAACATCACGTCATTTCCCCTATGCCAAGGCTTGGTTTTGCTTACCCAACAAAAAATTTAGCTGGTAGGATGAATGAATCATTTCCATCCATTAGAAGATGCTTAGGCTCTACCCATTTTAAGTGACATAAATCTTTATTATTGTTGTTGTTTATTATAATCTTCAGAAAATGCTGTTAAGAGCTTCCCTTATTGTTCCATGCGTACTCATCTATGCCAGTGTTATGAAGGAACATGTATTGAAAATTTCATAACCAGGCCAGTCCTCTCTCCCACTATACAATTAGTTGGTGTCTTCCTTAGGGTTTCTTAAAGTTACCAAAATTCAATGTATCCAGCATAGAAGGCTTCTTTCCATATCTGCCATTTCACTGTTCTTTATCTCAGTGACACATACCTTTGGAGTCACTGTTGGGTGTTTCTTGTTTACCCTTGTATTTCTCTGTAAGTAGATTTTTGTATTCTACCACACCTGAATCCTTCTATCTTTCCCTGTTTATTTATCACCACTACCCAGCTACAGATCGCCATCGTCTGCTCCAGTTTCCTGACACGATGTTCTAACTCCTTTCCCTACCCTTAGTATGACTGTCTCTTACCCAGTTTCCAAATGGCATCCAGAAGGTTTATTCTTGATACTTCTTGTCTTTAATACTCTTCAGTGACTCTGCATGGCTCACAGAATGGAGTCGAAGCTTTTTGACTATGTTTTGGTGACTGTTCGCCTTTCCAGGAACTTATCTCTTCTCCCAAGTTTTATAACTGGATACTGTTTTAAATGCATGCAGCATTGTCTCTGTAGTTTGCAAGTGCTCTGCAAGGTGATGCCCCTGCCTAGAGTGTCTGTGTACTCTCCCCTGTGCTTAATCCTTATTCATCTTCTACGACTGCATCTCTGAGCAGGTGCTTTCCCTCTCTCAAAGCCAAGCTGCATGCCTCTTGTTATCCCAGGAGTGACAATTATCACACTGAACTTGAATTCCCTCTCTACTTGTTTATCTTCCTCAGCAACTTCTGAAGGATACGGATTAGCTTGTTCATTGTGTCCTTCGTGTCAAATGCAGTGTCTATATTATTGTCTGTGCTCAATAAATATTAATACACAAAAATCCCACATGTATGCGAGAAGGAGTCTGTATGGCAAGTCAGTGCAAGGGAGACAAAACTTCTAGAAATATACAAATCACATTACAGGTGGTGGCTCCCCTATGTGTCACTGTTCTCACCATCTCACAGGGAAAAAAGTGACTAATATAAGTGGACTAGTCTACTAGGTTTGGTGGCATTCTTTTATTTCCTAGGTATCATAAGATAATTGTTTTAAAGGATATTAGTTAACAGTGAAAGACTTGTAGCAGTTTCATTTGCTAGATTGAATTTCCTTTCAGAACCAGAAACGGGAGTCTGGATGAATGGATACAAGTCCAGGTCCTGAACTCTTGGTCTTTTCTCTACCATAGTTCATGAGTTGTACATAGAAGATTATCTAACATGAATCTTGTCAGGACTAGATCATTGAAGAAACCACCTTCAGACTGCTGTGCTGGCATGCTTCTCCAGTGGATGACGAGCCCAGACCACAAAAGATGTTCAGACCAGTCTTCCAGGGAACTAGAGTTACAAACCTGGAAGGAGATACCAGTTTAGAGGATTTCAGTTTATTTCCTACATGCATGTTTGCTGAAGGAAATTTCCGAACATAAGCCAAAGTTCAATTACTGAACCGTGCGTGGGTTAGTAATAAACACTCCAGCTCAGCGTCTCCAGGATTTTCGTTGCTGTTTCTCTGGAATTCTGCAGCCCAGACCATCTGTGTTTCACCATCTTTCCTTCATTTCTGTTTTATTGGGCTGTCCTCTTTGGCAGTCTGCAAAGCATAAATTTGTTGTTGACTTCGCTGTGGAAGATGGATGCTGCTTTTGGTGACCACGATCCAGTGGAAGTTAATGGGGGTATTTATCCAGCAGGGGAAAGGCTGGCCTGCTGAGTACCAGGGAGGTATCTCCTCCAAATTGGGAACAAGGGATTCTGGCTTTGTGCTTTTCCTGATGTCTTTCCAGGCAAGGGACTGTCTTTGACTCTAGTTCATTACTGCCCAGCTCTCTACTTATCTAAATCTTATTTTTTGTGTTTCATCCCAAGTTTCATCTCTTGCAATTAGGCGTAGTTCCTACTTGTGTGGCATTCTCTCAAATTATCTTCCTTCAGAGCAAAATGGGCACCTATTACTATGTATATACAAGCATAGCCTAATGCAATTTGAAGCCATTCTAATGCCAGGCTTTATTTGAAATGATACACAGATAGGTTCCTGTCACACTTTCCTGTGTCCTATCAGAGAATAAAGTCAGCACAGGCAAGATTAGGGGCAATTAGAACATTCTGATAAATTCTCTGGCTTTTAGGATTATCATACAGAACCTTTTATTTATTTATTTATTTATTATTTTTTTTGCTTGTGGGATGATGTCTCACTAGCTCTCATGTAAATGGTTATTTTTTTTTTTCACATCTAGTATAGGATTGTAAATGAAAGCATTCAAAGATGAAGCTGTAGGATCAGAAAACTTTAGAATCTTTGTCCCTTTGATTCCCAGTTAAGAACTGGATCAACCACATGCCTATGAATTTGATATTAGTCATGCGGTCAGTATCTAGTAGTTGCTCCTGACACATGAGAAATTTCAATAAGTACTGATGAATAGATTTATGATAGCAGGAAGGGCAGGCATAAGGAACAGTAGTAATCTTGGGTTAAAATGAGAATAGTATCAGCAGTCTCCCTGCCAGTTGGTTTCTAAGTGCATCTCTTCAATGTTCTGGAATCATTCAGTTTGTAAAAGTCTTAGACATTCATCTACATTTTTTCTTAGCAAACACATTTTTTGTAAGATTATGTTCTGATAATAAAGAATGATGTAGAATTTTGATACAGTGAATATTTAAATAAGCATGACAATTAAAATCAAAGTCCACATTGGTTGTTTCAGAGCTGTGTGTAGGGACCTGAATGATAAGCAGATATCTCTACTTCTCATTCCTGATGACTTTACGATATCGTGGGAAATCTCGAAATATCTTCACCAACTTAGACCCCAGGTTGTCTTTGTCCTTTTGCTATTTTAATTGTTAGGAACATTGATTTCTGTTCTTTTGGTCCCTCTAGAGCTTACCTCATTTACCTGAAATAGAATTAATTAAGAGAACCCACAGAAAGCAAAAGCAAAAAAAAAAAAAAAGGGATAACAATATAGTATAAATTTTTTTTAATGTAATTATCTGGATACCGTGATTATGAAAAGTGTTTTTTTTTTTTTTGTCGGAGTTAAGCAGACTATTTAACTTCTGTGCTTTTAACGTTTAGTATCAGTGCCCAGGTACTCTAATTCAAATATTCAAGAAGTGTAAAATGTCATTTTAGGTGTTCTCTTTTACCATACTATAAATCAGTGTCCCAAATTATCAGTCCCTTTATGCAAATTATATTTTCAAAAAACACAAACCAATTATTGCTATACTCCACTATCTTGTAATGACTTGGAGGTTAATTCTTCTCCTTGCTTCTGAACAGGCGCTTCTTCCTTCCCAGCCATGGGAAATACTGTTCTCATTCTCACAGTTATGGAGATCTGAAACTGATCAGTCTGGACATTTTTCTTTAGCATGTGTTCTCCATCTAGGCCTTCACACTCAGTCTCATTGTCTCTTCCCTGGTTCAAGTTCTCAGATAATGTCTTTCCTGTTCAATAAGTTATTAGTTTCTCCTATTACAGTTTGTCTTAAATATGTGTCATATTACTGTCACAATTTTGCTCTTCTCTGTTTTTTTTTTCTGTCAGTTTTGTTAAGGTGTAAAGAAAAGTCAATATTATGGAGGGTTCTGGTGTTCAGTCTCGTGTTTTGATGTACACATGCACCATATAATGATTAAATCAAACAATTAGCATATCAGTCACTTCGTTTGCTTATACATATTTATGTAAGGACATTTAGGATCTGCTCTCTTAACTTTCAAGTATACTTTATTATTATTTATTATAGTTGTCTTGTTGACAATAGACTCCCAGTTCTGAAGGTTGTTTGCTATTTTGTTGCTTGAAGGCTAAGAGGTTCTCTCTCACTTACGAAATAAAATAACTGGGATTAGGCGTTTGGTTAGCATTTCTCTGTCTATGGAATGCCTGGGTTTGAGTTCCAGTTCTGCTCCCAATTCTAGCTTCCTGCTAGTACCTACACTGGGAGGCAGCAGTCAGCTGTGTTTTCAGGGAATTGGGTTTCTTCTACCAACTTGGGAGACCTGGATGGAGTGTCTGGCTTTCAGCTTTCAGCCTAACCCAGTCTTAACCACTATTGACATTTAGGTAGTGAGCCAGCAGAGGAACGTTTTCTCTTTCTCTGTGATTTAAAAAAAATTGTATTAAAAATAACAAACGAAATTCAGTTTTCAAGAACATTCATAACAGCATTGCTTAATTAAGCTAACATATTAGAATGAACTGAGATGTGCAATAACAGGAAACTAGTTAAAGTGAAATTAAATCTTTATGATGACATATTATATGACCATTAGAGGTACCAATTTTGAAGAATTTTTTTGAAATTGTACCACAAAATTCAAAAATTCAAAATAAAAACATAACAGAAAAAGATTTATTTATTTTTGTTGCAAAGGCAGACTTATGAAAAGGAGAGATAGAAAGATCTTCCATCCACTGATTCACTCCACAAGTGGTCTTAATAGTCAGAGCTGAGTTGATCTGAAGCCAGAGGCCAGGAGCCAGGTCTCCTGCATGGGTGTAGGGTACTAAGGCTTCGGGCCATTCTCTTCTGCTTTCCCAGTTTGTAAGCAGGGAGTTAGATGGGAAGTGGAGCAGCCAGAATATGAACTGGCAGCCATATGGGGTCCTGAATGGGGAGGATTAGCCAATTAAGCCATTGTGTTGGGCCCAAAGGATTTTGAATGTGTGAAAATATGGAGTGTAATACATCACAATGCTGAATAGACTATGGTACAATGCTTAATTGTTGTTGGTGAGCCCCACACTCCAGACTGAATAGACTGGTTTGAGTTGGTGCTGCTCAATTTCCAGAATAACATTCTGGAAACTATTAGATGATGGCTTAAGTGGTTGGGCTTCTGACACAGATATGGCAGATCTGGGTTGACTTCTGGGCTCCTAACCTGGACTTGACCCAGCCTGGGCTATTGTTAGCATTTACAGGACGAACCGACCAGTGGAAGATTTCTCTCTCTCTCTCTGCTTTTCAAATAAAAGTGTAAAGTAGGAGTTTTTAAAAATGAGAAATGAATACATTTATGTATGTAGAGACGTTAGTATTTTTTTTTTGTTTTTTGTTTTTTTTTTTTAATTATTTATTATTTAACTTCAGTAATTACATTGTATTATGTGACACAGTTACATAGATACTTGGGTTCTCCCCACCCCTCCCCAAACCCTCCCACCATGGTGGATTCCTCCACCTTGTTGCATAACCACAGCTCAAGTTCAGTAGAGATTTCCCCATTGCAAGCGTATACCAAACATAGAGTCCAGTGTCTTATTGTCCTGTCAAGTTCAACGGCTTCTTAGGTATACCCTCTCTGGTCTGAAGACAGAGCCAGCAGAGTATCATCCCAGTCAATTGAAAGCTCCAACATACCATCAGCAAAAATTTACATCATTATGGAATTAATTGACATAGTAATGAGTAACCAATATGTTAAAAGTAAATGCGAGTTCCCAGCCACCTTCTGTGACCACCTCACCTATACTTCAATTTTAGTTTATACACAACATATAACATTCAAAACATAACATGTTATACATAACATCATATCATCTTAAATCAAGGCAAACATGTGGTATTTAACCTTTTGGGATTGGCTCATTTCCCTTAGCATTATGGTTTCCAGTTAGCAGTGGATTCCCATGGTTTAGCCACAGGAGATTTCTATTTTTGACTGCGTGGTTTTTCAAATGTTCTTTAATGATCATTGGTTTTATAGCCAGAGAAACTTGCTGTAAGAATTCGCATCTGGAAGGAAACCTATGAATTACTCAGTTGAGTTGTTCTTAATATTGTGCATGTATTTTTGGATTGTTAGCCTCTTTATCAGTAAGGAATAATTTGGAGCTTTTCTCAGAGAAACAAACACCTGGCCAGAGACACACACTTGGGCCTACAACTTCAGCAGGAGTTCACTCCTTAGGCTAAGAGGCCTTTATCAGTGCAACCATCTCATTCAGGAGCCAGTGGGGGCCCTGGAAATCTGCCTGCAAACAGAGACAGAGCCAGTTCTTAGGGCTGCTCAGTTATGCCCTGATCCCAGGCTGTCCCGGATACTTGGGGTTCCTTGGTAAGCATTCTGGTAGTCTTGTGCCACCTGTGTGTCCTCTGTGAGGTGTGTAGCTTCACAGGCACCTGTGCGCACCTGAAGAGGTTCCTATTACCCACGTGGAGGGATCTCATCCCTGGAGGGTGCTGCTACTGCCATTGCTGCGAAGGACTCTGAAGCTGCTGAGGAGGTGTGCTTCTATGGAAAGATCAGGAAGGCTGGCTTTCAAGTCAGCAGTGCATCCTGTGAGAAAGTAAAAATTGACCTTCTAGGAAAAAAAAGTCATGAACGATGTGCATCATGGATTTCAAGTTTTCTTTGCACTCTAATAAATATACCTTTAGGTTTCATTTTCTGTGAACTTTTTGAAGTGCCCTCTTAGGTACTTCAAAAAAAAAGTATGAAACCTGCACCTATTGCTTTTACATTTTATTGTGTGCAGGGGTGATAAAGATTTTGCTTTGAGAAGGTTTGTTTTCATGTTCTCTGGCAGTTTAGTTTTTATGACCCTGGCTCTGATGGTGGGAGCAGAAGTAGGCCCTGTCTCTGTTCTGGAATCATTGACTGTGACGCATGCCTGCTTGGTCTGCAAAGTTCAGAGTTAGAAAGCCCTTCCTTGTCCTGGATGTGGTAATTCTGTTCATTCAGAGCCTAAAATTAGGCAGGAAGTGAGAGGAAAACCCCACCAGCATCAGCAATGCACACCCCAGGCCAACCTTTGACTTCCAATGAATGATGGGGGATGCCCTGGCTTTTAGCGAGCCCTGCAGGCCTAGCTCCATGCTGCCACAGATGACAGATTTTACTGATAAAAAAGAATGTTCTCTTTGGTGTAGTAAAGCCTGCAGACATAGTTCTAGAAACAGCTGTCTGATAGGTTCGTGTGAATTGTTAAGCTCTGCAAAATCTAATCTGTGCACAGAACGCTGAATCAAAACAGAGAACTGAATCAAGGCCTTGAACAGAGGGATAGTGTCAAAGGTAAAGAAGCAAGCATCTTTGAGGGTTTTCCGAGTATCAGTATGGAGTGAGGCCCTCTCACACATGACCCCTAGGAAAGCCCTAAGAGTTGGTAGTGGAGTCCTTATTTTTGTGGCTAAGAAAACTGAGGCTCAAAGGCTAAGTACTTCACTCAAAAACATGCAGTTGTTGAAAGACACAGCTGGGTTTAGGTACTTCCAGCTCAAACTCCTTGTACTCTGTAAGAAATAGGTTGCATGACAAAAGATTGCTTGAAAGTGCTCTAGTTGTCCATCTTTACTTATATTTTAATAGTTTTATTTGCACACTGTAATCTCAGTAGTAAACAATATAGAGAGACATAAAAAGGTAAGTTTGCAACACATGAAATAGTTTTTTCTCAGTCACAGCTACTAATGGAACCTGTTGTATAGTTTACAGGCCCTGATAAGTGTTTCCTTAGTTTATACCGTACACTCTATATTTTCCCCCAATAATATTTCTGATGCAGTTTTAATCGATATATGCATCTACACATATACATGTACAGTTTCTTGTTCTCATGTATTTTTGGGTAGTGCTTCGTTCGGTCACATGGGTTAGTGCTTTTTAGCTGTCCTTTTGATAAGATCTGAGTGAGGAGAGAAGCACAAAGAGCAGCAGTGTCCTTGAGTGGTCTGGGTGGAAGGCACACAGGGCTTGGATGATGCTCACGGCCTCCGTAATCCTCTAGCTCTGCTCTGAATGGAAATGTCTGGCACATTATCATTTGGTCTGTAGCACAGAACAACACAGCTATGCCTTTTGGCTGCTCATGGAATGCATGAGAAAATATGTTCACTGACTTTTCACTTCCACTTCATTGATAGCCCCTGAGAAGACAGTCACGTGAGTGTGAATGAGCTGTCTGTCTTGTAGCCTCTTAGAAATAAACTCTTAAAGCCTGTTGAGTTTGGTCATGCAGATATCTCGCAGCAGGCAGGTAGCTGAGGCGAGGATTGCTGTGTACCGTGTGTGCAACCCTGGATGTGTCTTGGGGACAGATTGATCCAGGTTCTTGGCCTCAGAGCAGGAAAGAATTTGAGAATGGGACATAGATAAAGGTTAATAGAGGAATAAGATTTATTTGAATGCAAAGCAAAAATACACACATAAAAGAAGGATGTGTAGGTCTGCTTGAAGATGAGCTGCATTCATTGAAGTGCAAGGTCATCCCATTATATAATCTGGAGGCATACATGATCTAGGGCAGGACTTGATTGAATAAGCATAGGAGGTGGAGTTTGGATGAAGTTTGAGTATCTCCATTTCCCCTGCCTTGTTTTTGGAAATCTCAGAAATGTACTGTATGAAGTGATGGGAGCAGGAGTGTCAACGATGGTAATTATGAACTGAAGTTCATCAAGGGAAGCCAACTGGCTGCCATGTTGATTATTTTCTGGTGGAGGCTAGCTCAGTGAATTCAATGAAACACAAGTTTCCACTGCAGGGATGGGAGAAGTTTGGGTTTGATGGATAATTGGCTTCACCTCATCCATGTTTGCGGACTCCATGTCTCTATCAGGTAGTTGGCAGAGTTCAGGACCTGGAGGTTGTTGAGTCTCTTGCCCCTGCCAAATGAGCTGCAAGCCTGCTGCCAGGCAGAGGCCACTCAGGGTGAAACTGCACCCACCCTGTGAGAAACTGCTAATGGTGGAGGATACTCAGAAAGAAGTGAGCAAATTGGATTCACCAGGATGCCCTCATCTGTTCCTGTTACCAAACATTTAGATTACCATTGATTGACAAGGTATTCTTCCTTGTCAGATCCCATGAGCAATACCTGGCTTCTTTTGCTTGTTTCTAAGAGTCTTTCTTCTTATGGCTCCCCAGGATGCTATTGTGGGGAAGTGAACTGTTGCCACCCCTTGACAAGACATTTAACTGTGCTGGGCATGAGGGTAGGACAGTGTTTAGAGTAAGGATTTGGACTCCTAGTAGTCTGGCAACGGTGGACCCAACCCTTGCAAACATCTGTTCATTCTTCTTGTTGCATGTGGTTTCCACTTCCTGCCATCTGCTACTTCCTGGCAAGTCCTACTGGGCCAGATATCTTGCTTCCTTGGTCTATGCACATCTGCTTCTCCCAAGCTGTCTTCTCTAAGGAAGGAAAGGGGTATTCTGCACTGCTGACACCTCTTATTCTAATGAGCTTAAGGTCATGGACAGAAATGAGACCTTGCTCTTTTTTGAACATGCTTAGGGAGTGTAGCTGTCATCTGCTCCTGGGAAGTTCCCTATCTTCCTCTGCCCAACCCCCACATGGCTTGGGAGAGAGCTGGGCACTCCCAGGGCAAGTGTGATGCTTCTTCGAGGAGTTGGGTGTCGGTTCTGATCATTCCAAGAAGCCATTTGTTCTTTGTGGGAAATCTTGGTGTCTTACCCTTTCTCCCAGTGCTGTATCATTTGCCTCATAGTCCCTGCTTGTTCACACTGTTCCAGCTGATCTGGGTGGCAGGCAGCGTCCTCCCCTGAGCTAAGAGAACATGGGACCGACATACTGCAAACTCCATTTGTTCCATGCTATATGTCATCAGATCAGGCACCCACTTATCCCTAGGATGAAAATTCCTCCCTCACCATTGGGATGAAGATGAAGTGATGAAAATATGCTGCCTTCATTTTTTTTGTACCATTTTAACATATGTGTACTGTGCTTCCACAGTTCAAGGTCTTAGTGCTTCACCTCTGATTCTGTTTTGTTGGGCTTGCTTTCCCAATTCTGATTAGCTTGTGGTGAAAGCTGCTGTCTGCAACTGGGAAAGAGGATGGGCCGGGGAAAGGCTTGATTCCAGTGTCTTTGTGATTGTGGTAGCCTGTCACTTACGTTAAAATGCCATCCTTTTTATGTCTGTTCCGAAGCCGAATTAATTGGCTAGCACCTAGCAATGACAATGGAATTATGTCGTGAAGAATTTAGTCTACACAAAGTTTAGGAAGCCATGATTTATTTTCTTTTGATGGTTTTGTTTTGTGAAGATTTGAACTTCGGGAGAATGTGGGTCTTCTGTCTTATGTTTGATGGTTGCCTATTCTGTGCGTTCCCACTTCTGGAATTTTGCTTTTACCTGCTTACTATTCCTTCAACCTAAGTATTACCATTTTAAAAAATTAAGCTTGTCTCTGATCTCTTCTGGGGATCCCTTCCATTGGTTCCCTTTATAGACATCCTTCGGATTTGGTTTTAGTTGCTTGTTTTTCACAGGTGGTATCATCCAAGATGGGGTAACTTTGTTAATGTTGGCTTCTCACAGCAAGGGAACTTTGAAGAACTGCCATTTCTTTCCAGCATGCTCTGCTCAGAATAGGTTTTCATCAGTGTTTACTGCTTGGTTGAGATACGAAGCAGGTAGGTGTCCTTGTGTGAGGATGAGCATTGCAGACAAGATAAAGAAATTATTGTTAGCTTGTCTGGCTTCACCAGGCTTCCTGAGCTTTGTGTATTGCAGTGGTGGAAACACCATGAAGAATTTTACTGCAAGAGCAATTTGGCAGGGCTGCTGTCCCCTTGTTGCCAAATTCTGCTTTAACCATTCTGTGGAGTTCATATTAGCTGTGTCTGGCACTGTGACTGGAGACAATGATTCTGGCATAAGTCCCAATTGTTTCCATTCATTCTTTGCCTGGATTTGTCATCTGTTCTTGGTGATCTGACCTTCTACCTGAAAAAGCAGCTGGGCCTTGAGATCACAGGGACACTGGGTTAGTCTGCCCATGTTCAAGTGTTCAACTGTTGACAAGGAGCCAAGAGAAGGAGGAGCAGGAAGAACTCAGTCCAGCCGTTCTTTTAACATGTCTTGATGTCCAGTAAGGCCATAGAAGTTGAGGGAATTTCCCTGCTGATTCCTCTGGAACGTCTGCCCTGGAGTCCTTAACTGGACTGTCCGTGGGGTGGCTGGCTCTGAGCCTCATTAACAGAGGCTTTGCTGCTCTGGGTGAGAGAGGTGCAGCTCAGGTGGGTGTTAGCACTAAGGTTAATAGGACCAAACCCTTCTCAGCAACTGGCACTAATTGATTCCCTTGGGAAGTCCCAAGAGACACTATGGATCTTGAAGACAGAGTTTTTGTTTATGATTTGCAGGGACTTCTCCTCAGAGGCTCTTTTTTTCCTCCCCACCCAGACTGCCTCTGCTTGCATAAAAATAAATGGTCTTTCCTGAATCATGCAGAGAATTAGAACGTCAAAAAAAGTAGTGCCTTAATTCTCACTGCACTGCTATCTCCATTCTCTCCAGCAGTTCCCTCATTTCCAACAAGCATGGAACAGTGCCCTGTCGGGTGGGAGAGCCCTCCCTCATGTTTAACTGACAAAGCTGGAAAGCAGTGTTGTGTTTATTCAGTAGTAAGTGTGCACTGTCAGTGCCTGATAAGTGGTGGTTTCAGCTTGCTTGCTTTAACGCAACTTGAATGCTGCTCTGCTGAAGATGCGAGACCATCTAAATCCTAATGCACATTCATGAAATCCTTGTGCTTTGAGGTTAAATCTTGGGAAAATTGAATCCTTCTTTGCTTTCAGGGGCCTGGGTGTGGAATAAAGAAAGGTTTTTTTTGTTTGTTTGTTTTTAGTTCCAAGACTCTTATGCTAAGAAAATAATGTACCTTTCATTGAGTGAACACTTGCATGTGAAGAGCTATTCTAATCTCTTCTTCATGGGAACAAGGTGAGGGTCAAAGAGACTTTGCCTATGATCTTTGCTCGTGGTGCTGGCATCCTGCATCAGAGCATTATTTTGTTTGTTGTATGTGAATATCTGAGCTACAGAAAAAAGGAGAGACAGAGTGAGGAAAAGTGGATTCACTGCCTTGATGTCTGTATCTGTTAGGACAGAGCCATGTGGGCTAGCAGCTCCATTTGGATTTCCAAGTGGGTACAGGGACCCACATTCTGGACCACCTTCTGTTGCTTACCCAGGAGCATTAGCAGGGAGCTGAATTGGATGTGAAACCCATGTGGAAAGACTCTCATTGCAGGCAGTGGCTTTATCTGCAATGCTACCTAGGCACTGTTTTTGAGTCCTGGCTACTCCATCTCCTATGTGTTTCCTTGCTAATGTGCTTGTGAAAGCATGAGATGATGGTATGAATACTTGGGCCTTTGTCACCCTCGTGGGAGACCCACACAGAGCTCTTGGCTCCAGACTTCAGCCTTGTTCAGCTTTGGCCATTGAGGTCATTTGGGGAGTGAACCAGCAGATAGGAGATCTCTGTCTCTTACCCTTTCAAATAAATAAACCCGCTGCAAATGTCAGTATTGAAAGTTAAACTGTTATATATATCTTGACACTTGAATGCTGGACTTTATACCATTCTCCATACCTACAATGTCAGCACACACTTAGACAGCAGACTGATGGACTGGTGATTGCTGTTGAAGGACTATACTATTGCTATAATATAGGGGAAAACAGTGTAGGCAGGGAGCTGGGGTGGGTGGAAGCAGAAATCCCTGAAGCTAAGGAACTGTATCATGAAAGTAATTTTAAAAATATGTAAATAAAATAAAAATACAAATAAATTGAGTCTGTCTGACTCCAAAATCCAAGGGCTTAACTGTGGTTCCTTTTTTTACTGCTTTGCCACCTTGCCCTTTTATTTTTGTCCACAGTTTTCTAGCCCAACTTATAAAAATAATTTCCATTAGTCATCAGAACCGACATGTTTGGGCTGTGGTTGGCTCATAACCACACACATTTGTTCATTTTTGTGGTACACTTCAGGGCTGTCTTTCAAGGGGTGCTGTTGCTAAATTCAGGTGGCGGCAAACTGTGTATGGGGGTGGGTGTTAAGGGCAGGTCAGAAGGACTTCATTTTGTTTATCATTTCACCTGTTCTTTCTGATGTGGAAGCAGATTAGTGGGTACCCTGGAGAGTTTGAGGGAGATTCCTTCTGCCAGAGTTACACAGACGGAGTTGAGATTCTGTCAATCACCTCTCCGTGGGAGATGATTAGTACCCAGAGGACTTGGGCCGACTTCATCTCCTCTGTTCATCTCCTCTGTTCACTGTGGGATGTGCAGTGCAGAGCTGGTGGGGGTGAGGGTGGGGACTCTCAAGGGAATAATGCACAACAGAAATATTGTTTTGTGTTTCTTGCACATTTGGGACCCAGAAAATTGACAATTTCTTTTTTTTTCCTGATTATATGTACTTTAAGAAGCGTTTGTTTTGAGTAGTACTTACCAAAGGATTTAAGGCTGATCCATGCAAATAGATTTTTTTAATCACTGAATTTCTTAACCCTTCAGCAGTTTCCTTGTCAGAGATAAGCTCAGCCTACCTTTTGTTTCATGATGAGCAAGATTAATCTAGAGACCATCATTGCTAACTCATTCAGATAATTTGCAAACATATGTATTCTTATGTTGAATGAGAGGGGTTTTGTGATTTAGTTTTTTTGATACTGTTTTTGCTTCATGTTAAATGGACTAAAAACATAGCCAGTTTTGATGTGTACTGCGACTCCTCTGGAGACTTCTCAGATTTATCTCATTTTATTTGTAGATTAGCAAAAGAGATGTGGGAGATGATCTACAATAGAAGGGGAATCATGGAATCTGATTTGGAGTAGTAAAACATCCTGAAAATCCAAGCTTGGAGCATTCATCAGAACACTGCGTCTCTGATGTAACTTGATCCGTTACTACCATTTCAACTTGTGTGTCATCAAGAAATGGGTTGCATACATGCACCTGGGATCCAAGTGGTATTTTATCCACAATTTTGAACTCGTAGTTTTGTATTCTACATTTAAGAAAATGTATATTTCTAACAAGGGATTCGGTATCCGCATTTCTTTCCAGTTCTGTCTCATTTTCCTATGTCTCTATGAGGTAGGCAGAGATTTCAATGCCCAATAAAATAAGAAGGTGAGATGGAGAAGCAGATGAGAGGCCGAGTTTATGGATGCCATTCTTTTTTTTTCTTTTTTTTTAATTTTATTGTATTGTTGTTGACAATCTTTACATAGTTAATTGCGGTTAAAAAAAGGTTCAGGGGGTATAGGGAAGTGGGTAATACTATTATGTCCATATTGTTTCCATCATGTATCTGAGGTAAAGGGGGATATTGAGGGAGAAGCCCCACCCGGTTTCCCGCCCACCCCAAGTCCCGGGTGTGGGGCATGCTCTGAGATATTTGCTCAAGTGGTTTTAATAGTTCTCCAGTTATGAATCGCTGCCAGTTTCGCTCGATGAGGTCGTCCACTGATTGATATGGTCCATCATAAAGTCTCCATTTGCCCCATATTTCGCTGCCAACATATAGCTGAGATGAATGATTGACCTGTTCTGTCTTCTGTCTTTTCTTGGTTAGAGTTCTGAGTCCAGCAGTTCGATTGGGGAGATCTCCAAAGAAACCTTGAGGTATTCCCAGACCAGATTCTTGTATGTTCTAGCAAGCACAGGGCCCGGCACAGTCCATCACCCCGATCAGCTGGTGGTTGCAATTGCTTGGTTGGTTCTGTTTTCAGTCCCGAGTTGCACTGGAAACAATGGGTGTTGCAGTCCAGTCTGGTTCTGCCCAGCACATACTCGGCCCTTACATCAACCAGTGGGAGTTGCAGCCTAGTCGGGGCGACCCACAATAACCCCCATCAAGCCCACCCTCTACCCTGGTTTGCCAGTATGTGTAGCAGAAGACTAGTCTGTCCCCCATCCCATTTGGCTCTTGTACTTGTCAATGGGTATTAAAGCTTAGTTCCATCTAACCAACTCAACCATCCAGCCCTCACGGATGTTGTTGAGTGCCTCTCTGTCTAGCCACCCCAGCCCCCGTCCTAGTTTTCATGCCCTCCTGCGGGACTAGTGACTCAGGAAGGGGGAACCCACTTTTTCCCTCCCAGGTCTCTCTCAGTCCCAGTTTATGCACTCTTCGGGTGGTTCTGTGGTTTGACTTGACAGAATTAGTCCCCAGTGCCAGTTTCTGCCAGCTGGTGCTGCGGCCAAGCCCAAACATCCCTCACCCGCTCTAATTTATGCTTGCACCCACAGGAATAGTCAGCCCAGCCTGGCTTTTCCCTGATCTAGTCCACATGCAGCGCACAAGTGTTGCAGCCTTGCTTAGTATGGTCTGTCCTCATCCCACCCCATGCTCTCCAGTGGGAGTAGCTGTCCGGCGAGGGGACCAGCCCCTTAACCCCCCTGCCAACTCTGTCCCTCCCTTCCTGGATCTCACGTGTGCTGGTTGGGTGCTGCAGTCAAATCCAGTACAGGCAACCTCACCCTGGCATTCCATAATGTGTACTGGTTTTGTCGCAACCAAACCCGGCTCAACCCACACTCTGTTCTGGTGTTCGGAGTTGCCAGTGGATGACATGAACTGATTCAGCCTGGTCTGCCCCTGACCTATGCCGAATGTGTGCCAGTGGGAAACTTTCCATGGCCTATTCTGGGCTGTTTCCTATCATGCTTCTTGCACTTACCTGCAGGGACTGTGTCCTGCCAGAGGAGTTGCCCAGGCTCCTCCATCAGAACCCCTCCCAATGCCAGATTTTGTGCATACCAGGGGGTACTTGAGCCAACCCTACTCAGTTTACCTCCTGTCCTACCAGGAACAGTGGCTTTTCCCGGCTGGCTTTCACCCCATTCTGGTTCTTGTTGTTGGATGTTTCAGCCCAGCCATGGCTCGTCCATACCCACATACAGCTCACACATGGCTCAGTAGGGGGTTGAGACCCAGCCTAGTCAGTCCCACATCTACCCTGGTTCTCCATGACACCAGATGGTGTTGGGGTCTGAACTGGCCTGGTGCATCCAATCCCAGCCCACACTAGTGCCTCGGGTGACTGCAACTGTTTCCTAGAACGCAGCCCCCATTCCAGCACACGCGCCCCTTGGTGGGAACCTCAACCCTGTTAAGGTGTCCAACTAGGGGAACTTGTATTTCCACAGGGTTGGGCCCACACAACCCCATAGAGTCTACCCACAGACCAAGTTCTCTCACCTGCTGGATACAGTCTTGACCCTGCCAAATGTGACCACTCCACCAAACAGTTGGGTAATGGTACCCATCACTGCCAAAGAGGCCCCCATCCATAGTATTGGTGTGGGCTGGTGTGTGACAATCAGTGATGTTCTAGGCAAACAGGCCATTTCTGTATTCCGAATTGGGTTGGTGTATCTGACTAACCGTAATTGTCTCCTGGGTACTTCCCTCCAAAACACCAGGTCTCAGTCCCCACACATGCCTAAAACTTCCATGACCCTGTCACTGGGAATCACCCAAGATTCACTACTCACCTACACTAAAATTGGACTTAGTCATAGGTGTCCTCAGGCAGCAAACATACCTTAAAAAACCCCAGAGCAGGCCGCCAGGCGGCCAGCAGGCAAAGCCTGGCACCACATGGTGCACTGGCCGCCCTGGGTGAGGCTGAGGACTCGTTCACTGCCTTGCGGCAGTGTCTTTGGCGTGAGCCCCCAGCATTGGGTCTGACCCGGCAGGGGCACCCCCCACAGCCACCACACTGTGAGGAGCGGCATTTGCCCCCAAACCCAAGGCCCGAACCCCTCCCAAACTCACCTAGCTGCAAGATATTAGCAGCTGGGCGGAGCTAGGAGTTTTAACCCATTCTGATGAGCTAGTCACCTCTGACATAGGTCCTCTGGAAAGGTTGACAACGACTTTGGCATTTTATCAGGTGCTTCTGTTTGCTTTCTGTGGGACTGTTCTGACATCTGTTCCAGTAGACAATCGGCTGGCTGTCTTGTTTTAAGTGAAGTTTTCAATGTGCAGGACACATACTCCCCCAGAAACTCATTGTAAAGTCAGATGGTTTTCAGAGAAGGATTCTGTTGTGTGTCTTTATGATTTGTTTCCTCGCCTGGGCTGGTTGACTTCCTAGGCACAGAGTGGCAATCATGTGAAATCGCTTCTCATGGCACTTGGACAGAGAGATATCATGCCTCTCCTAGGGAGCAGCTCGTCCAGTCCCAGCATCTTGGCTGGTCTCCTCCTCCAGATCGAGATTACAGGCTGCTTTTCTATCTTTAATTCATGCTGTAGGCTGACTGATATTCCCTTTAGACCTTACATTGTTATTTCTTTTTGCCAATTTTATGCATTATGAGTATTTCTCTGCTGTGTGCTGAAATCAGGATGGTTTTGTCAGTGTCCAAATATGTGGGCTTTTAGAAACAATATTTTTTATTAAGAAGTGTGAATAATGTGATAAGGGGTCAGCACTGGGATGAGTCCAAGCTCTGGACTCCAATCATGTTCCTGCCACTGCTACATGGTGAATTTGGGTGGGTCATTGACCAAGTATCACTGAGCCACAGTTGGTCACCATCAGAGGTGTGGCCAGAATACTGTGGCAATAGGTGGTTTTAGAGGGACAAAGATGACATGAGCCTAAATGGACACGAGTACTTCACAATAATTTGCATTTTCTTAAAAAAAAAAGACTGGATGTTTGCATTTTCAAGAGTCTGTCTAAATTTATCCGGGCATAATTTGTTTTCTCCTCATTTTTGATGATGTTTTAGTGCTAAGCACTGTGGACCAGGTTTACTGCCATGCAGACACTGCCACTTTTGCCTGGATGTCCATTCCCCAAATGCAATAAAACTGCCAGGAGAGTGCTCAGGGTGCCTGACCCTGGCCGGTGGTTTATGTTTATGTTTGCTCCATCATTTCCCCTTTGCATCATGAGCTCTGCAAAGCAGAGGCCTTTCTCTGTTCATCTGTACAGTCAGTGTCTGGTCCAGTCCTTGACCCCTGAAACATATTTGATAAATATGAGGAGTGAATCCAACTGATCATAAATGGAACACACTGCCCTGAAAAAGTTTTGAGCTTCTTGACAGAGAAAATGCAATTACAGAGTGGATTCTCCAAATGGGTGAAATTTGTCCTCCAGTTGATATCTCCAGTCGGCTCTCGGAGGGTTTCCTAAGGTTACAAAGGTAATGTAAGAATAAAATTACTCATAGATGAACATGAGTAGATTAGAGGAGGACAGAGCACGGCTTTGCAGATGACTCTGTCTGAATTCATTCCTTGGGCTGGGTAAACTTCGCTGTTGCCTTCAGTTCATGTTCTGTACAATTACTCATTGAGAAAGTTCCTCTAGATTACCAACACATAGGAAGAGACACAACCTTGTGAAATTTGCCTCATCTTCCATCTTGCACAATGCCACTGTGAACTTGAGAATTTATTATATTTATAAAGATCTTAGTTTTCTAGTTTGCAATTCGATTACCCTGTTGTGTTTCTTATAAGCTTCTGGAGAGTATAAAACCTATCACACATTTATTTATCTCTCCTTTGATAGTTAGTATTTTGTGCTCTTAAGAAGATGTCAATAAGTATTTGCTGAAAAACTTAAAAGTAAACTATGCTAGTTCAAAAGTTTTCCTACGTTAGCAACTGATAGTAAATATGATGAACCTAAATTGGGAATAAGTTACTGTTTTGATAGTCAAGAAAATAGGAAAAAAATGTCTAGAATATAACCATCAAAGAAGAGCCATGGGAAAGATGTCAGGTTGTCTCTATCTAGACATATTTTATTCAAAGGATGTAAAAAAAAGATTTATTTCTTTATTTTTATTGGAAAGGCAGATCTACAGAGAGGAGATAGAGAGAAAGATCTTCTGTCTGCTGATTTACTCCCCTAGTAGCCACCATGGCCAGAGCTGATCTGATCAGAAGTCAGGAACCAGGAGCCTCTTCCAGATCTCCCATTTGGGTACAGGGTCTCAAAGCTTTGAGCTGTCCTCATCTGCTTTCGCAGCCCACAAACAGGGAACTGGATGAGAAGTGGAGCATCTGGGACATAAACTGGCACTCATATGGGATCCTGGCACATACAAAGCAAGGAATCTATCCACTAGGGCCCATATTCAAAGGGAATTTTTATGTATAATTGTAATCATTGGATCTACACAATTTTATATTATCATTTTTTTCACTTGAAATAATGTAAAGTGTCTGTAACCATTACATGTACTCATGTATGTAGGAGATATTTTTAAAATGAGAATTTAAAAATCATAGAAGTCCCATGTAAAATAGTTTTTATAAACAAATTTTCATTGGGCCTGTGTAATTTTCTTAAGCATTTTTTCTCTTATCCTTTGTCCTAATTTGTTTACTTCTGATTTTGTTTCTATTTTACCATTTCTAAGTTGTAGTAAACTTTTCCATGTGGTAAGTCTTCGTTTGTTTCTTTTTTTTAAAGATGTATTTATTTTTATTGGAAAGGCAGATATACAGAGAGGAGGAGAGATAGAGAGAAATATCTTCCATCTGATGAGTCACTCCCCAAGTGGCCACAATGGCTAGAACTGTGCCAATCTGAAGCCAGGAGCCAGGAGCTTCTTCCGGGTCTCCCACACGGGTGCAGGGTCCCAAAGCTTTGGACCATCCTGACTGTTTTCCCAGGCCACAAGCGGGGAGCTGGATGGGAAGTGGAGCTGCTGGGATTGGAACCAGTGCCCATATGGGATCCCAGCTTGATCAAGGCAAAGATTTTAACCTCTAGATTATCACACCAGGCCCTCTTCCTTTGTTTCTTTAGCAATCAGCGCTATTGAGTCCTTTTGCTCTGCAAAAGTTTTATCCAAGGCTGATGATTGAATATGTACATTTGGTGTTGGAATGCCTCGGTTCATGTTCAGACTCTGCTCCGTGTTCCAGTGTCTTGCTAAGGCAGACTCTCAGAGGCAACAGGTGATAGGGCAAGGAGTCAGGTTCCTGTAGACCACATGGGAACTCTAGATTGTTTTTTGAGCCTCTAGCTTTAGCCTGGACTAACCCCAAATTGTTGCAGTCATTTGAGGAGATAATCAGTAAATGGAGGAGTTTTCTCTTTGTCTCTAAAATAATTAAAGTTTGTGTGAATATTTGCTAGCTTTAACAAAGTACACAGATTCTAAATTCATCAAAAATTTAGCAATCATACATTTCTTGAAACATTTCTTTGATGGGTCTGGTGATATGGCACAGTTGGTTAGGACACTACCATCTCACTCAGAATGCTACTTTAAGTCCTGCCTACTCTGTTTCTCATCCAGCTTCTTACCAACATGTCTGGGAAGGCACCAGAAGAAACCTCAAGTGCGTGGACCCCTGCTGCCCATGTAGAAAATCATAATGGGGTTCTAACTCCTGGCTTTAACCTGGGCCAAACTTAGCTGCTGTGGTCATTTAGAGAATTAATGGACAGGTGGAAAATCTTTATCTCTAAGAGATAGTGGAAATGTGATGCAGATATTGTGTTTAGGAAACGAGCCTACTGGAAAACCCTTTGGCCACCAGGGGTATGGCCTGGGAAGGGAGTTCTCAGGGCTGCTTAGAAAAGCCTGAGGGTGCCCAGTATTTCTTGGCTTACTGTCTGGCTGCTACATCCTTCCTCTGTAGGCACTTCCTGCTAGCTATTTCGTACCTTCCAACCAGGGGAGCTACTCAACCTTAGACTGGGAACCTTCAGAATCCTCTGCCGACATAGACTTCTTTCTTTCCAAAGTAGCTTTTCAGGTATTTTGTTGGAGTGATGAAAAGCTTATATACATACTGTGCATTTGGTAGTTTTCGCTTTCAGAATCTCTTCCATCCGAAATGTCCATGGGATTTAAACTATGACCCCATTTCCAGGTAGCGGGTGAACATGGGAGCTGAGAGTACTGCTTTCTCTTTTTAGATTTTGTTGTTGTTGTTGAAATGTTTTAGTTAACTTTTAGGATAGACAATGTGATTTATAGTTGTAATTAAATATATATTTATATTTATATGTAAGTTTTTATTGGAAAGTCAGATATAAAGAGAGAAGGAGAAACAGAGAAGATCTTCCATCCACTGATTCAACCCCCAAGTGGCTGCAATGGCCAGAATTGAGCTGATCTGAAACCAAGAGACAGGAGTTTCTTCTGGGTCTCCCACGCAGGTACAGGGTCCCAAGGCTTTGGGCTTCCTCAACTGCTTTTGCAGGCCACAAGTAGGGAGTTGGATAGGAAGTAAGAGTAGCCGGGACATAAACCGGCGCACACATAGGCTCCCAGTGCATGCAAGGCAAGGACTTTGGCCACTAGCCTACCACACCGAGCCTCATAGTTAAAATTCTAAAAACATAATGATATCCTTTTCTTCTGTGCTTGCTTCCTTTATCCCTTCCATGCTCCCCTCTTTGTCTTTTTAAAAAAGTTCTTAGATAACATATTTGAATTTTACATTACAATAAAAGTGTTCAATACTTCACTGAATAAAAAGATTAGCAAGTAGAAAGCAAAAAAGACCATAGATTAGTGGGAATACAGATAATGGCTTAATTGCATTGAAAATTGTCCACATTTTTAATAGGATCACAATTTAAGCATTTAGAAAATAGATTCTGTTTATTTTTTCTGTCGTTTTTATTTTAAGGTATTTTTCGAATTTTTTGAAAGGGCCCAGGGTTCTTAGATTGTAAAAGTAATGGGCCAACTGATAGTGTTTTTAAAAATAATATCCTTGGGGTGCCATTATCAGATAGTTTGAAGCTCTATGTGTAGGCAGAGTTTTGGGAGTAATTTAGCAGAGAGTACTGGTTTGGCACACTGGAATGACAGGAGAGGCTAGTGGTATTAACTTTCTGGAGATTTCTGTATCAGGCTTCCAAAAGATGTGCAAGAGGAACTGGTGTGATTTGTATCCAATAAAATTAAATCCCAGGACTTCAAATGCAATTCTGAAATGCGAACTCTTTGACAATGAATGTGTCCAGGGAGATGATGAGCTTGTTAAGCATCAATGTTACAGTTCACAATGGCACCATCCAATTGGAGAAAACAGAAAGGATGGACAGAAGCAATGCTTGTGGAATCACTTGCTGAAATTAAGCTTCAACACGTGATATAGGAAATGTTTTGGACCCAGGAATAATTCACAACACAAAGCAGGTTTATTCTTTCGTGGTTGATGTTGATGCCTATAAAGAGCATCCGAAGATCAACTTAAACTGTTAACTCTTTCCAATGACATTCACGGAGAATTGAGTTGTCTTGGCCATGGGGCTAGGCAGTAAAGGAGGGAGAACCTGACTCCTTTTTCAATGGAATCTGAAGACCAATATCTTTAGATACTGAAGTCTAACAGGATAGAGAAAAAGTCACGAGAGAAGGGAATGGCTTGTGAATTCTGAGATGTCTCTGTGATTTGATGTTGGTAAAAATGAAATACTCTTACTCAATGTCATTTCAGTTGATTAGATGGAACAGTGATACTCAGTTTCCTTCATTGATATGTAGGGATGATCATTAAACTTGTGAAAAAAGATGTGACTATGACACATCGTGTTGCAGGAAAAACTAAAAATTGAGGCAGTTATTCTCTTTTTGGGCACTATTGAAACACTTTGTCTATTTTCTAGATTTTCTGAGAGGAGCTAGGCTTACCAATAAATGCTTCAGTGTATATTCTTAGTTAATTGGGCGTTTAACAGATGCCAAGTACTATGTTGTTGAATGTATGTTTTCTTCTGTAATATTAAGTGACCCTATGAGTAGATATTATCTGTATGTTCGGTTTCTGGTTAGAGACCTGAGAAATAAAAATGTTAAATAACACTCTGAAGATCATACATCTCACTATTGACAAAATCAGGCTACATCTTGGTATTATGATGCAGGATCTCAAGGCTTTGGGCCATCTTCTCCTGCTTTGCCAGGCAATAAACAGGGAGCTGAATGAAGCAGCTGGGACATGAGCTGGCATCCATATAGGACCCTGAAGTGAGAGGATTAGCTGCAGAACCATTGTGCTGGGACCTGATTGATGATTCTTTCCAGAAATAAGAAACATTCTTAAGGTATAATTTCTTGATGGCTTTTATTGAATTACCAATTTATCATCCTACATAGTTTCATGAGAAATGTATCATCAAATCAGATTCCATTTTCTCTGCCCTATTAATTTGCGGTTAATCTGGGATGTGTAGTTTCTGAAATGTTATAAAGTCATTTTTAAATGCTTATTTTGATAGCTATCAGTGCATTTAGTTCACTTTGATTTAATACCCCTGACTTCAGTAAAACTTGCAGGCATGTTAGGTAGGCATGTGGTATTGCCTGGGAACCTGTGCAACTGGGGAATGATATTAATTAAGATGACTGTGTCTTTTCACAATTGATTCTTTTGGTAGTATGGTGCTTGTGTCTTCAATTAAAAAAAAGCACCTGGGATGCCTTCCTTTGTCATAGTGGAGCTCTGTAATATAAAGCTGAGATAGGCTCTGAAGTTAGAGGTGCATTAGAGTTTACCAGAAAGGACAACTTGATGTCCCAAAGCAGAATCAGAGCTTTTAATGGGCACTCTTTTTTCAGGGCCAGCCAAGGCTTTGGACATTCTGCAGGAAAACACTTGTCTGTCTATTGTTATTTTAAATGCTTGCAGGAGACCATAAAGAAAAAAGAGAGAGCAGTAATCCCTAGCCTGCCTGGGGGATGGCTTGTTCTTTCGTATTTGTGGAACCCTGTGTCAAGAGAAAATGTCTAAAAATAAAATTCATTTACTCAGAACCTCTGGGGCAAGGTGCAAAGAGCCTTGCTGTGGGAGCCTAGATTAAAAATTAAATGGTTCAGACCTGCAGAAACAGCTGCCATGGGCAGAACTATGGGCTCTCTCTAGTTAACTTGATGCTAGCTGATTAGTTTTCATCAATGGGCTTTCAGTACTCCTATCCTTTGGCCTTTTGTGTTGCTGTCCATCACTCCTGGTGACCCATTTGTCGGTGAGTTATCTCTTTATGGTCCAATGATGATTGACCTTTCAAGGCACTGATTTCATCTGCCACTGTGTACACTCATGGCCAGGAGATCTGGCTTATTAAATGTTCTAGTCAAATCCCAAGTGGAAAGAATCAAAATATGTTATTCCAAAAGCTCTTCCCTGGAAATGTTGCATAGGCTAGAAGATAGATTCTAAATCAGTATTTTAAATCATTCTATAGTAAAGGGTTTATGAAGACAAAGGAAGCCAGAATGATTTGTTTACTGCTTTTCTTCAAGTTAACTCCTTTTTAAGGTTTGCTCCAATTCTCCCCAACTTCCGTAAGAGTAAAAGCTTAAAGAATTGAATGTTGGTGTATTTTGCATTTCTATATGCTTTATTATTAAGCTGTGCCCCAATCATTTTCAACTTTCTGCAAAGCATCATGATACCAGTAAGCCTATGTTGAAAGGCTGACCTCTCTTAGTTTTGTAGAGATTGTGACTACCTTGAGAAAGGATCTAGCTATATGAGCTGCAATGAGTCTGTAGCTGAGGTTTGACCAAGAGAAGTGAACAAGTGTTCATTTATAAACAAGAAATATATTTCTTTGTTTAAAATAAGTTAATGTCATGTTCTTTATGCCCCGGACTGTTTTTTTTTTTTTTGTATTGATTGATTTGAAAGGAAGAGTTAGAGAGGAGCGGGGGAGACAGAGAAAGAAGTCATCTATCTGATGACTCACTCTCCATATATCTACAGCAGCCAGGGCTGGGCTAGGTCAGGCTGAAGCCAGCACCCAGGAACTTCCTCTGGGTCCCCCATGTGTGTGCAAGGGCCCAGGAAGTTAGGTTCTCTCTGCAGTTTTCCCAGGGGGCATGAACAGAGAGCTGATTGGAAAGTGCAGCAGCTGGGACTCAAACCAGAGTCCATATTGATTGTAGCCCAACAGTGCTATGTATTTAAGTATTTTAAAACAAAGCTGTGTTACTTTGATATATCCACAGACCTAGCTAGATATTTGCTGCAAAACCTGGTCAGGAACGCTGTCCAATCTGTCTGCTTTCCTTCATTTGATGAGGTACTTGTCATCCTCTGTTGGTTTAGATAAGCTGGGAGTTGTGCTTTTTCCCCCGAGGTTGTAGTCTGAGACCAGTGGTCTAGAGGGTGGAGTCTCACCAAAAAATCTTGCCTGGGCTGACCTCAGACTTGACTCTTGTGTGTGCCAGCTAGTGCAATGTCAGGTTCAGTCTGTTATTTGCATGAGCCAACACAGGTGCCAGTGGACTGCAGCTGCCTGGTCAATTCTGCCCTCAGCCCCATATCTCATTCAAACTGTAGCCTACCCTGGCTTTACTTCACCCTTTCCCAGCTCTCTCCAGTGGGTCATATATTATGCTCTTAAAACTACAGGGTGTGAATTCTTAGAGCTGAACAGTAGTTTTAGTGATATTTTAACACCTTATGCTCTTCTTGGGAGCAGGTTTCATATTGCATGTGGCATAAACTTCAAAATCTTTCGAAATGTAAGGCATGTTGGTAACTGATTTTGATATAACTGTGTCCTTTGGATCAATTGCACTTTATAAACATTTTAATGTTTTATTTTTGAGAGACCAGTTGCAGTCAAAGGTAGTAGATGAAGCTTCTATCATGCCCCTATGATGTGGGATTGACCTTGTTCAGCTTGTTACATATATCTTTGCCTTAAATGCTTGATAGAATATCCATAGCCTTGTGTAGGTAGGAGAGCAAAATGGAACTGTAAGTAGCGGAAATTACATTCACATGCCATTAAGTTGTGGTCAGCTTCTGCCTAAAGGATTGTAACCCCCTTAGACAACTTCCTGTTAGGGGTGTTGCAATGTGTAAAAACTTCTCAGGAAGGGGCCCAGCTGCAGGGATAGAAGCTGGAGCTTTCTTACTCAGAGAGGCCACCTTGCATGGCAGTGGGCCATGAATGGCCCTTTCCTGCTGTGACTCAGCCCCGGCCCATGCGTCAGTGACAGCTGTTGGCAGACAGAAAGAAGCAGAACCATGGTTGCTGGAGGGTCGTGCTAGCTCTTTGGTGGTGCTCCTCGCCCAGGGAATGCCAGGTATGCTGTTGTTATCTTCATAGTGATTAGTAACAAGGTGGTAATGAAGAGAAATCAATGTACGGGATGTGCAAACGTGGGTTTATGGGTGCTTGCTGACTTAAGGAGAGATGTAGGCATTTCCTGTTGGACAAAGAAGCAGGCAACACAGCGATCAGGCAAAGTCAGGACAAAGGGACTGAAAATAGCCTCTTTAGGGGAAAGACATTGGGGAAGAGACCAACGTACTTTAAAACAGGAAGCTTAGGAAGGAATTAGTGAGGGCCTGGCCTTTCCTTACTACCCTTTGCTAACGCCCAAGTCTCAGTCTCACCCTTGGGACGATCAGACAGCTTGCTCCCAGGGAACTCACACACCCTGAAGCTGGCTTCTTGACCACTGAAAATTCATATCCTGTGGCTGAACTTGCCAAGGTTTTTCTATCTCTGTAAAGGTGAGAAATGATGCTGTTACCATGGCAGGCATTCCTGGGTCGGCATGACTGACCCTCACTGCGTCTGGCTGGTCCCTCTGCTTTCCTTGTTGTCCTCCAGTGTCCCCCCCACACTGCCTTGGCAGTGCCTTCCCATCGACGTTTCCCTTTGATAGCTGCTGTATGCCCTTCCTCACTTCATTTCTGTCTCTGTTAAGCAGGGACTCTAAAAGAGAGACTTCTGTAGCTATCTTAACCAGCACCTGCACACGCTCTCTGTCACTGCCCATCCACTCACCCTGCCTCCTCCTTCATACCACGCTTGCCATCTGTCATAGCTGGGGAAGTCTAATTCAATAAAATTGCTTTCTGGTGGATCAAGAAGACCTGAACGTAAGGCATTTCATAGGACTCAACCAAAATTATTTGGTTTATGCTTCTATTCATTCTCCCACTGTAGGATGCAAACTCTGTAAGAATACAGCTTTCCTTTTTTTTTCCTTCAATGAAAGCTCAAGGAGTTCAGAATGTAGTAATTAGGTGCTAAGGAAAGTTGTACTCAGTTTTAGAAAGGAAGAAGAAAAGTTGGTAGAATTTGTTGACAGTAAGTAGGAAATTTATATGGAGTGAGGCTTGTATGGGTATGACTTTGAAGGGGTTCTAGCAAAATAACATCAGAAAGGCATCTGGGAGTGCAGAAAATTGGAGGATTCATTTGGATCTGTGTATGATGCCCAATTAACTTTCTCATTGGAATTCTGGGCTGTGTGTGTGGCTTCGTCATATGTTTCCCATGTGGCTTCCTGCAACTGAGGCTAAGAGGGATAAAACAAGCTCAGCCTAATGAAATTTTTAAAATAAATAAATAAGTAAACAAAAGTTCCCGTTTGGTAAGTGAGAAGGCATTACCTTGCCGGTTATTATTTCAGTTTTGTCTTATTAGGGAAAGATGTCACTCCGTACTTCCATGTTTGGACATGACTGATATTCTCCATGCCGTGACTGCTACAGTCACTGAGCAATATTAGATAAAGTAAAATGAACAAGCTCTGCCATGCATATGTGAGCTTAGAAATAAAAGCATCCCTCTGGGTTAGAAATAAAGGTGAAATTGAAGACCTTGAGGCTGAACATTGAACTAAAACCATGGCTGCCTTCAGGAAGGTGCATGGGCCTTTGTAGCTGTGGGCTTGGATGTGACAACCATGGAGAAATTTGAGATGGCAAGTTGCACGCCCAGATGCAACCGACTCTTCAGTTGTGATCGTTAGCACAAAGTTGTAACCTTTGAATGGAAGGGTCTGGAAATTTCCACCATCAGCACAGAAGACAGATGACAACTGTGTGTTAGAAAATGATGTCTCCCCTCCCTCCCTTGCCGAAGGTACTGCTGCGTACCTGCACCACAATTGGATTCGGGGCTTGAATTTGTCCTACTTGGGTAGCATGTGAAAATCACAACATGGAAAGTTAGCTCGAGAAAAGATCACTGCAATCCCAGGACATTTGGCAGAATCAGTGGCCATCTTTCTAGAAAGAAAATACTATTAAATCATCTTTGCAAGATTCCTATAGTTCAATACCTCTGAAAGATTAACCTGAAACCCCAAATTATAAAACATGAGAAAAAAATCTTTCATGAATGAGAATCAGTCAACTCATGAAAGAGCAGGATTGGAATTGAAGACCTTGAAAGGACAGAACTACCACACGGAGACTTCAGCAAGCAAATGGAATTGAGACATAGGAAATGAATTGCATACAGTAAAGCTTTCAAAAAAGAAATAAAAATCCTAAAACTGCGAAGGATAGCAATTATAATAAACATTGATCAAAAGTTATATAATATATTAGACAGAACTGGAGAGTTAGTGTACTACAATGTAATTTGAGGAAATCATCCAGAAGGCATAGAAAGAGGAGAAGACATGAAGCAGAAATTAAGAGACATGTTGGAACGAACGAGAAGAATCAGAATGCCTATAATAGGAAAGCATTTTTTTTAACATTTTATTTCAGAGTAGTTTTAAATTTACCAAGTGGGACCCATGTTATGATAAAGCTGAGAAAGCTGCTGCCTGCTGCACTGGCATGCCAAATGGGCACTGGCTTGAGTCCCGGCTGTTCCACTTCCGATCCAGCTCCCTCCTGTTACGGCTGGGAAAGTAGTAAAAGACGACCCAAGTGCTTGGGGCCTTGCACCCATGTGGACGGGCCAGAAGCTCCTGGCTTGGGCTGTTTCTCTGTGTCTCCCTCTCTGTGATTCTGCCTTTCAATGTCTTTATTAACCCAGTTTGCCTCCTCTCGGTGTAACACAACAGCGTGACACAGATGGGCTGGGGAGGTCAGGCTGACGCTGCCAGGGAGCCCTCCAGCAACTGCCTCTGCAGAGATGTCAGTGGCCCTTGGCCAGGCAGCAGGACTCCGCATACACAGGCGTGCCTTCTGGTCCCACCCAGGAAGCAAACCACACCTCCTCCCCCCCCAGGGGCTCCAGAATCTGCCAGGAGCATGCTGGACCCTGGGCATGTGAGCATCAACAATGTCAGTCACACACACGATGAGAGCATGGTGGGCGTAACACACCTGCAGTTGGGTCTCCTCCTGCCTCAGGCTGGCGCTGGGCCCCTGCAGGCTGCACGGTGGGTCCCAAGCCTGGCCCCATGCCTGGCACCTCCCTATGGTGGATGGTCGGGCCACTAGTAGGTCCAGGACATCCCTCCCAGGTGGAATCCTGCCTGGAGCTACTGCTGCTTGTGTGGCAGTGCCTTCCAGGTGGGCAGCTTCCTGTGGCTCAGCGTGAGCCCATAGAGGATGAGGGACACGCCGCCCCACCACAGGACCTCCTGACACTGTCCGTACAGCACAGAGCCCAGGAAGGCTGAGCTGAGGATGTCTGGGAACGTCGCGGTGGGTGACAGAGGCCATGGTTGAAGACAGGAAGAAGCTGAGGCCGCGGCTAAAGAAGGTCCACATCAGGGAGTTTGTGGTCGCCATCACCACAATGCACATGGACAGTTGAGCTCGCCCCAGGAGCGGCGCCCGCCTGGAGGTGCGCGGGGCTGGCAGGGGTAGGCTGCCGCCATAGCCCCGCCAAGGGACCACGATTCTGCCTTTCAAATAAGTAAGCAAAGTATTAAAAAAATTTACAAAGCAAAATTTGTGAGGTGGTAGCACAAAGAGTTCCCATATACCTCTCACCCTGTTTCCTTTATTAACATCTTGTCACAATTGGGAAAAGAAAATAAATGACTCAAATATAATTATAATTATAGCAGTAGTTTAAGCAAAAAGAAAAGAAAAAACCAGGTGGAATTGAAAATTGATAAACACACTTCTAAAAAACTTATCAAAAATTAGAAAATATTAAAGTAAAATTTGATACAATTTATGAGAAATGAAAGCAGTAGCAGTTAGAAAGTTGTAGCCTAAAATACCCATACCAAGAAAGAAAAAGTAATAAGGAAAATTCGTAAGCGCAACATCCAACATCAAGAATTTAGAAAGTCGTCAGAAGAAGCATAAATAATGTCTAATAAAGGCAAACTATATATATATATATAAAATATATGTAAAACATTTCAGAAAAAAAATGAACAAGACAACTTATGGCAGATTTCAGAGAGAAAACATTGCTATTTGCAAAAAAAATTTTGGAAATAGTAAAGCCAGTGTTTGATATATTAGAAATAATTATTTTACTTCTTAGATAAGAGAAGAATCATTCATGGTTCTGTTTATATTTAACTGATTATCCTATCTTACTATATGTAAAGGAAAGAAAAAAAAAGGAAAAAAAGAAGCAAAAGAAAGTATTTTGAAAAAAAAAAAACCAAACAATTAGAAGTAATACAAAAGCTCAGGAAAATTGGTGGAAATAAGCTATCTTAGTATATTCAAACAATATATATCACAGTAACTTCAGTTTAAAAAAGCTCTTATGAATAGAATCAACAAAAATTAGAAATATGTAGTTATAAATCTAAAAAAGGTGAGCACCATTAATGAGGAAAAATGATAATTTTAAGAGATTCAAAGAAGTTTAAATAACTGGCTGTATCAAAGCTGAATTTGACAGGAATTATAATTCTTCCTATTTTGATTTATAAAATCTAATAAAATCTCATGTGGGTAGTTTCTCTGTTTAGTTTGATGAATTTGACAATCTGATTCCAAAGTATACACATATTTAAAGAGTTAAAAGCTACCCGGCAGCGTGGCCTAGCAGCTAAAGTCCTCGCCTTGAAAGCCCCGGGATCCCATATGGGCGCCGGTTCTAATCCTGGCAGCTCCACTTCCTATCCAGTTCCCTGCTTGTGGCCTGGGAAAGCAGTCAAGGACGGCCCAGTGCTTTGGGACCCTGCACCCGCGTGGGAGACCCAGAAGAGGTTCCTGGTTCCCAGCTTCGGATTGGTGCGCACCGGCTCATTGCGGCTCACTTGGGGAGTGAAACATTGGATGGAAGATCTTCCTCTGTGTCTCTCCTCCTCTCTGCATATAGGGCTTTCCAATAATAATAAAATCTTTAAAAAAAACAAAAAAAGCTAATAATAGGGCCCAGTGCCATAGCGTTGTGGTTCGAGTCCTAACCTTGAACACGCCAGGATCCCATGTGGGCGCCTGTTCTAATCCCAGCAGCCCTGCTTCCCATCTAGCTCCCTGCTTGTGGCCTGGGAAAGCAGTCAAGGACGGCCCAAAGCCTTGGGTCCCTGCAGGTCTCCCACACCTGGAAGAGCTCCTGGCTCCTGGCTTCGGGTCGGCGCTCAGCTCCAACCATTGTGGTCACTTGGGGAGTGAATCATCCAACAGAAAATCTTCCTCTCAGTCTCTTCTCCTCTCTGTATATCTGCCTTTCCAATAAAAATAAATAAATCTTTAAAAAAAAGCTAATAATAACCAGCACAGTTTTGAAGAATAATTTGTAGAGACAAGCTCTACTGCAAGTCTAGAATTATATTGGGGCTGGTATTATGGCCTCATTAGGTCAACCTGCTGCCTGTAACTTCAGCATCCCATATTGGAGCATGGGTTTGTGTTTCAGCTGCTCCACATCCAATGCAGATGTCTGATAATGTGCCTCAGAAAGCACTGGAAGATTGCCCCTGGCACCCACTCTCATGAGAACCCCAGGTGGAGCTCCATGCTCCTGACTCCAGCCTGGTCTAACCGTGGACCTTAACGGCTGTTGGAGAAATGAACCAGCAGCCAGAAGATATCTTTCTCTGTGTCATTTTTTAAGAGTTATTTATTTGTATTTGAGGGGCAGATTTACAAAGAGGAAAGACAGAAAGATCTTTCATCTGCTGTGGCTTCCTCGCCAAATGGCTGCAAGGGCCAAACCTGAACTCATCTGAAGCCAGAGCTTCCTCTGGATCTCCCACACAGGTGTAGGGTCCCAAAGTAGTGGGGCATTCTCTGCTGCTTTCCCAGGTCATAAGTGAAGCTGGGTGTGATAAGGGGCAGCCAGGACACAAACTGGCACCCCTATAGGATGTGTTGCTTAGAGAAAAATCAGCCAGTTGAGCCCTCAAGCCAGCCCTGTTGTCTCTATTTTTAGCTTTCCGGATCACTCTGCCTTGTTATAAATAAAATAAATCTTAAGAAAGAGCCACAATAAAGTACAACACTTAAGAAATTAGGATATTGGAGCAGTGACAAATAAATACACCAGGTTCAGTAATTTGCCCATATTACAGATCAGGTATAGAAGATAAAATAAGTGCTGCCAGGAGACGTAAATATTCAAAAAGGGGATAAATATAATAAAAGCCTTCCCTCACAAAATGTACAATTAAATATCAGATGGAACATAAATGGGAAAATGGGAAGTAAACAATTAACCTTTTTTTAAAAGAAAAGAAAATGTGTGCATTATTTTCATGGCCATTGACTTGGGAAGAATTCTTTATGATACTGAAACACAAACTATAGTGAAAATAATTGATCATAGTAAGATAAAACATGTAGCAAGAAACCAACAGTATTTTAAAGATTTATTTATTTTTATTGGACCAGTAATATTTTTAAAAAGGTAAGTTCCAGATTAGAAAAAATGCTTTAGGTGAATATAACCTACAGAACTAGCATATACTTGGAAAGAGTCTTATAAATAAATACTTAGAATTTAAAATTCAACAAAAAATAGGTAAAGCACACGAATAACCAGTCCACAGAAGAGGAAAGAAAATGGTTGGTAAAAATTTTTTGATCTCATTTGGTATTAGGTAAAATACAAAAAATCTATTTTGTATCTATCAACTTGGTAAAAATTGAAGTTCGAAAGCACTAAAAGTTGGCAATGATCTAGAAGACTAAGTGGACACAACCAACTTGGAAAGCAATATGAAAATCACTTGGTTAATTTGAAAATGTACATAGCTTGAGGAACAATTTCATTTCTAGATATATATTCTGGAAATACCTGGTTTGTTTTCCTGGAGACATGAGCAGAGGGGTTTATTTTGGTATCATTTTATAAGAGCATCATACTGGAAAAAAAATCTGTATTCCAATTAATGGAAGAAAATGTAAACCAAAAGTGGTATATTCATTCATATACTGGCTTGTAGCCTAGTAGATGAAATACATAAACTCCATAAGATGGGGTGAGTTAGATTGATCTTGACCATGTAAGAGTAAGCAAGCACAAAAACATAAATGATTTGCAAAACAAACATGACATTATGTATGTAAAGCTTTAGAATATGTAAAACCATATTCTGTATTTATAAGTCATATTGTAATAAGGGATAAAAGAATAAAAGATTGTGGGAACTAGAAGCACTGATTTTGTGTGAAGGAGAATGGGTTGGATGGAAAAAGGTTCAGGAAGAAGGGGTTCACACACAGAGGGGTTCACCTCTCTGAACTGCTGTTCTTCTTCTGATTTTTTATTAAAAGAGATTCACAAGAAGTTGTGAAGATAGTACAATAATGTCCTATGTACCCTTTACTCAGTTGAACCTAGTGATGGCATTTAATATAACTCTAGTGGCTGTATCAAAGCCAGCTGTTTGACATCGGTCCAGTGAGCGAGTAGGATTCAATGTCATTTTCATCAAAGGTATATCTGTATAACCATCACCTTAGTTGAGATACATAGCAGTCCCAATTCTACAACAGTCATCCTTGGGTTGTTTTTGTGTTCACAACCACTCCCTTTCCCCCATCTTCCCTAAGAACTGGTAACCACTGGATGGTTTTATATTTCTGTAATGTTTCGTCTTAAAGGGCTGTATAAATGAAACTACAGAGTGTCTGCCCTTTTGCAAAACATTTTTTTTTCAACGTGACATTCTAAGTCGTTGAGGCCCTCCAGTTTGTTGTAAGGTCAGTAATAGTTCATTCCTTTTTATTTCAAATGGTACGTGGGATAATTTTTTTAATCATGCATTTACTGAGGGACAATTTTGTTTTTTCTTTTTTTAAAAAGATTTATTTATTTTTATTACAAAGTCAGATATACAGAGAGGAGAGACAGAGAGGAAGATCTTCTGTCCGGTGATTCACTCCCCAAGTGAGCCACAACGGCTGGTGCTGTGCCGATCCAAAGCTGGGAACCAGGAACCTCTTCCGGGTCTCCCACGTGCGTGCAGGGTCCCAAAGCCTTGCACTGTCCTCGACTGCTTTCCCAGGCCACAAGCAGGGAGCTGGATGGGAAGTGGAGCTGCCGGGATTAGAAGCGGCGCCCATATGGGATCGTGGTGCATTCAAGGCGAAGACTTTAGCTGCTAGGCCAGGCCGCTGGGCCCAATTTTGTTTTTTCAAATCTATTATAATAAATGTGCCAAAAAGAATTATAGCTAGCTTTTTATGCAGCAATAAATTTCTATTTTTCTCTGGGGAAATAATCTGTAGTGGATTATTGAATCACATTATCAAGGCAAGCTTAGCCTTTAAAGAAAATTCCAAGTTGTTTCCATAATGGCTTTAGCGTTTCATATTTGCTTAACAGTGTCCAGCTAGAAGAGATCCAGTTTCTCTGCATCTTTGCAATCCAGTGGTGCCTTCACATTGTTTTTTTCCAGTTGTGTTAATAGATGTGCAGGTATTTTATTGTAGTCTTAATTTGAATTTCTGTAATGGATAGTGCATTAACTTTCTTTTAGTGTTACAACAAATGACTCTGAAGTAAGTGGTTCAAATGAACACATCCTTATTATCTTACACCTCTGTAGGTTGGAAGTCTAACACAGGTCTCAATGGATGGAGATTCGAATGTTGGGAGTATACATGCCTTTTGGCAGATTCTAAGACTTCTCTTCCTGGGCGCTGGAGGCAGCCTGCATTTCTTGGTTCATGGTTCCCCTTCCTTCCTTCAAATCCACAAATTATGGGTTGAGTATTTTCTTATATTGTTCCAACCTCTTCTGTCTCCACCTTTCACAGTGAAGGACCCCTGGGATTCAACTGAATCTTCTTGGACCACCCAGGGTAATTTTGCTTTTTAAAGGTCAAGTAGTTGATCTTGCTAATTCCATCTGCTGCCTTAATTCTTCTTTGCCATGCAATGGGCCCTGTGTACCGCTGCTGGACATCAGACATGCACTGGCACAAGGAGCCAGCATTCTGCTATCCCAGCTGGAGGTGGAGCATGTGCTTTTACGCCAGCCACATATCCTCCTCTGTGAAATGTTCACATCTTCTGATCACTTTCTAGTTATGATTTATTTTCTTTCTGAGATTGATATGAGTCCTCCAATATTTGCCTCACAAATATTTGCTGTCAGTATTTGCTCAGTCTGTTGCTTGTCTTCATTGCTTTATCAGAGTCACTCACAAAAATAAGTTTTTAATTTTGATGAAATCCAACCTATTGATTTTTTTTCTCTCTTATGAATTATGCTTTTGCTGTCATTTGGTCTAAGAGCTCTTCACCAGGATCCAAATCCTGAAAATGCTTTTATTTTTCTGAAAGTTTTATAATTTTGCATTTACATTAATGTATAATATGTCCTTTACCTTGATTTTTGTGCAATATGTATAATATATGTAAGTATAGGGCCCGGCGGCGTGGCCTAGCGGCTGAAGTCCTCACCTTGAAAGCCCCGGGATCCCATATGGGCGCCGGTTCTAATCCCGGCAGCTCCACTGCCCATCCAGCTCCCTGCTTGTGGCCTGGGAAAGCAGTCGAGGACGGCCCAGAGCACTGGGACCCTGCACCCGCGTGGGAGACCCAGAAGAGGTTCCTGGTTCCCAGCTTCGGATCAGCGCGCACCGGCCGTTGCGGCTCACTTGGGGAGTGAATCATCGGATGGAAGATCTTCTTCTCTGTCTCTCCTCTCTGTATATCTGACTTTGTAATAGAAAAATAAATCTTAAAAAAAAAAAAAAAAAGAAACCAGCCTACATTACATCTTAGCCTTATTAGACTTTAACACTATTATTATTATACTTGCCTTTTATCTAAGGAGTAAAAAAATTCACCTCTGTGCAAATATAACCATTGTGTCTTACCAAAGGAAGAAAAACGATTTTGTACAGAAAGGAGAGACTTTTCAACAAATGTGCTAGGGCCACCCATACAGCTATTCATAGACAAATAAATAAAGAAAAACAGACCTCAAGTTATACTTACATATATTTTTTTTAAAGATTTATTTATTTTATTACAGTCAGATATACAGAGAGGAGGAGAGACAGAGAGGAAGATCTTCCGTCCGATGATTCACTCCCCAAGTGAGCGCAACGGCTGGTGCTGTGCTGATCCGAAGCCGGGAGCCAAGAACTTCTTCCAGGTCTCCCACACGGGTGCAGAGTCCCAAAGTCTTGGGCTGTCTTCGACTGCTTTCCCATGCCACAAGCGGGGAGCTGGATGGGAAGTGGAGCTGCCGGGACTAGAAGCGGCGCCCATATGGGATCGTGGTGCGTTCAAGGCGAGGACTTTAGCTGCTAGATCAGGCCGCCGGGCCCTGTAGGCTGGTTTTTATATATTTTTTGTATTATAGTTACCTATTAAATAATCAATTGAAGAAGGAGACATTTGCATTCTTAAATTCTGAAAATATTGGGAGCGGGGGCAATGAGGTGATAAGTTGAGAATCATAGTGGTTTGGAGACCCCGAGCCCTGTGACTTGCATCCAAGTTGTTCCTCTTTCTGGGCTTTACTTTCTGTGAGCCCAAAGGGATGAGGAGCCAGGAGCCCTTTGCTGTGCCAATGTTCAGAGTGTCCGTGATGGCTCTTCCTAGAAAGAGAGATGAGGATGGGGAATCAGGCTGTCATTTTGGTTTCTGGTGTAAGGAAAAGAATGGTTTATATCCCAAAATAGAGGCTATATAACCAAGCAGAGGTATGTGGCATCTGTGTGTGTTCGGAGGAACCATGTGTTTCAAAGTACTTTGGAAGGTTTCATTATACAGGTGGAAATCATCCTGATACAGAAGGTATCATTAGATCATCTTATGAAAGTCGAATGCATGTGTGGATTTCACAGTGGGATCAGCACATGTTGCTTCTTGAGTTCCAATTGTCAACTTACAAACAAGCCTGAAATATAAATGAACAAAATGCAGTGTGAAAGAGGGACATAGTATTAGAGTTCCAACCAAGAATTTAACCCACCAAGGAGCACTTTCTTCTTAGAAACACTTTGTAAATTGCTTATGAGAAAATATTTATTATTAACATGTTAATAATGTACTGCATTTTAGGCAGTTAAAAGGTTTCTGCTTATTTGTGTGCCTCTAACTTTACCCCTGTTACCTAGTTGCAGAGTATATGTTTTCTGATTTTGTCTTGCCAAAATCGCTGTTTGAAGAAAGCTAGAGTAAGAAAGGGACAGGAGGAAATGTTCTAGTAGCAACATTTTTGTTATTAGAAATTTTGACTGATAAAACCGTAAAGGATTACAAAGTTTATGTATCCCAGGTTACTGTTTTTCTACATAAAATGAAAGGGACACTTGTAAGGAATTGCTTTCAAAACCTAGTAAGGAACAATCAGATATTCTCTGAGAAAAGATTTAAACTATAGGTTTGTCCTTGGATGTTTTCACTAAAAGTGTATAACTAAAATGACATTAACAATGTTGCCTGAGAGGTCATATATAATTTCAGGCTCCATCCCAAACTTACTGAAGCAGAATCTGCATTTTCAAAGAGATCCCATTCAAAATGTAGTAAGGTGTCCAAAAATAGAAAAAAAGAGGTATTAGAGGAGAAACTGGTGAAATCCTAGGAGGCTGTAGTTTAGATAATAGCATTACCAATGTTAATTAGTTTTGCCGATGTATTCAGGTTATGTAAGTTGCTAATGCTAGGGGAAGCCTACATAGATGGTCTCTGTACCATGCTGGAAAGTGTTCTATAAACTTAAAATCATTCTAAAATAAGATCAACATTAAAATAGTCCAGGTAATCATCATTAAAATATTCCAGATAATTTGCACATTGAATTTTGAAAAATACTACTAGTGTACTTTTAAAAAATAGTTTCTTTGATCCTGAGACTTCGTATATCAGAATTCCTCTTTGTTAAGACTAGGTTCCAAAATTTGAAAAATATTTGCTGATGATTCTCATACACACTAAAATGTAAGAATCTTAGTTTACTGCTGCTTTCATTAATAATTTGACTCTTTGGAGAATGCAATGAAATTTGTTTGGTTTTGGTCCATAAATGTCAGTCTGTAACCTTTTATTTTATTTTATTTTATTTTCTACTCTGTAGCATAATACTGGAAAAAAAGTAGTAATCAACTTTAAAGTAGCAGGACAATGCACTCTGTTGACTGGTTCTTCAATGAAACGAGCATCTCTAGTGAAAAATACTTAAATAGAATCAAACATAAATATATGGAAATTTTCCTAAGGGGATACAGTAGAAGGAGAAGCACTTATTCAAGAAAACCTATATAATCTGAGCTAAAGCTGTGAGAGTTTATGTGTTTACATCAGAACCAAATTCTTCTGTCTTTGACCAGCATCATGGCAATAGTGCTGGGTTGGTTACAGTCCACCTATGGGGCTCACTTTGTCCTGAACTTCCAGGGTTTTCTTGTGGTGTTTTCCTTGGAGAGGTAGGCTGTGGCATTTCTGATTGCTTCCTTCAACAATCTGTTCCAGACAAATATTGAAAAGTCTGGGTTTGTCCACCCTCAAGGCCTCATCTTATGTAGCAGATCAGAGGGAAAGGTCTCCAACCCCTGTCACCAGCAATTGCTCACAGGACAGAAGTTTTCACAGCAGGAGAGGCAGGCCCAGAATAATAGAGACTGCTATCCCTGTGTGTCAAACAGAGATTGCTCTGCGATACTTGAGTATTGGCCTGCCCCAGCTCCAAAGCAGTTCTGTGGAGACTTTTCCCAGGAAGAGAGACAAACTGTAAGACAAAGAACTCCATGCATTTTTCTCCCATAAAGAGCAAACTTTTCTAGAAAAGAGTATGAGGAAGTTTAAACCTAAGCATACCCTTGAAAACAATGTGGGTTTTGGTAGGAAGCAGTTACAATGAGGCTTCTAGCCTCATGATAGCAAAAAAGATAAACTGTAGACCAGCTAAACATTTTACACACTTAGGTCTTGATAGGGGTCCTGCAGGAGTCTCAAATTTTAGCTGGGTTAGGTAGTGGAGCTGTTTTGTCTCTAAGGCATTGCTGTTGCACACCATGGAACAGTGAGTGGTTAGTGGAAGCTAATAGCCAGGTGTGACAGTAAGAGAGGCAGAGAGTTAAGCAGTGTTCAAAGAATTGGTCCAAGAGAGTTGCACTCCAGTCGCTGTGATCTCAGGGTGTTAGTTAGTATGGCTGAGGTCAGGCCCTGGGAAAAATTGTCATTAAAGACTGCTGACGGCAGGGCAAGTAAACTCCACTACACGGTGAAACAAGTTCAACAATCAGGGATGATCAGCCCCCAGATGTAGGAACTCAGAGTTTCTCAAATGGAAAAAAAAAAAGCAGTATTTTTCATTAAAAAAAAAAAAACAAAACAGTCCTCAACAAAAATTATGGAGCATGCATAGAAGCAGTAAGAGTGATCTATAGACAGGACACAAAGGAAGTACGGAATGTGTGTTTGAGAAGACCTACATGTGAAACTTCACGGACACAACTCTCAAGATCCCAATTATCAATGCTTAAAAGAATTTATTTAAAAGAGAAATTGTGATGACACTATTTCATGAAATGATAACAAATCAATAAAAGAGTAAAAATGAGAAAATGGAAATTTGGGATTTGAAAATTAAAATAATTCAAGTGAAACATGTTTTAGAGATATTCAAAAAAATTCTCCCTGGTACTAAAAAGAAACCAGTGAAGATATTAGTTGATTTTATGCAATATAAATAATTGAAAGAAAAGATAACCCATGAAGTATGAACAGATACTCAAAGAAATGGGACTTTCTACCAAATGAGGCCTGCAGTCAACCTCACGTTATACTATGTGATCTTGCAGCTTTCTTAATTTCACTGTGTCCTGGTTTCCCCAGTTGTAAACACAATAGTAGTACCTATTTCATATTATTATTATGACTATTAAGCAGATGAATATTTAAGACCATTTAAAATAATACTTGATGCAATATAAACACTGCATACTCTTAAATATTTTATAAATAAGGGAATACTTTATACAGATTCTGGAAATGGTAATAAAATAATGGCTTACTTTGGTACAAAAAATTTGCAATTCAAGCATATTAAGAATCTTCAAAAGACTCATTAGGAATGCATATTGTGAGAATCCTATGCATGGTTTTCAATGTTGTTTTGCACCAAAATGAAAATATCTTGATCCATTTTCCAAACTTTTTGAGTGTTTCTTTATGGTGTAGAAGATTTCTTGGGAAAATACCTTTTCTTCTGAGAGGATACCTTTCCTATTATGTATTTTAAAACTTTCCCTTTGTAAACAAAGAAAAGAAAGGAAATGAAAAGAAATAAGACTTGGTATTTCTCTTGAAAGGCCTTTAATTTCATTGAGGAGAAGTTGGTACACTTATATTCATCATAAATCGTTTGTTTTGAAACTGAACTGTTGCCTGAAATCTTAAATAGGCTAGTCATTCATTTAAGTGCTGTATCTTTATGCAGTGGCCCTTATGAGTTGATGATGTTTTGTTTTTAAATAACAGAGTTTTTGTATAAAAAGTTATCATGCAGCCTCAGCTGATCATGTGATAGATGTTAATGAATATGCAGTGGAATGAATGATGCGTGGGTCACAAGGGGGTGATTTGTTCTTAGGGTGAGTGCATGTGCGTATAGTCATTGCCTCCTTATGTTGTATCTACTAGGTTTGAGTTTGTAAGATTTTCCTAACTTTATTCCTGTAAGATTTTGCTTTGACACATTTATATGGTTCTAATCTTTGAGCTGAGTTTCAGAAATACTTTCCTCCAAATAATTACGGATAATTCAAATTATTTACCACATCTTTGCCAATTTTTCAGTTATGTCTTCATTTAGTACTTTTACTCCTACTGTCATTTTTGTGTGTGCTCATAGTCTTGATTTCCAAATTTTCTTTACATTTTCAAATTTCTTCTTCTCAGTGTCTAAAGATATTCTACATTATTTTACCTGGTTTATCTCATACTTGTTGCTGGCATTTTCTATTTCATAAAGAGAAACTTGAAACTACATTAACTTGGTAGGACAGGTTTATCTTTTGCATTCTGAAGACTATGTGTTGATACTACTCTGTTATCAAGAACTTACCTAGTAACTGTACTTCTTGGATTCTGATTGGATAAAAGTCCAGTTAGCACACATGTGCTTAAGAAATATTTGTAGCCTTTTTCCTTGGAAGTAAATGTGTGGAGATAGACAGAGTAGGACAGAGGCTCAGAGAATGGTCTGTAGCATACTATGGTGTCTTAGGAACACACCTTTGATTTGGTTCCCATGTCTTGTTTCCCAGCTCATGAGACTAAGGGATAGAACTGCAGGATTTTTCAACTGTGATGTTTGACTAAGGCATAACATCAGTGAAAGAGAAATTATTGCTAATTCTCTTGGTAATTCAAGAATTGGCCAGAAAGTGAAAGGATTTTAAGTCACAACAAAGTAAAGTTATGCCAGAACTCAAAAGACTTACTATAACCTGCGTGAGCATCTGTCAACAACTTAATCATTATCTTAGGAGAATAGAACCAAAATGATAACTCACGTATTGCTTAGTGTCAGCTGCTATTTTAAAGCATTTCTTGCAGCTGCTCACTGTGTCTTACTGTTTCTGAACTTTGTATCACAATTGCTTAGAACTACTCACATTGGAGCAATTAACATTTATGTAACCTGCTGAACCACATTGTGTGTAGAGCACTAATATGTGATAGTTGTTCCTTTTTTATAGATTACAAACTGAAAAGCAGTTGGTTATAGATCTTTATTGTGAAAACCTAGGCCTGAGCAGGGCCAAGTGAACATCAGAAGGAATTTATTCAACAATTGACTAAGAGAATCCCACTTGCTTCATATTTGTTTATAATGGGATGTCTCTCAAATTTTTCTTTCGATTTAACATTTTTGGCATATAATTACTTAAACTGTCACACATCCCCTTCAAACACTAGTATCCCATCTCCATAGTTGAATTATGACCTTTGTGCTGGTAGTATCATTGATGCTAAAACACGATGATTTGGGATCATCATCCTGAGAGATTGATAATGGTCATGTAACAGAGAATGGCTATATGGGATGGTTATTAATTCACTTGTAAATTGACTGTGTCCCTTTGGATATGTATTCATCATGTAATTTTTAGTTTCTTTATCTTTTAATGTGTCCCATATATTGCCCAAGGCAGGGATTTTTGTTAAGAGGTATTTATTATAGGAAATGACACTCCAACTGAAATGGAGTAGATCAATGGAAATTTCGTGGCGCGTTTCTGGATCTAAAGCCTTGAACATATCGTTAGAAACATATTTCTCCTTTGTACAGTTCAACTTTTCTCTGTAATATCATGCAACACACTGGCACCCAAACAGACTCTACTCATATAACCTTGTCACCAACATACGCATATGTGCCAAAGAATTACATGTTATTACTTCAGCAGCCTCAATAGTGCTTGGTTTCTCTGTATTAAGAGTTTTAATACAGTTATCAGGGTCAAACATCTCTGGTTGATAGAAGCTACAGGATCGCCTCTAAGTCATTCACTGTGGTCAGAAACGGGTCAGCCCTCAAGACTTCCCGAGACGAGGAAGTGTAGTTTTCCTAAGGAAAATCATGGTATCATCAGAACATGTCAGGATGCATGTGTTCCTTCCCTATAAAAATAAATGCTAGTCATTTCCCAAAGTTTATGAACTATTGATGACTGTATCTTCTTTCCTTTGCCACACGAACAAATCCTTATTTCTTCTCTGGTGCATTGTGACTTTTGGCGTTTCTTAGGCTATTCCTGTATTCTCCATGTAAGTAGGTAGCAATAATGAGAGACTCAAGCAAAGAACAAACCCAAAGTCCCTACACACTGCTAGAACCCAGGGTTTCTTCTCATATCCTTGAAACTTATGCAAATGCCTACTCAGTTCTGATGGATGATGTTTGTTCTTCCATTGCTTTTCAAGTCCCAGTTCACCAGAGCCTGCCAAGTGATTTTGGAAAACTGCTGAATGACAACTTTGTCAACATAATAGAGGTTGAAACCTTTACTTGTGCCTTCCTACTCAAGCCGGCAGTTTTTCCTCGATCACCGACCTAGAGTTCTTTTCATTGCCAAACATCAGTGAGGCTAAATATCAGTGAGTAACGCTTTGTAATGTTGGAAGAAGTTGCAACTGCTGCTCTTCTCACAGTGTGTTACTGATCTGAAATAAAATTTGGCTGCACAGGGCTGCTTTTACCAACTCCAGAATGAGTTACGTTGGTGATCCCAGTCCTCTTCTGGTGAAAAAGAATTAATCTGGAATGATCCACCCACTCGGCTTGTGGGTAGATCTCAAGGAATGGAAAATACAAATTAAAAAAAAAATGCAACACTGCAAAGATCTTACTCTGGCTTGTTTTTACCCAGGCTACAGTAATTAGGAATAAAGACTTTTTATTAGCATCTCTAGTATAGTAATTGTATTGAATATAATTTCTCTAAAGATTGTATTTAAAAATAATTAAAAATGCATATGAAAATGAATAAAGCCCCCAAGACATTTTTAAGAGTCTCTAGATTCACATTTTAGCCTTTCATTGAAAATCACTTTTGTGTTCTTAGGTTTTCGACCTCTCATTAGTTGTTGCTGATATAGAAAGAGATCAATAAGTATAAAATCTGAATTGTAGCCCAGCAGAAGCTCCCATGGTGCCTGTTGACCTGACTATGCTGTGGGATTGTTTTCTTTGAAGAGCTTTGGTGTTACGTGGTCAGCACTACCTGAACAATTAATGTAATTGAGTGTAAATGCTCCTTCAGCAGAAATAGCGTCTTCTGGGAGGAGGCTCAGCTACCATTAGATGAGGAAGAGTTATGTAAGACCATTTATGTCCAAAATGATTGGGCTGGATTCCAGATTTCTGTGCGGAAGCCTTGCTGAATAACGGCTGTCCCTGCAGTCCTGGATTTGTACAAAATCAAGTGTTGATTCTTGTGACTTGATCAACTACTTTAAAATTAGAGTTCTAAAAGCTAAACCAAATGATTGTTCAAAGAAATTGATTGTGTAAGAATTTGGTTTTGATGATAGTAAGTGGGCCAAAATCCAGGACATGAACATTTTAGTTGGTATAACTTTTGCTGAAGGAGATCTCTCTAATGGCATGGAATTTTTTACGTTGATCTTTGGCAAATAATAGCCTCTTTTAGAAGGCAGATGCTTTATACATCTGGAATGATGATCTTTGTATCTATCTAACTTCCCTGAAGTATTCTGAAAAACCTAATTTTGTTATAAGTTTTAGGAACTTTAAAATCAAGCCATTTTAACAGCCTAATCTCAGTAGAAAACATTGTGACTGACAACAAAAATACTTCATAAGAAAAGTAGTAATGTTAACTTGCAAGAAAAAAAATGCTTTGATTTTTGGTTTTTGTTGTTGAGTGCAAATAGTACATCATAAACTTCAGAAAACACTTTCAGCTCACCCCAGTTACAATGGCTTTTATCTGAAAATCAAAAACCAATAAATTCTGTTGAGGAAGTTGGAAAGTAGGTACACTAATATATTGTTGGTAGTAATGTAAACTGGCATAACTGTGATGGAGAATGGTATAGGAATTCCTCAGAGATTTGAAAATAGATCTACCATGTTTCCCAGCTATCCTGCTAGCAGGAATTTACCCAGACAAAATAGACTCAGCATATGAGAGGTTTTTTTTTGAACTTATGTTTATTTAGCATTTTGTTGGTTATAGCAAGTCACGATGCCACCCCAGATTCAAGGTACTGCACAGAGGTGTGACTACAAGTAAGCACCACTCATTGGAGGCCACCAAAATACTAATCTGCTGCAGTACAGAAAATTGTTAGACAGAGATGGAGAGAGAGAAAGTGAGGGAAAGGGGAAGAGAGAGAGAGAGAGAGCGCAAGAGAGTGCATTTATTCACTCATACAAGTATCACAGAGGTTTTTTTTTATTTATTGTGAGAAACGCTACACATATCTGGATTCTCTGCTGTGTTGTAGGTAGATGATTTAGTTAGGTCAAGCTCTTATTACTAGGGTTTTGCCAAAGCCTTGTCGGTCTTTGCAAAAACATGTTCAATGTGTATTTTGAAGGAAGCAAATATGGCCTGTTTTTTTTTGTGGAGGAGACAGTTTATGAGGACAGAAATATATGATCAGATAACTAAACAAATACTTGAGTACATGCAAATGTGTTTAAAAGCATAGTAAGGATTACCAAGGGAATGTATGGGTTGCCGTAAGATTCTATGCTAATATTCCCAGAAACAATTCCCAAAAACTTTGAATTAAAATTTTGAAGATCAGGAATGCTGAGTAGAAAAGTGGTGGGCAAAGGGAGAGATGCACTCCAGGAGGTAACCTTGAACTGGGGTAGGGCACAGTAGTGGAAGAAATGAGATATTTGAGGAAATGAAAGCAGACTGTGGGTGTGTAATGCAGAAAGGGCAAGTACGATTTGAAATGTGTATCCATCGTTGGACATGATGGGCCTTTGTGGGAGTAAGAAAATACTTCTGAAGAATTTAAGGGGTTTGGAGGATGGATGGTGGTCCATAATCAGATTTATGATTTATAAATCCTCTTTGGAATCTTCTCAGAGGATCAGTTCAAGAAGCCAAGAGTGGATGTGGGAAGGCTGATGAGGAGGCTGGTACAAAAATCCTGCTGAAATGTAATGGTAGCAGGGTGGCTATGAGCATGTAAGCAGATGGAGGGCAGGTTAAGCAGGCACAACAGACTGGGAGGACAAGCAAAGAGGTATCCTGGGTTTCTTGTTGACAGAAAGACCTGAATGGAATGACATATTGGAAATTATAAAAACAGATAATGTAAATTGGAATTAAAAGATATGTTTATTTTGGTGTAAAAAATTTTTGAAATGAGTGCATATATCTTTCTTAATATTTATTTTCTGTGAGCTTCGGCTAGTCCCATGATCTGTTTATGTGTGATTGTGCCCATCTATGTCTGTGAATGCATGCATGTATGTCTCAGTCAGTCTCTGTAAGGAAAACCGAATGAGTGCAGGAACAAGGAGAGGCAGTCAAGATCTTGTGTCTGTTTCTTAATTTGAAGTGCTTTTCAGAATCCAGGAAGTTCACTGAATTAGATGCAGAAGTTTGGTTCTCAGATGAGAAGTTTGGCTTGATGAATAAATTCGTGATTGATTGGTAATATGATTGAAACTCAGAGGAGCAAGGAGATAATTTAGGTGAAAACATAACAGATCCAGAGACAATGTCACACTAGGATGAAGTTTTGAGGAATGGAATCTTGAAACAACTGAGTTGAGGAAGAGTGTGCAGGCCCAAGGGACAGGGAATGCCAGGGAAACCTCAAAGGATGTGAGATCACAGACAACAAAGAAAGACTATTGAAAGAAAGAAGAGTTGACTAGCCATGTTAAATGGTGCAGAAGAATCAAGTAAGAGGAGCCATGTTAATGCCCTGAGAAGTGACAATGAGAAAAGTTTGGGGAACTTTCCAACACTGCTTAGTGGGGAAGGTGAGGCAAACCACACTGAAGCGGTTGGAAAAGTGCAGGTGCATTAAGGTAAGAAACAAGCAAGGGTAATGGCTCTTCAGAAGAGAGTTAGTTCTCAACAGGACTGAGACAGAAGAGGAAATGTCATGCTGAATTCAGCGGTAACAGACAATGCGTAGACTGGAGCATGGGGGAGCATAGCTAGAACGGTTGGTGTTGGAGGAAAGACATGCTTTGTTCATCACTGTTTTAACCAGCAAGCATCTAATTTCAAAGTAACTTTGCACCAGCAATGTTGGGACACACTTCAATAAGAGACTGATGGACTTATGACTGCTTATACCATACTATTGTAATAATATGGGGAAAATCAGTCGGGGGGTGGGAATTTGGGGAATGGGGAAATCCCAGACTCCATGAAATTGTATGATAAAATTAAAAATTAAAAAAAGTAATAAATAAAGGAATTGAACAAAAAAGAGTAAAGATAATCATATTACAGTTATCCATCACTGTGAACTATCTCACTTTGGACTTATCTCTAACGAAAGACGTCAGCCTAACATGATCTCATGATGCTGTCAGAATTCAAGACCCCCAGGTCAGAAGCCAAGGAATTCATTCCTCCATCACCTTTTCCCCAAGAATGTGGAATCAGTGCGGAGTGGGCAAGTAAGGTGCTGAACACACAATGGGTTGAGTCTCATCAAAGTAGCTCTGCACAGAAGAAACTGGATGTGTTGTAATAGACTCCAGTAAACCTAACTAACCTTTTGCTAGGAGGGAGATATTATTGTGACATATGGGACAAACACCCTTCCTCTCTATCTCCTATGTCTGCTGTACAGTCATCCTTGAGGATATGATTGTGCCATAGATTTTTTCCTTCTCTAAGATGTGCAGAAGCATGGGAGAGCCACGGAGCCTCCCAACAATAATATGAGCTCTGGAATTTACAGATGTGAGTTAGACATTAAGCTTATATTTGTTTTATATTGTTTAACCCAATGCATGCTGTGAAATACTCTACTAAGCTGCTTGGGCTTCCATTACATAATACCACAGATTAGGTGGGTTATACCACAGAGAGTCTGTTTGTTTGTCTGCTTTTCCTCATAGTTTGGGGGCCTATCAGTCCAAAGCTCAAAGTTAAGGTGCTGCCAGGGTGGGTCTCCAGTGAGATCCTTCCTCCCAGTGTGTAGACAGCTGCTTTCTTGCTGGATTCTCCTGTGGCTTTGCCTCTGTGTTCCTGTTCTCCCTGAAGTCCCTTCTTTTTCTGATAAGGACACCAGTTCTATTGGATTAGGGCTCTGCCTAGATATCCTTATCTGAACTCCATTTCCTTTTCAGTGCCCTGCCTCCAAATATGATGACATTGAGGGTTAGGCTTTCAACAAAGGATGCTAAATGCTACTCATGATTGACTAACTGTTTTACAGATTTAAAAAAAACAGGCACAGAAAGACACGTTAACAGAACCACATAATCCTGGTGATAGAGTGGCATTTGAAGAGAGCTCCAGGCTGATTGTCCAGTTCATCAGTTTAAGTGTTTCTCGATGGCTAGAGTGAACCTGTTTTACTTTTAGATATTTCTGGGAGGGGAAAGGAATTGATTTTTCAGTTTTTGGATCAGTATAATTGGTTTTGTAAATGAACATTGTGGTATGGAACAGTTTATTGTAGTTTTTCTTTTCTTTCTCCCTAGACCCCACTAGGTCTCTCTTCTTTTTCTACTTACTCATATACTTAACATATATTTATTGAATGGTTCTGTAGTCAGGCTGATCTAGTGCTTAGGTTCTGTCAGTGAACAGGACAAAAATCTCTAGGCTTGTGAAAGTTACATTCTTGATACTGCTTGTAAGATGCTTCAAGATGTCTTTTTGTATGGCATCAGTCCTTAAATCTTTATGCTTTTTGTATAACTGAAAGAGTAAACAGACTTATAGCTACCAAATGCCAATGATATTACTTGTATTCTCTTCAGTTATTTAAAAACTTCAGTTCTGCTTCTGTAAGCATCTTTTGTCTTTGTGATCGATCCAGCCAACTTTGTCCAAACCTCCAAGTGTTTTGATGTGTTGAGGAAAACATATAGGTGTGTATGTTTCCCTGTTTGTTTATATAGTCCCCCTTTCTATATAAAAAAAAAGAAAGAAAAAAAAGAAAAAAAAGGAAAGTCAGTTCACAGACTGCTTTGACACCATTATAATTCAGATTTCCTTCACAGAAATTATGATCTTGGGTTGGTATTAGAATGAATCAGCTTAACACAGTTTTAAATGTAGGTATCTTGGTGGGTATGTGTAGAAAGTAATCAAGAGCCTCAAATAAAGAAAGATTACTTGGGACTGAAAGCGTCTTAATGATTTCTGTGATAAAGAGTTTGGGAAAAAATGAAAATAAAGCAAAAACCTGCTACCATTTCTGAAACTGAGTGCAAGTTTCAGGCAGACTTCGACCTTTGTTCTGGTTGTAGACAGCTTTCTTCTAGCTTTTTGCCATCTACAAGAGTCTTACCTACATAGGACTCCCTTGAAATATTAGAAAAGATTGTTCAAAGGGCACTTAAAAGAAGATAAAGGTTTTCAATTAAAAAATAAGTGACTGAATTTCAAAATACCTTTCTTAATGTTTATAAATCCATCTGAGTCCTGACATAGTACATTAAGGTTCACATTATTTTTGTGAAGTCTTTCCTTTGATTTTTCTGGAGTACCATATTTTATTTATTTGAGCAGCTGTGACTTGGGATGTCTGGCTTACTGTTCCTTCAGTATTATAGCTCCAATCTCTTGAAGGCTAATGCTTCGTTTGGACAAACCACAAGTGGGGATTAGTAAATTGACCTTAGCTATTACCAGATGTGACATGATATATTAAAAAAAAAGACATTTTTAGGTCAAAAACTTTGAAGAGTCCATTTTGTCTCAATAAAAAATGTAATAGTCAATCCATAGGTCATCACTTAAAAAAATAAATGTTCACCTATATTGGTTTCTTCATATGCTTCCAGTAGATCATATTTGAATGATAAGCAACATTTATAGAGCTCAGGCTGTTTTTCCAGAATATTCTATTACAAATTCTGTTGCATTTTTTCAGAACTACTAGTGTTTAAGGTTTTTCCTAGCTATGCTCACAAATAATTCCCTTATATGGACTGATGAAAACTCCTGGTTGGTATATTGTGAGATATATTTCGCAAATCAGTGTTTAAACTATAACATTGTTCACCATGAGTAAATGTAGTTAATAATTCATGTATTTTAAAATTTTAATTGATAATGCTTTATCAGGGAGTTACTGTAAGTATAGGGCTATATTTTTTGGTGAACTTTAAACAAACAAGGATCAATAACACCATTGTGAAGAGCATGAATTCTAAAGCTAAATTAAAAAAAAATTTTAGACATTATTTATTTGAAAGGCATAGTTACAGGGAAGTGGAGAGACAAAATGAATGAGAGCTCTTTCACTTGAGGGTTCTCTCCCAAAAGCCTATAGCTGTGCAGGCTCCAGCCAAGGGCCAGGAACTCCATCTGGGTCTGTTACATGAGGGTTGAAAGTCCAAGTTTTTGGACCATCTTTCTTTGCTTTTCCCAAATGCATTAGCAGGGAGCAGGATCATAAGTCTAAATCTGTGTCTTTTTTTTTCTAAGATTTATTCATTTTTATTGGAAAGCCAGATTTACAGAGTGAAGAAAGAGAAAAGAAGATCTTCCATCTGCTGATTCACTCCCCAAGTAGCCACAATGGCCAGAATTGAGCTGATCCAAAGCCAAGGGCCAGGAGCTTCTTCCGGGTCTCCCATGTGGGTTCAGGGTCTCAAGTCCTTGGGCCATTCTCTACTGATTTCCCAGGCTAGAAGCAGGGAGCCGGAAGGGAAATGGAACAGCCAGGATATGAATCGGCACCCATATGGGATCCTGGTGTGTAAGATGAGGCTTTAGCCACTAGGCTTCCATGCTGAGCCCCAAGTCTCTTCTTGAATCAGTGCTCACACGGAAGGCTGGTGTCTCAGGTGGCTGTACTGCACCACCAGCCCCAAATTACCCAAGTTTAACTGATGAGGACTTTGTGGTCTTCTGTAAATTGCTTAATTTCTCTGTGCCTCAATTTCTGTCTCTATAAAATGGAAATAATGTGATCTCTTTCACAGTTTTATTGTATTTAAATAAGATAATATGTTGTCATATGCATCTTTATTCCTAAAGGAAAGGAGGATTCCCAATGAAACTGTTAAATATATCTTGACAATAGGACGCTAGGTTTTTTACCATTGTCTATACGTACAATGTCATAATACACTTAAATAGAATGATGCACTTGTGACTGTTGTTGAAGGATTATACTCTTGTTATAATATAGGGGAAAATAGTGGGCAGGGGGATAGAGAGGGTGGAAGGAGAAATCCCTGAGCCTGTGGAACTGTATTATGAAAAAAAAAAGTGAAATCTCTAAACTGGAAAAAAAAAATAAAATTGATGTAAAGTGGGGAAAAATAAGGTAATATAGATAATGCAAGGCACACAACAGTCTTCGGTACCCATTAAATAAAAAGTAGCCATTGCTATCATTATTCTGAAGTTGAACTCCAGAGACAGACTTCATTAGGATTCAGAGAAAAGATGAATTGGATTCTTGGCTTTGCAGGTCCTGCAATTCAGCTTTATCAGTGTTCCCAGATTGGATCAGCTCATAGTCCCTGAGAGAAGGAATTGGACAAATGAAGTCACAAGTGACTGATATAAAAGCCTGATGTCCCATTTATAAAAGGGACAGATAAATTATTCTGAAACAATGACCATGGTAATTGTTTTTCTCATACAATTCCTTTTACCTGTGGTTCTGTTTGCTTCTTTGCGCTGGGTCTTGCTTTCCATCTGAGATGAGAGATTTGGGCCATCACAGATTTTTAGAAAAGGTTTTTTGGTCTTCTATGGGGTTTGAATCTAAAGCTCTGATAGGAATGCAAGGCAAGCAAATAAATTCATTTAGTTAAGGCCTATCTGTCCTGGCTTCCCAGGGAAGATGAAGATCCTGCTGGTATGGGCAGAGCAAAAGAACAATGAAGGATGGAGATGGAGTGGACAAAGCTCTTGGTCCTAGAAAAGCAGTTCTGGATCCTATAACCCCTTTCAAAACTGAGCACTGGAAAGCTGTGATGAAGTTGCAGATTGAGTGGAGCTCGAAGAGCAATAAAGACCTGTGCCTTACGTCCAAGCGTGGGCCATTGTTTCTGAAATGGTCAGACCCTGGCTAGATAGGGATTTGATATAGCATGATGTGGTTTGTTAGAACGTGGGAATATGAGTTAACTTTATTGAGATGTTAATGATTTCTAGAATGGCTTGCAAAAACCTTGCTGTTTCATTCTCCCATCCAGACTACCCATAAATGCTTTGCTGCTTGCTGCTGAGAAATGAAATAAAATGAACTTTAACTTCTTTCCTCTTGCATGTGGGCTGCCTGGTACATTGCTAACCAATAGAAGATGACATAGTGAGAATCTGTGACTTCTAAGGTTAGCTAGTAAGAGGATATTTGCAGTGTTTGCTTGGATAGCTTTAAAAGTTCCCTCAGGAGAAAGCCACCTGCTATACGGAGGAGAGCTGATGACACTGTTGTATAGCTTGTCTGGAGGAGCCCTGTGACTCTCTGGAGTGATGAGAAAGGGGTCCAGCTAAGCCCAATCTTCCATCCATCTATGCAAGACAGTAGGCATGTGAATGAATCCATTGTGGACATCTGAACCACTTCAGCTACCAGCCAAACATTACCATGTGACCTCAAGAGGAGAGCAATCACTGCCCTAGACCTTAAAAATTTGATTCACGAGTCAAAAGCATAATCAGATGGTTATCGTTGCAAGCCATTAGGTTTGGCATGATTTATTTTACTACCTGATAACTGAGACAGACTTCTTCATGGCCCTATAAACGAGGTAGAGTGTTGTAAGTATGGCCCCATAAAGGAGGTAGAATGGGTTGTCTGATTTCAATCTGAATTCTTTTTGTGAGAGACAAATTCACAGGTTGACTGCTCAGGGAACAGTTGGAAAGAATGTTCTTGATTCTAATTTGTAATTCCACTTTCAAAAGGTCTCAGGAAGGTGGCTATTCCCATGTTTTGATGGGAACATTCACTCATTTGCTTTTTAACAGGGACAGATGTCACAGAAGTGACCATATGGCTATTAGATTGAGGTCCTTGGTATCATCCAGCAGAGTAGCCTGGACAGCCATCTATTGTCTAAGTCTCAGTAGCCAGAGAGAATAGAGGACAGTGGATAACTTTGATTTCAGTGGAAATCCGATGGATGAACTGGTATAGTTTTAATAGGACATGACTTTTCAACTCGTGTGGGCACTTAACTCCCAAATTTATAAACTAATGGTACTAAGAGGGTGAGGGCTTAATCCAGCAACAGTGTCTGATAAGTTGACCTAATGGAACTTTGGTAGGTCAAGGGAAGCCTCCAAAGGTAGTTCTTGGTAGATGGTTGAAGCTAAAAGTTAAGGTGCTTTCTACCACTCCCTTCTTTATGGCTCACTATGTGATCATTTTTTCTATACATGCTTAGACATTGAAGTTCTCTGATGAAACTGATGGGTCTTCACTGATCTTGAACTGTGACTCTTCCAAGCTGTGAGCCCAAATAAACCCCCTTGCTTTTACACATAGCTCATTTTAAGTCTCCTGTTATGGGGAGGAAAACTTATGATTTGACAGAAAAAAAGATGCACTTCAAAAAATGATTAAGTTGGAAATTTTGCAGTTGGAAATTCTGAAAGTGGAATGAAATACAGCAGAAGAAAAATGACATGACTTACTTTGTAGCACAATTGCTCTTGATGTTTAGGAAATCAATATCTGTCATATTAATTAAATAGACGAAATACAACCGGTAATCCAGCTAAAATGTGCACATCATCTGATTAGGTCTCCTCTGCCTGGGTCCATTTATTCTTTTGCAATAGCAGGTGTTTCTATTGTTGTGACCAGAACTCTAACGGCTGTTCCTGTGTCTGCCTTAGCAGAGGAAGCTAAATTAGCCAGCAGGGTTTGAACGCAGCTGTCACCAGGCCATGATAAAAGACCTGGTGAGCTCTGTCTGCCTTTCAATAGAGAACACCTCCTTAGTGATGAGAATTCTTATACTTCCCTTGTCCGCATTCAGGATTCTCCTCCATACATACTAAATAAATCATAATAAACCCTGGTTCCTTGGCTGCTACCATTTGTCTTCTTTGATATACTGTTTCCATTATGAGAAGTTTAAGGCATCAATACAAGGCTACTTCAAAAAGTTTATGAAGGAAGGGAATTAACAATTTTATTTTTGTGCCAACATTTTGTATAGTGAGTTTTTAGACATTTCTTTTCCCATGAACTGTTGAAGTACTCTGATGTGTTTACATGGTCATGCTCAAGGCTGCACTCTGATGTTGCCACATAATGTCTGTTGAAGCTATCTCCTCATACATTGACTTCAGTGGATTATGTGTTGATTGCACTAGCTGAACTCAGAATCCTGGATGCATCTGTGTGGCCTCTCAGAGCTGCCTGCGAAGGACACTCTATTCTTCTCTGCTCCTGCAAGACTTCCAACAGAATTTTAAGTGCACCGAGCAAGAAGAATCCACTATATTTTAAAGGGGAAATACTTTCCTATCTTCACCTAGGAAATGAATGCTACTGTCCTGGAATTGTGAGAAGTTTAATATAAAAACTCAGAGCAGTGTTTCTCAATCGTGGCTGCACAGAAGACTCATCTGAATAAGGATTGTGGAGTCCCTAGCATCGAGGCCTTAGTAGACCTATAGACTCAGAATAGCTGGGTGTAGAAATTAGGCTTCAATAAAACACCCCAGACCATTCAACAGTGAAACCACTGTGTAGAGTGAGATGGAATGGGATAGAATATCATCAAAGATGAAACTGAAAAGATGAAGAGTAGATGTAACCACTCTAGGATGAAGTATGAGGACGTCAAAGGCTTCAGTGACATGGAGTCCATTACTTTTAATTGCACTTATGTGGTATTACTTCCAACCAATAGCTGCTACAGCTATCTCTTTATGCATAGGCTACCAGAGCCATTCTCATACCCCTAATTCTAAACCTGGAGACTTGAGAATTTTGACTACACACCCTCACAGCACAGTCCTTACTCACTGATTGATGACGATGGGATCTAAGATATCCAACCTCCTGTCCTGTGATCAGGAACAGTTTTGGGGTGTTAGTATCCTAATGCTATTCAAGGCAGTTAATGTGCAAACTTCTCCTCGTCAGCTGGCAAGCAATGACATGTGCCAAAATACAGACCAACACACTGCTTTCTTCACAAAGAAATGCTTTGATGCAGTGGATGTCAGCTGAAAAAAATTATGGGTTTGGTTGCTTAGTTGAAAGCACTTCTCATCATGGACTAGTAACATATGGGTCACAGGTCACAGGGATCTGCAAACCACAGTTGTGATAGCTGTAACTAGAGCATACATGAACTTGGGAAGGTTAAGTTGTCCCCTTATCTCTGTGCCCCCTTATCTGTATCATTCTATTGCAACCTGTGCCATGATAACCAACAGTCTACCTGCTTGGGTAGCTGCCCACAGTCTGTTATATAATGGTTTGGCTCCATGACACTATTGTCTGTAAGCTGATTAAAGCAACTAGGGATCATGTTGGTGGCTATAGTGCTATGTGGATGTGTGGCTATATGTTAATAGTTGGGGTTGTATTTAGATGTCTTTGTGCTATTGCTGCCACAGACACAATGGCAGCCATCTCCTGTGGCCCTACTGCTGCAGGAGTCTATGGTGATTGTATGCTGTGCATTTCCCACCACCACCGTGAGCAAAGGAGATATCAACTTATGAACGGCTCCAGGTTGTTCTCTGAGCTGTTTAAAATGATATCTTCTTATCCTGGGCTCTAAAGATATACACAGCAAATCAGTCACCCTCTGTGGATGGGCCTGGCTCATGGCCTCCCCGACTTTTCCTTCTTCTTCATGTCCCCTGTTTTTCTCCAGGGACTCCTTATTCTAATTTGTCTCTGCGTGACTATTTGTGTTAACAGTTGTTTTGAGGCAATCTAAGCCGGGCAAAGAGTGTTGTATTGGAGGGAAACCCTTTGTTTAGGAAGATTGTTCCAACCGTTCTGGAAAAAGGTGTAGAATGAGTGAGCGTAGGTTGAAAGTGATGTAAGACATCAGCCTAGAAATTTATGTGTAATGACTCTCTTGCTTTTTTCTTTTTTCCAAAGTGTCCTCTCCTGCTGTTCCCAGGACCCTTGCTTTAGACACCCTCCAGCAGCTCCCAGGGTTTTTGACATTTGAAATTACTGATCTGCATTTCAGGATGTAAAATTGATGACTACACTAGTATTCCAGTGGCAATGGATCAGAAAAAGTAGGTTTCTCCTATTGTGTAAGCCAAAATTTCCTTTGTAGCATACATGTTTGTTTCCACTGGACTTTATAGTTCATAACTGATTCTTAATCTGTTTATAAGGAAACGTAAGGATACTCTAAGTAACTAGCATGTGGCAAATAATTAAAGTTCTCTGGCCATCTGTTGTCTCATCTTTTGAATGAGGGGGCTGCAATTTGTGATTCCTAAAGTCCCTTCCAATTCTGAAATGTTATATTCAGCATGAGTCGGTAGATTACATCAGAGAAAATGAAAAAAAAAGATTATTGCATTAGCAATGATCACATCTCAAACAAATTAACAAAAATCATACACTTATTGTAAGAGCAGTTCTCTAAGATACTAATCTTTGCTCATTTTTCTTAATGATATGTTTACTGCTTTTAACTTTGCTTTGGAAATGGGTAACTATCTAATTGGGTTGATAAGGTTACTGTTTCATGTGCTTTGGAAAAGATTGCTTAATATTTGTGAGTGGGTATATTTGGCTAGACATGCTTTTTGTCTTGTTTATTGTACCTCAGTGATTATCCAGAAATAATACAGCTGTTATGTATGCTGTTTTATTAATGCTATGTCATTTATGATTGTTTTCTAAGGTAATTTGAAAATATAGAGAAAATATAATTATTTGAAGGGGCTTTTGGATGAGGTAGATAGATTTTATAAAATTAAGTGGTAATTTAATCAAATAGTATTCCTCAAGAGGGAGTTCCGCAGGGTACAGAGTTCACAGCGAGGGTTTGTGAGTCTCAGTGAGATGAATTCTTATTTTCCCGGTTTTCAAGAAGCGTGTCAGTTCAGCTTCTTGTGATGTTACAGATCAAGAAAGGTGATGGTATCACGTCTGCTCCTCAGTTTGTTACATCTTGTCCCCAAGCAACCCTCAGACATCGAAATATTTTTTTTGGACTCTTCTGTTGCCTCATTTACAAGGGCAGAGATCTGTGCATCACCCACGCATCAGACAGATGCTCTCTGTGAGATGGTCTCCGTTTCATCCCCTTTGGGCCTTCTGTTGGGAGTGCGCCAAGATAACCTTTGAGATGGTAATGTGAAGAATGAGGACGTACCTGTGGTGTTTCATAATCTGTTCTTTTTTCAAAACAAGATCTGATACATGGACTGGGGACCACATATATTCTTTCTTTAAAAAATTTATTTATTTTTATTACAAAGCCAGATATACAGAGAGCAGTAGAAACATAGAGGAAGATCTTCCATCTGATGATTCACTCCCCGAGTGAGCGCAACAGCCAGGGTTGCGCACTGATCCAATGCCGGGAGCCAGGAACCTCTTCCAGGTCTCCCACACGGGTGCAGGGTCCCAAAGCACTGAGCCGTCCTCGACTGCTTTCCCAGGCCACAAGCAGGGAGCTGGATGGGAAGTGGAGCTGCAGGGATTAGAACCAGCGCCCATATGGGATCCCGGGACGTTCAAGGCGAGGACTTTAGCCGCTAGGCCACGCTGCCGGGCCCAAAATATGATTTTGTTGTGTGTGTGTGTGTGTGTGTGTGTGTGTGTCTTCTTGATCATGATGAATATGGTTTATTTGTGTTCTTTCAGTTGCAAGTGGCAGAAACTTCTCTAAGCTGGATCAAGAAAGAAAGTTATTTGATGGGAGCATTGGTCACAGGATCAGAAGAGTTGCCAAAGCAATTGTTAACAATCCAACTATTTCCTCCTCCTTTCTTTTTCTGTCATCCTTCTTCCCTCTGACTGAAGGGAAAAAGAGCTTGCAGTTGGAAGTTTCAGGCTGACAGCATTCCAGCTGAGCATATCTCAAAAGGAAAGAGAAAGCATGCTGTGTTCCCTTCAGTTCAGGATTTAACAATGCTAGTGGAGAAGTCAGGAAAGCCCTGAGTCATCTGTCAGCCCGCGTGTTCAGGAAGAGGGGAAAATCACATTTAGTAACCCAAGAATGAAAGAAAGAAGAGAAACGCAGGCATTGCTATACAGCAGGTTAAGCTACACTGGGATGTCTGCAACCCGTGCTGGAGGGCCGGTGTGAGTCCAGGTTGTTCTGTGCTTCTGAGCCAGCTTCAAGAAAATGCAGCAGATGACAGCTCAAGTATTTGGATTCTTGCCACCCACGTGGCCAGTCAGATGGAATTTCTGGCTCCTGGATTCAACCTGTGTTAGCCCTGGCTGTTGTAGGTATTTGGGGAGTGAACTAGTAAATAAAAGATAATCTCTGTCTCTCTTTCTCCTCTCCTCCCTCCTTCCTTCTCTTTCTCCCGCCTTCCCATTCCCTGTCTTTCTTCCTCTGCTTATTTTCTGTTACTCTGCCTTTCAAATAAATAATAAATATCGCAAAAAGCAAACTGAAATGAAAGTGTCTCCAAAGATATGACATAACCAAGGGTCTGAGAAGACAATGCATGTCCAACTGCAAAGGGGTTAGAAATGCTTACCTTACGTTAGTTGCTTGCAGTCAGAGAATTATTTGCAAGTATCTGGTACATGGCAGAAATACAATGATTGTTCGTTGAGTATGGACTGTAATCAGAACCTTAATAAGGTTTTGTCTCCTCTCCCTGGACATGAGCCCTAGAGAGGATCTAGCAGGCTAGGTAAAAGGAAGAACATTTTCAGATGCTTGCTTGGTAGTAACTTTCGCAGGTTTTTAAGATCAACAGTTCATTTGTCTGTCATACACATTGGAACAAAACTCTGAACTGATTTTCTCCTATTGACTATAGGGGGTTGCTCCTAACAGTTAAGTGGGGAATCCACAGTCTCCACCAAATTGTCACCCTTAAGGAGATGCTTTAAGAATTCAGTGTTCAACCCTTCTGCTTTCAATTAAATTTTCCAATATGAGTGTAGAATCCTAATAGCTACTGCCAGTTAGATAAATGAAAGCTGTGGCAGATATGTGACATGGTTGTTCTATGCATCAGTGCCACTTGGAGGATACACTCTATACAATAAATGCTTCTTAAGGAACCTTTTGTTTATTCAGTTCTTATTTTCATTCATAAGGCATTTATTTTAAGCTCTGTATTTCTTAAAACTTAGCAAGCATCAGCCCTTCTGAGGGGCTGCTTAACCCAGATATTGCCAGGTTCAACTTCCCAGTATGTATGACTCTATAGCCCTGCAATGGCCCCAAAGGTTTTTGTCCAATGAGTTTCCAATTGTGCTGCTCTTTTTTTTTTAGGGATGACGCTTTAAAAAATAGATAAAAGACACAGTCATGGGAGGGGCACAGTAGCCTAGTAGTTAAAGTAATCGCTTTGCATGCACTGATATCCCACATGGGTGCCGGTTTGTGTCTCTTCTCTGCTCCACTTCCCTTCCAGCTACCTGCCTATGGCCTGGGAAAGCAGTGGAGGATGGCCCAAAGCCTTGGGACCCTGCACCCACTTGGGTAGACTCAGAAGAAGCTCCTAGAACCTTGCTCCTGGCTCCTGGCTTCACATAGGATCAGCAGTGGCAAAAAGGGGCCTCTTGAGGAGTGAAACAGTGGACAGCAGCTCTCTCACTGTCTCTTTCTCTGGATAATCTGACTTTCCAATAAAAAGAATACAATAAATCTTTTAAAAAAGACAGAGTCCTAAAAATCTGAGCATAGATAATACTTTTGTGCATCACATCTTTTTTTTTTTAATATTTTATTTGTACTGGAAAGGCAGATCCTTGGAGAGGAGAGACAAAGATCTTCCATCCACTGATGCAGTACCCAGGTGGCCACAACAGTCAGAGTTGAGCTGACCTGAAGCCGGACCCAAGGCTTCTTCCACATCAGCAACGTGGGGGCAGGGTCCAAAGACTTTGGGCCATCCTTCACTGCTTTCCCAGGCCATCAGCAGGGAGTTTGAAGGGAAGTAGAATAACTGGATATGATCTGGTACCCAGATGGGACCCCAGCATGTGCAAGGCAAGAATTTATCCACTGGGCCATTGTGCTGGGCCCTATGCATCATATTTTAACCCAATAGAGAAACTGAAATTTAAAGAAGCCTTATTCCTTGGAAAATAAATAGCCCTAATTATAAAAGCATAGGTAAATTCTCTCTAAATAAATGTCAGGTTTTCATTGCTTGAGAGTCAGACCGAAGAGTAGATCTGTATACTAAATTAATTTCTTAGATGTTATGCAATGTGTTGAAAGAAAAATCTTTTCATAAATAACATTGGTAACCCACAAGAGTAGTTTTAATTCTCTTCCATTGTAACATTAACCTCTGCCTTGATTCCTAATATGTTCAACCTAGTAAGATTTAGCGGTCAACGTGTTGGTTTTGTTTTCATGTGTGTGCTTGTTGGGTCTGTACCAGGCATCAGATGTTCCAGAACAGCATTTCCCATGGAGATTAATATGGCTAATGTCAGCCAGTTCTAGACATGGTCACCAAATGAGTCATAAAAATCACTGCATTGGACTGAATCACACTGCTTTCCTTCCATTGGTCATGACCAAGAAATTGCAATTGGCTTTCTCTGAAATTAAAATCTAGGAGCAAAATTTCCTGGGGTAGCAATATTAGTGTGATGTTGACATAAAAAGGCTAATAGAGCAGCAAGTGGAAGAGGAAGAATATGGATTCCACAATGACAACCACATCAAATGATCATTTGATATGTAAGGTACATTTCAGAGATCGGAAGTACAGCGTTGACCAGCCCTGATGACCTCTGGGGCTTAGAGACTGCATATTAGTGGCTTGCATTCTTCCTTGAAGATTTTGAGGTTTAAATGCCATCTTTTAATTCCAACTGATATTTGGAGTTTAGTGTTTGCTGCCTTTTAGCTTAGTATTAAAGCTCTGTAGAGGCTGCAGTCCTATAGTTACTGAGGGGCTGCATACCATTGTTAAAATGCTTACTCATAGTATACCATGGTAACATGTCAGCCTTGACAGCCATGTCACTATTTCACACTTTCCAGTTAGCGTTTTTGCCCTATAAATATAAATTGTTTCTTTTAAGCCCTGAGTAGCATAATATTCCTAAAACAATGTCTGGTTGATGCATTGAATTCATCTTTCTTACATTAACAGCAGTTCTCTGTGTTTACTACCTCACTCCTGGAAGACAAATGTGGGACACCCTTTTAAATCAGAGACCTGTACAAGCATGTGAGCTGGAAAGCATTGATGATAATAGAAGAGTGAGGTCCTTGAAGTGAGCTGTCTATCTCCAAATGTGAGGAGAGGAGGGAATGGTGGGCTAGGTGTAGGCCGAATGGAGCTTGTGTAGATTTGAAAGACAGTTCACATGTGCCTGGCTTTACATAATCCCCATGATTCCCAGCAGTGAGGAGTCTCCCTGAAGCTTTCTAAGAAGTGGTGCTAATATGGTCTCCATCCATGCATTGTGTCTACTCAAAGCAGACACATTTTATTTTCAGTTTTATCTTGCCCATGAGATGGAGCTGAAGGGAATTATAATTAAGGCTCTGCAACAGTTCAACTATTGAGGGAAGGGGCTAATTCAGATGCTGTCATTTTACAATATAATACACTACAACAGATTTAGGAAAAACACAGCAAATTATTCTACTCATGCCCTTAATGACTTTCAATTATGGTGGAAAGATGAAACTTATTTGTGAAGTTGATTATTCTAAAAAGTGTTCAACATAATGGCCTGTGGTGCTTACAAATGGTTGCATAATCATTCTGTGAGAGTCTGTGAAAACTGAACAGACATTTCCCAGGGACTCGAAGTGCAGGGAGGTCCAGGAAAGCAGAGGAAGGTGTGCGATGACAGAAGCCTAAGAGAGGACAGCTTGTCACTTTGTGCAGGTGAAGGGATGCCGGAGTCCAGCTCCAGCCGAGAGTTCGGAGCTCGGGAAGGGTGCGTGGAGTTGGCGATAAAGAAAGACACAGACACTGACGACTTGGTGCGTTCTCACAACAGCCCAAGAAAAAACTGTCCTTTTTATTTATTCCAAACCTCACAAGCTTCTGCACAAGCAACTAATTATTCTATTTTTTACTTCAAGACTAAGGGGGCATGTACAGACATTCGGTCATTCCGTCTGCACTTCAGGGCTAAGCAGGTGCCCCTAGAGATAATTCTTTAAAACACTGTATTCATATTCTTCAAAGCAAGCCATTATTCATTCTTTAACAGTAGCCATGGAGCGGCAGCCAGGACTCCAAGGCCAAGGCACATGTGATTACCTGCTAATCAGTAGTACATTCCTACCACATTTGTATTTCTACAGTTTGCCCATTATTCAATGGGAAAATAGTTTACAAGGGAAAAATAGAAATCTAAAAACAAAAGTTACAAATATTAAATCCCCCTACAACTATAAACTCTACAACCCCACAATGAAACAATAATCAAAAGCATTTTTCTTTAATAAAAGCATCCTTAATTCCTCTAGCTAAAAATTATAAAAACGGCTAAAACAGCTACATTTCCTATGCTCCAAAAAAATTGCGAAGACAGGCTAGCCTATGAGATAAAAATAACTATATTTATTGCCATAGCAGTTTCAGCTCTCACTCCCATCACTTGCATTAATATTTAGGATATTTTCAAGCCCCTTCCCAGAAGGAGTGCTACATGTCTGGACCAAATTTTGAGGCAAAGGTTAAGTACCCAATAAGGTGTCCAAAAATGGCATGGGCTTAATTGTACTCCCGTGTGTAAACTGTCAAAGGCCCACTCACCAAGACATTATCAGTGACATTAACTCTCAAGCTCACGTTAGTGGCAAAAGCCATCACACAGGGGCAAACAATGCCTCAATAGATCACAGACTTCTTAGTGGGATGCTTGAGTTTCCATGCAAAAAGGTGGTGAGCGTGCTTCAAGGTGGTCAGAGAGAAATCCGCCGGGCCCTGCCAAACAGCTGGAAGCTCCCCCGGGCCCTGCCAAGCAGGGGAGCTATTCTCTTCACACCTTCATGCCATCCACACCTACTGCACAGACCCCAGCAAAGGGAGGCTGGTGGAAGCTAAGGGTAGCCTGAGAAGCAGTGATCCCATGATGTATGATCTAATGGACCAGGTAGACAGCTTTGCATCCTATCCAATTGTCAATAGCAGATAGGGCATGGATGGTACAGAAGCAGGGTGGCAAGCCTCCTTGTAGCTTCTTACAGAAGCATTGAAAAATGTTGGTTGGAAATGATGAAACAAGATTCTGGAAATGGCTCCCAAGCATGTCTGTCCAGCTGATCCCAAGATGTCACAGGAAGCTGCCACAAAACATTTGGGGCTCAAGAATATACAGTGCAGTGGCTATCTGCGGCACACCATAGAGTCTGGGGAATTCTCCAGGCTCTATGATGTCAGTGATTCCATATGATTCACTATGGCCCTAGCCCCAACATGTGTACTAACAGCTATAATGAAAACAATATGAAAATTAGTAGAGTCTAATATATAGTCAGAGCCTGTGGCAGTCTGAGAATTACCATTTTGTAAAGCATCCTGATTAACATGCAGCTCATACAGGCCTTTAGGGGAAAATGTGATATTCCCACACGTGTTCAGTGTGAGCTGATAAAATCAGGCAACCTCCATCCCTCCCTCCCCCAAATCTATCACTGCCTCTCATCCAGTTCCTCACGTGACATAGTGTATGTCGCTGTGAACTGTTGTCACCTGTTGTGCTATGGCACTCTGTATCCGTCTTCACCCCATCTCCCCTCCTGCCACCCTGAAACTGAAGTTTCTACCTTTCTGTCCTCAGTGATGTTGGTGGGTCTCTGAAAGGCTGGTAGAATGGATGCTGAAGGCCTAGTGATCATGTCCACCAGACAAACGGCAGAGGAACTGGCAGGAGACAGTGTGTACAGAAAGGCAGCAACAAAGAACAAGAAGATGGAGCATCCACAGTCAATGAGCACCTGAGAACCCAAGGAAGGAAGGGACATGGGTTATGGGAAGGGCTGGGAGGGTGTGACATTAGGATATCCACCCCCCAAAAAGGGGCAAAGTTTACAGAGAAGAAAGAAGAATGGCACAAAATGTACATAATGCAGAGGTCATCAATTTTTGTTGCACTAAATCTTTTTAGTAACCAAATTTTCTTAATTGCTTAGTATTTTAGGCAATACACTTGTTACAGAAAAACAACTTAACTTTAGAAAATCATAACTGAGTGCGGGTAGATCTAGTATCATTTCCTAAATTCTATCTTTGGACTCACCTTTTCCCTCCCCACTGCCACTCTCCTCTCCTATTTTGCTTTGTGCACCTACCTTCTGAATTGGCACAATTGCCAAGCTTTCCTACCTTGGCTCATAGCCTGTGATTCCAACAGAAGAAGAGAATCAGATCTAAGGAAAGAGATTGCTTGGTTTGTCTTGAGTCAGGTGTTCTGTCATTGCACCAGTCACTTGCAGGTGATCTGACTAGCCAAACCTGGGCTACATGCTGACCCTTGATAGGAGTGAAGGGATATTCAGCCATGCCCAAGACATGGGAAGGTTCTTTCTAGAGAATCACAGGAAGTTACAATTTTTTGTATCCATAAAATGAAGAAAGAATACCAAATGGTCAAATATGTTAGCATGTCTGGCAGTTCCACATGAGAGTAATTAATGTCAAATATGCTTGAAAAAGTGTATATAATGAAAAAAGCCACCAGAAATGGTGACTTTTAAAAATGAGAGTTTTGGTTCATGGTAACAGCTTTTCTATGTATTAAAAGTTATTCTATAATAATAGTCTCCTTTTACCAATAACGCTTACAGAGGTCATGGATTTGTGATCCTCTTTCAAGCACTCTGAAAAACAGGTTTCACACCTCAAAGGCAAGTTCATCACTGAGTTCAGAAGCAGTCCATGCACTGTCTTGAGTGCTATGAGATAAAGAAATGTGCAGATGTCACCAGACTTATTCTAATTGAGGGCATGGAGTTCTGATAAATGCTATACCATCCCAATGAGTGCTACTACTCCACCACCCAAGTTAGCAATCAGAAAACCAGGCATCTTCCATCCAAATGAGGTTGGGTGGGGAAGAACAGATAATAGTAAATATTTCTTCTATTTCTAACTTTTCTGTTTGCACCTTTTAGGAATATACATAGACACAAAATCTAGAAACTGGAATATGAGGAAGTTATGCCCCCAATGTGTATATGTTTACTAGCGTTTCCAAAGAGGGTAGCTTTCTCTTGAGGCCGGCTTAGAGACCTGTGCCAGGAAAAAAAAAAGGGCGCTGGAGCCGTCCCTGCCCTCTGCTCTGTAAAGGATTGCTTTGTGCTTACTTCTCCATCTACAAAATGAGGGTCACTTGATTGGTCTGACTTCTGAGAACTTGTGACGGTCTGCTCAAACAACTTCCATGGAAAGGAACAGAGGCACCTCACAGATCCTCCTGAGTGGTCCCTGCTGTGTAGACACACGTGAGGTGCCAGGTTTCCAGAAGGACACTTTTGTTCTTAATCTCTCTGGCTTTCTTCTGCCCCAGGTGCTCCCAGCGCCCCCTTCATATTAGCAGTGGAGCACTGCGCCTGCTTAAGGCCCAGATGCTGCAGGCTCCTTCCCACAGCGCCAGTTCCCGTACCTGCATCTCTAGCGGCAGCTACATCATGCTCCCTTCTGTGGGACCTTTTGCAAGGGTGTTACAATCCAGTTTCCTGTAAGAGAAAGGAAAAAAACAAAACAAAACAAAATAAGGAACCCTTATAAAGAAGGAGACTGTGCCATGAAGTGTTAATATAAACAGTGATGTTTCAAATAGGTTTTCCAAGCCATGATTTCCTAGGCACCAGTTTCCAGGTTAACAGGTTTAATGACTGGGAAGACTGTTATAAGGTTTTGCTAAGGAGTCAGACCAGCCCAGAAGAATTTTGTTTGCTTTCTAATGCAATCCAGCTATTTTCTCTGCTTTTAGAATCTGTTGTATTTACTACATGATTTCTTACTTTGCTGTCTAAAAGTTAAACTTACAATCTTTAATTTATGAAGATGTATTTTAATTTTTTAACAAGAGATTAAAAATTTTAATAAAAAATTTTAGGGTGACTGTATCTATCTATCTATCATCTACCTATCTATCTATGCTCAATTCTGTTCCTGCCTGTAATACTAGAATTTAAAAAATCCTGAAAATTGCAAAAAGTGACCACAATGGGGAATTTTTCCAAAATACCATGTTTTAATTTTGATTTGTAAATGAGATTTGTGTATTTGTTAAGTAGTTAAACAATTTGCAATACCACCGCCCTCCAGCCCTCAAACTTAGAAGTTGCCTTAATATTTGCAAATTCTTTTTTTTCCATTTTTTTATTATTTTTAATTCTCCTATGTACATAGCAGCACAATCAGTAATTGCAAAAACATGGAAACAACCAAAATGCCCATCAACAGAGGATTGGATAAGAAAGCTATGGTTCATCTACTCCATGGGATACAACTCAGCTATTAAAAAAAAACAAAATGCAGTTCTTTGTGGCCAAATGGGCCAAACTGGAAACCATAATGCTAAGGGAAATGAGCCAATCCCAAAAGGTTAAATATTTGCAAATTCTAAGTTAGTGTGAACTTCAGAGCTTGCATTTGCTATTCACACTGACAGAAATAAAACTCTAAGCTGCTTTGCCAGTTGTTGTTTTTTCCAGTGTTTTCTACTTTACAGCTTGCAGACATGGAAAAGTACTTGCAAATAAATAATTTACTTACTTATATTTCTGATCATGTTATGGTCAGTTTGATTAAATTCTCCACTCTGACACTTATGGCAGAGAACTTTGCAACTTAAAGCAAATACTTCAGTAGCTTCAAGATCATTAACAGAACACTCCCAGTTGACCCCTGACTTTGTGATTCTTTCCTCGTTCTCTAAACCACTTGTCTGTATAAACACAGTAACCTCTAGATATCTCAGAAGATAATTCTGTGTCTATATAAGGAAATCCCATATTAAAATGAAAATTGAGAAGGTTGTCTGTATAGAAAGATGACATTTCACCATTGGGTGGTAATATGATTTCTGCTTTCTCCTCTATCCTAGTGAGTAGTTTTTAGAAATAAGCATTTTGCTGGGTTTAAGTGTTGCCAGAATTCTAGTGTTTTTGTTTTCCAGGTAAATATTGCAATTTCCAACAAAACTTCCCAATCCTTTTCAGAGAGAAAACAGTGATGCACCCATGTTTCAGCATGGCGATAGAATTATCTTTGGTTGTCTCTGAAAAAGAGGAAGCCATGGATAGCAAGAAACTTTCTGAGTCGAAGGGTTCTGGTACTCATTGGGGAGTAGCCCACGTGGCCAGGCCACTGATGCTTCCTTGGGGAGAACAAGGCTTTCTAAGGCCTGCCTGGCAGCATCCATTGTGTCCAGCTGAATATTTCCAGCACTATTTTCTTTTCCAGATAATCACTGAAAATCAATGTCCAACCAAGTTGGCTTCATGTCAGTAGCTGGAAAAGGTTAGAGCCTCAGAATTCTACCTGTGATTTGCAAGCTTTGTTTGTGTAGGCTTTTCCTTCACCTTTTCATGCTGGTCAGTGACTGCCTCATTACAGGGAGGTGGGCTTCCTGCAGATACCATCTGTCCTTACTGGCACCTCTTATCCACCATACTGAATAGCATCCTGTGAGTTCTAGAATAGGACTTGTCAAACGATAGTCGGCCATCATGGCAAGTACATGCATTGCATAATGATGGGAAGACCCCCACGAAACCTTATGCTTTGTTTTCCTGGTTGGTGTGTGCAGCAGTACAGTAGAGGAGGAGGTTCTAAGGCTGGTGGTGCTGGAGGTGGTGACGTCTGGCAGCACACAGAAGGAGCAACCAGGAAACTGGCTGCTGCCAATTGGTTGCTGGTGCCATTTTCCATGACATCTGTGCTCTCCCTGGGGGTATGTGTACCCAGAGATTTGTAGTAACTGTGTCTGATAAGACATAAACTGCCTGGTGGAATCCACTGTGCAGCATGTGGTCTTTTAAAACTCTGATCTTTTGCCTCTTTTCCGTGGCGAATGGTCTCAGCTATCCTGATGGCGCTTCGATGCATCCAGGCATGTGCAGGTTCCCTTGCACGGCTTGTTCAGACTTCCACACAAACTTCCCGCAGGGAATTCTAACTGATATTGTAGTCATTGCCTCCCCCGTTTTTATTTTTGTCCATGTATATAATATTACCTCACATATTTCATCTTAAATCATTCATTTGTTTTACCTGTGTTTACTTATTAATTTAGTATTTAGTTCCTCTACCGTCCATGGAGACACTAGCAAAAAAGCTAAGTGAATGTAGGAATTTTGTCTTTTTGGTCATTGCCGTGTTTCCAAATGCCTAGAATGATGTTGGCACTTAACAGGTGCTCAGTAAATACTTACTGATAGAAAATAATAAATGGATGGGTATTTCATACTTGCTGCACTTGATTTTAGATGTACGTTCATGTACACAGCAGCAAAAACTCTATTATCAATTTTTGCAACTAAATTTGGGATCAAAAATTCAGTACATGTACAAGTTGATCACACTTAAGATAAGGTTATTGCTTAAATAAAAATCTTGTGTTTTTTTTGGGGGGGGCCACTCCATGTAATAGCTTTTTCTGAACCTCGGAATCTCATTTACAGCTCATCAGTGCATATTTGTCAAGTGTTGAAATTGTTCTCTAGGGAGAGAATTGTTTATGGAGTGCTTGCTCTGTATCAATCACTTCGTACATGTGAACTAATGAAATTCTCATAAACCAGTGTGGAATTCTGAGTGTCTTTAGAATTGTCAAGGCTTCACAGATAATGAGAGGAGACCATGATCTTTCCGAGGTATTTTGTGAAATAAGGACTTATTTAAATGACAATCCATTTTATTTATCTTCTGATGTCTGATGTTCTCAGAGCAAGGACCCGCCATTCTGTTCTGCTAAGAGGCTGCGTTGCTTTCTTCCTCAAACTTAAGCTCCTAAACTAGATCTCATAGCCCTGCAGTATCATTCATACTTTATGATCCTAAGTTATGTCTTTCTGCTGCCCAAAGAAAAGTTCTCTTGCATGATAAAGAACTTTCTTTGTATAATTTACTTCCTTACTCCTTTCTGCTATCCATCTCCATGATGCACCTGTTTAGTGCTCTCTGCCCTGCCTCACTCCAGACCGATCTACCTCCCACCACCCCCCGCTGTTTCTTTCAGACAAATATGCTATTTCTTTCTTTTCTGCCCACTCTGATATTTGTCTGCTTTCGGAGACCTACCTGAAACAGCACACTTTGTTGTTTCATGGCCCTAGCTGAAAGCAATCTCTAATTTTTTTCCTTAATTACTTTGGAACTTATTGGTTGAACTGCACAGTTTATTGAGCACAAATTAAAGACTCTTCTGTAATTGTTACATATTGCATATAGTGTGGCATAATTGTTGCTAGAGTCAGACTCATTCTCAGAATAAGATTGTGTTTTAAAAGATTTATGTCTTATATACAGTTTTTCTAGACAACATTTTTCTGTAGTGGCTGTTGTATCATTAGGAGCATGACTTTATATTCTAAGTACTTATCTTGTCATGCTAGGAGCCATGACATCACTTATAGGACTTTGAGTAAGAAGTGACTTATTTTTCAGTGGTTTCTTCCAATCTAATATCATTACGGTGTGTCTTAGATGTAAACATGTCTTTGGAAAATCACTAAGAGGTTTGCTCCTATTGAACTATCTCTGAAATTTGATTACCAATTTCTACATTGTGAAATGTTGGCATAAAACACTTCCAAGAACTTTTGGTGACAGGTGTCATGTAGGTACAAAGTATTGATCTTTAGAAAGGAAAATGGAAGTGCAAATGAATAGCTAAAGACTTCAGAACAAAGCAAGACCAATGAATCCATTATTCTGCTTTGAGGGCACCAGATGAGGTAGGGAAATCTATCCTTTGCAGCCTTGGAATGTGTGTGTGTGTGTGTGTTGTGTGTGTGTGTGTGTGTGTGTGTGTGTAGTTGCTGTTTCCTTGAGGGAAAGAGTTGCCAACAGCAAGAAAGGTAATCAGGGAAAATGTGAGACTGTTGCAGGTACTGATTAACATGAGCTCATAGGTGGTTTCTATTAGTTTTCACCCTGAAAATCCTTCCATTCTGGCAAGATTAGTCTGTGGAAGGGCTGGTAAATGTGTTTTGGCAGAAAGGCTGGCATGAAGCTCCGAGGACCAGGATGCAGACACAGCCAGGCATCAGGACCCCTGGGGCCTGCTTTCTTTGCGCGGATGCAGACTGCATTTACAGGGGCTCCGGGTAGTGGCGAGAATCAGATACTGTGCCGTTTTGTTTGTCCAGTTGTTACATTGCAATGTATAGATGACTGTCATTGGGCTGCCACTGCAAGGTACTCTGAGGAGTGGAGGGTGTGCAATTTCTCTACCCACAGAAACCTTCTCTTCAGTGGGCCTCCCAGGTCAGCTTTGACTCAGAGCAGGCTGGTCAGGCTGAGTCCACTGTCAAATTTTGTGGTGGGTGAATCTGCAAAAAGGATCTGTTCCAAAGGGAGGCCATGTGCTGCTGAAAAAGAAAAATAAAAGGATCCTTTGCCAGTTCACATGAAGGTCACAGTGTGCTAAGAGAACAGTGACAAATGGAGGTGGCAACAGACAAGTGAACAGTGACTGTGGAGGCTCCTCCAGTGGTCTCAGGTGGGACCCCAAAGCTGGCTGAACAATGACAATGAGACAAAGTGTGGACAGGCTCTGGTGCCACGAAGGCCTGGAAGCCAGTGCAAGAATCCTGTCTCTGAGCTGGGGATTACAATTGTGGAGTTGGGGAGAAAAGATAGTTGGGGAGAAAGGAAAGTGGAGCATACGGTGACTGTGGAATTTCTATAAATATTAAGAGAGTTTACTCTTATTGATACCATACTCACAGATCAGGAGAAACCCCAGGTCTGATATGCATCTTACCTTGTTCATTTCTACAATCCATGAGACTGGAGGAAACTGAGTCACGGGAATGTTAATTGGCAAGAGAAGAGCCCTTTAGCTGAGAAGTGTCAGAATGAGCATTTCAAGCCCATTCAAGGTATGTGCTTCACCTCTAAACTATGATACTCCCAAGTGCTAAAACAGTAGTTTTAATGGTTATTTCAGGTAGGGCAGAGGATTTCAGTGGAGAGAGATGGATTTGGCTCCTCCCCAATCCCCCTGTCCCTTGGGATACTGGGGGAGGAGGGTTTACTTTGTGCCAGGCTTAGTCACATCATTTGTAATTTGAGGGTAAACAGGATCTACCTTGGATTTCGAAGAGCTAAATGCAGTAGTAGACAAAAGCTAATAACATAGTGTCTGGCAAGAAATCGCATTCAATGAATGTCTAAGCTTTGTTCTGGCTTGTAACACCCATTCATACAGAGCCTTTTAAATCCCCCCTGGTTGGGAACAGAATTGTCCTTGGGCACAGAGGTAGGTCAAGCTTAGGGTGATCAAGAGTGTGTTGGCTGCAGAGCAAGGGAAAGTGGCTCCTGTAGGCGTCCTGACTGCTTACACATAAACAATGTGGCCCTGCTTTTCTTTTTGAAGGGAACAATGTGCTGGCTGATGTTTTTATGAACAGGTAATTCTGCCAATGAAGCTTTGCATTTTAAAGATGTCAAGTCATGCCTATTGCAGAAACAGCACTTGGCAAATGTAAAAGTTGTGTGTGTGTTTCTAAAATGTCCATTCACCTATTAGAAAGGCAGTTACAGACTGGGGGCAGAAACAGTGAAAGAAAGATTTTTCATCTCCTGGATCACTTCCTAACCAGTCAGAAAGGCCAGAGCGGGCCTAAGTGTAAGTCAGGAGCTGTGTCCAGGTCTCCCAAGAGGGTTCAGAGGCCCAAACATTTGGGACACTTTCCCCTGGTTTTCGCAGGCCATTAGCATGGAGCTGGATCTGAAGTGGAACAGACAGAACACACACCAGTGCCCATATGGGAGGCTGGCACTGCAGGCAATGATCTTACCCCAAGTACCAAGCATAAGTTCCAAAAATTGTATGTTTTTACGAACATGCAAACCATGCATTACCTTTAAGAAGTTCTTGCTTTTGTCAGCTTTGAGTGCTCAAGGGTTCTACCTGAGATGTCTGAGCTTGAATTTGTCAACCCACCTCAGGTTTCCAAGCAGCTTATCTCTGGTTAAGTCGTGGATGGCCTGCAGCACTTTTCACTTTACAAACATCAAACCGTAACTGAAAATCCCCATAACCAATGTTTTCTCTCCTGCCTATGTTGCTATCTTTAGGTAGGAAATGATGTTAAGGCGATCACTCTGCACAGCATGTAGTCACTGTAGAAATGTTAGGTTACAGGAGGCTGTGAAGCAAAGGGGGAAAAAACACATAATTCCAGAGCCCAACACTGTTGAAGTGTGTGGAATATGAATACTTTCTATGTCTGTTTAGCACAAAAATGGGATCACACTCTAAAACAAGCTTTGGAACTGAGACCTTGCACTCAGAAATTGCTGAGAAATGTCCTTAAGCACACAGCCTGTTCATCATGTGTAATTGTGTTTTTTGGAGAATCATTGGCCAGTCCTTTCTTGTGGGGTATCTGATTTGTTCACATTTGTGTCTATATGAACAGTGCTCTGGTCATCCTCTTTGCCCACCCATCTGTGTGTCTGTTTTTTATGCTGATTTAAAGGGCAGGTGTGTTTATCCAGGCTTTTGAGACATTTGCCAAATTTCTGTCTAGAAATATTGTACTGATTACATTCCTATTGACAGGCAATGAATGCTCCAACATTAGATGCTATTTTCTGATGCATCATTGGATAGACAACATTTGGCAATTCTTACTTATTTGTTTATTATTAATGAGATTGCTTTTTGTATGTATAGATATTTGAAATCTCCATTTGTCCTGTTTTTGGAATTGACCTGGTTTCATGACCTTTTTCTTCAGGATTGCATTTATTTATTTATTTATTTGTGTTTTTTGGCACTTAATTTTTGTAGTCCCTGTTAAAAGTTCTTTAATTGTAACTTTATCTATAAAAAGCATAACATTTGCCGGCTTATCTTGTCTGCTTAGTTGTTTGTTTTTTTTCTTTTCTAAGTAGAAGTTACCAATTTAAATTTAAATTTAAATTTATTCTATGTTTAGTTTATGGACCTAGGGAAGTATGTGGCTTCTATAATGCTCAGAAACATCTTCCTAGCTTTTAGAAAAATAAATGAAATATTCACATATGTTTTCTTCAAGTGCTTGCATGGCTTCATTTTCCATGATTGTATCGTGATAAAAATAAATAAATCTTTTAAGATAATTCTTGTAGCTGTATCTCTTTGGTCTTTTTGTTTAGTGTCACTATCCTGCATCCAGGATCAATTATCCTGATTATTATAAAAGTTCTCCATTAGTATTTTAATTGAGAAATTTTCTAGTTATGCTTTGGGATTAGGAATGTGTTGCCTGTGAGCCATGTAAGTAAGGTCTACAAACATCATTTGGTTTGGCCCTGCCAAGGCAACTATAGGTGGGACTTAGAATTTCATAAATGAACAACAGGCTAATTGTTAATTTGATAATTTTATCTGGCCTACAAATGAAGTCATACGTATCCACATGGCCGTTGGTGGAAAAAAGTCTCCCTTCTATGTCTTAGTCTTTAGATATGCAAGTGTGGAGAGGTGAACGAAGAAGTTTAGTTGGGGGTAGGTAAAATATGATGGAACAGTACTGACACTATTGTAGTTGAATGATGGGGGCAGGAGGTTCAAGATCGTATTCTATCTGACTTTGGGTAAGTGTGAAACCTTCTGTTACAGAACCTTAAGTATAGACAAATCAATGTTTCAGGCTGGAATGTGCATGATGAGAACTGCACATGCTTTTTTTCACAAATAAATCTTCTGCTGTTTTATCTCCTTGTATGGAATTTCAAAATGCTTTATGTCCCATTTATTTTTCATATATCCCCACAACCTCTCCAAACAAATAAGTCAACAGAAGCATAAAAATCTTCCTGCCTGATTTTTAAAAGTTTTTATGTATTTAATTTGAGGGAGTTTTCTCATCTACTGGTTTACTCTCCAGATGTATATCATGGCCAAATCTGGACCAAGACAAAACCAGGAGCTAGAATTCAGTTTGGGTTTCTCAGGTGGGTGGCTACACCTAAACTACCTGAGCCATTTCTGCTACTTCTCAGGGTGCACATTCGCAGGAAGTTCAAGCTGACAGCAGAGCCAGGACTCAAAGCTAGACATTGTGGTATGGAATGTGGGTCTGTTAAACCAAATACCTGCTATATCTGCCCTTAGCCTAGTTACTTTGTGTGTGTGTGTGTGTGTGTGTGTGTGCATCTGTATATATGTGTTACCAGTTGTTGGCATGTAGGGGAACATTGACTTGTCATCCATCACCTAACTTTAATACTTCAATGAACTGTGTACACTTTATATGTTTTGGGACTTTGGGTAGAGGATTCTGTGATCTTCAAATAAGGATAGACTTACCTCCCTAGCTCCTGTGTTTGTGACTTTCCTGTATTGTCTCCATTGCCAGCATTTTTACCGTTGTGTTAACCGAGGGCATTGAGCCTGGGTGTACTGGTGCTACCACAACTTCAGTGAGAATATTTCTGATGTCCCTTCATCCCTGAAAAAGATGTTGGCTGCTTGGGAAAGGCATGTCATCTTTTTCAAAAAGATTTAGTTATTAATTTTAAAGGTAGGGCTATAGAGAGAAAAAGAGAGAGAAAGAGAGAAAGAGATAAAGAGAGAGTGGGAGAGAGAGAAAGGGAAAGAGAAGACCTTTCCTTGGCTAATTCACTCACTAAATGGTAAATGGTTACAGTCGCCAGGACAGGGCCAGACCAAAGGCAGGAACCTGGAACTCCATCTGAGTCTTCCTTGTGAGTACAGGGGCCAAAGGACATTTCTTATCTTCCATTGCTTTCCTAGGCACATGAGCAGGAGCTGGATTGGAAGTGGAGTAGCTGGGACTGGAACTGGAACCTTATGGGATACCAGAGTTGCCTTTGGTGTCTCACTCTAATATATGCAACAAGAATGATATGCTTTGTAGTTCCACTTTATTAAATCTTAAAAATCAGAACTCTTACTACAAAACTTGATGTACTTACATGGTGAACTATAAATCATTGATTTCTTCTCACATTCCACACTGTATGGACCCATGGACAATATAGATTTTGTGCAGGTTGCAGAAATTTCATAAATTGGTGCTATACTTATTTCCCTGATGTTATATTTATCTTTTTAGTTCAAAGTGAATTTGGGGGGAAATGGGATACAATATGTATCCCATTTCAAATTAATATTTTCAAATTAATATTTTACGTTGGAAATTTGGCCATGTTTACTCCATAAGTTCATGCATGGGAATTATGTGGGCTTTCTTATTTATTGTCCTCTACTTCTATCTACAATTAAGGATTGTAACTTCATAATTGTACTCTAGAGCCACCATAAGATAGCCATAATAAGTACAATTTTTAATACTGCCATTCTAATAGTTATTTTGTATTTTTATTATAGTTTCTACCTCACTTGTAGTCTTCATTGCTGCATAAGTGATTTTCTCTAGTAGTATACTTTATATCTGTTTTGGTAGCCCTACTATGAATTTTTGCTTTGTGGTTCCAAGGGAGCTTAGAGAAATTTTCTTTTGACTATAACAAGCTATAATAACTTTACATTTGTTTTCCATTCCTCCCCACAGAATGAATTTGATGTTACATTTGATCTTTAAATATTTCCTTTTTCTTGACATTTTAATGTATTGATTGTGAATTTTATTATTTTAAAATACTTATTTGCTTATTTGAAGGGGAGAATAACAGGGAGTGAGAGAAAAAAAGGCAATTGGGTTTGGGGTGAGGCAGGGATCTCCCTTCTGCTGATTTCACTTCTCAAATAGTCACAAAGAGGCAGGCTAAAGCCAGGAGCCTAGAGCCCAGGGTTCTATGAGAGTCTCCCGTATGGGTAGTACAGCCCAGTACTCGAGACATCCTCTATCATTTTCCCAGGAGCATTAACATGGAGTTAGGCTGAAGCAGAACCATTAGGACTTAAACTAGATTACAGTATGGGATGCTGGCAAAACAGAAGGCAACTTAGCTGGTCAAATCACAATGCCATCCTGTTCTTGTGTATTTGCCTTGTTATCTATGCTCTGGGGCTCTGTTGTAGGGGCGCCGATCTGAGTTTATGAGCTATTTGTTTCTTTTCTTATGATTTTTTTATTATTATTATTTTATTGGAAAGGCAGATCTACTGAGAGAAGGAGAGACAAAGTTCTTCTATCCATTGGTTTACTCCCACATGGCTGCAATGGCCAGAGCCAAGCCAATCCAAAGCAAGGAGTCAGGAGCCTCCTCTGAGTCTCCTACATGAGTGCAACGTCCCACAATCCTTTTTTGCTTTCCCAGGCCACAAGCAGGGAGCTGGATGGGAAGTGGAGCAGCCAGGTTGTGAACCAGTGTCCATATGGTATGCTGACACTTGCAAGGGAAGGATTAGCCTCTTTGCCCAACTGGGGGAGGAGTGGCAAAAGCTCCCTGGCTATGGGAGCATCCTATACCACATAGGTATGGCAAAGAACAAGACTCACTCTCAGGCAACTCAGGTATCTGTTTGTGCCAACTAGGTTGGCCCTCAACTCTGGGTTGAATGCCAGGGTGCCCTTTTCTGGTAATATGGAAGTAGAAGATGACCCGTCAATGTGTCTGGTATGAGGTGACAGATTTTTAAAAAATAGTTCTAAGATTTTAGATGAGTTCAACTTAAATTTCAAATTTCTTTTGTTTATTTTTTTAGATTTCAGACATTGGTGTGGCTTTTTTTTTTCACCTTTCATGCTTTAGCTTGGATAACTTTTTCACTGAAATCAGAGATTTTTTTTAAAAGTTGAAATTTGGTTTTCTCAAGTGTCACAGCCCTTTTGAAAAAACTGAACTAATAATGAGCCATTATATCATAAAAGGTAATGAGACCTTTAGAAAAGAAACTACAATTTTTCATTTTCAACAAGAAATCCATCTATTAACATAATAATCTTTCTGGAGGTTTTTACTGTTGTGCAATAGCACATCCATCCCTCATCATCATTATGAATGAAGAGGAAACAGAATCTAATTTCAGAAGCCAGATGGGTACCACACAAATGACAGTGATTCAGCGCAGACTCCAATAAGAGCAACCTGGGCCTGAATAAGCTGTTGGTTAACCAGAAGGGTCACCGACCCTGAGGTGAGTTCCGTTATGTTTCAGATACTCCACTTGCCCTTTTTCTGCACTCAGAACCTTTTCCATGTGCTAGGAAGTTGGCAGTTGCTTGGTGCTGGCAGCCAAGAGCGGGTGCTGCAATTAACTTCCCTCTGCAAAGGTGATAGAATTCATTTTGAGGTTCATTCAGTGAGTCCTTGAAGAAGCAAGCTTGAGAGTGAAAAAAGATTTCAATCCTCTAGATGTAAGACTTGAAGCACTTGTTTAACCTGCCTAAAGACTGCGGAAAAGCTTAGGTCTGGGAGTAGACAGGAAAGGTGATACCTTGTAACACTCTTGAGTGTCCCAAGGACCAGGTTATGCCTCTCTCATTTGGGGCAATGAAACAGCAATATAACAAGTCTGGCAAGGATGCATTTGGAAGGAAACAACTTGAAGCTTTTGTAAAATGGAAGGCCCCTAAAACTCTCAATGTCCTCGTAATCTAAGTTGAGAAAAATAACCCACAAGCGAATAGTCTTAAATTGTGCCACCAATAGGTAATCAGTAAATTCTGAATTCTGCATTCTCCAATTCAAAGGCTTGATTCTCACCATACTCTGCCTTGATTATTAAAGATTCCTGAGACTCACAGTGTTAAAAACACTATGGAGGACGAAATAGCCTGCAGCCAATATTTAAGGTGTATTTTCTTTGAACTATGTGTACTATGTAGTGTGTGTCCACAGCTAAGATCATCATTTATTCTGCCCAGCAGTCCTGGGGAGTAGATTTCAGTATCTACATTGATATGAACTGTGAAAATGATGTTCACAAGTGTTAAGCAATCTTGAAGTCCTCAAAATCAGAGAATCCCCAATTCAAATCCAGCCCCGACTCATTCTAGAGCTCACAATGGTCCACTAATTAATTTTGTTCTTCTTTTTGTCACCTCCAAAATTAACATTTCACATATAAATTATAACTGCTTAAGGGATATCTTAATTATTTTTTTCAAAATGGGGGACACTATAGGTGTTTTCGTAAAAATGAAAATAAGAAAAAAAACCCAACCAAATCTTTATTCAACTTTCCTGCTTTTTAAAAAACACTTAAATATACTGTTAAAAAAAAGCAGGGGTTAAAGCTATGCTTTTTGGCTACTGCTAAAACTAGGGGTGTATGTGGAGTAGAGTTCAGTCCCTTTGTGTGTTAAAGGCATCACCACAGTGGCTTCTGCTAATGGATTCTTGCTCAGTATGCAGCAAAGAGTTAATATATTTGGGTTTTGATTTCTGCTTTTTGGTTTCTTGGTGTGCTATTTTCCATACTTATGTTGTTTTTTTTTTTTAATTAACATTGACTTTCTCCGTTTTATGTCTTGCTTTTGTTCTGTTTGTTAGTCTGTAGGCAATGATTCCTTAGATCCCAATGGTTAATCAAGGAGTACTGGCTTGAGGGTACTCATTGAGTTGCTGAGTGCTGAGATAAAAATTGTTGCACTAAAGCCTGGTGTTAGAACAGCTGTCATATGTCTGCCCTCAGATCTGCAGCACCCTGGGCTCCTGACTTCACTTTCCCGATGCTTTTGTTGTCTTCACATTCTTGTTGTGTCCTAAATAATGTAACTCAATGGTATGAACAGATCTTCAAGTAATTTAGTTATCAGTTCTCTTAAGGGAACTGGTCACGAGGTAGGTTTTTCAGGAGAATAAAAAGTAAGGTTGAGTGCTGCTTAATGCATTTTGAAAAAGAAGTTTTGAAGGGGACTGGAGGGAAATGATTTAGAGGTCATCATCTTGCTTGTGTAGCTCAGAAGAAGCCGCACATTATAGAATCCAGAATCTATGAAAACAGATTCATTTACTCAGACTGTCTTTTTCCTCAATCTAGCCTTGCTTGTTCCATCTGCCATCTAATATTTTGTCTTGCTTTGTGGTAAGGGACACTATGGTTTATGTTTTAGAAACAACTTGACCTCATGAAGGAAAGGATTAATTAGGATTTATAATGCTTGACTTGTCGTCTGCCGTCTGTGTGTACCTTCTTCAGCTTTCAACACAATGCCACACTAACATTTCTCCAGTTGAGAAGTGTTCAAATGGACAGAATTTGTTGCAAGGCAGAAAAATGGAAAAACAAGACAGCCTTAACATCTCCATAAACTGCCTCTCAGTGCAGGTATTGAGTAGTTTGAACCAGAGATTTTATGTGGAGATCATCTTGATGCCATTTTGTTTTCCCTCTTGGTGACTCAGGGAGTTCCATTCTGAGGCTCTCAATGGTTCTTTTATAATTTACATGATGGTGACACATCCCAGAGGCTCCATTGCTATTGGGCCTCAGGCCAGTAGACTGCACCATGCTGTCCTATGATTCATAGGACAAAACTGCTCTCATCACCTCCCACTGCCCAGGCCTGGAAGGGCACCATAATGAGGTTGTGGGAGGGAGTATGGCTGGAAAGTTGCTAAAAAGGAAGTCTTTGTTGTAATTTTCTTTTCTGCACAAGGGAGCTAAAAACAAAGTCTTATCAAACAACCAACTATGTTTGCAAAAGATGAACTGGGTGATCCCCAGCTTTTGATTTAGGGTAGAGTTCTATGTTTGAGAGAGCTTCTATCCATTCAGGTAAGGGGAAAGGCCATGAAGCAAGCAGCCCTGGAAAGAAATATAATTGATTTTCTGCTAAATGACTCAGCTGGACCATTTTGAAATACTGTTTGCGGTGAACATTGAAGGAGTGGGGACTTTGGCATTTCCACACCCTGGAAAGTTAAGAATCGGGCTACCTTGGGAGCCAAGAGGTGTACTTTTATTTCCTAAAATGTCAATTATTTTATAATAAATATTGTCTACAGTCAAAAATGGAACGGGTTCTTTCAAGTGTGACCTTGTTCCTGCAGTGGGCCTTTATGGCACAGTAGCTGGGTGTGGCATTCTGCAGCCACCTCTTCTGAAGGTACAGAGGTCTGACCCATTTCATATAAGAGATGAAAGGAACTGACAGTCTCTACTTTTTTGTGTTCCTTCCTTTCTTGGTGGAAAAACATCAGTAGATGAAATGGCATTTGAGTAACTTGAAGTGTTCAGAAGGACTTAGAGCAGACTTTGGAGCCATTTGGCCTGTGACTTTCTTATTGCCGCCTTAGGGGTCTCACATCAGCTATCCAGAGTCGTCTGACCACTTAGTGCCTTGTACTGTTTGTCTTTCTTCCCTACCAGGCTGTGAGCTCCTTTGTTACATATATATTTATCTTTGCATCCACAGATCCTAGTACAGTTCATTGCACACCACAAGTGCCTAGTAAAAGTCTGCAGAAGGAATTAATAAGAAGGATTTTTTGTTACTGTTTTGAGGGAAGGCAAGGGGATGGAATGATGGTTTTGTATGGGTATTAACTACAAAGAAAAGGATTTGATTCTTTTCAATCTAGAGACAAAATGTTCTTTCCTACTCCCATATTCTAGTCAAGGAAACAGTTTAATTCATCAGAGTTAAGTAATATTGTGGAGCATGTTCTGGGTTGTGATTGCATATATAAGCATGAACTGTGCTCACCCTATATCCAGAGTTCTTAGTGGGAATATCTATGACACACATGTAAACATGTGGGTGATTTAAGTGTAATTTGGAAAACATTCTACTGAAGGTGTCTAGAGGGCAGGATTGAAGGGGGGTAAGGAGCCTTGGCTCAGACTGGCCATAAGGGTGGGCCTGGAAGGTGAAAGAATCAAGAAGCTCTTCTGGGAGGAATGACACCTGAGCTGAAAGCTCAAGTTAGCAATGGTCACGTATTAAAGGGTATGAAGAAAGGATGAAAGGAAAAGATGAGAACAGGGACATGGAGGTGGAGAGCTGGGGAGTGTGCAGGGGTCTCTAAGCAGTTTCCCTCGGAATGTGCCTTAGGAAGGGACAGAGAATGGCAGTGTATGCGACAGACACGGTAGCCCTTCCTGAGGACTTAGATTGTATGATGTGGGCAACAGACAGTTGCTGGAAGATGAAGGATAAACTTGAAGTAAGTGGTACTGGAGACAAAAATAGGCATTAGACATGAAACAGTGTGGATGCAAGTGTCAAAAAGGGTAACACTGGTAGCCTTGCTAAGAGGTGAGAGAGACACATTTGTAAGGTACTCAGCAGGACCTGATGATGACCCACATGTGGATATATGTGAGTATGTGTGTGGGGAGGGAGTTCAGGGTGTTGGCTGAGCGGATGGTGAGATGGCAGTACCACTCACTGAGAGAGAGAGCAAGAAGAATGTGTTTGGGAGGAAGAAAAAAGAAAAAAAAAAAACCAAAGCATTCTGTGTTCCTAGATAGATGTGTTTATATTCGAAATATCTGTGGTTCTTTCACACGATAACATCTGGGATTTTTCAATGAGAAGCTCAGGAGGAGCCAGGTGGGGATACCTGCATGCCATTGGAATATGGAAGCCTACAGTTGACCAGAAAACAAGTTGAGTTGTAGAAGTCACACTAGGTTACCTTGGGCTGAAGGATGCAGGGTAGAAGTGAGGACATGGAAAAAGGTAAAAAGCAATAGACGATTCTGTGAAAGAATTTGGTTGTGAAAATGAAGAAAACAATTATTAAGGGGGCTAGAGATCCTAGGGTTAGAGAGGTGATTTTCTGAAGGGAGAGGCCCTCAAGAGAGTACTTAGAGGTTGTGAGCAGACAGCCAGTCGGAGGGAGGGACACTGACAGCAGACCACAGAGGTGACTCCAAACAGGAGAAGTACCTCTTCTCAGATGGGAAGCAGAGAGGTAAGGGATGGCGAGCTGGATTAAGGTACTGTGTTCCACGGAATGTTCCAGAGACATTCAGAAACTGGAACAGTTTAGAAAGAGTTTTGACAAGGGCTCAAAGCTTGTTGAACTCTACAAGAGTTAAGTCCCACTGTTAATTTGTTGTTTTCTGAACAATGGTAGACTTGTGCTCCCCTGTTGCTGGTGGTGGGTTTTTTTTTTTTTTCCTTTTTTTTCCTGCTCCTAGTAATATGGAAATGCTTGGGAGCTTGAGCTCTTGTTTGGTTTTACAAAATTCTTTTGCTTACTAGCTGTTGAGTTCTTTGCTTTCAATCGTCGCTACATTTTATGTATTTTCTACTGGAATCTAGCCAGGAGGGAAGGACTCAGTAACTCACAAGTTTTAGGCTTGGTTGAGCCTGAAGTTTTCTTTTTACAGTTACCATTCTTAGGTTTGAAAGATAAAGAGACCACAGTTGTCACCAAACTGAAGGATGGAAACAGCAGACTCAAAATTTTAATTTTGATCATTTCTTTCCAAATAAACTTATCATTTCCTGAAAGAAATCCAGCACTGTCTGTCAACTATCAAACATGGCCACTCAAATGACAAAGCAATGAGAGAACAATCAGGCACGCTTTCAGGCTCCCCTTTAGCACCAGAACCATTACACAGTCAAGAGCTAATGCTTTGGTTTAGACTCTGAAGGAGGAAGAAATGGTTAGTGATTTGTTTTATAGTTACACAATAATTTTAAACATTTTTCCTAGATGTTAAAAAAATTAAGAAATCCAAGATATATGAAGGGCTGAATCACTCTATAATACAGTTTTTAATACAAGTACTTACATTTTGCTATGCTCCCAGTCTCTGTGAAAAAAAATCATATTACCTATATAACTTTAGCCCCTTTTTCATTTAATATTGTAGCAAGCATTTTTCATTTAATTGAAATACCATGTAAAAACATTTTGAGCTGCTCAGTGCACCATGAAGTTAATCATTTTTGTTTAGCTGCTCTTATTATTGAATATCTAAATTGCTTCCAAACTTTCATTAATATAAATAACACTTCTGAGAATGACTTTGCGTGAAAAATACTTTGCATTTCAAGCTGCTTGAATGATTATAAAAGCGTATGAAAGGCCACGATAGCTTTCCTTTCCAAAGATTTATGTAATTTTTATGTGATTTTTTTTAAATCTAATTGAAACACCTAGAGAGAGAGTGAGAGGGAGATGGGCCTGGGTGAATATGGCAGCCAGGAATTCCATTTAGGTCTTCTACATGGGCGACAGGGGTGGCGTACTTGAGCCACGGCCTGCAGTCTTCCGGGATACATTAGCAGTGTATTCAGTCAGAAATGGAAGAGCCTGTACTCCAACTAGCACTGTAAGAAGGGATTCAGGCATCTGGAGTGGTAACTCACCCTGCAACACCACACTCCCTACTCCAACTTAAGTCATTTTGAACAAAGATCAGTAGTAATACAAATGCAGACTGAGTCATTTACAACATGCCCTTTGGGTTCGTTCTGTGGATGCAAGCAATTGTGGATGGAAAATACATTTTTTTCAAAATTGGATCTGGTCTGAGCATGTGCAGAGTATCTTTCTCATCATCATTCTGTAAACAGTGGCAATTATCTACATATCACTTGCGTTACATTTGAGATTATGAGTAATTAAAATGTGATTGAAAGTATACAGAGATGTGAGAAGGTTCTATGAAAATACTAGCCAATATGATTTAAGGAACTTGAGCATCTGTGGATTTTGGTATACCTGTGGGGATTCTGGTACCAGGATGCCTGTGAGTATTGAAAGACATGTGTATACATCCTTATCCGGTATTTTACTTAAAAACAAAACAAAACAAAAACCCGGAAACCCTGATATTTGAATTTCCATTACCCTGGTGATACCGAATGTTTTTGACATTTTATATACTTTATTTTTTTAAGATTTATTTATTTTTATTTTAAAGGCAGAGTTACAGAGAGAAATGGAGGCAGAGAGAGAAAAAGTGAGAGAGTGAGTGAGCAAGCAGATAGATGGCAATTCACTTCCTAAATGGCTGTAACAGTAGGAGCTGGGTTGGTCCAAAGCCAGGAACTTAGAGCTTCTTCCAGGTTTCCCATGTCCTTACAGGGGGACCAAGGACTTGGACCATCTTTCACTGTTTTCCCAGGTCACATAGAGCTGGATGGGAAGTAGAATCGTTGGGACTTGAACTAGCACCCATATGGGATGCCAGTGCCACAGGCAGAGGCTTAAACTACTGCACCACGACACCTATACTTTAGTTTGGCTAAGTCCTATGTATGAGTTAAAACACTCATATTTCTTATGGGCTTATCATTCCAATTTTTAACATATTTTGTAAAGTACTTGCTAAAATCTTCAATACTGTATTAAACAGTATAGAAAAAGCAAAGGCATGGCAATCAATTACTGTCAAATTTAAGGAAACGGTTTTTATGTTCATATACTCTCAGTATGAAAGAATATCATGTTCAGCTGCTGCTTGAGGAAAAGAAAACATTAAACCTGTAAATGCAATTACTGGGAAGTAATGGAAGAAAATAATGTTGTGATATAACAAGTCCTTTGTTGCTGAAATTCAGAGAAGATAGACACTGATGCGATTTTGAACAGTAAAGGAATTTATTACTAGAAGGAAGGTTTTATGGTGAACTTTGAAGAATAAAGATTTTAGAAAAGTGAAGAGAACTTCGTAAAACCATGAACATAGCACAGGTATTGGTGAGGCTCAGGACTGCCCAAACCAGAATGACAGGGTGGTCTTGGGAATGCAGTACAAGATAAGGTCAGACAACCTCTTAACAGGAGGTCATGTGCGTGGAGCAGGGGGGCACTCCAGGGTAGAGCAGATGGCAAGGAGAAAGCCTGGATCCCAACCATGAAGACTCCCAGACCTTCACCACAAACTGTTAATACGAGCAACAAGTACTATATCCCAACTGCCAAGGAGGCCACAGGGAATTGGATGCCCTCGGAGGCCGAGTACTCTGAGGTCACCCACCCCTAACCGGAGCTCCCGCAGGGGATGGAAGAAGTCCAAACACTACCGCGCAGAAACCAACGTCATCGGAAAGACGACCAGAAGCCCTGAGCGGTCCGCAGAAACAGAAGAACAATAAACGTCCTTCTGGACCAGGGAGGAGAGCTTTCTCTGGACCGAGCCTGGCTCCACCTCTGGACCCCCACCCTCCCTTGCAATGACCATCAGGATCGCTCCGAAAACCCCTCACAGCAAACAATCATACAAACTAAAAAAAAACCTAAAATAAATAGACAAACAACAAAAAGTAGAGCTTGAAATCTGACAGGAAAGAGCTGGCATGGATTGGCTAATGCCTCGCTGGGTAGGACACAAAGATTAGTCACTCCTTACCATGGTGTTGGGGACTTTCCTGCACACCCCCCCCCCCAAAAAAAAAAATGTTCTGCACCTTAACTGCTGACAAATGTCTTGTTAGAGTTACAAGCCAGTCTAGATTATCCTAAAATCTGCCAAGATCAGCAAAATTATACTTCAACACAACAAATGGCTAAATACTAAAATGAAATAGACACGAGACAGCTGAATGGTACCTTATAGCCATTTTAAGGTATATAGCAGCTGGTCCTGTGTATGAACTAAAATTGAAATGTCAATGAGCTAATCATAGGTTGTGGTTAAGAACTTGCTTCTTTTTTTTTTTTTTTTTTTTTTGTTTTGTTTTATTTTGTTTTTTTTAACATACTGGTTACGCAAAACCTTGTCAATTCCATAATGTTACAAATTGCTGTTAATGTTATATTGAGACTCTTAATTGACTGGGATGATATGCTACCAGCTCTGACTTTGGACCAGAAATGGTCTCCCCAACAAACTGTTCAACCCATCTGGACAATGAGTAGCTGGACTCTATGCTGGGTATATGTTTGCAAGGAAAGAATCTTGATGGAATTTGAACTGTAATACTGCATCAAGGTGGAGGAATCCACCAGGGGGGAGGGGAGCGGGGGGATTCCCAGAGCATATGAAACTGTCACATAATGCATAATAATTAATAAAAAAAATTAAAAAAAAAAAAAGATAAGGTCAGAATAAGCATGGGACGCATGGATTGCCTTCTTCCTGGAGCCCAGATTCTGCATCCCAACCCATGCAAGGCCTCTACAGACCAGAATCCCTAGAGTGCAACGTGCGTGTTGTTCTACATGGATAGCACTGATTTCAGCCAAGAACCAAGGAAATCCTGCAGATAGACCATGATCTGCATCGGGGTTGACTTTTGGAGTTAGGTTTACAAAACTCAACACACAAAGTAATATGATCAGCAGAATACAACACTGGGTATAGCAAATATAGTCTTTGTCAACTTCCTGTGTTGGGTCAGACAGCTTTGATTGTAGGCAGATTCCCTATTCTTATTCTTTAATTTTTTTGTTGTTTTATTTTGTTTTAGAGATTTAATTTTTTTTAATTGCAAAGGAAGATATACAGAGAGGAGGAGAGACAGAAAGATCTTCAGTCCATTGGCTCACTCCTTAAGTGGCCACAATAACCAGAGCTGAACTGATCCTCTACTGCTTTCCCAGGCCACAAGCAGGGAACTGGATGGGCAGTGGAGCAGCCAAGATATGAACTGGTGCCCATATGGGATCACAGCGGCTGCAAGGCAAGGACTCAACCACTAGGCTGTCGTGCCAGGGCTAACCTATTCCCTATTCGCATTTGTACCCTGAGAACTTTCTAGAGCACAAATTCTGTGGCCTGGGGTAGCAGGACAGTTGAGGGGCACCCTGAGCAAAAAGAGAGAATATTAAGTGGCAGGAAGCCCCCATTAGCCTCTTCACATCTGAACCAAGGACCCCTTTCTTAGTTCATGAATTTAGAAGGCGTGAGTAAATAGCAGATACATTTTTTCTTTTGTCTCAGCCACAGATTTAGCAGACAAATTGGAGCAAATTATTGGTCATTTAGGAGCCTTAGGCAATAATTCGAGCTTTACAATGAAAAGTCTATTTTTCTCTTGTGTGCTTTTAAGTGAGTATTTAGTTCTTGCATTGCAAGAAGTCCTAATTTCTCGCCTAAACATACTTTAGTGAATAAACGTTAATAATTTTAACCTGTCTTATCAATTATTTTATATATGGATCAAGTTTCTTTTTATATGATATGGTTATTTTTCATTTAGATTAAAATATTGATGAAGAATAGAGACCAGTTTGGCTTTACCTTGATGTCTTTTTTTGCACAGCCCTAGAAAATCTAGCTTTTGGTAAGATGGAGTAGATTCTAGATTGTTGACAGACTTAGACTGTTGCCCATTGATTAATTGTTGGCCAATGCATTCCAAAAGTTCTTTTTTCCTGCCAAATCTTGTGTGATCTTGCCAAATCTTGCATGAGATACATGGGTGCCTAATACATTTTTTTTAAATTAATGCATCTGGACTGGCATATTGGCTCAAATGGCTAATCCTCCACCTCCAAGCATCACATCCCATATTGGCTCTGGTTAGTGTCCCTGCTGCTCCACTTCGCATCCAGCTCCCTGCTTTTGGCCTAGGAAAGCAGTAGAGGAAGGCCCAGAACCTTGGGATCCTGTACCCACATGAAAGACCTGGAAGAGTCTCCTGGCTTCTGGCTTCAGATCAACTCAACTCTGACCATTGTGATCATTTGGGGAGTAAACCAGCAGGTGAAAGATCTTAGTCTATGTCTGTCCTCTGTGTAAAATCTACCTTCACAATTAAAGTATATATACGTATTCGTAATAAATTAATGCCTCAGAGCAACTTTCACACTCAGCAGTAATCGACTAAACTGAATCACTGTGCAGAGGGGAAAAACAGGTCTATTAATTCCAAAGGAGGGGAAGAACAGACAATTCTTTAGTATATAAAACATGTCCAATAGCTTTTCTACTATTTCAGGATAATTGAAACCCTTTTTCACTCTTAATCAAGTGTCATTAGGCACATTTGATGTTGAAGCAAATAGAAATGTATTTGTAGGGAAATTTGTAATTTTCAGAAAACTTTCTGAGTTATTATCTGATGAATCTCTTTAACAAGTCAGCTAAGCAGGTGGCACAGCCATCCTTATCTCCACTTTACACAAGGCAGCATGTGGTAGAGGGGAAAAACAGAATGGATTTTCCTAATGCTGTACAGTTTGTGCATGTGACACAGCAAGAGAGGTAGAATGTATTTCCTCTGATGACCAATTCAGGGCTTTATCTAAAATTTGATCTTTTAATCCCTAGGAAGAAATCCGTGTGACCCCCATTTGGTGTGCATCAAGCCAGGAAGATGTACACTGGTGCTCAGATTGCGAGTGTTCCATCACCATCCATCTCACTACCTTCTCTTTTCATTTCTATTTCCAGAGTATTCTCCCTGTAGAAGCTGTGTTCCTCTTCTCGTATTTAAGTTTGCTGTAGAATTCCCTATCGTAATGAAATCACAGGTGTGAGCATTTGCTTCCCTGGTTTTCTCTTTTAGTTAGAACACCAGGAACGGCAGTGGATCTTGGGCCTTATCTTTGCCAAGGGAAGAACTGAGATAATGGCCTTTCTGGAAACACGCCTTCTTTTTGAGCTGTGTCTGGTTCCAACATAGCTTTGATATTGGCAGTTTCCTCCCCTTGTTCGTAATTAACATGCATTGGTTCCTGCAATGGCATCCAACAGCATGGCAGAGCAAACAGGCAGATCAGATTTTAATCATGGTTCTCACATGTTCTTCATTTCCTGGAGCAGATTTCCTCTTTTGTGCAACATGGGCAGTGCGGCTCATAGTATCTGCCTTACTAGGCTAATGGGAGGGTTGAAGGTAAATGACAGATGTTTTCCTTAAAATGAATGAGGTACCAGAACAAGGCAATCATCCTAGGCTGTTCAAATTCTCTCCAGTGCTTGCCTCCTCCGTGTCTCACCCTCCAAAAGCAGGCCTTCTGTGCTGGAAGGCTGATTTGGAAGAAAGACGCCCAGGAGTGGGGATGGGGTGGGAGAGGAATGGCCTTTGACCCCTGGTGCACTTGGTTTCATTTCTTTCCTTCAAGATCATCTGAGGCTGGCTGTGTCCAAGACATCCCACTCTGATGGATCCTTTCCTCCTATTTATTGTCAAACACATTTCTAGGAACCGCTTTGGATTCAGTGGGGGCAAAACTCTGCTGTTGTAAGGTGCATGTTTCATGGGCTCTAGCCTACCCACATCTTAGGCTTCCTACTAAACCCCCTGTAGCAATCCCAATGTGAGTGTGCTGTTACTCCCAAGGCCCTAACAGATACATTATTTGCTTCTATTTAGTGAAACATGCATTTGCCTAAGTGTGTTCTTAGTGAAGGAGATTTAGGAGAAATCGAAAATGGGTTTTGGTGGTGGTTGTTGTTTTGCCATGGAACATTAAGAAGATGCTAGAAATGATGGATGACCATGAGAGCCAAACATCTCCTACATGCTGAGTATTGTTATGTACACGACTTCATACATATTAGCTCCTTTGTCTCTGTTTAGCAGTGTTGAGGAATAATCAGAGAGGTTAAGTAACTTGCTTAAAGCTGCACCAGATGTCACCGAAGACCTGAAATTCTAACCTAGGCCTGCGTGGCTCTGAGTAACAGATTGGCTAACAGGTGGTTCGGGTCACATTGCTGTTGGAATGAGAAAATTCTTGTCTTGTGTGAGACAAGAACCTGGGTCGCTTTTGTCTTTTGTATAGGATTCTCTGCAAATCTTTGATAGTCTTTTTGCGAGGCTAGGGTGCCGCCTGGATATAAAAGCTGAGAAAGGCCATCCCATCAGCAGGTAGTTTTCAATTGAATCTTTTTTTGCCTATTCAAATTTCAGTAAGTTTCAAATTCCTGTAGGAGAGCATCTCTTAAAGGTATCATTAAAGGCATTCAAGGCAAATTTGTTAAAAAGCTGATTAATTCAGCAAACCTTATCAGTCCAAATCCAGTCTTTCCATGATTTATTAATTTAAAACCATTGACTCCCTGGCCTGCAAGGAAAAACTCTCTCATGGTTGTCCCTAGGGATATTCATTAAACACTGAATGGATAATGAAATATTCTGAACAAACTGATGCTGTTTAAGCTTCCTACAGAAGCAGGCTAGGTTTCCTTTCTCCAAAGGTATGGTGTATTTCGATCATAATTTCTATTGTTTCTTTCTCCTTCCTAACTGAGGTGAATAACAAAATTCCACATTTTCTGAGAGCCTATCAAATGCTCAGGATGCTAATCTTTAAAAATCCAGTAGCCCTGGATAGACCTTAGCTGAGAAGTTTTCCATTTCTGATCTGACTCCTTTCTCCAAGCCTATTCCCTTACAAAAACGTCCACACACCCTGAAAGGCACAGCAGTGTTTATCCTGGCAACTCCCATCTGATTGTGCATTTTCCTCTGACTTTACAGGCAAGCATTTTCATCCAGCTCCAAAGAAGGCTTTGTGCCTTGGCACCCATTGCATCCCCCAGTGACATCTAGGTTTATTCTGAGCAATCATAAACTCCATTTCTCTGCTGCTAGCTCTGCCTTGCTGGTGTGGGACCTCAGGCCTCCCTGAAAGTATCTTCCTTTCATTTGCAGTGTCTTGAGAGAAAGAATCTTACATGTTGAAAACCAAGTAGTGTTATCATTAAGACAGTGCACTGCAGGCTGACGGAGTGCTTTGCGGAAGCTGTGGGACCCCTGGGTTCTCTCCTGGGACCTGCTTGGATGCACGTTTCCTGCAGGCTTGCCTGTTTTTGTTATGCTTGTATTTTTAAAAGTATATAGGATTAAGGCCACAGATTATACATTTTTTTCAGCAGTACATGGCACCTTCTCCAGGATCGACCACATGATAGGACACAAAGCAAATCTAAATAACTTCAAAAAGATAGGAATCATACCGTGTACCCTCTCAGACCACCACGGAATGAAATTGGAAATCAGCAATTCAAAATGCCCCAGGAAATACAGAAACTCTTGGAGGCTGAACAATATGCTATTAAATGAACAATGGATCAGAGAAGAAATTAAAGATGAGATCAAAAAATTTATGGAAACCAATGAAAACTCTGACACAACATTCCAAAATTTGTGGGACACTGCCAAAGCAGTGCTACGGGGTAAACTCATTGCAATTGGAGCTCATGTCAAGGCCCAAGAGAGGCACCAAACACAGGAACTAAACACACACCTCCAGGAATTGGAAAAACAACAGCAGAAGAGCCCCACACACAATAGGAAACAAATCATCAAAACAAGGGAGGAAATTAATCAGATAGAAATAAAAAGAAAACTACACACAAAATCAATGAATCAAAAAGCTGGTTTTTTGAGAAGATAAACAAAATAGACACCCACTGGCCTGACTGACAAAGAAAAAACAAGAGAAAGCAAGAATTAACAGCATCAAAGATGAAAAAGGCAACATAACAACAGACATTACAACCATTAAGAACATAATTAGAAATTACTACAAAGCACTGTACTCCAACAAATCAGAAGACCACCAAGAAATGGAAAAGTTCTTAGACTTCTACCACCTGCCAAAACTTAGCCCAGAGGCAACAAACGACCTGAACAAACCCATAACTGAAGCAGAGATTGAATCAGTGATTAAAGACCTCCCAACAAAGAAAAGCCCAGGCCCAGACGGCTTCACTACAGAATTCTACAAAACATTCCGAACAGAACTAACCCCAATCCTCTACAAACTCTTCAAAACAATAGAACAGGAAGCAACCCTTCCAAACTCATTCTATGAAGCCAACATTACCTTAATCCCAAAACCAGAGAGAGACCCAACTGAGAAGGAAAACTACAGACCTATTTCTCTGATGAACATTGATGCTAAGATTCTCAACAAAATCCTAGCCAACAGAATTCAAAAACACATCAGACAGATCATTCATCCAGATCAAGTAGAATTCATCCCTGGAATGCACGGATGGTTCAACATTCAGAAATCCATAAATGTGATACACCACATCCAAAAACTGAAAAACAAGAATCACATGATAGTATCAATAGATGCAGAAAAAGCTTTCGACAAATTCCAACACCACTTCCTGCTAAAAACCCTAACCAAGGTAGGCATAGATGGAAAAATCCACAACATAATTAAAGCAATATATGAAAAACCCAACGCCAGCATCATACTGAATGGAGAAAAACTGGAAACCTTCCCACTGAGATCTGGAACAAGACAGGGATTTCCACTTTCTCCACTACTATTTAACATAGTCCTAGAGGTACTTGCTGAGGCCATAAGACAAGAAAAAGAAATCAGAGGAATCCAAATGGGAAACAAAGAAGTCAAGCTCTCACTATACGCAGATGATATGATTCTTTATGTAGAAGAGCCAAGAGACTCAATACAGAGACTCCTAGAACTTGTACGAGAGTTTGGTAGAGTGGCAGGGTACAAAATTAATGAACAAAAATCAACAGCCATAGTGTATGCGAACAGCCCCAAGATGGAAAAAGATTTAACAAGCAAGATACCATTCAAAATAACAGAGAAAAGTATGAAGTATCTGGGAATTAACCTAACCAAAAATGTAGGAGACCTATTTGAGGAAAACTACAAACTACTTAAAAAAGAAATTGAACAAGACCTAGAAAGATGGAGTAACATCCCATGCTCCAGGATAGGTAAAATCAATATCATTAAAATGTCTATACTGCCAAAAGCAATATATACATTCAACGCAATCCCAATCAAATTGCCAAAAACATTCTTCATGGAACCGGAAACAATGATTCAAAGGTTCATCTGGAAACACAAAAAACCATGGATAGCTAGAACCATCCTGAAGAACAGGAAGTTAGCAGGGGGAATCACAGTACCGGACCTCTGGACATACTATAGGGCAGTGGTTATCAAAACTGCCTGGTACTGGCACAAAGATAGAGAGGAAGATCAATGGAACAGAATAGAAACACCAGAAGGGAACCCACACAGCTACAGCCAAATAATCTTTGACAAAAAGACAAACGACAATCCAGGCAAATGGGAAGGTCTGTTCAATAAATGCTGTTGGGACAACTGGTTAATAGCCTGCAGAAACAAAAAGATAGACCCACATCTCTCACCATACACCAAGATCAGATCTAAATGGATAACAGATCTAAACCTACATCCAGAAACCTTCAAACTTTTGGAAGAAAATGTTGGAAATACTCTGCAAGATCTAGAGGTAGGTCCCTACTTCCTAAAAAGGACACCAAAGGCAATAGAAATCAAGACCAGAATAAACAAATGGGACCTCATCAAACTAAGAAGCTTCTGTACAGCAAGGGACATAATCAACAAAGTAAAAAGGCACCCCACAGAATGGGAGAAGATCTTTGCACACGACATAGGTGATAGAGGGCTAATCTCCAGAATATACAAAGAGCTACAAAACAACCAAAATGTCAAAACAAACAAGCCACTCAAGAAATGGGCACGGGAAATGGGCAGACACTTCACAAAGGAACAAACCCAAATGGCAAATAAACATATGAAAAAATGCTCAAGTTCCCTGGCAATAAGGGAAATCCAAATTAAAACATCCCACCTAACGCCAGTAAGACTGGCCCACATGAATAAAAGCACCAACAACACTTGTTGGCGAGGTTGCGGGGAAAACGGAACCCTACTCCACTGCTGGTGGGGCTGCAGGCTGGTACAGCCTCTATGGAAATCAGTATGGAGAACATTCAAACAACTTGAAATCAACATACCGTATGATCCAGTAATAGTACTCCTAGGAATATATCCAGAACACTTGTTTTATGAGAAACCAACATGTACTCCTATGTACATAGCAGCACAATCAGTAATTGCAAAAACATGGAAGCAGCCAAAATGCCCATCAGCAGAGGATTGGATAAGAAAGCTATGGTTCATCTACTCCATGGAATACTACTCAGCTATTAAGAAAAACAAAATGCAGTTCTTTGTGGCCAAATGGGCCAAACTGGAAACCATAATGCTAAGGGAAATGAGCCAATCCCAAAAGGTTAAATACCACATGTTTGCCTTAATTTAAGATGATATGATGTTATGGATAACATGTTATGTTGTGTATGTTGTATGTTGTGTATAAACTAAAATTGAAATATCAATGAGGTGGTCACAGAAGGTGGTTAAGAACTCGCATTTATTTTTAACATATTGGCTACTCATTACTATGTCAATTAATTCCATAATGATGTAAATTTTTGCTGATGGTATGTTGGAGCTTTCAATTGACTGGGATGATACTCTGCTGGCTCTGTCATCAGACCAGAGAGGGTATACCTAAGAAGCCGTTGACTTGACGGGACAATAAGATGCTGGACTCTATATTTGGTATATGCTTGCAATGGGGGAATCTCAACTGCACTTGAACTGTGGTTTTGCAACAAGGTGGAAGAATCCACCATGGTGGGAGGGTTTGGGGTAGGGTGGGGAGAACCCAAGTACCCATGAAACTGTGTCACATAATACAATGTAATTAATGAATTAAAAAAATAAATAAATTAATTAAAAAATAAATAAATGAATAAGAAAACCTTTGAAAAAAAGTATATAGGATTGTCTTGCCTTTCATATTTTTTGCATGTATAATTTACATTACTTTTTGGCTTTGATTTTTTTAGAGATTTATTTACTTTTATTGGAAAGGTAAATTTAATGAGAGGAGAGGCAGACAGAAAGATCTTACATCCACTGGTTCACTCCCCAGGTAGCCGCAATGGCTGAAGCTGAGCTGAGCCCATCTGAAGCCAGGAGCCTCCTCCAGATCTCCCACATGTTGCAGGGTCCCAAGGCTTTGGGCTGTCCTCAGTTGCTTTCCCAGGCCACAGGCAGGGAGCTTGATGGGAAGTGGAGCAGCCAGGACACGAATTGGCACCCCTATGTGATGTGGTGCTTGGATATGGAGGATTAGCCACTGAGCCATTGCACTGAGCGCTATACTTCCATATTTTTCCATTTTTGTGGCACAGCCAGCTGCTAGAGACCTGAATCACTGCCACTCCTTTTCTTAAACAGCAAGCTCAGGTGTTGAGAGAAGTGTTCTATCCAAATGATAGCACAACATGCTGTTGCTAGCATCTGGCCATGCCTACAATGTTACAGTTTCTGTTTGGGTCATGCCTTTTTTGCCTCATCCTCTTTCCCTTAGTGTACTTTCCCCAAAAGGCACTTCAGGCTGCATTTAGATATACTCTGTGAATATGCAAGTCATGTCTAGATGTAGCAGGGCACCAGAACCAAACACAGCACAGATGGCCATCTGATCTGCTCTTTTCCTCAAAACAGAGAATCTCCTTCCTGGTGTCTGGTAGAAGGTGAAGGTTAGGTGAGGAGACTCTCCATGCCATTCAAGTGGCAATGACTCTGACATAATCTCTTTGAAATAACAAGTATTGCCTAACTAGGTAAACTTGCTGCCCTCCACTTGTCTCAAGCACTCCTCGGTCACCTCTCTGAATTAAAGGTGTAGAAAGCTCACTAACCTTATCCCTGAGGTGGTGACAAGACACCATGATCCAGGGAGGTGAGAGGCTGACTGTCTTTATTTCACACGTAGGGAGAGTGCTGTGGCTGTGGACACAGCCTTTAGGATGCCTTCCCAGAAGTGTGAGAGTTAGCTGGCTGTCCTAGCTTGGATCAATACCTATCCAATTCAATTGCATTGTCATTTCAATACCTGTAACTTTAGGCTGTAGCTATCATGCCCTCTTTTTCTGTTCCTAAATGTGCAGACTTGACTATTTAATGGAAAACAGATGGTGCTCAAGAGCTCTAACTTATATTTAACAAAAGCTTCTGTGGAAATGTTTCTCGTGTGTACTTTTGTTGCCTTAAACACAAACACCAGGGATTATTTAAGAATGACTGTCCTAATCTAAGACAGAGTCTTGAGGCGCACGTGTTAATCATATACTTGATTAAACATTTCCTTGCCTTTCTTTGCAGCATTCCAGTTGGCTTCTGAGTAGATAATTGTTGCAGTGAGAGCATTTGGTGTTGGAAACAACTATTACCCGTTTGAATCACTTAAAACACCACCATGGAAAGAGATACTCCTGATTTACTCTCGCGGAGCAAAAGTGTAAGTATCTTTGTTTTCATTTCTGTTTTGAAGGTGTGTGTGTGTGTAAACTTGGAATGTTTTCTTTGGCTTTTCATTCTGGGCTGTCCTGATGAAGCTTGTAGGAAACTTGAGTGAAGTTTCAGTTCTTTGGCTGTATGTAGCTGATTTGTAAATGAAGACCTGTGTGTCCATGTGGCCAGGCTGACTTTTGCTGGAGGTTCTCTGTCGGTTTATGTGCCTTGCCATTCTTTCATGTATAAGCCTACTAGCAGGATCCTGGGCATCATGGTTTTTGAAGGCATGTAGAAAGCATCTGCTTCAAAAAAAAGGGAAAATGAAATGCGTGTTTTGAATTTCAATCTTTCTGGGCAAGTGCAGAGGCATCAGTTGAGCTTCTATCGCTTACTTATTCAGTCGACCATTATAAAAGCTCACCGTGTGGAAAAAAATTAAACAAATAGAAACTAAACAACAAAAACAACAAAAACTCACCCTGTGAAAGGTTATCCTTTTTGTGAGTTTTCTTCCTTGGCTTATGTCTGTTAATCTCCCCTGCTTTTTACGTTCCTTTTAAGTGGACATCTGCAGAACCCTGATGGAAGTTAAGCTTTCTTTCCAGTTACTTAATATAGTTAAAGCCCCAATTTATTAGAGTCTAGATTTCTGTTGTCTTATGGAAGAAGTAAACAAATAGAACAACTCAGAGAAAATTACACAAAGCAAGGATGAAAGCAGACTGTTAATTTCCATCAGGCGAGCTGTAAGAACACGTTCCTTTGTTCATTTATACCCGAGAGGAAAAAGACCTCCAAACAGATGTGGTTGTGACGTAGGAGCATTCATCTGAAGGCACTGGGAAACCACAAATGCAAACACATTTCTCTAGTATGGGAATGATTTCTGCTGGAACTAATAATTCTATTGTGATGTCCCAAGGCCAATTCTCATGCTTTCTGTAGAATCATAATTCAGCTTTTAAGACTATAGGATAAGAATGTGGAGGGGAAACTACAGTATGCCTAATAGGGTCTCTGAAAAATAAAGGTACCAGGAAGTATTCCAGGTCTTTGAGTGAATACTACATCTAATAACTGAGTAAATACATTCAACAGACTGAGAAAATGTACAGATTCATTTGTTTCACTGGTTGCTGTTGGTGGTATGGATTTTGTGTTAAATAAAAGGCCATGGCTTTGAGCCTGAGGCTGCTTTCATCTTCCTACGAGTTGCTCATTGTAATAAGAGGTGACCTGCATACAAATTACCACAATGCAAACACATCTTTCTGTTGCTAAGCTTTCTTATTACAAATGAAGTATGAAAGCAAACCTTTTGCATAATACTTCCTTCTCTTATTGAATTTAAGGAACATGTGATGTGACTAAAAATGTGTGAAATCAAAAGAGAGGATGCTTTTGGATAATCAAGAATGTATCAGAAAAAACCCCACTTTTTCCTGATTCTTGGAGAAAAACATTCAAAAGGCAAATGATTAACTGAACCACGACTTTAAGGAGCTACTGGTACTTAACAACCTTAGGAGATTTCCTATTTGTATTTGTTTAATGCGAAAATGTACATCTTACTGCTGAGACTCACACTTCCCAGAATGAGAGAACTGAGTTACCTACAGTTGTCCAAATGTAAACAGTAGAGCTCTCTTTTCACTGCCTTCTGACCTCTTGAAAACCCACTGGCATAAAGTGCTGCCACTTCATTCAATGACTCTAAGTAAAATATTACTGTATCAGAGAAAAAGAGCCCGACATTTACACTGGTTAGAGATCGTCACTTGAGGGATTGAGAGGTTTTGTTATATTGGTCGAAGGATGTCACCCTCCACCTTGTTACTTCTGTAAGAGATTCCTACATTATGCACTTAGAAGTTGGTATTTCCTGGTTTTGATAAGGAAGTTTTACTGGATTAATTCTGTTTAGAATTTGAGAATGTTTTCTGTTGGCATTGTGACATTTGGAAATCCAAAGAGAATTTTCTAAATGTTAAAGCAGTCTCTTTTCTCTCTTACCTGTCTCTCTGTAGGACTTCTTTGTCATTATGAATACCATACCCAAGAGCAGAGAGAAGAGTTTCTTGAAAGGATCATTTGCTTAATGAGCTCTAGTCACTAGAGGGGTTCAAGTAGAGTTTGCAAGATCATGTAGTCAAGCCCAGTGTCCTGCATAAGTCAGACCTGAGACCCATAGTTAAACTGCATGAGAGATGCTCCCTAGCACTACTGCCAATTCTGTGATTCTAGATCATGTTGTATCCATTCATTAACTAAGTGATCAAGTCTCAAATAAATATAAAGAAAGGCTTTAGGACAGAGAGAATATGTTATCAGTTCTCACTGTCATAACAAAACATCATAGACCGTGGCTTAAACAAAAATTGATATTCCCAAAGTGATGGAGCCTGGGATATCTAAGTTTAGTTTGGCAGAGAATTCAGTTCCTGGTAAGGGCTCTTTTTGATTTCTTATCAGTTACCTTCACAGAGAGCAGAGGGAGAGGGGGAGGGAAGAAGAGGGAGAGGAGTGAATACTCCTGTGTGTCTCCTGATGAAACCGTTATTGCTATCGCGAAGGCTTTGCCTTGGCAGTCTCATTTAACCCTGATAATCTGCCAAAGTTCTACCTCCAGATGCCATCACATTATGGCCTGTATCTTCAATATGTGAATTTAGGAAGCTACCAGCGTTCAGTCCATAACAGAGTTTCATGTTCGTTTTTAAGCAGATTTATTTATGTATTTATTTACTTATTTGAAAGGCAGAGTGACAGAGAGAGAGAGAGGGAGGGAGGAAGGAAGGGAGTGAAGGAAGGGAGGGAGGGAGAGAGAGAGAGAATGAGCACAGTCAGGAGCCAAGAACTCCATGTGAGTGTCCCATGCATATGACAGGAACCTGCCAGGAAGCTGGATCAAAGGGAAAGTGGATTCTATAATAGGTATGTGGATGTCTCAAGTGGTAACTCTATTTGTTGTGCCACAATATTGCCTCAAGGGTATTTGATATTTTTCATAGGTAATTTTATGAACTCACTCTAACAATTGATGGCTGATAATCAGGAATCAGTATATTCTTTTCTGGATAATAGTAAAAACAATTGTATTACCATCTTTACCTTTTCCTGTTTTCCAGTTTATATGTTAGGGGAACTGTTGCGATAATCTGTGACATTGTACGATCTTTTAGTAGACCTAATGTTGTAATAGCTCATAAGAGCTAATTTTAATTTTGCTCTACCATTTTTCCTTCTTCGCTATTCTTATTTTGTGTCTTTTAAGTCATTTGTTTTTAACACTGGGTCCTATGACAGATGTGTTTCTGAAGTTCCTTGTCCTGTCAATGGATTTGCCAGTTGAGCTTAGCTTTCAGTCTTTCTGAGCTACATTCATTCCTTCCACTGCTGGCTTCTGTCTTGCTCCCTTTGCTCCATCAAGAGAGATAAGACGCAGATAAAGATATAGTATTTACAAGTTGCTATAGTGACAGTATATTTAAAATTCAGGGGTTGCTAAAAAATTTAGCATAGCTTTCCTTGTGATATCCCTGTTGTGTTTCTCTGAATTTTTTTTTTGGTGAATCTCAATTGGTTGAATGAACTAAATAAATTTTATTCTGTACTAGCCAATTATGTATTGAATTCTAAAGTATCTTGTAGTATTTTATACTAAATTTTCAATTTCCTAGCATCTTGAATCATCACCTTCCCTCCGGTTTGAAAAGATTCAAGATGGCTTCTATTCAATTGGATTTGTTATTGTCTTGATGAAATTGCCCTTTGTTTGACTTAGAATTCTTTCGGATGATCTACATTGGGATGTATGTGTCACTCACCAGATGTCTTTAATTGATGTTCCCTGTTCTTTTATGATGAAGTTGTTGTTTAGTGTTTTTAAAAACTGGAAGCAAGCCAGGGCTGCCTGGAGGGCACAGGCTATCAAGGGACATTCTTTGCATACTGATTTAAAGCCTACCTAAATAGGTTGTCCATTTTAGATCTAGAAAGGAGTCTGACCAGTGAAATATGCCCAGCAGGCTCCCTAGAATGCTTCCTTTCACAGAAGACTTACTGAACTCTGTCCAGAGCTTGCAAACTAAATTTATCTTACGAAAATAAACTTTTCCAGTTGTGCCTTTTAAATTGCTGACTTTTTTTTAAAGCAATCACTCTCTAATGACCCAGGGTGAGTAATCTATGTCATTTCATTTGTGTTTCACTCTACCAGTGCTTGTATGGAAAGGGCAAAGTAAAAAGAACATTGGAAATGATGACAGATTTTATTACTGTGCTTCAGAGCTCTCTACATTTATGATTTCTTACAATTACCCTTTAAGGTAGAGTCGTTTGGGGTTTTATGGTTAAAGTAAAAAGTCATAGATCTGTTTCGTATCCATCACAGCTGAAAGTGCAAGATTGACAAAGTTGTAGTGATTTTGAATCTTGATGATTTCAAATATGGAGAACCTGTTTTTTTTTTCTCCACTTATGTACCCTTATTAGGAACCAAGGAATATCAGAGGAAATTCTGTTGGGAAGCACGAAACCAAACTAGAACAATACTCTTGTCAATGTCTTCATTAACAACTAACTGGAGTAGAGATGTCATTCCTTTGGTTATTGTTGTGTCACTGAATAGCTATTGAGTGGCTATGACTGTTGGTTGGACTCTGACTATCCAATGGGAATATGGTGCTTGTCATATCTCCCCTACTAGAGCATCTTTGACAACTGTGTTTATGTTCTTCCTAGTCTCTCATTTTAATCTTTTATTTTTAAAATAGTTTTTAAAAATTATGTATTGGAAAGTCAGTATTACAGAGAGGGAGAGACAGGGCTATAGTGTTAGAGAAAGAAGGAGAGATAGGGAGACTGAGAGAGAAAGGAAGAGAGAGGGAAGGAGGGATGGAGACAAAGCAGGAGAGAGCATTTCCACTCATTGGTTCACATCCAAATGGATTGCAGTGGCCAGATCTGTGCCTGGCTGAAGCCAGGAGTTGCATCTGGGTCTGCTATGAGTGGCGAGGGCCCAAGCACTTGAGCCACCTTCCATGGCTTTCCCGAGCACATTATCAGGAGCTGGTTGTACATGGAGCAGCTGGGGCTCACATCCACACTTAGTGGGATATCAGCATCATAGGCTGTGGCTTCACCTGCTGTGCCACAAACCTAACCTATTTTAAACTTTTAATTCTTCTTTTCAGGGAGTCTGAAACTCCTCTCTCTAGTGTCCATGTGCTTATGCATTGTGTGCATCTTGTGTGGTAGGGATATTTTGAACTGTGAATAATGTGCCCTAATTGTCAATTATGCTCATTGTTACGGAGACACAGTTTATTTTAGCGCAGTTAAAAAGAATTTTCTGTGATAGTCAACAGGAGTTTAAGAATAGCTGGGAGTAGACGTGATTGTGCGCATGGCAGGGGAGGGCGCAGAAAACAGGCCTGCTCAGCAGCCTTGGCTGTGGAAACAATCGAGTGTGGGGACCATTGCAGCTGCCAAAGCCAATCATTTTACTGTTGCCTTAGAGAAACTTTCTCTTTACTCTTGATATTGTGATGCCATTGGTATTAATTTTAGGCAGTTTCAAGCTCAGGTTGAATCTGATCATGCCCACTGCATATGTAATACTTACACAGATATCTAGAAAAGTAGATGAGTGGCGTCACATTGAGAATACATATTAAAGATTGATTCGTGTCTCTCTGTAACAGTGTGAAAGTCTTGAGGAAAATCATAATTTGTTGCACTTTTAAAGGATGACTTATTTGAAAGAAAGAGTTACCGAGAGATATTTCCTTTGACGGCCTATTCCTCGAATGGCTGCAGGGACCAGGGCTGGGCCAGGCCAGAGCCAAGCGCCAGGAGCCAGAGCCAGGAGCTCCATCCAGGCCTGTGCACTGAGAGGTGGGAGCCCAAGCACTTGGAGCATCCTCCGTGGTATCAGCAGAGAGACGGATTGAAAGTGGATCAGTAGAACTTGCCTGGTCACTCATCTGGCATGCTGATATTGCAAGTGGTGACTTAACCTGATATGCCACACCATTGGTCCCTTGCTGAAGGTCTCTATAAATGGTATGTGCTGTAGTACTTACAGCAAATGCAGAAGAAGGAATGCACTTACCAATTCTTGCTGGCTTATGTCAAAAGCCAACTCTGTGTTTTGAAAAACATTGATTAGTTATTGCTTCTTTTTTAAACCGTTGAAATGAGTACCTAGATGTATGTGATCTGAATACTCAGATGGTAACCCCGAGGTCGTCATTTATAAATCACCAGGTAGGACATCTGCATTCTGCATTAGAGTATCGCGGGTCAATGTCTGTTTCTGGCATCCGACTCCACTTGTCTGCTGATGCAGCCTGGGAAAAGCAACAAGGATAACTTGAGTAATGGCATCCTTGCCACCCCTGTTGGACACCTGGATTAAGTTGCTGGCTTTCTGTTTTTGTCTCTTTCTCTAAAGAAGTTTCTTTTTTGTAAGTGACTTCCATCAAATTTGTCAGAGAGTTTATGTTTCTTTGAGTGCTTCAGAGGCTCACATGGGGATGGCCCCGAGATGCCTGAATTTATAATCCTGGCTTTGCATCTGTCTATGACTTGATACAGGCAGTAGGAGTAAAAACTGGAAATGATTAGATGTATTACCAAATTATCAGGATCTGGTGTGAGTGTTCCAGGGATAAAATGAGAAGACAGTAATTGAAACACACTATGAAGTAAAGGTAAACAAACAAACAAACAAAAGCAAGCCAAACCTGATACCAAAAACCAATGTTACACAATATTTATTCTTGTTGTACACTTTGTACTGACCCTTTATGTCTTAAGGAATTTTGAAAGTAGAATGGATCCATCAATAAGAAGATTAACAATAGAAAGCTTTTACCATTGCAAACATTGTGAGGTTAACAATAGAAAGCTTTTACATTGCAAACATTGTGAGGCTAAGTTTTCCTGAGTTGTCCAGATAAAGCCATGATACCAGCTTCAAGCACAACAGATACCTGTGTCTGAACCCCGCCCTTCAGTTCCTGCTATCATCTAGGTTAGGCACCTGAAGTTGCAAGTACCGACTCACTCATGGCAAGAGGTGTGGGAATGAAAATTTAGGTTACCGTTCTCTTTTGGGCATGTTCTTTCTTGTCATTATTCTCCCTACTGTGATAGTGTGGATTTCTGCTTTGGCATTTTATTTCAGCATTAAGACTTTGGCCAGGTTGGGACCAGCAGTATGGCATAGCAGATAAAACCATTGTCTATGATGTTGCATCCCATTTGGGCATCAGTGAGCAACTTGGCTGCTCCACTTCCTATCCAGCAACCTATTAATGGTCTGTGAATAACTGCTGAAAATGGCACAGATATTTGGGTTCCTGTCAATCTTATGGAAGACCCATAATAAAATCCAGGTTTTTGGTTTTATTCTGGCCAAGTTCAGGTATTACAGGTAATTTGGGAATGAATAAGTGAATGGAGGATTTCTCTTGTCTCTATTTCTCCTTTTTTTTTTCTTTGCAACTCTGCCTTTCAAATAAATAAAAATAAGTCTGAAAAAAAAAAAGATTTTGGCTAGGTTTATGGCCTTCAACATCGTGAAGTTAATTCAATCAACAATATTTACTAAACCCTCAACAACTGTTTGACTGCACTCAGTTGTATATCGTGGAGATGGACACGCAATGACTCCCTGGAGTTCCAGAGACTTAACGTATCACCAGTTCACATCCTAGTGGGATTTTGGCTTTTAAAAGAATCTGGCTCACTCAGCATTAAAAACCAAATGCATTAAAGCAAAGGAGAACAAATGGTGAGACCACTGGGGCCACACCCAAAGCAATCCATTCCACAAGCTTGTTTAAAACAAGTAGCTGCAAGCTTTCTAAGTCTACATCTCTGCTTATTGCCTACACTTTAAAATATTATGAAATGCCCAATTAATGTCGTTTAAGGAGAGGCCATTATGCAGCATTAATTGGCCATCAGCATTCTATTTCCAAATTATAGGAATTATTCCAAGAGATATCTGTTGCTCAGAAACAGTAGCCACTAAGAAGATATTAAACATGAGCAGGGATTTGAGGAACAGATGAAAGATCCTCCATATGTATGCACATTATAAATGAAAAGTGAAAATATTTTACTTTGTTGAGTTCCTTATTTCATGGAACTGATAAAACTTTCACTGTAATGTCACTGAAAAATATTTCAAAAAATAATCAATAAAATATTGTGGATTCCACCCCAAATTTCTATAGTTTTTCTAATGTCTAAGGCCATTAAGAATTTGTTATCTATAAATAATAAGTTATACTTAAAGTCTTCCTCAAACATTCTAAGATGGTGGAGAATTTCTCTGCACTCCTGACTTATAGTGGAACAAGAGGAATATTAAACAAATTGAGTTTTTCAGTCCTTAGAGGCAGTTCCACTGGGGGTTCCATCTTCTCCAGGGACAACGTTGTATTCAAGAACAACCCTGACGCCCTCATAAAAGGAGGTCATGTGTACAGAGCAGGAGGGGATCTGAGGGTGGAACAGAAGGATAAGAGGAGGTCTGTATCCTAGTCCCGGAGACCCTGGGAGGCCTCCCAAATGCTTTCACCACAGAAGCAATGGATACTTCTTTGAGGATTGTCAGTATGGACACCGAGAACCCTATCCTGACTGCCTAGGAGGTCACAGGGAATGTGAATGCCCTCGGAGGTCAAGAACTCCAAGGTCAGTCATTTCCTATTGGATTTCCCACACGGGATGGTAGCAGCCCAAAACTCTCTCATAGGGTCTGGTGACATCGGAACTACAGCCAGGAGCCCTGGGTGGCACTCAGAGATAAAAGGATTGTAAATTTCCTTCTGGACTTAGGAGAGGAGCTTTCTCTGGTACTTATCTAGTTCCAGCCTTGGTTCCCAGCCCTCTCTTTCACCCACCATCAGGGTTGCTTGTGAACCCCCAAAATTAGTTCATATAGAGGCTAATAAAGGTCAGCTAGCTGATAATCACTCAGCTTGTATGTTACTGATCAGGCTTCCCATTTGGCTTTTCAGATAGAGAGACATTGATATAGAAAGTCTGGAACAGCCAGGGAAAAGGCCAACTAGCCTATAATCACTCAGCCTGTACTTACTGGTCAGGCTCCCTGTTTGCTTCTCGTGGACTTTACTAGATAGGATGTAGAGTTAAATTATTTTTCACTCACTAGCTTGTTGGGGATTTCCCTGCTCACCTGCCTAAAACTTTTCTATTCTTCAATTGTTAAAATGCAAAGTTCTGTAGACCTGTGTTTAATCACTATATACTGCAAAGTTTAAATTGTGGCTTAAGATTCTCCCCCCAAAATTTTATCAGTTTATGACTGTTAATGCTAAACAAGATGTAACTGCATGGAAACTTTAATGTTAAGTTTGTACTCAACTGTTATATAAGTGATGGATGTTATTGTTGATGATTCTGCTGTTCTGCTGTTCCTGTGCCACTCTGATTTAGGTTACACTTGAAAACATGTTAGCTTTGGAGAAAAAAAAAAGGTTTATAGCAGCCGGTTGTATATATACTAAAATTGAGATGTCAAGGAAGTAGTTTCAGGATTTGGTTAAGAACTTGCACTTTCTAACATATTGGTCACTCAATACCATGTTAATTAACTTAATAATATTGTCAATTTCCATGTTTCTTCCTGTTGTTGAAGTTGTGTAGTGACATCTCATTGGAGGAGATGATATTCTGCCAGCTCTAGTTTCAGACCAAGGATGGTCTCCCAATGAAACTGTTGAATGTATCTGAACAATAAGATGCTGGACTTTCCACATGGTCCATGCCGGCAATGAAGGAATCATGACTGGATATGAACTGTACTACTGTAATAATATGGAAGAATTCAATATGGGGAGAGGGGCTGGGGGAAGTCCTAGAGCTGCAAGATTCCCTGTGTCTCTTGGGGGAATCCCTCCTGAAGGGACTCAGGATGTGTATTCCTTCCTTTAAAGTTAACGAAATAAGTGGCAAACAGCATCTCTCAAAAGGGTGGTGCTTTTTTCTCCTCAGAAAGCTTTGCTGTAGGGACTGACGTGGTGGTACAGCTGGTGACACCGCTGCGTGCAAGGCTGGCTCCCCATATCAGAGCATGGTTCAGGTCCTGTCTGACCGACTCCAATCCAGCTCTCTGACGATGGGTCAGTGAAGGCACTGGGGGTTGATTGAGGTGCCTGGACTTTGCTACATGTAAGAGCGACCTGAGTGGACTTTCTGGTTCCTGCTTTCAGCCTGGCTCAAATCTGACTATTTATAGCAGCTGTTTGGACTTAGAAGATAGAAACTTTCTCTCTCTTTGCCTCTCACTCTGTCACTTTGCCTTTCAAATGAATGAATACTTTTTATGTTTTTTTTTTAAAAGAAAGCTTTCATGTGTTCTAATGGCCTGAGACAATGCTAGAAAACAAGAAGGGAGAGGCAAAAATGAACGGGCATCTGGCTTGATGGGTAAGAAACCAACATCCTATATCAGAACACCTGAGTTTGGTACCCAGCTCTGCCCCCTTACCCAACTCCCTGCTAATGTGGACTCTGGGATGCAGAAGTAAGTGGATGAATCCATAACAACCATGTGAGAGATCCAGACTGAGTTCCCAGATGCCATCATTGGTCCTAGCCTCGCTCCAACCATTGTAGGAATTGGGGTAGTTAATGGGAGTACATTCTCTTTTCCTCCGCTCCACCTTCCTCTCTCTTTTCTTCCATCCTTCCTAAATAATAAAATTTAAAAATAGACAGCAAAAAGGAATTCTATGTAGGTAAAAGTGACTTTAGAAAGGCAGATATTGGGGCTCCAGTGGAGCAATTGGTTAACGCACGGTACTTCTGTGACAGTACAGGCGGAGAAAGGCAGGTATACTGAGAGAGTACGATACAGAGAAAAAGATCTCCGCTGGTTCACTCCTCAAGTGGCTGCAACAGCCAGAGTTGATCCGATCCAAAGCCAGGAGCCAGGAGCTTCTTCTAGGTCTCTCACATGGATGCAGGGTCCCAAGGATTCGGCCTGTCCTCCATTGCTTTCCCAGACCACAAGCAGGGAACTTGATGGGAAGTGAGGCAGCCAGGATATGAACTGGCACCCATAAAGATTCTGGCAGATGCAAGGCAAGGATTTAGCCACTAGACTATAGCACCAGGCCCCGAAACTTAATCTTTGAGGATATTGTGGTATTATCTTATATCAAGAGCCTTCCAAGGCTTGCTGATGTGTTTAACATCTTTTAAATCTATAGTGCTAATACTTTCCTGTGAATTATAAGAGACTGAATATTTTAGTTTACAATTTTTAACTTCTCATTATTGTGTTTGTATATACAGACGTTTAGCAACACACATCAACACATGTATTCATCCTTTTCTGTTGCTGTAACAACCTGAGGTTGACTGCTTGGCAAAGAGGTATATATAGCTCACAGTTTTGGAAGCTGAAAGTCAGAGATGAAGTGGTCTCACGAGTTCGGGATCCACTTGGCTGCATCCCTGCGTGTTGGACTACATCATGGTGGTGGGTATGGAGACAGCAAAGAGAGATTGTGTGGCAAGACAGAAAGCAAGCTGGAGGCTCAGGGGATAGGCTTGCTCTGTTGGGACAACTCACTCTCTCGAGCTGGCGCAAATACTTGCCCCTTATTTTTGCTTATTAACTAAACAAACACACAAGCGTGCTCACGCATGCACACCACACACACACACACACACACACACACACACACACACCACACACACACACACATGTATATCTATGGTAACTCACTCCCGAATGCAGGCAAAAGCTAAACTAGGCTGAAGCTGAAGTCAGGAGCAGCCAAAGCCAGTAGCTGATAAACTCAGTCTCGTTCTCCCTTGTGAGTTTCAGGGGTTTAACTCCTTGAGCTATCATTTGGTACTTGGTAGAGTCTACATTGGTGCGAAGCTGTAAGTGAGAGCTGAAGTCAAGCATTGAAGTCTCCACTTCCACATGGGACTAACTAGCGTCTTTATTGCTAGGCGAAATGTCATCACAGCACCTGCCATGACCTAACCACTTCCCATGAGAATCTACTTGATGATTCCTCCTCTTCTTAACATCACCACAATGGGGACCAGTCACTCCTCTAGCACATAGACCACATCTGAAATACAGCATTTAGTTTTGTTAGAAATATATATATATATATATATATATAAATATATATATATATATGTAATCTTAAGTAATATTGTGCCTTGATTCCACAATTCTTATTAATGTGTAACTTTTGCTGAATTGCCTTGATGGTCTCTATTTTACTCATAGGTAAAATTAAGAGACTAGACTAAATGGAAAATTTCTTTTGACTTTAAAACTGTGACTATGTATTTCCAAGATTTTATATTTCTAACTAGAGGCTCAACAAGATCTTCTTTCAGATTATGACACTTGTAGTCAACATACAGTTTTTTTTTAGCCTAAAAGTTGTCCTTTCCACTCAGTGTATAAACAGTGTCCTGATTAATGAATTCAGCTCATTGAATCTCTTCCTGCTGTGCAAAATCATTGTCTCTGTTAATGAGACTTTTTTTTTTTGCCTCTGAGAATGAAATGTAATGACGAAATCCTCAATGTATTAAGAATTGGAAGCATTGGTTATCTGAAGTTTAAGATATCAGTCCTCTTATCTTTCCTGTGCATGCTGCTGATGGAAAGGTAGAATAAAGATTGGAATATTTGAAATGACTCTATTTGAAGAAATATGAATCATTTACTTCACATTCCAAATGCAGTAGTTGTGACCAGGTCTCTGCTGATAACAACAGCAATTTAGCCAGCAGTTCACTGTGATTTTCATGTCAAGCTTATCTTCCCTCTGTTAGTGAAGGAGAAAACTGTTGGACCATATGTGAACAGTATGGTTTTTCCCTTAGTTCGCTGAATTATACTCAGTTCTAGGTTGTAACATGCAATCAGATTTAACCAAGTCCTGGACTCCATGGGAGGAAACCACCATACCTCCATGGGAGGAAGCCACAATAGCTAGAGAATATAGAAAGAAAACCTTGAAGACTGAATTTAAGTAATGGTTCTAGGCAGGTGTAGTACAGCACCACTCAGTCCTTTCTTAGTCATCAACATTATCTCTTTCTTCTTTTGCTTTTGCTGTCAAGGTAAAATGCACCCTCCCCTCACCGTATCCTACCTTATTTTTCCTGTCCAAGCTCTTAATAGGCACCTTCAAGAAGGAAGAAATTTTCATCAATATATTTATCTGTACTGGCACCACCAGATGACATATAAACCAATGAGAAGATCAAGTTGAGCATGTTCATGAGATGTGAAAAGCTGAGAATGGGTTAACATAAGAAGGTGAATGAACACATGGGAGGTTGAGGGTGGAGGCGGTGCATCCTGTTGCAAATCCCACCAGGAGCTCCCGGGGAAGCTTAGGGAGAACATCAGCCAGTTGGAAACAGACTCACCTCACCAATGGAATAAACATGTAAATAAAGAGAGCACCAGGCTGTTGTGTTAGGGTGCATGGTGCAGAGTGGTGGTTGTGAAGCGAATTGGAGCAATCACTGCTCTGACCTGAGGGGTCTGTTAGGTATGTGTCCTTGTGCAGGCACTGTGATAGCAGGAGCGGCAGAAGCACTTGTGACGGCCATGTGCCTGATGTGCAGGTGCACATTGCTAACCTGAGATTCAGACTTCCTCAGAACATCAGGGTGCTCTAGTCCTTGGTTTACTGCCTAACAAGTAGTGAGTAAAAACACCACTGGAGTGTAGCTGCAAGAGATTCTAGGACACATGCTCTTGTGTCCCAAGGAAGACCCACAGATAGGGGGAGTGGATACTAAGGAAATGACTGCTCGCCAGCCCATCTGCTACCTAAGCATACCCTATTGTAAGAGAAACGTGAAGCTGCTGACATGTGTTTTCAGTCATAGCAACAGTGAATTTTTTTTTAAGATTCATTTTATTTTTATTGGAAAGTTAGATATACAAAGAGGAGAGAGACAGAGACTAAGTCTTCCATCTGTTGATTCACTTTCAAGCAGCTGCAATGGCTGGAGCTGAGCTGATTCAAAGCCAGGAGCCAGGAGCTTCTTCCGGGTCCCACAGAGGTGCAGGGTCCCATGGTTTTGGGCCGTCCTCAACTGCTAGGATGCCACAGGCGGGGAGCTGGATGGGAGGCGAGGTTGCCTGGATTAGAACTGGCACCCATGTAGGATCCTGGTGAGTGCAAGGCAAGGACTTTAGCCACTGTGCTACCAGGCCGGGCCTAACAACAATGAATTTCAAATGCAGTCTGACTCAAATTCCTGAAAGACCAAGCAGAAGGAAAATAGCACTAATTGTCAGTGTAAAATGATATTCACCTCCATTTCAGCTGTTGGATACAAGATTGCCAATTTTTAGAAAAAAATAAAAAGAATCTAAGATATGAGAATTATGAAAAAGCAGAAGAAAACACTTAAGAGATGATACAGAGAAAAATTTCACATATGGAGTAACTGCTTGAATGAGCAGAGAAGGAATTTAAAACATGCATATATTAGAGGCATCAGTGGAAGAGCGACAGCCTCGAAGGTCACATGTTGAAGTTCAGTGGAGAGTGGGAGCTATAAGAATAAAATGTGAACACTAGAACTTTTTTTTTAAAAAAAACCATACAGGTAATGTTGTTGGACTCATTAGTAGACTGACACAGAGAAAGAACTGGAAGATGTCATTAAAATTGCCTGAGCTGGACCACAAAGAAAAAATGTGGAGGTAGGCCTGGTACTGGTATGGTGAAGGAGACAGAGCAGAGACAGCAAGTGAGCGAGTGAGCTCTGGTATAATATTGGAAGGTTTTATACATATAACAGACATATATACATGTTATTATGTATTATATAGAACATGTAATTATATACTATGTTATAATGTATAAACCTTTTATTCATTGTAATTATATATTAAAATTATCACATTATAAAATATGTACCTATATCTTAAAATGTTTGAAAATTAAAATAAATCTAAAGTTGATATTTATATTGTTATTTATATAAAAATATAATAAATTCAAATAATGTTTACAATGTTTTTAAAATTCAAGATAAAGTGAATGCAATATATTATGTAATATAAACTCTAAAATGTTATAATTACATATTAGATTTATATATAATACTTTAAGGAGAAAAGAGAAAATGAAGAAAAAATAGTTTGAATAAATAATGGCTGAAAATTTTCCAAATTTGATAAAAAGCTAAGTCACAGACTCAACAGCTCAGAATAATCCAAGCAAGATGATACACACACAGACATATGCAGAGTCGTATTCAAATTAGTAAAATTCAGATACGGAAAATCTTACAGGCAGCCAGAAAAAAAAAAGGCAAATGTTCATAATTCATTTTCAAAATTTAAAAAAGTGTAAACATTTTAGTAGGTACTTTAAACATTGTGCATGTAACATTTTGATGCGTGTGCACATTGTAGTTGTTGTCCAATCACGGTAAATGTGTCTGCTCAACCATTTAACATTTATGATGAAAACATTTAAAATTCTGTCTCCTTTTTATATAGAGAGTACACAATGCATTAATTTTGTCTGTAATCAGCCTACCGTGCAATGAAGCCCCTTCCTTCTCCCCCCTACCTAGCTCTCTGTATATACTCATCAACCTCTCTCGGTCACTGTCTTCCCCTAATACATATACATGAGCAACGTGAATGTTAAACCTGAAACTGTGAAAACAATGGAAGAAAACCAGAAGAGCACTTCAAGACATTGGCACAGGCAATTCATTCTTGGCTAATGAGTGCAGACAATGAAACCAGAGTTAGATGATGGGATGATGTCAGATTCAGACATCTTCACAGTGAAGGAAACTGTTAATATAGTGGTGAGACATGGGATGGAATGAGGGAAGGTATGTCAAGCTGTTTATTCAACAAAGAACTTTTATACACAATGTATCCGAAACCCTACTATCTCAGCAACAAAATCACCAGTCCAATTAAGAAACGGGCCAAGGACCCGGGTTGGGCACAAAAAGAAGTAACGAAAAAATTATGAAAACTTGCTCAGTATCTCTAGTCATCAGGGAAATGCAAATGAGGAATACAGTGAGCTATCACCTTAGCCCTGTCAGAATGCTGTTTCCCAAAAGACAGAAAGGAATCAGTGCTGTGGAGGGCACAGAGAAATAGGAGCTCTTTTGATCAGAATGTAAATTAGTGTGGCATTGTAGAAAACAGTAAGAAATAATCATGATAATAATAAAAACCTACTAAAAATAGACTTGTGGTGTGATTCAACAATGCAGGTATAAGACAAGAAAACATTTTATTAAAGGGATACTTTTCCATTCTGTTTGTGGTAGCACTGTTCACAAAAGTTATGAAATTAGCCAAAGTACCCATCATCAGATTATTGGCTTTAAAAAATGTGGTATAAATATGAAATGGAATATTATTCAGTCATTTACTAGAACAGAATGTCGTCATTCACAGCAGAATGGATGGACCTAGAGGGTACCATGCTCAGTGAAATAAGCCATGATTGTTATTTCATTTTTCTCAATTAGACTTTATCCCTTTTAAGGTTTATTTGTTCTTATTGGAAAGGCAGATTTATAGAGAGGAGAGATAGAAAGATTTTCCGTCTGCTGGTTCACTCCCCAAATGACCTCAAAGACTGGAACTGATCTGATCAGAAGCCGGGAACTAGGAGCATCCTCCAGGTCTCCCACACGGGTGCAGGGTCCCAAGGCTGTGGGCTCGCCTTTACTGCTTTCCCAGGCCACAGCAGGGTGCTGGATGGGAAGTGGAGCAGCTGAAACATGGGGACATGAACCAACACCCATATGGGATCCTGGCACTTGAAGGGGGTGGATTTGCCAAGTGAGCCATTGCACTGGGCTATTAGATTTTGTCCTTATGTAATGACCTTCCTTGTCTCTTTTAAAATTACTTTTGCCTTAACATATGTTTAATCAGAAGTTGTGTGGATACCCCTGTTATCCATTGCATTCCATTCATAAGGAATGTCTTTTTGTATTCTTTCATTCATAGTCTATGTGTATCCTTAGAAGTCAGGTTTCCAATGAACAACATGTAATTGGGTCTTGCTTTTTATTTATATAGTCACATTATATCTGTTAATTGGAGAATGTAATTCATTTACATGTAAGGTAATTACTTATAGAGATGACTTCAATATTGCCATTTTGATATTTTTATTTATTTAAGTGTAATTATTTTCCCTTTTTTCATCTTTCAAACTTCTGTGATTTTTCTCTGATCGTGTGCTTGATTCCTTACTTATGATTTGTGGTTAAACAGATTATAGATTTTTAGCTCTGTGTTTACTGTAAAGCTTATGACTACGCTTTGGTTATAAAAATCTGCTTTGAAGTTATAGCAGCTCAACATTGATTGTAAAGATGGAGAAACAAAGACAGATGAGAAATACCGAAATGTAACTACACATATACCTTACTCCTCTTTTCATTTTGAAATTTCAACTTAGCCATGTTTACTTCTTTCTATGTTTTCTTTCTTTTAACATCCAATGCAGTTATTATTATTTCTAAACTGTTTTACTTTTAGACTTCACTAATAAATGTGAGTGGCTTACGCATCTTGTTCACAACCTGAGATCACTGTGAATTTGGCCTGGGTAGTTACCCTCACAGTGAGTGTTTAACATTCTGATATTTTTTTCCCCTTACTAATAGTCTCTCTCTCTCTCTCCTTCTCTCTCTCTCTCTTTGAAGAACTTCCTTTAATGTTTGCTTTTAAGATTTATTCATTTAATTATTTAAAAACAAGTTGACAGAGAAGGAGAATAGGAAAGGGGCTATCCTTACCTCCCAAATGGCGGTAACAGCCAGAGCTGGGCCAAACTAAAGCCAAGAATCAACAATTCCAACTAGGTCTCCTGGCAGGCAGGGGACCAAGTACCTGAGCCATCTTCCACGGCTTTCTCAAATACATCAGCAGTCTCTCCGGGGCTTGAACCCACATGTGTGGTATCATGTGTGACAGCCAGGGCTTGAACTCACGTGTGTGATATGCATGACAGTTTAAACTGCTTTGCCACAGCACTGACCACTCCTTGAGCATTTCTTGTAAGCGAAATCTGGTGATGAGAAATTCTTTCAGTTTCTGTTCATCCTGTGGTATTGGTTGTGGCTTGCTGCAGGTGTTCTGTTTGTTTTTTCCTCTTTCAGCCCTAATTCTCCCTGAAACCAAGTTTATCTTGAAACTGTAGTTTATGTGTTGCTTGGAATGAGCAAGTCGCTAAAAAGGAGTAGTTTGTCCCTTGCAAGCTTCTTGCTGGAACTGACTTTAGCCCAGATGAGAAATCCTGTGGTTTATAGTTCCATGATGTGAGACCACACCCAATACCCATGGCACACACTAAGACTAGTTTAGCCTGTGGGTAAAACTGAAGTCCACTTTACTATGGTCTCCTTGCTAATAGCTTGCTCTAACTTCCTGCTGTTGCTCCTACCAGCCACTGGTGATGTTGGCTTCGGCACAAAAACTGGAGCCATGGATCTCTATTTGCACCAAAGCAGGTCCAGAGGCTGTACCTGCAGGGTTTTACCAGGCTGGGACTAAGTCCCAAGACAGTCCTATTGTTCCTTGGTATCTATTTGAGTTAAGAGAAGGTTGATATAGGCCTGTCTGTTCAGACTGGCACTAGACTGAGATATTCCTGGGTCTCATAGTCTCTGGTCCCTACAAGGTCTTATGGTGGCCTGGGAACAGAGACCTTTGGGATTTCTGGGTATTGTGTCTGACCTGAGTTTTGTAGCTCTTGAAAAGTTGGCTTAATTTGTGAATAGCTGTTCAAACTGATGTCTATGTTAGGCTGATCTTTGTAGCCTCTTACTCCACCCCCATCTTTCTCTATCCTATTCATTAATTTGTTTGGAAGATTTATTATAAAAAGTTATGGAGAGAGGGAAAGACCGAGGGATGGACCTTTGATCTGCTAGTTCACCCCTAGATGGCTGCAGTAGTCTAGCCTGGGCCAGGCAGAAACCTGGGACCAGGAGCATCTTCTGGCTCTCCTATGTGGGTGCCCGGGGAAGATCTTCTCTGGTTTACCTTTCAGAAGTAGAGCAACTGGGATTCCAACTGGTACCCCTATGGCGTGCTGGTGTCATGGAGGCTGTCAAGGCTTGCCCTCAGTGTCACAGTACTGCAACCCATTCACTGTTTACAAAGAATCATTGCAATGTAGACTGATCACTCATATGTGTAGCATATAACTTTGATTTTATATGTAAACTGAGATGAGCTGTTACTTTATTACATCACCTGTTAAATGGGGTTAAATTTTAGATGTAAGCCAGTTTGACCAGTAATAATAACAGCAACATATTTGCAAAAATGCAGTTACGTGCTGATATACCATTGTTATGTGCATTTTTTTCCTCACAAAAACTCAAGTGGGAGGGAAGTTACTTTTAACCTGGCATTATGGGGACTTAAGGTAAACTTTAGCCAGATTCCAGCAAAGATTAGCCAACTAAGAATGGAGAAGCCTAGATTTACCTTAGATCTTTTGTCTCCAAATTCCTTGCTGTGGACACTGCACCACCAAGCCTCACATGTGTCCCTGTGGGCACAGTCACACTTAATACATCCACTACAGCATTCCATGTGTCCCTTAAAATAATGTGTTCATAATAAAGGACCTGTACAGTTAGAAAGCAATGTTATATGGCAAACATTTTTTTTGCATCTAATGTTAGCAGAAAACGAATTTTTGTTTAAGAAGACATTTTAATTATAAATACAAGTCCCCCAGGCTTGTGGGAAGGAGGGGTTAAATCACTCAGGCAGACTCTTTTATGTAATAAAGTAATAGAGATTTTCTTTTTTTTTCACGTGCTCCTTGTTTCATTGCTCAAGAGAGCTGCAAGTTAAGGAGTGGACATGCTGTAGATAACTGTGGCACTTGAACTGTGTGAGGGAATCCCCACGAGAACAGAGCCCTGTGGTGATAGGCAGGGCTTGGGAGAAAGGCAGAGCTCTCTCAGTTATATCTACTTTAGGAATGGTGAGGTCTCACGGCCAGTGTTTAAGGTGCTATTTTGCTTTGACTCAAGGCTTTCTTCAGATTGTTCTGTAATGTTCACCCTATTGTAATGGTTTCCTCAGGGAAGAAGTGGGCTGTTTCCTCAAGAAAAGACAAGGGAGTGCATTTTATTTGTTCTGGGAGGTCTGGGAGCTTGAGGTCTTCATGCAGGACATCCTCTCCCTTGTCCACCCTGGATTTCAGTGAGCTAGGGTTAACTGTGGTCTGAAAATGTCAAGTGGAGAATTCCAGAAGTAAATAATTCATGAGTTTGTCAGTTGCACTCCCTGACGAGGATGCTGCTAAGCTCCCACACCAGCCTGCGTCATCTCCCCCGGGACATGAATCATCCCTTTGTCTATTGTGTCTACTGTAAGGACTCTGAAGTGAACCGCCTGTTAGTCACTTGGTAGCCATCTTGGTTGTTGAAAGGACTGTTGCTAGGTATCACACAGGACCCGTATTCAAGTAACTTGTGTGGTAGACGAAGGCGACATCCCAAGGCCTACATCATTTGTCTCACTCCCTCTTGTCATAGAGACACATTCCTCTCACATAAGCACAAGAAGAAAGGTAAGTATGGTGAAATAGAATGTTTTGAGAGAGGAAACCAGATGTAAACCCTTTAGTACAGCATTGCTCTTCCAAGTTATCTGTCTCTTGTTTATCTTCATCTATAAATTCAACTTTATGTACAGGAAAATAAATAGTGTTGAGTCCATTATGATTCATGAACTGGGCATCTCCTGGGTGTCTTGGCATGTGCCCACTATGGATAAAGGGGCAATATTGCATTTTGTAAGTTTGTATGTATACATGTTTTTACCCTAGAGTACTTGACATAGGCTTTGCCATATCACATTATCTGATACAAATAATTTTGTGCTGCAGTGTGCTATGGTAAAAAATTAACGAATGCGTACTAGATGCTAACATTTTATATTTATTCATTTATCCTGTTTAACCTCCAAAACTATGATGCTAGTACTATTATTTAATGGGTGAACAGTTGAGATGATGAAAGGAGGTGTGGTTTGTGGCTAAAATGCCTAACATAAACATATTTGAAACAATAGCACAGAATGACAGAAAGTCTAAAAATTTTATGTCATACAGAATTGTTAGGGTGTTGTAAAACCTTTAAGTTGTTCATGTAAGTATTTCGATTCAAAGTGGGCTTTGAGCCTACTGTCTGGGTATGGATATGATACATATTTTTCAGTTTCTTTCTTACTGCTTTAAATAGATTCTAAGAGGGCACCTATGCAAATAGTGATTTCTCCAAATAATTGGCTGAATGAATGGTTCTTGTGACCTTTTGAATAAGTTTTCCCAGAAGCTTCATTTCCAATTAGAGTGTGGTCATTCAGATTTGAGTGGATTTAAATGACTAGAAAGGTTTCTTCCTGCCTAGAAAAGAGATTTATAAAGCACAATGGCTAAGAATTATTATTCCGATCTGCCCATGGATGAGTTAACCCTTCTTTCTATCCCAGATCAATACATTTTCTGATTTAGGTTTTATGTTTTGGTTAAATTAAGCTCTCATTATTTCCATTTTCAATTTGCCTCTAAGTTGTATTCCTCAGTAAAACAGACAGTGTCCTTCTGGAAACCCACAGCAGTCTTCATCAATATGCCCTTTCTGTTAATTTTTTTTCTCTGTGTATTCTATAGAAATAATTTCAAGAGTGACCTGTATCTACCCGGAAATACAAACATTTCCCCTCCCTCTGTCATAACATCTGCTTGAATAGTTTGTTGCCTTGTACTCATAAAAGGGGCTACCCAGTGTGTGGTGTGTATTCTGCTTGCTCAATGCAGTTCTGTCTAGCCCGTGACAATCCACTTTTGACAGAGACTGTCCTTTGTTCCAATTTCCCTATATTTTAATCATTGAAGGGAAAGTGATGTTACAACCTGTAAAAATAGTTTCTTTATTTAATAGTCATGACCCTGAGGTATGTTGCCAAGTATGTATCCTGATCCCCAAATTTTGAAACATTTCCATAGTTAGATTATTGTGTGTTGTGTTGGTCAGCCTTCATAATATTTTGCTTTTCTTTGCACGTTCCTGGTTGCTCTGCAGTATAAAACTAGACTGCTCAGTGTTTTCTTTTGTTACTCCCATTAACAACACTAGAAACTAAAGACTCAGAAATAAATTTAGTCTCAAAATTGCATAACCAATTTATTGTAATCTTGTAAGATGTTCTCTTCTGTGATTTCATCTATTATGTCATTATGTATCATTTATGTCATCATCTGTGTTTCTTGCCATGGTCCTTCTGAAACAATGCTATTACTTATCAGGTGTTTTTTTGTCTGTTTGTGTAGAAATCTCATTATGATAATTGGTATTTTAAAAAATTTGCTTGGTGCTTTTCATTTTACAAGCTGATTTTCACAAACATGCCCTTCCTTGAGGCTCGTAACCACCTAGCAAATTAGCCTGTGTTGTGATTGTTATTAGTGGTATTACTTGTAGAGAAGAAAGTGCTTTTATCAGATAATGGAGAAGATCTCAAATTGAAGAGTCTGAAATTTTAAACCTGGGGATGTTGTCACTTTCCATCCTTGTTTTTTTTTTCTTTTATTTTGCTCTCCATTATTGGAAGTCTGTGGATTACTGTTCAATGACTGTGCTCTGCAGTTTCAAGGATCAAGCAAGTTAAATAATTATAAGCGAAGAAGCAATCTTTTGTATTATAGAAATCCAATTTGTCTTTTTCTCTAGAACTTCCTCACTTTTTATATTCTACTTAACAAGGCATTGCATTCCAGAATTGTGGATGATTTCAACCATACTGTCCAATACTCTGAGGATTCATTTTCACTTCTAGCTTGGCAGACAAATTTGTTTTCCTTCAGATACATTAGATGTTGAGTGGATAGCCATTTGAAACAGCTTCTGATGTTAGTCATTCTCCAAGGTGAGCTCTCTAATCTGTTTTCTAATAGGTTATCACAAAGGCATATTTGATAATGATGACACACACAACAGCAAAAGCTGAAGGAAATGTGCTGACAAAAGATAGGATTCTCTTCAGTCATTGTGTTGCCTGAAGCATGGCATATTAATAAATTAATGCTGTCTAATGCATACCTACCAATACACACGTATCTATGGGTCATGTAGGCTATGTGGTTAAGGAGAAGTCATCCACTCAAGTGGCCTAAAAAGCTGAGTGAAGAATGGGTATTTGGAAAATAGCCACTTAGTTTTTTTCCTGGGAGGCCCAGGAAGAGATAGCAATGGAGAAGTTGGGAAAGTGAGTTATCAAAGTCTGTCTCTTGAAGTCACCAGGCAAAGCAGAAAGTGTCTACCTCAAGCCCCAGCATAGATGAGATTCTTCTTGGTTGTTCTCTGAGGTTTGTAGCTGGTCTTTGAGCTTTTCCACACCTAATTCCGTCAGTTTCAGTTGATGTAATTTGCAACTTAAAACAGAGAAAATCTCTGAGCCTTGGCCTCTACCCTAGTTGCGTAGGCTCCTGGGATATGAGTCCTGGGAGAAATCCAGGGACTTCTTCAGAACTCAACTGTGCCATTGCCAGAGTTCTAATAAACAGTGTATGTCCTACAGTGTTTAGGAATCTCAGTATCATTTAAGTGAACCTAAATTTGTCATCCTGTTTTCCTTGACTGCTATGAGTTTTTATCATGCATTATTTATACATACATACATACATATGTGTGTGTGTGTGTGTATATATATATAGAGAGAGAGAGAGAGTATTTTTCATCCCTATCTAATCAAGATTTTCACATGAAGGAGTCTTACAGACATTTAGCCACACATTTTCCAGGCTAATATCATCTTGTTTCGGCACTACTTATTGAATAATCCATCTTTTTCATGGAAGTGGAAGTTTTTGATTATTTACCTAGAATGGAAGGAGAAAGGGAAATAATTTTAAGATTTCACTAGGTTTCCTGTTTCATGTCACATAAAGCAGATTTTTTTTAACCCAGCCTCTGGGAAAACTCCATGTACAATGCAGGTTTAATTGCTAAACAATGCTTCTGGGTGGATTTCCTTATAATATTGTGTCCTTGGTTTTGCTCTTTACTTGATATTTAGTATTGTTTCTAATGTAGAAATAAATTTATAATTAATCTCTTATCCCATTTCTAAATTCGTCTTCACATGAAGGAGTTGAAAATAATTATTTTCATTGAAGAATAATTTTTCCTTTAAAGCAATGCATTGGAGAGGATTAATGGGGCAAACTGGAGAGTAAATGCGCTTTTGAAAACCAAGAGGTATGAAATGCAGCTTTGTGGCATTTTGAGGTTAATATAATCAATGGTACATTTATTCCTAGAAAAAGAGTTGGCACTCAGTTTTTCAGGTTTCCCAGTTGGCAGGTGCTGGAATGCCTCCCTCTCCAGTATTCTCTCCATTCTTGTGGAATGTCCAGATTTCCCATGGGGCAGTAACGTGCTCTAGGGTCAGTCTCCTTTCCTCCTCTCTTCTGCCCTTCCTTCCTCTCCTTTTCTTTTCTTTAAAAAATTTGTTTATTTGAAAGTCAGAGTAACGGGGGAGAGAGAAAAATCAATCTTCCATTTGCTGTTTCACTCACCAGTTGCCTGTAGTGGCTGGGGAGCGGCTAGCTTAAAGCCAAGAACTTCATCTGGGTCTCCCACAGGGATGGTAGGGGTCCTGACATTTGCTTTATCTTCTGCTGTTTCCTCAGAGCAGTAGCAGGCAGATGGATCAAAAGTGGAGAAGCCAGGAAATGAACCAGCATCCATATGGGATGCTGGCATTAAGGTGGTTGCTTTACCTACTATGCCACAGTCCTGGCCACTCCTTTTTAATTCAATGTTTATATCTGTTTCTCTAGTCTTGACTCTTTCCTGCTTAACTGAAGATTTGGTGAAGTAGGTGTGAGAAATCCAAGCATAGGTTTTTGTTTTCGTTATAGGCATTTTTTTCTATAAACATTTGAAGATACCTCTATGCATGGATTTCAAAACCTTTTTGCACCAAAATAACGCTTATCTTTTTTTTTAAAGATTTTATTCATTTTTTTTATTACAAAGTCAGATATACAGAGAAGAGGAGAGACAGAGAGGAAGATCTTCCGTCCGATGATTCACTCCCCAAGTGAGCCGCAACGGACCGGTGCGCGCCGATCCGAAGCCGGGAACCAGGAACCTCTTCCAGGTCTCCCACGCGGGTGCAGGGTCCCAATGCATTGGGCCGTCCTCGACTGCCTTCCCAGGCCACAAGCAGGGAGCTGGATGGGAAGTGGAGCTGCCGGGATTAGAACCGGCGCCCATATGGGATCCCGGGGCTTTCAAGGTGAGGACTTTAGCCGCTAGGCCACGCCGCCGGACCCAATAACGCTTATCTTTACATTTCACTTCCCACAGACATTTTAAAGTTTATTTGTAACACCTCTTTATGTTAAAGGTTAGAAGAAATAAACTCGCATTCTTAGCAGTGTGAGCTAAGGACTCACTTAGTAAATCAGGTTGTTCTGTCTTACTATGGTTGACTCCATCCCATAGCACTGTTCTGTGTGCTCTTACTTTCCTAAGTAGGAAATACAATTACAGTTGGCATTAGAATAGACTAGATAGACCAGAGATGTTATCTTTTGGGACCACAATGTGTCTTTGCTGTCTACAGCATCAGAGTCTCGGGTGGCTTTGCATTTGGGTAAATGTAGAGCCGCATTGCCGTTAGAAAGACTACTCAAGAAACCAAGTGACTCCGAGAGGCTAAATGGTATGTGGCTGAACCTACTTAATGACATGGAATCAAGAAATTGCTGAAGAGTATTGAGTAAAAAGACAAGAAAAGAGGCACAGAAGTGAAGGTAATGGAGGAGGCACGCTAATGCTGGACGAGAGAGAGGAAATGTAGGTGTGTCTTATAACTGATCTACACAGTTTATGGCACAGTATGGCTAAGCCAGGATTTAGCCCAGGCTTTCAATGAAAAGAAATACTTAATACCACACACCTCCTTTTCTTTCATTCAAGATGACCTTGAATTTTAGTCTGGTAGGTTTTGGGTGCAGCTGTTATCAACACATTGTGCTTTCCAGTTTAAGAAACATAACCAAAAACCATCTGTTCATGTTTCTGTGTAATTTGTTCTTAGGACAGGGACCAGGAATCAAATAATTCAAATCTCCTGATTGATGTCTCTGATAAACTTAAGGAGTTGCACAGACTCAGTGATATCAGGTACAAAATGGCCCAATGTCTTCTGGGATAAGCAACAGTGATTATTTTTGCTTATTTGAGAGAAGGTCCCATACTCAGATTCTTCTCCAGAAGTACACAGTGACCAAGGCTGGTCCTAGATGAAGCTGAGAGCCAAACCCGAGATCAGTCCCATGAGGATCGTTACCACCATTGCCTCTCAGGAGCTCTACTGGTAGGCAGTTGGATCTGGAGCTGGAACTGGGAGCTAAATGGAGGCATTGAAATGTGGAATATGTGTGGCCTACCTGCCATCTTAAACACTAACGCAAAGCTCCATCCAGTATAAAACTGATTTCTGCCTTTGTCTTTGGCAGTTGAGTGGTATCATTTTAATCTTCCTAGCAGTGAGTCTTCCAGTTCCTTGTGTGAAAGAATTATGGAAAATGGCTGCTTGAAGTGCATATTCTTAAAGTTTACTCCAAAGATATCTGGGAAGGGGTTAGGAATGTCCATAGTTAAACAAGCTCCTTTAACACTGCTCTTCAAAAGCATCCTTTAACACTGCTGTTCAAAATTATCAGTCTATTTATATATTAAAAAAAGAATATGTACACACACACACCCCAAATCCAAATAGTATGACAACAAACCAAGAGGCTGAAAGAAAAGTAAAGCTTAATAGAAAGTGGGAATAAAGGAATCTGATCAGATTCAACTATGGAGACCCAAAGAGATCATGTTTATGTCACTATGGGAGGAAAGAAAAACATTTCAAAGAAACATGACTGATTTCAGTTAGTGACACCAAATCCTGGGATCTGAGAGCCTTTTATTCAGGACCCGACTGTGATGTTGATAGGGTTGTCCAGGGTGAATCTGTATTTGCTAACATTTGAGTTTGTTGAGTATACATTCTAATTTTGTCCTGGCTCAGGTTTCTAGCTTACAAAAAGTTTTTCCCCAAATACTAATGAGAAGACATGGTGTAATTTTTCACGTATTTGGAGTAGAAGACTGGGAGGATTTAGTGATCAGAAAGGAGTGATGGGCCCAGCTGCATAATGAGAAGTGGATGCCACCACTGCAGTGGTGTGTGATTCTAGGAAGCTGTTTTACCTCGTGATGCCTCAGTTTTGTTCTCTGCAAAACAGGGACAGAATACAGTGAAAGATGTCTGTGGTCCTAACACCAGGCAGAAGGGAAGCAGGCTAAGTAAGCACTTCATTTTGTTATCTTCTGTAACTCTCACCATGACCCTGCATCTCCAATGGCAAGCTTTTGTCCCTAGAGACTAACCAAGAAGGAGAGAGCTTTGAGAATGTTTGAAGCCATGACATTGAATTTTAACACCAACTGGAATGGGTTATGGGGTCCCTATCTTTTGTGTGATTGCTTTGTCCTGGGTTATCTTGTGTCCATTGATTTGGATTGGAGAGTAGGACTTTGAAGAAAAGGGGAGAATAGCTTCAATCCTAAAGCTTCAAGTTTGCACAGACATGGAAAATTAGTATTGGGTTTCTTCAACTATGGGTTCAAGAAAATGGGTGCTATTTACCCCTCTGGCCATTAGGTGGGGCAGTTGAAGAATAGGAAAATTACTCTTCCAGTGCAGCTATTCTTCAAATAGTGTCTAAAACTAGATGGGAAAGAGTAACCTTTACCACATGCACAGTGGCCAGATTCTTTTTTTTTTTTAATTCTGTGGGGTGAGGAAGAAGAGATGCACAGATGTAAAAGTTATTTAAAGCAATAACATAAATGTTGCTTATTAATACAAAATTTCCATTTAGGATTTAAGAGCCTAACTGGACTCCACAGTTGTCTCTGTCTCTCTCTCCCTCTCCCTTCCTCTCTTTCTCCCTCCCCCTTTCTCACACACGCACACACACACACTCCAAGAAGAGTAATAATTGTGCATGAGGTTGGGAGAACACAATAGCAGGTGTATGGAAGAAAGTAGAAAGGAATCGTGACAGTTATCACAGCCCTTTTGTCAGTGTTGATTGATTTCCTTTAGCATCCAAGGGTACTTAAATATTTCCTCCTCCTTCCACTTTCTTTTAGAAAAGTCCATGCCAATTAATTTATCTGAATGGAAAGCCCATTAAGCAGATCTTTGGTGCCAAGTGCATCAAGATGAATTTTGATGTTTTCTGTTACCTAGGCTTTGCTTCAGTGTTTCTAATGACCCACTCATGGATTTAAGATATTTTCCTAGAACTTAATAAGTGGCTTAGGAACATTTTACATCAATCTTTTAGTAGATAGTGACTTGAAACTTTCATTTGTTGGAGTACACACTCAGGGCATAGAGTTAAGAGAGGTGTAGAGAAAAATCAAGGGAGTGGTGGGACATATTTCTGGCTATTTGTGCTGCAAACGAGTTTCCTTCTGCAAGTTTACTGCCCATAGAGGTGACTGAGTCGGACTGGGCTGCATCTGGGAACCAGAAATTCAGTCCATGTTCTCTTATTTGGGTACCAGGAATCCTAATGCTTGAGTTATCACGCACCGTTCTCCAGGGTCTATGTTAGCTGGGGGCTGCCTTCAAGACACAGAGGTCAATGTCAAACCCAGACTCTCTGACTCGAGAACAGGCAACTTCACCTGCATCTTTTTTACAAGCTGAAGGTCCATTCTGAAGCAGTAAGATTTAGTAGTTTTGCTGTGAAGGATTAATGAGGAAAAACAACTCAAGAAGATGCTTTAATGAATGAATGAATGATGGATGTATCCTACTATTCCGGTATGGCTAAATAAGTTGCTTGGCTTTTTCATAAATAGTTAAAAAGACTCTATGGGTCACAGAAATCTATATTTAAACCTCAGATTTTTCAGTAAATTTTCTTGAGCTTTTCAGAGGGCTACATAACTGAGAAATGCTTAAATTTGATATGGATCTTGAATGTTTCAAATGATACTCATTTGCACAAAGAAATTTTGCAATAGGGTGAATTTGTACTCTATTGTAATTGTAAATGGTGGCAATCATCTCAATCCAGTTTTTCCTGACATCTCATTCTTTGATTTACAAGAAGCAAATGCAAATGGGCGAAAATAATCAGATTCAGGCTCTTTTACCCAGTTAAGTAATGGTGCTGATGAAGGTAATAGTAAAAGTACTGAAATATTTTCTTATTTAAAAACTTTTATGCTTAGTTAATTTTATTTAAAAGGCAGATAAGTGGAGGGAAGAAAGGAAAAGGAGAAGAGAGACAGAGAGGTCACTACTTCTAGTGAGAGAAGTTTAACAATTCTGGATACTAAGAGTGATAAATTGTGATGTGATAAGTTGTGATTTTTCCCTTTTATGCTATATTGTGTAATTATTGGGAGTTTCATTTACCATATCTTTGAAATACAGGAAAATGCTAGTGTTCTAAATTTAAGTTAATTTGCACAGTATGAAAATTGAATAAATTCTGATGTTATTTTTAAAATGCCTAGGAAAATTGGTAGATATAATTCCAAAATGTTAACAGAAGTTAAGACATACAGGATAATGGGTGGCTTTGTTTTCCATTTCTCTGTATTTTTATTTTCATACTCATTCAGAATAAAGGTTTTTTAACTCGAAAGAATAATTCTACCATATTTTAAGTGATATTGGTTTCAGCTGGCAATCATCCAGCCTAATCGTGGTTGATACTACGGACTTACAGACTCAGCATAACAAATGGATGTGGTCTAGTATTGCTTTCATTATGTAGAAATGTACAGACAAGAAGAATGAATAGTCAAGCTTAGTTTAATCATGTCACTGGGACTTAGAGGGGAGTGTTCATCTGGGTCTAGAAGGTGCAGATCTTTAGAAAGTGGTAGAGGAAACTCTATACTCATGAAGAGAATGGAGTGACATATTCCAGATTCTAAAAGAAAAAAAAATTGTTGGCCCAAGATAACATATCCAGCAAAGCTTTCTTTTGTCTTTGAAAATGAAATAAAATTCTTCCACAGTAAGGAAAAGTTAAAAGAATATGCCTCTACCAAACCTGCCCTACAAATGATACTTCAAGATGTTCTCTTAACAGAGAAGAGGAATGGCACTGGACAAAACCAAAGCAAATGTGAAGAACATCCCAGTAAAATGACAGAGGACAAAATGAATGAACAACCCATTCCTAAAATGACAGGACCAAATTACCACCCATACATATTAACCCTGAATTTAAATGGCTTAAACTCAATCAAACGTCATAGATTAGTAGACTGGATTAAAAAAATAAAACCCATCTATTTGTTGTCTAGAAGAGATACATTTCACCAACAAAAATCAGCAGAAACTATATCACATGAATTTTGATTTTTTTTGTTTTTGTTAGTTTCATCTCTTCAAAGCAGTTTCTTCTGATTAAATGCTTCAGACTCATAGATCATACAATAGCATCATTTTCTTCAAGAAGGTTCTTGATTTTCTTTTTCATTTTTTCGACACATTAGTCATTCAGTAGCATGTTATTTAAATTCATGGTGTTATTAGTTTCTTTTTTCTCCCTGTTGTTGACTTTGTTTTGTGTCTTTTCATTTAAGGAGATGTGTAGGAGCTGTGTAATGGAGACTATCATATCTAGTAACATGTTATTTAGCTTCATGGCATTGTAAATTTCTATTTTTCTTCCTGTTGTTGATTTTGTATTGTGATTTTTCATTTAAGGGGATGTACAGTAATTGTGAAATGGAGACTAACATATCCAGATGTGAGGCTCCAATGTAGTATGCATCTCTTCTTCCAGACAAAGATGGACTTACACTTAAACTGTTTACTATATCTTGACAATAGGATGCTCGACTCTCTGCCATTGTCCATGCCCACAATGATGGAAGTATGGCTGTGTATGAAGAACTATACTTTAGTAATGATATAGAGGAACTAGGTGAGGGGGGAGGTAATTGGGAAGGTGATAAGGGAAATCCCAGGAGTCTATGGAACAGTATCATAAAATGATAATAATAATAATAAATAAATAAGAAAAATAAAGAAAGTGGTAGAGGAAGAAATTCTTGCTATGTAATCTTGTAATGAGTTCAGGTCCCACTCAGGATGCTCTCCCTGGCCTCTATGCCCGGTAGCTTCAGAGACTATACCCAGCTTCCAGGATTATTAGATTCAGTTCCACTTTTGATTCTGCCTCCAGCATCCCAGATACCAAAATGAGCCAGCTTGACCACACACACACTCCTCATTCTCTCATGGTTTATGTCGTCAACCAGAGTGTGAAACAGCCGGAACTCTAGGCAGTAGACTAAAGCATAGCACTTAATCACAACCTTTACTATACTTTGAGTCACTTAATTCGAAATTGTATGAGCTTTGGGATTTAGTTCAAGAACATTATTTAATTCTTGCTAGTTTTCAGACCTTTACAAGTAGAAGACTCCTAAAATTATTTGAGCCTGCACATTGAGGTGGAGGAAAGTGCAATGTGAAAATCATTCTACCTGAACCCGTAATTAGAATCTAATCTCCCAAATCTTATTGACACAAGTGCGATAAGCTATTTCCATGCAGCCCAGCAAAGTGTCTTGTGTATAATAGATGCTTAATGCATATCTGTCAAACATTTCATTTTTGTTGCTAATGCATTCATGTAATGGAATCATATTATCTCATGCAAATGATTTCAGAATGTAAAACTTATTCAAGACTTGAATATGTAAAAAAAAAATGCAACTATGATACTACGGCACAGTAACCTGGTGGCTAAAGTCCTTGCCCTGTCTGTGCCAGGATCTTGTATGGGCACCAGTTCTGATCCTGCTTTCCATCCAACTTCATGCTTGAGGCCTTGGAAATCAGTGGCAGATGGCCCAAAACCTTGGGACTCTGCACCTGCATGAAAGACTTGGAGGAAGTTCCAGACTCTTGACTTTGGATCGGCTCAACACCGACCATTGCTGCCACTTTGGGGAGTGAACCAATGAATAAAAGATCTTCCTCTCTGTCTCTCCTTCTCTCTGTATACCTGAATTTCCAATAAAAATATATAAATCTTAAAAAATGTAACTACAATGCATCAATAAGAATAACGTACATATTCCAATAGGGAAAGAGCAGAATGGAAGGGGCATCTTTGCAGAAGAGAATATACAAATCATCCATAAATTTATGGAAAAGGTGTCAATTTAATCATCAAATAAACTGCAAATAAATTGCAAAACCACAATTTAGTGCCCCTAAAAACTGCTAACATTAAAACAGTAAAAAAGTAAAAACAAAGCAAAACAAAACAAAGCAAAAAACCAAAAAACATTCCTAGTGTTGGCATCAATGTGGAGCATGGAATCACAGCCTGTGATTATGTGTGTTGTCACTCGGATTTCAGAAAGTGGCAGTATCAGCTAAAGCTGGACAGATGTATAACTTAGGATCCTGCACTTCTACCTTCTGGTATGTGTTAAACAGAATGAGAATCCAAATTCTTAACAAGGGGCTGTATGATAATGCTTAGAACAGCTGGAAAGAATCTGATTGACTATTGAAGAAGAATGGCCCCCTGCTTCCCACCAGGGAACCTGGATTATGTCCCAGTTCCTGGCTTGACCCCAACCAACACTGGCTATCATTGGCATTTGGGAAGTGAACCAGCAGCTGAGAGTGCTGTGTGTCCCTCTGAAATTATTAAAAATGAACCAATGATTTAATTGTGATGTATTTAAAAATTTAATGCCAATCAACCATCAAAATAAATGAATTGCGACATTTACAAATGTTGGTGAATCTCTCAGACATAGGTTGCTGGGCAAAGGAGACAGCTTGCAATATGATTCTAATTATGTAAGGTGAAAAACAGGAAGAATTGTTTAGCTTCTGTAAGTTAGGATAGTGGTTGTCATTGTTGCAGTAAGAAAGTGGGCATGCTGACTCCTGGGGGCTAATATGCTGCTTATTGCATCTGGCACTGATTAAATGGTGTATTTCATATGAAGTTTACACTTCAGATTTGGGTAGTTTTATATCTATCTTGCTCTTCAACAAAAATTTAAAAAATAGTTTTTACTATTCTTTTCAGCTTACTTACCAGATTCTAATATTGAAGTTGTCATATGATATGAATGTAAGCATAGCCACACAATATTTTCTGATGCAGTCTCATGATTCCATCTAAGATATTAGTTTTAGCAATTTTATTATATATGTATACACATTATATATGTGAGTATACATACATGTCACATATATAATATATAATTATATGTACTCATATGTGGTATTTTATTATATTTGTCACATATAATGAATATACTTTATACTACATATATAATGTTAATATACCAAAATTGCATGTAAGGTATCTGTGCTGTACACAGGGACAGGTAGCCAGAGATCATCCATGCTGGGTCACTCTCCAATTACTTGTTACAGCCAGGGCTGGGTCCAGCCAAGGGCAGGAGCCTACACGTAGACCTTCGGACTCCCCAACAAGCGTACTGGGAATAAAAGACTTGAGCCATTATCTGTTGCCTCCTGAATGCACACACAGGTTCTTCACCGCTGTGCCAAACACCTCATCTTTGAATTGGCTCAGCTCCAGCTGTTGCAGCTGCTTGGGGAGTGCCTGAACGGACAGAAGATCTTCCTTTATGTCTCCTCCTCCTCTCTGTATATCTGACTTTCCAATTAAAGTAAAAATAAATCTTTTCTTTTAAAAAAAAAACTTTAAAAATTTTTTTTCTTTTTAAAAAAATTTTATTTTTATTGGAAAGTCAGATATATATAGAGAGGATGAGAGACAGAGAAATATCTTCCATCCGATGGTTCACTCCCCAAGTGACTGCAATGGCTGGTGCTGCACCGATTCAAAGTCAGGAGGCAGGAGCTCTCTCTTCCGTTCTCCCTCGTGGGTGCAGGGTCCCCAAGCTTTGGACCATCCTCAGCTGCCTTCCCAGGCCACAAGCAGGGAGCTGGATGGGAAGCAGGGCTCCCAGGGCTAGAACCAGTGCCTGTATGGGATCTCAGCACATTCAAGGCAAGTACTTTAGCCGCTAGCCCATGACGCCAGGCCCTAATTTTTCTTTTAAAAATGCTTATTTGTTTTAAGAGGTAGAGAGAGAACAAGAGAGCAAGAAGAAAGTTCTTTCCTTCACAAATATCTGCAATGGCAGAACAGGGATACAGGAATACATTCCAGGTCTCTGCCTGGCAGAGACTCAGCTGCCTGAGCTGTACCTGATGCCTCCCAAAGCCTGTCTGTATTGGTAGGAAGACAGAATCAGGAGCCTGCTCCAGGAGTGGAAATCTGGCACTCTAGTAGAGGACTTAGATTTCTTAGCTGCTAGGTTAAATGCTCTCAAAGCTTTTTTTTTTTAAACAGCAATTTATTATTGAAGTTGATTTTAGTGGTCTAGTCAACTTGTGTTTTTATTCACTCATTTTTATTGTGGAAAGAACAATTAGACATAATATGTTACACTACAGAATACAATGTTTTGAGTAAAGGCACAATCTTGACCAGCTGATCTGTAGTACTTGTACATTTTGTATAATTGAGACTTCAGTGTACCTGACAAGTCCCTTTTTCTATGAGTTTGTCTTAGATACTTCATGTAAGTGAGGTAAGATAGTGACTTGTCTTGCCTACTTAAGTGTCCTCAATATTTATCCATGTTGCTACATATGACATGATGTGTTTTTATGACTTGCTGATATTCCATATATAATTCAGCCATAGTCTATATAGTATATTGTTTGCTGTCCATCAGCGATTGTTTGGGGCATGGAGTCTATAATAACGTGTGAACTAATGATCAATAGCCAAAGTTTATTAGTGGCATCAGACTTTTACAGATCTAGGGTCTCATAGGATAAGGGAGGAGGTATTGAGCTCATCTACAGAACCCATCAATTGTTTCTATACCCTTGTTTGGAACTCTTGTTTTGTGTATCCCACCAAGTGTTCTCATTCACATGCTATCCACTCTGTGTTCTCATACAAATGATATCCATTTAGTTATACAGATGGTACCCACTCAGTTGTTCTCATACAAATGACATCCAATCAGTCGCACAAGTAGCATCTATTCAGTTGTTCTTATACAAATGTTATCCTATCAATTGTAATCCTGTGCTTGCTGACCTTCTAGAGTCACAATGTACATCTACAGTATATATAAATATATACACATACACACATATATATACACACACATACACACATGCGTACGTGTCTGTGTATATGTGGTTGGGTAGGCTCCTGGCTTGTTTTCACATTTGCTCCTAATATATATATAGCACATCTGTAAACCCTTTCATTCATCAGTGGCAGCTAAGTTGGATCTTTGTCTTGACTCTTGTGAATGATGCTGCTGTGAACAGGAGAGTCCAGATATCTCTGACATAAGAAATCATCACCTTGGTATGTATCACCAGAATCAGCTTACTGGGTCTTAGGGTAGTTTCTTTTCAAGTATTTTAAGGAATCATGTGAGTATGAGGTTATATTCATTGAACTTCATGAATATTCCCTGGATGATTATTGATGCTGTGTACTTATTCATAAACTTTTTTGTCATTTGTATGTCTGATTTTGAGAAATATCTGTTCAATTCCTTTGCCAATTTAGGAAATGGTTTGCTTTTTGCTATTGATTAGAATTCCTGATGCGTTTTAGATATTCACTTCTTAAAGGATGTATTATTTGTAAATATTTGCCCCTTTTACTCTATGGACTATTTCAGTGGTTGTGCGGATAGAGTCTCCCATGTGTATTTCTGCTTTTATTATGTGTCCTTTCACTGTGATTTCCAAATACTCATCGCCAAGAGTAACTGCAAACTAATAGACTCAAGTAAATGAAATCATAAATGAAAGAGCAGGTGTTGTATCTGACTCCATGAAATAGAATCATAAGAGATTATTTAAGAGATACACACTAACCAATCACACAGTCTACAAGACACAGATAAACTCTGTGAAATAAATTAAGATGGAGTCAGGAAGAAATAGACTTTAATAGACAAATAAAAAATTGAGGAGATTGAATCAATAAACAAAAATTTTTCCCAAAAGGCTAGTCTTGCACCAGGTGGCTTCACTGATGAGCTCAATGAAATACTTTTAAAGGAATTGACACTAATGCTTTTTCAAGTCTCCAGATCGGTAAACAAGAGGGATTGCTTTGAGGTTCATATGATGAAGTCAGCATTACAATATGTCAAAGAAAAGAAAATTACAGATCACAAGAGATGGAAAAAGCATGGGCAAGATTAGCCTAATGAAATCTATGGCTTGTTGAAAGGATTTTGTGCCAAGGTTAAATAGGGTTGATTTCTGGGGTGCGAAGAGTTCAGTATGTCCAAATCATTTGGTGTTCTTTATGACCTCAGTCTAACGGTGGCAATAAAACTCATGGTAAACTCAGTGGGTGCAAGAAAAAGTGACACAATTGAGAACCTTTTTTTTTTTTAGAAAAATTTATTTTATTTTTATTGGAAAGTCAGATATATGGAGAGGAGGAGAGACAGAGGAAGATCTTCTGTCCAATGATTCACTCTCCAGGTGATTGTCATGGTTGGGACTGAGCTGATCTGAAGCCAGGAGCTAGAAGCTGCTTCTGGGTCTCCCATGCAGGTACAGGGACCCAAAGCTTTCCCATCCTCGACTGCTTTCCCAGGCCACAAGCAGGGAGCTGGATGGGAAGTAGGGCTGCCTGGATATGAAGTGGCATCTATATGGGATCTGTGCAAATGCAAGGCGATGACTTTAGGCACTAGGCTACCATGCCGGACCTAAACACCTTTTTCAATGATAAAAAGTATGAAAAGATTTACCCAATAAATCCTGTGTTTTTAACTGATGAGTCCAGAGCTAAACACATTCTCCATGGTGACAAGCTAATACTTTTCTCTGGGATCGGAAATAAAGGGAAGGTGCCCTAACCACTTTTGCTCATCCAAAGAATGGAAGTCCTAGTGAAAAGCATTGAGGAAAAGACAATGACAGATGTTTGGATCAGAGAAAGAAGATGTAAGATTATTTCTGCTTGCAGATGACATGATATAATGTAGAAAACCTCAGATTTCCCTAAAACTCTTAGTTGCATGGTATGAATTCAGCATGTTTTGGTAATCAGGAGCTTAGGCTGGGCTAAGAGAGACCCTGAGGTAGACCAAGTCGAGTTTCTTGTGTTGCTGCCTATAAGGATAGAGGCACAACCTGTAGATAGCAATGAAGAGGTAGGAGAGTCTTGAAAGCAAGGTGATAGCATACACTCAAACAGGGCTGTAGGCAGCTCTCTGAATGGGAATCGCTCCACCCAGTCACCCTGCAGTTATTCTTTTATAGGATTATAAAAAATCTAAAGTGGGCAGGGCTTATAGTGTAGCACATTGGTGATCACCAGGAAAGAGTCCTGGCATCTGTGCATGATGGAAAGTAGCGTTTAGCTCTGTGATGGGGAATGCTGTGTTGAGCTCCAGCCATGTAGCATAGTAAGTGATGGGATTCGGGCAGTTCGCCTGGCCTGAATGTTGGAACTCCTTCACTTCTTGTTACTCCCTAAATGCCTGCCTCTCCACATGAAAACACAAAGATTAGTTGTGTTTCTATATACTCACAAGAAGTAAATTAATTACAAAAAAAGCAAATTAAGAAAAAACCCACTTACAATAACATCAGAGAATGAAATACTTAGAAATAAAATTAGCCAAGGAGGTAAAAAAGTTCATAGAAGAAAATTGTAAAAATTGGATAAGAGAAATTTGAAAAGGCACGCGTATACTGCATTCATAGTTAGGAAGATTTAATATTATTTAAATGTGTGTGCTATCCAAAGTGATCTGTACTTTCAATACAATCTCTATCAAAGTACCAAAGGGAATTGTTTTAAACATAAAACAATTGCAAAATTCATATGGACCATATGTGATTCTGATTATTTATAGCAATATTAAAAAAAATAAATTTTGAGGCAGCACATTTTTTGTTTTAAATTATGTTATGAACTACCGTGATTAAAACAGTATGATATGTGAGCAGTTGGAACAAAATAGAGAATCCAGAAGTGAGTTCTTACATACATGATCGATTTATCTTTGACAAGGATGCCAGCTGTATTCTTTAAGGAAAGGGTAATATGATAGTCCCTTCAGTAACTGAAGTTGTGGAAACTATGTATTTATCTGCAAGAGAATGGAATTGGATCCTTATCTTTCCCTGTGCTGAAAAATTAACCCAACATACTTAAGGACTTAACCAGAAAGTTTAAAACTACTAGAAGAAAACATAGGGGAAATCTTATAAGATGTGAATTTCAGCATTAAGTCTTAGATCTTCTGAGCGGAACACTTAGTGTGTTTTGAAATGCGGAATAGAGATGAGTTAGCGTAACATGGGAGTGGAGGGAGCTTTGTTGCTTCTAAGAGAGGCTTTTGAAGTTTTGGTTTTCTTTCTGTGTGTATTGGCTGGACTCTCTTGATTATCCTGAAATGGCAGCTTGAACATGAGCTTTGTACTTTGTTGGAATAAAAACAATGCAGTCATTAAATAACTTGGGTGAGTTAACATTACTTGGTTTGTGAATTGACAATTGGCTTGCAGCAGGAAGGATTAAACTTTTTTTTGTTTTGTTTTAAGGTTAAAAATGTGAGTCTGTGTTTGCCAATACTACAACATTTTAAAAAACTTTAGCTTAACCATTTCCAGGTTTCTGTTTATGATCACGCCCATGGTATGTGAAGACACATTTTTATCTACATAGAGATGCCAAACTCATGAGGTTTTTCCCAGTTGCCTTCTATTATATATTCAGGGATCTTGTAACCTTCAGGATTATGGCTGAAAAACGTAGGGTCATGTGGTCATATTACCAAGGATTTGAGTGAGCTGTATAATTGAGATTGCCTCTGTTTGGATGCCAGTTGACTACCCAGGGACTTTATCATGTCTATTTTCTATAAAGCAACCTCTGCACTTGTCAGGAGCAATAACTGGTTCTATAATGGCAGAAAGCACTGTGATAGCCTTTATGAAGAGAAACACTGCTTATTGACCTGTATAAGTATTTCTTCGAACTTGTGCAGAGTAGTGACCATACATTTCTCCCTGAAAGACACTTTCTAAAAAAACTGTCATCCTATAATCTTGTTTTATAGTATCTCTGTCAACTGTGTGAGCATTATGCATTTAAAAATTATTGCAGTAGTGACATATGACAAACTGGCATTTTATGGTTTACAAGATATTTTGCACAATAATTGTCCCATTTTGGGTTCCCCCAAAGTCTATAAATTGCTTATGGATGTCATGTGCTGGGTTACTTTGATTAAGCAAATCATTCATTCTCATTTCTGTGAAGTGTGGTGGAGCAGAGAGAGAGAGAGAGAGAAGCAGAAGGAGAGGTAGGGAGAGAGAGATCTTCTGAACACTGTTTCATTCCCAAAATGCCTGTAACTTCTGGGGCTGGAAGGCCAAAATTTAGAAGCTCGGAACTTCATCTGAATCTCCCATGTGGGTGATAGTGGTCTAAATTATCCGCTGCCTCCCAGGATGCAATCATAAGAAGCTATAAACAAAGAAACAAAACAGCTGTGTCTCAAACTGGCAGTCCAGGATGGGGTGCAGGTGTCCCATGTGCGATTTATCTGGCTACACTGCAGCACTAACTTCTATGTCATTTCCTTAATAAGAAAACTAATGGGGAAACAGAGAACTGAGCCTCATTTATACAACTAAGAGGTGTTGAAGCCAGGCTTTGTGACTCACCCATATTTCTGTTTTATTCTAGCCCTATAAGGTCCATGTCTGTGCTTAACATCCACATAGGACTATGGAATAAGAATGACTGTTAATGTATCATAGTATTTATTATAATATCTATATTATTTAGCTTATTCTGTACATGCTTCCTGTATACAAATTATTGGCTTGGGTGTTGAAGGTACAATGATGACTGAGATAAAAGCAAGCCTACCCCAGTGAAGCTGACAGCTAGTGGTAGGAGTATAGAGAAACAACTGTGTAATAGGACATATATCATTTGTATGTATCCTGTCCATGTAATATGTTGGGATATATAGGGGAGCTTCAAAACAGTTCATGGAAATGTGTCCTGTCTTTTAATTCTGTTTTTCTCCTGTGAATATTTTGAAACGCTCTCATGTGTAAGAATGCCAAGGAAGAGTGCAATAAACTTAGATTTTTATCAGTTTTCACTCTGTAAAAGTTATTAAGGGATATACCATAAAATAGTACTTACAGGACACTGTTGGATGAAGAAGGTAATATTGAGAAGCATGCTGGAAAATTACATTCAGTGGGAAAATCACAGCTGTAAACATGGACAATTTTTAGGTATCACCAAATATTAGTGGTGAAACTATAATATACAATATTATATAAGAGGGTATAGTATATAATATATATTTTTGTCCATTAGGGCTATCTATGGTATAAATCTCCCATTTCTCCCTTTTCTTGGAAGAATTAGCACCCCAAGAATGTCTTTATCTTGGGGGATTGCAAAATCAATAAGGATCTGAGTTTCCCATCTAGGAATTACTTTGCAAGTCTGGATCTTAAAATGGCCATATTCTATTCAAAGCTGTTTGAATTTCTGGCTAAATGAAAATACTGCTTGTGATTTGACTAAGTAAATCCTATCAGTCATGTATGTTGCTTCCATCTTTCCATCTTGCATTCACTCGCTCTTAGCACGCTATGGGGAAACAGAGGCCCACTCCTGAGAACACTGACGTAGCCTAAGGGAGAGGCCCAGGTGGTAAGTTACAGAGAACTCCAGCTGGCAGTTTGTGAGGAACTGAGGCCAGACAGCCACCACACGGGTTATTTGGAAGCCATGGTCTACCCCCTGTAAAACCCTACCAGAGAGGCAGTCCCCATAGGCAGCTTGACAGTCACCTTTTGAGAGGCTGAAGCCCAGCTCCTAGCAAGCCTCTACTGAGTGACTGATCCTCAGAACCTGTGTGAAGCCACGGATGTTTGTTGTTATACAAGGCTCTGTTTAAAGAGAATTTCTTATACAGTAATAGATGCCCAAATGATGATTATTCTTGACTGATCACTTTCAAAAGAAAAAGGAGGCCAAGAGATTAATGTGTGTAAAATGCCACTGTTTTGTGTTAATTCTGGGAAACAAGAAGTCTTAGACATATATCGTTTCTTTCTTCTTCATAAAGGAGGGTGCAGTCCCTTCACAGCCTGGACTTGGTAGCAGCTGTTGTGCTTGACACAGTAAGAAGTAACCGCAGGACTTGCTTTATAGAAGTAGACATGTTTTCTTCCAGGTTACTTCTTTGTTTCCGTTGGAAAATCATTGGCTTTCAACTGTGTGCTTGGGGAAACCTTTTGTTGTGTTTCCTCCTGGCATAGCCAATTCAAAGGAGAATTCATGGCTTTGCCAGTGATCGTGGGGATCATGTAGTTGTTGTTTGACATTGTAACTGTAGGGTCTCTCACTGTCCTCCAACAGAGTTTACACCTGTTAGCTTTTCTGTAGTAGTGACTTGCTTATATGGTGTGACACTTGGATGGTGCTTGTTCTGGTGGCAATGTGTGAAGGAGAAGTTTTGAATTTCACATGGAAAGGGGGAAGAAAACAACTCATTTCAGTGATTATTGGACATAAACTGAGAAAAAAAATACCCTGAGAAATAAGCAGTATTGCTTTCAGTGTAAACAACCAAATAAAGTGAGTCATTTCTCCAGACAGCAATGCTTGCTGGCTTTTTCTTGCTACCATCATTGTAAGTCTTTATTCTGAATCCAATATATCCAGTTCTTGGGCTACCAGGGCCTTTTTCCTAAGATTTTGTAATAACTCCCTCGTGAAATGTATAACCAGTCAGTTGATTCAAGCATAGTTGTAAAGTAGAATAAAAATGTTAGAGGATAACATGTAAGTAAAAAAATAACTGAGAAATGATTGTATGGATGAGGAGTGTGCAGTTATGCCATTTTTGTTAATTATGTTGCATTATGTGACACAGTTTCATAGGCTCTGGGGTTCCCCCAACCCCTTTCTGTGCCCTCCCAACATGGTGGATTCCTCCACTTTGTTGCAGTATTACAGTTCAAATTCAGTCAAGATTCTTTCTTGCAAACATATACCAAGCATAGAGTCCAGCATCTCATTGTCCAGATAAATTCAACGGTTTCTTGGGGAGACCATCTCTGGTCTGAAGGTAGAGCTGGCAGAATATCATCCCAATCAATTAAAAGTCCCAACACAACATTATGCCATTTTAATACAACTGTGAAATGGTTAACACAGGTAAGCCATAAATGTGTGTGTGTGTCTGTGTGTGTGTGTGGTGTGCTGAGAATACTTAAAGTCTCTTCTCTTACTGCCTAATTTCCAGGCTCCCTGAGGTGTTAGAAGTACAGGTTCGCACAGATTGAAATTGGGGCTGCGAGGTGTTGATCAGCTCATGTCCAAGTTCCTGGTTGGTCCTTGCAGCATGTGACCTTTCATTCATTGGTCAATGATGCCATGCTTTTTAGGGAATTGATGATGACCAGGTGGGCTTCAGTTGTTCTGGGTGTTATATGAATGCAGCAGTTACACGCTGCCCCAGACCTGGAATTCCCCTATGCAAATCCCTCCAGGACAATATTGACCATTACAGTTCTTATTTATTGACTAAGCAAATGACTCCTGGTGATTAGAACCCATAAGGTCAGCTGGATGACAGCTTTAAGTCAGGCATCTTGTGCTAAGGGAGACAGACAGGAGGCTGGGTCCTGATTTTACATTGCAGGAGTTTGGTTTCAGGTTTATTCAGATTGTATGCAGTTATAGTTCCCATCTTTCAGGTATCTTTCTATTATTTCCCACAGGGGAGTTACTAGCCTGCATCACTATTAGCAGTGTGCAGTGCTTCTGGTTTTTTTTTTTTTTTCCTCCCCCTGCTCTGTTCAATACTTAACATTTTTTTGTCTTCCTGGTAAAACATTCTAATGGGTCTGAGGTGGTATCTTTTTATGGCTTTAATGTATGTCTTGCTGATGGTACTATGTTTATGTAAATGGCCATGTCTAATCTTGAACACTAAAATTCTAACCAGTAGGTTCTACCTGGGAGGACACTATAGGGTATGAGAAACAGGTTCAACAGGAGAACCATGCATGTGGAAATAGATCAACCATGTACATTTACAGAAAATCTGCTTAGTGCTAGATCCTACAAGGAAAGTAAAAATAATAACTCTTCCATTTGTAATTCAGTTTGAAGATTGGCAATATCAATCAAAACCTACCTACTAATGAAAAGCAAGGGGATCTTATGTAAAACATATTTATATTAAAAACATTTTTTCCAGCCAAAAAAATCCGTTTTGTGATTTTTTTGGACCACATGTCCAAAAACCTCAAATTCTCTTCTCAATTACTTCTTTTGCCAAAATATAATCCCTGTCTCCTCTTTCATTTGTTCTTTTCCTGAGCATAATGCATACTGGCTGTTTGAAAGATTTTGTGCTGACTACTTTAGATGACAAGAAAGGCTCAATGGATGTATAGAAATGAAAACCCTTCAAATGGTCCTTCAAACTGGTCAGACTTTAAAGCTGGAACAGGGTTGATTTGGGTCAAACAAGGTTCCTGAAGTAAAGGCGAAGCAAATGCAAATAGGCTAAAACCCTATGGGTTGCAGCAGAAACAATCAACAGGACCTTCTCATAAATTAGATTTGCTGAGGACTTTGGTAATTAAAGCATCATCTTTGTAATTCCCCAGCAATTAGGAAACAGAGGAAGTTTGAATTGAGGTCTCATAAATAAACATAAAGGTTGCCAGTACCTGGAGATTGGAAAGTCATTTTTTAGTGTGTCATGTGCAGGACTCAGAGATACGTGGTGGCCCTCTGGTCACCCTTACAGGAAAGACATTAACTTCTTTAAGAAACACAGTGAGTTCAGTGGTACAGTTGTAAGCAGTAACTCCTGGGACTTGGTTAAACCAAGCTTATTTAAATAATACTTTGGAAAAGAACATATGTTATTATCAAAGAGTCATGATTGAGCAACTGTAATCCCATAAGATGGAGCTAGTTGAGAAAATTCATATTTGCTGTTGTTATGAGTCTATTATTTATGTTGTATAATGAAATGCCTCTCTCCACATCTATTCCAGGAGAGACTTTTTTTTTTTACTACTTTTGTGCCTAAGCATCTTAGCTATTTCAAGGCAGTAAGAATTTTAGTTGGCCATCAATTCTGTGAATTTTTTTTAATTAATTCACCATACTTAGCATCTTTATTGGCTGCCTCTTATCGGTAAGTTATGGCAGTTGATATCAAGTAATGGCAAAGGCAAAATTTTGTGTCTTGGGTTGCTTAGGACTTATACGGCAGAATGACATGTATGAAGATATGCAGTTCCAAAGATGAGAGAGGAGGGTTCAGTTCAGTTGGTGTGATCAAATGAGTAAATGAGCCTCTGAGGCAGGCTTTGAGAAGTGGGTAGAATTCCAGTTGTAACCACTGGGGAGGAGGACCTTCCATGGAAAAGTCATAAAAATTAATGGAGGCCCAAACAGAAAAATCACTTTTTAAGAGAGAACTGATGAGCAATTCAGAATAGCCAGAGGTCATCTTACTGCCTGCTCCCTAGAAATTCCCTGTGGCTAACACTGCTTAGCTTGCCCTGTTCCTGCATAGCCAAGCCACTTGCAGGAGAATGGATAGCAGTTTTCCATTCAACAATGATGGACACTAAGAATATTTCTTTTCTTCTTCCCAGGTGGCAAGCATGTGTCATATGGGATTTCTGACAGCAATGCTTTAAGCCATGGAGTTAATTAGTGCTTTAGCCAATGTGTTACAGGAGGGAGAAGTGACTAGGGCATAAATTGACCTCACAGATCTCACAGTATTCATCTCAATGGGAATAGGCAGAGTCAAACAGCTGGCTTCCCCTTCTGAATTTGACTTTCTACATGTACAAAAGGCTCATCCTTGCCTCCCGACTGCGGAGTTGGCAAGTGCCACTGGAATGCTGCTGAGGGACCTGGGACCTGCTTCTGTGACCAGTCATCCAGGGTGTGTGGAAGGGTCAGGGTGGAGATTGGGGAAGCATTCCCTGTTACGATATCGGGGGTTGCAGCTGAATAAGTAGGAAAGTTTAAGCAAAATATCTCAGAAGTCATAATACTTCACATCTTTTCCTTTATTGTGACCTCACCAAATCCTCCTTCATGATGCTACTTTTGTCACATGAAAAGCAAAGATTTACATAAGTATCGTTTCACTTAACTTCAGGACAAGAATGACTCAAGATCACACACACACACACACACACACACACACACACACACACAATTATATAAAGACAGATAGTGGTCATTTCTGGTGGCAATATCAACTTCTTGGTTATTTCTAATATATTCTGTCACTTTCCTTATTACTAAGTGGCTCTCAGTCATGCCTGCACACTAGATTCCCCTAGAGAGCTTCAGAATGTCAAAAGGGCACTTACACGAGAACCATTTCAAACTCCACAAATGAATGCAATGTGCCGGTAGTGCTGAAAGCTGCTAAATGTCTTTAGCATGAATAATAAAACCTAGACTGATAGTGAAAGAAAATATATGTGCATCCAATGTGTAATTTTCAAGTTATTAATAGTTCTCAGTGTTTAAAAATAGTTCTAAAAGAATGGCCTTCATAAACATGTTGTAGTACTGTCTTTCTGTTAGTAATGTGAAGTATGTTGCACATACACTCTCTGGGGAATGTAGCGTTATTTGCAAACATGCCAGAGAATACAGCAGATTTTACAAAGGCTTATGAAAACAATATGCTTCATTTGGTTAATAGAAAAACAGCTTCAAAATTAGCCTCCTGTTAAGTAAAAAATCCAGAAAGTAGAAATGAGAAGGGCCTGATTGATCACTCTCAATTACTGTAAGAGCCTCTTATTTTCAAATTCCAGGACACAATTGTCCATTTCTTCTCATGACCATCCAAATCAAATCCCAAAATCTACTGATTCTACCATTGTAATTTTATTTGCTTCCATTATTCCTCCATTTTTGTGGCCAATATCCTAAATCAGATTATTATTATTGTTTATATTAGTAATTGTCATGTGTATTGCATATTATTTTTTCTTAGACATTGCCTCTAGCCAAAATCTGGAGGCATCATTTATTGTTTTCTTACTCACTTTGTCAGTGGTTTTCCACTGCCCACAGGAATAGCACAGTTCCATAGGCTGGCATTCAAGTTCTCCATTATCTGGTCATCAGACTTTTTCCCAAGACTGCTTCCTTTGGCACCTAGTACTGTGAACTACTGTGGGAGCTCAGCAGTCCTTGGATGAAGTGATGTTTGTGGCTGTGTGAGAATGCTGTTGCCTGCTGATGTTTCTGCTGATATCAATATCACCAAATATGGAACGATCAGATCTCAGCTACTTCACCAAATCCTGAAGCCCAGAGCTTAGAGCAATAGTTTCCTACTGTGATCCAGTCACCACACACTTATCTAGATCAATGTTTGGATTTGAGGTTATGGAAAATTCCTATCAATTTTGAATTCTTCATTTTTCCATGGACTTTTTAAAGTTTCCTCATATTTCAAAAGTGCCTTCTTACTATAGATTTATTTATAAAGTGGAAAAATAATGCCTTCTCAATGGTATCCTTGCTTGTAAAAGGTTAAGATATAAATATAAAAAAGCACAACGCAAAGTAGACCATTCTTTATCCTCCTTGCTTCTCTGTTCTTACCTCTCTATGTCCTTTCCTCTCTTCCATTTTTCCTTTCCTTCCTTACTTCTGTATACTGTGCATTTTAAATTTGTCATTTCCTTATGAATAGGGTCCTGTGATAAAATCTTGTTTTCTGTGAAATTTCTAGGATAGTATTTCACAATAAAGCACTCAATAAACATACCTTTTAGTTGAAATTGGGAGATGTAGACCGGAACTATAGTGGTTCTGAACAATTAATAGCTAGTTTCATTTACAATTTTGTTAAGTATTACCCCCAGCCCCCCAACACCCCCCCAAATCCATAGAAAAGTACCATCATCTTTAGAAATTAGTATTTAGATTATGTAAAATGATTTGAGTTGGCTCCTAAGCACCGGTCAGGGACACAAAGCAAGGCAGCTCCTGTTTGAAAGTCAGAATTGTTTCAGGTCACCAGGTTCGTTAGGCTATCCTTACATGTTTCTGCCTGGATGGCACTCAGGGCAAACAATACTTCTCTTCTGCACTATTATCTGTGTCCTTGGTCCACCAGAAGAGAAGCAGTTGACTGAGTATAAGGTGTTAAGTAGGAATTCAAAACAGGGTAGCTAATATTGGGTGGAGCATTTCCAGGGTGGGAAGAGTCAGCAAGAGCTGGCTGTTCTCTCTTTGTAGTATACTCAAGCTTACAGAAGAGTGCAAGTGCATACTTGCTGTACAGTGCAACAGGTCACCATCCTCTGAGAAGTGGATGTATATTCCTCCTGTTTGCTTTCTTCCTTGTTTATTTTCCATGTGTCCTTGGTTTTTGGCTTCCAGTGGCTTCCCTCTTCCTGAGGGAGTGAGGCTTTACTGAAGCCTTCGGCTCCCTTTGCTGGCAGGCGGCTGTGTTCTCAGCATCCTGGATCTGCCAAAGAACTTCCTGCTGATCCCTTCCAGAGGCTGTTGTATAGTTGTGCCCAGGAGCAGAAGGTTCTGCCACTACATTTCTTATCCCCACTCAAATGAGATGGCAGAATGGAATCTGTTTGAGGTCTTTTCTATGGGGCATACTGATTCCAGCCTGTCTTGACTGTGGTTGGAAATAGAAGGACCACTTCTCATAGGAAGAGGAGTGAGACTGATGCCCAGAACACATAGAAAAGGGGCAGGGAGTTCAGAGGGAAAAGAAACAGATACTATTCTGCTTTCATTCTTGACAACATCCTAGTGGGGTTCTGATCATGCAGGAAGTTTGGCTGCCTCCCTAGGCTTGGGTGGTGTCAAATAATGCTGTACTCTTTCAGTCATTTCTTCCTGTGAGTTGAATCCAACATGGATGAGTTCTCCTGGCAGTCAAGCAAGCCCTGACAGTGAGAGTTGACTAACTTTTAAACCATTCCTGAAATTCAACTTTATTTTGCTTTTGCTCAAGCTGAGTCACTGTGATATGCTGAGTCCTGTTACCTCATTCTTTTTTTAGGATCTACAGTTTGCCTCTAGAATATATTTTGTAGTTCTTAATGTCTCTTCCACATAATAATTATTTACGGAGTTTCATGGTGTTTTAAATACTTTGGTTGCACAGAACGCAGACTTCATCTAATCTTTCAATTCTGCAATAATAGTACTGAGCAATTGTTTTAATCTTGGTGGACACAGTTCTTTTTTTCTTTCATGCCCTCCTTTCCTATTTCCTATTTCCTATTTCCTTCTTCCGTTGTTTACTCTTTTTCATTCTTCTGCCTTCCTTCTTTCTCTCTTGTCCTTCCTCCCCAGTTCTTTCTTTGATTTTAGTGGGTAAAGAAACAGAGTAGACCCCAGAACTGGAATCCAGAATGTACCCTCAATCCAATTTAAGGGGTAACTTGAACCCTAGTCATTTAACCTCTTAGGATCTCATTCTAACCTTTAAGTAGAACCAGGAAACCATTCAATCCTTTCACTTTGAAAATTCTTTGATTCAGTAGATCCAATGCTTCTGTTTCCTTTTTATTTGTATTCTATTTAATTAATTAATTTGACAAGAAATACACTTTATTTATGTTACAGGAAATTGTGTGCAAAATATGCATCTTTACATTTTAGTTTTCTCAATGGGATATATTTAAAGGGTCATAGATCAGACAATCACTCATAGGCTATAATACATACTTCAATTTCAGATAGTGAACTGTGTCCACAAGGAATTAATTACTACAAAAATGATAAATGTCATTGATTCATATTATAGCTCAATTTCAGATTTAAAACAATGATAACATTAAATATATTAGGTCTTTTTAATTTTTAAAAGGGTTATTGCCGAAAAAATAATTGAAATAAGAGTGTTTACAGGGCATAGACCAATGATTATTAGGAAGCAATGTTTATCAACACAGTTAGTTGCTCAAGACTCCCAAAGTGTTGATGCATAGAGTCTATCTCATACATTCATGATACACTCAGTCACTTGTGTGAATGCCTAGGTTGCTTTCCAGTTCCTCAATATAAATTCTTGAATGGTATTGAGAATTATAAAAGCATGTATTTTGTAAGAATCAATCAATGTCTTACAGTTTCAGAAAAAGTGACCCATGTGCACTTGTGCACTAACTGCTTCACAGATTTCTCACGAAGAGTCTGCTTTTCCCTTCCACTATCTACATACTGACAGGCATGGCTCTTGTAATTCACTTATTCCCTCCTGGGCTTTTGTTTTCTGTGACATTTCCCATTTCTTCCATAGCAGCAGGTGTGCGTGTCAATGGTGGCAGTCCTGGTATAGGTTTTAATTTATCTGACTCATCCACTCCGGAGTCTTGTTATTTTAGGGACTTCACTGCAACTGGTGTGTATGTTTAGTTTATAATACCTCCTAAGGCCTTAGAATGTGCACATTATTAGAGCTGCAAATCATACTCAATTAATGGTTTGTTGTTTCATAAATTTTGAGAAAAAAAGGCACAGTGGCTATAGTATTACCGGTTCTGTACTAATTGTTTGTGTAATCAACCTAAGTTTCAATTATCTCGGGTGAAATACTCTACCTTGAAACTCCTTTGGCTTAGTGCTGAATTATATCTCAACTCGAAGAGCAATATATTATGAAGAAATTGTAGCAGCGTATTACGTCTTTATCACCATAGAATTTTGAACTTCTACCTTAAGGAATAAATATATTGATTCTTGAACCATCATAACTTGTTGGATTTCACTGGAAATATTTGGGTGAATAGAGTTGTACTAAGATGGAGAGATTACTAACTTACAAAAGTCAGATTACTGACATAAAATATTATCTTGGTTTTGGAAAATAAAATTGTCCTGATGGCAGAATTTTACTATTCTGAACACAATTTTGTTTGAACCATTAATAGTGCATTGTACATGCCAACATTACAAGGCTGATTGGTCATTGGAAACACCCACTCAGAGAATAGTTATACAGTCATATATTTTTTGAATCATTTATACTAATATAAAATATTGTGGTTTTCATCTTGGTTACAGAGGACATGTAACAAGGCTTAGTGGTTTGATTCACATTTTTAGTTACCTCGAAATGACATATAAGAGGACACACATATGCAGGTGTGCATACATACACACATACAACACATACTCTCTTAAGTTCATTGAGAAAATATGCAGTTCAAGGAATAACATAATCAAATAATTGAAATTGTATGTTTGCCTGTTTCATTTTAAAAGATTTACTTCTTTTTATTGTAAAGGCAGCTATATATAGAGAGAAGGAGAGATAGAGAGAAAGCTCTTCCATCTGGTATCTGGTTTGCTCCCGAGTGGCTGCAATGGCCAGAACTGAGTGATCCAAAGCAAGGAGCCAGGATCCTGCTACGGGTCTCCCATGTGTGTGCAGAGTCCCAAGGCTTTGGGCCATCCTTGACTGCTTTCCAAGTACACAAACAGGAAGCTAGATAGGAAGTGGAGCAGCCGAGATATGAACCTGCACCCATATGTGATCCCAGGCATGCAAAGTGGGGATTGAGTCTTAGGTTACCCGACTGGGCCCCTATCTAAGTTTTGTATGTAGGAAAATTGATGTTTAGAGTAACTGAAAACATTTGCAGGTTCATAAAAAAATAAAAACCTAGATTTACAACCATAGGAAATTCTTGTAATCTGGATGTAGTGGAAAGTCTTGGTAAATGATTCAATGAGATTATGAATATGTGAAATTAGTTGAAGAAGCGTGCCCTGCAAGATTGATGTGTCATAATGCTTTTTGCTTGGCTTATCTACTCAGCATTTTAGAGGGGTTTGCGTTCAACCACAATAATGTTAATTGGTTTTTAAGAAGATTTCAGAAGTAGAAAGAAATTGATAAGAATACTATGGACCAAAAATAACTTGATGTCTGAAAATAACAAGGCCAAAAAAAAAAAAAAAAAAAAAGGTCTATCAGAAATGGAATTTAAATCCTGACTTAAGCTTTCAGGAGGAGAAAAGCATGACTTTTTTGTGTAGGTACTTATCATGAGAAAGAATAGTTAATTGTAAAGACTACATAAACCAATAGTGTGATAAGTCTGTCTAAGATCTTCCAAATGTGTTTTCTTAGTGAAAGAGAATCATTTTTAAAGGAAATGGTGAATGTACCGTTTTATCTAAGGACTTGAGCACCTGCAGATCTTTCATCTATTGGGGATGCTGGAACCAATACTCCATGGAGGGATGGGAATGTAACACACATATAGGTAGTGTAAAACTCTACTATAATGTTATCATCATATAACATAGTCCAGATCAGAAAAAGCTATGATCTATAACTAAGGGGGAAGAAAAAGAAATACTATTGCTCAGACAAGAAAGCCAGCAACAGCTCATTTGATATAGCAATAGCCAGACCAACTGTGAATTATCCTGCCCATTGACAGATTAGAGCAGCTTCTTAGAGTATGTTATGCAGAGAAGCAGATTTTAGGATGTTATTGGTTACTGTGAGGAGGGAAGATCTGTAGTCAAAAAAACTTGGAAATGACAAGTTCTTAAGCAAAGGCAGTACGTCTTGTGTTATACCTGTTACAGTCTTTAATGTTTCAGTATGTCTTGTAGCTGTCCAACACATGGGTCTGTAGTTGTATGTCCAATCTCAGTGTCCCAAAATAACTTGCATTTCCCTAATTCTACTTCTAGTCTGCATTCCCTGCCTGACCTTCTCCTGGGACTCAACTTCTCCTGTTATCTTGTCTCCCTGTTTTGGCTAGCAATAACTCCTCACTTCTTTTCTCAAACTCAGAGGCATTCTTTTTAATGAAAATTATTTTAACTTTGCTTCCCCCTCCAGCCACCCATTTCCTGTCTCCTTCCTTTTCTTGCTTCTGATCTGTAATAATTTCCCATCTTGAGTTCCCCTGCTTTTGAGCAAGGATTGCTTTTGCTTACTCACAGGTCATCCAGAAGCCCATTAGTCTGTGGGACAGGTCTGTGAGTGTGTTCAGCTAAAGATAGTTAATTCAGGCAAAGAAAAGGGCAGGATATCTGAAAATCATGTCTCAGTCCGTTCTGGTTGTTAAAAAACATCATCTACCAGGAGAATTCTAAACGACAGAAAGTTATTTTTTAAAGTTCTGGAGACTGAGAGTTCCCAAAATAAAGATGTTGGTAGGGTTAGTCTGTGATGTTCGCCACCTTTCTTGTTGATAGCTGGTACCCTACAGCTATATTGTTTGGGCCTCTTTCCCCTAAGAAGCTAACTGCCTCCTAAAGTCTCCACTGTTAAAGAAGATCCTGTTAGTGATTATGTTTTAACATAGGAGTTTTTTGAAGGTACACGGGCTTTCAGAACATCCCAAGGTTTTATTTGCAATTCAGTGTTTGAAAACCTCATGGACTAGCTAAGTCTGAGCAAGGTTCTGTTAGCGGCCTGAGTAAGCCTATCAATGTCTTTAAACATAAAATAAGTGAACAAAGAATCCAATTATCCCTTATCAAAATATTAAAATGCATTTTGATGTTATGATGTATGTGCGTATTTACTATTCATGATCTATCAGATTGATTATCTAACATACTTTATTTTGAAATGCTTTCAATGAGGAAAGATTATTTGTGTTTCTTAATAATGATAAAGTTACAAATTATAATGACTTGGTGACTACAACCACAATTGAAGGAAGTTTTATTTTTCAGGTAGAAGTAGGTAAAACTATACAGGCATTGGCATCCATTAAACTTATCATCCTGTTGGATTCTCTATGGACCTGGTGTTAAAACTTCCACTCTGAATGGTGAAACATGCTGTTCTGGGAAGTCAGATTTAAGCTTATTATAAATAAAACCTTAGCAATTAAGAAGTGCCAGAAATAAAAGTTGTTTCCTCCTGAAATAGTGGTTTATGTGAGAATGGAAATATTCAGTATGTAAATGTCAAAGATTCCAGGGTACAAAAATAGTTGAAATCAGCCTACTAGTCGAGTAGTGCCTACCAGTTTTAAGCCCAGGGTTGGGAGCCATGTGTTCATTAGTTCCGTGAGGTTATTTCCACTTTTTGCACAATGTGGGTTTTGAGATTTAGTGAAACTTCACTGCAAGCAAGTGGCTGGCTATGAGCTCAAAACCAGGTCTGGATGACTCCAACATTTATTGTTGAAGCTTATTATTATTGACAACATAGGGGACCAATTGGCATCAGGGGAGAACTGGCCATCATCTTGTTTGTCTTTGTTATTTAAGAGTGTATTACTAGGAGTCTTCATTAACCAAGCTTACTGATAACAGGGCCCACTAGAAATTAGCAAATGACAACTCCATATGGCAATCCAGTCTGAGTTGAAACCCCAAGAGGAATAAATAGTCATTACCCTGAAATCCATCCGCTAAGCTGTCCACAGGAAGCCAGAGAGCAAGCAGGCACTGGGGCCAAGAGTCGGAGTACCAGAGTAATGGAAGCATGCAACCAAGAGAGTGAGCCCTTCCCTATCATGGGCCTTTATGAGGGCTTATGAGGGGAGTGGTCACACAACAATGTAATACCGCCCCCTGTCAGATTCCAGGTGATGATACGTGAGTGTCACGCACACATTGGGCAAAAGGAGGCACCCAGGTGGTGGTGGGGAGTTTCTTTCCAAGCTCGTGACCCTGAACTAGCTGCCTACCCCCCAGCAGTATAATGTACAACAATACAGAACATGAGACAGGGTCGAGTAGAAAACGTCCTCTGGTTCTGACAGATGGCATTGTGGCAGATTTCACAGAAAACAGGGCAGCAGCCTTGTTTATTGTCTCACATGAAAGAGGAGTGTTTATGAGGACCACTCTAGTTTGTGAAGCAGGATTTATTTAGGTAAGAAAGAGAGCTCCTGCCGCAGTGGGAATGTAGGACATTAGAAGGGTGGGACAGGAGACATCCTGCTCCCATTCCGATCATGCTAAGAGAGGGTAACTGATACACTGATTTTGTCTTTTGGTTCCCCTTCCAGGGGAGACCATGCTCTTGGAAGGGTATGAAATGGGGAGAAGCACAGTTTTATAGTTTAAAAGGTGACTTTACCAGGGATCAGAGATTCTGACTCCTCACAGTGGGAATGAGTAATGTTGACTATTGAAACAAAGACGGCCATTAAGAATATCTACTGAGAGAGCTACACCCACCCACCCAAGACCTAGTGGCCTGACACAAACTAACAAGCTTCCAGATTTGGATAAGACAACATTTAATAGGCTTTGAAATGAGAAACACAGCTATAATTAGGATGTTGATCAGAAGGATGAACATCAGTTTTCTTTGCCTAACAAGTAATTTTATATCATTAATGGCTTGAAAGAACAGCTAGTCAGTCTAGTTCAATGTTCTGTCTGGTCAGCAGTTTTGGCTGGGTTATCTGGGTTTATTTATCAGTCTTCACTGCATGCTAATCTGTTTGTTAGCTCTATTTCTTCAGATTGATTGGCTGTCAGCTAGGATGAGAATGGCAATTGGGTTTTGAATTTCATTACTTATCAGACTAGTCCGGGCTTGTTTACTCGGTGCCTGGCAGCCATGTTATTAGAGAAAGAATCTAAATTAAACCCTCTTATGGTCTCCCATTTCTGCTGCATTGCGTTGCTCAAATAGATTAGAAGACCAGCTCAGACCCAAAGCATACAGAAATAGACTCCATCTGTTGATGAGAAGAGCTACAACGTCACTCAAAAAGTATATATACAAGGAAAGGATAAATTACAGGTACTTTTGTAGTGTGGATGTAGTTTCATCCTTCTGCCTGCTCCTCAACACCCGTATATGTGCACATTACATCTGTCCTTGGGCTCATATCAGAATGCCTGACTTGCAGGCAGATATTTGTCATGCCCCACCACTAGGGAAAACAAACAAAAGCTAAAACCACCTGGTTTATTTCATAAGCTCAAGAACTCAGGAACTTAGTGTGTTGACCGATCATAAGGACTTTCTTCCCTTTACCCTGAAGAAAAGACAAGGAATGCGCAAGCCATCTCCATGCTTGTTGTTTGCGATAGTTAAAATGAATCCTATGCAAGTCAGAAAAAGCCTTAGCTGCAGATTTCAGTTTGAATGTTTTCCAGTTTGGCCATGTTAGCAGCCCCAACCTGAGGCCTGTGCACACAGGAAGGCTTTTGCTCTTGACAATCTGAAGTTCAGTAGGTTCCTGTCTCCCTCTGCCTAGCCAGACCACCATGTCATCTATCTCCAGCAGTCTTTCCAGGTCCTGGTAACCTAAGACAAGTAAGATGGTGTGGTGGCTCAGTGGATGCCAAAAGCAGCTGAAGCCTTCACTCTCCCCTATTTGAAGACAATCCACATTTGCTTCCAAGAGAATCTCTTGGCATCCTCCCTCTGACTTTGTGCTAAGGAACAATTGGAACCCACAGGAAGCCGAATGAAGAGACAGCCTCTATTCATATAGCCGGAGGCAAGTCCAGCTCACCTCTCCTATTCACAAATGATCTCAAAAAATGGTATTCCTACTGACGCCCAGGAAGATAAATTGGTAATCTTATGTTAAGAATCATACCCTCTTGGACCATGACTGAGAACTTTACATAACTGTTCTCACTAAGGTATTGTTCTAAAAGTATGCCAGTATTTGTTCATCTCTGGGGGTGGGTACACATCTTTATCAACAGCATTCACGTTCCTGTTGTGTTTGGTACAACATTAATGCTATCCTACACCAATTAGCCTGTTGTAAAAAAAAAACATATATATATATATATATATATATATATATATATATATATATATATATATATATATATGGCTAGATACCTCATGAACAATAGGAATTGGTTTCTCACAGTTTGGGAGTTTGGAGGACCAAGATCAGTATGCCCCTAGAGGTGGTATCGGTTGAGCGCTTTCTGGTCTGCAGAGGAGGCTTTTTAGCTCTCTACTCCACAGACAAGGAAGGAACAAAGGCCGCTCTCTGGGGCCTCTGATCTCATTCATGATGGCTCCTCTCCAGTGATCTAATCATTTCCAGAGCCCTCACCTCCTAACATCATCACTCTGTTGATTTAGTTTGAGCATATGAGTTTGGGGAGGGATCCATTCAGACCACTGCAAGTGCACTGAAGAATATTGCATTATTTTGCTGTAAAGACCTTTTTCTAGCTATGTTGTGATTTATATACATGGCACAATAAAAAGAAACTTTGAGAACCAAAGATCTTAAATGTATATCAAATGTATATGTGACAACATTGATTAATGGTCACAGTTAATACAAAAACTCTTGGCAGGAGCCAAATATTTTCATCCACCACACTTTAGGAATTTTCATCTCAGATCTATTTGCTGTGCTTTTAATTTGCTTTGTTTTTGATTGACAAGAAGGCAGGCTTCGTTTCAAAGGTATGCAAACTATACGTTCCCAGGAGGTTTACACTTCAATGGGCCTATCAAAGCTGGCCCTAAATGAATGAGTGCTGAAAATCAAGTTGCAGTAATCAAATTGCTGATCAGACGCTGGACATATGTCTGAAAAAAGAAATGAGAATTCAAAGAATATCTCAGGCACTTGAGTAGTTTTTTCACACATTCAACATATTTTTAAGAAGATTTATTTATTATTTGAAAGACAGATAAGATTTATGGAAAGCAGGAGAAATGAAGAGAAAGATATTCTGTGTTCCAGTTCACTCTCCTCATGGATGCGATGGCCAGAACTGAGTGGATCTGAAACCTTGAGCCAGGAGCTTCTTGCTGGTCTCCCACACAGGGGCAGGGTCCCAAGGCTTTGGACCAACCTCTCCTGCTCTCCAATGCTCTCCTCTGGTAGCAATGTGTAGTACATAGCTAGTAGCCATTTCTTATCTGGTCTCAAGATTTAAGGCAATTTCAAACACAGCCAAAGCTGTATTAGGTTTTCCGTGAAGATTCCTGTGTGTCTTTCCCAAGCTGTCATATGAACTCCAGCGTGTTGTTACATCCAAACACATATTGTGAATGAGTTTTAGTACTGTTCTAACCAAAGAGAACATATTTTTAAAAGCATATCTGGAGTTTCTGTTTCTACTGAAGAAATTGACGTCTTGCTAAATCACTGTAACAATATTGATGGTAAAACTAGTTTTCTATTTACTGGAGTCTCATAATAAAGAGAACCCTGCTTTTGTCTTTTTGTAAATTGTGGCATAGCTCTCATTTGCTTAAAAAAATGTATCGTATGCCAGCTAAAAAACCAAAAATTTGGCTTACCTACTCAGATTTAAGGATGTGTTTTGCAGCAAATTAACTGACTTCTGGCATGGCATTTCATTCTGCTGTCATTGAAGTATGGTTCCCGAGTGAACTGACAAGACATGAAGGATGACCATGGGCTGTGAGTTAAATGCTGCCCATCTGAGACGCTGCCAGAAGAGCCAGCCACAGTGTGTCAGTGTAGTTCCTACTGAATGTTGTAACTAACAACCCTGAATCTCAACCCATGAAACCATGGAAATAGGCAGGCAGTTGATGTTTCTAGTGTGCAGCCGCCCTACACCCAGAAGCTGCATATGTTGTTTCCACTCACCTTGCATTCATGGTTTCATGCCTGGGAATTTGGTCTAATTGTGGACCCAGGAGAGCAAACAATGAATTTCCCTGATTGTGTGACACTCATCTATCTGTGGCACTGTGTCACATCCATAAATGTGAAACTGAAGCCTTTCACAGTCCTGTCACTCATTGGATATAATCTCCCTGTCCCTTTACATTATCATGGGACCTCTTCCTTGGCTTAGCTTATGCAGCTATTCCTTGGTTGACTTCTTTCATCTTGGCTTTCTCTTTTGACTTCAGTTAGGCCATTCAGTGCTGGGATTTCCCCAAGCTTGGTACTACATCCTCACCCCTCCCCTACCCATTCCCCTGCTTTAGTTTCTACTTGTCATGCCTCTGCTTTATCTGATATCAGTAATTGCAAGACTTGGATTTCCAAGACTCCTCCATTCAGGCTTGCAGCTCGTGCTTGTCCTCATGAATGCAGACTGTACATCCCTCTGATTTTTTAGGATATTCCCATGAGTGTTTCAGAGATGCTTGGATCCCATATACCTAACACTGGCATTTGTTCCCTGCCTGCTCACTTGATCTTGATTTTTCTCCTGTGGACCTTAACAAATATAAATACTAACATTAACATTCATCCATTTCATTGGCTTATCTCCTCCATAAATTGCTGTAAGCTGTCTATTACTAAAACCTGTCAGGTTTTACCTTCCACATAGGCTGCCTCTATTCCATTTCCTCTCAGTATGAGTTGGCAGTTCCTCTTCCCTGTACTCTAGGAATGGCTGTCTTTTCCTGGCATTCTACACTTTCCTGCATGCTCCTAATCCAGTCTGGTCTCCATGTTGCTGCCAGAGTCCTGTCTCCAAGCAATAGTCTAACCTATGGACCTGCCCACAGCCTTTGCTTAAAGCCAACAGTGCTTTTTCCATTAATCATGAGCATTCACATGTCATTTGTAGAGCCTTGCTTTCAGCTACCCTCTCATCAGAACAACGCCTTATCCACAGCCACCTTTTTGCCTTCTCTTTCTCTGCTTCAGTTACTGAGCTCCCTGAACAGATTTTCCAGTTCATTTTAGAGTATTTGTTTGTCCTTCTCTGTCTGCCAGAAACATTGCTTCTCTATCTCTTTCCCTGGGAACTCTTCATTCTTCACATCTTTGGAAGTGAACTTTACATCACAAGACTTCCTTGGGATCATGAGTGCTGCTCTATGTTATCCTAGAATCTTACTTATTTCCCTCACTATGCTTATTCAGATGTGTCACCATACACATGTGATTGAATGATTAGTCCATATTAGTCATTGAAATACTCACTACCTCAACAGGGTCTAAAATAATGCCTGGTACACAATAATGCCTAGACTGCATCTTTCCTTCCCTCCCCTCCTCTCCCATTCCATTCCATTCCATTTCTTTGCCGCTATCTTTTGTTTTTAAAGATTTATTTTCTTTGAAAACTCAGATCAAATTTACAAAGAAAAGGAGAAGCAGAAAGATCTTCCATTTGCCAATTCACTCTCCAAATGGCTGCAGTGACCAAAGCTGAGTTGATCTGAAGCCAGGAATCAGAAGCTTGTTTCTGGTCTCCTATGTGGGTGCAGGATCCCAAGGCTTGGGATGTCCTCAACTGCTCTCCTAGGCCACAAGCAGGGAGCTAGATGGGAAGTGGAGGAGCTTGGACACAAACCAGCACCCATATAGGATCCTGGTGCTTGCAAGTTGAAGTTTTAGCCATTGAGTCATCATACAGAGCCTGCATCTTTGTTTTCAGTTGTACTTCTTTGAATATCAAACCCTGTCTGCCATCAGTGTGGAGAATAAATATTCATTTAATTGAATGCAATATTAATGGATGCAATATTAATGGACATATGTTAATTTCAAAGATGTCATTCACAACATTGCCTTTTTGGCCAGTTCAGGTGGACTTGCATTTAGAACTGCTGGGGTGCCATTTTGTTTCAGACACACTGTCTAGAAAATGTGGAGTTTCAATGATAAAGGCTGCTTTGAAGATACCAAGTTAATCCATTTCTATTTGTCTTTCAAGATTCATTTTACTTATTTGAGAGGCAAAGTTACAGAGAGAGGTTGGGGAGAGAGAGAGACAATGAAATATTCTATACACTGGTTCACTCCCCAAATAGCCGCAGGCTGGGCCAGACAGAAGCCAGTAGCCAGGAGCTCCTTCAGAGTCTCCATGTAGGTTCCAGGGTCCAAGCACTGAACTGTCTCATTCTGCTTTCCCAGGACATCTGTAGCAGCTGGACTGAAAGTTGAGCACTGGGACTTGACCCAGTGACTATATGAGATTCTGGGGCTGTAGTCGCTGGCTTGCCCTGCAGTGCAATGATATCCATCTCCCTTTCTTTCTTTACGTGTCCTAAAGGAGCAGGAATTTGGTTGGGTAATAAGTACTCAGATAAAATATTTGTTGACAAAAATCATATGCAGTTTTTAGTTTTGGATCCTTTGAAAAATCAGAGGATCGTGATGGAAGTCAGACATTTTCTGGTTAGTGTTTAGAGCATATGTTTTGGCATCTGGGACTTATGTTGCTGACCTCAAGCTTAACTTCAGTTTTTACTTTTCAGAGATAACTCAGTCTGGAAAAGTAAGTCATCAACACTTGATGTCAAAACTAGGATAGCAATAAGATCTGACAGATGCAATTCGCAATTTGAATCAAATGTTGAATATGTATTCCCACTGAATCTCTTCTTGATGCGTTATTAACTTGGACACCTTATGTTCTGAAGCTAATGGAAGTAAAGCTCACAATCAAAGGCACTCAAAACACCATACCCCTAATTATCTTTACTTCTCAGGCTGCTGCTGCTCTCTGGCTAAGATCCTCTTTGAGATAATAAAGGGTCCAATTAGCTCAGAAGAGCAAGAACATGACCCATATTTTATTTTAGGATGATGGTCTTTCCTATTGAAAACCTAACATCTTGGCCTGGTGCAGTGTCTAAATGCCTTAAATGCACTTGGGCGCTGGTTCTAATCCTGGCAGCCCCACTTCCCTTCCAGCTCCCTGCTTGTGCCTTGGGAAAGCAGTTGAGGACAGCCCAAGGTCTTGGGACCCTGCATCCGTGTGAGAGACGAGAAGAAGCTCTGCGCTGCTGGCTTCAGATTGGCTCAGCTCTAGCCATTGCAGTCTCTTGGGGAGTTAATCATCAGACGGAAGAATTTCCTCTTTATATCTCCTCCTCTCTTTATATCTGATTTTGCAATAAAAATAAATAAATCTAAACCCCCCCCCCCACACACAAAAAAACTTAGCATCTGCCTTTTGCCTGAATGAAGTTTTGTTTCGCATTAAGATACAGGAATGGAAGCCAAGATTAAGGAGCTAGAGTAGACCATTTATTATTGTAGTAAAAATATTTCATTACTCAATCACTCTTCTAGCTTTGGGAGCATGTCAGTGAACAGTTTTTAGTCTCTCAGAGGTAGCTTTCTGAAAGGTAAGTAATGAACTATCTTTCCCTATCTGTGTTTATCTTATTCTTATTGAAAAATCAGATATGCAGAGTGGAGGAAAGACAGAGAGGAAATCTTCCGTCCGTTGATTCACAACCTAAGTGGCTGCAATGGCCAGAGCTGAGCTGATCCGAAGCCAGGAACCAGAGCCTCTTCCAGGTCTCCCTTGCGGGTGCAGGGTCCCAAGGCTTTAGGCTATCCTAGGCCACAAGCAGGGAGCTGGATGGGAAGACTGTCTGTTGCAGGGATTAGAACAGGTGCCCATTGGGGACCACAGTGTGTGCAAGGCAAGGACTTCAGCTGCTAGGCTACCATGCTGGGCCTGATCTATCTGTATCTATCTATGCATTTATCCATAATTTTAATAAACACGAGTCATTTTCCCCTATCTACTACTAGTCCCCACACTCACACATTCACACACATATGAGAGGTAGACTTCAGAAAGTCTGTGGGCAATAAAAGGTAATTTTATTTCTCTACCAAAGTTTTGAGTTCTTTACAGTTTTTTTTTCTGATAATACTAAGAGAAAAGGGAAGAGTTATAGATAAGATCAAATGTTGCACTGAAACCACAGAAGGGAATTTGGTTTTTACTATGGAAGAGATTGAAGACCATAGGGAAAGTTTTGTCTAGACAATGGACAGTGTCTAAATTTAAGATTTATTGAGAACACATTGTCTGTTGTATGGGGAGTAGATAGTATCGGTGGATATGCAAAGGGGTCAGCTAGAGGTATCTTGGGTTACAGAGAAGCAAGATCTGAGAGCTTGTCATATAAATTATTTATTACTCAAGTGCTCTTCAAAGAAATGAATGTTCTGGAGGCAAGGACAGCAGGAGAAGACTCAGAAAGGAGGGACGGAGGGGAGATAGATACATCTAAAGTCCAGACTGCTTGATTAAGGGAGAGCTCTGTTGTGTAAATGATGCTTCAGGATTGTCCTGTTTTGAGAAAGGGTGTCACGCTTTTGTCAGCTGGGAGTAGTAGGATCTTGCCTGCACTGGTAGGATCTTTGGCTGCTGGCCAGATGTGGGAAGAAGTTCAGAAGCTTGTGAGCCACAGTGTGGCAAGTTCCCCTTGTCTCTGCTGAAGGCAGTTTTCCAGGGATGCATCTCTGAGATGTTTCATAGTATTTACAACATCTGGAACATGGGTGTGATCTACTCAGTAAAGGGGACCAGGAGAGAAGACAAACCATTATCTGTTGCAAAGACAAGTGAGTTATTTCAGCTGCAGGCAATGTCGGTGGTTTGGACCAGGCTGGTGACTGCATTTGTAATGAGAAATGTATTATTACTATATTTTGAAGTTAGAGTTGAAAATAATTGCTCAGTTAAATTCAGGTGTAAGAAAGAGAAATCCAAGATAAATGTATTTTGATACAAGATAACTCTAATTTGAGAAACTACACAAAGTTCCTATTTAGTGAGAAGGAAAGGGGGAGATTAAAAATTTGTACATTAGGTCTTAGTGTTGATGGCTCAATAGCTACAATCTCAATTTGCAAGAACCAGAATCCCACATGGGCACTGGTTTGTGTCCAAGATGCTCCAGTTCCCTTCCTGCTCCCTACGTATGGCCTGGTAAAGCATTAAAGGATTGGCCAAAGCCTTGGGATCCTACACTGCGTGGGAGAAAAGAAAGATGCTCTTGGCTCCGGACTTCAGATGGGATCAGTTTGGCTCCGGATGCTGTGGTCACTTGGGGAGTGAATTAGTGGGTGGAAGATCTTTCTCTTTGTCTTTTTCTCCATAAATCTGATCTGCCTTTACAAACAAATAAATAAATAAATAAATAAATATTTGTTTTAATTTGCACATTCAGTTGCACTTTCAATTGCACATTCAATTCAGACATAGTTCTGAAAAATATAAATAGGCAGTTAGATTCTTGAGTCTGGAGTTTAAATCTGGTTTGCAAATCTAATTTGGTTATTGGTAATTTAAGGCTGAGAAGTTATTGTAGGCAAGTAAGAAAAGCTAATCTAGTGTTTTGAGGTTCAGGATGTAGGAAGTGCAAATACATGAAAAGGAGCAACTGGTGAGGCAGGAAGACAGTCTTGAATGAGGGTGGTATTGGATGTCAGTGAAGACCATGTTTCAAAAAGGATGAGTGGTTGAATATGCTTGATGAATTGAGTAAGTGGGAATTGAGACTTGACTGATGGATTTAGCAATGAAGAAGCCTTGCCTGTCCTTGGTAAGAATAGTTTTAGTCAAGCATAGAGGCTAAAAACCTTTCTGCATGAATTCAAGAAAGAATAGAAGGGCAGAAACTAAGAGTGCTGAGTGTGGACAACCAGTTAGGTAAGTTTAAATGTAAAGAGTTTATACAGAGAAGTGAGATGGGTGGTAGTTAAGATCTAACATATAGTATAGATTATAATTAGTGTAATATGCTGTATTATATAACAAATTATATAGCATATATACTAATACATACTATGTACTAGTAATATATATAATATCAGCACATACACTAAGATATACTAATATAATCAACATATAATCACATATTAATAATTAATACCATTAATATATTAATAACATCAACGAATTAATGTATGATTGATATTAGTATGCATTGAACATGTGAATCCATTCTAGTGCAATGGAGAGCTAAAAAAGGAGATTGTAAATGATTTCAGTGGCTGTACGTATCACCAATGGGATACATCACAATGTCATTTTCTGTAAGAAGATAGAGACTTTGCTACTTGATTATTCTGTTATACCCAGAAATTATAATAATTAATTAAATGCTAAGGCAAGACAGCCACTAAACAATGAGTCTGCCTAGAGGTTCTGTTTGTTGTTTCTGTCCCTAAGTTTATCCTGTTTTCTGTCTTCACCTCTTCTCCCAGAGGGAAGGCGTGTAAACCCGTAGCTTCAGTGTTAATGAAAGGCAGATATTAAAGGACAAACTTTTCCATGTGTCAGAGTTTGATTTATGTTTATGTGTATCTCATCTATTTTGAACTTTTCAGGTTTAAAGTGAAGCGGTTTGTCCTGTTAACCTATGTGTTTGTGATCCTGTATATATGTGTGATTTTTTTTACATATTTATTGTAAATCTATTAGGTAGTATTTTATATGCTTTACTTGTCTTAATTCTTTTATTTCTATAAAACCATATGAGGTCAGTCCATTTAGTATTGCCTGTATTGCAAAGAAAGAAATTGAGGGAAAGATATTTATTAGGTAACCCAACTTTAGTGAGGAGAATCCAGACAATCTAGACGTTTTCCAACTTTATGCATTTCAGAAGGGCAAAAGCCTATATGGATTACTTCAGTTCTTTATTTTACTCTCAAATTAAACATTACATTTACTAGCCAAAAGATATGCAAGTATATGCAAGTTTTGCTTATAGAGTAAGATTGTTTTCACAAAATGTGATTTTTTTGTTACTGTTGATTATTATTTATGAGTCCACGAATCTTACAGAAATCTCTTGATATATTGTCAAATCAGAAATTATGTCTGAATGACATGTGTATTAGTCTATTTTCTGTTGCTTTAAAAGTGTTTCTGTGACTGAGTAAAAGAAATGCATTTCTCATAAAGAAAAGATATTTACTTTGGCTCACAGTTTTGGAGACTGGGAAAGCCAAGGTCAGGTGGTTTCTGATGAGAACCCCATGCTGCTGCATGCATGGATGAAAAGCAGATGGGCCAGTGGGAGTGTATACAACACACAAAAGGCAAGGGGTCGGCTTGCCTTATACATGCTTACTCTTACAATAATGAACCCTGTCCCTAGGAGATTGAGATCTCACTCATGTGATGTAACCTACAAATCTGTTGCTGAGAGCTCAACCCCCTATACCCTAAATATCTGCAAACATTGGAGAATCGAGCCTCAACAGGAGTTGGAGTGGTAAAAAGTCACAGTGAAGCCTTGGTGATATCCATCATCATTTTCCCATAGACATGGAACAAGGCCTTTAACCACAGGTGAAAAAGAGTTTTAGGTTAATGTCATCAAATGACTGATGACAAAGATGATAGTCAGATGGTGGAGTACTTTGCAGAAACCCAGTGAGAAGGCTGAGCTGGGACTATGACAGGGGCAGTAACCACATTTAGGGAGAATGAGTTGATCATATGCAGGCACTCCCTGAATACTGTGGCTTACAACGTGCCTTCGGCGCTTTCTCCTGAAAGATCTTGCTATCTGGCGTGGTGGTTGTCTAATTTTAGGTTTTGTCAGGGTTTCCTTGTTATGTTGTAATAATACACTCGGAGGACTTGCTGCCAAGACTCCAACTCTTGAGATTGTGGTTTTCAGAGAGAGGGATTTAAAATGCAGAAAATTCTATTTTAGTAAATAATACATTAGCAGATTATAAGTGGTTTGAGAAAAGCTCATGTAGTGGCTATGAGATTGATAGAGGTATCACATAAAAATGGTTTGAATTAAGGTGATGGCAAAGTTAAGAAGCAAAATTTCAGTTCAGAAGTGCTATTGGAGCCCACGTATGTTACTTTGTCCCTCTCATATTTTCACTAAACACGTACACACACAATTTATATTCACCCACCAACATAGGAGAGATTTCTGTCCAGAGTCCCAACACTCAAACACTGGCAAGCATATCTCCCAGCAAGGAGATATGTTTGCAGCGTGTTCACAGAACAGACTGAGGGATCAGACTTGGATCCCCAGAGCCAACGGAGAAGGCTTAGAAAAAACCCAGCACAGGGACTCCTTGCCATGACTCTAGCAACTCCACAAATGAGGCAGTGGAGAAATCCACCCAGACATCAGGGCTGAGTTGCGTATGCAAAGTGTTTGATGTAGACTGCGATTGAAAGTGACTTGTACTATGTACATTATCTAAGGATATCAAAAGAAAAAGGAAACACTTGTAGGAGCTACTGGAGCTTATAAGAGAAAGTAGATTGATAATTCTCAAGGAAAGAATGGTGGCTGACATTGCAATTCTTAGAAAAATGTTTAGGAAAAACTGTTACAGATACTTATAAGCAATGTGATATCATGCCCCAAAATATAATTAATAACTGAAAATTGGCAAGCATATATGACCGTATTAATGTTATAGTGATTATTTGAGATTACTAATGTATGTAAATGGATGAAAGACACTGTCATTTAGTTATGACTATCAAATTTGTGGTATTATTTCTCTCCTCTATAGTTTTAGAGGAAGAAAGCTTTAGAAGTTTTATTCTACATGAATTCATACTTGCTGAAAGAAAATGCTTTCTTCAGGGTCTTTTAGTCTTGCATTTTTTGAGCAGGTTGCCAAGGGATTAACAAAAATAATGCTTATTTCATACCATTCTGCAGAGGTGGCTATGCTCATTAACATGATCAATGCAAGCTGGTGTTCCATCAATTATAATATATGAAGTTATTTTCGCATTCCAGATGTCACTTCCTGTGGGCAATGAGTTTGCAGTTTCCCAAAGTAGGAAGCTAATATTTCCCTGTTTTAAGTTTTTGATTCTCTTCCACTTAGCAGCAGCAGCAGCCAACTTTTCCTATAAACAAATATCTCATTAACCCAATCATTTTTCCATAAATAATTAACCTAATCATTGACATGAGTTTTTGCATTATAATGTGTTTAGATAGCTGACAAAACTAAAAATACATTTTCTTCCCTGTTCCCTTAGATGAGTTGTTTAAATTCTTGTGGAGGAGGGGGTTTTAGAAAAAGTTGGAAGATTTTCATAAGATTATGTGCTATTAGCAAATGTTGTGTGGCATGGGGAAGGGACAATAGGCTGTTCCTTGTGAACACTTTTTGGAAATTTTTTATGCCATTGCTATCCTCTGTAGAACTTTGGATCTCACAACCATTTATGTATGGCCGAAAGAGCACATACACACCACTTGGAAAAAAATCTGCTGCCTGTAGCTGGTGTTGAAGTAAAACCAACTGTGAATTAGAAAGTCTGTTGAATGTAGGTATGATCCATCTCCTGCCCTCCGATAGACTTGCATTATGGTGCTCAGCTGGGGATTCTGGAATGAAGATCTGTTCTACAGATGGGTTAAGGACATACAGGCCAAGGATTAGGATAATCAGCATCCTGTAAATTGCTTTGTCTCTTCATCATGATCTTAAATATGTCTCTTCTACCATGAATTATGAAAATGAGGCCAAGTCCAGAGCAGGGAGAGCTGGGTTGTTCCCTCTCAGTCATGACTCTCCATAGACTGCTCAGTAAGTAAATTCTTTCTTCAAAATTGATGCAGGACTTCATACAAGAATAAATATTATTGTAATGTTTTTATTGTAAAGTAGTGGATTTGTGTACATGTAATCTTCATGGTTCCAGATCTTACATAATCAGAGAGCTTCCATTTGGAAATGCGAAGAGAAAATAGAGGAAGAGCCAGGAATTTGAGTTTCAGGCCCATGAGCTAATGTCTATTTTGATGTGGTTATTTAAGTTGTATAGCAGAGACCACATTAATAATAGTGTTAATCTTGATAATTATACATAGGGTTATGTTATAAACTACCTAAGATGATGAATGTAAAGTTTTAAAATCAGTGTCAGGTAGAGCAAGTGCCCAGAAAAACTTTTTAAAAAAATTATCATTTTTAGCTTTTCTAATTCCTTATAGTCAAGTAATAGCAAATTTAATAAATATATTTTTTTTCAAGAGTGACACTCTTGAGGATATTCAGTGCCACAATCACTCAGAATTCCCTGTAACAAGGAAGGAACATGGCAGCAACTCTGCACTTTGGTGGTCGTCCTGAACATGGCAGTGATTCCTAACCAGGACTGCTTGCATATTGGGTCAAAAGACAATTACTTTTAAGCACGTAGAGATCTGGGAGGATTATTCATATGATCACAAGTGTATTTCCCACAGGAATTGAAGAATCATGGTCTATCAGTATTCTGAAGAAATTTCTTAGGAATACCTCTGGAGTGTATGGACTTCTGATGTTGGAGAATCTGATGTGCCTTACCAACCTATTTTTCCCATGTAATGGCTTTTTCTAAACTGTCCTAAGGCCATGTTGACTCTTCTGTGTCCATCTATCCATTCATCCATCCACGAATCTGATTAGATTATGTAGGATTTCTACAAGCATACTACATGGATATGCAAGAGTTTTCTTTTTCTTTTAAGATTTATTTATTTTTATTGGAAAGTCAGATATACAGAGAAGAGGAGAGATAGAGAGGAAGATCTTCCATAAGTTGATTTATTCCCCAAGGGGCCACAATGACTGGAGCTGAGCCAATCTGAAGCCAGGAGCTTTTTGCTGGTCTCCCATGCAGGTGCAGTGTCCCAAAGCTTTGGGCCATCTTTGACTGATTTCCCAGGCCACAAATGGGGAGCTGGATGGGAAGTGGGGTCGCAGGGATATGAACCGGTGCCTATATGGGATCAAAGCACATGCAAGGTGAGGACTTTAGCCGCTAGGCTACTGTGCCTGGCCCCAAAGGTTTTCAATAAATTTGTGGAAAATGAAATTAAGTTTATTATGGTCCAAAAGTTATTTTGAAATTTTTGAATGGGTTTTTCATGCTATGCATGCCTATGAACTTTTTGAAGATCCCTGCATACCCATATAGCTGCAAACATGGATGTTTGCACACATATACATCTAATGCCTACATTGATCTAGCATATGGATTCATAGTGGTTGCATTACAGTTTCTAATGCACTAACCACTTTGTTATTTCGGTAGGATTTTAGCAAGAAAACTGAAGACAGATGAGAATCCTTTTGTATCCTGTTGAGATTTTATCTTCATGTAGAGCAAAAACATTCTGGGAAAATATCAGGGATCAACTTGTAGAATTCATCATGTGCTCTTCTGCAGTGTACTCCCGTTTATCCCTGGGGACCAGATTCAATAATTATGTTTTCTGGTTTATAATCAGCATATCTTGACCTCTTGCTCTGAAACAGCACATTTCTTGAGAGATGCTGATTGCGTTTTATGAGATTTGCAGGGCCAAGGAAATTGAGGATATCCTTGTTTTGATTTGACCACTGTGAATTTAGTCTTAGCTACTAAAGTATTAAAAAGTACAAAATGACCGACTACACATTAGAGTTTTTTTCACTCATGCTTTGTGTTTTCTAAGCACAAACACAGACATTTTCTCACACATAAAACGTGACTGCTATACCATGTCCCTGATATTTTAAAAACAAACTTTCCATTTTGTTATAATGCATACTGTCATTTACAAGAAATCAGTTATGATTTACCATGAACATCTTGAGTACCGAGTCTATGACATACTCCTTGCTACAGTGAGTGAGTGAATGAGTCAGCTGAAGCATCAGACTCTTTATTCTCATCACCCACCACCTACAAGGTAGCTTGGGTTGTATGAATTAAGATTTCAATAGACTTTTATCAAACATCTTTCCCACATGTGGTACAGTTGCTAAGTACTGGGGAAATATATCAGATAAACAAAAAGCTTCTCTGTCCAGCACATTTGGCTGTTATTTTGCAGAATCATTTTGGGAGAAGCATGGAGTTTCACTGTGTGGAGGTGTAATGCATGCGCTGAACATCACCAATAGACCCCTTTAAGTGGACCCTAGGGTTTAAAAGGTCATGGAAGAATTCTGTTATTGTTAAATACTGTATATTTAAATCGTGTGTGAAGAGCCAGCTAGAAGGGAGCTATTGAGAGGTGATGAAAAAGCTAGAGAGCTGGAGAGAAACAATTGCTCTAGTTAGATCTTTGGTTAGTTGGAAGTAAACAGGACCCAGGGAACAGTTTTGGGTACTAGCCTTGTGCTAGGAAAGTAACATTTCTTCCATTATCATGTTGAAAGGTAGACATTCCCTGTTTCCTTGGGGGAACTGGATGCAATAATGAGACACATGGCAGAAAGAAAGGAGATTTTGTTTTTGGGAAATGTGCAACACTTAGACCTTTGCTTGGCTTGAGGTGTGAATCTGTCAAGATCCCTTGAAACGGCCCAGCACAGATCTTCTAAAATAATGAGAGTTCAGGAGCCGGTGTTGTAACCTAGCGGCTAAAGTCCTCGCCTTGAACACACCAGGATCCCGTATGGGTGCCAGTTTTAATCTCAGAGGCCCCACTTCCCATCTGGTTTCCTGCTTGTGGCTTAGGAAAGCAGTTGAGAATGGCCCAAAGCCTTGGGATTCTGCACTTGCGTGGGAGACCAGGAGGAGGCTCCTGGCTCCTGGCTTTGTATTGGCCAAGCTCCAGCCGTTGTGACCACTTGGGAAGTGAATCAACAGACAGAAGATCTTCCTCTCTGTCTCTCCTTCTCTTTCTGTATCTGACTTTGCAATAAAAATGAATAAATCTTTTTAAAAAATATTGAGAGTTCAAGGGAAAGACCCAGAGAAAAGAAGATATCTCATGAAGTTTCTTGAGGTCTCTTTTATGTTCACCTGTGTAATTTGATGCATCCAGGCTTTCATACTGTTGGTTTCAAGTAAGTTCATGTTGTATGTTCAAAAGGATTGGGGATATAATTTCTTAGGGAGAGGAAGAGATGGAGGGAGAATAAGACTCACTTGACTCTTTGATTTAGGAATTGTTTTAAATGGTGTCTTGATGGAATATAAAATTTATATATTATAGAGGTTTACAATTAGATGATGACAAATGACCCAATTCAGACATGTTTCATGGAAAGTGCTCTTCAAATGAAATTCTCTCTTCTTCCAAGATCAGTTGTCCAATCATTACCTTTCCCTCAAAACAAAAGGCAAATGATGATGCAGAAAAATAGCAGGACTCTTGTGAACATTCTATCCTGCAAAGATGCTGGATGGGGACACACACAAAAAGAAAAATAGTTCTCCATTTTTTATGCAGAATCTCACAGCAATTCTCTTCTGTGTTTTGGGGGCTATTCAAGGTATCTTATATGTCATAACCAGAGACTAAGAAACACTAGTTAACTCACACTTTGTGGTGAGCATAAATACCTCATCCAAGCTATGAGTTGCTTGTGGAGTTTTGCTCTGAAGTATCATTTTCAGAATAATAATATCAGTGTATCATTCTGACAAAGTAAAAAAGAAAAAAGCCAGTGAAAGGATCCATTCAAGTTGAGACTGAAAGTTCAAGTAGTCCTTATGGGATAAAGGTGAACAAGCAGCATGAAAACAAAACCAAGAATGAGTCACACTGTTCGTTGTATTTTATTTTCCATAAATTTTGCCAAGTACCAATCCCACAGAGTACAAAACAGTTCTGATTTCTCACATCATGGAGATGTCAAACATGAAAGCAGTAATGGATGTTATTGGTTATAAAATGTCTGAAACCAGACACAGAAACATTTGTTTTTGTTAGTAAGTAATCAATGTTTTAGAGTGGAGAGAGATTTACTATTTGGATTGTCAGAATATGTTTTTTCATAACTTTAATTGCTATTGTTAGAACATATACTGAACTCTAATGGCAGCCACCCTCTTCCCTTTGCCAAGTTCCCTTGAGGCAGTAAGATGGGTGACAGGCTCAACTGGGTGCCCCTTGTAAAAACAGGGGGTGGGTCTCCCATGAATATAATCCATACAGGTATCATAAAACTAAGACAAAAATATATATATAATCAACTAAGTTAGGTAATCATTAGAATCTAAATAATTTAATAAGCCTGGATTTTGGAAAAGAAAAATTATCAAAGGATGAAATATGTAATAAATTAGTTACTTATTTCCATATCAGTTGAGAAAAAAGCATATTAATTACATTGTAGATTTTGGCCATATAAAGTGACCTTTATTTATTTTGTCATAAAGTATGTTTTTCTTTGTTGTATATTTTTGTTGTGAGCCTAGTGACATTCCTTAATGACTAGCAGATTGATTTCGGATTTTTCAGGCTAGAAAAATGTATGCTATTGTAAGAGATGAGCAAAATCTTTGAAATGAACACTTGTATTGCAATTCTTATATGAATTACTTTAATGGAGAATGCATGTCTAGAATATTTGTTCTGATTAGAACATTGAAGTGAAAACATTCCAGTAGTGACCAGTAATAAACACTTGTCCTCCTTTAAAAAGCTGCACAAGTTAGGTATATTTACAAATGAAAAAATTCTAGGTAAGAGGTTTGCTAAGTTTACCCTAGTTTTCTTTTCTGGGAAAATGCCCAAGCTAATTTCCTGGGGACCACTGTGCTCAGTGAGTCTAATATAATTAATGTCATTGATGATTTTAAAAAACAAAAATATCCTGAACAGATATGTTTTTATTTGCTTTGAACAGTAGCCTGAGCATCTACTTCCTACCTTTCCATTGTCCCTGGAAGAGCAACCAACCAACTACATATAATAGGTTTATAATTTTTAAATTCATATTTGGGTATTCATGTATTTAATGGTAGATTTAAGTGAATTTGATTTTCCCCCACGAATAATTTATGAGCAATTTTTATTTCAATTCATCAAGACTGATGGAATACTTTTCTCCTATTACTTTCCCACTTGAAAGATGAAATTAAAGTTTGCTTTTTAAATTTGATTAGTTATGCCTACCTTTTTTAAGGCAATTTTTTCTATGGAACTGCTTTTCTGCTTTTTACAAAATAAACTTCTGGAGGGATGGACATTATGGTGAAGTAGGTTAAAGCACAACTTGGGATGCCTGCATCTGGTATCAGAATAACAGTCCTGGCTTTACCACTTCTGATGGAGTTTCCTGCTGATGCATCCTGGGAGACGGTAGATGATGGCTGAAATGCTTGGAACTCTGTCACACATGTCAGAGACATGAACACAGTTCTGGGCTTGTAGTTTCAGCCAGGTTATTGTGGGCACGTGGGGAATAAGACAGCAGGTGGACTCTATCTCCCCCTGCACTCCCTCCCTCTCTATCTCTTGTTCTCCCTCTTCCTCTGTTTTGCCTCTATTCTGTAGTTCAAGTTGAATAAGATAAATAAACTTCTGGAAACCCACAAGATCATCACATGTGTCCAGAAGTGTATGAATTTTTAGCAATGACACAGTCAAGCTCAAGGCTGGGCTTGGATACAAGCTCACTGATTCTGCTTGCTAATGTTCATTCTCTTATCACATTCTAGTAATATATGATGATATTATGATGCCTTAATTATTCTCCTTATTCATGAAATAAGTTGTCCTTGGTTTCCTTTCCCTCTCTTCTCAGCATTTTCTTTATACCCTAACATAAAGTGATGAACTAAGATGTTTGATACTCCTGCGTCATTGATGTCCACATCAATGCAAGGAGAAGCCTGATGCCATCAGTTGTTATGAGCCTGAATTTCCAGTGGGAAACTTAACTCCAGGGATTCTGACTTGGGCTGTTCTGACATGCAGTGAGTCAGCAGCAATGACTGTACCCTTTCTGGAAAGTGTTCTTTTAGAAACTGTAGCATTCATAGTGCCTCTCCCCAGGCTGTTGTAAATTCACAGGACTTGTGATGCAAGGATGCTCTAACACTGAAGCCCCCACCCCTCTATTCCCTGATGGATGGTGTTTACTGTACTTCTTATTTTTTTCTTTCATTAAGTAAAGATAGAAGGCAGAAAAGGAGCCAAAGTTAGAGAACCCTGGAATTTGATTGGCTATTTACAACAAATGTCTCTTCTAGGTGGTCATGGGCTTCCTTCTCACTGGCAAGGGCACAAATATGTTGATTTTGGAAATAACTTAAACATGTCCCCATAACTACTGGCATTCCTGTTTTTAGTAATCCCTAAAATGGAACAAAGCTTTCTGTTGGTTTTCATTTCAACTTTCTGGGTCATCATCTTGATTTTTTTTTTTTCTTCTTTTGAGTGTTGTCAGTCTGTGTCTCTAGATGTGGTGACTATTGGTAAAATAATCCCATAGCTGTTATAGACCTGGTGCTTGGAGATCCTTTCAGAAGATGTGAGCCCTGTGAAAATGTAAGCATACACATTTGATTAAAGCACTAATTGTGAAGGTGTAACTGTTTACCTCGTTTTCTGATGCCTCGCAACTCCATTCCCCAGCTGTCTTGGTGCCTTTATTTTCATACTCCCATGGCCAGCACTAAGTAGCAGGTGGGATGTTTTGAGCATTTCTTTCACAGAATTCAACACCACGGGTTTGTGTTCAGATTCCTGATAATCTTCTTTGCTGCTAAATGAAAAGCCATCTGGTCTGCAGAACCTGGTCCAATGATTTATAATGCATTATGATTCTAAAAATTAATTATTTTAAAATTAATTATATAAAGCTGATGTCTAAGATGAATGGGAACACATCAGAATTTCTCTGCCTTCGAATTCAACAGAGCTTTCTTGTTTTTTTTTTTTTTTTTTATCCTGACTTGTGTACATTTTACAGCATTATTTACTTTCATGGTTTGGCAAGATCTAGACAGAAAGCAGCTTTCAGTGTCAGAGGCAGCAGAAAAGAATACTAATAAGTATTAGTCATCCACAGCAAATTAAAATATAATAATAAAGGAGAATTAAATGGCTGTGTGTTTGGGTGTTTGCTCTCTTACCGTAAATTCATACTCTCATCTGTTTTCTAATAATGTGTAGATGTGGCAGGAAGCATCAGTGAAATTCGCTTTTCATTTGTAGAGACAATTGTTCCACTAAATGATTCAGGATTCAGTTCCAAGCTTCCAGGGTTCCACTTAGGAATGCGAAACATTTAGTTCTGAGTACTGCGTATGTGTAATTTCCTGGATTTCTTAAGAGTGAAAGGTTCATTAGCTACTAGTCCAAATCTCCAGTGTTTAGGATAGGAAAAACTGATTATTGGCTCCAAATCTTGTACTTTCTGTCTGGGAAGAAGCAAAAATGTACCAGTCTGCCTTCACTGTATATACTGATCACAATACTTCAGAGACAGCAATTTAGACTAGAGCTCTTGGCATGTAAATAGGAGTACAAACAAGATGCTGTGCTCTGCTGTTCAAGAATTGGCATCAGCTGTGGTTAGATTATAACAATACACTTTACTTCTTACTTAAAATCAAATATGTTCACGTGAAAAGGGGTAAAGAAACTTGATGTTTTGCCTCATCATTAAAATGGCTGTGTCCCACATCTAAGTGATATTCAATTTCCAGCCCTGGTTCAAGATTCCAGGTTTCTCCTATTGCAGACTGAAAGAGGCAAGGCTGATGGTTCAAGTCACTGGGTGTCTGTCTCCATTGGCAGAGACCTGGATTGAATTCCCATGCCTCAGCTTTGCAGGCATTTGGGGAGTGAGCAAGAAGATGGTAACAGCTTGCGGGTTCTCTGCTAAATAAGTAAACTTTTAGAATGGATGTGAAGAGAGATAGAACCAGATGTTGAGGCACGTTTCCTGTTTTTTTTTTTTTTTTCTGCATTCTCTCCAGTTTTCTTGGCAAGTTGATTCCCTCTTTGTTCAGTTTTGGTATGTGGCAGATTTCATGAAGTGGAGATTGGTAAGACCATGCCCATGGAGCATCTCCTGACTTCTGCCCTCCTGCTAGACCTTACAAATGTCAATACCCAATTTTGCTGCATCATTTAGCCTGAATTTCATAATGTAAAATTCTATTGAGGAATTGTCATTGCCATTGGACTAATTCTCTGGCAGTGTGATTACTTTGACATTTTGTAGATTCTTGGGATTTGTGCCAACCTCCAATTTTTAGAAAACTGTTAATTCAAAATCACCTCCTGCAAAATACGCTTCCACATTGTCTCATTGATGTATCTTGGAAAACTGGACCTAGCATGCCCTGTTTATTGAGACTTTAGCTGTGACTTAGCAGATGCTTATACCTCTGTTGATGTAGTGTTTACATGTGAATGTTTCCTAAAAATGACTCACGCCTCTAGTGTCTCACATTTAGGCTGGAGATAAGTGATAAAACCTTCAAGAGCGTAAACTCCTTTTACCCACTTCAAGTGGCATCAATAAAAATTGCCATTTAGGTTGTATCTACTAAAATGCAAGATGGAAGGGTCCTGAAGAGTGACCATTCCTGGAAGCAGGAATGGAAGCCTCAGATATTTTCAGATGTTATTTCCAAAGTGCTACCACCCATATGTCTAACTCGTTCATACTGGTTGCTGTTATGAAGAAAGAATGAATGTGGGCAGTGAACATCCATGCAAGTCTTCTAGACCCACCTAGAGATATGTGCTAAAATCCTCTCTAGAAGCAACTGATAAGGATGGCTAATGAAGCCAAGTCACTTCATGCTGAAAGTTTCAGGATTAACATAAGACCCAGTAGCTCGACTCCTGGGTATGTGTCCAGGAGACATGACATTGTCATATCAAAAAAATACCTGTATTGCGAAGCTTGTTGCAGCCCTATTCATAATAGACAGTATGTGGAAATAACCAAGGTATCTTCCAACAAATTTAAGAAGACAGAAAGTGTTGGGGCAGGTATGGTGGCACAACGGGCCACCTGCTTGGGACACCTCAGTTTCAGAAGGCCTGGTTCAGGTTCCAGCTACTCTGTGCTTCTAATCCAGCTTCCTTCTAATAGGCAGTGGATCATGACCCAAGTCCTTGGGTATCTGCCACACATGTAGAATACCTGACTGATACTCAAGCTCCTGGTTTTAGCTATGCCTAGCCCTGACTGTTGTCTGGGTTTGGAGCTGTGAGTCAGCAGATGTAAGATCTCTGTCTTGCCCTGTTTCACTGTCATTTTGGCTTTTAAGTGAATAAATAAATCTTTAGAAAGAAAATACACAGTGGAAGTTGACTCAGGGAGTTTGATCCCTCTCATTTGTGAGAAAATGGATCACTAGGGAATATTTTGGCAAATTGAAGAAATACATGCCCAGAAAGATGTTTTCACTAATAGGAGGGGATCCAAAAAATGTCAATTCCAGAGAAGAATAGAGCAATTATTGGAGGTTAAGAAGAGTAGGGTTGAGGAAGGAAGGAATTTGATTGGATAATGGATACTAAAAAACAGTTAAACAGGAAGAACAAATTCTGGTATTATATATGGCCAGTTGACTATACCTCATACCAATGTATTATATCTTTTTTTTTTTAAATAAAATATTTGTCGAAGGGAGCTTGAAGGCTCTCAATCATGTGGAATTTTATGAATATAAGGATACCGAAATAGTAATTATCTTTATGTTGTCAACAGGCATTTTATACATGCATAGAATTACCACACTGTGCCCCATAATGTGTACAATTAGTGCATGTGTCAACTGAAAAAAAAGCAGCAAGCCTTTTTGTTCCTCCCCACCGCTCCTTTCATTCCGCTTCCACTCCCACTTATCCTCCCCTTCTGCTTTCTTCCTCTGGTCTTTCCATTCCTTCCTGTGTCTTCCATCCATCCTGCTCCCCTCCCCTCCCTCTCTCCTCTCCTTCCCTGCCTTATGTTACTTCACTCTCCTTCCCTTCTCTTTCTAAACTAACATTGTAGAATAAGTAAAAGCCTACATTTCATCAAAATTCATAAAAGAAGTAAAACAGAGTACCTCGCTCCCATCCGTTCCGTTTTGTCCTTCCACACCTATGAGGAATCGTGTATAACTATGTCATCTGCTCCCTTCAGAGCTCCTTTATGAAGCAAAGAAATGATTACACACACACTCACACACACACACTCACACTCCTCATTCCTTTTTAATTATACTGGTTCACTTCTTTCCTTAGACTTTCCTAATTTTATTTTTTAATTAATTGTATATTAGAATTTTTTCTATATCAGGAAGTTTGTCCTTTTTTAAACTTATGGTCCTTTAGTATTTTGTGAGGATGTACTGCAGTTTATTTAGAGAATTTATTAGATGGAAATACATAGGCTGTTTCTAGATTTTCTGTTGTGACAAGCTACTGCCATTCCTTATGTGGTAACTGTTTGTGGGCTGGAGACACAGAACTGGGTTTGCTGTTTGAGTGATGGCTTCTGTTGCATTTTGAATATACCTAGATTCCCCTCCATAGCCGTTATACTATTTTTTGTAATCCTTAAGTGAAGTTGAAAGTACATATTATCCACATCATTTAAAAATTAGCTATTTTGTATTTGTGTATCCAATTAGTGATAAATGATACACTAGTTTTCATATTCAAGTTAATGTTAATGACCCTTTTTTTCTGTTCAGTTAACTGTATTTTCTTTGTTTCTTTATTTACTGGATATCAAGTCTTAATTTCTATCACATCTTTATAAAGTAGGGAGTTTAGTTCTTTATTTATAAACTGAATTGCAAATATTTGTATTCCTTTCTTGACATTTACCCTTTACTCTCACTTACGGTGAACTTTTACTATGCAGAAGGGATTTTTAAAAATTTCATATGTAGTTCTGTATATCAGTATATATTTTATGATTTATATTCTTCAAGCTTTCCCTTCTCCAAGATTGTTTTCTTTTCATATGTAAATTTTGGTAGTTGAATTGCTGATGTTTGAAAATTTATCCTGATCAGAAGTATATATCCATGTTTGTAATTTTCTAAATACCCAGTTGTCTCACTTCTATCCGATAAGAAACTGACAAAAGCTTATGCCAAGGCCTCTTTAACGTGGTGTTACCCAGGAGTGACATTAGGAAGATAGCAAGTGGTTACTCCATAGTATCAGCTATTCATGAACAAGTGTGATGTTGTAGGCGCTTCAGGATTCAGGTAGGCAGTGGTGATAGAGGAAACTCTTTTAAGAACGCAAACTGTATCCTGGTGATGGGCTCACCATTTTGCTATAGATGTGAGAGTAGTTCTTATCCAGTGGTCTTAGGTACAGCCATATTTACCATCATTGTTCTACCAGCATCATTTTCCAAGGGAACCTGACAGGCAAGCTCATCTGTGTCTTGGGTAATAGATATGCTGCCCTTGATGCTCTCTATGAATTCTCAAGCAGCCTGTTAATTGGCCCTAGTTCCTCTCAGTGGCGGTTCTGGGTTAGTACTGCTGTTTTGGAAATTAACAGGAAGCACAGCCATGTGTACTTCAAGTAGCAGACCACAATCTCAACTGTGGGTCTGAAAATATTAACCCTGGTTTGGTTTCAGCCCTTCTCAGACTCTGTCTAAAGTCATTCCTTGCTTCACAGGTCCTGCCTGGTGACCCAGTTGGAGCCATGTTAGGGGTGTGCTAGAAGTAACACCCATCCTTGTACATGGGTCCATGCCTATACTCAGGGAACCAAATTGTGGATCCGAAGGTGACACCCATCCCAGATTCAGCCCCAATTACCAACTACTTGGAGACTGTCCTGTGTGCCTATGGACCAGGCAGATTTGTTTTTATGAATCCCTGCACACAGGTGTGTGAACTGTAGACTCCATTGCAGACCCAGCGGTAGTCACATGACCTAACTCCAGGCCAGCTCAGCTGTGATACTGGAGGAGATTCCATTAGCTGGACACTCAACAGGAGTTGATGTTTACCTAAAAAAAAAAAAAAAAGAAAAAAGAAAACAACAACAACCACAAACCTAAATTGCCAAGACTGGAAGAAACATTTGTTTTTGTAAATGAATAGGCACTAACGCAAGACAAGTAAATGTGAGGCCATCAAATGAAATTAATAAACTTCTAGTAACAAGCCCCAGAGAAATGGTTAGCTCTGAATTGCTTGATAAGTAATTAAAAGTATTCATTTTTAACAAGCTTATGAGATGTAAGAAGAGACCACTAAACGGTATCAGAAAACCAGTGCACAAATACAATGAGAAAGTACATAAGGGAATATAAAACATTCAAAGGGACCAGCATTGCCTCTGTAGGACACTCTGGCATACAATATGAATACCCCACTTCCAACCCAGCTTTCTGCTAATGGCTTGGGAAAATCAGTGGAGGGTAGCCCAAGCGCTTGGGCTCCTGCCACCTGAATGGAAGATATGAATGAAATTCTGGACCCCTAGCTTCAGTCTGGCCTCACCTTGGCCATTGCAGCCATCCTGGGAGTGAATCAGATGAAAGATCTCTCTTTCTATATGTGCATGGCCATGTTTCTCTCCTTTTTTTCCCTGTAACTCTCTTTTCAATGAATAAATATGTATTTTAAAAGAACCAAACACATTCTGAAACTGAAGGATATGACAGAATTGAAGTATTCAAAAATGGCTTTGCTAACAGACTTAATTATGCAGTAAAAATACCTGAAAATGTGAAGGCTGCTCCTTTGAAATTGCACCTTCAGAGGAAAATAAGAAACCAATAAAAAGTTCAAGTATAAAGAACCTACGGATGTCATTAAGCAGACACATCTGTGCGTTACTAAAGTCCCAGAAGCAGAAGGTAGGAAGAGGGAGAAAAGTTATTCTAAGAAATAATGCCTGAAAACTTTCCAAATCCAGGGAGAAATATACATATCTAGATTATTGGAGCTTAAAAGTCTCAGGAAGAGGCCAGGTGCGGTAGCCTGGTGGCTAAACCTTTGCCTTGCATGTGCTGTGATCCCATTTGGGATCACAAATTTAAACTTGGAAATAGTTAAGATTAGTAAGGAAAGCAAATTGAAATATGGGGGACTGAAATGCAGGCCTCTTATGTCAAACAGGCATATTGTGAATGCAAAGAAAAAAAGTTCTTAAAGGAAATGAAAGTACTGTTCCAGTGAACACATGCACAGTAAGAAAGTGAACCAGATTTACTGCTGATTGTTTGAATTGATTTTCAAGCAAGCCACCATATATTATTAAACCAAAGCTTAATTTACAGCAAGGCTCTAACTCTTTAATTTTGTGAAGGTTGAGAGAGGTGAGAAAGCTGAAGAAAAAGTTTGAAGCTAGCAGAAGTAGGTCTATCATGTGGTTTAAGGGAATAACCACCCTCCTCCCACCCAACACACACACATGGTGTAAAACAATAGCAGAGGAAGCAGCTACCGCTGATGTAGAAGCTACAGTAAGTTATCAAAGTATCTGGCTAAGACAGTGGATGAAGGTAGTTATGCTAGGCTATAGATTATCAGTATAGACGAAACAGATTCCTGGGAAGAATATGCCATCTAGGACTTGCACAGGCCTCGTTTCAAAACTTCGCAGGACAGTGTGACCCACTTATTAGGAAATAGTGCAGCTGGTACTTTGAATCCAATTCTCATTTACCACTCTGAAAATCCAAGGACCTTTGGGAGTTATACTAAATCTACTCTACATCTGCTTTGTAATTGCAGAGTCAAATCCAATATGATAGTCTTTTAAAAAGATTTTTTCCATCAATTTATCAATTTATTTTTACAGTGTACTCTTCAGTTGCACAATCTCTACTTAGTCTTCTTTTTTATGCATAATATATTGGTTCCACAGATGAAAAATGTAAGTACTACATGGTATTGTTTTTCCTCTGGTGCATATCTTTTCTGTCATTTTCATTTATAATTAACAGTATATAATGAATCAAATTTAGTTCTCAATTGGTAGCTTCCTGATCAAAACAAGAATTAGAAGAGTAATCTTTGCCTATTTATTTCTTATGTTAGCTTTTTAAAAACTAAAAGTTAAAAAAAGAACTTTTGACACAATTCCTTCGTCTCAGATGTCTCCCCTTCTACCTGGCCCATCCTCCCAAACCCCTCCACCGTTTTTCCTATATTATAACAATAGCATAGTCCTTCAACAACAATCACAAGTTCATCATTCTTATATTTAAGTATATCATGACATTGTAGGTATAGGCAATGGTAGAAAGTCTAGTGTCCTATTGTCAAGATATATTTGACAATTTCATTTGGATCCCATCTTTTATTGATGAGTAGAGATGCATATTGCATATGTATCCATGTCTTGTTATGCAATTCTCCATTATACAGTTCCTCTAGTTGAATATATTCACATACTTTTAATCTTGTAGTTTGCATGAAGGTTGCCTTATATCAGAGAGAACATAAAATATTTGTCCATTCAGGATTATCTTATTTCAGTGAGCATAATGTTCTCCAGTTGGAGCCATTTTGGTGCAAATGGTAGAATTTCATTCATTTTAATGGCTGTGTGATATTCCATAAAGCAGATATCACAGCTGCTTTTTCCATTTCTTTGGATGAGCATCTGGGTTGTTTCTATGTCTTTGCTATTGTAGATGGTGCTACTGTAAATATAGCATTATGAGTCCCTTTCTCATAAGCAGATTTCATTTCCTTTGGATATATTCCAAAAAAGTGGGATAGCTGAGTTGTAAGTCAGAGAGAAAGAGAAAGAGGGAAGTCTTCTATTTGCTGGTTCATTCCCCAGAGAGCTGCAAAGACAAAGACCAGTGCTGGGCAGTGGTGAAGACAAGAGCCAAGATCTTCAAGGACTCCCATGTAGGCAGTAGTAACTCAAGCACTCATGTCACACTTCTCAGCTTTTTGTAGGCATTAGCAGGGAACTGGATCAAAAGTGGTGCAGTTTGGACACAAACCTGTGCCCATAGTAGGTTATAGTTGTTATGCCACAACCTTGGCCCCAATCTGTCTGTGAAATGGTTTGCTGAGCCTTTAAAGCCTCCCACAGAATTGTACCACTAGGAAGAAAAGTGAGACTATGTCGAATTGTAAATCTTCTGCAATGTGAAGGAAATAATTAGCAAAATAAAAAAGGCAACCCACAGACAGGGAGAAAGTACTGCAAATCATACATTTGGAAAGGAGATAACCTCCAGGATACCTCTGTGTAAGAAATTAACAACTCCATTGCAAAAATCCCAATTACCCAGTTGAAAAGTGGGCTGTGGACTTCAGCAGACATGAAAGATAGTAGTAAAAGGGTACAAACATTTCTGTTGCAAGATAAATGATAACATGATGATGTCTGGGAAACTGATGAATGACCTGTTAACCATAGTTAACAACACTGTTTTATACTATATATTTTCCTGTAAAGTAGATCTCAAGTGTTTCCATTACACATATATCCATGCTAACTGTGTGTTGAGGGCTAATGTGGTGATAATTTCACAATGTATATTCTGTGACCATGCTGTGCTGTGTATGTAACTTATATAAGTTTTATGTGCCGATTATACCTCAATACGCTGAGAAAAAACACACTATTCCAAGGCAAAGTATACTGATGCTGCACAAACTAGTTTTTTGGCATTTAGAAATATTTCCTTCTAATAATTTTGTAGTTACTCTAATATGTAGGAAAAAAAGTATAAATAATACACCTAAGCCATTATCTCAAAAAATTATTGCTTAGGACAACATTTCAATAGATATTTACGTTATAAGATCTTTAATTATTTTAAGGACAGTTAATGAGATTAAAGGATTGTGTGGTTGTGCTAATACATATGTATTTTTAAAATATGTAGATGTTTTTAAAGAAAATAAAGAGCCCTTGATAATGCCAATGATTTGAGACATTCCCTTTGCTATGAATTACTTTTCAGGAAAAGTTAGTTCTCTGGTTAAATTTTGTTTGTTTTGTTCTCTCTTCCTGTGAGAGTGACAGTATTTTGGTTACGCTTTATGTTGGTTGCACTTTAAGTTATGCGTTCATGCTATATTTCTGGTTTGCTTAGATTTATCTTCCTTTTTTGTCATGTTTCCTAGATACTTTTGTGCATTTGTTCACAAAAACTTCTGAATTAGCAATACTGGTCCTGAAAAGAGTACTAACATTGTGTTTTAGAGGTCATGGTAAAAAATAATGAATTTGGAGGAAAATGAGCATCTGTGTGTGATTGTCCTTTTACCAGCATGGTCAGTCTGCTTTAGTCTCCTTTTGTGCCCTTCTTCAGCACCAGAGATACAGTTTTTCTCTTGTAAATTTTGTGTTATGCTTTGCACAACCTAATTTATCCTTCCTCTTGCTATTGGTGGAATCTATTCTTTGTATTTTTCTATCGTTTGGTTTTATTTTTCAGTGTGAAGATGTTAGGCTGCTCCAGATTTTGCAGAGTCATTATTGCAATCTTTCATTGACTCCCTTGAATTTTCATATATTACTTTATTATCTGCAAACAGAAATGATTCTGTTTCATTTCTTGTCCTGTCATTACTGTTTCTTACTTAGCTATACTTCCAACTCAATAGGAAGTACTTGTGGTGAAAATGGGAAATTTTAGCTCATGTCTCACTTGTGGAAATGCCGCAAGCATTGCTCCACTACAGTTGTAGAAGCTCACTGAAAGAAAAGAATGAAGTTTTTCTTTTACATTAAGCACAATGATTAGACTTTGTAGAATTGTTTTGAAGTCTAGAAAACTTAGCATCTATAGAAATAACCACATTTTCTCTTAATATACATGCTAGTTTGAATATTATTGGACTTTTCTAGCATTATGCTATTCTGCCGTTACTGAAATTAGACCAATCTGTACAAATTGTGTGTACATATATATATATATACATATATACTTATATACATAGTTACATTTTCATAGATACCTTTTAGTTGGAAGTTTGCATTAATTTTCAAACCAAATTTAATTTTTAAAAATTTTACATTCTGCAATTCTTTTTTTTTATTAATTATTTTGCATTATGTGACAGTTTCATAGGCTCTGGGAATCCCCCCACCCCTCCACCTCCCCTCCCCCCTGGTGGATTCCTCCACCTTGATGCAGTATTACAGTTCAAATTCAATCAAGATTCTTTCCTTGCAAACATACACCAAGCATAGAGTCCAGCTACTTATTGTCCAGATGGGTTGAACAGTTTCTTGGGGAGACCATTTCTGGTCCGAAGTTAGAGCTGGTAGAATATCATCCCAGTCAATTAAGAGTCCCAATATAATATCAACAGCAATTTGCAATATTATGGAATTGACATGGTTTTGAGTAACCAGTATGTTAAAAAAAAAAAAAAAGCAAGTCCTAACCACAACCTATGATTAGCTCATTGACATTCAATTTTAGTTTATATGCAGGACCGGCTGCTATATACCTTAAAATGGCTATAAAGTACCATTCAGCTGTCTTGTGTCTATTTCATTTTAGTATTTAGCCATTTGTTGTGTTGAAGTATAATTTTGCTGATCTTGGCAGATTTTAGGATAATCTAGACTGGCTTGTAACTCTAACAAGATATTTGTCGACATTTAAGGTGCAGAACACAATTTTGGGGGGGGTGCAGGAAAATCTTCAACACCATGGTGAGGAGTAATTAATCTTTGTGTCCCACCCAGCGAGGCATGAGCCAATCCACGCCAGCTCTTTCCTGTCAGATTTCAAGCTCTACTTTCTGTCATGTTTCCTAGATACTTTTGTGGTCAAATGGGCCCGACTGGAATCCATCATGCTAAGAGAAATGAACCAATCCCAAAAGGTTAAATACCACATGTTTGCCTTAATCTGAGATGGAAAGATGACAACTTGGAAGATAGTACCTGTATATTGTAATATTAGTGCAATCTCTGACAACCTGTATCCAATGCAATAAGGTAACGTGATATTATCTATAAACCAACAATTAATGTCAGAATACTCAAGATCTACACCGAAAAACTGTAAAACCTACTATACCCTCAATACGCTATGTTAACCTGTAATGGGGAGGGAGTGCAGGGAAATCTTTCAGGACCATAAAAAGAGTGAGAAAAAAGTACAGTATAGCCTATCAAGATCAAATCTGGTAATTCATAGACAACAGACTCAAAGCGGCACTAAACAACAATAAAACTACTATACCAATGCATGAGGGGGGAATCGGGTGCGATCCTGACAACCTCTTAACAGGAGGTCATGTGCGTGGAGCAGGGGGGCACTCCAGAGTGGAGCAGGTGGTAAGGAGGAAGCTTGGATCCCAACCATGAAGACTCCCAGACCTTCACCACAAACTATTAATACGAGCAACAAGGACTATATCCCAACTGCCAAGGAGGCCACAGGGAATGGGATGCCCTTGGAGGCCGAGTACTCTGAGGTCACCCACCCCCAACCGGAGCTTCCGCAGGGGATGGAAGAAGTCCAAACACTACCGCGCAGAAACCAACGTCATCGGAAAGACAACCAGAAGCCCTGAGCGGTCCGCAGAAACAGAAGAACAATAAATGTCCTTCGGGACCAGGGAGGAGAGCTTTCTCTGGTCTGAGCCTGGCTCCACCTCTGGACCCCTGCCCTCCCTCGCAATGACCATCGGGATTGCTTCGAAAACCCCTCACAGCAAACAAACAATCCTACAAACAAACAAACAAAAAACGTAAAATAAATAGACAAACATTCTGCAGTTCTTAATTTAACTCCTGGATTACACTACCTGTTCAGAAGTAAGTTGGGGCTTTTCCTTTTTCTTTGCTGTGGAGCAGTTTAAAATGTATTAGAATAATCTGCTTTTTGAATGTTTCAAAGTAATCTACTAAAATATCACCTTGTTGCTTTTGGTGATTTTTTTTACTTGTTTGTTTTTTCTTTTTAAGAGGCATATTCTCTATCTGTTTTATGGAAATTGATTCATACCGTTTTTCTTATATGGATACATTTTGAAAATTTGCATTTTTCTAGAAAATAACTTTTGGTATGTTCTCAGATTTTCTTGGATCAAGTATTGCACAGTTTAAAAAAACTAAGTTAAAAATTTTACAGTGAAAGCTTATTTTACCTTTGTGATTTTTTATTGGGTTTGGTTATTATCATAAAATATGTATGTTTAATGTGACATGGATCATGTTAGTCATTTTGAAGTGTATGGTTTAGTGGCCTTCAGTGCTTGTGGGTTGTTGTGCAACTGTCAGCAACATCCATCTTAGGAGCTTTGCCCACTTTAAATTGAAACTTGCTACTGATCCAGCTCCAATTTCTCATTTCCCTGTTCCCCTGGAACTCCATTCTTTTCTTTTGTTTTTTTATGAATCTGATAACTCTGGCTTCGAAGGGTTTCTCTGCGTGCCTTCAAGGTTCAGCCCTATGGTAGCATGTGTCAGAATTGGCTGCCTTTCAAGGATGGATAATATCCTGTTCTCTGTGTGTAACTGCTCTTCTGAGCCTGTCGTGCACTGATGCTTTCACCGTCCAGCCGCTGTGAATCCAATGTGTTCAAGACTCTTCTTTAAACGTCATTCTTGTATTTCATTTGATCTGCTTCCTTGATTAGAAACGTATCTATCTATCTTACGTGAAAGACGTCTGTTATTTCTCCTGTTTCACTGTTTTGTTTGATTATTTCTTCTTAAAAATGAATAGATTAAAATATCCTTTCAGGAAATTTGTTCATTTTTTGTTCTCTTTTTTCTTAATAAAAATGTTTCATGGTTTCATTTTTTATTCTGCTGTCTTTAATAATCTGAGAACTAAGGACATGCATTTTCCTGTGCTGAAGGCTTCCCTGCACTTATTTCTTAAGTTATTATAAATATGATTGTTATTACATTGTTTTCTGAAAAACCTGACATTCCAGCTTGTTTTTTTTTTCTGCTTTAATCTAAAAACTGTACCAGAGCATTTTAGAATTTCTACATCTATTGGATTTGTTGTTGAGGCTGTTCTCTGATTTTATTGTTTCTGTGGTTTGGACTGTGAACAGAAATTCTTGTGTTTATTAAATCTGTTGTCCTAGAATGTGTTAGTCTTTCTTTGGGGCCTCATATGTCATCAATTTTCTTGAGTTCGAAGCACTTGAAAAGCAGGTAGGTAGTCTCTATTATTGAAGTGCCTACTTTACATTGTATGTGTGCCTCCATGGCAGCTACCTTCTTTATTTTTGGATTTTTATTGCCTTAGATACTTTTAAAAAATAATTGAATGGCATGCATCCAAATTCTTCTATTAGTTTGTTTCTGACTATTCTCTTAATTTTATATCATTTCTGCTTGAAGACTGTTACTGCTGTGTTCTTTTGCAGACAGACATCGGTTACTATTAGTTCTTCATTGGAAAGTGTGGACCTTGATATAACAACTTACCCTTTTTAGAACTCCACTTACTTTTTCTCCTGTATTCCTTATTGTCTGATCATAAGATTAATCCATGATTTGTTTTTACATCTGTGTGTGTATACCTTTATTCATTTTGAATTGTCCTGATATATTTTAATACCCCTCTGTTTTTAAAAATTAACAGTAAAGTGACAAAAATGTATGTTAGTCATAACAAGAGTTAATGGTTGTATGTGAAGCAGATTCCAAGTGTACTCTTTTTGTACAGTATTAATGCAATAATCAATAATAAAGAATTTCTACATGTATTTTCACAGGTATGCATTTAGGCATACCAAGATACATCAATATGCAAATAAGTAATACGTTTAAAAAAATTAGAGTGCCAAAAATGTATGTACTTCCGCCAAGAAAACAACATGGTATTTTTAAATCCATGCATTGTGGAAGGCTACGTTGGTCTAATTAATATGTGTATTACCTCAAGTGCCTATTGTTTAAACATGCTAAAAATCTCATTAGAAATGTCAAATATACAGTATTTCTTTTTTAAACAGAAATATTTTTGTTATTAATTGGGATGATAGAAGCTAAGCGAGAGAGGGAGAGTCAGAGATCCTCTGAGATTTTCTATCCACTGATTCGTCCCCCAAAGGGCTGCAATGGACTAGGCTACGTCGGGCTGAATCCAGGAGGCTTTATTTGATCTCTCCAGTGGGTGGCAGGAGTCCAACTTGGCCATCTTTTGCTGTCTTCTGAGTTGCATTCGCAGGAAAGAGGGTATGAACTGGAACAGCCAGGACCAGAATTAGAACTCATAGGGGTTGACAGCAATGCAGACTTCCATGACTTAACCTACTGTGCCACAATGCCAACCCTAGTGTCTTGTTCTTAACTGTAGGCACTGTGTCATTCAGTAGAAGTCTGGAATGTTTTTTGTAATTCTAACAAATTTTGCATGTTTTGTCCAATAACTCCGCAATCACCTGTGTACTCCCTCTGACCCCTGATAACCAGTATTCTACCTTGTGCTTTTGTGAGCTTAGCATGTCTTTACATATAGCATAAAGTATATAATTGGGAAAAGTTTGTTCAACCTGAGATATATTTATTGTAGTAAATGATGAAAACACTTCCCATTTATTAAACGAAAGATCATTTCTCTTGTTTTATGCTTTACATATTTGCCAGTTATTTCTTTGCAAAGGCTTCCATTTGAAACCCGTTTTTTTGTTGGTAGGTTATATTTCTATCATACACACTGTTTTGTGCAGTGTTCTTCTCCATTTTATATTTTGTGTCTCTAGGTGGAAGCTCCTTCTGTTGAAATGAGCACTGACAAAATTACTTTCTGATCTCTCCCTCCTCCCTCTTGGCTGCCAAGCAATTTCATCAAAGAATATTTTCCTGTTTAATCTTTACCTTTATTCTTTAAGCACTAAATGGTATAATTTAACTTCTGCGTAATTACACATGGGGAAATAGTAATTATTTTTTTCCTTTCTCCCCATTTTTTTTCATTTTTTAAAACTGCACTATTTCCGCATGATTATATACTATCCTCAGACTTGTATCTCCACCACTATTTCATGATTAAATAGAATTGGTACCCATCATTTCCTGTTTTTTTTTTCTCCCCAGTGTTTCACAGTAATCTTTGTAAGCTTTCTCAGCCACAGCTCATAGAAATAAGGTGTATCTCCTGACTGTCTGCACACTCAATGCTATCTGCTTATAACTTTCACACTAGCACAATAGCTTGGCTCGCAACAATGTTCCTTTAATGTCTTTTATGTATCTCCAATGCTTTCAGGTCTAGAAATATTCCAATATAAAAGCTGATGCAAAATTCCTTGTAGTCTTTATTAATAACTACTTTTGTTTGTAATCCCCAGAGACTCTTTCAGAACATTTATTTATTTATTTATTTTCATTGAAGAGACAAGGAGAGTACCAGAGAGAGAATTTCCATCTTGTGATTCATTCCTCACATGCTTGGAATGGCTCTAGCTAAATAAGCCTGAGCCTGGGAGCAGAAAACCCAATTCAGGTCTCCCACATGCGTGGCGAAATTTCTCTCCTCTTCTTAATTTTTAATAATTAATATTTTAATCAGGATCAACAGGTGTTGACCATTTTAGAACAATTTTCCTGGATACACAGGCCATCTTTATAAAGTTCATAGAAGTGCATATTATAAAAGAATCATGGATGGATTTCAGTTTTTTTTAAAGATTTACTTATTTTTTATTGGAAAGAAAGATCGGATTTACAGAGAGAAGGAGAGACAAAGATCTTCCATTTGCTGAACATTCCCCAAATGGCTGCAAAGGTCAGAACTGAGCTAGTCCAGAAACAGGAGCCAGGGGCTTCTTCTGAGTTTCCCATGTGGGTGCAGGATCCCAAGGCTTTGGGCCATTCTCCACTGCTTTCCCAGGCCACAGGCAAGAAACAGGATGGGAGCTAGAGCAGCTGGAACATGAACTGTTGCCCATATGGGATCCCAGTACATGCAAGATGAGGATTAGGCACTTGCCATTGTGCTAGGCCTGGATTTCAAAATGATTTTTCACCCAAAAAAACAACTTTTAATTACATTGCTGTATAAGCCTTTTGGAGTAACCTTTTATAATAGCCCTTTATGGGGGTTGCTTTTCCTAAGTTATAATTATGTAGTTGAAAAATAATTTAGCATCGATATAGTATTTTTCTCTAGTGCTTCTAGTTGTGCATGTTACATGTCTTTTCTCTCTTTTCTGTAACAGTTTCCTTCCAATGGTTAAAAATTCTTCACTTTTTCCTCTTTATTTTCTTTGTTTTCCTGATTTCTTTATCTCTATATCTAATATGGTTTTCTCTGTGTGTATTTTACTTTATAGTCATGGTAATAATATCCTCCTCAGTTTCTTTGTGTTAAGTAGAATTCTCCATTTCTTAGTTTGAGGGCTAGCTGCCCCTTCTGCTATTGCAGGTGCTTAATGCAAATTATTTGTGTTGGTCTTGCATACCAGGGTCCTATAGCAACCAGTCTCCACCTTTACTCCCATATCTGGAATTCTCAAAGTCTGTACTTCTCCACCATTCAGCACAGTTCGAATGGTTGGGCATCTTTAAGCTTAGCCTGTGCTTGGAAGTCATTTGATATTTGGGTCCCCCCTGCTCTCTCTTTTGCTACAGATATATCTTTGTGTTGATGAAAGAATAATTCCTTACTCTTCTTGTTGCTTTATGTGTGTTAAATTGGAGAGTTGAAACTTAGTGGTGCTTTCTGAATGACATAAAAAACTAAGAGGTACAGAAGAGAAAGGGCAAGATTCTTGATTTTAAATCTGGTCCTGTCATTTCTTTCCGCAAGGCAAGCCCTGCTTCTCTATGTGGACCACGGAGTCCATGACGCAGTCCCACAGCTTTTTGTCATGTTAGTTCTGTCACTGTCCCCTACAAATCTTACCTCTTTAAAAAATATTTATTTATTTTTATGGGAAAGGCAGATTTACAGAGACAAGCAGAGATAGAAAGATCTTCCACCTACTTGTTTCCTCCCCAAATGGCAACCATGGCCAGAGCAGAAGCCAGGAACCAGGAGCTTCTTCCAGGTCTCTCACATTGGAGCAGAGTGCCAAGACTTTGGATCATCCTCTACTGCTTTCCCAGGCTATAAGCAGGGAACTGGATGGGAAGTAGAGCAGCCAGGACAGTAGTCAGAGCCCAGAGGGGATGTCCAGGATTGCAGGTGAAGGCTTAGCCAATTGAGTCACTGCACTGAACCCTCAAAATTAGTTTTATCAAATGCCAAGGATTAGATCGCTAGGGAAGTAGTAACCCTTTTCTCTTGTGAGAACAAAGGAGCTCTGGGGGAAGGGAAAGAGAACATCAGGTCTGACTCTAAAAATAAGGGCAATTTTCATTCTAATTAACTTCTAATTAATTATCTAAACACTGATTATTTATGTGTGTTTGGTTTCAGCTATGTAGTAAGAATTTTATTAAAAATTTTCTCAGGCAAGAGGTATTTGAAAGTCAACCTTATTCACCAGGTCTCATGTGTCCTGTAATAAGATACATAATGTGGAGGAAATTCAGTTTGGTTGGAGGGGAACAGACATTCCATTGGGTACTAGGTGATGCAGGTGGATTTAGAACTAAGACAGTTCCTATTCTTGACACTAAGGTATTTTGGAATTAAGTAACCTTACTTCACATCTAGCAAGATTGGAACTATTGATACACATCATGTTCCTTTGTCTTTTACCCCCTTTAGCCTGTATGAGCAGGTCTACATCTAGTTTCCTCTGAGTCTCAACATTCTTTTAAATTCAGAAGAAAAATTCTGCCTTGTATATTACTGGATTCCCCAGTGACCATCATGATACCTGGTAAAACACATATATTGAATGAATGAATGAATAGAGACATTAATGGACAGGATAGTTGTTACCAACTGAGATCTAATACCATTTTATAACTATAATAATTATGGATTTTATGTATCTTTAGGAACTAGTAATGTATCAATTTAAGCTATATGAAAATCTACAATTACATTAGACTCCGAAGCATAAAATTTCCTACACCAGAAAGGCAAGATTGAAATAATTCAATTTAGTCATTCTCTGAAAGTTATATTATCTGATGACCTTTGATTGAGAATAAGTTTAGAAAAATGGTTCACAATTCCTTTTTACTTAAATTTACTTAAATTGCATGTGTTGGGTATTTCATTTTCAGAAGCGCGTGGGAGTGGGGATCAAAAATGCACTTCATAACTCCCATTTCCCTCATTTGCCATCTACTTAATCCTCCAGCTGAAAGACTTTTTCTCCACAAACCTTTGTGCTATCCTTTGTAAACAAAAATAATGTCATATTATTCATTCTGAAGTGAAGCACTTACCTTGCTCTCTTGTCTATCATTCTCATTGTCCCATTGTCACTTTCTGCCATGTTCAAGATTCCAATCTCTATGATTTTCTGAATAATAATAGTACTGAATAAAATTCATGTAAAAGGTGTCTTTATTTACTTAAGAAGGAGAGAAAGAGAGAAAGCTTCCCATGTATGGATGCACTCCCAAATGCTTTCAGTGACTTGGTCCACAACTATTTCATTCCAGAATCTTCATTTGTGAGACTCTGGAGTTGGGTGTTGGAACTGGGAATAAACCCAAATACTCTGGTGTGGAAAAAGGGCTTTTTAAAAAAACTTTTTCTATACTTTTTTGATGTAATGTATTTGGCACTGGGCTCTCCCCTGCTCTTCCCCCAAGCTCCCTCCCTTCCCCTCTGTTCTCCCGTCCAGGTTCACAATGTGTGTCCTTTGTGAATTTCACCAAATCCATCATGCTGCCACTGGAGTGTCTCCGAACCATGTTCGAGACTGTCAGTCATTTCATTGTGGGTTCATTCTTATATCCTGTGGCCCTAATGTAGGTACAATGAGGATTAGATCTCCGTTATTTACGGGCAGTAACAATAACAGTGATAAAGGGGACGTTGACCATCTCAGGTGATTATAAACAATCAGCTTCTTATGGATGGTAGACTATGAATTACATCATAAGTTCTTGTTACAGAAGGTACAGGTAAGTATGAAGTGACATAGAGTAAGATTCACATGTAATATCTCTAGATTTGACTTCATAGTATCTTATATTAGAGCAAACATATGATATCTGACCTTTTGGGATTGGCTCATTTTCCTTAGCATAATGGTCTCTAATTTGGCCCATTTGGCCACAAAGTAATATGTTTCTTCTTCTCCTTCTGCTTCTCCTTCTTCTTATTGTTTTTTTTTTATTGCCGAGTAGTATTCCATAGTGTAGATGGACCACAGTTTCTCTATCCAGTCTTCTGTTGATGGGCACTTAGGTTGCTTCCATGTTCTTGCAATTGTTGATTATGCTCCAATGAACGTTGGGGTGTATGTTGCTTTGTCATGTCTTCTGGATATATTTCTAGAAATGGTATTGCTGAGTCATATGGTAGGTGAATTTTTACTTGCCTAAGTGTTCTCCATACTGACTTCCATAGTGGCTGTGCTAGCCTGCATTCCCACCAGCAGTGGAGTAGGGTACTCTTTTCTCTGCAACCTCGCCAGCAGGTGTTGTTGGTAGTTTTCTGTATATGGGCAATTCTTTCTGCAGTTAAGTGGAACCTCAGTGTTGTTTTAACTTACCTCCTGGTGGGTGGGCTATATTCCTTCCTTGAATCATCCTCACTTTTAACCCAACCATATCACTTTCTGTTTAATGAAAAGAAATCTCAAAGATTTCACGCTTCCCAAGCCCTGAAATACATTGTTCAAGACCCAGTTAACTGGCAAGTGATAGCCTTGCTAAAAGATAAAGTGAGTTGGCAAGGAGTTTTGGGTGTGAGATAAAATAACTAATAACTAATTATGTGGTCTGAAGCCACATAATTAAATACCTGAAAGGCTCAGAGTTCCATTATTCTCCCAAGAAATATCCCAATAGCTGTCGTCATTTGCTTTCAGGGTTTTAGACTTGACCAGAATAATTCTGTCCTCACTAAAACTATGCATTGCTATTCAGTGGCTTGTAAGAGTTAACTTCCTTCTAGTTGCTTTTGTGTGCCAGCATTGTAAGGCACATCCAAATGAATACACGACATGAAAAAGGACACGATTCAAAGTAGCCTTATTTCTCCCTGCATTTTTTTGAGTGTTCTTAATACACAGTGAACTTGAGTCACAGAGTAATTGATTTGTCCTCGTAAAATGTCAAGTTTTTGTTTTCTCTTTTTGAAATAAAATGAATAGCTTATTCACAGATTCCAGCTGTGGAGAACTGGATTAAAGCAGTAATTATGCTTTTTTCTTGCGATATACCACTTGTATTTATACATGCTAAATTTTTCCTTTGTGAATCTCGCTTTCCATGAAAGTAAAGATAAGTGAGATGTGCTCACACAAATCATGAATGTACGGCAAAAGTGTAAGTGCATTAGCTTCTTAGGGTTGCCGTGAAACAAGTGTGACAGTCTGAATGGCATTAAAAAATACATTTCTATTGTCTCATGGTTCTTGAGGTCAGATGTCTAAAATCCAGGTGTGCACAGGGTTAGCTCCTTCTGAGAGCTGGTGGGAGACAGTGAGGAGGTCTGTTCCAAGCCTGTCACATTGGCTTTTGGATAGACAACTACTACCCATATCTTGCTGCATCATTGTCATATATAGGAATGTCTAATTCCATGGTGTATATTCTCTCTTTATTTTGCTGATTTTTTTTTACAGTGGACATGCTCTTCAGTATGATTTGCATGACTTTGGGTAGCCAAATTCTGTTCAATGCAGAAAATTCTGCTCCTGCCTCCTCAAAACTCACCTTCTTCTCACAACATCTAATCACTCCATCCTCGAAAGTCCAAAAAATTTTTTGATTGGTCCGGTATTCATTTAGATGTCCATAATCTAAAAGTCTTATCTGCAACTCAAGGCCATCTCTCTTAGGTATAAACCTCGTGCAATCAGAAATAGGTTACTTCCTTCCAAGTTACAATGGTAAAATAGGTAAAGGGCATACACTTCCATGCAAAGCAGGGAAAAATGGGAAACAGAAAAGTTTATAAGAGCAAGGACGACAAAAGACCAGCAGGGCAAATATTAAGTCCTCAAGTTCTGTGTCCAGCATCCCTGACACACTGTATTGGGAACTGGGCTCACAATTACTTAGACAACCTCACTTCTATGAATGTGTTGACCAAGCTCCTGCTAGGCCCACAGTTTGTCTACAATGCCTTTGGAATCTAGGTGGAGGTTTCCATATCTCCATGGCTCTTTTGGCTTACATGAATGTTCCCCACTGCTATGTGTCAATGTCTGAACTTTCTCAGGCTTGCCTTGCATGCTGCTGGCTGCTTTGCCTGGAAGATATGTTACATTGCTGACACCTCTACTTTCCTGGAGTCTCCTCTTCAGCTCCACGTTTATACAACATCATCGAATGTTGAGAATTTTGCAAGTAAGCTAAAATCTACAGCTGGTCTGGGGTTTCAAGGAATGTTTCTGTTCTTCTAAGTTTTGGACCTGAGATGGAAAGGGTAACTAACCTCAGAGATCTCTGAAATGCTCTTGGTTTCTTTCTCCCATTGGCTTGCTGTTTAACACATGGCTTGCCTTTACCTGAAATAATCTCTCTAGCAAGCAAATTTCCCACTTCAATTTCTTCTCCTGAATGGACTTTTGGTTCATTTTTTTTCCTAGCCAAGTTGCAAATTTTTCTAGTATTTCTGCTCTGCTGGTTTGCACTATAAAACTTATGAACAGTAGCCAGTAGCATCCATGTTGCCATCTGGATACTTTACTACCTTGAAATTTTCCCTGCCAAACAAACCAGTTCACCATCTGTAAGTTCATAAATGCACAAGATCTCAGGTAGGAGTACAAAAAGCCCAAGTTATGTCATAGCAAATGACCTTTAGTTCAGTTCCTAGTAGAATCCTCATTTCCACCTCAAAACTAACATACCCTTTACTGCCCACACTGCTTCCAACATGTGAGCCCCTTGAAGTAATTGTCCAGGACACTCTTTTCACAGCATGCTAGGCTTTCTCTAGCTTGTTCCTGCAATGTCTTCTAAACTTGTCTCATAAACTAATTTCATAGGCTGCTCTACGTCTTCAGGTACACAATAACAGTCCCACTTTTCAGTGCCAATTCTCTGTATTTACTTTTTTTTTTCTTATGTTGCCTAAAATGTCTGAAAGGAACTTCTTGAGAAGGCAAAGATGCATTTGACTTATAGGTTCAAAGTTCACAGTTCAGGAATCAGCTCTCTAGTTTTCATTGTTGGGACAATTTTTCCTCTTAGGATAAATATATTGCTAGATTTTTAAAACAGCTATTTTATTTGGACTTGATTTAGTTATTTTCTTCTTTCAGTTAGTTTTAAGAGCTTTTTGGTAGCACCTACTGGATTTTCCAACTATAAGATCATGTTTTCTGCAACTCCTCTTTGAATGCCTTCTATTTCTTTCTGTTGACTAATTATTCTGAATAGGATTTCTAGTACTATGTTAGAGTCGGGCAAGTGGTCTTCCTTTTCCTGTTCTAAATCTTGAAGAGAACATCTTCTCATTTTCCTTATTTAGTGTGTTTTTGGTTGTTACCCTGTTAAGTAGGGCCTTTTATTGTGTTGATACTCATTCCTTCATCATCTAATTTGTTCTGAGTTTTCATACTGAAGTATTGTTGATTTTTGTCAAATGCTTTTTCTTTATGATTTTTGTCCTTCCTTCTGTTGATGTTTATGACATTATTTGCCTACATTGAACCATCCTTGCATTCTTGGAATGCATGCCATTTAATCATTGTGAATAATCTTTTTACCATGCTGTGGAATTTGGTTCACTAGTATTTCATGCTTCCCCAAACCTTCAATAAACTGTTTTCATTATGTCTGATTCATTTTTGCTTTTTTCATATACATATATATGCACATATATATACATTCTTCAAATAGTCTGTTTTTGAGCTCAGTGATACTTTCTTCTGTTTGATCTATTTTCTCTTTTTGAAGATTTATTTATTTTTATTGGCAAGGAAGATTTACAGAGGAAAGGAGAGATGGAGAGAAAAAGATCTTCCATTCAGTGAATCACTCCTCAAATGACTGCAATGTCCAGAGCTGAGATGATCTGAAGCCAGGATCCAGGAACTTCTTCCAGGTCTTCCTCATGAGTTGAGGGGTCCATGGACTTGGGTTGTCCTCTATTGCTTACCCAGGCAATAAACAGGGAGCTGGATAGGAAGTAGAGTAGCTGGGACATGAATTGATGCCCATTTATGATGCTTGCACTTGAAGGTGGAGAATTAGCCTGTTGAGCCACATACATTGCCTATTTGGTATATTTTCTCATTGATATCTTCTATCATAGTTTTAATTTCACTTAGTGTACTTTTCAGCTGAAAAGCTTATTTATTTTAGTTATTTCCACCCCTGTCAAGACTGTCAGCATAACGAGTTCAATCTTTCTGTTCTTTTTAAAGCTTCCTGAATTTCTTTAAAGCTGCTATTTTGAAATACTCCTATGAGCATTTGAAAATTTCAAGTCCTGGACCATTTGGGTTTTGGAACCTACTGTATTCATTAGATGATATCCTGGTTCCTTGGGCTTTTTGCTTACTTACTTAAAAGGCAAGCAGCAATATAGAGAATCAGAGAAGGAGGCAGACCTTTTACTTTTCAATTTACCACTGAAATGACTGCAGCAGCCAGGTTTGGGGGAGGCAGGAATATCCAGTGGCCAGGAACTCAATCCAGATCTTCCATGTAGGTGCAGGAAGTCACCCATTTGAGACATTGGTGTGCATTAATAGGAAGTTGGATTCAGGAATTGGACAGGAACTTGAATCCAAGCACTTCATATGCAGTGTGGGTATCCTAAGCAGCATCTTAACTATGCCAAGTATATTCCTTTCTTAGAAGTTTTTGACATTTGTTTAGTGTCATATGTCATCTTCTCATTTAAAGATTAGAGTTTTCTGACTCGACACGGTGGCCTAGTGGCTTAAGTCCTCACCTTGAACACACTGTGTTCCCATATGGGTGCTGGTTCTAATCCTGGCAGCTCCGCTTCCCATCCAGCTCCCTGCTTGTGGCCTGGGAAAGCAGTGGAGGACGGCCCAAGGCCTTGGGTTCCTGCACCTGCGTGGGAGACCTGGAGGAAGTTGCTGGCTCCTGACTTTGGATCAGTGCAGCTCTGGCTGTTGAGGTCACTTGGGAAGTGAATTATCAGATGGAAGATCTTCCTCTCTGTATATCTGACTTTGCAGTAAAAATAAATAAATATTAAGAAAAAAGATTAGAATTTTCTGTCTTCATTTGTACCTGTCTTTCCAAACATTTCAAGCAGTCTCTTGATTTTCTCTAAGATTGGGTATAGTTTTGTGTGCTATTTTATACTAGTTGACACCATGCTTTGAAGATTGCTCTAGGTCCACTGTTGCTGTGTTTTCACCATTTTAGTCCTAAAATATGTGATAAACTCACATTTACCCCAAACCCACAGTTGCATATTGTTTAGAATGAAGTATTTAAAGGGAGGCCATCCATCCCTGGGACCCTTTTCCTAGGTTTAGGATGGGGACCAGATGCTAGTCCTGTTGCCATCAATATCACAATGCTAAACCACATCTGGAGCTTCCATCTCACCAAGACCAGGTGGACTCAGGGTAGAACTAAAGTCCACCCTCTTTTGATCTGTGTTGCTGCTGAGGTGGACTGAAAGCTCAAGGTCATCCCTTCTAGCCACTGCTGATTCTGGCACAGCAATAAGACCCTGTCTCTGTGGGTCTGCAGCTGGGATTCAAGTCTGGGGACTAGACGGGATTCTCTGTCTCTCCCGCAAGCAGGAACTTCCAATCTCCATGCTGTGTTCCTTGGAGCTGAGGAGCACAGTAGCTAACTTCCCTCCTTCAGTGTGACTTGTTGTTGGGCATGGTATGTTTTTATTTGGCTTCCATAGTTCTTGTGAGGGTGACTTGATACACATACAGCTGTTCCCAATGATATCTATGTGGGGAGTTGGTTGCCAGAGCATTTTCTCCAGCTCCAAACTTGATCCACCTCCTCAAAACCAATTGTAAAGTACGTTAGGCATGATAATCTAACACTGATGTCTACATTTTTATTGATATTCAGGTTGCCTTTAGTGTTTTGTTTTTTGATGTTTTATTAATTCATTCTGCCACTGATACATTACTGCCCACGGTGATGGCATTTTGAGACTAATGTTGGATGGAAACCGAACCTCATGGAAATCCTATCATTAGTAAAAAGTAGAGCTCACCTTGAAAACGAAATCTGATGACTCTTATGTTAATGTTATAAACATGGTCACCAATATCCTATTTTACAATGTATGTTGGCTGTTTGCCTTTTTAATTAAAAAAGTACTGATTTTTTTCTCATAAAAGTACCAAGTGTTAACTGAGAAAATTTTAGGCAAAAACCCTCAAAATATGACATTTAATGCTAAAATTATGCATAATTCCCAATATCCCGAATTAATTCTGGATATATTCTGTATAGAAAACACATAAATATCTTTTGATAATTCAGCTTATGTATTTATGTCTTTAAAACTGCACTTTAAATTTTGCATCTCATAAAAAATTCCTTCGAAAAAAAACTTAAAATCATTTTCCTCATTTAAAGTCCCCTCACCATAAATTGCTTTTCATTTACTACAAGTAAGTGTTCTTTTCATCTTTGTATTCTTCTGCATAAAACATAGCACATGAATCTGTAAGGTTACACCTGGAATTGAATTTTCTTTACTTCTTTCCTTCTCAAGAATAGTTCAAGATAGAGAAAGGGTATGGCAGCATTGAGCACATGGTCTTGCTCCTCTGCCTTGCTTCTAAAGCCAGAACTTCCACCAGGACACGAGTAAAGAACTCTTTCTCTCCTCTTCACTGATTTTTTTTAAAAAAAAGGAATATTTATTAAGAGTCTCAGAAAAAAACAAAATCTGAGGCAGGAACATGGGGAAAGCAGAGATGGGATTTTTCTTACCTCTACCACCTTGGTTGCCCTCATGAATGTAGAGTGCGGAAGGGCCTGGTGTCCATGGCAACCATATTTAGGAATTAGACAACTGAGAGAACCCATGGAATCCTGTCAGAAATGACCAGGAGCCCTGAACCATGTCAGCGCGTCAGTCATCAGCACAGAGCTGAGCACAGAATCAGTGCTTGGTACTTCCTTTTATTATGCGAAAGATCACTGTAAAGGAATCTCCAGAATGCTCTATCCCTGATCTCCACCCTTGTTTGTTTAATGTGATTTACATTCCTTTTTTTCCTTCTGTTTTATTTTTAATGTTATGATACAGTTCCATAGGCTCTGGAATTTCCCTTACTTCTTCCCTTAATCCCCCCTCCCAAGTGGTTTCCCCATATATTAAAATAGTATAGTCCTTCATAAGCAGTTGTAAGTCCATCATTCTGCTATTTAAGTGTGTCCTGACATTGTGGGTGCAGACAGTGGCAGACAGTACAGTGTCTTGTTGTGAAGATATAGCCAATTGTTTCATTCGGAGTCCATCTTTGACTGGAAAGCAGAAATGGATACTGCATTGTATCTTCACACATGGATGTGATAATCTGTTACATTTACTATACATTCCCTTAAATGAAAAGTCATAAAGCAAAATCAACAATAGAAATGAAGTTAAAAATATGTACAACACCATGGAGTTAAATGACATGCTACTGAATAATCAATGTGTTGACGAAAAAATGAAAAAGAAAGTGAAAAATCTTGTAGAAAATGATACGCCTGTGCGATCTATGATTCAGTGAAGAATTTGATATGAGAAGATAAATTACTTTGAAGAATGAAAATAAAAATAAAAATATTAAAACCTATGAACTACAGCAAAAATTGTATTGAAAGGTCTATTGATCTTATAATTTGCATGTAGGTTACCTTATGTTAGAGAGAAACATATGCTATTTGTCATTTTCAGATTGACCTATTTCACTGAGCATAATGGACTCCAGTTGGGACCATCTTGTTGAAAATGGTAGACTTTCATTCATTTTAATGGCTGGCTAGTATTCCATGGAGTAGATGTATCAGTTTCTTTATCCCCTTCTCTCTGGGCAGACATATGGGTTGTTTCATGTTTTGCTATTGTAGATTGTGCTACTGTAAATATAGGATTACAGGTCTCTTTCTCATAAGCAGATGCATTTCCTTTGGATATATTCTTTGGAGTAGGATAGTTGGATCATATGGCAGATCAAGTTTCAATTCTGTTAGCAGTCTCCATGCTGATTTCTATAGTGGTTCACTAACCTACACTTCTTCCAACAGTGAAGGAAAGTACCTTTCTCCCCACATCCATGCCAGCAGGTGGTGTTAGTAGATTCCTGAGCTTTGGCAAACCTTACTGGGGTTAGAAGGGACCCCAGTGTGGTTTTCATTTGTATCTCCCAGATGGCTAGGGAGCCTGAGCAAGTTTCCATATGTTTATTAGCAATTTGAATTTGTAACTTTGAAAAATGTCTGTTCATTTCCTTTGCCCATGCCTTCATGGGGGTTTTCGTTTTGCTGTTCCTGGGTTTCTGAAGCTCTTCTTAAAGCCTGGATATTAGTACCCTATCGGTTGTGTAGTGTGCAAAGATTTTCTCCCATTGTGTTGGTTGCTTCTTCACTGTTGACCATTTCCTCTGCTATACGAAGCTTTTTAGTTTGATGTAGTCCCATTTCTTTATGTTGGTGTTTCATACAAGTGTTTTTTTTTTTTCAAGAAGTCTTTCCCCATTCCTATATCTTGTAGAGTTTCTTATGTTTTCCTCTAATAGTTGGATGGTTTCTGGGTGCAGATTTAGGTTCTTGATCCATTTAGACCTAATTTTTGTATCAGGTGACAGTTGGTGTTCATCCGTTTTAGTGGCTGACTAGTATTCCATGGAGTAGATGTATCAGTTTCTTTATCCACTTTTCTCTGGACAGACATATGGGTTGTTTCATGTCTTTGCTAATGTAGATTGTGCTACTGTACATATAGGATTACAGGTCACTTTCTCATATACAGATGCATTTCCTTCAGATATATTTTAGGAGTGGGATAACTGGGTCATATGCAGACTACTATCCAGTTAATCCAGCAGCATTTGTTGAAGAGACCAGGCTTTCCCTGTGGGTTGTTTTCCGTTTTTTTGTTTTGTTTTGTTTTACAACGATAAGCTGGCTATACATGTATGGGCTCCATTCTGGTGTTTCTATTGTGTTCCACTGGCCTTCTCAGAAATAGAAAAGAAGATATAAAAGTTCATGTGGAACACAAAAGACCACAAATAGCCAAAGCTATCCAGGAGAATAAAAATCAAGCTGGAGATATCACAATTCCAGAGCTCAAGACAGTGCAATTGTTATCAAAACAGTCTGGTACTGGTCTAGCAACAGAGAAAATGAGTAATTACAATCTTTTTTAAAAGATTTCTTTTTACTGGAAAGTCAGATATACAGAGAGGAAGAGAGACAAAGAGGAAGATCTTCTGTCTGTTGATTCACTCAAGTGGCTGCAACGCCAGGGCTGCGCAAATCTGAAGCCAGGAACCAGGAGCTTCTTGTCTCCAACATGGGTGCAGTGTACCGAGGCCTTGGGTAATACTTGACTGCATTCCCAGGCCACAAGCAGGAAGCTCAATGGGAAGCAGGGCTGCCAGGGTCAGAACTGGTGCCCATATGGGGTCCTGGAATGTGCAAGACAAGGACTTTACCCACTAGGCTACTGCTCTGGGTCGGTGATTTACACTCTTAGCTTCACAGCAATGTCTTCCTGAATGCATTCAATCTATCAGATATTTAATCACTTGTAATCTGAAGGCTTAACTCTACAAATTCTGATACGGTGAGACTGGAACCAGTCCACAAGACATATTTGAATGGGGCATGTAGTCTTGCATGGGTGAGCTATATACCTAAGTGCAGTGTAGCATTGTTCTCCTTTTAGAATTGGCTTACAAAGCCCCCAGAGTTGACCGTGGCCCACGCTCATGCAGCTTCCACTGGGCATTGCAATTTTAGCCTGTTCTCTTTTTCCCAAGTGTAAATCATGCCTTAATTCCAGCTGTGGATAATATGGACTCGATGATTCACTTCACTGTCATCTAGAGTGAGGAGGTGGTCCAAAGCATTGGTTGTCACATGCAGAGGTCTTAGCTTTGTCCCTACTACACTCAGCACTTTTTGAATGAACAGTTTTGCGTCTGCATTTAGGTCGCTGATGGAGTCATTGCAGATCATGTGGTTAAGGGCCGTTTGTCTTCGTATTACCTTACAATTTATTCCTCAGACTTTTGTGATGAGTTTTCTACATTTATGGAAAATTCCTTTTATAGCTCAATCTTTCAGTAAGTGCTACAAAGTTGAATAATTCTCTGTGCTGAATGGCAATAATTAGGCATTGGTTCATAAAATGTATTCATACCCTTGTTTAGTCATTGCGAAGGTTAGAGTACTGATGCTTAGATATTTTTTTTTTAAAAAAAATCACATTAAAGAGCCACAGTGCTGAATATTTCTCTTGTTTATAAAGCTCCCTGGATATTGAGGACCTCATCAGTTAACAATAAAAGCAATGATTTATTATTTGATTTTATGTCAGAGACTCTAAATAGTTCTTCAAAAACACAGCTTCTGCAATTCAATTTTATTGGAAAGAATATTGGAAAGTTCTGTGTCATTCTACTGTATTGCTTCTCCTGGAATATTTATTTCCTTACCCTGAATTGTCAAAAACGGAGTTTATTGCTGTTGACCTTTACAGTGAATCAAGATTTTTTTTCCTTTTGCTTTTTGGCTCTCAGAATAAAGGTGTGGCATTTATAAACCACAGAATAGCTTGGGTGATTATAAAAGCTGTTTCTCATGCTCTTTTTACCATTGAAAATAAAGGGAACTTGAGGCATTATCAGAGCGCGTACTTTAAAAAAAGCTCGGAAGTTTCTGTAAAGTTTTCTGAGTGATACGGGAATTCTTTCCCTTCTAGTCAGAATTTTGTTATATTAGGTTATTAACAATTACATCATTATTAGATATTTTAACCTAGACATGGCCTCTAGCCTAATCCTCTACATTTATCACAACTATTTAAATAGTAATTGACAGAAACACCTCAAAATAATATAACGATTTTTAATAATGATGGCAGCTGGTTAATTAGCTTAGCCAGCAGTATCCTAGGAAGCCTGGAAGTTAAAGGACTAACTTAGAGCCTCAGAGACTAAGTTCATGAATGAGACAGTTTCTTGTCTTCATTTATACACAAACTCTGCCGGCCTGAAAAGGAAATCAGCAGCCCAGCTTCCCAAGGCGCAGGGTCTTGCTCTGTTGTCAATGTATTTGTATAGGGAAGGAGTCTGCTTCCCAGATTCCTTGGCACATTACTCTAATAGAACAGTGTGATAAAATGGCTAACTGTGCTGAGATTAGGAAATGCAAGACAAGCCAAGGAGTTCCAACATGACTGTCGGAATTGAGAATAGGGGGCTGCATGTCAGAAGCACCTGACTATACACACACCCGAAGCTGCTTTTTCCTTCACCCCTTGCCCCAAATCACCCAGAATGTGCTCTTCCCCAACTCACGTCCCGTCTTGTTTTTTGGCATTTCTACTTAAAAAATGAGCCTGTGAGTCAAGTTTCCAGAGTTCTATCCTCAGGAAGATGGGGCAAAGTCAACCGCTGCTAGTGTTGTGTTCTTAATTTTGTTGGATGACAGAAAATCCCCAGTGTTCTTTATCTCATTTTTGGTGGGTTATTACTTCTAGGAAAAATGAAATGGATAGACTCCTGGGTTATATAAGACTATTTCATAACCCCTAAGTGAAGCACGGGCACTGAGCAGTCAGAACTGGTGCCAGTCTTTGTGTAGGCCACAACATCCCGGAAGCTCCTGCTGTCTTGGTCAAGTTTCAGTTTTCTTTGTTCCTGGATTAAGGTGTCCCAGGGCTCCTGGGAGATGGGAAATGTTAGGTAATGACTCAGAGGAGCTAGAAATCACAGCCATTTATCAGCCATGATGGAGGTTCACCTTATATTTTGTTAACAATTGTGCAACAGCTGACTCTTCAACATGGTTTATTATTGAGGCATGGAGGATTAACAGTTACTTAATAGAATGAGGCCTGTGTTTCTGACTTGGAGGGAACAAAATGCTTGGAACATTGACAAGAAATGAGATCTTTTAAACCCAGTTACTCTAGAGCTTGTTTTCTTATCCTGTGTATAATTCAAATGGAACATTTAATTACTTGGCATTTTATGATTTTGTTGTTGGGCAGATAATATACACTTTTTATTTTGGGGGGAGAAGATAATTCATTTCAATCTATTGCTTATTTAAAATTTGTCTGAAAACCAGAGAAACAGACATAAACAGACATAGGTGGTGTAAGTGAGTTGTTCCATCTGATTATTCATTTCCAATTGCTTTAATAGCAAGGGCTGGCCCATGCCAAGATCAGATTCCAGGAAGTCAGTCTAGATCTGTTACATGGGTGACAGGGTTCCAAAGGACTTGAATCATGAACCTGCTGACTACCAGGGTGCATATTAGAAGGAAGTTGGAATTATAAATGGAGCCAGGGACCAATCCCAGTCATTACAATGTGAGATTTATGTATTCTGAGCCAGACACACACTATGCGAACTGTCATTTTTACTGGTTCCCAAGTAGATCCATTTTACTCATTCATTCACTTACACCCACACACGTAAAGAATTGCTGTCACAAAATACCATATTTCTGGGGCCCAGTACAGTAGCCTAGTGGCTAAAATCCTTGCCTTGCATTGCCAGGTTCTCATAGGGGCACTGGTTCATGTCCTGGGTGTTCCATTTTCCTACCAGCTCCCTACTTGTGACCCACGAAAGCAATAGAGAATGGCCCAAAGCCTTGGGACACTGTACCCATGTGGTAAACCTGGAAGAAGCTCCTGGCTTTGGTTCAACTCAACTCTGGCCATTGCAGCCGCTTGGGAAGTAAACCAGCAAATGAAAGATCTTTCTCTATGTCTTTCCTTCTCGTTGTAAATCTGTCTTTCCAATAAATACAAATAAATCTTAAAAAATATATATCATATTTTAAGTTTTATAAATGAAATAGAAGGCATCAAACTTATTTTAAGTTATGTTTTTTAAAAGGAATGGGATAACAGCACATCTTCTTGTGAAAATTTATATTCAGTCTCTAAAACATGTCTATGCTTATTCTTGTAGCCATATTAATCATTGGATGGGGCATTGTGCCTATGCAGCTCAAATTAGTGATTTTTATGCAAATGAGCTTGTAAGGTAGACAAATGATCTGGAGAGAAGACAGGAAAAAAGTACTATGTAAACCAACTATACCTAAAGCTTTTCTACCTACTTTTATTGTAGAACAGAGGTGGCTGCAATTTGCAATGAAGAAAACTGGTCTAGACATTAGAGGGAATGTCTCATAAGCTGAAAGGTTAAAAGCCAGATAGGGTCAAGTGCTGTTTTGTTGACAAATGGTACATTCTAACTTCTGGCTCCAGGCAGCCCAGACCATGCCCTTAAAGTTACTAAAGATAAACAGTTGGCAAGGAACAAGCCTATTATTAAGGCTGATACTTAAACAGTTCCAGGAGAACTTCCTTAAACAGTTCTATGTGTGCTTTATTCATCCTAAATCTTTTTAGGAACTAATGTACAGTGCAGAACACGTTTGAGGTCCGGTCAGTGGCTTAGGGGCTCCACTGATTGGGGCTAGTGGCTGTATTTTGAACAAAATTGTAAGACTACTCACAAGCTATGCATTATTTTTTAGAAGTTTGGTTTTAGTTTTCCATGGTGTTTGTTGTCTTCTTGTGTTGATGTATCTGCTAACCAAGTTCAGATTTTCTTCTATAAATTTATTACCAAGTTTATTTTGAAAGAATATGACATTCTGCAGCATTTCACATTATTAAAATCATGAGAGGTTTCCTCTTCTTTTTTTTTTTAATCTTTTGCATGATTCTGCTCCGGGAAAGTCTAGGTGTTTTGGTTGTTGCTGTTTGTTTTATTTTTGTTGTTCAGTATAGTTGTCAACTATTGAGTTAATCCCATTTACGTTTTTGAAAACTATGTAGTTCGTAGATATACAGTAAGGGAGGACTTTTTCTTAAAGATATTTGAGGGAAAGGCCCGGTGTGATAGCCTAATGGCTAAATCCTTGCCTCACATCTGTGGGATCCCATATGGGCACTGGTTCGTATCCCAGCTGCTCCACGTCCCTTCCAACTCTCTACTAGTGGGTTGGGAAAGTGGTTGAGGATAGCCCAAATCCTTGGGACCATGCACCTGTGTTGGAGAGCCAGAAGTTCCTGGCTCCTAGCTTTGGATTAGTTCCGCTCTGGCTGTTTTAACCATTTGAGGAGTGAACCAGCAGATGATAGAAGATCTTTTTCTTTATATCTTCTTCTCTCTGTATGTTTGCCTTTCCAATAAAAAATAAAACAAATCCTTTTTTTATTTCAGGGGAAACTCTTAAAAATCTTGAGTCAGACACCCAGCAAGATTCTCTTTGGCAATATCATGTTAGGTGGTTAGACATTCACAGCTGCAAACAGCAGCTCTAGTCATTTTTCTGTTTTCTTTCTTGCTTTTTCTTTTTAAAGATTTATTTATTTATATTGGAAAGGCAGATATACAGAGAGGAAAAGAGACAGAGAGGAAGATCTTCCCTCTGATGATTCACTCCCCAAGCAGCCACAGTGGCTGGGGCTGAGCCAACCCGAAGCTAGGAACCGGGAGCTCTTCTGGGTCTCCCACACGGTGCAGGGTCCCAAGGTTTTGGGCCATCCTCGACTGCTTTCCCAGGCCACAAGCAGGGAGCTGGATGGGAAGTAGGGCTGCCAGGATTAGAACCAGCGCCCATAAGGGATCCTGGGGTGTGTTGAAGGTACGAACTTTAGCCGCTAAACCATCGGCTGGGCCCCCTGGTCATTTTTCTTAGGGCACTTACAGTTCAATGAAGGAAACTGAGATGAATTAATCAAGTGACTAGACATCCAGCCAAATAATTACATGTGAACAGAGAGTGTTAAAAAAAAGATTTAAGAATTTTGTAAAAGAACTAGAGGAGGTTAATCAAATGAAGGGAGGATAAGTATATAACCAAATTCTCTGGAAAGGAAATCTTGTAGGTATGACCTTAAGATTGAGGTGTCAGATGATTTGGGAGAAAGGCAATCTGTGTCAAAGAAATAGATGATAAAGCTCAACCGATGAAATGATAGAAGGGCAGTACACTTCTGTCATAGCCTATGAGATGGAGAGAAAGTGGTGTGAAATGTAGAATTTTAGAGTAGTGTGGTGGCACTGGTGCTGGCTGCCAGTATGCGGCCTCCCTACAGGATTTATGCTAAACTCATTCTCACAGTGAGTAATATTCATACCCAAATAAATGACTATATTGAGATATTCAAGATAATTCATCCTTAAGAGGTGGATTTCTAATAAAATTTTAGTTTTCATAATAGCATCAAAACAGAAAATATTTTGAAGTAATTACATACTAAATTCTGTGATTTTAATAGCCATCAACTTAAATACAAGTGATCTTCAAAAACCTCATGACAAAATGCATATGGCGATAAAAGTAGGCTTGACTTCAAGGATTTTTACACAAAATAAACTTGTTCCAATTCCTTTTCCCCACCAGCTTTTAGAAAGCCCTGAGCGATAGCTTAGCTGGCTAACTTGGAGTGGTAGGACTTCGCATACATTTGCAACAACTCTTTTGCAATGTTTCATTTGTTCATGGTAGAAAAACCCCCAAAAGCTCACAGAAATAAAAGTTTGGAAAATAGAACCAGGGCCTGTTTGTGGAACAGAACCCTTGTTCTCTGTTCCCTGTCTCCAAAGAGAACCAAGTTTGTGGCCGTAAGCTCTTGCTAACCGTAACTGAAGAATGGATTCCCCCTGGGAATCCATCAGTCTGTTGAGTGCAGCACTGCAAAAAATTAGGATTTCAAAATTCTAGAAGCACACACAAAGAAAAATGAGCTCCTCCAGGGGCAGTTGGTGACATGGCAGGCAACATGATTGGGACACTCAACTGCTCTGAAAGTGGCGCTGTTCTTCAAAGCACAGCACTTTCCCTCCTTTTTCTCTTCTGTGTGTATTCTGGGAGTAGGAATTCTTCTTCAGCCTTGGCCCTGTTGGTGCTTCTATATTAAAGGTTATAGGGGCTATTGTCTTGTGCTGGTATGGTCTCTTGTCTGAGATAAGCACTAGCGCTGAATAAGCTGCAGCCAAATCAAGGGATATGCATACGAAATAACTCGCGTGCATGAATCATTTGCTTCAAAAGCTGATTCCTGGTAAACCAGGGAATTTGATGCTGCTGTGTGTTTAGTTGAGTGTTTCTTAAATGGGATACCTGACAGGAATTTGTCAGTTTCTTTCTACTGCCTTTTCTAAGAAACAACAGTCTTGTAGGACTCATGTCACCTAGTATTTTTTCTGGTAGTTTTTGATTCCTGGGAACATCATCTTGCATTAAGACATGTATTTCCAGAAGCGGATAAATATCTGACTAAAGTGAAGCATTTATATGAAAGCTAAAATATGAATGTTTACTTTCTTACTATTGGGGAAGAAGACTAGTTTGTTCTTTAAAAAACAATGGAAAAGAAAAGATGCTGTCTCTTTGATATTATACTCTTACTGCTGTATCTCAGGTAGAACACTAAGCAGTCTGTGGTATGGTAAGCAGGTGACAAAGAGCAGGTAGAAATCATAAAATTTGACTATTAGAATACGAGTTTCAGCAGGACTCACCAAACCTGGGAATACAGTGATGTCTCATCAACAGTGTCTTCCTTCTTGCATTGTGTCTTGTCCACCCCGCTGCATGGGCTGTGAGGTCTCAGCTACTCTCCATCTTCCTCCTATATTTCCTTCTCTTCTCCCACACTTCCATCTTAGCTATGATGAGTCTGCTGTCACAGTTTCTCAGAGTGTAAGGGTATTTAATTTTTGAGTTCTCATGAAGGGACTTTGGGTATATGTGAATCTTTGTTTACTAGTGTGTTGGCAATGGGGTGGGGAATACAGGGTTTCTTATTAACATTACACTCCTCTATTGAGTCTTGATGTGATACCCTACTCCCCAGAAGTCGAGGATTTGAAATTTTTACTTATTTGAGAAGCAGAAAAAGAGGGAGAAGAGAGACACGGACGCTTACTGCCTACTAAATTTAGAGGTATAGATTCTTTATCCGCTTTCTCCCCTAATAATGCTGCCGTTTCTTGCAATAAACAAAAAAGAATGTTTGATTACAACACATCACCCTTTAAGCTAAGCAAATCTCTTCCTTCTTTTCCTTCTTTCCTTCTCCTCTTTCCTTTTCTTCACACCACATATTAAGTCATTAATTATGTTCCTGACATCATCTCTTTATTTTACAGGTTCAAAAAGTTCTGTAGGTAGTCCATATTGGTTTTCTTTTGCTGAAGAATAAAACAGTATTTGAGAGGTCTGGCAGGAAGGAAATAATTCAGTTGGAATTCAGAACCTGATTTGGTGGCTCCCAAACAAGCCTTCTAAGCATAAGCCTAAAATTGATCCTTGGGCTCAAATCTAAGCACGCAGGCTTCCCACAAGCAGTGGAGCATTGGATCACAGGGTTGGGTACAGGTGGGAGTCCTGAAGCAGCCAAGGGAACAGAAGAGCTCCAGAGGAAAGAGGAAAGCTTTTATGTCACAGAGAATTTGTGAGTGCTCTTGCTTTTGTTTATATAGATACACTTACTGTGCCCAAAATGGAAATTGGAATTTGGCTGTTTATTGTGATAATGCTTGTCTGATAGTGTTAGTCCCATTTGCTTAAACTGATGCACGTAGTCATGTTTATTTCTGTGAAATGAGCTAAGAAGGTATTAAGGTACTTGGGAGTGTTATGGGGAGGGAAATAAGAGACAAAAGAGCAAGACATGCTAAGGACTGAATTGTGCCCTGACACCAACTTCACCCCTGCCCAACTCATATGTTAAGACCCTAACTTCCAATGTGACTACATTTGGCGGTTGGGTCTAACACAGCCATGGGAGAGAATTGTTTGGGCTGGTAGAAGCTGTTGTTCCTTCCTTTTCTTCAACACAAAGCTAGTGGAGGAAAAGTCCTAGCTCTCAGCTTCCTGCTGGGCACAGAAACAGCTGATCTGTGCATTCAGCGCTCTAGCTCCTCCAGGATAGCCGCCAAAATTAGTATTTGTCCCATTAATTCTGGAGCCACAGCAGCTCTGCAGGAATGTCACAGAGGAGTCACTGCAAAAAGAACAGAGGATATGGGCTAGCAGTTGCCTTAGCTCTCCACCTGACTCAAAACAGAGTGAGCCAACAAAATACATGACTGTCTGCTTCTCCTTGGGGACAGAAAGTGTTAGTTGGGGTCCCGGAGGGACTGGTTACACTTCTGGGTGGATAGTGGGGCTCTTTGCCTATCTGAGGCCAGGCCATGGAAAGATTGCTTTGTGAGATGCAGACACCAATGCCTCGAGTCTGGGGAAATGAAGGACAGACAAAGATGTCCCCAGCAAAGGGCCAAGATCAGTCTCTAGAAATTGGCCCTAATGAGATAGAGTTATTTGATTTACCTGACAGATATTGAAGAGAACTCACATTAAGACGCTCTCAGAGGTCAAGAGAATAACACATGATGTAGAGTTAGAAGCAAAGTACTGGGCTTGGGGATGTAGACAATCCCAGCCTTTTCCCTATGTTCAGAGGGCTTGAGGAGCATAGAGATGCATAGATACAACTGAGTGAATGCATCAGATATCAGAGGGGAGAATTTAACTGTGTCCAGAGAAGGCAGAAAATTCTATCCTTTTATTGCTCTTGATTTGAAATTTTTCTTTTATGCTTTTTTTTGTATGAACCAAGATTTATTTATTTATTTTTTATGATACAGTTCCATAGGCTTCTGGTATTTCCCTTATCCCAGCCCCAATTCCCCCCTCACCCAGTTTCTCTATATCATTACTAAGGTATAGTTTTTCATACACAGACATATGTCCACCATTGTGGGCATGGACAATGGCAGAGACTCCAGCATCCCATTGTCAAGTTATAGTAAACAGTTTCATTGTAAGTCCATCTTTGTCTGGAAGTAGAGATGCATACTACATTGTATCCTCACATCTGAATATGTTAGTCTCCATTTCACAGCTACTGTACATCCCCTCAAATGAAAAGTCACAATACAAAATCAACAATGGGAAGAAAAATGGAAATTTACAATGCCATGAAGTTAAACAACATGTAACTGAAAGCATGTGAAATTTCAGAAACTCAAATAGTTCCTCTGGAAAAATTATAGATGGTTAATGGATGACGACATAATCATATGACAGTGCCCTGCTGGATTGCAAAAAAGTACATAAAGGGAGATGAAACACTACAGCTTTCCAGTTGACTCTGTCTCAGGAGAAATCCAGGCCTGTCAGCACACGTGGGAGCAGATGTGATTCGTTAACAGAAGGTGTTTAAATAAAGTAGACCAAGCTGTGGTAATGGTTCCAAATGAGATGACTCACCTAATAGAAGCATGAACGTGAAAAACTGATGTTTCATTTCAGATTTTCTTGGTGATTTTCCTGAGCTGGTTTTATTTTTCATTTTAGGAAGGAATCATGTGCTGCAAAATGAGTCAGAGAGTTGGTAATGCCATGATTGGTTGAATTAAATGATTCTAAACCCAAGCCAAATACTTTACTCCATTTTCTGGGTCAACCGTCTACATTGTGGCAGTGGGCTAAGTTCACAGAAGGTATCAGCTGAGTTATCAAATGGTCACTCAAATACATTTTTTTAATGCCATGAGCACCCTCCAAGGAGGCAGTCTTTATTTGCCTTTTATGAGTGAACACCTACATACATGAACATGTCACAACAGGTTGACCTGGTGCTTGGTCCCCTTTTAAGTGAGCTCCTGGGGAAGCACAGCCATGGGATGCAAACACAGAAGTTACCTATGGTTCACAAGTTGGCGAGCAAATGGCACGGCGTAACTGGAGCTGTTCACAAGAAGGGCCTTTGCTCCCAATAAACACCAAGTAAACATAATGCCATGCTTGTGTGTCAACAGCATGTGCTTGCCTGTACTGGCATCCTGTGCAGAGGAGAACTGTTGGTTGAATCATGACAAAAGAGGCAGGTGGCCAATGGCATTAAGGGCACAGTCTGTAGAAGGTTTTACTGACAACTCTCACTGAAGGGTATAGATGGTAATTGGAACAATCCTTTATGGAGTTTTCTCTTCCTGGCCCCAAATCTGTTTAAAATGTATATTGCTACTGAAGCAAATGGTCACTTTTTAAAATAATAAAAAATTGTTTAAAAAAGTTAAATAAAAACATGTACACATATTTTTGTAGTATGAATGCTAGAAATACATATTTAAAAAGTCATTGGTGGCATATCACTATGCTTCTAATCCAACTCTCTGCAAATGGACCTGAGGAAGCAGCAGAGGATGGTAGAAGGACCTGGACCTCCACCACCCATACGGGAGACCAGGAGGGCTCCAGGTTCCTGACTTTAGCTCAAGCATGATGAGAGTGGATGGGCTTGGGATATTGTAACTAATGGAAATGAGCATTCCCTGTAGTCCCTTCTGTTGGATTTCAGATCCACAGAATCTGCAGTCCTGATAAAATTGTCCATTTACACCACCAAGGTTTTTGAGGCTTGTTCTACAGCAAAGGAAACCAAGCATAATGAGTGAGTGTTTGGCCTAGGAGTTAGGACACCTGGATCCCAAACCAGGAGGCCTGGGATTGACTTCTGGCTCTAACTTGTAATTTCAGTATCCCGCTAAATAGTACCCTGGGAGGCAGCAGCTGAGAGCTCAGTTACCTGCATTCCTGCCATAGCAAGGGAGAACTGGATTGAGTTCGCAGTTCCTGCTTTGACCAGGTCTAGCCCCAGACCTTGTAGACATTTTGCCTGTCTATATGTCTCTGCCTCTAAAACAAAACAAAACAAACCAGTCCGCATAACCAAGTCTCCAGAGAATGCCGAAATAATGTTACCACCAATCATAGATTGTTTGTATGCCAGTGGTTGCTCTGACCCAGCTTGACATAGCCCCTTAGCTGTCTTGGCCTTTGTTTTCGGATTCTGCACCTTGGCCTGATCTGGCCTGCCCTCAGTCCCAGCTCTCACTGGCAGGTGCTGGAAACTGACCCTGCTCAGTCTGCTCCTGTCACTGGCTCATGGTGAACCAGTAGGTGTGACAGCCTAGCCCAGCATGACCAGTGCTCCAGCCTGATTTCTGCACTTGCTTGTGAGCTAAGGTTTGCTTGACCTTGCCTGACCCACCCCTTTCTAAAACCAACCCACATATTTGTAAACAGTTGGAGCTACCTTGCCCAGCCTGCCTGACTCCCAGGCCTGGATCACGTATTCACCAGCAGGAGCTGTGGTCCACTAGTGGAGTTTCCCAAGCTCCCCCACTTGGCCCAGTCACAGACCCATATCTCATGCATGCCAGTGGGTGCTAGGCATAACCTTGCCTGGCATAGTCTATTCCTCCATCTTGGCCTAGTATGAGCTGGTGAATGTTGTCGCCTGGCCCGCACCACACCCAGTTTCAAGATGCATATGCAGGTGCTACAGCCTGGACCTGCCCAGACTATTGTTGGTTCCTATACTTGTGAGTGTTGGCAGATTCTGTATTCACACCTAGCTCAGCCCATCACCACCCCAACTTTTGAGCTTAGCAATGGGACTTGCATTTCCATAGGGTTTGGCCCACAACCCCCCACCCCTGAAACTACCCCCGAATCTGGTTCTCTTATGTGCTGGTTAGTGTCGTGGCCCTGCCTAATGTGACCCGTCTCCTGTTATGACATTCAGTCAGGTACTGGGATCTCACACTGCTAGAAAGACCCCCAGCCCTAGCTTTCACATGGACTGACATGTGGTGGTCAGCATGTACACTTACTGTGCTCTTATCCATGGATGTCCTTAGGCAGTAATTCCAAACCCCCGAGACTCTAGAGCTAACTGCCCAGTTTTGTTGTCACTCTAGCTGCCTGCAAGCCCAGGATTCTCCCACCACTTGACGGTGGTTGATGGGGAGCTAGGATCCCCAGAAGGAAGCCTGGCCTGGAATGTGGCTGGGAGATTCAGACACCCACAGCTCTGAGCAGACTTACCTGGACTCTGCCCATCAACATGGCAGCAATGGGCAGAGCCACGATCATGACCATGCCCAGAGCCATCCAAGATCCACCTGTAGCATAATTGCTGTGTACAAAGAAAATTCTCGAACCTTGGGCTTGGACGAGCCTAGGATTCACCCACTGCTTGGCAGTGGTGGACGGGGAGCTAGAAAAAACATTTCTATGTACCATATAACATGATCAAGCAGGGATATATTTAATGGAAAGAAAGATAGTATTTAAAAAATTTTTGGTAACAGGGCCCAGAGCAGTAGCCTGGTGGTTGAGGTCCTTGCGTTGCATGTGCCAAGATCCCTTATGGGCTCTGGTTTGTGTCTTTGATGCTCCACTTCCATTCTAGCTCACTGCTTGTGGCCTGGGAAGGCAGCAGAGGACAGCCCAAAGCCTTGGGACCCTACATCCACATGGGGACCAGGAGGAAGCTCCTGGCTCCTGGCTTCAGAATGGCTCAGGTCTGGCTGTTGCAGCTGCTTGGGGGAGTGAACCAGTATATAGAAGATCTTTTGCTCTGGTTCTGCTTCTCTCTGTAAATCTGCCTTTCCAATGAAAATAAGTAAATCTTTAAAAAAAAATTGGTAACAAATTTAAGGTTTTGTGACCAACTCATAAAATATGCAGTAGAATGTTCATGTGAAAGATATAATTCAAATGTTTAAAAATAATAAATCCCACATATTATGCACGCAATAGCTTAGCTGTTCAGAAATCTGGATTATACATTCTATCCCTTGTATCTATTACCTAATAGCAGAGTAATGAGCTTGGAAAAAATTGTATATTCAAAACACATGTTTTTCTGAATCTTTATGAGTTGAACACAAAAGAAACCCAAAAAACTCCAGAGCAACAATACAATATATGTATTTGAGTTTAGAATTGATTCACTGTCCTTTTTGGTTTTCGGTACTGCGTTAGGGATTTGCCTAGAAGCTAAGAAGTGTCTGCAGGTCCTGCTCTTTTGTTTTGGCAGTCAAGGCCATGTACGATGATGGATAAGGAGTACAGAGCAGCAAGCCTCTCAGCAAACACCCTGGAATCCTCAAGCAAGGAGTCAACATCACATTTCATTATCTGACCCTGATCAGACATGACATTTATATCAGGAGCAGAAATGCCAACATAACTCAAAAGTTATGAAATGACACTTTAAGGGAAGGTGATGAATTATACATTAATTTCAGAAAAGAGGAATTATAAATAAAAGAAGAAAGGCTTGATTTCACCTGCAGCTTGTTCAAAAGACTGTTTCTTAAGGGTTTTAGAATGGCATCATACCTGCCACTCCTATGGCCTGATAATGGTAGCCACATGCCAAAGAAGCAGCTCTTAGTTCTGTGTTGAACAGTATTCAGTTTTTGTGGAAGCCTAGAAAAGGAGAAGATTGCTATTTAGAAGCCGCCTCTGCCCATGACGAAGTAGCTTTCTGTCTTTACTGTGAATATCACAAAGAAAGCTTTGCCTGAGATTTGCTCTGATGTGTTAGACATTAAGGCAGAAACCATGTAGCTGGAGAACTAACCTTTAAATGTCTGCTTCTTCTGACTTGCTGAGTGGCCTTGAGTCAATTCTTTAACCTCTTTATTTTCTCATTGCTCTGATTCATAAAATAGGCACAGCAGTGTAAGTTACTTCATAGTTGTGCTTCATAAATGAAATGAATAAATATTATGGACATGTATTTTTTTCTGGCACAAATTGAATCCTGTGTTAACGTTATGGCTACTGTGGTTCAAATGTTTTAAAAACGAAAATAGTATTACTTGTCTTATTATAAAATTTATATGTCCCTGAAAGATAAGCTTTGAGAAAGATACAATGTAGAGAAAAAATTACTTGGAATCCACAGTTAACATGTTGATGTTTGCTTAACATTTTTCTGTGCACAGTACACATATAATGCATACAGTTGTACCATTCTTATGTCTTAGTTTCTTGCTAACTTCTGCCTGATTCTACCTCTAAAGTATACATACATATTGCACTGTTACACTATAGTCTACAAAAATCCATGCTAATTTGAAGAAAGTTTGCTAAAGTTCTCTGGAGCCTGCGTATTTTTAGCACATAATCCTTATTTTCCCAATGACAGAGTTGATTTGAGTACATACTTTTAATTTAAAAAAATTTAAAACTTATACTTAGCTTTTGTAATATAAATCTTCTATGGACTTTTGAATGTACACTTCTGTATCTGCCAGTGCCATTAAAATGGATAGAAACTTGTAGTTTTGTATATGTTTCTAGTTTCTTAAGGTTAAAAACAATGTACCTGTAATATGTACATACACACACATATACACACATATATGTACGTGTTGAGTTAAGGTTTTAAGAACGATGAATAACTGATTTGGGATTTACTTTTTTTCTGAACATGAACAAGCAGGATTTTCATTTTAGAATATTTTCATATGACGTTGAACTTATGGATGACAATACAAATGTGTTCTAAATGTTTGAGGGGAACCAAAGACTATCAGTATAAGTTGTCCTTTTATTATGTGTTAATGGTATGTTTGCGCATCATTATTGGGTGCTCTAACTCTTAAGGCCATTTCATACCAACTCTCAGTTTCAATTCCATAAAAAAGCTCCGTGTAGGAATTCTTTTTAGCAGTTCTTAGGTCTATTTCATCTTCTTTTCCCCAGGAGATGAGTTAAAAGTATAGATCACATTTTCTGGAGATATTTCTTCATTTATATCTTTATAAATTGAGGTTGACAATTTCATAACAGTGGTAAAATCCTAAACAGAAAGAATACGTTTTTGTAAAATATGAATAATCCTTATGGGAAGTTGTTATTTAAACTCTGAAGGTGTTATTTCTTTCACTTTTTATTATTTTGACTTGAAATAATCTTGTAGACTGCCAGTCTCTTAGCATTATATAGAATCAGATGGTTGAACAAAAAGCCCTGGAGTTAGTACAGTATTCATTTTAATTATACTAAGGTAGCATTTTAGTGATTGCAAAGAGAGATAGGAAAGAGTATAATCAACATAGGAGGCTCAAATGGTTGAGACATTAGTTATATATTCAGAAGCCTTTAAAGTCTCACCACATTTTAAAGTGATATTTAAACATTCATTAAAAACAAAATATATCATTGACATTTTGCTGGTCCTGAGACTTGGTTAAATTGAGGGTCAGTCACAGTGCATTTTCTTTGCATTTTTCCATGCTTCAGCACAGAAAACTAAAACCAACACAGTGTTAAAGTAGTAAGTTTGGAGAGATCTGATGAAGTTTGTTCCAAAAGAAGGGTCATTCTATATGAGTCCGTTTCTCATCACTAGAACAAAATGTCTGAGGAAGGCTAACTGAAGTGGCAATTCTGAAGCTTGAAGTCCAAAACTGGGTGATCCCAGTAACTTGGCCTCTGACAAGGACCTAATTGTGGATAAAATCATAGCAGATGTATCTGTGCGAATGTGTCATCACACTGCCAGACAGCAAGCTAACAGATGATTCAGGATTGAGCTGGCTCTCATGAGAACTAGTTTAGGAACCTTCACTACCTAAATTGGAACTAACTTAATCCTTCTGAGAGCAGTGCCCCCACTCTCCTATACGGCTCCAACTCTATTTTTGTGTATGTATGTATTTGAAGAGGGAAAGAAAGAGCAAGCGAGCCAGAGAGAGATAACAAAGCACAAGTGAGTGACCCCATTGCTTGGTTCACTCTCTGATCGCCTGCATCAGCATGGTCTGGCCAAAACCAGAATCTGGAATCCCATCCAGGTCTCACACAGGGTGGGAGTGAGCCATCTCCTAAAGGTCTGCACTCCCTCCCAACATCACCACACTAAAGACCAGATCCCTAGCTTGTGAAATCTTGGTAGACAAAATCAAACTACCCATCACACCTTAGTCCATGCTTATACAAACATGTTGTATGCAATTTTAGGAGACCATAACATCTTGCTGTATATTACAAATGCTAAAATCCTCTTACTATTGATAGAATTGTAGTCAGTTAAAATATTGTGTGCAACCCAGATATAATATATAATTTTTATAAAATTTATGTTTATTTTCTTTCATTGAAAAAGGGCCTCGGGGGCCAGTCTTTTGGCATGTGGGTTAAGTCATCACCCTGTAATGCTGGCAACCCATCTGGCCACCAGTTCCGATCCTGAATGCACCATTTCTGATCTAGCTCCCTGCTAATGCACCTGGGAAAACAGCACAAAATGCCTCAAGTGCATGTTCCTCTGCCACCTACATGGAAGACCCAGAAGAACCTGCTGCATTCTGGGTTTGACCTAGCACAACCTTGGCTGCTGCAGTCATGTAGAGTGAGCCAGCTGATAGAAGATCTTCCTCTCTGTGTGTAACTCTGTAACTCCATATTTATTAAAGGATGAGTATCTGGTTCAGCAGTTAACACTCCGCATAAGGTACATCCAATGTCAGAGCACCTGGGGTGAGTCTTGGCTCCACTTCTGAAAGAGCCTACTTGCTAATATGTATACTGGAGAGCAGAGAGTGATGACTCTAGTACTTGAGTTCTGCCACTCACGTGAGACACAGAGGTTGGGTTTCTAGTTCTTGGCTTCAACCTGGCGTATTCCCAGCTGTTACATGCAGCTTGAAAGTGAAGCAGCAGTTCGGGGAAGTGGGTATCTGCCAGCCTCTCCTGGTGGTATCTTTTCTGTCTCTGCCTTTCAAGTAAAGAGAAAATAATTTTTTAAAATATTTATTTATTTATGAAGTGTCAGAAATTATACAAGTGAAATAACACATACTCTCTGCCTTCAGAGAAGTCACAGCTACCTCTTGGGCGAGATCAGCATAGAAGCAGAATGCAAGAGCAACATGATTTTCTAAATGCTAGGTGGAAATGTGGGTGGGGGATTTCTTAAGAAGGCTGCTGAGGGAGGAAATGAAGAAGGAAAGGCTTGTAAGGATGGGTCCCAACACTGAGTGAAGGTGAGGAGTATTTATCTAAATAGCACTCTAATCTTTCATAACGTATTTGGACCTCTAAGGCATACAAACTTTGGAGCATCTCATTGCTGATGACTGAGATGACTATGTATGAAGACAAGCACCCCCAGCATTTGTGTTTTGCTGTTTCTTACATGTTAAGCTCGTGGGGATCTCTGGGTCTGTTTAGTAGTCTTTATTTTCATCTTCTGTGTCATTTGCACTAATAATCCAGCTTGAGGCAGCTTTTGTTTGCATCCTGTAAATGTCTCTTAGATTCCAATCTCTTCAGCACAGAGACTCCGATTTCATCAGATCTAAGCTGATTTTTAATTCCATGTTCAAGTCATAGAAAAATTCAATACTTTCTTTCAATTTAATAGTTGGCTTAAATAGCAATCCTAAAGCAATAGATAAGAAAATTCCTTTGTGTTGGTGTTTTCAGGTATTAGAATAGGTCTCCTAATAAGTTACTGAATTTGCCATGCAAACAAATTATTTAGGTTAGATAGCACCTGATGTTGAATAAAATAGCCACGGCTCTATCTGGAGACAGAAAATGATGACAGTATCAAGTGAATACGTGTATACGCTCATACACATGCTGGCTTCGTTGTACATTGGTGATCATGAAAGATACTTGTCGTAAAGAACCTATTGCTTTTAAAAGCAGGAAAGGATATTTCAGCTTAAGGATATGGATACTTAGTTCAGAAAATTAAGGTGGATCATCCCAGAGTTGGAGCGGAACAAATAAATTGTGACCACTTAACCTCACATTGGAAATATATCATTGTGCTTTCCAATTATAGATAAATGGCATCAGAGAGCAAGAAACTGTGTTATCCTTGGGAGCTAATTTACAGTATCTGCCCACACACCCCAAACACTCAGCCGTCTCTCTTACAGTTGTATTTGTGAGACCAATCCACTCAGTTTGAAAGCTTAGAGATCCCTTAGGTTGGCCACACTTTCTTGACAGATTGTCTTGCTACTGCTTGTTCCATTTTTCGTAATCATTCACATTAGGGCAGACGTCTGAACAGAGTCTCCGTACAGCTAGTCTAAAGTTTCTGTGTTTTTTGGTTTCCAGCAAAGCCACCAGATCTGAAATGGAAAACATATGTAATACATGCCAGTAGTTTTTTGTGCTTGGAACTGAAATAAAAAATGCTGTGCTAAGTTCATTCAATATCTTACCTATGATGAAGAAATAGGCAATTTTTCAAGTGTAGATGCGAGAGTGCAATTCATAAATAACTTGGTACTTTAGCTTTTTCTGGATGTGGCGGTTATCCAAGTCTTAGGCTCAAATGAAGGCAATGGCAAGGAGTGGTTTCTGAAGGATTTCTAGTGACAGTCTCCTTAGGAAAATTGAATACCAGGGACACAGATGTTTATACTACTGCCTTTTCTGGGCGACTCTTCATTGTCTTCTCTTTGCTTTGTTTCTTGTCTGTGTTTTTGCCTTTCCTTTCTGATTTCCTTGGTAAGCTCTTTTCTCCCTCCACATTTCCCTCCTTGTAAGTAACTTTTGCTTCTTTCTTTTACCACTCTCTCACTATTCTTTGTCTGTCTGGTGCAATAAAGGGAGGATGATACAGTAGAAGTCAGAAGTTTAGGCTCTGTATTCAGACTGCGCAGCTCTGGACCTTGTCTCTGCCTGCTGCTAACTGAATCACCTTGGATAAGTTACTGAACTTCAAGGTATCCCCACTGTTTTGTTTCACTGAATAGCGATTTCTGTCACTTAGGGATTTTGCTAAGGGTGAAGTAAGATGATATGGGAAAGTACTTAAAACAAAGCCAGGTATCTAGCTATTCTTATAGTGCGCAGTTGTGTCTTTCTTATGTATAATTTATATTAATACCCACCCCAACAAATGCATTGTAGCAGCCTTGTTCTCTTCCTACTTAATGTTAAATGTATAAGTTACCCATCAAGTACCAATGAAAGAGGAATGGACTGAGATGTTCTAAGTCACTTTATGTAAATGTTTGTCTTTGGGGTTGAAGAGGGATATGTGGAATTCAGCCACAGAGAACTGCATATATGTTAGAGAGACTGGCCACAATAACTGCCTTTTGTGCCTACTCAGATTCCTCAGAATTTGTCATTGTCACTGGAAGTTTGACAATTTCCTGAAGTCAGGAGAGAGGCGTTAGCATGTCAGTCGACCCCTTGTAAACTGGTTTTATCTGTTTTGTGGTTTTGTACTATACCTTTAATGCTATGTGATGGAATGTAACATAATACAGTCAATCAGAAGGTGGAGCATCTGGTCCCAACCCTTTCAGAACTGCCAGGCCCAGGCTTCTGGGAAAGCCGAGGATTGTGCAGAGAGGCATAGAGGGCAGTGTGAGCTGGGTATGTTGATTCTCCTCAGGTCTTCATGATGGAGTCATTTCTTCTCAATGTTTAAGGCTTCAAATCTGCCATTGTTGCTTTGTATTTGTGCAGTGGTTTCTTGCTGCCTGTGAAGAGTATAGCATTCAGCACCCTCAGAATTTCCCTTGTAATCTACTTATTCAACGTGATTTCATTGTCCCATATTTTTGTTGTTGACTTGTTTTATTTTGTTTCACTTGTTTCATACAGTAAGAAAAGTCTGGGCAAGAAAACAACATTTAATAAAAAGCAAAAGACGATTGTTTAAAACAGGATCTTGATGCCTAACCTTAGGTTTATAATTCACTTCTTTCTCAAAAAGTTTTGAGTAAGCCTGTATGCTATGTGATACATTCCTAGCACTGCACCAACGGAACAGCAAAGATCCCCAGTCCCTGAAGACATCAGCTGTGCTCTCTGGGACTGGCTAGCTCCTAAAGAGTGACAGATGAGAGCCTAGGAGTGAGTTATTTCCCAAGAGAGATGGAGAATCTGGAAAACATTACTAAAAGGATAGCCATAGAAATATGACTTAGTGACAAATCTTTGTTTTAAAATATATCAGTAATGCAGAGAGATATGAAGAATTATATGAGCATACATTTTAACAGCTTATCATATTTGCTTCATATATATGTATATATATATATATATATATACATATATATATACACACTCGGACAGACTACATGCTGTTTTTCTTGGATGTATGGTGGATATATTAACATACAATGGCGGGATGCATGATAACAGTTATGAAGGAAAGAAGGCCCTATTATATAATTGGTGTAACTCAGTGGAGACAAAATATTTAACTATCTGTAGCCTTCTTCAGTCACACTTTATAAATATTGTAATCTTCCACATATGAGTGATAAAGGGATATTTGTCTTTCTGTGACTAGCTTATATCATTTAGCATAATGACCTCCAACTCCGTCGATTTGGTTGCAAAGGCGTTTCATTCTTTTTAAGGCTGAGCGATCGTCCATTTTTGTGTATATGCCACATTTTCTTTCTCAGTTCATCCATGACCCCTAACTAGGCTAACTGCGTGTCTTTGCTCTTGTGAATATGGCTGCAATAAACACAGGGGTGCAAGTATTGATTTCATGTGTGGACTTCCTTTCCTTGGATATATGTCCAAGTTGGGTAGCTGTGTCATATAGTAGATAATTTTTTTTCAGGTATTTCCACCCTTTATAATGGCTCTCCTTATTTGCATTACCATCAAAATGATTATAGCTTTAAAATTACTTTTAAAAAAAGCCAACTGATCACAGGGCAGCTCTTTACAATTTTGATGTTCCAATCAGTGACATACAGTTACCATGTATACATGTAATAGTTCTGGAGAGTCATTCAAGAAGGAATTGCCTCTCAAACTAAAAATTGAGAGAAAGTGAGAGCTTCATCACTGATATTTTTATAAGAGCTAGTGATAGTCATTAAATGAGAAAATTCAAGTTACGTATGTGGAACAGTGAGACTTTCATGAGCAGATGTTTTAATCCATTAATGTAACTAAAATACTCTATTCACACTGACAAGGGCTTTCCCCCCCTCCACATAGCTAGGAAAGAGTTGCAGGTACTCTATCCGTAAGTAAATTATAAAGAGTAAAAGAAAAAGGAAGTCTTGCAGTGAATAAATCAGGAGTAAAAATTTAATGAGAGAGAAAGCCAACATCTAATATTACTTTTTCAACGTATTTAGGGAACGATTTGAACAATGAAGAGAAGTAAGTCATATTAGGGTGGGACATTATTTGTGAATGTACATACTTCTCATATCAACTATAGCTACATTGTGTTGTTGCTCATTTTGTTTAATAAGTATTACCTCATACCAAAAAGAATCAACTCAAACAGTTAGGAACATGGAAAGAATTTCCACAAAGGGTGCAGCATGGGACCTGATGAGGCCATTTGGTCAACGTTTTAGTGAGATAAATGAAATGGACTGTGAACATACTCAGCTTTAATTAGGGCAGTGTTGTTTTTTGATCCAGGGTGAAATCTACACCTTATCAACAGGCTCCTGAGCCTTTTCCTTTTATTTGTAAAGGAAATTCGTGAGAAAATAGAGACAGATAATCACAACATACTCCACTAGGGAAAAAGCAAGTGCCAGCTCATATCCGGCTGCTGATGTATCAGCCCTCCTGTGTTTCTAAACAATACATCTCTACCATAAAAAGAAACATGTTTTTTCATGTGATTGGTTATAAGTGGGTTATATTAGAAAATCCCTAAAAAAAGTGTTACTTACGTCTTAATAAAATATTGTCTTGTTGCTGGTGAAGCCGACAGACAAAAGATTTTAGTGTTCTTGTCCTTGTGAAATGTACAGAATTTGATTTCGGGCAAATTCAAAATCTACATCTGAGCAAATGGTTAAAGTGCAGCAGTTACATTACGCAAGCATTCATGTTAACAACAAATATTGTGTTTAGGAATGTTAAGTGGGGAAATTTGAACAACCATTGTGCTGTCCTTAGCTCTGTTTATATGTTGTCATCCACAAGAGAATGAAAGGAACTTTGGTACAATAACAGAAGTTCCTCAAGGTGGCTACTGTAGTTTTACCCCTGAAAGAAAGGATACTTCTGGGTTTTTGTTAGGATTAGAAAGTATCTTGAAAGTCAGAAATTATAAATTATAGGTTTGGTGTAGATTAAAGCTTGAAGAATGGGCCACATATATGTTTGGATATGTAGAGCTTTGCTGGAGAGGAAATGGGACAGTACATGGGTCAAAGAGTTAAAATAGATTTACAGGATGAGTCACTTACAGAGCTAATGTTCAACATGACGCCTATAGATAGTAATAGTGTGTTATATTCAGAAATTTTGTGAAGTTAGTGTTAGACTCACTCATGATGCATACGTTTATTCAATCATTTGTGGTAAGCACACAGCTATATATGTGTCTTCTACAATCATGTACTGGTGAATCTTACAAGGACAATATATAATTTGTTTCTAGAAAAATGAGTATTTAAATTTAAATGATTTAAGAATGTATTTGATGCATATGAAGTATGGGTTTGCCATTTGGAAATCATCATTTACCAAGACACAATAAACTCATTCTAGCATTCTCTGCGGAGATCTCTTCCCAGGTTGGAATGTATCGAATGTGTTATTATTCCCAGAGTCTGCTCTTGACCACTCCAAAATAAACCACTAAGTCTAAGGTGATGGGACTAAAAAGGGGCATGTCCTACAAGAAAAATGGCAGCCGACTATTTTTCCAAGATCATCAAAATGATGTTCATCAGTAGATCATTTATATTGAGTTTTCACTATAGTTCAGTTTTTCTTTATGTCAGAAAATGATCTCTTGCTGTTTCCATTTAATCTAGAATCTAAAAAAATTCCTTCTATTGCATTTGGCTACTGTATTTGTCTCCTGGGTCTCTTTAATGCAAGAGCCCCATATATTTTTACAGTAGTTGTGGAGGAAATCAGGCTAGCTATTTTTCAAAGTGCCCGCAATTCAGAATTTTTTATTATTAATATATATTTTACATTTAAATATATTCAAAGAAAATATGTAAGCTTTAATTTTTCATTAGCTTGTGACGTGTGTGTGTGTGTGTATTCACTTTATAAAGTACTGTCTTTGGACATATGAATTTTGTAACCCTCACAGGTGTGAGACTGAGAAAAAGTAGTTGTATTAAGATCCTTCAGTGTTGATACAGAAATCACTTAAAGGAGGAAGTGCTACAATAAAAGTTTAAGGTTCATGCTTTACACTTCAAAACTAGCTTTGGTATCTTGTGCTCAATGCTACTGTGCATAATTGACTTAGGAGTGAATTTCTTTCACAATATACTGCATTGAGTAAAAATAATGAGTATTAAATGAAAACACTAGTTGTCTCATTATTTTTATTTTTTAATAAACTTACAAGGTTAGCATCATCTGTCCAGTGTTTATCTCTTGAACCTCACTAGAAACTCTTGGAAGGCAGCAGTGTCTCTCCTGTTCAACCTTGACTTTATGGAATGTGACACAGAAGTTAACACATAGCTATAGAATCAGTGACTGAGTAAAGCAAAAATAAATGAACACATGGTCCTCCGTGAGAGACAATTATAATTTGGTGAAATAATCTATTTGAGACTGAAATTAGGTGAAAGTGTATAGCAGAGTGGGTACACCACCAGTTAAGATGCCTGGGTTGAATCCTGACTCTGGCGCTTATTCCTAGCTTCCTGTTGATGTACACCCTGCCAAGCAGCCGTCAAGGATCAAATGTTTCTGCCACCATGTGAAATGAAAGTTCTGGATGTAGTTCAGGCTTCTTGGCTTTTGACCTCTGGCGCATTGTTGGTTTTGAAGTGTGAACTATCAGATGGGAGCTCTCTCTCTCTTTCTCATTTATACCTGTGCATCTGCTTCTCAGATTTGTTTTTGAAGGGGTAAACTAAAGAAGTTTTTTAAAAAGTGTTTTTTTAAAGGTGTGTATAAATGAAGACCACATGCTAATCTTTTTCTCTCTCTTGATGTTATGAGAATGGCTTTGAAAAAGTATTTGAATGAGGTTTTTAATTTTTGTGCTTTATGTATGTATTAAAATGAATTTATGCATTCTAAATATTTTAATCTTTACTGCACATCAATATTATCTGATTCCTTGAACTTTAAGATTTTATAATGGCTTTCTTTCTCTCCTTACCCTTAACAAATGAGGGTGTTGACTATGTTTACTCCTACTTTGGATATAAGCTGTGATTGAAAACACATTTCTTCTCTCTGAATTAGCCTGGCGAGCAGTTAGTTGAATCATGTGCAATTCTTCTGGCCTCTGATAGCACATCACACTGGGTCCCTGTTCTCATCATCAAAGATAATGAAAATATCCACTATACAATGAAATCTTTGGAACCACTATGCACTTGAGATTTTGTATGCATTCTGTGTCTCTCTCCTCTGGCAAGTGCATCAGTGACATTCTAAGTCCATTTATAAACAAAGGACTGTTTGGTTTGAGTAAACCAATGGACCCTGAGGTGTGTAAGTCAGGATTTATTTACTGAATTTAATTCATGCCCACAAATGCAAGCCACTGAAGGGCTGTGAGGACACAAGGGTAACTAGGAAACAAAGTGTCTCAGAACACTGGGGAGATGGTGTTTGCTTTCAGTGGGAGGCCAACGTTGACTTTAGTTTCAGAGCATAAAGGAGACTCAGGATTTGTTCATTTTTCCCCGTAAACGCTGTGAATATTGTGAATTCCTCAATGGTTTTAATGTAAGATTTAAAAAATAGGATTAAATGTGCCTTCTTGATTGTGTTCATGGGAATTTGCAGTGAGTGAATGCTGAATTAATTATTGGGTTGATGGACTGAGCAAACATTCCCACATCTTCCCATGGTTTCAACAGCTACCTGGATTTTTTTTTTTATTATGTATTTATTTATTGCTGGTTATTTTTCTATTTATTTGAGAGAGAAAAGTCAAGACAGAGGGAGATGTAATCCTGTTTGGATTAGTAGAATTCACTCTTCAAGGGGGCTCATAATCTTTTTTTTTCCTGGTAGCATATGTCAGGAACCTTGATGTTACTGACAGTAACATGCATTCCCCTTACGCTAACTGGAAGAGCCCTAGTGGTGGACCCATACACTGTTACATGCTCAATGTTTCTAGGTTTGTGTGTGTTTGAACTGCATGGCAATCATGCCTGTATCCAATGATAACACGCCATGTGAGATATTTTAAGCTTTGTTTATCTCCTGAGCCTGCTGTTGATTTCCCATGGCTGTTTTAGAATGTTTTCTTGGAAAACTAACAATAAAATCCATCAGGTTCACATGAATAAATTTATTTGTGGCCTGTCAACCAAAAATAAATATGCATTTCCAAGTAATGATGAAGGATGTTAACTGTAATATTTCCAACCAATCTTTATTTTGAAAATTGCCAGCCAATTCTTTAAATGGCTGCGAGATGTTAAATTCTACAAACTTAAGCACAATGTGAAGGACATAAACTATTGTGTTGTTAGACATGTTGTCAAAAATTTTTATGTATTTGGTTATTTGAAATCAGAGTGAAAGAGAGAGGGGGGAAATCACTCCCAAAATATCCTCAGTAATTGAAGCTGTATCAGGCCAAACCCAGGAGCCAGGAACTCCTTCTTAGTCTCCCAAGAGCAAAGCAGGAAACCAAGTAGCTGGCCTTCTTCCTCTCCTTCCAAATTGCTTCAGCAGGAAGATGAAAGGGGAATAGCTAAACCATCCTTCTGGTGTGGGATGCAGACATTCCCAAGTGGTCGCTTAACTTGCTGTGCCATATTGCCCACCTCTGTTAGTTAATTTTTTAAATCATACTTTGGGTGATGAACATCTGGCCTGGTAGTGAACCTACATGCCATCTCCTAGTACCTGGGTTTGAGTCCAAGCCATGCTTCTGATTATACCGTCTTGTTAATACATACTCTTAGAACCAGCAGATGATGTTTACAAACATTTGGAGGCCTGATTTGGGTTCCCAGCTCTTGACTTTGCCCTGGTTCAGACCTAGAAGGTATAGGAACTGAAACAGTGGATGGGAGCTCTATTATTTTTGAAGTTCAAATAAAGAAAAAAATAAGGGTATTTGTAGAGAAACCTACAAAAAAAATTTGTAATGATGCAGAAGTTAGCCAATGAATGATTTTCTTGGGTAAATCCCCAAGCTTGACATTGAGTTCTTGGGTAGGTTTCCCTTAGATTGCTTTGGCAGTATAGTTACTGAGTCCCTCCCAGGAATTAACTTAGTCCTTTGATATAACAGTTGGATACCTTCTCTTGGAGAGGAGATAGTCACCCTTACCCGTATCCTGGAAAATGGGTACCCTATAGTATTTCACAAATCTAATATCAAATTTTATATGAATATGAAATGTAAGGTTGGTTTGATAATTCTTAAATATCTCTATATTGCATTACTGTTTTAGGTCTTTCAAAATGAGACCCAGCATAACCTGATGGAAGGTAAAAACCATACAAAGCGCATCTCTTCATTCTTACGATGGCTTGCAATGCAATCATAAAAAAGTTATTTGATTTCTTAAGCCTCATTTTCTTCATCTGAAAGATAGAGACAAAAATATATAATAGTATAATATCTGTATTATATAATGCCTATATTCTATATATATATACTATATATACACACTATATATAGTATATATTATATAATATAGATATATATAAAATATCTACTTGAGAGTCTGTTTCTGGTATGTGTTCTGCAGACAGTTACCCAGGCTGATATTTAATCAGTAACAAAAAGAGGCTGGTTTTCTGCTACCATGTGGAACATTGTAGATGCAATAGTATGAGGAATGTGAGGGCTCCAAGACACTGTCATCCTTTCTGTTTCTTTGGTGGTCCAAGGCTTTTTTTTTTAAGATATATGTATGTATGTATGTATGTTACTGGAAAGTCAGATTTATAGAGTGAAGGAGAGACAGAGAGAAAGAGCTTCTATCCACTGATTCACTGCCCAGATGTCCACCATGGCTAGAGCTGAGCTGTGCTGAAGCCAGAAGCCAGGAGCCAGGAGCCAGGAGCCCGGAGCCCGGGGCCCAGAGCTGAGAGCCTGGAGCCCGGAACCTGGAGCCCGGAGCCGGAGCTCAGAGACTCTTCCGAGTCTCCCATATGGTGCAGGGTCCCAAAGTTTGGAGCCATCCTCAACTCCTTTTCCAGGCCACAAGCAGGGAGCTGGAGGCAGGGAAATGGAGCAGCAGGGATAAGCCAGGACCCATATGGGATCCTGGACAAGCAAAGTGAGGACTTTAGCCACTAGGCTATAATGCTGGGTCCTCAGGCTGTTTTTAAGTAGAAGTTTCTCTAATTAGTCTCATCTTTCTCTGTGTGTGTGTGTGTGTGTGTGTGTGTGCGTGTGTGTGTGGGTTATGGCTATATAATTCATGTAAGGTCTTAGTTTAAAAAAAACACACATAGTTATACAAGTTTTATATTATCTTGTATTCCCTGAAGCCTGTGCATATTTAACCTCATAGGACAAAAGGAACATATTTAATGGTCTTGAGATGAAGAGATTGATATGAATCATCCAGGTAGACCCAAAGTGTGACCAAAGGGGCTTTGTAAGGGAGGCCAGATGGTCAAAAGCAGAAGTCAGCATGAGGTGTGTGTGTGGTACAGCCAGTGGAGGAGCAGTGCAGCCTCCATGAGATCTGGAATAGGGAAGGAGGGGATTCTAACTTGGTGTCCCCACAGGCAATCCATCCTGCTCACATCTTGGCTTAAGCTCTGCAAGACTAACTTGTGACTTTGGACCTTCGGAATAGTAAAAGGGCAAATTTGTGCTGTCTGAAGTCACTACGTTTATGATAATTTCTTCCAGAAGCAATTGAAAATTGAAAAATGTCCATCCATAACCCTGTTTCTCACTGCATGAAAAAAACTTTTCGAATGTTTCCAAGTGTCTTATTTAACACATTGATTTCCTCAGATCTGTGGAATGGAGCCTAAAAGGTCATGACCTTACCATAAACAGTTGTCTTCTCTTTGTGTTGTGAGTATGCAAAATGCTCTTCCCCCCCCCCGCCCCCTTGCTGACTTCCAGCATTCTTCCCACAAATTTCTACTTATCCTCTGAGAAGGAGGGCCAGATCACATAAAGAAAAAGAGTTGAAGACTCCTTTAAAGCCTTGAGGTCCTATATCCTAGCTCATGGAAAAGGACACTGAGCAAGCAATACGTTTTATTTTCTGTCCTCCTAGAACTAGGCCTTAGGAATAGGTTCTGTGAGAGGAAATGTGGAGCAAACTTTGCTTTGATTTCTCACATACCTCTTGTCAAGTTTCTCTCTGTGTGCGTTTCTTTCACTGTGCTGCTTCTAGAAATTGTCTTGACAGCCGTGATCAGGAATGGCTCTTTTTCTCATCTGGATGGTATGGACAAGTTGATCTCCTAATAACCCATGTTAGTTCTCAGTATTCTGATGGGCAAAATCTCCTAGTGTTGGTTCTCATCGAGAATGAGGAGGCTTTCTGCTCTCCAGGTGGGTGAACTTACCCACTAGTGAGGTTAATGGTTAAGGTGAAAGGCGATGTTCTGAATTTTTTTTTTAGATTACATAAGCAGCTGGTATCACTCACTTTTTCTCTTATTGTGCTAAAAATGTACAACATAAAGTTAACTCTTATAGGGAACATATTTTGCATTTCCAGAAGCATAAAAGCGGTAGGACAGATAAAGTGTATCTTTCCTTCTTGTTGAACCATCAGCATGGACTTTTGAAAAGTTGCTTGAATGTGTTTTCTTTGAAATTCATAAGCCCAGTTCTTGAAAACTTGAAGTGATCCTTTAGCAGATGTTTATCAGACACTGGTGATAACTTGCTGGGAATTTTTCTGCCCTGGTTCTCAGCATACAATCAGAAGTCAAGTTCTGACACAGAATGAATAGATGACCACTCTCTCAAGGAGAATTAAGATTTTATCAATCAGCAGCCCAGTGGAAATGTGAGACACCCCACCCATGATGCATAGATCTCGCTGGGTAGAAAATTCAGTTCAAAGTATACTGCGGTGGGAGAGAGGTACTGTGAGTCAGTCTGACGATGAGCGTTCATGATGCTAAATCTGAAAAATTATTTCTAATCAGGAATGACGCAGTCAGGAGAGTCAGATGTTTGCCACACCCCACACACACACGTGCATGCGTGCGCACACACACACACACACACACACACACACAGTGTTTTTGGTGGCGACTACCCTGGTGTGTCCAAGAGTTAGAGCAGGTTCTTTTAGAAAGTTCTGTGGCTGGTATTTCAGATATGATAGCTTATTTAATTCTTAAAGCTACCTTATCCATAAATTACTCCCTATCTTTCACCTTGAGGAATGGATTTCCTGGCGCTTAGTAACTGTTTCAAGGAATAGGCTTTGTGTGCAAGACTGCTGAATCCAAAGTTCACATTATGCTACTAGTGGCATGTTAATAGCATATCATGAATAAGCACCTTTCCCAGTTAGACAACTTGAGATTTTGTAAACTCTTATTCTCTTCAGTAGTGAAGATCTGAGAAAGTATAGAGGTCTGACATTTTCAAAGGATAAAGTTTCAAAATATCCTGAATTTATAGAGGACACAATAGAGAAGTAGAAATTATGTGGTTAATTTTATTGGTGGTCATCAGATTCATCATTATAATTAGACATAGCCTAATCCATACCAACAGTTCACTTTGTTCATCTGAATTACCAAATCACTTTCTTTCCCATTTAAAAATCTAATTTATTATGTCTTTCACTAACTGGTTAATGGTAACACACTCCCTTAGCCTCTGAAGATAATAACTTGAATATATATAGAACATATAACATATGTTCTATATAACTTGAATATATAGAACATATTTTTATTATTTTTGCTTATAGTCTATTTCAACTTCATCAACCAGTTGCATAATATTTCCTATATGTAATTATATCATATTTTAAGCATTTTTCCTTATGCATTAAATGATTCCATTTATTTTATTTTTACTTGTAAAGAATAATAATCTCTCCTCTCTGATATTTAAAAATACATCATTTGCTTAATTTCAGCAGATATTTTAGTTAACCTTTATGCTATAAATTTCTTGCAGTTTTTTTCAAATTATATATATATATAAAACTTTTAAATATATTCTTTTAAAAATTATTTTATTATTTTATTATTTCCCATGATATAGTTTTGTAGCTACAGGAATCCCCTTATCTTCCCCCATCTCCCTCCCCACCATTTTGCACCCCTACATTATTATAGTAGTATGGTCCTCCATCAACAGCTACAAATTCAACATTCTTCTACCGTATGCACCGAGGCTTTGCAGATGTAGAGAAAGGCAATCTAGCTTCATGTCATTGAGGTGTATTTAATTGTTTCACTGGGAGTTTTCCCTTTACTCAGGACTAGATATGTGTACTGTAATATCTACTAGCCCCCATTATGCTGTTCACCTGTTATAGAATATACATACATATATATGTTTGTCCAGTGGGATTGTCTTATTTGTCTTTTGGGGATTGGCTTCTTTCACTGAGCATAATGGTCTCCAATTTTTTGCAAATGGTAGAATTTCATTCATTTTCATCACTGAGTAATATTCCATGAATTAGCTATACCACAAGTTTATTTACTCCTGTTTTGATGGATGTCTGGGTTTTTTCCATGTCTTTGGTATTGTGGATTATTGTTCCTATAAATACAGGATTACAAATCACTTTAAGTTTAGAGCCTCCACATTTTGGGACCTTATATCTTACTTGATCTTGTGATTTACTCTGCTTTGGTAAGGTGTGCTGGGAATTGAGCGGATGATGAAAAAACAAAGTGTTTATCTCCATCCTTCTTATTTTCTTTAAAACTTAATTGCCAGGGGCCCGGCGGCGTGGCCTAGCGGCTAAAGTCCTCGCCTTGAAAGCCCCAGGATCCCATATGGGCGCCGGTTCTAATCCCGGCAGCTCCACTTCCCATCCAGCTCCCTGCTTCTGGCCTGGGAAAGCAGTCGAGGACGGCCCAATGCATTGGGACACTGCACCCGAGTGGGAGACCCGGAAGAGGTTCCTGGTTCCCAGCTTCGGATCGGCGCGGCACTGGCCCGTTGCGGCTCACTTGGGGAGTAAATCATCGGACGGAAGATCTTCCTCTCTGTCTCTCCCCCTCTGTGTATATCTGACTTTGTAATAAAATGAATAAATCTTTAAAAAAAAAAACTTAATTGCCAGGCCCAGCATGGTAGCCTAGCAGCCAAAGTTCTCACCTTGCACGTGCCACTGGTTCTTATCACAGTGGCCCTGCTTGCTATCTAGCTCCCTGCTTGTGGCCTGGGGGAGCAGTCAGGGACGGCCCAGGGCCTTGGGGCCTCTCACCCACATGGGAGACATGGAAGAAGCTCCTGGCTCCTGGCTTCGGATCAGCTCATCTCTGGGCATTGAGGCTGCCTGGGAAGTGAATCAGCAGATGGAAGATCTGTCTCTCTGTCTCTCCTTCTCTCTGTATATCTAACATTACAGTAAAAATAAAATAAATCTTTAAAAAATCAAATTGTCTCATAAGGTGGTAGTAGGAGGCTTTGAGATGACTGGGTGAAATCGCTGTGGAAGATTTCAGGTTTTGGTTGAGCAATGTGACTGAATTCATCAGTATTTTGTGAGTATTTCACCAGAACTGTCTTAAAGTAATTGAAGAGAAGAAGGATCTTATGCTAACCGACAGAGACAGTTTTCTATTTGTCTTAAAGGATGCTCTGTTTACCAGGATGCTTCAGTACTGCTCAGCCACCCTGTGCAGACGCCAGAGCTGCTGTGTAAAGGCCGATGGGATAGTCACAGAGAGTGCGGCAGTGTGTGAAGCAGCAACACGCTACACCTTCTAGTCACCTGACACTTTTGCAAGCCTCCTTAGTCTGTTTGGAACGTTTTTAAGCTACGGTTTTCCAAAAAAAAAAAAAAAAAATCTACCTAACTGTATCATAAAATGAAGCAGGATGTTTTTATACTCTGAAAATTATTTCAAAGTAAGTAAAAAAGAAAGGTGGAGAATACAAGAACACAGGATTCTGAAATGTAGTTTGACCGTGAAAACCTCTGACCTTTGATATTGAACTCATTCACCCTTTACTTAATGGCAAAGCTGGGGATGTAAGGGTGTGGGTGTGGGAGGTCTCCAAGGCTACATTGCTCTCGGAATTGTTGCTTATGCTTTTTAAATTTTTATTTGTAAGATGATCACAGTCATGCTATACTGATCTGATGAGAATGTGATGGGTATGTAATGGGTTTTAATTATTTGCCTCATTCATTCCTCAAGATGAATTTCTGCAACCTGCTTTCTGAAAAACAGTGCATCGGTTAACCACTTGGAAAATTATTTGAAATGCTTTCCTAAATGTCTTCCAAAAACCAGCTTATTTATCTGTGTTAGCGAAAAGTGTCATTTTTTAAAACCATCTTTGAATTCACCTCCTTTTAATATTTTTTCATACAATGAAAAATCATAGACTGATTTACGGATTTCAGAAGAGATGTTTTAGGTCTTCCTCAATATTTGATTTAAAATTAAACACAGGTGCTAGTTTGAATTCTGCCATGTTTCACTTCTGTCCTTTCAGTGTGGCAAATCATATGTTACTTTTGCTTAAGCATTGGTAATTTGGCGTATGTGGTAATAGCTGAACAGTGATTCTGTGATTGAGTTTTGCACTTTCTCATCTATAAAGTTCCCAAATGCGACTTCATTTTCCAGATACCTTGATGTAGAATAAAGTTTTTCGTAATTAAAAAAAAATTGCCACTAGGTTTTTAAGATTTTTTTTCTGATTCATACTTGTTAAATCAAAAGTCTTCATGCATGTATAGATTAAAATAGGATTTCTATAATCTTGGATTTTAATTCTCTTTACCTATCTCCCCAAATAAATGTCATAAGATATTAAAAATGTTAAGGATGAAAGAAACATCTATCTGGAAAGAAAAGTTTAGTTTCAGAAATAAAAAATGAAAGGGGCAGAGTTTTCCACTGCATTTTGATGTTCTACAATATTCTGTATCCATTTTTAACAAAGGTAGGGAATTTAAAGATGCCACATAGTCTATGAATGAAATATGTATTGATTTTAAAATCATGGAGTTGTATAAAATTTGACATATGGAGATTGTAAAATATGACTAGGCATTTTTTTTTGTCTAAGAATGAATGTTCTGAAGAAGTAGTTGATTTACAGTTTTTAGCTCTGTTGGTTCTGGATGTTAACCAGTTTTTTCAGTAGTGTTTGGATTATGGTTGCTGAAGACAAGTGTGTGATTAGGGTTTCAAGAGATTCATTAGAGGCTCCTGATTCCTGTCCAATGCTACAATCCTGGCTTTAGAAACGAATGTGTCATGCATTTGTGATCCATTTATATGGCTTAAGAGCTAATTTGGTACATGTACCTGGATTGGATGAAGATCTTAAGTAGCCAAACATGAAAAATCCAATGCATAGTATGGCAAGTTCCCGCATCCCTGAGGATGATGCCAGCAGTTTTATTTCACCAACTGTCTCATGTACAGCAAGCCAACTACCACTTCATGACCTCAGCACTAGCACAGCAAACATTTGTGTTCATCCTAACATGAGATATCCCTGTCTAGTCAATGCTGCACACCGATGCTACAGAAGGAAATTGCATTATATTCTTAGAATTGTATCTACGAACTATATTGAATCTGTTAAAATAACCACACATAAATACTTAAAAATAAAGTTAAAATGAACCTTTAAAAAAAGAAACAATAGTCCTAGTAGTAAAGAAATCTGCCCTTTAGTGGTGAGTCTGCTCAACATACTAAAATAAAATCATCGTTTACAATAAATGTACAGGGGGAGAGACTGTTTCAGTGGAGGGATTGGAGAAGGTCAGAGAAATTGCTATAGATTTCGCTTTGCAAAAAAGATACCTATATATAAAATTGTCATGTATTGAATGAACAAAACGCCTGAGTCATAATAAGGTGATGTTGAGAAGGGGTGACTTTGGGATATTGCATCGTAGTGGTTCTTTTTTTTTTTTTTTTTTTGGTATGGTTTTGTTAGAAAGTCAGTTATACAGAGGAGAGACAAAGAGGAAGATCTTCCATCTGCTGGTCACTGCCCAAGCTGCTCCAATGGCTAGAGCTGAGCCGATCTGAAGCCAGGAACCCAAACCTTCTTCCATATCTCCCACTTGGGTACAGAGTCCCAAGGTTTTGGTCTGTCCTCAGCTGCTTTCCTAGGCCACAAGCCTGGAGCTAAATGGGATGCGGGGCCACCAGGACATGAACTAGCATCCATATGGAGTCCTGGCTCATGCAAGACAAGGACTTTAGCCACTAGGCTACCATTGCTGGGCCTCATTGGGGTTCTTAAAATTAAGTATTTTTGGAGGAAGGGGGGACAATTAGGGAATATAAACTAGAACTACCAGTCACACTTTATGGATCATATTCATGGTTATGCTTAAAGATTAGAATTGATTTCTGAAGTCAGTGGTGACTATGGAATATTTTGAATTGTTGCTCAAAATGAAAAGATCTATGACAAGATTGGACAACTTTTAGGGAAGGAACAAGTAAAAAAGGAGGAAGCAATTAGAAAAGTTTAGCAATAGTTAAAGCACACAGCATGGAAGGTCTGATCAAATAAAAACAAAGAGGTAGATTTAAGAAGCTTAGTGAAATTGTTTTGTTTAGTAGAGGAGAAGAAACATAGAGGAATGAGGCAAGGAGAGCCAAGAGGATGTCAGTCTGAAAGTGAAGAAGCAGAGGGCCCAGCTGTGAGCGTGAGGATGTGTTTGGACAGACAAGAGTCTAGCTGTAAACTGAATAAATCATTTGGCAAATGGAAAAATGAAATCAGAATCTATAAGATAATGGAAACATGTAAGAGTGAATGACAGCTGAGGACTTAGGGGGACACCATCACTTCTGGACTAGAGACCTTTAGATTTTCCAGGTTATTCACATACCCAGGGCAATGGAGGAAACCACAGTTGTAATCCAGGTGATTTGGTGACATACTTCAAAACGCAGTGTGTCTTTAGTAATGTGTATTTGATTAAAAAAAAAAAATCTTCATTCTGCTCTGCAATCACATCACTTAAGTTTCATCTTGATTCATTCACTAATGGATAAGATTAGGCTGTACTTAGATTCCTTTATTCTGTTAACAAATCTTTATGCAGTGTCCAGAATGGAACAGCCATGATTCCTGGCCCTTCGGATATGTCTGGGAAAAAGCTCTCATGAATTGGTCTGGTGAGAGGGAAAGGAGAGTAGGCAACTCATTTAATAAGTGAATGAGATAATTTAGGATGCAAATACTATGATGGGAGGAAACACAGTGAAGAGGGAAATCAAGTGTGGGTGGAAAGAACAAGGGATCAAGGAAGCTGTTACAAGGAGGCAACCTTTGGGCCCTGAGTAACAAGGACCAAGCCATATGAACAAATCACCTCAGCAGAAAATAATTACATGTGCAAAGCCCTTTAGGCATGATGAAGCGAACACAGAATACAACAAAAACCTATAGAGAGCAGGTGTTTAAGATGTGAGTTAAGATTCCTGGATGCCGCATTGGAGTGCCTGGGTTCAAGCCCCAACTCCTTCTGATTTCAGCTGCTCAATCATGCACACAAAAGAAGGTGCAAGAAACCGAGTCCCTGTTACCTCTATGCGTGATGTGGATTGAATTCCAGACCAACTTCAGCTTGGCCTAGTACCAGCCACTGAAAGCATTTGGAGAGTGAACCAGTGGACAGGAGTTCTGTTTTGTAACGTCTCTTTCTGTCTGTGCTTCTCAGATTAAAGAAGAAGAAAAAAAAAAGATTAGGAAAGTGTTGGAGCCTCAGTCAGAAAAGAATTGAGAGTGAGGAGTGTTCTGGAAGAAAGTGCTGAGAAGTGGATTTTACTTTAAATGGCACAGCAAATCATTGAAGACTTTAAGCAAAGGGATTAAGTGACTTGTTTATGTTCTGAAGTAATTCATGTATCTAGTGTATGAGAAATGGATTTTGTGGGTCCAGAAGTAAAACTGAAAAAAAATAGCTGAAGGGAATGAGTGATGGATGGATTCACATAGGTGTGAAGGGAAGATGATGGCCAAGGGATGAACCCTAGACTTTATTCTTAGCGTAGAACTTTCTTAGGCAACTGAACTGGGTTAAAGGTAGGCAATCATATTCATTGAGTTCACTATCGCTATGCTTCTTGTTGCTACTCAATTTTTAGGAACCGATTTTCTTGTGTATATGTGTGTATACAATAAATAATTATTACAGGTTTTATGTTCTGTATCATTTTCCCTTACAAAGGGAAGATTAGAATCACAAATGGAAGGGTGATGCTGTGCTGTCAGACTGCTCTTGCCAAATATGTCAGTGTGTTCGTCTGCTACGTGCACTGTTGGTTTTCTTGCCTGCTTTTCTATTGCTAGGCCAGAAGGTGTCCGATCAACAAGTCAGTTTTTTCATATTCCTCTGGAACAATTCAGAAAGGAGATTTTTTAGGGATGAAGTAATGATTTTTGTGACCAATGCTGATTTTTGTCACATGAAAGTGAAAATGTTCGATTTTAATCCATTTTGTTTCTACTATTTCTATTCAATTCTTAAACTTACTCTACATATTAGAATTTTTTCACTCTCTATAAAATTATCGCCACTATTTTACCTGAGAATTTTTGGTAAATTGACTGAGAATATTTAGATTTTTGTTGGGAAATCTGCTCAGCAAGAAATTCCATGTGTCCCAGAAATTGCTATTCATTGTGAAAAATAAGTAAACACATTATATTAGGGCCTTTTTTTCCATTTTGTAATGATACCTATGTTATTCATGTGGAAACAAACTAATTTAGGGTGAGTTAGAAATTTTGATCCATGAGAACTATTTTTGTTAAAATATTGTAGGAAGTAATCTTAATAAGCCTTCTAAATCTCTTCCTATGATAATTTTACCTGAAATAATCTATATTTAAAGCGTTGCATTTTATAAAATTTTATGAAGTTATACTTGCTGAGAAGAATCAAGAACACAATGTTTGGAGTGGTTTGTTGATAAAGGTAAATATTGTAAGGATACAGCTACCCCTGCTTTCTTCTGAGTTAAATCCCCAGGATCTTACAGAATGATTGACAGGAGGGAAGCTCAAAACTATTTTTGGATGAAGGCGGAAAATCATGGATTGCTGGAGAAGTCAGGGGTATAATGTCTTTGAGGCATTCTACTTGTTCCGAAGATTTCTTAATATAGATGTGAGTTGAAATTTTTGTTTAATTAATATCAATAATCAAATGATGTTATTAATTGAGTATCAATTTGATATTTCTACCTTCAAGTACATTGGCAATTCAGTGTCTTGTCCCACTATCTTAAAGTGTCGACAGTTCATAAAATAGAAACATCAGTCATAATTGTAGTTTCATCCTAATTGTAGGTAACAATCCAGTCTCTCTTCCTATTCTTGATTATTCAATGTTTTTGTTTTATCCTGCAAAAAATACGCTCTTTCGTCTTGCTTGACTCTTCCAAAACAGATTCAGTCTCACCTGTCATTCAGAGCTCCACCAACTGACCCCAACTCAGGGTTTCTGTCTCCCATAGTGTTTCCGAAACTAATCTTGATGACACGTGGTCATTTTCTCCTGCTTGTTCGATCTGCTTTTGAAGCACTGCTCATAGCCAATATTGCACTCCTACTTTTGAGCTTAAAATTGACTTAAATGTTTTAAATATACCATGAAGTATTTTCATAGAACTCTTTCTCAGATTTTTTTTATTTTTTGTTTATTCAGCAGACACCAAGGCAGGCTCAGTTGTTATCTCAACCACAATCCAAACCTCTGTTTTAAAGAGGAATCAGTATATAACTTACAAATTGTGGCAAACCACAATGACCACTTGGAGATCTCTCCTTGGAGACTCTAACATCTCCCATGTTCCACACCCCGACTCCTTCAGTGCTGGTGCTAGAAAAATTTGAACCATGAAGTTCCTTCTTTGCATCCAGGGCTTGAAGTCTGCCCTGCATTTATCTTGAGATCTCTTGCCGTTTCCTTACTGATAGGCTGCAGCTCCAACCAACTGCTTATAATCACTTCTAAATATGAAGACGTAAGGTTTTAATAAATAACTTAGACACAGCAAGTACAGAATCACACTGTATTTCTCTAGTTGCAATTTCTAGACTTGCTGCTATTTTTAGACTATTTTTCAACAGGAAATGTAGTTAAATATACTTTCATGTTTGTAAATAAAACATTGAAGCAAGAGCATTTTTGTTAGAAAATTGGACTGGTTTGTGAGAGTTAGTGACTCTGTGCATTCAATAAAAATAAAGTAAAATTTATTTTTAACATGTTGACTGCTCAATACCATGTCAATTAATTCCATAACGATGTTAATTGTTGCAGATGGTATGTTAGTGCTTTTATTTGACCGGAATGATACTCTGCTGTCCCTGCCCTCAGACCAGAGAGGGTCTACCCAATAAGTAGTTGTACTTGACTGGACTATAAGATGTTGGACTCTATGCTTGGCATATACTTGCAAAGAGGGAATTTCAACTGAACTTGAACTATGGTTATGCAGCGGGGTGGAGGAACCCACCATGGGGGGAGGGTAAGGGGAGAATCCCAGATTCTATGTAATTACAACACAATGTAATTAATGAATAAATTTAATAAAAAATAAAGTAAAATTTTGGTTTGTAGGAAAATGTATTGGGTTATAAAACATATGCTCATACCTTCATAATTTTTGCAACTGACCCACTTTTTTATAGAAGCATGAGTACTGTCACTGGGAGTTGCAGGGCCATCTGCGATCACAGTAGTGCATGAGTTCATGTTGATTTGATTATAGTGATGGTGACACTTGGTTCTCAACAACTCTAAAAGTGCCATGTTTTCCAATCACTTCGTGCATGTAGATGTTTTCTTTTTATGGATTACAAAAAATAAAATGCCCTGACTTAAAATAGATTGATGCCAATTCCATCTAAGCTTTTTAACCCAAATGCACTTGTCTAATGGATAGCTGAGATGGTCAACAGCATCTGATTTATCTCAAGGCTGTGGATGCACTTTGGCACACTGTTCAGCCTTGTCTGTACCCACTGTGAGAAGTCAGGATGTAGAAAGTGCAGAGCCAAAAATAGAGGGAATGTCTCGATTTAGGAGTCGAGAGAAACAAAGGTTCAGGAGAAGTAGAGAAGTCTGAAAAATAAGAACATTACAAGTATCCCAGGGGATGCAGGCAAAGCAACAAAGATTTAAACAGAAAGTGGTCATTGGAGTAGTGATGAAAAGAAGTCTAAGGCATGATTAATTTGGGAACTTCAGCTGAAATAACCAGGAATTGAGTCTGGCAACCATGAGCATTGTTCAGCAATAAAGTAGGAACTACTATTTCAAAAGAAGAATGGCACTGAAGTGAGCAAGCAAAATAACTTAGACGCGTAAGCATGTGGAGGAATTAAGAGAATAATTGAAATAGAGCAAACAAATTTTAAGAAGAGGGGAATGAAAGAATAGCATCCAATATTTGGATGTTTCCTATGTGTGATGTAGAATTCTAAAGGTTTTAGCTGATTCAATCTCCATGTAACATCTATGAAAGAAGTTTTGCTAATATGGACAATATGTTGAATAAGGGGGCTAAGGCAAAGAGAGGTCATACAATAGGTGATGGTGTCAAGATTTAGAAGCCCAATGCACTATCCATTGTGCCACAGAGCTGGTTGGTGTCAAGATTTAAAGCAAGATGGGTTCTGGAGGCCTGGATCTAAGCACTGTATCAGTGTTTCCATTTGCTTGTTGAACTAGTCACAGTTAGGCATGAGATTCTGGCTGCAGTGAGAAATCACCATCGGAAGGTAGAAGAGAGAGGTGAGGATACAAGGCGACTCGATGTTTTTGAAGTAGAGAAGAAGGAGGATGTGACAGTTTAATACATACCGCTTGGTACAAGCAGAGCTGACTAGTTAGAGGATTGGAGAAAGAAGAGTGTCGGGAGAGGAAGGAAGAGGAAAACCCATTGTGCAGTATGTGATTAGGAGTCAGCCAAGGTGAGAATATGAGTAACTAAGTACCAAATCGCAATGAGAGACAAGCACAGGCACAGGAACAGGATTGTATTGGAGGATGTGAGCCTGGCAATGATATCTGAAGTCTGGGAGCACAGCTGGGAGAGAAGGCATTGAGATGGACTGAGGGACCCTCACTTCTTAGACAGAAATTGGAGACATTACACCTGCTCTCGGGAGCCTCACACCGCTGCAGCAGAGAAGCAGCAATGGCAGAATGTTATACCCATATTTGCAAAATTTTCTCTGGATTATAAATAAGGAAATAAGATTGTAAACTTCTTAGGTCTAGGCACTGACCCATAGTTTGAGTTCCTCAACTGAACGGTTGTTTTCATATTGTAGGAATTACTTTGGCATTATGACTTTATTACTATTTAAAGTATCATAAAGTACCCTAGAAGTATTTGGGGGGAATGGCTGAGGAATATATCAGAGAAAAATCTTCCTTTGTCATCATCTCAAGTGAGCCCATTCTGGGAAAGGATTTTTAGGAAGAATAAAGCTGCCAAAATGATATTTCAAAGCTGTGTTGTCCAGATTCAAGATATACAAACTGAAATCTTAATAAATCTAGAGTTGGAAGGCAGCAGCCACTAACAGAACCTCGTGTTACAAACCGAAGTGATTATGTGCAAACACAGAATAGTCACTGTTCATCTATGCTTCTTGCTGACAAACTTGCGGTGAATTACCAGGACACAGTAAATACACACAGTTGGCTCTTGTTTTTTCTGTAAAAGAATGATTTTTAAGCAAATAGCACTGTTAGGTTTATGCTATAGTTAAAAGTATACATGGTCTGTTTTGTACAATTAGTTGCACCTTTAGCTGCATTCCAAACAATGAGTTGAAATTTGACTATCTCTCCGTTCAACATGCTGTGAGGGTATGACCTTTGTGCTTTTGACTGTTTTATTTTCCTGCTTCGACTGTTGACCACATGCTCATGACTGCAATAAACTGCTATTGTGAGCTGCTCTGCATGGCACTGTGCAACCCATGATAGCACAGACTGTGCCCTGTGCCTGGGTCCCAGGGTAGCAGCATCATATGACATCTTTCTTGAATGATGATAGGCAGGGTTTAATTGACCTCATTATTCACAGATTCTCAAAGGCCTTCGTGTCTGTGCCCATTCATGCACAGAGTTCTCTTGGGGTATAGGCCATGTCCAGTTATTCTTGTTGCATGTCGCTGAGTGACTCAGAGCCACCTGCAGCAGCCCTTCTTGCAGGCCAATGACTCCTTTGCTGATATTTTGTGACTTAGAGATTCCTGGGGCCAGTGAGGTTGGGTACAGGAAGCCTGATGGCTTTACTATGTGTAGGATCTTTGTGTCTCACCCCCTTTCCTATTTTTTAAGAAAAAAAAAAAAGCTTCTAAAAGAAGACCAAAGCTATACATCCACTAAGTTCAGCTGATTTCTCTATTAAATATCCACAAATTGTTATTTAATAGAAATAAACATGATCCCAAGTGATTGATTTGAGTGGAATTGGGGCTTCGTGGCCTGGAAATTGGCAAATTATGAAGTATGAACTCTAGGCTGCTCCGTAAACTTCTAATGAAGATTAAGTCCATGGTTAGCATGGGAGATAAAGTGTGGGAAGGAAAAGGTGTTTTAATGCTGTGTAATTAATCTGAAATGTCATGATATTTTAAAAAAAAATAATGATCTTCCTGCTTCTCTCCCTTCTCAATTGTGGAGTCAGATCAGGGATTGGCTGGGTGGTTCTTTTACTCCAGGTAGTACCACCTTGGTGACATTCAACTTGCAGCTGAGGTGGGCTGAACTGGAAATTCTAACAAGCTTTTTTTACATGTACAGTGCCTTAGAAATCCTCTGTAGAGTCTTCCTCTGTAACAGCATTTTAAAAAAGATTTATTTATTTTTATTGCAAAGTTATATATACGGAGAGGAGGAGAGACAGAGAGGAAAATCCGCCCTCTGATAATTCACTCCCTAACTACCCGCAAACAGCCAGAGCTGAGCTGATCTAAAGCCAGGAGCCAGGAGCTTCTTCCAGGTCTCCCACACAGGTGCAGGATCCCAAGGCTTTGGGCCATCCCCGACTGCTTTCCCAGGCCACAAGCAGGGAGCTGGATGGGAAGCGGGCCTGCCAGGATTAGAACTGGCACCCATATGGGATGCTGACATGTTCAAGGTGAGGACTTTAGCCACTAGGCCAACACACAGAGCCTCCCACCCCCACTTTTTTATTTTTGTTTTTTGTAAGATTTATTTTATTTTTATTGGAAACTCAGATATTCAGAGAGGAGGTCTTACATCTATTGATTCACTCCCCAAGGGGCCGCAAATGGCTGGAGCTGAGCTGCCTGGCATCCGGGATTAGAACCAGCACCCATATAGGATCCTGGCATGTGCAAGTCAAGGACTTTAGGTGCTAGGCTACCATGCTAGGCCCCATGATATTCTGTAAGAAATAGAACAAATAAGATTTGAGTATATGTTTATATAGAGAGAACCAAAAGACTGTGTGCATGAGATTTTATTTGTGTGTATATATATATATATGCATATATATATACACATATATATGCACATGTATGTGCATAGAACTTTAAAATACTTTTTAAACATTGAATTGTCATCTTCATTTGAAAGGCATAGCAGAATGATGGACTTCTGTGAAGTACTATATCATTGCAATAAAATAGGGGAAAACATTGTCCAGGAAGAGAAAAATGGGGAAGGTGGAAGGGAAAAAAATCCCTGTACGTATGGAACTAGATCATGAAAAATAAAAATGAAAAGACAAGCAAAAATTTCTCATTCACTGGTTTACACCCCAAGGACCTGCAATAGTTGGCTATGAGCCACAAAGACGCCAGAATCCTTGAATTCAATGCATGGAAGACACCCAACTATACTTGAGTCATTACTTGCTATCCCCTGGGGAGCAATTAGCAGGAAATGGAATCAGGCGTCAAGCTGGGAAATGAACCAAGGCATTATGATATGGAATTCAGGCATCCCAAGTGACATAACATGCCAGCTACTCTTCTGAATGCCTACCTTAGAGAGAGATTTTAGAATTGGCTAACATTGTGGCGAATCTGGAAAATGTACAATTCCCATGACATATCAGCAGAATGGAACCCTCTCGGGGAGTGAATGATGTGCCTCAAGTGAGAAGCCATATATTAGTGGAATTCCATTTCTGTCAGAGGCCATCAGTTGTTTTGTTAAAGGAAGGTCTTCCACTGTGTGGATAAAGCCAATATATTAGGACAAGTGTTCTGTTTCACTCAGTTGTACTGATTAAATATTATTCTCATCTAAGACTTACCTTCACAGCAACCTCTAGGCATGGTGGGTCAAAGATCTGAGTCCCATGGACTAGTCATACTGTCTCAAGAAATGAGCCATTGATCTCGCTGTGTGGTTTCCTATCATTCAATCATTTAGCATGGCAGCTGGAGTTTCATATAGAACAGGTAGAATCTTCCAGGCCTTGTCTCAGAAGCCCCAGGCTGCCATTACTATTTGATCAATAGATCAAAGCAAGTCACAGTTCTTGCTCATAGTCAAAAGAGGAAAAAATAGACTCAACTCTACTGTGTGAGGAGCAGCTCACATACGCAGGAGGATGAGAGGAACAGCTGGACACATCAGTGTTTCCTCTGGCCAGAACAGCTCATGTCCCTTTGCTGAATATCTCCACACACTACATTGTTAGGCTCTCTGTCTGGGAATGGATCATCTAAATCTAGGATAGCTGATGTTACTATTCCTCATGGATGATTTCTGTTGATCCTGGGGCTCGCAGTGAAAATGGTAAGCACTGCGTACACTCCTGCCTGTCATGCTGAAGGAGACAGTGAGGATGGCTTGGCCATTTAATAGGCATCCCAACAGGCTTAGCCATGCAAATAAGAGAAATGGGAGGCTTTTGATCCCAGTGTTTCATAGAAATTCTGAGGTCTCACGGGGAACATATCGTTTCCCTAACTCTGGTTGTGGTTTTCTGTTCTATTTTTTCTGGTGGTGCTTGGCTCTGTCCTCCAAGCCGCCCTCCTTTTCTGTAAGAAGTGGCCCCTTGCTTGCAAGCTGAGCTCCCTCGGTCCCTTCCATGACAGTAAGTTTGACAGCCAGGACTCATTTGCTGTCATTGCAACCTCTGCACCATAAGATGGCTTACCTCATTGAAGATTTTTGTGGCTTCCCATGTATCCAGTTACATCTCATTCTAGTTTTGTTTTAGCTGAGCGTTATAATGCTATGCAGCAACATTTTTGTTTTGTTTTTCTTATTTTGAGATTTTTTAAAAATTATATTAAGGGTTGATGTTCTATTAAATAAAAAGTTCAATAAAAATTTTAACAATTCTGTAGTGAGTAATGCTGCCATCTGCAGTGCCAGCATTCCATAATGGCAATGTTTCATTGCCCTGATGCTTGACTTCCCATCCAATTTTTTTAAAGATGTATTTTATTTTCATTGCCAAGTCAGATATGCAGAGAGGAGGGGAGACAGAGAGGAAGATCTTCCGTCTGATGATTCACTCCCCAAGTGAGTGCTACAGCCGGTGCTGTGCCGATCTGAAGCCAGGAGCCAAGAACTTCTTCTAGGTTTCCCGCACGGGTGCAGGGTCCCAAGGCTTTGGGCCGTCCTCAGCTGCTTTCCCAGGCCACAGGCAGGGAGCTGGATGGGAAGTAGAGCTGCCGGGATTAAAACTGGTGCCCCTATGGGATCCCGGTGCGTTCCAGGTGAGGACTTTAGCTGCTAGGTTATGCACCGGACCCAGTCCAGTTTTTTACTAGTGATCTGGGAAGAGCTGCTAAACATGGATCACGTCCTTTTGGGGCCCTGATCCACATATGGGAGTGATGGGAAAAGCTCTCTGTTCCTGGCTTAGACTTTGCTCAGTTCTGGCTGTTGCAGCTATTGAGGGAGTGGACCATGAATGAAAGATTCATTCTCATTCTCTCTCTAATTCCAAGTTTCAAATGAATAGACAGTAAATCTTTTTTTTGTTTTTAAGTTTAATTAATAGGGCCTGGCACAATGGTCTGGTGGTTGGATCCTTGACTTGCATGCACCGGGATCTCATGCGGGCACTGGTTTGTGTTCTGGCCGCCCCACTTCCCATCCAGCTCCCTGCTTGTGGTCTGGGAAAGCAGTCAAGGATGGCCCAAAGCCTTGGGACCCTGCCCGGCATGGAAGGCCTGGAGGAAGTCCCTAGCTCCTGGCTTTAGATCAGCTTGGCTGTAACCATTATGGCCACTTGGGGAGTGAGCCAGCAGAGGATTTTTCTGAATCTTCGTCTCTCTGTATATCTGCATTTCCAATGGAAATGAATAAATCTTTTCTAAAAGTTTAATAAATAATAGGATCATGGTTTGTTAGGAACACAGACAGGCACTATAATCAATAACCAAATAATGTCACTTTTACTCATATACAGTAAATTTTTAAATAGTCATGGATATTTAAAGCTATAGTAGTATATCATTCTTAACAATTTGACAAATATTTAAAACAAAATTTGACAAAACACATATTTACATTATGACCATAAACATGGGCATTTCTCTTTTGCATTGCTTTTTAAATTTTTAGTTGTTGTATTTCACTTTTTAAATTAGTTTTTTTAAAGATTTATTTGTTTTTATTGCACAGTTAGATATATCGAGAGGAGGAGAGACAGAGAGGAAGATCTTCCTACGTTAATTCACTCCCCAAAGTGGCCACAACGGCTGGAGCTGAGCCATTCCAAAACTAGGAGTCATGAGCCTCTTCCAGGTCTCCCACGTTGGTGCAGGGTCCCAAGGCGTTGGGCCGTCCTCGACTGGTTTCCTAGGCCACAAGCAGGGAGCTGGATGGGAAGCGGTGCCACCAGAACACCAGCTGATGCCCATATAGGATCCCGGTGCATGCAGGGCGAGGACTTTTGCTGTTAGGCTATTGCGCTGGGCCCTAAATTAGTTTTTAATAGAGTCCATGTGACTTGTAGATACAATTGATACAATGTGATAATAGTCCCTTCCTGGATTCATCCCATCCTTCTCCATTCTCTCTTTCTTGCTGTCGTTTAGTTTTTGAGATAACATATTTTCAATTTACATAATGGTCAAAAGCTTAAAACTTTGTCATTTAAGATTTTTAAGAAGATAAACGCAAAAAAGAAAACCTGAGTTTAGTGATAATGCAATGATTATAAACAATTATTGAATAGAAATAAATGTTCATTTCCCTCATACAGTTCATTTCAGACTAATCACATACTGTTAAAATGAGCTTCACCTATACGGGAGCACATGCAGTAGTTGTCTTTGGCTTATTTCACTCAGAATGATGTCTTCTTACTGACGCAAATGACGGAATTTCATTCTTTTTGTAGTTGAATAATATTCTGCCATACATACATTTATGTAAATATGTCTGTTTTCTTTATTTAATCATTTCAAGATAAAAACCTTGGTTGATTCATTATTGTGCCCATAGTGAATGGAGCTTATGCTGAAGCATCTTTTAAATATGTCTTTTTTTTAATAAATAAAACTTCATTTCTTGATCAGCGGATCCTTTCTTTTAAATTTTCTTTATTTTAAAGGCAAGGAAAGACATTCAAAAATGCAGACAGAGAGACAGAGAGAGATCTTTCATCTGCAGGTCCACCCCAGATGTCTGCACTAAGACTGGGAACCAGAAACTCATTCCAGGTCTCCCATATTGGTGGTGTGGACCCAAATACTTGGCTCATGCTGCCATGTAGACCCAAATACTTGGATCATTACCTGCTGCCATGTAAAGCATGCATTAGAATGAAGCTGGAATGAGGAGCAGAGCCAGAGCTGAAACCCAAGCACTCCAATATAGGATCCTATTATCCCCACTGGGACTGAATGGGTGGGCCAATGCCTGCCTTAGAGGAGTTTTAAGTGGTAGTTTAGTACCTTAATTTGATGTGAAACCCTGAAATCATGGTTTTTAGATAGACCCTATAGGGATTGGAATACCAAAGGGTAGTAATTATTGAAGTCCTCTCATGTAGCTCTGTCTCATAAATACTAATCTTTTAGACACACAGATGGACTTGTTATCTTCATTTACCTTTTATTAGAAATATGGCTTGCAGAAGATTGTATGTGATTTAGTTTCTTGTTTTCTGCCTAGAAAATAGAACATATGACAGATACACTAGTGTATTTTTATGATAGCTGTAGAATCATACACACAAACTCATAAAGTGCTTATTATAGCAAGGGCTGATCTTAAACCAGAGGTGGAAAAAAATGCCTCGTTCAAATAGAGATGGATCAAATCATTAGGGATCTCCTGGTTATACATCATTGGAATTCTTTTATTTTTTTGAGATTCGAGTTGCATTTTTAATTATTTCGTGACTCAATCTTCAACAGCTTGAGAAGGTGGCACTGAAGGGGGTCATCGATGCAGACATTCAAAAGATATAAAGCTGTCCATGTTCTTTGTTGTAGCATTCCCCCACCCCCCAGTTCAATAAAAGTGATGACAGCACTAGCATCTTTTGTTCCCGCTGCAGAAGAATGCACTCTTGGGCTCCAACTGTCATCATCTTTGACTGTGTTCCTGCCCAGAGAGACACTGGAATTGCTGGAGCTCCTGAGTCTTGGTTACAGAAGTCAGAATTTTTATGAATCCTCCAGGATATCTGATCTCCTCTCATGCTGATTATTATTTCTGCCTGAAAGTGTCTTTATATCTTTGAAAGTCAGTTCATACTTTCACTTCCATTGAAATATTCTGAATAGGAGAAGATGGAATCATTTGCAGGCATATGTAAGAAAAATGGGGTCTCCATTAAAAAGGAAGGCATGTAGAATGGCATTCTGAAGAAATGCATTGAAAGGAAAAAAGGCGTGTGCATATTTAATGCAGTTCTTACCAGAGAAGGCAATTTCCTTTCTTGTTATTAGATCCATTAAGAAAATTCAATTATTGTCCCGTAAAGATTTTGATCCTGAGTGCCTTTAGGCACTCACAGGAGATATTCTTTAATTTTGGGTTGTTTTTGCATAGTTTTTCTGATAAGTCTTCGTCATGTTTCTACATGAGCGTTTCTACCTTATAGCCAAATTTCTGTCAGCCCTTCCTTCATCCAGCTTTGCCACAGCAGCTCTAACCAACAGTGGCCTGAAGGTGTCTAGCATCTAATGAAAGCCTTTATTTCTCCACCACCCAGTGAGTGTTTGTACGCCAAGTCTGAGCAACTGTATTAATTAGAGTAATCATAAAATTTTTAATACTAGAGTTAAAAATCATCAAGTCATCATTTCAGAAACAAAATTTCTACATTCTGGTAGGATCCTGTTCTGTGTCCAAGACCAAGGGTTGGCTTACATTAAAAGGCTTGATGGGAAATCTTTTTCTATTTTGTGGACCACATCATCTCTGTCACAAATGTTGAACGTCCTTGCAGCACATCAACAAGAAGAGCATGTTGTGCGGATGGATGGGTCAGTGACCTATACAGATCATGCTTTTGATTATGGTAATCTTTGTCCGTGATTTCACTTTCTGAGAGATTTCAGCTTTCTACGGTCCACTGTAGTTTAAACTCACTGGGTGGAAAACCCAGAAATAAACAAATCTTAGCTTTTCAATACTTTTTTATTATAGTACTTTTATGATTATTCCATGTATTTATTACTTATTATTAATCTTTTATTATGTCCTGTGTATGAAGTTTTATCATGTGTGTGTAGGTACTGGAATACAACCATACATGTAAGGCTCAACCATCAAGGGGTTTCTAACATAACCCTCAGATTCCAGATAAAAGGGAAATCTTGTATATACATAATGTGACTAGAAGAGACCTCATAAACGTTTCGTGTATTGTAACCTCTCTAACATAAAATTCAGAAATATTTAGAATTAAGCATTGCTACAGACATCTTTGGCCTCTCCATTTTCTCCAGATATTCTTGGCTCTCACATAGCAGTGGCTCAAGACTGGTGTCAGGAAACCATCAGCACACAACTAACCCCCTAACCTCATCTTCCCTTAGATGACCCTAGGGGTCATCAGAAGGAGGCTGCCCCATCGATAGTGATTGTACCCTTTCTCAAGCTGCACTCCTCACCCTCCGGAGTGCTGGCCAGTGAAGAAGCCCTTGTCCATCTTCTGGTGTTGAGGCAACATTGGGAAAAGTGGCATCTTTTGTGAAATGACTATCAGAATGAACGAAGCCTTTCAGTATTAGAGATCTGTTCTCCATGAAGCTAGCAGAAACTGGGAAGAAGGAATTATACTCTTGCCCTCATTAGTACCATATTGGTACCAGTCTACTCCTGATAAACAGTGTAGGCAGAGAAAAATTTCTCCTCTGAAGTAATACCATTTAGCAGGAAGCATGTGCTTCATATCTATGAGGATACATCAAAAAAGCAAACAGTGTGAATTGAAAGATATGCTTATTTTTCTGCAAAGCTTTCTCAAAGTCCAAATGTGTTTCATTAACTTGACAACAGCCTTTGTCACACAGAGCACACTTTGGCTATTATTGATATAAATAAGATGCTACTAACAAGTTGTAGTTTAAATTTGTTTTAGATAATAACAGTAATAGGATTCTTTCATGGTGATTACCAGGAATGTTTTAGGAACTATTGCTTTCTATAAAATCAAATCAAATAAAAATGCTTTAGAACTATAATTAATCTTAAGATCATACATTAGTTAGCTATTCAATGTTGTAGAAAAACACTCAGTCTATTTCATAATATTGAAAAGAATATGATATTTCACCATCTCTTTATAAATACTGTTGCCAAATGAGAAAATTGCTTTCACCATATGGCAACGTTTTTCTTGTCAAATATACTTTTTGGGAAAGTAGAGCCTCAGAGGGGGAAAAATACAGAGATGAGTATATATTGGGGACTTTCACTGCTCTCTATTATTTGATATTTCTATTTCAAACTGTGATGTGTTAAATCAAAGTTGATAAAGATGTGAGTCATCCTGATAGGCCACCATAATCTGGTGATGTGGATTGCTTGATATTATCGTGATAAACAAGGACACTCATGTAGTAAACACATTTAGAAGCTAAAATTCAAGACTCAAACATTACACAACCTCTAAGCCTCCTCTGAAACTTCAGACTAAGTTTCCAGGGCCATAAGCAATTTGTTTTTGCGTTCTTCTTAAATTCTAGTTGGATGCATGAAAATATAACTGTTGATTCCAAATATAATATTGAAATAGGATATTAAATAAATATTGTGTTGGAATCATCTATAATTATAGATCAACATCTAGAAGAAATTGCTTCACTCCCATGAGTGTAAATAAAATAAACAGATTAAAAACTGAAAACATTGGGGCCAACACGATAGCTCAACTGGCTAATCTTCTGCCATGCAATGTTGGCATCCTGAATGGGTGCCGGTTTGTGTTCCAGCTGCTCCAATTCTGATCCAGCTCCCTGCTTATGGCCTGGGAAAGCAGTGAGCAATGCTCCCAAAGCCTTGATACCCTATGTGCATGTGGGAGACCTGGAAGAGGCTCCTGGTTCCTGACTGCAGCTCAGCTGCAACCACTGAAGCCATTTGGGGAGTGAACCAGCAGATGGATGAACTCTCATTCTCTGTAAATCTGATCTGCCTTTCCAATAAAAATAAAGATTTAAAAAAATAAAATGTTTTTCTCCACAAATAGCATATTGAAATTAAGAATAGAACAAATATGGGGAAATGATTGAATTAAGGTGAAGAAATCCATTCTCTAAAAAATCTAAAAATTAATTAAAACCTACTTGATATAAATTAAATTGCATAGAAAAAACTTTTAGATGTACCCATTAAACCTTCGTAATTAATGCTACCTAGAAAAAAAATAGAATTCAAAAAGAGCCAGTGACCCAGGCAATAGAGTCTTCCAACATGAAACCTTGTTGCCAAAGGACAGGAGGAAGTTTGTGGGGGTAACTAGAGATAATGAACACTATTGTATCCCTCCCTGATGGCCTGGTCACCTTTCACACTATCTGTGCATTTGACCACTCCTACTTCACGAAAACCTAATGTGCTGGGAAAAAAAATTCATGTCTACATCAACAAGATATCCACGGAACATTAGAAACCTTTGTCTCAGGCTTATGATTCCTCTATGAGTGTATTTGCAACATGCAAATATACAGGAGCATACATTATGTATGGAGGCATTGCTATCTACTTTGTCCCTCATTGATTCTTTACAATAAATGATTGCCTGGGCACTATTATTATACCCATTTGTCAAGTGAAAAAAAGTGGAAATTAAATACCTTGCCAAAGAGTTGAGGAAACACACACAGTACATTATAGATGGAATTGAATAATCCTAATTTTCAGAGAGGTAATTCCTGTGAGTTATAACTGTAGGCAATAGAACATTAATCTTACTCTATTTGTTTTTCTTTAAATGTTGCTTTTACAGAGGTTGTCCAAGGGTACTTCCTACAGTTATGTGCCGTGTCACAATTCTAATATTGAAAAAAAAAATCACAGTTAAAATACTCTAAGGACAACTACCCTGCTACCATATAGTCAAAACTTATTTCCCTGAGTATTCCCAAATGCTACCTCTACTCAAAATAATAATAATAATAATAAAAGAAGAGAAAGAAAAATTAGCATTCCATTTTTGTCAGCATGAGTCAGTCAGTACAATCAACACAGATGTTTCGGCTTAAAAGCTCTGTTTTCTCGATCATGATGAAGATCCTCGTGGTCCCTGCTTCTAAGGTTACCCTGTAAATCCTCTGAGCAGTGCTTCTGGCCACCTCCAGTCTGAAGTCCCCCATGTGCAACATGCACTCATTGAATTTTCCTGACTTGATCTTAATTTGCTCTGATACTTTCTTTTTCTTCTGTTTTACTTCTGTACTTGACACTGTCTTCTATTTTATATTTTTCACTTATTTATATTGTTTATTATTTTTTGTCCACACAAGTGAAATCCTCTGAAGACAAGTATTTTTCTCTTTTTGTCGTTGCCATCTTTCCAGTAGCTAGCATAGGCGGTTATTAGGTGAATATTGAATAGATGAATGAATACAGTGGTGTGAATTTAACATTGGTGTGAAAGTCCAAAGCAGTTCTGAATGGATCTTTCAAAATTATCTTGTGATCTTTTAGAAAATGATGATCATCAGGATTAGGTATAGGGTCACTTGTTAATGCACATCAGGGTGAACTAATTTGTTGTTCCTGTAGTATCAATACCTCACAGAAGAGATATGCCTCTTGTGTATCCAGACTTTAGTAAGCAATAAATGTAATCTTCCATGATGAGCTCATGACTTAAATCTCCAAAGGCAGAGTGGCTGCTCAATTGAACACTTCACATGCTTTATTCTCAGACATTGGATCTCATTATTAGAGTGCTTGGGGTTTGATACATGGGTCCATTTCCTACTCCAACACCCTGCTAATGTAGACCCTGGGAGGTAGTCATGATGGTTTGAGTAAATGACATCCCGAGAGAAGGCCTAAGCTGAGTTTGTGCTTTATGCCTGTAGCCCAGTTTGAAAATTCCATGTTTCTTCCTGTTGTTGTAGTTGTGGTGTGGCTTTTCATTGGAGGGAATGATATTCTGCCAGCTCTACTTTCAGATCATGGATGGTCTCCCAATGAAACTGTTGAATTTATCTGGACAATAAGATGCTGGACTTTATGCATGGACCATTCCCTCAATGATGAAATTATGACTGGTTATGAGCTGTACTGCTGTAATGATATGGAGGAAATCAATATGGGGGGAGGGCTTGGGAAGGGGTTGGGTGAATCCCAGAGCCTATGGAACTGTGGAACTGTGTCATAAAATGAAATTTTAAAACAAACAAACAAAGCTGGTGAACAGAAGAGATCTAAAAACCAAATCTTGTGCGTGATTTTTATAGGATATCCTGTAAACTGATGCTAAGGCTCGGATGCACCCATTCAGTGATGGTGTCACTTACCAGTATCACTAACTGTATATTATTTCTGATTTTTACTACTTTATCTGAAAGGTGGAGTAAGAGAAACATAGATAGACAACGTTCTCATCCTTTGTTTCATTTTCAGAGGTGTTAAAAAGTGAGCTCTTTGGGAGCTAAGATTCTTGTGAATTTTGTTTATAGTTGTAGCCAAAAAATAAGTCCATGTCTGTTGTATGCTAGGTGCTCATTATATATTTTCACACTTCATAATAAGAAATAGTAAAACAGAATAATGGATTGGCTGATGGTGCTGCAGGAAAAATTCATAATATATATGGAGGGTCCTGGGCAATGAGGGATATTGCACTAGAAGTTTTAAAGTCATTTTCAAACACTAGAGAGTATGCATTCTGTATTCAATAGCAAACAAGGTAAATGTAAAGTGTGCATCTACAATTTCGAAACTGTAGGTAAAGCATTTGGCTTTATTTCTGGTATGGACAGGGAAATTATTTGTTGAATATATAAAGTGAAATAACCAACTATTCATATTTTTCTGATATATAATATCTGGTATGCATCCTGATGTTGGTGATTATTCCCACTTTGTAGCTGTTTTGTGCCTGCTAAGAAACAGTTATCTCATTCCCTTGTGGTGAAAATGCAGTTTCCTCCCAGTTTTTGTAGTGTAACTTTGAAAACCCGTGTTGCCTTTGAGTTTGGAGTAATTTGTTATTCTGTCCTTCAAAGAAACCCATGATAACAAATCAAACCACTGGGAACCAATTCCAATTTTCCTTGTTTGAGTAGGTAACTGAAATGACATTTTGAGAAATCATCTTAAAACTAATCTGGAAAATAATACATAAAAGCCAAAGTGTGGTGAAAGAATGAATAGTGAGGTATTTAATCGTTAAATGCTTATGGAAAAAGAGATCTATGTGCCTTTTATTTTGAAGCCCTAGTACTTTTAATAACTTCAGAATCAAGAAAGAGGAAAAACTGCTTTATATCCTTGAAGCAAAGTCTTAAAGCCCTGAACTTGAATGCCAGGATGCATGTATTCACAGACGTGAGGAGACTTATGCTAATTATGAATAACACTGGCTTATTAGATGCTGGGAAACTTAATGTTGGCTTAAAGGGGGTATGGCAATTGTATCTTTCTACATATTATTTATATAGGAATGCATTTCTTTTAGGTGTTTAGCTTCAGGAAAAAGAAAAGAAGCCTTTAATACTGAAAAGATGAATGATACTTTATGGTAACATGAGATCTCTGAATCATTACTTTTTTCAATACAGATAACTGTGAAATTCCCATCATGGAAAGTACCACATAACCGTTACCATCTTGAGCCAAGAATACCGAGTTTGTGTCTGGTTCATAGCCCCTTCTTGGAGCCGGTCACCGTGATGAGTCTACTTTAATAGTTTCTTTAGTGTGATTCTTCATTACACATGTAACTTGGTGTTAACATTCATGAACCCAAAAAAGCCAATGCAGCATTCAGTCCTCACAGAGTAGCTTCAGCAACTTTCTCTTCTTGGATCCCCCAGGTTGACAGAACTAAGATCAGAGTTAATTTTTTTATCCCAGTCTATATGTACTGCTGAATCTACAGTGAGGTCACCAGTCTAGACCCCTGTTATCAGAGTCTGGCATAAACTCCATTTTTGAGAAGACTGAACGGTCTGCAAGCTCTTGGTTAGGGGGGTTGACATGAAACAAGGGCTTCCGGGCCCACTGTTGTCTTGTGGAGATGATGTGCCCAGCTGCATAGATGAGTATGTTCCTAAGTCCCGGGGAAGGTTGCAAGAACGCACCAGGGAGATTCCTGGGAAAGGATGACTGATAATGGATTGTAGGTGACTCACATGGCTGCATCAGGAAGCAGCTGAGGAGGAAATCTACAGGTCTGTCTCTGGGACTTAGAACAATGTGTCTAGGATTACCAGATGAACAGCACTTCCCCTGAGCCACAGTTGAGTGGGGGGTGAAGCCAAGTTTTGGTACCTGTGTCTTTGGATTTGCTGTGGGACCCAGGTGAGATGGCCAGCCTCCTGGGCATGTATGATGAACATTGCTCACTGTGAGTGTCCAAGGGACAGGACTGCTCTGGGGCATCAGCCAGTGAAAAGCGCTGTGACTGAGTGTAGGATCTGCTTTGAGACTGAGCTCAGCAAGGCTTTCTCCTGAGGCACAGTGATCACACACCTTGGGGTCTATGAGAGGACAGCATCAGTCACTCTCAGACTGCTTTCAAAATGTACTCTGAGATCAAGGTAAGCAGAGAATTGTGTGCAAACTTCTAACCCTGCGTACCATTCCCCCATTTAGGGTTACTGATATGTGTCTATTTATGACTTCTTATCCATTAACATGATTTTATAGTTATAGATTGTAGTTAGATTCTATACCAAAATTAAATGTGATTTATGCACTGCCATTACGGTATTACAGGATTCTATGTTTAAATATTTATCAGGAAGCTATATGTTAATGTAATTTCATGCTGGTGGCCAGGGTCCTCTGGCTTCTAATTACAATGATCCCTATAGGAATCCTTCAAAGCCAAGCCCAATGTTTACTCACTATAGTCTGTGCTTTTATTTTTTCCTTTACTTTTGATGGCATTTTTCTGGATATAATATTGATTATTAGGGTTGGTGTTGTTTGTATGTATGCACATGTGTGTTTTTTATTTTTGTTCTTTCCTACCTTCAGCGTATCACATGCTTCTTTTTGACCTGCAATGATTTGGCTGATTGATCAATAATCTTAAAGATGTTCCTCATACATAATGAGTCTCTTTTCTCTTACTGCTTTTTAAAAAAAGATATATTTATTATTTTAATTGTAAACTCAGATATACAGAGAGGAGGAGGGACAGAGACAAAGATCCTCTGTTTGCTGCTTCACTCCCCAAGCAGCCACAATGGCCAGAGCTGTGCCTATATGAAGCCAGGAACCTGGAGACTCCTCCAGGTCTCCCACTTGGGTGCAGGATCCCAAGGCTTTGGGCCATCCTTGACTGCTTTCCCAGGCCACAAGCAGGGAGCTGGATGGGAAGTTGGGCCGCTGAGATTAGAACTGGCATCCATGTGGGTTCCCGGTGCATGCAAGGCGAGGGCATTAGCCACTAGGCTACTGAGCCAGGCCCTCTCTTACTGCTTTTAAGATTCCCTCTTTGTCATTTCAGGTTTGGTAGAACCAAATTAGCCATTGCTCTTTCTACCAATCCTAGACATGTGAAATATGGCAGGCCCCTCAGTGCTGCTCCTAGGGCAGCCCTGTAGAGACAGTACATCCCCCCTTTTCTCTTTCCTCCAGAAGGAGGAAGATCTGATCTGGGTATTTACTCCCAATTACACTGAGCTGTGCCGACTTCTTTCAGTGATGGTACAGCCTTCTGAAGTGGCACCAAGCTGTTGGTTTACGCTTGTTCTCAGAGTTGACAAGGTACCCATTGGTGCTCCAACTGAGGCCAAACAGACACATACTTTGGCCTCTCGACAAGTCAGAATGTTAGACTCATATTCCACAAGGGAGAATTCATGAGTTGATATTTTTCTCCTGATCACAGTGCTCTACATTGAACTGGGAAAATGATATCATATTTGGGATGACCCAATTTTTGTATGCTATTTTAATGTTGCTATTCTTATCCTGGAGCCTGCTAGGGGACTAGACTTTTTAACCTTTTTTCTGGAATTCTCTTAAAAACTTTTTGTATCATACATTGTTGTTAAGTAAATGTTTCTGTTGCAGAAGATTTAAAAATCCTGTTTCACCGTCATGTTGATGCAACTGCATGGATTACTTGTAAATATTTAGTGTCTTTCCGATTGTATCTCACATGATGTACATTGGCAGTTATATAAATATTACATATATATGTAAACATAGACTTACAACTTTATATATACAAGCTTAAATGTATAAGTTTATACATATATATATATATAGTTTACATAAATGTTTCTTGCCTTGAGTTGATAGTGTATTCTTGAACCCATATTCAGCTCTTATCTAAGAAATGGTTAAGGAAATTCTGTACAGGTCCACTGATCTGTCAACTATTGTTGTAATTACTACACTGATACATATTGGCATTCATGAAAAAAATTCATGTCTATTATAGCAAAAACAATTTCAGAGTATATTTTTATTTTAAAGATATTCTTTATATTCTCCTACTTCTTCATTTTAATTGAAAGGTTCTTTAGGCCAATCCAAAGAAAGGAAAAATGAGAGGTGTGCAGTAATATCAAACCCAGAAAATTAATTCAAAGAATAGCAGTTTGGATTATGTAAATGTCATACATTCATGAATATTTCTTAATTTAGAGTCTACACATTTTTCTGAAAGTATATTTCTAAAATTTTTGTTTTGCGTTTTCATAAATATTTTTGTGCTAGGATTTCAAAAATAAATCTAATTTTATAAATGAAAGTTTTTGCATATTTTATGAGTAGCTAGCTTGTTGGACTATTATTGATTAATCTTTTTTTTTCTGTTGCTTCTGAGGAAATTCCTACACTAAACCGGACTACAATATAAAATAAAGATAAATTTTCTTAACTTTTCTTGTGATTCTATGCCTTTTATTTTATTTTCTCACATTAGATTCATTAGTTGACCAGAAAGTTTTGAAGAAATATCAGCAATGTTATCTTTGTGTTAAGACAGTAAGCTTTGGCATCAGGTAAATCTCAAATAAGAACCTGGCTTTACAACTTACTAATGACATCACTAATGACATTACTAATGAGTATCCTTTCCAAGCCTCAGTTTCCAAAGCTGAAAAATTGGGGTGGTAACCCTCCTTTGAGTAATTTTTGTGAGGGACGTATTTTTGCAACATGTCAATACAACGAGATTATTAAAAATGCTAGATCAAAGTGGGTGAGAGAGAGCATCTGATATTATTATTATCCTAATTTTAATAATAGCATACATTATCATTTTTCACTACCTATAATGATGAGAATGGATTTAGTACATTCTCTCCATACGGTATCAGTCACTTTGCAATTACTACAATATCAAAGCCAACAGCATGGAGATAGGCATTTGATGCACTGGTTGAAACCCTGCACGTTGGAGGGAGGCAGCGTGTAGTGTGGCCCAAGTACTTCCTTCCTGAGCTACCACCCATGCAGGGACCTGGATTGAGCTGTGAGCTGTTACCTTCCGCCTGCCCCACCCTGGCCGAGCTGTGGGCATTGGGACTGAGGCAGTGGCTGGAATATCTGACTTTAAATAAATAAACAGATGGACTACCAATGAAACTGTTAACTCTATCTTGACATTAGGATGCTAGACCCTCTGCCATTGTTCATGCCGCAATGATGGCCTTTATGAAGAATTATACTATAGTAATACTATAGGGAAACTCAGTGGAGACGTGCTATGGAGAGGGGATAAGGGATATTGCAGGACATATGGAACTGAATCATAAAATGATAATAATAATAAATGGGAAAATAAATACATTTTGAAAAGTGTAATTCCTTTTTATTTTCCTGAATACACACACACACACACACACACACACACACACACATACGAAATAATTTGAAAGAAAAGATGTGTATATATATCCCTGAAGAGGTAAGGGTTAAGAAAGAGGAGACAGGGAGAGAGAGATGACTTTCATCTGCTGGATCATGGGGTCTGGGTTTCCCAAAAGCAGCTTTGCCCACTGCACCACAGTGCTAACCTCTAAAGTGTCATTTCCCATTCCTTCTGTGTGATCAGGAAGTTTCAGTTTGTTTTTCTTCTCTTTCTCCTCCACAGCCCAATCTTTGTTAGTTCATTCTAGACTTACAGACTTTATATAATATATATATTATACATACATATATATAATATACACACACACACATATATAACTTTATTTGACATTATGGTTTTGCAGTGTGATATAATTGTAAGCTTGTAGTTTCCTCAAAGGAAAGCTTTTTAAAAACTGAGAGAGTAAGCTGGCTGCTTTTTAAGCCATGTTTCTCAAAAGAGATGATTTCCAGGGGTCATCAAGAAAAACAAATTAACTTAATTTTTATCATTGTGATTCTACTAGTGCACATCTTTGTGAATAAATAATTGGGGATATTTATGTTTTTCTTCCTTACAAAGCTCTTCCAGTAACAAAACAGAGTCCACTTCATTTTCAAGGATATCTTGAAAAGGCACGATTCTATTTCCAGGTTAATTGAATTCTCAAGTTTCAGATAGACTTTCTGATTGATGAGAATATTACTGACTTAGAAATATTTCTATTTCTTTTAGGAATTTATTGTCAGAGTTTTGGTCATGATTGGGGACTGGCTTTAAAAAGACCCCAGTAATTTCTGCCTGCTCTAACCAGTATGAAGCTTCAGTCTAAAATTGGAGTATGGTCTGTGGATGTTTGAGAACTGTATGCTATCCTTGTGTTAAGCTGGGATGGGGTTTTCATTTTTGCCTGGCATTCATTTTTTAAAAGTTTCTGTGGGGAGCGGCTGACCCACGTGTATGTTAGATGGTCATAAGATGGCGGCTGGCCGAGGGCCAGGAGGCGGGATTTGTCTCGCCAGCAGGTAAACAGGATAGGCTAGTTCCCCCCCTCCCCCCGCGATTGCTGGCCTATCAGATAGCCCCGTGGACCACGGGCAGAAGTGATTGGTGGAAAAACAATATAAACTAGCGGTAAAAGCTGGACGGACGGACGAAAACGAGGGACAGGGCACGAGTGGAACAGATGGATAATAGAAGACTGGGGGGCGACGAGGAGACTGGGGAATGAAGCAGAGAGTAAGGGAGGAAATGTGGGAAGAAGGGTGGTGGAAAACGGGAGGAAGGGTGGCGGAAGAAACGGGTAGGAAAGCTTAGACAAACGGGGACAGGAGCGGCGGAGAAAAGGTTTTTAAACACAGCCGTTTTTGCCAGTTTTCCCCCGGACCTCCAAGAGTATGACTCGGCGTTTTTAGTGTCGCTGCTGCTGTGCGGCAGTGACATTTTTCTGTATCAGTACATAAATATCTGCTTAAAAATGGTTTGTGTCAATACGATAGGGTGCCTTCCAAGTTTTAAAATATCTTAGGTATTTATTGTTTTGACATAGGATTATCTTCAGAGCAACATTAAAACTTAATATAGGGCCCGGTGGCGTGGCCTAGCAGCTAAAAGTCCTCGTCTTGAACGCCCCGGGATCCCATATGGGCACCGGTTCTAGTCCCGGCAGCTCCACTTCCCGTCCGGCTCCCTGCTTGTGGCCTGGGAAAGCAGTCGAGAATGGCCCGAAGCTTTGGGACCCTGCACCCGTGTGGGAGACCTGGAAGAGTTCCGGGTTCTCGGCTTCGGATTGGCGCGCATCGGCCGTTGTGGCTCACTTGGGGAGTGAATCATCAGATGGAAGATCTTCCTCTCTGTTTCTGTCTCTCCTCTCTGTATATCTGACTTTGTAATGAAATAAATAAATCTTAAAAAATATATATATATATAAAAACTGCATGAATTTCAGAACTGGTAACATTGTGATTAATTCATCTTTTAATTCAATTTTTATACAAATTTTTGAAAGTAGTCTCACATTTGTGAGAATAAGAAGTAAAAAACTTGAAAACATGAAGTTTTGCACTTTTTTAAAGGTTTATTAATTTTTTAAAAAATTTTATTGGAAAGTTAGAGATACAGAAAGGAGGGGAGACAGAAAGATCTTCCATCTATTGATTCACTCCCCAAATGGCCATAACAGCTGGAGCTGAGCCAATTTGAAACCAGAAGCCTGGAGCCTCTTCTGGGTCTCCCATGTGGGTGGGGTGCAGGGTCCCAAGGCTTTGGGCTGTCCTTGTCTGCCTTCCCAGGCCACAATGCAAGGAGCCTTTTTTTTTTTTCAGCTATGCTTCCTTCCTTACAAATGTATCCTTAGGTCCAGTCTAACACAAGGAATAGGCCTATATAATAATAGCATTATATTTTATTTGGCAGATTGAACGCTCACTTAGAGTCATAAAGAAAAATACAGAAAGTATTGATACTCAATGTCTTAGATATGAATTTCAATGTTAGTAATAAATAGGAGAAAGAGATTGATATGACAGATTATTGAAAGGTAGCACCTTGGAGAATGCCTTGAATGAAGATAGAGTTAGTACAGGCATCAACAATGAGACAGTAGAAATTACAGCAAAATCAGACAGAAAACCAGAATAAGTATCTTAGGTATGGGGAAATGGCTTTGCTTGCTGTATTGGATACAGCCCAAGCTTGTTCTTTCTTCAAAAGCACCAGTGGCAGATCCTGTTTCACTGAACTGTGTGCATCTGAAAAACCCTAAGTCCGCTGTATTACCTCTGTTTTTGTCTCAGCTGCTACCTACATTGGTGGTGGTCTGTCTGCTCATCTTTGGTCCAGAAGGGATGGTGAGCGCTTATCAGAGAGGCAGCACCTAATTCATCTCCACCACCCAGAACAAATTTGAAAATTGTAGGTGTTTAGTAAATACTCAGATGTACACAGGAAATGATTTCGTGATTAAGACGGGTTGCCTTCAGAGATTAGAGAGGTGATGATACATATAAGAAATTGTACAACCTGTAGCAAAGAAACTGTAGGTTTTAGTGGCTGGTTTCAACAGAGAATTGCTTGTGGTTTTATAACCCCAATTAAGTGTTTTCATTGGACTAGTGGCTTTCCATCAATAGTGACTGGATTTTGGCTCTTCCATTGTAAACACATGATGAGGAGCTACAGAAAGGAGAGGAATAGGGAATTGCACTCAGAAAGAATTTATGTTTCAGGTTCTTTGATTAACATCTGTTCGTTTTTACTGTAACAATTGGCACATCTGCAGGTCCACTCAGATATGCCATCTACCCATCTATACAAAAACAAACTTTGTTTTAGAAAATGCCAGTGAATATAAATGTTAAGGCTTTTTCAGAAAATTTAATTTTGTATATGCAAATAGATCACATATCAAAAACAAGGATCTTTAACATCCCTAGATACTTGCTTAATACCAGTTATGTACCTGTAGTGAGGTGGGTTCTTAGCACTTCGCAAAAAAAAAAAAAATAAATAAAAGGAAAAGCAAGAAAATGAATTATCTACCTTGCATAGACACTAGAGAAATTGAAGAAGGAACATAGAACAATTTATAGTAAATTTAAAGTTGATGCTCTATTACAGCATTTTTTCCCTATGGTGATTCATTCAGAGAGATATCTATCCTAAAAATGAAAATGATCCCATCATAGTTATTTGTCTATCAATAATTCCAAGTTGCCTGATAACCACAAATAACTTTGTTTTATTGTAAGAAGTTCCCATTAAAATCATTCAGATATTTTAGAGTTTCTTTTCTTTTGGTATTACTCATCTTAAGCTGAATCATAGAAATTTCAAATCTTCTGAAGACCAAGGTGAATAATGTTTTTACGTGATGACCTTTATGGTGTTTTTAAATGAAAAACCGTGCATTTAAAGTATAGGCACTATTAAAGCTAGCAGTTGACGTAAAGGCATGAACACAAAGTCATCCCCAACTCATAAACGGCATTTACAGCACTGGGATATAGCCTCTCAGAATTTTATTATGAATATCACTTGTGATACTTTCGTTTGATGTTATTGTTTTGTCAAAATGGTGTCAATACAATCTATCCTTTCTACTCAACATTATATCGCAAGTATAATCACATTGTTCTGCAGTGTCTAAACATCCTCATAGCATTTCAGCGTCTAATTAATGTATCAAAATTTATTCAGCCAATCCTTCCCTAAAGCAATTAGATTAGATCTAGTTATTTAGTGTTATTAATGATCTGCAGTGAACATCTTTGTGACTGAACCATTGCCAAACAATCTTATTAGACCACATCTAAAACATCAAAATCATTAGCCCTAAAATGTTAGTGCTTAGAAGAATCAAGCTGAAGACATTGTCAGACACCAAAGCCTTAATCATAGAATTTCTTTGTGGGTAGACCTGGAGCAGACCCTGGGAGTCTGAATTTTGGTAACTCTATCTGGTGAATCTGATATAGTCATGGAGATATTACAAATATAATGTTTTTCCTAACTCTCTTCAACAATGACATTTTCTAACAATAACAAAGAACTGACTGCTATGGAATATATATATATGTATACACACACATATATATCTACATGTATATATATATACATATACATATACATACACACATTTAACTTCCTGCCTTATACCTGGAAAAGCTGTTACATTTATTTTGAAACATAATTGATGCACATTTATCTGGAGTATGAAATGACCTTTTGTTGCCCTGATTTTTAGTGGTGTGTGTCAGCACACAGACCCCTAATGCTTTATCATTTTTATAACAGAAATTCAAAAAGTGATGGAAATGAAAGTGAGTGATAACGTAAGGCTGGCATGTGGCACAGAGGGTTAAAACACTGTCTGCAATCCTGGCATCCCATGTGGGCACTGGTCCATGAACTGTCTGCTCCACTTATGATCCAGCTTCCTGCTAATGTGCCTGAGAAAGCAGTGGAAGATGGTCCAAGTGATTGTGCCCCTGCACCCACGTGGGAGACCCCAATAATGCTCTGCATTCTGCCTGGACCAGTGTTCACCATTCAATCCTTTGGAAGAGCTTTCCCTGTCTCTCTTTCTCCGTGTGTGTGTGTGTGTGTGTGTGTGTGTGTGTGTGTGTGTTGTCTCCTTTTTGTAACTCTATTAAAAGAAATAATTTTTTAAATGATATGATTTTCATGAGTATTCTAAAGCGTTTATAAAAGTTTTATCAAGTAAAAAGACATTTAGGAAGCTTGATTTTAAGTTGGGGTTTACTCTGAGTATCTGAGCATGAACATAAGCTTTATCTTTTCTGAAGCTAGTTTCCTTGAAAGCATTTGCCCTTTAAGGCAGTTTATGCAGAATTGAATATCACAAACACCAGGTCATTCATCAAATAACTTGGGTTATTACAGTCCTGTTTGAGTGATAGCAATGCTAGCACGCATTAGCAATTGTTAATCACTAAGCAAAACATGGGTCGTTCAGCCAGCTTTATTTAATGTTTAAAAGGCATTCATACTCCCGTCCTTTGTTCTGTACACGTAAGTTATTAGCAGAGTGATGAGCCTTTAGCAATCCAAGAGTGTGGGTTCAGTCTGCAGATCTGTTTCATGAGCATGACAGTTACTCATTCCTCGTCTAAAGCTTATGACCACAGGAGTCATTAGTCGTAGACAAGAGCCTAAAATGTCTGCCTCCTGATGTATGCAAAAATTTTCCTTAATTTCAAATAGGCTAGAGATCTCAAATCTGTTAGTGTATTTGAAAATGAAAGTATGAGGCTTCTTAAGTTGTGGTCAGTTAGTGGGGGTCTCTTTTTTTTGTAATATACATCCTGTATGTGTAAATATAGCGTGATAGGATGGTTCATTGCTCCAAATTTAACTAATATCTGAGTTTGAATTCTGACTTATTGGGGATCAACTATACTTACTTGCCTGAAACTGTGGAGTTTTCCCAGACTTAGAAACTTGTTTTTAAAATTACCAATGTCCCAAACCAAATGGATGGCTGATCACTCTAGTAACCAGGTGCCAGTGTGGCCAAGGGTGATAACTTACAGATATGTTTTGTGTTGAATAAAATGAGAAAAATAGAAGAATCTAACTCCTAGGGCTTTGGTAAAAAATTACATGAGACGGTATTAGGAAAGCAATACTCCTTGATTGTACCATATATTAGGGATTTAATTAATATTAGTGACTATTATTATTGATGTTATTTTGTAAAGTCACTTTATTGTTTTTTTATTATTAATTATTTTGCATTATGTGACAGTTTCACAGGCTCTGGGAATCTCCCCACCCCTCCCCCTTCCCTCCCTTCCCCCTCCCCTCCCCCTCCCCTCCCTCCTGGTGGATTCCTCCACCTTGATGCAGTATTACAGTTCAAATTCAATCAAAATTCTTTCCTTGCAAACATATACCAAGCATAGAGTCCAGCTACTTATTGTCCCGATGGGTTGAACAGTTTCTTGGGGAGACCATTTCTGGTCCGAAGTTAGAGCTGGTAGAATATCATCACAGTCAATTAAGAGTCCCAATATAACATCAACAGCAATTTGCAATATTATAGAATTGACATGGTTTTGAGTAACCAGTATGTTAAAAAAAAAAAAAAAGCAAGTCCTAACCACAACCTATGATTAGCTCATTGACATTTCAATTTTAGTTTATATACAGGATCGGCTGCTGTATACCTTAAAATGGCTATAAGGTACCATTCAGCTGTCTCGTGTCTATTTCATTTTAGTATTTAGCCATTTGTTGTGTTGAAGTATAATTTTGCTGGTCTTGGCAGATTTTAGGATAATCTAGACTGGTTTGTAACTCTAACAAGATATTTGTCGACATTTAAGGTGCAGAACATTTTTTTTGGGGGTGTGCAGGAAAATCCTCAACACCATGGTGAGGAGTAACTAATCTTTGTGTCCCACCCAGCGAGGCATGAGCCAATCCACACCAGCTCTTTCCTGTCAGATTTCAAGCTCTACTTTCTGTTTTTGTCACTTTATTCTTAAAGCACAGATTTCCAGCATGTACATCTTCTGAAAAAGAGGATTTTTCTCTTAGTTTCACCCTCTTCTTTATCTGTAGGGTACTCTGTCTATGACATTATACAATATAACCCAGGGCTTAAGAGAGTCTGCCACTGAATATCATTGTTTTTCAGGTCTATCAGGAGGATACAGATTTTCTATTTGTAAATCATATGGAAAGTGAACATCGAAGAAAGCCTAGTACAGTGTAGAGGAAAGGATTACAGTAGTGAGGGCTGCCATTTTGTTGAATGTGAACTATGTCCAATATTGATTCTTTTGATCTGCTGTTGTGGGTCCAGAAAATACCCCTGAGAATTAAATATGACAATCTCAATTATCAGAGAAATCTAACCTAATTTTCTGAGAGCTCACCTCAGCGAGCCTAAGCAACTTGTCCAAAGACATAGTGTAAGTAGTAATATGAAAAGAAGTTGCAAGTGGGCTGTGTGTTGTGGTGTCCCTGTCTGGACACCTGCATCCCTTATTGGAGTGTCTTGTTCAAGTCCTGCCACCTCTGCTTCTGGTCCAGCATGCCCCTGAGGCATCTTTGGAGGCAGCAGGTGATGGCCCATGTGCCGGGCTCTTGCCATCCACTTGGGAGACCAGATGGAGTTCCTGGCTTCTGACTTGAGCCTTGCTCAGCCTTGCTAGTGTCAGGCATGTGGGGAGTGAACCAGTGTTTGTGAAATCCATGTCTCTCTGTTGCTGATACTCTGCCATTCAAGTAGATTAAAATAAATACATAAACAGATTTTGGGGGAGTAGATGCTCCAAAATCCCCACTGTTTTAACTTGTAATCAATAGGTTTATTTGGGGAAAGGTACTTTTCCTGTTTGGGCTAATTTCTTCAGCTCTGAAACGCAGAAGGAAAGGAAATTGCCACTTATGATATTTTATGACATTGTGTGTAATGAGCTATACACATCACATGGTGATTTAATTTAATACTTATGGGTAAATATTAGCACCATATTTATAATAAGAAAATAAAAGTCTTAACACTCTGAGAATACAACAGTGATTTGACAATGCAAGAATTAAAAAACCCAGTATTCTATTGTAGCATGTTCAGTAACACTTGATAATTCTTTAATTCTGCGGGTATGAATATAAGGAATATTGCTAGAAAAGACTTTCCTGCCACATGGAAATAATGATTGCACATGAATTGGTATATTTTTTAGCTAAGAAAATCAGTAGTGCTTTTTTTTTCCTTATTTGAAACTTGATTTCCCTTTGCATGTGGAAAACATGGCTCTATATTTAAAATTTAGCTCTAAATTAAATATAATTCTACACTATAGTTATATCTTTTCATGTCTTTTTAGTCTCATCATACAGTGTTAAAAATTCACAGAATATTCTAGCAATATTGACATATGGAACTATGTATTCCAAATATGGTGCTGGACTTAATAAAATTCATGAACAAAACACGTTAGTTCTCAGAATGCTGGGGATATGATTTAGCTGTTACAATCTACTCATACCTAAATATACTGGTCTGGAAAAATTCACAATAAATCTGCCTGCCTTTTGGTCATGAGTTCTAATCTTTTCACCAAATATTACACAGTCAATGTCATTGTTTTCTAGCTAGTCTTTTTTATATATACAAATTTCACTGCCTTTGTTTCCTAGGAAAAGTAGAAAGTTATTGCAGATTTTGATTTCTTACACATGCTTGCTTAAACTCCTATTGCAGGTGTCTGAAGAAACTTTGCATTCCGGTAATGAAGAAGAGGACCCTTTCCGAGGAATGGAGCCCTATTTGGTCAGGAGACTTTCATGCCGCAACATTCAGCTTCCTCCCCTGGCCTTCAGGCAACTGGAGCAAGCCGACTTGAAAAGTGAATCCGAGAGCATTCAGCGGCCCACCAGCCTCCCCCTGAAGATCCTACCACTTATTGCCATCACTTCTGCAGACTCCAGTGGGTGAGTGCTATGGTGACGTCATTTAAATATAATTTTCTTTTTTTATGTTTCACAGACTGATTGCTGTTGGTGGTATTTTCAAATTTTTTGTTCTCTGACTTGATTTGAGTGGCCAAGAGTCAATAGTATTTCTAGTGTTTTAAAAAGAAAGTGACATTTGGGGGGGGTAGTTATTTTCGTAGGAGACATGTTGATTGAATGATCGTACTGGTGGAGCTAGATATGTTGAGGGTATTCTTGTAAGCATTCAGAAAAAGCAAATTGTGTTTGTGAAATTAATATTGGCCATGCATGTTTATTAGCAGCGTTAACAAATGAGAATGAATGGACAAATTACTATGTCTGTATACATATGACAAAAGTCAATGCTTCGCAATGCATAATGAATTTAGAATCAAGAAAAGATTGCACTGTAATTAGAATCAAAGGAAGTAGTAGTCATATTCTTGAGCCCAGTCATTTGGCCTTTGACACACTGACATGATGTTTACCTGAATACTGGCTCAGACACTAACATACGGCGATGGTAGAAGGATTGTCCTTACTACTTTGTATAGTTTTGGTCCTTTTATTCTCTTCTTGTTGCTTACTCTTGATTTTACCCTTGATAGCAATGTCAATACTCTAAAAATTGTGTTAAAAAGTGAGGCCAGTGGGCATATCTGCTCTTTGCTCTTCAGATAAATGCTCTTTAGATGCTGGGATAGAAAAAAAAGTGGAGGAAGCCAGTGACCTGTGTAGAAACAGGCTCTTGAGCATTTGTTGAGATCACAAGAACAGGGCAATTAATTATGCTACAAATGTAATACTCTCTGTTTCTCTGCCAAGCTGTAGGCATCTCTAGAGAAGCTACCTTTTAGAGTTTGTTAATTATTGTTAGGAAAATTCTGCTCCAAAGCATGTGTCTGGCAATCCAACCTCACATGCAGAGTTTTGCTTATGAATTGTTGCTGGAAATCCAAGGGTCTTGTGTTATTAATAGTTGCGAGGAAAATACTACTAAATAGGTAAGAAGATAGCAAATTCTCAGCTTGACACAATGCACCTAGGAAGCGAGCATTGCAGGCTTTGATGGTGACCAGTGTGTGTAAAGAACATGACATGCTGATCAAGGCAGCTTGACTTGAGTAACTCTAAAACCAGCTGTCCTCCTCCAGTGATTTCCCCCTCTCTTTGAGATTAGCATCACTGCTGTTCATTTGAGTAGAGGGCAAGATTCACAGGTACCGGATGTGCCTAGAGTTGCCAAGACCATTCCAAGATTTATTGAATTATTTCAGAAAACTCTGAAGTCATGCAACAGTCACATTCATGACAATGATTTATTACTGGAAAAAAAAAAGCTTCAAGAAGAAATCAGCTAAGGGAGGAACACCTGTGGCAAAATCTGGAGGCAAATGGATACCAGCTCCCAAGGGTCCCTTTCTCAGTGGAGTAAGACACATCCACAATGAGTGGTGACAACATGTATGAAGTGTTTTCACCAACGATGTCTTTGGCTGGTGAAGCCTGTTAGGTACGCTCTCCCTGGTAGCATGTGTCAAAATTCCAGGTGCCTAGAAATAAAGTAGGCGTTACTTTATGTTAGCATAAACCACATTATTTGCACAAACAGTATAGGCACAGTGAACCACTCCTGCCAGTGAGGGTGTTGTGGGAGCACTCCTGAAACCCAGGTTCCCAGTTTAACGGTTAGAGGCCCATTGACCTCTTTTCAGCACACTACTTTTGTCTTTGAATCCTTATCATGCTTCCTCCAGATTTGAGGAAGAATGAGTTAAAATTAAACTAAGGTAAGACCCTGCTGTGTTCAATTATCTTGGCTAGCTCAGAAAATTGGGTAACTAAACATGGTTTTTCATTTCAAGTTTACATGTCCTTGGAAGAAAATGGTGCAGCAGTTTATTCAATATTATCTCTATGTAGTTGGATAATGTGTTTAATTAAAAATCTCAGGTAAAATATAAACTTATTTAATTAAATTTGAATGAGTTGTTGAAACCAAATAAATACTCTCCAAGTGCCAGGAAACTTTATGGTTCGGACTTATCTGTACTGTGGCACTTCTATATCTTAATAAAAATTAAAAATCAAGTGTGGGCAATATTGTGTTTCAATCCATGGATTAGGTACCTATCAGGATTGCATTTGACTTTGAAAAAGAGGAAAGGGTTTTGTATCAGTATTCATTGATGAAAATTGCTCATCATCAATAACAACAACAACAAAAACAAACAAACAAACAAAAACAAAGATTAAGGATATATTAAAGGAATTGCCTTTAGGAATTCCTTAGGAAGGAAAGAATAATTTGTGAGCTGAATATTGAGAGGTAGAGAATTCAGGATAGCTTGGTGGATTATCTAGAGGTTACATTCTGTAGCCATTTCAGTGAATGAAGAATCCCAGAGACCTTCACAGCTATCACAAACAGCTATTTGACTTCAGCTAAGTGACCTCCAACTCAACTCATTAATAAAGGTTAATCAGCACTTGGGTCCCACTGTAAAACTATCCTTTATCAATTGCAAATCTTTGATGGTGAGAGATACTTTTCATGTACTTTGGATGCATCTTCACTTCTTAGCATCTGTTTTTGCTATTTTTATTCTGGTGGAATTAACCATATAGTTACTCTGTCAAATGTCAGAAAATAAGTCCAAAGTTATGTTTCATTCTTTTAGAAAACCACAGTGCAGCCCTAAGAATAATTGTTTTTCAAGATGAATTTGGCCTGCAAAATGAGTATTATGAATGGCTGCTGTTAGCTCCTTCAAAAAGCATCGGGGTCAAGAGAATGAGTTGGAGAGAGATTTTGCTTAGCACTTTTGTAATTCTACTTTATGCTTTTCCCCTATGTACCATGAACATGGGAAAGTAGACACTAAGCTGTTAGAGGGCATATATCGGGATTCTGTAACCATTAGAAACTGGAGCACAAAATGTTTTTAGTTGTTAAAATTTAGTATATAAACTTCTTGAGTTCATCTACCAGTTGGTTTTGCCAGAGAGTAGCATCACTCAGGTTTGCGGCTGTTTGCTGGCCCCCTGAAACAAGAGAGAAAGCTATGGCTCAAAATGATTAGAAGTAGGCCAGGAACTAGTGTGGAATGTCATAGCTTTCCATTTTGCCCTCCCAAGTGATTTTGCATTTAGTTCCATTATGATACATTTGAAGTTGACACAAATTACATAGGGTAAAAGAATTATAATTCCTGAGTAAGTTTCACGGATTTGTACACTCATCTCATCACCATTGTATTTCCCTACTGTTGTCACTAACACTTAGCTTTCCTTATCTGGGCTTCACATAAAACGGTATTATACTGTAAGAATTCTGTTCCTGATTTCTGTCACTTGAAAAAAATATTATCTATGTTGGGCTGCTTATCATCTGTGCTTTTTATTGTATGTGAATATTGTGTGAATATGCCTTCATGTACTTAACTTCCCTGTCTCCTTGATGGACATTGAGCTGCTTCTAGTTCAGTGGTATTATGTGTGCAAAATTTGAATACAGGTCTTTTTGTGAGCCTATGCACTAAGTTCTCTTGGATATACTCCTGGGAGTAGGAATTTATGAATTGTAGGTAGGCTAAGATTTGTTGTCGTTGTTATTGCTGTTTGTTTGTTTTGTTTTGTTTTTGCTTAGTGTTAACCATTTGCCACAGTGATGTATGTGGTGTTTTTCCCTCCTACCAGCAATATGTGGGGTTACCATTGCGCTACAACTTCACCAGCACTTGTTATTTTCAGGCGTTTTACATTCAGTCATTCTGGTGAGTCACAGTGATATCTCACTGTGATTTAAGTTAATATTTGCCTGTTCAGTAGTAATATTAATGATCTCCTTAATATGATATTGAACATTTGCATAATGTTCTTTTTCTTTTGCTAATAAAAATATTTTCCATGTTTTTACTTATTCCTTTCTGCAAGTTCTTTCTTCTTGTCATTGTCTTTTGTGTTTATATATATGTATGTTTTATAAGTGTGTATATGTATATATATGTTTTATGTATGTATATATGTAAAATGTAGATATTGTAAAGTGAATATTTTCATTCAGTTGGTGGCTTCCTCTTCTCTTTAATTTTGCTTTTAATATGTTAGGAATCCTAAGGAACCACTGGTCTGTGTGTGTTCAGGGGAAATGTCACCAATATAGGCCAGGGAAATAAGGATAAAAGACCCAAAGAAGCAGTGGAATTCAGTGGGAGAAAAGAAAAAAGGAAAATGGCCAGATAAAAGGGAGTGAAAACAGCGAAAAAGACAAGAGTGCAGACTGTAGGGTGGCGATAGAAAATGGGGGGCCCAGCTTTAGGGCAGTTTTCCTTGGTGACAAGGGTAATTGGTCTCTTGGGTATTGACTGGTAGAAAATAAGATATCCAAGTACTGAGGTGCCAAAGGGAAGATGAGAGTGAATTGACAGAATGTTTGTGCTGGCTAACAGCAGGGCAGCGTGTGGTCAAGAATAGATGCTGTAGCTATAACGAATCTGAATTAGAGTTCTACCTTATAACTTACTGGTCGTATCACCTTTGAAATCCAATTGCTCCAAGTTTCCAACTTTACAAAGGCAAAAATGGGAATAAGGAGATAGCCATCTCATCAGTTGTTCTAATGATAATATACATGGGCATACCATTAAGTGCTTAATATTTAACACCAGCTGCCATGCTTACAATGGGAAAGTTTGGAACAAAACGTATTGCTTGTTGTGTAGATCGTGTTGGTGGCCTCACTAGAATTGGATTCAAAGATCCTCTGCTATCTCCTGAGACAGGAATGAGTGCTCTGGCAGATCTAGGAATCAGACCTTTGTTCCTCATTCAGAAAGTTGCTGTTATGTATATATCACACTAGTGTTGAGGAAATCTTGATCTCACTTCTAGCATCATTCCACAGACATGCTGTGATTCTGAATGCTGTTCATTTGTGCTTGACACAAAAATGGAGATCTCTGTTCCTCTGCTTCGTGTTTCTGTAACGGTCTGCTGACTTCTAAACTTCTTCCTGTTCAGAATCTCCAGAACTTTGGAATTTCTTTTGGTCCCAACTTGGGCACTGATTTATGTTCCCTGGTTTTCCACGTACTGTCAGGCTCCCTATGGAGGGTTGAACTTGCTACATTTGTGGAAATTGCTCCCTGCACTTTGAGGAGAAGTAGTGGGACGAGGGAAAGCTTAGGGGAGGCACCATTAAGTCATTCCAGTTCTGCTTTGCTGCGACACTGACTACATTAAATGAGAGCCAAGGAGCATGGTGTTCCCTTGTGGCATGATGACACACCTCTGGATGGATGGATCTTCAGAGATGTGCGTGGGTTGGGAATATTACACATACTTTTTCTTCACTAGTGTCTTGTAATCTGTCTGCAGAAGTACACTGTGTGCATTTATATCTCTATGTCTTATTAAAAGAAGAAAATGAAGAGTTTAAAGGAAAAAAGTGGCCACTCTTGGGTACAAATCTAAGTAGTCACAGAGGAGATGGATGGACTACTTTAGTTATAGAAAATTTCATTTTATGAGAATCTTCTAGAACTATTTCCATGAATTATGTCTCATTCAGAGAGGGGCTGGTCCCAGATGTCGGTTAGACACTGGATCCTTTGAACAGGCACTCATCATTTAGATATTGAATACACAAAAAGACTACATTAGAATATATGTGAGCAAAGGAAACTTACAGCATTTTGTTACTGAGTCACAATCCACATGAAAAAGTAACAGGAAAAAAAAAATTACCCAGAACACTGATTAAAGCAGTTACATTTGATTTCTTCAAATTTGATGTGTTAAGATTAGGATAATGCAAACATTGCATTTTACATATTTAAAATATTTCAGATATAAGGATTTATGGAGCTTAGGGTTTGGGTTTTAAAGTCTATGCACAAAGTTTGCCCTTTCATATTGAATGTATGTTCAAGTTTCAAGAGATTTGTCTGGCATGTTGTTATTGAATGTTATATGGAAGATCTATAACGTTCTAGGCAAGCTTCTCTAGATTGAAAATGGAATACTCATTTGTGAAACGTTCTCTGAAGTTATAATATTCTTGAAATATTTGCTATTTTAAAATTATTTGCTCTGGGTGCTGGTTGTCCCCTGGTCTGTTCCCTGGTTGCTCCTGGGAAAAACAATGGAAGATGGCCATAGTTCTTGGTCCCCAGCCATCCGTGTGGGAGACATGGTTGAAACTCCTGGATGTCACCTTCAGTCTAACTCCATGCTTGCCGTTCAGGTCACCTGGCCGTACACACGTATGTGGGTGGAAGGTCTGTTTCTATTATTTTCTTCTTTATAAAACATTGATTTATTTTATTATTTTATGGTATAATTGGGTAGGCACTAGAATTTCCATACCTCTCTGTCCCCAGATTCCCTCCCCCATGAATTTTCCCTATATAATTAGATATGGACAATGGCAGACAGTCCAGCATCCTATTGTCAAGATACATTCAACAGTTTCATTGGGAGTCCATCTTTGGTTTAGAAGTAGAGATGCTAACTGCATTGTATCTTCACATCTGGATATGATAGTCTCTATTATACAGTTATTATATATCCCCTTAAATAAAAAGCCATAAAGCAAAATCAATGACAGGAATAAAAATTTTTAAAAAATCACGTGAAATTAAATAACATGCTTCTGAAAGACCAGTGTGTTACTGGAGAAATGAAAAATAAAATAAAAACCATTCTTGATGAAAATGATGCTATTGTATGACCAATGGGTCAGTGATGAAATTAATAAGAAAAACATAAACTTTTTTGAATGAATGAAAATAAAAACAAAATATCAAAACCCATGAGATGTAGCAAAAACTGTATTGATCTTATAATTTTCCTGAAGGTTGTATCAGAGAGAACATATATTTTAGTGAATGTGGTACAGTGATGAGGAAGTTGATTGGCATAGATGTCAAGGGAGAGGTTTCCAAAGTAAAATGGAAAAGTAATGATCAATAAATTAATGTGAGTAACCAAGAAATCACCCAGCATCCCCTTCCCAGATCCCAGCAGGATATGGAGGGCCACAGCAACTCCCCCTCAGTGTACTCCAGGAAAAGAGCCACCTTGGAAGGAGGTCAGGATAGGATGTGTCTTTGTTGTTTCAATTGGAGGGTTAGGGAGTGAGAAGTCCATTCCTCCTGGAATAAATTAGTGTTTCAGACAGTCAGAGTAATTTGAAAATAACAGTGAAAGTTTAGAAAAGGGGAAGAAGAAATGCATAGAGTAGCACGAATCTATTAGTTAACTCTTGAAACAGGTTTGTGATGACTGGGATTAAAACATTTACAACAATTGGTCCTGTTATCCCCTGATGGACAGGCATTTATTTAAGGAGCAGGAAGTTGGATATGACTAACAAGTATTAGGAAGACTTGGAGGTTGGCCCAGTCCAACATTTTTAGCTCTTGCAGTATCTACTGGAAATGGTAGCAGCTTGTGTTGTTTGGGGATGCTTTGCTTATACTGTACTACTCAGCTGTTTCCATGCTTCTTATAAGGTATGGGATATGGAGAAGAATCAATTTTTAAGATTTATTTATTTTTATTACAAAGTCAGATGTACAGAGAGGAGGAGATACAGAGAGGAAGATCTGTCAGCTGCTTCACTTCTCCAGTGGCAGCAGTGACCACAGCTGAGCCGATCTGAAGCTTCTGCCACATGAGTGCAGGGTCCCAAAGCTTTGAATTATCCTCTACTGCTTTTCCAGACCTTATACAAGCAGGGAACTTGTTTTAGATATAGTTATAATAATTTTGCAAGTTGTCCTAATAACGTTGGTGTTTTGAGTGAGCAGTCAAGTTTTCTGTTTAGAATTTTCTTCCTGGGCCCGGCGGCGTGGCCTGGCAGCTAAAGTCCTCGCCTTGAACGTCCTGGGATTCCATATGGGCACCGGTTCTAGTCCCGGCAGCTCCACTTCCCATCCAGCTCCCTGCTGGGGGCCTGGGAAAGCAGTCGAGAATGGCCCGAAGCTTTGGGATCCTGCACCCATGTGGGAGACCCGGAAGAAGTTCCAGGTTCCTGGCTTCAGATCAGCGCGCACCAGCCGTTGTGGCTCACTTGGGGAGTGAATCATCGGATGGAAGATCTTCCTCTCTGTCTCTCCTCTCTGTATATCCAGCTTTCCAATAAAAATGAATAAATCTTTACAAAAAAATTTTCTTCCTAAAATGGTCATTGACATGAACACTGCTGTTTTCTAAAGTATTCTTAAAAATACTATATTGGGAATTCAAGCATTTTGCCCATTCATTATTCTTGCAAGTGTAGTGCTAACATCAAGAAGGAAATTGCACGCTATGTGAGCAAATACTATTGCAGAAAACACTTTCCAGGAAATTGTATGACACTCAGAGCCTTACACAACAAAAATGCATGTGTATATAATTTTCTCTCCTCTTGGATATGGCTTGCCATTCATAATTGTTAAGCTATAGCCATTTGTGATCATGGCAAATTGCATCTAATAATATTTGATGGAGTTGCATGGTTGACATCAGAGACTAAAAAGCCTTGACATAATATTTATGCCAGCATAGTTTTTTATTCTGGTCTTTTCTGTGATGCTACCAAGGTCATATATTTTTGTTTGATTCCAAACCCTATGGAATAGTATTTGTGTCTAGAATTTAACAACTGTATACTACATTATATTTACAAAATGCCTTGGCAAGGGGTATTAATTATATTCCTCTGAGAACCAAGCACAGAGAACTCCATCTATCTTAAGGAGGAAGGTGAAGGTTAATTGATTTTCAGAAGGTTACTGCATCAAATAAAAAGTAGATCCTATGCCCTTATTTTGGATTGTAACCTCTTATGGTTCTTGTAGGATACACACTAAAAAATTGATCAGACAAGTAATTTTAAATTTATTGTGTTTATATCACTTCTGTATAACAGAAATAACATTTTTCTCAATTGGAAAAACAGTGCCTGAATGGTAGTGAAAAATTCCCATTTGTGGGTCATTATGAAGTCATTAAGAGACCATTTTGACAAATAAATGACAGCACAGAATTAAGTAAAACCTATTGAGAAAAACGAAATGTACAAATACAGTCCCGTTAAAGTTATATTGCTGCAAAATATATGCTTATGTGTGATGTAGAAATGGGAATTAATGTGAAATATTATTTCTTTTTTTTTTTAAGATTTATTTTATTACAAAGTCAGATATACAGAGAGGGGGAGAGACAGAGAGGAAGATCTTCCATCCAATGATTCACTCCCCAAGTGAGCCGCAACGGGCCGATGCGCGCTGATCCGATGCCAGGAACCTGGAACCTCTTCCGGGTCTCCCACATGGGTGCAGGGTCCCAATGCATTGAGCCATTCTTGACTGCTTTCCCAGGCCACCAGCAGGGAGCTGGATGGGAAGTGGAGCTGCCGGGATTAGAACCGGTGCCCATATGGAATCCCAGGGCGTTCAAGGCGAGGACTTTAGCCGCTAGGCCATGCTGCCGGGCCCGAAATATTATTTCTTATACAATAGAATTTTAGCTATTTTCCCTTCTTATTCCTATTAACAAAAATATGTTTATTCAAACAATAAAATCACATAAAATCACATTAATGATTTATTTTTAGTTTTATTTTTAAATATTTTATTTACATGAGTTTTAAAAATTTTATATATACAGACTTGGGAGCAGAGTGGTACTTCTCATATAACCTTCCCTCTGCCCATTATCCTATCCTGCCTCATTCCCCTCCCCCCCTGTTTTTTCAAATGTTTACATTGACGTGTAATCTTTTGAGTTTTTAATCATGAGCTGATCCCTCAACTAAGTCAAGATTTCAACAAAATAGCAAGTAGAGGAACCACTGTTCCTTAAGGTTATAGATATAGGCTGGAACAATAATCACCTCTCACAATATCAATTTCACTTATATATATGTCACTCTTTGTAACTCTGTATATCAGTTTCCACAAATCAAGCAAAGTGTATATATTTATATATATATTTATATATATATATATCTTTTGAGGATCAGTTTATTTCACTAAATGTAAAGATTTTTCCAATTACATCAATTTGTTGCAAAATACAGAATTTCATTCTTTTCCGTGGTTGAATAATATTCTATACTAAATATATAAGCATTTAAAAAAAGATTTTCTTATTTTAAAGGCGGGGGGAGGGAGGGAGAGAGAGAGATGGGGAGAGAGAGGAGTAAGATATCATGTATCTACTGTTTCTCTTCTCAAATGCCATAATGGCAGGAGCTAGTCGAAAACCAGGAGCTGGCAGCTTCTTCCAGGTCTCCCATATGTGTGCCAGGTACCCAAGCACTTCAGTTGTCTTCCAATGCCTTTGTAGACACATCAGCAGAGAACTGAATTGGAGGTGGAGCTTCCAGGACTAGGATGTTGGCTATGCCACAGTGCTGACCCCTATAACACATTTTCTTTATCCAGTTGTCCATTGATGACATCTGAGTTTATTCCATATCTTAGCTATTGTGAATTGAGTGAATATAAACATAGGGTACAGATAGTTCTTTCATATGCTGCTGTTATTTCCTTTGGGAAAATTCCTGGGAGTGTTTTGACTTTTCTGGAACTTTAAGAATAAAACCACTGATCAAAGTTAGCAAGAAGGAACCTATGTAAAACATTGAGTTGCTTTTCAAAAGTTTTTTTTTTTTTTATTTTAATAAAGAAAAAGGGTGCTGAAAAGGAGGGTAGTGAAGGGAAGAAGAACTTGTGATATCCCTGACAAAGTTTGTAGAGCTCTCAAGAAGGAGACAAGGACTGGGATTTGCTGTAATTATTCTCTTTTGACTGTTCAAGCTGCTATGCTTAAAATGGATTCCTGATGAGAGTGGTTTGTACTGCAATTAATTAAGTGCACGAAATTACAAACTGCCTGTCTTTTCCCCCTGGAGAATATTCTTCCTCCACAAGTCCTGTTTTGTTTTAATTTCTCTCTGGCTTGCTCTCTTTCCTTCTCCCTCCCTTAGAAAAGAAGTTGGCCCTAAAGGAAAATCAAATATGATTACCATGAGTCTAACTCTTCTTTATACCCAGCGCTCAGTTTCTCAGAGCTGTCCTGATGGAGGCATTTGGAAAGCAATCAGAAGAAAGATGAAAAGTTGTCCATTGAGCTTCTTACAGGTGTCCTTATTCTTTAGAAGTCATTTCTCTTCACCATAGTGTGCCTGAGCTCCTGCAAGCGCACTGATGAGGATAAGTGTTTCAGAAATGGACAGCTCCCATGACCTGGACAGCAGAGACCTTAGAAATCCTGGGGTGTGCTCCTTTCTCTCTGTCCCCTTTCCTACATTCAGTTTTCATTGTAGCCTCAGTTTTTAGTTTGAATTGTAATTCTGTATTTAAGAATGTCCTCTTCTATCTTCCTTCCTAAAAATAAATAAATAATTCTTGGGGAGCTTTTTCTAGTCAAATGGAAAAGATCTAAGGCGGCCATTCATGGTGATATGTGAATCATTTCTGATGTGAAAAGAAATGGATGAAAAATTGAATTACCAAATTCTTGGAAATAATAATTGTATATACATTGATTCAAGAGTTACCCAAAATTTCGTGGAAAAATGGAAGAGACAGATATTTATATTGCCATAAGAATTTTTGAAATCCATGCACATGTTTTTTTTCATCATATATTCTTGGACTTTTTGAAAACTTTCTCCATGCATGGATTTCATCTTTTTTTAAAGCAAAAGAAAATTGTCTTTGAATTCCATTTTCTACAAATTTCTTGAAGTACTTTCCTGTTTCTAATTGCCTAGAAAAATCTGATTGGCTTAGAAAGAATTGCTATTAGAAAAATTCCATGGTAGTTTTGGCATCAGCAGTAACAACATTATCATACAGTGCTGACATTCTGTGTAAACACTGAGTGTATTTTATTGAGTTTGATCCTCAGGGCAACCCTTGGGTAGACGTCATTGTTACCTTGATTTTGTAGGCAGGAACAGTAAAACCTGGGAAAGTTAAACAACTCTCACCAATAGCACAGAGATCTACCTTATAAATCAAGGCCTGAAAGTCCTGGATCTTAATCTAGGTACACCTGAACACCAGGTTTCAGAGTTTCAGAATTGCACTGTAATTTTAAATTCTATCCAAATTTACACCTCTGCTGGTGACAGAGATTTTTGTTGTTGTTAAATTAAGATTCATTCATTTGAAACATACCTACACACACACACGCAGAGGGAGGGAGAAAGAGATGAATTACATATTTCCATTCACTGATTCATTTTCCAAATAGCCTATAGACCAGATCTGTGCCAGGCTGAAGGCCTGGAGTTTTATTGGGGTCTTTCACGTGGGTAACAGGATCCTGAGTACTTGAGCTCCTGCTGTTCCAGACACATTAACAAAGGACTGAATTGAAAGTGGAGCATCAAGATCTCAAACTGGTACTCTTATGGGATACCTGCATTGCAAATTGTGGCTGAATCCCCTGTCCTATGATGTCAGCCACCGAAGGAAGGCTTCAGTCATCTTTTTAGAAAATCTGAATGCATCCTGCTTGAAGTCATTCTCCTCTTTCTGAAAATGCCTTCCTGATATCTCAGTCTAATAGGTTGACACGTGCAGGATATAGGGAACTGTGTACTTCTGGGGACATTGGATATCCTGAGAAAACCCTAGATCAACTCCTATAAAGGTCCTTCATACTGGTGTCTAGCTTACAAATTAGGATAGTATATCTAAAGGACCTGTTGGTCTAATTTGTCTGAATCTGGTAATGAACTTTTGAAGAAATGCAAAAGACCTCTCATCTGAATATATTAAACATGGTGAAAATTGACCTTCATAAATGGTCACCTACAATCAGTTGGATTTCATTGCTATAAATTAGCACATTTAACCAAAACCCTTTCCCATTCAATGTGACATGCATTGTCACATACTGCCAAGATCTGTTATTAAACTGTCACAGACTATGTTTTTGCAATTTTAAAGAACTATTATTTTTAGACAAAAATGACTCTTAACAATGCACTATTGGAATTTATTAATTGATTGAAAAATAAAATTAGATGACATTTTCCAACATAAAATTGGCATCAGTTCAGACATCTGTATCTGTTCTCTTACTTTAAGGACATTTTTCACCCAGGAAAATGACTGACTTCCTATTAGCCTCATAGCACAACAAAATAAAGTTGTCTTTGGATTGCTTCTAATTTACATTCAAATTATTCCCATGGCAGCCTTTCCTAAGCAGAAGCAAACAAAAGATTACTCTGAGTGACAGAGGCCCTTACACCTGAGAGAAAAATATATCATCTACAAAATTTTAAAAGTACAGGTTTTAGTAAATGCCGCTGCAAAGGAATTATAAGGATCTACATGTTTTTGCTGCTGTGGTTTATCTTTCCAGTAATGCCTCAAGACTTTTTAATCTGGTTTGCTTCAAGAGGATATGGAACAATGATACATAAAAGGATTTGAGGCATATGGAGAGTAAAAATCAAATGATCTCAATGCAGAAGGCTCATTTTCATGATTCATTCCCCCCCCTCTCTCTCTCTCTCTTTCTCTTTTTTTCTCTCACACACACATCTTAGTTTGCAACAAGGTACTGAGTAGGCAACTTATTAAGATATTCAAGCTTTTTACATATTAAAAAACTGTACTTACCTACTTCCTGTGGCAAGGAGGACACCAAGAGAGAGTTGAAGATGTTTTGGTACTCAGCATTAATTCCCTTATTCACTAAAGAGTGATTGAGAGTCCTAAAACAGAGGTGTTCAGGATACATGTGTGAACAGAAAGAATCATTTGGGGCAGGTGTTAGGCACAATAGGTAAACTGCCATTTAGGATACCAGCACACTGCATTACAATGTTGGTTCCACTTCCCGTTCCAGCTAATGTGTGCCATTAGTGGCATTAGGTGATGGCTCAAGTACCTGAGTTGCTACCAGCTATATAGAAGACTAAAATCAATTCCCAAAGCCTGGCTTCAGTTGACTCAACCCCTGCTATTGCTGCCAAGTGGGAGTGAATCAATAAATGAGAGATCTCTGTTTCTCTACCTTGCAAACAAAAAAACAAATCATCTTTAAAAGGGTTTTTGCTTTCATGAAACTAAGCCTGGCATACAACAGTCATGCAATATAGACCAATGTCTCTTATGAATTTTACATTTTATTGGGACAACATGGAATAAGGAAGTAACTGAAGAGGCTGAAATTTAGGTAATGCACAAGGAAGATCTCACAGAGAACATGATTTTAAATGAAGTTTTAGGGGACCTGAGAAAGCAAGCTATGCTACCGCTCATGCTGCAACAGGAGTGATGGGCCATAACTGAAGTATGTGAAGCCAATAGTTTTTCTTAAGTCAGGAAATTAAGAATATGCTTGCATGCCAATGTGAATGATGTAGTAGATAGAATGGAGAATGACTGTGCAAGAACCTGGTGGAGTAATGTCTTTAGACAGAGGGTTCAGTTAGGTTGTTAAAGAAGATGCTAGCCTGGATATCAGAACAAATGTATTGGTAGAGTAATTAGAGTGAGTATATGGCACAGTTGCATGTCAGTGAGTGTTTTGAAAACTGTAAAAGTTCTTTTCTGAATGTTTTCATCTTTTTCTTAGCATGTGCAAGGTCCCTGAGGGAAAATGGAACATGAGGAACGTACAACTGAATTAAAAAGCAAGCAGTAGCATGGGTCATGATAAGGCTGATGAGCTATGCCAAACTGTGGAGATTATTGTGGAAGACTTGTGAGGAATAGAGCGAAATCAGGTTGTCTTTTTTTTAAGATTTATTTATTTTTATTACAAAGTCAGATATACAGAGAGGAGGAGAGACAGAGAGGAAGATCTTCCGTCTGATGATTCACTCCCCAAGCGAGTGCAATGGTTGGTGCTGCGCCGGTCCGATCCAGAAACCTGGAATCTCTTCCAGGTCTCCGATGGAGGTGCAGGGTCCCAAGGCTTTGGGCCGTCCTTGACTGCTTTCCCAGGCCACAAGCAGGAGCTGGATGGGAAGTGGAGCTGCCGGGATTAGAACCACCGCCCCTATGGGATCCCAGGGCGTGTTCAAGGCAAGGACTTTAGCCACTAGACCACACTGCCGGGCCCTAAGTTGTCTTTTTGAAAGCCTACTGTAAAGACTGTTAGAGATGAGATGGGGAAGTGGGGCAGTAGGTTTCATGATGAGATCAGATGGGAAACTTTGCAGGTTCTCAGCTGGGGAATGGAAGCAGCACAGCCTAAACTGAAGGCATGGAAGGACAGAAAGTGGCCATCTCTAAAGAGCTACTGTAGCACAAATAGAATTATATGCCTCCTTTATGTTTGAGAAAAGAAGATATAATGGAATATATTAGCTATATGTAGTGAAAGATGAACAGGGAGAAGACAAGAAGCATGGGTGGATGCTCATGCTAAAAGACAATGCGTGGAACCAGTCATCCCAGCAGAAGAGGATTTTGTTTCCCACCTAAGTCAACATTGTATTTCTACTGAAACCCATATTAAATTAGAGGACTACTTCTCACTATACAGTATCTTTTACTAATGCAAAGATGAACATGAGAAGCCAAATAGCAGATTTTCAGGTGTGTATTTTCACAATAGAGTTTGCTGTCATTGGGAGGAGGAATCTGAGCTTTTGGAACTAGCCATTTTAACATTTCTGTTGTTCTTCTTTTTGTATGATTTGAGGCCATTTTGGTTCTAGGAAAACTCATTTCTCATACGCTGCTATGAGAGTGAATCAGGGAGTGTGAAACTTCTGTATGAATTAGGTGCATCGTGATATGAAGGGAGATTGGTACTCAATTGTATTTCAATCCTGGAAAACAATCTTGTTCAAAATCTTCAAGTCATTGGAATGAAGCTTTGGGGTAGTTATTCAGAAAGGCATTGCAAGTATGAAAAAATGAAAACTTATTCCCACTTCTTTGAAACATTTGGTCAAGATGAGAATGAAAGTGTAATCTTTGGATCCAGATGGAAAATAGAGAGATGGGTCATACGCTAATTATCAAAAAAGGAAAAAAAAAGGCCAGAAAGTCTGTGCTGTGTTTTAAGGACCTTGAAAGCTCGGCCCTTCCTCCCTGTTAACTGCTTTTGTCTCCTCTCTAAGGAAAGTAACTTCAGTTGTGCCCCTTGATTTCGGGAGCCTACTGTTACTTAGGTTTTCCTCTCTCTCTTCCCTCTGGTTTTCTGTTCCCTTCTCCAGAACAGGTGGGGTTTATGGGAGGAGAGTGTGTAAAACCTGAGTCTAAATCTGATTCAGTTATAGCTTCCTCCTAACAAGAAAAAATAAACATTCCTAATCTAGTCAGGTAAAATGCTATTTAAAATGCTTAGGAAAAAAGGTATACAAATCAAAATTTCAAGTTAACATAATTCCACAACACTTTTCCATCTACATTTTGGTTATAGGTTCTATGTTTGTCTTATTAAATGAAACTAAAATTGCAATATTTTCAGTGAAAATATTGAAAAGATAACTCAAATGTTTCTCTAGGTTATTTTTTTTTAAAAAAAGTATTAGTGCTTTACAAAGTTTGATCATGCCAAATAAAGTTGTTGCCAAGTTTTTAGAAATATTTAATATATTTTTCTATGTGTAAACTGTAAGATCTCAGGATAGTTAATGTATGTATGTATATTTTACATTATCCTTTTGTGCTTAACTGCTAGTCATTGAGGCCCTCGCTGTATTATCATAACATGAATTTAGATCACCTCCATCAACATCAACATTTTTATGTCAAATAAGGAAAGCAGTTTTTTCATTGTTTTAGATGGATGCACTCATCCTCATTTGCAACCATGAGCAAATTGATCAAATCTTTTTGAAACATACCTCTCCCTGTTAATGAATTACTTTCAAGAGGATCTAAAGCAATTATTACAATTTTCTTCTGAATATCAGAGTGATTTCTCATAATTTAATCACTGGGTGTGATTGCAATTCTTAACATTGTAATAATCGTACTTAAATTCTTATCCTAGTCATTTATTTATTGTTTAGCTCATTAATAAAAACATTAGTGATTTAACAAAAGGTATCTTCCATATATTTAATATGGGGAATCGGTAATGTCTTATTTAAGCATTCTAAAAATCTTTTGTAAATTTACTTCTTGATATTGGAATGATTTTATTATATTGCAAATGTTACAAAACCAACAATTAAATGAAGACATTGCCATGACCCACTGCAGAGGCTTGGTGCTTCTAAGGTGAGCTGAGAGCCTGTGGGCTACAGCCCTTGACCTTCATTACAAACTGACCTCTTCCTCTCCTCTCTTCCCCAGCACCTCTGAGAAACACATCCATAACACACCTAAACTGTTTCTTGTTCTAAGGGTCCCTCTTTTTTTTATATTTTCCCCATGACTTTTATCATCATTTAACATACCAGACATCTTGTTTATTCTATTTTCTCTTTCCCTAAACTAGAATTTAAACTCCACAAAGTCAAGTGCTATTGTTTCTTGAGGCTACCAAATCAATGACCATAAATTTGGTAGCTTAAAACAACAAAAATCTCATCTCTTCCAGTTCTGGAGGCCTTAAGTTCACGACGAAGATGTTGATAGAGTCAGTTCTACCTGCAGGTGCTAAGTGCTAACGAGCTCCATGGCTCCCGTGGTGCTCCTGGCAGTGGCGGAACTCAGTGTTCCTTAGTTGGGCCCATGGTCAATGCAGTCACTGTGCTTAATTTTCACACTGTCTTCTTCAGTGTCTTCTGTCTGTCTCCCCAAAGCACACTATTCTTGAATGTTTTTATTAAATTTATATTTATTTATTAGAACAAGAGACAGAATAAGCAGAAACAAACAGCAGTCTCCTCTCCCAATACTTGCAGCTGAATGAGAGGAGTAAAAGATAAGGTCAAAGCCTGGAACTCAATCCAGGTAAGGGCTCCACTGGAGAAGAAGGAGCTGAGTGATCTGGTATCACAGCTGCTTTGCAGACTCCTCATAAGCCAATAGGTAAAACAAGGAGCTAGGGATGGGCGTCTAACACACATGCTCTGATGCGGAATGTGTATTGTTTAAATGTTAGGCATCATTCTTAAGGAAGCTATTAATCAATGGATTTAGGATTTGCTCTAATCCAAGAGATTTGTCCTTGAGATTATTATCCTAATCACATCTTTAGAGATTGTTATATAAATAAGGTTACATACTTGTTTAGGATGAACTTGCATATGGGTCCATAGTTCAGCTCATGACCCAAGGTGCAATTTTCCTGTTTTGTTCACTACTGTATCCCCAGTATAGATCAGAGCCTAGAAAGCAGTGAGTGCTCCGGAAATACTGAATGAGTGAGTGCATTCAGAGTCTACGACATCCCAGACACTAAACAAACCATATTGAGCATTCTCATTTAACTGTTTCTTAAATGTGATAAACTGATATTTTAAAATTCATATGTAAATTCTTTGAGTGTTAAACCTCTCTGCCTTATGATATGTAAGCATTTTATATTTTAAGAACCAGTATTACTTGTCTTGCACAAATAATGGGTAAAAGAGTAATCTGAGTCAATTTTTTGGTTTATCTTGCTCTGCAAATATCCTCTTTCCCCTTCCCTGAAGAAGCACTATTTTAAAAAGAGCTTGGTATTCTTATATCCATGGGATGTATATAAATTCACAAGAAAATGTATATATAAAATACCATATACACGTTGTAAATCAAAGTTTAGTGATGAGATTTGGCATTAAGATAATAAAATATGTGGTTACTAAGGCTTGGCACATATATTGTTTTTCCTACTATTTATACACTAAAAGCATATAAAATTTAAATGTGAAAAATGAAGAATCAAGAAAAAAAATGGAGACAGGTCAGAATCCATCACCAATAATCTATCCGGGTTTGCTAAAAATGCCAAAGAGCTTAAAATGTCGATTTAAATTTGCACCAAAGAAGCGTTTCCAAAATTGGCTGTTTCCTCTGTGACCTCTATAACTCAGGAGAATTACCCAGGCCTTCCACTGTGAGTGCGGTATGAAATTGATAGGACAGTTTATTTTGTCATGTTCCATTCACTCACCATTTAGTTACTTAATTAGACAATAAATTCAGAGTCTGAAATTATGCTTAGGATAACAGTTCACTCATATATTGTCAGAACAGAATTCACCACCATACTCTTGAACAAAATCTCATTAGAAATAAAAGAAGTAGGCGATACTTTAACGGTACTTGAAGCCTACTGCCTGATGTCCATTTTCCACCTTCTGACTTATGAGATTTGAATATGCAGTCAAACTCTTATTTTCCTGAGCCTTTATGTTCGTTGTAAATATAGTATGAAAAATAGACAACTACCAGCAACCACTTGCCCGTAAAAAAAAAAGCTGTATTTCTTTGTGATGGGACGACAGTGGGATGGTGGAGTTAACTAAAGAACTGCCTCTCTAGGAAGCAGTTTTTTTCAAACTTTTACCACATTAGTGAGGTGTATGTCCAGGATGCAGTAAATGGTCACTGGGGAGACACTTCTTTCTGGCAACATACATCTTCTAGCTTGCTGTACTGCAAAACCCAAGTCAAGTGGCATTTTGGAGACTTCCTTGTTTGTAGCGGTCTTTTTCATCTGAGTACAGATTGCTGCTAACTCAGCTTTGCGGGTTCACCTTCAATAAACGAATCTGAGAAAATGCAAACGATGGATTCTCTACCCTTCTTCACTTTGGCTTGAATCTTACGGTATTGGTTATACCATCTGTGGACTAAATGGAGAGCAAGGTCACAGGCCTCAGCAAGGTCTTACAACTCCAAGAATGGAAGTTAGAAGTAGTTCAGGAACAAATGTCATTAAATTTAGAAAAATGGAACTTCTCACCCTTAGTGACAACAAAGCACAAAGTGTTTCACAAATCAATCCCAGGATTGGTTTTCTTCTAAACATATGACAACACATATATCTGTGTCATAAATTTCATTACATTGCTTTGATGATAAGGATTTAGAAGATTAAAATAAATTATATGATACAAAACTTAAAATGTTCTTTTCAGCTTTTCTCTACAGCTAGTTTGGGCAATAAAACTGGGTATGTTCATTTAATTTTCATTGCTAGGGCAAGCATTGTGGCATAGTGAGTAAAGTCATTGCTTGTGATTCCAAAATTCCATAAGGAGGCTAGTTCATTTCCTGCCTGCTCCACTTCCAGTCCAACTCCCTGCTACTGGCCTGGGGAAAGCAGAAGCTTTGGGACCTTGCCACACAGCTGGGATGCCTGGATGAAGTTTCTGGCTCCTGGCTTATGTCTGGATCTGTCCTGGTTACTGTGGCCACTTGATAATAAACCAGTGGATAGAAAATGTCTCTCTCTCTCTGTCTTGCTCTTCTGTATTTCCCCTCCTCTGTACCTATGACTTTCAAATAAATGATTAAATATTTTAAAGCATTTTTTTCACTAACTTAACACATTTCTAAATGACATTATTTGGAAAGCATGTTCTTTTTGTCACTGAGAACACATAGATACTTGAAATTTGTCAGTAATCTAAGCTCACAAGTTGAAAGATTTGGTCCATGAGTGCACAGGTGTCTGTTAATTTCTTGGTTCTGTGCAGCACCCTCACTGTTCCTATGTGGTATTCATTATGTAGGTGCTGTATTGTTGGAAGAGTTTAGAACACAGATATCAAAAATGATCCTTCTGCTTTCATTGCTGTATACCCCACACCACTCCAAGTCATTGGCACCAGATCTCCGGGACTAATAGAGGCTGAGAGTTGGAGACACTATAAGGAAAGACAAGGGACCTGTGGTTTTATGCATGTGGTCAAGGGCCAGACCATAGTCCTGCAGGCTAAAGATTGTGAGTTAATGGAGCCAATGGACATGTACATTGGTTATGACATTATTATCTCCCTTTGGTAGTCAATGTCTGTCATGATATGGTGATCACTGGCTTTATTATTTAGGGTTTTCTACCATTTAAGACATGGCCCTGTCCACTAGGCTTTTAAACTCTGGGATTTGTCCATTGTTGCTTGACTCAGAGTATGATCAACTGCCTTCCTATTTTTATCTGGTGGGGCCAGTTTAATGGCTCAACTGTAAGGTTGAGTTCTTATTCTTTCATCCAGAACGAGTTTTAGATAATACTTCAAGTACTAAACAATTTTCCATGAGAGCAAGTCTTTGTTAAAAAGAAGTCACTTATCCAAAACAATAATGACAAGAGAAAGAAATTTCAAAGGGAGCAGTTCTACCAAAGAATAGTTTTTCTTACTGTGCCATTGAAGGGGACTTCAGGGAAGAGGAGATCAATGACTATAAAGGAAGATGTTGGCTCTGTACAGGATGAAAGAGATGGGCACCACATTGAGGCAGAATGTTATGAAAAATGTGAGGGGGCTCAAAAGTCCATGGAAAATGTTCATCATCTTAAATAGAGAGAAAAACTGAGAGATATTCCCTCTGCTGTTTCTCTGCACAAAATGGCTGCAACAGTCAGAAGCGGACTGGTCTGAAGCCAGGAGCCTACATCCAGGAGCGTTACCCAAGCCTCCAACATGGATGCATTGGCCCGTAGACTTGGACCATCTTCTGATTCTTTCCCAAATGCATTAGTAGGGAGATGGGTTAAAAGTGAAGCAGCCAGGACTACAACCAGTACCCATATAGAGTGTCAGTATTATAGACTGTGACTTAACCCGTTACACCAAAGGCTGGCCCCTTTTATTTATTATCTTTTAATTCCACTTTTCCATTAGGTTTCTGAAGCCCTCTCATAGGTTTGTATCTGCTTGTTGCAAAGAGGCAATCCTCATAGCTAGTTCATCTTGTGGTTACAGTGATCATGGCAAGAATAATAAGTAGGAAAAGCCCTCCCAGTTATATTGGGTGGAATCATTTGATTTAGACAAAGAAGAGTTGAGTAAAACTCCACTGCATTCTAAAAGTTGAAAGCTAGATAAATCTACTCCAGGTGGCATGCTATTGCTAGGGATTCCCCTCCTTTTTCTGAACAGAGTTCTTGGATGGGGCAGCATGTTCCCGCAAGTTGGCAGGCACTCTTTGATCAGAATAAATGAGTTGCAATTTGGGCAACAACTGGATTGATGAATACGCATTTCTGGGGGAACATCTACTAAGATTGAAATGATCACTTGGTGGCTGGTTGCACATTTACCAATGTCAACTATTATCGTACATAATATTTTGATTTAAGAATATGTTATCTACACATGATAAAAATCAAATGGTAACCTTGAGTAGTAAATTGTAACTCTGTGGTCCCAAGGTCTAAGTTCTACAGTCCCTCCCCCAAAGCATAAGCACCATGATCAAGTGAAAACTGAGAAATATTCAGACATACAAACACAAATAGCCAATTTCACTTATCAAATAGAGTGATGATTATAGAGTGGGCAAATAAAGATTACATTTAATGTATTCTGTATATTTGTTTTATTTTAACAGACCATGTGTCAATTTCAAGGAGGGAGAAAACCTAGAAATACTTCGATTGCAATTTTTTTAAAGATTTATTAATTTGTATTACAAAGTCAGATATATAGAGAGGAAGATCTTCTGTCCGATGATTAAGTCCCCAGGTGAGCACAATGGCCGGTGCTGTGCCGATCTGGAGCCAGGAGCCAGCAGCCAGGAGCCAGGAGCCAGGAGCCAGGAACTTCCTCTAGGTCTCCCACACAGGTGCACGATCCCAAGGCTTTGAGCCATCCTTGACTGCTTTCCCAGGCTACAAGCAAGGAGCTGGATGGGAAGTGGAGCTTCCGGGATTAGAACTGGCGCCCATATGGGTTCCCAGGGCACGTTCAAGGTGAGGACTTAAGCTGCTAGGCCACGCCGCCGGGTCCTTTGTTTTTGTTTTGTTTTGTTTTGTTTGTTTGTTTGTTTTTACCATAATGAATATTAAAGCTTTCGAACAAATTCGGCTCTCAGTGACTGCACAGTGACTCCCCTCTTTCCTAAGCTTTGTGCTTAACTGCCCTCTGACTCACTCTGCAATGTGCACAGTCTAAGTTGTACAGGTAAAGCAGGTGGGATAGGATTGTTACTGTTCTAGAAAACCTTTAAACATGTGAATGACATTATACTGTGAATGTTCGCAGTCTTTCTTATAATTTATAGCAACCATGAGCAATACAAATAATTTGATAAGCATTAGGCCTGCACAGCCATTGTAATATCTTGACAACCATACCCTGAAAACTGAAATGATGTTAGTAAATGTAGATTTCCAATTTTACTGAAGAATATGTTCAGACACATTAGGGGTGTGTTTAGGGTCAAATTAACGTTCAGTATCATTTCCAAGTTTATCAAGTAAATGCCAGTGAGGGGTTTATATGTCTCTGGGAAGGTTATTATTCCTTTTTATATAAAAAATATAAACTAAACTGAAGATCTATCGTATTTTATAGCCACAGAATGCTAAAGAATGTAAATGCTTAAATATATTTTTGATGCTTTTTACAAAGATTAATGTATTTATTGGAAAGGCACAGTGACTGAGAAAAGAGGGAGAGACACACAGAGATATCTTCTCTTCTATGGTTTATTCCCTAAATGGATGTAACATCTTGATCTGGCCAAGTGAGAGCCAGGAGCCTGAAACTCCATCTGTGTCTTCTGTCTGAGTTGCAGGGGCTCAAGCGCTTGGGCCTTCAATTGCCTTCCCAGGCACCTTAACAGGGGGCTGGACAAGCTGAGCAGCCAGGACTCCAATCAGCTCCCTGATGAGGGATTCCAATGTTTAAACCACTGATCCACAATCCTAGCCCCAATGCCTTTAATTGCCAAATTCACTTACACTTGTAGGAATTCTCTTCTGAGTAACTAAAGTGTGATAAATCTCATGTTTCTCAACAACACACATGTTACAATACTTCTTAAAGACCTTTATTTAATAGTTCCACTTAAGCAATAAGAGCAAATGGAATTTTATGTTTAATTATTATGAGACCGGTGCTTATTTTGGTGCATATTTAGAAAAATATGAGCCAGACAAAAAAGATGTTGGAACAGAAATGGCTGCTGTCCTCCTCCATGCAAAAGATGTTGAGAAACAACAGCAGATCACAAAACTTCTTTCTAAGAGGATGTGTGAGATTCCTTCAGAAAATGGAATAAAAGATGAGTTTATGTAGCTGTAAAATTTTTTAGAACATATAAAGTTTTTCTTTAATAATGTGCCTTTGCAAGAGCATATCCTCTCAAATCCCTTATCTATTTGTGTTACCTACTCAATCATCCAAAAAGCTCATGTTTTAAAAACAACATTGTGGGCCCGGCGGCGTGGCCTAGCGGCTAAAGTCCTTGCCTTGAAAGCCCCGGGATCCCATATGGGCGCCGGTTCTAATCCCGGAAGCTCCACTTCCCATCCAGCTCTCTTCTGGTGGCCTGGGAAAGCAGTTGAGGACGGCCCAAAGCCTTGGGACACTGCACCCGCATGGGAGACCCGGAAGAGGTTCCAGGTTCCCGGCATCGGCCCGGCGCGCATCGGCCTGTTGCGGCTCACTTGGGGAGTGAATCATCGGACGTAAGATCTTCCTCTCCGTCTCTCCTCCTCTCTGTATATCTGGCTGTAATAAAATGAATAAATCTTTAAAAAAAAAAACAACATTGTATGATTTTTGTGGATCAGGAAGCTGAACAAGGTAGACTGCAAATGTCTTATGTCTGCTATGTAATGTCATTGGCTTCTGTTGGGAGTCTGAAGACTGAAGGCCGTGGTCATCCGAAAGGGCGTTTGCCCACATTCCTCATGGCTGATGCAGGCCGTGGACTGGAAGCTTTGGTTTCCCTGCCTATGTTCTCTACCTCAGACCTGACTGAGCCTCCAGATAATGCAGTGGTTGGAGATCTGTCGGCAAGCATCCCCAGAGAAACAGAGCACCTGTTAGAATCTGTATCCCTTTTATACCCTACCTAAGAAACCCCAAAGCATCATTTCAACTGTAGGTCATCTGTTGGGTCCCTGACAAGCCTCATATTTTCAAAAGAAAGAAACTATTACCTACTTTTTATTGGAGGGTATTCTACTGCAGTATTAGATAACATGAACAGATATATCCATTGATAGTTAGAAAATACAGTCCACTCTGAAGGATAGGCATTGGTTGAACTAATGCTAGGTTGAGGTTTTATTGAATTGGACAAACAGGACCAGAAATGAGCATGTAACAGACTGTGGCTATCAGGATTCAGAAAGAAAAGTGAGATAACTAGATTTTCCGTGGACTGAGGCAAGATTAGACATGTAAAGGGGGTATTTTTGAAGTGTTGCTGTGTGATACGTGAGGTTAAATTGTTTTCTTGCTGCTTATTTTCAAAGAAGATGATATCCCACTAGGTTATAATATTGAATTTATTCTTGGAAGCGGTACATTGTTTTGCTGAATATGATCTCTAATGAGATAGGGAAAATGAGGAGGTCTTGTGGCCCTAGGTCACATCTACTATGTTAGTTTGTCATCCCTACACTGAAATACCTGAGATGGGCTCTTATGAAGAAAAGACGTTTGTGCAACAGTTTCAGAGGTTCAAGGGTGTGATGCCAGTATCAGCTCAGTACTGGTTAAAAGTGGGTGGTGAGGGCCCAGTGTGGTAGCCTAGAGGGTAAAGTCCTCACCTTGCACTCCCAGAACCCCACATGGGCGCCGGTTCTAATCCCAGCAGCCCAACTTCCCATCCAGTTCCCTGCTTGTGGCCTGGGAAGGTAGTTGAGGACGGCCCAAAGCCTTGGGACCCTTCACCTGTGTGGAGACCTGAAAGAGACTACTGGCTGCTGACATCAGTGTAGTTCTGGCCAATGTGGCCACTTGGGGATTGAATCATTAGATGGAAGATTTTCCTCTCTGTCTCTCCTCTCTGTGTGTCTGACTTTCCAGTAAAAACTAAATAAATCTTAAAACAAAAAAAACGAATGGTGAAAAAATTGAATGCTGAATTGTGGGCAGCAGATGGCAATAGCAAGAATACAAGTTTGTAGCTAATCATCCCATCTTGAGCCAGGATCAGGGAAAGTTGAGTGGAGCTTGGTTTGCCCATTTTTATAACAACCTTCCAGCAAGAAATCAAGGAGTCACCAAAGAACTACCTCACGCATGCAGTGAGCTAAGGAACTCTTTAACAGAACAGGGCTTAAAGATCTCACCACCTCAAATTGTGCCACACTGGGCACCAAGCCTTTAATTCACATGAACCCTGGAGGGTGGACAAGCCACAGTGTCTGCTTTCAGAACGATTTAGTAACAGATGTGGCAGCCATTGCTTGATGTTTGCTGACTCCCAAATGTCAGTGCAAGCTTTGGTACCAGTCCCTGGTAAAATTTTAATCAGTGGGCTCTAAAATCAGAAATTAGACAACATTATGAATCTTTCAGAAAGATGGATTTGTTTAATTAAAGGAAATGCACTTTGTTTTGAGTATATAATTCTAACATTTATTTTTCATTTTAATAACAACCTTTATTTTATGGAAGGACAGTGGCAGTAGATGTCAAAGAACTCAGTATTTCTGTTTTGTGACATACAAACTTAGAAAGATAAAAAGTTGTTTATTACCTTATTTTTGTGCCAAAAAAGTTCTTCTAAATGATGTCATATTTTTATGAAAAGGAAAACAGTCCTTTTACATGAGGTATAAACAAAATGTAAATTTATCTTAATATATAGACTTTATCTCTTATAATCCTAAAGGATAAGTTATTCTTTTCCCTTGTCTACTATAAATAACCACTATGTTAGTTGGAAATATGAAGAGAATAATGCTAATTTCCACATAATAGTAGGTTTGTAGTAAAGATTAAATAAGTGAGTACTTATAAAGAACTTAGAATCGTGTGAGAAATGTTGTATGGACAGGGACCAATAATGCTGTGGATGATATTGAAAAATGACCCTTTGAAATTATTCTTTCATGCCCTTCAATTTATGCTGTTGGTGCATTTTGAAAGATGTGGAAAATTGTTCTTGGTGTAGCCCTGGACTTTGTAGCCACATGAGGAGTGAACCAGTGGATAGAAAATACTTCTCCCTTACTCTCCATATACCTCACTCCCTCTCTATCTGTAACTCTGATTTTAAAATACATACATAATCCATCTTTGAAATGACTCGTAAGAATTATTTTTATTTCAAATATTCAGAAGGTCAAAGGAAAAAAGCAAACTATAAAATTAGCTTCTAGAGAAACTAAGACATAATGACAAAATAAAGTTTAAATACAGGTCTTAATAGAAAAGAAGCATTTTTATCCATCTCGGTATCTAGATTCAATGTAGTCAAAAATTATCTTAAGTGAAATTCTGAATTTCACTTCTTTATTCAAATGTGTATTTTTATGATTATTTATTCATTTTTCTTTTATTCCTCCCTTTCTTCCTCTCTTCCTTCCTCCCTCCTTCCTTTTATCTACTCATAATTTATGTGTTTAACAAAAGCTGAGTATCTATATTTTAGAGCCATAAAGAAAAATGATATCTCGACATCCAATTCAGGGAACTGTAGTTCTGTTGTATACAATTCATAAATATTTATGAGAACTTAATTATGAGGTAAATCATTTATGAAATATAAATTCTCTTAATATGAGTTTATATAGCCATCTGGTATAACAATTTGAAATTGTCTCTGCTGTTTTTCCTGAAAGAGAACACTTACTGTCCAGCTACTAAGCTTACGATACTGGGCAATAGGCCTTGGTATACAGTATTATGGCAGTCTTGAATCAGAAATGCATGGGTCTTATCCTAAGATATAATGAGTTAGTCAGAGATAAAGCCTAAAAATCTAATCTATAAAATTGGTCAGGAAGAAATAATTAAAAATCAGGAGAACTCTTGCTACAAATAACAGAGTTAGTATCCCAAGAGCAATGTGTACTCTTTGTATTATTTTGAAAATGTTCCTTAAACAAGCTTTCATGGAAAAGGTGGCCAATACAAATGACATTAGATATAGGTGCTTATTAATCTCATATAAGTTAAAGCAACTTTTTGGATATTAAGATAAAGTAAATTTCTTTAAATATTTTCGTGTTTCTCTTTACCAGCATCAATATAAAGCAAGTCAACAAAAGTGAAAATGTGTTCAACTGTGTCTACAAATATGTGAAATGGAAAGAACATGAATATTTCTGTAACTCGGGTCAACACAGAAACAGGGTTATTACATTTGCTGAATGGTTTAGCACATGTACTTTTAAATATAGCATATGTTTGGTGACTTTGTATGGGAATGTTGTCTCCATAATGTTGAAAGTAACATGTATGTGTGTGTGTGACATTATCATTCTAAAGATGAGCTGAGCCAGTGAATCAGCCCCATGGAGCCACAGGGATAAGCTCCAGGAATGGCTCTACAATGGCATGTAATGTAGATTGTTTACTTACGTCTAATAGGTTAAATAGATATTTTGGCAAATCCTTGAGTGTTTATGCTTTAATGTAATCAGTAAAATTAATCAGCTTCTCCTTTCTCCTTCCCTCTCTCTCTGCCTTACACACACACACACACACACACACACACACACACACTTATTCTGAAACTCTCCCAGTCTCTTCCTGTCAAGAATAGGTATTTCAACTTTGAGTCTTCTAGTGGTAGTGTAACTCCAGACAAGTCACTTAAGCTTACTTTACTTCAGTTTGAGAATCAGCAAAGATTAAAGCTACACATAGTTAGCTCACTACAGATGTTAGTTGGTTGATAAATTGGAGTCCCAGGGAGACTATAACTCACTCAAAGTCACGAGTTCATGGCCAAGCAGGATTAGAATGCATATCATGATTCTCAACTCAGTATTCTTTCAAACATTTACACTAAACTGTCTTATTCCCTGACAACTGCTTATATGCTTTATTGTGTTATTAAAACCTGATATATGAATGTTTTGTTCCTATAATTATAAAGGCTCAGATCATCAGCTGTGGGTAGTCATGTGTATGTCTTGCTATTACAGGGCTTGGTGTTTGTTCATTACTTGATTCATCCTATATTCTCATTGCATCTTCAGAAGTTTAATATGTAAGAACAGCAAGCTCTTACAATCTTTTGCACCAAATTAGAATTAAGCAGTGCACACCCCATCTTCTTTTCACTCCTTAGAGGAGAGTATGCAATTTCTTACTGTATTCCTGCAATAAGAAGAAAATAATTTATTTATACCTTGTTTTCTCCATTGATAGATAATTCTTATTCAGCATTGCTGGATCACAAAAGAAGCCCCATTATAATTTAGCTTATTGTTGTGTGAATTCAGACATGATCTAGGCCACAATATGAGTCCAAGAATGCAACAAACACCCAGAGAGAAAACTTGAGTGGACATCTTATGAGTGGAGATTGTTTTTCACTTTAGATAGCAACTTTTATCCAAAGGTGCTCCACTCACAATGCGTTAGTGGCACTCTTACTTATACTCAATAGTAAACTAGTATTGGAAGTACATTTTATATATCTCTGTTAGAATGTAGCATTGTCCTAAGCACTACAAATCACTGCCCTGATTGCCTTTGAGGTTTCTCTGAAGAGACCCCCAAGCATATCTTTGACAATCAGTAGCCTAAATAAGCTTCCTCTTAAATATGATTTCAAAGGGGATGAATTTCTCTTGTTGCATGTTTGCTATCTGAACATCACATTTCACTAGCTCAGCTAGAGTGGGTGTCCTCCACTTTCTCTTTTTCTCTTGGTGTTCCGGATAGAACAAGTATGTACATAAGGAGGGAGCTAGGAGCTCTGACTTAGAGACCACCTCAAGAGTTCTCTAGTAGAGCCTCAGTTCTCTGCCAGTTAGCTAGATCCCCAAGCCTCCTCAGCTGTCCTCTCATGAGCTGCATTCCCAGAAATGCATCTCCTGCTTACCTGAATCGGGAAGGATATGGCAGGTTGAGAAAGCAAGAACTTGCTAAGCCTTGCCTGGAAATTACCCAAAGGGCTGAGAAGTGCCTACCGTACAAAAATGTCCAAGGAACTGTAAGCTTCCTTTAGAAAAGAAAAACTAAGATGACTTGGGAATAGCCAAAGATAATAGTTTAACCACCTGATTCAGTGCTTACTGGCATGTACCACTCCTATAGAAAGTCCTTATGAAAAATCCTTGTCAGGAGCCTGGCATTTTAATGAGATTTGAAAAAATCATGCAAAATTCCATTTTCTATCAACAGGAATGTGAAAGAAAAAGCATAAAATGAAGCTAATGTGAATATGTAGCGCACCAACAGCAGACTTGTTGATGGGCCAGGATTAATAGCATGCTCTAACACACAACTGAGCCAGTGTAACAGTGAATTACAGACCCATGAGGAAGGATATGATAGCTTATTAATTTAAGTATGAATTCCTAATACACATGTAGCTTTCAATCAATTAGTGTTTTCTGTGCATTATTTTGCACATTAGGTGACAAGGCAAATGAGAGGTGGATCTTGAAAAATGTTGAACAAAATTAGCCAATCACTGTTACATCCTGGTAAATGCTAACCATTCACCAAATACATATCTGATTGGTTTTCTTTAAAGTTAGCAACACTCATCCTTCAATGTATAGCATATTAGGAATGCAGAATTTTGCTAAATCTCTTCTGGCCCAACACTCTGACAGGAGAAAGATAAATCTTGATATTAAAATGTTTGACTATACCTGCTTCTTTCTCACCTACATCAAAGTGGGTGTCAAGTTCCTTGAGCTATGGTTGAAACAAGGTATGATATGTGTGGAATATCAGGAGTCGTGGGATATGGATTTAAGTTCCAATTAGTGCTTTATGCTCTGCCATGGTCTATGGTCAGATGCTTGCCTGTTCTCAAATCTGTTTCACTTTCCATTGCTTGAGACTCATGGAGCTTCAGCACCTTGACAGGGCAAGATGCATCGACCATGAGCATCATTAATCAGAAGGCTCACCCACGCCATCTCACAAACTATCAACAGTTGGAAGGGCATCTCAGGCATGGACCCCTCTGTTCAGTAAACCTCATGTGAGATCTCATTTCATATGCTAAGGAGCCATGGCTGCTGTGTGAGGCTGTCAGAGTCTGTGACTTTCACTGCTCAGTGGCAGTTAGAGCTACATCCCCACCCTGAAACACTTCATAGGACCAGCTTCGGCAAAGGTAGACCATTCCTTTAACTGGGAGGGAGCTGTTTTTGATAAGGAGAATTCTCCCAGAGTCACGAAATTATCTCAGGGTTCCTTGGGTCATTTGAACATCATTTCTCTCTATTACACTTTTGGCATTAGGCTTTGGGACATGGTTCCCAATGGATGATGCTCTCTTTTGTGTCTTGTCCAGGTCTCTAGCACAACCCAGGGCATGCATATTTTAGAAAGAATGAGAGCAACAATTCTGCCCAGTTATGACTGAGTATGAATTGTTCACATCTTTGCCTCCTCCATGCAGAAATGAAAGACTCTTTGGGTAAAAGATCCAGATTTGATTGGATCCTCCTTCTCAAGCTCAGCATCTCTGGAAACAGCATCAACTCTAAGCAGTAATTTAAGCTCTGAAATGAAAGGCTAGGCTGGGATCCAAAGTGTTTTCAATATTTTTCTGGTCTGCTATTAGTGATTTTTTAATGAAAAAGCACTTGTTTCGAATGTTATTATTTCATATTTTAATGTTCTAGCCAACACTGAATGATGCTCTGCTCTGATACACTCTTCTCAAAGTGGTGGAAGAGTTTGTGGCAGATTGCCATCGCAACCATTTATTCTGCTCCAGTAATACAGTAATGAATCCATTGAAACTGGGAGAGATTAACTCAACTCCTTCTATGTGCTTTTAAATGAAGCCACAGAAGAATCTGGCAAAGGGACACAAGTGAAATACATTGCTTCTCAATAGATAAGCTTAGTCAAAAATGTCCCCACCCACAGTCACACTTTAATAGTTTAATAGTTCAGAGTGGCATACACTAAATTATAAAACAAACTTATAGTCCAGCATGATAACAGTTGTTTCATGTAGTTTTTAGTAGTTGTGGAGTTTTGGCTCAAACATCTGATCTCATAATTGTGGTGTAGTGGACTAATCCTCTACTTGTGCTATTAGAGTGACTATTTGATTTCCAGCTGCTCTGCTTCTGATCTAGCTCCCTTCTAGGTGCCTGGGAAAAACAGCTAAACATGCTCCAAGATGTTGAGTTCCTGCCAGGTACATGAGAAACCTGGGTGGAGTTTGGGGCCTCTGGTGAGGGCTTAGCTCAGCCCTGGCTGTTGCAATCATTTGGGGAGTGAACCAGAAGATGGAAAATACCTAGATCTCTCTTCCTCTCCCTGTCTCTCTCCCTGTCTTCCCCTTACTCTACCCTCCTCTCTCCTTATCTCTTTCCTTCTCTCCCTCATTCTTTTCTGCTCCCTTTCTTTTGTTCTGCCTTTCAAAATAAACTAATCTCTTAAGAAAAAAGAAACACTTAAAAACAACAAAAATGATTAGTTTCAAATCTTGAGAAGATTGCTCAGAATAATGTTAAGGTGGAAAGGAGGAGGAAGGGAGGAAAGCGGGAAAGAAAGGATGGAGAAAAGGATGGAAAGATGACAGGAAGGAGAAAGCAAGATGGGAAAAGAAGAGTACTTCTTGTCCTTAAAGGGTACTTAACTGCCATGCGCTTTGAAGTACACCCACATTTCCAGTGAGAGAGGTGGGAACTTCCTTGTGATTAAACAAGTGAGCCTAGGTGCAATTCTATTGTAGAATTTCCGATACAAGTATCTGTTTGTAAATACATTTTTCAAAGATTGATTTTATTTTAGTTTGAAAGGCAGTGTTAGAGAGAGAAGGAGAGAAAGAGAAGTATCTTCCATTCACTGGTTCAGGGCCCCAAATAGCCACAAAAGCTGGAGCTGAGCTGATCTGAAGCAAGGAGCCAGGAGCTTCTTCTGGTCTCCTATGTCGGTGCAGGGTCCCAAGGCTTTGGGTTGTCCTCTACTGCTTTCCCAGTCCTGTACAACAAGGAGCTGGGTGGAAAGTGGAGCAACCAGGACATGAACCCACATGGAAAGCCAGTGCTGAAGGTAGAGGATTAGCCTGTTGAGCCACAGTGCTGGCCCTGTGACAAAAAAAGGCTTTAAAAACTGGAGTAAGGGGCCCAACACGATAGCCTAGCAGCTAAAGTCCTTGCGTTGCATGCACCAAGATCCCATATGGTTGCAGGTTCAAACTCTGGAAGCCCTGTTTTGCATCCAGCTCTCTGCACATGACCTGAGAAAGCAGTGGAGGATAGCCCAACGCCTTGGGACCATGTACCTGTGTAGAGACCCGGAAGAAGTTCCTAGCTTCTGGATTTGGATCGGCTCAGCTTCGCCCATTGCACCACTTGGGGAGTGAATCAGCACACAGAAGATCTTCCTCTCTGTCTCTCTTCTCCTCCTCTGTATATCTGACTTTCCAATAAAAAAATAAACAAACCTTTAAACACAAAACTTGAGTAAGTAGAAAGTGAGTCTGTGAAATATGTCTGAAAAAATTTAAAAACATCTGCAGTACAGAGGAAGGAAGTACATATGTATGTGGCTCTTTCTGTTCTGCCACGCTTTGCACTTCAGTGTTAACACTCCAATCATCTCTCCGGAGACCAGCCAAACTCCTAGGGATACAGGCAGGAGATCCCTGGACATTTCCCAGATCTTCCTGGGTGTGCTCTGGGGGATCAGGTGTTTTCCACATCTATGCCAGGATATTAATGCACCGTTTGGCTCCAAATGAGCTTTCCTGTCTGCATTTCTTCATTTCCCATTCCTTTTCTTGCCTCTCTTAGTTGTCATAATAGTCCCTCCGGTACGGCCTAAGTGTTTCCAGGGCACTCCTCCTGTTGTTACTGTGCGGTCGAGGTACTTGAATCGTTTCGAGTGGTCACTGTTAGAGCTCAGCAACATCATTCCTTAGGGTTCTGGACAATTGGAACAGCTGAGAGAGGGTCAGGATGTATAACCAGAGCCAGAAAAAGAGCTCAGTATTCATGGGGGTTGGTCTGTTTTTCTCTGCTGCACAACATAATCCTTTGGTCGCTGGGATTGCTTTTCAAGAGGAGATGGGGAATCAGGCAGAACTTTTTATATAGATGATCTTAAAGATGAAATGAGATTGAGCAGATGCTAGGAGTCCAAGCGCGACAAGTGGGACTAAGGTGATGGCAGCCTAAGATACAGACTATGGTCCTCACCTCTAAATGATGTACTCAGGAATGATGTTATGGAATAATGATTTAAGCCACCATTTATGAAGCTACTGTCCCATGTATGTGCTTATTCCTTGTTAATGTTCCTGGGGAAAGAGCTGAAGATTGACCAAGTGCTTAGGTCCTTGCCAGGTAGAGCTGGATGAAGTTCCAGGTTTCTGACCTCAGCCTGGCACAGCCCTGGTCATTGCAGTCATTTAGGGAGTGAACTAGTGGATGGAGGATCTCTTTCTGTCTCTTCCCATTTCTCTGTAACTCTATCTTTCAAAACAAACAAACAAACAAAGAAGCCACCGAAGACTCACTTAGGGTGGATATTGTAATTCAACAGATTATGCACTCACATGGGACACCTGTTTCCCGTGTTGCAGTGCCAAGTTTGAGTCCCTCTTTTGCTGCTTCTGAGTCAGCTCCCTGCTAATGCCCATAGGAAGAGGCAGGCAGTGGCTTCAGTGCCTGAGCTCTGTCACCCATGTGGGAGGTCTAGATAAAGTTCTTGAACCGTGGGTACAGCCTGACCTAGCCCACATGTTTTACCCAATAGGTGGAGGATCTCTCTTTTTCTCTCTCATGGTCAGTGTAGTTTTTTCAAATAAGTAAGTATTATTTTTAAAGAAAAGATGCAGTCAGCCTTAATCGTTGGCTAAAAGCATAGCCTGCCCATGTTTCAATGAAGAAAATGTGGGTTGGGGGAAAAATACAGCTCTCAGAAAATAGTAGGAGATACACATAGAGAATAGCTGTGTTGGAATTTTGGCTGCTGATGTGGTGGTGGTTCTTGGAAATATACCAGAGGAGCTTCTGTTACTGCAAAGTCTAGAAAAATTAAAGTCCAAAGTTTGAATCTGACCTCTGCTACTCACTACTTTCCTAATCCTTAGGACAAATGACTCTCTCGGTCTCATACCTCCATCTGTCAGCAGCAATAATGATAACAAGTGTCACCCACAGACAATTGTATCTTTTTATTTTGAACCTTTGACCTCCTCCTCTCAGCTGGGTACTTTCCATGGAAATCAAAACAAAATTTCAAGTGTGTTCTCTGTCTAAAACAAGCAAAGCAAAACACTACTTCACTGGCTTTTCTCTTGACATTTTAGCCTGGGTAATTCTGTATTGGAAGTTATTCTGTGCACCACGGGATATTTGGAAGATTTGCTCACTTTTCCTATGAGAACGCTCTGCCCTCCCTCCCCCATTACTGCAAATTATGATAAAAAAAAAAAACTATCTCTTGCAGGTGGGAAGGAGGGGGGAAAATGTCCCACTGTTGAAAACCACTGCTGTATTTACTGTGTTATTTCTTGCTCCCCTTTCAATGTTACCTATCCTTGCTAGCTCCATTTCCTTTCTTCCCAATGACATCAGAGCATTCTCCTTAGTCTCTGCTTCTGATTCCTCTGAGAAAAGTGATCTTGTTAAGACGAGTGAGAGCCTCAGTATTTCTCAGTACAATGAACTTTCCAATCTTTGTCCTGCTTGATTTGTAAGTGTCTGGGCTCTCTGACACCACCTTCTCTTGGCCTTGTCTCTGGAGCCCGTCACATATGGGATTGTAGGGTTCTTGCTCTTTCTATCCATGTTGAATCACTGTTCTCTAGCACCTAGCTCAGTTTTTCTTTTTTATCAGAGTTATTAAGAGCAATGGGAGCAGACCTCACAGAGCACACCTTTTCAAACTTTGGCTCTGTTTCCTTTGCTAGTAATATCTTTGCCAACTCCCAGAGTCACATGGAGAGCGTGAAATTTTAGAATTATGGCTTAAGAGAATTTGTTCGGAACATAAGCAAACAAGCAAGCAGACAAAAATCCCAACCATTTACAGTTTCTGGAGATGGTCTTTGGCACAAATAACAAACAAATAGCATCTTAAGAACATCTTGGAAAATCCAGAAAACTGTAGTAGCCACACCAAGACTACTCCTTCCCAACTCCCCTCCCAACTCAGGGAGGCAAAGGCTATACTCCAGACTGATGTAGCAGGTGGGAACAGAGTTCTCTTGTCCCTAAGGTCCCAGCTGCAGCATTTGCTTCTTCAAAACACCAGGACTTCAGAGTGTCTGATCAGAAGCTACCAGGTGCTTACATTCAGCATTGGTGAGTGCAGCTGGGAGGCAGGGATTTCCTGCCCCTGCTCTACTACCAAATGGAGAGCCTCCTTTAAGCACAGTTTACTGGGAATATTAGGCAATTATCATCCTTGCCCAAGCTCTACTGTGGTAGAAATACACAGAGTTGGCACAATATATTATCTATTGAAAACAAACAAACAATCAAAAAAGTAGTTGTACATTAGCTGAGGGACTAGGACTGTTCTTATTTTGTCTTGTTTCTTTTTTGGACCAGGACTTATTTTTTAAGATTTTTAAAAAATTTTTATTTGAAAGATCGAAGTGGGAGAAAGAGAGAGAGAGAGAGAGAGAGAAAGAGAGAGAGAGAGAGAAAGAGAGATAGATATTTTCCAGCCATTGTTTCACTCTTCAAATAGCTACAATGACTAGAGCCTGTCTAAAGCCAGGAACCAGGGGATTCCTCCAAGTCTCACACATGGGTTCAGGGGTTCAGGGACTCCGGTTTTCCTCCACTGTTTTTCCCAGGTCTTGAACAGGAAGCTGGACCAGCATTAAAGCAAATGGAACTCAAACTGGTGCCCATGTAGAATGCTGGCAGTTAAAGCGGAGGTTTAGCTTACCACACCATGGTGCTGATCCCATATATTGTCTATAATATCCAATGTCCAACAAAAAAAAATAAAGCATGACAAGAAGAAAAACATAACCCACATCCTAGCACAGGGGGATAAAAAGGACCATGCAACAGAAACCACCTAAGAGAGAAACCAGATAATGGACTTGGCAGCCATTATATAACACCAATCTGTCGCCTCCTCTAACTATGAGAGCCACATGCCCATCTATTTTATCCATAATTGATCTTTCTATCCTAGCTTCAATCCCCCTGCCATGTATGTAGCATGCCCAAAATGTATCATCAGTTCAAGTTCTTCCTCTTAGCTCTAGGCCTACATATCACTCAGCCTTTTTGAAATTGCCATCCATATGCTCATACTAAATTCAATTCATTACAGAAGTATATCAACTCCCACTCTTCCCCAGTGTTCTCTGTTTCAGAAAACTAGTTTCAAAGCCAAACATCTTATAAAAAATACTTGACACTTTCTTTCTTTCCATCCATCCCACCATGTTTAAAACTAAGGCCTTCTTAATCAATCTCATAGGAGTCTCTCTATGTCCATTTTTGCCACCAGCATTCTTGTTTGATTCTAGTCACTATGTCTCGCCTAGATAACTTTCACTTATCTGGTGGTAGACTAGGATAAAGAGCCTGGCTCCTAGCTGGTGGCCATCTGGGAAGTGAACCAGCAGATGGAAGAGCACTCTCTCTTCCTCTCTCTCTCCATCTCTCTCTCTCTCTTTCCTTCCTTCCCTGTGTGTGTTCTTCCTTCACTCTATGCATCTCTGACAGTCACATAAATGAAAAAAAAAATGTCTCAACCATGAGGCAACATGTCTCATCTTCTCATGCAGTCTACTGGCTAGAACTTATCTCATGGTCCTGGCCATCAGTAAGGAGGTAGGGAAATATAATTTCATCTCAGGGAAGTAAAGAAGAAAGGTAAAGGAAGGAGGTTCCCATTAAAATCCTCTCCCTTGGCATTTTCATAGAGAGCTGTGTGTGATTCAAATCTAAATTAAATTTGAATGGAAGACAGAAACATTCAAGAGGACATAGTAATTGATTTTGGTCACTGGACAGCCTAGATGGAGACACATTGTCAGTTAGAAGCAACTACAGACACTGAATCACAACTGTGTAGGTGGATATAGGTCCAGACACTGGGAGGTATGAACAGCTTTGCTGAAATGGAGATTGTCTGACAAGGGACCAGAGAGATTAGAGTGACAGATGTGACCATTAGCATATCCTTGCTCCTCTTTGACATTTTTTTGTAATAATAATTAAAAAATGTCTTCAGAGGAAAGAGTTCAGTTTACAGCTTTAGCTATATCACTCACCTTGACTTACTTTCCCCGTTTGTCAGGTTTCAAGTTATCATCTGCTTCTCTCACAGGCTCTGTTGGTTGACATAGCAGTCCAGAGAACTGAACCTGACTTGAGAAAATGAAATTATTTGATTGAGCCCACTGTCCATCCATGGTGGTAAAAGTCAGGGACCCTGTCAGTGAGTGAGCCAGGGTCTTTGATCCTACCTTTAAGTGGCACCTTTAGGGAGTTATGTGAATGAAGGGACATTTAACAATGATACAAAGCCAAGCATGCATGTAAAATAATAAGATGGATAAAAACATGGATGCAATTAAAGCTTATCCTTCAATAAATCTAGCACTAGAAGCTGATAGTATTCAGTTAATGCCAATTAATCAGTTTCCCTGTATTCCATTTGTTACTTGCATTGGTTTTGTCAAGGAGAAAGTCATACTATTTTAGTTCTGTTAATAGAAATATTTATTTGGGAAGAAGTATCCTGGAATAAAAATACTTTGTGTAACAAAAGTCACAATGAAGTACTGATTATAGAGAAACCTTTAATGGAAAAAATACTTTAATAGCCCACTATATTCATTGATCCTTAAAGAAAACCTAGAATGGTGGCTAAAGCTGGTCTCCTGAGCCAACCTGCTGCGATTCAAATTCACAGTCCATACTTTATCACTATGAGATCTCAAGCAAGTTAATTGATTACTCTCGTGTGGTAATATTTCACTAGTATAGACCCAATTGTGTCCCTCTAAAGCCCACATGTTGAATCCTTGCCCCTCTCACCACAGTATGACTATGTTTGGAGGTAGCACTTTTAACAGCCAGTTAAAGGTAAACTTTGGTTGGGTTCATGCTGGGACCCACACTCAAGTTATAGACACAGCCTTCTCACTGTGTCCAAAAGGCCTTCTTATGACTCATGTAAGTAGACAGAGAAGTAACTCTCTCTTTCTTAAAGAATAAAACCACTGATACTATCAGTTGTGTTTCTTATAAGACTTGTCTGGGTTGATTCTCAGTCCTGCCTCTTATAAGCTGTAAGCTTTTTTGAAAAAAATTTATTTGTTCATTTAAAAGACAGGGAAGCAGTGAGTGAGGAAGAGGGGGATGGAGGGAGAGAAGAAAGAAGGGAAGAAGGGTGGTAGGAAGAGAGAGGTTCTTTCATGCCCTGATGGATTCCCTGAATTTGTCACAACACCCAGGATGGGTGAGGCTAAAGCCAGGAGCCATGGGTTCTGTCTACGCCTCCTACATGGGAAGCAGGGGCACAAGCATGGGGCCATCATTCCAGTGTCCTCAACAGGAACCTGTGTCTGAAGTGGAGCATCTGGGATTGAAGTGAGATTCACACTATTGTTCCAATTTTCAGTATATGTGCTCCCGAAGTGAGCACGGGATTCGCTTATTGGATGCTGGTGTCACAAATGGCCGTGTACTGCTCTGCACCACCATGTAACTTCCCTAGGGTTTGTATCTCTAAATGAGGATAATAGTAGTGATGTCTAGCTCTTAGCGTCATTGTGGGAAATGAAGGAGACATGCATGTAAATGTGTCTGGCACACAGTAAGGCTTCCATATGTTATTTATTGCTGTCATTAGAGGCTTTCAGAGTCTGTACTTCTGCATTATTGAAGTACAAGACTCTCTGCAGAAAGCCTTGAACTACTTGGAGAAGCAAGTAATAACAAATTCTCCTTAAACTTGTAACTCTGAAAAAAAAAATGTCTTTCCCAAGTTATTCTTACCTTTATTTTATCTTTACAAGACACACACTTTGCACATTGTTGCTGTTGTTTACTTTAAGCCTTGGCCTCTCTCTGTTGTGATATCAGTGTCATATTATAAGTTCTAAAGGGCACACAGGCCGTATCCCTTACACATGTTTTATTTACAATAACAGAATTATAGGAGTGGATGTGACTATAGCTTTTACAATGAAACTGAAAGCTCCAGAGTGAGATTTTTTTTTTCCATAGCTACTGAATGGCAGACCGGGGAAGTAAAATCTAGTCTCGCAGCTTGGTTACTGTCTCACAATGCAAAGCCAGGAATCTATAACTGTATTGTTCAACATTTTAGCAGTCCTGTATCTCCTTAAGCTTATCTATAAAATAGCATTTTCCCCAGCAGTGCTTCTCCAAGCTTTAATGAGCAAATGCCCTGAGATTCTCTTTCCAATTCAGGTTGTGATTCAGAAGGGTTAAGGGAGGGACCCAGAGTTCTTTATTTCCACTAAGCTCCTTGGCACAGGGACTCCTGGTCCTCAGACCACCTTCTGAAAAGTACACAGATAGTTAATTTTAATAACAGTGACTCTGAAGATTTTTTGGGGGGTATTTGTGTGTGTGTGTGTGTGTGTGTGTGTGTGCCCATTTTTATATTCACAGTAGTGCTTTCTGAAAGAGAGACTTTTAAAATACAAATGGGGAAAAGCTTAGAAGCCAACTTGGCAAGCGGGTTTTACACAGATTTTACACTACAATGATTCATTTTGCTCCTTCATGTGTGTGTTCCTAAATCATTCGCAGAGGTTTTATTTTCCTGTCCTCTTTCTATCAAAGATTTTTTTTTTCTGTTTACCCTCCAGAACCCATCAAATGACCTGTCCCTTCCAGAAGAGCTTGCTTTGTTTTCTGACTTGCACAGCCTTGAGTTCTCAGTGCCCAGCCCCTATGTCCTGCTTGAGTTCTGCCGTTTGATGTCTTGTTATCCCTCTCTCTGCCCTCCAGAACACCCATGCACTTTCACGGATTCTGCCATCAGTTCTGCCCTGTGGAGCCAGTCCCTGATCAATACCTTTCATCTTGAAGGCACTTTACATCTGAGCCTTTCATGCCTATTGGATTGGATGCTTATGACCTGCCAGCCTTCCCAGGCTTACATGCTAAAAACAGAAGGTCTCAGACTTACCGTTTGACCTCATGTCATCTTGCAGTAACTGCAGGGTTCTCTGGCTCCCCTTTCAAAACCTGCAGACTCTATTTACTCTGGAGTAAAGTCTCTTTTTGACATTTGAAAACATCCTTTCTAACGTCTTCTTTTCCAGTCTTTCTATTCATATCTTCTATTGCTTTAATATGACTAACCTAAACTTGTCTGAATCCTTTGTTTGCAGAATTTGCACTGAAATTCCCAGCATCCATGCCATTTTCATCTTGACTCAAAGGCCCTTGCCCCAGTATTTGCTTCATCAAAGGTTGCCTGTTTCTCAAGGCCTATATGGAATAGTTCATCCTTGTGGTATCCTCTGTACTGTTGTAGTCCATCTGTGCGTTTGGATGGCATTGTACACTATGCTCTGATATTATGGGTCTAATGAAATGTCTACTGCTCTCTGGTGCTGCAGGACTCCATCTCATCTCCATTATTATTCAAGCACAACTCACAGCAGGTTATTGTCAAGAGCAACATTTTACTGGAAGTTACAAGGGTAATGCAGGCTGATTATAACACAAGCCTAAATCGACTGGAAATTCAATGATAGAATTAGACTTTCTAAGTATTTAACAGGCACTCTCCGATCAAGTCTGTCTAAGGAAGATGAAGGGAGGGGTCCTGTGTCTTCAGATGTTTTCTCTCCTGTTTTTTCCACCAGGGTTCTAATCCCCCCGACTTTCAGAGTTCAGCTTCTTATGCTGTGAAAGTATTTTTCCTCTGTCGTTACAATATTAGCATTTCCTATTCAGATTGTATGTGTAAGAATCTCATCCTTAATTACAAAATAGATTTTTAAGCATTTCACATAGACTATTTGTATTTCTGAGTGTCAAAAGAATTCTATAGTCCTGAGGTTGTTCTGGATCAACCAGCTTAAAGTAAACTGATTTTCATAACCATGGCACAACCAGATAGGAGAAGTTAGCATCCACTTATTATATGTCTCATTTTTTCTATCTATCTTAAAAGCATGTGTTTGTCAAGACCAACCTGTTTAGGAGAGCTCCAAACATTCTAGTAATTATAATATGGAAAATTAATATGAATTCTTAATCCATGAAATATGCTTAGGGAAGAATGAACACGTTATTTTTCTTAAAAGCTCAGCTTCCTGAGTTGTCAAATGATTATAATAGTATCTACCTCACTCAGACCCACATACTTTCTGTAAAAACGTGTAATTGGAGTTCTGACTAGCTTAAAATGCACATTGAATGCAAAATGGTTGTTCTAACCAGTTTCATCCAACTTTGAGCTGGGCATGATATTTTATTCCAGGTGTCTAGCAGTTATTTACTTTTGCACTTTCCCTTTTTTAATATCATCATGTTTACTCTGGGGACAGTTCCACAGAGTTCTACCATAATTGAAGAGATTGGAAACCGTGACTTTAGCTTTTAGCATTAAGAGTAAATGACACATTAGTTTAGAGACACATCAGTAATTGTAGAAGCATCTTCTCAAATTGTAATGTTTTCTGCCTTAGTGTTAGCAATCAAAATGACTGAATTAATCTGAACAGGGTCAGGACTTTGTATCCAAGGAAAATCACTTAAATATGAGGCATTATCTGTGCAGTACAAGATGTTCCAATTCCAAATTCTCTGAATTCTGTTTAAGAGCAATTGTTCATGAGACAAGATTCCTACCGCCACACATCTGAGTTCCACAGCCTTTGAGCAGCCCTCCAGGAGCCTTTTGTTGCCTCAGAGAGGTTCTACCATTTCAAGATAATATATTGGAGCAAGTCCTATTGGAATTGCACAGAACCCTTGGAAGAAGTACTTTCTGCAGACTTCTTCATTTCGCTGCCTAATCTTTTAGGCTAAAATGCTTTTTCCTCTATGTAGGCACTCCCTCACTATCTTTGAGAGTCAGCTTTAGAATTACGGCTTGGTACCTACAATCTTTCCAGATCGTCCCAATTTGGGATAGTGCCTATATAAATAAAAACATTTCTACAGTCTGTTGTTAGTAATGATAGTGGAAAGGTCATTGCAGCAGAGATGGCGGTGCTCTGTCTGATCAACAGAACGCCTGCTCTACCTGGTTATCTCCCTTCTTTGAGCACCACTGAAAGGAATACGACCCCAGGATAAGATTAGTTCTTTATTGGTTTCCCCAGTACAGCATAACAGATCATACTCTTGGTGTCTTAAGACAACAAACATGCACAGTTCTGTATGTGGGAAGCCTAAAATCAAGGTTTTGAGATTTCCCTTCTGGAAGCTACAAGGAGGATTGCATTCTTTGCCTTTCTCCTAGCTTCTGGTATTACCAAGTGCTTTTGGCTTCTGACTGCAAAGCCCAAATATCTGCTGCTAGCAGCATGTGGATTTTGTCATGTTCTGTTACTTCTCTTTTTTTATACATATAGTTGTCAATGAATTTAAGATCCACTTTACTCCAGGACAATCTCATCTTGAGTTCCTTAAGCTGACAATGTTTATAAAGATCTTTTTTCCAAATGCATTCTCATTCATGGGATGTAGGTGGATATGCCTTTGGGGGCGGGGCAAATGATCAATTCCAGATTCGTGGAATAGGAATGACCGTTCTCTGGCCAGTGAAGTTCCAGGCATTGAGTTCATATCCATTTGAAGCACTGATTGGTTGCATTACTCAAATGTAATTTTAGATTTCTAAATAAAGACAGCTAAAATGTTCTTTTTCATTGACTTTGAAGAAACACATTTTTCCATAGAAGACACATGCTATCCTTTCATGGACTTTTCTGGAAGGAGAAACTGGCTTGTATGATTGTTCAGCCTAGAGTTGGGTATACTGATAATCCATCAAGATGCTGTGTTAGAAAAAAGCTTCTCCAAAATGATGCAACTAAATATGTACAGGAAGCACTTCACAGATGAATGCATTTCTGCATTATTAACCAAGTGCCCTTGTGGTTGCCTCATCCGTTCTACATTTTCAGAGATGTAACTTATTGGAGGAAGAAAAAATGTTAAAGAAATCATAATGTCCAAATTATAGATTCTTTGGAATGGGGAAAAAAACAATCTTAGACATGATTATAGTTACAGTACCATTAAAACAGTAAGTCAAGAATTCTATTTTAAATACAATTTTCTAAAGTTGATTAAAGTGGAACTTCTGTTAAGATGGTGTGTTTTTGAGATGCTGAAGAATAGGACTAAATTGATATCTGTCTAAATAGAAAGTCCTATTATCAGGGTTTGTCAGGAATTGCTAGGACTAATATTATAACTAATCTGAGAACAGGAGAAGGTGTAGTAAAATATCTACATGTCTATAATTTCTGCTTTTCTGGCCTATAAGAAGTTAAACATAGTAAGATTCTTTTTTTCATAGAGATTAACTTTCAAGTGAGAACATGAAAATTATTGCATTATAAATTACAACAAGTAAAAATTAGACATATAATTAAAATATTTAGACATATCTTTTTACAATCCTTATTTAATCCCTTTTAGCACAGCGAAAATATTAAGGCTCATTAAATTAATGAAATTTACTCTGCTACAATTTAGGGGTGGTGGTAGTTGCAAAAAATGTTTGAAAATGTAATGATAGACCATTGCAAGTAGTGTCAAAATTATAAAAGAATTTAAAGAGAAAGAGAAACATAGAGAAGAGACAACGGGTATTCCAAGGGGTAAGACAGATTAGTGGCCCAATATCAAGGCCACATTTGTTCTAGTTCATTTTTGCTGGACAATGTAGAAATTCCAGGGTCTGGGAGAGGTGACCAATAGCCCATGCCGATTATCTTCTACTTTTGTTATCTTCCCACTGTGTAACAGTTCAAAACCTGTGAAACTCCTTCATCAGATCCCATGTTTCCCAAGAACTGTCTTTGGAGGAGAGTTTTACATGCATCGTTATAAAAACTTTATAAAAATATTTATGTTTATATAAACATAAACATAAAATATCCCCTGGGGCCTGCACCTTGAAGTTGCAGGCTAAACCTCTGCCTGCAGTGCTGGCGTCCCATACAGGCATAGGTTCATCTCGGCTGCTCCACTTTGGATCCTGCTCCCTGACTTTGACCTGGGAAAGCAATGAAGGATGGCTAATAGCTTTGATCCCCTGAACCCACATAAGAGACCTAGAGCAGGCTCCTGGCTTCAGATCAGTCTAAGTCTGGCCATTGTAGCCATTTGGGTAGTAAACCAGTGGAGGGAAATCTCATTCTTTCTATCTCTACTTCTTTCTTTATAACTCTGACTTTCCAGTAAAAATAAAACAAATATTAGGAAAGAAAAAAGCTTCTTAAGTGCACTCATGGATGGGCACCGGGTCCAGATGAAGTCAGGAGTATGTAAGCGCAGCACACGTTTGTTCTGTCCACACTCATGCTCACTTTGTGATCACACTTCACAGCACTCACACCGCACAGCTCAATGACTTTGTCACCTGATGCAAATCCACTGAGTGCTATCCAGCATGAAAATTTACTTTTATCCCAACCATGTAACCAAAATGAAATACAACAAAAGATGTCAGCTAGAATTAAAATCCTTAATCAAGTCAGTTTATGGAAGTGCCGTATATGACCTGTAAACTTCATGAACAGGCAGAAAATAAGACAATTACATTTCTTAGTAAGACGTGTCATGTTGGCGGCCTTATTTCTGTAGGAGCAGTGGAGAATATTTCCATCCTCCAGCTTGCATTCTTGTTTTGAAACTTTGTAAACCATGCATATCATCAAAACAACTTCTGTTTTGATTTTATGACTGTTTCCATATGTTCTCCGTTTACCTTCCTCTCCAAATTTGTGTGCCTTCCGACTAATTAACACCTGCACCTGAATTCAGGAAGCACTGTTCAATCAAATCAAGGCAAGTTGTCTGTGAAGGAAGCAAAAATACCAAACTCCAAGATTTGAAGCTCATAAATCTAAGCAGTTGACTTTATAGATCCTCTCAATCACATGTGCCTTTTTAACTTTGAGAATTTATGTATTCTTTCTTTGGTTTATGCAAATAGAACCACAAGGGTATTTTCAGACTAAGCTGCAGTATGTACTTTGTCCCCAGTGTAAGAAAGTGGTATTCATATTATGTGCTTATGAGTACATTTCCTCTTCCAGCTTGGGAGGAGCAAGAAGGAACATTAAAGAAGATTCACGTTTTGCATTTGAGAGAACAATTGATCTCGGTCTTAAATGATACCTTAAGAGAGTTCCAAGGGAGAAAATACAGAGGAATTTAGAAGCTGAGATACAATACGTATTTTAAACTAAGGGAGAACCTGGAGAGAATCAGTTTAAGTAGGAGAAACTATTGCTCAGTTACTCTCAAATGTAGTAGTGTGATAAAATAAGCAAGATGCATTCCTGAAGTTCATGTCCTACCAACCAGTACTGTATAAACTAAAGTCTCATTTCCCCTTTTCCCATGATCCCAACACTTTAACTGCAGCATTGAATTTATTTTTGCAAGTTGTATGATGTCCAACTGGGCAGTATTCTCTCTGAAAACAGAGTCCATAGTTTTTCTTGTTGTCTCCATGAAAACTAGTCACCCTTTGTTGTTCCCATCCTGAAGGGCAGCCCATCTCTCTGTGTTGTCAGTGGTTCACGACTTTAAAATGCAGTCTGATTCAAACACACACACTGATTGTTATTTAGTCTTACTTTTTTTGAATAATTTTTTAATTTTTAATTTTTAATTTTGAATTGTGTGCTACAATTTTGTGTAGGCTGGGATTCCCCCCAAACTTCCACCCCCCGTCAGAATTTTCCCATTTTGTTACAATAGTGTAGTCCTTCATAAGGAATCATAATTCTGTCAGTCTCTTATTTAAGTGTACCCCGACATTGTTGGCACAGACAATATCCAATTTGTATGCCTCTTGATAATGCACATTAGTTAATCCTGGTTCTTCCTTTCAGGATAACAGCAAACATCTCTACTGCATTTGTCTGTCAAGTTTCATGAAATATATATGTATATATATAAAATTTATATCTCTAATATTCTCCTTCTTCCAGATAATGATCCTTGATTTAACCGCCTATTCCTTATTCTTCACCCCTTCCTTCCTTCCTCCTCTATTTTCTTTTATCAATTCAATAAGTATACATTCAACAGATACCCTTTTAGAATCAGCAAACAGAAAAGAATGTGTGTCATTTTTATTATTCTGTTACACCTAAGTTTGATATTTTATCTGTTTTTGATGTTAAGAAGTCAGTTGGAAAGAAACAGGGTATTAGAGATAGACTGTGGCAAATACAGAGCATAGCAAAATACCCTTTCTCCATGGTAGTCTTCTTGAATGTTCCTCCATCTATGGCTTACCTGTTCTCAGCCCTGCTACAAGTAATTACATCACTTGGTGGCCAACTAACTACCTTCTCCCCTCACCCTATAAAGACTGTTTAAGGTTATATCTCTTGCATGTTTTAATTATCTTTTATCTAAATCTAGAATTTTACAAATGAAAAGAAATTTTCAATTTTTTCCAACCTTCTACTCAACAATGTTTTGTTCCATTATCTACAAAACTGTTAACTAGCCTTCCTTACCTTCGCCCAGGTCATTGACAGCACTATGGAATTGCATTCTTGAACTTCTTTTGCAATATTGCTGGAGCAGTCACAAGTTATTCATTGTAATCCACAATAGCAATTAATCTACCAAGAACACTGCCATCCATATCCAGTTTCACAGGTTTACCTGTGAGGGTGTCACACAAGGATATTAAAATCATTAGTTCACTGGGGAATGTTGGAATTAGAGATGACTAAATGTGATACAGGTTATTAATGGTAGTTAGCACTTAGTGAGGAGTTTGCGGGAGACACTCTTCTTGATATAATGCAACCACTAGTACTTAATTAAACGTCCATGCGAGTTCTTTTGGGAAAGCTACTTTTGTTCTTTTGTTTAACAGATAAAGAAATGGACTCCTGGAGAAGTAACTCATGGAAAGTCGCATGCTAGTAACCAATAGTGACAGATAGTGACCAATACTTAAGCCTTGTCAGTTTGACTCCAGAGTATATTCCCATAACTACTATTCCACAGTGAGGATCACATTCTAGTTTATTATAGGTGTTGCATGTGGCTAGTTCAAAGACAGGTAGATAAAAATACTTTTGTTTCTGCTAATGGATATTTTAAGTATGTTCTTAGCCTCAGATGTCAAAATATCTCAATATAGCTTTTATATTAAAGGAGAATTGTACCCCATACTTCAGAAATTCCATGGAATGACAGAACAGTGTGCAGAATTAGAACAGCACTTGAAATAAAAAGTAGGGTTAATTTGCTCTGAAGTATACTGGAAATAGCATATATAGGACTAGCAAATCAAAAATAGTTAGCTCGTCTGCTGTTTTGGTGTTAATTTTGTCTATATAATGGCATTCATAGATTTTCATCTGATACCTAGGATATTAAATCTGAGGCCAGGTTATATGTAGATGAAAAACAAGACAAGAGATATAGACTTTTTCATAAGCCGCTTCAATGCCTCAGCCTAATTTTTATTACTTGCACACTAGGGGTTTGTCTGCATTTTATTTATAATATGAGTGCATGTTTTAATATTTAAACATTTCATGTAATCTCAGTTTTGTGGTCTTTAGTTGCATATTTTCTTGTCAGAGAACACTGATGAAAATTTACTGCTTGTGTAAAATAAATTGATATGGAACACATTTCATTTAGTAACAGTGCACCATTTGTTACAGAAAATCTCCTCTATCACTTTCCCATCAGTTGAATTCATTTCACATTTACTCATTAATCATCACCAGATTATTACCCACATATTTGGGAATTTGAAATGAGTGTACATATGCATGTAAAAGCTTTTTGGGAGTTAAAAGCTCTCAAATGTTCATTAAATGTATCTATTGTATGGCACATGCTGAGCCAAGAGCAGGGGACAAGTAGACAGTGTCTCCCTTGAGGAGGAGTCAAGCCGCACATGCATGATTGCCAGGTCCCACGGTTTGCACACAATATTGTTCACGGAAGGATGGAAAGCACCTATGTCAGGTATGTCTACAGAGGCTGAGCGTCTAACCCAGCATTCAAGAATTGCTGATAGTTCAATAGATGAGGAAGGACGTTTGTGAGTGAAGGGTAGCTAGAGTTAATCCAATTTGTGTGATAATCAGGGCTTGGCACATTGAATGAAAGAATGAGCCTCCCCAGAATGTCTGTGCGGATTATATGGTATGGATTTTAATTGATCCCTAGGAATGAATAGGGTTGGAGAAGAGAAGGCAAAAACTGAAAAACATAGTCTGCTCTAGGCCCAGCCTATTTCTCCAGCTGTACTCTAAACAGATCATAAAACCAGACCTTGGCATTAGCAGCTGGCTGTTCAAAGGAGACTAGCTGTTACCTGCCAGCCTAGGAAGCACCTGCTGAATGTCTCCAAGTAGAACCAATTAAAGACAAATGGGATTTTTTATTTTTATTATTTGAATTCAACCAGTTTTCAGTTTCCAGTTTGCTTATGTTTATGAATCTCTGTGTCTTCATGTGTGTGGTTTTCCATATGTTCATAACATTCCTGTCAAAATAATTTCACTTCCTCCATATTCCAAATATTCTAATATTTGCACTGAAAATACTCTATCTTCACAGCATCTGTGGGTCAGGAATGTAGCGATGATTTAGATGATTTTCTGCAAGGCTGTAATCAGAGTATCAGCCAAGAATTGGTTTCCATCAGAGGACCAACCAGTGATCAATTCACCTTAGCTTCCTCAGGTAAATGGAAGAAATCAGTTCCTTGCACATTGAGGCCGAACATCTGGCTTCTTGGTAGCTGTTTGAGATTTCATCAAATCAAAGCAGCCATCTTCAGACCGTTGCTGTATTGCCTTCCCAACAGGATCTTTCTTATATGGCACCTGCTTTAAAGCCAGCAATAGAGAAAGAGAGGGGATTTGCTAGTATGGCTGGGTTTTATATGTGATAGTATAAACATGGAATGATCAGCCATCACTTTTGCTACATGTAAGAGATAAGTTAAAGCTTGTGTTCATATTCAAGAAGAAAGAATTATGTAAAGCTGTTGATACCAGGAGGGAAGGTCATGAGGCCACCTTCATGTCTATCATATGCCAAAACAACAACAACACCAACAACAGCAAACAGTATATTCCAACCGTAGACATCTTTTTGGGAGATTTTAGCAATCAGCTACTCAAGTTCAAATATAAAATAGTTAATAACATGTTAAAACACTTATTTCTATTTCAAAGGCAGTGTTACACAGACACACGCAGAGAGAGAGAAAAAGAGAGAGAGAGAGAGAAAGAGTTTTCCCATCTGCTGGTTCATTCCCCAAATGCATACAGCTGCCAAGGCTGACCAGGCTGGTGTCAGGATCCTGAAATTCCATCCAAATCTCCCACCTCGGTAGCAGAAGCCCAAGTAATGCATCTTTTGCTGCCTCCCCTGACTGATTAATAGGAAACTGGATCAGAAGAAAAGTTTAGACTTGACCCTGTGTTCAGGTGGGATGTCAGAGTTATCAATTGTAGATTCATGTGCTATGACACAACCCTGCTTCATTTAAGAACATTTGAACTGCTGCACAGTTGCCTCTTTAAAAAATAATGTATATCTACTCCTAAATAAAAGGAGGACTCCCAATTAAGCTGATAAATATATCTTGACAATATGATAGTAGACTTTCTACCATTGCCTAAGCTACTATGTCATGAAACACTTAAATAGCAGAATGTTGGACTTGGGACTGTTGCTGAAGGACTGTGCTATTATAATAATATGGTAGAAAGCATTGTGGGGGGAGATGAAATGGGGAAATTCCTATGGCTATGGAACCCTATCATGAAAAATAAAAAATAGCAAATGTATGCGCACACACACACAATTTTCATTATCAAGTTGGCTATAGTCACTGAATACTAGTGCAGTTTTATAGGGCTCAGTGTAACATTTTGACAGACGCATACAAGAGAAACTAAATCCGACAATCAGCATTCCTGTATATTTTCTTTTTTTTTTCATGTTTGGAGCCCACCAGGTCCTTTCCTCCAGTTCTGTATGCAGCATCAAACACACTGTAGTAAACTATAGTCCCCCGTTGTACTGTGGAAGATTGAACTGTTTTGATACACTTTATCTCCCTGCTCCAACCATATCTTGGCTATTGTTAATGGTGCTGCAATAAACATAGAACGCAAGTATGCTGGCTTCACCTTCATTATCATATGTACATATGTGTCCTGTGGCTAGGTTGTATCATGGATCTATTCTTATTTGTTTTTTTTTTTAAGAAATTGCACAATAACTACTAATTTCATTTCCACACAACAGTGTATAAGGGTTATCTCTTGTCTACATCATCACCAACATTTGATATTTCTTGTTTTTATGCTAAGACCCATGCTAATTGTGTTGAAACAAAAGCTCATTGCAGTTTTAATTGGCCTTTCTCTGAAGGCTGTTGATATTGAGCATTTTTTTTCATGTAATTTTGGCCATTTCTGTTTTTCTTTTGAGTGAAGTCTCTTTAGATTATTCATCTATGAATTCATTAGATTATATTCTTATTATTAAGGCCCTTCTGTATTCCAAATAGTAATCATTTGTCAGATGCATGGTTTGCAATTAATATGAATCTCTTAAAGGGAAACTGGGATGAGGGGTGAAAGTAAGACTCCGGCCTGGGCATTCTGATATGGGAAGCAGTCATCCCAAGTGACATCTCAACCTGTAAGACATTTACCTTCTTTATGTATGTGTTTTTACTCAAGTTATGAGCTATTTGGGTTACTGTAGCTCTGTAGTGTGTCTTGAAAGCAGGTATTATTGTATCTACTTCTTTATTCCTTTTCACTCAAGATTGTTTTGACTATGCAGACTTTTGTGGTTTTGCACAAATTCTAGGAGTGTTTTTTCTAGTTGTGTCAATAATGTCATCAGAATTTTGATGTGGATTGAATTGAATCTGTAAATCACATTGATAATATAGACATTTTAATGATGAATTCTTCTATCCCATGAACATGGAAGAACTTTCATTTTTATTTTTAAACACACATTAAAGTTGCTTTTCTATTTTTATATTCACAGGCAGATTACAGTTGAGTTGACTATAAAAGCTTTTCTAATATCTTACAAATCATAGGAGAAAAGCATTTTTCAAATGATTAGTATCTATTTGTATCATTTTCATGTACAATGCTGTTTTTCTCTACATTTTCCCATAATTTGTCTCTTCTTTGCAGAAATGATTACCCATATCACAAAAACATAATTCACTGGATTAGCATGTTAGCAATGAATCACATTTATTGCATTGGCTATACAGTTTTGCCACTTTAATCTTATTTAAATTAGATTCAATGTCTATAACTGCTTATAAGAGGTGAAACCATATAACATTACATTTCATATGCTATTTTTTTTCTTTTAATTATTTATTATTTTACTTCATTAATTACATTGTATTATGTGACACAGTTACATAGGTACTTGGGTTCTCCCCACCCGTCCCCAAACCCTCCCACCATGGTGGATTCCTCCACCTTGTTGCATAACGACAGCTCAAGTTCAGTGGAGATTCCCCCATTGCAAGCGTATACCAAACATAGAGTCCAGCATCTTATTGTCCAGTCAAGTTCAATGGCTTCTTAGGTATACCCTCTCTGGTCTGAAGACAGAGCCAGCAGAGTATCATCCCAGTCAATTGAAAGCTCCAACATACCATCAGCAAAAATTTACATCATTATGGAATTAATTGACATAGTAATGAGTAACCAATATGTTAAAAGTAAATGCGAGTTCCTAGCCACCTTCTGTGACCACCTCACTTACATTTCAATTTTAGTTTATACACAACATATAACATTCATAACATAACATAATGATCTGTTTATTTTACTTGAAAGTCAGAACTACAGAGAGAGGGAAAAACAAAGAAAGAGATTTTCCATCCACTAGTTCACTCCTGAAATGGTCACTCTAGCCAGAGTTGGGATGATTGAGGTTGGGAGCTAAGCACTTGTTCTGCATCTCCCACCTTGGTGCAAGGGCCCAAGGTTGTGTGCCATACTCTAATACCTTACCAGGCCTTTGACAGAGAACTGGATCAGAAGTGGAGCAACGGGGACATGAACTGGTAACCATACAGGATGTTGGTGCCACAAATGCAGGATTATCCAGGTGCCACAATGGCAGTCCCATATTCCATATGGTTTTAATAAAGGTTATAATTTTTTATTTTTTTTTTATTGGAAAGACATATGCAGAGAGGAGGAGAGACAGAGAGGAAGATCTTCCATCCGATGGTTCACTCCCCAAGCAGCCACAATGGCTGGACCTGAGCCAATCCAAAGCCAGGAGCTTCTTCCGGGTCTCCCATGCGGGCACAGGGTCCCAAAGCTTTGGGCCGTCCTCAACTGCTTTCCCAGGCCACAGGCAGGGAGCTGCATGGGAAGCAGGGCTGCCAGGATTAGAACCAGTGCCCATATGGGATTCCAGGTGTTTAAGGCTATCTTACCGGGCGCATGGGTTATAATTTTTTAAAAACAGAATCTATAAGGCCCAGCGACGTGGCCTGGCGGCTGAAGTCCTCGCCTTGAGAGCCCCGGGATCCCATGTGGGCGCCCATTCTAATCCCAGCAGCTCTACTTCCCATCCAGCTCCCTGCTTGCGGCTTGGGAAGGCAGTTGAGGACGGCCCAAACCTTTGGGACACTGCACCCGCGTGGGAGACCCGGAGGAGGTTCCAGGTTCCCGGCATCGGATCGGCGCGCATCGGCCCGTTGCGGCTCACTTGGGGAGTGAATCATCAGATGGAGCATCTTCCTCTCTGTCTCTCCTCCTCTCTGTATATCTGGCTGTAATAAAATGAATAAATCTTTAAAAAAAACAGAATCTATAACATATTGACAGGAAGATCAAGTTACATTAAATGGATATACATAGTTAGACTGAATAAGTTACATCAAAATAATGTGCTTTAGTCTTCCAATGTCACTCTAAGAATCTATTCAGTGAGTATTGAAGCAAACATCAACTGCACTTTATACATTTAACAAAGAAGTACAATCAGGAAACACATATTATTCAATGCTCTTAATATTCAGAGCTAGATTAGGAGAGAATTCATACAAAATAGTGAAAGCAGGGCTGGAGTGGCAGTTCAACCGGATAATCCTCTACCTGCTGTATTGGCAATCCTGTATGGATGCCAGTTCTAGTCCTAAATGCTCCACTTTCAACCCAAGTCACTGCTTATGGACTGAGAGAGCAGTGGAAGGTGGATCAAGTCCTTGGTTCTCCTCACCCACGTGGGAGACCCAGCAGTTCCTGGCTCCTGACTTTGCATCAGCTCAGCTCCTGCCATTGAGACCATTTAGGGAGTGAACCAGTGGATGGAACCCCTCTTTCTTTGTCTCCTTTTCCCCTGTAAACCTGCCTTTCAAATAATAAATATTTTTTTAAAAGAAAGAATGTGACTATTGAAAGAGTTTAATTGATACATATTGGATCACCAATTCAGGGCCTCGAGAATTGTGGTTGGAACACAAGGTTTCCATATCACAATTCAGAACCTCTTTACAGCCTCTTAAGTCATGAAAGTCCCTTCTGTTCCCAGTGAAGATGATTAATGGCCTGTTATAAGGAGATCGTGCCCTTTAAAGTTGTTTTTCTTGACGTTGCAAAAGCTTTCTGTTAATCCATAGAAACTCCCCAGTCTGTTGTCTACTGAGATCAGGTAAGCCATGAGTCAGGCAGTGATGGTTAGAATTCAGATTGGAAATGTGAGTGAGAGTGAGGCTGTTTGACACATATTAGAAAGAAGCCTGCACCTTGCCTCTCTGTTACAGTCCTTACCACAGTGAGCTTGCCTGTCACAGGTGTCAGTATGGAAGACATTCTGGATATGGTATTGTCCTTCCTTTTTGACCTTCACCCATTCTGTTCAACAGCATGTGGTTTAAACACAACCTCTTAGAGATGCAATCTGTTTAGTCTCACAGGTTTGCAGAAAATACTGTTAGAAAGAGGATGCCTCAAAACTGTTAGATTTAGTGGCATATATTTGAGCAAAGAACAGCAGAATAAAAATAACCTGTACTTTAGGTAGCTCCCAGAGCCAGATCAAGTTCTGAGAGCTCTGATCAACAATACAGATGGCATTGTAAAGCTAAATAAATATATAAAAGTCATAGAAAAGAATGGAATTAGACCTACCGTACCCTAATCAATCAAGTAGTCAGTCACTTAAAGTTTAATGAGGTAACCAGTTAACTATTTGAAGCCTAATAGTTAACTGGTTACAGCGTCTTCTGCAACCAAAACTGTTACTGTGAACCCCAAATGGCTTTGTTTGTTGAGCCTATTGTAAGTGATCAGTCCAAATTCATTCTTCCCACAAAATATTATTTGCTAGTTACATAGTGGCCCATTTTCTTTTTTAAAGGTATATTTGAAAGGGAGATTTGGAGAAAGAAATACACAGAGGGGAGAGAGAGTGTATCTACTGCTTCACTCCCCAAATGGCTGCAACAGGCAGGATTCGGCCAGGACAGAGCCAAGAACCTAGAAATATATCTTGGCATTCTATGTGGATGACAGGAGTCCAGATACTTGGATCATCATTGACAGCTTTCCCAGGTGCATTGGCAAAGGGTTGGATCAGAAGCTATGACATGAAGCAACACTCTTGTATGATGCTGGCATTACAGGTGGCAGTTTAATGCACTACACCACAGCACTGGTGCCTATGTAATGACTGTTAAAGACATTAACTAAATGTTGTTGGTATCTAGAGACATCTTTTAAAAGCTTCTCTTAAACCTATTAATGTTAACAGTTCACAGGGAAACAGCAATGTAGTTAAATGGTTCTGTATACAAATTTTAAACCTGGATCATATTTATGTTGAATTTTCTTGTCAGATTAATTTCACATGGGAGAGCTCTCATTTCCTCCAGTTTGCTTGATGATACATGACATTGCCAGCTATTTTTGAACAGAATTACTGTATGTCTTAGGGTTCACTGTAAACCGTCATGTTTTGCTTGCTTCCTTTATGTTTATATGAGTTTGGTTACATGAGCAAAATAGTTCATGTTCAGAAAACTGCTGGTAAAAGTGCCACAAAGTAGTTCATTGTTGCAATTCAGTTTTATGTAACCTACTCCTGTTCTCTTTTCTGTTTTAAAATGTTTAGTATTTATTTATTTGAAAGATTTAGCGAGAAGGAGAAGAAAACGGAGAGGCAGAGGGCAGAGGAAGCAGGAAGCAGAGAAAGAGTGGGAGGGTAGAGGGAGAATCTTTCAACCACTCGTACTCTCCTGACATGGTCTCAATGACCTGGCCTGGGTCAGGTCAAAGTGAGGAGCCCCAGGCTTCCCATGTGGGTGACAGGGGCCCAAGCCCTTGGGCCATCCTCCTCTGCTTTCCCTTGGCACACAGATGTGTGTCCAGCCAGCACCCATACAGAATGCTGACACAATGGGCTCCTGTGCCACCATGCCTGCTGGTGCCTGCTTCTCTTTTCTTGTGGTGGGAACTACCAATCAGTATTTCTTGGCTCACATGTGAGTTTGTTGCATATGTTAGTTTAATTTTACCTTATTTCTTTGTGTATAAATCAGGAATGAGGGAAGCTTCATCTTTTCCTCATTTTCTTCTCCAGATATGAAAGTTCAAAGCTTTAAATCATTTAAATTGATGCAAATGAATTTACCAATCAAGTACAAATTAAGTGTAAAATTTGACCATAGAAACTAATTCATTGTACATTATTTCAGATGTCTACAAATTCATCATATAAGTTACAATCATAATTGATTTGCTATAATTTGATTAATAATAAAATCAGTAATAAACTGATGTATAATAGGATTATAGATCAGAAGTCCATTCAGACTTACAATGTGTAGTTTGTGTCTAATGTGTTCTTATTAAAATAGCTGTAATTGTTTCAAATTGTTTATTGTTTTGGACACTAGATTTGGGTAGGCAAATAAGCCAGCATTTAAATGAATATACTTCAAGTGCTAATGCCTCATTTAATTCACTGTCAAATCCCTGGAAGACTGAGGTATGGACCTTAGTCCTCTGCTAGATGTTCTATGGCATTGTGAATTTTGACGTTGTGTATTGAACATGAAATCTGTTCATTTGTGAAGTTGTATGTATCATGGATAAAAGTGCTTACTTAAAAATCCAACTAGGATTCACACAACTTAACTGGGACTCATTAAACTCAGATTGGTTTTATGCTAGCATCTTTTTGAGGGTATTGAGAGCAGTGACCAGTAAATTTGGCATTTTGTCATGGCATGAGTGCATAACCTATGAGCAGAGTGGTGCTCTGAACTCCAAGCTCCTCTTCCAGTTAAATCAGCAAACAAGACTTGAATCCAAACCCAAGACCAGAGTAGCTGATCCTCCTGTTACTGGCGGTTTCTCTCATTTGAGAACAGCTGGTGCTGATGAATGTACTTACAGTTATTGGGCATGTGAAAATGTGAGGTTTAAACTCATAAGTAAGGGAATCTGTTGAGGCAGAATATGCACAACTCAAAAACAACCATATTAACCAAATATTTGATTAAAACAATGGAGAATTGGTTAATCTTTTGTTCATTTACTCATTTCAGAAATACTCAGTGTGCACAGGTGTGCTAGAAGCAGAATTGGATGCACAATGTTCTTTCCCTCAGGAGCTTAACAATCAAAATAACAAAAATGAGATGTTCAGACTCATACAAAAAATTAAATGATAGTTCAAGAGGCAGCATAAATAGTACATGATAAAATGCCATATGAGTAGTATGAACAGGAAGTGATACAAACTTAAAAAAAGGAAAGATTGTACAAGGCATCATGGAAAAACTTGACCTTGCTTTGCATTTAGAATCAAGGGAGTAGAGTGTGTTCTCAGCTGGGTGCAGGGGATAATAGACATTCAAACATAGGGTTGTGTGCGTAAAACTGGGAATGAGTTTGTCATCTTTGCAAGATGGGTAAATTGGAACAAATAACTCTGGGCCATATTCTGTCAACACCCCAAAGGAATGCTGATGGTGTGATTGTCACAACAGTTGGACTTCATTCTGAGAGATAATGGGGAATCATTGAAGGTTTTTTGAGAAGAGGGTCTAGGACAAGGATAGCCTGCCAAAATGACTAAGCTGATGGAAATGTGTATAATTTTCTGAAAATAGGGAGAGACAAGGAAGGAAGAAAGTAGTCAAAACATTGGTTCTTAATTTTAATGTGCTTAAGAATTGTCTCAGGGAGCTTGTGAAAAGGGCAAATTCCCAGGTCTTCCTCCAGAGGTGGATTCAGGAAACATGTAGAAAGCCCATAAGCTTCACCCAGTGGGAGGCTGATGGAGGTGATCTTCATCACATTTTGAATAATTCTAAACTAGTGACTGTCACAATAATCCAGGAGTGAATATGTGAAGACTGGCACCATACTTTTGGAAGTAAAGGTTGAAAGAAAAGTGATGGCTGCTAAGGAAGTACTGCTAAGACTTAGAAATATTTGAGGACCAGAAATCAAAGAGAGGAGATACTGCAAGATGATCCTAGTGTGCCTAATTCAACGTGCTTGACAGTTCTTGTTTAACTGCAATTGTGAGTGTGTTAATCACTTCAAAGCCTTGATGCACATAAAGATAAGACCCAAATGTGACCTAATGAAAAAACACAATGTAAAATAGCAAGCATGGTAATACATGTAGATAAAACAAGAAATCCAGGAAAAAAAAAAAACTTAAGCTAGTAACTTGTACTATATACAGATGTGCTCTAATGATTATTTTTCCCCTCGTGGATTTAACCAATTCTCAATTAAATTTCCTGGGATTCCTTTTATCATTAGCCTTTGAAAGTGGATGTAGAATTCTCAATTATCTTAATCTTTCTCATTTAGCTAAAAGACCAGCTCTAGGGAATATATCGGAGCATCTTTGTAGTTATTGTTGTTCTACATGCTGGTTTTGTAGAAACAATTACCCTTTAAAGTAATATTTCCCACTTCCTAGAGATTTATCAGACTATGGACTCCAATTATTGCTTCATAATTCCTGGGATATGGTCCATAGTGGATAAAATATGCAATTCTGTGTGTTATTTTTGTAGTAATGACAGGATGAACATGTAAGAAAACCTGGAGACCATTGTTAGGTTCTAGCTGACCATTAAGACATTAGGAGTGAGCCCAGCATGGTAGCCTCATGGCTAAAGTTCCTTGCCTTGAACGTGCCAGGATCCAGCGTGGGTGCTGGTTCAGATCCCAGATGCTCTACTTCCCTTCCAACTCCCTGCTTGTGGCCTGGGAAAGCAGTCCAGGATGGCCCAAAACCTTGGGACCCTTTACCCATGTGGCATACCTGGAAGAAGCTTCTGGCTCCTGGCTTCAAATTGGCTCAGTTGCAGCTACTGTGGCCACTTGGGAGTGAACCATAGGAGGGAAGATCTTTCTCTCTGTCTCTCCTGTGTGTAAATCTGCCTTTCCAATTTTTTTTGAAAAAATCTCTTACAGATATTAGGAGTGATGATGATAAAAGTTACAAGGAAGATTAAGTTCTCAGTACAAGTTACAATACTTATCAGAGGCATGATTTCAGTTGATGATGATGTTGAAACATGTTGCTTCCATTTGTTTTCATCAGTCACCAATACTTGCAGTATTTCTAAAGGTAATCCTTTTTTAAAGTTTTTTTGACTTTCTTTTATTTCATAGCTCCCCTTATACTAGTGAACAACTTATTTGTCCTTTTGATTAATGAGTATTATGCTAGATTACCTTCAGAATTAAGGTGTCATAGTGTGATATTAGCAAGTGGAAATGTTTATCTCAAATAGATCTGCTTTCTTCAAATTCTCAGAAATCATTGTTTTTAATTCTTCTGTGCCAAGAAAAAGCACAAAGAAATTCAAGTTCTTTGAAGAGTTAAAGCATTGCATGGATATCAGTTTCAGTTAAGTGCAGATAATAATTAAGGTCCCTTGATACTTTTAAAGAGAGGTTGGTTTAAAAGTGGGAAGGCTTTAAGCTTTGCAAAAGAGGGCAGTCCAATAGAAACACAGGAGTGAGGACATTAGAGACATTTCAGTCAAGAGAAAAACAGTGCAGCAAAGGAAATGTGGGAGAAAAGTTTCCTGAGTGGTGAGCAATCTCAGGTGGATTCAGCCCTGACATTCTACGGCCTCTCATGCGCTTTGTTACCCTGAGCGTCAGAAGGTGTCCTTCCACACAGTGAAGCCTGCACACACAATCAGGGAATGTGTTCTCCTAGAGAAAGCATATTAGGGATGCTGCCTTGTTGATCATTCTGATTCTGTCATCTAGTGTTCTCTCGCTCATTTAGCCCACTCCTGTGAAGATCTGTCTAGCAAACATTTTTGACGTCGTGGGGGTGTAGTCTCTTGCCACAGCTCCTCACCTCTGCCATTGTAGCATGAAGGTTGCATGTTCAGTAGGCAACATCTCAATAGATTGGTTTGACTGGGTTTCAGTGAAACTTCACAAAAATAGGTGGTGAGCTAAATTTGTTCCATAGCCATAATTTGTCCCTGCTTTCGTGTCATCTATGGTGTTTCAATTATGTATTAATAAGGTGGCTTCAAATACTAACCAGTTAACTATTTTTTTCCTACTTGTGACACTAAGTAGATTCCCTACCAGGATCCTATAAATATAGGATTGAGGTTAAAAATAAAAACCTGACTCAGTAATAATCTGGCAAATTCCTTCACCAAAGCAATAAAAAGGCTTTGAAGGTACCAAAATATTGGCCAGAAATTCAAGGTAGGAATTTCCAATGTGAATCTGAAGCAGTTGCTTAGGATAGTTTGTCCTCACTTTGAAGTAGAAATTATAAATGGTTTTTGAATTTTTATTTGTTTTTAAGATTCATTTGAAATCAGGTAGTACAGAGAGGAAGTTCTTCCATTCACTGGTTCACTCCCCAAATGCTTGCAAAGCGAAGAGCCCAGAACATCATCCAGGAGCTCCCATGTGTCAAACATGAATCCAGGTACTAGAGTATCACTTGGTATCCCTTAAGGGATGTATTAGTCAGATGTTGGACAAGTGGAGCAGCTGGGATGCCATTAGAGAGAGAGAGTAACATCATGAGTGGGTGCTATACAACAATAAATTCATCTGGCCATGGGTAACAATGGCCATTGCATAGGTGAAATGCTCATTGCTATCTTCTGGGGTCCTCAGTAAACATCTGTTCTGTTCCTTCTCCAAGTGCTAGGAAATGCCAATGGGGTGGAAATTAAGGTAGAAACAAAAGGGAGATAAGAGAGATTAGGTATAATGAGTTCTGCTTTTAAGATATAGATGCTTTTATCTTTATATATTATATATAACAAAATAATGCACTTATATTTTCTATTTATACTATGCCATTATATTAATATACTTACTTATAACATTGTCTTGACCATTTCACATCTCTTATCTAGCTTAATCCGTCAGTACCTTTACAAAGCCGCTTCTATTGTAATCTTCAATAGTGTGCGAAAACTGACAGTCTAATGGAACCTACCTTCCATCAGTCAGGATGGATAGAAAATCTCCAAAGTAGAAACGTACTCAGGGCTTTCTGTCTGTAGTGCCCATTCTCTTAAAAACCACGATGAATGGCCTACAGGGATACAAGCTAATATTTAACTGCAAAAAAAAAAAAAAAACCTACTTAATCTGCCACTATGACTGAACAGTTCCACTATTTCTGGATTACTTGACCATCATCAAAGAAGTGCTGGATCAATTAGCCCAATCTGTGGTTTATAAGTGGTCAGTTGGTCTACATCTTTGAATCTACTTTAAAGCCACTTGCAGATAAACCTAGAACTACTTTTGGCACACTCCACAAAACATTCCAAACAATTCAATGTGTTCAAAAGATGAAATTTCTTTTATTTATGCATGAAGAAAATATGCTGTTTGCCATGCACTGAGCCAGGGGGGAAATTACTCAGCACTAGTAATATTAGACCATGGATCTTCCATTTATTTTCGAATGGTGGTGTCACGCTGAGGAGAATAATGGTTCTTTGCCATCTCCTTCTTCCAAATACTGTGTCAAAACTACATTCAGTGTAATAAACAAAATCATGTACCATTGTGTCAAATCTGTTAGAAGATACAGTACACAATCCAAAAAATGTTAATAACATGTTTCAGAGCATGTCTTGAACCATAAATTTTTCATATTTTACCTATTTAAAAAGTTTTATTTTATTTTTGTTTATTTGAAAGGCAAAGAGAAAAAGAGAAGTGATACTCCCCATTTACTGGCTCATTTGCCAAATGTTCTTGACAACCAGGGCTGGGCCAGTCCTGGAGTCCACAACGCCACAAAGTCAGGAGATTAGAACACCATCGAGACCTCGTCCATGTGAAACAGAGACCCATCACCTGCTGCCTCTCAGGGTTGATGGTGGAAGGAAGCTGAAATTGGGAAATGGGACAGAAAACCCAGACACCACGATATAGCATGGGGATGAGCCAAGCAGCTTCTTAGCCACAATGTCAAGCGCCAACCCCTACTTGTCCCCCTGTTCTAAACTTCTTGTTTTCCTTCATTCTACTCATGTTATATGGAAAATGGATAATCCCATCAAAATAAACACTGTCTTTCCTCAGTGTATAAAAAAAGAAATGGGTACTATGTTCTTAAAAATGTTGCATTTTTAAAGGAGTGCCTAACTGGGCTATGCTCCGAGTTAGTTTGTGCCCCAGGTACTGATCCTAATTCCCCATCTTTGTGGAACATGAATTCTTTGATGACAGATTAAGCAACTCAGCTTCTGTCAATGCCTGGAGCCTCTTGGAAGCTTTGTTTACTGCAGAATGTAATGGAAAACTGTGATACTACTGAAAAGTAGAACACATTTATCACTTGAGGAAAAGCCATTCAATATAGTGAGATAGACACTTTCATCTTTCAGTTAAAGTAGTTAAAATAGCAAGAGGAATTGGAATGGGTAGTCTTCAATAATTACCTAAAATTATTCACAGAACTCTTGGAAGCAATACATCCATTTGGAATACTAATTGTAAAACTATTTTAGTTTTGCAAAATGGGACAGAATGTCTCTGTATCCTGTCATTTTAAGGTTTCTAGTTTGGGAACCTGGAATGATTTTCAATGTGCTTCCATGAGACAGCCATATGATTCCAGGGGAAGGAAAAGAGAAAAAGAAAACACCTGGTTTATTTTGTACATATACTATACACATGGCATAGCATAATATTTTGCACAAAATCTAATGGCAAGATGGACTTGGGTTTATATTTCTAATTTCCTTTACTGATAATAACAGCAGGAAATTCTTACTGAGTGTGGAAAGTAGACTATTGACTCCTTGTTCTTACACATAATCTGTTTTGCAGATAAGGAATCAGAGACTCAACAAAATTAGCAGACTTGTCCAGACAAACAAGTTGTAGGAATTCAAAGAAGCTTTGCCTGTTCATTTCATTCATTCTTTCAAACAGAACAAACACTCTGTTTCATTCATGGAAAGCTTGACAATGTCCATGGATACACACACATGCATCTCTTATTCTGGGACTGCAGAAAAGTGTAGAGGATAGGTAGGCCTAGAGAATGGGCTCTGGAATTGGTTGTCTGAATTAATTCTGGCTAATTTAATTAATTCTGTACTAATCATACGCTCTTTGACAAGTTACCATTTCCTCCATGCCTAACCTCCTTCCTGAGCAATGAAAATAGTTAGACACTAATTTTTAAAAAACTGTTAGGCCAATTCCTGGTTCATTGTAAACAATAAATATTAGTCATCACAGAATTTAGATAGCCTGTCCTCTCTGGTGTATATCTTTGCCTCTTAAAGCAATTAGACATGATGTGACTGTTGCATTCTAATAGAAGAATTTGGAGAACTTAGGATAATAAGACAGTAGACAATTTTCTCTGTCACTATCTATTTTTTTTTCCTGAAAATATATCAGTGTTCTCCTTGCTAACCTCACTTCTTGATCCTTGAGCAAGTGTCCTGAGATTTTATTAGTTGTTACCAACCCCTGCTGTTTTGATTGTTGATAGCTACAATGGTAGATGATAAGGACTAGTGTATTTAAAGGAAGATATTAAACAAAGGAAACCCCCTTCTGATGGTAGGAAAGAAACTTTCTGAGGATGCAGTGATTGGGAAATGTGTGTGCTGGAATAGGGGAAAATCTGAGTCCAAGTGTGAAGTACAGATACCCTTCTTCATTCAGTGTTCATTTAAAGAAAAATGAACTTTGAGAGGAAGATGACTTCTCCTTGAAAGAAGTTGATAATGATTTTTTTCTGGCTTGGAACTGCATCTATGCTCCCTACTTTTTTTTTTTTTAATGTAACCACAGTTTTAAAAGTTGGGGCAGAGATTTAATTTGGGAAGTTTACATATCCTGAGTATCTACACATGGCTTACAGTTTTTTCTTGTGAAGATATTCCACTTGTCTGTGGACATACCACCCTAAACATGCCCAATCTCATCTGGAGATATTCTACTCAATACTTTCTTTCTTGTTCATATTTATCTCTTCTGTTGATGACTGTATGGTCCCTTGGCCCTGTGGGGGAGTTTATTGCCCCTACGGATTTTATTATACAGGCAATATTCAGGAAATGCGAAAGATTCTGTGTAAAATACACATGAGACCCACAGCACTTAACTTTTAAAAAATTTTACTAATACATCTAACATATAATTTATGGAGCAATAAGGTGAGATGGTGAGAGAGAGATGGCTAGAACAGCCAGAGCTGCGCTAGCCCAAAGCCAGGAGATTTCATCAACATCTCTCATCTGGCTGGCAGGGGCTCGAATATTTGGGTCATCTTCTGCTGGCTTCCCTGGTGTTTTTGCTGGAACAGCAGTGGATAGAGTGTAAGCTCCTAAAGCATATAGTTTTGAACTATAGAAATATCAATTGTTGTTTTGGCCTTTGAGCCTCTTACTTCCATTCATAATTTTTAAATTTTCCCACCCACCAGAAAACAACCATCTAGATGTTATCAGTTGTGTAATCTGTCCATTTTTAAACACTTTAAAATAAACAGGATGGGAGTTGTGTAGCAGGTTGCTTCACTTCCAACCCAGCTTCCTGCTGAAGTACCTAAGAAGCCAGTGGAAAATGGGCCAGTGCTTGGGTCACTGCTACCCACCCAGAAGGAGTTAGGACTCTGGTTTTTAGCTTCTCTGAGTCAGAGCTGCTATAAATATTTGGGAAATGACACAGGAGATGGAAAATCTCTCTGTGCCACTCTGCCATTCCAATAAATAAATCTTTTCTTTTTTTTTTAATGAAAACAATTACATATCTACTTATCCTCTAAAACCGTGCCTCTCAGAATGACCCACCAACCTCCAGTCTCAATGTCACCTTGGAGCTTTTCTTGTCGATATATAATATTTATGCATATTTATGTGACTCAGTGTGCTAATTTTGTACATGTACACAATGTGTAATCAAGTCAGAGTAGTTAGTATTTCTATCACCTTAAAACTTTATCACATCAATGTGTTGGGAACCGTCAAACTTGCTTTGTTATTTTGAAATATATAAATGATTTATATCTAAAACTCACTTATGTATATATCCTCTAAAACCTGTTCTTCAGCATGATCAGCAGACCTGTAGCATTGACATCACTTGGGAGCTTATTAAAAGTATTGAACTTCAGCCCTACCCAGAGCTTGGGAGTCAGAATTTGCATTTTTAACAGTCATGCCTGTTAAGCATTAGTGCACTGGAAGATACTATTTTATTTTTCTTGAGGTTGTTTTGTTTGCTTTCCTATCTGTTTTTGTTTTGGAGCTTTGTAAGACATGCTTATCTTTTGTCACTTTCCTTGTTGTCAACCAGGTGGACATACTTTTTTCTAAGTTTTATCTGTTTAGTTAATTAAAAGGCAAGACAAAAGCCAATGCTGTGCTAGTTCAAAGCTAGCAGCCAGATACCACAACTGGGTCTCTGTAAGGGTAGCAGTGACTCAAGTACTTGAAGCATCACGTGTTGCCTGCCTGGGAGCACATTAGCAGGTAGCTGGATCAGGAGCAGAGGTGAAGTTTGAACCTAGTCCCCACGATATGGGATGTGGGCTAAAGTATCGTTCTGTTAGGCCTACTCCTTGATAGGGTGTTTTTAAGATTCATTCAGGTTGTTTTGTATACTCATCTTTGTAGTTATGTAATATTTGTGTTCATATTTTTTTCTGGTAAACTTTCTTTTTTTTTTTATTTGATAATACACTACTCTGCCATGGACACTCTGGCACTTGAGTACTTGTGTGTATGTGTTTGCTTGCAGTGTATTTCCCATACTGTGTATGAATGTGAATCAAAATGTATGATTATGGTAATAAATTGTATTGCCTGAAGCAGTGTGTATGTGAATTCCCATTGATCTACATCTTTTTCAGCTCATGACATCATCATGATTCCTATGCTTTGCTGACCTAATGGACATAAAATGCGCTTTCACTGAGATCTTTATTGCATCTTTTTGGTTCTCATAGAAATTAATCAGTTTTCATAGATTTGATCATTATGCTGCTTTCTTTTGGTCTTTTCACATAAAGGTACTTCATAAAAGTTCATGAAAAAGTTTAAAAGTGTTTAAAAATTTTGTAATTTGTGAAGTTTTTTTTCATAGTAGCATTTTCCATGATCATTTTGAGTAAGCTTCATTTCTTAAAAAATTACTTTTCTGTGTTTTCTTACTGATTTATAGGAATGTTTATTTTGAAATAGTGTATTGATAGTTTCATGGGTTGCAATATTTTCTTGTAGTTAGATTTATTTCTTTATTGTCTCCATTATTTGTGATGAATAGGAGTTGTAACTATTAAAATAGTTCATCAATCTTCAACTATAAGTGCTTCTATATCTTTCAGAAGGCATCCTTTGTGTGAGCACTGTAGTTATTCCAATAATTTCAATTGGGTATTTAATACAGAAGTATTTTAGAAAGCTAAAATAATATTATCTGGAACATTAAAACCCTCGTCCACAGATATTTTTAAATCACTCATCCATTGACATTTTGCTTTCAAGGGTGCTTAATTTATCCTCTTTGCCATTAGTCAAGATCACGTATTTTGGATGCAATTTGATCAAGGCTCCATCCAGGCTTTCACATTAAATGAGTATCTAACCTTAGATAAACAGTGGTCCCTATGACTTTCAATAGAGTTACTGTTATGATTGTATTTCAAGAAATCCATTGGGTACAATATATAGTTCAATTTATTATAGGGGATTTAAAATAAGAAACATTTTTAAATTTATATATTTTTTAATATATAAATCATGCATGCAGTTTGCTTTATCAGAACCAGCCACCTTACTTTGCAGCATCTCAAAGTATATGATTATATCTCCTTCATAACTCCTTTTGGGAATTGGAGCTAATTTCATAGCAAGAAGCTCCTTATAATTTGTTCCATTTTTGAGACTGAGAGTGACATTTCAATGTATACTGATTGTTTTTTTCATTGTAGTTATTGACCCTTCTAAAAATTTAGACATTCTGTTTTAAAAGCAGTTAGAAAGGGTATTTAACCTCTGAGCTATCACTCTGTCGATCTCACCTTCAGTCACCCTGAAATTTCTGTGACATCTTCTGAAGGATACTTGGTGACTGTCATTCACTTTAAGTGTAATGCTACTGACTTTTTCATGGGTCATGGTTTTGTAGTCACTTCAATAATAGAACCAATTTGCAGCTTCAAGTGTGTATGCATAGCTTGTGCCTTTATAATAACATGTAAGCATGTGTTCTAGGAAGAAATATTTTCTTCATTACAATAAATGTTTATCTTCCAGTCACACATTGTTTACATACAGAATAAGTTATCCCTCCAATAAGATATTATCATCTTTCCAAGAAATTGTAAAAGAATATTGAGTCTAATTAAACTTAAAGTCTAACAATGTGAATCCATATGAAAACAAAAACGTCCTCTATTTATCTCCGCCAATCGAGACCCCCTTGACCGGTCCTCCTTTTCAAGCACTCTTCACTTCACCCCAAACCATCAGTCTTTGTTGTTCCTCAAGGTGAGTTCATTTAGTTTTTGACATCCTGCAAAGCGCTATTCACATACTATTTTATTTAATATTTACAACAACATAAATCATGTGGGAGTAGCACTAGAACACTAGTGATTGATCATATGAGGTTGCCTGGTGAGGGTCATTTAACTGCTGTGTTCTGGCTTCTCCACCAGAAACACTTGGTTTCATTTGTGTGGGTTGGGCACTGGTTTGAAACTTTTCTCTCCAGCAGAATCACCTGGAAAACCTGGTAACTGTATAAAGCCCCAAGCTCTATTCTGCTTTAAGGAACCACTACCACCTCACTCTGTTGCCAGGCAAGGTGATTCAAATAACTTCAGATTTGGATGTAACTGGTCTGGGAATCAGCAACATCAGAAATTTCTAAAGCTCTCATATGATGTTTCCTTAGTGCAACTAAAGTTGGCAACTACTAATTAAGATAATATTTGGAAGCCTGAAAGTCTGGCTTTCAAAAACTAAAATCATCAACATTACTTTTTTACAAAGAAAAAGCATTTACTCTATGAAAGGAATGAGCTATTATCTCTTTAAACAAACATAGGATTATATGTGACTGGTAATAATGATGCTATCTTGCATGTAAATGACAGAGATGAGAAAACCATTTAATTAAGTCCATATGACTAACAAGTGGTGCACTGGAACCCATAGGCTAAGAGGCCACGTGACAAGGTGCTCCTGCTAAACATCTTTTGGAATTAAAAGGACATTGAAAACCCAACAAGTTGATAACATATGAAGTGATTTTCTGTTTTATACTTTAAAATACCCCTGGCTTTTATTTATATAATAAAAACCAATGGGTATCTTTTTGTTTGTTTTCAAAAAATTATAATAGATAGTAGAGACATAAGAAAATCTTCATATATTAAAGATAGTTATAAACTGCCCAAGATAGGCAAGTAAGGTTTGAATTACTCTATTGAATTTGGAAGGAAGATCATAAAGTATTTGTGGGAGTGGATATTTTGCCCAGTGGTTAAGACACCACTCAGGGTATCTTGAACCACGTGCTGGAGTGCCTGCATTCAAAGCCACTTCCGACTTTCTGCTAATGGGCACTCCTGAAAGCAGCAAATGAGGGTTCAGGTAGTTGAGTTCCCACCACCCATAGGAAACAAATGGAGAGTGAGCTCCCAGTCCCAACTTTGGTCTGAACCACTCCTGGCTATTGCAGGCATCTAGGAAGAAAACAAATAGATGATAGATCTCTATCTCTTTCTTCTTTTATATCTAAAATAAAATAAATTACTTCCATTGCTAGTATTAAGAGGTCACCATAAGAGTTTCAGATAGAGATACTTTGCTGTAGTTAAGTTTAAGGGAAAGGTAAACAGCATTTGAGAAGAAAGAATAAACCCATGTACATCTTTGAATCAGTTCCAAGTGTTAACAATGCAACGAGTTAAAAGAGAGCAGCAGTTTATACTATAGAAATCTTATTTTTTCTCTCCTTGCATGATTGGAAAGATACTACCTCAGTGTCATTCTATGTATGGACATATACAGCCCCATTAGTCACCTGTGTGTCTGTGATTGGGTGAGAGAGAGTGCCTTCAGCTCACTCTGCAAAAGCTATAGTAAGGTCTGGGAGACCCCTCGTTCCTCTTGACACCTAGTCATTCTGCAATACTGGGTGCATAGGAGCAGAGTTCCTGTACCCCGATGTACATGCGTAAATGAAAGGAAGGTGTTTCTGCACAATATGAATTTCACTGCCATCATTTGCAGAAGAGGACACTTGCTTGTTTTTGCAGACTGTTTTTTTTTTAAACCAAAAAGCTAAGTTTGCATCTATTTACACTAACATTATATTCCCAATGGCATTTGTACTGAGATTCACTGTGTAGACAGCACTGAATTTTCAGCACCCTGGAGTGCTGAGGGCCAGCTCTTGACACTGGATGCTTCACTAGTATGAATGAAATGAAAATATTCATGGAAAAGAACGTGTGTGTGTGCAAGGAACAACAGACTAACTGCACTGCCAAACAAGCTCTTGTAGGTCCTAACTAAATTATATCCTAGATTATGGGTAGTAGTGTCATAACCGCCTCAAAGACTAATTCGAGAATTGTTTTCACAGTGTGCAAATGACACTTGGTGTCCAAATAATGTGGTGCTTTTTTTTTTTTTTGAATGAGTGGGAAAGGACGTACCCAGATGGTGCTGTGAAATTCTGTTGGTTCTTAAAACATTGGACATTGCAGGAAAATACTAATGGAAAAGAGACAAACAGAAGTTGATTTCGGGTTTCAGTGCCAAATATGATTCTACTTTCTGTGGAATGATAATGGAACAAGAGGCTTTAAAACGCTTTGGTAATAAAGCTGTGTTTCTACTGGAAGTGGCAGGAAAGGCGAATTGCAGGCAGACGCCAAAGATGACCAGGGTTTGCCACCGACAGGTGCACTAACCTCAGCTGTGGCCAAGGAACTCAGCCAGGGCCCTGTAATTAAGGACTGCTGTCCCTTCCCAGATCCAACTGGACCAGCATTTTCTAGTGGACCCACTGGGCATTATCTGTGCTATGGGAAAGATCCACACACTATTGAATCCTCTAGTAGGGAAAGGGACTGAATTCATTTTAATAGCGGATCTTCACCCAGATGTAGTTTTCAGCGACGGGCGCACACACACACACACACACACACACACCCCATTCTGGGCAACTTTACCAGATCACATCCCCAGTCTTTGGAAGGCCCACCATGGAACTCGTCAAGAAGCTGTGAGAGCTAGCCAGCAGTCACCAAACCCCATCTCTCCAAGAGCAGCGAGGCAAGTGGAGGTGAAGAGCGAGTCTCCTGGGCAGCGGGGCGCTGTGGGGGAGGGAGGCGCGGGCGCGAGGAGGGGAAGGCTCGGGCAGACGGGTCTGACTCCTGACTGGCTGGAGAGGCTTTGGAGAAAGTCAGAGCTCCGGCTGCCAGTCGGGAGCTGTCCAACTTTTCAGCCGCTCTGAGATCAGGCTTTGGGGCACCTAGACGGAGGAGGCTGCCGCCGCGGGCGCTGCCGCGGCTCCAGCTGCAAACAATTCCTGCTCTCGCCGCCGGCGCCCAGAGGAAGGAAAGGAAGAAGAAAGGAAGGGAGGGGAGCGCGCCGGACCCGTGGTCAAGCCGCGCGCACCGCGCGCCCCAGCCTTGGTGACCCCGGCAGCCCTGGAGCACCTCTTTGCCACGACCACCGTGGAGGAGCCGGGTCACATCTGTGACCCCTCCTGCTGACGGAGCTCCGAACCCCTGGTGGCTTCCAGTGGAAGCTGAGCCCAGGCTCTGTGGTGAGGCTTGGCGACGGCGGCGGCGGCAGCAGCAGCAGCAGCAAGGAGCCGCTCTGGCCGGTGAGGTGAACCGGAGCTGGGCAGCAGGGCTCGCTGAAGCGCGAAGCAAGGATGGAGGCTGAGGGCAGTACCGCGCCGGCCCGGGCGGCTAGCGGCGAGGGCAGCGACGGCGCCGGCGGGGCCACTCTCAAAGCCCCCAAACATCTCTGGAGGCACGAGCAGCACCACCAGTACCCGCTCCGGCAGTCCCAGTTCCGCCTGCTGCATGCCCATCACCACCTGCCCCCTCCGCCGCCGCCCTCGCCCCAGCCCCAGGGTCCGCTGCAGCCGCCGCCGCCGCCCCCTCTGCCGCCGCCCCCGCCACCGCCGGGGGCTGCCCGAGGCCGCTACGCCTCAAGCGGGGCCACCGGCCGTGTCCGGCATCGGGGCTACTCGGACACCGAGCGCTACCTGTACTGTCGCGCCATGGACCGCACCTCCTACGCCGTGGAGACCGGCCACCGACCCGGCCTGAAGAAATCCAGGATGTCCTGGCCCTCGTCGTTCCAGGGACTCAGGCGGTGAGTGGAGGGCGCCCCCTCCCCGGTTCAGGAAAAGGGTCACCTCCCCCTCTTCGCAATTCTCCCAGTTGGTCTGATGACCACCAGCAACCTGGACCCGGGGTCAGATCCTATCTTGGTAGTTTGGAGTTGGGAAGGGGGGAGGGCGGGCAGGGGCGTGCCTGTCCACGCTGGGGCGGACACGGTTCAGGTGTGTGTCAGGAGCCCTGAAAGTGCGGTGTGCTTCACTGGGGCTGTAGGCGCACGCGTGTGCTCGTGCGCGCTCCTGAGCGGGTCTGTTTACCCCACCAGCCCTTCCCACCCACTCCATCCCACCCTGGCAAGTGAAACCTAATTCAGCTGGCTCCAGGCGTAGGAGGAGTAGGAAGAAGGGAGGTGGGGCAGGGCTGGAACCAGTGAGGAGGGGTCTGTGAGACGGACGTGACCACGGTTTGTTGGAGGGGGGTAGTGGGCGGGGGGGTCATGGGAAGAAGATGGGACAGCTGTGGGTCCCAGGTTGGTAGTTTAGTGCACCCCACCCCAGAACAACTCGCGGATGCCTTTGTCAAGTCTGGAAGTAAATAGAACAGCGAAAGGGGGAGAACAAACACGTGGGTGACTTGGAGAGTTTGGAGCAAAATGTTCAGCAATTTACGAGAGGGAAGGAGGAGGAGGGAGGACAGGGTGTGTGTATGTGTGTGTATGGGAGGGGTGGGTGTTACACTGCGTCTGTGTGCGGGAGCCTGTGCGGATCCGTCGTCCCCGCAGAATCCTAGCTGGGAAGCACCTCGTCTTAGCAGCAGGCAAGACATGGAGCTGTGATTATAGCGATTTCCTCTCAACATTAAGTGCTCCGGAAGCCAAGGCTAGGACGTGCCTGTCAACCCTGAATTGAAAGAAATGCCTACCCGGGGCTTTTCCCAGGAAATGAGTGGTGTCAAGAGTGTAAGAGCTGGATTCTTATTGCAGGCGTGAGGTGAACCTTGAACCTGCCTCTGGTGTTCTTCCTGATCACTCAGAAACTGCTCCTTTTTTTTTTTCTCTGTGTCTGGGCCTTCCAAGCCGTGGCTCTCCTCCTCCATCAACACTCACAAAAGGGTTCACGACCTGCTGCCCATTGGCAGTGCCTGATGGCCATGTGCTGTCGTTGGGGTCTAACCCCAGCTGTGACCAGTCAGCACTGGTGTGCCACCCAGCCTGGTATGGGTGCAGTGGGACATGGAATTCAGTTCTGGGCATGGAAACAGGGAAACCTGGCACTGCTGGTGTTGGTCCAGCTCCCACTTGACAGTCGCTTGAATTTTTCTGAAAATCATAACGAGGTGATCAAGTATGTATATTTGAATTTCCTTTGTTTTAATTTTTCCTGGTGGACACGAGTATCGCTCCGTGTGTGTTGCGTACATTGTGAACAAGGGAATTCAGCCCAGTGGAGTATCCCAACCTGCTTGTGTACACGAACCGCAGGCCTTCTTTGCATTCTTAGGGATCTTGTTGGTGATGTCATTGTGTCTGCTGGATACAACGAAGAAGAGTTGTACCTAATAAACTCTGTTCAGATCTATTTCAACTCTGGCGATGGGTGTGCGTTATAGACATTCAGCAATAAAGACACATTTTGCTTTCATAACCAGACTGCTAAAACCCACATGCAGCTTTTATGCTTTGGTTGAGGAGGTGAGTGTCCACTTTGAGCAGGCACTGTACAGTGGGACTTATGGGGAGAAGAGAAGCAAACATTACGCTTCGTGTCTTTGACTTATCAACAGATAAGTCATGTGAGGATGAGCCTCTGGCAAACACTAAATAAGAACAAGAGATCTAGCTTACTTAATCTGGGGGCTTACTAATTATGCAGCATCTCTTAATTGATTTCATTTTTTAATGAAATGAATATGAGAGTGTGGAGAAGTGAAAAATAAGCTAATTGGAATAGAGGTATTACATCATTGATTTGAATTTATTTTTTGCAGCGCTCTCTACCCTGATTAATTGTTCTATTTGAATTCCTTAGTTGAATGATTCACAGGAAAGCCAAGATGTATAATGTTTACGTACACTTCCAGTATGGCTCATCTGATACATCATTGTTATTCTATTTAAGGATCCTTGGACTTAAAAAGTCTTTGCATGTCTCCTCACACATTACACATCATGCTTTTTTCCTAATAGAGTTGTTTTTGCGTACACTTCCAAATCTAGTTACAAGAATCTCTACATTCTGCAGAGAGAATAGTCACAATGACTTATCAATGAACATTTCCCATTGATCCATTTATTTAGATCCTGCAACAGCACTGAGATGAGATAGCGGGAGCAGGTCCATTTTCCCAACAAGACCACCAACCCTTAGAAGATTCTGTGTTTAGTATCACACAGACTGTGAGTTCCAGAGCTGAGACCAAAGCCTCCAGTTTTCTGCCCCCACGGGTGTTCTCTTGGAATAATTAGGTGCAAAATCTAGGCATGCTGAGACACCCCCCCCAAAATAAATGAAAGCAAACATGAAGTTTGTCATATATCAATATCCAATTACATAAAGTCCTAATGAACCGTTTTACTAAAATGAAAGATTGTGTAAGTTTCTGGAACGAATGATGGATTTCAACTTTAGAAATCTTGAGTCGTATAAATGGATGTTAATGATCCCAAGATATGCAAAACCATGTGTGTGTGTTTTATATAGTACATATGATTATGAATAGGGAAGTGTTCAGAGAAATGAAAGTTCATCAGAACACTGTCAGTGGCTTTCAGTAATCTTGTAAAAGAGAATAAACAAAGGCGTGAGTGCGTGAGTGCGTGAGTGCCGGGGTAGATGGCACACATTTTCACATGACCCACACACAGTTGCCTAAGTGGAGGGTTTTAAATTGTCTGTTAAGTTAGTGTATCTGAAAAAGCTCATGGGTGGATGGATGAATGATTCCCCATATATTACTGAGGAAGATATGTCCTTTAAAAAGCTACTCCCAGCATGCACGGTAGCATTTCCAGACATTAACTTGACTACATTTTGAAGTGTACTTGCAGTTTGTAAAGTGATGGGAAAGAAGTGTTTGGATTTAATGAAGAAATTCAATAGTAAAGAGGCAAGCTTTTAACATTTCATAGTCAGTTCTTTTTAGCCTTTTGAAGATGTAGATAGGTTACACAGACTTTGTGTCACATTGTATCTATCTAACAAGGTAGCTTTATGTTTTTAATCAGTATAGAAGAAATTTGAAAGAGTGGTATGACTAGAAGAATGAATAAAATACAAGAGGCCTAATAAAATATGACAAAAGCAAAAAAAAAAAGCCCTTTAAGAATATTTGAGTCAGATTTTTGCTTCACCCAGGAATGCCTCAAAATGTAAATTTAACTGAACTGATAATTGATTTAATAATTTAACTTCCCTCTACACAACAAAATATTTTTTTCTGATCTATAAATTGTCTTTGGAAATAAGTAGAAACTTCAAGAAGTTGATTGAAAAAATTGAAGATAAATTCTATTTTGGTCTAATTTTTTAGAAAATTTATGGGAAATGTAAATTATGAAGAATCATACATGTCTTTCAGATTTTTTGCACCAAATCTGTGCTTTCATTGTATTTTCCATGAACCTTTGGAACCATGAAAGTTGGAAATTGAAACAACATAGGCAATTCCTTGATACTAAGAAGATATTCCAGATGATAGACATGTAAGCATCAAGAAAATGATATTTGACTTAGATATTTCATGATAAAAATAGCCAAAAGCTGTAAATACACTAAATGTAAGTTGGATGCACATTATATTTGATTTGACACTAGCCTTTCAAATACATTAGTGCAGTAAATTAAAGGAAATAATTATTTTAACATTTACATAGTAAACAAATCAGGTTTTTATGTTTGTACTCAGGATGGAAGATATTTTTGCACAGATGAAAGATATCTATGAATTATTTTTACTGATTTTAAGTTTTTTTAAGTGTAATTGGTTCTTCATTAAAGTTTCCTTTCAAGTGTAATTGGTCGTAATGGTAGTTTAAGCTCACAATGAAAATTAGTTTTTGCATCACCAATATATCTAGCTGACAAATTGGTCCTTCACATTATCTGTGTCAGGCATCTGAGACTTTGGATTTTAGTAAACAGTAACTTTAAATATCAGATATCTTACATAGTCAATACCTTTAAATTTTAGTGAGAGCAGTTAAGAGATTTAAGTGACAAAAAATGTAATCAAGAAATAATGTGCTCTATTTTTTCTATATATATATTGCCAAAAGTGTTGGAAAATTTTTAAAAATCTGATTTGACCATTTCTTTCATTGTTTGGACCCACTAAAGATAGTCCTGGTAAGTTGATTTAGTGTTTTATCAGAGTAGTAATTTTGAGAACTTGATGTATCTGGGAGGTGTCAATGATCTCTCTCCGTGTTACAGTTTAATTCTGGAATTATGGGCCCTCCTTTTTTTCATGGAGATGGAAGGTTGTAGGCAGGAGGAGATAGGAGAGAAAGAGGAGCCAAAACATAGCCTGCAAGCATGGAATTTTCAACATAAACTTTGTTTTTATGAGATGTATGTATTTATTTGAAAGTCAGAGAAATTTGGTCCATCCATTGGTAACTCCCCAGATGGTCACAGTGGCCAGCACTGGACCACACCCATGCCAAGAGCTTCTTCTGGGTTTCTCATGTAGGTAGCAAATGTCCAAAGACTTGGACCATCTTCCACTGCTTTTCTTGGGACCTTTGCAGGGAGGTGGATTGGAAGTGCAGCAGTTGGGATATGAACCAAGGCCTGCGTAGCATACCATATCACAAACGGTGATTTTACTTACTATACCACAAAACCAGTTCCTCTTATTCTTATCAAACTTGTTGCAACTGTTTAATCTTGTGTAGTAGCAGGGAAGCTGGAACCCAGTATTGTCCACAGAAACACTTTGCCAAATGCATGAAACATCGAGAAATGAAAGAATTTAGATGGAAACTAACCTCTGTTGTCACTGCCCATCTTCTACATCCATAGAACATGTGTCTTGAATAGATAAACTTCTTAACAAGCTCAGGGTAGAATGCCAAACCACATCCTGCATATCTCCTGACAAATGTTTCACATTTTATACGTTATGACTTTCTTGTAACAATTACTATCTCATCTACCCGGCCACTGCTTAAAACCAGAAGTTTGGGGATTACTTTCTAAAACCCATTTGTGATGAAACAGGATCTGAAAATGGTGACATGATAGAAATGACTTTGAAAAAAGGTATTCTTTCACTTTCCAGTTTGAATACATTTACATACACACACACACACATTGCTTCTGAACACCTCATATGGGTTTGGAGAAACATTTTAAGTTTGATTCTTAAACATCATTAAGACTACACCATGTTAACAAACTTTTACTGATTATCTAAATGTCATAAAATTGTATCCTTCTCACAGCTTAGTATTCATATTTAAAATATGAAATATATGACTCTGAAACTTAGATGCTGCTAACCCTGGCTCATAACAGCAATGTTGCTAAGGCATTATACCAAATAGCACTGTATTATATTTCAAAAGATGTTTGGTTATTTTTACCCTCAGGAACTTTTTTTCAGCATTTATAAAAATAGGAAATAAAGTTTTTCACAGGGATGAGGACATTTTATCTTGTTTTGAAAAACAAAAAACTCATCAGCAAAATTGGCTGTTTTCCATACACATACACACAGTTCTGCCACTCTGAGCCTCACCCCGATACTCTGGTGATGGAGAAATAAGATTTGGTAAATAAGCGTGAGTACATGGTGAGCTAGCCCAGTGTGTGGTATCAGGATTCCCCTTGCCTAAGGTTATTTATGTGATTACATTGTAATTCTTCCTTCACTCCAAGTCTCAGAAATAAGCAGGCTCTTCTGAATCTTCTGGAGAAGCATCTCTTGTGTTTTCTCATGGCCTCTTTCCTGGTTCAGATATTTGTTATCCAGTCATGCCTGAAGCTGTTGTTATAGTCCCTAAGTGGTCTCCACCTCGGATCCCAACTTTCTCCATATGCTCCAACGTATCTTACACTGCAAGTCATCAGCCTACCTGTCTCCTTGTCTGAAATCTAATAAATTATATATTGTATATAGTTATATATGCATACACACAGTTATATATATATTAGCTTACAGATAAAATTTAATTTCTTTGTCTCTTCAGTCTGTCAACGCACATGTCTTTTATAGAAGGTCTTGTTATTTAACCCTCCTCCATAAATCCTAGGGAATGACACACTCAGGCCCTTACGCTGTGCCATTGTTGCCGTATCTTTTCATGCCTTTGTTTCTGAAACCTTTCTTATGGGTGGGTTGCCTTACAGTGCTCTTTGGCACCGCCTCCTTTTCTGTTCATAAAACTCAACTCACATGGTACTATTCTTGTAGATATTCCTTAAAGAAGGGAGTCATTTATTTATTTATTTATTGAAGATTTATTTATTTTTATTGGAAAGTCAGATACGCAAAGAGGAGGAGAGACAGAGAGGAAGATCTTCCATCCAGTGATTCAATCCCCAACTGGCCACAATGGCCAGAGCTGAGCTGATCCGAAGCCAGGAGCCAGGAATTTCCTCTGCGTCTCCCATGCAGGTGCAAGGTCCCAAGGCTTTGGACCATCCTTGACTGCTTTCCCAGGCCACAAGCAGGGAGCTGGATGGGAAGTGGAACTACCGAGATTAGAACCAGTGCCCATATGGGATCCCCGGGCGTTCAACGTGAGGATCTTAGCTGCTAGGCCACTGTGCCAGACCCTCTGATGAACTTTTTTTTTTTTCGGTTGCCTTTTTTTTTATTCATTAATTACATTGTATTATGTGACACAGTTTCATAGGTACTGGGATTCTCCCCACCCCTCCCCAAACCCTCCCACCATGGTGGATTCCTCCACCTTGTTGCATAACCACAGTTCAAGTTCAGTTGAGATTCCCTCATTGCAAGCATATACCAAACATAGAGTCCAGCATCTTATTGTCCAGTCAAGTTCAATGGCTTCTTAGGTATACCCTCTCTGATTTGAAGACAGAGCCAGCAGAGTATCAACCCGATCAATTAAAAGCTCCAACATACCATCAGTAAAAATTTGCATCATTATGGAATTAATTGACATAGTAATGAGTAGCCAATATGTTAAAAGTAAATGCGAGTTCTTAACCACCTTCTGTGACCACCTCATTGACATTTCAATTTTAGTTTATACACAACATATAACATACATAACATAACATGTTATCCATAACATCATATCATCTTAAATTAAGGCAAACATGTGGTATTTAACCTTTTGGGATTGGCTCATTTCCCTTAGCATTATGGTTTCCAGTTTGGCCCATTTGGCCACAAAGAACTGCATTTTATTTTTTTTAATAGCTGAGTAGTATTCCATGGAGTAGATGAACCATAGCTTTCTTATCCAGTCCTCTGCTGATGGGCATTTTGGCTGCTTCCATGTTTTTGCAATTACTGATTGTGCTGCTATGAACATAGGAGTACATGTTGGTTTCTCATAAAACAAGTGTTCTGGATATATTCCTAGGAGTGCTATTACTGGATCATACGGTATGTTGAATTTGAGTTGTTTGAATGTTCTCCATACTGATTTCCATAGAGGCTGTACCAGCCTGCAGCCCCACCAGCAGTGGAGTAGGGTTCCCTTTTCCCCGCAACCTCGCCAGCAAGTGTTGTTGGTGCTTTTATTCATGTGGGCCACTCTTACTGGCGTTAGGTGGTACCTCGTTGATGTTTTAATTTGGATTTCCCTTATTGCCAGGGAACTTGAGCATTTTTTCATATGTTTATTTGCCATTTGGGTTTGTTCTTTTGTGAAGTGTTTGCCCATTTCCCATGCCTATTTCTTGAGTGGCTTGTTTGTTTTGACATTTTCGTTGTTTTATAGCTCTTTGTATATTCTGGAGATTAGCCCTCTATCACCTACATAGTGCGCGAAGATCTTCTCCCATTCTGCGGGTTGCTTTTTTACTTTGTTGATTATTTCCCTTGCTGTACAGAAGCTTCTTAGTTTGATGAGGTCCCATTTGTTTATTCTGGTCTTGATTTCAATTTTGGAATTATAAGGAAGCCTTTTTTTTCAATTTGTGCTGCCTCAAGCAGAACATAATTGGTTTCCTCAATAGTCACGGTGAAACATATAGAACTACTGATATCTTGCTCATATTATAAGTGATAAAAAGGAATATTGATTCTCAGAAAAAGAAACACCTGTCCATGTTAAAAGACTTTAGGACTTGCTCATTAAGGCTCATACACTGTGATGTTTTGATCATGCTGGAAGTAGCTTTTGGTATCAAATAACAAGAGACCATGATTTTAATTTATGGCTGGGATGGCAGGGAAAATCATGTTGATAATTAATGCAGAGCAGTTTTGAGTCAGCTTGTGAGAAGATAGTATCAAAATGAAAATATTTTGATTGAGTGAATCCCTCTTAATTTAGCAAATTTATTATGTTTTCTGGTTAAAATGCATATTTTGAGGTAGAACATTCATCAGGTTCTAAAAAGTTTATGTCCATGAAATTTGAGACACTGGGTTATAAAGAGAACTAACTGTATCATTAGCTAATTACTGAAGATAACGATTGTGAGAACAAATGATTTTCGTGGAGAAATAGTCTCACCAGGATAGCTGTCTGTTAATAATTTGAGAGAGGATTTTTAGGGAAATGCAGTATATCAGACATAGATCATGGGATTACTGCACAATGCCATAGTCAAGTGCAATATTAAGTGTTTCCTTACCAGGGCCAATGATATGGTTCATCAGATTAATCCTTTACCTTCACATGGGCACCAGTTCATCCAGTTCCCTGCTTATGGCCTGGGAAAGCAGAAAAGGATGTCTCAAGACTGGGACCCTGCATCCTCGTGGTAGACCCAGAAGAAGCTCCTGGCTTCTGCTTTGGGTCAGCTCAGTTATGGCCATTTGGAGTGTGAAATAGCAGATGGAAGGTCTTGCTCTCTCTCGCTCCTTCTCTCAGTAAATCAGCCTTAAAAAAAAAAAAAAAAGTGAAGGGTTGCTTGCCTGAAACTTTATTTATTATAAGAATAGTAAGGAACATTATGAAAAATAGGAAAAGCTGTTTTCCCATATGAAATTCAAGAACATGTGATATAGGCTATTACTTTAAACAGTGTTGTATTAATTCAGGAATAAACCAGCAGTTTGGAACCAAATACATGGTTATGGATACACCTCATGTATTCAGTAAAGGCAGCATACTAACTCACTGGGAATAGTACAAGTTGTTTATTATATGATGTATCTTTATTGAAATTAGAATATCATTACACCATAATAAAGAACATGTAAATGAAAAATTTAAAAAGAAAAAAAATCATATAGGCAAAGGACATGAAAAAATACACCTACCTGAAGAAAGAACTTAACAGTGCCTACACTGTGGCATAGAAAGTTAATCTGCTGCATGTGATACTACCATCCCATATGAGGCTGGTAGAAGTTCTGGCTGCTCCACTCCTGATCCAATTTCCTACTAATGTGCCTGGGAGAGCAGCAGAAGATGGCTCAAGTGTTTGGGCCCCTACCACCTATTGGAGGAGACCCAGAAGTTGTTCCTGGCTCCTGGCTTCCATCTCATCCTTGCATGATGAATGCAGGCATCTTAGAAGAGAATCAGTGGATGAAAAGTTTTCTCTTCTTCTCTCCCTGCCCCCGATGGCTGCCATGTCTCTCCTTCTCTCTGTAACTCTGTCAAATACATGAGTAAATCTTAAGAGTGAAAAAGGAAATGATTACATTTTAAAAGTTTTTTCCATCTGGTAAAAACAAAAATTAAAATGTTATTTAATTTTTCACCTATCGATTGGGAAAAGATAAAGAATTGGAGAGATCATGCAGAAGTAGACTCTTATATACATTTTAGTGAGAAGCATACATTAGGAAACTGCTAGTGGTCAATCAGATAATATGCATTAACAATAAAAAATGTGCTTGTCCACTTTGGACAATATAATTGTCATTTTTAGCTCTTATTTACACTATAGCAGAACTTTTGTCTTCTCCCTTTTTTACTTGATGAATATTATGACTAGTGGTAAATTAGGCCTGTAACTGTAGAGTGGATTATAATTATGTCTTTGTAACAAATGATGGAGAGAGAGAGAAGGAAGGCAGAGGTGTGAGAGGAGGGAGGCAGAGGTGTGAGAGGAGGGAGGCAGAGGTATGAGAGGGAGATCCAGAGAAAGGGAGGAGGGGGGAAGTGCTCCTCTCCTCCTGGAACTGTATCTGCGGAATCAACAAACTCTGTTCTCTTCATATGAATGAAACGAAATAAAAAAAAAATAAACGGGATAAAATGATTGCTTATGTTTTTTAAAAGGTGCTTGCCTCTTATCCAGTAATTCCTATGGCCGAGAACTTAGCCTCATATCATTGAAAGTAAGGAAAGAATTGTATGATAGCATTGCCTGTGGTGGTAAACATCTAGGGATAAAAACATCTCTCAATAGAGAACTGGTGAAGCAAATGATGTGTCTGTGTCAAAGACTGTAGATAACAAGAGACAGAGCTGTATGTGTTGAAACACAATGATAAATTCACTCACTTGTGTTAACACATACCTATGTTTGCATATGTAGGATTGTGTCAGTAATGTAAGTGGCTCTTAAATAACAGACTGATGGAATCATGACTCCTTATGAAGGACTATATTATTGTAACACTAAGGGCAAAATCAGTGCGGGGGTGGATAGGAATTGGGAGGCGGAATCCCAGACCCTATGGCATTGTACTATAAAATTAAAAATAAAAGAAAAAAAAGAATGTAAATGAATATATTTACAGATCTTTGTAGTACAAAAATCTCCCTGAATAGGAAAAAAACCACCAAACTGCTCTGTGTGTATGAACAGTAAACATTTGAGTGGTCTTTGCCTCTCAGCCTTATGTTATTTCTTTTTCTAATTTTACTTGCCTTAAAATGAGCATGTTCTACTCTCATAATAAGTAAAATTGCATATTTCCTCTTTGATAAAATTATTCTCAGCTTATTGGGGCGAACACATTCATTTGCACCCTGCTCTTTCTTCACTGCTGGGAAGAACCTAAGGATTATGCCATAAAACAATTTAGGGGAACGAGGTAAAAATGAGGACATGAAGGAAAAAGTATGAATTGATGTAAGCCAAGATGTCTGCTATTGAGTTCTAAGTAATTTGTAGAAATTAATCAGATATTTGGCTCTGTGCTTCCTGTCTGCTGTTCCAAGGGAAGAAACTACCAGTTCAAGATCCACATATCAGCAAGTGAGGAAATGAGTTACCTAAGGAACTACATTACTACATACAGAATAAATGAAATATTTCCCCATGACATATTGTGAATAGGGTACTTTGTGATATTGTGAGTACTTGTTCAACAGCTTTGCTGTAACTGACAAAATATGAGATGAGCATCATATTTTATAACCATGGACAGTTCTTACAGTAGTGCACATTACAACATGTTGCAGAATCACCCATAATTGCAGTATTACAGCACTGTGACCCGAATGATCATTCTCAGCAGTCCATTTCCTTTACTGTTGAAAGCTGCGCATGTCCTGCTAAAAGGAGCTGCACTCTCCAGCACTGGGAATTCCTTTAAACTGTCTTTCCTGTATCCAGTATTTAGCTCTTGTTTTCATTTGGTTATCTGAGTTTGACTTAGATGTCGTGCATGTTTCCAGATATTTAAGTTCAATAACCAAGTTGGCATTTCCATCTCTTCTTTAAATACTTCTGTTTGATGCTGTTTGTTATTATGACTGCTGCACTTGAGCCAGTGCAATCCAAGTACCAACATTGGCCCAAAATTCTAGGATACCAATTCAAATTGAGTGCTCCTGATTGATGACAGGAACCTGGAATCAAAAGACTAAGATAGTTGGGTCCAGCTTTTCAGGAGATTTTCTAACATAACTACCTCTTTGCACTCATAGTCCTAACATCTCTACTTCTAGTTAGATGTTCAAGATACACATTGAAAATGCAGCCCTGATTTCTTTTCTTTCTTTTCTTTCTTTTTTTCATTCTTTCTTTCTTATTCTCTCTTTTTCTCTCTTTCTTTTTTTCTCTCTCTCTTTCATCTATATCTATCTACACACACACACACACTGTGTGTGTGTGTATCTATAGCAAAAACAGACTGGTGTTCTAGAGCTCACGCACAGCCCTTCTGTTGGTATAAAATAAAAAAGTGTACCTTTTATTGTATGGAATTGCTCTGAGTTTATAATGTTTTCCTGATGATGTGATTGTCTTGAGCAGACAGGCAGCAACTGCCTTGGGAGCAGTATTAAATCATGAAACTGCAAACTAAAATTGTGAAGTCCCCTGTATACATGTGTTTCTTTCATCATTTGGAATAATTCTTACCTTTTGGAGTCTCTAGCATCTCAAAGACCAGATTCTTACCTGATCACCAGTATCCAGGGTCTTTCCTGAAATCAAGTAGTGCCTCACCATGGGAGCTTCACAAACACTGAGAAATGCTTAAGGTTGCCCTCACTTTAATTTGAGAAATACCAAGTATAGTGATGGTAATTGGCCAGAATACAGCTTAAAGAAATTCGTAGTTCCATTAGCAACTTGGAAACTATCATAACAATTGCTGGTGTTATCCAGTGTCAGTAAGTCTAGCTTGGGAGAAATGAAAAGTTGTCCCTAGTTTTGATGGGGTAGACCACACTTTGTTTCCAATTGAGTGTCTTCTCTATCAAGAACCACTGTATTTATCATTTCCTCTGCCCAAGATGCTCTTTTCTCCCTAAGGTCTAATACTGATAATACCTATTCATACCTCAATTCTTAATTCAACTTAATTCAACTGATGAAGTCTCCATAGTTCTTCCAAAGCAGTAGTATACTGTATTGTTTTTCCTTGATGGTATTTATTAATATTTTACATTAGTTATTGAATTATATAATCAGTTAATACTAGTGTCTGCCACCAAAGTGTAAGCCCTTGTGGAAGCAAGGACAAAACACGATGTTTGTACATTGCCCTTGTTTAAAGAATTTTAAAATAAATAAATGAAATATCACCTTAATGAGGTTACCAATGAAATTTCTATTATGAGTAGGAATAATTGCAAAGTCAGACAAACTTGATATGCTTTATTTGACTGAAGGATTAAGAAATTACTATATAATTTGTTTGACATAAAAGACACATGTCAGCAGATGCAAGTACCATCTTTGGAAAGGAGCCTGAAGGATGGGAGGGAGTCTCAAGAGAGCCAGTCTTACGACGGTTCCTTACACTTGCATTCCATGTAAGAGCATCAGCTTGAGCCACAGCCATCCCACATCTCGTGCTGCTCCCTGCTAAGCAGCCTGGGAAGGCAGAAGACAGTGATTCATAAGCTTAGCTTGCTGACACCGATGTTGGAGAGCAGGCTTGCAATGTGTGGCTCCTGGCTTTGTCCTGACCTAGATGTGGTGGTGTTTGTGGCCATTTATGGAATGAGTTACTTGATAGAAGACTTTCTCTCCCTCTCTCTTCCTTTTTCTACCCTTCACCCCCAGACTGTCTCCCCATCTCACTTCCTCTTCTTTCATCCCCCATTGCTTTCTCCCTGACACTCCACCTGTTTAACAAATGAGTAAATAATATAAATTTTATAAGCCAGCATCATGAACTGTCACAATTTTTATGTTGTAGAAATATATATTTAAGGTGATAGAAAATAAGAATGAAAATAAAGGTTTTATATTCTAGGTTTATTGATTTTTTTCCTGGCTGTTTAATTGGTGTTGATGTCTCATATTTAAGCTTTATTAATAAATTATCAATATTTTCCCTCAAACTCATTATATTAATGTTAATCAGGTTCACACAAATACAAAATGTCTATCACTACTCAGCTCCTCAGCTCTCGGTAGTTCTTTGTGATATTAAAATCCAAGAGTAAAAAGAAATCCTTTTTCTTGTCTGAGAACGCAATAGGAAATTTGAAAAGATCAGAGGCTTCACAATCATAGGCCGAAGTAGCATTATTCTGGCGTAAGAACACTTAGAATTGTTTCGTTGGTTTTGTTTTTTAAAGATTTATTTTATTACAGCCAGATATACAGAGAGGAAGATCTTCCCTCCGATGATTCACTCCCCAAGTGAGCCGCAAGGGGCCAATGCGCGCCGATCCAAAGCCGGGAACCTGGAACCTCTTCCAGGTCTCCCACGCGGGTGCAGTGTCCCAATGCATTGGGCCGTCCTCGACTGCTTTCCCAGGCCACAAGCAGGGAGCTGGATGGGAAGTGGAGCTGCCGGGACTAGAACCGGCGCCCCTATGGGATCCCGGGGCTTTCAAGGCGAGGACTTTAGCCGCTAGGCCACGCTGTCGGGCCCATCGTTGATTTTTTTTTTTCTTTTACTTTATGTACTATTCCTCTTTTGGATCTCCCCTGGGGGTGAAAGGAATGCAAAGACTTAGTGCATCATCCTGAGCCAGCCTGGCACATCCACGCAAACCCGACTGTGAACACAGAGTAGCCGAGATTTCAGCCAGGCCCTTGGTATGAGGAGCAGGTGTCTGAAGCAGCAGCTTAATCTGCTGCAGCCCAGTGGTGTCTGGGCAAAGGCAGTCATGTCACCAGCATTGGCTCTCACCCAGCCTGGCAGCCTGCTGACTGCTTTGGAGGCTGTAGAGTCTAAGCATTTGCTTTAAATATTTGATGTAGCTAATTAATGAGTATTTTGGATCTAGTGTTTTAAAATTCCTCCTATAAAAATACAAACGACTGCCTCATGATGAAAGACTAAACTGTTATACTTACTGTTGCCTCAAGTGCCCCCCTATAAGTAGAGAGGTTTTTGCCAGAATATTAGTCATCTAACTTTTACCAAATCACAGTAACTGTTAGGTAGATAGGAAAAGGCAGAATACTCAATAGCCAGTGTTGTCCAGGACACAACCCTGAGGGTGGTGCAATATGCGAGAACTCTCCAAAATGTTTACGTAAAATGGGGTGGATGCTTAAGAATACTATTGGGCTGACTGTATCCCCTATTAGATTATGTGGGTTCTAGTCCCAATTTGCCTTTCATTCAACCTTTCCACTAATGTCAACCTTGGAAGATAGCAGGTAACGGATCATGTACTTGGGCCTTTGCCACTCTGCCTAATACAATTCCAGACTCCTGGCTTTGAACTACCAAAGCCCTGGATGGTGTACACATTTGGGGAATGCATGACTAGACTGGAAGCCCATATAGCTATCTGTCTATCTGCCTCTGTCTACTTTTTAAATAAATACATTTTTTTATTAATTATGGAAAAAGTGAGCCTGGAGCCTGGCACTGTGGCATAGTGGGTAAAGCCCCACCAATTGCAATTGCATTTCATGTGGGCATTGTTTCACTTCTAATCCAAATCTCGGCTAATGCATCTGGGAAAGCAGCTAAGGATAGTCCAAGTCCTTGGGCCTCCCCACCAGGTGGGAGACCCAGAAGAAGCTGCTGACTCCTGCATTCTGACCAATCTGACCTTCTGACCAACCTAGAGGAAGCTGTTTTGGGCCACTGTGACCGTTTGAGGTGTAAAAAAGCAGGTGGAAGATCCCTTCTCTCTCTTTTTCCGTGTCTCTTTAACTCTACCTAACGAAGTAATGAATTAATTAATCTTTTTAAAAATAAAAGTGTGCATGGATTTCAATTCTTTTTCCATTAAAACAAAATTTATCTTTCTGTTCTATTTTCCAACAAACTTTTCGAAGTCTCCTTCCCAAAGGCTTCAGCATGATCAGGATGCAGCTACCAAAGGAAAATCAGAGAACAGGGAGGTAGGGTTTGCTAAAGATTCCTCAACTTTTGTCTAAAATGTATTTGGGAGACTCTGATTAGTTTTTATGTAAATTATGTTGTATGCTTGGATTTTTGGAAAAGATTTTGTCTATCTATTTTGAGGCTGAAAAGGAGGGACAGAGAAAGATCTTCTGCCTGCTAGTTCACTTCCCTTATGACTGCTAAGGTCAGGTTAGGGGCAGCGCAGAGTCAGGAGCCTGGAAAACCTGATCCAGCTCTTTCACGTGGGTGGCAGGGGACCCAAACACTTGGATTATCCTCTGTTGCTTCCCTAAGTGTCTTGGCTGGAGCTTGATTACAAGTGGAGCAGCAGAACTCGAGCCAGCACTTCTATGCACGTAGGCACTGCAGGCAGCAGCTTAATTCTTTACACCACAATGCCAGCCCTGAGAATTTCTTTAAAAGTTTTAATTTTCTTTAAAAGCTTTGGTAGATATAGAATAGGTGTTGACTGCATAGACCGGGAAAGAAAATAAATGATTGAAAAAACGCTGTGGTAGTAAGGACAGGAAAAGGATTTGAGAGACTGTTCTAGGGAGAAATGTATACTTTGAAGACTGACTAGTACTGTTAGATTAAAAAAAATTAAACAAAACCTGAAAATATGATTGAAGAATATGTATATATTTAGGGTTAAGGTTAGTATTCCATGCTGCCATTTTAATTTTTAGCTTGTTTGGGTAAGAAGAGTTTGAAATATTATTTAATGCAAGCATTTAAAAATATCTGCCTGTGGGACCCAGCAATGTAGCCTAGTGGCTGAAGTCCTTGCCTTGCACGCGTCAAGATCCCATATGGGCCGGCAGCCCCACTTTCCATCTAGCTTCATGCTTATGGCCTGGGAAAGCAGTGGAAGATGGCCCAAGCTCTTGGGTCCCTGCACTCATGTGGGAGGCCTCGATGAAGCTCCTGGCTTCAGATCAGCTCAGCATCAGCCATTGCAGCCACTTGGGGTGTGAATCAGTGGACAGAAGATCTTTCTCTGGGTCTCTCCTTCTGTCAGTTTATCTGATCAATAAAAATAAATAAATCTTTAAAAAGAAGATTGCCTGTGGATGAAATTTACAGTGTTGCTGTGTTCCTTAATATAAAGGGCAAAAAAATGTTTGATCGCAGGAGTATGTAACCCATTCCAGGCCAACTAATTAAAAATATTAACTTGATCAATTTAGTTACATATACACTTCTGAAAAAATAGGTGAATATAACATTTCAAACTATTTCCTTATATGAGACTAGATACTAGCCAGTGAGCTTTCTTTTTCCTTATTCTCTCTCTCTCCCTCACTAACTTTGATTTTGTAGTATTTGTTACCTAATTTGAATATTTTTGTGCTCATTCATTCCAGAAAATCCTTTGGCCACTGGAATGTGTGTGTGTGTGTGTGTGTGTGTGTGTGTGTGTGTGTACCTGGTAGGGAAGGTGTGTGGGGGAGGTAGTTACTGCAAAACTAGATATGTGTGTATATGCGTGTGTGTGTGTGTGTATACACGAGTGTGTATATATAGAGTAGAAAAACTCTAAGAGAAACAGACAGCTACGAGTACCCCTTAGCTGTCTGTTTCTCTTAGAGTTTTTCTGCTCTAGGAAGATTATTCTCATGAACCACATGACTCCTGAAAATTTCGCTGTCTTATAATTTAAGAACGTTGTTACTAAGTTCAGTTGTAAATATGGTATAAACAAATAAACAAACAGATCTGCTCTAAAACCTATTCTTTGTTGTTGTTGTTGTGTATGTGCTTGGCTCTATATGTGTATTGATGGCTATATGTTAATCTTCGTGACACCATCTGTGTGTTGAAATGACTAAATATTTTCTTACATTTCTCTTTTTCTTTACTCTTATAAGCTAATAGTCTCGTAAGTATGCACCTACTTCAGTGTAATTCTCTTTCTCCAAGATTAGAAACTTGTATCTTTCTAAGATGATATTATATATTAAGAACAGCCTCTTAGAGATCAATATCTGAAAGACTTTTTCTTAGTGCTGTAACATTTACGATCTTAAGTGATGCTCCTATTGTGGACTTTTAAGTTCAAATGAACCACAATGAAGTTATTCTAAAAGGAATCCTCTGCCAGTTGTTTAGGAGAAGAATAAAAATACAGCAAGGCTAAGGTTGAAGGAGTCCAGTTGAGGCATTATGACATAAATCCAGGGGAAAGGGGATAAAGGCACAGACCAGAGCAACAGAAGAAATAAAGATGGTATTATTATGCTAGCTTTATGCATTCTTAGCCTTTAATTAGGAAAATTTGTTCGATGGATTATCAATAAAGAAGAGATACAAATCTCATCACCATGATCATTCATCAGCCAACGGATTTGGGATAGTACCGGTTACCTGCTCAGGTAAAGGAAGGTGTTGAGTTTCCCTGTGGATATAGATATACAAATGTTCAATACATAATTATCATCATCATCATCACTACCATTACCACCACAACAACTATTACTACTGTGTTTTCAGCGCTATCATTACTGATTAAATAGACCTACTTAGACTGGGAGGTTTATACAGATAGGAGAATAGAAGTTAATAGCAAAACATAACAAGTACCAGTAAGAGCATCCAAAGAACGGGTATCTTTGTAATCGAGGTAGAAATAATTTGAAGATGGAAACCTAGACATTCTTATTACAAGTGGGAAAGTAAAGCAGTAAGAGGAGCCACAGAGACATTCTAATCAATGATGTTTCAAGTAAAGTTTGATTTTTCTATGTGTTCTTTTGACGCATGGACTCTGGATATACGGCACTTTATCTTGGATGGCTATGGAACCATGACTTGTGCTATGATTTACTTGTGCATCAGTAAATGGACAGAGGATATGTGGGCATCTCAAGTTCTGTAGATTGAATCGTTGATATACGGAAACAGAAGGTTGCCACATACCAGGAGCTTTCTGTGTTACCTGGCAGTGGGGAGTACTTTTGATCTCTCATACTCTTTATACTTCCAGACTGGATTTCAATGCTTCCTCGTTGCACTGGTCTTTAAGAAATCCCATTGCTTCAGAGATGGGGAGCTTTATTTTTTTCTCTTCCAAAGAGGTAGTTGGATTATTTTTAATATCATTAATGGACTACACAAAATGAGCAACTTAACATTAGCTTGCTATCATCTTAGACTTAATGAATTTTGAGTCCATCCCTTGGTTGCTTTGGAAGAATGAACCCAAAATGATTGTGTGGGTCTTATATGGCCTGCAAGATAGACATTTCCCATCCCTGACTGACCTGAGAAGAAAAATAACCAAGGCTCCACTTTAGAAAACTTGAATTTACCCACTCAACAGGTGGGAAAATGGATCATTTGCTTGATATTAGACAAATCTATAAGAAACAAGGAGAATGGATGGAGTTTCCAGGTCAGCTTGCAAAGTCTTTGAAATGATTTTGGGAATGGACACAATGAGGAAAAGAATCCCTCTTTCTGTAAATATTCATTTTGTGTGAGCAAAGGGTCTAATATTACTGGCTTTTTATAAATGTGTGCTACTACTTTGGATTCTTCAGCTAATTCTGTTTTTAGGTTCCTCAGCTATTTTTTTTTTCTATTGGAAAAGAAATCATAACCAATGGAGGGAAAGCAGGTCTATTTCCTCCCATAAATATCATCACTCCTGGGTTATAATGCTATTATCTAGTCTTTCCATTCATGTGAAGTGAAGATTGTCTCTGCAGTAAGAAAACATTTTTGTTTTATCTTGATTTTGGCAGTTGAACTCCTCTTCTGGTACCTATTACGGTTCTTTAGTATTCATATTTAAATTTTCATTCATGGTGTGCAAAAGGCTTCCTGTGATACATTCTCCAGTGGTGCATTGGGAATAGATACATTTGTGCAAATTTTCTGGAGATATGGAAAGGTAGAATGAAGGGCATAATCTGAAAATCAACATTTTCCTGGACTTGCCAAATCTAAACCTTGCTGCTTATTTGATTCCCTTTTTATAAATAAAATAGCATTTTGTTAAAATGAAGGTATTGGCATAGTCATTAGTAAAAGTTGAGAGAGAATGTAAGAGTTATGGCTTCTTGATTATATCATCATGCATTGTTCCTACTTATGAACTTGTATTTGACATAGAGATACATATGAATTATAGCATCGATAATTTGAAGAATATCCTGTCCGTTTCTGCTGTGTGTGGACTTGAACCACTTTACATGGCTCAGTTAAAATATACTGTCACACCATTGTAAGCTTTGAAGAAGAGAAATCTTTTCATTTTTTCCTTCTTCCAGATTTTTAGCTCAACTTGGGCTTCTACATACTTGGAGTGGCAAATCTCACTCTTACATCTGGTGAATTGCACAGTTAGTTAGCAGCTCTGACACTTTCTACACTGTGCAAATGACAGCTCAAAAACGTGAGTGTGGCCTTAAAAAAGACTGATTCCACGTGACCACCAGATTGCTGCAAGATTTGCCCAGTCATTCCCCTCTGGCTGTGTCATCTGGGTATAGAGAAAGAGAGGAATGTTCTTTTGATCTTTGCTTAAAGTTGTCAGAATTTGACCCTCCAAATCATAGATGGGAGGATTGGATTTATTCCTTTCTATTATTTCAATCCATATAGTTTTGTTGACGTGGAAAGAGGCAGAGCAGGAAGTACAGGAACAAGTATAGTGTTTCGATTCCCAGGAGTGTGAAAATGGAATTAAAAGACAAGTTGGTTTTAATCTACAAAATTGCAGGGGTTGGATAAAGCTATCACCTTCAATGCTAGCATCTCACATGGAAATTGGTTTCAGTCCCAGCTGCTCCGTTAGTAATCCAGCTTCTTGCTAATGAGCCTGTAAAAGCAACAGAGGATGGTCAAGTGCATGGGCCACTGGACCTACAAGGGAGATCCAGAAGAAGCTCTAGGCTCCTGGCTTTCACCTGCATCACCCTGTCTGTTGTGACCATTTTGGGAATGAACCAGCAGTTGGACGACCTCTCTCTCTGTCTCTCTGTCTCTCCTACTCTGCCTTTGAAGTAAATAAAACAAATCTTTAAAAGTTGAAAATCCATGTATCTGTTTTTCATAAGAGCCTGTGTACTCATGAGTTTGAAATTATTTAGCAGCAACACAGCTTTTTTCATTTCATTTCCATGACCTTTTTGAAACATTATCATACCTCTAGCAATTTGTATACAAAATGGCCAGCTAGAAATGGCTTCCAGGCTAACACAGAGAGCCAAGTTGAGCAAACACTGTCTGAGTGTGACTTTGCATCTGGGAGTTTCAGGAATTAAAGATGGTTTATGAAAAAATCCTCCACTCTCCATTGAGGGGCCTATATTAAATACAATTTCATGCCGATTGGCAGGGTTTTTTTTTCCCTACTGATACGTAGTACTCAATTTTCCATGTTTGAAAATATTTCCTATTGGCAGATTGGCTTTAATCATGACTTTATTCATTAGCTGTTATTTAGATGTTAATTCTGTTATTTAGATATACTCATTCCCTTAGAGCAAACTGACCCAACAAGCTTTAATGCAGTATTAATGGAAGAATGAGTAAGATTTTAAGGTTTACCAAAAGAGGAAGAAGTGAAGCATGTGTTTTATTGAACCATTAGTATTCCAGATCCTTATAGCGAGATTATTATTATTTCAGTTTTCAAAATGTGCCCAAGTAATGGTATTTAAATAGTTAAGAGGACACATTTTGTGTTTTCTACATTTTTCCACAATAAAACAGAACAAAAGCAGTTTTGACCTGTCTGTCCAAAGGCAACAAGTTAGGAATCAGCTTTTCTTTACAATGAAAATACTGATTCATGGTAGAACCTTTATTTCTGAATTAAAAATGATTTCAGCAAAGAAAGATGACACTATCATATTAAAAAAAAGACTACTCTTTGTTGTAAATCGTCCGTTGATTTCCTGTGTATGTTCAGAATGTGTAACAAGGTCTCTAAATTCATCTACTGTCTGCTGGGCACTTGTTACCTCTTCTCTCATCATTTTCCCATCATGTTCCACTTCCACTACATTGAATGTTACAGGAACACCTGTAGGAGTGGATGGGAAACCAGTGAATGAAATTATTGCCTTTAACTAAGATCAATAGGACAAAAGTTGGAGCAAACTTTCGGGGGGAGAAGATACTAAAAGGAAGTTTGCTTTTTCTATATTGATGATATATTCAATTGTAAGTGGATGCAGAGATGGATGTCTGTGTGTGTTTATGAATACTCATGAAGTATTCTTTGGTTCTATTCCAATAGTAGGTTTGACAGATTAAGCAGCATTCATTCATGCTTTTAGCTCAATACCATTCTCATATCCCCAGCAAACATTATCTTAGTTTCCATGGAAATAGAATAAATCACCACAGTATTAACAACTTAAAAAAAAAAAGATTTATTTACTTTTATTGGAAAGGCAGATTCACACAGAGGAAACACAGACAAAAAGATCTTCTATCTGCTAGTTCATTCCCCAAATGGCTGATCCAAATCCAGGAAACAGAAGCTTCTTCCAAGTCTCTCATGTGTATGCAGCATCCCAAAGCCTTGGACCATCCTTCACTGCCTTCCCAGGCCTAAAGTGGGGAGCTGGATGGGAAGTGAGCAGCTGGGACATGAACTGGTACCATATGGGATCCCAGAACTTGGAGGTGGAGGATTAGCAAGTTGAATCATCGTGTGGGGCCAGACATTGGCATTTTAAAGCATCTATTTGATATCCTAGATTTCAAGGGACAAGTGAGTGGGCTTTATTTTAGCTGCGTCCTCTTATCAGGGTCCCAACAGGCTTCAGCCAAGGTGTTGACAGGGCTAGGGGGCTTCTTTGATGCTCTTGCTCCTCTCTCAAGCTCATGTTTTTTTTGGGGGGGGTTATTTTGTTTGGTTTTTGCATCATGAATTCCCCAGCAACTCATAGAATATCACTCATGGAGATGTTGGATTTGCAGGCTGTCTTTGGAAGGGCTGGCTTTAAAAGACAAACTTCCAGGCTGTCTTTGAAGGCTTAGGCCTTTCTCACCTAAGGTAATATTAGTTTCCACAAATTTAGAGTAAATTATTTAAGCAATTAACTGCATAGGAACAGTGCTTCACCTTTGCCATATTACCTTGGTGAAAATAGATGTAAGATTCTGACACCTCACAAGAGAAGGGATAGCATGGTGACTAGCAATCAACCATGTTCTATACTTAGGCATCTATCAGAGGTCTGTTTACATATGTAGATGATAAAACAAAAAAAATGAATCACATACGTATAAATCAAGTGCTAACCGCACACCTTTTGTCTTCTTCCTTGGATTTTATTTTTCCTTAGACTTTCTCCAGTCTTCACTCCCATTGTTAGATCTCTCTTCCATTGTCCTGGTTTAACCTTGCTTAGACAAGAAAGCACTTAACTTGGCCCTGGTATGTACATTTCAATACAATCTTCTTGTCTTGGCAGCAGTGAGCCTTGAGTAAATCATCAGTGATCTAGAAGGAACTCAGCAGTTTGGGATGAGGCCATGACCCACATGTTTGATGCCACTGGATGATTTCTGTAATGGAAACTATATCAATAAGCAAAGTGTATAGTCCCTCTTTAGGTGTGCACATTTTTAAAACAATTTTTACATGATTTTCAGTTATTCCTTGAGTAGTATGGATAAATATTGGCCCTTTCTCTGAGCCCTTGAGAACGATGAAAAGAAAAGGAGTTTGTAATAAAATAGTCATTTTACATGCATTTTGAACTCCTATTGATGTACTGAGTGGACTTTGGGGAACTGAAGGCATAGGTTTGTCAGTGTGTGTGCGATTTTATGGGCACTCTATAAAAGAGTTAGAGGTTGCTTACAGGAGATTTGAGATGGAAGTAATATAAGCAAAATAGCTGTTTGGGATGAAGTAAAGAAGAGAAATCATGAGTCATCACAGATAATGACATTGAACTTCAGTTTTTACTTAATATCCAAAGTTAGGCCAATTTGGCATTAATGCAAAAAACAAATGTAAGGCTCCTTGAGGAAGACCATATGCTTTGGGTATTAAATTCTGACAATGTATTTTTTTCATGTGTCATTTTATTATAAATGCTAATTAAAATAGCCCTGCTCCTAATTGCATGTTGGCCACAAATCAATACTCATAGGACTTAATAATAAACTTTGTTAGCCACTGAGGTTAGAAGGTTTAAGTTGCATTGAGTCAGGGGATTCAAGCACTAAGTTAATATGGTCTCAGCATGAACACTTCTGGTTAAGTGGTCCTTGAATAAAACTACATGGACCAAGAGTTGAGGAGACATTAACAACCCTTAAATATCCTAGGTAATCATTCTGAAAAATCACTTCTCCTAAAACTTTTGATAGTAATTGAGAAGAAAATTCCAAGCAAACACATTTTGAGAACCTAGGTTGTTATATCATACATTGCTGATTGAGATTAGGGACTGTTCTTTAAATCTCAAAACAAGCAGGTGGTTAGGTGCGATTTCAACTGGGAATTACAAGGAAAATAAGCATCAAACTAGATGTGAGGCAGCCTCACCTTGCAAACAGCAAACACAGCCAAGAAAATCTAGTTGATCTTTCATGCCTTTCAATAGCTTCTTGTTGCTGTCAGTGCAGGTACCAAAATCCATGGTGTGGCATTCAAGAAATCTGCATGATCTGACTCCCACCTATGTTGCTAACAGATTTTGCATCATTCTTGAGATGGTTTACTTTGATTTGACCACTCTGATAGAATTTAAGCACCTGCACTCCACTCAATTCCTGTGTTCCTCAGAGCCTTTGGGCATGCTTTTTGATCTCCGTGCACAGACTCTCCAATTCTCACCTTCACTGCTTGTCAACTCCTACATTTCTTTCAAATAGCAGCTAAAATCTTACTTTGTCTGAGAACATTTTATTGCTTTTCACAAGTCTTGGTAAATGGTCCTATTAAGATTTCTCAAAACTCACTATAATTTCTTTTCATCAATGTTAGGAATTAATGAGCCTTTTTGATTAATGTCTATCAGTTCAACTGTCATTCCCACAGAAATGTGTTACAGGCTTATTTGCCGACCATAGTGCTACCAGCCCGGAGCACAGTAAGTGAGTATAATGTGTATTACATTAAAAAAAATTGTTGAAAGGATGATTTGTTGAAAGGATGATTATCCATTGCCACACTCATTATGCAATCATCTAACTGTATATTCTTCTGTTAGAATCTACAATTTCATGATGCAGAGATTGGATAATGTGAATATAGTAATATTGTAGGCGGGGTGGTTGAAGGATTTGCTTGATAGTTCATAAAATATTAGTATGTTAGAGTTAGATTTTTATCATCGAGGTAATCTTGGTCAGTCTGGGAAACTGGTGTACAGATGCCATTTTACTGGCAAACTGGTCTTCATACACTCTTGTTGCTAGGCTGTTCTCTTTCCATAATGCTGATGTCTTCCTTGTGTTTTATGAACCTATATGTTAGGGCAGGAAAATATCTTTAGGTTCTCAAAAGTGAACTATAGGTTTAAAAAGATGATTTTCCTTTATGCTATCTCAATTCAGTTGTAACATTGCATTTTCCTTCTAGTTGGTGAATCTTACAACTTGGCTCTATGATATTACACTTACTGCCATGATAATGCCACTGCAGCTCTTGCTTTCCTCATTATACATTTTCACGGTGGAGTTTTCCAGAACTCCAGAAACATCCATGTCATGTCACTGCAGATGTGAGAACCCAACTATTTTCTATTAAGCTAGCAAAAATGTCACACTGTCATTCTTCCTTTTTCAAAAAATACTTATTTTTAAAAATGTATTTGCTTTTAATAATGAACTAAAAAATTACATATTTTTAAATTTCTCATATCAAAAAGACAAAAATCCCATTCCATGTAAAGAATCCTTGGATCTTCATTCATCTGAAGTTCATAAAGGCATCCTGGGACAACGATGCTTGAGATCCATCTGTGCCATTTTCTTAAAGCATTTTTACTTGACTTTGCCATCAGATTTATTTTATTTATTTTGTAGATTAAAAGTCACTTATTTAAAATTCAGACTCGCAGAGAAAGGAGAAAAGAGAAAGAGTGATCTTCCATCTGCTGATTCCCTCCACAGATGACCTCTACTGCCAGGGTTGGGCCAGGCCTAAAACCAGCAGCCAGGAGTTTCATGCAGATCTCCCATGTGGGTTGCAGGGGTCCAAACACTTGGACCCTCTTTTGCTTCTTTTCTAGATGTGTTCCCAGAGAGCCAAAATGGAAGTGGAACAGTGGGGACTTGAACCATTGCTCAAATGGGATGCTGGCATGATGGGTGACGTCTTTAAGCCCTAACAGACTACTTTATTATTTTTTTTCTTGGGTTTTTTCTAGACGTTCCATTGATCAGTTTGTTTGAACAAGTAGTATAGCCTATGAGTAGGAAGTATTTTCTTTTTTTTTCCTTTTTTTAATTTTAAATTTTTTATTTATATTGTTGACAATCTTTACATAGTTAGTTACGGTAAAAAGGTTCAGGGGCTATAGGGAAGTGGGTAAGACTATTATGTCCATATTGTATTTTCAATGTTGATAACCGTTCATGAACAGAGAAATTCCATCCATCTTCCATCGGTTGATATTAATGTTGGTTGCTTTCTTTTGCATGTAACAACAGTGTTACATTTACCACTTTGTCATTTAATTTTCTGTGCGTGTGAAACTAAATGTATATATATATTTTTAAAATTAATATCTAGAAGTAAAATTCCCAAACCAGAGAAAAAATATATTTTAAATGTAAAATACGAAACTAAATTGTCCTTGAATAAAAACTCAACACCAAATTTACTTTCTGGAAACTAATTTTACTTATTCTTACTGTATTTTGCAGTATGTTGTATTATGCAAGTTTCAGTGCTTGCCAGTCAGATAAGGGAAAAATAATGTTTGATGCTCATTTTAATTTTCTTTTTATGAACCTAGTTGGTCATTTTTTTATTTTCAGCTAAGATGAGACAATACGCTCATCTCCTGTTTTCCACTGAAGCTCACTCAAATCTAAAAGTGTGTCTTCATTTTGTACACAAGGTCTTTGAACAATGGCCAGGCTTTGGAAGTGAACTCTGGAAGATCTTCCCTGGCTTCAGGCTTGCTTCTGGTGCTCTGGTGTCGTGCACGTCTCTCCCTTCACGCCTCAGTGAAGTCAGCTTCCTTTCTTATCCTCTGAAAGCAGAAGAGTCCTTACAACTCAAGATGTGGCTGACCCAGGCCATCGAATCTGGCTTCAGTGTGCAAAATATCTTAAAGAGTGAAACAGCCTTCACTCTCTACTTTATGAATTCACAGGTGCTCAGGAGGATTTTGTCTTTAAGAAACATTGCTTAGTTAGTCTCTAAGGGGGGCTTGTAATTAATGAGAGAAGTCTGTGTCTGATCGAAAGCTCAGTCTAACAAATCATTCTAAAACCACATTAGACCTTGTGTACTCCCTATGGGCACTCTTGAAGAGGCACTTGATTAAATGGATCATGACAACTTCAGTTTTGTCTGTCATACCTACTCCAAAGAATCTTCAAAGCAAGAAAGACTTTAAAAGAAAGGAATGGATTCTTAGAGTGGAGAGGTATCACAGGTTGCAGAACTTTACTTGATTTTCAAGCATTATTTATTCCAGATTTTATTTTCTATGGAATAAGGAATTTCTCCATTTCCTCTAGAATGGGTATGAAAACTATTTGTGATAACACCGCTATTATTCCTTTCACTAAAACATGATATTTTGGATTCCTTACTTTTGCCTTAGTACCATGGTAAAAAAAAAAAAAAAATATATATATATATATATATATATATATATATATATATATATATATGAAACCTTATTACATAATCAGAGAGAATTCAGTTTGCAAGATTTTCAATACACAAATAAATCAGAAATAAAATGGTAATGCGTTTATTTATTAAATATCTAGAAAAAATACTTGCTACAAATTTTTAAGAAATGGTTTTCTGGCAGCACTGTATTTAACTGTTACTACTTAACTGAAACAGCTATGACCAAAGAGCCCAAGTAACAGAGAAGGGAATAGAGTATGAAGCCTAAATTATGGGTGTTCTATGTTCTCTTACTCATGAACTTCTGCAATGCATTACCTGTGAGCTGCAATTTCCTTGTATCTCAGAGTTGTGAGGGCACAAAAATAACGATAAAGGACACCAAGGAATCCAGAGGATCTAACAACTGAAGTACTCCAACAAAATCGCATGGGAGCTGGGCTGGGGTTGGATTCTCTGCACCCAGCACTGAGGAGTCGGTGACTTGGCTGTCCCTTGATTTCTCAACTTCTCAGCTGTTTCCTGGGTGCTATAAGCAAAAGTTATCTCACGGCAGAAGCATCTTATCAGAAAATGCACACAAAAATTACGTGTGTCAGCTCATTAAATAAAAATCAGTCATGTTACCATCCAGAACGAGTTATGAGAAAGAAAGTTAAATTGCCAACCACATGTAAGAATGTAAAGTCCTGGCAGTCTAGACAGTGCACCGAGGAAGGAAGGTTTAGCTAGAATATTGAGATGGCTCTTTGGGGGGATGGGGGAGAGGAGGAGGAATGAGAGGGGATTTGACTAAGCTGTTGGGGTTGCAGAGGCATTCAGGTTACATTTCTTCTTGCTCTGCAAGAGGCCACTGCAAGCACTTTGAGTAAACCATGAGAAGAAACCCAAGGAGGCAGCACTGTCTTTCCTTTAGCATGCTTTAGCATGAGTGGATTTAATCTCTGGAGCCTAAACTCCAACTAGCACCATTCATCTATTGGGATTATTTATGCTACAGTGCTACAGAGATGAGTTCCCATAATATATTTGTTATTCATAAATACAGTTTTGGAAAAAAATATTTGTGTTTATTTGTTATTGGAAAGGCAGACTTACAGAGAGAGAAGGAAATCAGAGAGATCTTCCATCCGCTGGTTCACTCCCCAAGTGGCTGCAATGGCCAGAGCTAAGATGGGCTGATTCGAACCCAGGAGCCAGAAGCTTCTTTCAGGTCTCCCACACAGGTGCAAGACTTTGGGCCATCATCTGCTGCTTTCCCAGGCTAAAGGCAGGGGCCTGGATGGGAAGTGAGGCAGTCAGGATTAGAACTGGTACCCATAGGGAATTCTGGCGCAAGGGCTTTAACCATAGGCTACTGTGCCAGGCCCCATAAATACGCTTTTAAAACGTAAAAAGTATCTTTTAGTGAATTTGGTCTGCTCTTATATTTCATCTACTGAAGAATTCTGTAAAAACATTGTTGTGCATAAATTATTCTCTTAATATCTTAAAAAGCCATGTGGTTGGGACACTGAACTTTGACCTTCTTTTCTTTGTCTGTTTTCCAAAATCATTCCTGTAAAGAAATATGAAGAATCCTAGGCTATTTCACAGAGCATCTCAGCTCACTTCTCTTTCCTGATAACAAGGTAGTTGTTATTCATGGAAAAATCCTGAGAGAGAGAGAAAGAGACAGTGAGTGTGTGGTCACTGCTATTATGGTGGTCAGTGCTATTATGTTGGTCACTGATGTTACCCAGTACAGGCCTGTCCATAACGCTGTGGTCTTTGAGTAGGTCTGTGGGAGAACTCAGCAGAGCATGGTCATGTGTGAGATGGTACTGTAGCCCCGGTTTTTTCCTTTGATGCTAAGGAACCAGCTCAACAGGGTGCAACTATGACCATGACCTTCAAGGCAGGCATCTAGGGTGAAAGTTACTGGTTGTCTGTTGGGTTTGTTCTTCCCATAGAGCTCCAATGGGAATCACATCACTCAAAATCATGCATTCAAAGTGGAGGGTAATATGCTATGTGCATTGCAGCCACACATTGAGCATTCTGTCCATTCTGCAATGCTTTGAAATGCCCTTTTGCCTTACCATTAATTATTAGCCAACATTGAATAATTGCTGAGGAAAGGATAGAAGAGCAAATGAAATATGAAGAGGAACAAATCTATTTTTAGAAAAGCAGTGCTTTAAAGTGTTGGTTGATCGGACAGGTGTTTAAAAGCATTTGTCAGAATCAATTCACAGAAAATCTCTTTCACATTCAAGGGTAGAGCCGAAGAAGGAAAAATATAACCTACTCATTTTACCATTTCAATTGCAGTCTTATTTTTGGACTCATGTGGGTACTTGAAAATGTTACCTTCGACAGGTATGATTAAGCCTTTTAAGTCTGAGGTTTAAAACTCCTGGTTGACCATTTCCCAGCATCCTCTGGTCTCCAAGGACTTCATCTAAAGCCCCTAAGGCTAAAGAGAATGTCTACCTTCAAATCCCCCTGGAGCCTGGGACTGCCCTGCTTATCCTCCCAGCTCTTGAAAAGAAGGCAAATCTTTTTCAGAAAGGCCTCCAAAGGAAAACTATTTCCGTTAATTTGAGCTCCCCACCAGCTCCAAAGAACGATGCTGTGCCATGTGCCAATCCCATGAATGCATCATGCCGAGCGCTGCTCTGTGACTCAGCCTGTCAGGGAGCCCGTCAAGACTGGAAGCTGCACCATGCCTTTCATCCTTGAAGTTCTTTTGAATTTCATCCATGACATGGGAGGATATTTTTAAAACAATGATTACTTTTCAGATCCCACGAAAGATCTCCCCAAGTCGTAGTGCCAGAATCATTACAAATATAGCTTATGTTTCAAAGCACCCTGAGCTAAGAATTTCTGCCCCTTAGGGAACTGAAAAATAAAAGAAAAAAAGAAAACTTAAGATTTATTATCACTCCATTGGTGCTCAGGTCAGAGGGTAAGGATCAGTACAAAGAAAGAAACGTGTACTCCTAAATTCAGGCAAAGGATAGAGAATGAATGGTGGATAAAGACAACATCATGTCACAAATAAAAAGTTGGTTCAGTGATTATTCTGGGGAAATGGCTAGCAAGTTCATTCTCACCAAACTCAAGGCCAAATGTTTTAGGTTCCTATTTAGAGTCTTTGTAGTGATGTTTCCAGCAGAGCTGTCCATTATCTTAAGCCTGTAGGAATATTTTCTTTTGTAAACATAAACATTTTCTTTAATATGTTAGACCCAAGTATAAAAAATACAACAAGAGATTAAAATAAAACGTCACAATATTTTTAGATGTTTGAATGATGCGTTATCGCATCAGATTTTTTATGAATCCAGATCAGTTTTTCCAAATTCTATCCTTCTATTTGTAAACACCTGAGCTAAAGACTTATGGACTATAGTACCAGCAGTGCCAGCTGGGCATATGTTTGGTATCATTCAAGCAGAAACACTGAAATGCAGTATATCCTCAAAACAGGTAACAGAAAATTCTTGGAGCACGATGGTCTTATGCCACAGTTCCTAATTGCGTGAGTCATGAGTCCCTCTGAGAATTTTGTATTTGATCCCTAGAAAGAAGCCATTTTCCTTACAACATTCAAATAATGATATGCTAATTTATTCTTAGTCTGGAATACAGGACACTCCAAGAACAGAAATGCCAAATTCATCTCAGATCATTAGCTCATAATTTCCCTTGCCCTTTCACTCGCCATAATATAGAGGCTGTAAAAGAATATGTCATCTGGCCTTATTTATCATTATCCCTTTCGATCCTTTTGTTAAAAATAAAAAAACAGAGACCACAAGAGATTCACAGAACTTTTCCACAATCATGTATGAACTAATGGTTGCCCTGGGATTCAAATCGATGGCTAATTCTGGAGTGACTTAAAGTCAAATAGTATTGCTTAGAGTGCCCATTAAACTCAAGATTCATTTGTGATGTGGGCCACCCCATTTTACATGTATAGATACTGGAGTTAAAATGCTCAAATAACTTCCCCAGGTTGGCATATCCAGGATCCCAACCCTTCCAATCTGGCTCCAGAGGCAGTAACTAAACCAATGCATAATGTATATGTCTGCACCATGTAAACACACATGAGTGGTGGGATTCTGTATGCCTTTTTCTTCACTGTTTTCTTAGTTGAAAATTATTTTAAATAACCATTTTATATAAAATAGTTCAAGCATTGTTAAAAATACAGTCAGTTGGTTAACAACTTGAAATGGTAGCTAGTCAAACCTCTAGCCTTACAGAATGAGGTTTGGAAATAAATGATTCTAACGGCATAGGACTTAAGTCTTGTGGACAGTCTCAGCAATCAACATGACCAGGTGGGAATTGCGTTTAGATGTGTAGGGATTCCATCTGGGGTGTCCAGCTTCTTGGAAAGTAGGATTCTGTGGGTGCATGAGAACAAAACCCATGGGAGCGGTGTTGTGGCCTGTAACACAAGCATCCAAGATGAGCACTGGTTCAAAGTTCCAGCTGTGCTACGTCCAATCCAGTGCCTTGTTCATGTGCCTGGGAAGGCAGCAGAAGACATCTCAGGTATTTAGTACTTGGGACTGCATCACCCACATGCAATATCCATAGCCTGATTCAGACCTAGAAGTTGTGTTCATTTAGAGAATGAACCAGCAGATGGAAGAATATCTCTTTCCATTGTCCTCTATCTATATAAATCTGCCTTTCAAGTGAACAAATTAATATTTAAAAAAATGGAAGCGCCTGTTTGCCCAAGTCATAGAAAGGCAAGCAAGCTGGTCCAAGTAAACTCTAAAATAAAATGAGAAAGAAATTGTGCGTTGGGATGACTAGCCAATTTTGCCTGAGGTTGGCCCTCGTCAGCCCTCGTTGTCTTTCTCCTCAGCCCCTGTGTCTGCAGGAACACAGTTCTGGTTTCACTGACATTGAACAGAACATTTTCAGTGTATGTTCAGAATCCCATGCTCACAAAATCTGCTCTCCTTAATTTTAAGAATTTGCATTTTAAACAAAGATCCTCTCCAAGGACATGCAGTGCAGAAATTAAGAGACAAACATTGGCAGTAGGCAGACATTTTCCCAGGGTGAGGTTGGTGCCCAATGCTGTGACGTAAGAACTGGGAAAGAAAGAAAAAATGATGATTATCCACAGACCATAATACAGATGTTCTGAGAAAGAGCCGCTTTCCATTTCCTCCCTGTTCCCCGATGTAATTGCAGAGTCAAATGGATTATTTTTCCCACTGGTTTCAATGGTTGTTTGATTTAATTTACTAAACTGAGCAGATAGTTTGGGGAAGAGGGAGGGGTTTGGTAACCATACTGCAAAATAGAAGTCTACCTATCTGACATCTCATGTTAGCATTATAATCTATTAATCAGCTAACAAACTGGCTTAAAAACTCTTCCAGCTGTGACCATTTTAGACTTTGTTAAAAAGACACTGAGTCTTTGATATACTGAGATAACAGGATGTTGGACTTGTGACTATTGCTGAAGGACTATACTGTTGTAATAATATGAGAGAAAAAGTGAAGGGGAGGTGGAGGGGGGAAACCCTTGTACCTATACAACTGTAAAATGGAAAATAATAGTAACAATTAAAAAATATTTTAAAAGACACTGAGTCAGTCAATTGGTGCTGGGATTAAGGCAAATCCCATTTAAAGTGAGACTAAGTTCAACATAAGTTATTGTATGAAGTGAAATAAATAACCTATAGTTCTCTGTTGCTTTACTGTATCCTAAAGACCAAGTCACTTGGTTACATTAGCTCTCATTTGAAATTAATAATAGTTTAGGTGCAATTAAATAGGATAGTGCTTAGGGCCCGAAAAAAATACTATAGTCTGAATTCTTTTTTTTTCATACTTCTTATATTAAATACTGTGAACAAATTTTATGTATTTTAAGTACAGCTTTAGGAACGTAGTGGTAAGTTTGCATTCTTTAAAGAAACCTTAGTTGGAATTTTATTAGAAATTATGCTTCAGCTTGCTCCTTCATAAAAAACTAATGAAGTATGAATTTTAGATTTCATTTACAGGGTTTGATTAGAATGTGGCTGTCTGGTGTTTAAACTTGTTTTTATTATGTAATTAAATACTTTCAAAGCAAAACATTTGAGTACTTTGATAATTAGCATAAACATTATTACTACAATAGTAGTTATTAAATACGATAAGTAAATTATTGTCCCTTATTGCATGATTTAGTGTTTAGTAAGTAAAAGGTGCTCGCTGTGGGTGAGTGTATTTGTGGAACAAACTGAAGACCACTGGCCTGGCGGTAGAATTGCTCACTTAACAAGAGCTCTGAATTAAATCTTGTGCCACGGTTAGCGTGAGGACGGAACAGGAAAGAGCTCATTGTTTCCTTGTCCCTGTCTCCAAGCTTGTGCATCCAGCTGCTTCACAAGTGTCCTCTCCTTGGGGTCCAACTTACCATCAATAAGGCATCCTTTCCATAAACTGTTTACAGGACAAAAGCAACAGAGCATTTCTTTTGTTTTTGGAAATGCGACCCTGTATCCCTACATCACATGGGACCATGACCCTATATGTCCTTGTGTCTTGATAGTGAGTCCTGCTTCCAGTATGCCTATCAAATGAGAACATTCCAGCTTTTCATGGGCACTGTAACCTTCGTGGGTCTTGCTGCCTGGGGCAGGGAAATGCAGAGACTCTGGTACAGGCAGATTAGACTTTTTTTTTTAATGCAATATTAAGAGGCCCCCCTGCCCGTGGAAGATTTTCTATTAATTAGCCCAAGAGTACAAGGTGCAAACATGCGTTCTTGCTTCCTTGTATTGTAAGAGGGTCACCAAAAAATTCATAGAAAGCATTACAAGAAAGAAAAAAATTAGACATATGTGTCAAACATATTTGCACCAAAATAAGCTGATCTTATCATTCTGTTTTCCATGCGTAAAGTACTTACGCAGGCTCAATATCTATGTGTGGTGGGAATGGCTTTTTCCATAATGTATCGCACTTTGCTTCTGGGACAATAGGACCTTCCAGATATTTGTTCTTCTCAATGAAAATGAGGAACTGGAAGGAAACATGTCAAATACAAAACCGTTCTTTCTAGTCCCTCAGTATGGTTGCTACCATCCCTTGGCAAAGTCTAGTTTTAAAATCAGTACTCAGTATTTTGCCAAAGTTTTGCAAATGGACTTGCTCTTCAGTGAAAAAAACCTGGTAGCTTTTACTCATCATTTATTCATCATACCTTCCATGCGAATATTCAGAGATTAAGTTTGAGGTGAAAAAAATACTCAAGTATTCTTTTTCACATATTTTGAAAATATAAGCACCTTTGATATATTCTGAGAATTAGACTCTTGAAGACTAAGGAAAGATTACTCCAGAGCTAAGAAGGCTACAATAAAGCATTAGAAATACCAGTTTGAAAAGGTAAATGTAATTTTCTAGAAAGTGCAGCAATAATTATAACAATGTATTCTTCAACCCAGATGGGATACAGTTGCTCTCACAGACTAGATGGGATACAGTTGCTCTCACAGTTGCCATGCAACTCCAGATGACCAAAGGTGTGAGGATGTGAGGACAGATCCAGTTAAACTTTCATTTCAGAGGCAGTGCACTTCCGATAGACTCAGCGGATTGGTGCGCTGATGCCTTTCCTGGCATTTCTGAGCTCTTGAATTTGAAATGAGCTTCAGGAACTTACAGGTGACAGGGAAGTTGTTTGGACAAACAGAGCTGTTGTACACGAAGTGCACAACTCTGAACTTAGTGTACCATTCCATTCCACTACTACTAAATCTGTGATACCCAAAAGCCTAGCTGGTATGTCAAAGTACGCCTGCCTTTTAACAAGTGGGTGGATTGTAGAAAGAAAAACAAAATCTTACTAAGACTCATGTTCTTTCATCTACACTTAAAAAAAAGAAGGTTGAGCATTTATGACTTCATGTAGAAACTTGGAAATAATGCTGTTTCAATACCTGACAATGAATATTTTGAGATTTCACATTGACTCCTCATGCTTTTTAATACATTTATAAAGACATGCCTGCTTCTGCATTGTTTCCTCATGATTTACTTCAGTTGAAACGTCAGCTAGAACTATTATTTCTCTTCTTCAGCACATTATGCAAATTAAATGAGAAATGTATTGACGAGAGAAAAAGGCCTCAGTGGGCTGAGCAGGTGCCACATCAGTAATAGAGTAAGGCAATCACAAAATTACTCTCAGAGAAAAAAAAAAACTTTCATGTACTCATCACTATAAGATTTCATTCTTTCATTGATGCGTGGAAGACGTGCACTTAGCTCTCCTACTCATTGATGGAAGAAACATGCTCCTACAAAAATACATTTTTTTTATGTTAATGTGGCATAGAATCCTCATTTTGTTTTTCCTCCATTAAAATCATCTCTTGAAAACAGCCTTCTCTTCACCGGTACTGTAAATATGAGCGTCACCTTGGCTCACTAAAAGAAATACCTGTGTGTAGAATTCCAGTGCCAAAAGAAAAGCATCATTTGTCATTTTCTACCTTTGATAAATAAAAGCGATGCCAAAGGCATGGTTAGGAGCAAAGGGTGAAATAAATGACCTGTAAGATTTCCTTTAACTAAAGATGATGTGATTCTCATCCATGATGAAGAAGATAATGGTATTGAACCAGACTTAAAAGCTTATGGCTCAGTCCAGCTCCCCACTGGATTGCAGTGGCATTTTTGGAGAATAATTTCTTTTGAGCTTCTGGTTTTAAGGTGTGATATGTCCAACCATTGCTATTCTTTAGTGAACAAACCAGAGGAAACAATTGCCGGAGTCATATGTAACTCTTGTTTAAACCAAACACAATAGGCTAGACTACTTGGTTCTTTACGTAAAATAATTATTCTGATCAAGTTCAAATTAAGTCTTCTGTAATTAGGATAATTTTGTGTTGTGCTCCCCCCAAAATGCATTTGGGTGAAATAAATACCCTTTCTTTCTGGACTTGCTATCTAGAAATTTGATAACCTTTTATTGCATGAAACGGCTTAGTTATGTTCTCATACAAACAAACCAAAATAGATAGCTGAAAAGAAAAGCAGCCATGAGGGCACGGTGTGATCCTCACCTTGTACACGGTGGGATCCCTTATGGCGCTTGTTCATGTTCCTGCTGCTCCACTTGCCATCCAGCTGCCTGTTTATTGCCTGAGAAAGCAGTTGAGGATGGCCTAAGACTTTGGGATCGTGCACCTATGTGTGCAACCCAGAAGAAGCTCCTGTCTCCTGGCTTCAGATTAGCTCAGCTGCAGCCATTGTGACCACTTGGGGAGTGACTCAGAAAATGAAAGTTCTTTCTGTCTTTCCTTCTCTTTGTAAATTTGGCTTTCCAATAAAAATAAATCTTAAAAAAAAAAAGCCATAAAATTTCAGGCGCCAAATGTGAACTCTTGTGTGGTTATCCGTTCCTATTACATTTAGCAATGGTAGAAAGAAAAATTACATATTGTAATTTGAGAAACTTGACATTTAGAGAAATCAGGCTGAAGCGCATCTTTATACTTCCTAAAACAAATTAAAAAAATATAAATGAAAAGAATGTAGCTGGCAAGGACAGTCACGGTTTTTAACAATCTGTGTATGTAAACAACAAATTTAATGAACACAGGCATTTTTCTACATGACCTCCTTTATTAAATATTTGTATTTTACTGGCAATATTAAAACTTTGTGGTTTTTTGCTGCTCCAGTAGTTTTAATTTTTACTGTTGTTAATAAAGTCATAGCTTAGTAGCTCAAAATCATAGTAATAAAACACATTTAATACTCTGGAGGCAATTTCTATTAAACAAAGAGGTTTTTTTACCTTAAATAATGTTCTGTATTCTCATTTTTAAGTGTTCCAAATGACCACTTATCAGAGTAAGTTTAAATTGATGAATTAATGAGTTTTTATTGTACTGCTTCTACCTGCTCCAGAAGTATGCTTTTAGCAAATTTTGATTTTAAGTTCTTATATGTCTTCTGCTTCAGAAATGATATTTCTGTTCAACCATTGTCTTTTAAAGATACTTTTGATAATAGCCAACCTAATGGTTGTGAAATGATAGCTAATTGTGATTTTGAGTTGCTTTTATTCTCTCCTCATCTTATCAATAAGGATTATTCAGTACTAACACTGTGGTATATTTTTCAGTCATTTATGCATACAGTTTTGTACAAATTGCGGTCCTGGGTATGTTCAGTTTGGTATTCTGTACTTAGTAGCATTAGAAGAGGACTTTGCTGTGCCATAAAATACTGTCTATGAATATCATTTTTAGTGGTTGTAAAAATTTACATAATGAAAGGCATATCTGATTGCAATTTTGTATCTATCTTAATTGAATATTGGCAAATTTGTAAGAATCCCTTTTAATGCATGTTGCAATTCTAATGCAAAATAGATTCTAATCTCAAATATCAGGATTGTCATAGAGACCATGAACCAGGTGTGTTTGCTCAACAGTCTCTGATGGCATTCACTTTTTAAGCACTCAGTTCTGTTATAGTGACAATGAAGGGGAAAAAAGAAACAAGAAATTGAAATTTTGAAACCATCACATACTCTGAAACAATAATCCACCACTAGTAGCTTTATATTTTGTTAATGCAATTAAATGACCAGTATATCTGATCATTTTCAAAATAAGGGTTTTATAATAGGAAATAGCCTCAGGGATAAAAACAACCAGATCTTACCAAGGACAACATGTTCAGATTTCAGTTGAGCCCTGTGCTCTTCCAGACAATAACTCTTGTCAGTGCCCACCAGTGGATTATAAAATTCCTTCTCTGATCATTGTGAAGATTACAGTTACTTGTGATGAAATAAAAGGCTTAGAATAGAGTAGTTGAACTTCCTGTCCTACACAGGAGATGCAATTTTATATTTATGACCTTCACACTAAGAAGCTATGCTGAAAAGCTCATAGTATTATTTGATCTTAGTGGTTTGGGGGACAGAACTGGCACTGCTTTGATATTTGTACAACTTGGCACAAGCCTGTGGTTTCTGGGGGGACTTTCAGAGCAGGCTTTTTCCAAACCACCATATGGAGTTATTGGACTCAGATTACAGAAAATTTCCTGGCTGTTTGCCTGATTCAGGAATTATCGGTGCTCTCCAGGATTTTCTCCAAAGAGAGAATGTATTCGGAAGGAACTGACACTTGGGGGTGGTGGGGTTGAAAGAGGATGGAGGGAGTATCTTGATATTTAGGAAACCTAGGTTGTTTACAACATTTTCCAGAATGCCATGGTTCAGAAAGGATTTCACAGGTAGCCTGACAGATGCTGTCACTTCTCAAGTGTAACTAATAGTTCGGCATTAGTTTCACCTGAGCTACGATCTATCCCATGCGCCTCACTCCTAGCATCCTGAGTCGTTGCAATACCTTAACAGTTACGAGACTGAAGAGGGGGATGGAGCCCAGTGGAAACACAGGACACTACTTCACTTTATGACATCATAACATATTTAAAATGTAACTTTGAGTTAACCTACTCTACAGCATCTTGAGCAGTTAGGTATAGGATATCATGGGAATGCAAGTCTGAGAAGCATGTTTAGACAATAAGGAGACGAAGGAGAAGGAGGGGGAAGAAGAAATCCTGTTTGGAGTACGTGAGAAGACTTCCTCTTCACTGCACTGAGTCATACAAAATGCCAGCAATTCTTTCAGTTGTTTGAAGCAGTATCAGGTGGTTGGAGATTCCCTTCCTGTCCTTTGCCTGTGATGTTCACATTCATGTTGTTGTGTTGCTAGCACAGTCAATAAGATGGGCTCCTCCATTTCTCACTTTTCATGAAAATTATCCTTATGGATTAAAAGCAGAAGTTGGAAACGAACAGTTCTTAAATCAGCTAGAATTTTCTTAGAAACCCCAGTGTTTAAAAGAGAAAGCAAAGGAATGAATATTAAAATCTCAATTGTTTTTCATTTGTCCTGAAAGCAGCAGATCTGGCAACACATTGCTCATACTTCCACCTACCAATGGTGCAGCATACTAGATAGTGAGTTTTGCTTTGGTCAGGTTCTTTAGTTTTGATTTTACTCATTTATTTAAGGGGAGTGGCAGACAGATATATTCAATGCCTGAAACAGCTAGGACTGGGCCAGATGTAAGCTTAGAGCCTAGACCCCAAACCAGGACTCCCCTGTGGGTACCAGGAATACAACTACATGAACTATCAAATGCTGCATCTGACAAGGCTCATTATCATGCAGCTGAAATTTGGAGTAGAACTGGAACTCAGAACCAGGAACACTGATGGGGAATACAGGAATTCCAACCACCCTTGCTGGTTGTCTCTAATCTAGTGAGGTCTCCATTATTTAGGTATTTGTACCCAGTGTTGACCCCTACTGCTCTACCCAGACATATCTAAGCTTTGCAGCCTTAATTTGTATTATGGAATTTATCAGTCAAGGGAACCCAGACACTTTGAAAAGCCTTCATCTGGCAGGGTTGATACTAGAAACCGCATTCTGGTCTAAGGAATGGGTCGTTTGAGAAACGAGGATGATGGATATCTTGGTGTTCTGCTCAATGATTCTGAAAGTGTGAGCATTAACTCACCAGTGTCACAGTCCAAAACCCAACCTAAGATATCATTATTTCTGGGAAATAGGCTTGGAAATATGAATCTAAAACAAGCATTCCAGGTGTTCTTCGGAAACACAAAGCTAGAGAATTCTAGAATTCTTACTGGACCTGACAACTTTCCTGCTCACCAGGTCCAACTAGAGGGACCTGACAAGTATCAGGAAATAATTATAACACAGCTATCTGTGAATGCCGAAGATGCAGAATTTGTCATTAAAAAAATAAAAGCCATTTGACCATGACAATCCCAATGAATGTCTGTGTTACACCAGGTATTCTAGTAGCTGAAGTGGACAGATAGGCAATTTGGTATGTAATAGACAGAGGATGTTTTTGATTGTTTTTTTTTCCCTCTCATCTCATAAAATGGCAGTCACTGGATGTTTGTGGTTTCTTTTAACTCCTACCTTTAATCCAGAACCGATACATCATATGTCTACTTGCTTTCTGTTCTCTCATCTCGAAGGGTTTCAGCTTGAAGTAATTAGCATGTAGCGCATGTTCACCTCCTGTAATTCTCTGAGTCACTGCAGAAACTCAGAACATAGCTCCTTCTTAACCAGGCTTTGGAATCCAGTGGAAAGAACTGTGCGCTTTCTTCGCAGGTTCTCAATAAATGAGAAATAACATTAATATTTCATCTTTTCCAACCAAATGATATTCATGTAAAAACTGACAAAACTGCATAGAGAATTGTGTGTGCATTCAGGTTTGATATCTACACAACTAATGCACACATGAATTATTCAGTCAAATTTACTTCCATAGGTTTTCCTGAGACACTCAGATATATATAGCAATCTCAGAGAATAAATTGGTTAGTGTTCAGCCCACATCCTATACTGCAAAATCTGTTGCAATTCAGCTTTGCATTATGGTTTATGGTGTACTGATTTTCTGTAGATGCCTGTTTGTATTTTGACCTCAGTATATATTCACATGTTTGTTGTGCAAGGGTCCCACCACTGTAAAGACAGGTGCAACTGCTATTCTGTGATTGCTCTAGATGGTGGAATAGAGAAGCAGAGAAAGTGACTAGTAGGGGTCAGGGGGTTCCTGGAAGGAAGGGACCTCAGAAATCAGACCTCACCAGGCAACAGCGAGATGTCAACCCGGCCTCATTCACTGCTGAGCCCTGGCATGCTTCTGCTTCTTTGGGGTCCTTGTCAGATGTCAGTTGGTGCAATGAATTTAGGACTGAGGTCCCTACTGTCTCTTTTCTCAACCTGAAACAGCTCTTATTTCTAAGCGGCCATTCTACCTGCAGTTCCTCCCCCTTACAGACCCACTCACCATGAAGTGGCTGCTCCAAGAATTTCTGTAAGGCCAGCAAGAGACCTTTTATGTTCAGGAGGGTCCTGGACCTCTTTTTAGGCCCTTCCTATTGTTACCTGATTGCCTTTTAAATTTTGTGTTGAGGGACCAACACCACAGTGTAGTAGACTACACCTCTGCCTGCATTGCTGGATTCCCGTATAGGTACCAGTTTGAACCCAACTGCTTTATTTCCAATCCAGCTTCCTACTAATGTGCCTGGGAAAGCAATGTAGGCTGGCCCAAGTCCTTGGACCCTTGCATTTATGTGGAAGACCTAGATGAAGCTCCAGGCTCCTGGTTTCAAACTTTCCCAGCTCTGGACATTTGGGGCAATTGAGGAATAAATCATTGAGTTTAAGACCTGTCCATCTCTCCTCCTTTCACTGTAACTCACCTTTTCAGATAAAAATAAATCAATCTTTAATAAGTTTTTTATTGACACATAATTCAGTTTTGTGGCACACTGTGATGTTTTGATTTATTTAGAAACTATACTGATTCGGTTAGGATAATTATCACACCCTTTGCTTTAAACTTTTCTCACTTTTTGTGGCAAATACCTTCAAAATCCTGTCCACTAGATATTTTGAAATAGGCAGAGGAGTGATACATACATGTGTTTCAGAAGCAGGGAAAGTTGACTCAACCTCATACAATTCACTGGACTCTGATACACAGGATTGTCAGTTTCCTAAAGAAACATGAGTTGTGATGGAGAAAATAAGCTGGGCTGAGTATTTGTAGATACATCTGTGGTACTCAAGTGACTTCCTCTGGAGATTTCTAGCACTACACACATTACAAAAAATTGCCTGCTTTTCATCAAGCATTGTCTTTATGTCAGAGGGAATTCCAACTCTTACGGAATGGTGCCTTCAGAGAAAGCTCTTCATAACTGAAGAAGAAGAATAAACAGTGTGTCGACCTCTAGCTTGAAGGAAATGTTCACCAGTCTGTGAATACCAGTTGCTACGATCAGCAGGAGCAAGTTTTGACTTGGAACACCTTTACAAATCCCTATACTATCCTCAGATGGCACTCTGTGTTCAATAGATTGACAAAAAGGCAGGCTTCTTTCAGCTTCAGGATTTTTCTCTTAAAGCATAGCTTTCCGTATCAGTGGTTTCCATTAATTCAGTCTGTCAGGAATACAGACCATGAGAAACAAAAGTGCGTGTCTGCTTTGCCTCCTGAGTATTCTCTCTATATGCGGTTATAGCTATTTACTCAGCACTTCATGGTGGTAGGCATGAACAATAATTAAAGATGTAGGAATGTAAATGGGAGGGTGGGTATAAGTAGGTTCTGTGCAAGTACTTTGCCATTTTGTTCCGGAGACTTTTGCAGCCATGAATTTGGGTATCCTAGAATGTCTTAGAACTAATTCCCCATCGATATTAAAGATGATGTGTGCTGGAGAGACCAAGAAATAGATGGAGAAATACGGGCATTGATGCAGCTTTTCATCAGATACAATGTAGAATATATTAATTTTATATGAATATTTTTTCAAGATTTAACTATATGATATCCAATGACTAATCCACTTTTACAAATACAGACTAAATGTTCCTGGTATTACTGTTTCCTATGGAGCTCTTTTTTTTTTTTTTAAGATTTATTTACCTTTATTGTAAAGTCAGATACATATAGAGAGGAGAGACAGAGAAGATCTTTTGTCTGATGATTCACTCCACAAGTAACTGCAATGGCTGGTGCTGTGCCAATCCAAAGCCAGGAGCCAGGAACTTCCTCCGAGTCTCCCACACGGGTGCAGGGTGCCAAGGCTTTGAGCTGTCCTCAACTGCTTTCCCAGGCCACAGGCAGGAAGCGTGATGGGAAGTGGGGCTGCTGGGAAATGAACCGGTGCCCGTATGGGATTCCAGCACATTCAAGGTGAGGACTTTAGCCACTAGGCCACTGCATCAGGCCATCTATGGAGCTCTTAGTTCTAGATTTACAATGTAAGCTAGCACTGGCAATTTGATTTCTGGAAAGGGATTTTCAAAAGTTCATTTAAAAAATGTATTTTAAAAATTGCAGTTTTCAAATTTTTAACGTCAAAATAAACTTACAGCTTTTTAATTTGTTTACATTTTTAATTGAGAGACTAAGAAAGGGAACTCCCATCCATATCCTCCCTATTCCCCAAATGCCTGAAATGGCTGAGGTCAGGCAGCATTTGGTTGAAGCCAGGACTTCAACCCAAATCTCTTGTGTGGCCCACAAATGTCGCCTGTGGTCCGAACTGCTTGACCCATCATTACTGCTGTCTTCTTATGCTTTTCTAGTAGTTTTATAGTTTGAGCTCTTATGTTTGGGCTCTTATTTTTTTCGTCTTTTTAAAATTTTATTATTTTATGATGCATTTCCTTAAGCTCTAGGACTTCCTTTTGCCCCTCCCCAAATTCAACCCCACCACCACCAATAATTTCTCCTGTGTCATTACAGTAGTATAAACCTTCACAATCACTCATAAATCCATCATTCTGCTATTTAAGTGTATCTTGACTTCGTAGGCGTGAGTAATGGCAACGATGTCCAGCATCCTATTGTCAAGATATATTCAGGCCCCAGCGTGGTGGCCTAGCGGCCTTGAATGTGCCAGGATCTCATATGGGTGCCGGTTCTAATCCTGGCAGCTCCACTTCCCATCCAGCTCCCTTCTTGTGGTCTGCAAAACAGTCGAGGGCAGCCCAAAGCCTTGGGACCCTGTACTCTTGTTGGATACCTAGAGGAGATTCCTGGCTCCTGGCTTTGGATCGGCGCAGCACTGGCCATTGCAGTCACTTGGGAAGTGAATCATCAGACTCTCTATCTCTCCTCCTCTCTGTATGTTTGCCTTTCCAATAAAAATAAAATAAATCTTAAAAAAAAAAAGATACATTCAACAGTTTCATTGAGAGTCCATAATTGATTTGGAAGTGGAAGTGCATATTGCATTATATCTTCACTTCTGGATATAATAGTTTCTATTACATGGTTGCTGTTCATCCCCTTAAATGAAAACCCATAAAACAAAATCAACAGCAGAAAAAAAATAGAAAATTTACAACCACATGATATCACCTAGTAGAATCAAAACTGTTGAACTCATGAAAGTGAAGGTGGTGAGAGGGTGGTGAGAGGAGTGTGGCTTGGAAAGAGGGATGTTGGGCAATGCATTCTCAAGTTACAATTAGGTAGGAGGGGTTCCATGCGCAGCAGAATTCCTGTAGAGGGAGTATATGTCAAGATCACCACAACAAGGTATTAATGTTTTTATCCTAAGGCAATCAATATTTGTGGTTCTGGATATGTTAATTCCTTTGCCTTGATCATAACACACATGCATACCTCTAGTGAAACATTTTACTCTCAACCAGAAATAAAATTTAAAATTTTAATGTAGAACAAATTACTGTTAAATCTGCAAGTATTTCAACCAGTTTGTAGGGAAGTGAATTGAAAGATATGGTTATTTTTTGGCACATACATTTTTGAAATTTATGGATAGGTATTTCATAATAAACATGAACTTTTTTTTTATAGATTTATTCATTTTATTACAGCCAGATATACACAGAGGAGGAGAGACAGAGAGGAAGATCTTCCGTCCGATGATTTACTCCCCAAGTGAGCCGCAACGGGCCAGTGCGTGCCGATCCGATGCCGGGAACCTGGAACCTCTTCCGGGTCTCCCATGCGGGTGCAGGGTCCCAATGCATTGGGCCGTCCTCGACTGCTTTCCCAGGCCACAAGCAGGGAGCTGGATGGGAAGTGGAGCTGCCGGGGTTAGAACCGGAGCCCCTATGGGATCCCGGGGCTTTCAAGGCGAGGACTTTAGCCGCTAGGTCACGCCGCCGGGCCCAACATGAACTTTTGAAAGTATCCTTACATAGTTAACTTTTTATGAAATAAGCTGGACCTAGGAAGAGAGATAAACCATGCTGTCACTCAGAGGGGGGAGACGTGGAACACAGGGAGAGGGTTCACCAGACACTTTGTTCAGTAGGCAGGAATGGGTCTCTCAGTTAATGCAAACTCTGACCTAACTCTGCAAGTGAGGACTGGCATTCACAGTGTGACCCGCACCTAAGGGGCCTATGTAGAGTATGTGCACAAAGGAAGCAGTTCCAGGCAGGAAGAACTAGGTATGTGAAGCAGGCCGACATGAAGATAGAGCAGTTTTCTGCAGCAGAAAGAAAGGCTGGCGTGGTAACCAGAGCCGACCTTGTATGGGTTGGTTGAACAACATGTGCATTCAACCATCAAAGTTCAAACAGCATTTGAAATATGGGAAATGGCATATAATAGCATATTAGAAGAGAAAAATCAAGGCTGGAATATGTATAAATATAACATCAAATTTGGATATATGTGGGATACTTAAATGGCTTGCAAAACATAGAATAAAAATAAGTTGATTTGGCACTGAAAATTTTGAGCCCTATGCGTCTAAAAGGTCTTCAAAAACCCAAGGAAATGCATATTTCAGAAACATATATATGGGTTTCAAATTTGTGCCAAAATAAAGTTGGCTTTTCTTCCCATTTTCCAAGTATGTTTTGAAATTCTTGCATCTTTTGGAATTTTAAGACTAGAAGTAAATATATATCCGTTTATTTACTGTGAATATCTGTATAGGAAGTTATAGATTTAGATATGTTTTGACCTTGCTTTGCTATTTGTATTTTCAATGATAAATATACACAGATATAGATTCTTCCATAAAAAAACAGCTTATCAAGCAACTCTCACATATAAAAGCAAACACATCGGATCAGAATTCCTTTTGACATCAACTGCAAATTTTGCATTTCATCTGTTTTGGTAGGTTAAAAAGGCAGGTTTAGGAACTAGTCACACATCGGCAGTATAGAAAGTGAGGAGCAGTCTTTGTAGATGAAGTCCTAGTTTACTTGAGGGTAACAAGTATTAGAGACTCCCCAAATGTGCCTCATGACTGAAAAGTGTGCAGGAAGCAGTCCTGACATTAAAATAATAAATCTCCCTCTACTTCAGATCCCTCATATCTAAAAATGCAGGGTGTGAAGTTTCGTTCTTGTCCCTGGTAGTAGTGGGCAGGTGGCCCAATCTGGCACCTGCCAATCAAGCTGCCTCTTGTGTAGGGTAGTCATTTAGCCACTCCCACATACCCTGTGCCTACTCAATAGGAAATTCAGTTAGGGAGGGACAGTCGGAGGGGTTCCCCAGTGCACTTTCAGAGGTGTTACTGACCCTGTCTAAGTTTTCAACATGGGCAGCTTATGCACTTCCAACTCCATCACAACTTCCTGAGGTATCCGCTCAGGAGGAGGAGGGAGGAGTCCTTAGAGAACCAGATGGAAGTTAGGAAATAAGTCACATTGACAACCAAATCCTTCAAACACATCTTCAAGTTTCAAGAGAGCAGTTAACAGAAAAAGAAAAATGTATTTTTAGATGCTGTTTGGGAGGTGAAAGGATTTATCTGGGGGAGGAGAGCAGGGAATGGGTAGAGGAGATTGTTTTATTATTTTTTTGGGCACTGCAATATTGCAGGGATCTTTGAGTCAAAATATAACGAAATTAAGTTTCTCATCTCTTGTGCAAAAAAAGAAAATAAGAAAAGAAAAAAAGGAAAAAAAATCCAAAAACCAATTACAATAGAAAATGTCAGAATGGGCCACTAAGTAGATCACATGTCTAATTCATAATTGATGGCTAAAATGAAGATTCTTAAAATACATATTTTAAAATTAGATTTTTGATCTTCAATAGGGCTTATCATGCTATTTATACTGCAGCAGAAGGAGATGATTTTTCAGGAGTTGCCTCATCAAAAACGTGACTCATAATTCCTGAAGCGTTTATACCATATGTTTCCCAAGGCGTGAAAATAACATGTATTTTTCCTATGTAATTACTGAAACATGAGTGAATATTATGAGAAATCACCTAATCAAACACTTTGGGGATCAAACAATTTTGAAAAATTGATTTGTAGAAATTAAAAAAAAGGTTGACTATTTGGCTGATATAGTCACTAGGGAAACTCATGAATATAAGTGATAAGTAGTCACTGTGGTACAAATATCACCATTAAGATAAAAATCAGAATTCAGAGAGAGTTTAGCGATGAAACAGACACTACTAAGACTCACTTTAAATTCAGACTTGCAAAGCTGAGGGTTTTTTTTAGCAAAATAATAAAATGTTTTTTCTTATTTTCTGTTTCTTCCCCCAGCTCTATTGTTACAGATCTTTTTTAAAAATTTGTGTTACTTCTTTTTTTATTGTTATTATCATTTTATGATACAGTTCCATAGTTCCTGAAATTTCCCTTACCCGCTCCCTCAGTTCCCCCTCTCCTCCACTGAGTTCCCTTATATTATTACTGTATTATAATTCTTCATAAACAGTCATATGTCCATCATTGTGGGCATGGGCAATGGCAGAGTCCAGCATCCTATTGTCAAGCTACATTCAGCAGTTTTATTGGGAGTGCATCTTTGATCTGGAAGTAGAGATGCATACTGCGTTGTATCCTCACATCTGGATATGATAGTCTCCATTACACAGTTACTGTACATCCCCTTAAAGGAAAAGCCACAATACAAAATCAACAACAGGAAGAAAAATAGAAATTTACAACGCCATGAAGGTCTCAAGAGGTTTTGATAGTTCAACAGTCCTGAATTGTTGTCACTCCCACCAATTGAGATGAAATATCTCCCAAATGCCCTGGCTGCTATGGTGCACTTTAGAGTCTCTGTGCCCAGAGATTCCCTGGCAACGTTTGGTTGGAGTGGTTGATCAATTTGTTCTGTCCTCTGTCCTCTGTCATGTAACCAGGTGTCCTCTGGACGCTCCAATGTACTGCCATATCCTCCACGTGCACCTGGATATCTGCCCACTGCTCCGTCTGAACGACTGAGGAGGCTCAGCTCTGACACATGCACTCCCTGCAATTCTCTCATGGTGATGGTTCTGAATCAAGCAGCTCAGTTGGTAGGGAATGGCCAAAAAATCCAAATGAGACTATGCCAGACTTGATTGTTGTGTGTGTTTGCCAATACAGGGTCCACACAGTCCATCACCCAAATTAGCCTGTGCACACACTGATAGTTGCAGTTGCTGGGTCAGTTCTCTCTCCAGCCCCATGTTTTACACAAACCAAAGGGTGTTGGAGTCCAGTTCGATCCTGCCCACCACATACTTGGCCTTCATGCAAACCAGGGGGAGCTGTAGCCTAGTCGGATAGGCATGCAAAAACCCCTACCAGGCATGCTCCCTACTCTGGCTTCCATGCTTGCCAGCTGACTGGTGCTGCATGCTTAAGGATCTTTTCCTTATGTTTGATTGAGAAGAGCTTCATTATCATGTGTCGTGGTAAAAACCACTTTTGGTCAACCCTGTTGGGAGTTCTGTGCCCCTCCTGGAGGTTGTTTCCCAATTCTTTCTCTAGATTAGGGAAATTTTCCATTAATCTTTCATAAATGCATTTTTAAACCCAGCTTCTCTTTCTGCATGTTGTGGGATTCCCATAACTCTTATATTTGTCCTTTTAATAGTGTCTTTCAGTTCATGAATACTTTTTTTTTTAGCTTGAATCAGCTTTGCTTCCAGTTTTCTTGTTTGTTCCCCCCTGTTGACAGGAAATCCCTCACACAAGCCCATGTGGACCAGGAAGAGAACTACTGCTGTATTCAAATGACTACATTTCCGTATCCATCTGAAAACATGTCTGGACCAAGCTGAACACTTAGCTGCACATAGAGTCTACAGGAACAGTTCAGTTTATAACCTCTTGGTAATAGGCACTATGTTTATTACTGCAGGCCATAGTTATGCAACTCTTTTGGAAGCTGTGTTACCCTCTGATTCCCACTGTGACTTCCTACAAGCTCTGTGATGCACACCATTCATGTGCCGGAGTGTTACTTGTACAAAGAGAGGCAGTAGGTGGGTGTGATGCAAAGGGCTATTAAAATGATTCACCTCACACTTTGCATCATATGAAAAATAATGTATAGTTAAAACCTACCCTGCATCTGTCTCAAGTGGCTTGGGGAAGCCTAAATTACATATTTGCAGTGCTGGTAGTTATTGAAATAAGCTACCCTGACAGTCCTGGAACTTTTTTTTGAGAGCTTTCTTTCAAAAGTAAAATTGAATGAGAAGAATAAAAATGTAGTCTAGCAAAACACAAACCTTAAAAACAATCACCAGCTCCCACCAGGCAGGATCTAGCAGAGAGGAGTTCAACTGTTGATGCTTAACTTGGAATGAGCCAATTAAATGCTGGTTTTCCACCTTCTGGAGGCCCTAATTGCCTTTTCTGCAATAGCTATGGGTCTGAGGTTTTCCCTTGGACTGTGGCTGTCAGAGAGGAGAACTGACAGCTCCAGGGACTGGCGGGCTTCATTTTAAGGCAGAGCCTGAAGGCACTGTCCAAGCCAGCCTCTCCAGACCCTTGCCTGTGCTGGCTTAGTGTTCGCCCTGCATGCTGCATCTGCTAGTCAGTCACATAGGCAGCGGGGAACCTGAGGACTCTCCTCTCCCATATGGCACTGCGTTTTGATTCATCCCCTTTCCTCTTTCCTAGCCGTGGGTATTCTAGAAGACTGTTTTACAGCGACATTCACAGCTAGCGCTAAAGTCAGATAAAAATAAAACAGGATGTCAATAAAGAGCTAATGATGTGTATCCATGTAAATGTATAATAATAATAAAAAAGAGTAGACATCTGTTTGCAAAGGTACCATTGTAAAGCCACGGGGCTTTATATGATGCCGCTTTAGAAATGGGCCAACATATGTGCATGTTTGCTTATGTCTTTGAGCCGTGAAAATCACCCTGTGGACAATTGACTTGCAGGTGGAAAGCACTCCATAGGCACTAAGTAGTTTACCAGCCCAGTTTCCCTAAGTGCTAATCTAGCTGCCTTTAGGAGAGGGGCTAGTGGGAGACAGGTGGAAGCTTGATCGGGGTTATGGGGACAAAGTGTTTTGAAGCTTGATAATCTGCCATTTCTGAGAAACTGGACGTTAAAACCAAGGATAAGTGGCCAGGAAGCTAAGCAAGCCACATTGAAGAGAAGTAGGCCCCTCCTGGAAGTGCTTGCAAGCATTGAGGAGCAATGGAGAGGGCCAATAATAACTCGTTTCCACAGTAGCTCTGCATGGCACATTGTCCCTGGGCTGGACGTCAGGAACCCCCCACCTTGGTTCCATAGCTGCCCTGCTAAGCAAATTTGGATAGACCAGTTACCCTCTTTTAGACTCCTGTCTTCTTTATTGAGTAAGGAACTTGTCCTTCTCTGGTGTCATTTCAAGAAAATTCTGCATAACTTTGCACATGCAAAATGGCTTTGGAAATGTGAAAGGCAGCAAAGTAAACAGTGGGGGCTCTGGACTCTGCTGTCCCTCTTGTATCTCTCTATGCATTGAATTCATTTTTTTAAAGATTTATTTAATTTTTTTTATTATTTATTATTTAACTTCAGTAATTACATTGTATTATGTGACACAGTTACATAGATACTTGGGTTCTCCCCACCCCTCCCCAAACCCTCCCACCATGGTGGATTCCTCCACCTTGTTGCATAACCACAGCTCAAGTTCGGTTGAGATTTCCCCATTGCAAGCGTATACCAAACATAGAGTCCAGTATCTTATTGTCCCGTCAAGTTCAATGGCTTCTTAGGTATACCCTCTCTGGTCTGAAGACAGAGCCAGCATAGTATCATCCCAGTCAATTGAAAGCTCCAACATACCATCAGCAAAAATTTACATCATTATGGAATTAATTGACATAGTAATGAGTAACCAATATGTTAAAAGTAAATGCGAGTTCCCAGCCACCTTCTGTGACCACCTCACCTATACTTCAATTTTAGTTTATACACAACATATAACATTCAAAACATAACATGTTATACATAACATCATATCATCTTAAATCAAGGCAAACATGTGGTATTTAACCTTTTGGGATTGGCTCATTTCCCTTAGCATTATGGTTTCCAGTTTGGCCCATTTGGCCACAAAGAACTGCATTTTGTTTTTTTTAATAGCTGAGTAGTATTCCATGGAGTAGATGAACCATAGCTTTCTTATCCAATCCTCTGTTGATGGGCATTAGAGGAGAGACTAGAGAAATATCCCCTATCTGTTGTTTACTCCTCAAATGGCCACCATAGCCAGAGCTGAGCAGAGCTGATCTGAAACCAGGGACCAGGAGGTTCTTCTGGGTTTCCCACATGGGTGCAAGGTCTCAAGGACTTGATCCATCTTCTGGACTTTACAGGCAACAAGCAGGAAGCTGAATGGGAAGTGGAACAACCAGGACACAAAACCAGCATCCTTTGGGATACCAGTGCTAGCAGGCAGAGGGTTAGCTTGCTGAGCCACGGAACTGGCTCCTGTACATTGAGTTCTTAACATTATCTTAGTCTAAAAAACCTTGAAAATTCCCAAGATACTGAGGAAGATCCTTCTGGCTCTATGATATCATTTTAGCCTTCTAATTCAAACATAAAATGATATATAGCTGTCCAAAGGTTAACACCTTTCACCACACTGAGCACTGAATGTGGGACTTAACCAAGACAAGAAATGGAGCAGCCGGGTTATGAACCAGCACCCATATGGGATCCCAACATTTGGAGGTGGAGGATCAGCCATTTGAGCCAGCATTGCAGCTGCTAAAAATGTTAATACGTACCACAAAGGCATACTAATACAGGTGCTGTGGACTCTAATCATCTATAGCAGTTTCAAAGGAAGCAGGTAGTTGGACTTGGCTATACCTTAGACAGTGGATAGAATTTGATATATATCCTCTGGCATAATTCCTGGCACATAAAAGTTGTTTAATTAGTATTTTATGAGTAAATGAAAAGCCAGGTTGTACTGGATTTGCTGTTCATGCATTTAATGAGAAGAGAAATTTGGGGTGGAAATGAAGTGAACATGAGCTGAGCTGAAGGAAGCTTTGGGTTAGAGTAGCACATGATGTGTTTGAACAAGTTGGGAAGTAGGGAGCAAAGTGAAGCGTCATTCAGGAAAGCAAGAGTGCTTTCCAAGATGGCTTGGTGCCGCGATGATGAGTCAGTTGAGAGATGGTGTAGGGCAGGAGGGATGAGAAAACCAGGGTTCCCCTCTGAAGGAGAGAAACTGAAGATAAAACCAGGAAGTATGATAGAAATTTCATCATGAAACTGTGTGATAGGATTTCTCTTCCCCATAACATAAACTACTTGGAAACACTGAGTTGTTTGGTACTGTTTCCAGTGTGTAACTCTCTGGTATGTTGTGTGCGTATTTTCACGTATATACATAGAATGACACATATGTGCATTATATGTAGTTTCAAGTTTTTGCACCCAAAATAAACTTACCTTTTAATTTCACTTTCCCCTTTAACTCTTTGAGACACCTTTATGCATGTGTATTTTGGAACTGCTGGGCATTGTAACAAAATACCGAATATGTCCTAAAAATGGATACGTGACAAAATAAAAATGAAAGTTAAGAATTAAGTCCCATCTGCCTGATGAGAGTCTTGCTGTTCATCTGTTTCTAATACACCCTGACTTCCCATCCACAGTGTCTCATCCTAATTGGAAGAGGTGATTTCTGGTATTTCTTTGTTTATTTCTTTCCACTAGGATAATTCATTCCATTATCTTATAATCATAGCTTGTGTGTTTTTCACACTGCAAAGAAATACATATTCATTGCAGAAAATTTAAGAGATACAGATCACCTAGGCAAACAGCATTAGCAATGAGGGCTATCATTGAGAACATAGTCGCTTGAATAATAAATGATGTGCTCGGGCTTGTAATCGTGCTCATGGGGACTGGAATGAGGATATTGGTGGCAATGAGCATGACAGTCATGGACACTTGAGAATACAGAAAGTTCATGGAAGTGTGGAAGCAATAATGTTTATTTTGATGAAAAAATTCTGAAATCTATGCATAATTTCTAAATAACACATACTTTCCATAAATGCTATGAAGTCTCTGCATATGCATAGATTTCAATTTGTTTTACATTGGAGTAAGGTTAACTTTTGATTTTTTTTTAGCATTAACAAGTATTTTTACTGACTGTGTATAAGGTATTTTTTGTAAGGATTTTTAAGCAATCAACACATGAAGTTTTCACAATAGCCCCAAGAAGTACTTTTTTCCCTCCCGTTTGTTTGTTTTTTACAGATTTATTTATTTGTATTGAAAAGGCAGATTTTATAGAGAGAAGGAGAAGGAGGAAAGAAATATTTTCCATCTGCTGGATCATTGCCCAAATGACTGTGATGACCAGAGCATAGACAATCTGAAACAAGGAGCAAGATGCTCCCTTGAGGTCTGCTATGCAGATGCAGGGTCCCAAGGCTTTGGGCCATCCTCCACTCCTCTTCGAAGCCACAAGCAAGGATCTGGAGCAGCTGGGTCACAATATGATATTCATACAGGATGCAGGTGCTTGCAGGTGTAGGATTAAGCAATTCAGCATCACCTGATTTTTCTTGTTTGTTTGTTTTAAATATTATTTAATACTTGAGGTAGGGTACCTGACTACAGCCAGAGAGCAGAATATTAGAAGTGAAATCTGGCCCAACAGGTCAGACCCCAGCTTCATGGACGTCCCTGATTGCACATCCTTAGCAGCCTGAGGATAGCATACTGTTTTTCAGCTGTGGAACACTTTCTAGAATAAGTCACCTGCATGGATTTTGAACCCAGAACTATGTACTCTGAGAAGGAACTTCTTGCCTTCAGGCCCCTAATCAAAGCCATGATCATTGAAGATATTTATGTAAATAAGTATCCTGCATCCCTGATCACCCCTAATGCGAAAGGTGGTCAGCCTGCTCCATGCTCTGGGGCAGAGCAATGGAATACATTGTGTTCTTATAGTGGGACAGGTAGCTTCTGTATGCAGGATGATGGAACTGGGCAGCCCAGAATAGAAGAGCAGGAAGGGTTTTTAAACTTGGGCTGTGGCTGTTTGGAGAAGCAGAATTATGTATATTTAAAAGTCAGTGGAGGAAGAAGCTCCATGTGTAATAGAACATGCTCTTGGTCTCTTTTCCAGTGAGAAAGAGTCTCTAACTTGTAGGCCTGCAGGCCACGATGGGCAGATGAACACTGATAACTAGGAGGCACAAAGTCATGCAAGGAAATGCCAACTAAACTGCTTTTCCACAGGTTTTGAACATTATTGAAGTGATTTAAAGACCTAGCTTTATCTTCAGATCCTGTGGCAAGTATGAGTTATGTAGTGTGCCAAGACATTTTATTAGAGATAAAACCTTGAGTTAAAAATCATGAAACGATGCTGCAGTGCAGCATCTGATGGAACATTTGTAGTAAACAGGTTGACCATTGCCTGCTGAGCCAATGGAATCTTCTAGAGCACTGACCAGCTCATGAAGAATCAGGTAGATGAAGTGACCTATGCATTTCCATCCATAATCCCCACCTGTCTCTTTAAACATGGCTGGTTAGACCAGGGATGAAAATAATCTAAAAAAAAAAAAGGGCAAAATGCTCTGTGAGAGTCTGAGGATACAAAATAGGTCTGCTAAGGGAACTGATACCCCATTCTGATCCATGACTAGTGCAAAGAAAGACATTGTCAAGCTGGAAAAAGCAGAACAGAATTTGCCACTTAAATATTCCTAATGCATTTGCTAGAGCTCTCAGCAAAGAGTCATTCATAGGGATTCCGGTGTTTAAATTCAGAAAAGCCAATTAGTCAAACAAATGACTACAGGAAACAACAGCGCAAATATGTTTTAGAGGAATATTTCTCTCTGATAAACTCTTATTTGAAATATAATGTTTAATTTTCATAGATTGAGCTGAGGAGATCTGGCGATCTTATTGCCACAAAGGTTATTTTTACCCAGCCTTTTTCTCTAGACTGGTGCTCAACTGGTCATTTGTTTTGTTACACACACACACACACACACACACACACACACACACACACGGCAGAACCAACTGAGATAATAACTTCCCATTCTCCATGTGTAAATGGAATCTGAATTCAAATGGCATTACACGAAAACCATCATTTCTCAAACTAATAGTTTCCTTGTCATTAAAAACACTTTATTTTGTTTTACATCTGATTTATGCTGTTTTGTATTTTACATTTAAAATGTATAAATAATAATGTTGAAGAGATAGCTGGGAGAGAGAAAAATAACACGTAGTCTTTATTTTCATCTTGTAAAACCCTGAGAGAATTTCTCTATATTATTCCCTCCCATTCATTGGGTTATGAATTATAGGAGTGGATGTGACTTTAAATTTATCTCAGTATTATTTTCCACTGCTACACATGAACCGTCTTGAATTTCCTGAGCTTGGTGAATTTCACGTTGAGATTTTTGAATGAAATCTCTATTCCATAGAATGATTCCTAGTTGGATGCATGTGTGCACACTTGTACTTTTATTCTCAACCAGCAGATAAAATTCTTTGATTTCCTCTTAGTAGCATACAATACATTATGGACGTTCATGTTCTAACCAAAAACCGTTTTTACATAGGCCAAGAGTGTGTGGGACAAAGAAAACAAGGAGTTTAAAAAATCTCTGTCTCTCTCCTTACTCCTTGTCTCACTTTTTCTGTCTGCTTCCCTCCCTTCCATCCTTCCTTGATGAGGTCATAGCTCTTTGACAAAACCTGCAGCACTCATTGAAAAGTTAGCCATGAAGGAGGCAAGGGCCCTGAAATATTATGTCTGCCTGGAAGAGCCCTTAGCATTCCACCCATAGTAACTCTACTTTTCTCTTTGAGGATGCAACTTTCGTCACATTATGACCTCACACTGGTATAACAGTAAGCTTAGAGAACAAAACCATACACTAACCAACTCCAGTGAGATAATATATAAACATCAGTTAGGGCAGGGATGGGCATCTGGTTGTCAAATGCATAATGCTAATTAGGTGCTTTTTCTTCCATCTGTAAATGAGGAGTGCTAGATCAGCCACTGTATGTATCCATGTATTCCTTTCAGGATTTTAGGCCCAAATTATTCTTAGGCACACTGGGCACAAGCATGTCTGTTTCAGGTTTTGTATCCATTATCTGTACATGCAAAATTATTCTGATGATTTAAGCTGGAAATAATTGTCCTACAGAACCTCAACCATTCAGCTGTATTTATCATTTCTTACTTATGACTAATGTTTATTGTGTATCCACCTAGTGAGTGTGTGTGCATGCAGAAGTGTGTAATCATAGTGTACAAGCTGGAAGGAGTTATGGACATGGCTTGGGAAAAGGGATCTGTCTGGTCACATTGCTGTGCAGGATGCCCACATCATCTGTGTGAGTGCCTGGTTTGAGTCCTGGCTCCTCTGCTTCCCACTAAGATTCCTGCTAATGCACAGCCTGGGAGGTCAGCAGGTGATGGCTCAGGTCCTTTGGTTCCTGTCACCTACAGGGAGACTTAGCCATTTAGATGGGGATCAGGCTCCTGGCTTTGTCTTGGCCCGGCCCTGGCTGTTTTCTGTCTGTCTACCTGCCTTTCAAATGAAATGAAAAAAAAAAAAAAAAAAGATAAATGTTAGTAGTGATTGAAACACAAGTCTTGTGGTGAGTCACATTCATATATTACATCTTCTTTTTTAACATTTATTTGTCTTTATTGCAAAGTCAGATTTATAGAGAGAAAGAGAGGCAGAGAGAAAAAATCTTCCATCTCCTAGTTCACTCTTAAGTGGCCCCAGTGGCTGGAGCTGAATTGATCTGAAGCCAGGAGCTAGGAGCTTCCTCCAGGTCTCCCACATGGGTGCAGGATGCCAAGGCTTTGGGCCGTCCTCAACTGCTTTCCCAGGCCACAAGCAGGGAGCTGGATGGGAAGTGGAGCAGCTGGGAAATGAACCAGCGCCCATATTTGATCCCAGCGGATGCAAGGTGCAGACTTCAGCCTCTAGGCTATGGTGCCAGGCCCACTTTACATCTTTAGTTATGGTAGCAGCCCAACAAGGTCCTTAGGGCTGCTGAGTTTTATGATGCTAGTTGTACAGTGAATAAGGCATTTGGCTGAAGGTGGACTAGGGCTCAAATTCAGGTGCATGCCTCTTGGTAATTCATGAGCCCAAGAGACAGTAGAGAGGGGACCCCATGTACTCTACCATTTTCCTGAAAATAATTGTCTGCTTTATCTTAAGAGAGAGAGAGAGAGAAATTAAGGATCTGGACAAGTGGGTTATTTTTCCAGAATAAATTTATGTGTGTGTACAGTAAATAAAACAAGGGTTAAAACCTTGGCCAGGTATCAAAGACCACTACAGAGTAAAACACCCTTTCTTTTTCTTATTTGTTAAATACTAATGCACTTACTTGGTTGTCTGTTACAAAGCTTGTCGTGCCATTTATAATGCAAGAACAATTGCTTGTGCATTATATTTTTAGACCCGTTCCAGATGATATGTTTTAATGGTGACATGAGAAGGGGCCACAAAAGGAGTTCTGAGACAGTAGATGGTAAAACATGCCAAGAATTCCTCACAAAATCTGGAAAGGCACCTCTATTAGAATATTTCAGCACAGCAGCCTAGTGCTAGCATCAAGCTTCAGCTGAAATTTCCAGGTGTTCCGTTTACCCAATAGGCTGCTCATTGGTTACAAGCTATTAGTGACTATTAACCTACAAAACTGTATTTACAGTTCACAAATGTATTTGGTTTTCACAGCCCTTACTGGGAGACAACACTCAGCCAGTCAGCACTTTCTTTGCCTAAAGGGTATGATCAAAGAGCATGAAGCATGACAAATGAATATTTAGTCTTTGCATTTCCAGTTGACAGAAGATAGCAATTCACAGATTGGTGCCATCACCTTCCTCTGTATTCCCCACAGGCTCTGAGTGCTCCATCAGATGTCAAATTAAAATAGAATCATCCCATTTCCAATAGGTCTCTGTACAATTAGCTCAGTTACAAACTTCCACTAATATGGTTGTTCTGGTACAACTCTAGTCATCATTTTAGGTAGATACAAATGTCAATATTTTGCAGCTGATAATAATGCTAATAAAATGCAATAAAGCATGTTTCCAACCCACAATCTCTTGCTTTGTGGATAAGGAGTGATCATAGCACAAATTATTGATTACAAAGCAAGGTAAATGTAAAACAAGGATACTTCATGAGTGTGTAGAAAATATTAAAAGTAAGTTTATTGTGGTACAATAAATAAATACTTGTATCCTTTTTTTTCATGATGTGCATAAATTATCCAAAGGTGATGTTCAGGGAAGTCATAATTTTGTGGTGTGATCGTGTGGTTTGATTGTTCTTTGATTTTTGTTTGCAATGTATGGCTTTTCTCGGAGGAAGTTGTCAGAGGGAGACAGAATGTGTGTTTGGTAATTGCAGAGACGTGCTGCTGAATGCTATTGCACATTTAATTTTGTGGGACAGTCTCCAAATCATTTTGGCGTGCAACCTTATCATGACAAAATATTGATTTTCCCCCCATTCCAATTTTAGACACCATCTAGTTCCTCACTGGAACTATCATTAAGTTATTTCAGACCTGCTTGCTTCCAGCTATGTAATCTTTCTCTCTTGACTGAAACTGCTCCCTTAGTGTATATATTGGCACACACACACGAAAAAAAAGATGTGCGATTATATTTATCATTTGTAATACTGAATATCTGTATGTGCGTCTTGGACATCATAGTAGTTTCTGTAATCTTGGGACGAATTTTCCTGAGCACTGTATCTGGGCTCCCCTCCTGCCGCACACACAGACACACACAAACACATTCGACTGCCACCACTTCCACCAGCATGTGGCTGTGTGTTTGGGCCAGGACTTCAGGACAGTGGGATATGGCCCAACTATTAATCCCCAAATTAATGATAGTAGACAGTGTTTGTACTCTTCAATCATTCCAGAAAATTCTCTGACTTTCTTATTTAAAGTTTGATGTCCCTAAAGTTACCTAATTCACTCTGGATCTCTATTCTTTCAATTTCCACTCAGCTCTTGGTTGGCTGTCTGTTGTGTAGCAGTCATCTTTTCCCTCCAATCACATTTCCGATTTTTTCTTTCTTCTCCTCTTTGGGGGACTGATGCTAAACTGATTTCCCTTCCCGAACACACACCTTGTGCCATGACTGTCTTTCTAGAATCTTCCATATCTAATTAGTCTCCCTTTCCAGCTTAATTCATTGCACAGGTCTTTCCTGGACTAATGTGGTTTCCTGAGCATTCACAGAAAGAACTTTCTCTTCCCCTGTCAGCACAAACCTTGGCCCTTCTTGCATCTGGTATCATGCAGAGCTGCTCTTGCTGCAACATCACAAGCTCAGGCAGCCCACTGTCCTGCAGCTACCAGCCCTATTTTCTACTGCAGCCAAGGTGCTTCCTGCGGATAGGTCAGTCTTCCCACTTTTCTAAACCAGGACTGACTTCTCACTTTTTGGTCATTCCGACTCATTTACACTTCTTATGCTCATACCTAAGCTTTCATTGAATGAACCCATGTTTGTTTGTTTTTTTCAAGTTGGAATTGTAGTTAGAATTTCCTAGAACTTAGAATTCCTTAATGAAGATAATTTCCCTCTCTCTCTTGTCTCTCTCTCTCTCTCTCTCTCTCTCTCTCTCTGTTTCTCATGTTAGAAGTGAAGAAACAAAGAAAGAAGCCTCTTGATAGGTAATCTATACGTTTACAGTCATATGAACTACAGAATAAATCATGGATTTGGCCTAATGGCTAAGACACTGCTTGGGATGCCAGCATCCCACATCTCTCCAACTCTCTCCCTATCTCTCCTGCAGCCTAACTGTGTCTCTCTCTTGTCAATTTTTGAAATAAATTATCTGTATGTGAATATGTAGATTCTGTAATTCTAGACTTGATTTTAGACTTGATTCCAATTTTAGGAATTATCATTTCATAGTTGTAAATATCATTAATTGTACATTTGTTTCCTGCATGTGTTTTGCGTACCTATTCTGTGAAGGCAACGGGGTTTCATGATCTTGAACAACAAGATGCCCCTTGCTGACTTACGCAGATCAAATCAGAGGCAGGTGGCTAAAACTGCTCACATCTTTATAAGCTCTGGATTCTTGTGGCCTGCTGTCGTAAAATTGCTTTTTTTGCACAGAACATTTTAATCATGACTCATTTTCCAATTTCCCTGCCCGTGATAACCAACATCTCCTGAAGCAGTCCACTCGGTGGAACCTTAAAATAACAATGTAATATCAGGGGATGAAAATCTGGCAGAATCAAGCGCAAACTACGAATGCCGCCACAACATACTACTTTAGGTCCAGGTGAGGTCAAAAGCTTCCATCTCAACAATACTCATGAAAGGTTTTGACTTCAAGTTTCTTTTTTTTTTACTCTTATTTTTATTTCTTGTTTATGTGTGAGATAGTATTGATGTATATTATAGTCTTTAAATTTAATGTTCCACTGCATAAAAAGTTCACTTAATAAGAAATAAAGAGGACTTTAGTTCAGCAGGGATGATACCTGTTTTTCTCATATACAGGGAATTTTAAAGCAGTCAGAGTTCATTATAACTAGAGTAGTATCTCATTCTGAATTTGCTTGACAAATATGTAAGACAAAGTTTAAAACAAACACATTTGCAGAAAACTGATAGATGCTGACCTTTCCTATTTCAGATTTTTGTTTTTAATTTTAGTTGCCACATGTAAGCGGGACCATGTGGTATTGATCTTTTAGTGTTTGGTTTATTCCATTCAACATTGTGTCTTCCAGTTACAACTATTTGGTTGCGAGTGATAGAATTTCATCTTTTTTAGGTAAATAATATTCTATTTCTATTTCCATGTGTGTGTGTGTTTATCCTTTTACCCATTCTTCAAATGATGAACAATTGGCTGATTCCATATTCTAGCTATTATAAACCATCTATAATGGTAGTGCAGATGTCTCTTTGATACAACATGTCACTTTGGTTTCTCCTGCCAACGAGCCCCCAAGACCACCCAGGGGATGAGGCAATGGTATCCTCCAGCTGCAAGGACCACCAGGGACAATCTGATGTAGCATGTCTGTTCATTGTAAAATGAACACAACTCATATTGACTAGGAAAGGGGAAGGCAAAAGGGTGTTCCCCAACAGTCCTCCCACCCAGTAATGATACTGTAACTGGCTAGAAGGCGTGTCTGTCTCTTTGGACTCTTCAGTCAAGTCACAGGTCACATTTCACAGGCAGGCTGGAAGGTATGCCTCAGGTCACATCCACCGCAGGTGGCTGGCAGTGATTTCAAAAAATAGATTATTTTTCTTTTTCTTCTTTTCTCATTCTACTTTAGTCCTTTATTCATTGTTAATGAAGTTATAAAATCTATTTTTTCATCTGTGAAGACTTTAAGTAAAACTATTACAACCCAAAAGAAAACTCTTTTAAATGCAATCACAACCCTTGCCATGTGTGTCTTAACGAAGCTGTGCTGTAAGAGTAGAGCCTTCAACCTTAAGATAACGTGTGAGCAGTTGGGGATTACTAAAAGATTTTAAGAATTTCTAAAGTTAGGGAAGAAGAATCATTTAACCAGAATCTGAATTCATAAAAAGAAGCAGTTCTCAAGCCTCTTTGTTTTAAATTCTTCAATCTACTAAATATGGTAACAAGCTGTTTATCTTCTTCATCCACCTAGTTGTAGTTCGTGTTTTTTGATTCTCTACTGTTCTTTTTTTTCTATCTTTTTTAATATTCCAATTTGTTGGTAACTCAAAATTCAGCAGGTGGTCATTGATGACATATGCAGAAATGTATTTAGGAAGGCTACCAAGGCTGATTGACAATGATGAATGATAGTGGCCAAGATGACAGATACATGTTTTAAAGTAATCTTATTCCCTTAATGCTCCCTCCAATGGTTTCTACAGGATATATACATCTTTCAAAAGTTACAGCCATTGCATTAGTGGATGATGAATAAAACATCTGTCTGAATGAATAGCTTTATTTTTCTATGGTTGCTTAATAGATTAGAAAATGACTAATGTTGATGACCAAGACTTGGTTTTCAGCTTTTCACTTTGAGTTAATGTTTCCTTATTTTCGATCTAGAACAACACAGAAATTACCGAAAGCTGTAGTCAGGAGAGAAGCATCTTGTTCCTCTGCTTTTTTTGGGTCCAGTTACAGGTGAAAAGCTGGTATCTTTAAGACTGTCATTTAAATGCAAATAGAGAAAAGCCCATCCCTTCTCTTCCACGTGCCTCTTGCCAAGATGAAATCGTCCTCCACTGAGATGTGTATTGATGCTTCTGCTAGAGTTTGCTGTACTTAGAGTGCTTGTCAAGGGTCTGAAGAAGTAGGTACCCCCAATCACAGTGTGGCACTGAGTGTGCAGAAGTGTGGCCTCTTAAGAAGAGGACTTAAGAAGAAGTAAATGCTAGAGGATGGTGTTGAAATTAAAAACAAACCCTGTCTTGCCTGGGTATTTTAAACACAGAGGACAAATTCCAGTTGCAAATGTATATTTATTAGGCATAAGTGACACGATATTTTTGAGTGGTATCTTTTATGCTATTGCTTTTTAATTAGGGAAGTCAAATAGCACATAGAAAACGGCTTAATTAGTGGAAAATTCAGCAATCACAGCGCAGACATTTGGCCTAGTAGCTAAGACTCTTTGGAAATTGTGTATCCTAATAGAGATGTGCTGGAGTTTAAATTCTCCAGAACTCAGCTTCCTGCTAGTGTACACACTCGGAGGCATCAGAAAAAGACCCCACTAGCTGGGTCTCTGGCACCCACTTGGAAGACCATTTGAATCATGAAACAATAGATGATCTATCTTCCACACCTCAAAAGTTAGGTTAAAATAGTGATTTTGTGAAGGGTTGTAAAAATAGATTAACATGGACACTGAAAATAGATATCAAGATATAACTAATGATTTTGGATTGCTATTGAATAAAATGTGCATTGAAATAAGGCCATTTTTTTAGTGTGGTTGGTTAACCAGGCCTCTAAACTTCTCCCAAAGAAAGTTACTTTCTTCCTTGTGGGATTCTGAACAAACAGGAAGATAGCGGCTGGGATGTGGGAAAAACAGCTGTGTTGGAACAGGAACTGCCAGCCCCTGGCACAGCTGGCTTCAGAGATAATTAATTATGAAGCAAGCAAGGAAGTAATCCACATAATTGTGTAAATGTTGAGTAATTTACATAATTGGAGATACACAAAAATACATTTCTTCCCTAAGTTATTCTTTTATATAGAAAAAATCTAATCTACGAGCAGTTGACTACCCAGTAAAGAACCTGATGTATTCTAGTACGTGCTGTTCTTCAAAATAGTGTTTTTCTGTAACTAGATACTTCATTCCTTGCTACTGTTGCTTTGTGCAAGTGCTCGTGTGTGTGTGTGTGTGTGTGTGTGTGTGTGTGTATAGAGTTGTGCAACATTTTCTAGAACTGCATGCTTTTAATCTCTTACTGCAATTACTTTAAGGCCATGGCATGTATGCCACAAGAAAATCTTTAGATACACACTTCTGTCGGTGCTAACAACATATGTCAGGCATGATTCTGTTTCCCCCACGTAATACATTTATTTCTCCCAGTGTTTTCTGCCTCTGTTATGAAAATCCATCTCAGAATCTTTCCCAAAGAAGTGCTCCCAGAGTGAAGCTAGGGATGACTCAGAGCCCTCCCTTGGAATGAAGCCTTCTGGCCAACCCTTTTATAGACACAATTCACTCTTCTACCCTACCCGTCCCTCTAGGCTCTATCTCCTAGGACTTCTGGGTTAGTTTTCCTATCACTTTGCTCTCTGGAGTCCCTCTAGGTCTTTTGTTCTCTGGGTAGAGTTTTATTCTCCATGTTGTGGGCGAGACCCTATAGAGAGGATCAAGACCAACATTGTTATTTTTGTGCTTGACTCTTGCTGAGACTCGCAAAGGCGTGCTGATCTGTGGCTTCTCCAGCTTTGTGGCCAGGGAGAGAAGTTGTGAGTCAGCACCAAATGAAAGAACCATATGTACAAAAATAACACTGTGCAGACTCTGAAGATGAATCTTAAAGAGGATCCCAAAATTCTTTGGAGGCACAGACACACATCATTAAAATAAAGGTCCACCCTGCCTGGATCTTCACTTTGAGACATTTCAAAAAACCATGCAAAACAACAAGAGCAAATTCCCATATTTCTTTAGGTCGGATAAACCCACCTTCTTTCCTGGATCCTGTGTTCTCTGTAAGAAGGAAAACATGTACTTGGAGATTAAATATTAGACTTATAGTTTTATGTTTTCATGCTAGTATTTTTGTAGTTCAATTTTATTCTCTACAGGATTTGTCTTCCTTTTATCTCTTCCTCTTTCTTCAATTTTGAAATTGTTTTAGTTGTAAAAAAAAATTGGGGGGGTGTGGGCACTTGGCCAAGCAGTTAAAATGTGGATTAAGAAACCTGTGTTCTTTCCTTGATTGGAATATGCGGATGTGCTATTTGGTGGGGGGGAGGTGTATGTGTGTGTGCCTAGAGATGTGTAATTTTTTCTGGAACTGCATGATTAACCTCTTATTGTAGTTACTTTAAGGCTATCACACTTTATGCCCCAAGAAAATCTCTAGACATAGACTTTTATCAATGCTAACAACTGATAACCCCAAGCAAGTACAGGGATTATTATAGAACCCTACACCTGGGCTTTTTCACCTGATGTGAAGAAAGCCAGTCACTGTTGTTGGGGTGGTAGATGTTTATTGCCAGGTGCCAAGGAGCTATTGCTTAATTCCTGGGCTTCTAAAAGAATATGGGGTGAAGGTTCTTACATATTGAATTTCGGACCAAGAGGTACATGTTCAATTCATGTCAAAACGTTGGGTTGGTTAGTGGTGCTCATGACCTTTCTTTAATTGCTTCGTGAGAGCATGCTCTTTAGCAAGGTTTTATAATGGCCATGTAGGCCTCAGTTGGTCTAGGGGTTACATGGAAGTGTTGGTTACCTTCGGTCTCAGGTCCATGAGCAGCCAGCCACCTGTGGACAGGACTGGCCAGCAAGATTTGATGGGTTGGAGGAGCAAATGAGTGTTTGAGTCCGGTGACTAGAACCTTGCTGGGTGAGTTGGATCACTCCCTGCATTCAGTGAATTCCTTTTCATAATGGATGGGCAGGAATACCTGAGGCTGAGACAGACACATGAGAGACCAAGTTCTGCCTTTCTGTGTTCGGGGTTTGGTCCCTGTTCCAGCGCCTCACTCAGCTTCCTTCTAATGTGGACTTTGGGAAATATGGTGATCACTCAGTTCATTCCTTCCACCTGTGAGGGAGATGTGGATTGCACTTGCAACTTCAGATCTCAACCCAAGTCTAGTCCCAGCCATTCAGTGTGTTTGTGGAATGAACAAGGATGTAAGAGTTTCCTTGCTCTGACTGGCTCTCTCGCTGCTGCTCTCATATGTATATATGAAATTTGCTTTCTTCTTCTCAGTCACCGTTTGTCAAACAAAACTTATTTTTTAATAATAAATTCAGGTTGTGCTATTTGTTTACTAGCTGCCTCCATCTTTTTTTTTAGCTGCCATTCTCAAGCCCCTCACATCACCCTAGAATGAGACCTAAAGTAGCTGTGACCGAACCTAGCCCATCAGTTCTTCTTTCTAGATCATATTTCACTATTGAGTATTTTCTGCTTCTAAGTTAGCATCTTTCTGCAGGATTGTAAAATTGAGTAAGAGTCAGAAAGAATTGTGAAATGTGTAAACAGATGCTGGATAACTTCATTAATCCACAAGATGCTATGTAATTGAGCTTGAAAGCAAAATATATGCATCCTAATCCTGAAGACTAAGGAATTGTAGTTTAGGAGTCCAGCATGGCAACCTAGAGGCTAAAGTCCTTACCTTGCACATGCTGGGATCCTATCTGGGTGCCAGTTCTAATCCCAGAAGCCCGGCTTCCCATCCAGCTCCTTGCTTGTGGTCTGGGAAAGAAGTCAAGGACAGACCAAAACTTTGGGATCCCGCACCCATGTGGGAGACCTGGAAGAGGTTCCTGGATCTTAGCATTGTATCAGCACAGTTCTGGCCATTGTGGCCACTTGGGGAGTGAATCCGGCAGATGAAGATCCTCCTCTCTGTCTACCCTCTTCTCTGTATTTCTGACTTTCCAACAAAAATGAATAAATCTTAAAAAAAAAATCATATCTTATGACCAGACAACTCCACCTCTTAAGGACACTTGCAAAGTCTTAATACCTTGACACCACTGAAGTAGACATTTTCTTCAGGGTCATGAAATCTTGTTTTCAAAAACTGAGTAACTGAATGCATTAGGAGATTCTGTTTCAAAAACTACCTTTTGTTGACCCGTGCTTATACTATTTACAGGGTATGTTTTTAACTTTAATTAAGCCAGACAAATATTCAGCCAGTCTTAATCACCGTCGCTTGCCTTTTCTTCTTACTCCACGTGCATTGGGCCTGTCTTTGGTAGAAACTGGCCCAACTCTTTTCTTTTTTAAAAAAGGCCAAAAATCATTTTGATAAACAGACACTATGAAATCCTTTCATCTGGCCATATGTTCAAAGTGCAAACCAGGCAATATTCCTTAACCTAGATTGAGAATTAATGATATCCTGTAAGTTTGGAATTGAATGATACCCTGGATATTTATCTGTAAAATTCCTCTAGACAGCTGTCCATAGTGTCATGTTAGATACAGCTCTTTGATGTCCTACTAGTCAGAACATTCAAGTAATTTAACCACTGGTAATAATGTGAAAGTAGCTTTTCTAGTGGGTGGTTTTCATGTTTCTGTTCAAAGACCATAAACATCTGATTTACCCATTTTCCCAGTTCCTACTCTTCCCTTGCTTAAGAAAAGTACTGTACAGACATAAAGAAACTGATCTTTATGATCCCCCAAACATTAGGCTTTTATGTGATATAGGAATTGAAATAGCCTCTTTGGTACTTGGTACTTTTTCACAATGTTCTCAGTGTTCTAACATTACATTGCTGACTTCAGAGATCAGTAGGAACATGGATGAGATTAATTTTGTGTGAATGTTTTTCATGTACACAGTTGGAATTCCTGAGAGGTAAGAAGCAATATAATTTTATATTATATGCATATTTTTTCATGGTACTCTCCTTATAAGCTTTGATAAAGTCTACACCTTTTAAACAAGATTTGTGTGGTATAGATATTTAACATTGGTAATCGATTAGCTACTCATTTTATTTTAAAAATTTATTTATTTTCATTGCAAAGTTAGATATACAGAGAGGAGGAGAGACAGAGAGGAAGGTCTTCCATCCAGTGATTCACTCCCCAAGTGACTACATTGGCTGGTGCTGCACCAATCCGAAGCCAGGGGCTTCTACTGGGTCTCCCACACAGATGCAGGGTCCCAAGGCTTTGGACCATCCTGGACTGCTTTCCCAGGCCACAAGCAGGGAGCTGGATAGGAAGTGGAGCTGCCAGAATTAGGATTGGTGCCCATATGGGATCCCGGCGCATTCAAGGTGAGGATTTTAGCCTCTAGGCCACTGTGCTGGGCCCTGTTTATTCATTTTAAATCCATTTATTCATTGGGATAATTATCCCTTGAGTCCTTGGCTCATTACCAATAACAATGGATGCAGAGGTAAATAATGGTTACATACCGAGCAGCATTCCACAGGAGAGAGAGGCATACTGACAAAACCTTAGGCCTTGTTCTGCTCCTTTTAGAATAGTTTCAGGTGAATACAAATTCTTTAACCTGAGTCCCACCTATCCATGGGGAAAGGGCTGATTTGATTGATTAGCAAAGTGGCAAGAATTTGGCACCCTTAAATCAAGTGTTCAAGTATGCAAATGAATGCTCACATGTGCTGACCTTCTCACCCTCATCAACAACCTCCTCAAAGACCGTGTCCTGAGCATCAGTAATCTTGCTACCAAATAGTTAGCTTCTAATAGAATAAATGAGCAGTCGCTCTCCAAGATCAGCCCTCTCTTGGCCCCTGTATCCTAGGACCAAGACCTGAGTGTGGATCTCAGGAAGCCTTACTCCAAAGGGCTGGCATTGTGGCATAGCCAGTTAAACTGTTACCTACAGTGTCAGCATCCCATGTGGGCTTCGGTTTGCATCCTGACTGCTCAACTTCCCAGTCAGCTAGCTCCCTGCTCATGACTGAGAGAAGAGGAGAAGATGGGCCAAGTATTTGGGCCCCTGCCACCCATGTGTGAGATGCAGAAAAAGCTCCTGGCTTCTGCCTTACCCAACTCTGGCTTGTGCATCCATCTGGGGAGCAAACTTAGTGGGATAGAATATCTTTCTTTCTCTCTCTCTCTCTCTCTCTCTCTCTCTCTCTCTCTCTTTCTATAACTCTGTCTAACAAATAAATAATTCTTAAACAAGAAAAACCTGACTCTATCTCCAGGTCTAAAACCAGATATAGTAGCTTTCATGGGTTCCAATTGTCGAACTCAAAAAACATAGTAAGCCTTCATGTACACTACATTTATTTAACTTTCTAGAAGGATACAGGACAATGTACGTAGAGGGGAAAGCATGTTCACATCATCAGATGAACCTGCATGCTGTATAGCTGCTTTTGTTCTTTTGTATGGAGTATAGAGCCATCGCAGGCAGAGGCTAACTACATGAGGTTACCTTGAGGATGGAGAAGCTGTGTCCTCAGACTCTAATGAACCTGTCAAAACTGTTTTGATTGTAGAAGTCAAGGTCTGGCCAGCTCCCTCAATGCAGATAGAAATGCCTCTAATAGACAGGGAAGGCACATCAGGATATGTTCAGCAGTACTGTATAATTTCTAAGGGAGAAATCCTATAGGGCAGTAACTCTGAGATGTTTTACACAGTCAGGTGTGATCTGATGTTAAGCCTTTCTTTCTAATGTCTAACCTAGATTGGTCGATACAGGATAAGTCAATCCTTAACTGATGTGTTTTATATATTCCAGGGTATCAGGGACCAGTGTAGATCAATTTTTTTTTTCAACCAACCAGATAAATTCATTTGCTTCTCATAGAAAGGTCTAAAGTCTTACTTAATTGCTGTTAGAAACCCAAATGTGAGATCAGAAGTCTTACAGAAATGGGGAGCAAGAAATAGGATACCCGTTTACTAACAGAGTAGATTTGATGCTAGGTTAGAGCAGCATCCAAGTTGCAGTGGGATGCCAAGAGAAACCCTGTCTAATTCTGCATGGAAGCGACTCATTTTCCTCTGCAGTGAGGATTGGCCTGAGGTGTGCAGGATGAATGGACTTTTCCAATGAGAACAGCAGACAGAGAAGGCATTTCATGAAAGGGCTTCGTAAGTGTTAGGGGGAGCCGAACCATATTTGCACATGGTGAACAATTCACGACTATGAGCCTGCTCTCAAATACGTTTTCACAATTAAGTCAGTGCTTTTCTTCATGCAGGATAGTTAATTGATTTATGTAGCTATTTTAAGCTCTTGCAATTATATGTAAAAATAGATAATCTCTTTTAAAATTAATTAATTTTGCTTTTAGTAAAAAAGCAAGGAGACAGAAAGAGAGATACCCCATCTTCTGGTTCATTCCACAAATAACTATCGCTACTACAGCAAGGCTTACCAAGCCAGTCATGGAGCTCAGTCTAGTTTTCGCTGTTGGTGCCAGAGACGCAACTGCTTAAGCTTTCGCCTCCTGCCCCCAGGGTTGTGCATTCAGAAGAAGCTGGACTTTGTACCATTGCCCTTACCTACAGTGTCGTTATACCCTTTAATAGCAGAATGTTGGTGGCGAACAGGGTTAGGGAGGAGACTGGGGAGAGAGGAAGAGGATTGTAGGGGGGAATCCCTATACCTATAAAAATGTGTCATGGGAAGTTGTATAACTAATGCTTTTTAAGAAGTGAAGCAGAGACATACACTGTAACAGTGTGATAGTGAATGTGGGCTTCACATGCAGTGGTTCAGCGTTCATCCCAGACACCCAATCTTTAGTTAAGCATTCCTGCTGGACTCTGCCATTCTCCGTATCTACAATGTCAGGGTACACTTAAACAGCAGAACGAAGGACTATATTATTGTAATAAAATAAGAGAAATCAGTGGGGAGAGGGGAATTTCCAGAGCCATTGGAACTGGATCATAAAATAAAATAATTTAATTTAAAAAGCAAAGAATTCCATTGATGGGGCTAGCATTGTGGTGTTGCATGCTAAGCCTCAGCCTGTGGTGCCAGCATCCCATATGGGAAGTGGTTCAAGTCCTGGCAGCTCCACTTCCTATCCAGCCCTCTCTGCTGGTAGCCTGGGCAAGCATCAGAGGATGCCCTAAGTGTTTGGCCCCCAGTACTCTCATGGGAGAGCTGAAGGAAGCTCCTGGCTCCTGGCTTCTGATCAGCATAGCTCTGGCCATTGTGACCAGCTGGCCAGTGAACTAGCATATAGCAAATCTTTCTCTTGACTCTCTCATTCTTTGTCTTTATCTCTGCCTTTTGAATAAAAATAAGTAACTTTTTAAAAATCCAATAAGATTTAAAAAAAATCTTTGCAGTATGCTTTCACTCAGTACATTTTTATGGAATATTTACAATGTACCATGCACTGTATTTTCTGTGAGCACAAGGAGTGCGGTGTGAACAAGACAGGGAAATCACATTTGAGAGCTGAGCTATGCACCATGGTAGCAGCCTACTTTGTGTGGCCAGTCCCAGTAGAGGTGCTAGAATTGGTTATTTATACTAGCTTTCAAAGACTGTGTATGGAAGGATTTTAAATATCTTACTACAAAATAGTTGATTGCATATTACAATAATATTTTGTTGTAATGTGATAAATAACATATAAAGCTACTTCAAAAATCCCTGGAAATTAAAATTAAAAGACAAATTTATTTTGTGGTAAAACCTTTGAAATTGCTAGTGTAAGGTATTTCTCATAGAGGGCATTAAACTAACACTGGGTGAGATAACGGAAAAATGGCAGAGACTATATTCAGTTACCCAGGGAAGGATTTTTGAAAGACAATTTTGCTGACAAGTGAATGATTGGCTAGAGCCAGCCAGGTGCATGTGTGTACGTGTGTGTGTGTGCGTGTGCACACTTGGGAGCAACATTCCAAATAGAAAGGATAGTACAGCTACAGAGGAATGGCTTCTCATCTTCAAACCTGCAAAAACTATGGCAGATAGAGCAGGAATGAGCCCGGGGCAGAGACGAATGGTACGGGGTTACAAAGTAGGCACAGTTAATTACCTAAGGAGCTTGCAGACCTGGAGAAGAGATGGAACCCTTCCAAAGAGCAGGGGAAGCCACAGACGCTCTCCTAGCAGGAAGACATGAAAGGATGCCCATATTTAGAAAAACCTCTCATTGGGCTTTGTGCAGAATCAAAAACAAATGGGCAAGTAGAGAGGCATGGAGAAGAGATGCAATTCCCAGTACTGCTGGCCAAAAGGTATTGGTGGCTTGGGCAGAGAGTGAGGGAAAATACCTAAAGAGTAAGCAGATAAATATTTGAAACTATTCTTGCCTTCCAGCTTTCAGCATCTGGCTGAAGGTTTCATAACCAAAGTGGATGGATGGAGATGGATGCAGGGTTGTTCCTGGGTACTGATGGCAAGCATTTGGAAGCAATCAATGTGCAGAGGGCAGAGAGTATACTCTGCAGGTGGAGAGTCCTGTGTTCAAGTAGAAGTTGCATCCCTGAATCTGGGCTTTAGTGGAGAAATTAGGGCAAGAATTATAACCTTGTTGAGGCAGTGTATGTAACTCTGATGAAAAATTGCATCATGCTCTTGTGAGTGTGGATTACCAAGTACTAGGGTTCCATAATGGATCCGGGTGGGAAGAGGCTCAAGACTTTGAAAGGGAGCTTTGTGGGAAAATCAGATGCCGCCACACAAAACTAGTCTTCTCCTGACTCGGTTCAAGCTCTGCTTCAGTGTCTGTCCTCCCTTCCCTGGGTGCTGTCCGCAGGCAGCTGGAGATGAACGAAAAGCATCATTGGTAATGTTGTTTTTCCAAGAATGGATAAAAGAAATCATTATAAGCAGGAAATCATAAAACGTGGGGGAAATTGCTTTATCGGCCCTTGGCTGGAGTCTACAAATTGGAGAATTATACAGGAAGGCATTAAACAGGGGAGAGGGTGATGAAGCTTGATGTTATTAGTCGTGGCTGAGCTATGTAACTCCTTCAGAAACCTTGGTGCCCTGAGCCCAGAAGGGGTACAGCAGAAAGCAGTACAAGTCAGTGGAGGATCACATAGGCTTGAGAAGAACAGACCAAGAGCTGAAGACAACCAGGAAGGCTTTGTTTGCAAATTAGGCTTTGTAGGAGTGGTTGTGCATTCTGCAAACCCAAGATGCAACGCTTAGGTGACAAGCCATCAGGGAAAATGACAATTATGTGAGCCAAGGTTTTCATGACCAGCTGAGTACTGTCTTTTCTATGCCTACTACTCAGTGGTCACTTTTGAAGACCATGATGTCACTGTAAGATGGCCTTGGTCTGGCGCAGTGGCTACAGATCAACAGTGAGCCATGAAGCTACCACATAGGCAATTGACCAATTATCCAGGGCCTGTTATTGATCAGGTTCTGGAGATGAATAGAACATGCATGCATAATTAAGTCTCCATGCACAGCTAGGTCAGCTGTGATGTTAGTAGTCCTGATGAAATATCTTACTGGGGAGGAGAATCTTTGAGTTGGGGAGGAAGTGAGTAATAGCAAGTCAGTCTATTTATTTACAATGCTTTAAACATCACATGTGATCAGGTATGCCATATGTAAAACCCAGTACTCCATGCGTAAGCTAATCTTTCCCTTTCTACTTTTACATTTTTATAAGCACTTTAGATGTTCACTTTGGTTAAAAAAAATAAAGAAAATGATATACAATTCAAAATTACAAATTCTAGTGTAATAAAAAGTCCTTATATAAAAGCATTATCTTTGAAATGAAGTAAGCTCTTCCTCTCTCTCTCTCTCCCTTTCTCTCTCTCTCACACACCACACACACACACACACACAATCTCCCTTTCCCTTCCTCCCAGTCTTCCTTTCTTGCTCTCTCTTTAAATATCAGCAGGATAAAGATGGAATTTAAATCATGGGAAACGATGTTAAGTAGTACTATTAGGACATTGGCTGGCGCCAGGTTGTAAGAATGTGTTGTAGCATTTATTTCCAGTTCCATGTTTGATAGTATTGCATTCAAATTAGCCACAATATGATGATTTGCACCACTGGAAATTGAAGATTATATACCCCAGGGCATTTGCCTCTGCTCTTGGTCCTTTTGTAATCATTCACCTTTATGCTACTGGGAGCGATTGATCTTGAAATTTTTTCACTTGTGTAGTGGTAAACATTATAGTAATGGAAGCAGTAAGACAAAAGCTATAAAAGTTCAAAAACATATACTTAAATGTACGATAGTATTGACATGATTTAGCCTATATCTTCGGGATTATACAGATCCCCAAATCATTTACAGTAAAAGTGCAAAGGGATTAAATTGTATGACCTATGAATTTTATAAATGGATGATTCCATTTAAAAGAAGTCTGAAATAAGCCATGATTGACTCAAAATGAAGTGACAGTTTTCTATATTCCTAACTGAATTAGTAATGATTAGAGAATAGTCATGTCATTTCCTCTTAAATCCTGTATTTTTGTCAAATGCAATTTATATTTGCTTCCTTTTCTAAAAATTTAGATTCACTACGAGAGAATGACAACTTAGATGTTCTTGGAATGTTGCGTAAATTACTATAAACCCCAAACAACTTATAAATGTCATCATCTTTCACTGACTGTTGAATATTCATTTCACCCTTGGATTTGCACTCATAGATGCATCTTGGGAGTTGAGTATTCCTGGCTCTGTGGGAATAAGTCTGTGGGAGTTAGTGTTTTTGTTGTTAACAAATGGACTGCAAGTTCCGATTAAGACTTTTCTGGATGTCTCTGTTAGAGGAGGAAGACTTTTTTCCCTGACAGCCCTGGTTGTTAGCTGGTCTCATGATTATTGCTCAGGAAAAGCTAGAGACCCATTGAAGAGAGGGATGGAAGGAGTTCAGGTTCCTTCTAGCCTGGAAATCAAGGGTGTTGGTTGTGTCCTCCATGTTGCAGTCAGGCAGTGCCCTTTGCTAAATTCCAAAGATTAGGAAAGAAAGGAGAGGCAGACCTGAGGAGACTGGTGCTCAGAGGAGACCCTGGTTTGAACTGAAATGTCTTCCATTGGGAGATGCCCTGAGAAGGTGTTCATACCCCAGGGAGCGTAGTCCTGAATAACCACTTGAATAAATGAACACATAGATGATGTATGACAGGAGTGGGCAGATGGCAGAAATAGAGGCTGTCTATGGTAGCAAATAACTAAGAAATCCCATAAAATGGCAATAGCACAAAAAGGAAGTGTAGATATGAACCCTAGGAAAAAGCTGTAACTGTTAGTCCATTGTTCACAGAGCACTCATCCGTAGACATCTCACTGTCCCCAGAGGGATGCAGATATCCTTATTCTGGTTGTACACCCAAGGACCTTGCCTTACTAGTGGGGAGGCCGACTCTTCAAGGTTATATGAGTACTGCAGGTAGCAGGAAATGAACCCATCAGTTTTGATGCTAAATCCATGATCTCTGTAAAATGCCACTGTTGTCTTGAAGGAAATTGCCTCAAACAAAAATCACCACATTCTCCTCCCATTCTGATTTACACAAGTTTGTGTTACAGCTTTATAGCTCCTGTTCGATTTCATTTTGTTTTTCTATTTTTGGGAGGGAGAATATCCATCCAACCTTTAACTTCATAGGCATTCAAGGAGAAAGCCAGCTACTGTCCAGACTTTTAAAAGGAATGTTTTCCTTTTCATCTGACGCAAGTATTGTTTGCCTGGTAGGAAGGACATACCTCTATCCTTTTTACATTCATACCTGCCTAATATCCAGGTTTCTCCCCACCCCTACCCCCACAAAAAGGCAGACAAAAAATGCTGTGTTAGACTACATGCTTTTGAAAGAATAGTATAACAACAACAACAAAACAAAACAAAGCAAACAAAAACAGGTACCAGCATGATTGCTCAGTTGGCAAATGCCCTCCTTGCAAGCGCCAAGATCCCATTTGGACACCAATTTGTGTCGCAGCTGCTCAGTGGCTGCTGCACTTCCCTTCCAATACTCTCCTTGTGGCCTGGGAAAGCAGTCAAGGATGGTCCAAAGCCTTGGGACCCTGCGCCCAATGGCGAGACCCAGAAGAGGCTCCTGGATCCTGGCTCCTGGCTTTAGATTGGCTCAGCTCTGGCAGTTGTGGCCATTTGGGAAGTAAACCAGAAGAGGAAAGATTTTTCTCTGTCTCCGCTTCTCTCTGTAAATCTGCCTTTCCAATAAAAATAAGTAAGTCTTTAAAAAAAACCAAGTTGGACAATGTAGGAGTCACATTGCTGGTTATGAGTAATAGACCAATTTGCCAGTTGTTGTTGTCATGAGTGCACTTTCAATAACAACATATTAAAAATGAAATTGTTTTCTAGAAGAATAGCAGGAAAGAGCAAAAGAAAGAAAGAAAGAAAAGTAAAAACTTTATGGAAACTATTTGGAGTTCCTTTAACAATGCACATGCAAAAAACTACCAGAGAGCCATCAGATAGCTACTGAACATGCTGGCACCCACTGTGTCCAGGCATTAAGAGAAAACTCCAAAGGCAGTCTGTGTTTGCCCAGAGGAAAGTTACAGTCTGGCAAGTCAAAGCCATTTCACTGCATTTGATGTAATTGCAAAAATGCTCCCATAAAATCAAAGTCTAGATGAAAGTATCTGTCAATATTATTTACTTATTTCCATGCACTCACATTTTGTACCAAGTGACTTATTTAAATACCTGCCAATAAGGCACAAGTTCAGACTTAAGCAGACAATAGCCTGTCCGTAGAATTCTTTTCTTCCACTCTGTTATAACTGTGTCACCCTTGGCACAACAGCAAATTGTGAATGACCCTTTGGGTTTTTCCTGCACATATGTATTTTCAGTGTTTCCCTTTCAGGCCTGTCCCTCTATTTCTTTTCTTTCGTCTTTTTTTTTTTTTCTTGCTCAGCTGCTTTTTGTTTTTGTTTTGTTTTGGGGCTGTTTCTTAAAGAAACCAGAGAGATAAGTCTTCATTCTGTTAATAGGCTTTGATGCAGCCAAGTATGTTTCACTCTCATCTGACCAATGTAGAGTGTGAGAGGTGGACCAGGTTGCTATGGTGCCCTGATGGCAATGAGCAGACAAAAAAAAAAAAAAAAAAGAATTCGTTCCAGTATGAAAAAGTACCTATCATAGGTGACTTTGAAATCATGCAATGAACGTCCCATTACGAGATTTCTGGACTTCATCACAAGGTTGGTTCCTCTGATGTCCCTTGGGGAGACAGGCAAAGTCAGTGCTTTCAGCACAGCTGGGGCCAAGAGGTTCAGGAAGGTTTAATTGAATGGTGCCATTGCTGGAATGTCTTTGTATATTCTGTCCAAAGCTTTCCAACCATAATTATAGCACCAGATGCTGCCCTCATAGTGATAGCAGTAGTATCGGTAGAAGCCATAGCTACTGTTTACTGAGCACTGCTTTAGGTCTTGGTCATGTGTTGAAGGGATTTGATGTGAAAAATCAAAGACAACCTTGGTTCTTGTCTCACATGAAAGAAGAATTTTTATGTGGACAATGTCAGTGAACAAAGCAAGATTTATTATTAAAGTTGGAAACCTATACAGCATCCAGGGCAGATTTCAAGAGAGAAAAGAACTCAGAAAATAGTGGAACATGTGTCTCCCAAGCTCAATTTCGAGAGAGGAAAAAGACTAGAACAGCAGTTAATAATCGCAGGCTGTACTTCCCATCTTGTCTAGCTTGCTCAGAACAAAAAGGCCTTCAGAAGGGTATGACAAACAGCCTCCTTCCCAGGCTACCGTAAGCCAAAATCTCAAGCGCCATCTCTTTGCATCCTCATGTTACAGATACACATAGGTGGAGAGTGACAATTGGCTTTGGTCAAAGATAGCTTGGGGGGAATCCTTTGTATTCCCTCCATGGAACTCCCTGAGCCTCTTCATATCCTGATAAAACTGGGACTCACAGAGGTAGAATGCACATCTCAACGGGGGTCCACCCAAGAGCCCAGTGACTACTTTTAAGATAAAATCAGAAGCCAGAAGGCAAAAATAAGGGGGAAGCAATATTCGATATTTTCAAAGGAAAATTTCCCCAGGTGCTATGACCCTCACTATCCTTATATGCATGCTTTCCATTTACAAACCCATGCTCACCAGAACCTAGACGGAGCTCCTCTATTGTCAGAACTTTGGACTCAGGCCTGTATGTGAGAGGGAAGAGAGCTTGGCAGCAGAACTGGATATTTCTTAGGAAGGAAGCCCCCTTCCAGCTTTGTGCAACTCCTAGGGTTTCTGCCCATAAGTGGAGCTGAGTGTCTACAAGCATAGCAGTAGTCATGCCAGCGGTGATGTTGGAATGCAGCAAAGGTTACAGCCAAGGTCTGTTATCCCAACATTGGTTATCCCAAGAGGACTCCCAGGGACTCCTGAGCCGTGTTTGTGTAATTGAACAAAATTGTCCCAACTTTGACGGATACCTAGATACAAATATTGATGCTAGCCACTTGTTAATGCTCCTGGGTAGTATAACGTATAATCTCCAGAAGGAAATACTCTCATTCATTCATTCATTTATTCACTGCTTTTCCCCAAGAACCTCACACAAAGTAAAACTTGTGTACATGAATAATCCCAAATGTATTTTATCATCATTTTGCAGATTAGAAAAAAATGATCTTAATGTGTTTATGCCCAATTAGATGCACACTTTAAAATGGAACCGGGATCTCTGGTTAGCAAGTATGACCCCTGGATATAAATTCCTCCAAGACTTAAACAGTACATAAGCATCTATGAAGTACTTAACAGAGACGAAGGCGTGATAAAGAGAGTTCCTGAGGTGTATCTCCTTGTCTGAAACTGTGTGCCTGGAGATCTTGGTTTGAGCATGCTCAGTGAAGAAAGCATCATTCGCTGTGTCATTCCTTTGCGGCTTTTCCGTAGTTGGTCCATTCTAATTGTCGAGTCATCTTAGCATGCTTGAAATTCTTTACACAATCTCACGCCTGTCGAGGTAGGATGACATTATTCCAAGTCTTCTTAGCGATGGAGCCTGCCGAGCAGGTCAGGGTTGAGGTCCTCCCAGAGAAGATCAGACCCAAAAGTGACTTCCTCCATTGGAAGTGAACTTGCCGCTGCACAGCTCCATGGGGTCTGGGACTCTGTGATGTCACTCAAAGCACCTCTTCACCCTGCCCTCCCGTAGATGGGAATTTTGCGAAGTACTTTTTCTAAATTCAGGTTGATCCAGCTCTGTCAAACAGTCCTCCAACTTACTCATGTTTCTGAACATTTTGTTTTCTTCCACATTTTCAGCCTGCAATCAGATGGGGAAATTACATCTCTAGATAAATGCACTCGGTAACATTGCACCGTGTGACCAGAGAGCCCTCTGCCTGTAGCCTGAAGCCCAACTCCCTGCTGTGCAAAGAGATCAGCATTTGGCTTTCTTTTTTTCGTTTTGTGGTGTCATTTTCAGCTAAAAGCCAGGAGACTGACACCAGGGATGCACCCTCCTCTCCCTGACCCTACACACCCACATTTGTGTCCAGCACCATGTACTCTGGGGTCACATTCCTAGCTTTCCTCTCTTGATCTCCTTTGCCTGCTACGACTCACGCATGATAGCGGGTAATGCTAATTTTCTTGGGTACACTCTCAGAGCATTTCAAGTATCTGCCACCTTTCCTGGCTCAACACACTATTGCCTTGGTATATGGCAGTGAAAAAAAAAAAAATATATATATATATGGGTCTAGTGTAAATGCTGACAAACTTGCTCTGTAAATGGCCCAGTAGTACATATTTTCAACTTTGGCAGAACATTCTTTATCGCAACTGCTGGACTCTCAGACAACTAGAAACAACTAGAGATAATATTCAATATATGGGCATGACTGTGTGTCAATGAGTTTTGTTTTCACAAAAACAGGTAGCTGGGAGGATCTGGCCCTTGAGTCGGTAATTTTCCCACCCATCAGGGTACAATAAACATGGCCAGAGGAACAGGAGAGGTGTCCCCAGCAGCCCCTCCAAAACAGGCCTTTATTGGTTTCTTTATTACTCGGTAACTAGCCTCCCGTTCCTCGGGGAGTGACTCCCTTCCATTCATGTGGGGCTACAATATGTAGTTTTATGTTATATTGTATAAGTTTTTTTTTTTTTTTGACACAGAAGGAATTTTTTTTTATGTTTTGCACAGCAAGTACAAGTATATTGTAGATGTTGGCGCCTCCCTGTGGCCAGGATGGTGGTTGCAGTCGCTGGCGCGAAACAGTTGACTGGCCCTGAGAGGGTATCCCACGCTGGGCAGAGTGATTTTCCCAGCTTACTTTTAACATATTGGTTACTCATTACTATGTCAATTAATTCCATAATGATGTAAATTTTTGCTGATGGTATGTTGGAGCTTTCAATTGACTGGGATGATACTCTGCTGGCTCTGTCATCAGACCAGAGAGGGTATACCTAAGAAACCGTTGAACTTGACGGGACAATAAGATGCTGGACTCTATGTTTGGTATACGCTTGCAATGGGGAAATCTCAACTGAACTTGAGCTGTGGTTATGCAATAAGGTGGAGGAATCCACCATGGTGGGAGGGTTTGGGGAGGGGTGGGGAAAACCCAAGTATCTATGTAACTGTGTCACATAATACAATGTAATTACTGAAGTTAAATAATAAATAATTAAAAAAAAAAAAAAAAGAAAAAAAAAAATCTTCAAAAAATATGCCGTTTGAGTTAATGGAAGAGTTTCTTTGTGGAAGTCTGGAATTTTTCTATGCTGTTTTTGTAAGTACAGCATTTTTCTCTGCTAGACTCCTAGTAATTTTTGTGCCATTATATGATGGAGAACGGCAAACTGAAAACTTTAAAAAAAAGTTACTTATTGGATTATGAATTATCCTCATATTTTTATGTTAATAAAACAATAAGTATAATGTGTTGAATCTTTTTAAAGAATTGTTTGAATATCCTGGGCAAAATGTACAGATGTACGAGAGCTAAACAGGCCTACTCATGGTAGAATTTAGGAATATAACTTTGTGGTCCAATTTAAATGGAACACAGCAGCCTGAGTGGGCAGAAAATGGGGAAATGGTTTTCTTTGAATCTCCCGAGATTAGGCACTTGCCCTTTGAGTATATTATGGCTAGGGAGACATTTGAGGTAATGATGACATGACTGCAAAATTATATCATCTTGTACTTTGGGCTGAGATATGAAAAAAATATATTGCATTGTTTGCAGGAATGCCTTTCGTATAAACTAGATTCTTTTAAAACTTGTTAAACTTGAGAGTCTCCCGAAGTCTTAAAATTGAGAAAATTGAGGATTTGAGTGTGTTACTAGCACATCGGAAGACCCATTTCCTCTTCAAGTGCATGGTGCTGGTGGGAGTTTCAGAGGTGATGGCTAACCCTGTTGGGTCTCTGTCACCATTTAGGAGGCCTGGATTGAGTTTCTGACTCGTGGCATTGGCCTGGCTCACACCTGGCTACTATGGGCATTTGGGGATGGGCGTAAATCAGTGGATGGAAGATCTCTCTGACAAACAAAATAAAATGGAACTTAGACATGCAGGCACCCTGCAGATGTGCCGTTTTGGGTGTTGGGCATTGATTCTGTGGAGCATCTCATGGGCATGATTAACAGATGAGAAGTTGCCTTTGAAGGTTGCAATGTGCGTCTTTAAGGTCTGGTCATCATCCTGGAGCAATGGGTAGGGGGAAATGGAAGGCCAGGCAGACCCCTGGGGTACACTTGAACTTAGGGTTCAGGAGAAACCAAAGCGAGAAGAAGACATGATTCCATTAGGAAAGAAGTAGTGGCTGGGACTTAAGAGAAGGTGGCGGATTTGCAGCCCAGGACTCAGCTACTTCCCTCACTCTAGGCCTGCTCTGGTGTTGGACAAGTATCGTACATTCTGGACCCAAAGTCTGCAGCTAAGAGATCTACAGGATTGTATGGTCAATCTATGGTATGTGAAAGGAGCAGGAACACAAGCTTTTACTTTACACACTTGGGGTAATAAATGGAGAATCTCTCACACGGGACTTTTATATTGTATTTTAAAAGACCAGTCTAATCTGCCTCCACCCCAGGCTCTGCCCTTCCTTGTTCTCAGAATGCAAGAACTACCAGTTCTGAAATGCCTGGAAAACCACTCCAGTCCCCACTCTATTTTCTTGGAATTCTCCCAACTACAGGAATCCTCCCCCAAGACCCAAACTCTAAAATGCCCAGCCCAATGAAGGACTGGGCCACTGCCAAGTGGTCACTTTATCTACACTCTGTAGACTTATTTTTTCCTCTCTGCTGATGAATCTGGTTTTGCTGTAAATTCCTACCCCATCTCTCTCCTTTCTGTATCACTTTCACAAAGAACAAGTAGGCACTGCCTAAATCATCCAAGAGAGGCGATGTTATTACTGTGTTTTTGCATCTCGAATGATGTCAATGTGTGAGCCTTGTCCTGTGATACACATTTAGATAGTGACAGCCCCAAGATTGAGACCAAGAGCATGTGTTATGCTCTGTTGCCGTCTACTGCCAGGTGGGAGGTTAGCCAGAGACCAGAAGAAGACTCACTGCCTGGAAGAAAAGGATGAGGCCCAACTTCTCCCTGAAATCCAAGCTCCCCAAGGAGTGGCCAGGATCAGAAAAGCAGATTGCACAGTCACCCTACAATGGGGAGGATTGGTAGAGGGAGAAATGTGTAAAACTCTGACCTAGCAGATGGCTCAGGCAGACAAAGTGAATGTGTAGCTAGCTGTGTGTTCTTCATGTGTGAATCTCTGGAGGAAACCAATGGCCCAGAAGCAGGAAAACCACATTAGTAGCAACAGAGCAGAAAACGAAGATCTTAGAAGTGCTAGGAATTTTCACCACTAACCTGATAGGCCAGATGCCAGTTGGTCACACAGGAGTACATTTTGTTGTATGTCGTCCCAGTATGCATCTCCCCAAATCCTACCTAACTTCTTATTCCTATCTTTTTCATGTTAGTTTCTATTCTGTTTGCTACCGAGGAAGAAGCTCCCCCAAAAAGGGAGTCTTTTTGCTAGTTACATCTGTCCTATAACATGAGTTGCATGTCAATGAACAAAGAAGTCATTCTAAGTTTTCCCAACCTTAAATTCATAAAAGTTAAACAGTGACTTTTTGAGAAATGTAAACAACTGTTTTATGTCATTTTATGCTCTAAGTAAAGAAAATGCAAATACAGAGGACAGAGAAAAATCCACAAAGCAAAAACCCAAATGTGAACCCTCCTGCAATTGCATAGTCAGAGACTGACTGCGAGGCTGGCAGAAGGGCACAGGGACAGGTGAGCCAGGGCAGGAGCCACCTGCTGAGGTGAAGCTCTGCTCTGAAGAGCAATGACGCCCTCTGCTGGTCTCAGCCTCCTGGAGTCACCTTGCATTGTAAGCAAACGGCAAAGTGGCTGCACATGTTCACAGGGTGTCTAAACAAGAAAAATGTCACCAAAACAAAAAGAATTAGGAAGCATTCTATTCCAGAACCCCACTTGATGACTCTTATAACAGCATGTACAGAAGTACGCTATTGTTCATATACATCAGGGATTAATTGTAACTTTGTGGAAACTGTTTTTTTATTTGTTTTTTTAAGTGAAAAACGTTTGTGTTGATCCGTTCCCTGCCAGGTACTTATTGGTTCGTAACAGTTTGATATTTCTAAGCAGTGATCGCCACCTGCTGGCGGTAGAGAGGATTGTTAAATAGCCGTATGCAGAAAGCTGTTTCTTGTCTGTTCTTTTATTATTATTTTTTAAATTTTATTTTAACTTCTTTTAAAATTATTATCATCATTTTATGATACAGTTCCCCAGGCCCTATGATTTCCCTTGTCCCCCTCCCCAAACCCCCTCTCCCCTCCTACCAAATTCCCCTATATTTTTACTATGGCATAGCTCTTCGTAAGCAGTCACATGTTCATCACTGCGGGCATGGGCAATGGCAGAGAGTCCAGCATCCTATGTGTGTTCTTAGCCAACCCATTAGTTTAAACTACCTTCCAGTTTCTAAAGCATCATAAGTACATGTGACTTCTAGGAATTTCCTATCTCATCTTCCAAGCAGTGTGAAATGTTTTGTTCTGTGTGTGAATCTTCTCTATGAAAACAAATATCACCAGAGCAGAATTGTATGCTCCTCCCAGAGTTTCAGAGTTGAGATGGACACAGGTATGAGCTAGCTGGAACGGAAGCTGCCCCTGAATGTAAGTCTGGACTCCGACAGCTCTGTTTAAAGTCGACCTGTTGATTGGAGTGAATTTCGGCCCTTTCCTCAACGGGAGAAAATACAACACTATTCTCATTAGTAGATTGAGCATCAAAATTGAGCCGTGGTGGAAAAGACCTCTGCGGCCGTGTGGAGGTAGCTGTGGGAGACGCACGGCCAGTGTGTTTACACGCTGCTACTCTCTGGGCGGGCAGTGCAAGCACCTAGAAATGAAACAGAGGATGTTGGATTTCCACAGGGTGAATTGGACAAATGGTGTGACGTAATAATATCTTCTTTTTGTGATTTTATTTTCTTCTTTACTAGAAAATATTTACTTTAAAGCTCTAACCATTAAAAACAATTCAACCATTGAGAGTTAGATTTTGAAGTTCTCCCATAGTTAAGAAGAAAAAAAAAGTGTTCTGTTGCTTAGAAACAGAAAGTTTTAAATACCAATTTGTTGAGTCCATGTAAGTTGTTTTATCTTAATTTGCAAGTGTTTTTGTTCCTTGTTTGCTTGGAAAATGATGTTATGATATACTACCAGCTAGGCTAGACCAAGACCCACCATCTTTATCCAAGCATTTCTAAACCCGTCATTAAGGTGTGTATAATATTGTTAACGAGAGCCAACTCCTACGGCACAGAGGTGCCTATAAAGCCACCACCTTGAGTTTCAGGTGCAACTTTTCATCTTCCATAAACCCCATGGACACATTAAATTTCTAAAGCGCAGGGTGTAGACTGGGTGTGTCACTGAAGTGTTTTTAACAGGCCTCTTAGCCCAAGGTGAAAGGCCAGAGAGTCAGTGCTACCTGCCCTTGGCCGCCAGATGTCTTGGATATGATCTCTGACGTCACTGTTTTGGGCAGCGTGTGCTGGCATTGTAGACCGCCTGGAGCCAGGTACACTGGGACTTCAGTCATGACCATTGGTTGCCTCACACTATGACAATACTAAGGCACTGGCCCAAAGGCTCAGAGACCTGCAGGGGAAGATCTCTTGTAGTTTTTGATGCACAAGCAACGTAATGAAAATGACATGTTACTCGTCTTTTTGACATACACACACACTGCATGAAATCATCAAAATCTAGCTCCTTGGAATAGGGCCCAGGATTGAGAACATTTTAGGGCTTACATGGGGTCCTACTATTCTTCCAGGATATTAACAGGCTCAGTGCAAACAAGAACTATTTCTCACCTACCAAAGTCAAAAGAGAGGTAGTAAGTACACATAGCGACAAAAACTGCAGGCATGAAGACACAGAGAGGGTTTATAGAAGCAAAATGGATATCATGTAAAAGAATTAGCCTGAGGGATCAGAAAGGAAAAAACATGGCTGGTCTTAAAAATGAAGAACTCCGTAGATGAGGAGAAATTCTGTGAAGTGGGGTGATTGGTGAGAGGACGATCACAATCATGTCACAGAAAGCATTTGGATCGAGAAAGGTTAGGATGGAAGCCACGGACACGAGGCTCATTCTGTTTCCGACACAGGAAGAAAGGTGTTGGCGTTGTTACAGGCCTCATGTTCAGGCAAAGTCTGTCCTTCCGCGTTCACTGCTCGCAGATGAGTTATCCCATACTACTCTGGTGCATGGTCTCATGTCACAGAAGAGAGATTAGGGTCTAGGGTAGACTGTAGCTAAGGTCATCCACACAACTTGTTACAGTTCTGAGTGGGCTGCTTCAGGAGTTGTTGAGTTTTCAGGGTAGAAGTAGAGATGGGAGTCTCCTGTGTGCCACATGTCTACATGTTTACAAGTTGTAAACCACCCTCCCACACTGTCAGACTGAAGGAGCTCATACCTTCCCTGACAAGTTTGTATAGGGATCCGGAGTCTCAAGTTTAAATATTGATCTCTCTTATGGCTGTGTTACCTCAGTCTCAAAGGCAAAGGTGTGTCCTCATACCTTGGTAATGTGCTTTCATTAGAGCTCGTGAATCAGTCAGTGTTTCCTTACTACAACTAAATATCTGGGGCAACAAACTTTGCAAACAGAAAACATTGCAAGATCAGGCAGGCCAGTTGGTCTTGCTGCTCTGATACTGATAGTCTTGCAGACAGAGCCCTGCAGGGGCTCAGAGCAGAATTACTGACAAGAGACAGTGATAAGATAGCCTGAGGGATTGAGGCCTGGTGGCTCCAGGAAATGACCACATCCAATCATTACTTATCAAAATTCCTACCTCTGGGCCCTGCACAGTAGCCTAGACACTAAAGTCCTCGCCTTGCATGAGCTGGGATCTCATATGGGTGCAAGTTCTAATCCTGGCAACCTCACTTCCCATGCAGCTCCCTGCTTGCAGACTGGGAAAGTAGTCAAGGATGGGCCAGAGCCTTGGGACCCTGCACCCATGTGGGAGCCCAAGAAGCTCCTGGCTTCAGATCAGCGCAGCTCTGGCCGATGTAGTCGCTTGGGGAGAAATCAACAGACGGAAGCTGTTGCCCTCTGTCTCTCCCTCTCTCTGTATATCTGACTTTCCAATAAAAATAAATATATTTTTTAAAACAGTCCCTACCTCTAACACTATAATTGGATTAAGTACCACTAACAGGACATTCAGAACCAGATTCTTGAGTTTCAGAGAAACAAATATCCAAACATCATCTCTCTCCCTGTGACCACTCAAAACTCATGGACCTCAATCCTGAAAATTAAAGTGCCCATCTCCTTTTAAAGCTTCATAAAAATGAATTCTCATGTTATGTCCTCTTTTGTGTCTGACTTCTTTAGGCACAGTGTGTTTCTGTGATCTACTCATCGTCTTGTATGAAGTTAGGACGTATTTATTCTTGCAGCTGGATTATACATGGTTAAAGGATTTATTTATTTTTATTGGAAAGGGAGATTTACAGAGAAAGGGAGAGACAAAGAGGAGGTTCTGGGTTACTCCCCACGTGGCCACAATGGCTGAAGCTGAGCCGGTCTGAAAACAGAAGTCTCTTCCTGGTCGCAGGTGCAGGATCCAAAGGCTTCGGTCCATCTTCTGCTGCTTTCCCAGGATACAGGCAGGGAGTTGGATGGGGAGCGGAGCAGCTGGGACTCCAAATGGCACCCATATGGTAGCCACTAGGTCACCATGCTGGGCCTTAGATTATACCTTTTTTTTTTTCAAATATTCCTTCATTTCCACTGGAAAGACAGACATACAGAGAGAAGGATCCTCCACCCTCTGGCTCACTCCCCAAATGACTGTAATAGATGGAGCTAAGCTGACCTTAAGCCAAGAGCCAGGAGCCTGATCTGGGTCTGCCATGTGGGTACAGCATCCTGTGGCTTTGGGCCATCCTTGACTGCATTCCCAGGCCACAGGCAGGGAGCTGGATGGGAAATGGAGCAGCTGGGACATGAACCAGCACACACATGCAATCCTGGCATGTGTAAGATGAACACTTTAGCCACTAGGCTATTGCATCAGGCCCTGAATTGTGCATTTTTAAAAGCAGGTATTAAAGACTTACTTATTTGGAAGGGAGGGAGAGAGAGAGAAAGAGATAGATATTGATTTTTCATCTGTTGATTTATACCCAAATGGCTGTAGCAGCCAGGGATGGGCCAGGTCAAAGCCAGGAGCTTCCTCTGGGTCTCTCATACGGGTGGCGTATGGCCCCTGATATTTTGAACATCCTTCTGTTATTTTTCCAAGGCATAGTAGCAGGGAGCTAGAATGGAAGTGGAGCAGTCAGGACTTGAACCAGTGCACTGATATGAAATACTGTTTTTCTTAGTAGTTGCTGTCAGCACATCCCTGTTAATGTTAGTGTTTCCTCAGTCCTGTATTTAATAACTTGTTTTCTACTCCACATTGGAAGACAGTACATAAGAGTCAGGCAGTTGGTTCAGCAGTGAAGCTGGGTCTTAGAACACCCACATCCTATAGGCTGTGGTCTGGGTTTGAGTCCTGGCTCTAACGGCAAGCCTAGCTTCCTGCTAATGTGTCCCCTGAGGCATAGTAAATGATGGCTTAGGCTTGTGGGTCCTTAGAATCCATGTTGGAGTCTCAGACTGAGCTCTGGGCATCTCCTGGCTGCGGTTTAACCCAGCACTGGCTACTATGTGCATTAGGTGAGGAAAGCAGCATCTGTAATGTCTCTGCCTAGCTCCGTCTTTCACATACATTGGAAACAATACAGTGTTATCCTAAGGTTTCTGTGCTGAGTGGTTCCCAGCTGAAGAACTGAGTGGATGTGCAGCATCCGGAGATGTCGATGAAATCATGCTCTCTCCATATAACATCATTCCACGGAGTTCCCAGGCCACAGAAGGACGTTTACCCTCAGAAACAACCTCAGAACTATGGTCCGCAGACCGCTGGTTTAGCTGGTCTGTGGGTTCAGTCATCTGCATTTCTAGCAAGCTCCCTGCTGATGCCAGCGCTGCAGAGCTGGGGACCCCATTTGGAACACCACCTGCTTCAGGCGTGCCAGTGGTCAGGTGTCTCGTTCTTTCTCCTGTCCCATAGGTGAGGATCCTTCTTGACCTGCTTTTGCCTCTTCAAAATCCTTGTGCTCATCCAGGTGGTGATTTTAGCATTGTTGCCATATTTATTTACCTTCCCAAATTATTAACATGTACTGTCTCCTTCTGTCTGGGACCACAACTCAGTTGTAGCATACATGTCATTCAGTGTTGGCTTCTGTGCACATTGGCAGCCCCAACCCTTTATCAGTGTTGTAAAGCTGCTGGGACACATTCTCACGTGTGCGCCCTGAGTCCCTGGCTGGGGTGCTGCACGGACCACTAACAATGTCACTGAGTTCTCTGCTTGTCCACGTGTGTCTGCATGTGTATATGTATGTGTGTGAAAGGTGGAGTGACAGAATGCTGGACAAACATACACATATACAGATTTTCTATCTGCTTGTTAACCCCTAAATGACAACAATGGCTGAGGCTGAGCCAGGCCAAAGGTAGAAACTCCATCCAGACCTCCTACTTGGGTGGTCGGGTCCTGAGTGCTTGGGCCTTTCCTATATTGCTTTCCCAGGCACATCAGCAGGAAGCTGGATTGAAAGTGGAACAGTCAGGACTCGAACCGGCGTGCCAGTATGGGTTGCCATCACCAATAGCAGTGGCAGTCCACTGTGTCACAACATGCGCATCTCTGCTACCCCCTTGATGAATGAGTAGAACCCCAGTGTGTTGCTGTCGTGAGCTCCGTTCACATTTGACCTACCTGTGAGGATAAAACTTGACTGCTTGGTATCGTGAGAATCATACATTATCATACAGTGACTGTTGCAGGAGAACATATCCGTGTCCTCAGCACATCTCCGAGGAAGCGAAGCAATACTCAGACTTGACTGAGGACTTCAGAAAAATATACTGGCCCGAGTTCCACCCCAAACATTCCCTTTCCTTTGATGAGAGCTGCGTGTTGAGCTTGAGAGTTCCAGAAGCCCCCGGGTGCCTCTAGTTCCTAGAAAAGTTGAAGTGCTCTGTTTTCTTGTTGAATTTCAAGAGACGGTTTTTTTTCTTTTTCTTTTTCTTTTTTTCCGCCCTGGAGGTCTATTTTTAGGAACATGTCCCTGCTTCATTTGTGTGCCTCTGGGGCATGCTTTTCTTTTTGGTTTTTGAAACAAGAAGATGCAATGATGGTTTTTATCTGTTGCCCCAACTGGAGCTTTATTCTAAGTCTGGGATAAATCAGCCTTAAGCTGGATATGAAAAAAAATGAGCACTGCAAAGTCATGTATTTCCTGTCTCAGTGTAGCTTCTCTGTAAGATGACAGGGAAGAATTCGTCGTTTCCTACCCTAAAAAATGACAAACACTTAAGGAGATGGAAATGCTAATTGCTCTAATTTGATCACTATACATGATACTTATTAGATCATCCAACTCTATAAATATGTACCATAATCATTGTGTTTATGACATTTTTCTGGTAATTAACCGCTAGGAGATGATTGTGTGTTATAAAGAATTCATTTAGACATAGTTCTGTCATTTTGAGTGACATTTTCCCATTATTAAATGATTACGCATAAAAAGGGGAAGTACTACAATTTTTTTCTTGTTCGATTTCATGATGCAGTTCCACCGGCTCAGAGAGCTCCCCTTCATCCTCTCCTTCACACCCCCCACACTGATTTCCCGTGTGTTATTAAATAGTTTAGCTCTTCAACAACAGTCATAAATCCAGTATTCTATTTATGTGTAGCATGACAATGGTAGAAAGTTCAGCATCTTATTGTCAAGATACATTTAACAGTTTCATTGGTATACACACCTAGTGCTCGAATTTCCAAAAATTTCCCCCAGGAAATCGTTCTCTCACTTATAAAGCAGTTGATCTAGGGGGTGATCTGATCTACAGAACTCCTTCTGAGGAGCACTCAGAAAGTACAGGGGAATGTATATTGTAGAAGCACTCAGCATGGACTTCAAAACATTTCGCACCAAAAATAAATCTTTGATTTGCATGTTCCACTAACCTATTGTAGCCCCTTTATATTTCATCCTTTCCTCTAGCTCTGCTCTTGTGTCTCAGCATAATGAGACCTAGAACAACATTTTGACCATTTAATCTTCCAGGGCATCCTAGCCATGTGGATCCCTCATCGGCCTACGTTACTGCTGCTGGGGGGAGTCTGGAGAGAGAACTTTAGAGTTCCTCCAGTGGAAACCTACAGGTGCAAGATGAACTGGAGGGATGATCATGCTACCTACCACAAGCATATTAGTCTCAGGGAATGAAGCATTTTAGGACACAAGGCTTGGTCGATATTTAAAAATAAACTTAAATAATAACTTCAGTCTCAACCATTCAATGACCTCTTTTCACGATTTCAAGGCTCATGGCAGTAATATCTGTGTGGCACATGAGTGTTTACAAAGCCTTTTGTGCACATTATGTTTTTCCTCAAGGCTGGGGAGAACAGATGAGTGACAACTTGCATATTGTAAAAAAGGCAGGTGTAAATGATGTTTGGTGGATACGCTAGGATCCACCATGAGCAGGAGTGTAGGAATGGGAGCCACACAGATCTTTGGGTGGAACGGGCTCTTTCAGTTGGGTCAGTGGGTTACCTTGAAAGATCTGGGTGAGAAAGATGTATAGGAGAGTAGGAAAAACCTCTCCATCTCAGCATACTTTTATCACTATGGAAGCGAATCTTTTCTTAAAGAAGCTTTTTAAAAGTGTTATTTGTTTCTTTTACTTAAAAGACAGTGGGAGCCAGATAGATGAGAGGGAGAAGAGAGATCTTCCATGTATTAGCTCACTAGCTCACTTCCCAAATTCCCGCAACAGCCAGATGTGCCAGTCCAAAGCTGGGAGCTTAGAACTCCATCCAGCAATGGAAGTCGGGTTGGGATTACCTGGAGGCTCTAAGCAGTGAGGCTCATATGGCCAGCATTCCACGATGGGATGCTGGCATTCCCAGTGGTGGTATGACCTGCTGCCACAACACCTGCCCTTTGAAAGGCTTTTATCTTTTACAGCCAACTGGTAATTGTTACACATGTGTTAGTGCTATCAGATTGCAAACGTCAAAACCATAATGCACGTGGAACCACATGTAGCCTCATCTACATTGTAAGAGTCACTTGGGAGTAGGAACGTACAATATGTGTGTCTTCACATGTGATGTATAGAGTGACCAATGAATTGCCTGATACCATGGGACAAGTAAAAAAATGCTTTCTTTGCTTCTTTGTCAGTTTTGTAGTGTGTCTAACAGACCACTAGAGGGAAGCATTTAGTTACTATTTTCACATAGGTTCTGTAGCGGGATACCTCTCCAGTCTCCTGATTCGCTCTCCAGATCATGAGCTGAGAAGGAAAAGCATGTGTCTAGTGTTAGTGACAGGAACTCCATTTCAGCTCTCACCTACTTTCTTGCAGGGGTGTATTAGTAGAGAGCTGGGTTGGAAGCAGAGGCAGAATTTGAACCCAGGTTCTATGATATTATGGGATGTATGCATCCCAACTGGGGTAATAAGCAATGAGTTAAACGCACGCCATCCTTCACCCTTGAAATTTGATGATGGAAACACGTCTTGGGTAGTTGAAGCTCTTTTCCCGCAAGTTGTAAGGCACAGCCAGGCCGGGCTCTGTGCTAGAAGAGCCTTCAATTTTTTTTTTTAATTTGTTGTTTTTCAAATTGTTATCTGAGGGGCTGCCTTGGGGTGTAACAGGCTAATCCTCCGCCTGCAAGCCCTTGTATCCCATATGGGCATTGGTTTGTGTCTTTGCTGCGCCACTTCTCATCCAGCTACCTGCTGTCGCGAGCCCCTAAACACGTGCAGGAACCCAGGAAGAGGCTCCTGACTCCCAGCTTTGGATTCACTCATCTCTGGACCATTGTGGCCATTTGGGAATTGAACCAGAAGGTGCAAGATCTCTCTCTGTCTCTCCTTCTCTCTCTGTTAAAAAGCAAAACTAAACAAAAACAAATCTGCCTTTTAAATAAAAGTAAATGAATACACACAGAGACAGATTTGTGTCTGTGATTTCACTCCTCACCTGCCCCCCATAGGAAGGCCTGGGGCAGTGGGGAACCAGGAGCTATTCATGACACAAGGACTTGCCTGGCATGCAGTGTCACCTAGGGTCACGTTAGAAGAAGCTGGCATTAGAGTCAGAGCCAGGACTTAAACCCGGGTACTTCACTATGGCATAATGTCCTCACAGTGGTATCACCTACTGTACCAGCCCTCAAACCTTCTGTTTGATTTTTTTAGGCTCCAATTCCTTTTGTTGTAGGCACACCTTCCCTGCAGATACTTCTTACGGAACTGTGCTTTGCCATTCTAGTTTACGTGATGGGATGCTGGGAAATCCTGTCTTTTGTGGAAGTTTGATCCCAAGTTCTGAGAAGCAGAACGGCTCTCATGCCAAGCTCTTGTGCTCTGTGGAAGGAAACAGACAGTGAGCTTCAAGGTCTGTGTTGGCAGCTCGAGGAACCACTGGGAATGGATGTCCTGAAGTCAACTTTAGAGACCCCCTGTATTTCCTTTGCTATTCAGTCTCCAAGGCGGGAATTGGAGTGTCCTCGTACTGAACCCAGGGTGTTGGTAGACCTTTCCAAATTCACTCTGGACTGTCTTGTAGATGTCTTCTCTCTGCTTTCCTGAAGCCCCACGATGTCCCTAGCCAAAACAAAAAATGGAACAAGCAACTGTAGATTCACACAGGTTGTTTGCATGACATGTTATTTGTTTGGGAGTATGTGTCAATTCTCACCCAAGCACAGATATAAAGTCACCTGTAGCCATTTCCTGTTCTCTCCACCCCCAAGACTGTTGATTCTTCCAATACCATAATTCTCTTTTACGAATTCATGTTAATAACCAAACCTGTACTTCAGGTTCTCATTCTTTACTCACCTAGTAAAAGAGAAAATATATATATATAATCCCATTGCTTCCTGTTGGGTGCAACTGCTGCCACAGGAGTCGTTCCTGCACAGTCCTGCGCACATTCCTACCTCTCTTTTCAGGCTCCCTCACCCCTGAACACCAGGGCTTGAGTAGCATGTCCTCGTAAAGTTGCTTTGTCGTCATTCCCTGCCCTGAGCTGATCGCTGGGTGTGTGAGTAGGAACTTGCGGTGGCTGGGGGACAACAGGAAGTCGGTCTCTGGTTGCTGCCACAGGGAACGTCAGTTAGGGCTTTTATTGTTTGTGGGATATGGAAAAGTTTCCTCATGGGGTCAGCCGGGTTCACCGTGTTTCCTGAGGTCTAGATAAAATTGGCTCACATCTCCATGGCCGGGATTGTGAAAAGTCTCTCCAAGGCTTTTAAGAATCCTCCAGGGACATGGGGCACCTCTCCCGAACACATGAGGTCCCCGTCTGCCCACCCCCATCTCTTGTAAGAGGTGTCATGGTCTCCCTTTTCCATATTCAGCTGCCAAAGGTGGCATTGAACTTCAGCCGTCATTTTCCTAAACACCAGTACTTACTCTTCCTCACAAAAGAAAGCTGGCTCATACATTGATGTCCGTACGTATTTGTGAAATACTTGTTCATGCTTACTAACCATGTGAGATGAAGTACTACTGTTTGCATATTCATAATCTTTTTTAGAATGTATCTATGTATGTATGTATTTGAGACCCAGAGTTACAGAGGGAGGGAGGAAAGGAGAGTGGGGGAGAGAGAGAGAGAGAGAGAGAGAGAGAGAATGAATCTGCTGCTTCACTTTCCAGATCACTACAATGGCCAGAGCTGAGTCTGACTGAGGCGAACAGCTAGGGGCTTCATTCAGGCCTCCTACATGAGTGAAAAAGGTTCAGACATCTGTGTTATCTTCTACTAGACCATGATTAGGGAACTGCCAAGTGGAGCAGTGGTACCAACACCAGCACCAAGAGGGGTGCCAGCATTGCAGGTGGTACCTTCATCCATCATACCACAACACAGGCCCCATTAATAGCTCTCTCTCTGTGTTTGCTAGTGATTTTCTGAGGATATGATGCCTAGGTTGAATTTTGCTGTACAGCTTATATTTGATCTGTAAGTTCCATAGAGTCTGCCTTGACAATCATTCAATTCATTACTTAGTGCCTACTTGCAACAAAGAACTATTTTCCATGCATTTATTGGAGCTGACCGTCTAGAGACTAAAGAAAGACCACCACCAGTGTCAATATACACTCCCAGGCTGTAGCGAACTCTGTCCAGGAAGGGTAGACAGTGCTTGAGAAAGCAGCAATGATGATAGACTACCATGGACAGGAAGGCCTGAACAGCAAGTGTTTGCTTCTCGTGGTCCTAGAGACAGGCAGGCAGAGTCAGGGCACAGCAGGCTTTGATCCTGGACAAGGTGGCATCTCCTAACTCCTCACCATTCAGCATCCATCTCTGAGTTTAGTCCTTCTGCCTGTTGGAAATCACTGATGCTTCATGTGAAGTGTGTTATGAAAAACTGTGCATCCGGGCTGGTGTTGTGGTAAAGTGGGTGAGGCCACCACCTGCAATGCTGATATCCCATGTGGGCTAGTCCTGGTTACTCCACTCACCATCCATGTTCCTGTTAACGTCCCAAAGAAAGTACGGAAGATAACCTGGGTGTTTGGACTCCTGCCCCTACATGGAACAACCAGGCAAAGCTGCTGGCTTCTGTCTTCAGCCTGGCTCAGTGCTAGGGTATGCAGTCACCTGAGGAGTGACCGAGTGGATAGAAGATCTTTCTGTCTGTGTCTCACCCTAACCCACTCTATGACTCTCACTTTCAAGATAAATAAATATTTTTTAAAAGATCATCATTTTTTTTTGCAACTGGATTTTTAAAAATTTTGACGTATTTGACAGGCAGAGCAACAGAGAATGAGGGTGAGACAGAAAGACATACAGAGAGAAATAAAGAACACCTTACCTTTACGCCCAAAGTGGCCGTAACATTTGTGGTTTGACCAGGCCAATGTTAATGAGCTCAAGAACTCCAGCCAGGTGCTAGACTGACTTGCTCTAGGATGGTAAAAGAGACCTCCACAGCATTTTCATCAAGTCCAAGGAATCTCCAGAGCTGGCCAGCCTGCACCTGCAAATGACACTTGCGCATCAGTTCCTGGAACGTTTGTAGTGAAAAGCCGTCAGTATTCAGCACATTTCCTTCACTGCCTTGGGCACGTCCATGACCTGGTTTCTCTGCTCCCAGTGCTTACCTGTTCTGTTTGTACTTTTTCTCTAGTTTTTCTTTTCCCAGACTCAGCTCGGGTATATATATTTTTTAAAAATAATATCTCTCCTGTACGTGCTCAGTGCAACAAACCAATACAATGATGCAGATTTGTGCAATGGTAGAATTCAATTTCCATACCTTAAACCAGTTCTGCACAAGGGACGTTCAAAGAATAAGCTACATTTATAAGCATAGTTGTAGAACAGGGCAGTCTTAGCTCCATAAACTTATGTGGGAACATTTCCAAGTTCATGAAAAAGACTTATACATAAAATATTTTATGTGTGTCTGTGTTTGAGTATGGTTTGGTGGCTAAGTGAGCTCCCCTTACCCTTGTATATTTGATGTTTGTATTTAGGATCTCAGTATTGTGGATCTTTCAAAGGAATGAAACGTTCCAACATAGAGACATGCTGTCACTTCCATACAAAGAAAATGCTGATGTCAACTAAGCAGATACAAAGCAAACAGACTTGACATTTTAGCTCATGGATGTTTGTATATTTTTTTAAATGAAAGCAGTTACCTGCATTGTTATCATCATGAAAAGCTAAACTTAGAGCAAGCATTGTGGTGCAGTGGACTAAGCCATGGATTGAATATCTACATCCCATCTTATAGCATCTAGGTTTGAGTTCTGGCTGTGCTTCCAATCTAATTTCCTGCTAATGGGAACCCTATAGGGAGCAGATGGTGGCTAATGAAGTTGGGTTCCTGCTACCCATGTGGGAGAACTGGATGGAAATGACAGATTCTGGCTATTGTGTGGCCCCAGTCCTGGGCTGTGAGCAGTTGGGGTGTGAACCAGCAGATGAAGGATCTCTTTCTGTGTCTTTGTTATCCTGCCAGTTCATCATCACTTGTGTAACCCTGTATCAAGTACCCTAGGACATCATTTCCACATGTCTGTATCACAATTTTCTAGAAAGTAATTGAGGGTCAGCAATACGGATACTGTTCTGCTAGGAACATTCAAGTATTTATAACATCATTCATGGAACATACAAAAATGTCAACTTAAAAATTAGCCTCTTAAGTATGTATTGGGTTTTGTGTCCAACCTGCAGTTGCCTTGGTAGGACCAAACCCAATGATTTCACAGCCCCTTATACAACCCAGGAGCGGTTCGTTCCTCATCTCTGTGTGCAGAAGATACATCTCCTCCTTTGTTTACTTTTTGGAGTATTCCTACTTGGATGATTTGCAAGAAAGGCTGATAATGGTATATTCAACACATTTTATGCATTTAAGTATTAACTCACTAGTTCTGAAACTATTCATAAAATGCCTTCAAAAGTTATGCATTGCTGGCTTTATTATTTACGTTACCAGAGGTATAAGCTGTAAAACATGGTGTTTAGACTACATTTTTTAAAAGAGAAGAGTAAGAAGAATGACAGTGTAGAAGAGGAAAATGGGCATAATTACAGTGAGTGTTTATAGGTCAGTGGGCCAGGAGGCCAGAGGGAAGCACTCAGCACGGGGCTCTGCCAGGGGAGGGGGAGACAGGCAGCATGTCACAGCTGCCTGGGAGGGCACAAGGGACTCAGCTGTGCCAGTGTCCCAGATGGCATCTCCGCACGTGGTTGCTTTTTTTGTCACTTCCCAAAGAACATCTTGCAGAAGACTTCTCAGATAGGATTGCTCTCCAGCCCCAGGGATGGTTGTGTGTGCGTGTGTGTGTGTGTGTGTGTGTGTGTGCGTATGTGTATCAGTGAATGTATATCTGTGCTGCTCTGTGTGTCCTTGCCCACCAGTGTCTCTGTGTATCAGCGCATCTGTTTTGTAACCGTGTGTCTGTATGCCTCTCCCTGTGTGTGCACGTGACTACAACATTGCTTACTGGCAGGTGACATTGGTGACCTTCTGTACATCTTACCTGCTGTTTAGCTTCTTGCATTTTCACGATTGTCTACTGGCATAGGAATTAAATCAGCATGTCACCATTAGTTCTGAACAATATTGTTGAAAATAAAAAAGGCTCTTTGTCAGCACCACTTAATCTCTTAAGTCTCTAAAGGGGTACAAATTCATTCAGAATGCACTCACAGCCACGATTCATTGCTGAATAGGCAGATATTGATTACAAAGTGTGGACTTCCAGCCACATGATAAGAACAGGTGAAATGGTGATCATTTAAATAGCATTTTGTTTTACCATTCAAGATATGAGGAATAACACCTGTTTAAAAACAAGAATCTTCATCTCAGTTAATGAGCCACTGTAAATGAAATGTAATTTCCTTAAAGACTAGAAGTTCTTGCTCAACTGTGTTGCTCACTCACCTAAACCGATATCTTTAAGAGCATATTAAGGTTCTCTTTGTTAGATCTGCATAACTGCTACAGAGTTCTGACGTGACAAGAGTTAACTACTTAACTATAATCTCACCATCTTGTTAAAATAAAAGCAAATCTCAGACTACATTTTGATATATATATATATATTTATACACACATTTTTATTGGAAAGGCAGATGTACAGAGAGGAGGAGAGACAGAGAGGAAGATCTTCCGTCCGATGATTCACTCCTTAAGCAGCCGCAATGGCTGGGGCTGAACCAATCTGAAGCCAGGAGCCTCTTGCGGTCTCCCATGTGGGTACAGGGTCCCAAAGCTCTGGTCTGTCCTCCACTGCTTTCCCAGGCCACAAGCAGGGAGCTGGATCGAAAGTGGAGCTGCCGGGAATAGAACTGGAGCCCATATGGGATCCCAGTGTGTTCAAGGCAAGGACTTTAGCTGCTATGCTATCACGTTGGGCCTGAGATAAATAAATCTTAAGACTGGTCTGTTAATGTGTTTGGCCACCATTTTCATGTTTAATACTTATGACAAAAATGGCAAAAGTTCAGAATCGATGTTTTGATATTATTAGGGATGAAAGCTCTTAGTGCTAATAGCAAGAAGCCGGAGTGAGCCAAGAAGTGGCTTCTGAATCATTCTGTCTCATAGCTAGAGATACTGGATAGCCACAGCATTCTGTGGATGATACACTAGGCCACTTGGGTAACAGAATTTCCCTAATATCTGGTGACATTTTAAGCCCTAAGAATTGTAAGTTTGCCAAGAGGGCTGGTCCTCTTAGCCTTTAATAAAATGAATTTAAGATAGTTCCCCCCAATTAGTTGGTTTATTGCAATGCACACAAAAGCAGAATGAGAAAAAGGAACAGAAGAAACCACAGTGGAATGTGGGCAGAAGAAAATTCTTCCAGCAGAGAGAGTGCTGGTAATGAATTGAATTCCAAATGTCCACATTGGTGATTTCCAAAATGATCCATAGAAACACTTCTCTTGGAGGAGAGTGCCTAGCAGCAGTGGGTAGAGGGCATGTCTCTTCAGCAGAATCAGAGCCAACACCTTTTCTTGGAATTCTCAAAGAGTGACATCCCAGCAAGATATGCCCTCAATGGTGATTTGAAAACTTGAGTATTTACCACCCCAGAAGGTGTGATAGCTCAACTTCTGGATCCCAACCTTACAGGGAAGAGCTATGGACCCACATTGTATCCCATGCATGTTGCCACACAGTTGCCCATGAAGTACAAGCCAGTTGCAAGTACTGGCCCCTTTCCCAGCTTTTTGACTAGGCTACAGCTTGTGTTACAAACTTCAAAATGGAGTTCCTGCCAACCAAGCATAGCTGTATTAGTCATTATTACAATATCAGTTTGCTTAGATTCATAAGAATCCTAACCTAGAAAAATCATACATCCCAGCACTAAGACTGCTCCAAGATTGTCAAGTCTGTAAGTACATCCGTTATCCACCTGCAACTCCCTCATGGATGTTCAGTTTGATTGTCTTGTTGCTTTATCTTCAGCTGTGTGAGCCAGTGCATCTTTCCTGCTACCTCTCCTTTCCATAAACATGCTTGTCATTCTTCTTACCTCATGAGCTTGGAAGCATGAATAGTGTCTGAACACAGTTGTCTCCTTCAACAATTCCAGGTCCAATCACCACATCTTCCAGTCTGTTCTTCACACCCAGGCCTCTCCTTGGCCGCTTCTGCCTGGAGCCAGATTAGGGTTAGGGTTAAGATTGTTTCACAGGGGCCAGGCAGCGTGGCCTAGCAGCTAAAGTCCTCGCCTTGAAAGCGCTAGGATCCCTTATGGGCGCGGTTCTAATCCCAGCAGCTCCACTTCCCATCCAGCTCCCTGCTTGTGGCCTGGGAAAGCAGTCAAGGATGGCCCAAAGCCTTGGAACCCTGCACCTGTGTGGGAGACCTGGAGGAAGTTCCTGGCTCCTGGCTCCGGATCTGCACAGCACCCAGCCGTTGCATCACTTGGGGAGTAGATCATCGGACAGAAGATCTTCCTCTCTGTCTCTCCTCCTCTCTGTATATCTGACTTTGTAATAAAAATAAATAAATCTTTTTAAAAAAAAGATTGTTTCACTCAGTGCCAAACCCATCTTCCTAACCTTCCTAGATTAGCACGCTCACCTTTTTTGATGGCGTTCAGTAGAAGATGCCCAAGTGTCTTTGCAGAGGTTCCTCACACACCTTTCTGCTTGGTGGTCTCTTCCTTCCCTGCATAACTCTGTAGCCAGTTCAACAGTCTGGCCACTGATCCCAGATAGGTAGCACACATTAACATTCCTGGATACTACCCTGTTTTGAAACTATTTCCCCAACATGCATGCACTCTCTCTCAAACACATACACATGGCTTGTTTTAGCCTCACAACTTTATCCTGTTGTTGTAGGCACCTAACATTTATAATATACAAATGAAGCAAATGAATTTTAAATATACATCTTACCCCTTTCTGATCCTAGTGTGGCCTCTGGCTTATCCCATGACATTTCTGAACCTTCATTTGCACATCTGTACAATGGGAAGGAGGCTACGTCCCATCCTTCATTAATCATGAACCCCTTCTGTCTCAACTTTCATCCCCAGAGAGACAGTCACACACGTCTCTCTCCCTCAAGCCCACCACACTTTACTGTATTTTTCCTCCTTTGAAAAAATCAGTCTCTTCTTTTTGGAGGGGGAGGGGTACACTTTTTATTCATCATGTCCTCATCGGATTTAATGTGAGGTGGCTACAATGTTCTGATTCTCTCTGGCTGTGGTGCCCAGGGCACTTTCTCACACCTGATCTCATTTATCCTCATACTATCGTGGAAAGTGAGCATTCCCTCTGCTTCACAGAAGGGGGAAGCAGAAGCCAGAGCTCCCATGACTGGTCTGACATCATTCAGAGAACCGGGCAGAAGCAGGGCTAGATCGCCGGATGTTGCTCTACACCAAAGGCTGGCACTTCGCTCCTGTGAACTTAACAGGAATTTCTTTTTTATTGCTTATCATTCTGTGTTTAATTTTATAACCTAATATGGCCCAGTTCTGTGACTCATGGTGATTGAGAGGGAATCTATCAGCATTTTTTCAAGGATTTATTTTATTTTTATTGGAAAGTCAGATTTTACAAAGAGGAGAGACAGAGATAAAGGTTTTCCAAGTGGCTTCAATGACCAGAGCTTAGCTGATTTTAAACCAGGAACCAGAAGCTTCTTCTGGGTCTCTCACATGGTTGTAGGGTTCCAAGACTTTGGGCCATCCTCTGCTGCTTTCCCAAGCCACAAGCAAGAGCTGGATGGGAAGCAGCCAGGAGAAGAATGGGTGCCCACATGAGATCCCAGCACATGCAAGGTGAGGATTTATTCACTAGGCTATTGCAGTGGGCCCTCTATCAACATTTTTGAAAAAATAAATAATTAAAATTAAAATCCATATGAATTGATCAAAATAATACCAAGATTTGGGGGAATACTTACATTGCATAGGGTTAGTTGTGGGGAAGGTTGTTCTTGGCCTTTTTGTATTTAACCTGTTTCCATGAGGATGAGTAGCACATCTTTCTGAAATACAGAGCCAGGAGGATTAAGGAAGTATTCAAAGCCAGCAGCTGAGAACACCCAGAGTGCACAATGCAGGTTCTGTAGAGTAGCTTTGTGTTGCTAGGATCCCTCTGTACTTCCCCATTGTATTCACAGCATTTAGCCTTTGGCTAAGATCGAGTACAGTTGGTTCTTGTGATTTTAATAACCAATGTGCCCCCCATCTAAAGACAACATAGTTAGACAATGCTTCACAAAGTATTAGGAACCTTTAAATATTACATTTTAAAGCAAGAGTCTGCATGCTCTTCAATGGTAGCTTTCCATTGACATCGTTCTTGTGACGTGCTGTTGCAGATCATGTTGTAGAGTGAGACTGGTTTTTTTTAAGATTTATTTATTTTTATGAAAAGTAGATTTGCAGGGAGAAGGAGAGACAGAGAGGAAACATCTTCCATTTGCTGGCTGCAATGAAGAACTGAGCCATTCCAAAGCCAGGAGCTTCTTAGGATCTCCCAGGCAGGTGCAGGGTCCCAAGGCTTTGTACATTCCTCTACCACTTTCCCAGGGCACAAGCAGGGAGTGGAATGGGCAGTGGAGTAGCTGGGTTATAAACCCATGCTCATACGCATGCTGGCGCATGCAAGGCAAGGATTTAGCCACCCAGCCATCACACCAGGTCGAGTGGATCAGCTTGTGATGCTGGCTCTGCTCCAGTAGCCCTGAAAACACATCCTGCAGACAGCAGTCAGAGGCCTTTGCCACCTGTGTCACTACACATGCAAATTCCAAGGCATGTTTAGGATCAGAGAACAAACAGATTGCATCTGCCTGAGCTGAACATGAAACAGTGCAGACAAGATTTCCTGGAAGAGAACATACTGTCGTATTCATACCACTAGTATCGCTCTCTGAGATTCTTACGGGGCTCAGCTAAAGAAGGGATGAAGTAGAATGAGACCAGGACAGACAGCCTGGACAAGGAGGAAGTGGAATTGAGACAAGAGAGGACACTGAAAACCGAGGACAAAGAGAGGAAAAGGAAAGGCAAAAAGAAAAGTAGCAGTGGCTCCACGGGTGCTGCGGCCCTAGCTACTCGTAGGTCAGCCACTTTAGTCACACTTCCTGTTATTCACTGTGGACATCACAACACATTTTCACTGCCCTTTGAAATTTCCATGCACTCTACATGAATTGTGTGGCAATTTTGCTTCACTGGGAAACCGCTTAAGTGCTTTATAATCTTTTATATTTTTTAAGGCTTTACAAAATTCTAATTATCTCAGAGTATTTAACATCTTACCGTATTTGCTTCATACGTGAACTTGGTATACAAACACATGAATATTTCTTCAGCAGGATGAGCATATATTAAAGATGATATATTATTTTAGAAGGGACTGTGGAAACAGCAATTCAGCATTTATAAATGCACACCTAATAATATGGTATCCACACATTTTTTCCTATGTGTTAATTCCCATATAAGAGAGAGTTGGGACTTTATCTTCACACGGATTCTTGAATAATGTGAGGTGGATAAAACAAAGCTTTTGGTCTTAATTTTTTTCATTTTAATCTGAAAGTGGAGCTTCTTCAGTAATCCCAAACTGAAGGGGAGTCATTTCTTGCTCCAGTAACTGAAGTATACTATTGGTTGTTGTTATGAACAAAGTGGACAGGCTTTCATCTAGCTCAAGTTGAATTTTTTAAAAGATTTATTTTTATTACAAAGTCAGATATACAGAGAGGAGGAGAGACAGAGAAAGATCTTCTGTCTGATGCTTCACTCCTCAAGTGACCAGATTGGCCAGTGCTGCACCAATCCGAAGCCAGGAACTTCTTCCAGGTCTCTCATACGGGTGCAGGATCCCAAGTCTTTGGGCCATCCTTGACTGCTTTCCTAGGCCACAAGCAGGGAGCTGGATGGGAAGTGGAGCTGCTGGGATTAGAATCAGTGCCCAAATGGGATCCCGGCGCTTTCAAGGTGAGGACTTTAGCCACTAGGCCACCACCACTGGGCGCTCAAGCTGTATTTTAAGTGCTCTGCCTTTGCCATACTGCTGTACCCTCTAAGCCATCTGCTTCCTTGTCTCCCACAAGGACGCTGTGACCCTCAGTTCATCACAGGGCTGGCATCAGCAGACAGAAAAGATGTTAGTTCCTCCCTCTCTTCAACCTCCCCTGTGAGAGTTCCACTAAGTGGAAAAAAAAAAAGCCCAGGAGGAAGTATTCCTGCCTTCGGAGTTCCAGTGGTCATATTGAATTAAGTCCCATCTCAGCTCCTAAGGCACAGAAGTGACTTCAGGGCTACAGCTCTGTGTCTCTTGCACGCACACCAGCATCTTTTTCAGTCCGAATGAAGTGGTCCTGAATCTGACTTCATTTCTAGAAGGATGCTAAGTCCCAGCTCCTGTTTTATGAAACACAGAATGATCTCTCATTTGAGTCCTAGCTTACTTTACTTCTAACCTAGCTCCCTGCTGATGCGGCTGGGACCACAGCAGATGATGGCTCAAGTGCTTCGTCCTTACCACCCATATGGGAAGCCAGGCTGGCATTCATGGCTCCTAGACTCAGCATGTTTCAGCTCTGGCTGTTGCTTTCTGGGGGTGTGAATCAGCAGATGGAAGGTGTCTGTGTGGGGGGGAGGGGAGAAGGGGGGAGAGAGAGAGAGAGAGAGAGAGAGAGAGAGAGAGAGAGAGAGAGAGAGGGGCTTTCTGTCACTGTGCTTTTTAGGCAAACACATCTTAAAAAAAAAAAAGATGTAACCTTGACATTATGATACCCGACTTTCTAACTTTGTCGACAGCTGCAGTGCCCTGAAGCACTTAAGCAGCAGAATGTAAACTTGTAACTAAAGGATTATACTGCCATAATATCCTGGGGGAACAGGGGAAATGGGAGGACAGGAAAAGGGGGAGGGATAAAGAGTAAGGAAAAGAAGGAGGGTGAAATCCCTATACTTACAAAATGGTCTTATGGAAAACAATAATAATTGTAAAACAGATTTAATTTTTTAATGACATCCCTGACACTGAATACAAAGACCTCCAGGGATTCAAAACTAAATCAAGTATTTCAATTTTAGTCTAGATTATAATGCCACATACAGCCAAAGTATGATTTCTACTTCCATTGGGGATACATTCATGCTTGTTGAGAGCTTAAAATGCAATCAGTAATGACATAGTCCTGTATGACTTTTAGGGGAGCCATGACAATTACAATTATTCCAAGTCACACTGTTTTTTTCATGAGAATTTTGAGTCCCAGAGTGAGAAGGAATGGAGATTTCATGCCGCCTAATTGCCTGTCTAGCACCCAGTCCGCCTTGCCCATGCCAACTGATGGCTGTTTGCTAGGAACGGACACTGACTCCATACACACCCCCTTCCAGGCAGCCTGGTATGTCAGGAGCTTGTTCTGGGGCTCTCAGAACCCCAGCTTCCTAATGAGCTGTTTGTCTGCCTCTCCGGACAACCCAGCCCTCTTGGTGAATTCTGAGTAAAGATTCCCATGAATTTGTTCCTGGCAGTGACCCTCGCTCCTGGAAACAGCTGTCATGCCCATCCTGAGCGTCATGTTTGCCTGAGGATTCCCAGTGCTGGAACTCTGTTTCTCAAGAAGTATTTCCAGACTCCTCAGCCTCCCTGTTCCTTCTAAAACTCCCGTTATCCACTTCAGGGAAATCCTAACTATTCAGAAAACAGCAGTTAGCACCTTGCTCATTTTGGAGCCTAATTAATTTACTCTTTGTTGTCCATATCTAAAATATGTAGCACTACCCATACTGAACTTTTGTTTAGCGAATATTCTTTATCTCTTATACCTATACGGCATAGTTTTAATGAAATTTTAAATTTTATTGAGTAAACAGACACCTTTAAAAAAATGTTTGGAAAGTCATTTTAAAAGGTGTCCATTTTCTCTAAATTTTGCCAAACAAAAAAGGAGGGTCCATCAAGTATAAAAATTTGATTTTAAAAGATTTGTTTATATGAAAGACAGAATGACAGGGAGGGAGGGAGGGAAAAGTAGAGAGAAAAAGGGAGGGAAAGGGGGAAAGAGAGAGATCCTTCCATTCTTGGATGACAGGAACCCAAGAATTTGGGCCATTATCCATTTCTTCCCCAGCTCATTAGCAGGAAGCTGGTTTGGAAGTGTGGAACAGCCAAAATGTACGCCAACAGCCATTATCACAGAACTGTGCCACAATGCCTGCCTGCTAACTGTTATAATTGGAATGCTATTAGATCTTCCCACATGTGCTAAACCAATTGTCTTGTCCCATCTATTTCTGGGAGATCTCAGTGGTGTAAATAAAGAGCAAGTCCCCCCACCCCTGGTTCTTTGGATCACTGTTATTCTACCAGACTCAAGTCTTCCCAAGGCTTTACACATTTCACTGTTGCCTATTTTTCTACTACTAAGAATATTGGGTTTCTGTAGGCAGTTTATTATTTTGGGGAAATGTTGTATTTTATATTGTGACAATGATACTTTTCATTCAGTTCCGTTCTAGCCTTTGTGGATTTCTTGCTGATTTACTGTATTAACATCATTCATAGTTTTTGGCTTTACCAATGCATTTTGAACATGAGTGTGTAGCTTCTAAAACATCAAATCAGATTTTAATTGCTTATAGACCCAGCTTTTATATTCAGTTTATAGAACTTCAGTGGCTCTGGGAGTAAGGAATCTGTTTAAAAGAGACACACACATATGCCAGGGGTAAATGAAGTCTCCTTGAAATGTCATTGTATATTAGTTTTAACTGCTAACTGGCATGGATTCTATTTATCTCTACTTCAAAGCTTCATGAAAAACAATCATATGAAAGTGATGTCTCAAATAATAAAGAACCTCCAGGTACAATTTAGTGCAATAAGCACTAAATGAAGGACTCAAAGATGGATGAATATTTGTATTCATTCATCTGTGTCTCCATTCCTTCAATAACCCATTCATGATTTTCCTTCTATACATTATGAAAGGAGTATCAACATCAGAAATAAAAGGTAATATGTGATATGAGTGGTAGAGGAGGGAGGGAATGATAGGCAGGTGGGATTCCTTATGATTTAGAGGTGAGAAGACAATTTCCAGTGCAGGTGACATTAAAATAACACCTTAAGAAAGAGCAAGATATTGGGCAAAAATGGACAACACAATTGAATAGATGTAAGAATAGGGTGGAAGGGCATTACACATTGGGAAGTAAGTTTCTTTAGCTTCAATATTAGAGTGCACAATACTCCCCCTGGTGCTCAGAGTGAAGTTATCCAGTTGTGGGTCTGGTAGTAACTTCTTAGTCTAAGGACTCTAAGAAGCATGTATATTACCAACTCTGAAACAAATGAAAAATCATGATGATTTTTTGATAACATTATAGGTGAGGGTTATTGGCCAGGAGGCAGGAGAGAGAGGGTTATTGGCCAGGAGTGTATGTCAATGTGACAGGTGATTTTATAGCAAAGCACATACTCAAATCTCGGCAAGATGAAACTGGTTCATCTCAACTTGTCTGCTGCTTTTGGAAAAATAGAAGAGCTGTGGGTGATCCCCTTTATTTACCGATGAGTTAGATCAGAGTGGTCTTCTGTTTCTCTTGGTGAAATTGTTAGGTAGTCAAGCAAGACTAGAAAGAGGGCCTCGGCAACCTTCTTGCCCTTGCTTGTATATGCCTTTTGAAAGATAGCTGATCCAGAGCTGAACTCAATGTCTCGCCCATTCTGTTTGATTTGATGTGTCAAGAGGACGCCTCAGGCCTGCTTTGTCCACCAGCAGGCCAATGCTGAGTCATAGTCTGAACATGAGGAAATGTTCATTGACTTTTTCATCATCCTGGCAAGGAGACTTTTCTTTTTTTTCAATGTAGAAAGTACTATTCTTGCCTGACATGCCTGTTAAGGTTGCTTTCTGCCATTGGCAGGCAAGCAGAATGTCAAAGTGGGATTTGAAGTGCTCCATCATCATCATCGTTTGATAGCCCCAGGAAGCAGAGGTTTTGCAGCTGTCTGGAACCCACATGCTTCATATGATGTAGATCAGCACTGTTAATTAGCTGTTTCAGAATTCTTAATGCCCGTGGCTTTGGAAACACTTGTTAACCCACAGAGGGAGGGGAAGAGCTGGAAGCAATTGGACTACAGCCTGAATTTATTATAATTCAATTTCAGTAACCACCTTATCTTTCCAAATCCCTGTTCAGAATCTGTTGAAAATTATGGCTGATTTAAGTTGTTCTCAGTGACGCATCTAGAGAATTGAGGAAGCTTGCAGTTCAAGGTTTTGTGAAGCCACAGAAATGTGTGGAAGGCTGCTAAAAAGAACTGACCGTTGGAACTCTCTGGATGCCCAGATGCAATTTTCCAGAGACTGGAAAGCAGATGCCAGCCTGGGGGGGAAAGAAAGCCAATAGTGAAAAGCTGATGTGGAGTGCCCAGGAATTTGTGTTTGTGATGCTCTCAGAAACACTGCCCGCTCTCATCCCCTCCACTGTTCTTGCAGCAGAGCTGGCTCTCAACAAACCCATAATTCTTCTCGATACAATTCTCATGACATAACCTGACCAACCACATGAAAACCAGTGAAGAAAACAACTGTTGTCAATGGCAACAACTGCAGAAGTTGCATCATAAGTAATCCACACGCTTTACTCCACAAAGCACAAGCCTAGAATGCAACATGGAAAAAATGGGACACTAGCCTTTGTTATGTGTGAAAAACAAAAAGCAAAAGAAAAAACAAGGAGGAAAAAAAAAACTTGATAGGGGAATCACATGGATTCTTAAAATCATATGCAAAAGATAATTATCTTATTCATGTCTTTGTACTAAATAACTATTGCAAGCTATTTTGTGTAAAGGTTAATTTCTAAAAACAGCCACTTGTCTATCCATTCCACATAAAGAGTAGCATGTTTTCATCTGAAATAACACCAAGGAAACAAAAGGATGTTTCAGAAATACCCCATCCAGGGCTAAGTGCTTGTTTAGATTCCCTTCGGGATACCAGAAGAGGGCCATGCACAGATGGAGGGCACATCAAAAAGTCGGTGAAAATGGCATTAAACGATATGTTCATTATGATGCAAAGAAATTTGAAATGTGTGCTGACGAGAGGTCTTCAAAAAGTTCATGGAAATACATTTTATATTGAAGGAAAACAAGATCCCTAAGTTTAGTTTTTTTTTTTTTTAATTTATGCAGTGATTTGATAGGCAAGGTGACAGAAAGAGATCTGCTCTCTGCTTTTTCACTCCTTACATGGTTAAAGCACTTGGTTCTGGACCAGAAGCTTGGAATTCCAACCAGATTTCCCACGTAGATGGTGGAGGCTCATCTTGGACCACCTTCTACTGCATTCCTAGGTGCATTAGCAGGGTCCTGTGTACAAAGCAGAGCAGCCGGGACATGGGAGCCACTGTTGCAATTGGCAGTCTGCCGTGTGCAGCATTGGCCTTCTCCACAGGTTTTTTTTTTTTTTTTTTGCATCAAAATAAACTTGCTGGAATTTTTTATTTTCCCCGATTTTTATTGCCCTGTTGAAATATCCTCAAGTGTCTGTGGGATTCACATATAATATGAAATAACTTGTGAAAGTTCACCTCGCACTGGAACCGATTCCTTCTGCCTGCATTTTGGTATCATGAATACGATTGCTCTCTTCCCCCCCCTTCCCTGTACTTCATGTTTACTGTCCTAAGCTCAGCTTTAAACATCAATATGTGAAGGATAACATGTAATATTTGCCTTTCTCTATCTAGCTTACTTGCCATAATGATCTCTAGTTTAATCCATTTTGCAGCAGATTCATTTTTTGTGACTGGGCATTATTCTGGGTTGTGTGTGTGTGCGTGTGTGTGTGTGTGTGTATACTCACCCATACACAATGGAGTATTTTTATATAATGTGCATATGTGTGTGTGTGTGTGTGTGTGTATAATGTAAACCCACACAAGTATACATTATACAGTCTTACTCCATTCATCTTTTGATGGACACCAGATTAATTTCTAATCCAATTTCAACAATGCTGCAATGAATGTAAGAGTGCAAGTATCTCTTTCATGTGCTAACTTCACTTTTGATGGGATATGTACTCAAAAGTGAGACAGCTGGGTCAGATAGCAAATCTATTATTCAGATTTTCTGAGGACACCTCATAGTGTTCTCTGTGATAGTTATAAATTCTTATTCACACCAAGAAGGTTCAAGAGTTCCTTTTAGTATACTTCCTTGCCAACATGTGTTGTTTTGTCTGTTCATTAATGGCCAGTCTAGTTGGATTGAGTTGCTGTCTCAATGGAGTGGGCCGGAAGAGAGAGTGACTGGACATTATTACCTCTGTAACTCTGCCTTTCGAATACATAAATAAATCTTTTAAAGAAAAGAGCAGGAGGAGAGGGGCTGGAAACCTCCAAACATAGAAGAAGGATGGGGAGATTGCTTTAGTAACTGACCAATTTACATTACATGCATGCATTCAAGTATTACACATGTAATAAATTGTAAAATTATTAAAAATGAATAAACAATAAAATTGTTCATGGAAAGATGGAATTGCAAGATAAGTTTATTTTGTTGCAAAATATTTTAAAAGTTGTGCATAGTCTTTTCATTTAAAAGATTTGTTTATTTTTTAATGGAAAGTCAGATATACAGAGAGGAGGAGACAGACAGGAGGAGAGAGAGAGAGGAAGATCCTCTGCCACAATGGCTGGGGCTAAGCTGATCTAAAACCAGGATACACGAGTCTTTTCTGGGTGCAGGATCCCAAGGCTGTGGGCTGTGCTTGACTGCTTTCCCAGGCCACAAGCAGGGAGCCGGATGGGAAGCGGAGCCTCCAGGACCAGAACCGGTGCCCATATGGGAACCCAGTGCATGCCAGGCAAGGACCTCAGCCGCTAGACTATGGCGTTGGGCCTGCATAGTCTTTTATATGCATTTTCCATGGATTTTTTTGAGGAGCTTGTCTGCATTCTTGAAAAAAAAAAAAAGCAGGTACTCAGGAATTACTGAATGAATGAATAAATCAATTAACAAAGTAAATTTTAGGAATATTCTCTGATAAGAATTTTAACAGGACTTATCCTTTTCTAGTGAGAGATGAAAACTGTTGAACTTTAGAGATAATATTCTTCTGTCTCCTCTCCCATAGGTTCCCTGAACACCCTCTATAGTGTTTATGAAATAAGAGAATGTGAATTAAGTTACAAACGAACATATTTGTACCTGGTACTGTGCTATGAGGGCTCATGACACTTTTGATGCTTTTGTATTAGGCACAATTTTATAAAATTTTTATTATGACCGTTTTAAAGTATGTCAAGTTTAAGATTTACTTTAACACTAGAAAGATAAAATCTTTGTTGTTCTAAATGTTCAAGTCCTGAGTTATACAACATTTGCTCCTTTGAAATAGGATTCCCCCATTACTACCTAATTCGTTCATTAATAACAACCCACAAGTATTTTTGAAATACTATGATTAAAGCTAATTAGCTTAACAAATGTAGAAGTTGACACCTGGTTTCCTACTGGAATGAATGTGCCTGTTCCCACCTGTTCCGTGTCATGCTGTGCCCTCCCATAACCGGCTTCTGTCAGGGCCTGTAAGAATTTCCTCTTCATTTTTCTTTTGGTGTGAATATCTGAGAGTGATTTGAGCCTGCTTCTGCTTATTTAGAATGTGAGTTGTACTGGCTTTGGTCTTTTTACATTCCTAATCCAGGAATGCCTTAGGATTCTGATGTGCAAACATCCACGTGAGAAGCACAATCTTAGTTATTTTTCTAAGTCTTGAAGTTGCCCCCTGGGAATCACAGACGGGCACTTCCTTGTATTTTGGTGTTGTGGGTGGGAAATCCTGCTTCCTTGCCTCGTAGGCAGTCTCTTCTCTCCCACACATGAGTCCCAAAGCCTTTGTGAGTCCTGACATTGCTTGGTACTTCCTACAGCAGGAGATGCCAAGAACAACTTTCTGCAGGCTCCACAGTCAAATCAATGCAGCCCAACACCAAATTGTGTTGTGTAAAACACACCCTGCTATGATTTAGTTAGACCTTGGCATCTTCCCTTCCACGTGAAACAGATGGATCAGACTGAACATCATAACTGGATAAAAGACAAGTACAAGAGGCTTCAACCAGAAGAAAGCCTGCAAATTGAGAAAATGCAGGAGACGAGCCAAAAGGATCCCCTGGGCTCAGGGGAGACAAGGAGTTTCTGATTGACTACTGGGCAATGCTTCCCCCCGTGGTGTAAAACCCATGCTCATTTTTACTCAGTGTACAGTGGATTATTATTATTTATAGAAGTGCATTCTCATTTACACCAATCATCCTCAAACTGGGGTCGCTCTCAAACTAGGCTGCCCATTGGCATCGTTTGAAGATCTTCACAAACAATACTAATGACTAGAAAAAGGCCACAAGAAGAAGAAAATTTGGAAAAGTAAGAGAAAATGGTATTGGGAAAGTCTCATAGCATGGGCTTAAAGGGAATGATGTGAACCCGCACTGCAAAAGGGAGATGTTTCGTTGTCACAGTCTACAGTGTGTGTTGGCTTTAATTTTTGTCGTCATTCATCCCTGGTTGAACTCAGAGAAGTCACCAAATACATCATTATACAAGTTCCAAAAATTGTTCATGCAAAATTGTTTGCAAGTTTCTATTTCTTAATGATGTGTTGTATCAGTTTGGTGCAAAGATGTTCTTTGAGACTCTAGATTAGTAAGGTGTGAGGGACCCACGGGACTTTAATTCCTGCATAAAACCAAGCTTTTATGACATTGAACTTAAAGGGATGGCAAATGCATGGAAGAGTGAAACCTACTGCAAAGGTAAAATGAGGGCCCTCCTTCTCTGAAATGTTTCCATAGAAAAACAGCATGTGACCTAAGAGCCTAATGGCTCTCTGTAACCTCTACATGTCAGTATCTTTTGGGGAGGTTTATTTAATCAAAGGTTTATGGAACATTTATTATATTCAACAAGAAAAGCTCAGGTAGGTCGAATTTTCTCTAATAATGTGGGTCAGGCTTATGAAAGAGGGTAGCAATGCATACGTGTCTGGCAACTAAAATCACTGCCCCAAATCGATAAAAGCAGTACAGTTTTTAGAAAACCATGAGAACAGCAGTCCCCTTGTCTGAATGTCCAGTCAATAATCAGGTTCTAGAAATGACCCATTGTGTGAGTCACAAGCAGCTGTTTTTAACTGTTCGGGCATTTGGTAAGCTAACTGTGAAATGCATCAATTATTTAAAATTCAATTATACATGCTTTCAATTAGGTAAATAGTATTAAGGACAAAGATAACACATACTCAAAACTCATCATTTCCTAATTATTTTACTGCATTTCATCATCTGTGTTCCTGAACCTACTTTCTTATTGCATCTGTCCAAGGGAAATGCTTATATAATGGTGTATGTACCCATATACACTTGCCAACCCTTCTACACTGCTGTCATGTTGATGTCTGGAAATCAATATTGGTGGGGATATTTACACCAGGGAAATCACTAAATGCTGTAAAGCAGAGTTGGGTTTTTAAAAATGTTTTGATTATACAAAGTGGTGTGGAAAATGTGAGTAATGTAGATTAAAGATGAATGTTCAAATGTATCATGTCTGTCTAATCATTATAAGTAGTCCAATACATGAGGAGCAATTTTGTAAAATAGTAAAAAAAATGTGATCCAGTGTGGCTAAGTGATTGTCCTAGTTATTGAGAAAGGAGTTAAAATTCCAATTTATATGTTTGTTTCACTTTTGCTTTTTGACACAAACTGCAGTGTCAACCCACGGCCACATTGGAACTACACTGCTGTATCCATTACTGTTTCAGTTTGCCTACCTCTGTCACCCTCTATTTCTATCATCTGTTTTCAGATAAGGAGACTGGAACTTGAAGGGTGCTTGACTAATCTCAGATTTGGAAAGGCAGAGTGTGGTCAGAACTAAACAAATGATCTCCTTCTCTTCTTCCTTCTCCTCTTTCTTCTTTTTCAACCATACAAAGTTATTTAGTTAAGGACAACTATCTGACCAACATCCAATGTGTCTGAATTTAGTTATTATTTTTGTTTGAGGAAAAACATTCTGCAAAAAGGTGACAGAATCCTGACTAGGCATATTGGATTCTGGACTGATATGTGGAAGGGATACAAGGTAAGGGCAAATGCATTGTTCTGTCTATTTCTATTATTTGAAAAAGTATATTTCACTTGGTAGTTCCAGGATATCATAAAAAGTGAATGAGTTTTCTGTCGCAAAATCCTTTGATAATGTATAGATATTATCATATTAGAGTCAGTCACTCCTGGGAACTGCTTGGTCACCTAATGATTAAAGAGTTAAAATTGAACATTGCTTTGGAAGCAAAGTGAAATGTATTTTCCCATTTCTATGCCTGTTTATTGCAGCCATTGATGTTCTTAGTTTCTTCCACCCTTAAAGAAAGATATTCTTAAGGGGAAAAAAACTCACTTAGCTATTTCAGGAAAATCGGTGACAACTGATGATTGTTTAAAGAAAAAATGTGGGAATTCAAACATTACTGGTTGCGCCATCCATTTGGAGGAAAAATTTGGTAGTATCTATTAAAATATTAACAATGCAGCTATCTTACAGTTAGCTATATTAATTCTAATATTTTAAAACATACTTAGAAGTTATCCTGAGTTTTGCAAATGTTCTGTGTATGTAGCAATGAAATATTGGACTTAGAGTGTTCTTCAGTAGGGAAATAGCTAAATGAACCTTGGAATACTATGGAATATTACAAATTAGCTAAAAACAGCAGGAGAGATCTTTGCTGAGTTAGAAAACAGTGGCTAAATGATCATTACATATGACCATTTGTTTTATAAAATGGTTCACAAAATGTTAATGTATATTCCTACACCATTAGATTCATGAAAATACATGGTGGTCTAGAATTTAATGTCCAAATTGTTAGCTACTTGGACTATGCAGATTTATATTTAAAAGTACAAGTTGGCTTCCTTAGTTTTTCAAGTATTGACATGCTTAGGAGTAGGTTTCTAAAGCATTTTAGACTTTTAATTGGCAAATCAGTGCATAATTGTTTGGACTTGCTGTCCTTCAAGCTACCCAGCCTTCTGAACACACACAAAAGATGCAGAAGCCGACTGTGCGAGCCTGTTTCCTCCCACCTTCCCTCCATTTAACAAGTGTGTGCGGAACATGTACTGTTTTCCAGTGCTCAAAGATACAAGTACTGTGAGGTTGCTTCTGCTGAGGGTGAAGTGTTTTCTCCGTGGGGACAACAGATGATTTCTTTGTCCTACCATGTTTTTCTCTTTGAAAGTGATTCAATAATTGTTGTTTTCATTGCAGCCCTTATACAATCCCAGAATACAAATGGTAGTTATCAGACTCACTGGAATACATTTCTTCATGATATGCATGTATTATATATTAAAATTTGTTTTGTTGGGGTGAAAATAATAACCCCCAGAACAAAACAAGCTGGTGTATGGATTCCAGCAATTGTTTGAGCATTTCAAGGTCAAAATAGCTTTTTTGAAAGCCCAAAATAAGAGCACAGACCTGCTCTTACAATTACCTGTAGATTGACTTGGAGATCAGGAATAAGGAACTGCTGATGCGTACTTTCTTGATTAATTCTTTAAAAAACGGAAGTGTTAGAGGCATGGTGGTAGAACCTCACAGTAAGTGTCCTTGGCAAGTGCTTAGTACCATGCAGGACAGCCGACAAAAAGTCTCAGCTGATTGTGAGCACAGTACATCTTGCATTTCCAGATACAGTGCAACATCCTCAGAGTCCTCACAGAATATAACATCGAGCATTTACAGAATGAGAGGGGTTTTTGTTCACTGGTTCACTCCCCAAAATGTCCACAGTGGGTCACAGTGACGCCAGGAGTCAAGTTCTTCTGTGTCTCCCACATGGGTAGCAGGGACTTTTTTTGTAATTGATTATTTTGCATTATGTGACAGTTTCATAGGCTCTGGGAATCCCCCCACCCCTCCCCACGCCCTTCCCTCCTGGTGGATTCCTCCACCTTGATGCAGTATTACAGTTCAAATTCAATCAAGATTCTTTCTTTGCAAACATATACCAAGCATAGAGTCCAGCTACTTATTGTCCAGATGGGTTGAACAGTTTCTTGGGGAGACTATTTCTGGTCTGAAGTTAGAGCTGGTAGAATATCATCCCAGCCAATTAAGAGTCCTGATATAACATCAACAGCAATTTGCAACATTATGGAATTGACATGGTTTTGAGTAACAAGTATGTAAAAAAAATGCAAGTTCTTAACCACATGCTATGATTAGCTCATTGACATTTCAATTTTAGTTTATATACAGGACCAGCTGCTATATACCTTAAAATGGCTATAGGGTACTATTAAGCTGTCTCGTGTCTATTTCATTTTAGTATTTAGCCATTTGTTGTGTTGAAGTATGATTTTGCTGATCTTGGCAGATTTTTAGGATAATCTAGACTGGTTTGTAACTCTAACAAGACATTTGTCGACAATTAAGGTGCAGAACATTTTTTGGGGGGAGGGGTGTGTGTGCAGGAAAATCCTCAACACCATGGTGGGGAGTGACTAATCTTTGTGTCCCACCCAGCGAGGCATGAGCCAATCCACGCCAGCTCTTTCCTGTCAGATTCCAAGCTCTACTTTTTGTTGTTTGTCTATTTATTTTAGGTTTTTTTAGTTTGTATGATTGTTTGCTGTGAGGGGTTTTCGAAGCAATCCCAATGGTCATTGTGAGGGAGGGCGGGGGTCCAGAGCCGGAGCCAGGCTAGGACCAGAGAAAGTTCTCCTCCCTGGTCCCGGGGTACGTTTATTGTTCTTCTGTTTCTGTGGACCGCTCAGGGCTTCTGGTTGTCTTTCTCATGATGTTGGTTTCTGCGCGGTAGTGTTTGGACTTCTTCCATCCCCTGCAGAAGCTCCGGTTGGGGGTGGGTGACCTCAGAGTACTCGGCCTCCGAGGGCATCCAATTCCCTGTGGCCTCCTTGGCAGTTGGGATATAGTCCTTGTTGCTTGTATTAATAGTTTGTGGTGAAGGTCTGGGAGTCTTCATGGTTGGGATCCAAGCTTCCTCCTTACCACATGCTCCGCTCTGGAGTGCCTCCCCTGGTAGCAGGGACTTAAACCTTGAATCATCATCCTTACTCTCCCAGGCACATCAGTAGGGAACCAGATCAGAAGTGGAGCAACTGGGACATGAAGCAGCACCCATATAGGATTCTGGCTTTTCAGGTAACAGCCTAAACCACTGTGCACAATGCTGGCCCTCCAAAATGAATCTTTCACAATATGTATGCTCTTTGAAACATTTAATGACTTATTAGTGTTACACTGTTGTGTAATATAAGTTATTTCTCAAATGTTACTTTTTTTTATTAATTATTTTGCATTATGTGACAGTTTCATAGGCTCTGGGAATCCTCCCACCCCTCCCCATGCCCCTCCCCCCTGGTGGATTCCTCCACCTTGATGCAGTAAATGTTACTATTTTTTAAAGACTTATTTATTTATCAGAGTCCCAGGGATAGAAGACATAGATCTGTCTTCCATCTGCTGGTTCTCTCCCCAAATGGTCACAATGGCCAAGGCTATGCTAATCTGAAGCAAACAGCAAGAAACTTCTGGATATCTCATGTAGGTGCAGAGGTTCAAGGATGTGGGCCATCCTCTGCTGTTTCACCAAGCCTGTTATTAGCAGGGATTTGGATCAGACTCCAATCTACAGCCACGTGGGATGCCTGGTGGAGGAATCCACCAGGGGGGAGGGGCATGGGGAGGGGTGGGAGGATTCCCAGAGCCTATGAAACTGTCACATAATGCAAAATAATTAATAAAAAAAAGTAACATTTGAGAAATAACTTATATTACACAACAGTGTAACACTAATAAGTCATTAAATGTTTCAAAGAGCATACATATTGTGAAAGATTCATTTTGGAGGGCCAGCATTGTGCACAGTGGTTTAGGCTGTTACCTGAAAAGCCAGAATCCTATATGGGTGCTGCTTCATGTCCCAGGCATGCTGGCCCTGCAAATGGTTGCTTTGCCCTTTATGTCGCTGCAGTTGCCATTGTACTACTTAATAAAACATTGGCAACTAAATGAAATATTACACAAAAGGCTGACAATAAAGAAATAGCATAACCTACCTCCAGGTTAATTGCTTTCATTTGGTAGACATCTCCTGCCACTTGTGCCTCTGGAGCCTAGCACCTGGATAATCATGAAGTCATCTGTAATACAGCAATAAATGACCCTGGGAGCTTTGGAAATTTAGAATCCGCAGACACGTTGAATCAGAATATGCATTTTAGCCTGGCTTCCACTAATTTTATTTCTGATCTTCAGTCACCTTTAGGCATCTTCTGACCAATAAGGTGCTCTAGTGCAATATTCTCTAGCCCCTTAGGATGGTCATAAGGCAGACATTCAAACTTCTCTCAGTCCTGGCTCCCTAAAGTGCTAATTCTATGCTTTTTATATTCAGAGATACATCAGTTTCAGGGGATGATGGAATTAGTCTGGAATTAGGAAAATAACAATAACCTTGAATCTAATAGGGGCTAGAACCAAGGCAGCACCTGCACGAATGCATTTTATAGGAGAAAAATGAAAGTACCCACTGAAGCCCTGAAAGGGCCCTGTGAACTATCAGCTGTCCTCAGAGCACTGTTGTTAGTAAGCAGGTCCAGGAACATCCATCTCCGAGAAGTAATGGAGTACAGTGGTGGGTTTAGAGAAGGTCTTACTGACATATTCAAAGACTTTGAGAGATGTTTCTATGAGGTAATCTGCCTCACTGGATTCAACTGGACTCTTTCTTTTTTTTTTTTCATCGAATCACAAACAGCCTTTAATTTTTCTTCATTCAGTGACACTAGGCAGAACTAGTTTGGTGCAACACAGGTTAGGAAAGGCCCTTCCTGTTGTCTTGGTCATGCTTGGACATTTTTTTTAATCTAACTTATTTTAGAAGTAAAGTAATGCTTTGATTTCAAAGATTAAAATTAGCTTAGGTATTGCCATCCCACACTGTCCCCAAGATGTGACTCAGATATAAGAATGCGTGGTTTGTTTTTTTTTTTACCATTTAGGGAAGGAATTTGCTCAAATTTCAGGGCCATGAAAGCACCAGGAAGGCACCTAGTTCATGTGACACCATCTTATTTTCATCTTCAGTTTCTTAAACATTCAGTGAATATTGCACATTTCATTTCAGAAAGCATACCCTGTGGTGTCCACTAATCCTACATACAAGTAGAGTCATCCAGATTTCGTCATTCCAGGGATCATCTTTGTCTAAAATTGCAACTGAAATTGATCATCAAAGATGAGGACTTAATGCTTAAACTTTTTTGTGTGTGCAGATATGTTAGAGAGATGTCATTCATCCATTCAAAATATAGGCTCTGAAGATGCTTAAAACTACTCAATTATATTTAAAGCTTTTTTTTAAAGGAAAAGGGTGATTTGTTTTTTAAAATTTAAGATGAACAAATTTTTTGTATTTCACACACAGAGATTTAGCAGTTCAGTGATGCATTCATCCTCCTGTCTCTCCCACCTGCACTCTCACTTTTCTTGATCCTTTGTAATTTTTAAAAACATTTTTACAGTGACATACTTTCAGTTCAATATTAATCTTTTCAAGCATCGACTTACGGAACTTTTGATAGGAAAGCTGAGTTCCAGAGAGGCTGGGAGAATCCATTCAAGATTACTTCGTGAATCATACAACGAGAAATACAATTTTGTTTTTATAACACCCTTTGTAAAGTATCTCACATAACTGAGTAGATTTGGGTATATTTTCTGATAGGCAGGAAAAATGTTATCTGTGAAAATAGGATTTGCTTATGATAAATTGTTTAGGTGTGTTAAACTCAAGAAAAAAAATAGCTAGCTACAAATAGAAACTTGTGAATTGTAAGACACTTTGGGTAAAATACACTGCTTGTCTCATTAAAAATCGTATCCAGAAAACATAATGATTGAAGCAGATGCTGTATCTGGGGTTCAGAAAGAAATTTTCAAGTTACATTATGCTAATTTGAGGAAGATTAAAAATGCTATCTTGGTGCCAATGAAGAATGAGCATAAAGAAATGAAGGAGACAGGGAACTGTGTTCCATGCTGTTGCCTTTGGATTGAGCTTGTCTGTACTATATCCCTTTCAGGTTAGGCGGTATGAAGAATTTCATTCATTGTCATGTCTGTCCTATCTACAAAGACAGCAAACGTTTGTTTTTCTTGTCAACTTTGACTAAGAACAAGGGTCCTTAAACCCTCTTCTACTTCTTTGTGGGTTAAGTGTTAATTGCTTGGAGTACTGTGAACCTGTTGGGTGAGTTGGAAGATCTATTGGTTCAGGTTTTGAAGAAGTTGGAAAATATTCTGGTTGTGACTTTGAGGAGGTTTGGATATCTGTGTGTGAGTGTGTATTGTGTGTGATTTGTGAACGTTAAGTTTACTTCTCTTTGATACCTCTGTTTCCTCAGTTTCAGAATATAATAATACCCACTTCATTAGCAAGACTGAGGATTCACTTACGTAAGAGTGCAGTGTTTAGCGCATTTGTCTTTTGCCTTCATTTAGTGGTTTCAGCAATTCAGTAAAGGGTGATCTAGTAAGAGTAAGACATATGTTTTCTTTTTGTCAGTAAGTTGAAGGCAAAAGTTTGGCTGTTGTTTATGGAGAATGGAGTCCCAGATTTACTATATATGTTAAAATTTTGGTGCTCATCAACATCTGTTGTCTTGACGTTTAATTTTTAAGTTCATTCTCTTTAACAAATTAGAAATAATTTCTGTTCTAGTAGCAGAATTTTTAAGTAACTGTATTTAGAGGAAAGGAAAAATCCAAAAATGGATTGCATTTTTTTTAGAGATAAAGCATGCTGTGTTGATGTTGCTGGTGTATGCTGTGCCCTGTGAAAATGGTAGCTTTTGAGTGAAATATTGATTTACTTTTCCAGTAGGCATCTCTGTAAACATTGTTTGATGTAGAAAAAGTTGGCTAAGTTTGATCTTTTTATTCAAGTGAGTTGGGTTTAGAAAAACAGGTTGGGGCCTGACACAATAGTGTAGCAGCTAAAATCCTCACCTTGCGAGCGCCAGGATCCCATATGAGTGACACTTCTAATCCTGGCAGCCTTGCTTCCCATCCAGCTTCCTGCTTGTGGCCTGGGAAAGCAGTAGAGGGTGGCCCAAAGCCTTGGGACCCTGCATAGGAACTATGGAAACAGCCTTCATCATCATCCTCTTCCAAATAATAACACTTACTCTCATTAATTATGTTTAAATCTCTGTACATATTTTATCCCACAAGCCAAGTCAATTTTACTGATTTTTTTTTCATAGTAATGAATCTAAAAATATATCTCTTGCCTCCCCCAAACTTCAGGCATATATTCCACATTTTAGGACTTAATTCAAGGGCCCAGCACAATAGGCTAATGACTAAATCCCTGCCTCGCATGTGCTGGGATCCCATATAGGTGCCAGTTTGAGTTCAGTTGCTTCGCTTGACACCCAGTTCTCTGCTTATGGTCTGTGAAAGCAGTAGAGGGTGGGCCAAAGCTTTGGGACCCTGCACCCACGTGGGAAACTTGGAAGAACCTCCTGGTTCCTGGCTTTGGCAAGGCTTAAGAGGCTACTTAGCGAGTGAACCTGTGAAGGGTAGATCTTTCTCTATGTTGCTTCTTCTCTCTGTAAATCTGCCTTTCAATAAAAATAAATACATCTAAAAAAATAAAATACTTAGTTCAAGCCCTTCTTTACCTTTGAGTTTGTTGTCCATCTATCTAGATTTTTATTGGTTCTTCCTTTTAACCCCTAAGGTTCTAAATCTTTATTATTTTGTACGTAGCAAGGTTTTTTGTTTGTTTGCTTGGAAGTGGGTTTATATGGGTATGCTGCATTATCAAATACACATTTTTTTAAAGATTTATTCATTTTATTACAGCCAGATATACACAGAGGACGAGAGACAGAGAGGAAGATCTTCCGTCCGATGATTCACTCCCCAAGTGAGCCGCAATGGGCCGATGTGCGCTGATCCGATGCCGGGAACCTGGAATCTCTTCCGGGTCTCCCACATGGGTGCAGTGTCCCAATGCATTGGGCCGTCCTCAACTGCTTTCCCAGGCCACAAGCAGGGAGCTGGATGGGAAGTGGAGCTGCCGGGATTAGAACCGGCGCCCATTTGGGATCCCGGGGCTTTCAAGGCGAGGACTTTAGCCGCTAGGCCACGCCGCCGGGCCCCACATACACATTTAAAAAATTTTTTTTAAATTAGTCCAATACCTAAAATAGGTTCAGAGATAATATTCACAATCCAAGAAGCCGTGATCTGGGACCAGTGTTGTAGTATAATATGTTAAGACAATACTTACAAAGCCAATAAGGTCACCTCCCATATTAAAGTGCCGATGCAAGCCCTGGCTGCTCTGTTTCTAATCAAGCTCCTTGCAAATATACCTTGGGGAGCAAAGGATGATGGCCCAAGTGCTTGGGCCATGTCACCCACATGACCTTGCCCAGCTTCAACCATAGGGGCTGTTTGGGGAGTGAACCAGCAGTTGAAACAGTTCTCTGTATCTGTCTCCTCTATTCTTTGTCACTTTGTCTTTCACATAAATACATCTTTTTTGTAAAGTATATTCTATAATGTTCAGATGTACTTTTTTTTAAAGATTTATTTTTATTACAAAGTCAGATATACAGAGAGGAGGAGAGACAGAGAGGAAGATCTTCCATCCAATGATCCACTCCCCAAGTGACGCAACAGCTGGTGCTGTGCCGATCTGGAGCCAGGGACCAGGAACTTCCTCCAGGTCTCCCACGCGGGTGCAGGGTCCCAAAGCAATGGGCTGTCCTCGACTGCCTTCCCAGGCCACAAGCAAGGAGCTGGATGGGAAGTGGAGCTGCTGGGATTAGAACTGGCGCCCATATGGGATCCCAGTGCTTTCAAGGCGAGGACTTTAGCCACTAGGCCACGCTGCCAGGCCCCTTCAGATATACTTTTAACCATAAGAATAATGATTTGTCATCAGAATTTATAATGATATAAATTCTTGCAAAAAGCTATCATTGTAAGAATCTGAAATAAAAAAGTTTCAAAATTATTTTCACAAAATGGAAAACTACTGTGGAGCTTATTTAAAATTCCATATGTCAGAATGGTACAGGCATAAGGATTAAAACAACAAGTAACAACAACAACCAAAACCCTCAATAATTCCACTTCCACTGACTCTAATTTTATTACCATGCCTGTAACACTTCATCACCCAGTAGACTTCACAGGTTTCACAATATATGTTCTGTAAAGAGCCAGGGACAGAATTTAGTGTTATTTGGCCTAGAACTCAAGTACTCAGCTATCTGTTTTTCATAAAAATAGCTATCATCTATTTTCTCTCTGATCACTTTTCCTTTTGAGGTGGTAGATATACTGAGAAAATAAGAGGCTCTGGCAAATCATCCACACAGATTCCTAGCCCACACCTGTCATTGTTAAACTGTATGACCTTTGGAAAAATATTTAACTTTCTCTTCTTCCATCTGTAAAATATGGCTACAGAAACAACACCTGTATGATGATTGCAATACCTAGCTGAAAAAAAACATGAAATTCCTGCCACATTGTTGATACTAATGATACATTGTTGTGAGTTGCTTGTTTCACCAATAGTAGTTATCACTCATTAGGCATTATTTTACACCAGGAAGTTTTAAAAATATATCATGGGTATCAACACATTTAAGTTTTGCAACTTTCCTATATACTAGGAACTAATACAATATTTCGTTTCAAAAATCATGAACTCAGCTACAGACAAGTAAGATAATAAAGCTATTAGGTAGCATGCATGGGGTTCCAAACTATTTGTAAGGCCCCAAATATACCCCCAATAGGTTCAACTGCAGAACCTCTTCTTTCTTAGCTCATTTCCATGAACCCTTCCAATGGGCAATGTGAAAGCAATCTTATTTTAATGCAAGCTTACGCAATTGAAACAGAGAGGTGAACAATGCTTTCTGTATTCAAGAATAAATCACTTGAATTCATCCATTCTTTGGAATTTGCTGCACCATTGTTCCTTTTCAGTTGTGGGAATTCTAGTCTTGTTTGTGCCCACCTGCACAAGAACACGTTTCCAATCTTTGTCCCAGAAGCTGTGTAAATCTTATCTTACTGACAAAGTTTTTTTTTAAAGGATTTTGAATCATCTAAAAAAATAACCCCACAAAATTTGAAAATTTACACAGAGGTATCTAGGAAAAAATGTATGACATTGAGATGTTATATGCCATTTTAGGCGTGGGTGACGTTATCAAAACATATCACCCACTTTCAAATTTCCGCTTGTTAAAACTTAAAGCCTTATTTGGCTGTCATTTATAGCACAGTGTTTTTCTGACAAATTCCTGGCAGCTCCATTTAGAGATATTTTGTGAAAAGGCAAGCTGTGGAGTGCTCCTCTTGGAGGAATTCCCCAGACCCTCTGCATTATGGTTTTTTTTTTTTTTTTAAGATCTGTTTTATTTGGAAGAAAGATTTACAGAGAGAAGCATAGACAGAGAGAAGACAATCTTCCATCTGCTGGTTCACCCTCCAAGTGTTTGCAATAGCTGGAGCAGAGCTGATCCAAAGCCAGAAGCCAAGAGCTTCTTCTGGGTCTTTCTCATGGGTGCAGGGTCCCAAGAATTGGGGCTATTTTCCATTACTTTCCCAGGCTGTAAGCAGAGAGCTGGATCAGGGGTAGAAGAGCCAGGACATAAACTGGTGCTATATTGGATGCTGGCACTTGAAAGTGGAGAATTAGCCTGTTAAGCAATGGTGCTGACCCCTACCTTCTTATTAATGTAAAGAATGTTGCCCATGACATCCAACCTTACCCAACTGTGGTTGTCGGTAGAACTTTACAATTTGTGTTTTCTAAGGCAGTGATTTTCAAGTGTGATTTTGAAACATTGCTGGATGTTTCAAGTTATTTTAAGAATAAAGCAAAGAATTCTCTCGCCAAAATTATTATTATTATTTTAATTAAAAAAACCAGCATGCATGTGATACTTCATTTAGGGTGTCCAGGAGGGTGATATAGATGTTGGGGAACTGACCTAATAATAACGATAGGATCTGAGATCCTGAAAAGAAGCTGCTTGTCCTGGTTCTGTAATGGCATCCTTTAATGCATGCCAAAGCAAGGTGACATTTGCCAAAGGTCCTTCATTAGGGTTTAGTCCAAGTCTAACCACAATATTCAGTTAATTTTAATGTCATATTGTCATATCTGATATTTTAGCTTAGCCATGAACATGAACAAATTGCTCAGTTGTTCTTGGAAGACCATTGTGTAGATTAGTCTTTTAAAGACTCTTCTGTGTAATCATTGAGAATGAGCATTAGAATGGAGACGAATTCTTTTCCTGAGCTCACTGAATTCCCTGACAGATAGCTCCTATAATCCAACTGTACCTCTGTGGACATCAAGTCACTTTCCTTTGCTTCAAACATTTAAATATCTTCTGCTTCTTAGGCTCCTATATGTACATTTGAACTGTATTTCTTCATGTCAATGATTTTGCCCTTGTCATCTATTCTGCTGGGCTACAAGCTCCCTGAAGGCAGACAGCAGCTGATCTTTAAAAACCCCTGGAGGACTCAATACAGTGTTTGGCACAAAATACATGCCCGCAAACATTTGTTTGCTAAACTGAGGTCATCAGAGACTATGCTAACCTGAAGGCAGGAGGTGAGAACTCAAGCCAAGCCTCTTACATGGGCGGCAGGAGCCTAACTGCTTGCGTGTGCACCTGCTGCTTGCCAGGGTACATGTGAACAAGAAGCTGGATGGAGTCTGGGGTGGAGCCGGGATTTGAACTCAGGTACTGCAGCATGAGATGTGGGCATCCCAAGGGTATCTACATTGCCCTGGCCAGTACCTATCTCTGATTTTTGAAAATTAGATATTAGTATAACATATTCTGCTCAAGATATGAGATATATGTCACATTGAATTGCTACTGATATCGTAATATGAGAGCTGGGCCAACTGATCTACCCTGTGTTTCTCTGAACTAGTCTCCATTGACACTAGTCTCCATTTGGCATTTTGACCTGACACACATGACAGCTCCTTCTGATTGCTTTCCAATTATGCAAAACGCACTTCATTCCTGTAAGAGGTTGGAAAAATTCAACTCTGAACTGTCTGAAGCACTGTCCTTCCTCTGGCATGTGGGCTGTTTCTATCTCCAGTGCTAACAAATGCAAGAGGTGTCACATTATGCAACTCAACAGGCCTTCTCACTCATTCAGTGCGGTGACTTGTTAGAACACTCTATTTCCAGTCACATAATTATTTCTTTTTCCTTTATGTTAAACATCCTCTGAATGCATTTGTTGCTATATCCAGCACACATTAAAATGTTTCATTCAGACAATAAAGGACATTATGAACAGCTAGGTCTATGTTAGCCTGCACTGTAGCGACACGTAACATTGGATCTATCATATTTAATAACTGCCAGTTTAAAAGTGCTTAACTCCCCCTGTGGAAACAGGCTGTCCCTCTGCAGGTACACGTTAAATCACAAAGCTACGACAGACACCATTTGTGGATCGAAGTGGTGTTGTGCTCGTCTTGAAGGCGCCATCATTCATGGTTCTGTTATGGAACAGTACAGACACCTGTGACATGTTCCACGTGTCATGTTTTGAAGCTGCTTCTTTGGTTTCCAGCCAGGGGAGTGAGTGCATTTTATTTTTAGGACTTTCTGTTGTAAGGGGCGTCAGAGTGCTTCTAGTAGGAAGCAGGGGAATCTTTTACCTAATGTGGCCAGTGCTTGTTTATATTCCTCCCTTATTAAAAAAAGAATTAAAAAAATAACCACAAAGGACTAGCAATTTTTCTTTTATGAACATGAACTGTAGGCAGATAAATAACCCTTGCTGGAGAGGAAGGTCAAGTTCAAAGTTTTTCTTTCCTTTGGATTCAGGAATAAGCAAATGGAAAAACTGGCCAAACAACCGAGCAGCAGGCATCTGATGGTTAAGCCCTCCCCCCCAGGACTTTTTATGTACATAAGCAGAAGTCGGCGGAGCAGCTGCGGCGCATTAGTTCCGATAGTTTGCCAGGCAGCTTTGCAGCGCTGACAAAGCCCTGCGAGCAGTGGCTTCCCTCCATGTTTCTTTGCCATGCGAGTGGCTCAGTGATCTCTGGCGAGGTCAGGACCGCGTCGCAGGAGGAGGGCGACCCCCTCGTCCACCGTCCACCCCGGCCTCCGCGTCTCCGCCCAGAGAGACGGAGGCAGGCGTCTGTCCGAATGAACTAGCAGCAGCTGAAGCCGACCAGTCTCTTTGGTCGCTTCCCGGGGCTCGGCGAGAGGGAATCGCTGGAGAGAGGCCAGGCAACCACGTTGTCCTGGATTGCTGCCAACTGTACAAAGTTGACCGGCAAAATGGCCCAGCCGACGACAAGCCCCGACACCTTGGCGGTCCCCAAAGTGGATAATCCGCACGGTCCAAACCCGTGGCTGAACGAGGACCTTGTGAAATCCCTGCGGGAAAACCTGTTGCAGCATGAGAAGTCCAAGACAGCCAGGAAATCCGTGTCTCCCAAGCTCTCCCCGGTGATTTCGCCGAGAAATTCCCCCAGGCTCCTACGCAGGATGCTTCTGAGTAGCAACATCCCCAAACAGCGGCGCTTCACCGTGGCACATACGTGGTAAGCATGGCCCGGGTCACGGGGAAAACAGGAGCGGCTGCCGCCGGGGGCGGCCCTCACTGCTTCTGCCCCTTTCCATCTGTAATTTGGGGAGTGGGGACGCAGGGTCCGCACCCGTTCCTCCATAAATGTCCAAGGCCAAGCAGGAATGCCTGAGCGAGGTAATGGGAGTGGCTCAGGTGGGTGTTGCTCCAAGTTCAATTCCTCTTGCAAGTTGCTACAAGAAAGCTGAATTCCAGATGTCAAATAAGAATGCGGTTGTACTCCCGTACTTCTCTGGTGGCGTTTCTTTGATTTCTTCAGCCAGTCTCCCTGCCAGGTCTTCCACCAGCCTAAGAAAGAAAGGAACAGAGGAGAGGGAGGAGGAATTTGGAGCCTGGTCTTTCCCTGCCTTAAACAGAGACAGGAGGATGTGTCTGTCACACAGTGTCCCTGCTCACTGCTCACTGTCAGAGATGTGTAATCTCAAACATGGCTTACTGAAAGAAAACAGAGATGGATTCGAGAGTCTGCAGGAAAGTTGTAGGCTGGTCCTTGGTGACATTGCTGTGGTGTTTGAATATGACGTCAATATTGCTTTTCGTGTGAATATTTTTATCTCCTTCACTGTGGGTGAATTTGTTTTATACGTTGGCTTCCATGTATTCTTCTGGAGGATTCTTGATGGTTTCCTGCTCTGAAAAAAAAATATATGTATATGATAAGAAACAGTTGTGTGAGCCTGTTTGGAGTTTCAGCCAAGGATAGGGCGATTGGTTGCAGGTGGTGGTCCAGGCTCTATGATCCCCACCTGGCTAACTTTACTTCCTAGTAGGTTCTGTTTCTCACCTCCCATTTTGGTGAAGTAAATTGTGATAAGCAAAACAGCAAAGGAAAGAGAGAAAAAAAATGACTGTGCTGTTGAGAAAGTGACAATGGTTTTGCTGCTGTATTTCCCTAGCAGACCAAACAATACGCTTAGAATGGAAAGAAAAAATAAATTCCCAAAACCACAAGACTTCTAGGAAGGAAGCAGCGAAATGGAGAATCAAGATGTAAGCTTAGAGACATCGCCGTACAGAGGAATGCATTGTTGTTATAGACAAAAGTAAATGAAAAAGGAAATAGGGGTGTGTCCAACCTCAAAGTTTTAGCTGCAAATCACTAGATCTCTGACTTGGAAAGTGTTGCTGTCTCTAAGATTTCAACAGTGAGGTGGCCTTTTTTAGTTTATCTAGATATGCTGGATGTAAGAGAGGAAGACATGGAGTTTTTCAGTTTTAGAGAATTATTGCAGAATGATGAGTTCTGTCTGATGTTATTACAATAAGGGCATAGCTAAGCCCTGGGAGATGCCCTGAAGGAGGCAGTGGCTGGAGGCTGGACATCTATCTGGTGCCTGAGCAGGGAGGCTGGCTGGCTTCACTGAGTCAGGACGGAATGGTTGGCGTGTTGTGTCCTCTCTGGTGGGCCTGCTTTATTACCTGCTTGCTAACTTGAGGTCATGGCAGAATGGGTGAGCCTTAGCTCACTGACAGCCCCAGTAAAGCAACAATGAGTTCAACTGGAGGTTATCTGAACTATGTGGACATGTTGCAATGTAAGGCAGGCAGGAAATCTCATGAAAACAAGCTTTCTTCTAAAATTTCTGGCACTTCCTTTGCTGCTGCTGCTGCTGCCTGGAAAAACTCCAGCAGCATGATTTTTACTGATATTTCATGTTGATGTATCAGTTCCTCGAGGCACGAGGAGTGCAGTGGACAAGGAAAAGAAAAATCACAATATTGATTCTCAGTAACTCAGGAGGAAACCATTTCCCTGATGAACTACAAGCATCCAAGAAGGGGGTTGGAAAAAGTCTCTCTGTTTAGGGTCATTGAACCCTGAATCTTTCCTGATACCCACAGGCGTCTCTTGACAAATATCATCCTGTTTATTTTCTCACTGTTGGTACTAGTCACTGTGTAGACTTAAAAAAATATATTTCAATATTCTTGCATGCACACTGTATGTAATTGTGTATGTCCATATAAATGTATCCCATATATGCAGCCATATATATCTACATACACGTGTATTCATGTGTGGGTAGGTGTGTATGTGTAAGTGGTAAGCTGGCTTGCTTCCTCCTCTTCCTCCTCCTCATCCTATGTCTTGGGTCGTCTCTTCCTGCCTAAATTGGTTATCAATGTATACGGTCTTGTATATTCCTGCCGCCAACATTATTTTCTCCTGCATGTATTATTTTTCATTCAACATGCTACTAAGTTGAAAGTACTTAATTGAATACCTGATGACTGCAAAGTTGAACAAGACTCACTCTTTGGTGTCAAGCAATGTATTTTATGAAAAATAAGCCATATTGAAAGGCATTGGTTTTAGTGAAACTGATTTTTTCCCCTCTAAGAATACTCTAAGCATGTTTTATTCTGCTTCTCATGGGGAGTCAGGGATGCTGCAAATTTTCGTTGTCAACTGTAACGGCAGAATTTCTGAGTTTCCCAGGCTTAGCTAAATCAGGCGGAGAGAGCATGGAGAAGGACATGCTTAGTGTTTTCACAAGGCAGCACTAGAAATACGTATGTCACGTATACTTGCAGTGTCTTGGTTAGAACCTGGCTGTAAGGCCATGTCTAATTGCAATGGTGGCTATGAAACATATCTTGATTGTATTCCAAGGAATAAAATGAAATGGATCTGGTGATTGGCAAGCCTGTGCTGGCTACCTGATTCACCTTAGAAGATCTAGATACCATCATTGAAGTCTTAGAGTAAGTTAAAAATGAGCAGTCTTTGAATGTCTTGACAAACCTCTTGAATTTCAGGATCTGCTTTGGGAACACAGCAGTGTGAATCTTTTTTTTTCTCCATTATGTAGCCCCTTAAACAAGTGGTTTGGAATAGCATACCCAAAAGCCAGAGGCCTGTGGCTGTTCACCTTGGTACACCACGCTTAGCATGGTAGCTGCCCCTTTGGTGGCTGCTTAATGAATGTCTGTGAAACGAAAGTGCTAGTTCAAATGTTTCCATGCTTTTTAAAAAGTCTTCTGTTTTCTCAAACAGCCCATTATTTCATCTTTGTACACTGTGTCTACCAGATTAATCTTGGTTATTCTCATCAGACTCTGTTTGGGCTTTCATGGCCCATTTGAAGAGAAGTAAACAGAGCTGATCCAATACTCCAGGTGCTGTGTGACTCAGAATAGCTCAGTAATCAGAAACCACAGTAAAGTTCACATTCAGACTGCATTTATTAGTTGCAAGGTATTGGATATGTAACCATTCTTCTCTGTTTCCCTGTTACCTATTTCTTGGAATTTTGGGTTGCAGTTTTTGCTGCACACAGTTGTGTGCAAAGTGTGCTGTATAGGATTAGAAAGTCAGTGGTCGTTATCAGATAATATTGTCCACATTATACACTACCTGCTCCTTATTCCAGCCATGATCCAAGTGGCCCTTTAAGATTGCACTTGAATTGCCACATGATCACCTTGTTAGTTTGTTTGTTTGTTTTTTTTTTTTTTTGGATGAACTGAAGTGACCAAGAGAACATAGGTGATGAGACTAAGAGTGCTCAAGGTTGAGATTGCATCAATTTTATGAATTTTATGACTGCAGGAAGAGGCAGAAAGGGGAGGGACTGCAGCAGACCCGTAGCGTTTGGCACTTTGTCTCTGCCTTTTTCCACTCCACACGTGTTTCAAATCTCTGCTCTTCCTCAGAGTTTCCTGAATTTGCCCCACTTGGATGTCATCTGTTTCTCCTTCGAGTTAATGGAGCACATCTTGTGCAATCCTCGCAGAGCTTGCTAATAAGCATTTGATTGCTGCTGACGTTCTGTGACCATGGTGCAGACCTATGTGTTAGGACGGGAATCTTCCTGTGTGTATGCTTGTCACTGCTCTGTTTTGCTGTTTTCACTTCGTATGAATACCTTCAGCTTTATGATTACATACAGAACTCTGATTACTTTTGAGTAGGAAATTCCCTTTTATATTTGCAGTGGAATGTTAAAGAAAAGCACAAATCCAATCTTAACACGTTTCAGGAAAATCAGGCCTTATATTTTCTTGTCCACCATAAATGTTGGCATTTTCCACTGGGCTAGATCTAAATAAATGCATAGAAAATAAGTTATACCTGATGCTTTTCAGTATTGTTTAATCATATTTAATCATTCAATCTCTATTCTTTCCTCACATGTTCTTTTTAAAATTGACAATCACTTTTCCTTTTAAACTTTTCCATTTTTATATAATATATATATACCACCACACAAATTTTTGAATGTTAGTATGTTTTTATTTCTGTTTTTAAAAAAATATGTAGTAAAACATTACTGGATCCTGAAATAGCAAATCTACAAGGGAATTTCAAAAGCTTGTGGGAAAAATGAAATTAAAAATGAATTGATTTTGGTGCAAAAATATTAAAATTAATGTATTACTATTTCATAATACATGTATTCCATGAATTTTATTAAGACAATTCATATCTCTTATGCAATAATCAGAAGTGGAAGAATGCAGAGAGGAAGTGCTTTATGTATCTAATAAACGTTTTCACTCAAAATGCTGGCAACTTAGCTGTTTTTGAACATCTAAACCTAGGTCATTCATTTTTATTACAGAAAAGAGTATAAAACATTGATTTGGCTTAAAAAAAACTGTTTATTTATTCTTAGATTTTTGTGACCTAGAGTCTTTGATATCACTTCAAGCAAATATATGTGCTCAGAAAAAAGCATTGAGTTACTTAAATATTGCCAAACTATTTGGGGAATAAGAACTATTGGAATTTAATATTTATAGATAACACTAAAATCCCACTGGTTTGCTTACTTCTGTGGATCTCCCAAAAATAGTTTTAAGTTAGAACTATGGTAATATCCAAGTGTGATTTCCCAGTACAAATGATTTATAAGCTATTCTATCCCTGGTATGAACTAGATGAGAAGATTCTTGGATACCATTTTTATTTCATGCTATCCTCTGACCACTGAGTAAAGCAAAATATTCTTTAATCTATTTCAATGTAATCAGCCAATAGGATATCTGGGAAATACGGGAACCAGGCAATATTCAGGTGTGTTATCTTCATTATACCTGTGTGTGCTATGTGGTTTTTATTTTAACAAATCCAAATATAAAAGTCTTTAATGAAATCCTTAAGTTAACAAAATTATTTCTTTAGGTAGATTTTTTTTTTAGTAGAGTCTTTCAAAAGAGGATAGTTAAGAAATCTTAAGACTTTTTAGGTGAATGATTTGGACCATATTTTCATTATAATTTCTTTTTATAAGACATTTGGTTGGTAACCAAGGTCACGCATATTTGAAAGTAGGCATCTACTTTCTTGATCCATCATTGTTTTCAGCAACTGCAGTTACTCTTACTCAAGACCTATGCCTTTTCTTCAAGTCACAGAAACGATTGGTAAATTCTAAAGATTAAATTCAACCATTTGGTTTTGAGTTAAGCACACACGCACACACACACTCATGTGTCTTGAAGCCTGTATTTAATGATTCCATTTAAGGACTCTTTTTTCCTGTTCTACTCCTATACTTGCCCCGTTGAGCTTTAACGTGTTCCTTGTGTTTTTCATGGAGAAAATTATTGTACGTGCAGGTGCTGCAAGTTGAGGGTGACTGTGGGTCTTAAAAAGTATAATTTGTCTTTTCTAAAACCAGAAGACTCTAGGAAGATATTCTTTTTAAAGAACGTACAAGTTGGGGCCTGCGTTCTGGCACACCGGGTTAAGCTACTGCTGGCAACACTGGCATTCTCTATTAGTGTCAGTTTGAACCCTGGCTGTTCTGCTTCCAGTCCAGCTCCCTGCTAATGCACCTGGGAAGGCATGAGAGATGGCTCAAGTACTTGGGCCCATGCCACTCGATGGGAGCTCCAGCTGGAGTTCCAGGCTTCAGACTTTGGCATGACCCAACCCCAGATATTATAGCCATTTGGGTGTGAACCAGTGGGTAAATGATCTCTCATTCTGCTTCTCAAATAAATGAAAAGAATCTTTTAAAAAGAAGAAGGCATTGACTTGTAACACTTAAGAAATTACAAAGGTTAAAACATGACAATTAGTTACTAAGAAAAACTGAAAAAAATATTGACTGGGCAGTTTATTACTCGTGTGTACTTCCTGTAACCGTTGACATTTATCTCAAAGACAGAGGAAAGATTTGGCACCTGTCTGTACCAGTTGAAGCTGTTGCTGCTAGTGATTAAAAAAAAAAAAGGAAAAAAAAAAAAAAACGCTTTCACATATACAGCCCCTCATGGTAGCATGGTAGAAATGTTGAATGAAATGAATATCAACATCTGAATCTCAACATTCATCTGAATAGTGAAGTTCCTGGCTTTAATTCTAAAAATTATTCCTTGTTTACATTTCTTTATACATAAAAGGCTCCTGTAAGTTTAAACACGACCATGAGCTTCAATGCTTTGCCGTTCTTAGACAGGAAGCTCCCACATTTGTTCTTCCAGCAGAAATTGCAGGAAAAAAGTTTTTATTATTACTTGAGAAACAGTCTCTTTAAATTAGCTTTCTTTTGAATGTTTTAGGGGCACAGTGGCCATTTGGTGTAGTGTGCCTGGGTTCAATTCCTGGCTGGAGTGTAGTCGGAGAGGAAGCAGTTGATGGGCTGGGAAGTGAGGTCTCTGTAATCTTTGCAGCGGACAAGTTAGAGTCTGGTCTCTTGGCTTTTGCCTGGTCTGGACCCAGCTGTTGCAGGCATTTGGGGAGTGAACCAGCAGATGAGGCATTGTCTCTCTCTTTCTGTCGCTGTCTCCATCTCCCTACATTTCAAATAATAAATAAATGTAATTTTAAAACAAGTTTCGAATTCTGTGACTGAGCTGGTATCATTGAAACCGTGTATTTCCAGGTCTGCAGGTCGCTTGCTATTTGACCTTACTGAAGCACTGCGAAATGTTGTATCTTTATTTCCGGGCATATGGTTGTAAGGGCAGTTGACATTTACAATTAGCAAAAATTGATTAGTTAAACTTACAAAGTGATAACAAAATTGTTGTACATTTTTGATAAGTAATTAAAAACAAGTTCCAACTTGCTGGGCACGGAAGAGCAAGGTAGATGCTGCATACCTTAAGGTAGGAGACAGAATTTGTTGATAATCCTGTGAGTCATAATCAAGGTTTGTGACCTCCAGAATTACAATATTGTGGATAGTTGCTCTGAAAAGCCATCTGCAAGCGTTCACACAGACAGCAATGTAGAGATTGTTTCAAAATTCAAACGTAAAATTTTCTGAATAAATCTTCAATCTTATGCCATCTTAGTATATCAGTCTGTTCTATAAGGTATGCAAAATAGAAAATAAACCAATGTGCAAAATTAAGGACAAGAATTATCTCCAATTAATTCACATGAAGTACTTGTCTTCAAAAGGAGATTTTAAAGTTGGTATAAAAACAACCATCTGCTCTTATTAGAATAAATACTCTGGGCCCAGTGAGGTAGCCTAGTGGCTAAAGTCCTTGCCTTGAAAGCGCCCCGGGATCCCATATGGGTGCCGGTTCTAAATCCTGGTAACCCCGCTTCCCATCCAGCTCCTTGCCTGTGGCCTGGGAAGGCAGTCGAGGACGACCCAAAGCCTTGGGCCCCTGTACCCATGTGGGAGACCCGGAAGAAGCCCCTGGCTTCTGGCTTTTGACTGTTGAAGATGCTTGGGGAGTGAATCATCAGATGGAAGATCTTCCTCTCTGTCCCTCCTCTCTGTATCTGACTTTCCAATAATGATACATTAAAAAAAAGAATTAAAACTCTACATTTATATAAAAGTAGCTTATAACATTTGCTTTACCATAAAATGACTATCAATAATATAGTCCCTTCTGCCTAGTAGACACTTTCTTTACATTAAGCCTTCAGAATAGCCAAAGGTGAATTTAAGCACCATTAGGTAATACTTTAAATGTGCCGATGCTTTGAGCCAGAAAAGAAATGTGATACAGCTAAGATCATTGTGCTGTATGGCCATCAAATCAGTGGAGTTACCACTTGAACTCAGTTTTGCCTATTGTTCAATCCTGTGGTTTATCATTTTCTGATTCTGTCATTCAGCATTACTCTCCTTTGGGTAATAGGTGCGTGCACATTTGCTACATGTAATACTGAATATTCAAAGATTTTATAAAGTTGTAAGTTAGCAGAAGTGTGGGGACATGCTGTTTCTTTGAGTAGAATTTTGGTTTGTTTATGCATGTGGTTTGAATGAGAGATGGCTTCCTTGGTTCTGATTTAAGAAAAAGAAAAACGTATATTTGCACAGAAGAAATACACTTGCATGCCACTCTGAAGGAGGGTTTCAGGACCAACCGAGAACATTGTAATTCAGAGTGGTTTTTAAATAAGGCAAGCATAGAAACAAGGCCAATCAGAGGATAATTTTATTTTCAATGATTCTGAGAAAAAGGCATGAAAGGCTTCAGCTCTAAAGAGAAAGATCAAATCAGAAATCTATTAAGGTTTGATTCCAGAAAGCCAGCTGGGAGTGATGGTTTGCAGGCTCAAGTCACTAAGCAACGGGAGCAGCAAACTGCTTGGTAACCAGATCTGGCCTGACTCACAGGTCGATGGCGAATGAGCACATGGCCAAATCGAACCAAGGTCTCTCTTACCTCTAAACAATCTTCCACTTGTCTGCCAGTCTTCATGCCAAAATCTACCACTGTATTCACACAATTGCCCTTCCATGCTGCAGATACCTGCTTTTAAAATGACAGTATCTCCGGTCCCAGATACAAATATTATTGCCTTCTGTAGTATTTATGAGTGAATTTTCCCCACATTTTTTTTATTGTTTTATGACACGATTCCATAGGTTCTGTAAGATTTAGTAAGGTGAGAGATAATGCAGATTTTGGAATTAGTAGCCTGACTTGGGGTTTTCTTCAGCAAATGTAGGAGGAGTCAAAATTGGCCATCCTCATTTGATATCACTTTTCCTTTGGTTCTTAGTCCAAATGTGTTACCATCTATCTGTCTTTCTGTCTTCTGTTTCGTCTGTGTATTTTGACTATGCACTTGGGCTGACAGCTCTAGAAAGAGAGAACCTCTACATATAGCAAAGTGGTTTTTGTGTCTGCTGTGAAGGTGTAAGTGCCACCTGTACAACATGCATTAGGCAAATGTTTGCTGTTGAATCAATCAATGGAGGAGTATCTCTGTGCTTCTTGGGCCAAAAACCTAAAAGGAAGCGTATTCTTCTAGCCTCTAAATCCTGGACATGTTGTGTTTCATTACCAAAGTGGCCAGAAGTGCGTAACTCAATGATCAACCATTAGTATGGACTTTGTCACCATGACTGCGTTCCCATGTGTACAAGGTTTATATACTTCTCACATAGTATATCTTAACTTCGGTGTATATGAATGAATGTGTACATTATAACATCACAATAATTTATACATTATAGGCCTTTAATAATATTTAGTTTATAGTTTGAAAATAATTCATGCCTATTGTATTTCTGGAAAAAAGTCCTATGTAAATATATTTATTATTCTTGGGAAAGTATTGACTAGGCAGTTACAATCTCCAATGACTAATCCTCATCTGTTAGAATTCATGTTAATACATTTACATGCCAAGGCTCAAACCTATAAAAGAAATGCCAAGATTCCAAGGAGAAATCATTTTTAAAGATACTCACGAGAGTTGAGATTTTTCTTTTCTTAGACATGTCTCCATTCTTAGTCTTCGATTCCTAAAATATACAAAAAGAAATATTAAATAATTTGGAATTTTTTTCCCTTTGGAGGGGCAGAGAGAGCAAGAGGGTGCTCCCTCTTGCTTCTCTGCTCCCCAGGTGCTCGTGGTAGCTAGGACCGGAGCTGAAAATGGAGAGCACAACTTGGGACTCCCTTTTGAAACTTGATGACTGCCTTCCAGGGTCTGCTTTGGCATGAAGATGGATTCATCCAGGAGCTGGAGTGAGCAATGATGGAATTCAGTTCTGATTTGGGACTGGACCATGTCAGCCCCCTTGGTTAATTAGACTAAAATCCCCCTTCCCAATGTGCAGACAAAGCACATTGGCGCAAGCAAAGCACCATTTCTTCAAAGTGGGTTTATAGAATAACTAAAATGGACAGAAAACCTTTTGCAAAAGGTCAAGGAAATCACTACTATTTCAATGTAAATATTTGTTTCTAGTTCAATATATACCCATTTTTACATTGCGCTCTTTTCAGACAAGCTAATTTCCTTTCCATTATCCTGGTGAGCCAGCTCTCTGATTAAATTAGTTATTATTAAAATAAAGCGACTTCCTCTTCATAGGATTATTGTTAGGGTACCTGCTTTTTATTCGTTTTCTTAGCTGATTCCACATTAATGTTTTTAAAGAGTGTATACTTGACCTTTTGAAGCAAGCAACTTTCTGACTAATAAGGTTACTTGGATTATCATTCCTGGTTATTTATCTTGTTTAGGTTTATAGTATTTGTTTTACCTTGCTCCATTCTGTGCAATGTGATCTTGTTTTATGACCTTCTGTTTAGTGATTGCCAAATAGAGCAGCGAGTGATTTATGGGTAGTAATAACTAAAACATATATGAATTGCATGCTGATGACGCACAAGACAGACTTCTATAGGTTTCCCTGGAAAAGAACCAGGCATCCTTTCATAAAGCCATCTTATTAATAACAACAGCAGAATCATTAATACTGTATTAGACTTGTTTCACCTTTGCAGTCTAAGGCACATCTGTGGCCCATAGTATTGTTTTCCATTTCATGTTTCAGTAAATGTACATTTTTATTTAAATGTTGCTTTGTGCAATACTGTAAATTGGAAACCAGTGCCTTTGATAATACATGGAAAGTAATTGAGAAGATACAGTAAAATAAGACAAAACCAATTCAAGATTAGCTGAATATTGTGACCTTCTAAAGGTCTTGTGCCTGAGTTTATTTGTTTAAAATGGAATTTAGTAAGTAAATAGGGTAGGCTTGTGAACACCAATGAGGCCTTTCTCCTTATGACAATAAAAATAAGCAAAGGAATTGGGAAAGGAAATAATGTTCTCATTATTTAATTCAACATTCAAAATCCAATAAGTCACATCAACTATGCCTCTAATACACTAAGCTGGTAGTAACTGAACCACCAGTCCTTCCTGTATAGGAAGAAGGACCTTGGTTCTAGTCTGGATCCCTTAGTTGAGGGTTAACATACTAAATTCGGATTAGGTGATTCTCATCCTGAGCAGAAAGAATGGTGTTTCCGTCCTCTATTCCCATTCCACAATCCTTATTTTCCTACCCGGTAGCTGCACAGATGCAAAGAACGTAAAACTGTCCCGTGGAAAATACTGTGCCTGCCAATAACAGTCTCTAAGTTCCACTTCTTATAGGCACAAACATGAGTTTTAAAAAGGAATAGACAATGTAAGAAGATGAGAGCTGAAATACATGAAAAATCTGTCCACAATACTCTGAATTCCTGGCAACCTATTTTTTTTGTTTTGTTTTTTTGAGGAGAATGCTCACATAATACTGGCTATGTGATTTTCAGAGTCTAGGTAAAAATGAAAACGCAAGGCCAGTTGCTCATAAAAACATATTGCAGGGCCCGGCGGCGTGGCCTAGCAGCTAAAGTCCTCGCCTTGAAAGCCCCGGGATCCCATATGGGCGCCGGTTCTCATCCCAGCAGCTCCACTTCCCATCCAGCTCCCTGCTTGTGGCCTGGGAAAGCAGTCGAGGACGGCCCAAAGCTTTGGGACACTGCACCCGCGTGGGAGACCCGGAAGAGGTTCCAGGTTCCCGGCATTGGATCGGCGCGCATCGGCCCGTTGCAGCTCACTTGGGGAGTGAATCATGGGACGGAAGATCTTCCTCTCTGTCTCTCGTCCTCTGTGTATATCTGGCTGTAATAAAATGAATAAATCTTTAAAAAAAAACATATTGCAGATTTCCTGATACTAATAGTGAAGTGTTCTGCCCAACACAGGACAACTGTGTTCTCGTCATCCCATGCACCTGCCTGAATCACACCCAGAAAATGAGCCACTTTAGGTCTGTGCTGAGTTCAAAGAAGCAGAATTTATAAGCCATATGGGTGATGCTGAAGCCATCCTTGGAGAAATTGTGTCTTAGAGCAGTATCTTGATTCATCACCTTCTTCGTTCCTGTTAACAAAGACTACAGTAGACTATTGTAGATATTAGAGTAAAAAATTAAAAGTTGCCAGGAAAATTCAGCAGTGTGACAGTTGTAAAGGATGAAGAAGTAGCTTTATCTTACATTCATCTTAAGGAATTTCTCTGCAAATGAGCATTTCCATGCATTAGCAAACTAAAGCACACTGGTGTTATACAGAAGATCCTATGTGGGAGGCTTTGTGTCGACCATGATAGTATTTTACCAACATGTGATATTGGTGTTCATCTCACCTTGAAATCATCACAATGATTTCCCTTCATTTAGAGGAAATCGTTCATGTTTTTATTCTAGAATAGATTTCTAGAATGTGATTATTTCTAGAATCTTAAATTGAAACGTCTAAGTTGTATAATTAGTCCTTTGACCTTATTTCAATGTGTCAATGCACCCTGAGTGTCAATCCTGTGCCTACATTTAACTGTCAGCTCACTTAGAAATACAGCTGCTAGGCCACGCGTGGTGGCCTAGCGGCTAAAGTCCTTGCCTTTCATGCACCAGGATTGCATATGGGTGCTGGTGCTAATCCTGGTAGCAGTGCTTCCCATCTAGCTCACTTCTTGTGGCCTGGGAAAGTAGTCGAGGAAAGCCCAAAACCTTGGGACCTTGCATCTGCATGGGAGACCCAGAAGAGGCTCCTGGCTACTGGCTTTGGATCAGTTCATCTCTGACTGTTGCAGTTTCTTCGAGAGTGAATCAGCAGATGGAAAAATCTTCCTCTTTGTCTTTCTGCTTCCCTGTATATCTGACTTTCCAGTAAAAATAAACTGAATTTAAAAAAAAAAGAAATACAACTGTTAATACTTCACTTCTCTGGTTTAAGGTCTGTATGCCTCCTCTGACTATATTCATTCTAAAGATCCACCATTAAATTTAACATGCAAAACCAAAATTAGTATTTCTCCCTTCCTGAAATTTGTTTCTGTTTCTCAGCCATTCTTTTCCCAATGAACTATCAGAATCCTTTTGATTTCTTATTTACCCTGCTGATGCATGCTTAGGTAAACTAATTCTTGCCTTTCGGTTCTCTCCCAAAGCTACGAATTAGCCAATAGAACTCCCAGCATGTTCTGAACATGCAAAATGTTTCTAAGCATTGCCAAATGTTCCTGAAGGGTGCCACTGTCTCCCGTTGAGAACAGTTATCTATAGAGGATACTTTGTGAATGGAGGCACTAGTTCATTCATTTTCTGTGGATTCTAGCAATATAATTTAAACTTTGCAAGCCACAAGTATGGTGCATCCATAAATGCAACTTTAATAATTCCTATGTGCTTCATAGAATTATTTAAAAGATCAAATGATCTATTTAATGAAAAGCCTGAAGAAATACAGTGTTACTAAAATATGAAATAAAAAGAGAACGGATAGGTAATTTGAACCGATTGAAATCTAGACACTTTATTCAAATTGTCTTCCGTGTCCGCTCAGTGGAACACACTATGTGGGTTACTCCTTGGGTGTGGCCTTCACCCTCACAATGCATGATATAGCGGCATGGAATGTAACTACTTGCAAAACCATGTAATAATATTTACCATCACTCAGAGCCAAGAATGGTGAGAGTTCATAGGGGTTCAACTTGAAAATGGTTATGACAACCCCTCCAGATTTTACAAAATTACCATGAACACCATATGCACATAGGCCAGGATTATTTTATGTTTTACTCACTGCAACCTTCTTAGCTTTAGATTTTTATTACTGCATTTTACAGAAAGAATAATAGAATCTAGGCAAGAATTTTATGTGAACATGAAGCATAGATTGTCACAGGGAGAAAACTGAGTGAAGTATGGAAAGAACAAAAATGTGAGGAGCTGAACTAATATGGAGATAACATGGGATTTAGACAAGTATGTCTGCGTCGAAGGTAGGCCGTAAGAGTAGCCTCAAGTTAGCCTTTGAAGTATAGTTAATCTCCTTCTATCTGCCGCTACTCCCTCCCCACCCTCTCCTGAGTACACAGCAGGGATTTATATACTTAAATGAAATGTGATCAATTTTATCTTTTGTTAACAGCTCTGCTCCACATAAAAGGAAGTGACACTTTTGAGTTATTACACCATTCAAAGCTTGCTAAACTGCAAGTGTGGGCATTAAACACTTTCCAAAGGTGGAATATGAGATCAGGCTCAATTAAACCAATCTATACCATCATTCAGATAATGCCCTTCTACTCTTTTTCAGGTAATCTTGAAATAGCAGAATACAGAATTACATCTGTGCTAAGATTAGATGTGTGAATTCCATTGGCAGTGCTTGAGTTGCAGTGGATGAAAGAGGGATTGTTTATAAAGCAATGACTATATCTTTTCGGCAAATTTTAAGATTATATAATGCCTAGAACACAATTAACTGTTCTGATAGATTGCATAAAACTCTTGCTGTGAAGTCATTTTTCTCTGTTAATCATTGTGATAAGATAACCCTTCATCCTAACATCTATTAAAAATAATTTTGTATGCCATTATGTGCCATTTGCTCTTCTGGACACAGAGTAATAGGTGCCTTCACGGAGCACCTATTCTAACAGGGGAGAAGACAGAAGGCAAAAAAAAAAAAAAAAAAAAAAAAAAAAAAAAAAAAAAAAAAAAGAAAGAAAAAAGAAAAGGAAAAAAAACCCAGTGGGCAAGAGACTGTCAAGTGCAGTGAAGAAGGATAAAGTACCTGTTGTCATTGTGGTACAGTGGGTTAAACTGCTTCCTGTGTGGGTGCCATGCCATATTAGAGTGTTGAGTTCAGTTCTGGCTGCATCACTTTCTATCAAACTCCCTACTAGTGTACCAGGGAAATCAGATGATATGGCTCAAGTTCTTGAGCCCCTGCCACCCATGTGGGAGATCTTGAAGGAGTTCCAGGTTCCTGGCTTCAGCCTAGCCCAGCCCTGGCTGTTGTAGTCGTTTGGGGAGTGAAGCAACAGAAAAAGATCTCCCTCGTTCTGCCTGTCAGATAAATAAATAAATCTTTAAAGGCAACATGAAGAATGCAGCATAAGGAGATGCAGCCTTTTTGTGGGGTTTTGGAGGGAGGCTCTTGATAAGATGACATTTGGTGTGATTAGAGGAGGTGATGGGATGAGCCATGAGATTACTTAGAAGAACATTTCAGGCAGAAGAAAAAACTAGTGCAACAGCCTGAGGGAAGATGGGAGTTGGCCTATGCAAGGGACCGGGAACATGGTTGAAATTAGAATCAGAGCCTTTGAAATGAGTCAGATCATGTGGTGTCTTTTGAGAATGTAGCAAGAATTTGGGGCTTTCCTTATTGATGACTATGATGTGTGGAGGTGAAAATGGGTTAGTAATGGAAATGTCTGCCTCAGGGAGAAACCTAATTTTGTTGTTGCTGTTTTTTTATAAGAATGTTTCATGGTTCTGTGTAGGAAATATAGACGCAGTAGGCTAGTTAAGAGACTTTGGGAATTACCCAGGTGACTAATAATGTGGCCTAATTTAAATGAGTAGAGACAGAAGTAATGAAGGTTTTATCACAACTCTGTATCCAGTTTGAAATCACAGTAAGATCCAATAAATGACTGGATGTGAAAGAATGAGAAGGAAGGATCCAAAATGGCACCAAGTTTGGAGCCCCAGCAAGAGGTAGAATGCAGTGGACACTACCCGACCTGGAGAAAATTAAGGGATGGTGAATCAGTATGCTTTGTATTTTGTGTTTGTGATGACTTTTAGATTTTGAAATGAGGATATCCCTTAGATAACTGGATGTGCAAGTCTGAGATTTGAGCAGAGATCAGCATTATAAATTAACATTTGGAAACGATCACAATATAGATGGCATTCCAAGCCACAGGATTGGATGCACTTGCTTTGGGAGCAGGTATTTGCAAAGAAAAGATCTGAGGAAGATGAGGAACTTCCACATCTAGAAATCGGGAAGATGAGGAACATTCAATATAGAAATCTGCAAGAGTGGTCAATGAAGTAGAAGAAAAATTGAAAGTGATTATCTGATGGTGAAATGAACTGAGTGTCTGAAGAAACAAAAAGTGATGAACTTTGTCAGGTGCTGTTTACACATCAACTGGAATGAGGCACGAAAGTCAATCATTGCACAAGAACCTGGAGCTAATAGGTGCCTACAACACAACAGCTCTGGTAGAATGGCATTGAAACAAGTTTAAATGGAGTGGAATATAGCAAAATACCTCCTATATGTAGCAATCCTATCATTAAACAACAACCATACCATTTTATGCAGTTTCTTAAAGTTGAGAATGAGGGAGTAGCTCTCTTACATGGTCTTGGCTCAGACTCTTTGCATGAGTTTGCAGTCTAGTGTCAAGGAAAGTTATAGCCATCGGAGGAGGGCCTATCTGGGGCTGGAAGTTTGGTTTCCAAAATGCCATGTCTGTAGGAAGCCTTGTTAACTGGCTGTTGGCAGAAGATTTCAGTTCCTGTCTGTGTGGGCTGCTTCTGCGGGCTGAGTGTCCTTACAACATAGAGCACAGTGAGTAATTCAAGAGAGAAGAAAGCAGAAACCACTTTGACTTTTAGTTCTATGACCTGAATACAACATATCGTCACTCTCCCATCTTCTACTGGTCACACCTACCACATAGACTTTCCAGACTCTGCCTGTCAGGAAGAAAGGCTGGCAAAATGTAGAAATGATAGTTAACTCTCAGAAATTTGTTAAAATTAGAGAGGAAGGTATAGGAGGAGTAAAAGTTGTAGTAGCTAGCTTTTGGTTTTCTCTAGGGGGTTTGTGTGAAATGAGTTTTCTAAACATAGATATTGCATTCTGTATGATTTTAGAATGGAAAAGTAGAAAGTGACATTCGCTCATGAGAGATTGGGACTCATAAAAGAAGTGATATCCTTGAAGGTTTGGGACATGAAGTGGGAAAGGGGGAAATTGTTTGACCATCAATATTAAGTGAGAAAGAAGGCCAGTACCTTGGTATATTTGATTGTGGGAGGGTATTAAAGATCTCTTTTCATTAGTTCCATTTTTATAAGAAGAGAATAAGTTAATCATCTTAGCTTCAGATAAGAGAGTTTGGAGGTTTGAGGAGAGGAAAAGTGAAATCTGTCATGTGAGAGAGGAGAGTCCAGAAAAATGTCAAATTTCCAGAGTACACTTGAACTGCCTCAGACCAGCACTTACAAAGTTGTCCTGGGTATGTTTTTCCTGAAGTTTCATTGACTGCGTAGGCACAAGCACAAAATTGGGAAAAAACCTTGAGTTCAACCACTCAGTGATGTGATAAATGATGCCCTGTTTGTTTCATGTCTGCTAAGGAAATGGGAATATGAAGTTGGTGAGCTTAAGTGAAAGCTTCTAAGTGTGCTATATTGGGGGACATGATGGGTTTGGGAAATTTATATGGTCAGAATAGTACAGAAAATAGCTAGACAGAGAAAGCATGGGGAGGTGTTTTAACGTGTTTGTTGGGTACAGTTATTGGTAAGGACAGGGCTTTTTACCTTCTATAGCAAGAGTTAGGTAGCTGAGGTGGAGGTCAGGTAAGATCATGTAAAATGAGATCAAGAAACTGGAAGGAGTATGGTGCCGGGCTGTGGCAGGAAAAGCTACTGCCTGTGATGTTGGAATCCCTTATGTGCACTGATGAATGTCCTGACTACTCCACTTTTGATCCAACCCCTTACTTATGTTCTGGGAAAAGCAATGGAGGATGAATCAAATGTCAGCACCCCTGCCAGCCATGTGGGCGTCTTGGATGAAATTCTTGACTCCAAGCTTTGGCCTGAACCAACCCTGGCCTTTGCATCCATCTGAGGAGTAAACTGGTGCATGCAAGATCTCTCTGTAACTCCAGCTCTAAAGTAAATAATTTTTAAAAAAATGAAACTTGGAGACTGTGGGAGGAAATTGAGGATCATCTGCATTCTGTCAAAGTTTTTGCTGCTGGCAGGGAGCACCAAAGTGGAATCTGGAGGGTAGGAGTTTCAATGAAGTTTTAGGGCAAGGGGAAGATCATAGCATGAAAGTGGCAGCTCCCATGCTGAAGTGAACTAGGGTTCTCCATGGTCTCCAGTCACAATATAGCCCATGGGTGCAGAAACAGAGACGATGCTGATAATACAGGAGGTTTTGCCAATGACAAACGTTGACTATTGGAGGTCACTGGGGAGTCTATCGGACTGAAGGAAGAATGGGAATTTAAGTCAGTTTAGGGGATTTGCAGAGCCATCTGGAGACGAGCAATAACTTCACTGTCTTGGGTCTCTTGCAGTGGTGTCTGTGTTGAAAAGACACACAGGCCTCGTTGGAGATCATCTAGTCAGAGAAACACTCCTGTGCTGGAATGGCAGTCTCTTGGGTCTGCTGGCGGTAACTCATTCCAGTCACTGTAATTCATCCATGGCGTTTTCTTCTTTTTTAAATGAATAAGAGAATAAATGATAAATGGGAACTGGGCTGGTTAGATCTACCTTCATTCCAATATTTTGTCCAGGGATGCCATGTTCTTCCTATATTGTTACCTTTTGTTTTGGCTGCAGGGATGCAGAATGTGACCAAAGGTACAGAAAGGTGATTAAGAAATTTCTGGTTTCCAGTTGTTTTGCCCTGCAGCAGATTTTCTGATATGAAAATACTATTATTCCCCTTTTTTGTGCATGGCACTGAGGCTAGATATTGAAGAACTAAGCAGAAATAATTTTGAAAAACATGTCAGATTTGCAACTGTTGATACATCTAATTATTGCAATGATATTCTTTTTATGAAATATATGTTGACAGAAAAAAAGCATTTTTAAAAGATAGACTATGTCATATTTTAGTATTATGCAGGAACCAAATACCAAGGGAATAGAACCTGTCTTTCTCTTTGAAGTTTGAATTATTGTTCATAGTGCCTGCTGATGGATTTGGGTTACGTAGGTGGCTCACTGGTTGGCCGTTATTAAGAAATATGATCTTCTATGTCTTAGGAGTGTGCCCTGTAAAACAACATGTGCAAACCTTTTTTTTTTCTTCTTCTTCCCCTAAGGGAAGACGAGCCCTGGCACCTTTTAACCTGTAAGGATTATGTAGTTCTTGACTTGATTGATTGGCTGGCCTCTCCTCGAGAAATGCTCCTTGGATATGTTTTATGTTTTCACAAAGCCAGGGCTTTGCTGGTCGGCACATCACCCCTCCCTCGTGAAGATGTGGGCATGCTTTTGTGCGTTTGCTCTTGTAGCCTGGGAGGCATATTTCAACACACTGTCCAGCATTGGCTAGAACATGCCTGTCACTCCCAGCTGACTCTGATGACGCTCTTGCCAACGTAGATTTACATCAACACAGCTCTTTACTGGAAAAAGCTCATTCAGAATATACAGGGTGGCCCGTTTAAAAGAGGCATAGCATCAAATTGAAGAGGAATGCATTGTCCAGTGAAACCTTGCATAAGATTCTCATCCACATCACACAGAAACATTTTTTTTTCACCTTGAAATTATCCTTAGTGTTAACCTCTAAAGTATTGCTGATTCTGAATAGGGATTTAGCTTTCAGCATGCTAGATACAGAGGCATAAATGACCTCCTCTTTTGCTATCGATAGCATCCTGGCTCTGTATATACAAAGAGAGTGTAAGATGCCAGAACTGACAGCCTGAACTATGATAAGACAGTATTTCTTTTTACAGGCAAAGAAGATTGTTTCGACAATTGAAAGAAAAAATGGATTTTTCTTATAGCGTGAAATATTTTGGCATATGTCCATCTTGATTTTTGACTCATTCAAAATATCCTAATGGATGTTTGGGATAGGCATGTTATTCAGATGTGTGGGTCAATAGACAAGCACTCAGAAATAAAACCTGTTGCCATAGCTATACACACAAAGGAATACAAAACCGTGTTTGCTGCACAAAAGAATAATTCAGTATCAGTGGCACATGACACATGGTTAATATTATTATGACCCCACACTACTCACCTTTCATTTTCGTCATTCAACTCAATTCCAAGTTATTACAGTAATGGATACAAGTGAATGGCTTGCAATTTTACTCCTCCTCTCATGACAACCAGCAGGATTTTCAATGACACATGCTTTGATCTGTCTGCTTTTAAATCTTTTAAGCAGGGCAGCTCTAGGCAGCTTCCTCTCAGAAGATTTTACCATTCTAATAGACCTCATCATGAGTTCTACATTTATGCTTGTTTAGACACATCAAACTCGGGCTTTATACCAGGGGCTAATTGGAAAATTGAGGTTGTTGGTTTCTTCCTGTTGGTTTCTGGATTACTGTTATGCCTGAAAATAACTGAAGTTGACTTTATGAAGTGAACCAAAGTTATGATCTACAATATAGGAATATCAAAAATATTCTCTAATGTTTAAAAATGTTATGGCTATAGCTGATTTCCAAAGGTTCCATGTGATCCCTAACGATAATACTGTGGGACAGATGGAGAAAGAAGGGAATGGTGTTCTTTACCTGTGACTTATATGCACTCTGTATGGTAGTCGAGCTTCAACACTTTAAAGAGATGAATTTATAGAGCTGTGGGATGGTTGGTTGATCTGGAGATGTGTAGACATACAAGAACCTCCCCCCCCAAAAAAATTTTTTTTGGCAGTATGTATTCAAACATTATCTACAAGGCAGATACTGCTGGTTCTCAAACTGACTTTAAACATTCAATTCGTGTTAATCATCTTACTGATAGCATCTTATCTGTCTTTTACTTGGCTTCATGCTCTCAAGGTGATCTCCTGACTCCTTCTCCATGTTACATAGCACTCTGTAGTGAGTCCTGTACCACAACTTACTAGATCAGGATGGCTAGAGCATGTTCATCTGAGGGATGAGTGTCATACCAAATAAAAGGAAATAACATGATGCCAGGAGTGTTCTTCTAGTGAGTGACATTTCAGCAAGATGCTGTGTTCTATATTGGAGTACCTGAGTTTGATACAACATTCTAGCTCCTGATTCCTGCTTCCTGCTGTTGCAGACCCTGGGAGGCATAAGCAATCAAGCAAATCTTTTGAGACCTGGCTCCTGGTTGCAGCCCTTTCTCCTCCCAGTCATGATGGGCATCTTGACAGTGAACCTACAGATGATGGGATCTCGCTTCTTGTGTCTGGATGTGTCTATGTTTCTCAGCCTCTCGAGAAATTACATAAAAGTTAAGAAAGAAGTCGATTTCCATTTGCTTTCATTTAGTAGTGCCATCAGCTTCTCAAATATGAGTCTTCCCCTAGAAGAGGAGTCAGTCTCCTGGGCTGGGAGACTCCAGGTTCTGGGTGAGAGTACTATCCTTGAAATATCCCCAAGGTGTTGTCAGCCCTGAAGGCCTTGCACAAGAGCATCTGCTAACATTCACTGCTCTACCTTGAACACTTTTCACTAGAAGCTAAAGCAGCCAGCAATGTGCATTTTTTGAACTTTAATTGCATAACGAGTGAGGGAAAAGTATGTTATTCTATTTCCTTAATGTAAAGTGTCTTAAAATAAGCATTATTTTGACTGTGAAAGACATTTTCCAATTAATCTTAACACTTAGCCCGGAATATAATGGAGCAGTTTTGCTTTTCTAATGGCATGAGATAAAACTGGTCAGCTGTTCAGTAGTTAGAGGCAGTATTTGGAATCCTCTAGCACTTTTATTGTTCCCTTCTCACCTGATCTCAACTCCGGTACACAGGGTACCCTGAAATATTGTAAATTCTGCTTCAGCAAGTTACAGCCTGTGGAGGATTTTATATCTTGATCAACAGAAAGCCTTCCTGCTCCTAGAGCATGAATCTCAAGTTGCAGAGTTAGAAAGAGGTGGAACAGGGTTCAGGTCAGCTACGTTCGTGTTTGTGACTGTTAATGGAAAGCGGCACTCCTGTAAGGACTCTGTCCCAAAGTACTGGCCTTGCAGCAGTGTGCAAAGTACTATGGTGGCTTGTTGATGTTAGACTGCAGCAAAAGTGTAAGACTTAAAAAAAAAAACCAGAGCAGTGAGGATCTACACGCTTCCCCAAGTCTTTTGGAGAAGGACGAATACATTAATGTCCTAAGATTGCCATCACGAATGACCACAGGCACGATGGCTTAAAGCATCAAAATTTATCCTCTCAGAGTTCAGGAAGCCAAAAGTTCAACATCAGAATGTTGGCAGGGCTTAACTTGCCCTGAAGCTCCAGAGGAGGTTCTGTTCCATGCCTCATCCAGCTTTTAGAAGATGCTGGCTTGCTTGGCTTGTGGCTATACCACTCCAGGCTCTGCCTCCATTTGCATTTGCCTTCTGAGTCATTCTTTTCTTCTGTCTCTTATAGAATACTTGCAATTGAATTTATAGCCCATCTGGGTAATATAAGATGAACTACAGAATCTATACTCTTAAATTAATTCTATCTCCAGAGATCCTTTTCCAGATGAGTAGCAGTGACATCATGATATGTCTATAGTCCACTCCAACATGTAAAGGTTTAAAGGCATGCCCTGGCTTGGAAGTTGCTGACAAAGCCACCCCGTGGCATCAGGTTGGATCCTAATTCTAAGGACAATACTTCCTGACCACTCCAGTTGTCCTCAGTGATTTGACGTGGCATAAGTAAGGCATCAAGGCTTCTTGTAGGGAGAAGCTCAGCACACCAGGCTTCCTTGAAGAGAGCAGCTGCCGTGGACACTGGTGGACTGTGGATGATCACTGGATGCAGGAAAGATAGGAGAAAAGAAGAACTTGGGAAGTGGTATTTACATATAGATTACTCTTGGAGAGAAAAAAGAGGCAACTGTACACCAAATGAAAGAATGGTGGACTTGCCCCTATTTTTTTTTTTCAAGAGATGTTTGGTCTGGATATCAGTGACAAGGTTAACACTTCCGTCCCATCAATGTGGTTGATGTTTGTGTTAAATTTCCAATAACACGTGATCATATATAAACCCTCTCAGGCCATTTCTCTGCCTTTTCAGCTTTCCCTTTGCTCTCCCCAAAGCAGTTATTCAAAATTATGTATTATGTATCTTGTGAGTGATTTGAACAGCTTTTAATGTTTCGTTTGACCCATTATCATTTGGGTAAACTTTCTTGGTCCACTGCTTGTTAACATGATTTTCCACTTAAAAAAATTCAGGTCACAGACATGTTGGTATTGATTTGTAATGACTCAGCACATTGTGGATTTAGGTCCATTATCACAGCTATTTTAAATATTTTTCTATGTATTTTCCATTTTTTACTTGGCTTTTGATATTAAATGGTCATTTATATTTTTTTCTAAAAAAATTATAGTGATACCAAATGAGTCACATATAATGTGCCATGTTAACATTTTAATACCTTTTTTCTAAATTTGTGAGATAGCATTTTTTTTGATTTACATTAAAGCCAAAAGCTTAATACTCCACTGCAGAATGAAGCCAGCAAATATAAAGTAAAAATACTGTAGTTCATCCCAGAACATAGATAAGGACTATAAATAGTACATCTTAGATTTTTAAGTGTACGGTCCACTGGTGTTTGGTTCAAAAGACATGATTTTATATGTTCTTCTGAAACAGCAGGGCTGAATTTCTATTCCCTATGTTGCTTGAAAATACATTAAAGTCATGAAATTATTTGAAGCCTTAAACTCAAAAGGCTACTAGGAAGAAGCTATTAAACTTAGATGACCTATGGAGAGGGAAAATTTCCCTCGCCAACTTTTTCTTCTGTTAGTCTCTTTATGCTACTAACTGATCGTTTTATTAATTTGCAGAACATTAACTCCAGGTTTGCTTGAAAGGGAAGAAACCTTTCAATATCATGATAGCCCTGTGGGGGATGTCGTTAGGAATGTCTGCATTTACTAATGAAAAATTCTTCTTATCCTATGATTTGAGAGGGGGATATCAAGTCTGGCAAATTAAAAGATGTGAAACTCAAAAGCAATGTCCAACAGAGAGTCCTCAGGCAACTTCAGAGCCAGAGCTCATTCTCTTTCAGCAAGTTGTATTAATAAGAATGGTCAACGTGTTCATAGTATAATTATAGTTGTCCTAAGAGGACTTGCTATTACACACATCCCCTGGGAAGGAGGAGGGTGGTGGGGGCACAGGAATGTCAACTCCTTAGTGAGAAGAGGAAAAGAGCTCTTTGGAGGGATCATCTGGAGTCCGAGTAGATGACAAAATTAAGGGCAGAGTGCTACAGAGAAGTGCCCAAAGCCACGTAGTTTGGCCTAAGTGGGAATGATACAGTGCAGTGGTCTGCCAGACTCCTTGAACATGGGGCAGGAAGGGGCTGGGAAGAATGTGTTACTCCTTCAGTGTTTCTGCTCAGTGGTCACTTGGTTCATTGTTTTTTTATTCCTGTCCATCTTGTTTTTCTCTACTTTTGATCATGGATATGAACAGGAAAGAGACCCTGTCCTGTCCAGCATTGCACTTAGCACAGGTACCGTGAATGCAAGAAAGTTATGTTGAATTAAATTAGCCCCAGTTTACCGTGTCGCTAGACCATGGGGCTGTTCCACCTCTGCTACTTGCTGAGTGATCTCAGGCAACAACTTAAATCCTTACTGAGTCAGTTCCCTGAAATATGAGGGTGTTAAGGAGTTGATCTCTGATGTCCTCCCCAGGTCAAACTACAGTGCTCACTCTTCCTGACCTGAATAATCCCAAAAGGTAACTGAAGCAGTTGACTAGGAATTGCTCATTATCTCAAGCTTGAAAAAAAAGTCCCAAATTTAATTCCACTGTGGCATTTGCCATTATTTTCACTGAGACATGTCTGTCCCACAGTTTCATAACCTTATGTGAACACTTTGATTCAAGGTAGTAAATGACAGTGAAAGGAACAAAGTCCCTTATATCTAAATTCCATAGAACTTTGTGCCACTAATCACAAATTATAATTAGATTAAGAAGTTCAAAGTTTATGGAGTATTACTTATTGTCAAAAAAGATACTGAAAGTAATGTTTGTAAAATGAATCATCATTCTGTTCTTTCTTTTCTCCATTTTGGAAAAAAAATACCAGTAGGAAAAATAAAGAAATGACTCTTCTAGTAATTATATGGGAGTTAATTATTTGGCCATTATTGCATCTGTTTTGAATTTGTGGTCACATTATAGGAAAACAAATAAAAAGCCTGGAAGTTATTATTTTGAGAACTCACGTTGCTAATAATTTCTGTACTTAACCCAAGGAAGCATTGGCCAGTGGACCTTAAGGTACTAAATGATTTATGAGTGAATGCATTATTCAGTTTCAGAATACCAGCAGCAGTAGAGGATTTCCTATTTCTATAAATAACTCATGAGGTATGCTTCTCAAGTGATGCTCTGATTCTTCTATACACAGAAGAGAACTTATATTACAGTGTCAGAATGATTAGCATGCAGAGTCCAATTCAAACTACTTCTTTTATGCTTAAGATGACATTCAGAAATAGAGAAATTTGTATTTGCATTTTTTACCATCCTATATTGTATTCTTCAGTCTTCAATAGTATGATTTAATTCCTACTCTTTTTCAATCATTCTCTGAATATTTGACTTTAGTTGCTTTTAATGATTCTGGAGTAAACATTCATGCATCATTGATTTAAAATAGGCTCTCACACATATTATGCACTGAATTAGAGAATATTTTCAAAGACAGGCTTTGTGTTTTTCAGCAACCCGTAACTGTGTGCTTGTAGTATGCTTTATGGCTGTGGAATCCACATAATTTCGTGTGCGGACCTATTCTGTTTTACAGTTGAACATTTGACAAATAGGTTGAGGAAGAATGTGCTAATGAATGGCTCAGATGATTAGCATTGAGGCTGCACATTTTTTTGTGTATATAGGAATTTGTTTCTTCTGAATTATATCTTAGTCTTGTTAGTCTGTTGAGAAATGTTTCTTTTTATTGGAAAGTCAGATATACAAAGACAAGGACAGAGAGAGAGGAAGATCTTCCATCTAATGATTCATTCCTTAAGTGGCTGCAATGATGTGAAGCCAGGAGCCTCTTCCAGGTCTCCCATGCAGGTGCATGGTCCCAAGGCTTTGGGCCTTCCTCAACTGCTTTGCTAGGCCATAAGCAGGGAGCTGGATGGGAAGCAGGGCTGCCAGGATTAGAACCGGCGCCCATATGGGTTCCCGGTGCATACAAGGTGAGGACATTAGCTGCTAGTCTACTATGCCGAGCCCTTACATTATTTTTTAAGAAATCATTTTTTTCAGCTTCTGATTTTCCATCTAATTTATTAAAACTATTTTTTTAGGTAGGACTATACTCAAAACACTGATTTTTCATTTGCAAAAATGTATGTGTTCTTTTCATTCATATAACAACTTTCCTCAGCCCAAAATTGCATTAAAATTCATCTTTGTTTTTCCTTTAGTTTTTTAAATTCAGTTTTTAATGATGGCATATAATTTTTGTGATATTTCTTTTTTTATTAATTACATTGCATTATGTGACACAGTTTTATAGGTACTGGGATCCACTCCCCTCCCCAGACCCTCCCCCTGTGGTGGATTCTTCCACCTTGCTGCAGTGCCACAGTTCAAGTTCTGTTGAGATTCTTTCATTGCAAGCATATACCAAGCATAGAGTTCAGCATCTTATTGTCCAGATAGGTTCAACGGCTTCTTGGGGAAACCATCTCTGGTCTGAAGGTAGAGCTGGCAGAGTGTCATCCCGATCAATTAAAGACCCCAACATGACATCAGCAACAATTTATAACACTATGGAATTAGTTGACATAGTATTGAGTAACCAATACGTTAAAAAAAATGCAAGTTCTTAACCACATCCTGTGACTACTTCATTGACATTTCAATTTTAGTTTATACAAACCGGATTCTATACAACTTAAAATGGCTATAGGTTACTATTCAGCTGTCTCGTGTCTATTTTCATTGTAGTATTTAGTTTTTTATAGCGTTAAAGCATAATTTTGCCAAACCTGGCTTTTTTCTTTTCAGAAAGTCTAGACTGGCTTATAACTCTAACAAGACATATGTCAACAGTTTAGGTGCAGAACAGTTTTAAGGAGGGGTGTGCTGAAATCTTCACTGCCCTAGTGAGGAGTAACTAATCTTTGTGTCCCACCTAGTAAGATATAAATGAATCCACAGTGACCGTTTCCTGTCTGATTCTAGGCTTTCCTTGTTGTTCTCTGTCTATTCTAGAATTTTTGATTGTTTGGTTATTTAACATTAATAAATCTATCTCATTTTAATGTAGATTGAAAAAGGAAGAAAGATTGGAAAAATAGTAAAAAGTCTGCCTCAGGCTTGAAAGCAGAATAAATGACCAAATAATGTATATTTTAGAGCTTGCAGAATATTATAAATTTAAGCTATATCCATGTATTTTTTTTTACTTTTATTTGTTATGATGAGATAGTTCCAGTTTAAAAAAGCAAACATGATAATAGAGCCATGTGTACACCAGTGATTTCAAAGAATAAAATATTAAAGATAGACTGGCATCCCTGAGAGTAAACTTGGCCAATTCCATTACCTTTCCTTTTTCCTCAGAGGGAGCCATTATTTTGTTTTTCCTAAGCATGTTCATATAGCAGTGTGTGTGTTAGTTTCCATTTCAGAAGCATAGTGATAATTGCTTTTCTGCCCCATGACTCTGTTGTTTAGATTTACCTAAGAAATTTAGTTGTAACGAAAAAATACTATTGAACCATCTTTTTTTTTTTTCTCCTAGCTATAAAGATTGGAACCATTTTCATTCCAAAGTTGCTATTTTTCAGCAATCTGCCAGTCTGACAAGTGTTTGCACAGTTCTGTCAGTGTATACTTTATCATAATTCACTGAATCTATATGAAATCAGGACATTTGTTTATTAATCTTGGTCTCACGAGGTTTGCCTGTTTTATTTAATGTATGTGGATATTTGCAGCAAAATGTGCCACAGGAATAATATTTCTCTCTGAATTTTAAAGCATTCTAGGAACAGTGGCAGAGTACAATGAATCTTTAATTTATAAGGCTGCTAGAAAAAAGTGTGGCTTGACATATTTTCTGCACAAAAATAAATGTTCTGAGAATAGTTCTGAACCTACATTTGTGAAACTAAGTGTAGAGACACAATATTTTCAAGCTATGTATTATGTTGTTCAAATTTACACATCTAGCTATATATGTAGATTCATAGGCCCACAATTGTTAGCATTCTTTATGGAAATGACAAAACCCGGCAAGTATTGGATCAACAGTAGATATATATAATTTCAAATATTTGGATGTTTAAGAACGTATTAATTTAGGATTGCTTTTCATCTTCATCTGGATATTTGAAATTTTATAGATAAATCAGCTTTAGGCTTTACTACATTGTGAGAATTTGTTAAATTATATAAAATGTGATTCTATTTCTTACATTTGTGGAGTGATTTTGACTATTTGAAACTTTTTTTTTTAATTTTTGTGTGTGGTGTGATGGCTCAGTGGCTAAATCTCAACCTTGTAATGTGTCAGGATCCCATATTGGGCACTGATTTGTGTCCAGCTGCTCCACTTCACATCCAGCTTTCTGCTTGTGGCCTACCAAAGCAGTAGAGGATGGCCCAGGGCCCTGGAACACTGCCCCTGCATGGGAGACCTGGAGAAGTTCCTGTTTCCTCGGTTCAGATCAGCTCAGCTCTGGCTATTGGGACCACTTGGGGAGTGAACCAGCAGATGGAAGATCTTTCTCTCCGACTCTCCTTTTTTTCTGTAAATCTGATTTTTCAATAAAAATACAATAATTTTCAATCTGAGGGAGCTGACTGGGAGATGGAGCAGCCAGGACACAAACCATCACCCATATGTGATTCAGGCACAGGCAAGGTGAGGAGTGAGCCACTGAGCCATCGTGCTGGGCCTTCTTTTGATCATTTCTATTGAAAGTTCTTTCACTGTATGGATTATGAACCACACAGAGACGTTAAGTAACTTGCCCTGGTCATAAAGTGTTTCTGCGTGCTTGTTTTCTCTTTTGTTTTGGTTTATTTATTTTCAGGGCTGGTTCTAGGCCAAGATTTTAGGAGTATCTTTTTAATATGTGCTCATTAACTCACCATGTACAAACCCAGGGGCCTAAATACATACTTAAAGACATTTTGTAAAATACTAGGGCCTATACAAAGGCAACACAGGCCATGAAACAATGTTTCAGAGCCAATGCTCCCACACAGCATCTTCTATAAGACACCTCTGGAAGGCAAGTTTGTGTTGCATCATCAAAGTCATTGAAGTGCCTTACAAAATAGTACTAGAATTCATAGGACGTTATTGCATAAGTGCAGAGTTAGTAAAACAAATAGACAAAAACCAAAAAATAAAACAACAAAATTTGTTGTTTTTTAATGTTCTAATTTTTGGAAAAAAAAAGCTCTACAACCTGATAAACTTAGAATCATTTTTGGTATTACATGTTGCATGTGGTATTTTTTGTTTAGACTTATTTCTTTATTGGATGGTCAGAGACGGAGAGAGACAGGGAGAGATCTCCTTCTTTTCATTTACTTGCCAGATGGCTGCAACAGGCAGAGCTGGGCCAGTCCAAAACCACGAAGTAAGAATTTTATATGCATCTCTCGAGTGCAAGGCAGGAGTGCAATTGTTTGGAACACCATCTGTGACCTCTCTGGGCATATTACCCAGAAGGTGGATAAAAAACAAACATCCAGGATTTGATGTGGAATGCTGGCATTTCAAATGCAAGCTTAACCTGGTATTCCACAACACGGAACCCTTCTGAATCTAGGAAAGCTAAAAACTCTTATTAACAGATATTTTACTGATTGCCAAAGTAAGATTTTTGCATGAAGCGCCTGGAGACTAAATAAATAAAAAGACAATGTTAAAGCAACTTTTATTCTTTATTGAAATATTCTTTAGGTGTTAGCTAGTTGCAACATCTTTCAGAATTCTCCTGGTGCAGGTAGTGGTGTTGTGAACATGGCGTTTGCAGTTGCATTCCTACAGTTGTCAGGATTAAGGCAGGGCGAAGTCTGGAGGCTGGACTCTAACTGCATCTAACAGGAAACCAATTATTTGAGCTGCTGTTTTTAAATTAATTAATTAAGGCATCACTTTTATATGGAGACCCTATGTACAATGGGTAAATCTAATGTTTTCAGAGTAGAAGGAGCTGAATCTTTCTTTTTGTTTTAAGATTTATGTATTTTTATTGGAAAGGCAGATATACAGAGAGGAGAGACAGAAAGGATGATCTTCCATCCGATGATTCACTCCCCAAGTGAGTGCAACGGCTGATGCTGAGCCAATCTAAAGGCAGGAGCCAGGAACTTGTTCCAAGTCTCCTAAACGGGTGCCCAAGTCCCAAGTCTTTGGGCTGTCCTCTACTGCTTTCCCAGGCTTTCCCTGGATGGAAAGCGGGGCCAGTGGTCCCGAAACAGCACCCATATCAGATCTGGATGCATTCAAGGCGAGGACTTTAATCACTACGCCATCACGCTGGGCCCCAGAGTTCAATCTTTCAACATAAGATTTATGTGCTTCAGCCTTTTTTTTTTTTAGATTTATTTATTTTCGTTGGAAAGTCAGATATACAGAGAAGAGGAGACACAGAGAGGCAGATCTTCCGTCTCATGATTCAGGTGGCCACAATGGCCGGAACTGAGCCCATCCGAAGCCAGGAGCCGGGAGCCAGGAGCCTTTTCTGGGTCTTGCATGTGGGTGCAGTGTTTCAAGGCTTTGGGCCATCATCACCTGCTTTCCCAAGCCATAAGCAGGGAGCTTGATGGGAAGTGTTGTCTCTGGGATTGGAAATGACACCCATATGGGATCCCAGCATGTGCAATGCAGGGACTTTAACTGCTAGGCTACTGCACTGGGCCCGCTTCAACTGTACTTATCAGCATAATGCTGACAGACCTGGGCAGTTCCTTTTTAGGCTCTTATCCATAAGCTCCTCACAGGGTAGGCTGTCTTTGAAACCAGCTTGAGATTCTTCAAACACATTAGCATATGGCCTTGCACTAGATTGGAATAGCTTAAGTTCATCTCTGGGCCAGTTGTGTGGGATTTTTTTTTACCTGTTATTCATATATTTTCACACTGCTCCCCTCCCCAAACCCATTGTTTATTATTTGTTTTTTGTGACTTTTCCTTAAAGAAAAATGAAAAGAGAAATCATCTTTATGCCACATGTTTCAATGTAAGCTTTCTTTTTGAAAGCAAAGAAGTGAAAGCGAGAAGTAAAAAAGAGAGAGAGAGAGGAATTAGTCCACGGCCAACTTACAGAACACCAGTGAACTGTGGAATTACCTTGCCATTTGTTTCCTTGCATTTGCTCCGAAGGCTGTTCTCTTATTATCACCACCTATCAGTTTTTCAAAACTTTGCCCATGAGTGGCTCCTACTCCAGTTACTAAACATCATGTGTGTTTAACTGGCCTTTCCATTCTGTGAGAGACTGTTGTTTTCTGTCTAAGGAACTTTGTGCATGAAAAGTTTGAAAAGAAGGGCAGTGTCCATTCATTTTGGGATCTCCATTTTGCAATATCCAGATGACTTTCTTAGACCAAACATTAGTCATCACATTCAGAGGCTGGGTAAGTCATTAACCAAATACCATCACTGAGTCCGTGGAATTAATTTATTTAACTCAAATCAGTATGAAAGGCACTTAATAAATATTCCATGCTGCCAGTTTTTAATTATTCATGGCCATATTCACTTTATAGCTACGATATGACTTTGAAGGTCGTATTTACATAATGAATGATTCTGCCGTTTTACTGATAGAAATAAGTTTGTCCCTTTTAACAAGGATTAGAATTGAATCCTGTTTAAACCAATTTTGCTGTTTAATTATCAAGCATCCTCCCTTTGCCCTCTCACTAGGCAAAAGTTTGCTTTGAGTTGCTTTGCTTAAATTGCAAAACTGGGATGGGTGGGAGGCTGGGTGGGGCTTTTCCGTTTGTTTCTCCCCTGACCCCAGATTCAGGGGAAAAAATGATGATATTAGTGTGGAAACAATGGTATTACCTACTTTCCTGTAGCCCTTGACCCTTTGTACCCTAATCAACCAAGTAAGATTATTAAAAATAAACAAATAAATAAATCGTAAAACTGATACTCATCACTTCCAGCACCCAATGAAGTTCTTTGGAGAAGCTAATCAGGGAATTAGAACCCAAACAATCAGTTATTCTCCATTCATTCTCAATCATGCCTTTGTTGTGAAGCTTTGCTAATTTTTGGATCAAGTTCAGTGAACTCAAAAACCTTCCTGAAGGAAAACAACAATGCCCTTTGCTTATGGAGAGAATCTTGTTTGTTTGTATTCCCACATTCATTCATACTTTTTCTTTCTTTGTTTCTTTGTTTCTTTGTTTCTTTGTTTCTTTGTTTCTTTGTTTCTTTCTTTCTTTCTTTCTTTCTTTCTTTCTTTCTTTCTTTCTTTCTTTCTTTTCTTCTTCTTCTTCTTAAAAGATATATATATATATATGTGTGTATGTGTATATATATATACACATACACACACAGAGAGAAGGAGAAAGATTTTTCTATCTGCTTTCACTCCTCAAGTAGCCTCAACAGCCAGAGCTGAGGTAATCCGAAGCCAGAAGCCAGGAGCTAGGAGCTTCTTTACGGTCTCCCACATGGGTGCACGGCCCCAAGGCTTTGGACTGCCCTCAACTCCTTTCCCAGACCATAAGCAGGGGGCTGGAAGGGAAGTGGAGCAGCCAGGATACAAACCAGTGCCCATATGGGATCCCGGGGCATGCAGCGTGTGGACTTTAGCCACTAGGCTACTGCGCCGGGTCCACCATTCTCTCTCTGTTTTAATCTGGCATTTCTAGCACACAATTCAATTTGACAACTATTCAAATCATAAAATATGACTTTTCTAAAGATACTAAAGCAGATTATGAAGCACAGGTTTTCATAAACTATTGATCTATTGACTGTATTTCTAATTCTTAGATAAATCACATATAGGGAAATGGGAACTTTTTACTGAAAATCTAGAAATATTTAAATTCAAACGGTTGCCAGAAAGTTATAGAGCATGCATAGATATAATTACAAGACTATGTTGTTTTTAACATGTGGAAGATAGCAGGGTAAGTGTTAGACATGGTAGCATTAGTTTCTCCACTAGGACCAGTGAGATGTTTGCACAGCAACAGTGTATCCGCACAGATTTTAGAAGTTATCAGCAATTTCATGTGGTCCGGCAACATCTGTAGCAGCAAAGATTAGTATTTACTTGATGCATTCATGCTGGATAAACCCTTTTGTGCACATTCATGGGACAACTGGTATGCAGAAAATGGAAGCAGTATAATCAATGATCATGTATTTTACGTCACATGCATTTATTATTAGGTGATTCACAGATATTTCTGATTTTAATAGTTTTCAGAAATGTGTAATTATTTCATATTTACTTTTAAGAATGCTTTGTCCATTTATTTGTACATGTGTACATCGTAATGTAAGTGTTAAGCCGTGGCTTGGGATGCTCACATCCAATACTGGATTACTGGCTTAAGTCTTTGCTTCTCTAATTCTGGCCCAGCTTTTTGTTAATGTATGCTGGGTGACAGCAGATAATGTTTCAAGGATTTGGATCTCTGCATCCATGTGGGAAATCTGCATAGAGTTCTTGTTTCCTTCAGTCTGGTCCAGCCCCACCTGTGCTGGGCATTTGGTATGAATTAACAGATGGAAGATATTCTCAGACATTCTGTGTGTGTGTGTGTGTGTGTGTGTGACTGCCTTTCAAGTAGATAAAAATCTGAACAAATAAACACGTTAAAATGTGAAATGAAAATGCTGGGTAAGCAAAGAAATGACTGAAGAAAATATTATCTCTGATAAAAGTAGCATTAATATCGTCAGTGTAAGGAGTGTTAGAAGGCAGTTATTTAAGCTATTACGGCCTGGCACCAGCCCTTTTAGAATGCTGGTGTTTTTAAAAGTGTGGAACGTGTGCTAGAAAGTCTTTACTATAAAATCACTGCCAAGCTTTTCTATTTAAAAATGTTAAAGTTTATTTGAGGGCCAAAGACGGGGAATGGGAGTGCTCTCCCCACCCCATCCAGGGCTTCATGTCACAAAGCCCCACAAGGTTCCAGGGCTGGAGTCTGGAACTCAGTATTGGTCTCTCACCTGGTTTGTGGGAGCTGAGTTAGTGAGCCATTGTGAATGCCTGTCAGGGCCCTCGGTTGTGGGGCAATGGAGTCAGGAGCAAGCCTGGTGCTCATAGGGGGCGTGGGTATCTTTTGCTAGGGGCAAATGCCCAGCTCTAGAGAGCCCTTTTACTTTTTAAAAATCAATTTGAAATGCATTGGGTTGCATGTAACAGAAAGTTTAATAGCCGTGTTACTGTTTGAGGACTTACTTGCCTCACCCAAAGGGATGTCTGGAGATACCAATCTTTGGCTAGTACAGTGATTCCATGATTTCCCAAAGACATGGTTGTCTTCTATCATTTTCTTCTCTGCCTGGCATCCATGGCATGCCGATTTGTCCTGTACCTCCCACCTCAAGCACATGCATAATCCCTCCGCACTGTCTTCTAATTCCAAGCAGGTGAAGAGGGGAAATGGACAGGGAGTAGGAAGGGCCGGTGTCTGTGTCAGTGAAGGAAGAGCTTTCTATAAACTCTTAGCTAATATGTCTTTGGCACGGACAGTGTCATATATTTTTCCAAAATCTGAAAGGCAACTGGGAGTACAGGTTTTGATTCAGAATTATTATTGGAAGAGTGACAATAGGATGCGTAAAATGAGCATGAAGCGGAGAGTAGATGTGGGATCGAAGATCACGTCTAGGTGTTGTAGTTTAGTGGGTACAGCTAGCTACTGTTGAATTGGAGGGAAAAAAGTTGAGTAATTTTTTTTAAAAAAAAGGAAGCTCTATTATGTGTAGTTAATAATAGGGAACTTTTATGAAAATGCTAAACTCAGATGAATGACTTACTCTTTTTCTGTGCTATCAAGACTTGCTTTGTTTCATAGACAGATGGTCTAGCGATAGTCTGTGGGACACTTCGCTGAAATAGCTGGACAGCATACTCTCACGTCTTTAATTTGAAGTGATCCCATCTTCTCAAGTGGCATGAGCGTTAGGATGTGAAAGTGGAATAAGGTTTCACATAGACAAATATGGTGTCTTTTTATAGCTGATCCAAAAATGAAAGCAAGAATGAGAGAACACGCTGATTCTTGATGGTCCCCACTCTACTTTTGGGCTGAAATTGCTTGTGAAATGAACCTCACAGTTGGAGCTTGTTTAAAGGATAAATCTTTTGACTTTGCACTGTTCCATGTGAGTGTAAGTAGTCTGAAGGACAAATTACAGTACTAGGTGTCCAATGCCTGCAGTATTTGAATTGGAAAGCATCAGAACAAAATTCATGGTCAGTGATTACTGAGTTAGAATCTGCCGATTCCAGAGTCTATGCAGTGCCCCTCCATGTCTCTGCTGTTCCAGGCCCGAGGCTGTGGTCTAGGAGGAGGCCTACCATTTATATCCTAGGTTCTTGCCTCTTTCTTTAAAAGCATATTAGGCGGGCCCGGCGGCGTGGCCTAACGGCTAAAGTCCTCGCCTTGAAAGCCCCGGGATCCCATATGGGCGCCGGTTCTAATCCCAGCAGCTCCACTTCCCATCCAGCTCCCTGCTTGTGGCCTGGGAAAGCAGTCGAGGACGGCCCAATGCATTGGGACCCTGCACCCGCGTGGGAGACCTGGAAGAGGTTCCTGGTTCCCGGCTTCGGATCGGCGCGCACCGGCCCGTTGCGGCTCACTTGGGGAGTGAATCATCGGACGGAAGATCTTCCTCTCTGTCTCTCCTCCTCTCTGTATATCTGGCTGTAATAAAAATGAATAAATCTTTAAAAATAAATAAATAAATAAAAGCATATTAGGCACAGGCACCCACCCAACTTATGAAAGTAGTGAGGCATGCCTGGCATGACAGCCTAGCAACTAAATCCTCTGTTGGCATCCACTGGGATCCCATATGGCTGCCAGTTCTTGTATCAGCTGCTCTGCTTCCCATCCAACTTTCTGCTTGTGGCATGGGAAAGCAGTAGAAGATGGACCGGGGCTTTGAGACACTGCACCCGCATGTGAAGGCTGAAGGAAGCTCCTGGCTTCAAATCAGCTGAGTGAGCCCCACCATTGCAGCCAATTTGGGAGTGACTAGCATATGGAAGATCATTTTCTCTGTCTCTCCTTCTCTCTGTAAGTCTGCCTCTCCAATAAAAATGAAGCAAAATAAAATGAAGAAAATGAAATATCTTAAAAGTGATAAAGTGTATATAGAAGGTGAGGAATGCACTCATAGGTGTTCCACATTTAGGAAGAGTGGTCCAGGGGGAGGAGTTTATGTGACACCCCTTGTCTTAGGTTCCCGTAACAGGTCATGACTCAGAGGTGGGCAGAAAGGATTATTTAGGTGGGGGAAGTGTGGCTTCCAAGCTTGTGACCTAAGCTAGCTGTTTGCCTACATCCACATCACCAGGATGGTGAAAATGAAGTCTTCCGGTCACAGCTGTCCAGGCTCACAGTCTTTGTGTTCCGGGACTCAGTTGCTCTTGTGTGTGTTTCTAAAAAAGCAAATCGAGAAGAGACACACGCAATCCAAAAAGTGCAATAAGAAGGTGTCCCACCTTTCTATTAATTTCAGAATATATCATAAATCGGCCTCATATGCCCAAAGAATTTGTGAGTAGTATTTTTGTATTGTTTAAAAAATATATCTGTACATTTGTTTGAAAGAGTTACACAGAGAGATAAAAAGGACAGAGCGATCTTCCGTCTGCTGCTTCTCTCCTTGCTGTGGTCATAATGGCTAGACCTGGGCACTTAACCAGGTGCTGGTTGCTTCTTCCAGGTCTTTCATGTGGGTGCAGAAACCCAAGCACTTGAACCATCCTCAGCTGCTTTCCCAGGCACATTAGCAGGGAGCACACAGGATTCAAACTGAGGCCCATATGAAATGCTGGCACTGCAGGTGGTAGCTTTATCCAGTTTGCCATGGTGCCTGTCCCATGAGTGACATTTTATGCTAATTTTGAAAGAGCACAAAATCCAGTGCTTTGTATTTGCCATCTAAAGCAATAAAACTTGTTCTCATTAACTTGACTTTATGTTTTTGCTTGTAAGGGAGCTATTCTGTTTTTCCTCCATTGAAAAGCCATGCTAATCTTCCTGGTATGTGAAAGAAAATGCAAATATTGGTTATCACCAAAGACAATTCAGTTTTGCTGATCGTAACAGACGTTGTTATTCTACCAGGCATCTTTGCTTCCTCTACCCCTTGTAAACTTTTTCCCCCTAAACCTCACACATCCACTAATTCTGCTCTTGTTAATAGAATAGATCTAACACAAACTTTCTCCTGAAAGTGATGGTTCTATTATGACATCAATGCATTATTATTTTTACTAAGATGTTCCTTTCTCTTAATCTCTCTGTCAGGGATAAGGATGGAAGTATAAAGGGCACAAAAATGATGAGATGGAGAGCTGTAATCTCCATAAAAAAGAATAAGTTATGATTTTATAGTCCTAGTCTGTATTACCAATGCACATGATCTATGGCAGGCTAATACATAAAGCAAAAATATGCAAAGGTTTGAACACAAGAGAATAGTTCTTATTTTCCCTATCCAATCATTCATGGATTGAGATAAAGTTGAGTCATTTCTTAGTGTATGAGGAGTTCATAGTTGACCTGAGTATATTGCTACTCCAGACACATGAATGGATATGGACAAAAATTCTGTCAGGTAGTGACATCTAATTGCAAAGGAGGTTGGGAAATGAAGTGCAGCCATGCACCCAAGAAGAAAACAGTGGTAGAATCATCAAGATAATCCATTCTAGAATGACAAGAAAAGAGCCAGATCGTCTGACAAATGTGTATTTTCACCAACTTTATACTTAAGCAGTAGGAGATTCTTATCAATATTCTTTTAGGGTTAGTGTTGGGATTTTTTTTTCCCAACAGACAGATGAGACAGAAAGTAATGGATTTTATGGAACATGACATACATTTTTTTAAAAAGTAGTTGTGTTGTTTTAGGTATAGTGTTTATAGATGTAAGATGTATTATAAATTTCATCCTTATTTCCTTTCCCACATTCTTCAGTTGTTGCTTTCCAGGAGAAAAGGAGAGAGACAGAAAGACAGAGAAAAGCATTACATTGATTGTTATTGCCGTAAGAACTGCCTGGTATTTGTCACTAGGCAATTTGTGAATTTAATACTGCCAGGCAATTTTTTTTGAACTTTATTTTTTCACATTTTATTATTATCATCATCATCATCATCATCATCATCATCATATTATGATACAGTTCCATAGGCTCCTGGTATTTCCCTTTTCCCAGTCCCAATTCCGCCCCCCCCACCTAGTTCCTCTATATCATTACTAAAGTATAGTTCTTCATACACAGCCGTATGTCCATCATTGCAGGCATGGACAATGGCAGAGTCCAGCATCCTATTGTCAAGATAGAGTAAACAGTTTCATTGTAAGTCCATCTTTGTCTGGAAGTAGAAATGCATACTACATTGTATCCTCACATCTGGATATGTTAGTCTCCATTTCACAGCTACTGTACTTCTCCTCAAATGAGAAGTCATAATACAAAATCACCAATAGAAAGAAAAATAGAAATTTACAATGCCATGAAGTTGAATGACATGTTACTAGATATGACAGTCTCCATTACACAGTTACTATACATCCCCTTAATGAAAAGCCACAAAACAAAATCAACATCAGGAAGAAAAAAGAAATTAACAACACCATGAAGTTAAAGAACATGCTACTAAATGACCAATGTGTAGCTGGCAATTTGTAAATATATTTTAGGGATATATTTTTTGTGGCTTTGTATTGTACAATAGCATGCAAGCAGACTTACAGTTCCTAGTTTTATAATTTCATGAATATTCATACTCGTGTAACCAGATCTTGGGTCAAGAAAGAGAACATTTATAACCCCAACTCCTAACCGCTTAACCCTCACCCTTCACCCCATGCTCCCATCCTCAGGTCTCCTTTCTCTTAGGGGTCCCACCATCCTTGATTCTAGGGGTTTTATTCTTGTACCTGATGTACATGGGATCGTGGACGTGAGGATAATAACGGCTCTCTCCATTTGTTCACTGTTCAGTCATCCATATTCTGCTGTGGGAAGACACCACAGTTTACCCATTCTACTCTTGATGTGTGTTTGAGCAGTTGACAGATTTGGGACTGTCAACAAACATTGTGGCTCTAAACTAGCATGCCTTTTGTTTAAAACATGTACACATTTTTGTAGTGTATTAAGTAGAAGTAGAATTGCTGGTTTAGTTCTGTGGATACAAGATATTGCCAGTTTTCCATAGGGGTTGTATCAGCATACGTAGGGATTTTTTTTTCAACAACCCAAAAGGGAAACCAAGGATTTCCATGTAAATGGAACCCAAATCTTAGCTCTTTTTTTTTTTTTAGACTTGTGTTCTTCTTTCAATAAGAGCTCATTCCCCAAGGGTATTGCAAATTTTCTGCAAATAGACTGCAAGCGAATAAGTCCTTAGTAATCCTTGCATCTCTTCTGCTTTCTAAGTATCGTGCCATGTAGATCTGAAATAAAGATAATTTTATGTCAGTCATTTTACTGGCACAAAATTTGTTTTGAACTGTAATATTACAATGACCTTCCAAAGAGCTTCATGCACTCTTCTTTATTGGTTTAATTCCTTCAGCATTGTCATCATGGTCTGGAAATGCATTAATTAACATTTGATGCTGTTTCTTCTTTCCAGGTCTTTCATTTTTTTCTGTTTTCTCCAGATTCCTCATTTTTTTTCCTATGCCCTTTGCAGGTTGCTAAATTATTCATGGAGTGCGATAGTGACTCTTTTACGCTAATGAATGACATTTTTGTACTTTTCCTCAACTGGTGATTGCATACTGTGATGAATCTACACATTTTTAAAGGTCCCACTATTCCTTACTTTTCACTTTGAATAATGTATGGTAAATAGTGATGTGTTGGTGTTGGGATTTCTGGTTCTAATCTCATAAGCATTTCCTGATCTGAACATAGAAGGATAGCAAGAGCAAATTGCAAATTTAAATCACTGAATTTCTCCTGGTAAGTGCATTTGGCATATCTCACACTTATTAATATTTTAAGTACTGATTTTTAAAAAGATTTATTTATTATTATTGCAAAGACAAATATACAGAGAGGAGGAAAGACAAAAATCTTCCATCCGATGATTCACTCCCCAAGTGACCGCAATGGCCAGAGCTGAGCCAAGCCAAAGCCAGGAACCAGGAGCCTCTTCCAGGTCTCCCACGTGGGTGCAGAGTCCCAAGGCTTTGGGCCATCCTCAACTGCTTTCCCAGGCCACAAGCAGGGAGGTGGATGGAAAGTGGAGTTGCCAGGATTGGAACTGGGGCCCATATGGGATCCAGGCACATTTAAGGTGAGGATTTTAGCTGCTAAGGCCTCCCCTATGGGCCCTTAAGTGTTAATTTTTAAAACATGGTAACTTATATTAGATTGTCTTGATTGCTAAATAATGTCATTTAAAAAAAATCTTGGGATACATGTTTAACCTAGAAATTAAGAGATTGGTTAAGATGCTTGCATCACCTATTTGTAAGTCCAGCTTCCTGCTAAGGTAGATTATGGGAAGCAGCGGTGAAAGCTCAGATCACAGGGTTCTGGCCACCCACATGGGAGAGCTGAATTGTACGCCAGGCTTCTGGCTTTCCCCTGGTCCAGTCTCAGCCATTCCTTTGGGGTGTATAGCAAAGGATGGCATGTGCTCGTGTGTGTGTTTAAAAATTTACAAATTAAAAAATTGTGTGGTTTCTTTATTTTGTAAGGGTATGCATATCTGAAATTTTCAGAAAATGGTAAAGATCATCTTAGGATACAGATAGTTCTTTAAATTGGATAAATACTGTTTAACGGCAGTATTTGAAACTGTTTCTTTTCTATAAGAATTCATAAAAACTTTCTTATGGAAAGGCACTAATATTTAGGAAAGATTGGAGTAAATGCTTTTAAAATCTTTTTACTCTTCCATCATGAATATTTGTTAAAGTTAAATATCATCAACCATAAACATGAACTGGAAGGGCCATTGGCAAATCCCACCCAGGAAAAACATGCCTAAGTATCATGCCAATGTACTCCCTAGATAAATCCCTTCTGAACAATTCCTTTCTTTTGTTCATTCTCATACTGACTTCGATTTAAAGATAGAATATGATGCATTTCTTTAAAACTGTTAAGTTATAAAATGGCATGTGTGAATTGATTACAAAATTTGGGGATTTTGAGAGGATACGGATTCAGAGGAAATGTTCTATATACCACTCTAGTCACATTACTTGGAAATCAAGAATAGTGTAAGTGTAAGAGGCAGACATGGAGAAGATGTTTGGGGTCTTTTCACATTTGTCACAGAATAATATTTGTTCTGGTAACACTTGAGCTTTCACTGTTAAAAAAGCTGTAACCATTCATTTTAAATGTTGCTTTACTAAAATGGAAGAGATTCTATTAAATTCACATCAGTTTTGTTTTATTAACTGTACAGGATGTTCAGAGGACAAACATTCAACTCCCACCGCATTTTATGTATTATACTGTACTGCACACATTACTGGCAATCTGTTTTTTCTCCAAATATTTATATTTTAGCATCAAGAATAATTGTTTATACAGGAGAGCCTTGGGCCAAACGAATTCACTGAGTGTAGCTACAGAGTGACATGTCTAACTGGCTACCACATAGAGAACAACAGGCCAGTTTTGTTCCTTTCAATTTTTATTTATTGGAGAGACAAAGAGATGAGGATTAAAGAGAGAGAGAGGGAGAGAGAGAGAGAGGTAGCGCTCCATTCTTCTAGTTCATTCTTCAAATGCCCAAGGAAGGAACATGCTGGTTTGAAGACAGGAACCAGAGGATCATGCATGTCTCCTGGCTGAGTGACAGGGATCAAACCTATTGCCACCTGGGGTCTCTATTAGGAACCAGAGCTGGGGTCAGGAATGTATCCAGGTAACCCAGATGTGAGATGCGAAAGCAGCTTACAGTGTAGGCTGAGTGTCCACCTTGATCAGTTTTGCCCCATCATGTTCAGTTGAAAGGTTCTTGTATTGTACTTTTAAATAGTTTAAAAGACAAGGAAATGAAAAAAAATGTCAGGGTTTACTTGACTGGGACTCCTTGGGAGTAATTTGAGCTAATTTTTAAATGAAACACAAAGATTTTTTCATTATAAAAGAACAGGAGGTTCAGGGAATGTAAATTACAATATTATTTTATACTGAACTATGTTCATATTAGGATGCAGTTCAGAGTCAGGATAAAGCTGTGCTAAAGTTTTCGTTTTATCTTTTAAACTGTGTGATTTTGAGCAAAACATTTAATGTGTGTGTAAAGCAAAGACAAGATGTAAAGAAGCTAATTTGGCAGAGTCTTTGATAGTCTTACCGATTGCTTTCCTGTCCTCTTCATTTCAATATTAATTATTGCTATCAGCAATTTCGAAAGCCTATGCTAGGTCAGATACAAGGCATATATATATATGTGTGTGTGTGTGTGTGTGTGTGTGTGTATATAATGTATGTGTATATATATATATATATATTTAACCTTGAACTATAAAGTAGCTCTAAGAATGGGTTCTGTGTGGGTTCATGTTAAACAGCAAAGGGAGACAATTAGAAAACTGCCTATCAGTAAATTACTGGTAAGCATCAGAGCCAGGACTTCAAGCAGGCTTTTGGACTCCAGCAGCCCGTTTCTGTCACCTCAGATGTCGTAGCCATTCTACTCATTCCATGTGCCCTCCTTTCATTTTCATTGGTTTGTGTTCAAACTACGGATTTGAAACAGGTTCTAGACTGGAACTCTCTAGTCCTGATGAAAAGAAGTTGCAGTTTTCTCATTACAGTATATATTTTTTTCCTTTAGGAGTGTAACCAAACATCATCTGGAAACTTGCTTGTAACATGAGTGAATCAACCAGCCCACACATTTTACTCTCCCCAGGCATGTTGCTACGAAGGTCTATATTTGGTTTTAAGAAATGAACATATGCTAAACCAACTGTGTATTTTTATTTACATTGACAGGATCTGAGAATTGGAAATTGTGTTTTATTTTTCACTTCTAATATTGATGGTATATTTGACCTTGAAATAGAAAACTTTATTCTGCTTTAGATGCTTCCTAACTACATGAAACTGCTCAGAAACAATGGTTGGGTTAACTTAGTGATGTCAAAACAGTTTTAGGAAAGAGTATTCCAAAATGTGAGAGGATCTAATAAGATAGTGATGTTTAAAATCCTGGGCATTTATCAGATTTTTAAATTACCTTGTATTTTCTTGTTCTTCCCAATTGACCTCCTGGTTTAGAGGAGAAAAGAATGTGTGTTGCTCATCTATGCGAACCAGTTTATAGTACGTTAATGACGTACAAGAAACAATCTATAAACCCATGAATTAGTTTATTAATGAGTTAAACCATCTGGCTGTATAGTTGACCTAGATTTTATATTTATCTTCTATGTATATGAATATACACGTATATACACACATACACAGAAGTGTGTTTGTTAACGAGACTTGTTACTTTCATATTGGAAAAGTTGTATTGTTTCTCAGATTTGTTTTCCTTTAGCTAAATGTCACCAATACTAAATCGATATCTAAAATGATACTGCATAGCTATTAAATTGGTGTTTATATTAGTGTAGATTTTCATAACAAAATGTCATAAACTCAGTGTCTGAGAATAAGGAAAATTGATTTCTGCCTAATCTATAGGCTAAAATTGGTATCAGGATGCCGATGGGGTCAGGTTATAGTGAGCTCTTTCGCTGCCTTGCCGATTGCTGCAGGGACCTCCCAATTCTACATGATGGGAGAGAAAAGTAAACTTCTGCTGTCTCTTCTCATAAGGGCATAAATTCTATCCCAGGAGTCTTTCCCTTGTGACCCCATCAGAGCCTAATTACTTCCCAAGTCCCTGTGAGCAGATACCATCACAATGAGGTCAGAGCTTAACCAAATGAACACGGGGTGTGATGGTGGGGGAAATGCAGTTCATTCAAAAGATGTGGTTATGTATGCTTAGGATGATATAATTCAAAGTTAGCTATAATTCATATAGATGTTAGTCAAATGCCATTACATAACTTAGCAGATTCACATGACCTAACGTCTCAGATTTTTCTTTTAAAGTTATTGGGGGAGATTCACTTGGTATTAATTGTATAAAATATTTGTTGCAATGAATTTTAGAGAAAATAGATGTTGAGGGGATGGTTGTGAATGAGAAGAAAGAAAGGGAGCTAACATTGCACATCCAAGTGCCAGGCAAAGTTCTGTGTGCCTTTTGAAACTTTATTTTATTTGAAAGGCAGATTAATATATATTAATATCTGTATCTATATTTGTATCTCTCTATATGGGTGTGTATGTGTGTGTGACAGAGAGAGAGAGAGATCTTCCCTCTTCTGGTTGACTCCCACAATGGCCTCTACAGCAAGAGTTGGGCTGGTCTGAAGCTGGGAGCCAGGAACTTTGTTTGGGTCTCCTTCATGAGTGCAGAGGCCCAAGAGCTGGAGCCATCCTCTGTCGCCTTCCTAGGCTACAATCAGGGAGCTGGATCCAGAAGAGGAGGAGCCAGGAAACAAACTGGAACACATATGGGGTGCTGGTGCATGGTGGAGGATTGCCATGCTATGTCCTCTTGTTGGCCCCTCTGTGTGCCTTTTAGTGTGTCATTTTATATAATCCTTACAGCAATACTAAGGGTTGTTTTATCAACCATTCTTTGGCGAAATTGAGGGTGAGAGAAGTTGACTAGTTTGATTGGGGTCATTCAATGATTTAGAAACTGATTCAAATCAAATTCTTCCTCTTTCCAAATAAAGTCATCTTGTAGGGACATGATCAGTTGTTGATGTAAAGAAACAGCTAACCTTGATATTTATTGATTCCATTTATTTATACAATGCCCTTATGCTTTCCAGTTGTGACTTGAAGCCGAAAGACGCCAAAAAAAAAAAAAAAAAAAAAAAAAAAGAAAAAGGTCTAGTTCCTCATGATGTGGAATAAACACTTCAAATAGAAATGACTTCTTTTCCAAACACATTTTGAGTTAGAATTATTGTTAACATTTTTCAGAGAACCATGGTTGTAAATCAACTTCACGTTGCAGTATATTCCACCAATGGCAATCTGACATTTGCAAGCCCTGGGGAAGAATTTCATCCCTTTCTCTCAAGAGATATATTTCCTTTTTTGGGCAATAAATGAACTCCTCCAGAAAGTATTCCTACTGTGTTGTTTACTCCTTTTTTGTGAGCATTTCAAGGACTTTTGCTGGTTTCTTTTTTTAACAAATACTTTCAAAGCTCTCACCAAAGCATCTATGATGTAGAGATGTGTTGGTCACACAGCCTAAATGAATAAGAACATGCAGAGTAATGTATGCCATACTTCTGTCCCACTCCACCTCTACCCAATCCAACAGTGGACAAAACTCAGGGAAGCAAGCGATTCCTGGGGAGTGTGGAGAATGTTAGGATTAAAAGCTGTGTGGTGTTGGGTATGATCCCTTAGGGACAAGGTGAGCAGGTGATGGCTTCTCTCTGCGTGAGAAGGTGATGGCTAAATAGGTATTTTCTCCCAAGGTATTCCAACTGCAGGAAAACTAGAAGAGAAATGAAAGCCAAGGGACAATTTAGACAATAGTGATGCTTAGGGAAGAGGTCCAGTAGTCTTGCAGAGGTGTTAGAAGTCTCAGGATATCATGAAAGTGTTTCCAGATAGTGATTTAGTGGCCTTTAATTTGTAAACAATGAAATGGGACACAAAACAATGTTAACTTGTCCAGCCTGACTAGATGAGCAAAAAGCAGAGTCAGGGTTGACTCAAATGTTAAGTTTTTCCTCGTAACAGGTATTTTCACATAATGTTATTACAGAGCTTCATTTTTATTGTGACTCATGAAAAAAAACCACAGGAGCATAAAATTTCCTGAAATAAGGTTATGTCTGGTTATGTCTGGTAGCAAGTCTTTGCACTGACATCTCAAACACTCCTCAACAGACGAGGTCATGATGTGCCTACATGCCACTTCACTGTGTTGCCACCTGGGCATACGTTCCAACCCACTGGGACAGAGAGGGGACAGACAAGGGAAGACATTTGTGGACACAGTGTAAGAGCATTTACAGGCATAGTAGCTCAATAATTTGCACATCCAGTGATGAATCACCAAATGTAAATAAAAAGGTTTATTCTCTAACCAACACCTGTTCTGCTTCCAGATTTGTTTCAATCATCTTTCTCTGTCAGAGCCATCCAGATGAAGTAATTGTAGGGTCACTGATGTCCAAAAGGCCCCTGAAACAGCCGGCAATGTTCTGACTGCTTGGATGCAGCACACCTTCAGTATTGGAATCTCTTTTCTTGCTCCTCCAGGGTTCCACACGGTTAATGTGTCGTGAACCTTACCCAGAATCCCACTTTAGAATAGTCTTCTGATAGGTCTTGAAAAATCCAAAGAAAAGCGCCAATTAGTGTCTCCTGTCATCCTTATTCTAAGTTTTCTTTTTCCAAATAAATTAAAGAAGTTTGAAAGCTTAGCTAGTTTGGCTTCCCTTCATGCCCATGATGTTTTTGCCACCTGTAGAAAGAAAAAAAAAAAAAACCTGACAAAAAGCTGTGCTACTTGGGTTTTGCCTTCAAATTCCCTTCTCTGGATACAATTACTTAATGCAACTAACTACAAAGAGAAAAGTTAATCGTTGGCTTCTGCTTTGAGTGAAAGCACATTTTTAAACTAAGCTGTCATTTCAAATGCACCCAGTATTACTGTGAACAGCTATTTAAGTGGGTCTTAAAATGCCTCTCTAAAGGGAGTGTTCAAGTGTTTTCCACTGTGAAAATACATGGGTGTTTTGGTTATAGGATTATCTTTTATCATTCAAGCATATGGTATAATGCCTGCATAGATTTGAGTTGCTTTTACTGAGGGCATTGCTTCCAAAATCATTCATAGGTATATGTAGCTGAGCAGGGTCATACATCACAACTTTTGTTTTCCTTCTCATGGGATTGTTAAACCTATGTTTGTACAAATCAGCAAAAATGATCCACATCATAGAAATATAGTCTGTATTTCTTGAACATTTATTTTGTGCAAGTTTTGTAATAAAGGTTTGACATGTGACCTTCGCAACAGTCTATGAGCTATTTACTTGCCTTTTCTTTTACAGCTAAGAAAACATGCTTAGCTTTCAAAATAATTGGTTCATATTCATATACTGGTAATGAGGAAATGAGAGGACTTGAAGGATATAAGCTTCTATTTTATTATTCCATCTCCGGTTAAATTGTGGGATTCAACTTTCCTAGGAAGCTCCTGCGTGCTTGCATTGTGGGTGTGGGAAGCTCCTCTTTCTCACACTCCTATTCAACTAGGCCGTGAGCAGTTGGATGAGAAATTGCTTTGGCTTCCACGTGAGCTCAGTGCTCTTTGTATCTCGCACAGTGCTGGATCATATTCTGATCAATTTTGAAAATGCTTGTGAAGATTGTTGGTTTTCAAAGGAGTTTGACCTACGATTATATAACATGAAGCAATTGCAGAAAATAAGAAAAGCCTTTACATTGAGTCCTTGAATTTCCAGAAGTATGAAGCTCCAGAAAAGAGGGAAGTGTCTTCTTTCCTTGTGTACGTTTTGAGTTCTCACAATAGACTTGCAAAAGCAAGACCTGTGAGCTTGTTAGATTCAAGTCTAGTGCCTAGTTATGTCATAAATCATAAGGGGCCTGCATCCTGAAATATGAAATCATTTCTCACTGTGAATCCTGCTGATAGTCCTTTTAATAGATTATTATCTGTGTAATACATTCCTGGTGGGTCCTAGTAAGGCGTATTTAACATGTCCTAGGATATACTGCTCTATTCTGCTTAGCTTTCTGATGGAAAAAGTAGTCAATATTCCCAGATAATCCACAGGTAGGCAGGAAATCCAGAATGGAGACACCAATCATAGGAGCATTGAGGGGGACAGATGAAGGAAGTGTCAGAAGCTGGGGTAAGGGGAAAGCGCACAACAGTTCATAATATGATTGTAAAGGTTCTGGAATAATTTAAATCAAGTGCAAGAATTAGACTTACTTACAGTGTGCGTTGGCTTTCAAACTAAAGTTTTTCTTTTAAATGCAGGTTATTCATCTTCAAGGATGAATACAATTTGACTAAATCTTGTATTACAGACTTGTGCATTTCATACTCGTTAATATGATCAAAAGCATCTTATTGATGTCATAAAAAGAGAAATGAAGGCTATTTTCTGCCATTGTCCTAGAGTCACATTTTCTTTTGTTATTAGCATTTCGTTTCAGGCAATAGATTGAACAAAAATACTTGTGATTGAATGGAGATTAATTATAGGCTATGGGAACATTAGAGCCAATTTTATTGTTTTGAATAGTGTCTTCTGCTGTTTCATTACCCAAAAGGGAGTGAGTATTTGGAGAACAAAGATCGTGACACATTTGGCAGTATTCAAGAGGTGTACCCCCTCACTAGACTGTCAAAAGGCTTGGCTTGTCACAGGTTTCTAGGCTGTAATGTCGCTTCTGATGCTGCACTCCTGGATACCCCTCTCTTACTCTGTGACTGCCAATGGGAACATAGAGGTACAGAAATTTCTGATGAACAGTTTAGCTGGGAGCTAAGATATAGCTGGCACAAACAGATTTCAGCTTTGGGATGATTTGAAATAATTTGATCACTTCTCAGTTGCTGGTAAAATCCTTTATGGGGAATGCTGACTTATTTTATAAGGAATTACTATTGATTATACAAATAATTTTTTGTAGTTTTTCTCTATATATTCTTTGCTGGAGCAGTAGTTTTTGTGGGGCAGGATGAGGAGAAGCCTTTTAGCTTGGCAGCAAAACACATGGATCTATAGCCAGCCCACCTGGGAAAATTACTGCAAAATGAAGATAATTATACCATTCACCTTGTGAGATTGTTGGATGAATTAAATGCATTCTCTCTCTCTCTCTCTCTCTCTCTCTCTCTCTCTCTCTCTCTCTCTCTCTCTCTCTCTCAACATGTATATATGTATGTATGTATGTATTTAGGAAGGCAGAGTTAGAGAATGAGAGACAGAGATAGAGAGAGAGATCTTCTAAATGGTTGCAGTGGCTGGAGCTGTGTTAGGCTGTAGCCAGGAGCACAGAGCTCCTCCAAGATCTACCACATGGGTACAGGGGCCCAAGCACTTGACTATTCTCTACTCTGTCCCAGACACATTAACAGGGAGCTGGATCAGAAGTGGGGCGGTTCAGAGATGCAGTGAAAACAGCTAGGAAAAGCATTGGGAATAATATAACCTGGAGTTATATAATAAACCTGGAGTGAGCGTGGTCCATAGGTCACTTGAGGATGGAGATTGTAAAATCCCATGTTTGATTGTCTACCCCAAACCAACTGTACTGAATCAGAACATGAAGTGGGGAAGTCTTTCATTTAAACAATATGTCTGGAACATTTTATGCACATTAAACTGAGATCTGCTGATTTACAAATAGTGAGAATTTTGGTTCAGCTTCCTCTACTGCTAAACTGAGAGAATAAAAATAGGGTCTTTGGAGCACTGAGGGCATCCATTTGTGGAAAGTATTTGGAACACTGTCTCTGCTATTTTATAGATGTGCTACATTATTGATTATTATAATTTTTTCCATGGACTTGTTGTTGCTAGCAAGAATAGAAACAAACCAGAAAGCTTCTAACTATCGCAACTATCAGATGCTTAAAAATCAAGATGATGCTAACATGCAGCTGAAGAACTATTATTGATACAATACAGTTGTAGATGTCGAATATAGTAATTTCCCACAGTTCCTATTGTACATGTCTATTTTTTTTGCAAATATTGTTTTTTTTTTTTTTCTGTAAAGGGAAAATCTTACTTTGGAAATGTTAAATGCCTTTATAGAACCATGACTGTGATTTATCTCACATGTGGAATTCAATTTTTATATTCTTTACAAATAGCATTGAATAAATGGTAGTGGAGTGGCAGTGAGTCATAATACGAGATGTTAATCTGCGTAGAGATATTGATCTGCATGAGATCCTAAATCACCTTTTCCTGGCATCATAGATCTCTGGAGAAGGGCAATCCTTGCATGTCTAAGAGTGTCTGTATCTGCTCCTGGATGTGGGCAGCCCTTTCAGATGAAGGCCGTGCTGAGATGGCCACGAGGAAGGCAGAAAAATGAGCGCATCTCCTTTAATACGATTCAGCTGGGAGAAAATAAGGGCCAGGAGCATTTCCTGTCATTCCTGACCAGTGAAACACACCATTTATACTTGCCAGTGGGCTGAATGAGGACCAAGAAGGTTTTATCATAATATAGAAGAATCTTTGCTCACCCTCTTCTTGTGCTAGCAACATTTATATATATATATATATATATATATATATATATATATATATATATATATATATAATTAGTAAAATATATAGTATATATTTTACTAATTTAAAAAACAGAATTCCAGAGAGGTGAGGAAGAGAGACAAGTCTTCCATCCACTGGTTCACTTCCCATATGATTGCAATGGCCAGGGCCAGGGCTGGGCCACGCTGACGTCACGAGCTTCATCCTAATCTGCCACTTGGGTGCAGGGATTCAAGCACTTAGGCTGTTTGCTGCTGCCTACCCAGGACCTTATCAGGAAACTGGATAGAAAGTGGAGCAGCTGGGGCTCAAAATGTCCCTACATGCAATACCCCCAAGCCACAATGCCAATCCTTCTTGATATGTTTTATTCAGTGCCTAATAATATGCTTGTATCCATGAAAATGTTTCAGAAAGCTGATGCAAAACTGAGTCCAAAATTCGTGTCCAGCTGGTTGGGATTTCCTGTCATTTCTGATGTGTTTTTGGTAGGCATACAGTTTTGAATTATGTTGTATTTGAGTAAATAACCTTTTGTTTATTGTTAGGATTTTGTGTTCTGCCTCAAAGATGACGCATTGCAAATGGCAAATTGAATAATTTTGCCTGTATTTTAATAACAGTTTGAAGACATTGAGATATTTACATCTTAAGTAATTACTACTCAGATCTATTTAAACATTGCATAATAATTGGGTAAGTCTGCAAATGTGCTTTACATGAAGCAGATTCTGCTATGAAAAAATTCAAGATTAAAAAAATAACTTTGGAGTTGTTAAAAGGCATATAGAGGCAAATAGAATACGCTGTAATCTATAAACCCTTGAATATGGTTTCTAAGGTAGTTTGTTTACTGATTTGATAAGTTGTGGTAATTTTTCTGTCACTTGATAGGACATAGAACCTTATGAACAGTTGCGATAGCAAATAAAAGGAACCCTTTTAGCTACCTACTCTTGTAAAATAATACTATCAACTGTGATTTACAGATGAGAGAGTGGGGGTGCAGCCAAGTTTTTTTTCCTCAAGGACACACAGCCTTTAAGTATGATCTTTACAATCTTTTTTGTAAGAATTCATTAAAATCTGGATCCATGTGCTGTAGAATCATGGTGAATTAGATTGTATCACTGAGTATATTGGGCTCATTCAGTCAATTTACAGGCAAGCCAGAGCTGAAATTTATTATGTCCTTCAGCTGCAAAGTTGCTGAATGTCAAGCGAGGCAAGGGTTCTTCACAAACTCCTCAAGAGCCACTTTCCCTGTACTCTTTGCAGAAGCTCTTCTGGTAACCCTGTGACTTCTCTGCAAAGTATCATATTTAAAGAGAATTAGAAAAGGGATGACTAAGTGTTAATAACTTCTGCTGTTGGTTTGTGTATTAATTCCTTAGGTTTTATAAATTCATCTTATCTTGACTCATGATGCTTTGTTTACTCAGTAAGCCTGTAATAAATGAATGACGTCATGTTATGGGTACAACCTGTGCCTTCACAAATTTCTCATAAATCTTGATAAGAACGTGATTGTATAGTTATAAAAAATAAAAACAATTTTGTGAATGCAATCATTTTTTAAACATGAAAACTCCCAAAGGTGAATGTAGTAAACACATGTGAATACCAATTATAATCAAATTTTTGACATATTATGCAAATTATAGATAAAAAAGAAAATGGTCGTCTCTTCCTAACTCTGTTTCTAAAATTCAGTCAATATTTATGTGAGGAGTATACACTCTTTTCAGTCATGTTCCTTTTACATACACACTCCAATACACATGCATACATGCCTATCCAAAACATGACAACATTTTGAGACTTTCCATGTTCCATTACTTTTGGAAGTAGTATTCTGCAGCATGCTTTTGTCAATCAAAACTGTTTTTGTTTTTCTCCCCTATGCTATTGCACATTACTCTTTGCCTCATTAATAGTTATCTAGATGATTATGAACTTTTAGGCACCGCAGCCCATCTGTTTTAGTCCTGGAAATGTTGTAAGTAAATATAACTGTGTACTCAATTAATATTTGTTAAATCAGTGACTAAATAATGCCATAAGAATCCTTACTATGCTTGCTTGTCCATATGTGTAGGATTTCTTTGGATACATGACCAGAAGTGGAACTGTTGAGTTTCAAATAGGATTGCCAAATACCCACTATGATGGATTACGCTTGAATATAGTTATACCAATTTATTGTTGGGAAATATGTAATGAAAACAACCTGTATGTCATATTTAGTTTAATCATCCTTTACAATTTTTGCCTGTTCAAATGAACTATGTTTCTCATTGTTCTAATTATTTTATTATTCCCTGATTGCTAGCAAAACTATGTATCTTCTTAAAGGCCCATTAACCATGTTTCTCCCTATGAGTTCTTGCATCTAATTTGAATAGTGCTGCTGTTATCAAATTCCTAAAACAGGACCTTAAGTTACTGAAAGACTAACTGTAGAATGGCAATATCCATTTGTAATGTAAATCCATCGATGGATAAGTAACTTTGGCCATTAACTATTCCAGTATTGTAACAAAATATTTGCTGAACTATTCGCTATAAAACTCTTGCAGCAATTTATGTCCTTGATTCTTTATAATTTCAAATACAGATAATATCTCTAGAGTGGCAGTTTGGTCCACCAAGTTCATTACCCTTGGAGGACAAATTTTAGGCCCCTATTCACAATGTCTCTCCTAATTTCAGTAATTGCAATATTAATTTTATTTACAGAGCTTTGAGTTAAAGCTAATAAACTTTTAGCAAAATAAAGAATTTCAAAAAGTTCATGATAAGTGGAATTAAAAGGCCTTTATCTTTTTGCAGTTTATGTTGAAATCCATGTATGGTTTTGTGTAATGTGAATTTTCCATTAAAAATTATAAGAGCCCTTATATATCACCGTACTATTATATTTTTTAGAAAAAAGTGTATTTATTAACTTGAAAGTTGGAATTAGAACAGAACAGACAGAGAAAGAGAGACAGACAGACAGACAGAATTTCCACCTGCTCATTCACTGCCCTGATGGCTGTAACAGCTATGGCCAGGTTAGGCTGCAGCCAGGAACCAGGAGCTTCTTCCATGTCTTGCATGTGGGTACTGGAGACCCAAACATGTGGGCCATCTTTGACTGCTTTCTCAGATCTGTTAGGGAGCTTGATTAGAAATGGGGTACCTGAGGCACTAACCCATAGGGGATGCTGGTTTTGCTGGCGGAAGCTTACATAATCTGCTATGCCAAAACACCACAATACTATTATAATTTTAAAAATGATTAAAGTGCATTGGAAGGAGTATGTGTTAGTACTTTTTGGGTGATTGGATTCAGCAACTTAATAATCCTATCACACATTTCTGACCACAATATTAGTGTTAACTAAGCATTATAAGAAACTGAATTTTTGGGCCCGGCGGCGTGGCCTAGTGGCTAAAGTCCTCGCCTTGAAAGCCCCGGGATCCCATATGGGCACCGGTTCTAATCCCGGCAGCTCAACTTCCCATCCAGCTCCCTGCTTGTGACCTGGGAAAGCAGTCGAGGACGGCCAAATGCTTTGGGACCCTGCACCCGCGTGGGAGACCTGGAAGAAGTTCCTGGTTCCTGGCATCGGCCTGGCGCAGCACCGGCCCGTTGCACTCACTTGGGGAGTGAATCATTGGTTGGAAGATCTTCCTCTCTGTCTCTCCTCCTCTCTGTATATCCAGCTTTCCAATAACAATAAAATCTTAAAAAAAAAACTTTGAATTTTTATAGAGATATGTAAAGATTAATATCTGTATATTTGTGTTCGTGCATTTCATTGAGATGTATAAAGAGACAGAAGGAAGTTGTATAGATCATAATAATAGAAAACAAAGTACTATGGAAAGGAAATGGAAATGGTGATAAGAGATGGAGGTGGAGGGAGTGAAGAATTATTGTTATGACTTGCCAGAGCATGGCTAATTTGATACTATTTTTGCCATGAGAAACCAATTTATACTATAAAAGAAGAATAAAGTTTTAGTCTCCACACTGTTAGAATATTGTCAAAAGAGGTCCAAGCACTAGAAGACAGAATCAGTCACTGCGGAAAATTTGAAAACGCCTGAAGGAAATGTACTTGATTTTGATAATGTAATTGGCACAGGAAATTTCAGTCAAATATGAGAGCTAATGAAAGAATGAATGGATAAGTAATACCCACAAATAAGAGTAAATGTCGTTTGCCTATTTCTGCCTCCTTGGCCAAGAAAATTTTATGAGAATTGTTAATAAAACCTGATCAGTACCCAAGCCTTCCACGTGCTAACCTCAATCCTTGTTCACTGGTTGAGATACCAACAATGAGTAATATATCCATAATATGCAAAACAAGGATGATGGATAGTAGATTAATATGCTGGCAATGACCCAGCAGTGATAACGATGAAGATGTAAGAGCAACGCTTGTTTTAGATAAAACTTGCAAGATTTTGGTAGGTTATAGCAAGTGATTAGCAATCCAGTCTGGTAGCAATTCCCAGCCAGCTTTTAGGCCAAGCTTCAACCACAGGAGCTCAATTCTAGTAGGAAAAAAAAAAAATGCAAACAATTTGTAGGGAGTGGAGAGAGCAGAGGAAAGAATGATGAAAGCGTTGAGAGATTATGCAACAGAGGAGGAGGATTTAAAGCCTGGCTGAATACATGAATGGACCTATTAGTTATTTTGTCTGTAAAAGAGCATAAAAATGCTGCAGGGAAATGTGATTCGACCAGTGATATTGAGGGCAATTATGAGAATTCCTGGGACAGAATAGATTTCTTATCAGCAAACATTTCTTATTTGAAGACAGAAACTTTCCAAACGTAGTTATGAGAATTCCGTGAACATGTAAACCTTGCTGAAACAATAACAGGGGAGCCAATGTAATGCACAGTGTAGCTTGCTAACTTCTTTAACAAACTGAACTATTTTTTGTCAATTGTTAACACATAGAAAATACAAGAAGGGTGTAAAAGGACTGTCTTATGGGATACCTTGTATTGGAAAGTTTAGTGATGTTTTCCACAGTTCAGATGAGGCTGTTGAGATACAGAAAAGTCAAACTCTTTTCTGATTATTACCCAGCCTGGTAAGCATGTTCCCTTTTCACACTAACTCCAAAAGTTCGCGTGGCAGAGCCAAGTTGAGATTTTTCATCTGTGATTCCATAGAGGAGACACAGGACAGCTGTCTGACAGGTGAAGTGGGGTCATACACTCTGGTTTGGATTCCCTGCTCCATGTCAGTTCTGAGTACAAGGAATTACTTCCTGTTTATCCACCTGTTTCCTTTGTTTCCTTGTAATCTTTGCATAGAGTTATGATTCCACTGTAGGCTGATATTAGTGTCTATTAAATGCCATGGCAATTCCCACCATATGCCTGGAGTACTCTGTGCTCCACGGGTAGTAGCTATTGGTTAACCAACACTTTATAACATAATTGAAAATAGAACATATGACTTTTAAATATCAAAATAGGCACATTGGTGAGAATGTTTCTTCATCGCCATAAGAGTATTAGACCCATGGAAGTAGAGCATTTTTCCTCTCAGAAGCTATTATGGATATGTTTTGGTAAAATTTATAGTAATAGCCTGAGATGCTGTGAATTACAACAGCAGACTCAGTCTTATTACTTCAATTTCAACATTGCTGTAAAGTGAAATATTAGCTTTCATTATTCTAAATTAGGTTTATCCTTCTTCCCTCTTATGAGAACAAGTATAACTCTTTAAAAAAAAAAGATTTATTTATTTTTTTTGGAAAGTCAGATTCACAGGTAAAAAGAAACGCAGAAAGACCCATCCACTGGTTCACTCCCCAAGTGGCCACAGTGGCCAGAGCTGAGCTGATCCGAAGCCAGGAGCCAAGAACTTCTTCTGAGTTTCCCACACAGGTACAGGGTCTCAAGGCTTTGGGCCATGCTCTGCTGCTTTCCCAAGCCACAAACAAGGAGCTGGATGAGAAGTGGGGTAGCCAGGACCAACTGGTGCCCACATGTGATCCCGGCAGTTGAAAGGCACAGATTTAGCCAGTAGGTTATTACTCTGGGCCGGAGAACAAGTCTAACTTTTACAAATGAGACTTTTCTTTGTGAAGATAGACATTCTTCTTGAATTACTGATGTACAGACTACTGGAGCTCTATTGTATGCACGAATCCTAACATTTTGTTGTGGCTAGAGTGCATTTTCGACATAATCGTTTTCTACAGAAACACTTGCTGTTTCATCTTAAAATTTATTTTCATCTAATTTGAAAGGCAGATAGAGAAATGTTCTCTCTACTAATTTGCTCCCCAAATGTCTATGAAAGCTAGGACTGGACCAGGCTGAGGCAGGAGCTTGGAACTGTGTCTCTTACATGGGTGGCTTTGATCTACTGGTTGGGAAGCCTAGCAGGTGCTCTAATCCTCAGTGTGAGCATCTTACCTGCCTTGCCAAAGTTCTTCACCCTTTAAAGGGTGGGTTTTAAACTTCCCTGTGTCCCATAGTAACTAGAAGCATTTCCTGTACTTTTCAGCTCAAGTAGGACCCTCATGTATAAAGGGGTTAAAAAGTTGGCTTCTTCCATTCACTCCTGCCTGGTCTCTGACTCCAGGTCCCAACTGGAATGTTTCCTGTTTCCCTGGTACCAGGCCAGCCTAGCTCTGCTTCCTTGTATAATTGTTTATACACTGGTGACGTTTCCCCATGCGTATGTTTGCCCTGCCCCACCCGGAATCAGAAACTCTCAAGGCAAAATAGCATATCTTGTCTTTCCCTAATGCTCCCCAAAGAGCTCAGGGTCACACTGAGACCACAGAAGGGAACCAGTAAGCCTGCTATGTATGAGGGGAGACTCCCGGAACCACATTCCTTTTAGATGGGCTCAGCAGAGCTCTGTCTAAAGTGATGGAGGTTTGGGATTTGTAGCTTCCTTATGTTCATGTCTGTTACTGCTTTGTTTTTGAAAAAACACTCGTGTTGTGTCTTGCGTATCAGCCTCCTTCTCTAGCTGCTGTCTTTGAGTTGGGGTCTCCTGTGTCCTCCTTTTGCCTGGAGTAGGGTGGACAGTGTGGTAAGATTTATGCAAAGCACCCTGAGCTGCTTTGCTGCACACTGCCCAAAGAAACTGCTTCAGGTTTTTCAGTAAGAGCTCTCAGAAACCAAGTGCACGCCTGAAGAGCAGCTTGCCTTGGCCAAGTTCAATTTCTTGTACTCCCTGCTGTGTCTCTTGCTACCTGGAAACGGTCTCAATAGGATAGCAAACTATTGGCACTACCAGCACTCTTCATTCTTCATGTCCTTGAATCCCTCTCGAAAGGTTTGATTTTTTTTTTTTCAGAAATCTTTAGTTTACTAAAACCACCTGGAACCAGCCTTAGGCTGTCAGGGATGAAATAATGTCAGAGTGTGTGACAGCTAAGGAGGTGCTGTTCTCACGAGGAATGGAGATTTCCTATTATACAGCGGTATTTCCAGGGACTTTGTACTTGACTGAAATATACATTTTTTTTCGTTTCCTCAATTCAAACTTTCCTTAGTGGATCTGCACAGGAACCTTTTAGAATACAGGGTTCTGTTCGTGGCTCACTCATTTCAGGCAAATTGGTTTACTTCTATGAAAAATCATTTTCTCATGAGGCAAAGAGTAAGTAGATGAAATGCTCTTGAAACTACATTTGGGATCTAATGTGTTATGCTTCTACCAGAAAACGGGCACCATAACAAGTAAGAATTAGCATTCATCTCATTAAAAGTGTATGTGGATAAGAGAAAGTGGTGTTCTTGATTTTTAAAATGGAGAGAAGTGAAGGAGTTTTGATATTGACTTTACTAAGAATGACTTTTATGTCCTCAGGAGAAGAGAAACATTGGCCAAGTCTTAGCTAATGCCTCTTGCAACAGGGCTAATCTTGTCTCTCTAAGTTAGTCACTGTGAATTAGAAAAGCTCACTGGGCATCTATGTTATCAGATACTTTGGGGGTGACTATCCCTGCTGACATTAGAAGAGAAAGCACAAAGATCCTGTTGCACAAGCTATCCCTCATGTCAGGCAATGATGAAACCTTTCATTTTTCTCACACAGGAGATAGGAAGGATCCAATAGACTTTCAACAGTAGGTCTTTTAAACATTGTTCTAAGTGTTTCCTGTCATAGATCCATGTTGGGCAGATGTGAGGGTTTTCTTGCAACAAAAATAGCTCCCTCTCTTGTCAGAATGGGCGGATAGACTTCCCTTCAGGTAGCAGAACCCAAGACCTAATTGTAGCCCCAGGCTTAAGAGACCATTTAAGTTCTATTCCTGTCCATTAATCATCAGGGTATAATTTCTAAATTATTTAGTATTCCTTGAATATGTATTAAATGATGTATGAAGTTAATTTTAGCATCCATTATGTGGAATAACAAATCTTTTAGTGGAGTTCAAAATAACAATAGTTTATACTCTTATAAATAATTGGCCTTTTGTGGTATTGACTGCAGATAAAGGTGCTGCTGATATCAAAAAATGCCGTTAAGATGAGGAATAAAACTGTCTCTCACATGTATAATGTATGTTGCACAAGCACACTATCCTGTTTATATGTGATACTGTGGTACATGTTTAGATTATGTAAAAAATTACAAAAATTCCTAATTGTACAAAAATGAAGTAGTCCTAGCTTCCTAAGGAAGATTCTATCAAATGTTAAGTTTCTTGAAGTAGTCTCCATATAAAAACCTTTTGGGGGGAAACCTATTTTTCTTCATGTAAGCAAGAGATGTTTTTGTTTTCTATTTCCACATATGATTTTTTTATAATATTTCTATGTAGGAGAGTATTTTGTAAGTAAGTTCATGGAAATTAGATTTTTTAAATGAGGTGATTTTGTTACCAAAATATTTGAAACTCACATGTAATTCTTTGATAATATACATCTCTGTGAACTTTGTCAAGACCTTGCAAATGTGAAGCAGTTTTGTTCTTTAATTCTATAGCACGTATGTATCACAATTGGTATAGAAGTTCATGTTGGTAAAATGCGCAACATTTTATATTTGTCATGTAAGCTGTGTTATAACCACGCTCCCTTTGGAAAGATTGTCTAATAATGATTCATTAATAAATTAGACAATTCTTTTTTTAAAGATTTATTTATTTTTATTGCAAAGTCAGATATACAGAGGAGGAGAGACACAGAGAGGAAGATTTTCTGTCCGATGATTCACTCCCCAAGTGAACGCAATGGCTAGTGCTCTGCTGATCTGAAGCCATGAACGAGCAACTTCTTCCGGGTCTCCCACAGCTTTGGGCCGTCCTCGACGGCTTTCCCAGGCCACAAGCAGGGAGCTGGATGGGAAGTGGAGCTGCTGGGACCAGAACCGGCACCCATATGGGATCCCGGGGCGTTCAAGGCGAGGACTTTAGCCGCTAGGCCATGCCGCCGGGCCCGACATTTATTTTTGACGCAATAAGTTGGCAAACACTAACAAGGCCAAATTAGTAAGTATTTTAGGGTTTGGCATCGTGGGCATTTGGTGCCATTCCTCCCATCTGCTCTCTGAGTGTGGAAATGACCATAAGCAATGTACACATGGATTGGAGTGGCCGTGTTCCAATACACTGCCATTTCATACACAGCCTGCGGGCTGGAGTCTGCCAGCCTGGCAACTACAGCAACATCTGCAAGTGACTGTTTAGCGTGGATGAGTTCCCACAGATGGGAGCTCCAGAAAGGAAAGGCCCTTATTTTCTCCTTTTGTTCATTTCCCCTGATGTTTAGAAGAATAGTCAATCTGTTGAATTAAAGAATTCATTTAAACTATATTGTTAGCTGTGTCTGAGCATAAATAATGCCTTTTTTAAAGCTGAATATACATCAATAAGCCATTATCGGGTTAGTTATACCTCACATATGTACATAGCTAAGGAGATGTGCTGATTTACAAAATTGCAATTTAGGGCATATGCTTGTTCTAGCATTTAAACAGTGATTCAGACACCTGCCTCCTATATCGGAGTGCCTGGGATTTGGCACCCACAGCCATTCCTGGTTCTAGCTTCCTACCAGTGTAGACCCTAGGGTGCAGTGATGATGGGTCAAGGTATCCGTATGTTATACGTGGATTGAGTTCACGGGTCCTGCCATTGATCTGTGTGTGTGTTTGGGGGAAAGAAACAGTGATAGGGGAGTTTACTCAGTCTCTCTCTGCAATCAATAATTTTTAAAAACCATGACCGTTTCAATCATAACAAAAGCTATTTTGTTCAGGATTATACAAAGAATGCTCTACCGAAGCTGTGGAGGGGCTACTTCACGTGTTCAGTTTCTACTGTCTTTCTGATGTTCAACTGTAAAACCCACTGGATGGCATGTTTATATTACTGGTTTCAATTAAGTTTCTCACTATGATTGAAGAAGTTTTATTATCCCTATTAAAGATAATTATGTATCATTCATATGATTACTCCTAAAGTTTTGGAAACATGCTCTGTAATATTTATCAGACATTATTTTGACAAATGTGTGTGTATAAGTAGAGAGAGCTTAAAAATGCATTTTTTCCTAGCAATTTTATATTCTTCCTATCTTACAACTACCTCTACCATATTGAAAATTTTTCATGTAGGCTATGCCCCCTAAATAAATTATGGATTCCGGAATTAATTTTTTCCTAAACCAGAGAGCATCCTCCATTAGCACAGTAGCCACCCCCCTGAAATCTGTGTAAAGCCCATCAAGGGAGGAGCTGTGGTTGGGCAGTCCTGTATTCTACTTCTTGCCTGGAAGAGAAACATGTCTAGTTCTCCTGACAGCCTTGTAACCTGAGTGTCAGATGTTGGGTTTCCCCTCCCAACCTATAGGGCTGAATCACTGCTGTTGTAATACCCCAGCATCTGGTACTTCATATCTCTAGTGCTGCTCAAGAAAGCTTGTCTGTGCCAGATTAGCCTCTAGCTAGAGGCAGAAAGAATGTTCATTGGCGCTCATCCCTGACTCAGTCACTTCCTGAGCCAAAGTTCCCAAGCCACTGGGGACCCATGACCCTGAAATCCACAGTGGCCACACCTTTCTCTGTCTCTGAGGGAAGCTGCAGGAAAAGGCACAGAAAAGAGCTTTTGTAAAGGGATTATCTTAAATAAAAAGAGTTATTCATAACCAAGTGAATGGAACCTGGCTAGCCTTCTGGCATCAGTATGTTCGGGAATGCCAGGATCTGCGTCTCATTTCTGCAGTTTTAAAAACTTCAAATAACTTTAGAAGAGCATGGAAAGTTTAGATAGAGATCTCAAGATGGAGAAATCTAAATAATTGAGTCTCTAGCTAGTGTGAGATTGGTGGTATGATTGTTTTCATTTTGTAACTGATCAAAATTCTTGAAGCTAGGATTTAGTCTTTATCAAGTAACTACAGAACACTTTAAACAGTAAGCTAAATCCCCAAGTGGGTTTCCAAGCAAAAAGTAACCACTGGCCAAGCATTGTCTCATCAAACTGTTGAGAAGAATAAACACCAAAATGTGTTTAGGGCATGGATGATGCCTGCCACTAAGTTTAACACCTGATGAAATTGCTCTATGAACGCTCGTAATCGAGCTGTGCTCTTAGGAAAATTAGCAAGATAAATCTTTTTTAATTTATTAAGAAGGTAAAAGCCTTTCATTCTATTCATGTTATTAAACAAAAAACCCAACTGTATAAGAAAGTGTATGTACTATAACCCGAGGGAAGCTGATGGTTTGTGATTTTAAAGAATCCAGTTCAGTAAAAACAGCTTTGAGTGGTTGATGCAAAGTGACAAGTGGAAGGAAAAAGAAGCTCTTTCCTGTGTTTGCATCTGAGGCTCGCTTTCTTTTCAGATTTACCTTTAGAACTGCCTGCCTACTGGGGCTGTGTCTGAGGAAGGTGACAAGAAAAGCCCTAGAACATTCTGTTTGTGTGTAATTGACATGACAAATGATGGGCTCTTTCTCCAAAGGCTCCACACAACAGTTTGGTTATTAAGGAAGGGAAACACCCGTGGGAGCAATTGTTCCTGGCCTCTCTTATCAAGCCCAGAGCCGTCTTTCATGTACCATATTCAGGCCACAAGAGCACAGTCAATATTAAATCCTCCCCCCCCATGAAAAATCTCTCTCAGAAACAGCTGTGTTCAATATACAGTCAGTTTACTCTGGCAAATTGCTAGAAATGGAAAAGTTTTCTTTTGGTGTTTATTCTTGATAATTGTCTTGTGAAAACTGCCTTTATAAATAAGGGAAGTCTGATTTTAAACAGTTCTAATATTTGGAGTTGGAATATTCAGTTCTACGGTTTTAGAAAATTGAAATAAATCTCATTGAAAGACACATGTATCTTCAACAAAATATCTAGAAATATCCTTGTGTCATTTGTTCCATCTTGCATCTAGGTCGGATTGTTATCCTTTTATATCTACACTGTCAATTTAAAATGTGAAAGACCTCAATTAAATCCAGAGTTGGACCTCCCAATTGATGCCATTCGTAGACATGACATCGTTTTGGAGAATATGTTCACTGATGATCTATGTTAAAATGTATGTTAAAAATCACTTTCTTGAGCAGCAGAAAACATTCATCAGTTAATCTCCTTGAATTTATGAATTTGAACAAATCAATCCAATAAATTGAGTGGATTCTCTGAGAGTAGGAACACAACTGTGTCCCCTGCAGTTCTTAATGCAGCTTCAAGCATAGTGCTGGCAGCTTTTCAAATTCCTAGTCATTGCTGGAAAATTGAAGAACAGTCCTCAAAATGCAGATGTTAAAATGAGCAAGATTTATCCTGATGTGAAAGTCTGTCCACAGCAGAAATATTAGCTGATTACGGAAATGGAGTCATTACTGCGGTCAGCATACCATTAAACATGGTCCACTAATTAGAATACATGAACAAATGGTGTTTGAAAGAATGTGTTTTCCAAAGTATTCAAATTAATATCAGGGAATGGTTAGGCCCTGGAGAAATGAGAATCTCCTCTTTCAGTTTAATTGAAGTCTGGCTTTTGTATTGTCTTGTTTGTACAGTTAAGTCAGACTAGGTAATAGGCTTCTATCACCTCCACCATTGTGTGGGTTGAACTAAATGAGGGTGGGATCCCACCTCCTTGTCCTATAATGTTAATGATGATTGAATGTTCATTGTAACGGGAAATTTCTAAGTGGTGAGTGTACCTCCTTTGCATTTCTGAAAATGCTGTTCATCTTGCAAATTTTCCTAGCCAGAGGCCATGTGTTAAATTTCCTGTTATGTAATACAGCCTCTCTCTGTCTTCCTCCTTTCCCTGTTTTCTTTCTGTTCTTCTCCTCCCCTGCTTCTCTCCCCCTGCTACCCCTCATCTGGTGTCAAGGATATGTAACTGATGTTTCCCTGGCACCCTAAGTCCTTCTCATAGTAAAAGGAGACTATGAGACATTGAATTGGTGTATGATGACTTTCTCTTCAATGTGCATGTCTCGCTCTAAGTCACTCAGGCAAACTTAGAAGAGGATACCCAGAACCCTGCTGAGCGCCTCTAGCAGATCTCTCACTAGCACACCTCAACAAGGCAATCTGTACTCTTTGGTTACAGTTGTTCAACCAGTTACTAATCTAACTAATTGTAACCGGCTAAACAACTGAACCCAAAGGGTGCAAAGTGAAAACATTTCATTGAGAAGTCGGCTGGGGACAAAGAAACACCACCGCCAGATCCCCCTTCAGCATGTAAAGGGAAAATGTCTTCTCAAGTCCAAGCCACATGGTGCCTGTTTGAATGGTCATCAACCTACAGTGCTTTATAAGCCTTTGAGTATCATGTGTTCTTTTGGTGAGAGTTATTTGGAGTGTATGATATTTCCTCCAAAGAAAGTGTTGCTATGTGTTAACTATTGTCTAAAAATCGCCAAGGATATGAAAAATAAAAACTTTTAAAAAAAATAAGGCATGTTTCTTTTATTGGTTATTGTGTCTCAAGGCTGAAGTGAGATATGCCAAAGGATGATGCAAACTGTCATGTGACATAGATAATTTTTTGTCTCTTGTAGGGAAGAATGTGTGCACATGCATCTCTGATCATGAGCAGGAGACTTTTGGGTATTTATTCTAAAGTTGTTTGCCCAAAAAGGTTTCCTAGCCTTGTATGTGCCATGTTCACAAAGCATTATGGGAAAGCCATAGTTTGGATGTTCAGTGTTTCCACTGAGGACCCAGATGACATTTCCACTTGATGCTTCAATAAGGAGGATAGCTATGAGCAGTTCTAAATTATGGAAGAGACTATGTTCTGTCTTCGTATTGTCCACCAAGTAGTGCAGTTTACGATTAGAATACTGATATGATGCATATTGGCTGAAAACATTTGAACTTATTGTTTTTCCTTTACCACCATGGCAATTATTTTGAAAGATTTAATCATTTGAAAGATTTCTTAGCAGGAACTGGAAGTGGAAATGGAGCAGCCAAGACTCAAACTGGCATTCTGATATGTGATACTTGTGTCTGAAGTTGTGGCTTAACTAGTGTACCACAATGCCTGCCCAACCATGACAATTTTTAAAGGTAGAATATAATTAATAACACATATTAAATCAAAAATTATTTCTATAAGAGGATGCTGTTCATGTATGAATGCAACTACTGCCTGCTCTCTCATGTCACTCTGTGATTTTTTTCCCTTTTTCTGTTGATTATGACCCTCATATCCGTTAGAGAACCAGTTTCCCTCTACCAAGACTACTCTGCCAGGACCACATCCTATAATGTTCTGCTGCTTTGTGCTTGCACATCTCTGTGTGCACCTTACATGTGATCTTCTGGGCTTCAAAGCTGGATGCAAGGTTGTGCAAGAATTGAGCTCTTTCTCCCACAGATCCCAAGGAGAAGTAGCTCACAGGTTTCTGTCTTCTTTGCAAAAGCTTTAAAGAGCTAAACTGAGCATTCGCACTGCCCATGCACTCACAGCCTCTGTTACCTTCTGGTCATCATCTCCTCTCCCAGGCAATGCTCTTCTTAGAGTCTCTGCCTTTCAGACTCAGCACTTAAATGCTCCCCATTTGAGAGTTACCTTTCTTAGTTGTGGAACTCCTAGGGCAGGTGTCCTAGGGCTTATCCTCTAATCTTATTCTTCATTTGTGAGAAGTGGCGTTCTCCCCACCTTGCTTCCATGTGATTATTGGTGACTTTTTTTCTAGAGAAAGACACTCATTTAGTGAAATTGTCATCAGTACTTAATATATAATTTCTAGAGATACTGACAGTACATGTAAATGAAGCCTGTCTTGTAAGAAGTTCATATTGAAATAGTTTAACTGGGGTGAGGGAAGAAGAGATGTAACTGAATCATGAAAAATGTGCACTGCACACAGGATTTTGTGGGAGTGCAAAAAAATGGGACGCCAACTAGCCTGGGGTCCAAAGACATGACCTCACTAATGGCTAATTACGAGTGTTGGGCAAGCAGGGAAAAAAATTCCTTGTAGAGAGAAATAGCAGAAACAACAGTATTCAGGTGAGGGCTTCATAGTCTGTGTGACAGGAGGATGATTCAAGCTATAAACCTGGAGATAAAGACCAGTTTCTTTGGACCTTGTGTGACATGCTATGAACTTCAGGTTGATCTTGAAACAAGGAAGTGTTCTAAGCAGTTTGTGACAAGGTCATATCCTGGAGTAGAATGAAAGATAAACATTCAAAAGGCAAGGGGAGAAATATAAAAAGTGGCTACTGTGGTTAAGGGAAAAATCTACATGGGTTAAGCTAGGGGTTGGCTCTTATAATCAAGAGAAGGTCACTGCTCCCATAAATGTTGAGTAGATTTAGTGTCCTGGATGGATGCCATTGAGCAAGAAGAGCTGGTTCCTGTTGAGTAACTGATAAATAATGAACAAAAAGAAGGTCAGGTTTGGGAGGATATAGAGTGAATTGAGGAGGAATGAAATCCTGTCAGATCTGCTGGTGAGGAAACTGTAAGCATGTAAATAACTGAGCTTACGAACGTATTCAAGCATAATACATTTATAAATATGTTTTTATTTCTTGGGTACTTGTATGTAAATATACCCATGACATTGACTTATGAGTTTTCTCTCCTATGGCAATTTTGGCTTATAATAAAAATTAAGCAGGAGGAGATGATAGTTTTGTATTAATCTCTGCTAATTCTCATTCTTATCTCATTTGGATCAGTCATAAAGTTGCTAGGTTTTTTCTTTTCAACTGGAACATAATTTACAGAATGAAGATAAAACTGGCAAATCTATGATTGCCTAAATTTGATACGTTGGTCGAGTGACATAATGTCATAAAATATTTTTTCAGTTACCCAACTGCTGTAATATCATATTAGTTCTTTGCAATTAATTGATAATTTCACTGTAAACTGGGACCATTAGAGATAGTAATTACTCCTTCCTGAATTTCTGAGTGTTTCGTTCTCTCCTCTGTTAGTTTTCTTAGATATGTACAGTTAGCAACTCAATAGCATTCAGCAGTAGTTATGTAGCTTCTTTGTGCAGAGTATTCAAGTGTGTAACCCAGGAGCCCTGCAGAGCAGCTATTGGGATTTCAGCCAGCTGTTAGACTGAATCTATCTGCCAAGCTCAAGGGATCCTGGCGAAGGCAGTGTGATCAACACTGTATAGTTCCTGTGCAGAAGACGCTATTAAGATTCTCTCAGGAGGTAGACTGTTTAAATTGGATCCAACCAGTAGATGATGATTAAAATGAGGGATATATTGACACTTAATTGGCATTTGTGTAGCCATGGAAAGATTTTGAAAAGAAAACAAAAAGATAATGCATTGCATTTTGTTGCAGCCTGGAGAAGGGGTATGGATGGAACATATCTCTTGTTCTGCATTAGTGATTCTTAAGTGCTTAAAAGGAAAATGGCAAAGGCTGTAGCCAAGGTTCCATTGATGTTGATCAATGCATTTTTCTTGACTTTTCCTGTTTAGGTTTATGCTGCCACCAACACCATTTCATTATCACACACAGCCACCACTCTTGAACACTCAGATTTTTGTGTTTCAACAGGCATTCTAGTGCTTGTAACTATTTCACATTTGTAACAGCCCAGAAACCTACACCAAAAAAAAGTGTTTTACTTTTAAAGTAAGTTTGGGATCCAACAAGTTCTGATTCTGTTGCTTCTCTACTATGTGATTCAGAAGACGATGTGTGAAGTGTTAACTTTTTAAGTTTTTTAAAATATCTATTTATTTATTTGACAGGCAGAATGGCAAAGACAGAGAGAGTTTTCATTGGCTGATTGACTCCCCATGTAGACATGATGGTCAGAACTGGGCCAGGCTGAAGCTGGGAGCCAGGAGCTCCTTTCTGGTCTCTCACATTAGTTGTGGGTGTTCAAGTGCTTGGGCCAACATATGCTGTATTCCCTTGAACATTAACAGGGAGATGAATTGGAAATAGAGAAGCTATGACTCTAATTGATCGTTACTATGTGATGTCAGGATTATAGACAGTCTTAACTGCTATGCCACAACAATGACCACTATAATTTTTAAGATAACAACCAAGTGTGAAGCTATAGCCTATTGCCATCTTGAATGTGTTCCGTTGCTACTTAACGTACATTTCTGGTTCTTAATCCTCTTGCCTCTCTCTTAAGAGTGACTTGTTAACATGCTTCCTTTTGTGTGCTCCATGAACTCTGATTTCTTCACAAATTTCTGAGGGATTTACATCTCCCCCTGCTATCTATCCAGCTATGGAGGAACAGGAGAAGTGAGTAGGTTAAGACTTTGTGCTTGGGGAACTGAAATGGTCAGAGCCATTCACTATGAAAGCCCTTTGTTCTTCTTGACCTCAGTGAGAACTATGGTAACTGAGAGGAACAAAGTATACCGAATATCTATTTGTAAATCCAACTTCTCTTTCTGCACCTTCTAGGACTCCCATAACTCTTACATCTGGCCTTTTAATAGTGTCTTTCAATTCTTGAATACTTTTTTTTTTTTTAGCTTGATCCAGCTCTGCTCCCAGCTTTTTGTTTGTTTCCCCCTGGTGACAGGAAATATATTCTAATATTGAGATTATTTCTTCTGTTTTCTTCACTCTGTTTTGGAGAATCTCCACTGCACTTTTAATTTGCTGCATTGTGTTCTTCATTTCTGATATATCAGCTTTCATTTGATTCATTTCCAGTGTGACATATTCCTTAAATTTCTTGAATACCTGCTTTACCTGCTTCTCATTGTTAATACAAAGTTTTGTAACAAGTGTTTTGAATTCTGTGTCCCCCATTTTCTCAATGTCTTCCTCTGTGAACTCTGAAGTTACCAAAGGGTGTTGCTCCTTTGCAGGGGAGTCTTCATTGTGCCTTTTTCTCTTCTTTAAAAATGTATGCATGTGAAAGTCACTGTGACAGAGAAGAGACAGAGATCTTGATCTACAATTTTTCCACCAAATGGTTTAAACAGTCATGGGCCAGGCCAAAGCCAGAAGCAAAGAACTCCATCTGAGTCTCCCAGGTAGAGTGACAAGACCCCAAGCATGTGGGCCATTGTGCACTGCCTTTGCTGGCATAGTAGCAGGGAAGTGGGTAGCAAGCCGAGTATGTAGGACTCTACTGCGAAGTCACACTGCTAGCATTGCCTTCACTCACTGTACCACAACACCAGCCACTCACGTTTCCCACTGTTTGCAAGCAGTAAAGCATCAGTTTTACAGATACGGTAGCTGTCAGCTCTGAGTGTGGCTGTATGTAGATTTGAGCATGAGTTTATGCAGTGCTTCATATCCTTTTATTGTGCCTGCCCCTTCATGCAGGCAATACTTTCAAAGAGATCGTGCCAAACAATGTCTAACACAGCACAGCGTGTCAAATATCTGTGTAGTATAAAAATGCAGCATCAGCCAGTGCTGTGGCATAGTAGGTTAAGCCTCCATCTGTAGAGCTGATGCCCCATATTGGGACCAATTCAAATCCCAGCCATTCTACTTCTAACCATCTCACTGCTAATGGCTTGGGAAAGCAGTGGAAAATGTCCCAACTCCTTGGGCCACTTGTACCTATGTGGGAGACCTGGAAGAAGCTCCTGGCTCCTGGTTTCAGACAGACCTAGGTTGCTTTAGCCATTTCAGCCATCTGGGCAGTGAATGAATATATGGAAGATCTCTTTCTCTGTCTCTTTTTCACTCTGCCTGCTTTACTCTTTCCCTTGTGTTTTGTGTGTGTGTGTGTGTGTGTGTGTCTCCTTTTCTCTCTGTATATCTGCCTTTAAAATCAATAAATCTTTTTTTTAAAAAAAGGTGACATCATTACCGTGGTCTGCTTCTGCTTTAGATAGGGGCAGGCCATTTCCTCCTTCCAACACTTGCTCTAATATGCCACAGCCAGCCAGTCATTAGCTTCTAACTGCTCTACTCCCATTCCCAGGTCAAAAGCCAGTTCTCAGAAGACTTTAGACAAAAGTAAGAGCCTCTCCCACTGGGTAGAATGCTTTATGTGATTTTTATGTGTGTATTTGCACATTTGAAATATTGGACTCTACTCATTGGTTTATGAATCTGGATTCAGACTGGAGTAGGCTTGGTAGAAACGTGGATATGAATAATATTCGTGTTTACTAAGATGGATGTCTCTAGACCTTCATGTCTGTCCATTGCATAAAATCATTGAGAGAAGACAGCAAAGTTTATTTCTAGTTAGAAACCAAGATATAAATTCACAGGAATAATTCAGCTGGGCTTCTCATTGGCCGTTCCAGCCCAGATCAGTCTGCCTTACCTGTCTATACTGAGAGTCAAGCTGAGGTTGCTGTTCTTCAGCATATACGGTATCCTTGCTTTTCAGATTACCAGAAGTCTTCTTAATAGGTTTCCTGAAATTTCACTGATATTATAGGAAAAAATCCCAAAAAGTCTAGGTTGGAACGTTGGCTAACCACCTGGAGGGTCTCAGGGCAGGTATTTTCTCCCTCTGAGCCTCAATTTACTTGTCTGTTAAATGAGTGTAATAAAACCTTACTGATAGGTTTATTGTGAAGAGTAAATGAGATCCTATGTGTTGGGCATTTGTATTACCATCATGGGATATTGTAATACTTGTTGGCCTTTCTTTGGATTAATAAACATAATACTTAAAATATAGACAGCACCCAGCGCCTTTCGGGGCTCAGGGTTATCTTGCAAGATTAAATCCTATGGCCCTTTGCATTCTCTTTTATAGCATTCAACAATATGATAATTAATAATAATTACTTTTTTCTTGAATGAATAGCTCCTTTTTAGAACACAAGCATATAAATTCAGGGACTGTACAATGTAAAGCCACGTATTGCTAATGTCTGGTGAATAGTTGGTTCAGATTAAATGCTAATGAATTCATATCATTAGATAAATATGACTTGAAACTTAGATTCTCCCACAATTATTTCCAACCAGGAAGACTTTCTTATTCAGCTACTACAGTTGCAGCATTAAGGAAGTGAACCAGTGGATAGGTTTTTTACTCTTTCTCTTCCTTTCTCTCTCCCTCCCATGCTTTGCGCCTCCTCTCTCCAGTTTTCTCCTTCTCATTGCCCCGCTCTCATCCTCTCCTGCTCCTTCCCTCACCTTCCTCGTACTTTCTGTCCTCTCTTCTGCCTTCCAAATAGGACGAAAATAAAGAATAGAAAAATTAACATTTTCCATTCTAACCTGAAACATGTTATCTCTGTTGCATTGCCATTGTCAGCAAAGACTCTTCCCCAGATTTGCTTTTCCAGAGGAGCTTTATGGATTTCCTTGCTGATGACTGTCAACTACGGATTTATCGCTAATTTTTCTGCTTTTAAAATTCACAAATATTTAACTCTTTCCATAGACTTTCAGTCTTTCAGCATTCAACCCAGTGTTCTGACAGACACTCTTCTTACTGTGATGAGACTTAAAGATATGTAGAACACACTTATCCCAGTGACAGAACCTATAAAATAGGAGACATGACACAGTATGCGAGATGATCTGAAATCAATAGTACAGAATAAATAAAATGACACAAGCCAACATCTTAGGGACTTTTCCTAATTGCATAACCCCCATATATCCTCAGAATTTACTGAGTTCTTATTAAATAAATGTGTGTAGATACGGTCACGCTATTGCTCCGAAATGCTTGCTCTAGGGATCGCTTTTGCTTTTGCTGTGTATCGCTCCATACTACCACCACCTGCTCCCTCTATTTCCCCACTCAGTGTTTTCCACAGCACTTATGGGATTCGTTTATGCTAAATACTGTACCTATACATACACATGCATGTACATACATTGTTGTTGCTTATTGTCTATCTCCCCTGTATCTCCCATGTATGCTAAGATGTAGGAGTCATTGATATTTCCCTGGAGCAAGTGCCTGATCATAGTAGACATTCATTGGGTAAAAGTGAAGTAAGGACTAGCAGTTAGACGGCAAGAATCTCAACAAATCCCCTGGGTATTTGTTCTGACTCCACTATTCCTGGTCATATGATCCCAAGTGGTTCACCTTAAGCCTTCGATTTCTCATTTTAACTACATCCCTGGTCTGTTGCGAGAATAAAATGCATCATGCATGTAAACTACCAAGCCCATAGTAAGTAATGAGTTTTCCAAAGTTAATTCACTGTGATGTACACACAGTCAAATGATTTTCCCATTAAAAGACCAAAATTAAAAGTGAAAGTAGGTAATGTTTCCAAATTTTGAGTTGAATGACTTTAGCAGATCAAAAAATGTAAATTTAGTTTGAACAAAATAAAATTGAAACCAGTTTTGCATATGTCTCCACTGTGTATTATTATTTCAGCAGATCTTAAGGTCAGGAAGGAATCACACAGGGAGTCAGTATGGTACCAATAAGAGTAAATTGGATCTTGGCCTGAGTGATCAGTGTGTCAGGTCACTCGTGACATAGCTCAAACATTCCAGCAAACATGTTTCGTGCCTGCCATATGTTATGCACAGTGACACTGGTGATATAATCATGAAAGCTATAATTTTTGCCTTGAGGCAGTAATTGTAATGTGCTTTGATGACCAAAGGATTGAGAGGTTAGGGGTCAATGAGTTACACCGAAGACTGTGGAGAAATCATTGGCAGACATGATCCTTGAGTTGCTCCTATTCAGAAAAAAATCATTGTGTAGAGAAGTCATTGGAACCTAGGTGACTGGTTTCTACAATTAGCATGAAGTATATACCAAGCAGATATTTGAACAATTTAGGGAATGTTGAAGGAAACATGATGATAGAAGATTCAAAATTTTAGAGATTTCCAGGTGGCTGGTGTGAATTTATACTTTAGTCAAAATAACTCAGATAGGTGCAACTGGGGAAGGGAGGGGGTAAATGTTCATACTACATACAAGTAATGTGTGTGAACTGTGACCATCTCAGCCTCTACAACACAGCTGTTCCTTTTAAGAGTAGTTATTGAGTGAATAACTGAGCATCCTTCAGTGGAATTTGCGGTAGTAGTGCTTGACATATAAACTGGTAATGTGTGCTACTTGTTACAGGTAATTCACAGCTAAGTTGTAGAAAGAAATGATCCTTTGAATACAGACTATTTGATCTCACTTCTCAAAAAAAAAATTACTGCATGACCATCTTCTTCCCACCCTCAAGTCTTGGCTTCGATCTGCAGTAGTTCTAATGCTAATCCGGAGCTTACTGTTTTGGCAAGAATAGTTGCATATTCTGTATCCGGAGTCCAAAAGCTTCCTTGCTGGTTTCCCACCCTGTAATAACAGATTCCTGTAATCCCACACATCAGCTGAAACCACACTTCTTTTAATTCCTATACCATTTGATCTTTGCGCTGTATAATTTACATTTAGTTATAAGTTGTTTTGATTGTTTCGTAGTTGTTTCAAGTATGAATGCCTCGCCTTGTCCAGAAGATTAAATTAAAATTCTTTGTAAGACCTAGGGCTCAGTGCACAGCATATGGCATTGACACAGAGTACACCATGAATATTGACCTCACTTGTATATTTTTTTTTACATCTTCCCTGCAAAGGAGGACAATCCAGGGTTTAATTCTTCTGATCTGTGTCTACTCTAAGGGGGGGGTGGAATACACTGAGTTATCAGGGCCATGGCAATGAAATAATAAGATGATACCCAGTAGAATAATACAGTTTAGAGGCAAACAAAAATCCCACTGCATGACCAGGATACTTGGAAAGGAGATCAGGCAAGTGTGTAGAACTGTGTAGCAGATTTAGTGTTGGATAAATTCTGCCTTAGTCTCATGAATGGGTATGAGTATTCTTTGAAATCTTTTTCTTCTTGAATGTAAATTCAGATACCACCATGAGTTGGCCCTACTTCTTTTAACCCTTAACTCATCAACCTTCGATATCTTCTTTTCATAACCCCTTATCTCTTAGAAGCTATCCAGATATTCAGTGGAGCAATGGTATAAATCTTAATCCTTAGAGGACTTTGGGATTATTGAAATGAAATGCAATAGAGGCTCATTTGCTTTATCTCCTTACTGGCAAATGTACTATTAGCCAGAATGTATTATCATTGTGAGAAAATGAATAAAAAGAATTCTTTCAGCATGCTCATTCAACAAATTCCATCAAGTCTTACCAAACTTATGTGCCAATAATTTGCTCCTTGGATCCTCTCCATGGTCTTAATCAAAATGGAACCAAGTGTATTTTTAAAACTCCTTCTTAATTAAATTTGAAATCAGTGGATCTAATTATTGGTAAGGGTAAAATGTGAATCCAGAATAAAATTTCCATTTGCTTCATTAAAATTTGCAAATATTTGTGATTACCTTTTTAAGTTGGTCAAATTTGAGCTTGAAACAAGATGCTTAAATCCTGATCTGTCTGCCTAACATTAAAAACCACCTTTAATATATAATCTGTAGCTATTATACTTCACAAATAAAAAACAACAGTAAGAGCAATGGACATCTCTGGCCTAAAGATTGTTCATATGAAACATTAAAGTTTGAGGTTTTTGGCCCAAGTTTTAGGGATTTGCGCATAGGATCTCACTGTTTCATTATGTGGAAACAGAGGCCTGCATTTCTAGAAGATGGCCTGTTTTGATGTTATTTTGGGGAAAAACCTATGTCCATATTAGAGAATATTTGATGGCCATGTCTTGATGAATTTGAGGCCCATGGCATATCATATTTTTTTATAATTTATCATATTGTTTTTTAAGTTCATAATCCCTTGAAGAAACTTGAGCTTTGGAATGGTGTTTGCGGATTGCTTCTGGACCACCTAATGATATTTAGTTTTCAGAGCAGGCAGGTAGAGGTAGTTAAGCAGCTAAAACACCTGCATCGCACATTGAAGTTCTGTTGCTTGATTCTGACTGTGAATGTCAGCTTCCTGCTCTTTCTACTCTAAATAGAAAGCAGAAATATGCATTTGCTTATTTTTAGACTCATTTAGCAAATAATACTGGGCAGTTGCTATAGGCATTATTTATCCTTATAAGTTCTAAAAATGTTATCTGTTTTATACTTATTTCACAGAATTTTACTATTGGCATCTTTTCCATTGGGTTTTGGATGGAATAGCATAAAGATTGTGAAATTGGGCTCTAGGATGGAACAACTTGTAGAAACAAATGACACTGTGTAAAAAATTTTAGTTGTGTAACATTAAGCACATTAGTAAACTCCAGCAAGTCTCACTTATTTCAGCTTTATCACAGAGAATAACAGTACTCCCCTCCATTTTCTGAAGAGCAAATGAGAGATTGCACACAGCATATGGCACTTGGTTTGTTATCGTTATTAAAATATAGTGCTTGGCTAGTTGATTGTTAGGATCTTTTTCAGCATGTATTGAGCAAATACCTATGAATTGTTCCCAGGATAGACTTGGACAGTGAGAGAGATGCTAACATCTGGCCTGTTGTGTCATAAACTGAAGGCCTAAAATTGGATCTGGCAATAGTGAGTGGAACAGATGCTTCTAGAATGTGATTTCCTCTGAATGTCACTAATGTCATCTCTCTTTCCCTTTTAGGTAAGTACATCACAATTTTTGAAGCTCTTTGCAGATGGGTAAGTCCTGCTGCTTGTCAGTTCCATGTTGCTTTGGGTATTATGGACAACCTGGGCGTGAACAAGGCCTTGTTCTGATCAGATAAATAACTATTTTAAAGCAAAAACCTGGAACAATATCAGTGTTTTATACATGCTTTCCATCTTTGCTTCAAATATATGCTGGGAACTAAATACACTTGCTTTTTAAGTTTGATAAAATAATGTTTAGCATAAAGAATTGAGAAGTGAGATTTTTGTCAAGAGAAAGCAGGTAATTTAAAAAATCATTGCAAATCATAAGCCTCTGTGAAGTAAATATATACAAAGCTATGGGTTTTTTTTTCCACTTATAAATAGGAACTGTATTTTTGGTGCCCAAAGAAGAGATAACCCATCTCAGATTATTCCAATCAGATCTAGTTTGTGCTAAGAAATGAGCTTGCTAGTTCGCATGTGCTAATATTTAGAGGAAATTCTTATGATGAGTGAAAGTTGGCCTAGTTCTGTTTGATATTTCTATAGTTGATTGTGATCTATCACTGTAGAATACTGAACTAGAGGAAATGATCATAAGTCAAAACAGATTTAACATGAGCTTGTCAGATGTGAAAAAATGATTAAGCTGTAAAACAATTCACAAGAGGAAGTTAAGAAATCTCTGTCACTAATGAACTTTAAAACTATATCATCAGTTATATTTTATTACGAAGTTAAGATCTGTCCTTCCTTGAGGCATGATATTGAAATAATTGTCCTCCGAGATAAAATTTCAGCTTGCTTCTCTGGCTTTAAATTCTACTGTTTAATCCACACATACTTTGTACTCAGGGTGTTCTTCTCAGTCTTCCAAGAAGCATGTAGTAAAACAGAAGGAGAAATATAAAGAGTTTAGGAAATAATTCTACAGCAGAAAATAGGGGTGGAGATTTGGCAGAATAAATTCTTAGACTAACATGGAAGTGTAAGTAAAGAAGAGAGAAGATTAGGAGGAGACATCCTAGATTGGATTAGACAAACCATTAGGAGTCCTCAAGGCGGAATAAGCCAACAGTGCACCAAGGTTCCTGGCAATGGATCTGCCTTCACATCTGTGTTGAATCATTAGGTGGTGTAGGACGTGGGATATATATATATCGTTGTCATAGCTTAAATGTTAAAATGGATTCCAGAAACAGCTGCTGGGGCACCTAGGCAACGGTGATAACTGGGGGTCTGTGGTACATTCCTGTAGTCTTGCACTGAAGCCGCTAGGTCTTGGTTCTTGCTGTTTCTTCTCTGTTATATGCCTTCTCCCACCATAACTTTCGAGGCACGTGCTACTCGTTCTTCAGACCCAGATCAGTTATCACGTCCTTCATGAAAATGACCTCTCAGTGACTCAAGTTATTGCTCTCTTCTGTGATTTTATAGTTGTTTGTACTTGCTTTTAGAATCTGTTGATTTTTGTGTTTCATTGTTCAAAGCAAGTTACTGAAAGCTTTGTTTGTGATAGGAGTAAAAAAAAAAAAAAAAAAAAAAAAAAAACCAGGTACCAGTAATAAGAGACATGAGAGTATAAAATACATTAATTATACTCGTGAGTAGCAAAATAAGAGCAATAAGGTACCAGGGGATGGAATCACAGAGAATGGCCATTTGGGAGAGAAAGATTGATCAGTATGTTCAAAGGCATGATGGCACCAAGGAACAAAGAAACTAACCACTGTGGAAACACCATCGCATTGGTGATCAGGTGTCAACCTGTGCATTGCAGGGGACTGCACACCCACTCAGGTGGTAACGTAGGTCATCCTTCATTGTGAGTTCATTTTATGTTCCCTAGAGATGAGAATTCAGTCGTACAATTTTGGCACAGGGGCTGTGATCTTGAGATACATGCTGTTGTGTAGTCCTGTAATTGAGTCTTAGCTCTGCTCATTTGCTTCAAGCATTATCTGCAAGTATTCTTCACGAGAAAAATACTATTTTGTCCTCTTTGTCATTAAAAGTAGTGGTTTTTTTTTTTTCACTGCTAACTTGAGGCCATTTATATTGTGATTTCTCAAATCTTTAAATGGCAGATTTAGAATGTGTCCAGAATCTTGCCTAAATCAATTAGTGTGATGAGATTGGCTGTGTTGATTGGTCTTATGCTCACTGATATAACAATACCAGAGACTGGGTCGTTTTTAATGAAAAGAATGATCTGGACTCATGGTGCTAGAGGCTGAGCAGTCCAAGACTGGTTGGTTACATTAGGTGAAAATCTACTTGCTGCTACACAAGGTGGAAGGCAGCAAGGCACAGGAGAGGGGTAGGGGAGGGGCACGTGGGAACAAGAGAGAGAGGCAGGGGTGGAGGGATGGACAGACAGGGGGAGCAAAAGACTCAACTATCATCTTTTTTTTAAGAATATCCCCCCCATGATAATTATGTTAATTTCCCCCACAGAGGCTTGACCCTCACGGCTTAATCATTTCTCAAGTTCTGTCCATGAACACTGTGCAGTGGGAGTGTAGCTTCCAGCACAGGCACACTGTGGAGGACACAACTAGAACCATTACAATTGCTCAAGGGCATTGCTCTATTTCCATCATTCCTTCTTCATGTATAAGGATACTTTTAAAAGTTCACAGGACCCAGCACGGTAGCCTGGTGGCTAAAGTGCGCCGTGATGGTGTACATCTGAGTGCTGGTTCCTGTCCTGGCAGCCTCACTTCCTAACTAGCTCCCTGCTTGTGGCCTGGGAAAGCATAGAGGATGGCCCAAAGCCTTGGGACCCTGCACCTGAGTGGGATACTTCAAAGAGACTCCTGGCATCTGGTTTTGGATCCTTCCAGCTCTGGTCTTTGTAGTCACTTGGGGAATGAACCAGCAGATGGAAGAGCTGTCTGTCTCCTCCTCCTCTCTGTGTATCTGACTTTGCAATAAATAAATAAATCTTTTTAAGGTCACAGAAAAAAATAAAATTGAAAAAGAAACTTATTGCCAAAATACAGAATTTCATACATGGTTTTATCCTAATAAGCTTTTTATTACCTTTTTGAAGGCTTCTTGTATTAGCTTTCTGTTTCTTGTTTGGGGCCTTCTACCATGGTGGAAGGGTATTCTTACATGTTTGTTTCTGTACACTTCTTAATTCTTTATTTAGCAGGTTATGATTCTTTAATTTTGTTACTTTTCCTTTTAAAATATTATTATTAGTAGTAGTAGTAGTATTAGTATTAGTATTATGTTGGATTTATAGAGAGGAGAGACAGAGAGAATGATCTTCCATCTGCTGGTTCATTTCCCCAGCTCCACTGCTGGAGTTGAGCTGATCCGAAGCCAGGAGCCAGGATCTTCTTCCAGGTCTCCCACATGGGTGCAGGATCCCAAGACTTTGGGCCATCCATGACTGTTTTCCCAAGCCACAAGCAAAGAGCTGGAAGGGAAGTGGAGCAGCCCGGACATGAACTGGAGCCCATATGGGACCCTGGCACTTGAAGGTAGAGGATGAGCTAGTTGAGCTATCGTGCCAGGCCCTGGTTTTGTTACATGCCCTACTGTCTCAGATTTGGACAGAAGGAGCTCCTTGTGGGTTGCTTTCATTGTTCCCTCAATAAGTCATTCCTCAGTGCTTGCTTATGTTTTAGCATGGGATACCTGGGAATGTCTGCTCCCTGTGCCAGCCTTGGAATCAGCTGAATTTCAAAGGATTCCTGGGTCTTTTGGGTAGAGTGAAATTTAGAAAATAAAATTTGGGATAATGGTTGTTTTCATTGTTCCTGGTGAGTTGCTTCTACATGTTCTCAGCAAACAGATCTTGGGGAGAAAAATGCGTGTATATAGCTACTTATATTTTAAAATGTGTGCATGCATGTATACACCCGCCCATGAGGATATCTTAATTCAGGTGTCTGCTCAGATACCTCTCTCAACACAAAACATGATTTCACAAAGATATACCTCCAATTCTAAGCCATGATGGCATTGTTCATTCTATCCTGCTCCACTTTCTACTCTGCCTCCTTTCTCCAGCAATGATAAATCTGAGTGCCATTATTCACAATGTCTTATACACAAGCTTAGCCTTCCAATGTAGCTTTAGAAGATATTAGAATTACCAATCCGTGCCTCTGAGGGAAACATAAAATAATTTAAGCTTTATTGATAGTTTTAAATGCTTTTTATTGTTTTATGCATTTAATTCTGCATTCGAAGTCCTGTCTCTGCTTTCTCTCATGGTTGCTGTCATTCATCTCAATGAGATTGTGTCATGTACCGGAAATAAGCTTCAATTCATTTGTTTTATCGTGTAAGTTTGTTTTTACCTAGAGCTGAATCAAGCTATATGAAGCGTGGTGCTTTATGTTTTCATATTTAAAATCGAACACAATCATTCCATTTCAACCAAAACAGTAAAGGCCCAGCAGCATTCAGTATGAAACCAGGATAGGTTTCTGAGTTTTCCTAGGATAGAGAACTATGAGCTAGGTGCAGAGTGTGTCTTGAACTTTATCTTCATATAAACTTCAGGATAGTTCGGGAACAGCAGGGCAGAAGTTGGTGTACAACTCTTGTCACATGTGTCTCTTCCTGAATACATTCGAAATGCATGTGTAGGTGTCTAGCGTTTCATATCTGGTTGTTCTTGGCACCTTTCATCTCCATCAGTGTGAATAATTAAAAGTGAGTATTAAAACACTGTTGTCACTTATGGATACATTTATTTTTAACAGGTGTACAACATAGAAAGCTAAATTACAATCAGAAATATAACAGCTTATTTTGTAGTGGATTTAACATTAAACTTGAATATCCCCTGATGACATAGTAAATAGAGAAACTTGATAATATGTATGTCTTCAAGAGAGACAATGTTGTTCCTGTAATCAATTCTAAGACTGTTTGGTGCGTTGTTCTAAATAGCATAGTAAAAAGATGTTAATCATTTGTGTGAATTTCTCAAATTTATTCTATTCATCATGTATCAACATGCATGTCCATATGTTTAGCCTTGATACAAACTATTCAAGTTATCAGTCTGTGTAAGAATTTCTATAGGAATTTAAATCATTGTAGGTCTGGTTACATGATACTGGGAAAGAGCTTGTTGCACCCAACAGCATGACTTTTGTTGCTGATGGATTATCTTTCTCATATATCACTTGTTTCAACTTTGCAGGAACTTAATTACACAAGCAGTATGGCTGTCAGTTTGACATTTAGCTCTTTGTGTAAAGTGAGAATAAGCTGGGATTTCTGCTGGAGTAAGAGCCACAGAATTATATTACAGGATTATGTTTAGCAAAATCCCAGGGAGTACTTATGGAGGTACAGGTGTGTCTGATGACCTGTTGGTAGCACTTACAGTCAAGTTTCTTGATGTTTCTGATGTGGTCTTTACAAAGAAAAAATAATCTGTATTAAAAGAATGACTTCTATTGTAGTTGGTATGAAAGAAATTCTTCCTCTCAACTAGTTTTTAAATCTCTGCTTCTTCTTCTTATTATTATTATTATTACCATTTTATGATACAGTTCCATAGGCCCTGGGATTTTCCTTATCCCCTCCCCAAATCCCCCCACCGAGTTCCCCTGTATCATTACTAGAGTATAGTCCTTCATACACTGTCATATGTCCATTATTGTGGGCATGAACAATGGCAAAGCATCCATCATCCTATTGTCATATAGTAAACAGTTTTATTGGGAGTCCATCTTTAGTCTGGAAGTAGAGATGCATACTGCATTGTATCATCACATCTGGATATGCTAGTCTCCATTTCACAGTAACTGTACATCCCCTTAAATGAAAAGCCACAATACAAAATCAACAACAGGAAGAAAAAAGAAATTAACAACACCATGAAGTTAAATAACATGCTATTGAATGACTAATGTGTCGCTGAAGAAATGTAAAGGAAAATAAAGAACCTTCTTGAAGGAAATGATGCTACTGTATGCCTCCTCCTCTCCCTTTTTCCACCACAACAGCCCTGGCTTTTGTGCTCCCCGGGGTGAACTGTGGCCTAGCAGGGGAGTTCTCCAAGTTCTAACAGGCCCACTCCCAGGCCCGTATTTCACATGTACCCATGGGTATTATGGCCATGCTTACAATGGTCTGCCCTCAGTACTGACCTTCACAAGTGCCAGAAGGTGCTACAGCCTGGCCCAGCTCAGCCTCCTCCCAGTCCCAGCTTCTGCAAGTTTTAGATGAATCTAACTGTCCTGCCTTCCTCAGCCCATCACTACCCTCAGCTCTTTGCACAAATCGATAAATGCTGCAGTCCCACAGAGGCAAGCTCACAAGCCCCCTGCGGAATCAGCCCCATCTGGTTCTCTCACATTCTTGGTGGGTGCTAAGGTCCAGCCTGATGTGACCCACCCCCAGCTCTGACACTCATGGACAGTACTGCAGCCCAGCCCAGCCAGGCATTCCCCCAGCTCCAGGTTTTGTGAGCACCAGTGGGCAGCAGGTGATGCTCCTTAGCCTAGCCCAGCCCAGGTCTCTCATGTGGGTGGGTGCTTTGGCCTAACCCAGACATGCCCTGCTGTTTCCCTCACCTCTAAATGACTATTGTAGCTCTCTCATCTACCTGCCAGTGCAGAGGTCCAGCCCACAGAAGCCTCCAGAAATCATTGTTCCCTTGTCAAACAAGTCGTCCACAGCTCCCACTCTAATATGTCTGTCCCACACCTACCTCCCCAGGCAATCTGCAACACTGCCATCTGGGGGCCAGAGTGGTATGTTCCAGACCAGAATTACCTGTATTCCCCCAATATTAAATAATAATAATAATAATAATAATAATAATAAATAGAATAGGCAACTGTGCTGGCGCACTGGTATAGTCAACACAAATTTATCATTAGCCAGGTCCTGAATACCTACCAGCAATTGTCTGCTTTTCTCCCAGGAGTGTAACACTTGCCTAGGTACAAGGGAACCTAGGTAGTTGCCTATAGCTGTGGCTAGCTCGGGTTATTTGTCCAATTCTTTAGTATCGTGTTCTGATTATCGTGCAGACACCTCAGTTTTCACCAGTCATGTGATCATTTCTTGATTTATTCAGCATGTTTAGGATGTTTTGTGGGATGTGAAAATACACAGATAAATGAGATCTTACTAAACATTAAGCACATGGGATCAACTTGAACATACAAGAATATATGCTAGCTTGTGCCATACTGTGAGCCATTTGGTTGGGACTTAAGAGTGGGCTCATCTTGGATAAGGAGCCTCTGAGAGGTGTCAGAGGAGACAGATAATAAACAGAGACATTCTGTGGGTCTCTGTTTTGCTTGGTTGATTCAGGGATCAGTTAGAAACCCCTCTGTTTAGATCTCTTCTGTTAAACACCATTACAATAATGTCAGCACGTATTTTGCTTTACATTTGGAATTTGATCAGAAAACCTTGAAGTCATATAGAGCTGTCATTCTGTGAGCCATTTTTGTCAATACCACGTGAAAGACAGATCTAGTTCAACTCTGTAATCTATCATTCTGGAAAAAAAAAAATCACTACTCCCATTATCTTAGAACATTTCTTCGGTGGTGAAATTGGACTTTCTGTAACTCTTCTGTATCCTTTGTCCCAGTGATTCAGTTGGCAGTTGTTTCTCATCGCGTAATATGAGTCAGCATGATGATGAATTAAAAGAAAAAGAGGCCTGAAGCTTCTGCTTAGAAAGGACTAGATGAATGCTAAGCCTTGTGTTGTCTAGGTAGACCAGAGAACTAGGACACTGGCATACAAAAAGCATAGCAATTAAATTATTGGAGTTCATGGTGAAGAAGCATTTTGATGTGTTTTGCCTGGTGTTTACCTTTCTGTATGTGTATCTCAGAATGATAACTAGGATTTTATATGTGTGTGTGTGTGTGTGTGTGTGTTTAAGCACATACATAATGTATGCATAAATAGATGCAAATACCTATTTTAAAATATTCTTTGAGACAGAATACAGATCTTCCACTTGCTGAATCACTCCCCAAATGGCTGCAAAGGCTGTAACTGTATTCACCTGAAGCAAGGAACCTGGGCTTCCAAGTTTCCCATGTGAGGACAGGGACCCAAGCACATGGGCCACCCTCTACTGCTTTCCCATGCACATTTGCAGGGGCTGGATCAGAAACGAGGCAACCAGCCCTGGAACCACTCCTATGAAGAAGGGCAGTGTTGCAGGTGGCAGATTTACTCATTACACCAGTGCTGGCTCCTAATTAACATTTATAAGTTATAAATTTGAGGTGTTTGGAGATATGGCTCTCGCTTTCTATGTTCCCCCCTCTCCTATTCTTAGAACTTTTACAATGTTGAATTTGCTTTCCTACTGCTTTCTTATTCAATAAAATTATATGTATTTTAACATACATGCTTTCTACATACTTTTCTAATGTTCTTCTAAAAAGAGTAGTTTGAGACTTACATGAATTTACTGTATGCTCTTGAAATTAGAAAACCCATTAGCCATTTTTTATTTCTTTTTAATTCTAGTTTTCCATTTTAAAATTGTACAGACATCAGCTTTTAACAGCTCCTTGGACATTTATTAGTTTATCACAAGTTTAATATGCTTCCTCTGTTTACTTTCTGTTTTAAAGCATGAGACCATTCCAAAACTAATGTTACACACATTAATAAATGCTGATGAAAAATGAAAGTATAACGAACATGTTTTTAGCTTTTTGAAATATGTGAAAAGGACCTAAAGTAATGACTTTATTTTTTTCATATTTTTTATTACATTGCATTATGTGACACAGTTTTATAAGTACAGGGATTCCCTCCACTCCTCCCCAAACCTTCCCCCCATGGTGGATTCCTCCACCTTGCTGCATTGCCACAGTTCAAGTTCAGTTAATATTCTTTCATTGCAAGCACATACCAAACAGAGTCCAGCATCTTATTGTCCAGATAAGTTCATGAAAGACAATACAAAACGGTAAATTCAGGTTAATTCAGTTAATTCAGTTAATTGTTTAGGTGCAATGAAAGTGGTATTTAAAACCTCTTGCAGTTGATAGTTGTGTTTCCCTTATTTGGAAAAAAACAAATGCAGTTTGCAGTCTCATTGTTCAGAATGCATGACTTCTAGTTCATGATACAAAACTGAATGCATGTGCTACTGAATATAAAACCTGATGTCAACTTCCAACCCTCTCTGCATTTGAAGTTGTTATGGTTACCCTGTGACCTCTTAAAAATTATATTTCCCTGGGCCAGTGTTTTGATGCAGCACATGAAGCCTCCAGATCAATCCAAGCCCCAACTGCTGTGCTTGCAATTCAGCTCCCTGCCGGTGGCTTCAGAAAAGCAGCAGAGGAAAGCACATGGAGGCCTACATGAAGCTCAGGACTCCTGGCTTCAGCAGTGTGGCCACTGTGGCCATTTGTGCAGTGAACCAGTGCTTGGAAGATAGCCCTCTGTCTCTCTGTCTCTTTCTCTCTCTGTTACCCTTAATTTCAAATAAATGAATATATACCTATATATTCATTCATGTTATATATATATGATACATATACATTTATAAATATATATACATTTACTATATGTAATTGACAAGTAGGTCTCTTCACAGAATGAAATATATATATTTATAAATATATATATAATAAAGTGTATATATATATATATGATGGGGATCTCTTCACAGAAATGTGAAGGTTAGTGACCTTTAAAGAAGGGCTGGTATTGTGGCACATATGAATAGGCCATCACCTGCCATGCCACCATCCCTGATGTGGCCAATTTGAGTCCCTGTTGTTTCACTTCTGATTCAGTTCTTTGCTAATAGCCTGCGAAAAAATGGCAGAGGTTAGCCTAAATGCTTGGGCTCCTACTGCCATATATGAGACCCAAAGTAGCTCCTGGCTTCTGGCCCAGCCCCTTAACAATCTCTGGAATTCAAGTTTAGTGTCTTGAGAAGTTTACTGTAGACTATAGAAGAATTGCTTACTTGGGTCATATGTCAGCAGTGCTAGAGGAGAAATCTGTTCTTTCGAGTTTTATTCTACAAACATTTTGGGGGCATTTATTTGGGAGCTGAAGTATTTGGATTTTAGTATGCAGTGAAAAGCAGTACAGCTCATGGTGAAATACCTCATTTGAGTTGCTTCAGTGCAGGTACAGTTGATATTGACATACTATAATCTACAAAGAAGTAACTGGACAATACCAGTATGATTAAGGAAATTCCCTGTACGATATTTAAAGTAGATATTTTTTGAGTCAAAAGTATTAAACTGAATTGATGCAGAATTGAGGATATTAAAGCTACTCATTGAAAACCTCTGAAACAAGAGTTTCTCATTCCTGCACTTTTAGATTAATTCATCAAGTGTTTCATTAGCCATAATGTCCTTCCATCAGAACAATAACTCATGGGAAGAAGGCCATCTGGACATGTCTACTCAGGTTCTAAAGTGTTCAGGAGACAGCTGTGCAAATTTCAAACAAGCCAAGGTGCCTCTTATGGAAGAGGAGCAGGGCATCCAAGATAAGGGGAAACATTTTTCTCATAATAAATAGAAAATTCACAGTAATGACCTCAAAGACAAATATGAGAAATTAGTTTGTTGGTTTATTAGAACTATCCTGAGTCACCACAAATTGTTTTGTAGATGGGAAAGTTGGGTGAGCAAGTGTTGTGTGAAGATGGAAAGATGGACCAGAGGTGGTCCCTGTTTTGGTAGAACTTTCCAAAATGGAAAACTGAACAAAATCTGCTGGGATTGTGCAGTCATATGACCTGACTCAGGCAAGCCCATGTTTATCCTTCTGGTGTCAGGATAGTATGAAAATTAAACTAGAAATAGAATCAAATACCTGTTCTTGGTGGTGAGGAATAATTTTGAGCCCACCTGAAGGTATGCTTCAATCTTTAGCACACCATTTATTTCTTCTAAATGCTCCCTGTGTACGTTTAAATGTTTAGTGATGAAGGTAGCATCCTAGTGGTGCTTTTTTACTTTCAAGTAAATATGTTTTGCCAAGCAATATCTGGAGTTATGTTTCAAAATCTCTATTAATGCTTAATGAACCAAAGATTGACTCATTGGAGGTAATTGCTCCAAATGTGAAGGCATTTGTTTTGGAAACTCCACAAATAAATCATCAGTGGGCTGAAAATAGAAAATGACTCTATGAGATTGATAACACCATGTTATATGTTTATGACCCAGAATTTCGTGCTGAGTAAAATGGTATATGGAGAAAGCAGCCATTTTTACTGTATTTCTCTTCCATTCATTTTAAAAAGAAAGACCTATAAATACATACGATTCTCCAGATCACTGCAAAAACATGATAATCATACAGTACAATTCTCATCAATTCTTGTGTTTATATTGTTTGAATACAAAGAGAACAGAGTCCATGCATTTCACAGATAGAATTCTGATAATTTGAGACTTCCTTTCCTCCCTTCCTTACTCCTTCTTTCTTTCAATTTTCAGAAAGCATATTTAAAATGTACATTATAGTCAAGGGGCTTATTGCACCACTAAATAAAGAGCTCAACACAAAGTGGGGAAAAAAAGCTAAGAACAACGAGTTATGCAGCACAAGTCATTGCAACACAGAGCCCTGAGGGGAATTGTGCAGATATAATTTTCTCTCTGTTCACTAGATGGCATCATTCTTCCCCTAGAATGAGGCTGTTTAGGAATTGGCATGTTCAGTTCTAATATTTCACATTGAAACCTGGGAGATAAGAGGGTTTTTTTATGATTTTCTTTTTTATTTCTTCAGCATCATTCAGTAGTGTGTTACTTAACTTCATGGTGCTGTAATTTTTTGAAACTTTAATCTGGTTGTTTATTGTGCTTTATGGCTTTTCATTTAAGTGAATGTAGCTGTGTAATTGACACTGTCATATCCAGATGTGAAGATACAATGCAGTATGCATCTCTGCTTCCAAATCAAAGATGGACTCCCAATGAAAATGTTAATTAGATCTTGACAAGACTCTGGCATTGTCCATATGTGGAATGTCAGGATGCAGTTAAATAGCAGAACGATGGACTTGTGACTTTATGAAGGACTATAATTTTGTAACAGTATAGGGGAAATCAGTAGGAGGTAAACATTTGGGGGAGAGGAAATCCCAGAGCCTATGGAATTGCATCATAAAATTAAAAAATTTCAAAAAAAGAAAAGAAAAATAATATGGAAAAAAGAAGCCTGGAAATGAGATATTATGTTTCCATGAATTTTAATTTATTGAAGTCATCAAAGCAACAATTAGTGTACGCGCTTTTGCAATAAAAGGAAAGTAATGGTTGTGCTTGTAGAGAGAGTCACTGGAAGAATCATTACTTAGGAGAACTGTAAAGTCGCTTTTAGGAAATAATTCAGAATGTTCCACATTTTAAAAAACTCATCAGAAACAGAGATGTTAAACTCTCTTGGGAACCTGGTTTCTAGTTAGTGAGCCAAGTCTAAAAAGAAGCTAAATACTGACAAGCATAGAATTTTTTCCTGTTTTTTGCAAATCAAGTTGAAAATTAGTTTAGTTCTGCCCAATCTTAAGCAAACAGGTGGGCAATTTACTGTTCCACCCCAAAAGCATTGACAAATGTATAAAAGCATAGAGATGTGTACCGAATATCCACTTACCTGTTCTGATTGGAGATACACTAAGAGACCTCTATAGGAAATAGTATCCATGTTGAAAAACACGGTAGACTAAGAAAGGTGAGTTAAAAGTGATTCAAAGAACATCTTTTCAGTGCACTTATTTTGCAGGTGTGCAAAAAACTGGGTGAAGCTAACTTTTAAAATATTTAATTATTTGAAAGGCAGACTTTATAAAAAGCGGAGACAGAGACAAAGAAGGTCTTCCAACTGCTGATGCATTCACCGAATGACCTGAAATGGGCAAAGCTGAGCTGATCCAAAGCTGGCAGCCAGGAGCCTCTTCTAGGTCTCCCACATGGGTGCGGGGTCCCAAGGACTTGGGCCATCCTCTGCTGCTTTCCTAGGCCATAAACAGAGGGCAGGGTTAAAAGTGTAGCAGCCGGCACACAAACCAGCACCCTTATGGGATGCTGGCACTACAGGGATTAGCTTGTTGTACAGCTGTGCCAGCCCCATAGCTATTTATTTTAATTAAGACACTGGCAGACCCAAATGCAATGCACTGTAGCACATTTTCATTTCATATTTTCAAAGGCTGTTATCAATAAATACGTTAGGCTCAATTTTTTTTATTCATTGATTACATTGTATTATATGATACAGTTTCCTTGGAACTGGGAATCACCCCCGCCCTCCCCCCAGGTGGAATATTCCACTTGTTGCATATCCACTGATCAAGTACAGTTGAGATTTCCTCTTTGCAAGCATAAACTAAAGATAGAGTCCAACATCTTATAGTCCATTCTAGTTCCTCAGCTTCCTGGGGAGACCCTGTCCGGTCCAAGGGCAGAACCATCAGATTATCAACCCAATCAATTAAAGGCTCCAACATACCCTCAGCAACAATTAACTTTGTTGCATAACTAATAGTTATAGTATTGAGTAACCAACATGTTAAAAACAATTGCAATTTCTTAACCATCTTCTGTGATCACCTCATTGTCAATTCAGTTTTAGTTTATACACAACATATAACATAATATACATAAAATAACATGTTTTACACAACATCATATCCTCTTATTAACGCAAACATGTGGTATCTGACCTTTTGGGATTGGCTCATTTCCCTTAGCATTATGGTTTCCAGTTTGGCCCATTTGGCCACAAAACTGCATTTTGTTTTTTTTAATAGCTGAGTAGTATTCCATGGAGTAGATGAACCATAGCTTTCTTATCCAGTCTTCTGCTGATGGGCATTTCGGTTGCTTCCATGTTTTTGCAATTACTGATTGTGCTGCTATAAGCATAGGAGTACATGTTAATTGTGGGGCATTGAAGCATCGGCAGCAGAAGCTACATAGCACCCGCCTGTTTCTCTTCTGCCATTTGCAAAAAAAAAGTCTCATGGCTTTTGAGCTAGGGAGGATTTTAAACATCATGCAAAACCCTTAGATCGTATGTATATTGCAGTTACCTTCTAGAGGGATTAATTTGTGATGCATCTTGGACTTCCTGAATTACATTGTGTTGAGAAATTCCTCTAATGGTCTTAGAAACGATAATTCTGCAGTAAGAGAAATCAAAAGATTACATTAAAAAAAAGCATTACTGATGACAGGGCTTCTTAGGATGGCAAATTTAACTGGGTGTTGGAATTTTAAGATCATATGTACAGAAACAGTTTTATCACAAACACTCAGAAGTATGAAGGGAGTAATAGCAGGTTACTATCCAAATCCAGAACTGGATTATTCCTTTTTGGCTCATTGACCTCACTGAACCTTTGTGTTGTGGGTGGTGTAAACTTTTTCCTTTCATTCCTTCCTCAAGGAGTGGCTCCAAGGACTCATAAGCAAAATGCTTCATGGTTTGCCATAGCCATTATCTGTGAGCCCTCATGGTTTTTGGTTTTCGGGACCCTCTTCACTTTCCCCATCTTTAAGCTGGAGTTCAGAATGGTTTCACGTTGCAAAACGAAACATGAATTCAACTTACCATCTCTTCTGTGTGGTCTTGGCAAACGTTTTAGCATTGGTGAAGCATGCTGTGGTTGGCAGAAGGGAGGTTCTTGCCTCTGTGTGGACCGCGCCTGCCTTTTTGCTTGCTCTTCCACAATCGAGGGAGAGTCCCTGAATTCAGGAACAACTTACCCCCAGCTGGTGCCACAGAGACACTGAGCAACTCAGATGCTTTGAAGATCTTAAATATAATAACAGGGCAGTCAACAATTTTATAGGAAAATGTATTTTACAGAAAACTTTGAATTTCAAAATTTTCACTAATTGTGATTGTCTCCTTGAAGTATTTGAAGTGCTTATTTTTATTTATACATTTCTGTATTTATTTATTTGATAGTTAAAGAATAAAAGAAAGAGAGGAAGAGAGAGAAGAAAGAACTTCTCTGACTGATATGGCTGGGGCTGGGCCAAGCCAAAGTTACGAGCCCAGAACTCCATCCAGCCTCTCATGTGGGTGCAGGGGCCCAAGCAATGGGGCCTCCTTCCACTGTTGCTCAAGACACATTTGCAGGGAGCTAGTTCAGAAGTGGACGTCTAACTAGGGCTCATATGGAATGCTGACATTTCAGATGACTAACCCACTGGGCCTCAAAACAGCCCTACCACCTACTCCCATATATTAGAATATAAGTTCTCCTAGAAATCAAAATTTTACTCCTTTAGAAGAACCTGAGTACAAGGAGTTCTAGTACTTGCTCAACATTTCATGTAGTGTTTTTAATATGAATGATTTCTGAAAATTTTTATAGGAAAATAATTAAACAGCACTTGGTTTATCTTAATTGTTTGGGAAATAACTAGTATGTTTGTAGTGATTGTTAACTCTCACAGACCATCTTATATTTTCATGACCTACCATTGACTCCAAAATGTCTTTGCATGATTGGCAAGCATTTTTCTAGCTAAAGCAGAGTTGTACTTCCTCGAGTTAGGGAAATAGCTGTTCTTCCAAATGTCAGTCTAGCAGGCCAAGTTACTGTTTGGATTTCTAATCATTTCTTGCTGGGATGTTCAGCTCACAACAGGGGACTGTGGCTGTGTCATTAGCTTGAGTCGGACAAGAACCTCATCTCAGTTTATCTATGGCATCTTAGCTCATTGTATTGGGTAAACCTGAACCAAGTCAGAAACATAACCAATGTTCAACTCTGCTGGGATTCCAGATGAATCAGCTGCAACACGTATCTCACTCCACTCTGTCGAAATATTTTCTGCAGTGAAAATAGGTGTTTTAATTGTATAGGTATGTGCGGGGATAGGTACTTTAAAATTCTCATAAGGATGATAATTAAAGGATCTGAGCTTATATTAGTGACTAAACCACGCAAAAGCATTAATGCTAATATATCCCAAATAGAGTTCCTTCTTATTTTGTTAGCTTAAAGCTTCTCAAAAATTCAAAGAGTAGGGCCCGGTGCAGTAGCCTAGTGGCTAAAGTCTTTGCCTTGCACACCCTGGGATCCCATATGGGTGCTGGTTCTAGCCCAGGTAGCCTCATTCCTCATCCAGCTCTCTGCTTGTGGCTTGAAAAAGCAGTCAAGGATGGCCCAAAGCCTTGGGACGCTTCATCCATGCAGGAGACTCAGAAGAGACTCCTGGCTTCGGATTGGCTCATGTTGTTTTGGCTACTTGGGGAATGAATCACTGGACGGAAGATATTCCTCCCTGTCTCTCTCCTCTTTGTATATCTGAGTTTCCAATATTTTAAAAAATGAATCTCTAAGAAAATTCAAGAAGTGACATATAATATAGCCTCATGTATTGAAATAATGGGATATAGTAGTAATAATAGTACAACCACTAAGAGCAGTCGTAGCTGACAAAGCACTTGACTATCAGGCACCACTCGAAGTGTTTTACTGTGTTAAACAAATTCATTATTACAGAAACTCTGAATAATATGCATAATTGCTACTCCTATTTTTTTTAGAGGAGAAAATTGAGAAATAGCTCATCTAACCTGCACTCTTTACTGTGACGCTGTGGTCCATTTCATCAACCTGCGATGATCTCTTATATTTGTTGATAGAAATGTGGTGGCACAGAATTCCCAGAGGAAAGCACTGATTAATTGTGCTTACCATGAAAGGAAATATCAGGAATTTGTAGAGGATCGGCAGTGTTTGGTGCTGTGGATCAAGAACTATAGAATTAAAGAGCTTACCTGGACAATGCCTAGAACGTTATGTTTTGTTTATTTTTTTTTAATAAAATGAAATGCTCCCTTTTTAAAAAAGAGTGAATTTATTTATTCAAAGGGCAAAGTGACAGAGAGGTAGAGAGGGAAAGAAAAATCTATCCTCTTCTAATCATTCCCCAAATGGCCACAATAACCAGTCCTAACCAGTCCTGAACTGGGAACATAGACCTCCATCCTGCTCTCTTACACTTGGGGAAGGGTTCCCAGAGACTGAAACATTTTCTGCTGCTCTGCAGGCACAGTAGCAAGGAGCTGGATCAAAAGAGGAGCAGCCAGTGCTTGAACTAGCACACCGAGGCAGGATGTCAGCATTGCAAACGGTGGCTTAACTTGTGCTACCATAGTCACCCAGAATTTTATGTTTTGAGTGGTATCAGTAACAGAGTCAGATTTAAATTTATTTGCTATTTCCATGTTCCCAAATAAAAAAGAAAGGAAGAATGAGATTTCTGAGAGTGTGGGAGATGTCTGTATTTTTGCAAAATAAACAAACAAATAAATAAAAACAACAGTAAGTTCTTAGGGTTTGCACTATCATATCAAACATGCAATGAAAGTTTTCATAAAGTATTATCAGTGCTAAGGGACATCTATAAAGAATTCTGAGCAAGCCTATGACTCCTGTTGTGCCCAGCCATCCACAAATGTTTAGGAATGGCTGAACTTCCATCATCTCATTGAGTAAACGAGTCAAATGAGCCACTTGAGGCTAGCATTGTGACGTAGTAAATGAAGTCACCACCTTCAGAGCCAGCATCCCATTTGGACACTGATTCGTGTTCTCACTGATCCACTTCGAATCTACCCCCGTTTTAATATCCTGGGAAAAGCAGCAGAAGATGGTCCAAGTATTTATACACTAGCCACCCACATGGGAAATCTGGGTAAAGCTGCTGACATCCACCTGGCCAGCCTGGCACTGCAGCCACCTGGAGAACGAATCATCAGAGGGAACATCTCTCAGATCTCTCTCTCACTCTCCTCATCTGTCCCTCTTTCCCCATAACTTTGACTTTCAAATAAATAGTAAATATTCTTTCAATGAGACTTTGAGAGGAGACACAGGTGACTTTAGTGTGAATAAAGAGCAAATCCTTATTTAGTGTTTGTGTAATGCCTTTTCATTGTACATTAATGTGGAATATTTAAAATAAATAAATCTAAAGTAAAACTTCACAGTAAAGAGACATAACTTTGTGATCATAAGACAACTAATAATTTTCACTTATGTTACGTGCTAATTAACGAAAACTTCATTTAAAGTGGAATCAAATGATAAATTGATGCACACACAAAAAATAAAATAATGCATGTGAGGGGATCTTAAGAAAAATGTATGCTATGAAAGAACTGTGTGTGGATTTCAGTTTCTTTACATTTTTATGATAGAGGAAGAATCAACAAGTGAGGCAGACAGAGTTCTCACTTGTTGGTTAACTTCCCAAATACTTGTGATGTCCTGGACCAGATCAGGTTAAAACCAAGAGATAAAAGTCCATCCAGGTCTGCCCATAGATGGCGAGAACTCAGCTTCCTGAGCCACACACCTTCTGAGGTCTGCAATATAACGAAGGTGGAGTTGGGAGCTGGAGCCACAGGCGAATCACATATTCTAGCATTAGAGGCAGTGTTTGCCTGACATCTTAAGCCCCGACTTACTTTTCTCATACGCTTCAAAAAATTTTACACCAAAAAAAATAAAGTTTCCTTTTAACTTCATATTCCTGATTCTTTTAAAGTATCCTTGTGTGTGTGTGTTCTGAAATACGTGTACATTCCAAGAGGCAGTGACCCTCAGCAGGCCTGCTTTTAAATACGTGTACTGATTCCAAGAGAGAAGTCATAGTGTTGATCATAAACATGATGAGAATAAGTGGGATCCCAGGTGGACATCTCATAAGCACATTGTGAATATTGTGACATTAAGGAGGATAGTGCACTGAGGCTTGCCACTACATAGATTGTGTTAGCTTTTGCACTTGCCCTTATGTATTCGTCTCATCTAAAACTTGCACTCCTGTTAGCTATGAGAGATATCCCAAAAGCAAAGGAAGTCTTAACCACTGCCTCATTTGTGGCAGCTACAGAGGACTTGTTGAGTCTCATAGAATTGAGGCATTTCTCCAGAATCATTCCATAAGTGCCCTGCTGAACTGTGGCACTTACCATACATTGGTTTTCAGGATGCATTTATTTTCAGCATTTTGAACAGCATCCCACAGAAGTTGGGGCAGCCAAATTCCAGGCTGAGGGAATAGCTTTATACAAATGCATAAAAAAGGAAACATGATACATTTTGTGGAAAATACCAGTGGGCTGGTGAGTCCCAGAATTACTAGGCAGATGTCAGTGGAATGCTGTCAGGAGATCTGCTTGGAATGGTTTCGGCAGAGCATGAACTGGGTGTGTGGTCTGAGAAACACTGAGGCTGATGAAACAGGGTAAGAGGTGGTGTAGTGTTGGAGTCTTGGCGATGATACAAAGACTCAGGAACAAGTGTTAAAGATATATAAAGGCAGGATACCAACTGATGCAAATTAATGTGGTGGTTCAGAAACAAAGAGCCACCTAAGATAACTTTGTGGTTCAGGCCTTGGAGACAGATGAGCCACAAACTGAAATAGAGAAAACATGGGATGATGCTGAACCAGGTGCTAGACGTGAACTGTTGAACCGGAGCATGAGCTGGCTGTGCAAGTACTTATGCCTAATTTGGACATGCAGTCAAGATGGAGATGTGAATGGAAAAGCATTCCCGTAACTGTTCATTGGAGCCATTGAAATTGGGAGAAACTTTCAGAAATAAAAGAGGACTTCACATGAACTCCTTAAAAAGGAATCAGTAAGTAGATGCAGAGACAGCGAATGAAGACTGGATCTCCGTAACAAGAGAAGTAGGAGGAAAACAAGAACAGAAGATTTTTAATCAAATGACAGAAAAGGGATGATTTCAGCAACTGTCACCTCTTATAACACATTTTTACTAAACACACCGAGATGGAACTTGATTTTATGTGAAGTTGAATGTGGATTTTAAAAAGCTCATGGGCAAAGGAGAACTAATGAATACATTTGCTTTGGTATAAATCATTTTGAAACTCACCCATGATTTTTATACCAGGCATTTTTTGTGAATTTATAATCTAAGGTAGCAGACACAAATGTTTGCTCCCCTAGAATCCTTTGTTCTTCTTCTTTCTTAAACCAGAGACAGCAGTTGTTTCTTCACGTCCTCAGGGAAGGCCATCTTAGTCCGAGCTCCAGGGGACATCAGATAGGTGGACAGGTTTGCCTCTTGATTCTTCAGAGTGACATTCTGGCAATAGGAGGATGACCTCACCTTAGAAAACAAACTGCATGGATCATACACTAGAGGATTTCTTAAATAGAGACACTTAGAGAGGAGAGGAATTTCTCTTGTGCTTCTTCTTTTTTTTCTTTTAAAGATTTCTTTATTTTTATTGGAAAGTCAGATTTACAGAAAGAAGGAGAGACAAAGGTCTCTGTGGCTCACTCCTCAAGTGGCTGCAATGGCTGGAGCTAAACTGATCCAAAGCCAGGAGCCAGGAACTTCCTCCGGGTCTGCCACACAGGTGTTAGGGTTACAAGGCTTTGGGCTGACCTTGACTTCTTTCCCAGGGTGCAAGCAGGGAGCTGGAAGGGAAGTGGAACAGCTAGGACATGAAGCAGTGCTTATATGGAATCCTGGAGTATGCAAGATGAACACTTTGTCCATTAGGTTACCACACCAGGCTCAGCCTCTCTGTCTTGCAAGCAATAAACCCTTAAAAAATTTGTCACGGAAATATAGTTAGGGCTAGTGAAAATTCTGACAACGTCTGTGGTCTTTCAAACAGGTTTTAGATCGAATTTTTTGATGAACCACAAGATAGTACTAAAATACAATGAAATGAACAATGTGGATTAATATTATATTACGTTGTTTTCATTGTCCATTTTGATATTTCCTAAGGTGCCACCTGACCCAGAGCAACACATTATTTATGTGCATAACCTCTAGCCCTCTTCCAACTGTAAGGAAACCCAGAATCTGCAATCAGCAAGGGGATGCAGCAGTCTACCATGTGGAAAGAGAGCTTGAATATTAACAAGACAGCATGGATTTCATTCCGACATCAGGGCTGCCCAGCAGCATCTCCCACACCCCTAACCCAGGCTAATTAGAAGCCATTTCTTCCTTTCTTCTTGGAATCCAAAGCTCAGGAGGGTTGCAAGGGCACATTCTTAAGGCATTGTGAAATCTAGCATTGCTACGACATGTGACAATTCAGTTGCTTACTCTTTTTTCAAATGTGCCACTCTGCAGTCCTTGTCTGTATCAGTAAGCCATGCTCTGCATTCTTATGAACAAAATCCACAACAATTATATCCAAATACAGAACCAGAACTGTTACATTCTTCCTTGGAATGTTTTCTAAGTCTGCTTAGACATAGTCTTTTTTGCTTGCTGAAAAATTTCCAATGATTTGGGTTATGTTTAATAAATTGTAAATGGTTCTGTAGAAACCCACCTACATTTGTCCTAAAATAACCTTTTTGGAGAGTTGGCGTTATCACTATTACTGTGAGGGAAATAATTTTCAGCTCCCCCAGGGATGATGAAGGATTAGCCCTTCTTTTGGCATTGATGTTAGCTTTGGTCCTGCTGCTCCATTTGATCTGCTAAAGCTCCATGCTATACACTCAATATAAACAATAGAAATGTATTTCTCATAGTTTGAGATGCTGGTTAGCCCAAGCTCAGGGTGATTTGATGGCTGCTGATATCCTGTTTTCTGATTCCCAGTGGTATCTTTTTATTCTGTCCTTATGTGAATAAAGGAGCAAAAAGCACAAAGTTTATGGAAAAGGCACTGTTATGACAAAAATATGCATGGGTGTCACAATTTTTGTACCAAAATTAGTTTTAATTTCATTTTTATGGTCTTTTAAAATTACCTTGTACATACCCAGATTTTGACCAAGTTCTAGTGGTAACCCAGGAAGAAGGGGAAGCAGAGCATTGTAATCCTGTGCTGACGTTTCGGTTTTGCTGTACGTATGGGTTATGTTCTTGCAGCCTGGGGGATAAGGCCACGTAGCGGGGCTGAAGACCATTATAATGAAAAGCCTGATTGCTTTGGTTTTTCTTTGGATACTGGGTATATAGTTTTATGGATATGAGATAACATTGCAAAGAGTTCTGTCACACAGAAATCTGGCAGTACAGAAAGGCAGCGACAGAGAGAAGAGTAAGTTTTTGTTTGACTATGTTTGACTTAACCATGGAAAGTTTAGCATGATCACTGGTAGTTGCAGATATTTATCTTTTGCTTCTTTGTCCTTGCCCTTACGTATTCTGTAAGGATTATAGATATTTCACTGCGCTAGTAATTTTCAAACTTTATTGTTTAAAAAAATACTTCTCTGTCAGAAAGGCCAAGAGAAATAGGTGGAGAGAGAGAGAGAGAGAGAGAGAGAGAGAGAGAGAGAAAGGAAGGGAGGGAGGGAGGGAGGGAGGGAGGGAGGGAGGGAGGGAGAAAGTAATCTTCCATCTGCTCTGACTCAATTTCTAAATGTCCACACCAGCTAAGTTTGGCTCAAGCCAAAGCCAAGAGCCAGAGTTCCATCCTTGTCCCCCACTTGGGTGTCGGGGCACAAGTACTTAAACCGCTTTTGTTTGTTGCTGCTTCCCCAGATGCACTAGCTAAGAGCTCTACCAGTAGCAGAGTGGCTGCTCTTGGTCTGATGCTCCATAGGGGATGCCTACATCACAAACAGTGGCTTAACTTGATTTTTAAAATATTGGAAGCTCCTCTTACTTTTAAAACAAAGGATAACTTTTTCCCAACAAAGAACCTTTAACACAGAACCTTTATAGATCCTTTATAGATGGGTTAGAACAGGAGTAAGCTTAAAGATTTCTCTATCTTTTTTCAAAATAAAATTATTTTATTTTATTTGAAAGTCAAGTTAGAGAGAGGCAGTGGCCACAGTGACCTGCAAGCAGCTGGGTGGAAGCCAGTGGCTTCTCCTATGTCTCCCACACGGGCGCAGGGGTCCAAGCAGTTGAGTTATCTTCCACTGTGTTCACAGGCACATTAGAAGGGAGTTGAATCAGCAATGGAGCACCCAAGATTTGAGCTGGTGCTCATAGGTACTGTCGACACTGCAGAGAGTGGCTTAGCTGACACATCACAATACCAGCCACTATTTATCTTTTTCCTTCCATGTTTCTCCCCTCTGCTAAAGTTTCCTTCAAAATTGCATCACAGAAATGTTTGCTTCTGATAGCCAAGTCTGTTTGGGCCTTTGAAGAATTCTGCTGTGCTTTCTATCACTCTAAACTGTTCTTCAGACATGGACTTTCTTGGCCTTCCTTTCCACTGCTACTAAATCATCTCTCTCATTTCTCAAGGGCATGCAATGTCAGCATTGCCACTTGACGTAATGCTTAAGACTCCCATGTCTCCCAGCAGTGTGTGTTGGCTTGAACACCTGTTTCCAACTTTATACAAACGCATATCCTGGGAGCGATGGCCCAGGTAAATCCCAGCCTGGGCTCCTGGCCATTTGTGGGCATTTGTGAAGTGTGGGCTCGTACAAATAGGAGCACAATCTCTCTCCAGATCCATCTGCAAGAGTCTCTGCCCCTCTCTCTCTCTGCCTCTCAAGAAAAGAATATGCAGCATCACTGTTTTCTACTTCTAATCTCAAACCCTGTTATGTGTTCTGTTTTGCAGCATCCTCACTGATTCTTTATTTCTGATTCATTTGTGAAAATTTCCAGGCCTTTTGGTCTCATATCTTTAGTAAAGGAAAAATAGAGACTGAACATCACTTATATTCATGTGGGTCAGCATGACTTATATGTTATATATATGTAGTCATGTATAAAGTATAACAGAAATGGTGAAATTAAGCAGAAATGTGTGTTAAGTATTCAAACAATCTTTAAAAGCTCATTAAAAATGCACAGTATAAAAAGAACCATGTGTAGGTTTCAAACATACTTAGCATGAGAATAAATGTAACTTTTAGTTCTGTATATCCACATAGTTTGTGAATATCCTTGTTTATGTGTCTGGAGATAGATATGCATCTTTGTTTACTTTTCATGCCCTGAGAGTGGCTGTGATCACCCCAACAGGATGTGTACACCCCACATTGGAGACTGTTGCTCTTTGTGGATCAGATATGAAACTACCTGCTAGCAAATCCTTTGTGAATTCTCCTTCACTATGCAATAAAATCTAAATGTTGAACACAGTGACAAAGCTGTTCATGAAACAACCATTGACCACTTCTCAAGCCCAAGATAAAATAATATATATGAAGATTCTTATCAAAAGATTTCTGTTTCTCAAGATACTAAGTGGCCTATACTTGTCAAATAATTTACTACATAACACCCTAGGAGTCACAGTTCAAATTGTGTTGTACACTCAGGCCAATATAATAGTTAAAATGTATGGCTTGAAATATCTGCATTGTTCTCTCCATGGAACAGCAATAAACAAATATTATTAATGGTTGAGGAGCTAGGGAAGGAATAGGTAGGAGCTCACACACAGAATTCCATAGCATTTGCCCACATCTGTCATTGATAATGTAGTGAGTGAGCCAACATGAATACAATGCTGTTATTAGCATCAGAGCTTTCATTGACTATAGATCACTTGTCAACATTAGGACTGTTCCCAAAGAATATCAAAATGAAGGGAATGCTTTCAGAAGCTGGCAAACACTGGTTTCCTTGAAATTAAATGTTGAAAGGGCTCTGTTTTCTGTTTAGAATGTGAATGTAGGGAGAAAAGAAAGACCTCTTCTGCATCTGTGTTGGATGAGGTGAGGGTAAGAAAAGGAGCAAAGCTGAATGATACCTTACCCTGTTAACCTTCCTCAGGCCTTTCAGGCTTGCCATGGCTCAAGTTTCTGCTGTATATTTTGATCCTCTGTGTTCCCAAAGTAGCCACACAGGAATAAACTGCCAACACTGACAATTAAAGTGCACTAAATTTATAAGCAGGTCCTCCTACTACATAAAATTCATTATTTAGGAAAATATGTGAGATTTTGTGGGAGGTGAGCATATGGCAAAATAGTTCATTTAGTTAGAAAAATATAAATAGTTGAAAAATAACAACATATAACCAGACAAGCATCAGACAGATTAGATAAATGGTTCTTCCATATTTCTTCCATATGGCATTGAAAAGATAAAATTAATTTTCTATTTTAAAAATATCACTGAATGTAACATAGTTGGATAATCCCTGAATCTTTTTTCATAAAGAAGAAATTGATTAGGAAAGAAATAGTTTTGTGCTAGAAGTATGCAGATAACAACATTTAATACAAAGCATTTGCTCACTAAATTCCATAAACTATTGGACTGATGTGTTCCAACAAAAACATAATCATTTACAAAAAAAGCAAGATGTACTTGTGTACATTCATTAGCTTCTTTATAAAAATGTTTGGATAGAATTAGAAATATCTATGACTTACAACTCTGTTGTGAAACAAGCAAAAAATGAATCTCAGAAGAAACATTGATTTTCTGGAGTCTACAGCTCTAACTCTGCCCATTTTCAATATTCTCTTCTTTTCTTTTTTGATATGAAAATATCAGCCGAAGTGCCTAATTATGTAAGTTCTTTTTCATGAGAGTGATTTGCTTAACGTTTTAGTAGCAATTAAAAGGAGAAGTAAGGGTTGTTTCCTTAAAAATCATCCTTCTTTTTCTCTCGCATTTATATAATTATTTGGGGAATGCGACCTTAGTATGCCAGGGGTATTTCATTCTTTGTATTTTCATTTTGAGATCTCTGTAAAGTAAGTTGTATGAAGAACATGATCATACATGCAAGAAACTGAGACTAAAAGCATTTGAACAATTTTGACCAGCAGCATATTCAGGGTCAGTGCAACTGAAGCTAGAGGTAATCACCCCATCTGTCCTGTTGCTCATAAAGTATCCAGATGTTGCAACGTACCTGGTTCTTTTTCTTTTAGCTTGTCCATTGATAAGTAAGGTTTCAAAGATAAGTCCAAATTCTCTGGGGCTTACTCTGATATCATCTTCCTTTCCAGTCAAAGTTATTTCCTATTTTCTTGTTTTCCTGTCAATTCGATACATTGGACCACTAGATCCATTAGAAGAAGGAAGTGGAGAAAATGGCTCAGCCCTCAGAAGGGAACAGCTGATTGGGGTCTGACCACTGTTTTGGGGTGAGGGAACAGAGCAGGTTACACAGGTACTTTTTAAAGTCTGTGCTGTGAAATGACCTACTGGCACTTCCACCCACAACGGAGCCAAGCAGCAGATCCCTGTACTAAAAAGGCCTAACAGTTCATGGACAGAATTATTCCATAGGGAAAAGAGTGAACTGTTGAGAACAATGAAGCAAAATACAGCATCACATAATGTTCATAGACTTACCAAACCTAAGTAAGCAGAAAAGGCAAAATGGCTGTTTGTAACCAAAGCTTTATCCTGAGCTACATGGCTAATTTCCATCTCCTTTCCCTTGTGAAATGAGGATGCTTTCAACGCATTTTAACCAAGCTTTTATCGATCTATAAAGACAGCGAGAGAAATGCAGAGCTTGAGAGAACATGAGAATATGGCTGTGTATGTGGTTTATTCTAGACCTGATGTAGATCCGACTTCATTTCTAAATATTTGGTGTGAACAGTTGATGAGATTATGTGGTGAGTTTGTTATTTGCAAGTTTGTTTCATTTCACCTCAGAGAATGTAAGTCAAATAATGGCTGCATAAACATGTCTTAAACAGGAAGGGAAATGCATACAGGTTATGCGAAAGTCTAGTCTTATTTGACATTTTTTGAGCAGACATGCTATAGGATATATGGATTGGACACATCAATAAGCTGCATCTTTTACCTGACATGCAATTATGCCATGTTAATTAGTATCCAAATAATACCAAACCTGCTGTGTTCATTCTGCTTACTTTCTTTTCCTTTTTTAAAGATTTATTTTATTTGTATTGGAAAGTCAGTTATATGGAGAGGAGAAGACACAGAGAGGAAGATCTTCCATCTTTTGATTCACTCCACAAGCAGCCACATTGGCCAGAGCTGAGACAATCCGAAGCCAGGAGCTCAGAGTCTCTTCCAGGTTTCCCACGTGGGTACAGAGTCCCAAGGCTTTGGACCTTCCTCCACTGCCTTCCCAGGCCACAAGCAGGGAGCTGGATGGGAAGCGGGGCCACCGGGATTAGAACCAGCACCCATAAGGGATCCTGGCATGTGCAAGGTCAGGACCTTAACTGCTAGGCTACCACACCAGTCACTTTTTGCTTACTTTCTAATCCCTCATTCAGTACAGGTACAGGTCGAATATCCTGAATCCAGAAATTTAAAATACTCAAAATCTGCAAGTTGTTGAGTACTAATTTCCACCATAGTGGAAAATTCTATAAATGCTGTCATGTGATTGGTGGAAGCTAAAACACTTTGTCCCTCAAATTATTATGCTAAATTTTTCTGGCTCTATGTATAAGGTATGTATGAGCCATAAAAATATTTCCTGTTTAGACTTGGGTCCCATATTCAAGCTATCTCATTATATATTTGCAAATAGTTCAAAAGCTGAAAACATCTGAAATACAAAGAACTTCTAAGAATTTTTAATAAGGCATGCTCAGTATGCAATGGAGATTTCAAATATCATTTGACAACTTTTCCTCCTCAAGAAGTCATAGTACTAAGGCCAAGTTACTTAACTGAAGAGGAATTCACTCTATGTTTTGATCATTTTACTGTATGTATTCCTTTGAAAGAGAGAGAGACAGAATGAATGAGATCTTCCATCTGCTGTTTTACTTTCCAAATATCCACAATATCTGGGAGTGGGCCAAGCTGAAACCAGGAACCTGGAAGGTAGGGAGCCCAGTTGTTGAATGATCAGGCACTGCTCCCGAAGCATACACTAGCAGGAAGCTGCGAGTACAACCGAGGGGTAAGTGGAACCCACGCATCTCTGTTTGGAATGAGTCTAACCCAGTTGCAACTGAACCTGCTATGTCACGAGCTCTGCTTTGCCTTGAATTTTAAATCTTTCTGTTGCCAGAAATTTTACAAACATCAGCATGTTTGTTAAAATTTGATTTCCTCTAACTAAAGAATCCTTACATGAGCTAGATGACAAATAAAAAAAAACCAAAAAGCTCATGCTGCTACTGTACCTGGGGTAATATTATACCCCGTGGTACCTCATGGTGTGCCCCATGTTGTAATGGTGTACCTTGGGTTCCACCCTTGGCTTCACCCTTCCTGCTGTATCCTTCTAGCATGAGTCATGAAGCACAGTGGCCAGCAGGGGATACCCTAGGCATTGGGAAAGTCTGAAGGAACCATACATGGTATTCTTGTTTTAATGATTATTCTTATTGTGAGTTTAGGCACAGAATATTAAGAATTTGAGATATGCGGCGATTCCTTTAAAGCACTGTGTTGGGAAGATTTTCCTCTGTCTCTCCTCCTCTCTGTATATCTGACTTTGTGATAAAATAAATAAATCTTTAAAAAAAAAAAAAGCACTGTGTTGGCAGCTTTGATCCCATTTGTGAGACATAGTTTGCTAATTATCTTGCTACGCCTACCTGGTTGTCCTTCATGAAGCAACATCTACAGATCCAAATCGGAAAGATGTGCAATGTCACTTAGCACTTTCGCCCGTGCCACATGGTGTGTTCAGTCCCTGAGGTTTGAATTAGACATCCTTGTCACCTTTATTTTTCCTACAGTAATAGCTCCCTTGTCAGGTACCTCTTCAGTTTTTCAAAATAAATTGCTTTTTAAGGAAGAAATGAGCAAAGGGAGGAGAGAATAATTAAGTTCTCAGATCCATTTGTCCTTGAAAAGGGAGATAAACACAAGTAAGTGATTTGTAAATGCAGTTTCCATGAAAACCAAACAAAATAACGCTTCAAGAAGAGATAAGCTTTTTTTGTTGTTGTTGAAGGCTCAGATTGGTGCAAATTTGCTCTGCCATAGCAAACACTGGGTGGAAAGGCTTCATTAGGATAAAATACAGTCACATCCGGAACAGAAGCTAATTACGAAGGGTTGAAATACAAAAGTTACTCATTCAGGGTAGCTTTTAAAAGGCCAAGGAATCTTCTAACTGCTGGTGGCTTCATGCGAGTCCAGCCTAGCTGGAAAGACCTGCTGAGGTTGTTTTTATGGTGTAGCTGTAGCAGGAGGCTGGTGCTCTGATGGGTGTTAGAACGAATGACTTATTCAGCTATGATCGAAACTGGCCCAGCAGTTTGGTGTGCCATGTAGTTAATGCTAAACACTGCCACAGAAAAAGCATAGTTGGAACAAAGTATAATATGATAGTGTTTTTGACTTCTTACCTGTTAAGACTTAATTTCTCATCTTGTAGCATTGTTACTGGAGAGACCTGGAGGACACACTTTAAAAATTAAAAGCCCTGGGCCCAACATTGTGGCACAGCACACTAAGCCACCATCTGTGGTGATGGCATCTCACAGGGATGTTGGTTCAAGTCCCAGCTGCTACACTTCCTATCCAATTCCCTGGAAAGCAGCAGATGACGGACCAAGTACTTGGGCTACTGCCACCCATGTGGGAGACTTGGACAGAGTTCAAGGACCTTAGCTTCAATTTGTAGCCATTTGGTGAGTGAACCAAAAGATGGGCTGTCTTGTCCTCTCCCTTTTGGTCTCCCCTTTGAATAAATTCTTATTCATGCCTCTTTTAAAGACTCATCACTGGTTTTTGTAGCTGTCTGCTACCGTTTCTTTCCACCGTGTCCCTCAGCTATATTGCGAAAGAAACAAAACAGTGAGTAGTCACTTCTCTTTCCTAATGCTCCCTCCTTAAGCTTCAGGAGTTTTTTCTCTTCTTTTTCTCCCATTTCTCTTTAGGACACACACACAAAAAAATGATTTTATGGCCTTAATTCCCTTTTGTGGGAATTCTCCTTCTGGAAGGAAGATGAAGGTGCCACTTAGACAGTGTTGGCTAATGGGAAACTTCTAAGTTTGTTCACCCACCATAGTGACTCTGCCCAAGCAGTGTTTCTTGCCAGGTGTTTGCTGGAAATATGCGGAAGTTGTTTTTCTGTACAAGGTTAGCACATCCACTCCTAGTATGGATATCTCCCTGAGGGTGAACACCTCCCTGGAATGTGTAACTTTGGGGTCTGTAAGAAGACTTGACCCTAAAAAATCTAAGTTGCATCACACTGTATGTTTATGAAAAATCTCTGAAAGGTTTTAAACCAACCAGCTGTGGAATCTCTTGGTCATAGGTAGTTGGAACGTGTGACTCCTGGAGTCATTTGGGTGACAAACAGCAGATTGCCCATTCTAGGACCTATTTCTTCACTTGGAGCTCTTAGCTAGGAGGAACAATGAGTTTCAAAGCTTGAGAATTGACTTCAGCCACGTGAGTCAACAGTTTCATGTGTGAGAATTTAATCTTCCATTTTTTCACCTACTTGAAAGGCAGAGAGAGAAAAGTGAATCTGCTGATTCACTACTCAGTGCTTACAAAACCAAGGGTTTGGAACTCCATCTTTGATTCCCGTGAGGGCAAAATGGGCCCCAGATCCTGATTCATTGTGCGCTGCCAGCTGGGATGCACCAGTAGGAATCAAAGCATCTAGGACTCAACTACCACTCTGATGCGAGATGTGTGTGTCACCTAGGGCAAGTTACCCCTGAACCACAGCCTGTTCATCTGAGATTTCACTGAATAATACACTTAGGAGCTATAGGTTGTTGTGTTTTAATTTTTAACGTAAATAAAATAGTACCATTTGTATGTGTGTGTGTATATATATATATATATATATATATATATATATATATATATATATGACTTATTTATTTTTACTGGAAAGTCAGATATACAGAGAGGGGAGACAGACAGGAAGATCTTCTGTCTGCTAATTCACTCCCCAAATGGCTACAATGGCCAGAGCTGAGCCAGTCCAAAGCCAGAGGCCAAGAGCTTCCTGTAGGACTCCCAGGTGGGTGCAGGGTCCCAAGGCTTTGGATCGTCCTCAACTGCTATCTAAGGCCACAAGCAGGGAGTTACATGGGAAGTGGGGCCATCAGAATTACCGATGCCCGTATGGGATCCCAGCGCGTGCAAAGCAAGACTTTAGCTACTAGGCTACTGCCCTGGATCCCACTTTGATATTTTTTAAATTGTAACATCGCTGAATATAATGATATATTTTTTGAAAAGTAGTTGTTACTATTCCTAACATATAATATGTAAAAAGTCAGCAGTTTATTAACTTTATCCCATTACAACTCATTTAATAAGTTTCATTCAGAAGGAAATATAGCAAATAATTATTTCTATTTCCCCCTAAACCAGTTTATAAAACTACTTTGTGAAGGGAAAAGGAGAGAGATTAAAGGCAAATAAATTTTTTCTGTAATAAATAAGTCCAAATAATTCTATATACACAATAAAAAGATGTATTAATTTGAAAATAGAAGTAATAAAATACATTGAATAGATTCAGCCTGCTAAATTTTAACCATGTGATTCAAAAATGTCTTATGGTAACATGGAAAATGTATTCGCGCCTTTTAGTTTGAGGATTTATATATCTGATTTTATGAATCTGTTGTTAGAATAGGTAATTACACGAGTGTGAACCAATCTGAAGGATCTCTTTGTGAACTGATAGGCTCCATGAACTAAAGCTTTAACCAGTTAGCAACACCTCTTCACTAAGTTAAAATGTGTGGGTGGTGTCTCACACACACACACACACACACACACACACACACACACACACGAGACAGAGAAACTTAAAAAGCTCATGGAATGAAATAAAATAAATTCCTCCTGTCATTTTTGGAGCCCTTTTGTGTGTCCATAATTGTAGAGATAGTACGTATGGATGATGTAGTGATATAGGTACTAAAAGCTTCTAGAGGAAATATGCAGAACTGTTGTTAGATTTTTTTCCTAGTAACTAACTTCTTAGTTAATGATTAATGTGCTTTTTTCCATAGAAATTTTATCTCACACTTCCATCTGTTCAGTGGTCTGGAATTGTTTCAGATTCAAAGATTCAGAACATATGATTTGCACAACTTTAATTTATTGGTGATGAAAGAGTCTCCATTGACAAAATGAAGGGAAAAATCACTTCCTGTATGATAGTTTTATTTTTTTTGAGCTACAATGCTATTGATAACTGTGACACTAAAAGTGCTCTGAGACACTCTTCAATTCTTCACGTAATAGAATTCTAATTAAGAATAATTTATAGGTAACTTAAACACGACAAATGTCACACTTTTCCCTGTAGAGTTATTACACACATTTTATTTTTTCTAACTGCCCTTTTATCCATGAAAGAGAAATTCTGTTGTAATTGCAGTGAAGACATTGAGGTTTTAAGAAATCACCTAGTCTTCACAACTAGTGATGGTGCTGTAGCTAAGGGCTCCAGTATCTCAGACACTTCCAACAACCTGCTACCTATTACTCACACCACACTGCAAGATCTGCAGTTTGGCCTTCTGGTCAACCATATGGCACAGGTACCTAAGGGATACTATGTAGCCAGAGAGACAAACTTTCTATAGTTTTTCTTACCTGGCCAGTATTGGAGAAAGAACAATTAAGAGAGTGTGACAGCCCCGTTATGATGCACATCGCCTCCCTAGGCAACTTTGCCCAATGTGTAATAATCTGACGAAAGATACTCATAACTTCTCTTCTGCCGTGTTGTAAATTCATATGTGTGTGCAAGTAAATTACAAGTCCATGCAAGGTTTATGTGTGACATGTGTAATGTGAATATTATATACATGCACATGGGATTAGCTGTGTGTTCAGTGTTTCTGCAAGCAAAATGTATATATGGAGTCTATTCTCTGTGGGGTGAGTATATTATGTGTTTATGTGTGACTTTGTGGTAGATGGGGAAATGCCTTATGGATGTGTGTACATTGCGAATGTGGCTTGAGTAATGTTTATGTCGAACGTAGGATGGGGAAGTAGAAAGAGAAATCAAATTGATGCAACTGTGAGTTTTCACCAGAATCAATATAACTTGAAAGCGCTGTGAACTTGGACTTTGAGTCTTTCAATGAAGTCCCACCCAGCTCTGTAGACAGCAATAAATATCTCAAAGCTGTTTAGCCCGTTTAAACCGGTTTTCTCATCTCTGGAAGAAAAAATTTAACTGTAATCCTCTAATAGTGAAATGAGTGTCGTTCAAAGCTACTGATCTTATCCAAATTACCACAGGGGTAAAATATTTCATAACTATATCGGAGGTAATGTTAATTTTTACTTTTCCAACATCACATTTTATATTGAAGTTTGAACACTTGAAACATTTAAAACAACACAATAACTTATAAGCTTTGGGTTTTTATAACATTTTTAGAAATTGTTTATTTGTGAGAATAAAGACACATAAATAAAAATATGTATTTCTCTGGTACATTCCCCAAATGACCACAGCAACCAGGTCAGTGTCAAGGTTGAAGGCAGGAATCTGGACCAGAGTCCAGATCTTCCATGCTGCTGGCTGTGATACATTCATTACCTGAGGCGTCTTTGGATTTGGAAGTGGAACTGGGACTTGAACCCCTGCCATACAGGGGACTTGAACCTGTCCCAAGGTGGGGATGCTGGTGTTTTGAGTACAGTCATAAGGTCTTGTGCCAAGTGGACCCCTACCACTCACTCTCCCCACTGCAGGATTTTGTAAAGAAAAATATTCCTCATATTCTTTTAAGGCCATTCTTGTAAAAGATTTAATTTGATTTTATTTCATTTGAAAAGGCAGTGTTACACAAAGAGGAGGAGACAGAGTGAGAGGAAAAAAGATCTTTCATCCACTGGATCACTCCCCAAAGGTCACAGTGGCCAGAGCTGGGATGATCCAAAGCCAGGAACCAGGAGCTACTTCTGCATCCCCCACATTGGTGCAAAGTGCCAAGCCCTTGAGCCAACCTTCATTGCTTTTCCAGAAAACCAGCAGAGAACTGGACCAGAAGCAGAGCACCATAGTCTCTAACTGATGCCCAGATGGGATGCTGGCACCGCAGGAGGAAACTTAGCTTATTATGCCACAGTGCGAGCTCCTTTCAAGGCATTTTAAAGTTATTTTTTTTCTTACATGTTATATAGTATGCTATATGAAATGTGTGTGCGTGTGTGTGTGTGTGGTGTATTTTACTCCTGGAACCACTGAGAATGTTTTAACTAAAACTGCAGTCTTAAGACTTAGGGTGGCAAACTAAAATACATTAGAAAAAAAAATGCTATTTTTTTCCCAAATGATTGTTCTTTTGGCATTAAAGAAAAGAAACATGAAATAATACATAATAGTATAGTTTTTCAAATAGTTATATTGAGCTGCCATATGAATGAAGGATTGTACCATGAGATATATACTGAAGGAAGTGGAAAATACAAGATTCACATAGAAACATAAATAGAGGGGCCAGAGTGATGGCTCAACTGAATAATCCTCCGCCTGCAAGAGCCTGTATCACATGTGGGCACTGGTTTGTGTCCCAGCTGCTCCACTTTTGATCCAGCTCCCTGCTTGTGGCTTGGGCAAGCAGTGGAGGATGACCTAAAGCCTTGGGCCCTGTACTTCATAAGAGACCCCAAAAAGGCTTTTGGATTTAGGAATAACTTAGTTCTGCCTGTTGCAGCCATTTGCGGAGTGAACCAGTGAATGGAAGACCTTTCTCTCTGTCTCTCCTCTCAGTAAAGCTGCTTTTCGAATTAAAACAAATAAATATTTAAGAAAAAAGAAACTTATTTACAAATATCCATAGTACTACAGCCAAAAATGCAAATAACCTTGATGTCCATCAAATGACGCAGAGATGAATAGATGTGACATGCATACAATGAAAAAATATTCTAGAATTAACAATTCATGACTAATATATCTTGTTACGTAAGTGAGCCCTGAGTACATCATGCTTGGTAAAAGAGGACAGAATGATGATCTGTGTAATTCTATTCACATAAAGTAGATAGACGATTTCTGGCATCAAAGGAAAAAGTGAAATAAGAAATTATGTTTGATCTCTTTTACAGTAATTAAAATATTTTTCATTGTGGATGTAATGTGCACATCTGTGATTACATGCATGTCCCCGAGTTGCACCCTTTCAGTGGTGCCACTTGGTATATATCTATGAGGTTATTAAAATCAGATCCAGGGCTGTTTCCCTAAATGGTGACCTCTCCCCATTTAGTGAACTGAGAGTTCTGTGAAAAAACAGTCATGGCTTAACTCATCTAAGCTGGGCACAGACACATTTGGAGGCACATACACTAATAGAGCACCCCAAACTGCACAGTCTGTGTAAGCTGATACTTTGTTCAAGGGCAAATGACCTCAGCAGGGATAGACAGGCAACCTGCAACTCTGTGAAATATGGTAATGCAGTCTTCAGGCAGCAGGCCCTGGAAATGCTGGCTGTGAGGCAGAAGCTCTCTTTCCTTTATCCCTCTCCTCTCCAGCCTTTTCCTCTCCTCTGTCTTCTCCACCTCTCTGCTTTCATCCCCTCCCTTCCCTCGCCTTCCTTCGGAATGGTGTATCTTTCTTGTAAATGAAATCATGCAACATATCATCTAGGCTGCTTTCATTTAGCGTATCTCTAGGCTCCTCTGCAGAACAGCAGGTATTAGTCATGCCTTCTTTCTTATTGTTAAAAAAAAATACTCCACCGTATGAATACATCATGATGGTTTTCTTCTTTCTCCTCCTCTTTCTCAACAGCCTGTCCACATCTCTCTACTTCCCCCCTTAATGCTGTGAGGAGTTCATTTCAATTTATAGTTAAGTGTACATTTGGAATGACTGTTTCTTGAGCTTTTTAGTATTTAGTATATCCTGAAAAAGTACAGGTCTGGAGCAGACCTCTCTGGCTTAATTACTAGCAAGAAGAGCTTTTATGTATGCCTTCTCTCCACCTTGCTGTTTCTGACTGCATTGCCAATCCTATCAAAGAGTTTATGCTGCTTATTTTCTTATCATTTCGCATGCACCCCCACATTCAGATGTCCCCCTCACTGTCATTTCATTTCAGGTGGTATTTCAGAGACAGAGCTTATGCTCTAACCACAGTCTCAAATAGAATCACAGGCAATAAAAACATTTTATTTTTGCTTACTATGTAATTGAGACATAATTAGTTCAATATGCAGCCCTGTGAACCGAACAAATAGAACCTAACAAAACTTGTCTTTAAGTTGCTGGATGATATCTTTCATTTTAAGACATTAATACCTCTATAAAGTATCTATTTTGCGTTGAAACATCTCTGGGATGTGACACTTCCATTCAAATAACTATTATTAAATATCAGGGAATTTGTTTTTTTTTAATCAGTCAGATAAATGCTGTTTATGTACTATGCTGAATCATTGAGGATTTGTGAGAATCGCTGCTTGCCCAATGAGAGAATTCAGTATCTTTTTGTTTGCCAATTGTGGGTTAGCTGCATTTATACTTCTGACAGTTTTTATAATGGAATTTTAAAAAGAAGGAGAACATGCAATCTTACTGATTTCCTGTATTGGAAGGAACGTTTCCTGAGCTCTAATAAATGGAAGCATTGAGATTGGGAGAACAGTTGAAGAGAAATGCTTAAGGATTGCTCTTCTGGAGAAATAAAAAATAATAGATAAGTAATTAAGTCATGAGCTCTCTAGTATTAAATAAGAATGCAAACATCAGGTAATGAATTACACCATAGTGAAACGTGTAACTCCTAATTATATAAGCATCGATATCTGTTTTAAGTAGAGATGTATTAGCTGTGAGAGTTTTGTGTATTTTTAGGAGAAATTGTCTTTGTGTGCTCTACATGCATTATTTGTTTGGGGGATGCACATACAATCTTATTGTTTGAGCAAATAATCCGCATTGGTATGTGTGTGAGTGTTTATGTGGCATAGTAGTTACATTATTGTACACATAGGAAAAAATGGAGAGTTGGCCATTTTTCTAAGGTTCATTTTTCTCCATTGACTTAATTTAAATAGTAAATTATTACAATATATGAGTGGTCACAAGCAGGGACTGATCTGTGTCCTTTGTGCCTGCAATTGTTTAAATAAAAGATTTATTCATTTTACTTGAATGTCAGGGACAAAGAAAGAGAAAAGGAGAGAGAGAGAGAAGAGGAAGAGGGAGGGAGGGATGAACATAGAAAAATGTCTTCATCTTGATGGTTCACTTCCCGAATGGTCACAATGAGCTGGGTTGGTCTGAAGCTGGGAGCCAGGAGCTTCCTCCAGGTCTGCCATTTGAGTAACAGGGCACAAGGACTGGGACCATCCTCCACTGCTTTCTTAGACCCGTTGCAGAAAGCTGGATTGGAAGTGGAGTCACAAGGACTAGAAGTGGCATTCAAGTGGGATGCCAAAGCCTCAAGCAGAGGATTAGCTGGTTATGCCACCACACACTGGACCTGTTCTTATATGATAGGTTCACAGGTCAGGTTTCCAGAGGAGCTATACTGAGAAAGCAATGAGGTAGCAAGAGGCTTTTTGGAGACAATTACTGGGGCTACCTACCATCTGTATCAAATGTATTTGTTCGCTCTTTGTCAACTGTCTCAGCCCAAGGTTTGCTCACCTGCGCCACCTGCCTGTGGCATGTCTGCTCGCCCTCCAGGGTGGCCTGCACTGTAACCATGCACCTGCTTAGCTTGGGTAGGCAGTAGAAGCGGTGCTGCGGTGAGCCATTTCCGGTCCAGTCAGTCTCCTGCCGCGTGAGACCTGTTTCTCTGGCCACTGTTGCAGTCATTCCGACTAGAAACCTCAGCAGCGGCTGCACCCCTCATTTCCCTCTCCCCCCACTGCACTGTTTCCACGTGAAAGAAAGATAGAGGACTCGACACGCATAAAAAATGTTGTACAGAAGCTAATGCATGCAGAGGATGAAAGAAAACTGAATTAGGAGATTAGCGAGAATACAGTAAGAGAAAGAACTCCCTACTCAGTTGGGAATCCTGTACTTGGGATGCCTTTCCCAGGTGACGTAGGGATTGGACTGTCATTCTCTCGTTGACCTGAAATTTGTTATCTGGACAAGTTAGCCCTGTTTGACTGATGCAGCACTCAGAGCTGAAGAGGTGCGATCACTTCCCAAGCTTAGGCAAACGAGTCTTATTGTGGAAGGAATCATGTCAGCACTCACTGCGTATGGTGAGATATTTTAGAACCAGCAGGCATTGTGAAATGCCATGTACATTGGTTCCTTCCTGCTTTCATTTCTCTTCTCCCCCAACTCAGTGTTTTTCCAAAAACACCTTTAAGCAAGTCTGTTAGCTATTATGAGGAAGAAAAGGAAATAGTCATTTTCATAAAATGGAATTATTCTTTTTATGGTAGAGTTTAGATTTACTCTTATACCCAGTAATCAATGGTTTCTAAGAAAAGTCGGTTTTATATGTTTGATGTTCTGTGTCGCTCCTGTAAAAGTTCCTATTCATGTGTTACTAGCATCCTGATAGATGGAATGTTAAAGAAGGATCTGGGTAAAATCATTTTTCCTGAGTGAATGAACATTGCATGTAACATCAAAAATTTTCCTTTTCTGTATTAGAAGTTGAGAACAACTGAAATAGTATATTGACTCAATGCATTTTGTTTTCATTTACTGTTTTATAAAATAAAATTTCGTTTCATTTGCCAGCATATCAAAATAACATTTTATGAAATTACGGCTTATTCATTGGGACAGTGCTTTTGTTTTTTAGTTGACTTTTTGCTTTTATTTAACTATTGCATTGCTTTCAAAGCATCCACAAAACATCAAACTGTGTAGAAGATAAAGCATGGCCATGTGAAATTCATACTTCAAGTTGACTTTGGAATAATCTTGTTTGTTAAGTCCAGGATTTCAAGTACAATAAAGTATACCACTAAGAGCAACAGAGAAATCACTAACCAGGCAACTTCTTAGGTAATTAACGTTGTGTTTCATGTTATGCATTTTTACAGGGAATATCAAAATGTCACTAAAATGGCATTTATGAGTAGATATTGGCTAAATACCACTGAACCTGTTAAGGTTTTTACTGGAATTTCTTCAGATTGATTCTAAGTTCAATACAGGAAAGCTCCCACTGCCAGCTACACAGCACAGCATAGGTTCAGTCCTTGCAGAACCTTAAGGATAACTCAGGGCCCGGATTTCAGCCTCCATATTCTAGTAACAATTGGAATTAATTCCCTTCAAAATAATCTGCATCAACAGAAATTCCACAAGGTTCTGAGGTTAAGGGTAATTCTCTTGTTGACTACCATGTTAGATTGAGAAACAGGTAACTGTTTTAAATTGCATCCTTCTTCTCACCCATTCCTCTTAATTTCTAAAATTCTGTAGTTGAAAATCATGTTGGAGAATGTAATTTGAAAAGTAGGTGGGAGAAAATATTGGGTTTTTTTTCCTTCTTCAGATGACGTGTTGTTCCTAGTTTGCGCTTGGCTAAGTCATGTAAGACCTCCTCTACATTAAGAACAAATTCTTAACAAAGAATTTCTTTTGTTAATAGTAGATCTTCAAAATTGCTGCTGTTCTTTTAACTGAAAAATGAAATCCCAAGCTTTTTTTTTTCAAAAAGAAACTGCAGCATAAACTGTCAACATTTTCTAAACTGTCAGTCATTTTTGTCCCTCAAAGTGGTGATTGAGCAAGAATCTGAATTATGATTTTATATGAAACCAAAAGTATGTTTCTGTTGTTGTTGTTGTTGTTGCCACATGCATGTCCTGGCAGGAACCAAGTATGAGGGGGAACATCTGTGCCCTGGAGGGATCATGTCACGTTACACCTAAACTCAGTCAAAGTTCTCTTTCTGTTTTGTTTTTGTTTTTGTTTTTGTTTTACAAATGCCTCGCTGGTGCATCTGAAAGCTAGGACTCCTTCTGGAGGAATATCTGTCTTTGTCTTTGGGTTTCCCTTTGCAATTCCAGTCTCCACTCTGGTCATTACCTTTTCTAGTTTCTAGTTTCACAATCCTGCCCCCAAAGGAACGTGTCTAGCTTTTCTAATCTTCTAACTTTCCATTACTCATCTCTTCAGTTCCTTCTACAACCTCTCTGTTTCTCCCTTAGCCAGTCTCAATTACTTATCCTTATCTCGAAGGCCATTCGACACTCTGCCCTGTCTTCTCCCTTATCACCTTAGATTCCTCCCTCAGCTCACATGTCTACATGCAGGCATTTCCCAAGTGTGAAAATGCCTTGGCTTTTGGTTTGTTGCTTCTTGAAGGACTTAAATCTTTTCCTCATGTTTTCCTAGAGGAGAAAGTAATTGAGCTATGATTTTCAATTCACTAGATGAAGTGGCAGTACAATCCTGTCGTTTGTATACAGCTTACTCTTGAAGGACACTTGGTTTCTTCAACTTGCTGCCAACATTCACTTAGAACCATCTATGGACATTCCTTGAACAGTCACTTGGTTGACAACTTGTGTCTTTTGTAGGAGCAAGTAATTATTCTGCATAAATCATAAAATCATAGAATTTAAGTACTGTCTAGTCTTTCCCTCTTTCCTTCTCTCTCGTGTGTGTGTGTGTGTGTGTGTGTGTGTTTCTATAGGAATACAACTCAAACACTCTTCATGCTTAGGTAGAGAACATCAAGCCCCAAGACAAGTTCTTTCCTTGTTGCTCTGGACTCACTGTTAGAGAAGCATATTTATTATACTGAGTGGCCTCCTATAGATTTTTCAGAGTATATATTTTGCATGAATTTTTTAAGAACCCCTCATACAACTGAACAAAATCACAATTTCCTCCTGTTTTTTTTTTTTAGATTAGATGCCTAAAATGCTTTCATAATTCATCTGTGGCAGTTTTTTCAAAATTTTCACACTTTTGACTTGCTGAACCTTCTGGCTGAATAACATGCAATAAATTTTACCAGAAGGCTTGGCCCAAATGCTATCTATCAGTTACCACATTTAATAATTAATATTGAAGGTAATTTTATGTCCTCAAAATAAATTAATATTTAATCATACTATTTGTCTTTTAATGATCGCAAAATCCCATATTCATAATTATTTTGATTACAAAGGTATGCTTGGGCTCAAAGACTGCTTAAGAATGTTGCATAATGAAAACATGTAGCCATCGTTGAAAATCTGACTTGGAAACGAAATCAACTTTGTTCTTTGGTATTTTTGAAGAACTATTGCGGTGTCACTGAGCGGTATTTTTAGAATTTTCACATTGCTCACACATAAGCACTCTGGAAATTGTTCAGTGAATATGTCTCCTGAACACTTTGTTCCTTCAAATTATCAAATCCTTCTGGGATTTTTTTTTTCCTAACTTGTTATATGTGGTTGTGATTGGGTCATCACCAACACAATCTAGAATGTCGTTTTTTTTTGTTTTGTTTTTTGTTTTTTGTAGCAAAAATAATGCTCTCTGCTGTTTGCATGTATGTGTTTTTTGTTTGTTTTGACTTTTACAAGTTTTGGATTCCTGTGAGAGTCTAACAAGCTGTGGCAACTCTTACTAGGAAATTGCATATATGTACAGAATTGCCCTAAAAATTTGTGCTTTCAAATTTTTTTTAAAAGTATGTGAGAGATGATGAAGAGAAAAACAGAAAACCAATGCATTGGCTGATTCTTCATGACAGCCAGGACTGGACTGGGCTTAATCCAGGAGCCAGGAATTCAATCCAAGTTTCCCGCATGGATGGCAGAACCCAATCAGTTGATTCATCACTGATGCTTCAAAATGGTTTTGTTTCTGTCAAAGGCAAGAGAAAGAAGAGCGAGAGAGCTCCCATCCTCTGATTGACTCCTCAGATGTCCTCAGACGTCGGCATTGGGCTGCGAAGAAGCCATCAGCTAGAAACTCCACCCATGTCTCGCACTTGGGTGGCAGGACCCAAGCATTTGGTTTTTCATCCACATAGGAGCAGGAAGCTGGAATCAGAAAGGAGAAGAGCAGATGTCCAGCCAGAGTACGCCATTGTGGGTCACAGACGTCTTAATTACTAGGCTGATAGCCTGCCCTGTGTTTAATTTCAAAGGTATTGTCCTCCCTTGAAGTTGCATACATATTCCCATTGCAGGTACTGTTTCTGGCTTGTGAATGACTGATAGAGTTATACCTCATTTTACAAACATTTTTCTGTAAAGGTATCTAAAATATAAAGCCTTATTAATAACTTTTCTGTTATGCTTAATGGATCCATTTAGCATTCTTTCAAGGAAAATTACTTTTCTAAATTTTAACTCCCATATTTATAAAAACATTGGCTTTCTTCATGTGAATATGTTCATAAGCTTATATTATCTCTTCTCAAAATTTCCTCAGCTTGTTTTCACAACTGAAAACATGAAATTAAATGTATGCACAATCCTTTAGCCTCCGGTCTTCCCCGGTCCTCTCTGTAGTTATCTTCTACCCTTGAACGTGTTATAGTAGAAGGTCCAGCCTAAAATACATCTTTGCTTTTTCAAATGTCTAATAGTCACCCTACTTTACAGGTATGTTAGGTGAGGAAAGGTGTATTTAAAATCACCTATTTTTGGAAAGAGCTTTATGAATCAACAATTCCAAAATTAAATATAAGATTTGTAGGGATTGGATAAAAGTACTTGTTTGAGCCCTGGCTATTCCACTTCCATTCCAGCTTCTTCCTGGTGGCCTGGGGAAAATGTAAAAGCCCAAATATTTGGGCCCCTACCACCTTTGTGGGAAACCAGAATGAAGCTCCTGACTGTTGGCTTCAGCCTGGCTCAGCTCTGGTCGTTCAGTTATTTGGGAGTGAACCAGCAGATGGAACCTTCTCTTTGCCTCTCTTTGTCTCTTCTCTCTTCGTCTATCCTCTCTACTCTCTAACTCTGCATTTCAAGCAAGTAAGCAAGTAAGCAATCCTTTAAAAAATGCATTTTTTGCACTGAAAACATACAATCGTAATTTATGTGTAAATGTTAAAAGATGTTTTTGGAGAACTCAGCAAATACAACCAACAATAGTAAGGCAGATTAAATGAAAATCTAAAACTGTACTTTTGGGGAGTGCTAATGCCATGTCACGGTGGCTTAAACCACTGCCTGCCTGCATTGTCAGCATCCTATGTGAGCACTTGTTTGGGACTCAGCTGTTCAACTTCCAGTCCAGTTCCCTGCTAATACATCTAACAAAGCAGTGGAGGATGTCCTAAGTGCTTGGGTCCCTCTACCCTTGTGGAAGACCTAGAAGACCCAGGCCATTTGGGGACTGAACCAATGGGAAGAAGATCTTTCTGTCTCTCCATCTCTCTGTGTGTAACTCTGCCTTCCAAATAAATAGAACAAATATCATTAAAAATGTATTTTTATTTCACTTCAATCAAGAAGGAGATTGGTATTTATTATTATTTAGCATTTGGCTCATTTATATTCCTGAGTATACTCCAGAATCAATTTGTTTAAAATGTTGAATATTGTCATTTTAGACATCACCAATAGATTCCTGCTCATTTCATTACTTAGTCATAACAGAAAGGATATTACATCTTCATGTTCCCAGGCCATTGAGGATATTGGCAAAGAGTGGACAAGGGTGGTCTGGTGCCTGAGGCCTTAAAACCTACGGAGTTTACTTTAAGAGAAATAGCCACAATTTTACCTCAAATAATGAATACTTATTTCCAGCTTGAATAGAAATCGCAACAAATTATAGAATCAGGAAAACTGACAAAGTCTATAAGTATCATAAAAAATATCAAGTGAACTGGAATTTTAATATTAATTGCTTTTAACAGCAAGACGAGACAGAGATCAAGCTCATCAGCAGGCTCATTTTACCAAAGTCTCACAATGGCCAGGATTAGGCCAGGCCAAATCCTAGGGCTGGGATCCTAATCCACATCTGTCCCAGGGATGCCAGACGCACAACTACTATAGCCAACACCACTGCCCCCAGGGTCTACGTTATCAGGGAACTAGAAACAGGTGCCAAAACCAGTTATGAAACCCAGAGATTCCATAGGGGCCATAAGGATGCTAAAATGTCTTAACCATTAGGCCGAATGTCTATCCTTTCTATGAAAAAAATAATACTAACTGCTTGATACATTTTTTGTTGTTTTGGCTTTGGCTATTTATCCTCTTCCTTAGCACACGATTCTATCAGGATTTCTATATTGTGAATAACAAGATGATGTAATCTGTAGTTCGGTTCGATTATAGCCTAAGGTTTTACTACTGGAGTTTAGAAAAATCACTCCAGGTTCCTCACTTTATTCTTGGCGATTTGACATGTGTCCTTAAGCCTTTGGCCAAATTTGGAATAATCCTCATCAAGCATTAACTTTCAAAGAGCTGTTCCTGACTTTATATGTTCTGTCTCCTTGATTCCGCGTGGAGTGGTGATGTCTGAAGCTCCAGAGTCATTGACACCTGACGCCTTTGACTCTGTAACTTCCTATTTCTAGCATAGTTGTTGTCAGGAATGCTGGGGAAGCTATCCCTAAAGTGCCTGGGACTTGCCCCACACACAAGAGACCAAGATGTCACCTTGCCTTACTTTAAAAATACACAGGCAGGATGTTTCCTCTGAAAGAAAAGCTATGAGGATGTAAGTTTTAGTGTAGGCAAGTCAGTTGTTTACATTTTCTCTCAATATAGAAATGCTTCGGGTACAGCATAACATGACTGTGGTACCTTCATAAAGGAATTCTACAAAGCAAACAGAGAGGTGCTAATTTTACTGCATTTGTGCCTGACATACTGTGATACCTGGCTTTGTTTTTCTGCTAAAGATGAGTCAGGAACTTGTTATATCCATTCCTGAAACAAAACAATTGATGTGAGACCAAGAAATCCTAGAAGTCTGACCTTCAGATCAGTTTATAGATCAATAATACATTACTTAGACACATACATTACCCAAAGTCCTCCCAGCTCCTGGCCAAAACACTATTTTACCTTCAATCCACTAGTTGAAAGCAGTCAATACAGATACATTTGTTCTACTAACAGTTTGCTGCCTTAAGGAACATGTGGCATCCAGGCACCATGCAGGTATAGCTCAGGTCTGTCTCTGGTAATGTGGTCATCTGGCATTTATTTCTTCCCGCAGATGTTCTGTTTGAAGAATGGTCTTCACTGCTCATTCCTTCCAGGGGTTGTTTTTAATCCCCTAGCTCCTACCCCATGGAACATGACTCTTCTCCTTTGGCATTTGTGACTATTTCATCAGTCCATTTTCAATACACATTTTTTGGACAGAATTCGTTGAAAACTCCACCAAGATAAAACTGGCAGACAATGAGTTGTACACACTTACCAGTAAAAGAGGTGACAGACTTTGATTTATGTAGATGTGAAAATCAAGATACACACACACACACTCACACACACACCACGGGTGGTTTTCTGCTTTTGTGATTCTGCCTTAATTGCTTGGCTGGGGGCTGTGTGAACTCCAGGCCTGATAGTCTACATGACACCTGACAGGACACCTGGCAGGTCACATAGGCAGACCACTCCTCAGGAAGGAGGTACCTGGTGTTTGATAAAATTCACCACCCTATAGCTCATCAGTGTGTACTTTTTGAAAGTTGCTTGCTTCAAACCCACCAATAGAAGCCTGCTAAATCATGACTGTATAATGAATAGCCTGAAATGTATAAGAACCCTGTGCTGTTCAACCTCTGGCTGTCTCTTTTTTCTGCCCTGCGGTTCCTGTAGCAGCCTGGCCTGCAGTGGCTCCTCCCCCTCCAGCCCTGCTGAGCTTGGGCAGGCGGGGGACGGGCTGGGAGACCTAGGCTAGCCTGAATAAACGCCCTTTATGCAGTAGCACCAACTTCAGACTTGATGATTTTCTGGGGATTTCAAAATGTTGCACAGCATTTCCACCCTCCTGCCTCCTTCTGGTCCACCTTCCCTGGACATTCAGCAGGTCATGGCTTACCTGGACACTCGGGAGAGAAACTGTGGAGCTGTCCCTGGAGGTCTCTGCACCTCTCTTGCCTCGCTGTGTTCCTTGCTGGATAACGTCTGCCTGCCTTGACCTCCCTGGATTCCCAGGTCAGTCTCTTCATCTTGGGGAGACTGTGATGTTCGTTAGGACGTCCCCTTGCCACAAGGCATACTGCACCCTGAAAAGAGAGCTGAACCGTGACATGTCTAACCTTGCTTCCTCTTTTCTCTCAACTGCTGTTTTACACATTTGTCCACTTTTAACAGTTCTTTCCTGGGGGTTGATAAAACTGGCTCTTTTTGGTGCATCCTGGCAGGAAGCAGGAGTCTCCATGGTTATCACTTTGCTTGATTGTTACGGCCAGCATTTGAAGAGGAGAACATTGCTATGTGAGCTTCTCCACTCTAATTGATTGCATTTACACAGGACTGGTTGAATCAAAGTGTTTTGTTACACAAACTACAACAGATCATTGTAAAAAAAAAATAGGAAAAAGCCCTAATTAACAAAAAATTTCATAAGAACACTTGTTACAACATGGCTCTCAACATTTTGAACTATGTATGTTTAGAGTGTTTTCTTAGTAGACATGCTTAGAGAGATAGGGAAAAGCTATATAATTTTTTAAAGGAATTTGTGCATATTATTACTTAAATTTGAGATTGTGGAGGTATTCCTTCTTAGTAAAATTAAGTATATATAACTATATTGTTACATATATTAAATATAAATTGTTATATATATATTATATCTGCATCATAAATATAACATCAGTTAAAGGATGTAGTGACCTTGGGTACTTTCAAAGTTTTTTATTGGAAAGTCAAATATACAGAGAGGAGGAGAGACAGAGAGGAAGATCATCGTCTATTGATTTACTTCCCAAGCAGCCGAAATGGCCCCCGGAAGTGTGCAAGGTGAGGACTTTAGCCATGGGCTATCATGCTGGGCCCCTTAGGGTAAATTTTTAGAGATCAGAATTGAGAAGCAGGCACACTCAAGAATCCTTCCTTTTGTTACAAGAAATGGCAATTTAGTGATTCCAAACAGTGTGAGCTTGAGTTGCACATGTGTTTCTCAGGCAGGATTTGTGGAAGAAAAGGTGGCTGAAGAATACAGTAGAAAGACGTGCTACCAGGAAAGTCTGCTCAGTGATACACACAGCAATGTGAGTCAGCCAGGGAGTAAGCTGTGTCCCAGAGGGACTGGGAGCTGTGCTGCCTGTGTGGGGACTACCTGCAGGTGCTGTGTCCTGGCTTAGCTGCTGCAGGACATTTTGAGAAAATTTCAAGAAATGGCTTCAAACTTTATTTTTTTTAACAATAAGAACTTGATCAATTTTGATTTAACAGCTTAAATTGTCCTGCCCTGGGGTGGGGGGAGGGAGAAGGAAGAAGGCGCTGAGCAGGAAGAGCTTGTAAAGGCTTCATCATTTAATGCAACCGGGATGTGATGGGAGAACTATGGTGTCAGCGTCTGAAAGCCAAGGTTCAAGGGCCGCTTTGGACACTGGCCCGTTGTGAAATAACAGGAAAAAGGTTTGGTTGCTCAGAGCTTCCATTTATGCTGTCTGTAAATTGGTAATAAAAACTCACAGATCTTCGAAGGTGTAAGTGCCATATGCGTGTGTACGTCCTGTTGTAGACCATAGTGCACATTACAGATCGCAGACATTATGATATTTGCTCTTCCGTGGGAGTGTTGATTATTATTATCCAATCATGCTTTTTGTTCCATATGTACTCTGGTTTTAACTATGCCATTTGAGCCCCCCGCCATCTGTATTATCTATAAGATTAAGTGTTCTTTAAGTGTTGTTCAAATGATTAAAAAAAGAGAGTGGTTGCACAATCACCAAAGAAGCTTCTCTGTATAATCACCACTCTGTAATCTCCATCCCCTAGACCACAGGGACACAGTCTATTGAAATGCGCGGAGGTGAAAGGAGATGGCTGTGAGAGCAAGCAGATAGACAGATGGCAGCAAGGCAAATATTATGACAAAACAGTCCACTTTATTGTATTTGGTTTGTGCATGTAAACTTTGTCAGTTCTCTCTCCTGGGATCCTGGCTGATTCTGCCTATGCCCTACCCATGGACCAGTTCTCATAGGATGCCTTCAAGGCCCTTCAGACTCAGCATGCTCAATTTGGAACTCATTATTTACTCCCCAGTTATTCTAGCCACACACCCTTAGGTCACCAGTGACTTCTCTCTCTCCTTCAGTCTCTTCTCGGATCCGATATGGATCAGTCTCCACAGCCTCTCAAGTCCACCTTCTACATCTTTTCTGTGCTCTCTCATCTACACTTCCGGTGCCATCGCCAGAGTTTAGTTTATGGCCCTTCCAGTCTTCAGTTTCTGCTTTGTCTTCCAATCCGTTGCCCCCTGATGGCATCACTTACACCTGTTCTCATTCTCAAATATCTGTCATCTTTCACAAACAGAAAACTTTATATTCTCATAGGAATTTAACTTCAGGATTTAGCAAGATACATACTAGTCATGATACATATTAAATAAGGATGATTATAATAGTGATGTTTATAGTAGTTGGGGAAAAGGAAAGGATCCTAAACATCTCAAAAGAGGAATGAGTTATGTCAGTAAACTACAAAATAATCATTGAAATCACATTATAAATGTGACAACTGAATATAGAAAAATTCCAGAATTCAATGATAATGGTAAAGATTAAAAGATTGAATAGCACACAGAGAAAAATTGTGGATAACATTATTATGTTACAAGAACAAATTTCTAGGTAATGGAATTTATCAGGAACATTTCCAGTCCTACCTTCCAGAAAGCAAAAGAATAATGGAAAGTAAATGATCCAAAAGCCAGCTAGGTAGACTTGTTTTATAAATAATAGTACTTCTGGCAAGAGGTACGGTGCCTGCAAAATCCTGTAACTCAACACTTGTGAAATGCTGTAGAACAAAGTCAATAATCTGTCAAAAGATATGAAATCTAAAGATTTGAGGACTTCCAATTTTGGTATCATTCAATACATTTCTTGATAGAATCTTTCCTATTAATATTACATCCTGTCTTCAATCCACTATTGCATCTGCATTTTACAATGACATCTTCCCATTATTATTCTTTTAAAAGCTGTGTTCATACACATCGTTGCAGGAGGAAGAAAGTTGCTGCCTGCAGTGTTGAGTGCTGGGGATGGGCTGATGGGAAAACTGTGTTGCTCATGTGTTTAGTTCTCTATCAGTCTGTCAATGTAAATCTCACATAAGTGTCAGTTATTCTCAGACACCTGTGTTAGCTAATGCGCTGCCTTTCAATCAGCATTTGTGATGAATTCTGTGTTTTTAAAGGTTGATGGTATTTGATACCTTGGTTAGTCAGAAAATTAACTCTTCTTTTTTCCTTCTTTTGGAAATCTTGAAAGGCAAGGGCCCAGTATGTGTGTGTGTACCACCCTCACCACAAAGGTGCATACATACATACATACACAGACAAACCCATATTCACACCTACATGGAGCATTTGCATACAGTTTGATGCTAGAGGGACTTAGAGCTGTTCATCATTTTTGTAGAAACACTTTCAGTCATGTCTATCTAATGTGGTTTGTTAGATGTTTCTTTGCTGTTTCATTTTATAATAACCAATTACTTCAGACTAAATATCTTAATCATGGCCTCAGGAAAACTGGATTGGACCTAATCCCTTCTCAAATCATTATACTTTGTTTCATTTCTACCCCCCCCCCCGAACAGATCTCTTTATTATGAAATGTAACTGGCATGTATAATGGCGTTAAGTCTAGTAATAGGAATCGATGTACTGGTTTAAATAATGATTAGTGGAAAATTCTGGAAAAGGCAGCTAAATAATCAATACTGGCACTTTTGTTATTTCCATTAATGACTTACATACATAGAAAATGGGTCTTTCATATGTATAGCAGAAGAAAATTTTTAAAATGTTGTGTTAAGGGTGCTTATCATTTTCCATGCAAGCATTGATTTTTCTGTTATGGATATGTGTGTATATCACACAACCTTTAATACATACTTTTGAATTTTAAATTTTAAAACTGATTCTTGGAATCTTTGGTTCTATAAACAGACGTAAAATAATCAATAAAACAAAGGCTGCTGTGTGTTTTGGAGGGGGAGGACAATGGATACAGGAACACATGTTAAAAATACAGTATGTGGAATGAGATCAGCTTGAGTTTAAATCTATTCTTTAACTCCTCTAATGTACTTAAGAGCTGGTTACCTGCTCTGCATATTGACAGTATTGCATAATTGATAGTTTTATAATGAGCTAAGGCAAAATAATGCCAATAAGTGATTGACAAATACTTCCTAGACAATAAATACTCAAAAGCCATGTTAAAATTATATATTTTGAGCCCCCACACAATAGCCTAGTAGCGAAATCCTTGCCTTGCAATGCCAGGATCCCATATGGGTGCTGGTTCATGCTCCAGCTGCTCTACTTCCCATTCAGCTCCTTGCTTGTGGCCTGGGAAAGAAGTAAAGTATGGCCCAAAGTCTTGGAACCACTGGATCCATATGGGAGAACTAGTACAGGCTTCTAGCTCCTGGCTTCTTACTTCAGATCAGCTCAGCTCCAGCTGTTGCAGCCACTTGGGGAGTGAACCAGTGGACAAAAGATCTTTCTCTCTCTGTATCTCCTTCTCTCTGTACATCTGTATCTGCCTTTCCAGTAAAAATAAAATAAAATAAAATAAAAAAATATATTTTAAATGATGCAAATTTTTCCTTGTGGTAAAAATAAAGTGAAGGCACGTTGTGAACTACAAAGTGGAATGTAAATGAAAGATACATATTTCTAACTGATGACTTGGAGTGTTTTCGTCTGATGACTGTAGGTCTGACTGTGAGCTGTACTCACGACTGCTACCTGGTTCTGATGGGAAATGTCAGACCATGTGTGGCAAATCCAGGAGGAAGCTCAACAATCTGCTACCGAATGCTTACTGGTTTTCCATCACGAGTTGGAAACTCATATACATTGAATGCCAGTTTTCAGTATGACCTTTGTAAGAAGCACTTGATTGGCGTTTGTGCTGCTATGGAAAACTTAAGGACTGTGGGCTAAGTTACTAAACTTCCTGAGTATCAGTTTCCTCCCTACAAATTGAGGCTGATAAAATGTATGCTGCGTTGTCTGTATGTGTTATTTCCTAAACACTGAGTGCTTGTGGAGAGGTATTGTGTAAGTTGAATAGCATCTGTAGTCGTAATTACACCTCCTAGGGCAAGGGTAGGCATGTTTAGTGTGGCCCATATCTTGGCCTTCTGCATGTTCATTTCTGGCATTGTATGCTGTTTTTGATTGTAAGAGTTGTGACCTTGCCACTCACAGAACAGATGGCATTGCTTGATTAAAGTCAGGCCATATGTAGAACATTTTTATAAAGCCATGTTCATGTGGAGAAATGTTGGTACCCACTAAAGTGGTTACTTTTCACCAACTGAGCAAACAAAATCATGGGCTGGCTTATCGCAAGGATTTTCTGATACTCCTAGTTTTAAGAGGGCAGGTGTTGAATTTAGGTTTTCAGAAGTTAGTTTTCCATACTCTTAAGAGAACAGTAAAGCTTTTTGGCAAAGGTGGAGATCTACAAACATGTAAGTTTATTCCGTGATAGGGAATTGTCTCTTCACATTGGGATAACGCTGTGGAAATGAAGATGCCTGCTGAAGCAGGTGAAGAGTGTCAGCAGCTTGCACACTGTGAAAGGACAGACAAGAGGATGAGAGGAGACACCTGTAAATCTGATAGAATACTTTCGCAATTTGTCTGAAATATAAAATATCATGAACATTATATAGAGAAGTATCTGTGGATATATGCATTGTGTATGTATTCATGAGTGTATGTATGTATCTTCATTCTCAAAAGTCTAATGATGGATGATGAGACAATAAAATATAGAACTGGACAAAAATCACAATAGGAGATTTGCTAAATTTAAAAGTTTTATTTTCAATTGAATTGTCCCAGTATAGCTATAACTGTATAGCCTATGCTTATTTACATATAATGGTTTCATCGAATCAGTTGTAGGTAGATTCAGGAAAAGACAAATAAAAACATGAAAAAGAAGAATAGTTTTAGGAAAATATGCAGGCTGAGTAGACAAGCCAACTCAGGTCTTGACCTTGACTTTGTCTCATAAAAGAAATATCTCCTCAAGCAAAGTACCTCCTTTGGGGCTGGTGTTGTGACACGGTGGATTAAGCTGCTGTCTGCAGCATAGGCATCCCACAGGAGTTTCAGTTACTCCACTTCCAATCCTTCTTCCTGTGTAATGGTCTAGGGAAAGCAGCTAAAGATGGCTAAATAGCTTGGTCTCCTGCTACCCATGTGCATGGACTGGACAAAGGCTCCTGGCTTTAGACTATGCCAGTTCTGACTATTGAGGCCACCTAGGAAGTAAACCACTGGACACAAAAGTCTCTGTCTGTTTCTTGAATGTTCTCTCTCTTTCTCTCCAACTCTGACTTTCAAATGAATAAATCCCTTAAAAGCAGTTAATCTTTTAAACTCAATATTTTCATCTTTCTTCCTACCCCCAAACACTCAGTCTCTTGCCTCCAATAATATGTATAACTGCACAAGCAATAAAATTATTTTGTTATTCATTTTTCTACCTCCCACACCAGCCTGAAAGCTCCAGAGGGTTTTGGCCTGAACTATCTCGAATATTGTTCTATTCTGAGCAGACAAAACAGTGACCGACATGAAATAGATTCTCAATAAATATTTGTGGAGGGAAAAGGGTAAATAGGGTCAATGTCAGAGCTCAGTAAACGACAGGTGTTATAACAATCTTTGAAAAGAATCTCATACTCTGTCCAAATGGGAAGCCATCAGCTACATGTGAAAAAATTACATTTTATCTGACATAGTTCAATAGCCACCAGTAGGTTTTGTACTGAGCATTGCAGATTTAGAACATTTCAGCATATGGGATGTTTTATTGGATGTGTGAGAGACTCAAGCATGCTCAGGTGAGCATGTTATAGGTAATTTAGTTATTTCACATATCCACAGCACTTTATCCTGCTCTCATGCCCCAGACATGTACGCTTTCCTTGGTCTCTCTCTGGTGATCCAGATCTAGGACAAAAACTGTTTCCTTCAATGTTAAGTTTGAAGTTTGAAGTTCAAAAAATTGTAATGGAATTGTTTTGAGAGTCTTATTAACATAATTGCTGTGAATTTGATAGTAGTAATTTTAAAAATTTTAATTCTGGTTCTCTTTGCTGTTCAGATACATCCATCGTAGATGTAGATGGTTATATGGGCTCTGTTTTGCACATATTAAGAATGGCTCTTTGCAACACAAGGTCTTTCAGGACGAATAATGGGTCAATTTCTTATTGGAGCATCGACTATGGATGTAATTCCAGGAGAGGCTAGCAAGGAGCCAGCTGTGTGTATTCATGAGATTTCTTCCCTTAATCCCAGACAGTATGTGAGTTTCCACCATTCCTGATCAGCCCCTATCTTGAGGACCAGCAGGGCTGGGTGATTTCATCATGACAAATGTAACCAATGCTTCTCAAACATCTCTTACAGTTGGTGGGGAAAATTGTTGCATGAATAACAGTCCACATTTTAGCTTCACGTGACAATGTGATGCTTCAAAGCCACAACACAGATGCATGTGCATTAGTGAATTCTGAGCTATACTCCTTAATGATGGATTCATTGATCTCGCTTGCTAAATGAAAGGCTGTGCAATTGGGGATAAGGTGCATAATTATCACATAATTCATTTACAAAATATTAGCATATTTTTACATAAAATGCAGCTCCTAATTGAGAATAAATATTAAATATACATGATAGTGACTTTAGGATATTATCCTATTTGAAAAAAGAAAGGCAAATCCTGTAATTCAGTACATTTTTAATAACCACTATTACTGTCATTGCAGCCCTTGTTTGAACAATGGCATTATATATCAGTACCACCTTCTGAATGACTTTTGTGAAACAAACATTGGAATGCCATCCTGTTTGAGAAATAATTGTTGATTACTCAAGTGAATCAAGGAACATTGTTTTTCATGAGGAACTAAATACCAGGATAGCCAGACTCTAAATTGGTACATGAGTGGATTCTTACTTCCTGAATATGGCTGTAGAAGACAATAGTCCCAAGAGACAAGTATGGGTACTAAGAGTGATTAAACATGTGCAGAATGCAAAGCTTCTTGACAGATCTGTCAAACTTTATTCTTGTAAAAGAGAATGATTTCTTTTATTTGAAAAACAGTTAGGAGTAGAGGGAGAAATAGAGAAGGATTCTGCATCTGCTGGTTCATTCCCCAAAGGGCTGCCAGGGCCAAGGGCAAGCCAGGGAAGAGCCAAGGGCAGGCTGGGGTGGGCCAGGCAGAAGCCAGGAGCCAGGAGCTTCTGGGTTTTCCAAATGGGTACGGAGGCCCAGGAACTTGTGGCATTTTCTGCTACTTTCCCAGGCATATTGGCAGGGAACATCATTAGAAATGGAACAGCTGGGACATGAACTGGCCTCCATATGTGATGTTGATGGAGTAGGTGGCAGCTTCACTAGCTATGCCAGCCATGAAGCTGCCCCCATCCAATCCCCCTAACTGTTTTTTAAAGAAATGGAAATGTTGTCATTTGAAAATTACGGAGATAAAAAAATGGTAAAATAAGAGTATACTTATAAGGAATAATTCTTAAGATAAACATTAAAAATCTTATCTATGTTCTAGTCATAGAAAGCAATAGAAGCATATATCTTTGCAGGGTCTCTAAATAGCTGTATTTGACAGTCTGTGTTAGTATTTAGCTCTACCGCTTGTTAAAGTTATTAGCTTAATTGATTTAATCAAAATAATGGCTGTTCACATGGTACAAATAACTTGTGACATGACATGGATCTTTATACATTTTTTAATTACTAAAAGCGTAAACAAAATAATGCTTATCTACTCGCCACTAAAATATTTAGGTTTCCTGTGGTGCGTTATTTTAGTTTATACTTGTATGAGAAAGCTTCTTTTCCATTTTAGCATACTGCACATATGCAGTTTGCTTAACCATAATTATATAATATAATCTCCAAATTAAGAAACCACACATTTGTTCATGAAAGGAATTGTCATTGAATAAGGAAATGTATGTTTTATATATATATTTTTAACGTTTTGGTATAATTTTTAGCCCTATTGTGGAATAATGGATAGACAAAAAATGCATCCATATAAGATGTGCAAGTATCCATGCGGTTTTATGTTGCCATTTTGTCTGAGCCATCTAATGCATTCATTGATTTTTGTTAAAGTGGTTGAGGCATAGGATCTGGTTTCCTTGAATCCATCTCTTTATGGAATCCAACAAACATTTATATTGTAACAGATCTAATAAGGGCTTCAACCCTTAGTGTGGTATGCTACAAGAAATATCTGAGCAATAAAATTCTTTACTGATTTTTACAAGAGATTTTTCTCAGAGGAAGAAAGGCTTCTATTTTCCAGCTAACACTTGAAAAACTCCATTTTAAAGGGAAATTGACATTGATGTCTCAGAGCTTTAAGATGCTCTCTTATCTAATGAAATGAAGGCTGTTGTAATAAATTATACAGATGTTCTTGACTGTGTTCATTTTCTATTGCTTAGTAACAAATTTCTGTAAAAAGCAGTTTCACACACCTTCTCTTTCTTGACCCTTAACAGTTCTTTAGACCAGAAACAAAGGGTGACAGGGCTGTGTTCCTAGTCAGGGCCTAAAGTTCTGGACTGAAATCAAGGTCATTGGCCTGCTGTGCTCTACCTGGAACACAGGGTCAACTCTCAAGCTCATTTCTGACCTTGAAAAAAACTCAGTTCTTGCACCTCATAAGCTGGAAATCACTGTTTCATTGCTCACTGTTGTTTCCAGTCTCTCTACCGTATTAGAGACCACTCACTGTTGCAAAGATCCTCTCCACCTTAGCGATAAGGAACATCCATCTCACACTTACCTCTCTGAGATATCTGACTGCTTCCAGTCCAACAAAGCCTTTGTTCTTATAGAGGTCTGGAGATTATTTGATCATTCCCTTATCAATTGCTTAATCACCTTCATTACATCAAAAAAAATCATTCCTTTCTCTGTACTTTGACATAGCCACCATTAAACGTCACAGCTGTAAGTAGAGGGCCAGCTTAGAATTCTACACTTCAAAATTGCTTATTCTTGCCAATAGGCAGTGGGGAGAGCATTTAAAAGCAGAGAAGATCATGGTGACCAATTGCCTTTAATATGAATGTTAAGACACTAGCAGTAAGACACATTTTGAGCATAGGTTGAATTGTTAGTCATTGGAATATAATGATCAGCACTGATGGAAGCAGAAATCAGACTGCAAGGACTTCGGGGGGTTCTGAGATGGCTCATTTGGGAGGTGAATATTAGGCAAAATGAAGGCATAAGAGATGATTCTTAACAACTTCAATTAAATGTCTTGGTGGTTCCTTCGAGAGTGGAACACACATCCATCCACTCCTCTGTGCATGTCAACTTGGGCATGGTGTTTTATTGCATGATGGAGCTGAATGCCACAGTGTATTTGTGGACTCCTCCCTGACTTCACCTTTGAGTTACAAATTTTCATTGCATCACACTGGCCTCCATTTTTTTTTCAGCAAACTTAAAATGGTAATTAGATAGGCGAACAGAAAAAATCTTGAAAAGAATTTTGTCTTCAAAATGAGGAATTTTGGACGTGTGCTTGTCTCAGCAATTAAGTAGCTGCTTAGGATACTTGCATCTGATATTGGAGGGCCTGATTCAAGTCCCAGCTCCTCCCCTTGCAGTTTACTGCAACTGGGAAACATCAGATGAAATGGTTCAAATCCTTGTGTTCCCATCTGATCCGTGAGAAACTGAGCACAAAGCAATTGGTTTTTGCAGACATTTGGGAGTGAACCAGTGGATAGAATCGATCAATCAATTTCTCTCTGTCTCTCTCTCCCCTACTCTGCTTAAATAAATTAAAAATATTTTACATGAGAATTTTAGATAAAATAGAATCAATGCGGAAAAAACAATAAAGCTTAAAAAAAGGAGAAAATAAACTGAAGATGTCAGGCACAGAAGAGAAGATCCCAGAGGATGAAAGTGGATGATGGAATTATAAGGGAGGTCTTGAACGTTGGAAAGTGGCTAGAATTAAGAGTTTGTGTAGATCAATTTAGTTGAGAGAAAGAAGGATTTATTTCTCTGCAACAGGAATGCAAAAGGAAATGAGAACTGATAGAGGGTGAAAGATGGCGAGCTTTTTGCAGAAGTTAATTTCTTTTCCCGCATTGCATTGGAACTACTTCATACATTTTTTTTTTTCTCCTTTGGAAAGTGAAAAATGATGGTAAGGTCAATAGAACAGAGCCCAAATAATATTTATGAAGATCAAGTGCTGTAATTGACACATGACATTATGAGGGTAGAGTGGACCATGTTACAGATGCTAAGGAATGTTACCTATTGTACTGTTAGCATATTTGTTTCTACAGTCAATAAAGAAATTTTAAAAGTAATCCAGAATTGGGGCCAACATGGCATCACATAGGGCTAAACCTTCGCTCTATAGTGCCAGCATTCCATACGTTATCCTGGCTACTCCACTTCTGATCCAGCTCTATTTGGCCTGGGAAAGCAATGAAGGATGTCCCAAGTCCTTGGAGCCCTGTACCCATGTGCCATGTCTGAAAAAATCTCCTGTCTCCCAGCTTCAAAACAGTTCACTCTGTCATTGCAGCCATTTAGGGAGTAAACCTGCTGATGGAAGATCTTTTCTCCATCTCTCCTCCTCTCTCTGTAAAATCTGTCTTTCAAATAAGAATAAAATAAATCTTTTTTAAAAAAAATAAGTTTGAAAATAACGCGAAGTTGTGAACTTGAAAGCCATGTAAGTAATTTAGTAATATTTAAAAATAGCATGACTGAAAAACAATTAATCTCATGTAGAAGTAAATAGCATTGCTTATGGAGCCCCAGTCAACATGGCTGGTCTAGATTTTTTTTTCTATTTTTTTTTTTATTAATAACAATGCTGAACAACCTAGAAGGTATCGAAAAAGCAGGAGCTACCATGGTTTAATAAAGGTTAGAGACTAAAGCTCTGTGGATCTAGTTATTCTCATAAGGATGCATGCCAAGTTCAGGGTGACTTATGGAGCTTAAATGATGGAAGAGAAGCAGTTTTATATGTAAGGATATACCAGAGATCAAAGTGGCAAAGAAGGAAGGGGAGACTAACGCTCTTCAAATATTGGGAGAAAGACTTGGGGTTGCCAAGTCTATCAATTTCAGTGAAATGAAGATGTGTCTGTAGAAACTGTCACCATAATAAAGTTGTCATTGAGGGCTGTGGTGATAGCCAGGTGGTAAGAAAAGGTATGACAGCATGGTGCAAGTGTAAGTAGTCCCATAATACGAGATAGCATGAAATTTGATACATTTTCATCAACATATAAAATTCTATGGCGTAGTACTCTAGGGAGATGAGAGGATAGAGTTTACAGAAAATGTTGGAACTGAAGAAATTATTCTAAGCGAGATTATGAGCAAGTAGAGTCGTCATTTTGAAAATTTTGAGATTGTTTTTATCATTTTAACATTCCTGAAGTTAGGATGAGTCATACAATTGATGCTCTGTTTTCACAAGGCAGCATTTTTTTTTATTTGTTAACAAACTGATATTGTTTTTCACAGTGATATCTTTAATAGCAATGCAATAGGATAAGCACACAGCCAAAGACTTCTTCATCTTGGGTAGTGATCATAAAGATAAGGGATCAGGACCTTGCCAAGAAGCCTGAAGAGATAAGGTGATAAGGGTTAATAAGATGAATTCAGAAAGAATTAGCCTCAGGCTAGTGCAAAGTCTCAATTGCCTACTCTTCCCTTGCAAGCTGCAGCATCCACAAGGGTGTTGGTTCATGTCCCAGCTACTCTGCTTAGAATTCAGCTCCCTGCTTGTGGCCTGGGAAAGCAGTTGAAGATGCCCAAAACCTTGGGGCCCTGCACCTGAGTGGGAGACCTGAAAGAAGCTCTTGGCTCCTGGGTCCTGACTATCTGCGAACTCCTGGCTCTGGATCAGCTCAGCTCTGGCCATTGCTGCTTTTGGGGAGTGGACCAGCAGATGGAAGAGAGTTCTGTCTCTCCTCTGTAATTCTGGCTTTCCAATAAAAATTTTAAAACTCTTAAAAAAAAAATAAAAGGAGAAATAGCCTCAAAATGCCAGACAAAATTTCAAGCAATGTAATACTGGCCATAAAATTATGGTCTTAGATTGATGGTTACTAGTCTCACTTTTAAACCCCTCTGTTAACTTGGAATTGGAATTGGATTGAGCCAAATATGCCAGATTCAAGGTAAATTTTGGATGTTCTGTTTTTTAATGTCTTCATACTCTGGTATGACTTAATGTAGAAATTAGAATTAACCACTTTTAAATTAGTATTACATGGTTATTCACATCTATCATAATATGGTCGTCCTGCCCCCATTCATGTTTGTTTTCTCTTGAAAGATGTATGGATATGTTTATGTGTCCTCACATGTCTGTGTGCATATGTGGATATTCATGTTCTGTGACAAGCAGCGTAGCAGAACAGTGTTTGCTCTCTGGGTCAAAATGTATGGTTTTGAACTTGAAGAATGCTGAGCCGCTTAACTTGAGCCGTTTACCTTTTGTGGTTGCATCTTTTGAAGCCATAGGACACTTTCTTTCAAGAAAGATAACGCTCATCATAGGTCTCGTAAAGATCAGATGAAATACAGGACATGAACATGTAAACCATAGTCAGAAATGGAAATATCATGGGTGTGATCGGGATTTGCTGCATATTGGAACACATTTCTCAATTTTGCATCATTTTTGAACACAGAGAAATTTGAAATTTCGGTTTCACAGTTACACAGCCTAATTTAGCAATGTATTTTTGTTCTTTGCAGATCAATTGGCTAAGGAAAAAAGTCAAGTAACAGGATTTGAACACTTGAGTGATGGGGAGCTCTTGATAAGCTCAAAGTCAAGCCTGCTAGGGACAACATTAGTAGTGCTTTTTATTTATAGCCCAGATCTTTTGCAAGCCTCTATTATTAATCATGAGAATCCTGGGCTGTCACAGAACAGGGAGAAAAATGTCCCTCCATTTTAGTCAGTGCAAAACTACTGGAAATTAGCTGCTGTGCTAAGAAATGCCCAATAATAACTATTATTATTTTTCTTTTACTGCTTTCATGCACTGATGAATTTCATTTATGGGCAGAGATTTGGTTTTTGATCATTTCGGAAATCTTCACTTGGGTAAACCTACATGAAAACCTGTAGTTCAGAGATGCTGAGGTCACGATGGGGGTAAGAGGAGCTCAGCTGACTTCCTCTTGGGTACCTCTGGGATGAAGGTGTTCACCCCAGGAAACACTGAACTTATATCTTGATTTCAAACTCTTATTTCTGATGCAAAGGATGGTATTGGATACAGCAAGTGGAAGAAATGTGAATAGTTGCCAGTTTCTGGGAACAGTGGTAATTAGTTAACTAGCAATAGTAGGCCCTGGGTGTAAGAAAAACAAAAACTCAAGACAGCAACCTGATGTGTGGGGATGGAAATTGCACAGTAGCCTCGGTGCATTTTACAGACCTGTAGCGCTAACCTGCTTGATGGAATTTTTATCAAAAAAATGAGTGAGGATATATTTGAACCCCAAGTCTAGGGAACAAAGCAAAAGATGTTCAGAGTCTAAGAGAGTCTTATCAGAAAGAATCTGACCATACACTCCTAGTCCATTTATCATTTAATAATAAGCCGTGAAAGAGTTGAGAGCTTTGGAGACTCTGGTACTTCCCTATGCTGACTGTTCCGTCATTTACTTCTTTTTCTTATACGTGTTCCTGAAAGTAAATCTTAAAACTAGAGGTGTCCCTTTAATTCACCATCTTTAGTGACTTAAGAATCCAGGCAGAAATCGCATTCTGTGAATATCTGTTTTTTCCCTTCCCTACAGAAAACCTGATTTTGTAGCGGTCCATCTTTTGAGGGAATTTTTTTTTAACATCCAGGTTATCTGAATGTGCAGCCAAGGATGAGAACCACAGTCTTATTCTCTATTCTTCATCTTCCTTGCAGCCATCGACCTTGACTTTCGTTCTACTTTGGCAACTCTCTCCTATAGCCACACTCTGAACGTTGTGATAAGCCAGAACTCCTTTAAACAGTCTGAAAATCTTAAATATCCATGCTCTTGACATCTTTTTCTTCTACCTCCTCTTTATTTTTTCAACTTTTTCAGAAAGATTTTACTTGTCTGAACGGCAAAGCTATGGTGAGAGGAAGAAAGGGATTGTTTTCATCTGTTGCTTCACTCCCCAGAATGACTGTGAAGAGCAGCAGTGGGGCCAGACCAAAATTATGTCTGCCTCCTTTCATTACCTCAATGAGCTAGCAGTCTAATGTCTCAACTATTCATTTGCTTAACCTTTCATTACTCTGCTAGACCCATATTAGAAAACTGTAAATTAACCAATGTGTGTGGCCTCCTCATCATTACCCCAATTTTTTCACATAAAATCACATAATATTCCCAGTTTCCCTAGGAAGTACAGAGTCATTAGCTTTCTTTGGAGAAAGTATTTGTGTTCCTAAAACCTCCAGGCATTTCCATGGTCCAGTTTATATCTCTCTCTCCCGCATCAAAGTCCCTCTCCCCTGTCACATGCAAGTTCCTATCATTTTTTCTAGTGGAGGCGAAAAACCCACAACTCTACCTTCAATCCCATTCTTTCTCTATTTTAGTGTCTTTCTCCTTCCACTTCTCCTGCAGCACCGGTTTTTTTCCTGTAGATTTGATCTTTAATGTGTACACCAAAGTACACTAATAATCATCTCTTTGAAAACCCAAACAAAGCAATAGAAAAAGCAACTTTTCATTGGCTGTTCTTTCCACATTGCCTTCTGCCTTCTTTTGCTTCACAAAGAATTTTGTAAAATCTTACATTTCATTCTGCTTTTCCCACCACAAAGGGACTGACTTTTTGTGCTAAATCCAGCAGCTGTCTTTCAGTATTTATTTTATATGGCTTGAAATCCATCTGTCTAAAATATCACTTTCAGACATGGGGGAGGATGACTTTAGTCATTGATGCTGATAGCACTAAGAAGAAAATTTACTTCTTCGACACAGGGAACAAAAAATCTTAAAGGTCACTTAAAAGAAGAAAATGTTAAAAAAAATAACCCAAGTATTATGTATTGCTATTATATAGTATTTCAAAAGTATTGGAAAACTATGTTGTTATTAGTTTTAAGTAATATGTTGATAAATTAGAGTTTACATGGAATAGGAAAAAATGGAATTATCATCTTCACGGAATCCACATCGTATCAAAATGCACAGAAGCAAATGTGTTTTAAATTTTATATTGATTTTAGTGGATTCCTTTCTATTTTCACAAAGACAATTTCTAAAGGCAGGTGACTTGTTTTCCTATTTGGGAGTGTTACTAGGTAACATCAGCACTATCATAGAGACAGAAATGTGGCATCTTGGAAATAGTTTTTGGGAAATCATTCCTATCTTGAATCCAGCATGAGTCACCAATTTGGAATGTCGCCACATTTTATTTATCTCATAGTTATAATTTCTGATGTTTTTAAGCATCATAGATCTGACCACATCAATACTGGGCATGTTTTCAAATCGAAAGAAGGTGCTGCAGCATCAAAATACTGTAGTAAATTCTTTAAAACTGGAAAAACAATTGGTTTTCAAATGAAGTGAACTAAGAATCAAACCTGTGGGAGTGGCTGCGTTTTAAAAATCCCATTGCACACTATAAGCTAAGCTATTTTCTAAACTAGCATTTTGTCAATACATTTTACTTGCTTTGGAACGCAACCTGAATGTTTAGTGTTACTGTTGAGGCAGATTGGGGATGCCCGTAAAAAATGTTTTCTTGTAGTCCCCCGGAAGGTCATTTTGAAGACTTTTATGATGACTTTTAAATATATTGGAAACAAACTATAATTTGTTCAGAAATTACTTCTATTTAATCTTTAAGTTTCTGTTTATTCATATAAGGAAGAGATTCTCTGTATTCCATAATGACATTTTCAAGATAATCACACATCCCTCCTTCCCCTTCTTCTTCAGTCTCCCTCTGTCCCCCCTGTCCTTTATTTTCATCCAGTTTTACAAATTTATGCATGTAATCTACCCCTTAGTAGTCACAGCCTGAATTCACCAGTAACCATAAAATCCAATAAGTAAAAAGCAGAAAGACCATGATTCCAAAGGAATATAAACAAAAGCTAAAAGCAAGTTTAAAACCTAGCTAGGATCCCGTTCAATCACATGACCCCAGATCACTGATTGGAAATATGAATGGTGATAGTGAGGTTCTCCCACAATTTGGGGAGGCATGAAGATTGATGTCCTCCAAGCAAACATGGAAACGGTGGGCCACTCCTCTGGTGTTGAGCATGTTTACTGAATTTGTGTCTGCTTAGGATCCTGGCATAGCAAACTTGACTGCTGAAACTTTCAGATGTCTCATAACTATGAATATCTCGTACGTATTTCATCTGTGGGTCTATGATTGATGTATAGTAGGTTCAGGAAAAGGACTCGTGGAGTGCTTAAATTTCCAGGAAACCTTAAGGCATACCAAGACTGCTCAGAATTCAAACGTAGCAGTTATTATTTTCATTTTGTTGATTGGATCCTGGAAAACTTTGGAGTTGGCTTGTAATTCTAAACTCAAAATCTGTTCTAACATACATGTGAGTGCATAGGCTAATGACACTCTGATAAAGGGTGCAGGGCCCAAATGGAGACATTCAGCATTACATGCGTTGGTATATGTGTTGCCAAACACATTGGAAAACCACATTTTGAGTAACTGAGGCTGAGTGCTGGCTGAGAAGCCTGCAGAGGTAGGCTTAAACATAATTCCTTCTACGTGACTACAAAGATAATGAACACGTAAAAATATTTTCCACTCAGTGAAGGGAAATCATGAATTAATGCTCACCTGTTGTGTGACATGCTGTGGTTTTTAAAATGATTTCAAATATGTAATCTTTTCTGATCAGATAAATGGGACTGGTGTTACTACCATGATTTTGACAAGGGGAAAAGGGAATTACATGCTTTTTAGAAAGTTATGGCTCTCATTTCTGCGATTTAGACTGTGTTATGGTTCTGAGCTATGATTGTGTGCAATAATAGAAGCAGTGCTGTATATATAGCCCACATAACTATTTTATTTTTGAATTCACTTTTCTGCTACTTGTAAAAATTCTTAGTCTTTGATTCCAGTTAAAAACTGAAACAAAACAAAATCATAATTCCCCTCAGAACACAAAACTTGCATATTATAATTGGCATAAAATTCAGTTCCAGCTTTTTCCCCAAAATAAGATGCTTACTCCAGCATGATGTTCTTTCTTTCTGATGCTGCTATTTGCATTTTAGAATGGTCTGGTCCTATGGGGCTAATCTCAATGCAGAGTGTACTTTGAACTTAATGTGTGCTCCATGGTCAGGTCAGTTCCAGCAAGGCAGAAACTAAAAAGTGGTCCAAAACTTACTTAAATGCTATTGGCTAAAAATTAGTTTAACTTCTATAACTGTTTCAAAATGTGAATGGAGAATGTTTCACCTCTAGAGTTAGAAACTTTCACTAGAATCATTCATTACATTGATCTGAAGATTAATATTCATTTAATTTAAAGGATGTTTTTAATATAATCTTGGTTTCCTCGTATAGAATCAGGTAATCTTGCAAATTTTTAAATCGATGCAATTTATTCTCTTCATTTTGCTCTACTCTTGCCACTTTGTTGACTCTTCATGATACATAAACTAACTTCAATACTCACAGATGAATACTGTGGCCAGAAAAAAATTGCAAAACAGGTGTCTTTTTAATAGTGTCCAGTGCCATTCAAAAGGAAACCCCTTTTCTATAAATTTTCAATTTTTTGTTTGTTTGTTTTTTCTTTTTCCTGAATAACTCTCTGTTACTTCTTTCCTGGCTCCCCCGTATCTTAGCAATAGGAAGGACATGTTCCAGGATGAATCCATTTGTCCTCTTTCGACATGTCCTCTGTATTTCCTCTAACCACAGGACTTTTCATTGTGTAAGGTAATTTACAAAGTCCATGGAAAAGGACATTACAACATAAGCTTGTTTTGCACCAAAAAACCCATCAACTTTTAAAAAATTTTTATTTTTCATGACACAGTTTTATAGGTTCAAGGATTTCCCCTCCCAGGTTCTCCTTTTGAAAATTGCCTCATCTATACCATTATTCATTAACTTTCCATCTGCAGTGTGGATCTCTTCATAATACAGGAATTTATGTTCAACTGCCTTCATGCTTTTCCCACCAGTGGGTGCCATCCACAGTAGTCAGCTTCCCCTATCTGTAGTGAATGCACTACAGAGCTTTCTGTGCAAGCCCGAAACCACAGATAGTATTCTTGTTTTTCCTGTACACTCCTATATGGCTGTTAAATGCCTTTTCTAGCTTGACTAGCCCAAACACACTGTGACCATTGATTAGCCTTTACAGTTTGAGATATAACATCAAAATTTGCATGAATATCTTTTTCCATCTTTGTAACTTCATGTATAGAAGATTTGATTGAACCTTAGCATAAATTACAAACATATCTATGGTATAAGGTACAAACCTCTGTATAAGATTTTTTTTTCTTTTATTATGTTAAGAACTTTCACCTTTTTACTTAAAGGAATCATTTGCAGATTCTCTTTGGCAGACATGAATTAACAACAATTCTGTTCATTGGGGATATTAAGTAAAATAAAGGTTAATGGAACGCAAGCGTTGTGATGCAGTGTTAGCTGATATGATGATTAACTAATGGGTATGTAGCATAGACACTGTGGAAATGCTGGAGTGAGGGCTGAGGGACAACATAATGGAACAGAGCAGGATAAAGCAAGATTTTGTCAACTACTCAGAACAGAGGCTAATTGAAGATTTATGGTCTACTTTTTGGGACTTTCCAATTAATGTGTTTGGACTGTGGTTGTCCATAGGTAACAACTGTGTAAAGTGAAATCCTGGGTTAGGAGGGGTCTGCTGTATTTGATGCCTCACACACGCTAAAGCCCAGGCTTGCTCTTTCCCAGCAACCCACTTCCTCCTGCAGACTTCCCATTACAGGCCCAACTTAGCAGTCATCCTTGATTCCACTCGGTTTCACACACTCCCACATCAAATCCCATCAGGAAATCTATCCAGTTATCTTTCAAAATCTAACAGAAAGCCTGATGGTTTCTCACCACCTCCATTGTTGCCGGCTTAGTCTTCCCAGAAATATTCCTCTCCTGAATGGTAGCATCACTTCCTCACTTCAGCCTTCCCTGTTTACTTCAGTCTACTCTACGCACCACAGCAAAGAAGGGCGGCCAGACTCTAGCTCATGTTAGATCACTCCTGTTGCTGTGTACTTCAGTAACGTCTGACCTTCCTCAAAATGGAAATGAAAATCTTTGTAATAGCCAACCACTGTGATTCTTTCCTTCTGCACTTGGTGGATTCCAATCACACTGATTCTCTTCCCCCAGCTCAGAATGCAAAGTTCTTCCTCAGGGATCTTCTGCTTCATGTTATTTCAACAAGAACTTACACACCCCCAATAATGTTTTCATTTCCTCACCTTTCAGTTCATCATTCTTTTCTGCATTCCTAACTCCAGGGAATCCTGGAACATGAGACAATCAACACATTGCTGAATGAATGAGTGAATGGATGAATGAATGAATGATTACTGCCCATCGTCCCCTTGTAGGGTAGAAGCAAGACATTAAAAATATGAATTATTTAATTATCAGACTTGCCCATACTAATAACGTAGATACAGTCATGTAACATGCTATTGGGATATGAAAAAACACAATAATGTGCATTTTTTAAAAATTGATCAAATTATTTTTCTTTTAAAGTTCGAAACTGGTAATCAGGAAATCAGAATAAATATTTGACTGTTTCTAGGTCATTAATGAACTTGACTTACCGTAGCTCTCAAATGACTAAATATAGCTGATATCAAACCAAAGATCTTTCATGTTCCTTAAAACTTCCTTGAATTTCTAAAGAAATGCTCAGGTTTATGGGAAGATGTTTTAATGAGACATCGTGCTATTCGGGAGAAAAGAAATCATAGTTTCTGACCTCAGGAGCATTGATGAAATAATAGAGTAAAGGCTCTAGGGAAATTAGTTTTTAGGAAGTGGAGTCCAGTGGCTCATTGCACACTCTAAATAGCGTCAGAGGAAGAATGACAGTCTGGCTGATTGGGTTTAGTGGTGTGGATAGATTTGGCTGCTGTATTATTTGAGCTGGATTGAAAACACCCACATATCAATGACATTTGACAAAGGGATAGCACTACTGGGCCACAGCAATCTGGAACCTCATTTAAGTGAGAATGGCAGGTAGGCCAAAGAACATTCAAGACCACTTCAGTGGTGACATTTTTGATCAATGTAGCTTGATAATCTTAACATTTTTCTTGTGTCTTTTCTGAGTTATTTAATCCTGATGTTTGTGAAACTGCTACTCTATGCTAAGCCCTGTGTGTGTTAGGGAGGGTAGTCAAGTATGATAATGACAGTGGACTCTGCCCTTAGGAGTCATGTACTACAGTTAGGAGAAAGACAGACAGGCAGTGAAATGAACATGTCAGTGCAAAATATTATGAGCACAAGGGAACGTAGAAGGGTATGAATGAAGAAGGCAGTAGCATCCATACACTTCAAACCAACAATGTGGTCTGAGTGTTTGTATCACTCCAAATTCCTGTGTTGAAATCTTCACTCCTTAGGTGAGGTGATGGTATTATGAGATGAGAGTTTGGATGCAATTAGGTTATTTGGACAGAGCCATCATGGATAGTATTAATAGCTTTACCAAAAAACGCCTGATAGAGACCCCTTCTTTTGCTACATGAGGGAATGGGGCAAGATGACTATGAACCATGAAGTGGGACCTCTTGGGACCAATTCCTGAGGAATTTGTTGCTGCCTTGCACTTGGACTGTGCAAACTCTCACTTGTGAACAGTGGATTTCAGATATGGTGTCTTGCTACAACAAGACAGTTGTCAAGAAACGCCACTCTGAAGGTTCATTCCCAATCTGTAATGCATTCGAGCTACATAATGTATGTGAATAAGAAGTTTTTGTGATCTCTGTCTCACTTTTTGGGAGATCCTACAGACCTAAACTCTTTTTCCCTTTGACTTTTAGGATGAAGGACAGAGAAGGAAAACTAGTACCTTTTCTATTTTTCTGCATTGACTCTCAACTGTTATGTTCGTCAAGTTTCTCATATTAAAAAAAATCTGAGTTTTTCCTTCCTCACTACTTTAAAACATCTCTTAATACCCTCTGCCCTCTTATTTATTTAATATTTCATTGAGGTGGTTTAAATGAATTTCTGAGACATAAACCCATTGGAGACAGTAACACATATACTCAAATTTTAATTTGCCCCAATAGTCATATCTTCAGTTCCTCTTCTTGCTAAATTGTGAAAACTGTGACAACGCTGTTGCATATTGATGCAGTGCCCGCTACTAGATGATGGTCAAGAGTAATTCTCACCAACAGAATTTTAAATGCTTAAATTGAGATCTGAGATAAAACCACATAAGGCCACAGAATACTATGTGGACATCGCATGGATTTTTATCATAAATTAATAAATTACGATTGTTAGTTGAAACTAAATAGAATGATAGAACTTCTTTTTTTTAGATGTTTACTCTCCAAGCTGGCAGGTATAAAAGTTCTTCCAAACTTTCAGACAAAACCTTTTGTGTTTCCAAGTTGTGACCAGAGGAGTCCCTGTGCCAATTGCTAAAGTCCACCCTGAGCCACTACGCCTCTCAGGAACCTCAGAATTTATGGCTGAGTCTGTTATTCATGCCAGATGTCTTGTCTGCATAAACTAAATTCCTAGCCAGAGATCTACTTCCTGTTTTAGTAAGGTGGGGCTGACTAGATCAGGCTGACGCAAACAACTCCCACATTGAAGTTGCCTCAAACAATGGTAGTTTACTTTTCACTCATGGTATATGTTTACCAGCAGTTGGAAGTGGGAAGAGAGTTCTGCTCTTCACTTACTAACATAGCCAATAGGAGACTCCACCATCTGGAAAGTCCTTAGTCATTATGACAGAGGCTAGAAGAAACAATGCACCAGTTCTTAATGGTTTCCTCCTTGAAGTAGAAGCTGTGCTCACACTTCTGTCTAGTACTCATTTCATCAAGTGAAATTCAAATTAACATACTATATATGTACGCATATATTCATACATACTCACATGTAAGTTAGGGAGGTGAAGATTATTTTTTTCAAATTTTTTTGTAAAAAAAAAATTAGTTTTGTTTATTTGAAAGGCAGAGACAGAGAGATCTTCGATCTACTGGATCACTCCTGAAATGGCTGCAACAACCAGAGCTGGGCCAGTCTTAAGCCAGGGACCAGGAACTTTTTCTGAGTCTCTCCTATGGGCAGCAGGGGTCCAAACACTTGGCTCTTATTCTGCCACCTTCCTTGGCGCATAAGCAGGGAGTTGGATTAGAAGAGGAGCAGTTGCCTGTACTGCACATAGCAGCTTTATCTGCTATCCCACAATGCAAGGCCCATCATATTATTTTTAGAGTATTGCACATATAATGAGCCAAAAATAGGTTAGGTAACTATGGGTAACTCTAAAAGGGCAGGCAGCAAGTGTTTGGCTTAGCAGTTAACATCTCTCTTACACTATTTGTATCCCACATCAGAGAGCCCGGGTTCAAGTTCTGGCTTGACTTGACTTCTAATTCCAGCTTCCTGCCAGCATGTACCCTGGGAGACAGCTGATGATAACTCCAGCACTTGGGTCTCTGCCACCTGGGGAGAGAGACCTGGATTGGTTTCTCTGCCTGGTGCAGACCCTAAAGGGATTTGTTAGTGTTGTTGTACAGGAAGAGCTGAACAAGTCTAATCCTGCTCACCTGGGAATATTGAGGTTCAGCAGCACTGGTGGCCATGCCTGCCTCCTTCCTGCCACATTTGTTTCCACAGCCTTCTCTCTGCCTTCTCACTTCTACCCTATGATGTATGTTTACATATGTGACTTTGAATCATGTCAAAGATTCAAGGCTCACCCATGTTAGCTGGTGATTTCGGCTAAGAATTTGTTAGAAGTTGTTGGCTTGGGTTGCAGATGTGTCAGGGATCAGTTACAATGACTGAGACTAGCTTTTCTATAGGGATGCTCAAAATACAGTGTCATGTCTTTCCCAGAGGGGCTGAAAAAGAACAACAAAAAATGGGGAGAGAGATCCAAAGACAGAACCACACACAGTATTTCAGATCTAATCTTGAATGTGGCATCTGCTTGAAGACCAACCCTGGGATCGTGAAAGAAGAAATTATACAAATGCATGAAAAAAGAGGAAGGTTTAACTGTAGGCTGTTGTGGGGTCTGGCTGTCCCCTCCACATTTAGGAAAGTCATTTACTCCCACAAAAACCCATGGCTGCAAATAATTGCTGTCTGAGTCCCAACTTTTGCCAAGTAGCATATCTGGGAAAAAGGCAATTAAAACACCTCTCAAAAGAATCACTCCGTACAGTCTAGTATTTGTCTCCTATGCAATTAAGTGTTTTTTTTTTTAATTTTATCATTTTATGTGTCTAATCTACAAGGAAGTGCATGCACTCATCCATAGAACGTTTGCTTTATCTGATGTTTTTAATACTGTCATTATGACTCTTGTGGTTAGTTGATTTTTATACTTGAAAAGTTAGCAGACTTAATGTATAGCAAATAAACACTGAATAAATTTTCTTGACCTTTTCTATGGAAGCATGAGCTTTGTAAGCTAAGTGCAGCTTTAAACAGGACACTTGGAAGAACTGAAAGTAGTGGCATGGTAGTAGAAAAAAATCCATCCTTGTCAAATGCTGTAATTCCACATACCAATCATAAAATGTGGAAAGACAATCAGGGAACAATGCAATTCTGTAGCAGAGGAAGTCCCTGTTTGTATGGAGAGGCCAAGGCTGGGCACTATGTTGAAAAACAGAAGAATGCATGTAGGTTTCTTGGTGTGAGCAAAAATGAAAATATTTACTTTGTTTTATTTGTTAATTGTCCTTACAGAAATAAAGCCCAAGATTCAAGAAGGCACATATTTGATATGCCTTCCCCTGATATTAAGAAACTTCTTTTACTAAATCTTTAAAATCAATTTCTCCTTCCTGTGCCAGTGATGTCTCTTGGGTTAGTTCAGCCAAACTATGTGTTGTGACTGATGCAGACAGACTATTACAAACATGAGGGCAGCCTGCTTCCTCTTCAGTCCTTTCCCCTAGCAGCTTGAACCTCTTACACTCCAAATTACAGCAGGCTCACACTACACAGGGTTTATCCCGCTTCCGACCCTTCCCTCTGTTGGCCCTTAACCCAGTGACACTTTGTTTCATTCCCAAGGAAAACATTACCCCACCCTCCAAGCTGGCTGTGTTTACGTTGCCCTGCTCTTTTCCTCTCTTCCTTGCCATACTGGTTTACTCAGTCTCACCAAATGACTTTCCTGCCAGCTGAATAAAAGAAAACCCAGAACAAGTTAATAGGCATCATATACTGTTCTTTCTGTCATTTCTCTAAAATGTGCAGAACTATTGCGTCATTGCATCGATTTTTAATGATCTGAAGGATCAGATGTTGCGAAGCTGCACTGCAGCAGCCTGGTAATAAAAGGGAAAGGGGTGGGGCGTGGATGCTGGGCACTCACTCAGTGCTCTATGAATGATCCCTGCAGTACCCAGCCAAGGAGAGGAGACAAGATGTCAACCCTTGCCAAGTCATGTATTTGAATTTTTAAACAAAGACACTTAGCTATTTTAATTTCATGTTTGGAATATGGAGGAATTAAAATGATGTTCTGATGAATGTTTAGTAATGCATCAGTAGGAATTGCCCAATGGTGTGCACATCTGGTGAGCTAAGTAAAATATTGATCAAGAACCTTCCATCGTCCCTAGGTGGCATCTTAGTGTCCCAGGAATAAAGGAAAATATTGCCTATTTTTAACCAAAGAGCACTAAAATAGCAATCACTGAAACACTGAAACAAATCACTTGTTTTTCTCTCCCTGAAATAAATAAGAAACAAGGGGGACTGGTTTTGTGATGTAGTGTGTTAAGCAACTGCTTTTGATGCTGGCGTCCAATATGGACATCAGTTCAAATCCTGGCCAACTCTTTGCTGATGACATTAGGATTGTGGTTTTCATATTTTGAAGATGCCATATCCCATCTTCCCTCTTCAAGCAGTGAGAAAATTGAAAGAAGAGGGCACATGAGTTGTAGAAACAGGTTAAAATCATTCTTTGAGAAATGTCATAGTTCTAGGATAAATGAGATCAATTGTTCAGTGTTTCCTATGCTTTTCAAATATTGCAGGAAGCCAAAACAGCAAAGCCAACTCTACATATACCATGGAAAGGAGGGTGGAAAATAACACAAAAAAGCGATAACATTGCATGAGGTGGTGTGGGGGGGAGGGTTCCATTTTTTTTGTCTTTGTCAATACTTAGGATGAAAAATGATAAAATTTATATGGAAACTTGATTAAAAAGGGATTGTTTCTATAAAACATCCTCAAATATTAAATTGCTAAAAAAGAAAGGACAATCTTTTGGATTATCAATTATGAAATATTTTTAACCTCTGGAAGCAAGTCACCAAACTTATAAACTATTCCATGATCTTTGTACTCGATAAAAAATAGTTTGATCTTTTGTGAGCCAATATGTATTTTTAAGTACCTTCTACCTTATATGCTTGAAGCTCAGGGTTTACTGATAGTATGAAGAAAGGTGTGTTTGCATGTGTATTTGAACCTGAAGAGTGACTTTTGTGAGATTAAGTATTGCAAATGGAATGTCTTTTCAATTTCTGTGTATTTTTGATTGTTAAAGGTCAGTTGTATTATACTCTACAAAAGCTTATTAGTCAATATTGTCTATGGGTGTACATTTTTTTTCTCTTTCCCCACCCCCTCATTGGATTGCCTTAAAAGAAAAACAAAACAAAACAGCAACAACAACAGCAACAACAAAAACAGGCTGTTTAACCACTATCTTGGACGAAACCCCGCATTGTCGTTGTTTTGATACCAGTGAGACTGTACTTCTGTTTGCTGTTTAGCTTCTATTTGCTGGTGTGTAGTTCTCCTCTGCTGCTTTTTGACGTCTACCTGTTATTTTTCTTTTGAGTTTTTGACCTATAATTATTTTGTAGACTGTTGTTAAAGCAAATGATAAGGAAGCTACATCATAACTATGTTTCCATCAGATCCTGTTACTCACCTTGCATTCATAATTGCTGAAGAAGTGCACATTGTTTTTTAAGCTCATGTTATTGACCTTTGCACTTATACAGTTTCATTGCTCTTTTTCCCCAATACATTCCCACTATTGCAATTAGCCAACATTGGATTGGATAAAGAACAGCTACTGTGCATTGAATTCTTACGTGTGCTATATGATTGATCTATGACTTATAATCTACTCCCAAACAAGTATAAGATATATGTATATCATTATTGTTTTCCAGATTTAAAAAAAAACCCATACGATTCAGTGGAAATTGGGAAACAAACTTCACGTGAAGTGGCAGTAACAAACCAGAGATCTATTTGATAATTTTAAAAATCTGACTCCTAACAACAAGCCATGCACTATTGAGAAAAAGTATTAACCTAGAGCACAAGCTGGTTTGTTTACACTTGAAACTCTGAAAAAATGTCATAGAAAAAGCTCAAAATGGGGTTTACATTTATAGATTTCAAGCTTTGCTTGGGGGCTAGAGGACAAAGGAGTAAGATTATTGATTGGAAGAATTCATCGGTCCTTGGACCAGTTTGCGAAAAGGGAGGCCAAATGGAGAAGCAATAGACCTGGGAAAGATTTTCTCAACCCTGGAGTAACAAAATCAACAGCTTCACAGAACAATCAAAACTAATCAAGTAACACCCTCAGAAGACTCTTCCCCACATCAGGGTCTCTAAGGTGTCATCAAATGACTGCCACTCCCCCTCCCCCAGTGCTAAGTTAGTTTGACACCATGGAATGTTCCACTAGCCTTCCTCTCCTGCAAACACAGGAGAGAAAATGAATAAATAAACCCGAAACATTTGCCCCATCTACTTTCCTCTATACCCGACCTTTCCACTCTAATCAGAGGCCCATGTGGGCATGCATCCATCTCAGCTATGTAAACAATATTAAAAATAAAAAAATACATTAAGGTATGGTACCTGTTCCAGTGACCAGGAACAAACACAGGAGTACAAGAAAACCACATTCCAAGTATAAACATGCATGCACTTCACTGTTTGCAAGCTATTGACAAAATAACATCAAAAGATCACTGCAATGATGTAGACCTCTGAATGAGATTCATGACTCTTCATTATGGGGTGCAGTTCAGATAAAGGAGTAAAACAAACAAATCATTGCACACTACACAAGATCCTCAGTGGCATCTTCCAATACCAGACATGCCTTCATGGAAAGGAGATTCCCGATACCTGGCCTGTGTATCCCGAAGCAAAGATACGGGGTAGTAACATTCCAATAAATAGCCTCCTGGCATATAAAGGGCCTGGTTCCTCCACCAATTAGCTTGTTAATTCACTGTTCTTTTGACTGTATCAATCTGCAAATATATTGTCATAAATGACTGGCCTGTTGTTTTTTCTGAAAGTGATTTTAATGTAAGCACACCCACATCATAGTATCAGTGACACAGGTCTTTGTGTGATCCTTGAAATGGAATTCAGCATAAGGTACAATTTGATTTCCAAAGGGGTTCCTGCCACATGTCGGACTCTGATTTTCTGACAAGGAGAATGATCATTGCCCTGGTTCATGATAAAGTCATTCATCATAGAACACTCTTTGGTCTCTCCATGAACTCCAAGAGAAATCCAGCCCTACTAGGAAATGATGGATCCACGAATTGCACACAGCTTTTTGTTTGTTTTTATTTACCTTTATTACCCTAGGTGTCATGACAACTGTTGCTTCATTTCAATAACAGCAATTGCAGGTTTGAAAACTCAACATCTAATTTTAAAGTGCTTTTTGAGGCAGATGAGCCCACCCACCAGTTATTTAGAAAGAAAAAAATTATGAGAAAAATCTAGGCTTCTCTCTACTAACTTGATTACAAAATGTGCTCTCGTGTGAATTATAACAAATTTTTCCTTGTGAATTGTGGCAGTTAAAATGACTTTCCACGTTTGGAGTTCACAGCTTCATGGCTTAACATAAACAGATTAAGAAAATTTACCATTTGATAATGTGAAGCTTCAAGGTGAGCTTCCAAATTTGGTTGTTAAAGATTCAGACACATCACCCACTTATTCATTGCGGTTGTACTTAGTACATTGTCCTTTCACTCAGACCCACTCTTCTCATTAGTACAAGGTGAATGGCCATAGTCAAACACAAGGTCCAAAGACAGAAAATGAACCATTCGTTGCCTGACCAAGAATTCTGGAGCATAATTTTTAAGTGAGAGAGCAGGGTAATACTGTGTGTTCTGCCCTCCCTTTCCTCGGAGGGAGCTACAGTCATTTCTGCCAAGGCCAGACAGAGGTTATGATGGTAGTATTTCCTCCAGTGGGTCTGATCCACACTACACAATAGGGAGAGAGACCTGGCCTGAAGCCATTTTCTATGCTTCGCAAGAAGACTGCAACAGCAAGAGATTGTAGGGATTGAACGTGGAGAAAATTGAGAGCTTGGCGGGGGGTTAATTAACCAGCAGCACTTGTAAAACAAGGCTGAAGCAAAATCTCACAGGCATGGCAGCCAGGGCGCCCAGCAGGATGCTGTTGATGAACCCACAGAAGTGCCCACAAGACAAGAAGACAGCTTTCAACATCTGCCAAGTTCCCAATGTGAGATATCATGTTATGACAGTGCCAGTTCAAAAACAAAAATAAAACCCTGTTCTTCCTTTTATCCCATCTTCCCCTTCCTCATAAATTCATGGCTGTCAGTGCTAATCTGCATAGTCCACCATGGGGAGAAGATAAACTCTTTCCTGGGTTCCACTGACTCCCGTAACTACAAGCAGCTCATCTCCAATGGGCCTGGCAGGCAGGAGGCAAAATTTAATTTCAAATCTGGAAGGGACATTCTAGTTATGGAAAATAATCTGCAAACCTGTGTATTAACAGTACCCAGGATGTCACAACTGTTCTCTTTAAATACAACTTAAAGAGGCAGTTGAAAACTAGGGTATATTTTAATCCCAGGTCCTCATTTTCAGCAAATATGTTACAATATTGATATTTGTATACAAATATCTTAAAAATGTATCTTGATTTATTTTTACCACATCACATGCTTGCCATGTGAGTTTTTCTTCTGTTCTTCTAATATGGAGGTACTTCAAAAAGTTCATGCAAAATGGAATTAAAAAGCATGTGAAATCCATGTATATGAGTGGCCTTCAAAAGATTAACTAAAAATGCATGAACTTAAAAACATTTTGGCACCCAAATAATCTTATTTTTTTAAAATAAGCATTTTGAGACTTTCAGATTTGAGAGGAAAACCATTTACACTTCCCAGCAATTGTATTTTAATCTTTATAACTGGGCTGCAGCAGAGAAACTCCAGCAGAGATCTGCATTCAAGGTGTAGGAAATAGTCACTAGTTGAAGGGAATGAGGAAGTTGTTGTTAATGATGCTGTTTTCTGTCCCAGTTGCCTCCTTTACTTCCTCTGCCTGTCTTGACCCTTTCAACCCTTTGGATTCTTTTGGAGTGGGAGTTCTGAACTGTCACCTGCTTACTACATTTAATAGCCTAGGAAGGGAAGCCTTCATAATACTGTGTGCCCTATTCTTGCAGTTCAAAAAAATATTCCACCTCTCCCCCAACACTCATGGACAATTGCCTCATCTCAAATGACCTGTGCTTCTAATCAGTCATGGGGGAGACTGGAGAAAGACAAGCTTCCATTTCTTCGGCTTCATCCTTGCTTCCTATACTGTAATCATCTTGTTAAAAATGAGAAGAGCCTTACAAAATAATGAAGTTTGCTAAGGTTTTCCCTAATTAAAATCACCTGTTTACCTGCTTATTTCCTGCTTTTTGTTTTTGCTCCAATTCTTGTTTGGTTAGTAATCTTAAGTGTTAAGGATAAGTGAGAAGAGAAATCCTAGAAATGAGTTTGCTGTATGATCAGCAATGCTGCTTTCTGTAGTGGAGAAATTAAGCTCTTCTGTGTCTTCATCCATTTTCTCCAATCCAGAACTAAAAACGATGACATCATATTATATTGTGCCTTAAATTCTGTTCTTATTACATGCTTCCCAGAGGGTGGAGTCTAAGGTACATAGATGAATGATTTGATTTAATGAGAGTCATTTTCTGTCCCATCAGTTTTGGACATGCATTGCTATGTTTTGCCTTCTTATATCTATGAAGTGATCTGTCTAATCCATTGTGATGTTTTTAGAGGTGGAATATCACTGCTACAAAGAGAGGCAGGCTAACTGGCAGCTTTAAGTACTCAGCACTATGGATTTACTTTCAAGATGGAACATGAAAAATGTCAGAGTAGAGACTGTGAGATGCTCGGTAAAAGAGTGTGCAGAGGACAACAAGGTTTTCATAATTAGCCTTGCGTTTGCTTTGCACTGAAATGTGAACAGTCTTTTAGTTTATTATAACTTTGAAACTATTCTAAAACACTGAGTTCCAGTTTGAATACGTTTCAGTAGTTTTTAGATTGTACATTATTTAAAGAAAAAAATCACATTCACCATTTTTCTTCCTCAAACAGGAATTCTGCCACTTGAATACTATATTCTCTTCATGAAGCTAACAAAAGTCAGTTTTTCATTCTTCCATCGTTTCTCTCTCCTTTTTTTCTCTTATCCTTCAGTCTTCTTTGAAACAAACTGACTGTGAGTGAAGACAACTGTGAGTGGCATTTGAGCAATGTAAGGAGCTAATGTTTTGACTAGGAACTGTAATAGATGTCAGTCTGAGAATAAGAACAATTTCCAGAGCAACTGCATGTAGAAGTAGATGCATTAATTGTTAATTCCAGTAAGTGCATGGATGCTTGATCCTGCAGCCATTAATTCAGCGATGAGTTAACTCATTGTGGCTGTTCAGTGTTGTAATATGACATACATTTTAAATTGCTTCATTTTTGGAGACAAAAAAATTATGAATATTGGGTTTTTTTTACATGGTGAATCATCAAGATTTTGATTCCAACTAAAAGAAGCCAACTATATAAAAGAAGGAAAGCCAGTTACTTTAAAGATGTAGACATGAACAACACTAAGTATAGCTGGACCTTACTGGATTTGGAAAGCTCTGGAAAGAGGGAGCTATTCTCATTTGGGCCATAGAGCCATCTGTTTTAGTTCGACCTTGTGTTTCTTCTCTTTTTTGTCTTTTGTCTGTAATGATCACCCTCTTGCCACTTTATGGGTTTGTACTTGACCCAAAATTGTATCTTTGGCCCGAATCCACATAACGTTTGTGTTCAACCCCAGGTCAAACTCAATAGAGTCTCATTTCTGTATAGGCCTCCTCATGTTTAAAGAGAATATTAGCATTTGCTAATCAGTGAATTAATTGGGTGGCATTAAGTTATATTTTTAAGCCTATCCTGATCAGATTTTCAAAAATGTGGTAGAGTAAAAACAAATCCATAAAGTACCTGTAGGCAGACAATAAAAAAAAAAGGATTTTTTATGCACCTGTATTCTGGGTACTGAAAGATCTACTGGGGAGCAAAACTGGTTGAGAGGCTTACTGCCTCTGTGAAAGTTACATTTAATGATAATCTATAGGAGCTACTTGTATTATGAATACACATAAAATATATGTAGGCAAATAACAGTTATACTTGCTTTCTCTTAGCTCTTGAGGTGTAGGCTTAAACCAATTATGGTCTTTTGAGATGTGATTCGAGAAAGTCTATTACTTTGAGACCCTTGATTAAGTCTGGTGATTCTATAAAAAGGAAACAGACCTGATGCACATATACCCAAGCTACCTCCTAGTCTCTTCTTACATGATACTGTGGCACAGCGTGGAATTCTGCCAGCCAGAAAGCCACCACCAGATATAAACTTTAGACCTTATATTCTCTGAGACATTAGCTGAAAAGCTTCCCTCTTCCTTTTTTCATAATATAGACTGCCTCATGTTTGTTGTTACAGTAACAACAACACTAAACCTTGACTGGTCAATCTACTATGAACTACTACAGTAGAAAAGTCACTAAGTTTTTTGAAGGAGTGTATCCACAGTCTCAAAGTTGCATCAAAATGAAGGAGTTAGAAACAAGAATGTGGAAGAAAATCCTCTTTAGAGTAATCACTGGGGAAAATGCATCACAGATGTTTTTCAGAAGATTGAACTGTTTACCTAATAGACCCATGAGAATGGAAAGTTTTGATTAATTTCTTTGTCATGTGTCATATGATAAATTAAAGAGCTCTGTCTCTCTCTCAGGCAATACTTTTCATCAAATCCAGAGACAAGTTAAATATTTTACAGTAATATAAAAATCAACAGTCAGTGTACTCTTCTGAGGAGGGAAAAACAATGGAAGGAAATAAACTGACTTGCTTTGGGGGAATATATTATGAATAGCTTCATTCTTTTTACTTTACTTTTTCTTCTTTATGTGTCCCAAGATGAACCTGTATGATTTATAAATAAAAGGAAAATTTCATTCTCAAACAGAATCTTTCAACATTACTGCAACTATTTAAAAAAAAGAAGTTGTACAGTAGGGTATACATTTCAGTGATTATCAAAATGTATGTCAAAATGGACATTATTCAGACGTTGATGCTTTATCGTCGACCCAACCAGTAGTAAACTAAAAGACACAGAATCTGTTGACATGACTGTCTAATCTTTAGGGTTTAGACTTTTGATCTAATGATTGAAGCATCAGATTTGATGCTCACAACCCATGTCACACTACCTGAATTCAGTACCTGGCTCCGGCACTTATCATCATTTTCCTGCTAATGCTGATTGTACCAGATAGCGGCTGAAGGCCCAGGAAGTTGCCTTTCCACTATCCTATGGGAGACATGGATTGAGTTTGCAACTTCCAGCTTTGGTGTGGCCTAGCCCAGACCTTTCAGAAGTGAAAGGCTCATTCCTCTGTGTCTGCCTGTCAAATTTTATTTAAATGTATTTTTAAAAATTTTAATATCTAAATTTGAAGCTGAAAATACATTGGACATTATATTTTGCAAGTGAATAGTTGTTATGTTACCTTTACACAAAGCCTGTGTTTTAAGAGACGTGTTGACTACAACCATTAGGCCTGGCTTAGGCCGAAGTCATGAACAAGAAACTCCCGCTGGGTTTCCCGTATGGGTGACAGGAGCCCCAGGTATTTGTGTTGTCTTCCACTGCCTTCACAGTAGCATTAACAGGAACCTAGATTAGAAGTGGAGTAGGGCCTGGCGGCATGGCCTAGCAGCTAAAGTCCTTGCCTTGAAAGCCCCTGGATCCCATATGGGTGCCAGTTCTAATCCCGGCAGCTCCACTTCCCATCCAGCTTCCTGCTTGTGTCCTGGGAAAGTAGTCAAGGATGACCCAAAGCCTTGAGACCCTGCACCCGCATGGGAGACCTGGAAGAGGTTCCTGGTTCCCAGCTTTGGATCAGCGCTGCACCAGCCATTGAGGTCACCTGGGGAGTGGGTCATCAGACAGAAGATCTTCCTCTGTCTCTCCTCCTCTCTGTATACCTGACTTTGCAACAAAAATAAATCTTTAAGAAAAAAAAATAAACAGCAACAAAAAAACAACTTGTAAAATGCTTTCTTCTCAACTGAACTAGGGAAGAATTAAAAAAAAAAAAAAGTGGAGTAGCTGAACCTTCAACCTGGGCTTCAAAATGGAATGCTAACATAACAAGCGAATGTTTCACCCACTTAGCCACAGTGTGAACCCAAAAGCTACGCCTCAGTGTTTTGTTTGTTTGTGTTTCCTGTGTAATTTTTAGACTCAGAATTATTTTAGATATGTTCTCTATTTTCAGAAATGTGCTATATTCTGGAACTCAAAATTTGAGGCTGGGTTTTATTTTATTACATAGCAAATACTTTTGCTTCTTTGAATTTCTGAAACAAACATGATACAAAGCCTTTGGGGAAATTTAATATAGAAACAAAATACCATCCCATTTCGCAAGGGAATACCAACATTACTTCATTTGTTTTTCTTTCTGTGCTTTTTTCCACTTTTATTTAAGTAAGTTCTAGGCCAAGCAAAATATTTATAGTTTGGTAATTTTTTTATGATTGAATTTTAGAAGTATACATGAACAACATATTCAAGGATTTTCTTCACATTACAAAGTAGTTTTCTGTAATTTACCCAATTAAGTTGAAAATTATAATAAACTACGAATTTTATGTTTTCTGTACTACAGTTAAGGAAATTATGTCTCAATGAGGTTCACTGAGTGGGTAAAAATTATACAAGATGTAAAAGACACAAACCTGAAATTAGGGCTTCCATAATAAGATTCCAAAATACAGTGAATATTCAAATTTTTCTTCTTCAAATTTGCCGTGGGTTTTTTTCCCCCGCATTCATTTTTTGAATATTAATGATAAGTGTCTTCTTTGTAGTACAGTCTAGCCTTAGGTATTCTAACTCTTGTAACTCCAAAAATATTACAAGCAGAGCTTAGTAATCCTTCTCAATATTTCAGTTACACAATGTGCTGTGGTTTCATTTTTGGGGTATTTGTTTGTTTAATTTATTTTGTGATTTAGTTTCGAACGCCCTGGAATGTCCCTTCCATTCTCCTCACATCTCCTCTCTCCCTACTATTTCCCCCCACATTGTTATAGTAGTATAGTCTTCACAAACAGACCTAAGTCCATCATTCTGCTGTTTAAGTGTGTCCTGACATTGTAAGTATGGACAGTGGTAGATAATCCAGCATCTTATTGTCAAGATATATTTTAATGGTTTAATTGGGGATCCATCCTTGATTTAGAAGTAGAGATGCATACTGCATTATATCTTCACATCCAGATATGGTAGTCCTTATTACACAGTTACTATGCATCCCATTAAATGAAAAACCATAAAATAACATCAACAACAGGAGGAGAAATATGAAATTTATAGTGACATGAAGTTAAAAAAAACATACTACTGAATGACCAATGTGTCACTGAAGGAATGAAAAAGAAAATCCAAGAACTTCTTGAAATAAATGAGGCTGTAAAGAAATTAATAATGAAAAAAAAAACTTTTTTAAGAAATGGAAATTAAAAAAATTCAAAACCCTTGAGATGTAGCAAAAACAGTATTGTGTTTTATGATATAATATTTTGTGTTAGTGCAGTTACTTGCCGTTTAAGAGTAGAAGCGTTAGCTTGGATATGTAAACCAAAATAATTCATGGTATTTATTGAAAATGCCCAACAAAGCATCTGTTTATTTTATTTGGTCAAAATAATTGTTCAGTGAATTTCCTTTTCATTTCTTAATCGCCAGTTGTATCATTGATTTCAAGAACATGTAGAAATGGAGTGTACTACCAACTTGCTGAACCATATATGATGCAGTTCTCTGACAGTTAGCAATTAAATGTGTGGCTTCATTTAAAGGCTTGTCTTATTTTAGTTATGAATGTGCTGAACAGCATGCCTTCAGACATTACTGGGACCTGCCACAATGGAAAGTCATCTCTATCAACGTGGTTATTAATTAACATTTACCGAGTGCCAACAATGTTTGCAGTGTTCTAAATACACAGAGGAAGATACTGTTCTTTTCCAGAGGGACTGGTTTTCTGAGGAAGGGTTTGGTCTTGCATGTTCCTTTCCTGGAAGTGGTGAGGATGCCTGGGGAATGGGTGGTCATCTTTTATTTCATTCTACTGATTGGAATGGCATTCTCACATGCTTATGAGTTGGTGTTGTACGCATTAGAAAAGAATAAGTGTGTTTATACTTATACATACATAAGTAGAAGTGTGAAAGTGATACATAAATTTCTTCCTAATTAGTGAACAAACCAAAAAAGACAATGTTCATTGGCTTTAGACAAGTCACATTTCTGAAAATATCCAAGTGAAGGAAGTGTCTGTTTCTTTGGACACTATGTATTTATACTACCATGTAGACAGAAAGTGCTGCGAAATGAAGAAGTATGTATATATGTAAATATGTTTATATACATTCATTATGTACATTAGAGTTTAATTTTCTTTTATAGTTTTTTTTTTGACAATTAGAAGACCAAAATTATCCATTCTCCTGAAACATTCTTAAAATATCTGCACGGATGGTTTATATTCATATGAACCTGTTAGATTCATATCATTTTCATGTCTAAACACAGAATAGTTTTTATTTTATTTCATTTATGTTTTTTAAGAGGTAAACATTGATGTTAGTTATTGATTGTGATAAGATGTAATGGTAACAGAGAGATATACCTTAATATTTGAAATGAAAGCACTTTTCCATGAGTAAAACTGAGAATTAGAACGGGAAAGTCAGCAGAGTACATTATTATACCCTCTGTGTATGTCAGTGCAAGTGACCAGGAGTTTTAGAAGATGCCCAAGTGCAGAGATAAGCTATATTATGCTCAGCTTGTGTTAGCTACAGCCGCATCATTGTATTATATACTTTGTAAAGTCACCATGTCCATTGATATTTGAAGACAAAGGAGTTCAGAATTTGATCATCTAGGAGTTTGCCTGGAAATTGTTCTTTCTTACTACTGTTATGTGTTGGTTAACTGTGGTTTAAAGAGCCACACTCCCCTTTGGATACTAAATTTTGAGCTAAAGGTCGTAAATGCATAGAGCCCTAAAACAGTAATAGGGCATGTGACCACCTGTTTCCCCTCAACTCACCTAATGCAGCCTTCCAAACTCATGAGGTCCCCAGGAACTTGGTTTGAAAACCTGGAGCTCTTAGGTGCATAAACCCCTAGTCATGGTGGAAAACTGGAACTCTAGAAAAGGGCATGGGGACACAGATTAGTATTTTGCCATGGTTTAAAGTGCACTAAGCAGTGTTTCAATGCCAGTGTTGACTAGAGAATTGCAGTTTGCTCTGAGTTTGTAGCTGATACTTGATCAATATGTATTTTTTAAAGTCAGTTTCATATGAAGGTGGCTAATGTTAGTCTGTTCCCCAAAGAATAGTTGTTGTTATGTTGCTATAGAATGAAATTTTAAAAATAATAAAATGAAAAGCTGCTCTATGCTGAGTTGAAGTATCCCATAGCTGGAGGGACCTCATTTAGGCTATGAAATCTGTGGTCCTGGACTCAGAATTGGCATTCTTGTATTCACTGAAACAGGGTAGGAATGGTCTCACAGGGAATCTTTTATAGATACTCTAGGTATTCCTTAGAAGTTTGTTGAGGGGATGAGTATCTTTGAGTAGATGAAACAGATATGCGGTACCTTTGGCCCATCCATGTATATTTGTCTTTGAGAACTTGTTTTTCAGTTGCAAACTGAAGTGTTCCACCTGCCTTGTTTCTGAATAGCCATACATTTATGAGGCCCCAGGTTTTGTGAAGTCTCACTTTGTAAATTTGAGATCATAACTTGGAAGACCCTATTTCTGATATACACTTTATACAAAAATGGTAGAAATGAGCCATTACTATTGTGTAAGATGGTCTGCCCTTTCATTTCTGTTGCCTTCAGTTTGTAGCAATATGGATGTTTTATAATAATAGATTTTGCTATCACATAAACTAGGCTTTTCTGCTATTTGTGATGGCTTTTTCATTGTACTTGCTTTCATCTTAGTTGATTATACCTTTAATTTCAAAAAACTACATATTTAAAACTTTAAACATGAAGAGCCAAAATGTTCATTTTAAACATATTCAGTTGAAATTTTCTCTTAGTTGGACTATAATTTAAAATCTCTTTTAATGACTAATGACAATGCCCAAGTCACTTGTGGTTTTGTACTTGTAAAATACATTGTTTATATCATTGCCAACAAATGGTAACATAGCTACAAGTATTGACTTTTGAACTATGTGGCAGTTAAGAAAGATTCAGATGTAATTTTGCTATTATGTCACATATAGGCAACATTTCGGCATTTTACCAGAGTGAAATAGTGTTGACTGAAATAACATGGCAAATTGATGATAATATTTTAATTTCGCTTTTAAAGATTTACTATTTCCAAAGCAAAGTGACAGAAAATGTGAGACAAAAAGAGATCTTCTCTCAGATGACTCGCTCTCCAAATGGCCACAATCATGAGCTGGGGCAGGCTGACATCAGAAGGCAGGAAGCTTATGGGTGGCAGGACCCAGGCACTTGGACCATCTTGTACTTTCTTCACAGGTGCAGCAGGAGGGAACTAGACGTGGAATGGAGTAGCCAGGAGTCAGACTCAGTTCAGATAGGGGATGTCAGCTCTGCAAGCTGCAGCTTAACCGGATGCACCACAATGCTAGAACATTGATATTTACCATGAGAGAAAATATATTTCTACACAAGCTTTTAAGAAATGTATGTATTTTAATACTCTGGCTTCTCTTCAGATCGCATAAATCTTTCACCTTTTACTAAAGAAATGTATGTATTTTAACTGAGCCCCCATCCACTAGTTTACTTCCCAGAAGCCTACAATCAGACTGAAATCAGGTTCAGGAAACTCAATCCAGGTTTTCCATGGTGGATCAGGAATCCAGATACCTGAACTGTCACCACTGCCTCTTGGGGTCTGCATTAGCAGTAAGTTGAAATCAGAAGCCAGATCCAGGTGTTAAACACAGAGATACTGAGATCCACGGGCATCTTAATTATTAAGCTGAACAGCACCCCCACTGCATTACAGAGGAAGGGGAGAAAGAGATCTCGTTTCCCCTGCTTCACTGCATTTGGTCAGGCTGAACTAAAGCTGGGAGCCAGGAGCTTCTTCCTGCTCTCCCACCCGAGTACAGGGCCCTAATTACCTGAGCCTTTCTCCCTTGCTTAACCAGATCATCAACATGAAGCTACATCAGAAGTAGAGTAGCTGCGACACAAATCAGCACTCGTATGGGACACTGGTTCTGCAGGCAGAGGCTTAGACTACCATGCCATGGGGCCAGCCCCAAAACTTGCCCCCTTACTTTTAATCTTGTATTTACTGATTTCCTTCTCTTGCATGATATATGAACTAACTGTCCATTTTGAAATGGTTGAAAGCCTGGAATCGTCATTATCATCACTCATGAGCGGTAACTATATGGAAAACTTAATCTGAATCCCTTAAATGTTCTGCTACTATGATGCTGGATGATTAGCAAATAGGATCCTTTTGGCAGTTCTGCTCTTCTGGGGGATGACTCTGAAGCTAACATGATACATGTGAAGACAGTTCTTGAGCCAGCAGACCACACATGCATGGTTGCATTGCTATCACAGAGTCACCAAGACATCGATGTCCATGGACTCTGCAGTCAGACTTTCTTCATGGAAATGGTGGCCAATAAGCCCGAGACCTCCAGCAATCAGCTTCACATTGAATTGCCTCATTTTCCTTGTCTTTAGAATATGGCTCATGAGCTCTTACCTTACGATGGTATTGTGAAATTTAAATAAAATACTAATGTAAAACAGGGCCTGTGATAGATTCCTATCTTTTAAGCAAATCAAATTTGGATCATTAATATAATAATAAATTGTAACTGTGCTACTTGGTTCAAAAATCCACAGATGACAAAAATCATTTAAAGGTGTTGTTTTTCAGATCATAAATGACCTTTAGAAAGAGGTTTAGTCCATTTGGAAAAAACAAAGAGGCCACTTGGAAGCTCACGAGCATTGCCTAGGTGACAGGAAATCCTGACCAATGTTCTCAGATTCTTTCTGTGCCATGGTGTCATCTTTCTGAACCTGGAGTCCTAACTGTGTGGAAAAGAACCGTTCGGTGTCTTTTCACAAGATTTCTACTGGAATTAACATTTGAACAAATTCGAAATTCCCTAAATGATGGCAGAACTGAATAGATTTCTCCACACCTGATTTTGAATTTGTGGGAAATGCCCTAGTCCCAAGTCGTGTTTTCTGTGATGACGGCACCTCTCCTGGGAAATCCTAGCTGAAGATAATAGCATTGTGCATTAAGTGCTGCTAGTATTCCACTTAATATTAAGCAATTGCATAACAGGCTTTTTGAATACCTACGTTAAAAATGATTCATTAACATTGAGTATACTACTCCTGTAAAGGCCAGGCTCTTACTGATCTCAAACAAACACCATTTAAGTGCTGGGCTACTATTCCAGGAGTTGACTATTTTATTGCTCCAAAATGGTATCGGCAGCAATGGGGTGCATTCAGGGGATTATTGAACAGATTTTGTGGGTTTCTTTTTTGCAACCAAGGGGCAAGTGTCAGGAAATGCAAAATACCAGATGTAGGCATTGCAGTATTTCATCTCTGCTCTCCAGTTTTCACACTGCCTAGTCATACCAGCAGCTTTATTGGCGTGTGCAGTTGCCAGTGAAGTGTAACTGACTTCTGCAAAACTGGTTTCCACAAGATTCCCTGTCCAAGATCACCGCATAGTCATCTGTGGTCAAATTATCACAAATCATCTAATAAGCAAGGTTTTGCCACCCATCTGTAGGTGTGTCAGTGTGTAGCGAAATTTTTAAAGGAGAAGAATGCATGAAATTCTGTCATTCGCAAATCCTTCCTGGACCTCTTTTGATCTCGCCTTTTTTCGCTAGGCAAAAACGAAAACAAGGAAGGGGGCGGGGAGGAATCTACTTCTGTAACAACATCTCTGTGTTCAAGGTGTGGTTTCCCTGTCTGGTTATTTACAGGTCCTGCTGCTTAGCCTTTCTCGCCTGGTAATCAGTTACTGAAGGAAATCTGTTCTTTGTGGGCAAGCTTTTCCTTTAACCCCTTTGGCTGGCTCTTCCTAAGAGGCTAGCAAGGAGCGCGCAGTTCTGCAGTGTCCGGGAATCCACCTAGAGGGCCCCCTTGACGCCAGCACATCCCCTGTCAGGCAAGGCGTCCCTGCAGCCGAAAGGGCTGCTGCAGAGTTAATGTACAGTACCACGGAGGCTGCAAGTGTCCTGAGCTGCTCAGAGCTGGGGCGGTGCTGCCCAGGGCAGAGGAGGCGGCTGCGGCGATTCCAAAGGTTGTGTTGGAGATTCGGCGCGGAGGGACTCCAGCAGGAGCCTGTTGCCATTGTGTTTTAAAAGCATGCAAGGTCTGTATAGCTTGGGCGTGAGAATCTTTCAAAAAGATGTCCGAGTATCAGAGTAAATGACACCTATGGGGGAAATGAATTCTGCGTAAGGAATAGTGACAGACAAGAAAAGACAACGAGGGAAAGCAATTCTTAGACAACGTCTGACTTGCAGCTGTGTAATTCATTTTCTTTGCAAGGGAAAATATACAAAGCCCGCACATGGTTTTGATAACAGCGAATTAAAGGGGATTCTGCAGCGAAAGGATCAATAGCTTAGTCATTTTACTTAAAGCGAGCAGGCAGTCTTATTATGGGGTTAGGCGCTGGGAAGGAATCTCATCACAACAGTACCTTATGAAGTCATGGTGGTAGCTGTTGGTAACCCTGCCCTGCAAAACAGAAATTACTCGTTGCCTTCCTGCTTTTATAGTTGAAATCAGCCATTCCAAGATTTGGGGAAGAAGTTGATTTTGACTGTACATGATTTGTAGTCCCTCTGCCCAGGTCTTTGTCCAACGCGTCTCAGACGGTCGCCCTGCGCTGAAGTGACCACACATGAATATGTGCCTCAGAAAGAAGAAAAAGCAATATTCATTTCTAAAGGACAGCATGGCAAAGCAACCTGAAGTTTTCCATTTCCCTTCTAACACTTCTTTAACAAGGATAACTACAAACTGTCTTTTGACTCCTTTCTTTCCACACTCCAGAATGCTTCCTGCGAGGATGCGTTAATTCACATGCAAGGCAGCTGGATCTGACCACGACAATATTTGCCACCATTTAGGATTAGCAGTTGGACTGGCTATTTTAGTGCATTGACTAATTAGTGGACCCTAAATGGATGGACCCACCTGCAGGGCTCTGCGATGGTTCTTTCTTCAAATCCTAGAAGGGCTTTGTTGTTGCTCTTGGATTTGTTTTGTTTTCTTGGGGTGGGGGATTTTTTTTGGAATTTAATACTTGTTGCAATAATTGTCCATGATAGCTGCTCAGAGCAGTGAGCTGGGATTCATCTGTGAGGATCACTCCATGTAACCTAGGACACAAGGAAAATATTAATGACGGAAGATCTGCGAACATGATGCACGTCAATAATTTCCCTTTTAGAAGGCATTCCTGGATTTGGTGAGTAATCAATATACCCTGCAGTTCGCAAAACTCAGAATCCTAAGATTCCCTGACAGGTGCCAGGTGGGACACTGCTTTTGCACAAGAATATTGATGTCATGTGAGGAACAAAAAGCAAAAATGTGTAACACCAAATTTCTGAGAAAGTAATGATTATGCAATAAAATGTTATTTATGTAAAGCACCCCAAAATGAGAAATCAAGAATGAGGACATGAGGGCATTTTTAAAAAAGAGAGACAGAAAACTTTGACAATCGCAACTCTTTGATCAATAAAGGAAAAAGAGGAATTTGGAGTTTTTTTCGGTGCTTTTTATTTTAAAAATCCCTAAGGCAGGACAGACATACATTTCTGACATATAATATTATTTTTCTGAGTTTCCAAAACAGAAGGGTAAGGGACACATAAATTGTTGGCTTAATTTAAAAACAATACTCAGATGTGTTAGTTGTCTCATATTTAAGGGTATTGTAGCTGTTCAAGAAATGTTTCCACCAGAATGAGACAATGGAATTCTAAGAGAATTCTAGCACAGGAATCATGAAGTGCTCTGACTTTCATAGAACTTGCTCTGGGTCTCAGAATTTGGTGATTTATTAAGATTCAATGCATGGTGCTAAGATCCCTGGCAAGTGATGTCATGCGCTGTGTCACATAGGAGTTGATTACTAAATGTCTATGGGAACTAATCACTGAGGTCATTGTTAGGGCCTAGGTCATTATTTAAGAGTCTTTTTCTTTTGTGCTATACATTTAGGGTTGCCTACATTCAACCTCTTTTAGCCACAAAAAAGCATTTATTAGGGCTCAGTGTCTGATAACCTACATTGCTTTGCATACTGTACTGTCTCATGTTTCAAAGCTAATTATCCAGTTAAATTTTGACTCAACTGAGGACAAGTGATAGATAGCCAGGCACAGTTTTTCTGAGGATTTTTCCAACTGCTTTTAGGATAACGTTTCACAATAAAGCCTTCTAATCACTTAAAGTACCACCTAAATCACCTGCTGGTTTCATGGGAATACTTCAACTCTCAGCTAAACTCCCGTGTTTGGAAGGGTGGGAGACATTCTGTCACTCTAGGCAGGTGCTCATTTTCTGTCCGCGCCAGATTCATCTAGAATCAATGCTGTGGCGTATCTTCCTTCTTTGCTGACCAGAGGCACTGTCCCCAGTCTCTAACATGTTTGGTACAGAGTCAGAGTGACATGCCTGCAGAGCTCAGTGGCCCGGTTCCAATTGCATCATCAGAGGTCCCAGCTCAGTGGGAACGCTGATACCATTGCTTGCTTATTCTGTTGCTAAGGGTCAGGCAGCAGTCCCAAGATCCTTACCATTCTTTCAGAAACATTCATCTTAGTGATCTCTATCCCTGAACTTAAAAGATCCTAGAAACAGCCCCTCCGCACTTAGTAAACATTTCTTAATTGTTATTCTTCTCTTTCTTATCCATTTCTTAAAGGTGAACACTATACTTCGAAAGATTTATTGAGGGGGAAATAGGCTATTCTCATTTCTGTGAAGTATGGCTTGCCTATAAAGCAACAGCTTTCATTCTCTCTGAGTTCTATCCTTGGATTCCATATGTTTGTGTTGTAATTAGAAGCATACAGGTACTCACTGAATATCTAGCATAATAACCACCTTTTTTGTTGTTGTTGCATTAACTTCCCATTTCTTTGTGCTGGAAAGAAATAAGCTGTTCAATCCTGTGGTTTGAGGAGAAAGCACATTTGCATTTTCATGCCCCTCTGGATTTGTAATACATGTGTTTGAAAAGTTGAGGGGCCTAATGGTGTTCTTTTGTTCCAGGAGGTTGATAACTCTCATTCATTTCACTGCATGGTGAGCCCATTTGTTGTTGTTCTGGCTAATGGAGCCAGTGTGGAGTACAAATGCTCTGTTTTATGTGTGGCTATTTTTCCTGAGCCCTTAGAATTCAGGAACAAAATATTAGATTTAAAGCAAGAAGGTAGTGGGTTTCCTCCAGGTGACCCAGCTAAGTATTGTTCTTGGTTCTCAACTTACACTGCTATTGTTGTTTTGCTGTAACTTGTAGCCTCGTTTTTCAGTACTGCAAGTATGAGATTCTAGGTGTTTGTTGATCAGAAAACCCCCTTTCTTTGTCCTGCTGTAAGACTCACATTAGTTTGTATTCCATGAGCATGAATTATTCTGCTCTGAAGAATGGATTTACCAAGTTGTTCCCTTCTACATCCCTAAAGATTTCCCCTTCCATCATTCTCCCATGCTGATCTTATTCTCAATAAAGAGCGGATAAAAAGTTGGCAAGAGTCCAGTGACAGGGAATAACATCATAAATGAACACTTTAAGGAGATGATTGTGTTTTCCTCAGGAGCCCCATATCATCTCTGAGCTCCCTGAACTCTTTGGCGATTCAGAACATAGAAGTACACTCAGTTTGGATTTTTGAGAAGAAAAAGAGAATGTGCACATTGGGGCTCTAAACTGATCTTCGAAAGTTTATCAAAAGTAATAACTCTGATAGAAGTCCAAACACAGAGTGTGCGTCTGGACCACTATCATGCTGTCCTAAGCCTAGTATGTTGATAATCATTTAGCAGCATTACAAAGTCATTGCTTATTGGTTACAAGTTTTAGTTAATAAGTAGTCCTGTTATGTGAATTAATAGAACACTACCCAGAAAAATGTGCCAGAAGAATGTGTCTTTCCTGTTGGAAACTACATTGAAGCTACATTAGGAATATTTGCTGGAGGATTTTATTGCAAGGGCATCTTTCCATTACACTTTTGAGTTTCTTGATTATTTGTTTGCTTTTTTTTTTCTACTATGAAACCAAAGATAGGGACTTTCCTCACTGAATGAATAGCGCTTTAATTTTTTTTTTTAATTGTGTCTAGCAGTGAGAATTGAGTGATAGCCTGGCAATTTAAGAATGGGTCCTACCTAACTGGAATCAAGGAAATGCAAATCAGGTTTCTAGGGATTTTAACTTCAACCTGGAGTAATTAAGAGAACTGTATAGAGATGTGGTGACATGGGATCACATGCAAGGTTTAACAAGAATGAAAGGTCATAATGTGACTAATGTGATTGTCACTTTTTGCCGTGAAGATAAGTAACAGCTTTGTATAGTTTGATGTAAAAATGCCATAACTGCATGCCAGAAACATCAGGTCCATGTTGAATATAATTGAATGTTTCGGTTGTAAAATTGAGGAGGACATTTTATCTGAGAACCTTTGAATCTTTTTTAAAAAAATTTTTTGTGACTCAAATGATTGCAAAGACTGTGGTGCAAAGAAATTTGAGAAGTTCCTTGTTAGAGAAGTTGTACAGTAGAGTTATCGGAGTCCCTTTCTGAAGAGAAAAAAAAAAAAAACAGGAAAATTGGAGACTAGTGATTGTGGACGCTAATCATTTGCTTATTTGATCTTAGGAATTAATTTTTTTTTATTGGCCACATGTTAGAATGCTTTTATCAAACTTTGTGATGCTAAAAGTTGGCTCTAATCAATAGGGAAAAATGGGATAATTATGACTATTGACTCAATATATAAGCTTTTCCTTTATTTGGGGGTGTCACTCTTTATTGAACTTTCCCCTTCTAAGTGGTAGTTTCTGTAAGGTTCAGTCTAACAAATCATGGTTGTTCTTCAGTAGACCAAGGATTTAGCTTATAAATGAACTCGCTCTGTTCTGTATGATCTTAGTTTCCTATGGAATAATTCAGAATATTGCCTCGCAGGTCACTAATGCAATGTTCATGTTTTCATCATTATAGACATATGATTCAGTGGATAAACATTCAGAGAAAGGCAGGTAGCCTGCTTAGCACAGAACATTCTTGTTAGCCTCCTGGAAGCTTCCAAGTTTGTCTTTTCTTTATCTAGTTGAACTAAAGCAATTCAACCCAGAAGTCGATTTCTAGAGTTTATGCTTTTGCCAATATACTAATATCACAAATTTAATAGAATTTTAATGAGGGGGGAAATATTGATTTGAAGACAGTATTGCAGTGAAGAAAATTTAGTCAGTTTCATGCACAATGACAGAGCTGTATTCACTTAAGTCATCCTAAAATTCTTCCACTATCTGTTGGTCTTCAAATGAGATTACAGATGTGGGCTACAGCTGATCATCATTCCATCTCTAAATCCAACACTAAAATCCTAGCATGTTTTGGAATTCCAGTCAGAGACAAATGAAGTTTATTTGTAAACAACTATGGCCAACAGAGTTTACAAGGAACTCATGATTGTACAAAGTCTTCTTATTCACAGATCCCTGGCCTCCATTGTAAAGTCAGCAATTGTTTAAGACAAACATTCAGGTTTAGATATAATACAACAAAAATCTTCCATGAAATGAAATATTAATCCTATTACAAACCTATTTTTTCTGTCACCATTATACTTACTTGCCTTTTGTCTTAGTTGTACATTTTTTTTTTTTACTATTTGTATCTGGCTTCAAATAAAAATAGGGCAGGCATTCTGACACAGTGGGTTCAATCGCTGCTTATGGTATTTGCATCCAAATTGGAGTGCCCAAGATGCAGTTCTATCTCCATTTCAATTCAACTTTCTACTGACCACAAGGAATCAAGTTCTTAAGTCCTTGTCACCTATGTGGGAGACTGGTTAATGTTTCAGACTCCTGGATTAGGCTTCCGCCAATCCTCAGTCTGACAGGTATTTAGGGAATCAACCAGCAGATAGAGGATCTGTTTCTCTGCTTTTCAAATAAATAGCAATGATTAAAATGAACATTAAAAATGTTAATTAAAAGAATGAAAATAAGCATGTATTTTTTAAATGGGAGAGAACACTCATTTGCAATATCATTCCCTAAAGATTCAAAAAGGTTTCTCTTGGGCTGGGATGGTGCAATTAATGGGTATCCAATTCAGGCTGGCAAGAACACAACTACTCAAGGATATCTTCTAGAGCCAGAGCTGAGGAACTGCGAAAATGGGACAATATAGGTGTCCCAGCCAATCTCCTAACCATTAGGCTAAATACTCACACACAACAATTTTTTTTCTTTCAAGAAAACTGATTAAAATTGTATGCTGAAGGAGGAAAACTGTCTTTAATAGTATCAGTGTGGCACAACTTACGGAAATGAAATTGTTCTTAATCCCAAAAAAGTCTTTTTGGGTGTAGTAAAATAGTTTGTGTGCTTGAAATTGCTGACAGGTCGTAGCCTCAGTGGGCTTAGTGGGTGGCCCAAGCCAGGGAGGTCCTTGCAAATTACTATAAAAGGCGGAAAATATTCTCCATCATATGAAAATCATTAGCTAGGAATTTTGGGTGTTTAGCTCCTGGTAAATTCTCCACTTTTCACTCCTCGTTGCTACACATCTTTCCATTGACTTTTACTGAGTTACTCTCATGGATGCTGAGGTATTTGAATCTAAAGAGAATTAGGCAAGTAAGGGAATAAACATTCATAGTTCAGAATTCTGGAATGGCTAAAGAACTAATGGGCGTTAACAACTGATCTCCCACTTGGCACAGATTAAAAGTTCTTGATCCCTCATTCGTTTCTCTCGTTTTAAAGTTGCACACCATTAAAGTTAATGCTCATTAGTATCCGGTCCAGTTATAGCATTATCCCACCTGTAACAGTTACCCCCCAGATGTTTCCATGCTTCAAGTTAACTATCACTTGATGAACTACAAATGGTATTTGAGAAGTACAAGCCAAGAAACACGGGCAAGATAATATATTCAAGTAGAGACCATGTTACATGTAAAAATTGGAAATCAATTTATGGATATGGCTGTGTGTGTGTGTGTGTGCATGTGTATTGAATCCCAAGGATAAATACTTTGCATTTTAAATTATTGCCTGGAAATAAAATACCCTAAATTTCTAAATGTGACATCCATGTTCTATGTGATTTTTGTCAAAGCTATCTTAATTTTCACTATTATTGAAAATGATGTCATTAGATATGCACTTACTTCATTTTAAAGACTGTGTCAAAGAAAATATCATTGTACAATGGTAATAATAACTTATTAGTAAGTTTCTACCAGTGTCATTTGAAAATATACTGGGTCAATTTTCTGAAAATATAGGTGGTACACATAGATATCACAAAATTCAAGGCAGAGACCAAAAGAATTCATTGAACTCCTCTATCCATGCCAAATGTGTTAGCATAAATTCCATCATCACATTACAAAAATTTATTTAATCATTTAATCATTGTTCATGATGAAATGAATATTCAGAATGGTTAAGTAACTCTCTCAAGGTCATGTGTCTATTACCTAGAGTACCTGACCCTTTAAAAACCAGGTCTAGTCTGATTGTCAAGTTCAGTGTCCTTTAAATTTGCCACGTTGTTGTTGTGGCACACCCCTTAGCAGTCTTTCCTGATGTTCTAGAAAATAGATTAGCAGTGGACAAGAGGAAAACAATCAGATTCTCTATGTCACTCAGCATGTGGGATGAGTAGAATACCTCCTGATTGCGAGTGACCTTTCCTTGAGAAACCCGTTGTGTTAGTGTTGAGACTATGCCCTTTACTTAGGCCATATCAGCACCTTTTGTGTCGGAATGAGGAATATTATAAGGAATTTGCAGTGAACTATGTTCCCAAGGCCATTCAGGCCTGTAGCATCATGGTTGTGAATTAGTAAAAGGTATTTCTCTGGGCAGATCAATTAGGAAGGTGCTGAAGCTGTGGCAGATGAATTAGGATGCAAATTGCACTGCTTGTTGAATGGACAGAGACTCTGCCAGCCATCACTTGCTGAGTGGAACATTCCTGGGTTCTGCTGCATTCACCATCTCTACCTGGCTCCAACGTGTCTTGTTCAAACTGCACTGCCCTGGATGTGAACTCTACCTCCATTAGGTCTGGAGTCACATGAAATGTTTGTGTGCTTTGCTGATGACAAAGAAAGTTGTACAAGTTTTGGTTTGCGCTGCTACAGTTATTGCTTTCATCCATGTCCCCATCTAATTATAGGTCTTTAAAATCTATTCGTTAGACAAGTAAAGAATATTAACATTATCTGAAATCTGAGCTAACTGGCAACCAAAGAAAGATTTTAATGATAGAAGAGTCCAGTGTTCAGCAACTCAGCTGATAAATGCCATTCTTAGTTAAGTGCATTAAGCAGGTGGAACAAACTAATATCTTGGAGCACAGGGATTCCCAGATGTAGTCTTGTGTTGGAAATGCTCATGGGTTAGTGAGGAGAATAGCCATGGAGACAAATGATCACTGTGCAATATGAGCACTCTATACAAGGCCTTGTGGAAGTTCAAAAGAAATAACTTCATTGTCTTGATCATAATTCCTTGAAGAAACCAAGAAGTGAAGTACTAAAATGTCTCTGATGGAATTGAGAATTAATAATTATTGTTGGGATTACTTTGCAGAGTGGATTAAGAAAATTGAGTCTGTAACTTGTATTTCAAGGGGGTATGAAAGCAGAGACATGCGCAAACTGCTTTCAAATTTTTGGACAAGAACAGAAGGAAGACAAGGGAGGGGAGGACAGCAGAACGATGGGAGGAAAAGCCAGTAACTGGTGGAGAATGCCTGCTCTGCTTATCCGAGCTGAATGAGCATGTCTGAAAGGGAGTGCCTTGATTCAGAGCTGAAATACCAGGGAAGGGCCTGACTCCTTCTCGGGGAGCCTTGGAGAGCTGCAGGTGGTTAAAAAGGTGAAAGGAGAACACAAGAGGAGGCTTTGGTCTCATGTCCTCTGTTTTCTCTGAGAAATAGAATTCAAGATCACATTTCAAAAGGAGGCTCGCAGTGAGAGGAGCGTGTGGTGGAGCTTGGTAAGGAGGAGGCAAAGCCACCCCGGGGAACTGGAGAGACTGTTGAGGAAGGGCAGAGTGTTAAGCAAACTGCCAAACAAAAAGGCCAGTGATGCTGAGTGAGTGCATAGTCGATAACGGCCATTCTCCTTTGCTTTTAAAATTGTATCCACAAAGTATTATGTCACAGAAAGGAGTAGAGATGTACTGGAAATGCTGTAACTTTTTGATTACCAACTTGGGATCAGTTTGTGATCGGAATGTCTCCTATTGATTGGGTTTTGGGGATGACAAAAAATGTTGAGTTAATTTTATTGCTGGGGTTTTTTTTTTGTGGTTGTGGTAGAAACTGTTTTATGAACATACTAATTAGGATGCAATTCCAGTTTCATGACCTGATTTTGGAAATGTGCGATTGCCTGTGCTGCCTGGAAGTAACTCTTGGGTGACAAACACAGGCTCTAAGGTATTTGCTTTGAACATTAACTTCAAATGAATAAAAATCACAGTGGGAGGAGAAGCAGAATGAGTCAGCGCTGCTCACTTTTTAATAGGAGCTTTTTTATGGTCCTTGGTAGAATGTCACCAAATCCTATATATGTAACCTGCTTTTACAAAGACTTTTTTTTTTCAAAACCCTTGTGAAGTAGACTTGAAAGTGGCAGCAATCACTGGGAAACTTAGGAAATAACAAAGCACAGTGTGGCTTTAACGAGAATTGGCATAACCTAGTTTAAACATTTCTAAATTTAAATTCTTTTCTATTTCCAAGACAACTCAGAAGGGAAAATGACAAACGTAAGTTGTAGATGAAAGGATGTTACCAAAAACTCTCCTCACTTTATAGGCCGTACTAGTACATCTGAGTACCGTGAGCTTCACAAGCGTGATGAATTCCTTTCATCTCATCTAATCAGCTGCACTTTCTCGTGGGTCCAGAGAGCTTCCTCTTTAGCCTTCTTGGTGTTCAACTGTCAAGAGGACTTTATGCAAAGCATTCTTGGTAGCCCTTCTGTAGACGCTCTACAGCTCGAAATAAGGAGTAAGCATTCATGGTCACTGATAAAGGAACTGTGTTCTTCATCCTTGAGTTTCCAGGTTTTCCATATCTGAAGATGAGGAGGTTGCCATCATGATCACTATGATCAGGTATCTTACTGGATTCATTCACTCATTTTTGCCTTGCTTAGGCACTTTGTCCTTATGTTAAAGATAATAAAAGAAAAAAGGTAAATTTATCAACAAATTTTTCAACAAGTGAGCTCTGATGCTTTCCTTATGTAATTGACTTCGGCGGGAAAATTGTCACCTTTTTTAGCCACAGGTGTTTTTCTTAATTTCTTCTCCACACGCTGTAATTTGAAGTAGTAGCCTTTGTCATGGAAAGGTAGCAGCTTTGTGTCCATTAACACTACTAACCCTCAGTAAGGTAATTGGGAAAACATTCCTTCACACAATTTGTGCATCCTACACTTGGCAAAGGTCTTGGGTCTTTCCTTTTGTGTCCTAAATAAATGACATAATGTGAAGTTGTTGGTATGAAAAAATCTTGTTCTCAGTAGCTGAATAAGTTTGCAGCAAATACTTGCCATACATTATATTCTAGAGAAGAGAAGAAAGCTAGCAGGATGATGATGAGAGAATTCAGGCACCCACAGTGTTGTTGAGAACAGCAGGAGATACCTCTTGCAAGCCATCAAGTTAAGGCATAAGGAAAGGGCATTTGGCGCAAGAGTTATGATTCTCTATGAAGCCTGGATCCCACATCAGGGTGTCTGGATTTGAGTCATGGCTCATGTCCTGATACCAGCTCTCTGTCAATGTGTACCCTGAGAGGCAGCAATACTGGTTCAAGTGGTTGACCTCTGATCCCTAACAGGGATGGCACACATCGAATACCCAGCTCCCTACTTTGGGTTGACCCAGCCCCAGCTGTTGTGAGCACATTTGAGGAGTGGAGCAGTGGATGAGAAATCAGTCTCTATTTGTCTCCCTTTGTTTCTCAGCCCCTACTTCCCCCCTTCAAGTAAATTTTTAAAAATGGAAAAATTAAAAGACGTGACATCTGAGTTCTAAAAGAAGAAAATTTTTATTGAAAAATCCCATGTAATTGCTTTAAAGATGCGTTCATTTATAATTTCGATGATAGAATGATGGAGCTAGGGAGAAAGATTCATTTTCCATGTGTTGGTTTACTACCCAGTTTTGGCTGTGTTGTTTGGGACTGGTATTGGCCAAAGCCCACAACCCGGAAATCCATCATGGTTTTCCAAATTGGTGGAAGCCACTCCGGCACTTGCACCATCACATGCTGCTTCCTCAGAAACATCGTTAGGCAACCGGGAAGGAAGTGGAGCAGGTATAAATTAAACCAGTGCTTTGACTTGAGATGTCAGGTGTCTCAACTGACAGCTTAATCATTGAGCCAAAACACTGTTCCCTACCATTTTTTTTTTTTAGAAAGTGGCCCAGTGCACGTTTTATTTCTTAAAGAAATGGGTCATAAAGTCATTGAAAGGCTGGCTATATTCTATAAGATTTTCATTGCACATAAATTTGTTTCAAGGAAGGTTCAATTACCAGGTTAATTTTGTGACCACATAGTAAGAAAGCAAATTCCACTCTATTCATGAAAGTAACCACTGGCACTCATTTATTCTACTTGATACCCCAACATCCATAATGGTGTTACACTTAATAAGTAAGTCATAGATTGTTGCATATTTTTACACAGGAAGGATGAGTAACAAAAATTATATGATTAGGAAATGATTAAATATAATATTTGAATATTTTCCAAATAATGTTACTGAACCATATTTTGAGAGGAGGTTAGGGATTCTACATTATGAAAGTCATAAGGATAATAATATTATTGTCACACTGGAGAATTGGTAAGTGCCAGCTATAGATTAAGCTTTTAATGGCCATTATTTCATTTAATCATCCCCAATTTCACAGTAAGGGCTTGGTACAAAGGATACAGCCTCAGCTAAGGCACTTAATCACCCTATGATCTGGTTTTGACACTTACGAGATAGTCAAGAGCTAGTTGTCCCTTCTTAGGGTAGCTTAGAAGAGCAAATAGGAAAAGTGGTTCGGTACTTAGAAGCATGCTTGTCTCTCAAGCAAATCAATGGTAGCCATTGCTGTTGTGCAGCATAGGATAGGAGGCTGTGAATGAATATTCAGGTTGCCTAGAGTGATCTGGGTGCTCAGGGGCAGGCCCTTCCACACCTAGATCTCACCCTTTAGTTGCAGGTAACTGAGAGAACTAAGTCTTTTTTATCCGATATTTTTGGGAGTTTGCAGTGGCTACTTAACATGTTGGGTTAAGGGTGAAATACAGAAGATATGTTCTTCTTCATGTCTCAAACCTCAACCAGAATCTCCTGCTGTTTGAAAATGTTGTGCTCTCCCATGTGGCCTCATGCCGAATGGGTTTTCTCTTTGCAGGTTGTCTTTCCCAGGTTCTTTTTCACAGCATTCTGTGTCCCTAACACAGCGCTTGGCAGATAGCAAGTTCTCAGCAAAGGCTTCAGAGTGAAAATTAGTTTTTCAGTCGTGTTCCTGGAATGTAGTGCCTTTATGATTAATTTCAGGTTTTCAGGAGATAGTCTGTGATTTTAGAGAGGTGAAATTTCTATGAGGGTTGCCGTCTCAAAACTAAATATTTCTCACCACCTGATTTCTGACACATGGCAAAATTTAAGTCAATTTTCAGAAGCATCTGTTCTGCTGAGTTGTGTTTATCAGCAAATTCCAAGTGCTGTTTCTGTAAGACCCCTAAAGTATTATTTCTGCAAAACGAATCAATAGTGCATTTACATTTATGCAGACACCTTTCTTTCTTTGAAGATGTGCCCGCGTTATCTTTTCGGCCAGATGAGAGTCTATGAATTGATGCTGCACTGGTTTTGCTGGTTCTGATACATGCTTTTGTCCATGTCTACCAGATTTAGCGTATGTTTTAATTACTTTTCATCACAGAATGCAATGTGGTCTTCAGTCATCGACTAACCTGTATTTGTGGTTCTCCTCTGATCTTTTCAAACAATATATATTATCAAACTAAGCTCTGAAAAATCATCTGTATAACATCTCTACATTTTCCAAGAAAATATTTTGACTCCCCACAGTCAATAACAGTGTAAAGCCTTGCCTCATCTCATCTTTGTCTTTTTCATTCTCATACTCTCTTTACTAACAAATACTAGTATTGAGGTTGTGTTCGTCATTAATCTTGTAATATATTTCCTAAATCTGAGTTTTCTAAGTATATTCACTCTTGGCTATGGTGGTTACAGTCAAATAAAAAGGATCTTCATGAAGTTTGCAGAAAATGTATATTGTGAGAAGTAAGAGCAGACTTCAGTTTTTTTTTTTCACACCAAGCAAAATAAACATTTTTAATACCATTTTTCCACAAGCATTTGGAAGAACCTATGCCTGTATACATCTTCCATGTATGGATATAATTATGAAAACAGGTATAGACATAGATGAGAGTGAGATAGACATTTATTTTTTAGAGAAGTTTATGTTTACAACAAAAATAAACAGGAGGTACAGAGGTTTCTTGTATACTCCCTGCCTGGGGCCTCCATAGTGTCCCCCCGTATTGATTCCCCTCACCAGACTGGTACATCTGTGTAAGCTGATGAACCTGTATGACATATCATAGTTTCCTAAACACCCAATTTCTATTAGGGTTCATTCTTGGGATTTTATAGTGTGTGATTTTAGGCAAAGGTAATTCTGAGAGTTCATGGAAATGAAATTTAAAGGTAAGTTCATTTTGGTGTAAAATAAAAAACTGAAAATGCATGAATATGAGGCATCTCAAGAAAGTTCATTTTAAGATTCCGAATCTTTGCGATTTAAACTATGTTTCCATTACATCTTTTTCACATATATGTAGTAACACATGCTCACCAATGTAGAATGATTTGAAGAGGCTTAGCTGCCCTACCAAATCCTCTGTGCTGCGTTGCAACCCTGCCTTTCCCTTTCTTAATGAAATTTTCACTGTCTGTAGTTTCATAGATTGTAATCAAACAGTATGGAAACTCTTCATACTGACTTCCCATCTTAGTAGTGTGTGTTTGTTTTTCCCATGTCTTGTCATTGCTTAGTAGCTCTTTTTTTTTTTTTAGTGTTGAACAATATCCCGTTCTCAAAAAATAATATTCTGTTATCTGAATATGATAGTTTAGATACATTCTCATACAAAAAAATATCTGATTTGCTTTCAGGTTTTGGCATGTATAAAAAAGGCTGCCTTAAATTTCTGTGTGCAGATTGTGAAGCTATACATTTTCTATTTATTAAAACACCAAGGATTTTGATGGCTAGATTGCAAGGCAGGAAAGAAAAACAAAAAAGGCTGTATTTTCTTTCTTTTTTTTTCACCTTCCTGCCAGCAGTGAGTGTTCTTTTACTCCACATCCTTGTCAGTATTTGCTGTTGTCAGTGCAAACATAATCTTTAAAGTCACGGAATCCTTCCTTCAAATGAACACTTAGGCAGTAGGCCCACATATGAGGACACACAGCAGCTGCAAATTAGAAGTTTTATGGCAGTGTTACTCTGTGGAGGAAGAGCTGGGAAGCTTGAACTCAACTGTCCAACCATCCTCTATCATGGCTTCCTCCTCACCTATTGGATGAAGCTCCATAGTATCTGAACACTGCCCTGCTTACCAGTGGACCTTGTATTGGGATACATTTCCACCTGTTGTCATTGCCATGGCTAATACCTACTAACCCACTAGCACTTACTTTCCTGGGCCTTCTCTGAGTGCTGTGCTCACTAAAGCATGATTTCAGTTCTTCTGGTGTCTCGTACGGTTTATGCAGTTGTGTGTCTCCAGTGATCTGTTTCCAGGTGTAGTGAGGCAGCTAGCATAACAACTAAGAGCTCAGTCTGTGGGTCTAGATTGCCTGTTTCCATTACATTTTAACATCATGACCTTGGGAATCTATTTATCCTCACAATGCATCGGGCTTCTCAACTGCATGATAAAGATTGTTGGGATTTTCACCATGCAGGCTGATGTGAGGATGAAACACTGTGGCAGATGTGAAGCGTGCAGGGCAGCACCTGGCATGCAGGTGCTGTGCCATGCTTACTTTATAGAGCTTCTGTGGGTTGGAGTCAGATTGGCATTCCTAACACATGGGCAATGAGAAAACTTGAGTGCACATGTTTTATTTGGGAGGTTATCCCAGGGGAAGTGGGGAACTGAGAAAGTCAATATAGCGTCCGTGAGTGGCCAGGTTAGAGAAGTAGTCAACTGAGACTCAGTTTTATCGTGAGCCTCCAGCAGATGATGCAGAAACTTGCCTCAGAGTTTTCCTACATGAGAGAGGAGAATATTGGGGGCAATTATATCCCATTCTAAAGACAGCCACTCTTAGGAGCCATTTTCTAGCATGTCCACCCAATCTTTCATGGAGGTAAAGCCTTAGGTGGAATGCTGTGTACACTTCCACGTGTGTGCCATTAGTATTGACAGTGCTAACCGTGATTGCTGTAGGACTACTGCCAGCATCCTCAAGGGACTTCCTGTATTTTATTTGCTTATTTAAATATTCATGATCCAATGCACTAGGTTTCTTTATGATCTGAATATTTTGTTCCAAAATTTTATGTAGGCGGGAGGGGGGCATGAATGCAAAAAATCCAAGAGTGCTCCTTTCTGCTGGTTCCATCTGAAATGCCCACCATATTCATGGCTTTGTACCATGCTAAGGTTAAGGACTGGGAATGCAATCCAGGTAAGAAGTTGGAATCATCAGGATTTGAACCAAAACTTGAACCCAGGGTAGTCTGGTATGTGATGTATATGTTTCAACTAGTACCTTAAAGGCCAGGCCACACATCTGCCCATTAAGTGAATGACTTTATGCTTTAGCATTTCTAGTTGATCATCAAAGCACTTTGTAAATTGCTTCTCACTCTTTGTTTGATTCTCAGGATTCCACAACTAAATGACTCTTTCATCGTTTTATCAGCGTTTTCACTGTTCTCACCCATTTCCATCTGATTTCCTTACAGGAGATACATCTGCCCTCTTTCTATGTAAACTTTACCCATCCTTCATGCTCAAACTGTGTTCCATTCCCTGTTAACACTCCATCTCTAGGAAAATATTCACCTCACCTAACTTCTCTGAAATCCTGTTACTGCATGCACACTCTTGGATTAGTGTTTGATTATCGGCTGCCAGGTGAGATTCTGGACATATGTTCAGGATTATGTAAAAACATCCATATCTTTTATATCTTTGCTCTTTTTCGCAATATTGACCACATCATGTACAATAAGCCAATCAGATTCTGAGAAGCAGTGATCCTTGGGCTTAGACGTTAGATATGTTGGCTTGTCAGTTATGATGACCTTGGACAACTGTATAATTTCACCCTTTCCTTCCTCAACTAGCAAATATGACTCATAGTCCTACCTCATTGCATAGCCATAAGGATTGAAAGGGAGAGCATGTGTAAAGTGTTTAGCACAGTCACTGACAGAGTAAATACCTGGTCACTGGATATTTACCACAGTGCTACATTCTTCAAATTATGAAGTGATGGGTTTCTTCTTAACCATTTATTATCCAATGTTAGTTTTTCATTTTTCTCCCATCCAGGTACTAACCAGGCCCAGCCCTGCTTAGCTTCCGAGATCAGACGAGCTCAGGCACGTTCAGGGTGGCATGGCCGTACTGTAGACAGTTTTTCATTTTTCTATCGCTTGTGTTTTACTTGCTTTTTTTGTTTGTTTGTTTGTTTTTGTTTTATTTTTATTTATTTATTATTTATTATTTTTACTTCATTAATTACATTGTATTATGTGACACAGTTCCATGTTTTACTTGCTTTTAAGTAATATTAAGTGACCACACAAAGAAAATATTCATAATGAGAATATTAAAATTTTATACAGAAAATAATTTCTCAGTTGAGCCTTTGGAGCAGCGTGTGTTAGTGTTTTGAAGTTCAAAGCCCAGCATTTTCGCCTACATTGAGCTTTCTCATTGCCCAGCAGAGTGCTAAATCTTAGATTCCTGGGCCTCTCCCCACTTCTTGTGGTCTCACTAAGAAAAGGGCACTAAAACCCCGCATGGCATTTTTAGAAGTCTTAGAAGCATGTGCTTTTGAATGTTTTGCGCACATGCAAATTGATGAGGAAAATAAAAACTTACGACATATTTGTGAAATAGCAAGCAGTCTGAAAAGAGGATATGGACAGTTGCCAAGGTTTCTGGAATTTGTGAAATCCTTTACGTGTACGAGTCTTGATTAAATCAGTTGCTTTTTCAGGAATGTGTGATAGCATGTTATCAATTCATTCTTTAAAATAATTCTCTCGAAACTGAAACAAAACAGAATACACCAAGTAAAACCCAATCACAAATTACAACAGCAGTCACATAGAACGAAAAAAAAAAAAAGAATATTATCCTGGTAAACCGGACTGTGAGGCTCAGTGTATTTTTCCATTCTATGATTCCTCTCTCTCATCCAAGTGAATTGTAGTTTCATGTGATCATTAGGAATTTGACTCAGCTGCTAGTCTAGTTAAGTATCTGATATGTCTGTGAGTCCGTCTGTATGCGGTAGTGTTCCCATGAGAAAACAGAGTATACAAGAAGCAATGGCACATTACATTTAGAAGATTATGGCCATTCCTCCACCTCGCCCAGAACCCGTGCGTTCAGCCCCATCACAGGGGTCTCCGCTGGGCAATCTGAGTTGCACGCTCCATCTGAAGCCTTGGCTTCTTCGGAGTATCAGTCAAGATGAGTAAAAGACACAATTTTTTTAAGAGTTTCATTTCCAAGGATATGATTTTTAGCACCTGATGTTTCATGCCAATTCATCTTTGCTAAGTGCTGCGAAATTGCTGACTCCAGGATTTGGGAAGCAACCAGTCCTTTGGCCTTGCATCAGTTCTTAAACTTGGGTTCCCAGTGCCTTTGGCAAATGTGCCCTCCATCGGCGAAACAATGTGTTTAGGAATCTCTAATGTGACAAGGAATATTCTTCATTTCTATGTTACCTTAAAGAAAATTCAATGCCACATACTTCATGTAGGGATAGATTAATATTTCAGCTATGTGTTGTGGTGCAAAAAACAGAATAAAAATTAGATTTCTTGACCATATGCAAAAATTAGTCCAAAAAACAAATGGCATTGTTTCTCATCTAAGGAACTAGAAATAAAGTTCTTTAGGGACCTTTCTTCTTCCATTTACTATGTAAGTCAGTTGTAATCTTGACTAATATGTTATTTTGTTAGCCTGTCTACTTGATTAATATGTTTTTTCTCTCTTCTGATTCTGATTTACAAATCCTATAGCTGCTAATTAAAGATTAATGTTATTCATCTTTCACAATGAAAGATACCAATAGAATCACTGAGTAAGCTTACATCAGAAACAGATTTTGTCAGCATTTGTTACCTGATTTTTGTTGCTTCTTAGAGGTTTGTAACTTCTTTTGCATATTTATCAGTGGTGTTTACTTCTGAAGACATTAATACTTTTAAATCTCTGTGCCTTGGCCTATAAATTTGATAGAGCTGAAATAGATGGCTAGTATGGCTGGCTAATAGGACTTCTAGGGCATTCAAGAAAATCATTCACTTGGGCCCGGAGCCATAGCCTAGTGGCTAAAGTCCTCGCCTTGAAAGCCCCGGAATCCCGTATGGGCGCTGGTTCTAATCCCAGCAGCTCCACTTCCTATCCAGCTCCCTGTCTGTGGCCTGGGAAAGCAGTTGAGGACGGCCCAATGCTTTGGGACACTGCACCCGCGTGGGAGACCCGGAAGAGGTTCCAGGTTCCCGGCTTCGGATCTGCGCGCATCGGCCCATTGCGGCTCACTTGGGGAGTGAATCATGGGACGGAAGATCTTCCTCTCTGTCTCTCTTCCTCTGTGTATATCTGGCTGTAATAAACTGAATAAATCTTTAAAAAAAAAAAAAAGAAAATCATTCACTTGCAGTAAATCATTTAGTTTTAAGAAAATTTTCACAATCAAAAATTTATATTACTATAAATAAAGATTAGAAAAATATATTGTGTTTTTAAAGATGTACTTATTTTTATTGCAAAGTCATATATACAGAGAGGAGGAGAGACAGAGAGGAAGATCTTCCATCCGATGGTTCACTCCCCAAGTGGCCACCATGGCTGGAGCTGAGCCAATCCGAAGTGAGGAGCCTGGAGTTTCTTCCAGGTCTCCCATGCGGGTGCAGGGTCCCAAGGCTTTGGGCCATCCTCTGCTTCTTTCCCAGGCCGCAAGCAGGGAGATGGATGGGAAGCGGGGTTGCTGGGATTAGAACCAGCGCCCATATGGGATTCTGGGCATGCAAGGCGAGGACCTTAATCACTATGCTATAGCGCTGGGCCCAAAAAATATATTCTTAATATCTGAATTTTAAAGAATTTTTCATTTTAGATTTAAAGAATTATTAGTTTTCCATGACATCCTTATTTATTGGATAGACAATGCTATTTCTTATGGAATTACATATTTAGAACTTTATTTCTGTGAAAGACAGAGGTAAAGACAGGTGGCGCGAGAGCTCCAGGTGCTGGTTCACACTTCCAATGCCCGCAACATCCAAGGCTGGGCTAGGCTGAAGCCAAGAAGCCCAAACTCAAACTGAGCCTCCCATGAGGGTAGCAACAGAACCAGTACTAAGTCATCACTGCTCGGTTCCCCAGGTGTGCATCAGCAGCAAGAGGAAGCCAGCACTCAAACTTAGACACTCGACTATAGACTATGAAGTGTCTCGAGTAATATTTTAACTACAGTACCAGGCTCATGACCCCCATCCCAGCAACAGCTCATTTTTAATTTGTGTTGACGTGTTTGAAACACAGAGACAAGGATGAAGGGAATAGGTGTTTTTAACATGTCTAGAAAATACCAGGAGATGAACTGCTAGAGAGTGCTCTCCTCCCATCAGTGGATTCAACTCTGATGTTACAGTTGTTCGTAGCTAGAAAACACACGCACGCACACACACACACACACACACACACAGAATGTGGAGGTTTTCTGTGTGTGTGTGTGTATGTGTGTTTTGTTGGTTTGGTGATTTTGTTTGTTGTGTTTTGCTTTTGTTTGTTTGCTTGTTTCAGAAAGAGAAAAGGCTAGAGTGTGTATTATTCCGAGGATACCTCTGGCTCTGCCATTATGCGAGAGCTGTGACCGCTGAACACTTGAAACCTTCAGAAAGCTGAATAGGATATTCACAACCAAACACTAACAACCTCATTCACAGTAATCACAGCTAATACAGTTTTTGTATCTGCGATTTACTTTTGAAAGTAAAGTATGGAACCTAAGTTTTGTAGACTTCGCATACAATCTGGTGCTACATTAATAGAACTAGAATGAGGTAACGAGGGCACTTGACCTGTCATCATTCAAACCTCAGCGGGAGTATTGTGCTCCCTTCTGAGCTGCACACACTGAAGAGGCCTCGGAGGAGAGTCACGGGGGAGGAAGCCAGCTCAGGCCTTGTCACGTGGTGAAAGGCTCTGCTTTTTGAAGAGAGAAAATGATGTTGTAATTGAAGGACTGGTACTCAGAAGAGGCCAGTTCTTTGTGGCTGCTAATCTAAAATTGAACCAGTGGGTGCACCTGCAGGAAGGCAGATTAATCCTCAGAATGAGCCTGAGGTTGTAACAGGCAGAATAAGTATTTTGTGTTGTGTGCCATTCAGAGGCAGAAGGTGGGATAGGCAAGTACTGTATGCATTGTTTGCAAGAATCGAAATCCAGGAGTAGACAATAGCACCTTTTCTCTGGCTGTTGTAAAGCATGTGTTTCTTACTTAGTCATGACATGATAGAACTCTAAGCCTTTCTTGACTTCTTTTTGTCTTTTTGAAATGTGTATCCATATAGAAAATGTGTATCTCATGTAAATTGCTTCCTGTTTTTTAGTTGACCTTCCTTTAAATGAGTCATATTGTTTTAATGTTTCCCGATCATGTAACTGAACTTTAACTCATAATGTATAGAGTAATCTATTTTCTAAGAAAATGCAGAGGAAGAAAATGATCACAAAAGTTACGATGAAAATATTGAGGTTTTACTGTTTAGAGGATTAAATATGGAATTCTATGAGTAAGATTCAACCTTATTTGTTTAAGCTCAAATTGGTTTAAAATAAGCTTTTTTTTATCTTACAACGATTATGTATTTATTTTTTAAATTGCAAATATAGTACAAAAAGTTTCCTTATGCTTCACCTACAGAATTCATCCCCTATTAATAATTTACAAGAGAATGATTTCTTGATGCAGTTAATGAACCAGCATTAGAGACATTAACTAAAGTCCACCCTTACTTCTGTATGACTGCTTTGATGTTCTGTCTCCTTATGTTAGAGGGTCCTGTGCAGGATTCCTAATACATTTATGTTTTCTTGGGCCTCTCTTGACTATAACAGTTTCCCAGATTTTCATCGCTGTTGATGGCCTTAACAGCATGCAGGAGACTGGCCAGGTATTTTTAGAAGGCTTCTTAGCTGGGATTTTCTGATACTTTTTTCTGACATTATATTGTTTTACGGAAGAAGAACAGAGAGGAATATGCGCCATCTTTCATCCCACTTTCAACATGACCCAAACTGTCAACCTTGATCACATGCTTGAGGGGGCTGAAGCACGTTTTTCCACTGCAGATATATTCTTTTTCTGGTTTTGTATTTTACTTTTTGGGAGGAAGTGACTATAACCAATCCTCACATTAAGAACGACGGAGTTTTGCTTCACATGTTTAAAGACAAAAGTATTTACAGAGAATATTTGGAATTCTTCTCCATGGAAAATTTTCCTATTCTCCTTCACTTATTTACTTAATTATCTAGTGGGTTCTGTGCATCAGTCTAGCCACATGGTTATTTGTTTTATACTTTAGTTTACACTGCTTTATAGAATTGCTGAAAATGTTCCAAATCTGGCACTGTTTCAGTTGGTTCTTATGTACTTTAATATGTCTTCATAAATTATATGGTCATATTTCTTTATTTTGGTGCTTCCTTTTATTTGCTTTTGGAACACTTTCTTACTTTCTGACAAGACAGGATGCTCAAGGCATATCAACAATAGTGTGCCTTCTCATACAAGATTTTGTCATTTCTCCAAAGAGTCCACGGTTGCTTTCCCTTGAGAATGATATTAAAAGCAAAGATAAAAGTGGTAGGTTTACTCACTGTTGTGATGTGTTTTTCTTTTGTAATAAAGCAAGGAGAAATATTTTTATAGCAACTTGTGTATATACAAACACACATACATGTATATGTATTCATGTATATAAAAATCTTGATAGATGATAGATAAGGTGTGATAAATGATAAATAAGGATTTTAATCTTCACAATTCTAACCCTTTACCACGTGGGTCACTGATGCTTCCTGCAGTTTCCTCTGTAAACTTCTACTTTGACACTGAGAAATTGGGTTTCTGCCACTCTGTTATTAGTTACTTAATTGTTTGATAGGTTTTTAAACTTATCCTGAGTAGAACTGAAATACATAAATAAAGGCCGAACTATTCTTAACACCTTTTTAAAATTCAGTATTTAATATTTTTTTAATTCTGTAAATGTAGGGATTTAAAATATATTTGGGTCTTAGATATTTCCTTACAGATAGATTGGTATAGTCAACTTTACACATATTCTTCATATTAATTTGGAACATAGATAGTCAAAATTCTTAAGTATTTCCATAAGTTATCTGTTGCCTTAACCAGCATTTGCCCCATATCACTACTATATAGCAATATGAAATATTATCTATTAGCAATATGAAATACTATCTGCAATATGAAAACTGACTAACTTTTATCATTTTTTACAACTATCTGATTTTTTTTTGAGGAATATCAAACTGCTACATGTTAACTGTTTCTTTCTGGTAACTCAAGGAGATGTCTAACTTGTAGAGTCTCCTGTCAGCTGTTGGCCATTGGCCAAACTCTGATTCATCAGCAAACACAGGAATCAAAAAGAAAAGCAGAGATTTGCTTCCAGATACTAAAGAAACTCTTTTTTGAGCTTGTCAGGTGGTTAGAAAAACACTGAAGAATGGATTTTCAGTAAAGAGCCATTCCTTTGGAGTGTCATAAAGATTACAATAGTAAGTTCTGGTAAGAAATAACTACTATGTCTCTAATCTGTATTGCACTTTTTGTAAGTTGAAAGCTAATACAGAAAGCCTGTAATATAAAAATTATAGAAGTCAAGGACACATTCATTTCCCCTGGTACTCTCACAAAAGCATACAATACTAAAGTGCCTTGGTTTGAGGGTTAAGATATGAAAAAAACTACACAAAGCAACCCAAAACCAAGACCAAGGATATATTTACACATTTCGTCTACAAAGAAGACATGTGGTGTGAACATAACACTTAAGACAGGCAAAATGTTCAATGGGTTGGGCTGATTTTTTTTAAAGATTTATTCATTTTATTACAGCCAGATATACACAGAGGAGGAGAGACAGAGAGAAAGATCTTCCGTCCAATGATTCACTCCCCAAGTGACCACAATGGGCCTATGCACGCCGATCCGAAGCCGGGAACCTGGAACCTCTTCCGGGTCTCCCACGCGGGTGCAGTGTCCCAAAGCATTGGGCCGTCCTCGACTGCTTTCCCAGGCCACAGGCAGGGAGCTGGATGGGAAGTTGGGCTGATTTTTGACAACCATCTTGACTATGGCTTCCTCAACTGTGTGACACGCACACTGACATTCCCTGACGGCTACACATTCTTAATTCCACTCACCAGTGTGGGCAAAATGGTGTGCACAAATATGGTTGTTGCCCTTGTGGAGTTTACACTTAAATGGAAAGATAAGCATTATTTAAATGTCTCTCTCTCTCTCTTTCCCTCCCTCCCTCTTTCTCTCACATTCTTTCTCACACATAGACATACATAAATAGGAAACACATGAAGGTATAACTAGATGCTATGAACAAAAGAGAGGCACAGACATTCCATAGTCCTATAAGGAGATATTGAACAGGGCCAGGAAGATTGTGAACAGTTCTCTGAGGAAGGATGGTTGAACTGCTACTTGAAGGATCATAAGAATGACCAGAGGCCCAGCACAATAGCCTAGTGACTGAAGTCTTCCCTTGCATTTGCCAGGATCCCATATGGGCTCTGATTCTAATCCCAGCAGCCCCACTTCCCATCCAGCTCCCTGCTTGTGGCCTGGAAAAGCAGGGGAGGACAGCCCAAGGCCTTGGGACCCTGCACCCACATGGGAGACCTTGAAGAGGCTCCTGGTGCCTGGCTTTGGATTGGCTCAGCTCCAGCCATGGTGACCGCTTGGGGAGTGAACCAGTAGAAAGAAGATATTCTTCTCTATCTCTCCTCTTCTCTGTACATCTGACTTTGCAATAAAAATAAATAACCTTTAACAAAAAAAGAATTGCCAGAAGGAGAAAGAAGCAGAATACTTTTTTTTTTAGATTTATTTCATTTTTATTACAAAGTCAGATATACTGAGAGGAGGAGAGATAGAGAGGAAGTGGAGCTGCCGGGGTTAGAAACAGTGGCCATATGGGATCAAGGCGAGGACCTTAGCCACTAGGCCACGCTGCCGAGCCCCAGAATACTTTTATATGGTGGATGAGTAAGTGTTTAATACAAAGGGAATCCAAAAACCAGGGTGGAGGCAGGTACAGAATGGAGAGATGGGATTAAGCTGGTGTGCAGGAGCCAACCATCCTTACTTCAGTGGCCGTACTAATGCTGCCTCTAATGTCCTCAAAGTGATGGGCAATGACTGTGTTTCCAAAGTTTCCTTTTAGGTTCCTCAAATAGTCAAAATATGATCATCTTTCAAAGGCAAGCATCAACTGCCAGTCATCTAAACCTCTAACATTTCATTTCTCAGGATGGTTAGAAAATATCCTTCTAAGAGGGGGTTTGTTGTTAACCAACCCACATCGTCACAAGTTTGTATTCATTTACGAAGTCTTTTTTCCACATTTCATTTTCCTAGCAGCATTAGCAAAAGCACTACCTGTCTCATTTTTTTTTCTCTCATCTCTTCATTCTTAACTGCTCTTTTGGCTATCTTTCCAGAATGCATTACACATCACATCCATTTCTCAGTTCTGAGACAGGGGCAGGTGTCTTTGAGGCTGGAGTTGAACGACATAGCAGTGGATAGAGGAAGTGACACAGGGAGTGCACTTGGTCACTCGGAAACTGTAGCGTCATCAGAAGCACCTGCTCCGATCCTCTACCCACTTGTCAGCTTGTCACCTGCCCTTGGAGCTGAGAAAGCATTGCTGAACTTGCCTTCATTAGGTTTATGTTATCACTTTTCCACTTTTCCGTGACACTAAAATTATTTCTCACCTGAACTCCAGGCACTGCTAAGCCTCTGGTTTCATCATACACCCATTCCCTTTTTTCTACTGCAGGGACCTCTTGAATCAGCAGCGCTGAGCCCATCTCTCTCCTACGTATTCTTCTAGCATCTTTAGCACGATTCAAGTCTCACGTGCCACTCTCCTATTGCACCCTGCATGTGGGAAGTGTTAAATATCTCCTCTAATCAGTCCTCCTGCTTGCTTTGTCAGCCTTGCCCATGCTGCCACCCCATCTGCCTGGTGAAACACATTTCTTCCTTCAAGACTCATCTGAAGCTTTGTCTCTGGTTGAGATCTGCCCCACTCCAAGCCCGTGTTGCATTCCAGATCTCCATGCATTACTGTTTGATTTATGTTTCCCCATACAGTTGTGCATACAGTGTTCTCTTAGTGTCTGACTCATTATCCTGGGAGTTCCCTGACAGCCAGCACAGAGCCTGCCACCCACTTGGGACTGGTGTCTCTTGGTCACTGAAGTCATCTGTCTTGTCTCCTGCTCAGTTCTTCCAAGTCGCCTGTGCTTGTTTGGATAAGCAGAGCTGTATCTAGTGGAAATGTCTTCCAGGCTACACCGTCTCACACAGGCAATGGATTTCCCTTATTGAGGTATTTAACTTGATTCCCACACCCCTTGATTTGAATAAAAGTCCTGATTGACCAAACCACAAGACAACTCTTCATACACTTTGAGACTTCTTACTGGCCATCCGTAGGAACCTCTCTCTCACATCCAAGATCATTTCAGACCTTTGCCCTGTACATGGAGGCTGACAAACTTGCACTGAACTGATGGAAACTGTACTTCTGGCTTTTGCAAATTCATTGCTCATGCCACTGTCCTCCTTTAAAACCCTCTTTCCATCTTCCCCTAGCTGGGTAGTAATAAAAGTATTGAGTAATTTCCTGCACCAGATTTGTATGAAGAAATCCATAAAGTTCATGGAAAAGTAAAATTAGCAGAGGATTTTTTTAATTTGAAAGAATTTGAACTCTATTCAAAGCTTTTCCTAGTACACTTGTTCTGTGAGCTCTTGGAAGACCCCTTGTCTTGGTACCCATCCTCTCCACACGACACTGGCCTTACATGTTCGCAACTAACAGCAGCATCTACTTCCCATTGTTTCTATGTTTTTCTTACCTATTTTGCAATGACTGCTTTTCCTTTAAAAAAAACATTGATTTTTACTTGAAAAGAAGATTTGCAGAGAGAAGGAGAGAGAGAGAGAGAATAGATCTTTCATCTGCTGGTTCATTCTCCAAATGGTTGCAAATGATAAAGCTGAACTGATCCGAAGCCAGGAGCCTCTACCAAGTCTTTTGTATGGGTTCAGGGGCCCAAGGACCTGAGCCATTCTCTGTTGCTTTCCCAGGCCATAAGCAGAGCCCCAACCCAGAAGCAGAGCAGCCAGAATGCAAGCTGGTGTCCTTATGGGATGTTGGTGCAATTAACATTTTGAGCCATTGGTGTCAACATATGATGGTTCCTTTTCCAAACTTTGTGGGTTTTGGTACTCAATTGGCATCTCTCATTTTCTGTATTCTTATTTATGTCTGTGTCTATTCATGTATATAACTTGTAACTTCTCTTCGAAGCAGGGGCCAGGAATTTGCTGCATTGTGATTCTTTCTCTCTGAAGGACAATGAAAAACATGATCGTTTAGAAAATGGATAATGGGGAGGGGTATGCACTGTGGCACAGCAGGATAAGCACCCATTTACAATGACGACACATAGCAGTACAGAGTCCCTCTACTTCAGTTCCATTTTCTTGCAGATGCACCGTTAAAGGCAATGGCTAACAGCCTACATGCTTGGGTCCCTGCTACCCAAGTGAGGGACCAGGATAGAGTTCCGATCTCCTGGCTTTGGCTTGGTCCAGTCTGGCAGTTGTGCACATTTCAGATAATGGGTGAGGGTGTTGGAGGTAACTCTGTCTCTCTCCCTTTCTTTGTCTCTCTTCCCCCTTACAGTAGATGAAAACAAATACACATTAAAACTAGGAAGTAGGTCTGATAAGTACTTATTCTGGTTCTGCCTTGTAGTAGCTGTAGCGACTTGATATACTTCACTGTCCTGTACCTCCCTTTCTCTATCTGTGCAATGGGACAAATAATAACTGTAATGCTTACCTCATTGCATTGTTGTGAAGGTGAAATGAATGGCTGCTCCCAAAACACAATACTGTTTGGTATATAATGACCACACAATTAAATCACTTGTTATAGTTTCCTCATGGCCCATAGAGGTGCTTTCCACTCAGATAATGTCCTTAAGTCTCAGTGGAATTACTATTTCAGGATGTCTTTCCCTGTGCTGCTGTGCCTGCAGGGAATTGCATTCTTATTTGGGACTTATGTAAACTAGCTTGGGCTGTGATTTGCTTTTATCAATGAGTTCTGCTGCTCCAACACTGGGTAACTGAAATGTTTTGACACCTTTTGCCACTTGAATGTCTTTTAGGCTGAAATTCTTCTGGGTGTGCCACTCAGCATTTCACATGATAACCCTTCTTTTCTGGCCTCAGGCCTGCTGAGCTCATCCACTCAGAAGCTTGTCAGACACCTGTTGCTGTCTCCCTAGCCACTGCCTCAGTGACCTGGCAACAGCCAGAGGTGCTGAGCCAGCTTGGTGCCCTGTGACAGCACAGCTTAGAATCAACAGACTTATGGCTCCTTGCTCCATATTTGGCAGTCAAATCAGTTGCACCTGAATATTAGCAATAGCCAAATACTACTGGAAAGGATCTCTGCTTTTCCCAGTGGGGGAAGCCAGGTGTAAAACCTCTCAAACAGTATGCCCTATAGAGTCCTAGGGATTGTACTCTACTGAGACAGGGTTACTGTAAGAGAAGTGAGGGCAAGCATTTCTTCCCCTGTTTTGGCACACAGAACATGAGTCAGTCTGGTTCATGTTGAGGTTCTGCTTTGTGATATTGTGGCAGGGCTCCTATTGTGGGCCAGGGGTTGAGCGGACGCTCGGGATGTCCACAGCTCATGTCAGAGTGCCAGTGGTGTCTGCCTTCCTCAGGCTCCCATGCAGCTCCCTGAGAATGTGTGGGGGGGCGGTGGGCAGCAGATGGTGGCTCCTGTACTTGGTCCCCTTCTGACACATGGTAGGGCCCCCCACACAGACCCTGTGTGCCCCTGTGTGCCCCTTTGTTCACTTCTGCCCTCACTTTTGTGGTCATTATGTCTTATTCTTTCTTTCTCTGTCACACTGCCCTGCAAATTAAAAATAAATAAATAGTGTTATACTTTTTTTAAGATTTATTTTATTTTTATTGCAAAGTCAGATTTACAGTGAGGAGGAATCCAAAGCCAGGAGCCAGGGTCCTCTTCCAGGTCTCCCATGTGGGTACAGGGTCCCAAGGCTTTGGGCTGTCCTTGGACCTGGGTTTCCCAGGCCACAAGCAAGGAGCTAGATAAGAAGTGGAGCATCTGGGACATAAACTGGCACCCATATGGGATCCTGGCGAGTGCAAGGAGAGGAGTTTAGCTGCTAGGCTGCTGCGCTGGGCCCTAGTGTTACATTTCTAAAAGAAAATTAAACTCAAAGGAATTTTTGTTAAGATTCAAAACTAACTAAATAAATGTCTTTTAACTTAAAATGCACATATTTAAAATAGTTTTGAGAGGCTGAAAGAAAAAAGTAGCTTTTAAATACTATTATTATGTTAATTTATATTGCATAGTTTTATTTAGAAGTGAATTTCCATCTGCAACATCTTCATTTGTCTTCTAATTTTCATGCGATTTGAAAGGGTTGTGTTTCTTACCCAGGGGATCACCATGGCCACATCTCAAAGGGCTGGCTGATGCTTCCTGATTTTACAGTCAAATTTACAGCTGGTTCTTTCCGGAAGCGTTTCCTTTAGTACTTATACAAAATATCTGGTTTGTATAAAACATGAGAGAGCTCATCTGTGAAAAATTTTAGATCAAATAGGTGAACTGATTTTACAAGCATGAAAATAAACAACTCCTAGGGTACCAATGTGAAATTCCCACTGGTAGACACAGTTTAAACTCATATCCAAAGAATGGCCCTTCAGCGAAGTCCCTCATTTTATGTAAAGACGCTTAGATGGCATCCAAGAGAAAGAAGATTTGGCTTACTCTGCAATATTTCTAAACATCTGCTGGCATATGAGGCAGAGACAAATTGGTGCTGGGAGGCAGGCAGCGAGAGAGCCGTGATCAGAGAGTACAATGAATAAAATGCATGCAAATAGGTACAGTGTTCACTTGTAAGATTACTCAATTCCTTCTTTTGGAAAATCTGTAACAGTGGTCTGTGTACTATTTCCTTTGCATTTTTAAAATTTCTCAAAACAAAAATTTATTATGAGTAAATAAACAAGCTGAAGTTATAGTAATACCTGGCCATTTCCAGATTCTGAAGGAGTGATTTCTTTTACCAGGACAAAAAACTGATTTTAGGTATGTGAGGAGTTACAAGAAAAAGCAAACTCATTTTAAATGATTTACAAATTAGAGAGCAAATAACTTGCTCATTCTAAGAATATACCCACTGGGGTGCCAGTGTTGAGTTGTAACAAGTTAAGCTGCTGCCTGCAACTCCAGCATCCCATATAGAGGTCTTAGTCCTGGCTACTCTGCATCTGATTTAGCTCCCTGATAATGTGCATGAAAAAAACAACAGAAGTTGACCCAAATACGTGGGCCCCATGTCTTTGCTGTATCACCTTCATCTAACATAGGTATTCCCTATCTCAACAGAGGAAAAAATTAGAAATGCAAGCAATAGCAATTACATTTTTCCATCCCCTATGCCTTCCACCCCTCCTCCAAATGAGTCCTGGCTTGCTTTTCAGAGCACTGGAAGACAGGGAAATAGTGTTCTTTGGAGGCAGAAGAGGAAAATGGGACTGCTGAATAGTTGAATGTCTGTTGTCCTGTGAAAATGACATTCACAGCATTATATTCTGTCTTGTTCCTCAGATTCTGTTGCTTTTCAATAGTTTCTGAGAGTTCCGAAGAGAACACAAACTATTTAGCAGGACTGTTGCCTGTTATTCCACCTGCCATTCTCTCTAACTTCCTGCCTGCCATGTCTAAGACTCTCCCCAGGAACAATGAATTTGTTTTTTCTTGTCTCCTGCTGCTTTCCCCTACCTTTGTTGGGTCTGCTTCTGTGGCCAGGATTGCCCTTCCCTAACTAGCCTCAGCTGCTACCCTCACTGGCCTTTCTTGCACATGCCATGTCCCTCCTGTAGACTCCAGACGTGAGGACTAGACTATTGCTCTGGCTCATTTTCTGTGGTCCATTAGTCTCCAGCGCAAACTGTTAGCTCATTCTTACTGAATTATAATATGCTTCCCATCTGTCTGTACTCCCTACTAAAGATGAAAACTCCTAAGGACTAAGAACCAGATCTCACTTATGTTGTTATCGTTGAAAGAATATCAACCCAAAGTTGTGTTTTCTGTGTGCTTAATGAATACACTCCTTCATGAATGAATGAGTTTTGCCTACTGTATTCCTCCTAATTGTCCATATTCTTTAGAACAGTACGGTTTCCTTACTTCTTGGTAGAGGACCAAGTATGACCGGTCTGGTGAGAAGCAGTTACATCAGGAATGTGCAAATGCATAAAATGTTTCCACACTTTTGTTTTTCATCAGGAATAGATTTCTGATCTCTACACCATTTGAACTTTCACACTTGATTATATGTAAAAACATGGAGTCACTCATCAACCACATCTAGGGCTGATTTTCATGCATTTATTAAATTTTACATGTCTTTAGAGCATCCACTACCAAGGTCCCTGGTGCCCTATCCTCGATTAAAACTTTGGGAAGCATTGTCTGAAAATAATGCTGTCATTCTCTGGAAACTTTGAAACGATTAAAGACCTACGCTTGTAGTAGTTGTATCTCTTGTGTGTCAAGTCACTTTAAAAAAAAAAAAGGTGGTCTGCTCCTTCATTTCCAAGTACATAATCCCTAAGTGTTTTGGATAGAGAAATGGAAATTTTTGTGTACTTAGTCCTTAAAGAACTTGACTGCTCCTTGATGACGTCATTGCAGAGAACAACAAACAAAAACTCCTCTGGAGTGCTGGGAGTCACTGCTCAAAATTTCCAGCATCATTTTTGGGAAATGTCTCGTGTTTTTAGCTTTCATCATCAGAAAGTCTTTAAAGTGTATGTTACCAAAGTATTCAGTGCTGTGGGAACACACCCATGAGCTATCAGCTGCCGGTGACCTTTCATGTTAGAGGTGAAATGTTTTCACACTACATAGTTCCATGTAGAACAGCTAGCGTCATTCACACCCTTATCTATGGCCCTTGTCCAAGAGGGCCACTGGCCCTTGGGTTCTTTGAAATTAATAGCATGAAACTTTTCCAAAACAAACATCTGATTTTTTTCTATTAATTTCCTTAAGCAAAGTTTGTATAAAAACTGCAATTATCTCTGCTGAACAACCTTGTAATGAAATGCAAGATTTCAGGGAAACATGACATGGTTTGTATGGATTGGGAATCTTGAGGCCTCTGTTAAAAAAAAAAAAAAAAAAAAAAAAAAAAAAAAAAACCTCATGTAAGCAAAGTATAATGTGCATTTGCTCAGATTCAACCTTTCTTATTTCAGTGAACATTTTCTTTAAAGCTGTGAAGCCATCAAGTAATGGATGCGTACCATGTTAGAATTTTACATACATTACTATTAGTTGAATCATTTAATGAACAAAGTCACTGGAAGGCCATTATGTCACAGCTGGTTAATCTGCGGCTTACAACAGCAGCATCCCCTATCAGAGGGCTGATTGAAACCCCAACTATTCTACTCCAGCTCCAGTTTCCTGCTAATGAAGACCTGAGAAAGTCTTCAGAAGATAGGCCAAGTTCTACAGCTCCTGCCACCCATGTGTAGGCAAGGATGGAGTTCGTGGATTCTGGCTTTTGCTTGTCCCAGACCTGGCTGCCACAGTTACTAAGGGAGTCATCTGGTGGAAGGAAGAGTTCCCCCATGTTCTGCACTGTGGATGTGTGGTTTGTGTATGCCTGCGTTTCTCTCTTTCTGTTGCTCTGCCTTTCAAAGAGAAAGAAGGTTTTTTTAAAAGTGAAATAAAATACAATAGTTGAGATTATGAGGTCTCCTTCTGACCGTGGATTGTACAGACCATGATCTGGGTATTTGCTGGGCTTTTGTTGCTCATTCTCTTGTTAACATCTATTGCCATCATAAAGTTGGCACTCACATGTAAGAAAATAGGCTAACTTACAATTCGGAGGTTTAAGTCTGACACATACATATGAAGACAACCTCACTGGTCATTGATTTTCTCTCATTTTCATCACTTCAATCTCTGTAAAACTCATGTGTTTTGTTTACCAATTCTGAACTGATATTGTAACCTTAAGTTTTATGTTTAGTGTGAATACAGAAAACTACAGTACACCTTTCTCCCTGTGAATCAGCCGCCACCCTAACCTGACTATCCCAGCCAGCAAAGAGCTTCTCAAACCTTTTTCCAAGGATATTTGTGCTCGAGGAAATAGAACCTATGATACCCGGTATGTGGAGAGTGGCCTGGAGTTAAGCTATCAGATGTAAATTTTTAAGGCTTCTAGTGTATTCTTTGAACTTCATTTTCCGATGCCTGCTTTTTAAAATGTTTGTTTCACCATCACTATTTTTCTTTGAATTGTTTCACTCCTCTCTTATGATGCTCTGTCATCTGCACACTGCAGCTTGAAAGACACAGTCCTGATGTGTAGGAAGCACTTCATTCCCCAGCCTGTGTATGTCAAGTGAGGACGTAGTGTGTGATCCCTCATTTCTCAGTCTGGTTCACTCACTTCACATGTGTGCTCAGGAGTCACTGGGTGCAGAATTGTATAACCATCAGGTTGAGCATGATAACTCTACCCCAACTATCCCCTTTCCCAAACACCCCTGTTATATTTTTGATGATACTTTTCACCTTCTAAGATACCTTATGATTTATCTAGTTGCTGTATTGAATATTCTCATCATTCCAACTAAAAGGTAAATTCTCCAGGAAAAAGATTTTGATCAGTTTTATTTCCTGTTGTACCACCACAGCCCAGTGCAGTCTGTTAAGACTTTATGGAAGGAGGAGTGAAATGATGCTTATTTTGACATCAAGAATTGGTAGGGTTTTTTTTTTAAAGATTTATTTATGCTTATTGCAAAGTCAGATATACAGAGAGGAGGAGAGACAGAGAGGAAGATCTACCGTCTGATGACCCACTCCCCAAGTGACCGCAATGGCTGGTGCTGTTCCAATCTGAAGCCAGGAGTCAGGAACCTCCTTCGGGTCTCCCACGCAGGTGCAGGGTCCAAAAGCATTGGGCCGTCCTCAACTGCTTTCCCAGGCCACAGGCAGGGAGCTGGATGGGAAGTGGAGCTACCGGGATTAGAACTGGCACCCATATGGGATCCCAGCACATTCAAGGCAAGGATTTTAGCTACTAGGCCACACCGCCAGACCCAAATTGGTAGTTTTTGATAGCATATATTTCCATGAAGTGGTTGAAGATCACTCATATACTCGTGGCAGATGCTTCATGAAGACTTGTAGAAAGGAAAGTGGCTTAGTGAATTCTGTATAAACATTCCTTTGTCTTACAATTTCTCAATATCCAGGTTTGTTCCCTTTTGAGCTGTCAGTACTTTCCTGTATTGAATGTATATCATTTTACAAAGAGAAGGAATGTTGATTTTAGCTCACTCTACCTCAGTAACCTTTCCATCTGGAAAAGCCAAACACAGGTATTGCTGCACTCCTCCACTCCCTATATTCTCATTTTCCATTATGAATTGCTGGCTTTTTCATTTTATACTGTCCTCCTTTTAGCTTACTTCATTTGCAATCTGCACTGCTATCTGTGTCTAATATTGTGTGGCTTTGATGTTTATATTCAATATTTTCACAATGCTCTTTTAGCTCATTCTTTAAGTGAAAAGCCTTTTCCTCTGTGGCTATCGGCAACTCAAAAGAAGGGTACAGCACCCACCCTGGTGCAGGTGGAGGGCTGATGCACAAGACCTACACTTGTAGACATAAGCTTATTGACTGGATTGTTTCCAGAGTACTCTCTGCCATCCATCACTGGCAGCCAGAAAAAGTCTGGCCACTGTTGTCAGTTCCGTGCAGTGTCTCTGTGATTTACACACTCATCCAATCAACAAAGATGGCACATCTGGCAAATAAAGGTACTGGACCTCAAGCTGCCAATATGTTCAAGAAATAAAACTCATCATGTGTGAGCCCTCAAGCAAGTTTCGGCAAATGGGGGGCAAGGAATAACTGCACGTTAATGCAAAATTAGAATGTGTAATATTTTCAATAATTGTTACATGTGCCTTAGAATGAGAAACATAGCCTTATGGATAAAGAGTAGAAAGCACTGAAATACAGAACTTATTTTGGGAATAATTCATATTTTAGGACTAGATTTGTTTTTGCTGAGTCTTTTTGGTATCTGTTCATTCTGGTGGAATGTTCGGATGTGGTAGATAAAGGGCTTTGCAGACTTTTCTGCCCGTAAAAAGTACATGTATTTTAGCTTTTCACTCTTTCTCTTTTTGTCTTTTCACAAAGCTTTTTGTTAAGGATTGGATAAACTTGGATGAGGAGAATGTAAACATTCCAGTATTAAGGATGTGTCCTTGAAGGAGACCCTCCATTTATGTTATAGTGACATAGTAGGCAGAGAAGATTCAAGAAAAATGCTTGGTGACAGCACAGTAACCATTTCTCAGGAGGACAAATTCCAAATCCTGGCCTGTGGTCTCTGATAAGATATTATGTGGATTTGAAGTGAGTCTACTATCATAGCCAATGACTTAAATGCTACAAAGCAAGAATTTGGCCATGTAAGTTACATAACCTTCCTGCCCTCAGTTTTCTCCACTCTGGTATTTGGTTACAAAATGTATACCCCTTGCAGGGTTACTCTGTGGATTGAATGATGTGTGTATCTTGACACAGTAGACATCTTTTAGGTGCCAAATAAAAGTATTGAGATTTTGAAGAAAATAAAAATCTGCCATATATGAGAGAGGCACCCTATCCCAGTACAATGAGATAATGTAGTGAGATACTCAGGGTCCCTCCAAAAATTTTTACATAGGCAGAGAAGTAAAGAAATAGCATCCTTTTCTGATTATGTAGACAGTCCATTTTTAAATGCTGGTCAAGGACAGGGTACATGAATCCTGGAAAGCAAAGTACATGAAATATTAGGATATGTTTAGGACATTTCAGGAATCTGTATATTCACCTGAAGAATGATTGTTTTTCCTCCTTCTTTGACCAGTGATGCACAGAGTACAGGTCACCACATTATAATGAAATTCTCGGTAAAAACACTGGCTACACAGACTCAATGTGCTCCATCTAGATCTCCTTTTTAGGTGATGAATGAAGATGAAAATAGAAGTAGAACAAGAAACAGTGATTAATTTGCATGTCCACCTTGGCTTTGGAAAGTGTCGATGGCACCATGGACTCCTCTTACCCACACTCATACGCAGTTGAATGTGGGGTTCACAGAGAACCTGTCTTCTCCATTCCATCCTGCAAGTTGGAGATAAGAGCCAAGGTGGAGGACAGGTCTTAAGTAATCAACAAATGCTCCTGGCCAAAGAACAGTGTTTCCTTTTGCTCTGCCCTCTAATTTTCCACAAGCAGATGTATCTACTTTCATCTTACGGGTTTGCTTTTGCCTCTACTCCTTCAGAAGTTAACATGGAAACCAAATAGCTCAGAGAGTTATTTGCCCTTTGTCTTGGCTTTGCTGTGTCTCTCTAAATGTTCATGTTGAACATGGAAGCAGGATCCAAGTCTGTTGTCAAGCCTGACTGACTAATCTAGGTGGAGCGAAACCTGTTTCAGAGTTAGATGCTTACAGAAGTTTCATGGTTAACATCCTAGTTGCAGGTTCAATTATGTTTCCTTGTGTTGATCCCTGGTAGAGATTTAGAGTAGATGACAGCTAAGGAAAATTGCCAGTCATAATTAGAAAAAAAATGGTCTTTGTAGATGTCATTATGCAAATCTAGCTATCTGTATCAGCATGCATTTCTAAAAGTATAGGGAATAACTGCCTAGAGCTTTAATATTCTGGTTCGGATGTTCCTGATTTATATTTGAGCCTTTTGGTTCCATTACTGGGTTTGGAGCCCAGTTCCACCAACCTACTGATGCACGCCCTGGGAGCAGCAGGTGTTGGCTTACATAATTGGATCCTGCTATACATGCTTTAGACTTGGATTGAACCATTAGCTCATTGGCTCTGGTGCTGGCTCTTGCTTAGCCCCAACCAGCATGGACATTTGACAAATGAACCAATGGAGTGGAAGGAACTCCCTGTTTGCCTATCTGCCTGGATAGGTGCTCTCTGTCTTACCTCTCAAATTAAAAAAAAAATTATAACAGCTCAAAGCTAAGTATTCTGGGTACATTCTTTTGCCAAGTCGCTTACCATCTTTCTAATCTTCAGTGGAACAAAATTTAGGCCTCAGATCCTTCCTCTGCAAGATGAAAGAGGTGGGGAGTAGCTGTAGTAATTATCATATCAGGTTGTGAAGATTTAAGGAGAATGTGAAAGGGGTAATGTACTAGAATGTTGTTTGACATGTAGCTAGTGGTAGAACTGGCCATTGATCTCAGACATAGAGTGGGGCATGTTTAGTGTGGTACAATGTGAAGAACTTGGATATTGCCTTATTAGTGAACACTTGTTAGTTCTTGTTCTGAGACCTAACACTCAATTTATTCATCTCTACAATAGGATGATTCTAGTCTGTTCTGCAGGACATTTGTAAGAATAGGAAGAAATGGTTGCTATTGTAAGGGATATAAAAAATACCAGCTCTCCTTCTCTCCACCTTAAGATTGTCCTAAGGAGTAGGGGGCCATGTGCACTGTGCCAGGTTATGTGACAACTGCTGAAGAAACTTTAGCTGTTGAAAGAATCTTGACTGGATTTGAACTGTAATATTGCAACAAGGGGGAGGACTCCACCATGGGGGGAGGGCGCGGGAAGGGGTTGGGGAATCCCAGAGCCTATAAAACTGTGTAACAAAACGAAATATAATCAATAAAATAAACTGTGGCTGTTGTTAGACCCTGTATTTTTTTTCTACTGCCTCTAAACTCATTATATGACAGAGAACTCCATGAGAGTCTGATGGAGGGAGGGCTTAATTATCTTAGAAACTATAGTCCCTCCAGGTTTCCCACTTCAATTCTTACCTTGCCTTTTATTTGTTAAATAATAGTTTACTATACTTGTTCTTAAAATATTAACTCCAGGATTATTATGTTGTATTATTTTTCCCAGCTAGTGACATAAAATAATTTAGAGATCTGCTTGGAAAATCTCATTAAGGGTTTGTTTAAATGTTCCTCAAAATGTTATGTAATATTAATAAGTACATGTTCTTTCAGAAATTAATCCCAAAGAACGTCTTGTATCCAGAGCAGGGCTGTAAGGATGGAAACATACAGTTGAGAAACTTTGGTTATAACTCTTACGCTGTCTCTAGATTTCATGAAGCGCATAGGAAATCATTTCACAACTCAATTGTGAGGAAGAGGAGCACTGTTCACGGTTTCAAGCTCAAAGTAGAGAGTTGCTCCCTGGGGGCTAGAGAAAAAAATACTATCACATGGTATGATGTTGGCATGGAAACCCCCCACCCAAGTGTTTCTCTGGGGAGCCAGCAAAAGCTTAAGAGAGGATGCTTTAATTCCCTTCCCAGTTTGTTCTAGTGAGAGAGAATGAGACCATAGTCATAGTAAACCTAGCAGTAAGGGAAGCAGTAAACCTGAATCAGGAGAAAGGGAAGGGCTTAGCACCAAGTCAGAGAGAGACAGGCATTTAGAAAAAAGAGAATCTCGGATCACATTAAGTTTCAGGCCCCGAGAATTTCCAAAAATATGTTTCCAAGCTTTTGACTGTTGAATAGGTATTATTTCAATTTTTTGTGAATTCATGAAAAAAGTCGACTTTACAGTTCATTATATGATATAGCTTGACTACAGCAGGATATCCCAGAATCTTACTTTAAAGAAGAAGAAGAAGAAAAAAAACACCTTACTGCAATATTAGGAAATTGAAACCTATATTTTGTTAACCAGTTTCATGTTCATGTCAGATAAAGTTGATTCTATAAATGAGCAGTTAACAAAAATTCATTTTGTTACATTTTTCTCATAGAATGCATCATGTTGATAGATTTAATCAGGAAGACATAGACTTGCAAGGAGAGAAACCAAACTGAAGTTTGATCAGAATTTAGTGTCTGTTCATTTTTTTTTAAGTGCACAACAGCATAGCAACAGAAGGAAATGGCTTATCTCAATAGCCAAATATATTTTTAAGTGTGAGTCATTTCCATTAAAGTCTACTTAAGTATCTATACTATGATGTAATGGGACATTTTAATGCAATATGTGTCTGGGAGATTCTAGTCAGTGCAACAATTGGAAACATAAAATGAAAGTGACTTTGTAATTCTCAATATTTTCCTGGCAGAGTCAAAGAGGAATTAGTTGAAAGCTTGTTAGAAGTAACATAGAAAGTCGGTGAGGTCACAAAATATAAAAACATATAGGGAAAACAATTTTCTAGAAATAATAATTACAATGGAACACCAGAATAGTAAAATAATATATAACATTTATACTATGACAGAAATTTAGTGTAAGAATGCATTTCTGAATAGTCAAGCCTTCCAGGCACAAACGCTAATACACTTGCTCATGAGTGAGGTGGTGAGATGTAGTTATCCTCCTGCCCCACCCTCTGCTGAGTCCATAGGTTTTGCAACAACAGATTTAACTAATTGCAGATCAGAAACATTTGTGGGAAAAAAAGACTGTTAGAATTATATAGACTATGTTACCTTGTTGTTATTTCCTAAATTACATCCTAAACGTACCATCTAGAGATATATATATTCTCATAGATGAACTGTGTAATAGAGCCTAGCATAATGGGAGGTGAAGTTATCTTGTAGTTGGCATCTCTACTCTGGCATAAAAGGAGAACTCCCAGTGAAACAGCTCAGTAGATCTCAACAATATGATCCCAGCTTTTCTACCTTTAGATATGTACCTAGGAGTGGGATTAATTGATCACCACGCAGTTCTATTTCTGTTTTTTAAAGGAATCCCCATACTGTTTCCCACTGTGGCTGTACTAATTCCTACCAGCATCATGTAAGAGTTCCCCTTTGTAAGTATCTTTGAGAGCATTTTACTTTGTTGTGATCAGAGCCATTCTAACCAGGGCTAGGTGATACTTCATTGTGGTTTTGATTTGCATCTCCCTCATTGCTAATCATATTGAGAATCTTTTTCATATATTTTAGAAATTTGTAGTTCTTTTAAGCAATGTCTATTCAGATCATGAGCTCATTCCTGAAATAAATTGGTTGTATTTTTATTGTGGAGCGTTTCGAGTTCAGTCTATATTGTTGATATATGCATTTGTTGGATTGTTTGTAACTGTTTTTCCTCATCCTGTCAGGGATGTTTATTGTGCTTATTCTTTTTCTTTGCTGTGCAGTGGCCTCTTGGTTTTATATATAATGTCATTTACCTGGTTTTACATTGATTGCCTGTGTTTTCAGGGGTCTTAATCCAAAGCTCTGTCCATGTCTGGAACGTTTTCCCTGTGCTTTCTCCCACTAATTTCCTTTTAACGCTTCCATTTTGGTATTTTCTGTCTCGAGTTGATTTCTGTATCTATTGAGTTTGTTTTATATGTATTCATATGATGCATGGGTCTGTGTGTACATATGTATATATGTGTGTGCAATTCTGTGTATCTATATGATGTACTTATATTTCATACATATTTGCATATACATCATATATAGATATGTATACATATATGTACATATGTGTACAATTTTACAGGCACCATATATTGAAAAATGTGTAGCTTCCAACGTACATTCTTGTCAGCTTCGTCACAAGTTGATTGGCTGTATATATGTAGATCAATTTCTAGATTTTTCTACATTAAAGTTTGGCATTGCCATGTTGTTTTGAGTTTGGTAGATGTGCGGTATTCTTTGATGTCAGAAATTATGATGTGTTCAGTTGTATTTTATTTGCTCAATTAATTTGAGTCTTTCGTAGTTCCATCTGAAGGGTGGATTTCTTTTTCTATTTCTGTAAAGAATCTCATTGGTATTTTGATAGGATTTTTGATTTGAGTCTGTTGGTTTTTTTAGGGAGTGATATGGAAAATCTAGAAATATTAATTCTTCATATCCATGAGCATAGAATATGTTTTCCATTTTTCCATGGATTCACGATTTCTTTCATTGATGTCTTATTATTTTTACTGTGGGCTTTCATTTCTTCTGTTAAGTTTATTGCTACTTTTTTCGTAACTACTTTCTTGGTTTTTCTTTTAGGAAGCTCCATATTGCTATATAAAAATGCCACTTTTTATTGTTCTGCATTCTATCATATTTGTATATTGTTTGTACCAACATTTTGGTGGAATGTTTGTTTTTCCGTGCAAGGAATGCCATGAGTGTTTTGGATTGCTTCACCCTAATTTGGATATTCTTTATTTCTTCCTCTAATTGCTTTAAGGTATCCAGTAATATAATGAATAAGAGATATGATCTTAGGGGAAATCTAGGAATACCTTGGGGATAGGGAGTGAGGCTTTCAAGAAGCTCATGGAACATCTGCTGGGAGTGTTTGCCCATTCACTGTGACATTGGTTGTGGATTGGTTATGCCTGTGCAAGGGATTTAGGCATCTGCAGGACAGCCTGGAACCAATCCCCTGCAGGTGTGAAAGGATGCCTGTATTAAGAAGCAGAAGTTGCTTTGTTATGAAGTAAACAATTTTAAAGGCAAATAGTCTTTGCTAGTTAATCTGCAGAATTTATTCAGTTATAGTTAATAGTGATGATTTTTATTTTGGGTTTTGATGAAAAATGTTAAGAATTTATCTGAAGAAATAAATACTTGGGAGAGTCAAGAAGAACCTGAAAAGTGGCACATGGAGTCAAGGGTGGAGAGACTTAACTCTGTCAGAAGTTGCAGGGTAAGATCAATGAGAATTCGGACAGTGGTTCATGGAAATAATTAGACAAAGGTCATTTGAAAAGACTATCTTTTAGTTTTGTTCTTCAAGCATTTTTAATCATATAACAGATTAAAGTAGAATTTTATTCCATGAATAAAGGGATGGCTGTTCAGTAAGTGGAGATTTGCAACTACCAATTATTACAAAAAAATACAGTTAAATTTTTCCCTAAAATTTATATAAACTGAAATAGCAGCATTACTTTATGACTATAGCAACCTGAAAGTAAGTTAGTTAAAATTATAAAAATAAAGTATGACTGGAAATTTAAATTTCAAGGCAGAGGAAATATTTCTGAACATACCACCAGAGATAGAAAACACAAATATATCATTCACATGAATACATTAAAATAATTAAATATGTTGAAAAAATCTCAATGTTTAAAAACACATTTTAAAATAATTAAATATTTTATGTTAAAAGTACAATAAATATGATGTAAAGGTAAATGGCAGTGTAGGGGATCTGTTTCCAGTGTTGTAAGAAGTTATTTATTTTATTACAAACTCTTAAAATCTGCAAGAAAAATTTGAAGTTCTTACAGAAAATAAATACAATCAATTCGGAAGTGGAAAAAGTACAATTTATCAAAAGAATGTGAATAAAACCCAAATCTGAAAGAAATGCAAATTAAACAGCAGTGGACTAACATTTTCTGTAATCAAAACGTTAAGAAGCAAAGCCAAGGTCAGATAACAAATATTGATTCCAGTCAAGACATTCTCATTCATTTGTAAGGAAAGTAAAACTGAATTAAAAAAATAATAATCTTCAGAGAAGATGATATAATAATAATTACCAAAGACCTTTGAAAAATATTTTATGAACCAGCAATTTTACTTCTAAAAATTATCTTTAGGAAATACCGAGGAATATATGAAACATCTGTGCCTTTGTTTATTATTGTGGAGAAAAAGATAAACTTCTTCTAGAAAAAAAGAGAGAGTAGGAGGAGAGAAAGAAAAAGAGGAAAGGAAAGAATGGAGGGAGAGAAGGAAACCAAGCCAGTTATCTGGCAGTGGGCACTGTGTGGGTCTGTGAAGATTAATGCTTGTAACAAGACACAGATGCACACTAGATATTCATGGTATGTGAAATAAAAAATAGCAAATACATAAAATGAGAGCCCATGGGAAGAAGAAGAAATATAATTTTTATAGTAGTTCACAGGGGATCAATGGAAAATATTACCAATTACTAACAGTAGCAAAGGCTTAAAGTATGATCGATGGTTTTCATATCCTTGTGAAGTGACTCTCTAAGAAATGATTTCTCCATCTGTGAAACAAAGGTGTGAGACCAGATTAATTATAATGACTTTAAGCGGTGGCGTTTCCTTATTCTGTGAGCATTAATGTTTCATACCCTTGAGAAAACAGGTTCTTTTTCCCACTGAACTTTTGAATCAACTAAAACTGGGTTTATCTTGATCTACCGTTCATTTCAGACAAAAATTTAAATCCTGTTGTTTATAAGTATGTAAATACATAATGTTTTGTTTGAAGTGGCAGCAAAAAGAGTGACAAAGAAATCAGAAGCACTTCTTTTTATATTTTGTACAAGCATGAAAGAAACTTGAAATATGTTAAGTATATATGTATATGATAATCATAATAATAATTATATGTTAAGCATATATACATATATGTATATGTGAACTCATTTGATGCTCAATCCACCATTTGAAACCTATAAACCATTCTTGCTTTCAATCTGTTTAATCAAGGAAACCATAGGGGCTGCATTGCTTCAGAAACTCTTTTTGTTGAATGGAGATTGGTATGTACTCATTGGGAGGAAAAAAAAAAAAAACGCTTTGCTTTTATTATCCAATGAAGGTCATTCTACTTTTGTTTCTTACTAATAGTAAAATGGCAGAGTATGATATCCAAAGTGATTATTCAGTACCTTGTTGTGATAGAGAAATAAAAAGTACATGGTGGCTTTCATTTGCTGCCCAATACTCAATATTTCTCAGTCGTTATCTGAAGGCTTCATACAAGGTTAGCAAAAGTGGTTTCCAAAATACTTGGCCTCATTCTTGCTTAAACTGGCAGATGTCATGAACTTCCAAGAGGGAATATATTTTATTTGCATTATACCACTAGAGGATTTCACCAATTACTGCTGTTTGTTTAATGTTGGTGTTGACATAGAGCCTTTGCCCTGAGGAACTCCAGGTGTTTTATAAAGTTAGTCAGCAACTCACGTCACAGACTCTGTGCTTGAGAGCACACACTGAAAATAATACTGATTCATGGAACCTAAGCCATTCCTGCTTATATTTCTCTTTGCCATGTGACACGAACAAATCTGCCCAGCTCCCTCAGAGAGTAGCCACAGAAAGCTCTTTTGGGGCATCAGTGGAAGTTTTTGTCTTGGGTAACTAAGCAAATTGCTATGACACACATGACGGACAACCTACTAAGCTGAGCCTTACTCGAAGTCCAACAACTTGTACAGTGAGGATCTCATTTTCTGTTAAGGTCTTTGCTAGAATGTTACTCTCTGAAATAGATGAAAAAAGAATAGAAAAGAGAAGGGAAGGGGAGGGAAGGGGACCGAAAGGGAAAGGAGGTGAGGGTAGGGGAGGGAAGGGAAAAGAAGGGAAGAGAAAAGAAGAAAAGAAAGAAAAGGGAGGGGAGGAGATAATGCATTCTGCATCTTCTTTTCTGCATAACAGTTTCTAGAATGAACAGCTGTCCAGCAAACTAACCTGATTTATCTCTTTTTTATTAGTTAAGGATCGGTTCCCTCCCACCTGATTGTTAAATTGGATGAAGATAGACCATCTGTCTGTTGTGTTCACCTATAAATCTTTAGTGCCTGACACATAATTGGTGTGCTTGGGTGGTGTTTGTATAGTGAATCAATAACTGAACATGCCCCAATGGTATAAAAAAATAGATTTTTATCATTGTCAGTCAAATCCAAAGGCTGTAAAGAATAAGCAAGCATAGACTTGTATCATAACGAGGATTCTATTACATCCGTTAACATTCACAACATCCACATGATGGAGCAGAATATTAAGGTTTTCTCCTGCATTAGCTATAAATAATAGAAAACGAACTTAAGCTGATTTAAACAAATGAAAGGTCGTTTTATGATATCTTGAGACTGACTTTAAGCTGATTGCAAGGTTTACAGAAGGGGTTGTGTTGTGGTATAGTGTATTAAACCCTGATTAAGGATGCCCACTTCCTATATTATGGTGCCTGGCTTAAGTCCTGGCTCCTCTGTTTCTGATACAGCTTCCTATGAATGCATAGATGAGATAGTTGATGGCTCAAACAACTCAATTTACAATCAGGTGGGAGGAAACTGACCCTTAACGAACAAAAAAAGAGATAAATCAGGCTAGTTTGTTGCAGGGTTCCTAGTTTCTAGCTTCAGCATGGACCAGCCTCTGTGTGACTATTTAAGGAATTTGCCAATAGATAGACAATCCTTTAAAGAATAAAAGTGATTGGGAGACTTCTCCAAGATCCTTTTATTAGGGTATTGCTCTCTGCCTTTCTCTCTCTTCCTGCCTCTCTCTCTCTCTCTTTGTTGTTGAGATGTGTCTCCTGTGGGCAACTGATAGATGGATTTTGTTTTTTGATCCTGTCCACTAATTTATGACATCTGATTGATGAGTTTAGGTCATTTACATTCGAGGTTAATATCAATAGGTGGTAATTTGGTCCTGCCATTTCACCAATGGGTTGTTCATTGATTTAGTCTTCTGTTGTTATGTTACTAAGATGTTCCTTTGCCTTTAGTTTTGGTAGATGCTATTCCTCTCTCCGTCAAGAGAACATCTTTAAGTATCCTTTGTAGGGCAGTGCTGGAACAGGCTTATCACTTTAGTGCTTGAACTTTTTTTTTTTTTTTGCTCCGGAAGAATTTTATTTCATTTTCAAAGACAAAGGAAAGCTTTGCTGGGCACATTGACTCTTGATCTCAATTCTTTCTCATTTCCCTTCACTCTGTTTCACAGAATAATTAGAACTAGAAGGAAAAGTGAAATGATAAATCACTCATTGGTTACTGTAAAAATCATTGGCAGAGTCATCAGAAAATGAAATTTTGGCTTGGTTGGCACAAAATAAAACATCTTCAAATCCAGCATTGTTATTGGTGCTGTGCAGTGGAGGCAAGAATATCCCTGATATTAGCTTTGATTTTGCTTTTAACTAGCTCAATACCCATTCAGTTTGGGTGTTTGATTCAGTGCTGAGTAAGTTGATATGGCTACATATCCAGTCCCCAACTACTTTTAGGAGTTACTCAATTGAAACAATTAACTCCGTACTGAACAATGAAAGCTTTGTGGCTAAACATTTCTGAATTTGTGGTTTTATTAAGGCATTATATTCTAGAATCTGGTTCACTTATTTTCTCTCTTCCTCTGAAATTGGGATTATTTCTAAATTGTTACTTAGCAAGAGAAGATCGGGAAAAATGAGACTTTCATGGGAAATTTTTTTCTGATTTGCAGCCAATTAAATTGAATTTTTTGTTAATATCCTATTTAAGCAAAATACAGTGAATATGATTTTTATGTCTTTTTTTTCCACTAAGGGATTGGGTTTTGTACAGGTAGAAGGAAACAAAAGACACATACCGTTAATGTGTGATAACATATCAGTAAAGTATGCCACAACAATTAATGAACATCACACACAAGATCCTACCTTGACCTTTATGTTACCTGTGCACTTTTAGCTTTACAAGCCTCTTCCACCATAAAAGTAACAGTCACATTTTGTAACTGTATTATCACAAAAGTGAATATAATCTAAATAGTATTTTATTAACTTTTATTCAAACTAAAAAGAAATTCACACATTTTCATGGGATCTTCACAGCTGGGACTGTAGCGTGTGCATTTTTAGGTATAACTTTAAGATTACATTGGAAGTTGTGATCAAGGGGAAATTTAGCTAGTTGCATAACATTTTCTTTGGAATTCATGTTTCTACTTTCAATGTGATTTTTCTGTTCACCTGCGTTGACACAAGTTCAGTGAAACGAGTTAGGATTTGGAAAGGAAGCTGTTTAAGTGGATATTCCATAAGAAAGCTGTATCTGCAAATGCTGAGCTTGGGCAGCACCGTTATTTTGTTGGGGTTAAAGCTGTTTTATTTAGATTGCCAGAAATTTCCATTCTTCAAAGACTTGTGTTTTTTAAATGACTGATGTTATGAGAAGAAATGTTATCATGATTATATTTACATTGTGAATTTGTGCAGTAAAGAAAAACTAGAAATTTTCCATGCACAGATCACTTAGGGTTTCATTCAATGTACTTCTACAAAGCAAAATTGATATTGGAATATTTTTCCTGTGATCCAGACGACAAATCAACCTACCATTTAACCAAGCAAATACTCATTCATGTTAAATAAAAACTCCTATTTCTTCCGATGAAGCTGACTTTCAAAAAACTTTCAGTGTCCAGCAATGGGTGGTTTTAGAAATCGAGCTACGTGAGGTATCTGAATTTTGTCAACAGGACTTCTCTAAGACACTCCTGATTGCGATCTTGAAAAAAACTAATCTCAACACCCATTCTTCTGCCAAACATCACGGATGCCTTGCCATATTTTCTCCATGGGAAGTGCTGAAATTTAGGCATTTCTGGATTAGAAACGCAGTACTGTTGCTTAGTGGTTGCATGGTTTCTATTTACTGCTCATAGTTCTCTCGCCATCTTCCAGGTGTCAGGTACTCTTCCAGGCACCAAGGATGAAAATGCGCATATGATGCTAATCCCATTTTCAAGAAAATTTACCACTAAAAGGAAAACAGACCAATGAAAAGTTATTAGAAACAGCTAAAGCACAGGAGTGAAACAAGGGCATAGTAGTGGTTTTGATTCGTCTCTGTCTCTGAGTATTCATTTTTCATGTAATTAGATATTACATTTAAACATGAGGATATAGAATACTCTTCATGCATAGGGTGTACAGCAAGTTTCAATTCCATCATCCATCTTTTTTTTTTTCTGTTCAGAAACGAGTTAGAAGGAAAAGATCAAAGAAAAACAAATCAAGGAGGTATCTAGTCCCTGAATGAAAGAAATTCAGATTATAGATATATTGAACACATAGGTATTTCAATCAGATTTTATAGTACATCCCTGTGTACTTTGAAACCATTTGTGAAATTAGAGGCTGTGACTCCCCCATAACAAAGAATCCAAAAGCAAGACGACCTAATGGGCACTTGAATATTTGGATTCATTACCAATATTTTGTTTCTATCCATACTTGGTGGCTGGAGGTAGGGAGAGATAATATTGCTAGAAAATAGAGTGGTTTTGTTGTAAGGTAACACTTACGAAACATTTTCATGCAACCTTGCATCTACAGATTGTGCCCACATACTGGTTTTATATTGTCAACTTGGGAGGAAATTACACTTAGGGCATTCATTTACACTGCATAGAACATTTGGACGAGATCTCTGCTAATTCAGTTTTAGCTAACAGACCTTAATACCTGCTGAGGAGATGACTTGCATTTGGTAGCTTAGGACCTCCTAGTTCAACCCACCCCTGTTGGATCCAGTTGGATGCCGGTAGTTGTCACAATCTCAGTTTTGCTCTGAAAGTAACTCACAGTTATGGCTTTCTGATTCTGCTCTTCTTTTTTTTTCTTTATTTTTTGAGAATTTTTACATAGTTAATTAGGGCACAAAGGTTCAAGGGCTACAGGAATGTGGGAAAGACTATAATTTTACATTTTTCTTCTGTATCTGGGGTAAAGTGGAAGACAAAAGGAGAAGTCTCACCCAGCCTCCCACCCATCTCAGGTCCCTGATGTGGGTACCCCTCTGCCTAGCCACCACTGTCCCATCCTGGTCTTTGTGCTCTCCAGTGGGAGTGGCAACCCAAGAGGGAGGGATTCTGCTCATCTGTATGATCAGCAGAAAAGGCAGTATCTCATCAGCCTCACATGGCCAAAGTGGGTTTATCTCTCATGCTGACAGATTGAAAGGGTCATATCCTGGGTACATTTTCTCCAAGAGCACTTATTGCCAGACTGGGTGTGGGGCCTCTCTTCCAACATTTCTCTGTGTTCCACACTACTCTGCCTAAATTCAAAGCAACTGGGCTTTTGGCAGTCTTGTGACTTTTGCCCTCTGGCATGGATAGAACTAGCGTCAACGGGGTAATTCAATCCTTGAGATCCTTCTTCAATGAGTGAGAGAAGCCAGAAACTTGCTGCCAGTTGCCTATTCCTGTGCCCAGTTTTCTTTGGTGCAGGGTGCAAAATGATGATGGTCCATTTCCACACCTCCTCTCCTGTCACGAAAGGATTTATAGTCTGCGTGCCCCAGTTTGTGAAGCTAATGTGCATTTTGTTGCCACAGGCCTGTGAATGTTTAGACTTGTGTGTTTATATTTCCAGGGCTACAGTTGGAAAATTAAGAAAGCAAACAGATTGCGAAGAATTCACAGGTCAAGCTACTACTGCCTCCCTTAGTTAGAGGACATGTTTAATGTCTGTGTATTCCATTCTTAGATTCTCACATAGCTTTATCCCAACTCTTATTGCTTTTGTTACATGCTTTTAAGTAGATCCCCCCACCTCAAGAAGTCCCTGTGCAAGGGGTGTTTATGTGAAGTGATGGGTGAGTGAAGTATGCCTGACAAGGGACTGAAGAACTTTCCCGAAATGAAAAGCCCTGCCTTGTGGGTGGGCACCTTTCCATCCAGACAGACGGGAATGTGGCAAGGCAGCCAGGAGACACAGAGACTTATGACCACCAGGACTGGCACCTACCAAGAAATGTCCCAGAAGCTGGCCTATGCGTTTTTGTTCTGAATGAAGCAGCAGTCACTTGACCTCCCTCAACCTCCCCTCAGTTCTTTGTTATTGAGTTACTGTCCTTCCACTTTCCACCAACTGCCCCACAGAGATGTTTTTAAAAAGTCCTATGACCCACTCCACCTTGACCGTATGAACTGAATAGAAATGATCAGTGAAAGAAATCAGATGACATCAGTAGGTCCATTTCTCCTCCCTTTGGTTCTTCCCTTCTGAGAATTTGTTCATTCAAGCATGTGTTTGATCATAAGTGGATCCATTTGTTCTTTTTAACAATTAGCATGAAGTGGTCTTAGAATGATTGCTGAGCATTATTTTTCTAGCAGTTGTTCCACATCCTCTGTTGGGGTACCTGGGTGTTAAGTCCCACCTCCAGTCCTGATCCAAGCTTTCTGCTAAAATGAATCCTGGGATGTAGACGGTGACCACTCAAGTGTTTGGGTTCTGGCCACCCACATGGAAGATGATGGAGTTCCCAGTTCCTGGCTGTGGCTTCCTCAAACTCTTGCCTTTGTGGGTGTTTAAGGGAGTGAACCACTTGATAAAAGCTGTGTCTGGTTTTTTTGCCTCTCCGAAAGAAAAAAAAGTAATTGCTAAATATGTTTGTAACACTCAGTGTATTTACTTGTCATTCCTGTTTCAACTTTTCACTGTATTAATTCAGTCCATCATGCCAGCACCTGGATAGAGAATACTTCATTTCTCTATTACTTTATGATGAAAGCCCAGCTGGCATTAGCTCAAATTATGCAGCTGGCTATTAATGGAAGAAAACTGCTCTGTCACTTCTCAAACATGAGCTGATTCAGCAGATGCCTTCACCGCTGTCCTTCCTATCCTAGCAGAAGACAAACATAAATAACTCTTGCTTGGCACTGCTTGGCAGGAACTGTAAATTAGCTGGCGGGATGTTGTTTGTTTGCATTTCTGCTCTCTGCTCTTCCCTTCCCAGTTGGCTTTTATTTCTGCAAGAAGTTTGGGCATTTCTTTCTTTTTTCTTTTTCCCCTGTAGCTTTAATGTTATACAGTAGAAGAGAATATTGTAGCCTGCCTTCATTCTTGTAGTCTTGCTTACTTACTTTTTAAACAAAATTCAACAGATTTTCAAATTATGGCATATAAAAGACAACACTACTCCTCTGTGACTTGGCTTTATTTTTTCCTATTAAACTGTACCAGGCTTGTGCTTATATTTTCAATGAAACTTAAAGATTTGTTCAGTAATTTTAACGTGTGTCAACATGTAGCATATAATACATGGTATGTCAAAACTTTTTGCTGCCTGCATTTTATAAATCTTTTTTAACTATTTCCATTTTTATTATAATTTTTTGACAATCTTTACATAGTTAATTAGGGTAAAAAGGTTCAAGGGCTAGAGGAATGTGGGTAACTCTCTTATGTCCATATTGTTTCCTTCATGTATCTGAGGTAAAGGGGGAGATAAAGGGAGAAGTCCCACCCACCCATCTCAGGTCATTGATGTGCGGCATGCTCCGAGGGTCTTGCTCAAGTGGTTTTGATAGTTCAACAGTTAGGAATTTCTTCCACTCTCATCGCTCCAAGCACGATGAGGTCATTGAAGAATCCACTGGCTGACATAGTTCAACTTAGAGTATCTGTTTGCCCAGATTTTCACTGCCAACACATGGCTGGGGTAGTTGATTGATTTGTTCTGTCCTCTGTCTTTTCATGGTTAGGGTTCTGAGTCTGGCAGTTCGATAGGGGAGATCCCAAAAGAAACTCTGTCTGAGGTGTTCCCAGACCAGATTCTTGTATGTACTAGCAAGTACAGGGCCTGGTACAGTCCATTGCCCCAATCAGCTGGTGGTTGCAATTGATGGGTCAGTTCTGTTTCCAGCCCTGACTTCCACTGGAACCAATAGGTGTTGCAGCTCAGCCTGATTCTGCCCAGCACACACTTGGCCCTTACTTAAACCAGTGGGAGCTGCAACCTAGTCAGAGCGACCCACAATAACTGCCACAAGACCCACCCCCTACCCTTGTTTGCCAGTATGTGCAGCAGACCAGTCCAGTCTGTCCCACATCCCATTCAGCTCTCATACATGTCAATGGGTATTAAAGTCTAGTTCCATCTAACCAGCTCAACTGTTCAGCCCACACAGATGTTGGGTGCCTCTTTGTCTAGCCATCCCAACCCCTGTCCTAGTTTTCGTGCCCTCCAGTGGGACTGGTAACCCAACAGGGAGGAGCCCACTATTTCCCTCCCAGGCCTCTCCCACTGCCGAATTATGCACTCTCCACGTGGTTCTGTGGTTTAACTTAACAGAATTAGCCCCCCGTGCCAGCTTCTGCCAGCTGATGCTGTGGCTAAGCCCAACCAACCCTCACCCACTGTAATTTTAGTTTGCACCAGTAGGAATAATCATCCCAGCCTGGCTATTCCCTAATCTAGTCCACATGAAGCCAAAGGGTGTTGTAGCCCTGCTTAGTCTGGTCTGCCCCGATCCCAGCTCAAGCTCTCCAGTGGGAGTAACTGTCCAGCAGGGGAACCCCTCATATTCCACCTGCTGGCTCTGCCCCCTCCCTTCCTGGTTCTCACGTGTGCTGGTTGGGTGCTGCGATCACATCTGGCACAGGCAACCTCACCTTGGCATTCCTATAAATCTTAATATATAGAAAACCACTTGGCATGAGAAGTTATAGTATATTCAAAATTACACAACTTTTCCATAAAATGAAATTCCATGCAGAAATGAGGTAGGAGAATTCTTATGGGAATGCCAAAATAGTACATCAATTTGATCCTTTCGGATATGAGAATTCACCAATTATCTTTTGTAAAAATACATTTTAGTATTAAGGACCTGTCCTGTGATCTCCTTCCATCCCAGTTTCTGTACTCTGTGTAGAGTGTGCTGCTTGGGTACTGAATGACTATTCATTCTTGAATTGAGCTCTAAAAATGAACTTCAAGTGGTGAAATCTTACCTGTTCGGAAGGTATGTGTGATTCCATAGGACTTCAGCTGACAGAGCCACAATCTGGCAGAAAAGGTAGCATGAAGATATTATACCTGTGAGGACTGGTTTGACCACAAAGCTACTCCTCTGAGTCACTAGAGGTGTAACATACAAGGAGCCTGAGGAAGACTGGCTTGGATTAAGTTGCCTATGGTTACAGAATTCCCAAAGCTAACAGAGGCAGCAAAACATTGCAGTGCGAAGTATCTTGATTTGAACATCTGTCCCAGCCTCTGGTATCTCAAGAGGTGGGTAACCTAGGAAGAGAAGAGTCCATGTGGCAATCAACAGTCAGCCTGCATCAAATACTGAGTGGCATGACCCAGTTATTGCTGAATTTCTTAGAAGAGCTCCCCCCTGCAGACTTCTTTCATGAATTAGGGTAGGCTGAGCCTGCAGTTCCCAGACTCAGCTGAAGAGAATGTAAGGAAGTATGCGTGGATACACCTACCCAATAAGAACATGACTCTAGGAAACATTGATGTTCACAAGAAATGGTAACAAAGTGTTTAACCAGTAATTACATTTTCTCTATAAAACTACAACCAATTTATGAAAAATACATATTATAAAACTCTGGTGATTAGATATATTATATAAACTGGGGGTTAGAGCTGGTTATATTCTATAAAGGTGTCTTATGATTATTTTATTTATGGAAACAGTTGTTAACTTTTTTTAACTTCTTATTATGTACTTCCTGTAACACAGTGAGAGTTAATCAGGCAATACATTATTCATTCAGTGCCTTCTATTTTTTTAACACTCATTCTAAGGACAAGGCTGAGAACCAGGCAGAACCATCACTCTAAAAGAACATACTGGAAGAATGGAAACTTTTGTAGCACCCTGCAGTGGTCCCAGCTACTTGTACTCAGTTGTTCAAAGCCATGACTAGGGCATCAGATTCTTCAAATGCTGAAATGCCTGCTTGACTTAGCTTATGCTGGAAATAAGAAGGATTAGCCCCTCAGCCTTTTCTTTCTGTCCTAGGGGAAGAGTGAAATTAGTCTATCAGACAGATACCCCTACTCTGGCCCTAACAGGCCCAACCATGACTATGGTTTTACCTGGCTCCTTCTGGGTATGGAAGTTCTAAGTAGGAACACAGAGGTGGATTGAAAGCTACTGGAGCAAGAGAGAGTTTGAAACCACCAGCTTGTTAGTGGACTTGGTAGATTTTACAAAAGATTAAAGAGAGTAATTTAATATTGTTCCTACGCATTGCAGCTATAAATGTTCAAAAGGGGTAGGGGGAGTGACAGGATTGAAGATGCCCCTCATCTTTTGTGGTCATGAGAATTCAGAATGAGTAGCAAGGGGAGAGGAGGAACCAGAACTACAAAAGAGCTTGTATGTGGGACCTCATTGTTCCAGGTTGACCAAGGGCCACACTGTCATCACATTAAACAAATGACTCTTAATCCTTGTGCCAGCATTATTACCAGTTTGGCTCCTGAACAGAGAAATTGCAATTGAGGCAAAGCATTTTTGCTGTTGAAGGCAAAACCATCTTACAGCAAATACTGTTTTTGCCACTTCAGTTTTTAAACTTGTACAAATAGATCTCTTCCTGTTTATTGAAGAAAATGATGTCCTTGGTTCTATTAGTTTTTAACAAGTAGTACATGCTTTATACATTTAGGTAGAAATACTGATCTAGAGCCTGGTGGCCAGATTAAGTGGGAAAAGAGAGGAGATGAGGACAGTTAGAAACGCAATGAGATAACAGCATAGGCAGAGACAAAATGTGCTTCTGTGGTGTACATTGTGTGGACAAGGACTCTTCAAGTGGTTCATAGAAAAACAGCTCAAATACAAGACTTGGATGCCAAAAAAATTGGAAATTCATGTATTAGTATTTTTCTAATACAAAATGTTTCATGGACTTTTTACTTCTAATTTTTTAAATTACTTATGTAAGAGACAGACAAGGGGAGTGAGCTCTCATTCACTGGCTAACTCCCCACATTCCCCTTGGCCCCACCTAGGAGCCCAACCAGGGAGTGAGAAACGGAATCCGTGTTTCCCCATGGAAGCTGATTACTAGAGCCGTCATCACTGTTTTCTAAGATGTGTAATACCAGCAATCTGGGATCAGAGCTAGAGCTAGATTTTGAACTCAGGCACTCCAGTATACTTTGATGAATGTCTTAATAGCTCATCTGAACATCTATGAACTTCTGAAAACCACTTGGAGAAGTCACATCTCATTATCTGATCCATAACCCAGCAGCGGCAGAACTTGTTGCAAGCACAGATTCTGATTCTACTCAATTCTAAGGAATTAGCCTAAGAGTAAGCCCAACAAGTCATGATTACGTTAAAAAATCACCCAAAGATTTTTATGTTTGCTAGATCTAAGGATCACTGGTGCGAAGAATATCACAGGGGAAAGATAGACAAAACTACTTGTTTAAGATGAATTTGACACTGTTTAAAAGTTTGTAACAAGTATAGAAATCCATCATTGTAAGTGTGTGACATTAGCAAAATTCTATCTTAAGAAATATGATTCAGGGAGGGCTGCGGGAGAGGACGTCTAGCTCGAATCCTGACCCCAGCCCGCTGTGAGCTCTTGGCTCACGGTGGGCTGGGCCGGACATGCCTGGGTGCGGGGCCTGCTTCCTTCCGGGGTGAGTACGCCGAGGGGGGAGGCCTCCGTGACTGGGTATGTCCGGGGCCCACCCACCGCCCTTATTGGGCGGTGAACGGGATTGGGGAGGGGCGCAACCTTGAGCCTGCAGGCTTAAACCTCCGGCTGCCAGAGGCAACCTGAGGGCTGCGAGAGAGGACGTCTAGCTCGAATCCCGACCCCAGCCCGCCATGAGCTCTTGGCTCATGGCGGGCTGGGCCCGGGCGTCCAGTGCGCCATTTGGCGCCAGGCTGTGCCTGCTGGCCGCCCGGCTGGGGAGCTCTGGGGTAATGGATGTCTGAATCGCTGCTCAGATAGTTCTAGGCTGACCCCACTGTATCTGGGATCTGAGTCAATCCTAAAGATTCCCAATGCCAGTAACTCTTCCTTTGAAGAACTTCCAATCCCTTAATAATGCTGAGCTTTGAACACCTATCAAGTAAAAGATAAGCTCCGGCTTGTCTAGCAGGCTAGCACCTAATGGTCCTCAGAGCAACCACGGGCAGGTGTGTGATTTACGGCTAGGAATAGGCCCAATATGGGAGGTAAGGGGACACCACAACTGGGATGAGTTTCCCACCAAGGGGTGTATGTGCTGGAATGGGGGCTGCATTCTGTCTAAGAAACAGTTGTAGTCACCCGAGGCACTAGTGTGGGCTGGGATTGGATGCACCAGGCTGGTTCAGATCCCAACACCATCTGGTGTTATGGAGAGCCAGGACAGGTGTGGGACAGACTAGGCTGGGTCTCAACCTCCTTCTGAGCCATGTGTGAGCTGTATGTGGGCATGGACGAGCCATGGCTGGGCTGAAACATCCAACAATAAGAACCAGAACGGGGTGAAAGCCAGCCAGGAAAAGCCACTGTTCCTGCTAGGACAGGAGGTGAACCGAGTAGGGTTGGCTCAAGAACCCCCTGGCAAGCGCAAAATCTGGCACTGGGAGGGGTTCTGATGGAGGAGCCTGGGCAACTCCTCTGGCAGAACACAGTCCCTGCAGGTAAGCGCAAGAAGCATGATAGGAAACAGCCCAGAATAGGCCATGGAAAGTTTCCCACTGGCATACATTCGGCATGGGTCAGGAGCAGACCAGGCTGAATTAGTTCATGTCATCCACTGGCAAATCCGATCACCAGAACAGAGTGTGGGATGGGCCGGGTTTGGTTGCAACAAAACCAGCACGCATTATGGAATGCCAGGGCGTGGTTGCCTGTACTGGATATGAATGCAGCACCCATCCAGCACACGTGAGATCCAGGAAGGAAGGGGCAGAGCTGGCGGGGGGATTAAGGGGCTGGTCCCCTCGCTGGACAGCTACTCCCATTGGAGAGCGTGGGCTGGGATAGAGACAGACCCGACTAAGCAAGGCTATAACACCTGTGCGCTGCATGTGGACTAGATCAGGGCCGCAGCATCAGCTGGCAGAAGCTGGCACTGGGGACTAATTCTGTCGAGTCAAATCACAGGACCACCTAAAGAGTGCATAAACCAGGACAGAGAGACCTGGGAGGGAAAAGTGGGTTCCCCCCTCTTGAGTCACTACTCCCGTTGGAGGGCATGAAAACTAGGATGGGGGCTGGGATGGCTAGATAGAGAGGCACTCAACCACATATGTGAGGGCTGGATGGTTGAGTTGGTGAGATAGAACTAAGCTTTAATACCCATTGACAAGTACCAGAGCCAAATGGGATATGGGACACACTGGACTAGTCTGCTACACATACTGGCAAACCAGAGTAGGGGGCGGGCTTGGTGGGGGTTATTGTGGGTCGCCCCGACTAGGCTGCAGCTCCCACTGGTTGATGTAAGGGCCGAACCAGACTGGACTGCAACACCCATTGGTTCCAGTGCAACTTGGGACTAAAAACAGAACCAACACAGCAATTGCAACCACCAGCTGATCGGGGTGATGGACTGTGCCGGGCCCTGTGCTTGCTAGAACATACAAGAAACTAATCTGGGAATACCTCAAAGTATCTTGGGAGATCTCCCCAATCGAACTGCTGGACTCAGAACTCTAACCAAGAAAAGATAGAAGACAGAACAGGATAATCATTCATCTCAGCTATATGTTGGCAGCGAAATATGGGGCAAACGGAGACTTTATGATGGACCATATCAATCAGTGGACGACCTCATCGAGTGAAACTGGCAGCGATTCATAACTGGAGAACTATTAACACCACTTGAGCAAATATCTCAGAGCATGCCCCACACCCGGGACTTGGGGTGGGCGGGAAACCGTGTGGGGCTTCTCCCTCAGTATCCCCCTTTACCTCAGATACATGATGGAAACAATATTGACATAATAGCATTACCCACTTCCCTACCCCCATGAACCTTTTTTTTTTCTTCTTCTTTTCTTTTTTTTTCTTTCTTCTTTTTCCTTTAAGTGTAATTAACTATGTAAAGATTGTCAACAATACAATAAAATAGATTTAAAAAAAAAGAAATATGATTCAGTGTCCAGTGCAATATCTTAGGGGTTAAATCCTCACTAAGTATGTGCGAGGATACTATATGGGCACCAGTTCATGTCCTAGCTGCTCCACGTCCCATCCAGCTCCCTGCTTGGGGCCTGAGAAAGCAATAGAGTATGACTCAAAGCCTTGGGACCATGCACCCACATGGGAGACCTGGAAGAAGCTGCTGGATTCAGATCAGCTCAGCTCCAGCCATTGGCGCCTCTTAGAGAATGAGCCAGCAGGCAGAAGATCTTTCTCTATATATCTCCTTTTCTCTGTAAATCTGCGTTTCCAATACAAATAAATAAAAAAAATATGGTTTAGATTTTCTTTCACATTAGATTTTTTTCTTTTCTTGTTGAAATTAAGTAATAACAAAAAGCTGTGAGTTACTTCTGTAATTTTGTAAGGGTATTAGAGTGCTTTCCAGCAGTAAAAGATACCTCATGGAAAAACCTCACTAATATTCTGTCTAGACGTATACTCTTTTTTGAGACAGGAAACACAAAAGAAAATTGGCTTCTTCATCAAGTTCAAGGAAATGGTGTTTTAATTCTGTAGAGAGGTAATTTCATTTTCTTGGAGAAATGGTTAGACTGATATTAGTAATTCTCTTCTTGAATGTAATGGTGGTTGATACAATTCTTATAAAGGCTCAAACATGTTGAGTGAAAAAAATTTAAATCTAGCTACCAATTAGAATTTTGGGGAAAGAGCAGACTGAAAATGTGTAGCAGGGGTCACTCTGTAACAAACTGGAGACTAATCATTATGAACCATTCCCTGGAGTACTCTGACCAGATAGCTGGGAATAACAATGGAAATTGAACTGTGTGCCTCTGTGCATAATTCCATTCAGATTCACTCGTATAACGTATGGAACATCTACCTGGAATTCCCTAAGAAGCAACTGGGTTGTAGACATACAAATCAATAATCACAATGATGCTTCTCATGAAGCTAGTAGTCTTGTGGACAAGCAAGATCAAGATGAGTAAACAAGAAGTTACAATGAAGTAGAATCATTTTCAGGATGATGCTGGGGATAGGATGTTCTGTGAGCAACTCTCTTGGGCTTGAAGGTGTGGGAACTAAAGCCTCAAGAATGGAGCAATCAGTAAAACCAACAGATTGAATCGAAATTGGGCAAATGGCAGACAAGGCAGGCAAAGCAAAGAGCATCTGTGAAGTTGAATGGTACAGAGTCTTAATACTATTTACACCACTGAACAAGGAGTTTGGGAGCAAGTAGCAGCTGCAGAGTCTGGACAAATGAATGATAGAAGTTCAAGCAGAGGAGAATTCCAGGAGCAGGAACAGGAAACAGAGAGCCTTACTAGCCATGGTAAGGATGCAGATTTTTATTTTCACAAAAGGGAAAGCCTATGAGGTTGTAGGATTTGGCTGCCCTGTGGAGGCTGCATCAGGAAGCACAGAGCTGGAGGGAGGGAGACCAGCAGGGACACTACGGCAGGAACTCCAGGCAAATTCTCAAGGCCGGATCAGCAGCAAGGTGGAAATGAAGAAACAACTGTTCACAGCAAATAGGTTCAGTGTGACCTGCTGATTGATTAGCTGTAGAAGCCAGGAAAGACACACCCTGAACCAACTTAGGTGAAAAATGGACACTTACTTAGCTTAGAAAGCAGAATAGGTGAGTTATTTGGGGGTAAAATTTTCTGATCCATTTGGCCATGCCTGGTCTCAGAAATCCATGCTTGTCCAAATGGACAATTTTTGGCAAGCTGTTGGAAATGCTATACAGGCCTGCAGCTTAAGCATTCTGGATTGTTCTGTGTGTCTGTCCACACAAACACTTAGCCTGCTTTTTCATGGCAGAGGCTAAAGCCAGAGTAATGTCTTTGCGGCCCTTGATTACTCTGTTGTGGCTACATACTGCTGTTGCGACTAGCTGTAAGTGCTAAGTGAAGAGAAGAGAGACATTGTGTGTGTGTGCGCGTGTGTGTGTCTGTGTGTAAGTTCTACAAGATAATTTGGTTTTTACTCAGTGAACTCCACTTACAAGATGGATCATGTCTCAGTTGGGATTTTATTTCAACAATGGAAGAAATGAGATAACTGGGTGGTCTAATGCAAATTTTAGCACTCTTGGCTTAGGGAGTGTTAAGGATCATATCCCTAAAATAGAAAAGTACAAGTAGTTTAACTATCATTATGTTGCTTGGTGAAAGAACCACTAAAAAATGATTAGGGGAATGTAACAACTGAAGTGCAAAATAAGTGTTCTGGAATGCTTGGAGAAAGAATTATTTCACGCAAACTCCTTTAATTTCATAGTAATATAATGGCAACACATATAGTCTGCAAATAAATGATTAAAAATTCTAATATTTTAAAACCAAGTAAACACTTCTTTTTTTAAAGATTTATTTATTTTTATTACCAAGTCAGATATACAGAGAGGAGGAGAGATAGAGAAGATCTTCTGTCTGATGATTCACTCCCCAAGTGAACACAACGGCCAGTGCTGTGCCGATCCAGGAGCCAGGAGCCAGGAACTTCCTCCATGTCTCCCATGTGGGTGCAGGGTCCCAAAGCATTGGGCCACCCTCGACTGCTTTCCCAGGCCACAAGCAGGGAGCTGGATGTGAAGTGGAGCTGCCGGGATTAGAACGTGCTGGCACCCATATGGGATCCCAGCACGTTCAAGGCGAGGACTTTAGCTGCTAGGCCACAACGCCGCCGGGCCCAAAGCAAACACTTCTTTAAAAACATAGTGTAATACTAGCAATAAACTTTTGTTGTTTCAAATCAATGTGTTGGATCAATTATGTCCCAAGCCTATCCTAAAGAAATATAAACAATACGACTGCTAACATCTTATTTTTGCACTGTTGTGCTGTTCGTCAATCTCATTTAATGGTGTATGGCTGAGACTTTTGGACTGTAGGTAGCCCGGTAACCTTAAGAAATTACTAAACATGTCCAAACTATTGAGAAGCTGAACTAGACAGAGGCATAAAGAGTTCCTTTCTTCCTATTGTCTTAACATTTCCTTAGATGATGCAAGGATGCTATACTCCGTCTGGGATGTGCTCCTGAGGAAGGTCCTCATTCATCGCATCCTTAGCAGAAGAGAAACACAATGAAGGGTATGGCCTACTCTCCAGGATCTCCTCACATAGCACTGTTAACATCTTTTGTTCTTGTTTCTCAGAGTCTGAGAAGTGAATCTGTAACCAGAGAGGTTACAGATACCAGGTTACATATCTTGAGCTTGTATAAATCTGAGGCCAAATTGAAAAATATAGTCTCTGTGCTTTCTGTGTACTCTGAGCATTTTCAGCCTACTTCAAGGTAAATCATGTTATTCTTATCTAATCCATTCTGTGATGGGGATAAACACATGTTATTTTTTCTAAGTTTCTTTTAAAAATTATTTATTTGAATGGCAAAGCTACAAAAAGAAGAAGAGGCAGAGACAGATAAAAAGTTCGGTGGCTGGGACGAGGCTGGGCTGAAGTCAGGAGCTGCTTCCGGGTCAGTCACATTGGTAGCAGGGACCCAATGGCCATTTTCAGCTGCTTTCATGGACACATCAGTAAGTAGCTGGATCAGAGTAGCCAGAACTTGAGCCTATCCCATGTGTGATGCTGATGTTGCAGGTAGCATCTTAACATAGTCCACCACAATGCTAGCCCTGGGATCACTTCCCTTTTTCTTATAATGATTAAGATTTGTTTAATCTAGTGACTTACTCTTTAAACACAGCTAGTAAAGACCTGTTTTCTAGCATCCACACTTCAATCGGCATTCCAATCCAGCTTTCTCTCATTATTCTGGCTGAGTTAGAGATGTGATAACAGAAGAAAGGTCAAATAAATGCAACCTTGCTGCTTCCTTTAAAGATGAAATAAAGGCCCTAAACCAAAGAATATGAACATGCAGAAAGCCAAAAAAGCAAACTATTTCCAAACAATCTGGAAAGAGAGTTCACTTTGCCAGCACTATGATTGAGACACGGTTCAAACTTCAAACTATAAGATGATAGATGTTTATTCCCAAAATACTAGGTTTGTGATAATTTAACATACGAGGGTCCAACAGTATTCATGAAAAAGAGGTAAAATGTGTTCCAGGTTGGATAACGATATATACCACAAGAAAAAACATGTAAAAGAACGAAGTAGAAAGTATCAGTCTTGGATAGGATTATTCTAGACACAATATCTGTCCATGCTGACTTTAGCGTAAACACTTGAAAGAGAACAGGAGACATCCCATCCAAGTACTAACCTGCTTAGCCCCTGAGATCAGACGAGATTGGACACGTTCAGGGTGCTACAGCCATAGACAGGAGGCCAAAGGTTATCAGTGTAGCACAATAACCCTGCAGGATGCACTGTGAGTATCAATATCAGAAGACCCATTCCCACTGGAGGATACCCAAGCTTCTCCCAATCACACCCCGTATGATTCTTAATAAAAGTTTAAAATTCTGCATAGGCTATTCTGACTTTTCCATGACAAAGTAAGTAGCCTTGTATAAATTATAGCATTTGCCTTTTCAATTTACTGGAGAGCATAAGGGGTAAAAATCCTCAATACTATCTCATTCACACCCTATTTGAAGAAATAAGTTTTAAAAATATCTTTAAGTACCTTACAATTTGGCAAACAGCAGGCAACATAGGGGTATTCATATTTGAGTCATTTTGGACACTCTACACAACAGCATTACTAACTGACAACTTACTATAACAAGGAAATCTCCGACTGTGTCTGATTCTGAGTTAGTACTGTAACACATTTAGCATGCGTGTGGGAGAGAAGCTTTTTATAATTACCTATCATTGAAGATTGACTTGCATACGCTAAATAAAAATAAAATCAGAATGTTAATCCAGTGCTTTCAGCTTTAATTTTGATGAAATCTTCTTCCAAGCAATCTGAGAATAGATAGTTCTTTTAAAAAAATATTTATTTTATTTTTATTGGAAAGTCAGGTATACAAAGAGGATCTTCTATCTGTTGATTCACTCCCCACGCAGCTGCAATGGCAGGAACTGCACTGTTCTGAAGTCACGAGCCTGGAATCTCCTCCAGGTCTCCCACGCGGGTGCAGGGTCCAAAGGCTTTGGGCAGTCCTCGACTGTTTCCCAGGACACAGGCAGGGAGCTGGATGGGAAGCAGGGCAACCTGGATTAGAACTGCTGCCCACATGGGATCCCAGCGCATGCAAGGCAAGGACTTTAGCCAGTAGGCTATTGCGTTGGGCCACAATAAGTAGTACTTAAATATCTCAAACGCTATTATCTGATTTTTCTTAAAAGTTTTAATTTTCAAAAGAGAAATTCTATGATCTACATCAATAGAAGTGTTAGTATAGCAAACAAAGAAATACCAAGATATAGTAATAAATACGCTACAATGACAGAACATACTTTATCTTACTAGTCAAAGGGGGAAGCCATGTGAATTCCACCCAGGAGCTCAGAGGAAGAGCAGATTGTTACACCCAACCAGAGACCCACAAGGTCCACCCTCTGCATTGAAAGTGTAAATATTATTAAATAAGATCGATGATGATTCATGTGCACATCTGAAGTGAGAAGGGCAGAACTACGGCTCTCATTATGAATCATGCCACGGAATGTTTTGTGTTTTCCATATCCTGGCAGGCCTGTAAGAACTCGCGTTATTCTGCATAGAGTACTCTGCACATCAGGTTTTCAGAATCTATTTTCATCAAGGAACCTCAATGTGAAGTGTCTCAGGAGACAGTTACTGGAAAAAAGAGGAATTTAGTTATGCTTTCAAGAGTTTACCAAATCTTCAAGCTACATATTGTTCACATTTTAAAATCTTTAATTGGCCAACATATTTCGTGTTTGATATGATCTCCCTAGCTGGTGCTACAAGGGGTTTTGGCATCCATGGATGTGTTCATTCTCTGTCAATCGCAGTTACACTAACAACCAGCAAGCTCCTGTTACTAAGGGTCTTCAGTTTCCTCTTTTCAGCTTTTCTTACCTTGAAGTGTACATTTCTTGTAGTTGATTTTAACTGAGTGATGGCTGATTGCCAACTATTCAAAAGAGAATCAGTTGAGAGCTTGGTGATTTCACATTTAATTGAAGGGTGCTTTAGAAATGCTTTTAAATGAACACCAGCTTTGTTAGCAAACTAGAAAGTTCTAGTGATAGTTGTGGCTCATCAAAGAGGATAGTTATTGTTTTGTATTAATCTTTATGTTCTAGTTCATGGTGATTGTATATTAGCCATGGTGATTGTGTATTAGCCAAGCATCTTGCATTTGATTTTAAAACAAAGCAGAAGTAGGTGACTCACAAGTGGGTGATTCAAAATTATAGACAAATCCCATGCTGCAATGGTTCTTGTTAATTAAATGTCTGAAAAAGTAAAACAGGAAGATTGCTATTCAATTGAGAAGTGAAGCCATAAAATTATTGCTTTCAGCTGGAGACACCTTAATTTCTTAAGCTTAAAACATTTTTGAAAGAATGAGAAAATGGTTGTTATTTTATTTTGGAAGAAAGGCTTGAAATATTTGAAGGTATATTTCACTTCATCTCCTTAGGTCAGGTCCGTCAGACATCATCTCTTCTAATTTCTCTCAAATGCTGAAGGATAGCTTTCAATCAAAGATGTCCTCTTCCTGCTGTAATGTGGTTTCTTGGGTGATTAAAAAATGAATACTTTGTGAATATTTTGCTGGAAAATGGAGTGTGTTTTGAGTACTTTAAAAGCTTACAGGATTCACACGCTGTCATCTGTTCCTACATAAGGATTCTTGATATTCTTTCTCACTACCCTAGCATCATGTTGATGGCTTTATTGCATATTCATTAACTTCGTGTGGATGAAAGTTCACTATTTTTCTCCCCCTTGTGAATTGTGTACACTGGCTCTGTATTTAAGGGAATGGATAATGGAAGTGTAGCAGAAATTGATATGTTCATAGCCACCTAGGACAGAGATAGTGTGTCTCTACTTTTACAGAACAAGGATGGATTCCAAGTGAAATGGCTGATAATGTCCTGACGATTAGATGTGGGACTCTCCTACACAGTCCATGTCTCCTTTTTCGGGAGGCACTTTAGTGGCAGCATGATGCTCTTATGAAAGTTCACAAAAGATACCCATTGTAAAACTGGAAGGGAAATCAGTGGGGAGGGGAGGGAGCTTGGGGAGAGGAAATCCCAGTGCCTATTAAACTGTTTCATAAAACAAAATAATAAAAAATAAAAGTTAAATTAAAAATAAAAAAACTTTATATGATTAAAAACAACATTTTTGTGAAAACCAAGTTTAGTATCTATCAGTTTTGATAAACATAAATATTGGCATGTATGTAAAATGCCAATTCACATGTATGCCTATACTCAGTAAAAAGGATAAATAAATGAACACACTTGAACCCACACACCACACACACATAAACCAGTATCAGTACTACCAAGATTCTTAGTGAATATTTTAGAATCCAAAAGAATGCATAAATTTTTAAATGTTCACAGGTTTTTTTTTTTGTACTTTTATGATAAGCCTTTGTCTGACATAAAAGAAAAAATGTATCAATAGGCACAATTGATTGTAACTCCAGCATGGAAAGAACCCAAGGACTATCTTCACACTTTACATTCTAGCTCTGTTAAAATACCAGGTTGGCAAAACGTGGCTCTTGGAAAGAAAAAAAAATTATTACAGCATGTCCCATTTCTGTAATACTGCATTCTGTGTACTGGTGAAAAATGGGAATGAGCAAAATGCCTACCAGCAGAGGAATGGCTATGTGAACAAGAGAAGACAAAAATGACGTAAAACTAAACAATTGGGAAGGAATTCCTGTGACCCTTTTAAAAGTTGATCAGCATGAAGGTTTTGTGTGGTGTTAGATGATAAGACAAGCTGGTATTGAAACAGCAATTTTTATAAATATTAAAACCAGAGGAAATTTTAGCTCTCCCTGACTTTATAAGAAAATTAGGCAGGAAAAAAAAAAACATTGAAGCTTTTTCTTTTCCCTAATCAAACCACCAGAAAATGGTGAGCACTGGGCAACTGTCCAACTTTCCCCTCGTGTAGTCCCTTGGTTGTTTTTTTAAGTGCCTATATGTCATCAAAAAGATGACACACTCTTTGGTATTGAGAGGAGTCATACAGTTTTCTCTAATTGCTTCATTGTAGTTTGTATGTCAGGCTGAAATATGTTCTTTTTTGAGGCTATGTGGTTTGCTTCAATAGGACTGTCTGTTGTGTCCTCTTGCTTGAGAATGTCTAACCAGCAATGAGCATCCAGTACCTTATGATGCTCAGCACAGGCCACAGGATGCAATGGTATGATAGTTTGCTGCACATATATCTTTTTGTATATTTGTTAACCTATATATTCACATTTGAATATATTGATGGGGGTGGGAGAAGGATTGGCTGTCTGCTGAATCACTCCTGAGATGCTTCCCAACAGCCAAAACTGGGCCTAGCTGATGGTAGATGGCAGAGACCCAAGTACATGAGCCAACAGCTACTGCCTCCCAGGGTGCACAGCAGTGGAAAGCTGGAATCAAGATCAGAATCAGGATTCAAACCCAAGCACTCTGATTTGGATTGAGGAGCAACTGGAGTGGTATCTTAACTACTACCCTAAACGCCTAACCCTGCACACCTCGTTTGATGATTCTTTGAAAGCAAAAATGTTAGGGCTTAAAAAGTATGTTCTCAGTAGAAGGAATGAAATTGTTAAGCAATGTTTAAATTTTGTTTGCATTTAATTATGTATTATCAGACAGCTCATTAAGGTTATGAAGTTGTTTTCCTAGGGGCAGCCTTGTTACTTTCTGTATTAGTGAGTGACACTTTGATCATTAAGTAATCGAGATCTCCCAAGAGAGACTGCAGCACAAAATAAGCCACACCATCCAATGTAGTAAGAAATCCTGAGCAATAAACCAACCCCAAGACAGATAATGGAGTTTTCTTAGGAATAACAGAGGCAATCCAAGTGTGTAAAATTCAAGTGGAGACTGAGAAGTGTAGAATTCATTTTGTGTAAATATTTCATGAATTGTTTCATGGTTCAGATTGCTACTTGGTAACTATAGACATTGGATTAAACATTTATAAACACTCACAAAATAGGCAGTCTTCAGGTACAAACCCCAGTTTGGGTGGACCACAAGCACCTGTCTTTTGGTTTTGTAGATGTATCCTAGTTAGCATGTCTTCTGTGACAAAACAAACAAACAAACAAACAAAAAAACAAAGTAGAAGGAACAGGGATGTGAGCAAGATTTGTGAGTTAAGTGAAGGGAAAAAGAGAAATAGGAGAGAGAAGCAAAACAGAGAGAGGCCATAATGATGATATTTATTGGCCTCCATCTAATGAAAGGCAGCTGCCTAGTTTACAAGATTTCTATTTAGGATTAAATGATAGGCTATTTACGCAGGGACTGAGTCAAGCTTATTGATAGTGCTTCATGTATTTCTATGTTAACAATGTTCAGAGATGGCTTGGTCCCAGGCTGAACACTTTTCCTAAACTACATACCTTGCAAAGTCACTATTGTTCCAACTCTGATCTTTTCTGTCCTGTGAAGGCTACTTCTTAGCCAGGTTGAAACAGTAGCAGCCAGCAGTGGAACCCCTCTAAGTTGAGGAAAATCTGTATGTGCAATGTTCTGAAAATGGCAAGCATTTTAGAATCACATCTTGTAGATGGTTGTTGCGAAGCAACATAAGCAAGTTCACTATGCCACAGGAGCCTATGCCCCAAATTTGTAATGTAATCAAATAAGCAAATGTTAAATATTAAACAAATATTAAAATATTTTATTGTTCTACAAGTGTTTTATTAATGTTATAAATCATTATTAAGCATTAAAAATGGTTGGCAGTGTCTCCCTTTTCTTTGAAAATGGTTTTCTCAAATTACAGCCTCGATGCATTAAGAGTTACTCTGGTGACATAAATGAATTAGTTAATGTGCAACAGAAGCATGTAACACACTCCAGGAAGTAAGTCAGGCCTAGGGAAATCACCCTCTCTTGCTACCAGATTGCAGTTTATGTAAAGCCATGGACAGTAAGGCTGTTTGTGTAGCTAGCAACTGTCTCTATGTCTTGAGTTTATAGGAGAGTAAAGTGCACTCCAGTGCTGAGTATACATATATGAGTATTTACCTTGAGTCATTAGACTTGCCTTAAAATTACACTCAAGATAAATATCCCATTCAATTTCTTTTCCCCCCACATTTCTGCGTGGTTATTCTTGGTTTAAGAACAAATACTTAAATGTTATTCATTCAATTGACGACTCCAAGTAAATTTTACGATGTTTTCCCTAAGGTGTTGAATTAAATCTCAAATATACCTGACGTGAGCTCTATTGTAATGCAATTGTATTTATGTTTACAATTTGTTAATGTGAGAGATTGTGCAATGCTGTATAATAATTAAAAGCCTAAGTTTCCCTTTAGTTTAAAAGAAACCTTGTTCCTGTTCATTTAATGCTATTTTAAATGTGTCTGAGAGCCAGGCTCACTTTATATGAAATGTAAATTATCATAAAACCTTTTACATTTCCAACAAATTTTAGCTACTGTCTTCGTAGCCTCCTCTTTATCACTAGTCCGTATTCAGCCTGCAATGGTTAGCAAATATGTGAGTGCTTGTTGCCTGTGTACCTTTCTTTTATATTCTGGAGAAGCAGAAGCAGAATTACAAGTGAAGTAAGTTTTGCTTTAGAGAGGTGGAAGGTGCCCCAAGATTGAAGAAGAGGCCATATGTGCAGTTTCAAGGGTGGAGAGAATGAAAGGTGAGGGATGGGGTTAGGACGGTTAACTGCAAGCGTTAACTGAGATGTTCTATAATTCTAGATGGTGCTGAGTGGGAAGGAGTATAGAGAAACAGAATAAAACCAAGTGACATGGTATCTGGTATTTTCTCAGAGTGAGCTTGCAGGTTGTGGTGATTGGCACGTGAGCAATGGACGAACAGAGAAGCAAGGATATGTAAGGCCAAGGAGGAAGCTGTCAGGAAAGTCAAAATGATGATGCCCTGGGTTAGGAAACAAGAAGCATTGTTTCACCTGAGTAAAGGACTTCTGTGACTGTCCCTCCGTCATACCAGGTTTAGATTCCCTTTATTGCCAGTTGGAGCCTGGATAATCATTGCACCTGTTTCAATTTATATTCTGACTTGACTGCCTAATAGAGGATCCAAGTAATTCTGATGCAGCATCCAGAATACATTTTTATAAAAACAAGGCATCTTCTCCCTCCAGCCACCTGTCCTCTCACCTCCACACTTCTTCCCCATGCTCATCTGTATATCGTCTTTTCCTACTGAACTAGATTTGTTTTGCTCTGAAACATATCTAGCTAACCATCATATACCTTCATGATGCCCTCATCATCTGCAAATTCTTTGGATATCTAAAGGAACAATTCCAATCCTGTGTTGGAAACAGGAGTTCTTCCTTAATAGGTTTGTTTCATTGGACACAAACAGCTCTTTTTTAAAAAAAAAAAAAAAAACCTTCTTAAAGTAGCAAAAGAATAAAAATATTGACACTATTCCATGAATAGGTAGTTAAAATTTGAGATTGTCAGTAGGGTTTACTAACTTAAAACAAAACTGATGGAGCAAACTCTTAGCCCTCTCATAACACATAACCATCTTCAATTTTTCTTAAAATTTCTCCATGAAATTTGATCTGCCACCTTAAAGCTACTTTCCTTGGATCCATCTCTTTCTCAAATAAAACATTTTCTAATATGAGCTTAGTTTCCTGGAAGATAATTCTCTCTAATGCTCATGCCCTTCTTTTCCCTACATGTACCTTTTATGCACTAGTCTTTTCATCTCATAAAGTGTTTCAATGGTCCACTTGGTTGGAATCCAGTTCCACAGACCTTTGGATGCCTTTGTTAGGCACTTTGGTGGACACTAAGGATCACAAATGCATGAAGCATCACTAGTGGTCTAACGGGAGAAGGAAAAGCAGACTGAGGGACTGACACATTTATGGACTTTAAACATGTAAGTACTGAAATAGAATTATGTTTTCTGTATCATTAGATGTACTTTATCCCACAAATCCAGTATGTTTGGCTCCTTCCAGTACTTCCTTCAGGGCTAAATAGTCTATCATCTTTTTGTTGGATGATTATGGTACTCTTCTAACTGGTTGCCTTACAATTTTGCTCTCTGTTTTCTAAAACCCATATGGTAGTCTCCGAAAACAGTGACTGGGTCATCTAGCATTGTTATCTGTTCCAACTCGTCCAGTGTCCGCCCCTCCACACAACACCAATCCCTCACTTGGGGTGAAAGTCAGACTCTTACTGTGCCTTTGAAATCTGAATGATCTGATCTCTACCTCATTCTGGTAGTCTGTATCTAACCTCTTCTCAAGTTATGGCTCCCTTATCCTCTCACTTCCATGTCTGTCTTCCTTGCTGTTGCATAAATGTGTGAAGCACATTCTGATTCATGGCCTTTGTGCTGATTATTCCCAGTGCTTGGAAATCTCTTTCCTATGTATGTGCGTGTCTGGTTCCACTGGCCCCTTTAGAATATGGCCCACAAATCCCTGTATCTGTCATCTTTTCCTGTCCATTTTTTCCTTCTTTAAGACATATCCTGCTATGTTTTTCTTCACAGTGCCTATGATGTACTATGTAATTTTTTTCTTTTTTTTTTTTTTGTTGGATGTGTTCTTCCAACAAAAATATAAACTCTATAAGGCAATAGCTTCTATTTCTTTGCTGTTGCATTCCAGTGCCTAGAATAGTACAGAAAATAGATGTTCAATAAATATTTGGGTAAGCAAGGGGTGAAGAAGGGGAAAAAAGGAAACAAAGGAGATGGAAAATGGAAGAGAGGGAAGAAGGTTTGGGAGAAGAAGGTCTGGTAGTGAGGAAGGAACGAGAATGTCTTACATTTGTTTTATGAATACTGAAACATTCCTTAAGAATGGGTCCGTGTTTCTTTCAAACAAAGGCAGAAGGGCTGTAGCCAAGGGACCTTGAAAGACAACATTTTATGGATAGAAACTAAAAAGTACTATTTACATTTGATTTGTTTTTAGATATTCCCTGACTGATTTAGTTGCAAGTGATACATTCTATTCATAGCAGTTCAACAATTTTCCCTTTAACTAAATGTATTAAAAAAATTAAATAATTGTATAAGGGAAACAGATATAAACGTGAACATGAGAAAACTGAAGTTGAAAATGTAAGGCTTGAACCTGTAAAATTCTACTTTTCTTGGAGGGCCATTGCAATTCCCGCTTCAGCCATTGAAGCATTCCCAGCCTTGTGTTCTCTTCACCTCCTTCCTTTTATTTTCTACAGCCCCTCATACACAATCATAGGTTGACCTGAAATTCTGACATAACTCCCTGCTTTGTTGGGTCAATCTATACCCTTAAATTGACAAAAAAGAAAAAAGAAAAAAGAAAAAACCTTGATGGGAGTGATCGTATGCTGCTATTTCTTCTGTTAGGTAGCTACTGCAATACACAGTCAAGTACGGACAGAACAGAAAATTAATATGAAGTATTTGTTGTGTCATCGTGAATCATCTACACGATAAAGAATTGGTTTAAAGAAGCAAAAATGTCTAAGCATGCTTCATTTTGTATTGTTTTCTTATTGTGAACTAAAGAAAGAGAACATTTTACCTTGTAAAATTGGAATAAATCTTTGCCATTAGTGTAAGTAGTATTAAATAAGTAAGATTTATTTAATCTGCTAAGGAAAATTAATCATTAGGCAAAAAAGCATCCTTGATAACTACTAAATTCCATGCTTAAGAATTAGAATCTGCTCAATATAAGATGCCATTTCTTAAATTATTATTAGACATACTTTAACAGAAGTGAGAATTATTGTAATGAAAAATATTTCAACAAAAATCGGTTTTTAAATTGCTACATTTAGATATTCTACTTGTAAGGGGAGATCTTTGATCAGTTTTACTATTATAAATGGTATTAGCATTATATTTTTCCTGGAAATGTTAATGGTATAACATATTTCAAAGAGCAAGAACCACTTAAATTGTTTGAAATGATTTATAGTTCTGATACCATGTTTGTAGCACCCTGTATTACTGTTAGCTCTGAATAATGTGATTAACAGCAGTTAGCACTCTCAGATCATCTGTCGTCATGCCAGGTATGCCATAAGCACTCTGTCCCAGATATAACCTTTGAGATACATTTTCTTGGAAACTTTACTTATTAAAAAACTCATGCTTAGGGAGGCTGACCTGCTTCCCCAGGTGACTGAGCTTGCTGTTGACACCCAGGGATGTGGCACCCAAGCCCATGCCCTTGAGCATACCCGTGAATGTCATGCTGACACACTGTGTTAGTGGTACAAGCAGCAAAGCTACAGCAGAGAGGTACCAGGGCCTCCAACAAAGTAGGAAAGATGACTGTTGCAGTAAAGGTTTGACACTTAAGAACCAAGTGGATTTAACCTGCTTTTCTTGATGATGTTTGAAATTATTATATTTGTTAGAATGAACATTAAACTCTGACTATTCATACACACACACACATACCACATAACTGTCTGCAATTTTTTCAAGATCAAAAGCTTTTTAATGATGGGCTGGGGAGCTAGAGATGAGATTTTTTTTGTAAAACATTTCTAATCAATGGACCCCATATTAAAATATGATAATCCCGTGGCCAAGCTTTTCAACAATTTATTTTCATTGTTTTTAATGGAAAAGAGAGAGGGAGAATCAGAGAGAATTTTCCGTCTGCTGATTCACTCTCCAAATGTTGGTAACAGCACTGGCTGAGCTGGGCTTCAGTTAGGAGCCCAAACACTCAAATTGCATGTCCAGTAAATGGGGCAGGACCAAAGTGTCACCTGCTGCTCCCAGTATAGGCATCAAATAGGAAGCTGGTCCTAAGGGAGAGCCAGGACAGAAACCAAGCACTATGATATGGGCTACTGGCATCACAAGCCGTGTCAGCATCACCGAATCAAATGCCGACCATAGCCAAATACATTTTTCTTTACTTTATATACAATGCTAATATTCATCCAAGGACATTAGCACATGTCTCTTTTTCATTTTTCAGTAACCAGCAAGTCCAAACATTCCAGAGGAATTTATCATTTTACAGAAAGAATCTAGGCAGTAATTTTTAAATGACTAGAAAGTATTTATCATATTTTAATCTTGAATTATTGTATGTGTAAGTGTAAAATGCAGGTGTTCCTGATTTGTGTTTAAGTTGTATGTGTAGTCAAATGTAGTTCATGAAACATTCTAAGTGTGTCTGAAAAACATATTTTTAGTAGCTCTAGAATTTTGAGCATTAAAAATATTGTTTTAGATGATCCCTTTCTCATATGTAGATTTCACTTCCTTTAGATATTTTCTCAGAAGTGGGGTAGCTGGGTCACACAGCAGATTTATTTTCAGTTCTTTTAGCACTCTCCATACTGACCTCCATAGTAGTTGTACTAGCCTACACTCCCACCATCAGTGAAGGAGGGTACCTTTCTCTTCACATCCACACCAGCAGATGTTGTTAGTAGAGTTCTGAATGTAGGCCAGTTCTTGCTAGAGTTATGTGGAACCTCAATGTAGTTTTCATTGGAATCTCCATGATGACTACGGAGTCTGAGCATCTGTTCAAATGTCTGATAGCCATTTGAATTTTTTTTCCAAAAAAAAAAATGTATGTTCACTGATTTCTTCACTGGGTTGTTTGTTTTGCAGTTGTTGAATTTCCGAAACTCTCTGTAAATTCTGGATATTAGTCCCCTATCAGTTGCGTAGTGTGCAAAGATTTTCTCTTATTCTGTTGGTTGCTTCTTCACTTTGTTGATTGTTTCCTTTGCTGTACATCCTTTGATGTAGTCCCATTTTTTATTTGGCTTTGATTGCCAGTGCTTTTGGTGTCTTTTTCAAGAAGTCTTTCCCTACTCCTATACTTTGGAGAGTGCTTCTGAAGTTTTCCTCTAATAGTTTGATGTTTTATGGCTTTTCATTTAAGGAAATGTATAGTAACTGTGTAATAGAGACTGTCGTGTGCAGATGTGAAAATGCATTGCAGTATGCATCACTACTTCCAAATCAAAGATAGACTGCCAATGAAACTGTTAAATATATCTTGACAATAGGATGCTGGACTGTCTGCCATTGTACCTGTGATGTCAGACTATACTTAAATAGCAGAATGATGGACTTATCACTGCTCTAAAGGACTATACTACTGTAGTAATATTGGGGAAGTCAGTGGGAGGAGAGAATTGGGGGAATGGGTAAGGGAAATCCTAGAACTTATGGAATTATATCATAAAATTTAAAAATTACAAATATATATGTAATTATTAGTCATTCATGCTTTTCCTGTTATAGAAATGTGCTTAAATCTTGACTCTTTTTTTCTATAGGGAATTGCCTTTTATTTTAGAAACTGACCTTAGAATTTTTTTTTGTATATTCAACAATTCCTTGTTGAAGCTTAATGTTATCAAAATATAAGCTCGATGGATATAAAAGTAAATATGTGTGCAAAATATTCATCTAGAAGAACTGTATAATGGAGACTAGCAAACCAAGAAGTGAAGATACATTGCAGTATGCATCTCTACTTTCAAAGCAAAGATAGACTTCCAATAAAACTGCTAAATGTATCTTGACAATAGGATGCTGGTCTTTCTGCTATTGTCTTCTACCTACAGTGTCACATTACAGGTAAATAACAAAATGATGGCCTCATGATTGTTGTTGAAGAACTATACTATTGTAATAACATAGCAGAAATCAATGATGGGGGAGGATGGGATGGGGAGGATGGGATGGGGAGGGTAGAGGGCAAAATCCTTAGTTTAAGGAACTGTATCATGAAAAATAAAAAAATAAATAAAAAAAACAAGAAATAAAAGAAAAATACATTTTTTCTATGAAACAGGTGATTTTAAAAAAAAAAGCTTTTGTTTGGGAGGAACTGCATGCATTACAGCAGTTAAGACATCCTTTGGGTGCCCACATTTCATACCAGAGTGCTTGGGTTTAAGTCCTAGTGCTGCCCCAGTTCTTGCTTCCAGCTGATGCAGACCCTGGGAGACAGTAGGTGACAGCTCAAGTACCTAAATGCCAGCCATCCTTGCAAATGATCTGGAATACTCACTCCTGACTTCCAGCTCGTCAGACCTGGTTGCTGCTGGCGCTTGGGAAGTGTACAAGTAGATGATAGATCTCTGACCCTCCGTGTCACTGTCTCTCTCCCTTTCCAATAAGTAAACATTTTTTAATGTTTCTGTAAACTTCCCTAGTATAAAGGTGCTTCATAAAGTCTGTAGGAAAAAACGTTGAATGAAAAGAGAAATCTAGTTTGGTGCTACTCTTTTAAAAATCCAGACAAGATTTTTTGTTTTCCTAATACCCATTTCCATAAACATTCTGAATACCCTTGTAGTGATTTTTTTTCTTGCTAAAAATGCAGAAATGGCTTTTTATTGGCAGAAATACTCTTCTAAAAGCTGGCTATGTTTTAGCCTTAAAATTTAGGTCATTTTGCATATGGTTCTGTGTTTGGTATCAGAAGGAACCCACTTTTGTGATTGTCTTCCATGCAACTAGCCAGTTGTTTCAGCACCATTGGTCGACTGCTGTATTTCCCGCTGATGAGCAGTGCACTTTGAATGTGTGTTGCATTTCTTAGTACCGCCTATCTCTAGCATTTCTGATTTGCTTGTACTTTTCCAACTGTGTTTCAAATCCATGTTATTTTAAGTTCCTATAGCACTTAGTAACTGCAGAATCTGTGGAGTTCTCCCACCTGGCTTTGTTTTTGTTTGTTGTTTTTCACTAATGTCTTAGCCATTCTCATCTTTATCACTTTTATCACAAAATTAAAACAAAATAATTTAGGAATGCTATTGAAATAATCTATGCTATTAAAAGTGCTGGTATAAGGAGTGATCAATTGATTAGTCATTATATAATCATGGCTTATCAATTCATTAAATCTGCTTTAGTGTTTCCTTATACTTGTGTGGTCATTACGAGAGTGTCAGTTCTCAAGCTTACATCTGCTGTTATTATATATCAACCTAATAAGTTTTATATCACTTACATATTCAGAAAACTTGTCAAACTTTGTTGTAACAAGTTTTTCTTCTGATTCTTTTAGCTATTCTGTGTGGATGATCATATCTGTGAGTGATAAGATTTGTTTTTCCAATATAGTCTGTATACATTTGATACCCCTTTACAAATATTGAGTATGTTGCCATACCAGATAAATCAATGCTTCTCAGACTTCAAAATGTGTGTGAATCATTGGGATACAAGGTATAGATGATTAACCTGGTCAGGGCTTAAACCTGCAAAGTCAACAAACCCACAGCTGCTGCTGCTGATGTGCTGCTAGATTAACCCAGCAGGCCTTTTGAGGCAGACGTTTGACTTAACAGTTAAGATGGTACTTGGAATGCTACTAGCATCCCTTACAAGAGTGCCTGGCCTGAATTCCCAGCTTTGGTCCTGAGTCCAGCTTCCATTAATGTGCACCATAGGAAGCAGTAGATGATGGCTCATGTAGTTGGGTCCCTGCAACCCAGGTAGGAGACTTGGACTGAGTACCTGACTCGGTCTGTCCTACCTTTGGTCATTGCACACATTAGTGGAACAACCAATGGATGGGAGATCTCTCTTTCTTTCTCTCTCTCTCTCTGCCTGCCTCTGTCTCTTTCTCTCCTGCTCCCTCTGCATGTCTGCTTCCGAAGTTAAGTAACAAGCCAATAGAAATGTAGAGAACAGACATTCTTACTTCTCAATTTGAAATGCATGTTTCTGCATTGAATATAATGTTTGCTATAAAGATTGTATTAGATGTATTTTATCCATTCCACTAGGTTGCCTCTATTGCTAATTGGCCAGATTTCTAAACTCATAAGTGGTTATTGACGTAAGAGATTTTTCTGCATGAATGAGAGTTGTTTATGTGGCTTTCTAATCTGTTAGTGTCATGAATTGTAAAAACTTTCTAATGTCTGGGCTTTCATACTATACACACGTATGTACATATGTACAGGTTATGCAATTATTGCTTCTTTGTTATCATGTGGTTCTTCACCTGTCAAATATTCATACTGACTTCATGTGATTCTTGAGTTCAAATTATTGAAATCACCATTATAAAAAGGAATTGATTGTTTACTCTCTTATCCTAAGATCTTTGCAGTTAACTCAGTCCTTATGTTAATTTTTGAGATGTGTTCCACTCTTGCTGCCATTTTACTGATGTGGAACCCAAGGGACCTGAAGGTCCCATAACTTGTACAAAGTTGCATAGTTCGTGAAGGACAGAGAAAATGGTTTAGTTTATCGATCAACTAGCTTGTTTAGTCACTGATTCCCCTCTTTCAGTCTGGAAGTGAATTTAGTAATTCATCTCTAGACACAGTTTTCAAGGCTGCTGCAAGGTAGACTTAGCTCCTGGTGGAGTTAAATAACATGTTTATCAGGCAACCAACAAAAGCAGGACACCTGCTGATTTGTAACAGCTTCTTGCTTCCTATCAAGAGAAGTGATAGTCCCTAGATTCTAAAGTAAAGAATATATTTTAATGACCTATATCAAAAGCTTGGATTTCCTAAGCATTCCATTCAATATAGAGACTGTCCTCTGAATTGAGCAGTTCCTTACCTTAACTAAACAATATTTTCATGCCAGTCCTTTGATACAACGTTTTGTAGTGGTCTTTTGCCTTAAAGGACGTTTCCTTTATAACTGAATTTTAATCTCTTACTGAGCCTTAAAAATCCTCCCTTCCCAATTAACTTAGGAAGCGTGGAAGATGCTGACCATACCCTTACTGGAATCCTGTGATTCTCACTGGAGCCTGTTTATTTTGTCATTGTTTCCATTCTTTTCCTATCATTTTCTTATCACGTGGTCTTTCTTATACTTGTATTTACTTGTTGCCATGCAGGAACAGTGCCTCTCAATAGAAAACACTTCCCTTTAACAACTCAAGGGCACTTTTTTCTTTGCCACATAAATATGGGAAAAATACAGAAGAAATAGATGAAGTATATGAACTTCACAAATCATTTAATCAGTTGAAGATTCCATTTTCTCATCCATGAAAGGCACTCTGCTAACTCTACTCTCTGACGTTAAATGATTTTGTTTGTCCTTATATAGTATTTTCTCATTAAAGTGTGAATATGCATAATTAATGTAATGTATTATTTTCCTAGGAAGTTGAGAAACCCATTATCTAGACTATATGCAAGACTGATTTTTGTCACTATCATTACTAACTCAGCTTTTTTTTAAATCTCATAATACTATTGTCTGCTGTTTCAAAACATTGTTAAGCTTTGTTCATTCTTTTGGGACCATGCCTGTTGACAATTGTGAAGTAATGAATATGTTGGAGGAAGTACAAAAATATATTAAATCCTTCTAAGAAAAACTGTGATTAAACAGTAATAAATCAGCACATACAATTCATTATTTGATTATTAAGGACATAGGTTTGAGAAACCTGTATATGTGAGGCTTCAAAATATTCTCAGAAGAATGAAAGTAATAAGATTCTATGGGAGGTAGGTGTATTTGACCTAGTTATCAAGGTGCTAGTTAAGATGCCTATATCCCGTATCAGTGTGTAGGTTTGGTTTCTGGCTCCAGCTCCCAAATCCAGCTACCTGCTAGTATTGAACCTGGCAGTCAGCACTTGAGGGTTCAAGTAGTTGCGTCCCAGCTGCCCACATAGGACATCTGGACTGTTCTTGGCTCCCAATTGATCTGGCCTAGCCCCAGCCCCAGTCATTGCAAGCATCTGGGGAATGAGCCAACAAAGAGGGACTCATTTGTATATGTGCCTCCCCGTCCCTTTTTATATCTATCAAATAAGTCATGTGTAAACAAATTATTTAGAGATGCTGATTTCGCACAAACTGTATGTCTCATTGTTTAAGAGGTATCCTTCGCCCTTTGTGTTCATCATTTTTAAAAGATATATTTATAGCTTATAAACTAGATATAATGTCCTTGCACATGAATAAGGATAGCCTGAACTTATACTCAAATAAAATGTCTGGATTTTTATACTTTGTCATGTTTTTCTTTGAAAACTAGACATCACCTAATTTCTTTCTAAAAATAGAGATAACTTTCTTTGTCCTTGGGACTGCTACTGCTTCATATTTGTTTATCCAATGACGTTGCTCTTGTGTAATAACAAGATTTTATTAGAGAAAATGTTCTTATTTGTATTTGAACATTAACCTTTATATGTACACATGTATATATAAAATCTTTATATATATAACTTATACATACAATAAATATGTAAAGATCTCTTCATTTGATTTCACAGCAACTGATTTCTCAATCAGTGTTATCTTTTAAATTTCTATTCTTTCAAAATATGAAACACAGTGTTGAACATTTCAGTGCCTATGAAGTCCACATACCTGTGTGTCTACAATATTGCTTTTACAAAGTTGGTAGGGAGGTGCATCATTGAAGCAAAAATGGGGAGGTGTTTCATAGCTTTTACCTTCTGTTCAGCTATCTAATCATCTTTTCATAATTAGGTCTGTTTGAAAAAAAAATTCATTAACGGAGCGTTGCTTCCTGAAGTAGGTCTTTATCGACTGTGAAGTACAGTCAGTTCCAAGGCTTCACAGAGTGTGTGGATACAGAAATGAATCTGAGTTGACATGTATCCTATGCATCTGACACTCACCTAGAGAGGAGTATGACCTTGATGGAAGGAGAGGCAAAGAAAAAAATCTTCAAGTTCTTTGACCAAGTCAGTTACTTCTGGGAGATGTTCCCACAGCATGGAAAAATAGATTGTCTAAGTATTTTTAAAGATGCACATATAAACAGGCAGATTTTGAATTCTTTAGTTAAATAGAAGAGCTTAGTTCTCGTTTTTATTCATTGAACACTGTTATTGACTTTTGGTTATTATATTTGATTCTAAGTAGTTGTGCATGCACACCAAGTGTTTATATTTCATATGAGCAAATGAATTATATTCATGTCATTTTAAATTTTGTGGGGGTGAGTATTTATTTATTTGTTTATTTGTATTTTGAAGTCCTGTACTTTTCTTGCATCTTTGAGCCCAATGCAGGCTTTAAATTACTACATTTAGAAAAAACTTGTTAGGCATTGGTCATGGCTATTGAGTATGCGGAACAGAACGTTAATATATTTATGTTAATGATGAGGCATCATATAGGAAAGTTTCTAAACAAATATTGTCCAATCTACTCTAATATGGACTGTTATTAGACCTAGGAAGACTGATTTGTTCATTTTAAAGACTCTTCAGATACTTTCCAGCAATTTTTTTCTTCTGTGTATTTTTAAAATTTTTGTTCACTTTCTTACCTATGTAAAACTAGAAAATAACAATCATTGTATATCTAAATTTTAATGGGTGTTTTCTCATGTGAATTTTCTGTGCATTCATAAAAACAATACCAGGAACAAGTACAATTTTGAAAATGTTATTGATTCTCAAATGTAGATATATATATATATTTACATATATGTACTTAAAAGTAGAAATATATTCTCAAAAATTGGTCATAATTCTACTACCAACAGCATAACAAGTTTCATTTCTTTTTCTAAATGTTGACCTTTGTACACTGTATATAGCTAAAAGAATATACTTTCCCCTCACTTTTTAAACCTTTCATCATTCTTTAAACATTATCTATCATATGGTAAGATACTCTGAAAAATTATTTTGACTGCTACCTCATATTCTGACTTTTTAGTGGAAATTTCTGTTTTTGCTGTTCAAACTCTCCCTCTTATTTAGGCCTATGAAAACTAACTATAGGACTATCTTGAGAAACTTTTAGTATGTTCTAAATTAGTTTATTGGCTTATGATTGTGTTTTCAATGTACATAAAAATGGTATTTTTGTTTTCATTTTCTTTTTTTCTGCTGAGTCATAGCTTTGTGTTTTTCCTTTTTATTTCACAGATTTTGCTAATTTTAAAATTGTCTTTTTGCAAATTTTGCTACTATTTTTTTTTGTCTTCCTCTATTTCTTTATCTCTCTGTTGTCATTTTGCCAGACCGATTTTTCCTTTGAAGTAGCATTTGATTTTTAACCTTTTATTAGTCTTTTCTAGGTTATTATGCTTTACTCTTTGGCCTCTATTTCTAATGGATTAATTAATTGCTCATTTATAATAGATTTATTACTTAAAGCATTTTCTAAATTTTGTTTTTTTTCTGACTGAAGTTTAGAGGTGTTTTGAAGTATTTTTTTCACATTTTATTTTTCTTAACTTTGTTGTTTAGAGAAAATATCTTACCTATTCTGTAGCATTTATCTTATTTATGCTATAGGATTATATATAAGTGTGTAGTATTTGTAATATATGGATGAATACCTATTCATCCTTCATCCTGGTGCTTGTTTTCTCTTCACTTTTTTTCTTACATCTCTTTGGATGATTTCCTCCCTTTCCTCACCTATCCTTCTCGTTTGTGGGTAAAAAAAGTCTAAAGAGTATCTTTCCATTCCTTCAGAACAGAAGAGAAGATTCTTGTTCTTGCCGTATTGACTTCACTTTTTCTCAATTATTACTAAAGTTTTACAAGTTTACTCTTCTGAATTTTGCTAATAGATTTTCCAGTTTCTTGCTCAGCATTGCTTTTTTGGATCTGAGCTCTTTCTTGTTCTTAAAATACATCTTCTAGAGTCCCCTGTAGTGAGTGTTCATAGTATAAAATTGTGATGTCTTAGAACTTTTTATTTTAAACATTTTGCTGTTATGTGCATTGTTTGGTCACTACTTCTCTCCGAACTTTAAAGCTAATTAACTGTCTTGAGAAATGACTTTCTTGTCTGACCTGTTGTTTTTTGTTCGGACTCTGCTTTCTGAGTGCTGTTAAATGCTTCGTCTATTTATTGCATAATTCCTGTGGGTTACAGAGGTTAATTCTGGTGAAAAAAATTCCAGAATCATTGAATATGAACATTTGTGTCTTTTGTTAATTTTGGAAGATTCTAATTATTCTAAGCATTTCAAGTAGTGTATCGTTGTCTTTGCTTTTGTTGTCTGCTCTATGTAAGAGCTATTTGACCTTTCTCTGCCATTCACTTCTCTGAATCCCTTATTTGTATTTTCTACCTTCTTTTCTCCACATCCTGTTTTTCATGTATGTATGTCCTCTGGCTTCCTACTTGACCCCTCACCCGTGTCTAACTTGTTGTTTATTCTGATCGTTGCATTTCTAATTCTGGTTATTAGATGTGCAGTGTTACAAGTTTTGTTTTATGTCTGTTGACTTTGTAATTGTCTCTTATATATCTATTCAACTATTGCTTCTCTAAAGAGATTAATGTCTTATTTTAGCATGGATCTCTATCACAGCCATTAAAATACCACTAGAGTCACATGTCCCATATCACAATGTCTGGGTTCAAGTTCTGGCTCTGCTTCTTATTCTAGACTCTTGCTAATACACATCCTGGCAGCAATGAGTTGATGGCCTGAATAACTCGGTCCATACTATCCATATGCGAGACGTTAGGTTGAGATCCAAGCTGACAACTTCTTTCTGACTCGGTCATTCATGTATTTTGGAAGCTAAACCAAACTATGAAATATCTTAGTCTCTATTTTGTGCCTTTCAAAAACGAAGAAAAAAATGTAAGTAAATATTTTTGAAACATGTTTGTCATCTTGTTGGTCTACTTTTGTACATTATTTTGTGTTTGTTGTCTCAACCTGACTCAGCCCTGGTTATGGCTATTGTGGCTATTTGGGAAGTAAACCATTGGATGACATCTCTAACTAGGGTTCTCCCTCCGCTCCTGCTTCCCTCTTTCTCTGTCATTCAAAGAAATAAGCATATTTTAAGAAATGTTGTTATCATACATGTGTTTTGTGTATATGAGTACACATATGTTGCATATGTGCCTCTGGCAGCATGGCTTGATTCACAGGTATTTGGTTGTTTTGGGTTTTGCTTTTTAATATGACCTGTTAACGTCAATATTTAGTTTTCTGATTACAGTCAGTCATCACTTGCTTTTCTGGTTGCTCCATATTCCTGTCAACACTTGATATTATCTATTTCATTTTAATCAATCTAGTGGATGTGTGGTAGATTGCAGATTCTATGACCTAATCCTGATGTCTAGTAATTTTGTGCAATTTAATTATTTTTTTCAATTCTTAATAATGTTCTGGGTGGTAAATAATTCCTCTGTGTTACTAACTGTTGCTTGTGGAATTCCTGTATGAAAAACCATCAAATAATTCCCCTGGGCATCTGTTCTTTTCTTTCCCTCCAAATATGCATTAAAATAACTTTTTCATACTCTAAAAAAAAAAAAAAAATCAACCTTTATTTCATGCAACCTGTCTGTGAGCTCCCCCTGCTGTTTCACATTTAAATTATACACCTGCCGATTATACTCAACTAACTTTTAAATGGTGGATTTTGGTAGATCAATTATTTTACATAGAAGTATTTTCTTTTTTCCAAAGACTGAGGCCATAAATATATTAAGATGCTCAGAATATAGAACATGGGAAATTCTTATATTACCTTCTCAATTTCAAGGTAAACCTGCAACTGCTTTTAAAAATTCCTAGTCCTTTAAAATGCTTACCTCACTTATGAAGCTATTCATATTAATGTAATGAATAAATAGTTCAGATTATTAGAATTTGGATCAACTGTTGGGCCATGATTTATATTCTCAGAATGCACTGAAAGCAGAACTTGTATTTTTCCTGCTTCCTCACAGTGCCTAGAATATGTTGTCACAATGCAGAAATTAATGATTAAAAAAATTCTAAAGGCATTCATCTCATGTTCTTGCTACATCCAGATTTGTGCTGTGATTTCTTTGAGGTAACGTAGCTGAACTGAAAAATTTTGGATGTAATAGTTTTGTATATTTCATTTATCAGCTGTGACAGATATTTTCCAATATTCCAGTAGAAAAAAAAAAGGTGCACCTTTCTGAAGTGTGCCAGATAATTGGTTTGTTAAAGACCTATTATGTTTTCAAAAATTATGATGAAATGAGAAAATGCATCACTTACCAAGGTAGATTTGAAGTCATAGAATGAATGTATCATTCTATCGGCTTTGGGGATGGGTAATCTGAGCTTAAATCTGAGTGATTGCTGGTTGCATAATCTGTTTGGGGTTGCTCTTGGTATAATGACAGTCTCTAACCCAGAAAGTTTTTCTAATGATAAATGGGGCAATGCACATAAAATAGCTACCACAATATTTGGCACATACTAAATTGTAAGTTGTACTTTAAACAACTATTGTATTATGAATAAACGATAGGTTGGGATTTTTCTTCCCTAGAATGTGCTACTTGGATGTGGAAAATCTGTTTTTTCACTGTCAGTGTTAATTTCCTTAACATTGGTTTTAGAAAGGGTACCACATAGCCGTTTATTTATGCACTGAAAGAAACCAATCAGTGTGAGGTACAAAAATGTGTAATTCTCTGCTCTTCTCAGCACCCCAGCATCTGATGTGGTTTGAGTGGATTCTAGAAAGATTACTAATGTCATGGCCAATTTGGAATCAGGCAGGTAGATATTTTATTTATTTATTTATTTATTTATTTATTTATTTATTGCTAATCATAACATCACTCTACACTTCTCCCTAAATTTTTCTTGAGGTATTAAAGCTTCAATTCTGTGACGCTGGCTTCCATGTGCATCCCAGGAACACTTATATTAGCTTTTCATTTCCCTGTTAAAGAGAGCTACAGAAGAGAACCAAATGATGGAGATTTAGAGGACTCAACTGTAATAAGCCCTGTGCAGGTCCAGATGAAACCATATCCAGAACTGGAATAGAAGATAATACTAATGAATGCCTACCGTTAGATGTGAAAAAACTTGTTACTTACACAAGAGAGATGGTTCTGGAGAGAGCAAGGCAGGCTTCACCAGAAAACCTTACATGATTCAGAAAGAATAGGGGTAAGGGACTTGACTTAAGGATTTTATTTATTTTTAATAAGGATGAGAAATAGGGTAGGAGTTCTCCATGGGCAGAAGCTTGTGTGCTACCAACCTCTTACCAATCACAAAGACTGTATCTGGACTTTCTTATCAGTTTTCTGGGTGCGCAGCATATAGAGCCAAGAAGAGGTGAGGCTTAAAAGCTCTCAAGAGCCCAATACCAAAAAAAAAAAATGGAGTTATATTCCTTATTGCTAGTGACCAATATGAATGAGAAAAAAGGATTGGATCCCAAGGATGTACAACAGATGTTTCCTGGGACTGAGAACTCAGGGTCACTTTCCAAGAGCAATTTTGTATTGATTAGCACACACTGTTTAATCAAATGTAGCTAGGTAAGATGTCAGATTTGCTCTTTTGAACCTCCTATCTAAGTAGCAAGAGTCCTATTTACTTTAAATTATTAAAATAGTGTACGGTTTCTTGTTAACAATTGTAAAGGGATTGTGGCTACATTGCATACATATATGACTGATACTCAACTCGCTTGTATTATAAAGTAGTATAATATGTAGCTGTTCTAATTAAACATAGTAGGAATGGAAGGGCTCTATGTGAGTATTGTTTGGTATTGCTAATGACCAGAAGCCAAGTCTGTTGCACATAGCACCTAGAATATGCCATTATGCTGAGAGATTGCTTATTTTATTAGTTATTTTTTTTTTGTTTACTCAAAAAGTATTTACTATTCCTCCACCCATCTCAGACCCAATGCATAAAAATTACTACTATTTTATTTTGGTCAGAAGTGCCACAGTGTTTAGTAGGAAATAGAATAATAAAAGATATGCAATATTATAAGGTCTCTAGAGAACTAAGCTTGACATCTAGCTATGTTGCTTTGTGCTTCTAGAACGCTTATAAATAAATACATTTTAATTTATCTCAGTGGTGAGAAGAGCCACTCCATACTAACATTTGTCTCTTGTTTTATTATCCGTCACTTTCTGTCCTGACCCCAGAGTAGCATTTGCTCATGTCAAGAGAATAAGCTAGTTTCTGTTTCAGGGAGCTTACTCCAGCTCACTAAAATAACCACAATCTGGGATAAAGCCAAACTTGAAAATCAGTACAACTACAGGGAAAATTCTGAAGATACATAGAAGGTCAGGGAATGAAATCTCAACTTCATTGAACTTTGAATCAATCCTGCTCTGTGCATCCCATTGTCTTCTGCAATTGTCATTTGTAGAACAGCATAGCCAATAGGATCTATATGCGTCAGGCAGGATTTCCTTATTTTAGTTCAAAGATATCTTAGCTGATAGCACCACTGCTATACTGTTATGTATTCATTTTCATGGAAGCCTTTGCTATCTGTCTCTGTGGGTGCGTTTCTGTTGAAGGAACCTGCCTCTGGAACTCTTCAGTTGCATGGGCTTACTTTACTGCTTTTATTTGCTTTTTACTTGAAAATATTTAAGTGTCTGAGGCTCTCATTACAGCTTCTCCTGTATTATTCTAGGAGTGCTCATAGTGAAACACCTATTGAACCGTCATGACTTTTTCTCATTCTCTGTGAAATTGCCCAAGAGCTCCAGAGCATAAATACATCTTTTCCTACTTTGAGTTATACTGAACTGAGTATAGTTCAAGAGACCCTCTCTGAAATTATACTCTGGCATACTTTCTATGAGCCCACATATGTACCTTTCGAGCCCTATGGACTCTTATCTGCTTATGTGGAAATTATGTATACATTTAAGTGACACTCATGCTATCAAATCTTTGAAGCAATGATATAAAAGATGCACTTTTGCAAAAATATGCTAGACGACATCTCTGTTCTGTGTTGTGATTGAAGAATAGGGATTGCCGGGTCTTCTGGTTTCCCTAGCTGGATTAAAATAGTTATCCAGCTGTTACTCATCTTGTTCTTGAAGTGAAAAAAAAAATGCTTTTCCAATATTCATTGAGTTTTAATAGGTTGGAACTGTGTGACGAAAACACCTGTTGCTCAAATGGTTTTGACTTTCTGAATCTGTGTCACATTATTCCAGACAGACCTTATACCTCTACACATTGGAGCTAAGAAGAGAACTGTTCTTTCAGTGTGTTCTTCCTCTGAAATGCATGTCATGAGTGTCTGGCCTCTTTCTCTTTGCTCTTCTTGGATACAATAAAGATTATCTAAGACTTTTATCTCCTAAATTCTTTAAACTTTAGCACTTCCGTTGCCTATGCCCTTTGACATTCCAAACTAATCAGGTTAGAGTCTGCAAGTGTATCGTTTTCCAAAATTCTTCCTGTGCAAAAGTATTCTTCAGCATGATTAAGCAGTGCATCCAACCAATTACTCCTAAACTCTAATTTTTGTATTCAGGATGTTTTTAATTTATCTACTTCTTATCAATTCTATTGTAACTACACTAATTTATGACCTCATGCGTCCTCAGTGGCCTCTTCTAACACCTTTACAACTTGTTTTGTTAAATTTTATTGACACTTTAATGCTTTGCTCTCAGGGTCCATGTCAAAACTTGTCAAAAACTTGGATCTAGCCAAATATTACCTACTTAACATTCTCTAGTGACTCACAGAATGTACCAGAAACCCTGCAATGACTTTCTAAGAATCTTGTTTCAGTTCTATTTTATTTGTCTGGCTTTTAATATTATTTAATCTGTTGAAATGGAATTGGTTGAATGTAAATGAAGGTGCTCATGTTTATTATTTGGGACAGTAAGTTCAAAACATGTTTGGGCCTATGATATCTCTGCCCAATTTTTCATGCCTGATGTATTTCAGTTTGTTCAAAACCTCCTTTTTTTTTTCTTTCTATCTAGAACATTTATTCTCTTCTTGTTCCCCAGTTTTCAATTCTGACTTTCTGAAATTCAGTTTAGACTCCATCAGTCTCTGGATGTATGCCTTCAATCTTCCATCTTCCAACAAGCCATTAAATAACTCCTACTGTGTTCTCATGTGTTGATATACTGCTCTGATTGTACTTGCCATGCAATAGTGAACATAGTAGCTTATATTTATTTTACTCTAACAATTCCAACTCCTTAAGGTCAGGGATTGTTCTTTTATTTCATTTTTTAATTTTAATTGAATTTTTAAAGATTTATTTATTTTTATTACAAAGTCAGATATATAAAAAGGAAGAGAGACAGAGAGGAAGATCTTCCATCCATTGATCCACCCCAAGTGACCGCAATGGCCGGAGGTGCACTGATTAGAAGCAAGGAGCCAGGAGCTCTTCCAGGTCTCTCATGTGGGGTGCAGGGTCCCAAGACTTTGGACCATTCTCTACTGCTTTCCCAGGCCCCAAGCAGGGAGCTGGCTGGTAAGCAGGACTGCTGGGATTAGATCTGGTGCCGATAGGCGATCCTGGCGCATGCAAGCCTAGGACTTCAGCTGCTAGGCTGCCACACTTGGTCCATGGTTGTTCTCTAACATGTCTACTCTCCTAGTGTAATCATTTGTAATGAATGTTTGCTAAAGCAAACAAATTTGAGTTCTTTATTCCTCTATGTGATCTCTATGTCCTAATACAAAAGGATATGCTACTGTCTGGTATTTATCAGAAAGCGAAAGAGCCGACAGGAGAATCAAAATACGAATGAAAGGAAAAACAGCTACATTATCAAAGATAAATAAAAATAGAATTAAGTGGATTAAACATGATTTCTATAGCAGACACTCAAATTTATACATTTTTTAAATTATTGTAAAGAATACACCAAAGGGAAAGATAATGTGATTTTTGACAGGAAATCTAATTCTGAATTGTAAGTTATTGGTCTTTCAGGTGAGGCTATAATGTGGGAAAATGGAAAATAACAACAGTTCTGGAAGTCACGGTGGGGAGAGAGAGAACAAAAGGAACCAAAAAGATAAGGAATGAATGTGTAAAGCTCAGTGTAAGAAGTGGTCCGCTGACCAGTCCTATTGGATTAGCCAAAGTGTGTTTTCCTGGTATATGGAAATGAAATGGATTTAAGAATGTTAAAGAATTCTATCAAGGTGTGTTGAAATGTAGTGATATTTCCAATTTTTGGCTTGGGTTGAGAAGATCTGATTTCCATGTGGAATTGGGACACTGACTCTTCTCTCACGGATGTTCAGGAGCTCAGTGTGTGTCCTGATTTGCCCACTATTTCTTTTAGGGTTCTGTAATCCATTATTAACTCACATGGCAGTACCTTAGGAGATTCAGGATAATATAGCTTCTAGGTGACTCCTGCATTCCATGCCTGACATATTGCAGTATGGCACACAAACAGTCCCAATAGCTCAGATGCTATTTCTCCTCCCGCTTTTCATCTGTACCCACCAGGTAGCCACACTTGGAGCATAACATCATCTGTTTCCCTGATGTGCACTCTATTTTTGTTGCCATACTGCAGATTTTGGAAGGACATATTTTTTCTAATTTTATTTGAGGTCACTAAGGTCAAAGCCACATTTACCAAGTTCATGGTTTTCTCTTTTTTCTTTTTCTTCATCTTGCTATAATTCCCATATACTCAGTCATTTAATTTTTGTTTTAACAATTCTTTGTTTTTAGATTTTTATCAATATAAGGAGAATAGTTTTGATGTATTTCAAAGGTAAGGTTCTGTAAAAATATATGTATTATATATTATGCATTATGTATTATATATAATGCATATATTTTATCATATGTTATATAATATATTTTAAATTATATCTTATATATATTATATATTTATTATATTTTATATCGTATATTATATAGTATATATCATATATTTGAAAGGCAAGTTACATTCAGAAAGGGAGAAATAAAGAGAGAGAGGTTTTTCATCTGCTGGCTTACTCTTCATATGGCCCCAGCACCTGGAACTGGGCCAGCCTGAAGCCAGGAGCCAGGAGCCAGGAGCCAGGAGTTCACCCAGGTTTCCCATATGGCTTAGGCTTTTGGACCATCCTCTGCAGGTTTCCCAGGCAACTGCCCAGTGGAACTGTTGGGACATGAACAAGTGTCTACTTAGGATAGGGCTGCAGGCAGCAGCTTAACTTGCTACACCACAGTACCAGCCCCTAATCGGTACAATTCTGATAATCATACTTCGTCCTTCTTATGCTTCCTCAAACACCTTCCCTCCTTTCTTTTCTTTTTAAGTTTTACCAAAGAATAATTTCAGTTCGCTCTAGTAGCACAAGCTTAGTACACCAATAGCCTTGCTATTCAACAAGTAAAAAGTAGAAAGATCACATTGCCGTGTTTCCATATGAGTATGAACAAGGGCTAAAAGCAGTAATCAAGGAATAACGCTATGGTGTAGCAAGTTATGTTGCTGCCTACACTACTGACGTCCTGTATGGACACCAGTTTAAGACCCAGCTCTTCCACTTTGGATCCAGCCACCTGCTAATGTGCCTGGGAGAGCAGGAGAGGATGGCCCAAGTGCTTAGTCTCTTGCAATCCTATGGGAGACCCAGATGAAGCTTCTGGCTCCTGGGTCCTGGCTTGGGACAGGACAAGCTGTTATGGTCACTTGCAAAGTGGTCTAGAGATGGTGAATCTCTCTCTGTCTCTCTCCCTCTCCATAGCTATAACTTTCAAATAATAAACAAATCTTAAAATCACAAATTGTCCATTTATCTCCTATAGTTTCATTTTGCATGTTCTATATTATGTACCACATATCAGAAAAAAAATAAGGTATTTGTCTTTTGAGGGCTGACTTATTTCACTAAACATAAAGCTTTTCAGTTGCATCTATTGTTTTGCAAAGGACAGACTTTTTCTTTTAATGCTTTAGTAGTATTCTATAATGAATATATACCACATTTTCTTTTTTTTGTGTGTGTGTGTGTGTATATTTTTTTATTAAATTTATTCATTAATTACATTGTGTTGTAATTACATAGAATCTGGGATTCTCCTCCCTACCCTCCCCCCATGGTGGGTTCCTCCACCCCACTGCATAACCATAGTTCAAGTTTAGTTGAAATTCCCTCCCTGCAAGTATTTGCCAAGCATAGACTATGGGATGTTGGACTCTATACCACATTTTCTTTATCTGGATATTAGGTCATTGTCATTAGGTTAACTCCATATCTTAGCTATTGTGAATTGAGATGCAATACACAGGTGGGTACAGATTAACTCTTCTCTAATTTAGTTTGTTTGAGTAAATTCCCAGGAGTGGAATGGCTGGTTTATATAGTAGATCCATTTTCATATTCCTGAAGAACCCTCATAGTTTTCCATAATGGTTCCACTAATTTACATTCTCACCAATAGTGTATTAGGGAAGCTTTCCTCACCACACATGCTTACACACGCTTGTTTATTTATTTTTAATTTTTCACTGATAGCCATTCTAACTAAGGTGAGGCAAATCCTTACTTTGTTTTTATTTGCAATTAATTCAGAGCACTTTTCATAAGTCTATTGGACATTTGATTTTCAGTCTGAAAAATAATGGTTCATGGTGTTTTTGCCCATTTCTTAACTGGATTGCTTGTTTGTTGTTGTGTTTCTTGAGCTCTTTATATTTCCAGAGTATTAATCCTCTACCAATTGCATAGTTTGTAAATATTTTCTCCCATCTACTTTGCCTGCTCATTCTGTTGAGTGTCTTCTTTGCAGTGTAGAAGTTCTGTACTTTTATGTAACCCCCTTTGTTTGTTTTTGTTTTTATTGTTTATGCTACTGAGGTCTCTTCCAAGAAGCCTTTGCCTATGGCAGTGTGTTACAGAGTTTCCCCAATGTTTACTTCTAATAATTGGTCATAGATTTAGATCTTTGGCCGACTGTGAGTTGATTTTTTATATAAGATGCATTGAATGGATCTTGTTTCATACTTTTGCACACAAAGATCCAATTAATTTGGCATACTTTGTTGAAGAGACTATTTCTGCAGGAATTGATTTTAACTCATTTATCCAAGATTAGTGACCTATAGCTGTGTAGTATAATTTCTAGTGTTTCCATTCTGTTTTATTGTTCTAGATGTCCATTTTTGTGTCAGTACCAGATTGTTGTTTTGATTATGACTTTCCTGTGGTATGTCTTGAAATCTAGTATTATGATGCTTCTAGCCTTGTTTTTGTACTTCAAGGTTGCTTTGTCTCTTCAGGGTCTCTTGTGTTTGCATATGAATTTTCACCTTTTTTTTCTGGGTCTGAGAAGAATGATGTTGACACTTCGGCTGGGATTGTGTCGAATATATAGATTTCATTCAGCAGTATTGACCTTTAGATGATATGAATTCTTACAGTCTACAAATATGGATTCTGTTTTTTAGTGTCTTCTATTTCTTTCTTTAATATTTTGTAACGTTTCAATGTAGAGCTCTTTTTACCTCTTTGGTTCAATTTATTCCGAAGTATTTAATTTTTATAGCTACCATGAGTGGTACTGATCTTTCAAGTTCTTTCTCAGCCTTGGTATTATTCATGCACACAAAAAATACTTACGTTTGTGTGTTGATTTTATAGTCCACAATCATATGGCTTACATTCTTCAGTTTGTTAATGTGGTATATCACATTTATTGATTTGTGTATGTCTAACCATCCCTGTGTACCAGGGATGAATCTCATTCTTTCCAAAACAATCTCTGTAATGTGTTGCTGGGTTCAGTTAACTACCAGTTTTTGAAGATGTTCATACTGTGATCCTCAAGGATATTGCCCTGTAGTTCTCTTTATTGCATTACTTTTCTGGTTTTGAAGTTATAATGATGCTGGTCTCACAGAAGACATTTGGGAGAATTCCCTCTTGTTCATTGGTTTTCAATAGTTTAAGAATAAGTGCTTGTTCAAAGGTTTGGGAGAACTTAGCAGTGAAGCCAACCTGTCCTGGAATATTTATTGTTGGGGTTTGGATGGAGAATGGTTTTTATTACTGAGTGAATCTCCTTAGTTACTGGTCTATTAAGTTTTTCTGTCTTTATGACTCAGTTGTGGTAGATTATATGTGTCCAGAAATTTATCAATTTCTTCTGGATTTTCCAGGGTGTTGGTATATATCTGTATGCAATACTTCCTGCTGATTCTTTTTATTTGTGTAGTGTCCTTTGTAATGCTTCCTTTGTCATTTCTGATTTTATTAGTCAGGTCTTCTCCCTAACAACTGTACTTTATTTCGTTAGTTATGCCAATGGTGTGTAGACTTTGCTTATTTTTTTCTAAATACCACCTCTTTCTTGTTAATGATTTCCTATATTGTTTAGCCCTAATTTTGTCCATTTCTACCGTATTTTAATTGTTCCTTTCCTCATACTAATTTGGGCTTAGTTTCTTCCGGTTTTTCTTCAATTCAATAGGCAATAATTTGAGAATGAGAAAAGATGAAAAAATTGAATTCTTACATATGAACAACTTTATATTAATTCTTGAGTCATATAGGATTTTAGGTGGTTACTAAAACAATTTCTTCAGAATAGTCTTTTTTTTCTAGGTCTTTATTCAGTAAAATGTCTGAAGTAAATTACTGAAAATATAAAAGTTATTTACTGAAATCATGATTTTAAAAAAAGCTTCCAAGGGCATGTAAGCAATATTAACCTGTGGACATCTTTCAGTGAATTGAGCTTGTATGTCTACCAATACCCTAAGCTTGTAAACTGCCTTGATAAAATTTCTGTAGTGCATAATACATGACAATTGCTCCAGGTTATTAGGAATTCATTCGACAGTAGTAAAAATGAAACTAGATGCTCTTACTTTGGGGAAATTTAGTTTGATTAGACGTTCTTTTTGGGTTTTGATACATGGAAGTTGTTGAAATCTGATCAGTAACTTGGTGGTTCTTAAACCACTTGTGTCATTTATAATATACTTACAGAATTAGGCAAATCCATCACCACTAGAAACACCACTGGTCCACACATGTATACATTCAACAATCAATTAATTCATTATAGATTAATCATTGTATATAGTAAAATCTTTAGTAGGTTTTCTGCATCAATGGTAATAAGTATTTTCCCTATGTAAATAATAAATGTGATAAATATACTTCTAATAAATGAATTTATTATTTACCTGTCAGAATCATCTTTGAAAAGACACAATGTAAATATACCATGGCACAACCAAAATGTTCTGGAAATATGGTCAGTTACGTATCAACTGTGGGCAGCCTAAATCTCACTAATCAGAGTTTGTTACATTATTTTTAAATTAAAGGAAGGGTGGGTGATCATGAATGGATCCTGTAATGACCTAAAAGTGTGAGTGTTCTACCTATGGGGAGTGAAAGTACAATTAGGAAATGTATGGTAATTATTTGCAGTAATTTTTTTATAGAAATCTAATCTGTGTCCAGGTCGTGGACACTGGTATGAAGATTGTCAAAGGCATCTTTGGGGGAAAAAAGAGGTATATAACAGGGCCTAGGTGTGATTCCTTAGACACAAAGACTTATGTGCAGCAAATTTGTTGGAGGTTTTCTTGGGTCCACTGCTCATACGATTCCAGGAGAGAGCGTTAGCTGGGAGCTGAGACCTGATGCAGCCAGAAGATGGAGGCCTGAGTGTCTTGAATGGATATCTGGGTTTTACATTTGAGCATCTACCAAATAATATCATAACTTTAGGTTATACACCCACAGCTTTTACTATTCTCTGATCTTTTTCTTAGCAACCTGAAATTTATCATGTTTTGTTATCTCACTAAACTCTTTTATAAAGACCACTTTCTGTGTCTTATACATTATACCTAGCCATAATTTCTTGTTATAATTAAAATGAAAAATGGAAAAAGAAGTAATCCAAGATCCTTTTGGAACTGTGTGAACACATATATTTTGAACTGTGGAAGTTTATCTTAATTTTCCAGAGAAATTCTGAGAAAATGTTTGAATTTTTTTTTTTATTCATTTTATTACAGCCAGATATACAGAGAGGAGGAGAGACAGAGAGGAAGATCTTCCGTCCGATGATTCATTCCCCAAGTGAGCCGCAACGGGCCGATGCGCACCGATCCGAAGCCGGGAACCTGGAACCTCTTCCAGGTCTCCCACGCGGGTGCAGGGTCCCAAAGCATTGGGCCGTCCTCGACTGCTTTCCCAGGCCACAAGCAGGGAGCTGGATGGGAAGTGGAGCTGCCGGGATTAGAACTGGCGCCCATATGGGATCCCGGGGCTTTCAAGGCGAGGACTTTAGCCGCTAGGCCACGCCGCCGGGCCCAAAATGTTTGAACTTTTTAAAATCAAGATGCAAGTTACTCTCCAGAATGAGTCAAGAGGCTTCTAAACAGTTCAGCTGAATTGCTTTCAATGTTACATGATTTTCCTGAGCAGTGGACACTCAATTAGCATTCTGTCAATTAATGCCAACACAAAGTATTGTAACTTGTTCCACCAGAAGTCACAGCTGATTCTTGTGAATGAGTATGGTAAAATCAAAGGTAATGGTTTATTGCCAAGACAGAAACCATAACGATGGAGGGGAGCTAATACTTTAGAGCACTAGTCTATGTTGTCTTATGTGTGACACTGACTTAGAGTTCATCTCAGCTTTCCTTCTAGAAATAGTCATTGTCAACTTTCATGTTAAGTAGCTATTCATTTTATTCTTCCTTGAAAAGAACAAGAAGGGTTCTGGCATGGTAGCCTAGTGGCTAAAGTCCTAGCCTTGCATGCACCAGGATCCCATATGGTCGCTGGTTCTAATCCCGGCAGTCCCACTTCCCGTCCAGCTCCCTGCTTGTGGTCTGGGAAAGCAGTTGAGGATGGCCCAAAGCCTTGGAACCCTGCACCCATGTGGGAGACCAGGTAGAGGTTCCTGACTTCACATCAGCTCAACTCTGGCCATTGTGGTCATTTGGGGAGTGATCCAACAGACGGAAGATCTTCCTCTGTCTCTCCTCCTCTCTGTATATCTGACTTTCCAATTTAAAAAAGTAACTAAATAAATATTTCAAAATATATAAATAAACCTTTATAAAAACAAGATTGTTGAAATATACAGAGAAGTACAGAGAGCAATGTGAAAGTTATCATTATATGTACCCATCACCCTAAATAACTAATTCTAAACGTAAGTGAAATTGACTGCAGATTTAAAACAACAATAACAAATACCATTATAGATATGTTGACATACCTGTTAGTCCCTGCAAGTTCAACCTGAGAAAAGGCAGGTTTACGGAGAGAGGACTATGGCTCATGTCCCTTGATGGAAGCTCACGGTCTTTCTCTCCTTCATGCCAACTTCCTCTGCATCCCTTCATGGTGACAGACTGTAGAGATTCCTTTTGTGCTGAGCAAAATGATTGACTCTTCTGCTTTCAAGATATCCCACCAGTCGCCAGTTAGCTTTCTAACTGACTTTCATAAAGTCATCTGTTTAATTATTTCCTGTAATACATCAAGATAACAAGATAACTTGATTATAAGTTTAATTCATGTCGATATAGTGTTATTAGTTACTACATCTTACAAATGCAGGTGTGTAAGAAAGAACAAAGATGACAAATGTTGAGTACGAGAAATAAGGAATACAGTTCAGAGCATCTTAAATTCTGTGTAGGAACATATATTCTCTGCATGGAATGTTTATGACATCCAAAAACTAATTTTACTTGATTTTATTTCCTTTCTATATTTATTATTTACCTGTCAGAATCATCTCTAAGTGTTTTATTTCATAATATAAAGCTTATATGAAGAAATGAGAAGCTGCAGAAAATGTAATAACTGGATAAAGGAATTAGTCATATTTGTTATGATAACCTCAAAGTAAAAAAAGATGTCATTGGTATTGGCAAACAACCAATATGTTAAATATTTTAAGTATTTCTATATAAGACAGCTACCACTTGGAAATAATTCAGCATTGGGAAAGTCATTTTAGGAGAGTAGTTACTCCCTACTTCCTTTAGAAAAGACAAGAAGAATCAATATAACCTTGCTTATAAAAGTACCTCAATTTTGCAGACCTGTGGGAGCTTAGGTCAAAAGCAAACATTTAAGAGATGATATTTTTACTATACTGGTAGTAATAACCAATTAAAATGTTAGTGATATTTTATTACAGAAATGCTGTTATAATTTCACTATTTGTAGAGAACTGTGAGGGGTTGTATTAATTGCATACTTTTAGAACATTGAAGTCTCAAGCATTACCATTACTATATATGTGAGATAACAGCTGCATGGAGAAAGATGTGTTTCTCAGAGAACTGAGAGATTATTACAATACGGGGAAATAAGGAGAATGCTCAAGATAACAAGATATTAGCAAATCTCCCTGGAGACTCAACCATGAAACAACTCTTTCATTTTAAATTTCCTTTCTCATTAATGAGTCATTTTGAACCCTCTTTAAATGTGAGTACAAGGAAATGAATAAGAAGTCATCCACACTGCTAAAGGGTCCCAAATCTTTTTTAATTCAAATGGTGAAAGCGTTGAAGGACTAAGGACAAAAAGGATGCTGGGACATACTGTGTCTATCACACTGCTATCACTAAAATAATAAATCCCTCAGATTCTTACTCCAAACAAACCTGTACTCATCTTTTCCAATAGTTACTTAAAATATGCATTTCAAATGTTATGAGATCTCTTTAAGACATTTGGAGGACTTAGAAACAATTCCACCTATCAGCTTCAATTGCATTTAATTAAAGAAGAGTTCTGACTTATCAGGAGAGAAATAAATATTTTGTAGATTTTTTTTTTTTTGGCCAGAAATTAGAGAGCCTCAGGTCCTGCAGGACCTGAGCGATGATTCCTATTTATATTAAAAAGAAATTGGTTTGACTGGAAAATAATGCAAACCTGTTTACCCAGGAGTTTGTGACTTTTCTCTCTTTGCTTCATCTCCATGGGGGAGGGGAGTGCTTCCAACATCTGCTCTCTCCCACTTACCCTTGTGTTTTCCTTATCAGGTGAACCATCAATCACAATCAATCCAAAGGTGTTTTGTCAGATTACTCTGTCCTGCTATTGTATTGAAATGCAGATACAGGGACTTCCGGAGGCCATGCAATATTCCAATTGGACCTTAAAAAACACCTGCCCCTCCAAAAAAAAAGCAATCATTTTGAATGGCTTTGCTGGTCACTCCTCAACTGCCCAAAGCTGGTCCCCATGTGTGGCTAAACCCTGGAACATGGAAGACAACCCAGATCTTCCATATGGTTAGTTAGCAAAAGCCCAACTATTTCAGTCATCATCATGGCCTCCCAGCATCTGCTTTACCTGAAGTCTGGAGTCAGATTAAGTGCCTGGCGTAGCGCACAGATGTCCAAGCTGGCATCCTAGCTACTAGGCTCAACTCCCACACCTAAACACTTGCCTTGATCCCACTTTTCCGAAAACTTTCAAAACATCCTCCCATTTCATTATATTTTTTATCATTCTCTTGAATATGTATCTAGTTGGTTGTCACATGACTGAATATCCTGACTTTAGTAACTTCACTAAGCACACAATGATGTCATCATTACCAATTTTACTTTTAAAAATTCAAGTACAGACCTGAAGGAAGAGACGTGCTCATTAATGGCATTTCAGATTTGTATTTAAGCAACTTATCTACGCTAAACTTATTTCTGATGGATTAAGTAGCTGTGTTCTGAATCTTACGAAATGCACCTCTCCTTGCTCTTATCTTTTTTCTTCTCAGCTTGCACCAGCTGAATAGCTTGAATTATTTGGTAGTAGTAAAACATTAAGTTGTGATAGAAAAGGCCATGAAAGCCAGAGATTGGATGGTCTCCAGGTCTTAAAATCTGTGTAGTTTTTCATTCATTTTATTTTACTTCAGCAGTTAAACATTTGTTCACTCTTGGTAATGTCAGATCTACCCAAGACTTGAGCTGAGAGAACCAGTGAGCCCTGATAGCTCAGTCGTTAGTTCCAGAATGTCTGCCGCAGCGTGAAAAGTGCTATCGTGTGTATGTGTGTGTGTGTGTGTGTGTGTGTGTGTGTACGCACCATGTGAAGTGCAGTGAAGGGTGCTGGGAGATAGTCTCCTACAACATCTCATCATCAGATGTAAAGAAATGAAAAGAGGTTCACATTGGTTACCTGTGAGATGTCACTTGATATTTCCAAAGAAAATGGAGCAGGTGTTTCTCCTCAGTTTATCAGTGATTGCTTTTAAAGCACAGTGTCAAGTTCATAGCCAAGAAATAGGTGTTCATGACGTGACTGTTGGTATTACCCTCATTTCAGGCCCCTTTTATTGCTCTTCTCTTTTCTTATTTACTTTTGCTAATGTTACATTAGCTTATTTACCCTTGTAAACAGCTTTCACCCCTTTCTGAAATACGAATTCGTGTGCGGAAGTAGCCCAACAGATGATAGCACTATTCTGAATACACCCAAGAAAGCAGAATTTAAGCAGATTGTTCCAAGTCTCAGCAGCCTCCTTGGAAGAGGGAATTGTGAGCCTGGCCACCTGCTGGCCAGTCTGTACCTTCTAGTCTCATTCCATCCCCCTTAATATCTGTTTATCCAAGCACAAATGAAAGTTTCCCATGATGTTTTCCAGCAATTGCATTTCTCTGTACTTACGGTACTATCAGCTTGGATACTCCCTTTCCTTGTTCACTCCCAGTAGAAGTTCCACCCACCTTTCCAGGGATGCTGGAAATGTCACTCCCTGCGGCCTTTCTAATCCTGGCAGAGCACCATTAATACTTCTCCTTTATCTCTACTTTGTCTTTTATTGCTAAGAGTGTAGACATTTCTGCCTCCCCACCCCCACATGGATGAGAATTGTTTGTCTTAATTTAGATCACAGGTCCTGAAAAATAATTGTAATGTTTTAAATGATGCACTTATAACTTATTCTCTTACTAGAAGCATTCTAGAACTGGATAGTCCTTAAGTTGGAAACCAAAGCAAAAAGGCTTATTGACTACTTTTGCAAAATAAAATTACAATGACAAATTTCTGCCTGCAAGGAGCACACAATTTTCTCCATAAAATATACATGAAATATTTAACAACAATAAACACTTAATAAAATGACCTGGGCAAGTAATGTATGCTTTCAAGACACATAGGCTATTTCTTTTATGTACATTTTCCATTTAAAAAAAGGAATAACCATGTAAGTTAATGGTGAAGAACATGGCCTTTTTACCTTGTTTGCATAGTTAGAAACAAGCTGTGTGTGACACCGGGCAAGTCATTTAATAACTGTGGACCTACATTTACTTGCCTATAAAATGGGGATGATGATAGCATCTATTTAAATGTGATGTGAGTGTTCAGTGAAACATACATATGTATAAAGCATGGAGTAGAACACATTGTGATTCTTTCATGACTACTTGCTATTATTTTGCAAAGGATTGATACAAGAAGACAAACTATCTTCAACACCAAAGCTGAAATGTTTATGACAGTTAAGAATAAGATGTGATAGATTTCAAATATTTGAAAACCTTTTTTCTATTTTTGAACAGCAGCCGTGAAAGGTTAGTGGTGACACTCAATGGCAACACTGGGGGAGGTGGAGGAGCCAGCGAATCAAAGAGTGTGGTCTCCTAGGCAACAGTGTTTTCCAGAGCCCAGAGCTGACACACACCTTACAGAATCTACAGCAAATCAAGCTCAGGAGCCTGTGTAAGCTAAGTTTTATCATAGTCCAGATTACCTTTGACTCTGTGTAAAACTATAGTGTCCAAAAAATTTACATCAGGAGAGTCAACATCATTAAAGGGAATCCAAAAGAGTTCTTTATTTTTTACAGGCTTGCTGTTGCAGACTAGGGAAAAACATTTTAAAAAAATGTTGGCATCCTTTTACCAATTTTTTTCAAAGTGGCTTTGTTGATAGTTAGATAGCAATCTCATTTTAAAGAGAGTTGGATTTTCACAGAGAGCAGGAGACTCAAGCAGCTGGCATAGCAAGTTATCTGGATTTGATCTAACTTGACGTCAGGGAGCTGGGGATGCCCAAGGCAATTTTGCATTCTGCTGCTTTGACAGTGGTGGGAATGTCTGAGTGTTAATCATTCTCTAACAATGTTGCCTCTGATCTTATAAAACATGAAAGCATTTACCTTCTTGCTTTTCATAGGTCATTTCTTATACAAAAACCATCCTGCTAGACTGGATTTAGCTATCTAATAAATATGTTTACCAATTCAGGAGTGGGAAACCTTTTTTTTGGGGCAAGAGCTGTTTGGCTATTTATAGCATCATTTGCAGACCATACCAAATTGTTATCTTAAAAATCAGCCTGCTAAAGATTTATTGAATTTCAAGTCTCACCTGCAGTTACCCTGGTAGAGCCAGACAAAATAATTTTGCAGACTTTAGATGGCCTGCAGGCTGGACATTCCCCAGCCCTGAATTAGTAAAACTAAAAATAAGTAACAGCAAAAGTTGGTGTAGATACCCTGTTTTGAAGTATCATCTTGGGTGAGATTTAAATATTTTTTCAAATAAAATTTTTATGTCCAAATACTAATGCTAATTTCCTGTGTATCTTTAAAAAGAAACTTACAGTGTGGGCTTATAAACAAGGCCAGACATCTCTGTGTTGATCGCTTGCATTCTTTAGTAAATGAGGATGAAAATAAAGCCGCCCAGATGGCTGGCATATTTCACCAATCATTGGATACTCTATATAATCATTCCTTAGTTTCCTTGATTACCAACAGTTAATATTCATGTTTTCTATTCTTCAAATATCTGTTTCTGATCTACTGTGCTGGTAGCTAAGTGGGTTATGAAAACCCACCTAATAATGCTAGATATTACCATAATATTTTTTGTTATTATCTTCAGGATCTGTTGCCTCCTGTTCTTTCCAAGATCTAGGGTTTCATGGATCTTGTTTTTTGAAAAGTGATGGAAAAAGCAAGGATAATTTTCTTGGTGGTTGCTTAACTAATTGGTTTACCAGACTGAGTCACATGCATTGTAGTGGTTATTATTGGTTATCAAGTGTGGCTGATGAGTCACAGAGTCATGAGATTTTACAACTCCCAGAGAAATTCAGAGCTGACCCAAGTAGTTTGGAGATGACAAAATGTGAAACAAATGACTAGTGTCAGTACTGAGGCATAAACTACAGGGTGCTAATTTGAAGTCTATTTCTAGAATGTATGTTACTTTGTCTCAGTAGTAGAGGTAAATTAAATGTTGTTAACATAGAGTCATATCAGAAGCAAGTGTGCATCAACTTTGAGTTGATTCTTCTGTCAGAGGCTGGAATAATCAAGCGGCACACACATCATGTAAGTACATCCATTTCATTTGTCAAAAATGACAATGTTGATATGGAAAATAAGGCAATAGTAGTGCCCCTGTGGGAGCCAGGCTGGTCTGAGATGATCTAGAGTCCTTCAAAGTACAGAATTTTATAAGTGCAGAGTCTTGAAAGATTGTGAAGTGAATTAAGCACAAAGGTGTATTTAACATTTACAGAGCCAACCTGGCAGCATAAAGGCCAGCTAAATAGTTGGTTTTAGATCATCACATTCCCTTACTTCTCAGGCATACACACATAAGCATCAGTCACTGGAGAGTAAATCACCACCTAGTGAGGGTGATAAAATGAAGGCAGATCTAAATGCACAGATAGGAAAACAGGGCAATCATGGCTTGCACTCATGTTCTAGGTACCCTGGAAGAATGTGCCAGACTTGTGTTCTGTACTGCTTATTCTGCATGGTTGGTCATACTGGGAAGCAGAGGAATCAGAGCTATGAATTGGCACTGCCCCATTAGAGGAGGCCCAAGGGAGATGCGTACTGTGCTTAGCCCCAGCATCCAATACATTATATCCTAGTAAGATGCAGTTGCATTACCCCTTGAATAGACACCATAAAAATCCTTGCTACATTTGTTCAGTTGGCATGTATATTGGCAATTTTTGCATATGTGGTTAATGATCATTGAGATTAGCTTTAATGAGGAATAAGTTGATACTTCTTTTTTTAGAAATAGGAGAATTGGGCTTAAAGGTAAAGAGAGTTGCTGGGATGTCTATAGAAAGCAAGTAGAGGTCACTGTTGCCAGGCAACCAGCTTGAGCAGGCCATGCATGCAGATGAGCTTTATGTGTAGTCATTCTGGCACCCTCCAAGGCCCCCTCTTGCTCGCTCTGTCTCCCCCATCCTCCAGCTTCTGGCTGTAATGAGCCATTCAAAAACAAAGGAAGAAGGGCAAGGGTGGTTACATTCATATCAGCGGTGCTGGAATGATGCTGCTAGAAGCTTGTCCTAGAAAACTATAAAAAATGGAAAATGTAAGAAAAAAAATGCATGGTTGAGCTGCTTGCCTTGCACAGATCCTTTCAATAGTAAAACAAACAAAAAGCAAATGCAAAGACTACATATGGTAGTTTCTATTGAATTCCAAAAGAAGGGAATGAACTCTATACTTGTGTGCAATGCTGTTATACTTTCTTGCTTGAAAGATTTTAAAAAATGATTTCCATGAGATCACAACGAACTGGGTAAAATAAAATGGGATTTATTTTAGGGATCTTGCTTACACAACTATAGGAGCTGAAAAATGCCAAGATGTGCAATCAACAAGGAGGAGACCCAGCAGAGCCAGGGGTGGATGTTCCAGGTCCAAAGCTGGCAGGTGTAACACCCAAGAAGAACCGATATTTCACTTCAAGTTCAAAAACCGGAAAAGCTGTTATCCCTGCTCAAGCCTTCAGGAAACAGCTAACCGACTGGATGGCAGACACCCAAAACGGGGAAGGCAGTCTTCTTAGTTTGCTGATTCAAATGTTAGTCTTATTGAAATTACACCCTTACAACCAAACGTCTGAGGGAACCAGGGACGCAATCAAATTCACAGATGAAACTAATCATTTTGGCATGTCTGTGCATCAATGTTTCAAACAATGAATTCATTTAGAGTGTGGGAAAAACAATGGCTACTATTAGAGAGGGACCTAAAAAGGACACTTTGTGATTGGGGCCATCATTGCAGATTACTTTTGAAGCCTTTGAAAATTTTGCACTGTTATAGTAATGATGAACACATGATTCTGGAAATAGTCCTCGTTACACATGGCATCGTAGCAAATTCTGTGAATCTGTTTCAAAAAGAGCAAGCAGTAACCGCTTTCTCTCTCTCTTTTTTTAAAAAAGATTCATGGATTTATTTGAAAGTCACAGTTGAGAGTGAGAGAGAGCGCGCGCTCTTTCATCTTCTGATTCACTCCCCAGATTGTCACAATGGCTAGGGGTAGCCAAGCCAAGGTTAGAATCCAAAAGCTCTATCTGGATCTCTTACAAGGGAGCGAATACTTGTGCCACCTGCTGCTGCTGTCCCAGGCCATTAACTGGCAGCTGGATGGCAAGTTGGACCAGGCAGGAGTTGACCAGCTGTACCATCTTATCAGCCCTTGCCTCTCCTTTCTTAACACTGATATATATTTTGTGAAAATCATGAATTTCCAAGGGCTATTCTTTTTATTCCTACAGGGAGGATTTTGTTTCAGTGTTTGAAATGGCATTGGGAAGTGATTCCCTCTAAAGCGTCCTGCTGAGGAAGGCCACTTTCAAAGGAGTATTTTATAGAACAGATCCAAAATAAATGGCTCCTGGCTTGGCTCTTAAAGACATTTCCTTAGAAAGAAGAGGCTAGGCGACAAAGGTTGACCTTCTCCCCCACCACATTCTAACAAATGCATCATCTCTCAATTGACTGGAGCAACTTTCCGAAATTATTGTTTAAAGGACCTAAAGCATGTTATGCTCTAGAATACATGAAGCCTCGGATCCAGCTGGGAGAAAAACATGTGTCATTTTGTTAGTAGAAAAACTAGGGAGTGTGTGTGTATTAAGGGGATATTAGGAACTGGAGGTTTCCTCTTTGAGACACAGACTTAGAAATGAAAATCTTAAAAAAAAAAAATGTGGATGTGCTTTTTGCTCCTCCAGAAATGATGCTGCTGTACACAAAGTATATAAACATAACATCATGACTGCTTGCTAAGGAGTGGCTTCACCAAGGAAGGAATGACTGGTAGTGACAGTCACAGGGAGCAAATATCAAAGCCACCAAAAGGCTTTGCTGCAAGAATGGATTCTAGACTATTATGGCATGGAGAGACAGCCAAGTCTCAGCTATTGAGGAAAGTTCAGGGGTTCTAAAGCAACACCGTGGAGACATCCTTTGCCTACCACCACCCAATTAACTCACAGAGCAAGGAAAAGGGGCCCAAAGTCATGGAGATTTTCAATTGAAGGATTTCTCATATCTAGTTCAGCTCCCTTTTCTGAGTTGATTTCGCTGAGAGAGGCTAAACATGGATTGGGAGGCCAGTTGGAAATTAGGCTTCCTGATTCAACCTTGTTTTTTCCTAAATACATTACTCCTCATTCTGTTATAAAGTGTTACTGCCAATTTGAACAAGAAAGGCACACAGAGCAGAGTCAGAAAATAATTGTCTTGTCTTTCTTCAACTGCCATTAAAACATTGCGGAGAGGCAGGGTTTAGCATGCCTCTTTCAAAAGAAAGTCCCTCGGGAATTTGTTAGTGAATCCTTTCTTAGACTTCTAAGCAGTTGTAGAAGCAGCACGTGAGACATCAGCTACCAGAGCTGCAGCTTCACAAGTCAGTTATCATGGTTTAACAATTCCTGGGTGTACACTTCTTTGCCATCTGTTGTTTTGTCTTTGGGTCCTTTGAGGACCTCGGCTGAAAACAGATTGAAACAGTCCACTAATGAAGGGATAAATGGAATGTATGTGCACATCATGCAGCGTGCTGAGCTAGCTGCCCTGAAATGGTGAAGCCTAGAGGCTTTCACTTGCAATCCACTTTGAGGGAGGTGACACACATAGGTTGTTTTAATCCAGGCAAGTTTGAATTACAAAGAGGTGGACTTGTTAAAGGCAGGGACCATACTGCCATGTTGGTTATTATTGTCTCTCTGGCACACCAGAAGTACTTAATAAGGTAATGAGTAGGCATAAAACAGAGTGACACAAAGAAGGAGAGACAGCAATCTTCTGTTCACTGGTTCATTCCCCAAACACCCACAAACACCTGGGCCTGAGCCAGCCAGGAGCGAGGAGTCAATAGATTCATCCCAGTCTCCCACATGGGTGGCCAGGGCCAAAATACTCTGGCCCTCTTCTGCTGCTTCCCAAGGTGCGTGATCAAGGTACTTAGATCAGAAATGGAGCATCTGAGATTAGAACTGATGCCATAACAGGAGCTGCTGGCAGGCAGCAGCAGCTTAACTGGCTATACACAGCCCGAGTACATACAGAAACTGTTTTTAAAATTAGATCACATAGCAAAAGACTTACTGGATGAATACAAATTCATTTAAGTGAGATGATATGCTAAAAGGTGATGCCTGAATCTAGAGTGTGTTCCCATCCTGGCATGTTGGACCCATCAATCTTTCTGCTGAACCATCTCAGTGATCCTTAACAGCCATGCACCATGCTGATGGGATTTCTGAGTGCATCATGAAGAGAAGGCAATAGATATGTTCTTTAGTAGGCTGAATTGACTGGGACTGTGAAACATAAGATAAAAGAGGAGGGAAAATTGTTTCAAAATCTTAGGTCATTGTTTTAATCAATCTTCTTGAAAAGATGATTTTTTCCAAAGAGAAATATAATTGTTCCATGTTCACTGGCATTAGTCTTAGAAAAGAAATGCAATTTTTATTTTCTTTATTTCACCCTTTTTGGTGACATTATAAACCGCAACGTGTTGCTGAATAGCTTAAATTAAAAACTCATTTGTGCATTAGGATATTCACAAACACAAATCCTAAAGAATTTCTCGCTTAATGATCTTATGTCATTCCCATGACATTTTTTTAATTATTGAAAAAAGAATTTAAAACCACAGCTTACAAAAATGTCTCCTAGAAGAGGAACAACATGTATGTCCCAGATATTCAATATTTTACCAAGTAGGCAAGGAAATAACAGTAGGTGAAATTAGAGGTTAATATGCATACCTTCCTCTCTCTAATCTATATTTACATGATGTGTTCTTTTAATATTATGTCATAGGGTTTACCGTGAGTTAAGTAGTGCCTAGTCAGCATGAACATCAAACATTCATGAACTTATACAAATCTACCCACTTTTTGATCATGAGAAAGGATAAGCTGCTAGAATTTTCTGGAAGCTGACAGTGTTAACTTTATAAATTAGGAGATTGTTAATAAATTGCAAATTTCATAGAAATATGCACTTTAATAGCACAGCATGATCTTTTCTCTAAAGTAGAATTAATATTCTCATTTTAACTTTCTGTAGGTGGCTTTAACAAGCACCTTAAAATGTTCTCTGTCACTTGTGAATAGAAATTCAAATTCTTCATTTTGATAATTGTCTCATCTTTGTGTTTCTTTTTGCTTACACACTGATTTTTCTGTATTAATATGTCATCATCTAAATATTTGTAAATTGTTTCAAGTAAGGGATTTAACTTATTTGCCTTCTAAAGTGATCTAACTTACAATGCTATTAAGAAGCATGATTTATAAGTAATCTGTTAAGATTTTTTTATACTTGAAATACAGAGGTTAGTACTTAGCTATAGACCTGATAGATTAGAACAGTTCTTCCTGGGTCAAGCAGAATTGCCTGGTAGCTGAAGTCCTTCCCTTGCATGTGCCAGGATCCCATATAGGTGCCGGACATGTCCCAACTGCTCCAGTTCCCACCCAGTTCTCTGCCTGTGGCCCGGGAAAGCAGTAGAGGGTAACTCAAAGCCTTGGTACCGTGCACCCATGTGAGAGACCTGGAAGAAGTTCCTGGCTCCTGCCTGCAGATCAACTCAGCACTGGCCGTTGCAGCTACTTGGGGAGTGAATCAGCAGATGGAAGATTTTTCCCTCTGTCTCTCCTTCTCTCTGTACATATGACTTTCCAATAAAAATAAATAAATCTTAAAAAAAATAAGAAAAATTCTTCCTGAATATCCAGATGTGAAGATAAATTGCAGTATGTATCTCTACTCCCAAATCAAAGATGGACTCCAATGAAACTGTTAAATGTATTTTCACAATCAAATTCTGGACTCTCTGCCATGGTCTATACCTACAGTGTCAGAATACACTTAAATGGCCGAATGATGGGATTATTACTGTCTATGAAGGACTATGCTCTTGTAATAACATAGAGGAAATCAGTCTCAAGGAGGGGCTTTGCGGAGAGAGGGAGTGAAATCCCAGGGCCTATGAAATGATATCATAAAATAATAAAATTAACTAATTTAGAAAAAGAAAAATTCTCCCTTTATGCTATGATGAAATTCATATATCAAAATATGAGAGCTGAGGGCAATGGATATTTGGCCATATGTAATGCAATTTCCCAAAATACGTAATTCCAAACCATAGTAAAGGCAAATGCAGTGCCACGTAGACATAACCTTTAGTACAACGATCTTGCTCATGAATTTGCCAACCAAAGAAGGCTCCATTGCTTGTCTCTGCATCATGAAAAACGTCCAGAAGAGAATATAATAATTCCTACAGGAGTAAATTTGAGAATACTCAGTACAGAATCCAAAAGTGAGTTTTCCATGTTTTGCAAATTTTGTGCTTCCAAGGTATTCCTTGAGCTTACTGCATTAAAGACAAATGTGCTATGGAGACAGATGATCTATAGAAAAGAGAACTTAAATGTAAATGCACAGCTTCATGAATTTCCTTCAAATGACACCTCTATGCAACCATCCTCCAGTTAGATAATTACAGAGTTTCCAGATCTCCCCGAAGTCCCAGTGTCATATTCCAGTTGCATTCTGCCACATCATTTAAGATCAGGGTTTTGTCTGTTTGGTTTTGATTTTCCACTTGTGTGTTCTTTATTTTAAGCCATTTAATTTAACCATGGTTAGCACACTGTTAAACTTTAATGCTACCATTTTTGTCTTCAAGGAAGGAAGGTAATGAGAAGAAACTCGGCTTCTCATTTTTTTCCTCTATGCTGTGGCCTGCCATGTGTGCTTGAGGCCTGGCTTTGGGTCTGTGATGGTATGATTGGTGAAGTCTTAGGAATAGGTAGACTTGGTTCTTTGCATATTCACTATTTAACTTTATGATCCATAATTTTTATAATATGGGAACAACTAGAAATGTGATGAGAAGGGTATTTCTAAGTGGTTAGCCTGCCATCTGCATTCTTTTATCTTGGGCCATTGCTGGAACATCCTGAGAAGTTGAGGACATAGAGTGATCAGCTAACCTGAGCTCCATAATAACTGGATCTGGAAATCTAAGATTCTACTTTAAAGAGTACGAAAAAAAGTCTCAAGGAGAATTGGGTAGGAGATGAAGACAACCTTTCTTCATTAGTCTTAGAAAGGAGAAAAAATGGACCAGCATTGTGGAATAACAGGTTAAGCCATCACCTTCAATGCCATCCCATATGGGCATGTGTTCCAACCCCAGCTGCTCCGCTTCTCATCCAGCTTCCTGCTGGTGTCCCTAGGAAAGCAAGAAAAGATGGCTCAAATCCTTTGGTCCCTGCACTCATGTAAGAGAAGCAGGTGGAACTCGTGGCTCCTAGCTTCAGCCTCACCCAGCCCCAAGTCGCTGTAGTCTAATGGGAAGTAAGCCAGTAGATGGAAGATCTCTCTTTATGTCTCTCTCTCTCTTAACTCTACCCTTTAGATAAATAAAAATCAAAATCTTAAAAAAGGAAAGGAAAAAGGGAGTAGATTATACAGATTGATATAACTGTATAATTCTTGCCTATGTTTTCTCTAAACCCTTTGAAATCACTTCTAACCTCTTGGCTAGGATTTAAGTTTTGTTTCCTGCTTTGCAAGGTTAGGTGGTAGTTGTAAAAATTCTTACCATAGCTTACATTGACTTGAGGGTAAGAGTAAGGCTACAGAATTTTAGCCTTAGTACAATTACAGAATGGCCTCAAAAAATTAATAACTTAGATTATGCTTTATAATTCTTTATAAGTAGGACTAAAGTTTAACTATGATAATTAAATTTATGTTAGAGATCCATGTGAGAGACTGAGTAAAGTTATATAACTTGTGCTCTGGAAGGTGTATAGATGCACCCAAGTTTTAGCAGCTTGTTTAGCCACTTCACAAACCACTAAACACAAATCCATTTAGAAGCCCATGAACCTTATTCTAAAGTTCTAGTTTATTTTTTTTAAATAGGTTTATTTATTTTTATTGGAAAGTCAAAATTACAGCAAGGAGAGACAGAGAGCCATCCGCTCTCTGTATTCATCTGCTGGTTCATTCCCCCAAGTGGCCACATCTGCCAGAGCTGAGTTGATCCAAAGGCAGGCACCAGGAACTTCTTCCAGGTCTCCTACACAGGTGCAGGGTCCCAAGGCCATGGGCTGTCCTCTACTGCTTTCTCAGGCCACAAACAGGGAGCTTGATGGGAAATGGAGCAGCTGGGACATGAACCGGCGCTTCTATGGGATCCTGGCACATGCAAGACTAGAATATAGCTATAGAGCCATCATGCTGGGGTCTCTAGTTTGAAATTCAGAAGTTCACAAATGCAAGCAATATGGAAGTGATGGAGTTGTGTCCTCTAATGTAGGCATGCAGAGAAAGAAACTCCATAGGCCTCATCCTTTACTTGCTTTCTTTGTTTTATCCTGTTCTTCCAAAGAATGAGATGTTGTATTGCTTCAGCAAGGTCTTATATTTTCTCATTCATACAGTCCAAAATTATACTGATTCAAGTTCATTTCCCACTTTTAAGCAAGTTATAGTACCATGGAAAATTGGAAACCCCTTTCTAGTGGGAATAAACAAATACACCTTACTCCTCTTCTTGGATATAGTAAAGTAAACCCTCAGTTGTTTTTCATTTTTGAACTTACTATTTTGCATTATTAACATATTTTGAGCAAAACTCTCTATGACCTTAGTAATTAATATTTTGTTATATTATTTCTCATAATATAAATCAAGATAGTCTAGGTTAATTGTTGTAATCCTGCATCTCCATGGCTTAATATATTAGAAGATTTTTTCTAAATTTTTTTATGAATTGTAATTCTTACAGCCAGTATGGTTGATATCCTATGTCAGCTCATATTGCTTTCATATGGATTAATAATGGGATGAAGCATTCACATGTTTTACTTTGCTTCACCGATGAGTGACATACAGTGTTGCTCAAATATGTTAGTCCAAGCATTACCTGGTATCAGAGAGATAGTTAATGACAAACCCTGCTCAGTGTCCCAAAACAAGAGAGCTACAAATTTAGTGGTTAAATTAATAATTCTGGAGATTACCTTGAAGTTAAGCAGGCAAAAATAGCTTCTGTTTTATTTTGGGAGGGGGGAAGGCGGAGAGAAATACTCCAGGTAAACTATGTGCTATAATGTATCTGAACTTAAAAGAAATAGATATGCAGTAATATAGGGACTTAGAAGAAGAAATAAAATACAAGCAAGAATTCAGGAATCAAAAATACTTGAATGCAGCAGTGAATCGTTCTTACTAACATGCTGCCACCCTAATTGCCTTTAGTATGGTGCTTTAAAAAAAATACACACACTGTGCTCAGCTTTGTTAGGGACATGCCCTTCTGTGTTATCTTTAAAATTCTTAGTCAAGACCAACCTTTGGAGCAAAAACAAGGTAAAGGAGAGTGCGGTACCCATAATGCATCCTGGCTTGTCTGTAAATACTAAGCTCAGCTTTAACTGGAAACTGTCAAAGGAACAATTATGGCACCATTGGTCCATTTTTTATTCAGAACCAACTCTTCTTGTCCCAGTTGCAATGACGTGTTGAGTGATGAGGGACTTGGCACATTTCCTCGGTCATTTGCTTCTAATGGTTCATTTTAAGGTATCCTTCATGGTCTATGCTGTTCTTTCAGCCTGGCCTTTTGCTTCAGGATGATGGAGGGTGATGATGACAGCTTGGATGAGTGCTCATGTCACAGATTTCTAAAACACATCTGAAATCAATGCTGATTCAATGTCAGGAGTAATAACATCTGGAAATCTGGAAGCTGAAAATCACTAGTATAGAGTTGTTCCTACTGGAGCCAAGATCCTACAAGACTTTTATGGGAAGGCAGCCAAAACAAGGCAGAAATTCTCCTTGAAAAACAAAAAATTCTGGTTTCTTTTTTTAAATGGTATTTTAAATGGTATTTTATTTTAAGATTTATTTCTTTTTAGTTGAAAGGAAGAGTGACAGAGTAGGGCAGAGAGAGAGAGAAAGATCAGTTTTCCATTGTCTGGGCCATAACAAAGCCAGGAGCCTGGAATTCCATCTGAGTCCACCACGTGGATTTCAAGGACGTAAGCACCTGAGCCATTAACCTCTGCCCGCTCATGCACATTAGTAGGGAGCTGGACTAGAAGTCGAATAGCCAGGACTCTGGTTGGCATTCCAAATGATGGGATACAATATTTTCTTTTGCTGTGGTTTAAGTCTCTGCATCACAAAACCTGCTCCTAAATAGAAATTTTTAACCCATCTGCTTGATCTTCTCCATAGCAAACAGGTTTAGATGGGCTGACAAAACATTGGCTGCAGTATTCTAAACAGCACAATTAATTGCAGGCTTTAAATAAGAATGCTTGTATATATGATATCTATCAATAAATTTTTCTTGATTTATATATTATTTATTTATTAAGTTATAAAATTTATAAAACGTATTCATTTATATATCACCATTCAAAAACTTCTATGGTGAGTTTTATGATGTCTCTGATCTGGTACTTGGAAATTAAGGATTGAAGTTTTGAATAGAAACAGCTATTGAATTTAGAGGCATTATTATAGATGAAACAAAGAAATTAATTTGCTTGATTGAGCTAGTTCATTTGAAATATAAAGACCTAGAACAGTCTTTTACTCAGTATATGTCTTACGCTAGGCTTTCTTCTTGCTCACTTTCATGTTCTTTCTGTATGTTTTGTATGAATGTGTGTGTGTGTGTGAGAGAGAGAGAGAGAGAGAGAGAGAGAGAGAGAGAGAGACTGATTCCAGCTAGCTGTAACTGCCAACAGAGCTGTGAGCTTTTTTTCTGACTCTGTGGGATTAAAGGAGCAGCTCAGGAAAGAAAGCAATCTAGGAATCTGTTTTGCATAATCTGCTTTTAGTCCTTTTTAACAGTTTCTTTCCTCTAAAGCCATGACTGGTAGTATTCAATCTAAAGCAATTTTAAATACCTCTGTGACATAGTAACTGTCCAATGAGGCCCAGCCATCAATCCCACCTTAGGGTTTAGATGGTTATGACTGCGATGCCATGGGACTGGTTTACAATCTCCATTTCAAAGAACATTGGAAGACAAGTTTTATGAATAGTGTGGGGAGACTCACACGACCTGTCAAATCAATTCATAAAATTTCTATCTTGAAGGGGAAATTAAAAGTCAAGGTGATGGAAAGGTTACACTCATGCATTTGCAGGAGATGGACAGCGTAGATAGGATGCCTTTTAAAAGCTAATGAGAAAGCTACTTGCCAAGCAAGCTGTTCAGCAGTGATGTCAGCAAGTGAAATGGATTGTTGCCTTGGGGGAAATGATTTTCAGTGTATCAAAACCATCTTTGTGCAGGAGCTGGATTGCTTGTGGCAAATCTTTCCTCCAGTTTTTCAGCTCTCCCTCGTCCTACGTTCTGCACAAAATCAATCTTTGCATATAAAGAATGCTGTCCAAACTTGGCCCCCAGGCATTTGTGTATTAGGTGTGATTTTAAAGAATAATGTTGTCCCTGAACATTTCAGTAAAGGGACATATTTGCCTCATCTAGATCTGTCTTTACTTAAGTTCTTATACTTAAACTGGTGAAACTGAACAGGACCTGCTTAGTTTGATCACAATAAAGCATACTTTCTAATACAGAGTTGAGAATTTAAAAATCTAATTTACCTTAAAAAAAAAAAAAGCTCGGGCCCAGTGCAGTGGCCTAGTGGCTAAATCCTCGCCTTGCATGAGCCGAGATCCCATATGGGCTTCAGTTCATGTACTGGCTACTCCATTTCCCTTCCAGCTCCTGCCTGTGGCCTGGGAAAGCGATGAAGGACAGCCCAAAGCTTTGTGACGCTGCACCTGCATGAGAGACCCAGGAAAAAACCCTGGCATCAGATTGGCTGAGCTCTGGTGGTTGCAGCCACTTGGGGAGTAAGCCAGCAGATGGACACTCTGTCTCGCCTCTCTGCAAATATGCATTTCCAATAATAATGAGTGAAACTTTTTTTTAAAAAAGCTCTTCCATTCTCTTTGCTTCTGGCAAGATATTTATATTCTATCCCTATGCATTATATATGGATTGCATATATATCATACCAGTTTTTAAAGATTTACTTATTTTTATTGGAAAGTTGGATATGCAGAGAGGAGGAGAGACAGAGAGGAAGATCTTCTGTTCGTTGATTTACTTCCCAAACGACTGCAATGGCTGGAGCTGTGCCGATCTGAAGCCAAGAGCCTGGATACTCTTCTGGGTCTCCCATGTGGGTGCAGGGTCCCAAGGCTTTGGGCCATCCTCAACTGCTTTCCCAGGCCACAGGCAGGGAGCTGGATGGGAATGGGACCACTGGGATCAGAACCAACACACAGATGGAATCCTGGTGCATGCAAGGTGAGGACTTTAGCTGCTAGGCTACTGCACCAGGCCCTATCATAGCATTTTAGTATGGAATTACTTCTTTGAAACTTTTTTCATAAATATAAAAAGGAATCTATACCACAAGTTATATCAATAATAGTTAAGTCTGGAAGCTTTGCAAGTTGACTTGAGATTGTGGTTTTTATATTATACTACTACCTTGAAAGTTAAAAAATAAATTGAAAAAGACAATATTTCGTATCCTACAAGAGCGAGGCCATGGAACAAAAAGTGCTTGTCACTTTAAGTTCTTAAAGCCTTTGGTTTTCTTTTTTTTTTTGCTATCATCCTTTCATGATGCATTTTGTAGCTGTTGTCATTCGTGCATTCTGGAAGGGAAAAAGAAACGAACAGGATGATTTGAAGGAGTGTCGAGGGATGAGAGTTTGACAATGATTCTTAGGATTTACAGAGCCTTTAAAGCTATTTGTGCTGCTTTGTGGTGCTCTGTGCCCTGGGTCAGTCAGTATTTCATTTCTACTCCATTTTTAATGCTCTGGGATCTATGAGATGTTATAAAAATCATGGTAATTGCCTTCTTCCCCACAGTCTTTGCCCCAAGTCTTCCAGCCCCGATCATCCTTTTTCTGTCTTTGATTTAATTTTCTCAGTCCACTCATGTGAGAAAGGCAGCATGAAGGCTGGTATGCCATGACAGGCAACTAGAAAAATCTCTTCAGATGGCAGTACTGGTCAACTTGCACATAAAATGCATAAAGATATTTCCATTGAGACTCTGAGGAGTATAAATATTAATATAAATTTGCTGTTGGCTGGTACCAGGACATTTTTTTTAAATAGGACTTCACTTTAAGGTATACAAAATATCTTGGAAGTAAAATGAATATCTCTAAATGTCTAAATCAAAGAAATATTGGGATATAATCAGCTCATTTTTTGAAAAGAAAGAAGAAATTATTTTTGCATTCTGCATTATTCAGATAAAAGTTGCTCAAGCTCCAACTATGTGATATTAATGAGAAGAGATGCTGGAAGTTATTCAACCAAGGCTCATACGGGTGTGCATTAAAGATATTTAGCTAATATGCTCTGTGGTATTCAAAAATTGTTACTAAAGGCTAAATTCACTGATGATATAATGTGATTATATTGGCTGTTGTGATCAACTGCTTCCCGTGGGATGAACTTACAGGAAGATAGCGCCCTCTGTAGGTAGAAACACAAAATGCTCTTTATCACCAAGAAGTTTGGAAACAGAAAACAGCACTGGTTGGTGGTACCAACCAGTTAAAATCCAGCCTTCTATGTGATTTTTAAAAAATCATTAGCAATAGGTAGGTCTGGAAACGTTATGTAAGATGAACACATATTCCTTATCTTCATCCTTGATGTTTTCATTCAATTCTGAACTCATCATATAGCTTAACCTCCTTGGGCAATGATCTCCGACAAGGCAAAAATCTTTAGGAGAGGGATGTTAAAAGTAGGTTGCCGGGTGATGGCAACGGAAGGCAATGCTGAACTCTCTCCTGGAGAGATGCTAATTCAGCAGGTCTGGGTTGACCCTGGGAGGAGGATGTCTAACCTAGGATCCAGCTGGTGTGATGCTCTGGAGGATAAGGAACCAGCACCCCCTTGTTGTCTGCCCTTTTCACTGGTGTTCTCAGGCAGCACCAGGTTGCATAGCTGTGCTTGGCACTGCCTTCCACATGTAGATGGTCTCACTTCTCTATAAATGGAACTTCTTCCCAAGCTGCCATTTTCTCTTGCGATTCTTTTGTTTGGCTCTTAGATTTCAGACCTGGAGTGAGAAAACGTATTTTTAAAGGAACTTTTCTTAGCTTTTGGTAACTGATGGTTTCTTCACTTGGTATGCCCTGTGCCTTCAACCCCCTGTCCTTGAACTGTCACTCACTGCAGTGATAGCAAGACCAGCTGCTGTGTAGGGAGAGAATTTTCTGTGATCAACACACTTTCAGAGACATCAAACCCATACACAGCTGACACACAGAAAGCTGCCATTTCTGATTTAAACAGACTTTTCCTAAATGTGGGTGAAAACTACTTTTCTCTGCTGCATGCAGCGTCTACTTATGTCATGTATGTCAGCTTTGATGTCATCTGTAATAGTTATGCCCAAAGTCACTGAAAGTGGACTCATGCTTACACTATAACATCTCCTATTAAAGGGGCCCATGTCTTCACTGTCAGAAAGATAACGGTTAGCAAGGTTTTTGTTTCTCCTGTTCATTCTTCATCATGTTCGTGGGAGACACATCTCTGAAGCTCTGAGTTATAGGAGATACCTGGTCTAAAATGAAGGTCTTTTAGCTTAGGAAAATGCTATTCTAGGCAGTTAACAAAACCTGATAAAGTATTGGAAAAGATAATACATTCATCTTGCCAGCATACACTCTGTGACAATGCAACTTGCTTGCAAACCTGAAAAGGATAACTTTCCTTTACCTATTCGTTTTTAAGAATATTTAAAGCATATCCCTTTGTCTGCTTTAAGAAAAATGTGTGCCTTCTGGGTGTATTGCTTGGTGCTCTTTCCTTGCTTAATTGTCTCATGCCTCAGTGCCTTTGGGTGCTATAGAGGTTTTTATTCCCACCTCACTGCTTTGCAAGTAATTAACTGCGTCCATGAATTTGCTTTAACCCGTCCTCTCCTTTGTTTTGTTTTTTAGGTAAGTACTTCTGGTATTCTCTTTTAATGCTGAAAGAAAATGCACCTGCCTGGTGTAGAACAAACAGCAAAAGATAAAAACTAACAAGCATGCTAAAGGATGATGTACAACTTGATGTGGTAAGGCAACTGGCATTCAAACGCCCTTCTCTTTTCTGAAGGAAGGGGTTAGCACTGCAGGAAAATGGGGATGGGTAGGATTGCTTGTTGCTGGGCAAAGGATTACAGGGAATGGTCATGAAATATTCATTCACACATGCTTATTGGTTAGATGAGCAGTCTACAGTTCTGAGCTACTCACGATTCCCAGACTGGAAATTATTGACTTAAAAGCAGCTTTTAAACATTTTCTGAAAATCCCAAATGGAAACAGATGCAGGCAGTGTTGAGTTTTTTTTCCTGATCTGTAAGTTTATTTTAAAATGAATTTAAAAATAGAGAAACGAATATTTTCAATAGATTTTATGTATCTCTGAACCCATACACTTAAAACCTACAGTAACATAAGATCATGAATTTATGCATAAGCTTGACTCAGAAATTCTTAAATTTTGATAACAAGTATGTATAATTTGGATGAGAGAAATACCAATGAACTCAAGCTTGATTTATGCCTTTTTCATTTTGCATGTACTGTTCCCATTGTATTTATAGTGATCTGATGGCGTTTTGCTTATATTCACAGTTTTATATAGCTGTGGATCAGGATTTGACCGTGTATAGGGTATATAATATATTTCTGTGGATATCATTGTAGCCCTTTTACTATTTAACATGTTATCTTGAATACTAATTATAGTCATCCAATATAAGCAAAGCAGTGTATTATTAGAAATGTATTAATCTTTAAGATGAGAGAACCACAGTGGTTCAAAGAGGTTGGCTGCTAGTCCCGGTGACTGAATTAATGTTGCTGAGTTTTCTGCTCTCTTGGACTAGCATCCCTTTGCCTCTTCCTTGGACCAAGCTTTCATACACTGTCCTACACAAATCCTTCCTACACTGGTTTGTCTCTGTCTATCCATGTCCACGTATGCATTTGCTGAGCCCCACAGACTGACAACAGAAGTGTCGCTCGACAGAAGTGGATTTCTTTGTACTCCTGGCAGTCAAGATGTCATTGGGGTATTTTCTTCTGAAGCCTCTCCTGCCTTATAGAGGACTATCTTCTTCCTATGCCTGTGCAAGCTTTTCCTTCTCTTCAGATCTGGGTCTTCATTTCCTTTCCTTTCACAGATGCTTGCCATTAGGATTTGGGGTCCACGTGATGACCTCATTTGAACTGAACTCCCTCTTTTAAGAGCCTTGTTTTCAAATGTGGTCCTGTATTCCACAGTGGCATTTCAGGCAAGGACAGATTGCATGTTTGATTGTGGCTTCTGAAGAGTATTTGGGTTACTGACATCAAAACTATCATGGTGTAAATATAGTCTGTGATGTTCCTGTAAGGTGAAATCAACTAGTGACATCTTTATCAGAAAATGCCCTGGTCACCAAGTGGATAATAACTGTAGAGTCAAAGTCTCAGCCATAAAGCACTAAGACTCCAACATACCAATGTAAGAAGGACATACTTCATCATATAACAATCCTCATTAAAGTTTTGCAATTATCCTGTAATCATTTCATCTTCCCTAGTTAGAATACAAATCCACCAAAGACAAGGAGAGATCATATCTGAAGTTTTGTTTCCTTTATTCCTGGTACCTACATGGCTTTCATACACAGAACTACATATGTGTTGTTTGAGAGGACTGTAGACTGAACTCAGAATAAGAGGCCCAAATGAGAGTCCTTTTTCCATTCCTGTTGACCTAAGCTCCATTACCCTGACAGATAGAAGCCAATATCTGCGGCTTTAGATCAGCCAGTGGCCGAATGCCCTATTTCTAATTCTTTTCTCAGAGCCCCATCAGTGTTCCACATGGTGACAGGAAATGCTGATCTCTGCAACTGGCCAGAAGTAGAAAGGGCATTGAATCCAGTCCCAAACCACTGAAAGCAGTTTAGGCCTGTGGAAAACAATTACCTAATTAGAAGTTTTCTGAACTCAAGGCAGGATTTTGGAAAGGGAAACTCTATAAACACATTGATAATTCTAACGTTAGGGATGAATTGTTATTCAGTTAAAATAAATTTTAGTTCCAAAAATTACATTTTAGGTTCCAGAAGCCTACTTAGCTTTTTACTAGAAACTCTACTGTTATACAGTGTGTATCACGTACAGGATAATTTCATGAAAATTTCAACACTAAGGGAGTTGCTTCAGTTTGATTTTCTCCAGTTTTTGTTATATTCCATTTGCCATAATTTCTAGAACTAGCTTTCCTCTGATATAAAACAGGTCATTCTAAATCAAATTATGCAAATGTTCATTTAATATGGTTATAAATGTGACTGCATCATTTTATAGAAAATCCCAAGAAAACACTGAGTTTATGTAAGTTCACGACAACCCTACTGCTGTTTCTTACTAGAAGTGAGTGCTTGGGTGAATCTTTAAGTCCGCATGAGTCTCTCCTTCATTTGTAAAGGTAATTTGAATACTTATTTTGCTGGATGGTTACCAGTAGTAAAATATTCAGAGCAGTTGCAAGAAAATTGAGCTCCGAAAAAGTTGCTTGCCTTTATCTTTTCTTCTGGTTAAAATTTGTCTGTGGATTATCCACCTATTACAAGCAAGGGGAGCAAATCTAACTGATAAATTGGGTCACAGATTTTGTTGTTGATGCAGTATTTTAGGTTGAATATCCATTGTGTCCTGGTGACATGCTAGATGTTGGATAAGCAGTGATGCAAAGAAATAGTTGAGGTTCCAGTTTTCTTGGAAAGATGAGCATTAAGTGAAAGGTTCAAAAATATATGTAAAAAAGGGAATGTTGGTTATGAAGTAGTGGAATACAGTATTAGGAGACTTTGAAACATGGAGACCTATCTTGTTTTGATATTATGTGAATGTCAAAAAATATTTCTCTTCACATTTACCAATGATCAGAACTTGAAGGTGTGTGAACATGCCTCTGTCCTATCATTTCAACTGAATTTTCTTCCTCCAAACTCCCAATTTATGTAATCTAGTTAATTTTTTTTCTAACTCTATTGAGAGCCCTTTGTGTTACTCTTGGACTATGATATATATGTTCTTTAGACTTACAAGGAATGCTAATTGAATTTAATCAGTATTCAGGGAGATATTAGTCATTGCTGTGTAACAGGTATGGGAATCATTTAAGCATGATGTTTTAATAAATAGAAAAAAAAGTCTGTGGTTTACTTACTATTACCTTCTTAGAAGTGATTCTTGAGGTGAGCATTTGATACAGTAATTAAGAGCTGCTGCTTGGGATGACTGAATCAGAGTGTGTAGGGTTTAGTCCCAAATCCACTTCAAATCCTAGCTCCTAATAATGTGGACCCTGGGAGGAAGCAAGTGACACATCTAGTACTTGGGTCTCTGCCACCCATGTAGGTCACCTGGATTGAGTTCAACGTTCCTGACTTCAACCCAGACCAACTCTGTTGTGAGGATTTGGGAGTGAGCCAGCAGATAGAAGATTTCCTCTCCTCTCCTCTCCTCTCCTCTCCTCTCCTCTCCTCTCCTCTCCTCTCCTCTTCTCTCCTCTCCTCTCCTCTCCTCTCCTCACTTTTCTCACTTTTCTTTTCTCGCCTCTCTTCTCTCTCTTCCTTTAATTTAAGTAAAAGACTTAGAAACTTTTTTTCCTCTTTACTTGTCCTATACCCTTTGTTTGAAAAGACTATTATGGTATATAGAATGCCAGAAAATATTAAGTCACTTCCACATACAAAAGATACAGTGTCCCCTTATTGGGTTTGTAGTTAAAGATACATCTTTTATAATAGGCCTTCTTCCTCCTTTGCTACTCCATTTAATCAATTTCATGCAACAATTCAGACAGCTATAAAGTACACTCCACTCATGGACATAAATATCTTGCTAATAAAACTTTTTTTGCTTAGAAAGAAAAGTTGATTTACTGAACAAACTTTCACTTTTGCATTCACTAACAAAAGTCAGTTATAAGCTTAATAGGCGTTGTTCTCATTTGTCTGTGACAAAATTCCAGCATTATCCTAATTAAGCTGATGTATTCAAGGGGCTACCTAGGAGCCTGAAGGGCCAGCATACACACTGTTTGGGCTGAATTATATATTGGTATTACCTGGACACACTAGCTAACCTTGCCGGAGTAAATTGCTATATTCCAGGGAAATCATTTGGCCAAATGATACAACTGATAGATGATGCAATAAGATAACCCAGACTAAAATAACTGGGAGAAAGGACATGGAGATAATTTAGGCTAAGTTGTTTTTTTTTTATTTCAGTTTCAGAAGTTTTTTTCCTTTTCCTTTATGAAAGGAATGGTCAATAATGACATTGCTGCCTTAAAGGATGCATTAATTTGATCATTCTCAACAATTTTATGAATGCTGTCTGATTTGCCTGCATTATCCAACCTGGCCATCATAGAACAGGAAACATCATAAAATGAGAGCACCCAGGGCAGCATCTTAGTACAAAAAATACTAATAATTTTTGTGCTAAATCTCAAATAATCTTTTTTTTTTCATTTAAAAGCTATTAGAATGGGCAGGAAATATGAGCTTGCTGTAATCAGTAGTAGAAGGGTTCCTGTCATTTAGAGCCAATCACAAGGAATGCCTGATTCAAACATCTTAGCCATGTAATGTGCCAGATGGCATGTTTGAAAACCTAAATTTGGGACATGGGAATAACCCTTAGGAGAAAAGAGTAGTTTTCTCTGTGGTATGATTAGTTGAGACCTACAGAACTAAACTAAATACCACATTTTGCCCCAGCAGAAAGAACTGAGACAGGCACTCAACTAATGAAAAGAATGAAGAAGTTTGTGTGTAAGTTATCTCATTCTTATCAGCTTGCATCATCAGCTGAACAGTACGCAGACATGAGTCAAAACATTTTGGCCAAATAGGAGGAAAAATTGTTCATTACCAAAGGACTCTTGGGAAACTTAAGTTTCAAAACTATGTCCTGTCCAGAAAGAACCTAAGGAGTTTTAATTTAGTGTTTATTTTTTTCTTGATTAAATAAATATTATATTTATTTTTTGTCAAATACCCCAACACTGCAGGAATGCGGTATTTAAAGTATGTTTGCCATCTTCCCTCCTCTCCTCTACTCTTAGATAAATGTCTAGTGATTGTGCTATGCATGCTTAGATTTTTTGATACATGTGAATAAATATAATTTTAAATGTATAAATTTGCTTCATGCTTTTCAACAAATTTCATTTTTGTTTGACATAAAATGTCCTAGCTATTTATGTTAGTTGCTGTTGCTGTTTGGAGGAAGTTTCTATAAACACCACAAAGCATCGCAAGCTCCCTGGGGATCCATAGATGTTTGAAAGCAGCCCATGACTGTAGGGTTAAGTATCTGCCTGGTTTTGCTTGAGAAAACAGCCTTCTCCTCCTACTTGAATGGCCAATGTGTGGTTCCATGACTGTCATAGACCTTGGCCGGGCACATGTGCCGTAACAGCACACAGTATGAGCAAAGGGACAAGCTTTAGGTAACTGATTCATCGCAGGTTGACAAGAGGAAAGGCAGCTTCGTGACCAGCAGCCAGCTTGTCCCTCTTGCTTTTCCTCTTTTGGGGACAAGTTGAAAGAGGAATCTTTTCAGCTGGTACACAGCCTGACATCGAGATTGCCAAATTGTGTGGGTTTAGATGCAGTGGGACTTTGTCAGGAAAGCCTGCTACCCAGCCTTGGAGACCTTGGGGATGCGTGACAGTTTGTGACCATGTCTCAGGACATGGTGACAGTACCCAGTCTCAGGGGAAGCTGAGTTTGGGGGAAACACAGGTGATGGAAAGAGGATGCTGCCAACAGTTTGTTTTGCAGACGATGTGACATGTGCTATCCAGGTTGCTTTGGGATACTACCATACATGGTGTTCTACTGGCTAAATCATTATTCCTCGTTAGGCTTCAGTAGTAGCAAAACAGCTATCTTGGCTTCATCTCATGGTTTGGTGACCCCTGTTTAATTTTCTAACACAGTTGTGTTTTGCAATACTTCCTTTCAAACAATTTAGTGTTGTCTTATCCTGCTGTGTCTTCCACAAAGGCAATAAAAAATTTAAAAAATCAACCTTCTAATTAACACCATACCTTTTTAAATTTTACAAAGAAAATTCCTTACCATTTTATTAAAAGAATTTTAGAACAGACTCTCAATCAGTTTTGCTATGGACTTTTCATGTCTACAACCTTTTCCCATTCATATCTACATGACACACACTTTTAATCAAAGTATTGTTTCATTTTAGTCTGTGTGCTTGTCACTTATATTTATTTTCTTATATTTATTTATTTTTTATTTATTAACATTTGCTGTATTAATTCCAAGCAGTCATCATTTTTCACTTTTAATGCCTCTTAAGGTTAAATTCTAGTGCAGCTGTAATTGCTACTTCTTGATATTGATTTGAAGTTTGCCTGATTAAAAGTCAGTGATTCTTAATTTTGTAGAGGTGATGGGTGGTGCCACATAGATCAGGGATGTGTAGAAATGTTCAGTGTTCTGGGAACTGTATTCCTAAGCTCGAAGGATGGTTAAAAGTCAGTGATTACTTAAGAAAGTCACAAGACTTGAAGAGATTGAAGAAGTAAAATAAATGCCTTAGTAGGTCCATATACTATTCATTTACTTAGCATTAAAGACTAACCAAGGCTTTCGAACTAGAACATGATAGCTTATGGGATAGCCTACATGACCAGCTAAGCTATCTCAAATTCCTATAAAAGTGGAACTTTGTGTCCCCCATCCCCGGGGCTTGTATATAGATGATAAATATATAAAGGGGAAAGGGGTGGGTGGGGAAGGATTGTGGGGCTGGGGCCTCACTTCCCCTCCTCCCTCTTCTTCTGGTCCCCTATCCCTGTGCTGTTTGTTAAAAAAAATAATAATAAAAGGATTTAAAAAAAGTGGAACTTTGGCTGTAGATAAGTTTCATGTGGGTAATATTAAAAGAGTCACGCCTGGCCCTTACCTGAAGATAGCTTAATCGAATCAGAGTCAGGGCACAGACCAAGGTGCAGCCAAAGTTTAGAACCACTGGTTCTGACGCCTGACTGACTAGAACATGACGCAGATAAACATTGTTGGATTATCACGATGGGGGGAGGAAAATCCAGGTACTCACATATACCTTCACCTTACCTGTCAGAAAGCTGCTTCCCAAGTGTGTGCATATAAAAATTAACCTTGTTTTAAAGAAAACATTGGCTACACTTTAACAGTTTCCCCTGAAAATATTTAATGGTGAGATAAAGAACCTCTCTGGTAGCAGAGTTATGAAGTGTGGTTAAGATCATTCGGGGGGAGAGGAGCTTTCTTTGGTCCTTACTTAGTTCCAACTTTGGATCCCTACCCTCTCTTGCACTGACCATCAGGGTCGCTTCAGAACCCCCTTCTCGTCTCAAAAAAATTAGATTAGATACCAATAAGGAAAGCTTAGAACAGACAGGAAACGATCAGCTTGGACTCATATACACCTTACTAGGTAGGACACAAAGATTAGTTACTCCCCACTAAGGCATTGAAGATTTCTCTGCACAGCCCTCCTAAAACTGTTCTGCCCTCAACTGTTGACATATGCCTTGTTAGAGTTATAAGCCAGTTTGAACTATCCTAAAATTCACCAGGTTCAGCAAAATTATGCTTCAATACTATAAACAGCTAAATATAAAAATGAAAATAGACATGAAACAGCTGAATAGTATCCTATACCCATTTTAAGGTGTATAGCAGCCAGTTGTGTATAAACTAAAATTGAAATGTCAGTGAAGCAGTCACAGGATGTGGATAAGAACTTGTATTTTCTAGCATATTGGTGACTCAATACCATGTCAGTTAACTCCATAGTGTTGTAAATTGTTGTTGATGTTTTGCTGTGGCTTTTCATTGGACGGGATGATATTCTGCCAGCTCTGCTTTCAGACCAGAGATGGTCTCCCCAAGAAACTGTTGAATTTATCTGAACGATAAGAAGCTGGACTGTATGCATGGTACATGGTTGCAATTAAGGAATCATGATTGGATTTGAACTGTAATACTGCATGCAACAAGGTGGAGGAATCCACCATGGGGGAAGGGCAGGAGGAGGGGATGGGGGAATAACCAGAGCCTATGAAACTGCGTCATAAAATGAAATGAAATTTTAAAAATCATTACAGAATTTTTTTTCTATTCTAAAGGAACAAATCAAGCATTGACTATTAAATATAAATCCAGCCAAGAATCAAACTGTCAGTTCAATTGTTTATATGAGGGAACGTCAGAAAGTTATTGGAAAATAGAATTGAAAAATAAACTTACTTTGTTGCAAGATTTAGAAACCATGCATCGTTTTTCCATATTATTCACGAACTATCTGAAGATCCTGTTGTATGTAGATTTTTAAATCAAGTTAAATATCAACTTTCATTAACAGACAACTCTATAGTTAATTTCCCTAATTTATCATTTTATGTATTTCTCGTGGATTATTTTTTTCAAATTTCCAATAAATTCTAGGAGTGTCTAAATATTCTATAACCTGTATGAAAACCTATCATGTTAGTAAAATAAATCAGATTTCATTACAAATGTAGCATATTACAAAACACAGAACTCGTTCAGTTAAGCTCTGCATTTTTATTTTGGCAGAGGAGAGATTAAAAACATTTTCAAAAGTAATGATAGAGTCACATTTAAGCAATCTTGTCTTTGCTTTTGTCATTTGTTGCTGTTGCCTTGCTCAACAATTATATAATTATTCCAAATACATGTTTTGTTTCATTTTGTTTTCAGCATACAAGTAGTTCAGCCAGTGTTGAAAGGGTTGGCATGCCAGTTACATACAGAAACCACAGAAATGAACAAGGCACGCGTTGGAGTCTGCTTAAGTTCCATAGCCTTATTTCTTGATTAATTTACGGATCCTTTCCTGTGAAATTTCAGCATGAGTTCCTTAATGTCAAGAGCTCTATATCTGCACCTTGAGCAGCTAGTATCATTTAAAATGTGCTAATGCAATAATTCACTCACCATATTTGTAGCAAAGTCTAAGTATGCATCTCCGGTATAAGTGATTGTTTCATATTCTGGCAATGATAAACAAAAGTGGTTTTGTTTAACGTTTTTGGTTTATTCACTCTTATGAGAAGTATAATAATATTTGAATGCGTGAATGTGTAAGTGAAAGAACAAAAGTGATCATGATATCATTATGTGTTACATCCAGCACAGAATGGAGCAATGGTGTTCCTTTTTTTTTTTAATTAGTATGTTTCGAGAAATAACATCAGGCAAAATAAAACCAACAGCAGATAGTGAGATCAGTAAGCTCTTGAAGCAAGAATGTGGAGTGAGAGAAACCAGATTCAACTCCCCTAAGTTCACCATTTCCTTGCTATGTGCTCTTTGCCTCTCTGGGTCTATATTCCTTTTTAAAAGTACATACAATGGTATAGCTGTATTCGTCCTTCCTGGCAATAACTGCTAAACTATTCTGCAGTATCAGTTTGCTGTTTAAGATGGAAAATCTGACAAACCAGTTGAACCCTATTCCTTGCCCTCATGGACCTCACCATTTCAAATGGAAGGAGAAATTTACCAAATAATGAGTGCTACTGAAAGTTTGTGTGCTGGCTTTTGTCCTGTTTATCCTCAGGTCTGTAGTTTGCCTTTCTCTGCCCCTTCTTGCTTGACCCTGACCCTCAAAGGCTGTGGTTTTTCAGGCTTCTGTGTCAGTGGATTGACAGATGAACTCAGTGCATTGGAGACAACTGTAGAAATTTGGAGAAGAAAAAGAAGCCAGAATGTTTCTGTCTCTGCCTGAGGCAGCTTCTCCAGCAGTTAGCTGTGTCTTCTGCATGCCTCCAGCCTGAATCACATGACTACTAAATCCTCAAACTGGCAGCTTCCTGTTTACCTCCAAACCAGAAGTGGCAGTGGCTTCCTGTGGTTGCTAACGGCCGAGTTGCCTCCTGGTCCACTCATAGGCACTTCAGCATTTTCTTCACCATTGTAATGAACTCTATCCATTCAATGAACACATTTTCAAATAAATGGAATGTTTATCTTTCCCTGGCTAGATCCTGTTAGCTAAAGCTTGGATTACAGTGGTAGAGAAAACTCTATCTTAGAAATGGTCAATAAAGGTTTATTAGAGAAAGCAGTATTTGGTCTAAAACATCATGTGTGAATAGAAACTTGTCAGAAGATTCCGCATCATGTGCAAGGTGAAAAAATGAGGCACAGCTTACAGTGAAGTTGTGGATGAGTGGTATGTGAAGTATAAGAGACAAAGAACAATACTAGAAGATACTCAGATTTTTGTTCTGCATCAGTGGGAAGGTATCTCAGAATGAAAGGGGCATTTGTTTTTTATTTTTTTCCCTGTGCAGAGCTATTTACAGAGAAGGCAGGAAATTGTTAAGATGCCTTTTGTGTATGGTAATGTTGATGTCGGCAGAATGATAGCACAGGAAAGAAAAAAGTGGCTCATGCAGTGGTAAAAGATACTGTCTACAAGTCTTGGTAGCTCATGGGCTCTGGGTAACAATGTTGGGGGGAAATTAGGACTGTTTTCAGAATTTAACTTGGGAGCCTGGGTAGATGGATCTCAGCAAGAGGGAATAGTGGGGAAGAACTGGTTCCATGGCTGAGCTAGGGGTGTGTGGGTGACATTTCCCAGGGGAGCTATCTGAGAGCCAGCTCTGTTAAACATGCCTGTAGCTCAGGAGATGGAGCTCAGCTAGAGAAACTAGGAGTGGTCCATCCACAAAGTCAAGTTGTTGTTTGAGTCCATAAGTTCAACCACAGATATACACATTTAGGAGGACACAGGATCTCTGTTTGATTTCTGAGAAATGTCAGCATGTGAAGGGAAGGACAGAAGAAGGGACAGAAAAAGATAGCAAGGAAGTGATCAGCAAGTAAGAAAGAAAATTAGGTGCTGTGGAAGTGGAAGGAAAGGAATGTCTCAGGAAGGAGGAGGTGTGGCCAAGAGCTTTGGAAATGTTCGCTAAATTTAGAAAACATCAGTTGGTGACCCAGGAGGAAAAACTCAGTAGTCCTAGGAAACCAGAGGGAGGTGTTGTTGAGGTAGAATAGGAAGATAGAATTGAGATGGTAAATATAAAGAAAATGATTTCAAGAGATAAGGCAAAGAATGAGAGGCAACAAAAGTTTTGCTAAACTTGAGAAGTAGGAATTGAGATGGTCTAATTACAGTGGGAGATGATCGATTTCACTCAGAAAGGATTTGTAAACAGGAAGAAAAGAACAGGGAGACAAGGGATGAAGCAGAGTTTCTGAGCCTCTAAGAAGCACTGAGATACAAAATTCAGTGGATGGGTTTCCGTTGAAGTAGAAGGGTTATGGAGGGAAAGTGGAAATGATTAAAGTTGAGCATAGTCGAGTTTATCGCTCAGTGGTTAGGCAGACAGAGAGCATCTCTTTTTGATGGTTGCTATTTTTGTTCTGAGTAGGAATGTCATCTGCTATGAGTGGGAAGTGGGGGCTCAAAGTGAGAAGAAAGAAGAAAGGACATTTGCTGAAGCCTCTGACGAAAGAGAAGAGAATGCTTATTAAAGAGCTGAAATTGCACAATACATGCATGACACTTGGGTTATGATTGTTCAAGAAATATTAGCAGCCATATTGCCCTGCCTTTTATTTCTCATGTTGGAATCCTCCCGGGAGAGCCACCCCTTGTGCCCAATAGAGGGAAGCATTGCTGTTCATGCTAAAATACCTGCCATGTTCTTTTTGTTATGAACCAGTGCCGATAGTTGAATGGAGAACTAAGGTTCTTGATATGAATTGACATCTTTAAGAATAAACCCCCCCAAGTAACACATCCCTCAATTTTACATACAGTTTATAGGGCAGGGAAAGACTGTGGTGCCACACATACCTTAACAAATACATGATTTGCTCTCACAGGAAGTATGGTGTGCATAACACAGCATCTCTTCCAAATTATCTCCCTTGAAAATGCTAATCAGTTGGCACTGAGAACTCATTTACATAGTCAGAATAAAGCTTTTGACATAACATTTTATCTTAAAATGAAGCAGAAAGTGCAGTGCTTCTGGATGATAGTATGGTGCATGAAACTAGATTGTGACCAGTAACTGCTGGCTGGTAAACACAAAGAAACCACACTTCACCAATCATCTGTCAGTCACCAAAACTGTGTCCTCGGATGATGGAAATACAAAGTGCTGTATTTCAGAGTCCTGTGAGTGGTGTGGTATAAACGGAGGTAGTTCAGGGAAGCAGTTCATTCTGTGGAGCTTCTGTTTTGTAGTGAGGGTTGAGAGCTGCAAGGACATGTAGAGTTGGTAGGTTCTTGTCTTTCTCCACTTTCATTATACCCTCCTCCAGTACAATGAGCCTGAGACAAAGTATTCAACTGAATCAAGAAATCAAGTATTTTTAAAGTCAAGGGGGGAAAAAATCGTTGTTTGAAATCTTAAACCTCCACGATTTAATCTATTTTTCTGTTCTTTGAAGGAAATCATGAACACTTTAAGTACAAGTATATCAGACAAATCAGGGAGGTAAGCAAGAGAATTCTATATGAATAATTAATAGCAAGGCTCCAACTTTACAGAAGGAATATTTTTTGTACAGTGAAGGGGTAAAGTCAGGAAGAAATATGCAAATGTCTATGAGAGAACACTGTGGAAAATTCCTGGATTAAACTTTTCCCAAGTCTACGCATTTCTTGTTAATGAACCAAGAATTGTAATCTCCAAATAATTTGTTTTCCAAGCTTAAGAGAGAGACTATTAATCATTTTACAGGAAAACAAGAGAAAACCCAGCAAGAGGTATGAGGTAGGAATGCCTTCTCTAACCTGGGAAATTGAAGGGTGGAGGGTATTCATTCTTAGCGTTCACATGGGAGCGTGTGGCCACTATCAGTACTTCCAGGCCTCGATATGTTACAGCTTTTCCTTTTCACCTTGCTCAGCAATGAAGCAATGCTCACCCTAGAGTCCAGGATCAACAGGAAAGGAAGAGGCAGAGAGAGGTGTAAGAGTTCCCTGGAAAAGGGGCTTTGTGTGCTTGTAGATGTTTCCAAAGTGCAATGCTCATGCCTTTGTTTTCTGTGTTGGCTCACAAAGCAAAGCAAAGCGGAACAAGGCAGATTCAAGGCTCATAACTGCCGCCATATTGTTGTTTGAATTTTGGCGGCTGCAATCCCTTTCATTATAAATGTCAGTGTATTATTGTTTTTGTTTTTTTTTTAAGATTTATTTTATTTTTATTACAAAGTCAGATATACTGAGAGGAGGAGAGACAGAGAGGAAGTGGAGCCGCCGGGATTAGAACCAGCGGCCATATGGGATCAAGGCGAGGACCTTAGCCACTAGGCCACGCTGCCGAGCCCTATTGTTTTTTTTTAAAGATTTATTTATTTTATTACAGTCAGATATACACAGAGGAGGAGAGACAGAGAGGAAGATCTTCCGTCCGATGATTCACTCCCCAAGTGAGCCGCAACGGGCCGATGCGCGCCAATCTGAAGCTGGGGACCTGGAACCTCTTCCAGGTCTCCCATGCGGGTGAAGGGTCCCAAATCCTTGGGCCATCCTCAACTGCCTTCCCAGGCCACAAGCAGGGAGCTGGATGAGAAATGGAGCTGCCGGGATTAGAACCGGCGCCCATATGGGATCCCGGGGCGTTCAAGGTGAGGACTTTAGCCGCTAGGCCACGCCGCCGGGCCCATCAGTGTGTTATTGTTATAATGATGCTTGGAACAATACCCTGATGCATTGAAAATGCAAAGAACTTTTATCCCAACTCCACCTGCACCATCTCAGCACCAGTGGTGGATCCGGTAGCTGGAGCCCAGGGGAAGCAGCTGAGAGACGGGAAACAGGAAGAATCTTTCTTAGCAATGTGATAGAGGATGATTCCCTTCCACAAAAGGTGGCCAAAGGATCTCCTGAATGTTATTGTTTGTCCGTTTCTTTTGTTTTATCAAAATCTTCTACAAAGTTAGAGATGACATTTAATTTTGTGGAATGCCCCAGTCTTCACCAACTCAAAATGCTTTCATCCCTTGCCTTGAAGAAAGAAAGTACAACTGTTTTCCCCTAGGCTTCCCTAGGTTATTGCGTCTGTTGACATAGGCGCAGGTGACTGATCACACTGGCACTTCAGTGACTGCATCACGTGTTCTCAGCTGCTCTATGCCTTACACTCTTCATGTTGAAGCCAAGACTAAAGGGAAGACCCTATACTAAGAGCAGCCCTTCTAGAGAAGTCCAAAGAAATGAGGAGATGGGCACGCCACACAAAGACTTTTAAAGCACTGGAATTATGACAGAAATCCTCTACATAGCCAAAGCAAGCTGCGTGGCCAGTCTTGTTAGAAAGTACAACTGTTGCATAGCTTAAGTTCAGAAAGTCATTATATACTTTGACAACACAGTCTATTCTTCCAAATTAACTACAAACACTCCTTAATTTTTTTTCAGAAAATTTACTTATTTATTTGAAAGGTCGGTGACAGAGAGAGAGGAAGAGAAAGAGAAAAGTGTCTTCCATCTACTAATTTACTCCCCAAAGACTGCATTGGTCAGGACAGGGCCTGGCTGATGCCAAGAGCTAGGAACTTCATCTGGGTTTTATATGTGGGTGGCAGAGGCCCAAGCTCTTGGGACATCACCCACTGCTTTTAACAGGATCATTAGTAGGAAGCCTGATTGAAAATGAAGTGGCTGGAACTCAAACCAGAGCTGTCATTGCACAGGCTGTGATTGCATCACTACGAAGTGTCTTTGTCTCCTACTTAGAGTTTTTAGTGTATGCTAAGGTGCACTGCCTCTAATTCTATCCCTACTGCTGCTTCCACACTCTGGCCAACTCCTGTTCATTTTACATGTATCCAATGTATCCTGCACATGCATTGCATTAACTCCCTTTTCTCTATCAGTCAACTGTGAGCCTTTATAGGATAATAGTAACGAGATAGTGTTCTGTGATTTTCAGGTAAGTGGATGTTATATAACATATATCCTAAAAATATTTATTGACAGTTAATGAAAAAATAAATAAATAGTAGTGTATTCTTTGCCTTCCTTCTTTTATATCACATGCTATACCAACAAGCAATTTTGTAAAAGGAGTAGATTTTATAAGATCTTGAAGCATGACTAGGAAGTTACCAGACAGAAAATGTTGGACAGGTAAATCTCAGAAGGTCAGAGTGATAGATTCAAGTGCAGGCTTGTACTTTAAAGTAAATTTCAAAAATGTTTTAATGCTGAGTGTGAGAGTCCATGTAACATGAAGCCTGCCTGTTACCTTGTCTGCCCCATCTCACAGCACCAGAGAAGTAGGACAAGAAACTGACACCACGCTCACAGTCTTGCAGACCTGTCATTAGGTTCCCCCAAAAGTCATTCTTTAATCAACCTGCGCATGCAGTACAAAATTCCTAAATGATTATAAAGAGAAGCAACTATTTATTTTTGATGTGACAACTTATTAATTCTGTCCTCATTCATTACTGTGGGTAACATGAGCCCAGGCACTTGGGCCATCTGCCACTGTTTTACCCAGGCCATTGGCATGGAGTTTGATCAAAAGTGGAGCAGCTGGGACACCGACTGATCATCATATTGGATGCTGTTGTTGCAGATTTGTCTGCTACTTCACAATGCTGGCACCCTCAGCTTTACTATTTTTGAAACACATACGAGGAGCAAACATTTGGCCGAGTGGCTAAGACACTCTTTGAGATGCCTGTATCTGGATTGTGGTACCTGGGTTTGAGAACTGCCTCTGCTGCTGATTCCAGCTTCCTACTTAATTTTGGTTCTCGGAGGCAGCAGGCTCTATAGCCCAAGTAGCTGTTTCCAGGCCACTCACATGGGAGACCCACGTCGAGTTCTTGACCCATTCTCAGTTGCTGTGGACATCTGAAAAGAAAAGCATCACTAAGACATTTCTGCTTCTCCCTCTCACGTTCCCCTCTCCTTCTCAAATAAAAGTAAATGCAATTTTAGAAATACATGAGAGTATTTCAGAAGGCTTGGGGGAAAATTGGGTTTTAGAATGAATTTATGTTGGTACACAAACTAGGCATTTTCTGTGTAGTTTTTGAAAATCTCTTATACGCATGCATTTCAAAACTCTTTACGTAAAAATTCTCATCTTTGGATTCCATTTCCCATGAACTTTTTGAAGTATTCTCCTAGGAACTGAAAACAGGAGGAAAGATCAGTTGCAGCACAGCACAATTTGCACTTTATTCTCATGGGTTTGAACCTTTCCAAATGATGCTCGTGGGAAGCTCTGTGCTAGCGATGTTTTCTAGGGATGTTGAAATGGTGCCAGCGTTCTAAGATTCCTCTGTTTAACCCCTGTTCATTGGCTTTGGTCCCTTTCTTTTTAATCACTGATGGCAAACCTCTCTCTGACGAAGGTGTGTCTGGATCAATGGAGCTGCCGAAAGTCCCTGGCATTCTTGTGATGATTCAAGTGACCTAGTTAACTAATGCTATTTGGGGTCAAAATGCAAAGTAACTAAGGACAAGAGGCGGTTTCCTTATTCACACTGGATATTGCCTGTAATGATAATTCCAGAGTATCTTCAGTCCTATTAGCATTCACTCATTCATTCAGCAAGCAAACTATCAATTTAAATGATTTAGGAAATATGAACTTGGATTTGTATATACACTATATGTTTGATAAGGCCTTATTAATTTATAAGTAGCTTACCTGGTAATTTCTTGAAATGGGTATGAGTTAAATGATCCAGTGTATTTAATATCTATAATTACTATATCTTTATATTCATTCACTTAGTACAATGATCAAATTCAATTATTTTACGCACATTTTCAATAAAAATTCCATATTACGCCTTTAAGCAAATGTCTCTCGTGCCAGTAGCCAAAACTTACAACTAGGCCAGATCAGTTGCTTCACTCTTGGGAATTCTGTCTATACCCTTGGGAGTTCTTTTATGGTTAATTAACCCTTAGCTGTTGTGGACCATGTAGATAAAGACTGTTTTAAAAATATTTACTCTGTGTCAGAACTTCTGTTCTTATTGTTTGTAGGCATTAAGAAGAACCTATATAGTGAGGCAGGAAGAGGTATTACACTCTTCCACAATGATTTATATTCTCTGTTCACAGGTATGTACATGCAGTATAACTTAATTGGAGTTACGTTATGATCACATGCTACCTGAATGTACTACTCGAATAGCTACAATTTGTTCAGTATATTATTTTGCCCCCATTATGTCATATAATTTTGACTAAATCAGTTGGAATTATTGAAGTCCCACCAACAATCTTCTTAAATTCTCAGTCAGTGATTAACCATTTTTAACAACCACAGACAAATGGCAACAGAATCTATATATTCAGTCCTTTCTGTTCATAGGAGGTCAATTTAATAGCAAAGAAATTTTGGGAAAAGAATTACCAGAAATTTCAAAGGCATATCACTATATGCCAGGCAACAATGTATGTCAGGACTATTGGGAAAATATTTCCTGGCATTAACTCAGCATATGCTTCTTGATTATACAGAAACTATGCTATTAAATAATTGATTCTTCTTTCGCTAAAATGGGCTATTGATCATGGCTTCAATATAGTCTGTTTTGATAAAATGCTACATATTTTTTCACAATGTTAGAAAGTTATTTGTATATATAAATGAAGTTTCCAGAGCTTGTGGTGTTAAATTTAGGTGCTTTGCAAAAGTTAAAAATAGTTCCTGTAAATAAATAGTTATCAAGAGGACAAGATCTACTCTAAGGTGCTACTGTCTCTTTTATTTGAATGGGCCAGGTTGACAAGAAGATTTTTTTTTCCCCTCAGATCAAATTTTCACTTCAATAGTTCAAACACAAAGCTGACATTGTGGTGTACTTGGTAAAGCGACCTGGGATACCAGCATCTCATCTGGGCAAGGGTTCAAGTCCCTGCTGCTCCACTTCTGATCTAGATCCTGCTAATGTGCTGGTGAAGCAGTGGATGATGGCCAAGTGCTTGAGCCCTGCTACCTTGTGGAAAACCTGGATAGAATTCCTGACTTCTAGCTCTGGCTTCTTGGTCCAGGCTTAGTCCTTGTGGCCATCTGGGGAGTGAGCCAGTGATGCTAGATCTCTCTATCTCTAATTCTTCCAAATAAATAAATGCATCTTTTTAAAAAGAGAGAGAAAGGAAAGTCTCTAAATTAAATAGCAGAAGTGAAAAACTGATCTATTGTAGGTCACTTGAAAAGGAATTTTCTGTTCTCCAGCTCTTTGATCCCACTGTGTTCCCTTTATTTACCCTTCTGTCTTAATGTCCTTCCAGTTAATGCAAGCTGTGAGTAAAGGCCCAAAGTCTGTATGCTGTTGCTTGGGTTTGCATTTGCTATCTTAAAAAAAAAAAAAAGAAAAACAGAGAAAGAGAGAACTTTCTCTGTTTTTCTTAACTATGCTGTGAGGTTAAGTAGTCCTTCACAAAAAGACACAGTGCCCTGGCTCTCTGTGCTGAGCATTAAGGTCACTTACTAAAATCATTTTTTTCATGTAAAGAAAGTTTCATTAAGGAAAAGCACTAGAAAGGTGCTTTGAGTGTTTTTAGAATTAATATAAGAAAGTTTAGGTCTTAGTAACCTGCTATGAAAAGATCACTGCCTCAGTGTTGCATTGATACCACCCAAGAAGTTGTATCTTCTTTGCTTAATCTTAAAATTAAAATCTGTGATTTCCCCCTCATTGCCTGTTTTCTATCTTTTCTTAATTCAAATAGTCAAAACATTATTGAATAATTTAAAATAATCTTTCTGTTCTCCTACAGATGAGCAATGCCTGTGATACACAAATAATCACATTAAATATATTCTAGATACCACCCTCTATTATTCATGGTCACAATGACATTAAGAATTCAGATGACCCAGCTTTCTCTCTCTCTCTCTCACTACACTATTGATTTCCCATATTGGCGAGAACAACAAGTTACATGCTTTTTTCCTAAGTTGGACATGGAATTCAGAAACTGCCATTTCTTGTATAGAAGTGAAGCATCAAGTGCAAGTGTATGTTGTCTTTGAAGGTAACATTGTGGATGTCTTGGGTTTAATGAGTCAGTCCTTAAGAGAAGTTATCAGTGTTCTATTCATATTCTAGAAATTGTGCAGTAAGTTTCTCTTTTGTCTTGCTGGATTGCTTGTTTGTGGCCAGCCTAGAGTCCAAGTAAACTAATGGAGTGTACTTCAGGTTGGATGTTGATTTTGCTGCCCCTGAGCAATTACAGTATTTCCTGTTACAGTCACATACTGTGTATGTTCCACATTGACTGCAAACGCATTCATGGATTCAGTCTGCTTCTCTCAGAAATGCCATATGCTTTGTGAGGACAGAGTTCATTTTACTCTCCTTTTGTGTCTTTCAATGTCTCCCACTCTATTGGATTTTTGTGAAAACAAAATGAATTACAAACCAATGGTTGATTTTAATGCTATAAAATAATGGGGAAAAGTGTGTGGGGTGGGGTAAAGTTGCACATGTTCAAAGCAAAACAGGTCAATGAGTTCTCCATACTCCTTCTTCAAGTGCATCAATTGTTCACTTGCAGGTTGGTCTGCTGCTATGTCAGCCTCTATAGGATCTGGGTATGATTGGAGGGGTCCTTATGGACATTGAGAAGGTTTTCTCAATGACCGTTCAGTGCCTGATAGCCATGAATGCAATCTTTCCAGGTTGCTGTATGTGTAACCTCTGCTCTTTAAAAATTATGTCTCATTTCCTAAGACAGAATTCAGTAGGCAACATTAGTCTTTGGAAAAAAAATACCACTAAGCATGTCATTACATCACTGTTGTCCTTTAATTTCCAGGCAAATTGGTACCAATTTCTGTAAACATTCTTTCTTGGCCACATTGTATTCTCCAGGAATTTTCTATTGAATATGGGCTTGTGTTGAGTCAAGGAGTGTGTAACGGAGAAAGGCCTCATAGATCCAAATGTAGCAATTTGACAATTTTGCCTTATTTTAAGGTCTGTTGCTTGCCAATTTGTCACTAACTCCACTATTGTATAGATTTGATGTTGGCAAGCCACATTTTTATTCCTTAGTTTGTGTTTGCTACTTAATGTTCTTCCCTTGGTCTCCACTAGATTGGTTTTTCACATTTCAAAGTCCATTTGATAGCCAGATACTTTCAAGATACTGCCTATCATTTCTTTTCTTTCCCTCTTGAACAATTCCGTGTCATTAATAAAATTTTCAAGTTCCAAAGCCTATTGTTAAAATCCACATTTCCTTATTAAGACCAAATCAGTCATGCCACTGTCAACTTATATGAAGAAGATTGAATAAAGAGTAAGTATTTGGATGGGAGATTGTCCATCCAACTAATCAGACTTGAAGGAAAGAGTAATATATAGAAATTAATAGTTAGGATCAATGGTTATTTTGATTTCCCTTAAAAATTATGTCAATTTCAAGTTCAAAATCCATCTAAATTAGATTGTGGGCTGCTAAAGTATTTGGTATGTGAGTTAATAATAAGTAGAGAATTCTGTACTATGATTCTTTCGTTCACAGGTCCATAGTGAACAGAGACATTAAGGAGACTTTCTCTGCCCTATAGTCATCACATCTTGCATGGGATGTTGGATTAATGTCAGACATCACACTCTAGGAGGCATCACAAACATGAATCAGTGCAGAAAGATGTTACCAGCATGGAAAGACATCTAGAAATTCTGATATTTTATAAGCCATTAAAAGAACTGAGACACTATGGTCTGGTAAGGGGAGAGCATGGAATCTTCCTTTAGATTACCAGAGGGTTGTCATTATTATGGAAGAATCAGCCTTGTTTTTGAATTACTCCAAGTCTAGGATCAAGAGATTATACTTACAGACAGGCAGAATTTGATTTGGTACAAAGAGCTTGTTCATATTTAAATTTATTCAAACAGAAGCATTCTGGTCCATGGAGCTAGCTTTTATGTTAACTAGCTACCCCTTGCTCCCCAGAAAATGTTTATGTGTTGGGGAAAGACCATATTTCTGGTGGATTCCACTGAAACTTTTAACTACTGGAGTCTACTTCACAAAAAAATTCTTAGCATAGTACTCGGTAGCACCAGTAAAGGCTCAACAGACATTGACTATAGTTATCATTAGCGATTATATAACCAATTATTTGAAGCAATTTAAAGACATTTAAGGTTGATGAAGATATTAACACTAGCTTCTGTTTATAAATAATTAAATTGGTTAATAAAAGGCTAATGTTAGTAGAAAGTGATTTGTTCTTAATTTATTGCAAGTCTTTTTCTGTAATTGCATTTACACTGTGTGTTTCCTGAATTTAGGATTAATTTATAAAATGTAACAGGAAAACAAACACTAAATATCCACTAAATCATACTTGCTTAAATTATCTAGTGACTAACAGCAATAATCACTGAAAGAATGATTTGCAACAGAAAGAAGATGGATTTCTTAGGTCTTTTCATTAATAGGCATGTTTCAGTTTAAGAACTGTTAGAGTCCAAATGACTGTTAAGTTCCAAGCCATGTTAGCTTCACTGGACTTTTTTTCTCAACTAACAGATTTAATAACTCTCAGTGTTGCAGCTAATAGTTTTTGGAGGCTTTCATCCATTACTCACTTGTTTGTCCAGCAAATATTGTACCTGATCCAATCCATGCCTGCATCTTCTTGCTCATCTTTTTTTGAAAAAAAAAATTCTCTTACTCCTAACAGGAAGACCAGGTTCTAGTTATTTTCCCTAAACCTCAGAGAAGTTAGGTTTTGCTCTTCTGCATCCATATTTTTGAGCTCCTTGTATATTTTCCCCATAATAGGCTTTACCTGTATGTTCATTTACCTATCACTACTGGAATCTCAGCTCCATGATGATAGGAAGATTTTTCTATTTTCTTTGTTTCTGGCTTCCCAATACTTAGAATAACATCTGGAGAAGTATTTTCTGGATGCAGAAAAGAATAACAGCTGGAGGCTTTCTAGGTTGCAGAAAAGTTTCTAGGTTGTGGAGATAGGCTCTAGAAAGGTACTATTCCTTCTGCAGGGTTTCCTTGGCTGTCTTTGTGTTACTACCACGAAGTACCATACAGAAGCTTCTTAGGAAGAAAAGAGAGATTTAGATAGCTCGCAGTCGTGACACCTGCTTTGTCTAGAACAGATGTAGGAAAGTACACTGGACACTCTGGCACTGCTTGACAAGTCACATTCTAGGCAGTGTAAAAAATTCAAAGACAAATAATAGTTATGAATCAATCTTCCTATCTTGTAGCTTATAGCTAAAGGAGAGAGGACATTTAAAAACCATTCAAGGCAGTAATTGTTGGTGTAGCCTGATTAACAATGATGTGATGTTAACTAAACATATTTTAGTGGGCTCACTGATGCTGTGCTGGTGTTTATTTTTGATTAATCATGAATTTTTCTTAGATGGAAGTCAATCAAATCTACTTCTTACATGTGTGTGCCTAATGGATGTTCAATTAATACTGCCTGAATGCATTACAGGAATGAATTAGTATTTTTAAAGTATCTGAGAACCAAATATTGAGCAGTGTTTTTGCTAAAGACCTCTCTCTTAAGATTATCTTTCATCTGTCTGAAAGGCAGAGCTCCAGAGAGAAGAAAAGAGAGCATAAGGGAGAGAGAGAATTTTCCATCTGCTGTTTCACTCCCCAAATAGCTGCAATGACAGACCTGGATCAGGCAAAAGACAGGAACTTCTACCAGAAATTCTACCAGATCTCCTTTTTGGTTGCAAGAGCCCAAGCAGCTGGACCATCTTTCTCTGCTTTCCTAGGGTGCATTAGCAGGGAGATGGATTAGAAGTGGAGCCAGGTATCCCAGGCAGAGAGTTGACTTGCTGTTCCACAATGATACCCACAAGACACCTCTTTATTCAGCCAGCTAATTGACAGAGCAATGAGTTAGAACTGCATTATTTTTCCTTTTCTGATTGTACAATGACACAAGATATTTAGTTATTTGGAAATAGGCTTAAGCTTAAGCTTAATCAAACATCATAGAGTAGTACACTGGATTAAAAAACAAAACCCATCTGCTTATTGTCTGGAGGAGACACACTTCAACAAAGATTAGCAGAAACTGTATCACATGGGTTTTGTTATTCTCTGTTAGTTTCATCTCTTCAAAACACTTCCTTCTGATTAAATCATTCAATGACTCGTATATCATACGGTAGCATCATTTTCTTCAAGAAGGTTCTTGATTTTCATTTCTTCAGCTACACATTAGTCATTTAATAGCATGTTATTTAACTTCTTGGTGTTGTAAATTTCTTTTTTCTTCCTGTTGTTGATTTTGTTTTGTGACTCTTCATTTAAGAGGATGTATAGTAGCTGTGTAATGGAGACTGTCATATCTAATAACATGTCATTTAACTTCAGGCATTGTAAATTTCTATTTGTTGATTTTGTATCATGACTTTTCATTTAAGGGGATGTACAGTAGTTGTGTAATGGAGACTGTCATATCTAGTAACATGTCATTTAACTTCATGGCATTGTAAATTTCCTCTTTTCTTTCTATTGTTGATTTTGAAACATGACTTTTCATTTAAGGGGATGTACAGTAGCTGTGAAATGGAGACTAACATTCAAATGTGAGGATGTAGTGTGGTATGCATTTCCGCTTCCAGACAAAGATGGACTTACGATGAAACTGTTTACTCTATCTTGACAATAGGATTCTGGACTCTCTGCCATTGTCCAGGCTCGCAATGATGGACATATGACTGAGTATGAAGAACTATATGTTAGTAATGACATAGAGGAACTGGGGGGAGGGAACTGGGGAGGGGATAAGGGAATATGAAACTGTACTATAAAATAATAAGAACAAGAATAAAGTGTATAAAAAAAGGAAATAGGCTTAAAGCATTCTAATTCTTTCTGCCGCTCCCTACTGTTGAAAGTTCTTTTTCAGTTGAATGTTGGCAACAGTTCATATGTTGGCGGGAAGACTGTGCTTTTTAAGTGAAAGTGTAGGAAGCAGAATAGGGCATCTGTCGCAGAAGTCATGTTGTTGCAAGCCTGTTATGTATACGAGACTCATTTGTTTCCATTTCCATGCATTCTAAAGCAAAATATCACTGCATTTAACATTCTTACAGCTTTATAAAGAGACGGGAGATAGGGATTGTGTGGGCCTTTCTGAAACTCTAATGAATGAGCATCATTTTATTCAGTGTATTTTATTGTTATGTTAGCCTAGCCTAGACTTTGGATGTATAATAAATGCATTATCAGTAGTGCTGGGCTTTTGTGGGATGTGAAAACATAATTTCTCATTCCAGGGACAAGACCTACTTTCCTCTCCTTTCATGTAATGAAGCTAAAAGCAAAGCCTATTTAACTAATTGCCCCACCAACTTCCTCAAAGAAGGCTTACAAGTTTGTATAGTTGGGCCTTTGTCTTACAGCTATAAATTTGATAAATTTTATGTAATCTAGATGTTGCTTCTGGGCTTTGGAGGAAATGATAGATTTTGAGAGAAATTGCTCTGAATGGGGTATTCCACCGGATAGAGAATACAACTTTTTACAGTTGGTAAGAATCTATGATGCATTCTTCCCAATCTTGCCTTCTTTTTATAAATGAAGAAATTACATGAAAAAAAAAAGCAGAGGAAAGGTAAAGACGGCAGGTTGGAGGAGAGGTGACAGAGAGGTTGAGCTCCCGTTTCCAGGAGTATTCCCCATGTTATCACAAAAGCTGAATCTGGCTAGGTCCAAACCAGGAGGCAGGATGGCAAATGGGTCTCCCATTTGGGCGGCAGGGACCCAAATACCTGAGTCCTCACTGCTAGCTCACATGTGTGCATTAGCAGGAAGTTGGAGCTCAGAGTGGATCAAGAACAGGAACTCAGTTTTCTAGGGTGGTATGTGAGCATCTCCAGTTGACCTTAACCACTGTGCTAAATACATCTTTTGTCTTTTGATAATAACCAACCTAGGTAAAGGTAATATGTTGCCCTGATTTTTAGTTTTCTAATCATTAGTGATTCCCCCCCTCAATAAAGTGTATACTGCAGGCCATTTATATACTTAATTTTGAAAATGTTTCATTTAGCTCTGTTGCCTTTTTTTTAAAAATCCAATCTTTAGTTTTGCTATTAAGATAAACTGTTACATGACACTTCAAACATGTGTAACTTAAAGTATTGTCTCTCATTTATAAATTGCCTTTTTCCCATTGTCACTTCCTGTGCTCTAAAAAAAGCCTTTTTGCCTAATTTAACTAAATTTTTCTCTTTGGTGTTTTATTCCTATACATAGTAGTCCTATGCGAACTACTCTTTCATATCACAACTTCATAAAGCATTTCCTTTACTTTTTTTTTTTGGTGTAGTTTCTTCATTTGGAGTCTTTAAACTTTGAGTTGGTTTCAGTGTGTTCTAACAGGTAGTGTCTAGCTTCATTTCCAGGTATATGTTATCCAGTATCTCTGGTACCATTTATAGAAGAGACTCTCCTTTCCATAATGTGTGTTCTTGGTACCTTTGGAACAGAGTGAAGGTTTATTTCTAGGCCCTCTGTTCTGCTCCAGGTCTGTTTTTTGTGCCAATACGATGCTGATATGATTGTTATAGCTTTGTACTATATTTTGAAGCCGGGAAGTATAATGTCTCTTGTTTTGTTCTTTTTACTTAATGTTGCTTTAGCTACTGAGGATCTTTTTTCTCATGTTCTATGTGATTTATATAATTTTATATAGTCCTAGGAAGGAAATCATTGATATTTTGATAAAAGATTACATCGAAGCTGTAGCTGCTCTGGGTAGTATGGACATTTTAACAATGCCGATTCGTCTTATCCGAAAACATGGATGTTGCATTTTTTTAATGTTTCTTTAAGCAATGCATGTTTTTGCTTTTTTTATTATTAATTATTTTGCATTATGTGACAGTTTCATAGGCTCTGGGAATCCCCTCATCCCTTCCTCTCCCCTCCCCCCTGGTGGATTCCTCCACCTTGATGTAGTATTACAGTTCAAAGTCAATCAAGATTCTTTCCTTGCAAACGTATACCAAGCATAGAGTCCAGCTACTTGTACAGATGGGTTGAACAGTTTCTTGGGGAGACCATTTCTGGTCCGAAGTTAGAGCTGGTAGAATACCATCCCAGTCAATGAAGAGTTCCAATATAACATCAACAGCAGTTTGCAACATTATGGAATTGACATGGTTTTGAGTAACCAGTATGTTAAAAAAAAAAAAAAAAAGCAAGTTCTTAACCACAACCTATGATGAGCTCATTGACATTTCAATTTTAGTTCATATACAGGACCGACAAAGCAATGCATTTTAAAATAGCTTTTCTTGTAGCAGTCTCTAATGTCTTTGTTTAAAATTATTTCTCAGTATTTATTTAATTTACTGTAGCTTTTTTAAATGGGATTGCTTTGCTGATGTTTTCATATGATTCACTAGTCAATGAAGATTTTTTTTTGGAAGTAAGTTTTCAACTTTTTTGGTAAATGTCAAGCATTTTTTGGGGGGGTGTAAGTCATGTTTACGGATTAATGATGGTCACATCAATTGGCTATTTTACATATTTTACCTGAGTATTTGGATATTCAAGTATTCACATCTTTTTACTATTTTAGAACACTCTAATAACTTTGTGGAGGTTTAATCTTCATCTGAGCCATGATTGGGTTGCAGTCACTGTGTATAACTGAGTGAAGTCTGATATATGCAGTGTTTAGGAAGCGGTGCACTAGAGAAGCCTCATGTGTGACCATAAGCAGCTGACATTAAAAAAAGGAGATCTATTGATAAATAAGTCAGTAGATTTTGATTTTCCTCAAAGGGTGTGAGAGCATAAGCGCATGCTTAGAGAAAGGTACAATGCTCTGGTTATTCAAGTGATTGATTGAATAGCTGTTTGGTAATTTTTATTTATTGCACTCAAGCTGTCAGCCAACAAGTACTTTTCCAGCACCTCTGTGTAAAACCCCATATACATCCCTAGGTCCCTGAGAAGACATCACTCACATGGTTGCTCTTCACATGTTTTTGTCTCATAGCACTCATGAGTCATTTCATCACTTCCACATATCTCAGTAACTGATATTTTTAATTATTATTCTGAAGAAAGTAGAGAAGCTGGAGTTAGAGAAAGAGATAAGCAAATCTTTGGAATATGAACACTTTACAATTTCAGCTACCTTAATTAGTATACAAGTGTTATTTTTAGTGCTAGAATGACCAAATCAAATAAGAAAAATGTCTGTTTTCAAGCAACCATAACACCAGGAGGAAGAATTTTATGTATATGGGTATCTAGGAAAAGTGTGCTGTAGCATATATAGATAAGAACATGGGGGGCTTCTACAAGAACACTAGGAATTGAACATGGTTTTTCAGAAGAGACTTAAAATTAGTTGGCCAACTAGAGGAGGGAGAGACCATGCTGTACTCTGAAGACTTCCCACATGGGCAGGCACAGTGTGTAAAGAACAGCCCGGGCACAGACGGGACACTGCCAGGTGTGGACAGTGGCAGATACATGTGAGGAAGGGTGAGCCAGATTCAGGAGCCATCTCTGTGCCACATTTTTATCAGAGTAGTAAGGAGCCATTAAATAATCCAAGCAAGAGACTCGATTGAATGCTACTGACTGTCATGTGAAGGCTGTCTGAGAGGAAGAAAAACTGGAAGTGTGAACTTCAGGAAAAATTCTTAAAAGGAGCATAAGTAACACAGGTGTTAGGCAAGGTACAATGTATAACAGAGGTAAGATTCATGGTCTGCATGGTCCAGACTCCACAGTCCTGGCTAACTGATCTCTCATTCTGACTCCATTATTTAATGTCTGCAATGTTAGCTTCATTGCTTGGTGTCTTATTTCCCTTATCAGAAAAATGAATCTATACAGTGCCCGCTAATGTGACACTGAGTGTTAAGTGAGTGAATTCATGCCAACGATGCTTCCTGGCATATAGGAAACATATGGTCAATAGCAGCCAATTATTGTTAATATTAATCATATTATTGATATTAATATTGTTCCTGTCTTAGCCTTTATAACATGATTATACCAGTAATTATCAGATCCTTGGCTGAATATTGGTAGGGCCAGAGAATACAGGATGAAATGCATTAGAGTTGGGGTAACTAGGAAAAGCATTTGTTAAACTATAGATGTTAGAATGAAATGCTTGTGGAACTTGCAGGTAGAACTTTCTTATCAGTTCATGATAAAAGCAAGTGAGTAAAAACTCAGGATGAAGGCATAAGAGTCTTTCAACTGAAAGTGTATTGAAATCCCCTTGATTGGACATTGGCCAAGAAGGATGAAAAGCCAGAACCAAAAAGTAACTGAGAGTTCTGGGCAAATTTGAGTCTCAGCAGCATTGCAGAGATGAAAATGGATGAGAGAAGCAAGACGCAAGATCCCTGTGGCCTCACATTGCTACCCGTTAGCAATCCCTTTTAACTGCTGTGCAGAACATCATTCCCACACCATGTCCCACATGCCTTTGTGTGATTCCTATGTTTGTTTTAACGTTCTCTGGAACTTAAATTCATGGTGTTGATAAGCGATCTGTGCTAACTCTGTGCTGGTCTGCCACAGAAAATCCCAGTATGTTCCATAAACTACAGGTGGATACATCTGGTCTTTTTAAGAGGGATTTGCACACCGTTTTACTGAAAGCCTCTTATAGACTATGATCCAAATCTTGAGAGGAAATTGAGCTCTCCAGTGCATTTTTATTTTCCCAAAGGAACAGACCCAACTGCCTATGTCTGTCCCTAGAGAAAGGGAATAGCGGAAGAGTATGCATAAATTCATCCTTCCCTAAGAGGCTACATACACCCTGATAAGTGACCAGAGTTCTCACAGATTCTGGATCCTTGGCTGGATTTTAGCAGTAATCCCTTCATATCCCAAGTTAAGTACAAGTAATCCCCAGGAGCTCCTTCTGCCAGGATCTGGGTAAATCATTGCTCAGGTATGAGCAAAAATGCTCCTGCTAAGAAAACCATGTTACCTGATCAGCTGACACATGGTTCCCTTCCCCAGAGGTGTTTGTGTTGCCTTGCAGTTGCTGCTTGCTAGCCCTCCTAGGAAATTGTTTTACAAAGCAGCCCTTCTCCTTAATGACTGGATAAAGAATGCTGAATTAGCTGGCATATAAAATTACTTTATTGTGCTTTACTTCTTAGGACTCTGAAATGAGGGATTAGGGCCAAAGAGCCTGTTGAAACACTGTGTATTGCACAGGTAATCTATCCCAATTAACTGGCAACCAGAGAGGCCCAGTTCACAATGTAAACTTAATGATGTTTCCTCAAATTATGAGACATTATCCTGAGTAAGAAAAGTGTACTGAAGATTCAAAAGCTAGTAACAATTCATTCCATCTCCTACTAATTATGCAAATTAAAATGAATTATTGCCTAACTAAGCTATGACTGAAGAATTCTTTCATGTTGATGTGTCTTCAGATTTCTGCCTTGACACACCTGCTAAAGCTTTTATAAACTGTTTCATTATGGCCTGTTATATTTTGGTGCGTATAGACTGCCTCTTCCAAGCATCTTATTCAGTTTTATTTTACTAAGAATCCATGTTTAAATCCTGGTCATTTAGGAGACTGGTCACCCTCTTCTTACACTATAAAGAACTGGACTATGGCTAGTATTACTGCACAGCAAGTTAAGCTATGGCTTGCTATGATGACATCCGTTATTGTAGGACTGGTTTGAGTCTCAGCCATTTAGTTTGCCATGCAGCTTCCTGCTAATGCACTTGAGAAAACAGCAGTAACTGGGTCCTTGCCACCCATATTGATGGCCAGGATAGAGTTCCTGAATGCTGACTTCACCCTGGCCCAGATCTGGCTCTTCCAGGGGTTGGGGGAGTGCATGAGCAAATGAAATGGCGCCGTGTGTGTGTGTGTGTGTGTGTGTATGTGTATGTGTGTGCGGCTCCCTCTCTTTGTTTCTCTCCCTTTCAAAATGACGAAACCTTAAAAATGGACTTGAATTATCAATACACACTATTTTTCAGTGTGTGAGCTTACCACGAGAAGAAGTTTGGCCAAGTGATATATATGCTGACCTGTCAAATCTGAATGCCTGGATTTGATTCCTAGTTCCAGTGCCTAAGTGCAGCTTCCTACCGATACACTTCTGGGAGGCCGCAGCTAGGCCTCAAGACATTAGGTCCCTGCCACTCAGGTAGGAGGTGACGGTTCTCAGCGCCCAACTTTGGTCTAGCTCAGTCCTGCTCCTCACAGGTGTTTGGTAAGTGGCCAGAAAATGAGAGCATGAGCCCGCTCTCTCTGTCTCTGTCTTACACAATCTCTCTCTGTATCTCTCTCTCTCTTTTTCTCACACACTTTTTAATAAAGACAGTTCTTAAAAAAAAGTGGGAAAATTCACATCCTTCTGCCACAATGGTGAGAGTATGACCTGACATACCCCATTAAAGGAAAAGATACACCTAACTTGTGATTCAGCAGCTTATTTCAAGAAATAAAAACAAAAATCAGTGAGAACATATTAACACACTTGTTATTTAAGTCCTTTTTCATATGCCTGTCAAAAGGGGATGACTGAGCAAATAATGGTACATCTTTGAAATCTTATATAACTATTTAAAAGTACACATTTGATCTCTGTGTAGTGTCTGAAAATTGTGCATGGTTTATTTTAAAGCAAAAAATATTTATAGATTATGTATATATGAGCCCACATCATAGAAGAAAGGATAAGCCCTGTATTATGTGTACACAAGTATATTGTATGTGCACATGTGTGTACATATACAATATATATAGTAGAATAAATGTAAAGAAAAAGGTAGTACTCAGAAGGAAAAGACAAAAAATGTGTTTATATAGCTCTGTGCATACTAAACTAGCATATTATTTTTTATATATCTAGCATACCAAAACTAATGTTTTTATTTTGTAAGTAAATATATGTAAAAGAATATCATTGGCTATATGTGTTGAATTTACCAATGGAAGATCTCCTATCCCTCCAACCTTCAAATTTAATCATTTAAATGGTGTCTGCCATTTAAAGCCAAGTCATTTCTGAATTTGACCACTACAAAATAAAATGGAGCTTTCCTTTACCATGCTCTGCGTCTTCCCAATCCTCTTAAACTATTATGTATTCCCAAGTCTTGGATGAGAAACTGTGTTTCAAATGAAAAAAAAAAAAACAACAACATGATTCTGTGTAGTTACTATCTGAAACACGTCCGTGTGTGTGTGTGTGTGTGTGTGTGTTTGTTTCTCTCTCTCTCAACTCTTTAAGAGCCACTTGAGAGCGAATATAAACCAGGGACCAATCAGAGCTGTAAATTTTCTCTGAAACGCCTTTGTCTTAGGTAAAATTCATTAGTATACTTCCTAATTTCTCCAACTTGTCTTTCACAAGGAACACGAACTGAATGTGCAAAGAATCGAAGGACAGGCGGTCAGTTTTTCGTGGCCCCTGGTCCTTAGCCAGAGGGCAGACAGAGGTTGTACTCCTGAAAGATTGTTTCTAAGAGAGAGAAGCATCAGCGTCAATCAAACTGCTCTACCTGTCCTCGCTTGCTTATACTTGGCCTTGCTCCTAAGAGGCAGAGGATTTCAGTGCCATTAGGAACAGTTACACAAATGAGAATCCACATTTTTTTTTTTACCAGAAACTTGGAAAACCATCTCTAATCATTTCCATGTGCTGGTCTCATTTTTCTCAGTGTCTATAATCAGTTTAAGCAACATGTTTTTTCTCCCTTTGAAATTGTAGCAAATATCTCATGACATCGCGTCTGTTCAATGCACAGTACGAATATAGGTAAAGAATCGACATTTGGACCCTACATGACATTATGTAGAGGATCTGCAGACTTGTGTTAAACCTTACTGCCTCGCCAGAGATTTGTTCTGGATGAAAAGAGGCTTCTGTGGGACTCCAGAATTTCTACATCTGCTCAGCCAGTAATTGGTCAGAGCATGACTCTGGGTAGAAATAAGCAACAAGCTTCCCGTATCCATGAACAGAAAACAAGGTAGCGCATGTAGCTGGGAGAAAACACGCGTTTGCTTTGGAAGAAGCGAAGTGCCTGGCCGCTAGCGAGCAGCAGATGTCTCCAAGCTGTTATTTGGCACGTTCTTTCCAGCCTGGTCTGACTCCTCAGATTTGCTTTGACTTCCTGCCTTTTGGATCAAATGAGTTTGCCAACCAGCTGTGAGCACCTAACGCTGGGGAAGGTGGCTCCTTTCCACAGCGCTCTTGTGCAAGGGTCGCCTTATGCCATCAACAAGCCAATTGATATTAAGCCACAAAGGAGACGGTAACTGCCTTCCTTTCCTCTAGTTGTTTGTCAGTGGAAATGTGTCTTGTTCACTTTGGTAACTGCTTTAGAGGTCTGCTGAGCTGGGATGGGCAGGGTAGGAGGTCAGCTTTGAGATTCAGCATACTGGGTAATTGGGGAAAAATTAACCTAAGACAAAAGTTGAAAAATATTATTTGCTTAGCTACTGAACAAAAGCTAATTCAGTTTCAAGGTCTGTAAGTTCTAACAATGTGAGAGATGATTAGTGCTTGTATTACCATCCAGATAATACGTGATGGGAATTGTAAAAAGGGTTTAGCCAGATAATTACTATATTTATGAATGGCTCTTAGTCCTACATACCCAAGAAATCATAATCTGTAATGCAGGTGTGTAATAAGTGTGTTATGTAAAGGCTTCATGTTCATGTGGGCAACAAGGAGGCTAGATGACAGTTATACAATTGTTTTCTATAAGGAACTGTCATTTCTAGAACTATGTTCCAGAATTTTGCCAACTCATGGCCTTCAACTCCTCCTCCCTCGCCAACCCCTTCCCTCCCACACCACTTGTAATACACACAGGCAAACTCCTGTTCTGTAATTAAGGATTTTGAGGTTGAGAGTGCGGTGTTTTCATTACAAGGAAAGAGGATATACACCAGGTAGCCCCTGTCTACCCTTTGTCATGTTTGCACAGAATAGCCACGGTATGCTTGACTAATGTGTACAAAAATCATTCATCAATTTTGATTGTATACAGTGCTGTTGGAGCCAGCATTTAAGAATGAGCTTGGAAGCATTTTATCAAGACTTTCCTCTCTTTCTGTGAACATGCTAGTTCTCTCTAATTTTGAGAATTCCCAGAAGAAAAACCCAAAATGCTAAAAAGCAATGTATTTTACACAAAGCTGGCTGTCATCCCTGGGCTTCTTTCTTTCTCCTTTGCTAATTGTAATAACCTCCCCCCCAACACACACACAGACACAATCTCAGACAAAACAGACATTTTGTCAAATTTGACCCTATTACAAAAGTGAAAGAACATTTCGATTTTTTGGTGATGAAATGTGTTGGGCTTAGTTTTTGAATTGTAGAAATATGTGGTAGTTTGTTGTTGTTGTTGTATTCTTTTACTTTTACCCCCATAGTATCAAGGAAGTTCTAAACAGTTCTTACAGCACATGAATTTATAACAGGCTGGCAGCAAGAAACAGCTCTTTTAAGTACCGTGGGGAAAACTTTTAGTGTTGCTCTGTTACTGTTTCCTTCATATTTCTGTCCTTCATGGGGACAGTATTGCAAACCATAAGAAGCTACCAAATACTTGTGAAAATACAATATTCATGTGACCTGTTTCGCCTGCTGAAAACTAATGACCGTTCTGTAGAAGTGCCTTGAGTTATCTTTTGTATCAGCTGATGCACAAATGCATGTACATGCCACTGGAAATTTCACACTTACCATAATTAGCTATAAAATTGGACATTACAGCATGTTTTGCAAGTTTATCTTTCTGAAATGTATTTTGTAATAACCAGGTTTTTTCTGTCATACACCTTGAACTTTTAAAGCTTCTGCTTCCAACCTTGCTTTTAATATATTCCCAATATACAGAAAGTAAATGAATGAAGTGACTTTTTGTGTTCTAGATATGCCACTTAAATCACTTATCTAAGCTTTTCTTCCATCGAAGCATAAAGGTGATAACAAATGAGGCAAAAACAATTGATGAAGGGAATAGTTGAGGAGGAAGTGAAGAAACTGCCAAATCTTTGTATTCTCTTTCTTAACAAGTTCTATTTTCCAATTGTATATTTTTAATACTCTACCCTGTGTGTCACATCTCTTGAGAAAATCATCCTTCTGGAGTTGTGGAGGTTTGTCCTGTTAAGTCCACTACAGTTATCCCAGACTAAATAGACATGTTTCTAGGATGCTGCTTGGGACTCAGCTGTGTGAGTTACACCTAAGGAGGAACAAGGACATTGATTTTCTCATACGCATGCTTGCGTTTTCTGGCAATAAGGAAGCATGTAAGTACTGTGAAAGCAATTGTGAGGATAAGGAAGGAAAGACGGTAGGGAGGAGAGGAACGGGACCTGTGGGAGAGAAAGAGAATGGGCAACAAAAAGAAGAGGAACAATATGCAGACGTTGTAGCCTCGTCAATGGCATGGAAGATGGTGCTGATTAAAAGAAACCTTGCTTTCTGCTTAAAAATATGTGGAGAGTTCAATGGCTTCTTAGGTATACCCTCTCTGGTCTGAAGACAGAGCCAGCAGAGTATCATCCCGATCAATTAAAAGCGCCAACATACCATCAGCAAAAATTTACATCATTATGGAATTAATTGACATAGTAATGAGTAACCAATATGTTAAAAATAAATGCAAGTTCTTAACCACCTTCTGTGACCACCTCATTGACATCTCAATTTTAGTTGATACACAACATATAACATACATAACATAACATGTTATATATAACATCATATCATCTTAAATTAAGGCAAACATGTGGTATTTAACCTTTTGGGATTGGCTCATTTCCCTTAGCATTATGGTTTCCAGAACTTGACTGGACAATAAGATGCTGGACTCTATGTTTGGTATACGCTTGCAATGGGGGAATCTCAACTGAACTTGAACTGTGGTTATGCAACAAGGTGGAGGAATCCACCATGGTGGGAGGGTTTGGGGAGGGGTGGGGAGAATCCAAATACCTATGAAACTGAGTCACATAATACAATGTAATTAATGAATTAAAAATAATAATAAAAAATAAATTAATTTAAAAAAATATGTGGAGAGAATAGCACAGGAAATCTAATATATAAATGCAAAATGTAGCTCAATTTAAATCCAGGAATATCCTCATGAAATGACTTATTCAACAACATGTTTGTCTTGGAACACAAAAAAAATAGTTTCTAATTATAGAATTAGTTACATTAGAACCACAACCATGTGGTCATTCAACAGCACTCGATTTTTGTCTCAGGAGCAGCAATGAAGACATTCACAAAGCGGTTCATACTTCTCAGTCCTAAGTAACGTCGATGCTGATGGGCCTACCATCTGTGATTGACAGGATTTGCTTTATTCCTGACTTGGAAAAATGTGTCCTGTGAATTTTTTGTAGCCTCCAACATTCTGGAGTTTTGTTTTTCACTCTTGCAGGAAATACAATTTCCTTGTAATTGTTGATATCTCTGCTTTAACATGTAAATTCAATGATGAGATTTAATCTGGTTGTATTCCTCTTTACCCAAAATTGTAAGATTTTTTTAGTGGTGGATAGTTTCTTGTCTTCCACTTCTCTCGTACTCAGCAAAGATCATCATAATAATGTTTACTTGCTAAATGAGTAAGTGGGAAAGCCTGAGTGTGTGCATGCATATTACTTCCTTGAATGCCTTGATGTAGAATCTTTTGCTAGATTTTCTGCCTTTGCCCTGTTCTTAGATCAGTTGAATTCTCCTTAGTGGTTTCCCTCATGAAGAAAGCTATATATAGTGGTGACTTTTAATCACCTGGTTTAAAAGTCAGTAGTTCATGCACTTTGTCACTATCAGGTCAGCAAAATAGAATCCAAAATTCACTTCTAGATTCCTAAATACACATCACAGGCTCTTCAAAGAAACAATTCATGGGAAATTGAATTAAAATATGTTTATATTGGTACAAATAGTTTGGAAATCCATGCTTAGATTTTTCATAATTTTCCACAATTTTTTTGAATACCTGGGGAAGCAAATGGATATGTGCACTCACAGTTATTTTTGCACCAAAATAAATGGAATCCCTTTTTCCCCACAAACATTTTGAAATACTCTCAGTATCTTTATGTAGTAGTACTCTCGATATCTTCAGGTAGTACAAAGAGGGAAAATTTGTTGCTATGAGAGGAGGTGGGGGAAATTCCTAGAGGAATATTGAAACTATACAAAATAGAACAGGAACCCCGAAGTGCATAAAACTAGTTACAGAACACGTTGAGAAGCCTCAATTCTCAGCCTCACAGTGTCTCATATGAAAATAGAAAATCCAAACCAGGAGTAGTGAAAGGCAAGAAAAGCCACCAACATCCAAGCTGGTGGGAAGCCCTGTGCACTGGCTACAGCTTTGCACCAGCAAGCCTGTTCTTCCGTCTCCCTTAACCACCAGCCATACTTTGTGGACTAACACCTGTGACCCTGCTCGCAATTCTGACTTGTTAGTTTTCTGTTTGTCTCATATATTGGGTGGCCTCTGTTGTCACAAATCCTGTAGATTCCCCACCATCCCATGGATCAGAATAAAGTAGGGGATAGAATAAAAAGATAGCAATGGATACAGTGGTTTTGAGGGTGCCTTAAATAGGTGGCTTGTATTTCTGACCCATCTTTCAGCTTTTCTGGTACTCAAAGATTATTACTTTGCCAAGGCAACCATAGCAAAATATCACAGGCCTGTGGCTTAAGCAACAGTACTTCATGTTTATAGAGTTCTGTAGGATACAGATGCAAGAGCAGTGTGTTGGCAGGTTTGGTTTTTTTTCTGAGGAATTTCCCTTGGCTTGCTGCTAGGCACCTTCTGGCTGTATCTAGGTGTGGTCTGGATTCTGCGTACAGGCATTCCTGGAATCTCTTTCGCTCCTAACAGTATCATCTGGACTGAGTTAGGATCAACCCTAGCTGCTTCATCTTCACGTAATCCTTCTTTAAAGGCCCCATCTGCAAATCGAGTCTTCCTCTGAGGTCTAGATGTTAGGGCCTCTACAGCTTAAGTTTGAGGAAAGGATGTACAACGTGGCTTAGCATGAATTGTGTCTGTAGAAATGATTTGCTTAGTAATAACAATGACAGAAAGTAATGATTGTACTGTGATTCCTAAATAAGAGATGACCTCGTGTCAATACGAAATGAATTTAGTGAAGGACAAAGAACACTTCCTACTTGTGTATCAAAGGAAAATAGGTTCCCCTTATGCATAAACAGTCCTCATTAAATATAATCACTTTAATTCTGACTCTATAATCATTCAAAGTGGACCTAGACTAACATTCTCTTTTGTACAATCTTTTATCAAGGAGATAGGGTAGTATTAAACTGACTGTCTGTATAACTCATGGTTCTTTTTTTTTTATAACTCAAGGTTCTAAACTTGGGTGATTTTACCTCCCACTCTTCACCCAGAATATATTTAGCAATGTCTAGGAACATTTCTGATTGCCATGAGTTGAGTGGAGGGATGGCTAATAGTGTTAAGTCAGGAGAGAACAAGTACAAGTAGGCTATTAAATATACCCTGTGATACATAGCAAAGATGGTCTCCCGCATCAGAGAATTATTTTTGTAATATCAATTGTGCTGAGGTTGAGAAAAGTTCATATAACATCTTGGATTTGGGGAGCACTTTGGAGTTCATTGAAGATATTTGTGTCTAGCTGATTGCTTTTGTATTGTCTAAGATTTCATTAAAGAAAGCTCAATAAATGATCTGATATATCCTTAGAGCTCCAGGCTGGTAGTTAAATATGGATCTGCTTTTCAAGGAGAGGTGAAAAATAGTAGAAATATCACACTGAAGATTTTAAATACTAAATGATCTTGCCATTGGCCTGATATATGAAGTTCAGCTGGATGTCTGTGCCCTGCCTCCTGCCTGTGTACACAGGCCCATTGACCGTGTGAGCCTTATGGCATGTTCCCATCCTACCATCAAAGTCAGTTCTGTAAAGGCAAACCGCAGGCGGGACACTTTACTTTGATGAAAGGCCCTTTTTTCCGCTTACGGAAAACTGCTAATCATCCTCAGAATTTCTTCTCATCCTTTCTACCACTGAGTACAACTAATTGGCAGTAACAGTTCTCATGAGAGCTTTTATCTACAGTTCCTGTTCTTTATTCAATGCCTGAGCTATATCTAACTGCCTGTTATCCAGAGAACTAGAACTACCCATGGACTCTCCCTTGATACCTCCTCCTCAGTGGTCTACGTCACAGACTCTGAAGTCCTTGTTGGGCTCTGCTCTCCTCACTCAGCCATTCTACCCTATGACTGTCTCGGGTGCCTCATCCATAGCTGCTTCTCTCCCTGGAAACATCTTTGGCGGAGCCTTCATTACTATGGCTGAGAGATTGCCAGCTTTACACTCATCTTCCTGACAGCCATCCTGACAGTCATCACCCACAAATCTGATTTCTAAACATTCATTCATGATATGTCTATGCTTATACCACCAGCTTTTCATTGCCTTCAAAAAAAAGGTGTAAATTCCAGACAAGCAGATGCATCCTCTCCTCACATCTCTTTATCCTAGTCAGTTTCCCACATCACACACATCTGTTCTGCATTTTAGTGTAAAGAACGAACTACTAGCTATCCCAGTTTTTTTTTTCCAGAGCTCCTTTCCTCCTTCAATTTGTGATGAAACCCAAATCATCGGAGAAGAGTATTCCATCTAACCTTTCCTAATATCTATTTCCTGGGGGCAGTGCCTCCTCGAGACAGCCATATCCCTTTTCTTATGTGTCTCTCGTAGCATTATTAATGACACCCAACTGTTGGTATGCTTCCCCTTCTTCCTTCTACTTAAGAGGGGTGTGATGGAAACCCTTGTTTTGAGAGGAAACATTTGGCTATAGCATCAGCTGAAAGGGAAAAGAGAGGCTGAAACGCTGTATCCACTGGAGCATTTAGTACAACTTCTGACAGAGACAATTTCATCACAATAACAAAACACATAAAGGTGTGATTGTAATTCTGAGAACTTCTCAAGAAGAGACAAGGGCCCAATCAGACGAGATAAATAGGTACCCAACTGGTCTGAGCTGATGGTGGATGTTTCTCCAGGGGACAGTGAAGCCCAGGGATAAGTAACATCACTGAGAACTTTGTGAGTAAAGCATTGATATGAATGTTAAAGAAATGGAAGGGCTGAAGAGTCTGAAATACAAGGAAGGAGGTGGTAGAGTGACAAAAATGAACAGGAAGAGGCCGTCGTAGGGAATTGATCTTTTGCAGAGGCAAGTTAACCAAAAATTGTTTTCATTTCATTTTGGATAGTGATAGGAAGTGATTATTTGACTTGTTAATTTATTCACTGACAGTTTTTTTATTTTAAAAATTTTATCTGAAAAGTGGTGAAAGACTGGAAAGAAGAATGAGAGATACAGAGAACTTCATCCGTTGTTTCACTCCCCAGATGACCACAGTGACAAGGGCTGAGCAAGGTTGAAGATAAGAGCTCAATCCATGTATCCCAATGGGTGTAGCAGCCCAAACACTTGGGCCATCTTTCGCTGCTTTTCACAGGCCACCATCAGGGAGCTAAATAAGAATTCAGGTGTTTGGGACCGGTGGCTTTGTAGATAATAGCTTTGTCCACTATGCTGGCCTCTGTCATTGCAGATCTTAAAATGTTGAAATAAATAACAAGTAATCTTTTCCAACTGATTTTTTTTTACAAGATCAATTTTCCAATTCATTCCATACTGCTGGGAACTTATTTAAATGATCATAAACATTAACTTCTGTTCTTCTACATCATCTCAGCATTCATCATTTCTTCAACTATAGTCTCTCATTTGACAAAAGAAGTGAGGTAAGCCTTGTTAGATCACTTCGAATGTTTCCTGGTGGTGAAACACAAGAGTCTCAATATGGTCACAGTGGCCTTTACATTTTCGTCCCATTTCTGCATACCATTAGAATCGTTAAACTACGGTGTCACCCTTTGAAATATTATTAGTTTTTTTCATGATGTTATTCATGTATTTTAAAAGGGTGCTACATACATAAACACAAAGTTCTCAGAGAAAGCATCTCTTGTTCATTTTTATTTCATCAGTCATAATAAATGCAATAGCTAATGCTGACAGAGCATTCTGTGCTGGGAATGGCACCTTGCTCTCAGATTATAGATTCCCAAAGAAGATCTGAAAGAACCAAAGGCGAAAAGAAAGGAGAAAGGAAAGGACAGCCAGTCTGTCAGTCTACTGCAAGCCTTGGAAATGAGAGTGATGACTCTGTGCTTGATGCACAATGCTGTCTTTTTGATTGGCCCTAAGAAGGAGGCTCCAGCAGCAAAAATACCTGTGCCAGGGGTGATAGTAGTACCTCAATGAGAGCACTTTCTTGGGAAGAATGTTGCGGGTGTCTCAAGAAATGATGACCTGCTTATCAGACCCGGTGGAATGTGCTCTGAATTTCAAAAGACCATCAGGATTTCACTCATCTGTTTTTTTGGTAGTGTATGTTACTCATTCTCAGACCCAAATACTCTCCAGGGAAACATTCTCCAAACGCTCAGACGATGCTGGGTACCTATTTATACTCTTACTGGATACTGTCTACTTCTAAGAAGCTTTTGCAATTGTGTACACATGATTTAAATGTTTTGTTGGCCCGAGTGCTTCCTACCGCATTCAGTCATAGGGTCCTGAGAACAGAGTCTAAGCCTGTATCCAGTGTTTCTAGTGTTTTGTTCAGACACTGTTACATAATGGGCATCCAACAAAATCTTGTGAAATTATTTTTTTTTCCTGACAGTAGGAAAGTCTTCAGAGACTACATATATAAAGTCCTAACCACTTCGCATTTTTAAACTCACATCGTATTCACTGCTCGAAAATTTCATCAAATGTTGTAATAGCCAGAACTGGATAAGAATCAATCACTTTCCTTCTGTTCCTTGGTTTGGTTATCACTCAGTTTCCCAAACTAAAATATAAGAAGCACTTTAATCGCCTCCTTTTATCTCAATTTCCTCTCTCACCACATCTTTGACTTACTGAATTCTTCCATCAGTCCTTTATGCACAGCTTTTATTAATAAAATGAGAACTACATGGGAGCCTCTTAAGTTACCTCCATCATGGCTAGTTTTCTTGTAATCTACTCTAAAGAGATTTGTGTGTTTTGTTTTCATCCAGCAAAATTCAAATTTCTGTAATACTAGAAAACTTTGCCCCAATTCTTTTTCTTGTAAACATGCAATTCCAAAATTTTATGGAAGAGCCTCAAGTATAAAATTACAGATGATACATTTTATTTATTTTTCTTTCTGAAAAATGAGAAATCAATGACTTAACTTTCATGATAAAAACTTCTAAAATTCTAAGATTTCTTGGACTTATGATTATGTGAGAATTCACCGTTCACAAAATGCAATAACTTTTATTATAGTCTGCAGGAGATTTCTCTAAGCATATAATCATCCAGTTATTGATGTTTAACAAAGGCAAGATTTTGAAACACACATAGACATATGTCTGTATACACACAAATGCCTCAAACACTGTTGAGCAAAGAAATTAGTCAACTTATCCTTATGATAGATGTGCAGTTTTTATAAAAATTGTAATTGTCCTTCTGCCCCCTGCTATTCTAACTGAAAAGATGTGCTGCTATTTCTGAACAATGTAAGCTGGTGTCTGATGTAAGATCAGTCATGTGATACTGGTGTTGTTATGGTAACCCGACATGTATATAACATCATGAATATCGGCAGTTCTCTGCTTTCTTAGAGTTTCTATTTTCTTCTCTCCTCCCCCTACCTCCTTTCTCCCTCTTTCTCTCTTTCTCTCTTTTTCTCCCTCCTTTGTGTGTGTTAGCAGTCTAGTAGCTATTACCTCAGGAGTAATACAATCCAGTCTTTGCTTATGCTGGGATTCACAATCAAGGGGCTGTTAGTCCTTTTGGTTTATAAGACATTTTTGCTTCTGCACAAATTTCCTTTTTGTCAGCAATCTGCTCTAGGGAAAAACCCATTTGTATCCTAAGGCTAACAGATGCTAGGAATTCCCTAAGAAAAGTCTTGTGGAAGCAGGGCATCCTGGCTCAGGGGTTGGCATTTTGTCTCTCTGACATCAGCATAGATGACATCAGTCATAGAGTCACCTGAAAAGACTGTAGGAAGATGATGGTTAACCTTCATATCACTGGTAGTTTTTACAGCCAGGTTTTCATTTTTACTTGTCACACTAGACTGTCAGAATCAGGTTTAAATTAAGCTAAGCATGGTTGGGGTTAAATTATCCAGGTTTATACTTGTATATGATGAACCTTATACAAACTTTCCATTTAATTTTTCCAGACTACCAAGTGATTTTTAGATGCAGTGTGGCCAAGGGAGACTAATAAAGGAATAATAATGTTGCATCACCCACGCACATCCTCATGCACTTCCAAATATACCTGCTCAGAGGAGTGGAGAACACAGAGAGAGAATTGCTGACTTCAATAGGACAGTTCCTGCTGCTTGCTTTGCTATCACACACAAGCTTCTGCTTAATTGTAATTGTGAGTTAGATAATATAAATCTGCTTCTCTCTCAATCCCCTTGGGATAGGTAATAATGCAAAGCTTTGTTTTACTTTTGGATGATTTAGGAAATTTCCAGTAATATTGATGGAATTACACTTTTGCTGTAAGGCTGACTTTCGAACTTAACCAAAGATGTCTCAAGGAAGTTTGTGTTTCTGCAGGATAGAGATTATTTCTATTCAAATTGAGGAATTACAGTGTTGATGCTAAATATAATTAGCCATATTTGCATAATTAAACATACATTAATTTTGCATTCAAACCAAGAAAAAAATCTGTAGGAGCATTGCAATAACTTGCTCAGCTTGGCTATATTTTTGTATTCAGCTTTCCATATTGATTTCATGGAACTGTAACGACACAAATGGAGATCAGAGTCTAAAAAGAGATAATAAGTACGTAGCATAATAGCAATTTTACAAGACTAGATATCAAGAAATTAATTCATTCGCTTATTCATCCACCTGTGCTTTCACTTGTTGAGCAGGAACATAATTCAGAGCTATCAACTAGGAAGGCTAGGAATCCAAGAGGGACAAATTCCTAGCCTTTAACAAGATCACCAAGTAGCTATGGAGGCAAAACTTCAAAGGAAAACATAAATTATAGCCACATAAGGAATTCATACTATTCCAGAAACAGATCAGTTCAAATACGACCATGCACTAGACTATTCACAGTAGGTCTTATAATTTAGGTGGTGAAAGAGGATGAGGCCTTTTCTCTCCCAAAAGGCAGAGTCTCCATTTGGGCAGCTAACAGCAGATGAACCAATATTCCATAATATTTTATGCTTTGCTAAGTGTACTTTCTGTGGCTGTCTGCTTTGAGCATCACATCAACTGATGAAAAAATTGGGATCCAAAGGAGCCCAAGAGCTTGCTCAAAGCTATAGAGTTAACGTCCTTGCTAGAGCTTGGAGGCAAGCCCCATCCGTCTATGTAGATTTTGAACTTTGTTTTCTGTTAAGTACCCTAGAGACAGAAGTGTAATGCGTGGACAGCTCTGAAGAGAGATAATTCATTCCCAACAGAGGATATCATAGAACACTTGCAGGAAAATATGATATTTGGCCTTGAGTTTCCATTTAGCTGAGAAGGGTTAAAGATGAACGATGTCTTATGTGGATAGAACAGTCTGGAAAGGTACAAATGTGGTGAGGTAAGTGAAATTTCCAGGATAAAAGTATGGGTGTGATGAAAAATTGACTTGAGAATCAGTCAAAGGAAATAACTTTGAGAGCATGATTTTGTCTCTAATGGTCATGAAAGTGAAGCTAAAGAACTTTTTCTAAACTAGGTGAGATATTAAAGATTTTCAAACAAGGGGGTTCAATGATCTTTAAATAAGAAAAAATAAGGTGGTATCAATGAACGCATAGGTTGGTGTCTCAGAAGACTAGACTAAGACTAGTTTGGAGGGCTTTCGGGAAAAATCAAATCAACTGTACATAGAAATAAGATGGTAATTGTCATAAAATGGATTTCAGTATGAAGTTTTACTGATTTTTATGTATTTTCGTCTATTTTCCCTAATGACTAAATAAGAAGTTATCAGAAAAAAAAGAAGGCTTTTTATGAAGATGTATTTATTCATTCGTTTACTCAGGCGACAGAATGTCAGAGATTAAGAAGCAGAGCTCGTTCCATGCACTGGTTCATTCCCCACATTACTGCAATAACCAGGTTTGGCCAGGCCAAAACCAGACACCAGGAACTCTATTTGGGTGTCCCCAGAATTCAGGTACTTGGATCATCCTCCTCTGCCTTCCCAAGCTTATTAGCAGGAAGCTGGCTAGGAAGCAAAGCAGCTGGAACTTGAACTAGGATGCTGGTATTACAAACAATTTACTCTGTTGCACCAAATGCCAGCCCCTGTTTTGCTTTTTTATGTTTAGGAGAGCACAATTATGTCCTAGCATAGGATGGGAGAGCACTTACTCTAGTGACACTGTGGATGAAGATTTGACAAGACTTGAAAATGTATGTTAAGAATGGAAGTCTATTTCCATAGTGATATTGGGAGGCTGTAATGAATCCTGAATTTCAAGACAAAGACTTCCTCATTAACAAGAATAGTAGGAAGGGAAGCAGATTCGACTCATTTAAGGTTAAACTGATCTTGATGACTTCACCAGGCCGATATAGGAGGTAAGCAAATATCAAACAAAGTAAAAAGAGGTCAGGATTGGAACTGTGAAAATGGAAGGAGAAGCCAAGATTCCTGAGGAGCACCCAGATTTGTGGCTTGGATTTAGATTTTACAGCAAAAACTTAATGTTTTTCAAAGTTATAATAATTTTCTTCTCTTTTTTATCTTCCTTTTTAAATCAATTTATTTTTGCTTCATATGAAGACCATTTTTTTTTCCTGTGTTATAACATGGGGTCTATCAAAGCAGTGTGTGTAGAAGATCAAAAATTTAATTTAAAAATACATCAGACTTTATTCCTGAATATCTTATTGTTGATCTTTGACAAGTTGTAAGATTTATAAATCACAAGTGACTTGTAAAATGGCATTCATTTTTAAGCTGGTCACTAATATTTAGCAAAATAAATAGATTCATAAAGTCATCACTAGCCCTTATTTAAATCCTAAACTTAACCAACAAACACTTCTCCCTCCAAAAAAAAATAAAAATGAACAAACATAGATGATCAAATGCTCATTTTGTCTGGTACTATATTCCCAGCAATGCATATAAATGTTTAAGTAGTTCAGTGGACAGAAGTCAACCAAAATCAGCATAATGGTTAGAGATTTCTTGGTCATGGATAGAAATGTAGAGATAGACTAATAGCAACAGGAAAAAATTGCTATTATGCAGTCATAGGAAAGAAGTATTTTTGTGGCTACTGAGTGAACATTAACCATAAGGTTGAGTATTCTATCATTTTTTTTTAAGTTGAAATAGCCTTCTCTTTTCAGCTAACCATTTCTTACTGGAAATTCAATAGCACATGATTTCCCTATTTGTCTAGATATGGACATTTTTATGTTAGTCCCTTTTAGTGGTCTAAAAACACTTTTAACCATTGTTGGATGCATTTTTCCTAGGGCTTGAATATTTTTAAGATTTTGAAATACATTTAATGTTCTCTTTAATCAATTTGTTTGTCTTATATTGCTTCTGCCTAGGGAAGTTATTTTTTTCATTTGCTTTATAGATTGAGGATGATTACTATAATCTATAGATTAGGACACTTCAGTTTTCCATATGTTAATTTAATATGCTATATACCATATATGATTTGTAAGTAAAAATTCATAGAAATGTATTGCATATGAGCTATCTGGCTAATTGTTTCAAATGATATGGTTCTAATTTTAAGGAAATCTTGTTTCATATGTACAGAATGCCCAAAAAGCAGTAGGCTTCTAGATTTCTCTTCTTAATGAATAACACTACAGTTTTGTGGTAATATTCAGACATTTACCAGTACTTAGCTATCATCCTTATTTACATTTAATTAAAATTTTCTTTTTTGGCATATATACAATTCTTACAACAGACATCTGGATTATTACCAACAGTGCTCAAAAATACCATTTATGTGCCTCTATCAGACTAGAATACCTAATTTTAAAATATCTAGGTATACAAAGCTATACTTTAAAATTGAGTAGCTCCTAGTTTTCCAGTTATTATTTTGCCAGGAGCTCCAAGAAGCTCCCACGAGGTCTCTTCTGGGATTCTCTGATAAGATTAGCCCTAGACTGACACCCAGATATGGGCAGTGCTTGTGGTTTAAAAGCAGAAACAGTTGTGAACAAAATAGTTTTCCTTTAAGAGGTAAACAGATAATATGAGAATGGGCAGTAAGGCTTGTTGTTTTCACAGAATATTGGTGGAATTGACCCTGATGAGAATGATGCAGCCAGGCCCATGATGCACTGCGCCTTTATTTTTTATTTATTTTTTTACAGATTTATTCACTTTTATTTGAAATCCAGACTGACAGAGAAAAGGGGAGACAGAGAGAGAGAAAGAGAGAGGAAGTGGGAAGGAGGGAGAAACAGAGAGAGAGAGAAAGAAACAGAGAGAGAGAGAGAGAGATTCCATCTGCTGGTTTACTCCCTAAAAGGTCCCAATGGCTGGAGCTGATTTGATCCCAGGAGCTGGTGCAGGGTCCGAAGGACTTGGACCATCCTCTTTCCCACTGCTTTCCCAGTCTATAAGCAGGGAGCTGGATCTGAAGTAGAGCAGGCAGGACATGAACCAGCACCCATATGGGATACCAGTACAGGAGGCTGGGGATGAACCTCTGAGCCACCATGCTTGCCCCACATTGCACCTTGAAATTAAGACAGTTTTGATGCTGTGTACATTGTAGATATCCTAAATTGGAACAGGAATAACTGTCCCATTAGCTGTACCATTCATCTTGCCATTCAGTACTTACAAATACTCAATGTTGAGACCAATAGAAATATCACATGAGCCACATCTATAATTTAAACTTTCTAACTCTATTTTAAAAGATGGAATAGGCAACATTAATATCAGGGAACATATTTTATTTGATTCACTATGTTAAACTATTATCATTTGAACTCTTAATCAGTATATAGACTTACTAATGAGATAATAAGACAGTAACTGCCTTTGAAACCTTGTATTTCATAATTAGACATGTCACTTTGGATACTAAATTTTCCTCGATCATATTAGATCTATATTTAGATTATACAAAAATTTACAGGATTTACAATTACACAATAATTCACAGTTAGGTGTTTTGGTTCACTTACCTGGTTGTTCCAAATATACTTAAAAGCTTTCTAAGTATTGAACTATTGGCTTCTGAATTAAAATTTAAATTAATGAGAACTGATTCAAACATTTCCTTTCTTCAGTCTTACTAACCCCTGTCAAGTGCTACAACAGCCCTGTGTATCTAGCAACTGACACACTGACCAGTTCACATTTAGATTACCAGTGTTGGAACTTAGAATCTGCCTGCCTTTCCACTGACTATGTTGTCTTGGGGAAGTTGTTTTATGTTTTCATGCCTAGTTTCGTCAGCTTGAGTGCAGATAATCATATTACCTATATCATGAGGTTAATAAGATTATATGAAGTGATATCTATAAAACACTTAAAACAATACCTGATACATAATTAACCTTCATTATTATTGTCTGTGTTACTATCACTTTGCTTCGATCATGTCTCAGTGTCTGAAGAGGTAAACTTCTCACGCTTAGGTATGAGAGGTTGTCAAGCAAACCAATGCTGGGCAACATGCAAATAATTAGGCTTTTTCTCTTCTGTGTTTGTATCTAACTACCTAGATGTCTCGCTGTCAGACCCCAAATGGTTCCATGTTCTGCCCTCGAATCAGTCTTCTGAATGAAAGTCTTTGCTTCCAAACCCCTTTTCACTGTGCGTCACCACCAGAAGTTCACAGCTTTTGTGGATGTTTTCTTAGTAACTTCTATCCCAAGTCTGAATGACAGCATCCTCTTGTGCTACACAAACATCCACCATACTTCCAACATAACCCCACAGTACTGTTTCATGCATTGGGGTCAGAAGGCGCTGAACCCTTTAAAACAGAGGCTATTTTGATATTCTCTTTTGTTTGGGGGTTAGTTTTGTATCTCCATATCTCTCTAATATAGTGTATTAGCTCCTTGGTAAGGCCTCATTTTGTTGTATGAGATTATGGCAGCCCTTGTCCGACATCTTCAGCCTCCAACAATGATCTTAACCATCTGTTTTGGTCCTAGCATCTGCAGTGGAGTCGCATAGATCCTTGCTGTAGATAGCCTGGTTTGTTGCTCTCTTTGTCTGTGTTCCCCTCCCCATGCTTTTGCTCACATCCATTTCCTCTCCTTAAGTGTCACCTTCTTTTCTTGACTGCCCAAACTATTTCTAAAAGGTCTAGCTCATCCCTGCACCCTGACAAATCCAAAGGCTGTGATGATGCAATCCATCAAATTGCAGAATGAGGATTGCGTGGCCTTATGGAAGGAAGCCAGGCTGAGGACCCAGGTGGATCTATTTATTTCCCTGTTTCTCTGACACAGTCACTGACATGTCTTGGGGCCACATTTTTCATTGGTTTAGAATGAGAAAACCAAAGATGCAGAGGGTCTGAGCACTATGATTTTCAGAACAATCACAGGACTTTTGAAGCATGCAGTTTTTGAAACATCTTTCATTGCAAGGTGTTCCTGTCATTTGAATCACAGCACAATATAAGCTTCATTTCTAAACTAGACTGTAAGCAATTGGACTATAACTAGCACTTCGTGGAATGGTAAGGACACATGCACCAACAGTCACGTGTCTATATTTTTAGAATTTTTGAAGAGAGGCGTTTGTGTGTGTATATTCACACATTCAATTCTCTTAAGAACGTACCACTCTGTGCAGAAGTTGGCAATGTCCCTGAAGAGTCAGAGTCTCATTGCCAAATCCAGAACTTAAAATAATAGAGGTAGGAGATTCAAACAATGTTTATACATCTTTCCCAAGTCTGTTTGATTTTATTCTTTCCCGCAGATGGCATCTGTGAAGTTATCTGCCTAGATCAATACGTATGCCAGCCATCTGTCTATTTGCATCTACAGGCAGTTGTACCAGGTTTGAGGATTGTCAGAGCTGCAGAGAGGGCCTGTTAAGAAGGGTGCTGTGTACTATAGATGGCAAATAAAAATTCCTTCAATGAGACAACCATGCAGGGTTTTTTGATAGGTCATGCAGCATTGATGTAGGAATGACAAATAACACCCCAAATTCCTTTTCACCAAAATCCCCAAATAGACTATTAGTAAACTTAATTAATAATTATACCTAATATAACAAGTTTTTATTTCAGTCATTGATGCATAACTGAAAAATTTTAAATCATGTATTACTATTTTTTCTCCAAATCCCTCTTAGCATCAGGTGGACAAATTTAAATTAAGCTGGATTTCATATTTGAATTATAACACAGAGCTAGTTATGCTAAGATATATGCCAAAATCACCTGTAAATGTCACAAAATAAATAAAACCTTAGATGAATTATCATCTAAAGATTAACCTTATATTCCTAGAAAATCTCCTGTAGTTAGCAAGAAACAGAGTTACCAGTTATAAATTCTCATTGTGTTATCTCAGACTTGAAGGAAACAAGTCCCATATTTTATTTATTTAGGATAGATCAGTACTTTCAGAAATGATCTGGTCACTTGCATTTTGCTTTATGCTCACTGTGCTTGTGCTTTGTAGAAATGATTAAGTCGAAGATGGCCAGGACAAAGTCATAACTTTTCATTGTATTGCTTAAGCTTAGGTTAACCATGAGTATTTTCCCGAGGAGCAATAGCCCATGGGGGCAAGAGACTCCACAGTGCTCCTCAGTTTCACGTGTTTGCCCAGGATCAAAAGCCGGAGGCCACATCTGCACAGGGAGAAGATCCGAGGACCAGGTCTCTTGGAGCTTCCTCCTGTGCATTCCAAACACTTGTTCTTCTCTGTGAGCAGTTCTTCTCCTACCCTGGTGATCCCAACTTGCCCCCAGGAAAGGATGAAAGAGGAGGGAAAAATACTTGGAAGGTTTAATTCTTCACTTTCTGTTCTTTCATTGAAGATGGAGCTGCTATAGTCTCAGAAATGAAATGGTGGCAAGCCAAATCGAGAAAACCTTTATAAGCCTCTGACTTTTGGATGACAAAAGTGATCTTAAAAATAAGTAAGAGTGAAAAGTATTGCATTTCATGTAAAAAGTTTGCTATGTCCCTTTCCCTTTCCAGCCAAGATCCCTTTTAGAAACAGCCATTGGATCTGACTTACCTTTGCACTCTTTGTGCTACTGAACCAAGAACACTGAAAAAAAGAAAGTGATAATTATTATTCAGTGAGAGAATGCATTGATGAAAGGTGTGGTATTTCACAGAGAACATTGTTAATGTGCAAAGATAAATCCACTATCTTTGAACAAAAAGATAGATGATGCTTTTCATATACTTGGAGTAGGGTTATTTTTTTATACATATTTTAAATTCCCATTATGGCTAAATTGTCTCCTTTCAAATCCTTTTTATTAACTCATAGTACCTTAGAACATACACTGTCTCTTTAAGGAGATACTAAAATGTAATGAGGCCTTTAGGATGGTCTCTCATCCATCTAGCTGTTGTCTTTCAAAGAGAAGGAAATTTGCATGCGCACACACACAGGTAAGACGCATGTGCACACACAACCATACTAAGAAGGGGGCCACATGACAACCAGGGAGAGAGGCCTTCTGAAGACCCAAACCTGAAGATACTTTGATTTTGCAATTTCCGTATCACTGAGAAAAATCAATATCCATTGTTTCAGCCACTGTGTCTATGGTGTTGGAGGACAGCAAATTTGCTCTAGCAAACTAATATAACCTTTTGAGTTAGCTACCGTTGAGAACTCTCTTCTTAAAATGATGGTAAAGAAATAGAAGAGTATAATCTCCCAAGCATAGAGGGATGCGAAATGACACAACTGGAGTCAGAAGAGCATTTTAGTGCATGGGAAATAGAAATCAGCGAATTTGGGAATGGTAATTACGAAACATTCACAGAGAAGGATACCAGAAGCAAAGAGAGATTTGGCTGTGCTTGTCCCTGGAGGCCAGGCTTGGAGAGCACTTGGAGTAAAGGTTCTGGAACCCAGCCGTGAGATGAGAAGCCAGGGTTCATGAGAAGTGAAGTGATGAGTTATTCAAGTCACAGGTAATTAAGTAGCAGCAGTGGGATTAGAACTCAAATTTCCTGCCTGCCAAAATTGGTAAAATGCGTCTGCAGAAGCAAACCCCTGCTGACTTCTTAAAGCAAACCATCAGACAGCCGGTTCTGATGACATTGAATTCTTGGTAGATTATAAAATAGCCCTGGCTTTTCCTGCTGGCTGTGCGACTATGCTCCTGGAGCAGAGTATGGAGAGGAGCAGGAAGGCTAAGCAAAGGAAGGCATTTGTCTGAGGACACAGTGGTTTGTCCACAAGCAAACAGAAAGAAAGGCTGTTCAGGCACCAAGACACCCATGCTCTTTGTAGCTGGATACATATGTTATGAAATATTTTTCTGTAGCCTGTGTGGTGTCAAAGCTGGTAAAGCCCCTGCCTGTAATGTCAGTATTTCATATGATTGCCAGTTCAAGTCCCAGTTCCTGTACTTCCAATCCAGTTTCCTATTAATGACCTGGGAACACTAGTAGAAGATAGCTCAAGTGCTTGGGATTCTGTGGCCCATAAAGGGAGACCTGTATGAAGTTCTGGAATTTTCTTTCATCTCTATGTCAGTGTTCAAAATGTTAAAAGAATAAAGGCAGAGAGAAGCGTGGAAATACACACACATATACGCATGGGAGGAAGGGAAACAGTGAGAGAGAGAGAAAGAGAGAGATGGGGGCGAGGAAGGGGAAGAGAACCAAACAGTTTCTTATGTGGAAATTAGAAAAACAGGGATGGAAATCTGCATAAAGATTGAGCCTGCTCTCACCCTGCTCAGCTATGAGCCGGATTCTAGCCCTCCTCATCAGAAGAAAGCAAATTTACCCCTTGAAAAACTTAAACCAAGGTATTTCAACCCGGAGATGCCAAGGTTCATTGGAAGGTAGAATATTAGAATCTATCACAATGGAGAAGTTACAGATTCTCTAGTCACACTTGAGGACTAGACTTCCGTCACTTGGTTTGAATCACTAGGAAAGAGACATTAATCCCTAGGAAGGAACGGTCTCTAGAAAAAGAAATCACGGTAGAAGACCTGCAGCACTGGTAGTTGCACAGTGAAAAGGTGCGGTTCTTTCTGCTCCAGTCACCTGTCATGAACGGCAAGACTCCACAAGTCCAGTGAAGTCATGCATCCAGCGAGTGATTTAACGCTTCCTTAAATGAATGGACAGCCCAAGTACCACAAACCCTTGAGGAAACTCACCAGCATAAGGACTGGGGAGAAGAAAAGGAAAATAGTAACAGCAGTGATTAGGGAGAAATAAAAACAATTTAGCAAACACATTGACTGTTCAGAAAAAAAGAATATTCTCAGAGATGTAGGAAATTACTGTGTTAATAAAACAGAGGGATACCAAAATAACAAGTCAGAAAAGTTAACACAACCTAAGACTGAGATAAAATTCAAAAAAGAATGGTAGATATAAAAAATGAAGATCAACAATAAAATTTTAATAATTATAAAATGGCTAATATCTAACTACTTACATTTCAATAAAGAGAAAAAACATACTCATCAACCAAATAACACAAAAATTTTCTCAAACTGAAAGAAACTATATTAAAAAAGCCTATTTGTGCCTAGCCTAATTTAAAAAAAAAAAAAAAAAAAAAACAGACCAGTACCACAGAACTATCTTAAGTCTTCAGAACAACAGACAGCATTTATGTTCCTAAAAGCTTGTGGAGAGGAAGAAAAAAGCTACAGATTACAGTTCTGGCCATAGGTCGTGTGCTATTGATTTATCCTCCCTGAAGCATTGGATGCTTAAAAGACAATGAAACAGCGTATTCTGATTTCTAAAAGAAAATGACTTGCAAACAAGAATTCTAAACCCAGCTAAGTCATGAACCAACTGTGAGGAAATTCATAATATAACTGATTTGCTTGATTTAAGCAGAAAAAAATATTTAAAGAGTTTTTAAAAATAATCTTAGAGATTCTCAGAGACCTGTTGTTAATTCTACATAAAAATAAGTGCATAAAACAGAGGCTGCATGGAACTGAGGTGGGGGGGCAATAAATAAAACATGGCACATTATTTTAGCTTTTTCAGTAAACATGACTTCACAGGGATAAGGCGAATTCTGCATATTCATTTAACCAGTGATTGCAATGTTAACTACATGGGGTGGCTAGATGGGGGGAAGTGGAGAATTCGATTATGAAACACTGTAAAATCCTCATTTTTCATAATGAGAGAGATATTTCATAATACAAAGATATATGGCATTAAAAATAAGATTCTGAGGTTTTCGGTATGAGAGAACCACCACAGAAGACTTCTCTGTCTTGTTCTTTGCCTGTGTGATGTAATTGAAGGGGCTGTGGTTTAGCAATTCTTTTAGATAGTTTTTAAAATTTTTGTTCTCAGTGTATGTGAAAAGCAAAGGACAGAGGAGAAATAAAGAGATGTTCTAGCTGTTAGTTCACGCCCCAAATGCCTGTACCAACCAGGGCTGGGCCAGAACAAAGCCAGGAGTGCAGAACTTCATCTGGGTCTCCCAGGTGGGTGACAGGGACCCAAGGACTGCATTGTCCGGAATGTCCGATCTCACTCACGAAAGGCCATACCTTGGTCTCTGTAACCCAGCCCCTCTCTCCCCCACTCACTAGCTACTTGCATTTTTAAGAATTTCATCACATCTAAAACCAGAATGATAATGCTGACATGTATGAAGACCAAATAAGATCATGTCTACAATTTACAATATTAAAATTACAACATTAACTGTTATTACTGTCTTGACCCTGATTTGTTATTACTAGTATTCACTGTCTCATTTCTACATGAAAATGATCATGCCAAACTCAGTGGGCTATTGTGAGAATTAAAAGAGTATATATTCATAGACATTATACGTACAAATTTATGTAACACCTATAAAAACGCCTAACTCACAGTAAATATTCAGTTTTGCTACTACAGTTATGTTTAGAAACCATGCTTAGTAATATTATTGTGGTTTTATACTGAAAATGAGGTTGGAAATGCTAAGTTCTTAAGGCTATTCTGAGTATATAAAAAGTTAAGAACACTTTGATGCCTTGGAACTCTGCTTTGTATATGGAGAATAATTTCAATAAATATTTTCTTTCACTACGTACACTGATTCTTTAAAATGTGCCATTGTGCAACAAAAGAAGCCTGGAAAATTATATATACTCTGAGTTAATTCACCTTTGTATTCACTGTCTAATATCTTGATAGCAATAGTGGGACTCCTATGATAACATTATCTTTCTATACGCCACCAAAAAAAAAAAAAGATGTGGGTGAGGAAAATGAGTCTACAGGGACTGTGAGGGTGACGGGTAACAGGTGACACCCTGCCTCCTGTGTGTAGTGAGTCCTAGTTTGCTTTGTAACAGCCATGACAGTGACTCGGCTGCTGGGTGACCTAGCAGCTGCACAGTGCTTCCTGTCCTCTGAGGCTGTAGGCTTGTTGACGAGCCAGAACGCATGCCTACCTCCCTCTGCTGTCATTGATCTGCCAGTGCAGGGTCTCTGTGTGCGTGTGCCACAGCCCAAACGCAGGCTATATTTCAGTAACTCCAGGGGAATCACTTTACAGCATTAAAGGTGGAGGACAACTTAGGAGATGTTCAATCCAGAGAAATGAGTGTCCAGAATCCAAAACATTGGGCTCTATAGGTAGCAGCCCAGCATAACATGGTGTAGGCAATGTCTCTCACTCCCATGTAAGACAGTCCTTGTGGATGGAATGAAAGAGCTAAGTGAGCAATAAATCAGAAAGTTGGAAATAAATGTAAAGTGACTAGAGGCAGGTCAGGCAGGTAAATGTCTATTTGTATAGGGCCGTATCAATGTTACTGGTGACTTTGGCCTCGATTCTGAGTGAAACAGACAGACAGTAAGGAACTTCAAACAGATTTTAACAAGATCATTGCCTTACTTTGGAAGTAAACTTCAGAGAAGCAGAAATGTGGGAGGAGCTGTGATCCCGAGAGATGACAGAGGTTGATGTTTATAGGGTGAAAGGGGGTCAGGTTCTGGATCTGTTTTGAAGAGACAGCAACAGGATTTCATCATAGATTGGAAGTGTGACATAATGAGGAGTCAAGAATGATGTCCAGATCTTGGGGAAAGATGCTGAAAAGATGGAAATAGCATCAGACAGAATAGACAAGTCATCCAATAAAAAAGGGAAGCTTGGCAGCACTATTAGGGGTGTGCTAGGATGAGGTGTCCTGGAAATGCCAACCAGAGGCATTTAGGCAACAATAAACTTGAATAGTGGAAAATTCTCCATTGCAGATGAGATCGCTAGAACATAATACTTCAATTCTCTTTCCCCTAAGAGGAATTCTTTTTCTTGGGTTCTAATTTTTCACTGCCATCATCCTTCATTGAGGCATTGGCTGCTTTTCTTAACTGAATTTTATCCTATTGTTGTTTTAAAGATCTATGCTTAATGTAACAGCTGAGATGAAACATTTAACACAAGACTTTGTAAAAATCAAAAACAGGTTGTATTATCATGGCATTTGCTTTTGCTTTGTTTTTCCTCAATTGTATTTCCTTCTGAGAAGGTTTCCTTCTGTTTACCTCCTCAGCCTGGGCAGCAGAAACCATGGTTGACTTGCTTGCGAAACAGTAGAAGATGCAGTTATCACTCAAGGAACTAAAAATCAGGACGAAACTTTAATCTCCTCTTATGCTTATTTAAAACTCACATATTTAATTCCAGTTTTTCTCTGAGAGGATGTTTTTTCTTCCTCGGATGATGGTATGCTGTGATTTAGGGCAACAGATAGAGAATAACAGCAAATTTAAAATATCCAAGTATAGATGCAGGATTTTAGCACTCTAATTCGAAACCTGAAGGGATGTTTCCAAGGTGGCAGATGATTTCATCAGCGTGTGGTCTATGCTATGTTGTCAATAGATACAGATTACCTTTGTTCCCTCTGGAAAGGATTCTCAGTACTCTGTGATGCTCCTGGCCTTGCCTCTAGGGAGACATTTTCTCATCTGCAGTAACCACAGGATTCCAAGCTCTTTGTTCTGCCACCTGCCCTTTCTTGATAATCTTCCCTTTACCTCCATCTTGTGTAAACCTTGGAGGCTTTGTATTGGTCAAACCAACCCAACAAGTCTTTTTCCTAATTAAATTCCACATTATTGTCTTCCCTTCTTTGTGCGCCTGTTCTATATCCAGACCACCTATTATTCACTGACACATGTCAGACTCTCAAACTTTTTGACATAGATCTTGTCTCCCCGGATGGCAAGGACTGGGCATTGGTCTTTAAACTTCAACCCCTTTTGTTTGTTTCACCATGCACAGTCTAAGACTTTGCATACTAACATAAATTCATTCAGTTATCTGAATATCTGCAAGTCCATTATTTGTCCATTCTCTCAAAGCACATTAACAGACTTTGTCAAGCATTGCTAGATGTCTGTCATAACAGAAAAAAGTGAAGGAGTAATGGAAAATCATTTGTTGTGAATCCTATTGTTGTTTAGGGAAGAAAAAGCTATATGAAATAGCTTTTAGAGAAATTGGTTTAAGAAACACATATCCAAGACTATAGAGAGCCACCTTGTGGGCAAATGAGTTTCTCTCTCAGATAAGATTGTAGGGCAAATGAATGTCTTTGTTCTAGCTATAGAAAAGAAACAGTGCACTAAAACTTTATATAACTAAAAATATGCTGATCCTGAAATGTTAGTTTTCACAGTGTCTTTTACACATTTATTACACAATGAAAATGAAGGTTCCAGAGAACAAATTAGAAAATATCATGAACAAAACTTATGATACCTTCTATAAGAACTCATTTTAAAAATAGAAGGGGGGCCCGGCGGCGTGGCCTAGCGGCTAGAGTCTCCTCGCTTTGAAAGCCCCGGGATCCCATTTGGGCGCCGGTTCTAATCCTGGCAGCTCCACTTCCCATCCAGCTCCCTGCTTGTGGCCTGGGAAAGCAGTTGAGGACAGCCCAGTGCATTGGGACACTGCACCCACGTGGGAGACCTGGAAGAGGTTCCATGTTCCTGGCTTCGGATCAGCGCGCATCGGCCCGTTGCAGCTCACTTGGGGAGTGAATCATCGGACGGAAGATCTTCCTCTCTGTCTCTCCTCCTCTGTGTATATCTGGCTGTAATAAAATGAATAAATCTTTAAAAAAAATAGAAGGGAAAAAAGTTCTTAGTGTTTTTATCCTCAAATAATCTTTCCCTTTGATGGGGAGGGGTGATCTCCATGCAGTTCAAATATCTTCCAAAGTACATGGTTTCTTTTTGGGAAAATGAAAATACACACACACACACACACACACACACTTTTGCTTATAATTCTAGGGATTTCATTTGCTACCCTGCAGATCAGTAATAAACCTGTTTTTTGACTTCATACTTTAAATCCCTGTAATTTATATAATGTAAAATGAAGGCGGGATTAACTTTGCAGTAACAACTAAAATTTATTCCCATTATCTCTTTATTCTCAAAACCTCATGGTCACCCAATTTCATAAAATAAATAGACCAATAAATTAATAAAATCATAGCGAAATATTTTCTATGTTTCTTGACTCCCTAAGCTCCATCTGAGTTAGTGTTTATACATTAATGGTCCCGGTAGTAACCAAGATAAAATTTTAATATTACATTCACATCACCTGTCACAACAGTGTCACAGAGGTCCTAAGTATTCCATCATTCCAAAATAAAACAATGGATTTTTTTATTTCCTTTTTCTTTAAGTGGAGGCCACTGTGTAAGTAGATCATATATTCTTTATCAGTTCATTCACTGATAGATGCTTACATTAGTTCCATATCTTGACTTTTCTGAACAATGCTGCAGTTGCCAAGGGCGTATAGACATCTCTTTGACTTACTGATGATATTTCCTCTAGAAACACCCAGCAGTGAGATAGTTGTGCTACATACATGGTACTTCCACATCAGAAACTACACATTATTGTCTATACTGATTGTACTACTTTATATTCCCATCACTAGTAAACAAGAATACCCCATTCTCTTCATCTTCACCAGCACTGATTATATTTTGCGTTTATATAAAGGCATCCCTGTAGGTATGAAGTAATATTTCACTAAGGTTTTAGTTAGCATCTCCTTCATGATTAATAGTGTTGGGCATTTTTTGATCGTCTTCTTTGCCCATTTGTATGCCTTCTTTGGGAAATATCCTTTTGCTTATTTTCTTAATTGACAGGATAAATTGTACTTATTCTAGAACCTGATGCTTTAGAGAATCATTGCAGGGTGACTAAATTTAGCCAGCTAAGGTATTCATTATCTTAGTCATTATTTCTGTTGTGAGGACTTTTAACATCAACTCTCAGCATTTTTACAGATACAATGCATTATCATTAGCTATAGTTACCATGCTGCACAAAAGATCTTTTCGGCTTGCTCTTTTGTATAATTGGGAATTTGTATCCTTTCACGAATAAATCCTCAGCCCATTGCTCTCCAACTTGTTCCTCGGCCTCTGGTAGCTACTATTCCACTGTACAATGGTGTCACACTGCTTTGTTACTCTTGAGTTATTTGAAATCTTTATGTTTGAAAAGCCTGATAATCATCAACAGTATGGTTGAACTTGGGGAACGTCATCATGATAAATGAAATTAGCCAGGCTTAGAAAGACAAATATTTTCCTGAATTCACTCATTTGTGGGACCTAGAAAACTCAGCCTTACAGGAACAGACAATTAAATGAGGATTACAAAAAGGTAGAAGATGGCTAAGATGTTAGTCAAAGAACAAAAAGTCTCATTCAGATTAAAGGAGTAAATTTAAAAGATCACTGATCTTCAAGTTCACAGGGGTATATTGTATGGTTGAAAACCACTAAGCAAGAACATTGTAAGTGATGTAGAATATAATATATGAAGTAAGGCATTTATTGAGCCTTACTGAATTCTCCCACAATGTGTACACTTGTCGAATATTTTTTTTATTCCATAGGTGCGTGAAATTGATGTAAGTCAATGTAGGAGGAAAACTGATGTGTTTTAGAATCAAGGATGTGTTTTTGGAATTTGTGTAAATTAAGTTATGACATTTTAAGATTTATACATTTGGGTAAAGAGTCCTGATCCATACCCTATACTTATTTGTGATAAGCCCATAAATTCTACCAATGTATAAGCTCTCAAGTTCTTTTCTTCCACTTTGAGAAATTAGCTAGCTTCATAAAAAACACTTTCTTTGGTTAATTCCATGGAAATCCATTTTATTTATTTACTTAACCTCTGCAATAGCTTGTAATTTCTTCACTTTTGCTGTTGAGGATTATTGTAGCAGTGTTTCCAAAAATAAGTTCTATGGAATTTTACTGCCATAAATAATCAACAGATGCTTCATGTGGGATGTTCCCCATTGTCAAGTAAGCTAAGCTCCACAAAGTTGAACTGATTCATTACTGATTACGGGTAGATTTCCCAAAGTCTTTATACAAGGTAACCAAATATTTTGAATTTCTAGGAAGCAGATACTATGAACAGAATATCCTGATTTTTTTTAAAAAGTTAGTGTGACTTTTTGTTTTCAGAACATCTAATGAGGTTAATGTGCCACGGAGAACATTTTGTCACTTACTGAGCTAGATATAGAAAGGCAGATTTGAAATTATATGCAGATTGCTTGAACAAATTTCTGGATGGTAAGAAATTGACTTCTAATGTTAAATAGTCTTGGAAAGCAACTTTTACATTAAATGATCCTGATTCAAATATTGTGATTAATTTTAATTGAACAGGCAATTTGACATAATGGAGAAGGCACTCACCTGCAAGTGAGTGCACTATTTTTTAATTCCTCAGCACAATCATGCTGTTTTTCAAGTGATTAGGAATTCATTTTACCTCTGCCTAAAGCAAGAGAGTTTTTGTAGGAGTAATAGGAGCATTGTGATTAGTATCAAACTTTGTGCAAGGGCGGGCTTTTGCTGCCGTGGATTTGGGCATCATTTGCTATCCCTGCAGTCTGTGCTGGAGTACCTGGGTTCAAGACTAGATGGCGCTCCTAGTTCTAGCTGCCTGCTAATGTGCATCCTGGGAAGTAGCAGGTGCTGACTCAGGTAATTGGGTCCCTGCCACACCTGTGGAAGATCTAGACTGTTCCCAGGTCCTACCTTTATGTGTATATTCCATATTCTAAAAGATATTAATTGATGTGCTGGGGAAACAGTTCAATCATTCTGCAAATGACCTTAGATGTTCTCTAACAAAAATATCAACCTTTCAAAGTGTCAATCCATCATTTTGCAGATTGTTGAGAGTTTTCCTTACTTTTAATATTCCATTGGACTTCAACATCTCAAAAACTGTGGTTCTGGATACAAGTTTGAGAAAAGTGCTTATGCCTTTGTCTTATTTAATAAATGAAATGGTTTTGTAACCTGTTCTAACACAGAACAATAATACCAATTCTCAAAAAAAATAAAAGTACATGCAAACTCTAGTTAATTGCATTGGATTGAATACATGTGTTCATGTTGTCCCAAACACTGAGATTTAAAAGGAGGACCAGGCCTCCATTCCCACCACACCCCTATAATATCTAAGACATATTTCTCAGAGAAAAAAAAAATATCACTAGAGGGCCCAAAACTCTGCCCAGCATACGCCCGAACTGGCTCCTGACTGCCTTTTACATCTGAAGGGTTAAGACCTACACCTGCATGTGCCCAAAGGTTGGAGAAACGGAGTTTTCCATTTCTCTCATGAAAATCACTAAGTGAAATTATTTAAATCCAGCAAAAAAAACAGATATTAGATAGTCTTATATAGACCATATGGAAATGTTTGTATAATGAGTTTGGAAATGAAATAAATATATACATGTATTTTTTATTCATTCCTTAAACAGCAGTCGTTTTAAAATGCCTTTGATTTACCAGATGTCTAAGGTCCTGGGTTTTCAATAGTTAACAGAAATGATAGAAACCCCTAATATCATGGTAGCTGCAGAGGCGGGTCACTAAACATTATCAGCAAGAACATCGTGTGATATGTTGGAAGGCCTTCCATTCTGGAAAGAAGACGTGTAAGTGAAGTTCAGAGCGTAGAGCTGTGAGTTGAGTTGGACTTTTCAACAGGAAGGTTGGAATCCTCCTTACACAGAAGGCCAGACATTTAGACCATGGCGTACAGAGCACCGCGAGCAAGCGAGTGAGCAGAGTGGATTCTGAAATTGAACGAAAGTAAGCACAAGCATCCCGAGTCTGAAACATCCTTGCTGTTTTTCCAGAATGACTACAACACCCATGAGATGGCACTGAAACAGGCAGGGGAAGTGGCAGGGACCCTGGAGTGAACAGATGGGGCATGGAAAGCATGCTCTAGGGTATCGTCCTCTTCGGTTAATTGTAAAACTCTGAATGTAATGCTGGCATTTACATTGGGAAATAAACTTCCCAGCATTTTGAATATGACTAATATTTCATAGAAAGCAAACTTGGTTCTGCTGTGAAGAAAACAGGGAAATGTAGGAGTTTTGTGTTCCTTTTAAATGAGTTAACTTGATCTTTTATGCATTATGTACTCCTGGAAAACATTGACTTTTAAGAAAATGCTGACGTAAAACTGATAAGAAAGCATTAATTCAACTTTTGTGACATGCTACATAATCACCTCACCTAAACTAAATTAAAAATGATTATGATGACTAATTTGCTAGAAAAGAAATACTGATTTGAAACTTGACACCTTCTTTTCTTTTCTTTTACAGGTAAGTTTGGACATACTTTATTCTTGCTAATGGACTAGAGGTATGATCTAACCTTTTCCCAAGTTCTTCCAAATTTCTTTTAAAATTGACCATGAAAGAAAATATGCAACCATGCAATTTATTGTGATGGTTATTGCTGATATATGAAAGGCAATATTGAGGATTTATGCTATTTGATGGAAGGTTCGAGTATGTGATTCCTGAGTACTTTTGTGGGATTGATTACATTTGGCTTTTTGCTTAAGTCATTTCTGTTTCAGGCTCAAGAAGAGAATTGTAATGGGGCTAGGAGGCAGAAAGGGAATAAAAATGAGAGTGGAGAATTAACATGCAGTGAGAGACGGTGAGACCAAGAAGGTCGTTCTGCTTCAGGTGTGTGATCTGCGATGGTTGCACATATATGCCTTTTCATGAGCAAAGAATGAACCAAAGGCTATTTTCACTCATTTTTATCAGCCTATGGTTTTGGTTTTTTTCCTCCTATAATTGTGAAGAATTTCTGGGCAGGCTATTCCTGATATGCATTAAAAAAGAAGAAGAAGAAGAAATAGAATGTAGCCATTTTGAAATCGAAGTCAAATTTTGTTAGAAAACAGTAAAATAGATCGACTTGCTGAGAGCCATATGAAACAAGAGTTGGCATTGAACTAGGTATTACTCAGGTCAAGTAAGGAGTATTACTTCAATAAAACTTCCAGGTATACAAAGGGGGGGATAAAATGTCATGGTTTTAGGAAGATGTGGGATTAATACTGTAATGACCTGCTAGGCAATCAGCTAAAACCATGCTGTATTATTTTGTACTGTGCTTACAATAGTGATACTGTGTGATTGTATGAGATTTGAATCAAGGATGAACTGAAGTACATTTCGTATTAATTATAAGTGATCATATTCTTCTGGAAAGATCAGGTGTGTCTCTGACTGTAGCTTAAATTTGCTTGTAGAAAAATAAAAAGGGATGGTAGAATTAATGTACTTTCAATCTATTCTGGCAAATCCCGGCCTGGGAACCATGCATGCCTGGTTGATAGCCCAGTAGTGGCCTGTGTATAAGAACTGAATTCACAAAAGAGGTATGGGAGTTCTTCATTTCCTGGTCTTGGAGGGGAAAAAACCTTGATCCCATTATGTTTTCACAATATAATCATACTAGTGTTAGAATCTTCAGGTTAGAGTGGCTCTCACAGTAAGTAGGTATTTTAAAGGTCAAGGAAAGCTCACGTTTTCTCTAAGGAAAGAGAAAGTTGGTACTTGAACCACTCAACTAATCGGTCAGTTACTATATTTGGTTTAACTAGTAATCCGGTGGTAGAAGCAGAACAGAATTAAAAGATGTAAAATATTTCAGTGTACAACCTAGTGATCAGATAGAGTCCTCTCTCTAGCCCAGAGGTTAGCACATAGTTCTGACAAAAGGCTGAAGTGTATCTTAGCCTTTCGTGGACCATCCATTTTGGATATTATTCAACTCTGATGTTGTTGAACAAATACAGTTATCCATAAACTGTAACACATTTGAAATGCATCAACATTGTGTGTTTCAACAAAACTCACTTTATAAGAAAAATAGGTATGTTTCCAACCCCTGTAGCTCCCTTTGAATTGAAAAAAAAAAAAAACATTTTAAACTTTCTAAAAGTTTTAAGTGACTATGTATGGTGGCTCCCTCTGGGTATAGATACAGTCAGCCTAAGTAAAATGAAACAGTGTTCAACTGTGGATGACTTAACTGTCTTGAAAACTTTGATGAATTTCAACACTAGAGGGCACAAAAGGGTATTTTTAAGTTTAGAACTTTTTAAAACCAGACATTGCGATTATGAAAAACTGCCTGAGGCGGAGGAGTGTGACCTCAGTGGGCATAATTTTTCTGAAATGTCAGCCTGCAGCTCCTGTGACCTCACAGGCCACAAGAACTTCAGTGGCTGACCAACGTTGTGTTGCTCTAATTTAAGCCATGTGTCTTCATTTCTTTTTTTTTCTTTCCTTTCTCTTCTGTAAGTTTTTAATTGCTTTTAGACTTTTTGTCAAGTAAAACTAAAATTAAGTACATATATGGTAAGATTTGTTTTCTTATTCTGTAAGTGAAGAATCATATTTTATTGCTTAGGTTTTAATTTTTCACATACTGAAATACCCTGCAGGGTACTTGTACTGGAAGACTCTATGGTAATTTCTTAGTCATCTTTCCACGAACTTTTTCTAAAGTGTTAATAAAATAATGTGTCCATATGCAGTTTGTAATATTGATATTTGAACAAATTTGGTAGTTTTATCTCATAACAAATAGTTTAAAATCACCTACAACCCTAAGTTCCCACATAAGTCTGTCTTTTCATCCTGTAGTTTTACTCATTTGTGTTTGGATGATGGAACTACTTTAAGTTATTAAAAATACTTAAGTGCAAAATTAATCACTGCAAAAGTACTCAGAACACTGAGAACCTAAATGTGTTCACAATCTTGCAGATAAGCTAACATTTAAATAAATGTTAATGTTAGACCTAGCCACAAGACCCTTATCAACCAGTAAAAATTACATTTTTTCAAATAACATTAAACAATATGGGGAGGTATTTATAGTAAAATCTGAAGTGTGAAGCACAACCAAAATCATATACTTTGAAATCTCAAGTGATTACTAAAATTAAATAAATAAATACTGTATCAAACAAAGAAGGAACAGAGCCGTATGGACGAATTACCTTTAGTGATTGTTTTTAGTTTTCTTTCTACATTTTTGTATCTTCTAAGTGTTCTGTCATGACTAATTCATCACTTTGTCATAAAAAAATGTTACCTGAGCAGAAACCAGTTTCAGTATTTTTGCAGTACTTTCGGGAGGATATGATTCTTAGGTCAGTGTTGGTAAAAAAAAAAAAAAATCAGCAGAATATAAAATATTGCATTGTTTTTGGAATCAGAAAAAAGTGTGTGAGGTAGACATGAAGAGAGTGAACATTTTACTGCTGGGATGGAGTGATTTGTGGTGGGTTCTGAGTTTGCCAGGCTGCCTGGCACCAGGTTGTGAAGGGCATCAGAGGAGGAACAGGGAAGCAAGGCCCAGCTCCAAAGGCACGTGATGCTGATGTTCAACAAAGAACCTTCCGGTATGCTCGCTGGACTGTGGCAGAAAAGAACACACTTCACATAAACACACACACACACACACACACGTTTTCCTTTCCTTTTTTCCTTCAACATTTACCTTCCTGCTTTGCCCCTCTCTCTAAAAAGGTGTGTGTGAAGAGGAACTTAAGGACAAGCAGTTAAGGAATTCTGCGAGGGACTTTGCCCTGAGCACAGAATTCCTTAGGAATGGCCTGGCAAGAAGCCTTGGAAAAAATCCCATAATAACATTAGCAAAATGTCTCCAGGCATGTGGCATGAAACAAAAGCTTGTCACTGGTTTCAGTTCACTTTTTTCCTTTTCCTTTATTTAGCATCATGAATTACTGCCTAAGTCTACAGTTTTTCTTTCTTCATATGTAAAAACAATATCACAAAGAATGAACATAACATGACCAAAATACATAAAGTTGCAATTATAAGCAATACTTTTTTGTTACTTTATTATGTCGTTTTTAAAATGTTTAAAACTTTTTTTAATGTAAAGAAAACAGATTTCATTTATTTTATAAGTATGGTTACTGTATATCTTTCAACAATTTCCTTAGAGCTCTAATCCTTAATGAAGATTGAGAGTTGAATTCAAACCTTTGCTGGCCAAGTATGATTAACTGAGTGAAAAAACAGAACTGAGACTCATTCCATCCAAAAAGGCTTAGAACTTAAATTCCTTTCTATACATTTTTTTGATTCACTTCAGATTTTGTATGCAAATTGGCCTATAATATAAACCAACATCTTCAGTCATTTAGAAGGATGGAATTATCATTGTATTCTTAGAATTGTAAAATGAATTAGATGAAATCTGTTCTGGTTACAATAATAAAAATTTTTAAATATTTTAAAAGATGCCTTAACATACTGAAGCTTGCTAGTTTATATCTTCAGGCCATCATTGCTACTATATATAAAATATATTATATATAAAACATTCTCTGTGAGAAATTCAGTATCAACTAGTGTCTACTGGTTAAAGGGGAAATGGATGACTTGGCTTATCTAAGCTAATTACCAAAAGAAATAGAGAAGCCTTCACTCAAGGAACAAACAGAATGAACTATTAGTTACATAAAGCAAATCTACAGCAAAATAATCAAGTTTCACTGGAATCTCTCCTTTATGAAGTTTGAGGAATTCATTGCACACTGCTGTATGTCTCCTGCTCTGCTGGGTGGTCCGAGTTCCTGGAGGTGCAGAGTTCATGAGCCCTGAGCCTGCAATACTCCATCTCTGCGACAATCATGTAGAGAAAGATGAGGGTGTGCTTTCCTCCTAGCTAAGACACAGATTAGAGACATCAGTAATCCTTGCTAGTCACTTCACATGCCTTTGACATGTTTATTCACAACTACTTGTACCTATATCTCACCAGATAACACTTAGCCTACTCCTAACCAACCTTATCTTTGTTCAGTACTTTGGTTCGTAATTCTCAGATAACCTGAAGCACAATGGATTTGAACTTCACACACCTATTGAATGTGTACTTTCTATGAGGGTTACCATCTACAGTAAGATGAAAAAGACTTATTTTTTTTTTTTTATTGCAAAGTCAGATATACAGAGAGGAGGAGAGACAGAGAGGAAAATCTTCAGTCCACATCCCCAAGCAACTGTAATGGCTGGAGCTCAGCCAATCCGAAACCTGGAGCCAGGAACCTCCTCGGGTCTCCCATGCAGGTGCAGGGTCCCAAGGCTTTGGGCCGTCCTCAAGTGCTTTCTCAGATCACAAGCAGGGAGCTGGATGGGAAGCAGGGCTGCCAGGATTAGAACAAAAACCCATATGGGAGTGCGTGAGGACTTTAACCACTACACTACTATGCTGGGCCCCCAAAAGGCTACTTTGAAAAAGATTTGTTAAGTGTGTATTTGAAAGTCAGAATTTATACAGATAGAGGGACAAATGGAAAGGGGGGATATCTTACATCCACTGGCTGACTCCCTAAATGGCCATGAAAACAGGGGTTGGGCCAGGCCTAACAAAGGGTCAAGGACCTCCATCCTGGTCTCCCACGTGAATGAGGCCATCCTTGGCTGCCTTCCAGAGAATGTGTTATCAGATATGATATCAGAAGCAAAGGAACTGGGTCTCATAACCAGACACTCTGGTATGGGCATGACGTGTCCATGTCTGATCGTAGACATCCCAAATGGCAGGTTAGCTCGCTGTGCCACAGCTTGCTCTTCCCTAAAAATCAGTAAGGCATGAAAAATATGTAATGAAACAGACCCCTAAAAATGGATTAAAAAAAAAGACTCAATTTAATATTTCAGTGCCTTGGATATAAGGAAAATGGAAACATTATGGTGACAGCGGAAGAAATCCTATCTCCGTGACCCTGTCTTCTCAGCTCAAGTCCTGTGTACAGAATCAAACTACAAATTAAGCTGAAATTCTGCTATCGTTCTTGCAGTGTCTTGCTCAGAAACCTTTGAAAACTGTTTACTTTGAAATGAAGAGAAAGGCCCACCCTTACTGTAGCATGCACAATCAAGCCTCAACCGTTGTTTCTTTCCCTTTCCTAACCTTTACTGTTTGTAATGATCTCCCCTGTACCTCTAACTATTTCCCCACACCTTGGCTATCCATGCCTTCTGAAGGACAAGGGTCCTTTCTCCTGATTGTAAGATAATGCCAGCAGCCACCCTGCCTAGTCACCAGCGAGTTAATTCACTACACAAATAGCTACTGAGTCCCTCCTACCAAAAGGCCCTTGTGTACTTGCTGATAAAACAGCACTGAACAAATTGGAGTCTCCTCCCTCAAGGCATTTATTTTTTGAGAGACAAAATAAATGGTGCAAAATATATGGGAAACACAAACTAGGACAAAAAGACAGTGTACCATTGTGGTGAGTTCTATGAAGGAAAGTAACATAGGATACCATAGATTGAGTAGCCAGTTAGTTCTGTTGATTGTGCTGCTATTTAAATCATAAGAACATAAATTGAACAACCATACTAGTTTTTTAAATTTATTTATTTTAATTGGAAGGTCAGAATTCTACAGAGAAGGAGAGGCAGAGAGAATGATCTTTCATCTGCTGATTCATCCCCCAAGTGGCCACAAATGGAGCTTCCTCCAGGTGTCCTACCTGGGCACAGGGGCCCCCAGGCTTTGGGCCATCTCTGCTCCATTCCCACGCTGTGAACAGAAAGTTTGATGGAAAGTGGAGCAGCTGGAATATGAACTGTCACCCATATGGGATCCCAGCACATGCAAGGCGAGGACTTTAGCCACTAGGCTACCAGGTTGGGCCCACAGTAGAGTCTTGAAGGAGCCGTATATCAGAACAAGGAGGTGGCCAGCACAAAGGTCCTGAGATACAAATAGGCACATTGTATCCACGGTAAAGAAAGACTAGTATGTGCGCGATGGGAAGGATGGAAGGAAAAGAGACCAGAGAGAAGGGAGCAAGCTTTGGGAGCAAGTTTGGATTTTAGTCCCCATGAAGTGGGAAACTAGCAGTGAGTTTTGATCATAGAAATGATAGGCAGTTTCAGAGGATCATTCTGAGTGTTCTCTGAGGACTTGGAGCAAGCATAAAAGCAGGAGCAATGATGAAGATGGCCTGACCATTGATTGGTAATGGAGAGTAGTGACCTAAGCCAGGTTGGTGGCAATGGAGGTGATGAAAAGCAGCCAGCTTCAGGCCACTGTTTTGGAAGCAGAGCTCAGTGTTGTGTGGTACATTTTCGCAGGTAGAGGGAGTGGTTTTGGCCCGAGCAAATTAAAACGTGTGTTTTTATTTATTAAGCTGATAGATGAGGAAGGAGGCAGAGGATCACCATGGCATGGCTCCATTTGGGTACCCTGAGTCAGAGAGGCCCATTTGTGACCAAGCTTTAGTGTACTACCTTATATCTCCCGTGCGCAGCCCACGATTCACCTGCAGCAACGCTGGGAAGTCGGTGTGTGTTCAGCCACCTTCCATGTATTGGAATCCATGGTTTTCTTCAAGACAATGCTGAAACTGTGTATGGGGTTTTATATTCCTCTCAATCAGTGTTGAACCAGAATTGGTGTGTGGATATCCCATGTTCCATACCCTTCTGGGGCCAACCTCAAGATGTGTGTTTGTACCTAGAGTAGATCTCTAGGAAGATGAATTCTATTGGTCAGGATGAGCTGGTTACTCAAATAACTCCTTTCATTGTCCCACATCCCCACTCCCTAACTTGACTTCTTAAAATTCCTTCCCTGCCTCCTCCTAAAGTAAACAAGTCATGACAGGGAGTGCCTGGGAGGAATTCAGCCTTAGACTATTGCATCCAAATGTCAGCGTCCATGAAAGAGATGGTGTACTTCTCTGATAACCAGGGGCTAGTGTCAGGAATGGAGAGTTTTACACACCTACATGAAAGCATTGCACAAATCCTGGAAATGGGTAGATTCCTATACATGCTGATTCCCCCCCCACTTCAGCCTCATGTGAACTCGTCCGCATGAACTTACAGATGTGCCTCAAGGAATAGTCTGAGCTCTCAGTGAGATCACAGTAGAATTTCTAGATAGTAGTGCTGAGAAGTGATGAGAATTTGGTTTTACAATCTATGTGATTATTTGGGAGTGATTTTGAAAAAAAAATTAGTAGAAGTAACAGAGGGGGACCCTAAATCAACCTTTGATGTTACTTCTTTTTTTTTAATTATTTACTTATTTGAAAGTTGGGATGACAGAGAGAGAGGGGAAAGACGCAGGAAGGAAAGCTATCATATTCTGGCTCACTGCCCAAGTGGCCCCAGGTCAAAGCCAGGAGCCAGGCATTCCATCTGCGTCTCCCACATCTGTGCTGGGACACCAATGACGTGAGCAATAACCGCTGTTTTCCTAGGTGCCGTAACAGGGAACCGAGCAGCCACAATCTGAACTGGTCCCTGAATATGGGATTCTAGCATTCCAAGCAGTAGCCACAGTGCTGGCCTTTTCAATAGCCTTTTCATAGTGGTTTGTGCTAAGGCACATTTTCACACTATCCTAGCAAAGGATTCAGAGCACGTTTTGATGGTGGCTTAAGTAGGAAAACAGAGAGGTGAGTGAAACCCTCATTAACAAGGTAAGGTAGCCAGCAACAGGCCAAGTGAAGACTACACTCATTTCCCGAACAATTGCTCAACTGAATGGGAGTACACATGATTTTCCCTGAGCTTTGACTCAATGTGTAAGATAAAGCATGTCCCTTCTCACCTACCTTTTATTGCATTCTGCAGTAATTTCGCCATTGCTGAAAGCATCCAGAATTTGAGTTTTCCTGCTACGCAGGTATTCAAATAATTGCAAAGCAGTAAAAAAAAACTTACATGAATTAAGATTTTGGTTCTTATGAAAGAACTAATCCAAGCATATAAAAGATAGCCCTAATTTTCATAATGATCATATGATTATACCGCCATGGGTGGCTCTTACAGGAAATTACAGGTGACTAAATCAATCCATTTCCAAATGGCATTCGTAAGCCTACTAACATTTCATTGCTAATCGTCTTCACAGTTTAAGATGAATGGACAACGTTTGATTTCTCCCATAGTCCTGTTTTCGGTGATCAGTATTAGACTGTCCAGCGGAGAAGCAGCGAAGCCAAAGAGCATATTTCACAGTAATAGAGGCAGATTTGGTGATTTCCTGATTTAATATGTTCAGATCAGAACATTGTATTTAAGTAGTATTACTGTGTGGAGCATGCCTGTCTACGTTTCCTGTTGTGGGAGGGGTTATCTAACTCTGTAGCCCACTCCTTCATATGCATCTCCGTTAGGCTTGGAAGTCAGTTATACTCTGACAGAACTATAGCATGTGCCCTAAAAGTGACTGGCAGAAGCTCGTGGCTTTTCCTTGGGGTGTAGGGATGGCAGGGAAGTCCATCTTCACAAGAGAGGACTGTGCCCACATCCAGTGCTTCCTGGAATTTCATTGTTGACTGGCAAAGAGCAGAATTCTGACATTCTGTGAAGACCTTGGCTTCTTTCTCTCTTGTGCCTTTCCTGCTTGTAGTTCTTCTGTGGAAGGCACACTGATAGCTCTGCCCTTTTGAGGCTGCATCCTGATGGTTCTAATCAGATCTCCAATCATGCCATCATTGGTGCCACATGAAGTACATGCCTGTGGAACTCCCACATACTTGTCTCTCTGGCCCCTGAACATCTCAGTCATGTGTAAAGTAACTATGAGACGTGCTTAATTCAATATGCTTTCAAACATTTTCTCTTAGGCCTTTGTGTAGCCATCTAATCGACTCAAAACCTAAAACTTGTGGTGGGCAACAAGCTAATTTGAGCAAGTTTTTCAGTGACATTTGTTCAGCTTAGAATGACTATAAAAGTAGGCTTAATTTTCTATAAACTGTGGAGTTGTTTTTGTTGTTATAAAAAGTTTTTGAAATCCATAGCTAGATTTTTCATATTATGTATTTTCCATCAAGTTTTTGCAATACCCTGATAGGAACATTGGGGGAAACAGCACTTAAAAATACCTACATCCTATTACCCAAAAATAACACTGCCAATATTTTGGTACATCTCTCGGTTGCTAGGTTTTTCCTGATAAATGTTCTGCAGGATTGATTTCTTTTTCTTAGCAATTATTGTTAACACACTGCGAAACAAAATATTAGCACTAACACATCCAAAGAAGTGTTTCTCTGTGCTCCATTTTGTTCTGTTGGATGTTTTCACTAAACTTCCGCTTTCGGGAGGTTATTCTAGCTTGTTCTAGGTTGTTCTAGGGTTGCAAGGATTGTGTGCATCTGAGATACGGTGCAACCCTCGGAGTCCCCTGAGAGCTCAATGGCTTCCTTGAGCCCTCTGCAGCACCTGCTCCTTCTTGGGTGAACAAGCCCACAACCCTAAACATGGGCTGTGAGTGTTCAGTAATCATTTATGCCCGTTCTTCCATTTCAAGGAGGCTAAAATTAGATTGCTTCTGTCACTCTTGTGATGGCTCTGACCTTGACCCACTTTTTGGATCTCTGAGAAGGTAGCAGGCTGACTTCCATGAGATACAGCAGAAATAATAGGTGAGGCATAGGCTGGCACATGCTGTGTCAAGCATTAGAAAAGTCAAAGGTCTCATTTGTAACAAGCTAGGTCTGACACTTACATTATTGAGGTGCAAACATAAAATTGAAAAAGTTTGTGAAACATATCTTGCATGAACCTTTCAGAGAGTTCCTCACATAATGCTTATTTTAAACATAGCCAAAGAAAGCGAAGTAAAAAAGCACAGAGAGATACGAAGAATCTCACTTATTGGCATGTTTCTCGGCTTACATATTTTATGGGATGCTTTGTGCAATAGCACCAAATTTGGAATGGGTCCAATAATCCAACTCTAGCGGGCTTGACAGATTCATCGTTTACTTAAAATTCCCTGAATCAGACAGTTCAGAAGACATATTTAGCTAGGACTAAGCCATAAAAAAACCTGAAAGTGGACTGAAAATATTCATCCCCTAATTATGTTTTGTGATTCATTATTATCTCTGAGTATATCTTTAAGATTTAATGATTACCTTTTTGAGAAGATTTAGGAATGCAAGTTTATTTTCTATTTTATACTGAAGATATCTATAGTGTATCCACCTGTCTAAAGAAATTGCCTTTGCCTGTACAAAATCTGCCCGTTAAAATGGACTCAAGGAAAACATAGAAGCTTAATTTATGCTCCATATAAGGCACATTTTACCAGTGTTTTTTCAGATGAATCCCATTTTAGTAATGTAATTCCTGCTGTACAGATCCAGTATGAAACTTATCTGTTATGCAGCAGGCGATTGGAAAAAAATAAAGAAATAAAACAAAAAATTCAGGAGGCTCTAAGTCCTGTCCCTTATCCCTGATCTCCCCATCTTTGACTGAGACCCACCTAACGTAGCAACTGCTTTATAATTCTGTCAGTAGCACACACTTCCTTCCCGTTTTCATGAGATGTTAAGAATTACCTCGTGGAGGCCAGTATTTACCCCTAGGCTCATGCTACAAGCAGTATGTCACCAAAAGCATCTCATTTGGTTTGTTTTCAACATTGATGATTTGAAAAAATCATCTCCTTGGTATAAACATTTTTGAACTTGGGTCATTTTCTATGTCTGTATTCCTTGTTTCTTGATACTGCAGTAAGACTGCAAGCCTAGTCTAGCTTCCTGTAAACCTTGGTTTTCAGGTTTTGGTTTTTTTTTAATTACCCAGCCCTAACCTCTCTTTGGGTATGAATGGTATTCTTTACAAGTAGCATCTAGTGGATGCCTAGTATGTGTTTGTGAATGAAGGGGAAAAGAAAGAATGAAAGGAGGTGATAATGAAGGAAGAAATGAGAGAGGGAAGGAAGGGAGTTTGGTTTAGATGTTGAACAAAATGCCATATAGAAGCTAGCTTACTAAACTGTATCTTTTAAGTTTGCTCATTTCATATAATTTTATGACTTGCTTATGGTCACCCAGAGTATCTACAAAAATATTTGCTGTCTCCAAAATTTAATTATCTAGTATTTTGTAATCTTTAAATATTTGAAGTAATAATTTTGTGGGTTTTTTTTTTTTTTGTGGCTTTCTGTTTTATTTCCAAATGTAAATTCAATCCCTTTGGCATCCTCTATAATTTATACATCAAATAAAAATAGGCCAAATTTAAATCTAAATTTTGCTATAGATGATTTTGGCTGATAGTACTTGATCAATGAAACAGCAGGTATGTCTTCTCAAATGTACTTCCCTGTACTTAAGTTAGTGAGTAGGTTTAATAGAGGAAGTCTGGATTGTAGAAATGGTTTTTCTTTCAAATTTAGAAGTCAGCTGGAGTTTTAGTCATAATGGCCCCATTGTTACCAGAGGTAATTTGTGGTGCTTGAATCTGGAAAAGAAAGAATTCAGAGTAAGGGTAAACAAGATAGCAAAGATAGCAAAATAGCAAAGTCTAGTCAAAGATTTACCTGACAGAGCAGACTTGGTCTCAGGGAAGAACTGATCACTCACTCTGTTCAGATGGGACATTTTTGGGACATAAGTATCATAAGTATGGGTCCCCTCGTTTCTCTTCCCTCCTACCTCTCCTGGGAAAATCCTGGGTTGGGGGGGTGGCGGTGTTCTGGCTGTGGAATTCCTGAAAATCCTCCCAGATCCTTATCAGCACAGTATGGCAGAACCTAACAGCTCCTTGTTGCAAGGCTGGGGAGATCCCCACAGCTGCCCCAGCCACAGGGATCACCACCATCTGACAAGGTTACTGGACAAGCACTTTAGATGTAACTGTAGGTCTGCATTTAGCATGAGTTTCCTTACACAAAAATGTCTTTGCTTGAACATTTAAAACTTCTCTTCTTTTCAGATTTACCTGTTTTTCCTTTTATTGGAAAGGCAGATTTGCAGAGAGGAGAGACAGAAATATCTTCCCTCTGCTGACTCACTTTCCAAATGGCTGCTACAGCTGGAGCTAAGCTGATCTGAAGCCAGGAAACAGGTCTCCCATGCAGGTGCAGGGTCCCAAGACTTTGAGCCAACCTCCTCTGCTTTCCCAGGCCCTAAGCTTGGTGCTGGATGGAAAGTGGAGCAGCTGAGACACAAGTTGGTGCCCATATGGGATGCTGATGCTTGCAGGTTGAGGATTAGCCAGCAGAGCTATTGCACCTGCCCCCAGATCTCTTCCCATAGTCTTGGACCTATCTTCCTGTCTACCTGCTTTTTTTTCTTCCTTCCTTCATTTTTCTCTTTCCTTCTCCTTTTATTTTTCTTTTACAACTTATTTAATTTTATTTGAAAGGCAGATTTACAGAGAGAAGGAAAGGCAGAAAGATGTTCCATCCACTGGTTCACCCCGATGGCTTGAGCTCAGCCGATCAGGAGCCAGGAGACTCCTCTGGGTCAACCACAGAGGTGCAGGGTCCCAAGTTTTAGGGCCATCTTCTACTGCTTTCCCAGGCCGAAAACAGGGAGCTGGATGGGAAGTGAAATAGCTGGAACATGAATTGGTGCCCAAATGGGATCCTGATGCTTGCAAGGGGAGGATTTAGCTGCTGAGCCTTTGTGAGAGGCCCCTCTGGACCTTTCTTAAATAGATGCTAATGAACACCTAGTTACCTTCGCACCATTACTTCCACTTACTGATCCTGGATAAGTCACTTAACTCTTTTGAGTCAAAAGACATAGAATTAGTGGTAGCCTTGGAAGCATAAACCAGACCCTGTCTCATTACTTTGCTAATGGCCTAACTATGTAAATGTCATCCATTTCAGCTGATTTTTCGAGACAGCCATCAAATAGCATCCCAAGTTTCGTGTACTACTCCCATAACAAAAACAAAACACTTTTTTTTTTGTGAAAGTGAATGGTTTTGTTTCACCATTATTCAGATATTCAGGTTTCAATTTTAGCCTCTTGTAAATTGTACTGTTGATTCAGTAGATAAAAACATGATTATAATCCCCACCAAGGTAGAAGATTATGAGGAAAAGTGCAGGATGATGCATGGGGCTTACCCACACTGACTTTTTCTTACACCTTTTCCTACACTAGCCTCCTCGCTCTTGCCGTCATTGTTGTCCTTCTATCACAGGGAAGCTCACTCAGGCTGTTGAGACACCTTAGTCCCACCTGGCAGCTCTCACAGAACAATATGGTTCCTAAAATTAGAAATGCAATCAGCTTGGATAAAACAGTCAGAATCAAGAGTTGGTTCCAAGCTAACTTGGGCTCAACCTCTGTCCTATAGTAACTTTTTAGCAACCGCCAAGTTTTTTAACCTCTTGTCTCAAACAGTAGATTAAATAAGATGATGTAACTCTTATATCTGACACCAATTCCTTTCCTCATCAAAATCTCAAACTTGCTTTGTGAGTTAACTTTCCAAGCAAAGGAACCTGTCCTCACTCACTTCTTGGCTCTCCTATTCCAGGAATTTATCGGTTAAGCTAATGGGTTTTACCACCAGAAGGAACCCATTTCTTACCTCAGATTTGCAGCTCATTGGCTGAATGACCACAAGGACAAGCTACTCCAGCTTCTAAACTTGTGTCTCCTCAGTGGTCAAACAGAAAGGGGAAAAGTAAAAGAGACCATAAGTATATTATGCTGAAGGTAATAAAAGATGCATTATGGTTACTATCATCTTACTAGAGTAAGAAATTGGAAAATCTCTTTAACCTTATAGGGATATTTGGGTCACAGGTTCAGTCAGTGCACAGGGAGTATCGGGGGGAAAAGAAGGCACTTGAGGGTGACAGGTGAGCAGTGAGTACCCACAAATGGGACCCTTGACAACTGTTGGCTTCCACCAAACAATATCCGGGGTTAGAGAGATCATTGAACGCTGCCATAGGGAAAAAAAATCAGCACCACAATTGAAGGCACGAGATTGTTGTTATTTAGGGCTTCTTGGTAGTTGGGGTCTTTTTTTTTTTTTTCTTCCTTTCTCCCAAGGGAGCAGTCATATTTCTCAACGTGGTAAATCCCACACTGCTTTTGCTTGTTTGGTAGCATAGTTCTGAAGAGTGAATAGAAGCCATTTCTGTCCTTATTTGGTGTGCGGTCAATACTGACAGCTGTGGCAGTTGGAGTCAGTGTTACACATGCCTTTCCAGTTAAGAAACCTGTCTTCGAGATCCCATAGGTTTTCAAAAAATAAATAAATAAATAAATGGGAATGTTTCCATATTTAGGAGAAGCTCAGGATTCTTAGCTGTTGAGAAAAAAACATCCATTGACTAATTTTAGCAGAATTTCTTGCCACTTAGTTCTTGTAAACAAAACTCCTGGAGGGTTTTAATGCTACAAATAAAACATTTAAGATTTTGTTATGGGATTTACCTTTAAAATAGCATAACTTTCATTCTGTCCTTACAGTACAAAAAAAGGTTTTGAATTGAGAAAATGGTTCCATTGCACTGAAGATAAATACTTTTTCAAACTGATAAAATATTAGGCCTACTTGCTGTGCTCGTGAGATAATCCACTTTAGAGGCCAATTCCTTTTTTTTTTTTTTTAAATTGGAAAGTCAGATATTCAGAGAGAAAGAGATACAGAGAGAAAGATCTTCCATTCACTGATTCACGCCACAAGTAGCCACAACAGCCAGAGCTGAGCCAATCTGAAGCCAGGATGTTCCTCTGCATCCTCCATGTGGGTGCAGGGTCCCAAGGTTTTGGACCATCCCCTACTGCTTTCCCAGGCCACAAGCATGAAGCTGGATGGGAAATGGAGCAGCTGGGACGTGAACCGGCATTCATATGGGATCCTGGTGGATGCCAGACAAGGATTTCATCACTAGGGTATCAACCTGGGCCCTAGAAGTCAATTCTTAAAATTCTTGAAATTATTTCTACCAGTATTGAAATAGATTCCCTCTCTCCCCAAAACACTTATAAATATTACCAATAGTAGTGCTTCCAATTTTACGTGGAGTTTTCAGAATTCTTGCAGAAAAATTGACCTAGTCACAACTCTCAAAAAATTTTCTCACAGATTCTCAACTGAAAATCCAATGGATAAGACTAACATCAGTGATCAGAGTCACCGGAAAGTGGCTTAATGCTGGGTTTCATTTCTATTCCCTTATTCTATTGCCACCCGAATATTTGCTCAATGCTGCTATTTTAAGAACAAAAAACAAAAACAAAAACAAAAAATTATTTTGGGGATATGCCAATAATTCATCGGGTCCTAACACTGACAGTTGTTTTTCTGAGTTACGTTGTTTTCTTACTTTTTTATTTGTTTGTTTATCCATCAAATGATTTGTCTATTTTAGAAACATAGAAGAGTGTAGTCTTATTCTCATGAAGTACTGAGACTATTAGTTCGTTCATTTATTTTTGTTAAACAGTGTAAGTGTGACTTTGATTTTGTAGGCCCTTTGTTTAGGCCGTGGGGAGCCAGGAGAAAGTCTGTTTGTTGCAGCAGTTGGATCTAACAGGGAAGCTGGTCTTTGGATAAGTAGTCAGATATGTGATAGCACTAAGAGGAAGTACAGAGTGCTCTGTGGATTTTACATGGTCTGGGGAAGCAAGGAAGACTTCCTGGAGAAAGTGACTTTCACTCTCCAGTTGGCAAATAAGGAGAGTTGTTTTCAGATTGTATTCATGAACTCTCTACTGACAATAGTATTTCTGACATTTTTTAAGTCTTTATATTATGAAGAGTTGGAAAATTAGATAATTGCTGATCCCAGATTTTTTTTTAAAGATTTATTTATTTTTATTGCAAAGTCAGATATACAGAGAGGAGGAGAGACAGAGAGGAAGATCTTCCATCTGATGATTCACTCCCCAAGTGAGCCGCAACGGGCCGGTGCACGCCGATCCGAAGCCGGGAACCTAGAACCTCTTCCGGGTCTCCCACGCGGGTGCAGTGTCCCAATGCATTGGGCCGTCCTCGACTGCTTTCCCAGGCCACAAGCAGGGAGCTGTGATCCCAGGTTTTTATACATATTTTTAAAAGTCCATTATTTAAAATGATTAGTCCATATTAATGTCAAGATCTTTAAGGAATTTGATCCTCCAATTGTTTTCTTTTGAATAGTTGGAAAAATTTTTCAGGATCTTGTCAACCATATAGAATTGTCATAGATACACTCTTTCTTTTCCAATGGTCTCATTCTTTCTCCCCTAATCTTTCTTTCACTTAGCTAAGTGTTTAAAAGGAGTTCTGTTGTGTGATTAAATCGGAAAAGCTTGGCTTAATCTTCAGAAAGTTAGGTCATTCCTAGAAGTACTCAACTAACATGTGTTCTCATGTGTAGAGTCTAAAGAAATTGAATGGTAGTCAGCAGAATGTGGGGTGGGAAAGACGGGGGGGAATGTTGACTGGCAGATCCTGGGTAGGAGGTAGAGATATGAAACTGTAGAAAGTAGAAAGTGCAACATCTACTTAAAACTAAGCACAGAATGGTGGGTATTTTTACTCCTGAAAAAAATACCTAATTCTTGAAAGGATCAATATTTTGTCCTCAAGTGTTTATTCCATGACATACACATGTAATAAAACCTCACAAAGTGTCTTATAAATATGTACCATTTTATATGCCTTTTAGAATTTTTGAAATGGAGGCATGCATGATGAAACATTTTCACTTAGAATTTATACTTTCATTGGTTTCTCATGCTTTTATTGGAGCACATCTGTTGCCGCTTGTTTGCCCATATCTAAGCTTAGCTCTCTAATTATGTTGATTAGTTTGTAGAAGCTTGATACACACGGTTTACTTTCTAGTGGTTCTCAGCACTATATGGCATCTTCAACTCTGTTAACAGCCCACTGATTTTCACTTCACAGAATAATATTTCCACCCCCCAACAGAATGTGATTCAAAACAAGTATTTGAAAAAATTCAAAGGAACAACTAGCATTATTTTGGCACCTCCAAAATAATTTGGAGTTGGCTATAATAAACTCATGCAAGAAGAGGGCTTTCTAAACACAATCAATCATGTGAAAGATGGACGTTAGTTGAAGAAGTGCTCAAGTCTGGTTGTCACACTTCTTTTGTCAAACTCTTTGCAGTGGATCACTCTAGGAAGAAAATTGACAACTTATTGTCAGTGGTACTCTGACCAGAAGTAGCTGGTAAGGAATTTGCTGCCACATTAACATCTGCTGGCCTGAAGTCTGTGACCAGTATTTCAAAACCCAGCATTATCCTGAAGCTCATCAATGTACGGCTTTGGTTTCCTGAGGCAATGTGTTTCAACATCACACAACCCACTAATGCAACTATTTCTCTAAAGTTTAGCTGAGCCTCTGCCCCTCCTCCCAACCTTCTCTATACCCATCAGCATTGACTCGGCGTTTAAGGAAATGAATGCTTGTGTGGATAAATTGAAATTCTCCCCATTTTGAGCTTGAAAGTTTCCATTTGATTCATACTTAGCTATCTCCTGGAAAGGAAATTCTGACTTTCAGTGTCAGACACCAAAACCCAAATTTGTCATAAGGAACATCTGGAATTTTGGAACTAAAATCCCAAAAATATTCAAGAGGCAAAAAGGAGACTTTATTTAGAGCTCTGCAGAATGCAAAATCTAGGTTATTGGCAGGAGGTGGACCTTTGGTGAGATTTTTAGGGACCGGAACCATGTGAGTAGCAATTGGATGGGAACATTGTTTAAGTTTCAGGGTCTTGTTTTCTTTGGTATGTAAGTTTAGTTCAAGTGTAAAAGAAGAGTTTGCCTCAGGAATAAGATGTATCTTTTTTTGCAGTTGAGATTTACTAAAATTCCTCTGGAAAAATAAACTCTTCATAATGTCACTAATTTAAATATTGAAGAGATATGCACTCTGGCTCTGGCGTTATGGCATAGCACGTTAAGCTGTAGCCTGTGATCTCGACATCCCGTAAGAGCTCTGGATGAAGTCCCAGCTGCTCCACTTCCAGCTCTCTGCTAACATGCCTGGGGAACTAGGAGAAGATGCCTTCGGTGCCCGAACCCTTCCCACCCGCTTTGGAGACTCTGATGAAGCTACTGGCTCCTGAATCCTAGCTTTGGCCTGGCGTAATCCTGCTTTGTTGCAGCCATTTGGGGAATGAACCAGCTGATGAGAGATCTCTGTCTCTCCCTCTCTGTGCCATTCTGCCTTCAAATAAATAATTCAGTCTTTAAAAGAATCTACCCACTTATACTCATCCTTTTTTATGTATGGTATCAATGGAGGGAGAGATACAAACAGCTGGTTTAAATAACAGTAATATTTAATCCTGGAAAACATGTCATTGGTTTTATTCCCAATCATTTACATTCTGATATCTGTGAAACATCAGCGGATTCCTCAAAACAGAGTTGGTATTTTTACTTGCAGTCAAAGCTCAACTTTGCTTATGATTAATCTCAGAAACAGGGAGCTTATTTTTCTGACCTTGTTGTGGCCTAAGAAGGATTATGTGTAACTGCACAGAAGACATAGGAAGGCAGTCAGAGATTACTTGATGCCAAAATAAATAAATAAACAAGTCAACGTTGTCAGACACTCCTTGTGTCTTTATCCAATGTCACACTAGCAAAAAGAACCAGAATTCAGAGGTTCCTGTTTATAATTCCACATTTGTAGTTTTTTTTTTGGTCCTAAGTCTTTTAAATGTCCATTTGCAAAAAACAAAGGCAAAAAGAAATTCTTTTGACAGAAGTGAACAAGATCACTTTCCCTTTCCTTCCTTGTGCATGTTGAGAAAAAGCTAGTCATTGCACCATAGCTTCATTCTGGATTATTATCCCTTTATCAGTTAGATACCAATTAACAATACCATTTTTAAAATGTAAATTGGCAAGGAGGCAAAAGCAAGTATTAATGGATGTATATATATATATATTGCTGGCTTGAACATGGGTGGGTTAAAGGTTAGGGTTTATCTTGCTGTATGTGAACTTGGGATAACAATGGAAGTAGTGTTTTGCTGCTTCCAAGTTGTAGAGGTGCTGTGACTTTTATAATTAGAGATCAGTGCTCTTGTTTCCCCTACAAAATTTAAAGCAGAATGAGAGCTTTGTACAGCATGCAGGATTTGACTTGGTCTCTCTCCAGGGCCATCACTGCCACACACTGCTACTTATTTCTGGGTCCCCACTTACCTATCTTTCCCACCCATCTACCCTCCCCACCCACTGTCGCTTCTCCTTCGCTCTTCCCCAATCCACCAGTTCTGTTTCTCTAGCTGGCTTCTGTCTCAAATGAAACCATTTGACTAAATAGCAAGTTGTTCAACTCTGGGTTAGTTCTGCCAGGAATGTCTGTATTGCCTAAGCACTGCCCCCAGTTGAATGTTAGATTGCCTAAAGCCATGAAATGGTAATAGTTCAATTTCTGATGCCAGAGGAACGGATTGGTATGAGTATGGACACCTTCTGTAATGGTACCAGGAAGGAGACCACTGACTTTGCTCACATGAAATGCAGGCCTCCAAACAAAACTGAGAAAAGGCCATTTCTGAAACATTACCATACTACAGCTGATTGGGAGAGCATGGGCTCATGTTTGAGCTCTGGACCCCTCCAAGATTATTGCTGTTGTTTGAGGCAACATCAGTCACCCGTTCAGGTTGCATCTATTTACCAGATAACAAAGAGGTGCAACTGCAAACGTGTGTTCTATTACTCATACCCAAGGCTGATACACGTCCTGTAGTGTTCTTGAAAGCTCCTGATGTGCTGGGTGCTGTTGTGGGCACAAGCATCATCTCTGTTCATTGTCTTGAGTTTTCAGGGATATTGGGGGACTATTTTGGACCTGTTTGATAAGAGAAAGAGAAACTGAGCTTTGGTGGTCTCAACATTTGACAAGATAGGGTGATGTTCATTTTGTTCACCCACTAGTCAATATTTTCCAGTTCAGAGAGGGTTAAATTCTCTCTGGTCTGCTGCGGGTCTGGCTAATCTTGCTATGCCTTGATATACAGCTGAGGTCACACACCGGGCAGTGTTTGGACAGGGGCTGATGGAGTTGCGCTGTGTTGTTAGCGTTAAATACCACTCGGGGGTGAGGACAGATGACGACATCAGGGTCTTTTGACTCCCTCAGTACAGTATCTTGAATTATGTGCCTCCTCAAAATGCACTGGCCCCATAAAACATCCGAAGGCTCTCTTTGGCTTCCATCATTTATGTTATTTGAAAGACAGTTGTTGCAAGGGATTTATCTGAGAGTTAAGACATGTTTCCAGGGAATAGACATTGCGGGAAAAAAGATTCATTGATCTCTACTGTCAAAGTCGTGCATTATAGTTAGTTCACGCTCCAAAGTGACACAGCGTCTCCCTGAGGGCCAGGCTGCCAAAAGCTTTGAAAGTGATCTGCCTGTTTTTTTTCCCCTCATGCTGACTTGCAGGGAGCCAACCAGTCCTGTTGGCACGATTAAGTCCTTGTGAAAGGTTCGCTCTTACTGATGTCTGTCCACATTGCAAAGAAAAGTTGAAACAGGGAAAATGATACTTGGCAGCTGGCAGTGTGAAATTCAATAATCTTTGTTCAATTTCTGAATCCCAGGCATGGTTTGCTTTTATTTTGTAGCAGAGCCCTGTACTTCCTTTTTTTTTTTTTAAAAAATGTTCACACTCAACGTGAAGGTTCAGCCCCCTTCAGCTGCCCTGCCTTCAGTTGCATGTGCGATCAGGAGTGGTGTGTGACCTCGCTGTGTAATCAGCCCTCTATTGAAAAACAAAGTTTCAAGGGAGTGTTTCTCACATTAATAATAAGATAAAGGCTGAGTGAAGCAAGCTGTGTCGTAAAGGGCAAGACTCATACAGCAGGAAGTCCTGACCATCCCTTCCAGCTCTGCCTCAGCCAGCTGCCACCTCTCTGTCAGCGCATACCACCACACAGAGGAAATGCCCTCCCTCAGCTCCAAGTGCCTGTTGCTCCGCATGCAGCCCTGCGACCCCAGGGCCCTGCACCCCCTCTGACTTCTCGCTGTACCTGTGGAGCTTGGCACCCGCTTTACAAATGGCTTTTCTCTGGGATCCTCTGGGAATCACAGTGCCAGGACCATCTCCAAGAGCCAAGTCAAGATTGCGCTTGTCAAAGTCCTACAGGTATTGCTCTTTCCTTGTGGTTGGGGGAAAGAATAGTGCCTCTGTCCTCAGCCCCTTGCGAACAAACCCTTACCCTGTGTTGATGCATTTCATTTGTAATGTTGGTTACGTCGTTAGGGAGTGTTTTTCAAGAGCTAAGATATGAACCTTGAGAGTCAGAGTTCATGGGAGTCTGCTCAAGTAGAAGGAAGTTGACTTTTTCTAAAAGTTAATGCTGAGAAGTCAGTGGTAAATTTGAAAGAAAAAAAAGTTTAGATTACCTTACTATGATCTGGACAACATGTATGTTCATTGCCTTTTGGATTAATATCACTAAAGCGCTCCATCCTGACTTGAGGTTAATGCTTTAAATATTAAGCAGGTGTTCTTGTTTGATTAAATAAGCAAACAGCATCAATGAAAATGGTGCAATACTGTTTATAAAAGTTATAGAACTTTCACATGGAAACATTGACATTCTCTCCACACTCTGATTACTCGGAGTTTTAGCTTGTTCTGCTGAATTGGACACTGTGAATGCAATGAGAATAGTTTCTGATATTTATGATCTTTGGAACCGCTTATCTCTTTACCTGGAAACCATGTGCAAACAGTCTGAATCCCATACCTTCAGGACATTGTCAGTGACTTCGTTTTGCATCCGAGTTAACTTCTTTTAAGCAAATACCTAGAGTGAAAGATGACAGAATCTTTGATTTTCTTTTTTGTTTGGTGTGAGTGTTCTAGATATTTATAAGGAAAGGACTGATTCTTCACAATCTTGTGTTTCTGATTGATTCCACTCTATGCCACTGGAAGTTATTTCAGCGATTATGAATAAAGGCAAATATAATCGTCATAAAAAGGTCTTTCTTAGATGAAATGCCATGCATTTGGATGTTGCCAGACCTTCATAGAACCATACAGTAACTTTTAATTAAAATAGTCTCTGATTTGCTTCCATAGAAAATATCCAGAAGTTGAATTAAGATAATTCATAAGAATGATTTATTTTCCCTAGATAGAAGAATAATCATTGCAGGATTTTTTAGGAAACTATCAGATCAGAGAAATCAAATTATGAAATTCAATAGTAGCAATGTACCAGCAAATTTTAACAAGGGATAAACATAAATTGTCAGGAAAATGTGTATGTGGCACTTGGAATGATTTCCATTTCAAAATAAACTCCCTGCCATATATTTTTGTAACTGTTGATTGTTGTAATCAGGTTTAAATTTTTGTATTAATGAAATTTGGTTGAACATTAGAAGTTATATGCCTACAGTATGCTTCACAGTCCACTAAATATCATTTGCATGTTTACTATTTGCATCTCAAGGCAATTGTGTGCTATCATATATATATATATATGTGTATATTACTATGCATATTTCTACTAGTTTGTATCTTATGGCCTCTTTTGTTCATGGAGATTTTTTAGTGAGTTTCTTAATGTCATAAATATGTAACTGCTGGGCAGAGAAATCTTAAGAAATACAGTTTAAACGCTTCCGTATGATTCACACATATATTTTACAGAACTTTCCTTCTTGACCTGGCCAAGATCCTTTTCATGTTTCTTTGGTCTAGTTCTGGCCTTTTCAAAAATACCACCATTGGTACAGTTAAATATGAATTTTACATGTAATTAAATAACTCATATTTGTAGTTCTAAGAAGCTTCCTTTTTGACAGGCTTAAGAGGGGATGACCATGTCACCAATAGCCATTGTGGACCCATCTTTTTAGGGAACTTCAGAGACGTCACTCCTCATTTATTTCATCTTAGTTTGCATATTAGTTGCCTGCATGTTGATTAATACAATTACTTACACGTTCTGTTTTCATTGACTCTGGATCCTAATGTGGCTTTTCTTTTGTCCTACAAATGTTTGGAAGTCAGAAGCTCCTTTACATAGAACTGGAGTGCCATTAAGTGTCAATCCATAAAGTCTTTATTGACATAACCAAAATTATTCTATGCTCATACCTAGTATAGGTCCAGAGTTGAGAGCAGGGATTAGGGAGATCAACAGTTGCTCACCTGTTCTCACATATACAGGGGACTCTCACTCCTCCAGAAGGCTACACTTTCAGGCAGAACAGTATCTGACAACAACAAAAGAAAATGTTTGCCAGTTAGCTTTACATTTTTATCAGAACAGCTGAAATACATCCTAAGTGAGTTGATGTAAGAATTTGCACACACATGCAAACCTGCACGTGGAAACACACACACTTCAGTGCCCTAAGTGTGCTGAATAGCACTTCACTCCTGGAATCAGAGGTGCTAACCTACTTAAACATTTAAAAATCTCATCCCATAATTTAAGTTTCTGATTTTACATTTATTTATTTCTGCTATAATAGAGAAGATTCTTAAAATATGGAAATAACTTAAGCTTTTCTCGGCCTTTAAGAGGTTTTGGATATGAATTTGCTATTGAAATAGCTGGCTATTAGCCAGTATTTCTTCACTGGACTTCTCCCTTAGAAGATGGCTTGCTTAAGAGCACTGTTTTGTTTTCTACAAAATCTTCAAATATGTCTATCAGAGTGCTTTGTTTTTTCTTTTCCTCCCCCTGGACTATCAAATGGACTTCAATGAGCAATTCTAGTGTTCCCCTTGTCTTTCAGCTGGGATTTTTTTTTTTTTTTTTTTTGGTTTGCTCTCACTTCTGTTAGCATTCGGGCTGATGGAAAGCCAAGTCTGTAAGATACAGAATTCAGTTAGAGACTTATTTAGTGAAGTAGTTATAAGCAATATATATTTGATGTGTCCTGACTCCTGAGAAGTACAATCTGAGACATTGATACAATGCTGAAAATAAATTTGAAAGTATTTCAGCAGTAGCGTGATTTTCATCCTTTATAGGTAAAATATATTCTTAGAATAAAGCCAAGTTCAATTAAGTTATAATAATTAAACTAGGTTTTTGTTAATGCACAAAGAGAGATTGAGAAGAGAGGAAGAGGGAAAAGGAAAGGAAAAGAGAAAGGAGAAGAGGGCAGGAGGGGTAGAGTAGGATTCTGTTTTTCCTCCATGGTCCTAGAATGAGAGTCAACTCTTGTCTGTGTGATGAGATCACAGTGGAACTGGGCACTGGTTATGACGGAGAGGACTGCTCTGAAGGACGAGGCACTGGTTGACCATCAAGGTGCTGGGCATACTTATTTGAAAATTAGTTTCTTTAGAGTAATTCCTCTTACATCTGTCTTAGGAAAAAGAAGGCAACGATCATGGTATTGTTAGGTTGTAGAGAGTAGTGTTCGTTTCTATTGGATGACCTAACTATAGTACCTGGAAAAAAATGATCTTGAAGAAAAGAAAGTTGTGAAGAGCTGAGACTTAGCAAGGATGTGAGTTTTGCCAATTCTTTTTAATGAAACACTTGAAAAATTTTGCATTTTTTAAAAACGCCATTATTTGAAAATGTTAAATAAAAAAATATTCTAGAGATGGTCCTGTTTTTCTATTAGAACAAATCACAGAACTTACTGCCTTCTCTCTTCTCCAAGGGGGATGTTCAAAGGACCATGTGATGGAGTGGGAGCTGGGACCTGGAAGAGAATCATCCAGGGCTTGTTCTGCTGTGGGGTAGAGACCATTGCATTATACCTCACAGTCCAGATACAGGAGTGTTTTTCCGTTTCTTTGTTCTTTATACTAGTAAGGGGAATTGGATATACTGCAAAAGTGAAAATCCAGAAAACTCTCTCATTATTGCCAATTACTTCAACTCCAGCATTTTAGCAGAGTTGCCAGATTAGTAATTCAATATATGTAGTAAACATATTTTTACCTTTTGTAGAAGGATTGACAAGTGAATTTTTAAAACCAGAGTAGAATATCTAGTATCATACTGTCAAGGTATATTTAACTGATTCATTGAGAGCGCTCTTTTATTGACGAGTAGAGATGCAGACTACATTTGCCTTTGCATACAATGGCATGACACAATTAAATAGCAGAAGGTTAAGCTCCTAACGGTTACTAAAGGACTACACTATTGTAGTAATATGGGGGAAATGGTGGGAGGGGGAAAATGAGGAAAGAAGAGAGGGAGGGAAGAGCATTGTATCTACAAAGCTGTGTCATATGCAATAATGACATGAAACGAAATGAAAGAGTGTGGGATTTAGAAGCACTCGATGTGACACAGATGTTGCTCAGGCCGTGAATGAAACAATAAGGCAGCATTTGCTGGGATGAGAAGGAAATCTTAGAAGATCCCCTGTGTAACTGTAATCTGCAGTTGTACAGGTGGACATGAACAGAGATCACAAAAGAGCATAGTCTCAGAACTATTCTAATAGCATGGCATTACTTATTCAATCCAATCTCATAATGCCTCCCTAGAAAGTGCTGGAACCCAAGTCATGGAGAGGGAATGAGTACCACTGACAAGTAAACACACTGAGATACAGTGTTCTGAGTACAACAAGAGCACATCCTACTGATTAACATTTTTATATTTCAAAGCCTTTCAGGTGTAGCAGATGTGGTAGCTGCTGTTTCAATGCTCCCCAACTCATCCCATTCTTTAGAACAGGACAAGCATAATTGTCAAGCAGGTTCAACAGTGCTTGGGATGTCCCCATACCATGTTAGTGCTTGATTGAATCAAGGCTTCTCCACTTCCCATCAAGCTTCCGGCTAGGAGGCAACAGGTGAGATGTCAGGTGTTTTGGGTCCCTGCTACCCAGGTGGAAGATGCTTATAGCATTCTGATCTCGTGACTTTGGCCGGGGCCAGCCTTGGCTGTCAGAGACATTTGGAGAGTAAAGCAGATTGTTCCCTGTCTCTGTCTCTCTCCTGTTTCCTCCTCTCCCTTTCCTCCCCCAACCTCTGTTGCTCTACATTTTAACTAAATGGAAGTAAACAAAGAAGCATTTAATAATTCTTCATGGCAAAGGACAAGAGTGGGCAGCACAATTAATTTCAAATGATGGAGGAATTATTGGAGGCTCTAGGACATGAGGCCATACACATAAGTGATCAAAAAGTCCAGCAGAAGAACAAGAACTAATGTGTGTTGAGCACCTGCTATGTCCAAGGCAGTGTTTCCAGTGTGATGTCTGCATACTGTCTCATGCATGCCATCCTCCAGAGCAACCCCAGTAGACAAATCTAGTACCGCCTTTATTTGATCAATGAGAAGACTAGAGAATTTCTTAAATGAATGAACTCTGACAGTCATTCAAAGACTCTAGACTTCTCAACAGTCACCTTCACCTCAACTCTGGTTTCCTAACCATATGCCCATCTGTGACACAAGGAGGCATTCCATGTGAGAGGTATGATCCTACCAGAATTACCATCCTTCTCTGTGGACCTTGTGGTCATTTCCTCAAGAAAGAACATCTTATGATTGCACATCGAGTAGGGCTGAGTGATCAGTTAAAATCTGAATGTACTAAGATTTAACCCCTCTTCCAGCCTAACTGATATGGACTGAACAACAGTATTAAGTAAAAGCATCAAAGAAAAATGCTGCTTAAGTTAAACATTTTTTAAAAAGGACAATACTAGTCAATTTTATGCAGACTGGGGTTTGTTTTATAGCATTCCATCTGGCTCATTTCAACTGGCCAAAAACATTGGTCACATAATCAGATTTTGCTGCCAAATTACTATTCCCTGCCCAGCTGTTCAGAGAAGCCGGAAGATTCCCAGAGCTAAAGAGGTCAACTTCATCCTGTGCCTTGCTTATTCATTGTACTGGCATGATCTGCACTATTAAAGTAGATTTAATGGTGTTCTAAACTGTGAGTGATACAGACTAAGTTGACAATAAAAGAACCATCTACCCCCTTGGCAACATTTATACCTAAGAATAGAGATAATTTGAATAATAATCACTGCACACTGCTTGGGAAGAGAGCATGGTGTAGGAGGAGGAATTTGGCTTAACTGCCAAATAGACCAAGTTGAAAGCCAAATGCTGCTTTCTCATCTGGGCAGTTTTCCTAACCTCCCGAGCCATTTCTATGTCTGTAAATGGAAAGCAAGAATATGTCATAGGGCCATTGTGCATATAAAATGAAAACATCTGAAGAAATGCAGGCTTGCCTTTACAGCATTCTTATTTGAAAAATTTTGTCATGCCCCTTTTGTCAAATGCACTTAGAGGTTAGCTGTCATCCTGAGGACTCCTCTTGGTTACAAAATAGTGTGATATTGCTGGCTTGTCAACAATTACCTTCTAAGCATCTCGAACATACAAACAGGCTCACCTTGGATAGAGACAGTTCAGTGATGGCTGAGAGCTGGTTGGATCCAGAGCCATGCTGGTGAGGTTCAGATTTCCAACCACTTACAAGGATGAAATATCGGACAAGTTACGTAACTATGGGCATCATGTTCCTCTTCTGTAAAATGAAGTGTTTTAAGGTTTAATGTGTTAGCCCTGTAAAAATGGCACACAGCCATCATCAAAATAAATGTCAGTTCTTAATAATACTAGAATGTCAGTAATTTTTGTTTGCTTTTCCCTTCTGTAGAGCCAGTCCTAGAAGAGTGGCACATTATAGGCACCTGAAGTATATATACTGAATGATTAATCCTATTAGGAAATGTTTTCAGATCCCTGACAAAGCATTAGAACATTCTGCTTCCTTTTGACACATTCATGAGAACAAAAGGTTAGTGATGAAGTGACCTATGGGTTCATCTGCTCCAAGTCATTCATCTTACACTAAAGAGCTGAAGTCACTGAGTTGCCCCCAAGGTCTTACAACTTGAGAGAGCCCTGCTTGAGCAAGAACCCATGTGAAAACTCACTTCCATGTCAGTACACATTCCCACCAAACTCCAGTGCCCACAGTAAGGCAACGGGGGGAAATTGCTTGCAGCCCACTTCTGTTGCCTGGAGGAGAGTACAAGAGTCATTATTGGACAACTTGGGAACCATGGAGAGATGCATCAGATTAATAGGAAGGCTTGCATGCAAAACTCAGCTCAGCTCTTTTACAAGTGTGTCTTCTGGGGAGCTCATGGGGAAACCATGGACAGAAAGACCAAAACTACTGCCATTAGTGTGAAAGTGCTGATGGTAAAAAGTGACCTGTGAGTCATAGACCAGCATAGCGCACTGTGTGTGGGCAGGAGATATAAGACCTCCAGGTGACAGAAGAAGAGAGAGATTACCCATTGCCGAGGAGTGGTAGTGATACCAGTAGCTATCTCATTGTATTGGTGATAGTCACAATATGGAAAAATGTGTATAATTTCAAAATATGTAATAGATGTAAGAATCTAAATTTAACAGTTAATAACATTTATATCTTTCTTTCTCATACTGCCGATCTTCTGGTTTTTACGTGGTGTAATTTGTCTTGCAGTCGTGAAGTGAAAGAGCCCTGTTGAGTAATTTTAAGAGATATTTTCTTGACATTATGACCCAACTAATGTCTGGCCTGAAGAGAACAGAGAGAGGGCATTCTTAGAAAAGAGGAAGCGTTTTGCTCCTTGCACTTCCTCTGCTTTTGGAGAACCTATTGTTTGTCATGCACCTTAGCATGGCCAAATACCCACTTGCTATTTTCACTTATCACTCTCCCGGGGTTCATTACCATCTTTTGTTGCTACTGTAACTGAAGACCTTTGCAAGCTTCTGTAAGTGGATGAGGCAAGGCCTCCGTATTTCTGAAAGGCTGTGCTGCATAAGTACCCAGAGTTATTTAAATCATAACAATGAAAAAAATCCCAGGGGAGGTACATTCGCTGCTTTAAAACTTGTCAAAAGACATCATGTCACACCTCATAGTGTTATTATTTGGGAAGGGAACAACTGAAATGTTTAAGAGAAAAGATAAATTTATGAACAGAGTAAATATATATTGCTTTATGACAATCAGATAACAAAGGGCCATTTTAAGACATCAAGTCTATAAGCCACATTACAGAAAACGAAGCTATAGCAGCAACTTAAAATGTTAAGGTTTGTGCTGGGGCAAAGAAGCAAATTACCAAAGTAACCACTACTATGCCCATGAATAAAATACTCAACTGTTATCGTAGTATAAAAGGTCAATTCATTTATTCATAGAATACTTGCTAAATTCTTAGTCCTGGCCACTGGGAAATCATAGCAGTAATCTCTTGGTAGGAAAAATAGAAAAGATTTTTTTTTTGCAGTATTTGCTGATTTCTGTGTCAAAAAGTCCGAACCAGGCCAGTTTTAAGTTGCACATGTCACTGTGCAACGAGGCTGGCAGGAAGTACCTAGCAACATGAAAACTATTTCCACCACACAGACCTGTTAAGTGTAGTTGAACTCATCAATATAGATTATAGTAAAATACACTCAATTTATTTGTAAGAGTTTTGAATATTTATTACCATTGTTATAATACAATTCATCTACCTGCAAACTTGTATTCTTTCATATTTGGTAGTCTCGGGGGTCTCCCAACAAACTTACACATGCGTACTGCTGAGAAATAGATGAGCGTTCACTGACTGATACAGAATGCTGCAGCCCACCATGTGCCTGATGCTTCATGAGTCACTTCAGATCATTCGTTTCCTACCAGTGATAGAGCAAGGACTGAAGTGGGCAGACGATCTCTGGGCTCATCAATTCACATTCTAGGAAAAGGAGGCAGAAAATAAGCAAATTAATTGCAAACAAATCAGGACTGGGATGAATGGGGGTTGTTCTGTGTGGAGTATTCAGGGCATCTTCGTAAAACAAAGGACAGTGTATGTGTGTGTGTCAGGGAAGATAGCATCCCAGACAACCATGCAGAGCAGCCATAGCTTAGAACTGCACCGAGTCAAGGGAACCAGAATGATACTGATCTCACACTGGCTTTATTTTCATCAGCTCAGACTCCGTGTCTTCCGTGACTTGGCATTTGCTTCTGTTTTAATGTAAACATACAAGTAGGTACGAGAGAGAGAGCAACAGAGCGGAAAGGAAGAATGGAAGAGATGGAAGAAGAGTAGTTTACAATATACAATCATCCTTCAAAAAGTTTATGTAAAAATGGAAGGAAAAGCAAGTTAATCTTGGGTCCAGAATTTTGAAAGCATGCATTGTTTTTTCATACCTGCCTTTTCCATGCACTTTTTGAAGATCCCCCATACTTTCTATCATACAGTTTCATGCAACTTTAGAAAGTTTCATGTAGATGATATTAAAACAACATCTCACTGGAAGATACCAGTCGACCGCAGTGCTGTGCATTATTGTGATAACTTTTTTTCCCCTTTGCCTGAAATATCTGTTTATTTTTGCCTGCAAAGCACAGATGTCATGAACAAGGAGTAATTATGTGATAATTTTTTTGAATTTCAAAAGTAAAGCATACACACTTGAGGTCTTGCACTAGATGGAAAATTAACCAGACCAAACTTTTCTCTGACACATACATTTTTAGGATGGTGCTTGTAAATATTATGCTTCTAATGCTTGTCACCTGATCCCTGTTGGCAATTAACTTGTCTTTAATCGATTTGTGGATTAACCACTGGATAGAGGTTATGGATAGAGAAATGTAATAGCATTTATTTGTATTGGATAATAAAGTAGTTTGGCTGAGAGATTTAACTCGGTAGAATATCCTTGGTTTTCAGGAATTCTTCTTTAAGCAAAATAGTAGTGTTTACATAGAGAGTGAAAAATTGGCTATGTGATTCGTGTTCTCATCCAAAGGGAAGATTTATGTCCTTTTGAGGAACACATTAATTCAATGACTTAAGGATGGTCATTTTAGGGCAGGAAAAACCTAACAAAAAGAAAGAACCTTCTTCTATCTGTAGGTTATATTTAACCAAAACATGCCCCTTTGAGTTCCATGAAATACTACTGCCTTGGTTACACTTGAAACAAAAAGATGAAAGCACGTCATTGCTGAGACAGCTGTTATGTCTCATGTCTCATGTTTCCTAGAAGACTCGATGCTTTCACTCTGGAACTTTGCCTATCCCTTATTCAAAAGTTCAAATGCCCTGAGCCAAAGTGGTTGAGGGACTACAAGTGGCACTGCCTCTTGTGGGTGCGTTTGTGTCCTCGGGGTCCCCCATGAAAGTGGACAAGGATAACTCCTGCAGTGGCTGTTTGGTCTGCGGCTTCCCAACCCCTTGCGAGAATGCAGGGTCAGGAACGTCAGGTTTCTCACAGGGCTTGAGATAATAAGCCATAGAAAAGTCTGATTTTGAGAAGTGTCAAAGAAGGGAAGAAAGATATTGGCCAGTGAAACAAGTTATATAAATCATAAAATTAAAACAGCTTAATACACAAAGATTTCTTTTTTTTTAAAAAAAAAGCAACAATAGAACTAGTGTATTATCTAACAATCCCAGTGTTTCACATATGGCTGAAAGAAATGACATAGTTATATCAGATATCTCCACCATGTTTGTTAGAGCATTCTTCATAGCAGCCAAGACATACAACTAACCAGGTTATCCATCAACAGATGACTAAATAAGGAAAATGTGATGTTAATGTGCAATGGAATATATTCAGACATAAAAAGAATGAATTACTGCTACTTGTATCAAATTGAAGAAAAGGGGTCATTATGTTAAGTAAAATAAATCAGGCACAGAAACACAATACTGAGGCCATCCAGGCCTGCTAATACCACTTTTCTCCTTCATATGTGGAAGCTAAAAAAAAAATCTCGTCTGAATATACAATAGTAAAGATAGGTGGGATAGGCAGTGGAAATCCAGTTGGATAAGTGGTCCCCAGAGTTAGATCAAAGGAATATATTCCACTGTTACCTAGATAATAGGGTGACAATAGTTCAGAGTAACTATTATATATTTTTGAGCAAATGGAAGAACGGCGCTTCTAGTTTCCAATCATAAAGTAATAATAGGACAATTCATTACCTTATTTGATCAGTGCATACTGTGTGCATAGTTAAAATGTAACCCTGAACACCATCAACATATACAACAACTGCTAATAAAAATTTGTTAATTTTTTAATGGATAGGGGTAGGTTAGAATAAGATCTAAGGTTCCCATATCCCTCTTCAAAGTGCTTGGATTCAACATCTGGCCCCAGTCCCACACCAAGGGAGGCATTTGTGATGGCTTGAGTATTGGGGTTCCTGCCATTCACAGGAAAGCCCTTGACTGAGTTCCCAGGTCCCAGATTATACCTAGCCCAGTCGTTGTAGGCATCTGAATGGAGAGCCAGTAGGCAGTGGGTGCTTAAGGGTCCTCCTCTAACTTCCCAAATTAAGCTCATATACAAATAAATAATATATCCTAATAATAGGATAAATCCTAATAATAGGATGGAGCAATTATAACAATCTATTGCCATAAACACCCTCTCTTTCTCTTTGTCAAGCTTAGTTTTTGTTTTAGTTCTTTGTGACTTAAACACAAAGGTATCCCATCTTACCAGTGCTGATAAAAGGGAAAAGACTCTATTTCTTTGTTAAATTACTTGTAATTAATCCTTTGTTCTCTGTGATGCTCTCACAGGTGATTATAAGTATAATACACCACTAAGTGAAGGGGAAAATATTTAGCTAGTATTTTTGTTTAAAAGAGAATATATAAAGCTCATATCCCATGGCTCCCTCCCCACAAGCCCAAAAACAGCCACTAAGCAAGGACTAGAGTGCTGGTCTTGGATAATCTGGCAAGCCGAACTCAGTGTGAGTCTCGCACATGGGTAACAGAAACCCAGTTATTTGAACCCTTACCCTCTGCTTCTCAGGCTGTGCGTTAGCAAGAAGGTAAAATCAAGAACCAGAACCAAGGATACAGGAGACTGGTGTCTTGAACAGCATATTTTAAAAATATTTGTGGGTGTATACATAGATATACACCTGTATTTATAATACTACCTTGCTAGGTACATTATCAGAAAGTGAATTGATGACCTAGCTGTTGAATAAGCTGTTGAAGCACCATAACTCTAATCAGTACTCCAAGATGGGATGCTGGTATCTGAAGCAGCAGCTTAGCTGGCTATAGCACAACATCAGATCCCTAAACAGCATCTTAACTGTTAGGCCCACCTGCTTGCAATATACATGTATATTCATGGGTACAATCAGTACCCAGATCAGGAAACAAAATATTCTTAACTCCCAAGAATGCCTCCTCATGCTCCTTAGGAATCACTGCACATCAGAAGGTAACTATGATCCCAACTTCTAAGAATAGTTTTGTTTGCCTGTTATTTTTTTAACTTTATGTGAAAGAAATTATGTATTATCAGTATTTTTGACATTCTTTAATCAATATTGTATTTCTGAGAATAATCTATATTGTTTTGTGTGATTGTAGTTTCTTCATTCTGATTATGAGAGTATTGCATTGAATGAATATCTCAATTTACTCCTCATTCTGCTGATGATGGTATTTGAGCATTTTAGTTGAAGCTGTTATGATTGGAAATGCTATGAACATTCTGATTTGTTACTTCATAAACAAGCATACAATCCTGCGTGTGGATTTGTATGCATCCACACAAGTTGAGTATTTCCCACGGAGTACAATTTTGGGAATACAAGTCTTGTGTGTCTATGGAGACACTGCCAAACTGATTATATTAATTTTGTAGCCCCTAAAGTAGTGTTCCAGCTTCCTACAACCTTACCAGAGCATAGGTCGGTAAGTTTTCCATTTCAATGACAACATCTTAATAGATGGTTGCCTAATAATAGTGAGACCAGTGTGCCTTTATCTATGTAGTTAGACTTTCTGATCGATAAAGTCTGTTTTCCAGGGAATAGAATGGGTAATAGTCAACCATCCAGACTGTTTCTTCTTTTTTAAAGATTTTATTTGATTTTTGTTGGAAAGTCAGATATACAGAGAGGAGGGGATGCAGAGAGAAAGATCTTCTATCCACTGACTCACACACTAAGTGGCCCACAACAACCGGAGCCCGGGACTTCTTCCAGGTCTCCTATGTGGGTGCAGGGTCCCAAGGCTTTGGACCATCCTCAACTGCTTTCCCAGGCCACAAGCAGGAAGCTGGATGGAAGCAGAACTGCCAGGATTAGAACCAGCGCCCAAAGGGGATCCCGGCACATGCAAGGCGAGGACTTTGGCTGCTAGGCTACTGAGCTGGGTCCATCCACACTCTGTTTCTATCCATAATCAATAGTAGTATGTCAACAATAAATGACTACAATGGGAAACTTGATATGCAGAGGTAGAGTTTTCCCTCTTAATTAGCCTCTATATCATATAAGTATGTGATTTTAATTGTAAGAATATCCAGATCTATCTTCCAATCCTACAAAAATCTTGGCTAGCTATGCCAATGAATAATCTCACTCTATTTGAAGTGTTTATCTCCTACTTTTAGTTCTGGCTGTACATTCATGTTCTCACATTAAATTAGAGTCTCTCTTCTACACATTTGTTAAGATGCTTTTTTGGAAACTTTCGCTGAACCATTCCACCTTAGGCCATGTAAATCTTGATGCAGTAAGTGTCCATTGTTTTTATAAAGCCTTTTTTCTCCTACCATGCATAAAGAGGAGTTTTTGCCTTTATTCTTTTCTCTCTGTGTATCACTGTTTCCTAAATGTCGTAGGTCAATATCATGGTAGTATTATGTTTTCTTTTGAATTCACCTCCCCTAAAGCTCATCATAAATTGATAAGTGATATTGCTATGGCTTTGGGTATATCAAGTCAGTAAGTTGAAGTAGGGTCATTTTCTACCATTGTCAAAATGTGATCTTTGATTTCAGAATGATATCTGGATAAATGTTGCATGTGTGATAACTGTGGCACTAATTTTTGAAGCTTTAAAAATTCAGTTCCGGGGCCCGGCGGCGTGGTCTAGCGGCTAAAGTCCTCGCCTTGAAAGCCCCGGGATCCCATATGGGCGCCGGTTCTAATCCCGGCAGCTCCACTTCCCATCCAGCTCCCTGCTTGTGGCCTGGGAAAGCAGTTGAGGACGGCCCAATGCATTGGGACACTGCACCCGCATGGGAGACCCGGAAGAGGTTCCAGGTTCCCGGCTTCGGATCGGCGCGCATCGGTCCGTTGCGGCTCACTTGGGGAGTGAATCATCGGACGGAAGATCTTCCTCTCTGTCTCTTCTCCTCTGTGTATATCTGGCTATAATAAAATGAATAAATCTTTAAAAAAAAAAAAAAAAAAAAAAAAAAAAAAAAAAATTCAGTTCCGTGGTTTTCAAAAATATTGGGGAATGAGAGACGAAACAGACATGAACTACATCAGTGTATTTTAGAGTTTTCTTAACAGGAAATGATAATATGGATCTATTACTAGGCATATAATTTAAAGAATGAAATTTGGCAGAAGTACACAGTTTCTACAATAGAGTCACTTCATTTAGAAATTGATGAAGGGGAGCAAGGGCATGGCATAACTGCCTTTGGGGCCAGCCTCCGGGATGGGTGCTGGTTCTAGCTCTCTGCTCATGGCCTGGGAAAGCAGTGGAGCATGACCCAAGTTCTTAGGACGGTGGACCTACTTGAGGACACCCAGGAGGCTCCTGGGCCTGGCTCCTGGTTTTGGATCAGTTCACCTCCATCCATTGTGGCCATTTGAAGAATGAACCTACAGGTGGAAAAATCTCTGTCTCTCTTTCTTTCTACAACTCTACATTTCAAATAAAAGTAAAATAAATATTAAGAAAAAAGAAATTAGTAAGGGACCAAAGATCTTTTTTTCTCTTTTGAAGTTCAATATCTACTTGCACCACGTGATATTTGAATTATTATCTAGCATGTCCTAGATCAGCTATTGAAGAGAAACTTGCACTTCTACTGCAGAGAAAAACACAGTGTATAAATTTGAAATTTCTTGACCCAGACCAATCCTGTCAACCTGAATGTGCATATGGAGTTCCTGGGGATTCTGCACAGTACGAACTTGGATGGAGTAAATGTAGGGGAAACAGACTCTATATCTTTAAGAGACCTAAAATGTTGTTGATGCAGCTGACCTTTGGACCATAATTTGTGTAGCAAGGGCTTTGATTGTCTGTGCGAAGGTGAATTTTTCAGATAGAGTAGGTTTTGTAAATGAAATTCATTTGACTGGATCTACATGAAGTCATTCGAAAATGAACTGGCATCCTTCTTTATAAGGATTTATTTTATTTGAAGAGCAGAGTTTCAGAGGAGAGACACACAGAGAGATCTGTTGGCTGGTTTACTCGGCAAATGGCCGCAACAGCTGGAGTGGAGCCAATCTGAAGCCATGAGTCAGGAGCTTTCTCTCTGGGTCTCCCACGTGGGTGCAGAGGCCCAAGCCTGTGGCCATTCTCCACTACTTTCCCAGGCTGTAAGCAGGCAGCTAGATTGAAACTGAAGCAGCTGGGACAGGACCCTGCATCCATACAGGATGCTGGTACCGCAGGCAAAGGGATAAGTTATTACACCACAGCACTGGCCCCTTACTGGCATCCATTTTGTGGAATCCCAATTCAGTTTAATGTAGTAAGAAATTTCATAATGCGATACACAAAGGAATGAAGAAAATATTCTAAACAATAACAGTAAGTAAGAGTAATCATTTTAACTTTTTAAAAGTAAGTATCTGGAATTTTTCATTGTTTTCTACTAGTTCAACTAACAGAAACAGCCTCAGGAGGCAGGATTAAGAGAAAAGGTGGGTGTGAAGGAAAAGAGAATAAATATGAGCTGATTTTCCTCTGCAGATATGCAGAATGTATTTGCTGGTTTATCTGCTCTTGTATCCAAAAAGTGAGCCAATGGATCTTGGGGTTCTGAGAGTGACTTAAACCATAAAGGAAGAACCTCAAGATTTCTAAGAATTTAAGATTGAGGCTAAGAACTGATTCCATGTATCAATATCATTTTCCATAAGAATCTTCCGTTCTTGGAGAAAGCTAACATCTCAAAGCACTTAGGATATCATGGAGTTTTGCTCAAAGTGGAATCACTAAGTGAGCGTGGCCAATGTTCCAGTGTTCTCCCTCAGCCTTTCCCATTGTAATGGTGAACCAAGGAAAGAGAGGGACACATGGCCGGTGTATTTTTGAATTTCTCTTGGTTTACAGTCACTGCTAAAGAAGGACTGTAGTATTTTTATTAGTGTAGTTGAGGGCAAAAATCTTTCCCATAAATCATTTTCCATATTGTGTGAAGGGATAATGTTCATCCCAATATCAGGAGTCATTGATTTACTACTTCCTGAGTAATTCACCATGTAAAATGCAATGTCTTAATTTAGTGCTGATTTTCTATATTATCATAAATGAAGTCGCAGCATACAACATTATCCTTATATCACAATCATATGGCAGTTATATCAGGAACTGCACTGCGTTTGGCATGGTTCAGTTAGCTGAAGTAAATATCGACTCTTAGCTAATTATACAAAATCAGATAAATCACTAAACTTCTCAGGGTTACATTCTTCTTACTTAAAATTGTGTGTATTGTCTACATAATTATTACATGCTTGTACGGTGGTGGAACTGGCACTAATAAGATTTTATAATCTATGAATACTCCAGGAAGTATACCTTAATATTTCACAATATATCAAACATGCAGTTTTGAAATTTAACATCAAGCCCGGTAAAGATCAAAGGATAGTTCAATGTCCTCAAAAGTGCATAAGCAATTCAATCATACAACCAATGTATGTTGAGTCCATAGGATCTGCTAAGCTTGTGAAATTCCAAACCCTGCACTCTATGCTCTGATACATGTTGTGTATGTGAGGACTGATGAGCTTTCAAAAGCAGTCCTGTTGCTAACATTCTTCTGGTTGAATGCTAGGAAGGATAAGCTAGAAAGAAGGTGTGCACATGGTCTCACAACTGGATTCTATAAAAGGTGAACTCTTAGACACAGAATAAAAGGCTGGTTAGCATGGTCTAATGGGAAAGAAGTGACTGGGAAAGCAAGGAGATGTTGCTCAAAATGGACCCAATTTCAATTAGATAAGAAGAATACTAAAATCTATTATATACATGGTGGCTGTAGTTAAAAACAACTATAGATTTATAGTTTAAAATTGCTAAGAGAGTAGATTTTAATTGTTTTTACTACAAAAAATGATGATACACATGTTAGCTTACAAAAATGTCATGTTATACACCATAAATATTACAATTTTTATTAGTGAAATATTTTTCAAATCAGAAAAATATACAGTGTAGGAAAATGAAGACCTGTAATGATAAGTTTACATTATACATTCCGAAATTCCAAGAAAGAATTCCCTGACACTAACTCCCAAATGGATTAACATGAAATGATTAATAATTTAAGCTGTCATACTACTGAAACAAATATTTAGATACTATTAAAATAGTTCGATCACTTGCAAGTTAGATATGAAAGATATGAGTACTAGTTGGAATTGCATGCAGGAGCAAGTCCAAATATGGTTATTCACAAACCAAAGGCAGTGAGTATTTTTTCATCCCTCAAGAACCAGAAGACCACAACCTTTTAACATTCAAGCTGAATGTGAGAGCTTCAGGGACTGATACAGGAAGAGGCGCCATGGGTTGTAGATTCTGGTATTTGTCACAGATAAGTAATGAAGCCAGGCTTTGCTTGGATGTTTCTTGACATAAAATGAACCAATGTTAAGTTTAAAACAACATGTATTTACAATGTTCTTTCTCATTAAACTTTCCAGCAACATGTAAAGTCATTATGTAAGGAACTGCTTTTAAGTACTTAATTCAGATGAATCAACAAATCATTATCTTAAGTAGTTTAGCTCCATGATCTAGCAGATTCCTGAACTCAAACCAAGGCTTCCACTGGTGCCTCATAGGAAATCCATTAGATTTCTTAGATAGATTCTGCTTCAGTTGCCTCTTCGCTTGTTTTTTTTTAAGAGTGCTAGAAAGTATGGAGTAGAATAATACATGCATCGCTGTTAGACCAGTGCCTGGCATATGGCAGTTGGCTCATGTTTTTCAACAATAGTCTATCAATTTCTTTCTAGTGAAGATAAGTATAGAAGCCAGACAATACCAGTTTTGTGCTTTTATCTAATACTCACTATTGGGGGTTAAAAAAAAGGAAATTACCAACTTAGTGATCTTTTAAAATAAATAGAATTTATGCCATACATCCATAGGTTCACATTTGTGTATATTCAAATATATACATATTTGTGTGTGATTCTACATAAATGCACAAATAGAATTTCCAGGAAATTTGGAATTTCTCATAATAAATTTGCATAATTTAATTTTGTAAAACTTTCAAATCACTACCATTCTTATTTTCATTAGGAAAACCATTAAAATAACCCTTGGTTTCTATAGCTTGGGTTGCTACTTTTATGAGAAACAGGGATGCCATGTGACAGGTGGCAATTTGATCCCAGGTACAACAGAACTCCTGTGAAGGTTCAAGTTACTTAAGTATTCACTGAGCCTATAGATCACCCAGCATCTTTATCACTAGTGATTTTGGTTCTCTACTCTCCTTTGTATAGGAAGCAATTCTGTCGTGATAAACCTGTGTGTCTGTGCAGAGAAATGATCTGTAGAAGAAAGCTGACTCATTTAGACCTGCACTATCCAGTAAGATAGCCATAAGCCACAGCTCTTGAATTGCGATTAATGCGAATACAGCATGGTAGTACGAAATGCATGGAGTCTTTCAGATGCTAGTGTGAACAAAAGTCAAAGACACCTGCTTAGTAATTTTCACTTTCAGTTTTCATTTTAAATAGTCACATAGGGTGAAGCAAACTGTATTATGAAAATTAACTTTACATTGTGTTTTGTAAAAAGGTTTATTTAGTTTCATTGGAAAGACAAATTTACGAAGAAAGTGACAGAGAGAATGACTTTCCATCCATGGGCTCACTCCCCAAGTGGCCGCAGTGGCAGGAGCTAAGCTTATCTGAAGCCAGGAGCTTCTTCCAGGTCTCCCACGCGGGTGCAGGGCCACCAAGGTTTGGACCATCCTCTGCTGCTTTCCCAGGGCACAAGCAGCGAGCTGGATGGCAGGTGGATGAGAGTTGGATGGGAGCCACTGAGCCATCATGCCAGACCCCAATTTGTTTTTTTTTTTAAAAAAAACTTTTTGTTATATAGATGAGAGAAAAGGTAAAATTACATTATAATATTAAATATATGACTTCCATTTGCGGGTGACATATTTCTGGACGATGCTGATTTACAAAGTACCAGTGGCTAAAAAAATAAAACATTTCAAATAATGATAACTCTTCAGAGAGATAATGAAAAGTATGAATTTAACATGATAAGGTCAAATCCTATGGACAAGTCCACCATAGTTTATCACGTACTTATTTCAGAGGGAAAAAAATAAAATTTGGAAATTTCTCAAAATCATTCTTAAGTAAGAGCTAAACTTTCACAAGATGAGGCTGCGGAGGGAAATGAGGTCGAAGACAAGGTGTGAAGATTACATACCTTCTGTATAGTAACAGGTGAAAAGCAGCGTTGAGGTCTTACCTTTATATGTGGGAAACAGAGATGCTAGAGTGATACTTGTAGATTCTGAGATTTGCCAAGATGTCAAGGATGCGATGCAATCCTCCCCTACAACTCCATGTCCTTTTCATGTAATGGCTTTTCTCGATCTCAGAACTGTGAAGCAGAGACAATGAGGTGTCGAACATTTCAGTAACACTCTCAAGCCCCCACAGCTCCTCTAAGCTTTAAGGGGAATTCAGTTCTGTGTGGCCCACCGACTCTATGAATCCCCAGTCCCTATAACTTCTTAGAAAAACAATGCATTTGTACTTCAGTAGTTTTAAGTTTTACCAGTATCACCTTCAAAAACCTAAATGGGTTCCAAGTTGGCACTGTTCATGTAATAGACAAAAAGTTTCAAAATCTATTTTGAGGACCTAATTTTCTGAAAGTATTTTTCACAATGAACTGTCCTGATAATGTCACTGGAGAACATGAAAACAGATTTTCTTTAAAAGTTGCTATTGCATGGGAGGTGGCATTGTGATACACTGGTTAAAACCCTCAGTCGGGAACTCCTCATCTCATATTGGAATTACCTGTTTTGAGTTCCAGCTACTCCACTTCCGGTCCATCTTCTGCTGCTTCCATCTTCTGCTGCTTCCATCTTCTGCTGCTGCACCTAAGTGGCAGCCACTGAGGGTCAAATGCTTAAGTCCTTCCTGTCCACCTGGTGGATCTAAATGGAGATCCAGATTTCTGGCTTCAGCCTAGCCCAGCCATAGCTTTTATGGGCATTTGTATCTCAGTAACTAGAACAAAGATATATGTGTGTGTGTGTGTGTGTGTGTGTCCGTCTTCCTCTTTCTGTGTCACTCAGCCTTTCAAATAAATATATTTTTTAAAGTTACTTTTTATTTATTTACTTATTTATTTTAACACCTTTATTTGCTTTAAAAACATAAGACTTCTTGTACAATAAAGCATAAGCATGTTTCATCTACAAAGTCAGAATATCTTCCTCATAGAACACGCAGGAAGAAAGGAAAAACACACACATGGCAAAGTAGTCACAGATTACCTCTAAAATAATTAAGACTTTCGGCCAGAAAAATTAATCTTTTGAAAACAAAAGTATAACAATAATAAAAAGCCATATTTCACACCTGTACTAACAGTATACATTCATAGTACAAAATTATCTGTTAAAATCAAATTACTTTTTAAAGCAGGTGATGGATTTTCAAGAATTTAAGAACCACACCCTTTCCTGTAGGCCACCCGTTCATGTTCTTGGGTTCAATCAGTATCATTCACCTTCCTCACAGATAAAAGTAATTTAGAGATATGACCTGTATAACCATGGAAGAGCTAATAGCAGCTTGTCTCCCAGCATAGCTCAGCCAAACACTCTTCAGAGAGCCAGGGCCTTTAGTTTGACACATAAACGAGTCCTAAGATGCACTAAACATGTGTGAGGTTGCTGAGCCCTTGGATTTCCTGTGTAAACTTAGTTCATCATGAAAACTATTTCTGCAAAGAAAGTGTTGGGCTGCTTTGCTCTGCTCAAAGTAGTGACAGGCTGCGGTTCAGAACTTAGGTGTCAGTTTATAGTTCTGTTTCTGCTCTGCATTATGCCCTTGGATCCCCACTTTTCCACCCAAAAGTAGGATTAATGATATCTGATCTTATCAGTTAAAAAACTGGTTGTAACCATCAAATGAGGCATGCTATTTGTAGAATAATAGAGCTTTGGGTGGTATTATTGTGAGAGACAACAGTTTTTCAGGCATTTCAGACTCAGGGAAACTTTGAAGAATTCTTGAGAGGCCATCTTCAGCATTTACACAAAACCAGTAGTTGTCATGGATTTTAACCCTCGAATTTTCCCAATGTCTTCTCCACAGCATCCTTGCTTGTGACCAAGGAAACAGTTTATAGTCATGGAAACAAGAGAATCAGGGTGATAAAAAGGAAAGTAACACACAATGGGAGGTCTTCCTGTGCATTCTTAAGTTTAAGCTAATGCCCCCATAACCTCTTAAAATTTCCTCATGTCCACTCACAGTTGCCCAGGACTCAATTGGAGAAACAAAAACTGATCTGAAATTATACTGTATGCTCCAGTGAAAGTGTTCATAGATCCTGTTGAATTCACCTCCTGCTCTGAGTGGGCATAGCACTGGATCTGGAATTAGACCAGAGCAATATATCGTCTATTCACTGATTCTGCCATGTTCCAGTTGTGTACACTCAGCATCATGGTCCTCACCTGTAAATTCAAGTTACAAAAATCAAATTTCCAGGGATTATGTGGGAATTGAGATAGTCATGTGAAGTCATTAACACAGTTCTTGACACTTAGCAAGAATTCCCCAAATGGTTAAGTTTTTGTGACTATCAATAGTTGCAAATGTCCTCATTCAAGAAGAAAGTTTGTGAATGTCTTTCACTTATGCAAGCATCTTTATGTTCTCAAAGATTATAAAAAAAATTACAAAAAGTTAATCATTGGCAATTTAAGAATCATTCAAGCTTAATCTATCAAAGAACTGTTGAATTCAGGGTTTGTTGGTTCAGTAGTGACTGATTTTTTTAACTGATAAGAGCAGATACCATTAACCCTACTTTTGGGAGGATAAGTGGGGATCCAAGGTACTCCAGGACTGATGCATTTTTTGAGACATTTATCTTTTTCTGTTCCCCATTTTTTGGTATTCCTTTGTATTCCTCTTCTCAAAGCGAAAGCCTTTGTGAGTTCTATATTCTTCTTTGTAGAATGTGCTCACTACAGATTATGGAAAAAAAAAAAGAAGAAGAGCTAAATGTGTGAATGAAACACGAAATGTGAGTTAACACTTTCTTCTCCCCCAGGAATATTTGCATCCTCACACGAGCTGGGTGGTGAGTAAACAGAATGAACATCGAATGAGACTGTGCCATGTACCAGGCAGCTACAGAACAGGGCTTCCCGGTGGACACTGTGCAGAAGGCCCAGGTTATCAGCTACAGCCAAGGGTTGTCCTTGGGAAATGCAAAAGAGAGGGTAGGAAGTTCAAAGAGAAAAAGAGACACACACACAGAGAGAGAGAGAGAGAGAGAGAGAGAGAGAAAGGCAGGAGTCAGACTTAGGCCTGACCGTGTGCAGGGCATGTTCTGTAATTGTCAGAATTCTGAGAGGTGTCGCCTCACTCTCCTCCTTTTGTGAATGTGGGTAACAACTAGCTGATATGCATTTGATTAAAAAAATAAGGAATAAGCCCAGTTGTTGCACCTCAGACTGCCTACTTCCTTATGGTTAGAATTTATTAACTATACTTATTTCTAACAATAATAACCAAAACAGAATGACCCCAAGTGTGATTATCAGCATAAAAAGAAATTAACAAAAACAATCCAAAAGTTGTGTGGTTGAGGTGATTGAGAGTAAGAAGGAAATGCGGTTTTTTTTTCTAGATGACTTTCCTGTGTGGATCACTTTTCCTGGCTGCCTGGTCTTGTGAAATTAGACCTTAATGAATGACTTGCAACTGTGGATGCCCTTTCTTTCTGTCAAGGGCAGCTCAGTGTTCATGGAATGATTTATTTGAAACTTGTGGGGACCAATTCCAGGCAGTATGATCTTAAATTAGCTTTCTTCAGAGTCACTGCAGAAAGTGATACAGCTCAGTTGATTGCCTTGAAATGTCTTGTCAGGTTTTGTTGTTGTCGCCATTTCTTGAGGCCAGTTTTTTCTGCCAGTGGTGTCGGTGTGGTGGAAATGGGCCTATTCTGTGTTCTCAAGTCATGATTAGGAATCATCTTAATATTTCCATAGACAATTAATTTATACCATTTTTCTCAGAATTAAAAAAGATGGGGAAAATTTGAAACCAGATTTATTCTAAATGATGTCAAGTGGCTCAGGAAATGATGTCTGTCATCTTAGGGACTGTTTATGTGCTAGCAAACTTCTATCATTGATGGGGTGTGGAGAGTGTGTAATCAGCCAAGGCAGTCTACTGCCATCTAGCTTTCCTGTTTCCACCTTCGGGAATTTCATTGTTTGACAGGATGTTATTTTTTTAAGAGCAAAAAAAGCAATTCCTTTTTCATTCCTGAGAGGGAGATGCTTACAAAGATACTCCAGGATCTTGCAAAAATAAAGTCCCTCCTCATTATTTTATTTTGTGTCTGTCTTTTTTAAGTTGATACTTGGGTAAAAGTGATGACTGTAGGCTGAATAGTGCGAATCCATGTCAATAGCTAAGCATTTGTCCCCTATAAAAATCAAATAATATGTGAATATTTTCAGTTGCAAAGATTAATAGTCATACCAACAACATGAATTAGATTGTGAGTTATATGCAGTTTTTCTGTCCCACATTCTGGATGCTTTTCCTGTAAAACTGGATATTTTGGTGTCTGAAAACTCCTACTGCTGCTGTTTAGGGCTGATTGTCACACTCTGAGCCCAGGAACACAATTTGAAATTCACAGCCAAGGATCTGTTGCATGCCTGCACGCAGCCAGCACTGGGCTGGGTATGGAGGCTGGTTAGACATATTTTCTGTCCTCACAGGATTTACAGAAGTTTTAGAGAGACACACATGAAATGCTGCAGCCCATAATTAAATGCATAATTAAAATGCTTCAAAGGAAAAGTAAGGTCCCAGGAAAGGAGAGAACCAATTAATATGAAAGAGAAGGAGGAAATAAAATCCACTCAGAGAAATGAATATATAAAGTGAAAAGTGAAGGCTGAATTGGATTAGCCAAGTGACATTAAGAGGCAATATAGTGTTTCAAAAATTGGGGTAGTATGTACCAGGAAGATTTTAAGAAGTGATAGGAAGAACCAGACGATTTCCATAATTCTTACTAAGAGAGGGGTTAATGAGAAAAGATGGGCATAAAATTTAGTTAATTAATAAAATAAACTGATTTTTTGGTTCAGAAACGGGAAAGTGAGAAAGACATTACATGCATGCTCCCATGGATTGAAGTCTGCCTTTCCTTCAAGCCCACATGAAGCAATTCTAGTACCAAAAGTGGTTAGAAGACTGTGGTTTTCTCAGGGTGGTTACAAATAACATAAAATGTAAATAAAATATAACTGGTTGCCAGTGCAGACTCATTCAGATAAAGCCCTCCTGATTCTCCTCCTCCAACTTGGTTTCCCTGGTTTGTTTCCTTAGAGCTACTTTTGTTTAGACAAGTTGTTAATCCTGAATAGACTATCAGAATCCTTCAGGAATTGTTCCCACATTGTATCTGGAATCATCTAAGGATATAATGGCTCTGTGATCTTATGAGATTTGTACCCCAAAGGGAGCTCTGTTAGTTAGCATAAAGTATATCATTGCAAGTCTACCTAGTACTTTAAAAAGCAATGGCATTATTCTATTCAAGCACTATAATAGCTTTGGATCAGCCTAAAGACCTGCAGGTTTAGGCTTTGTATATATGTAACAATGAATTTATTTTCATGATTATGTATATGATTTATATTTACTTAATAAGATTATTCTGCATAAAGTGTATATCAAATACATTTCAAATTAAAGATACTTGATCTCCAGCAGAAACAATTGGAGCAGGTTATTTACTAAAGATCCAGCTGATCAAGGAAAAACTCCCCAAGGAGTCTAATTAAAACTCTTTAAGATTTGGCAGGAATAGAACAAAAATTTCTCCATGAAAGTGAATAATGCCTTGGGCAATACACATTACAAAATCTGAAGCCCTGAAAAGCAGCCTTGCAGTGGCTGATTTGGGTTGCTCTGAGTGTGAGCTATAGGAAAGCAGACCAACGTTCCTGAGGTTCTGTTGGAAATGAATGGGATTCCTGCCCCCAGAGTAATGAGACATGCTGGCAGTGTCAAAATACACAAACATGCAAATCAGCTTCAACTTTTGTGTCATTCCATGCCTTTCCCACTATGAGAAGCAGATTATAATAATCAGTAACTGAGCCTCTCCACAAAATCTTCCCTTTCCGTACAGTTTTTATTGAACTTTCTTCTTGATCAACACATACAAAAAATAATTAGCAATAATCCCTGAGGGAAAAGAAAGAGGCTCCTCCCTTTGTTTATAAAGAATGAGGGACACAAAGATCTCTGTATTTATGATCTGACTCCTTATGATAGGAGTCCTTTGATGAAAACACCAGCCATTTCTCCTTTACTTTGTGACCTAGGGAATTGAATCTGTGGATTTGTAGCACAGTTTTGAAGAGGTACTACACTCAATGGCTGAAGAGTTGCTTTTGTAGGAAACTCAAAATGTACCATTGATGTGCTCTGAATTTCACTTCCACATGCTTTCAGCTCTGTAAATATCCACAGACCTGGCTTTTTCTTATATAACTTGAGCAAAATTGGGATTACTCAAAACAAGTGGCCACTGGGTGTATTCACGTATTGCTTGGCAGTATCACTGTGTGCAGAGGGTCAATATCAATACAGCTTTCTTGGTCATTTCTTCACGATGGCGTGTGGCTAGTGCAGCTCTGGATGTCCTGTCTGTGAGAAGTGACAGGGAAGGAGACAAAGGAAAAAGGGGCGGGGAAGCTCTTATTTGTCTCTACCACCCATATAAGAAACATCAAAGCATTCTTTTATTTTTTGAAATTGTTTTATTTTGACAATCTTTACATAGATGATTAGAGCACAGAGGGTCAAAGGCTACAGGAAAGTAGGCAAGACTATTGTTTCCACATTATTGCTTCTTTTTTCTGTATCTGCGGTAAAGGGGAAGATAAAGGGAAAAGCCCCACCCAACCTCCCACCCATCCCAGGTCCCTGATGCGGGGCATGCTCCAAGGGTCCTGCTCAAGTGGTTTTGATAGTTCAACAGTTCTGAATTGCTGTCAGTCTCGCCATTCCAAGCATGATGAAATCACTGCAGAATCCACTGGTTGACATAGTTCACTTTAGAGTCTCTGTTTGCCCAGATTTTCACTGCCAACACATGGCTGAGGTAGTTGATTGATTAGTTCTGTCCTCCATGATCTGTTGTGGTACCAGGTGTCCTCTGCAGGTTCCAATGGACTGCTATATCCTCCATGTGCACCTGGTTATGCTGTCCACTGCTCTGTCTGAGTCTCTGAGGAGGCTCAGCTTTGACACTTGCACTCCATGGTCAGACAGTGGAACCTGAACTTCTCTTTGTGGTTGGGGTTTTGAGTCCGGCAGTTTGATTGGTGAGATCCCCAAGGAAACTTTGTCTGAGGTGATCCAGACTAGATTCTTGTGTGTGCTTGCCAGTACAGGGCCCGGCACATTTCATTGCCCCAATCAGCTGGTGGTTGCAATTGCTGCATCACTTCTGTTTCCAGACCTGCCTTCCACATGAACAAATGGGTGTTGCAGCCCGATCCTGCCCACTTCATACTCGGCCCTCATGCAAATCAGTGGGAGCTGCAGCCTAGTTGGAGTGACCCACAATAACTCCCACCAGGCCTGCCCCCTACCCTGGTTCCTGTGTTTGCCTGTATATACAGTAGACTTGTCCAGTCTCTCCCACATCACATTCAGCTCTCCTACATGTCAATGGTCATTGAAGCCTAGTTCAACCCAACTAGACCCACTATCCAGCCCATGTACATGCTAGTGAGTGCTGTTCTGTCCAGCCAGGTTTGCTCCAGTCCCAGTTTTCATGCTCTCCAGTGGGAGTGGTAACCCAAGAGTGGTTATCTTTAGCCCACCATTTCCCTCCTGTGCCAACTCACAGATCATGTACTTTCCAGGTGGTTCTGCAGTTTAACTTGACAGAATTAGCCCCCAGTGCCAGCATCTGCCTACCAACCCTTACCCATTCTGAATTATGCTTGCACTGGTAGGGACAGTCAACCAAGCCTGGCTCTTCCCTGATCTGGCTCACATGATGCCCACAGGTATTGTATCCCTGCCCAGTCTGGCCCCATCCCAACTCACACTCTCCAGTGAGAGTGGTGTTCCAGCGGGTTGGGGCCTCCATATTCCCTCTACCGACTTTACCCCCTCCCTCACTGGTTCCTACATGTGCTAGTTGGGTGCTGCAGCCCAGTCTGGCATGACCCCCCTTGCCTCAGCATTTGCCAGAGGGTGTTATAGCTGGCCCAGCCCGGCCCGCCACCAATTCCAACTGATGCTGGTGAAGTTTACAGTCTAGCCCAGCCCAGCAGGCACCAAATCCCAGCTGTAATGTGTACTGGTATGTTTGTGACCAAACCTGGCACTACACACTTTATTCTGGTGCTCAGATTCACCAGCAGGTGATGTGAACTGGTTCAACCTGGTCCGTCCCCAACCTATGCCAAATGTATGCTGGTAGGTACCATTTCCCTGGCCTGGACTGGGCTGTTCCCTATTGTGCTTCTTGCGCTCACCTGCAGGAACTGCGTCCTGATAGAGGAGTTGCCCAGGCTCCTTCTTCAGAGCCTCTCCCAGTGCCAGATCTCACACTTACCAGTGGGTCCATGAGCCAGCCCTATTTAGCCTACCTCCTGTCCTAGCAGGAACAGTGGCCTTTCCTGATTGGCCTTCAACATTCTGGTTCTTACTGTTGGATATTTTAGCCCAGCCAAGGCTCATCCATACCCAGACATGGCTCACACATGGCTCAGTAGGAGTAGAGACCTAGCCTAGTCCCTCCTACATCTACCCTTGTCCTCCAGAGCACCACATGGTGCTGGAGTCTAACCTGGCTTGGTGCATCCAGTCCCAGTCCACACTTGTACCAAGAGAGGCTGCAACCATATCCAGACCAGAACGCAGCCTCCACTCTGGCCCCCACACGCACCAGTGGGAACCCCAACCCAGTTAGGATGTATACTTAGCTCCCCAACTGGGCCTGTTCCCAGCCATAGATCACGCGCATGCCAGTGGTTGTTCTGACCCAGCTTGGCATAGCCTCTCACCTGTGTTGGCCACCAAAGCCATTCGTAAAGCCTCCCAAAGACATCAGCATACAATGTGTGTGCCTGAACTATTTTATTTTACCTGGCTATCTCTAATGTAAAAAAGATGGAAAAGTGAATATTTGATGCTCTATTCTCTGTAAGAAAGGCTACAAGGGAGAAGGGAGCTAGTGTTTACCATGCTTAGTCTATATTCATTTGTAACTTTTAAAGATAATGTAGTTTGTTCAGTTTCAAAAGGATAGAGAGAAAGGGAGAATTCAACTTTTGGTCAAATACAGAAAAAAAACCCTATAAAAGGTAAAGTAAACAGCAAAATTAGTAGTGACTGTCTAGAAACCAAATTTTATAAGACATGAACAATCTGGTACAAGTAATGGTCTCCTGATCCATAAAATGGATAAATAATGAGCATTTCTCCTGGTTTTCACAGTTATCACCAGCAATTTGATAAAGTATGTGCACACATATTGTAATAACTATTTAAAGTAAAATTGGTATGCTATTTGGGGAAGAAAAAACATCAATCAAAGTAAGAATTCCTGGCTGTTAGTCATCAAACCATTACTTATGCCATGTCTACGAGATGGAGACATGAATAAATCATGATGGTTTAGGATATTTTCTTCTTTATAACAATGGATGTCTAATTGATTGGTTTTATTCAGTTCAGCATGTGACTTCTATGGCATTTTTTATGTGACAGCCTCTGTGAAGGAGTACTTGGTATTTAGTGACCTCGGAAAGGAGAGTTGAGTAAATGGGTGATGGTGGCTCTGGGAACTGGGAGCAGTCATTGTTTAGGAAGGAGTATCTGAGATTGAGGAAAGGTGGTACTAAAGTTAGCTATCATTTGATTGGAACATTAGAGGATAAAGCCAATTTTTTGGAGAGGAAAGTGAAGGAAATAGAAGTCTATGAGTAACCTAGAGTAATTGTGATTTACTGGCACTGTGGGAAACTCAGGAGAGTGAAATGGGCACTTGACTCATAGAGAGAGGTTTGAGGAATGAGGAAAGTCACATGAAACAATCAAGTTTCAGATTTTAATATAGGGATTTTGTTTAAGGATGTATTTAAACATTATCAAAATTATTTCCAGGGCTCGGCGGCGTGGCCTAGTGGCTAAGGTCCTTGCCTTGATCCCATATGGCTGCTGGTTCTAATCCCGGCAGCTCCACTTCCTCTCTGTCTCTCCTCCTCTCAGTATATCTGACTTTGTAATGAAAATAAAATAAATTTTTAAAAAAAAATTATTTCCAGTGGGGGGCAACAGTCTGTGTTGGAAGCATTTACAGAGAGGAAGAGCTGCTATAAAGGTTCAGCTGTTTCCCCTTGCATGAGTTAAGGTCCTCATTTGTGACTGCACCCAGATGTGGGGTCTTGAAAGAAGTAACTAAGAGAAAATGAGGCAGTATTGGCTATCCCCCAGTATGACTGGTTCCCTTAGGAATAAAATAGAGATCAGGACACAGCCATAGGTGCACACCTATACATACAGAAGCCTCTGAAAACACAAGGCAGGAAGTCTACAGAAGAAACCCTGCTGACACCTTCCTCTTTGACTTCTGGCCAGTTTGGGGACAAGATCCAAACCATCTCACAGTAGTGAAAGGCTCACATTCACCATACCAAGGCAAATTGACTTGCAATATAGATTTTTCACTTCTGTGCCAGATCTTGTTTAAACACTTCGCTTTGGAGAAAAAAATGAAGAAATGTAGAATAACTTTTCCAAACCAGGAGAGTACTCGCCACTTAGAGCTCTTGTTACGGAAATGTCCCTCTGGTTCTCAGGAGTAAGACTTGGCAGAGGAATAAGCATGAATTGTTTATATCGCTCATCAATTAATATGATGAGCATGTTGAAAATATGACTCCTAGTTTTCTTCCCAAGATACAATAGCAACATAATAGCATCATCCTTTTGAAAAGCACTGCATTATTTATTCATACAGTGGCTTTGACTCAATCATGGTCTGGAATTAATTTGTAGGTTACTCTTTTTTACTTTTCACAATTATAATTGAAGGTCATCTTTCTTCAAACAAAGACATTTTTGCTGTTTCTAATATTGATCAATTTCCCTTAATGTGTTTGAGATTATTATGGCTACAGAGAAATAGAAAATATTAATATGATTAGAATGACCCAAACTTCTCAGATATCCATTTATTTAACAAAGATTTTTGAGTACACTCTATTTTAAGCAGTTGTCAAGACCTTAAATATGAAAGGAGAGCCTTCTGTAAGTGTTTCACATTTCTTCTTTTTTAGCTCAGCGTCTGTGTCCAAATTATAGAAACGAGGAATGAAATCAAAGGCTGCAAGATGATGAAGTAATTTTTTAACTTTTAAAATGTTCTTGTTTGTCCAGGAGTGAATACAGACCTGTTCAATGTTATATATTTTGATGCCTGAAATGTCATGGTGTCAACCTAAACTCACAACTTTGCAAACATTGCATGAGGCTTACTAGTTTAGTATGAATATGTTTCACATATGCCATGGCCAAAAAGTACTAAAGAACTGCAACAAATATTTAGATGAAAGCGAAAATTTGATCAGGCCCTGGGAAGACTTTGTTCCTGTAGCAAGTGTAACAGATTTAGCCAGGGCTTCATAAAGTGGATGGCTGTTTCTTCAAAGGAGAGTTTTCTAGCAAATGATGCCTTGAAACATTTCCATGGAATTTCCACTTCTGCTAAGTTTGCCTGATTTGGCGCTTCAAAACAATGATGCTGATGTAATGGATGATCAACTTAGATAAGAAACTGACCTAGACTTCCCTGCAGGTGTAGTCTCATGGAAAATCACCTCTGAGTCCAGTGCAGTGGGGAAGGGTTGATATAAGCGTGGGGAAATCCTAGAGGAAGTCCCCCATGCGTCAGACTCCTTCCCCACCCCCCAATTCACATTCCTTGTTCAGACATCCAGGATGGCCTTGTTGACAAGGAGGGTGCTGTCAGTGATCCACTGAGTAATCACAAATACTTGTGGGAGGCATGAGGCCACCATAGTAAAGGAGTATGCAATCAGCTGAAAAGATGAATCACTCTTCTGTACTCCTCCAAGGCCTGCCATTGGCTTAGATGTGAAACAGGCCAGTGAGTGCACAAAAGGTATTTGGCAAAAGAGCTCACATTTTTTTTCTTCATTGCAAGTATTCAATTGCCTTGATTCTGCCAATAAAAGTGCGGGTGAAAGTAGCTTTAGTGTCCACCTTTAATGGTCCTAAACTTTCAGTGAGGTAATAGATGCAAAAATGATGCTTAAGACATGATGCAAATATAAGACATGAAGTCATGATTTTAGCACCTTAGGAAAATGTAGAAACAAAGAGAGCCACGCAGTTGCTAAGGTTACCCAGCCAGCAGTGGACATTACTCCACCATCTACAGTAGGTCCCTGAAAAAGTGTAATTCACCTCCTTTGCAATGCTAATTGAAACTGTTCTTTCATGTATTACATGCTGAAGTTGCTTTTGCACCTGTTATGCACTTGGAGGTACTTCTAACATGTAAAGTGCATGTAGACAACTCCCTCTTTCAAAGTAAGCCAAACTCTAGTTAAGATATTAGATTGGGGTTTAAAGCCGTGTAAAATCCAGGTCCAAATAACTGTTATCTGTATACCTACTATGTCCCCATGCCGTTTTGTTCTGTATATGACTGTATGTCTTTGAAACCTCATAACAAAAATCTTAGTGATACACTATCATCTTCTTTTAACTTTTGCTTGCTTATTGAGAGTTAGAGAAAACAGAGACAAATCCTTTTTGGTTTCCTTCCTGGATAGCTATGTTCACAGAGGCTGACACTGGAAGCCAGGAACTCAAAACCTAGCTCTCTCGTGAAAGTGGAAGGAGTCCACTCACTTTAACTGTTCCATTGACTCCTACAATCTGTCTTTATAGGAAGCTGGAGTCAGGAACTGGAGTAGGATATCATACTCGTGCTTTTGATATTGGATAACATTAACTTGACCAACATTCCAACTCTAAGGCCAAACACCTGCTTCAGGTGAACTGTTACAGTTCCCTTTTGTAAGGTGTGATCACTAAAATATATAGAGGAGAAGTTATATGCTCTGGTCACATAGTTAGCAAATGATGAAATCAGAGTTCAAATCCTCCTAGTTTAGGTCCAAAATCTGTATAATTAACCATTGTATCAAATCCTTTCAAGTATAAATGTAAGAATATTCTGTTATTTCCTTAAAAATGCATACTGCTTCTATTATATATGTTTCCTTGTAGTTTCCTTTTGTGGTCTAGAACCAAATTGTAAAATTTTCATATTACTATTACAAAATATTAACATTACCACATTTTCAGCTCATAAGTAACTTCTCTGAGCACTACGATAAAATGTTGTAGAACATTTACATATTGCACATATCTTTATATAATCACTTGATTCATCATAGCAACTGTTAGAATGCAGAGAACTTTATCCTTATGCTTCCAATGAAGAAATAGACCACAGGAATTGTTTAGTTTTGCATCACAAGTTTGCAACACTTTTGAAACAAAGAAGTCCAATTTCTTGGCTCTTGGCTCAGTACCAGGTCTAGTATATCAGACTGTTTCCTCATTTCTTTTTCTCACAGCACAGGAGTAAAAAAAAAAATTGAATTTAAGAACCCTACTAAAATTAGAGACACATATCTTTGGGAACATTGAAAATAATTTTGAAGTCTTCACTAAAGTAGAAAGTGAAACTGTGCTTCATTAACAGTGAACTCCATTAAGGAGGCATATTCAGTCAGTTTCTGGCTTATTAGTTTTCGATTTCTTTTTATTGTTGTTGTTGTTGTTGGACTGTCTACCTGGGTGTCTTTGGCAGAACAAGCTTCAAGTGCTCTCTTGCTTTATGCTGCTGCTTTTTTCAGGGAGCCCCTTTGCACTTGCTCCCTTCCCTCTCTGCTTCCTCTCAGTCCCAGTAGCTGTGTGACTAATGATTTTTCTTAGGCAGACTCAGAGAGGACAGAGGCAGCTGCAACTGGAGTGCAGCTTTGTAGAATCAAACTGCATCTTCCATCTTGCATTTTTTAGCTGCAGAGGTCAGAGACCATTCAGTTGTACAGACACTTGGCATTCGACTGAAGAATCACAACTTCATTTTTCAATTTAAAAAATGCATTTCATTCATTGCCAGTTTAGAGTGTGTGTGTGTGTGTGTGTGTGTGTGTATGTGCGTGTTGTGTGAATTTTCCTTTCCACATTAACATGAAAAACTAAGTAGGATTGTGACATTCAGAGTTGCCAAGAATGAAAAATACTGCTAAATGCAGTGGGGGTGATTACACGTAAGATTACCTCATTGTATAGCCCAGTACAGGCTATATGCTCCAGACATATTGATTAAACTGAAATGAGCTGTCATATGAACTATACAAGAATTTCCTGGCCTTGGGACCTATTAGGGAAAATTATGAAGTCATTAAAAATATGAGAATGAGAAATGAATTTAGGAGTCAACTCATTCAAGCCTTATATTTTAAAGATGAATCGTAAGACCCATGAAACTTACAGGAAATTAAACTTTCTACCATTGTCTCTACCTGTAATGCATGATACACTTCAATGGCAGAATGTTGGACTTGTGACTGTTGCTGAAGGACTACCGTGTTGTAATAATATGGGGGAAGACAGTGGGGAAGGGGCCTTGAGGTGTGGAGGGGAAGAATCCCAGTGCCTATGGAAACATATCATGAAAAATAATAACTAAAAAAATAACTCTTAAAAAAGCTTGTATGTCTTCTGAAAGATCTAACATCTGTTTAGAAGTATTTTCTTCATCATGATTTATGCCTCAGAGTTTCCATAGTTACTGATATCCTGTGAGATAATACATACTAGAAAAATGGTACTACTCAGCCCAAATATATTGCACACTTCATATGTAATTTTAAGTGTTTTAGTGTCACATTTTACAAAGTTAAAAAAGCACAGTTAAGGCCCATTGCAGTAGTCTAGTGGCTAAAAGTCCTCATCTTGCACGTGCTGGGATCCCATATGGGCACCAATTCTAATCCTGGTGGCCGTCTCTTCCCATCCAGCTCCCTGCCTGTGGCCTGGGGAAGCAGTCATGCACAGCCCAAAGCTTTGGGACCCTGCACCCACATGAGAGACCCGGAAGAGGCTCCAATCGTCTGGCTTCAGAAAGGTGCCACTCTGGCCATTGTAGCCTCTTGAGGAGTGAATCACTAGACAGAAGATCTTCCTCTCTGTATCTCCTCCTCTCTGAATATCTGACTTTCCATTAAAAAATTTGAAAATCTTTAAAAAAAAGCACAGTCAAATTTAACAACATGTTTAACTGCGTAAGTCTAACAGATTATTGTTTCAGCGTGCAGTCAGCATAAAAATTACTCATGATTTATCTTATACATTTTCTTCATATTCAACCTTTAGAATCTAGAATCTATTATTACATTTCTGATGCATTAATTATAGTCCAGGTTCTTAATATGGCTTAGAGCTATACTATTAGATAATAATAATAATAGAATCAGATGAGATAAAATGTACATTGTGAAAGCTACCACATTGTTATTGTTTATTTTTCAATTTCACTTTGTCAAAATAAAAGTACAAAATCAGAGGACCCAGATTGACTCGACTATGTGTACATAGATGTGTGTATCACTTTGTATATATGTATATATCTGTATGTGTATATACAAACTGGAATAGACATATAACCATTATGAATCAACTAATGCCATGTTAGACAAATCCCCAAATCAACAAGATTTCTGGATCAGATGGTTCTATGTACAAGTTCAACAACTTTCAAGGAGCAGGTAGTATGTATCTTACATAAATGGTCTATAACTAAACATCTAGAGGTATACAGACAGTTCCACTTACAGTATTGTAGCTTAAACTTCTAGCCATTTTTTTTTTAATTTTAAGATCAATTAATTTATCTAGAAAGAAGAGTTACTGAGAAAGGGGGTAGGGAGCGTAGCAGAAACAAGCAAGAGAGAGAGAGAATTGCTCCTCCGTGCACTGATTCACCGCCCTCCAAATGGCCAGAGAGTCTGGAAGTCCATTCACATCTCCATTGTGGGTGACAGAGTCCTAAGTTCCAAGGCCATTCTTTGCGTCCTCCCCAGGCAAGCAGCAGAGAGCTGTGAGATCCCTACTGGATGCTGGCTTTGTTGATAGCAGTTTAACTGGCTGTGTCACAATCATCCCCCTAATAAAAGTTTTAATGAGATCAAACAGTAACCTTGAACACATATTCCATGTCATTGTCTTTCATTTCCTTATGCAAATGGAGGGTTAGTTACTAATACACAAAGAGTGTTGCTACCTTACAGATTTCTGCATAGGTCCTCCTTATCATATATTTGATATTCAACACATCAAAAATCAAGGTAGGAAAAGGATTTCTCTTGTTACTTTTCTTCAAATTCCTGTTGCTAATGAGAAATCTGCCGAGGCGCACACAGACACTACTCTGATGTTCAGGTTTAAGTCTGAAGAAAGTTGATATAATGGTGGATTTGGGTATCACCTTTACCTTTTCTTGGATCTTTGTTCCGAGCTTAGAAAATTGTATTGGTGGGTCTCTATCCCCTTTTTTTTTTTTTTTTTTTTTAATTATTTATTATTTAACTTCAGTAATTACATTGTATTATGTGACATAGTTACATAGATACTTGGGTTCTCCCCACCCCTCCCCAAACCCTCCCACCATGGTGGATTCCTCCACCTTATTGCATAACCACAGCTCAAGTTCAGTTGAGATTTCCCCATTGCAAGCGTATACCAAACATTAAGTTGCTTTTGAAGTGAAACCAGAACCAGATAGAAAAAAAGAAATGCCAGGGCCGGAGCAGAGGAGAAACTGAATTTAATCACATTTCTGTGATAAGGTTTCTGAAGTTGGCCCAGTACAATCCCTACAATCATTTGTGCCTAGACTTCAAAGGGTTATTACATTTGTATGTTGTTTTCTGGCTCAGAGATTACATCAGATTACTGTAGCTTTCCCCTGAGTAGCTGATTGCAATTCTCTATGATACCTCCTCAATGAAAATTTCTTTATCAGTTACAGAAGGCCATGAAGCCTTCTAAGAAATGTTCCTTACGTTCGTAATTCCTTTATTTTTTCACACTTCTGTCTTTGGCATAAATTCTTATTAAGATCTGTGCAATGAGCAAAGCAGACATGTATTAATTATATTTGCATCTGTTAACAGAAAACTGTAGCACAATTGGGTTTTAAATTATACCTGTCTTGAAAGGAGATTGTCCAAGTCACTGAGTACTTTAGTGACATTCCCTAAACCCTGCATCCTTTCTATCTGTTAGTTTGGCCATTCTCAAGTGTTGGGGGTTTTTCTGACTTGGTACCCTGTAATCTCAAGCTATCTGCCAAAGAGGATGGCACTGTGATACAACGGCTTAAGCCTCTGCCTGTAGCCTTGGCATACTCTATGAGTACTAGTTTAAGTTGCAGCTGCTCTACTTCTGATATAACTTCCTACTAATGTCCCTGGAAAGCAGTAGAAGATGGTGCAAGTGCTTAGCCTCTTGACAACACTCAGTGGATTTCCAGGTTCCTAACTTCAGCATGGCCCAGCACTGGTTGCAGCAGAAAATTGGGGAGTGAACCAGAGAATAGAAAATCATTCTCTCTTTCTCCCTGCCCCTTTCTCTTCTCCTCTCTTTTTCTCCCCTCTCCCGACTTCCAAATAAATGAATATTTTATTAAAAATAAATATGTCCATCACATCTTTTGCTGTCCATGCAGATGGCTGTAACTTGTGTCAAGCAAAGGGTTTTTGTTGAAAACAAAACAAAACAAAAAACTTCTTATCAGATAAACTCCCTGGCTCACCTACCTTCAGTGTCTTATTGCATCACATGCCAGAGTTGTAACCAGTGATTTCTATGAACATGTTATCCCTGTGATTAACTGCGATCATCAGATTTCCCTTGTCAGGGGCTGGGGCTGAGCCTAACACTCCTTAAATCTGTGGCTTCAAAGGTGTGTGAATATTGTACTACACTGGGAGTCTGGCAAAAAGGAGGAATGCTATGGGTTAAACCAGCTATACATAGAACGAGCTACACGGGAATCAGAAATTCCTAATGTAGTAAGTGATTTGTGTAAGCACAGGATGCTGTGGAAATACACGAAAAGACACCTGCCGAGGCTTATTAAAGCAAAAAAGAAAGGAGAGTATCAGAGTGACTTCTAAAGAAGGCATTCTCTGACCTGTGGCAGCTAAGGGTAGTGCAGCGGTAGGGGAAAGAATATATCAGGTAAACAGAATATCATGTGAAAGAAGCTGGGAATAAGAGACCTTAGGAGCTTCGCAGATACAAATAACTTAGTTTATGTAAGGTGCAGAACGTGAAGCAGGGGTGGAGAAATCAGTCAGAAACAGGCTAGTAAGCTGTAAATCACTTGGTAAGGCATACAGGAACTTATAATCCATTCTGCTGCATTGGAGAGCCAGTGGAAGATTTTTAAATGGAAAATAGCATCATCTTATGCCCTTAAAAGAATACTTTTGTCTGCTATGGGGAAATTGAATTGCATGGAGTCAAGACCTTAGGTAGGTAAAACATGGAAGAAACAATGTCAGCAAGCCAGGGAAAGGCCGAAGGACTTTAAGATGTTAGACTCAGGAAAGGTGAAAAGGTTTGATTAATATTTAGGTGTTTGGGAGGAGGTGTTTAGCCCGGCAGTGATGACATCAACATCCCCACCTCAGAGTACCTGATGGTTTGTCATTGCACCATTTTAGATATACTAACCAAATGTCTCCTTTGAAATCCATTGAATTGATGAGATATGTGTTCACAAATCTGTGAGTGATTCATGAATTTCCAATACATATGTCAATTATTAGAACAAGCAAAGGTCAGCACCATTTTCTACCTTAATAGTAATGAAATATTTGAAACCCAGTCAAATGTATTTATCCATGCCACCGCTGACACCCTAGTAGGTACACAATACCTTTAGTTAAAGCACGCACATTGGCTCTATTCTTTCTTTTCTCATCCTTGAACTTTACCAAGTCCACAGCAGAGCACTTTGTTCCAGCAGTAACACATCTATTATATAATGTTTTATGTGAGAATTTTATTATTTGTATTGACTCTGTAATCATACAGCCAGCTCTCTTACATTTTTCCCATCAATGTCAACTTCAGAGGACAGTTGTTTAGCCTGTGTTCTTTCATGATGTCTATAGCTTGAAATACAATATTTCAAAAAGTCATAACCAGAATTGATTGTCAAAAAATGTGCAATTGTGAATTCTCTACCACTTCAAACATTTTTTGAACTACCTTGCTCTCAAGCACACATGTCACAAATTGTCACCAAATAATTGCAAATAACAACATGGGGTTTATCCGGCAGCACTGCAATACATTATACATTGTTCCAGTATCATAGGACAGCAAGTTTTGAACATTGATAATTTGTCATAGCACAGATGACAACTCCTGGTGTGTATAGCTCCCAAGCCCTTAGCTTCAAAAGAGTAATATAATTTATTCCTGCATGGTATAAGAATTGAGGAGTGAGGGAAAGCAGGAGAGCAGGTTAAATAATCTCTAGCAACACAGTCATCTCGTATGGGAGTATTAGTTCAAGTCTCAGCTGCTCTGCTTCCAATCCTGCTCCCTGCTAATGTGCCTGAGAAGACAGTAATAGACAGCCTGCATACATGATGCTCTGCCACCCACAGGAGAGACCTGGATGGAATTCCAACTTCCTTGCTTCAACTTGCCCCCCGCCCCACCCAGATTTGTGTGCTCATTTGGGGAATGAACCAGCAGATGGTCGGTCTCTTTGCCCGTCTCCTCTTCGTCACTCTTCCTTTCATGCAAATAAATGCATCATATATATATATATATATATATATATATATACATATATATATATGTATATATATATATATAATATAAGAAGAATTACATTAATCAGTCCATAGATTCTTAAGCCCAAGTGATCCAATGTTGCTTAAATAGGTGCTACGGTCTTTATATACATGTGTTTATGTGCTCTATCTTTAGAAATTCAGCTTTTATTATAGAGACACAATTGTGGAAGACACTGAGGGGGCTCACTTCCTGTTTCTTTGTGTATCCCACATTTCACTCTGAACTTTGCTCATTGTGTTCCATGGGTTCTGTGGTGACAGCAGTAACCAACACCCAAGGGAAAATGCACACAGTAGGGCAGGGGGCGTCAGGGGGAGGGTGGATTTCCAGGCACAATTCAGTTCTGAGTCTCCTTGGAACCCCAGCCCATAGAGATTTGAGGACAGAATGCTTGTTTTTGTTTTATGGCCACTCTTCCACTATAGATTCTCTGAAATGTAGGAGTTGGTTGAGAAAAAAAAAGACAAATGGGGAGAACACAAAAACAAGGCGATTAGAAGAAAAAAATTATATGCTCTAATTTCACTAATTTAAAATCTAATAACATTCATATTTTAATAGGATCTTTGGACCATTTCCATTTATCATCAAATCCCGTATTTCTTATCTTTTAATGTACTGTGTTCAAAACAAATATTTGGAAATTTATTATATTTTATTCTTTTTATTTGAGAGTCAGAGGAACAGAAATCTTCTACCTGCTGGTTCACCACCCAAATGCCTGCAGGTGTCAGGGCTAGCTTAGGCCAATACCAGGCAATGGAATTTTGTTCCAAATCTTCCAGTTGATTAGCAGGGACCCAACTGCTTGAGCCTTCGCGAGCTGCTACTCAGAGTCCTCATTAACAGGAAGCCAGATGTGGAATGCAAGTACTCTGATACGGGACATAAGTACGTTCATTACCATCACAACTATTAGGCCTGTCCTTGGATTTTGAATTATCAGAATAGTAGCTCACTTCAAGTTTTTTTTCTTTGTTACAGGTTGTTGTAAATAAAATACAATGAGTTATTTCAAATAAATATAAGTAATTCTTTTAAGTTCAAATTCAGTAAGCTATAGCTAAAATATTTCACCATGTTTTCTTTCTGAATATAGGTTTCCTCTAATCCTAGCTTTTACTTGGGATTCCAAATTTGGAATTGGAGGTAATCAAATGTTCTTTTTTGATGATACAGGAAGTCATCTATGTTGCCTAAATTTCAAGAATTATTCTGAACATTTTGGATAAACTAATTCATTTAAGCACGATTAGTGTCTCCCCTACCTTATCAGCATACCTAATGAGTGAGTTTACCTGTGCACCTGCGCTTGTGTGTGAACTTCCCCCCCCAACACACACACCTTCCCAGCTGGAAGCCTGGCTACTAGGGTACCCCAGAATGTAAGACCAGAGGGACTCAGGAAGGTGTGACTGGGATGGGACATGGGACATGGTACCATTACCAGGTGTGGACTGGATGACTGAACCTAGGCAGCTGTTTTGCCTCATTGCTTTGGAAATGGTGTGGAAAATTTTGTTTTATTTTGCTATTTTTCCTGTTTCCTGTAGAACTGACTCTGGAAAAATGTCCTCTCACCTGCTTTGGTAAAAGTATCTTCCTGAAACAATTCCTTATGTAGAAATTTTATGTCATTTGAAAACTGACTCTCAACATTTGTAGAAAAAATTTCAAGAAAGAGTACCACAGTGCTATTCCCCGCAGAATTTTAACTATGCTTGTGTTAAGTATTTCTAATGCATGAAGTACCCAGTTGGTGAGTTGAAGAACAACTTTATCAATGATGGTAATGACAGTATCCCTCAAAGAAACAGTTTTTTATGTAAACCTAGTTGATAGGGCATCCATACAAAATAACAAAGAAGTATGCCTAAAATGTATATAGCCCAGTCTGAAGTCAACCATAGCTTTATAATTTCCATGATTTTCTCCCCACCAATGGAAAAGTACTGTCAGCTGAGCCAGTCTGCTGGCTCTGCGCAAATGTCTGTTTTCTTTCCACAACTAAGTGAAACTTTTTCAATAGGTAGAATTACCATTAAAGGTCACAGATTAGTTTTTCATGCATGATGGAATCCATTCGCTTTCAAAGTATTATACCAGAAGGGTAGACTTTTTTCTCTGATTTCAAAGCCAAATTAGAATTCAAATATTCAGAGTTTTGAGTCAACCACAAATCATTTTCTTTTGTCTTTATTCCTTTGACAAAGTGGCATTCTTTGAGACGGGAAAGAATAAAAGCTTCCCCACTAATGAGGGAAAAAATGTATATTCTTTCTCACACCTGACATTAGCTTGTAGTATAAGGATACAGTACCCTGGCTCCATCATGAGCTTAACTTGTCAGCTTCTTTAGACTATGGGCACGTTGAAGGCAGAGACTTGATTTTTAACAAAACACTGATTGATTTGCCTTCATTGATAGTTGTTCAAAATGTAAAAAACAGCTAGGTTTAACTACTTAAGCATCATATGCCCAAAGATTGTAGAGAAAAAATATAAAACATTTTTGTGTGTCATTCAGTTGCCACAACACAAAGCTGTTTAATATTTTTTCTTATGTCATTGTACAGTTTCTCCTTCCATACTTGTCATTAGGCTGTTACTGTGCTTTTACGGAATTTCATTGACTGCAAGAGAATATTTCCCTTTCTTTCAGAATATTTTTTTCTTAATAATCCCCTTAATGTGTTTGAAACAATTTCAACTTAATTCTGTTGTATGTATTATGTAAGTAGCTACCCCTCAGTGATCAGGCACTTCATCCTGAGAGAGGGAGAGATCTTTCATTTTCTGTCTTTACTGCTCAATAACTTCAATATGCTAGAACTTGACTGGGCTGATTCCAGAGGCCTGGAACTCATTCCAATCTTACACATGAGCTTCAGAAGCCCAAAAACTTTGAGAACTTTCTACTGCTTTCCTAGATGTATTTTTTTTTTAAGATTTATTTATTTTATTACAAAGCCAGATATACAGAGAGGAGGAGAGACAGAGAGGAAGATCTTCCGTCCGATGATTTACTCCCCAAGTGAGCCGCAACGGGCCGGTGTGCACCGATCCGAAGCCGGGAACCTGGAACCTCTTCCGGGTCTCCCACGTGGGTGCAGTGTCCCAATGCATTGGGCCGTCCTCAACTGCTTTCCCAGGCCACAAGCAGGGAGCTGGATGGGAAGTGGAGCTGCCGGGATTAGAACCGGCGCCCATATGGGATCCCGGTGCACTCAAGGTAAGGACTTTAGCAGCTAGGCCACGCCGCCGGGCCCCCTAGATGTATTAATAGGGAGTTAGATGGGAAAGCTGAACATCCAGAACTTGAACTAGAACTCTACTATGGGATGCAATCATTGCAATCAGTAGCTAAACATGCCGCACAACACCAACTCCATAACCTTGACTTCAATAGGTACAAGTCCCCAGTTATGCTACCAGAGCAAGTAATTCAACTGTACTCTCAGCTTTTTTTCTCTTTCATCTGAAATGTGGATAGTATATATAATGCATAATCTTAAAAATGCTATAGCTGTTATTGGTATTATCTTTGTCTAAAACTTTGCCCTTGGGGGGAGAGGGATTGAGATGCCACCTGGAATGCCTACATCACATAATGAAGTTGCCTAGTTTTAAGTCCCTGGTCTTCTGACTCCTGCTTCCTGTAAATGCACACCCTGGGAAGCAATAATGATGGCTAAATATTCCAATGCCTGTAGCCAGCATGGGAGGCCTTACCTTGTGTTCCAGGCTGATGGCTTCAGCCTGGTCCAGCCCAGGCTTTTGTGATCATTTTACAAGTGAACTAGCAGATAGAAGATCTCTTTGTCTTCCTCTGTCTTCCCTCTTTTCGTCTCTCTCTTTCTCTGCCCTTCTCCACATGTCTCTCTATCTCTCCCTTTCTACCTCCTCCTTTCCCTCCATCTCTCCTCTCCTCTCTTCATTTCAAATAAAATGAAAACAACTAAATTCTACAAGAATAAACCAATATTACCGAAAAGAAAATAAACAGTTGTCTTTATTAAAAATGCCTGTAGTGTACTGAGAAGCTATTACTTGTACTCAGATGTGTAGCATGTATTGCTTGTTAAGGTTTACGCCATCTGCTAATTTGCAAATTCCTCCTGGTCTCTGTCATTTGTCAAAACTCAATTACTTTGGGCTTACTTTGCATAAAAAAAGAGAATTGTCCTTAAACAAGGAAGCCAAATTGGTGACTAACAAAATTACATGTTCTTTTCATCTTCTCCCTTGCAAACAACTAAGATCCACGAACTTGAACTTGTATATGCTTTGGCTTCAGAAATAATTGAGTCAACCATCCTCACAGAGAACAGAAAACATCTTCAGGTAGAAAGAATCGTATTGAGTAAGCCAGTCAGCTCCCAGTTCTGAGAATATTCAGTTGTGTAACCCCAAGAGAACAACATGGAAAAATTAAGGGAAATGCTTGGGGCTTCAGAACTTTTCATTTCCTATGAGCAATGTATCTCCTGTCCTTGTCTCACTCAGCTTTCCTTTGTCCTCACATAGTCTTCCTGCGAGCTCTCCGTGCCTGGTGAGCCTGGGAGAGAGCTCTTGTGAGTCCTTTATGAATATGAAAGGCAGATTCAGGAAGATCTAATTTGATTCTGTGCCTACAGGGGTTGTGGTGCTTGTTAAATTATGTCTGCAATTTGGGGTGTTGGTTTGACGCTGCAAGAGATGTGAAGTGGGGGAGGCCCCAGATATGTCTCTTAATGAAAAGACTGTTAGGGAAAGCTGCTGGTCTCCTGCCTGGTTACCACTATCTAAATACAGCAGTATGCTAATTGATTTTGATAAGGGATTGAAAAAAAAATGTTAACTGGCCTCCCTCCCAACAACTGAAGGAGTCAGATAGCAAGCACTTGGGCCCTGTGAAACTCTGTAAGGGAGTGAGGCAAATATAGCTGGCTGTGAAGGGCCAGAATGTGACCTTGTCTAAACCTTCCTTGGCTGAGATCCCCAGTCTGGTTCATCAGTGCCTCCCTAGCCAGTGGGTGCTCTCCATGTGTAGACAAGCACCAGCGGCATCATCTTAGGCTCAGATGGGCCTGGACTGCCAGAAACAGCCGGGTTTGTGGGGAGAGAATGACACCAGTTGCTAGGTCGTCAATTATCAGTGTGGATTGACAGCCCAGGGAACTGGCTGCATGCCTTTTTACTGAGACCATGACCAGCTTCTTCTGAGTGACCCTGGTCTCAACTTTCAGGGAGACTTGGAAACACTCCACTGAGACACAGGGCCACACTTGAATCTGGCATCCAGCTTTGGAATTCAGTGTTTGAGGTCAGGTTTGCTCATTTCTCCCCTTCCCCCCAAAATGTCAGATTTTTTCATTGAGCCAAAAAAGGCAGGGGTCCAGTGGACAACCTAACATCTGTCTACCTCTGTCCAGTCCCCATGCCACTTTTCACAGCCAACACCAGTTACTGCAGGTGAAGACTATTTGTTTCCATTCACAACTGGAACTGCCAGCAACCATGTTGTAGAGTTCATGATGCAGAGCTGTGTCTCTGGAGGAGTGCGTGTTGCGGGTTATTTATCCCTCTCCAGAGATGCTTAGCACCAAAGATATTTCTGATTTAGGAGTGGGTTTTTTTTTTTTAATTTGAGAGATTTGCATAGATATTACTGATTGAGCTTTCCATCTCCACCAGTTTAGAATTTGCTCCAAAATGAAAAACATTTGGAGTAATACAAGAAAGTTCCAGATTTCAGCATTTCAAATTAGACATGCACAACCTGTATTTGCAAATTATCAACTAGATATAGCTTTTCCTCTCCCATGTAGGCCAAGATGGTCTCCCACGTCTACTTCTGCCTGAGTGCAGTTTATATACAGACCAACAACAAAATGGAAATTTACTCGGAATTTGATTTGCCTTAGCATGCTGAAGTAGCTAATCCCTTGCGTTATTATTTCATTCCTTTCTATTTCAAACTCCAAATATAGCTATGCTTACTAGCTGTAGAATATTGTCGTCAGCTATTTAAACTATGGCTATAACAAACATAAGTTTTGTGTTCAAAGATTAGAGGGAAAGATTACAGTTCGTATATTCTAAAAAGACTTCCTGATTATAAACATGTAAAGAAAAATGAAAATTTCAAAATTTCATGCACTTCATAGCTGTACTCATTCCAGATCTCCATTTATATCACTGATCTGCCTTTGTGATCACAACATCCAGCACTCTCAAGTGACCCACATTGGTAATATAAGGCCTCAGGCATGATTTGGCTTCCTAGATCAATATTCAAGTGCTAGTGAAAGGTCTGCAAGCAGTGTTTTTATTGTAAAGGCAGGGAACCAGAGACCCGCTTGTTTGCTCCAGTAACACCTACAGTGACGGATGGACCAATGAAAGCCAGAAAGCAGGAATCAGGAACTCAATGAATGAGGATGCTGGTCTGCTTTGCTCCTTGCTCCCCAACCCATCACCTGTTTTGGGGAACTCTGGCAATCCATCATCTGTCATGTCTGGTTTTCCTGGTTAGGGATGAAGCATGTAATTGTAGCCAGGAGATGCCCTTGGGCAAAGAGCCTCACAGCTATGAAAATAAAAAGCTTCAACTATGGAGCTTCCAATGCTTGTAGTAACCTAATATAAGAGGTGGGTCATTAAAGGATAGGGACCAGACAGCTTCACCTGTGAGGGCTAGAATGAATGAACTTTATTTGAATGAAAATGCATTTCGGAATCACGACTTCTTTTTGTTTCCATTTGGAAAATGTGGACAAAGCTAGTATTTTTAATATTGATATTTACTACAATGTTCATATCAAGGATGGGCTTAGGTATAAAGTCAGTTTATCACAAAAGTGGGTGTGTAGTCACAGATTTATTAAAAGAGCCCTATAAACTTCCATTTCAAATAACAGCTCTATGAAGTGGTTTAGAGCTACTTTTCTACCAGGTATTTTCCCTATGTTTCCCACAACTTGCAACAAGAAGGTATTATCTCATTCAAGTAAGAATGGCGATTGTCAAAAAGACTGGAAGGCATAACTGTTGGCAAGGATGTGAAGAAAGGAGAGCTGTTACCCCTGGGGGACTGTGTGGAGCATGAAGGTTCCTCACAAAACTGTAACTATTGTATGAATCAGACATCTCCCTCTTGGGTATATTTCCAAAGGAAATGAAAGCAGCGTGTCAGAAAAAGCACTCTCCACCCATGTTTATTGAAGCATTGTTCACAAAACTAAGATACTCAGTCAGCCTGGAAACTTATCCCTGGAATTGTACATATATGTCTGTGGCATTTATACACAAAGAAGAATAGTTATCAGCTATCTAAAAGAATGAAATTTTTGTCATTTGAGACAACCTGGGCGGGACTGGAAGACTTTATGATAATAAATGAACTAAGGCACAGAAACTCAAATATAATATGTTCTTGCTCTGGTAAACTAGGAATGGGGTGCAGAGGGGAGTTATAGAGGATGGCTAACGAGTACAGGAGTGCAGCTCAGTAAGAGGAATAGCTTTTTTTTTAGGGTTTTTACATTTTTAAAAAATTTTGGGCCCGGCGGCGTGGCCTAGCGGCTAAAGTCCTCGCCTTGAACACCCCGAGGATCCCATGTGGGTGCCGGTTCTAATCCCGGCAGCTCCACTTCCCATCCAGCTCCCTGCTTGTGGCCTGGGAAAGCAGTCGAGGACGGCCCAATGCATTGGGACACTGCACCCGCGTGGGAGACCTGGAAGAGGTTCCAGGTTCCCGGCTTCGGATTGGTGCAGCATCGGCCTGTTGCAGCTCACTTGGGGATTGAAACATCGGACGGAAGATCTTCCTCTCTGTCTCTCCTCCTCTCTGTATATCTGACTTTGTAATAAAAATAAATCTTTTTAAAAATTTTTATGTTACAGTTTGATAGGCTGTGAGATTCCCTGGCCCCCCCCACTGACTTCCCTTCCCCCTGTTGACCACCCTCTGTTATTTCAATGCATAGTCCTTCATGAACAGTTGTAAGTCCATCATTCCACCATTTAAATGTATCCTGAAACTGTAGGTATGGACAATGGCACAATCCAGCATCTTATTGTCAAGATATATTTAACAGTGTCATTGGGAGTCTACCTTTGATTTGAAAGTAAAGATGCATACTGTATTGTGTCTTCACAAGGATATGCTGGTCTTTATTACACAGTTATTATATACATCCCCTTAAATAAAAAGCCATAAAACAAAATCAGCAATAGGATGAAAGATAGAACATTTTCAGCAACAGGAAATGAAATAACATGCTATAGAATGACCTATGTGTCATGAAAGAAATCAAAAAGAAAATAAAAATCCTTCTTGATGCAAACAATGCTACCCTATGACCCATGTGTCACTGAAGAAATTAACAAAAATAAATAACTTTTCTGAAGAAATGATAATAAAAATGAAAATGTCAAAAACTGTGAGATGTAGCAAAAATAGTATTGAAAGGGACATTTATAACATCAGGTGCTTGCAAACATTCAAAATGTTTCATACAAATGAACTAATAACACATGTCAAGGACTTACTAAAAAAGAAAAAGGAAGCAATAAATGATAAAATTCATAACAAAAATTAATGGAATTGAAACTAAAAAACTAAAAATTACAACAAGAAAGAGCCATTATCTAAGAAGATGAGCAAAACAAACTCTTAGCCATATTAACAAAGAGAAGTATGTGAGAGAAACCAATTAAAATTAGAGATGAAATAGAAATGACTCCAACTTTCTGCTCTTCACATGGGTCATGACACTGCTGGTATAGGCAATGGTAAAAACTCTAAAATGTTGTTGTTTAGTTATATTTAAAAGCTTCATTGTCTACTTTTATTCTGTCTACTTTTATTCTGTAGTAGAGATGCATTCTATTGATTTTCTTTGATTCCTGGTACTCTGGTCTCCATTACAAGGATAACTTCTAATATTCCATAGCACAGCTGGGTATCCATCATGACACCAATTAATTCTATATTTCAAACTAAAAGAAAGAGATGCTTTTGAATGCTTCCAATACAAAAAAAGACATGTATTTAAGGTGATGTACTTAAGGTGATAGGATGCTAGTCATGCTAATTACAAATTGAAATGTGACACTGTGCCCCATAAATGTGTGCAATTATTATGTCAATTAAAAATAGAAACTCTTTTAAATAAAATTGGTAAGTACTATCATAAATTTCAAAGTACTTTATTATAGTGGGACACTATAAAACAAACTGATTAATCATCTAAATCTATAAAAATGCTTCTTATATATCACTTTGAATTATCACTTCTAGAGCTAAGTTGTAAAATAGTTATTCTTCTACCAGCTGAAATGTATTTTTAGCGAACATAAGATAGCCCTTGTGCTTAATTAAATTTCATTTAATTTAGAAAGAAACAGCAGAGTTCCACTTATGACAATTCAAGAACCTTTTTTGATTCTCCTGAATTATTTCAGCAACCAGGCAAGGAGAGACCCAGAATGCTGGCACTGGAGGGAACATGCAGCCCATGTCTAGGCCTGACAGTCCGACGTCACATTCTTGCTATTGGTGTTTTAGTCTTCTCAAGGTTCTATCACCTGTGCGTTCGGGAGCTGCTAATCCCACTGACCCTAAAGGGTCCCCTGATATTTTTGTTAGAAAGGTCCTTTTCATCAAGATTCACTGATGAGAAACAACTTTACATTTCCCTGAGTATCTTTTTACCGTATCTGGTTCTTGTGGTCTATGCCTTTCTTCACAAGGGGCTTACTTGCTTTTCAGATCTGTACCTGAGAGTTTTGCTTTTTGAAACCTTGCTTAGTGATCCAGTCCACAGGGGTTTTTCCTTCTGTACTTTCCAGCCATAATATTTATGATCTGTATCATTGATTCACACATTACCCAGGACTCACTGACTACTTCTGAGGAGGCAGGCACTATCTTGCTGTTAATGATGTGGTGTGACAAGGAAAAATATCGTAAGATATGGCATTCACAGAACCTCTATTTTAGTTGGTGAGATCTAAAGCAAAAAGCCAAGAGCATATGTAAGAGCAATGAAACAAAAAAAAATACAACAATATGTTTTTCATGAGTATCATGTTTCTTATTGCCTATCCCTTCTTTGTATTGCTAACTCCGGGGAGCAAGTCTTATCTCTTTTTTTTTTATTTGTGTTTTCCACAATGACCCATAATTATTCATAGATCCATTTTCACAAGTGTATGATATTTTTCTGAATAAATAGTAGATTTAATAACTAGGAACTTTATGTAATGTTGAATCAAGTTGGTGACACCATAATTACATTTGATGGTGCATGGGAGGACACATTTGCCCCTTAAAGAAACTTCAAAAATTATCTTCATGTTGGTAGATTAATTTTCCTGTAAGATATTAACTCTGAAATGGTGGTAGAAATGTATGAACTAGTTTCAAATTTTACTTTCCACCCTTCACTCTCTTGATTACCCAGACAGAATTTTCTGGCTCTTCATCTCCCTCAAATCTCTATTGACCCCTCCCATTCCACCATCATCTCTCGCTTAGAAATATTCAAAGAGTGAGTTACCCTTTTTTAAACCTAACTACACTCAGGACTGTTCTTTTTGTGATGGATACAGGGAAATATGACATCTCAGTTAATGTATAAATCATCTGCAGTGCCTAACACAGAGTGACACACCTAAGATGAAGAGAACTATGGTTATCAACACAGAATGCTTTCCTTTGAATTATTATATGGCAACTGACCTTGCCTAACCTTGTTAGTTTTGCCTTTTCAAAGTTTATTCTGTGTGTGTGTGTGTGTGTGTGTGTGTGTGCACGTGCTACTGATCGCTGACTATATAAGCTCTTGAATTAACATTTGATGACGTCAGTATTAATCGCTAAAAGGGATCATGGTCTAAAGGCATGTAACATGACCTCTTCAAACACCAATCTGCCATTACCAGATAATGGGAAATACCAGCTACCTTCCAGAGTTGTTTTAAAGTTGAGAAGAAAAGTATTTATTAAAGCACCAAGTAGATAGTGGATGTTGAATAAATGTTAGTTTCCTTTTACCTTCTCTGGTTGACGTAATGAAATTTCCCCTTCTACCAGTCACTCCAAGTTTTGTTAATAATTAGCTAAGCAGTAACAATACAAGACTGAAAAAAATTAAGGTCAGTAGGATTGGTTTTATGCATGAATAGAGTAGGCATTTGCTATGTCATCACAATTCATTTCAATTCAGAAATTTCCTTCCTGAAATCCTGAAGTGTATACTATTGGAAATTAATCCTACTGCGTTGCTATCATTATCTACTGTTTACCACTGAAACATAAAATATTAAAATATAACAAGTATTATTCCACCAAGCTCTGGATTTCTTTAAGGTTAATCAAACCACTGGCAAACCAGTATGCTTCAAAAATAGTGCTTAAAAGCAAATCTGATAATACAACTACCACTCTAAATATATTTTATTTGGCTTTCAGAGTGTTAGGCAGATGATATTATTTTTTTAAATTTTTGAAGCACTATTGCCATTTAAAGTGAGAAGCTATTAGCTGGAACTGATACCTTTATAAATGAGAAAAGTTGGCCATGTTGGAATCTCATTCCTGGGACAGTAAGCCACCCAAATAGTAACTGTGCCCTTGGAAGGTAGACATATTCAGCATGTCCATCCTGCCAGTCCTTATCCTAACTCCAAAAGGGTATGTAGTATTATCCAGCATCATTCTGAAGCTGTTTACTTTTTTTTCCTTCAACCTGATTTCATTTTATTACAACATGAGACTGAACTTGAAATGGTGAGAGACTGAAGTGATCAGAGAGGAGGGAGCCTTTTCCAAGAAAGTATTGTCATTCCAACTTACTATTAATTTAATGCTCTTTCTTGGCATGATGGATGCCAAATCTCTGATAAAAAGATGCAAAGCCAGCACACACACACACACACACACACACACACACAGGAGGAGGAGGGGAGCAGGAGAGGGAGGGAAGGAGGGTAAGGGGGAAGGAGGGAGGGAGGAGAAGAGAGAGAAAGAAATATGAACATGATACTTTTTCCATAAAGACCTTAGCCTTCCAACCAATGGTTAAGCCCGAGGGCCAAGGCTCCTTGTTCATGCCCACCTGTTATGGCAAACTAATGAGCAGATTCTTTAGACACCTTGAAACCTACCAGAATACCTAAAAACAAGGCCGTGGGTGAGACTGTCAAAGCATAAACCATGAAGAGAAGAAGCCTGATCACCAAACAGCATATAGACCATGTCTTCTTTAATACCCATAATATTGACATCTTTCCATTGTATTCTATATACATCTGCATTATCTAATTCTCTCTCCCACTTATGCCGATTCCTTCTTTCTTTTTTTTTTTTTTCTTTTTACTTAAGGAGACTGAGACATAGAGAAGTAGTGCAAGTTCACTAAGGTGTGGGGCCAGGTTGGAACTTAGGTCTCAGTCGTGTGATTCTCATGTGCTCCTAATCAGTGTGGCTGCCAGGAATGTTAGCCTCAATCCTGTCTCTTGAACCCTTAGGAATTTTTTAATGGTGGAAAATATGGTGACATTTCTTACCAGCACAGCAGCCATACAGCACAATTTGAAAAGCACAGTTCATCTTGAGGTTTTGTAAATGGAGTCCCTGGAGATGTGTGTCGTACATCTACATCAGATATATGCAGCAGCCCTGCTAGAATGTTCCCTCACAGACCTAACTGCTGTACTGGTGATCTAACTCCCTGTTTATCCCTCTGTCGTTCCAGGCTCCTAGCCATTACAGCTATTTATAGAGTGAACCAGCAGATGCGTATAGATTGAAGATGTACATTGCTATCTGTCTGGCTTGTTTCTCTCTCTCTCTTTATTTCTCTTACACTATGATTTTCAGATAAATATAAATAATTCTTTAAGAGTTTTATTCTTCATTCCTTTTAGTGATTATTGGTGAAACCAATTAACCACCACAAGGATGTACACTTCATTGTACATCATTCCAAGATTCCTAGGCAGTTCCTCAGGGTAAATGAAGCCTTCTAGAGCCATTTCTTTTGTTTCTGGTCCACCAAGCAGCAGTTGAGGACTGACTAATGTTCTCAGAAATGGCCTCGAGAGTTGCAGTAGGTTCCTTTGTGATGGTGACTCTTCTGTTCTGGTTCAGAACATGCTATGAAAAGATGACTCACCATCCCTTGGTGGAACACATGGTGACGCTGCAGCCAAATCTTGCCTTTGGTCATGTGTGACTCCCATTGAGTAGGAAAAGCCTCACAGGCATTGAAATGTGACCTCATAGACTACCTGCACAGGTACCCAGCCCACTTACAGAAGGGCCAGAACTCCTGTGCACTACTTAAATCATATTGCTTCCAGCATAGTAAGAATAGCAACAATGAAGAATGAACATTTGGATTTTCAGGTCTCTGATGAATATTCAGTGCTACTTGCAAAGCAAAGCATTGCTTTTATCATTGGAAAATGAAGTTCCTTTTAGAGGGAAAAAAAAAATTAACCTTAGCTCCTGAGTGCCTGGGCAAAGGAGAAGTCAAGACGATTCTACTCTGATAGATACTTATTTTAGGCCAACATCCTCTTTCTGTGTTCCCTCTGCTTCTAACTAAAGTAGGAATTGAAGTAGCCGCAGTTCAATAGCAGACCCCTGGGACTGAGTGAATACGAGTGATCTTCCTGTTGTCTTGGCCTTTTCCTACCAACTGATCCTGTCGGGCACCAGCAACGTCATGCTTCCCAGACTCTTTATCTTGGTTCACCAGTCACTAGCCACATATTTTAAGAGGTGATTCAACAGAAACCAGACAGCCATATCATTGTTTTCGTTTGGTCATTCAAGTACCCAAACTCTGGTCTCATAATCTTGCAATCTTATGCATTTGGTTATTGTAGGAAATAACATTTTATTCCTAACTAAACTATTTGGTCCTCAAGGATAGCAACAACAACTATTGTTATATTATTATTATTATTATTATTATTATTATTGTAATCATCTGTGGCTCCAAGGATGAGCTATACCCTACGTAGGTCTCTGCTCACTGACTGCTTGATGCCTTACTTCATGTCACAACCCCCCAAAAAAGAACACTGCTAGTTATCCAAGAAGTAGTAGGAAATAGTGAACTTTCTATAAATATTAAGTGTGTTTCCCTGCATGAATTATTTCTTGCTCGAATTCTGCCTTTCCTCTCTGATCCCACTTCTAAAACTCATGTTTATAACAGATACTGTAAATTTCTCAGAACCTAGTTACCAAGAGCTTTTCATGAGCCTGTGAAAGTGTTTGAGGACTGAAAAGTAAAGTTCATTGGCTCCAAAATATAAAAAGAATTCCACAGAAATCAAGATTAAAGTTTAATTAAATGTTCAAAGCATAACATTATGTCAACTTCAATAATTGTCAAATGCGTATTCATGAAAATTTTATGATGTTTAAAATAGAAAATTTGTGGGTTGCTTTTTTTTTTTTTTTCATTTTGCAAGCTTGCTTGATGATGGGGAGAAATCAAGGCCAGTCGTTAGTTAAATGAATTTAATAGCAGCCACATAATTTCAAAAGCCAATCATAAGGGTCCTCTTGAGATTTTTTTTTTATAGCAAAAGTAATCCATGATACACATACTGGGTCTGTTAATATGCTGGATCGAATGTGTAATGAGGCCAGCCAAGTTGCAACAGCAGCTCTGCCAAAGCTACTATCCATTTGCAAGACTGTTAAAATAGCTTAGGTTTCTTTTCCTTTTCACTGCTTTTTAAAATCATTGTCCTGGACACCCAACTCATATCTCTTTTTTAAAAAAAAATTTATTTATTTTTATTGAAATAAAAAAGGGAAGGATCTTCCATCTGCTTAGGTTCACTCCCTAAGTTCCCACAGGGGCAGGAGCTGAGCTGATCTGAGGCCAGGAACCAGGAGCTTCTTCCAGGATAGGAACCAACACTCATATGGGATCCTGGTGCATGCATAGGCTATCATGCCTGCCCTATATGATATCTATTAAGCAAAAGGTTATCCTCAAAATAGCCTCAGAGTCAGGTAGGGCATTACTTAAATCCTGTAAAAATCTGACTCACTGGAGAACTGTCAGCTGGATGAAGGCTTCAATTTCCCGGACTTGAGTGAAAGAGCTTTTTTCCTAATCTCTATCCATATGGAATAATGCTTGCCCTGAAAATAGAGTATTTTTTTAAATTATTTATTATATAACTTCATTAATTACATTGTATTATGTGACACAGTTACATAGATACTTGGGTTCTCCCCACCCCTCCCTAAACCCTCCCACCATGGTGGATTCCTCCACCTTGTTGCATAACCACAGCTCAAGTTCAGTTGAGATTCCCCCATTGCAAGCGTATACCAAACATAGAGTCCAGCATCTTATTGTCCAGTCAAGTTCAATGGCTTCTTAGGAATAGAGAATTTTTTTTAGCGTTGTGTCTTCTAGTTCAACTTTCCATAAAAGCAAAATCTGCCAAGTATTACACTCATGATGACTTATTTCTTTCAAAAGTATTAAAGTGCTCTTGTTAACAAAATAAGGGACGCAGTTAGAACAGTTCCTCTGAAAATCAATTATAGGTTGTTTGTGTTTTTTTAGAGTTCACTGCATGCCAGGAATGAATGGGCTGTCTTTCGCCCCAGAAGAACACAGATCAGGTTAAATAGTCACAAAGTCTGTTTCCTATCTCTTACACAGGAACTTCCTAAAAAAAATAAAAAGATCTAGCTACAAGTATGATATAGTTATAGAAACTATTTTACAAAAAAAAATGGAATGAAGTTTAATTTCCAATTCAAGAAAAATTAATAAAATATGAATTTTTTCAAAAAATGTTGCATTCCATATGTTTTAATTGTGATGTTCAGATCCTGTGTAGTCCTGTGGTCTAGTGCATGGTGAGCGACTTCAGAGCTCCCCCTCTGCAGCCAGAGGGTCTAGGTTCCGATGTGGTTATTCTGTCCAACTCACCTGGGTGCAGCTCCTCTGTGCGCCTCATTCTCCTCATCTCATAGATGGGTATATGGTGTCTTCAGGTGGTTGTAAATGTGCCAGTGCACCTATGGGTTGTTAGAGCGTTGACTGGGTTACAACCTTCCTGACCAGTGAATTAGCCCTCTTATTTGTGAGCCCATAGGTGACTGACTTTGATCAATTTTATGAGATGCCACAGGCACCTGCCTCACTGTCCTGCCAGGACATGGAGAAACTCTTCCTGGAAAAGTCTTTCCTATGAATTGACTTACCAAAAAGCTGCTTGTTAGAACTGAAATCCTCTGTGTGGGTTGAATAGTTCATTGTGCAACATATCCAGATGAAGGCCATTTCTCCTAAGTACTTAGGAAAGAATATTACACTTAATGTTGCTGGAGTCAGCTCTGTCCTGCTGACATTTCTCCCAATGTGTTTTCATACCCCAACTGGTTCCTCTCTGCTGGGAGAATGTTTGTTCTTATAAAGACATTTTAGGGACCATTCTAGCAAAGCAGGTATCTAAAGTAATCTGCTAAGATATGTTTTGTGAAAAACAAGACAGAGGCAGGATTCAACTCTAACATAATCCCAGGTATGAGACAACTGCCACAAAAGGACAAAGGAAGGGAATCTGTTGGTCCCGTTGACCGAGGCTTTACCTGCAGGCCAGACACACTGTGCTTGCTTTTCAAAACACACATGTGGATTAACGCCATCCACTGTTTCAGAAGAACCCACCACATGATGGAATCTCCGTGTCCACCCAGGGCTTGACCTGGAACACAGGAATGGGAAAGCAATCTCTTCTCTTACAATGTCCTGTTACTACCTTACAGTTACACAAGAGAGGACCACAACAGGACATTGATGTGTCCTGAGTTCTAGTTCAGTTTTTCTTTATACTTTGTCAAAGTCCATCTCCTGTATCATTACTGACACAAAATATCTATACTTTCATGTTTAAAATTGTCCATCCATAGTACGCTGATTTTGTTCTTTAAACTTTCTTATGGGTATTATTTATTGAACCTTTACTAGATGTTAGACACTTAGCGAAGGATTATTTTTTAAAGTTTTATTTATGTGGTGCTTTGAAAGGCACTGTGACAGAGAAGGGGAGAGATAGAAAAATCTTCAATTCACTCCCCCCAGTGCCCACAGTGAATAGGGCTGCGTCAAGTCAAAGCCAGAAGTCCGGACCTCGCGTCTGGTCCTCCACATGAATGGCAGGAGCTCGAGTACTTGGTCTGTCATAGGCTGCCTCCGAGGGTTCACATTAGCAGGAAGCTGGCATTATAATATGGGATGCAGGTGATACAAGCAGCAGCTTAGCCCGGTCTTTCTCAGCACAGTTTACTTCACTTCACTCTCCATGGAAGGCAGTGATTTTAGATTTTAGGCTATCAGGTTGAGATCAAGAAGTCTGTGTAAAGGGATCCTTGCAATCTGATCTTGTAGACCCCAACCCCCCTTCCCTACTCTTCCTGGAACATTAGTGAAAAGACTTATAGTCTTGTTTAGAATAATACAAATGCCCCAGAGGGAAAGGAAAAAAATCCTGCCCTCATGTCATCTTAAGGAGCTGAGATCATGCCCTCTCAGCCCATGATGACTTGCAAGGTAACACCTTGTGCATAAGATCCCCTCCTGCCCACTCCCTAGCCCATGCACCTGCACCTGGCTGTCACCTTTCTAGAACCTCATCCTAGGGTGCTGATAGGAACTGGACTCAGGGCCCAAGGCAGGAGTACAAGGATAAGTTCTAATTATTTGCTTGTGTTTTTTCAAGAAGATTTAAGCAATTAAATCCAAATCAGGTTAAATTTATAGAGATATATTTAAATATGGAACAAAAAAGAGCATGAACTATTAACCCAGGAGGGAACAGAGGGGTGGCAGAATACAAAGGAAACACAACAGCACTTGTAAAACTTTCTATTAGATCATTCACTTGATCCCTATACTTTTTCTCTTAAAGTGTAGCCTTTTGCAATAGTGCAAAATTCTGAAAGTCAATTACAAAATGCATTTCCTGTTAGCATTACTGAACTCATGCAGAAATGTTGGTTCTAGCTTAAAGATTCATTTTCTGCACTTTTAATAGGCAATGTAATTTTTTGAAAAATATTTAAATCAATATACTATTTGAGATCTTACATTTTGTTACCTTTCAAAATGACAGTTTGTTAGCCAGGATTACCTTATAAACTGTTAAATAGGTAACAAAGTACCATTACACATGTGATCACTCTGGCCAAAGACATTACCACATTAGTCTGACATTATTGTTTTCAGTGTTTGTGCCTAAAATTGAAAACAAGGACGGTGAAGTCATATTTTATCCAAGAAATTGTGAAAATATAAAACTTTGTTATTTAGCATGTTCATTGTGATACCAATGATGCTTGTAAGTCATTTTCAATAGATCTTCATTCAATGCTACTGTCTAGTGGAACAGGATGCCTTTCAAACAATCTCCAGGGCTTTCAGGCAGCTTTTCATTTCTCTCCCTCCCCCTCCTTTCCCATGTCCATTCTTTTTTTTAATATATTTTTATTTTGAATTTTTAATTTATGTGATTCAATTTCATATAGACTGGGATTCCCCTCCAAACTCCCACCCCCCCCCCCACAGATTTTCCCCATTTTACTACAATGGTATAGTCTTTCATAAGGAATCATAATTCCATCAGTCTCTTATTTGATTGTACCCTGACATTGCTGGTGCAGACAATGTCAGACATTCCGGCATCCCATTGCCTACACATGCCCAACTTTTTCATTGGGAATCCACCTTTTGTCTGGAAGCAGAGATACATGTTGCATTATACCCCCACATTGGCATGTGGTAGACCCCAGTATTCTATCACTATGCGTTTGCATGTCCATTCTTTCTTATATACACATAATTGTGAAGAACTACCTTTTGGATGCTATATGCATATATGCGAATTTTTTGAAAAAATAATTTGTTTTCTTTATTCATAAAATTAGTATTGTCAAATCTATCCACCTTGCAAGATTGAGGTAGAAATGAGAAAGCATACCACCTTAAATCTAATAGTATTTAGTATCAGCAGTTGGTAGGTGGTCAGTAAATTATTGTCATTGGTATTATCCTAATCTGATGTTTTATGAGTGGCAGGAAATTCAGGATTAGGAAGTCTTTAAACTATAAATCTCTGGATTTCTTCTTGGAAATTAAGCAGTTTATTTCCAAATATGCTTTATGCTGATAGGAAAGTCCTTGAATTCCGTTGCAAATCACGTGAGCATACTAAGAGAAAAAGGACTGGTAGAAATCTCCTCGAAGTTCCCCACTCAAGATGAAAGATGACACAGTATTTCTCAGGATGTGGAAATACGGCAGGAGTCCAAAGTAACTTGTTCTCAGTAATGTTAGTGTACAAAGCAGTATACCAGGAAGCCGTGAAAGCCACAGCTCCATGATCATTTTCCCTAAAACATTATTTTGACATATTTGCTGGCCTGCAGCTGAGCACAGTGGACAGGCCTAAACATTTAGTTCATTTATGTTATGCCTCTAAGGAACCTATTCATGACAAATTGGAAAATGTGGAGTGTCTATTATAATCTGCAAATAAGAGGTCCGAAAATTCAGGCACAGGCAGAATATTGCAAAGTAGAAGTAACTGGAAAAAACCTAGATCCGGTAGTAAATACCTCAATTGATTGGTTTTAGTTAATATGTGTCATAATTAATTCATGCTTCTTGATCAATGGCATTTGTCCTGCCGGTTATATTGAATATTGGATAACAGGAGAAATGCAAATCATGTTTTAGGCACACAATCTACTCATATGGATCGTTGCACTTTGTGTGAGTGTTGCCACGTTGCCTTATAGATCCCAACAGTGGTGTGAGATAAAGTTGTGATCGTTGAAATATTAATATACGTTCTTTCCTTAATATTTGTATTTTGGAAAAAATATAAAACTAACATCTCATACTCATTCACAGAATAAATATCAAGTGATTTTTTAATGTCATTGAAGTCTTTTTCAAAAAGCCAATGGAAAATAGTGAGCGATGATAGAGATAAATGGCTAATATAGCACAAATAGTAAGTGTCCAAGAGGGAGAAACATTATGTTATATGGTGGTTTGATTCAACAAAGTATTTCGCAAAGGATGATCCAGTGAGCTCCCACATGAGTGTGGTCACCACAGGCTTACATATCATGAGACATTTTAAGGCTTCCAGGGAGATGTTGTGGCTTCTGGATGCAAGGCACATTTACCACAGTCCTACAGACAAGAGCTACGTGACTCCTGCAGCCTGGTCTCTAAGTCAGCCCTCCTCCCAACCCATCCCTGGTCACAAGCTTGTACCCTAACAGGAATATGGTGGCCAATGAAGTCGGCTTGCCTCTGGGAAGCTCTTCAGAGGAAAAACATTTATCCTTTTAGAAATGCCCAGGTGAAAAACTGTCTTCAAATAGAGAAAATACTTATATTGAATAGACACTTTTTCAAAAATTATCTGTCATTTCTTTAAACATAGAAGTAGGAATAAAACTAACAGTGAAGTTGCAAGGGCTTGCTCTCATGGCCCACAAAGCTACAGTGTGTGATAAAGAAGGGAATAAGGCTCAATGACATACTCTCAATGGGACAGCAGGCCTTGTGGGAGACGAGAGCATAGGGGTGATTGTTTCTGGAATGTTTAATGCACAACAGACATGACATTGCAGGGTCCATGTTTGTTTATGAGAAGACAGATTTCCAGCAGACCTTACACAGAAGTGAGCGGGGTTTCAACTGGACAGTCATTTCCTTCGACTCAGTCCACTTTGGACATTCCAAGGAGAAAAAAAATGTCAACTTTCCTGTCCCCCTGAAAAAGAGGACGGATCTCGCATATGTGATTGGTTCACCTGCCCTAACGGGCCAGCCATGTACTCATCAGGAGACACAGCCAGGAAGGTATGCTTGTCCCTGTCCAGTCCTAAGAAAATGGAAAAGCTTGATGAGATAACCATGTGCAAAGCAATTTGCTAACATTAACCTTCAGGAGCTTGAGGGTCATTGAAAAGATCTTTGGATCACCAATGCACCTTACAGTGTGCCCAGGTCAGGAGCTGACGTTTTTGCCTGTCATATGCAGCCAGAGCCTCCAGGGTGGCTTACTTCACTAATTTTCCAAGTTGTTTGGGTGGGTCACAAGGCAATTCAACATCCTGTCTGCAGAGGCTAAACAAACAGCAAGTCCACGTCAGACTGGAGAACCAAGGCACTGACTAATGTCATTGAGCGAATCAGAATGCTTAAATTCTTTTCACTTAATAATGCGCATCCAACATAATTAAAGTTGACACACCCAGAGGAATACGTATCCTCTATGCAAATATCCGGATGGAGAGGACAGGTGGCCACAGGCCCTTGCTAGTGGGAACAATTGCATTTAGCCTAGATGACAGTTCGAGTGACAGAAGTCACTCTTTTATTTCAGATGTAGCCAATGGGGCAGGTATTGGTGTTCAAAAGGAGATGTTAGCTTAGTGAGGGTCATTCCTTAGCAAACCTAGTCTTAGTGTATAAAATCAACTGCTTTTGCACATCATTTTCAAAAGAAATGAAGCTGAGGAAACACCTTATGAGGGTACAGTGTGAATGCTTGTAGCCACTTGCCCAGCAGTAACACACTGGCTCTTTTAGTCTAATGCAATGATGCCTGCTACACTTTCTGAATTTTAAGAGGGAGTTTCCTTCTCTGTAAGCAAACTTGAAATCCTAATGCTTTGTTAAATCCAATCAAAATCAAAAGGTGCCAAGTAATACAGTTCTCTCAATTTTGTTTATATGGGCACATTTTAGTTTTTCAGGGCTTACATGGTGCTTTAAGAAAATGACAGGAGTTATTTTGTTTGGTTTAAACACACACACACACACACACACACACACACACACACACACCTCACCAAGGGGCGTGTTTCCTGTAAAAGTGCTCACGGAGTTGCCCCTGATTTACAGACACCTCGTTTTCCAGAGGAGGGAACTCTTTGAAAGTTGAGGGAATTTGTAAGTGGACTTGGCGGAGTTATACTCTGATCTCAGGGCTACCTCCCTCTCTAAGTTTCAGCAGTTAGGGAAGCTGGGCTGGGCGCTGGGATTTTTTTTTTTTTTTTTCCTCTTTCTCACTTCCCTCCGATGTTTTTGAACTGCCTTCCTACCGACGTCATTCAGCCCTTGAGGAATAGTTTCTGTCCAGGGAGATTGAATGGCCGTTTCTCATTCACAAAGGCGTGGAGTGTGATTCTGAGCAAACGCACCTCCACAATCCCAGGTCAATCCACAGCCCCCAGCCCGCCTGCGGGAAGCTTTTCTCTCTCTCTCTCTCTCTCTCTCTCTCTCTCTCTCTCTCTCTCTCTCTCTCTCTCTCTCTCTCTCGGCCGTCTCGAATGTGGCTCCACGGACCAGTGTGTTTCCTTGTGGTCGCCTTGCAATGAAACTTCCTTGACAGACCGGGTTGCAAGACCTGCCTGGTCATTTTCTTTCCCTCTCTCCCTACCTGAGCCCTTACTGAAGTTGGAAACCTTTTGAACCTATTATTATGAAATTGCCAAAAAAGAGGCGATCCAGAGATTCTCTTTGCCTGTGCTGGCTTCCCTTGTGATCCAGATGAAGAATAGGTTGAAAATGCGGTACCTCCCTTGGCAATGCAAGACAGAAAAGCAACTGTCGCTTCCGAACAGCAGGGACCGAGTCAATTCAGCCTGCAAGAGGAGAAGGCTCCAGCGCTCAGAGACTTGCCTGCGAGTTGGACCGGCGGGCAGAGGGTGCCCTCCGCCCACACCGGACCCCTTCAGCAGCCTGCCCTGGAGTAGTTAACTCTGTGGAGAGAAGCAGCTGAGATGAATTAATCAGAACACTTGAAAACGTCTTTCCATTTTCCTTTTTCTTTTTTTTTAAATTTATTTTGTTTTCCAAAATGAGCATTGTTATGAAGCCGAGATCCAGGTCTACAAGTTCCCTGAGGACCACAGAGGCAGTTTGGTAAAGTGCTTTCTTCTTATATTTCTCTCTCTTTCCCTCTTAAGATTGACAAGGAATTTCATTCAGTAGTTAGTAATTACTGACGGGCTGTGTGAGACAGAATAGAGTTGTCTCTGCTGCTTTCGTTGCCTATTTTGTTTTTCCCATTCTGGTCCGCTCTAGCCAAACGGGTGCTTACATTTTTTTTTTTTTTTTTAATCCCCGTGGACTTTGGCAGTTTCTCTGTTGATAAATTCCAGGGGGAAAAAGAAATTTGCCAATCTGCTGGGAAGTTGGAAACTGTCAGCTTGTCATGTTTGCCCAATTAGGTGGTTTCTTGCATGTGATTTTGTTTTATTTTTCTGCTTGTGGCAGATAAACTGACTTTCTCCCTGGCTTTAGAAATAAAACTCTGGCTGTTTGCACAGATGTGGTAGGAATTAATAAGGGCAAGTGTTTCATAGTAACTTGTCGTTAATTCTGTGGCTATGTATATGTAATAATATATGCTTGCCATTCAGGCATCTTTTCTTTTTCAGTTTATCAATAGTTTTCCATAATAATTATACGGGGGGGGGGGTAATTTTAATGCTTCAACCCTTGAGAAAGTTATGTTCCTTTTCGCTTATTCCAATATTTATTCTGCGCCTTCTCCTGCTGATGTGAGAGGCTCCTAAGCATATATGGCCCTAAAGGAAAATTTCCCAACAAAGTAACTTTTGTCTCTAGAACAGCTATTTACAGAAAACAGGTAAGACTATGCCAGAGGTTAATCTTATTTTGTTTATCTTCGTGACTGACTGTAAATAAATAACTAAGGTCACCTCTTTGACATGGAAATAATCAGGTTCCAGACAGGAGAAATAAAAGCAATGATTGAGGGCAGCTGGCGGGGATAGGGTGGGAGAGGTGCGTGACGCCTCGCGGGCAGCCCTAACACAGCTCTCCACTCTGCTTGTCAGCTGAGTTCAGCTGTGAGTTCAGCTCACAGGCGAATGCATCGTGGTTTGCTGTTACTACACTAGTATTTTAGAATAGACTCCAAGGATTGCTCCCTGGGTAGTATTTCTGTAAGTTTTCATACACTAGAGATGATAACGTTGTCTCTCATGTTACTTGTCATTCCCACATGAAAGAATACACGGAATAACCCTCTCCAGGGTTTATTTAAAAACAAGTTTGCATCTACACATTTACTTGAAAGGCCTTTTCCTGACAAATAGTTAAATCCTAGGAACCACTTTGCATCTCTCAACCTCTGACACCGGTTATCAGAATTGATAAAATACGTGAATTTATTCATATATGATTTTTACTCTCTCTATATATATATGAAAAAAAAATTGACACACAAAAAATGCTATTTTTCTCTCCTTTTTTTTTTCTATAAATGGCCAACATATAACGTTTTCAAATTTTCAAATTCAAGATTCGGTAATGAACTGTTTGTTCATTTTGGTAGGCAAAAAAGATTGATTCTTCTTCCTCCACCGGGGTTTTTTGCAGCCTATTTTTAATTCATACTGTTATAATATACTAATTTAAATTAAATGAGATGTTTACATAAATAGATCCACATTAAAATATTGATTTGTAATGTACCTATTATTCCATTTAGTGATAATTCTTCTGCCTAGTATAGTCAGATTTTTCTGTAAGAAATAAATATCTGTTTATGCTAATGATTCGAGTTGAACCGCATACACATTACAGAAAAGGTCTATAATTATTAGCCCTACATCTGACTTAGTAATATAGCTGCTTGGATGATTCACTCTGTCTTACAAACTGATCTGGCCTGAGATTGAAGTAGACTATACCACTTTTCACTTTTTATCATTCAAATACAATGAACATATATTTCTTTGTTTACATTTGTGCAAGGTAAAATTCCATAAAATTATTTCATAACCAAAAAAAAAATAGGGAAGAAGCCAGACCCATTTGCACAGAGGCCTCAGATATCAGAGAACTCAGATGGATAAGTGCTTCCGGCCCCCTCCCTCCACTGCCAGCAAACACCCCTGTGACACCCCCATGCCCACCAGCCCCATGCCTTTTCAAACACCAAGCCTATTTCATCCCCTTTCGCGGTTGACTTCCCAGGACCAGCTGATTCACCCTTTATGTCTTTTGCAGACTTCTCTTTGTTTTTTCTTTCCTTCTGACCTTCTTTTGGGGGATCCATCATTTGACTTTACCACCTTAGCTCTGGTTATGTAAATGTGTTTTCTCTCCCACTGGGCCTTGGGTCACTTTCTCCAGATCTCTCCATTTGGCCCTGGGATGCTGCAGGGCAAACACTGCCTTTGGAAGTCTGTTTCCTGCCTCCTGCAAGGGTCTCATGCCTTGAATTGCTTTCTGCTGAGTTTTCCTATTTTTCCCTAACACATACCATTACAAGCCATCCATACTGGCTTTTTCATTCTAGCTTTAACTCATTCCAACAGGATAGTTAATGTTTTAAAAGGGATTTTATGGCAAATTTATGTTGGTATTTTGTACCGTTCCTTTTATTTTACCTTTATTAAAAGGCCAGGCTTACTTATAATTAGAGTACTATGAACTTAAAATCTTGAAAATAGTGTTTGCTTGTGTCACAGACTTAGTGTATGTAATAAGTGTATATGATGTACTGTTTATTTTGTTAATTGCTTATTGAATATCAAACATGGAAAGTTCTAGCAGAAAGTAATTATGACATCTGTTTTTAAGTATATCTTTAAAAGATTTACACAAGTTAAATTAAGAAAAATTTAATGGATGTATGTTTTTGTGCTCACAAAGTTAGCAAAAGTAGCAAATTCATTGGTGAGAATGTTGTTTTCTGTTTACATTGTTTCAGTGATTATATTCTACCTTCAATTTAAAGAAATAAAACAGTAGCATTTCCATAAACACTTGTATCTTAAATATCCAATTTAGCCAGCATTTCTATAATATTGCCTTCCGTGTTCCTTTTTATTTCCTATAGCATCTTAATATTTATAAACATATCCAAGGCATTCCTCTTATTCATCTAATTAAGATTTGTAGGACTTAAGTAAAAAAATGATTAGCCTTCAATAAAATGAGACATGTTCTTTCCTACTGTCAAAACAGTCTCGATGTAGGGTTTAGTGGTTCTGTTTAAGATCACTCATTAAGTAATCTGAGAAAGAAAATATTACACTCCAGAGTATGACAGTGGTATTTTTCTGAAGCAAGCTTTGAAGTTGATTATTGAATATGTAAAATGGAATTTAGTTTCAGATATAGATAAAAATCTGGAAGGCTGTGCTCCAATCCTCTGGTAGAAATTACCTTTTAGGGATAAAAATGCTAGGAATGGTGTTAGGTGACATTCTGTGTGTGTGTGTGTCCTCTTACTGTATTTCTATATTAAGTGAGCTCTTTCATCAATAAAGTGTTGCACGTAAGAGCTTAGACTATTAAAATGTAAATGTTGACACCATTCCCACCACTTCCTCAGGTCTTTCCTCCTTGGAGCCCCACCCCCACTGGGGCTGGAGCCCTCCTTCTCTTTTTCCTAAATAAATCTTGCTTTGCATACTAAAAAAAATATTATGTACATTGACTGACTCATCACTATATGTATAGACATGTGTATCTATGCATTAAAGAATGAATTGCTCCATATCCCAACTGAAAGTAAGCATTTGAACAAACACTGTGGGCAGATAAAAATTTTCTGAATCAGCTTGCAACTCAGAACAATAAATTATCTCCCCTTTTTATTATTATTGGCTCTTTCTTCCTATGGTTGTAAAAATGCAGACTAGATAAGCATTTTTGTACTCTGGCCTTATGGTTGCAGTAGAAAGCATTTGCTTAGGCTAAAGGAACTAGTTTTGTAATTGAGAATGAAAAAGGACTAGCATCATTGATGAATGTGTGGCAGTAGAAATTGCTCAGAACCGCAGCATTGCACGGAAGCCCATTCTGGGTTGTTCTCATGTTCAGTTGAAAGTAAATGGTTAATACTATTTCTTTATTCTCCCTCTTCATTAAGATATGGGGGTTCTCGTAATAGTACTTCTAGCTTTCACTTTAATTGAGTATGTATTATAGGGGAGAACTCTATATAGAATTTCACATAAAATATGTTATTTAGTTCACATAACCACATTGAAAGCAGAATTACTATTTAAAATGGTGAGGTGAGGTAAATTAAAAAGTGGCCGGGAAGCCTGGGATTCAAAGCCAAGTCTGTTTATTCCAGTGGCAATACTCTTTACCTCAGCATAAAGTCTTCCTCTGCTACCTGAGTAATTACCCATTTTAATTCCTGGACATTGTCTATCTTCTGAATGCATTGTGGGGTCTAGGATGCTGAGGTAGGTTCTGGGTGTTAGTGAGGGTGGCACTGGACCTGGGGGTGAAGGAGCCACCTGACCTGTTCACATCCCTCGCTGAAGTACCTGGGTTTAAGGCCTGACTCTGCATGCATTTCAGCATCATGCTATGAGGCCTCTTGGGAGGTATTAAGTGATGGTGCAAGTAGTTGGGTTATAACCATGCTTGTGAGAGACCCGTGTGAAACCTGGCTCTGCCTTCAGCCTGGCTCTGCCCAATTGTTGGCAGGCATTTGCAGAGTGAACTGGTAGATGGGAGTCAGTCTCTCTCTATCTCTCTCCTTCTCTCCTTTTTCGCTCCCCGTACCCCCATCCTCATTCCCTCTCTTTCTCCCTCCCTCCCTCAGAGAGACAGAGACTTGCAGTTGTAGTCTTTAGGCTATTCTCTACTGCAGCAAGTAATTTCATCTCATCTCTCTAATGGATAATAAAAGGTAAAATATCATTCTTGTCCCCCAGTTCTGAATAAAGCATGTTTCCAATTATGTTAGCAAATTTTGCTCTGCTGTCTGACAGTTCTATAAAGTTAAATACAAATAGTATGTCTCACCTCATACTTTGTATGAAGTTTCAAACTTTTCAGGTCAACTGTGAAAAATGTATAAAATCTCCCTTCCTGAATTTTTTATCTTAGAAGCTTTTGTAAATGGGAAAACAAATGGAGTTTGCTTACTTGCTGACTGTCCAATATGTATCATGATCTTGCTTAGGAAAGTGACTGCTTCCAAGGTTGACTCAGGATTTTAAACTTGAGATAACCTACTTGATTCCATAACCTGTGTTAGTCTCACGTCTGTTAGTAATAGAGCTAGAGAATATACAGCTTTTGGGAGAAGTGACGAAGATAACTTGAGTGTTATTTAAAGCAGATATTATTTAAAACATAGAGGAAAACATAGACTGACTCACAGAAAGGTTTATTCTTTAAACTTAGAAATGATAAGATTCTAGGAAAAAAAAAAATTTGTTCTCTTCTAACATGCTCCCTGTCCCTGAAGAAGCTACCTAGTTTCTCTATAGCCAACTCTCGTTACCCTGTAAAATTAAAAGACTAAGCTTAACGGATGAATTTAAAATGTTTTTAATAGGATTCATTTTACACATGAACTGTGATGTGAAGTCAATATAAACATATATGCATTTATAAGAGATATAATTATATTTGACGTGGATGTGATTTTAAACCATTAATGGCTTGAAATATGGAGACCTATGTTAACAATAAAAGAGCCACTAAGTTTGCAAACTCAGTCTCTGTCCTTGCAGTAACAGCAAAGAACACTTGAGTGCCCAAGACTGTTGTGTAAAAGCTACTACGTAATAACTGCTGGTGGTTTATAATTCTGTTCTCTGTAGTGCTACCTTGCCCCCGGGGTGTCTTCTCTGCCTTCCGTATCCTTGTATAAATTGGGATAAACTTGTAAGAAGTTGAACTTCTGGGAAGCTTCAAAGCCCTCTGTCTGCCAAGATATCGAAATGATGGAACATTTCTTATTTCTCAGGAATCATATGTTATGATTAGAGTTAAGATGTTCATTTTTAATTCACTTATGTTTTTGCTAATGTGAATTTTTCTGGAGCAGGGAAATCATTAAATATGTGCACAGCTGACAATTCAGGAATTGATCCTGCTGGTGTATGTATACTCTAGGAGGTAGTATGTGATGTTCGAGGGATTACTCCGCTGCTACATCCATGACATATGCTGGTGGACTTCTGGCTCCCAGCTTCAGCCTGGCCTAGTCCTAGTCCTAGCCATTGCAGGCATTTGGGGAGAGAAGAGGTGGATGGGAGCTCTCTGTCTTTTTTGTGGTTTCATGAAATAGGGGTGGTGGGGGGACAGAGAGAGAATGAAATAAAGGAAAGGAAAGGAAGGAAAGAAGAAAAAAGAGGGAGGGGAGAGTGGAAGAGGGTAAAGGAGAGAAAGAGGGGAGGGAAAAGAAAGGAAAACACGTTTTTCAGAAATGTGAAAAAGCAAGCCTGAGGGTTTATGTGCTGGTGAAAAAGATCGTCATAATCAAAGCCTAGACTTCATCAAAACCTCATGTTAGGGTCTGGAGGAAGTGCCACAAGAAGACCCACTTTCTTCCTAGGTAACATAGGGGATGGTGGCATGCTAGAAAATGGACAGTGGACGTGAGGTGTCCCTTGAGCAGAAGCACTAACTCTCTGCTAATCCTGCAGAGCCACAGGGAGGGCTGGGACACTGCATGGACACAAAAACAGCCAGTCTAGGTTAGGTACTCTGAAAGGTCTTTGTGTTAACTGCATACTAAGGAGAGGATGTGCCTGTGACCCATCTCAGATATCTGTGCTCAAGTTTGGCCTCAACTAGGAAACACTTCCCAAAAATGGGGAGAGCCCAGAGCAATGGCTCAATAGCTAAGTGTTCACCGCACAAGTGCTGGGATCTCATATGGGTTCCGATTCCTGTCCCACTGTTCCACTTCCCTTCCAGCTCTCTACTTGTGGCTTTGGAAAACAGTAGAGGATGGCCTAAAGTGTTGGGACCCTGCACATGGATGGGAGACCGGACGAGGTTCCTGGATCCTGGTTTCAGATCGGCTTAGCTCCAGCTGTTGTGGCCACTTGGGGAGTGAACAAAATACAGAAGATCTCTCTCTGTCTTTCCTTCTCTCCAAAAATTATGATCTGCCTTTCCAGCAAAGATAAATAAGTCTTAAAAAAGAATGGAGAGTAATGAGAATTCCAGAACCTACAAAACAAGAAATATAAACTTTATTTCTTATCTACCCTCAGCCTTTTTAGGAGTGATGAGTGAAGATGTGACTTGGAGAAGCTAACAGAAGGCAATCTGCTGTTCAGAATAGCAGTTAGGAAATCACAAGAGAATGGGTTCAAGGAAAGAGCTGGGAAATTGTGATGAGAGAGCAAGAAAGACTTGAGAGAGGAGACGTGTGTGGAAGAAACCTATCTGATTTTGAAGAGACATCCTGCCATCTGATTGATGGCTCAGGCTGTTCAATCACGCTACCAGCTCCTTAACAAAATGGCATTAATGGACTTAATGTAGAATACATATCCTCCTTGTCTTGTGTTGTCCATGCTGGAAACTTCTGTCATAAGGGAGTTGGCTGTGAATCCTTGCATTTATCTGCTATACAAAAAATTAGAAAACCAGCAATAAGATGCAGAATATATCCACATGGGCCATGGCAACTCCCAAGGCTTCCCTGTTGTAATCCCACACAGTTAGAAAGCATTGTTTATACCTAGTGTTATCTCCTTGCTTAAATTTTAACCAGTTTCCTCCTTCTTATCAGCAGAGAAAGTGATAGTGAACCAATAGCTAAAAGGATTTTTTATGATATTTGGAAACTACTGTGAGTTTTTGGTTTCTTTCCATTTTGTATTGAGAATATTCATTCTGAGTCATAAACACATGGTACCACTGTGACTTGTTAATACAAATGTTTCCTTAAACATATTTTTGTGTGTGATTTTTGAGGCTTCCTAAAGAAGATTGATGCCATTGTACCTAATTCTCCTTCCCATTTAAAATAACAGTGAAGATGAGAAATTTGCTCTTTTTCGTTTATTTGCATGAACTGTGAATATACATAAAGAATACAGATGGTAACTCCAACATCCATGGTGGTCATCCAAGGGAATGTGGCACAGTCTTCTTCCAGGAATTCCTGTAACTGATTGCATTTCAGTTAGTCAAATTTTAATGAATGGTATACTCACATGGAATAAGCCACTACTGGTATCACCTATGTTCTGATACTGCAAGTTTCCTCATGGAGCAGCTGGCAACTGGTTGGCAGTTAGATCACAAGTAGCTAAGAACAGAAGCCCCTAAGTTTCCAGGAATAATTGGAATAATACCTTTAATAGTAATGATAGGTGCATTATTTGTCAGATGTTGAAGTTGGTGCTGCAGTAACTGAGCTTGTTGTATCCTCAAAATGACCACAGGAATGTAAAATTAGAGTCTCCCCTATAAAATCATGTTGCCCTCCCCCCCAAAAAAAAACTGGGTTGTTTAAATCTGAATCCCACCATTTATTGTAAATGCTGCTATTGTGGTTCTGGTTTTCTTTCCCTACTATCCAAACTGATTTGGCCACACTTGGGTCTCTCATGATTTGACAAAAAGCTGTCTACAGTTGCCATGTAGGCCTTTCTTCCTAAGCCAAGGTTGTTCAAGTTTTTTCTTTACTTTTCCAAGTATGAAAGGCAGAATTAGAGAGAGGGATAATCTTCGAAGCTCTGGTTTACTCTCCGAATATTTACAGCAACCGGGGTGGACCAGGGCAAAGCCAGGAACCTGGAACTCCATCCACTCATCCATCCATCCACTCATCCATCCACCCACTCATCCATCCACTCATCCATCCATCCACTCATCCATCCACTCATCCATCCATCCATCCATCTATCCATCTATCCATCCCATGTGCTGGCAGGAGCCCAAGCACTTGCATCATCTTCTGCTGTATTCCCACGTGCGTTAGCAGGAAGCTACATTGGAAGCAGAGCAGACAGGCCTTGAACCATTCATTCATATGGGATGTTGGAATCACGGGTGGCAGCATTACCCCCTGTACCACAATGCAAGCTCCCCAAGTTTCTCCTTCTAACCCTATGAGACTCAAGAACATATTCTCCTTTGGAGCTTGTCTGCCTAGTTTCCCAAGGTCGTGACCTTGAGCCACGAGCTCTAGGGCTGTGTAGAGAAACAAAGCATGGACTACGACACAGCAGGGTCCCTTAGAGAGCTGGCCAGTTCCTGCTCCTTCAGCCTGTTGAGCCTGGCCCTCTAGTCAGACTATGACTAGCACTGCTTGCTTGCTCTCTGGCATTGGCCACTTGGCAGAACCACAAAATATTTAAATAAACAGACCTCAGAGAATCCAACATCATCTAATTCTCCCCACTTCTCACCCCAAGGAGGAGCTGGCAAAATTTTGCCAGTTTTTGACATTTCCAGTTAGAGTCAATAAAAACTCCTAGAAACAATGGGAATGCTTAAGTATTAAAAGGTATTTTTGAATAATGTTTATTGAAAACTTGAACATAAAGCTCAAAGTTAAAGAAAACTGAAAATTCACTGGACGATTGCACAAAGCAGTTGTATTATAGTCTGTGGTGGACTTTCATTTTTTTAAAGATTTTTTTTAATTTGGAACAAACAGAAAGAGAAGAGACAGAGAGATCTTTCATCCAATGATTCACTTCCCAGGTGATAGCAACAGCCAGAGCTGCACTAATTTGAAGCCAGGAGCCCAGAGCCTTCTCTGGTTCTCCCACATGCATGCAGGGTCTCAAGGCTTTTTACCATCCTTGGCTGTCCTCCCAGGCCACAAGGAGGGAGCTGGATGGGAAGCAGGGCCTCCAGGATTAGAACTGTCAGCCATATGGCTGTGAGATTAACTAATGTCACAATAATTCGATCACAGCCCCTCAAAAAACTGATTTGGTAGAGTATGCACAGAGCTAAGGTATTTGAGACCTGAGCAATTTTCTGTGTAGGATGTAAAGTACCATTTTAACCAAAGCCCATTCCAGAAATTGGACTCAGATCATTAAAATTTTTGAAGTTCTGTAGCTATTTAGGTAGCCCTAGTTCTAAATTCACTCACTCTTCTCCTATAGAATTTAACCAAGACAAAAAAGATAACAAATTCAGTTTGCCAGGTGCTTCCTTTGTGCCAGGCATTACCGCCTTTGCCCCACATGACAAAGCTTGTGAGGCACTCATCCTTCAAAGCCTCATGTTACAGATGAGCCAACTGAGGCCTAGTAAAGTCACTTGACTTTACTAAATCATGTGTAACGTATGAGAAATTCATGGATCCACATACTTTTTCAAGTGCTAACATGTGACCTTTGGTGATGTTATGTATGTGTGTGTGTGTGATGAATGAGCTAATATGCCAAACATGCCCAGCATGCCTGCTGGTTCCTTAACGAGTATGCAGAAAATGTACAGCATGTATTTTCCACACTATATATTGATATGACTTATTAACTAACCAGGAACTATCAATGTGAAAAATGAGGCTGCTAAGGCTTCTTTTCCATGAGGTAGGGTTTTTGGGGGAGGGAGGAAGAGGGAGGATATCTTGGAATGAAGCATTTGTGCAGAGCTGGGTATTCTTGATAAATCACATTAACCATGTGCTTCACAGAAGATACAACTGTTAATGAAATAAGCAGTTTAGCTATGGAAGCAGAATAAGACGTGGGGAATCAGATGCTAAAACACCTCTGAGTTTGTTCTTTGAAATTGCATTGGAAGCCTCCAAAGGAAGTGGATGTAAAGTGCCTGGACTTTACATTTCAGTGCATACACAGAGGGGATTTTTCTCCATATGACTTTCCTGCTTGTGGCTTCCTGGTGGTTCAGTCTTACACTACCAGGTCCTCCCCTACCTCTCTGAATTCCCATCTCCTGTCACCCTCACACACACACACCCTTGCTTGTACAAGTGGCTAATCATTGTTCACAGATCAACAGTTGCTAAACCATTATTCGCTGACCCATACATGAGTCTCAAGCTCCCAAGAGCTTGCTGCAGTCAGGGCAGGCTTCCCCTTCGGGTCACACCTCCCCTCCAGGTTCGCTCAGAAGAATAGGCTTAAGTTTCTTGCTCTGTTTTTCAAATGGCAATAAAGATAATTTAGATGGCCATAGCTTCACTTAATCCCTACGGTAGGAAGTGTCACTTCAGGATGAGGAGTGGGTAGAAATAGCAATAGTACAATACAGAGAATGGGGTTTGGGCCTGGTGGTTAAAATGCTGGTTGGGATGCTTGCATGCCATATATAGCTGAGTACCTGGCTTTGAGTTCCAGCACTGGTCCCTGACTCCAGCTTCCTGCAAATGCGGACCCAGGAAAGGCTGTGAGGAAGGCTCAAGTAGTTGCATCCCTGCCATCCACATGGGAGACCTGAACTGAGTTCCCTGCTCACTGCTTGGCCCAACTTAGTACTACCCATTGCAGGCATTTGGGTGCAATGAAAGTATCTCTTTGTCTTCACAAATGACTCATTATGTTTTCCTGTTTTTTGATGATATAGAAAAGGATCAATGCAATATGTATTTGGGTGTTTCCCACACTTCCTTGCTAAATGATGCATATGTGGTTGGTTCAAACTCACTGTTGTATAGGAACAAGCAAACTTGGTTGAGATGTTAATTTGAAGTAAATAGCAGCTGTGCTAGCCATCTAAGTCATCACTGATGACTTAGGTAGGATTCTAATAATCATTTCAGTATAATCACTTCAGTATGATTTCATACCTACATTAACCAGCTCAAGGCAGGCAGTTCTGAAGAAAAGTTTATTTGGCTCACAGTTTTAGAGTTTTCCAGAGCCGAGTGCTGGCATTAGTTCCTCTCCTGTGAGCATCTTCTGAGACCTCCCCACGGGAATTAAGTTCAGCTGTATCTGTGGCCATGAAACATTGAATATTTCTCACTGCAACTCTCGAAATGTTGCAGATATTGTTTGATATCATACCTGCCTGTCCTGTGAGTGTGTTATAGGGCAGGTAAGGCTTGTTCACCTTTGTCCAGGAATAAACCACTCTTCCCAGCACAATACCTGCTCCATCCAGCCATTCCACGCCTGTCAGTCACACGGAGAGGAGGACAGTGAGTTGTTCAATACTACAAAGCATTTTGCAATCCATTATTTTTCTTTCTTTTTTCCCTCTATTTTAACTGTCTGACCTTTTGATCAGTAGTGTACCTACTAAAGCAGTTGTATAGACAGAATTTACTCGATGACAAGGAGATTTTTCCTGGTTCCTGTGGATTTCTTTTACCCTTAGTTTTCTGCCTCCCCTAGGATTGCTGATCTCCGGTGTCTCCCAATGCTTTCGGTTCACCTCGCATGCCTTCTGCTCTAGGAACTGCACTTCCAAGTTTGCATAAACGTTTGCTTCTTGCCTGAGTGACTCCCCAGAGTATCATCAACTAATAATTAATGGTGTAAGCAGAAATGCAAGTAAACGTGGTGAACATGATAATCACCAGCTCACAGCTAATGAGACTGATCTTTCAAATCTCTCAAGTGGTGGTTATGGACAGCCAGGACCTCTTGGCGTGAGGTTCACTCCAACCCTCCTTTGTCAGTATGAGCATCTGGAAGTCAATGCAAGTGTCAGGCCAAGGAACTTCCACTGCTGACAAACTGAACCAGAGACAAGCTGACCTTAAAAGTCAGGAGCCACTTAGGGATAGCATTCCTCTTTCTGTTGTGTGCTTCTCCCCTCCTAGGCCAGGGATTGGCTTTGCCAAATCTTTAGACTAAAATAGTTTTCAATGTTAAGAAATTAAGACTTAATCATTAATAATAGAGGAAGTGATTCATTTAAATATTGTCCAAAAAATTTTTCATCTACTTTGCCATTTGATTCAATGCTATAACTTAAGCTATACAGTCATGAAAGAAGAGTTTCATTTCTGTAGGTGTTTTAGTTACAAAATGAAAGGTATGTTTTTCATTGCTTCCTTTCACAGTGTTTTTTAAGCTAATTTTGCCCCAGACTCCCTGCAGGCTGTTAGAGACAGCAGTGAAAATATATAACCTCACTTGCATGAAATTTACAATCTGGTAGCTATTTAAAGCACTTCTCTGGAGCCCAGGATTTTGAGTTTTATCCGCAATATGATTTCATTTTTGTGAGAAGAGAGTACATTTATAATTAGCAAGAATTTCAGTTGTTTCCAGAAGTCCAGCAAAACAGAATGATTTTAAGATCTCACCACTTGAATTTGGGTGGAATAATATGAAATAAATCAGGATTATATGATTTTTTTTCAGACCAAAATGTTTTCCCTGAGTTACAGAGATATTTTGTGTTCTCCCTTCATCCCTCCCTCAGATCTGTGAGCTTTTTTTCAGAGATGTTTCCATTTCAAAATAGTTTCCTTTATTATCTCCTAAATATTTAACTGTCAGTCAGTTTAAGTATTTAGATTCATGTTATTAAAATAAATATCAGAACAAGCAGATTTATTTTCTATTTATATGAATTTAGCCTTTACTTTCTCAAACATGTCCATATCTGTAGAGAATAGGGACATGAGAGGGGTATCACCAGGAACAACCAGAAGGAAATGAATTTTAAACAAAAAATAACTCACTAAATAAGTAAGTGACGTAATTTACCTTACCATCAAAATCTGACTCCACAAATAGTCTCCGGGACACATTCACTTTAATAAATCTAAGTTAATTTCTTTAAATGTTTGTTTAAGGTTCTGTTTCACTATTTTTTTTTAAAAAGGCAGATAGATTGTTTCCTTTCCCCCAAACAGCTTCCCTGTTTACTGGCTAACTCTCTAAGTAAATTCACTTTGCTATTAACTTTTGTTAGCATGCATAATGCATATCTGTAGCCGCATTAATCTGAATAAGGCCATTTCACCAAACAAAGATCTTTTGAAAGAACTGTTAAAAATCAGATTCCATGCAGGGAATGAAAAGAAAATTGCATTTGTGTCCCATTTATACTTCAGTTAAAGGACTTGACATTGGGGATTACAACTGCCATATTAAGGCATCATGCAACAAATGTCCAACAAATATCAAATTATCACCAGCCTTTCAAAGTGAATCACATTATTCCATGGTCCCTGGTCCTTTGTGTGCAGTCCCAGCCTTTTTGGTGTAGCTGTGACAGTTTGGGCTCTGTAAGACCCATTCGAACCCACTCTGACTTCAGAACCTGTTCTCCGTGGTATACCCCACCCCTCCAAGGCAATATGAAAGCAATTCCACCTTGACGAACTTTGGCTAGTAGTCAAAGAAAAGGATTGTATTTTGTTTGTGAACTATAATTCATGCTTGTTAATAAATGGTGACTTTTCTTGAAGATGCCCCTTCTCTCAGCTTTATGCTCTTGGTCATCTTTTCAAAGCAGCTAGCTTTTTGAATCTATTTGTTGTTGTTGTTGTTGTTGTTGTTGTGACTTTTGTTTCTGATCTGTTGGTGAATCTGATTTCTGTAGATTGTTAGTCACTCTAAATATAAAGTGCAGAGATACTTATTTTACAATTCCATGTGTTACTTCTTAAGAGCAAATGATTTTAAATTTCCAATATGCAAAGAAAAGTTTTACTTAGTTTATTTCGACAAGATGAAAGGTTTGCTCAAATTGCCAAATACATTTGCTTTCATTGGTGTGTTTGTAAACATATATGTGCATGATGGAGGATATAGAATACATAGCTATAAATATGAACTTTGGACTCCAGAAGTTTGCCAAAAGCTTCACTCGATACCTCCTACATACTTATAGGAGTAACCACCGCTCTCAGTTTCAAGTTCACATAAAGAATTTGTAGCCTTCCCGTCAAATCTTCACTAAATATAAAATGAACACCTAATGTCTTTTGAAATATTTCTCAATGAAAAGTATTTAAAGTCTTCTTTGATTTCCTGCATTCCCTAGTGCCCAAATTCATAATATGAATCTTTTAGGGGTAGGGGGAACTCTTCAATAATCTCTCTGAATGGGGCAGACAATCCATTTTCTCTAAGGTAGGGTAGATTCAAGAAAAGATAATCCATGGGAATCAGCCTAGGTTGGAGCCTGTGAGTTCCTATAATTTCTGATGGGAAAGGAAATGAAAAATCCCTGGAAACTTCTTTGGAGTTTGATCATAATTGCAGAAATGTTTATTCTAGTAAAGCCAATTAAATTCATTTATGCTGGTAGAGAGGACTACTTCATGGTGTGGGAGTTTCTAACAGGAGTGATAGTTGAAAGTACAGATCCCTCATAATTCTAACGACTGAAGAGAGATATCTCAGGAACCCTCGCTCTGTGCGTAGCTGGAATGTTGTAGTACATGTAAAGATGTTTAATCTGGAGTCCATCGGAAAACAAATGTGGCACGTAGAGTTGATTTTTCTGCATTAACCATTCTAATAAAAGAAATAAGAAACATGTAGAAAATCTGTAGATGATAATGTTCTATATGATTTTGCAACTATTCATTTGGTTCCTTGTAAACGTTAGTGGCTAAGTTTTTAAGTTTGATATCAATTTGATGTTACCTTATCTGCTTCACTTCATGGAAAGTATTTCTATTTATTTAGACCCCTGGGAAAAATCACAGAGCTGAGCTATAGAAGGCCAAAGGCCATTCAGTCTTTCCAACAATGTGTACAAGAAAGATAGGAACTAGTTCTAAAGTGAACTGAGTTGAAAATGAGATGCCTGCCTTTACAACTGCACTACCTTGGACCAGGGGGAAAGCTGCCCATTGCATGAAGCCATGCACAATGAAAGGAACAGATACAGTACTGGGAACTAGCAAAGCAGAGAGAGGGAAAGACACCTTGAAGTATTTTCTTTTGTTTGTGTTTCCAAATTAGTCTTGACAGAATTTACTATTTGAAAATGTTAGAATTTCAGCATTTACCAAAATGGTATTTGATATGAAGTATATATCATCGTTCCCAAACAAAACAGTGATAGAGAGTTCACAAAGAAACTGTCATAACAGAAACAGGTAAAACTTACTAGTACTTAATTTACAAGTGTGAAAATTGTCCTAATCACGTTTATTATCTGTTAAAGTCACATGAATAAGGAAAAACATGACATCACTTCCAGCAAAAGTTGAGCTTCAAAATTCTTTGACATAACCTTTTAAAATTCACATATATATGTGCATATATATATAATCTTCTACATAGTATATTATTTATAAATGTTACTTATATTCAGTGTTCAGATGTGTATAAATTAATTCAATTATAATAGGCTCCTATGATATTATATGGATATAAAGCTACAAATGCTTTTTGTTTATAGAAAATTTCAACAATTTTCTGTAGCTTTGTATAAGTTAGTTTTTATATGTACAAATTTCTATTTAGCTTATTTTCTGTGCCAGGTTTTAGAAATGCATGTGTGTCTTCCTTTCCCTACAGAGAGAGAAAAATAGAAGGAAATCCAGTAGTTCCCAATTGTGATTCAAGTACAGAGAAGAGAACACATAAAAGATTGAGTTGAACAAAGTGTTACATCTGAAATTCAAAATGCATTTGGCTAGGTGGTGTATGTGTGTAAAACACCAACAAAACTGGTTATACCTATTGCTTTGGAATAATTGTTGGAAAGCATGTACAGTTGGCCATCAGCTTTTAGTAGGAAATGCCTGCTGTGGCAAACCAGATGGTACAGAAAGACAAAGTAAACATGGCTCCCCAGCCTGGAAAACTGTGAGAGGTGCACAAATCCAAGGCAGGCCCTGGTGTTAGGAGGGGCATGACTGCTCATGACGTATGTTGTGTTCCTCATCAAGACCTCCCATTCTTGCTTAGGAATGAGTTCTGAGAGCGTTAGACAACACAGCCTTGGCCCGTAGGAAAGGAAACTCATGACACATCACTGCCAGATTCACCAAACTGTGCTCAGCCTTCAAGTTCTCAAGTATGTCCCACGTCATTAAAAAAAATTAGACTAAAATAATGAGATAATAACAACTGAAAATAAATTATGATTGCAATATGAAATATATTTCATTGTAATCGTTTTAGCATCGTACAGTCATCTAGAGATACAGCTGTAATTCTCACTCTCACTACCACAGCGGTTTGTTGACTAGTATCTACCAGTCCATGATGAATAGCAGGGTGTTCCAGCCGTTTAAATAGAGATGACAAGAAAACCAAAGAGAATCACTTTAAAACAGTTCCAGAATGAGCTAGAGCAAGTGGAAGAGAGAGAGAGGAATGCACCCAAACAGCACTATGTTCCCTGAACACTCAAAACATCTCCTTGCACCGTTAAAATTTCCCACAATTGAATTTTAACAAACTTACTGCTATCCCTGATGGTCTCCTTTTTTTATGATGATGGTTTTTCCTTCTTGCAATTCAGATAGTATAAGCAGGCCTCTGTGGTTGATTTTATCTTAATGGAAACAGATTATCTTTATCCCTTTTTCCTGAGACTCCTACTTTGAGGCTGAAAGGTCATTTTCATTGTGGACAGCGTTTGGGAAACCACATAATGAATTCAAATACATTCATGCCTGCTAAAAGGAAGCTTCTCTTTCTCAAGTTCCAGAGCTTACGGAGCATAAACCATTGGGTTTTGTTGAATTCTTTTCAAAGGAATCTGTTGTATCATTTCTTTAATGTGCCATTTGTAGAGAATGGGAAAATTCTAGGCTTTTTACTTAATCTTTATCCAAAAAGTGCATTCTTCTCCGTAATTGCAATTAAACCCTGCTGTGGTTTTGCAACAGTTGTCAACAAATCTAAGGAGTATTCTTTGGATACATTATTTTAAAGATCTTTTTACACATATAATTAAATTTACTTTTTATTTTTATTATGGCTAGATCTTAGCAGATTGAATGTGATTTACAGATAGAATTCTAAGAACATAATATTACTTTACTCCTACCCTCTTTCTCATTTTTCTTCAATTTTGAGGTAACATTTTAAGTTAAATTATAGTCAAAAGGCATAGTACTTCATTGAATAAGAAGTTTAACAAGTCAAAATCAAAAAGATCTTTGCAGGAATACAGACAATGGCTAGAAGCAAAATTTGAGTGGGAAAATGACCATTTCCCACATAAGTGAATTCTACAGTAATCATAGATCATAACACTAAAGAAGTATAATATTCTTGATCATTTGTGTGACAAAGATGTCAAAGTGTTGCAAATATTTGTTTGCAGCAATACTGATATGCATAGTTCTTGTATTGTCTGTCTTTCCTGCAGCAACTTCACTTTAAAAAAATTTACTTGTATTCTTGCGGTTAAGTATAAAAATATATGTGTAAACATTGCCTGTCCCAGCGTCAGCATTGGTAGGAAGCTGCAGTCAGGAGTGAAACCACAGCATCAATTTTGATATTTCATTGTGAGGCACAAGTATCTTAACAACCACGTTCCGTTCAAGCCCCTTTCCATAAACTTATCTTTGTAATCTTAGCTTCTGCAAACATTGTGAACTACTTTCATGTAGTAATGACAGAACGTTATACATCCACAAGGAAGATGTCTCAGGTTCTGCTTAGAAAGCTATCTCCAAGTGTTGCTTTCATTTGAAAGGTTATGCTCATGTTCACAGAGATGCACATTTATTAGTTCTCTTGATGTTATCAGAGTTTATGTCCATGCAAATTCTGAGAATATAAATTCTATTCACTCAGAAACAAAAAGAAGCCTAATCATCACAGTTTATTCTGCCACAATGTGCATTTTTCACTTGCATGTTCATATAGACAAAAACTTATTGTCCGCTTTCGGTGCAACTTTATTGAGATATAGTTGACCTACCAGATGATCCCAGCAGTGGCAAGGCAAGGCTTTAGCCACTAGGCTATTGTGCCAGGTCTGACTACTTTTTTCATTAGAAGACCTATGACAATTGATATGCCTTTTGCCAAATGTCAACAGTACACAAAGAATTTTTGTGTTATAAAAGCTTTACCATTGCCTAGTTTATTTCTCTTCCCTTCTTCCAAAAAAGGACAAGATCCTTTGATATTTTTCTGTGTCATGTGACTAGACAATTTGAAAGGAAAGTGAGCAGAAGGCAGGGAATGAGAAGGGAGAGAGATAAAGAAGAGGGGAGGGGAGGGGGAGGGAGGGGAGGGGAGAGGAGAGAGGAGAGGAGAAAAGAGAAAGAGAAAGAAAGAAAGAGAGAAAAAGAAAGGGGGAAGGGAAAGAAAGGGAGGAGAAGAGTAAAGGAAGAGTCTTCTATCTGCTGCTCCCCCAAATGACTGTCAGACCAGGACTGGGCCATGCCAAATCCAGAAACCAGAAATTCCATCTGTGTATCTCATGAGCACTCTAGGGCCCAGTCACTTGGACCATCTGCTGTTTGCCTAGGCTCGTTAGCAAAGAAGCTACATTCAAAACTGAGCAGCTGGGACTTGCACTGGGGCTCCTCTCTTGGCTGTTGGTGTCATAAGCAGCAGTTTAATCTACCGCACCACAACACTGGACACTTTTTCTGGAGTTGACATTGTCCATTGCAAACTCTCGCTTTCCAATGTAAAATCTAGAGGATATGAACCATCAACATCAATCATTTTGGGGTCACAAGGAAATGAGATGGAAAAGGACTCCAAGTGAGGAACAGCATTGACACCTGCTTATTGAAGCTGAGGCTTTCAGAAAGATTCACCTGTGCACGGTCACACGCAGAGGACTCCAACCCAGGCAACTCCTTTATGTAATCTTTATGTAAAGAACAGCATAGTAGTGACTAACCCCTTAAATCAAGTAGGAAATATATAAATATTTCACAGATTCTAACTACATATTCAAGATTCCTTTATTTTTTTATATTTTTTTGGTAGAGGAAAACATCATTAAGTTCTTATTCTATTTACAGAGTTCTTTGTACTCAAGCAAAATTGACTCCCGTATGTCTCCTTTTATTAAAATATATTTTTATCATACAGGCAGATTTAAATATCAAAAGAATAAAAATGCAAGCATTAAATTGCTCATAAGCTCATAATCTCAAACAAGCAATCCCCAAAATAACCTTAACTGATTTTCTGCCACTTTCTAAGCAATTATACTATTATTAGCAATTATTTAGATTGTAGTTTTAATTCCAACTTTTTAAAAATTTAGTATTTTATTAACATTATCCTGCATCATTGGATGTTATTTCAAACATGATTTGAATTTCTGCAAAATATTCCACTTTGAAAATATTTCCCAACTTAAACATTCATTTACATGACTTGTAACATGGCCAACTGATATAGAAATATCAACAGGGAACATCTTTGACCTGACTTGTATTACCTTTAATTATTTTCTTAGCCAGATGACTACGTCAAGGGTTGGGAATATTTTAAGACTATTACTACATATTGTAAATATGCAGCAAATGTTATACAAGTTACACTCCAAACAACAGCATTATGCATTTTTATAATAAAAACTACCTTTAGTCATGTATTAGTTTAAAGTAATATTGTAATGTTGCCTTAGTTAACATTCTTGGAGGACCACTGTGTATGAACTAATAGGTTTTTCTAACATTTATTAGCTGCCTCTCAGCTTTTTTTTTTCTTGTGGTTACATGGTTCTTACTTTACAAGGACTCTTTACATGTGAAATATAGAACTTCCATGTCATGTTTGCTATAATTAAAACATATCCCAGTCTTTAGTTCCCTTTTCTTGTGATTTTTGTATACTCAAAACCAGTGGTTTTTTTTTTCTTTTGTAACCTGTTCCTTAGATTTAACAATATGAAACATGTTTCCCAAATAATAGATTAATATTTGTGAATTAATTTTCTTACTTCTCTGGTCTGTTTGGAATTTACGGGTGCAAGTTTATTTTATACTCAAATAATGTCCCAAGAAAATTTTGCATAGAAAATTTTACATATCATTCATTGTAAAAATTATAGCAATAGTATCACAGTAAATACTAATAAATTAAATGTTCTGAGTGAAGACTATGTGCAGTCTGATAGAGATATACTGTATTAAAACTATTGCAATGATTGGGGCCGACATTATAATGTAGCAGGTCAGGCTGCTGCCTGTAATACTAGTATCCCATGTGGATGCTGGTTCATGTCCTGGCTGTTTTACTTCCAATACCGCTGCCCATGGAAGAGGGCCCAAATGCTTGGGCCCTGCATCTGTTTTCTGGCTGGCTCAGCCTTGGATGTTGTAGCTACTTAGGAAGTGAACTAGCAGGTCGAAGATATTCGCTGTCTCTCCTCTGTTTTCTCTGTAGTTCTTTCAAATAAATAAATTGTATTTTTAATTAGTACATTTGTCCATATTTATTTTTTTCCTTTTTGAACCCTTTTATTCTTTGTATCCCATTTGCTAACATCAATAGAACTTGTATAGTGTCATGTCCCTGCTCAATATTTTTTCTTTCTCTCCAAGTGCCCAGTGCATAATCAAGGGAATTCTTTATCAATGACATCTAAAAGTATTATGTCATTAAAAAAACCACCAAGAAACAATTATCCAACAAATTTTATCAATTTAAAGAATCTTTGTGTTCAACTCAGCCAAGCCGTTTCGATTCTACCTTTCCTGTAGGACCGATTATTAAGGTTCCAAAAAGCTGAAATTATCTTTAGCCTTGAGTGAACATGAGCAAAACTTCATATTTCTCTAAGCTGTACTCAGCAAATACAAATACAAGCTAGTACCATATACAATAAAAATAATACCAGGCCTGGTAAAATAGCTTAGTGGCTAAATCCTCACCTTACATCCACCAGGATCCCGTATGGGTTCTTCTTCATGTCCTGGCTGCTCTGCTTCCCTTCCAGCTCTCTGCTTGTGGCCCGGAAAAGATGGCCCAAAGCCTTGGGACCCTGCACCCATGCGGGAGAACTGGAAGAGGCTCCTGGCTCCGTATCTGCTCAGCTCTAGCCATTGCTGTCATGTGGGGGGTAAACCAGCTGATGGAAGATCTTTCTCTCTACCTCTCTTTCTCTCTATAAATCTGCCTTTGCAATAAAAAAAAATCCTTAAAAATGATAACAATGCCATAGTTCATAAGATATACATTTTTAGTGTACACATTTTAGCGTATGTCTTGCCTATCACATGTTGGTTCAGTTATTAGAGCTGTGGAATAAATATTTTTATGTCAGCTGGTTTTGCAATAATTGACTTAGTTTCATGTTGAAGGTATTTGTTTCAGTTTGCTCTTGGTTCCTGTTATAATGAAATTGGACTCACTCTATAAGATTATTTAAAGAGCCATATCACAATGGTGCGAGGGCAGAAATGTCTGTGGAAGTGGGTAGTTTATAGACAAGATATATCATAGAGGCAAATGGATTATAACTGGAATAACTTTTACAAAAGGTCATTTTATTTGTGGTATATAATATGTGCATATACATGAACACATAAACCATGATATAAAATATGTATATTTTAATGTGATAAGCATTTCATTTATAATTCGTACAAAGAAGTAAAATAGGTTCACCTTTTCTGAATAAACAGAAGCTTCTAGAACCCAAAAAAACCCATCATTCCAAATTGTGGAATACGTTTATTGCATGTTTACATTCCCATTTTATGAATAGGTTGACATGTACACAGATCCAGCCTTCTTTTCAAGGAAGAACACTCATGTAGAAGATTTCTATGCATCGTCGCTCTTCTTTCAGTAATAGAAACTATACAAAATTATTAAATCTTTAGTCATTGTGGATGAAAGTATTACTCAAAATCAATAGCAGTCCCATGTGATGATAGGTTTTCATATCAGATTTAAGGTCAGATTGATCAAACTTATGAAATAAAAACCCTGCTACTATTCAATAAGAGATGGATGAACTAATGATTGGACACATATTTCTTTTTAGACATTTATGTGATTTTTATTAAGACAGCGAGGAAAGGAATTTAACCTCACTCTGTGTAGTTTCGTCTTGTTATTTGTAGATATCACCTGTCATGTCAAGCTCAGTTTTATAACATTAATCACACACAAAGACAACAAATAGAGCAAAACAGAGGTTGACATATGTTTATTGCCAGGAACTTTGAAGAAACTCCTGGGATCTGTGTTTCAGTATTCTAGAAGAAATAATTGTGATGCCGTTCCAAGTAGATGCCACTGTGTTGATCAGGTGGAGGTGACATTTTCCTAGTGAGCATCTTCACCTGAAGGGAATTGTCCAGGGACTGAGAGGGACCATGAAAGCTTTTCAAAAGTTTAGTTCCTGTTGTGGAAACGACTGCTGGTTATTTTTCCAGGTTTGAAGCTAGCATATTTATCTCCTTTACACACACACACACACACACACACACACACACAGCCAGCCAGCTAGTTGTTTGACTATAGTTCTGCATTTTTGGAAAACTTTGGAGTAGGCCGAAATCATTTTTATTTATTTGGCAGGAGAGTGAAGTGTTTACAATGAGCCTGGGTTGTGCACTAAATTTTAGTGACATTTTCTCACTCAAATTCCCAGAAATCCCTATGGCATAATCCTTCCTGCCCAGGCACATGACAAAAAAAAAAAAAAGATGTAGCAAGACTAGGCAATCTAATCAAAGGCACAGAGCTATTGACAAGACAGAATTAGACATTCCAGTACATTTACACATACACTGACACACATTCTATGGAAACTAACGATTCCTGAGGCTAGATTTGACAACTACATTAAAGAAAAAAGCTTTCGTCTGCCAAGATTTTTCCAAAACTCAGAGACTTTTTAGCTGGTTTTGTTTCTCACTGAAGAAAAATATTTTGTATCATTGCTGGCTTGTGCAGTTATAAAAAAATAAATTAGAGGTAGACAGATAACGGTTTCCTGGCTGCCTTCATGTCTGTGAGCCTGACATGGCTCCCAGAATGAAAAACATGCTGCAAGCAGTCTTATGTCAGATTGCTTATTTAGGGATCCTTTGAACATTTATTTGCAATATCCAGTTACAGCTATGGTATTTGCCATTTTAGGCAAACGCACACATACGCTTGGCCATTATTTTGGTGAAAGCTGATGTTCCCTGCCACTGCCAAAATGTTCCATGTACCCACGCTCATAATTATGGCATTGGAGCTTGGTGCCTCTCTGGCAGTACAATTATCGCCAGATTTAGTGCCAGTGAGAACATTGGTGTTTCAGGGACCTCTTTGTTACTAAGGAACATATCACAGACATGTCTCTGGACCGTGATGAGTGTATTTCCAAAACTGGTTGCTCGCTGGATTATTTTGTAATAACACATGTTTTACTAAGTGTAAAATGTATGAGGAGATTTCAACAAATTTGCAGAAAAATAAAATTGAAAAAATGGTTTTAATTTGATGCAAAAAAAAAATGAAATGCATGTATAGGTTTTCCACAGTATTCATTGCCATGACCTTTTTTTGGAAGGTCCCCTCACAAAAGGTTAATTGTTGAACTCAGGAAATGTAAATGTTGGAACTAACCTATCACTGCAATATCCAAAGATGACCACCATTAATAATTGTTTGGTTTATATCCTGCCAGCTTCCCTAGGTATACACACCTGAACCACAAATACTCAGATGAACAGGCACACAACACAGACATACATACTTACAGGTATGGATGCAAAATAGTCATGGAAAATAGAGTGAAAGTTGCTTTTATTTTTGGTGAAAAAAGATTGAAATATATGCAGCCAAGAAATCTCTAAAAATTTATTAGAAAATGCACATTGTGAAAAAAAAACCTATGTATAGGTTTTCAAACTTTTTTGCACCATTATAAACTTTTGAAAATTCAATTTCCACAAAAATTCTGAAGAACTTACAAATAAAAATGTGTATGTGTGTGCAATTTAAGATGTTTATATATGTATGTATTCCAGTTTTGTCTGTAACTATAAATAGTATGTGACAAAATTGTATCAGAGAAGCCGACTATCACACATTTTTCATTGTCTTTTGCAGATGTTTCTCAAACTCATTCTAAGTTGAACATATTGTAAGGCAAAACATGCATTTAATATACCCAGCTTACCAAATATTGTAACTTAACCTCACTTAGGTTAAATATTTTCAGCACACTGACTTTAGCCCATAGTTAGATATAATCATCTAATATAAAGTCTGTTTTACAATAAAATGCTGAATGCCTCTTATAGTTTATTGAATATTCTGCCGAAATAAAATAACCAAATAATAGTGTAGGTCTGCTTTACTACTGTCATGAAATTGATACATCATAGTTAAAGCGCACAGCAGGCTCCTCTGTGTGTGTTGTGGCTCTTTGCCACATGAAGAGTGGACTAGTTTTGCTATTTTTCATGCTACGTTGTTCACTTGACATTTTTTAATCAGTGTTGCTCCATGTCATTTAGGATTCCAGGCAGATTTGTTCTTCTAATGATGGCATAGAAATCCATTGTTTAAATGATTTATGTAACCTTTATTTGTGTTGTTTTTTTTTTCCTGTTCTCTATTATAAATGATACTTCATGGAGCATTTTTTGTAAAAAAAAATTATCTGGCTAATTACTTAAACCAAATTCTTGGAAATACTGTTACTGGGTCACAGACTCTAAGTGTTTATAAGCCTCCCAATAAAACTATATTGCCAAGTATTTGTAAAGACACACTGTAATCCACTGGAAGGCATTTTACTGTAGGAACAAATCTTGTTTTTAAAATATTGATTTATTTTAAGGCAGAGAGCTAGAGAGATCCTCCCCCTAATGGTTCACTCCTTAGAAGGTTGGAACAGCTGGAGCTGGGCAGGGCTAAATCCAAGGACCCAGCTGCATCTCCCACATGAGTGACAAAACAAGTAATTGGGGCATTATCTGCTACTTCCCAGGCATACTAGCAGGGAGCTAAGTCAGAAGAAGAACCATGAGGACTCAAACCAGCACTCCCATATCAGATGCTGTCAGTGCAAAGTGTAGCTTAATGCACTCTGCCACAACACAGGTCCTGAAAACCATTCTTCATTGACAAGCACCCCAGTGAACTCTGAGGCCAGTGGTAAGGTCACTCGATGATAAATAGAGGACAATGGTGATGAACTGTGACTTGGATGTTTTGACACTAACATTACACCCATCTGTAACTCGTGCAGTTGCTCTCCACTTCAGTTCCACTGAAGGAAGTATCAGTCCCCATCTGCCTGCAGTTATTATGAAGAGTAAAGGAAATATGTCAAGCAGAAGAATTTAATGCAGTCCTTAGCAGATAGCAAAGCTTCAGTAGAAGCTAACTCTTACTATGCCTGTTGTTGTTTGCCTTGGTGACGTCATTATTCCTGAAATGTGCCCTCTCTGCTTCATACTGGTCAATGTTTCTTAGTCCCTTTAAATGTATCCTTACCCAATTCCGCCATCTTGAGTCTCCGGTGACATCATTTCTCCTATGGCGAAAATGTAATTGTCTGATTTGAGATGTTGACAGTGTTGGTGGATTTCTGGTTCTAACTTGTCCCGTTGTCTCTGCTGTCATGACTAAATTCTGTTTGCTTAGGAAGCTTTCATATTTTTCTCCTCTTCCCCCTGCCATTTCTGTAAAACCGGAGTTAAGAGTGAGAGCAGTTGGTTCTGACAAAGTGAGCTGCTCTGGGTGGAGCAGGCGGACACCTTAGTTGTACCCAGGTCCTTTGATCTTTGGCTTCCTTCTTTTTCTGAGCATTTTTTTGTGACATGTTTCAGGAAGGTGTCTCAGCTCTCAGAGTGTTAAATATGCACATGCATCCTCTCAGTGAGGCTCTAGCTCTTGTTAGCTAACGACAATGCCAACTCCATGATGGGCAACATGGTAGACTCTTCCAGTTTTGTCATGACAACATTTATGGGACATCCCTTTTGAAAGAGTATCCATTTCTTTAATGTCTACAATATCATGTTTCTTATGAATTAACACATCGGTAAGCAAATGAACAGCGTGCTTTCTTCTTAGAAAGATGTCTGCTTGTTCTCATGCTCGTCATCTTGGCAAATGACTGAAAGGTAAAAACAAGGGGTTTTAAAAAGTGGGCATCAAGTCCATAAGTAGCAAATTCATTCAATGAGTGGTTATTAAGTTCCTATTCCCAGTGTCAGAATTGCACTAGGTGTTGGGAATATTGAAATACATACATTAAAGTTACTCCATTCACTCATTTGCTGGGATGGTCTTTCTGAAGCAAAATAATGTTATATAGAACTTTCCAGAACTACTCAATTAGTGGCTAGTTCCTACTAAAGATTAATGTATCTATGAACAGTTGTTGGTGCAATTGTTAAGATGCTGTTTTGGATTCCCACATCCTGTATCCGAATGCCTGGTTTCAATCCTGACTTCATTCCAGTTTCCTACTATTGCAGGTGCTGGCAGGTGGCAGGTGATGGCTGAAGTGGTCAGGTCACTGCAAGCCCAGGCTGAGTTCTTGGCTCCTGGATTTGACCTGAGCCAGGCTAAGCTATTACAGGAATTTGAGAAGTCACCCCATGGATGGAAGAGCTCTCTGTCTCTTTCTTTCTGTCTTTCCCTCTGTTACTATCCAACGCCCTCTCTCTCACTCTTTCAAATAATAGATTTTTAAAAAGTCTCTAAAATTGCTAGCTGTAAATAAGCCAGTGATTTCAAAATGCACTGATTTGGTTAAAAAAATCTACTTTGACTGAAATAGAGTACCTCGAAGCCAAGTCAAAAGCCTGAAAAGAATATACCACACTAGAAAAGCCTGTGGATATCCTGAGAGGGGGTGGGGTGAGTGAGAGAGACACACAGAGAGCGAGCTTTCTTCAAGACCTATTTCTTTCAAGTCATATTTAGTAAAACCACATGATGTGGTCTCCTGAGTGTCACTGGATTTTCTCCCAGAGCTCTGACTGTCGGGGCCAAGCTCTGCTCCTTCCTGATTTATGGAAAGGGATAGCATTTATTGAGGCCTTTTTGTGTTTCAGCACCTAATGTGGGACACATAACTATTCTCTCGTTCGAACTTATAGATGGTGTTTTTTACACCTAGAACCTTGTAAAGAACATGCCAGAAAAAGTACCACAGCCTTATAAGGTTCAGGCAGCCAAGAAACTCTTTTCCTTCTCAGTCAAGTGCAAAAAGCAGCTGTGGCTGCCAAGTTTTCAGCTGGTACTGGTGCAAGCTGTTGCAGTAAGTGGCACAAATCCTGCCCCTTAGGAAAAAAAAAAAAACTGGAGAGGTTTTAGGGCTTATTGTCCTGCTTGCTCAGGGCCAGGTAGGATAACATGCCTACCCACTAGCTGAATGCTTCTTTGTTGATAATTATTTAACTTCAATAGAATCTTGCTTTTGTAGTTGGAGAATTGCCCGTCATTGGTTTGAACTTTGTCTTATTTTCATAAGACATTATTCATCTGCTGTTTGCAAAGAAGCCTCAGGGATCTAGAACGCCCTTAAAATACTAATACATTTTTGCCAGTAAATTTTTGCACCACACAGTATGCTACATGCTCCGTGTGCTTAATCTCCTTGAAATCTCCTGTGGATCTCTCCAGTTAGGTACTCCTATTCCCACTTTAAAGTTGAGGAAAATGAAATTTGAAGAGGTTGAATGACTTGCAGAAGATCATAGAACTGTAGAAAGGTAAAGCCGTGATTTTTAAGCCAGCTATTTGACAATGAAGCCTTCATGCTTAACCATTATGCCATAATGAGCTTTCCGAAATTACATCCAAATTGGTGGTGGTGGGGGGGAGGATCGGGGAGAAGGGAAAGAGAGAAAGAAATTTTTGGAATCTTATATTTCTAAAGATTTACAGGTCCTCTAACCATCAAAGAAATCTTGAACCCCTAAAATTTAAAACCCTCTGCTACAGGTGTAGGCTTTTATGGGAATGATCTGAGCAGAAGCCACCTACTCTAGGGTCTAAAGCAGCTTCTGCACCTGCTGGAACCCTGAACTTGGTTTATCTGTTGGATCATTGGGTGAATTCACCAGCAAGATAGCTAAGTCTTTCTCCAAAAGCCTAGTAATTCTTAGACCTGTGCTATTCATTCATAACATGTGCCACCTTCCTGGTTTCTAGAGAAGTAGGAAATCTTCAGGAAGTAAGTAAATGAAGTACTAACTCTGTCAATTTGGTTTTGTCATTTCTGGATGAACCTGCCATGTCATTCCCAGACATCGGTTGGAATACATCACTCAAGTGGGATTTTCAGTGAGGCTCTAGTTGATTCTCTTTGCAAACCAGGGTATTTGCCAAAGGTACGAATGGTAACAGTCCACGCTTTCAGGGACCTCCCCTGAGGGTGGAAGCAACCAGAGAAGGCTGAGATCCATGAACTCACAGCAGTCAGAGCCCTGGTTCTTAGACCCAAAGAGGTAAATTTCAATGCTGAAACTTCACATGTTTGGCCAATTTCACTTTTATTCCACAGAGCTCCAGCTGAGAGATGGTGAAAAGCTGCCTTCTTTGGTTTTTTTCCCATGTTTGCCATTGCTTAAGCAGAATTTATTTTGGTAACAGGATTACCTGGCCTTCTAGATGCAACTCAATCTCCAGCATTCCAAAGATAACCTTTCTGAAGTCATCTTAACATCATGTCTAGGCAGTAAATACCTCAGATTTCCAGATATTCCAAAAGACGCTGGACTCCTATGGCTTGCCATTTTAAACTCACAAGTAACTTTGCCCTTGCCTCACACCGTAGGCGAGACTGTGCAATGAGAGAGATAGCAAAAGTCTGGTTGATAATTTGGGCCCTATTAATCATATGTATCTTTGTTTTAATAATTTTTCACTATTTGGAAATGTGGTCAAATTTCTCAAGTGAAATAGAATCTTTATATAGTATTGAAAAGGCATGACTTTGACTCATGGAACAGTTTTTAACATATGAAGCCTTTTTGTCTCCAGTTTTTTGTGTGTGTGTGTTTAACAATAAGCCTGGGAGAGGTAAAGGCAAGTTTTTTAAATTATTTTTTTGTTATTTTGAGTGAAAGCATCATTTAAAGGTAGAAATCTAAGCTTCTTAACAAAATTTGAATTTGTTTTCTTCATAAATACGCAAGAACTGATATTTCATTGTGTTTAAATACAAAGTGATCCACCTTACGTTTTCATTTCTTCATATGAGTTCTTACATATTCTTCATGTGCTCATTGAGTTACTATCATCTTCTAATCCAAATAGAAATGATCAGACCCACTGTAACTTGCTCCTGTTTTAAGAATCACCAATTCTGGTTTGAGAAGCACAAAGGAAAAATAATATTTCCTTGTGCTGAGAACATCTTCTGTTACCGTATGTCCGCAGAACTGGAGAAATAACTGGGGCCACACAGTGCTTTTCCTAGGCAGGACAGTGTTCTCCATAATGTGTTCTCCATAAAGAGATTGATGCATGGAGAGACAGAGTGAGACAAGCCCACATGGCTGATAGGCAAAAGAATCAAATTTCTAACTCAGGCAACTGTAACATTCTTGCCTGCGTTTTGGAGTGTACAGTGGTCCAGTGAGGATGAGAGAAGGTGGAATTCTCCACAATCAATGTATAGGATGGTATCCACATTGAACTCAGATACAATTAATATAGAAAGACTGCCTGTTACACAAACTAAGGAAACATACATACAGTGAGTACTTGCTCTCTGCTTACATTGGAGAGGGCACAATGCAGGTTTTATACCATTAGGTACTCACACACACACAGAGCTTTATGAGGGCAATATTATTTGTATATGTGATAAATAATGAAACAGAAGTACATACCAATGCACTAGCAAGCAGCAGATTCAAGATGCAAACACCGATTTCTCCCCGGACACACCAGCTCTCTGCTGACTGCTGTCATTCATTTCTTCATCATTTTATGTCCTTTTATTTAAACCTGTCATCTCCCACTGCTTTGTTAAGCAGTGTAGGAAGAGCAAAAGATTTGAATTCATGGTCTGTAGGTTCAAATCTCAGCTCCATCACTAGCCGGCGTCTGATATGCTCCTGCTTAGAGTTTAATTACCTATAAAATGGTGGGACAATAATTGTTATTTCACAGAGGTGTTATAAAGAGCAAATAAAATAATGGATGGGAAACATTTGGTAAATTTTAAAGCACAGTGTAAATGTTAATTTTATTATAATCATTCAAATAAGTGGTCCCTAAACTCACATAGCTGAAGAGGGGTGGTTAATAAGGAGAGGAATGAGCCAGCAACTAATTGCTGCACCATCCTGAGATAAGGCTTTTTAAAGACTTCAGTGAGATGTTTGGAATTACAACTGGAAAAATTGGTGATCTATTAGTAATTAAAAGTTGAGTTGTGAAGGAGAAAGATTTCAGGAAGCGGAAATCAGTGAACCCTGGCCAAAAACGTCACCATCTGTATAATACACCCCAAACAATGTGGGCATAAGTGTCTGCAGAAGGCTCAGCGTGAGAGCTGTGGCCAGCTTTTTCAAATCCCATGAAAAGCATTTTAATCTTTTACAGACAAGGAAGCACCATATTTCCATTTTCTATCACCCCAAATGGTTGTCCTTTTCTTCCTCGCTTCCTTTCTTCCCTCTCTGCTTCTATAGTGTCTTCCCATTTCTGCTTTTTTTCTTCTATTCAGCGATAAACAACATCCCGATATCAGAATGATTTGTAGAAGCCTAGCACCTGCCTACAGGGCCACCAGCGAAGAGGCTGATGTTTTTATCTGGCTGAGATCAACTGTGGCTCAGAGAGCCACCCTCCTCTCCACTGAGTGGGTATAGCAGAGAGACTGGGAGGGGAGCTCAGTGCTGTGCATTTTGTATCAGGAATATGGAGGCTAGAGTCAGGTCTGTTGCTCTCCAGTTGACAACACATCACATTACAAGAACAGCTCTTCCAAAAATATGGATTCCTGGGTCATGAACCCAACCTGCTAACTGAGAAGAGCCAAAATGAAACCCAAGAATCCATACAAGCTTCTCTAAAGTGATGTGCAGAGCAGGAACAGAGAATGACTGGCAGTAAGTGTCTGGTATTTCACTAATGAAGAAACGAAGTCCCAGAGAAGCCAAGTGACTTGTCAAAACCACAACTGCTAATGACAGAGTGAGATCTCAAAAGCAGAGCTCCCCATTCTCGACCCAGGGCCATTCCTTCTTTGTATTAAAGAACACATTTTCCCCCTCAGATATTCTTTCAAATTCGAAGTGATGATCTCTTTGTCTTGTAGAACTGGTTTGCGATATATTTCAATAAGTGTAACTTCATGGCTGTTTTCTGTTATTTCTTTGTATGTCATTACCTCGTAAAAACATACACTGCGATGCAATATTTTAGGGAATGGGTAACAACAGGACCGCAGTAAAAGCTTCCTGCCGTAATCTCTTTCAGTTATTTTTTTTCCCCATTCTGTTCTTTAAAGACATGTCAACATGCCCAATCATTTCAGCTAAGCATGATGCTCTGCTCAAAGATGGTGAACATTGTGCTCAGCTAGATAGTGTCACAGTAAGTTATAATGAGGGACATTAGAAAGAAGGATGTGTCTTTATTTCAATGTTTATGAAATGAAAATGAGTGACTCTTCCACTTAAACCTTTGGTCCAGAGAGCAGAAGGTTTTGAGTTGAGTCCTAATCTGACCACATACTCTGAGAATATCATCATTCCCCTTTCCCAGCCTTAGACTACTCTTTGGCAAGAGGGGATAAGCATCTACTCCCCACCCCTAGCTGTTGCGCCAGGTCCCTGTGAATTCCATTGACAAGGGCTGTTTTGTGGGCAATGTGAGATTCGCAGGAGGGAAAGACCTTTGTAGAATGCTGTTGTCTCTCCCAGGACAGGTTATTTGACAAAAGCAGACACAGATAGAGCTCTGGAATGTGGCAAATGGTCAACGACCCAGTCACCTGCAGAGATGGTTATCCTGTGATCTGAAGAGGTCATACATGAGTGGGATTGGTGGCATGCATGGGATTCAAATATTGCAAGTCTATAGGACGAGCTGTGTATAAAGAATCAAAGAAGAGAATAAGAATAAACACAGTTTGGAAATTTTTCCTCTTGTGGAAAATTTAAATTTCACTTCTGATGGTACAGAGAAAAAAGAGGATAAAGTAATCATGTGTTTAAAGATTTAAAAATTCCTACAGATATATAAAAAGCACAAATGGTGCTTACATTAGGTGCTTATGAAAGCTTAGATATCATGAAGTAGACATCTATCTGTTTTGAAATCCTCAAGGGCTATTTTCACAATTTGGTCAGAATTGAATTTCAGAAGTCAGCAACATATGTAATCATATTTGGGTTTGTTTGTCTTCTCAACCGAAGTCTAAAAATTGACAACCATTCTTTTGAAATTTCATTTAACATAGGAAAGAAGAACAGAGGAAGAAGAGCTTGACAATATAAATAGGCATGTTTAAAATGAAGTGATCCACAGCCGGTGTTCATTTTACATAAAGCAGGCAGAAGATGGAGGTTCTTTTATAGATTTGTACTGTGGTGGCACAGAGCAGTATTATTTTACAGGCCAGCAATCGAAACAGTTACACTAGCTATTAGGAAACACTAAATCTGAGGGTTCTGGCATGACCATCTATAGCCAGTAAGAGAAACCCTCTACGGCTCAAACGGCTGTCTTATTTCGGATGGCTTTGTTTACACTGTCCTTGGAGCTCCACGTACCATTGTGGCCTCCTCATTAAAAAAGCATAAGTCACTCTTTAAAAGGAATCTAAGTGGGAAATAAAATGGGAGCCAAGATAGTACAAAGTAAATTCCCTTAAAAAGGAAAGTGAAAAAAAAAAAGTACAAAGTTGCATATTTTAACCGGAGTGAACAATGAGTGATTAGCACAAAATGGATAAGTGTGCGTGAATGTTTGAGAGATGTCATTGCATTAAAAGAAGGGGAATTTTAATTGCTGATGAAATAAAAGTTAACATGTGTCTGAAATTTAGTGAATGTCAGAGCAAAGATTCAGTAGTCAACATCACTTGTCAGCTTCAAATGATTAGAAAGAGTTCTAATGTATGTAGAACGCATCTGTGTATGTATTTTGGCTATGAACGCGCCAAGTTCAAAAGAGTTATGAGTGCATTCTCCGTGGGTTTGATCATCCTGAGCCGAAAAAAAGGCCCATTTCCATGTATGAGCAGAAGCTTTGTAGAGCTTCTCCAGGATTTGCATTTTCAGTGCATTGCAGCCCCCCCCCCATCTTAACCTGCCAACAGTAACTAATTGACGAATGCAAGAGTACTTCAAAAAGTTAAAGGGATAACAGCATTAAAAAACAGGTTTGTTTTGGTGCCAATTTTTTTACCATTTTATTTTAAAGTAGTGTTCTATTTACAAAGAAACTGTGAGATCGTAATACAAAGAGATCCTATGTACTGCTTGCCTTACTTCCCCTATTACCATCTCAAATTAGTGTCCTTGTCACAATGAACTGGATTTGAAATCCATGCATGGTTTTTCCATAATGCATGTTTTCTGTAGCTTTCTGAAGTGCCCTTTTATTTATGGGATGGATAGATGATTCTTTTCTGTGATCTACTGCATCTCCTTCAGAATGTGTTGATCATTTGAGTTTGATGTTCAAGGTATCAACCAAAGGTTACTTATGTCAGAAGTGGGAATGAGTTATCTCAGTGAGACAGAACTCAATATCAGCACCACTCCATTATTTCAGGAGCCATGCTCTCAGTAACCCCCTTTCCTGTATCTGGGACAGCACATTTGGCTCTGGAAAGGCATTTGGGTATGCGGATTCAAACCATGAATGGCCTCTGGCATCTGCTGCAAGTGCACCATTCGCCATCTGCAGATACAACCTAATTGTGATTTCATTGCAGATGAGCCACACAGTTCTAGATTCGGATACTGATGAGATATTTATAGAATTTTCCCATAGTGAGATTTATTAATCTCACTGGAAATTTGCACATTTGGGCCATCGTTTTGTTGTAAAATCCCACTCTTACTAAGGTAGTCATGGTGTGGTCTGAAATCTCTTTGGCTGTAGTGAAGTATGGATACAAATGCTGAGTTATGCTGAACCCTGGTTCTATATTCAATAATTAGAGACAGTTCTTACTTCAGTTTCATGCTTGACTTGATGATCTGTTACTTTGCTGATTGACATCCAGGCAGAACAGAACTAGAATGGCTCTCTACAAACACTACAAAATTTATGAAGTAGCTATAAGCTTTTCTCTTACACCTCTTAAAAACACAGATAATCAAAAATCTCTCAACAAAAATATGTTTAAGTAAGATTAAATAAGATTAAGGAGGTAAAAGAACATCAAAGCGAAAGGTAGAGAGACAGCTAATTTCTCCTGGGTAAGAAGTAGATTAAGTATGGAATATTTGAAAGTTGAGCATACTGTCCAGTTTAGTTTGCTGTCCTCCAGTACATCAAGTGTTATTGTGCAAGCAAGTAAACCTCTTAAATGAGTTGAAAATGAGCTTTATTCTTCATCAAGTCACTTTGTAGAGTGGTGTTTATGGGGACAAGGACACTCTCCTGGCCCTGTCAGAGTCCAGGATTCTTCAGCATCTGTTTTCATAACCTTTCATTTTCTGGACTTCCAGCATCCAGCTGGCAGGAGAAAGCATTGGACAGAGCATGAAGTAAGAGCTGGGGGCCAGTTTTGAAAGGGACACCCAGTATTTCTGACCCCATGCAGTCATGTGGCCAGATCTAATTGCAAAGGGGAATGTAGGAATGAGGAACTGCTTGTATGCCCAGACACAAGCAAAGAGTGCAGTCTGCTAGTCGGCAGAAAGGATTGATCACATTATTGGACCTTTTCAAAGATGGGGCTTTTCAAAGATGGTGTTGTCTTTAGTCAGGATTCTATACAAAACCATTTGAAGGAAGCATGAAGCTATTTCTTGACTCCAAAATTGTGTGTGTCCCAAAGCCTCTTTGGCAATCCATCCTAGTTAAAAGACCATTTATAACCATATGTTGTTCACTGGATACAAGAGGTCATATGGGAAGCCTGCTCTTACTGTGCTCATAACTCAGCAACAGATAGCTGTCTGGTGTGACTGTTCAAACGCCGCCCCACCCCCCACCCCCTTTTAAAATTCTGTGTGAAATATTTTAAATGAATTTTAGGGAAAAGATGATTTATGGCTGGCTTATAGTAATATTCCTAGAAATGCTGTACTCTGGTGAGATTGAAGACCTGGTACCTAATTCCATCCACACAACTCTCAGGAGCCCTTCTCGTTGTTTGTGCTGTGGCCTTTAAAGGAGAAAGCATCAGGTGCTTAGTTCATTGAAGGTGGAAACAGAATAATGTTACTTCTCCAAAATAGATTTAAAAGTAGGGCTGCAGAATGGTTTCCTGACCTATAGGAGGAGTACTCTAGCTCCAGAAAGAAAACTGGTGTGAGATTTCATGTCCAGTAGCAGAAAAGAATCAGACTTAGCTTATGTTTTTAAGAGCAATGCAATATTATTATTGCAATATTTCATTTCCAATGAGAATCTGACCTGGATTTATTTTATCTATTTAATATATTTGAATGGCAAATATATAATTGACTAATTCTTATCAGATTAAACCTTTGGGAAATTAATAAGTGTAAACTAATATCCAAAATATCCACTTTTCAAAAAAGAAACTCATAATCTCTGGAAAGAAAGTATGGCTTATAAAAGTTTCTTATAAAAGTAGAAGGCCTCTTTGGACCTTCAGTGATCCTTATGGCCTACCTCCTGGAATCTCTTGATGTCGCCCCAGGAACAGTTGATAATTGTGGATCTGGAAGAATCATAAAACTGAAAAAAAAAATTCTGAAAAACATGAGCAAACTTCGAAGTGTGGGATGCTGAAGAAAGGAAATGGAAAGAAGGAGAGAGCAAAAGAAACTCTGACAAGTGGCCCTTTAATAATAGTAGGTTACTGCATTTCCATTTTCAACCCTTCTGTTGTCATTCTTTTTCTTTGTTGCTCCGTAATTGCCTGGGAGGCAGACTCCCTATAATCAAGCTCTGAGCACTTTGCTCTCCTGGATCTCCAAGTTTTAGGAGGGACAGTATGAACAACTGCATAATGGCACAGGGCTTAGTAACATCTGGAAAAGTAAGAATCTTTTGCACAATTTTTCTCCAAACAGAATGTCAAAATCATGTATAACCTTCTTTTGAGACAAAATTATGGACCCCAACCATGAGTGCGTGCCTGGCAGGCAATCAAACAAGAAGATACCCAAAATACTCCTCGTGAAAATGCCTTCGACACTGTAGTCTTTGAAGTACCTTTCCAGATTATTTGTTCAAATGTGCCAATCAACCTTGTTAGTTGAAAGGGCTCTTTCTTTAAACAAGTGACTAATTCCTACCTAAAATTAGAAGATAATAATGCAGTTCTTTTGAAGTAGGACCATACATGTCCCCATGGTCAATGCTAATCTGGAAATAGTAAATACTGCTGTATCTAAAGATATTCCTGCTGTTACAAGATAAATATTTATTGAGCAACTTGGTGCAGGACCCTACTGTATGTGCTGGGACTGCCTAAATGAATGAAGCACTTATGGAAATTACATTCTAATGGGAATTATGAGATAATAATACAAAATGAAGTTGCACAGAAGCTAATGAGTCATGAGGAGAAAAAATAATAAGGGCTGTTGGGAAAGGCTAACAGGGTAATTTTCAATAGATAATCATAAGATGACATTGAGCTTCTTTCTGGGGGAAAAAATATTCCAGGCCTGAGGAATGACAAGTGCAAAGGCCTTTTGAGCAGGGTCCCTAAATAGCCAACATGGGCTTGAACAAGAACAAAGCTGGAGGCCTCAAACTTCATTTTGAAATGTATCACTAAGCTATAGCAATCAAAACAGAATACTACTACCCTAAAGACATAAATATAAAGCCACAGGACAGAATAATTAATTCAGAAATAAACACATACATGTGCAGTCACCTGAGCTTTGGCAAGAGCACCAGGAATACTCAATGAGGAAAGAAAAGTCCCTTCAGCAAATGGTGTTGGGAAAACTGGGTATTTAAATGCAAAAGGACTTGCTCTCTTATCATACAAAAAAGTCAGTTCCCAAACTGACATATATGGCTGGATCCTATTGTACTCCTAGGGGAAGAAGAAAGATTTATATACTGTCTTTAGCAATGTTTTGAGATTCCTTCCTAAGTATCATTTTATTTAAGAAAAGTCTTCTGAAAAATAATTGCCAAGAAGTAATCTGTAAAACTCAAATGCCACAATTCTTTGGGATGCTGATGGTCTTAATTTGAGCTGCACAGGCAACATCATTTAATGGTGAGTGACACAGAAATTTATTTTCTTGTCACTGTGGAGACTGGGAAGTCCCTGGACCGAGCTGTGCCTCGTGTGGTTCCTGCTGAGGCCTGTCTCCAAGCCTTCCTGAAGGTCATGTTCTCACTGCATCCTCATGTGGTCCTGCTAGGTTGGTAGTCATTCTTAGGACCTTGTTTAACACCACAAACACTGATGAAGCTGCATCTCCAAGCGCAGTGACACTGGAGGTTAGGACTTCAGCGCATGAATGGGCTGGGGGGGGAAGACATCATTCAGCTGATAACAGCCATCAAGTAAAGCAAGATCTTGAGTTTTACACCAACGCAGATGAACCTAGAAAACATTGCATTCAATGAGGTAAATCAGACACAGAGACACAAATACCACACACTTTCTTATCTCACAGGAGAGAGTAGAACTGTGTTTACAAGATGCTGGAGAAGCTGTTGGAAGGGGAGGATGGAGAAATGTTGGTCAGAAGTAGACAGTTACAAAGGAGAGTGAGATTTAATCTTCTGTTACATAATAGGGTGATTGTAGTGAACAATAATGTATCACCTATTTCAAAGTAGCTAAAAGAGGATTTTGAATGTCACATCACAAGATAATGTTATATTTGTGGTGATAAATGTGCTCATTTTCCTGAGAGGACCATTACACAATGTATACATATCCCAAAGCATCATCACATCAAGGCAATATTGCCTAGGAAGTAGGAAGCTAGTTCGGACACCCACATCCCATTTCACAGTGCCTGAATATTATGGATTATGTATTCTCAAGATAGATAGATAAATAGATGCATTAAAAAGTCATATAACCTCCTTTATTCATCTTGTGCTTGTTTATAAATGCTATCTATAAAATTAAAAAATGAACTTCTTTCCTATTCTTGGAGAGCTAGGGCTTTGTACTAGCAACATGTCAGGCAAACTAACATGTATTGTACTGTTTAACCGGATAATATACTAAGTAGCTAAGTACCCTTCACCTCAGGATAGCCTAGCAAAATTGGGTGTGCAGTTCTTTAATGGATTGGGAAAAATGGTCATATATTCATTTCCTTTTTTTAAAAAAGCTATTTTCTGTGTTCTCATCTATAGATAATTAGAGCAAAGTCAGTATCAACATGATGAATTTGAAGAAGTGTTGTTTTCTGTACTCTGAAGAAACTATTTGACCTGCAGGGAAATTTTCAATGGGAAATTATCTCTGATATCCATTAGAAACAGGCTTCATAACCTTATTATATTGATTTTCTTGAAAATCTGAATGAAACATTTAAAGAGGAAAATAAGGGTTAGGTGATCCGTCAACTCCAATTACACCTCCTGTAAGCTCAAGAGCAAACCTTGCCTGTTGCCCTGGGAGACCAGCCCCAAAATGGATTCTACTGTACCAACCTATGGACTGTGATTCCCCCCACAGGGGAACTGGACACAGGAAGCTGGGATGCTCTGGCTCCAACCTGGCTGTGGCACCTGAGCTCTTGAGGCCCTTCTTGTTCTGTAGTTTTGGCTAGAGTCCCACTCAGATCGTTGGGATCCTCCAGCAAATAGGTTTCCTAGCAGGAAACTGCTGTTTGTCCTTGTGGAGAGCTCTCTGGAGAAAAATCAAGTCTCTACCCTCTCCCCTGGTGTCACAGTGATGCAGTGAGATAGAGACATAGCATGGGCTGAAGTTGGAAGAGCAGTCTGTCTCCAGTACCTGTCAGCTCATTGATTGCCAGGGTTGGTTCAGGTGACGTGGCCCCCAGTGTCCGTCCTTTCTCTCTCATCTCTCCATTTAGGTTCCCCAAGGTCATGGAGTGACTCAGGTGAAGAGAATGGCCATAGATTGGAGATTCCTCTGAAAGATAAAGAGTAATTTAAAAAAAAAAAAGCTGTTCAATATTGCTGCCAGGCAATGTGGTAAACACTTTCCAAACATTTTTTTTTTTCTAGTCTTCTTGACTGCCTAGAGATTGAGATCTTATCATTATCAGGCAGTAGAAGCTTGAAAGGGACAAGAACTTGCCCGAGAGCGTGCAACTTTTGGTAGAAACTCAACCCATCTTTTTGAACTCAGAAGTGAAAAATCTTCACAAAACATGTTCAACATCTGTTGACTCCACACTCGTATTCTCAATACGCAGCACCAGAGGCCAGTCTCACATGCACCTGTCATTACGGAGGCACCCATGGTTGCCAACAGCATTCAGCAGTGTCTTCCCGGTGGGAGCCTTTCCAAATTTAGTCCTTCCTGCAGATTCCTCATTGGATATGCATGTTAAGTACAAGATCCTGAGGGCTGGATTCCATAAGGATCACTGTTAATCCCAAACAAGCATGACCCTGGCTCTGGGGAGTTCCGAAACCATGAGTAAGAAAAGATGCAAGCGTTTTAAGCCAGGGAAGCTGGGTTGAGCATCATGCAGAAAGAATGATAAAGCACCCTCAACAGGAATAAAATTATAAGATCTATAGACACTAGCTTGGGAGTGGTTGAAGAAGCTGCTTAGGAGGGACTCAACTTCTTGGAATGACACTGAGTGGGGAGCCTTTTAGAGAACAGCGATCAGTTTGGTCAGTCAATCATTTTGAGTTTGTTTCTGGGCTGTTTGTTGCTTATGAAGAGTCATCTTGAGTAGCACTGGCCACAGTGGGCCTCCACAGCTCTGTTTGTAGCAGCATAGTGAGTCTTTCTGCCCCTCTTTGGAGGCTAAGACACCTGCTGGGTTGCTTCCCCATAGCTGCCATTTGGCCAAAGCTGGTGTCTTTAAAAATTGTATGTCCTGGGCCTGGCACGGTAGCCTAGCGGCTTGAATTCTAGCCTTGCACACCCTGGGATCCCATATGGACACTGGTTCTAATCCCGCTGGCCCTGCTTCCCATCCAGCTCCCTGCTTATGGCCTGGAAAAGCAGTCCAGCACGCCCCAAAGCCTTGGCGCTCTGCACCCACATGGGAGATCTGGAAGAGGCTCCTGGCTCCTGGCTCCTGGCTTCAGATCGCCGGAGCTCTAGCCATTGTGGCCGCTTGGGGATTGAATCAATGGATGGAAGATCTTCTTCTCTGTCTCTGTCTGACTTTCCAATTTTTTAAAAAAAATTTAAGTCTTAAAAAAAAGAATTGTATGTCTTTGAATTGCACATGGAACAGTGGAGTGATCTCCTTTGGTTCTATTTGCTAAAACCTCTCACAAACCCACCATGTCTGCCCTTCATTTCAAATGGGGTTTCAAGCCCTAGAAAGTAGCCCACCAAATGTTTTATAGCAGAGAAACTTTTACACTGTGGTCCAGCTTAGAAAAGTCAGCAGATTGAGCCAACTGGGATCATGTGGAAACTTAGTGCCAGAATTAGCCTTAGCATGCATGAGTTCAAAATTTCAGACAGTTTCTACTGAATATCCCCGCCCCCCCCCATAAAGAAGCTCAGAGATTTTCTTGATTTTTTTTTTAATAGTTAATGGAACACTTTGTAACAGGGATATGAACACATTGTCCATTCTCCAGGGCTCTAAAATCAGACAGCTGCAGTTTAATACCTGGTTGCTAGCTTTATGGCCTTGAACATAATACTGAGCAGGGAGCCACTGTGCTACTGTTCAGAATCCTCATTGATAAAATGGAAAACACAGCGCCTGATTTCAAGGGTGATTGTGCAGATTGAGTGAGATTATGTATCCAAAGCACAACGCCCACACGCAGGAAGCTTGTCGTAATTATTGTAGCGATCACTGCCGTACTTAAGACTTCTCCCCAATCGCTTCTTCCCTTTCCCCAGCTTCTGCTAACCTTAGGCTTGGGCTCCACCTAGTTGGCAGTGAGTCAAGACAGAATCCATCGTGTCAGAGTGTTTGCAGAAGAATGTGTTTGAAAAATTTACAACTGGCCTCTTTGGAACCAGCATCTAGTTCTAAAGCTACTCTGAAATAACTTCTTTTGTTCTGTTACGAATACCGTGACTTAAATTCTTGATACATTTGTGATCGGGAGCTATGTTCATTGAAGCCTTCTGTGTGTTCTTAGCCTCTCAGAAAGACAAGTAACTAAGTAGTGAGCAGTCTAATTTTCAAATAATTTATAATAGCGAGTAACAGTATACTGTCTTTTTCAGCCAGCACTAACCCTTCTCGTGTTCTAACATTTGCAAGATTTGACTAAGCCTTTTGGAGGGGGGAGGGGTGCAGGGGAGTCCCCCCCACCTTTGTCTTGTTTATTTATTTTCTACTTTTTGGTTTTCTACTGTTGTTTTTTTTTTTCTAAATAGTGCTTTTTATTTTAACAAACGACAGAATTTGAAAGTAAACTGAAAGATGAACAGCCTTCCAGCTCACTCGCCTGAGCTGTCCGGGTGCCGCGTGTCATTCAGTTTACCGTGAGCTGCTGCTGACCCTGTAGCTTAGCCTTCCAAAAAAGCATCACCAGCCTGTCTCAGTTAGGTCCGGCCACATAAAAGTTCATATTTGTACATCCTCATTATCCTTTAGCATCAGCTCTGAAATCAAGGCAAAGATTGAATTTTCTGTTTCACACACATTCCTTATTCATTCACTGTTGACGGCTTCTGTCACTCCACTTTCGCTGGACACTTGTCTGCCACCCTACTTTGGTATGATAGACTATTTTTTTTTAAACATGCATATCTTTCTATCTGCATACTTGTCCAAAACATATTTTTATGATTGCCTAAGTAATGCAGTTTGGGTTAAATGACATTTATACCCCTTAATTCAGATGCCAGAAGTTATTTTTTTTCTAATGGCTTCATGTTCTGTGAAGCAGTGATCCATTGAATTGACCCAAAACACAGGACACGGGAGAATCATGGACATGTGCTGTGGGAATTAAGATGCTAGTTATCCCAAAGTGCATCCCATATCAGAGTTCATGGCCACCACTGCTGCAACCCCCTTCTCCCAGTGTCTCCCGCTGCAGGCAGCAAGTGATGGCTCCAGCGAATGAATTCCTGCCTCTTGCAACGGAGACCCAGATGAAATTTTGAGACCCTGGATTCTGTCTGATCCGACTTTAGCTATTGTAGTAAACCAATGGGTGGAAAACCTTAAAAAATAATTCTCTCTTCTCCCATTTCTCCTTCCCTCACATCCTCTCTGCATTTAAAACAAATGCAATTTTTTTTAATGTTTAGAAGGATGTAAGCAGAAAAAGAGAAATACCACATATTTTTCTTATTATGTGCACACCAAAACAATTCAATTTATATAGAATGGCAGCAAGGAGCGGCTGAGCCGGGCAGCAAACGACAGGGCGGGTTGGATAATGGCCTCCAAATCGCAGTTAGAGGAAAGAAAAAGTTCCTACTGCTGCCCAGCCCAGTGGGGTGACGCAGTTCACAGTAAGCTGTTACTTATTTTCTGAATGAGTACAAGAGAGGAGTGCTGGGGTTCAAATCGTAACGTAATGACTGAGAGGAGAAGTCCTGGGTGACCCTGATTGGTCAGTACTGATTGTTTCCCTAGGTGGAAATGTCACACTGTGCCCCATTAGATGATCATTGTCCATTGAAAAATCCACGTCTTAAATAGTAAACTGAGAAAAGGCATGTGTGAGCAAAAATATGGCTAGGGCAATCTGACTCAGCAAGAAGCGCCGATCACTGAAAATGGATCTGCATCCCAGATAAGCCCCAATCCCGACCTTAACACCTCTTCCACTCCACGTTCTTATATCAACGTTTCTGTGACACCTGTCATACACTGTTGTCTGTGCCTCTCCTTTTCAGATCCAACTTAATTCTGTAAGCATTGATTTTTCCTACACTGTGCTTTTCTTAAATGGAAACCTTGGTATAGCGTTGATACTCACAGGCAGGTCACTTTACAACACAGTAACTGTGGGGCGTAGTGGGCTGGGCCTCTGCATGCAGTGCTGGAATCCCACATGGGCACTGGTTTAGGTCCCAGCTGTTCTACTTCAGCTTGGGGAGGCAGTGGAGGATAGTTCCAGTGCTTGGGTCCTTGCACCCATTTGGGAGTTTTCTAAGAAGGGATCTAAACTCATCTGCGTTAGTTTCCATTTTACTAAGTGTCCTTACGTTCAAACTTAGACTGTTGTCGGTACCCATTTATCTTGCCTCAGTATAATAGTCAGTGATTCATTATGAAATTCAATCAAACCTTCTTGTGTTTTTTTTCCACAGTAAAAGCCTAATAAAGCATCAGTGACTAGTTTTATGTTTTATTTCCTAGTCTGTAACACTGATCCTATTATTTCTCAAATTAGTGTGATTTTATCAGTATTGGCAATTGCTCCTTACGGAAGGTGAGGTTTTATTTTTGGATGGTACTTAAGAGGCTGTGTTCATAAATCTGCAATAAACAATAAATTTTCCTTTAAAATAAGTTTTCTTTTTTATATATAAAAAAAAGTAGATTTTGAGGCCTGGTGTGGTAGCCTAGTGGCTAAAATCCTAACCTTGAACGTGCTGGTATCCCATGTGGGTACCTGTTGAAATCCCGGCTCCCCTCCTTCCCATCCAGCTCCCTGTTTGTGGTCTGGGAAAGCAGTCAAGAATGGCCCAAAGCCTTGGGAGCCTACACCTACTTGGGAGACCCAGAGGAGGCTCGTGGCTCCTGGCTTTGGATCAGCCCAGCTCCGGACATTGTGGTCACTTGGGGAGTGAATCAAGGGACAGAAGATCTTCCTCTCCATCCCTCCTCCTCTACAGATATATATTTGACTTTGCAATAAAAACTAATAAATCTCAAAAAAAAAAAAAAAAAAGTAGATTTTCCTTATTAAAGAAAGTGATCTCCATCTAGTGGACATATTGTTACATTACAATCTACAAAGAAAAAAATATTCCCTGGACTATCCAGATAAATAATACTGAGGCTAAAATGTTTAATTTTTAAAATAGCTAGCAACATTTGTTACAAAACATATAGCATATAGTCTTTGTAAGTTAAGACTTGCATAATTCAACTGGAAATGAAAATAATTTTTTAAAAATATACTGATTATTATTTGGTACTTACATAATTTAACTCAGGAAAACTAAGAATAACTCTTGGAGCTGAAATGTTTCTGTTTGTGCTTTGTAAGGGGCAATTGTTTCCTGTTTCACAGTAAAAGTCACATTGAAGGGAAATCAATGTAATCTTAATATAAGCACACATTTTCACATCCTTGTGCTGACGAATTATCAGTGTCCTTTGAAAGAGAACTCCACTCCGATGTTGCCCCATTATCAAGTCTTTAATGTTTTCTAGCTATGTACCGAATGCCTTTTAGAATCTTGCAATAATATCACTATGAGAAATTCTCAGCCCAAATTAATCTTATCTCCTTTCTTCTTGTATCTCAGTGTGCCCATAACAGATAGTCAATCAATGCTTTTTAAGTGTTTCCCAGAAGAGCTTGCCTGAGAGCTCTAACAAGCCTATTAGATAGAGGACCTGTTACCCTTCCAGCCTTCTTCAAGACTGCCCAAGTCCTGCACCCACAGTGCCTATGCTGCCCAGGGAAGCAGGGACCTTTGTCATACTAGCCAACATAGAGCTGGGGTATTCAAAAAGTTCATGGAAATGTGTGTTATCAAAAACTGTATCTATAGGTCAAGTTTTCACACAAAACCTTATCTTTTAATTCGCTCTTTCTGTAAGCATTTGAATGAACCTTGCATGTGTGGTTTGTATAATTATGCAGCAGAGCCCAGAGGAGTTCAGAATCATTGGATGATTAAAGTCAGTCAGCTCAGCGACTTTGGTCAATTGCCTTTTCTAGGATCAGGTATCCTTGTCTGTGAAATGGACGTTAAAAAAAGGAGATCCTTTATGGTCTTTCTAGGAGTAATAAATACACTGTGAGGTGACACAATTATATATCATTTGAAATTTAACATATTGTGAGTGACTGGCCAAGCTGGGTGCTAAGTCTTTGTTTTCTCTCCAGGGGTTTATTCAGAGTCAGTGTTCAATGTCATGGGTTCGTAACTGACCAATGGAACATCAAAGTCCCACCTTCCACTCTGACTTCCAATCTTTGGGTCCTAATGCTGTTGACTAATAAATTCAACAAAAATCTAAGAATTTTTTAAATTCTCTGGTTAATAGTTTGATCAAAGGTTCTGACTGGTAAAGTGTCTGTGATAACCACACTTGAATCCATTTGTTCATTTCTTCATTCAACAATTGTCTTTCTAAACCACATACCTGCCAGGCGATCTTGCACTTTCAACATCTTCTCCTACGAACAGATAAGTCTTTAAGTTAATACTGGTTGATAATTCACTAGGAAGACTTTCTATGAAAAGTTTATTTAAACTACAACAAAGACATTAAGAACTAGGCATTTGTGTTTTCTTTTATTCTCAACTCTAAAAGTGGTACTATCAAGCACAGTGCCTTTTTATCATTTCTTGTTCTCTCGCACCACTTCGTAAAGATATTTGAAGTTCCATGTGAGCTGCTAAGAATGTTCCGAGTCTCCCTTTCCAAATTTCGCTATCTTGAAGTGGAGAATGCGTAACTATAGCTTTCCATTCATTGTGGATTTTATGAAGAGGTAGCCTGACAGTGTTTCGTGAGCATTGCATAAAGTCCTAGTGAGGCCAAGAGCATCCTTTGGGGGTAGGCTATGTCTCCTAGGATGCACCTGAATCAGCTGGGGAAGAGAGAGGTTGAATATGGGGAGTAGGCTGGGGGGTGAGGGTGCTTACTCAGTGACAGACAATGATAGGGGATAGAAATTATTTTATTATTATTTATTATTTTTACTTCATTAATTACAGTGTATTATGTGACACAGTTACATAGGTACTTGGGTTCTCCCCACCCCTCCCCAAACCCTCCCACCATGGTGGATTCCTCCACCTTGTTGCATAACCACAGCTCAAGTTCAGTTGAGATTCCCCCATTGCAAGCGTATACCAAACATAGAGTCCAGCATCTTATTGTCCAGTCAAGTTCAACGGCTTCTTAGGTATACCCTCTCTGGTCTGAAGACAGAGCCAGCAGAGTATCATCCCAGTCAATTGAAAGCTCCAACATACCATCAGCAAAAATTTACATCATTATGGAATTAATTGACATAGTAATGAGTAACCAATATGTTAAAAGTAAATGCGAGTTCCCAGCCACCTTCTGTGACCACCTCACCTACACTTCAATTTTAGTTTATACACAACATATAACATTCATAACATAACATGTTATACATAACATCATATCATCTTAAATTAAGGCAAACATGTGGTATTTAACCTTTTGGGATTGGCTCATTTCCCTTAGCATTATGGTTTCCAGTTTGGCCCATTTGGCCACAAAGAACTGCATTTTTTTTTTTAATAGCTGAGTAGTATTCCATGAAGTAGATGAACCATAGCTTTCTTATCCAATCCTCTGTTGATGGGCATTTTGGTTGCTTCCATGTTTTTGCAATTACTGATTGTGCTGCTATGAGCATAGGAGTGCATGTTGGTTTCTCATAAAACAATTGTTCTGGATATATTCCTAGGAGTGCTATTGCTGGATCATACGGTATGTTGAATTTGAGTTGTTTGAATATTCTCCATACTGATTTCCACAGAGGCTGTACCAGCCTGCAGCCCCACCAGCAGTGGAGTAGGGTTCCCTTTTCTCCGCAACCTCGCCAACAAGTGTTGTTGGTGCTTTTATTCATGTGGGCCAGTCTTACTGGCGTTAGGTGGTACCTCATTGATGTTTTAATTTGGATTTCCCTTATTGCCAGGGAATTTGAGCATTTTTTCATATGTTTATTTGCCATTTGGGTTTGTTCCTTTGTGAAGTGTTTGCCCATTTCTCGTGCCCATTTCTTGAGTGGCTTGTTTGTTTTGACATTTTGGTTGTTTTGTAGCTCTTTGTATATTCTGGAGATTAGCCCTCCATCATCTATGTCGTGTGCGAAGATCTTCTCCTATTCTGTGGGTTGCCGTTTTACTTTGTTGATTGTTTCTCTCTTTTTTTTTTTATTATTTAACTTCATTAATTACATTGTATTATGTGACACAGTTACATAGATACAGTGGAGTGTGATGGACCTCATGGAAGACAGGTGCAAGTTGAGGATAAAAAAAAAAGTACTCTATCCTGAGGGTTAAAGTGAGTTACTGAGGGAGCTTAAACTAGAGAATGACATATTCAGGCTCGCATTGTAAGAAGAATCACTTGGTGCAGGGCAGGAAATGGGTTCAAGAGATTAACATAAAAACTAGGTTGAGAGGACCCTAAGTTTATTATACTGGAGGTGGAAACCATAGATATTGATGAAGAGGTATATGTGATGGAGTGAGGGAGGCCTCCCTGTAGGGCAGTGACGACTTTAGACACAGAATAAATTGAACTTAGATATTGAATGAATTGCTACGCATTTGTTATTTGCCAAAAAGAAATTCTGTACTTACAAGAGCTGATTATGTATAATGGTTCCTTTTTATAACTGAAGTTCATTTTTAAAGAAGGGCCTATGCTTTCTGAACAAACCTCAAAAAGTTTGTGGAAAATGGAACATAAACATTTTCGACAGGTTTTTGGAAAGACCCTCATACTTCTGCCCAGTTGGTAGTAGTTAGAACAGGAAGTGTGTGAAGGTCCATTTGTCTTCTCATTTTTGTGTACTTCAGTATTATCTTTCTTTAATCTTTTGTGGTTTTTTTTTTTCACATCCAGAACCAGCTGTAAATTGTCTATGTACCAATTCCTAAACTTAATCTGAACCTTTGCTGAAATAGGAAACTGCGAGCATTCATAGCAATGTAATTCCCTGTGTTTCATTCACAGCTTTGATGTGGACAATGGCACATCTACGGGACGGAGTCCCTTGGATCCCATGACCAGCCCAGGATCTGGGCTCATTCTCCAAGCAAATTTTGTCCACAGCCAACGCCGGGAGTCCTTCCTGTATCGATCCGACAGCGACTATGACCTCTCTCCAAAGTCCATGTCCCGGAACTCCTCCATTGCCAGTGATATGTAAGTGAAAGTACGGACAGAGAGAGGAGGGAACTGCTGAGAAAAGCAAGTGGGAGTTACTGCTGGGCTGATAATGTAATAAACCCATTTTTAAAGACTGTTTTTTTGTTTAACACTCTCTGCAAACCCAGAAAGAATAATGAAAAGCATCCATTAGGCTGAAAATGAATAGTATCATTGAGTAGAATACACTGTCACTCTCAATAAGAAACCTAGATTTCTCCATACTATATGTTTTCTCAGAAAAGTACAAATTATATTTTTAATGGAATCATAACTGTTAAAACATTAGCTTGAATCCATTTGGGACTGAGTTTTAGCTACCCAACTGAAATGACTATTTCCTGATATTTGAAGGAGCTCTTGACTCTGAAAAATCCTTGAGATATTGCAAGGCTTTCTTTAATGTATCTCAACTGATGCACGCGTAGAAGTTAGCACTTGTTTGCCAGGTCATTTGAGAGATCCTTTTGAGGCTTTGCCCAAATGAAGCCATATTCTAAAGAGGAATTGCTAAAGGCAAACACAGAACATGTAAGATGGACTTGAATATCATTTAAGACATGGCACAGCTCAGACAGTGAGTAAGGCTGACAGGCAGATTTGCAGATCACATAAGCAGCATTAGCTCATTCCCTCCACGTAGTCTCAGTCTCGCTACTTTTCTCCTGTGAATCGGACATTTGTCTAATAACATTCGCCATCTTCTCACGACATCATATCAAAAACTAGGAGATCACAGCCCTCTTACAGGAATTAGGTTTCATGGGCCATTAGGTCTCCTACTGTACTTGCTGTCCAAACATCTCATCGGGATATTGCAACAGATCCAAATGGGGTTTGAGAAATGAAGTTGGGCTTTACTCATTTTTACAGCTTGTAGTTCTTGGTTACCAGTTTCTAAGTTGTGTGAATGATGCTCATGTGTCATCTGGGTTAAACATTTTCCTTTCCTGAGAAGCCCTGTGTTCATGTTATTTTCATCCCAATTTCACAGGCTCAGCACACAGAACCTTGATTTAATCATCTGCACCTACATGAAAACACTCTTTGAGCAACTGTGGCACATATTCAAAGCTCTTGTTCCCTAAGGTAGTGGAGGTCTAGCATTTAGGGCATTGTGGTAGCATTAGATATGTAACAACCTTATCACATCTACAGAGTGCTGCAGGGGTATTATTTCCCACCCAAAGCAAGGGTAGGGAAAATAGCAGGTTGAATAACATTTGCAGGATTGAGGCATGTCAAATCATGGCTCAGTAAAGGAATGGCAATCTCCTTGGCAGGGTTTGGCCTGGTCGTGTTCCTTGTTTTCAATGCAATCTGATTACTGTTCTTGAATACTTGCCTAATGAAATGACTGCAGGGAAGTGTTCGTCAAACTCCACAGGAGCAAAACAGCCTAGGTCAAAGGAGTGGCGTCAGAACAAAGACATTGGTCCAAGTTTTAGAGGCAAGAGGCTTGAGATTCACAGAAATCTGCTTGCCTGTGTATGTGTGTGTGTGTGTACATATGTATTTGTGTGCATGTGTGCATATGTGTGTGTTTGTGTATATGCAAATGCATGTGTGTATGTATGTATATATGTATATGTTTGTGTGTGTGTTTGTGCATTGAAGGACAGTTAGTGGAGAATATTCAATTCTTGAATCAAACAGAATGTTCAGTTTTGACTCTGAATGAGGAAATAAATTATCATGTCGACATGAAAAATAAAATACTAAGAGACAATATGGCAGAGAAAAACTAATGAAGGTGGCCTTACAGGATGCAGGGAAAAGGAACAAGACAGTAGTTAGAAGGGTTAGGGATAAAGAGCAGAAGTAGAGGAGGATCAGGAGAAATTACAAGACCAACTACCTTCTGTAGTAGCTAGGTCTTTGGATGACAATTGGGTAAAATGTCTAAAGTAGTGGGATTGGATACTCAGCGGTGGAGGAGTGGATTGACAGTGGATTGAGCAAGTGCAGGTGCCTGTGTAGAAGCTTGATGACAAGGGGGCGGGGAGCAGCACTGTGGTCAGTTGGGTAAAGTCACTAATGGATAATGTCATTGGTGCTGGGTCAATTTCCAGCTCCTCCTGTTTTGATCCAGCTCCCTATGAATGGCCTGGAAAAGCAACAGAAGATGGCCGAAGTGTATACACCCTTCCCACCCATGTGGAAGACCTGGAAGAAACTCCTGGTTCCTAGCTTTAGCCCCACCTTGCTTGTTGCAGTCATTTGGGCAGTAAACCAGTGGATGGAAGCCTGTTTCTGTAACTGACTTTCTAAGAAATACATAGATTTAACAACAACAAAAAGAATGTTGATGGCTGGAGCAGAGTGAAAGAATTGAGACTGCTTCAGCGAGAATGAAGCTTCCAGGGGAGTTGCTATGAACTGAGAGCAGTGAGGCTGAGCAAAGTCTCAAAAGAAAAAAACTGAAAGTGCAAGGGGAAAAAAGAGTTCAAGATGGAGATGTGGATAATGACAGAAATATCATGGTCCTTCAAAGGACTCCTGGAAAATAGAATTGAAAGATAAATGGAAAATACAAAAATTTATTTCTCAATATAATCTCCATGCAGTTCAAAATACTTTTTAAAACATATTTATTTTATTATTTTTATTGGAAAGTCAGATTTACGGAGAGGAGAGACAGAGAGAAAGATCTTCCATCCATTGGTTCACTCCCCAACTGGCTGCAACTGTCAGAGCTAAGCCTATCTGAAGCCAGAAATTTCTTCCAGGTCTCCCATGCTGGTGCGGAGTCCCAAGGCTTTGAGCTGCTTTCCCAGAGCACAGGCAGAGAGCAGGATGAGAAGTGGAGCAAACAGAATATGATTCAGCACCTGTATGGGATCCTGGTGCATGCAAGGCAGGGGTTTAGCCACTTGGTTATCACACCAGGCCCCTCAAAATATTTTTGTAAGCAACGATACCAACTATTTACAACCTAACCATTCTTAGTGTCTCAAACTAAATCCTCTTCAGACATGTGATGACAAGCTAGTAGTTTATTTTGGCTCCAAAACAATTTGGCAGTGATTGTTCATAATGTGTGTTTCTCGTGATCTTTTGAAGACTGACTCCCCCGCCCCCCCATCCCCCTGCATCTTATCATCAGCTACAGTAAAGAGATGCTTCTTGGGGGGAAAGTACTACATTCTTTAAGAAGTAGAAAGGAGAAAAGATCAAATGGAAAAGCAATCTATAAATGTGGAGATGGAGGAGTAAAATGTTTACAGAACTCATGTCATAAGATCTCTAGTTTATTCTTCAAAGTAGAGGGTGTAGCCATCTATAATCAACGGAGAGAGGAATAAAGAAGCTGGCAATGCAAGGGAAAGGCTTATGAGAGCCATTATGCAGATTAGAAAAGAGAATAGAGTAGCGGAATATTGAGTAGCCTGAAAGATGAAAAGCAATTACATTGAATGAAAGCCTCTTCAAAGGTACAATAACTTTGGTGTGGAGGCCGGGGACTCTCCCAATGAGTTAGTGAACTCTGTAGTTATATATCCTTTTCTCTAAAGTTTAAGCAACGTGATTTTGGGATACTGACATATATATATATATTTTTCATACACTGCACTTAAATTTGTTAAGATTAGCATGCATATGCATTTTAGGAAAAGCCTATAATCTCTCATACTTAAATTATGCATTCATTTCCACAAAATGCTTCAAAGGATGGCTTCATCTTACTCCAAACCAATTCAAGAGCTTCTTCGCTTGACCAGATTGAAGCAATAATGGCAGATTGATTCATGTTGCAAAGTCTGTAAGTTGTTGAGAATGAATGCCTTGACATGTTCAGCTTTTTTGTTTCCCCCTGGATATTCATGTTGGGACAATGAGATTTTCCTTCCACACTGACTCCTGGGAAGGAAGCCTTCTTTCTACCTGGAAGAGGATGCTTCAGGGAGAACACAGTGTGTAGAATAAAGAATTACTAATTCAGTGTTAACCTGAAACCATTTACGTTTCTACTGCGATAGAGACAAATACTATTTGGTTTTTGATTTGTATGATCTACCTCTGAACATGTCTGAGCAAAATGTAGCTTGGGTCATTAAGAAGGATTAAGCATTAATTTCTAAGGAGTGTTTACCAAAGCAACATGAATTCTGCTGACATTGAAGCTAGAATGAATACTGAATGTACGGTTCAGCTTGGGTGGAAGAATGGTGACATCACTGATACTTTGTGAAAAGTTTATGGCTGCAATTCCCTAAGGAAATTGCCAGTTTACAAATGCGTAAAATCACTTTTACAAACCCATTTATTTTATCTTTTTGAAAAGCAGTGACAGAGTCAGAGATTGAGACCTTCCGTCCTCTGGCTCATTCCCCATTAGTTGCAATGGCCAAGGGCCGCACCAGGCCAACGCCAGGAGACATGGACTCCATAAGGGTCTCCTGCATGGGTCGAAGGGATCCATATACTTGGGCCATTTTCTCTTGCTTTCTCAACTGCATTAGCAGGGGACTGGTTCAGAAGTGGAGCAGCCAGAACCTGAACTAGTGCTCTATATGGGATGCTGGCATTACAGGTGTGGCTTCACATCTCATCTTACAAAGGAAGAAGACTAGGTTGAAGGTAAAACCTAAAAAACTAGACTGTGTACAAGTACTGTACAATTAATCTGTACAGTATGTGTTTTTCACATGTTTGTACTTCTCTTCATTTGACTCCTCACGTGGTCATGCGTAAATCTCATGTTTTAGCCTTACCACACTCATAAAAATGCTGTGCCAATCTTCCAGTGTCTATTTTTTTTAAGATTTATTTTTATTCATTGGAAAGTGAGATATACAGAGAGGAGGAGAAACAGAAAAGATCTTATATCCGATGATTCACTCCCCAAGCGGCCGCAACTCCCCAAGTGGCCGCAACAGCTGGAGCTGTGCCGATCCGAAGTCAGGAGCCTGGAGCCTCTTCTGGGTCTCCCACAAGAGTGCAGGATCTCAAGTTGTGTTGTTTGATACTTTCCCATTCCCTTCAATTGGGACATTTTCATGGCAATTACAAAAAAGATGCATGATCCAGAGAGTTTAATCTTTTCATGAACACAATAAACATTTTTATCATTTTAAGATAATTTTTAAAATGTTTCCTTTATTTGATAGAGTTGCAAAGGACAGGGAGAGCTTCCCTCTGACGGTTCAGTCCTCCATGTTTCACAATGGCCAGCACTGGGCCAGACTGATGACAGAGCTTTATCCTGGTCTGCAGTGTGGTTGGGTGGTAGGTGCTTTTCCCAGCCCATTGGCAGGAAGCTGGGTTGAAAATGGTGCAGCCAGGACATTAACAGTCCTCCAACGGGATGCTACCATTGCAGAAAGTGTCAATTATCCACTTGGCTACAGCACTGACTTCCGTAGTCATGTTTTTAATGCTATGTGGTAAAAAAAAAAACTGGTCAATTTTTAAAATCATGGAAGTATATTTATTTGTTTGAGACAAACGGACTGACAGATTCCCACCCCCTGCTTCTGCCTCCAGTAATGTGATAGGACCACAGCTGGGAGAGGGAAACACAACCTAGGTCTTGCATTTAAGTGTCAGGAACCCACCTGCTCGAGCCATGCTTTCTACTAACTAAGTCCAAAAGGGCAGTACGCTGGAGTCTGTCGATGGAGCTTGGAATTGAACCCAGGAAATCCAAGCTGGGGTACAGGCATCTTAATTATTAGGCTAAGCACTAGCTTCACCATTAATTTGAATGTGTCACTTCAGGGAGATAGCCTTACCTGCAGGGGTATTGTTACGTTGCTTCAGTCATTTAGCATAGCAAATTAATTGGGTTTTATCCATTGATATCCCCTGATTATCATGGCCAAAGTAATTGATATGATTAGACTTGAAAAACAATGAAAAGTGTAACTGAAGTGTAAGATTACTTTGGTACAACAATTATTTTCTTGAGGTCACTGCACATGAGGAATCTTCAGGCTTGATAAAATGTATTATTAAAAAAAGTATCCAGGAATTTCAAGTCTTTTGCGCTAAAATAAATTTCTCTCTCACCCCCACATTCCATAAATTTTCGATGACCCTCATTTGGCCTGAAGTCTCAAGGACAATGAAAAAAGTTAGATTCCTTTTTTATGAAAGTTAGAAAAGGAAATAGAGATTGATCAAGCATTGTAGTAATTCATTATTCCTACAGTAATTCTACTGTAATTCAGTTACATTTTAAGGAAACTCACCCTCCTAGCATATAATTTTCCTGATTTCTTTAATGCCCACGATGTTCCCCAGTATTTGTACTTCACCTTTAATTGTTTTAAAAAAACAGTATAACATAGAATGAGGGGCCTGTGTTATGATGATGCAGTGGCTTAAGTTGGGACCTCTGCTGTCAGCATCCTGTATGCCTGCTGGTTTGAGTCCCAGCTGCTCTATTTCTCATTCAGCTCTCTGCTAAGGCACCAGAGAAACTAGTGGGAGATGGCCTGGGTTCCTTCCATACACGTTAGAGAGAACTGGGTAAAGTTCTATGCTCTCAGCTTAAGTCTATCACAACCCTGATTTCTGCAGCCATTTGGAGAATGAACTAACGAACAGAAGATCTCACTCTCATTCTCTTCCTCTCTCTTTTTGTAACTTTGCCTTTTGATCAGATAAAAAGGAAAGGGAACCTGGGAAAAATGGGAACCTGTGTTTTCTTCAACTCCCTACGTTACGGTAACAGGCAGTGTGAGAATGAATTATTGAAGCTTCTAAATATTTGATTTTGCAGTTATGCCTTGACTGCAGACTTGATACTCCATAATGCTGACATCTACAGTTTTCAAAAATTTAGGAAGAATTGTTTTTTTTTTAATCATAAAAGCTATTATCACTCAATCCCATGAGAGATAATACTTCTGCTGAAGAGTGAACTGGAGTTGTCCTGAGTCAAGCACTGTGTGGTTTCCAGTGTCTCCCTAAAACACAGGCTCCAGGAACAATTTACATGTAAAATAAACTAACTAGTGTTAGGAAACTGGGAAAACTGTCTTCAAAGAGCTAACCCAGTGACATGGACAGTGCTCCAAAGGAGGAGTGAAGCCCTGGATGAATGAATCAGAGTGAAAAATTAATTGGCTCTTCCTGCCTCTTAAAACTCTGAAAGGCAAATGGTCATTCATGAGAGCCTCCAGTTCCACTCTCTGTAGCTAGTACACATGCTGGTTCTGGTTTTTTTTTTTTAATTATGATTTGGTCTTTCCTCCAGGTTTGAAAGAATAAAGTCAAACTTATATTCAGTTTATGATACGATAGACAATTTTCTGAAATTTGCATCTTGATAGTGCATAGTGGGAAGAAAGCAGACAGTGGCATCTTTCAAGGAGAAAGTTGATTTCCATTGCATATGACCAATGTGTTTTCCACCATGTTTCCCATAAGAGTGAATTACTGCAGGAATTTCAAATATATAGTATTTCTTCACACATCCATCAAATATCAATAGCATGTCTTCCATCTAGAACTACCACCTGAAGGCAACATAGATCCATGAAAATGAAACAAAGGTTTGTTTGAAATATGCATTTCTATAAGTTTAATAATTCTCTATAAGAAAGAAGACTCCACTAGGCGATACAATTCCCTTACAAATATCTGTTTTCACTTATACTTCGATCACTTTAATGTTGATTTTGCCTGTCAGTCCCAGCTCCTTAGTGAACTGTTCTTAGTGTGTCCTGTAGTGGTTTCTGAGACACACGAAACAGAATCACGGTACTGGAACATTGATTTGATGTATTTCTTCAGAAAAGATACACTAGGGAATAGTAACTAAGCTCTCTCAAGTCTTAAAACAAGGGAGCAGCTTAAGATACCCTACTACAAATACAGAGAAAGCAAACCTTCTGCAGACTTCAGAATTTTTCTTCAGCCTATCACTTCTCTTCAAATGCTGGAGGTCACCACGAGACAGGAAATCACTGAAACCATTCAGCAAGTGGCACTGTCTCCTAGTAAAATGTTGTGAATAATCCCAAAACCCAAACTTTTAATTCCCTGTATCTCTCTCCCTGAGAGAACAAGAGTGCTTGCAGCACTCATGTCCTGTGTCTCAAAACTCCTCCCTCCTGTAGGTTTTCATATTTCAAACTGAATTTGTTGTACCACCGAGGCTAGCCATCATTCGTTGGTACGTTTCTGTTTGTGTGCTTGTGGCTAATGGAGAACATTTTGGATGACACATAGAGAATATTTCCAAGACTGCAGAATTTTCTATTAAACAGCGCTGTTCTAGAATCGAGAATATCTATATCTACGTGGCTTCCAGAAGACTCTGAGTCCACTGGGGCATGGAGAAAACAACAAGCTGGAAATAAAACGAAGTTTTAAAAGTTTGGCTTTAACTACAGTTATACTGTACATCTCTACACATTTAGGATTTCATGACCCAATAACAATTAAAAAAAAAAAAACACTCGATGACTGATCGAGGTTTCTTGACTCCTGCCTTAGAAAGATAAAGGATATTAAACAAAAAAAAAGGTTATGATCCATATAAACAATCATTTAATTTTTGAAAAGGAGTTTCACAATAATAAAAAGAATGTAGCTTCAGAATAAAAGAGTTTTTTTAAGAAATGTGTTTAGCTTTTTAATGTGTTTAGCCCTCCCTCCAAGGCTTGTACTTGCTCTCACTTTGAAAAGCCTCAGTAACGCCTTCTGTTGAGTAAGCCCCAGAGCCCAGGCTGGCCCTGGAAACCACTGAACTGTGTCACTCGCCAAGAGTGCGTCTGCCCCTAAGTTCCTTGAGTTCTTAGAGCCTTCTTCCTTATCTGGCAATGGAGATTTGAGCCTCCTGGCCATGTGGAGCTGTCAGAAGTGAATGTGCTTGCTTGATGAAGTATCCTATTTGGCACATAGTAGGCACGCAGAAAGCACATCACTGTCTCTCTTCTCTCTGATCAAACCTTTACTTTGAAGCTACCTGAATCATTTGGCCATAGGCAGACCTTTAAAACAGTTGCGCTAGCTCTCCATAAATCTCTCCCCTGGGAACCCATTCTGGAGGAAACCCAAGAGGACAGGGCTACTGACGTTAGCAACAGGCCTGGCACATAAGACAGCCTGTGAAAGAAGAGCCTGTTCCTAGAACACAGAGTGAGGGCACTTGTGAAAGCTCGCCTGTGTACACTCAGCCCTTCCCGCCCCCCCTCCTCCTCCCCCTGGGTCAGACTCAGCCTGGCCTGCCCAGCCACAGGCCGTCACACTTGACATCAGCACTGCTGGAACTGTCCCTCCCCACCTTGGATTTCATGAACCAAAATCGCCTAAGCCACAACCGTAGGTTAAGTACTTTTAGATGAATGAAGGTTCATTTCAAATGGAGAATGGAGAAAGATTTTTAAGAAACTTTTGAACATAAATGATCTCTTCTGCAAGTAAGAAAGCAATACACTTGAGGACATTGATTGACATTGTTTTCTCTAACAAAGCCTGAATTTTTATCTTATGGCTGATAATTCGATTCTTTTTCAGAGTAGATAACTTTCCACTTACTTGTGTGGCGATGATAAACTCTAATTACATTTGTGTGATCACCAGTGCATGTCCTTAACAAGCAATATGTACACATGAGCCAAAAAAATGAAGTTCAGTTTTGTTCAGAGAATTTTTTAATCAAGCCCAAGCCTTAATTCTTTATTCAATGCACTTACATTTTAAAGTGCATATGACAAATTGTATATATTTATTATGTGCAATGCTGTATACAGTATGACTATAAATGGGATTAGCATCTATGATTGCACATACTAATTAGCATAATGAGAAGGCTTTCTTTTGCAATCAGGCATCATGTGGCATACTATTGTTGAAAAAAAATTTCACACAAAAATTGCACATGTGTATGGTATACATGAATACGTATTTGGTACATGTATACCATGTGTAATCAGGGTAAATACATCTACATGCTCAAATATGAAGATTTCTTTATGTAGAAGACATTCAAAATCCTATATTCTAGTTTCTGTATTTTTAAAAATAAACGCATAGTATGTTAACATTGCTAATCACTCTATTAGCAAGAGAATCCCAAACTTTTATTTTATTCCTATTGAACCATCACTTAGTACCGATACAGCAATGTTTGCCTATACCTCCACACTCTCTTCTACTCCCTGGTAACTATCAGTACAGTCTAGCTCCAATAGATAACTTTTTCTTAGACATCACATGTGAGTAAGTTCATGTGATATGTGTCTTTCTCCATGTTTCTTATTTCCCTTAACATAATGGCTTCCAGGCTATTCATTCATGTTTTTACAAATGACAAGATTTCACTGTTAGGATGGGTGTTTAGCCTACTGGTTAAGTTGCTTGCATTGATGTCTGGACCTTACGTCAGAGAACATAGGGTAGGTCCCTGTCTCTAGCTCCTGGTTTTAGCTTCCTGCTGCTGCAGGCCCTGAGCACCTGATCATATTACTACTTGTTATTTTTTTATATCTTGCTCTGAAAAATATTTGTTCAAGACCTTTGCCCATTTTTAGCAGGTTGTATTTATACTCTACAATTTTTTCTTAGTTCTTAAAAGTTTAATTGTGAGAAAATTTTTTGCATTTCAGAAGACTAAATACTTTTTAGTGTAACTGTTTTCTTCTTATGTCAGGTGAGAATTTTTTAATATAAATTTTATTAATTACATTTCATTATGTGACGGTTTCAAAGGCTCTGGGGATGCCCCAACCCCTCCCTGTACCCTCCCCCCATGGTGGATTGCTCCACCCCATTGCTGTATTACATTTTTGTGGGTTTTTTTATTACATTGCATTATGTGTCATGGTTTTATAGGCCCTGTGATTTCCTCCCCCACCACCATAGTGTATTCCTCCACCTTGTTGCATTACTTAGCCTTAAATTTTTTGTTTACCGAATGTATGTTCTCTATAGGGTTTTCCAAGGAATTATATAGAGAATAAATGACAACAATAGTAATAAGTATAGTGGTGCGTTTTCCCCCACAGTTCCTTTTTGATTCCTTATCTGGCACATAGAAGGCAGAGGGGCCAATATCCCATATAAGTTCCAGTTTGGGACCCAGTTGCTCCACTTCTAATCCAGCTCCCTACGAATGTGCCAGGAACAACCAGTGGAAGATGGCCCACATGGTTGGGCTGCTGCCACTCGAGCAGGAACCTGGCTGGAGATTCAGACTCCTGGCTTCAGTGTTGCCCACACCCAACTGCTCCTGGCATTTCAGAGTGAACCAATAGACAAAGGACTCTCTCTTTCTCTCTCTGTGTCCGTCTATATCCTTAACTCTGCCTTTCAAAGAAGTAAGTCTTTTTTAAAACAAAAAAGAAATATGGAAGGCGGAAAATCAAAATGACTATATGAAAAGAATGGAAGCCCATAAAATTTTCTTATGGCTGTAAAGATACACACTACATATATGTAATATACATGCGTAGGTATTTATGTGTCAATGTTTATTTATGAAAGTACTTTATACGTAAAGTCTCCATGTGTTTTTCCCTCTAAGAAACATATTCATGAACTTGTATACTACCCTCACGGGTGTGTTTCTATTTATGGAAATGTTAATTTAGCTCTCAACCAGAGCTATTACACCAGAAGCTATTTTGTTTACAGTTGCCAAACACAAACACCACTAGGTAGCCTGAAACTTGTTTTGTTTTGTAATGTATTTTGTAAGCCATTTGTTGCTAGTTCTGATATTTTTATATTGTGTTTTTGCATTTATGTGTGTCTTCTGTTTATTGTCTTTATGATTTTATCTTCATGAGATGAGAATTTGCCAAAGAATAGTCATTGTTTTTCTTTTAAGTGTTATTTTTTGTTTTTGAAAGGCAGTTACCGAGTGAGAGAGGTCTTCCATCAGCCACATGACCACAACAGCCAGAGCTGAACCAGTCCAAGCTACAAGCCAGGAGCTTCTTCTGGGTCTCCCATGTGGGCACAGGGACCCAACACTTGGGTCATTCTCTGCTGCTCTCCCTGGCACGTTAACAGGGAACTGGATCAGGAGTAGAGTAGCTGCAACTCGAACACATGCCCATTTGGGATGCTGAGGCCACAGAGAGCAACATTATCACAGCGGCACTGTTGTCAATGTTCCTTTGGCATTAATAAGTACATTGTAGATGTAGGATTGCAGGGTTTCAGAGCAGAGCCGAGGGCCCTGTGCAGTAGGCTAGGGGCTAAATCCTTGCCTAGCATGCACCAGGATCACATAAGGGTGCTGGTTCATATCTTAGCTGCTCCACTCCCCACCCGGCTCCCTGCTTGTGAACTGGGAAAGCAGTTGAGGACGGCCCAAAGCCTTGGGACCCTGCTCCCACATGGGAGACCCAGAACTTCCTGGCTCCTGGCTTTGGATCGGCTCAGCTCTGGCTATTGTGGCCACTTGGGGAGTGAACCAGCGGATGGAAAATCTTCCTGTCTGTAAATCTGACTTTCCAATAAAAATAATAAAAATGAATCTTTAAAAGAAAAACGGCAAAGCCCTCAAAGTAGTGTCACTTGGATTAGAATCTGGCTTCTGTACTCATTCATAGGCTGATTTTGTTTTCTCCCAGGATTCACTTGTTCTCATTCACAAATTGAATAAGTGACACACCATCACTGTGACTTGTTTGCTTCTTGCTTACTTAATTGTTTGATAAATGTCAGTTATTATAGGTGAAAACAGTTGCAATTATTTGTAATGATTACTGTTTATGGTTCTGTTGCATCTTCTATGCTAAGGTTTTTAAAAGAATTAGATTAAAGTCATTTCTAACAAATAAAAAAAAGATAATACATTTCAAAGGTCCTCAACAATGAAGCCAAAAAGATGTCAGAACCTTTTACTAAGCATTAGTGAAAGAAATTGCAAGACAAATTACTGTTCAAATTTATAAAAAGTTACAGTGAGGGTCAAAGAAGAGGGAAAAATACATTCAATTGGCTGTTCCTTCGTAAAGTTATGAACGTAAACGGCCAGGTGAGCATTCTTTTATCTGTCAGGGTAGAATAGTAGTAGCTTCTTTGTTAAAACGGAGGAAAGGGCGGTAATTTAGTTTCTTCCTTTCATGCTAGTATGGAATGTAATTGCCACTGCACACTTCAACCGTAGGCAAACATTTTGACATGATGCCTGATAACTATATTGAGCATTATGAAAAAAAAAAAAAAGTGGCTCTGAATAGACCAGCATGATTGTACACAGGTGTTGCTGGGTGTTTGCTATTGAAAACGTCTTATCTTATTTGGAAGCATTCTGATTCCTGATTCCATACTAGACAGTTTCAATTTACTTCATATTATCTTTTGAATCCCTCAACAAAAAAACGTGCTGGAAAGTCTTACCGCAGTGCAAATTTGGGTCCTGGTGGTTTTAATGGAAGTGTTGGAGTTAAAAAGATTACTTTAGAGTATTTTGCTGTAGCTTCAAACAGGAGAATCACTTCCACTCATGTCTGAGATTGGCATTATTTCGCTAGCAGTTTCATTTCCTAGGATTTTGCAAATAAAGACAAGCAATGGTTCAGCGGCTAAACCCTTGCCTTCCAAGTGCCAGGAATCCATATGTGTGCCGGTTCCTGCTCCAGCTGCTCCACTTCCATTCCAGCTCCCTGTTTGTGGCCTGGAAAAGCATTCTAGAACAGCCCAATACTTGGGGACCCTGCACATGCATGAGAGACCTAGAAGAAGCTCCTGGCTCCTGGCTTTGGACCAGCTCAGCTCTAGTCCATGTGGCTAGTCAGACAGTGAAACAGTGTACAGAAGTTCTTTATCCTTTTTTCTGTAAATCTGATCTGTCTTTTCAATAAAAATAATAAATAAATCTTTTTAAAAAGTAGAGCTAATTTCAGATTAAAACCCCAAGTATACAGAGAACGCATATCCTTGGGCAAATCTAACACCAATGTAAAACAGATTTCATGGGATTTCTGTTTTATTATAAACCAGTTAATCATAAATTTAGAGTCCCCCTTAAGAAGTAATTTTCTATGGTTCATTTGTATTCATAAATGTGACATAGTTAATTAGTCAAGTGATTTTGGTGGGAGGAAACAAACAATGTCTTTTAATGACATTCATGAGAAAATGTAAGTTGGTTATGCAAATGTTCTTGGGAACCAAATTTTTGACATCATTTTATTGTCTGAAACTATAATTTCATGATTTTAACTTAAATCATGAAACTTAATTTCATGATTTTAAGTGGGAGCCACTTAAAATATTTTTAATCTTTTCATTTCTTTTAAAAAGAGAAAGAGACAAAGAAATATTTCATCTGCTGGTTCACTCCTCAAGTGACCTTAAACAACCAGGGCTGGACCTGTGACCAGGAGCTTCTTCTAGGTCTTCTATGTGAGTACAGGACCCAAGCACATGGGCCATCATTCCAGTGTTTTCCCAAGCCATTAGCAGAGAACTGGATTGGAAATGTGGCCACTACAACTTGAACCAACACCCATATGGGATCCTGGCAGTGTAGGCTGAAGCTTAATTCACTACACCAAAACACTAGCACCAATATAAAATACTGAACATCCCCCGTAATATCCATTGCCTATCCTACTTAAATATTTAGCTTTGCTTAGCATGCTTGCTTTAGTAAATAGCATTTAACAGAATAAACAAATGAATGACATTAACTGAATCTGCATATCTCATACAATCATTTGAACTTTTTTACTTGAAAGTCAGTGCTTCCATACACTTGAACTGATATCTACTTGAAAATGTTATATAGCTAACTGAACATAGCCTGAAATCATCAAATTGTTTAAAAGAATAAAAGCATGTGAAATTTTTCATGATTCAATAATATTTAATGCTAGAAGTATAAATCAAATATACTGAGTCTAATTTTATAAGAAATCATCATTCTATGAAACTCATATGTAATTTTTAGGTGCTCACATATACCCAGAAGGAAAATATTATGAAGAACTATTCTTGGATGGTTCTATTTTCTTCCAAGTCTTCCTTCCTTCCATTTGCTTGCTTGTTTGCTTTCATTTTAAAAGACTGAGTTACAGAGGGAGGGAGGGAGAGAAAGAGAGATCTATCCATTGGTTCAGTCCTCGAATGGCTGCAAAGGCCGGTACAAAGCAAGGAGCCCGGAGCTTATTCAGGGTCTCCCAAATGGGTACAGCAGCCCAAGTGCTTAGGTAATCCTTAGGCGTTTTAGAAAGGAGTGTCTTTGTAGATTCATAGCAGGAGTTAGTAAAACACATAAGGTCAAAAAGTTTGTAAAAGACTGAATTTGTCAAGTAACCCTCTGGTTGATGATTCAAAGTCACAGCATAGGTTTGGGCACACGTTTCTCTGTTGTTTTTTGTACCTAAATAGTGTATGGATCCTGAACATTGTGTGAAAGGGTTTGGCTGTGGATTGCTGTCTGACCATTTCTTCCCTGTGTTTCTTGCTTTTTATTACAGAAAACTAAAGTAGTAGTCAAGTATGTGTTGCTATATCACAATGACTGCATTGTCATTGGAACTCAAAGCTCAGTGAATCCCTGTTGAGTTGGTATTCCTGCCTCTGGTGATACTGGGTTGGAAGAATGGAGAGGCAGAATTCCAGGGAGCTAAGAGGGTGACTTTGAGTCAACCACCCAAACCTAGTAAGTTACCAGTGCAGGTGACTGAGCTTGTGATAATTCACACCTTATGACACTCAAGATTGTGTGACCCTGATTACCACAGTGACCTGCAATGGCACATTCTCTCTGCACTGCACTTGTGCCCTGCTGTGAGTGTCACCTGGATAACACTCCACATTACCCCTAAACAGACATACATATATACATACACACATATACGCATACAGTGTCAAGAGCAAGTTTTTCTTCAAGTAAGCCCCAGCCCTCAGTCTCTCTCAACCTATGCCCAACAAATCTAATTCCAATTGACTTAATTAAAATATGTAGTCACTATGTTTCTTGTTTTTATTGAAATGACTGTATTATCTATTTAATCCCCAAATTGGTGCCACACCAGAATACAATTTCAGGTCCGCACATAGTATGACAGGTACAACTGTGAATCCAGCCACTCAGCCAAGTTCCAGGAAATTCTAACAGTGTACTCTGGTCTCAGGAAACCTCAATTTAATGTCTGTTGCCAAAATCCCTCTTCACCCATTGCCTAAATTACTTCTAATAATTTCTCACTGGGGAAGAAGCTTAACTTCTGAATCACTTTATAGGTTGTTTCTTTTTTTTAATATATGGAATTATGTAATTCATTAAAATCCCATATGCTGTAAACCAAGTATTATATAAAAACAGAATGCAGCTTCTAGTGATCCTAACTATAGGGTCTGTTTTCTAAAATGACTGATAGGAAATTATAGGACACCATTAAAAGATATTTCATACTGTATTTACTTTTGTCTAGCCACAAATTAGAATACAGTTTGTCTTCACCCTTGTCGTTGGGATAATATGTCTGCAAAGAGCTGTTTTTATTATTGAATTGAAGACTTGGCCGAGGATTTTAACATTGCATATTAGGTGCATTTTAAGATAATGGAAACATTACATATTTTTTAAAAGAAATGGCCTCCTGCCAGGGACGTGTGTCACTGAAATGCTATTACTAAAACAAAAGAGTCTGGAGAATTTTAGCAGAAACAATTTTTCTAGACAGTTGAAAAGACTGGCCCATCACCTATGCTAAAATTAAAGTTTCTTTATGTTTCAGCAGAGAAAAAGACTGTAAGGCTATTTAAAGTGTATATATGCTAAAATGCAGGAAAAATGAAGTGTGCTTAATAATGGTATAATCCTATTGAATTTTGAGTGACCCAAATCTAAATATAATTAATGTGGGGGGAAAATTAGGGGACTTGTCTCCATGAATTCATTTCAGATGGATGAGGTGTCTTTATCAAGATGGCTTAAATCTTTAGAAAGCAAACTTTGAGCAATTATAAAGAAGAAAATGCCGTTCTTTAAGAAAATGTCTAATTTTTATAGAAGTGTAAGGTTGGCTCTCTGCATTGCCTCTAGTCTATTTGGAAATACGGGATATTCAGCTTGGCCATGTGTTGGGTCAGGTTAATAGCCAATTGTATTGCCAAGTTGAGTAGACATATGTGGTATGTCTTTCTCCTCGCTTAATCTGCCGCCCATCACTGAAGAATGATTTTGAACTAATCTTTTTTATCTGAGGAGCTGTAGAAGTATCTTGAATGTGATACGCTGTGTATAAACATAGTGGAATTCTCTTTGGCTTTGAAGTGTAACCAAGTAGGAATTCACCACACACAGTACACAGTTTACTGACCGGTACACAAGTTCGACGCACAGTTGGCCTGAAGATGCCTGTGTGTATAGAAAGTTGTCAGATGGTAACGTGCTGCCCCCTGCGTTCTGTAATCATGGCTTTTAAGTAGCATCTGCATCTCTCCATTGTTTTGATGAAACCTAGGTTGCTATTTCAAAATGCACATGCAAGAGAAAATATTAGTTCTAAATTTTGCCTGGATTTAGCATCCAGTTAGCATCATTCTGCAATGTGCCGTCTGGCTTTTCCTATAGATGCCTGAGGTAACTGCTGTACTCCTTCACCAGCCTGCTTGCTGGAGCCTGCTTTGCTTAAGTTCTTCTGTAGGGATCAGCCAGAGACACAGGAGGAGCCCGTCATAAGAAGCGCCGCGCGACATCCAGCCATGTGACTTTGCCCAACTCGAGCTTCAGTTCTTTTGTCTGCATCATATTAATTAGAACCTCGTTTCAACAGTTGTTGATGGTGTATATAAAATGTGGCTTATTTGATGACATTCGCCTTACTTTGTAAATGTTTAACATGTTCGTTTTATATTGATTCATTTATATGATTTTCCATGACGTGATGTTTAGGTATGGGGCTTCTCCTCTCTACCTCGCCTTCCTGCATGCCCTTCCCTCCCTCCCACGTTCCCCCCACATTATTCCAACACTGTAGTCCTTCAGCAACAGTCACAAGGCCAACATTCTGCCATGCAAGTGTGTCATGGCATCGCAGGTATAGGCAATGCTGCAAAGTCTAGATATTGTCCTCTTCCCTTTGTCTGCATGAGCACTGATTTAGTTCAGGTCTTCTCTAGAGTACCCCTACCCCTGCCTCTGTCTACCCCCTTTAAAAATCCCATTCCTCTGGAGGTTGTCACAATGGCTCCAGGGGCCCTCTTAACAAAATATTCATTTTCTGACTCTTTACGGTCTCCTGATTGTATTAGAAAGCTAAATCGTTGAGACATAAAAAATATGTGCAACTAATCCCTGCTGATAGCAGAATGCTTATTGAACATTTACTGTGTGCTAAGCACTTTTCTAGGCTCTTCACAGTATTAACTTACTTCATCCCCAACTACAATGCGTATATCTTACTATCTTTGTTTCCCTCTGCCTTGAAGAGACCGAGGGAGAGATTTACAGTGTACCCACCTTCCCATACCTGGCATGTGGCCGAGCTGCAACCCCAGCTCACCTCTTGCTGAAGAGTGAAGCCTCGTCCTATCTCATTTTGTACCGAGGCTCTATGGTCTTCTGCCCACTGGCCAGCAGCCACTGTCCTTGCACTGCCTGGCTTGTGTGGCGTTCTCTAGAAGCTCTGAGCCATTTCCCAGAGCTCCTTCTCTGCATCTTTTCTTTCTCACTGAGGGAGTTTCTCAGCCTCCATGGCTTCCCATCCACTCTTGCTACCTACAGCATCACGGCCTCCATACTTCATGAATCAGGCCTGCTTCCTCCACAGGCCATTTCTCTAGAAAGAAACCTTTTGATTCTAGCCTCAGGCAGACCTGTTTTGATTGATCACTCTATTTTTTCTTAGCTTAGAGATCCTAGGGTTTCCCTGAATCTCAGCTCCCTCCTACAAGTGCTGGCTTTCCAGAGTCTGGGACTCTATGCTGATCTCTATGAAGAATAAGCACCGATACATGTGATTCTATATCTAGAATTAACGAGTGCACAGATGCACCTGCTTCCTCAAAGACTGTGTGTGTGTGTGGTATGTGTGTTGTGTGTGTGTAATATGTGTGTTGTGTGTGGTATGTGTGTTGTGTGTGCATGGTGTGTGTGTAACCTTTGTCTGCTTTCTTTTTCCATGTTTTTTTCCCAACATCTTTACCTGATTTGATGGTGACCTTAGCTACTGCCCAGCGATTGCTCATGAGCCACTTGCTGATGCTTTCCCCTAGGCTGCCGGTGCTCCTGTGTATTTCATGAGTGCTGCTTTAGGTCACTCAGGCTCCTGTGGTTCCAACAATCTAGTAGTACTCTTCTCAGTTACAGTCATGTCCAGGAAGTGCGAGATGTAGAATCACTACATTCAATTTTGATTGAAGAGCTTTGGCCAGCAAGGTCAGGAAAAAGACCATAAAGAATCTGGGAATACTTCTCTCAAATTATTCATGTTATAAAGATATGCCACAGAAGAGTCCTCGGATGTAGTGGCTCACTGTCCTCCAAGCTGAAGGTTGCGCCATCTCACCCACCTTTCCCTGCCCTTCCAAGACAAGTCCAGCTGACACCTTGCTCCTTGCTCCTGTGGGATACGGGAGGCACGATATAGCTGAGGTTGCCACGGCAGCAGCACACATGAGCGGACATTCTGCTGTAGCTACAGTGGCCTGCACGTCAGTCAGTTGAGAAGGCTCACTGGGTTTTTATTAGCATATGATGCAGTCCCATATCATCTCCAGTTCTTGGCAAGTCCAAGACTTAAACACGATGATGTGGAACACTCATTACTTATCACTCTCAAATGTGGCATGGCCCAGGGTTCTCTCACCAAAGCAGCTGTGGTGACTAGTTCCTTCCACAGCCCACACCTCAACTAAGATCTACAAGAAGGGCCAGACATGAAAGATGGGTCCCACTTCCGGAACTCTTCTCTACCATGTATTGCCTCTCCTCTATGCTTCTTAAAAAGCAACTGTGACCTCAGTCAATGATCTAGAAATCTCACACTTTACCCAAGGAGCTGGACAATGGTTAACATCCCGCGAGATAAATGTTCAATCCGCTGCCTGGGAAGAGCATGTGTTGAAGAATAAGGATGGAATTCCTGTAATTCTGGGAATTGATGGAAGTGGGACGTAGTGTCTGATTGCTTAAGATGCTTGTAATGTCCTCGGTGACTTCTAACTTGGGATTTGATTTGTTTTTCAGACATGGAGATGACTTGATTGTGACTCCATTTGCTCAGGTAAGCATAGCTTAGTGAATGGGCTGCCTTCTCACGAGTCTGGGACTTTAACTTGGGAGATTAGTTGTGCTTCTTAAGTTTAAATCAAATACAACTTCCGTGATTCCGTCAAGTGATGCAAAGAGAATGGCAGAGCCCGTGACTTGGGCCACACTGGTCTGGTTTATATAAAATGCATTGACCCAAAGAGTGTCTGCTTTGAAGAAAAAGTCACGTAAGGGAAATGATACTTAAATGGGTCCATATCTTCTTAACCACCGTGAACATGAGAAGCAGAACAGTATAATGTGGGTTAATTTGCTCTTGGTGTAATTAGGTTATGATCAGTGATTGAAATACAGTAATCCAATTCATCCTGATATCTCATTGACCCCGTGTGTGTGTGTGTGTGTGTGTGTGTGTGTAATATCTGTATATGATGTACTCAAGTATTTAGCTGAATAAAATGATGATAGTTATTCCTTGTAAGCATACAAATTATGAAAATAATTTAGGCCTACGATGTAGAGGCAAGAAGGTGATAAAATCACCTGAAGTATTTGCAATAGATAGCAAAGGGTAATGACTCAGTGTTCTTGATATGCAGCCAGAACACTAAGCCCTTGCTTGACATTAGATTCCCCAATGGTTCTTACCCAAATGCCCTGGCTGCCCCCTACTCCATTAAATCAATAAAGTGTGTGTGGGGGGGGAGCTGTTGCATGCAAGCACGTGTGTGTTTTCAAGGCCTGTGTATCGTTCCAAGGTGCCAGAAAAGTAGATGACTCCCAGTGTAAATAACCAGGGCCAGAATGGGAGAAAACTGACTGATCTGGGGTCATTAAAAAGGCTGCACACCAGTACTAATATATCAAAATATAAGAAATCATAAGGAATTATACAAAATAAGATCCTCAAGGTTGTGAGTTACACAGCTAACACACCTTAGGCAACTCATTTAACTTCCCTCGGCCTCTTTTTGTCCAATCACTAAAGCTGGGGACAGTCAGGCCCCCGAAGACTGCCGCCCCCCCTTGGTAACTGATCACTTGAACGGGTCACTGAGCTTTGTCCGTGACCACTCCACCAAGACTGGTCCCATTGGATTCTGAAGAGGTTTCAATAATATCAGGCCCATTAAATGCTCATCCTACTTTCTGAGAAGTATGACAGTCAATAAATTTAGCAGTCAATTAATTGTGCAGAGATGGGATTGCTATTTCATCTTGAAAATTTTCTCCTAGATCTTACTTTTTTAAAAAAATGAAGAAAGCCACTATTGGGATTATGCATTTCACTTATTAAAAATTCCCTGACATTTTTCATTGCTGACATTTCAGACAAACTTATTTAACCTACAAGTAACATAATATCTATTGAAATTTTTTAAATTGTTACTCTAAATTAAAATTGAGTATAGCCACCACTACTGTCAGATATTCAGTATGCTTTTATGCTTAGAGTTTTGCTGTGTGTGGTGAGTTCTTCCTGGTGCTGTATTTCTATGTCCGAAAACTCATACTCCAATATTTTGTGATTAAAAAAAGCATCAAACTATAAATTATTTATTGATTAATATTGATAATGTGTAGTTTTTTTTTAATCTAAGAGGCAAAAGCCAGATAAAATCAGACAGTGGTATAGGAAGCCACCATCAAAGGTACAATCATGTGAAATTGATTGATGTGGGAGCTGTCCTGGCCTCAAGCTACAATCTCCACATACCAGTGTAAGAAAAGATACAGAGGAAACCAGTGTGAGGCTCCATTTCCTTCTGTCCCTCCCTCGGCTGTGTGGTGTTCCTCTAATCTCCAAAAATCCAAAAGAATTTCAACCTATTAAAACAGAAAATACACACACACACATATATAGATACAATATTAGTAGTAAGGCTTTCAATAAATCAGTGCACATTAAATTCCCTTGAGTGTGGCAGTTGGAGTATAAGCCAACTGTGACGTACAGTACATCTCATATCTGTGAATGACCCTGCAGTGTATCGAGCAGCTTGGCTGATGATTAGCCAAGCTTGTGATTCACTAAGTGACTCATAGCACCTCGTAGAAAAGCGGTCACTGACCTGGTGGCCTGTTAGATTTTAAGTGGTTTCTTCTCAGTGGGCACCAATGGCCCTTTACAAGGATGAAAGATGTAGAAAGTTCTGTTAGATTTTTAAAAAGAGAGAAATGCTAAATGCAGGACGCTTTTGTCATTGATAGAACATCCATGGGGGAAGCAGGAAGTCACAGTTCGAATCAATAGTTTATCTATAACTTCTCTTAAGTCTTCCCGGGCTCAGCTAGCATATGTTGCTACCCAAACCACTAACTCCTTCAGGCCTATAAGAAATGAATCGATCCCTCGCAATGTAATGTTAAGCTGTTTGGGTCTGTTGAAGTCATACCTGCTGTAAACTGTAAATGCCTTTGCCTACGACCAGAAAGCAAACGATTTCCAAGTGATGACTCGAGGAAATGCTCAAGGCCACGGGCTTCATGTTCTTTCCCAGGGAGATTTGAAATCTGGAATTTCTCCTTAGATTCTGGCGAAAAAAAAAAGCTACATAGTTGTCAAAGTAAGATCTTTTTGAATACAACAATTTTTTGAAAGATTTATTTATTTTTATTGGAAAGGCAGATTTTCAGAGAGGAGAGACAGAGAGAAAAGTCTTCCATCTGCTGGCTTATTCTCCAGACGTGCACAACGCCCATTGCTGAGTAGATCTGAAGCCAGGAGCCAGGAGCTTCTTCTCAGTCTCCCACATGGGTGCTGGGTCCAAGGCTTTGGGCCATTCTCTTACTTTCCAAGGACACAAACAGGGAGGTAGAAGGGAAGTGGAACAGCCAGGACATAAACAGGTCTTCAGATGGAATCCTGGCATTTGGGGGTGGAGGTTTAGCCAGTTGAGCCATTGCCTCATGCCCTACCAATGACATTTTACCCTACAAAATTTACATTCCTGTACTGTTTTCCATGATTCGTGAACATATCCCCTACTGTCTAAAGTCCTCAAATTCTCCCTAGACCGTGTCACCTTCTTGCTCTTCCTACAGCCCTTTTCATTAGACCTGAGGCAGCACCAAAACTGGAACACAGTAGGAGTTCCTCTGATGTAAAGAAAACAAACTGTTAAGGGCTCAGTGCAATGTCTGCTAGGAAGGCAGTCAAGGACGGCCCAAAACCTTGGAACCCTGCACCCGCATGGGAGACTCAGAAGAAGCTCCTGGCTCCTGGCTTCAGATCAGCTCAGTTCTGGCCTTTGCAACCAATTGGGAGTGAGCCAGCAGATGGAGGATCTTTCTTTCTGTGAATCTACCTTTCCAATAAAAGTACATAGATCTTTAAGAAAAAAAATGCTAACTTGCATGAAACATTAGGAACTCAAACAATGATATGCAAATACTCTACTCTGTTGGGTGGGGCTGAAAACCAAAGCAGGTGGATAAACGTTGATGGCTTGGTCTCTCGTGTGCTATCCCAGTGTCTGTAGCCCTGCAAGGGTGAAAACTTCTTGCAGGTGTTGAACCTCTTTTTCTACCTCCTCCTTTGCACGCTTTGCTCGTGGTCCCTTTGGTTTCCAGAAAAGTGACATGTTTATACACACACACACACACATATATATATACATATATATAAATATTTTTTTCCTACACTTCAATTCTATTTGGTGCTGAATTTCTGGGTGGAGTATTTCCTCCTCCCCGCCCCGAGAAAGCTGAGCAGTTTGAGAAGCCCACCCCCTCCCCACTGGCCTTACTCCACACCACTCACCACCTCTGCCTCTCTGGAGTGCAGTATCCAGTTGGCGTGTGGTTTTCAGGCATCCAGGCACGAGACACAACACTGGGGGGGTGTAGGAAACCCCTCCTGCTGCCCTGCGCCAAGAATTCCCATAATGTACGGTTTGCTTGCCCTGTGAAACTCTCGGTTGACTTCAGTTCCCATCTACAGGTTAGGCAAGAATGAAAGAAATGCAATTTTGGACGACAGAGAAGACAGGAAAGACCCAGACCTTATCCTGGACCCATGGCACGAGCCCCCCAGGAGACCAAGGCCATAGACCACCCTTGAACGAGGTAGAATGAGGGCAGGGATGAATTCAGCCTTGGCTCTCACCAAGACACAGCCCCTGGGATACTCTGCCAACATGTATCATACACTAAGCTGTGATTTGTGGGCTCAGCCCAGCCGCCAAGCTTGTGAAGTCTACCAGGCCACCTCTGTCAGACCCTGAAAGACGAAAGTCACCTCATCTCAGCTGCTTCTGTTCTTTAGCTTTTCTTTAGCCTTCATTAATAACAGATCATCAGGAACCTATTCCAGGGAGCAAAGTTCTTTTTAGGTTAAACCTCGTGAATTGTCACCATTCAGCCTTTCTGACGTGTTTAAGAACAAGTTTGTATGCTGTAACCAAAACATAACTTGGAAAGGTTTCCACTTCAATTAAAGTGACTGTTTTTTTGATCTGGAAAATAATCCTAATGAGTCTCCAGAAACACCCCACTCCCATCCCCAAGTGAAATCAAGGCCACCCGGCCATTCCTCTGGGCTCTGGTGCAATTCATGGTCTGTGTTTTGCTGCCATCTAGTGGCACAAAATGTATGTAGCATGAAACTCACCCTTCATGTTACTGGATTGTTCAACTGTTTAATGAAGCGGACATTTTTTTGCAATTTTCAGTAAATCCTATGAGTTAATAAATGTATAAATACCCAAGAAATTATGACAGTAGTGTGTGTAAATAAAGTTCACAGGAAACACATAGTATAAAACAAATCTATGCATGGATTTCAAAATCCTTTGTGTGAAAAATAAACGCACCATTTGCTTCCTATTTCTCCATAAATGCTATAAAGCTCTCTTGTAGTCTGTCTCCACAGGCTAATCTGTGAGCCATCTGTGTCCAGAATGTCTAGGACACCACTGGTATTTCTTCATTGGGGTATATAAACAACTTTTTCTCATCATTCCCGGTGTATGTGTGACGCCGGCTGATTTTACCGAAGGGGCAACAGAGAAAGAAACTACCTTCATTTTCTAACCGCATTGAGCGAGCAGAGAAACCCCAGGGACCCTTTCTTTAGCAAACATTAACGGATGAAGAAAATTATGGCATCAGGAAAGCTCTCACGACCGCTCTGAAATGGCATCTTTTCACAGCCTGAAAGCTGCCTAAGCGGCAGGGGGCAAGACCCACTTGAGACCCTGGGGGACTTTATGATAGTTTTTTCTAGTTAAATTCTGAACTACATGAAAATCCAAAGTCTTAAAAAAATGCATTATCATTTAAATGAGAAGCACGCCCCCCCCCAAAAAAAAAACCAGTCTAATTTAATATCTTATTGTAACAGAGGCAAGAACTCTCTTTGGAAATATGACCTCATGTTTCCTTTCAAATGAGCATAGAACAGGAATTACCTGCTAGGCCATGCCGTAAAGTGAATGACCGTGTGTCAATGAAAATCTCAGAATTCGTGACATTAAATGTTGTGATATAAAAAAGCCCATAGATTTTCACTAGAAAGCCTGGAGTATTCAGAATGCCGTGTTTGTATGTTTAATCTCCACTTCTGAAGACATAAATCAAGCCTGCACTAATAAATGACACTGGCTCATTTATCCAGTTTCTTTCGGCATCATTCAAGATTTGATGCCTCATGAAAGACCTCGCCGTCTGATGTCAGCACTTGGCTGTGTGGGTACTCGGTCACAGACAGCGTGACCTTTGGAGCTGGGAGTTGTTTACGTGGGATAATGAGCCAGGGTTTTCCAGTGACTGAATTCAGCAGGCCCTGACTCCTTAGGAAACACCAATTAACTCCTTCAGGGAAAATGGGGGAGGTCACCTCCCAGGACGTCAACAACTCCTCCGCAGGGACCTCCTTGAATAGAAGTTACTTAGAGTTGTTTTAAAAAAATAAATAAATGAAAATATCAGACATCTTTGACTACAAAAAAAATTGCTTAATTTTCAGCTGGGTTAATGCCAAATGGAAAAAGAAAATCTGAAACTGGTTCTGGGATCCCTGGAGCAATTAGAAGTCTCTAACACATCATGCAGATCGTGTAGTAGCAGGGACAGACACTACACACATTCCCACGTGATGCCAGATCACAAAACAAGTGCAATATTACCACTGTTGACTGATACTCAATGAGAGCTTTCTATCTGGTCCCTAAGCTGTCACTGTATACAACCCTCACCACAAGCTCATGGGTAGGTACCAGGACTCCCATTTGACACAGGGGGAGATGATATAGCTTGTTCAAGTTCACACCCTGAGTATAAAATGGAGTCAGGGGTCTGGGTTAGGGCATCTGAAATCTGTTCTCAGCTCAACTGAACTTTTCATCCAGAAAAATTGTTATTCTGTCTGAGACGAGGACCCACTGCAGCGTTCATAGAAACAGAATTTCGTGAATCATGACAAACCACCTGTGGGTTTGAAAACTCCTTGTACCTAAATAGTGCCCAGCAAAGCATAGGTTGCATCATTGAATTCCATTTTTCCACCAACTTTCTGAAGTTCCCTCCTGCGGGCTCCATCCTGAAGAATTCGCACACTCCAGGAGGATGTGGGAGGGTAGCAGAAAGTGGTCTGTTAGAACATTTGTCACCCAGCCTCACTTCTTACTCTGTACCCATTTAGAGTTCCATGGTGCAAATAACCTTAAGAAGTTGCGGGGTGGGGGGGAAGCCTGTGTACCAACCGCAGGCACATGCAGCAAAGGGGAAGAAGTGATTGGAAATTTACTTAGCTTGCAGGCATAAAATGATGGGATTTTTAGTAAAGTTGTAAAGAGAGTTTGGGAGTAATTTGGTTCTATTTGTATCCCTAAAGTCATTGGAATTTCATTTAGCTGCATTTCAAATATGCATGAAAGGCAGCGATGCTGTGTGTGTTGCCTCAGATACGATCTTGGGGGCTAAGCAATCAAAGAACAATATAGAAACTGCTGCTACAGTAGCCGTCGTCGTGGGCACGGAGGAGCCCTCTGCTTGGTCCTCTCTGGACTTCAGATGTCATGCTTAGCTGCTCACCAGTGATGCAGACCACAAAGTGACAAGCAGCCTCAACTTTTCTCTTAACAGATCGTTTTAAAATGCGCTCAAATGATGCTAGTCCTAGAAGCTTGAAGAACTCTTTCTTGTTCTAGGTCTTGGCCAGCCTACGAACTGTGCGAAACAACTTTGCTGCATTAACGAATTTGCAGGACCGAGCCCCTAGCAAGTAAGTGATGGTCGTCTTTCCTCCTCCTTGCTGAGTTTGAAGTCAGTGTTCTCTCTTTTGGAATGCAACACACACAGACTTCCCTTCCCTGAGTCTTGCCTTGCTGCCTAACTACGCAGGCGAAGTCATAGGAGGCCCTGTCCGTCTTCTATAAATACTTGGTGGTGAAGCTTCCCAGGTCAGAAATGAAGCAAGGTGACAAATAAATACGATGATCCTATCTGGCAGAAATTTCCTGGCAGGATGGTTCTTGTGCCCAGCTCCGTACACGTAGGGTCACTTTATACTTTTGGCTTAGTTTATGAATTCCCCAGAGAAAACAGCCTCATGAGCCTTAAAGTTACCCTAGAGTCATTCTCTTCTTTCTAAGACAACAATGAGTTAAAGAAACACCCTATCAATGGAGACCTCTGAATGGTTCTGCTGTGGCTGACTCTCAGATCAGCAGCATTCATGGAACAATTAATAAAACAATGATTCATGTGATAATGGCTGAAATATTTGAGACAGGGAAAACTGAGATGGAAAATAATTACAGTTTAGGGATCCTGATAAAGGCCAAAATTCTAAAACAAGAAAATTGATTTTTCAAGATCGAAAGGACAACTGATTATTTCCGAGTTATATGTTCAGTATTTTTTAAAAAGTATGATTAGTAAAAAAAAAAGTAGTATTAAAATATTAACTCAGAATGTTCCAGAAAAATGGAAGCACTTAAATCTACATTAAGAAAACAGTGGCTGGGCCCGGCGGCATGGCCTAGCGGCTAAAGTCCTCGCCTTGAAAGCCCCGGGATCCCATATGGGCGCCGGTTCTAATCCCGGCAGCTCCACTTCCCATCCAGCTCCCTGCTTGTGGCCTGGGAAAGCAGTTGAGGACGGCCCAGTGCATTGGGACACTGCACCCATGTGGGAGACCTGGAAGAGGTTCCAGGTTCCCAGTTTCGGATCGGCGCGCATCGGTCCGTTGCGGCTCACTTGGGGAGTGAATCATCGGATGGAAGATCTTCCTCTCTGTCTCTCCTCCTCTCTGTATATCTGGCTGTAATAAAATGAATAAATCTTTAAAAAAAAAAAAAGAAAACAGTGGCTACAACCTTATTTGGAACTAAAACATGTTTAAGTGTATAAAATTATATGGTACTTCTTAATTATATGGTTAATGAACATGCCACATATTCCATCGTATAATAGAGTTGACCTCCAACATTCATATTTTTCATGATTAAGGAAAGGTAATTCTGTGGCAGAAAATTATTCTTTAAAAGCCAATATAAAGTTCACGATGTAAATAATTGGAGAAGGACCCAAACGCTTCAGCTGAGTATCATGTTTCCAGTTGATAAATTTTTGTTGCCTGGGCTCTTTGCTTCGTCTTCCTCCTCCTCTCCTCATTTCCAGGAACAACTCATTCATTGTCAAGTTTACACACACGATGTAATTCCTTTGGGGGCATTACCCTGACACTCCCCAACAGAGGCACACCCACCAGCCTCCAGGTGGCCCCACTGCCTTCCCATTTCCTAGGTGAGAAGCTGTCCCTCTGTGCTCCTGTTGCCCATGTGCGTGTGGAGACAATGCTTGGTGGCCTCAGCTCCTGGTGGAGGTGGGCTGTGTTTGGCATTCTTTTATTCCTGGTACCCAGCATAATGTAGAGTGATGTTTTAAAGTGTGATGTGGTCAGTTGGCACGTGGGACTCGGGACTATGCCTGGCGGGAGCTCTCCATTGCCAGTCATGTTTTCTACACAGCATGGCCATCCTGCTGACCTCATGGCCCCTTGGGTCTTTGGGGATTTGGTAGCTGAGAGGCACCAACTCCACACCTTTGGAAAGCCTCAGCTCAGCCAGGATGAATTGTCACACCCAAATGTTTGACTTTCACATTTCCTCCAAGAAAACAAGGTTTGTCTTCTAAGGCGAAACAGGAAATGAATTCCCTTTGAGCTTCCTTTAGCTCTGGTCCCCTGGGGTAGACGGATGTGAACGTCTCAGAATGCCACACACACTGTGTCTCCACAAAGATGATCTGAGGTGGGGTGGTGGATGGACTTCCCAAGAAGCCGTTGAACTTATCTGGACAATAAGATGCTGGACTCTATGCTTGGTATGATTGCAATGAAAGAATCTCAACTGAACTTGAACTGTGGCAATGCAGCAAGGTGGAGGAATCCCCCTTGGGGGGAGGGTTTGGGGAGTAGTGGGGGGAATCCCAGTACCTATAAAACAGTGTCACATAACGCAATGTAATAAAAAAAAAAGATGATCTGAAATCCATCTGGGGAAAGATAGGTGTTTTCAGCTGATCTACAGGGGTAGATGACTCAAGTGCAAAGGGACAGCTAGAGAAAGACAGGAATTCACAGCCACCATCTGAATTCCTGACCTGCCGTGACCACTGTACAATGCCAAGGGTGGCAGCCCAACAAACCATCTCATCTGGTGAACCCTAAGTGAAGGCCAATGAGGCAACGTTTTAGGTCAGTGCAGATCTGTGCCTCCTTTCCTGACTCAAACTGAATCGGCTTCCTTGGGAATCAGAAGAGTGGGATTCGGTGTCTACCACTAAGCTGGCTTCTGTTCCGGGTTAATGAAGAGCCCCGAATCCGGCTCCCCACAGGTTGACCCCGGAGGAATTAGAGCTTACCCTGCTGTGTGCATTCCCAGGGCTGCAAGAGCTTTCCAGGCCCACGTTTTGGGTTTGTGGAGGGCACATTTGCTGCCTTGCACAATCTGCATACTTATTTGCTAAAGGCAAGAAATCCAGGCCGAATGCGCTCAAAGCCCAGCCTCTAAGTATGTACAGTGACACATTGCTGACGTCTGTTTGGTCCACACCTAGATTTTTCTTGATCCAGCCTAGTGTTTGTTGAATGATGTATCAATCTAACCACAGATCAAGAGATGAATATTTTCTGCCTTCTGTTACTTGTTTCACATTTCCATGTGCCAGATGTAACACTGATGTTAACAGGAAGTAGTAAAAGGCAGCCATCTTTTGGTTTTCCAAAGTTATACACTAGTGTAAAAATATTCACTTCGATAACTTTCCTAGACAACACCAGTTCCTTACCGCCCAAGGACTAAAAAGCCACCAATCTATAAATGACTGCAATAATAAACTCTTGGCACAAAGATAACTGCTAGTATATAGACCAAAGCTAGAAGACCAGCATTTTTCTTTGTTTCTCTTTTTTCAGATTCATTTATCGGAAAGGTAGGTTTAGAGAGAGAGGACAGACAGATCTATATGCTGGTCCACTCCCCAAATAGCCTCAACAGATGGAGCTGGGCCAGTGCAGAGCCAGGAGCCTGGAGCTTCTTCCATGTCTTCCACATGGGTGCAGGAGACAAAGAGCTCCACTCAGTCTCCACTGCTTTCCCAGGCACATTGGCAGGAAGCTGGATCAGAGACAGAGCAGCCAGAACTCCGACCAGAGCCCATTATGGAGAATTAGCCAGCATGCCAGTCCCAAGTGCAGCATTTTAAAACAATGCCCAGTGGTGACAAGGGCAGTTCAGACACATGCATCTCATCTCAGGGTTGGTTGCATGCCTTGGCTGCTGACTCCAGCTTCCTAAGGGAATGGCTTAAGTACTTGTCTGTATAGCATTCCCAGCTCCCAAATCAGCTGCAATCCCACCTCCGCCCAACCCTTAAACAGCCCGGCCACTTGAGAAGTGCACCATTGGATGGGAGCACATCCCTCAAATAAATAAATGATAACAAATAATATGATAAATGATAAATAATGAAAATGATAAAGACTAATCCTTTTGTTTCATGAAACAATAAATTCCTATTTCTCTCTTGGGCTTTGTAAGAAAAAAATAATCCCACAATTCGGAAGTAAATTTGAGTGCATGTTCAAGGAAAAAAAATTAACATTTCAAATTGATGTCAATTAAAGTATGAGCAGTGAAGTAGAGCCAGCCAGAAGCTGAGTGGAACCAGCAAGAATTTATAGCCTACCTGATGGCTGCCTGCCAAGATCTTCCAGTCCTGCTGAGAGTCACCACGTCACCCCGGGGATCGGAGGTGCACCTGTCTACCATTGTGTGACACACCCCAGAAACATGCTGCTCCGGTCCAAATCTCAGCTTTCTTCCCTTCAGCTTGTTGTTCAACTCCCCCAAGCTTTATTGTCCATGGTGGTACAAATGAGAACCCCAGCTTTGTAAGGGCACTTGGCGCAGTGCCTCTCACAGTCAGTGCTTGCTTTTATATTGGCCACTAGAAATTCAAACCACCAAAACACTCAGCTATTTTAACGATGTCCTTACATGTGTCTGTTATTAAAGTACTTTTTGAAAAGATTGCATCAATTGTAAGAGTTACCAATGATAAATAACTAGGTGGCAGAAAATTCCATACATTGGTATTCTGTTCAACATGATTTATAAAATGCTAATGGAATCCTAGATACATTGTTTTGGGCTCTGCCGGAAACACAAATTAATCACACAGCATTTCTTTTTCCTTTTTCCTCAAAGCATTTATAACCTGAAAACTTAGTGAAGCATATGAGATAGTATCTGTTGAAATGCCTTTGGTTTGTGGTATTTTTCTGCAATTTCACGTGCCTGAAGTTCAGGGAAAGCCTTGTTAGGGCCACTGTGGGTCCTAGTTCCAGATCTTCCCCAGGGACATGGTGTAGAGTGACATGGCACCCTCATAGCACCATGGATCAGTATCTAGTGCCCTTGTGTGTAAGTTCTAAATACTCAAACTTTCCCAACAAAGGTATAGGAGATGTTTCTCCATGTAAGAAAATAGGGGAATTTTAAACAGTTTCCATGGTCGCAAGAATATTTATCAGGAATCATTCACTGCTGATATTGTATAGGTGTTCATGAGGATTTATACCCAAAATATAAGTTTCATAACACTGAGCTAGGAAAACCAATTTAGATTGATTAATTTTTCTAATTCAGAAAGTCTGTTTGTTGTGTAAATCCAGGCTTAATTAAGTAGAGTCAATCAATAAGAATTGTCTCCTCTATGCTGTCCCTGTGATGTTTATATCGACTATACCATATTTGCTCCCAAGCCTATCATTGTAAGATTTACCAGTTTTCTTCTTTGATATGTGTGGTCTAAGCACCATGCACAGGTGCCCAGGGACCTTACTGGACAGCCTGAGAGAACCTTCGTTTGCATGTCGCAATGATCCTTTAAATTGCAATAGTGTATCAGAGATGTCTCAGGAAATCAACTCTGCAATCAGCAATGCTCACTCCCTGCATTTTTCTCTCTTTCCCAGAAGATCACCCATGTGCAACCAACCATCCATCAACAAAGCCACCATAACAGGTAAGGAGGATCTGCAAGCTGAATCTTCTTGTGTTTAGAAAGAGGCCGTATCTCCAAAGGGTCAGCAAACTGATGTTGTACTGTTGTATTACAAAATTTTTAAGAAATGGTTTTTTTCTTCTTCTCTATGTTATCATAGCAACACTTCCAAGTTGTTTACTGATGTTGTTCCTTGGCAAATTTCGACTGACGTTTCAATTTTCTTAAGCCTGCAACTTTGTGCTGTACTTAGGTTAGCGATGCTGCAGTTCTCTATATTTTCAGAGATACTATTAGCTTCGAAATGGTAAGCATTTTGGTTCCATGGTCGGTTGTTGGCACGCTCTTAGTATGCGGCAGCTTAGTTTAATGAAAATAAAATCGTAAAGGGGTTCTTGGTGAATTAGCATTCCAATCATGTATTGGCTGTTGTTCTGTTCAAGTAGTTCTTTTTCTAGCTAAGAACAAATTCAGTTTGGAAGGGAGGGGGAGTGGTTATATAATGCAAAAAGTGCACTGAGATCAAACGCAAATAATCCACAGATATGGGCGAAACAAAAGTGGAGGACCAGTCTGAGGGAAGGAAAGGACATAAAAATAGAATTATTGCAATTCCTATTAGTCTGTTCTAGATGTGAGGATTGACCTTGGCTGAACCAAACACAGAATGAATGATCTCATTTTGCTGAACCTGAAACCAAAATCAACCAATTTCATCATTACATGAAACCCAACTTGTTCATTAAAATAAATGCTTGGAAAAGAAACTTAGATTTTTCTCAAATTACTACCAGAAAAAAAATTTAATATATTCTCCAAACTAAACCAATACTTTATTTGGCTCAAATGTTTTCTGCAGGAGCTCACCCATAACAGAGGGGTTCCTCCTTTAGTTATTTGGGAATAAACTTGGCTTTATCATGGAGAGTCAGATAGTCATATTTAGCACATCAGATTGATTCTTCTTCAGATTCATGTATTTAGTTGAAAGTCGTAGTTACAGAGACAGGAAGAAAGCAAGCATGAACGTTTCCATCTGCTGGCTTACTCCCCAGATGGCCGCAACAGCCTGTGCTGGGCCAGGATGAAGCCAGGAGCTTCATTCACGTCTCCCGAATGGATGGCAAGGCCCCAGACACTTGAATCGTGTTCTGCTGCTTTTCCTGGGCCATTAGCAGGGAGTGTGATTGGAAGCAGAACGGTAGGGAAGGAATCCCATAGGGCAATGACAATGCGGCAGGGGGAGGCTTTCCTTGATATACCACAGCACTGGGCCCAAATGGGTCCTTTGTCTAAATCCAGGATCCTTCTTTTAATTGTCTGTCTGTTTTATATAAATATATATACACATATACATATGTATGTATTTTTGTGCGTAATGTTAACAGAATTGATCAGGGTAGGAAAGATCCAGGGTTAGGGAAAAGTGGATGTGATCATTGCTTCCAAATTTTCTATTTCCTCCTGTTTCTGGAGAAAGGGGAAGGAAAAAAGAGAAGCCACACCCAGCCTCCCCACCACCCCAGTACTCAGGAATGGGGAACAGCCACCCAATATCAACCCAGGATCCCGATGTGGGGCACTCTCTGAGGGTTCCGCCCAGAGGGTTTGGATAGTTCTGAAATGCATTCAATTTCACAGATCAGGATCCTTCTTAACACTCCTGTACAATAAAGTCAGCCATTAGAATAAGGTGTCCTTCAGACTCCTTAATGCCGATGTTTTAGAGACTGTGAAAGTGTTGAAGGATGTTCATTTCTGAGTAATAGTCGTAGTGTTGGATTATTTGTACATGGACATGAAAATTAGAAAACATCTCAACTCTGGACATGTCTTTGAAGTTAGATTTTGTTTTGTTTTTTTATTCTGTCCACTGATTATCCTAGAGGCGTAAGGCTAGACTGCCCTTCGATAAAGGACTTCTGGCTTTTGAGTTTGGAAAATGAAAGGTCTTACTATATCCAAGTAAAAACTCGCACGATTGCCTGCTCTTGCCTGTAGGGGGAGATACATGCTACAGTGAATGCTAAATTCATGCAGAGAAAAATGTGGCGTGTCACCAGATCGCTCAGATCGGGAGCATCTAAAATGGAGTTTAGTCCGTCAGTAAGTAGAGGGTTAAAGAGTAAACCGTCCAAATATGAACAATCTCACATGTTTATTCTTTGTTGTGAAATCTAAGGCAGAAGAAAGATGCTTCGCTGGAACAAAAAAGTAGTGCATCTGAGAGACATGTGTAATGGGGTGGGCACTCGGCAGAGCCATCGCTTGGGAGACGCATGTCCACTGTTAGAGTGCCTGAGCTTGAGGCCTGGGTGCATGCTCACCATCGCAGCTTGATTAGTACCCTGGAGGCAGCGGGGGAGGAGTAGTTGTGCCCCTAACATCCCTGTGGGAGACTGAGATGGAGTTCCCGGCTCCTGCTTTGGCATTGCCCAGCCTTGATTGGTACAGCCAGTTGGGGAGTGAATCAGTGCATGTGAGATTTCGATGTCTGCTTCTCTGGTTTTCAGATACAATAACTGAGAGAGAAAACAAGCTTAAGAGCTTGAAGCAAAAGCCACCTAAAGAAGGCAGAGGGCTGGCTCTGAGTCAGAGAGGCCCTGAGGACACCCTGTGAGGTCTGTGCATAAGAACGGTGGGCCAACCCTTCCGGGGAAGCCCCACCTCCCTCCAGTAGCTGCACAATGACTTACTCCTTCCTCTGACAGAAGCGCAGATAGCGGCAACACTGTAATAATTCCAGGGAATGCATGTTCCATAACCTTTGCTAGGATGTGATTGGAAAATGCTGATGATGCATTATGCTTAATAGCTTTACTGAAACATTTGTAAGGATTGTGTTATGTTTTATTTAGAGGGTTTTTTAAAAACTTATTTTATGTGTATACTTAATACATCGAATGACTGCCAAATATTCTACAATTTAAAATTAAAGATGGTTACTTTTGCAGAAATCCCCATATGAAAAAGGCTGAGAGATACTGAAAGATTTATTTAAATAGGAAGAGGATGGCAATTAGTTAAACTTGTGTTGCTTATAGAACAATCAAAGTCTGGGTTTTTTTTTCATTATAAATTTCTCAGTTTTGTCTTGTTATTTTTTTTTTTACCTATCAGTGTGAAAAAGTCCCATCCTGACAGTGATCTTTTGAAGAAAAATTGACAGAAGTTACACCCAGGTTTTCTAAACAGTAAAAAGCGATGCGTTCTGCTTATGGGGAAAAATCTCTGTTACCTAAATGTCTGATTTGGATACCACTTGAATTGAAATAATGAAATATTTATTTAGTCAATACAACAAAAAAATTGAGTCCAATGCCAAAGTGAAAAGCCTTCCTTTTACAGTGTAATTTTGGCCAATTTAATTAAATTCTCCAAGCTTTCATTGATTCATCCTTAGTTGGTGCTTGGCACAATGCTTGGTACCTAGAAGGTATTCACCAAAAGTTAGTTATCATTATTGCTATAATCTTGTCGTTATAATCCATTTGTCAACAGATATTTTCTATGCACTTTGTCATGTATATATTGCCTGCAACAAAGTAGATGAATGAAATGTGACCTTTGTCTTCCAGTAGCATGCAATCTAGGAAAAAAGGAATAATGGGTGATTCAGCAATGGCAAAGTACCATAAATATAAACCTCTTAAAATATAGGTGTGGAAGGGGGTAGCAAACACCTTGGGAAGACTCTGCACTTTGAGAAGTATGTTCTCTTTGTGGTAAGGGGAAGATTACCTTACACCACAAGACCACCGAGAGAGAAATATGGAGACATGCAATGCCAGATAGGAAGTTGGGGACTCTAAAGGACACACATAGTTGAAAGTTCATGGGGGCAGCATGAGGCTGCTCAGAGAAGTAAGGGCAGTAGCATCCAAGGCCTGTGTCACAGTGGACTTCCTCTATGGGCACTAGAGAATCATCAGTTACTAGAAAGCCAGGTAAGAAACCTGCAGCCAAGAGAACCAGTGTAGGCCTCAATTATGGCAAAGATTCTGTGGTTCTGAACTGGAGTGGTGATAAGGGGTAGTGGGGAAGTGAGATAAGGGACTCATTACTTTTCAGAGACAGCACTGAGAAGTCTTGAGGGTGCGTTAACTCTATTGGGAAATGAGGAAGAATCATGTCTGCACAGATGATCCTCACAGCATTGTGAATATGCATGAAAAGTGAAAAGAATCCACATGCTAAATCATGTGGGAATTCTGAGCTCTATAAAGAACTATAGTGAAAGGTTTAAAAATCATTTGTTTGTGAAGCTGTGTTAATTGCATAGGAAATATTTCTACTTTGAGGGATTTTGGATGATTGCTATATGCAAAATACGCATGCATGCACATTGCTCGTGAATATTAACCTTTTCAGATGATAACACGTAACCAGGCAAGGCAAATAGCCTGGTGTTACTTAGATTCTTTTGACAGACCTCTAGGCATTTATCAATACTTCTGTGTAGTTTCTGAGAACATTCTTGTCTATCTGGAAAACTGTATATAAGGACATCTACAGTCCTGTCTAACCAACACTACAGCCTGGGAAAAAACCAAGATGCTGTATGTGAAGTGCTGAGCAGTTAATGCAAGAAATACAAGGTGATATTATTATCTGCCACTTCCATCACCAGGATCGTCATTGTCTGCGTCGTCACCTTTGTTATCTCTCAAAATGTTTACAAGATTTTGATTTGACCGCTGCTCTTCTCGCAGAAGGAAACCAAGTATCAAGTCCATGTCTGTGTCTGGGGGCTGGAGAGGGTCGTATTCGGTCACTGTATTCTTTGTGTCTTCTCAGACACAGAACCAAATCTCCTTTTTTCATATTTTTAAATGAAGAAAAACAAATGCTGCATTCCCAAGCCTCTCCCTTTGTCTACAAAATGCTTCCCACCATTTAAACCTTAGAAGAAATACTACTAACATTTGATTCCTACTCAGTAATATAATCTTTAACTTTGCAATATTCCAGCGGTAGACACAGTTTACTATTTTTTAATAATTAGGAACTAGACTAGCAAGTAAAGCGATGGTAAGATTTGTTTTATGAATTTGAAAGAGTTATAGAAGAGGATGAAATAGAGACAGGAGTCTTCCATCCACTGCTTCACTCCCCGGATGGCCTCAATGGCCAGGGCTGGGCCAGGCTGAAGCCAGGAACCAGAAGCTTCATCTGGGTCTCCCTTATGGGTGGCGGGGGCCCAAACACTTGTACTGTCTTCTGTTGCTTTTCCCATTCCATTACCAGAGAGCTGTATCAGAAGTGGAGCAGCTGGGCGTGAACTGGCATGCATATTGGAATGCTGGCATAGCAGATAGCTACTTTTCATGCTATGCCACAACACTTGTCTCAATTTAAATAATATACATATAGTTTTATACATCTACATGGATAGATATAGTGTGTGTAGTTAGCAAATGAGAATTATAGATCAATGTGAATCAGAAACAGAACAGTAAATCCTCTCTGCCCTAAAAGTGTTATCATCATGTATTTGAAATGCACAAAGACAGAAAGAGAAAGAGAAAAACTTGCAGATGGAGAGAGAGAGACCTCCCATGTGCTGCCTCACACCCTGGTGCCCTCACAGCCAGGGTGGGGCCAAGCCAACCCAGAAGCCTGGAGCTCCTTTGTTTCCCATGGGGCAGCAGAGACTCCAGGGAACATCATGGTAGGAAACGGTGGAGTGGCGCTGGGACCTGAACCCTGGCACTCTGACACGAGATGCAGGGATCCGAAGCAGCATCTTCGCTGCTGTGCCAAGCACCTGTCCCCAAATCTACTAACCTGCGCACTTCAACAGGCACAAGCAGCTGTGCCTGTAGCTCCCCAAAATTGCTTCCTATGGGTTTGTCTGTTCCTTTTTCTCCCCCTTCTCTCCCAGTCCGCTTCCCTTTCTCCTCCTTGGAAACTCTGGGTCAGTCATTTGAACTGTTTGAAATGTAGGATCCTGCGAGCACTCCTCTGTTTCCACAGTTCTCTTCCTATCCCCTCAGGGGTACCTGTCCTCAAAAAGGGCCAGAACATCCCTGGAAAAGGCCCCAGTGTTTGAAGTGAGGCCCACGGAAGGCATCCTGAGGTGTGGGTAAAGTAGGGTTTGGGCAGTGGCCCTCATCTTGCCTCCTGGACGATTGACTGAAGCCTCTGAATGACGTGGCTCGGCCCTGTGGGGAGCCTCGCCTTCTGTTCGTGTGCAGGATTTGTGATTGGATGTTCGTTGCATCATCACCTTCTTGGGAATCCTTTCTCAGCATGCAGTTCTCTTGCTCTCTGTCCTTCAGATAGATGGTTTTGCCGCCTAAAATACCCAGCCCTCTGTAGTGATGGGACTCCCTTCTCTCTTCTGTAGTGCTTTGCGAATACTTTTGGCCATGGACTAGTACTTCTGATTTGCTGTATTCTGTGCACCTGGAAGTACCGGTGGGCATTGAGAACATGTTCCTGTGGCCATGTGTCAGATGATTGCCTGTTGTGCACTGAAATGTCTGTGTGGAGAACTTCATATCTATTTCTCTGAGTTTGCTCCTTGATTCATACAGTCCCTTATCTGTGACCGGCTGTGCTTAAGCTCCGAGGACCCAGTGCACAGACAGAACCCCATGGAGCTTCAGAAACATGAGCTGGGAGCAGCGGTGGACTGAAAAGGATGTGCTGTGAAGTGGCAAAGAATATTAAGTGAATGAAAAGGAGGATTGATAATGGAAAGGAGAAATTAAGAAAGGAAGGGAGGAAGAAATGGGATGGGGTAAGGCCTTCATCCTAGAGAACCAAGAAGCAGGAGAAAGGAGAAGACTGGGAATGGAAAAAGAGATATGTTTCCTAAATAGTCAAGTAGGGAAGGACAAGACTGGCCATGGACCTGAGCTCACAGACTTGAGGGACAGCTCGGGGTCCCTAAGTTCTGATGTTTTGATTTGCAGAATTGGCTATATTGTGACTACGGTGGTGTCTATAGAAATAGACCTACATTCTTTTTCCTTGCAGGCTTTTACTTTGAATAAGGTCTAAGATGTGGTGGGTTTTGTGTGTTTGGGTGTGCACATCAGAGCCTGTGTAGCAGAGGAAGCACAGGACTGAGGCCAGAAGATCAGGGTTTTGTGGCTGCCTGACCTGCTTTCCTGCTCTGTGTGTGTGACCTTAAACGAGTGACTCAAGTGGCCAACATGTCTTCTGCGGTGAATTGTAAGAATGCCGCCCAAATTTTGAAGGATTACATGAGATCATGCAGATGAAAACTTAGGCCCAGTGTCTTGTGCATGGTCAACACTGGGTCTTATTAAAAGGTGTGTGGAAAGCACCTTATAGAACAAGCATAAGCTTGTTCCTGGACATTAGTCTTTTGTGCAGTAATTGTTGAGCCTGTAAATTCTCATCTTGGGGTAGTATTCATTTTTCTCTGAGACCTGCTGCCATGATACAAAATGTTGTACAAATGGCGTTAGCAATATTCTGTGAGCCCTAGAAGAAAAATCCTGTCATAGTTCACCATAACATTATATCCAGAAGAATCTCTGGCCATCCACCAAACAGGATGCCAAATTAGCATAGATGAGACTTACTCCAGCATTGAAGCCACTCTCAAGGTAAGATCTAAGTAAAACTTTTTTTTAGTATGTTTCACTACTTCTGTTCCTCTATTGAAAAGTCAGACCAGGGAGGTAGATGAAGTTAGTCTGTCTCAGCCATCCGATAGTTCATTCCCCAAGTGACTGTAATAGCCAGAGCTGAGCCAGGCTGAAGCCAAGAGCCATATATTCCATCCAGGTCTCACATATGGTGGGGCCCAAGCATGGAAGCCTTCAACTGCTGTTTCCCAGAATGCTTTAGCAGGGAGCTGAAACCTGACACAATGTAGCCCAAAGTTGGCTTGGCACTCCCATGTGGAATATGGTGTCCCAAGCAGTGGCTTAACTCACTGACGTCACGTTGCCTACTCCAAGGAAGAAGATGCTTATAAAGTGTTTGAAAATAAGGATTTTCGAAACATGTATGAAAAAAATAGAATTAAAAGAGAAATTTGTTCTGAGGCCAGTTTTATGGCAGAGCCAGTAAAGCTACAACCTTGCAACACCAGAGTGCTGATGGGCACCAGTGACTGTGCAGAATGCTCCACCTCTGATCAACTCCCTGCCAAGGGCCTGGGAAAGCAGCAGCAGATGATGATCCAGCACCCACGTGGGAGACCTTGGCTTCTGGCTTCAGACTGACCTAACCCCAGCAATTGCAACCATTTCAGGAGTGAACCTTTACCCTCCAACTGCACCTCACACAGCTGGTGTCCACAAAACCTCATAGCAAGATTCTGTGCACTGGAAACTGCTGCAGGTGCTTAAAATCAAGAAGGCTGATGTATCTGAACCTGTTGGCCCAGAGAGGAGCCAGGTGCCCTCAGCTTTTCCCTAGACAGAGCAGTAGGAGAAACTGGCCTGACATTCTGTCACATCGTGGTTTCCCAGAGAGTCTATAAAATGACTGCTGGCCACTTGCAAGGTTTCAGCAACTGATGCTTTGAGGACTCTATTCTTCCTTGGGCTGGTTTGGAATCCTCCACTTGAAGAATGGTTTATCAGGAGCAACACGGTGGCAGTTAAAGCTAACCCACCAACTGCAGCAATAGCCTGCCATACAGGTACCAGTTCATGTCCTGTATGTTCCATTTCCAATCTGGCTCCCCACTGAGGCCTGGGAAAGCAGCAGATGGTGGCCCAGGCTCTTGGATCCCTGCATCCATGTGGGAGACCAGGAGGATGTTCCTGGCTCCTGACTTCAGCCTGGCCCAACCCTGGATGTTGTGGCCATTTGTGTAGTGAACCAGCAGATGGAAGGTCTCTGTCTCTCCTCCTCTCTCTGTAACTTTGCCTTTCAAATAAATAAATCTTTTTTAAAAGGTTTCTCTCATAGGGAGCTTATGAAAATTATTTGAGATGATATTTATGAAAAATTAAGCAGAATCATGGGAAATAGTGAACACTTAATAATTCTTGGCTATACTGTTAAAATTTGCCAGGGAGTGAGCACTTGGCTTAATGGTTTGGATGCCAGCATCCCATATTGAAGCGCCATATTCAAGTTCCACTTCCTATCCTGGTTCCAACTTCCTGCTAATGTGTAGCCAGAGCGATAGCTGATGATGACTCAAGTTCTCAGGCTCCTGTTACCCATGTTGGAGACTCAACTTGAATTTCTTGCTCCTGGCTTCAATCTGGACCAGCCCAAGCTGTGGTAGAATTTGGGGAGAAAAACCAGCAGATAGGAGATTACTATCTCCCTACCTGTCAAATATACTAAGTAAATAATTTTTTTAAATGAACCAGTCTCTGATCTCTCATCTCAAATCTGACACTATCTAGACTGTGCATACCCTAAGCACTGCCACCCACTTCATCTGGAATCCATCCATCATGCCTTCCTCAACAATTTCAGTCAACACTCTCCAGTTTGTCCACAGACCACACTAACCTGTCCACTGACCTCACTGTGCCATCTCGCCAACACCTAATTTTTGACTCAAAACTGAGAATAAGACCATCCTCAGCTTCATTTTTTTTAAAAAAAAATACATGTATCTTTCCAGGAGAATAGATGGGGAGTGTAAAAGGCTGGGCTTTGGGTGCATTAAATCAACACTGAGAATATTAGCTATGCCGCTTGTTAACCATCTGACTTTGGGAAACTTGTGAGCCTTGGCTTTTCTCTATAAAATGCAGTAACAACACACTTATCTCAGAGGGTTAATAAGAATTAAATTTGTGGATAAACACCAAGCCTAATATCTAGTTCAAGAGAATAAGTAAAAAGGAAACCCTGACTTATAAATTAATGTGCTTTTCTTGACCATATTATGACACGTTCATCAGCAGTTTCAAAGTTGCCATATTTTGGATCTTAATTTGGACACTGAATAGCCCCTCATGGACCACATATTTTAGCCCAGGTCTCCAAGGTGGAGTTACTGGGATTGTGGGACATTTTGCAGGAGGTAGCACCTGCCAAATAATCCATAGGTCATACAGAGTGTGCCCCTGGAAGGTGATTCTCAGGAGAGGGATGCTATTGGGCCCTCAGGTTGGGTCCAGTTACCAGATGTTCCTTCTGCCCTACTGCATCTGACCATCTGCCACCAATAACTGCATCGTGCAATCTGGATGTTCAGCATCCACAACTGTGAGCTCAACACACTTCCCTTTACTGCATAAGTAGCTTGTCTCAGGTATTGCATTCTAACAACAAAGACAGTACAGTCAACAAGTGAATCATCTTTAACATTGGAACCTCATTCATAAGCAAGAGTGAACAACTAGGTTTCTCTTAAATTTGTTTTCCTCAACTAACTAGTCTTTTATTGCCTGGGTTCTTAAGAAACTAGCTGTGGCTGCAACAATGTCTGCCTATTCCTATTCTTTTCTCCATGTTTAAATTCCTAATTGTGCACACAATCTTAGTCACTATATTTTCATGTGCAAGCAATTAAGACTCATTTAACAGCCCTCCCTCTGGAAGGTTTTGTTCTCCAACTGCCACAAATCAGATTCCTTAGGAACATGTTTGATTTTGAAACAATGTGAACGTACAGTTCATTTTGTTCAAATTTCATTGATGTGCCATTTTTAAAAAATGATGTAAATGGACAGCCACAGAAAGCTCAGCAGCTGGTCAAAACAAGACATCAAAGAAACCATTGAAATGGGCAGACGAAATTTTAAAAACAAGTATGCTGGGACAAAGCAACATACAAACCTATAGCCTCATCAACAGTCTTTGGACACACTTCACTCATAATAATTAGTTACTGTACAACAGATTCAAAATGCAGAACAATTGGGAATGCCCTCAAGTTTTCACTTTGACTCTTAGCTGGCGTACATTCGTAGCAATGTATACAAGGAAACAAATAGAAGGAGAACAGGAGCAAGGATTGACGTTTCCTTGAGAAATGTAATACAGGTGAAAGGTCAGAACACAATCCCAGAAGAGTCCAACAGATTGATATGATTCATTTTTTACCTTAAAATGAAATAGTAAGAGTTTTGTCTCACTAAAGCCAAAATCCAATCATATGCATTTATTCAATGGTCCTTGTTACTTTAGAACATGATGAAGGTGAAATTCATGGGAGAAATATTGTTAAATTCCAAACACACGTATCTCTGTAACTCTATTATTCAGCATAAATTTTAAAAGGATATGGATTAGTTTTTCTCAAATATTTTGAAGATTTAATATCACAATTTAGAGATGTGTCCTGCAGAAACTGTAACATTTTCTCTGCTTATGTTTTTCCCCATTTGAGAACTTGAAACCGATCACCAACCTGTTTAATGCAGTAAATCTCCATTGACAGATCAGTTAGATATTTTGTCCACCAACTTCAGAAGGCCTCAGTAGACAGAATTGTTTTGACATCATTGGATGAGAAGTTCTATAAAAGTTCAAAGTATTGTTGTTATTTTGTGGCAACACACCTGCACTTATAAAATGCATTTGTGCAGAGTGTGCATCCATTTGCTTTTAAATCAGACCTCCAAAGAAGGGCAGACTTGTAAGTGCGACAGAACCTCTTAGGTGCTTTCCAACAAAGGAAGAAAGCTCACAGAACCACTCCCACCCACCATCTTTCTGTCTTTGTATGTGAACATCAAATGTCACTTCTTAAAAGAGAGCAGAGATGTTTGTACTTCTTTGCTAGAAATCCAAAACAAGATACAAAAGGTCTTTTGGAAAAGATGACACCTGCTGGCTCAAAAATAGTTGCAAAAGTGAATGGAGAAGGAAAATGGGAAGGGCGTGATCTGTATTTTTCACTGACACTGAATATTTATTTAAAAGCAGCTATTTTTTAAGAACAACTGGTCTTAAAAGTCACAGACAGGTGATGTCTGCCATTAAGAGTTCCTCATAGGGTATAAATAAGAGCCAAATGGATGGCCAATTAAACACACTTGGAATAGTGGCTCACAAAAGGGTTTCTTCATTAGAACAACTGGGGATCTTTTAAAAATTCAAGAGCACAGAGGAAATAAAATATCAGAGGTTCACAGGGAAGTAGCAATGTCTATGTACAAAGTGTGATAAAGACCCTACGTTGGTAAAATAGGTATATCAGAATATAAAGGAGGAAACCAGTGTAGAAGATAAAGAGAGCTATGTATTAAGTAATGCATGAAGAGAACTAGGTAGGGTTAAGTAACTGCGAGTTGAATGATTTTACTGAGTGGATAAAGGATAGGTCTAACAATGGATGAAACCCTGTAATTCCTTGGTAGCCTATGAATATGTTGGATACAAGCAGGTTAAGTCCTGAATTCCTATGCAGAATTTAAGATATATTCAACTCAGTACATAGATTACACGCATTTTCCTTGGGAGAAAACGCCCCATGGATCAAGAATTCTAGAAAACCAAAGCTCATAATTTTAACTGCTTAGAATGGAAACCTTTGTATAATATTATGCTCATTCTTTATCTCTTAAAGGAATGCATTGAATGTAATGACTCTGATGGCATTGGCCATTATTGTAGTATCTGTGTGTGCGTGGCCCTGATTCACAGCTGTGCCTAAGCTAGTCATCATGAAAAAGTTCTGCAACTACAGCAAAGAGTGCTAGATCTTGCTACCCTTTATTATCTGCTCCTCTCACGGTTTCTGTCCTAGTTTGTCCTGTAAGACTGTAAAAAATACACCACTTGGGCCCGGCGGCGTGGCCTAGCGGCTAAAGTCCTCGCCTTGGAAGCCCCGGGATCCCATATGGGCGCCGGTTCTAATCCCGGCAGCTCCACTTCCCATCCAGCTCCCTGCTTGTGGCCTGGGAAAGCAGTTGAGGACAGCCCAATGCATTGGGACACTGCACCCGCGTGGGAGACCTGGAAGAGGTTCCAGGTTCCCAGCATCGGATCGGCGCGCATTGGCCCGTTGCGGCTCACTTGGGGAGTGAATCATCGGACGGAAGATCTTCCTCTCTGTCTCTCCTCCTCTCTGTATATCTGTCTGTAATAAAATGAATAAATCTTAAAAAAAAAAAAATACACCACTAACTGAGTATTTTATAAAGAATATACTTACATAGCCTCACAGTTCTAGAGCCTAGAAAGTTCTAGATCGAGGGGTCATCACCTGGTGACATCTTTCTTCCTGAGCCCTCACGTGGCTAAAAGCAGAAGGCAGGAAACAGGAACTCCTTTGCGAGGGCCCGATTTTTAAAGCATCTAGTCCCATTTCCAAGGGGGAGCCCTGGGCTCCACCTCCTAATACCATCATATTGACAGCCACTAAAATTGGAGGGGACAGACATGATCCACACAGCACTGTTCAGCAGTCAGGTCTTGGTATTACTAGACTTCACTCTGATGACATCTATTTTAATCTGTGCTGCTTTCTTCTTCACAAATCATATCACCAAGATATTTCAATGAGCATAAAACAAAAGTGGGATTTGGAGGCAATCTAGCTCTGTAATAAAGTTTTAGAATATTGCAAGTGAGTAGGTTTTAAAATGCAGTTCCCTGACTTTTCTGAGTTCTCTTCACCTGCTTACTGGTTTTGGTTAGTACAAATTTCTGGATAACAATGCTCTGTACAAATAAGTTGCTATTGATGTGTGCTTGCGGTGGGGGAATCTCGACTGAACTTGAAGTGTGGTTGTGCGGCAGGGTGGAGGGATCCGCCGTGGTGGGGGGGTTTGGGGAGGGGTGGGGAGAATCCAGGTACCTGTGAAACTGTGTCACATAATGCAATGTAATTAATGAATTGAAAATAATAGATAAGGGAAAAAAAGAAAAAAATAAGTTGCTATTGTACTTCTAGAGCTGATAAAATTAACATCAATTTCTTTATCAATTGACAAAAACATTTATTTTTTTTCCCCAAGTTTCAGGGAAACAAAAATGAATCAGATTTACTCCCACACATGGGTGCTTGTTATGATAAAACTGTACGTAAGGAAAGGATTGTGCTACGGAGAGCTAAGTGTCATAAGCCTTCCAAGAAAGCAGATCTCAAATTCGTACAATAAGAAGTAAAGGCTTCCAGCAAATGTGATATTCCTTTTGGGCCTTGAGCATAGTTCAGATACTTTGGAGTAAGTTAAATGTGCCACCTAGCCAGCATTTCCACAATGGGAGTGTTATTGGATGACCGCTACCTGGCTTCAGAACTTTATGACTGGTTTTCTGCTTGTCCCACTCCAGCAAAGCAACTCTTTTCATCCAGAACCATCTGCTTTCACAGAAAAGAGAAGACCACTGTGATTTAGTAACATTCCTTCAGTTTCTATCTGCCATTGAGTTTCTGAAAGTCATAGCAAGAGTAATGACCTCATGGGTTAGAGGACACTACCTCCCTGAATAGTTCAAGGTCATAAAACCCATTTTTTCTTCAATAAAATGGGATCAAATGCTATCTAGGACACTAGCTCTGTCATACTTTATTCTTAAAATGTTTGCTTCTGATTAATTACCTTTATTTTTATTTACTCATAATTGTCTACATAATTTTAAAATATTTTTGCACCAAAATTAACTTAGCTTTTGATCCCATTCTTTTTTTCATGAATAGTCTGACATATCCTCACATTTGCCTGAGAAGTGAATGAAAGATTTGGTAGGTCAGCGTATGAATTCTACTTTTCCCAGTGTAAATCTTTAGCAAATATCCTTGACACAACTTGCTATTTTGAGTTTTCTACAAAGAGTTAAAAGAAAATTCTGGCTCCCCTAACTAGTCATTCTCTGCAATTGGCGGAAGTCTTTTTGTGGACTTGATGGTTGCCCAGAGCAACAAAATATTAGGGACAAAAACATGTTCAGGGACTCAATTGTATAAGTGACTCAGAGCCGAAAGACCTTTCCCAGTTTGACTGGAGCCCGCACTTAGAGTCAGTGTTTGTCTATGCCTGTCTGCGCTACTCTGTCACGTGGAGTGAGCTGTGAGTTTGCACGGTGAAGTTCAGAACCCTACCTTGAAACCTACAAAGAAGAAGTAGTGGTTTGAACGTAAATCTCCATCCCACATTTCTCACACATGAAGGGGTCTCTGAGAATAATAAATACAAACAAGACGAGATGACTTTGGTGAGCGCAAACCAAGAATGTTAGGAGAACCCAATAAAAGTTCAATTGGAGAGCTGCTATTCTGCGCCAATTCGCTCCTCTGAGTTTGGGGCACTCCGTGGAGAGACAGTTCACTAAATTCAATAACCTTTTCATTCTCTTCTTTTGGAACCAGATGACTCCAACTACACTCTTTTAGTGAAATGGGAATTTCTCTTAAAAAAAAAGAAATTCTTCTGTCCCTAAGCATCTTAATTCCTGAGGTCATCTCCTTCTGTTCCATGGTCTGGCTCCATGAAACCCATTACACCAGCAAGTTAAAGGAGCTGTTAGCATCTGGGAATCATGTCCGTTGCTTCTATTTGGTGTTGCCTGGGGCAAAATTTGGAGGGCAAAGTCTTAGGCAATGCTTATTACTTGAAGTCATCGCTCTGTGGCTGTTTTATTAGGTTCCATCTTGATTATGTATTTAGTTGGTAGTGTTTTTACACCTAGTACATGTTCTTCGCGCTTGCACATGAGCAATGTCATGACAATGAATGATGCTAGAATATTACTTTATGTTCTTTATAAATACTTACTGAGTGTTGTGATGGTCACTCCCTGGTCATCTTTGTTTGGACATTGTGATTTGAAATGCATCTTTTTCAGTGGGGGGACACAGCCCTAAGCTCTGCGTAACCATGACAGCTGTTTGGAAGCATGGTTTCAGGTCACTTGTTTGCAAATGTCTTTTTCCGTACAGTTGAACCCTATACATTACTTCACGTGAGAAACACATGTGACCCGGACAGATGATTTGGCTGACCTTGAAAACTACAGCTGTTTAAGTCACTTTGAAAGCACACACACTACAAGTGATTTATTAGGCTCATATTTTAAACCTTTTTTTTTTTTTTTTTGGTCTGGCTGATGCAGTTTTGAGCATTCAAGAAGAAAGCAAAATCGTAAGACAGTTTATCACCTAGGTGTTAATGGGGCCTCAATTTTCATACATTTCTTTACAAAAAGACAAGAAAAAACTTTACTTGATATTACAGAAAAACAACAGATAATATGGATGATTTTTTTTTGAAGAGAGACTTACTGATTTCTTTTCTTATTTCAAAGAGAGATTGACAGGGCCCAGCGGTATGGCCTAGCAGCTAAAGTCCTCGCCTTGAATGTGCCGGGATCCCATATGGGTGCTGATTCTAATCCTGGCAGCCCCACTTCCCATCCAGCTCCCTGCATGCGACCTGGGAAAGCAGTCCAGGATGGCCCAAGGCCTTGGGATCCTGCACCCACATGGGAGACCCGGAAAGAAGCTCCAGGTTCCCAGCTTCGGATCGGTACAACACCAACCGTTGTGCTCACTTGGGGAGTGAATAATCGGACGGAAGATATTTCTCTCTGTCTCTCCTCCTCTCTGTCCATCTGACTTTGTAATAAAAAATAAATAAATCTTTAAAAAAAGAGAGAGAGAGAGAGAGAGAGAGATTGACAGAGGCAGGGGTGCAGAGAGAGACAGAGAGATCTAGCCACTGGTTCTTCCCCTATGTGGCTTGGTCTAGGCCAGGTCAAAACCAAGAGCCTCATACTCCTACGTGTGTCTCACATGTGTGGCTGGGGCTCCAGCACTTCTGCTGCTTCCTTCTCAGGCATGTCAGCAGTGTGCTGTATCAGAAGTGGAGCGGCAGGGCTCAGTTCAGCACTTATGGGATGCCCACGTCACAAGCAGCGGTTTACCTTGCTGCACCATAATACAAGTCCCAACACAATTATCTGAACACACACAGACACACAGCCATTTGGCCATGAAAATATATTTCTTACTGTAACTCAAAGAATGTGAGAGCCACATGTGTGAATGTTTTGTTCCCCCTAGTTAGCTTTGCCTTCCATAGGGCAACTAATTCATCTATTTGGAAAATCAATCTAAAAATGTCACTGTCTTTTTCAGAACGCTTCTTTGCCTCCCCATCAGCTATGAGGGGAAAAACAATTAGTCTCTTTGGTGTAATCCTCAAAGCTCCTGCCCCGCCAGGCACCTCCTTTCTGCTCCCTTTTTATTAGCAAGCTCCCTCCACCCACACCCCCATATTTCACAACTCATCATTGCTTTTTCTCTTCCCCCTTTCTAGAACTCACTTGGCTTTCACATTGCCTGAGTGGCTTCATCTCATTTTTGCGAAGAGGGTATTCTTAAACTGTAAGCTATGCCCCTGGTTCAGGCTCTTCTGGTAAGGGGGCTCCTGAAGCCCCCAGCCTACCTCTTAGCAGAACACTAATGTTGTTCTAAACGCTGCTCATTCTCAAGAAGCTTGTCCCAATACAGGTCAGTTCTCCTGCTGAGTTTCCCTTGGATGAGAAAGACATTCCAGGACCCCAGTGGGCCTGGCTGGCAGGTGTTCAATTGACCTCAAGGGAAGGTCAGCTGAGTTTCACATAGCTCCTCTCGGAACTTCTGGAAATGCTTCGGATGTCAGAGCAAAGCACAGGGCACTAGAAGTCAATGTGCAAATTTTTTCCCTCCTACATAAGAAGGAAATATGTCTCTCTATCACTTTGATGGAAGGGACAATCCTGAAAGAAATAGGCTATAGTTTTATGCTGCTCCTCATCACCTAATATTTAAGTAAGAACAGAACCTTCATGTCTTAGCTGTACTGCCCATCACGACCCTGCCACGCTGCTCCAAGGTCAGAAGAGTGACTTTATGTTGAAATAGTAGTTGGACCCCTAATGAGTGGACCATAAGATGTCACTGAAGGGGCTCAGCATCCAGCCCCACTGGCTATGTTGAGCTCAGAAATGTGGGATGCTCTTTAGGCAGCCAGGGAGTTGATACCGCCCTTACTGTCCTCACATCCTGCTAGAGCTGTCTTCTTTATCGTCTTCTCCCCTAAATCCCAAGGTTGGAGTCCCTGTCTTCCCTCTCCAGCTCATGCCACTCTCTTACTCACTTTTGTTTTTCCTCTTCTGTACAAGGGAATAAAACCTCACTAATGCCGTCTTTTGTGCCTTGGGCCAATTCTGTTGTGTTGTGTTGTCTTATGGTCTTGGGCTGAGAGCTACCTCAGCACTCAACACCATCCCCTGGACTGTGAAACTAATGAGAAAAGCAAAATGACTTCAAGTAAAAGGAAGTGGTTTGTGTTGTGGAGAGAAACTTGGAAAGAAATGCCACCAAGAACACTAGTGGCTCTGTTCATGCCACTGTCTGCAGCTGGGTTAACACATTGCAAAGTAACCAGTCAATTTAGTTAATTCCATCAGATGGTTAGTAAATTGAGTAAAGAGGAAGGGAAAATAAACAATTGGTCTGGGGGTGACTGGTTAAGCTTTGGAGAGAACCTTAATATCACTCATTTTTAGGGAATAACCTCATCTCTTTTTTTTTTTTTTCTTCTATTTTTTTTTTTATTATTTATTATTTAACTTCAGTAATTACATTGTATTATGTGACACAGTTACATAGATACTTGGGTTCTCCCCACCCCTCCCCAAACCCTCCCACCATGGTGGATTCCTCCACCTTATTGCATAACCACAGCTCAAGTTCAGTTGAGATTTCCCCATTGCAAGCGTATACCAAACATAGAGTCCAGCATCTTATTGTCCCGTCAAGTTCAACGGCTTCTTAGGTATACCCTCTCTGGTCTGATGACAGAGCCAGCAGAGTATAATCCCAGTCAATTGAAAGCTCCAACATACCATCAGCAAAAATTTACATCATTATGGAATAACCTCATCTCTTAAGCCAATGTGTACATCTAGTTTGCAAATTCTATTAGCTACTTTACTGCAAAAATAAAGTTTTGGACCCCAATACAGTGGTTCAATCCCTAAATTCTCACCGTGTATGCACCAAGATCCCGTACGGTCACCAGTTTATGTCCTGGCTGCTGCTCTTCCCATCAAGCTCCCTGCTTGTGGCCTGAGAAAGCAGTCGAGGACGGCCCAAAGTGTTGGGTCCCTGCACATTTGTGGGAGACCTGGAGGAAGCTCCTGGCCCCTGCCTTCAAATGGGCTCAGCTCTAACCATTGAGGCCATTAGGGGAGTTAACCAGCAGAAAATCTTTCTGTCTCTCCTCTCCATAAATTGGATCTGCCTTTCCAATAAAGATAAATCTTCAAATATGTCTGTATATATATTTAATGCATGTAGGGTTTTTGTGCCAAGTGTACTTTTTAATTATTTTTTGAAAGATGTATTTATTTTTGTTGCAAAGTCAGATATACAGAGAGGAAGAAAGGCAGAGAAGAAGATCTTCCATCTGATGATTCACTCCACAAGTGGCCACAAGGGATGGTGCTCAGCCAATCTGAAGCCAGGAGCCAGGAGCTTCTTCCAAATGTCCCATGCAGATACAGGCTCCCAAGGCTTTGGGTCATCCTTGACTGCTCTCCCAGGCCACAAGCAGGGAACTGGATTAGAACTAGGGCCCATATGGGATTCTTATACGTGCAAGGCAATGACTTTAGCCACTGTGCTACCTCACTGGGCCCTAAACACATGTTTTTACAGTACAATATTCATAATAAAATGTATCACTTTAACCATTTACTTGTATAGGTTAGATATTAAACTCGTTTTTTGTAGAATCACCTTCTGCCATCCATTTTCCAAATTGTTTGGTCTTTGCAAACAGAAACTCTTATGTCCATTAGACAAACAGTAACTCCTCATGCCCCCTCTCTAGCCCTGGCAGCCACCATTCTATTCCTTAACCATTCTATTCATGGACCTTGGGCTCAGTTGCTCTTTCATTTAATAAGAAAGGGACCACTACAGACTAATGAGATTGCTTCTGTGTTTGAAAGTCTCCTTTCATGCATGTGATTGAGTTTATTAAAGATAAAAAAAACAGATAATGGGGTTGGAGAACGGTTAGAAGCGGAAATGCATGAAAGTTTTTATCCTGGGTCTTCCATCCCAGGCCTCATCAACCCATCCATGGATCCGCTCGATTCTTTCACATTAAGAAGTTGATCTTTCCAGTCATTTCCATGTTGTAGATCTGCCTGCAAGTTACGTAGCTTTCCCATTGTTGCCTGTGGCACGGTTTCTCATAGTACCTCCGATGCTTAATGTCCTCAGTGAGTCCATCCACAGTGAGGATTCTGTTCAGGATCCTGTAGGCACCCTCCACGTTTCCTTCCTGCTCCATTACAGTCCTGGCGATGAACTTCAGGTGTTTCGCCATGACCTTTAATCAAGTCTTTCCTTGGCTGGAGCTGCCTGTCCACCGCCCGCACCGGCCCCGGCACCTGAGCCTTCCGTGGTGTCCTCACCACCCCCCAAGTGTACTTAAGCATGTAGAAATAATGTAGTCATAATAGAAGCTTGGATTGTAATGTGGGAAAGGTAACGTTAAAATCATAAGCAGAACTCATTTCTTTGGCTCTTAATCCCTGCACTGTTTGGATAGCTCCCTCCCTGCCTTTCCACTTTGTTCCATTCTTGGCCCTTGTTTCTCTCTTTTCTCACCTCAGTCACACCAATTTGAACTTTGTGCCAAGAGCTGTATTGACACTTGGGCACATGCGATCTTCTTTCATTTTCACAAGAACTCTATGAGACAGGTAGAATTTTGGGCCCCATTTTAAAGGAGAAGGTACAAGGCTCCGAGAACTTGAAGACATTTCTCATAGTCATTCTGAAATCTCCTAGAGACAGGACTCATATCCTGACAATTTTATTTCAGATCCCACCCCCGGAAGACAGTGCATTTCTGCCTCCCTCAAATGTCATTCCAGTTGCTTTAGATGCTTCCACATTCTTTGCTTCTCTCATGTTCCCCACTGGACTGTAAACCTCGTTTCCTTTCCTCATATCCTCTGCCTCTTCTTTCCCCAGTTTTCTCTCACGGTTTCCTTTATTCCCATGTTTCTCTGAATCTCCCATTCCTTATATAAATATATGCCCTTTCCTTTACTTTAAGCTACTCATCCCTAACTCTCTAATCCAGTTTCCTTCTCCCTCCTGAAGCCTCTTTGTTCTTCACAAATAGCACCTCCCAGGTCCAGAATCTATCATTCTATATTCTGCTTCCCCAACATCCCTTCTCTAAGTTAAAAAGCAGTGCTCATCCTTAAGTATAAGACAGGGGAAAGCTATGTTTAGTGATGACAGCCTACAACGTCTGTTCTCAGACACAGGAATCATCAGTGATCAAAAGAGGAATTTCATTCCTACCAGAGGTCTCCCAAATTACATCAGTGTTGAACTTCACATGGTCTCTGGTGACTAGAAAAAGAAAATGTCCCTGTCTAAGGTCACGGCCAGGAAGTAAGTCAACAATATCAGACAAACACATTGACTAATCATATTTCATTTTTGGGAAGATTGGGGGGTATCCTGGGACATAGTGGTTCAAACAAAATCATATTTACGCAGGTGTCCAGCTAAGGCAGTACAGAGACCTTCCATTTCTTAGAATTAAAGCTACTGGGTGACTTTTTCCTAGAAATACTCTCTAAGTTCTAGGGATTCCAGCTTCACAATCTATCGGCAAAGAACATGTGTCTTTTGTATGCTTTCATCAGCTCAGACTGTGGTAGCATCCTCATTTGATCAGATTGGTTATTGGACATAAAAGTCAACATAACTGATTCTTTTTTTCAAGACTTATTTGTTATTTTTTATTGGAAAGGCAGATCCACCGAGAGAAGGAAATCAAGATCTTCCATCCCTTTATTCACTCCCCAGATGGCCACAATGCCCAGAGCTGAGACAATCTACAGCCAGGAGCCAGGAGCCTCTACCAGCTCTCCCACGTTGACACATGGTCCCAAGGCTTCGGATTGTCCTTTACTGCTTTCTCAGGTTACCAGCAGGGAGCTGGATGAGATGTGGAGTAACCGGCACCTATATGGGATCCTGGCACTTGTAGGTGGAGGATTAGCCAATCAAGTCATTGTGTCAGGTCCAAAATAACTGAATCTTGCATGGATTCAGGTGGGCTGAGATGTACACGTTCTAAGAAGTCATCAAAATTCTGAAAACCTGAAATGTCATCTTTGATAGGAAATAGGGTTTTCTTGGAATTCTGTCCTTTCATTGTATATTAACTTCATTCCCTCTTGGAGCCAGTCCTACTTCTCTCCACTGTTTCTCATTATCCTAGTGTGCACTACTTGCTGTAGTGGCTGTTTCATTTAGGGGATCTATAGGTTATCATTATACTTTGTTATTCTTTCCCTGCTACCAATTACTGCCTTTGCAATTTCTGATACAATAACAATTAGAATCTAATGCATAAATACTTCCCAATGTACTCAGCCATTTGCCTTCACTGGGTTAGATCACAGACCTGGCCCACTGAACAATGGAGATGGTTTTCTTGACCAGATGATTTCTTTAGAGTTATTAGGATGAAACAGTGACCATAATGCAACATTGTCCTTTTCTTTAGTCCCTATAATCTAGGAGCCAAAAAAGAAAAAGATTTGTATTCATCAAATAATATTAATATTAATATGAAGGGGAAATTCCATGCAAGTTGAAGGCCAGAGAAAATTCAGTCTTGCCATATTCCTGGAGTCTCACTGGAAAATAAATGCTTCTGTGTGGTGGGATGGAGCTAATGAGAAGATGTTAAAGGCATTTTGGCCAGTGAAGAACAATTGGGTCCCACAAACTATTTCTTCTTCTGCTTCACTCAGTTCTTAGGGGGTTCTGTTGCAGAGCTTGAAAGGCAAGTGCTGCTTTTCTTCCTTCAGTTCTCACCCAGAAAAGGGATCCTTCCCCTCCCCACCCTCCTTCCAGGGCTGCCACCAAGAGCACACTGACATCTTCCTTCCAGCCCTCAAGCTCTGAACTTAGACCTCCCATGTGGCAGGAATCAAGGACTAATCCATCAAGTTGGCTGGATTTTTAAAACCCTCATATGCAGGGCCTGGGGCCTTTTGTGTAGCTAATTCCTGTACTTACATTTGATACCCCTAGAGTCAAGATCTCAGTGTAAATAATTCCAAATAATTGCCTAAAGGACACAATAAAGATATCTGGGTTAAGAAAAAAAAAGTGTACTCTTGAGTCTGTGGTTCCCTTGCAAGGCTCAATGACAGGGGACATCCTCTTGAACAACTTTGCCAAACCAATGTGAGTTGTAGTCCAGCTTGGTCCCAAATATGTTGGCAAGAAAATTTCAAAGCTGGTAAGAGAGAAGGACAATGTTTACTCTTGTCTTTTAATTACAACCACAGAGAACCAGCCCCCAGAACCAATGTGAAAACAAAAATTTCTTTAGGACCGATTTTTTTGTACTCTAAAACTTCTAAATCTTCATCCCAGTATCACTCAAGCTCTTTACAACCCCTGTTTGTCCCTAGGCTGTAACTTGTGCCTGGAATTCCCACTCCAAGGCTCCCTTGTGGTATTTTTAATAGTGTTGTTTGATGCTGCAGCCAGCTTCTCTGTGGTTTGGGAGTTAAATGGATACAGTGATGTGGTGTGCTATAATAGCTCTTGGAGGAATGTTGGGACAAATTAAATTCCAAATCAGATAGCACCTGAAAGAACCTGGTTTTTTAGTGAAAGAACTTAACTACTGTAGAACGAAGAACACAGCATATAAACCTAAATGATGAAGAAGTATCAGACTTTTGATCAAACTGAGTTTGAAATTGGTTTTGGACTCAGATGCAGGGAATTCACCTTGATTCACTGTCTTTGCCACCTACATCTCCTTTGTTCGCTTTGCTGCCTAGTTAAGTCTAAGGATATGTGTTCATTTAAGACAAAAATGGTACTACCCAGGGTGGAGGGAAATAATGTATGCCTTTGCTTAATGCACCAAACCCTACCAGTAAGTCATTGCCAAGTCTAGGTCATATTACCACTATTACCAGATAAGCCTAGAATCTCCTGTTCATATCTGGATGTCAAGTCCGGATGTCAAGCTAAGCACAAATGCCACAGGATTCTATAGCCTGATACTGGTCAGCTTCTACTTAGAGCAATGATTAAACCTCATTGGTTTATTTGAATCAATATGGTTTTAGAGCATATTTATGCTATTATATAAGACTAACTCTTAAAAAAACTCTAGATGGGCCCGGTACAGTAGCCCAGTGGCTAAAGTCCTTGCCCTACATGTCTAGGGCAGCAGTTCATATTCTGGCTGCTCTACTTTCCCTCCGGCTTCCTGCTTGTGGCCTGGGAAAGCAGCAGAGGATGGCCCAAAGCCTTGGGACTCTGAACCCCCAAGGGAGATCTGGGAGAAGCTCACGGCTCCTGGCTTTTGGTCAGCTCAGCTCTGACTGTGTGGCCACTTGGGGAATGAACCAGCAGATGGAAGATCTTTCTCTCTGTATCTTCTTATCTCTGTGAATCTGCCTTTCCAAGAAAAAACAAAACAGACAAACAAAAAACCTCTACTAAATACACATATATGTGAGTATTAACACACACATACAAATTAAAAAATGTGTTCCATTTTGGTAAGTGGTTTTATTTCCAGTAGGTCTTTATGATAGCCGTGCAGAATAGTCTGTCACGTATTGAATTTCTTTTAAAGAATTTTCATTTGTCATAGATTTATCCCAGGGAGAAATGAGTCATTTATAAAATGCATATAATAACCAATTAATAGCAAATAACTTCTGTTGGATGCTAGCTATGCCAATGTCTGTCAGGGCTAAACTTTCTATTTATAGCATAATCTCACTTTTAATACATTTTGTAGAAATATAGAACTATAGAAATTATTGTGATTGTTTCCATAATGCAGATGAGAACCCTGTAGTTTAGAGAAGAGGAATAATCATTGAGGACTTAGACAATCTTTACAGTCACATTGGAAAGAAAGGAGTCCTTTCAAACTGAACCATAAAATCGTTATAAATGTGTTCCTAAAGTATTCCTCCTCATTTCTCAAGTAAAGCAAAGTCCCTGTCACCAAAATCCCAATATCTGAGTCAGGATTTTTGGAAAAAATATGTTTTTCCAGTTAAAGATAACTTACCAGTGCCTTGATTGAATCACCGTGTAAGGATTATTGGCTTCAACTCCAATTCATTCCCTAACAGGAAATCATTCAGATGTAAACCCAATAGCGTGTTAAGAAGTCATTGAAAATCTCATAACAAAAAAAATTATTGGCTGGTGGTGGCCTCCAATGGTGTGGGAGATACGTAGAACTCTTTTGTTAACTTGCCCACTTTTTGTTAAGTTTGTGCCCACTTGGGCAGTGAACCAGCAGACAGATCTTTCTGTTTATATCTCCTTCACTCTGTTAATCTGCCTTTTTAAAAAAGTAAATGATTAAAATTAAAAAAAAAAAGAGTAAGAATACACTTGCCGTTTTCAGGGCTTATATCCAACGTGGGCTTATAGATCATACACATACTAATTTTAAGTTGGCCTATTTAGTCACTCTATCACCCAACTTAACCAAAAATTAAGGCAACTTGGACAAGTAATGTATCTTAGCAGTTTATGTAAGACTGAGTCTGTCATTGAAAGAACCTGAGACTTTAGAGAATATTTGAAGTTCTAGAAGTATTCTCTATGTCAACTGAAAACTCAACTTATTTTTCTATTTTTAAATTGTAGTCTTTGTAGCCTCTCAACTGTATTTTTGTTGTATTATAAGGAATATTTAAAACAAAAGTACAAAGATACTCACATTTTAAGTTTAAAAGGAACTCTCTTGTATCCTTGCTTCACTGTTGAAATTGTATGGGCCAAAGACATAGAAGAGGTGTGCGGGGGAAATATAATTCCTACTCCAATATCCCCCTTTTCACACTGCCATTTATTATATTAAGGTAGGGTTTTTGCTCAGGAAATGCATTGGTGGGTCATTCTTTGGGACCATTTTATTTTCTGCAGGGAGCTTTGACCAATTACATTATCAACCTGAGTCCTGCTACTCTGCTCCTAACAGCTTGGATGAGAAACTCCAAATCCAATTTGGAAATAAAAGTATCAAAATCCTTTCAACAGTTTTCACTGGACTGGGCGAGTTGATTGGAAGGGGCTGAATTGGAGCACTTCCATTTCTTGGTGAAACAACTAACTCATTTACAAAGAAACAGCTGTCTTTGGCAGCTTTGGAATCCCCAGATCTCTGTCCTGCCTCGCCTATAGTAATTATGCCTGGTTCCTTTTTTTTTTTTTTTTAATTTGAAATGTTTTAAGAGATCAGAGGCTTTCATTCTTCAAAATTCAAATTGTGTTCTTGCAAGGATCAATTTGTAACAGCTTCTTATGTAGTAGTGAAACACATTTTATATATACACATATATTGGTATAAGCAAAATGATTATAGTTTAGCACTCTATTACAACATAATAGGGGGCCCAGCATGGTAGCCTAGTGGCTGAAGTCCTCACCTTGCATGCCTCAAATGGGTGCCAGTTCATATCCCGGCTGCTCCACTTTCCATGCAGCTCCCTGCTGTGGCCTGGGAAAGCAGCAGAGGGCAGCCCAAAGTCTTGGGACCCTGCACCCATGTGCAAGACCTGGAAGAAGCTCCTGGCTCCTCAGCTCCGGCCATTGCCACCACTTAGGGAGTGAATTAGTGGACGGAAGTTCTTCCTCTCTGTTTCTCCTCCTTTTGTATTTTTAACTTTCCAATAAAATAAAAATAAATCTTTAAAAAACATAATTAGGAAAGTTTCTTGCAAAATTAATATTTTGTAAAGCATCTATGGGGAAGTTGGAAAGGGGAACGATGGAGAAGTTTGCAAGGATTATGTGTTTATTTTTTCAGGATTTAATCAGAGCAGAATTATAGTATCTTTTTTTTAAGATCTATTTTTTATTTAAGCAGGCTACATAGGAAGAAACACAGAGAGAAAAGAGACATCTTCCAATGTACTGCTTGACTCCTCAGATAACTACAGTGGCTAGGGCTAAGCAAGGTCACAGCTTCATCCGGATTTCCCACATGGCAGGGGTCCAAGCTCTCGCCCTGTGCTCCACTGCTTCTTGGGCACGTTCGTAGGAAACCAGATGGAAAGTGGAGCAGCTGGGACTCAAATGAGTATCCATGTGGGATGCCAGCCTTTCTGGTAATGACTTAACTCACTGCCCCACAACACTGGTTTCAGAATTAGGGTTTTTAAGCATACAAATCAGCCACATGTTTTTTAAAGTTTTCTTCAGTGTTTGTAAATCTATTTATGTCCATTAGAAATGCTGTATAATTTTCTAGGCATGAAATTATGTAAATGAGATCAGAAGTTTTCCATTAGGGCCTGCTAATATTAGATGTAGAACATCTCTTAAGGCAATCAAGCACACTTTTCAGGGCTACTTCTGGCACCTATTAGGGAGTGTTTTCTTGCTTCATTCAGTAGATTTTATATATCTCTAGGAAAGACCTTTAGATTTTTAAGTGAAAGTAAGATTGCATGTCCAATTCATTCTTTGAAATCTGATTTATTTAAAAAAAATACTCATACAGGTTGGGGGCTAGCATTGTGGAGCAAAAAATTATGCGAATGCTGCACCACCAGCATCTCATATGAGTGCCAGTTCAAGGCCTACTGCTCACCTCCCATGCAGCTCCCTGCTGCTGTGCCTGGAAAAGCACTGGGAGATGGTGTAGCTACCTGGGCTTCCCCTACCCATATGGAAACCCAGATGGAGTTCCTGGCTCCTGATTTTGGCCTGTCCCAGCCCTGGTGGTGATGTCCATAACCTCTCTCTTTATCTCTCTCCTCTCTCGCTCTCTCTGTCTCTCTTTCACCCTTCTGCCTTCCTACCCTTTCAAATAAATTGAATGAATCTTTTAAAAATGATCCACTCAGGCCAAGCACAGAATCCTGTTGGCTAATGTCCTTGCCTTGCACACGCTGGGAACCCATATGGGCACTGGTTCATGTCCCGGCCACCCTACTTTCCATCTAGCTCCTGCTTGTGGCCTGGGAAAGTAAGAGAGGATGGCCCAAAGTCTTGGGACCCTGTACTGGCGTGGGAGACTTGAAAAAAAGCACCTGGCTCCTGGCTTTGGATCAGCTCATCTCCGGCCATTGTGGCCACTTGAGAAATGAATCAACAGATGGAAGATCTTCCTCTCTGTCTCTCCTTCTCTCTGTATATCTGACTTTGCAATAAAAATAAAATAAATCTTTTAAAAAATGTTGTACACTCAAATGATCAAGAAATCTTGGAGGAATATCGTCATCTCTGTGCATCAGAGTTGCAAAGTATTCATCCCTTCCCTGGAGTCAAAATTGCAAAGGTCAAAACTTATGAGAGAGTAGGAGGAGGGATGGGCTTTGGAGCCCGCCAGACCTGGGCTTAATTCCAATTCCTTAGATGATTTACTTAGTAAATTCTGGAAAATAATTGGCCCTCTATGACTTTTGACTCCATCATCTGTCTCAAAGAACATTAATGACATCTCAAAGATTAGACCATGAAGAGAGCAGAGGGCACAGAGAGCATTCAGGGAATATCTGTATCCATCCTTCAGCTTCTGTGAGACTCTGTCCCTGGTTTCTCCAAGAGATCTTTAAGGGATCTATAATAACAACAGTACAGAATTGGAGCAATAGATCCTCACAAGAGCCAGGACATCTGTGTAATTATGTTTCAGCAACAGCAGAACATAGTTTCTCAGTAGGACTTTTTAAATATTTTTTAAAGATTTATTTTTTTTTATTGGAAAGGCAGATATACAGAGATTAGGAGAGACAGAGAGAAAGATCTTCCATCCAATGGTTCACTCCCAAGTGGTTGCAATGGCTGGAACTGAGCCAATCCGAAGCCAGGAGCCAGGAGCTCTTTCGGGTCTCCCATGTGGGTGCAGGGTCCCATTGCCTTGGGCCATCCTTGACTGCTTTCCCAGGCTACAAGCAGGGAGCTGAATGGGAAGCGGGGCTGCGAGATTAGAACCAGCGCCCATATAGCATCCCGGCGCATACAAGGCGAAGACCTTAACCAGTATGCCATTGTGCTGGGCCCAGGGTTTTTAAGTTTTTATGGGAAGGAGGGTCTCTAAAAGGGACCTCCACCACTGACCTATGTTAAATATCCAAACCGTTTAAGACACAACCCCAGCTTCCACAGCTGATTTTTCTCCTCATGTAATGTGTGTAAAAGCAAGAGAAAGGCAGAGAGAGAAATTTATATGTAGACTTTTTAATAATCTGTATGATATCTACTTTTTTCTTACCTGAGCATAAGCTGCTATAGGAAAAAAGGAGTACAAACTTTATAAAATTCATGGCATTTAAGTATTAAAAACTCAATACAACTTAGAAGTTCTCAAAAGATGCTTGTTTAAAAAATACAAAACCTTATTAAAATGTTCAACTTATTCATTATGAAGGTAATTTCAGTGGCTGGAATATCGTAGAGATTTATATTCAAACATGTTTCATCTTTTTCTCAAACAAGTTAGCGAATGAATAGCATTTGTTGATCTTTTTTCTTCTTTGTTTCCTGGAGACACACATATACTCTTTATTCACCCTCTCTCATTTTGGTATTTTCTCAACATACCATTTACGGTCTTGTTGCTCTTCTGGAAAAGTCACTTGCTGTGAAATAACAGGCTGTGAGGACCTGAAAGATTCTTCTTGACCTTCAGGGCGATGGTCTGTTTGGGGGACAAGGGAAGTGAAGCCAGAGCCAGCCAGTAACTGACCCCAGTGCTCAGCGTTCAGGGCTGAGCTGTGGCCAGGGCTCTCGTGTCCTGACCCACGGCATAATACTCCTGACTTTCTACACAATTAGACAAATACAGTCAAGGAAGAGGCATCTTTTAAAAGCGTTAGAGAAATTCCTGTTGATTTCTATATCTGGGTCTACATTCTTTAAAGCATGTGGCCCATGTCTGTAATGGGATTGACATGAAAATGTGAAATGCCTTTGTCTTACTCTGCCCGGACAGTCAGCTTCCGGGGCAGAAGTCAGCCAGCACCAGCTCTGTACAACCAGCATGTTAGATTCTACCATCTTTCCCAAATTCAAAGCTCTTCATTGGTTGTAAGATCAGCTTATCAAATACTGTTTAACAAAATATCATTTACATAAAATAATTACAAACCATGATGAGTCAAATTATTGCTTGAATGCCCATTTGTTGAGTTCGGGAGACTATTGGCATCTCTTTTGCTCTATCACCTTGCAATGATATTAGCACTATAGTATGTTTTATAGCATTACATTAAGGGCAATATCTATAGAGTACTTGCTGTGTCACAGGCACAATCCAAATTTTTTTATGTACATAATATTATTTAATCTTGACAATTATGCTTGGAGATAGTATTATCCTCATTTTACTATGGGGATATGTGGCCTGCTTTAATTAACTATCCCAAGGACATGCGTGGTGTAAGTGGTATAGCGGAGTCCAGATTGGGTCAGGTACGCTCAATAACCTCTTCATCCCTATGTCAAATCAGTTTCTCCATCCATGCTATCCTTCTACTTGAGCCTTAAGCTGATTTATTAATGGTGACATCTTAGTTTCTTCAAAGTAGAATTCTTAATGTAAAAGCCAGTCAAAGGGACTGAAGTTTGCATCTGAATAACCATTAAGGATTATGGAAAACTTAAGTATATGTGAGAGAAACAGGGCAAGAGGGACAATGAAGAGCAATGAGAAAAAAAGAAAGATGATCTGTAGAACCTCTATTAATAAATCTTATTTTTCATGAATATAAATTTTGGACCCCGTTTCACAGGGCTCTATTATATTCCCACCTAGCCCCACAATAATCTGTTCCTTCTAGATCATTCTTTTATTTTGAAGATTTGCTTACTTCTTTTTTTTTTTTTTTTTTTTTTTTTTTAATGTCAAAGGCAGAATCACAGAGAGTCCACTGGTTCACTTCCCAAATGAACCCAACCCCTGGGGCTGAGCCAAGCAGAAGCCAGGAGTCTGGAGCTTTTTCAGGGGTGGCAAGGGGCCACATACTTTCACACCACCTTCCGGGGCCCAGGAACAGGGAGCAGAATCAGTTGGGATACAAACGGGCACCTGTGTGAGATGCTGATATCCCGAGGGGCCACACTGCCTGCTGTGCCACAATGTCAGCCCCAGTTGTTCCTTTAAGACGATATCAAAGAGGGAAAGAAACGACATGTTTTTCCTACCACTTGTTTTCCTACTGTTACTGTCCGTCTAACATTTATTGACTCATTCTCTGACCTGAGTTCCAAGGCTTGTACAGAGACAATACGGGAGAGCCGGATTGAGTAACTAGGTCTTCAATTTGGAAGTGGGCAGGCAGGTCAGGGAAATGTCAGGGCTTGCCTTGAGAAACACAGACTAATCATATCTTGTGTGTTGAAGAGACCAGAACACGGGAAACCTTGCTGAGGTTTGAAGGAAGGAAGGCCCTGGAAAGAGAACCTCCCATCCCAGAGGCCTTGAAAGCCCATTTGAAAGGGCACCAGTGTGGGTATTAGGGGAAAACGCCAAAGATGATTAAGACATCGCACTGGCTTTCTGGAGCAAGTGGTCTGTCCGTCAGTGCCCAGGCCATCCTCTCTTCCACAAGCCTAATATGTCAGCATTGAAAAGTGTCATTTAGCTCCAAAAAGCTTTCTTCAGAGAAATGTCATTCCAAAAGGGTCTCAGGCTCTGAGTGTGTAGCACAGCAGAGAGCTGCTTTAGGGGAAATTGGCTGGAAGGCCTGGAGTTTTCCCCATGCTGTTCCTCAACTCGGCTTTCTGGAAAGGCCTCTGAGGGGATTCATCAGCGCCTTTGACACACCAAGGAACAAGATCCTGAAGCTCATGTATAGCCTTCACTTGGTTAATAACAGACTGCGTGTCCTTGGAAAAATTATTTTCTCTCTCTGGGTCATACCAATAAAACACCGAGACCTAAACTACTTAGAAAGAGGTAGTTGTGAACAGCTGAAAAGTGCTAACTCAAGTTGTTTAGACAAGCAGGTTATCTCCAGGAAAGGAACAGGAAGCTTTAGACCATGGTATAAATTACTCTCTGGGATACATTTTATTATCTAAGTGCAAAGAAGTGAGTTTCTAGTCATAAAATTCCAGGTAATAATATTTGAAGGAACTGCATTTTGTTAGGAGTTGAAAATTGCTGAACAAATCGCTGTTGTTGAGTCTAGCAGTTTTCTTTCTGCCTGAATCCTTGATAACTTTCAATCTGCCACGTAAGTGAAATATTTATTTATAGTTTCTAGCTCACTGTTTGTCCCCTGGTGATAGGTAGGGGACTTTTTCCGATTTTGCAAATGGGAACCTGAATTCATGTAAATCAATTTTGGCCTCAGAGGCTCACTCTGATGAGCCTTGCCTTCAGCCAGACATCTGCAGCTTTCCAAGAGGACTGTGCACTTGACCCTGAGATGTAAAACCTGTTATGACAAAAATCACATCCAGGAATGCACCTTCTCTGTTAGTGTGACCCTATTGTTGTGATTACAGATGTTTGCTGGTCCCGTCAGGTTCTTGTCCCTCTGACACAAGCACTTGGACTGAACAGAAACAGGTGTCTTATTACCACGTCTGAAAAGATCAAGGATTAAAAATGTTTGAGGGCCCAGTAAGGTTAGCTTAGCAGCTAAAGTCCTCACCTTGCACAGGCTGTGATCCCAAATGGGCCTTGGTTCTAATCCCGGCAGCCCTGCTTCCTATCCAGCTCCCTGCCTGTGGACTGAGAAAGCAGTCAAGAATGGCCCAAAGCCTTGGGACTCTGCACCTGCTGGGAGGCCTGGAAGAGGCTCTGGGCTCCTGGTTTCAGATCAGTGCAGCTCCGGCTGATGTGACCACTTGGGGAGTGAATCAACAGATGGAAGATCTTTCTCTCTGTCTGTCCTCCTCTCTTTATTATCTTACTTTCAAATAAAAATAAATAAATAAATCTTTAAGAAAAATGTTTTAGAACATTTCCCTCTTTGTCCCAAATAGCCTCTATCCTTCTTTACTGAAGCTTGTAATAAGGTACTCCTTAGTTTAAGAGCTTCAACCCTCCCAGTTGGTATTCATTGTGTAAAATGAATGTATGAGTGTAAGGATCTAATATTTCTAACCAAAGGAAACACTAGAATGGCCATTTAATTTGCAGCCCAAGAAAGAAATCAACTCTACCATCCCTGAGTATGTACCCCAATCCACCCTAACCACCACAAGCTCTTAAATTGGATCCAGTTTGCAAGAAATGGTTTGAGTGAAACTTATAGCCACATTGCAATGTTTACAGCTAAAGAAAGCCCCGAGCTAGACAGCATCTCAGGCTTCAAAGTCTGATCATTGGACAGAAGCATCATGTTCCCCAATTACCACAGAAGTGCCGCTCTACCTGCTACATGGGTCCCCAGCACCTCTAGCTAATGGATGTCTTTTAGCCTAACTACCTATACATATGGGGTCACACCCTCCTCAGATGTTAGAATTGTGGTTCTCAGTTTGGGAAATGAAAGGTTATTTTACCGTTGTGTTCCTCCCCTCTATAAGGTGGACCTGTGTTCCTGAAATTTCTTATCTTTACTCTTGTAACTTGGCATTTCAAACTTGTTTCTAGGCATAAATGCAACCGTGGGAACATTAAGGTCTAGGAAAACCTTGGCTTTATTGTATGTCCATTTGACATTAAAAATTATGGCAGGAAAAGGTTTTATTCCTCCAAGGAAAAGCTCCCTGTTCACCCCCTGGCCTCTGATTGCAACCTCAGACAGTTCTCAAATGCAGGTCTGATCATGTCTCTTGTTAGTCTCTTCAACAGTCTGCAGTGCCACTGGGGGAAAACTTAACTTCCTTGATCTCCACCTAGAGACAGTGTCCTGTGGTAAAATGATCAGGGTCTAAAGGACCAGATACACCTGGCCTCATGTGGTGGCTCACCTTAGAGAGAGCCTTTGTCAGTTTTTGCTTCCTCATGTGTGAAATGAAGTGATAAACATCTTCATGGAGTTACTGGAATAATCATGTGAGATACAAGTGAAAAAGGCCTGCAGAAAACACATGCCCAGTAACTGTGTAACTGCCTTATCCCACCCTTCTTCCCTCATCCTCCTTCGTCCTCAGGCCCTTCCTCCCACATACATTCTGGTCTTTTCCTGTGCTCTTTGAGTCTCACCCTCAAGCCAAGTTGCCCCAAAGCACCAGCAGTTCTGCATGCAGTGTGCCTCCGCATCTGCATTCCACATGGCTCAACACCTGCTGATTGAGGGAAACTTACATGGAAAATATTTAGAAAAAAATGCTCTCTCTCTCCTTCCCTCCCTCCCTCCCTCTTTTTAAAAAAGCTATATTTATTTATTTATTTGGAAGGAACAGTTACAGAGTGGGAGGCAGAGGCAAAGAGAATTCTTCCATCTCTTCCATCCACATCCTCCATGTGGACACCAGGCCCAAGGATTGGTTTGCCTTCTGCAGTACTCCCAGGTGTATTAGCAGGGAGCTGGATCAGAAGTGGAGCAGCAGTGGGACTCAAATCGGTACCTATATGGGACGTTCCAAAATATTGTCTCTATGCTAAACACAAATAAAGATTATTTTGTCATGGTTTCCTAAAAATTTAGCGTAATAACTGTTTCCATGACATATAGGTGTTGTAAGTCAACTATAGAAGACTTAAAGTATACAGGAGGAATTGCGGGTTTATGCAAATAAGGTATCATTTTATATAGACATTTGAGCTTCCGTGTGTGCTTTGCTGTCCACATGAGTATAAACAAGTGCCTTGGGGTTACTGAGGGCTGACTGTGCTATTTCGTCACCCAAGAAGTCTTCTACAGCACTCATCTTTGAAAAACATCGAGGTGTCTACTTGTCCCTTGAGACAGCAATTCCTGAATTCCTCCTGAATTGAAGCTTTTCTCCTCTGGGCTTCCATATATCTTTCCTAGCCATTTGTTCTTATAACATCATCATATTAGTTGGATTTTTTTTTCTGTCCACTGTAATGTAGCCATAAAAATCTGAGAGTGGGCCCTAGGAAATCCCAGTACCTCACTCATTTCCTGGTAAATGTAGGTTAAGTGCATGATCTGGAGAGGAGAATAAATAGGATGTTGGGAAAAAAAAAGAGTAACATCGACACGTAGCTAGTAGGCCAAAAAGCAATACACTCATCTCACAAAGGGGCAAAAATGTTGAAGGCAAGCCAATAGATGGCTTGTAAATAGTACTGAATGTTTTGTCTCCTGGAAGTCTAGAAAATGCAATCAAGCTAAAATGCTTCAGTTTCCCTACAGTAAGTGGTTACTGTGGATATATATGTGCAATGAACACCAGTATCGTTATGAGAAACACATGCACGGCACAGCCATGCTTTGCATGCTGATCTCAAATCGAAAACAGCACTCAAGTGCCAGGACAGAAGTGAAGCAACACGTGTCCCCAGTGTTTGACTTCCCTTTTGCCACGGAAACAGTAAACAATGGACATATCCCTTAACCTCCTTGGAGTTGATAAGAGTCATCTTAGGCACCACCGAACTGCACCTGCAACTGGGAATAATTCAGATCTTTTGCTGCTAGTCAGTTATTCCCACAGAATACTCTGGGTCATATGGAAAGTGTCAGAAACATGTAAATTATTGATGACATCTCTAAACCTAGTAGGTCCTTGATGCTGATGTGTAACTTTGAAACTTTTTCCCCCATAATGCTCCCTTTTTAAGATCAAACTGAATTTCGTAGAGACCAATTCAGCTTTTCCATGGAATGCTATTTTAATCCCTTCCCATCCACACCATGCCATTTTTTTCTGTTAAAAAGCCTTTGAATATAATGTTGCTACCCTATTAATAACTTGCTTTTTCCTTCATAGGCAAAGGCCTTCTTCCCAGTTCTTTCACAATAGCATCTTTTCTCCCATAAAGCTACACAGCAACCCCAGAACATCTCCAGTTTTAAACATCCTGAACCAAAAAGCATCACATTACCAGAATAAACATGGAAATATTTGAACAAAGGAGAGAGATAGGAGGAAGGTCAGGATGTTGGACTGTGCACACTTAAGGAAGCTCAATGGCATCAAGCCAGAGGTGCAGGGAAGCTGGGATAAGGGCTGCTCAGAAAGCACCTCCATTACTGTTTGCTGCAGGTGCTACTGAGCCTGTGCAGTAACCCCAAGGTAGGCTGTGGTGACCATGTGCTTAAGTTGGCCTGGGATAAAAGGATTTCTTTGGGCATAGATATTTAGCGCTAAAACTTGACCAGTCTTAGTCAAAGTGGGAGAAGTTGGACACCATATCTTCTACTTGCTTCTCTCTCTCTTTTCCCCATCCTTCCTCTCTCTCTCTCTCTCTCTCTCTCTCTCTTCTTCATTCTCTCTCTCCCTCCCCCCATTTATAAACCATCATTCCTTTGAAGATATGCTCTAATATTCGATATTTCCTGATTCTAATATACAGCCCAATTATCATGGGTTGAAGCCATTAATATTCTATGGCATGTCCTCAGCGGGTTAGGTGCCTTTAATGAATGTTTGAGTTATGATTATTTCAATTTACTATGGTTTATGAGGAAGTAGCTCCATTGTAAGTGCACCAGCAACTATAGGTGTCACCTGGACCAATTCTAATTGCTCTGTCATGATCAACTGGAATAAAGATCTCTTGCAAAACTTACCAGAGTATGACAAATACTATCCTGCAACAAACTTCTTTTCATTTAATAATATATCTCAGGGCTTCTTTTAACGGGCTTCTACAAAGATAATGATCTACCTCATTCTTGTTACCTGATGCATAGTATTCTGTGTGGTAGACTATTTGGGTCTGTTGATAGATTTGTGCAGCCTTCTGCTACTAGGGAAAACATTGCAAGGATCCTTGTAGCTGAACATCCGTGTGAGTATATTCATTGAGTAGATCCTTAGCTGTGAACTTGAGTTGAAATTCTCATACATATTGCCAAGTTATCTCTTTAAAAACCTACACTAAGTTACAATCTCAACGTCAAAATGAGCAATGCCTGTGTTTACACTTCAATGGACAATGGCAGTCACAAACAACGTATTTAGTTTTGAAGTCTAACTCCATTTCATATAAAGTTGGTTGTCTTTTTGTACTTCATTCACCCTTCCCCATACCAGATTCACTGTTATCTTTATTATACAGATATGAAAATGAATCTTCCCTTTTTGTAAAATTTCTCTTTAATTTATATTTAAGATATGCTTGTTCTCTTTTTAATACTTATGCCTTTTAGAATATTTTCATAATGAACTTATTATTTTATTTTTTAAAAAGATTTATCATTTTTATTGGAAAGTCAGATATTCAGAAAGAAGGAGAGACAGAAAGAAAGGTCTTCTATCCACTGGTTCACTCCCCAAATGGAGCAGCTAAGCTGATCGGAAGCCAGGAGCCATGGCTTTGGACCGTCCTCTACTGTTTTCCCAGGACACAAGCAGGAAGCTGGAAGGGAAGTGGAACAACCGGGGCATGTACTGCTGCCCATATGGAATCCTGGTGCATGCGAAGTGAGGACTTTAGCCATTAGGCTGCTGCACTGGACCCATGTTTATCTTTTTAAACTAGTTCCCAGAAACTGCAAGGGATGATCTTAGCTCTTTGCTTGCCTAACATTTGCAACATTTCCTTTCGGGAAGTAGATGCTCAATAAATTGCTTCATGAATGAACAGTGAACGATGTCATTTTATTCCTTTTATGTTTCTTTGTGACACATGAACATTTGAGAAATGAGTATTAAAACGTGGCTTCCAGAAGAATTTTGTATTATATCATCACATTCTAGGGAACTATTTTACTCAAACTCATGTCCCTGTGTATCGCCTCTCAGAGTTACAACATGTAAGAGATATATGTGTTGCATGAACGAATTAAATAGGAAGGATTTGAGGTAAATAGAGCAGGCATTGCTTGGAGTTGATTCTCCTGGCAGATACTTCTGAAGGTAGTAGCTTGCAACTGAGCCCATACCAGAGAGCTTGTTTTTATAGACTGGAATCTCAAGCTAATATTATTGGAGCCCCAGATTTATTTCCTTGATTTTAAGTAAATGAAATAAGGGTGATGGGAAAAAGCCAAAGGATTGTGACTGTCATTTTGGGATGAGAAGGCTTGTTCAATTGAAGTTAAAATATCTATAATAACTGCTGTGTTCCGAAAATTAAGATTTCCTCTAGAAAAACTACTCCCGCTATCTACTAAGATAGTCATAAAATGGCCTGATTAAGAACCAAAATGAAATCAGATTAAAATAAAATGGACAAATTAGCAGCAGGAAAAAATGTGCTGTGGTGAAATTGATCACCAAATCGGTTGCATACAATCCACCTTCTCTCTGAGTAAGGACACATCCTTCAGGGCAAGGGCCTGCTTGACTGGTGACACGCAGTGAGAGGTAGTCTCTTTGCTGTGTCAGCTTCCTCGGTCATTTGGGGTCTTAGGAAAATCCTCTTCTTGGGCATACTGAATTGCACATGCATTATGGAACTCATTGCAACCCAATAGCTGAGCCCATGGTTTCATAGCTATTAAAATATGCCACAAACCAAACCACCTGTGAGGCGCCAACTCAGCAAATATGCCTATGTGAAAAGCAGTCATAAAGAGTGTACCGAATGAAAGCAAGAGAAGCCCACGTAACAACCCTGAGTTCATGCATGTTTGATGCCTTGAGGCACAAGCAAAAAAAAAAAAGTGTTCCACTGAAGTTGAAGGAAGATGGCAGCCAAGGGCATTGGCACTGAAGACCACCATTGGCTTGTAAAAGGGTCATGCAATGTGGAATAAATCAGAGTGACTACTGTGGATTGCTTTTTGGAAAAACTGCAATTATGGATAATTATGCACAAGCACTAGGAAAAATGCCAAAAGTGAGAATCTGTGTTTAATGTGAAAATTGTGCTTCGTCTTTTGCAGAACCTCAATATATAGCTTTCTCCATAAAAATGTGGGTGTATATGTGAAGGAAAGAAAAATGTCATTTTAATGTCCTGTTACATGTAAGTTAAACTGAAAGGAACATGTTTCAAAGAGAAATCTGTCTGTCCTATAAGACAACTTTAAGTGGTTCCAAACATGTTATCTTAGGTTAGAAATGCAATTAGCCTTTTTGAAACCAAATGAACGATGGTTTGTCTTCAAAGGCCCCTTGTTCTATTGATTTTATCAGTTTTCTTGTGTAAGTAAGGTCATAATGTGGTTGTAAGAGCTTTTACTACTAGAAGAGTCCAATAGGTTTGAGATACATGGAACTGACGTTCAGCAGTAGGATTTTTTCCTCTTTCCATGATTGTTACACTCCAGTTGGTTCATTTTTTCCCCTTTCCCCTGATTTTCATAATCTTGACCCAGATTCTCCAGACAGAGGTATAGAGTCATGCCATCCCAAGGAAGTGGTGTAGAATGACGGTAAAGCACCATCAGTAAGAAAGAAGGAAAAGGAAGCAAGATGAGCTTTTAAGAAGTTTATGGAAAGGTCATACTGTGGAAAACAGCTATCCTTAAATTTTCTAGTTCTGTTGCATAAAAGGACCATATTTTCTAATTGCCCTTTCTGTGAACTTTTAAAAATACCTTCCTATAAGGTATTGCCTTACCAATTTTGCTACACCTTCACAAAACTCACAAATTAGTTACTGCATGACAAGAAACGCTGTCTGTGCGGCCACCCAGGACATTCCACCCAGCAGAGAAAAGGGTGAACACTTGGTCAGCCATTGCTTTCTTCCTTTCATTGGCCAACGTCTGCTCGTCAGAGCCTTTTACCAAGGGTCTCCATGTTCACTGCCTAGTCCCGGATGGCTCCTATCAAGTTAGAGGAAGCTGCTCAAGGTAAGCCCTCCTGACCAGGGAGGCAAGCAAGATGAAATGGTTGCAATGATGGCCAAGGTTTTACCAGGGCTATGCTGGCCAGGACACTGGAAAAATAGCTAATGGCCAAGAAATAGAAGACAAAGCTGATACAAAGTGAAATTGATATAGAGTCCAGTGTACTCATCTATGGTTTACTGGCAAAATTAGAACAGACAAGACAAGAATGTCCCTCCTATAGGCTGCACTGCCATGTAGTGCCATATTCCCTGTTGCATCAGCACCTAATTTGTACCAAGCTTTGTGTTAAATGCTTCACACTATCTTGTTACACAAGTCCTTGGGCTCCTTTTAACCTAAAGGGAAACTTTTTACAGGCAGCTAACTTACCTATATTTATAAAGGCAGGAGGTGGTGGAGCTAGAATTTGAATCCAAGTCTTTCTGCTTTCAATCATTGCTCTCCCTTTTTTTTTTTTCGTAGAATCCTCATCCATGTTACTATTTCTACTAGAAAGACATGAGTCTTGCTATGAAAAGCAGCAAAAAAGACAGTTGTTTTTCTTAAAACCTCTACCTTTTGGCTTTTTTGTGTTTCATGTACATGAAAGTATGTTCAGAGATTTTTTTTCCTGGTGTGTGCGTTTGTTTGTATGAGAGAGAAAGATTTGAGGTGGATGTTTCAGTTCTGCTGTAATAAGAAAGTGGGAGCACAGAGCTGCATGAGCAGAATGTTTGATCTGATGTATTCTTTGATACATGCTTGTCACAACAATAATTTTAGGAAAAGGCATCCCTGAAGCCATGACGAGATCTCCCTTCTACAGGACTGTCCTGATAGCCAAATCACACTGGACTTGTTTAACAACATGATCCTTTTCACAGCTTGTGCATTTTGACGGACAACTGTATTTCTAGTATATTATCATACTGACCTCAGGTTAATAATATTCTCAAGCACAGCTAAAAATGAAAACCATTTTCAAATCAAGTGGAAATGTTACCATTATCAACATGTCATAAATGTTGTGAACTCTCATGGCTGGATACATAACAGGGAAAGGGGAAGCCAGTATTTTTTCATGTGTTCATTAATTGCATGCCTCCTTTATGTTAATACTTTTTAAAACCATACCCAGAAATGTACCATAATGAAACATGACATCTGAGACATCACTGTATCTTGAATATCTTTTCTGTAAGTGAAGAGATTCAAATAATCTTGATTTCAGTATGCACCATTACTTAGGCAAGTACTTCCCAACACCCAATAATCCCATTTCTATTAAACAAAAATCATTGTTTGCATTCAGTCTCCCATTCACTTGCTATGAGGACTGGTCAAAGTCAATATTTTGGCTCACCTGTATCCGTACTCCTTGACACATTATTGGAAGGCCTACCGTGCAAATAAAATGTAGTTGCTTTTATCTCTAAAGATCAGGCTTTTAATTATTCCAGTAAACAGTGAATGAGTGTATCAAGCCTATTACTTTAATGTTGAAAGATTCTAATCTTAGCCTATTTCTCTCAAAGTAAAATAAGCGATGCCGCTTCGGGAAGCCTAAATGGCCTTATATTGTGAACAAACACTGTACAGGATTGCACACCAAACCTAATAAAGTTAAGAAATGACACCTTTATGGGGGATTATCAGAAAAGGCAAAAATAAGAATGAAGAAGACAAGGAAAGTTTGTGACTTGGAGTCACACATGATTAGAAACGATGACATGTATCACAAAGACCTTCAAGCCTGTGTAGAATGAATAAATTCTGCAGAGTCAGTGTTTTCAGGTTTTTCAGACCTCAAAATGTATAGATATAGAACATAAGACAAGATAAAAATATCAGCTTTTCATTTTTATAAAATAAAGATCTTAATGTTTAATAGGACAACTATGATAAACCGTAATTGCATAGTAGGACGTTGATATAATACGCCCTACATATAATTAATATCACAAATCAATGACTAAAAAGAAGTCATTCCTCATCATGGCATTGGGAAACTAATGTGTTTGTGTATTATGTGTTTTACACTTTCCTTAATATTATTACCTTATTTTTTAAAGATTTATTTATTGGGCCCCAAGGTAGTGGCTAAAGTCTGCCTTGAACAGTCTGGGAACCCATATCGGCGCCGGTTCTAATCCCAGCGGCCCTACTTCCCATCCAGCTCCCTGTTTGTGGCCTGGGAAAGCAGTCAAGGATAAAGCTTTGGGACCCTGTGCCTGCCTGAAGAAGCTCCAGGTTCCTGGCTTCAGACTGGCGCAGCACCAGCCATTGTGGCTCACTTGGGGAGTGAACGATTGGATGGAAGATCTTCCTCTCTGTCTCTCCTCCTCTCTGTATATCTAACTTTGCAATAAAAATAAGTAAATTAAAAAAGATTTATTAATCTATAGGGAAGAGTAAAAGAGAAAGAGAGGGAAAGAAGGAGAGAGAACAGGACACGTCTTCCATCCACTGACTCAATCCACAAATTGTTGCAAAGCCTCGCCTGATCAGGTTGAAGTTATGAGCTCAGAGCTCCATCTGGATGTCAGGGATTCAAGAACTTGGACCACCCTGTACTGATTTCCTAAGCACATTCATTGGAGTGGACTGAAATCGGAGCAGCTGGGACTTACTGGCCCTCCGATATGGTTTGCTGACATCATAGACAACAGTATACCACTCTACACAATGCCAGCCCCTGCTATTACTTTAAATTTCACTGAGGGACAGTACCACTTTGCTATCCATGGTGTTTTAAGAAAACCACAATAAGGCCATTTCTAAAGACATGGATATTTCACGTACTCTTTTTTTAAAAAAAATTTTTATTACTTCTTTTTTATTACTATTACCATTTTATGATACAGTTCCATAGATCGTTGTATTTCCTTTACTCCTCCCCCAAGTCCTCTCTCCCCACTGAGTTCCCCTATATTATTACTGTAGTATAAGTCTTCCTAAACACTCTTACGTCCATCATTGTGGGTATGGACAATGGCAGCGAGTCCAGCATCCTATTGTCATGATATAGTTAACAGTTTTACTGGGAGTCCATCTTCAGAAGTAGAGATGCATTTTGCATTGGATCCTCACATCTGGATATGATAGTCTCCATTAAAGTTACTATATATCCCCTTAAATGAAAAGCCACAATACAAAATCAACAACAGGAAGAAAAATAGAAGTTTACAATGCCATGAAATTAAATAACATGCTACTGGATATGATAGTCTCCATTACACAGTTACTGTACATCCCCTTAAATGAAAAGCCACAAAACAAAATCAACAACAGGCAGAAAAAAAAAAGAAATTAACAATGCCATGAAGTTAAATAACATGCTACTGAATGTCTAATGTGTCACTGAAGAAATGAAAAGAAAATCAAGAACCTTCCTGAAGAAAATGATGCTATTGTATCATCTATGAGTCATTGAAGAATTTAATGAGAAGAAAGTGTTTTGAAGAGATTAAACTAACAAAAAAAATAAACATCCATGAGATATAGTTTCCGCTGATCTTTGTTGGTGAGGTATGTCTCCTTTAGGCAACAAATAGATGGGTTCTGTTTTTTTCTATCCCGTCTACTAATCTGTGATGTAGGGTAGATGAATTTAAGCCAATTATACTCAGAGTTAAGATGAATGTGTGGTAATTTGGTCCTATCATTTTAGCAATGGGTTGTTCATTGATTTAGTCTTTTGTTGTTACTTTACTGTGATGTTCTTCACAATTTACCTTTGGTTTTGGTGGGTGCTATTCCTCTTCTCTGCCAAGAGAACATCCTTAAGTATCCTTTGTAGGGCAGGTTTGGAAGAGGCATATTCTTTTAGCATTTCTTTAGTGTGGAAGAATTTTATTTCATTTTCAAAGACAAAGAAAGCTTTGGTGAGTACATTATTTTGGGCCAACTATCTTTTTCTTTTAGAATCTGGAATACATTGCTCTATTGTCTTCTGGCTTGTACTGTTCTCTGTGAAAGGTCTCCTGTGAATTTAATTCCTTTACATATGAATTGATTTTTTCATGTGCGCATTTAAGGATCTTTTCCTTATGTTTGATTGATTATCATGTGTCTTGGTGAAGATCATTTTTGGTCAACCCTGTTGTGGGTTCTGTGCCCCTCCTGGATGTTGTTTCCCAAGTCTTTCTCTAGACCAGGGAAATTTTCGCTTATTATTTCATTAAATAGGTTTGTAAACCCAGCTTCTCTTTCTGTACCTTCTGGGACTCCCATAACTTTTAGATTTGGCCTTTTCATAGTGTCTTTCAATTCTTGAATACTTTTTTTTTAGCTTGACCCATCTCCACTTCCAACTTTTTGATTGTACCCCCTGGTAATAGGAAATATCTTCCAATTCTAGGATTCTTTCTTTTGCCTCCTTCATTCTATTTTGGAGACACTCCACTGTACTTTTAATTTGCTCCACTGTATTCTTCGTTTCTGATATATCAGCTTTCATTTGATTCATTTCCAGTGTGACATATTCCTTGAATTTCTTGAATGCCTGCTTTATGTGTTTCTCATTGTTGATAAGAAGCTTTATAACAAGTGTTTTGAAATTTGTAGCCCCCATTTTCTTGATGTCATCCTCAGTGAACTCTAACGTTGGTAAAGGTTTTTATTCCTTCACAAGGAAGTCTTCAGTAATATTCATGTGCCTCTGTCTCTTGTTTTGCTCTTGGTCATTGTACTTCTGGTTAGCATAGTCTTCTCCTTGGGGCAGGTTTCTAAGCTGTGTCATCCACAGGTCTACAATTTGATTTTACTTATTGTGGTTGGTACATGGCTGTTTATTTGCAGTTACTTGTGCCACTTCCTCTAGTGAGTTCCAGGTCTGGGTTCTTATGTTAAATTTCCACCATGGTCTCTGTAGGCCCAGCTCCACTCACACCTCCTGTGATGCCATGCTGATGCTGCACCGTTGTCTGTACAACCTTTCTTCAACTTCTGGTTCAAACAGTTCCCAGGACTAGGGAAACACCCTCTATAGCTAGGTTATTGGTGGTGCTGATCTTGCCGGAACCTGTTGACTGTTAGGTCTGAGGGTCACCTGGACCTATTTTGACCAATATAGTGCCAAAGTCTATACTGTTTTCCCTGTGGGGCCAGTGCAGTGCACTGAGCTCAGTGAGTTCATTCCCAGCTAAGCACATGCACAGCTCACTGTTGTTCCTGTGGTCTTAAAGCTTTTGCCACACCTTACAAAATGGCGCCTTACAGAATGCCACTACTAGAGTTCTTGATCTGCTGGCCATCAGATCTGAGGGCTAATCGGACCTAACATGGGTGGAACCTGTAGGATGCCACAATGTGGCAGTTCACTGAGCCAGAAATGACTTCACTCCCAGCTGAGTGCATGTGTAGTCCTGGCCCATGATAGCCTTTGCCCCCTGCACAAAATGGTACCCAATTCAGTTCTAGGGGGGTGGACTGGGCTGTGAAATCCACTCTGTTCCCACACTGCCCATCTGTGACCTACTGCTCTGTCTCTGGTCAAATCAAACAGACCAGCATAACAGGCAGTTCTTTGTCTGGGTTAACCTCCTGAACTCCCAGTGAATGTCCATTCCCAGCTTGTTACTGGTGGAGTTTCAGCTACCTGTGGAGTTTCAGCTGCTGGTGCAGTTCAAATCGACACTGGCTGAATGCCACTGGGGTATCAGTCACTGGAACACCACACTGTTTTGTCTGCTGCTCTCCCATGTGTGTCAGTCTGCAGGTTCCTCTCTGCTATCTTTCTGTCTTCTCGTATTTCCTGAAATGTTTCCTCTGTGCTTCACACTGCCTAATGTTTCTCCATCTATTTAAACATGTCCTTACTCTATTCTGCCATTTTGATTCTCCTCAAGATTTATATTTTTATTGGAAAGTCAGATATACAGAGAGGAGGAGAGATAGAGGGGAAGATCTTCCATCTGTTGATCACTCCCCAAGTGGCCACAATGGCTGGAACTAAGCCAATCCGAAGCCAGGAGCCTCTTTCAGTCTCCCACACAGGTGCAGGGTCCCGAGTCTTTGGGCTATCCTTGACTGCTTTCCCAGGCCATAGCAGGGAGCTGGATGGGACGCAGGGCTGCCGGGATTAGAACTGGTGCCCATATGGGATTCTGGCACGTGCCAGGTGAGAATTTTAGCCACACGGCTACTGTGCTGGGCCCTTCATGTATTCTTAAAAAGAATTTCTAGTATGAAATACTAATATATTCAATATCACTATATTCAGTGAGTATACCTATTGGATATGACATAACAGTTTAACTTTCGATAGCAACTTTTGTAGTCTTCTATAGTTTAAAAATATTTTTGAAAGAAAAGGAAATAAAGTATTCTCATCTGCTACTTCATCTCCTGAATGCCTGGGAGCCAGAATTGCCATTTTGTTTTCCCATGTGGGTGGCAGGGGCCCAATCACTTGTGCCATCTCCTTTTACCTTTCAGCATACCCATTAGCTGGAAGCTGGAATCAAAAACAGAGCCAATAACAAAACCCAGGTTTTCCAAGATGGCCTATGGGCATGCCAAATAGCCTCTCTACTGCTGGGTCCAGAGCCCACCCATAGGTGCAACACAGATTATTGAAAAATTACTTTGCATTGCAGGCACTATGATAGGAGTTGGTGATACACAGGTGTGATATGGTCACATTCCTTACCTTCCACCCTAGAGAGGGAAGAAAAAAATGAAAAATCTTGGTTGAAATGCCTAGAGAACCATGAAGGCAACATATGAGCACCACCAACCAATCAGAAATTAGTATTAAACTCAGACCTGCCGGCACTGCCCTCTGCCTTTTGTATCTTAAGGCATCTTGGATATGTTTTATAAGGATTCTATTTCTGGGCAGATAGACTCCCAAGAGCTGTCCCCATGGCTGGATGAATTACAAAAGGCTATCCCTTCCTAAGGCCAAAAGATCAATGCCGGTTGGAAGCATAGCTCGATAAAGGTTTTAAGGAAGGAAATGACATGATAAAAATTGTGTTTAAACCATGTGTGATGGTTTGGCACTCCTAGATGGAATCAAACCATTTCTTTTCTGTTTCTTTGAATGAAGTGTAAGAGATATTAAACATTTAAAGTTGACTAAGATGTCATGCTGAGTGGGTGTAAAATGGTTATTCGCTAGGGAAGTCCTGAGGATTCCATTGGGAGTGAGAGCTCTTTTCCAGTGCTCAGGCAGAATTGATTGGCTTAGGGCTAACTCAGCAAGATGAATACCCATTACAGTTCAGGCGCATCCTTCTGCTGACATGTGGGCCTTGCTGATTCTTATCTAGAATTTCTCCAGACCAGCCTAATGTTGCTGGTGACATTTGAATAAACTAGTATCAACAAATAAAGGCTGTCATTTGTGTGCTAAAGTGCTATTCATATTTTATATTAATTTATCTGAAAAGGGGAGAACACTGATATTGTAAATGCTGTTATTAATGAAATGGGCTGAGTTTTGTGTCACAGGATAGATTGTGAAAATGAACTTTGTGGGGATGGTGTGACACAAATGATTGGAAAAGCTGGGCTTACCAAAATCCTGGTCACTTGAATGTGAGCATGCCTTTAAGTATAAGAAATAGATTTGGCTCCTTATCTCAGTATACGCAAAGCTACTAATCTCCTTGGTGGAGACTGGCAGTTTATCTCACAGAAAAGAGAACCAGAAACTAGCTTAACCCATGATGGCTCACCTTTAAAGTCGCTCTCCCAAACCAGTTTTAAACTAATCCTGAAGCAATTTTAACAGCACAACTAGGTTTTCTAGTAGTCGACAGCCCATTGTAATCAGATCCTCTTGCTCAATGCATTCCACCACATTTTATGGAGATTCAAAATGTAGGGCAATAATGCTCATATCTTGGGTTTGGGTAGTTATTTTTGTGCTAGAAAATGTCTTTAAAGGATGACAGTCCTTCCAATGTCATTGACCCCAAGCATCTCTCTCTCTTTACAAGGGAGGAAATCCCTTTTGTCCTTTGTTTTGTCATCTTTATTCATCTTTACCCCTGGATGGTGCTCCTGTTTGGTTTTTTTTTGTTTTTAAATCATCATCATCAGTATCATTATGTTTTATTATTTCCTTCTCCATGTGCCAGGCATTGAGAAAGGAACTTAGTAAATATTATCTCCAACCATCTTGATCACTCTAAAAGTAGGGCTCATTATTCCTGTGTTACAGATAAGGAAACTGAGGCTGAGAAAGCAAAGAGATGTCTGAAGAGTATAGAGTAGCAAGTGGTAAAACCGGGTTTCCAACGCCACCTGTCTGATTCTAAAACCGACATCTTCCACCTTCCATTCTGCCCCATCTCTTTTCCATTCTGGACCAGAATGTGACATATCTTTCTATCAAATGATGACCTAGGAGCCTGCATACCATTAAGATCCTGCTGCGGCCCCTAACTGGGATGCCCACAGTCATATCAGCATGCCTGGGTTCAGCTCCGCGTTCCGCTCTGGATTCTAGCTTCCTGCTTATGCACACCCTAGGAGGCAGAGGATGACAGCTCAACAGCTTGAGTTCCTGTCCACTGGAGACCTAGATGGAGGTTCCCAGCTTCCAGAACTGGCCTGGCCCAGCCCTGAACCCTTGCAGGTATTTGGGGTGTGGGCAGGTGATGGGAGCTTTCTCTCTCCCTTCCAACCTCTTCTTTCTAATCAACTTTAAAAAATCATTTTTGAATAAATGGATTTTTATGAAGAAATTCAGAATTCTTGCTGAGGTTTAAGTAAAAAAAAAAAATCAGTGGGTTAAACTGCAGCTTCCAAAGCCTGCATTCCATAGCCAAACTCTAGTTTGAGTCCCGGCTGATACAGCTCCCTCTCCCTGCTAATGGCTAATGTACCCAGGAGAGCAGCAGAAGACAGTGCAAGTACTCTCCCTCTGTGTCTCTCTGTCACTCTGCACTTCAAATAAATAAAAGAAGGCTTTCTGAACAGAACAAACAAAAAATGGAGCTCCTCGACAAATGGCTTGGTGAGGAGGTCTTGAATGATCGGAAGCAACGTGTTGTGGTGCAAAGAGCAAAGCATTCAGAGTGAGACAGCTTGGCTGTGTCAGTCCCACCACTTCAGCCTTGTGTGACCTTGAAAAACCTCTGCGCGTCAGTTTCTCACACGTGGGTGGAAGGCTCAAAGCAGAAGAGGCAAATATTCTTTAGTGTTTGACGACTGTACACTTCCTATGTTGCTAAACAGCTTCTGCAAAGAACAGTTGCCCCTAATAAGCTTACCCTGGGTGGTTCAGTCATCTTAGAGGCATGATCATTATTCCATTGGTAGATACCAAGATAATTTTGATTGGACTGTGTCAAGGATCAGAGGGGTGAAATCTGCCCAGGCACGTATCATTTCATCCTCAAGCTAAATGACCTCGACTCTCTAAACATCTTGATGTGAACTGCAGACATTTCTAAAATACTTGGGAGCAGATCTGGTCTGTAATGAACTCCCCTGCAGAGACCATTTCATCACCACCCTCCTGCCTGTCCCCAAACGGCTGGATCAGGAAATGAATAATGGATTTAGTATCTAGTGCCTCCCTTGCAAATTGTGCCTTTGAGGTCAGGCCTCTTAAAATGTCCTGAGTTTTTCCAGTGAGATGTTTCATTCTCAAAGATACTGTTTTCTTCGCACTCAGCGATTGTTACTATTTAGCTGTGTAGAGTTTCCCCTTTGCTTCCCACCTCCCCATTGCTTTCTCTTTATTGTAAAAGGAGGACAACAGGAATGGGAGGTGGTGCTTGCACTGTAGTCTGAAGTGAATACAGAATTGGAGATCTGGGTGCTAGTTCTAGCCAGCAGGTGTCTTCAATAAGTGGGTCTGGACCCCTGCTTGGGGACTGGGTGTGATTTTTATTACCAAAGGCTTTACAGTAGAGCCATAGAATGGTGGGGCGCAAACACAGCACACACAGTGCTCACCGTGCATGCACACAGGCACTCAAGTCTGTGAAAGTAGGCTGGAGGAAACTCTACTTAGTCTGGTCTTCTTCAAAGGGTGCTTGACAGACAGGATCCAGTTAATGTCTTCATTGGAAAGCTGCCCGATGGAGGTGGCCGCTCCGGGGAGGCCAGCGCCGCCGCTGCCTGGGAAGCAGGCATCCTTGGCGCTGAGAAATCCGGTCCACGTTTTGCTGAGAGCCCGAGCGCTGTGAACTCGAGGAGCCTCAGAGGGCTGGTTTCTGATGTCGCACTAGGCACGATAAGAATGTCATTGACGTCAGCAGAGTCATCATCAGGGAGAATGGCACCCCAGCTCTTGAAACCACACCAAGCAATTGTAGTGCTTTTGAAAATTAAAAGCCGGTGCTGGGCGGTAGGGGGTGGGGAGAGCAAGCAGCGAGGGGGAAGCAGTGGCTCCAGCTGAACTCGTCTTCTTGCGTGCGTTTCCTGTGTTTTAAAAAGGCGAGGCACCACAGATAGAACGCCGCCGCTGCCGCGCAGGGGGCTTTTTTTTTGGGGGGGGGGTGGTGGAAGGGAGACCAAAAGACCTGAGTTTTGTTACCGTTTTTTGAATACAGATAAAACAAACTGTGCCACCCAGGTGCTGGACCGAGGCCCTGAGCCACAGCCGAAAATGTAAGCGGCTGAGAATCGCGGAGCTGAAAGCTTTCAGTGTGTGCTGATGAATAGATTACAAGGGAGGAATTAAACACTTCAAAAGCGCTCCTACGAAGCAGCCAGCCCTCCACTATTCTCCCTACCCCCGCACACGCGTGTACATTACTGTGCGCTCTGCGTGTTTGCGTCTGCCTGTGAACATGACAAAGTCGTGGGTTTGGAAAGGGACGGATGCCGGTGGGCTGCGATTTCAGCTTTCAGAGTCAGCTCTAAGAACATCACCTCCAGCTGCAATGCAAAGGTTATCTAGACTGGAAAATGTCTTGAGGGTTAGGAAATCTTGGAAAACAGTTCTTTCGTGTAAATGGTCCCAACTTTCAGATTTCACAATTAATGTAATGCTTTCATTTCTCTTACTCACCTCCCAAATGTAGTGGCAGCTCCACTCCTTGCTCAGCTCCACAGGCTGGGCTTGACCCTATCAGCTGTGTGACAGGCTTTCTTTGACAGCATTGATTGGCAGGTTTCCACATCCACAGCATCATTTGCTGATGTGATTTTACTATTCCTATCCTTCAGTTACAGCAGAAGGGTTTCTGAGCCGTGGAAGTGTTTGTAGGGAAACAAAAGAACGCATGCAGGGAGAGTAAAATCTGGCAGAAAAGGTGGATTTAATAAATGCCATGACGGGAAACTCCCATTTCAATTGGCCTGGCACACATGAGAGCAGCACATGAAAACGACATGGAGGAATTGTGCTTGTTTTCAAAGACCTGTTTCTTTTTCAAATGGAGGAAGCACTAACCAAGTGTTCCTTTCAAATATGCAAGTCGTACGTAAGAATACACTCCTCCCTCTCGTTTGTTCTTAAAAAATAGAAAAGGTTACTGCGATGGGGATACTTAAAAGGAAGAGGTTTGCAAAGCATTGTGGCTGGGTACATCTGCCTTAATCCGCCTTGCTTACTGTAATAATGGAAAGAAAGCTGGCTCATTATCCAAGTGTCATCTGAAAGGATCCAGGTGAACCTAGAAGTAGGCTCATATTGGCTATGTTTTGTAGTTTGAGTTGAATTTTTGAGGCTGTTTGAGGCTTACAAATGGTATCTTTCCCTCCTTGTTGCTAGCACCCCACTTTTTTGTTTTCTTTTTGAAAAGTAGAAAAGTAAAGGGCTCAGAAAGGCAGTCCTAGGATCTGATGGGCTCCTGGATTATTTCTTGCTGCCTGGAGTGTGTGGTGGTGTGCTATGTAGAGGCACCATGGGAGATGAAAACACCAGGCCTCAGTCTTACCTAAGGTTATTTGCCCCCTACAGGGTTTTAAAAAAAAAATTACTACCTTTGATGTTAACGCTGGCAACACTTTACAGACCAGCTGTTTCCATGCTATTCTACAATGTCCCTTGATTACAAGTTTTCTTTCCTGTATCCCTGAGTTATGATGCCTGTCATCCCCTACCTCCCCCTCCCTTCCCTTTCTACGGTTTCCAATTATTCTTCCTTCAGTCCATCTCCTTAAATGAAAAATAAAACAATGGCAGACTTTTCTCTTTCTTCCTACCTACTCAGTCCTTGTTGCTCCCCAGCGTTCCTTGCCTCACCCCTGAACTGCACAGGATGGGCCCTCTCTGGCGAAGTGTGGGTACCCACTACAGCAGGCTCCCTAACAGGAAGCCCAGAAGGCAGTCCGGGGCTGGAAGTCAAGCTCAGGTTCACTGAACACTAATTTGCCACAGGAAGTGCCGGAGAGCCTGATGAAGGTTGGGAGTTAGCAAACAGGATTGGCGGTCAACTGACAGAGGATGCTGAAGGAAAGGGATCACTTAGGAGAGGGCGAGTTTAATTCTTTTCAGGTGTGTTCATTTCCTTTCCGGGCAGAATTATTGTGGACTTGCAGTAGATGAGACTTTTTAGTCTTTTCCCTGAAGTCTGGCCTCGCTGGAGAGGAGGAGGACAAGGATGAATGCACTGAATTTGATTCTAGACACTCACCTGACCAGAGCTTCATGAGCCAGGGGAACAAAACAGATCCATCTCCTCTGAGGGCTGTAATCCAACACTGGAGACATGGAGAGCACAGTGGCCTTGGTTCCCCGTGATCGTAGCACAGGGTTCACCTCCCGTTTGAACTCTTGTGAGCGAGAGGACAGAAATTACCATTCATGTAGCAGACACTCATCTTTGAGAATTCGCCAGAAGCAAGCAAGACATCTGAAGAAGGTATCCACACCCTAGAATTAGCAAATTTAACAGTTACTATCACTGCTTCAAATTTGTTTGAAATAAAACATACACAATGGTACTTGATGATAAAGTTGGTGCAAAAATGGAATTAAAAGATAAATTTATTTGCGTGCAAAAAAAATTATATCCATGCAGATAAGGTGTCTTCAAAAGTCCTTGAAAATGAGTGTTGTGAGAAAAACTATGATTTCAAAAGGTTTTTTTTCTGTGTGTGTTTCATTTTTTAAAATTTATTTCTTTGAGAGCAGACAGACATATGGAGGCAGAGACAGACAGAGCTCCCATCTGCTGGTTCGCTGTCCTATACCTGCAGCAGCTGTGGCTAGGACAGGCTGAAGCTGCGATTCAAGAACTCAGTGCAGGTCCCCCATGGGAGTGGAACGAATGGAACTACTTGAGCCAGCACCCGCTCTATCACAAGGGTACACAGTCACTAGAAGCAAGAATCTGGAGCACAGCGGGCAACCCAAGCACTTGGATTTAAGTTGCAGATGCCTGGGTCCCTTCGTGGAGTTGGAGGTGAAGCCCCTGCCTGTGATGTCCCTGGTTCTGGTCCTGGCTGCTCTGCTTCCAATCCGGCTCCCTGCTGATGGCCTGGGCAAGCAGCAGAAAATGACCTGAGCCCTTCAGCCCCTGGTATCCATGCGGGAAACCCAGAAGAAGCTCCTGGCTCTTAACTTCAGCCCATCCCAGAGCTCACACTGAGTTCATATTATATAAGATTTTTCCCTCTCTGCTTCTCTCTCCGTCTTTCTCTCTTAAAAAATCTTTGAAAAACAATGTGGATATCCCAACCACTCACCAGTTCGTTTGCCAGCTTTATCCTTGTTGTTTCCTCTTCTCTTAACTCTATGATTCTTATTCACTGTCTAGTGGCAAGGAATCAACAGTAGTCAAGCAATCTATCTGGGAAAGTTAATAATCAGTTTAAGGGGTCAGGGCTATGGCTTAGTGGGTAGAGCTGCCACTTGCCACATTGGCATCCCATATGCCAGTTTAAGTGAGTCTCGGCTGTTCCACTTTTAATCCAGCTTCCTGCTAATATGCAGGGGGAAAGCAGTGAAAGATTCATCAAAGCTCAAGTCCCTGCACCTGTGAGAGAGACCCAAGAGTAGTTCCTGGTTCTCCTCTCTGAACTGGTTCAGCTCTAACCATTGTGGCCTTTTGGGGAGTGAAACATCTAACCATCGTGACCATCTGGGGAGTGAACATCTAACCATCTGGCATTTTGGAGAGTAAAACTACGGATCCTGGCTAGACCATAAAGGTACAGGACAAAATTCAGTGAAGCAGAAATGGAGGAAGCTTGGAGTCGATCTCTGCCAGAATAAATGAGGAGAGGAGCAGCAGACCTCTGCATTAAGCATCATGGTCTATGCAACTGGCAACCAATGTGGAGTGTGTTCCTGACCTGAAGCGGGTGATATACGCAGACCTCAGCAAACTCCTGCCCCCACCTGCTCCTCTCTGCTGCTGAGCAATCCTCCTCAGTATAAGAAAACCCTAGACTGAGAGCCAAAATGCAAGCAATACAACCCCTAACTCAATCCCCTTGACTGACAGTAAGGAAGTGAAGACTTAGGGCAGTTCATAAGACTTACTGATATATATCAGGCCAAACTCGGAAGCTGGTTTTGAGATAAGAAAACTTGTGTCTTCTGCTTTATATTTCTCAAAAGTTGTATCTTTTTGCACAGTTTCTGAGGTTACAAGTTGACTAACTTGACACTTGTAGAAATACTAGACAAGACCATGTCATTTGAACAATGCTATCATTTTCCTTTATATGGATGAGAAAGCAACTTGCCCAAGATCATGCACTTGATGAAGGAAAGATCCAGGATTTAGACCCAAGTCTTTCTGACTTCACAGATATCACCGGCTTTTAACCGCCGGCTATGCTGTGCTTCCGCTGTGTGGTTCCCTTCTAAAATGAGTTACTACTAAGTAATCTATGAAAATATGCTCCAGTAACCAGAAACTTTACATTTACTGTGCCATGCATACGAAGGTACTTCAGAAAGCTTATGGAAAGTAGAATTAAAAGATTACGTGGGTACAAAATAGTTTTGCAATTTCCCATGGCCTGTGGAATACCCTTTGCTATCTGTAAACATAAGAGGTGAGAATGTTTGGAATTCTGCCTCAGAAATGAAAAGAAGGGGAGCAGTGTTGTGGTGTAACACATTAAGCTACCTCCTTCAACTTTGGCATTCCGTAGTGAGGTGCCAGTTCAATTCCACTTCTCTGTTTCCCATCCAACTTCCAGTCAATGCATCTGGGTAAGCAGTGAAAGCTAGCCTCAGAATTGGCGTGGGCAATTCTTGTGGGAGACCAGCATAGAGTTTTTGGCTTCCAATTCCAGCCCAATCTAGATCTTGGTATTACAGCCACTTAGAATTTGAACCAGCCAACGGAAGACATTTTTCTTTCTCTTTCTCTGTGACTTTCAAATAAATAAATAAACATGTCTTTAAGAATAACTGAAAATCTCAAAGAACTCTAATGTTGGGGCAGGCTCTTGTCATAGTGGTTGAGGCACATTTGAGTTCCCAGAGTTCAGTTCCCAACTCTGGCTCCTGGTTTCAGATTCCTGCTGATGCAGACTGTGGAATGTAATAACAATGGCTCAAGCATGTAAGTCCCTGTCACCCACGTGGGAGATCTGAATGTATTTCCTGGCTACTTACTTGGGCCCTCCTGGCCACAGGAGGTATTTAGGAAGTTGGTAGAGCCAACAGATGGGACCTTACTGACTCTACCTCACACCTCTCTGAAAATTCAAAATAATAATAATTTCAGAGAGGAATTTCAAAGTCAAAAGCAGGTAACTTGGAAATTCACATCTTTATATAGACTTGAACAATCACAGGAATTGGAATCAGTATCTTGACATGTGGGGACAAAGGATTGCAAGGATTAGCAAAATCAGGAAGAAGGCCTGGCACGACCGCCTAGTGGCTAAATCCTTGCCTTGCAACTGCCAGGATCCCATATGGGCACCATTCCATGTCCTGGAAGCTCCACTTCTCATCCAGCTCCTGCTTGTGGCCTGGTAAAGCAGTAGAAAATGGCTCAAATCCTTGAGACCCTGTACCCACACGGGAGACCGGAAGAAGCTCCTGGCTCCTGGATTTGGATTGGTTCAGCTCCGGCCCATGCGGCTACTCGGGGTGTGAACTGGTAGATGGGAGAGCTTTCTCTCTGTCTCTCCTTCTCTCTGTACATCTGCCTTTCCAATTAAAAATTTTCCAATAAAATAAATAAATCTTTAAAGAAAAAAATTCAGAAGAAAGAGGAGTTATACATGGCTGATTATGGAAAGGAAGCAAAGACTATCTGAAGAAGCTTTTATTTATTTATGTCAACTGAACACTTGGAATCCACAAAGAAAGCAAACAGAAATTCAGGATTTGCTGACTGAAAATTAAAGCAGTAATAGTAGCGGTATTTTTGGCTTAGCTGTGCTCTTGCTCATGGCTAAAGACTGTGGCTTAGAGATGAAGCCTTTGACATAAGGGTGGGGTTAATGCAACACAGATATGAGAATTCCTCTTGTCGCTTGATCTTTAGAAATTGGGTGTTGTATGATCGGTACAGCCAGGCCCCAGCCCTTGCACCAAAGGAGACATCCGCTAGCATCAGGAAAGGAGAATCTGGAGAATTGTCAAAAACTGAAAAATAAATAAATAAATAAATAAACCCACTAAATCCAAGGTCAAGATGAAGAATGCCATTTTTACAATGCCGAGATGGGATTGGTGGGGGACGGAGTCCAGTGTCACAAGACTGGTTTCCGTCTTCTCAATTCCATAGATTAAGTGATTATTGCTACAGAAGAACTTTTCAAAACATGCTGTTCAGTGGAAGCTTCCTACTCACTGACGTCACAAGTGCTTGTGCTGGGAGCAGCTGCCTGGATAGGCACTTTCTGTGCAGTGCTGGAGGTGTTTGGGGTTGAATACGAGTAGTGTACAACTTGTGAATCTGCTAAATACTCCTGAATTATTGACTTCAAAAGTGTTCATGTCATGTTACCTGAATTTATCTAAATAATTTTCATCAGAAAGACAATTTGTAACTAAGAACATCAGAGTAGAAATCTATCACTTAAAATGATCTTGGCTACCATATGCCTGTGATATGTTCAACAGTGTAGATTGTCTCATGGATACTGGGTTTGTTGGTACCTTGACACACAGGGTGCCTGGCACACCGATCGGATTAATCATATTTGATCAATTTATGAATGGATGAATTTACAGATGCACTAAACCTTGAGCAAAATGAAAGTCATCTTTAGTTTTTTATTTCTTTAAGAGGATTGGCGGAAAAATAGCTAAATCTTCAGATTCTAGAATGGTGTTGGCTTACTCTCCCCCATGGAATATTTGGTTACAAGTAGGATTCTCACTTGTCCTGCTTTTGTGCCAGCCCCCTTCCTATCCAGTTTTGTGTGAAGAGTTAGAAAAAGGTGGCAGGACTGAAATGAATTTTCTACTATTGTACTGTTGAATTGGACATCCAATGTTGAGAGAGGCAACAGAGCTGAATGGCAAAAAAAATAACTACTTTTTAAACTTTATCGTAATCTGTGTTTCTCCTTGTTATATTAGCAACATTGAAAAATACATTTGGAGAGGAGGAAGTAAAAGAATGATTTTATAAAGTGTGAATAAAAATCAAGCTGAATGATATTGGTGTATATATTCTGTTGATATTAGAATCATTTTTTTTTTGCCTGATGACCAAATAAATATTTTAATTTTCCAAGTAACTGCACTTCTGTAGAGAGTCTGTGTGTTGATAGCCCCTGAATGCCGTCAAAAGAGAATAAAAATCTTCCTCTCCTCTACTAGTCTTCCAGATAGGCTTTTTTTTTTCATTCCAAAATTCATGTTGTATGATTTTGAGTTTATACAAAAACACGAGACTGGTCATTTAGGGAGAAACTTTTACGAATCTATTGACACTAACTATCTTTTGAACCTTAAAAGAGAAGGCAGAGAATAAGTTTGAATTAAGAGTGTAGGAGCACTACTTCCTTATGTAGTTTCTTGGGACAAAAAGTTTGTTTGCTTTAACTTCAACCTAACTTTTATAACTTTTCTCCTTTCTTTTCACTCCCCAAAGTCCCATGGCCTACTTTTCATTTGTGTGATATTAAGCAGAGAGCAGTAAAACAGTGAAAATATACATTTATAAACAGTTATAATACAGGGATGCAAGATAAGACATGAACTGGAGAAGACCAGGAGTCTAAAGATATAGAATAGGATCAGATTCACTGGAAGATGCATTGGAAGGAGTATTACTTAAGAACTCAGAGAGCTGTAAATAGGCCCTCTCTTCTTGAAACTCATGGCCTGTTGGCCGTTTAGAGTCATCGGTATTATAGACAAGCACCACAGCAACCTACTTTGCATGAGTTGCCTTTTCCACATATTTGAATTGCTCTGTTAATTATCAACAAAGATTTACTAGATTATGTACTGTATACAGGATACCTCATGCCTGGGGCATACAGGTGGAAAACAGGATGTAGCATTTGTGCAGCTTACTGTCTGTTAGAGATATAGATACAGCAATAGATAACTAAAATACAGCATGCTTAAGTGGAGGCTTGCTAAAGCCACAAGGACTGCTCTTTGGAGGAAAAAGCTTTGATCAACGTGGGCCAGTCAAGGCAGGGAGTGGCCTCTAGTATATAAAGTTACAAAGGGGAGACATACATAAAGGGCATGTTTGAGAATCAGCTCTGAGATTCACTAAGACTAGTGATTAAAGGGCAATGTGGAGCCCTGGAAACCCAAACTAGAAGGATAGAACGATTTACTTGTACCATACACTGTGCTGGCACCACAAGTTCAAAATACAGTGACTGGTGATTGACTCAGTAGTGAAGACAACACTTTGAGCACCTATATCCCATGTACTAGTCCCTAGGTTTCAGTCCCGGTTCTGTTTCCAATCCAACTTCCTGCTAATTTGGGCCCCTGCCACAAATTTAAGCAACCCAGATTGAAGTCTCAGTTCCTGAATTCAATCTGGTCAAGCTATAGTTCTCTCTCTCTCTCCCCCTCCCCCCTCTCCCTCTCCCCACTCTCTTGCTTCTCTCTCTTCATCTCTATCTCTTATTTCTTTGTCTCCACCTTTCACGTAAATAATAATTAACAATTTTAAGAAACAGAAAAAAGCAGAGACATGAAATAGCTGATTATAGGAAGCCTACGGTGTAACTTGAATTCACAAACACATGTCCATCTAGAGATTTAAGTCCTTAAGAAGTCATCACATCATCCTGGGAATATTTAGATGTGTACTGGAGAGTTTATAGGAGAAAACTGATCCAACAAGAGTAGTTAGAATTGGACTAGCTGGTAGAACTTTCTACTCCTTCTCTTCCTGTCCCCAAAGTAAGCTGGAAAACCTGAGCTGTAGTGGTTGCCTGTTGTCATCACAGCTAATTTCAAACTTCTACTGAACTGACAATTCTGAAAAATTCTTGAATTTTTAATGAGTAACCGCATACCACTGCAACAACAGTTCCATAATTCTCAATGTTGAATAAACAATAAACCCAATGAGCCATTCAGATACCACACAGAAGAGATCTTTGAGACCTCACTTAGTCAAGATGTGCTCCAGGAGAGGTGAGGCTTGATTTGTAGCTTAGGAAAAGAAAGGTAGGTTGATTAAGCAGAGCACGCCCCAACAGATGATGCGCAGATGTTAGATGGGTGTGCATGACATTGCTCTGGCCCAGAGTCCGGCTGAATGCTGCTAACTGGAAGTCTAGGCCAGTCAAATTAAGGTGTAGTTAGAAACAGTTAATGATTTTTTTTAACACAGATAGGCAGGTAGCATTTTGACAGTTCTTAGGAAGATCTATGTGATAATCAATGGAAGAATTGGCAGCTGTGAGACCATCAAATAGAATCCTATGGAAATGAGACATGCCTTATACACACGAGAAGTTAGCTCAGCAGCAGTGTTGGCATTGTATAACTTTTCCGTGAAGAAATGATATCCCAGAATTTTGGATAAAGCCACTGTGGAGCCAGGGGAACAGTGATGGCTACAAACAGAGAAATTAACTTCAGATGCAGGAGTTGGCTCACAGAGCCACTGTGTTCTATAAAGTGTTTTTATTGGTGTTTAGTCTTGCCGTTATTGTTGCTAATGCTTATATTGAATAATTACTAACTGTGGTTAATTATTTAAAACCAGGTGCCTAAAGCAACCTCTCATCTTGCAGAGTGTTGTCTTCTTACTTTGAACTTAAAAAAAACACCTTGTTACAAACATGGAAACTCGGACTAGGAGGTCTGCTGCAGCAGAACCTTTCTCCTTCCTGTTGTCTTGTCTGCCCTTTCACTGGCCACTTGGTCACCAACTCTCCTCCCCCGCCTGTTGTTGAACCTTGCAGTTCAGCACTCTCATCACAGCCCCCTCTGGCTGCAGAGTCATCCTTCAAATAGCTCCAGGGTGGTATCTCCTGTCCACAGAATTCCTGCACACAGGAAGTACGTGCAGAGCATCTTCCTTTTGACCCTCTTGAAGCTCCAAGGGCTGTTTTCCACACAGTGGAACTCAGGAATGTGGCACTTGGGGGTGCTTCTTGTTGCAGTTATACTGATTTTAAAAGGTACTCAGATTTAAAAGAAAAAAAAAGGGGGAAAGGAAAGAGTACCTGGATGTTCATCGAACACGTTTGCACATGTGCAGAGCAAACCTGTTTCTGCAGATCTGAGATGCGTGGGTCTGTTCAACCAGGACCAGGAGGCAGAACACTCGCTTGCATCCTGATCACACAATGTAAATGATGCAAAGCATATGCAGTTAAAACAAACAACAACAAAAGGGGTCTTAAGATTATTCCTGTATATATGGGAAATTACATGCATTGAACCGTTTTCATTTCTTGAATATGCTTACCCCTAAAAGTGCCTCATACTACAGATCAATACCACTTATACCAGCATTCAGTTACTAACAAATTTGAACAAATTCTCTTGTTATTTCCAGTATTTTTACCATTTTCTATCCATATATTTACTAGGACTAGAACAAGCATTAATTCATCTATTATCTTACATAACAAGGTTGTTCTCAATGCTGTTTATAAATCAGCCAGAATGCTATGGGAGGTACATTATTGGAGATTTAAACTGAATCAACATTATTACAAAGTTATTTTGAAACTGTTGTTAATTATTTATGTAATCATGGATTATAGCTTGCAGCAGGCTCCTGCCAACAAGCGAGGGTTGTGGAATAACAATGACCTTGATCAGTAAGCTCAGAGTCTCCATCAGCCTGTTCTATGTATACATGCTTTTATTACTCAATGTGGTGTATAACTATACCTCGGGTCCCAACAGCAGTAACTTCCTAACTATTAAGAAGTAGTTGCTGCAACCATGAATCAGCATCAGCAAGAAGGCAAGTGATCGCTGGGGGCCCACAATAGCTTTTCACAACATTGATCTAATGATAAACAACACCATTAGTTATGGAAATGCATGTCCATATATTAGTGGTGACTGATAGAAGCTTGGCCATTTGATTCCAAGTGTTCCGTAATTGAATGCAGCCAGTTACGAAAAGATGGGTGAGAGATTGTGGGGAAAGTTACTATTGATGATAACCAAGTGATAGCTGAGGATCGGGAAAAACAGAAAACTGTAAACTCTACCAAGTCACCACCACCAACAGCCAAAACTCTTTAGAACAGAATATTCCCTCACTGGCTAAGACTTTAGCTAGGACACCGACATTGTGGCATAGCAGGTAAAGACACTGCCTGAAATGCTGGCATCCCACATGGGTGACCCTTAGTCCCAGCTTCTCCATTTTCTATCCAACCCCCTTAAAATATACCTGGGAAAGTAAAACAGGATGGCCCAAGTGCTTAGCTCCTGTCACCTATGATGGGAGAGTGAGAAACTACTGGCTTCAACCTGGCCAGTCCCAGCTATTGAGGCCTTTTGGCGAGTAAAGCAACAAATGTAAGATCTCTAAGATCTTACTCTCTTTCTCTCTCTCTCTCTCTCACTCTGCTTTTCAAATAAACTCATATTTTTGTTTTAGGACTTTGGTGAAGATGTCTGCATTCTACGTCAGAGTGCCTGGATTTGATACCCAGCTCTGACTCCTGACTCCTGCTTGCTCCTAAGGCAGACCTTGGGAGGAAGCAGTGATGGCTCACTTGGTTGGGTTTCAACAACCAACCTGGCATATCTGGAAAGAGTTTCTGACTTATGGCTCCAATTGAGCCTTGGCCATTTTAGGCAGTTAGCTGGTAAAGGGAATTTAGTTCCCACCAGATGGGAGCTCCCTTTCTCTGCAGAAAACCTTCTTGAGCCTCTGAGACATTTTTGAAAGGGACTTGACACGACTTGGGCAACACTAGAAGCATCTCTTTCTAGACTACTGAGTGTAATGACAGACGCTCAAATGGGTGGCCTTGGGTCATCAGAAAAAGCATTGGTTATGTTTTACTCAATTTGTATATGGCTCTTCTATGTAATGTTATGGAAAGGTTTCTGCTTGATACACTTAACAAAAAGAGGTCAAAATTCCACCAAACCTCGATTCCTTCTCGGATCTTGTTCCACCCATCACCCATTCTCCCTCTCCTCCCACTCTTTGGTGTTTGCTTCTCCCTCAGACTAGCTGGAGGGAGAAAAACTCACCCATCACTTTTGATCCCATGACTCCCTCCAGCTGTCATCCCATATCTCTCACCCAACTTCTGAAATGTAGAGTTAATTCCATTCCTGTTTCTTGCAGTTGTTACTCAATCCGCTTGAGGTCAGTTTATAGCTCTGCTGCAGTCCCCCCTAATCTCCTGTTTGCCCAATCCAGTGGATATTTTTCAAGCACATTTCTTATCAGATCTCTCTAAGGCAGTTGCTAGTCTGTTCTCCTGCTACTCTTTTCTTCCTCTTTTCATCTTCTCTCTGGATGCCTCTCTCTCTTTCTCAGTGTCCTGCACTCCTATGTCTGCACATCCTCCTAGGTTGACTCATGCGTTCCTGTTGCTGTAAGCACCATTTGTAAGTTGAAAGCACCTAAAGTCTATAGAAATCCATCTTGACCGCTTCCACCAGCTTGAAACCCCAACTCTTTATTGGAAATTCCTACCTGAATGTCCTATAGGCATATCAAAGTCTTCAGATCCAGGATTGAATTTGGGAGCTTTCCCTCTAAAATTATTCCTCTGTGGGTACCTCTGTTGGCGACACTACTCGATCTGAGCACTTCATATGTGTTTAGAAAAGTAAAACAAAAATAAGACTGCACAGCTTGGAACATGGGTATCCCAAATGACACAGGTGTTTGAGTCCTAGCTACTCTGCTTCTGATCCGTTTATCTACTCATGCTTCTGGGAAGGCAGTGGAGGATAGATCAAGATCCCTAACACCCATGTGGGAGACCCTAATAGAGATGATGATTCTTAGCTTCACCCTGCCTCAGATATGGCTGTTGTGGACATTTAGAGGGGAAACCAGTGGTTAGAAGATCTGTCTCTCTCCCTCCCTACCCCCTTCTCTCCTCTCTCCTCTTTCTCCCTCTTTCTTTCTCTGTGTGTATGTGTGTCTTATCTTGGATTTTGTACCTTTCAAATAAATAGAAATATTAAAGAGATATACATATCTTTTCATTTAAAAATACTTTTCCTTTCATGTAGAAATAGATGATAGATAGATATTAGCAGACTGAAATATTTGATAATTCACCAAAAGTAACACTATTCATAACTAAAATTTTCTTTTACTTAACAAAAAAATGCGAACGTTCTGCTGTGCTAAAATATACTACTTCAAAATAATTTTTATACTTCCAGCCTTCATTGAGTGTTTACATTATCTTTGTCGAATTTTTTTTCCTGCTTAGATATTTACGTAAGAAATTAACGGGGGCCAACATTGTGACCTATCAGGTAAACCTACCCCAAGGGGCATCAGTATCCCAAATGAATCTGGTTCACACCCAGCTGCTCCACTTCTGATCCAGAGCCCAGTTAATGTGCCTGGGAAGGCAAAGATAAGTGATTCAACAGTTTGAACCCCTGCATCCATGAGGGAGAGCTAAAAGAAGCTCCAGGCTCTTGGTTTTGGCTTCGCCTAACCCTGACTATTTTGGTCATCTGGGGAGTGAACCAATGGGTAGAAGATCTCTCTGTCTTTTCTCTCTCTATGAACTTTTTCAAGTGAATAAATCTTGGACACAGTGTGATGACTCAATAGCTAAATCCTCACTTGGCAAGTGCCGGGATCCCATATGTGTGCCAATTCATGTCCCCGCTGCTCTGTTTCCCATCCAGCTCTCTGCTTGTGGCCTAGGAAAGCAGCAAAAAATGACTCAAAGCCTTGGGATCCTGCACCCACATGGGAGACCTGGGAGAAGCTCTGGCCCAGCTGGCTTTGGACTGGCCCAGCTCTAGCCATTATGACTATTTGGGTGGTGTACTAGAGGATGAACGATCTCTGTCTCTCCTTGTCTCTCTGTGAACCTTCCAAATACAAAGAAAGGAATCATAAGAAGAAAGTAAGGAAAGGAGGGAGGGAGAGAGAAACTATTGAAAGCCAAGACAAATAATACAAAAATAAGGTCCTGGAGAAAAATGGGAGAATTCTAATGTGAATGATAAAAGCAATAATAATAATAACCCAATTATACTCAATATTTCAGCATAAATATAATTTAGCAAGTGCTTCCTGTGTGCTACACTATTCTAGAAATAGTCCTAACTGTAAATCCACAAGATTGGATATATGATTGTTATTATTTTATAGTTGTAGAAAATGTAGATGCAGAGGAATTAAAAGTTAAGCCGAGGTCACGTAGGCAATTAGACACGGTGTCAGCAGTCAATCTGAGCAATCTCTTTTAAAGCCTGGTTTCCTAACACGATCCAGTCTACCTTTTGTTGATCCCTGAGAGAGGCTTTCTATCAGAGTGTACCTGATCGTCTTGGAAAACAGCTGATAAATAATACAGTTGGTTAACTGATGTGTCGGAACCTTTAATGGATGTATATACATAAACGAAAAAGACACCATTTCTACATGATACCAATGGATGCTTCATTTATAAAAGTGGTTATTCTGGGTGGTTCTTAATGATAGTGGTGCAAAAACACATATCACTTATTGAATCACAGAGCCCTACTTTTATGTTTAAAATGATTTTCGAGTAGAATCAATGCAGAAGTGTTGGTTCGTGTCCAAAATGGCGGTTATCCCAATAACAGTATCGTAATGCTTAAGAGGTCTCCAATCACCACCCCATGTGTTCAACCTTATCCCGACTGTAGGATGACAGCAACTGTTTTGTTCCTGTTCTGCCTCTAGGTAGACTGTGTGCATTTGTAGGTGTGCTTGGAAGGAAAGAAAGAAGGAAATGAGAGAGAAGGAAAGGAAAGGAAGAAACTAAAGAGGGAGGGATAGAAGGAAGAGCAAGAGGGAAGGAACCAGAGAGGGAGGGAGGGAGAAAAGGGTTGAATCTTGTTTCCACAACCATTTCCCACACCATTTGTTCCAGCCATAGTTTTTCCATCTTAGTTGTTCAGGCCAAGTGTGAGAAACTCCTATCTTCTGTTTCTATAAGAGTTTATCCAACCCATCAGAATTCCCAAAGCCTAAACTCTTAGATTATGTGCGGAGTCCAAATCCTCTCACCACTTGCACAATTACAAACCTTTGCACAGTGACTTCTGCATTGCAAGCATTTGTGGCTTGGATGACTATAATAGCCTTCTGTTAGGTGGCTCCACTTGGACTCTTGCTGCATAGCTGTCTGTTCAAAAGACATCAGGTGATGGGGATCATGCCATTCCTCCGTTGGTAACCGTGCCCTGGATCCCTACCTCTCTCAGAGATAAAGATGATTATTGTCCACAGCAGTGTCTAGCTGGATTTAGCAGCTGTTTCAACTCTGGCCTTCGTTCTTATCCTTCTCCCCCTCATTCCATAAGCTCCAGCCACTACTGCTCCCTTGCTGATTTGGGGAAATCAGTAAACTTCCATAAGACTTCAGTGCTGCAAAGACTCCTCCCTACCCATATCTTCAGGGCAAATAGCTTGCTTTCCTCATCTTAGCTTGGGTCTCATCTTCTCTGTGAACCATCATGAGCCATCCCACCATCCCATATTTTACTATAACCTGCATTATTCCCATGCCAAGTCCCTTCTCCATGATACTTGTATACTTGCTTGTTCCCTAGTATATCCTTGCCTTTGAATGCATACTTTCTTGTATTAATTATTTATCCCCTCTACCAGACTACAAGCTGCTTGTGGACAAGGGTCATGGTCTGTTTGTTCTCTCATACAGAGATAGGCATATGAGAGCAGTGTTCAACCATGGTAACCCTCTTGAATAAATGTGGTGTCAGTCTACTCAGTTTCTCCTACAGAGATGTTTCAGCCTCAGTGAGAGTCTGATTTTCAATTAGAAGAGCAGGAACATAAGAAAATCAGCTCTTGGGCCCGGCGGCGTGGCCTAGTGGCTAACGTCCTCGCCTTGAATGCCCCGGGATCCCATATGGGCGCCGGTTCTAATCCCAGCAGCTCCACTTCCCATCCAGCTCCCTGCTTGTGGCCTGGGAAAGCAGTCGAGGACGGCCCAAAGCTTTGGGACACTGCACCCATGTGGGAGACCCGGAGGAGGTTCCAGGTTCCCGGCATCGGATTGGTGCGCACCAGCCTGTTGCGGCTCACTTGGGGAGTGAATCACCGGACGGAAGATCTTCCTCTCTGTCTCTCCTCCTCTCTGTATATCCGGCTTTCCAATAATAATAAAATCTTTAAAAAAAAAAAAAAGGAAAATCAGCCCAGTGGTCTCTGAAAGTTGTGATCTTAGGCTCAGCCTAATTTCCTATGGGTTTAGAATAGAAAAATGTAAATAGAAAACACTTGAAATATCCCACTCTTAGTTACTACATGAAGGAAAGCAAGGATGACAAAATTTAAGTTCAGAAGTGAGGTTTGTGGAAAGCACAGTCCTGAACCAGGACAACTGTGCAATAGAAGACACTCAGGGGAACCATGGAACCTCTGGAACCTATTGTGAAAGGAAGAGCCCATGCTGCTTTCTGTTTTCTGCCTGGGCCACTCTAGAATGTTCCCCCATAGAATAAGCCTACATTTTGTTGGCCATGCGTTTTGTTGCTCAGAGATCATGTTTGCATAGCTATCATCTGGAAGGAGGCAAATGAGAACAACTCTCCAAGAACTAGCCTATGAGGCTTCAGAAAATCCAGGAGGAGAAAAGATGAGTTTTCAGGCTGGAAGTTGAGCCATGTGTTGCTGGTGTCCAAGAAGCATCCGATGTCACAGGAGAGAAAACCTTTAAGTTCTGTGAGATACCAAGAAAGGTGTTTGGATCATCACTGTAGGCTGTTAGAGACCATTTCCAACCCCCCCTTTCCCTTAGAACAAACAAACTGTGTCAGCCTCATTTTGACACAAGTGGAATTTTGAACATAACTCAAATTCTCCTGGGTGCAGAAGAATCAGTGAGAGGCAAGGTCACACACTGGTTACAGAAGACAGTCCTGGACTCAGACATCCCCCAATCCCTGCCCTGCCATTTACTAACTGTGCAACCTTGTGCCTGCTCACTTCAGTTTTCATAGTGCTAAAAGAGACCTAAGAATAGCACTTCCCTTGGCATGAGAATTAGATGAGATAATCCACACAGTGCTTGGAACAATGCCTTGTGTGGGCAACATTCTACTACTGTTGTAGAAATGTTAAATGGGCAGTCATCTATAACTCCGGGATGGAGGGAGTTGCCTAGAGGTACTCTCAGGGAAGGGTTACCCAGACAGGTTTGTCTTGGGTGAATTAACTCTTCGGGGCCAGCTCCTCAGCCCCGCTGTCTCAGGAAAGCCATCTTGTCACTGTCCCTGCGAATGCTGGCTCCGCTTTTCACATACAGCCAAAACACTGATTCATTCCTTGAAAGCTACACAGTGCTCTGGCCTCACCACTGCATGCATTCACCCTTTGTGACTAACTCCAGAAAGACAAACTGTCACCTAGCAAGAATTTAGAACATGTTACATGTGGTCAGAAGGTTGACTGGCCCTGGTTTTGAGGACCAAAGACGTGCGTGTCAGCAGGAGGGATGTCTTTCTCAGACGAATGGGCACCACACAGGCATCTTTACTCCCCACAGGGCAAGTTCCAGATTGCTCTGATTTACTGGCTGGCCAATATCTCCCTAGTGGGAACATTCTTTCTCCAGGTATGTAAACACCTTCCACCAGTTCCTGTGAGGTCTCAGCTGGGGAGTTTCTTAGCGGTGACATCACATGGCACTGGCCTCATCATTTACCCCTGAAAAGCAACAGTTCTATACAGTTCATTTCTAGACTTCCTCTGCCCTCTCCTCTCCAGAACCAGTAAGACAGACCTGTTCAAGAGAGTTGCAAATGGAAGCTGGGCCCAACAGGCTAAGTCACATACCAGCTTCTGTAACTCCCCATAAGACTAGGGGAAACATGAAGTCACTCTCGGTTTGTTCAGCAGCCTCCCGCAGTTCCCCTTTGCTAGCTTTGGTCAGGCTAAGGAGGTTCTAAAGCTGGTACTCCATTCCTCTGGACTTTGCCTAACTTGGCATCCATGAGCAGATCCACTTAATAGCTCCAGATTCAATGAAGCATCATCACCACAGCTTCTCATGCCATCCATACTTTTTCAGTATTTATTAAAAACAAAATGAAATTGTATCTTGTGCATGTTTTTTCCAGTTACCATTTAGCAGTTATTTTTGTCCATGAACTTTGCTTGTTGTATTTGCTGCTCACCAAAGGCCTAACACAACACATGTTGGACACAAGAGTTTAATGAATATTTTGACATATTTTTAATGTTTCTGAGGATAGTGTTTTTCAACTGAGGGCTGCATCCTTTCTTGCATCATGAAAGTCAATGTAGTGGGTCACAAGAAAAGAAGAAATGAAATAAGAAAAAATGAGAGGGTGTCATTCAACTCTTAGGGAATTACTTTATGCAAATTTTAGTATGATAAGTTTAAAGAAACACACACACACACACACAAACAGTCCAACTTTATCCGTAGATATGTTTCAAGACTCCAGTTATACCTAAAATCTGAATTGATGGTAAATCAATGGATATATATATTATATATACAAAGAAAATTTAGACATTGATTTCAAAATTTTTTACTACTAAAAAATTATGTTGGATAATTATCTTGGATAAAACTTACCTTGGATTTCATTTTTCCAAAATCTTTTTTGAAGTAGCCAAATTTACATTTTTTTTCATGATAAAATTTGATTTATAAACTGGGTGTAGAAGAGATGGACACCAGCAACAAAATAGAACATAATAATATATTGTGATGAAAGTTACTTAGAATTCAAGAGCTGTAAGGCTCTGAAATCTTCCATTTAGTATTTTCAAAAAGTGGTTGACTATGAGTAATGGAGACTGCGGAAAGTGAAACTGCAGATACATAGGGCCTGCTTTACTGAGTCTGTAAATTTGTTAATATTCTGTAGGCAAAAAAATTTCAGAAACATGCTAGATCTTCTCTAAACCAGAAGATAAAATCAGTGTGTTTAGCCTACCAGCTTTTTAGCCCTAATCCCTTTCTTAATCCTCCCCATACCTGACCATCATATACACACGACTGCACGTACACACACGCACACACTGCAATCTATCTAAAGTGCTTTTATCAAGAGGGGAAATATGAAGGGGAAAATAGAGAATTCTATTTACATTTGTGTTTTTGTTATTTTTTTGTAACTGAGGCCAACATTGTAGCCCAGTAGGTTAAGGCAGTGTATATTTGATTGTTGGTTCAAGTCCCAAGTACTCAACTGCGAATCCACCACCCTGCTGATGTGCCTGCAAAGTCAGCAAAAGAGAGCCCAACTCCTTGGATCCCTGCTACTGAAGCAGGATGGAGTTCCTGACTCCTGGCTTCAGCCTAAGTTCTGGTTGTTGGGAATATTGGGGGAGTTAATCATTTCTCTCCTCCCTGCAAAATGGATAAATAAATCTTTTTTTCAAGGTACTTTTCAATGATAGAGGGGGAAAATGGAGTTTTGTCCCCTAAACTTCAATAGTAAAGTTTGAAATGGTCTTGAGATGTGAATATTGAAGGACGGGCTTGTATCTGAGTCTCTACGTCAGTGTATATCTTTTATATTTATCAAAAGGAGATACTCATTTATGACGTTGGTAAATAGTCTCTTTCAGGTTACTATTAATGCATAATAAAATTCAAAAAATAGTATGTTGAGAAACAACCATATTCTCCTGCCTTCTAGGCGGGGCTCCGCCAGGCGGTCCTGCTGGTCTTCATCCTCTCCTTGTCATCCTGCATGTGTCAGCATCCCTTTGGCCAGTTGACGAGAGGATGGTGGGCTCCACAGGGATGACACCTTCTCTATCTCTTTGTGTGGTGTAAGGACATTTCTCTGTGTCATGTTTCTTCATGTAATCTTCGTATCAGACTTCATTACATGGCAGCTTAGGTTTCGCAAGAGTATAAAAAAGCCAGGTCTCTTTGATGGAAAAGTGCAGAATTAGCAGAAGGTCTAGTTAGTTTCATTACATGCTGTTGGTTAAAACAGCTTCTGGGCCAGATAGGTACACAAGTAGTACTCTTCCTTGGACCACATTGCATCATCTGTCACTGTTATGTACTGCTTGGCTGATGTAGGTCCATTTTCCTGAAATGCTTCCTTCCCTTTCTGCCTCTGTTCAAGTCCTCCTCCTCCTTTTGGGTCCAGCTCAACACTACCTCTGTGACTACATCCTGAATACCTCTCGCTATTTCAACCAATCCTTCTTTTACTATCTCACAGTGTTTTTTTCTATATTTTGTAACATGCCTTGATATTGAATATCTTCAATTAATTAATTGAAATGCAGAGTTACAGAGGGAGAAAGAGATAGAAAGAAATATCTTTCGTCTTCTGGTTTAATCCTCAAATGGCTGGAAAACCCAGGAGCTTCCTCCAGGTCTCCTACATAAATGCAGGGGCCAATTACTTGGGCCATCTTACGATGCTTTTTCCAGGTGCACTAGCCAAAAGCTAGACTGGAAGTAGAGCAGCTGGTACTAGAAATGATACCCATATGTTATGCCAGCCTTGTTGGTGGTGGCTTAACCCACCATGACACAATAGTGGCTTTGGGAAAGTTTTGCACACACACACACACACAAACACACACAGATGTAGTATTTTTGTTTTAAGATTTTTATTTTTATTTGAAACGAAGATCTACAAAGAGAAGGTGAGACAGAAAGATTTTCCATCTTCTGGTTCATTCCCCAAATGGCCACAATGGCCAGAGCTGAGCTGATCCAAAGCCAGGATCCAGGAGCCAGGAGCCAGGAGCTTCTGGGTCTTCCTTGTGGATACTGGATCCCAAGACATTGAGCCAGCCTTTGCTGCTTTCCCAGACAGGTCGGAGCTAGATGGAAAGTGGAACAGCCAGGACATTAACCCATGACCACTTAGGATCCCAGTACTTCCTGTCTAGCTCCCTGCTTGTGGCCTGGGAAAGCAGTGGAGGACGGCCCAAAGCCTTGGGACCCTGTACTTGAGTGGGAGACCTGAGAAAAGCTCCTGGCTTCAGATTGGCTCAGCATCAACTTGGGGATTGAACCAGCAGATGGAAGATATTTCTGTCTCTTTTTCACTCTAAATCTGCCTTTCAATAAAAATAAATAAATCTTTTTAAAAACCTATTTTCCAACATTTAAAAATGCAAAATTATGCTGAATTACATTGGCAAAAGACTCATTTACCCTCTGAAGAATTCCTAAGACAGACAGAATTTTGCTGTACCAATTTCTTATCCTTGATCCCACTCTCCTAAGTCAAGCATACATCTTTTTTCTTTTGGTGTGTATACCAAAGTCTCTCTCTCTCTCTTTTTTTTTTTCTCCAACATTTGTCTTTGCTCTCAAAGAGTTTAAGGAAATTCTGCCTTGGTGTATTTGATGTGGCGCAGTTCCACATGTGAGAGATGGAGATTTGGATAGCACGATAGAAGTATGCGCCAAGAAAAATTGGCTTCTGTCTTGCGGAACAGCTCAAATACTCTGCGTCTCACAGTATGTAATTTGGGTGTACGGGATGCCTGTAGTTCAAAGTGCTGTACTCCTCTGCAGTGGCCGGCTGAGCTTCCTGTTGGCTGGTTCCTGGTGCTTGCCGTAAACAGGCTGTGTGTAGTTAGGAAGAAAGCATCCATCCACTGAGTGCATTCATAGGAGCCTGCGAAGACCACAGAATTGGCTCCAGGAGCTCTTCCCATCTCCCTACCTCCCACCTTCTTTCCCTCTCTCTCTGCTTTTCTCCCTTCCCTCCTCTTTGCTTCTTTTTCTTCCTGTTTCTGATTCTAGCCTCCTTTTTATCTTTCCTTTCGTCTTCTGAGTATCATGTGACACTATTTTGCGGCCCTCTTTAACTCCGTGTCAGCCTTTTTAGGCTGTTTTCTTGCAGTTATGAAGAACCTCCTGGGACTCTGATGCAAGGTACAATTCCATGGCTATTCCCCTGAGGACTGTGATTCAGGAAGCTTGGAGAGGAATAGGAGACATTACTACTTCTACCTTGTAGTTTACATGTATTTATAGAGAGGCTATAATTTAAGAAAAACTGAAGTAATCACATGGAGGAATCCAAAGGAAGATGAACTTTGGTTATTAACACTTGCTGTATGTATGATTTTGAGTAAATGACCTACACTCTTTGATTCTTAGTTTCTAAAGAAAGCTAGTATTATCTCATAATAGTAAGACAAAGATTATGTTTCTAAAGAAAGCTAACATTAACTCACAGTAGTAAGACTTCCATGAGAAAAATGAATATATGTGGCCAAGATAATACCTGGTATATAATATATGGCCTGTAGTATTAATTTCTGTATCTCACTATCATGTAGTACTATAATTTATTCAAAGATGTGTCACAAGTGTAACTTCTGTTTTAAAAATTTACTTACTTTTTCACTTACTTGAAACATAGTGAGAGAGACAGTCAGAGATCTTTCATTAATTGGTTCACCAAGCAAATCTTATAAAAGCCTGGGCTAGGTCAACACAAATCAGAAGCCAGGGACTCCTTCAAGATCTCCTGTGTGGCTATCAAGCATTTGTCTCAATCTCTGCTGCCTTGTAGGGTATGCACTAGCAGAAATCTAGAATGAAGCAGCAACAGGTTTTAAATCCAGGCACCCCTATAGGGGATACACGTGTCCCATTTGGTATCTTAAAGGCTAGATCGAATGCCTGCTCCATTAGTTAGAGTTTCCAAAGTAAAATGCAAATAACAAAAACATCAAAATGTATTCCAGTTAAGATTTTTGAGATTCTGTGAGGTCAGAAACTTGAACCTTTATCCCAATAAACCCTATGTGTGATAGATATGACCTTTCATGATGTATATGTCCGTCATATAACAGATACACAAACTACAGCTCAAGGTTAATCATATGGTTAGTAAGTGGCAGATTGAAATACATTGCTCTGAGTTCTCCTCTGGTTTGCTTTCCGCTCTACCTAAGAACATTTTTGCTGGTCACTCTAACCTTGACACCACTACTCTTACACATCAATAGCTACAAAGATACGAAGGAACTTAACTGGGGGAGTCATTTGCTTACATCAGCTCAACTGTCTATTTTCATGCCAATGTTTTCATAAAAATAAGTGATTTTATTCATGTAAATTAGATATGTGGGGAAAGGCATGTGGTGCGGGCTTTAAGCCTATATCACATATCAGTGCTGGCACCTCCACTTCTGCTCCAGCTTCCTCCCAACGAGCAGCAACTGGTGACTCCAGCAACTGAGTCCTTGCAAACCACATGAAAAATCAGGGTGAGTTTCAGGTTCAAGATTTCACCTTTGCCCCTTGCTGCCTGCTGCAGGTATTCGGAGAGTGGAACAGTGGCTGGAAGATCTCTGTGTGGGTGTCTCTCTGCCTTCCAAAAAATAAAGTGAAAGTAGGTACATTTAAAAACAATGTGTATGTAAATCAGTGATCCTCAAGCTCAGGCAGTTCTAAGGGAAATGTCTGCCTACGCCAACTGTAAAATAATGGGGAGACTGTAGGGCTAGTGGAGGGCTACAAGGTCGAGCCCCAGGAAGGATGCAGGAGTCTGCTTAGCTCCAGGCTAGTGTTCAAGTGCTAGGATATGGGGCTCAACATAGTCAAATCTTCAGCTCTTTTTTTTTAAGGCAGGAAGAAATGCAAAATTTTATGTGAAATTGCCCAATTTTTAAGCAATGTGTGTGGGCCAAACAAACCACATCTGTGGGCCAGATCTGGCCTGGAGACTTGCCAATTTGCAGTCCTGACCTAATTGCCCTTCATCTGCTCCTGCGTTTGACCTAGTAAATAGTCCTTTGGGTCTGTGTCTTCAGAAGACTGTGTCTTCAGGGACTGACCTTGTCCAGGTTGGCAGCGAGTACTGTGACACATTCTGATCTCATGAATTTATGACAAAAGCGAGAACAATGATATATGGATGCACAAGTAGACAAGAGATTGAAAGAACTCAAACTGCTTGGGCATATTTGGGGTCAGAAACTAGCAAGTGGGAATCAAGTGTTTCCTTAAACTATGTCTTGAGAATCTTTCTTCTTTTAGGGGAGTCTCACGTACCAGGGTTAAAATGCTAGGATGCAGCTCCTCCCCTGAGATTCGCCAAATACATCCCAACAAAGTTGTCTCCTTCACTTGGGCCAGAAGGCATACGGAAACACAGACTACAGCATCCCAAAGATTCTGACTCAGTTCTTCTTTGTTGGGTCCTAGGACTTTTACACTCCCAACAAGTTCCCAAGAGATGTTCACATTGATGGACCATTGGATGGGGGACCCCTTTGAGAACCAAGAGGTTCCACTATCATCTTTAGCTGATTGCTCTTCCCCCTGCTTTGAAAAGATACTCACTGTTTTCTATGCCTTTGCTTTAATGTGCTAATATAGTGATAAATTCTGTCATTGGAGTTGGAACCTGGGAGGTTTGGCCAATTTCTGGATTGTCTCTATTTTCATTTTGACAGTATTTGGTTTAAGTAAAAGTATTTTATTAAGTTTTATATTTCACCAAATCCAAGATGCCAGTGATCATAAGACTCACATATATTTTAGAGACATTCAGTTATCTAGAGGGCTGGACATTTGGCATCATAGTTAAGATCCTGCCTGATCTAGTGGTAGACAGTCATGAAAGCAAATAACAGAGATAGGATTTCAGCTGCTTTGTTAGCAGGTGTTACAAGAAGTGGTTGGATGCAAAGGTTGGAGTCATTTGTATCAAATAAAAGGGTGTCAGTCAAGAAGTTTTCTATGAGATGGTTGAATAGACTCTTGGAGCATGCTGTGGTGTTTGAGGAGAAGGCATGCCCTGGTAAATAAAATTCTCAAGCTTTAAAAAAAAAAAAAAAAAAAGATCCTGCCTGAAACTACTGTGTTCCATGTTTGAGCACCCTTTCAGTCAGCAGGTGATGACTCAAGAGAGTCCTCTCCGCTTACGTAGGAGCCCCATATTGAGTTCCAGGGGCATGCTTTGGCTTGACAGCCTGGGTACTGTGAGCCTTTGGAAAGAGAACCAGTGAGTGGGAGATTTGTTTTTTCTCTTTCTCTCCTTTCCCCTCATGCACACTCTCTCTCCCTCCCCCTCTCTATTGCCAAAAAATAAAGACAAAGAAAAAGTGAAAAATGTAGGGAATATACATTTGTAGATTCAGTAAATTAAAACTCAGCCTGGGGTAGTCTCCCCTGCATTGTGCTCCATGAACGTCAGCTAGATGGACACATTTTTAAAAAACATTTATTTTTATTGGAAAGTCAGATATGCGGAGAGGAGGAGAGACAGAGAGGAAGATCTTCCATCTGATGATTTACTCCCCAAATGGCTGCATTGACTGGAACTGCACCAATCTGAAATCAGGAGCCAGGAGCTTCTTTCAGGTCTCCCATGTGGGTGCAGGGTACCAAGGCTTTAGGCTGTCCTCGACTGCTTTCCCAGACCACAAGCAGGGGACTGAATGGTAAGTGAGGCTGCCAGGAGTAGAGCTGCCACCCATACAGAATCCAAGTGAGGACTTTAACCACTAGGCTACCACACCCTGGATGGACACATCTGAAGGAAGAATTCCAGATAACTTCTTCAAGCAAACAAATGATACATTTCAAGCTCTCTTGCCCAGTTCTTAGGAAAAGACATTGCTGATGCTGTGACCTGTGGCTGGCTTTGTCATCTAATTGAAATTTATGGTGATTGCATTTGTCTTTTCCACTCAGATGTGACCCTGCAATGTCAGGTCCTTGCCTCAGAATACATCTCTTGTGTCTTACTAGATTGGTAGGACCGAGCGCATTTTTCCTTTTTAGATGGTTATCAGACTCACTGTTTCCCTGGCCAGTGAGGAAAGGACACTTAGGACAAGAGCATCTCAGTTGTCCTAATCCCATCTTGTCTTTGTGCTCATAACTTATTGTTCCTTAGGGAAAAGGACTTGGGCAAAATGATTGTCCATTTCAATGCGCATCTTCAGGCGTGTGTAAGAGGGTTGTCTGAGAGACAGAAATTCTAAATCTGTGTTTTCCACTTCTAACTCTGTTGCTGGAAAACTTGCAGTGGTTTATATGTTTATTATCTTGGGGGGGGGGATCACTAGCTAATCCTCCCAAATTAAGAAGATTATGCCCAATAGTTATCTTTTTGTCTTTTTCCCTTAGGTGGTAGGACAAGTTTAATTTGGGAGGGACGGGAGGGGTTATTCGTTTGTTTGTTTTGCTAAAAGCTGCTCCTCTCCTTGATACGGGTTTAAGGAAAGAACGGGACTGAACTGCCTGAGAATTTTATAACTCCACCAGGAGAAACCACCACTGAACTCTCCCTCTGCTTTCCTCTTGCCATTTGAAGAGAGTGAAGTCCATGAGAATGGATCAGGGCCCCTTGGTTTGTTGTCAGGAGCAAATGCTGACGAGCCAGATCGTTCCGGTGAAAGGGCAGCTCGGAGCCCCAGTGATTCACTGGAAACACAAGGGCATCACAATATTTACATCTAAATATTTTTGCTGGCCACTACGGAAATAGAAATAAAAGAAGCCAAGGTCTAATATGACAAGTAGGCTCTCAAAAACATGATTCAAGTTAAGGAAACTGGCATTCATTCATTATCTCCTGTGCATCACAACTTGAGATTTGCAGTGAACTGAAAATAAACAAACTGGCTATACTCACTGAGTTTTCCAATTCAATTCAATATAATAGATAGGATTATGCAAGTCTGTGTAGAGTAATAAATACTCAAGCATATTGTCCAATCATCCCTCTTCCCTAGAATATGCTAGACAAACCTGGCATAGCCTTTCACAAATAGTAATCGACATACTATTGGAGATCTTTATAATCTCTCCACAAATAAGAAAGGAGAGAACAGAATATAAAAAGCCGTAGACAGAAAAAGAGGTAACCATTTCTGCTTAGTTTGTAATTTGTAGGGTGCTCCAGAGGACATGGTTAGGTAATAAAGCTAGGAGAAAGTACACGCTAAGTTTCCCTTCTACAAAAGTTTATAGATATGGGACCTGTGCTGTAGCAAATTGGGTAAGCTGCCACCTGTATTGTTAGCATCACTTAGAGGCATGAACTCAAGTTTTGGTTATTCCATTTAAGATCCAGTTCCGGGCTCGGCAGCGTGGCCTGGTGGCTAAGGTCCTCGCCTTGATCCCATATGGCCGCTGGTTCTAATCCCGGCAGCTCCACTTCCTCTCTATCTCTCCTCCTCTCTGTATATCTGACTTTGTAATAAAAATAAAATAAATCTTAATAAAAAAAAAAGATCCAGTTCCATGCTCATGTGCCTGGGAAAGCAGTGAGAGACGGCCCAAGCACTTGGGCCCATGGACTATATAGGAGACCTGGAGAAAGTTCATGGCTTTGGCCTGGCCCCATCCCTAGTCAGTGTGGACATTTTGGTTGGGAGTGATCCAACAAATGGATCTCTCTCTCTCTCTCTCTCTCTCTCTCTCTCTCTGTAGCTCTGCCTTTCAAGTAAATAAAACACTTTTCCAAAAAAAAAGTTTGTAGACAGTGGTATACCGCCAAAGAGTATAAACGTGGAGTGTTGTATTTTCTAGTTTTGAGAACTCACTTGAACAAACTTAGGACCCCCTCGGTTGGGGTCATGAGTAGATACACAGTCAATGGACCTCTGAGAAGCAAGAAGACAGGTAGTCCTGGAATGTCCTGAACATGACTTTGTAAAAAGAAGACAGGAATCTTTCCCATATGTGTCAGAGAAGATAAAGCTGGTGTGGGCCCTGTCACCCAGAAGCTTGAAGAAAGTATTAACATATGTGAGTCATGACTGTGGCCTGTGAGTGACTCAGAATGCCACTACAAGGACAGTCTGAAGAAGAAAAAAGAGAATAGCAAGAGCAATGGCTTATAAAGGGAGAAAAAATAAGAAAGCAAAACCTCCTTTATGTGATCATGGGCACTCGTTTGAAAGTATCAGTTTCAAGAGACACCAAAAAACTGTCAGTGTTAGTTTAAAAAGCCTTTGCCTGCATCCGGTGCTATTGAGTAGTACATTAAGCCTCTGCCTGTGGCACCTGCGTCCCATGTGGGACCCAGTTCACATCCCAGCTGCTCTACTTCTGACCCATAAACTCCCTGTTTATGGCTTGGGAAAGCAGCGGAGGATGGTTCAAGCCCTAGGGCCTCTGCACCCACATGGGAGACCCAGAGGAAGCTCCTAGGTCCGTTTTCTGGATCAGCCGTTGTGCCCATTTGGCACATGGAAGATCCTCTCTGTGTCTCTCGTCCTTTCTTTGTAAATCTGGATTACAAATAAAAATAAATAAATGCTAAAGAAAAAAAGAAGCCATTGCTATCAAAGACCTAGAGTCCTTTATGAAGTTCATGCACCCATTTTTGCCTGTGAGTGTTGAATCGCCTGCTCTTGTACCAACTGTAATTCATCCCGTTATATGATGTGGTGCATCTCTCAGCTTTGTTGTTGTTGTTGTTGCAGCTCTATATACACATAGATACACTGTGGTGAATATAGTGATTCTCACTTCATCACCAAAGAGGGAAGGAGATAAAGAATGTAAAGCCTCAAGTGTCAGTCACGAGGCCTGACCCAGGTAGAGGAGCTGTTGTGATTCACGAGGGTTGTCTGTATTCCCTGGGCTGATCTCACCGGAGTTGGCTTTGTCAGTAGAGGACTAGATCTTTCCTGAACGTGAAGGAGGGTCTGAATTCAGCTCGTACTTCTCCAGTTATCACTTTTGTGTTTTGGAGAAAACTTCCTAATCTTTCTGATCTAAGTTGCCCCAACTGGACTCAAGAGACCAGAACAGATTTCATCCAGTATTGAAAACAAAACAAAAACAGTGATTCCATGATGTGGCAAAGGTTGCTGGTACTGACTGAATAGCCTTAACACATTAACTAACTTAGTAACCAATATAATCAAGGTTACTGAGTCTTAATTGTATTGCCTGGCATCTGCCCACTCAAAATACTATGTTTTTAGCCTCTTTATGGAAGAATGCTGCCAATGACATGTAAGCAGCAAAAGTTTTGCCTGGAGACACTAGTTTCTACCCTTCTGGGATTGATTAGGAAATGTTTGTGTGACAGATGGAACATCAATGACCAGCTTGCACCCGAATGTTCTTGAGAACACAAAGCTTATGTTAGTGGTGAAACACGTTTAGGAGCCTAGGTTCCTCCTAAACATGGTGTCATCATCCAAGCTTTCACTTTTTTTAAGATTTATATATTTATTAATTAATTAATTTATTTATATATTTTTGAAATGGTGGATTTACAGACAGAAGAGACACGGAGAGAAAGATCTCCCATGGCTGAGCTGCTCTGAAACCATCAGCCATGAGTCTCTTGCCGGTCTCCCAGGCAGGTGCAAGATCCCAAGGCTGTGGACCATCCTTTATTGTTTTCCTAGGCATCCACAGGGAACTGGATAGGGAACTGGAGCAGCCGGGACATGAACCAGCGCCCATATGGGAAGTCATTGCTTACAAGGTAAAGCAGAGGATTAGACACTTGAGCCATCGTGCTAGCCCCTATGTCTAGATTTTGTTAATGTAATGCATAAACAAGTCTGCCTGTTACTGGAGCCACTACAAGTACCTAACTTACTCTGCTACGAATATATTGGCACTGGGTTATGGATGTAATTACCCATCACTAGGGGGTCTGTTCGTGTTGCTGAAGACACTAGCAACCTACCTATCTTGGGGATTTCTTAGAGCTATTCAAGCGTCAGCATAATTACCCAATTTGTAAATTTAATCAGGTATCAGAAATATGTAAACAGCCATGATATGCGAAGAACTACCAGTGATGAGTAAACTAAAGAGATGTTTTTTTGTTTTTTTTTTAAAGATTTATTCATTTTTATTACAGCCAGATATACACAGAGGAGGAGAGGCAGAGAGGAAGATCTTCTGTCCGATGAGTCACTCCCCAAGTGAGCTGCAACGGGCCGGTGCGCGCCGATCCGATGCTGGGAACCAGGAACCTCTTCCGGGTCTCCCACGCGGGTGCAGTGTCCCAATGCATTGGGCCGTCATCAACTGCTTTCCCAGACCACAAGCAGGGAGCTGGATGGGAAGTGGAGCTGCCGGGTTTAGAACCAGCGCCCATATGGGATCCGGGGCTTTCAAGGCGAGGACTTTAGCCGCTAGGCCACACCACTGGGCCCAAAAAGAGATGTTTTTTTAAACAAAGAAATCACAGAATTTTTTTTAAATACTGGAAGCTGAGAACTTGGGAGATAACAGCAGTTTTGATCTTCACATTCTGCAATGGAACAGAAGCCTCACGTTCACATTGCACCTGTACTTTGATCTGCTTGTCTGTCATTACCATGTGATTATGAGGATTCCTGGGTCATTCTCAACCTAAATTATTTTTGTGACTAAATTTTGCTGGGAGAGGAAGGGAATCATTAAGGGATATCATTAAAAGGAGAGACAAGGAGCTTGTAATTGACCTTCCTTGAGAGCAGTCCCATCTGGAAGATCTTATCAGTGTTCTTGGCTTTTAAGCAGATTCTTCTCTTTAAAACAAACAGGCAAGAGCCCAAAAGAAATCAAATTAGTGCCCATAAATTGCTCCTATACAGGCTCAATGGGAAGAAAAGTAATATTTAAGGAAAAGTGTTCTAAGATAATGATGTGTGATCATTTTTTTTTTCAGTTTTAATTCAGTGATTCTCTTTCTCAGATTGTAACTTGCCAGCTAAGCTGTTACGCTTCGTTGTGATTTGCCAGTATGCATGTGTGGAGTGGAATAACGGGGAAGCTGTAGTACCTGAAGTAGTTAGTGCCTTAGGAAGCCTGTGGCAACTCCTGGGTGTGATTGAGCCCAGCATTTGTCTGACATTTCGTATTGTGCTTTCCTGGTGTGCACACACTATTTGCAAGAAGACAAATGTTGCTGTGGTGTAAATGAAATGACTACCATCATGCAAGAGGTTTTACAGATTTGTGACTTCGGTTGTCAGACAAGCTGCCTCATGGCGCCCATCCCTGTGTTCTAATTGAGTTGGTTTTGCTTATTTACACACATGCATCAAGAAATACTTTGGGTTGGCCTGGTGCAGTAGCCTAGTGGCTAAAGTCCTTGCCTTGCATGCGCTGGGATCCCATATGGGTGCCAGTTTGATTCCTGCAGCCCTGCTTTCCATCCAGCTCCTTGCTTGTGGTCTGGGAAGGCAGTCGAAGACGGCCCAAAGCCATGGAACCCTGCAAGCACGTGGGCCACCCGGAAGAGGCTCCTGGCTCCTGGCTTTGAATCAACTTAGCTCTGGTCATTGCAGCTGCCTGGGGAGTGAATCAGCAGATGAAAGATCTTCCTCTCTGCCCCTCCTCTCTGTATTTCTGCCTCTCCAATAAAAATAAAATAAATCTTAAAAAAAAATAAAAAGAAATACTGTTCTTCTTGTCATTTGTCTGGGCCATCTCAACATTCCAAAAAAAAATATCACTTTCTTGAGAAATCTATTTTGAAGTTTCATCTTAAATTTGCCCAAATATTTCTCCTTGCTGATGCCAACTCCTGCTTCTTCCATTCCCTTGAGAGCATCTCTCAGTCAATTTGAAGGGTAAAATTATGGATCATAATAGTCAACAGGCCAGTGTTCCCTTAAGCGGTTGTTACATACTCGTTTTCACACTTGGTAAAAATGTCTTCCTGGGTACATTTCTCCAACATGTGGTGTATTGATGGCTTACTCCTCCATTTCATGCGGTCCCTTGAGGCTTTAGATAGAATATGGATACTACTAGAACTGTGAGAACTCAGGTCACCTGAATATCCTATACCTGAACTCATTCTCATCCTTGGGGACAGTACCAAGGTCAAATTTCTAGTTTCATTGTCAACATTGCAGGTTAAGCCACCACTTTCAATGCTTGTCTCCCAAATGCAAGTGCCAGTTCGAGTCTTGGAAACTTTGCTTCTGATCCTAGTAACCACTAATGCACCTGTAAAGGCAGCAGAAGATGACCTACATATTCGGGCTCCTGCCAGTCACGTGGGAGACTTGATAGAGTTCCTGGTTCCTGGTTCAGGACTGATCCAGACCTCACTGTTGCCACCATCTGGGGAATGAAAAAGCAATGGAGATTTCTCTTTCTGTCTCCAACTCTTTCTGTTGCTCTGTCTCTCTCTTGCAAATAAATACTTCTTTTAAAATACTCTCGTGGCATGTATTACCAAGTTTGTGACTTACCGGAAAAGAAAGCATCTTCCTCTGGTTGTTTCCACATAACTAAGGATATAGACCCCTTGTTCCGTATTCCACAATCACAGTGGACTCACCTGATCATGGAAAGGTTTCCCTATAGGAAGTCAGGATGCTTTTTCCCAAAAGGAATGAGAAGTGAATGATTGTCCGGCCACAGTACAGTCCTATTGCTTGGTGAATTAGCAACTTCCATTGAATGACTACTTTGGGTCCATCCCAGATTAATCATAGTTAGCTATCAGACTTTGACATTTGGAACTTTTCCAGTTCCATTTATGTATATGTCACAGATACCAGCAGAGGGAAAGGAGAATAAGGCTAAAATTAGATCCCATCCAACTAATTGTCCAATAATTAGCTCTATAGCACCTCCCCTTCACAATTTGATTCCTCATCCTTACTTTCCCAGCCCCCTCCTGTTTGGTAATTTCCTCCCTAGGTGCCCCAGCATTAATTCCCACAAAGTTTGCCATTTCATTTGAAAAGCTGGATGCCCACCCTTCAATCCCCCCACCCTTTGATTTCATCTACAATAGTCATTACAGTTCATTGCAAACACTAAACAAGTGATACTCATGAAATTATTGAAGAATGCCTAAGAGAAATGGAAAGCAATCTTTCTCTATCAGGAATCAGTTAAGAATCCCTAAAATAGCCTACTCAGCAAGTTAGCCTGAATTCTGCTTTAGTGTTTATTTCAAGAAACTCTTTGTAAGTAACCATGTTTTTCATAATTAGTTCAAAGTTGTTGATCATTAGCAGTCTTACCGATGATCCAAATTATCTGGATCATGAGGGGGGACAGCATCTAGCATGAACAGTTCAGCATGCTGTGTAAGTGAAGAATTCTTTGTTTTGTTTTTTCCTGGTTGTCAGGGGAAAGCAAGGAGACCTCAGGAGTAGACTTGAGAGGATAGCAGAGCACCTAGCCTAGTTTACCAAGTGTAATCAGGTAGCCAGAAATGAGAGGGTACAAGAGAAATGTTCAAAGTAACTTTTCTTGGCACATGTAACTGCCTCATTATCTTATTTCTGAAAGAACTATAGCTCCACTGTTACCTAAGTTGATCTTTCAGCCACTTAATATAGTAATATCCCTCGTGTAATAGAGGGAATCATTTACTATGATAAACAGGGTCCTTTGAAGAGGGAGACTAGAATAACAAGACGGGCTTTGTTTTGGGTTTTGGTTTTTGAGTTTGATTGTTTTTGCTTCATTCTTTTTATGTAAAAATTCACATCTGACATTCTCATTATGGGAGTGTGACAAATATTTTCCACTGAAATTTAATAAGCATAAAAATAAGTAAAGTCTTCTCTACTTTGTCATGCAAAATGGCTCAATTGTGGGTCATTTTTGATAGCAAAAGGTCATTTCATTCTTGATTACTTTTTAATGACTTTCAGAATTTGGTGGCAACAGACAAAGTCTAAGCAAAGCTGAATTTAGAGTGAGCATTTGGCTTTGATTTCTGGTGGCATTTTGCCTACTGACCCATCTTTTCAGAGGTCTCAGTTACACAGAAATAAAAAATAGTACACTTTTTGTCAGAAGCACAAAGCCTGGCAGAATGCAGAAATTTGGTCAATGGTGTTAGTAACAAAAGACACCTTGGTCTTGGGAGCGCCAAGGTCTTAGGCTGATGCCAAATAACCGCTAATTCCTCTCTGCTTCACGTCTTCTGTACTGAAATAAAATCTAGCTTTTAAGATTTCCTCTTCAGCGATGTTTTCCATATTCTTTTCAGACCCTATCAGTTCTTTGTGTGAATCTGTTTATTGAAAATATTGTGCCCTCTCTTTTGTTTTTTTCCTGTTAGATTCTTCCTGTTTGTTTATTCGTATTGGGGGAGGGGCTATACTATCTGGAAGATTTATGAAAATTCTATTCAAAATTTCCTATCAGAATTTTACATTGACCCTGACTTCATTTAAATCCATCACTCACGTATATTCTGCTTTTAAGTATATTTATTGTTCCATTGAAAATATATTATCTTGCTCTCCGGACCTTGGTGCCGCCGCGTTCAGACCTCGCTGCTGCAACCTCCCGGGCGCCTTCCATCCTTCCCACCTGCGACGCCCAGAGAGAGGTGGGGAAAATAAGCTATACTGCATTATTGCCTTGCCTCGTAACGGCATCTTGAACCAAAAAGAAAATTAAAATTTCTAGCCATGAGGGAGATTGTGCACATCCAGGCCGGCCAGTGCGGCAACCAGATCGGTGCCAAGTTCTAGGAGGTGATGAGCGATGAGCACGGCATCGACCCCACCAGCACCTACCGCGGCGACAGCGACCTGTAGCTCGACCACCATCTCCGTGTACTACAGTGAAGCCGCAGGTGGCAAATACGTTCCTCGTGCTATCTTGGTGGACTTAGAACCTGGGACCATGGACTCTGTTCGCTCAGGTCCTTTTGGTCAGATCTTCAGACCAGACAACTTTGGTTTTGGTCAGTCCGGGGCAGGCAACAACTGGGCCAAGGGCCACTACACAGAGGGGGCCGAGCTGGGCGACTCAGTGCTCGATGTGGTGCGGAAGGAGGCCGAGAGCTGTGACTGCCTTCAGGGCTTCCAGCTGACCCACTCGCTCGGTGGGGGGCACAGGCTCAGGCATGGGCACCCTGCTCATCAGCAAGATCCGAGAAGAGTATCCCGACCGCATCATGAACACCTTCAGCGTGGTGCCCTCGCCCAAGGTGTCCGACACTGTCGTGGAGCCCTACAACGCCACGCTGTCTGTGCACCAGCTGCTGGAGAACACGGATGAGACCTATTGCATTGACAACGAGGCCCTCTTCGACTTCTGCTTCCGCACCCTTAAGCTGACCACGCCCACCTATGGCGACCTCAACCACCTGGTGTCTGCCACCATGAGCGGGGTCACCGGCCAGCTCAATGCTGATCTACGCAAACTGGCGGTCAACATGGTGCCCTTCCCGCGTCTCCACTTCTTCATGCCCGGCTTCGCCCCTCTCACCAGCCGTGGAAGCCAGCAGTACCGAGCCCTTCCTGTGCCCGAGCTCACCCAGCAGGTCTTCGACGCCAAGAACATGATAACTGCCTGTGACCCCCGACACGGTCTCTACCTGACTGTGGCTGCAGTCTTCCGTGGCCGCATGTCCGTGAAGGAGGTGGATGAGCAGATGCTGAACGTGCAGAACAAGAACAGCAGCTACTTCGTGGAATGGATCCCCAACAACGTGAAGACGGTTGTGTGCGACATCCCGCCCCGGGGGCTTAAGATGGCAGTCGCCTTCATCGGCAACAGCACAGCCATCCAAGAGCTGTTCAAGCGCATCTCAGAGCAGTTCACGGCCATGTTCCGGCGCAAGGCCTTCCTGCGCTGGTACACGGGCGAGGGCATGGACGAGATGGAGTTCACCGAGGCTGAGAGCAACATGAATGACCTCGTCTCCGAGTACCAGCAGTACCAGGATGCCACTGCAGAAGAGGAAGAGGATTTCGGGGAGGAGGCTGAAGAGGAAGCCCAAGGCGGAGCCCCCCAGGCGTCTCAGTCCCCTCTGCTGCCCTCCAGCTGCCCTGTCCTCTCCCTCAGAGTTTGTGTTGCTGCCTCTCATTTTTCTCTCTTGGAAGGCGGGGGGTGGGGGGTTGGGGGGGGGAGGGCTAGAACAGTGCCTGGCATAAAGTAGGAGCTCAATAAATCTTCTGTTTGTTCAATGTCTTCTCTCTTTCCACTCTAGGAAATGTAAAATTCTACCATGTATTTTCTTCTGGTGCCCACTTCTCCCATATCTGTCCAGTTCATATTTTCTTTCCGTTTTCCAAAATAATTCTCCCAAGAATCTGGGTTATCTGCCATTCAGAACAAGCCATGGGCAGGAAATCCAGATAAGTCCAAGTAGCAGCCAAGAAAGGTGGGAAGAAGCCCATCACGTGCAGGTGTCTTGTGATGCAGCTCAGCTTCAGGGAGTGTTAACAGTATTATCTCCAACCCTGATCTCCCTCTAGGTTTGTCCTGAGCTCAACTCTTCTGTGTTTCATTTCCTCCGGACTGAAGGACCAGCCTCGGTCCCTGAGCCCCCAGTAGCTCTCCCCACCCCTTTCCATCCCCCTGCCATGGCTTGGGACGGTTGGCCTGCCACCCAGAGGAGACAGGGTGCCCTGTCTGCAGCGTCTCATCTCTTCTGTTCTTTGCCCCATCCCTTTGATTTTGTCCCACACTTCAGATTTCTATTTTGTGTTGAATTTGCTTTTTTTTTTTATATTGAAAAGATGACATTGCCCCAGGAGCCAAAAATAAACAGGAATTAAAAAAAAAGAAAATATATTATCTTGTCTTCCAGAGGACACAAGTGATTGGCCTTCTGAGCTTTTCCTCTGCTTCCTGTGGGTCCCTTTGTTCAGGTGATGCTCTCTGCTTATTCTTAGCTCTTCCTCAGTTTTTACAAGAGATTTTTCAATCTCATTTATATGTCATAGACACACAAACACAACAAGACAACAGTGATAACAAACATGTTACCAAAAGTTATGTGAACATGAAAAAGACTTGTGAATTGCAGGGTTTCACTATTACATGCCTGATCCTTAAGCTAGCGTATTCTTTGAGATGTTTCCTTGTGTCATTATCAAGGATTTCTGAATTGCTGCTAGGAAGTTTCTGCCTTGGAGCATCCACCTGACTGCGAATGTTGAGGAGTATGACATATAAAGAAGTTGGGTGTCTTACTGGGCAGTATAGACTTTCCCTTAAACACCTGCTTCTCAGTGTGGGACCTCACCTCTTTTGCAACAGTGCCTCAAGTTCTCAGTTTGAAATCTCTGGTGCATTTCCTACAGAAAATAAAGAACTAGCCTCCAGCAGGGGAAGAAAGTAGTGAGTTGCGATCCAAAGGCTCCATATAGTTTTAATGTACTTTCAGCCTCTCACTGAACTGCTCAAGCACCCAAATTTCTGGGTTCAGCGGAATGTGTAGTAGCTCAATTTTCTCTTGGAATTTATTCAATATTCACTGCTGCTACTGTGCTAAGGCAGTTCCTGCCCCTCTCCCCAATTTCTGATTTAAAAAATTTCTGATGTATGTGTTTAGATTGTTTTATTTTCACTTTAGTGAGGAATCAAGAGGAGAAGCTAGACATATCTGGCTTGACCTTCTTTCATTGGAAATCCAGAACGACTAGAGAGAATGCCTGGAAAGAAAGCCTTATCATAAAAAAAGGTGGGATAGACAAGTTTTAGAGGGAAGGGGAATAAAATGACCATGATTATATTTATCTTTCCATTTTTGAAAGCTTACTTTAGTTTTCAACAGATTCAGCATAGTTCATAGATACAATTCTAAAAATATAAAAATTTTTCATTCCTCCCTGCCTCTCTCACCTTTTCTTTCTTTTCTAATTTTTGAGATAATATATTTCTAATTCACATTGCAATTAAGGGCTCAATTTTCTACCAAACAAAAAATTCAACAGGTAAACTACAAAATGATCCTAATTTAGCAAAAAACAAATATGCAAGAACTATAAACAACAGTCAAATGGAAAGGTGGCTATTTGACCCTCATACAGTACATTTTGTAGTTATCATCGATCATTAAAACTATAGTTAATAATGCATTCTTAGACATTGATTTGACAAGGTAAAAAAGGAAATTTGACAAAACTGTATTTGCAACAACACTGATACATGCAGACATTTCCTTTGTTTTCTGATTTTGTTTTTAGAATTTTAGTTCCCCATATAAGAGAGAGCATGCAGCGTTTGCCTTTCTGTATCTAGCCTATTTTGCTCAACATAATTTCTTCCATTTATACCAATTTTTGTGCATCTACTCGTTCTACAAATGGTAGAATTTCATTCTATACAGCTAAGTAACATAATGTGGCCATTATGTACATATGTTGCGTTTGCCTTCTCCCCTTATCTGACGATGGCCACCTTGGTTGATCCAACGCTCAGGCCCTATGAGAAGTGTTACTGTAAACACAGCAACGCAAGTATGACCTGCACATGCTCAAGTCTTTTGGGCATAAACTGGAAGCAGGATTGTTGTGTTATATGGCAAGTGTATTTCTGGTTTTCTAAGCAGTTTCAATACTGTTTTCCTCCTTGACTGCACTAATTTATATTTCCAACATAGAAATTCCCCCTTTTGCACAACCTCGCCAGCTTCTGGTACTCTTTGTCTTTTGAATAATAATAAGCATTGGCACAGGGATGAGGTGCTATCTCACTGTGGTTTTGATTTGGAGTTCCTTGACAGTTAGTGATGTTGACTATATGTATGTGTGTGTGTATTTGTTGGTCATTTGTTTTTTTCTTTCTTGAGAATTGTTTATTGAGACTCTTTGCCCATACTTTTAGTGTTGAGTTTTTAAAGTCGATTATAAATTTTAAATATTCATCCTTTGTCAGGTAGCTTACAAATATGTTTTTTCCATCCTGTTGAATGTCACTCCATGGTATTGATAATTTCCTTTACTGTACAGGAGCTTCTGAGTTTTTGATATATTTCATTTTGTTTAGTTTTGCTTCTCTTGCCTGAGCTTTGAAGGACTTGTCCAATAAATTGTCACTTACTGTTCATTTTGTGGAGTGTTTTCCCTCCATTTTTTCCCTAGAAACTTCATAATCCAAGATTTAAAATTTAGGCCTTTAATCTCTCTTGAATTGATTCCATATAAGATGATAGGTATGGATCTAATTTCTGTCTTCTACATTTATATGCTTTGCCAGTACCATATGTGAATTATTTTCTGAACTCTGTTTTATTCTGTTGACTTACATGTCAAGTTTTATGCCAATGATTACTAACATTTACTGAGTGCTCATTTTATGCTTGGTGCTTTGCTAAGTTCTATATGGGAGGCATTATTACCTTTTACTTTCCCCTCATAAGAACACCAGGAAGTAGATACTGAGGTGTGGAGTGGTAATACACCTTCTCTAAGCTATTGAATAAATCAGAGCTCATACATTAAAATACAGGCCTAGCTTCAGGGACCTCCTCTCAACCACAACACTCTTTCGCCTGCTATAAATTGCTTAAACAGAGACTTAAATGAAAGTACACAATCACAAAATCACTTTCTAAGCTCATGAATTAGGAGGCTTTCTACTGTAGCAAAATTATTCATTGAAATATTTGATAAACTTTCATAAATAAATATCTTGGGGTCTGCAAAATATCGAGAATCTTCTGTAGGTTAAGAAGTGCTGTCTCTATGGCTCCATGAGACAGCACTTCATATAAACCTAGAGATGCTATTTGAATTCTGTCCTCTTAACATTTTCTAAAGTAAATATATTCTTTATAGCTATGTTTTAAATCATATGTGAGATGGAGGTTGTGCCTATACAACACCCAACATCTGGAATACTCCACCAAAGCTTGTTAAAAAGAGATTCATAGCCAAAGCATGCTCTTGAATTATGAAAATAATTCATGTCCAACATCTTGAAGAACCCTCCCATGTCTGTTTATGTTTCAAACATGGCTTAGAGATCATTAAGATTAAAATTCAATTAAGTGTGCTCTGTTGCCTTTGCCATCAACTTCAGTTAAACCAGACTGACTTGGCATTTTTCGGGAGAGGAGGCTCCAGTTCTTTCCCTTGCTCACATTTGGACATGATATTTTATCCTAGTTTTATAGCTTTCATGTTTTACGTAAATGGACTCATCCTGTGGATACTCTTCTAATGTGTTGCTTCTTTTACACAATACTCATACTTGTGAGAGTCAGTAACACTGTCCGTGGAGCCGAGAATCATATGCCATGCTTCTCAGGGTGAATGACTATATATAGTTCTGCTGGAAACAGGAACACATTGACTTGTCTGGTCTTCTTTGTTATGGAGTTGGGAAATGTCCAGTTCGAGAATGTTATGAAAAAGAGCAGTAGGAACCTCAGTGTCCAGGGTTCTTGATGCACAAAACATGTGTTTCTGTGAGGCATATACCTAGCAGTGAACTCTTGAGTTACACGTATCTTTATAACTTCTTTAGATAAAGGGAAGGAAGTATTTGATTTAAAGTGTGTGAGAACTCAGGTAGATATTTTGGTTAAAGCATCAGTTAGGACAACCATAATGCCATATTGGAGTACCAGTTGATGTCCCGGCTGTTTTATTTCCAATCCAACATCCTGTTCATGTACCCGGAAAGGCAGCAGATGATGGCCAAAATACCTGGGCTCCTACTGCTCTTGTCAGATACCCAGATAGAGTTCAGTGTTGTTATTATTGTTATTCCCAGTACTGTAACTTTTGTCATCTCTATAGAATATTTGTATAGTATGAGAATGGTTTGAGGACTGGTTTTTTTTGGTTGTTCTCATGTATGAAAGATATAATAATAGTGTTTCTCCTGCCAATATGTCTATGTGACTTGTCTTTAAAGAGAGCTACGTATTCATGGGCTCATTCATCTTCAGAGCAACCTTTTGAGATGGATTAGGGGCAAGTGCATCAATATCCTTATTGCAGGAGGAAACAGCTCTCCCCATGGGGACATGGCCACTTCTTCACTGACAAAGCACAAGGCTGGGAATTGCACTCCTGTGAAGGCCAAATGCCTTGGACAAGGTGTCAACTTTCATATGCATGAAACGCAACTAGTGTTCATCACCTGATTGCTAATAGCAACTGGCTAGAACATGAAGGCTTTTTTAAAGGAAAGATATAATGAAACTGTATATGCTTTTATAGATAGTTCTGATAATATGTAAGCTGTCTGGTTGGTTTTTTTGCAGTGTTTCTCCTTCTAGAAACTCTTTGAACTCTGCTAATCCCATAAGTAATTGTGAACGCTTTTAAACTAATCAAGAGAGTAATGTGTATTAATACCTAACTGCCCAGACTTGCTTCTCACTCTCCTCTTTCCTAATCTTTCCCTGTGTTCAGCAATAAAATTTGCAGCTTAACTTTGTCAGTAGGTGTCTGAACATTCAGTACTGGCCTTTCAACTCACCTCTTGTCCTGTCTGTGGGCTTTTTTGGGGGAAATTCTCCACAGATTCTTAAAAATAATTTTAATAAATTGTAAACAATTGAATTAGTGACACTTTATAGATTATAAAAGACTGGAAAATTCTGCCTCAGAGGCACTTAAGGGTCCTGGATATTCATAAACGGATTTCACTATTATATTGACTCCTTTAAAACCTTGGTTTGTAACAGTGGATCCAATACTCATGTTATCAGCTATCAGCAATGTGATATAATTGTAAGGAGTATAGAGGGAATATAGACCGCCTGTGCCTAAACCCAAGCTCTGGACTAACTAATTGGGCTACGTTGAACATGTTGCTTTGATGCATTATGACTCAGTCTCCCCCAGCAATATAATGGCTAGATAAAGATTCAGTGAGTTCATACATTCATATGTTTCCCCAAGATAAAGACTTAATAAATGTTAGCATTGCTTTCTTTCTTTATTATTGCATATTAAGGAACAATATCAAAAATCAATAAATCATCCCTTAAAGCCCCTGGGTATTATTAAGCAAACATTGACTAAACAGCAATACAAATTAGTGCATTGATCCAGATGAAATCGGTGTTGCATTCAGAGCTATGATGAGGATCAGCAAGCACATGCAAAATTTGGTTTCTCTTTTGGATTCACAATTCCATCCCACTTAGTACATGATTCCAGAAAAACCTATACATTCCTACAGCTGTTTCAAGTGGAACACTCTGGTTTTCCATGTAGCAGAGAGCTATGAGGGAGGGCCTAAAGAGGATGGTTTATTCATTGTTGTGTTCCTGGAGATTCACAGATCAGGCATCCTAGAGAATGGATGAGCTAACTAAAGGCAGAGGAAAAGGGGGGAGATAAATATAAATGGAGGTGATTCTTTCCATTCACAAGAATGTATTGCATTCCTAGGGACTGTGCCAGGCTCAGAGCCTGGAAAATGGATTGAGACAGTTCTAGATTTTAAGCACCCAGAAGCTGAGAGTATTCATCAGGAAGGTATGTGGTCAGTTACATTCAAGCACACTATGAGTACATACATATCCTTCCAAGGCTGGAGAAGAGAAGATAATCAGAGATTCTCCCAAGATATGAAAGCCTTGAGTGGGGGCTTTGAGGATGAAGCCAAGAGAATTAGCTAAGGAGGAAAGATCATGTAGTTCTAACTCAATAGTGCAAGCAAATATTGCTAAGTGAACAGCGTGAGAACCCCAGGTAGGTTGTGATTTTTGGCTTTGTGGATGATAGGGATGCGGTGAGAGAGGTGTTTAACAGAAGCAATGTATCAAAAACTGCTAAGAAATCTAGATATTAATTCTAAGAAGTTGGGTTTCTTTTTAAAGCACTATGGCGCCATGGATCATTTTATTCAAAGACAGAAGACTCAGCCTTAGTTTTATCACAGTCTTTATTTTTGACACAATTTAAAAGATTCTCTGTAAAATACTTTTCACTTTCCTATAAATACAGGCATTTTCAGGGTCATGTGTGTGGATTTTCGTTTCTCATGGACTAATCAGATGGTTGTGTTAGTTACATATAATCACCTGAAGAAAAGCACACAACTTTTCACTACAGTATGTTTCACATGGAGACTGTACATTGCTGAAGGATTCTCTGTGGGACCCTGTAAGCTTTTGAATTTGAGAAATGATATGGATCTAGCAGTGGACCAGATAAGGAGAAGACAGAGAGGAAAAACCAGTTGAAAATCTACCATTGCAATCACTTGAGATGGCAGAAGAATTCAGTAGTTACTTACAGAATTGAACTGATGGAGTTTGTGACTTCTAAGAGAGCAGGCTTGAAGAGACAGAGAAAGGACTTGAAGATTCTCTTTAGACTAGTTGCACCTACTCAGAGTAAATGCAATAATGATAAACAGGGTAAATACCAGTGTTGGAAACATGGCATTAGAGGGGTCCATGTTCGTCCGTGCATGTGGAAATTGCATTAGAGCAATCCAAGAGCATTTTCAGCACAGGAGTGGTCGATAACGTAGTTGGGGCAATAAATATGCTCTGAGGCAATGAGTAGGAACAATAAACTTCAGTGATGTTTTGAAATACTATTTACATTTTAATTGTTTCTTAAGTCTGTTCTTAAATATTTTGTTATGACTGCTGTAAATGGGTCCATTTCTGTTTCCTAGTTTTGTTCCTTCTTTTCAAGCATCTGTATGGTATAGTTGGTTTTCTTCTCACGCCCTTTCTACAAAAATTCTGAAGAGTTACAAAATGGACACTGTCAGATGGACATTGTTGAATTAAAATTGTGGATCCAGTTATATACCACAGGCGACTATTATAGCAGCATGATGAAAACTATGCTTTAAAGAACTAACCCAGTGTTGGAATAAATCTGATTTTGAGGAAAATGCATGGGAAAGTATTTAGAAATACAAATATCCCATGACAGTTGTCACAGTAGATGAACAATGCTGGAGAAAAAACCTACAAAATGATCGAATGTAAAGAGATACATAAGAAAATAAATAAGATACTGTTGAAAAATTTTATTTATTTGAACAACAGAGATAATAAGACACAGAGAGATCTTCTTCCATTGATTCATTCCCCAAATGGCTGCAAAAGTGAGGTCTGGGTAAGACAGGGACTTCATCTGGGTGTCCAACCAAGAGTGGCAGGAAGCCCTGCACTCGGGCTATCTTCAGCTGCCTCTCTAGGCACATTGGCAAGAGGCCGGATTGGAAGTAGAGCAGTTGGGAGTCACGCTTGCACTCTGCTACAGGAATGCCCACCTTGCAGGCGGCATCTCAATCCACTGTGCCACCAAAGTTGGTTCCCTACTTTTTATATATATATCTATTGCTTCTTGCCCATAAGATTCAAAATATTGGATAGCAGAATGTTTTAAAATTCATTTTAACTTTTAATTAGTTTTTATTTAATAATAATTTATTTAATTAATATTGTCAGATCTGTTGGGGCTGGCATAGTGGCATAGCAAGGGCCGACATACTTATGGTCACTGATTCATGTTCTGACTGCTCCAGTTCCAATCCAGCTCCCTGCTTATGGCCTGGGAAAGCAACAGAGGATATCCCACATCCTTGGGTCACTGCACCTGCAGGGGAAACTCAGAAGAAGCTTCTGGCTCCTGTCCTTGGATTGACTCACCTCTGGCCATGGCAGCCATTTGGGAAGCAAACCAGCAGATGGAAGATCTTTTTCTTCGTCTCTCCTTCTCTGTCTATAAAATCTGCCTTTCGTATAAAAACAAATCTTGAAAAACAGATTATTTTTCTGTTGCTTACCACGTATGTACACATAAAAAGCAAAACTGAGAAGCAGGAAGCTATTACTCAGGACAAAATATCATTAGCCTTTCTTTCCTGAAATAAGCCACAGAAATGACTGAACTCCAGCTACTGCTCTAATAGTTTTGCAGTTTCTATAAAATGTTGCTTAGATAATATCTGGTTCTCACCCCACTTATGTCCATGATTATTACAGTTTTTCAAATAAAAATAAATGAGTGGCTTAGTATGTATGACTAGATATCATTTAAAAGGAAGACTTTTGTTTGGAGACAGAAGGACTTTAATCGTGATAATAATTTAATATTAATTATTACTAGAACTTACCCTATTTGATTAGAATTGCCTAACGTATCAGCTCTCCAAGGTGTTGATAAAGATCTTTGTCATTTTTCCCTTTCCAGAATTACTAATAGATGGTGTTAAGCCATGATTTTATTCTTAACATTTTCCCTATTTAGATTTGGGAAAAGAGTAGGCATTTGTGTCTATTAATTGGTTAAGTCTTGTATTATAGTGATGTGTATGTTTCATGATCTAGATTGTAAGATTAAGGAGAATCGTAAGAAAAGTTAACATTTCTCATTGGTGAAAGTGACATGTGTGCCTGTCAGGATTGGTAAGGATTCAAGTTTGTTTTCAATACACTTCAAAGCAGATCAAAACAGGGGATCATCTGTGTCAGCAGTCTGGCATGATCGCTGTTTGAGGCCCCTGAGAAGCCCTGCAGGCTTTGCCCGAATGGAAAGCCACATTTTTTCAGCCGAGTACTTGCTCCCACAGGTTTGTTGGTTTTTTTATTTATTTATATTTTTTACAACTTTGCTTAGAGAATGGCGAAGAAAAAAACTGCGTGAAGATGTTAGTAGAGGGGAAGAGAAATTACAGACACAAGTGCCGAACAAACAGCGAGTGAAATCAGTGGACAGTTTGAAAGATTGATTTAAGAACTCAGCACAGGACATGATGTGATTATGTAGGCATGATCTGTCGTGCTCTGTAGTAAATTGCAGAGTGTTTATGCTGAAAGGAACAGTAGATATCAGTTGAGAGGTGAGGAAACTGAGGCCCACAAAGCCCCAGGATCATGTGCATCCCACCCATGGGAGTCATATGGCAGAATCCACACTGCACGATGTGCAACTCCCGTGGAATTCACGATGACACATTCTGAGGTCGTGCAAGAAATGGATCAGAGGGAAACAGGAAGTACTGGGTCAGTCACTGGAAACACTGCGGGCTCCCAAGCAGTCTTTATGCTCGCTGACTACAGACTGGGAAGTGGAATATGGAGAATGTGCACTTGTCCCAGAGCGTTCCTATGCTATATAGCAGGTGCTCAGCTGCACTTCCAGCTGGGCAGGTGGAAGCCACAGCCGACAGTGACCTCAGAGTTGCCTGGTGCTGCCGCTTTCTTGACATTTCAAACTTCTTAGGTTAAGAGGGCGTGGAGAAAAGAACTCATTACCTTGTGAAAAGAATAACCTTTATGTATATAGTTAGGAATGAAATATCAATTTGTGCAATAGTGCATATGGGCTGCTTTTGTTTTTCATTTCTCGGTACTTCTTAGGATGTCTATCATGATATTTTCCTTTAACATGTAGTTTTGTTATATAAAAATAAAAGATAACTATATTGATGTGACATTTTTTAAATTAAAAAATAGTGAAAAGTCTGTTTTCAGACTCCTTCAGTCTTCCTTCTCTTGAAAACATTCACTCTATAGCAGATTGGATTTCTTGTGCATCTGTTTTATTTCTTTTGTGTTACTACAACTAAGCACAGGTTGGGTCTTCTTTGTCCAAAATTCCCAAATCTGGAAGCCTCCATAATATAAAAAGAGCACTAATTATAGAGAAAAACAATATGCTTGTAAATAGATATAAGGGGAAATGAGATTAAAAAGTATGGACTCAATTGTTCCTCGAGCACAAAATATCCACATTTCATGAAATGCTCTCAGGCTACTCAGGAAATAACAGCTCCATTGAGAAGTAGATTTTTTTTCCCCTTAGGTATTCAGAGCTCCTGAAATGTTTCAGTAAAAATCCACATTACCTGTATGCAACCAAGATGTCTTCTGTCTGTTCTTGCATAAAAAACAGAAACTCCTTTGATTGGCCAGGGGAAGGTTGCTGTCTTGAGGTAGGGGAGGGAAAGACCAGGTGTCTTATGAGCAGAAGGAAAGGTACAGAGCCAGTCTTGTCCCTGAGTTCTTATCCTGTCTATAATCGTCACCTCAAGTAGCTGACCAGTTGGCTGCATTTGAGAAAAGACAGTACTAGGAACTCAGCTTCCAAATCTTGAGAATAAACTGCCCATGTTGAGGATTGCCACAATCTTGTAAATGCTACACTGCCTACAGATCATATCTGCAATGTAAAACAAATCAGAGAGAAAAGGGGGATTTTTTTTTTTCCCTAGAAAGACAAAGTGGGAAGAAGAATGAACTTGTAAGAATTGTAGTTGCATTGAATGTACCTAAGGGACAACACTTTTAATATATTTAAAACTCCAATTGTCTAATAACTAAGCTTAATGATTGTGTTAAATGCTTAGGCAGGCATTATGTAAAGTTTTGTCTATATAATGACAAGTACTTGTTTTTATTTGAAAGGCAGAGAGAGAGAGAGAGAGAGAGAGAGAGAGAGAGAGGGAGGGAAATCTTCCATATGCTGATTAACTCTTCCAAATAACTGGAATAGCCCCTGCTGGACCAGGCTATATCAGGAGCGAGGGATTCCATCGTGGGCTCCCACGTGAGTGACAGGGACTTTGGCCATCACCCAGTTCTTCCCAAGATGTGCGTCAGCAGAAATTTGCAATTGCTAACATACATGCGACTGAAACTCAGGCCATCCCGATAAGAGATGTGAATGCCTCAAGTAGAACTTTCACCTCTGTGCAAAATGCCAGCTTCCCAGGCTTTGCTAATATTCAGAAAAGTTTGGGAAGCTTTACTGCAGAGAAACCCAACACCAAATATGTTATCTTACTTGACCAATTGTCATACAATCTATCAGTGACAGAGCTAGAATTCGAGCCCGGGGTTTTATGTATTTAGAATTCTAGCTCTTGAAAAAAGAAAAAGATTTTTTAATTTGAAAGTCAGAGAGGGAGAGAGAACAAGAAAGTACAACATGTGTTTGTTGGTTCGCTCCTCAAGGTGACCACAAAGGCCAGGGCTGGGCCAGGATAAAACTTGGAGTTAGGGATTTCTTAAGGGTCCCAAGAACTTGAGACATCTTCCCCTGCTTTCCCAAGCACATTAGCAGAAAGTTGGACCAGAAGTGAAGCAGCTGGGACTAGAACCAGGTTGCATAAGGGGTGCCAGTGCTACAAGATGGCAGTTTAACTTCCTATGTCACAGCACTTGCCCTCAGAATTCTAGCTCTTAACAGCATGCTGAAAAGTTTATTTCATTGATAATCAGATGTGCTCATATTGGTTGCCAATCTAGGAAAAATTTTAAAATGTCCCATGCATTGTGTGTGTGTGTGTGTAATTATGGTGCCTTTATAAGAGATTGAAATGTTGAATTATAGCGAAGCCCATGTAACTGTGAGACCAATGATTTTTGCTGTTCTTTGTGTCACCAATATGTTACTTGAGCTTTTGCAGTGGGGATAGATCAGTTTAGTTGATATCCTGAAATCTGAGTTCTTTGACATTTTTGAGTCAAGACATTAAGTTTATGAACATAGATTGGCAAGAAAAAATAATAGCATCTGCTAAGCAGCAATTCTTTGATCTTAGCCAAGACCATTTCTTTCAACTTGAGAATGGCAAGCACATTTATCCATCTTGCTGATTTGCATGAATTGTATATAAATCCTCAGGTGCTGCAAGGTTCCATCATTTCACGGTGGGTGAGTTAGATCACGCTTTTTCTGTTTTGTGTCTTGTCCCTGCAGCCTTGCAGTAGTCTAGCTGGTACCATCTGTTGAGTATGTAACAATATTCTCCAGCCTAATTGCTTATGCAGAGTACAAATCAGGGACTTGATACTTGATACTTGTTCTCTAGATTTGGACTCCAGTGTTTTACTAATGGTAGAATCGGTTTTCTTTTATTTGCCGAAAGGCTCCAAGTACAGCTACAGAATTGTAGTTTTCCTCTTTATAAATGTTAGTGTAATGCAGAGACTTTATAAAATAGAAGTTACCAACGGGAAAGTGGCCATTTTTGCTCACAATCAGTGTCAAAATGGGCCCAGAGTTTCTAACTGATGAACTTTAAGAAAACTATGGTATTCTTTTGTCTCTTTAGCCTTCTTTCTGGCTTATTCCAGGAATTCTCAGCAGGTTTCTCAAGAGCTCCAATATAAAGCTCAGTTCTCAAAGTATACCTTCTAGAAGGATCTGGAAAGACCTTGAGGGCTGTTGAGGCTCAACAAGTGGGAGAATGGAGCAGCTAACTAGCTCTTTTCCAGAACATGACATTTTAAGTAAAGGTCTTTAAAATTACAATGGGAAATTTATCATAGAAGAATGGGATAAAAATAAAGAAATACAAGAATAGGTTGTGGATGATACTTAGAAAAACAAAAATTAAATTCTAAATAACAATATTCATGTCTAGCCTAATGACGTCAGTGTTAAAAAAAATGATAAGAGGCTGTGCTTGGCAGAATTCTGTCTTAGAAATATGTTTCTTCTTGTGCTTGATTCCACTCAATGTGCAAGTTTGAAAAATATGTGATTTTGTTTAAAAGAAATATGTTAATAAATGCTTATTTGAGTGAGAAAATAAGCAAAGTTATACTGAGTTTTTCTTGCAGCAAACATTCCTATCAATGATTAGAAATATTTAAAAAGTGGACTCTACTTGGAAGAAAGCTAGGGGAGTAAGTCATAGTTTTCTGTAGACTTGAAAATTAAGTGTTTGCAATAATTTTACTGCCTAAAAGACCTAACTAAAAGATGAAGTTAAAGTTTAGAAAGTAGAGTTTTTGGATAATTTATTCTGAAATGAATGACTTTCTCAAAAGAATAAATTGATGATGTAAACTAAGCCAAGATCAAGTCAGTCATAAATTAGATATGACGTATTCTTGTAATAAAAATATTTTTGATTTCCTATTGCATATTAGATGGTTTTATCCCATGGGAGAAAATTACACAGCATTTCTTCTATCCTGTGTCTATGGTAGATATCCTTAAGATATTAATTTTTTTTCCTCCAAGCCTCAGACTCTTTCCCAACAAAGCATTCCAAGAAACTGTTAGTAATAGATTAAAATTGAAACTAGTTGTGTCTCATAGATCATCTGATCAGCTCTCATTATACTTTCTCTTAGGGAAATGATATGTATGGTGAGAAGCAGGGAGCTATGTGATACTGTGAAAGATGCTCTGAAAGAATTCAGAGCAGAATGCGCATGTCCTGGTTCACCTGTCACCTGGTGACCTCACTAACAACGTGTAACTTCCCTAGGCTAATTTCCAATATGGAGAAGTAAGGGGGGTAGGCTGCACTGTCTAAAATCCTCTCTGATTTCACCTTTGTGGGACCCATGGGTTCTTTTTGTTATTTATATTTGTATCTTCCTGCATCTCATAACTCACTTTGTTTTGTAGTTATCGACTTTTTCTCTTCAGGCACAACACATATTAATGCCCCTTTGTTCCTTCTTAGTGTAATTGATGATCTATCTATCTATCTATATAAAAGATATATTAGACATGATAGTAAACATGCATGCTGTTGTTATTTTCCCAGCATTTTTCAAAGCAGAAAACTTTCCTCTGCAAATCACTCATGCGTTTCTCATCTAATAGAGTGAAATTACCTTTGAAGCATTCCTTGAGTTATGTGTGAGGGAATTTCCTCGCAGCCTAAGTCAGTGTATATGGTTAGGATGCAGTGAGCAGAAGATTCCATTTTAAATGAGCCATATACCAAGAAGCATAGCGATCAAGCGGTGCCAGTGATTCAAACATGTATCCCTAGTTTTTTTTCTCTTTCAACTCATCCATCCTCTGTTGTGTGTCTCTGCTTTATGCTTTTTATGCTTTTGTTTTTCAAAGTGATTGCAGCCCTCCCAAGAATGCTACTTTTGTCACTTTCCTAAAAGATAAAAACTTTACCAGAAACTCTCCAACAGATTTCCTTCTCAGACTTTTATTGGAAAAAAGCTATCTGCTTCTGTCTCTGGCCCTAGGTCACCAGGTCCCTGAGGGTGAGGCTAAGGTGTTCTTCTGCAGAAAGAACCACCAATAATGACACTGTAATTGACTAAAGGGCGTGTCTATTCTCCTTGACCTTTCAGTCTTATCAAAGGTCACATTCCACAGCAGGGCTGGAAGCTGTGCATCAGGTTATGGACGGGTAAGCTCTAAGCCACACCCACCAGAGGGCAGGCGGGGATAGGGGGCGATTGCCCACATATCAGAAACTGCCATGGATTTGGCTAGGATTAATGTTTCATCCTGGCACAGCTGTTAGGTAGGGAGGCAAGATCTGGTCTCTCTGGGCTACTGCCCACCTAACATCTCAACAGCATCTCATTTGAGTAGGCTGCAGCTGTGTCTTCACAGCTGGACCGCTCACATGTGAATCCAACCAGCTCTCCAACCACTCTCTGCGTTTATATTTTGCAGCTCTAGACTTATCCCCATTCCTCAAATATACTTGTTAAACAAGTACATTTTTCTCATTTACTTTTGCCTCCTGGCATGCCCTCAGTCACTTTGTCACCTGACAAAACTAGTATGCAAATGTCAAGACTCACCTCAGACATCACCTCCTTAGCTCAGAAGCCTTCCCTGGATCTCCCTAACTCAACAGGTCGAGTTGATGGACCTCAGTTTTGTGTTTCTGATATAGTTTTATACATCTTAATCTGCTTTTTCAGTCCTTGTGACTGTATAATCAAAGACACTAGGTTCTACACACATCAACACTTTTAAGTAGTTGATAGAGAATATGCTTAAAGGTCAATCTTTCTGTTGCCAGTTCAAAGCCTAGTGATGGGAGAGTGCTTTCACCTAACTTTAAATGTATGCATTTTAGTGAAATATAAGCCGTTTCGTTTTATCTGTTCCATATAAGCCATTCATGACCTGTGTACATTCTGTTTTTTTTTTTTAAAGATTTATTTATTTTGCTTGGAAATTCAGTTACAAAGGGGGAAGGACAAAGAATCTTCCATCCACTGGTTCACTCCCTCACTGGCTGCAACAGTCAGAGCTGAACCAATCCAAAGCCAGGAGCCAGGAGCTTCTTCTGGGTCTCCCACATGCACCTGCGTGGGTACAGGATCTGAAGGACTTGGGTCATCCTCTGATGCTTTCCCAGGCCATAAACAAGGAGGTGGATACAGAAGTGAAGCAGCCAGAACACAAACTGGTGCCCTTATGTGATGTCAGCACTAGCAGGTGAAGGATTAGTCTGTTATACCACCAAGCTGGTCCCACTGTGGTCATTCTTAATGACAAATAACTCAAAAGGTTTTGAAGTCGGTCATCTTAAAAGATGTTTCAGGTCAGTGGTTCATACACTAAAAAAGGAGTCTAAGCAAATAAGGAAGGGAAGTATTAAGACTTGAACATTAAATCATCAGAGACAAGCTCAGACAATTCATAAAACATGCATAAATAACAACTTGAAAGGTAAAAAAGCAACATTTCGACCTTTGGTTAAAGACAAAGCAAAGGAGAGTGTGTGAAGAAAGAGAGTAGAAGTTGAATAGCATGTTCTAAGTTATAGTTAGATCAGAGCAAGAAATTCTGATGTTCTTTAGATATGTTAGTATAAATAATATACTGTACATTTAAAAAAAAGAACAGGATGCTCGGTAAAATGAACACTCAAGGACAGGAGAAGAAAGAAAACATCATTCCATAAATTATAAACTCAATAGAAGGAGTGGGTATTGTGGTACAGTGGCTTAAGCCACTACTTGGTACGCTGCTTCGGATCCAGCTTTGTTAATGTGCCTGGGAGGCAGCAGGTGGAACTCAAGCGCTTGTCTGCCTGCCCAGAACTTCCTGGGTCTCCCCCTTGAATGTCAGGGGCACAAGCACTTGGGTCAGCACCTGCTTTCTCCCAGGTATACTAACATGTAATTGGATGCTAAGTTGAGGAACTCAGATAAAGGCACTTCCATACAGGCTGTGGCTGTCCCAGCTGGAGGCTCAAACCATTGCACATTTACACTGACCCCTGAATAAGTGTTTAAATTAGTTGCCTATATATCTTGACTAAAAGCAAAAATTTAGTTTAAAATTGTAGTATGGTGCTTAAATTGAAACAAGGAAATAATAAACTTGCAAACTTCTTACGTATATTTGATCTAAGTGTTTTTTAGTGTTTTTGAGATTGTCATGAAACATTTCTCTCAAATACTGCTTTCTAAAAGTGGAAATTGGTATGTTTCTCAGAAACACACGAAGAGACTGAGCTGCTTTATTTCCCACTTTGGAAATTGCTTAGAAATCTACTTAAGAGGGGAAAAAAGACCAGAAAGAAATACATGAGAATGTTCACAGTGGTTATATCTGAATGGGAGAATTATGGATGATAAAAAAGATAGGTTTAGGTTCCTTATATGTGTCCTCTTGCATCCTCTGAATTTTTCCTAAACCATCTCAAATGTAAATAGCACCTTTTATTTAGAAATAAGAGCAAGAAACATTTTTCATTTTTTGAAAACCCCAGTCCCTGTAACAGAGAAAGTCATTTATTATAAAGGCAGCAGATGAGGTTGGTAGTGCCAGCAGTGGAATGTGGAAGAAGTCTGAGGAGCCATCTGGAGTGTGAGTCATGGGGCACCGTCAACCAGGCTCCCTGCTGCTCTAGTCATGCCCACTGCGGACTGCTGTTTTGCTGGTTACTCAGGAATCACCCGGAGAAAGGGGTGGGGAGAGCTTCGCTGTTGGATCAAAAGCTAAGTTCCTGTACTAGAATGGAGCCTACAAATAGTATGAGTGATACTAAGGGAGAGATTTTATTGAGGAAGAAAGTGATGGTTAGGAGATGATGGGGGCACTGCCGAAACTTCCAGCTGCCAGTCTTTGCATCTTCTGAGCCCACAGGAGCATCCAGGCTCTGACACCAAAGGTGTTTGAGTTAAGTTCGTGTTCATTTTTGTCCAATGGTGTGAAAGGTCACTCACCTTGATGAATTCAATTTGTTAACGTAAAGTCATTATTAAAGCAGAACTGCTTTCCCAGGGTATAGAGGTTGGAGGAGAATGAGGGACATGAAGGATTGACATTAATTTTTGTCAAGCTTTCCTTTGTTTATCAGTTGAAAGAAGAGATTGAAAGATGGATTATTTAGATATCATTCCTGTAATCAACCCTTTTTATTCTGGCCACTTGAATTTGTACTTTTTGTTCCTCCTCACTGGGATGTCGGAACAGACTTTCCTGCCTGCTAGACTCTTACTCCTCCACAGTTGAAATGTTGCCTCCAATGAGACAATATCCATGACTCAAGAAAATAACAATTGTAATAACTACAATTTCCCTGAGTTGCCTGGCCTTGTACCCAACTCTCTCGGTTAGACAAGCAAGGCAGTTGTAAGTTCACTTAGAGGAAGAAATTGAGGCTTAAAAAATTTAGGTAACTAGCTTGGGAGCACACAGCTGGACCCACTGAGCTTTACCCCATAAAACTCCTTCTTTTTCTAAAATCACAGTCCCGTATTAATCATTTTGCTTTGCATTGACTTGCATGTTTTTCTTCCTAACTGGATTGTCTTTATTCCCTATTAGAAGATAAACTGTCATTTTTTGGAGGAGTAGCACTTTTACTGATAATGTTAAGATTTTTCTTTCTTTTTTTTGTTAAGTTTTATTTATTTTTATTGGAAAGTCAGAATTACAGAGAGAAAGAGAGACAGAGAGAAAAATCTTCCATCTGCTGGTTCATTTCCCAAGTGGCCGTAATGGCTACACCTGAGCTGATCCAAAGCCAGGAGCAAGGAGCTGCTTCTGGGCCTCCCACACAGGTACAGGGTCCCAAGGCTTTAGACCATCATCTGCTGCTTTCCCAGGCCACAGGCAAGGAGCTAAATGGGAAGTGGAGCTGCCAGGTTTAGAACCAGTGCCCATTTGAGTTCCCAGGCTGTATGCAAGGTGAGGACTTTAGCCAATAGGCTACTGCTCCAGTCCCCCCTCCCTTTTTTTTTTTTTTTTTCAATTTCTATTGACATTCCCTGCTTGACAGTGTACAGCACAGCATTGTTGAGCATGGAAATTGTGAATACTCTTTTTCAACAGGTAATCTAGTACCTATTCTGCGTCTCTCATATAGAAGTACTGAACATATATTTTTGAGCGAATAAATAAACAATAAAAAAGAGGGGGAAAGAAGAGGAGAAAGAGTGAGAGAAAGGGAAAGAGAGAGAGAGAGAGAGAGAGATCTTCCCTCTGCTGGTTCAGTGCAATCAACGGCATCCAGAGCCGGCTTTCGCCAGGCAGAAGTCAGGAAACTTGGAGCTCTGTCTGGGGTTCCCCCATGGCCTGCAGGGACCCACATACTTTTCCTGTACTTGTCTCAAGCACATTAGCAGGGAATCAGATGAGAAATGGAGCGACCAGGATTCAAATCAGCATCCATGGAATGTCAGCATCACAGTTGGAATGTAATGTGCTGGACCACAATGCCAGCATCTTAATGCCTGTATCGGCCCCTTTATCTGGATCGATGATTTCTTAAGTTCATGTGAATCTACCGATGTCAGCAATCACATTAAAATAAATAAAAAGAAATTAGTACATGGGACGCTCATTGTGCTTGTTGTAGATGGGTAAGGCGTGATTCTTACTTATAAGCAAAGATCCTGAAACTTGGTGATTCTCAGCTGGGACAATATCAGACTTTGCATTTTATGCCTTCAGGCATTTGTTATGTGGAAATCCAAGTATGGTTTGTTAAGCCTGTGTTGTTTATGTTTTGTCACCGTGTGGTCCACAGTTAAACGTGGGTGGTCTTGAGAGGCTTTCATACATTTTGAGTTATGTAAAAGTTGACTGGAAGAGCTGGCCTCGTATCTTGTGTATTTGTAAAGAGTGAGAGAGAGGGAAAGACAGTCTTTATTACTCAGTAAACTCACAAATATAAGGGTCTTCAGGAAGTTCATGGAAAAATGTATTTGGTGAAACAGAACATGTGTGGATTTCAAAGACTTGCATTCAAACACTTTCAGTTTTATTTCTACAGACCTTTAGAAGTGCTCCTGCCTGTGCTTTCTGATATCTGAAAAAGTTCTTACAGTCTAGAAATAGAGTTTTCTTAAGGGAAAAAAAAGTTCATGTCCTGTTGTTTTCTTTCTTCTAAATGAAAATCCACGAGAAAGAGAAAGCAGCAGAAGCTATTAAATTATTTCTTCTAGAACAGCACAATGCTGCTTCAGATTTTAAATCCAAAAAAATAGGCAAAATCATAATGGCACTAACTTCAGTCCTAACCCAAATGAGGCAGGAAATTGGGTGAAATCAATTTTTCCTCTAATCTTACATGGGATGAAATGTGTTCTGTGCTAAGCCCATTCCAATCTGCTTCGTTGATTCATTGTCTCTGCAGCACCATTCTGACGTGGGATCGTGGTTGGGATGTGAGTGTGATCATATAGACTAGCCATGTGGTAATGTATAAGTGCATTTCAAAAAAAAAAAAAAAAGTCCTAATTGAAATAAGCTATTCATCTCCTCTCTCCAGAAACTGGTACCTTTTGGAAGGTTTTCCACCTTCCAATCATTCTCCTTAAAGGCCTATTGATTTCTTATCTTTTGATCTGTTTTGCTACGATAAAATGTTAGGATCTGGGTGGGTTTTTATATGTTTATTTCCCACCAGGCTGGATGCTGGCAGGTCTGAGAACAAGTTGCAGGTGAGCTCAGCGGCTGCCAGGGGCTTGTTCGGTGTAAAGAAATTTTTATTACCCTCTCCTTGTTTGGTCAGAGGGGTGAGGCATCTCCTTGAGGCCTCATTTATAAGGGTATTAGTCCTGTTCGTGAGGTCTTTAACCTCCCAGAACCTTATCAGGTTCCCAAAGGCACTGCCTTCTGATTCTATCACACAGAGATGAGCTTTCGACAAATCAATGAATGCGAAGGGGATGCTAATATTCAGATCACACTATTTGTTTGCCACAGAATGAGAAGAAAACAGTGTGTCTTAAAGATAAACACCTCTGCTTGCCCCCTGCTCCACTGGCAGGCAGGACTAAATTCTCTCATTGGTCATGCGTCTCTCTAACCTCATCCTGCACTGTTCCATCATCTCTGTCCTCTGCTGTAGCAAATGAGGAGGGGTTCCTGGGACTTTGTGCCTTTACCTTTTTTTTTTCTCTTTAGCAGGTGTCCATTCTTGCACATCCTCTCTGTACCCAAATTTCTTCCTCCCCTTTGACATATCAAACATTGCTTCCTGTAGAAGCATCCCCATCTCCCCCAGTAAAGACCAAACCAGCTGGCCCTCCCGGGGTTCCTACAGGAGGCTTGGGAGCCCTCCTCACAGTGCCAATAGGATCACTCCTACACTTGCCTCTCGTCCTGATCAGACTTCAGTTTCTAAAGGACAGAGGCTTACTTCTGTCACTTTTGTGTGTTCAGACTCTTATTCAGTGTTTAGTGTATACTCTATGTCTATAAGTGCTTACTTGATGAATCTATAGATATTCATTAGTAGATTGAATATGGTACATTTTCACAACAGAATCTGGGCAAGGAATTTCAATCATTGTCTGTTCCAAACACTTATGCTGTAGTGTATTAGTATTCTCAAACTCAATTACAGGAGGTCTTGATACCAAAACATGAAACAACTTGATATAAAATAAACATTCCTATAAGAACATCTCAAATAATAGATCTGAAAGATAATGCTGCATTGAAATGTCTCCATAGCATTTTTTTTTAAGATTTATTTTATTTTCATTACAAAGTCAGATATACTGAGAGGAGGAGAGACAGAGAGGAAGTGGAGCTGCTGGGATTAGAACCAGCGGCCATATGGGATCAAGGCGAGGACCTTAGCCACTAGGCCACGCTGCCGAGCCCCTCCATAGCTTTTTGTAAAAAAAGTTTTTTAATGTAATTATTTGAAAGACGGACTTCTAGTGAGACGGAAAGAGACATAGAAAGACAAATCTTCCATGCTTTGGGTTTAGTCTCCAAAGGACCCCAGCAGCCAGACCTGAGTTGGGCCGAAACCAGGAACATGAGCTTCATCTGGAGTTCTGCTATGGGCAGTAGAGGGCCCTTGAGCCATCTTCTGCTGCTTTCCCAAGCCATTAACAGGGGGATGGGTTAGAAGTGGAGCAGTCAGGACACCAACTGGCTACCGCATGGGATATCAGTGTAGCAGGCAGCAGCTTAGCCAGCTACATCACAAAACTGCTCCTTCCATAGCTCTCATAAACTGATAGTGCATGATATCGTATGATCAAAGGAAGGAATACGTTTTCTTGGGGTTTTTGTGTGCTTAATGCTCTTTGACAGATGTTTTAGTGGTGTAGAATTTCTTGGCAAGTATTTCCTGGTCTTCCTCAGCAATGAAGCATGCTTATTCTGTAAGGAAAGATTTATGATATTTTATCTTTTATGTATATTAAAGTGAGCCATACTTACCCTTTGTGGTCAAGAAATAAAAGGAGCATTATGTATAAAAAGTGACAGATTTCTCAAAACAATTTGATTTTGGTGAACATGTGATGTGTAAGGCCAGCATACATGTTCTGATTTAATTTATGTTAACAGTGTTTATTCTCTATTCTTTCCACTCTATGGAAGTCTTTTTATACACAAAAAACTTTAGACACTCACTGCACACTATGTAATGTGTGGAGATAAGTATCCATCCACAAAACCATCCTTACAATTCGTGTCATAAACTTAGTTATCAACTCCAAAGGTTTGTTTCTCTCTCTTCTTTGCGTTTTGTGATAATAGCACTTCACATGTTTGTAAGTATACAATACTCCATTGCTAATCTTATTTGCTATGTTACCAAGTATCTGCACAGAACTTGCCTTGTAACACTGAAAATGTATACCTTTAACCAACATTGTGTCACTTCACAGTTCCCACTCTGAATCCCTGTCACTACCATTCTTTCTGTTTCTTTTTTTTTTAAAGATTTATTTATTTTTATTACAAAATCAGATATACAGAGAGGAGGAGAGACAGAGAGGAATATCTTCCGTCCCATGATTCACTCCCCAAGTGAGCCACAAATGGCTGGTGCTATGCCAATCTGAAGCCAGGAACCAGGAACCTCTTCCGGGTCTCCCACATGGGTGCAGGGTCCCAAAGCACTGGACCGTCCTTGACTGCTTTCCCAGGCTACAAGCAGGGAGCTGGATGGGAAGTGGAGCTGCCAGGATTAGAACCGGCACCCATATGGGATCCCAGGACTTTAGCTGCTAGGCCACGCCGCCGGGCTCCTTTCTGTTTCTTTGAGATTGATTGATTGTTTTGAGTACATGTATATGCAAAGTCATGCAATTTTTTAAAGATTTAACTTATCTTTATTTGCAAGGGAGATCTACAGAGAGAGAAGGAGGGACTGAGAGAGATATTCCATCTGCTGGATTTCTTCCCAAATGGGCAAATGGCCGGAGCTGGGCCAGTACAAGCCAGGAGCCAGGAGCTTCTTCCCCTGTCTCACACATAGTGTAAGGGGGCAAAGGACCTGGGACATCTTCTCCTTTCCAGTCTATTAGCAGATGGCTGGATTGCAGTGAAGCAGCCAAACTCAAACAGCCTGCTATACGAGATGCTGGTGCCTCATAGTAGGCTTAACCTACTATGCCATGGTGCAAGCCCTAGTATGTGTGTGTGTGTGTGTGTGTGTGTGTGTGTGTGTGTCTATATGGTTTCACTTAGTATGGTCTTTCCTACATTCATCTGTGTCATTTATTACAAAGTGCAGACATTAATTTTTTAAGGCTGAATAATATTCCATGAGATACAAAAAAATGTAAATACACACATTTTTCATTATTCTTTTTCTGGGCATTCAGGTTTTCTTGATAACTTGAATGTTGTGGGGGGGAACTGCAATAAACTTAGGAGTACAAATATCTCTTTAAGATGCAGCTTTTGGTTCTTTTGGGTATATAACAAAAAACTATGATTATTGTTTTACTTTGTTTCCTGTTTTGACAGTAGACAGCCCTGTGGACATTTCTACAGCCAAATCTCCTCCTGTTCTTAGAAGTCAGATTATTTATGAGTATAATAAAGGAAATCTTAAGCATAAACAAGCAAAGGACGTTTTGAGTTTTAAAAGAGTATATTAATGCAAGGATTACTGAGGTTTTAAACATATTTTCAGAATGTTATTTGCTAAGCAAGTCAAAGGAGATGATTTATTGACAAGGAGGACAAAGTAGCACTTGCTAAAAAGAAAAGAGAGAGAGAGAGAGACCAAAAAATAAGGCCCAGCATGATGGCTCAATTGGCTAATCCTCCCCCTGCAAGTGCCTGGGTCCCAGAAGGGCACCAGTTTATGTCCAGCTGCTCCACTTCCCATCCAGCTCCCTGCTTGTGATCTGGGAAAGCAGTTGAGGATGGCCCAAAGGCTTGGGACCCTGCACTTGCGTGGGAGATCCTGAAGAAGCTCCTAGCTTTGGATCGGCTCAGCTCTTGTTATTGAGGCCATTTGGGGAATGAACCAGAGGACGGAAGATCTTTGTCTCTTCTTCTCTCTGTAAATCTGCCTTTCCAAAACAGAACTCTTTTTAAAAACTAAAATGAATTTTTAAAAAGAGAAAGAGACCAGATATAGGTTAACAGGCTATGCTGGTGTGTGATATTTGCTGGGTGTTTCATTCCCATTTGGTTTATTGAGATGTAACACTGGATTGTGAGGCCACTCTAGGCCCTGACAGCCGAGGACACTTCACCAAGCCCAGCATCAGGGCTGTGTGCTTTATTTTAGGAGCCCATGTGGTCCATCCAGCACACAATGGGCCGAGGAGAGCTGGCTAGGACACCCTGAGGGTGCTTGGAAGCAAGAATGGTTTCTCTTAGTTAGTTGGCCTACCAGATTATCAAAAAAAATTTTTTAATACAAGGATTCCAATATGTGTTGGCAAAATTACATATTTTGAAAGTGCATGAAACAGTATACTTTGAGATTTTTGAATGTAGATTTTTATCTCTCTCTCTCTTTCCTATCCTCCCCACCTCCATTTTCTTCTTTCCAGTGGGTACCAAGACGAAACATTTTCCCTCATATTTCTTTACTTAACTAATACAGTAGCCACAGCCACAATAAAGCAAATCCCTAAGTTCTGGGCACCATGCAGGCCAAACTTTAATTTAATCAGCCCTTCCTGAGAATCCATTTATTCTTCACTGCCCTTTTTATTTTTCTGTGTGATATCCATCATTGCAAAATTGGGATTTAAATCTCATAGTAAAGAAGTAGGAAGGTCCTATTCTTATTTTTACTTTCTTCCTTTTTGTTCCCAACACCTGTGACCCTTCCAAATAAATTATCTTCATTTTTACCTTTCAGTGTTTTAAAGGCAGTAAATGAAATTGGCTTGATTTTGAACATCGCAAAAACGTGACACATAGGATGCCTCCAGTGAACGTATGGCTGTTTTGTGTCACATATGTAGATTGTAGTACCTGTCAGTCATATTAGAGCACTTCCCAACCTGACCCTGAACTTGACCATGACCCATCTCAGTGAGTTACTAGGATAATTACTGGTTGACACTTGTCCCATGTCTTGAAGTCAGGTAGCCTGAAGGAAAATTTCTAAAGAGCATTATAATTAGGAAATTTAATTTTAAGAGCTCTCATTGATGTAGGAATATTATGTACAGCTTTACTGATCCAGTAGTATAGTTAATGAATTTATTATGCTGCAAATATAAGTGCTTTGTTTGTGCACTGGCCAATAAGAGAGAAACCTATCTCAAAAGGAATGTTGAAAGAGGTGAGGCAATGAAGCTTTCATCTCTACTGGGAGTGAATTAACTTGCCAAATTTGGGACATCAATCATAGTAAATGTGTTCAAAACAAATCATACATCTTCCACAGTTTGTTGTGTTCATCAGCACTTTTGAGGTCAACAGTCCAGAGTAGTCACTTTGGGCCAAGTTTTCAATAGCCTGTGGTTTGGGCAATGTGCCTTGGCTGTCTTTCTTGAGGATGTGTTCTCAGGTAGCCAGACTCTATGGACCAATTTCAATCAAATCTGAAAGGACAAAAGGGCAGTCTTGTTTATAAGGAATGACATCACATCATAGCTTTGAAATCGTTGTCTTAAAAGTCTCTTAGAGTTACTTGGACCTTGAAGACATGCATAAATTAGAAGACTGAATTTTACTCTTGTGTATTGTGCTAGCACTCATGATGTAGCCAAAAATAAAAGCGGGGAGGGGAGATAGTGCCATTCACCTGAGCCAACATGTGTGTGGAGTGTGTCCCCATGAGCAGGGAAGAGTACTGAATCATGAATTCGTTGACTAATTCATGATCATTTTTTGGCTATCTTGTAAAGAAAGTTTTATTTGGAAATACTTTCAAACGTTGAAAAGGTTGGTGAGTAGTACAAAAAACTCATGCATAGCTGTCACTCAGATTTGCCAAATGTTAACAATCTACCTCATTTGCTTTCTTGTTCTTTTTCTGTGTGCACACGCAGTACACACATACACATGCAGAGTATTTCCTCTCTGAACCACCTGGAAGAGAGGCTCACCTATCCTCAAACTCTTCCAAGCCCCAAACTCTGCCTCACAAGAACAGACACATTTTTTCTAGGTAACTGCATCTAGAGAGCAAACATCTGATCGCCTTTGAATTTCAAAATATGACACTCTAATACCTTTGTACCTTGATTTTGACAACAGGCACTTGGCTGTTAAAGGAAGAACTCAATTGCTAGTGGAGGGACAGTCCGAACATTTTGAGGGGCAATCCCTGTCACTGGAGGACATAAACTTTCAAGGACAAATAATTGAAAAAAAAAGGTCGTTTTGTGAAGACCTTCCAACTCTCAGTGCTTTAGCACACACAGTGTTTCAGGGACTGTTGAGGGTGAGGATCTGTGTCAACATCACTGTGGTTGAGTGTATAATAAATGAGTAGGACAGGGAGCCTGGGGAAATAAAAGAATGAGGTCAAGGCTCTTCTTTGTGGCAGAAACACTGCTTTTTGGTTCATCACAGTGCCTTTCAGGCTAGACTGACTTCCAAGTCAAGCTAGCAAGACAAATATCTGAAATCTACCGGGAGCTCCAAAGTGGTTTTTATAAGGTTTTTTGGCAGGTTTTCTAAAGATCACTCTCAGATAATTCTGGAACAAGCTATTAGCTAATAATCTATTACTGTGTAATGCTTTTGACTCACAGTAAGATGGAAACCAGTAATCCTATACCCATAACTCAGCTGGCCTATGTGAACACAATTTTGTTGTTAAGATTAAGCTGTCATTCCAAATCTTGAAGGAATAAGAGTTTCTTTTGATCAGTGCATTACTTGGAATTGCATCTGGCAATAAATATAGACATTTTAAATGGAGGTAGCTTTGGGTGGCATTGTAGTCCAGGTTACAGCAGCACCTGAAAATTGCATTCCTGTAGAAGTGCTCCTGAGTCCCAGCTGCTCCACTTCTGATTCAGCTGTCTTCTAATGTGCCAGGGAAGGAGGTGGAAGGTGGTCCAAATATTTGGGAGCCTGCCTTTCACACAGGAGATCCTCATATAGTTCTGGGCTCCTAGCTTAGGCTTCCCTCAGCTCAGATGTTGTGAGCATTTGAGAAGTGAATCAGCAGATAAGAAGTAACTTAAACAAGATAATATGAGTATTTCTCTCTCATGCTAAAATCTGGAAGTGGGCAATGCAGCACTAATGTGGCAGCATTATTCTGTAGTTTCTTCCAGGACAAGGCTCCATCTATCTGTTTACTTCGTTATGTGTGAACTCTGAACTTCAATTCAACTCATGGCCAAATATGGCTGCTTAGTCGTCAGCCATCAAATTCACATTTCAACCAGTAGGAAAGAAAAAAGATAAGCAGATAAAAAATACATGTCATAGATCCTTTAAGAGAAGTTTTAAAACCTCCATGCAACACTTCTACTGCCAATACACTTACCAGAACTTAGGTATGTGGCAACATCTGGCACACTAGTCATATATTTAGCTGAACTTCAATGCAACTGATAAGGAAAAGTGTTAATATTAGGGGAAGGCTGGCAGTCTCTGCCATGGGGTTGCCTGTTAATAATGCTGCATGTACTTCATTTTTTACTTTTTATTTTTGGAAAGAAGTTGATTTATGTATGAAAGGTAGGGTAACACAGGCAGAGGTAAGACAGAGAGGGAGATTGTGGAAAGTCATGATTGGTTCCCCCCTTTGTTTTTCCCCTTGCCCCCCAGAAACAACAGGAAAAAATAGCAAATTTGGAAACAGTGAGTTCACCCAATGTTCCCTAAACTTCATTCCTTCCCACTCGATTCAACCATGTAATCATTATAAAAAAGTAAAATTTATAAAAGAGAGAGAGAGAGAGATCTTCTATCCACTGGTTCACTCCCCTAATGCCTTCAAAAGCTGGGGCTAGGCCAGGCTGAAGCCATGAGGCAGGAACTGCATCTGGACTTCCCACATGGGTAGTAGAGTCCCAAATACTTGTGCCAGTCAGTAGCTGCTCCCCAGTTGGGAGCAAACCGGCACTTCACTATTGGGTGCATGTATCCCAAGCATTATCTTAGGCTGCTGCACCACAATGCCTGCCTATGAATGTACTTATTTATTTACTTCCTGATTTTGAGACAGGGCAGGGCATAGGAGATAAAAAGAGATCTCTTCCATCCACTGGTTTTCTCCCCTGCATGGCTGCAACAGCTCTGTGTGGGTCTCACACGTGATTGGCAGAAACTCAAGTGTTTGCACTGTGATCCACTATTCTGCAGTCACATTGGCAAGGAGCTGGATGGGAAGCAGGACTCTAATGATATGTGACACAGGCATCCCAAATGATAGCTCATTGTACTGGGGCACAATGCCTGCCCCGTGAATGTATTTTAAATAGAGGTACTCAGAAAGGTCTTGGAAAGTATATGTGCTTTAAGAATTTATGAATTACATAAATGCACCAAAATATCTTAAAATTTTTATGAACTTGAATACTCTCATATGTAGCATCAGACTGCAAAACTCTATTTGCAATGTATAGTATAATCTCTACCCTGTGATCCTATTAACTACAATGTGCAGAGAAGTTGAGAGAATTTCTGCTATGAAATTTTATCTACCATGGTTAAAGACCTAATAATAAAATATTCTGGACTAATTCAGTTTAATGTTATAGAGCAATAAATGCAGAATGTCAAAGCATGCCTGTTTACCTGTTAAAGGCGGAAGGAGAACCCAGGAGCACAAAATAAAAGTAGTTGTTCTTCAAACTGTTTGCTGCTCTTCATGTTCTCATCAATTCTTGCTATCATTTAAATTTGAATCACAGGCACATTTTGACCCAAAGTTTCACATGAAAAATTATGTGGCTTGTTTTAACAAGATTGTACATTGGCAAGCATGCCAAAATTTGATAGTTACCAATAGAGAGATCTGAGAAGAGAGGGATGGGAAAGGGAATTTCTTTTAATTCTATGGCAGTGTCTTGGATGAAGGTAGACAATGGCTACGGTTATTGCTGACACGAGGCAAACATGTCATGCAAAAGAGAGAATGAGCGGTCACGGGACTCATTTAATTTCCAATGGGATTTATGGGAGCACCAAAACATGATGTAGCCAAATGTTTCCAAATCTATGAAGTAATTGAATTTCTTCCATCATTATAAGAAATTAAAGCCAAGGACAATTGCATCCCAGTAACAAGAAAAAAATCCATTCAATCTCCATTATTATTGTTGGAATGAAGTGAGTTGGCTGATTGTCTTGATTGGCTACATTTACTTTTTATCTGTCCATTTATTCCAGAACACATTAAAGGGCCTTCATTTTGACAAAATAAGCTACCTCTTCTATGGTGCGATTTAACCTGAGAAACTTGAGTTTAATACTAGAGCTTTCAAATGAAAAACCATAATCTTCAACCATAGAGTGCATGGCTTTCTTTGGATATCTCAGTGATGATTCATTTATCTTCTAGATTTCAGAAAATCTAAGGATCTGTTTATTTGGGATTGTTTGTTTCTTGTTTCTTAAATCCGTGAGAGATCCAAGATAAAAGCAAAGACTTTTAGAGAACTGAAAGTTTTTCATCAAGAATCTCTCTAAAAAAGGGTCTTTTCTGTTTCAGGAGTGAATGTGGTAAGAGAGCAGCCTCCCATGGGGGAAGCTGGGCAGGGTGTAGAACCTAAACTTCTAAAGAGGATGAAGTTGGGCAGCTGCTAATTCTTCCATTAGTAGGCTGGCCATGTGACTCAGTATCCAAAGACCATTTTTAGAGTGAAATAAATGGTTTTCCTAATTCCACTCGTACACCTGGCCTTGTGGGGTGTATGAGCAATCAATACCTAAAGAAATGAATGTAAGATTATCCATCACAACTGGAGAACAAAAGTTTCTGTTGGTCTCTAAAATGAGAAAATTAGTGAAAGGGTTTACTACTGGAGATTTCCCTATTTTAGCAGAAAAATTATTTTAATCCTGGGATTACACAAAGTGTGAGTTCTCTAGCCCCCAAGCCACATGCATATTCCACCTACACTGAAATGTTCACACACTGAAGAAGCTTTAAGAACATTACAGAAAGTAGTCTTACTAAGTACAATGTTCCATGGTTGATCAATTCAGTCCAATTTGACAGATATTCATTGGAGACCTACACTGACAGTTCATGTGTATCACCAGAGGCCAAAAGATGAATTCAATATGGACCTACCTCTGGAGAAATTCAGTCTAGTGGCAAACAAATCATAGTGGTAGATTGCTTAATGATTTCATGACTTGAAGGCTTAACTTTTGATTCGCTGTCATGCATCAAACAGCATTTGCCAGTGTCTATCTTTAGAGGAAGCCCTGCTAGTTGGCAACCTGGATCTTTTCCCTTCATGCAGTAAAGCTAGAGAATATGGTGAAATAAGCAGATTGACTAGACTATATTCTTGAGGCTCTTTTGTACTCGCTTCGGCAGCACATAAATCGAGGCTCTTTTGATCCAGGAGTCCTTGTGTTGTGAACTCCTATCTTAATATTTTTACTACTGGGAAAACTCATTTCTACCACCTGAGTTGTTCTGATCAAAGTAGCCAAGACGGAGATTCAGGGTTGAAAAGATCTGCTTCTTTCAGTGGAACAATAATTTGAAGACCCTTTAAGTTAATGAGCCTCTAAGAGTTGCTCAGGCTAGTCATTGGCAAAGCTTAGATTTGAGATTGAAGCCTACCTTATTGCAAATTCCAGCCCATGTAAGACCCCTCTGTGGCCTAGAATAGCCTAGCAGATATTCCACTGAAGGATTAAGAGAACCTGGGACCCACCAACCTTCTTTCTTAAGAAAGGCATGGGGTAGTCAGAGCTGCATCTAACCAAGCAGGGTAAATTTAAGTGCCACCCAAAGGAAAAGTATGCTAGCGGTGGTCTCTGCTTTGATGACTTCACAGTTAAATGTTCACCCACAGGGTCCATCCAGGCTGTGGAGTAGGAGAAAAACAGGTAGCAGGAGGACAAGTGGAGAACTGAAGCTGTAAATTGAATCATGTTCTTCTCAAAGTGCTGGACTATTTTCATTTCCTTCTGTAGCACCCACAGTTGTTTCTCTTCTGCCTCCCTTAATTGCCCTATTACCTTTTTAAAATGCCATCTTCTGGATGTTTTCATCATCTAGTTAGTTGAGTTTCTACATTTTTGGAAACTCAGCCATTCTTTCCTCCTTTGCTCCAGTGGTTGTAGATTTCTTCCTCCTCCTCTCCCTCATGCCTAGATTTCCATGCTAGAAATGTGGCAAGTTGGGAAAGAACTCTTGTGCTGCATGAACCTGGGTCCTCTCAGGAAGCTTCAGTCACCTGTCATGCATGCTTCAACCATAGAGTGCATGACTTTCTTTGGACATCTCGGTGATGATTCATTTCTTGGTCAGTCACTCTAGACTTGAAGTCATGGATATACAGCACTATGGTCTGCGAGTGGAGCATAAAATGCCCTTTACTTCCCGCGCTCTGTGGTATTCAGCAAGTGGTGGTCTTTGGGAAATAGTGCTCCCTGATTGATAAGCACATAGGTCTTCAGGGTCAGATATTTTTGTTCAGTCCACATTCTTCCTAGTATATCGCTTAGGGGTCCAGTTGGTCCAGGAACAGCTGGGATCATTTGGCCAAGATCATTCCTGAGTAGCTTTTGAAACCGGGGAAGGAATCTCCACCTTTTGATCCAAGGGGAGTCTTTCCGTGACCCCACACTAGTATTCCAGACACCAGAATTAAGTGTAATTAATAATACTATTCAGTTTCTCTCCTGCTTTAAACAAATATCTCAAGTGACAGCATCGTGTATATATTTTACTGTGACTCATTGCCTAAAAATGTGTACCAGCCATGGCCTCATCTCATTTAATTTCCCCCAAACTTTTGTATGAGTAGAATCTGGGGCTTTAAAGGCACAGGGGTTTTGATTCCCCATAATCTTCACTTGTTGGAACGAAGAATTGGGAACAAAGTGGATGAGTAAAGAACACTTCCAAGGTGGCTTTCAAATAACTAACAACAGCAAAAATGTTGGCTTGAAAGATCAGGCTGTGGCAAAAAATTATGCGGATTGCTGTGGAGTAATGTGTGTTCTTAAAAGCTAGACTTGTGAAAAAAACAAAATACATGATTATGCATCTTGTGTCCTGCAAAGATTCAAGTTTAATTTAAGGTAGTATAGGTTCCATCAACACTCTTGCTAGTTGTGTTCATTTTCAGAGACAGAGACTGCTATTGCTACTACCAAAAATGTTTCAAGATTATTTTGCTAATTTTGATTGTATTTTCACAGATGTGTATCTCTTATGTATTACTTGAATCTCTTATGAATTTTCTTACAAATCATGTAAGTTAACCAACGCATACATGATTTTTAGATCAGTCTTAAAATGGAAATAAGATAAGGGGTAAGTGTGGTGAGGTATTGAGTTAAAGCTGGCCCCTGCAATGCTAGCTTCCTATATAAGCATTAGCTGGAATCCTGGCTCTTCCACTTCTGATCCAGCTCCATGCTAATGTGCTTGGGGAAGGAGGATAGGATGGTCCAGAGTTTGGGCCCTTGCCTGTCATGTAGGAGACCTGGTAGAATTTCCTGGATCCTGGCTTCAGGATGGCCCGCCCCAACTGTTACAGCCATTTGGGAGGTAAATCAGCTGATGGAGGCACACTCTCTCTTTCTCTCTAGCTCTGCCTTTCAAATACATAAATCTTTACAAAACAAACATGGTTTGGGAACAACCTACTAAGAAATGTGTTTTGTTATTTAAAGGAGTTATTTGTTTGGATGTCAGAGTTACAAAGAAAGAAGGAGAGGCAGAAAGATCTTCCATCTACTGATTCACTCCTAGAAATGCTGTGATGGCCAGAGCTGAACCAGGCAGACCCTAGAAGCCAGAAACTTCATACAGATCTCCCAAATGGGTGTAGGGGCTCAAGTATATGGATCACTGCTGCTTTTCCCACACGCATTAGCATGGAACTCAAACAGGGAAGTTGGGACTGGAATTGGCTGCCATAGCATCTTTATCCAATTTACCACAACGCCAGCCCCAGGGGATGTATGTTTAGGCCTGTTTACAAAAGAGAAACCTGGAGTATAAGGAAGATAGTTTACCCAAGTTTGCCACATAAATTATATAGTCAGTGTTTGAACCTTGGGTCCCAAGTTAATACTCTTTTCTATCGCTTGTAGCTTTTAGTAGATCAACAAATGGGTATTTCATAGTCTATGCATCTAGACTATGACTATGGCTTTTTAATTTTCCTCTTTCTTTCTTCTTCATTTTACTCTTCAGGGCTATCAGTGCACTTAACCAATTCCCACAGTATCCATTAGCTTGAGGCTACACATTGAAGTATTCAGGGCTACTTCCTTTCTCCACCCTGCTCCATCCAAGCCATTTACTGCCCACATAACATTACCCTTGTTCAGGCTCCAGACATTTCTTCTCCCTAAAAAGAATGTCAAGTAGCAAGCCTCCCATAGCCATCCAAACCAGTCTCAGTTGAAGACCTGTATCCAAGTTCCTCTTCTTGCTGGGAATTTGCAATGGGCCATAGCTCCCACTCTGTTCTGAGCTACAGTAGCACTCCCCATCTGAATGATTTATATGCTACCCTACACTGTTTTCAGGCAGCAGTTGATCATGAATCTGATTTTTCTCAGCAAGATATTGTAAGTTCTTTCCCAGGTCCAGGCCACTGAATCTTTCATGTTCTTACATTTCAGAGCAACCAACACATCAGAGAGGCTTAATAAATATGTATGAATTTTTGGACTGCTCTGTTTTTTGCAAGAGAGAGGAGGAATGCCCTCTGAACATTTTTTCAACAGTATGCAAAGGAGGAAAGAAATGGAAATGTTAATAGTGAAGAATGTACACATGTGAACATGTGGGAACCTACCAACTATGTATGTTTAGGTTTTGGAATCACCAGACAAGTAGATTTAGGTATGTGACATAGGAGTATGATTCAAGATGTGATAGTTGGTGCATGAAAAAAGCATTCCAAATTAAATAGACTTCGATAAGATTTGCTAAATTTTGGTGGATTCATATCCATTCATAATGATGTAAATAGACTGCATATACAATATTTTTCAAGTTTGTTTGGTCATAAAACTCCATGAGCAAGGATAATCTTACAGGAATAATGTTCATTGATGTAGTCTTTGGGAAATATCTGGAAAAAATCTTCCCATTATCCTAATAACAAGTGATGATTTTCCAATAACCGATGCCGTATTTTCTATGTAGTTTTTTCGTGTTGTGACTTTGTATGGGTCAGTGTGGTCTTCTGGTGGGTATTCTAGATGTAGTCTTCACTCACATTCAGATCAGCACCCAGTTCATTCTTGAGACCTGATAGTGCTGGTTAGGAAAATACTAACTGTTAGAGAGGATGGAAAGGGAAATCCCTGTGCCTATGGACCCGAATCATGGTGGGAGAAAAAAAACTACAACAGAAAGAAGCTGTAATGTATTAAGCATTTAACTGCAGATTGATTGATTTAAAGAATTTTATACAGTGGTTCAGGATAGTTGCTGTTTTAAATAGATTATTTGAAATAGTGTCAGAGGGAGAAAAAGAGGCAGGAAGCAGGAGGGAAGGAGCAAGGGAGGAGAGAGAGATTGATTCAATCCACTGATTAATTCCCCTAATTGGGCTGGGAGAGACCAAAGCTTGCAGCCAGAGACCCCAATCAGGTCTCCCACATAGGTGGCAAAGGTCTAAGAACTTAAGCCATTTTCCACGGCCTTCCCAGTGTGTTGGCAGGAAGCAAGATCCAAAGCAGAGCAACTGGCATTCTGATATGGGATGCTGGCTTCCTGTGCTTCTGCTTGGCCCGCTGCACCTCAGTGTCAGCTAGAGAGGAGTTAGTACTAACTGAGCACCAACTCTAAGTCAGGCACAGCTCTTTTATGTTTGCATTCATTTCCTCATGCATTCTCCATATAACCACGTTTTCCCAACTTGCATAATGAACCCAAGCACTTAATTCAAGGTAACACGATTAGCACACTGAAAAGTTGGACTTTGAATTCTGGATGTTTCTCAAGTTTTCCTGATCTGTCATACTGCCTCCTATGGGAAGCTACGGATTCTTATGGCATGTTTCAGATTTTTCTTTTCTTTTGCTTGTAATTGAAATCTACCTATTGCTCTTACAGAACTGTGAAACCCATTTATTTCATTTAATTTTGTGCATGGAACCAGCTCATACACAAGCAGGTAGGCTCAGTATATATTAGTGGCAGGAATATTTCTGCTGTTGTTGAAGGTATAGTGCTTCTGATCTCTAAAACTAGTTACATGATGCACGTACACTCAAGACATTTGGTTTCTCAGTAGACCAACATAGCCTCTCATCCCCTTGCTCCTTGTAACACAAGTAACTAGATTAAAAATTGAACATAGAAAATTACCTTCTAGGGCTCTGTTCATAACCTGTTTAAGGAACGTAGTGTTAGAAAAGCTTGTGTGTGTGTGTTTTCTTAACTAGACCTTTATTTCTTTGCTTTTCTTTAAATAACTCAGTGAGAAAGGCATAAATGCCAAGCAGACATTTATGAGAAAGTGTTACAAGGAAAGAAGGCATCAGAAATTTAAATTTTGAATAAAGGATTCAAGGAATAGTGTTGATTAAAACAACTACTTTCTCTTTTTCATTCAGGAAGGAATTCCCATTCTGGATTTCTTAGAGATTCCGGGGAAATGCATGAATACTTTGAAAATGACAAAACCTGGATAAATAAAATTAAAATTCAGAGTCCCTGGGGATGTTTGTATCTGATCCTCACAAGATTCATTAGACTTTGAAAAAGGTTGGAAGCACTTGTACCTTCAAGTGCGAGGACTCATCTGTTACACGTATCCGCAAAGTCCGGTTTATATGCAGACCCCAAGATGTGACTCCTGCTAAGTGAGAAGCTGGGACAAAGATCAGGAGATGAAAAGTAACCATGTGTGTAAGGCAGTATAGTGTGCAAGGAATCATGTAAAATGTGTGGTGAAAATGGATCCATGATATAATGTGGCTGGAAATTATAAAAGTTAAGGAAGAATTTTTAAAGCAGGAAAATCATGTTCTAGGGAAAGATTTGACAAAAGTCTGGAATCCAACTGTCTAGATTGTTTTGAAAGAGGACCTCCAGCAGAGTGTGCCTGTGTGTGTAGGATCTAGATAAGCAGAAGTGGATGGGATTGTAACTGTGGGAATGGAGTAGTGACCATGCTGGTGAGTGAGGGAGTAGACAGTATTGTATCTTGTGATACTGAGGGAGAAATGGGGCTTTAAATGTTGGTGTTAAAAAATAGAAATGAGCTCTGCAGAGTGAGTTGACCTTAGAGCAGGGAGTGTGGGGAGGAATTTCAGCTGTTCTACTCCTTTTAGTCCGCTTGGGGAATCCATCTTTCTGATCTCAGTAGGACTCACCTGTTTTCCCCAGAATTCCTACGAGTGTGTTGATGCATCCTTCTGAAATTTCATCTTGTTTTGTAAAGATCATTCTTTATGTATGTTGCAATACCTTCAATATTAATGTTCCGCTTGAAAATAAAGAGATGAAAATATCTGGGGAACCAAACCCAGGACAGAATTTCTGCATGCATCTTCCTTGAGAAGAAATAGTTGTTAGAAAGAAATCAGGCTTAATGATTCACTTAGAAGTGTGTGTGGGCTACCTCTAAATGTCAGACATGTTCTGAAGACATATAGAAAGGCCTATAAAGGTGATGTAACAAAAGCCATAGACAGAATTGGGTCCAAGTATGATCAGTTTATTCCCAAGCAGGATTGGCTATGAAGGGTAATCTTAGATGGGGAAGTGAATGAAAACTAGTTTAGACAGGTGTTAAAAAGCCAGCTATAAAAGTCCTCGTGTTAGACAAAAGGGTAACACCATTATGCTTCGTGAAATAAGCCAATCCCCCGGGGTGGAGGAACCCACCATGTGGGGAGGGTGGGGGGGAGAATCCCAGATTCTATGTAATTACAACACAATGTAATTAATGAATAAATTAAAAAAAAAAAAAGAAATAAGCCAATCCCCGAAAGTCAAATATTTTATGTTTTCTGTGATTTGTGATAATATATAGAGCACAAAAAAATGTGTTGATCTGAAATTGTCACTTTGAGATCTGTCTACAGTTCTTCCCCATATTTGCGGAACAGTGGTTTTTCTGTTTACCACTTCTTGGATTCTTCTGTTAGTTGAGGATAAAGCTGGTGATTATGAAGTAAATGAAAAGTATGTCATTGTAAAAATTGAAAGAAAAATTAGGAAGGAGATGGGAAGGTGGTAAGGAGGGAGGGAGGAAGGGAGATTAGAATGGGACAAATCTTGTGTTCTTATAGCTGGACTTATGAAATGCACTAAGTTTGCTCCTTCTACGTAAATAAAATTTTAAAATGATAGTAAGTAGGAAGAAGTTTGCATAGCAGGTTTGTGAACAAAAATGTGAGACACTGAGAAGGAAGAGGATTGTTTTGAAAGTATAAACAGAAGGTATAACCAACACGATGTTGGTTAGAAAAAAACCCAGGGAGATTCAGTAGTAGGATCTCACAGGGTTCTAGAAATCCGTAAAGGCAGAGCTAACTGTTGGTGGCAGTTATAGAAATGAAGAGATAGCTAAGTTATGTGGCAAGATGTTTGATGGAATATGATTGAGACAGGGGAAGAGATTTGCATTTTGTGTGAATGTAAATATACCGTAAGATTTCCCATTGATCCATAACATTATTTCTAAGATTATCTGATTTCCAAGTATAAAATTTCTGTATCTAGCCTAAAATTGAGGTAAACTTACAGAATTTCTGCATCACAGTATTGCATGGGAACTTTCATAGCAGGAGATCAGTTCTCAAGTTCATTCTACAAAAATCACTGACTCCATCCAGCTAAGCTTGCAAGCCATGCTCAACTTCAATAACTCAGTTTCAGAAACAGGAGAGTAAGGTTGGAAACACAGGTGTTTTCCTCCAAGTCCTCCACTGAAATAAAACTGATCCCTAAAACTGTAACAAAATTAGGAAAACCAGGTACATATTTCTAGTAGTTTTTTAAAGTCTGTTTGCAAAATATATGCCACTTTTTGGAAACTCGCCCAGACAAAAGCTTCTTCACCAGCATTCTTCAACACCCTCTTTAGTCTTATGCTATTGAAATATGAGTTAGGAAGGAAAATTATCTTGATCTAAACCTGTGGATAGTTATAGTCTGTCTTGAATATCAATGGCAAAGCTGTACTATTGGTCTTAGTCAACTCAGGTAACCATAACAAAATGCATGAGGCAACACACATTTTTTCTTGCAGTTCTGAAGACCTAGAAATCTGAGCTTGTGGTGTCAACAGCATTGACACTTCTTTGGGGTTGCAGACAGCTGACTCCTTATTGAATCTTCATGGGATAGAAAGACCCTTTCTTTTTTAAAAAAGATTTATTTATTTTTTATTGCAAATTAAGATACACAGAGAGGAGAAGAAAAAGAGACAAAGATCTTCTGTGATGATTCACTCCCCAAGCGGCCACAATAGCCGGAGTCCTGCCAGTCCAAAGCCAGGAGCCTGGACCCTCTTCCAGGTGTCCCATGCGGGTGCAGGGTCCCAAGGCTTTGGGCCGTCTTCTGCTTTCCCAGACAACAGGCAGGGAGCTGGGCAGGAAGCAGTGCCACCAGGACATGAATTGGCAGCCGTATCAGATCCTGGTGGGTGAAAGGCGAGGACTTTAGCACTAGGCTCCTGCACCAGGCCCAAAAGACCCTTTCTTATAAAGGCACTCATTTCATTCGTGAAGTTTCTATCTCCATGATTACATTACTCCTTAATGCCCCCATCTGCAAAAACCAGCGCATTAGGGATTAATGTTTCAATATATGGATTTTGGGTAGACATAAGCATTCAGTTTGTCACAATATTATCCTTTAAAATTCCTTTTCCTTGCTGTTTAGACATGCTCCTTCTACCATTCTGCGGCTTCTTCTCCCACTCTGGACATTGCTTAGGATTTTTTTTAACCGGGTCACTAATATCCTTACTTATCACACCATTTTCAGAGGAATTCTCTGATGAAGAAAATATTACCATGCAATTTTCTGAATTAGAAAATATGTTTTATAAGATTTTTTTTTACTTGGTATCCAACATGACAGAGAAAGGGAGAGACCAAGGAGATCTTCCATCTGCTGGTTCATTTGTCCAATGGCTGCAATAATCGGAGCAGGCCATTGCTGGGTGCGTGGAATTCCATCCAGGTCTCCCAAGTACGTGGCAAGAGACCAAGTACTTGGCCCAAGTACTGTTGCTTTTGTTTTCCTCAGGTGCATCAGCAGGGAGCTGGATTGGAAGGAAAGTAGTTGGAACTTGAACTGTTGCTCACATGGGATGCGGGCACCATAGGGAGTGGTATCACCAGCTCCTGATTGGAACATTTTTTTAATTACTCCCTCAACATGAACCATTAGAATAGTGTACCAATCCTCCAAGACAACTTCTCCACCTCTATTTTTGTCCATTACTTGATGTACACTTGATAGTTTTTAACTGCCTGTAGCTTTCTGAACAATCCATGTCTCCCCCGGGCCAGAGCACATGTGTGCCTTGTCTCCAATGTCACGTTTCTTCACTCGATGAACTCTGCAGTTCACCATCACAGACCTCGTAGTGATGTTCCTCCTTTCAGAAAGCTTCTCCTGCTCTTTCCCAGGCTGCATTAGCTGGCAGCTATGCTGGCCCTATCTCTGTCTGTGCTTATATCTGTACCTACTGCCGATTGTCATGGACAGCTTACAGACATACTGTCTTGTGGTGGTTTCCCTCATACATTAATGAGCTCCTTGAAGCCCAGTGTCATTGTTCTCACTGGTATATTCAACAACTGGAAACATAGCCAATGTTCAGCACACGAGGCGATTTCAGAGGGCTTGTGCAAAAAAAAAAAAAAAAAGATAAGTTTAATTTTGAAGCAAACAAGTAACTATATATGGCTATTCATATTATATATGTTTTATGAACTTTTGGAAGACGCCTTGTTTGTTTATCATAATAAAAAAGATCAACTTAGGGCCCAGACTAATAGCTTAGTAGCTAAACCTCACCTCCCATGTGCTGAGATCCCCAAAGGGTGACAGTTTGTATCTTGGTTGCTCCACTTCCCATCCAGCTTCCTGCCTGTGGCCTGGGAAAGCAGTCGAGGATAGCCCAAAGCCTTGGGACCCTACACCTGCGTGGGAGTCCCAGAAGAGGCTCCTGGCTTTAGATTGGTTCAGCTGCGGCCTTTGTGGCCTCTCGGGGAGTGAGCCAGTGGTCAGATTTTTCTCTCTGTCTCTGCTTCTCTTTGTAGATCTGCCTTTCCGATAAAAATAAATAAATCTTTTATATTGACCTTTTTATTAACCAACAGAATATTAACTTGTTGAGCATGAGAGGGAATTGCAGATTATTTTTTCATGACGATAAAACATCATGATTTAGTGCAGGTCAGGTTATGCCATGCATGTGTTCTGAAATATTGTTTGACAAATAAATGAACTGCCACCCAATAAGTAGCATTTCATATTTCTGATTTTGCTTGGGAAAGATTGTTTACATTTTAACTATAAATGAAATTAATGTCAAAAGGAACCTAGGTGTATTGCACATAGGGGTCACTAGTTAAAATCTATGGCAGCAAGATTTTCCTAAGTCAGATTTCTAAAATGCGTTTCTGTCTGCATTTGAATTGCTTTGGTTTTTTTTTTTTTTTTGCCACTCTAAAATCTATTCTAGGTGACTGTGAAGATCCTGACCCCCAAATTTTTTTCTACATATTAATTGATAGGCTCACTTGAATTACTGGTATTATTTCCATTATGCTAAGAGGGCTTAAGAGGGGAGAGAAAATAAAATGGAGGAAGAAGGGAAAGAGTGTTTGGTAAGCACATAGGTTATTCAACTCATGTCCGCTCATGTAAAATAATGTATAGGGTTCTTATATTATCTCCAATGTATAGGTAAAAAAAAAAAGGAATATGGTGCCATAGAGATGAAGTGAATTGCATGGGACCATGACCTATATGTAGAGGAATGGGAATTGGAAGTTTCTACAACTCTAGTTTCTTTTAGAGATCGCATCACTTCATCTGTTGGTTATGTCACCTGGAGCCCTAAGCCCGGACGTCTGTCGCTCCCTGGATCTGACTCCAGTTTCTCAAGCAAAAGCCCTCTCCCTGTGCCTTCACTGAATTCCAGAAGGTTTCTCTTCTCAGGCTCTCTAATGTCACTGAATTCCTTCAATGAACTATATCAACTAAGGAATCTCTTAAATTCAGCATTTTTGTTGAACTCTGCAACTGTATTAAAGATGGAGCACAATGGGAAATGTCACATCGTGGAGTTCAAACTGCTTCTCTTTGCTTGTATGTGCTCAGTGCTTCTCAAAGCAGTATCCCCCCCCCCCTTTGCTATGTAGAAGATGCAGAGAACGGTACCACCTACAGCAGTTCCCCGAAGTTTTTTCTTTCTGGCCTGACCTGCCTTATCACTTTCTTGCAGGCAGACGTTCCATTAATCCTGGTGAATACAGTTTGGGTTTCTTTCCATCTCATTACTGTATGATTAAACACTCAGTGACTAGACAGTTGTAAGGATTTTTTTTTTTTTACTTTCAACTTATCTTAAAGGCAGACACTCTCTCTCTCTCTCTCCATTTGCTTGTTCACTTCTTGGGCTCCAAAAACCAGAAGTCCAGAATTCAATCCAGGTTCCCAGGAAGTGTAGCAGCAACCCAAGTATTTATGCCATCTCTTGCTGCATCCCTAGGTGGTCATTGGCAGGAAGCTAGAGCTGGAAGCAGATCAGGATTCAAACACAGGTGCTCTGATATGGATGCCAGCACCCCAAGCAGTAATTCAATTGCTGTGCTCAGTGTCCCCCTTAAAGGTGTGCTGCTGCAGTTGTTGTTTTGACTGTTTTTCTTACTTGTTTTTTTTAAAGATTTGAAAGGCAGAGTTACGGAGAGAAGGCGAGACAGGAAGAGAGGTTGATCTTCCATCCACTTGTTCACTTCCTAAATGGCTCCATTCGCAGGGGGCCTTTGCCAGGTTGAAGCCAGGAGCCAGGAGTTTCTTCCAGGTCTTCCATGTGGGTGCCAAGGGACAAGCTATGCAGGCCAATTTCTGCTGCTTTTCCTGGGCACATGTGCAGTAAGCTGGATTGGAATTGGAGTAGCTGGACCACATACCAGTACCTATAGTGGGATGCCAGTGCTGCAGTTGGTGGCTGAACCTACTATGCCCAAATTGTGAGGGGTTTTTTTTGCTTTTTTTGCTTTTAAAAAGAAGTCTACCTCCTTCAGGTTACTCTAAGTAGTCCTTCTATTCATATGTGACATTATCTTGGGAACATATGCCCATTAAGTAAGGATCTTCAGATGGAAATTTTGTCACATAAGAGTAACTACCATAGAAGTAAATGGTGTCTAAAGTTTTTGATTTCATCCTAGGAATAATATGGACAAAGATAATGGTCTCATTGGCTTCCATCTTGCCTCCTTCCTTCCGTTTATTGCACAACTCTAGAATTTGCCAACTATGATGAGATTACACATCAAAAAACACTAAAATACAATGCAAAGTATCTATCTGCAGGTGCCTGACAAGGCTTCCATGGCCTGTGTGTAAGGATTTCTCTCTTCTTTTTCTCCCTGAGCCAGGCTCTACTCCTGGCAGTTCCATTTTCAAGACACAAATGCATACTTATCTTAATGATCAGAGGTCCTTATTTGCACCAGATTGGTCTTAGAAATCCTTCCCACCCGTTGTTACTTTGTGCTTTAGATTTAGTCTTAGCTTGATCTACTTCTGGATTAAGCAGTCCCTTTTCAAGGTCTCAAAGCCCATGTGCTTGCTTCTTGCGGAGCGCTATGGGGCTGTGCGTGGCGGTCACCTCCTCTGCTTTCCTTTGCTGAGGGACACTTGTGTTGGCTCATTTTGTTCCTGCAGATTCTACTAGAGGACATGATGCATCCTTGGAGCTACATAAATGTTGTTATTGTTTGGAAAAGAAGTCAGTAAAACCCAATCCTGTGTGTATTTCATTTAAAGTATTACACTAGAGCTACAGGCAGCCCTGGAGGGAAAAAATAGAGATAATGGAAGATTTTAAAAAAGACAACATTACGCACATCATCCCTTTGGAAGTTTTTTGAAGTATCCAGTGAAATTCTGAATATTTTGTAAGATTTTTTTTAAAGACTTCCAAACAAGCACATGGTTCTAGAAATATACTTGGAAATGAGAGCTGCTTGCCACTGGCAAGCTCTGCTTGAACCTGTTGTATGTAAACACTGAAAGAGGATCCAAGACCTTCATGTATTTCCCATCAGATAAAATGTATAGAGGAAAAAAAAAGTGAAGTCAGCAGAAGTTAGAGCTAACTTGCACAACTCCTTTAAAAGCTACAGCAAAGGCAGAGAGTTAGTAGCTCAAAGTAACCTGCAGTGAAACAAACAAACAAAAAAAACACATTTCCTCCAGTTCTAGCCTGCTTTAGATCCTGGCAACTCTTTCCTTAGGAAGTCACAGGGAATTTGGGAATAAGGAAAGGAGAAAGCAGAATTGGCTACTAAGATATATATATATGTAACTATTTGTTCTTAGGAGCTATTTCATGAAGTCATTGTAAGACCAATCTGATTACACTGTTATTATTTTTTTTTTTTTTTAAAATAAGGCTAAGTGAATGGTGTCCAAAGTAAGAAGTATCTAGGAATTGGGATACTTGTACAGGCCTTCAGTTCTTCCAGCACTGGCAAGGAACCAGCCTCCATATAGTTCCACTTCCTGGACAGAGTTTTCTTTGCCCTCCAATGCCAGCAGCGCCGTGAGCTGTGGGTGAGCCGGCAGAGCTGCCCATTCCATAAGAGGACAACCTCCACCTCCAGCTAACTGTGGTGGCTCCGAAGCAGCGAGTTCTCCCCCTTGCTAAGGGAAGCTGCTGTTTCAGCATCTCCTCCTGGAACTCCTGGCACGGTGTCAGGTCCTGTGTCAGGGGAACCCTTGAGTGCATCACAGTGACAGAAGCCAAGCACTGGCCGGCAAGAGCTGAGCACAGCCTGTTCGCCGGAGACCCTGAGCAGATTCGCGGGAGTTGCCTAGTTCAAGGGTGTGTTGAAGTAAACTGATGTGGCTGCAGGAGAGACTTCCAAAGGCTCAAGCTATTTTTCCACAGCCCTTCTGCTAACCTTCACAGGATTTAGTCAATGGTTTTGACTTGGATGTGTTCCACGTTGGAGTTCCTTGACTTAGCAACATTAGAGACTGATAAAAACAGAAAACAAAGTTTTCCTACTCTTTTTGAAGTCAGGCCACAATATATACAACTTTCCGGCAGCCAGTGAAGGTGGAGGGTGCAGGAGAAGGTATTTTATTAATGCAGTGTGTGTTCTTGGTGAAATCTAAAAGTAACCGCCTCGCTGTTTTTGTCCTGTTAGCTAGCTGTAGATGACATTAGGTGTGCTCTTTGGGGGTGGTGACTCAATTTCCTGTAGGATAGCTGGCAACTCCACATGAGGTTATTTTTTTGTTTCTTTTTGGTTAGGGATGAAAAGGTCAGTTACTCAATGTCTTAGAACACTTGGGGTCACAATTCCTAAAAACGGAACTTAAATAGTGATTTGAAAAAAACTGTGGCCAAGCATATTGGCCACTGCCTTGGAATTTAGAAGAAGTAACAGTCTCAGCTCTGTGTCAATATCAACAATATTTCTTGGATAGTCTATCAACCCAACCTACTTCCTCTCTGAGTAATGTTCTTACTCGCAGGTAGAAGCTCACAGCCCTCTTTGTAAGTTCTCGCCTTTATCTGGTGTATGCAGAAGATCTAGAAGCAAAACTACATTTACGTGCCACATTACAATTGTACCCCAATCCTGACTGTGAAATAACTAATCTATCACTTAGATGTGAAATGGATCTTGTCAATTGTCTCTCTTTTCACTGCATGATCTTAAGAGCAGACCTTGTGAAACTGACATGCAAGATGTCTTGAAATACCAGCCTGAAACTTTCCTGGAATTACTTCTCCATGTAAAAATAAATAAATAAATAAAGAGCGAAATATGATATGTGGAGCCACAGCCTGGTAGGTCTGGGACCTGGATTTGTACTGCTGATTTCTGCAAAGCTTGGGGAAGTTGGTGAAGGCGGAGATGGGGAGCGGCGAGGTGCATTTCATGAATGCGCCGGGAGTCCCTGGGGCTCGCACTCTGAGATGGTCACAGAGCAGCAGAAACACAAGAAGCCTTCCCTTGCAGAGCGAGTTGGTTTCCTGCTTGCTGACGAAACCAGTGACTGCAAAGATGGTCATGGAGAGATCCCACATACACTGGCTCTGGTTTTTTGTTTTTTTTTTTTTAATTTATTTTATTGAAAAGTCAGTTTTGCAGAAAGAAGGAGAGACAGAAAGATCTCCCATCCTCTGGTTCACTCCCCAAGTGGCCGCAACGGCCAGAGCTGAGCCAATCAGAAGCCAGGAGCCAGCAGCTTCTTCTGGGTCTCCCACATGGGTGCAGGATCCCAAGGCTTTGGGCCGTCCTCTCCTGCTTTCCCAGGCCACAAGCAGGGAGCTGGAAGGGAAGTGTTGTAGGTGGGACAAGAACTGGCACCTGTACGGGATCCCAGGGTGCATGCAAGGCAAGGACTTTAGTCACTAGGCTACGGCACCAGGACCACTGGCTCTGTTTTTTAACCCCCTGCCTGTGCAACTCAAATGACCGAGACATTATATGCATCTCATATTGATGCAGCATAGAGAAGATAAAGGAAGAGTGCATCCACCAGTATTGTGGTAATGAGGTAGTTAACATTCACACGTGGGGGGTTTCAGAAAAGTGAAAATCTTACTGTTACAGCAGAGGCAGATTGCTTGTGATCCGCAGGGTTTGGGCTTTACAAGTGCCTATGTGTGGAAGGTTTCATTTGTGTAGCAGGCATTTTATGTACTTGGATGAGGAAGGGCTACAGATGTGTTTTATGAAGTTTTCTTGAGGCTTGTTCTCTTGATTAAGGAAAGAAAGCTTCTGGCAAGATGAATAGACCTGGCAAGGTGTAGGCCGTTATCTGTTCACCTGAAGTATATATTTAGAAGTTGGCATAAAGAGAGAAGGAAGAATTGGGGTTGTGCTGTAGCAAGTCAAGCCGCCACCCCCACCAACACCAGCAACCCGTAATGATGCTGATTGAAGTCCTGCTGCTCCACTTCCAATGCAGCTCCCTGCTGATGCGCCTGCCAAAGCAGCTGAGGCTAGCCTAAGTGCTTGGGCTCTCGCACCCACCTGTGGGCCCTGGAAGAATCTTTGAAAGGCTTCTCGCACATCGTGGCAATTTGGGGAAATGATTCAGAGTATGGAAGATGCCCCCACTCTTTTCCTCTCTGTAATTCTGCCTTTCAAATAGATAAATCTTTTAAAAATTTTTTTTGAAAGAAAGAGAAAAAGAAGCAAATTGAAAGAAACAGATTTTATGCTAAAGTCTCAAAGTGAATAGTGCATACTCAAGATTCTAGATAATAGTAAGCCATGTGCACATAATAGCAAACACTTTGAAAGTGACTGCAACCTTGGGTCCAGCATGGTAGCCTCGCAGCTGAAGTCCTTGCCTTGCACCCACCGGGATCCCATATGGGTCACAGTTCTAATCCTGGCAGCCTTGTTTCCCACTGAGCTCCCTGACTGTGGCCTGGCAAAGCAGTCCAGGACGGCCCAAAGCCTTGGGACCCTGTACCCATGTGGAAGACCTGGAAGAGGCTTGGGGCTCCTGGCTTCATTGCTGCCGCTTGGGGAGTGAATCAGCAGATGGAAGATCTTCCTCTCTGTCTCTCCTCCTCTCTGTGTATCTGCCTTTCCAATAAGAAAGTTATTAGAAGCTTAACAGATTTATATAAAAACCTATCTGGAAAAAACCAGGGGGCCTGAGGTTCAATCCATGAAATGTGTCCCTGATAGTCTATGCAGTCTAAATTTCAAGGGCAGACTTTCAGCTCCACCTGTCGATTGAGAGTCAGAGAAAAGCATTCCAATGTCTTCCTTCTCATTGGCAATGAACAGGCTTTATAAGATGAACCGAGGCGCTGGGTGGCTTCTGTCCACCACGCTAATGGACACAGGGAGAGTGGTGGGGAACTGCTGTCTGATCTCCGGGTGTGAAGGTCTGGGCAGTTTAGCCCACCCACGCATGTTTGTAGTTTAGCCCTGGCAGAAGCACCCCTGCAGACTTTCTTCCTTGGCACACTGAGGGCGTCGTCCTGGGCTCTTGTACAATTCCATTAAAAAAGCATGTATGCCGGACACGTGTTAAGTCGCCCTGCATGTGGTGTCTTCACGTTGCTGTTCCTTTAAGATTACTCTTAGGCAATTATGGTTATAAAAACGAAACATATTGTCCAATCTGTGAATTCCAAAGCGTCCAGACCCCCCCCAACATTGTTTTCTTTGCTTATGTCCACCCCCAAAATGTAGCAGCGTGGTGCTGAGTGAAAGCAGTGATGGGTACTGGAAGAGCCAGGTGTTCCTAGAAAATGTCATTTATTCCTACAACCCTATCCCCCCCAAGTAGGTATATCCTAAACCCTCAGAAACACAAAACCTAACCCCATCAGGCAAGACAGTGCGGATCCTCAACAACCTTTCCCCTGAGTGCCCAAAGCGCCCTCCCGCAAAACCATGAGGAGACCCAGCAACCCTGGTAGTCGGGGCCACAGGGATGAGGGGCGCGGGCTCGGCGGGGCGCACGGGGTCCCGGCCGGGCAGGTGCAAGGCTGCGCGCGCCCGCGCGTCGGGTGCCGCTGGAGCCCCGCGCCGGGCGCGACCCCGAGAGGCGGGCGCCGGGCGCTCCACGCCGGGTTTTCCGCCAGTCTCCCTGCGTAGACAGCCCCACAGCCGCCCCACAGACTCGCACGCTCGCTCCTCTCCGGCTGCGCTTCATCAAAGCGAGCGGCGCCCCGGCTGCGCTGGGTGATGCCGCGACGAGGTGGCGGGGCTGCAGGGGACGCGGCGGGTGGGGCGGCCAGGCTTTGGCAATTCGGAATCTCTTTGTAAGGGGGTTGAGGAGGAGCCAGACAGCGCCGCGGGCCGTGAGGGGCGTGAAGGGGAGTGTTCCCGGAACGCCGGGGCGATGGAGCCGCGCTGCGCCCGCCGCCCCAGGACTTGAGAAAGAAAACAGGAAACGTGGTGGCCGCGCGCACCCAGCTGCGGCTGATTCACTCGCTTCGAGGCCCTCGGGGCCGGAGGCCGAGGGATCCCGGGCCGTGGACCAGACGCTCCTCCGTGGGCCCGGCGCCCAGGGCGCGCGCGCCAGCCCCGCCGCCCCGCGCCAACGGAGCTCCGGTGCCTGGGAGCCCGGCTTGCTGCGCCGCCGTCAAAAAGTCGCCTCGTGGGCTTTCCGCGTCAAAGTTGGCCGGCGGCACTTGGCGCGCCCTCCCGGACGCCACGCTGGAGAGACCGTGCCCGCCCGAGGTCGGCCGCCCCGCTAGCAGAGCCCCGGCCACCGTGACGCTGCGGGGCCGGGCACTATGAAGGAACAGCCCTCATGTGCGGGCACCGGGCGTCCGAGCATGGCGGGGTACGGCACCATGGCACCCTTTGAACTCACCGGCGGCCCCGCGAAGCGCCTGAGAACTGAGCCCCCCTTTCCCTGTTTCTTCGCAGAGGAGGCCTACCAGAAACTGGCCAGCGAGACCCTGGAGGAGCTGGACTGGTGTCTGGACCAGCTAGAGACGCTGCAGACCAGGCACTCTGTCAGTGAGATGGCCTCCAACAAGGTAAGCCCCCCTGCCGCGCCGCTTGCCGCTGCCGCCGCCGCGCCCCCCGGGACTGCTGGGGCTAGGAATGCCACGAGTGCCCGTGGCCCTACGGAAAAACAATCCGCAGAGATTGGTCAGTCTCACTGCCTATTAGCTTTTTTTTTTTTTTTTTTGCTGCCTTGGAGGGGCTTTCCCATGTCTATGGCCCCCTCTTTTTTTCTTTCTACTCCATTCACCGTTCCTTAAAGCAACTTTGACTCTGAGTATCCCCAGAGCTGGGATTCCCAAGTGACCTTGCAGCAGCAGCCCCATGGGATCCATTGGCATTGCATAGGTGGGGGAGTTCTTGGGATTCCTGGTTAAAGATAAGAGTTGCTGGGTGTCAAGGAAATCACTTGGACGTCACCAGCTACCGCACTCCCAAGTCAGGAGTTTCCTGAACTTGGAACCTTACCCCTCCTCGCATCTCGTTATCAGGGTGCCCTGGGAGCACCCGAGCCTTTATATATTCAGCTGGCCGGGCGCATTCACAGGAGACGTTGACAAAGTTAGAAGGCTCCAGCGGTTCGTTGCCCTTGTTGCCATTCGTCTTTGAGGAGCTAGTCCAGTTGTCCGGGGTCCTGCGGTTGCAAGGAGCCTGCAACTGGCGTGTGTGCCCACTATGGGCCGGGGTGCAGCTGGGCTTGGCAGAGAGTGGAGTTTGGGGGTGCTGAGAAGTAACCTTCAGCACGACACTGCCTTAAGATAGAGCCTGCAAGACAAGGTATGGGCTTCTCGAGTTTTGTTGCATTCTTTGAAGTTCCTGTTCCTTTTGCCTTTTAGTTAGTTGTGCAGGTTGTGTGTGTGTGTGTGTGTGTGTGTGTGTGTGTTTGATGCTGATTTGGCTGAGGGATGGGAAAGGCCGGGAGGGCATGTTGGCTGCAGATGGCTGAGGGATTTAGCCAGTAAGGAGTGCTGCTGATCTGGGGTGGGAGTTAGCAACAGTGACCTGGTAAGAGACCTGTATTTTGTTTTGTTTTGTTGACCTATTTACAAGGTCAATCAGGTTATCTCTTTTACTGTGTGCTCAAAGCTTTCAAGGAGTGATGCTTTCCTGTTAAACCTACAGTTTTGTCCCATTTGGCTTTTCTTGTGCAGTTTTATAAAAAGAAATGCCACTATTAGTTGATTGTCCTAGCATTGCTTTTGTAGGTTGCATTGTTGTGTAAGTAAAAAAAAAATTGAGCTCCACGTGGAGAAAAGGGTCTCCCCAGACACTCCCTGCTGGTGCAACTCGACCTTTGCATTTGGAGCAGCCCTGGGCACCCCGCTGTGTTTAGGGCCAGTTGGGCCTCCTTGTGTGGCGTGGCTTCTCCTTTGCATGACCAATGTCTGCTTTTTTACCAAAGAGCCCTCCCTGCTGTGGTGTTAAGCTGCCCTTGTTCTCCTATGACTAACAACTTCTTAGTTCTGGAAGACAGAGTTTGTCATTTGACTGGCACACCAGTAAATGAATTCTGGGTGTCCCAGAACGCTGTAAGCAGTGGGTGAGACCATTCTTGCAGTGGGTCTGAGTTCTTCATTCTCTCGGCTGGTTGGTTGTGGGGAGCTGATAGGAAGAGCAGCTCCAGCTCGTGGTTACTAACTGTTCACTTATGTTTTCAGGATGATCTGACTACTTCTTTCTTTCTTTATTTTTTTAAAAACAAAATCAGCCCAAGCAGCTTCAGTTCATTTCCCACACATCCGCGTTCCAGATGAGGCATAGGTCTGAGTTTAAAAGTGATATAAAGTCTGAAGGTTGTAAAGCAACTCCAGCTAAGCCTTGGTGCTTTAGGGCTACAAAATGTTTAAGTCACAACAGTTGGTCAGTGGGTTTTCTTAATGGCATCCATAAAAGTCATGGGTTCTTTTTTTTTTTTTTAATTTTTGATCTTCCTTGCGAAGACCCTGAAATTTGACTTTGAGTTACTTAGAGTTTGAGAGGTGAAGTGATGTATACACAAAGTGAGAAAATACTTTTTCCATGATGTCCTCCTTGCCAACTGGTGATGGAAAGGTTGTTGACGTGACAAAGTTATCTGAGCTACGGCGGTTGCTTAGCCTGCTAATCTCTGAGCCATTCATTTCTGTGTTAATGCATTCATTTCTAAGTGTGAAGTCCCTGTGACTTGGATGAAGAAAAATGACAATAGAAATGACAAAAAAGATCTCAGTAGAAGGTTGTTGGGTCCCTGGCCATCGGGAATAACCATATGCCCTTGAGAGGTGAAAGGAGCGAGTTTCCAGGAGGGACACAGGACCTTGAACCTGGACTAGAACCTGGAGGAGTTTCACGTGGCAAGTCTTCTTAGTTGTTGCATATCGCTTGAGTAGGAATGAGAAGTCTGGAACGTTTTTGGTTATTCTTTTTCTAAAAAATTCACCACATCAGTGTTTTCCATTTTTTTTATGCCTTTGAAAATGTTAGTTTTGTTTTCTGTGTGTGTATGTGTTTTCATACTTTAATCAATTTAAAGGGCACAGTGAAAACACTGATAACAGATTTAGGAAAGTACTTATTGCAGAGATGGACTTGAGTGGTAGAAGAGGGAAATTTCTTTCACAAACCCACTTTTAAAATTGGGCTAAGTCACTCACCTGTGTTTTACGAATCTAAAAAAGAAAAAGAGAAACCTAACTCAATTAACAGTTTTGTATGATGCTTTAGAAGCAGCTAGCTCTGTTTCTCCTATATAGGGACTGTGACACTCGTACTGTTTGTTGATGGAATTGAGGCAGGGAGATGATTGAATTCTTGTCCAAGGCCAAGGCTGGCTGTCTCATATGTAGGATGCTCATCTCAATTGGAGTAAGAGATTCCAGATGGCATTTAATTTGAGTGATTAAATCTACAGCATTTGCCCTCATAAACACATTAATCTGCCTGGGATTTGTTCAGATTTTCTTTGGAACCTCATTGCTACAATCGAGGGCAATTTTCACGAGATCTCAAAGCTTTGGAGGACAGACCTGCAAGTTGAATGGTGGTTTCGTTTCTTGTTCCCTGACAGTCGAAACATGACCACCCTTCAGCTTCAGTTTGGTTGTAATTATGACTTTTGGGAGGCCGGTGTGGACAGACACTACAGCTGGCTAATACAGAGTCTGAGAGTGGAAGGCGCTGTTCCTGTTTACATGATTTGGAGTTTAAGCCAGACTTGATTGGGTGTCCACTGAGTAAAAAAAATGATCATTTTGTCGTTTAGGTCAGTCACTTTCACTTTTGTGAATTTTCACCGTATGCTTCTTAGCAAGCTGTCATCAGTTCACATCTCTATGTTGTCAGTGGTGCTTGAGTTCCATTGACGGTTTCCTTGGGTATAATGCAGATACACCCATTTGAATTCTAATTTAGAAGTTTAGTCTTCTCTTTGATTCCAATTACAGAATTCCAGACAGAAGAACTAAATACTTTTTTGTTTTCTTCTAAAGCTGAAAACACAGCCATACTCCTTTTTTGGAGTATGTTCAATGTTATTTGGCCTAGAAGGGGGACACAATTCCATCTGGTACTACACACAACTCTGTGGAGTATCTCCTTAGTAGAATATGTTTCCATACAGAAAACTTCCATGGTGGGTGTTTTGGTGACCTTTCTGTGTTGGGCGGTGTATTGGGGGCTGGGAAGGACTGGCAAGCAAGTCAAGGAAGGGGTCTGGGGGTCTCAGGGTCCCGGGGCTCTCCTGGATGATGCTGTGGACTCCTCCAACTTCATCCCTTGTGACCTAATAATGCATATTTCACAGGTTCTCAGGGCAAGTGCAACAGGGTTTGAAAGAAGAACATGAAATCATTTTAGGTTTCCTGTAAACAGTAACACTGAAGCAATGAATCGTGTTTCTAGCTTCTCATGCTGGGGGCCATGCGGAGGCTTGCCATTGCTGCAAACTACCACGCTGCAAGCTGAAAAGTGTGTCTTGACATTAGGATTCATGCATCTTTGTGAGAGATTTCGCTTTTTCCTCTTGTTCATTCCAAAATGTTGTTAGGCCAGCGTGGTAAAATGTGCTTATGACGTCATGGAATTTACTGTCTGTTTGGTTCTTAGCAAACATCCCAATTACCTAAATGAAATGCCTTTTCTAGGGAGCTGTTTCTGGATACTCTCTGGCTGCTCCCCCTGCTGCTCTGTGGCAGGCAGTGCATAACAGCAGTTACCAGGTACTCCTCAGGAACCCCAGAGGTGCTGGAATGAATACAGGATGTTCAGAGAGCCACTTCATCATTATACAAATACAAGATAACAGAGTGGGAGTAGCCTTCGGTTAAGAAAAGCTAAATGCATTGGAAAGAAGCATTTTAATCTTAGAGAAAATAGAATTCACTTTCTACATTAAAATATTAAAACTCAGAATAAAATCATTGTTGAGTTCACAAACGAGCCTAAAGAGAAACAAAAGTTTACTCAAAACTGTTAGTTTTGTGATGGTCTGAGTGTGGTATGTATTTATAAACTACTTAACAAAGGTAGATGAGAAAAACTTTATGTAACTTATATATAGTGCCTTAAGCTGAATTTACAGGAGGTGGGAATCCTTGCTTTTATACCTACTGATAGGGAAAAAAAATGCTTTATTTTCTTTTAGGATTAATGGAAGAGAGGAAACACAATTTTCTTTTTAATATTGTATTATATTTGAAAGAATTGCAGAAAAAGCAGGAAAGATAGATTTTCCATCTGCTAGTTCACTCCTTAAATGATCTCAATGGCCAGGATTGTGCCAGGCCAGAGCTGGGCGCTTCAGTGTGGTCCCGCACGTGGGTGGCAGATGCCCAATGACTTGGGCACTCATTCTCTGCTTTCCTAGGCACATTAGCAGGAACTGGATCAGTTTAAACTCGAGCTTGCCTCCATGTGGGGTGCCAGTGTTTCAGGCAGCCACTTAACCCACTGCACCCAAGCTAAAACTCCAGGAAACAACTTCAATGAAAATTTTTTTGCTTTCTTGCATAGGAGGGCCCTTGGCTGTAAATGAACAAGTCACTAGTGATTCTAAGAGATTTCTGTCTCTTTTATCAACTCTTTTCTTGTGACAGTGTTTCATCCTAGAAAATACCCCTCACATTTAATTATCCAGAATGTCTAATACATCAATCAAGGCTGGGAACATTGTTTTCTGTTATTAGTTTGTTTTCTAAGATAGTGGTAACGTTGAAAAATCCCCCTTCAGCAAAAATAAAATGGAAAACATAAGGTTTGACCAGTGTAAAATTCTGACTTTCTGAATGTTGGGAATGGGTTAAACTTTTCCTAAGCAGTGAATATAGTAGATAATGCTTCCTTTCATTGGAGATGTTTCTGATGATCAGGTGTGTATTAATAGGTAATTCTTATTGGGTGAAGTGCTGTGAATGTCACAAGTTTGAGTTGATGTATAAAATGTGTGGAGTTTGCTTTGACCTTTTTTCACCAAGAAGCACCTATTCCTTTAAAGGTGCAGGTCTCTGGGGTTTGTTTTGTAGCAGCATAGCTCTGACAGAGCAATAAATCTGTTCATGGCTACCTGGCATGGTTTCATTGACCCAGAGATCTTTCTAGAAAGTGGAGACGGATGATTCTTTAACCTGTGTTAGATGTGAAAGAATGTTAGGAAGATTTCTTTTATTCACCGGAAAGGGATGAGACTTTATCTGCTTAAACAACAAACGTCTCTTGAGAAAGTTAGATTCAGCTGTTAGCTACAGTGATTGGTTATCGCTTATTACCCTTTGCTCTTGGAGACTGCTTTGTCATCAGTGAGCCACAGTAGCTTCCATGTAGTGTTCTGAGCCTCCCATTGCATGGTCCGTGCTAAGGGTGCATGAGCTTTATTGCTGGCCTGCAGTTTGCACAGGGGCGTTCATGGCAGCTTGTAGAGTGGAAAGAACCTGGCTGTTTCTCGGGAGGCGAACCTGGTTTCAGATTCCCACATAGTATTTTGGGCAACATGTCTTACCTTTCCGAAGCTGAGCTTTTTTTCGTTTATAAATAGGAGTAGTAAAAGGGGGGAAGTAGTTGGAAAGTTATGAGATTCTTAGTCATAGTTACGAAAAGGTCTGTTTGGTTCATGGCTATTCCTGATGCTGAGTAAAATACATGTACCCACCTGTCTATAGTAAAAGAGTGAGTTAAAACAAAAACAATAAAAAAAAAAATTTGATGCCTTACACTCTTTCTAGTGTTCTAGAAAACATGACCTTTTTCTTTTAGGTTCACTCAAACTTGTCATTTCCTTGTTTGTTCATAGTTGCTACTAAGTGATTTTGCACAATTTATTTTTAAAAGTAAATACCCACTTAAGCAGGTTATCCCAAGGACTAATATGCATGAAACCACAAGTTAGGTCTTCTAGCTGTATGTTTTGGTAGACATTAAAATTGATAACAGAATGAGAAAATATTAATTAGTGTACCCCCTTAAATCAGTTTGCTTACTGTTTATAGATGTTAGTTTTAGACAAACTATTATACCCAGCAACAAGCAAAATTTTGTCATTTCTGGTTAGAAAAATGTTTTAGGCAATCTATATATAGGTTTTTGTTCTCTACTGTCACTGGGAGATTTCTTTTACTAGAAGAGAAAATGCCTAATTTCTGCAGCAGAGAGCTCCTGCTTATTAAATATTCATTTCTTAGAATGCCCAGATTGGTTTTATTCTGTGCTTTTTTACTTAAGTCAGTTGGACTACTACCCTACCTTTAGTGCTTTGGTCCCCATCTGTTAAATGGTCACGATGATGACTGAATACATGAAAAAAATGAATATGGTCCTAGACCAGAGGTGGGGAACATCCACCCAGAGACCCAAGAAGGCCCGCAAATCCCTCTGGGCTGGCCTTGCATAGGCCCCTGCTGGTAGGATTGGAAATCCACCAAATCTATAGCAGGCTAATTTATAAGATGGCAATTTTATATGGCAAATGAGCTTCCCAGTATCCAGTGGCCTTTGACCGATAAAAGGTTGCCTACCTCTGGTATGTTGCTCGCTCTTTTCATGTATAATGGAATGGCACTGGTGTGTCTTACTGGGGGAGGTGAGGGTGAGAGGTTTGTTTGTTTGTCATCTTGGTTCCTGTTGCTGGGCGGCCAGTGGTGACCTTGCGCTGTGGGTACTAGTGAAGGGGCATTATCATAGTGTTGCCCATGCTCTCCTGCCCAGCTTCTCACGAAGCCAGCTTTTTGTTTTGTATACTCTTTTTCCTATTATGTTTTCAAAGGACTTTCCCTTTGTTTCTTTGTATGTTTTTCAGTGTTGCTTATTAAACTGACCTGAGGGTTTGTTGTGTAGAGTATCTAAGAACTTTCTGAGCTTTTCCTAGCATTGGACAAGAGTCGAGCCATTCACCTCCGTCATCCCCAAATGAATGTATCTCTGTTGTTGTTCTGATTGATACCAGGAGTAATCCAGGCACAAAATCTGTTGTTAATATTTAATGTCAAGAAAAATATATGGAGAACATAACTGCCCTCTACCCCACTCAGCATCTTAACCCTCTAGATCTCATGCGTTTCCTTGCTCTGTCAGCCAAGAGCCTGCATTCATTCAACAACACTTAAGTACCCATGAGCACAGCTGATTTTGATTGCGAGTATCTTTCTCCAAAAACATCTGAGTCTAGGGACCCAAGCAGGAAGTATACAAGATGCGCCTGGAGCATCTTACAGTGCCTGGAGTAGTGCCAGACAGTTAAGGTGAGCTCAAACCAACACATCCTCCCTCCGAGGGGGATGGGCACATGACAGCAGGATGCAGGCGCGAACTGGAAGAATTGTCAGAGGCCATAGGTAGAACAGCTTAAGCCATAACAAAAACAGTAATAGTAATAATACATTCTAACACAAAGTATAACTTATTTGTAAATCATATTGCTATAAAGAGTTAATTGAACAAAGAATTAAATGGCGTAAAAAAGTAGCAAATTTCACCAGCAAAAGAATTCCAAATAACATACATAGATACTCTGCCTTTAACAGGAGAAATCATGGCTCATCACTGTGTCTGGGAGGTGTGACACTGGGCGACATAAACCCTGTGTCTCACCTCCGATGGATAAACTCTGATAGAATTCGAGCATTATAGTCTTCGCTTTTAAGACAGGTATTTTTCTGTTGTCAGCAAGTATGTTCAGCATTCCCTACTTACCCTTCGTCTACTCATGTATACTAATTTCTCAGAAATTTAGGAAAACGTATTCTGGATTAATCCCATCTCATTTCATTGAAGTTTACAGTCACATAACGAAATATCCTCATGGCTTTAAACCGTTCTGTTTCCTCTGCAGTTCTTTTAGCAAAAACACGCTTACTATCAGTCTTCTCTGACTAAAACATGACCCATCTGAATACTTTCTCTGCGAGCCTAGGGAGAGGGGCTATGTTTCTTGGCCTCCGCCTGTTCAGGAGTGTTCTGTGAAGTTTTGCTGAGGGCGTGCTCGGGTTCCCATCAGCGTCTTTGGTCCGCTGCACCGTAATCCTATGTTGGCAGCCTCTGGCTTTTTTTACTGGCAAGCACTGCGCTGTGCAGACATAGGCACCATAATAGGAAACACCTCGGCCTATCATAAACAGGTCTGAAGAGGAGAAGGCACAGGCATGACAGGGATGTGTCCATGGCAACGAAGCAGAGGTGGTGGCTGCCATATTGCAGCAAGTGCAGGTCACTGTCTGCCTTCTCTGCTTCAGAAAATAATTGGCCGACTTTGGGCTACATTCCCTGAACATAGCAGTGCTTTGGTTGTTTTTGTTTTTATTTAAAGATTTATTTATTTTTATTACAAAGTCAGATATATAGAGAGAGAGGAAGAGAGACAGAGAGAAATATCATCTGGCCGTTGGTTCACACCCCAAGTGACCTCAACGGCCAGAGCTACGCCAATCCGAAGCTGGTAGCCCAGAGCTCTTCCAGGTCTCCCACACGGATGCAGGGTCCCAAGGCTTTGGCCTGTCCTCGACTGATTTCCCAGGCCACAAGCAGGGAGCTGGATGGGAAGTGGAGCTGCTGGGATTAGAACCAGCGCCCATATGGGATCCCTGGGTGTTCAAGGCGAGGACTTTAGCCACTAGGCCACAACGCAGGGCTCTTTTCATTTTAGATGTAAGAGTGAATACAGTTATTTTTGTTCTGTTTTAAGACTTATTTATTTTTTTTGGAAAAGCAGCTACACAGAAGGAAAGTGAGAGAGAAGGATCTTCTCAGGTACATAGAGAGAAGGAGAGACAGAGAGAAAGGACTTCCATCTGCAGGTTCACTCCCCAACTGGCCGTAACAGCCAAACCTGAGCCAATCTGAAGCCAGGAGCTTCTTCTGAGTCTCCCACACAGGTGCAGGGTCCCAAGGCTTTGGGCCATCTTCTGCTGCTTTCCTGGGCCACAAGCAGGAAGCTGGAAAGGAATGGAGCAGCCCGGGTACGAACCAGCTCCCATATAGGATCCCAGCATATGCAAGGCAAAACTTTCAGCCAGTAGGCTATCGCACTAGGCCTGAATAAAGACATCTTGAAGAAGCAATACTCTTCAGAGTGGTTGGAAGAATGCATCAAAGGATTTTCTTTTTATTCTTTTTATTTTCCATGATCATTGCAGTCCAGATCGTCAGATCAGGAAGCATGGACCATTCATGCCAGTGGGGAATAGGAGGAAAAAAGGATTATGCAAATGACAAATGATGGTGTGTCTTTTGAAAGAGTCAGAAATTATGCCAAATTACACAGAATTGCAAAGCCAAGGCACTTCTAGTGAGGTAACCGTGGTGTTTATACCTTTGTCTTATTCCAGGCTGTAGAAATGGAGCATGTTCTTTGACCCAGGAAAGTTCGGTCTTATTCATGTATTAGTTTTGCTTTTCAGGTTTCAGAGAAGGAAAATATCAACTCTTAACAGGGATGGGCTTTGTAGTAAGAATTTTGGGAGAGAATTACAATTAGTAACAGAATTTTTTCATGACTCCTGTCAAAATACATGTGAGTGCCACATCACTAATTACGCAGAAGCTCCATTACACTAAAGTGATTGGAAACTGCAGAAATGAATGGAGCAGCAAATCTTTTAAAAATTAAGTTTAGGAACTTCTTTTGGAAGGTTTGACCATAGATTAGCTATTTGATGAGCATTTGTTCATCAGTCTTTACCAGTGGGTGTTTTGTTTTGTTTTTTCTAAAGCTAAACACCTATGTTCTTGTATCTTCCTCTTTTGAATGTCTCAAATCAATTTCAACAAAATACTGAGAATGAGACCAAGTCCCATTGTCTTTGGTACATCTTTGGTATGTATTTTGACTTCTTTCGTTATTTTGTTTTCTTAATTTCATGTTTCCAGTGTGTTCTCTCAGACCTCCTTAGGAGTATGCAGTACTTACTTTTTGATAGAGATGCATGCATTTTTAAATTTTACATCAAGAAAACCTTTTCCTTTATCATGGATGTTGCTTTTGAGACTTAAGTGGGATTTTTTTTTAAAGATTTATTTAATATTTATTGAGACAGGCATCTTCTCTCCACTGGTTCACTAACCAAATGGCTGCAAGATCCAGGGCTAGGATAAGCCGGAGCCAAGAGCCTAGAGCTTCTTCTGGGTCTCCCACGTGGCTGCAGAACCCAAGTACTTAGGTTATCTTGCGCTCCTTTCCCAGGCACATTAGCAAGGAGCTGGTTCCAAACCAGAGCAGCAGAATCTCAAAGCAGCGCCCACGTTATGTATGTCAAGTGTTGTCTATTTAATCTAAGTGAACCAGATTTGCATACACATGGGCCGAGAACCTTTTAATAGAATGCATAATACTAGCTCTTTTCTCATATCTCTACCCTGAAATTTCCAGATGTCAAAGAGTGTATTCTGTATTTAAGGATGAACAAAACAGAGGCTCTCTTTACCCTGGTCAAAAGGCACCGGCTTCTGCGTTTTGAAAACCTTGTTTGAATTCCTCCAAGCTTCAGGTTCAGAATTTAGCTTCGTGTCTCTGTGCGCGTCCCTCCGACACTTGCACAACACTTTTCTGCTCCTGGATAAGGAAAGCACACCGGACCATGTCAAGGACGCGTTGAGCACACAAGGAACCCCCATGGGCCCTGCTGACGTGTTCCTTTTTCCTTTTAGCCAGCCTCCTAGAACTTGAAGTCTCTACACACAAATCCCTCAAAGTCTGCCTGGACGCATGCCACACGCAGCTGGTGGTTGCTCTTCCAGCTTTTTTAATATTAAAGGTACAGGGCTGTTCCCAGCAGTTCAGGACAGTGTGGTTTGTTAGGGGCTGTGATGTAGGAAGGCTTGCAGCTGTCTCTGAAATGCCGCAGCATTGGGAGTATCTCTGCACATCAGCTTAGGGAGAGCCTTAGGGTGCTTGCTAGGTGCAACAGTGCCTACATGGAGAGATGGAGCTTCAGGGGAGGGTCGTGCTGTAGAAGAACAAATCTTTGCTCCCATGCTGCATTTGCAAAGTGTTTTCAAATACTATCTATGTTTTTAACTTACTGTATACTAGACTCCAAACTCAGAATAGCAATTTTAGAAAAGAATAATTCCATATAATCCCATGGTACACCGTGTTCTGCCTCTCTTCCCTAAATCATGACAGGGTAGAAGCCAAACCAGTCCGGCTCCTGGCTCTCAGGAGGAGTATGATGATGACACAGTGTGATAGGCTGGGAGGCCAGCTGCTAGGCAGATAGTCCACAGGGCACACACAGAGACTGTGCCGTTAGGGGATCAGCAGTATGAGACCACCAGGTGGCTAAAACAGACCTGTTTGTAAGCTGCAGGAGACATTAGGGCTGAGAGTGGGACGAAACTTCACTGGCGCTGGGGAGGATGGCAGAAGATGGGGAAGGTGTAGTGTGAACTCAGGGAAGAGGCAGCCAGCTTCGGGGTTTCCAAAATGACTGTTGGTGTGAGAATGTCTCTGGTTTCGTCATGAGGGAAGGGAAAACAGCCCTGGATAGGGTTAGGGACTGGAGGTGGAGGGAAAAGCAGAAAGAGACGGGGAAGGGCATTAAACGGAGTGAAATAAGGAAAAGCAGGGAGTGGGACAAGCAGAATGACTGGGCGTGCCAGGGTCAGGGAGGGCTTTCCTTGGCTGCAGGGCAGCTGGCCTGTGTGTGTGTGTGTGTGTGTGTGTGTTTCTTAGTGAAATCTGGTAGGAGTGAACCATTGAGACAGCCTGAAAGAGAAACCCCTGAGGGGTCAGCCAGAGGTGTGAATGCTCAAGGGAGCATGGTCAGCTGTGCTGGCCGGGACATGGGGGCAGTGCTGGCTGGAGAGGGAGGTTGGAGGGCGCCATAGATTGCATGGAGCTCAGGGCTCGCTCAGAACGGACAGCTGGCACCACCTCCTTCACCTGTTGCCTGCTTGACTCACGGCCCAGTGGCTACATGGGTGGGTTGCCACATCCAACTGCGGGGCCATCCCCTAAGGATCCTGTTGCCTGGGAGGGAAGAAAGGTAACCAATGGCCTGCGGAACAGCATGGCACAAATTAAAACAGGGTGAAGAGAGACCGTGTCAGAGTGAGTGTAGGCTACCCCATGGTAGGAGAGCCCAGGGTCTGTCACTTGCTGGAAGAATCAAGTGAAGCAGAATAGTAGAGGAAAAACATGCAGTTTTTTCATTGCACTTTTAAGTCCCCTGAAGGTCCATCGAGCTCAGCAATTTGTCTTCTAGCTATTGAGTTGTGACTTTGGATAATTAAATTAGTGCAGCCTCTCTAAATCTCTGTAAATTTCTCTGTAAATCGGGGCTAGCATAATCTACAGATTTAACGTGAGAGTTACATGAAAATTTCCGTCAGGGGCATAGTAGGGTACACACATGTGGTAAGTGCTATGACCTATTTTGAGTACCTATTTTGAGTAGAGATGAGGACTGCAACTATATTTAAGCTTGAAAGGTCAACTTTATATGTTACCCTATAGGTGACCCAGTGCAATTGGAGCTTGAATCAACAGGCCCAGGGGAAAGCTTACAGGGTGCGCCTTTGAAATCCTGATACCCCGTCTGGTGATTTATGGGACCTTACCAAGTTGCATATGTGATGGCCCCCTGAGATTGTTTGCTTCACTGTTATCTTGGTTTCCTAGCAACTTGTGATGCCATATTTTTATTTACACTCACTGACCACTTAATTCTGATACTTGGAAAGAATCTGTGTGAAGGACTTCTGTTAGAATGGTGATGGGCTTGTGTAGATCCTCAGTATGTTGTTGGTGATTGGCTTTCCACTCAACCTTGGTGACCTCCACAACTCACCCGTTCCTTCCCCCGCCCCACCGCCGCCACCAGGAATTTTCTGATTCTGTGAAACCCTGAGCTTGTGGTTAACAAAAATGTCAAGTACCAATCAATATCATGATACTAGGTGTCTTTTCCTGGAGGAAATAGAAACACACACCAAAAGAAGGCTCTTTAATCAATGCCGTTTCAAAATGGCAGTGCAGGTAAGACGCAGAGGAGTGGCTGCAATGACCTTGATCTAGGGCCAGCCCCTTGCTGAGTCTGACAATAGCCAGAGGCAGCAAGAGGAGAAATTCCCTCATGATGTGGTTGTTGGAGCGGCTGACGACGAGTCGCTCCATACGTGACGGATCACGTATTTTCTACCAGATGCCGGTCACTTTGCAGATGAGACTTTGCTCAATGAGAGGTGTTATTTTCCTTTTTTTTTAAAATGCAATTCTGAAAGTCTTTTGAGGTAAAAGAGATTTGGGAAATCAGGCCTGTTCATTTTGTTCATTTTACTGATGAAGTAATAAGGCCCAGGAGAGTTAAAGTGACCCAGAACGAAATTGTGCGACTCCTGTCAAGGCTCCTGTCTTGTGGCTGCTGGGCGGAGGACCTTGCTGGGTCTTCGTGGACATCATCCTTTAGAGTGAAGTTTTCTTTGTTGTCTCTGTCATTTGTATTTGATCCTTTACCATTTTTCTCTACCATCCTCTCAGGGACAGTAAGTCATTTGGAGGTTTTTCATTTAGTTCTTGCTTTTTCTGACTGCCAACAGCTACAGTCCAGTCTTGGGATTTCTCTGAGGGGTCTCGGTCTGGTTACTGAAGGGCTTAATCACTCCAAAGGTTTTATAGATTAGGTTTTTTGTTTGTTTTTAATATATGCTTGCTTTCAAGCACACAGGCACGTCAGTAGGTAAGTAGAAAGGTAGGCAGGGGGATAAGAAAAGGGAAGGGAAATAAAAACCTCCTAGCTAGCCATCTGAATGTTACAGGTTGACCAAATGTATCCCAGCAATGAGTCGGAGGCAGAGTCCTGGAAGTTCAGCCAGCCAGCTCACCGCCAGTGCCGACCGGTGCACCGTCTGGTTCCACCACATGTGGAAGAGGGGAGCAGCCCCGATCAGCTGTGTGCAGGAGTTTGTAAGCAATGATCATCCAGTCGAGAGAGTGCTGACACGTGATGCAAATCATTCAATAAACCAAGCTTACATCAGTGCATGCTACAAGTGATCCGTCAACAGGTAGTTGCGGGGAACACTCAGCTTAAGCATCATGCACTTTAAACTGTCCAGTCAGTAAGAGTCGCATCCCTCCTAGTAGCCAACAGCAGAACCAGGCAAGCAGAACCTTTCAGTCTGTTTACAGAAAACAATTTGGGTCAATCAGCTTACTGCTTACCGCCTCTCATGCTAGAATGAGATAAGCACTCTGACTTCCCTTTCGGGACTTTGCAAGAACCCACCACGGCTATGGACATGTCGCATTAATGTTTCAGAAGCCATAGCCTTACTATCACCATTTTCTATTGTCTGGGCTGTCACATAGGTGAGCCTTGTTGTGGTCTTAGGTAGTAAGTTCAGGCTCGCAAGCTTGGAAGCCATGCCTCTCCACCCTGCTTAATCCTTTCTGCCCACCTGTTAGTTAAATGAAGCTCACCAATCATCACGTGGAACCCAGAGGGGGTGGTATTGTTTTGTTGCATAACCACACCCCTCGCAAGCCCCCATAATGGCCCATGATAGGGAGGGGCTTGCTCTCTTGGTCGCCAGCTTCCACTGCTCTCGCACTCTGACTTTTGGCCTACCCAGTACCTGCTTGCTCTCTGGTTTCCCATGGACAGACTCCAAGAACAGGTAACCTCTGAACTTGGCCCCTTGTGTCTGTATTCCTCACTCTGTTCACTGCTTGGGTGAGTCAGTGAAGATGTAAATGCTAAGATGCTTTGTATTTCTAATTTGCGTACATTCAAGAGCCCCAGGAGAGGTGAGGCCTAGCAGTCATGGAATATGAACTTCTTTCCCCAGCTTCTAGCCGGGAAAGGGTGAGACTGTTCACTGTCTGTCTGGATGATTTATGCTGCTGAGGAAGCTGGAACATAGGTCTTCAGTTTAACGGGTGGACTTTGTGGTAATGTCCAGTTGTTCCTCTCGGGGTTTCAATTCATGCTGGATTGCCACGTGGACTTGCCATTTGCTTGTTTCCAGTGGGTCTTGCCTTCACCAAGCTTGGTTCATTGAGACTCTTTAACACATCTTAAACTTGCCTGGCAGGATCTTTCTTGCACCCGGCAAAAGCCTATTGAGTGTTGATAAATTGATCCATTAGAGGGGTTTGGAGTGTATTCGAACTAGGAGGCTCTAACAATTAGGAAGCCTCCCATAAAAGGTGCTGCGGAGGTTGGGTCTTGAACATTAAGAATTTTTCTAGGTTATTAATGAATAAAGAAGGTAGTATTCCATGGGCTAGGCAAAGCAGGGTAGGATGCGACACTCTTAGGCGTTCATTATCTGTGGGGGTGAGGTTAGTAGATTGATCCTGCCTGGAACAAATCGTGTTTATAAGGCAGTGGCAGGTGTGAGAGACATGGATTGGTCTGGCCCACAGACTGCTTTAAATGGGAAATTAAGCCAGCTGTGTATTGTCCTAAAGATCATGAGGTACTCTTGTGTTTGATTACAAGAAAAATCACAAAATGATTGAGGAATGTGAGGTCTGATGCTGGTGCGCATAGTGGATCAAACTCAAGGAAAATTCTGAAAGCAGGAAATGTGTGTTAGGGAGCAAGGCACAGAGAGAAGGGCTTGAAGCAGAGTGGAAACGGGAAGGAAGGAGTGGGTGGATGTGTTGCAGGGAATTCGACGCCAAAGATGACAGCAGCCTCATTTCTTGTCTCACATGAAAGAAGAATTTTCGTGTGGACAATTTCAGTGTGCAAAGCAAGGTTTATCTGGAAGTGAGAAAGGTCTGCTGCCATAGTGACAGGAGGGGGCTTCAAGGAAGGAAAGACCTGAGAAAATGGTGGAAGTGGTGTCTTCTATTAGGGAGGGGGACAAATGAGTCAAATGGGACAAAAGGGAATTCCTTCACTAAGGACGGTCTAACTCCTTGAAATGGGGTTAGTATAGGCTGTGTCTCCTGCCTTTTGTCATGACAACCACTCAGGATATCAACTCCCATCACTCTGATTTTGTCCCCTGGCCCTCCTGCAAGGGGACTGAGGGACAGAGCTAGGAAGACTGCCATGCCCTTGGAAGAATAATAAAAAATGGGAAGAAGCAAGATTTTATATATTTTTTAAAGATTTATTTGTTTTAATTACAAAGTCAGATATACAGAGAGGAGGAGAGACAGAGAGGAAGATCTTCCATCTGATGATTCACTCCCCAAGTGAGCCACAACGGCTGGTGCCGCGCCAATCCGAAGCCAGGAGCCTCTTCCGGGTCTCCCACGCGGGTGCAGGGTCCCAAAGCATTAGGCCATCCTCGACTGCTTTCCCAGGCCACAAGCAGGGAGCTGGATGGGAAGTGGAGCTACCGGGATTAGAACCGGCGTCCATATGGGATCCTGGCGCGTTCAAGGCGAGGACTTTAGCTGCTAGGCCACGCCGCCAGGCCCAAGATTTTATATTTTTTAAAAGTAATTTCACCAGAGACTCTCGCTACCTTATCCACCTCCTCACAGGTGGATCGCCTGGGGAAGGGTAGCAGAGAATGTCAGATGGGATGGGGCTACAGCTGGAGGAAAGCAGGAACTTCTAAGATAAATAGAAAAGGAGAATGGTTGGAAAATCAGGGATACAGCTAATGGAGGTGGGCGGGAGTGAGTAGGCCTTCAGTTGTAAGCTTAGATTTCTAGAGTTCAAAGGATATTGCCTGTAGAGTTGATAGTCGAGATTTGGAACTCATCTGGAGAATGAGAATAGAAATAGTACCCATGGCGTTGTTATCAGAAATAAACAGATAATGTCAACAGTCATCAGCTCCTCTCTTTGGCATATAGGAGACCAACAATATTAGCATTTATTATTTTACTTTAGGTTTAGGGAAAATTAATTTTGTGAATTGCTAGAACTGATCCTATGGAAGCTTATAAAAGCCACCTGCTTGGTGTGTTTTCTTAATACCCCAAAAGGGAGTTCACACAGTGACAACCCAGGCTGTCATTGTTCATGTGTGGTTGTTGATCACTGTTTGCAAGGACTGCGACAGGTGTGCTGTTTACAGCAGTGGCGAAAGGCCGTGACTGGAATCCCTGAGCCATATTTTGTTTGCATATTGTTGTATCCAGTGTCAATGCAGTTTTAAGGTGCTTGTCGAGAGCTTTTTGGAAAAGTGAAATCAGTGCATTAAAACTGCATACATTCAAAATGCAGCGTACTTCCACAACAGTGGAGTTAGTACAGGTGATGGAACCTTATTTACAGAGAAGTGGAGCTTCCTGTCTGGGGGTCTTTACAGCTGGCAGGTGGAGCTTCCTGTCTGGGGGTCTTTACAGCTGGCAGGCCAGTACGTTCTGAGGACCATCATCCTGGTTTGTTTGAAATTGCCAAAACCATTCTCAAGTCGGTATCAGTCGTTTAGTTTGCAGGCAAACCATTGACTGTCCAGGATGTCCAGGAGTGAGGAATGGCCAGCCCACGGGCCATAAAAGGTCAGCGAGATCATTTGGTCTGGGGCCTGTCGTGGCAATCAGTAGCAGGACTCAAAATTCAGTAGGTCTATGGCAGGTTAATTTTTAGATTGGTGAGTTTGTATAGACTCTGATGAATGTTACAAATAGCCAAATGCCCATTTGCAGGGAAAGGTACCCTATCCTTGGTAAGCTGTTGGGTGGATAGCATTATAGAAATGTCAATACAGCTGTTTAAATTCAGTTGTTTTCCTTACGGCAGGTGTCAGTGTTGAGTCTGACCAAGACTTAAAATGCACTGTGCTGCGTCCCCCATGTTGACTCCACTTCTCTCCAGCCCATCCTGAGGCCTCTGCGTGCATCGTATGATAGTGTTTAAGGCAGGGCTTTGTGTTCAATTCCATTGTCTTGTAATTCTCACACTCTGCTACTCTGCCTGGAATGGCACCATATGTCATTGTATGTGTCAGAGCCTTCACAGAGAGCCCACATGGTCTTGCCTCCTCCCTGTCCCTGGCCACAGCCTGGAACCCCGTCTCCCTGGTGCTGGCCACAGCCTGGATCCCCGTCTCCCTGTCGCTGGCCACAGCCTGGAACCCCGTCTTCCTGGTGCTGGCCGCGTTGCTTCACGCCCTGCTGAGAGCGTTCAGCCCCGGATGCCCTGGCTCAGTGTGTGTGTTGTGATTTGGGCCTTTCTCTGGTGTTGCCTTCAGTGCAGCTTCCCCTGACCACTTGGTGTTACAGCCATCACAGTGTCGTGTTACTCACTTTCCTTTCATTCAGAGCTTGTTATTTTTCTCTCATCTTGTTCCTTGTCTTTCTGCCCAAGGCGTCCGAGGTGTACATAAACAGGAAATTATCTTTTTCGTTCACTACTATTTCTGACATTGCTGGATAGAGCAGTTATTTCATAAAGATCTGTTTAGTGAATAAGGGAACAACATCCCGAGAAATTTTACTCTATTTAAAACTTTTATAAGAATTTTCTACTGAACTGTAGTATTTTTTTTTTTCTGGCTTGTTAATAAATGTTGAGTTCCATGGTAGAATTGTTTGGAAAATGCTGTTAAACAAAATAAAATGATGTTATATATTCGAGTTTCTGACAGAATCTCGGCTATGATAATGCATATCTTCTAAAAGGTTAGCTCTATATGTCATATGCTTACACATGACAGCGGAAATTCATTGCGAAGTAGGGCTTTGAGCTGCCGTTCTTTGCACATTCTGGGAAATGTTGCCTTAGATAAAAACCCCCTAGCGCAGAGGAGGAAGGGTCCTGTCTTGGCTGTAGGAGGCAGATGTATGCCAGCTATCCAGAACAGGGTGACAACCAAATCCCAGAGAAAAGCAAAGCATACTCCAAAACAGTGACAGGAGGAGTGTGGTAGTTGACATGTGTCAGTTTGGTGCGAACAGCCGTACCCACTTACTGGATCTTACCGTCCAGTAGCTGGCAGAGTGGTTGGCCTGTCATAAGCATGCAATGGATATTGTGTATTCAGTGCTGAGAAATAACGGTGTTTCAGGATCTGATCTTCACAACCTATTGTAAGTGAAATATTTTGTTGTGTGAAAAAAAAATGTCAAGCAGGATTAATTAAAGAGTGAGGGTTAGCTGTTTTCAGATGATGACTTGCTGTTTAAGAGTCAAGTCAGAATTTCTGTTAATTTCGCCTATCTGAAATGCCCAAAAGAGCTGTTTTTGTTTTCTGAGATGTGCTGACTCTCCAGGAACCGAGTTGGTGCTTAAATCAAATGAGGCTCCGTTGTCACTAGAGGGCAGTAAACACAAACAGGTTGAGTGAATTTGCTTTGGTGTTTTTTTTTTTAGATTACCATTGATCCTTTTTTATAATATGAAAATGAATTTAGAATTACGTTACTGATGACATGGATTTATGAATGATTTTTAGATTGTCATAGACTTCTAAAGAAATACCGTAAGGTTTTTAAATGCAAAATGAGATGAGTGTTATAAGGTGCTAGTTTGCTGTAACTTCTGCATTTAAAATAGGAAGTTAAACTTTGCCTCAGAATTCCTCAGGGAGCATTTAGTAATTGGGCTTGCATTTTCTCAATGGCTTTGAGAGCCCATTTTATATAGATCTGCTTCTTGATTAATAACTTCCAGGAATTTTATTATTTTTTAAGATTTAGTTATGTATTAAAAGAAAGAGTCAGGAGGAGAGGTTGGGAGGGTAGGGAGAGAGAGAGGCAGACTGGAAGGAAAAGAGAGAGAGAGATCTTCAGTCCACCGTTTCACTCCCCAGATGGCCACAGCAGCTGTAGCTGGGCCAGGCTGAAGCCAGGAACCAAGAACCCATCCCCGTCTCCCACCTGAATGGCAGGATCCCTGTCTTGCATGGTCCTCCCAGGTGCTTTAATGGGAAGCTAGAATCGGCAGTGGAGCTGGACTTGAATTCAAGCACCCAAGGCTGGGTAACAGGCATCCCAGGTGGCAGATTAAACGCTGTGCTAAACATCTACCCTGAGAACCTCGATTAGAAAGGTGTGAAATACATGGGCGGGTTGTAAGATAAAATATTTTTCAATATTGTAAGTCTTATTAAAAACAATGTCAGGAAAAATGCTTTGGGATACTGAAACTAACTTTATATATATATATATATTTAAGTTAAACATTTTGAAATTTAAAATTTAATTAATAAAATATTAAAATTTTAAAATATTTAACACCCACTAATGTGCAGTTTGAAATTGATTATTAATGCTCATTATGCAAGCTACAGGTTAGATATAGACAATAGCTAAAGTACATTTTTTGCTAGTTTTGAGTACTCTGCAGCCATCTAGCCTTAAGTCAGATTCGGCCCTACCGTTTACTGGCTTTGTGACCTTAAATGAGACGCTTGACATCTCTGCACCCTGGTTTCCTTTGACTGTGTGCTGGTTCCTGCCCTCCTTATTCAGAAATCAATTTTTCCCCTCTTAACTCCTGTTACAAAAGTCAATGATGCGAGTGTATGTTAAAGTGCTGGAGGTTCAACTCTGTCAGCAAAAAAATGTGTGATTACCCCGAAGCATCTTGAAATATTGCAGAAAGACAGTGGATGGCTTGGGGTCTCTGTCACTGAGAAAACTGGGAGTGAGAGAGGAGTGGGGCTAGAGATTCTGTGGAGTACCTCTCAGGGAAGACAGAAGAGAAGCAGTTGTTGTGAGAGATTATTTTTCCCAGTTTTGGTGGACAGCCACGTACACGTGTGTGTCATCGAGCAGTGGCTCACCCGTACGGAATCTGAGTTGCAGTTACAGTGGTGTTGTCAACTTCGCTTCCCTATCCGACCATGGTAATTTTTTTCCATCTATTGACCCTCTCCCAAAGGGCCACAATGGCTGGAGCTGCACCAACCTGAAGCCCGGAGCCTGGAGCTTCCTTCTGGTCTCTCACACAGGTGCAGGGTCCCGAGGCTTTGGGCTGTCCTCAACTGCTTTCCCAGGTCATAAGCAGGGAGCTAGATGGGAAATGGGGCCACTGGGATTAGAACCAGCACCCATATGGGATCCAGACATGTGCAGGGAAAGGACTTCAGCCACTAGGCTACCACGCCGGACCCCGACCCTGGTATCTTATTTGCTTACGGGTGTGGAGGAGTCTGTGTCTTGCTCCCATGGCACTCCCATATGAGCGTGTCTTCCCGTGAGATGGATATGCCTTCCTTCAGCACCTGCTGGTCAACAGGATCCAGCCTGTCTGGTGATCAGGGCGGCGTTCCTTCATTCAGGACACATTAGGGTCAGCGAAGGAATTAGGGTAATGCGATCCACTCCTACATCATAGAATTTACATCACCTTAATTATGTGACAGGCAGTCATACGTCATTAACAGCAAAGCATGAAAGAGATATGGAAGTACATCCTAGCCTTGTCTGTGGTACAAGTTATTGAATATTTAGGAATGTCCAACCTTTTACCTTGCAGTGAGAATTTTAACTTAACAGGCTGTTGCAAAGAATGGAAATGTTCACAGAGTACATGAGGTACAGTGCCTTAACCAGTTTCTTCATAAAGATTCAGAGTTGTGCCTTTGCCCTTCTGTCCTGGGCTGACTGGATTCTTGGGAAGAGGGCTGCTACCTTGGCCAGCACCTGACCCGAGCTTCTGGTTGGCTCTTTGTAATGAGGCTTGGAAGTTTCAGACACTGGACGTTTCTAACTTCCTAAAAATAAGGAAACCTTCCTTGGTCCTTCTTACTTAGCAGTGGCAGGTGAATTGTTTCTAATTTGGGACGCATTACCTGGTAGTTGCTGGGATCTGTGGACTCACTTCATCTCCCTCAGCAAGGAGACTGGCAGTGGATATGAGGAGTTGGGGGCAACTTGTGTTGAGATGAGATCTGTTACTCTGCCACATGTAATTTGTTTTGATGTTCTTTGGAGATTTTGCTAAATGGAAAACCATGTCCATTCCCATCTAGTATGGGATAAGTTTTGCTCCTGAATCAGCCAGCCATGTTTTTGTGCTGTTGGCATATTAACTACATTGAGAAGCGCAGAGAAACTTGCCTTTCTCATCTCCCAGATCACGAGCCCTGGTTGAGGGTGGTAAGCACCAGTTGAAAATCTTTGTATTTGCTGCCACTGTGTGCCCCCATTGCCCTGGAGAGCGCCTGATGTGTGGTAGGAGCTGAATGTGTATTTCTTGAATAAAGAGGTCAGTATAGAATAGTTAGCATTTAGAGAAAATGTGGGGTATTTGATTTGCACTTGGAAAGCTTTCAGTCTGGCTTCAAATGACCAGGCTATAAGTAAGCAGCAGAGAAGGAAGATATTCTAGGCAGCGAATCTGGTGGGGCAGAGACTTGGGATTGTCTCCAAATATGGGGATGCATGGACTTCTGGTCTTCATGATCTTCATGAAGGCGGAGAAGAACAGCTGGGATAGGCTTGGGGTCAGGGTCTGTGATGGCTTCTGGAGCAGGCAGGAGAGTAGCTGTGACGCAGGTGTAGGTCACTGGCTTGGAAGTAACTATGGCTGCATTAAGGAGTCATGTGACAGTAGAGCTCTACCTGGACGCAAAAGGGGGAAAGGCTGAAGGCAGGAGGAGGAGTGAAGAGCTGATGCGTTTTGGGTCTGAGACCTGGAGGGATGTGGTTTGGATGAAAGGGAGCAAAATCCATCTGATAAGTGATGGAATGATTATCTCCATCTGCTAACCACTTCTCCTGCGCTGTTGCGTCTTTTCTGGATTTAAGTGTTTTGCATCTATTACTTTATATTAGTCCTCTTATTATTTTGGTTATTTGCTACTTCAAAAGCAATTTTAATGCCTTGAAATGTTGATTTACTGGTAGTACTTTGCATGATTTTCTAGGCTAACTGGGGTTGCCCATCACTCAGAATCTCTTGGGCAGCTGCGGCCAGATGGTGGCTAGAACTGGAGTCCACTGAGGCTCCCCTGGGTGGGTGGCCAGGTTGGTTTTCTGACCCTTCTGTCTAGCCAGGCTGGGTTGGAACTGAATGGAACTGAATGCTTGTTAATGTGGGTTCTTGGGCTCTGTACCCCACGTCTCTGTGACATTCCCTCTGGCTTCTTTGCGGCATGTGGGTCTCCACCATCAGATTCTCATAGAATGGCTTGGGGAGCGTATCCTAGCATATCCTAGAGTCAGGTAGCAGCTGCACGGCTGCTGCTTTTGGCAGTTACACAACATCCCTTCCTGGTTACACAAGCCACGCTGAGTAGCCTAGGATGGTGTGTGCCTTGAAGAGAGTGTTCCGGAGAGGAGTTGTGGGTTTACAGGTGAGGAATAAGGGCACGTGGAGAAGTTAGGGATCCATGTCGCCCAGAAGGCCAGAGGAAGAGGAAGACCTTTGTATTCTGCAGGGAATCCAAAAGTGTGGCTTGTTGGTGTTTTTTTTCTTTCGTAGCAGATTAAGAGGAATTTAGGAAATGAACACAATAGATGCAAACAGCAGCCTTGAATTGGAGTGCAAAGGCCCAGTAGGAGGTCAGAGGGAGAGAATGGCAGGGATGTTTATGACGTCAGCGCAGGGGCTGCGCGGGGGACTGCGGTGGCAGGAAGGCTGTGCAGTGGCCCTGCCAGCGGGTCACAGGTGCACAGAGCAGAAGTGCAAACACCAAACCGGAGCCGAGGTAGAACAGACAGCATGCAGTCACCTCTACACTTCCCTTATTTCCAATCCACAAGACCTCTGTCATGGAAAAAGAGGAGAGTAACATTCCGCTCCTAGAGGATTTGTGTAAAGCATTCAGGAAGCTCTGACTCAGAGCTGAGTTCCTGAGCACCACTGGTTCGTTTCTGAACTCTGGGTGCAGTCATACAGATGTTCTGTTGTTACAGATCCTGACATGCGTGCAGAAGGCTGCACTGTGGCCCCCTGTGCAGTGCGTCAGCTTTTAGGCTGCGTTCTCTCGCGCATTGATCACACCATCTCCACCCCCTAGGTTTTGGAAGTTAACAGAGCTCAGTCAAGTGTAACCATAGAAACAAGAGCTGAGAACTGCCTCGCCACTCAGGTGAGGGAATGCAGTGTTTCCACCCAGCAGGCTGATCATCGGGTGTATCTTGGAGAAAACTACGCATTTCTCCCGAGAGCGATGGCTTTATCTGCGTCACCAGGAAAGCTACCGATTTGGGGGGCTGAGAAGGGGTGTGATTGGTGGACATGCCCAATTGCCATTTTCAGAGCAGTTTTCATGGGGAAGATTAAAGTCCGGAAAATTCATACTGCTGACGTCAAAAAGATGGGGAACTCCTTGTTTAAGAACTATGGGCTTTGACCAGTTTGATGGTCGTTATTCATCCCAGCAAGGGGGAAGCCCCATTCATCCTTTCAGTCCGCAGCCCCAGTGCTGTAAGGATATCTATATGAAAAGGCCTTTCCCTGTGGGTGAGGGAGAAAACCTCCTCCCCAGAGGCTTACCTGTGCCAGCCAATCCCCGCACGTGCTGCGCCGAGTCCCCGCCCCATGCCCTCTGGGACTGAGGGGCAGAATGCTATTGGTGCAGAGTTAGGGTTCTCTGGGCGGGGTTTCTTGTCACTCTGGCCGGCTTCCCCGCAGTTCCTTATTTGGTAGCTTTTGACAGAACTAGTCTTTCTTGCAGCTAAGCATCTTGGCATACATTATTCATTAAGCCCTGGAGCTCAGGGAGAGAAAGATGCAGACCCTTAGATCTTTAGCCACCCCTTTATCCCATGGATTTCCTTTCTTGAGAATAGTTGCTGGATTCGGTTCCATGCTGGGAGTGTTACAAATGGCATGTCTTGAATGGATTGGGTCTAAGGCCAGGGTTGCTTATGTACACCTCATGACCCAAAATCGTTAAAATCCCACACACTCTATGACTGGTGGAGATCGCTAAAGTATCAAGGTTTTTGAAGATCCATTTTAGAACTGCCAATCTCTTTACATATAATCAATCAAAAATGCCTGAAGCAAACTATTTACTGTCAGTGTCTTGGGGCTACATAAAGGTAAGATTTATTTCATCTTTGCAAATTGATTATGTAACATTATGATGGGGTCTAAGCTCTCTAAGAAATGTTGCAGTTTGTTTTCTCAATAGAGTTACGAAAGAATTTTAGTTTTCTGAACTGGAGATAATGCCCTATAACTTTGATAGTTTGTGTTAAAATAGCTTTTGGTTATGCAGTGGCTCTTGTGTTTGTCATAGCTTTGAGTTCTTGAAAATATTAAGGCTATTAAATTCATTCATTGAAGATATGTCAGAATTTCTAGATACTATGTAGCAGTTTGCACATATAATTCATATCCATGGCTCTTTCTAAACATGCACTAATTTTGCCTATTAGATGACATTAAAACTGGCATTACTTGACAATGTAAGTGGTACTTTATGAAGAGGAAAACCTGATTATTTACTGAATCAGGGAGAAAGTATGTACAGTTCTCTTGTTAATATCAAGAAATGAGTTGCTACAACAAATGGTAAAATTGTGATCATTCTTGCTGCATGCTGTTAGCGTTGTGATCCTAGCTATAACAGAAGCTTGATTTAAAAAAAAACCCTTTGTGTCAAATGAAGCACTACTGTAGAAATGAAAGTCGAATCTTTGAGTGTATCAGACATATTTGTACAAACTTCTTTCCATTATTTGAAGGACTTTCAAATGGAAATATTTTTGAAGCAGGAGTTCCCCGTTGATAGTTAAATTGACTTGAATTCTTAGAAAACTTGTTTCCATTTTGGTTGATCAGATGGTTAGGATTCCTATGGATGACCTAAATGTTAACAACTTTTCTGAAATACAGACTTTCCTTATTGGAATTTTACTAGCCATTTCTTGGAAATTAATGTACTACAGAAAAATAGAAGACCCATAATCATCACAAAATGATTCCCTTAATTTGTAGCCAAGCCTCAGACAATGCATTTGTAAGAGCTTCATATTTTTATGGTTATGAATAATATCTTCATCTAGTAATTTTTATACTTCACCTCTTGAGGAAAATTGTAACTGAACATCTTTGCTTCTATTTTTAATATTGTGCCCCCCCAAATGTAAGGCAAATATGTAAGTTTGTTTTTAGACAGGCACTAGTTTTAATTTTTTAAAGAAAATATTTATTTTCAATGATGATGACGTGTTTGGTCAGGGTGGGAAGGATCAAGGGTTAGGGAAAAATGGGTGAAAATATTGTTTCCAAATTTTCTGTTTTAACATTCATTTCTACCATACGTATAACCTCATAGTGCAGCAACATACTCAAATGATAATTAGCTGAATATTGTGGATTAAAAAAAAAACCAAGCATTTTCTTACTGTTTTACCTGTCCTACTACCTTAAGCACATGCTAGGAGGAGATGTAATAGGCTCAGTGACACGCTGGCATGATGCTGAGCTCCAGGGAGATCATGGGTTAAAGTACCTTGTTCCTTCCTTAATAAGCCTAAATGCAGAGTGTTACATTGGAGAAACGGAGCTCGAAAAAGCAAAATACGGTATTCCAAGTCAGTTGCTTTTTCCCTTGTTGCCTTAAATTTTGCTCACACTGAAATTCTGATGCAGAGAGAGAACAAAGGACCGGAGAACCTGCCCTAAGCAATCCTCCTCTCTTCCTGGTAGCAAACCGGAGTCAGTGTGGCGTTTCCAGATAGCAGAAGCTCATCAGCAGAAAATAGTTTGTAGCTTCAATTTTTGTTTGTTTCAAGTATACTTCTGTATTTTGTTTTTTCTCCATCTGTTGTTTCAGGAATGCAGAGGTGACTATTCAGTTATCTTAACATGAGAGCTATGGTAGTAATGGTTAAACTGTTTAGCATATTACCCTTTCCTGTGTCTAGGTATATATTCTAGAACTAATTGTTGATGTCAACTACCAGTTGCAAAAGCATTCGTATTCTTTCTGTTGGCTATGAATTTAGCCTATTTGAAAATTTTACCCATAACTCCCCCCTAAGGAAAACACCCCATTTAAATTCCTTTTAGAAAATACCTTTAACTTATCTGACTCTGAAAATTGTCTTTAGGAATTTGCCCACACTAGCTCCCTTGAGAAGGAGTCGTACCAGATATTGTCTCTTATGTTAAAGTGAAGCATTGGAGCAGCTTAAAAGTAGGGACAGGACACATGCTTGTGTCCTGAAGGGTCGGTCCAGCCCGGGATTTTGTCTTCAACAAAGACAGAGGGATAGTCTGGGAATAATGTATAGATATAAAAAATATTCAGCAAAATATTTATGGTATTTATTCGGTCTGCTTTGTAGATAGACTCTTTTTAGTGGCCTTTCGTGTTGTCTGTAGTACTAACTTATTATGTTGAGGAATGTGATGAGCAAACCTCCAGGAAAATTATACTCCGCTCTTTATATGTGTTTTTAATGGCATATACCTCATGAGATTTCTATAAGCATTCTTTCAATATCTGCATAAGTCGCTTGTGTCTGTGTGTGTGTATAAGGGGACTTAAAAGGCTTGTGGGAAGAGAATAAAAAGCTACACATATTAAATATATACTTTACCTCTCAGCATAAGCGCCATTGAATTCATGACGATACCAGCCACTTAGTCTCCCAAAAAAACTGTCCTGGAAGTTACTTATTTTGAAAGTCAGAATTAGGAGGGAGGAGGGCAGAGATAAACACATCTTCTGTGTGCTGATTCAACCCCACATGGCTGCGATGTGTAGGGCTGGGCCATGGGGAAGCCAGGAGATGCCTCCAGGCCGCTCCTGCAGCCGTTGCACGGACTCCAGCACGTGGGCCATCTCTTGCTGCTTTTCCGAGGCCATTAGCACAGTGCTGGGTCAGGAGGGAGCACCCGGGAGGGATGTGCTGAAGTTATGGGTGGTGGCCAAACCCACTGCACCATGATGTTAACTCTAAAGTTTATTTAATTGCAGGGCTTTTTTTTTTTTTTACGTTATTAGCTGGAGGAAAATGAGATTTCTTACAGACCTCATCAGATTTCAAAGCAGAAAGGAGCCAAGGCAGGACTGTAAGGTGAAGGTCTAATGCTTTCCCATCCAAACTTACAAAATTGCCCTTGATGGAAGAGAGAACTCCCCAAAGAGGCTCTCCCATGCATTTTTCTAGCAGAGCTTCAGCCCACTGTCCATTCTTTATACTTTTCCAGAAAAAATTCCAGTAATTGTAGCATATCTGCAGGTGGACACATGCTTATGCTTAAGCGTGTCAGCATCTGCCTCACCCCAGGTTGTGTGTGAGGCTGGAGGAGGGGCTGTAAACAGCTGGGCTCTGTCACCCCCGAGGAGGCCCACATATCGCTGAGGCGACACAGTGGACAGCAGTGGCTGTATAGGCCAGTGTAGACTATTAAAAGGCCAGGAGCAGCTGAAAACCTGGCCTATGTTGTGGTAGCTCATCTAATTTATGAATTGCCCATACTATACCTAAGCAAATGTGTCTTTGAAAAGGTAGTCTGCATTTTGAACACCATTGTAAATATCTTTTTTTAAGATGTCTTTTGTTCGATCTCTCTGTAACTCTGCTTTTTGAATCAATCTTACGTAGCTGTGTATTTCCCAAACTCAGCAAACACTGAGGCTGGGCCAGATCAGAGCCAGGAGTTGAACTCATCTATGTCTCCCCACATGGGCTTGGGAGCCCAAACATTTGGGCCATTTAGTGCAGCTTTCCCAGGCTGTTAACAGGCAGCTGGATTGGAAGTGGAGCAGCTCGGATTTGTACCAGTACCTATGTGGGATGTTAGCATCTTAACTTGGTGTACCACAAGTCAACCTCAGCGGAAATACCTTTGTAAGTATTTTAGGAGATCCCTCAAAATGTTTTTGTTCCAGTAGAACAGATGTAAAGGGAAAGCTAGCAGTGAACCATGCTTTGTGTTACTACATTGTGCCAATTTTAAACACAAATACATATCAAAGTAGAGTTTTACATTTCTGAGCCTTTTCGAAGGCTTAGAATATAAATATCCATGATTATCTCTAAACAATGGGGATGTATTCTCTAGCTTTGCAAATTTTCTATAGCATAAATTTTCTATAGCATTTAGTCATTAAGTTACAAAAGTCTGAAAAAAGTAAACTTTATTCCTTTGTGTTTCCTACACCTAAAAATTGACAAGCAGAATTTTTATTGGCCTTGTCCAGTTCATTTTGGCCTGCAGGAAAATGCTAATCTGCATTTCCTATATCCAGCCAGCTTACTGAAAAGGGTTTGGGGTTTTGTTTCTGTTCTCCTTCAGTGCTTTGTGGTGATGGTTGATTTGTTCTAGTTAATCTAGTTGGTCATTAAGATTGACATTGGGAAGTGATATGGCAAAAAATATTGAGTTAGGGTTATGTTAGCATGAATTAGGCAGAAAAGCAAAGTGTTTGGTTTATTTTATTTATTTAGGAAAATTCTAAGTAGCCTTCTCAATGCTATCAGTTCCTTTTCAGAATTATTCTTACATGAGAATGATAGTTTTTGAAGGCTACAATGAAAAACATCTTACGTTTTCAAGTATTCATGGCAATTACTCTTTGTAGAGGACACGTGTATTATGTATATTAAGAGAAATATGAAAATGCTAGTGCACATAGGACTGTTTTCAGAGTTAAAGGAAGACACTGAGAAGCAGTTGATGGGGCCTGGCACATTAGGTTCAGGATCCCATCCAGCTCCTTGCTTGCAGCCTGAGAAGGCAGAGGAGTTTGGCCCAGGGCTTGGGACTTTGCAGCCACATGGGAGATCTGGAAGAAGCTCCTGGCTGGCATCGGATTGGCGCAGCCCCAGCCGTTGTAGCCGCTTAGGGAGTGAACCGGCAGACAGGATTTTTCTGTCTCTCCTCCTCCTCTGTAAAACCAAAAATAAAAGAAGCAGTTAATGAGCAAGGAGGCACAAAAACAACATTTTGGACATTGGTAATACTGCGTGGTACCACACTGACTGCAACATTTCTTTGGGAAGTAGGTGATAAAAAATGGGTCAATTGTCAATATTCTATTTAGTGCTTCAGAAATGAGTTGGTGAATGCTGAGAACCAATGAATTTTATACTTCTACTTGAAAACCTTTTTAAGAAAACACTCTTCAGATGTTTTATGTATCCATAGTTCTAGATGGCTACTCTGATTCAATAGTGCTTTGAGAGTAAAACTGTAATTTTGACCTCTGATCAGTGCTATATAGTGTAGTTGATGTTAAAACATTTGTCTTGTTTGGTAACATTGCTGCGCCCTTTCTCTAAATACTAATTAACTATGCAGTATGTGTCTGCAGGAATAAAAATAAGACTCACAGTGAAACTTGTACATACACCTCTAAAATATGGTACTAGGTTTTCCACCTTTGCCTGTATTTACCATGTTATGATACATGTAAATGACAGACCTGTAACTTATACTAAAACTACACTATTGTAATAATATGGGGGGAAATGAGGAGGGGGACATGAATGTGTTGTGGAAAACAATTCCAAAAATAGTAATTAACATCTTACCACTCTATTATTTTTTTCTATAATTAATGCCCTATGGTCTTCGCATCTGCATTGTCCAATTTGGTACCCACTAGTGACCTGTGACTGTTTAAAGTGAAGCAAACATCAAGTCTCCCTTCGTACTATCCCCAAGTGGCTGGGAGTACTATCATGGTGCCGATTAGGGCCTTTTTCAACATTATGGAATATTGTATTACAATATGTCTTTCTCAAGACACGTGACAATCATGTGGAGGTGTCCTCCTCTAGGATGTGCTTGAGTTTATTTTCCCTTTCTCTTTTCCAGTTTAAAAGGATGCTGAATCGGGAGCTCACTCATCTCTCTGAAATGAGTCGGTCTGGAAATCAAGTGTCAGAATATATATCCAACACTTTCTTAGGTAAGAACACCATGCAATGAACACTTGAGCTTATTTGAGAAGGACTGGGTGCCAACTCCTTTTGAAAAATCAAATGTTAGTATGATGAGAGAAAACAGAATTCCTCAGAGTAAGCCCCTGAGCCTCAGTAGGTGGGGCTGCAGAGTAGATTTTCTCTTTTGGTTTATTTAAACTTTTGGAGAATCTGTGAATCACAGATAGCTATTTTTGTAGAATGAAGCAGTAAACATTTCATGGAGAGATCTTTGCCAAGTGTTGGAACAAATTTTTGCTCTGAGATTGGAAGTGCTCTCCGCCATCAGTGAGTGACCATCTAATGGCCACCTAACCCAATAAACTGCTGGCAGATCACAATGCATTTGTGAAAGAAAGGGTTGCTGGCTTTAAGCTGGGAATCCAGGATGCTGGCAAAAACAGTGCAGTAAGGAGAAACCCAATGACTTGAACGCACCATGGGTTTGTGTTTATTTTCGAAAGAAGTTTTCTAGAATATTATAGTAGGTGTTGAAACTGGAATCCTTCCAGTCCTTAAGATGAATGGTAAAATTTAGCCAAGGGTTTTTGCTTTCATGATAAGTCTTATTAAAGTATCCTGTTACAGAGTTAACCACTGCATCCATTTGATGCCATTTGGCGTTGGACTTCATATGCCAACTTTTGTGTTTGATATCAACTGAAGTCCACATCAAATGTCAAACACATGTGTGAGAAGCTTTAAAAAGTTTGTAGAGGAATGGGCATTTGGCCCAGCAGTCATCTGATGCTCTGTTTATACCCCATGTTAGAATTTTTGAGCTCAAGACTCCAATATGATTACGGCTTCCTGCTACTATACATGCTGGCGGGTTCGGTTAATTAGGTGCCTGCCACTCATGTGGGAAACTTACCCAGCTTCAGCTTGGCCCCGGCCTGGGCATCCCAGACCTTCACAGGATGAGACAGCAAGTGGGAGCTCTTTCCGTCTGCCTCTTGGCTTCTCCAACCTATCAAAAATACACATTCTATGAACTTTGTCAGATTCATTTAAGCACATTTTCAAGAATATAGAACGCTGTGATAACAAATGTAGCTCGTTTTCTGAATGTCTTCAGATAAGCAACATGAAGTGGAAATTCCTTCTCCAACTCAGAAGGAAAAGGAGAAAAAGAAAAGGCCGATGTCTCAGATCAGCGGGGTGAAGAAGTTGATGCACAGCTCTAGTCTGACCAACTCAAGCATCCCAAGGTTTGGAGTGAAAACTGAGCAAGAAGATGTGCTGGCCAAGGTGAGAAGATGTCACGGACCATACTCATAAATACATAGTCCTAAATACATTGAAAATGTCACCAACTTGGAGGGGGAGATTTTTCAGTTTGAAAGTTTTCTGTATGGAAGAAATGCTTTCACATTGATAGAATAGATATCTATAGTCTCTTGTCACGGGACTAGTCCATTCTCCCCCTCTTTTGAAGTGGACATACCTGAGTTTAGTACATTGAAAAGGAATCATTGCTTTTCAAAAGTATTAAATGACGTTACATTCACCTGCTAATTTTGATACCTTTCTTTAATTCCAGGAACTAGAAGATGTGAACAAATGGGGTCTTCATGTTTTCAGAATAGCAGAGTTATCTGGTAACCGGCCTCTGACTGTTATCATGCACACCATATTTCAGGTAAAGGAGTCGGCTTCTGTCTGGCATGGTGCATGCATTTTGTCATCTTTGCCTATCTTATTTGTTCCATCACCTAGGGATAGAAAAAAAATAATTTGTGTTATATTACAGAGAGGGGGAGAAACATATCTTATGTCCACCAGTTCACTCCCCAGACGACTAGGCCTAGGCCAGCCTGAAACCAGGAGCTGCTTACAACTTTGCCACTTGGGTGGCCAGGGCTCAAACACTTGGCCTATCTTTGTTTTCTCTAGGCTGTTAGCAGGGAGCTGGATCAGCACTAGAGCAACCAGGACACAAACTGGCACCTGTAGGGAGGTGGGAGGTGTTTGCATCCCAGGAAGTAGCATAATCCACTAAACCACAACACCAGAAAATATGATGTGGGGAAAAAGGAATCCATTCGGTAACAATCTCCAGGCCCCTCACTTGTATTAAGAAGGAAGTTCAAGGGGATTGCACCAGCATCCAATATGGACCCCAGTGTGTCCGGCTGCTCCCTTTTCCGGTGCAGTGGAGGATGGCCCAAGCTGTTAAGACCCTGCCCCGGCTGCTGGCTGCAGCTCCAGCCTTTGCTGTCACTGGGGAAGTGACCCAGCAGGTGAAGAATTTCTCTGTAACTCAACTCAGCCTTTCAAATGCAATAAAATATTACAATTTTAAGATTTATTTTTAATATTTTAATTTTAACCAGACAGAGATACAGAGAAGATCTTCCACTGATTCACTCCCCAGAGCTGAACCGAGCCATAGCCAGGAGCCTGGAGCCTCTTCCAGGTCTCCCACACAGATGTAGGGTTCCAAGGCTTTGGGCCATCCTCAACTGCTTTCCCAGGCCACAAGCAGGGCGTCTGGGATTAGAACTGGTGCCCATATGGGATCCCGGAATGCACAAGGCTAGGACTTTAGCTGTTAGGCTACCATGCCGGGCTCTTTTTTTTTCTTTAAATTATTAATTTGAAAGACTGAATAAGCAGGAAGGTCATTTCCTCAGTTTTTGTGCCCTGCCATCTTCTTACCCATTTGCTACTCCTGTTTAGCCTTTGTCCAGAGTTGGCTGTCAGAAGCCGAGACTGTCATAGACCCCTTGCATGTAGCATAGGCCATGCCAGCTCTTGAAGCTGAGCATTGGGAAGGGCCCAGGACGGAGTCAACGCTGCTTGGTCAGTGTTCCCTTCCTCAGAAGGGGCACAGCAGGTTGTTTGACCCCAGGAAAACCACTGGCAGGCTTCAGCAGGACGCCTCAACGCCTGCTTTTGTCCCCTAAGTCCTGGATGACAAGGGAAAGTGCTGTTTCCGTTTCCAGGTTAGACATTGCTAGTGCGTGGTTTTTTGTTTTTTTTTTTTTTAACATAGTCAAGGAAATAAATTTTTAAGACAAGAATTTTCACAGGGTGTGTCCTCCTACAGGAACGGGATTTATTGAAAACATTTAAAATTCCAGTAGATACGTTAATTACGTATCTTATGACCCTGGAAGACCATTACCATGCCGATGTGGCCTATCACAACAACATCCATGCTGCAGATGTCGTCCAGTCGACCCATGTGCTCTTATCAACACCTGCTCTGGAGGTAAGCCTGTCCCTCCCACAGGGCTCTCAGCCTTCTCAGCCTTGGACCCCTGCTGCAAGCTTCGAGGAGGAGAGAGTAATTAATTGACATCCATGAAAGTATGTTGACTCTAGCAAAAATACATCATTGAGAGTGTTTGAATTTTGCCTATGAAAGTTGGGCAATAACTTACGTATTATCTGTTTATGATGCTCCTGCTTGGAAATGGTGCCATGGCTGTTTTGTAAAGTATTGATGTACTGCATAGAATAACGTTTTTTTTTTTAGGGGGGGGAGGTACTCTTGAATCTAGTTCAAAGGTTGACTTACACAATAAAAGCTATGCAGTAATTGCTCTCAGATGTTACTGTTCTTATGAAATTGTGGCATACCTTATTCGGGCGAGGGACTTCCAGAAATCCAGGACATGGTCTGGAGACATTTGTCCATCATTACACTTGGCAGAGATGGGTTCTGTCGCTCATGGTATTCACCTCCCAGAATTCTAAACCTACAGTGCAGAGGAAGTCATGGTATTCCAAGCTTATGACTTTGTCTACCTAAAAGCTCTTTCCTGACACCTTGGGAAGTAATTTAAAGCTTCATTTTGTTTTTACATCAGAAATATAAACAAGTGAGAAATTTACTTCTAACACATATCATTATGAAAGACTAATATTGCTTATCCCTGATTTTCCAGGCTGTGTTTACAGATTTGGAGATTCTTGCAGCAATTTTTGCCAGTGCAATCCATGATGTAGATCACCCTGGTGTGTCCAATCAATTTCTGATCAATACAAGTAAGTGATGTTGACATTTCCCAACACAATTTTAGGACGACTAAAGGCTTTTATAAACTTGATTCCCACCCCCATAGCCATAACGTTCTTTTGAAACTATGTATTTTAATGCTAATGGGTGGTAATACAGGTTAGTACTAAAACTTAGTTGATACATTTGTTTTGTTGCCAAAAACTTTGAACCCAAGGCCCTATTTGGAACAGATATCCCCAGATGTTGACCAGCTGCAGTAGCATCTGGGTTTCTCGTGGGGGAGGCATGGGTCCAGCCACTTGGGCCATCCTCCACTGCTTTTCCTAGGCCATTACCAGGGAGCTGGATCAGAAGTAGAACCACCCTCCCAAGCCTCGGGCACTCGCATGAGCAGGCTATGCTAGCCCCTTAAAATTTTTTTGCATAAGGCTAGCAGGAAACAGATAATGCTTGACTTTGCCTTCAACAGAGTTTAGGCTAACAACTCATAGCACATTTATTTAAGCCCATTCTTAAATCTATTGTAATGGGAGATTTTTGCATGTCTGAGCTGTCTGCCTTTTACCTGAGTTTTAGTCTTCTGGTGCCTGAATTCTACAGTCATTTTGTATTCTCTTTGGCAGACTGAGTTACATGTAGATTTTTCAAAACCTTCAGTGACCTCTGAACTATGTAACAAGATGCTTGTTACTGACTGTGCTGCTTGGTTGAGGCCTAGACACAAGAGCACATCACACACTAGCATTGCTTGGACTTGGTATCACTTAAGGCTGGTGGGTCTTAAAAAGAGGGCTCATCAACATGTAAGGTGCAGTTGACATTAAACCCTTTTTACAAAACAGACTTAAATTTCTCTTACCTTTCTCAGTAGGTTTACTCAGATGCTCCATTCTTGCCTTGGGACTGGAGTTTCCAACTTACCCAAGGGTTGGATCTTTCATCTCCTGTAATAAAGAATCCAAAGAGGCCTATACAGGTCTCCCATTGTTATTTGAAGGAAGCTCCTTAGGCATGGAAAGGATGAGGGGGCTGGTTCCTAGTAATGAAAATCACAATCAAGAAGAAAGAGCCTTACTCATTTTATGTGGTATTGTAGATACCATGTAATTTGATAGTAATTGTGCTTATTCATTTTAAGCATGGTGTGAGCAGAAGATGATTTCTAGCTGGCATGGTTAAGCTTTAGTAAAAAAAAAAGTTGGAATATGGAGAAATAAATTTAAGTCTTTTAAAGATTGATTTTTTTCTATATCCATAAAATAGTTTTCATTGAAGCTTTGAATATAGTATGCAAGATATAGACTTCACATTTTATTCTGCAAAAATATAGTTTAACAAAGAATATGTTTTCTCTGTGTAGTATAAATGCAAGCTTTGGCAAGGGAAGCTTTAGTTTCTAAGTTTAGGATTTTCAAAAGAACATCACACGAGTATATCAACTACAGCAACTGTCCAATACTGTATGAGACACTAGGAACACATGGAAAAATAAGGCATAGCCCTGGTTCCTAACAGTGTGCAGTCTGCCAGAAAAACAGGAGGGCGTACTGAGGACGGGAAAAAAAATATGCAGTATTAGAAAGTGGATGAAGTGAGGGAATGAGCCTGGCAACTGGCTCTCTTTTGGTCCAGACAAAATGTAAGGTGCCCTCCCAGTTTCTAGTGTTAAACTAAGGTAGCAGAGGTGTATGGACACTGGGAGTCTCTCTGGCTGGTGGGGTCTTTGTAGGAGTTACCTTGGGCTGCAGTGTTGGGCTGGGAGCTACTGCATGGACATGCTGATCATCACACAAGTGCCCAGTCATCTGCTCCCTGTGCCTTTGAAGCAAGCTGATCTGCTGGAACCTTCTTCATTCTTTCCTTGAGAGCAGCTGGAGTGTAGCAAGTCAGTGACCATGACATCCCAGCCCAGTAGCACGTGGTGGGAGAAATCCTAGAAGTACTGTGAGAGTTCCCAAACCGTAACAATGTGCCATCTCCACAAAGTTGTGGAGTTTTACAGAGGAAAAAAAAAAAAGAAGGGGAAGAGCTTTGAGTTCTAGACTGATGTTAACCTTTTTATCCAGGTACGATAAATTTGAGATTTGACCTGACCTCTTGTTTATCTTACTGTAGAGTCTGTACATGTCTTTTATTTGTACAATTTTTAAAAACCTGTTTAACCTTTGATAAAAAGGTAATTGCGTAATGCAAATAAAACTCACCTGAAATTACTCTTTTTTTTCCCCCAAAGGGAACAAGTAGGTGACTCTCATTTCAGATTTTTCTCTAGAGAAACAGAAGCACAGATATAAGACAATTGTAAATGACTGACGTGTTCCTTCTTAGATTAGTTAATTCATTTGATCGCTGTTAATGGATATTAACATGTTTTCTGCTGATGTGGCTTTGAACTTAGATACATTTCGCTACACGGTCCTTCAGCCAACTTAACACTTTGCATTTCTGCCATACTCCTGCCAGCCCCGAGTTTTGTGAGCAGTTTGCTCGTGATTTTAAACAACTCTTTCCAAAGTATCACATTATTTCTGCGTTACTTAAAATGAACTTTCTTTACATCTCTCAGCAATTGTTTACGACGCAGCTAAATTCATAACTTCAGCATGCAGGCTACGACAGCAGGGGTCGGGGGAGGGAGAAAGTTGTCCTTGCACAAACTCCAGGGGCTTACCATTTAAGACTGTGAGAATTAGTTTTACATGTCAACAGAGCTAGGGTAAGAGATGCCCACAGAGTTAGTAAGGGTATGGGTGTGTCTGTAAAAGCGCTTTTCAGAAGAGATTAGCATTTCAGTCAGTAGACCACATTCAACTTACACTGGTGAGTGCGAGGAAGGGGAAGCGTGTGTTCCCCCCAGCTGCCCTCTGGCATCGGTGGAACTGGCTCTTGTGCCCTGTTGGGCAGTTACTTTCCCCAGTCGGGACCTTGCTTCGCTGGTTTTATGGCCCCCATGCTTTTCACCTTGTGCTGGCTCTCTTTCTCTGTAGAACTCTGGCTCATAGGAAAGATCAGGCTAAGTGAGGTACATGTTTTCAGCTATGAGCTGGAATCCACCAAGCTCCTGCCCTCAGAAAGAACACGTGAAATACAAGGGCTCTCCTGCCTTTGTCCATAACACATGTCAAGCCTAATTTTATTCTTGATGACCTACAGCAATTCTTAGAAGTAAGCACAAGGTATTTATATGGAATGACGTGTCAGCTTTGGATTTGAAATGGTCGGCCTGGTGCTTGTTAATAGTGAATGGGTATGTGATTTTTAATGTGTTCCAGGCATTGAGTAAATTATGTTCATCGCTATTTTTACAGCTTCGCTACTCATAGGCGATACAAGAGGAAGGCTTTATATGGTACCTGCTTTTAAGTACCAGCCAAGAGGCATGGCAACAACACTTAGCTTCTCTCAAGCCCATTCCCTTCATCTGTAAATAGTAATAGAACGTTCTTGAATGGGTTGTTTAAATTCAATGAAACAGTCCACACAGCAGTGTGCTGGGCCTGTATCCTTTAACTTCTGTGCCACTGGAAGAAATGGAGTGTCCGAGAGAAACCAGACAACCGTGCATATTGAATGAACACTATTTTTATGTGTACAGGGACTTAAACCCTTGGGAGGTTGGGGCAAGATCCTACCCAAAGATCCATAGAGATAGACAAGTTAGTGAAATGGCAAATGTATTAAGTCAATGATAGGAGGTTACAAGACAAAGTAGATTGTTCGGTGATGATCCAGAAAGGCTTCATAAAAGAGGGGACTGTACTAGACTGGAAGATGAGAGGGTTTCAACAAGAATAGCTAGAAGCTAGCCTGTTTGCTCAGCATCATATTGAAGCTTCGAGTCTGGTTTCTAGTTACCCCTGAACCCTAAAGGGTTCTGCTGTAAAGTATTAGATTTACAGCTTTGGTGGAAATCTGAAGTTACCTAAACCTTGTAAAACAACCCAACGTCTTTGCTCAGAAAGGACAGTAGGGAACTAAAAAGCTATTTTTTGAGACTCAGTTTCCTAAATTGAATCAGTAATAACTTTCAAAATACCAGGACAAGATTACTGCTGATTCCTACTTTAAAAAGATTAACACAAATTATTCACCAACTTATTCTAAAAACAGATGAGGGAAATACACTCAGAAATATTCCAGACACCCAGCATTCTCTGATAGCAAAATCAGAAAAAGGCAAAAATCATATTCTTGATGAACACTGGTGGAGAAATTCTTAGCAAAATACCAAGATTTAGAAAAAAAAAAGCTTCGCCATAGTTCATTGGGTTTCATCCTAGCCTAGTTCAGCATGTTCAAATAATTGTGATATACCACATCAACAAAATGAAACACAGGGACCATATGATCATCTCCACAGATGACATCGTCCTCCCATGTTCATGGTCCAGAAGAATCAGTGTGGTTAAAATATCCATACTATTCCCACATTTTGCAGATTCGGTGCAAACTATAATCAAACTAGGGGAACACACTTACCCAAAGGATCCCCAGGTCACCAAAGCAACTGGCACTATATTACTTTAGACTGTTATTACAAAGATAAAGTGGTTAAAATAATAGTGTTGGCATAAAACCCTGTACATAGACCACACTAGAGAGCCCAAAAGTGAAATCACATCACATTTAACTGATCACTGTGTACAAAAATTAGCCAAAGTGAAATACTTACATGTAAGGTCTGAAACTTCTAAGCAACTAGGAGAAAATATTTGGGAAACACTTGAGGAAATTAAGAATATTTTGGAAGGGTCTAATAGCACAGAAAGCAAAAATAGAAACAAATTGAAAAGCTTCACAACAGAAGAGCCTACAGAATGAATGATTTGCAAGCTATACATATGCCAAGAGGCTAATGACTAGAATATACTAGGAAATCAAAACAGCTTAATAGCTTAAAGCAAATAATCAAATTAAGAGATAGGCAGTAGATCAAAGCAGACAATTCCCAAAAAACAATACATAAGGGACCAATAGCTAACAAGAAAACATCACTAATCTGGGAAATGCAAATCAAATCCACAGAGAGATATTACTTTATTCAAATTAGGTTATTATCAAAAAGGCTAAGAACAAGTGCTGGGAAGGACACGAGCTTGCACATTGTTGGTACGAGTGCAAATTAGTAGATCTATGATAGGAACAGCATCACTGCTCCTCAAAGATTCTAGAAGTAGCAATGGCCAGTTGTGCAGCAGTGAGAATGCACCCCTGGGATGCCCACATCCCATAGCAGGAGAGAATGCCTTTCCTGTTGCTCCACTTCCACTTCTAGTCTCATTTCCTGCTAATGTGCACCCCGGGAAGTAGTAGGTGAAGTAAGAGTAGTAGATTCAAGTGTACGCATCCCGGCTCCTGGCTTCCACTCGGCCCCGCTGTCCTGTTGCAGGCATTTGTGGAAGGAATCCATGGAGGAACTTTCAAGTAACTTTTAAAAGCTTTTCAAAATAGCTAAAAATGGAATTATTGTATTATCTACAGGAAATTAAACATCTGCCACAGATACCTCCTGTGTTTATTTCAGTACTACTGTTTTCATTAACTTACGTGTGCCCATTGGTTGATGAATTGGTAAAATCTTGGGACATCAATACGGTGAAATACTTGTCAGCCATCAAAGGTTGATGTATTATTGTTTGTAACAGCATAGATGGAACTGTAGGTCATTTTGAGTGAAATCAGCTAAGCACAGAAAAACTAGCACATCATCTCCTTCAAATGTATAATCTAAAAAGTTGAAATGTCATGGGAGCTAAGCGTACATGGCATTCAGCAGAGGGTACAGACAAGGGAAGGGATGGGGAAGGTAACTTAACAGATAACTCGAACACAAAGTGATGCAGCTTGGACTTTCTGAACTGTAACCTGAAAGACAACAAATAGGCAGAGGTATAGGAGATGGCCTTCTATCATAAATACCCTGTTATAAAACACAAGGACCAAAGTAGCAAGAAGTGCACATCAAAGTCAGTACCCAAGAACCAGAGGCATCCATCAAATACAGAGGCCTAGAATAGCAGCTAGAAGAGGAACAAAACACGCTGGCAACCAGTCCTAGCCCTGCCTGTAGCAGAACAAAGGGTCTACAGAGCTCCAGTCAGTCCCATCTCAAGGGATATTGGGCACTGGCCCTCTTCGTTACAGTATGGTCCACAGCTGTCACAGGCACAGAGCCAGCAATAGAAGCTTCCTGGGCGTATCCATATGGTAACTTAGCTTCTGAGAAGGAGCTTGCTGCCTCCCACATCCAACCCCTGGAGCACAGGCCACAGCAAATGCTTTCCTGAGCGGACCATCTCTGTTGAAGTTCATTCTGCTGTAGGAGAGTAAGCCTGCAAACCTGCCCCGCCCCATCCTGGAACCTCCCAAGCATTTGGACACACTAGCAAACAGGGATGCCAAAAAAACAGTCATTGGGGAAAAAAATCAGTAAGGAAATGCAAAACTTTGGGATATTAGCAAAAACAGAAATATCTGAACTAACGGGATACTACATCAATAAGCAACGACATCAAACAAGAGATAGCAAATAAACAGTTAACTGTGCATCTCTAGAGCTCAGAGAAACAACAGACCAAACCCAAGGTCAGCAGAAGGAAAGAACGACAGTAAGAGGACAGCAACAAGAGAAATAAGTGAGGCAGGAATAAAATTCCAAAAATCCGAAGAGATGGATTTTTAAAAAGATGAACCATACACTTGGTACACTAAGAAAAAAAGACATCAGATATTTTCATTAAGATGAAACAGAAGTGTCTCAGGTGATACCACAGGAATAAGAAGATTAGGGCCACTGTGAGCACGATTATATGCCAGAAAAATATAAAATGTAATAACTATATATGCAAGAAACAAGGTTTCCAACAATTGAACCACAAAGACAAAGAAAGCCTGAACAGACTGAAGTGATAATATAGTCATCGTTAAAATAAAGAGGCCTTCCTTTATAGAAAATGACATGATGCTGAGTCCTACTAAGTATTTGAAGAGGAGCTAGCAACAATTGCGAAACTCCTCCAGAAAATTAATACAGAGGGAACCCTTTCATGTTCATTTTGTAAGGGCAGCTTCATGTTGCTTTCAAAACCAGGAAAGGATACAACACAAAGAACCACCACATCCCTGATTGGAGTAGTCACAAAAATACTCGCAACACTAGCAAATTCTGCAAGGTCCATCCAAGAGGACCTCGTATTACAGTACAGTGAGATTTGTCGCAGGGATGAGTCAACACTCACCAATGTAAATGAAGGGTTCGGTAGACATAACAAGGCTTGTCAAAATCCAGCAGTGATGCTGAAAACCTTGAATGACAGGGGGACAGGAGGAATGCATAACACAGGTTACACCTAACAAATCCACAGCCAGCCACTTGTTTAATAGGCAAAGCCAGCTGGAGTCACTGGCTCCTGGCTTTGGGCTATCTCAGCCCTTGCTTTTGCTGGCATTTGAAGAGTGAAGGAGAGGATTGGAGGCCTGTAACTGTGCCTTTTGAGCAAATAACATATTTTTTAATTAAATAAGATTAGAAATCCTGATACAAAAAGTACCTTGGAATAAAGTTAAATACGTGGAAGATCTTTTACAACAAGTTTCAAAACACTAATAAAACAAACCAAAGAAGACAAAAACATGGAAAGCCAGGGGAAAATGACATTAAAATTATTAAATTTCACTAAAAATTTTAAGGTTATGAGTACATAAAGACAATGGGCAGCTATTACTAAAATGTCCATACTATGAGCAAGTATTTATCCTAATGGTTAGGATGCTTCTGTCCCACACTGTAGAACCTGGATTCAATTCCTGCCTCTGGCTTTGGCTGCAGACTCCAGGTTTCAGCCAGTAGAGACTGAGAGACAGTGGTGACGACTCAAATAACTGTGTGCCTGCCAGACACATGGGAGAGCTGGATTGCATTTCTGGCTCCCGAAGCTTTGGATTTAAGCCTGGTCCACCAAGGTCATTGCAGGCAAAAGGGAGTGACCCAGGAGATGGGAGCTCTCTATCTGTCTCTCCAATAAATAACAACATAAGCTGTCCATATCACCTTAAGCAATTTACAGATTCAGTGCAGTCCCCAACAGAATACCACAATGACCTTCAGGAAACTGGAAGGGAAGAATGACAAGGAGAAAACAGATTTTCCATCTCCCTGATTACTTCCCAAATGACTGCATGAGCCAGGCAAAAGCTAGCAGCCAGAATCTCCATCCAGGTCTCCCCCGTGGTTGTCAGCTGTCCAAGTACTTCATCCATAGTCTTCCCAGACACATTAAGAGGAAGCTTGAATTAGAAACAGAATAACTGGGACTCAAATGGCCAATGCAATAGGGTATGCTGGCATCATTAGCCACAGGTCCCGAGACCTGCCTCAAGAAAAAAAAATCTTAAAATGTGCATGGTAACATAAAAGATCCCAAAGTAGACAAGACATTTTTAATAGAAAGAACCAAGCTGGAGCTACCACCCTTCCAGACAGTCGTTATCGCCAAAACGGCATAGTACTGGCTTCAAAGCATACATGATTGGAACATCAGCATCCCCATTCACAAGCCCACACATCTACTATCGACAACAGCACCAAAAACGTAGTAGAGAAAGAACAGTCTTATAAATTGTGGGTAGGAATATGAATTGCTATGGAAAACCATGTGCAGGTGCCTGGAAAAGCCAAAATAGCTCTCTCCCTTCTGGTGTTATGTCCTACAGAAGTGAGATGAACACGAAAGAGACCCTTGCATTCCCATATACATTGTAGCACTATTCAAATAGTCAAGACACAGAATCAACCTAGGTGTCTACGAGGAATGAAAGAAACAGGCCACTCTGGAAACTTTTAGCGTGAAAAATGAAATCTTCGTGTTGGCAGAAAAATGAATGGGAGTGGAGGTTATCATAAGCCACCCATAGAAAGACAGATATTATGTTCTCCCTGATGTGTAGTTTAATGAACTTTTACCAAGATTGCCAGAGGCAGGGATGAGGGGGAGATGCATAGAAGTTAGGTATCAGGTTCCAAAACACAATGAAATCTCAATACAAACCCCTGGTGCTCCGTGGTGCCATGGGTGACTGTTCACGGTAATTTATCACCTGCTGTGTAAAGACTTGCAGGAGAGGAACCAGTAGACTTTGCAAGCACAAAAGCCAAGGAAAAGAAATGGCTGGCCACCTGGTTGGACCAGTTTGTACTGTATGCATGGTAATACTGCATTTTACCCTATAAGGAAGCTCATGTATTAAGTTAGTCAAAAAATTAAGCCATTTGAAAAATAAGCAGCATAAATAAATGTGTATCTTTTGCATATTCCATATTGCTCTTGTGCCCTCTGAACACCAACAGTCCTACATCACAAAGCCCTTCCATGACATTAACTAGAGATAGACAACTGGCACTTTTCACACATGCTGTTGAATCACTAGTTTATTCTCCTCTGGTTAGTGCTGTGTCATAGCAGAGGCAGCAAGGGGGTCCCAGCACACCCCAAACCTAAAGCCTCCAAGAAAGTGAAAAGCAAAGTAAGCTCTGGGCCATGGCTTCACTCACCTCTGCCTCTTTCCATTGCAGATTCTGAGCTTGCCTTGATGTACAATGACTCCTCTGTCTTGGAGAACCATCATTTAGCTGTGGGCTTCAAGTTGCTTCAGGAAGAAAACTGTGACATTTTCCAGAACTTAACCAAAAAGCAAAGACAATCTTTAAGGAAAATGGTCATTGACATTGTAAGTGATTGACAGAAGTAAAAGAAAAATGTGATACAAGTTTTTTCTTTTAAATGTAAGAAAGAGATGAATGTCAGATCATTGGAAAGGCATTTCCAGACCCAGAGCCCTTTAGGTTCTAGAATCTTCTGGCAGTAACGGTCTGAATTACTTTTTCCCTCTTCTACCCGTTTGTACTCAGAACTAGTGACAGCTTGGTCCTGTCATTTGCACTTTATGTTCTGGGCTCCTCCCATCTGGCTGCAGGTGAAGATGAACAACTAATTGTAGTTGAGCACACCTAGTAGTAGGAGAGACTTAGAATACAGGGGAATGATATAGAATTGTGAGGAGGGTGCGCCAGCTGCATTGGTCTGATAATTACATGTATGCATTCATATACTGCAATATCATACTATGCCCTATCAATACAGCAAACCATGTTATGCAGTTAAAAATCAAGAAACAACAGTTGAGCTGTGCCTCATTCAAGGGAATGGGTACATTTTCCCACCTACTTAGAAATATGCACAGCTTTTGTTTGTTTTCTGACTCTATTATTCAGAATGATTGAGACAGAGGAAGAATCTCCAGTTTGCAAAACTTAATATGCTGTACATACAAGGGCAGGAATTAGCTGCCAAGTAGAAAACGATCCAGAAGACTGTTTCAACACAGTCAACAAGAGTAAACACAGTAAACAACCTTGAGTCAGTTCATAGTTCAGGAGTCATTTTCTAGTCCAAGGAATGGGAAAAATCTAACAACCATGACATCCAGAGGCAAAATGCCTTCATCAGCCTCAGAGTAGAGGCCATGTCTAGTATTTCTGCACATTTATCTGGATTGCTGGAAAACTTGAAAAAGACTGCCCCAAGAAGGAACACAGAATTTCTCCACACTGGCTATTCGATGCAGTAATTGTTTTTCCATGTCTCATGTTCTGCGTGTTTTCATGCAGCCTTCTTCCTCCCGTCTTAATAAAATTATCTGTCTTTTAAGGTACTTGCAACAGATATGTCAAAACACATGAATCTCCTGGCTGATTTGAAAACCATGGTTGAGACTAAGAAAGTGACTAGTTCTGGAGTTCTCCTTCTTGATAACTACTCTGATAGGATTCAGGTGAAGTATCTTAGTTCTCTCTGCGTGCAGCTTGGAGAACACTGCCACTTCCTCCCCATTTCCTGTTTCTTGTCATTATTGGTAATTTTTTGTGCCAGCTCTTCTTTAGAATTAACCAGGTAAAATATTTGAATGTTCTTACAAAAGTACGGATAACACATAAACCTAGCCTCGCAAGCAGCTCTGACTTTAATCGACCATAGTGTCAACAGTTTCTCTTACAAGGCATGGATGTGGTAAAAGTGGCATCACTTGAACCCATGAGTACAAGTGTGAACCACACACGGACACACGCTTGGGCTGTTTGGGAGAAATCTTCTACCACATGTATTTTTAAGTGTTAACAGTCATCCGATGTAAATTTCTGGTTAAAAAAGGAGCAGGTGCTGAGCAGAAAACGCCTCCATCTATTCTAGGTCCTTCAGAATATGGTGCATTGCGCAGACCTGAGCAACCCCACCAAGCCACTGCAGCTCTACCGCCAGTGGACAGACCGCATCATGGAGGAGTTCTTCCGCCAAGGAGACCGAGAAAGGGAACGTGGCATGGAGATCAGCCCCATGTGTGACAAGCACAACGCATCTGTGGAGAAGTCACAGGTAATGCCCCCTTGGAGAGCTCTCAGCATAAAGCTGCAGCCTCGGCAACCGGTCCCTCTAGAAGTCCCCTGGGGTTCAGACCTCATACTATTTCACTGCGTTTTTAGAGGAATTTTGCTCTGACCTGTTTCTGTCGTTATGATCCTCAGACTTTTCTTTGCAGCTCATTTGTTTTCACTCGCATCTCACTGTCATGGGCCCCTGTAAGCAAGATTTCAAAAGGTTTGTTGACATACACAAAAAGCCAAGTTTGCTTTTGGTGCTAGAAATTTTGAAACTCATGCAGTTTTTCTTGATAGATTACCACCACTGTTTTAAAGGGCCCCCCTCCCCCTTATTCATTCTTAGATTTTTTTTTTTTTAGTATGACTACACGATAATTTGGTGAGCTCACGGCATTTCTCAGTTACAAAATTCAGCTACAAAAATGGCTGTTCAGAAATCAGGTGTTTTACCACTCGAACAGATGCAAAGTTTGCCCTTTCCCTTTGGAACCAGAGCTCCTGGCAGCTGATTGTTTAGTAAGTGAGAACGCTGCCATAGGGGATGTGGTCGTAGATACTGACTAATTCATCAGGTTAAGGTTAGTCGTTCTCTCATCCCTGCCGTCTGTCTTCTCAGGTGGGCTTCATAGACTACATCGTTCATCCTCTATGGGAGACGTGGGCAGACCTCGTCCACCCCGACGCCCAGGACATTTTGGACACTTTGGAGGACAATCGTGAATGGTACCAGAGCACAATCCCTCAGAGCCCCTCTCCTGCACCTGATGACCCAGAGGAGGGACGGCAGGGTCAACCCGAGAAATTCCAGTTTGAACTGACCTTAGAGGAGGATGGCGAGTCGGACACCGAGAAGGACAGCGGCAGCCAAGTGGAGGAAGACACTAGTTGCAGTGACTCCAAGACTCTCTGCACCCAAGACTCTGAGTCTACTGAGATCCCCCTAGATGAGCAAGCGGAAGAGGAGGCAGTAGCGGAAGAGGAGAGCCAGCCGGAAGCGTGTGTCATAGACGACTGTTCCCCTGACACGTAACAGGACAAAGGCTGTCATGCTTTTTTTTTTCTTTCATTTTTTTTTTTTAAGTAGAAAAGTTTGTTTCCAAAGTGCATGTCACATGCCACAACCATGGTCACACCTCACTGTCATCTGCCAGAACGTTTGTTGAACACAACTGACCTTGATGACTCAGTCTGGCGCTCAGGAATATCGTAACCAGTTGCTTCACCTCCATGTCGACAGAGCAACGGGGACACCTTCACGAACAGCATTTTCAGGAGATGTCAGCTTGGCAGAGAGCTGGGCATGCGGAGAAAATCAACTCCAACACGCGTTTGAGGGAGCATGGCTCAGTGGGCAGCCCTAAAGCAGACAGATTGGGGAGTTGTTATGTTGCAATATTTTCAAAAGAGAAAACAAAGGCATTACACGGAGCAGACGTTATGGATGAAGCCGCAGATGTTAAGAACAGGACACAGTACAAATCTGTTACCGCAAGGAAGATGAGCCACAGAAATCGCATACTTTTCTAATTTCAAGTCTTCCTGATACATGACTGAATAGTGCAGTTCACCGAGCTGCACTGACCTCGACATTTTGTATGATATGTAAAACAGATTTTTTTGTAGAGCTTACTTTTATTATTAAATGTATTGAGGTATTCTATTTAAAAAGAAAAAAACTATGTTCAGAACTTCATCTGCCACTGATTATTTTTTTCAAAGAAGTAACTTGCAGGTTTTCAGTACAAATCTGTGCTACACTGGATAAATCTAACTTACAAATTTTCCTTGCACCTTAGAGTTCATAGCAATTAACTGATTTGTAGTGATCCATTGTTTTATATACCAATGACTTCCATATTTTAAGACAGAAGAGAAACTTTCTGTTGCAGGAAGCCCTTTTTGTAAGTCTTCGTTTGCTTTTTTGTTTCACTCTTGAAGATAAGTGGACTTGCTCTCCACCAACATTCTTCACGGTGTGCAAAGTGAGTCTTTGTTCTGTAATACTTGGATGTGCGTTATGTCAAATGTGTCTTAACCCCCATAGAAACTCAGTCATCAGTTGGTGTTGTCTGAAGCAAGTGGGAGACATATAGATACCCAGTAGCTAAAATGGTCAGTCCTTTTTTAGATAGCTTCCTGCCTAGCGTCTTCTGATAACTTCTGGCTGTGTCAATAGACGTGCATTTCACACATGCATGTCTTTATAATCACCCACACATTTCATGCTCACTTCTGTTCTCACAGCCAGCTATGGTAAGAAAAATGTTTTTCCCTACGTGCTGCTTTATTATTTAACATGTGTTTGAGCCTCTGTCCATGTTTGATAGATGGAGTCTTATCAAATATATCACCACCATTCTTACTGGTGAAAAGAAACAGGTAGCCAATTAGGGGTAAGCATTCTGTTCAACCACAGGGTTGTATATCATGACTAGCTTTTCCTCTTGGGTTATAGAGAAAAGTTAATATTCTTAAAACTGCCTAGCTAGCTCTTAACAATATATTGACGAACTCTCACTACAACAAATTCTCTTTTGTTTCTGTGATTGCACCGTGTGATTAAGAACTAGACGAGGGTGGCCGGGAAGCAATTCTAAGTGTGAGACAGCTGGTTTCTTAATGGAAACCACATAGCAAACAGATCGCTTCATTACCTGTCGAACGTTCTTCTGTCCACATGTCTCACAGGGTAAGGCAGAGAAGTCGACGATGCCAGTTGTACCAGAGGGTTGCCGAAAGATTTCTGCCTGAGTGCAAAAGCAGAGAACCACTCTAAAGTGTCTTCAGCAGCAAAAATTGTATTGCAGGTTTAGAAACAAATCCTAGTGTTGACCTACTGGTAGCAATTGACATCAGGTACATTTGTTTGGTTTTGATTTTGCTCCCATTTTAATTCTTGATTATAGCAAAGAATTTTGGAGCTCAAAGCAATCACTTCTGCAATGATATCCAAGAGTTTTGGCAAAAAGGGGATGTATAACCAAATCAAAAATGATGGCTCAAGGAGCTTTGTGGGGACTGGTAATTAGGCTGTCAGCCAGGGAAGCGACCAAAGCGGAGGACAATTGCCAGTTGACACTCAAACCTAAGTTCTCTTAGGTCTCAATTTTAGGATTCTCCCTGCCCTCCATAAAGGTTATGAACAAAAGGCTGTGTCCAGACATTTGGGAACGGGTGTGTTTGTTCCTGATGGAGGTCTAACAGGAAAGACAAAGCCTTTCCAGAACATCCCATCTCCTACTCCCCCTACACTTGGTATTTCCCCCACAGAGTGCCTAGAATCTTTCAAAAAAAAAATTAAAAAGTAGCAATATGTCACAAACCAATCTAAACCTGGAAGGGTTTATAACTGCACTAATAGAGGTGTTTTCCCTCTGCTTGTTGGCTTTTAATGGTACCATGTTGTAAACATCCCACCACTGGACAGTTTGTAGAATAGGCCTAATTATGCAAGAGACAGGGACTAATGAATGCACTGTACAATCTGTCGCCCCTCACCAGTTTAGTTTTCTCTTGCCAAGTGTGCTTCATGAACTCACACTGCTTTAAAAAGAACATCCTTTTACAAGTGGCTTTGCATTTAAGATTCCATAAGAAAATACAATGTCTGGGTACTGTATGGGGAAAAAATGTCCAGGTTTGCCTAAAAGCAGCCCATTTCAGCTTGCAAGTTACTGAATATGACAATGCTGTTTTAATTTTTTTTTTACATCAGTTGAAATCCACAAGAAAAGAATGTAGCTGGAACAAATTAAAGTCAAAGAAAGGAAAAACTTGAATGAAAAGGGGTTTTACGGAAAGCTTTATGGTAATTTCTGAATGCATTATTTATTTTTTTGTGCCATGCATTTTTTCCCCTCACCAAATGACCTTACCTGTAATACAGTCTTGTTTGTCTGTTTACAACCATGTATTTATTGCAATGTACATACTGTAATGTTAGTTGTAAATTATCGGTTCTTATTAAAACATCATCCCGTGCTGGGATGGTGTTGATATATTTGGAAACTCTTGGTGAGAGAATGAATGGTGTGTATACATACTCCTTGTACATGTGCTTTTCTCCTGTAATATAGTCTTGTCACCTTAGAGCTTGTTTATGGAAGAGTCAACAAAATTATAAAATACATAAAGATATATAAATTTAAAACACATAGCTGCAGGTCTTTGGTCCCAGGGCTGTGCCTTAACTTTAATATTTTCTTCTGTTTTGCTGCATTTCAAAGTAAGGTAATGGTGGGGCTAGGGCTGGGTATTTTAAATCCACACTTCCGATTCATTGGATATCTGAAAATACCTGAATAACCCCTGGAAGAATCGACAGTTCTTTTGAGATGTAAGCTCTTAAGTACTCCTTCCAGTGAAGCAGTTCTACAGATGTGGTTTTTGCCTTTTTGTGGATCAGGAGCTACTTAAAAAAATCACTTTTCTTTCAAACACTAATGGAGAAACATTTGTCCAGGGGTGATTAAAAAAAATTGGCTTCTGGAGCTCAAAGTTGGAATTTGGAGTCAGTCACTTGTACTAGTCATCTGTTAGCTTCCTGTCAACAGAATATAAAATATTAAAAAGTTCATCTTTTAACCATAGATTTTTTAAAAATCAAGTTTGACCAGATTTCCTTACATATTTGTGAACAAACCCACTAAACACAAAGTTGGGTGTCATGCCAATTTGCATAGCATAAAGAATTTTGCATTCACTAGAATTTTGTTCACATACATCTGTTTAAGTTTCATAATTTAACCTTGCACCATGCCCAGCTCCTGAAAACACTGAAATATCTCCAATGGGTAATATGGACGCTTTCTCCCCTCTACTGCCCAGCCCATGGAATTTGACTTCATCAGCAAAGGGAGAGATTCTTTTCCTAGGAAATATGAGCCTCTTATTTTATTTTTGACACAAACTGTAGATTTTAGCAGCCCTGGCCCAAAGGAATTTGATTACTTTTGTTTTAAACAGTACAAAGGGGACACTATAAGTACAAAAAGAAAAAAAACCATCCTTACTAAATTTTGTTTTTTATTAATTTCATTTTTTGGATATGTTTTAAGAGTGGCAAATTGTGTGTGAGCATTATAAATGATTCTTTTAGTGGTTTCTTAGCCTCTTACAGCCCATGGGGATAGTACTGTACATCAATACCTTCCTATGAAATTTTTATATGCAACAAAAATAAAAAGCATGGGTTGATTCTGCCTATTTTTGACTTGGTGTTTTACAAATAAGCATTTTAAATTATAGTTCAGTCGTCCCACATTTCCAAGAGTAATAACATTGTCTAAATGAGAAAAACGACGAAATCCTAACTTGTACTGCTACACAAAACCAATTGAAATCAAATAAACTAATCTTGCTATATAAAAGTTTCCTCAGGTTACTTGGCATATAACATTAATCAGTGTTGTCTATATAGACTTAAGAAGAATTCTTCTGGCCTCTAAAGCTGGGATTGTGGTACAGCATAAGCCATTGTGTACCCCAGCATGCCCCACCAGTGTTTGAGTCCAGGATGTTCTACTTTGAATCCAACTTCTTGCTAATGCACCTGGAAGGCCAGGCACTGGGACTTGGGCCCTGCCACAATGTGTGGAGGCTAGGAGGGAGTTAACTGGCTCAGTCCTGGCTGTTGCATATATTTGAAGATTGAATCAGCACTTGCAAGATAGCACCCTCTTCCTGGCTCCCCCAGTCTGTTGCTCTATTTTTCAACAAATTCCATTAAATTTATTTCATAGTTTTTACCTCACTCAATGAACAAATGTAAATGTTGAACCTAAGTCTAGCTAGGAGCTGCCACTTGAAAACTTCTGTGATGAATCAAAAAATATCAAGGGAAACGCCCCAGATTTCAAGAGAACACAAACAACACTTTGAGAGTTAGCAGAGAAATGAAAAACAGATTTAACTGCAAGCACACAAGATAAAATAATAGGTCAGGCGGAAGAATTAACTTCAAGACAGGCAAGGTGAAAGTACATAGAAGAATGAAAAGGTTCATGGGGATAATATTAAATCCTTTGAGTGACAGATTGAAAGGATCAGCATATTCAAATACATAAGACCTCAACACTGTCCACACCAAAGACAGAACTCGGTAAAGACATGTTACCACATTTCACCCAATGGTTTATTCACAAGACATAACCCAGCTCTCCAAGGTTCTACATAAAGAGGATTCTTAAAGCTCCAAGAGAAAGGAAGAGAATGGTTCAGAAGGGTTCCAATTCACCTGACTCTAGACTTCTCAAAGCTCAGGGGCCAGGATGAAGTAGGATATACAAAGCATTGAGTGAAAAAGACTGCAAAAGAATCCTACCTACCAAAGCCATCCTGCAGACAGGAAACACATTCTAGATGAGAATTTATCATCCCTAGACCTGTCTTCTAGGGAATGCTAGTGTGAGTTCATCACATGGAAAGAAATAACCAAGACGATCTCGGAAGCAGTAACTCTGGGAAGAATATTAACCCAAAGGAACTCAGAATGTCATATGCTGTGGACATGGAATGTATGTCATTCATATCCTTAGTATGAAAACTAAAATAATTAAATGAAACTTTCCAAACTAACTGGCTAGGTGCAAAGAAGAAATATATAAACAAACCAAATGTGGTACCAAAAATGCAAACTACGAAGGGTGGGCCTTTAGGACAGCAGTTTGAACACAGTTCAAACTCCACTTGGAAGGCCCACACATATTGTTCCAATGCCTGGCTTTGAATCTGAGCTTCTTGGTGATGTATGCCCTGGGAAACAGCAGGTTTGCTGAGTGCCGGGCCTCTGCCACCCATATGGAAGTCCCACATTGATTTCTAGTCATCTGGCTTTCTCTGGGCTAGCCCTAGCTGTTGCATGCATTTGAAGAGTGAACCAATGGATGGAGAGTCTGTCTCCCTGCCTTTCCAATTACAAATATTCCAAAGCAGTTTTTTCTTAATGCACCATTTACTATCACATCCAAACTGACTGCACATCAGAAAGCTCATTCACCCCAAATAGGATTCATGCCAGGCGTGCAAGGTGGGTTGAACACATGCAAATCAATAAACACTGCATCAACACAATGAAGGACAATTGTGTGATCATTTCAAGAGGTGCAGAAAAATCAACACTGTCCTAACAAAAACTGAACAATACAGTTTTAGAAGGAACATATCCCGACATTACAAAGGCAGTATATAACAAGTCCACAGCTGAGTGGTTGAAAACCTTAAGACTTTGTCTTAAAATGAGAAAGACAAGCATGCCCCCCTATTGCCACTCCACACCATATTATAGTGGAAGTCCAGGCAGAGCAATCAGATAAGAAATAAAGCACATGCAACTGCAAAGAAGAAATCAAATTACTACTGTCTTCAGAGGACATGATTTTCCATGTAGAAAATTAAAGGGGGGGCATGAAGAAGGAAATGGGGGGTAGCATTGTGGTGTGCTGAGTTAAGCTGCCATCTGCAATGCCAGCGTCCCATATGGGCACCAGCTTCAGTCCTGGCTGCTCCACTCTTGGTCCCGCTCCCTGTTAATGTGCCTGGGAAAGCCCCCGCACCCATGTGGGAGATCAGATGGAGATCCTGATATCTGACTTTGACCTGGCACAGCCCTGATCGTTGCAGGCATTTGGGGAGTGAACCAATGGATGAAAAGCCTCTCTCCCTGTCTTTCCATCTCTAAATCTCATATTTACATTATTAGATACATACATATACAGATTTTAAAAAGAAAAAAGATGGAAGTGTTTGGTGCCAATGCTTGGGATTTATCCCTGTCCCATATTGGGGTACCCGAGTTGGAATCCCACCTTCCCTCTACATTCCAGCTTCCTGGGAAGCAACAAGTGATGGCTCCTGAGGATGGTTCCCTAGTACCCAAATAAGAGATCTCAAGTTTTAGTTCCTGGCTTCTGACTTCAGCCCCATCTTGTTGTTGTTGTTGTTGTTGTTGTTGTTACGAAAGTGAGATTTACAAAGAGGAGGAGACACAGAGAGAAAGATCTACCATCCACAGGTTCACTCCACAAACAGCCACAACAGCCGGAGCTAAGCCGATCCTAAGCCAGGAGCTTCTTCTGGGTTTCCTGTGTGGGTGCAGGGTGCAAAGGCTTTGGGCCATCCTCCATTGCTTTCCCAGGCCACAAGCAGGGAGCCAGGAGGGAAGTGGATCAGACAGGATATGAACTGGCATCCATATGGGATCTGGGTGCATGCAAGGTGAGGACTTTAATCACTAGGCTACTGTACCCAGCCCAGGCCAGTCCTCTTTGTCATGGGCATTTAGGAAAGTGAACCAGTGAATAGGAGATGTCTCTTTCCCTCTGTATCTCTTTGCCTTTAAATAATCATTTTTGCAAGTAAAACCCCAAATATTTCATCAAAAATTATTAGAACTTGATACATCAGAAGTTGAACTCAGCAACTGTAGCATGGTGGCTTTGACAATGCTCATGTGGTTGGCCTGCTTCTGGGTGGGAAGGGGGTCCTGCCCCAGGCTGAGATGGAACAGGGCATTGAGGAGCTGAGCCAGTGGCAGGCTGTGGGCAGATCACCCTGGATAATGAAAAATCAGTGTCCATCTTGGATTGTCTCCATTTTCTGCAACTCTATTTTTCATACAACTCTTGTTTTTAAGATTTATTTTTATTGGAAAGGCAGATATACAGAGGAGGAGAGATAGAGAGGAAGACCTTCTGTCCGATGGTTCACTCCGCAAGCGGCCGCAATGGCCAGAGCTGAGCCAGTCCGAAGCCAGGAGCCAGGAGCTTTTACCAGGTCTCCCATGCAGGTGCAGGGTCCCAATGCTCTGGGCAGTGCTTGATTGCTTTCCCAAGCCACAAGCAGGGAGCTGGATGGGAAGCAGGGCTGCCGGGATTAGAACCAGCACCCTTATGGAATCCAGCGTGTTCAAGGCAAGGACTTTAGCTGCTAGGCTATCACACTGGGCCCTAATACAACACTTGAAGCCACTTCACATCCAGCCTTCTACAAAGATGTTGGGGGTCCCTTTTTGTCTACTGAGTCACCCAGGCTGAATTCAGGTGAAGTGAGGTCACTGTTCACGTTGTCATTTTCAGAGGATGGTGTGAGCTGTCTTTCCCCAGCCATCCTCTCTCCTCCCTAGCTATTTTGTCAGGGAGAGTCTCCCTGTCAGTCAGGAGTGATGACCTTCAAGGAACCTCAGATGATGCCCTTAGAGCTTATTATTCTAGGATAACCATGACCTCTAGTATAAATCTAGGGCTGCCTTCTCAGAGGATGCTAGTCTCAGCTTCCAGTGGGATCCCAGAGATGTCCCACACCAGGGACCTAAGGTGCCCTATTCTGACCCCCCAACAATTCCTTGTAACAGCACCTCTTTGACATCTAAAAACTTTCCACTGAGCTGCAGTCTTCTTTCCCTGTCTAGCTCAGATGTTTCCAATGCCCTTGCTAAGAGTCCTCCACCCTGGGATACCCCTAAAGGGTTCCCTACCGTTGCTACCTTTAGAACTTAAGGAATATTTATGAGCTTACCATTATAGCCCTCCACTCCCCCATCCCTGAGTCCACAACTGTCTCACAGAGAGAACTCCTGGGCCCAGAAAAGGGAGTCTGGGAGAAGATCCCTATGAGAACTATGGAAAAGGTTACACCAAGTGCCAGCACAAGCATACAGGTGAGAGAGACAAATACAAAGGGGAAGGCTACACTGGTCTTTGTGCTGATGAGCTTTGGTGACACACACAGGTGCACACCAGCTACCGATATGTGATCACTGTGGCTGACAGTTCATGAGATCTGATCATTCCAGACAACACCAAAGGATTCCTCAGCGAGTGATAGGATCCTCAGACCCAAAGGCCAGTGACAGACCACTGGGTGATTCTGCAGCTCCTAGCCTTAGGTCAATGTCCTGTTCTCCTTTTGTGTTTCTCCGTTCAAATCCTGTCTAGCTCAGACCAGCTTATCTCTTTGGTTAAACACAGGCTTAGATGACAGAGAAATATTATGAAACCACTTTAAAGCCAAAATGAAGCTCCAGACCTGGTCAGGCTCTCCTCAAAACCTTCAGCATCCAGGAGTTTCTGTCACCTCCATGAAGCCACCTACTCTGGCAAATGTGGACAGATGGGCAAGTAGAGAGTGGAGCTCAATGAAAAAATTCTTTGTCTCATGTCATTCCCCAGTTCGAAGCCCTTCAGTGACTTCTCTGCACTATCTAATCCAAGCTCTTTATCCTCAACTCCCACAGTTCCAGAGCCAGACCATGTTGCAGTCTTGAAAGTATCACTTTCCAGCCCCATGATCCTTGGGAGAGATCTTTAATGGGAGAGATCTGTTTTGGGAAATCGGGGAAACCAGCATTGGACTATGTAGGGCATGTCATATGGACTGCGACAGATTCTCTGTTGCATGACTCATCTGTCACTTGCCTCTTCATTGCATCAGGCAGGGATGGAGTGCTCCACCACATGGCGTAGAGAATTCCCCATCTGCTGCAGTCCTGAAAGTGCAGGCAAGTGAATGCCCCTGGGGTAAAATCGGACTGAAGAGAATGAAGATAGGAGACAGACAGGCAGATAAAGTTTACCTTCTCTTCCCTCTACAACTCTGCAAGGCACAGTTTCTTTGAAACCATATGGCCTGGGAGGAGACCTCCAGGTAGCCGACACATATGAGGGCTGCCTACTGTGCTTCTTCCAGGTTTGTCATGAGACAGTGCCCAACTGGGTAATGCACCACCTGGCATTACCTCCCACGTTCCACTTCTGCTTTCCCATTTCCAATGCCCTTGGATTTGTATCTCCCAAATAAAGCAGTCTTTTATCGCTCATGATCTCTGTTATCCTCATAATCTTAATTACCTCTGGCACTCACTCACCAGCCACCAGTGTTTAGCTTTAGGTTGTTTCTAGTTGAATTAGTAGTAAATGGACAGGAAGATGATAAATTGGGACCGAGCAGGACCCACAATAGCTTCCTTCTGCCCAACCTAGCTCAGGTTCTTGGATTACCAAGTACCAGATAGTCAAGGGCCTGCACTGCCTTGGTTTCCCAGGGATTGAAGGATAACTGCCTGGGCAACTCATCCAGGTAATTCAGTACTTCGTTTTGGGGCTCAGCAGGCCATTTCACTGAACAGCAAGTTCATAGTGAGAATGGGACTTGGTCAAATCACCATGTGGAGGAATCCCATCTCGGCTCCATCTGCCCCAGAGTTGGGCTTGGTCTCTTCCCTCTGAGATGCTGTTGTCCACCATTGTTGCCTTAGCCCAATTTGGCACCCTGCACTACCAGGTGATGCTCACAGATGAATCAGGTCTGGTTTGTGTGTGTTGAGGGAACCATCTTTTTTTTTTCTCCCTTCTCCCTCTCTCCCTCCTTCCCTCCTTCTCTCTTTCTCCCTCTGAGGGAACCATCTTGATGTAGGGGAGAGAAATCCACTTACGCCCAGCGGTCATAGAAAAGATGCAGCCCCTCCAGGAGAGTCAAGCTGCAAAGGAGGTAATAAGTATCTGGAACTTTCAGTAATTGCTCCAACGGTGTAATGGATGCAGTGGATGAATGAAGAGGGAAGAAGAACTTAGTCTACACAGAGAACACCTGACTTGGCATAGGCTCCCAGGAGAGTCAGCCTGTAATCATAACACAGAGCATCCAGGCTCCAGGAACCCATGACAAGGAGCACAGAGACAACGGAAGAATAAACACTTCTCAAGGAGGTGTGTGGCATAGACCTGAAGGCCTCTCAAGGATGAGGCAGGGCCCCTGTGACCATAGTCTATGTAGGATGCTAGGATTCAGAAGTGCCCAAGGCATTCTACATCTGCAGCCCAAGAGCAAGATCATGGACCAAAATTCTGTGTGCTCAGTGTTGCCAAGGAGAGGAGATAGACTTTGCAGGCTCCCACCCCACATGCCTCTCTTGGTCTGTGTCATTAGTAGCCTCAACATAACCTGTGGTGAGAGTAGGTGCCCTTCACTCTAATTGGGGAGTGGACACAATAAAGCAGGAAGAGACAGAGGTGGTTATTTGTGACTCCATTACTGGCTCCAGAGACTGGAGGTCTGGGTCTGGAAAGTATCTTTCATTCACATCTGGATACTAACTCCTTCCATGGATAAAGCCATGTTGAGTTTGATGGGCTAAAGCTGGTCTTGGTCCCCTACTCCATCTGGCTCTCTCAGGGACCCATGGTAGAGCCAGCAGGTCAGAATGCCTGATGTTGTAATCCAGGATGACAGGTCTGACTGCTGACCTATCACTTGCCAGAGAAGAGATATAGGGATGAACCAGAATGGGTAAGGGTATATGATGCCCATTAAGAGGACAGCCAACACAGGTTACTTCCCTTGTGGAGATCATAATCTGAGAGCAGTATTGCTGTTGGAAATATTTGATGTTACTACAAGTAAAAGAATGAATGAACATTTTTTGAGTAAAAGAGAACTAGTAGTAAGATACAAAGTCAAAACCAGTAACAAGTTACCTAAAATCCAAAGAAGGCAATCCTATCAATTACAGGATGATCCTATCAACAATAACCACCACAGAGTGATGAAACATTTCCATATTGAAAACTATAAAACCTTGATGAAAGAAATAGATAACAGAGTCATCATATGGTCATGGATAGGAGAATGAGCATTACTAAAATAAGTATCCACAGTACGCAGAAACAATCCACATATTCAATACAATCACTATCAAAATACCAATACCAGTTTTCTTCATAAAACTAGGAAAAAATTAAGATTCAGACTAAACTACAGAAAACTGAACATACAAAATAATCTTGAGCAAAAAAAAAAAAGAAAAATGCAGATGTGCTACCTGTTTTCTTTTAAATGTTTAATTTTTTTTTAATTGGAAAGGCAGATTTACAGAGAAGAAAAGACTAAGATCTTCCACCCACTGATTCATTCTCCAAGTGGCCACAATGGCGGGTGCTGCGCCGATCCAAAGCCGGGAATCCGCCAGGTCTGCCACGCGGGTGCAGGGTCCCAAGGCTTTGGACCGCCCTCTCCTGCTTTCCCAGGCCACAAGCAGGGAGCTGGATGGTAAGTGAAACAACCAGGATACAAACTAGTGCCCATATTGGGATCCCAGCAGATGCAAGGCAAGGAGTTAGCCACTAGGCTAATACTGGGCCCAACCTTACTTTTACATACATTACAAAGTTAATTTAACAAGCAATGGTATCCATGTGAAAGCAAATACAAATAACAACGGAACACAACAGAAAATCTACAAGTATCCCCATGCATCTGTGGCCAACAATCCTTGACCAACTTATTAAAAAAAGGTGTTAGTGGCCTAGCAGTTAACATGCCAGGTTAGGGTGCCTCCGTTCCATGTCAGAATGTTTGTATCCGATACCCACGCCCCCACTCCTGGCCTCAGCTACCTGCTAATAGACACAAGGAGGCAACAGTGGTAGCTCTAGAAATTTGATCCCTGCTCTCAGCATCAGAGATGTGGGGGTTCAGCACCTAGCTTTGCCCTCCGCCCCATCCCTGCCGTGGTCCAGTCCCAACTATTGCTAGAATTTAGCAAGTGATCCAGAATATAGACCCAGTATACATTTCTATCTCTCAAAGAAACAAAAAATGTGCTGGAGAAAAGATAGTCTTGTTAACATGGGGTAGGGGAAAATCTGACTATCTACATGAAGAATGAACTAGCTCCATGGCTCTTACCATGCATACAACTCAACTCCAAATGGATTAAACACCTACAGTAAGCTGTTAAACTGAAACTATTTAAACAAAACATTAGGGGAAATCCTTTACAATATTAAGAATTTTTTAAAATTAAAATGTAGTAAACATAAGTAAAAACAAACATACGGAATTTCATCAAGCGAAAAATTCTGCACAGCAAATCAAGCAATTTTGAACAAATATAGTCCATGCAATAGGAAAAAATATTTCATTATGTATGTGAGACAAGGCATTAGTAACCAGAATATATAAAAAACTCAAACAACTCAATAGCAAAGAACAAATAATGCAATTAAAAATAAAGCAGTACACCAAAAAAACAAAAGTTTCTCAAAGGAAGACACACAAAGGCCCTATTGGCACACGAAAAAAAAAAATACTGAGCATCACATTTCAAGGAAATGTAAACCAAAACCAGCAATAAATCATGTACCAGTTAGGTTGTCTTTTATCAAAAGCCAAAGTAACAGATCCGGGAAGCAGAGCAAAGCGAACCTTTACACAGTTGGCAGTTCCACCCGCTATGGAAAACCATGTGAGGGTTCATCCAAACACTAGAAATGCAACTACCCTGTGACCCAGCAATGCACAACTGAGCATGTGTCCGAAGGAAACAACGTCGGTAAGTCAAGAAGGCATCTGACCTCCTGCGTTTACCGCAGTACCATTCTCAGCAGCCAATATACACACACAACCCAGGTGCCCATCAACTATTGAATGAATAAATACGGTCCATGTAAACAATGGAAATTATTCATCCATAAGACATGATGAAATCTTGTAGTTTGCAACACCATGCACGAAACCAACTGAAATAGGCCGATTGCAAGAGTCGTAAGTACTGCGTGATGTAACACATTTAGGCAAGGGTGTAACTGTAGTTACCATAGAGTAGGGAGACTAGGGGGCAGAGAGGAAAAAGTTGCTATAGCTATATAGGAATAAGAAATTCAGATATTTTAGTTGTATAATGGGGTGACTACAGAAAAATAGACATTATAATTAGCTAAACAAGAAGGAAAAGGTACAATGTCTTTTTAACATTTTCACCAGAAGAAAATAAGTGTTTGAGAAGACAGACATATTACCCTGACTGGACATAATATATATAAATATGTACCTTTTAAAAAATGCTTACATGAAATTTTGTTGCTTTACTTGAAAAGCTCAGAGAGAGAGAACGAGAGAGCGAGAGAGAGAGAGAATTTTCCACTGGTTTACTCCCTAGATGCCGGGAACAGCCAGGGCTGGGCCAGTCTGAAGCTAGGAGGCCAGAACTTAATCCAGAACTCTCCCTGAGGATGGGGTTCAGGTACCTGAGCCTTTACCCATTGCCTCCCAGAATGTGCAACAGGAAACCGGGCCCATTTCTGACCCCCTCTGCTCGGAAGCGGGCCCACATTTGGTTTCGGAAAAGTCTCTTGCCTTTTTGCCGGTCTTTGTGGCTTTGGGTTCTGTTACTGGTTATCTTTCTTGTCATTGTGGTGTCTGTGTTGCCCTGTTCCCCGTCCTGTCGTGCTCCTCATTCTTGTGGTGTCTGCATTGTCCTGTTTCTAGTCCTCACGTCATACTTTAAATATGAGAGAGAGTGAGTCTCTACCCTGAACTTCCCTTCAAAGTATGCTAAAAATGTTAAGAAAGGATTTCATGGAGACTATGGAACTGAGTGCACTCCCAACATTTCCTGCAACTTTTGTGAATCAGAATAGCCGACCTCGGGGGTTGACTTGCCATCTGTCAATAATAACCCTACGTGTGTCAAAAAGGTAGCCACACATGGCACTCACAGCCTCCCAGTTCAGTTTCATATACTGACCATTGGTTAAATTTTGTGTTGAAGCCTTTAAAAAAACAAAGATTTCAAAATATAAATCAAAAAAGAAAAGGAATATATTTGCAAGATTTGTGACAAAATTGAGTATCTTAAAGTATTGTTTACAGCATTGTTCCTAAAGATTTATTTTTTAAATTGGAAAGTCAGATATACCGAGAGGAGAGAGCGAGAGAGCGCGCGCGCACGCAAGATCATCTGTCTGTTGATTCACTCCCAAAGTGGCTGCAACAGCTGGAGTTGAGCAGATTCGAAGCCAGGATCCTGGATCCTCTTCTGGGTCTCCAACATGGATGCAGGGTCCCAAGGCTTCAGACCATTTTCAATTATCCCCCCAGGCCACAAGCAGGGAGCTGGAAGGAAGCAGGGTCACCAAGATTAGAACCAGTGCCCATCAGGGACCCTAGCGCATGCAAAGTGAGGGCTTTAGCCACTAGGCCACTGCTCCAGGCTCGTTTTCAGCATTTTCTAAAAATTTAATAGCATCAGGCCTGGCGTGATACCTAGTGGTTGAAGTTCTCACCTTGCATGCTCCAGGATCCCATATGGGCACCAGTTCTAACTCCGGTGGCTCCGCTTCCCATCCAGCTCCCTGCTTGTGGTCTGGGAAAGCAATTGAGGAGGGCCCAAAGACTTGGGACCCTGCCCCCATGTGGCCGATCCATATGAAGCTCCAGGCTCCTGGCTTCGGATTGGCTCAGTTCCGGCTGTTGCGGTCGTTTGGGTAGTGAATCATCAGACAGAATATCTTCCTCTGTCTCTCCTCCTATCTGTATATCCAACTTTGCAATAAAAATAAATCTAAAACAAAATTAATAATATCAAAGATACACTATTAATCTGATCTTGTTACAGCAACATTTTAAAAGTGCACGTGTTAATAAACAAATACTTTCAATCTCTAATTTTTAAATCTGATTAAAACTATAGCATCTGGCTAGGGTGTGGTGGCTCAGAGGCTAAATCCTTGCCTTACACATGCCAGGATGCCATATGGGTGCTGGTTTGTGTCCAGGCTTCTCCTCTTCCCATCCAACTCCCTGCTTATGGCCTGGGAAAGTAGTAGAGGATGACCCAAAGCCTTAGATCCCTGCACCTGCATGCGAGACCTGGAAGAAGCTTCTGGCTGTTGTTCAGCTCCAGACATTGTGGCCACATGGGGAGTGAACTAGCACATGAAAGATCTTTCTGCCTGTCTCTCCTGCTCTCTGTAGATCTGACTTTCCAATAAAAATGAATCCTTAAAAGAAAAACAAACAATGTTGGGTCTGAAATGTTCAGTCCTTTGCCTGTAAGGCTGGTATTCCTCAATGGGCACGAGTTCATGTCCAGGCTGCTCCACTTCTAATCTAGTTTTCTTATGGACTAGGAAAGCAGTGGACTGCATCCATATGAGAGACTCAGAAGAATTTTCCGGCTCCTGGCTTTGGACTGTCTCAGTTTCTACCATTGCAGACATTTGGGGAGTGAACCAGCAGAAGGAAGATCTGTCTCTCCTTCTGTTTGTAAATCTGTTTTTCAAATAAAACAAATCTTTAAAAACGAAGTAAAACATTCTTGTTTTAAAGGTTATAACTTAAGTATGTATTGGTTTTAAAGTGTTTAAATGATGCTGGTTCTAGACAGGAACCACAGCATGGAAGGGTTCTGGCAGGTTCCAGCTGGGGAGGAGCATTCTCCTTTCTCCCATTCTCCCAGGACCATGGAGCAGACACCACCATTGCAAAGGTGGCCATTGCAGGGCCCTGCCCAGGCGCATGCGATTAGGTGGGTATGTCGAAAGGATAAATTTGTGTCACTCACCAATTTTCACTTGGGGTTGGTGGACTGGCAGGAGTGGCACACACAGCTGGGAGCATGAGGCATGTACCCACTGCAATCGTCTGAGCACCGAGGATAGGTACAGAGGTAGCTGGTGCTGGGACCCTGTCTGCTCCTGCAGGTCAAGGCTGACTAGCATGGTTGAGGCAAGTCTAGTAGCCTGTGACTGTGGAGGCCTTGTGCACAAAGACTGGGAATTCTGTGACTGTGTGACAGTGTGTGCTGTGTTGCTGGGTCTCTGGGCGCAGAGAGAACTGCACAGGCCTTTCGGGTGGTTCAAGTGCTGGTGGGGGTGAAGGTCCTAACTACTGTAGGCTGTCCTTGGGTACTGATCACCTTGAAAGAGGATATAAGGCAATAATTGCACTAACAGCCATGACAATCACCTCCCCCACGAGGATAAAGTAGAAGTGACTTAAGTAAATGTATACATACCACAACTCAGGCACATGGCTATTTTAAATAAATCTAATGTATCTAAAGAGAGACATTAAACTCCAAGGCAATAATAAGGACTTCAACACAGCACTTTTATCAGTGCGCGGACAGCAAACTCAAAGGAGAGAGAGGTCTTTCATCTACTGGCTTACTCTCCAAATAACTGCAATGGCTGAAGCTGAGCTTATCCAGAGCTAAGCTTATCCGAAGCCAGGAGCTTCTCCCATGTGGGTACAAGGTCCTAAAGGCATTAGGCCATCCTCCACTGCTTTCCCAGACCATACATAGAGAGCTGGATCAGAAGTAAAGCAGCTGGGACACAAACTGGTGACCATATGGAACACTGGCACTTATAGGCAGAGGATTAGCCTAATATGCCATTGTGCTGGCCCTGCAAGGATCTAAATATGATCAAATACCATCAAACTACTACAGGAAAACATCAGGATCACTCTCCAAGACATGAGCATAGGCACATATTTCTTGGAAAAGACCCAGAATCACAGACCATTAGAGAAAAAGAAATGGTTAATTGTATCAAGTAAATGCCCAACAAAACAAAGAAGGAGCGAATAAAATGGGAGAAAAATGCTTGTAAACTGTGCAACAAACTGAGAATTAATGTCCAGGATTTATAAACAGCTCAAGAAACTCACCTAGATTAAAAAAGAATGGACAAAAGACATGAATGGGCATTTTTCAAGGGATGAATTCAAATGAACACCGGACTTCTGAAAAAATGCTCAGATTTATTAGGGAAATGTATACAAAACCCACAAGGAGATTTCACCCCATCCCAGTTAGAATGGCTGTTATCTAAACAGCAAACATCTATACTGCTTGTGAGGCTGTAGGGGAAAATGTACCCTAATGCACTTTGGGCAGGATTTAAACTAGTGCAATCATCAACAAGACAGAATGGAGATTCCGCAGGTTTCTGAAAATAGATCTGCATTCTACCCGGCCATCCCAGTTCCTGGAAAGTTATCCAAATGAAATGAAATTAGCACATGAGCGTTATCTGAACCCCCATGATTAGAACACCTCCATTTATAACAGCTAAGATATGGAATCAACTGAGATGTTCATCACTTGTTCTAATTACTAAAGAAAATGTGCTATGTATACACCGTGGAATACTACTCAGTCATAGAAAAGGATGAAATCTTATCTTTTGCAACTAAATTGGCATCATTAAGCTTGGTCAAATGAACCAGTCCCAAAATGTTTTTTTCTGAACTGAGATAACTAATACCCAGAGTACAAAAAAATTATGTAATCTATGAGACTGACATTCTGAGATTTGATGATTCCTTAATCATTGCACTATTGAGGATGTTTTCCCCCACCCCCCAGTTACTGTGTGTTAATGTCTTATTTTTAAAGATTTATTTTGTTTGGAAAGTCAGATATACAGAGAGGAGGAGAGACAGAGAGGAAGATCTTCCGGTCACTCCCCAAGTGGCCGCAACAGCTGGAGCTGAGCCAATCCAAAAGCCAATCCAAAGCCTCTTCCAGGTCTCCCACACAGGTGCAGGGTCCCAATGCTTTGGGCCATCCTTGACTGCTTTCCCAGGCCACAAGCAGGGAGCTGGATGGGAAGCAGGGCTGCTGGGACACGAACCAGCACCCTTATGGGATCCTGGCACATGCAAGGCGAGAACTTTAACCACTAGGCTACCACACCTGGCCCACATGTTAATGTCTTTAGCTAAGGGAATGCTAAATTTATAATTGTGAGGTGAAATGAAAACAGGCCATTGTAAAAATTAGGGGCGGGGGAAGAAAAGGAAAGAGGTTGAGTAGGTAGAGGGTTTGGGGGAACGGAGGGTAGAGAGGGCAGTATATACTTCTCAAGCTGTATAGTGAGATGTGGATTTTTTTCCTGTATAAAACAAAGAATAAAACCACCAAAAAAATCCAACATCCATTCATGAAAATTTAAAAAAAAATCCTTGAACAAATTAGGTATGCTGGGAACATACTTCAAACAGTAACAGCTAGATGCAACCAACTCACAGCCAACATCAGACTGAATGAGAAGAGCAGAAAGCATGATCTGAGGACCAGAGCCAGACAAACACATAGACCATCACTACTCTTTCCCATTTGTACTGGAAGCTTCTGCTGCTGCCCGTTGAGAAAGTGAAAGCAAAGGCATTCCAGCAAGCAAGGACAAAGCCCAAGTGCCCATGTTTGCTGCTGACATGATTCTAGAGACGAAAGCCTGAAGCCTCGACCATGTAGCTATGAGAACTAAGAAATCAATTCAGCAAATCTGCAGGGAACAGAGTCAACATACTATAGACACTAGCACTTTATCCACCAGGAATCACTTAGGCTAATTATAAAAGTAATTCAATTGAAAGAGCTAACAAAAAGCATACCTTTTTTTTTTTTTTATAAAATCAGAGGCAAACAATGCTTTACATTTTAAAAATAGCCGTTTTATTTCCTAGTTCCATAAAAACAGTGTAAATACAAGCAATCTATACATCCTGCTGGTGAACCTGCACAATGGTTACCTGACCCTCGCCCCGTTTCTCCAGTGTTGTTACTGGCCACAGGAGTGGAGTGGGCTGGGCCTGGGAGACGGCAATATGGCTGTATGGTATTTGTTATTGCTTGCCTTGGAGTCCACTCCCATGACTTCCAAGTTTGAGACTTGAGCCCTTAAATCTGTAGACCTTGCAGCTGTTTTGGTCCATTCTTGCATAGGCATTCTCCAGGGTCCAAAAGGGGAACTGGCACAAAAAGTGGTTAGGAGCCCCAAGCCAGCAAGTCACTGGAAGACACGAGATGAGAAAGCTCGCTCGGCAACTGCCCAGCACCAAGAGCACGCATGTCACTTGCTTGGCTGTGAGGTCCAAGGGACCAGAGCCCCAAGAGGCATTCCAGGGCTACGTCATCAAGCCTTTTGGCAATGGGCTAATTGGTTCAGAAAAAAAGTTGCACTTTAAACGTTTTAGAAATAAATTTGTTCCACAAAGAATTAGTGACATGGACAACTGGGCCTTTACAATACCTTTACAAAGAAAGACCTTTACAATACAATGTTTAAAACACTAAAAACACTGAGGAACACACAAATTGGACAGACCTCACACATTCATAAATTGGAACATGAAAATATCCATATCTCCCAGATACAACACATCCCTCATCAAAATGTCAACACCACTCTTCACAGAACTGGAATAATGTTCGAATTCATATACAAGTACAAAGAGTCAAAATGATTGTGAGTACACCTGGAGGCATGCTAGATGTCATGACATACTACAGAACACAAAAACACATGCATCAATGGGACAGAAATCTACAGTCAACTGGTCTTCGACAAACATACCAAAAATACGCTGGAAGAATGACAGTCTCTCCAGAGCGGACATGGAGGCATCACAAGCGGTTCAACTGCTCCTTGGGATATCCATGCCCAATACTGGACCACACTGCTTTGATTTTAATCTAGCTTCCTGCTGCTGTACATCTCGGGAGGCAGCAGATGATAGCTTAAGCACTTGGGTCCCTGCCACTCATGTGGGACACTGGGATGGAGTTGTGAGCTCCCAGCTTCTACCTGTTGCAGACGTAGCTTTGAAGGCACTTAAAAAGTAGATCAGTATATGGAAAATCTCCTCTCTCTGCCTTCTCAATACATAAAAATGAATATATAACACTTTTCTGAAAGAGTAGGTTCTTCAACAAGTGATACTGAGAATACTGGATAATCCTATGCAGAGGACTGAAACAAGGCCACCCACCTTCTTGCTGACACCTTCCAGCCTGTACAGAAATCCCCCCAGAAAAGATCAAATTTCTCAATACAAGGCATGGAGCTGCTGGAAGAAACCATAGGGGAACTCTTCATAGACTGATTTGTAGACAGCACTTCATAGACAATGATTTTGGGGATGGGATCCCCAAAGTACAAGCAATAAAGGTAAAGGTAATTAAATGGATTACAACAAGCAAATAAGCTCTGTGCAATGAAGGAAATAGAATAACTGACAGGAAGGAAATGCTTTAACTATTTATCTGACAAGAGAATTAATAACCAAAATATATAACAAAAACCCTCAACTACCAACCAGTCAAGACATGAGCAAAGGGAATGGACAAGCGGTACGATGGTTAAGTTACTAGCCTGAACACTGGAACCCTGTTTCAGACTACCTGGTTAAATTCTTGATTATTCTGCTTCCAGATAACGCGCACCTTGGCAGGCAGAAGATGGCTGCAATACTCGGGCCCTGGCCACCGACTTGGGAGACCCAGCAGGTGGACCTCGGTGCTCCTGGCTTTTGCCAAGCTCTGTCTGGGCTGTTGCAGACATTAGGGTAGTGAACTAGCAGATGGAAGGTCCCTCCATCTGCAAATTTTAAAAATGTCAATTAAAAAGGAAGTGAAGGATCCTGAGTAAATCTTTTCTCACAAAAATATATATGTTAACAACAAACACTGGAAAAGATGTCCCAAATCACCAACTATAAGGGCAATGGACAAAGACACAAGCTATCAATCACCTCACTCCTGTTGAGACAGTTATTATCCAAAAGACCAAAAGGAAGAAAATACTGGTAAAGAGGAAAGAAGAAATGGGAGCCCCAATATGCTGCTGGAAGCCCTGACAGACTGCTGATCAGAACGCAAATTAGTACAGTCACAATGGAGAACAATATGGAGTTTGCTCCCCCAAACTGAACACACCTACTGTACAACGCTCCTAACATCTGGGTAGACATATCTGAAGGAAGTGATATCAGCAGATACTTGTACTTCCATGTTTATTTCAATACTGCCCACGTTCACTCCCTTGACATTCAGACAGCTTTGGACTCACAGTAGCAGACACTGTATCAAATCGTCCAAGACAGAAAAGCCTTGTCCATGATGCCAGAGCGCACCGACTCCGGGGAAATGTTCCTGCCAACATAACCTGCTCTCGAGGCAGTTGGATCTGTCTTCCCCCAGTCTTCTGATCCTGGGGCCATTTCCCTAACAGCTCCCCTTGTATCTCCAGATACCCAGTGTCAGTTCCAATAGGCATAAAACTCAGTCCATGAATTTGGAAGTGCAAAAAGTATTTCCTTTACATCATTTAATTTGGATCCAGTGTCCCCGCCCCCTACCATCATACTGAAGGATTTCCCTCCCAGTATGAGGGTTCTTTTATCTCTGGTGAGACATGAGCCCAAGATTCCTGGCTTGCTCCGGCTCAGGGGTCCCTAACAGTCCTAGGCTCTCAGCTTCCATGTCATGCATGCAAGATTTCTGGTTGAGGCCGAGATTCCTGGGTAGGGATCCTGTTTCCATAGGTCCACTACGGGGCATGGAAGAGCAACTGTGCCTCAGTCTTATGACCCTGCTTTGGTCTAAAGGTTTGCGTCTGCTCTAAATTCATGTCACTTGAGAGTTGGTTTTTCCTTGTTCTATACTTCGACCCAACATATGGACTAACTAACCAAACCGTGACACATAAGCGCTCTGGCCAGTCCATGCAAGGCATTGCTTTAATCAGTAGATCGCATCGAGAACCAAGCAATCTCTCACCTTCCAGCTTCTTAACACATTGCTCATTTTTCTCTCTAGCACTGATGGTAGCTGCTCCCTGCTGTTCATTTACGCCATCTGGGAGGAGCACAGGCCACTCCAGCTGATTCACAGTGGGGTCAGCCCAAAGCTTACACCTTTCTCCACTCCAGTAGTACTCAGTTATTCCAGGGGAGGCAAGGAAGCTGAGCACAGCTGATGTCCAGGCAACCATCCATACGGGGAACTGCTTAGGCGGCCATGGCCCATGTTTCTTTTTTTTAATGCTATTTTATTGCTTTTCTTTTTTGCATTTTAGTATTTCAATAATATAAAGGACAGGTTTCATGAAAATCATAAATAGAATTCTAAGAACATAATGCTACTTTTATCTTCTTCCTTACCTCTTCTCCTTCCTAACTTTCCACTTTAATTTTTTGTGATACTACACTTTCAGTCCATTCTTTCTCTTTCGCTCTTTCATTTTATTAAAGGCGAGAAGACAGTAAGACAGAGAGTTGTCATCTACTAGCTCACTCCCCCCAATGCATGCAGGATCTCCAGCATGGGTTAAAACCAGGAGCCTAAACCTCAATCAGCATACCTGTTTGAATGGCAGGAATTCAATCATTTAGTGCAGGGCATGGAGAATGTTTTGTGTCAAGCACCTTATGAATATTTATGACATCACTCACAGGCCATACAAGATTCTCAACCCACAAACAAAGCATATAAGCAGCATTTGTTTAAAACACCACCACCAGAGGTTGCCAAAGGAACTCGATTCTCTCGCCTTTCCGCGTCTGCTTCCCAGCTCAATTTGCACGACGACACTAGCATATCAGGTGCTCCTTGTAGGTATAACTCAGGCTTCCCTTGGAAGCTTCGATGGAAGCTTCGATGGAAGCGACCATGATCCCACGCACACCTGCAAAACTAGCATCAGATGAACGCCAAAGCTAAGGTCTGTTCCCAGTAGGAGCCACACCTGTGCCCACTTAGACCTGAGCTGCAGCTAAGGAAAGCTTCACCAGGTGAGGTGGCTAAATGAATCCTATCAGGATCTGGGGGAGCTCTTGGAAAACCCTCTGCCATTTCCAGGCCTCTGGGCCTGTGTGATGGAAGAGGCAACTGCAAAGACCTTAGAAACACCTGTTCTCTTGCCTTGCCTAGTTCAACATGATTCCCTCTAACTGCACTCATCCGTTTCACAAGCGCTTTCTCCATCTCATTTTCCTGTCTGGAACCAACTTTTTCTTCCTTCCTTCTCTGGCCAGGCTGCAATTTCTGAGCCTTTCCATTACGTTCCCTTTTGCTCCAAATTCTCTCCATGAAGCTTACAAAAAACAATCACACTGTAGCACATATTGTAGCCTAAAATGCTTTTCTGCCTGGAAATCTCCACCCAATGAACTTTTAAACATTCAGCCTTCCACAGAATACCAGATAGCGATGCAATAAAACCAGGTTCCCAGCCACAAGCTGAACAAGAATGGCAATCCAGTTCCCAACAGACATCTCATTTTCATCAGAAACCTCACCGACATGGCCTCTCCTGTCCACATTTCTACCAACATGGTGATGAAGACTGTTAGCCAACCTCTAAAACATTTCACTCTTTGCTTGTCCCTTCATCTTCTACATCTTCACTGGCCAACCATGACACTGCCTGCTGGGGCTCTGCATCTTCTCTGGTCCACTTCCACAGACGTTCTCAACCTTCCCTGGTAAACCACAGCGCCCTGCCCATCTTCAGACAGGGTTCATACGAAGGTTCCCACTCCTTAGAACCAATTTCCAGGATTAGTTTTCCACACCACAACAAAAACCAAGAGAAACACTATAAAAATTTTGACTCACGATTTTGGAGATTCACAATCCAAGATGTGGTTGGCCCGGTGGGTTCAGCCATCTGGTAAGGGCAGAGAACAGCAACAGAGGTGCTTGTAACAGAGGAAAGAATCCCACCACGGCAGGAAAGGTAGCCAGGCACAGCTCAAGCCTGCGGATCCAGCTTTGTCATGAGTAGGACCTTCTAGGAGCACGCCCAGCGTGATCTAAGGACCGCCCACCGAGCTGGCCCACCTCTTAGACACTATCACCATTAGTCCATTAACCATTAACATAAGATCCTAGGAACTGGACACTCAAATTAATACGCAAACTGCAGCACTCACCACTATCGACTCCTCCCAACTTTCCTCCCTCCACAACTCCAAAATATTTTCAACAAAAAAATAAAAATGGAGTCTGAAGGGAGGCCTAATGAAGAACATAATAGGAAACCACTGGTCACCCAGCTTAGCATGATGGGGCGGGTGATGAGCAGTAAATAGCTCCGCACCGGTGTTTTACGAGGTCTGGAGAGTGATTTCAGTTATTCTGAGAACCTGTGATCTAGAGCCGGGCTCGGAAAGCAGCGTGAAAGCACAGCAGAGCAGCTGATGTAGCTTAGTGCACAGGCAACATCAGCACTTTGCTGTACTACTTGGAAAGCTTGACTAAACATTAACTGGGTTTTAAAATCCTGGTGGATTGCAAGTGTATGTCAGACTTGCTTGCATCTTGAACTGTGCCTTGTCCAAGCGCAAACCTTTCAAATAGACAGGTGTATTCCTTGCCTTTTGATCCTCTGACAGATTGCTATTACAAGTGTTCTGGAATAAGCTGTGGTGAGGTGCAGGGTCTCGTGGGAATTCAGGGAGATGAGGTTATTATCCCAGATTCCTTGGCTACCTGAGCCTCCTTCCTTTCTGTAGCCCACCGCAATGGAAAATTGGCTTCTCCAGGGAGCAGGCAGCTTTCTTCCGTTTGGTAGCACAGGGTCTTGTCTTGTTTCCACACTTCCTAGGACATAAAAGAAAAAGAAAAGGAATTCTGCAGTTGCACCTACTGTTTCAAGACAGAAGACAAGAGTTCAGGTGGAGCTCATCCACCATCACTTTTTTTTCACCTTGAGGCTCATGTGTGCACAAAGACACGAATAACAAGAACCACTCCTTTGGGCTAGGGAACCTTTTTCAGCTAAGTGCCATATACATATGAGCCATGTATAATTATCAACTTAAAAATTAGCCTGCTAAAAACAAAAACAAAAACAAATCAGCCTGCTGTAGATTCACAGAATGATATAACAGACGGACAAATGCAGTCCTGCCTGCAGTTTCCTTGAGGGAACCAGACCGAATGAGCCCACAGGCCTTACACACCCTAAGCCGGACATTCTCCACCCTTGATGGCCACCGTTAGCTAGAGACCCACTTGCAATGTTTTCACCATCCATTCCTCTCTGTATCCCCCAAGCAAAGTACTGAACCCATGAGAATTTCTCTAATTCCCAAGGAAAAGAATGCATTGGAATGCTTTTACAAGTCTTGGTACTACAGTGGGCTGTTTATCCTTTCAACAGGTAAAGTTAGAAGTTTTGAAAAAAAAAATATTCAGATAACTCACACTGACCCTGGAGGGGTTTTTAGGACTTGAGGTATGCAGGGACAATAAAAAAAATTCAAAATCAATCAAATTGTAACTGGCTATCCTATGGAGCACTTTGAGCCAGGTGCCTCAAGGAGCAGGGTTGGATTTTGGGGGGGTGGGGGGAGGAGCTAGAAGCAATGTAGGGACAGTTAGGGCTACATCACACATTTTGTTTTCTGATTGTAACTTTACCCACAACCCAATATTCCTTTCTTCTGACACAGAAATCAAATGAGGTTGAGGACTAGGTCGCATGCTCTAAGTAGCCAAGCTAATATTTGAACCTAAATCAATTTATCTCTAAAGTGTTCTGATCCCCAACAGATTGCATCTTCACTTCTTTATTTCTTGTCAGCTGTCAGTATCCTAGACATTATTTAAGGAATTTTAAAAATTTTTCTTTCTATTTAAAAATCTCAAACTTCCATCTTTTACAATTACCATTTGACAGCATGACACGTTGGACAAGATATTTACCATGTTATTAGCAGATCTCACAACAGTTGTTATCTTTTTACTCAAGTTATCATCCTTTATCTTAATAACTTGGAAATACAAGTGCAGAGAAGTTTAAAAAGAAAAAGCAGCCAGTCTGTGGACACAGGGAATGGCAAAGCTCCGATCTGACTGGCTGGTTGACTGGCTGGTTGACTGGCTGGTTGACTGGCTGGTTGACTTTTGATTGCACTTTTAACACACATTCATGCACCTGTGCCTGTGCTAGAACTATGTGATTACCGCATTTGAGATCAATTATGTTTGTACACAAAAAATCCCAACAAGTCGGTTTTGCTCTGACCATTCTCAAGTGTTTTGTAGACATCTTGTGGTCACAACCTCTATACTTGCTTGATAAACGGCCAATGTGTTGGTCACTCATGAAATTATCCTCACAATGATTAGCAGGTTACCAAGAATGAAACTGCATCTTATTAAAATACAACACACAGTTTATCAGCCCCAGAACACATATCTTTTCTCTCCCACCAGATACCCTTAGGGCTATTAAGCCAGAGAGAGAGAGAGAGAGAGAGGGAGGGAGGGAGGGGCAGGGGTGGGAGGAGAGGCCACCAAAGAGCACTTTGTAATCCCATCCCTCTCTCATTTTGCTAAGGTTAGAGGCACTATGAACTCAGTTTCTGTAATAAAAGAAGTGAGTCTTTCTTTCTTTCTCTCTCTCTTTCTCTCTCTCTTTCTCTCTCTCTTTCTCTTTCTTTCTTTCTTTCTTTCTTTCTCTTTCTTTCTTTCTCTTTCTTTCTTTCTTTCTTTCTTTCTTTCTTTCATTCATTCATTCATTCTTTCTTATTTATTTATTTATTTATTTATTTATTTATGCAGCCCTCAGGGGGACTTCTGGGTTCAGGTCTCCCGGTGATAGAACGGCTGTGTTTCTCTGCACAGGCATTCACAGCCCTGCCCTGGAGTTGAGCAAAGCCCAAGGCATGCTGGTGAGATGACCCTAGCACCTGAGAGCTGGGAGTCTTTAGTGCCCAGTTCTAGCCTGAAGAACTCATTTAGAAGTGACAGGCAGCAGTAAGGACCGGGAAGAAGACAGAGCCTCCCCGCCCCCCGCCCCATCTTTGCACCTGCGGTTTTGTTTCTTATAAGCGCTACTTCACATGACTCTTGCTGATTGATTCTGCTTTCTAAAGTAACACACTGTTTAAAAAGTCAAATTCTGGGCCCAGTGCAGTAGTCTAGTGGATAAAGCCCTCATCTTACACATGCCGGGATCCCATACGGGTGCCAGTTCTAGTCCCAGTGGCCCTGCTCCCCATCCAGCTCCCTGTTTGCGGCCTGAGAAAGCAGTCGAGGACGGCCCAAAGCCTTGGGATCCTGCACTAGTGTGGGAGGCCCAGAAGAAGCTGGCTCCTGGGTTTGGATCTGCTCAGCTCGGGCCATTGCGGCCACTTGGGGAGTAAACCAGAGGATGGGAGAGCTTTCTGTCTCTCCTTCTCTCTGCAAATCTGACTTTTCAATAGAAATGAATAAATGTTAAAAAAAAAAAAGTCAAATTCTTACATAGAACATCACCATCTACTTTGTGAAGGTTCTCCTGATCATCACGAAGTCTACTCTCAGATTCCTTTTACTCATTGCCTAGTTCAAGTTTCATTTTGTAAAAATCTTTCCTGTTTGATTTGTATTTCAGGTCAGAAACGTACTTTTTTCCCATTCTCTGCAGATCCTCTCAGTCAGTTCAGAGTTTGACCCTGGGGCACCAACAAGGCTTGTCCAGTGGAGGTTGTCATGGAATCTTGCTTTGCTGTTTTACTGAAACACATCCACCAACTGCTGAAGTCTTTGTTTTTCCCATGGGTTGCTGGGCTCTCCCTGGCTCGTCTCTCCAGTTTCTGTCGCTGTCATTCCACAGTTGAGTGTGGGAAGGGCTGGGGCTTCTCGGTTCATGAGACTCGTATTTTCACAGAGGGGAGCTCATTTTTCAGCAGGCTACCATTGCTGACTCCAGGCTTTCTTTGGAACCCAGCTCACTAGTAAATAACTTTGGAGAACTAGTGTGAATTGCGGGGAGTCATCCAATGACATGGGATGGATATAGTTTTCATGATTTTGGACAGACATTTTGAACAGATTCCTCTGTTGGAAACTTGCTGGTGTCCCCACTTCACTTGTTGCTGGATCCTTGCTGGGACTCTGCAGAGGAAACCAGCCCAGTGATGAACTCTCCTTACTCTGGGTTTAGTCTCTGCTCTGCCACAGGCCAATCCTGCATATCAGCTGATCCAGCTTCCGCAGTGAGGTTCCATCACCTCCTTTCCCAACAGTCTTGTCCTTGAGATTTTATACCTTTGAAGACAGCTATTTCTCATTTTTTTTGTGGAATAATATTAAATTTATGCATTCAGAATGCACATTTATGTGGAAGTTCCTTATGAAGTTATTAATATCTTTACATGCACAAATAAATGTTCACATACTCTAAAATGCACTTAGCATACACAGTGCCTCTTACATAACAGTTACTCAAAAAAACAATACGCGGTGTATATTTAGGTAGCAGATAGGTAACAGGAATTTAAACACACTCGGGGACATGTGAAATCTTAGAGCCCACAAACAGTTGTTACTTGAGGATTTGTGATTCAATAATCAAGCCATGGTCAGAGGAGAAGGATTGCCGAGTCCAGCATGGTCTCATCTGTAGGAGGCTGTTCTACCCGGGCTGCAGACTCACAACTATAGTTAAGAATTGGATCTCATCAGTATGTGGTCACTGTCTGTTATTCTGTTTTTGCATATATGTTACATATATACACAAACATATACATATATACATATATGCACACACATTACACACACACATATCTAATTTATTTGAAAGGTAGAGTAATTAACAGAGAAGAAGAGATAAAGAGATCTTCCATCCACTAATTCACTTCCAAAAGGACCACAGCAGCCTGTGGCTGGTCCAGGCCAGGGCCAGGAGCCTGGAACTCATCCAGGTTCAAGCCGTTCAGCCATCTCCTGCTGCTTTCTCAGGCATATTAGCAGACATCTGGTTTAGAAGGAGCCAGGATTCAAACCTGCACTCACATACAGGATGACAGTGTCACAGGCTCTGGCTTAACCTTTGGTGGCACCTCACTCTGTGTGCTCACGTGGTTACACAGTTGATGAGTATGACGTCATACACAGAACCGGGACGTATCAGTGAAGTCTTGTTAGCACTATTACATTGCCTTTCAAATAGGATATATACTCTAACTTGGAGTGAAAATCTTGGCTGTTAACATCTCTGGGGGCTGGCACTGTGGCTCGAGAGTTAAGCAATTGGATCTCATTAGCTGGCATTTTTATCAATCAACCAGCTTTAGGTAATTTACTAAAACCTTCTAAAAGATCTAAAGCAGCATATATTAAAAATATACATCAAAACAGCCAGAAGGGTGGTGCAGTAGTCACACCGCTGCTTGTGGGACAGTTGTTGGGGCATAGCAGGTAAAGCCGCCACCTACAAGGCTGGAAAGCCCCATGGGCACTGGCCCTGTATGCTCCACTTGCACTCCAACTCCCTGCTGATGGCCTGGGAAAGCAGCAGCAGATGGCCCACGTGCTTGGGCCCACACTACTTCCAGAGGAGACCCAGAAGAAGCTCCTGGCTTCTGGCTTTGATCTTGCCCACCCTGGCCATTGCAGCCATCTAGGGAGTGAACCAGCAGATGGAATTTCTTACTCTCTGTCTCTCCTTCTCTTTCTGAGTTTCCAATAAAATAAATTTTTCTTAAAATAATTAATTTCCAAATCTGTTAATCAACTGAAATCATTATAAACATTTTAAAGATAAAGAGTGCAGAACAAATAGAAAGAGAAATATGATAAAAAAAAATTACCCAGGCCTGCGGCAACAGCCTAGTGGTTAAAGTTCTCACCTTCAACATGCTGGAATCCCATATGGTCACAGGTTCTAATCCCAGAAGCCCTGCTTCCCATCCAGCAATCTACTTGTGACCTGGGAAAGCACTCAAGGATGTCCCAAAGCATTGGGATCCTGCACTCATGTGGGAAATCCGGAAGAAGCTCCTGGCTCCTGGCTTCAGATTGGCTCAGTTCTTAGCCGTTGTAGCTGCTTGGGGAGTGAACCACCGGATGGAAGATTTTCCTCTCTGTCTCTCCTCCTCTGTATAACTGATTTTCCAATAAAAATAAATAAATCTTTAAAAAAATAACCCCAAACTCCAAATTTCAATATTCAATTTTTAGAAGCTATAGAAAATCAATAGTTCTCTAATAGACTAAGCAGAAGAGATTAGTGGCCATTATAAGAAACAAGAGAGATGATTCATGGCATATCAGGTTTTTGATTTTGCAGGCTTTTTTTGTAAAAAGAAGATAGAAAATTTTACACTTTGTGAGATCTATAACATCTCAGTTGTGCATTTTGTTTTTTTTACAATGCTTCAAAAATATAACCACTTTGAACTTGGAGACCACACATAAATAAAAGTGGGCCAGGTTAGCCACATGCCCTCACTTAGGTATAGTTTGCAGATTCTTTAAGATTTTTTTATTTGAAAGGCAGATTTTATAGAGAGAAGGGGACAAACACACACACACACACACAATGGGGTCCATGCAGTAGGTGTGTATAACACGAAGGTGTGAAGAGAACAGCTCCCTGACTGGCAAGGCCCGGGGAGCTACCAGCTGCTTAGCAGGGCTAAGTGGATTCATCTCTGACCACCTTGACGCAGTTTTCACTCCCCCTCGCATGGACTCTCAACCACTCCACTAAGAATTTTGTAATCTATTGAGGCATTGTCTGCCCCTGTGAGATGGTTTTTACAACCAATGTGAGCTTAAGAGTTAATGTTACTGAGGATGTCCTGGTGAGTGGGCCTTTAACTACACACAGGAGTATAATTAAGTCTGTGCTGTCTACCCATTGCCATAAAATCTGGCCCAGATATTTAGCATGCTTTCTGGGAAATGGCTTGATAAGAGGGACCCTAAAAGTTATCCTGTTACTGTGACCCTAAAGGTCATTCTGCTATGACAAAGAATATAGTTACTGTGACCCGAAAGGCCATCCTGCTATGACGAAGAATATAGCTACTATAACCCTGAAGGCTATCCTGCTAAGGCAAAAAATATAGTTACTGTGGTCTTAAAGGTTAGCCTGTCCTTGAAATTCTTTAGAATATAGAAAATGTAGTTGTTTTAGTTGTTTTCATAAATTTTTAGCTAGAGGAAATATAGGATGATTTTACTAACATCATAAAGATATACTTTTGATTATTGTTTGATCACTTATGAAGTTGTAGAACATGCAGTTGTAGAGGAATGTAATGTTTAAAACTTTTTGTCTTAGATCTTCATGTTTTTTCTCTCTTGATGTATTTCTCCCATTTAGTGATAGATTAAGTTGTAGAACAAGAATTGTATTAGGAGTGTATTACTGCATAAGATGTGTTGTCTACTGAGAAACTCTTGGTTGCAACGTTGGAATGGATAATGCCTTGTCTAATACTGAAACAATTTGTAGAATTGTCTTTGGAAACACTCACTCATCCATTGTAGAGTTGAAACTTAAATAGAGTAGCTTAGCTCATTGCTAACTGCAATTCTTTCCGCCGTTTTTACCCTTGCTTTACTTGTTTGGTTAACAAACTGTGTGAGCTTACGGACCTACTGGCCAACTAATGTCAATAACCCTGATCCCCATAGACCAAGGCCCCAGTCCTTTTAACTCATACGTAATTCAAGGTAGGGGTCTGGTTGACACAGATGGTGCCTAGGTTATAGCCCAGACCTGAGGAGAGCAGATGAAGACTGGCAAGCCAAGATAAGCAAGGAATGTGGAATCCTTCCTCAATCATTTCCCAAAAAGTGTAAATTGTGCCCCCCTGAAGCTATGTCAATATGCCCCTAAGAAAAAACTTTGTACTGCTTCTGTATAAATAAAGCGGACAGCTTTCTCGTTTTGTCCACTACGATCAAGGAATCCTGGTGGTCTGTCTCCTTTCTTTCTCTCTGCACGCCTCATCCATGCACCCTTCCCGAGTTCCGAACCTCGGCCGGAGCTGGACTCTGGCACACACACACACACACACACACACACACACACACACACATCTCATCCTCTGGTTCACTCCCCAAATGGTTGCAATGGTTGCAATGACTGCATGACTTGAGCTGACCTGATCTGAAGCCAGGAGCCAGGAGCTTCTTCCAGGTCTCTCACATGGGAGCAGGGTCTCAAGAAATCAAGTCATCCAGGAAAGAGCTGGCGTGGATTGGCTCATGCCTCGCTGGGTGGGACACAAAGATTAGTTACTCCTCACCATGGTGTTGAGGATTTTCCTGCACACACTCCCCCCAAAAAAATGTTCTGCACCTTAAATGTCGACAAATATCTTGTTAGAGTTACAAGCCAGTCTAGACTATCCTAAAATCTGCCAAGATCAGCAAAATTATACTTCAACACAACAAATGGCTAAATACTAAAATGAAATAGACACGAGACAGCTGAATGGTACCTTATAGCCATTTTAAGGTATATAGCAGCCGGTCCTGTATATAAACTAAAATTGAAATGTCAATGAGCTAATCATAGGTTGTGGTTAGGACTTGCTTTTTTTTTTTTTAACATACTGGTTACTCAAAACCATGTCAATTCCATAATATTGCAAATTGCTGTTGATGTTATATTGGGACTCTTAATTGACTGTGATGATATTCTACCAGCTCTAACTTCGGACCAGAAATGGTCTCCCCAAGAAACTGTTCAACCCATCTGGACAATAAGTAGCTGGACTCTATGCTTGGTATATGTTTGCAAGGAAAGAATCTTGATTGAATTTGAACTGTAATACTGCATCAAGGTGGAGGAATCCACCAGGGGGGAGGGGAAGGTGAAGGGTGGGGGGATTCCCAGAGCCTATGAAACTGTCACATAATGCAAAATAATTAAAAAAAAAAAAATCAAGTCATCTTCTGCTGCTTCCCAGGCCACAGGTAAAGAGCTGGATTACAAGTGGCGCAGCGGGGACTGAAGCCAACACTCATTCAGGATGCTGGGCCTGCATGCAGCAAGCAGCCTTTGTTGGTCGTTGCTTTAGGCGTGTGTAGTCTCCTCCCATTCTCTGTGCTGACATCACAGGGGCTTGTGGAGGACTGAAGAAAGCTTTTCCAAATTAGCTTACCTTACAGAAAGGACACCAAACAAGTGCCAGTGGAGCGTGGGGCAACAGGGGGAAGATAAAAATTCAAGGCTTTAGATCAACCAGTTTTCTATCCTCCTTAATTAAAGCTGCTAGTTCTATAATATTTGGAACTTGCTACACTGAGAAAAAGTGAAGAATTAAGGAGAAGATGCCAAAAGTTAATGGGAAACAAATTAACCTAAATGACAGTTTTCAATGTGTCAGTTCACAGCATTTCCTTAATACTTTTTCCTCAAGACCCTGAAGAAGTGGTCCATGAGTAGTAGCAAAAAAACAGATAAGGAATCATATTTTGGACTCCCTTGTTGGTTCAGTAATGAGAAAAATCCGTAGCTGACAAATCTAGAAAGAATCTGGAAACAGTAGGTTAAGAACAACAGTGGGGAGACGGGGTATGGATTGGGGTTAAGAACGTGAATGAGCTTGATGTGTCTGGAATTAAACCAGATGGAGGCAGATATGTGCAAAATCTTAGAATCGTGCGCATCTGTGAATAACAGGAGTAGCAGAAAGTTAATAGCAGAAAGTAGCAGCGATGGCGACCCAAGCACCACATTTGAACTGGGTTTCTTGAATAGTTGAACAAGCATGTTTCCTTTGGAGACAATACCAGATATGTGTATGGTGAATTGTCTTTTCCTCTTACTGAGAAAATTCTCCGTTAGAAAATGAGGTTATTGCTTTTGACTTGTTGGAATCCTGAACCAGGGGGTCCTAATGGGTTGGTTGACACCGAAATATGGACAATCCGTTTGCAAAGTGGTGTGTCTACCAATTAAAGCTCCTTAAGCTCTGATCTTCCTTTCTCTCCCTTCCTCTCTGCCCCATCTCTGTCACTTGCTCATCAACTCCAGCTCCTCTCCAATGCCAGCTGACAGCATTTATTTCCTCTGTTCCTCACACCCTTTAATTTGCAGCTTCGTTTGCCTTTGCTTGGTGCTGGTCGTCCTTGGTGGCTGTCTCCTCCCTGACAATTGTGGGAATTGTTTGGTGATAGTGTTCTTGGGAGGAGGCGTGGGGGACTGGGGAGTGTTCTTACCGTCAGAACTCAGTGGCCTTTACATCTGGTTTAGTGCCAGCTACGAGGGGCTTCTGAAGCTAGGCAGGACTTGTGGGAGTATGTCGGCTGTGCACACAGGAACATCCGAAATCATCCGCCCCAGGGCACCGTTCACAATAGGGCCAGGCTTTTGAAGATTTGAAAAGAACAGCTTCCCACACAGCTTTGTGAATGCATGGAAAATCCCTATCATTTTCTTGTCTCTGTTCCCTGCTCACATACAGCCCACACAGGGATGTTCTACAGGGAACAGAAGAGAGGAGGGAGGGAAGGGGGGAAGGGAAAGAGAGGAAGAGAGAAATTAGATCCCACTTGGGATTCTGTGATGACCTTCCTTCTAAGCTGCTCCGTGTGACTCCTTGGCCGAGTTGACAAAATAACAACAACAACAACAACAACAACGGGTGACTGATTTTTTCTACACAAGTGTCACCACTCTTACTTCCACACTGCCACATGACTTTGTCACACAATGGCTCCCTTTTGTGTGACTTTGCTGATTGCCAAAGGAATTGTAAAAGGAATACATGTTCACTACTGAAATTGTGGAACCAAACGGCATAAAATAATGCAAAAAGAAAAAAAAAAGACTCAGATTACCATGCCTAGAGCCAATCACTATAAACCCTTCAGTGTGTTCCCCATCAAGGACTGATTTACAATTTCATATTTATTGAGCGCTGGCAACCTAGAAGCCAGGATTTGAGTTGTTACCACTACAGGGGTGAGCGCAATCCTGCCCCTGTGAAAACATGCGCTCTTTGCTTGACATGCCCGCATTAAAGCAGCTAGGTAGATAAAAGTCCCTGTGTGTAAAAGGGACCAAAGAATATGAATTTATGTACAACAGAATGAGGAAACAAGTCCTGAGAGAGGGACTCAACCCCTAATCTGTCTCCTCTAGCCCAAGGGCTCTTTGTCCCTTACTAAAAGGAATTCAGTGTATTGAGGAAGCAGTAAAGCTGGTACAACAGGGTCAGAATCTCTGGGTTGAAGGAATGATTTGCTTACATTGCCTCTATCCAGCCAGTATTATCTGGAGGGGTTTATTTAGGGGAATTCCACAGCCTGAAATCCCCACCCTGAAGCAGGAGTGAAAAGCAACTGGGGACTCACATTCCCATTCTAGAAACTCCAGTCTAAATGCTGAGAGTCCGTCATCTGGTCCACCAGGTGTGGGGTTTCTATCTCTTCCCTGTCTCCCATAAACTGTGCAAACATAACCTTCTTGTCTTCCAAACATTGTTCACATTCTTCACTGTCCACAGAGCAAGTTCCCAGGATTTGAATCAGTGGCCACATCTAAATGCCCCCCATCACCCTAACACTCTCCCTATTCTGTGTTGAGCAAATTTGGCTCTGCATAAGATGCCTCTTCACATTCTATTTCCAGCAGAAAGTGTTTACAAAGCTGGTGGGGCACCTTTTTATTGTACAAAAATTGGACCTGGGCTGGTTGATGCTGGAGAGTTGAGAAGACAATCGATATAATGAGAGCAAGACAACACATTTGCAACAGAGTAGTCACTCCAAGGAAGGCAGACTCCATGGTCCAAAACAAGCTTTTCCTCCGTTTGCAAGTTAACTACAGTGTCTTTTAAAGGAAAACAGGGAACTGGGGAAGGTGGTTAAATAGGTTTCTGGGTGGTCAGAGAATTAATAAGAAATCAGGCAAAAATTCAGTGGTTACCAATTATTCCCTCTCGTCTCTTGTCTGGTTACCTCCCTGTAGTTTAACTTAGTCACTTAGAAGCTGAAAAAAGTAAAATACCTTTACCCCCACAATTTTAAATTTGCAGCTTGTCCCATGGTTAGAAGGGAGGAAAGAGAAGCATAGTATGATTCAAGTTTTTCTATCACTTTTCATAGTTTTTGCAAGATGATGCGATATTTGCTTTGACGCAGAGATAGTCTACACACAAGTAATGTGGACACCCATCCTGCTGAATATGTGAGCAAGAAATACATCCTTTGGGGATTCACTGGGATTTATGACAGTTCAAATGTATGTGTATGGTTACTTATTTTGAAGCCAACAAATTAGAAGACTAGTTCTTAGGTTCCTGTCAACATTGTTGTCTATGTCCTGCTGCTATCATGCAGCCGTCACCCGCTCATTTGTTGATTTTTTCTTTATCCATGTATGCATTTCGCAAACTTTCATTGAGTACTAGTCACTGTGCTACACATTGGCATTTCAAAGGTAAACAGTATAGCAGTTCCTCCTCAGTAGAAGGGAAATGCTGTGATGGTTAGATGGGATAATGGGGCATTAGCGCCAGGTCCCAGTTGGAATAAAAAAAGGGGGAGTCCCTTTGAAGATGTGTGGCATGCTTGCTCGGCCCCAAAAGCTGCCTTTGCAGAAGCAAAGTGCCAATCCCACACCCAAGTATCTTTTGATGGTGAGAAGAGCAAGGAGCCAATGAGCCCACCCTTTTGAGTTTTTAGCTTATTAGGAAAACGAAAAGAATTTACCAATTGCACACTTCTGATTCTTGTTTTGGACAAACTAGACAAGACTAGAATTCCAGCCCTTTGAATTTCATGTCTTTACTCTGATTTTTGGCTGGTGTTCTGTTCCCACCCACACCCTGCCCCTCTCCCACTCCCCAGATGTGCTCAAAAGACTTTACTTCAGGATCTGGTGCAGTGGTCCAGTAGCTAAATCCTCATTTTGCACGCACTGGGATCCCTTTTGGGAGCCAGTTCGTGTCCTGACTGCTCCATTTACCATCCAGCTCCCTGCTTGTGGCCTGGGAGAGCAGTCGAGGACGGCCCAAAGCCTTGGGACCCTGCACACGCGTGGGAGACGCAGAAGAGGCTCCACGCTTCTGCCTTGGATCAGCTTATCTCTGGCCATTGTGGCTACTTGGGGAATGAACTAGCGGATGAAAGACTTTTCTGTCTTTCCTCTTTATAAATCTGCCTTTCCAATTAAATCAAATAAAATCTCTTCTAAAAAAGACTTTACTCTGACCATTTTCTTGGTTCTTCCTTGCTTGAAGCTCCTCCCCACTCACCCCTTGACTGCTGACTTCAACAAATCTTGCTTTGCTCACTGCATTGTCTGCATGGAAATTCATCTTCCAGGTGAGACAAGAACCAAAGCAATCTTTCTTTGCGCCTTTTCCCCGTGACAATGTCACAGAAGCATTCGGATTACACTGTGCTAAGTGTTCTGGTAAGAGGAGCGTAAAGGACGGTCACCAGACTTTGCTGTGATTTGAGGATGGATGGCTCGAAGTGTTTCCGGAGTAGATGCCTTCACGCTACCTCTTGAAGTTTGTTGTGCATGCAAGATAGGTAGTCTTTTAAGAATCAACAGTGTGTGTGCTGGAACAAGAACAAAAATTTTAGATTGATTTTGGTTCCCTGCCCATGTGAACCTAGACTCTGCACCCTGGGGATAGTTTCTCCATCATCTTTCTCAACCAGCCGAACTACGTCCCCTCCCCTCCCCAGGAGATGGACCATTTCCTTGCTAGCCCCCCCAGCCCGTTCAGCTCAGTAGGGTACCCTGGGTCACTTCAATGCAGAGACCTCTCTCCCTAAGGAAATGCTTTCTCCTTGCCATCTTCTGCAAGTAGCAGTCCATTCGATTGAGGAAGCGCACCTCAGCCCCATGTCCCATTTAGTTATTCTTCAACTCATCCTACCCAAGCTTTTCCCTTAATCCAGTTCAACCTCCTCTTCAATCGTTGACCCCACAGAAGAAACGGAAAGAATCCGCATAATGCTTTCTCTCCAGCCCCTTCATGGCCCTTAGCTGGCCTATACTATAGAAGCCTGACCCCAAACTACGTTCTCACTCTCTTCCATGTGTTCAGCCTATGTGCATGCCAGCAGTTAACTCCTCCCAGGCTTATGTTTCTCTGTATTAATACAATTGTCCTGGCTGTTAAGTTTGTTTCTGTCTTATAAGGTGCACACACAAGGCAGCACTAGGCAGCCTGGTACATGGGAGAGATTGCTCATGTCTGGTTAAGCTTGTCAGGGAGTCAAAGGTGGGCAATGAGACTGGAACTGACGCCATATTATGAAGGGCTTGTTTCTACTCTATTTGAAGGTTTACATGTTGTTTGAAAGTGACCCAACGGCTCATGCAGGTTTTCTCAATCACAGGATCTAAGAATTTTATGAAGTACAAGTGAAGAGAAGAAGTTTTTATAGAAATCTAGGTAAGCAGTATTGGCCTGGCATAGCTTTTCTAAAAAATGAAGAGAAGTGTTAAGATCCCAATGATAAAAAAATTGAAGTTCATGGTTGAGTGAGAGCTGGGGAATGAGGGTCAGGATGGCTTCTCATTGGTTAACTGGATGGGCACTACCATCCACGGAGACAGAGGATACTCATGGAGATGTTCACTTACGGTAGAGGCGAAGAGGAAGTGTGGGCAAAGATAGAAACAAGCAAATAAAACAGAAACCAAAACCAGCCAACCAGAAAGAAGGGAAACTTGTAACTAGGACAGCACAAGTAGTTTAGTCAAGAAATTTATCAGAAAGACAACAGTGAGATAGGGAGTGAGTGGGAGGTTCAGGGGAGGGTCGGATGGCAGCGCTGGTGAGCTGGGAAGCAAAGAGCAAGAGCGTCCACTCCTGAGAGAAGGATCTGGTGTTATGGGAACAAGGTGTCTTGTTTTGGTTTTGCTGTAAGTCAGAACTGGGGGCAGAGAGCAAGTCAAGAACGACAGAGGAAGGTTAAAATGCAGGGGTAACTGCTAAGCCTGAGTCCCCGGGGAGAGTTTTGAACACAGGGCAGCACTTTTCTGTCTAAGTCTTGTGGCTCTCCCAGGAGGCAGTTTGGAAACCTGTGAGGCAGTTTTCCTTGTCACAGTGATTTGTCCTGCAAAACAGGCAGTGAAAACTTCCACAAGATGCACAGCTTCCAAATGGCCTGAGAGTCATCAGGCTTAAACACCATTTTAAAGGATTTGCCTCTAAATCTTGACTGTTTGTTTTAAATATTTGGATAAGAAATAACACAGCTAACATATACTAAATTTTCCAAGCATGTAACCACTGTATAAATCAAATGAAAATTGCACTATACCATGTTGGGAATTTTAGCAAGGATTGCTTATCATTTCAAGATGCTAATTTTGTACCTATTATTTCAGTTTCCATATTGAGCACCTGTATCAGTCTACACATTCGTAATTATCACACAGTGCTTCTATACTAACTAGGTGCAACCTTTGTCTACCCGATTATGCATGCTGGTGTAGTAGGGCCTGAGCATTTACATATGGAAATGCATATTTCTTTCCTTTCCCCTGTAGTTGATATTTGCAATATTAAATGAAATAAGAAATAACTGTGTGTCTAGCCCTGGTCCATTTGTGCTACCCAGTACCACAAACCAGGATCTGGGTAATTTATTTAAAAAAAAAAAGACTTTCTTGCTGTTATGAAGACATAGAAACACAAGGCTGAGGGTTCTATATCATGAAAGGATCTTCTTACTGTGCAGAGGATGATTGTGTGTGTGTGTGTGTGTGTGTAAGAGAGGAGGAGGAAGGGAATATAATTCTCTCTTTTACCAGGAACTGGACTCCCACAATAACTAACCCACTCCCAGGGTGATGACTTGATCTACTAATGAGGGCTCGTAAAGGTCACAACTGTTATCACTACTGCATTGTGGGTTCAATTTCATGAACTTGGGGGCCCAAGTTGTATTATTCTCTCCACAGTAAAGAAGAGGCAGGATCTAGAATATTCTTACGTTAAGAGATCACTGGGTCTGATCCAGCTGAGAATGACCAGCAGAGGTAGAGGCACTGAGCAGGAGAAGGCTGAAGACACTGCTGGGGGAGAGGATAAGAACCAATGGGACACAAAGTTGGTGGGGGTACACATACTTGAAAGAGTTCTGTCGCTCATTCTCTGCCCAACAGCACGAAAGTTCAGACTAAAGGAAGAATCAAAGACTGAAGGAAAGAAACAAGCAGAGAAGAGGAGCGGGAAGACTGTAAGAACCGCCTCAGGGAGTGCACACTGTCCACAGACCATGGGAAGACTGCCACATGGTGTTGGAAACCGAGGTTAGAGACCATGAATGTGTCAAGAGCCTCAATCAGCACCCTGGGTGACCTTGCCAGAGGTGCTTAGCAGGAGAACAGAACGAGGCTGGCTGTAATATCGGAGACTGGAGCGGGAGTAGATGAAACAGCAAAGGTCAAGACACTAATAGCACTGACAGGCCGGTTTAAGCAGTAAATCCTGGCAGCAGCATTAGTGACTGCCCAGGGAGGTTTATGTCATTGAAAGCTCTCCCCTGGGTGGTTCGGGTCAACCCTGGGATCCCCAGCAGCAGACAGCTTTCCTCCTTTATTTCTAAAAGTGAGTAGAGCTCTATTCCCAGTTTGTTACTCAATGGAGCTCTTAAAAAATGTTCCTCTGTTGAACTGCATGACATTTTTTCACTGACGTTCATGGATTGACATTTCTAGCACTCCAGCTGAAGAAAATATTAGTTGATAATAAAAGGAACAGCCAATGGAACAAAGGATACTTCTTTTCAAAATCAACAAGATAAAAGCTCTATAAATTCCCACATAAACTCTGAAGTCAGCTGTTTTAGAATCAAGAGGGGCATTAAGAAATTTTTATCTAAATTTCTAATTTCCAAATATTGATGTCTTGATTTTTTTTCACTCCTGATTGCTTCATCCAGACCTCTCCCTGTTGCCCTCAGCTTCTTCACTGCAGAGGAAGCAAAGAGTAGAAAAGGAAGATAGGTCCAGTATCTTATCAGTACATTCAAGTTTGAAGACCTAAATATGGGAGAGAGAAAGAAAGAGAGAATTATTCACACATCAGTGAACATGCACAAAGTAAGGACTTATGGCAGCTCTGTGGTCTAGGCAGCAGCCAGCCTAGGACTGCCCTTTGGCTGGAGTGCACACTTATGTAGGAATGGGATATGGGTTGCACTGCAGTGGGAGAACTGAGATCAAGCATCTGTAACACCTCAGTGATTAAGATGCAAAAGATATCCCCTTCTGAAAAAATGAGGAGCAAAAATGACTAAGTCGGGCCTGACGGCGTGGCTTAGCAGCTAAAGTCCTCACCTTGAACATGCCCTGGGATCCCATATGGGTGCCGGTTCTAATCCTGGCAGCCCTGCTTCCCATCCAGCTCCCTGCTTGTGGCCTGGGAAAGCAGTTGAGGACGGCCCAAAGCTTTGGGACCCTGCACCTGTGTGGGAGACCCGGAAAAGGTTCCTGGTTCCCGACTTCGGATCGGCACAGCACTGGCTGTTGCGGCTCACTTGGGGAGTGAATCATGGGACAGAAGATCTTCCCCTCTGGCTCTCCTCTTCTCTGTATATCTGACTTTGTAATAAAATAAAAAAAAATTTTTAAAAATGATTACGTCAAGAGGAATTAACATCAACAGTCCACCAGCAAGGAGGGAAAAGGTAGAAGACTTAGTTCACAGGGGGGAAAATCCAAGTGGCTGATAAGGATGTGAATGTTGATCATTACAGAACTGCAAGGAAAAATGAGTCCTGGACATAGGCAAGAAATCAGAAACCTACAGAATACAAAACACCAGCAGGGTTTTGAAAATTGGGAATTGCTCAGCCATAGCTGCAGATACAGCCATTCTGGAAAGTGACTTTAATGGATTTAAATATGAGGTGAATTATTTTTATTTTAAAGATTCATTTGTTTTTATTGGAAGTCAGATTTACAGAGAGAAGGAGAGACAGAGAGGAAGATCGTCACTCCCCAAGTGGCCACAATAGCCAGAGCTGAGCTCATATGAAGCAAAAAGCTAGGAGCTGCTTCTGGGTCTCCCATGTGGGTGCAGGGTCCCAAGACTTTAAGGCATCCTCTACTGCTTTCTCAGGCCACAAGCAAGGAGCTGGAAGGGAAGTGGAACAGCCAGCACATGAACCAGCACCATATGGGATCCCAGTGGTTGCAAGGTGAGGATTTTAGCCACTCGGCTATCTCATTGGAAGCCCCCAAGATAAATTCATCAAAGGTTCCATTGGAAGCCATTGTGCCTATCACCAAGCGACTGTAATGAAAGTGTAAGAATACACACAGAGCATGATTTGGTGGCAATCAGAAGCAAGAACTAGATGTGCTCATTGCAACAAGAATGTTGTTTTTGTAATAGTTTTGAATAAAACACCTAAGACACAAATTGAAATACATGCAGATACATTAAATGTCTGTATATTGGATAAGACTTCTCTATTTAGGAAACTGGATCAGTGACTATAATAGAAATATTCAAAGCAACAAGGGACTAAACTAGATAATTTATTTTTTTTCCTGCAATCCAGAAGTATAGAGTGCAGAATCATCCGGGACTTTAGTTGCTTCTGTCATTTTCCTTGCCAACCTCAACTTAGGATTTTTATCCTGACTGCTTGATCTCCTTCCACTACAATCACAATCATACCAACAGAAGGGAGAAAAGGAAAGCAAAGAACAGTGTCTGATCTGTAATGGCACAATCTAGAAGTCTCCTGTGTCAATTTGCCCATATTCTACTGGCCAAAATTAAGTCATATAGTCAGGCCCTGTTACAGCAACAAATTCTACTACTACGTAAGGAGAAAGACAAGAACAGTGCCTGCCGCCATCATAGGCAAGGAACGTGATTCAAATACATTAGGGAGGAAATGAGTGCAGACCAGGGAGGAAGGGGAAGAAGTGTTTTCAGATAAGCCAGGGAGAGCCCTGTGTGGATTCATGGAAATGACAGATCATGAAGTGTATCATAGATTGAGACCTGTGAAGAAAATGTCCCTCTACACCTAAGGTTCTTTATAAAGAAAGAAAGGAAGGAAGAAAAATGAAGAGGAAGGAAGAAAGGAAAAGAAAACAGAGATTGTGGTGTGTCAAGATGGGGAGTTCTACAGAGAGTAGTAGCGTATGGCACTGGCAATTGCATGTAAGTAAGTTCTTAGGTGTTCCATGACCTCAGAGTAATTTCCTCAACATTCCCATGAACCCAGGAGAAAGAAGCAGGGTTACCCTCCAGTATCACAGATTATCTTAACCATTGGCTTTCCTTCTGCTTACAGACCGGTCAATATCCATTCTTATGTCTTATTGATTGATTTTTGACTTTGCAAATTAGTCCTATGGCTCCTTGATCAAAGCGGTTTGGGAAATACGATGACAGCTCCCACAAAGAGCCTACTGAGGACACATGAAATCAAATACATGACCAGGAAGCTTTCTTGAGGGACATATGAACTCAAAAGACAAAGCGGGGGTTTCTTTTAACTGGAAGCATTCTTACCAATGGCCATGACATTGAACAAGAAACGTCACTGAGCCTGTTGGAGGAAAACAGTCAGGGAACAATTCTTGAACTTGGAGCATCTCAGCAGTCCCAGAGAACAGACCTGCTGGTTTCTGGGCACACACATAAAAGTAGACTAAAGGAGCCAGGTGCCAGTTCATTCAAAATCAAGCCCCATAGAGAGAGTCAAATTGAAACTTCTCCTAGCTCATGGACCAAGTTAATCACCACGGAGCTCAGATTTCACATACACCTGCTGGAGACACCAGTATTCTTCCAGCAATGACTTTCAGCATCTCCTTATAGCCTATATGGGGAGAAATCTAATAACAGCAAGGCTTTATTAATAACAAAATTTTATTATAATAAGATAATAAACTTTTATTATAACAGATTGCTAACAATAGCAAGTAACTTCTTTACTTGCTGGGATTCTCATGGGATAATTAAACCCCTGGAGGACTAAAGGTATCTTTTTGTTTCTCCATGGACAACATCAAGTAACTGGTTGTCTTTCAACGACTACCCCTTGATGGCTCATTGACTTAGGTATGACGGTGAAGAAGCAAGAATGCACTTGCACACAAACTCATGTTTTAGCTGACTTCTCATCATATATTTCGCTAAAGGACAGTCATCCGAAATCAGGAAATCCATTCCCAAAGTCTCCTTGCTTCCACCCAATAAGTGTTAAATTTCATAGATGTGTATACCAGTGTATTATTCAAGGACAAAGAAAAAAATAATTAAGAGGTTAGTTTGCTTTGCTATGAAACAAGGTAAAACCATGAATAGCTTTTTGTAGTAGTGTTTCCATGAACTTTTTGAAGACCTCCACAGATGCATGGGTTTCACATTTCACAACAAAATAAATTGATCCATTCATGCTGCTTTCCATAAACATATACTCCATTATATATACACATATACACTTATGTGTATATAAGCTGGATCGAGCTTTTAAAAAGCTTAAAAAAAAGCATTCAATATCTGCGGCCCAAATCCACAAAGACTGTTAAAATCATGACAGCAATGTCTGGGTGCTATTGCCTCTGGTTTGCAAAAAAACTTTCTAGAATACTAACCTCATCCAATCCAGAAGCAACCATCACTTTTCCTATACATTCTTTTCATATCTCCAAACTATTTTCACTTTGCTTTATCCACCTCTCCTATCGACAGCCAACATATGTACACAACTTCAAGAATTCTACGTTGCAGGAAGCAGCCTCTGGATCTGTGATGTTTTCATCATCAGAAGGAAACGGCCTCCAATCAGAATACACAGCATCTCTCCCTGCAGAAGGGTGCTGTGAGGCTGGAGGGCATTTATCCATTACTCTGTGAAGACCTGGACCTTGTTATCCTCCAAAGACAAGTCGGAGTGCTTATTGCTCAACATATTAAAAATAAACCTTGACTCTTGGAATTGTAGCACCACAACAGGCTCTGAGAGAAGTGGCAAAGACAAGAGGGAGGATTGCCAGGAAGAAGAGTGCTGAGCAAGTAGAGGTTGGTCAAGAAAAGCTTGCCCGTTGCTCCCAGGATGGCTGTGGTTTCTGGTGATGGCTTTGCCCCCTGCACATGGTTGTGTCTTCTGATTATCCTCCCAAGCCCCGGGCCCAGGGCTGACCCACAGAATCCAGCTGGGGGCTGTATTTTACGCCGCTAGAGGTCCAAATAGTTCCAGTGTCATAAACTCCTACAAGCTGGAGGCTGTTTGCCCAGTGTGTAAGAAGCCACTGGCTGACACTGGGGTGGCAGTAGGAAGTAGGTGTTTACTCTGCAAAATGCAGAGTAGACATACACACAAATAGTGCACAGTTCCCAGTCGGGGGTTAAGAATGGTGAACATCATAGATGAAACCTGGGATTCTGCAGCTCATTGTCAGCCAGTGTGAATGTTGGCTTGGTCCACAGTGCATGTGGCCTTCCTTGGACTGGCCAGTGACAGGACGGCCAGCGTGTTCTGAGAATGCTGTGATGGGGAAGTGAGTGGGGCCTATGAGAGGATGGTTATTCATTTGTTTCCTCGGGGCCTGCAGCTTCCTGTGAAGTTTTCCTTACAAAGTCTAGTATGGAGATGTTAACTACAGGGGTGATAACTGAATTCTTACTTTTTGTGACTTTATATCTTGCAAGCCAGCCTTCTACTTCCTTATTTGGTGAATTAATTTTTGCAGGAGTTGTCATTACCAAAATCATCACCAAAGGGGAGACAGAAGAGCTACAAACTGAATGAATGAGAATGCATAATCATAACATTAGAGTGAGGGGACCCATTTCATTATTTGTAACTGCAGGCATGACACTGCCAGGATCGGCTCCAACCGTGGATCCGCCGCCTCCCTCTGCAACAGCCTATTTTCATTTCATTTTCTTAAGCTTAGGAAATAGAACAGAACCATTGAGAAGTCATGCCCTCAGCTCATTTTTAAAGCCCCCAAGGAGGTAAATTCCATCATGTGAATTATTTCTGCCATTTTTTCTGGGAGCCAGATTTGCTTCAGAGTTCAAGCCTGTCTCACTCCTACACATCCTGCCACAAGTTTGTACATTCTTAAATTACCAAGAAAATGCTCAGCAGCCGCTGCTCTCATCTGCTCTGAGATAGTGGAGGGGTGAGGGTGAGAGGGACCGTGAGAAGGGTTGTCATCATGATCACGGTGTCACCAACTGCCGACCTCATCCCCACAACTCCTCTGAGTACTCAACACACACACACACACAAGTTCATGTCCAAGAACCTGAGACTTCCTCGGAAACACACTTGCGAGCTCCCTCTTGACTCAGGGTAGGACACCCGTGTCCCCAAGTGGGTTGTTTTGATAATTCAAATTGGAAAAACTCTCGAATCCAGGTCTCTCTGGCCTCCTCTTCACCTACCTCTCAGTCTCTTTGATCTTTCTCTCCTAAAAGGAGAGATTACCTTTCAAATCTCCTTATTTACTTGAAGACCGAGTCTCCCTAAGATGGACACAAATGCTTTGGAATTTTCTGATTGCAATTACATAACCATTGGAGGTTCAACTCATATCAGAGAGGGAGAGGCTGAAGATTAAACCCAATGTCTGGCCCAGAGGAACATCATTTCCAGGCCATTGTGTGTTCTCTGGGCTCTTTCATTCCGCTAAAAATCATCTATCTGAAGCTCTCTCTATTCCTTTCTACCCTATGTAGGGGTATTTAAACTCCAAACATCTGGGCTTTTGTTTGAAGTTCACTTTTCCCCCTAACTCCTGTGTATGTGTGCATGTTGATAAATGTGTTATATTTTTTCTCTTGTTAACCTGTCTTGCAATATAGGGATGTCATGAGCATGACGTTTAATAATTAGCAAGGTCAGGGACCTAGGTCAACTGCTGAAAGTTCCAGGTGGAGAAAAAGATTTATCCTAGAGCGAAGAATGAAGCTTGCAGGTGGTTCTTCTGAGGTGTCTTGCTTTTCAAAGATTGATTTGAAAGTCACAGTTTCAGACAGGGAAGAGTCAGAGAGTCTTTCTTCTATGACCCAAGTAGCTGCAATGGCCAGAGTTGTGACAGAACAAACCCAGGAGCGAAGAGCTTCAATCCCATCTTCCACGTGAGTGACAGGGGCCCAGATACATGGGTCATCTGCCACTGCTTTCCCAGGCCATTAGCAGGGAGTAGCCAGGACTAGAACCAGCACCCACATGGAATCCTGGTGTCAAGGCAGGGAACCTGATCTGCCCCAAGGTCAGCTCCTGTTACTCATATTTGAAGCAGTTTTTTTTTCCATTTTGTGTAATTTTCCTTTCTTCCTAAGTCATTTTAGTTGGTGGTATCTATTGTTCTTGTCAGTAGCAAGATATTAAAGTATAATTTTATCCTAAGTTACTCATTTTTAATATCTTCCATAACCTTTAGTCACCTTCATTTGTCAATGAAAGGTTTTTCTGGAAGAAGGTGCTGACTTTGAAATGAACTAGCCAGTAAGTAGCTGCAAAACTTATACATCCAAACAGGTTAGTAAGCAAGGGACTATCTGGATGAGCTGCTCCAGTGGTGTTGAAGCAATAATGGCTACAGATTCCCCAGGTTCCTGGACTACAGTTCAGGTCTTCTAGGTATCCCTCTGGACCCACAGCCGAAGTTACCTTTGCTCTATTTCCTGATTTCCAGGTGGATATGCCACATACCCACCTACAGCTTGCGTTAACTCAGAATGCTATAACCGGGACTCCTGTCTAGCACCACTCTAACCCTCACTTTACTGTCACAACCACACATAGGGGAGAACAGTCACTTTGAAAGCATAGAATTAACACGGATTAATTGGCCACACAAATCTTTTGCTCCAAAGGCACCTTGCTTGCATTCTATTTTTGAACAAGTAAAAGTATCCTCATGACTCCTCTTACAGTGCATACAAAATATCATTTTATAGGCTGGTGGGTTGGCTCAACTGGCTAATCTTCCATCCCATATGGGTGCCAGTTCATGCCTTGGCTATTCCACATCTGATACAGCTCCTAGATTATTTGCTGGGAAAGCAATGAACGATGGCCCAATGCTTTGGGACTCTGAGCCCATGTGGGAGACTCTGAAGAAGTTCCTAGCTTCAGATTAGCTCAGTTTCAGATGGTATGACCATTTGGGGAGTGAACCAGAGGATGGAAGATTTTTCTGTTTTTCCTTCTTTCTGTAAATCTGCCTTTCCAATAAAAATAAATCTTTTTAAAAGTTCAAAATATCATTTTATTATTATTATTTATTTTCCATGATACAGTCTTATAGATATAGGGATGCCCCTCATCTCACCTTCCTCCACCCCCATTCTACCTCCCCTCCCCGTCCCCCCATGTTATTATAATATAATCTTTTTTTAAGACTTTTTTATTTTTATTACAAAGTCAAATACTCAGAAAGGAGGAAAGACAGAAAGGAAGATTTTCCTTCCAATGATTCACTCCCCAAGCGGCCATAGTAGCTGAAGCTGAGCTAATCTGAAGCCAGGAGGCTCTTCCGGGTCTCCCACATGAGTACAGAGTCCTAAGGCTTTGGGCCAGCTTTGACTGCTTTCCCAGGCCACAAGCAGGGAACTGGATGGGAAGTGGAGCTGCCAGGAGTAGAACCAGTGCCCAAATGGGATCCCAGAGAGTGTAAAGAGAGGACTTTAACCACTAGGCTACTGCACAGGGCCCTATAGTAGTACAGTCTTTCAGCAAAAGTCACAAGTCAGCATACTGCTTTTAAAGTGTATCATGGTATTGTAGGTATAGGAAATGACAGAAATATAGTATTATATTGTCAAGGTATATTAAACAGTTTCACTTGGAGTCCTCCTTTTATTCAGAAGTAGAGATGATCATTTTTCTAGAAAGATTTGTGAGGCTGTGGACAACCGTGCTTTGATTAGAATTCCCCAAATTGCATTATTTTAGCCACAACTTATCTGGCTGGTGAGTTTTAAATGTTGTTAAAGAAGAGAAACTGATGTATGGCCTTTCCACCATCAATGATGAAAATAAAGGTGACATATTGAAAACCACAGAAGTTTATGTCGCTGTATTAGGCCACTTGTTGTTAACTTAACTGAAATAGCTGAGAAGAGCATCTTGGGAAAGAAAACTATTGGGTTATAGCTTGAAGATTACAGTTCAGGGTCAGGTGGCCCCAACAGAAAACGTAGGCTAAACTTGAACTCAAATAATTATCAGCTGTCTTCAAAGAACCACCTTCTGGAGAACTTGCTCCCAGTGACTTAAACACGTCTCATGAAACCTACCACTCCCAGGCCATAGTCCAGTTAAGCCACTACCTTTAATTTATCAGCCCTTAACATCAGAGCTTACACAACTGCATGAGTCTTGGGAGATAATTCCTACAATTCCAACCCATAACAGCTCCTATGACATAGATCAGTGGTGTTAATCATGACAAAATCATAAGAATCAGTTTAGGTGGTCCAGTTTCACTCAGAGAAATACTGTTCTATAGCTAAATTATAACTTGACATACAGCACCACTTCATCCCATGAGCTACTGGCAAGAAGATACACATCACAAAACATGGCAAACTTCATCACTGCATCATTATCTCAGGAGGGATAGAGTCACTGGGGAAGACTTGGTGGGGGACCATCTCTGACTACGGATAGTATGTTTGGATTAATGAGCTTGCACATTTAAATTAATGTTTTATATGAACATCCTAGCTTCAAATCTAGTTCTAATTACTATAGGATGAGACGTTTGAATAGCCACTACTAGAGTTCCTTTTATGGGGATGGCTCACTATTTAATATCAGACATCTTAAATACAAGCAATTCTTACCAAAAAAACAGTTTCCTGATGTATGACTCACTAAAAAAGAGTGGAAAGCTAAAAACAAGATGTGGCTTCAGCTGACATAAATTTGAACACTTACCATGCTCTTTATTCTTTCCCATCGCATCTACAAAGAGGCCAAAGATCATGATTGCCCAATGACTGCAATCACTGCTTAAATGACACACACTCACAGTATAAAGATAAAAGCAGTGTCATTCAGGGTTCGGGGAAAAGAAAGTGTTCATCTGGTGGGGAGGATGTCCGCTCTGGATTACATTCCAGAAAATTCTGTGACCTTGCAGAGCTATTGTGATTCTCGCCCTGAATTGTGCTTAAGAAAACACGGCAGTGGCTTGTCATCCTTGGGTCCCTGCCTGCACGTGGATCGCAGGTGCAGATCAACTGTTGTGGCAGGTGCTGCCGCTGAGCTACAGCAGCAAAGATGGTCTACGTGTTTACCCTTAGTGCTTCCTGGATCGAAACTTGGGACTCTTCTTTTGACTTCATTAATAATTAATAGGGAAAGAAAGGCGAATCTCCTGTGAAGCTTAGTGAGGTTAGTAAGCTTTGTTCCGCACCTTAGGATTTTTGCTACTCTGCCACTTAGCAAAGCTATCGAATAGCACTGGAAGATGTCAACATAAACCTCCTCTCTGTATCTGGATTCTAAGGGTGGGCGGTTTGAAATATTCTCCAAAGGATCAGCTGGGGGCAAGGAGCCAGTTTCTGGATCAGCTGGGGGCAAGGAGCCAGTTTCTATCTACCCATCCCCAACTGCATGGCAGGCTGCGTCAAGGCATACAGGAATGTGCCTGGGGGTGAGGAAGGGGCTGCCAGGGGGTGGGCTGCAAACTCCCATTTCTATTCCATCAAATAACTCTCAGGTTAAGAATCTATGATGTGTTGGGCCCGGCAGCACGGCCTAGCAGCTAAAGTCCTCACCTTGAACGCGCCGGGATCCCATATGGTCACCAGTTCTAATCCCGGCAGCTCCACTTCCAATCCAGCTCCCTGCTTGTGCCCTGGGAAAGCAGTTGAGGACGGCCCAAAGCCTTGGGATCCTGCACCCATGTGGGAGACCCAGAGAGGTTCCTGGTTCCCGGCTTCGGATTGGCGCAGCACTGGCTTTTGTGGTCACTTGGGGAGTAGATCATCGGACAGAAGATCTTCCTCTCTAGCTCTCCTCCTCTCTGTATATCTGGCTTTCTAATAAAAATAAATAAATCTTTAAAAAAAAGAATCTATGATGTGAAAACCAAAATGAGAAGAAAAAAAATCACCTCTTGGACATTTTTGAATACACCCAAATAAACCCATGTCAATTCCCTCTAGATTTCAGAGTTCAAAACTTTTATGATATATAGCCAAATATCTCTCCTAAAATCGGTGTGGGAGAATAGCAGATTGGGAAGGTGGTGAAAACTAAGTGATAGAGTGGTCTGACATTTGGAGCTGCTTTGATAAGATGGGTTGAAACATCCAAGGCATCAAAAAATGGGCTATTTTTAGCATCTAGTGCCTTGTCAGCATACACAGGCATTCACCTTACTCGGAGAAATTTCAACATTTGCTTTGTGAAAAGGTCGGTGTGCCCTGAGGGAGTGTGAGTGACGTCTGTTCAGAGCTATCATTCTGGATTCTGTTACAGTGGTGCCCATTTACTGCGGCTGGAACCACAAACACTTATTAATGATGCTGGGCTGTGCTTACATCTATAAGGCATGCAGCAATAGAAAATCACCCTTGTATACAGTTCTGTTTTCCCTTCCAGAATCACTGAAGGTGCCTTGGGACCATCACATCCTGCTGACAGAATGAAAGCTCCGGAGCACTCACTCCGCCTCTGAGTCCAGTGACCTACATAGTTCACGGTCAGCCATTCACAGGCTCCTGCAGGAAACACACAGCGTTTCTGCCTCTCACCCTGGTAATGATGAAGGGAGGGAGTTGAGGGGTAGAATTGGACAATCAGAATAGGGCTATCCTTTGCAAAGGGTAATGATTAACATATTTGCCACCAATCGATACACATTTTCAAGTGCATCCTTGCGAAGGAGAAATGTAGGTTAAAAATTTTTCAGTGAAAACTGACGTCATGAAGTAGTGAAAACACGAAGTGTCCAGCATTGCTGACCATGAGGACTTGAGAACTTAGAGCACTATATGACCACTAGGCATAGGGCATCTTCTGAAGAAGTAGTATGGCGAATCTAGGAGTTTTGCATCCTTCAGTTTCCCTTATTTGTAGTCTCAAAGAAAAGACTTCACTAGATGAACAGAGAGAATCCACAGGCTGCTCAATGTCCTTGGTTTCCACAAAGGTCTCATCTAGTGTTCTGTGCTTTGGATTCCATAGGATGGCTCTCAGCTTCTCAATCTATTTCTTTTCGCCATTCATTCTTTGGTTTAAGTTATTTCAGTTATTTTTCATCAGCCAACTTGTCTCAGGACTGGCACTTGCACACAAAACTAACAATTCATAAACCTTATAACGCAAATGATAGACACAACAAGTCACTGAGGAAATGCCATAATATGGTGACTGTGTTTACCTGGAAGTCTTGGTTCACATCTTCTGACCCCTTTTACATCAACAACCCAGTTTGTCAATCAATTCTATGTCACTCTTGCTGACAGCTTTAAGATAGTCAAGCAAGTTTTCACATAGAAAGTTTATTTTAGCAGAAGAGAAAATTCTAGACGAAAGGGAGAGGGAATGTTTAGTCCAGTGGTTTCCTTTAGCTACAGTATTCAATATATGCACCTGGGCATGGTTCAAAATGAAATATAGCTTGTAACTGTGCCCTGCCCCAGAGTAATCAGGTTTTGTTGATAAATAAAACATGAAAAAAGCAATGTTATATTACATTTTCCTTTACTGGAAAAGTCCTATGTTAAAATCTATCTTTGTGACCCATGAAAGTAAACACTTGTGGTTTGAAAGAATGTTTCTTAGTCTACATTCAGATTTCACAGTCTATGAAGAGGAATGTCTACTCAATACTTGCACGACCTTCCTCCCACCTTCCATCTAACTGGATTCCATTCTCTGTCGCAAGAAAAACAGCAAAGGGACTCTCCTGTGTATGACACCCGAGGTGGTTTACAAGTTTGGGAGATATTTTATGAATGTCTATGACCACATGAAACTAGAACTTGACGAAAGTCACTCTACCTCTGGTACCAAGCATTCAGGCTCTTTCTTGCTCAGATATCACTTTCATTAAAGCATCTTCATTCCTAATAAAGACATAAGTCTTACAAAAATTTCATTGGTTGTGGATGCATACACTGTGTTTGGAATATTTAATTTTTTAAACAATATATATAGCATGTACTATATATATTTGTATAGACTTCAAGTACACACACACATACTTAAAAGGAAGATGCACACAGAGAAAGAGATAGATCTTTCCTCTGTTGGTTCCCAAAAGGCTGCAACAGAGGCTGGACCAAGCTGGGCCAAGCTGGACCAAGCTGAATCTAGGAGCCAGGAACTCCACTGGGGTCTCCCATGTATGTGTAGAGGCACTTGGCCCATCCTCTATGCTTTCTCATGAACACCATCAAGGAGCTGGGATGGAAAAGAAGAAGTTGGGACTCCAATCGATGCTGATATGGGATTTTGGCATTGCCGATGGCACCTTAGCTCACTGTAGCACAATGCCTGCCAACATTTAACCCTTGAGTCTTTGCAGTGATTCCTTTTATTATCGACACTATGTCTGGTTAGTCCTTTTGATGCACCTGTCACTGGGATCAGGTTGCTCTGCATAGAGATATCTTCTAACTTTTTGTTTGGCTTCACTACCATTAACAAACGGTTCTCTACTTTTTTATTCTATCATTTTCTTTCTTTTTTTTTTTGTATTAAGTTATTTAGGAAGAGGAAGAAAAAAGCCCAGATTGGATTGTTTCATTTCATTTCAATATTTGGAGGCAAGACCTGGAATGAATACATAAATTAGTTAAATAATATAAATCAAGTTAACATAGCCTTCCTTGGTCATAAGGTGCATATTGTGAATGAGAAGAGCCCAGTAAAACTCCCACTTTTTACTTTTTTTCTGCTTTTTTTGCTTAGCTTTTTCATCTTCACTACTAGTAGTATTTCCATTTGTGACGATTGTAGACACTATTACTTGTGAGTTCCAGCTTCTTGTTTGTGAGTCACGGGCTTCCATTTTTGTTCTATTCAGTACCTTTTTCCTCTTTTTTCATCTCACTCCTTTCTCTCTCTCTCTAGACCAGCCCTCTCTGCCTTTTTGGCTTTACTTCACTGTATTTTCAGATCCATTTTATTGCATATAAAATCCATTACTTTTAATAGCACATTAGTTTCCTATTACAATGTAACAAATCCACTCTGATAAGCCAAATAATGTCCCTACCTCAAGATTCTTTTCTTTCCTCATAAAATAACACAAATTTCAGGGATGAGGACTGGGATATCTTTGATGTTAGTAGACTGCCACAAAGCCATGCTCTCCCCTTTGGTCAAAAGATAGTTTTGAGTTCACAGTTTCCCAATAAAGCCAGAACTCCTGGGTCTACAGTTACTCTGGTCTCATCTATATGTGCTTTTATACTGAGTGTGGATATAAGGTGCAGGGTTAGAAGAAAACAAACAGGACACAGAAGGAACACAGTTTAAGGAGATAGTTGCAGCTTCCATAAATTCAGAGTTAGTAGTTGCAAGCAGTGGAGAGTGTGCCTCTTCAAATTTTGGACCCCACCTCTCTTCCTTCTTTACTCTCATCCTGGCTCTCATGTGCATCAAAAGGAGGTACACTGTGCTGGCTGTGTGCAGCCAGTTCTTTGCTGCCCCTGCTCAGGCTGTCATCTCAATCCACGTCATCCATCATTTGTACTCTCCAGGCTTCAAAGCCAGCTCATCCACCAAGCCTTCAAACATGGAAAAGGGCTGTCTCTTTGATCATTCTGCTTGGGGTCTCTGTGGAATCTCCCAACAGATAAATTCTGAACAAATTGCAACCACAGACACCAATCATTGTTGGAGGCTTGCCTATGTAAGAGTCACAGCCTGTATGACTGCAGTCAGACTGTGGTCAGCTCACGTCCCTAAAGAAGTCTAGTGGACTAAAGGGAGCCCAGTTTTTCTTCCCACATTTGTCCCCTGGGTAAATGGCTCCATATTTTTTAGGAAGCAACAATGAATAAAGGGTAACAAAGAACAAGCATGAGAAATGCAAATCTAATGATTTTTTTGCAATTGAAAGGAAATATTAGAAGAATTATCTTTGCCTTTTACGCCATGTTTCCTTTTTCTTCTTTTTGTAAACTGTTGGATTTACTCACAGCCTGTGACCATCTGGAGATCTTTCTCAGAAGCCACTGGTGATCATGCGTATTATCAAGACAATCATTTACATTCCTTTTCAAGGCTAAATTCTATTACCAACACTGCTGATAGAGGAGTTTTCCTGGGCCTGCTCATACAAGTGTAGAATCTGCCTCTAGAATGATCTGGAAGTAGATACAATGACCACTGAATTTACCTCCTCTCTTCTTTCCCAATCCTTTATATCTGATTGTTTTGCCCATCGTGGCATCATAGGACCTGCCACAAGAGTGAATAAAAATATTGCTATAAAATGAATAGTACAACTGTTGTAGCTCTAGAGCTAGCCATGGTGACATTCCTCAAACTGAAATTTAAATCCCATCAGATTGGAAGATGCTTAAACACATGAAGTCCAAACACTGTTGGACAGTATCCGATTCAGTGGGGTCCTAAAATGAATTAAAAGTCTAAAGTCCAAAAAGTTTAAGCTAAACTAAAGCTCAAAAAGCATCCTTACAACTTTCTTATTCTGCTTAGTTTCTATTAAAATCAAACTAGCCCCTTGAGTGATACACAAGGAAAAGGCTTTTCAGATGTTTGTCTCATTAGGATTCTGGCCAGTCAGCATCACTTTTCTGGCTTGCAAGACCTGAACACTTAAATCCGCTAGAGAGAAGTATTTTTGGCATGACCCCATAGCCTTGTGTAAAATAGAAAATCCATTTGGTATACCTCTTTGTTTTGAAGGCAGTTGTTGAGATATTGTTGCTTTCTTGAAGAGCTCAGGAGTTTCAAGTGAAGGCAGCCCTGGGCACTACTTCTTATAGGAATGACTTCTTTCCTACCCAGCACAATCAAAATCTTTTTCCATTTCCTTTTTGAATGCTGTGTTCCTGTCTTCTAATTTCCCCTGTCCTGTCCCATGCAGATTAAGAAAGGGAATCTGTCACCTTTCTTTGCCCTATCTCTTGTAGAGCGGGTGTTTGCTACTCTCTGCAAAATATCTTCTGTCCATGGCTTCTTGATTTGAAAATTCTTAGCCCTACATGCCTTCCTCTCCTACTTAGCATATTTGGAGAATCTAAGTAAACAGATATTTGAACCAAAGCTACAGCTGATGCTTTTAGAACGTGTGTCCCTTACGGCTTAGAAACCAGTGAAGCTTCTCCCAGTTGTCTCTTCAGACTCCACCTCTCCCTGCTTTTGAAGATCTCAGTCTGGTTCACCCTCATCCTGGCTTACACCTCTACTCTTTCGCCCTCCCTCCCTGCTGCTTTGGTCCTGCCACCAGGATGATTTGATGGAACAATTTACTGCCCGTCTCAAACAAATCCCCGTTTTCAATACCACTTTCTGAAAGAAGGAATTGACCCCTTCCACAACATTTTTCTTTTCATTATGGCCCAGATGTTTGTACTTAGCCATACTCTGGATTATTTTGTATTCAAAATGAACATCAAGTTAATAAGTTATTGCCTGTCTTCTTCTACTTGAGTTGAATAATTTCTACTGGGAGATTTTCCTCCCATTAGGTTGGAAGACAGTTTTGGGCCTGGTCTTTATGGTTCTCCTTTCATATTTTCCATGCTTTCTTTTAAAGATCTTAATTCTACAGGTTTCTTAAAAGTATTTCATTGGTCTATTGGCTGACAATTCCAGCCTTTGGCCAGAAATTTCCAAAACTTTAAGGTTTTCTCTTACCACAGATTTCCTATTTTTGCTTTTCGGGACCCTTAAAATATTTCTAAACAAAGTATTTAAAATCTCCAAAGATATATGTGAATGCCCAACACGCACATAAAAGATACACTTTTGTTAGTTATTAGGGTAATAAAAAAATCAAAACCATGAGGTACCACTTCACATCCTTTTGGAGAATTATCACAATAAGAATAAAAGTCCATTTAAAACCAAGAAAATTACAAATGCTGTCAAGGGTATGAAGAAAATGAAACTTTTGTACATGGCCATTGTGAATGTGAAATGGCCGAGCTATTGTGGGAAACAGTTTAACAGTTCCTCAAAAAGTAAACATTTATTTCCTGTGTATCCACTCAGAAAAAATTCATGGAGAAGGAACTTAGTCATGTTGAATGACTACCACTGTACATACATACAACGTGCCTTCCTTCTAGCCCTGCACACCAGTAACCACAGAAAGAACTACATGTTCCCTCTACCAAGAGGAATACAAGACTCACAGCTTACTGTGCCTGAGTGGGAGAGGAAGGGTTCAGATGTTATCTTTGGGTTGCTGAAGCCAAAGAATACTTAAAATCAGCTTAATGACAGCCATTCACTTTGTATGGTAGTCATCTTCCTATCTGCTGCTGGGAGGGAATCACCAATGTAACCGTAGAGAAAGGGGAGGAAAACACCTTGGGAAGAGAAGATGGGAGATATTCCAGTCCTGTGTCACAGGAGGGATTAAATCAACATTAATTTTTATATTATTAATCTTAAAAATTCCTCAAATGTGAAAAAGTTCAGTAAGAATTGTCATAAGACTCAACGATTTCATTTGCACTCAGGAACACTGAAAAGAGGCATTTGAACAACAATGGGAAGGAAGGTTTATTGTGAAACTATACATAGTAGCTGAAAGAGGGAAACAACCCAAGTGTCCACCACCAGATGAGTGGATAAACATTGTGGTACATCCATCCAATGGGATGCTACTCAGTCACAAAGGCAAAAATGGATGCGTCAATATGGATGGTCATAAAATACATCGTGCCAAGCAAAAGAAGCCAGACTCAAAGGTTACATGCTTTAGATTCATTTAATATAAAACATCCAGAACAGATTAATCCATAGAAACAGAAAACAGGTAAATAATTGGAAAGGATTTAGGTGGTTGGGAAGTGGGGTTAGGATTGACTGATTAATAAATACTTACTAGATAGCTAGTCTCCGTCTCAACTCCATTTTTCCATTTTCACAGGAGTGAAATTCAAAGGGTTCACAGAAAATTTATATTATCTTTTAAATTCCATTTTCCATAAGCTCTTTAGGAGCTCCTAATACGCATAAATAAAACAGAATAAAATGAGCAAAACTAAGTGACTGCATCTGTGCCTTTGGGAACACAAACCTGATGTAGTCATTCTGGAAAGCAGTTTGGCAGTGTCTTATAAAATTAAACATACATTTAGCATGAGACTCAGACATACTACTCCCAGACAATTATCCAAGAGAAAATTCCTACCCAGACAGAAACCTATGTTAGATGTTTAAAGTTGCCTTAGTACACCTGTACTTCTTAATACAATAACAGCCCAGTGGAATGCTGGTGGGTACTACCGCCTGTCCAGCCTTGGTTTTTAGGCTCACCAGTGGGAGCTGCAGCCCATCAGAGAGATGCCCACAGTTTCCCTATTAGGCTCATTTCCAGCCCTGGATTTTGCACTTTCCTGGTGGTTCTGTAGTCTAGCTTGACAGATCTCTCTTTTGTTCCCAGCTGATGCTACAGCAAAGCCCAATCAGCCTGCACATACTCTGGCTCATGCATGCACCAGTGGGTACATTTGTTTAGCCCAACTTGGCTTTCCCCCAACCCAGCTTACATGCAGGCCATGGGTATTGTAGCCCTGCCCAGCCTGGTCTGCCCGTGTTCCCAGTTCTCATGCTCACCAGTGGGAGCAGTGACCCAGCAGGGAAGTCCTTGCTGCCTCCAATCTGGGCTTATCCTGCCCCACCCCCATCCCTGGTCTTATGTGTGCCGGTGGTTTCTGCAGCCCAATCTGTTATAGCCCACCTCACCTTGGCATTTGCTGATGGGTGCTATTACTGACCTGACCTGGCCTGTCCGTAGTTCCAGCTCATGCTGGTGGGTTCAGTAGGCCAGGCCAGCCTGTCCTACATTCACCCCAGCTCTCATGAGCACCAGTGACCTGCAGTGACGTCCAGCCTAGCTCGCCACCCCATTCCAGCTCTTGTGCTCACCAGTGGGAACTACAAACCAGCTAGGGCTAACCTTTAGCTCCCCTATCAGGCTTCTTCCAGCCACAGATCCTGCACATGCCAGTGGTTGCTCTGACCCAGCCCTGCTCAGCCCATCCCATGGTTTGGCCTTTGCCATCTGATGTTGTAACCTGGCCTGGCCCAGCCCACGCCCAGTCCCAACACTCGCTGATGGGTGCTACAGCCTAGCCCTGTCCAGTCTGCCTCATCCCTGGCTTTCATACAAACTGATAGGTATGCTAACCTAGCCTAATGTGGCCCATCCTCCATCCTGGCTCCTGCACATGCCAGTATGCTAAGGATTGGCCTGTCCCTGCCCAGTCTGCCCTACCCAACCCCTACCCCCACCCAGAACCAACCCACACATCTGACGACAAGTAGATGTGCCTTGCCCAGCCTGTCTAATACTCAGGCCTGACTCACATGATCACCAGGGGGAATGATGGCCCACCCGGGGAGTTTTCCAAATTCCCCCACCAGGTCTAATCCCAGATCCAGATTTCACATGTGCCAGTGGGTGCTGAGGCCTTAAAGGCATAGCCTGCCCCCTCCCCGCCCTTGGCCTTTGGATGAGCTGGTGGATGTTGCGACCTGGCCTGCTCCCACACCCTACTCTATGGGTACTACAGCCTGGATCAGCCTGGCCTGTTCCCTATCCCAGTACCATCTTTGGGTTCCATGGTCATGCCTAGCTCAGCCCATCACTACCCCGTTCTTGAATAAACCAGTGAATATTGCAGTTCCGCAGGGTAAGCCCACATATCCTCCGCAGAATCTGCCCCTAGACCTGGTTTGTTCATGTGTTAATGTCATGACCCAACCTAACATTACCTGTGCCCTGTTCCAATACTCACTGTTGGGTACTGTGATCTAGCCCTGCCAGGTAGGCTCCCAACCCTAGCTTTAGTGTACACCGGTGGATGGTGGTCAGTGGTGGTCTAGGTTAACTAGCCTAGCTCAGGTCTCCCACACGGGCAGGTGCCTTAATCTGACCCTGAAAGATCCTCTAGCTTCCCTCCTCCAAACTGCTCTGTTTCAGCCCCCTCACTTATCTGTAAGTACAGTGGACACCTGTTTGTGGAAGTCTCCCACAAGTCATTCCTCGCCTGCAAAGTACTCTCTTAGCAGTCCTCCCTCCCACACATCCCCACACCCCCTTTCCTGAGCGATCCACAGCTCCTGCACCCAGAAGCACATGGCTTCCTTAGCCTGGTCCTCCCAAGCCCAGTCTTCCAGTGGGGTAACATGCTGGCCTGCTCTGCCTGTCGATTAGGGACCCAAGCTCCTGGCATGTGTGCTGGCCTGGGACCCTACCCTTCTGCCCACTGAAGATCCAAGCATATTTATAGTTCTCCAAACCCAACCCACTAGCACACCACGTCAGCATGCTAACCCAGGGTTCGCCCTCCTCTTCCCCCACTTCCTGCCCCACCACCCTGCCCACCTGGGATAGAACATGTGCAGACATCTCCAGGCTCCTTCCACCTGCCAGCGCCATCTCCCAGGCTCCCTGCAAGCCCGCACCCCAAGGCCCCCAGGAGTCTGCCTGTGCCACAGGATGTAAATAATTATAATTACAAATATATATTCTAGAAAAGGCAAAGCTGCAGCATAGAACAGAGAAATTAAATGATTGGGTTGCAGGGGTAGGAACTGACTACCCAGGAAATCTGGAGCTAATGGAACTGTTCCACGTCTTGCTTGTGAAGCTGGTTACCCTAGTTGTGGGCTTGCCAGAACTTCTGGGGTCCCAGCAAAAAAAAAATCCCACATTTTACTATATTGTGAAATGAGACCTTAATTTGGGAAACTGGAAAATATATGTATATATCCCCATGGTTTAGCCTACTACTTGACATATAAGAAAATTTCAAAAACTTCACGGGAAATGGATTAAAATATAAAGTTTTTTTAAGGAAAAAAATTGAAAACCTTGCATAATCTCCAACATACATTTTTTTTTTCGTTAACCTTTTGAAGATCCCTTGTAGACTCAGGCACTCAGGAAATGTGATGTAACCACTGCTTTCAACTTTTTTTGGTTTTTAGGTGCTAGCTGATGTTCGGATGTTACTGAAGCTTGCTGTAACAGCACTGCTGTTAACCAGAAATTCCTGGGGCATTCGAAACCACCAGAGTTGGGGATAGCTGATTTAAAAATTTCCTCCATATTTGAATATCTGATTTTTAGGGCAGATATTTCATTTGTCCTTGGTTTTAGCTGGGCCAGAAGGCACTCAACTCTTCAGCTGGTACAGAAAGGACGAGAGAAGGGCTTCAAGGGGCCCAACAGCTATCAGAACATGTTCAGTGGCTATTGGAGGCAGGATGCAAAAGGTAACATAATAAAGTGACTTTTGTCCTAAAAAAATAAACCCATCAAACGTAAAGAACTGCCCTTTTTTTGGTGGTGTGCACTTTCATTTTTTATTTTCCAAGTGGGTTTCATTTATGAAATCATGGTGATAGAGAGGACATTTATTATTTTTAAAATCCTTGAAAATGATGCAATGTTGAGGCTGGCATCGTGGCCCAAGGATTTAGCTAGCAACTCATGTTGGCGTGCTCCTTCAAATACTGGCTTCTCTGCTTTTCATCCTGCCTGGGAGAGCAGTGGAAGATGGTGCTTCCTGGAGACCTGGATGGAGTTTATGGCTTCAGCCTAGTCCCCATTGATACAAGTCATTTAGGGAGTACGCCAATAGATGAAACATTCCTTACTCTCTCTGCCTCTCCTTGTCCCTCTGCCTTGCAAATAAATAATAAAACATCATAAAAAGAAGTTTGCAATACTGTCACATTATTTCCCCAGTACTTCTTCTCTGTCTCTTATTTACCTTTTACTGATGAGAAAAATCCAAGAATCTTTCCAGGAAACCCACTCCCGCTGGTTAGGAGTGAGCCAAGGTTTTTGTGCACTGGGGTCACTGGACAGTGGACATGAAACCCGTGACCATGGCTTTCACGTTCCATTGTCCCCTAGTGCCGATCAGACTCTCGCTCCCAGCAGATACCAGCATATTCAGCCATCTAGTGTTTCTGAAATGTTTTTGAAAATACATCAAGCATTTTCAAATTTTCAGGGGTTTGCTCAGAAGTGTTGGATTTAAACATCAAAATCTGGGCTTTGAAGGTCACACATTTCCCCACCGAAAGGGTGGAATTCACACCTTCTGGCAGACTTTGCTGGTTCATCCTGTCTAGGGGAAAAACAAACAAAGCAGCCCCAGTTCTATCAAGGCCATGTTTAGAGCAATTCTTGATCCTTGGCTGAACAAGAATTTATTTTTAAGTATTTATTTACTTTATAACGAAGAGTTGCAGAGACAAAGTGGGAGAGGGAGTAGGAAAGGAGAGGCAGAGGCAGTGGGAAAGAGAAAGGGGACGGACAGGGACAGGGAGAATCTTCCACTTGCTGGTTCACTCCCCAGATGGCTACAGTGGCTGGTTGCCTGGCGCTGGGCCAAGGCAAAGCAAGGAGCCTTGAACTCTCTTTGGGTCTCCTGCAGTACCGCAGGAACCTAAACACTCAGGCCACCTTAGGCTGCTTTCCCAGGCACATTCCTAGGGAGGTGGATTGGAAGTGAACAGCCAGGACTCAACAGATGCTCATGGGGGATGCCAGCATCACAGGATGTGTCACAACACTGGCACCTCGAAGATTTTAAGGTCAAAAACACCTCCAGATGGCACTTGGCTTCAACTGCTGTGGAGGGGTCCATCCACGGATCTAAAGAGCATGTGACCATGTCTCCCTGGGTGCTATGCAACGGCTTGGAACATGGTCCCTGCACTAAATACCACTCCACAGCTCCCCCACTGATGGTCTTTTTTTTTCTTCAGCTGGTTGAGATTTACCAGGCTGCTACACTATACTATACCTCAAGCTAATGTGACTTGAATTTCAGAGTTGGCAAACAACATTCATCGACTATCATGTGCCTAACACGTTAGGGTTAATCTGAATTTATTCTGGCAACACCTATCAAGGCCAAACATTCATTGTTACCTGTTTTGCCTATGTGGTTTTCTTTCATTAATCATTCCTTACAGGCAGGCTTTAGACCAGTTATGCTTTGCCTGGGAGGCCACCAACCCCAGCCTCCCGCCCACACACTCCCACCTCCCAATCTCTGACTATTGGAGTGGATAACAAGATTGAACCCCTTGCCTCAGTGTGGGACTGAGAGAGAAAGCCTTTCTCTTTTTTAAGATTCATTTTGTTTCTTTGAAAGCAGAGTAACAGAAAAGTAGAAAGAGGGAGGGAGGAGGGAAGAAAGATAAAGAACATATTCCTTCTGCTAGTTGATTCCCCAAGTTACTGCAATACAGGGCTAGACCAGGATGAATCTAGGAGGATCCTGGAAGCTCCTCAGAGTCTCCCAAGTGCTTGGCAGGGGTCTAAGTCCTTGGGCCATCATCCACGGCCTCCCCCTGTGCATGAGCGGGAGCTGTACCAGAAGCAGAACATCCAATGTCCAAAACCAGTGCTCTAATATGAGGTGCCAGCAGAGCAGGCTGAGGAGGTACCACAACATCGGCCCCAGTAGAAAACCTTTCCATTGCACCAGACTGAAGTGATTCCAGACAGAGGCCAAATCTGATTCAGCGTTCCCTTGAGAGCATCCCCTGGTTGGATAATTGAACAAAAATCCTTGTTTCAGACTCTCCTTAATGGGAACTTAAGACCGGCATAACCTTCACATCACCACAAACGATACGGGTCTGAAACGGGCCTGTAGCCTTTAAGATAACTTGTCAAGAGTCCTGCAGACTATCAGTCCCACATCACATGGCACCAAACCAACCCAGCTGAATCTCTCCAGGGAGAAAGTTGCCCACCATATTTCTGACTATTTTACCAAAAGACACAAAGAATCATATTGAACATCACCAAGACACATAGCACATCATAATTTAAATTTGCTGGGATCCAGTACATCAATGTCCTGTAGCCAGTATTATCACAAACTTGGTTTAAGAAAGAAACACAATCTGTCATGGTTTTGGAGTCCAGATGTTGGGATCAGGGTCCCTAGACTGAAGTGGGGGTGTCAGCAGGCCTGTGAGATCTGGAGGCCCTATGGGAACACTTGCTCCTCATTCTTCCTGCTTCTGGTGGCAGCCACCATGGTGTGGCTTGTGGCAGCATTATTCCAATCTCCACCTCCACAAACACATCGTCTTCTCTTCTTTGCCAAATCAAATTAAAAGGCAAAGTGACAGAGAGAGAGGAAGACACACACACACACACACACACACACACACACTCTTCCTTTTGCTGATTTATTTCCTAAATGGGCAGAAGCTCCCTCCAGGTCCCACACTTGGCTGTAGGGACTTGGCACTTGGGACATCTTCTGCTATGTTCCTGGTGCATTAGTAGGGAGCAGGAAGATTTCAAATTGGCAGCCATACAGGATGTCAACATCACAAGCTATTCTACAGCACAGGTCCCTTACGGCAAGTTCTTGATAACACAGTACTTACAATCCAGATCTCCTAGCTAAAGAGACTGATAGCTTGATTACAATTTCGCAGGTCTCCGGACTTAGTAACTTACCAACGTAACCATGGTTACATGGGTATATGTTAACACAACAGCATACCATGTTCTCAGACCAAAGAGAAAGGCTAAATATCTATGTTGAGCTAAATTTGTCAGCTTATGTATTTTAACTTGCTCTGAAACAAAAAGGATGGTGTAATTTTCATTAAGCAAGAAACTCATGTTAGCTTTTCCCAGATTTCTTACTGAGAGATAGCACTGTTTTTCCACCTATCATAGTTGATTTATTATTGGTAATGAGAAACTCTAAAGTTTTATTTAATTGATAGGCAGAGATAACTTTTAGAATTTTGATGATATAAAAAAGAGAAATGTACTAAGAGGAGGAGATTATGTCCCTTGCTACAATTTACTGCTTTGGTAATTGAAAAATCAGCATGTGGAGAAATCTAGTTCTTCTATTCTTTTTTTTAAGATCTATTCATTTGTAAGGCCAAATTACAGAGAGGAGAGACAGAGAGAAAGATCTTTCATCCACTGATTCACTCCCCAAGTGGCCACAATAGCTGGTGTTAAGCTGATCTGAAGCCAGGAGCCAGGAGCTTCTTCCAGGTCTCCCACATGGGTGCAGAGTACCATGGCTTTGGACTATCCTCTACTGCCTTCCCAGGTCACAAGCAGGGAGCTGGATGAGAAGCAGGACAGCAAGGACATTAACTGGTACCCATGTGGGATCCCTGTGCATGCAAGATGAGGACTTTAGCTGCTAGGCTATCGCATTGGGCCCGTGGATTCTCTTTTTACCTCAAGATTCTATTCTTGTGATAGTGTATTTTTGAACTGATTAGATGAGTAGTTCATGACATGTTGATGTCTACATTTTTTGTTAAAGAAACATTTTTATGTATTTCAAAGGTTGAGTGACAGAAATGAAATAATCAAAAAAAGCATCTCCCACCTGCTGATTTACTGGCTGGGTCAGGTTAGAAGCAGGATCCAGGAAAGCACCCAGTGCTCCCAGATGGAAGGTTAGGGACTCAGAACATGAGCCATCATTGGCTGCCTCCTAAGTGCATTAGCAGGAAGCTGGATCAGAAGCAGAGACGGTACTCAGTCCCGGGCACTCTGATGTGGCATGTAGGTATTACAAGCAGCACCTTAACTCCCTGGGCCACACCTCCGCCTCCTCCTGATACCTCTATTTGCTCTGTTGCAGCTCCCAGTATTTGAGTGCAGTCTAAGTTATCAAGGAGGGAGAAGATGGCTTAAAGTGGAAGGAGGTGGCGAGATGCCTAACAAGAGGCAGGAAATCCAAGGCCCTTTGTAGAACATCCCTCCAAGAAGAGAACAATAGCTCCATTCTCTTCTTCCACCTGGCCCCCGTTGCCATGGTGATCTCCACATGTGTTGTCATGGTGATTGCTATGCTGACTGTCACTGCAGACACTCGGGAGGCTCTCCTCTTCCTGACCACCCACTGGAGGGATTTCAGGGGCTGCTGCTTGCAGGCGAGGCAGGGCACAACATCTTGGAACAGCAGGCACAGCTGTCAGAGAGGAGGACAGGGGAACTGGAGAGGAATTTTGAAAAGATGGCTTTGTTGTTGAATGAGGCATGAGCCTGGGGTGTGGGACGAAGTCCCCACTCACGGCTGTGTTGCATCTCTGAGGTCTGTCCTGCGTTCCCAGTTTGAGTGGAAAACCGGGGTGAGGCACAAAACCAAGCAATGTTTCTTTTTCTGTTTTTCAGAAGTTAGCCAAATTGTGAAGAAACAAACCGTGAAGACAATCAAAGAGTCATGTTGTATATATTGAAATCAGCATTGACATCTATTTAAACTGTAGTGGTTATGTTGGGAAGTTTATTTTTAAAACAGCATACACTTTACCTTTTCGTTTTCCATCTTAAATTCCTCCTAGTCATTCGAAGTGAGGGTGTTCTATCTGACAAAGGTGCTGTTAGAACTGATGGACAGGTTCTGGAACCTTCTTTTGCTTTTCTGTCAGTGCCTGTACTGCCTTTCCCAGCTTGCTCTCATCTTTTCCCCTTTTCTCCCAGGTTCTCACTAGCTAAACATGTGACCACTTTTACTAACATGGCTGGGACTAGAGACCCATGTGTTGTTAACAGCATCTCCATCCATGGTAGCATCTTAGGAAAATTCATGAAGAATCGGGTCATCAGGTCCCACCAAGCGGGCAAGTGGTAGGTAAAGCTGGGCCCCTGGAATTCCTGCAGAGCTCAGCAGGGACCTGGGGCCCCTAAGCACCCTGAGGACCCTCCAGGTTCAGCCTTTGCTGTGGCTCTGTTGCTGTCAGTTTCTGCCCGTTCTCACGTTTCCATGCCTCCAGGTTCTCTCCACCTTCTCAGTGCCCAGGTTACCGATGCAATGTCTGGCCCCTCTTGGTCAGCACCTCACTTCTCATCAAGCTTTCTTTGAGAGGCCACCTCACAATTCCAGCACCATCTAGGTATGGGTAGGCTTGCCTCAGGCAAAGTCCTGAGGCCTGAACAATACCATCCCTACTGGAACTACTGCTCAGGGCCCCTTATTCAGAGGGATGTTTTATCTCAAAAGGATTGAGGATTGCCAAAACGACTGTCTGCCACAAATCTGGCTTTTTGTAACAATATCCATGGTTCCCACAAGGTCTACTCCATGCATATTTCAATCTGACATAGAGAGTGTTGGTTACTAGCAGCTTGCAGGGGGTCAGAGGGGTTTAAAAAAGATTGTAGCAAGAAAGAGGGGAAGCCAGGTGTGATTCACTAATTATGACAAAAATCACAACTATGAAATATGACTAATAGGCAAAGGGATGAAGTTATATATAGGATTCTTTGCATATAAGACTTTTTAAAAATAAACTTGAAACTGTTCTAAAACAAAATGTTAGAAAAATCTGACATGAAAATGACTGTCAATTTATTTTCTTTTTATAATACAGGTGGTATACTCAATATTTCTTTTATTAAAAACTGCATTACTGGGACCTGGCATGGTAGCCTAATGGCTAATGTCCTTGCCTTGCATGCACCTGGCTCCTATATGGGTGCCAATTCATATCCCGGCATTCCTACTTCCCATCCAGCTCCCTGCTTGTGGCCTGGGAAAGCAGTGGAGGATGGCCTAAAGTCTCCAAGTTATCCACGTGGGAGACCTGGAAGAAGCTCCTGGCTCCTGGCTTCAGATCAGCTCAGCTCTGACTGTTGTAGCCATTTGGAGAGCGAGTCAGTGAATAGCAGAAAGCAGAACTGCTTGTGCATCTTGTTTTAGCAATACCATCTGGGAAAACACTTTCATTTTGAAATGGACTAAGCTGAAGGATTACAGTGTTTAAAAATTCAGCCATTGCAAAAGGCTTCCTAGGGTCTTCTCCTTGACTTGAAATCTATTGTGTTTCCTCCTTCAGTCTACGTGAGATTCAGGCTGCTATTAAATACCTACAGTTTCAATTTGCTTCGGAGGCCAAAACCCAAACTCTGATTTATAGCAGCAATTTTTTACAGCGATGAAAAGATCTAAATCGTTCAAGTTCTCAGTAGCACCAGAATCCCAGTTCTCACCGAGGCAACCGGCGTTGAGCCCTGCACCCAGTGTGAGCTCATCCGTACACAGCGAGAGAACACATTCCTGCCAACTTGTGTTCCACACTCCACACCTCTATTTATACATTCACATGGTTTCTGCTTCCCTCTGAGATGACAAAAAAATCTGCAACTGAAATCACAAATTGCTTCAATGACCTTATTTAATCTGTTCGCTTCTTTCTAGGCTTGAAGATCATGTTTTAAGAATTTTAAAACAGCGAGCGTGGGGAGGAGAGGTCCGCCTCTCAGCTTGGCCATAAGGTCAGGCACAGTGTCTAGCCTTGGCTTTCTCTACTCAGCCCCCTGCACTCCAACCACAAGCCTTCTTCACCAACTTTTGGGACTGTTACTTTTCTCACACCAGTGCGTGTGTTCTAGGTCCTCACAGAAGTTGTAAGCACAGGCTAACACAGGCTGGGGAGGCAAGGAGGGATGGAAGAATGGGGGCAAGAAAGGCTAGAACCTTCTAGTTAGGAGCAAGAAGTGCCAGGGCTCCCTCACACAGCAAGGGCAACTCTTCCGGAGAAGGCTAACATGCTCTCTATGTCTCTGACTCTCTGTGTCAAAACAAACAAAAATCCTAAAAAAGCAGATATTGAGAGCTTTCACCATGAAGAAATGTTAAAGGTTTGAGGAGATACAGTCCTCCTGATTGTATGTTATGCAAGGTACACACATATGAGAACTCCGCAAGGGGTACACAGACCCCATCAACATGCATCAATATGCATCAATATGCTTTTAAAGGTGTCTGTTGAAACTTTTAAAAGGTACGAGTCAGAGCTGGACTAGCAGCAACAAAAGCCAGTAGAACTAGTTTCTTGTCACTTATGCTGTCCTCCTGTCTGGTGTGCCTTTTTCTCTCCTCTGTGCAGGCTGAGGTGATGCTAAAACCACCAGGAGCATGTCCCATGGCAGACAGGTGGATGAGGATCCTGCCCTTTGAACCCCCACAGCACTGACTTCACAGTCCCTCACAATGGTTGGATCCACTCACGGAAGGTTCACCCGAGCACCTCACCCCTTCCCACCACTCCTCCGGAGGGTGAGTTCTTTGAAGTCACAGCTCAGCCTTCACCCATCCCTGGCTCAGTTCCCTGCATGCAGTGAGCAGTCAGTAAGCTGGATTTCCAGGCAGTACGCTTTGGTGAATGGAACCATACACTCCATTTGGAAGAAAGACAATGCAGATTAGCATCGGATACACTAGGAACTCGACTTTGACAGCTGAGCTACATGCCCAGTTTCCACTTCAAGTTTTGCCTCAGTAGCAAAGGGCAAGAACAGCTCTCTGGCCTTAGACCACCTTGAGGCTAACTGGTCCCAATATACCTTTAACCTAGGGCCATTAACAAGGGGTGTCAGGCATCATAACAAGCTCAGTGCAAGAGTCTTGGTTCTTCTACTTCCTGGATTCTTCCATGTGAGCAACTAATTGCATCTTCCACTTGTCTTAGAAAATCCTCCCCCCTTTCCTGCTTCAATAAACTCTTGCATGTTGCTATTATAGGTTACTCTCCTTTCCTCCAGGACAGCCACAGTGGCAGCCTGCCCTTGGTTGTCCCCATTGGAGGTGTCTTTATTCCAATCATGCATTTAACCCAATTTCCTGAACCCCCTGATCTGTGGCTGGAAGGAAGAGGAGTCAATGGAGGCCCAAGTCAAGATTAGGAATGATGCTGGACAGGATAGGGACAGAACTGAAGTCAAATCTCAGGGGAAGCAGCAAGCCTTTTAAAATTTGATTAATTGATCAATTAACATTGGAGAGCAGAGCCATGGTTAGGAAGAAATGCAAGGCAACACAACGTGGCATTCACAAGTCAGGCAGATCGGTGAAACAGAGAAGAATTTGGAGGTTAGAATGTCGTAGGCATTGGAGTTAGCCTTGTGGTTGCCTCATGTGACGCCAGCATCCCATGTGACATCCCTCACTGCTCCCTTTGGATCCAGCTTTCTTTGATGAGCCTGGGAAAGTAGCAGGGCGTGCCCGAAGTGTTTAGGCCCTTGATACCCACCCACATGCAAGATTCGGATGGAGTCCCCGGTTCCTGGCTTCAGCCTGCCCCAGCCCTGGCCACTGCAGCCACTTGGGGAGTGAACCAGCAGCTGTGAGCATCTTTCTCTGACTCCAAATGAGTAAATGATTCTTTTTGAACATGCTGCAGGTGGTGAGCATCAGATCTGCAACTGAGAGATGGTAAGAGACGTGGCAGGAAAGAACAAATGCAAGACCATCCGGAACTAGGCGTGATCTCAGCACCTCAGCTTGCCAGATGCATGGCTGATGCAAGCTTGGGTCCAGGTAGAGCTCAGGGTGACAGCAGACAGGTCCTGGGCCAACCGCTTGGAATGCTCCATGTGACAGCTTCAAGCACACACCTATCACTCTCCTGAGATGGGCCCTGGGTGGCGTGGCAGGTCCTGGGTACCGGTGTGTCAGCGTCCCGTAAAGTTTTGTTTCTTTCTCCAGGGACAATCCTCCCATGAAGGAAGAGGTGGCCCTGGCCAGCCTGTGGCTGCCTGCAGGGAGCTCAGCTGTCTTTGCAAAGGGGATGGCCGTGTGCTTCTCTCGGGCATCCCTATAGCCAGAGTCTACATGCTCCGGTTGCTGAGGTCAGCATGCTGAGTGACAGGAGGCTGAACCAGTGGTTGTCCTGCGACAGCCCTTGCATGACTCACTTCCCGAATGGCCACAACAGCCAGAGCTGGGCCAGGCTAAAGCCAGGAGCCTGGAGCTGCTTCCATGTCTCTCACTTAGGTGCAGGGCCCCAAGCGCTTGGACCATCTCCTGTTGCTTTTTCAGGCACAGTAGCAGAGAGCTAGATCAGAAATGGAGTGTCTGGGACTCAAACCAGTGCCCACAGGGAATGCTAGTGGCACAGGGATGACAGCTTTATTCTCTATGCCACAGCACCAGCCCAAGGAAAATATGAGCTAGATGAATGATCTTTCTGGAAGGTGTGTAAAACAGGCTGCCACGGTGCAAGAATGACAATATTAGAAAATCTATGGAAATCGAAACTTAAGCTTTTATCTAAACATACTTTTCTTTGCCTTTTGCTAATGTGTAACATAGATTGATAATACTTCATACATACCTACCAATAAACAAAGGTGAGCGTGCATGATCAAAATGTTTTACCAAGATGGGTAAGAAATAAGATAAAAAACAAATACTTGGAGGTTCCTGAGCTAAGTGACCTCTCAAAGGGCTTTTCAGACTTAGTTTTTAAGAAGCTGAAGTGCAGAAAGCTGGGTAGAGTGCCATCTGGTGGCGACTCCTCCCACACACAGCGTTTGTGCCAATGTTAGCACGCTATTGTCTCAGTGGCAGGTCAGCCTCTGGTGCTCAGGGATGGGCTGAAGGCAGGGCAGGGAGAAGGCAACCCATTGTGTGGCACTGGAAGAGAAAGTGCAGTGCCACCTGCCCAAGGAAACCAGTGGAGGAGAAAAATGCATGCATGGGCAGGTGCTGGAGAGGCAAGAGTGTAGGATGAGAGTAGAATACTCATCTTTATTCATTACACACAGTGAGACACCTGCAAAGATCCCTGTGCCATCCTGGTTTGCACTGGTCCAGGATGGCCCCCTCTCAGCCACCATTTTGCCCTCCAAGGCTGAGGCTCATTACAGAACAGCAATACCTTGAGGCTGCACCTCACCTCCCCAGGAAGAAATAATCTTTAAAACACAAAAACACAGCCACAGGCCTCCCACCCCTCTCTGTTAGATGAAGGACATGACCCCTGCCGCTGCTGGTTGTACTTGTCCTTGATGCAGCTGCTCCTTGGTGAGGAGGGAACTCTGGTGGCTAAGAACGAGGTCAGCCTGCACGCAGCATTTTCCCAGGGCGGCTCAAGGGCACGTGCTGTAACGTCACAGGGGCGGCTCCCTGGGAGAGCGGAGCTGAGCCGTGACAATTATGCCTCCCGCAGACGCTGGTGTCCTTAAGCTGCCTGCTGCTGCTCCTCCTGGGAGGAAAACAACACAGGAGCCATTTGGAGAGCCCTGGGAGAGGTGTCTGGACAGTCCTGCCTTGATGTGTGCAGTGGGGACTACTGTGTCTTAGCAAACAGAAGACATGGCAGCAGACCACGCAATGCAGGCAGGGACAGAAAAGTCATGATGCTGTCAAGGGTGCTGACCCACGCCTGGGGATAAGGCAGAGGATTGTACCAGGATAGCATGGGGGAGTGGGCAGAGCCAGGGCTAGGAGGGGCGTCCTGCAGGAGCAGGCACTTTCAGAAGCAACAGGGACCCGGAGCTGGGGAGCTGTAGGCTCCCATTCCCATTGCTCTGTGGGTGCCTGCAGGAGGGCCTGGCAGACCTGCTGAAAGCAGGGTCTTAAAAAGAAGCAGACATGGGCCTTCCTACACAGAGCTTACGGAAGAAGATTCCAGAGAATGCCCACAGGGCAGCAGCAGGAGGAGTCTGCTGAAAACTGGCACTTTGTAGACGGAGCCTCCTGTTGGTCACAGTCAAGGTCACTGTCCCACGGAGCCTGCACATGTGGTGTGGTGGAAGAGGACAGGTACATGACCTCTCGTTAGGTTTTGATGTTGGTCCTGACTTCTTCATCTGGCAGGTGGGTGTGTGGGTCCTCACGTAACTGCACATTCCTTCACGATCTACCCATTGAGCAGTTACCACTGAGCCAGCGCTGCACACGAGCAGTACATAAACATCAGTCGCTCCAAGAACTGTGTGTGTGCAATAAAAGGGGGCGGGCCACCCTTGCACAAACAAGGACACAGAGTGCAGAATTGTTAGGTGTCACACCAAAGCCACACAGCAGTCAGCAACCAGCAAAGCAGGAACTACATGGGAACGCAGGCAGCCCTGTACCCAGCCCAAATCCCCACCCTCTGCCCTGCTTACCAATGATCATCTAGGATTGCCAGGCCATGAATGAGTTTGCCCCCAGCCCAAAGGCCTGAAGAGTCCCACCCAAAGTGTTTGAGGTTTGAGGCAGGGTCTGCTTTGGGGGAGCAGGGTGGGATGAGGGGAATTTCACACCCAGCTCACAAGGGTGGACACTCTCTCCAGCTCCCCAGTCCCGGTCCCTCCCTGGCTATCTGTCACCAGCAGATGCCAGAAGTGGATATACAAATGGGGTGTATTGGGGGCATAGTGTCAAGTCCCAGAGGCTCAGAGAAGGGAGAGAGGACTCGGGTTTTGGAGGAGTCTCAGAGAGCTCTGTGCTGGGATGATTCTTCTCAGTTGCTTATTTTTATCCCATTGAGTAAAAAAGAAGTGGACGAAATGACATATTCCGGATGCCCTGAAATCAGAGATCGCAAAACCAGCATCGGAGGCCAGTGGCGAAAACTGCAACACACTGCTTGTGTCTGTGCTGTGTTTCAGAGCTGGTTAAGCAGGCTGGAAGCAGAGCTGTCCTCATCCTGATCCTGCTGTTCTCCTGGTCCTAACTTGCAGATCTGAGAGTGGCCAGGAGTGGGGACAGAACCTAGGGTGGGGGGCAGCTAGTTCTGTGGGCATATACAACCCCTCACCAGGGAGGTGGCTCCAAGACAGTGCAGCCTTTGTGGATTGTGTGTGTGTGTGTGTGTGTGTGTGTGTGTGTGCGTGTGTGTCTGTGTGTGGGGTACAGCTCATTCTCAAGGACAGAAAAGGAATGTGTTTCTGGTAAAGAAGCAGTCAGCCAGGTCCCCTCCTCCGGAAGCCATCACAGGCTCCTTCCTCTCCGCACGGCAGGTATCCCAAGGAAGACGGTCCTCAGAGGATGGCAGCTGCCTTCCACTTATGTTTTGGCCACATACACTTCCACAGATTTCTACTGCAGCTCCCCTGAGATGTGGAGAGGGGGCGCCTTGACTCGGGGCTAGAGGTGGAAAACTCTCTAATTAGGAACACTTGTGGCCTAGGAAGGGATTCTTATCCCGGGCTTTAGAAACCTGATTTTTCAATCTGCTCCTGCTCTCCCGCTGCCCCTGCCAGTCTCACCATCCCCGAGCCCGCAAGTCGGAGTGTTCAGCAGCACGCTTGCGTCAGCCAAGGACAGGCAGGTAGTGGCAGAATGTAAGGGAGATAGTGAGTGACTGTCTGCCGCACGTGCGGGCCCTCGGAGGCTCTCGGGAGTGATGGGCAAGGCCCCCGGATCCAGCTCCCAGCTAATAGCCTGGGAAAGCAGCGGCAAGACGGCCCAGGAATTTGAGACCCTATACCCACATGGAAGAACTTGATGAAGCTTCTAGCTTCTGCCCGGTCCAGCCCTGATCACTGCACCCATCCGGGGACTGAGCCCATGGGGGAAAGACCTCTGCTTCTCTAACTTTGCTTTTCAAATGAATGCAATGATTTTTTAAAGAAGAAAGTTTAGGACACAGAATGCATCAGATGTACCATGGCAGCAGGAAGAGTTCTGGGCATTTTACAATGGACAGCCTTTAATCTGGGTAGAAAAACTGCAACCTGCTTCTCGGGAGGCTGTGACTTTGGGGAATCGCCATTCATCACTGTCCCCATTTTCTGACCCAAGCAGCTCACACCTGCCCATTTCTGTTTCTTTTCTTTTCTTTTTTGATGCCAAAACAAGCTTTTTCCCAACTCCGTGAAGTTTCTGCAGTGGTCTCAATTCACATCCTTCATGGCATCTCAGGGAACTTTGGGGGCAATCCCCGGATTGAGTCCTGACCACAGCCAGGAGAAGCGGGAAGACCACCCAGCTAGAAGTGCTAATCACCTTCCCGCACAAACCAAGTTTAGAGACCCGGAGACCTCAGCATTAGGTCATTTTCAGATGGTGGCCAGGCTTCGCCACTCAGGCTAGCCGGAGAGCCCCCTCTAGTGGCTCCTCAGAGCATACACAGATCATTTCACAACGCTGAACTGGAGCCGTCTATGATCTCTCAGACCTCCGCCTACATTCCGCCGGTATACGTTGACGGGAATAAACGCCGACTTTATGAAACCCTCATTGCATACGACATCTCGTTGCATTAATTCGCATTAGGCAGGAATGGCTGTTTTCTCATTTTACAACTGAGCGAATGAAGTGCCCTAACGTGCCCTAACTGCTGGTGAATCAGGGAGCGGAGCCTGAGGGCCTGTTGTGCTACAGCGTCCTTTGTCCAGCGCAGCCCTCTCCTCCCCTCCCGAGCCCTGCCAGAGCCCAGCTCAGCCGGTGTCGCTGGTCCCTCAGCCTGAGACCATCCTGCACACACACTGCCATCAACAGGTGGGTTTCTGTGTGAATCACCCTTATAGACTACTTCCAGCCAAATCTGTCAGAAGGTGGCCAAGGAAGCTTCCTAGGTGAGGCTCATGATTGGATTTTTCTAGTATGGAAAAAAAAAGTAACCTTATTTTCTATTCTTCAATTTTCTTTTATCTAAAATATAAATAGCATACTATTTAATTTTCCCCTACAGATGATAGTTCTTAAATAAATTTAACCAATTTTTAGGTTTCTGAAAGATCTCCCTGTTTCAAGGATTTACTTCATTTGATAGGTGTAGTCACACACACACACACACACACACACACACACACACAACACACACACACAGAGTGGGGGATGGAGAGAGGTCTTCCATCTGCTGGTTCACTCCCCAAATGATTGTGACCACCAGGGACAGGAGCCTGGAACTCCATCCAGCTTTCCCAGGAATAGGATCAAAAGTGAAGCAGCTGGGCCTGGCGGCGTGGCCTAGCGGCTAAAGTCCTTGCCTTCAACGCCCCGGGATCCCATATGGGCGCCGGTTCTAATCCCGGCAGCTCCACTTCCCATCCAGCACCCTGCTTGTGGCCTGGGAAAGCAGTCGAGGACGGCCCAATGCATTGGGACCCTGCACCCATGTTGGAGACCCGGAAGAGGTTCCAGGTTCCCGGCATCGGACTGGCCCATTGCGGCTCACTTGGGGAGTGGATCATCGGACGGAAGATCTTCCTCTCTGTCTCTCCTCCTCTCTGTATTTCTGACTTTGTAATAAAAAACTAAAAAAAAAAATTTTAAAAAGTGAAGCAGCTGACACTCAAACTGGCATTCTGTTGTGAGCTGCCAGTGTTATAGACAGCTGCTTAACCTGCTGTATGACCAAGCGTGCCTCCCCCCAAGATCTGCGAAATAAAGACTTGATGCAATTTGTAGAGTTGGATTCCAGAGGTCAAAAAGCAAACTGGATTGCAAGCCTGAAGGAATCAGGTTTGCAATCGACTCTACCTTACAGCAGCTGTCTGATCCAAGTGGTCATTTAGCAGTTCTGAAAGGAAGGAATTGAACCAGATAACTTTGCAGTGTCTGCTAGCTGGGCTATTCAGTTTTGGTGGGTGCTGAGAGCAAGTTTATGGGGGAAAAAACTGCCATTATGATTAGCAGTAACGCTGACAACATCAGCCAGGTGGGGTTGCCCCATGTGGCTAAGTCAAGGTCTTCATGCCTCGGCGACTAAGGGAAATGGGCCAGCTGGCTCAGCAGCCCAAGGTACCCACTCCCCTTGCAGTCCCTGAGCAGTGCGTGAGAGCACTGTGTCACTGCGCATGGTCTCCGGTCCCCTGGGCTGTCCAGGGTCAGCCCTGCTCATGCATGGCCATGACAGTGGAGGTCTACACTGCCAGGCAGGAGCCGCTCCCCGACAGGGCTGCAGAAGGAAGTCTGCTACTTTTTCACAATCGCTTCTTTGGAAAAGTAGCAATGACCAAGGCCTGGCTGTGTGTCACTGTCCCTGGGTAATCTCTACAGGGAGTAAGGGCAAGGTGTCAAGAACAGAGCCTGTCCCGGCTCTGTGGCCGGCAGGGTCAGGCCAGGGACAGTGGGAGGAGGACGCGAACATTCAGCTGTCAGGGCTCCATCAGACCACACACTGAGCATGTCTATTTTGTTAATTTTGAAGTGATCAGCGTTTACAGGATTGTTTGTTTTTTAAGAAGTCAAGCCATATGGGACCAATCTTCGTGGTTGGAAATGAGGAAAACCATTTTTCTCAGTACTGGAATGGAAGATAGTAAAATCAAGCAACTTAATAAGAAGGAGAATAATTTAGGAGAGTCGGCCGGCCCTCAGTGGTGCAGTGTCTGAGAAAGGGTGCATCAGTCCTGGCTCTCTAATAGTAGAATCCAATTCCGGCTCAATGACACAGAGGATGTTTTCAGAATCTTTGCGAAATATGAAAACCCCGGCTGGAAGTCTAGCCAGCAAGAAGGGAGTCACACCTGCAGGTCCTCGCCCAAGAATGAATTCCATGCAGTTCAAACTTTTCCAGTTACAAACTGCAACTCTTTGGACGGTGCAGCTCATCAGAGGAGCCCAGCTGTGAGGGGAGCTGTGAATGTGCCCCCAGACGCTTCTACTCCTATACAAAAGGGACGACTGTCTAGCCCTCATTCATTAGATTTTTGGCAGAAAATAGGTGAGACCCTCAACTGGGATGATTCCAAAGGCAATCACGAGAAGACTGCAGTGGTAAACGTGCGAATAGCAACAGGGAAACCAGCAAGAGAAGGTCAAACTTTCCCCAAGGGTAGACAGTTGGGGAAGCCATTACAGACCAGCCTCAGAGCTGCACAGATGGGAAATGCAACCGCACCCTTGGGTGTGGGAGTTGGGACCCGGCGCAAATGGAGGCAGCTGCTTCCAATCTGTGGGCTGAAGTGTGTGTGTTGGGGGGGGTGCGCTGGGATGGCAAATACTCAGGTCCTTCCTTCTTCCCGCACTGCTACCTGTCACTGTTGCAGTTGGGAGGCAGGAGACTCAGGGACTGGGGTTCCCAGGGGTCAAGGGGACAAACCTTGGGGGATGACCAGTCCAGTGTACAGCAAATTGAGGAAAGGCAAAGGGTGGTTGTAGAGAGGCCCTGGAAGATGCTGCGGCAGTCCCAGCAGGAACCAGAGGGGCTGGGTGTCCTGCACCTCACTGGAAAGACAAGTGCTGACTGCAGGCTTGTGAGATGAGGACCCGGATGGAAACAGCACTACTGCTGTTGCTCTCAGCCCAGACACTGCCTCTTCCTATCAATAGGCCTTCCCCTTTCCAAGTCTTTTCTCACTCTCTCTTTTAAACATTTACTTTCATTTATTTGAAAGGCAGAAAGAGAAAGAGAGATCCTTCATCTGCTGGTTTATTTTCTAAATGCCCGCAACAGCTGGAACTGGGCAGGCAGGTGCTAAAAGCGGGGAACTCCATCTTAGTCTGTTATTTGAGTGGCTGGGACTCCTATACACTTGAGCCATCACCTGCTGCCTCCCAGGCTGTGCAGGAAGAGGAAGCTGGGACTGGGGACGAGCCAGGCTCAAACCCAACAGTCTGATAGGAAACGCAGCTGTCCCAAGCTGTGTCTTACCCACTGTGTCCGGTGCCTGCCACCCTCCCTGTACTTCTTAACACTTTTCAAATGTTGCTCCACAAAATAAGTCTTTAACGTTTTGTCCTTTCCTTAGCATACATTTTTCACTTTTTGCCTTTGCCTCGGGCCCTTTCCCAACTCATTTCCTTTTATCTAAGTGAAAAGTGCTTGGCGGCGGGGGGGGGGGGGGGGGGGGTCGATTACCAGCCCAGATCCTCATCCTGGTTCTACAGGGCCAGGGGTCATGGAGTTCTTGTGTGCATGGTGAGGCACCAAATTTCATTACTTTATTCACTCACTCAAAAAAATCCACCGAGGACCCCCTGTGTGCCTGGTACTGTGCTTGGTGTTGCTGATGCACCAAGCGAGGGAGGGAAGCCGTGGTGCACCTCCTGAGACCGTTCCAGCTTACTCAAAAAACCACCATGAAGGGCTCACTAAATCAATCGGCCAGTGCTTGGAACTGTGGCAAAGGCTGCAGACATCCAGGACGCTGTGACGTCTATGATGGAAGAAATCAGCCTTTTGTGCTTATGACGCGGGTGGAGACAAGAAAGAGTTCCTGAAGGAAGTGGGCGGGCCCCGCCAGGGCAGAGCGCTTGGCACCTCCCTGCTCCAGCCTCAGGAGCTTGGGGAATCCCCATGCCCACACTGCGGGCATCTACCGAGTGCTGTGAACACACGCGTGAAGCGGAGAGCAAGCCCTTTCAGTGAAGCAGGGAGCACGGCTCTAGAGAAAGAACCAACCGCACGCTGAGGGCCTGAGGCAGCAAGGGGGCCCAGGCCGCAGTGGCCTTGTGCAGGGGTCAGCTCATAGGGCTCTCCTGAGGAATCTGACTTGAAGAGAATGAGGAGGGGGCCAGTGCAGACTCAACAGGCTAATCCTCTGCCTGCAGTGCCGGCTTCTCACATGGGCACCGGTTCCAGTCTTGGCTGTTCCACTTCTGATCCAGCTCTCCATTTATGGACTGGGAAAGCAGTGGAGGACGGCTCAAGTAAATAAAGAAATAGACTTTTTTTTTTTTTTTTTTTAGTAAGCGCATGAGGAGACTGAAGTACTTAAGAGAGACACAGAGTAGAGTCTGGGTGCCGTTAGGCTTTGTGCAGTTTCATAGTTTTTCTCACCCCACCATGGGTCCCTTTCATTCTAGATGTTTCTCGCTCATAGTTTTAGGTTACTCAAGCTCCTGCCAGGTGTGCACCGCAGTGGTAACAGTCATTCACACTATTCTAAAATGCAGTCAGTGTCTCCTACAGGTAAACGAGGAGTCACAAGATCTCCACTGGACAGATGCGGGAAACCACTGGCTAAATGCGATCAGAAACCACAGCTGCAGAGTCCGCCAGGCTCCGGGGAAGGACAGAGAGATGGCGGCGCATCCCAGGCTGGAGGCGGAGGCGGGAAGGGCACAGGGAGGAGGCCTCCCCTTTGAAACAGGAGGCAGGCTCTCGAGAGGGCAAAAGCAGGTGTTTCCACATACAATACGGAACATGGAGCAGATGCAGGAACACGCAGGGGAACGTGGGGAGCAGGGGCGTGTCTTGTTGGTGGAGGATGAGAAATTGGGGCAGACAGGAGAAAGAGAGAACTAGAGAGGGGGGTTTGGGCATGTTGCTGAAGCTGGGTCACTCTGGAGTCATCCCCAAAGTCCAGGTGACAAAGACACAGGGCCTAGACCAAGGGCGCACCAATGGAAATGGAATGGGGCAGGGGCATGGCTGCACAGAGGAGCCATGACTTTGTGAGAACCACCCAGTGTGCCGAGTTCTTAGCAAAGCACAACAGGGAAGGCCTGCAACTATGCAAAGATGCCCAAGCATTCAGGCTCTTGCAGCCAAGATGATTCTGGGTTCATTGATAGGAAGGGAGAAGTTGGGAAGGAAAAGTGGCTAGAAAAGGGATATCCTGATAACTACTGCTCAGGTGAGAAATGCTCTCAGCAATGGAGAGGTACAGAAAGACATTGTTCTCACCTTAAGAAGTATGGTGTTGGGCCCGGCGGCGTGGCCTAGCAGCTAAAGTCCTCGCCTTCAACGCCCCGGGATCCCATGTGGGTGCCGGTTCTAATCCCGGCAGCTCCACTTCCCATCCAGCTCCCTGCTTGTGGCCTGGGAAAGCAGTCGAGGACGGCCCAATGCATTGGGACACTGCACCCGCATGGGAGACCTGGAAGAGGTTCCTGGTTCCCAGCATCGGATTGGCACGCATCGGCCCATTGTGGCTCACTTGGGGAGTGGATCATCGGACGGAAGATCTTCCTCTCTGTCTCTCCTCCTCTCTGTATATCTGGCTGTAATAAAATGAATAAATCTTTAAAAAAATAAAAAAGAAGTATGGTGTGCACACATACACAGACACCCCAAATAAAGCAGAAGTAGTGGTAGGTGCCAGGTGAGAGATACCAGAAATCACACCAGGGGAATCCCAAGTGGGAAAGAGCCCTGGTGGGAAAGTTAAGGCTGGCTGCATGGAGGATGTGGGATTTAAGATGACCCTGGGAGAGAGGGCAGCATTTTGATAAATACCTATGTGGAAGATGACATAGGGACCTAATGGGTCCTATCTACTAACATTCAAAATTATATATTGTAGGGCCTAGCGGGGTAGCCTAGTGGTTGAGGTTCTAGCCTTGCATGCACTGTGATCCCATATGGGCTCCTGTTCGTGTCCTGGAGGTCCCACTTCCCTTCCAGCTCCCTGTTTGTGACCTGGGAAAGCAATCAAAGATGACCCAAAGCCTTGGGACCCTGCAACATGTGGGAGACCTGGAGGAGGCTCCTGGCTTCAGATGGGCTCAGCTCCAGCCATTGTGGCCACTTGGAGAGTGAATCAGTGGATGGAAAATCTTTCTGTCTCTCCTTCTGTCTGTAAGTCTGGCTTTTCAATAGCTGTGAAAAATTATATACAGTGAACCTGAAATTTCATTTGCAATTTTATACTTTAGGGAAAGCCTAACTTTCATATCCGAGGATATACCTGCATGAAAGTTTAATGGATAAAATTAAGACCCACCTAAACATCCCTCTACAGAATAAAATACAGTGTTTTATACAGTATTAGCATGCTATATAACTGTTAGTTTGAATTTGGGAGAGCTCCATGGGTCAATACGGATATTTATAACAGCGTAATGATGGGAGAACGTACATACTTGTGAGCCCCATCAAGACACACGGCAAACTTCATTCAACGAGGAGACATTAGCTAGAGGTGTGCATGGCTGAATACAGCAAGAGGATTGGGAAAATACTAGGGAATCAGCAACCTAGGATATAGCCTTGGCATCCTTGAAGTGGCTAAAGGAGAAGTGGGGTTGGCAGAGCCTGGAGGGAGCTGAAGTCAAAAGAGAGAGCTCATGCCAGACATGGCGGCACTCCGGAGACACAAAGCCCCTCAATGGACGAGTCCCCCACAACTGCTCTAACCAGTGACCTGAAAGCCAGTGGGTTAAGACTTTAAGTCTGTTATGGTACAGATCCAGAAATCAGAAAACCAACATGGGATTCCTGGGCTTCAAGTCAAGACCAAGATAAGGCTGTACTTCTATTCAAAGTCCTGCGTGGAAGGACCATCTTTCAGTGCTGGGCAGCAAGTTCCAGCTCACGAGACATGGTTCACCATCACCGTAGCTCTCTTGTACAACAGGAAACAGGAAGCTGGGGTAGATTATATAACTTTCCTGTGGTCACCCATCTGGGTGCAGGGGCACTGGACAGAAAACAGCCAGGGTCACTGCAGGGCACCTGCGCCTAAAACTTGCCTTTTGTTCTCACCCCAGGGTGTTCAGAGTGGAAGAATCAGGCTTGACTACCATGGACAAGGACAAAGAGAACAGCAGGGAATCAGGGGCCTCAAGCTTGGGGGACCCAAGAAGTCGAGGGAAGGAGCCGAAGTGTAGTTGCTGGTGAGGAAAAGGTGATTGGCGGTGCAGAGGGAAGATGTCAGCCTGAGGGTGAGGTGGAAGAGGGTCCAGGAGAGCAGGAGGAGCAGCTGCCCCTTGGGGGATGAAGCCGTGTGAGGGCGTGAGAGCCTCTGCTTTACTGAGAGGAAGAGGAAAGAACAAAAGGCAGGAAGCACTCAAAACTGTAAAGACAGAAACAGCTTCAGAAATGCGCCTATTAAATATTTAGGAGGCTTTTTACTTGTGCACGCTGCTTCCGGCGGCCCTGGGGTAGAGGCAGCCAATCTTCCCCTCTCACAGCCGCATCCGCCCACAGCAGTGCACCTGGGCTTGGGTGGCTTTTAATGGAGGACCCAGAACCTGGTGGTGACAGGGCATGGCCACATTTTTGATAGGTTCTGTCCTAATCAGGCTTAGCAATTTGCCTGTTATTGAAAGAGACTTATGCTCCCTGGTTTTGCAACGCTTTTACAATCTGTCCACTACGCCTATGTTCAAGTGGGATATCAAGCAGTAGTTGAAATATCCAAGAAAAAAAAGGGAGGAGGTGTTACAGGATGAACATTGCTGACATTTTTTTAAAAGGTTTATTTTTACTGGAAAGGCAGATTTACAGAGAGAAGGAGACAGAGAGAAAGATCTTTCATCTGCTGGCTCACTTCCTAAGTGGCCACAACGGCTGGAACTAAGCCAATCGGAAGCCAGGAGCCAGGAGCTTCCTATGGGTCTCCCATGCAGGTGCAGGGTCCTAAGGCTTTGGGCCATCCTCTACTGCTTTCCCAGGCCACAAGCAGAGAGCTAGAAGGGAATGGAGCAGCCGAGATTAGAACTGGCACCCATATGGGATCCAAGTACATGCAAGAGGACTTTAGCCACTAGGCTATTGCACTGGGCCCATTGTCCGCTTCTGAATTTTTAAGACTGCCTTGATTTTAGAGTGGGGTTGGGATTGAAAATGCTGGCTTCTTCTCTGTGGGTCCTAAGCAGACATTGGGGAGGAGGCAGGGGGTGGGGGATTGTGTGATTTTTTTTCTCTGATATACTGGAGCTTAAATTTGAATGCAGCTGAGATCCATTTTAAAATGCACCAAAGAATAAACATATTTTAAATGAAAGGGGGAGAGAGAGGGAGAAAGGGAGGGAGGGAGGGAGGGAGGGAGGGAGAGAGAGAGAGAGAGAGAGAGAGAGAGAGAGAAAGAGAAAGAGAAAGAGAGAGAGAAAGAGGAAGGAAGGAAGGGAGGGAGGGAGATTGCTTTTCATCTGCTGGTCCACTCCCCAAATCTACAATCTGGATCTAGAACTCTATCCAAAAAATGTAGTATTATTATTCTGACCATACCCAATTTGCCAGTTCTCACCTAGTTCAGTGGTAGTGAAATTTGGGGATTGTAAGATTCTTCCAGAAGCTAAAAATAAGAATTATTGACATTCGCTTAGGGGGATCCTATTCAGTAGGTCTGAAAGGGATCTAGGCACCCCTTAACCCTCCTCGCCCCCCAACACACACACACACACACACACACACACACACGAGACAATGATGCATTGTTTCACAAATGAGCACTGGAAACCCCTTGAGATGATCCTTTTGTGGTGTAAGGGACACCTAACCAACATCTGCTCCCCGTTGGGCATTTGGGAAGTCCTTCCAGTCAAGCCTGCAGCAGCCAGCAGAGGGCAGCATGCCAGCACCTGCACCTGAGCGGTGACCGGAGTACCTATTGGAAGCTCTGTCCCTGTGGTCATTTCCCCAGGAGTCTATCGGCCTCATTGCTGTCCTGGCTTTCATGGGTGTGAGGGTTGGTCCAGTGTATCGACAAAGAAAGTCATTCTTAACTAATAAAGTAGGAAAATTACCCAGGACTTCATTTCCGTTTGGAAAAATAAGTAATTAAGGAGCAAAACCCACTTCGCAAAGGACCAATTTGTGCGTCAAGCATCATGAATCCAAGCGGCTTTTAACAACAGCTGGCCACTGGCTCTCTTCCACCCATGACAGCTTTACCATTTCTGGAAGAGCTGGGCTAGCACAGAGCTGGCTGCTGATGCAGCTGACCCGTGGTGACTCTGTGCTGCTCCCGGAGGAAAGTAACGCATCCACCCATGTTGAGGGACTGCCATTCAGCGAGACACTGACAAGGCATTTGAAATGACAAATCTTATTTTCCTTGGCAAACATATTCCCTGCGCAGCCTTTGATAAGTCAGGACTGGCTGTACTTGAGCAAGCATTTCCATCTGGGGCACAGTTACGCCTGCCTCAGTCCCTCTAGCATATTCTTGCTCCTGTCACACACTCACACACTCACACACACCTGGGGAGAGGTAGAGAGAGGGAGGTAGCCAGTTTGGGGACAGACCAAAGCCTGGAAATCCATCAGGGTCTCTTACATGGTTGCTTACAATGCAAGTACTTGGGCCACCCCCTACTGCCTCCCAGTAACATTAGCACGGAGCTGGGACAGAATCAAGAGGTGGAACATGATGCCAGGATATGGGAGGTAGGATTCCAGGTGATGGCATAACCTACTGTGCCACACCCCCACCGAGAGTTTAAGTTTTAGCCTTTGATTTCTGAAAAACCTTTTCCCACCTGCATTGTTTAACAGAGAGCTGAATTAGTTCTGTAATGTTTCCCTCTCCTCATTTAGTCTTTATATCCCTAATCAGAGTCTAGAATAATTACAAGGACGCTGCTGATTATTTTTCAAACATTCAAAATCTCCATAATTGTCTTCTATTTTTCCTTTCTAATATATTTTACTGATTTAGTAAGATTACATACTTGAATATATCAAGTACATACCTCAAGTGTATATAGTATGGTATTTAGATTTTTCATGCATTTCTTTTATATATTTTGTTTCTCTTGCCCTCAAGATGGAAGGATTAGTAATTGGTATTTAAACGCTGAACTCTGTTGCATTCTAGTTTCACGTACCAATATTTGTGATTATCATGAACTCTGCCCTCTGGTGGTAGCAACTCAGAGTACAAATGCTTCCTCCCAGCCTCAGCTGTATGGCCCATACACAGCACACATATAAACAGTAACATGCTGAGCATGGCAGTGCAGCAGCGCTGGGCTCTGTATCATTTTAACCTTCATAATTTTGGAAGCTGTTACAAAGAATTGGAAGGTCATGTTTTAAGTGTTTAAACCTACAGAGACAAATCCAAGGCTGTCCAAACCTACTCTACGGCCATCTACTGTAGAACACTCCCTATAATACAACCATTTCAACATTCATAACAGTCAAAACAGGTGGAGCACTGGGTCTCTGAAAACTAAGTGGGGTTCAAGGTCAGGAACCCTGGGCTTTACAGTTTTGCCCAGGCACAGTATTTGTCATCTTGGGCAAGGTGCTTGCCATCTCAGCCTCCATTACTCCTTCACTGCTGGCTTCGAGGGGTCTGGTGGGAATTAAATGAGTTCATTAAACGCACAATGTGAGCATCTCTTATGATTAACATGTACAGGAAGTGCTCATGACCACAATCATGCTACAAAACATTGTGTGTGCCCAAATTCAAGTTTGCTAGCCATACTTTCTTTTGGATTTTTGTCCACCGCACTCTTTTTTTGGATGATTTCCCCTTAGATGTTAAATGCAGCTTTCCCAGTAGGAAGGAGCTTAAAGTCTTCTGGCATGTCATACAGTTAATCCTGGAAACTTCCCCCTAGTTTACGAATGTTACTTTTGATTCCATTACATGCTTAGATCTAAATGAGAATTAGGATGTTCAATCTGCATGTTATTCTATCCAAAGTCACTTTGACATCTCATATTAAAAAATAATTCAATGGTTTCTTTGACATTTGGTCACTGAATTGCATTTTATGCCAGATCATATGAGTTTAACATTAATCTTGCTGACATCAAACAAAAATGTTACAGTGAAGGAAACAAATGTTGTGGGGATGGCACAAATTCTTGAAACATCTCAGGGACTCATAAAAAAATATATGACATAATTTTAAAAATTCCCACAATGCTGGTACGGATGTGGTGACACTGGAAATTTTTATAATGTCAATGACTGTCATTTGGCATGGTGTTTTGGAAAGCTATTTCCTGTCCCAGCCACTCCACTTCCCTTCTAGCTCCCTGCTTGCGGTCTGGGAAAGCAGTAGATGATGGCCCAAAGTGGTGGGACCCTGCACCGTGTGGAAGACCTGGAAGAAGCTCCTAGCTCCTGGTTTTGGATTGGCTCAGGTATGGCCGTTGTGGCTACTTGGGGAGTGAACCAGAGGATGGAAAATCTTTTTTTCTGTGTTTCCTTCTCTCTGTAAATCTGCCTTCCCAATAAAAATAAATCTTCAAAAAATAAAAAAGACAATACGTAGCAGGCAGAAAATTAAAAATGAACACAAATATATTACCAATTGTGTCTCTATCATACATTGGCTCTGTTCTTCTAGTTCCTATCTGGTTCTCTGGCTGCATGTGTGTTTAAATTGCATTTATTAGTATTGCATTTTAAATACAATATCTCTTTTCTATGTCATTCTCTAATCACTTCTCCTCTCCTCTCAATAGGATAATCAGGAAACGTTTGTACTTAATTAGAGCATTTCCATTAGTGCTGGAATAAAGTATCTCGCTGTCACATTTTCTAGTTTATCATGGGTTGTTGAGCTGCGTTGTTCATAAGCAACAGGGGTCTGAATCCAGAAATGATTGCTTTATGTTTATAACTGACGTGGCGTTCATAATGCTTTCCTGGATTTTAATTGCCTGCTTTGCAGCAGTCCAGCTCTCTATTTGACTATAATCTGCACAGTGCCATTTGATAAAGAGCCAGCCATTCCTTCAATAATAAACCTGCTGATTGGGTACCCTTGGCATCGTACGCTTGGCTTTTGGTTTTTTAAATCACATTGTAAATATAGCAAAAATATCCTGTGTTCAAGTTAGCTATGCAGTCCCTGAATGCCCATATTGGCTGCTCAATGAGGGGAAACAGCCCCCGCAGCTGTAGTTTCTCCATGGCCCATCCCAGGGAGCCAGGTGTGAAACAGTCCACTGTGATATTACATGGCGCGCAAAACCTTTCTGACTGTGTAGCATTTCAGGGTGCAGCTTACGAATGCCAACCTGTGCTTTCATTCTATGAACAATCTTTTTTTTTTTTTTTTTTGTATTTTCACTTGTAAATTGTAACTGACAAATAATAAGCTGCACCTATTCTGAGCTATTTGATCATCTTCACATCAGCATATCTCTGATGTTTCAGTTATCTGCTGCTGTGTAAAGAATTTCCCCCAAAAACTAGCAGTTTCAAGCAGTAGAAGCATGTGTGATTTCACAGTTTCCATAGAGGAGGAGTTTGAGAGTGGTTCAGCTGAGTGACCCCGGCTCAGGAAGTCTCTCATGGCTCCAGCCAGGGTGGTAGAGGAACTGTAAACCTCTGAACGGTTGGGGGAAGATTTCCAGTTGGCCTACTCTCACAGCTATTGGGACAAGGTCTAGGAGGTTTGCTTGCTGACGCCAGAATGAGCCATCCAAGAGAGAACAAACAAGAGGAAACAGCAGTCGTCTTTTGCAACTTAGCCTCCAGAGGCCATCACTACTTCCTCCTTGCTCTATTTGTCAGAAACAAGATGACAAGTTCAGCTGGTAGCGAAGGGAAGGGCAATTTGGCTGTGGTTAGTAAAAGGAGGACGTTTAAAGAACTTCAAGGACATATTTTAAAAGCACCTCACTCAGGGAGCCAGCAAAATGACCAAGATAATGAAGATACCTTATCCTAACCATTTGGTTCAGAGCCAAGTGAGATGTTACTGCCTGATATTTCAATTCTAAAGGAATCATTACATTGCACAAAAGTGGTTTTTTTTTCACACCTGACCTTGGATTTACAGAATACTTTTCAGTCTGAATTATTATCAAAACTGTTAAAATTGTTAGCTGGCCCATCTTATACGCTTGAAGTCAGTCAACACAGAAAAAGAATTTTCTTATTTTGAGAAGGAGGAGAAAAAGATAGAGCAGGGACAAAGAAGAATATGCTGTCTGCTCTTCAACACACTCTTCAGCCTGACCTGAAAAGATTATCTGGATGTTCTGGAGAAAGTGAGTTTTTGATAAACATTGAAAATATGCCGTCACTCCTGACATGCTTGCCCAACACCTCTTGCCCAACACCTCTTGCACCTCTTGCACAACAGAGTACGTTTTCCAGACTCTTGGGTTATTCCAGCAGCAGAGCTGTTTTCTCAGTCCCTGTTGCCATCAAAAACAACTCCAGTGCCTACAAATCGAAGGGGCTCTGTGCTATCCTTGCTGCAAAATTGCTAGGTCTTAGTTCTTCCCTGAGCTCTATGCTGGAGGGGTTGCAAGCCCTCATTGCTAATTTTCTGCTAAGGATATTAGTGAAATGAACCCATCTGCCCTTGATCACTCATTCATGTTGAATCTTTTTTTAAGCAACCCATGTGCCAGATACCATTCTCATTGTTAGCACTGAGGATTCTGCAGAAACAGAACTGCCCAAGTTCCACCCTTGACACGACACCCCGCCTCTGCCCTTCAGAAATACATGGAAGAAGCGAGACATTGTTTGAAAGTCATCATCCCAAACAACTGTGTCAGCCACGGACCAACTTTGATGGGTATAACTATCACCTGAACAGCTTACGGGGCATGTTGCTGCAGTTGCGAACTAACGGGGCTCAGGACGCTGCAATGTAGACCATCATCTCAGGTGATTCTAAAATAAGTGCGCCGTGTATAGCACCGAGTAACAGCGCTCCAGGTGCAGCACCATTACTATGGAAAAGGAAAGGGGACATTTTTTTCCACACTGTATCCAAATACATTGAATCCTGTTTCTCCCCTCAATTTACAAACAAACAAAAAAATTAAAAAGTGAACCAGTTTCCTGAGTCCAGGTCAGTAAGTTCTAAGTTCATAATAATCTGAGACACCTTTGAACTCGCTTCCACTTTCTTTCCTCTTTTTGAAAATACAGCAGACCAGGAAATCCTTGTGAGAGACCCTGTACAATCACAGTAAGAATGGACAAACTTACCCTCCTGGGCCACCAGTAGAAATCAGAAACAGCCGGAGGGCTGGCACTGTAGCATACCAAGTTCAGCCATCGTCTTCACTGCTGGCATCCCATACAGCTTTTAGTTCAAGTCCCTGCTGCTCCACTTTCAGTTCAGCTCCCTGCTAATGGCTTAGAGAAGCAACAGAGGATGGTCCAAGTGCTTGGGCCCCTGCACCCATACTGGAGACCTGGAAGAACAGCTTATGGGCCGGGGTGGAGGCTCAACAAGTGAATTCTTCTCCTTGCAGTACTAGCAGGAGCACACACAGGACTGCTGGTTCGTGTCGGAGCTGCTCTACTTCTGACCCAATTCCTTGTATGTGGCCTGGGAAGACAGTTAGAGGATGGCTCAGGTCCCTGGGCACCTGCACCCATGTGACAGATCCAGAAGATGCTCTTGGCTCCTGGCTTCAGGTCGGCTCAGCTACAGTTGTTGCAGCCATTTGGGGTGTGGACCAGCAGATGAAAGATTTGTCTCTTCTCTCTGTAAAATCTGCCTTCAAATAATACTAAGTTAATCTTTTGAAAAAAATGAAACAGCCTGAAGTAAAATGGGAGATCTTGAAAGGTGCTAATTCCTCAGAGCTGAATAAGGCCACCTTCACAGTTTTCATCTTGCCGTTGCTTGTGGGTTTGCGTGGGGAGTTGTAGCTCATGACGCTGTCAGAGCTTAGCTAGTTCTGCTCTGGTTGAATCTGCATACGCACGTGTTAAGGCTAAAGCAAACCAAGCAGCTGCGGCTTTTAGACTTGATCACTCCTGAGTGGTTACAGGATAGGGAAAGGCAGAAGGGCAATTGCAATGACCTGGGAAGAGCTGGCTGACCCTGGAGGGTGAAACCAGCCTTAATTTGCTCTGCATTGGGAACGCTGAGCTCAACAGTGCTTATCCATTTTTTTTCCAGTGACTCAAAAACTTGGGCTACAATAGAAACGCCTATGAAGACTTTAAAACATCTTTCTTCGGGGGTGGCCATTTGGTGTAAACTGCTACTTGAGATACATAACACTGTGCCTAATTTGAGCCATAATTTTATCTTCAGTTCAGTTTCCCAAGAATGCATAACCTGGGAGGTGATGACGACAATTCAAACAGCTGAGACTTGCATTGAGTCCTGGGTTTCTCTCTTTAGCCTGGGCCAGCCCTAGCTACTTCAGGCATTTGAGAGGTAAAGCAGCAGATAATTTCTGTTTGTGAAGCTCTGCCTTAAATAATACTAGATATTCAAATTTAATTGGTCAAGGTGGAGAGAGAATCAAAGTTTAAAACTCAAGTTTTTGAGATATTTTGCTTAGGATTTCTTTGCTTTATTTTCAGATTTATTTATTTATGAAAATCAGAACTGTAGAGAGGGGAAGAAACAGAGTAAGATATTTTCCACCTGCTGGTCCACTCCCAAGGTGGCCATAATAGACAAAGCTGGGCATGCCAAAGCTAGGAGCTTTCTCTGGGTCTCCCATGGGGGTGGCAGGGACACACACACACCTGTGCCACCTTCTGCTGCCTTCCCAGGCTATTAAGCAGGCAGCTGGATCTGACATGGAGCAGCCAGTACGTGAACAAGCAATCACATGAGATGTCAAAATTGCAGGCCGGGGCTTTACCTGCCACGCCACAACACCAGTTCCCAGTTCGTTACTACTCAAATTGACCGAAGGCCGATGTGCTGTTATCAGTAGGCTTAGACGATGATGAAGAACTCAACTTCCATTCCTGACACCTGAAGGCTTTCAAACTCTACTTTTGACTCAATAAGTATTGAAGGAAATAATACACACTGACAGTCTCCTGCTCCCACTAGAAGACTGGGGATATCATAAAACTGTACTTTGTTTTAATGATCATATCAGAGAGTAACCATAGGATGGCTCTGATACAGATGGTTTCTATTTTAAGTCTAAAGACAGGTTCTTGCACACTGTAATCACTGTGTCCATGGGTGGCTTGGGGATGATGGCAATGAAGAGGAAATCCCCACAAACTTATTGAAGTTTTCTACATCCCGCTGTTCTTTGAAAAGATTCATCTTTCCTGCTGACAATACAAGGACAATCATTTATATTTTATCATTTGAAGGCAGACAGGTCTGTAAGAACAACACGGAAATGTCTTCAACTGTGAGTTGCTGTAAACTTCCAAGACAGTTAAGGCTTAGGATACCTCATGATACAGGAGAAGGGATGTACTTCTTTCAATACCTTCTTTAGGTTCTGTTAATTTTATGATAATACCTAAGAAAATATAGCATTTTTGTCAACACTCTATTTGCAGCCCTAGGATTTGAACTTATGCTACCTGAGAAGCTAAAATAATCAAAATTTTTCCTATAAAAAGGAAACTCATGTTTTTCATATATAAGTTTATAATAGCATAATGACACTAACCACTCTACCCTCTTTTATACAATGGCATACTTTCAATTTTTTCTTTAAATCACAAGACTACTCCACCCCATCTTTTTAAACCAACCTTTGATTTGTTACTCATCCTCTCCAATCTCTATCAGTAAAAAATATCTTAAAGAAACCTCACTTTCCTTTTAGCTTAATCACCAACAAATGGCCTCTCACGAATACCATCTTTTTACTTGCTAAGCCTATAGTTATATGCTGCTTTGCAGAATTTCCATTACCACACCACCCTTCCTTCCAAAATTCTATTTTAAACATCCTTTTAGCTGTGGTTTGCTCTCCATTAGGTGACCCCCTCTCCTGACTTTTCTGATCTATGAATAGAGGCAAGGGCAAACAGATGCTGAAGGCTCTTCTAATTATACTTGTTCTACAGCGATGCTGAACACATCATACCCAGTGGTGCATCCCCAGGCTGGCGGGGGTATAAAGGAGCCCCTGCCAACGTTTCACACACATTGTCTTCTTTGGTCCTCTGCAAACAGCTGGTGAGCAATGTAAAAGGCCTCAGCTCAGTTAGCCTTGTTACCCACTTAACCAACTACCTTCTAAACTGTTACATTAACTGTTCCTATCACTTTTGAATTTGAAGTAGTCCTTTCTTGGACTTCTGAAGGTGCCAGATAGAACGTTTTAGGTCTAACTGCCTCAGTGCTACTGGGAAAAAAATAACTACATAATAACTTTATTTTTGAAATTAATTAAAAGTCAAGACATACTAATGAGAAGTAAGGACAGACCTTCCAGAGTCCATTGGATCTGGTCTAGCACAAGAACCTTGGGTCACCAAGAAAAATGGATAATCCTTCTTGACTTTCGCCACTGGCAATGCTTTTTTTTTTTTTTTTTTTCTTCAGTAAATTTTAGGTTTATTTTTGGCATTCTATCCTAAAACGCTTGTTTACAACATTTTCAAAGATACTTTTCGGAGTTCTTCTGAGATGAAACAAATTTCTAATTTTATGCAAATTATTTATTAGATCATATGTACCAGGAAATAAAATTTATGAACTGTGATAATTTATTAATATCAACTTGTTTGCTTTTATAACAACAATATGAGTTAGTTGAGAGTCTACTATGAGGAGTCTACTATGAGGAGTCTACTATGTCTACTTCCATGTATACCAGAAAAGAAACTACAGAAGGCATTCTATAAAGGTCTATTGACAATAGAATGGGAAATTCCTAAATTTATTATTTTTCCTTATTTTTGATCTCTTGCAAGTTACCCGTTTTGTCCACCAAACAGGTGACCTTCCTGCAACCAAGTTCAGCGTAGAAATCTAATCTGACCTATCTGGCTCTTCCTGGCATCTTCTTAGTTCGCGTGTTGTGAGCAGAGTCCTAGAAACGATCTGCAGAGGCATATCTGAAAGAAATGCTACAGAGTTAGAGCTGTTGACACAAGTTGAACCCCCAGAATCTCTAAAATACCCATGGGTCCTTTGTGATGCTAGATTGGCACTGCACTGCTTCACTGTGCCTTGGGACCCACAGCCAAGGAGACCTGACATGGTATCCTACTGACTTCAGGAAACACAGGGCATTAATCACACACCCACAGTTCATTCAGATCAAATATTACCTCCTTAAACCAATGTAAGAATTGGAAGTTGCTTCCATGCCTAAACCAAACGCATAGCCCTAAATAAAAATGCATTCACTCTGTTCCCAGTCTAAGCTCAATGCTGTATACATGTTTGTTGAAGAGGAAGATATTAAGAAATAGAAAAGGGTTTCTAGCAGAAAATGAAAGATGGGAAAAAATCAACCAAGGCTGAGAAATTCAGGAATATAGCCTCTTAGATATTTATTGTAATTTTCAAAAAATAAAACCAGATAAAGTCAAAGAACAGAAACCACTTTCCATACAGAATTCACATACAAACTGAATACCTAATAGAGCACATAACATGTTTTACACAATTAATTTCAATAAAGAATTAAAACTTCACAATGTGAATACATTTCATAGTTTTAAACCCAGACAAGAGCTCCTGTGGACACATAAAGAGTCACAAATTTGCTATGCAGCAGTTTTCAACTAAATGTCACAATCACTATATGAAAGCAAGAAGCTGTTTTCAGTATTTTCAAAAGAGTTCCACAGTGCAGTCACTGAGAGAGATAAAAGTGCCCGTGGTACAGAGAAAAGTCTTCATCTGTGTATTCATTTCCCAATACCCTTTGTGGGAAATACGGAGCTACAGAACACATCTGAGTATACATCTGCCTGGGCGACATGGGATTAGACAATGTCTTGTGGTTTAGTGCGCTGGCAGATTTCTAAATCAACTGCTCTAATGTGGCTTGAATGCAGCTTGCATTCTGTGACCTAGTGTGAGGCTGCTTTGCAGGGAGAAATATGCAGATACAGCAGCTCATCTTCCTCATGGAAACCAAAGTGTGGGGAACTAAATGAGGGTAACTGGACAGGTGTTGAAGAACAGTTTGGCTGTTTTGGGAAAAGTAATAATTTAAAGATGCCAGTTCTAACACTCTTCTGTCCACAAGGAACATCCTGTGACTTTTCCCTTTGACTTGCTTAGCACAATCTTCTTGCTACGGAGGATTTATTTTCTGCAATCATGTCTGACTTTCAACAGAACAGGTCACCCTTTCTCTGTGCTCCTATATCCCCACATAACTTAGTATTTAGATTATATAGGGCATCTTTCCCTCACTCTCTTTAAGAGCAGGAACCTTACCTCTTCCATGTTTGGTTCCCACAACACTGAGCACATGGTGTTCAGTAACTATGCAGCAACTAACTAAACTTTCAATCATATTCTTAAATTATCCTTCTCATGTTAGCTACATGATTCCCTTTTCTTTTAAGAAATTTTGGCACAAAGTCATCACTAACATATCTTACCCACTGCCGCCTGACTTCTTCTGTGGGTTTTGAGAACTTAGTACAAGTTTCAGTCTATCATAGTTCAGTCTGGACCACACACTGCCCAAATATCCCAGCAACATTAAATGTGGTTGGCACATCCTCATATATTAATTTCTGATCAAGTGCTTTAGAAAGAACTAAAAGCTTCATGTATGACATGCAGATGGCCATGACCTTCTAGAATCCACTGCCCTCCCTCATTTTCAGTAAGTTTTAACTCATTTTTCTTCCTAAAGATGTCATGGCTTACTCTGATAATAAAACAGAAAGGTAAAGTGCAGTGTTAAAATGAGACTCCACCTTAAAAATTGAAATGTCAAAGAGACATGTAAGGTGGCTGACTTACCTTAAACCTAATTTCTTGATTTTGCATCTCAGTGAAGTTCCAGGCCACTAATGGTGGGGTTAGCAAGGGAGTGTGAAGATGAATGCATGAGTTCATGATGGCGTCCCAAAATGATGGAAGGGCTCTGACTTTTGTTTCTCCTCTATCACCAGCGTGGGACAGTTGAGAATTGAAAGTGAATATAATGTTAGCTTCAACCTCAAGAGACACTGATATTTTAAGAGTTCCCAGTGTTGGCAACGTTAAATCACCAAACAAAATACAACGTTGAATAACAATAAAATATACATATAAATACAAGAGTGAACATCCTTAGTAGACAGAATGTGTGAACAACCTTTTGAGAAGAAAACCAGTGGCTTTTCTCTGCACGTATTTTTTCTTAGGTATCTAAACTAGTTTCTTGAAAGTAAAACATACAATCACATGACATGTCTAAGGAAAATTCCAGATTGTAGCAGGGTATGCTTCTCTAAAACAAATCAACAGTCATTTTGTCTTGAAAATAAAACCCACATTTTTAAAAGGTAAAGCTGACATGCATTTGCAATGACTAAACATTTGGTCTTGTAGGAAAGAAGTACTTTGAAGTAGGCACAGAGGAATTTCACATGACACCAATGAGATATTTACTGTATAAATTGCACCACTAGACAAATACTGCTACAAGAAATTATTTGAATAAGTCATACAGCCATCAAAGCATCGTGCGCATTCATTATAATTCACTCTTTCACACTAGTTTATATACACTGAGTAAGTCATTAAATATTGCACTTATTGGCCCATGAACCCTCAATTCTGAGGTGTTGAAAAATAGAAAACACATTATTTTTATAACATATTTCATGCAACATTGAAGACATTTCAGTTCTACAGACACCATTAAATAGTTGTACAACTGGACAGCCCAACAGTATCACACCACGTCTGATACTAACAATATATTAACAGGAATTACAGGACAGTTTCACTCAGCACACAACCTAGGGATGCTGAGACAATGCATGGAAATCATTGTAGTGATACAGCAAATGATCCTCAGACTTCACTTTCATAAGAAGTATGGAACCACTAGACAGATACAAGTCATGCTCACATCCCTGAAAGGCTAGATAAACCATCTGCATCAGTGAGAACAGCATTCATGAACTTGTGTAATTGCTAGCCCCAACAGCATGAATACATAAACATTTCCATTAACAAGTAAAACCATTGCCAACTCTCCACTGTCTGTGATGAAGGAAAGCCTGAATGCAGGTGAACGAATGAGTGACACAGGTAACCCCCAATCTCATCTCAGGAAGTAATGACTGATGGAAGCTCCACCAATGACAGTTGTGAATGGGAGGGAAATAATGAAACTCGAGTCTCATTTCCTCCCGATTCTGTTATTCTATGAAGAGAGTGCTTTAAAAGACTGTAATGATGCAAAATTAGCAAGCCGATTAGAGAAAATCAAATGGGAAAGTTCATTTGGCCCACTTGCCAGGTGGTCTGATCTTCACACTTGAGCTCTGATTGGGATTTGGAAATGTTTACTAGAAAATGCATTTTTCCTCACCCTCTGTGTTTAATGGGAATGAATTATGTGCACAAACACACAGACTAATCAAATCAAATCGGTGTGAAGAGCTTACTTCATGGGCCTTTAAAAACAAGATGTGGGTTGTAGCTGGTACATAGCAAAAGCTTCTCCCTAGAACCAAGAAAGCACCATTAACGGAATTTTCCCCTGCCTAGAAGAAAGTATGTTTCTGAGTATGTGTCCTAAGGGGCAGCACTACGTGTGTGGCTCAAGAGTAAATATTTATTTCAACCTACTAAAAAGAAATATTACTTGACTAGAGTGTCAAGCATTTTATAAATGTTTTTGAAGAGAAAAGGGCATGTATTTATGAAATCCCATAACAACAGACACATTTTACATAAATCTGTTCTCCTATACTTGTACAACTAGAATTAGAACCCTTTACATTTAGTGTGGTGGGTGAAGATGTTTTCATTTTTACTTTTCTTCCGGTCATAAATTTCATCTTTTACCCATTAGGCCAGACTCATTATAGGGCATAAAACAGATTAATGTCTAATACTGAGTTTGGTAAAAAAATTCACCTACTACATGAAAATAACAATAACAACTGCTCCTAACACTAAAATATTTAGTGCAATGTATTATGTTTTCCTAGCAAACAAGTGTGATGAATATTTACCCAACAAGGAGAGCTACAGATTGCAGTTTCTAGGAAATGATTAGAAAGGCCACACAGGGCTGGTTGCTGGGTGAGTGAGTATGTTAGAGGAAAAGTTCCAGAGTCCAATCAGGTAACTAATTTAGAAGGAAAGGGTTCTTTGAGCAGTGAGTCAACGTTGAAAATATGTACTGCACCAAAACTGTGAATCCTGGTAACACTAAAAAGATTTTAACAAACACTAACTTTTGTGTTCAGGAGGGCTTTTAGATCATTATTTTTCAGATGTTGGTGCTACTGTATCTTGGTATAGCTTGCTGAGGTCTAAATATTTGTCTAAAATGCCATGTGGCTAGCTGAAAGACTGGAGGATATACTTACTTGGCACTAGGACATGTTGGATGCAACGTGTCACAACGGGCCACTCATTATAAACTAACAGTCCAAAAATTAATGCTGTCTTATGGGAGTCCAGTTTGTCATTGAAGGTATTTTACTTTCTAAGACATTAAAAAAAAAAAAAAAACACCAAGTTTTAAAAAGTCTATTGTTGGCACAGGAATAGTTAGAACTAGTTTCTAAAAAGCAACTAATATGCTTAAAGCAAAAGGCCTATCATTCATGTGGGTGAGCAAGTAAAATGCTTGTTTACTGTGTATGCTGACATCTTGTACAATTTGAGCAGTTTTAAAAAAGAATTTATAATTTTGTGTTTATCATCACAGTGCTGTAGCTTTGCTACAACTGAAGGCATCATTATGGTTGGAAGGAAGTCGGGAATACTGACTCTCGGCAACTCTGAGGAAGAGCTGTAAGGGCTTCCAGCTTCTGCTCTTGAGAAGGTCCTGGAAGCTGGAGAAGCTGTCCACTGGAGGGCAGCAGCATTGAGTGGATTCATGGTCCTGTTGCAATGCTCGCCGTGAGCCTGCAGATGGGGCACTAACGTTTACATCTCCCATCTTAGCATTTGACACTTGACACACCTTCTACAACCATTCCCATATGAAAAGGTTCAAATGCTGAATCATTTTTGAGGACAGCTACTGAGACGAAACTATTTTCAGTCCAAATTTTCAATTGCGTTGGGGAAAGAAGGCACGTGCCAACAAACACAAAAGCCCTTGGAAGCATCTGCCTAGACTAGTCAGGAGTTCATTCCTGCGCGAAGAAAAATTGCTACTAAACACACTAGTTTAATTACATCAGATATAGCTGGTAATGGTGCCTTGGAATTACAAGTTAACACCAATATGCACTTCTTAAGACATCATGTTCTTTTCCATCTACTTGTTAGGCCACTGGCTAAAATGACCTGTGGATATTTAGGCTGTGGGCAGATGGAGGTACAGTGTGTGTTTGTGTGTAGTGGCCACTGTCATTCATAAGTAACACAGCTTGAAGTAGCACACTTACCTAACCCTTCACTAGTGCCCCTATGTGCCATATTTCAATAAAACCAGGATCCGCTGATGCAATGAAGACTAGAGAATAGTCTCTCCTTCCATGTACTCTGCAATGGAAATACAAGTGTTCTTTCTCTTGAGCTGCGTGGAGTTCTTCAGAATGCAATTCAGGCAAGGTGAGAGTTTCAGAACTGAGAATCATTTGGGATATTCCACATGATGTGGTTAGGAAAGTCAGACATTTCAAATATTTCTTGGTAATGAAAATTAGGCTATTGTTTCATCATTTTTTCCTGACCTGTATATAGTGGTTCAATTTTGGGGTGTCTGAAACGGTGTACATGGGGATTGCTTAAGATCCTCTGGTCTAAAATCCAGTAAATTTCATTACAGTTCTTCAGGGAAAGGGTCTCAAGGGAGCAAAAACCAGCTCTTTCTCTTTCATGCTTAGATCCTCTCACTTTTTTTTTTCACTTGACAATAATACACATATTGAGATTCTTCTGTAAAAGTCATTTGCAATGTCCTAGCCAGGCCTTGCTATCTATGTGTGTGTGTGTGGGAGGGTGGGTGTGAGACAGCAAAGGAGGACAAGACAATTTTCCTGACTTTATGACTCCATGCTAGAGAGTAAAAGTGAGCTTAATAGCTATGTCTTTTAACACAGCCACATTATAGATTGTGACAATGTTATGCAAACAAGGGCATCGTTACAGACAGTCCCAATTGTGTGCCTCCCCTCTCTACTTCTTCTATTTCACTGGCATTTCTGTGACTTTGAAGCTGGTTGTTCCATTACAATCCCATAACACATTAACATCTTCTTGTCCTCACTCAGTCGAGATCTGTCTCCTAGTGTGCCAAAGTAGAAATTTACTACCAATTAGCAGATCTTAAACTAAGAAGGTGAGAAATTACATGAATATGCTAAAATCTTCCCAAATGCTTCTCCTGTCTTTCCATCTTCGCACTGGTACCGTGTGTGGCCTAGTTCCCTGCTGGCTGATGTTCACCCCCTAGAGACATCTTTACGTATGCATATTTTCCTATCAATGCCTTTGCCCAATAAACTTGTACCCAACACGTTCACAAGTTTTTCTATTTTTGAAAACATCCTCAATGCAACCACTGAAAAAGGGGCAATGTCATCCAGCATGAGTGTCCTTTACTATCTGCCAAACATTGTGTATTATGCACATGGCCTGATGCCACACAGCAGTGACACCAAACTGGAGTTTCCTTCTAATGCTCAGCACAATTTGAAGGACTGGTTGCTTACTTGCTATTCGTGTATTTTCTTCAGGAAGTCTACATGCTTAAATGGTTTCTTCCTCGTCTGAAACTGCTATGGATTCTCAATGCTTCTGCCACTCAGCTACAAAGTGTTCTCCAGGCAGCCTAAGCATCTTACCTAATGGGACTATTGAATGATGAACATCTCGGTTGAAACTACTAAAGATGACATTTGCTCCTCTTTAACTCAGAACTCATTGGACTAGTATTCAAACAGCTCCTAAATAGACAGAAGGACACGGCCGGGGAAACACGTCTGCTCCTATAGGAAGAGCAGTCCTCATAGGCTTTGCAATCCAACTTTGATTCCAAGAGTTGGTAAATGGTTCCAGAAAATGATGGTAATGAGGACGTGTATAGTATGACAGTGACAAGTCATCAAGGAAATAAGGGGAGTTGAGGCCTTGGAATTATTTAGGTACTCATGCCCCCTCTTGGTCCAAATATGTATTGCATAACTGGCATTCAGCAGCCACATCCGTTCAATGCTCTGAAATATTCTGAGAGTTGTGTAAAATCAGGAGAAAGTAGTCCTCAGTAGGGAATTTGCTTTTTAAAGCATGTTGGCTAAAATTATTGTTGAAACCAAATTCCAATAAATTGAATGTCACATTTAGAGACAACATTTCGATTTCTTCGTAGTCAGTAACCTCACTGGTTATGTGTAACAGTGAAAAAGAGATATGTTTCCTTATGGGAAACTGATCAGACTTAGGGAGTGTCACTAACCAAGAGCAAACTTTCCATTTGATGTTCAGTTCAGAGTAGAGCAATTGCAATCTCCTGACACTTCCCACATTCTTTCCTTGTTGCACACACAAACAATTCCTTGGTGTTCATCCCTACAAGTGAAGAGCATAATTTTAATCCATGGCACAGAAGTCAGCTATAGTGAAATCAAAGTCTGATGTACCAGCAGCAGCTTAACTATGAAGGAATTTAGAAAAATAGAGAGCCTAGAAGACAAATAAATAACACATCACATGCAAGTACTAGATGTTTATAGATGAATAGTCCTTACAAAGTTAAGATCACATATTTGTCACAGGAAATCACCCAAGATTTGAATGCATGTACGAGCCTCTGACATCAAGGACTTCCTTCAAATAATTATTAGGCAGTATAAATGAAGGCTAACAGACCATTTATAAATGCTGTTTGTTGGCAACCGGAGCCCCTGGGAGCTTCCCTGTGGGTGTGTGTATGTGTGTGTACACTAACAGCCACAGGAGGACTGCGGTGGAGGAGGCGTCTCCTTGAGTCTCGTGTTCTGCTTTGCGGTAGTGATGGCCGGGTCTGTCTCCAAGCTCTCTGACATTTTGTCACAGATGATATCCACAAGGCGTTCGAAGGTCTGCTTGACATTAATGTTATCCTTGGCACTTGTTTCAAAAAACTCAAACCCTGGAAGAACACAGAAACACAGTTTGGTCATTTCACACTTTTCTGAAATGAAATGGAACTTGGTTATGGTTTTGGATGGTCCTGGGATGGTGGGAGTTTGGTTGGTGTAAGCATGAGGTACCGTTCAAGCAGACTGCTGCCATCTTGATGCCCGTTAATCATGAACAGGAGGGTTTTGAAGTAGAATTGGTGATGTTCACAATTTATTTTTCTCTTCCAATTCATTTATGCTACCAGCATGATTGCATACGTTTTAGGAAAACTATCCACTTGCAAGCATCATTAACAGCAAGTCAACCTTGGTCATCTCTTCTTTCCTTGTACTGTTTGACATTTTATTCTTTTCCAATCTCTGGATTCTACCCAAAATCGTACTTTTAATTTTTCTTATTAGCTTAAGGTTTAGAAGATTGCATGTTTATTTTCTACTGCAAAAAGGACTATCAAACTCCACCATAAGTCAGTTCTTAGCTTCTTGCATGTCCAATCTTGCTGCTATTCTGTGATGGGAATCCGAAGACCAGTCAGTTTTCAGTGACTGGTAGGCCACAAGGTGTCAACGGGGTGTCGCAGGAATTATCTTCAATCCATTCCAACTTCCTTTAGGAAAATTTTGAACAGTGGTGGTCTAACAGCCCCAGGAGCTGTTTCTAATACTGTACCAGTCTACCAGTTGCTGCTGTCTCCAGGTTTCATTATCTAGCAGCAGCAATTTTGTTTCTTTTTACCAAAACACGGGTACTTGATCCAATGAGCTGAGAGAATGATGAGAAGACATACAATACCAAGGACAGAGCCACCCTTCTCCGGATGTCACTGCACCTGGGCAGAAGCAGCCTTCACAGGCTGCGCTAGACACACTCTTATCACTCTATTGTTTGCATTCACATTCCACTGGCTGAGCTTGCCAGTCAGTTGCCATGGCAACTTCCCCACTAGACCAGACACAGATTGCTCTGGTCCATTCAGGGGATGTTGATTTAGGATGTACTGGGCTGCACACAGAAAGGCTTTACTAATCCATCCAGAATTTTACACTCTATAAATCCTTCTGGTTACATCTGGCCCTATCTCAGAGGAGCCACCTGGATTCAGAATGATTAAATCAGGCGGTTTCATCCCAGCTCCTGGGGCCAAAGGAGAAAGAACGAACTAATACTTTGCATCATGTCAAAATCCCTCTGATAACCTGAAAATTCTTACTTTCTTAAATAGTACTGGGGGGAGAAGGGGAAACAACAAAAAGCAGCTCATGTTTCTAATTTAATTATGATACTATTTGATTGGATGGCTACATCAGAGACTGATTTTCACCGCAAATCTGTCGTTAAAATCCAAGTGAACAATTGCAGGATTTGGGCTAAAAATGGATCGACAGAACCAGGTGCTATAAAATTGAAGCAGACATTTGCAACCATCTTTGTTTGGTAGTTCTCTTTCATTTTGTCTCCCTGGACAATGCTTATATACTTATTTTAGAGTCTGTCTTTATAAATCTGTAGGTAAGGCCACCCAGTGTTAACAGAACTCCTCTTAAATGCTTGTTCAGGCTATAGCGGGACACCATTTTCTAACAATTCATCTTGGGGGAGGGTAAGTTGCTAAGATGTTAGAACTATTTGCATCATAGTGGGGGATATTCCTAGTGCTAATGGGGCAGAATGGGGTGGTGTGCCTCAAGGGGTGCCAAGAACCTGCTGAAGTCAAGATCCCAGGATGAGTCTTCAGGGGCAGAAATATCTTGCATATGACATAAAGTTTTTATTTATAGGTTCGAATCACTCATCTCTTGTGCTAACATTTTTTTCCATTTTATTAAAAATGTGAGTTTGGAAGGCACTGAACTTGAAAGGCTCACAGCACAGAGAGATAGAGAGAGAAAGAGAGAGAGAGAGAGAGAGAGAGAGAGAGAGAGAGAGAGAGACAAATTCCCTAATTCCCTATGAGCGAATTCTTTCCCTTAAAGGCTGGCAACCAGTGCTAGAGCAGGCTGAAGCAAGAAGCCAGGAACCTAACAAGGTTTCCCACCTGAGTGGCAAAGACTTTATTCGAGCCAACATCTGTTGCTTTGGTGGGTGTGAATTATCAGAAAGCCAGAATCAGGAGTGGAGCAAAGTTAGTTCAAGGCAAGCCTCAAACCTAAGTAGCTCAATTTGGGATGCAGGCATCTTAATCAGTGTCTCAATAGCCAGGCCAATACCTGTCCCCAAATTTCTGCACTTTAATCACAGCAATACAAGCTCAATCTCTAACCTTGCATCCATAGACATCCACATCTGGAACACACCTGGAACATCAGTCAGTGATGCTTTAAAAACACTCTTTTAAAACACTGAAGATTATTTCCAATGCACTGGATAGGAAAGAGTGCTGAAGTACGAGAAAATAAGTAGTCCAAGGTCACACAGCAAGCCAACTGGGAAGTCTGACAAAGACCTCCTGATAAATAGGTTACAGACATAGCTTCTAGCTGCAGACACCTGTCCCTCCAACATCAGTGGGTATTAATAATTTCAGCACATGACGATGTCTTCATCCGTGAACATGTTAAATACAGACACATATGTATCCTTTCTCATTTCTATCAGTACCTTTCCAGTTGTTCTCTGGCCGAGGCAATGGCAATGGCTGGATGATCCATGTACTGTGTCGCAACACTTCTCTGCTTTGAGCTTTCCCATGCCTGATCTTGGAAAGACCACTCCTACCCTTTTCCAGAGCTACTGTTGACACAGTTGGACATGAATTTGTATATGACCTCTTGCTTTGGATTCACTTCTTATGAAGTGTTGTATTATAGCTTGCATACATTTTCTCTGGAAGAAAATGAAGAGCACAAAGCAAACTTGCATCTGCATCCCCAGAGGATGCAGAGAGAGGTGGTATAAATCGGAGAGAAATGACACCCACGGGGTGTCATCAGATATACTGATTTCATGGGGTCGCAGGTGCACCTGCACCAGAATCACCTGAAAATCCCGTTTTAGACAAACTGACCTGGTTTACACCAGCTCCCCTTTGCTGTGCCTGGCTAAAAGAGGACTCTAATGTGGTGTGGTGAACTTGAAGGCCATGAGCTCCTCGCTGCTTGGCTGGCAGCACGGGCTGGTCCTGGACGATACATGCTGTGACTGTTTTTTCCATGCTGCTCCCTGGAGGTGCTCACAGCAAGAGACTTCAGAGAAGTCTGGCATCTCTTGACTAATATACGCTGAGGGCAGCAAGCAGAGCTTGTGGGTCAGAAGCCTTGCTCACCTGGGTGGCAGGCTTCAAGCTGTCACTCTGAAAGATCCCAGCACCCTACAGAGCATCTGCTCCACTTGGAAATGTACTGTGTTAATAGTAATAGTCACGATTCCAACACAGGAGCTCAGGAAAGGATAAAGCAGATTTTTTTTTTAATGGCCAAGTATTTCAAACCCCAGGTCGTGGCTTTCAGCCAGGCCTAACCACATGGTAGCTTCCTTTGGCTTTTGTCAGGATTCTGAAACTAGACATTCTATGGTTTGACAAACCCTGGTCCATGCAGAGAATGCTTCTTCTATCCCCTTCCCCTCTTGGTGCTTGTGGAACACTTGCATTTGGCACTAACGGCACAGACCAGAGTGGCTGCAGCTGGCTGCTGTGGAGGCAGCACATGGTCCTGTTCATCATTCTCCCAAGTGCCACAGCCTGTCATCCAGTTGCTGCCTTTCCTCACTTCCTCTAGCCCAACACTGTCCCTACATACACACAAACACATACCGTAAACCCTCCAGGTTAGCCAGGCTCACCGCACCCCCCCCTGGTGGTGAATGGATTTCGCACAAGCCCTTTGCAGCCCTTCCCATGTGGTCTTCCCTTAAAGCACTCTGCCCATACCTCTCCCTCTTCTCTGTTGAACCTTCAAGAGAGCTTCCAGTATGCTAGATCTGGCCCCTAGATGTGTTGAAACCTTAACATCAAACTAAATTTAAAAAAAAGTATGTTTTCAGGGGCCAGCATGGGGACACTACAGGCTAATCCCCCACCTGTGGTTTTGGCATCATACATGGGCACGAGTTCATGTCCCAGCTGCTCCACTTGTTATCCCACTCTGCTTGTGGCTTGGTAAAGCAGCAGAGCACGATCCAAGCCTCTGGGACCCTACACCCGTGCTGGAGACTCAAAAGAAGCTCTTGGCTCCTGGCTTCAGATTGGCCCTTTGGGGGAGTGAACCAATGATGGAAGACTTTTCTTCTTGTTCTCTACTTTCTCTGTACAATCTTTTAAATGAAAATAAATAAATCTTTAAAAAATATATTTTTAAATAGATAACTTCAGACATCTGGCTTACAAAGTACTGGGTAGGTATGTGAAGTCCTCCCCTGGTACAGGAAGCTGGTGTCTCTGACTGATTATAAGCCCTGTCACTCCTGACTTTCTTTGATACAAAATTTAAATTCCAACTGACAGTTCTCTTACTACTCACTTCTCTATTAACAGCAGGAACATGGGGGGTCACATAGAGAGGTGTCTATTGTTTCAAGAGAAAGAAGAATGCATTTCCTTACTTTTATGAGAATATTTTTCTATGTATTTAGATTTTATTTCTATAAATTTGATCTGCAAATGGCGTTGGAATCGTGCACCTGGCTGACTTCTTCATTCAGTTATTTATACCTTCCCTCCATAAGCCCTGCAGATGCTGGAGTTTGACACCATAGCTACCTGACCTGACGTCCTGATTGAAGATATTTGCCCACACTGAACATCAAGTGCTTCCTAGAAATTTCTTCCTCACCATATTTTTGGAATTCAGTTGCCATTTTGTACTAGGTGTAAACTTTACAGATTGTAACACTATTTTAATCATCTTAGAGTCTACAATTCAGTGGCTTATAACATACAGTGTTGTGCAATCCCCACCATGTTCTAAGCCCAGAGCATCCTCCGCACCCCAGAAGCAGCTGTGTCTACGAAACATTCATTCCCCGTTCCTTGTCCATGACCTACATTGGGTGCATTTTGCTTCCCTATTACTTTGTACATACCCAGAAGGGCTCTGTAGTCCCGGAAATATTTAACATGTTGCCTGGCATGATTAGGTGCCCAGCAGATGCTGGCTAGTGAAAAGACTGATTGCTGGCTGTTATTTGGCTGGAGAAACGGGCAGGGTGGAAATGCAGAACTGGACAGGGATAGAATCACTTTTTTCCTTTGTTCATGGTAATGAAATAATGACTACACCTGTAAGCGATTTCGTCAGCGACTTTTTTTCTAGCTGGGGTTTACCAAGCATGGAATGCCACATAACATCATTTGGTTCTTGCCCTGTGGGAAATGTATGATACAAAACAAATTAAAGCAGCTGTAACCACCCCAGAGGAAAGACACATTTCTGAAAAATATGAAGAAAATGAAAGATTGAGGAACTTCAGGTCTAACGTAAACGTTGCTAGAGTGGTGAGAAGTTGGGGTTCTGTCAGATTGATCTGAATAAAGAGATTAAGGATCAGCTATGATTGGCAAAGTGGCTGTTTATATGCAAATAGGTGTTAGGCACGTTTAAAGTGTTTGTTCTCTTAAATCAGTTCAATATTCTCTTTGTAACTTCTTAACAATTCAACAGGCTTTGAATGATTCAGGAGGCAATTTCCAGCTAGACTATGAATTACCAACAAAAAATCTTATTTATACAGGACTTTCAGATTATAAATAGGCTTCAGGGTGATGCTGTCCTCATTAGAGCTCCTGGCTCCTTAACCTGCTTTCTGACACACAAAGCGGAGGTGATCAAAACAATGGAAGGAAAAACCACCGTCATTCCTTAAAGTGCAGTTCCGGCTGCAATGGGGCAAATTTTAGCTCGGGAGAGAAACTTGAAAATGCACAGAGTGGGAGCATGTCCGTCAACACTGCTGCTTACCATTCTCGGGCGGCAGTGTCCCTGCTAACTACATGGCCTGTGTTAAGCTGAGTGCCCACGCTCCTGACGGGTTCAAGCCTATAAAGTCAGATTAGCTACAAGGCAGGTGTAGCACAAATCCTTACATTAGCCGTGGTCTTCTGTTACTGAGAAGGTTGCACAGATACCTGAAGATGAATAGATATGTGGATGGCCTGTCTCTAGTCTGCTTCCCTTTGGCATACCAATTTCATGTGTCACTTAAACATGCATTCAACGTAAGCAGCACTTAGGAACCTAGTTTAATTTCATAGAAAAGGGTGGCTGCCATACTATGCAAGGTCTTCTTGTGCAAAGAGCCTCCAGACATTTATTGTCCTCCTAATCCTTTGTGGATCAAAGCTTATCAAAGCAATCTCAAGACAATTTATTCCCTAAAAGCAGGGATTTCGAGATTCCTGTGCTTAGGCTTAATGCTAATTCTATCCACCTGTTTCCTAGATCTTCTCCCATTTATTCTCTATGTCTCCATCAACTATCTCCATTCTCCTGACTCTCTACTCTCTGCCTCTTCTAAGTGTCTTCCTTTTTGTGTATTAATAGGCTGGTTTTATCCTCCAATTCTCGTATGATGCCTTCAGTCAGTTACATGAGCCAGACACCTGGGACCATCTGTTATACTTTCATTCTTTCGGCTCTTCTGATCTTCACATCCACTAGGTGTGATTGCTTATGCCTAAAAACCTCTTCCCATTGCTACCCCGACTGTCACTACTTAGCTTATTTAGAATTGTGGTCCTCCCATGTTAACATAATCAAGAGAAACATGGGCCTAGCTCAGACACTTGCAAATCCCAGGTGTACATGAGAAGCTCTCCTACTTGTGGCAGCTTCAAAGATTCTGATTTTCCTGATGTGCACATGCATGCACATGTACACACAAATGTTACAGAATGCTGACCATGGCTTTGACCACATCTTACCCAACTGCAAAAGCTTCCCATTGGATTCCTTGTTTCTTCTCCTTCCTTCCCCTCCCATTCATTTCTGCAAAAACTTTGGGTTGTATCTGGACAATAAGTAGCTGGACTCTATGCTTGGTATATATTTTTTTCAAGGAAAGAATCTTGACTGAATTTGAACTGTAATACTGCATCAAGGTGGAGGAATCCACCAGGGGGGAGGGGAGGGGGAGGGATGGGGGGATTCCCAGAGCCTATGAAACTGTCACATAATGCAAAATAATTATTAAAAAAAAAAGTAGAGAAAAAAATAAATAAATTTAAAAAATTTGGGGTTGTACATTTCTGTAGTTTTTTTAAAAGTTCACAACTGCTATAATATATGAACATATGAAGAGTTATGTTATAATATGCCACTGGATTATTATGTAATCAAAATAAATAATAAAATTTGTTTAGTTTGATAAATAAGTAGACATTAATATTTTCTTCATGTGCTACAACTGATGATCTTAAATACTCCATTTTTGGCAGATCACTGCAAGGATAACTGGTCTAAAATGAAATCCAAAATGCCTGCTCCAAAGTTTAGAGCTCAGCACTAACTGTTCAGGATGTGTATGACAAAGTCTCTGTTACACAGTTCTTCAAACAAGACCCTTTGGGATGTGGCAGGTTTCCAACACTTAGATATCCCCAGGTCTACATTTCTTTTGCCTAGGGGGCCATCTCCTGTTTGTCCACCTATTGTGTCATACTCATGCTTTGAGGCTGGGCTCACAGATGTCTCCATTGCAAGCTTCGTTGGGGCCTCCCGATGGGGATAATCTTCCTCGCGTGAGCCCCTCTAACACTAGGTCTTTACTTCCACCATGGCATTTACATCCTGTCTTCTAAGAGTCATTGTTTCTGTGTCCCTCTAGAGCACACTTTAAGCTCCTTGGGTTTTGACATTCACTAGCAGTAGTAAAGCACTGTGTCTTTACTCCTGATGGCTGCTCAGTACCTGGTGTTCAAAGATATTGAATGAACGAATGTATAAACCACAAATGAATGGACGAAATGGAACGAATGAATGCAGGAAATCCTATAATGTTCTGCTGAATTCTATTTTGAGGTATCAAACTCCTGTGGCCAGAAAGTAATAAATTCCTGGCGTGACCTCATTGCAGTTTGGAAGACAGGCTTTCGCTCATTTATCTCAGCCAAGTGGATTATTATACAATTCCAAGTGGATATTTCTAAATCCTCATCAGACCCACAAATTATGCTTATCACAAAATCTCATATTCTTTTATGATCTTCAAAAGCCCTCTTAAGACTCTGTGTACCCTCAGACCACATGGGGATCAGCCTAGGTGCATCAAGCAGCCCTGCCCAGCAAGGAGGCAACTTGATGGCTTCTCTATGCAGGCGCTCTGGCTAATTTCTTCTCCTTTCCTGTAGATCAAAGATTCCTTATCACATATAAATGTTGGAATAATGTGCGCCTTAAAAAGAAATTTACTATTGTCTGGATCTCATCCCACAGATTCTAATTAAATTGGCTTAGGATATAGCTCCAGCTTTGGGATTTTCTTTTCTTTCTTGTTTTAAAGATTTATTTATTTTTATTGGAAAGTCAGATATACAGAGAGGAGGAGAGACAGAGAGGAAGATTTTCCATCCGATGATTCACTCCCCAAGTGACTACAATGGCTGGAACTGAGCCAATCTGAAGCCAGGAGCCACACACTTCTCCAGGTCTCCCACGTGGCTGCAGAGTCCCAAGGCTTTGGGCCATACTCAACTACTTTCCCAGGTCACAAGCAGGGAGCTAGATGGGAAGCAGGGCTGTCGAGATCAGAATTGGTGCCCATATGGGATCCTGGTGCATGCAAGGCGAGGACTTCAGCTGCTAGGCTAGCAAGCCGGGCCCAACTTTTCTTTTCTTTCTTTTTTTTCTTTTTACAGATTTATTTATTTTTCATTGGAGATGTAGATATATATAGAGAAAGATCTTCCATCCACTGATACACTCACCAAGTGGCCACAAAGGCTGGAGCTCACCTGATCCAAAATCAGGAACCAGGAGCTTGTTCTGGGTCTCCCTTGAGGGTGCAGGGTCCCAAAGCTTTGGGCTATCCTCTGCTGCTTTCCCAGGCCACAAACAGGGAGCTGGATGGAAGTGGAGCAGCCAGGATATGAACTGGTGCTCACATGCAAGGCAAGGATTTAATCACTAGGTTATCGCACCAGGCCCAGCTTTGGGATTTTTACAAAGCCTCCTTTATTGTTGAAATGTGCAGCCAATGCTGAAAGCCCTTAATCTAAATTCATCCTTCCTCCTACTTTTTTCTTCCAAGCCATTGCCTTGGTCTTGACAGATTTGAATTTCTTGAGGAAGAAGTTCTGAGTCATAATGGTGACTCCTGCATCTCTGCTACTCTCAGACCTGCAGTCTGGGGTGGCTTCTCTCAGTGCCATAGTAAAAAGCACATTCCACAATTCCTTGATTTCCAATTATTCAAGAAGGGACTTACTTAAGTAGCCCTGATAACAATTTTCCAAAACAACATTCTAAAGATACTGAGAAATTGCTACACAGATCAACAGTAAGTATTTCAGTGTAAAATTTTAAAGCTCATAGCACCCAAGAATTCCCAGGATATTTTTGTTGTTCTTCTTCTTTGTTGTTCTAAAAGAAGGCAAAGGATGGGTGGCTAATTATTTTCTAGTTTATTAGTTGGGGAAATTCCAGAAAATCCAGGAATGTTTTGAAATTAGAAATTACATGTTTGAATAAGATTGCATTTAAGCGAATTTATTCTTATTAATGAACGGGTCATTTTCTGGCATCTTTAACTAGATCCTGTATTGCTGGAAAATTGTGGGGTTCAGGAACATAGTTTAAATGGTTTTTGCACTACACACAGCTCAGTATCCTCCTGTACACTGATAGACAACTACATACATTAAAGAGCGATTCTCTGAACAGGTTGATGGGCTAAAGGTCTGATGACTGAAGTGGAGTCTAGTAGTAAGAGAAGGTGCAAAGATATCCTACTTTACTTTGGTGGAAAACCAACTATAAAAAGAATGTGTTTGGTAGGGTGAGGCTACAAGACTGCCAAAGGAAAAACATGGAAGCAGCCAAAATGCCCATCAGCAGAGGATTGGATAAGAAAGCTATGGTTCATCTACTCCATGGAATACTACTCAGCTATTAAAAAAAACAAAATGCAGTTCTTTGTGGCCAAATGGACCAAACTGGAAACCATAATGCTAAGGGAAATGAGCCAATCCCAAAAGGTTAAATACCACATGTTTGCCTTAATTTAAGATGATATGATGTTATGTATAACATGTTATGTTGTGTATAAACTAAAATTGAAATGTCAATGAGGTGGACACAGAAAGTGGTTAAGAACTCGCATTTACTTTTAACATATTGGTTACTCATTACTATGTCAATTAATTCCATAATGATGTAAATTTTTGCTGATGGTATGTTGGAGCTTTTAATTGACTGGGATGATACTCTGCTGGCTCTGTCTTCAGACCAGAGAGGATATACCTAAGAAGCCGTTGAACTTGACTGGACAATAAGATGCTGGACTCTATGTTTGGTATATGCTTGCAATGGGGGACTCTCAACTGAACTTGAACTGTGGTTATGCAACAAGGTGGAGGAATCCACCATGGTGGGAGGGTTTGGGAAGGGGTGGGGAGAACCCAAGTACCTATGAAACTGTGTCACATAATACAATGTAATTAACGAATTAAAAATAATAATAAAAAAAAAGACTGCCAAAGGGCAGCATCCCCGTGACCGCGTGACTTCCTGTTGCAGCTGCTGCCTTTCACTGGAGTTGGCACTGAAAGTGGCTTTGAACAACACAGAAACAAAAAAACAAAACCAACCCAAGCATGGCCACCGAAATTAAGGAGGTGGAGGTAAGACTTTCCAGGCTTAGCTACAACGATGCTTCATTCACTTCAGTATTCTTGTCTCTGAGAGTGGTCCCAGGGGTGTGAGGCAACATGGTCAGTGGGCCCTGCTCTTACCCTTGGTGGAGTAGAAATCTCCCACAGAATCCAAACTCCTTTCATTAACCATGGAGGATCTGCCTCCTTGGATTTATCTTAACCCATCTCTCACCTCCAGAGGTAACAGGCTTTATGAACGCATTTTGTGATGTGGAAGAGTATATACTATACCCATGGAGGCTAGTATTAAATTAGGTTAGCATTTATCAAACCAATATATTTCAGAATTCACACATACACACAAAGTGTCTCTGTATTCCCCAAAGAGAAATAATCATCCATTCATATAACTATATGTCCTTTCTTCACCCTTCATTACACTCACATTAATACTTACCAGCCCTGTTTTATTCAAGTATTCCTGATATGTGAGAATATTTCTCATAGATACACTACACCTTAAACTCCATGACAGAGACCGATATTTTATGAGTTCCCTTATATTGCTGTAAGTATTAATAAATGTTTGCCACATGCATAATCAAAATACAAAAAAATCATTACATGGAAGTAGAAGGTGAGGAAAGTTGTACTGTGTGGGAAGATGGCAATGTCTATGTGTCCTTTCTAGCTGGCAGAAATGCGCATGGGATTTCTCTGTTGGACAGGTGAAGATACAGGGGCTGAGGGTGGGGTAAATTAGGACAGTTGTTTGAATGGAGAGGAACTGGGAATATTAGCTGCTATTTGATCTAGAAAGAAACGCTAATGAAAACCAGACACACTTCAAAAGTGGTTCTTATCAATTAATTATTCATGATAAATCACTTATCTCCAGAAGCTATTTTAATTTATCTACAGTCTTTGTTTATTTGATTGCATTTCGGAGAAACTTAGAGTTTCTGTACTTCCTGCTGTTTTAGAGCTTATCAAAGTGTTTCAAGTACTTTTCCACCTAGAACTTGAAGGCAATACAAGTTCCTTACCCTTCATACATTTTTTTTTCTTTATTCCTATTTCCAGGCAAATTACTTCTACTTTTAGAAACTATATATCTTTAATTATATCTCCCATTTTTCTCATTTAACATTTAACAGCTTTTACAATTAAAACTTAAACTATGACAATGTAGTCTGGCACAGTTTTTCCTTCTCTCCAAATACTCTGTACCATGGAAGTTAGCACTCTAAAATGTAGTATTATCTGGAAGCCATGTTTTTTTTTTTTAAAGATCTATTTATTTTTATTGGAAAGTCAGATACACAGAGAGGAGAGACAGAAAGATCTTCCGTCCGCTGATTCACTCCCCAGGTGACCGCAACAGCTAGAGCTGAGCTGATCCGAGGCCAGGAGACAGGAGCTGCTTCTGGGTCTCCCACACGGGTGCAGGGTCCCAAGGATTTGGGCTGTCCTCAACTGCTTTCCCAGGCCACAAGCAGGGAGCTAGATGGGAAGTGGGGCCACCGGGATTAGAACCAGCGCCCATATGGGAATCCTGGTGCATTCAAGGCAAGGACTTTAGCCGGGCCTGGAAGTCAAGTTTTTAAAAAGGTAGTTTCCTAGGCTTCAACTTTAAGAATTCAAATGCAACAAGTCTTAATTGGGTTTTATAAATATGTACTGGAAACCACAGCTAATATGGCTGCAGATCATTGGCCCATCACTCTCAACCATAAATATGCACAGTTGAACAGGCACAGCTGGCAGGTGGAGAGAACAGCTAAAACTTGATGGTGTGCTCATGGCTGCGATGTGATCTGACAGTGTTAGTATGCAGAGAGGTAAAAGCTTGCAGTGGATGTGCATATTCAAGGAAGGGTGTAAAGAGAGAGGAACTATGGGCCAAGTACAGAGGGACAATGTACAAGAGACAGAAAGAGGAAAGGAGGCTACCAAGGAAACAGAACAGGACAAGACAGCCTAGCCCAATGTCACAGTGGTCAAAGTGGCAAGGAGCGACATACAATACGGTCAAATGGCCAGGAACAGTAAGGCCAGTGAGAACCGTGCTTCTCATCTGCATGATCTGTCTCAGGCTCTCTAATACTATTTCTAGATGGCAGGGTTAGTTGCCATTATATTCCCAGCACCTGGCATACTGTAAGCATTTAATAAATGCTATGCAAGCTAAACTGGATTGGCCAGGGCTTTTGCCATACAAGAATTTTAAAGAGCTCAGCTATAACTTGGTTCCATCAAATATCCTCACTGGGATGAGCAAACATTACAGGGATAGAACATCCACAATGGAGAACTGATTATAAGCAGACTGATAGAACAGTTCTATGAGCCATATGCTGAGAAGTGGTAATAGCCTTAAAAAAATGCCTAACCTCTGTGTGTGATAGTACTTCTCGCCAGTTAATTTAAAAATAAAGACCTGTAAAACCTTACATTTAGATTATGAGGGTTTTTTTATACACACGGTCTCTCCTGATCATTCGTAGAAGTGTGTGTAGTCATGAGAACAAGCACATTAAAAGAGGTAAATGACTCTCTAGAAATGCACATGCAGTGGTTGCTATGACGACTGTTGAGTCTCACTGAAGAGAGAGCAAAAAATCAATTAAAACCCATTGGAAGAACTTGCACAGGGAGATAAAATATTTCTGCCTCTCAGTTTCAGGACTCTTCTCACATATGTGGCAGAATGCAAAGCATGTATGTGTGCTGGCTGTTGGGAGGGTTCTAGGAAAAGTCACCCTTCTGATGTAGTTCTATAATATTAAGCACTCCTTCCATAACTTAATCTTCTTAGTACACAAGTAATTTGCTTAAGCACTAAAAAAAACTGAGTCAGATTCTCTGCTCTTTTGTACCAATCACACTGAACAATTTTTAGTTTTAATCTGTTTTTCTCTCTCTTTGAAGAAAAAGCCTTCAGGCTTATTTTTAGAGGTAAAATGACAACCGCCTAGCATTTTCTGCCCTATATTATTGTTTCCCCTCACCTGCAGCCTCCATCACAGTGGCATAAGCCTGGCTAGTCAAGAAAATACAGGAAAGGAAGAGTTAGTTTCAGGAAGCTACTTTGTCCATCCATTTGTTTCTCCCTTTCCTTGGGGATACACTATTTTCATTCTGACCTTTCTAAGATACCAATAGCACTAACAAAAGGTCAAGATTTCCAGATCTTTCCCACAATATTATTACAGTAACAGAACGGTGAGAAGTCCCACAAACGGAGGAGATAAACGCTTTCAGCTGAAGACCAGCCGCAATGAGACCAGACATTAATGGACAGGTTTTTGACGAGTGGCTCTAACAGTGTTTGGGCGGAGAGGATTTGGGGTGAAGAGGGCAGTCACCGCCCGTGACACCGGTATCCCAGACAGCACCAATTCGTGCTCTAGCTGACCCACTTCCACTCCAGCTCCCTGCTAATGGCCTGGGAAAATCAGTGGAATGTGGCCCAACTGCTCGGGCTCCTGTCACCTTTGTGAGAGATTTGGATGAAGCCCTTGGCTTTAGCCTGGCCCAGCCCCAGCTGTTGTGGTCATCTGGAGTGGAAGACCTCTCTCTTTCTGTAACTCTATCGTGTGTATGTATGTGTGTATGTGTGTATTTTGAAAAAGAATGTTTAGTACAAATGTTCCTGTGATCATTCAGTTACAGCTTTCTGTGCAATGAACAGTGTAATGAACTATGCAGCTCAGAGTAGGTTGCAGCTCAGCTATGAGATTACACAGGGAGAGACTTAACCACTGATGGAGACTTTGCGTTGCTTATCTGTGCAGCACAACACCAAATCAATCCCCAAAACCATCCACTTCGTAAGTGGTTTTTAAAAAATTATTTGTATTATTTCCCATGATTCAGTTTTGTGGACATAGGGTTTTCCCCATTTCCCTCCCCACCTGTCCTTCCTACCCTTCTCTCTTGTATTATTACAGTAGTATAGTCCTCCAGCAATAATTACAAGTTCAACATTCTGCTAGCCATGTGCATCATGGCACTGCAGGTAGTGTGTAGGGTTTATAAGTCTCAGCATAGTGGTTTGGGTTAGCAGGGGATCAGCTTGGTGAGTTGAGACTATCATTACAAAAAGTAAGACAGAAAATGGAGTGAATCTGATGTAGTAAAAGTAATGTGTGTTTTTTTTTAAAGATTTATTTATTTTTATTGGAAAGGCAGATATACAGAGAGGAGGAGAGACAGAGAAGAAGATCTTCCATCCGATGTTTCACTCCCCAAGTGAGTGCAACAGCCAGTGCTGCGCCGATCCCAAGCCAGGAACCTGGAACCTCCTCCGGGTCTCCCACGCGGGTGCAGGGTCCCAAAGCTTTGGGCCATCCTCGACTGCCTTCCCAGGCCACAAGCAGGGAGCTGGATGGAAAGTGGAGCTGCCGGGATTTGAACTGGCCCCCATATGGGATCCTGGCATGTTCAGGGTGAGGACTCAAGCCGCTAGGCCACGCCGCCGGGCCCCAAAAGTAATGTGTTTTGTGCAACATCTGTTTTGTTCTCATGCTCACTCTCCTCCCATGTGAATGCATGGGTTGCTAATTGAGTGTAGTTCTTACTGAAGGTCCTAACTTAAAAGTCACCAACAGTCACATCATTCCTCTATTTAAGTATATATGTGATTGTAGGTATAGACAATGGTAAAGTTCAGCAATTTATTGTCAAGATATATTTAATAGTTCCCTTTGAAGGTAAGACTCCTCAATGCTAAGAATTACTCAACATTTACTATGATCCACAGGGGAAAAAAAAATGAAGCAGCAGCTAAAAAGAATTCCAGCTTCTTCACTTCCAGGGTTAAAATTGTTCTCCAAACCCACAACTGACTTCTGTAGCTTTATGTTGGCTTTTAACTAATCTACTTCCTAATCTTCCAATTCGATTTCTTTCAATGTCTACATTCCACTTCAATTCATAGTGCCTCTCTAATATCTAATATCTACACTTTACAAAAAGCGCCATTCAAGCCATATCTTTGCATCTAGCCCACATGATCTCTCTCTTTTTATAAGTTACTTCTTCGGGCCCGGCGGTGTGGCCTAGAGGCTAAAGTCCTCGCCTTGAACGCCCCGGGATCCCATATGGGCGTCGGTTCTAATCCCGGCAGCTCCACTTCCCATCCAGCTCCCTGCTTGTGGCCTGGGAAAGCAGTCGAGGACGGCCCAATGCATTGGGACCCTGCACCCATGTGGGAGACCTGGAAGAGGTTCTTGGTCCCGGCATCGGATCGGCGCGCACCGGCCGTTGCGGCTCACTTGGGGAGTGAATCATCGGATGGAAGATCTTCCTCTCTGACTCTCCTCCTCTCTGTATATCTGACTGTAATAAAATAAATAAATCTTTAAAAAAAAAAGAATTTAAAAAAAAAGTTACTTCTTCCTGGTGGTTATACTCATTTCTACACATTCTCTCCCTAGGTGTCACCTTAGTTTTGCTATGTGCCTGCCTCCTGTCCTACAGTTCCTGTTGGCAATGTGCTGTCTCCTTGGGTCTGCCTCTTTCCTTGTTGCTTTCCTCCTGACATGGGCCTTCTACTGCATCACAAAACTGACCTGTTTTTTCTGTCTTGTTATTGCTGCACTCCTGTTTGTATTTCTAAGCCCTCTACTTGACTGACAGCAACTTGGGACTGCAGATCACATTTTCTGTATATTGCATGATTTATGGTATAACCCAGGGCATGTAATAGTTGCTCAACCAAAATGTCTTGAATCAACCATGCACTGCTCCTTTGAACTAAAATTCTCCGGCATTTTTCTCTTTAGATTTCAAGGTGGTTAAAAAAAAAAAAATGCATGGAAGAGTCTGGTGCGATAGCCTAGTGGCAAAATCCTTGCTTTGCAACTGCCAGGATCCCATATAGGAGCCAGTTTGTGTCCCGGCAGCTCCACTTCCCATCCAGCTCCCTGCTTGTGGCCTGGGAAAGCAGTCGAGGACGGCCCAAAGTCTTGGACCCGGCCCTACATTGGGAGACCTGGAGGAAGCTCCTGGCTTTGGATCAGCTTAGGTCCAGCTGTTGCGGAAGCTTGGGAATTAAACCAGCAGACAGAAGATCTTTTACTCTATCTCTCCTTCTCTCTGTATATCTGCCTTTTCAATAAAAACAGATAAAATCTTAAAAGAAAATTGCTTGGAAAATTGGAATCAAAATAAGCTTATTTTTGTGTAAAAAAAAAAACCTTGAAATTCATGCAATCTTTTTTCTCATGATACGCATTTCCACTACCGCTTTGAAGAGTCCCTCGTAGAAGAGTGTTTGAGATGGCTCTGCTGCTTCTGAAACTCTTTCAAATCTGTTAACTCACATGTATTATCTACAATGATCTGGGTACACTGGCACGGGCATGAGATTCTTCTCTGAGGAATGAGGAGACTGGGTCACAAAGAGGTTTGTAATGATATGTGGCTTATTAATGACATCCCTAGAGCAGGAACTAGATCCACCTTGGCCATCACCCTCCTGCCAGGCAACCCTGGGAACAACAGCAATCATATAAAAGAAGTACTCCCTTCACATACAATTATGTGTATAGAGAAAAAAAACACACGACTTTAACAGACCAAGTATAACTCATGTTCCCCATGCAATATGAATTTGAACACCTGCCCTATGATTAAGATCCTGGGAAACATTTTGCTTATGACACTGTGTTGCAATTCCAATTATGCCATAGAAAGAAGGAAGGGATGCACTGATCACTTACAGACAGCTTATTGTCTTCCACTGTCTGAAAACCTTTTCATTAAACCCCTCTTTGGAGCCCAGTGTGATGGCTCCATTGGTAATCCTCCCCTTGCAAATGTCAGGATCACACATGGGGACCAACAGTTGTCCTGGCTGCTCCATTTCCCATCCACTTTCTGCTTGTGGCTTAGGAAAGCAGGAGGATGGCCCATGTGGGAAACCAACAAGAATCTATGGTTCCTGGCTTCTGATCAGCTCAGCTCGGGCCACTGCAGCCTTTTGGGAAGTGAACCAGTGCATGCAAGATCTTTCTGTCTCTCTTCTCTGTAAATCTGTCTCTCCAAGAATAAATTAAAAAACAATAAATAAATAACACCCCATACTGACAATTAGCAGGGACTCTATGTGGTGTTATAAATAATTACCAAGTTTTCTTATTAATTCGTTAATTAGTTTTTTAATCTTACCAAGCTGTTCTCCTAGACGTTGGCCTCTCTCGGTTGAGATGACCCGCTCATCTTCCATGTCACACTTGTTGCCAGCCAGAATAACCTGGGCATTATCCCAAGAGTATGTTTTGATTTGAGTTGACCTTAAAGAAGAAGAACAAGCATGAAATTGTCAGCAGAAAGCAGAGCAGCATAAAGTAAGAGGGAGAAGAAATAGATCCCAATGATGACAAAAATAACAAAAAAGTGAAACCCAAATGCATGACATTTAGAATTAATTAGATCAGTGCAGCTTCACCCTTTAGATACTCACCAGGGTATTACATGAGTCAAAAATCCAGGGAACAGTGGTGTACCAAGAATTCTTTTGTCTCTAATGCAATTGATATTGCTATAGCTTCTTCCTTTTCCTAGGTCTACACCCTTCTTATACCTTTTCAGCAAGGAGTGCCAAGCATCCGGGACTGCCCAACTTTTCTGGTTTTAGCAGTAAGTCTAGCATCTTGAAAAGTCCCTCAGTTGTAGGCAAACAGATCTGGTTGGTCATTGTATATACAATGTATCACATAAAAGCATCATTTTCTCTTTTCACAATAACTTAAAGAACTCACATAATTCGGGTTTAGGAAATTCGGGACCATGATAGTTTTAAAAAGAAATATTAAGAACTAATATACTCATGTCTTATTTTTTTTAAGAGAATATCAGGCCGATGAATATAAAGATTCTAGTACAATGGACTGATTTTTTTTGAAAGATGTATTTGAAAGAACTATAAAGAGAGAGGATGAGGCAGGAAGAGAATGAGGGAGGGAGATACAGAGAAACAGAGAAAACCACCCACGCTGGTTTTATTCCCAGATTGCCACAGCAGCCAGGGTTGGGCCAGGTTGAAGTAAGGAGTCAGGAGCATCTTCCAGGTCTCCCAGCTGGGACACCTGCAACTGTTTTCCCCAGGTTGTTAGCAGGGAGCTGAATCTGAAGCAGAGCAGTTGGGATTCAAACTGGTACTCACATGGGATGCTGGTGTCACAGGCAGTGGCTTTGCCTGCTACACCATAATCCTGGCCAGTAGATTGACATTTTCGAAAAAGGATATGCAGAATTCAAAATAAATCTCCATTATGGATCATAATACAAAGGAACTCCGTGATTTTGAACTTCAATCAGATAATTAAATTGATTGTCATTTGCAGGTATTCTCATTGCTGTGCAAGTCACTGCTTTGTATTGATGGAGCCCTTAGAATAACTTCAGTAGATGTCATCTCCATTCTATAACTCAGGAAAATATGGCATAGATAGTTTGAGTCATTTATTCAGTATCATGCAGCTGGTAGACTGACCGACCTGCATATCACACTGAGGGGATGGATTTGAAGTCTGTGCTCTTAGGCATGATTTCCATGCTACTTTTGAAAAGCTTGAGAAGTAGAGAGAGGACATTTAGCCTACTGAGTAAGAAGTCCACCTCCCATATTGGAAGTCCTAGGCTGATTCCCAGTTCTAGCTTCTTACTCCAGCTTCCAACTAATTGGACCCTGGGGAGCAGGGGTGATGGCTCAAGTCCTTGGGTTCCTTCCACCCAGGTGGACTATCTGGATTGTGCTCCAGCTCCAGGTCCAGTCCACTCCAGCCACTGTAGGCAACTGGTGAGTGAACCAGAGTATGGGCCCTCTCTCCCTGTCTTTCAAATCGAGAAAGTAACGGGGGAAGAAGCTTGAGAAGTGAGGTTATTTAATGTATTTATTATCCTCCAGAGAGAAAGACAAGAGGAAGTTAAGTTACAGTCTACCCTCTTTTTGTATTATTTGAGAATGACAGTACAGCATTAACGGTGCAGAGACCTATTGCCCAGACTGTGATCAGGAGAGAGACATGGAAATACTGAAAAGCTAAGCACATGACTGAAGCCTGAAGGCACAGATTTGTAATGTGTGGGAAAGAGGAGCCTGAGACCAGGCTCACTAGCAATTGTCAAGCCCTCCAGGATTATTGAAAAGAAAGCCGTGAGGAGCTGTTCTCCACTTGATGAAAGAATGAAAAGCAAAGAGCTCTCAACTGCGCCAGGAGAGCTTTCAGTGTGATGTGATGCCTGTTTGTCCCTCCTGAGAGCAGAGGGAAGAGCTAAGAGGCAGAGCTGTATTTCAGAGCATTCCCCTGAACCAAGTACAGATTTCCAAATGAGATTAAAGCATCTGATGCACTATAATGCCTGTCATCCCAGAGGCACAGAGTATTTTATTAGAGAAATCTGGAGAGAGAACCGGTCTAATCTTATCTAACAATATATTCCTTTAGCAACTGTGAGATGTGGCTTGTATCCACTGACTAGGAAAGTGAAGAAACTCTGAACTCAATACTGTTTCCTCACTGCATCTTAAGTGTCGAATAAGGAAAGTGTGGGGTCAGAAGGGAGGAGTGGCCAGAAGGAAAGGCTTCCTGAGCGTCCTGAGGTCAAGAGCTTGCCTGAGGAAAGGCAGCACTGCTCTGACCTGAGCAAACTCATTGCACTGCTCCCCTGTATATCTATTCAGCTCAGAAGAGACTTATGCAAAGGTCAGGAAATGACGCATCCCAGCACCTGCTGCCTGATTTGTGTTCTTTGATTGCATAAAGGAATATTTTCTTCCTCTTCTGTTGACACTGTAAACCATAGGGTTTTAGGCTACCACAATTCATTCATGCATATACAACATTCCCTCTATTCTACCAATACATATAAGTACATAAAAGGAACATACTTTTTTGGCCATGAATCACATCAAAACTATCTTTTTTCTTTTTCTTTTTCTTTTCTTTTCTTTTCTTTCCTTTCTCTTTTTCTTGCTTCCTCTTTTTCTTTTTACTATTACTTGCAATTACCTATTATTTCATTTTTTAAAATTTTATGTTTATTTTTATTTTTTAAACTTGAAAGCATTCTTTTTTTTAATAAAATACTTTCAGTTCACTTCATAATCACAGTGTTATACCTCCATTAGGTAAGTACGTTAACAAATAGCAAGCAGAAAAAAGTGTTCTCCAAGAGTACATACAATATCCTGTACTATAAACAGGTTATAAACAATACTCAACTCTTAAAACATACTAGATTACATTTTTGTACTCTATATTAATACCAGAAAATCAGAGGAAACACATATTCCTCAATTTGGGGACTGAATTTTCACTAAGCATAATGGCTTCCAGTTAGAACAATTTTATTGCAAAAGACAGGATTTCATCCTTTTTATGGTTGAATAATATTCCATCATGTATGCACACCACTGTTTAATCCATTAATAGTGTAATGGACATCTGGGTTGATTTACTATTTTAGTGATTGTTAACTGAGCTACTATAAACAAGGGGGTACAGATAATTCTTTTATATGCTGAATTCCCAGGAGTGGGAAGGCTAGGTCAAATGGTGGTATCTCCTGTCTTTTATAAAGGTTGTACTAGTTTACATTCTCACCAGCAGTGTATTAGGATACGTTTGTATCCACATCCTTGCCAACATTTATTGTTTTCTGATTTCTGTGTGATAGCCATTCTGACAGCTAGTGATCCTATGAATTTTCTCATGTGTCTGCTGGCCATCATAAAAAATGCCTTAGAAAAATGCCTTTCCTGTTCTTTGCTGGTTTTTTTTTTTCTACACATGAAAGATGAGTTCAGGTTTTTTTTTTTTTTTTTCTTTATTCAGGAAAACTTTGGAAAAGAGAAGGATAAGCCTTTGAATTAGGAAACAAACAGATTTTCACATATTTCATCTATACTGGTATGAATTAAGGTTCAAGAATAATGGTAAAGTAATTTAACTCCCATCTTTCACAACTCAGAATTATAATACTTTGTGCAGCCAGTTTAAGGGAAAATTATGCATATGGGGAAGGTATTTTTGGGTCGTTTAATACTGCTGTATTCACCCTGTAACATGAGGCTGCCTTTTTTTTTTACTCTGGGTACTTTGTGGGACAAACATGGTTTTAAGCAGGACCATGCTGTTCTTAAATTCCAAGTAACTCTTGACAAATAGAACACATTATTAGCTCTAGCTTGGGAAGCCAGCATTTGTCTTCCCAAATTCAGCTTAAATCATCCTTTTTAATTCTTATAACCTAAATATTAATTGGAAAATTTTCACGGAAGGATTTCAAATTCTGTCTTCAACAGATAATAACCCCCAGCCTGAGGCTTGAGACAAGTACATTTTAAACTGCGAGTAAATGGTCTCTCTCTGGTATTTCTGTGAAGAACACAACATATGTTTGCAGAACACATTCTCCTGTCGGGCGGCAGTTAAAAATATTTACATTTTTGGTCATTTCCTGTGTTTTGCAATTTTTCTTATTTGGACAAAGAGTTTTCAACCACCTCATTAGACGAGTCTGTCTTATTTCTTGGCTGAGTAAATATACACATTTAAAGAGAGTGGCTGTCACCACAAGATATACATACACGTGCAAAGATGACTTAGCAATTGCTGCAGAAGAACCTTTTGGAATTATTGCTAATCTGAACAAGATTAATGGATCAGAAACCATGTGCTGGTCACCATGGTTACCTTGCAAATGGCAGGCAACTCAGACCCCACCATGTGCTGATCATAGCTTAAAAAAAAAAAAAAAAACCTGTTATCGAATTAGAATCCAGTAAAAATAAAACAAAACTCCAAAAACATCTCTAAAAAGTTGTTATCTCAAGAGAAAAAAAAAGAGTAAAAGAAAAAGAAAGAGGAGGAAAGCACAATTCAGTCTCATTTCAGCTCTTGTTTAAACATGAACAAAAGCTGGGATGAGATGAGGGACAGCAGAGGTTTTTTTGATTCAATGTTTTACACATAAGAAACTGAACTGTGTAAAAATTAACTTAGGCCTGGAGAGCTATAGACAGCCAGCCAACTACTCCAGACTTGCTTTCCATTCCTTCCCGTCCACACGGAGGATGCGTGTCATTTCTTGTGAGTTGAACTTCTTCGCAGAGAGAACGATGGATTCCTGATGGTCACACTGTTGTCAGCAAGGGTCCAGACAGACTCCCTCAGTGAACCAAAATGGCAATTGTCTTCTCTGTCCAACTAGGCCGGACAGGGAAATATGAGGTTCCAGAGAGAAGGCAGCCTGGTCTTCCTCATCCAGGGATAACAGCAGTCCCCTTCTTAATTCTGGAAGCTGATATTTCATTGCTGCGCCCATTTTCCTGCTTTGGCTTCTCGGTATTGCAGCATAATTCTAAGAAAACCTCCCAGTCTGCTATTGTTTAGCACATAGGATTGGTTCTTTTGCTATTTTTTCCAATATTTATTCGATTTTTCTGAACCTTCAGAGAATTTTGAAGCTGATCTCATTGCAAACAGTTAAATAATATTCTCTAGAGGCTCTACCAGAAGTATTAAAAACACATTTCTCCAGATAATTTACATGAGCAATCAAGGCTGAGCAATCTTGGGATACTTCTCTTTATCACGTTTTTTATTACTTGCAAAAACTGGAGAAAAACTGCTTGAGAAAGAAAGACAGAGAAGTCCCGTGATCATATTCTCCAATGATCATAATGGCTGGGTTTGAACTAGGACCACAATCAAGAGCCAAGAGCTCAATCCAGATCTCTCGTGTAGGCTGCAAGAACCCAATTCCTCAAGTCATCATTACTACTTGTCGGATCTGTATTAGCAGGAATGTAGGGTTAGGGTTTGAAACTGGAACTTGCACTCAGGTACTCCACAGATGTGTGATGTGGGTGTACCGACTGTGGGGCCAAATATGCACTCCTCTTTCTTCGTGTGATTTACAGAGGTAACATAAGTTTTAAAATGAAAGAGTAATAGTAAGGAAACAGATTCAGGAACACAATAAAACGTGACGATTTAAGTATGTACGCTGTAAATGCAGGTTTAGGAAGTTAAGGTGTTAGTCTGCCTATTTGCGCATGAAGTCATTTAATAAACAAGTTAATCAAAGGAAAAAAATTTAAAAACTACCCTCCAATGAATGCTAATATTTGATAAAACCATTTCATATTGAAAGGACTGGGGTTACATGTTTTGCTAAAATTGCCACATCCTCATAAAAATTCCAGCAACAGAGAGAAATCACAGAGAAAATTTTCCATGATCAGAAACCTCCCAATGCCCTTTATGAACATTCTGGGTAGATTCTGGTAGGAGATTGAATTATTACCTTCACAGTTCCCTGCCCTTCAGACTTTGGACTTTGGTGATTGCTTTAGCCATCAGAATACAGGAGATTTGACATGCACCATTGTGGACACCAGGCAACAGAGGCACGGTCAATTCCATCAGCTTTCTATGTTCTGGCTCTTCATCAGGGGAAAAGCCTGCCAGAGAACAATCCAAGAGGGGTGCTGCTCTGTAGGCTTGTCTCTGAAGTGAGAAGCCACTGGGAGCTCAGCTGAGTTCTGTATAGATCAGTGCATCTCAGCCAAATCCAGAACAATCTAATCTTAACATGGCACCTTCATGTGAACGTAGGTTCCCTTTTGATCTTTATCTCCTTCTACCTACCTTGCCTCTATGAGTTTACTGACGTCTTTGAACTTCTCATATTTACTGCATTTTCAGTAAGCAAGGGCTGCCCATAGGAAACAGCTTTAGGTTTTGTGAGGTGGAAATTTTTATACAAAGTTGGCGGCTCAATTTTTAAGAACAAATGCAAATTAAATAGAAGGTCTGGGGATATTCTGAAGCAAGATGCTCTTGGTATTCTGTCCATCCCCCCACCCCCCGCCTGGTCTGTCTTCTCTGTGCTTTCTGGCTGACTCCTAACTGCTACTGCCTGCAAGTCTTTGTTTTGCAGCTTTCATTTTTTTTAAAGATTTATTCATTTTATTAAAGTCAGATATACACAGAGGAGGAGAGACAGAGAGGAAGATCTTCCGTCCAATGATTCACTCCCCAAGTGAGTGCAACGGCCGGTGCACGCCGATCCAATGCCGGGAACCCGGAACCTCTTCTGGGTCTCCCACACGGCTGCAGGGTCCCAATGCATTGGGCCGTCCTCAACTGCTTTCCCAGGCCACAAGCAGGGAGCTGGATGGGAAGTGGAGCTGTCGGGATTAGAACCGGCGCCCATATGGGATCCCGGGGTTTTCAAGGCGAGGACTTTAGCTGCTAGGCCACGCCGCTGGGCCCATTTTGCAGCTTTCTTAAGAACCACAAGGCCACTCTGCCCATAAGGGAAGAAGGTATTTAAATGAGAAAAAGCACACCCAGGAACAGACCCCAGCCAATAACTATATAAATATCCCAACTCCCTTTCTCCTCAGGTTACTACTACCTGATTTTCCACGATTTTAAAGCAAGATTAAGGGCTAGTTACCTATCAGGGTAACTGGTTTGATAAACAAACCTTTATTTGGCCATCTTCTCTTTCACAAGTAATTTCCCAGCCCCTGTGGATGTTTCTTACACTTTCTAAACAGGCTACCTGCATGCAAATTCCTGTCTCAGAGATTGCTTCTGGAAAAATCTATTGAGATCCATTGAGTAGGTTTGTCTCAGTAAAGGGCACAAAGCTTAACAGTGTTCTGGAGGTTGTAGTTTTGACTCCATGGCATTGATTATTAATTCCACTTCCTTTTTTTCAAATAGCCAATATGCTAGCACACGACTGCACGTAAGCTTCATTAGCTTGGCAAGAAACCCACAAGTACTATCACATATGCTATCTATCTAAAGCACATTTTGTGCCTTTCCATCAGGCCCTCCCACTCTCTTCCCTCTAGTCTCAATATACACATTCCTCTGGTTTAGATGCTCCTCCATGTGGCCCATGTGACTTTCATGAGGGCCCATGTCATATACCAAGACTCAGTCACTTATCCACATGCCTCTTAGATTATGAGGACAATGATGGCAGGGACCTCAACTGCTTGTTTATCCTTATGTCTCTGGTACAATATTAGGTGCACAGACGGTGTCAAACAGTAACAGTTCAGTAGAGGTTGAAAGAATGAGGGAGTGATAGGCTGACTGTGGCAAATTGCCTAAGAAGTTAGTTAATTCTGAACGGCATGCAAAAACATCAACACAGAGAAACAACCTGTGTATGAAATTCCATCCCAGGTAATGTCAATTGCCTTTCTACCCCTTTCAGGTTATGATGCTAATGGGGAGTTTTTTTCGTGTTCTTCTATTTTCTGGCAGTATCCATGATAAGGAAAGAAAATGTGGGTCCCTGCAAAGCCTAGTAATGAATCTGTGCGATTCATTCCTCTCTAGTGGAATCATAGTTTCCTATCTGAAACAGTCTGAGTGAACACACATCAGAGAGCAACTTAGCACCTCAATGTTTGCTCTGAAGGAGAGCTAGTCTAACTCCTTTACTTTCTAGGTGACAAAGCTTGGACTTCAGGTGTCAAGTGACTTAACTCAGATGATGCAACTACTTAGTGGTTGATGCAGATCTCAATAGTCCAAGCTTCCTCAGGAAAGCTCCTCTACAACACACCAGAAAACTTGGTAAGATACTCATGTACTAGTTTACTACCTTTTCATGATAAAAATATATATCTGGGGGAACCAAACTTCTCTCTGAAATTCCATCTCTAAGTGTCACTAGGCTGCATGGGGAGAATGAACAGTATTGGATGTGCCTCGGAGAACCTGTGTGATTGTTCCCCTCTTTGAAGATCCTCTTGCTGAGAGTTCACACTGAGATTTATTTTAGGAACTGAGGTTCTCTATGATGCCGCAACTCCTGCGTACCATATCTGACTCAAGGTTGTTAGCCCACACTCAACCTTAGGTCTATTTCTTTTATGCTTCCCTTAGAATTTCTGATCTCATTTTTGGCTTCCAAAAATGTCAGATCCTATTTTTACAAACCACATGTGTGGTCAGAACCATTGAGCATCTCTCTCTTCCATGTAAGCAAAAACAAAAACAGCAGCTAGGTGAATCAAGGGTCACCATTCCGGACAAGTAAGACACAAGAATGGAAGCTTGAACTAGGAAAAGGGCCAGTGCTCTTCAGCTCAAAAATGCCTGGTTATTGTTTCACAAGGGATAAAGCCAAAGGAGTGTTAATGGAAATATTCTTTTTCTTAAGTTAGACAAGATTGCATTGTTCTCAGGGGAACAAATGGTTTTTGGCAAGATGTGCTTAACTGTTGGCTCAGTGGTAAGGGACTCAGGCTTGATGATGGGGATGCTGAACTTAAAATGCACCACCTAGCCTGCACTCACTCACATACCAGGACCTCCTCCTTCCTTTTGTTCTCCCAACCCGTTGAGCTAAGGAGAGGCACCCTATGCCCTCATCCAAAGCCCGCCCGAGCACTGATGTTTGCAAGATACTAAGCCAGGACTGTGGAGGAAGGAATTCTTCCTCTACACGGTGGAGATGGGGTTTTGTAGCAGGAGGGGTAGGACCATGAGTCTGTGCTGGGTGTGGAACTTCAGAATGGGAATTGCTGGGAAAGAAGAAAGCAGTTAATGGGATTGAGAGAAGGAAAGGAGAAATTCACCTGGGCCTGACTGCAAAAGATCAGATTTCATGCATTTAATATACATAGTTTTAAGAACATAACAATACTTCTCACTCTCCTTCCAGTCTCCTTTTGTTATTTTTCTTTAAATTACTTGCAATAACAAACTTTCACTTTATAATAAGTTTAATCTTCCTTTAAATAAAGAAGTCAACAAGTAGAAAGATAACTGTTCGCCCGGAGTATATGCAAAGGCTGTACATAATAAACAAATCTCAAAATGTCAATGAAACTCACAAACCTCACATTTGGACTGTGAAGCCTCCCTCAAGGATGGGAACAAAGGAGATGCAGATGCAACGTCTATTCCTGCCACACTGGGCTTGCCAGGAAAGACTGCAACAAAACTTTGAAATGGGTCACAAAGATGGCTAGAGAGCTGGGTCCAGCAAAACTTTCCTGGTCATCTCTATTTTACATTTGTGTTTGAGCAGTTTTTACAACTCTGTAGATGACAAAAAAAATTGTTAATCAAACCAATGAGTTCTTGCTCATGAAAGTATAAATGAACCGTGTCTTGCACAATGCAATCAATTATTGCCCAGTGGCTGTGAACTCCTGTTTTGCAACTCTTGATGAATTTATGTCGGCATTCTTGAGTGCCTCTGTGTCTGCACTTGCTGAATCTTTCCTTGTGCCTGTATAATACCTTACTAATTACATTTTCAAATCATGACTTAAATTTTTTTCATGTATCTATTTTATATTTGGATGAAAGCTGTGATTCCACTCTATATTTAAAAATTTTACCATAACAACTTCCCAGTAAAAACTGATGTAAGGGAAGGCTGAGATTGGAATGACAAGGCAATCTGAACTTGAGATGGGATGGTTAGTACCATGAACATAAAAGAGAGCCTAACCTTCCACACTAGTGGCAATCTGCCGAGGAGTAGCAAGGAGCACTTTCTGTCATGAAAGTCAGACTGGCTGTCTTCACTGTCCCTCTCAGGACCTTCTCAAGCGTTACCTTTTGACACTGGGGAGACCCTGATCCTTGCTAACTTACATTGGGAGGACTGGCCACTGTGCTGGGGGTGAGTGTCATACAATAGCCATAAGCATGTAATAATTGCATATGATATATAAATACAAGCATAATTAATAATGAAACCAACTATTTTCCAGGCCAACACTGTCGTTCAGATGTTAAGCTGCTGCCTGGGATGATGCTGGCATCCCATGTGGGTGTTGGCTCAGGTCCTGGCCACTGCACTTCTGATTAACCTTCCTGCCAAACCCCAGGGGAGGCAGCAGAAGATGGTGCAGTGGTTGGGCCCCTGCTATCTACAGCTAAGTTTCAGATGAAGCTCTTGATTCTGTCTTTAGACTGGCGCAGCCCTGGCCATTGTGGCCATCTGAGAGTGTACCAGATCTCTCCTTCTTTTGTAACTCAGCTTTTCAAATAAACTAACAAACCTGAAAAAAAAGAGTACAGTCATTTATCAAATCCTTTCTTAGTACAGGCAATATACTATGTGCTCTGCATGTATTATTTCAATTAGTTCTTAAAACAACTCTGTAAGGTAGGTTGTGTTTTCACTATATTTAAATGAAGAAACCATAAAATCAAGATTTATTTAAGGTAAGTTTCTAGAAACTCTCAAAAAATATGTAATGGGATTGGAACATAAACCTTCCCCTCTTGGATTATGAACTCAAAGTCCTGGGTTCTAGTTTTAGTATGTAGTCAAGAGAAAAGACTACATTTTCTTAGTATATTTGCCTCCTCCTTTTACAAAAAGAAAAAAGCAAAGCTTACTTGTCTTCCTAGGATTTTCATGAGGATAAAATGAGAAAATGTCCACAAAGTGTTCTGAAAACCAGAGAGTGCTATACAACTACATTATTGTTAGACTAATGTCATTACTCACATAGCACAGCACTGACCTATTCTCTCAAAATCATTCTATTAGCAATGCTCGGTGTAATTTTCTTGTTGTTTTGCAACCTCTAATTATGAAAGGTTAAGAGAGAAGAAAAACAAAAACAAACTACCGTCTGGTTCTATTCTAGCTCATCATGTAATGTTGAGTAATTATGTAAAGAGAGTGGGATGTGGCAGTAAAGATCAAAAATATGGGATCTGTTCTTGGGAATCTTAAGTGTGTCCACACACAGGGATCCTCCAAATATACTCCAATCGGCAACTAATTATTAAGGTACTGTGCACAAGGCATTGGTGTCTACAGCCTGTGGTGTTGGCTTTTTCAACTTGAATTGCCTGGGAGGTTTGCTAACAGATTATGCATTTCACCCCAAATACGCTGACTCAGCTGGTCTGGAGTGGGCTCTGGGATTCTGCATCTCTGACAAGCACGCAGAGATGCTAGTGCTGCTGATTTACAGACCGCACATTGAGCAACATTGCTCTGGCGTACAGAAACAAACACTGGGGAAAGCCTGGCGTGCAGGATTTCTGGGCAATTCATGGGGATTCAACCGGCAGGGAGAGGATTCTGCTGGCTTGGGTTTATGGTGATAGTTCCACAAAGGCTTGAGGAATTAGATGGGAAATGTATGAGGAGCAGGAACATTTGATCATCTGTGAAATAGAGAAGGAGGTGAGGGTTGTGTAACTCTTCCTTCCCCATTTTGTGACCACCCCTGGCTGTATCCTCCTGTACTAACTCCAACCCCACCCCAAGTCTCTCTTTCCTGCTCTGTATGCCCTGGCATATCCACATTCACAAGAGGCTGGTTTGCTCTTTGTTTTCCCTGTTTTCCACAAAAGAATGAAAAGGCAATGAGGCTTTCTCTCTATGATCCCCTGTGCCTTGCCTGTTGTTGTTAGGTCCAGAAATTCAGTATTTATTTTTAAATGATTACATTAAAACACATGCATATTTATTTGAAAGGCAGACAGGCAGAGAGAGAAAGACAGGAAGTTTTCCCATTTGGTAGTTCACCCCCCAAAATGTATACCACAGCTGAGACTTGGCTAGGGTGAACCTGGAAGCTGAAAATTCAATCCAGGTTTCCCATGTTGTTGGCCAGAACCTTAGTATTTAGGTCATCACCTGCTGCCTCATAGGGTGTGCAGCAGTAAGACAATGGAATCAAAAGGGAAGCCAGTACTGGAACCTAGGTCCTCTAATATGGGATGCGAGTGTCCTGAGTAGCTTCTTAACTGCTGTGCCAAATGTTAAGTCCTAGTAATTAAAAATACAAAAAATAATCATTGACATTTAAGTATTCATAAGCCTAAAGAGGGATTTAATCATTGTGGTAGGGAAATGTGTGGGCTGGGGCAGAAGATCATGGAAAAGTCTCTGAGTGAAGAGCTGGAGGAGACACTTAGAGGGACAGAGGCCGTTGGGAGTGCTGTGCCAGGCAGTGTTGGCAAAAGCCAAAGGGACAGTGGAGATGTGGGGGTTTGTAGAGAGCAACTCTGTGTTCCCACACCCATCCAAGGTTCACTTCTGTGAATTCAGCTCAGAGAAAACGGCTGGGGTTTGGGAAAGGGACCATCCCAGTTGGCTTTTGCCCTGGACAAATGGTAAGAATGGAAAGCAAAGGCAGAGGGACAAAGAAAGATGGTCTAAGAGCCAACTAATGGGCACACTGAAGTTACTGCTCTCTTCCAGACCTCAGGTTGCAATGAAACAGTTGTGTAAGAGCTCAACCGATCTGCTATCTTCCAATCCCATGTTGGCCTTTGTAACCTCCTACAGCATATGTTTCTTTCTGAAGCATTTTTCCATGATTACTGTAAATCCTATGAAATAATTTCTCCCTTTCTTTACACACACACACACGTGTCTGACCTTTAAAATGACAATGTTTTTCCAATGAACTAGAACAAAGAGCTTCTGTCATAGTGGAGAGAACTCTGGCCTCAGGACAGCAAGAGAATACGAAAAGGTCAACGTCAACAGTTGCCATTTGCCCTGGTTGCAGAGTAATGGCTATTCAGTCCTTCAGTTGTCACTTCAAACAACAGAGCGAGTCCTGCTGCGAACTGCACACACACCACAGCTCTCCTGCTAATGCCCTTTGTCATGCAGTGGAGAAGTCGTCCATTAAAACTCACACTCTTCAGATGCTCACATTATGGCTAGGTCTCACTGTGCCTCTCCATGAGCAAAATAATTCTTATTCATGTCATATTCCTTTGGGGCACATAGTCCATAGTTGTACCATCTTGGTGGGAGCCAATTCCAGAAGTCCACATTAAAGTAAGTGAGGAATTCAAGCCACTACTGATGGGTAAGAGCATACATCAACTAAAGGATGCTTTAACATCCATTCTTAAGGACACACACTCCATTCTATGGAAGCTTTAAAACAAATTATCCAGTATCATCATGCTTCCTGAAGGGATTCTATTACATTATAAGCACATCAAAAATTAAACCAAATGAGTAGCTTCCGAGAACACATACACTCTCATAAACACACAGAGAGAAAGCTTTAAGAGAACTTTTGCAACAAGAGAGGCACTTCTGCTTTCCTGGTCAGCATTTTCTAGACATCTCAGATACTTGTCTGAATGTGCCGTATTCACATTTCTGTGTTTGACTGAGTTTTGTGCCTAGAAGGCGGTAAATGATGGCTCGAGTAGCTGGGTCCCTGCCACAGATGTAGGAAGTCTGGACTTAGTTTTGGAATCCTGGCTGCAGCCTGGACCCGCCCAGGATGTTGGCGGTTATTTTAAATTCTGTCTTCCAAGTAAAAAATGAAAATAAAATAAATGTTAAAGTCTAGGTTACTACATCTCTCCAACTATTGTGGAAGCTTCAGCTGCCATTGCAAATGAGAATGAAAGATCAATAAATAATAAAAACATAACTAGAGGTTCTCCTGCCATGATTTATCAATTTCAGAGATGGATTTTAGTTAAATGGATGTATGTTGTTACTTAGAAAACACTAAAACCTACTTGCTTTAGTTGTAGTGACTTTGTAGTGTATCTTTGCCAGCTGTAACAAAATCCCATGGTTTGAATGATAGAAACCTACTTCTCTCAGTTCGTACCCTGAGTAGCCCAAGATCAAGCTGCCTGCTGAGTCCATTCCTGATGAGGACCGCCTGTCTGGTTTGTATCCTCACATGGTGATTATTCCCATGTTCTTTGTTTTAAGGGTACCCATGCCCTAATGGCGGAGGCCACTTAAATAAGCTGGTCTAAATCGAATCAGTGCTCCAAATGAGCCACTCCACATATTGTCACCATAAACTTTCACTTACAGATTTTGAGAGGATACAACTTGTCCCCATTTTTAAGTTTTAAGACAAGATAAGGTGAAATATGGATTTGGGAACTTCCTGTGTCACTTTCTTTTACCTACCACTATTTCTCATATTTCCAGACTCTGCTTTGACTAAGGTGTCTTTTTTTTTTTTTTTTCTGAAAAATAGCTTTCAAAGCTAGATTTTTTTTTTTTTTCCATCAGAGGTCTGCCTCCAAGAAGGTTTTAGGTACAAACTCTTTGGAGATATTTTGAAGTGTAAATTACCTTTTTTACTGGGAGTCACAGATACCCAGCATTGCCCTTCCTAACTAAAAAGAAACGATCTTTAGTCAACATTAAACATTTTAACTCCAAGTAAATCATTTCACCTCCCCAGAATGTAACCTGTTACATTCAGACAGCGCACTGAGGCCAAGCATTCTTCGGCTACACTGCATGCCTTCATTTTACTAGGTCTGTGCTCTTACTATTCCTTATGATAGAATGTCATTTTCTAGATAAGCTGCAAACATTATCAATCAAGGGTGCAGACAGTAAGAGGAAGCCATGACCACTGAATTTAGTACATGGAATTAGTCAGATATGTGGTTAGAAAACAGAAAGCTTATGAATCTCACTGTTAAAAGGCTAAATGGAGAGAGTAGGAAAGTTAATTATGTTGCTAATAATAGGGGAAGAGTGTATCCTCTGTGGTTATGGCAGGACTTATTTTAAATATTATAACAGTCCCAATAAAAGCAAATGTCAGAGAACAAGTAAGAAAATATAGCCATTATGTAGCAGGAAATAACTCAGGGAACAAAAAGCTGAATGGTTAAGTGTTAAGTTCATATCAAATATAAATTAACTATGAGTAGCTTCCCTTCGAAGCAATTTTGTTACTCACGTCATTGTAAATTACTTGTGTTACAATTCAAAGAAATTGGAAATTGTAAAAACTCTTGGGCCATTTTATTTAGCTACCCACAGGATCTGTCCTGTGGGTTTACTTACCAGAGCGACAAAATAAATAAATAAAATAAATAAATGAGGTGGTAAAGATATTTAAATGATCTGATTGAAAATATTAATTTTATTTCCTGAGACAAATACCTAATTTTCTAGTCTTTAGTTTCAACTCTGGGCACATTTATTCTTTCTATAGTTTTCCTCTGAGCCCTGTATCAGATTCTCAAGCAAGGCCTTTTCATGCTCTGTGATTTAACAATTCATTTGTTTTTCCTGAAGCCAAATAAAGTTATTTCAAACACCTCATTAAACTCACTTTTCAAATTTTCATAAGTTGATTTTACTTATTCAGAATCTGTATCTTTCTACATTTACAATTACTTATTTATTCTGATGATTTTTCTTTTTTTCATTTATTACTGAACAGTATTTCCTGTACTGTAGATTGAATGTTATGAACCTAGAAATTCTTATGTTGTGACTCTAACACCAAATCTGCATGGGGGTGCCTTTGGGAGGTAATTAGGGTTGGACATGTCATTCGAGATGGCCCCTTATTGCTATAGGATGAATGCTCTGATAAGAAGAGATAATTGGGCCGACATTTTGGTGTAGAGGATTAAGCTACTGACTGCAATGTCAGCATCTCTTATGAGTACCAGTTAGAGTCCTGGCTGTTCCACTTCTGATCTAGCTCCCTGCTAATGAGCCTGGGAAAGCAGTAAAAGATGGTCCAAACGCTTGAACTCTTGCCATCCACGCAGAAACCTTTACGCAGTTCCAGGGTCCTAGATGCAGCCTGGCCCAGCCTTGTCCATGTTGGACATCTGGGGACTGAACCAGTGGATAGGAGATACCGTTCTCTAGTTCTCCCTTGCCCTAGTGTCTCTAAGAATGGTAGTTCAAACAAGCCCAATACAGTCATTTAGCCTGTTCTGAAGTACCCCACAGCAGTGACACCTGGATGCATTATTTTTGCTTCATTAACAAAGTAGAAATACTTGTATTCAAACTATCATAAAATATACCCTCTTTTTTTAAGGTAGGCTAATGACTGGGAACAGCAGCCCACTTATATCTTATTTTTCAGTCTATATAAGAAGTCATTAACAGCTGGCCTGGGGTCTCAAGAGTCAGTGGTAGGTGGGATTGGTTTAAACATTCTAATTTCTTTCCTGTGGTTGATTAGAGTTTCTGATATCATTTAACCTCTAGGTATATCACAAATAGACTTTCCCTTTGGTCCTTTCTCCTCCCATCCTAGCACTGCATCTTCATTTATGTGTATTTTTTTCCCTGACAATAACCATAATTATTAGCATTTACTGAAGAAAGCCTATGTTCTAGAGGCTGGGTCAAGGATTTTGTCAATCATATATCATGTAATGCTCAAAATAACCCTGTGATACGGGACTAATAGTATCCTCATTGTACTACTGAGTCAAATGAGATACAGTCAGTGTAAGTAGCTTATTCAGCATCACATAGTCCACACACGGAGGTGTGGGGTTCAGCCATGGTGTCTGGCTCCAGAGGTAGCAGTCTTCACTTCTACACTACTGTTTGGTCCAGGTAAATAGATGCTCCCTCTCCTGCACTTAGTACAGTTTGGTTTTTTCCTTTACTCATTTTTTTCGCTGATAGATGCCACACATCTATCAAGTCAGGATGGTTAAAGGGACAGAAAAAATTAGGAAGGAAACTGCCTAACCTATTTACTTAAGTGTTTGCAGTTAAATTTTAAAAGGTAGGGCCTGGTCAGATACGGACTTCATGTCATTTCTCAGGTTGATCACCATCAATTACATATGGCTGTCGTCTGGTCACACAAGCCTTCTCCGCCTTTATCCACCCAGGTCAAACACTCATGTTACCTCTCTAGGAACAGTCCTTCCTCCTGCTCTGACCCCCACAGTTATTTGCGATCCTCAAACAAGCCCAACTCATCATCTGGGGTTCTTTCTCCATATTTTCCATCTGGAAGACCAATATCTTTATTTCCACAAATCCCAAATCTGCCACCTTTCAACTACCAGTGCAGGTTTCACCTTGTTCTCATATTTCCCATCCTCTGGGATTTTAGAGTACTTGCTATCTATACTGTTTATTGCCTCCTATACAGAGAAAGAACATTCTGCTTTAAAATTGATAAAAACAAAAAACAAAACAAAACAAAACAAAACATGGGTTTCCTGGTAGTGGGATGAGGAACAGTACAGGATAAATGGCTCCACATAGTTTTTTGCCAGCTATCCTTGACATGAAAAAGAAAGCTGATCATTGCAGGTATGTCATCAACATATTCTATGAAAGAAATTCCACAGCTACCCAGATTTAGAAAAACAACAATTAACTAAAGATCATGTTAGCTTACTAAAGAAGCCAAAGGGAGCAGGCATTGTAACACAGCGGGTTAAATCCCCATTTGAGATGCCCCATATCACATATCAGAGTGCCTGAGACTAAGTTCAGCCTCTATGTGTGTCCAGTTGCCTGGTAACCTGCATCCTGGGAGGCAGCAGGTGAAGGCTCAACTGGCTGGACCCCTGTGGAGCGAGCTCTGTGCTCTGGGCTTCCACCTGCCCCAGCCCTTGCTGCTGCAGACATTCTAGGAGTGAAATCGGCAGATGGAAGATCTCTGTCTGTCTGTTTCTCTTTATGTCACTCTGCCTTTCAAATAAATAAGAGTAAATATAGAGAACAGGCTGAATTCTTTCAAAGCTCATTGTTGTGGGTAACATTATTTTCCAGCTCCTTATTATCTTCTTTCATGACTTATGTCATTTGATTTGATCTCACCATAAGTTATCCCACCTCAGACTGTGTGAAGTAATATATTAATAAAGTTTTGCATCAATTATAAAAGGCAGCTGGCCATGAGAAAGTAGCCTGACAATCAGAATCTCTTTGAATTTCTATTGATATAGAGCTTGTTTTGCAAGAAAACGCATTAATTTCTGACAGTGAACAGCAAAGATTTGTCTGCTAAGATTATTGCACACCTCATTGGACATCCAATGGATGCTAAATTCATGTTTTACTTTCAGCAGTTTATGCCACAAACATTTTAAAAAGTACTTAGAATGTCATTAGTGAAAATAACAATTAAAAAAACACCAAAACTCAGCCGATTGCAGTGGGTTGGTTTTACTTCATTAAAAACTTTTCCCAAGAAATGAAGCCTGCTTTGCTTAACACTTCAGTCCTGGGAAGCCCAGCTGGAAGTGTTCCCAAAGAAAAGGAATTAACAGCGAGAACTGAAAGACACTGGACTGCTGTCTATCTCCTCAAATCGGTTCTCTTCCTTTGTTCCAATGACAACCAGCAAGAGAGTCTCAGTCTCCTTGCGGCTGTATAGCTAAATTATCCAGTGATGCTGAATGAAACGAGGGCAAACTGGAGGCTACAGCGAAGGTTGTGTTCGCCTGGAAGGAAGATGCTTGCCCTCAACGGCCTCCTGTGTTCCATTTTGCAGGAGGACGGCAGAAGCTATGACCTTGCAGGCACCATGCAGATGGGGTTAGCACCCTGTGGAGACTACGGTAATAAGCTGGAAGGAAACAGTGTCCCTGAAATGACCTTGGGGAGGTCTCCCAGCTTAGTTCAGCTGTGTGATCCAATGAGACATAAAGCGATGTCTTGCGTCATTTAGCTTTGCATTTTAGAATCTTTTTATCACAGCAGTTTAGCCTTTGTTACCTATGCAATAATTTTGTCTACATTTGCGTGAATTCAGTACGCCCCAAGAGTACTCATCTTTTCCTACATTCACTTCTTTTCTGCAGATGCTTAGCCCACCAAGCAAAACTAGAAAATGCTTTTCATGGGGCTATTTTACAGCAGCAGATAGAATCGAGTCATTCCTTCATCACTTAGTTCCAAAACTAGCTGTGATTTCCCAAATGTGCCAATGCAGTTACTATCATCGTAACGTTCGTGGCCAAGGCTCTTGGGTATCGGCTGACATTTCTTCTGGCAAACTGCATGGAATGTTTATGCATGATTTATTTGTCTTTTGGGAATGTGCATAGATAGTCACTGCACTGTAAATGTATTTCCTAAGTGTAAACAATACCTGACAGTGGACCTGTTTGTTATTCCTTTTTACCTGGAACTAATATGTGCTGGCTCATCAGTAAGGAATATAGTCCTATTATAAATAAGAAAAAAGAAGCTCTCAGACAACCAAGAGCAAAGTGTGGGTAAAAGATTGACTTAGTATAATTAAATGCAACTTTATATTTTACCTTTAAAATGTACTATTTTTACATGTCCTAGATTTAAAATTTTTCTAAATACAGACAAGAATATTTTTAAAAATTCATAGAAAATGGAATGGAAATGTTTATTTTTGTGCAAAAGATTTTGGAATGCACAGTCTTAGTTATAACTTTCTAGAAATATTTTATCTAATATTTTACTCAAGGGGAATCATATATCAGTGTTAAACTTTTACATGTTTCATATTAATGCAGTCTGGAGATTGCTTGATAGAGAATAAGAAACAATGCTGTTTCATGCTTTCTTTGCTCTAGCATCATCTCAGTAATAGCTGCTAACAGAATGATAGCTAAAAAGTCAGATGCACTTTACAGAATTTACTTGATAGGTACTTTGATCACACCCCTAGACAGTCATTGCTAGCTCTTAACCAAGTTGTTCTGGAACCTTGGCTTTGGGAAAACCAACATCAGTCCCATGATCCAGTGACACTACACTTCCAGAAGGAGGAATTCTGACCCCAAAATGAAAGTTTCCCTTTCTGGGACTGAGATATTACTTTCAAGTATTAGGATTTTCATCATTACCAATCTAAATGCTATGGAGACGAATTTCAAAATCCTTGCAGGAACCTTGTGTCCAATGACTGGCTGGACTTTCACTTTGTTTCTGAGACTTTCTAAGTGCTCAAGTGCTCTAGCTTTCACTGCTTTAAAGTAATGGGGATCCCCAGAGTCTCTAGGCTCATGTATCACTGTCACATGTGTGATTTCTGAGCCTGATTTCACCGGTTTACAGAATCCTGGCCTTGCTCAGACAGGAGATATGGTTCTTGAAACCATATTAGATTTCTGGTCTTAACCTTGCTGCCTTATTTCCAGAAGGTATTTGTATCTTTTGTTTGTTTTCATATAAACCCTCTATACTCCAAGAGAGATAGCTCTGCCACAGAAGGCAGAACTCTGTGGAGAAAGCACATTGCCAAATTCCTTATGGGGTTACTATTTTTCCCAGTCTCCATCAGGGTTCTTTTTTTTTTTTTTTTCACAGCCTCATGGATACTAGTGATTTAAATCGATCCTCAGAAATGAGGGACTAAGCTGCTAAATAAATTGATGTGAAAAAAAAATGAGAACCATGAGGTCAGCTCCTATTTTTCACTAAGAATGACCAGGAAAAGCTGGAGCCATCATCAGTCATTTAGGGAGTTACTCAGTTCCTTAGGGAGATGAGGGAACTCTTCAAAAGTCCCTCGTGGCTTCCTGAGTCCCTGGGGATTCTCATATTTTCTCTCTTCTTTTCCTTCTCCTCAAGCTTCACCTTCCTCTTGTGGCAACTGAGAGGCAGCACAGGGCTGTGGCCCATGCCCTGATGCCTTCACAGGCAGCTCTGAAGCCCAGGACTTGCATTATACTTATGAAGACAAAGACACAGCAGGGATTTGCTTAAACACTCAAAAACACTCACACTCAGGAATAAAGAAAATAAGCATTTCCTACTTGGAGGGAAGTCCTAGCCTATTGCATTAATAGCTTAAAAACCCTGATCATATTCTCCTGCTCTATAAAGAATAAAATTGCTAATGGCACCACTACCCTAGTGAGAGCTTTTCTTTCCTTCTTTACAAAAGCCTTTCCAAAAAAAAGATCTGCCTCTGGTCAGCAATTCATAGAATCCAAAAAACGAAATGTAGGGTATGAGTAGAGGGCACTCTATAGGAGGAAGGGGAGCCAGTGCCCATGAACCATACAAGAATGAATTTCCCTGCTACACAGTTACAGGAACTGAAGATATTTAAATAAGAATATTATTTAAATGCCATAATAATATATTTTTATGTCACATAAAGAAACATCATTTACATGAGATTCTGGGCTGTTTTATCTGGCCATTACATGAGATGAATACTTTGTCCAATTATACTGAGTATGCCGTTACATGATGAGTCATCTCATATATTCTAGGTAGATTGTTGTTTTAACAAATAGTTGATAATCTCTTTGAAGAAGGGGGCCACCTTGCAGAAAGATGTTTCCCTCATTCTGTTTTCATTTAGAGATGATCAGTATAAATAAGCTCTTCGTGAACTGTGTATTATGTTGCTCACTATTAAAGCTGTCTTCATGTTTGCTGACAGGTGCTGCCGCCTTGCCCACCCCACCCCACCCCTAGCCCTGGCTCTCATGCTCACCAGGAAAAGCAGCAGCACAGCAGAGGGGTGCCCACAGTTCCCCTACTAGGTACAGTCCCAGCCCTGGATGTTGTGCTTGCCGGGCGTACTGCAGTCTCATCTGACATGACTTGTGCTCTATCCCGGCACTTGCCAAAAGATGCTGTGGCAAAGCCTGTCTGACCCACACTTATTCTGTCTCTTGCATGTGTCAGTGGATGGAGTGGTTTAATCTAGCCTAGTTCTTCCCCAAACCCAGCATGCATGTAGGCCAATGGTGTTGCTGTCCTGCCAGTCTAGTTTACCCCGAATCCCAGCTCTCAGGCTCACCAGGAGCAGTGGCCAACCAGGGAAGTCCCTGAAGCTCCTCTACCAAGCTCGTCTCCGGTCCCAGGTATTGTGCATGCTGGTAGGTGGTATGGCCCAGCCTGGCATGGCCCACCTTTGTCGTGGCATTTGCCAGTGGGTGTTGCAGCCTGGCAAATGCCTGGCCCACCCCCAGTCAGTCTCAGCTTATGCTGGAGGGTGTTGCAGCCTAGCCCAGCCTGGCCACTCCCCATTTCCAGTCTTTGCATGAACTAGAGGGTATTGCAACCCAACTTTGCCAGGCGTGTACCCTGTCCTGGCTCTTGTCAGAGTGTCCTGTGCCCGGCTCAGGCTAGAACACCCCCAGACCCAATTCACATGTATGCTAATAGGTACTGTAGTCTGGCCTGGCCTGGGCTGTCCCCAGCCTTGGCAACTGTGGTCACCAGTGGGATCTGTCACCTAAGAAGGGAGTTCCCCAAGTTCCTCTAGTAGACTAGTTCTCAACCCTGGCTCTCATGATTACCAGTGAGGGCTGTAACCTGGTAGGGAAGTTCCCAAGCTCTCCCACCAGGCATGGGCTGGGTTGGGCCAGGCCAGAGCACCCATCAGTTTGTGTGGAAGATGGAGCTGGGGGCTCAACTGAGCAGGAAATTGCATTTGCTGATACATGCATAGGCTAATGCTGGTGATAGACTGAACTGGACCCCATACTAGCTGGGGCACCCAAGAATCAGTTCTAGGGTCACTTATTTCTCTAATACATGGTATATTGATACTCAGTTTTATCTGGACGGGTTTCTTTTCCAGGAACTCCAGGCCAGGAGCAAAAAGTAGCTATCACCTACATACATTTCCCAGGCTGACTGAAGTCCCTCTGCCATCTTGGACTATATAAGGCCCGAGAAACCATGTGGTCTGATGCTAACAAGGTCATGAAATTCAATCAATCTCCAGCAGGTTAATTTTTAAGTTGATAATTTTGTGTGGCCTATAAATGATGTTACAAATACCAAATGGCTCTAGGCAAAAAGAAGTTTTCCCTACCCCCTGGGAAAGCAGAGGAATTTTTAAAAATTATTTTAGATAAAGTGAAAAATTTCACAATACAGTTTTAGAAGCACAGTGATTTTCACCTGTCCTCTACCCTCTCTGCTCATGTTCCCCGCCCATTCTCTTCTTTTCTTCCTTCCTTCCTCTCTTTCTCTTTTTCTTCTTTTTTCTTTCGATTTATAATTGAATTCTCATCAGAAACCCTACAGGCTAATAGAGAATGAAGTTATCTAGTGCAGGTCCTAAAGAAAGAAATTGCCAACCCAGAATACAACACCCAGCAAAGCTCTTAGGAAGCTCAGGAATTCAGCAACAGCTACCCATCTCCCAGCCCTGTGCTCTGCAAAACTACCTCTTTCCTTACACCACCCTGAAGTCAGTGAAGGCTTGCTATGGGCTATGTGAGAAGACTCAGTGTTGGGGATTCTATAGCAACTCCAGCCAATTTTGAGGGTGCGCTATATCAATAGTTCCATTAAATCAAACATGAAATCTGACCTCAATACAATTACAGAAATATGTGCTTCACAGTCACATTTCCCCAATTACTCCAGCATTATCTTTACATATGATTTCTTTTCTGATCCAGAATCTATTTAGAAACTGAATATTAAATTTCTGTAGTTAGTTTTAGCTTGGAGTGCTTTCCTTGTTTTTAATAACATTGCCATTTTTTTTAATCCTCCGGGTTAATTTTGCCCATTTGTAGAATGTGTCCACATCTAAATTTGTTTCCTGTTAACTGAATTCAGGTTAAACGTTTCAACAAGAATGCTAAATATAGCTATGTATGATTTGAGTACAACCTCTAATACACTCCAGGTACCTAATGTCAGTTTCTCTTATTATAGGTGATGCTAATTTTTCTCCTATGGTTAATGTGTTGCTAGATGTTACTATTGTAAATATACTTTTCTCACCTTGACAACTTCGCATGTGGCACAAAGTTTTCAGTCTGGGGGCAAATATTCTAGCTTCTAACAATTTCTTAATTCATTTTATCTTTCATAGAAGATGTTTGGCCAAGTCAGTTACTTCATGTGTGGACCAAAAACTGTGATTTCTCCTGTTTTAGTTTTTCTTCCCCTGGCATTCTTCTCTAGAGAACAAACCCCTGAATATTATCATAGATTATTATTCTTGGAATAACTAGGTTCTAATCTAAAAATATCTATCATAAGAGTAGTGAGAATTAGAACAAAAGTATCTAAAACTTTGGGCAAATGCCTGGAACACAGCAGGAAACTAACAAGCTATTATTTCAAACAGTTATCCTATCCTATGTTTCAGAAACTAAAATATCAGTTTGACTTTGTTGAAGAAAAGCACAAATTGCTGCATCTTTTCCTTCCCCTGAGAAAAACAGTAATGGGACTAGCTGGCCAAGAAAGTTTTGGAAGTCCTCTGGGCCTGTGGATAAAAGCTTTCCTTTCTGGAGATGTAAATGGCATCTGTAGACTGCGCAGAGGATTCACAGCTGCTTGTTCCGTTCACACCTCTGCTTGTCAAGACCTGCAGCAATGGGCCCTGCACAGTAGCCTAGTGGCTGAAGTCCTCACCTTGCATGCACAGGGATCCTATATGGACGCCAGTTTGTATCCTGGCTGCTCCACTTCCTATCCAGCTCCTTGCTTGTGGCCTGGGAAAGCAGTGGAGGCTGGCTAAGGCCTTGGAGCCCTGCACCTGCATGAGAGATCTGGAAAAGGCTCCTGACTCCTGGCTTAAGATCAGCTCAGCTTCGAACATTGCGATCATTTGGGGAGTGAATCAGCAAATAGAAGACCTTTCTGCATCACCTTCTCTCCGTAAAATTTGACTTTCCAATAATTGCAGAGTCTCCCCACAGACTCCTCTAGTACCCCATTGCTGGAGGGGGTGAGCCGCTGCCCGCCATCCAGCCTCCCAGGGCATGAGAGACAAGCAGACGGACAGGGGTTCTGTCTAAGCAGTTCTGGTTTATTTGGGAAATTCAGTTTCTTATATAGAACAGGGAATAGCCTCAGGCCAGGAATTCCAGGAGAGAACTAGCAGCCAATCACTAGGAGCATGACTGCGGAAGCCACTCCCATAGGCTAGGGGTAGGTGAGCAAAGCGACCCTGGCCAATCAGTCTTTCTTTGAAACGACTTGACCCCTGCCCTGGTTCACGCCCAGGGTTCTGTCCTTGGCTGCCATCTTGCTCGCTATGTGTAACCCAATGACCTTGACTGTTGTCATCTTGTTGACTTAGTGACCTCTTTGCCCCTGAGCCCCACAAATAATAAAAAAAAAATCTTTGGAAAAAAAAAATATCCAAGGCATGCGGAGCTCTCCTGGCTGGTCCTCACTACAGTCACCTCCACCTGGCTGACTGTTGACTGTCTCTATGAAAGGAATAAGAAGTCTCATCCTTTGGGACGACAAGCAGATTCAGTGTGCTGAGAATTCATTACCTTAATGGGTAATATTGGGGAAGAACAGTAATTAGGAAGTAGAGGTAGCAGTGGTATCTGCTGGGTTAATTGTTTAATTTTTGTGGCTTTTTTTTTTCTTTCTGCATTTGTTGGCTTTTCAGTGCTATAATGGAATACCAAATACATGCTATTTATGAAGGAAATAGGCTTATTTTGACACCTAGTTTCCCACTTGCCGGCAATCTTGTAAATAATTATAAAAGTCTCTTTTCTTGAGCCATTTGGGATGGACTCTGTTTCCTGCTAGGTCCTTGCTACATCTCGACATACCTGTTATCCAATGGCGTCTGTAATGGATGATGCTCATTTAGTCTTCCCACCACTCTGCAGTGAATCATAACCACTCCATTATACCTGGGGGGACTGAGGCTCAGAGAAACCACACGACGGGCCAAGAGTCAGACCTCTACCAGACACCAGAGCCCAAGTCAGCATTTCTCTAATGCTACAGGAGACATTCCAAAAGGCTTATGGAAAAACTGAATTAAAAAGTAAATTTATTTTTTGGGGGGGTGAGATATTTTGAAATTCATACCCAATTTTTACATAACCTACATTTCTCAGGCACATCCATAACATTTTCTTCAAAGATGACCCCAGAAAGGCTTGAGTTTTATAGGTGAGAAGTTGCCTAAAGGTATTTATAGCATTTGGATATAACATCATAGGACTAACACTAAACACTTGGAATCCCCTAGAGTCTGTTAGACTTCCATTTCTCTGTCTAATCACTTTATCTCAAATTCAAAGGAAAGGTCATCTAGTGGGCAAACCTATTATATCAGCGAATCTGATTGGAGGAGATGCAGCTGTGAGAAGCAATCTTTCTGCAGCTGGTAATTTGCAGTCACCCTAGGAATTACAGAGAAGGGAGGCAAACGTTTGGTGGCAAGCACTGATGCACCATTAACCCTAACCACTGCCTGCTCTAGTTGTAAAAGTCTTTCCATCTCCATTGCTAAGACCTTCATGTTCTCTTCCTATTTTGAAAAGTTCACTTTTACTTTTTTGAAAAGCAGAGTCTCAGACTCTCTCTCTCACACACAGGGCTGGGGAAGGGAGGAAGGGAGGAAAGTGGAGAGAGGAAGACAGGGAGGGAGAGAGACGGAGACTTGTATTCATGGTTCACTTCACAAATGCCCACAAAAGCCAGCAGTCAGGAACTGCATCTTGGCATTCCACATGGATGGTAAGGACCCAAGCACTTGAGACATCATCTGCCGCTTCCCAAGGAGCTCATTAGCACGAAGCTGGAGCTAAAGTGGAGAGGGAACTTAATCCCAGGCACTCCGAATGGGTTCCAAGCATTTCAAGCAGGGGCTTAATTTGCTAAGCCACAATGCCTAACCCTTTTTCTCCTTTCTTTATGTTCAGACCTTACGCCAACACTTCTGCCTCACCTGCTATATTTCTGTCACTGCTGTGGGATTTTTCTTCTTATCCAAAAGCTGCCTCAACTCCTGGTGGGTGTGCTTTCCTTTCGTGGAAATCTCTTTTTTTGTGGGGAAAGAAGGCCTGTAACTGGGACAGCCAGTGAAACAGAGAAATTTAGCTAAGGCATTGTCGTTAGGAAAGTTTTCAGTGAAGGTTACCCAACAGGCCCAGGTGAGTAGGATGGGGTAAGGCTATTGTGGCCTGTATTCCGAGGGACGCCCAGCAAGAGCCAGAAGACATTGGGGGAAACAGCAAGGGTGAGGGGTTTCAGTCCTCAAACTCTGAGCTCCTTTGCAGGATAGGAAACCCTTTTCTAAAGCTACTCTGAGAATCACCGGCATCATGCACACCTTGCTGATTGTTAAAAACGTAGATTCCTGAGCTCTGTGGGGTCTACTGAAAGGGACTCAAGGACTGGGTTGGGGATCATTATTTTAAACAGTTCAGAGGAGATTATTAGCTATATTGAATTATAACAACTATATGTGTGAGTGAAATACTTTGAGGATGTTCCTTCTGAACCTTACTTTATGTGTAAAATGGGGAGAAAACCTCTTTCACAGATGTATTCTAAAAGTTGTCAGTCCTTTCTCTTAAAGATAGTGTGCATTAATCTATGTCCATTTTGAAATGCATAATTAAGCAATGACTTTGGAGGTTTGTCCTAGTGGTAAAAGGCCTGTACCCCATCAGCACCCCCTGGATTTTCTGCCCAGATCTGGCTCCCGACTTCAGCTTCCTGTCAATGCAGCCCAGGAACCTGGGTCCCTGCCACCCTTGTTGGGGAGCTCTGTGGAGTTCTTGGCACCCAGCTTCAGCCTTAGTCACTGCAGGTATTTGAAAGTGAACCTATGGCTGGCAGCTTTCTCTAGCTCCCTGTTTCTCACACAAATAAGGAAGTTAAAAAATTCCAACAATTCTTCCATGATACGACTGATTAGCTAATATCTTACAGACATTTGCTGTTTATAAGGATACAGATTTTAAGAGTTTAATTTGATAATGTGAATTACAAGTTGTGCCACACCCATTTCAAAAATAGAGAAATTAAGAAAAACACTGTTTTGCTATTTCCTTTTGCATGAAAAATTACAGCTAGAGAAATCAAGTAATATTACAATTTCTAAAAGTTGGCCTGCTTTTCTATTTTCTCTTACAATTTTCCTTGAAGGACCAAGACAAACAAAACAATAGAGAAGAATGTTATGTATACAGAACAAGCCATTCTATATATTCCTAAAGGAAAATCCACCAATTACACAAGGGTGTGTGACAAGCATGGTAATTTTTCACTGCATGACTGGTATGGAAAGTTTTGAGTGGTCTCACATTTTAATACATGCCTTGTTGAGGAACCTACAACTGAATTATCCTCTCAAACATGCAGCTTTGTACTCTCTATGCATACTTAACTAAAAATTATGATTTCTAGAAAGGAACAGGGGCAATTTTCCTCTTCTAAGAATTAAATTCCAATATTTATGTGATTTCTAAGAAGAATAAGAACTAGACAATAAAAGAAAACAGAAATGCAAAATCAGGGTCGCAGACATTTCACTGAGGTAGAATAAATATTCTGAGCACATAGCTTTAAAAATACAAATGATGATACCTGTGCCTGGATGACCATCAGTAGCACAAGGACACTTTTAATTTTGTAGATTCTGGGGCCTCATCCAAGCAATACAAAGTCAGTCTATTCCAAGGTGAAGGCTAGAAAACAGACTTCTCACACTGGAAAATAACGATCACAGCCTACACATGTAAGCCTCTATCTGTGTGTCTAAGACAGGTAATGCATACATACTACCTGTAATACACAGGTAATGCACACATACATACCAATTTATCCTATATTCATCTCTCTGTAAAAACTCCACTAAAAAATGAAGTCCATAACGCTTAGGATAGGAAACACAAGAGAAGCGACTCTTTGCTTGCGAGTGAATTCTGAAAGAATTTTTATGGCATGGGACATAGACAGTCAGTGGGAGGTGAAACCAGGAGCCAACGTGCGTGTTCATTTCTGCATGCCACTAGGGCTTCACAAAGCTCTCAGGTTCACAGTGTTTGCAGACTCTGGGTTCTTCCTACAGTGATTCAAGTATTTTCCTGTTTGAGCTGCTGACTCTCCTCCAGCCAGGCGAGAGGGTCTCCCTCCAGCACAGGCAAAAAAAAAAAAAAAAAAAAAAAAAAAAAAGACTGCTTTTTAAACCCCATATGATGCAAAATAATAGAACACTAAACATTTTCTACTGTCATAATATATCATCAATGTACATTATGTACTATTCATTATGTACATTACGTACAACTGAATACTCCCCCGTCAAAGATCAATCACTAGTTTGAAGTCCAACAACTGATTTCGAACTTCCATAGCAAATATATTCATGCACACACACACACACACACACACGTATAGACTTATAAAGAATCAGAACTTGAGTTCCTTCAGTCTCATTCTTTATGGAGTTTTCTCACAAGTATTTACATTTTAAAGGCATGCCTTCTAATTTTTTTTCTGTGTGTTTTAATTTAGAAACACTGAAACAAGGTGAAATACAGAGTATAACTTTTTTTTGCTGAGTTTCAGTTTATACATAAAATATTTTACGGAACTTTGAAATATGTTGAAAAATTAAAGTTTGTTTTTCGTTTCAAATTGCTTAAAGACTCAAATCAATAAAATAAAATGTTGGCCTTTCAAGCCCAACCTGGACTCAACCAGTAACTGGACTGACCAGAAAAAAAAAAAAAAAAGCAAAGAATGAACTGGGGCCTGAGGGATAAGGAAAGTGAAGGGGATCTTTGTGGGGCCCCCAGTCGCTACAGCAACAGCAGGACACTTTGTGCCTGGCAGGAATACACAGCTCAACAATTGTGTCTGGTTTGGACACAACAGGAAGATCTCTGTAGACCTGCTGGTTCCTGGGTGATTGGACACAGTGCTGGCTCGCAGGAGACAGCCTCACTGTGTATCAGCTTAGCTGACGGATGGCAACTGGGAGATGGGGAAACTAGACCTTTGAGGACAAATAACATCAAAATAAACACTTTTTGCTTCTTTTTAAAAAAAAGGAAAAAAAGTGTTACTTAGTATACAATCTAGTAGTTGTCAGAATTGTCTCAGTAGGGATGTTTTGCTTATTTGTGGTAGCATGATTGTGTGTGTGTGTGTGTGTGTGTGTGTGTGTGTATACATACACATATGAATTTGGGAAGCAAATTTTATGATTTATTTCTGGCTATTTCTCATTTTACATAACTCTTTTTTTCTTTTAGTTTTTATTTTCGCTGATGATTACATGGTTGACCAGGGTGGAAAGGGTTGACGGTTAGGGAAAAGTGGGTGAAATCATTGTTTCCAAATCCTCTATTTCTTCTTGTTTCTGGGGGGAGGGGAGAGATACAAGGGGAAGCCATACCAAGCTTCTCACAAGTCCTACTACCCAGGACTGGAGAACCACCACCCAATATCGACCCAGGGTCCAATGAACAAAACTATTTTCTAAAAGAAAAATATTTTAGTTATTCAGAAGGCAGGCAGAAAGATTCAGAGACAGAGAGATTTCTCCATCTGTCATTTCACTCCCCTAAATGCCCAGAGTAGCCAAAGGTGGGAGAGGCAGAAGCCAGGATACAGGAATTCACTCCAGGTCTCCCACATGTGTAGCAGGGACCAGTGTATCTATTCGCAGGGGAGTGAAATCGGGAGGGACCACAGAGTATTTGAACTCAGACACCCGATGTGGGACGTGGGCTTTCCAAGCAGCATCTTGCCCACTCTGTCCCATCATAATTACCAACAAAACAGTCCTGTTGTCAAGATGCAATTGGCCCTCGTGTCACATACACAGACCTCCCTGGGATCCACATGTGGAATAGTTTGAGGACAACCCTCCTTCTCCCAAGGTATCACAACCATGGATGCTCAAGTCTCCCACACAACATGGCATGGTATTGCCTATAACCCACACATATTCTGCCATATATGTTAAATCAATGCATGCAAATACTACATGGCGATTCTACTGTATCAGAGAATAATAATGAAAATTGGAACATGTTTAGTACAGATGAATTTTTTTTTAAAAAAAGACGGATTTATTTGAAAGGCAGAGTTGGAAAGAGACAAAGAGATCCTTCATTTACTGGTTCACTCCCTAGATGACTGCAACGGAAGGGGCTGGCCATGCTACAGGCTGGAGCCTCCTCCAAGCCTTCCATAGGGTGACAGGAACCCAAACATTTGGGCCAACATCTTCTACCTTCGCAAGTATATTTGTAGGAAGTAGGATCAAAAGTGGAAGAGCTGGGACTTGAACTGCAGCTTGTAAGGGATACTGATACCACAGGTGGTAGCTTAACCCTCTGTATCGCTGGTCCTGAAAAACTCTTTTCTAAATATTTTCAAAACAAGATTAAATCTACGGATATAGGACACACAAATATGAAGGATCAACTGCATTAGATACACAGGCTGCTTTCTATTCCCCCGAGTGTTTCTGTGGTTCACAGCCATCTCCTCTGGGGCCAACTTCTATTCCACTCCTGTAGATCCTTGAGTTTTTACCTGTTCACTGTTCTCTCCTTTCCACTTCCGTAAAGCAGTCTGATGGATGGCATGCATTGAGCTTCTCCATCAGATGTGTGGTTTCAACCACCACTGCCAGGCAGTGAGGATGTCCTCTTCCCTTCCCAGGGCACACTTGGGACCACAGAAGGAATTTTTGCCCTTTGTGGCTGCAAGACTATTAATGTTACTTGCTTGAAAGCTGCTCTCTCCTGGTTGTTTCCTTAATTCCCACCAGTATTCCAGATGTAGAAATCACCACGTTTATACAGGGCCAAAGTCAATAGCAACAGAACTTTACCCATAATGCTAAATAATTGCAATAAGCTCCGGTTATGAATTTAATGAAAACGGAGGCAGATAAGATAAAAACAAACACTCCATTATCATCTAATTTCCCCATGTAAACTATCACATTCAAAACCACACAATAACACTATCTCACATAGTTATTTGCATAGTACTTGCTATTTACAAAGTTGTTTCATCTACATCATTATATTTGTTATTTATAACAATATTGTTAGGTATTGCTATTACTGACCAATATTGCACATTTTAGACAAGAGCAAACTGTTATTCATTACTTTCCCAGAATTACCAGGAGGTCAGAGGAAAAAAGAAAGCTGCCTGAGTATTAATGAAAATCATCTTTTTAAATCTCAACAACTCTGGCTCTCTTTGCCTAGCACAAAGTAGGGACTATTATTTTCATTCTGATATTCTAGTTGGAGAAAGATTAAAAAAAAAATCAGGGCAATGCTGATATCTGAACTGGAAAAATTTATCATCCAGTCCAAGTAACTTACAAAACATTAAACACTAACTTCTCATTTTTGTAGTTTCATGAAACTTCAGCCCTCATATAAAATGCTGAAATTTGAGAAATCCGCGCTTAGATTATCATCATAAGATCTGACAGCAGGGACATGGATTAGCCAATGCTGGCATGGTAGCTATTTCATTATAAATTTTTATTTGAGGAATCCAAGCATTCTAATGTAAGCATAAAATAATCAAATGGCTTCTCAGAGTCATAATGGCAGAGCAAATTGTAGGGGATGTGGATTATGTTTCAGCAAAAGCAGTATCATCTAAATAGGAATATTTAAAATATCTTTTATATCTCCTGTACTGTTCATCCTCCAAGACAAAGCCCAAATCGAACTTTCTTCAGCGTTCTCCCGTTTTCTCATATGGACAAGGTGTCTTCTCTCACACTCAACAAGGGATTTTTTTTTTTAAACTTTGTCCCACCTAGTATCTATAATTCAGAGAATCCACAGTTTACTATACATTTACTCTTTTCTTACTGCGAGTCCACATAACTGAGCAGGCTAACTATCCCTTGATACCAGGGTTGAGTCTGTGGTAAAATCTGTTCAAATAAATCCCTTCTGGTTCAAAGGTCCAATGCACCTCAACAGCAAAGGTTCTATAAGAGACAAAACAATTCTGGTAGAACGACAGCATGGAGGACAGAAGTCTGTATCTGTGACAGAGCTGACACCAGCATCGACGCAGACGACCACCACAGGCAGGGGAAGGAAGAAGCTTTTCTAAAGTCTTAACTGGTAGGCAAAAGCCCTGATTCACTTTTGATGGACAATAAGACCCACATGTTCATACCAGTTAACTTTCTGATGTGGATCATTTAATTTGAGCATGATCTTTATTTGGCATTCAAGAGGGAACTCTCACTTCTCCAGCACAAGAGAGTGCTTCAAATTCCTCGGTGTTTGAAATCCCACAGAAGGATCATGAATTCATTGATTGGCCGTCACGGTTTTGATTTTAGGATGGAGATAAAAGATAACTAATATATAACCACAGGCCTTTCCTCAGTCCTATAATAAGTGTTTGGTATTTTAAAAAAATATGTAAATTAGGAAGAAAGAGTCAAGTTTAAGGTAAAAGGAAAAGTGCTGTTTTGGAAGCATCATTTGAGGTGCATGTAGGCTATCAAAGAGACCAGCTGCACTGATAAATGTAGAATAAGTGAAATATCTATTTGTCTATATTAGGACCACAATCATCTGGACAGTGTAAAACCCATAATGGCCAGGACACATCCCTGACCCATTTAATTGGAAGTGCTGTATTTTTTAAAGCTCCCCAAGTTAGTGCAATGTGTAACTAATATCAGGATATAATGCCTCAGTATGTCTGGCTAATGCTTTAACTACCAGAAAATTCAGTTAACAATTCAGCACACTAGGGCTTTATGTATTAGCTCAAGGAACAGTTTCTATTTTAGCATGCTCATGCACGTGCATATGCACACATGTGCGCACACACACACACACACACGGTTTTACCTGTATGTCCCTTCCTGGCTTTTTCCCATTTCATCATTCTATGGCACTTTAAAACTAGAGATCACATGATGCAGGAGGAATACCAGTTGTCTCTGAGGAACATCTGAATGTCTAACCCACTGGAGACCCTAGTGGAGATACTATTCAGCCTGTTTGAGCCTGAACTATTCTTATTTATGAAAATGGAAATGGTCTTTTCAGAGGAATGAGCCTATCCATGAGATGATATAAATAAACTATCCCAAAGGGCCAACAGTTTGCAGCTGTTCAGCAGCTAATGGTTGAAATGAGGTGCACAGCTCCATGGACAGCAAGAGGAGCACATTTCAGTCACTCTGCAGATGGTGGCTCCAAAGGCAGCTGGATTGGCAGCAATAGCTAGCAGATACACAGCATACACAGCTCACATTCTTTCCTTCACCAAAATGGCTTTGTAATATTTTACCTTGATTAGGACTATGAGAAAAACACATTGTAAATGAGGCAGCTGGTGCTCAAAGCTTAGCAGCAGCAATAAAATAAAGCAAAAAAAAAAAAAAAGAATATATCATATAAGAAATGAGTTTCTTACTTTGTCCCCTACCAAGCCCTGGCTTAGCATCTAAATTTTATTTTTGTAATTCTATATTTAATATGCATCTTGCTTCTCTCATGCCTTCTCAAATGACTTTTCTCCCAGGCTGCTGGCTTCCACGCACCATCCCAACCCTGCTTGTACCTACTTAGTACACAGACCCCCTAAAGCAGGCCTCTGTTTTTTAAATCTCAACTGTTCCCTTCACTCCGGTGGCATTATCTGGTTTTGCATACAACCGTGACAGGCATTAAACTGTAGAAACAACCTAGGGAAAATAGACTGTGATACATTTACATGCCATTATCCAACATGTGAGATTTCTAGAGTTTATTTGTGATAGTATCAATTGGCAACCATCTATTTCACTTCTTGGCACCTTTCAATAAAATGATAACACAGATGTCAGTAGCACCTATTTAGAAGAGAATATTATATAAAGTAAGTAAACGTGCACCTTTCCCTCACAACACAGTATGCAATCCTATGCAACTTACTGATGCATTCTATGTACAAAAAAATCCTTTACCAGATGTGTCTTATGGCACACTAGAGGCAAGAAGTATTTTCACAAATATGATATTATTTACACCTAAGCACCTCTGTTCCTGATATAATGTGACAGACAAGCAAAACTCACAGCAATTTTCTTTGCATTCATTCACATCCAATAAAAGCAAACGATAAAAAACTTTAAGTAATAGAATTCAGGAGGTTCTCATTTCAGGGAAAGACAGAATGCACAGGACTTACCCGGGAGGAGCTGGGGACAAGGAAGTAGTAGTGCTGCAGGTGTGAGGCCTACAGCACAGGCAGGAAACACTAAGCCATCTTTGGCTGTATTTTCAAAACAGAGGCAAGGGTGCAGCAGAAACATACCATGAACTCCTTATATGGAAAGCAGCCAGACTGGAGCAGCATCCGGAGGAGCCAAATTAAAATGTGCAGATTAAATGAACAGCTGGGTTTATGTATGTCAGCTAAATTCAAAGCTTTTTGGCCTAGTGCTAATAGCAGGTTTGGTGAAGCAATAAACAATGACCTGGTGACCTGGAGTCTGGCAGAAGGCATGTAAGAGCTGCCCTTCTTCCCCTCATATCCATTTCTCTCGCACTGTTCTCTGCTTATTGGGGGATTTATCTACAAGCACTTTTGTTTGTATGAAAAAGACAAGGTTTGTTTCCCACTTTAGTTCAGAGTCCCTAATCAATATTGGAATGGAGTGTTCAGCACCTAGGAAAAGGAGTTAACAATGACTGAAGACTTACTAGCAATGACAGTGACCAATGTAATCTAGAGAATGAGAAGTCTTACATCCTTAAATGTGAACTCTGTCACCAAACAGCACAAAGAGTTCGTGGTGTCACTGATGCTACTGTTGACTCTTTCTAGTTATCTTTAGGGGATGCCTGTCTCAGCCCAGCAAGTTGGCCAGATTTTTGTAACCCTGCCACCCCCAAGGTCTGTCCATGGGGAAATAGCCTTTTCTTGACCATTACCCCTATAGTCTAAGCCGAGAAACTGGACACGCCACATTTTTTTTCCTTACAACTTCTTTTAAATATTATATCAACAAAGCATTCTCCCAGCAAGTACAGACAAAAGAAAAAAGGTCAATTTCCCAGAAGCCTACTCCCTAATACTTTTGAGTATATCTTTCTCAATGAAGACCTCCCATGCTGTGTCTGAGTCTCTTTCTCCAAAGTTACACTGTTTTATAATCTGCTGGGTAGTCATCTGCAAAGATGCCAGAGCTGCAGTGAGCAGAGAAAATGTGTGTAAAATAGACTGTGTCTTTGCTGTGAACATGGGAAGGAAGTCAGCTGTATAGCACACACACAAAAAATGAAAAGCAGGAACCAGTCTAGCAGCAGCTCTCTATGAAAACGTCTTTAACTCTGAGCCCCAGGGCTTCTGGGGGGTGCAGGCAAGTGGAACCCAAGCTGTTGATAGATGCGTGCTGCAGTGGGGCTGGCAGCAAAGGTGGCTGACTTCACCCGCCAGGACTTACATGAGTCTAATTTCTGAAATCTCGAATCTTGAAACGCTACATTGAACTTTGGAACCCTTTGCACCTTATCTCTAAACTGACCTCCAGCCTCGTGGGTTTCTTCATTTCCTTTCAGCTCTGTGCCAACATCCTCACAAAGCGCAGATGCTTTCTACTTCTGCATGTTGCCAGGCAGATGAGGCACACTTACAGCACTAGGATCTTTCCTGTGGGGGAGTGTGCACGGGATGAAGCTAACAGTGTTTATGTTTCACACACCAGAAGATGGTTAACAGTGGCAGGTTTATGTCCTTTTCTTCCCACATTCTCCCCTTATCCCACACCTCCTTCCCTGCAGACCCATCTAGGCTTTATGCTTCAGGGGAGCTGTGCCATCTGGGAGAAAACAAAAATAACCTGTGTGTTTTTCTGGACTTTGTTTTTCAATCTAAATCTTTGGGAGAATTTAGGGAATTCATGAAGATATGCAGAGGGCCTTTAAGATTCAGAGAGGGGAAGAACTGAGAGAAGAATCTCCCGTTTCTTGGGTGGTTAAAGCAAAGGCAGAGCGATGAGGCAGGAGGGAGGCAAGGAGGGGACTGAGCTATCCTTCTCTCAGTCCCAGAGTTACCGATTTTACCACAGACACATCTGCAAAGATTCCACCTGCACAGGCACTGCTGAGGAAAAGAGGATGGACAGGACAACCAGCTTGTAGCAATGCATCCCCAGACATGAGAACTAGAGGGAAATGCAAAGCTGGAATTCAAAATCCCAGCAAAATCTGAGAAGGCAGTTTGGGAAATGGGAACACAGCATGAAAGACAATGAAAAATGAAATCAGGTTCACTGTCCACCCAGGTTGTAGATTACAATCATACTTGTATGACTTCCCTATTCTACTGAATCAAATTGCCATAAAGGTTTTAAACAATGGAAGCCTGTAATCTTACCCTTCTGCTGGTCAGAAGTTTGCCATAAGCTTTGCAAGGCTGAAATATTTATGTCCTCAGTCAGGCAAAATGTTTTGCTGTAGGTTGTAGAAGAGAATCTATTTTCTTGCAATTTTTAGCATCCAGAGGGACACCAAAACGCCTTCCTTCTTGGCCTGCTTCCCTCTTCAAAGCCAGCAACAGTCAACTTTCTCACATCACCACACTTACACTCTGCCTCTTCACCTCCTTCGCATTATACCCACATGGATATCTCAAGGTCATCTATTTTAAAGTCTGATGATTAGGAAACTTAATTACATCTACAACTTTTATTTCCCTTTCTTCCCTTAACATTTTCACAGGGTCTAAGGATCAGGATTGGACATGCTGGTGAGAAGGGTATCATTGTAGCACTGGGTACAGAAGGGTAACACACACTTGACCCACACACCCAGGTGCTACCTGTTTTGTCTCTCTATACAGTCCTGTGTCCCTTAACCACATCTTGATGACTTTACTAATCTTCACAGGAAAGAGGAAGTTATTTTGAGTAATTTTTCTCTTTCACTGACATTCTGTGTCCTGCTCCTCCAAAGGGTGGCCCGTGGTGGAGCGGGCGCAGGAGCAGCAGCACCAGCCAGACACTTGTGAGAAATGCCAACTTTCCTCCCACACTTTGTGAACCAGAATCTTTACTCTAATGAAATCCTCAGTATACTGATTCTGATCCGCTGATTTAGAACATTCCTATCTGGGAAAGCTTTAGTGTTTGTGCAAGAGCAACATGCAAAAAAGCTGAGCACATTTCTATCAAAAGAAAAACCTGCAGCTGAGAGAGGTAAAATAATTTGGCAAAATCGTCTCATGTGCAGAGGTTGCCAAATAATTCTGCACACTAGAATCACTTGGAGATCTTAAGGACCTTTAAGAAATCCCAACTGCCTCTTGTATCCAAGACCAAGGAAATCAGGTTCTCTGGAGGCAGACATTGCTATCAGATACTTTTGAAACTCCCCAGATATTTCTAATGTGCAATTGGCTTTGAATCTAGGACTGAAATGACTTCTATGGTTTTCAGGATGACCCTTTGTCCGGGTTTGCCTTGGATTCTTTTACAGTGCACTGAGTCCTGTGTACCAGCAATTCCTCTTTGACTTGAGCATATTGGGACAGTTGATTACCTGTGTTTTCAGAAACAATCCAGTCTACCTCACAATTCTCACAACAGTTGAATCTAGCTTTTCACCCTTAACTTCTTAACTGTTTTCTTCTTAGATATGCACTGGCTGTGGATAAGCCATGGGAAGGCAGTGCCTGGACCCACGGAGTTAGTCACATATCCCAATGCTCTCCTTTAGAACTAGGAACACTCAGCTGCGTTATCTGCATCACATAGCATATGAAATCTTACAAAGAATTCTTATAATGCTTAATATCATTATCCATTACAGAAACACAATGGAAAGACACAATGTCGGGTCTCTCAACAACTTTTGTTTGGTTTATATTGCTTCCTCTTTACTGTAAAAGTGTTGAAGTCAGCCAACGTTAAATTAAACACACAGGGAATTCTGAGGGTACCTGGTTTACTTATGAAATTACTTAAGGAAATTACTTAAGGAAATTACTGTTGGAAAATACTAGAAGCAGACAGAACAAAGGAGAATTTCTTCATGTTTTATCCTCTAGAATAGTCTGATAGATCTGGCCATGTGGGCGAATATGCCTACAGAGTATGTGCCTTTATGTGATTTAGTATCCTCATTAACCCATTTCCTTTAGAAGTATCTGGTCCAAAGTGCGAGATGAAAAATATTTTGCTTTTGCTCTCTTGGTACTTTATATGACAGGATGACCTAAAAAATAATTTACTTTTTAGTGTGTGTGTTCTCATGTCAACCTCAGCAGAATATAAATAATTTATTTGGAATATGTTCTAATAAAAAAGATATACTTTCTTGGAGGAATAAATAAGTTCATTTTTAGTGTACCAGGTAAAGCAGAAAATGTTTTTGTTCTAATTGATTCCCATGTTGTCTTTACTTATGTATTTCAGATATTCATTATTCTAAAGGAGTGACAGAAATGTCAATCTGAATTTTCTCTACAAAAATAAGGTCACATATTTTTTACTCTGTTGAACTGGAGGTGAATATATTTTTTAACCTTTAATCTGAAGAATTCCCTAGATGAATCTCACAGGAAATTCTCTGGAAAACCTTATCTCTGAGACAAATATGACTTGGATATTCATGCTTTATAAACACATATGCATGTTTGCTGCTCTCTGGTTGAATTCATTTACAACAAAAAAGAAAGCTAGACTAAGAATGGGAAGACACACTGAGACATGCCAGTGCTACACTGATGATAAAAAATACCAGAAGCAAAAAGAAATCAAGTTGAATATATGGTGTTACCACATTCTACATCTCTTTGAAATCAAAAGGACAATAGTCTCCCACCAGGAAAGAATGAAGCACTTGAGTAACATTACAGAACATAATAAAAACAAGAACTTTTGTAAAGAAAAAGCCCTCATATATTCAATCTAAAAGGCAAATGTGGTCTTAGAACCTTACTCTTGAGAAATAACACATCCTCTTCTACTTTCTTAAAGGCTATACATACTCTGAGTGCAAAGTTAATATTCCTAGTTAAGTTTTGACTGATCTGTACCACTGCATAGCTCATGTTCCAACAGTATTTCAGAATTTTTAAATATAGCCAACTTTGAAATGTAATGTTTAAAAATTATTATAAGCATTGAAATAATATGAATAGGAAAATAATGCTTAGTTTTCAAAACTGGGCTGATTTTTAAAAAGCAGCTTCCAGCAGTCACTAAAGGCAGTATGTTATAAGCATAAGAGTAAATATTTAACATTTACTGTCAAAGACTAGCAATTATAGAATCACAATGGAAATAATGAGCATTCATATCTGTAGTTGTTACTTAAACACTCTGTGCAAAGCACTAACTCGTGCATTGAGAAATTCTAGATTTAGACTAGTGTTATAAGAGGAAGCAGGGGCATGTAGTATTTTGATGGGAATTAGAGCATAATGCAATTTCACATGACAGAAAAAACACATATAAACAGAAGAAGCCCAATGTATTCCAAGAATATTTCCTGCTCCCAAGCCTCATTTGTTTAACCATAGAAGTTTGAACCTGTGGCATACCGGTTGACAAGTGGCAATGCACTTCAAGTCACATTCATTCATTTGCTTTTATTCTTTCAACAAAGCTTCATTGACATTACACTTTCAGTCACAAGAATAAGAGATGAAAGAGCTTGCCGAGGAGGACTATGACACTGTTTGGCTCACTCTGGAAGATCTTCAGAGGATTTAACAAAACACTCCAATGAAAGGAGGTGATAAGTAAGTGTTATGATCCTGGCAAAATCTGGTAGAGATTAGCTAAGAGTAAAGTCCAAGAGAGTTTCATGCAAAAGCTAATATTTGACCTTGGCCTTGAAAAATGATTAACAGTAGACACAGAGTTGGGAGGCAGTGATGGATGGTGGGGGAGGGTAGATAGGAGGGAGACATTGTGGTTCAACCCAGTGTGGGTTAGAAAACTAGAGAAGCCCACTGGCTGTGCTAAAAGGAGATGAGAGGATACAGGTTGAGTATAGATGGTAGGAGCTCTTCTAAAACATATAAAGCTGTTTTCATAGGTACCAGAGAGCCACTGATAGAGATCACAAAGGGTAATGACATGAAAGGAGTGATCCAAGAAGAATCTAGCGAGTTTCCATTCCTTCCCTGGCTACAGAGGAAGACAGCTGAAGTATCACATAGCCATAGTCTGCTGAATACCGTGGAAGCTTCCTCCATCAATGGCTACACATGCACTGTCTTGCAGAATTCTTCTAAATCATATCATGTTTTGACCCTTACAACACCCAATTTTGAAGTTCCATCTAAATTGTTAATTCTAGAAATCTAATCTTCCTCTAGAAGAGATTGCCTTTTGCAATCAGAGCTCTGCCTTCTACTTCTGCAGCCTTATTTGGGGGGGGGGGGGGGGCGGGAATCCATAGGCCCAACCATAATTTTTTCATTTGATCACTGTTGCTTAGTTTGAGCTTGCTGTCAACAGTGCACTCCTGACATTACTAACATGCTTTCTTCCTCTCCCCTTCAGTGCTATCCAGCTATTCAGCAGCAGCAAATGCCTTCACAGGAAACACCTTCCTGTTCTTCATCACCACCTGAGACAGGGGTCCTGCATTAGGGTAGTTGGTCCTGAATTTCTGTCTTTTCCTTTTTCACGTAGCATTCCCCTTCCTTTGTGCAAGGTGGTCCTAGTTGGTTCTTAGATAACTGGTAAGAACTGTCGAATAGGTTCAAGTTATTATGCATATTGCTTCTTTGTACTATACACCTTTAGAAATATGGCTAAGAACTATTAAAATAATGTTTTAAAAACACTTAACCCTTTGCTTTTTGTTAAAGACGCAGAAATAACTAGGAAGCTTGAGATCTCATTATACAGAGACAATCTACCAAAGATATAGTTTGGTTCCTCTAAATTTCCTCTCAAATCTTACATAACTACTGTTTATAATGACTTTAACTCTGATGAGTCTATAAATGTTATTTGTGGTTGCTGATGATGTCACAAGATCCCAAGTTACAGTATGTCTTCAGGGTTAGTTGTATTAACACTTGAACCTAATGGTTGTACTGGCTGTATAAATACTCGAACCTAATTGAGAAGGTGCTAAGGGGCAAGAGGTGGATTGAGATCAGTCTGCCTTTGGAGTCTTGTTAGCACAGAATGGGAAGTTTCTTTTTGAGGCTACTTTACAAGAATTCAACTTTAATCTGCCTATATCTGAAGAGCATCCCCCAGAAAGAGTGTCATGACATTTCACGTTAAATGGTTTGGCAGAGAAAGAATGAACATGGTTTAGTAAATGATTGTTGTTGTTAGGATGCATGAGCTGTCAAAGACCATCCTATGTTTTTAGCCCTACCTGACTGGAAGAATGATGCTATTATTAACTGAGCAAGGGCAGAGAAGAATTGCAGTAAGCTTGGAAGTAAGGGCGATTCATTCAGTTTTGACATGCTCAATTAGAAATTCTTCAGGTCAGTGGCTGAAAATGTCACAAGTCAATCAGAAACAGAAATTTTTAGAATAGAAATTTAAACTTTATTTTAAAGATTGATTGACTTGAAAGGCAGAGACAGCGAGCCATCTGATGGCTCATTCCCTAAATGACCACAAGGAGTGGAGTTGGGCCAAACTAAAAATAGGAACCTGGAACTACACCTGGGTCTCCCATATAAACTGTAAGGACAAAGTAACAGGGACATTTTCTGTTGCTTTCCCAAGTGCATTTGAAGAGAGTTAGATGGGAAGTAGAAGCCAGGACTCCAATCCATATTCACAGAAGACACTGGTGATTCAAGCCATAGGTTAACTTACCGTGCAACAATGCCAGCTCCAAGACAGTATATTCGGCATATCATATTTAATAATGTGATTCATTCCCAACTATTTATGTGGAGTAAGACAGGAAGAGCAAGAAAACCTGAAATTACTACAGCTTGGCATTGATCCCATTCTCTCTCTCTCTCTCTCTCTCTCTCTCTCTCTCTCTCTCTTTCAGAAGGTGTACTCTATTTAAGAGAAGGTAGCAGAAGCAAATTACTCTAAGGTAACCAACAAATGACTGATACATATTAGTAGTCCATTAATGCTTCAAATAGTCACATTTTGTAAAACAGATAGACCAAGAAGTTAAAATCATAGACAGTCCCTCTCTTTGGGATATAGTTAAGAACTTGTTTCAAGAATTCATATAACTTTTAAATATTAAAATATTTATTTATTTTTTAATTTGAAAGGCAAAGTCACAAAGAGAAGAAGAGACAGGGAAAAAGAAAAAGAGAGAGAGCAAGAGCGCTTACCAGCTTTAATACGCTGGTCACTCCCTAAATGGCCACGACTGCCAATCAGGAGCATGGAGCTTCTTCTGGCTCTCCCACATGGATACAGGAGTCTAAGAACTCAATCATTCTCCAGTGTTTTCCCAGGCCATCAACAGGGAGCTGGGCTGAAAGTGGAACAGTCAGGACACAAACCAGTGTCCATATGGAATGCTGGTGCCACAGGAATAGGCTTAGCCTACTACACCGCAGCGTGGCTCCTATACAATCTTCACAGGAAAAAAAAATCTGCTTACTAGGTTAATGAGGAATGCTGCGAATAATAATTTCTCCTCCTAAATTTCATGAGATTTACAGCTAGCAGTTTCTACAGTATAAATAATAAAACTTTAAAGTATAAAATGATGGGCTTAGTTTTTCCAAAAATAGAAATATAGCTTTATTTATATTTTAGTGGCTCAGTTATTCATGCAACTGTCAGATAAATAGCCACAATGTACAAGCTTGAGCAAGAATTAGCGATTATAAATCTGACCAATGGAATTAAGGGTTAATCTCGATGTTTCCCCTCAAGAGACACCCAGTCCCATGGGACACTGGGAATACAGCATAAAAAAGTGGCTATACTTGCCAAGAGGATACTGGAGTGTCTGCCATTGTCTGTACCCACAATGTCAGGATACACTTAAATAGCAGAATGATTACTTATGACAGCTTATGAGGCACTATCTATTGTAGTAATATAGGGGGAACCAGTGTGGTGGGGAGAAGGAATTTTGGGAGGGAGTAATGAAATTCCCAGAGCCTGTAGAATTGTATGATAAAATAAAAAATAAAAGTTAAAAAAAATTTTTAAGTGGCTGTAACTCAAGTTACTCAACTGTCATAATGTTATGCAAATTGCTGTGGACAGGCATATTAACTGTGACTCAAGTTTTGGGATGACTTGTAAGAAGTCATACCTGAGATGTATCTTGGTGATCCCAAAAGATTTTTGAGGTCATTAATGCAGGGCTGGACTTTTCAGATTAAACCCTGAAGCACACACAAAGTTCACAGTAAATTTTTTTTTTTTAAAACAAAGGCACTTTGACACATAAACTGAATGAGTTGCAGACGGGCTCAAAGGCGAGAAAGAAAAGCAAAACTTGTAAGATTTAACACATGGGTTGATTCTCAGGAGTCTGCTTTGAATGGACGGAAAGCATGGCTGAAAACACTACAAGGGTATATTATTCTTATTTCTGTCTTTTATTCAGGACACAGACCTAAGTTTCATTTTCCAAATGTGTGCAAACCATTGGCGCCACATATCTGTGATTTGTGCAGTACAGTGTGGGTAGAAGCGATAGACATACTACTTCCAGGCCTAGGCATCCCCTTCCTCATGTGCAGTAATCCTCCGGGTAAGGTGTTGAGAATGGTCGTATTATGAGACAGAAATCTGCTCTACAAAGTCTATAAAACAAATGGTCCTCACTCCCTAACCCCTCAAGGACAGCAGCAGATCATGACAGCCAATGGATTAAGGGCAAGCAGCAGAGTTTTATCATGGTTAACCACTGAGAATTTGCAGCTTATTTGTTTCAGTAGCTATTAGTGTTACCACTGTGAGCAGCACTGAAGGAAAAAAGGAAAGTGGTATAGGATGGAAGTTTAACAAGAAAATGATAAGCTTAGTTTACCTATGTTGAGTATGAAATCAGCACAGGGGAACCCCAAGGTCGTCGGGATCAGCAGGAAAATGAGTGTAAAGTTGAACACAGAGCTAAGGTTTTGGTCCTGTTATTTTTAGAAGTCTTTGTAATAATATGGATGTACCCTAAATAGGGAGGAAACTATTTAAGCAAAGAAGAAAAAAGACTACTCTTTTTAGCATATAGGCTGAGATGAGAATACAAGGGACAACCGTAGGGGGAAGCATTAATGTCTGCAGTATGGGAAGAAAAGGCAGGTCGAGGGCCTGCATGGTGGCATAACAAGCTATCCTCTGCCTGGGACACAGGGTATCCCATATGGGTGCTGGTTTGAGGCAGCTGCACTTCTGATCCAGCTTCCTGCTGATGCCTGGGAAAGCAGCAGAGGAGTGATGCAGCCCTTACACCCACCTGGGAGACCTGAAGAGGCTCCTGGCTCCCAGCTTTGGGTTGGCCTGGCTCTGGCCACTGCAGCCATTTCAGGAGTGAACTTTCTGTCTCATCCTATCTCTCTCTGTGTAACTTTGATTTTCTAGTAAAAATAAGGAAATAAATCTTTTTTTAAGAAGGAAATCTACCAAATAAATTTTGGATAAGTTGGTGAAGGAGGATCGAGGAAGAGACAGGAATGTATTTTTCTTTCACTTAGCTAGTTCTCACCATGTAGAGGACACATTAGATGCTTTTTCCACAAATCTACCAGAAAAGAGTTTTGAAGACCCAAGGAAACTGACACTTCCCAACTTAAGAATTTGAAAGTTGGCACAGAGAGGAGATTAAAACATTTGTAAGCTTGAGTATCTCAGAAGCCGAAAGGCAGAGATTTGAATCTAGCTAAGGCAGTGGCTGAGGGAGTTGTTGCAGAGAGAATCAATAAGCTAGAGCAGGGCCAAGTCTCAGCCAGGGAACAAAGAACCCAAAAGCCAAGACATGGGTTGTGGGGCAGGCAAAGTGATGCCAGGAACTCAAAGAGAAAAGAAGATTTGAATTAGGGATGTGTTAAAACCTGAAGTTGCGTGTAGCAGTTTGGGGCTGGGACTTGGACAAACTTCCAATCAGTATTTCTCAGCACTGACAGAGTGCCATCATGGCACTTAGCAATTCAGCCAAGAGGATTTCAAATATGGTGGCCTGCTTGTTATATATCTGACTCAGATATGCTCTTTTGGGTCCATAGTTATTTCCAAAAGTGTATGTTAGCTACCAACATTTAGAAATGGAGACACTTTACATAAAACTGGAAATACCAAAGTTGTTTTGAAAAATCAGACGTCCTGGAAGTTCTGAGCCACTTTTCAGTGAAGTGTCCTCTATCATGTGGAGATGGGAAGTACCTGCTTTTTATCAGGGGGCATTTCATTTTGGTTGGTTTTAGCCCATTCCTATTACCTGGCAACCTCTGGTGCATATTAGCATGCAAATCTGCTCAAAGGAATTTAGAGAGAAAAATTCAAGCCTCCGGGGCTGCCAGAGAAACTTGCCAGATGAGACTGTCTTATTTTTACTAGTAAAAGTAGTTTTGGTTTGAAGTCCCAGATACCTATTAGAAGCACTTGGGCATAGCATTTGGTGTGTAAGTCTTGTTATCACCTTAGCCCAGAAAGCTTTTTGAAGAGCAGCGAGGGTTGTAGTTAGGGCATAGGGGCATGACTGAAACTGTTTGACAAATGAGTTGGGAAATGGGGCTAGAGTAGAGGTTCCCATGTCTCCTGGATGGTTGCACTCACTCCTAGCAGGGATCCTGCTTCTCCCTTTGCCTCCTCTCTTCAATTTCTCACCCACATGCCACAGTGCTCCTTTTCAATATACCAGACCATGTTACCCCTCTGCCCCAGACCTTCCCACAGAAGCGTCCCAATTTCCCTAGTTAGAACAGAATCTGTATTTATGATGCTCCACAAAACTCCCATGACCTGGTGCCCCATGCTCATATACTCCAGTCCACTCCTAACTCAGCTCCAGTCACATGGGCTTCCTTATTGCTCCTTGATTTACACTAAGATCATTGCATCCTGCCATAGCACCTTCATACTAGCTGTTCCCTCCTCTCTGAATGCAGATTTCCCCCATGTCTCACTTTGTCTTTTTTGTTGTTTGCTTTTTAAACGATATTATGTCTTTTTAATTGGAAAAACAGTGCTATGGAAAAAGTGAGAGAAAGGGAATCTTGCATCCACTAGTTCACTCCCCAAATGACCATAATGACGGGAGACGGACTGGTCCAAAAACAGAAGCCAGGAGCCTCCTCTAATTTTCCCATGTAGGTGAGGGGTTAAGGCCATCCTCTGCTGCTGTCTCAGGCCATTAGCAGGAAGTAGAACAGCTAGGATGAGAACTGCCCATATGAGATTCCAGCACCACGGGCAAAGGCTGAGCCTGAAACACCACCACAGCGACCCCCATGTTTCACCTAATTATTGACCTCAGGTCCTGGTGTAGGTATCACTGATATCCAATGATGGTTTAGAAAAACCATCCCTTCTCTCTCTAGTAGTCTGTACCCTGTTCCATTTTTCCCCCACAAAGGCATTTAGGAATATCTATTTTTTAAAAAGTAATTATGTGAGTGCAGCACCCAACCAGCACACGTGAGAACCAGGAAGGGAGGGGGCAGAACAGGCAGGAAATAAGGGGTGGTTCCCTTGCTGAACAGCTACTCCCACTGGAGAGCATGAGCTGGGATGGGGGCAGACCAGACTAGGCAGGGCTATAGCACCTGTGCGCCTCATGTGGACCAGATCAGGGAAAACCAGGCTGGGCTGATTATTCCTACTGGTGTAAACAAAATTAGAGTGGGTGAGGGTTGTTGGGGCTTAGCCACAGCATCAGCTGGCAGAAGCTGGCACTGGGGGCTAGTTCTGTCAAGTTAAACCACAGAACCACCTGGAGAGTGCATAATCTGGGAGTGGGAGAGGCCTGGGAGGGAAATAGTGGGCTCCTCCCTCTTGGGTTACCACTCCCATGGGAGGGCACGAAAACTAGGACAGGGGCTGGGGTGGCTAGACAGAGACACCCAACAACATCCATGAAGGCTGGATAGTTGAGCTGGTTAGATGGAACAAGGTTTTAATACCCACTGACATGTATGAGAGCAGAAGGGGATGTGGGACAGACTGGACTAGTCGGCCACACATACTGGCAAACCAGGGTAGGGGGCGGGCCTGGTTGGGGTTACTGTGGGTCGCTCCGACTAGGCTGCAGCCCCCACTGGTTTAGGCGAGGGCCGAGTGTGTGCTGGGTAGAACCAGGCTGGACTGCAAACACCCACTGGTTCCAGTGGAAGACAGGGATGGAAACAACCAACCCAGCAACTGCAACCACCAGATGACTGGGGCAATGGACTGTGATGGGCCCTGTGCTTGCTAGTACACACAAGAATCTGGTATGGGAACACCTCAGACAAAGTTTCTTTGGAGATCCCCCCAATCGAGCTTCCGGACTCAGAACCCTAACCATCAAATGACAGAGGACAGAACAAGTCCATCAACCACCACAGCTATATGTTGGCAGTGAAATACTGGGCAAACGGAGACTCTATGATGGACTATGTCAATCGTGGATTCTCCAACGACCACATCGTGCTTGGAGTGGTGAGAGTGGCAGCAATTCAAAACTGTCGAACTATCAAAACCATTTGAGCAAGACCCTCGGAGCATGCCCCACATCTGGGACCTGGGGTGGGTGGGAGACGGGGTGGGGCTTCTCCCTTAAAATCTCCTTTTATATCAGATATATTAAGGAAACAATATGGAACTGATTGTCTTGCCCATCTTCTTGTAGTGCTTGAACCTTTTTACCCTAATTATGTCAAGATTGTCAAGAATAATTTAAAAAATTAATTATTTGTATTTGAAAAAAGAAAGACAAAGATATCTCATCTACTTGTTCACTCCTAAAAAGCCTGCAACAGCCAGGCCTGGACTAGGCCAAGCTAGAAGCTTACAACTCTACAAGTCTCCCATATGGACAGCAGGAACCAAGTACTTGAGCCTTCATTACTGTCTCCCAGGCTGCACATAATAGGAGCCCTGAATTCAAAAGCAGAACCAGGATTTGAACCCACTCTGATAAGAAATGTGGGCAGATCAGGTTGTATCTTTAACCCATTTGCTTTACCCGTTGGAAGGCAGAAGCTGTGCTTGCTTTTTCTCCATGGATACCTCTGCAGTGCTTAGCACACAATGGGTATTCAAGTACACACTAGTTGGATGAAACAGAACAGCAGATTTAAGTACAGATATGGGCTGCAATGTAGGGAATGGAAATAGAGACACAGACGATGCAGCACAGAACTGACAGAGCCCGATCTTGGTGGGGAGAAAGGAGTAGATCAAATCAAGAATTGAGGTGGAGCAATTGGGCTGGAAAGGGCACAAAGAGAATTCTGTTTTTCAGGTAAAAGGTGTGAAGGAAGCACAGAGAGTTTACATTCACAAATGAATTCCATCATTTCACTCACACACTGCATTTCTAGCATCATCTGGGTTCCAGTGATACAGAGAATATACCCTCTGCTTTTTCTATGAGGCAGCAGCAAGGCCAGCAGCTGAGAATGACAGCACAACTACAGGAAGCTTGCAGGAGCATAAGGAGTGTGGAACAGCTGCTCTGGACACTGTAAGCGGAAGGAGGTTAGAACCTATGATAAGACTGCCAAGCAGTCTGCAGGGTCCAGCTGAGGCTGTCAGGGTGCCAGTTGGCACAGGGATCTAATTTTCTCCAGCAGCATTTGCAGCTTGGGAGCAGCCGCAGAGAAAAGCAGATGGTTGGAATAAATTGGTCCTGGGGATTGCTAGCAGAGGATGTTAGCAGGAAGGCGGGCTTTGAAATGAATGGCTCCCAGCCTCTGCACCTTGATTCGCTCACCTGGTTTGGAAGGATGCCACTGACTAGCAGCTGTACCTCCTGCCACCCTCCTTCCCCCATGGGAAATCCTCTGGGGGTTCTTGACTCAGTACTGGCCTCAGTCATGTACAACCAATATGAGCTGCCCCACACTCTGTGAATAAGAGGAACTAAGGGGAACACTGGTATCTCCTGTTCAGCATTCCTTTCTTCTCACCTGTCATGAACTTTGCAAAAAGAGCATGCCACACAGAATGACATCCAAGAGCTAATTCTCCACTATGCAATAGATATGTGGTCTGCTGTGATGAATCCTGGTTTGCTTTACTTCTGGAACAGGCAGTGGCCATCTTTAAGGAAAGCATGATTCTCTGACTTCAAGTTTATTTACCATAGTCCCTTATTTGGCTTCTCCAGAATATGCTTCAATTAATGAAGGTGACTTTTCCCATCCCTTTCTCTTTCATGCTTTGGTTGCCATAATGTTGGATACTAATCATGGCCAGTGTGCATCTTCCGGATGAGATCCATGCCTGTTGCTAGGCTTACTTTTCCTTTACTTAAACATATGACTATATTCTTTAAATGCTATCAAGTTGATACAGCTGGTTGTAGCATTGTTACCTTGACTGTCTTTGAACTACTTCTGAAATATTTATCACCATTCCCCAGGTACACAGTATGTGTCTGCTGCTTTCTAAGAAGAATCTTGTAGTGATTTCTAGGTCAGGATTGTTGGGGAAATGCAAGAAAACTATCAAACGCCTGCTCCTGCAGAATATCCTTCATTCCTATCTGGAATTTGACTTTTACACTTGACTGTACGGCTATGTAAATAGCATCATGACTTTTTTTTCTGTGTCATTTAAAAAAACACTGTACTTCTGCACTCTTTGTCCATACAACAGACCGATGATATCCTTACCTCATATATAAAATTGAAGCAATTTGGGACTTTTGGTGTATGAATGTGGAAAATGAGAAGGTAAAGGTTTAGATCATTATGTTGGAATGAGCTATCAGGAATAGGTTCAAGATTCTAGAATGAAACAAAATCAAAAGACAAGCCCCAGGAGCTTGCCATCTTATCTTCCTTTTTCTCATAACTCTAGGAAACTTTCTCTAGGGGTTAAGCTCGGGCTGCCCTCAGCAGTGAAAGAGAATGGTGTATCACTGTGCTCAGCAGTCCCTTTGTTTTTTACAACCCTTTCTTAACACACAGACACTATTTTCAGCATTCATTTTCTTCTCTTCTAATGCTTAGCCCCCCTTACATGCCAATGACCTCCCCACTGTTCTCCCTGCCCAAGTCTCCAACCACTCTTTCCTGTGTGACTCTATTTTACACATCACATGTTCACAGTCTTGAAACATTGCTTTGGCCCTTTCAGTTCTTAAGAACATTCTCCAGTTCCCTGTTGCTAGCAAGATAGAGCCAGTGCTCCGGCTTCGGCCATTTATGTCTGCAATCTGCCTGCACACTACATGGTAATGTTCTGTTAGCCAGAGTGTTTCACATAGCCAAGTCAGCACCGAGGACATGAGAATGGCACAAATCCAGGACGCTGTTTACCTCTATCATATTTCCTCTAATTTACTCAGGTAATATTTCATTATTTCTCTCTTCTGTTTTTAGGTCTTGGGTTTCCCACACCTTCTCTCTTCTATCTTGGTGCTAACAAATGGGATTGTGATGCTTGGCCTGGAGAGGCTGAACATCCTATTAATATCTTCACACAGACATCCAAACACTGTTCTGCTTCCTTAAGGAAGAAATCTGATCTTGAGACACTCACGTGAGTCAACTCATTCTCAAATTCCAAAAACAGATGTACATAACTATAATCATTTCTTTTCTAACTTTTTGATGACTTAAAGTCTGTCCTTGCAAGAATTACAAAAAAAAAAGTCATTCAATACTCAAGAAATTTTTATGTCCTCAAAATTCTAACCTTTAACACCACAAATTCTGAATAATTATTACCCTTGCTTATCAATTTCTTCTAAAGTAATATCCAAATAGATATTTAAGAACTTTAATGCAAAAATTTTTTGTTTGTTTTCAAGTTCTTTCATTTATTAAGGTATAAAAATCCTATGACTTTTGTAGATTTTTATTCAAGAATTTTAAGTGGAATTTTGTCCACTTAAAATACAAATGTTCAGCTAAATATTTATGTGTATCTCTATAAAATGTATTAGAATATGCATACATACTTCATCATAAGTATTCATCTAGTATCTAGCATCATCACTAAGTCATTTTTCTAGTACTTAATTCATGGCTTTTCTCTATAGGAAGACATACGCATTTTGTCTGATTTATCTTGGCAAAGTAGAAGCTGACGACCCAAAGTTAGAAGTATGGCTACTCTTTGTTTAGATAGAACAGAGAAACATTTTTTGTATTAGGGGTCAGATGCATATACAGTGAGACATTTTGTAAACCTTCTAAAACATATGGGGTATTTTAAAATATTTTAGTCATTTTTAATCCAAAAGTGTGAATTTATTAATTATTCTTTGGGTATGTTTTTCTGTGTGCAAGTGTATAAAAGTGTGTATTTCAGAATGTAATATATTCTTCAACTAAGCAGTCTTCAACTGCTTCCTATAAATTTCATATGAATACAAAGAAAGTACAACAGTAAAAATAATTATGACTAATTATGGTAATTAATATTAATTATGGAACATATTTGAACCGTTCTGTGGAATACAGTAAAATTTAGTGTAGCTTTGTCATTTTATTTTTTCCTAATGAAGTTCTGAATAAATCCCATGATCTTTAAATAATAGCAAAATGTCAATTATTATAATAATTTGGGGTACTCAAAAAATGCTCAAAAATATCAAACAGCAGAAGGAAAGAAATCAGTCATTTGGAAGAAAACCTGAACTGGATTTAGCCTTCCATCAAATCCCATAAAGCCACAGTTTTCCTTTGCATACTGTCAGTCATCCAGGGTGAACACTATGCCAAGCTACTTGGCTGATCATTCTGTTGCTTTGCCAATATCATCTCTGAACTGTAGACAGTGAATTCGTTTCCACTCCAAGTGATTTGGATAATCCAATAGCAGGAGACATTACCTAACATTCTTGCTATATCACACACATTTCTTTTTATCAATGAATTATCCATTGAGTTAAGAGAAAAGCTGGTTCACTAATTAAACATTCTACTCTTACCCCAGGGTAGAACACAGTAATAATTACCATTCTATTCCTTAGTCATATTAGTCTGTGTTGAAGTGAATAATCAACTTCCATAGAAACAACCCAGCAATGATTATTATAATTAACATGATGGAATGAATACTAGCAGCATTATCACTGGACACAGTGTTTTCTTTATTTTACAAAATTTATTTATTTAAAAGGCAGAGTGACAAGGAATGATAAGGATTGATGGCTGGTTGGTGACTTCCATGATAGGGATGTCACAGCCCCTGCACGGGACCGCCTCCCTGGTCATATGACTTCATGGGCTGACATTTGGGCTTCAGATTCAAAATGTCATCTTTAATCTTTCAGTGGCCTTCTCCTGCTTATTTTTTTTCAAACTCAGTGGTACCTAAGATCTGTTCCTTGTTTGTATGAAGTCAGACGTCTGCCTGATGTTTTTTTTTGTCTATGGGGACCAAAGGATGTCAGCCAGCAGCTGAATCCACACTTTGCACATTCAAGGCTCTGTTTATCTGCATGTCCCAGTCAGTATGTCTCGTTGCCTTTGTTTCTCTACTGCAAGCCTTTATGTAGTTCAAAAGCCTCAGTCTTTACCTTAAGCTGTGTCCTGTCTATCTCTCAGATGCTGAACCCCACCAATGCCCCGTGGTTCACACCTCAATTTCACTATCATATTCAGGATAACAATATGCCCCTCTGGAAGTTTTAGCAGATTTGTGTATTCCCACATCCTAATTTGATCATTTCCTTCCTTGAAAGAATTATCCTTTCCCAAAGTAGTATTTGATTCTACAACACAGCTTTGTCTCTGGATTCTTGCCTTGTATCTGTAGTCTCATTTCTGCCCTTTATTTCAGAATCATGTGGTTTCATGGGAAAACAGTGTGCCCGCATTGCAGGCTATTGTATAGTCATTAAAATGTCTGTATTGACATGAAGTATTTTCAGTGATTTATTCTGCAGATAGCGTTACAAAACGACAGGACTTCATGTCTAATTATGAAATGAGGTAGGAATGTAGTTTAACAGATAATTATGGCAGTAAAATTAGAAGTATCTGGACTCTCTCATTTACACATTATGTTTCTTATAAATCTAAGGTGAACAAGTAACATTTTTATAAAGAGGCAACACAATTAAAAAGGAGAAATCTTACAGTAAAATCTTCCTACATGACATTTCTTGTATCTGTTGCAAAGCAAAGTGAAAGAAATGTAAATCAAAGGAAGTGGAAATTAAAGTAGACCAGGAATAGCCTAACTTTTTGAAATGTAGGCCTTCAAAGGCATGCTGTACTTGGGACTTTTTCACTTTAAAAGCAGAATATCCTGGCTAGAAACAGCACAGGTCTATTCACCACTGACCGTACTTTCCCCAAGCAGCACATCATCTTCAGCCGTTTGATCATATTATCTCTTCATATTGTCCTGCACAATGTCTCCTGTTCTCCAGTGGATTCTCCTGACAGTCTTGAAGAAAACCAATGAATCTTTAAGCACAATATCACATGTTAAAAAGTGATTTAAAATTATAGCAATGTAATACATGGGGGAAAAAGGAAGTTAGGCTTGTATTCTGCTTAATATTTACTTCTGTTAGAAGAACAGATCATAGGTTGTACCAGCATAGAGAACAAAAACAGCTCACTGATGCAGTCCCTAGAAATAGATTATTTTAAGAGAATCCAAATGCCAAATATAAACTGCTTACTGCAGGTATGAAAGGAAAGACATTGCAAATGTGCGAAGTTAAATTAGTAGTCTTTTGTTGTTGTTGTTAAAAAAAAAGCAATCCGACAGAAGGGAGGAGTGTCACCAAGCCTGACAATGCATTCATTTAGACTGGAGGTCTGCGGCCTTGTAGCCCAGGAATTCAGCTTCCACCTGTGATGATGGCATTCCACGTGAGTGCTGGTTCAAGTTTTGGATGCTCCACTTCTTTGTTTGTTTGTTTGCTTTTTGTGAATTATTATTGTTTTTTGATACAATTTAGTTGGCAGTGGGCTCTTCCCACCCTCTCCCCCAAATTCCCTCCCCTCCCCTCTGTTCTCCCCTCCAGGTTCATAATGTGTGTACGGCATGTAGAAATAAGAACCAAGACCCACACCTTTCACCACACACAAAGATCAAATCTAGGGCCCGGCGGCGTGGCCTAGTGGCTAAAGTCCTTGCCTTGAAAGCCCCGGGATCCCATATGGGCGCCGGTTCTAATCCCGGCAGCTCCACTTCCCATCCAGCTCCCTGCTTGTGGCCTGGGAAAGCAGTTGAGGACGGCCCAATGCATTGGGACACTGCACCCGCGTGGGAGACCCGGAAGAGGTTCCTGGTTCCCGGCTTCGGATCGGCGCACATCGGCCCATTGTGGCTCACTTGGGGAATGAATCATCGGACGGAAGATCTTCCTCTCTGTCTCTCCTCTGTGTATATCTGGCTGTAATAAAATGAATAAATCTTAAAAAAAAAAAAAAAAAAAAAAAAGATCAAATCTAAATGGATTAAGGATCTAAACCTACACCCAGAGACCATCAAACTTTTGGAAGAAAAAGTTGGACATATTCTGCAAGACATAGGCGTGGGCAAAAACTTCCTAGAAAAACACTAAAAGCAAAAGAAGTCAAGACCAAAATAAACAAATGGGACTACACCAAGCTAAGGAGTTCCTGCATAGCAAAGTAAACAATCAACAAAATAAATAAGAAACCAACAGAATGGAAGAAGATCTTTGCACACTACACAGAATACAAAGGACTAATTTCCAAAATATACAGAGAGCTCCAGAACAACAATAACATCAAAACAAACACACCAGTCAAGAAATGGGCACAGGAAATGGGCAGACACTTTACAAAGGAGTAAATTCAAATGGCTAAGAAACACATGAAAAAATGTTCAAGCCCTCTGGCAACAAGGGAAATTCAAATAAAAACAACACTGAGTTTCCACCTAATGCCTGAAAGAATTGCTCACATACAGAAAACTACGCATAATACCTGCTGGCAAGGTTGCGGAAAAAAGGGCACCCTACTCCACTGCTGGTGGGAATGCAGGCTAGTGCAGCCACTATGGAAGTTAATACAGAGAACACTTATGCAATTAAAAATTCACCTACCATATGACTTCTAGGAATATATCCATACAACTTCTAGGAATATATACCATACAACTTCTAGGAATATATCCAAGACTTGTTATACGACAAAGCAACCTGTACCCCAATGTTTACTGCAGCACAATCAACAATTGTAAGAACATGGAAGCAACCTAAATGCCCATCAACAGAGGACTGGATAAAGAAACTGTGGTTCCTCTACACTATGGAATACTACTTGGCAATTAAAAAAAAACCGAAATTCGTTACTTTGTGGCCAAATGGGCCAAACTAGAGACGGTTACGCTAAGGGAAATGAGCCAATCCCAAAATGTCAGATATCATATGTTTGTGCTAATATAATATAATATGATGTAAAATCTAGCGATATCATATGTGGATCTTACTCTATGTTAATCAATGTTACTTCATACTTACTTGTACCTAATGTAACAAGAACTTGTGATGTAACTCATTAATCAACCATCCACAAGAGGAGGATTGTTTATAACCACCTGAGATAGTAAGTGTCCACTTATAACTGTTATTGGTATTGTCCGTAAACAATAAAGACCTAATCCTCACTGTCCCTACATCAGGGCCCCAGGATACAAGAATTAAGCTCCAGTGGAAGCAGGATATTCCACTTCTGATTCAGTCTCTGCTAATGTGCCCAGGAAAGTAACAGAAGTTGGTCTAAGTACTTGAGCCCCTGCCACTCACCTAAGAGACCCAGAAGAAATTCCTGGTTCCTGGCTTCATCCTAGCTCAGCCCTTGCCATCTGAGCAGTGAAACTGCAGATGGAAACACACTCTCTCCCTCCCTCTCTCCCATTTTCCTCTCTCAATCTTTCTGTAACTTTTCTACTCGAACAAATACATAAACTTCACAAAAAAAAGAATGGGAACTTACGCTACTTTATTTCTAACTCAAATGAATCTTAATGGCAGGGGGTATTCCAAGATCAAGTAAATAAATTTTTTAAAGATTTATCTTATTGTTACCGGAAAGATAAATTTACAGAGACAAGAAGAGACAAAGAGACAGAGCTTCCATCTGCTGATTCACTACCCAAGTGGCTGCAATGGCCAGAGCTGAGCTGATCTGAACCAATCCAAAACCATGAGCCTCTTCCAGATCTTCCGTGTGCGTGCAGAGTCCCAAGGCTTTGGGCCATCCTCTACTACTTTCCCAGGCCACAAGCATGAAGCTGGATGGGAAGTGAAACAGCCAGGACATGAACCGGCACCCTTACGGGATCCCAGCAAGTGCAAAGCGAGAATTTAGCCACTGAGCTGTTGTGCCAGGACCAAGTAAATCAAACTGCAAATTGGAAGTAGCTTGGGGGTTAAAGGTGGCATGCTTCTCAATGAGCAAAACTTACTAGGAACAAAAAAGTCTCGTGTGTCTTCCAGTAGAGGTATGTCTCACATGGAGAGTTGGGCATTCCCTCAGTTCCAAGTCTCTGTCCACCTTTCTAAATATCATGGCCAGCTGAGCATATGGCCATGCATTAGTGATTAAAGGCTGTTCTTACTCACATGGGACAGAGGCTACATTCCAAAGGGGTGGGGGGAGACTAAACCACAGAAGCTGAGACCGCTAGTCTGCACGATATTGGAGCGACTGAAAGAAATCATCTCCAAAGTTTGATGCTTTTTTAAAAAAATGTTTTATTTATTTTATCAAAGTCAGATTTACAGAGAGAAGGAGAAACAAGGAGAAAGATCTTCTGCCCACTGATTCACCCCTCAAGAGTGAATCAGCAGCCAGAGCTGACTCGATCTGAAGCCAGGAGCCTGGAGCTTTTTCCGGGTCTGCCATGTAGGTGCAGGGTCCCAAAGCTTTGGACTATCCTCTACTGCTTTCCCAGGCCACAAATAGGGAGCTGGGTGGGAAGTGGAGCAGCTGGAACACAATCTGGTGTCCATGGGATCCTGGTGGATGTAAGACGAAGACTTTAGCCACCACGCCAGGCTCCAAAGTTGGATGCTGTATTTCTGCAACCTTGAAGTGCAGATCTGTGAGTTGGGTTCTACAAAGAAACTCCAAAACTTGATATATATCCATCCCCAAATAAGGATTGTTTTAATACTGCTCAAAAGTTTTCCCTCTTATTTATAAAGAAAATAATTAAAAATGAAACTTGGGTGCAGCTCAACAGCTCAGTGGTTAGATCTATGGGTCAAATAAAATAAATTCGGGCCCGGCAGCGTGGCCTAGCGGCTAAAGTCTTCGCCTTGAACGTGCCGAAATCCCATATGGGCATCAGTTCTAATCCCGGTAGCTCCACTTTCCATCCAGCTCCCTGCTTGTATCCTGGGAAAGCAGTTGAGGACGGCCCAAAGCTTTGGGACTCTGCACCCGAGTGGGTGACCAGAGAGGTTCCTGGTTCCTGGCTTCGGATTGGCGCAGCACGAGTGCATCATCAGACAAAAGATCTTTGTCTCTACTCCTCTCTGTATATCTGACTTTATAATGAAAAATAAATAAATCTTTAAAAAAATAATAAAAAATAAAATAAATTCGAAATGATTTGACCTGATTCTTTGGACTTTCAAACGGGACTACTAGGAAAAGAACAATTGCATGTTGACCACATAGGTTATTTCTATTGGACAGCACTGCTCTAGCAAGTTAAACAAAGCAGTAATACCATTTCACTAAACATTATTTACTTAATCTTGGACTTTAACATCAATGCTGGAGAAAAAAAACAACACAAATAAAAATGGAGATCATAAATCAAAGAGCAGTTTCTGGGGAGTTCGTATAAAATTAATATGGTTCTTCTTACAGAGAATGATGTAACATTTGCTGGTCATCATTTATAGTTTCTGAAAACAAAAGATGAAGAAACAGCTGCAATAAATAGCACATATGTGGTTGTGTTTTATCTTTTATCCTTGAAGGAGAGCAAAAAAGGTCAAGTGATTGTGTGTATGTGTTAAGTTCAAGGTTTGCAATAGAAACTGTAAAGAGCTGAGCATTCACAATGAAGAACAGAGGTACTAACTTAGCTAAGCTTTCAAGGGGGATGACTGGTTGCCTTGGAAACAGGTAAAGTTCTTACATCAAACAAGATCTTGGAAGCTGACCTATTTTTCTCAAAATATACATATAATGCATTTATCACCTTGTTTTTTACAAAGTATGGATTTAATGTATTTATAGGTATAAAATAATTGTATAATTTTAATGCACAATAAAAGTAAAAATTATGTAACTATTAGGTTAAAATTCACTAGTATCAGATAAATTGAGCTTTTTCAGATAAATACCTAAATGTATTTGACTAAAATAAATATTGCATTAGACTTTCTGAATAAAAAATATGAAATGTTCATTTAAAGAAAAACTAAATCAACACAAAAGTCTAAGGAATAAAAGTGGAAAATATTTTCCTGCAGAGTTCCAAATTTCTTTGTTTAAAATATCTATGGTGAATGATTTGGTATATATCCTCTGTGTGTGTATGTGTTGGTGTGTGTGTGTGTGTGTGAGAGAGAGAGAGAGAGAGAGAAAGAGAGAAAGAGAGAGAGAGAGAGAGAGAGAGAGAGAGAGAGAAGGAAGGGGGCAGGGACAGGGGAGGAGAGACTGTAATCATAGGGAAAACACTAAAACTACTCCATCCATTTACACACAAACAGAAAAACAAGAAAGTTTTGCTGAAGAATAATTTTGATGGCCAATGTGGGGGGAATATCGGAATTAGAAACATGATTTTTCAATTGTTTCAGTAAGATTGGATTAGAAAAGATTCATCAGTAGATATCAACTCTAGAGGGAAATCTTGATGAGCAACTAGATGCAAGCAGAGCTCTAAAATGCTTCCAACGAGACTATTTGATGGCTGTGGGAGTGAAAACTGTACAATAACTACCTCTGGGGAAATCAGAAAACTATTAACTGGGTAGTTAAAGTCAACACCAGGCATGAGGGGCAGATGGACATAGTGTGTCTCCACATGTCATATACTGACACATTACCTCCTCACATCATCACCTCTGCAATAGCCCAAAAGAGAATCCATCTCCTGGAAGGAGACGGACAAGGCCAGTTGTGTTAAAACAGTACTCTAGCCTCCCAAAATGTCGTCAGTAAAAAGAAAACAAAGACTGTAAAAATATCCCTTTTTCAAAGAGGCTAGAGAGACATGGTAATTAAAAAGGCATATCTAACAAGAGACTGCATCCTGTGCCAGAGGGGAGGATGCTACAGAGGACATTACGGGACCAACACAATACTCAAGTAGAAAAGTGGATAAGAATACTCTATGAATGTCTGATATACTAAAACTGGCAATTGCAACTGGGCTTGGGAAAGAGAACATCCATATTTTTAAGAGACCAGTACTGACGTCTGCAGGCCATGTTGTAAATGACTCAGGCTCAATCATTCAGAAAAAAATGCTTAGGATATTAACATTTTTATTGTGCACATATATTCATGTGTGCACATATACATGTCTATATATGTATGTATGAGAGAGAAGGAAGGGAAAAGAAATAAATTGCAAAGTCAGCTGTGTGAGATACTAACAAGTGATTCTGAATCAAAGCTCTGGGGTATTATTTCGATGATTTTTATATCTGCAACTTACAAAATAAAAATATTTCCAAATCAAATGTCAACAAGAGGATGAAAATATGTCAAAATGGACAATCACAATAAATAAAAATTATTTCATTCAAGAAGATTGGGTGAGTTTTCACAGTTCACAATGTTAAATCTTTTTTGCGCTACAATCTTTAAAACTGTCTCATTTTGGGCCCAGTGCTAAAGTCCTCGCCTTGCAAGTGCCAGGATCCTGTATAACCGCTGGTTCTAATCCTAGCAGCCCTGCTCCCATTCAGCTCCCTGCTTGTGGCCTGGGAGAGCAGTCGAAGACGGCCCAAAGTCTTAGGTCCCTGAATCTGAATGAGAGACCTGAATGAAGCTCCAAGTTCCTGGCTTCGGATTGGCTCAGCTCCAGCTGTTGCAGCCACTTGGGGACTGAATCATCGGATGGAAGATACTCCTCTCTGTATATCCGCCTTTCAATAAAAGTGGATAAATCTTAAAAAAAAAAAAACTGTCTTATTTTTACATGTTGAGAATCAGTTGGAAATTAAAAATGAGAATATGAGATAGTATCCAGAAGTCTGCATACTTAGCAGTTCTTTGGGTTTCAAACGCTGCCCAGCAGAAATAAGATATAAACTCCCTGCTGTCCCTGCCTAGATACAGGATCACCAAAGAGAAGCAGCTTTCTTCTTGCATCACAGTCTTGGACACAGGCACTCCCTTGCCTGGAGGCTGCCATCAATCTTCCCACTGTCCTCAGCTGCTGTTGTCCGGTCCCACTGCCCCCAGTCCTGACACGCAGGTTGATCCTGTCTGAAACACCGTCTTGCAGCAGCCCACGCAGATACAGTTCACTGCCATATGCAGCCACACAGTGATCAGGAGTGACGTACCCTTTATAATTGTTCCCCCAAACACAAACATCATTTCACAATACAGAATGCACAAAGTGCATCCAGCCCTAAGGAACAACAGTCTACATCAGATGCAAATACCACAAGAGAAACAGAAATGTTAAATGGAAGTAGCCAATTAAGCTTTTTGTTTTTTTTACATCAGATTAGTTCAGGTTTACTAGCACATTAAATCAGGACATCAAAAGGAACTGCTCTGGATTAAGAAGTCAACCATCAGCACTGCCTTCTGTGGAAATTGCACACATGTGCCCCTCTGTTGTCCTCTTGAGGTAGAACGCCCTCTTTGTCAACAGGCTGTGTAACTGTCATTCTTTTGGGGTTGCTGTGTAAGTGATCAGAGGATGGCTTCCAGTCCATAACATGTCGGCTGTCAACTCCAATTGCACGTCTCAAATTCAGCATCTTAAAGCCAATCTGGATCATTTTCTTCTCCTCTTATTCTTTCTTTCTTTCTTTCTTTCTTTCTTGCTTTCTTGCTTTCTTGCTTTCTTTCTTTCTTCCTCTCTCTCTCTTTCTCTCTCTCTCTCTCTTTCTCTCTCTCTCTCTTTCTCTCTCTCTCTCTTTCTCTTTCTTTTCTTTCCCCATGTAGCCTGAAATTTAACTGACAGAAGAGGCTTTGGTAGAAGCTCCTCCCCGCCCACAAAAGGGGGCAGGACTCCGTGTTTGTGCAATTTGTTATTCTTTTATTTTTTTCCTGATGAGCTCTAGAGTCTTCCTGAAACATAAGAAATGGAGGCACAAAACACAGAACAGCAAGGCACACAAATAGCAGAATTGCTAACTGCCTATTTGGTCAATTTATGCTAATTACATGCAATGACATACTGTGCTGCACTCCCCCGCATGTACAAATATTACATGTTAAATTAAAAAAAACTCAAGAAATAAAAAATACTAATGTTAGTACAATGAACGTGAATTAACATCAATCAATGCTTCCTCCTTGCTACTACGGGTTTTCATATAGTTGTGTGAATATTGGTCCCGGTTATATCTGGTCTAGGGTACTTCCCCACTAATTTGCAGTGGGTGGGGAAGTCGATGCTGCATCACAAAGGCAAACATCATCTCTTTATTCCTTATTCCATTGTTCCTGGCCAGACGCATTTCACGTGTAGCGAGATGTTGATACTGACCTCTCTTCCTTTTGGCAAACATTTATCTGACACCCAGTCCAAGTGCCTACCTGGGTCAGGGAATGCCAAACTAGAAACAGAACACTGAGCCCTCCATTAAGAAGTCTGCTCTTTCAAGAATGTTACTCAGTCACAACCATCACATAAATTTCGTTACACAAATTACGGAGCAACAGTTTCTGTAAGACCTTGGTTAATGAAATGGACTTTACATAATAATATGTTGTGAAGTGCAACAGAATATAATTGTGTTGTGAAGTGCAAGACTGGAGTACTTTTCATAATATAGAGAAGAGGGATAACCCCGAAAGGGCCAGAATTGGGCCTCTTTTGTTGGAAAGCTTCAAATGTCTTGGGCACGTCTCTGCCTTTCCCCTCTCAAACCTTCTCTCACTTCTCCTTAACCCCAACCCCAAACTGCCCTGCTAGGCCAAATGACAAATCTTGACCCTCTACTGTTGGCAAGCAACTATTTTTCTTCTTTCCTCCAACAGGGAATAAACCCTTTCAATGTGGTGACGCGGACAGGACTACAGTTTGGGGCACGGGAAGCAGTGGGTCTGTGCTCTGCACCTTGTTGTACATGGCTGTACCTTAGCCCAGGGACTGGGGGCCTTCTCCCCAGCACCAGCCACAGGGCTGCTGCCGTCTGCTGCTGCACCTGCTTTGCTCGGTTCTTGCAAATTTGGTGCCTTTCATGGGTAGGGCCAGTCAGGGAGGGCTTTCCTTCCTCTCCTTGCTGCTGATCCAACTACTGATTTCACCACAGGGCAACTCTCTGGTCCCAGCTTTCCATAACATTTTCAGATTCTCAGAAGTTTCTTCTTGCCTTGAAAGACTACTAAGAAGGAGAGAAGGAGGGAGATTTGGTGCAAGACGATTTTTGGACCGAAACAATTTTAGAGTACTAAGAGAATAACAGTTTGCATAGCTAAAGGTTGACTGCTTAGGAAAGTATGTAAAGACTATCTATGGCTGTTTCATAAAACTCAGTAGTTAAGAATTATAAAATAGCATGTGTCATTGAGATCTTTATCTTATATTTTAAAAATCTTGTTTTTCTTGGTAGGGGGCTTAACAAAGCTAATTCTGTGGTTCAGCTAAAAAGATGCTTTTACAAAAAGAAAGATCGAACTGATAACCACAATTACTTTCTTTCACAGGCTTCTGACAGGACACCCACCTTAGAAGTTAATTATTTTTGTTCAGCAGCAAAACATTAAGCTTCAAATAACTAATTGATTCAATGAATATTTATGAATCTTGGAGGAATCTTAAATAGGCACAAAACACCCTGTTCACCAGTTTTCCAATAGCCATGTACATTTTTTTAAATGATCTCCTTTCTTTGTAGAAGGTCCCTGTTCAAACTGCCCCTGCCTAGGATCCTGAAGTGACAATTTTCACCGCAACTGTCTGTGATAAGGTATTTAGTCTATTTCTCTACATGCAGTTAGATCATCAATAACTATTTTCAGATTGGTAGTGAATTTCCATAATTTAATCTTTTGGCAAGCTAGTAGATGATTACATTATTCAAACAGCACACTATATTTTAAACATGAATAAATCTGCATTTTAGGTAGTAGATGAAAAGTAATACAATTGAGCAAGAAGAATATAGAAATTTCAGAACTCTCTATACTTTTCTCTCTATACTATTTCTTGCTTATTTGGTATTTCACTTAAAAGTGGGAGAAAGTCTATTAGTAATCAAATTATCATTTGTAATCAAGCTAAAAGGACTTCACCAAGAATTTCCATTGACTGGCTTCACTGAAACCAAATCACAAAATCTTAAAGACCGGATCTGAGGTGAACATATACAAATATCCATAATGTCTTTTTCTAGGCCAACTTATTGGGTTTTTTTTTTTTTTCGGGAGTTCAATGAATTTTCTGCATTTACGATTTTTGACCTATTCTGCCCACAGCAAACCCAAAACAGCTTTCCAAGGATATTTCTTTGGGACACAATCCTGTTGGGAGTACCCGTGATTAGTTATGCTCCGATTTATTTCCCACAAATCATTAAGACCTGGTATCTTTGTCTTCTCTAAGCACCAAGTTGCAGTTTTGTTTTAAGCTTTGTGAGTTGGAGCCCCTATTCCGGTAGGGGAATACCGCTGAGCAGATTTATTGCCAAACATTTTCAGACTTCAGGAAATTGAAAGCTAATACTTAGAAAATTTTATCCTTAAAAAAAATTTACACAGCATGCAGCAATCTGAATTTAGTTTTAATGTGCCAGAGTTTGAGCAAAATGGAAAAGTTTGTATGTCTACAACGATTTCATTACCAGTTTAAGAAATGTCTAGAATTCTAAATACTTTCAGTACCATTCTGAGTTAAAAATAAAAGGCATACTGACTTCCATATCTACTTGGCTTAACTCTGCCCAAGAGTTCAGAAGTGGAGCTGAGAAGCAGTGTTTAAAAGGCTTTAAATGAAGGAAAAAATCAACAATTATATCTCTGATCTATACTTAAATTGTTAATTTGCAGTTTCATCTAAAAAACCACTAGAGCAGCAGCCTTTATTTTTCCTACTCCTCAAGCCCCAAGTTCTCGGGAGCCCGTTGACCCTAGAGATGCCCCCTCCCCAAGAAATAAAAATGAAGGTGTCTGTAAGCCATATTAACCCCTTAGGCCGCCTGCTGTGTCATCCAGCAGGGGGCGCCAGCACCACTCCCATACAGAGAAGCCCAAAGACCCAAGTGGGGTACAGGGACAACTGAACCTCCTCACTGCTTCCCTTACCAAAGAAGCTAGAGGGAGAGTCTGGAGGGGCTGGGCTGCCACTCCACATCCACACCCCCTGCCCAGGGTGAATGCCACAAAGCCAGCCTGTAGAGTTCAGGCACCTGCCATGCCTTTAAATAGGAAAGAGCCTTCAAGCCTGGTACTAGGGCCCCAGCCTGGCTGCTAAAGCTAAGATTGGACTCCCATCCCATGAGGAACTAGACCCCACATGAGCCAGAGTCGGTCCCATCCTAAAAAACAAACACTGTATTTCACAGTCAAGCCAGGCACAACAAGCTCTTTATTTACAGAATATAACCAGCATGACTAGAGTCATCACTACTAATATAAGCCATTAATTTATGACATCAGTGGACTTTCACAAATTGATGAGATGATGGAATCTCACATGTGCTCTGCTGTTGTGAACTTGGTGTTACCTTACCAGATTCCCTAGGCTCAGGAGGTCTAAATCCCTCCTCAGCACACACCACCACTCCTGGCCTCTGTTCAATCCCCTCACCTTCCTCTGTTTACAGTTCTGTTTACAGCTCTCCAGGGCTCCCCGACTCAGACCCAGGATTACCCCTGGACGGAACTGCTTGGCTGGTCACACGTCATGCTCGAACCACTTCTATCACTACACAACTGCTGAGTGCCTACCATCTGTCTTCAGCCACTGCTTTAGTCCTGAAGATAAGGTAGTGAACAAACAATACTCACTTTTTCCTTTCTATTTATGATTTTAATTTGTTGTCATTTTGCCCGACTCCAGTACAGACCCACAAAGAGAATAACGGTCAAGATGTACACACGGCAGCACAATTCAAGAACACAACTACAGCACCCATTGACATCTAACATAAATTAGGCTTCTTTTTCAAATGAAAACACAAGCCACATAAGGTAAAAAGTGAAAGATTTACAATCTGATTAAGAAGACTACTAACTGCAGAAGTGATTTTCACATATATTAAAAGAACAAGATCTATTCAGTTTTCAAGTCAGAAACCTAATTTATTTTCTTCTTTTTTCAAAGCCCTTTTAACCTAAGTTCCAATGTTTTATAATAAATATTTCTTAGAGTTTCCAGATCTATTACAGCTGGTGAATGCAATTCTTCCCTAACAGATTCTTAGAGTGACTGAGTTGCAAAGAAATGGGCCAAGGCCAGCCGGTGACTCAATTCAAGACATACATCAAGCATCTATTTTCAAGGCTTAAACAGACTTAGAAAGAATAATGAGATTGGTGCCCCTGAAGCGTTCACAGTAGCAAGGAGAAAGAAGCACCGATCACAGAGCACACTATTTCTTCTTATTTTTTTTTCAACCTTTCAATTCCTTTTCATTCCTCTTATTAGTTTCTACACTTCTGACGTTTGGGAATCCATCTCTTGCCAGACAGCACACTTTTGAACTGCAAAGAATAGGAGGGAAGGCCGAACTGTGCAGCTTCCTCTGTCATATAAAAATACATCATACAGCACAGCTGTCAAAATTGTGTGATATGTGTTAAAGATGGAAGGATGAGGTAGAACAGAGATCTTTGGACTATAACAAGTCTCTCAGTTCAAAAAATTACAATATGGTGTGAAATGAACTAATGCACAAATAATTAATAATTATTAAATATAGATTAATAACGGATGACATAATTTATTTATGATTACTGCATGCAACCATAAGTTCCAGGCAGCTGAAAGAATTGAAAAAAAAAACTCTCAGGCTTAAAAAATGTGTAAGAGTATGACTGTTGAATTAAAAAATGATTAAAGGCAAAGTAAATACCTAAAAACCATTCAACACAAATCTGAAACAAGCGTTAAGTCATTCCTGATGCATATGGCCAGTGTTCAAATGCCAAGCCAATATAGTACATCAAATGTAATATCCCATCTCCATTGAACACAGAATGAAAAGTTACACAGGGTGATTCCGTTCAGTGACAAACCTCCCATTCACCCCCTAAGACCCAACTCAATGCCTCCTTCTCTGGGATGCCTCTTCGTCCTCCTCAAGGTCAGGAAAACACCCTCTGCTTCCTCCTACAGACTTATTCATATTGCTGCTGCATGTTTAAATTGTATTCCCCTGCAATGTATCTTATACATGTCTATTTCTTTTGCAAATTGAACTAGTCTTTTTTTTCATTCCCAAAACTTAGGATGTATACTTCACAAAATGAACAACCACTTCTAAATTCCTCAAGAATGACAACTTCTCAAAACAATAACTTTTCTGAATCATAACATTAAAAATAGGAGGGAGAACTTAAACATTGCGTGGCCAACGTTGTAGCACAGTGGCTTACGCTGCCACTTGCAATGCCTTTAGTCCATATCGAAGTATGGATTCAAACACTGGCTACTTTGCTTTTGACTCAGATTCCCTGGGAAGACTATGGAAGATGTCCTGAATGCTTGGGACCCTGCCATCCATTTGGGAGATCCAGATGAAATTCCTGGCTCCTGGCTCAGCCTCACCCAGTCCCACTGCGGGGGCCATTTGGGGGAATGAACCAGTGAATGGTGGTCTCTGTCTCTCTCACAACTCTGTCATTCTGCTTTTCAAATAAATACATTAATACTTTTTTGAAAAAAAAAAGGAAATAATATGTCATGTGAATGACAGCTTCTATAGGAGGAAAAATGGAACAAAATTGAACAGGTGTACTGTGAAATTGTGTATACAAAGTACATTATGAATGAGGCTATTTTCAAGTAAGCCTGTGGCTCAGACATAAAAGAATTTCACTGTTTGCACAAATAATGCCCAAATAAATGTTTCTGATTGATAGGGTGAGACAAGCTCTCTCTAGGTGTTGTTCTAGAACTCCAGGCTCCTTCCATTTTCTGGCACTACCATCTTCAACACAGAGCTTCTAAGATTCTGCACCAAGCCAATTAAGAGGAAAGCAGAGACAGGTATTTGGCATACCAGTGAAGGCATGGTTAATGAGCCCACAGCCCATGCTGGAGTGCTTGGACTTAGGGTCTCAGCTCTGAGTTCCGTTCCATTGAATACTGACCCTGGGGACCAGTGGAGGATAGCTCAAGTACTGGCATTCCTGCCACTTATGTGGGAGACCTGGATTGAATTCCTGGCACCTGGCTTTATCCTGGCCTATCCCTGGCTGTTGTGGTTGTTTGAAGAGTAAATTAGAACACAGGCGATCTCTGTTTGTCCTCTTAGCTGTCTGGGTCTTCCTTCCTCTTTCTGCCTTTCAAACAAGAAAAAAAAAATTCTTTTTTTTCTTTCAAGGGAGAAAAACATGGATGAAAGAAACAAATTCAATTCATAACCAACATGGTATACATAGATTCATGAGGCTCCCATTCTATGGATTAGAATCTCACACGCATCCACTAGGAAACGCAGTCTCCAGCTGCAAGCACTTCCTAATAACTAAATTATGGAAGGGGAATATAAATTGAAAGAGTTAAGTCTATCCACTTCATAATGATTTCTAATACCTTCTTAATTCTTTCTAAATGGATTTCTAGGACATATTATTCCACACATACTATATGTACATAAGTATATATACTCCACATATACTTATGTACATATTTAATTTCTAGAAGATAAATACACACAAACACACATAACAGGCAAATCTTTCAGAAAATATAAAGTTGAGGTTACAAAGAATACCATAAAATTAGAGGTATGATTTTCCCCAAAAACTACTGAGTTGAATTGTTTACTTGTCTCTAAATTTTAAAACATTCTATTCGATAGCAACAATGCTTAGAGTTTTTGAAATAATTCCCACACGTGCCACCAGTCAGGTAAAACACTAAACAACCGCAACAACAACAACAACAAAAACAAAAAAACAAGGCAGGATTTTTGTGACCCGTTCAAGTTATCAGCCTAGTAGAGAGAAAGACACAAACGTAGGCAATCATAATATCAGGGAGAAACACAAAAGACAAAGCCTGCACAAATTTTAATGCTCAGACAAGTTAATTATCTTTCCTGTTCTTATTGTTTTCCCAGCATTGTCTCTGGATTATCTCCCCTTGAAATTTCTTCTGGATAATGAGGTATAACTTCTGTGCTTTTTATAGAATCTATCATCACTACTATATTAACAACTATGTGGGCTGGAGTAGCAAAGATAATGGAAAATTTCTTTACCTCACTAATTCATATTTTGCTATTATTCCTTTCTGTAATTCAGATGACAGTTATCATTAGGGCCACACGTGAGAACTGGACAGACTTATTTTTCCCACCCTAAAAATGATGTTAAATGAACTATTTCAATACCTGAATGAATGAAAGGATTTATTTGATAAGGAGGAGGGTTGGGGCTAGGCAATAATAAATCTCATTTAGAGTCATTTAAGGCCTTGGACACTTTTTCAAGGCTTTGATTATAACACTTGCTGCAATCTAAAATAAGTATTGGCTGAATATTTATAAAGCAAATGATTTAGTCCCAAGGATTGTTATACAGGTTGACTTTATGACCCCTCCCTTAAAGCTAAAGGATTTTTGTAATCCCATGGATAAAAAGGGATTTCTAGAGAAATTGCCTACCAACATATATACATATATACTTACATACACATACATATGAAAGAGAGAAAGAGACAGAGAGAGAGGAAGGGAGGGGGAGAGTGGAGGAATAGCAACATCCGGATACCAGTAACTCCACACATAGCCATTTCCTTTGTACTAACTTCCCACATGCTTTTGCTAGAAATAATAAATATTTGGAGCAAGCAATAGTACGTGTTTGGACACCAGCTGAGACCTCTAGATTATGGGAGAGGCAGATGTCAGGGAAAAGTAGAAGAAACATTCAACTGAGAAGTGTTAAAATGTTACAGTGTCCAAAAATTATCTGCATTATTCAGATTATCAATAGCTCTCTAAGAAGTAGTCCTACCAGAGAAAATCCAGGACACTCAACTATATTTGAATTTCAACTGAATGATAAATGGCTTCTTAGTACAAGCAGTCTCCAAATACAGTGTGAGAACACTTACACTAAACATGTCTGCATTGTTTCTCTGAAATTCACAAGCAAATGGATAGCTCATATGCTTATCTGCTACAGAAAGCAATTTCATTAAAAGCTTTTTCAAAAATTACCATAATTTATGTTTATTGTTGAAATTTGCATCAAGAACAGATTAGAAAGAGTATTAGGGAAACATGTAATTTTTTTAAGATTCATTTATTTAAGTGTGTGAAAGGCAAAGTGACAGGAAGAGAAAGAGACAGAAAGAGAAAGACAGAGCTTCCCTCAGCTGGCTAACTCCCCAAATGGCCACAATGGCTAGGACTGGGGCAGGCTGACGCCAGGAGCCAGGAATTCCATCCTAATCTCCCACATGGGAAGCAGAGACCCAAACACTTGGGCTGCTTTTCTAGGAACATCAGCCTGGATGGGTAGACAGCCAGACCTGGAACTGGTGCCCTGAAACGAGATGCCAGCATGCACAAGGCAGCTTAACATGCGCCACCACATCCCCCATTTCCATGGCAGATTTTGCCGTTGGTGTTGGGTCAGTGATAGACAGATCTGCTCCGGCTGTTTTAATTCCCAACAGGGATGGGGGGACTTGAAGTTTCTAGCAGAACAATGAGGAAATCAAAAGTCTCCCGGCTTCAGTCCTCCTCCCCACTGTCTGTGAGCTACCTGTCTGTGTTTTCTGATGGACAACTTGGATAACAAGTTCATGGAACCCATCAAGCAATTTTCTGATCTAAAAACAAAACTGATGAAATCATTTTCAACAGCAATTACTCAAATGATAAAATATCCTCACATGTGCAAAATGCGGCAGTCTTTAGATCTTTTCAGAATCTGTTAGCACATTTGATTTGCAAAACAACTTTGTGAAACATTCCTCTATTTCAGGGAGAAAGACAAGACAGTCTTGATTTCAGAAAAAAATTCTGTGAATTCCCTCAGCGACTGCAGAGGTAGCATGAAACAAATATTGCTTCCCATTTTAGCTGTCAAATGAGTGCTTTATGGATGAGTTAATTATTATGCAACATGGAACTGAATTGCATCAGCGTGTACTGGCTGCTAATGAGGTGTCATAAATCAAAGTCCTTCATGTCAAGCTCCAGCTACCACAAGTAGTGTGGCTGAAATGTTACAAGGATGACTACGTGTGTGTGCATCTATGTACGCTGACCCTCTGTGCCAGCTGCTTCCTGGCTCCTTGCTAAATATTCAACAAGTAACCCACTCCCTCCTTAGTGTTGTCTTTGTTTTCCTTAACTCTCACATATTGCAGAGCTCACTGAAAACGATGATGACGGGGATGGGCTGCCTGAGCATGCCACAAAATGATTCTGCTCCATATGCTTACTTCCTAACAGAGGACAATGGTCATTTGCCGAAAAGAAAAGATTCCGTTTGGTTTTATCCTAGTCTCAATCAGAAACAAACAAAATATCCTTCTGTTTGTACTTATAAATCCTGCAGAAATCTCAAATTAGTTTGGGGTATAAAACTCTCCTTATAAGATGCAAATGTTCCCACCTACCTTATCAACTTAGTTAGCAATTAACCTATTCTGTGAATTGTTTTACTGTGATTAGTTCCTGGATTATCAAAGCAATCAGCTAAAGGGAGTTAGAAAAACATATACAATGGGGACTTTTACAGAAAAAGGCTGGACATGGGTATTTAGTTTTCTCATCATTCATTTACTGAAAATTGATGTTGAACATACAGTTCTTTGAGAGCTCCATTAGAAGACATAGATACTTGAATAATTGTAATACAAAGCAGAATGAAATAAGTGAGTCTGAAATATATAAGAGAATGTGCTGGGGAAGCCCCAAGGAGGCAAGTGATTCTGAGCAGATAAAGAAGCAGGGAAGACAACTAGCAGGAAACACCTGCCGGCCAGCATTTTACCTGACCCTGATTATCAGGGCAAGGGATGTAGGTGGGATGAGCTTTAGGGGAAGAAGGGTACTGTCTAAGTCAGAAACAAAGAAAGAAGCCCCTCACTCTGATAGAACAGAGGCACAAGGAGCACATTTTAGTAACAACTCAGAAGCTGGTGTGGATGCGATAAAGAAAGGAATATGGGATTATTATATCCCTTTCCAAAAGCCATGTAGTGGCATGAAAGCCCTGGTCACATGGAGGCCACGGAAGGTGGCCAGGGCTGAAAGATGAGCCTGAGAGACAATACTTGGACTGAAGACCTATTGTGTGACGGTGGCCTAGACATTAGGGTACTGCAGGTTTTATTGAAAGATTCTGAAGACAAAGAGAGTAGGATGTAGCACATTTCCTTCTGGGTTCCTTCTCAGTGCTTGCCATGCTGAGACCTCTCAATTGCAAAAACAAGAAACAAGAACCCTTGTTGGCTGAATGCAATCTCATGAGGTTCTGTGTAGCACACTGTGAACTTCAGATCCACGTTTAAAACCATTAGATATTTGGAAAACAATAAATGTGAACATCTCTATCACACCATTTCAGAAGCTTAAAAAGTTCCAAGGCCAGTGTTGCCTCTTTTTGGTGTAAGTATCCCATTAAAAACAAAAACAGAAACCAAGAAGCAGCCTATGTATGCCTGATCTCCTTAACTCAGTTTTTCAGATACTGCCAAGATTCATGAGAACCTTCTACACTAAGTTGGCTAAGGTGAATATGCTGTTTGCAAATTACCAGACTAGTGCATGTGTGAGGACATATGTGATACTTGATGACATACTTACGGAAGGCCTGTAGAAACCTTTCCTACATCATTTTTGTTTGTCCATTTCCATTAATAAGATGATCACTGGAACCTGGGAACTTTTTTAGGTAACATTGATGAAAACCTTTGATAGAAACCACTTCTCCTCATTACTTTCTTACTCTTTCCAAGGGAAACCACTCATTTTACCCATGAGTTTTGGCCTACATTTCTCATGTTGCCTCAGAAAGCAGCTGAATCCCCTGCGGGTCCTATCCTTGCAAAGAACAGATCCTTTATCAGAATCCTGTTGTTCCAAACATTTCAGTTGGAGTTCCCAGTCCAGGCCCAGGCTCTATGCCATTTGTCTAACTAAACCACAAAATTTCTAAAAATCATGTTGCAAAATCAAGGTATCCAAAAGACTAGGAAGCTATACAACATATGTTTTTGTACTTTACCAGAATGTGATGAATACATGAGTGTCCAATTACAACATGCAATGAAAAAAAAATGTCCTTGAGAAAAGCTTTCAGTTTTTAGTATGACCTCACACTACAATGACTTGGAGATCTTATAAACATCCTGATGCTAGAGCTGCCAAGACTGAATGGATAGATGATTAATATGTCTTCAAAAGTTCTCCCGGCAATTGTCATGTGCAGTCTGGACTGAGAACAATTGTCTGACATCAATTGAAAGTTAAAAAAAATCTTTTAGTGCTTACTCTATGCTAGGTACATTTGATTTTTCTCTTCTGTTCTTTATAGCCAACATTATGATTTCTTTCCTTATTTCAAAGACAGGTGAAGTTGAGAATCATTCAGGACTGCCACATGTTTAAGATTATGCACTATTTACTTTTGTTAGATTTCTCTAACTTTGAGACGAGAAACTGCAAAGAAAGATTTGAAAAGCTTTCACAGCCCCTCTCTCCAGGATCAGAATTCCTAGCCTGCTTGCCTCTTTCCTTCTCAAAATAGAGCTTTAATAACCCTGCTCTCACATGACTTCCTTCTTTCTGCCTTTCTGATTTCTTCCCCCAGCTTCCTGTTGCCATTGGTTTTATATGAAAGGAATTTCTATATAAAATGAAACTTTTCCTTTCAGCTTAAGAAAAATTCTTCCTGTGATAAGTTGTCCTATGCAGCTACATAAATGAAGTCATTTTTTTAAAATAGATATTGCAAGGTCAAAGGATATAAAATTCAGTGCTCTGTCAATTCAGAAAGGACTTGTCTCCAGAATATAAAATATGAAGAAGAGATTTACATAAATTATCATGTTAATATACATATTTAAATTCACAGTTTATGAAAAACGAAATGATAAGGAAATGATTTCAATTATAGCTAACAGTCTATATTTTCAAGTTGTTAAAATTTGATATGGAATTAGAAAGTGTTAGGTTTAGGATGGGGGATATAGATAACAAATAATTTTCAATATACTTAACCTCTTACATGCCTAATATACTTAACCCCTTGAGTGCCAGATAAGAAAATCATTTTTAATGTTGTTGGGCTAGTGTGGGGATGCATCAGGTTAGTCTTCCGCCTGCAAACATTGGCCTCCAGCTACTCCACATGTGATCCCAGCTCTCTGCATATAGCCTGGGAAAACAGCAGAGGATGGCCCTAAGCCTTGGGCCCCGGTATCCATGTGAGAGGCTGGGAAGAAGCTCCTGGTTCCAGCTCTGGATTAGCTCAGCTCCAGCTGTTGCAGCCATTTGGGGAATGAACCTGCAGATGAAAGACTCGCCTTTCTGTCTCTCCTCTCAGCGTAAAAACCTGCTTTTCACACATCAATATTCCAGGTGGGTGATAGATCTCTGAGGATGTCAGTAGCTTTGTATTTGGAATCTTCCAGATCTTACTCTATTCAGCTCTCTCTTAACAGCCTATAATTTGTAAAGTAATCATAAAAGTGTGATTATAAGTATAGCATTTCCCTGGATTCTGTGAGGCATTCTAGGGCATTATCTAACCTGAATGTTCATAGGAAAATCGCAAATTTCAGCGAGCTGGGTCAGAAGTGAGGGTAGCCCTAGGGTCTCCAAAATCTAAAGCTGGCATTTGAAGTAAAATCAATCTTGTGAGGACTTTGCCCTTAACCTTGAGTTTGGTTGACTCTGTGTAGGCATAAACAGGGATGACTAATTCAAAAAAATTTTAAACCTCTTAGGGTATTTGTTTCTAAAACAAGTCTGGAAACCACCTTAGAAAGCTCTCAGCTCTTTTGATATTTCTTCTTCCTCCTGTCATTCATTAGCTGTTTCTTTAAAAAGTATATGGGAAGGAAAACTATAAAAGTTCATTGGTATTTAAAAATGGGTTATAGAATACAATAGAGTTTATGTGGAAAGCAAACGTTATTTGTGAGTGAAGAACATAAGAGATTGCAGTATGTGTGGAATGTATCTAAGTTCTTTCATTCACACTTGCCTTTCCTTTGGAAACTGATACTGCAGAAGTAAAAGGTGTCTCAGTAAACTTAACAGCTTGATTGCAATTCATAGAATCTTGCATCATACATCATTAGTTATCCCATGACTAACCTGGGATTATTTATTTTGTTTGAACAGTTCCCTGTAATACCTCTTTATTACTTGTTTTTTAGGCAGTGGGATATAGGATTTTTCTTTTCATTTTGTTATCATTGTGTTTATCTGAACTGAAGTGCAAAGTTAAGTGGCCAAGCCTCACAAAAAGAATAATCAGGGTTATAGAATTCTCTAGCTAAAGCAAGCAGCCCTATGCTCCACAATGGTACAGGTCTGGAAGCAGGCAGACAGCAGACTATGGTGACATCAATTTTAGTTAACTCTACCTTTACACTCATTTCAAAATGTAGTAACTGCTTACTTGCTATAGAAATAAGGAAATAGAACTAAGGGCCAGTAGAACGTACATTCAGTGCAAAACATATTCCTTAAGGCTAGCAAATGGATTTGATTGAGATCATACTCATAATGGAGCTGATAAGATTGGTAAAGTTTAATACATCACAAGTGTAACTGCTCCCTTTCAAAAGCCTAAAACTTTGCTAAACAGAAACCTCAACAAACCTACAGATATGCTTTTAAACAACAAAAAATTTACCAATATCATCCAGAAGCCAAGCTGAACAGTGAGGACTGAAAATGGGCTTTTATCATAATTCCTTCCCTACGGAGTGACATGACAGGCATAATTATTGTCCTCCAAGATAAATCCATCCTCCAAAGCCACAAAACTAATTTGAACAAAAAGAAGGCATATTGTATCAGATGGCATTCCAAAGAAATTCTGTTTTAAAACACTAGTATTCACAACAAATATTTTGACACAAAATTGCATGTTAAGAGCTGCCAGAAAGTATATTTTCACAGTGCAAGTGAAACAGAACAAAGAGCAGTTATATTAATGCAGTATCTTCTATTCAAGAGACTAAGAGTTTTATTTGATCTTTAAATTTCCTAGATGTCTGACTGCAGTAAGGCTATATCTACTGGCATTTTGCTTCCAGCCTTCATGTTAACGTCAACATTTATAGGATGTTACCACTGCCAAAAAATGGTGGAGGCTAGTTAGGCACTAAAACACAAAGTGATACAAGACAGGTGTCTCTATTTATTTCCTTATTACTTCTCAGCATATTTACTGCTAATATGTCGTTTAGCCAACAAACCATTTGGTATTTTCCAAGTTACAGTATTTCTGGGTTATAGACACACACACACACACACACACACACACACAAATTCTCTGTGACCACAATGTAAATCCAGGATGGCTTCTTCGGGCTAGGCAGATAGTGGTTGAAATGAAATGCTCAATTAAGAGCTCTTTAATTCAAAGATTTGCATTTTAACCTATTTGTATTATTCATGAAGCTAACATTTATCTCAGTATCCAGCCTAGAGAATTCATTGGGGGAAGCTAGATCCCAGTGAAGCACATGAAGGAGCAAATGGGAAAAATACAGGAGATTCCAGAAGCAAAAATATGACTTCTTGGAAACAGAAACAGGAAGAGAATTATTGAACTGAGGCCATGAGAAGCAAATAGATATTTCTTATTAGGTTAGGTAATATTTATGACCTTTTTTAGGTACTTAGAATAAATGCTGTCCTTACGTTAGCACTAAATCAATCCACATATGTAGCTCCCTAGGAAAATACTGGTTTATGGATGAAATGTGTTACAGTAACACAGCAGACAACTTCAAGTCATATTGTGCAACATGTCAGATAAGACACATTTTGGTTTCTCTTTACCACTTTTACCATGATACTATCTTCATCTTATTGGGATGAGAATCTCACTGTACAGACAGTTTGGCAAAGCTCACTGTGCCTCTCTATATGATTTGAATGGAGACCACAGACTGGTTTTACTATAATGTTCTGATACTATTCCAGAACTTGGCCATCAATTTTTGGGAAAAAAATAAAAGGATGACAAGAACCTGTGTCCAGGCCAGATTACACAGACACAAAGTTAATGTGATTCTTTTTTTTTAAGATTTATTTTATTTAATTGGAAAGTCAGATATACCGAGAGGAGGAGAGACAGAGGGGAAGATCTTCCATCCATTGATTCACTCCCCAAGCGGCCACAATGGCTGGAGCTGTGCTGATTTGAAGCCAGGGGCCTGAAGCTTCTTCCAGGCCTCTTATGTGTGTGTAGGGTCCCTAGGCTTTGGGTTGTCCTGGACTGCTTTCCTAGGCCGCAAGCAGGGAGCTGGATAGGAAGTGGAGCCACTGGGATTAGAACCAGCGACCATATGGGATTCTGGTGCATGCAAGGTGAGGACTGTAGCCATTAGACTACCATGCCAGGTAACATGATTCAGTTTTACATAATTTTTTTTCAGTCAGGCACACAATTGGCAGTTTAACAAATGTTTATCAAATACCTAGTGAATGTCAAGCTACTCACAAAAGGGACAGAGATTCTTGTATTCTTCTTGGGGCAACAGCTAAAACACAGTTGAAAATGAAGGGAAGTGGAGGGATTATGAATATACACATCATCTTCACTGCTCACAGATGCTGTATGTGCAAAATGGTCTATTTGCTAATTTGTGTTTGTAACCTTGCAAACGACCCTCATGGTGCTTTCCCAGAATTTTCGGACTTGCTCAGAATGGCGGAAAGTCAGTTGCCTGAAGCACCTGTTCCAATCTCTCGATTCAGCTCTCATGTCGTGCACAGGTGCTGTTTTCACAGTCTAGTTAGCGCCATGCTTTTTGCATTTTTGAGCTTTTTATTTGTGATTCTGTTGCTTAAAACTTGTCCTGGGCATTGTGCTAAAGTGCTTTCAGAGGTTTGTGAGCACAGGAATGCTGGGATGAGCCTCCCTGGGTGCATTAAGCTTCTTTCCGGTTTCAATCATAGTGCTGTTGGCCATGAACTCAATGTTACTGAATCAATAACAGATTTAAAATAAGGTGACTATCAATAGAAACACATACGCAGCATGCTCATGCCCTAACCAGTTGACAAAATGTAGGGACCATAGGGTTATAGGAATCCAAGCTCAGATTTTCTTTAAGGGCATTGAGTCAGTACTTGCTAATTCACTGTAGACAATTTGTGGGTTATAACTACTGATATGGATTATATTTCTAAATAAATCCAAGTATCCACGAAGTGTTTTTTGAAGAACTGAATGTGGTAAGAAAATGAGAAGTTATGCTTAACTCCAAGGTTTTAGGTCTGATGAACTGCAAGTGTCATCTAGTGGGACTGAAAAAACAATAGGGGAAATGGGGTGGTTCTTCATTTCACTGTTGGAAAGAGCAGTGGATAAGGACAATCTATCTTCTAAATACAAGCCCGAGACTAAGTTGGGCTATTTGTACAACAAACATGTTTCATGACTGGGTGAGACCAACAACTGAAAGCACAATTATTACTTCCAAGGGAGTAAGGAGAGCCAAGCAGGAGGTTATGATGACAATGTGGGACCAGATACCTGTGCTCCAAGCCAGCCACTGCCTCCTCTAAACCCTGACAGCCCTTACTCACAGTGAGAGAAGCCTTGGTGAGATTAGGAAGCTCTGAAAAAATTAGCAACTGTCCATCATCATATCTTAATTATTCTTATTATGCTAAAATTATTTCATGTTTACCATGAGGTCACCTTCAGTCAAGATTATCAGTCTTATTCAGGAGAAAGGAAAAGAGCAAACTACAGAGGAGAATGTTGGGAGGTGAAATTCCATTTTTAATTGCAGTACATGTGCAATAGCACAGAAATGAATTATTTAAAATTGGTGAGAAGAAGGTGTTAGACTTTTATCCTCAGTCTAGTGGCTTTTTAGAAATATCAATCTGCTCACCAGATTTGCTGTTTTTAAAATACACTGTAGTTACAGTTATTTGTTGTGTCATTTAAAAAGCAGAATGTAAATAAATAAGATAGAAGGAGATAACCTGCTAACATTCTCCCACAGGGAATATAGCAGCCCATGGATATGTCACACTTAGAACAGAAAGACATCAGAATATCTGTGTGTGGTGGTTCTTGTGAGGGATGTTAAGGCACATGAAGATGCACTTGCAGGCTGCAGATGTTTTGAGCCCCAGTGCAAAGTGTGTAGAGATCTGAAGCAACTAGTTTGAATTCAGTCTTCTTAAAGTTTTGTCCCATTGTGACCCAGTACATTCTCTACCTAGTCATTTGGAAAACATTTCAGAAAGAGTGAAGTTTTCAGTGTGATTTTATTTCTATCACTATCTGGTGCCTGTTCAACAACTGATGATTCATTCAAAGATTAAATCTAATACTATTGGAAGAGTCAAAGCATACAACACCATGCTTTCTATCTCAGCAATAGGTAGCAGAATGTGGCTCTGGCATCTACAGCTCTCTGCAGTTTTCTTCTTAACAAACTGCAGGTTTAAACTAACGTGAACCTGGTAAGTTAGTCTAATTAACTGCCTGTAATTGCTCCAATCTGCACTGCAGGACTGTCCCTGAAGGTCGCTGCAAGCTTTGAGGTAACATCCAGTAAGTCTGTGTGCAGCCATCTTTTCCTTCCCTGCCACTGGACTTCAAAATAAGACATCAGTCTCTTCCTCCCTGTTATAGTGCAGGGCCACTGAAGCAGAGTCATTGTGTATTCCTATTTAATTAGCCATATTGCATGCATCTTTTGTATTTAGTTCCCACCTTCCTTTTGAAGATTTGTAGATGCTAAAAAAAAGTATACATAAGCTCACAGTGAGAATAATTTTGTATTGATTATGGGAGAACTAGAGGTTGGGTACTGTGATACAGCAAGCTAAGCTGTCACCTGGGAGGCCCACATCCCATAGTGGAGCACCTGCTTGCAGTCCTGGCTACTCCGTGCTTCACATCCAGCTTCTTGCTATTGCGCCTTGGAGGCAGTAGATGATTATTCAAGCACTTGGGTTCCTACCACCAACATGGGAGACTCAGCTGGAGATCCTGGCTCCTGGCTTTCACCTAGCCAAGCCTTGGTTGGTGCAGACATTTTGGGAGTGAACCATCAGACAGAAAATTTCTCTCTTTTCTACTATATCTGTCTTTCAAATAAATCTAAAAAAAACACAAAAAACAAAAAACAAAAAAACTGGGAATTTGGACCAAAGTAGTGAACTTTTTAAACTCCCCAAGCATAGTGCATTCTAAAGAGGAAAGGTCTCCCTGACTGTAAAAGGTTCTGTTGGCCTCTTCCTGCTGCAGGTCTACATCTCCATGCTTGCCTTCTCCCTCACGGGTGAGAATTTGCATGGAATGAAAGTTCAAGATGTTTAGTACGTAATCTAGTTTTTCCAATGGCTAGATAACTTAATATTTTTTTTCTAAAAATCACGGTCAACAGTCTTTTTCTTTCTTGATAATCAAAATATATTTTGTGAGGGAAACTTAGTGGCAAATCAGCTTGAATTTTTTTTTTGGTATTTTTTTTGTTATAAATATTTTTCCTTTGTTTTTCTCTGTCCTAAAGATAAAACTCCAGAACTCAATAATCTAAAGAATGTGCCTATTTGTGCTCGTTTCTCCAAGAATGCCTTCCTTCCTGCTGCAGGAAGACAACAGAAGGGGGAGCAGCAAGATCTCTCACCCACCACCCTACATATGGGAAGCAAATCTGAGCTGCTGTGCTGAAATTTTTTCTCTTACAAGCCTTTCCTTTGTCTTATTCTTAACCATAATACAATTCTGTTATTATTCCTTTAAACATTTCCCATGACCTGAAGGGAAAGGAAGGAGATACAACAGAAGGTTGCCATACGACTCTAGTGAAGCAGTGGTAGCAAGAAGAAGAGGAATAACTTCGGGAGAAATTCAGAAACTCAAAATGATCAAATGTGTTGGTCAATGAAATGTGATAGGACAGGGCAAAACTGAAGAGTGTTCAGATTTCTACATAAGGCAATTGGATGATGGTGGATCTATGAACTGAGATAGTAGATACTAGCATTGTCATTAAACACAATGCTTAATAGATTGTCACAGAGCAGGGTTTGGTAAATACTGGATAGTTTTTTTCAAAGGCAACGAGGTAACAATTATACAATTGTGACTGAAAAAAAAAAAAGGAATAGGTAAACTGTTGGTTTTGTCTGTGTATTGTCAGTCTACCCTCATGTACCAAGACTGTATGTGGTATCTGTTCAGTAACACCATTGGGAGTGCTACTTCTTTCCCCGTATCACACAGAGCTTTGGCTGGCTTCTGGCTGTTCTGGCAGCTCTGCTAGTGGAATTCATGAGCGCTCTTGTTTCTTCTAGTTTCTCAGCAAGAGGCTGGGGGAAGGGGATAAAGCAAGCTGTCATCACAGAGTAAGCCCGTATTGTAAATCACACTCACCAGAACCACGGCTATCTTCAGGTGATGTGATGCAGCTATGAGTCAGAAAGGGCTTACCTTTTATCTTTTGCTTCACCCTAGTCCTTTGAAAGTTTTCTATTTGAATAACTTATTTTAAAAATCTCCTAGACAAAGCATGAGCAATTTTTTTTCTTCTGAAAATGGTATGACAGAAAAAAAAAATTAGGCTTTACAAGCCATATACGGCTTTTGTTGCAACTCCTTAACTCTGCTGTTGTAGTATGAAAATAGCCATATACAATAAACAAGTACATCTGGTTGTATTCCATAAAATTTAATTTCTAAAACAATTTTATCTGTGGGCTAGATCTGGCATGTGGGTCATACTCTTTAAATTTCCATTTTAGACCAATAAGCCTTCAGCCTATTCATCATTGATACTTCAAAAAAACCAAAAACTTTCCATTGGTTTCCACAGAAGCCGGGAGAGCAGGATGCTGAGCACTGGAATGAGTACAGTGGAGAAAAATCATGCAAATGACTTCTCACGCATCCCTAGAAAAGAGTTCTGCACATGACCAGCTTTTCATTGTTTTATGAAGCATGGGTGGGATTGCATTTTACACAAAGCAAACATATCAGAAGACAGCATGACCACTGCTTTGGGAAACAATAAAAAGGTGAACAGAAAACCATCCTGGTTAGTATTGGTGTAACTTACCAATCTTGGACCGCATTGAAGGATTCTTCATTTGTGATGTCATACATTAAAATAAAGCCCATGGCCCCACGATAATAGGCTGTGGTGATAGTCCTGTATCTTTCTTGGCCTGCTGTATCCTAAAAAAAAACAAAAAGATAATCTCAGGAACAAGGCAATTCATTTTGTGGAAAATGATAAAAAAAAAATTCTGGAAGGAGTTTCAACAGAGTCAAGAATTTGCAACATATAGCTATCTTTTTTTGTCTTGTTTTTCCTGAAGATTTTCATATGGTAGCACCAGAAGTTTCTCGAAGTTCATCTTTGGTAAAGATCTAGCTCAAAGTATTTCCACACATGTTCATTCCCTTTCAGCCTGAGCACAGAAAACAAAACGAAGGTAAAGATTATATCTATCTGACATCTGTACCCTCGTGTGTAACAAAACCAGAGGCTATATGGCAGCCTCTGTTCGTATCGTTTGTTTGTTTACTAAATACAAGCTGTTGGGCAGGGCCCGGAGCAGGTTAAATTATGACAAGGTACCTTTCCCAAGGCTTACCGTTCAGTCTTAGTTTTTTCAAAAATGAACTGAGAACTAAACCATGTGTTTGGTGTAGATGACTGAGTCAGACAAATCCGGATTTGAGTTTCTGTTCTTCCACTGGATAAGCTTCCAAACTGCTCTAAAACTAACATCCTCACTATTGTTGATTATTCTGCCATAAATACAGTATTACAGGTCACTTTCTCATATGCAGATTTCATTTCCTTTGGATATATTCCCATAAGTTGGTAGACGGGTCATATGGTAGATCAATTTTCAGTTGTTTGAGCATTCTCCATACTGACTTCCATATTGGCTATACTAGCCTACTCGCCCACCATCACTGAAGAAGGGTACAATTCTTCCCACATCCATGCCAGCAGCACAATCTACAACCGAGATGCTTGTTGAAAGAGAAATGGATAAAGAAACTTCATTGCCTCTATTCTCCGGAATACTACTCAGCCATGAAAAATGAGTGAAATTCTACCATTCTATCATGGTCCCAACTACAGAATATTATGCTCAGTGAAATAACCCAATCCCAAGAAAACAAACAGCATATGTTCTCTCTAATATAAGATAACCTTCATGCAAAACAAAAAACCAGGAAAAGGAAGAAAGTATAGATTTTAACAAATAGAAACCTGACAAGTCCTTGAATAAAGAAAAATATCATAAAGTTAAAATGTTGGGAAATAAGACAAAATATCAGAAAGTAAGATACTAAGACTCAGAATCATTAAAATGTAAAGTGATGTTCAAAATCATGAGAAAAATATTAAATATTCCAATTATAAATGTTATTTGTCACATAAATAGCTCCTAAATTTGTAAAACCCTAATAATGTAAATGCAATGCTGTCCAAACGCATTCATATTAGAGGACATAGATTAAAATATACCAGTATATGTTAGTTCTCTAAACAGCACACCTTCTTATAATTAGTTTTTAAAAAGTCCCATTTTAGCTTATGTTCTCCTAGAACATGCTATCAGTTATTGTGATTCTCTCTCCCTTGTTCTTTCTCTTTCTGTCCTCCCCCCTCTCTCTCTTCGCCTAGTTTAAGTGATTTTATCTAGCTTGCTTTCTTGCATTGACTGAGTACTCTTTGTGGGTTGTGGGCTCCACACCCACTGCCTTTTCTCTACTGCAGACAGCTTCAGCCTGATTTCTCAACAGGGAAGCAATGCACCACGTACACTGTTGAAAGGCGACCTAGACCTTTCCTGTCAGGCATGTTTTCAACAGAGACACTGCATAATGTAATGTTGGAAAACTTTTATCTCTTCCTTCCTGACCCCTTCCAGTGATGGTGCCTCCTTTTCATAAGATGTTAATTTTATTTTGACAGTAAAGATACTAGTTCCACTATACAAAATGCTTCCATTTCACACTGTGTATATATTTAATCTTTGAGAGGGCAGAAATGAAAGCGCCATCATATGATTGAAATGTTACAGGAAACTGCTAGCAACCATGGCGTTGCATAGCCATTATGTACCAATATTTTAAACATAAAAAAAAAACATAAAACATCAGGATAGAGTGGGAGGATGGCTTTCAAGATAAAAAAAACAACAAAATATGAAAAAGCAAAAACTTTCAAATAATACTTAAGTGTAAGCAAGGAGCAGGATCTATGACATGTTTCTGACTTGAATTAGAAACATGACCTAAAACTGGAGGAATTTGTCACCTGAAAGCTCCTAAAGACAAAAAGAAATTTGTGCCAATTCTGGGAAAGTGGAATATTAATGCAAAGTGGAAATATCTAGTCCAAATGCAAAGAAAACAAAATGAGTAAAACCAAGCTTATAAACAGATTCCGAAATGACTCTATTGGTTTTGGATTGAAAGTGATTTCAGGATTCCAAATTCATTAGTGTTTTCTCAGGAAGAAAATAAGTCGGAGAAACACTTCATTACATTTGACATTTACTAATGATAGAAGGTTACATTTGAAAGAAAAGAACATTTTATAATGTCAAGTGCCACTAATGTTATTAAATGTGAGCAGTCTCAAAAGACAACTGACTAAAATGGAGCCTCTTCTAAATTTGCTCAGGAAACTGGCTCTGAACCTCGGCTTTGCATGGTTCCTCTCCCTGGCTAACTAATAACAGGGCACCCCTGCTGATTTTCTATAAATGTTTCTACTGACTGAAACTCTCAACTTGAGATCTCTTAAAGAGAAAATGAAGAAAGAAAATGTTATTAAAATACAAAAACCCTCTTTTATGAGTGATAGCTCTTATTTTTTTAAAGAAAAAAATGTTTAAATAACTTTTGATTTCTTTTTTAACAGAGTTTTCCCACTACAAACACTCCCATTCCCTAACACTGTTTTCCTCCATATTATTACATATTATGTTACCTATGACATATATTATATATTACATATCGGAAGGAAACAAAACCACATATGGTAAAGTGACCTGCTATATTTATAGCAATCCACAATAGCAAAAACATGGAAACTGGTGCATTTATTCTGTGGAATACTATTCAGCCATGAAACATGAGTGAAATTCTACCATTTACAACAAAATGGTCCAACTGGAGAACATTATGCTCAGTGAAATAACCCAATATTAAAAAACAAATAATAGATGTTCTCTCAGCTGGATCATATGGTAGAGGGTAGATCAAGTTTCAATTGCAAGTTTCATTTAGCACTCTGTACTGACTTTCAAAGTACCTGCACTAGCCTACATTCCCACCAACAGTAGTGTAAGCTACCCTTTTCCCCACATCCATGCCAGTGGCTGTTGCTAGTAGATCTCTGAATACAGGCCAGTCTCATTGGTGTTAGGCGGAACTTAAACACTGTTTTTCTTTGTTATTTCCCTGATAGTGAGGCAGCCTGAGTATTTTTTTAGATGTATGTTGGCCATTTGATTTTTTTGGGGGGGGGGGCGGGTTGGAAAATGTCTGTTCATTTCCTTCACTTTTCACTTCACAGGGTTGTTTTGTTTTGCTATTGTTCAGTCTCTAAAGCTCTTTGTAAGTCCTGGTTATTAGTCTCCTATCGGTTGTATGATGTACAAAGATTTTCTCCCATTCTGCTGGTTGCTTTTTCACTTTCTTGATCATTTCCTTTGCTGTGGAAAAGCTTCTTCGTTTGATCTAGTCCAATTTACCTATTCTGGCTTTGACTGCCTGTGCTTCTGGTGACTTTTCTAAGAACTCTTTCCCAACGCCTTTCTATGTTTTCCTATGGTTTCTGAGTGCAGTCTCAGGGCCTTGATCCACTTAGAGCTGACTTTTTGCGTAAGGTGAGAGGTGGGGAGTCTTGCACTGTTATTCAGTAGCCCCAACAGCATTTTTTGGAAACCAAACATTTTCTCTAGCGTATTTTCAATTCTCTTGTTGAAGATTAGTTAGGTACACATGTGTGTGCTTCCTTCGGAGTTTTCTATTCTGTTCCACTGATCTTACCTGTTTCTGCACCAGTACCAGACTGTTTTGGTAACTACTGTCCCACAGTGTATCTTGAGGTCTGGAATTGTGATTCCTCCAGCTTGATTTTTATATTTCAGAATAGCTGTGGCTATTTCTAGTCTCCTGTGTTTCCAGATGAATATTTGAATCATCTTTTCCACCTCTGAAAAGAATGTTGTTGGGATTTTGATTGCATCACATTGTAGCTGAATATGACTTTAGGTAAGGACATGTTGGTGATGCTGATCCTGTTGATCCAAGAACATGGTACATTTCCTCATCTTTTAAAATCATTGTCTATGTTTTTTTAATGTGCTGTAATTTTCATCACAGAAGTCTTCCACATCTTTGGCTAGCTTAATTCCAAGGCATTTAAGATTCTTCAGTTTTTGTTGATTTTGGAAGTATTTTATTTCATTTTAAAATACAGAGGAAAGCTCTGCTGGATATGTTGTTCTGGGCTGACAATTTTTTTTCCCTTTAGTATCTGGAATATGTCACTCCATTCTCTTCTGGCCTGTATGGTTTCTTCTGAGAGGTCATGCGTGAGTCTGGTTGGAGGTTCCTCTATAATTTAAGAGATTTTTCTCCTGTGCATATTTACATTTTCTTTATGTTTAACTGAAGAGAGCTTGAATATGATGTGTCATGGTGAGGACTGCCTTTGGCCAGCTGTATTTGGAATTCTGTGCCTATCCTATATTCTTCCCATTCTTTATGTTAGGAAAATTCTCAGTTACTATTTCATTTAATACATATTTTAATCCAGCTTCTCTTTCCACCCCTTCAGGAACTCCCATAACTCCTATTTTCAGGCTTTTGATAGTGTTCCTCTTCAACCTTTTTGATTGTTTCAGCATTATGGCAGGAGGTGTCTTTCAATTCTGAGATTCTTTGGTCTTACTCCTTCTGGTATTGACTTTCTATTAAACGTTTACTTTGTTGTACTGTATTCTTCATTTGTAATCATTCATTTTGCTATCTCTTGGGTAATGTGTTCATTAAATTCCTTGAACTCCTGAACGTGCTTTTTGTTTTTAAGGAGCTTTATTACAACGTTCTCCTCATTTCACTCTGAGACTGACAAATACTTTTACTCCTTTGTGGGAGAGATGTCAGTAACCTCATTCATTGTGCCTGTGCCTCTTTTTTGCCCTTGATCTTAGCAACTGATTAGCAGATTCTCTTCCTTGGGGAAAGTTTTTAAGCTGTGTCATACAAAGCTCTACAAGTTGACTTTACTCCTGCCATTCAGTGCCCAGTTCTCCATTTGCCATCACCCATGCCACTCCTGCCAATGAGTTTCAGTCCCAAGCTCCTGGGTTACACTTCTGTCACAGCCTCCACAACCATGGCTCCCAGGTTGCCACTCTCTGGCCCCTGTGATCCCATGCTGAAGCCACACCATTGTCTATTCAGCCTTTCTCCCACTCCCAGTTCCAGCAGTACCCAGGATTAAGGTACAGCTATGGCTTTAACTTAGATCACAGGACCATCAGTGGTGCCTGTTTGAAGTTTTTCTTCCCCCTTTCCTTTTTTTTTTTTGTCCAGAACCTGCTGGAGTTAGTTCTGCGGGCAGCCTGGACATATTTTGGATAGAACCTGTGGGATGCCTAGTTGGTATTATTTTCCCAGTATGACCAGTGCAATGTGTTGAGCTGGAAATTAGTTCTCCATTGGTTAAGCACTTATACAATTCACTATTGTCCCTCCCCAGAGCCTTTGCCACAGAACTCAAAATGGTGCCCATTGTGGTACTGGTGGGGGTCTGAGCTAAGAAATCTACCCTGGTCTCACATCCATCTGCTAGGGCTTTGCCATTCTGCGTCTGATGATGAATGCATTAAAAAATCAGCAGGATCCACAGTTTTATGGTGATTGCCCCTCTCCAAATGACTTCAGTGGTCTCCAATCATCACTGTGGTATCTGTTCATTGCAGCACCACTCCTCTGTCTCTCTTGCTTTCCCGTGTTCACAAGTCTCCCCCTGCCATCAACCTGCCCTCTCTTATTTGCCAAAATCGCGCCTTCTCTGCTTCTCCTTGGCTAATCCTTCTCTATTAGTTGTAACCTGTCCTCATCCTGTTCTGCCATCTTGCACTCCATCCTTGATTTCTCAATAATTCTTCTCCTTTATTTCACAATCATATTTTCAGAGCAAATTTTTTACTTCAGTGGTAGGTTTGGTTAGATACAGCTTGGATATTTGGCAAGAAGTGTTGTAAAATGAGAAATGTTAGCAGCTAGATAAACAGTAGCTAAGAACCTTTGTGGTTTGAATTTTGGCATGTTTGCCATAGACCATTTTCTCCCAAAGAAACATGGAAAAAATAATCTGTATTTGTTATACTTGCAATCCCTTCTGAGGCTGTGCAGTTTTAAAATTAAGGAAATGGATTTCATGTGTAAAACACATATTATATTGCAATTTGTTTTGGTTTTAGTGGTTACTCCTCTTGACTGAGTTAAAGGGGAATAAAAGGACTCATTAGTAAAGGAACATAACTCAAATAACATCACCACAATCTCAATGCATTTATTAAACATCAACCAGGGAAAAACAGACTGAAGGTCAAATAATCCTAGTACATGATAAATTAGGTAATTTTATATGTGGAGAAATCAAATTAAAAGACATCATTGTTGGTTGATCAACACCAGTAATGTAATTAAGCCAACGGAAGTAATAAGCAGTAACTCAAAGGAGAAGTAAACAGAAATGAGAGCTAGGGATACTGCAAATCAAAACATAAAAGACATTCTGACTAGTGAGTTTCCAAATCAACAATTTAGCTTTCAAGCATGTAGAAATCTCTTAACCTGTAATTTTCCATATTTTATCAAAAGGAATTATTTTGAATAAATGGAAGACTGGACTATGCTCAGTAGTGTTTAACATATGTGTTAAGATTCATTCACTCAGTTAACAATTAGGGAATGGCTACTACAGATTAGTGACTACAGTAGGCAAATCAATACTGTGTTACTGAAAGCACATTTTGCCTTTTTAAAAATTCATAAACTAGGAACATTGCGTTCATCAAAATACCATATTCTCTACATGTCTATAAAATAGTAAAAAGTTTTTCTAAAGAAATAGACAGTCTAGAAATTTTAAATTGTGATGCAGACTACTTGTGGAATGGTGAAGTTCTTGAAATCATAGTTGCTATTATGGGTTAAATGGTTTACCTCACATGGGTATACAGAAGTGCTTACTCTAGAACCTAGAAAGTGATATTTTTTGGAAATAATGTCTCTACAGATGGAGTAAAATTAATATGATGTTATGTTGATTTAAGGAGGATTCTAATCAAACTGCTTGATTTTTCAAAATGAGAAACCAGAGATGTGGAACACGCAGAGGAGAGGGCTATGTGAGGAAGAGGGAGAAATATTACAGTTATGCTGCTACACTAAGATGGGAAACGACAAGGACTGCCACCAGTAACCACCAGGCACTGGGAGAGAAGGATGCAACAGACTTTCCACTAAAACCTTTGCCAAGAATATGGACCTGCTGACACGTTAGATGAGGACTGAGCCTTTGCAGCTGTGACAATACATTTCTGTTGTATTAAGATTTGTGTGCAGCACTTTATAATGGCAACCTTTGGGATGTAATATTCACTGATCCTAGTTTTCAATCTTCAGGATCTGGCTAAAATCAATAACAACTTCACAACCACCCTTTCAATCCCTCCTTTACTCTACAGAAGAAAAATGAAGAAAATTACAAGTCTTGTGGAGAAGTCTACTACAGTATCACTATGCAAATGAAGGAAAGATGGTATACTAAAATGCACTAACATATTCCATTGATGACAAATTAACTCTGCTCAGACAAAAGGCGACTTCATTTATCATGTTTCTTTAAAAACTCTTCATAGTCCTAACATATTTCTTACTAGAAGGGAAGAGCAATACTGTTTGATGTGACAAAATTATTTATTACGTCAGATTTTCATCCCAATGACTGAGATACTAATACCAAAAAATTTGAAAATGCAATTCTCCCAACAAAGGGAAACAGCAAAATGCTGATAATTAAACATCCATTCTTTTGTTTGATGCTATTTCCCCCGAGTTACATTTGTTTTCTCATTTCCATGAATAGGCAAATTACAGCATTCAATTCGGCTTCATAAAAATAGAGGCAACATAAGAAGCTTAAATATTTTATGCTTTCTTGCTTCATATTTATTTTTGGAATGAAATAAGAACTTTTTCTTCCTTAATGCAGTTAATCCTCCATTAAAACAAAATTTATTAATCAACTTTTCCTTTCTGATCTTGTGCAAACAATCAGTTTGAATTCATTTATATGCACTTAGTTCTACAAACATCTCTAAAATAAGCCCACACTTCTTAAGGAAAATAAGCCACATTCTAACTAGTTATTCAATCAGTTGAAATATTCTCCCTACCTACTATCCTTTCTCCATCTTCACACCAACCGATTTTATTGATCAGGATTTTTCTTGTCAATGATGTTTAGCTTTGAAATACTAAAACCTTCATTTTGCAACGGCATCTACTTCTAAGTAAAATCTAATAAAATAAGCCCAAGGCAGGAGGAGAAAAACTTGACCTATTATTTTATGACAGTGTTGCCATGGCAATTCATCTTTCCTGGAAGAGAGAAACGGCCATGAAGAGCTCTTTTACAGGGGGCCTTTGACTCCATGGTCAAGAATACTCTCACAGATCTACCACTTGTATATTGCTGCTCTTGAAAGTAGGAGACATTTTTCCGTAAACACTATTTAAATACTCAGATGACCCTCTTCAAAATCTTTACAAAATGTATAACCAAATGGGTAAAAATAAAGCAAACCTTACATATTTTGTTTAAGATCTATCTAGTAAAAATATTAAACACAAAGGTAGAAGAAGACAACGTTTTTGACTGCTTCTAATTAATCTTTTTGACACACTTCTTCCCAGTGGAATTTTGATTACACCCATGTTTTTGGTTTGTTTTTTGCTTTTTTGTAATCCGGGACATAAATATATACATGCAGGTTGCTTAGCGCTTTCAGCCCATGTAGATAATTGCTTTGCTTCACAGAACACAAAACAGCAGACTTGCACAATGTAGCAGGCTTTGAGTAAGATTTTTACTATTGTTTTAAAACTGGTAAATGAGACTCAATCCAGACTCTTTACAAAAAGGTGGGAGGATTCACACAAGCTATATATCAAGTTAGCTGGTTGGCCAGTGTCTGCTTAACCAATTGAATTATTGATCTGTGCTTGTGCAAAGCTATTTGACACCTGGGCAGAGATAGCAGGGTTGAAGTGTAGGGGAGGAAGACATGGAGGAGAAGTAATATTTCTCAAAGGTTGCTATGATAAAGCTATGCAAGTTTCTCATAGGCCAATAAATACCACAGCAGGTAGCTGCACTTGGCCATTAGCCCATTCCTCAAAGGGCTGTGTCTCACAAGATGTATGGGAAGCTATGGGGTATCACACAGTGTCAGAAGGGAGCTTAAGAAATGTTCATAAAGAAGGAATCCAAGGCAATCTCCCATGCGGAGGCACTGTGTGGTGACAGAATCCTTTAGAATTCCCTGAAGATATTGCATTTAAAAAGTGGTATCCAGATGCCAGTTACACAGAAAATGTTGGCATCAACAGACGCTGCTGAAGAGGCCAAGACAGACTTGTAATCACATCTCTAGTGAAGGACAGTCATATGTCTCCGTTTGTCTCTCAGCTTACCTTCTATCCGGGATATCAAAGTAGCAAGACCACAGAGACGGAAAGAGTAACAGAGCAGGTGAAATTTCTCTTCTTTATTGTTTTGTAGTGATTTTTTTTTTTTTTGGAAACAAAGAATTACAAAGAGATTTATTTACATCTGCTGGTTCACTCCCCAAATGGCTTGAAAAACCTGGGCTGGGTCAGGCTAAGTCCAGGAGCCAAAACCCCACGGGGGTCTCCCACATGGGTGGCATGGCACAACGACTTGAATAGTCTCCTGCTTTCCTAAGCACATTAACAGGGAGCTGGATTGAAAGCAGAGCAACTGTGATTCGAACTGACTCCAATAAGAGATGCTGGTATTGCAGACAATAGCTTAACTTCCTGCCCCACACGTCTGCCTCACCTAGGATTTTTCTTGATTCTAGTTTTCTATTCTCCAATGAGAGCTTTTTAGAGGATTCTTCCCTCACGCAATGCTTCGGCACGGGAGACTGACTCAAATTTTTTTTAACATGCCTCAGCTCTCTTCTGACTCTCTGTGACATCCCAAAGTTTCTCATATATCATCTGAGAATCAACACATATATTTCTATAAACTCTTAATCAGCTTTAGACTACTTACATTATCATATCTAGCACAACAGATAATAATAGTATTTAGGGAATACTGACAGGGAAAATAGTCTACACATATTTAGTACAGACAATGCAGGCATGTGATTTGAAGAAAAAGATTTATATGTTCTAATTGGAAACGATTTACAGACAGAAGGCAAGACAGAGAGAAAGATCTTCCATCTGATGGTTCACTCCCCAAAGTGGCCACAACGATCAGAGCTGAACTGGTCAGAAGCCGGGAGCTTCTTCCGGGTCCCCCACGCAGGTGCAGGCTCCCAATGCTTTGGGCAGTCCTTGATTGCTTTCCCAGGCCACAACCAGAAAGCTTGGTGGGAAATGCAGCAGCCAGGATTGAACCAGTGCCCATATATGATCCCAGCACATGCAAGGTAAGGATTTCAGCTACTAGGCTACGGTGCCAGGCCTGTGATTTTTTTTCCTTTTTTATTTTATACTACAATTCCATAGGCTTTGGGATTTCCCTTATCCTCTCCCCAAATTTCCTCCCCCCAGTGATTTCCCTTATGTTATCACAATGGTGTAATTCTTCACAATCAGTCATACGTCTGTCATTCTGCTATTTAAGTGTATCCTGACTCTGCGGGTACAGAAAATGGCAGAGAATCCAGCATCCTATTGTGAAGATATATCCAACAGTTTCATTGGAAGTCCAATTTTTTTTTTTTTGGAAGTAGAGATGGATACTGCATTGTATCTTCACATCTGGATATGATACTCTATATTACATAGTTATTATATATTCCCTTAAATGAAAAGCCATAAAATAAAATCAACAATGGGAATAAAGCTAAAACCAAAAAATTCACAACATCATGGAGTTAAATAACATGCTACTGAATGACCAATGTGTTGATGAAGAGATGAAAAAGAAAACAAAAAACCTTGGGGAAAATGATGCTACTGTATGACCTGTGAGTCAGTGAAGAATTTAATAAGAGAAAAACTATTCTGAAGAAATGAAAATAAAAACAAAAATATCAAAGCTCAAGTTGCAGCAAAAACAGTGTTGAAATGGGCTATTGATCTTATATTTTGCAAGAAGGCTGCCTTAATATATCAAAGAGAACATATGCTATTTGTCCTTTTGGGATTGACTTATTGCACTGAGCATAATGGTCTCTAGTTGGGACCATTTGGCTGCAGATGGTAGAATTTCATTCTTTTGAATGGATGAGTAGTATTCCATGGAGTAGATGTACCACAGTTTCTTTATCCACTCTTCTTTGGATGGGCATCTGGGTTGTTTCCAAGTCTATGCTATTGTAGACTGTGCTGCTATAAATACAGGATTACAGATCCCTTTCTCGTATGCAGATCTCACTTCCTTTGGATACATTCCCAGAAGTGAGACAGCTGGGTCATACAACAGGCATGTGATTTGATACACATGATACTGATAATGATACACATTTCCTTCCCTTTTAGAAACGGTCTAACTTATTTCCTTTGAAATAAACTTTCATTAAAAAATTCTAAACATATAATGAGATGATATCACATCCAAATTGAGTATCTAAACAGAGAATTCTGAGTTGCTCAGCACTGACTCACAGGTTTTTAAGTCACTGGACAATATTAAGCCATTTGGTTTGCAGTCTGGAAACACAACAAGCAGAATAAGGCCTCAGACAGTCTGGAACACTCCCATGTGTGACTTCTGTGACCTCACATTTCCACAGAGATTATACAACATCAAACTTTACAAGACAGAAAGTCATCCCTATCCTCCTAAGATCAAATGGTAATTGCACATAAGTCTTCAAGATCACATAGCTAATTAGATGACAAACTGGCTCTCTTCTACATGTTTTTTTGGTTCAGTTGAAGACACTTAGAAATGGCTTCAATGGCTACTGAAAGTAGTTCTTCCTTTTCCACTTAGCTGTAATCAGATACCAGTTCACTGGCTGAGACCAGCGCTCTACTCGCTCACTGCAGGAACTGAAATCAGAGCCCACACTCAAAGAGGAACACATTGAGAGATGTGCTCATGAAAGACAATTCCTGGAGATTTCCCTAACCCTCTGACATCTGAAAAGTGACTTTTTACCCATGGAGAATATACAAGTCTTTCTGATATATTATGTAAAGCGTCTTTTTCTTTTTATGTCACTTCATTCAAAATTGGACTGGACTTTGCAACAGGAAATGGGACCTTTTACTTGGCTGAAAGGACTGGGTAAGTTAGGAAGGCTAACATCCTGGCTTGAGAACTGGACTCTGAGGTATGGACTCTCCCTGGTGAATGGCAAGCTGCCCCAACCACACAGTTAGAAGAACCAGGACTGGGAAAGTAGAGTGAGCCCATAGTCACTCAGGGTCCCTTCTAGACTGGTATTATGGGTGCCAAGTGCTAAGGAATAACAGCTTGGCCGTAGAGTTAAAAGAAAACAACATCTAAAATAGAGGCCAGATTCACATGGAAATGACACAAGCTAAAGCCGCAACAGTAGCTATAGAATTCACTCAGTCTGAGTTATATGTAGAGGTTAAAGTCTCTGCTACATCAGTAAAAGCAGATTTTCTGGAGTTATTACAAGTGAACTACTCACAGCCTTTCCAGAGCAACAGAAAAGAAGAATAAAAAGTCATAAATGAGAAAAAAAAAACCTATATTAACTTACATGAACAAGAGAAAGCAGACAGGCAGATATGTATTGTACTTGTGCAGTATGAGAAAACATTCCCATGCTAACATTTTTAATTTATGAAAGGTTAGGCAGAACTGAGAAAAATCATTACTGATGAAGAAATACAACCCAAGTATAAGGCAAGATTTAGGATTCTTTTAATTTTTCCATCATAAAATGTTACAAAAATCACTGCCTTGCCAACAGATCTAAATCATTTGCCAAATAATCTGGCAGTCCATGAAAGCATTTTTGTCCATAGTTAAATCACACTGACAACAGAGTTGCTGGTATGAGAAGTCTAAAGGTGTAGTTATTCTGACTACCACCCAAAATCCTACTTAGAATGTAAAAGGTTCTTCTCAGACTTACACGCCAGACAAATATATTATCTTACCGTGTACACAGACTACGGCTTGAATGACTTCCTAACAGCCAGGGAGCAGATGCACTGGCATCCACTGATCCTTTTCCTGCAGGAAAGACGGAAACTTCTCCAGCTGGGCACCACCCTGGCTGTCTTATGCCAGGCCTGATGATCATGCTGTGCTAATAAGGTCAGGATCTGATCCCTGTGTGTTCTTCCCTCTGTTTGACCACATGATCAACCTGCTGAGGTGCTTCACACATGGGACATAAACACATGAGTAAGAGGGTGAGGCTGGACCTGCTCACACACAGCATCCTTTACAGAAAGAAGAGACGACTCCAGAGAAACTGATCAAGTGGGACAGAATTTCTTCCCTTTTAGAATCCAGGATAGAATTTGATGTAGCTCAGACATGGCTGGGAGAGAAAAAAATAGTGTAATGTCTCCATGTCTCTCTTTTTCAGAGACGTTCAGGAGACCTATACCTGCAGATTAGTTTATTTAAAGTAATATTTGGTAATTTGACATATGTGCCACATTCTCAAAAGTTCTTCCTTAATAGACCTGGCAGTAGAATATCAAATGTACAGTTCAAGATGGCCGCCATAAACTCTTCCTAAACAAAGCAAAAGAAAAAAATGTGTCTATACTTGAACTCTCTTCCATACTTCTAGATTGCCCTGCGGTTGTTGACACTGTTTTTATTTGTAGGTTTAAAAATTTATCCCAAGGATCCACCAAAACTTCAGAGAAACATCCTTAGAGTCAGAAATCACAGTTTTACACTGGAGGCATTGAAACACAGAAGGTGTGATTTAATCCACTATATCCTGTAACTGAAGCTTAATGCTATCATGAGCAATGTGACAGTAAGAAGAGGTGGACTGGGCAACACAAGATTAAATGCAGCCTAGTCACTTCATTATAGGAAGCTGGACATTTCAGAGACAAGCACATTAATATGTAAAATTTAATTTGCTCCACTTCCAGAAACAAGTTAAATCAGGTTAGGAGCCATAGGGTCCTTTAAAGAGAGAGAAACTGAGGGATGGGTGAAGGAAGGAAGAGGGGAGTGCTCCGTTGGCGTAGGGGGAGGTGCTTGTAAATAAGTCCTTTTATTTGGACAAGCTGGACAGTGGTAGGGTGGCTACCTTCTAGTTCTGATGCAGACACTAACTTCCAAGACACAAACATTCTCTTCCAAAAGTCTCATCTTTAACCTTATTGATAGCCACTGAAGCACATGCTGATTTTATCTTGGATTCTGAATTCACGTAACTCTTCTTATCTTTCCTAATAAATACAGAAGCTGGCATTGCTAAAACTAACCTTTAATATTTTTAAGAGTTCTAAAAAAAAGGCTATTTCATTATGGATTTCCAGTGATTCTGTCTAACAGCAATGCTGTAAAAGAATCTAGTTCATATGCTGCAAGGAAATTCACTCAGGAGAAGCTCTTTTACTCCTGAAGGTAAAGGTTGTTTGGCTACTTGTCAAGTAAGAATTTCAGCAGCATCCTTGGAGAGACAGGGTTATTCTACTGGTCATTTATACTAAAAGTACTTGGGGAGCAAATATTGTCTGAAGAAATATCTAACTTACTTTTGGCACAACAGATAATGTGATTATAAATGTCTGTATGGTTAGAGAAGCATTATCCAGGATCCAGGATCACAGTGACTGTGATTTGTTTTTTGTTTGTTTTAGAAGTGGATCTTTTTAATGTTTTTTACAGCTTAATGAATAAATAGTTCTCTTGATGATTGCAGAGTAAGGCTCTTTGGTAATTTTCAAAAACATCACAGTAATAAGAGCTTTCTCACTTAATCTGTAGTCTTCTATAATGATTAGAAGTTACTTACATGAAACTGCTGTCAAACAAGTGAGAGTGCTTTTATATATCCATCATTTTCAGGACTGTTGGTAACCTGGGCCTGTTTCCGCTATATAACCTTGTCTTCTTGTGTCACAAGGCCCAGCTCACTCACATTTACCTCAGTGACAGTGCATTGGTAATTACACCCAGAGTTGTATATACTGGGGCTGATGGATTCTTTTTTACACCAAGCACTGGCAGACAGAAGGTGGCTTTCAGTTATGGAGGTGTTACATGGGCCCTCTTGAAATGCAAGCCCACTGGTCTAATGCATATTTTCTATTTGGGTGGTTTTCTTATAAAGCCATCTCCAACAAAGCCAACTTTGGTAACCATCCTCTTCCATGCCTTCTTCTTTCTTCTTTCTGTGAGAATAACTTTCAGTCCTTCTGTTTCTCCCTCTGGACATGAACTTTAGGCAGAGGGAATTCCCATTTCCGCACTTTATCCTTTCGTTTTTGTTTAACCATATTAGAAAGGATTTTAGCTCAGGACTGTCCCTCTCTGGCCAGGAGACAGGCTTGTACTGCTCCCTGGGGAGTGTTTTTACCACTCTTTTGTTTGTTGCTTCTCTTTCCATGCATCTTGATCGTCTTTTTCATCTGTATTTTCTCAGCATGGTGCTGCTCGTGGCAGAGCTTAGCCTTCACAGATCAATCATCTTTTTTGCCTTCTTGGAACGTTCATGAGTCTCCCAGCTTTCCTTTTTTCTCATGGTAATCCAAACGATACCCATAGCATTTATGATGTAATTCAATATATTTATTTTGCAGCATTGTGACTGTCTCAGAACAGCTGGGTGCCATCTCCCAGTTAGGAGCAACTTCCAAACCTTCTGCACTTGGAAGCCCACCATGATCTGTTTTTAAAGATTTATTTATTGGGCCTGGCTGCATGGCCTAGAGGCTAAAGTCCTCACCTTGAACGCGCCAGGATCCCATATGGGTGCCGGTTCTAATCCCGGAAGCTCCACTTCCCATCCAGCTCCCTGCTTGTGGCCTGGGAAAGCAGTCGAGGACGGCCCAAATGCATTGGGACCCTGCACCCGCGTGGGAGACCTGGAAGAAGTTCCAGGTTCCCAGCTTCGGATCAGCGCAGCACCGGCCCGTTGCGCTCACTTGGGGAATGAATCATCGGACGGAAGATCTTCCTCTCTGTCTCTCCTCTCTGAATATCTGACTTTGTAATAAAAATAAATAAATCTTTAAAAAAAGATTCATTTATTAATTTACTTGAATGAAACAGTGACAGGAAGAAACTGAGAAGCTGAGAATCAAAGTAAGAGAGAGAGAATGAAGGAGAGAGAGACAAATTTAACCTCCATCTGCTGACTCTCGCCTAATGGCTGCAACAGTCATGTGGTTGCATCAGCCTGAGGCCAGGATCCAGGAACTCCATTTGGGTCTCCCACATGGATGTCAGTGGATGTACCTGGCAATGATCCACTGCTTTCTTAGGCACATTATCAGGGAATGCAGCAGCCAGGACTAGAGCCAGTACTCCCATATGGAAGTTTCATATCACAAACAGCGGCTTATTTTATATGCCACAATATTAGGCACTGATAGGGACTGTTAAAAATAAGGTCACTAGGGCCAACATGATGGCATATAGGGCTAAGCTGCCCACTGTAATGCTGGCATCCCGTTTGGGGGCAGTGGTTCCACACTAGGCTGTTCTGCTTCTGATCCATCACCTTACCAATGAGTCTAACAAAACACCAGAAGATGGATCAGGGGCTTGAGCCTCTATCACCCACGTGTGGAACCTAGATGGATTTTCAGGTTCCAGGCTTCAGCCACTGCAGCTACCTGGGGAGTGAACCAGTAAACTGAAGATATTAGTTTCTCTGTCAAGTAAGTAAGTAATAATAAATTGTGATTTCCTTTAATGAAATTTATTCTGAATACAATCTGATATTATCACTTGCTTTGAGCTTACCATTTACAAAGTGAGGTAAAAACTTGTGCAGTTATTTGACAGTAGTTCCGATTGGGGTCCACCACAATGGCTCAATGGCTAAATCCTTGCCTTGAACATGCCAACATCCCATACAGGGAATGGTTCATACCACAGATGCTCCACTTCTCGTAAAGCTCTCTGCTTATGGCCTGGGAAAGCAGTAGAGGATAGCCCAAACCCTTGGGACTCTGCCCACCCCCACCCCAGGAGATTCAGAAGCTCCTGGCCCCGGCTTTTGACTGCAGATCAGCTCAGCTCCAGCCGTTGTGGCCATCTGGGGAGTAAACCAGCAGACAGAAGATCTTTCTGTTTCTCCTTCTCTCTGTAAATCCTTCTTTCCAATAAAAATAAATGAATCTTTTTTTTAAAGTTCTGACTAGTAACTTGTATTTATGCCTGGCTTAATAAATGCTAGGAACAGCAGTGCCCAACAAACCAGTTTCCATGATATTTAACAATGTGATCACCACTCCTAATTCAAAGCGGAACTCAATATCCAACCACAGAGTAAATCAAGGCTATAATGTTCAGAAAGAGGGAAAGCTGGCTCTCCTCAGACTTCCGAAATACGAAACAAGATAATCCAGGTAAAGGAAAAACCACTCCTACCTGCTCACCGCTTTTCTTTCAACTGCCACTCTGGACTAGAAAAATATCCCATACCTGTTCCATTTAGCACAGATCACTGTAGAGCGCTGTTTTTGCACATCTTCACCACGAAGTTCCCGGTGCTTTCAAGAATTCTGGGACTAAAGTTATAGGCAGCTCTTTAATTTCCCCACATTAAAAAAAAGTAGAATTATCCTCTATTTTGGAAATACAACTATCCTTGAAGTTGAGTCTATCCATCTTTTATTGTGGATGTAACAGCTTCCTCTTATCTGAGTATACCAGCAGGCAAACTTAAGCACTGCAGACTGCAAATTACATGCAAAGTCTAAGCAGTATGCCCTTAACAAAGATGATTTCATGGCTCTGTAGTTTTCATAATTACATTAAAGCCAGGCATGTTTCTCTTTAAACACCAAAACGTGTTTTTGTAACATTAATTTCAGGATTTGTCATTAGAAAGTAAAATGGCATTTACTGTGAGGAAACAGAAGCTTGAAATGTGCGATCCAGCAGATAGATATTAGCAAAGCCTGGTCTGTTCTAAAACCAATGAGGGCCTTGGACTTGGATAAAACACTTGGCTCCTCAATAACTCAGCGTGGTGACTCAAGGGAGCTCTCTTTATCTTTTCAGTTTCTTTATTTACACAAAGATATGACTGAGTTACACATTTTAAAGGTCTTTTTCAGTTCTAAACAACTTCCTAAGATGAAGCCCTTTGGAAGGAACTGATCTTCAGTGAGAATTCGTATCAGCAAATATTGTACGGCCCATAAAGTTGTTACTGCACTAATTTTTAAAGAGGGTTTATGAGCTTTGGTGCAATGAACTTTACAAATTATGCATCAAAACTTGTGAAAAGTGGAGATTCTTGGGTTTCAACATTAAAGAGAGATATAGTTGGGCAGTGTACTTTCAACAACCTTCCAGGCAGTTCTAATGCAAGTGCCCCATGGACTGCATAATGAGATTAAACGGGTGGCTTACAGGGAGTAAGCAATTTCTGCAAATCCTGACTTGAACCCTGGAAAATCACAAGGGGATACTACTGCAAAATAAAAATGTCAAAAATACCTTTTTTAGAGATATGAATAAATCTGATACTACTTATCAGGAGAAGTTTAAAGTTATCTGCCATAATTCCTGAAGCATTCTTTCCTCTTTAATAAACAACGGTTTTGTACATTTCTCTTCTTCAAAGAAGTCTTCATTAATTATCATATATTTTGAGTATTCATTAAGCCAGTATGTAGGGTATTAAACATTAGATCAATATGTAGGTTGCCCTGGATTTTTCCTGAAAATTTTCTAGTTATAACTCACGGCCACAATCACAGCCAATGCCAAGTCTGTTCCCAGGGACCCAAATATCTGAGCCATTACTACTACTTCCCAGAGTGAACATTAGCAGAAAGTCAAGGTCAGGCAGGCACAGAGCCAGGCCTCCAATATGGGAAGTGGGCACCTTAATTATTACATCAAATACTAGTGCCTGCAGTTATCTCAAAGATAAAATTAATAAGAATCAAAGAACAACTGAATATGGAATGGGATGAAAAAGATTGATAAGCTTTTTAAGCTGGAGTACTGTTTGAAGATCCATAGAAGGGAGCTTAACTAACATGTCACCATAACCTTTCTTGGGAGGCTCACCAAATTAACTGTCTTAAGCACTTCTTCAGGAGGGTCGCTGTAAAATGTTTTATGGTTTGAAATTTTTCACCACATCAAGTCAATTTCCTAGTCAACTTGAGTAGACCACAGTGTTTACTTTCTACATGCATGTTAAATATATGTTAACTGCATATATATATATATGTATGTATGCATACTTTAACTATATTAAATTTTACTGGAAAATACCAATGCTCTGCAAAGGAGCTTTTTTATGGTTCATATAGTACAATCACATATAATACCTTGCTTGATCTTGAATTTTGTAAGGGGATACACAATGAATATCATCTCTGTTTTATAGATAATCGGGTTAGGGCTCAGAGTTGGGGTAGACATTTTTAAGGCAACCCTCGGAACACCAGGTTAATTCTCTGAGTCTAAAGTCTTCTGAAGAAGTTACAATTCATTCAGTTATAACGTCACAAGCACATTCTTTGCTTTTTTTTTTTTCCAAATCATGCAGCATTGAACACAAACAGGTAAGTAACTGGGATACCTTGGATTTCACAATCACCTGGAAGCTTCTGAAACCCACAGTACATGAACTATGTGTAAAGACACTCTTTGTCTTCTGAAGCGATTCCATTATTCTGTGAGGTTTAGTGACAAAGTGTTTCCTAAGCAGTTATTAAGTGTCATGTCTCATACTGACTGTAAGAATTAAAAAAAAAACATGACGACCAGATAAAATCTTTCCTACAAGGAGCTTATGTGTGGATGAGACTAGGATAGATGTTCTCACTTAGAAAATCTCCAAAATGCCCATATGACTCTACTTTCTACTTAAGAGAACTGCCCTGGGCATAGTCTATAACTAGTATGTCATCACATAAAAATGTATCGAGTCCTTTATATGATGGTCACTGGGTTGGTCACTGGATTAGTGAGACACAGAGTAAGATACTGCACTGGGAATGCTTAGAGTGTGGGGAAGAAGTGACCAAGCGCCTAACGCTGGACCACTGGGGTCACTTTTGGTAAGAAGCAGCAGATTTTCAGATTCACTTTTTGCTATCATAGCTCTATCACCCTCAAATACCACTGATTAGAGTAGTGAGCAGAATATTGAAACCTTTTGACAAATTTAGGTAAAGAGCAGAAAAAACTTAAATGATTTAAATTAAGCAAGATATATTCCCTACCTTATTAGGGTTGGAAATCAAAAATGTGTATTCAGTTTATATTATAATTAACTTTCTAGCCTAAGTAGTTACATAGTTTTAAGAAACTGCATTTTGAATTTCTACAGGGTTGCAGTAGTACAAGTGTTTTAAGGAATTACAACCATTATTTAAATACTCTAATTTTGAAAAAGTACTTGATAAATGAAAGGAAAAAACAAGGTAAAAATTAGGTAAACAAATGTTAGCTCAAAAAGACTTTCTCATAACTGGCATAGCTGGCTTGTTTATGCTAACTTATGTTTTAGCAGAATGTTGCTGTCATCTTCGTGTTTACTAACTATAATAAAAACTACACAGAATTCAAAGCCCAGGAGCAAACTTAATATTTTCATACTTAAATTTCTTGGATCTTGAGAGTAGTGGGCTAAACGCTATGTTTACTATCAAAAAACAATCCTGATTGTTAGCAACAGATATCATTGCCTGAATTTCTTATTTATTTATGAATATAAGATCATTTTATTCTTTCTTTTCTCAGAGGAAATAACTGTTTAAATTGCTGGTTAATGATACATCAGTAAATTGATTTTTGAAAAATGTATTGCCTAAATACATAAATATACACTGAGTATTCTACCAGTTAAATTTTGAATTTATGAATCCCTGCAATAAAGAGGCAGGTATTTATGTTGACGGATGATTCTAAATCATTTAGATAATCTTATTCCTTTATTACTGCATTGCACATGTAGGTATCGAACTATTTGAGGCTATTTTCATGAAGTTATGACAGATGCATTTATTAAAGATGAGTAGCAGGCTTACTCACTCTTGACTGTTCTGTCCTTGAAGGAAACACATTGATTTATTGCTTTCGCTGAAGTCTAGACTGATGCCCTAGTCCAAAATGCACTTGGGTACATGAACCTTCAGGATACAATCACATTTTGTGAAAAGTGAAATAATTCATTTATGATTAAAGAACAAAAAAAAATTAGGCTGCATAATAATCAACTCATGGTGAAAATGGAATTTACCTAATGTATTTTTCCAGTGACATCATAAATGAGCAGAAAATAAGCTTGTGTCAAGAAGTACATTATGCAAATAAATTTGTGCTTTGACACTAAATATCCACTTCACATGCACTACATGGCTGAGTTCTAGGTATAAACTATGATGAAGAAAATACAATTAATGATCCTTACCTCTCAGAAGCTTTTGGGAATGGGACTCTAGGTACATTCATGGAAAGGACACCTCATACCAAGACACTTCCTTCTGAATGCCACTCAAGGTCCTCAGACAAAATATTATGTCAGGTAACTACTCCTATTCTCCCCCTTCCAACTAAATCTTTTAATGAGTGTACTAAAGGATTGTCTGGGTTGTTTCTCCACATTTCTGAGTCAACGCTGAGAGGAGCATCTATTCCCATCTTTCTCACTTCTTCCTTTGACTTTCCCTGTCCTGTGCACGTTACCCATATTCAACAAGCTACTGCCTTTGCTGCTTGTCTCCAACATTCTCTGATTATTGAGCTCTTCACTGTAAGGAAGCAACTCAGTCCACGTTTTAACTAATATGGATCAAATTCCACTACACATTTACCTGCAAGGGACAATCTTCTAAACTTTAAAGCTTTCCAGCACATTCTCACTGAGGCCAAGAACAATTCAAACTCTTTAATGTGTTCTATAAGGACACAAGGCATGTTTCTTACCCACAAGTCCCACCCTTTTTCTTTCCCCTCTCCCCTGCCATACTGACCTTTCTCTCGTTGAACAGGATTATCCCAGCTCTTCTTGGAACAGATTCCAAGAGCAGCTCTGTTTCCTATGCCTGGTGAAATGTTCTCCCAGAATCTCACAAGTTAAATTCTTTCAAAATTTGGTTTTCAACTTATAACTTCCTTAAGGATAATTCCTCTAAAGTCCCATCTCAAGATCACTCACTATTACTACAGAACCTAAATTTGCATATTTGTTTGGAATGATCTATGTCTACACTGCATGACAAATTCTGTGAGGGCAGGGACCCAGACTGTACCACAAGTTCATTCACAGAACAGTGCCTGACATACAGAAAATATTTAGTAAATAGTTTTAAAATTGTGGACTGAAATTCCTATTGACTCTGTAGTAACCATACAAAGATACACTCAGAGGCAACTGTACAAAAGGAGGGGTAGAGTATGGTGGGGTGGGACGGAGGGAGAAATAGAAATGCTTCTGGCGTGGGTGTGGGAAGAATAAACTCAACTGTAAAAAATGAAATGTGATAAGCTGTGAAAAGCAAAAAATACATAATGAATGTAAATATTAAACCAAACCATAAAAGCACCTTGACTGACTTTGAGCTATATAAAAAATCACAAGTACTTTGTTAAAATAGAAAAATTACCTCACCTAGGTTGACTTTGAACAGTCTAAAAATCACATGCACTTTATTCAAATAGAAAAATTACATCATCCAGGTAATTGATGTCCCAGTTACTTCAATAGTTTTGATCATGCCACATTTATTCATTACAGACTTAGCTGTGGTAGCCACATGCTGGCTTGCCAGAAAGTCACTAGAGTGACAGATATCCTTAGACATTTGACATCAACAAAGGAGAAGCTGGAGGAGAAGCCTGCATCCACTCAAGCATTTCTGACTTGGTCATATCCCACCCTCTTTCAAAGAAAAAAAAACAGAAATATATTCCCCCCTTGAAGTCAAGATCAAGATAGGTTTCATTCAGTGAATCCATTTTAATTTACATGCTGATCTCCTGAATCAAGTCTTCTAGCAGAATATGTCACTCTAGTGTGTTATTATTCCAGAATCTATCACAGAAAGTGCTAAGGTGAAGTCAATGTGAGTATTTCACACAGGTGTCACCTCTCTATGTGTGGGTCAATACACAAACACAAAGATGGGGCCTTACTGTATGAAGTTGTTGAGAATATTTCTGCAGACCATAACATCCAGATGTTGTTTATGTTATCTCTTTCTACTTTCATCATAAATGGGATTAATCTTAAGTCAGCCCAAAGACCTATGATTCTAGTGTAAATATAATTTAGGAAAAGAATGCAAACAAAGTGGTCAATGTTGCAATGCAGCAAGTTAAACTACAGTTTGCAACACTGGCATCCAATTGCAGAGTGTCAGTTTGAGTGTGGGCTGCTTTGCTTCCCATCCAGTTTCCTGATAACGCACCCGAGTAAGCAGTGGCTGATGGCCCAGCTGCTTCAGTCCCCTGTCAACCACATGGCAACCTGGAAGAAGCTCTAGCCTTCTGGATTCATCTGGCCCAATCATGATTTTATAGCCATTTGGCAAGTGAACCACTAGGAGATTCAACCTCTTTTTCTCCCTTTCTCTGTCATTTTGCTTTTCAAACAAACAAATATTTTTAAAGATTTGTCTTGTTTATTTGGAAGGCAGAGTGACACAAAGAAAGGGAGAGGTAAAGACCTCTTCCATCCGCTGCTTCACTTTCCAAATGGCCACAACAACCAGGGCTGGCCCAGGCCAAAGCCAGGAGCCAGGAGCTTCTTCCTGGTCTTCCATCTGGGTACAGGGGCCAATGCACTTGGGTCATACTCCATTGCTTTCTCAGATACATACAGGTGCTGTAGATGGCAGCATAACTCATTAGGCCAGAGCAACAGCACTCAATTTATTAATTTATTTTAAAAATTGTAAAGCAATATAGAAAACTAACACTAGAAAAGAAAACATTAATTTCACTTACTGCTCTTTCAGATTATTGCAATTTTTTAAAGTTTCATATCTATATCAGACATAAGAAATTACTATATATTGAATTCATTATGAATCATAAACATGCTCAACATACTACAGAAAATTTCAAAAACACATTATAAATTGGTTTATGCACCAGAAACATAAATGCCATTTATGAGGGCTCCATTTAGAGTCAGGCTTTATTACCAAACATCTTAACATGAGTTGTTCAAGCTAAAGACGAGATATTTAAAAACACAGAAATGTACTGTTTATTGCACAAAATATTCTCAAGGCATATTTTAACTGACTTTGAAAGGTAAAGAGTTACTAGAGATGTATCTTGAGGATGTTAAAGAAGCCTTTGATATCCTTTAAAAATCAAATAGCTATGAGTCTCAGATGTGATTTGGATATCAGGGGCATCTCTGCCTACAACCCAGGGGTAGGACAAAGATACTTTCCAAAAGGACCTCATGCTAGCCTTCCAAACTACCTATCCTTGTATTAACTTACTCCTGGGTATCGAAGAATGAAGGAGGGGACACAGATGTCCGTGCCCATCACACTTTGCAAGTTATTCCTATTCTGAATAGAGCTGTTGTGGTTTTTGAAATATGGAGAGGGAAGACAGAGTAAACTAGTAGGTTGTCAGTTGTGACATCTACTTTTGACTTCAGGCCCAATGACAATATGCCTTAGTCTATGCATTTGTGTATGTTTCAAATTCAATATGAATGCTATTTCTTTCATAAATTTCTTTCAAAGTTTCATCTTATTTATTTATTTATTTGCAGGCTCCGGCACCCAAGGATTAACTCCACAGCTTAGCTTGTTTCTCAGAGGGTAACAGGATGAGCAATTTTGGCCTGATACATTTAGCCACTGGCTTACCCACAAGTTCCTGCTTCCTATTTGTCAAGTTATCTGCCAAGGGATTGGATAAACACTGGGAGGAACTCAAGGGATTTAGGGTGGCCACTAGAGGATTGGATAAACACTGGGAGGAACTCAAGGGAATTAGGGTGGCCACTACTGGGAGGAACTCGAAGGATTTAGGGTGGCCACTTGAGGACTGGATAAACACTGGGAGGAGCTAGGCAGAGTATAAAAGAAAGCCTGGAGTTTCAATAAAGATCAATCTATCATCGATCGGCATTCGGTGTACTGTGTGTTTTCTTGTGTTGTTTCACTGCGTTGTCTTTTTTGTAACCCTAGTCCCTCTGCTCGGCTTGGGGTACGTGGCGACGCGGGCGTTGCCAACACTTATTTACTTATTTATTTGAAAGGCAGAATTATGGGGTGAGAGGAGCAGAGACGAAGAGTAGGAGACGAAGAGGGAGAGGAAGATAGCGATGGTGAGGGAGGAAAAGAAAAAAGAGAGACATAAAAAGGAAAATTGTATCTCCTGGCTTACTTCCCAAATGGCTGCAATGACTGAAATTGGGCCAGGGTGAAGCAAGGAGCCAGAAATCCCATAATGTGCCTCACAATCCAAAATTGACATACCACAAAACTTACTACAGAAGTATATCACAGCATAAAGCATCTTCTTTTTTCACTTTCTGCCCAAAATCTAGAGCCTCTATGGGAATAAATAGGCATGTTTTTATGTTTCAGTGGAATGGTACTAATCAACATAATTTTTGTTTTATTTGTAACTTAAAAATAGAGGTATTATTTAAAAATATAGATACAAATACCAAAGTTACTGATTTTCGGCATTTCTTTAGAAACACATATTCTGACATTTCTAAAACATTTGCCAGAATTAATTGAAGTAGCTGATATTTTGGGAATAACATATTCCATTGAGGTGTCAAAGATAATTTATACAACAGGAAATTTCAAATAAACTAATACAATCAACCAAATATAATTCTAGCACATCTGATTCAGGGACTTAGATCACAAGTTTTTAATTGTGAAAAGTCAATAATTCTTAAACCAAATAGTACAAAATAATGTGTTGATTAGAAAACACATCAGGGTATCTAAGTAACAACTTGTATTCCTTATTCAGTAATTCTAACTACATGTTACATGTGGGCTCAAGTGCACCACATTTAAAGTAAGCTCATTATAGCAAAGGTAATTTGCGATCAATGTTAAACTTCTCTTTAATATGCATGCATATTAAAGATACAATAAAGATAAAATAAAGATGCATGAGGTCATCTCATTTTCCCCTTTTTATTTATGAACATTGGTACGGACCAATATTTATTATGTGAAGTTTGTTAATATTCATAGAATTAATATTTTTAAACACAGGAAAGAATATAACTGCTCCACCAACTATGTTACTACTGAAATGTTGACTGAGTTTTATTTATTTGCAATTAGTTTTATGGCTGCTGTTGTTTTTAATTCAGAATTAGTAAACTTCATTTTTAACTCTCTTGTAGCCAACAGTGCTAAGAAATCAACTCAACTGAAACTCCCCTCCAGTTGTCTACCATGCACTAGCTCTAGAAATAGAAAACAGAACTTGTTTAAAATGAATTCTGGCATGACTCCTTCTCTTTTAAAACTTGGCAGAAAATTCGGTTTGGGGAATGAATGCACATTTTGCAAAGACAGCAGGTTATTCTGGTATCTAGTGGGTGGACAAAATGAATAACAACCATTTCTAGAAGGGCTCCGGCTCATGAAGGCTGACAGCATGATCACAGTGCCAATAACCACCAAAGAGAACCAAGGCCATCCTGTCACGTAATCCACAGAACAGCTTGATGGCTGAATCCGGTAGTCAAGGAGAAAGTACTGGCTTTGGCTCGAGGTCACTGAGTTAGATATCATATTGAGATTCAAAGCAACATTTTCCTTACAATTGTTTTAGAGAATTACTGGACTTCCTTTAGACTTGGCAGTGTCATTGAGGAGATCTTGTTAAATAGGTGAGGCTCTGCCCTTTGCCAATTAACTGTCAGTGGCCACTGGGTTGAATAAATGAATGATCAAGAGGAAAATTGGCTATTCATAAATCTATTTCAAGATGAAAGGTACTGTTACAATTCCTTCTTTTCCCTCTCTTCTGATTAAAGCTGAATCTGAGAATAAAGTTTACATTTATGCACGAGAGACAGAGAACAAAGAAACAAGGAAAGGACTCAGAGTTTAAAGGAAAAAATAGTTGCTAATATTTTTGCTAATGATCTCTAAATGGGAGACATTCAGAAGCAACTATTACCAATCATTGTACTTAGTACTTGTGTGTTTATCTTGGCACGGATAGTTAATTTGTGTATCATACATTTTTTTCACTTAAATTACAAAGCTAATTAGAGCAGTTTTGCATTAGTTTTCATCACTAGACAAAATTTTACTGAATCCATCATTACGTTTTTGGGAAATGACAATATCCTCTTCAATGGTGGAAGAAAAATTGAGAAAAATGCGATATTTTATTGTGTTCAACTCAATCTCTAAGCAGTGTGCTAAAGAAGGTGATAGAAAAAACCATGAAACACATGCCTGCCCTTTGCGGCACGCACAGACACAGAAAATCAGAGTAGAGCCTATTACCTGATTGAAACAGCAGTGAACTAGCTGATAGAAATCAGATTAATACTAATTTCTTTAATCTCTGCTTTGTCCTCATGAAAACTTTCTTTAAAAAAAAACTTCCTAAAAACACAGTTATTTTGTTCATTGACATTCATTTCATCAAGTCCTCTGTTAGCACATTCACTACTTACCTGTAGGAAATAAAACTTTTGAGTTTCAAAAAAAGTAAGTGAATATGCTGCATAAAAGCATATCCATATTAAGATTTTTCATTGCCTCAGAAAATTTTTATTCTGTTGATTGTATCAGTAAAATATGGAAAAGATACTGACCAAGCGGTTCCCACTGCCTCTTTTAAGAAGTTCAATACCCAAATTTCTCCACTGTTTAAATAACTGCTCAGATCTCTACCCTTCTTGTCATTTTTCCCCACAACTTTCCATTTCCTAACCACTCTTCCATCTTCCCCCTATCTTGAAAGGACAATCCACTTAACTCACAATGAAACAGCGATAGTGTAGAGTACATAGTAAAAAGTAGAACATTTTATTTGTAATCTTGGCATTACCGGGAGCTTTATGTGGTCCTGTGTAACTCAGCCCTTCCTCCCTAAACATTCCAGTTCTTTCTTTACTGCAAAGCACAAGGAAGTGTTCTGCTCTTGGGGTGGGGACTCCAGTCCTCCCTGGAGCTAAGTTGGCCATGTCACTTTAATTCTTTGGTGTGTTTTTTATTGTTAACTGTTTTCTAAGTTATAAAATAAAATTTCCTCAACTTCCTCTCACTCCAAGGCAATCTTTTATGGGTAGTGTTAATAATTACTTTGAAAGATCTTGATGGAAAATACATGCTTCATAGACTTAAACCCAATAAAATAGGAGCTCTTTGAAGTATCTACACTTTCTATACTGTGTGTTTCTCTGACCCAGTCTTACTCCTGCTTATTCACTGAAGATTTCTGAAAGATGGAGGCTAACATCTCTGAATGGTCCCTACCATCTTCTATATTTATTCATAGGTGAATGTCTTTGTCAATATCTGTATCTTTCCTTTACATATCTGGAATCTCTTACACATAGAATCTAAGGCCTCAGAAAACAAGGAGTTGAATAATTTATTTGCGTATCCTCATTTCCCCAGTTTCTAGAAGAATGCTTAGCTCAGACTCAACAACAATCTGATGAATGTATTAACTAAGGGGAAAAATGATCATAGCCGATATTACACTGATCCAGTTTTCTCAGTTCTTGCCTGTGGTAGTTCTAAATAATGGCCCAATGATGTCCATGTTCTAGTCACTACAACCCTCCTTGATTGATAAATTAAGTTAAGGAATTGGAGATGTTTTTATGGGTCGATCCTACGTAATCACAAGTCTTTCTATAAGATAAAGGTCAAAGAAGGAAAGGATGGTTAATCACTGGCCTAGAAGATGAAAGAAGAATGCTATGAATCAAAGGACAGAGATGTTTAATGGAAGTGGTAAAGTACAAGGATTTTTTTTTTTGGAGTCCCCAAAAAGAACACCATCCCCTCAGTCCCAATTCAGACGTATGATCCCCACAACATTTCATTTCCGTTTTTAAGCCATATTTTTTGCAGTACCCTGTTGCATCAACAGGAAGACATTAACGTACCAGCCTAGTAAGATGATAAAGTATGTTTATTTATGTTTCTGGCTGCTGAAACAACCAAAGTGCACACGTGTATAATTTGTTCCAAATGATTCTCAGGGGCTTATAAAATTGAATTGATATCTGGAACAAGTCAATTCCAGACCTGCCACTCCCGGCCCAACCAAAGCCATGGATGCTCAAATCCCTTACATAAAATGGCATATAGCATTTGCAGATAAATCACGCATCCTCCTTTATACATTAAATCATGCTCTATGTACTTTAATCATAAATATTACATTGAGAAGAAGCTATTGTCCACAACAGACTAAAAAAAAGTATCAAAAACACTCATTATCCAATTCCTAGAAACTCCTGTAAGCTTTAAATCAACTTTAGTTTTTTGCATGTAATACCTAAAACATGGTTGATATTTGCTTTGTTAGGGGAAAATGACAAGAAATAATTTCTATGCATATTCAATACACAAGTACTTTGTTTCAAATATTTTCTGCCCCAGGCTGTTTTTTCAAATATTTTTGCAAGTTAGTTAAGTCTATTGCCATGGAACTTCTGCAGGCAGGGGGCTGACTGTATACTAATACTACATTTACTTCTAAACTGCAAAGTAACAAAAAACGCAGACCAAGAGAAAAAAATAAGAAAAGACTCAAAGAGTTATGAATTAAAATAGAATTTTTACATAAGTTACAAGTTTTAGGGATTTAAAACGTGTCAAAGATGTCATAAATTTGTGCCCTTGTTTTTCCACTGCCAATACAAAGAGACACAAGATTCAGCATTTGGGTCATAAAATAATAAACCGTAGTACTCATTAGAATCACATATATTCTTGACCGATATCATAGAGAAACTGTAGTGGATCGTCTTAAAGAGAATCCTGTGTAATATGGTAAACAATGTCCTCAACAACATCATACTCATCAGTCATGCATTGTATAACACCATTTTGCTCAATGACAGGCGCACACAACAGCAGTCCCATAAGATTATATTATCTTATAACATCACAGCTGCCTTGGCTAATGGTGCATGTGTGTGTGTGTGTGTGTGTGGTGTGCCTGAAATAATGGGTACCAATTATTTTATGTAATGTCACTTTTTCACAGTTTCTATTTTTTTCTTCTACACATATATATATTTTTTTAAAGATTTATTTATTTTATTACAAAGTCAGATATACAGAGAGGAGAGACAGAGAGGAAGATCTTCCGTCCGATGATTCATTCCCCAAGTGAGCCGCAATGGCCGGTGTACGCCGATCCGAAGCCGGGAACCTGGAACTTCTTCCAGGTCTCCCACGCGGGTGCAGGGTCCCAAAGCTTTGGGCCGTCCTCGACTGCTTTCCCAGGCCACAAGCAGGGAGCTGGATGGGAAGTAGAGCTTCCGGGATTAGAACCGGCGCCCACATGGGATTCCAGGGCGTTGAAGGCGAGGACTTTAGCTGGTAGGCCACGCCGCCGGGCCCTACACATATATTTCTTAAAACTGATCAAAGCATAATAATGGAGCCATTTCAGCGGCAGTCTTTTGGCACAGCAGTTGACACCACTTTAGATATCTATATATGATATCAAAGTTTCTGAGTTCAAGTCCTAGGCCCACTTTTAGTTCCAACTTCATGCTAATATAAATCCTGATAGGAAGCAGGTAATAGTTCAAGTATTTGGGTCCCTCATCAATTATGCAAGGGACCTAAAGTGAGCCCCAGCTCTCGGCTTCGGCCTAACTCGTCCCAGCAGTTGGGGATATTTGAGGAATAAACTAGCAAACAGAAAATCTCTCTTTATCTGCCTATCAAATAAAAGGTTTTGTTAAGAAGTCAAATGTAAGTTCAGAGAAGCAAAGAGAAAAAGCTGTGATCTTTAGGCAAGGAAGAAGAAATAGTTTCATGTGTAATGTAAGGCTAGAAACACCATAGGGTAATGAGAATTGTTATAATTTTGTGTTACAACTTTATGAACTTGTAAAGCCTTAGGAGTAATTGCCCCAAACCTCAAGAAATGCTCACACAAAACCTGAAAAAATGCTTAGGTGCAGAGAGTCCTGAAATAACCGCAAATACTTCTACTCACTCTACACCACCCCATCTGCCTCTCTTTCCCTCTCTCTCCCTCTTTCTCTCTTACACACATGCATCATATCCTTAATTATAGCAATACATGATGCAGAATGCAGCTCAATCAACTGAGAAATCTCAACAATCGGATTTCTTATTTCTAAAACAGTATTAAAATTATCGTTAAGTGATAGTGTCTCACAAAAGTCTTTTTCATTCTATTTTAACATAGAGTAGCAGTAACACTGCTACATTAATCGGTGTGGGGGAGGGAATTTTTGGAGGGGATAAGGGAAATCCTAGAGCCTATGGAATTGTATTATAAAATAAAAAATCTAAAAAGTTGTTTGATTACAAATAAAATATCTCACATTTACTAAATGAGGCACACAGTTTCTAAGCAGCTGTCTCTTTTTGACCTCGACTGCTCTTCCCACAGTTGTTGTTATCATTTTACATGATGAGTTTTACAGGTACAGGGATTCCCCCATCTCTTCTTCCCTCCCCATTCTCCCCCAACAGTTTCTCCCATATTATTACAATAGCAACTGTCACAAGTCAAACCTGCTGTAACTGTATCATGGCATTGTTGGTATAGACACTAGCAGAAAGTCTGGTATCCTAGTGCCAAGGTATATTTAACAGTTTCATTGGAGTCCTCCTTTTTCAGCAGTTGAGATACTGAAACTGATATTCACTTCCTGGTATGCTAGTCTAAATTTTATAGTTCATCTATGAGAATATATGTATATATATATTTGCCTAGACATCTATTTATCTTGTATTTTGCATTGAGGTTGCCTTATATCAGAGAGAACATATGATATTTGTACTTTCAGGATTGGGCTATTTTCACTGAGCATAATGTTCTCTGATTGGGACAATCTTGTTTCAAATAGAATTTCGTTCTTTTGAACGGCTCAGTAGTATTCCATGGAGTAGATGTAACACAGCTTCCGTATCCGTTTTTCTTTCGATGGGCATCTGGGCTGTTTCCATGTATTCTCTATTATGGATTGTGCTGCTGTAAATACAGGGTTGCAAGTCACTTTCTCATAAATGTTGAGCTCACCTGCATGTCCATTAGCACATCTGCAGACAACTTGAACTCCACATCTTACAAACTGCACCCCCCACATGTTCCCAATCCCCTTTCACTGACAAACATTCCTCCCTTCCTGTTATGTCAGAGTCGGTTATCAAAGCTAGATTTTGGAAACAATGATCTCCTTTTTGAGTCACCCTCTTCTCTTGGACAGACTGCAAACCAGCTGCTAAATCAGGTAGACTCTTCCTCTGCATGACTTCAGATTCGTTTCCTCTTCCAGCACTACCACGGCTACCATTCGTTCAGCTCATTAACTTCTTTTCCTAATTAGCTCAACTTAGATCTAAGACACAGTGATCAGATTAAGCTTTGCCAAACACTCCTTATTCCGATCTGAACTTTGTTATCAGTTTCTAGTCAGGTTTTTAAGGATCCTATGCTACGGTTTCAAAATTTCATCTTTTCCTTTCACTTGTCCTCAGTTCCAACTATTATTTCCACACATACGTGATCTCTTTCTTTTTGTCATGGTTCACAGAAGTTCATACAAATATTCATTTTGACAGCCCATAAGCTTATTCTTGCATAAAATAGGGCAGAAAATTCAAATGTATTGGTCTCTCAGATGGTCTCAGCTGTGTCAATTTATGTGGAACAGCTTAATTGTAACCATTTAAATGGCAAGTTCTGTCATGGAAAATAATAGCGCCTCTTGCCCAAACTTTCTTGTGGTCACATTGGCTGCTAAATCTTCCAAATTTTTCCTTTTTTTTTTTAAAAAAAAAAAAAAAGGATTTTGTTTATTTGGAAGGCAGAGTTACAGGATAGCAAGAGATCTTCCATCAACTGGTTCACCACTCAAATGGCTGCAATGGCTGGGCCCTGGCCAAGCTGAAGCCAGCAGCCAAGAGCCACTTCCTAGTCTTCTTTAAAGGCCTAGGAGTACAAAGGCTTGTGCCGTTTTCCCAGGTACATTAGCAGGCAACTGAAGTGGAATGCCCATACTGGATGCTTTCCTGCAAGCAGTGGTTTAACCCTCTATACCAGATCATTGGTCCCAACTCCTATCTATCTATCTATCTATCTATCTATCTATCTATCTATCTATCTATCTTTCTATTGTAAAGAGAGTATCAGACAGAGCCTATTTATTTATTTATTCTGTGAGGGCAGGCTCTTAGTATCGTCCAACAAGGGGGGAGACACACACTGAGTATCCAAAGCAGGGGTTCTGGTTCATAAAGCACTTCTCTGTATATTCACATGCTGCTTGCCACGTAGTGACTCTAGAGGCCATGAGGAAGAACCTGCAGGAATTCTTGCAGACAACTCTTTAGACTATTGACGGAAATTTGCCAATGTGTTTAAATTCATCAGGAAAGCCATCTGATAGCTTCCACACTCCTGATCCTCTTACACAAAATCAAAGAGTTTCTTTTCTTTCTTTGATTTTTTTCATTTGTTATAACTTAGTGTCATGTTTTCCTTACCAACATTTACAAACAAAGTGAATTTTCATGCTTTCATGTTTGGAGGACAGTGGCCATATGCCATTTCATATGGTTTTATGGAAGAATTTTAGATTATAAAAAAATAAGCAAAAATGCAAAAGGCACAAAAGTTTGCTGACAAACTGATCTCTAAAAACACAAGCTCAATACACATGTCTGCATAAAAACTCAAACATCCCAGTGTTCGCTGCTCACTGACTTTGAAGAAACATCACCTCTGCTGACTTTACTGTGCAAAGGAGACTGTGAGCTTACTAATTTATTCTTAGACTCTCTGCTTCTCACTTGGATTTTTTTGTACCAAAGACTGGTATTAATTTTTATTCAGTTTAGAATACATCTCTTAGGCAGAAACAGGAAAAAAAATGTTAGTAAAAAGAGAGATTTTTTGTTGTTGTTGCTTAGCACACTTTTTTTTTTTCTCCCCTAAGACACACGGGGAGGATTGTCTCCGTACACAAAAAAATGAATAAAATACTTTGTTGGCTAAGAGAATAACTCTTGATGCATTTTTTCCTAGTCACTTTCCTGAAGTCAGTAGCTTAATATTGTGATTTTACCACATTAAGCATCTTCTCTTACAGAAATTAAACAGGATCCCAGAGCAATGGCTCACTGGCAAAATTGTAACCTTGAAAGTGTCAGGATCCCATATGGAGATGATTCTGGTCCTGGCTGCTTCACTTCTCATCCATCTCCCTGCCTGTGGCCTGGGGAAACAGTAGAGGATGGTCCAAACCCTCGGGACCCAGCACCCATGCGGGAGACCTGGTAGAAGCTGCTGGCTCCGGACTGGCTCAGCTCCGGCCGCTGCAACCACTTGAGGAGTGAACCAGTGGAAGGGAGATCTTTCACTCTTTCTGCTTCTCTCTGTAAATCTGCCTTTCCAATAAAAATAAGTAAATGTTAAAAAAAAAAAGAAAAAAAACTAACCAACTATCCGGTTGATTCAATGAACTCCCTTAAGATACAAATAGTCAGCAGCAAGCTTCTACGACAATGGTTAAGAGATTGCCCAGCAGGCCCACATCTCATGTCACAGTGGCTGAGATCCAGTTCTCACTCCACTCCTGACTCCAGCTTCCTACAAATATACCACGGGGAGACAGAAGGTGACGGCTCAGTCACATGGGTTCCCGCCACTCATGTGTGAAGCCCAGACCAGGTTGTTGGCTACTGGCTTCAGCTTGTTTCATCCCTGGCTATTGCAGGGACTTGACGGATCTCTGTATTTTTCTCTCAAATTTCTCTCTGCCTTTCAAATAAGTAAGAATAATTTTTAAAAACCCAGTTACTATTTAATCACTTTGAGCATGATTTTGTAAGGTGAAAATGTTAGTACTTGCAGAACATTTAAAGTTTATTTCTATTACCAAACACGACCCATGCAAGCTTTCACTACCAGCTTTTAAAATTTAGTTTTGGGGGACACAGCACTGTAGCCTAGTGGCTAAAGCCATTGCCTTAAATGCGCTGGGATCCCATATGGATGCCAATTTGTGTTCCGGCAGCTCCACTTCCCTTCCAGTTCCCTGCCTGTGACCTGGGAAAGCAGTTGAGGATGGCCCAAAACCTTGGGACCCTGCACCTGTACAGGAGAAAAGGAAGAAGCTCCTTGCTCCTGGCTTCAGATCAGCTCAGCTCTGGCCATTGCAGCTACTTAGGAAGTGAACCAATGGATCAAAGATCCTTCTCTCTGTCTCTCCTTTTCTCTGTAAAATTTGACTTTCCAATAAAAATAAAAATGAATCTTTTAAAAATTCAGGTTTTAATGTTTTCTATAATGTTCATTTCATATGTAAAAGATAAATATGTATGAATGGGCATTGCAAAAAAGAGACATTTACTTAGACTTAAGATTTCAAGTAGATTCAAAACAATGATTTTTCATCATTACTCTAAACTACTGTTTACAGCTATTGTCATGAGTTTTGATTGTTATTAGGCCTCCCTTAGCTATATACTCCCTAAATATTTACATACACAAAATAATCTAGCTACCACCACCACCCCGCCCCAGTGAAAGCATTAACATGGTTTGCCACTCAGCCAAATCTATGTTTCTATCCTGTCCTCTAAAGTAATAATGGTGCTGCTTTCAGAGAACAGAAATGTCAGTATTGTTTTAACCCATAGGCTTCTGGAGGATTTTGCCAGTCCTCTACTATTTCTTCACAACCTGGGGCCAAATTTCTAGATAGCTCCTTTTCGGTTCAAATAGATAAGCTATTATCCAGTCATAAAGTTAAAAGTTAACAATCTGGTTACATGAAGTGAAATAAGCCAAGCAGAGAAGGACAAGCAACACATCCTTTATCTCTTTTCTGGGCCACAAGCAGGGAGCTAGATGGGAATAGGGCCGCTGGGACACAAATTGGTATCCATATGGGATCCTGGCGAATGCAAGGCAGGGACTGTAGCCACTAGGTTACTGCGCTGGTCCTCATTTTCTATCAACTTTTAAGTTTCTGTGTGTGTTAGAGTTTAGTATGGGTTTGATTGAGCTCCTTTCTCCTTAACGTCAGATGCCCCAATGCTTCAAAATGGAACAAAGATCCTTTAGCATTTAGAGAGAAGTTGGTCTGAATGCAATGGAATTTTTTGGGTTCCTGACAGTTTGCATGAGAAAGGTCTGAGAGAACCTCCTAGAAACAGTAAGTTAGGCATGCCCCCTGGATCTTGGGAAAAGTGGAGAATTTTCCTTTTCTAAAATGAGCCTACAGGTACCAAGCTGGTGGGAGGAAGCTTCCTGGAGAGTAGAGCTCCAAGCTATGTTAGGAAAAACCTGTCCTTCCATGGCATCTCAGAGTGAAGATGCCCAAGGAATTTCACAGACCAGACTGGTTCCTTGGATCGCCAGACTTAGGCTGCACGGAAAAGCAATCCCACCCAAAAGAACCACTTTTTAGAAAGCTGATGGACAGCTGATGACAGTGGAAGCGGGGCCATGGGAACAGGATATCAAAGCCTGGGGAATAATCCTCACAAGCTGAAAAGACACCTTATCTCAGACTGACCATGAAGAGCATTCTAACAGAAATCCTAAACGCGAAGTTATCATCAAATTCCATGAGAGAGTCACATTGGCTGAACTGTTAGTGACTTGGATTTTGATCTTTTCTCTTACTAGCCATTGGCTTATAAAGCCAGGAAATAAAAATTTAAAAAGGCAAATAAGCTTTGATGGGAGATACTGATGGCATGTGGGAAAACACATGTCCTTCTCAAATTCTCATTTGCTGTGCTGGAATGCCTACCATGTGTGGAAACCAAACAATGGTGAGGCTTTCTGCAGAGAAGGAAATTTGAATCACAGATGGGAGGGGAAAAAAAAAACCTTAAATAATGAGATACAGGATGTTTAAAACAGAATCTTAAAGATATTCAAGAAAAACTTGTTATTGCAGATATGAGAGCTAAGTAATGGTATAGCCAAGAAAGCTTTCATGGGGATGAAGAAATAAGTTTGAAGCACAGTTTGTCTTTCTAAGAGATTTCATTTACTGTCATTTGAAATTTAGCCTCAGAAAATCTAAATGAACATGACAGGAAATGAATCCAAGCCATTTTGTGAAGAACTCTTCCAGAAAGTAAAATTCTGAGCTGGGGATAGATTTGCACATGCAATTGGATAGATCTCTCTGACCTCACCCATAAGTTTTTCACATGAGCTGACCAGAAAACATGACTTGTTGGTATTTTATATAATATTCCACAGATTTCCCTTTTAAATGAGAAAAAATGGAGTCTTTCCAGCAGAGGCAATCAGACATTGCTTAGTTTATATTCAACCACAATATTTGGCTTTCAGTTAAAAACTCAATAATCAATGGATTTACTGAAAAACACAGTAATATAACTTTAAGTAAAAGCAACAACTTTAGTTCTGAAGTTACTTCTTAGAGACTGACAAAAATCACGCTTTGAGGTATAAATCATTGCAATCCCAGGATGATTCGCATAGAACATTCAAACAGGTAGTCATCACTCTCACTGATGAATATACGTAACAACAGATGAGATTACTTCGTTTTCAATAGTGATCTCAATACGTCATTTCTATATTCCCTGTTTTGACTAACTTGGATATTAAGATATGACTTTATTCTTAAAAACACTCTGCATCTTTCCAAACTCATTACTCCATGGTCTACAATCACTGGTCTATTCACGAATGCACTAAACCTACTTTCATAACTGATTAACTTTTGTCATTTGTACAATGATTTCTATACATGCTTTTCATTTCTTTCATTATCTGTCTCTTTGTGTATATAAAACAGTGCTAGAAAAGGCATTTACTCTTTCCAGCAGCAATCATCATCTCCCCTTTGCTTGACCGAATTGTGAAAGATATGTTCAGGTTACAAAATCCTTGTATGTCACCAAACCAAGGGAGAAAAATAAAATTAACCTGTGCATAATTAATCCTGTTTCTTTTGAAAATGGAATTTAAGTAAATCAAATCCAATGCCCCGCCCCCACACACCCACAAATCGCTAGAACAAAGGACAATAAAGGGCAATGTAAAGAATCTGCTTGGAAAACAGACATTTGGAACACGTGCTTGGAGCCTCAATTTAAATTGTCACTTAGAATGCCTACATCCCTTATGGGAGTCCCTGGGATCTCAAGCTCTGCCTCCACCTTTCATTCTAGCTTCCTGCTACTGCTTCCAGGGCTACTGACAGCTTAAGTGTTTCAGTCCCTGCTACCAATATAGGAGACCCCAAAAAAGCTACAGATCCTGGTTTTAGCCTGCTTTTTGTGGGAATGACCCATAGAAAGAAGATGGTTTTCTCTCCTCTGCTTCTCAAATACATACAAATGAATAAATGAGCATTGTGAGGGGGAAAAAAACACAAATACCATACACTTTTCAGGAAAATCCTATGTAACGTATGACTTCTGAGTCTTAGTTTGAATAAAATGGAACTGTAGAGTGAACTGGAAGTAATAAAGATGGAATTGATTTGCAGAAAAGAAAGGAATAAATCCACTAGAAGTTCCCCAGCATACTTTTCCAAACTGAATTATCCATTATGAACAGGGAAAAGTAACTCTGAATTGGGCCTTTGATAAAAATTTTATTTTGGAACAGGCCTCCTAATAATGGAAAATGATATTTATCTATGTATAGTATAATTAGAAAACTCAAGAAACCTGACAAAATGTAACACAATAGCAAGTCAAGGGTCACCAAAAGAACTTATTTTAAGAATTATAAAGTTTGCCATATCCAATTTATTTACAAAACGGAACTCTCCATGCAAAGCAGCTTGGCATACTATCTAGAACATAATAAATTATCTTAAAAGCCCTAATTCATTTTTAAAGACTTATTTATTTTTATTGGAAAGGCAGATTTGTAGAAAGAAGGAAAGAGAGAAAGATCCTCCGTCTACTGGTTCACTTCCCAAGTGGCCACAACAGTTGGAGCTAAGCTGATCCAAAGACAGGATCCAGGAACTTCTTCCTGGTCTCCCATGTGGGTGCAGGGTCCCAAGGCTTTGGGCTGTCCTTGACTGCTTTCCCAGGTCACAGGCAGGGAGCTGGATGGGAAGTGGAGCAGTTAGGATACAAACTCGTATTCCTACGGGATCCTGGCTCATGCAAGGAGAGGGTGTTAGCCCACTCAGGTACCGTGCCAGGTCCTCCTCTTTCATTTTTGAAAGCCTTGCCTTCCCAATTGTACCCACCCATGTCCTCAAAATAATCTAACCCCAAGACCCATATATATTTTGCAGAATTAAGTGTTAACATGTATTCTTAGTTTATCCTCAAGGAGAAAAATAAAGTTTGCAATTGACAAACCCAGTAGGAGAAGAGTTCAGCATGTATCAATGATTATCCATGGTTCACTTTTTTCCTAGGATACAAATTCGGTTGTTGAGCAAGGATGGACTGTGTTTTCTCAAAGCACCCTTTTGCTCAAAGGGAACTACTGGTTGAAACAGTTGTGGCAGCAAATTACAAAATTCTCATCATTTTATGATGTGTATACAAACATAACACAACCACAATTAATATGTATTTCAACTATATAAAATAACATTCTCAATTTTATCTCAATAAAGCTGAAAAAAAATAACCAAAAACAACAATAAACAGGGCTTTGCCAAAAAGAGAATAGGTGTAAAATACGCAAGGGTAAAATTCCTTAAAAATTCACTAGAGCTTGATTCCTTATGACACATATTTAGTATCAAGGAAGCAGAACGTGGGTCCAGCACGGAATATCCCGGTGGCTTATCCAGCTAAACCACCTGTGTCACTGGCATCCATTATGGGTGCCGATTAGCGTCTAAGAGCTCCACTTCTGATCCAGCTCCCTGCTAATGGCCTGGGAATGCAGCAGAGGATGGCTCAATTCCTTGGGCCCCTGTACTCATGTGGGAGACCCAGAAGAATTTCTAGGCTTGTGGCCTCAGACAGGCTTCGCTTGAACCTGCACAGCCGTTTTGGGGAGTGAATTAGAGGATGGAAGATCTCTCCGTTTCTCACTTTCTCTCACTGGAATTCTGGTTTTTAAGTAAAATAAGTAAACCTTTAAAAATGCAGAATGTATGAGAATCATGCACTCCACTATTCTCATTTCAGAAACAAGGGATTTCAGACTCATTTCAGACAGCAGGGATTACTGATGCTGAAGCACTCAGGACGCATGAGTCCATCATGTAAATGCTGCTTTTGCATTATCATGAAAACAGGGAAATGCCCTACTTCGCAGGGATTTTGGTTTACTTAGCAAACCTCTTAAAAGGTTTAAAGGGAGATATACTGAAAATATCTATCCAGAAGTTCTGATCTTGGTAGTTTATGTTATACCAGCTGAAAATATAAATAAAAATCATCTTGTGGGTATTTAGGCAATTTTTAGTTAACACTGAAGATGTTTCTAAAATTTTTTTTGTAGAATTTTTTTTTTTTTTTATGTAGAAGAAAGCCTTTAATACAATAGCTAAACACACAGCTCAACAAAACCCGAGTCAGTTCAGTTAACTTCAACGGATGACAAAAAAGCAGCCTGGAGGGGGTTGCTGCTGGGGAAAGGCAAGTCTGCCCAGAATGGAAGGACACTGACCGCGAGGCAGCTTCTCTTCCCCATCCCACCTCCAGGAGGAGCAGCCACAACCACTGGGCTCACGCCACAGTTTAGGTCGTTCCATGCAGAAGGCAGCAGAGTCCAGCATGGAGCCATCAAAGGCCGGACCCTGCCTTCCTGGCACAGGAGGGCCTGGACAAAAGGCACTGGGGGCTCAGACACACGGGACTGCACCATGGACAGGGAGGGGACAGCAGCTGCACCGCAGGGAAGCTGCAGCCCTGGAAAACCAGCTCAACAGACTGCCAGGGGGAAGGTGGGCCTAGGGTTCTCCAGATCTCCCCCACCCCTGCTCAGTTTGTTCAGCAGAACTGTGACAGGGGCTTTGGGGAAGTTACAGGAATCTGGAACATGCTTGCAGCAGGGACAAAGCCATGTGCACTGCTGAGGAGGACCTGTCTGTGATGTGTTAGCATTTCAGAAATCTCAGCTGATGGCGGCAGAGCTTCTGCTTCATGCATCAGCTCTCAAGGGGACCTTTCTGACAAAACAATGTCTGGATTTGACTACTCCTAGCTTAATCTGAACAAGCAAAGGCTCTTAAGGGGTGAGAGGTTGTTACCCTATTTTGAAAATATAAATTTCTCAATAATTCTCTCAGTAAAAGTAATGTATTCTCTATTTTTGAATAAAGCTTTTATGTCACTAGTTTATTTTTTCTACAATCTTGCAAAGATTACTAGATATTTGTACCCTCAAAGTAGATGAAAAGTACAACTTCAAGGAAATATCAGTTTAATTTACAATCAAAACCTTTTAGTTTATATTCTATTTAAGTATGAAACTCTAAAGTTGGCCATCTATTTATCTGTTTCCAAGGAGTTGATATCGTGAGATTGGAAGGACTCAGTTAAAAGAAACTACCTCAGATTAATGTGGGAAAGCTGGCTTTGGATCAGCCTAGCTCCAGCCATTGTCACCATCTGGGGAATGAATGAACCAGCAAATGGAAGATCTCTCTCTTTCTCTCTCTCTCTCTCTCTCTCTCTCTCTCTCTTCTCTCCCCCTGACTTTCCTTCTCTCTGAACCTTTGCCTTTCAAATAAAAATAAAACAAATAAGTTTAAAAAATCATAAATCACCTAGAACTAGAACAACGCCTGACATTGACAAAGCTTGTGAAAAACAACAACATAAAATTCTTGCTGTGGAATTAATGGTGAAGTATGAGGAAGAACAAAATGACTACCAAATGGGATTCAGCCTGTACAGTAAGTACATTCAGCATTACAAGTGACTCCCATGTTAACCTGGTAAATATATATATATATATATACTGGGGTCCAGAGAGGTGTAATGTGATCAGCTCAAACCAAGAATCCAGTTTCCCTATGCTCCTGCCTGAATGTGCTTAATGGCCAGGACTTTGGTATAAGTTTGAACTCACATCCATTTTTTCATATAAATCAGCAAAGTACAATGCACCATTAGGCAAGGTTAGCAGTGAAGTGAGACCATGACTTCCAACTTGGATGGGGCATCTGATCATGTTCTGCAAGGTAATCAATAAAATAAAAATAGCCCGCTTCTCATAAACAGACATAAGGTCTCTGCTTCACTTACTTGAACAGTCATCCCTCAGACAAAAAGCTTAATTAAATAAGAATTGCAATTTTATATTGCTTGTATTTTGATGTGATTAACGTATTTATGTTCGATATTTTCACACATTTTCCCATACTTTTTTCTTACATTGGAAAAGCACAATTACATAACTTTGTTTTGAGATTTGGCAAATTCTTTAGATATTTGGCTAACTTAGAACATTATCACATTCAGCATAGCTCAGAAATCCAAAATCACCCAAAAGAAAAACTGTTCAGAATTGTATCTTATTCTTACATGGCAAGCACACATCACCTTTTGCTATTTAGAAAATGTTTTTCTTCAATTGTATCTGAGCCAAGGTTTAAAAACACTTTTAAACCATCCTTTGGAAAATTTTCTTATCTTTAGCAGCATATATAGGTTGAGTAAATGGCTACGCCACTGCTGAAAGTCACACAGTATATAATCTGGTGAAGAGGGTGGTAGGCTTCTGAAATTGTCTATTACCTATTTTAATATGCATGTTGTGGTAGTGTTGGTGGGAGAAAGAATCAGTATAGTTTGCATCAGATTTTCAAAAGATACAATGGTCACCTTTTTCCACAAAATAAAACCAGCTTCAAGAATATGCAGAGACATTACATGGTTTCTGTACACGGGCATTGGCGTGAATGCTGTGGATGGTTGACAGTTGACTCCTGTCTAAAACTTCCAAACACAGGTGGATGAAGGTAAAAAGGTCAAGCCACTCAGACATTTCTAAATCAATCCATGATTGAAAAAAACACTAGTTCCAGGAAAGACATGTGAACAATCCATCTTTGAGGAAAACAAGGCTATTAGTTTTTTTGTTCAGATGGTCCGTGGTGGTCTTGCCATATTAAAAGAATTTGGGATTATAACAGACTCAAGAATTAGAAACTTAGCATGGATCATACTTGCACTGACTTGATCTTTTCTTTCAAGATTTATTTTACCTGAAAGAATTACGGACAGAGAATCTACATCTGTTGATTCACTCCCCAAATGGCCACAATGGCCAGACCTGGGCCAATCTGAAGCTGGGAGACAGCTTTTTCTGGATCTCCCATGTGGGCACAGAGGCCCACGCACATGGGCAATCCTCCACTGCTTCTCCAAGTCATTAGCAGGAAGCTGGATGGGAAGCTGACCAGCCAGGACTAGAACTGGGTCAGCCCCTGACTTGATCTTTTTAATTCCATGAAGTTGATGCTATTGGATCCATTTCACAGCTGGAAAGCGCAAAGATGATAAATGCCACTCTGACAGTCGAATGAAAATATCTGTTCTGACCTGAGTGTGTCTGACTCCTGGGTTACTGCCTCTAGGGAGGCACTAGCTGAGATCAGACTGGGATTTATACCATCACCATCAGTTACACCTTGAATCTGGGGCTGAGGTGGTTGCGGGTGGGTTACATGTAAACTGAAACTACGCACTGTGATGATTTTTCTACACATCTTATAGCAGCTTTAGGTATAGGTATATAATTTGGTGTGTTCCGGACAGCTGGCTCTTTACACATGCATGGGCTTCCCTCTCAACAGAGTCATTTCCTCTATTTTTGTTAAGGTGAAATGACACCATATGCAGTCATGGTTGGATTATAACTTGATTGCAACAACAAAGCCTACATTTAAAGGTTGTCATGGGCCTGGCGCCATAGACTAGTGGCTAAAGTCCTCACCTTGAACACCCCAGGATCCCATATGGTCGCCAGTTCTAAACCCAGCAGCTCCACTTCCCATATCCGGCTCCCTGCTGGTGGCTGGGAAAGCAGTTGAGAATGGCCCAAAGCCATGGGACCCTGCACGTGTGTGGGAGACGTGGAGGAAGCTCCTGGCTTCGGATTGGAACAGCACCGGCCGTTGCAGTCACTTGGGGAGTGAATCAATGGATGGAAGACTTTTCTCTCTGTCTCTCCTCCTCTCTGTATATCTGACTTTGCAATAAAAATAAATAAATAAATAAAGGTTGTCATATGCTTGAACCTATAGTCTTAAAATCATACACATCAAGTAAGACTTAGAGTGTGAAAAATATAGTATGGAAATTTCTACAGAATGAACTGGATTTCCTCAACATTCTTGTGCTGGAGCCCACATTCCTGGATGTGGGGTGTTGGGAGATAATTGTGCCATGAGGGTGGAGGCTCAAGAGGGCATTAGTGTCCTTGGAAGAAGAGACATTGGATCTATCCCGTCTCCTTTCCCATCTTTCCCTGTTTCCTGGCACAAGGTGAGGACACAGCTAGAAGATGACCAGTTGAGAGTCAGCAAGAGATCTTTTCACAGAAACTCAGGTCTGCAAACAATTTGATCTCAGATACCTCAGCCTCCAGAACAGTAAGAAACAAATGTCTATTGTTCAAATCACCTGGTCTATGTTACTATGTGACAGCAGCCAAGTGAAGACAAACACCATTCTTAGTCTTTTTTCAAGACAGAGTATGCAGGGCCTGAAACACTTAAGATAGAATTAGGTGCTCTTTGGGTGACTTTCACCCTTGGCTATCTTGCCACTGTTAACAAACTACTAAACTAGACACTCTAAGGTCTTTAAAATTCAATGATTCTATGATCTGATCCTAATTATTCCTCCTAAGTGTACATCTGGACCCAGAAGATAGAATTTGTAAACTCACGTGATCTTCATGTAGAAATCTTGGTTATGAGATCCGTTACAACTATTCACTGAGTTTGAATAGTGATTTTATGGAATACTCAGTGCCAAAGAAATTTCCAATAATCTTGAGGATAATTAACTAGAATTCTGGACTAATATTAAACTCAAATTTAAAACTAGATTCTCAATTTGTTTCCTAGGATCCTAACCGTCCTCTGCCATATCTAAGCTGCATACCGTTAATCATTTCTTTGCAAGTTAATTTCTCCCCTTACTTATCTCCAAGGTTCAGGTAAATTTGCCACACTTGACATTCTGTCACTTTTCTCTAAAAAGGGAAGGAAGAGGAATGACTTAGCACAGACTTTTAAGTTAGATAATTGCAATAAAAAATAATGAAACAGTCTGCACCACTGAAATACAGTATTAATTTCAGGATACACGTGAGTAAATTGTGTCATCTACTGACAACCCCTACAATGGGCAATGGGGTCACTTGTACTCAGGCCAGTCTTTCTCCACAGCATATATCTATGAGACATGAATCTAATATGTTTCTTTTATAAGAAATTTCACCTGTTTTGAGCCCTCTGGGAGACGGAAACAAGTCAATAGAACATGCGCAGAATAATATCACCATGTAAGTACATGTCAAGAAGCTATCTTAGGAATCCAGCCAGGTTAAAATAAGTAAGACCCCAATTTCTTTAAGTAAGTTTACCCTTCTATTATTATTGGCATATTTTTAAAATGCTACTGATTTTCCAGGAAGTTTTTTTGTAAAATAGCACAACATACTTCAGGGGCCTGCTATTAGAATTAATACTATACATATGAAATATTTAGAAACACATGGGGCAAATAGTAAATTCTTAACAAGTGATTCCCATGTCATCTGTTAGGAATTTTGGTGGGGTCTATATAACAGGCATACCAAGATCATCACTTGACTGGATAAATATACTGTGGTAGGGAACCGATGGCTGCAAAACCTGTTTCCTTCCCTGTTATCATTTGGTTATTATTCCTTTTTTTCCTAAAGGATGGATTCTACATATCCAGGCCTACCAACCAATTCCAGGAAAACAAGAAGAAATGAAGAAGGCATTATGTATACTCTCAACACCCACCACAGCAATACCTTAGATAAAAAAAAAATAGGATTCTTAGTTCTCACTTTAGTAGAAACCTAGACTTCAGTCTCATGAATTCACAGAACTATAAAGGAGTTTGAATGAAATGTTATTAACATGACTCATCGCAATCCTTGATAAAAGCTACTCCACAGGGACAGCATTGTGGCATAGCAGGTCAAGCTGCCACGTGCAATATCATCATCCTATACAGGAACAAGTTTGAGTCCTGGCTGCTACATTTCCATTTCGGCTCCCTGCTAATGACCTGGGAAAAGCAGCACACAATGGTCCAAGTATTTGGGTCCCTACACCCCTGAGGGAGAGCTGGAAGAAGTTTCTGGCTTCAGCCTGCCCCAATTCTGGCTGTTCTAACCATCTGGGGAGTGAACCAGCAGACTGGACTATCTCTCTTGCTGTCTCTCCCTCTCTCTGTATTTTTTGTTTCAAGGAAACAAAAACTCTGCCCCTTTCAATGTATAGGACCAATTTTCATTTATCTCTAATTAATATTATATTGTATTTCTGTGTTTAAGGATGGGGAGGTGAATGGATATTAGGAAAATCACCAGAAGGGTCTGCCAGCATTGTGCCTACACTGCATTTACACATCATGTGGCTGATCTAAAAGCATCAGATAACTTTGTTTTCTAACACTAATGGTAATTGCTTATCTCTCTAGGACAAAATGCTCAAAGGTTCAGATGAAATCAAAGACCTATCTTTGGCTTGGGTCTGACCTTCCACCCACGTCACTACTTCACTTCTGTTTCCATGTCTCTGCTCTAGTTTGCAATGCCACTTTCCGTGAATCATCTCCATTACCCTCTGAGTCATCACACACATAATTAGCTTTGCGTTCAGCAGCTGTCTTCAGAAAAGTTGCAATCTCCTCCCAGAGATGGTACAGGCCTTCCTGCTCCTATCTAGCTCAAGCTTACACTGATTGCAAACTCTTTCTTAGCCAACTGCATTGCCAGCAATCTCTCTCCAGGCTAACTCTGGTTGGCCTGCAGAGATACTCCAAAGATTGGGTTATGCCAGTTTCCTAAAGGATAATTAATGCCACGCAGTACAATTTGTTACCAGTTGACCTTTTCTATCGATTGTTTCACCTCTCACCCCATCATGTTGGAATCTGCCAGAAGCAATTAATTAAAATATAATACATACTTAACAGATATACATTTTTCCACCTCTTTCTTTATGAAAGAACTGTTAATTTCATGACTTTATGGAGTTTCAAAGAAAGCATGTTTATCAAGTTTCCCAATTCTTACAGATATGAAACAGAATCAAATATCCTTCATTTACTCATTCTCTTATTATAAACTACACTTATTGGGAATGTGCTGTGCTGCAGCCGTGGCACCCCTCTGGGTGCTAGTTTGAGTCCTGGCTGCTCCATTTCCAATCCAGCTCCCTGTAACGGACTTGGGAATGTCACAGAAGATGGCCTGAGGATCTGGGCCCCTGCACCCATGGGGGAGGCCTGAAGGAAACTCCTGCCTCCAGACTTCAGATCCACATGGGCACTTAGGGAATGAGCCAGAGGATGGATGAGCCTTCTCTGTCTCTCCCAAAACCCTCTCTAGCTCTTTCAAATAAACCAGATGCTTCTCAAAAACTGAAATAAGCCAAAGAATGCTGGAACTCTTCACTTTGCATATTTCGCATGTGTAGCCATAAGTTTATTAAATCTCTTAACACAGTGAAACATTCTGTAGTTAGAAAAATACAGATGTACTATTTGATGCTGCAGACGAAAGAAACATATTATGCTTAACACAGAGCAGCACTGGGTTTACCGTCTCCGTTCCACCTCAGCTCATGTAGATTCATACAGCTATTTTGTGTCAACACCTTGAGGAAGAAGCATGCTATACTAATAGAATCAAAAATGTTTAAAAAGCAATTTCATTGTATTAAAAACATACAAGCTACATGCATTTCACACAGCAGTCATCCTCCCTGTCTAGCTACAACCACAATTAACAAGCCCCACATGGCCTTGGAAGTCAATCCCACCCAGCCCCCACCCAGTCAATTTTCACTATTGTTTTCATTTTGTCTGTTCTAGAATTTCCTATAAATGAAACCATATTAAGGTGTCTTGGCTTGATGCTCAATAATTATGCCTACTGCATAATATTGGCTGCAAACAATATAATTCACATCAGTGTGGTCTTTCCTTCACCCCTTCCTCCTATAAAGGAAGAGGATGCTTCTGATGCTTCTGCAAGCTTTATTCAAGTTCAAAATGTTCTAGGAGAAGAGGCAACACAAAGAAAACACGACAATCCTGATTTTTTAAAAATAGAACAAATAATTGAATTTCTGCCTTGTTCCCCATCACCTTCAGGCTGGAACAAATTCATAGCAATCAGCCCTGCTTTTGCTGCCCCTCTGAGTCCAACGATTTCCAAGAAAAGGACACTATATCCATGCACAGAAAAAGGGAGTGCAGGAACAGAACTGAAGGTTCCAGAAGCCTGTCCAAGGTCAATGTAGACAACAAAACTCAAAGTCTACTCTTTCCTCCAAAAGGGATATCAGTATTTTGGATCTGAGCCCACTCCCACCACAGGAGGAATAGGGCAACTGAGAGAGTTGGTAATTGTTCCCTGATGGCTCAACTCTGCCGCATCCCTCCCTGCTTACACCAGAAAGTGACAGATTCTAGCTTCATTTAAAAGAAACAATTTATTAATTTTTATTAGAAATTCAGATATATAGAGAGGAGGATAGGCAGAGAGGAAGATCTTCTGTCCACTGACTCATTCTCCAAGTGGCTGCAAATGGCCAGAGCTGAGCCAATCTGAAACCAGGAGCCTCTTCCTGGTTTCCTATGAGGGTGCAGGGACCCAAGGCTTTGGGCCGTCCTATGCTTTCCCAGGCCACAAGCAGAGAGATGGATGGGAAGCAGAGCAGCCAACACATGAGCTGGCACCTATATGTCAGGAGCATGTGCAAGGTGAGGACTTTAGCCACTAGGCTACCGCACCAGGCCCTTTAGCTTCTTTTTGCTTTTATCCTGCTTTATCCTGTTCGGTAAGTGTTCTCTTACTCCTCAGCCCATCTCTCCCTCTGATGTCATCCCATGATGTTATAATATAAACACCCTTTAGAGAAAACTTGGGTGAGGGAAGGTAATATAGGGGCAGACAGTCCTAGTAATTAGTAACTTGGAGTAACAGACTTAATGGATTCCGTAAACTAGAGATGCTTTAATCTTCTAAATAACATTTCTCTTTTCATTGCTCCTGCCTTCTCAATACTATCATCACTTGCATATGGGTAGGTCCTAATGGAAGAAAGGATATTGGGAAGTTAGATTCGTCTCTTCCACCGCCAGGTCTCCCCGCAAGGTAGTCTGTTTGATGGTAAAACACAACATGACTTTGTAGTTCCCTGCTCTATTGTCCGGACAACAACCAATCAGCTCTGGAAGTAGAGTCACCATACTGCTGACCATACACGCACCGTGATCAGAGAATTTAATCAAGATCATAAAGGTCACATAGTCAAGTCCTGTCCAAACTGCTGATGCACAGAACAGTATTAGGCTAAATAAACTATTGCTATTTTAGGGTACTAAGCTTCAGAATGCTTTGTTAGGCACACAAGATAATTGATCCAAACAAGGAAAATTTAGCCATTGTATTATCCATGGCATAACATTTTTACTTGGCTGCCAAATCCATTCTACCTATTTTTGAAAAGTAAAGTTTTCTTTCTTCGTATGGAAACCAGAATCCCCTTTTCCTCCATGCTCACACTGGTGAACACAGAAGGAAGCCCGAATTTAAACTCAAATATCTCACACTAGGATGTGGGCCATGGGAAAGTCACCAGGATTCTCTCAGGTTTAGTTTGTCCCATTATAGAATGGGGATATCAGTATCTCACCGAGCTTCTTTGGGAGGACTGAATTAACCAGTCTAGGCCAATTATCTTTTACTACACCTGTCACATAATGGATATGTATAAAGCATGCCGGAGACCAGCTCCAGCTGACTAAGAGCTTGCAAAGGATGCATGGATTGGCGAGATGATAAGAAGAAGAGATAAGACATGGACCACTATGGCATGATGCTCATAATGGACAACTCAGAAAAGCTGCCTTCTTTATTTATACACAAATCATCACAAGCTTTTGCACAATATCCAATTGTTTCATTTTTACATCATGATTAAGAGAATACAAAAAACAATCCTAAGGAAAACATTTTCAACGATCATTACTCATTGAAACCTGCAGTCACCTGGCTGAAGCCAGGAACTCCACGGTTGGCAGTGCATGTGGTTACATAGTGACAAATGATTTACTTATACTTAAAATCAATTTTTACTAAACACAAGCAAACTAATATTGCTTAGAATATTAAGAGTACAGAATTAAAAGATCATAAAAGGATCTTATAAAAGGATATAACATAGACTCTTTGCTAAATCTTATAATCAAGTCATGCATAAATTACCGTCACCTTCACCTAGTGCTGATTCAATTGTTTTCTGTTCTTTTGTTAAAGGGCAGTGAAAGGGATCAAGGCAGCTCAGCCAATCTACAAACAGAGGGCCTTTGCAAGAAACTTCCTTTTATCTTTATAAACTGTTTTCTTTCCCTAAACATAAGTACCAATATAAGATAGAGATTTTAAGCCATTTTGAGGGGGTTCACATTTGTTTCCCTTTAGAAGATGCCCCATATACTTTTGCTTTCTGTGGTGAGAAACTAGAATGCGTCATATCATGTGTTGTAACAGTTCGAGGTGCATGGTAAACAAACTCTTTGTACCTCCATGATTACCATCAGTTGCAAGAAATTAATCAAGCCATTTCTTAAGGAAAACATTACTTATACTAAGGCAAATTCCAGGACAAAAGTGGGCACATAACAGGATATTTAGAAACAGTGGGCTCAATTGTACTATTGCATACTTCAGCTGTGTGTCATAGCCTTACTTTGCTAAAGATGTTTTTATCATAACATGATTGATCAATTTGAAGTGTTATACCAGTTACAGGAATCACTTCACATTAGCAGAAAAACAACAACACCCTCAGGAGAATTCTATGAAACATCAGAGAGGTGATTGAGTGTCCATACATTGGGGTGAGGCAGCAATGAGGTGACCAGAGACATTCCGCCGGGCCTTGCCTCGCTGCCAGAAACTCCTCGTAGCCTTGCTAACCAAGGAGCGGTGCTCATCACACACCCATGCCATCCGACCCAACTGCATGGCTCCCCACATCAGCAATTATTTTTAGTCCAAGACTTTCTTGTGCTTTTTCTCTATTTTTAAGTGTGCAATGATACCTACTGTTCCTTCTTTCTCTATTTAGTTCTGGAGTCATTACTGTGAGACAAAGATGCAGTTAATCTTTCCAACGTCTTTTTCCTTGCCTTTTTTTTTTATTGAATTTGGCTTTCTGAGGTCCAAAATAACTACATTATATTGAATTAACTCCATAACTTATGTTAGGAATCAAGCTAACAATTAGAAGAAAAGCATGACATGACATACGAGAGTAATTTTCTTTTGGATTAAATGAAGAGAAAAAGCAAGACTAAATGACTTTCTCTTGTGTTAAGGTACATTTTGTTAAGTGAGATCATGCCATTCTTTCCTCTGAAATCCTCCAGAGGCTTCCCTTATAACTTAAAATAAAATACGAATTCCTCACCATGGGCAACATCCAAGACACTCTAATTCCTGCCATCTCTGCCTATTAGCTACCATTCCTGCACTAAGGATTGGGCTTGAATGCTATTGGACCCCTGCTGTTCTATGGGAAAACCAGGCTTTCCACACACTCCCCCTCCCCTGGGCTGCCCTCCACACTCTCCCTCTCCCACCAAGAGGTATCGTGTTTGCTCTGTCCCCCAAGTCTGAATAGTCCTCTCCCAATCCACAGGGATCTTCTGCCATGTCAACCTTCCCTGACCACTCCTTCCAAGTCATGCCCTCAGGCATTCCCTGTGCCCTCCCCCCCACTTCTGTGAAGCTTTTTGCTTTTCCCATGTACATATTTATTTCCTTTCTTAATACTTAAACTCTCTTGGCCTAAGAGTAGTACAGTGTGTATTTCTGCCCATTTCTACTAATACAAAGGATGCTGTGGTATTTGAAGCAAACATTAAAAACTGTTCCAACTTCATAATGAATTATGGTCTTTAGCATTGTGTTTAAAATTTTCTTTGGAGATTGTTTATTTTTAGTTAACAAAAAGTGTATTTGTGGAGTACAAGGTACTGTTTGGGTGAAATGATTAATTAAATATAAACAACCCAAGCCTCATATCACACTTTTTATTGTATTGAGAACACTTAAAATATACTTCCTTACCTATTTTCAAAATTACAGTACCTTATTTAATTACAACAGTCACCAGGTTGTATAATAAAGGACTTAGCATTGGAGAATTTTTTACTGCATATCTTTTATCTTTTGTTTAGGCCTGAATCCTGTTGTGTAAGAAGTACATCAAAACCCCTGTTTCCCTTCTGCCATTTGCCTTAAACATCTCTGCTGATCCCTTTAAGCTAGCCTTTCCAAATCCCTTTGTGTGGTGTATCTCTTATAAACCTTGTAAGTACTCGGCTTTATTCTTCTGGACACTCTGGAATTCATTTTGCTCTAATAAGTGACGGATACATTTGACCTCAAACCCATCACAATATTTTACATTGCTCTGACTGTGGCATTTCATTTCCCGTATTTCAAATGCGACATAACTTTCTTTTTCTCTTTTAAGACCAAAAAAGTTAGTAATCAGAAAGGTTTCCATTTTTGTTCTACACATTATTCTTTACCTTTCATCATAACTTCACTTCTCCTTTCTCGTAAGATACTCATTTTAATCTGTATCTTTTGCCTCCCAACTGTGTTTCAAACAACTTATTCTAGCTTTGTATTTCCTTATCCTTCCTCCATTTCTTAAGTTTATTTCAACTCTGACAAACACTTAACTTTTACATACAATTCTTCCAGCCTTACCCCACCTTTGTTTCTGGCTTCCTTTAACAGTCACTGCAAATTATTTTTCCAAAGTCTCCCCATACATGGCTTGAACAGAGAAAGATCATGTACTGTTGATGCCATGGGAAGAAACCTGACCATTGTATTCCTAGAGATTATATGTCTCTGTATCTTAATTATCATATAAGAATGAGCTGGAAGTAATTTTATTTTATTGCTCCATATAGCTTGAGAAGTATGAGAGAAAAACTGTGAATTTAGAAGGAAACTTAAATGTATAGGCCTTCCACTATTCATTTTATCTTGCAATGATACACCTATGGAATGCACACACACACACACAAACACACACACACATATACAAATGGAATTACTCATAGACATACCTATGTCACACATACAGAAAATGTGTGTCAATTATTCAACACTATATAAATTTGAATTTTTATCATCAATAGTGATAAGTAATCAAATCCAGTATTATTTGTCTCATCCATAAAAAATAACACATGGGCCCAGTGCAGTAGCATGGTGGCTAAAGTCCTCGCCTTGAACGTGCCAGGATACCATTAGGGTGCTGGTTCTAATCCGATGGCCCTGCTTCCCATCCAGCTCTCTGCTTGTGGCCTGGGAAAGTAGTCAAGGATGGCCCAAAGCCTTGGGACCCTGTACCCGCATGGGAGACCTGGAAAAGGCTCCTGGATCCTGGCTTCGGATCAGCTCAGCTCTGACCATTGTGGCAACTTGGGGAGTGAAACAGCAGATGGAAGATCTTCCTCTCTGTCTCTCCTCTCTGTACATCTGCCTTTTCAATAAAAATAAATAATTCTTTAAAACAAAGAAAGCTGTCTGAGACTTTCATGTCACATCTCTTCTTCCTGAAACACAACACATTTTGAAGTATTAAAAGAAAGAGAAATAAACAAATGCCTCCGAATCATCACTCTGGACATTTTAAGCATACCTGAACTAATAATCACGTATTTTAAAGATTTCAAAACACTACTTTTGCATACATTAGAGACAGAGTATGACAGGAAACAACTTCGTTTGTATTTGCTTTGAACAATCAGCTTCTTAATGGTTTTTCATCACGATAAGAATTTCTTGAAAGAAGTTCTCATCTAAGTGTTAAAATTTCAAAATTTGGAGAATTAATGTTGAGTGAGATCAATTATGAAAGCATCTTCAATCGCAGAAGTAGATACTGCAATTTAAAACACTGAAAATGTAACTCTAAGGGGAAAGATCAGATATATACTCTGTGATCGTGTAGAGTAAAATAAGACTGCAGAAATTTTTCTTATTTTTCCTTTTTAAGATGTAGTTCAACTCGCTGAGTTCTCCGGAATGAACCCATAAATCCTTGACTCTTTTCAACTTCCTTTTATTATCTGCCTTTAAAAATGATTTCCTGTGGGTGAATTGTAATCTCTGAGCAATACTTCATTACTTACACGGTACATTGGAGTCTAGCTGGGATCTAAGAAGTGTTTGGAAGCCTTTATATTGTGAGCTTTAAAATCAATCCACAGACTAAGGCAGTAACATCAAGAAATCAGACCATAAACAAGATGGCAAGGGAGAAACAAATGCAGACACACTCATCAGAGACTTGGAAAATAAGCATTTTTGTAGTAGCTCACGGTTTCATTTCTGGGATTATTTCTTTTTTTCTTTCATTTTATAAATTGTTTTATTTTGGGGGGATTATTTCAATGATGATTTTTTTTCTTTTCTCCCGGCTGATGTTTTGATATGAATAATGGGTACTTTAAGTTGATTACATGTAAACAGAAGTTTGTGGGATTGATTTTATATGCACAAAACAGTACTATCATTTTTCAGTTAGGACACAGCTTGTATTTCTAGGGCTTGAACTATAACCTAAAGGCCCACAATGCCCAAATCTCTGTCGAGGGCCCTGTCTCTCTCCTTATGCTTCATTGGGCATCGCCAACTACACCAACACCACATCACAACACTGTGAAACCACCAAATTTTTCCTAAATCGCCTTGTAAATTCAATATGATGAAAACAAAGTGCCAGCAGATTTTTCTTTTGGAAGTCATCTTACTTTTTCAAAATTATCCTGAGAAAGAGAGGAAAATGTCTAACAACAAACAAAGGAAGGGGAAGAAAAGCATCCTCCCAGCATCATGTTTTCAATGAAATGTATGATAAAGTGGGAGATATCAAAGCAAAGAACCTGGCATCTAACGAGCCTGAAACCAACGGGTAGAAATCCTGACAAACATATGATGGAAAAATAAACATGACATCACAAGACAAGAAGGGAAAATGATTGTGGAATTAATGCTCTTGGACCACTAGGCAATAACTCAGAAAAAAATAAGTCCAAATCCGTTTGTTGTTTCCTAGGATGGGTTCTATATCAATCCACCATTTATGCGCAAAAAGTGAAAATACAATTATTGGAATGCAAATATGGATGTGTATATCTAGATACGTAGCACCTTCTAAATTTTTTAACTACTTAGAGAAAACTGATTGATGAAGGAGATATTGGAAAAAATATCTGCAAAATGTACTCAAACAACTGAAATCTTTAATTTACATAAATAAGCTATAGCAGCAAAATATTTTTCTGATGAAATGGCCGATTCAAGAGTATTATAGGGCATGGTATAATTTTACGCGGTGTCATATTTATTCCTATAAGATTGAAGCAGATGAGGTAAATGTCACACTACAAAATTTTATTCTAAAAGGCATAAAATAAGGTTTTTGAAAACTGTTACTGTCTTTTTAAAATATATCTGTATTATTTGAACTTATGACAATAAACATCCATAATAAGCATAAAAATAATAAGATTATTTGTGGCCAAATAAGATTTATGTGGAAGAATAAACATAGGAAACATCCAAGAGGGCATTGAAAAATAAAAATAAACAAAGGTTATCAAGTCATATGTTTAAAGAACGTATATTATGGGTGCAAACATCTGAATGTATGGCGATCTTAAGGTGGATTATTTCTCAGGAAAAAAAATCTGAACTCATCATTTATTGTATTTAACTCTGCTCATCCTCTCATTTTCTGAGGAAATAAAGTAATCACTTAGAAATCATGACTCGATTTCTCTGCTTATTAAATTGATAAAATATAGCAAATTCTGTTTTAGGCACAGTGCAAATTAATACACTTTTATAATAATCATCTTAAGCTAAAAAAAATCACATTTGTTGAAAGACAGTATTTTATTAAGAGTTGGCTTCATTTAAAATTTTTAATTATCCTTTTCTAACTTAGGTGGCTAATATTCAAGAGTACATAGAAAACTGGCATGAACAGATTTATCTCATCCTTTAACTTTCTATTTTTCTTTTCTTTTTCTTTGGTGAGGACATCTCTGCATCGGTGTGTCTGTTGCGTACACCCATACCAGCGTTTTGGAACCTCCAGCTGTCACAGATTATTAGAAGAATCTCTTCTAATAATTTCCCGATGAAAAATCGCAACCTCCAGGCTGTGCTGAGGACTTAGATATAATACTTCCAACTACACTGATCATATAATGATGACTCCATCTCTTTGGTAGACAAAGGAAGAAATATCAAACTCATTAATATTTTATGAGAAAAAAAATTACTCCCCTTACATAAGAGAATATAAAACATTTGTGGAAGTTAGTTTATAGAGCAGTTCATCAGACAACATTAAAAAACATATTACAAGTTCAAGGTGAAAGTGTTGAACAATAAGGCTAAAGTCTTTCATGAGCCCCAGACCAGGCCAGTCATCTTTACCCATTATGATAAGCTTGCAAAGCATCATGAACCTTAGAATTACCATCCAAATCAACTATTGTCTTGAATGGAAGGCTTGTCACTTAGGTTATTTACTATCATGTCCCGAAAATCTAACGCAGTGCCAGTACAAAATCGCTGTGAAAAATCTCTACTAAATCAAGAATAATTAGATTAATGCACTAGAACTGAAATTAACAATCTCTACAATGCATGGTCTTATTTGGTTCACACATACATAATAAATTATATATATATATATGTGTGTGTATGAAAATATACACAAAATAGATTTTAAAGTCTATATATTTGTTCTAATACTTATTGCTAAACTTTGTTAACCAATCTAAGTCTCATATATTGGCTCCTTTAAGGGTGACAGAGAAGATGTAGGAGATGGAAACCATAAACATGCAGTGTCCCTCATGATCAAGCAAACAGGCAGTGGTCCTTGACTACAACCAGCAGAGATCAACACTTCTGTGTCACAACAGTGATGGGACAGTTACTGTCAAAGCACTGAGGTTGCCACTACTAATGCTGACATGACTGTTGCTGGTTGTATGGTAAATGGAAACCACCGATTACCCCAAATTCAACTTCCAAATGTCAGAGACAAATCAGACTGAAAGCTGATGCCAGCCAAAAAGACATCACAGCTCCTATGGAACGAACTGTCCAGTTTAACGCAGGCTGAAAGTGATTCCTGAATCATGAGTGATCCCAGTCTATATGAAATTGTACCACATCTTCAAAAATTCAAAATAAAAAATAAAATAAAGAAGAAAAAATGGAAGATGATACAAAAAAATGATTGCTCAAAGCTGCTTCACACTTCATTTCAGAGGTTCCCCTTTTCTTCAAATTAGTATCTTTTGAACTAAAGTCTGTCACAAAATTGTGGAAGTCATTTTCCAAATGGATATTGGGATCTTAGTCAATTCTCAGTAACTCACAGGGGAATAGTGGATATTAACGTCTGAACTCAAATTATATGTGCAAATCAAGCTACGAGAGATTCAGAGGTTGTAAGAAACAGAAGCCTTGCAAATGGAACCATACTTCTTTTTCCAGGAGATTTCCTCGTTGTAATATACAACTATAATTACGAAGGCTAATCGACTGCGGTATGAAAGGACTGCTGAGCTAATAAATGTTTAGCACAGATATGCCAACAAAAGCATGCACCAGAAACTCTCAGTCTCTCCTCTCCCAACAAGAGTTACTAAATTACAGGCTAAAACCATTCTTCAGTATTCTTTCTTCACTCGAAAACCGGAATTTTACATTAAATTCTTTTCATCTTTGACTGCTAATATGTTCTCCAGTTGAAACCAGTCCTCCCTTCACATTCCCTCCCTTCCTCTCTCACTTTATTTCCCTCACAGATTTCTACTCTCTTTTCCGATATTACTAAATCATTAGACGAAGATACATCTTGCACGTTAAATTTGTATGACGATCAGAGTTGTAAATGCCATTGTCACATTTAGGAAGATGTGAGCTAGTACAAAGCCACTTTTAATGTTTGCTTACTTAAATTGTTCCTGCCTACATGCAGCTGAGATTTTAAATCCATGTAATTATGATTTTAACAACAACATTATTATGCTTTTTCCCCTAGTTTGTGATGGTCAGATGCTTAAAACTCTTTGCATATAAATTGTAAATTATAACATAATGGTAGGAATTCAGGAATGCAGATAAGATAAAAATCAGAGTCTATTATAGATAGGACAGGAATAGTGCAGTTGGATGCTGCTACTCTGCCTAACAACACAGGAAGCATTGTGTTTTGAGCTATGCTTTTACCTTCAGCCATCTGCGGCTGTCAGGCAAACGTGTTGTCTGGGATGGGCAACCCATTAAAACATTAGCACAGCTCTGTTCATTACTTCAGCTAATAGAGTTTGAAGGTCTTAGGAAATACAATATTGGCCAGATTTTGATGAGGTGATGCTGAGAGGGACACTGTAAGGAAGCAGAGGTGGTCCACGTCCAGCTTAGTGAAGAACGGAAGCGAGGCCTCAGAAACTAAGAGAGGTGATGAAGATTTTGTGTGCCTTGGAGGGAACAACAGATGCTTCCCTTGAGTGATTAGGAGGCTGAGCAGGAAAAGAGGTGTGCAGGAAGCTATGGCAGAAGCAGCATGGATGCTAACGGAAGTCTGTGTCTGGGCAAGAATAAAAGGTGAACTCCAGGAAAAGCATAAATCAGTAATCCAAAGGAGCTCCCACAGAAAAGATGGGATCTTAAGTTAGAGGACAGTGATGACAACAAGCAAGCTAGTCAGTAAATCTGGAAAATGGAGTTTAGGAAGATACTTAGACGACGATGCAACACACAAAACATTTACCAATTGGTGACATATGGTCACTTAACAACCAAGGGATGCCAGGTAGAGTTCTGAAACATTGTACCAGAGCCTCTCTCCTTATGAGTATGTAGATCTGGGCCACAGGAAGTCCGGAGCTCCCAGCTGGTGGTAGACCTTTTGGAAAATAGGAGACAGCAACAGTTTACCATACTAGGGTGGCAGAATGAGCTTGGAAATGGTTGCCTTGACAGGACATTTCTAGACATTGACTTTTCAAACAAGGTGGGACCAGATGGCAAGTTTGTGCAAAGCAAAATGAAAAAACAAGTGATGCTCTGTTGACAGTTAAGAGGAGTGTTCGTTGAATTTAAGATAATTTTATGCAGGATGACACAGAAATGTGAAAGAAAGTGGTACTTTTCTCATATCTAAGCTGACTACTTGCTGATTTTAAGATTACTTTTTCCAGTATAAGAAAATTTTGGAGCAAGCTACAGGATGACAAACTCCTATGATGGAAGTACCCCAGGGGCCTTGTGATGTTACTTAAAGGAGGGCTACCAGAGAGAACTCCAACAAGGAAAATCAAAATCAGACTTTGTAAGACCAAGGAATTATATTCTGTTTTATTCAAGTGTGGAGATTTTTAAGCCAGTTAGCTGACTCTGATAGAACAGGACAGTTACTTGCAATTTTAGTGCACCCATTCCATTTAGGTGATTATGAACAGAATACAGGTTCACTGGTTCCCTTGAGAGGCTATGAAACAGTCTACAAAGACGTTCAAGTAATGATCAAAATAAACATGTTTCCGCATTGTGTGTGCGTCTTTGTAAGAAACAGGAGAGCATTGTGGGTTTTTTCTGTTTAATATTTTGCAGCATGAATTTTCCTTTAGGCTACAGAAAATGAGAAGTTTCCATTTATACTGATATACTCGATTTACATATCTAAACCTGCACAATCACATATTAGATTTGGAAGGGGTAGAGACAGACTCTTTCCCATCTTTGCATCCACAGTACAGAAACTAGATGATTTATTCAATAAGTGATAAATGAATGAACGAATGGAGTACAACAAAAGCAATGTGGTGAGGAAAAGTAGATGAAAAAATAATTATGGAGATCAACACAAGATCGCCTGTTAACTAAAATGACATAACAGTCTCCATCAAAGAGCGAACTTTGAAGTTGCCCACTTTCTTGTGAGATAACTGTGCTCTGGGGAAATAAAGTGATCAGCTCATACCCAAGGAACACTCAGATGAAAAATCTGGCGTTAATTATTCAATACTAGCATTATTTTCCCTATCCTGTGTCCCTCGTTTTTGATACTCGATTGTAAAAACATTACCTGTAAAGCATAGATAACATCCATCTAACCTGAAACAGTTGCAGTAAAAAGAATACAAGGAAGTCCTCAAGTACAATACTGCAATTAGTATCAAAGAAACACAGCAACTGTTCCCAGAATAAGGCATCTTCCTTACCTTTCCCTTGTTTCCATACTTTAGTTAAAAATCAGCTACTGACACTATAACTCCCTGATCTTAGTCTAGTGGATTATAATATTTCTGTAAGAATTTCAGGAGCCTTCTTGAGGGGAGGTAATTTGGAATAGGGGACTTGGGCCCAGCTAACTTAGCAGCTTCTGTGAAGAGGAGTCCACCTGCTTGAAGCCCTGGATGCACTCTCACCAGAACAAAGCCTGACCACCTGCATAACTGTCCACTGAGCAGATTCTTGCCTTTATTTCCAACCTCACCCTGCAACTATCTCTGTCCCTTAAAAAAGAAGAAGAAACAAAGAGAAAAGAAACCATTGTGCTTAACACGTAAAAAAGCACATTTTGAATCAAAAGATGTCTCGTTCCCCAAGATTCAGGCTTCCTAAAACAAACTCTTTCCTCTTGTCAATACTCATCTCCAACAAATAAGCTGTCCGGGCAGCAAGCAGCCTAGGCCTGGTTATTTGTGTGGTAATACAACCTTCAAACTTCACAAGGATTTTGTCAGTTCAGATACATGAGAGGCAGTGTGCATGATTAAATCTCAGGGCAGGGATTCTCATTACCTCCACACTGTCATTAAAAATATTTTATGGGCCCGGCGGCGTGGCCTAGCGGCTAAAGTCCTCACCTTGAGCGCGTCGGAATCCCATATGGGCGCCGGTTCTAATCCTGGCAGCTCCGCTTCCCATCCAGCTCCCTGCTTGTGGCACGGGAAAGCAGTCGAGGACGGCCCAATGCATTGGGACACTGCACCCGCGTGGGAGACCTGGAAGAGGTTCCTGGTTCCCGGCATCGGACCGGCCCATTGCGGCTCACTTGGGGAGTGAATCATCGGACGGAAAATCTTCCTCTCTGTATATCTGACTTTGTAATAAAAATAAGTCTTTAAAAAAAAATTTATGATACTTATTTATCCTGTACTCAACACAATACCATCTGCTGTCAGATATTCTTATGAAGTTGCCTGAAGGCATAAATTGTCAAGCAAAGTATGCAACTCAAAGTTTTGGGAGAGGCAGCTAATAATCTGTTCCTCAGAAAACAGAGCAGAAATCTCTTGGCTTAAAAGCAGGTGCAGTGATTTTTACCAAACTGGTGGTTGACTGTGCTTTTAACTGGCTTGAGTGTCTTATTCAGTAGCTCTTCAAAACACAGAATACGGATTCAGTTTAAGATCTGGTACCTAAAGAGAAATGGTGGGTCATGCAACATGTTGCTACTTGCTGTGGGTACTCTTTCTGGGTGGACCAAGAACTAACAATAACAGCCTACAACATATGATGTGCAATACAGAGTGCGGTCATCATTCCCCACGGCTACACACTTTAAAACAATACAGCAGAAGGTGCCAAAGGGCAGCTTGGGGAGAATTATTTGCAGGATTCCTAATTGAATGTGTCAGCCATGACAGATCACTGGTCTCACTGCTTAACGAATGCACTGAAACCCAGGCCAGTGATGCATGGGACCAACATTCTCTCCCTCCCACCCACACTGCTGAGGGCAAGGGCCACAAAAAGCTGAAGGCAACGCTGGGAAGCAAGCAAAGCTGATTTTTACTGCCCAGTCTTTCCACGCCAGGTCCTGCCCTCTAGGTGCAGCAGCACTGCCATCTCCTTCTGAGTGAGCTGGATGCTCCGCCTGCCTCCTACCAACCCATGGAAGGTCTGGAAGTCGGCCAAGCATCTAGGAGAGAAGCTGTGTCTGTTTTGCTTGATGGGTTACTGGCGTCAAGCATGCCTCACGAATGGCGACTGTTCCTAGGAAATTTCATGCATGGCAGGTCTTATTAAAAGTCATCAGAACAGCTAAACTCAGATTCATAAATTATGCTTTCAAAGAACTTGTTATCAGGCACTGGTCTGTTTCAGATGCTAAAATCGACAGATACTGAATAAATACATTGCTTTATGTCTCTTAAGGAAGTGACACAGAAGGAGGGGGTTTTCCAGCATCAGCTACGATCCTTAATACAAGTACAGAAGGAGAGAGTGCTGTGGAATTGAGGAGGAAGCCAAACCTGGCCTTGCTATGAGGACAGGTGGTGCCCCAGAGGCCTGTCATCACTCAAAACAACAAAAACAACATAGCCATCAAGCATTCCCATGCCAGTGGAACCACCTGTCTTCATCTTGCTTGGGAAGCCCTAAACAAAGCACCCAGGAGTTTTGAATGGTTAAATTAACTCTTTCATCTCCAAATCACAACAGGCAATGGCCCTGTCCAAATCACAACAGGCAAAAGGAAGGTGAGTGAAGTCAGCCTCTGGAATCAATCTCTCCTCCTCTGGACTGGAGGGCAGCAGCATCATTTACTCACCTCCAGCCTCCGCTGGACCAGTCTGTGCTTCCTGGAACTCTACCCATATGACATCATTCTGCTCCCTCCGCCTGGAAGAACCCACGGCAATCTCTCCGTTCCTATGGGCTCAGAGAACTTTCCAGTTCTTCCAGGAAAACAATGGGTTACTTCCAGTCTTTTACAAATTGTAGTAATGACACTGACACCACTCATTTAAGAAGACCGGCCTATATCTTTTTTTTTTTTTTATGCAATACCTGGAAAATGGTGGATTGTGTTCAAAGCATACATTTTTAGTCTCTATATTAGCTACATATATATATATATATATACACACACACATACATATATATTTGTCTTTTTGTGGCTTGCCACATTTCAAATAAGCATAATGACCTCCAACTGCAGCCATTTTGTTACAAAAAACAGGATGTCATTCTTTTTTATATCTGAGTAGTATTCCATAACGCATTGTGTGTATATATCACATTTTTTTATTCAGTTGATTGAAACTCTTTGATTTGCTATGATTATAGAAGTATAGTTAACTCTTTCATATGCTGATTTCAAATTATTTTCATATGATAATTTAATTATCCTTTGGGCAAATTCCCGAGTATGAGATGGCTGAGTCATATAATAGATCTATTTTCAGATTTCTAAGGAATTTCCATAATGGTTGGACTAGTTTACATTCCTATCAACAGTGTATTAGGGTATCTTTTTTTCCATACCCTAGCACCATGTATTATTTTTGGATTTCTGGATAATAGTCATTCTAACTGAGGTGAAGTAAAACTGTATTGAGGTTTTTATTTTTTTTAAGATCTATTTTATTTTTATTGGAAAGGCAGATGTACAGAGACAAAGAGAGACAGAGAGAAAAACCTTCCATCTGCTTATTCATTCCCCAAGCAGCCACAACAGCAGGAGCTGAGGCCGGGAAACAATAGCCTCCTGCTGGTCTCCCATGAAGGTGCAGGATCCCAAGGCTTTGGGCCATCCTCTGCTGCTTTCCCAGGCCTTAAGCAGGGAGGTGGAAGGGAAGTGGAGCAGCCAGGATACAAACTGGTGCCAATATGGGATCCCACCACATGCAAGGTGAGGACTTTATCCACTGAGCTGTTGTGTCAGGCCTGCATTGTGGTTTTTATCTTGAGATTTGATTATTGTTTATAGCCCTTGTTTATACTACTAAGAAAAAAGGCCTTTTACCTTTCTTCTTGTTGAATTCTTTATTTAACAGAGGATTAAGTTAATAATTATAAGTTGGAGGTTACAAGTACTATTGTATTCCCAAAACTATATATATATAAAATATATGGAGTCTGGTCTCTTTATATAAATAACAAATTCAATAAAGAAAGAGGGGGGAAGCAAACATTTGTACACCAGATGGGATTAAATGAACAAGCCAGTGGAAGACTTATTCTTTTTTGTCACGTTTAGAAAAGCTTCCTAGACTTCCCAGAAGATGTCCCACTCAAACAGTAAATGTTCTAACTTCTCCTTTCATATTCCCAGTTTGAGGTATTTCCTGTATCTGCAAATAGAAAGCATATTTTTCTTATTAGAAGTGAGACACATGATTGGTCATGGAAATATATGCTCTACATACTCATTTGGGAGAGCTACAAGAGAAAATTAGAATTCAATGATCTCTCAATTTGTTTTCTGTGGCATTAATAATCAGTTCATTCACTTGCTGACACGCCACAGCCTAATACAGTTTGCACAAGGAGACCTGTTCAATCATGCTTCAGCCTTCAAGAGGCTACCACATCTCCTGGTTGCCCTACAGTCTTTACAAAGGAACTTCATTAAATTCAGTCATTCTCCTTTCTTTTCCTGATGTCTGCATGCCTTGGCCACTCTCCTGAATACTTAAGTCCCCAAATGACAGCAGATTTTGGTCATAAAATCACTTTCTTGTAAAAATTACTTGGTTTTCAAACTACTAGGTTGGGTTATTGACCAACAGAAACCTACATCAGCACTTCATTTGTGGTCTTGCCAAAAAAAAAAAAAAAAATTTAAGAGACACGTTTTCCTCAAGGTGCATACCTGATTTTTAGCTTTCTGAATGTGTTCGTTGTGACCCACTTAGAAACGTGGGAGACACAGAGACACAAAGCCTACAATGATTTTTAACACCAGTAATTGAGCGAAAAAAGAACCAATGAATAGTCAGGAGAAATAGTTACAATGAAGACATTTATTCTAAATTCCTAATCTTGATTCCTAACTAGGGGGGCTCTTAAGAGTTTCCTGACCAGTAGGCCCCCAAACCACCAAGGGAGTAAAGCAACAGCATTTCTCAGCAGCAAAAACCACCAGAAATAGTCTGATCGAGCATGTCCGTTTATTGTAAAGCAAGCACAAGCTTACATAGACTAAGGGGGAAGGCGAAGGGCATCTCCCAATAGTCCTCTCACCCAACAGCGACACCGTAATTGGTTAGAAGGCATGTTTATTTTTCTGGACCCTCCAGTCATGCAGTAGGCCACAAACAACCACATAGCTGGCAGGTAACATGGACCACACCTAATTTCTCAGAGTTGCTTGTCAAGGAAGTCCCAGCACAGTTCGTCCAAGGACAGAGAAGAGAAACTGTGGTGCCACCCACTGTTCTCACCTGAACACCCAGTGATCAGGTCAAGTAGAGGCCTCTGTACATCAAGACCATTGCCGGGGGTGGGGGGAGTCCTCTGAGGACATGGTGTGCCCGTATCCTCATGACCTCCCACATAGCCAAGCAGGTGGAGATTCAGGGGCAATATCCCACAGAGGGCCATAGCTCAAGGGAACACATCTGGCACCTCCCTTCTCCTCACTCATGGCTATCAAGAATGACTCATCTGATCAGTGAACTGAGGCGGAGGGAAGAAAAGAAGACACCTTGCTATAGGGGTACACTCTGCTCTGTTTCTCCGGGTTGTAGGGTTCACAAGGACCTTCTTGTGGGTGTCCAAGGCAGCCCAATACCCTCAGTGACTGGGAGAGAGGTCTCTAACTTTGGGGCATTCACAAACAAGCTACTATCTCCAATATTGATCTGATAATTAATAAAAGTGAATTTTTGGAAAAAGAATCATTGTTATTAATATGGTATGATTCTGTTATTAATATGGTATGATTCTGTTATGCATCTCACCAATGATGTCTTGGGGGATATATCATTTATCCACTGAGTATCTGTGAGCATATAATTCCTCTGTGCCTTAGTTTGCTACACGACACAGTGACACTAGCAAAGAGTGGTCTGCTTGTGGGATTATTGTGAGTACACTCTGCCTGATGCAGTCTAATTCTTATTTCTTTCTGTTATTATCAAAATGTAATCTTTGCAATTTTTTTTTGCTCTTTTCATCAACCTAGTGCTTTTTCTATACATGGTAAACTGTTGAGCTGGGGCAACTACTGAATCCTCAAACACAAGAACTAAACGGAAGTTGAGAAATCTTAAATTTAAGCTTGATCGAAGAAGACATGGAGACCCGAAGCAATAATGTAATTCACACGAAGTCATAAATGGTGGCACCATTTGGCCAGACTCTGGATCCACTGATTTCTCTGTAACTTAACTTCCTCCCTCATAACAATGACTTCTGTTAAGTGCTCATCTCACAATAACTCTACCTGGCCAATAAATGCAGCTATAAAGCCCGATTACCAGCCATAGTGCACCTACCAAATCTCAGTAACAGGACTCAAATGCAAGCATTCTAACAATGACAATGATCACAACAACCACCTGAGCTCCACGGTGCATTTTCCCTGGTAGAGAAAGCTGAGGCAACACTTGTCTGGAATAATCATGTAAGCTTACGTAGAAAATGGCGCTGCCGATTTACTAACATCCCTTGTATTACCCTTTATTTTACAACCAAGAACATTTTTAAAACCAGGTATTTATTTCTTGAATGTTCTTCTAACCCTACTGCTTCCTCCCTAGGGAACTCTCTTCTGCTTGTAACATCCCAGAGAGTACAAAGTAAATAGAGTATTGAAGTAAAATCCCTGCAAAGCTAATGAACTATTTCATGGAAAGTGAGGCAGGAAACCTCTCAGCAATAGTATCGAAATTAATTGGATGCGACCACACAGAGGCATGATTTCAGAAACAGGCAATTTAGAATATGGAATGTAGAAAGTCACGTGTGATGGCTTGAAAGGTAGAAAATCATTACTTTCCAATCATGCATCAACTTGGAAACTAAATCAGACATTCTTAATATATGTTTCCAAGTGAATGCTATCTGCCCAAATCTCCAAAAGGAAAATACAGAACATTTATCAGTAGTTTTTCTGTACAGCTAACTACCAATGCCTATCATGAAGAATCTGGTATTCATCATGCTCTATACATAAATTTCTTAATTATGAAGCATGTGATTGAGTCCTCTTGCAGATACTCACAGCAACTAAAAGATCCCTGTCTTTTAAAAATCTCCCTCTTACGTTAATGAGGGATGGCTATTTTACATTAAATGTAGGATAAATAACACAAATGTCAGTTGGCAAGTTTACTGGTACTTACGGTCAGTTATTCTGCTTCTGGTGACACTGTGGCTTTTTTTATAGGATACAAGTAAAGGATGCTCTCTTCCCCTTTTTTATCTACCTTTAGGAATTATTTTTCCTCTTTATTTATGGAGACTAGAATCCAAGCTAATTTTGCCATGTTACCAATACATAAAGCTAACTGAATGCAAATTAAAAAATAAATTAATATAAATATCACCAACTTTCATGAACATAACAGCATGTTAAATTGACTAAGAAGTCCTGCATTTACTTTCCACACACACTACCGGTCTTCCATGAGATAATACATAAGATAGTGGAACACAAAAGATCATTTCAATCATTTATGAGAAATTGAGTCAGACAATAGCCTAAGGTTAGTATGAGTCCTAACACTGGATCCAAATCCTGGTTCTGTCACTTACTAGCTGGGTAACTATAAGAGAATGATTTAACTTCACAGAATTCCACTCCGTTTCTTTAAATGTTTTTTTTTAAAGATTATTTATTTCATTGGAAAGGCAGATTTACAGAGAGAAGGAGACAGAGAGAAAGATCTTTCATCTGCTGGTTCACTCCCAGGTGGCCACAATGGCCACAGCTGAGCCAATCCAAAGCCAGGACTCAAGAGCTTCTTCCAGGTCTCCCACATGGATGCAGGGTCCCAAGGACTTGGGCCGTCCTCCACTGACTTCCCAGGCCACAGGCAGGGAGCTGGTCAGGACTGGAGCTGGCACCTATATGGGATGCTGAAGTTTGGAGGTAGAGTATTAGCCTGTTGAGTCATTGTGACAACCCCTCACTTATTCCTTATAGGAATGTGCTACTGACTTTATAAGGTACAATAATGACTCAATGGTTTAATGTGTGAAAGACACCACCCAGTGACTACATGGTAGCAGAAGATACTCAATAAGATACTATAGTATCTGAGGACATCAAAAGTAGGCAGAAAAAGCCATATCTAAAGAAAACTTAGCTCTGTTTTAAACTATTAAATTTGAATGACCACAGAATAGAATTGTTACCTGGGACTTAGATATGCTAGAGTGAAGACCAGAAATTAAGATTTTGGAGATAAAAAGTGGTCAAGTTGGTCATCTAGAAAAATTTAGTAAGAGCAAAAAAAGGACTAAGAAAATCTCCAAAAGTCTAAATATTTATGGGATGAACAGAAAGGAATACCCATAAAGGCAGAAGAATGATTAGAGGGCCGAAAGGAAAAGCAGGAGATGCCAATGCCATGGTAACCAAAGCAGAGACAGGGAGAACGTGACTGAGCATAGATGAGTCCTGAATAGGTCTTTATATTGACAATCACGAAGTCATGTTCAGCCTTAGTGTGCAGCTTCCTTGGCCTTGTGGAATTGGAAGTCAAAATGTAGAAAAGTCACAAAAAGTACAGGAAGTAAAGTCAAAATAAACAAATGGAACTACATCAAACTAAAAAGCTTCTGTACAGCAAAAGAAATGATCAACAAAGTGAAGCAGCAAGAAACAGAGTGGGAGAAAATCTTCGCACACTACATAACTGATAGGGGACTAACATCCAGGATTTACAAAGAGCTTCAGAAACCCAGTGACAATCAACCATGTGAAGAAATAGACAAAGAAAATGAACAGACATTTTTCGAAAGAACAAAAATCAAATGGCTAATAGACATATGGAAACATGCTCAGGCTCCCTGAGCTCAGGGAGATACAAATGAAAACCACATTGAGGCTCCACCTAACTCCAGTGAGGTCGACGTATATTCAGAACTCTACTAACAACACCTGCTGGTGTGGATGGGAAGGAAGGCGCCCTCCTTCACTCCTGGTGGGAGTGTAGGCTAGTACAACCACTATGGAAGTCAGTATGGAGAGCACCAAGGGAACTGAAAACAAACCTGCTGTCTGACCCAGCTAGCCCACTTCTGGGAGTATATACAAAGGAAATGAAATCTGCATATGAAAAAGGGAGGTGTAATCCTATATTTACAGCAGCACGATCTATAATAGCAAAGACATAGAAACAACCCAGATGTCTGTCAGAAGAGGAGTGGATAAAGAAACTGAGATATATCTACTCCATGGAATACTACTCAGTCATTAAAAAGAATGAAATTATATCATTTGCAATCAAATGGCCCCAGCTAGAGACCATTATGCTCAGTGCAATAAGTCAATCCCAAAAGGACAAACAGCATATGTTCTCTCTGATACAAGGCAACCTTCATGCAAAATACAAGATCAATAGTCCATTTCAATACTGTATTTGCTACATCTCACGGGTTTTGATATTTTTGCTTTTATTTTTATTTCTTCAAAATAGTGTTTTTTCTCTTATTAAATTCTTCACTGACTCATGGGTCATACAGTAGCATTATTTTCTTCAAGAAGGTTTTTTATTTCGTTTTTCATCTCTACAGCAACACATTGGTCATTGACTAGCATGTTACTTAACTCCATGATGCTGTAAATTTTCTATTTTTCTTCCTGCTGTAGATTTTGTTTTTACAGCTTTTTATTTAAGGAGGGTGTATAGTAACTGTGTAATAGTGATTATCATATCCAGATGTGAAGATACAATGCAGTATGCATCTCTACTTTCAAATCAAGAATGGACTTCCAATGCAATTGTTAAATGTATCCTGACAATAGGATGCTGGACTCTCTGCCATTGTCCATGCCTACAATGTCAGAATACATTTAAATAACCGAATGATGAATTTATGACTGATTATGAAGGAATATATTATTGTAATAATATAGGGGAAATATGTGTGTAGGAGTGAATTTAGGGATGGTCTAAGGGAAATCCTAGAGCCTATGGAACTGTATCATAAAATAAGAAGAAGAAAAGCAAAAAGAAAAAAGAAAGGGAATCCAAACTAAATGTAAGAGAAGAATGTTTGCAAACCCCAGAAGAAGAATCAGCAATTGTTTTCAAGAAATCTTGCAAGGAAGGGAAGAAAGAAGAGCAGGTAGCTCTTGATGGGAATGAGCGCAGTCTATGAGACACTGAACGAATCTATATTTTTTCCCAAATGCATTATTTTCCACTTATTAAGAGTTAGCTATCGTAATTTTGCTAATTCTTGTCACAAGAACATGAACTGAAAATAAACACTGAATTGGTGGCCAACACTTTTAAAGTGGGTGCACCTTCCAGACTGCCAAAACTGCCACCTTCCCGCATGGTTCACTGCAGGATCTGGCTCCACGGCCCATGATCATCTTCATCTTCGAAGCTCCAGGGCGTTCTGAGACTGGCCACCAGGGACAATGATTAGCTCTTTGCCAATGTGGACCTCCGCTTTGTATTAGTATCAAAGGTGTTTTGGGGAGAGGAGGAAGTTAAATGGCAATAAAATAGCCTCAAACTATAGATAGAGGGAGTCAGTATTTTTTCACTTCTTAAAATAGCATGACATGTTCTGCATTCCAAATGACAATAAGAAAATTAACATCTGGAAGTCTATAAATTTTACAGCAGGTTGCATCTAAAAATTATACAGGATTTGTTTTGAAGACTACAGCACATGTTTTGGTAAAGATATTCATAGGGTTTTTTTATCTGTAGTTTTGAGAATAATACAGGCAAATATTAAGATGGACAGTAAATAGGGCTTAGGTCCATAATCTCCTCTGTTGTTACATGCAGAAGGATCCCTGGCGCTCCTAATTTCTTCTTTTTCTGGGCTTGCTTCTAACTGTAAGTAGCATGGCTGAACTTTCCTTTATCAGCTAAGGTAGTCAGGAGGTGAGAAAGCTGGATGAACAGGAAGTTGTTCCTGTAGCCCCCCAACTTTACATCCTGTTGATTACTAAGTTTACGTAGCCTGCACCAGCAACACACCACCCCTCCATTCTTTCTTATCAGTCAATTCAGCCTTGATCTGATAAAAATTAGATGAATTATACCAAATTGTGTTGATGAAGTTGACTACAGGTGATGACAGTCCGTCTGCAGGGGAGATCAAAAGCAGCAAACGCAGTTTATTTACAAACATGACTCCAGATTGCCCGGCTTAGTGAGATAAATCACAATCTAAGGTGGATTAGAAGAAGAAAACATGTGTTTCCTTGTTCTAACAATAGGGGTGCAAAACAGTAACCGTGTCACAGCTACAGTTATCTCTGGGAAGCCTCCTGTCAATGATAGGAAAGTCGTATAATTATAACATTGCACTATATCTTGCAGCCCCAAAATGGCTGTCCTCATTTTCGAATGCTCTTAAGAGTGGCCAGTAACCTTCAGGAAAAGACACTTCCTGTGACAGCATGGCCCCTGAAGGACTTGTTCTTCCTTGTTCAGTCCTTCCAGCTCAACATCATTTGTGCATGCTTATGAGAGTATTTTTAGAGTCAGATATTTCAGCTGCAGCTTATATACCACCTGAAGCAAAGCAGCCTGAAATGAAGACAGCACCGAGCATCGTGGAAGTAATTATTATCTATAATTACTTCCTCACAGTATGTTAGCTCATACATTTTAATGGATCACTCTCTGGAATGGTGATTGCCAACCTGTCTGGCACTTATGGGATAAATGTTTACTCAAACAGAAATAATTTGCGCTGAAATAATTTCATGGTCAGCCTGAATCTTCCATGCCTTATCCCATGTGCAAAGTTCTTTTAAAGGCAGAGGGCTTGGGGGGAAACACAGTGGTTTCCCCCCAAAGTGATTTCATCCAAAGTTGGAAGTTCTGATGCACACAGAATAACTTCTGAGTAGCTGGCTGGAAGAGATCAAAGGTCAGTGTGAAACAGCTTGAGGCCACCCACACAAGTGTGTTCCCAACATCTGGAACTGAGCTCCTCCATTCCAAGAGCCAGGGTGAGTTGGAGAACGGACTGCACTTTTGCAAGAACACTCAGCCTTAGCAAATGTTAATATGCTATTCACATGCATAGTGGATTCCCTGTAGTGAGCTCCTCTAAGCAATTTAAGCACCACTGATCTTGGAAGAAACTGACCATACCAATTAGAAACGTGAGCCATCCCTAACAATGAAACATCAATGCAGAAGGAAGAGCTAACACCCTCACAATCAGAAAATAAGAGTTTATATCATTGTCTCAGCAGCATGAACATACATGGTTTTAAGAATGCTGCTGGAATTTGAATTCCTTCAATGGACAATCCTGAGAGAGAATCCTGAAGGTTGGTGGTTTGCTTGGTAGATGAACTCAGAAAACAGGAGTAAAATAACAGGAAGTGCAAAGATCGACTGCTTGAAATCCCCCCTCAAGTTCATGTGTTTAAGCCCTAATCCCCAGGATCCCTGTATTTAATGACTGCATTTGAGAAGTGATAGGGTAATCAGTGATGAGATTAAGGAGAAAGGGCGTTGTAAATACACCACCGTGGTGAAAAGTATTTATGAACAAATATAGAGGTCATTGCTATCATATTTTTAGTTGGTCCTTTTTCAAAATGTCTCCCTCACTTTAGTTGGCAAGGATGTCTCATCACTTTGACAATCTCCTGAAAAGTATACAGAAAAATTCCCTCCACATATGGACCAACGGTCCCATTTTCTACACATTAGTTACATGGTGTTGCAGGTGTGTGACATGGGATTCATGGCCCTGCATTCCCAGGCCATGAGTGTCACTATGGAGCTAGTGAGCTTTATTCAGAGGAAGCCCAGCGGGACCAGAAAGGCAAGTGTGGTATGAAAGTAGGTTGCCAAGCAGGAGCCTGTCTACCCTTGCATCTGGGCTAAATATTAGAAACAGGCCAGAGCTGTGTGGGGTCTAGGAAGCTCCTACTGCACATATTCACCCTCCTAACAAAGACCTTTTTTGACTGTATCAGCTGTTCCCAGAGCCCCCTGAGCGGTGCCTCATATTCCTCCTCTCAAAGATATGCACAAGGCAGTCCCTCAGCTCATGACTAGATTAAGAAAAATGTGATACAAATGCACTATGGAATACTACTCAGCCATAAAAAGAATGAAATCTTGTCTTTTGCAATTAAATGGATCCAACTGGAAACCATATACTTATTGAAATAAGCCAATCCCCACAAGAACAATGTTTTCCCTGAACTATGATTACTAACACACAGAGTATCAAAAAGTACAATCTTTATGAATGAGATTAACATCCTGGGAGTTAATTACTGTTTGCAGCTTTTGTCTAACTCCTGAGGAATAGTTGATCTTTTTTTTTTAAACTTGTTATATGTTGATATCTTGCCTACTGGAGTGTTAATGACGGCAAAGTAAAACAAAAACATGCCTTTCTAAAATTAGAGGAACAAAAGAGAGCAGCTAGGAAGGAGGGTGGGGTGACTCTAAATACGTACTATGGAATATACAAAACTCAATCACTTAATATAAATAAAAGTTTAAAAAAAAGGCATGTACATATTTTGATGACCAAAGAGCCATATATCTATTTCCTGCTGTTTAATTCTGAACTTTATGTTTCTGATTTGACACTGTATTCTACAGGTGTTTAGCCTGTAGTTTTCATTTACTTACACCTAACACTTTTATGTGAGTTGCAGCGTGGGCTATAACTATAAAAGAAGTTTATATTTATATATACATATATATTCATACATACATATATACAGACACGCATGTTTATACATACACACACACACACACACGATTTATTTGAAAGGTAGAGAGAGTCAAAGACATCTTCTATCTTCTGACTTCTGATTTACTCCCCCAAATACAACAGTCAATTTAGGGCCAAACCAAAGCCGAAAGACGGGAACTGCATCCAGAGCTCCCACAGAGGTAGTCTAAGTACCTGCGCCATCTTCTGCTGCCTTAGCAGGGAACAGGATTGGAAATGGAGTAGTCATGACTTCAACTAATGCTCCGATATGGGGTACAGTGGGTTGCAGGCTGTGACTTAACACATTGCAACAAAACATCAGAGCCTAAATACATACTTTAAAGATAGTTAAATATACATACATATTTCATAATGATTTTGATTTTATACATATTTCATATTTTTGGCATTAATATGGCTTGACTTTTGGAAATACTTATTTTTAAGTAAATAAGAAATAGATTTGACTCCAAAAAAATAAAGTATGCCTGAAATATTCCATGAATAAATTTAAGACAAACAATCAAAAAAAACCTATTTGTAAGAAATGCAGTGTATCTGCAAGTAAGAAAAAGTGTCAGAGGTCAATAACAAAGGATCACAGGATAACAGAAACATACGCTATCTCTGATATGTAATAGTTACTGTATAATACACTAAGATGAATAAGAATAAAACACACATCTTATGATATGATTGTTTTTAGCCCTTGATTATACTCCTGTGGAACTGTGATCTTTGTAAATTTTTACTTTTTGAATATTATCATTAGGAAGATACATTAAGCTTTTGATTATGCATGAATTGAACTTATTTGTTAGCAAATTAAAGAAAAAAGAAAGAAGAGAGGAGGGAAATTGGGGAAGAGGGAGGGAAGGGCGTTTATCTTCTTAGGACACACATGAAATCTGTTTTCCTCACAGTAATACAAATTTTAAAAATATAGAGACATTACAAGCCTATGTAAAAAAAAAAAATGAAAATGGAAGATGACCATTTAAAAAAGATGCTCCAAAAATGAGAGGGAACAGAAAGTTAATATAAAATTGTCCATTAGGGTTCCATGTTAGAGGGTGGCAGATTAAGCCAATACCTATAATGGCCTTATCAGAGTAACAGACTCCCAGCTGTTCTAATCCCACTTCTTGCTAAGGTATCTGGAAAGCAAGGCAAGATGCCCCAAGTACCAAGGCCTGTACCACCTGCATACAACACCTGAATAAAACTCCTGGCTCACGGCTTCAGCTTGGCCCAGCCCTGGCCATTGCAGCCATTTCAGAAGTGAACCAGCAAGGCAGGATCTCAATCTCTCCGTGTATTCCTTGCTGTCTCTCTCTGTCTCCCTCCCTCCCTTTCTCTTAGTAACTAAGCCTTTCAAATAAATAAGCACATAAATGTAAAAATAGGTCGGCAAGCAAAAGAATGATCATGCCATGCATTGCAGGGTTCAATGAGATGAGTACCACATAGTCTCCAGCAGAGAGCGTGAAATAACAGTCCTCTGGAAGTCAAGTTGGCAATGCAACAATAAGAACCTCCAAAATTGCATGTCCCATGATTAATCCTCACAAAGAGATTTTCACTGCTTCAAAAATCTCACTATTCATAATCGCAAAAATAATCACACCCAAAAAATCCAACAAAAAACCACTGGTTAAATAAAGCATTCCTACATTGCTAATTTTATCTGGCCTTTCAAAGTATCTTTAAATATTTTAGAGCAGATTCATCACATATAAGTAAAAGCACGAGAGGTAATATAGCACATTTTGTCATCAAAGTAGAAAAAAAGTTAAAGTTCTATGCCAAACTATTAATAATTATCTTTAGGGAGCAACATTTATAGTGATTTCCACTCTGCTTTTTTAATATTTCCACCTTTTCTCCGATGAACTTTTCTACCTCTACAATACCAACAAATGCTAGTTATTTTCCAAAAATTCTATGCCAGTATTGAAATTACCTATGACTAAGTCCTGAGTGGGTTCATTCAACTGCTTCTTCTGTCTTCCCTCCTTTTCTTGTGGGGATTTTTATCTTTTAAAGGAACACATTCATTTTTAAATTTATAACATATGCTAAATGTAAAGAGTTACTCTAAATTTTATCTATTCTTCACTTAAATTCTTTTATACAGTAAATACAGAAGGAATTCAGAGGTGTCAGGTATAGCACTTTTAGATCTTTCATGGTTCTAACGTCAGAATACTCAGAGATAATGAAGTCAGAAAGAGAGAGAAAGGAAGACAGATGCCTAGATGAAGACAAAGAATGGCAGGTGAGAATACAGATGATAACTTGCATTTTCAACTCCTGTTTCCTCTTGTTTTCCTTCTGAGTCCTAACAATCAATAAGCCTATTAAAACAAAGAGGTATTCACTTTTTTGAGAATCTCATTACTTATAATGGCAAAAAATAATCACAACCAAAAACTCCAACAAAAAAACATTGGCTAAATATGTTAGTCCTACATTACTAATTATATCTGGCCTTTCAAAGTATCTTTAAATATTTCAGAGCAGATTCATCACATGTAAGTAACAATACAAGGGATAATACAGCATATATTTTGTCTTCAAAATGGGAAAAAAAATTCTGTGCCAAGTTGTCTGCCAAATATGCCATTTTTATAATAAGAAAACACTCGAAGTAGCAGAAGTTAAAAAGCAGCATTAAAACCCACTCCACCTGGAAGTGACATTGGCAATAATTGTTCTTTGAATTACAAAGCAAAAGGCTGACAATGCTCCTGAAATGCCCACGTGCTTCCCTCAGTCACATGTTCATCGGCTCTTCCTTACTACAACCAAACTCCCAATGCAATTGATAAAGAGAATAGGAAAGATTTTGGAGGTTCAATGTCCAAACCGCATGATGCAGGTTTTGTTTCAGCAATGATCCCATGGTGGGCACAAGAACAAGAACAGAGGAAGAACTTCAATGTGAGGCAGGAAGCAGAAAGTATGGTCGGGCCCAAACTGAATCCTTCGTAACAACCCTGTCACAAGAAAAGACAAGGCCACATGAGAATGACCTTCTAAGTCACACCTCCTAAGTGCTACTATTGGATTGGTTTCCATCCTCTTTTGTATCATTGAGTTATGACTTTGGGGCTTAATGTTCTACATCAGTTTACAGCCCAAATCATATTTGAACTATCAAATATCCTGCTAGTTATGAATCTGACCAAAGAAAAACAACTTGATCTCTTACCAAAATTTCCTTTCCTTTGCATTTATCAGCTTTCTCAATATTTTGTAAAAGATTTATTTATTTTATTTGCAAAGTCAGAGTTGCAGAAAGAAAGGAAGAGACAAACAGAGAGGTCTTCCAGCCACTGGTTCACTTCCCAAAGGCTGCATTAGCCAGAGCTGGGCTGGTCCAAAGCTGGGGGCCAGAAGCTTTTTCAAGGACTCTCATGTGAGTGCAGGGACCAAACGACGTGGGCCATGTTCCACTGCTTTCCTAGGCTATATGCAAGCAGCTGGATCAGGAAGTGCTGCAGCCAAGACACAACCAGCACCCATTTGGGATGCCGGCACCAACAGGCAGAGGATTAGCCTGTTAGGCTACCAGAAGCCCAATTTGTTCAACATGTTAAGATCATCATTTCCATTCTAGATTACCATTTTCCCTTTTTTCCTTTCTTCCAACCTCTCTCCCTCTTTCCATTCCTTTCTCTTTTTTTCCTTTCTTTAATTTATTTGAGTGGCAGACAAACAAGAGGAAGTGTGTTCTCCCCAATTGTTCATTGCCCAAATTCATAACTAGACTGGGACAGGCCTAAACTGGGAACTGGGAACTCAATCCAAATCTCCCACATGAGTGGTAAGTACCCAACTACTTGAATCTTCATCTATTGACTGCCTGAGTGCACAATGGCAGGAAGCTAGAACTGAAAATAGAGTTTGGGATTCAACCCAAGTACTTAATATAAGATTCAGGCATCATGACTGATGTCTTCACAGGTAGGCCAAAACCTGTTGCTAAGGTGATCACACAAAAATAGACAAAGACATTATCTCAAAAAAAAAAAAATGTCTGAAAGGCTTTGACACAGAGAGAAGTGAGAAAACATCTTTCCCCACAGGCTCTGCTTTCTTTCAGGAACCCTGTGGTTGCCTGCTGATTGCAATAGTGAGCTCTGGGAACTAACAAGCATGACTCACTATTTCATGGGTGCTTCATTTTTCATTCTGGTCTGACATATTTTTTTTTCCCTTTAGCCTTTTGTCCTTAGAACAGGCTGACAAAATGATCTTAACATAACACACTGGAGGAGGCATTTGGCAAATGTGGTACTCAAACAATGAATCAGGATTTGGAAGACCAAACAGAAAACTCAAGAAGATGAGTGCATATCAATAAGGTTAGGAAAAAGGAAAATAAGGGGACAAGAGAGCAGACGCAATGTGATGGTTCATCAAGCGGCCTAAACAGCAGGACATGATCCAACAGATAGGATTCAGAGTTGATGGTATGACAGATACTTGACCAGAAACTAAACCGCAGAGATTAGCATTCAGGCGCGGGGGGGGGGGGGGGGGGGGGAGGGGGTTGCTTCTGAAAAAACTGAGGGGTTAGAAAAGGAGACCTACAGAGGGACCCATCTACTAGAGAACTGGGGCAGAGGATAAAGAAACACAATTTCTAGAAACTGGAATATCAGGAAGAGATGTGAGATGCGTGTGAAATCAAGCAGACAAACAATGCATTTTGATTGCATGCATTCCTCCTAGTGAAAGACCAAGCTCCAAGCAGCAGGGAGGAGTTCAACAAATAAGTCATTATTTCCACCTCTAAGTTTACAGGTTTAAGGGCAAAGCATCTGACAATTAAGTTAAAGCTCCATCCTCTTTCTCCTCTCCCTAACTTCACTGATACAATGTCATTCGGTTTTTAATTTCTTTAGACTCCCCACGTCTTTTCTAATGAACTCTCCAAATGCAACAATAAATGGGATAACTGCTATTAAACAGTATGCTAACGTAAATGTAAAGGCATGTCTCTTTCATTACCAAAACATGTAACATCATCAACCGTGTTGTCCTTCGTCAGCAAGCCTGGACTGTCTCCTCTAACAGTAAGGGAAGAATTATTTCTTTTCCTTTCTCTGTCCAGAAAGGGAACAAATGCTCAGGGACAGCAGATGGAGAGGCAATGCTCTAGAGCACAGCCTCGGGGGCTAGCGGAGGAAGTCAGGAAGAATCTCATGATGGACAAGCGTCAATCTGACAGGCACCTAGACTAGCAAAGTCCCAGGAGGTTTCTAGGTCCAGACTCAATTAATCAGATTTCAATTCCCAGGATGACAATCTTCTGTCTAAGCTAAACATATTCCATTCTATAAAGCTCAGGGATCTATCCTGCATACCAGATGACACAACTGCATTTTTTTTTCCACCTTGAAGGCAGAAGTTTTTGTAACTCATCAAATCAATATTTAAAATCCATCTCACTCAGATCAAGATGTGTTCACTTGAGAGCCCTCATTAAGGGTGGGCTGTGACCTTCCTATATACCTTCCCAGGTCTGGTGAAACAACAAACTCTTCCTTAGGTTACAGCTCTTTATTCTAGCACTTTTTGTTACATCTCTTCCAATCTTGTCCTTAGAGAAAATAAAGACTTCCTCCCCTCTAAGGAGGATCCAATGCATGTGTCCAGGATAGAGAGCTCAGATAGCCACCCCTACAACTCATATTGAACATGGAGACAACAAATTTCTCTGCCCATCTTGGCTAGTTCAGACATCTGCATTACTTTGTCCGCCCATTCTGAAGAGAATTTAACAATGTACTTAGACCAGGAAGGGTTGCTGTTTGCATAAAGTATTTCACATTCTGTCCCTTTCTCATTATCACTATCATTGCTATTTTAGTCTAACTCTTAAGTATTCATGTTGAGTAACCATTTCTTCTACAATAAAGATCAATAATCTCCAACACACTGTTAATACACTGCCTCAGTATTTTTACCACTGCCCTAGTAACACAGGAGTGGACCTAAGTTATGTGGGACCAGAGTTTGCACAACTGGGAGGCCCTGGCATGTTGCAGAACTTCCAATTTTCCTGAGGTAGGGAGTTAGAGAAGTGTATGGCTAGGTAATGATCACAGGACACTTTGGCTTAGACTCCTTACACTAACAGTGACTGTTTCATAAACACAAAGAAGCACTCTTTTAGATAGCAGAGCTTTCATATGGTCCAAGGCACAACAACAGCAAGAACAAACATTTATGGAGTTTTAATATCTATGAGGTCCTATGACTAAAGTCCATTTTTCCCCTTGATTCTTCCTCATTAACTAGCATATGAGGTAGGTATTTTAACTGTGCCCATTTTACAGATGAAGGATCTAGAGTGAGAGACATTAAGAAGCTTTTTGGAAGGAGTTGACTCAGAAATTGAACCCAGGCAACTTGGCACTTGGGCCAGTGCTCCTAACCATAATGCTGCAATAGACCCTAGAAGATGTGACTTCTTCCAAGTGACTAAGTGCAGGAGCAAATACTCCTCTGCCCAATAACTAACATAACAGAAAGGAAGAACAGTGGCAATTGGAAGAACTGAACATACGTAAGTAAAATTTGTAAGCAAAAGAAAATAAGATCCACACACAAATATTCTGTAGGGTAAATGTGGACGTTCTTAAGTCTATTAAACACAACAGCACTCACTCATATATTCAGCATGTACTGATATTCCACATGGGCCAATGATGAAACTGCTGAGTCAAATGACACCAAACCCATGATCTATGGGAGCTCATGACTTAATGGAAGAGGCGGGTAAGAAAATTCTCAGAGCACCATTTAATATTCCGTTCTCATCACAAAATATATCTGGGTGTGGAAGATCCTCCTATGGGTAAGATGCCTTAGGTCTACGCCTCCCCCTCCACCTTGCTTTTAAACCTCCACTTTTAAGAGATCTTGAAGTCCTTCCATAAGATGTGCCATTCCTCATGTGACTGACCGCACAAATGAAATCAGTCAGAGGTGTGCCTGCACATGCCCATCCTCCAATTTTGCAGAATAGTTTTATAGGCTAAGGTCTCCCTGCCTTTCTTCAGGTAAGGAGTTGGGCATTCACAGAAGGGAGACTCAGGGCTCTCTACTCTGCTTAAAGCAGGTCATTTCCATCTCATTATTGTGATTTTACATATGCCTTTCTCTGAAGATAAGACACTATGACTTAAACTAAAAAAAAAAAATCACTGTAACACATTTCAGGGAGCTTCAGGAAACAGACTCTGCTCTTGAAATAGAAATCAGAGAGACTGACAGACAGACAGTACTGGAACCCATCCCCACTTTGGTTCTCAGAGATAAAGAATAGACTACTGAGTTAAAGGAGAATATGCACCTAGCACTTAAAATCTAAGAATATGGAGAATAGGAATGCAAAAGAAGAAATTAAAAAGTAAAGTTGGCAGACTGTAGGTCTTGAAGAAACGTTAGAATGACCCTGACAGGGATGAAGGGAGCAGTAGAAAATTGTCAGACACTGTGCAGGAGGCCCTAAAGCTCAGGGTTGTTCTTGGCACACACACCCTCTATCTCCAGCTCTTCTAAAAGCCAAGCCTCTAGACGGCAGCCACATTTAGATCAATGGGAAGCTGCTTTCTGACTCCAGCCATCAGGAGCTGGTCTGAGAAAAGTACCTTGGTCAGCCCCTCCCCAGACCTATCTTCAGTTTTAATACACTATACTTACCCATAGCTATGCATAAGCAGGCACCCCATGGCAGGATGTAATGTGGGTCACCTGGGGACTTGCTCATTAGAATGGCAGTATCTGGGATGCTTAGTAGAAATTCAAATACCCTGGTTCTGTTCACAGAGAGATTCTGATTCAGCAGGTCTTTCATCTCTGATCTGCCAGCATATGACATTTTTCTAATCATTGCCAACAAAGCCTCTCTATGGACATGGGCCTCTCTATAAAGAAGCACCTCATATGTTTCATGCCAGCATTGCTGTAATCCTCCACTAATGTTATTAATCATCTACTTATGCACCTTCTATGGCCTAGAGCAATAGCATTCAAATTATGGTGGGGGGGGGGCTCTAGGCCATTTTCAGAGCATCTTTGAGGTCAAATAACTTTCACAATAAAACTTCATGGTTATTTGCTTGTTTCATTCTCATTCTCTCATGAATGTACAATAGAATTTTCTAGAAGTTAAATGACACATGATATAACAGTAGGTTGAATGAGGAAGCCGATAAGAAAACCCAGCTATTCTCTATTAAGCTAGATATTACAGTTATGAAAATGTGAAACCATGCCACTCTACGCTAGTTTTGTTTTTCAAAATATAGCTACTTTCATTAAAGTATATTTGATGTGATAGGTTCATTATAATTTTAAATAAATATTTAATATTTTGTGCTGTAATTTCTAACACAGAAGATATCAATAAGACATAATCCATATATACACATATTTCCAGAATCCTCAATACTTTTTACAAGTGTAAATGAGTCCAAAAAACTGAGAATAACTTTAAGAAGTAGATAAAACATATTTTATTTTCTCTCAAAACAATCATACCAGGGAGATATTTTTATCATTTTCTGGAAAACCAAAACCAATGAAAAACAGAAGTAAATCATTTGCCTACAGCCCAACTACCAGATACTTTCTGTTACCATCATTCTCACTCGGGTTACTAAGTTGGCCTAGTGTTTGGTATAATTATGAAATACTAAATATACAAATGTGCAATTGCTACACCACACATAAAAATGAAACTCTGCTCTATAATTTGAAGCAACGTGCCCCGGAAACCAATCTACTTACCTACAATAAACAACCTGGGAATCTGTTCTGCTAGAAGTTAGCCAGTACTCTCTCTCCAGTGGCAGAAAGTCAAACCAACCTCTCTGACAATCAGCCCCAATGAAATAGAACTAATAACTGATACTTCCCCTTATCTCAGCTTCCACCTCAGGACCAATCAGAGAAAGTGTCCCCAACTATCAATGTAGGACACTCCACTGTACCTAGGCAGCATCCTACCTAACAAGTCAAGAACCCTGATCAGGGCATATCTGAAGCTCCCATTAACCACTAGGAAGCGTTGCTATGTCTTTAACCACCTTTGCAACCTCTGTTAAAATCCAAGGGATGGGGGCCAACTTCCTTGCCCTAACCAACCTTGCTCTCATTTAACTGATGTTTGTTTACCCTATATTTGCCTTTGTGGCATTATCTTGTAACTCACTACAAGATGGGAAACTTAAAAACTCTAGCCTCCCATGCCCCCAGAGTATAACCCTTTCCCCAGCCTAAGTATTCAGTACTTCAAGGAAAAGGTCTGCGGTTTGACTAAAACACAGCTAGTGCCTGGCTGTCTGGTTATTCTCCACACTTGAAAAGCCCAGAGGAATCTACACCACTACATCCTCCATGTCACTAGGATTCCAAAACCAAAATAACATTTATGATCAATAAATACAAATGGATGATCAACAGAGGATTGCCAATTTCCCAATTTAAAAAAGGACTTTTAAATATCTCCCAGATTACTTTTTAGTGGAAATGAATTAATTATAATCAACAATGTTTTAATTTAAAATGTTTCTTAACATGGGATAAGGCTGATTTTGTGAAAAACAAAGAAGATGTTGCCTTACTTTTCCGTGCGAACCCATTCGTTGGAGACAGTACTGTCAGGGATTGGTATTTGGTATCACTGAACCCATTCATACAGGGCAGAGGTTGGAATCCGGGATCACTGCTTGTATAACAGGGAGTGTGCTCAACTCACAGAGTAGCACAGGATCAACTGAACCCCTGTCATCACAGAACACTAAGTCCTGCTTGCACTTTTGGCTACTAAACTCCCATCTTCATTGGCTTTTTTTTTAATTATTATTAATTACATCCCATTATGTGACACAGTTTCATATTCTGGCTTTTGTTGTCAATATCCTCAGGCTGCTTTTGTTTCTCAGAAAGGGTTTAAAAGACATGAGTGCACTGGTATTTGTTTTCCATGCTGACTCCTAGTTTTGAGGGAAATGTGTAACATGTGTTAGGTGGAAGGATCTAATTTCAAGGACTTAATTTGTTTAAAATTCTGACAATCTAAAGTTTTACTTATCTGGAATTTGTGCAAAATAACCACAACATTCGAGCTGTTGCGTTTGAGAGCTATTCATCAGTGTTGGGTTGGGAATTTTAGCGGAATGAGGCTAGAGTATCAGTGAAGAGGTTCATCTGGAGGAACATGATGTTATGACCATATAAATTTCCTACATAAATTTCTGGAATTTGTTTTTACCAATGAATTGGATTCCTTCCAATATTTAGAGTAGTAAAGTTTAAAGTTGATCTAAAGGCAGTGGAAAGAGTTGGGTGATGAAAGGGAATTTATTAAGCTCTCGAGCATGTTGGTTTGTTCAGACCTATAAAAACAGCAATATCAATATCCACATTTCAATAATGTTACAAACATTAAAAATAAACTATGCACAGTGACACAGTCATGAGCCAAAAGCAGTCATTGCAGAGAAAGAGAGCAGGAGAACTGTTCATGCAAAAGCTTCCAAAGCTAGGAGGCATTTGCCAGTTCTGCTAAGCGCTTGATAGCTATACGATATTGGGCGACGTACTCATACTTCTGTGTCTCTGTTTCCTCCTTTAGCATCTATTTCATGGGGTTCTGTGAGCATTAGATGGCTTACCATTTATTTTTCCTCCTCTTGTTATCACAGGTTTTACTGATCACCATATCTCCAGAAGAAGAAAGACTGGCAAATAATGAAGATGCATGACTAGAGACAAATGTGATTGTCAATATCCAGGCTCGAAATCAGATACATTTCCTGCCTTTGGCTGTTTAGATGCCTGGGGATTTAGAGATGAAAGGAGTCTTACTGATTCCCCCCAGTCAATTCCACCTACATCCAGATGAAGCAGTTGAGTGATGCTCAAAGTTATGACCCGACTTGCTCAACTGAAAAGTCATTGGTTCTAATTTTCAGGGATAAAGAAGCCAAAAGCACAATTCAGATACTGCTGCTGGGTAGAGAAACGCTACTGTCTGCATTGAGTCCTTCGGAAACAAAAAAATAAAGGACAGAAATTTGAAAAACCTAATCATATGATCCTCAGCTTAAAATTAAAAAGCTCGGTGTTTGTGTTAGCATGTACACATGTTTGTAGCTGATAATCAGCATGCATTTGTGTGTGCAGACATGAGAAAGGGCACACATATGTATGCTAACCCCCGTTTCTGTATGCTTCCTCTGTGCTACTCTGCTCTGCCAGCTCTAACTGCTTCTCTTCTCCCTGAGCCATAGCCTCCAGTACAGGTTAATTCTCTATTCAAGTAGAGAGGCATTATCATGAAGCTGACTTCAGGGTAAAAGTTTTCAGTTCCCTCTAAATGGGCCCCAGAAATGTGTTCCTGTGTTGATCTGCTTTCTGTTATTTTTGTAAAAAAATAAAAGAGAAGTTTGTATCTTTTTCCTTAACGAGGATCAAATATACACGCTTCAGGCCCCAATAGTCTAAATCTATTCCTGATCAAACAGAGAGCAAAAACGGGAGAAAGTCAGAATCTGACACAAACACTGCAATAAATGCTCTATATGAAGTCACGATGGTGCAAAGAATCATGCCAGAGCAACACAAAGAAAAACACCTCTCCTCTAGAAACAGAACGTTTCCCCTATTTTTCAAAAACCTTGTTCCTATTCAATGGTCCTCTTGACTACTGGATCAAAATAAGGCCCAGGTTCTCCAACTGTTTTTATGAGAGGGTTCTGCTGAATTTACAGCATTTCCCACAATCTGTACGTTTCTGCCTAATTTCTTTTCGATCTCAAATTCCTTCACAGTGCCTTGCACATAACAGAAACTCAATCAATGCTGACTGAATGAATGAATGAACAAATAATTGCATTTAACTTGTCAGTTTTCAGCTCAGCTACAGATATCCCCCATGAAGTGTTCTGAGAGTCACCAGACTGGGTTAGCCATCTTTCTTGCGCATCCCTGCTCAGACCTTCTGGACCATTTACAACAGCAGATGGAGTTCCAGCTCCTCAGCAGATGGCCGGCTCCTTATGAAAGACCCCATGTATCTTTCAGCCTTGTATCTCCAACACCTAGCACAGCACCTGGAACATACCAGGTACCTCTGCAAAACACTTGATTTGAATAAGATACTTAATTGAAAGTACAAAAGGCTGAATGTTGGAAAAGAAAAAAAAAACATTGAATGCTGATTTGGGGACCAGTATTGAAACATTCATAAAAGCAAATATATCATAGCTAAGGGGCAGTGAATAAACAAAGGAACAAAGAAGTCTGAGCTTGAGGTCACACAGCTAGTGAGAAGCCAGGGACAATCTGGACCCTGGGTCACCAAAGTCCCCGCTTAAGCCATGGGACCACCCCGCCTTTGACAGAAACTGGTCACCAATCCACAGGATGATCATTCTTCTACGCCGGTGCCCCTGTCTTCCCGCAGAGCTTATCTGCTCTAGCAGGCTGGGAACAAAGCTTTTGCTCTTCCATGTGTTTTGTCAGTGCTGTGAAGAGTGGCTTAAACCCTGTGGGATGCAAGAACTGCTGTTTTCAGCTGCCAATGTTTTCATGCATTGGACATTCTATGCATGCTGTCAACTTTCTCTCAGGAGTGAGACTAAGTCTTGCCTTTCTCCACCTCTCAGGCAGACCGTACGTTAGCAGACATGTGATGGGGGAAATGCACTCCAATCAAATCACTAACATGGCCTTGCCAACTCACTGACTTTTGTTTCTCTTGCAGAGTTTGCCTGGGCAGAGCATGGTATTTGCTTTTTTATTTTTTAAAAGATGCTTTATATATATATATATTTTATTGAAAAGTCAGATATAGAGAAAGGAAGAGACAGATGGGAAGATCTTCCATCTGCTGATTTACTACTCAAGTGGCTGCAATGGCTGGTGCTGCGCCCATGCGAAGCCAGGAGCCAGGAGATTCTTTCAGGTCTCCCGCATGGGTGCAGGGTCCTAAAGCTTTGGGCTGTCCTGACTGCTTTCCCAGACCACCGGCGCCCATGTGGGATCCTGGTGCACGCAAGGTGAGGACTTTAGCCACTAGGCTACCACACCAGGCCCTGTATTTGCTTTTAAATAGCCTATAGGACATTAAAATATACCAATGGGCAGGGGGATTAGGCTAAAAGATCACCAAATGCAAAGGATATTTTACTGTAAGTATTGGTTCCACTGAATTTAGACTCCTTCTTCCATATACCCTTTATATGAACATTCCCTGACAGTGGGAATAAAGCATTCCTGAACTGTGCAAGAATTTACTAGAATGTGCTCTACCCATCTGAATTATGTGTAACTGAATTTTGAACACAAAACAGGTAATGCACTCAGTGTCCATGCTGACAGACAGTTCCAAGCAAAACTACTGATTACTCACAATAAATAATTTCTTAGGATAGGTTAGGGGAACATTTGAATGTATTATGGGAAAATTACTTTCCAGGGATTGAGGTATTTTAGATTTAATATCAGATTCCCTGAAGACTCCACAAATCTGGCCTCTGTGACCCTCACTTATATTGTGCCATTAATTACATGGGCCTTCAACTTGGGCCTCATTCGGAATCCTGTTTCTAACACACCCTGACTGTGATCTGAGACAAATCACATTAACATGCAGAGTCTCCGTTTCCTCATTTATATACTAATATGTACGAATTCATAAAGTGCTTGCTTTATGTGTCAGTTCTGGGCTTGATAAATGTTGCCATTATCAATGCTATTACCAACACTACTGAGTACCAATACAGGGTTTGGCCAGAAGATGAGATCTTTTCCTGACCTAATGTTCTAGGTCTCCAGATACTGAGATCCGGAAATGCACTGAGCCTGTGACAAAAACAGCATTTAGAATCACAGCGTTTGTCACAGTGGAATCAGTGCCCCAGACTGCCCTTGGGGCAGCCTGCCTTCTGCTTTAACTGAGTGATTGATTTATTCTGTTGCTTTGTCATCTGCAGTATTGCTTATCCTACAGGAATTGCCCCCCATGAGTTATTCAATCCCCAAAGATAGCAAAGATAGCAAACAACTCACTGATGCATGCTTTTCAAACTTGTTTTCCATATAAAGATAGATATAGATAGATAGATAGATAGATAGATAGATAGATAGATAGATAGATAGATAAACAATAAAGAAAGCAAGCTAACTCATCCAGAGGCCATATCCGCAATCATCACCTTAATGAGTTTCTCACCATTCCTGGCCACTCTCATACCATATCATAATCCATCTGCCCCATCACTCAGGTCCGGGTACCATGCAGCTGGGGACAGCTGCCAAACCCCAGCACTCCAGAAACTGCTGAGAATAGCCTGAACCTGTGCACCTGCATCTCCAGTGCTTCCCTGTAGCAGCAAGTGAAACTTCACCCACAGGTCCCAACCTCCTTTACTCAAGGCCAGTTCAGCAACTCTCCTGAAGCCCTGTGTGCCGCAATCTCAACCCGCTCTAACACTACGAGTATTTCAACAGCAGTTGTTCCCTGACCTGTTGGCTTGGTCAAACTTGAACAGTAGTAAGTCTCATGCAGTAAAACACGTTCTTCCTCAAAACCTCTGCTAACAAAGCAATTTCTTTCTCTAGCTTTCTTCTATCTCCTTCTTTCTATTCTGATATAGTCCCTGTCTGCATATATGATTGCTACAAAGGAATGTGAATCTCCTCTGATCCCACAGAGAACAGCAGACATATAACTGAGAAGATAGTACCTTTCCACAAAGGCTCCCTCCCACCACATTCTCCCTTGGGACAGGTGGGGCTCTGAGCAAAATCACAAGGCTTGGTAACTGGGGCTCTGGCTGCAGTGCAGCCCCACTGGACCCCCCTGGCTGGCACCTTTTTCCAGTGCACAAATGCACATGTCTGAGTCACAATCCTGACTGCTCAGTGCCCTAATAATGAAACTCCCAGGAGCCCAGCCAACAAAGCTCAGGAATGAAGACGAGAGAGGAAAGGAAGGATGGAGAGAGATGAAAGGCAGGAAGTGGGGAGGGGTGAAAGTGGGAGGGGAAGTAAACGAAAGTGCTGTTTAAAAAAATGTTTTATTCCTAAGGAAATTATAACTTATTCTGTTGACTAGCCCCTGCCTATTTTACACCTTAAACCTATCTGAGCTATATATTTTGAAGGCTAAGTCTTCCATTAGAGAAAGTCTTGACTTCTACACGTGAAAGAATGGTAAGCACTAACTTCCAGGAAACCCATGTCAGTTCACTGAGTGAAAGCGATTGTCAATTACCCAGGAGAACCACACTGTCATGTCTAGTCATCCTGTCTAAAGTCAGTAATTGTCAACACTCCTCACTTAGAAAGTACTTTTCTAAACCGCAATGTTCTCATACTACTCATCCACATAGTGAAAATAAACACAAAGTACATTTCTATCATAATGGATGGCATAATCTTCAATCTTCTGCTCAGAAGAAAATTTCATCTACCTAACATTTCTCAGTGATACACTGTTTTCTAAATTTTAAGCAAACTATTACATATCCAACTGTGAAAATCTTGTATAATTAAAGTGAAAAACCACTCTAAGTCTCTCTGACAGTCTTAACAGCATGACACAGATAAAGAGCTAGTCCAATTTTCTTTTTTAAAAATGATGTGTTCAAATTGTATGAAAGGCCCTTGCTTTGATGATGATGGTCATGGTTTTTGCTTGCCGATTTGTTATGATAATATTTTTGTTGATTAGATAGGTATTAGAAGATGAACTAACCTTCCATTTAAGGGATATAAAATATATTGTCTTGATGTATTATCATTTTAAGTTTTGCCAGGCAAGACTTAACAACATTTTATCAAGAATCTTTCTATCTTTATTTATGTGTTAAGCTGCTTTATAATTTTACTTTGTATGTTGCTTTTATCATTTTTGGTATTTGACGTATAATAATAAAATATGTAAAAAAAAAAAAGAGCTAGTCCAAATAGTTAAAGTAGCTGAAATTTTAAAAACTTGATTTGAGAATCATACAAATGATAACAAAAGAAAATATGAATATGATGATGAATGGAGGGATTCACAAGTATATATAAGTATGACAAAAAGTTCATGCAAAATGGAACTTAAAAGATATTCATTTTGGTGTTAAAGTTTTTTAACTCTAGTGGCTAGCATGGTGGTCCAACAAGCTAATCCTATGGGTGCCAGGTCATGCTCAGCTGTTCCACTTCCGATCCAGCTGCCTCACTCCCTCTCTCTATAAATTTGCCTTCCACAAATCTTTTTTAAATATCTAAAAAAAGAGACATCGGTCTAAAATTTTCTTTTAAATTCTATGTCCTGCAGCCCAAAGCCTTGGGACTCTGTACCCATGTGGGAGACCTGGAAGAAGTTCCTGGCTCCTGGCTTCGGATCGGCATAGCACTGGCCGTTGCGCTCACTTCATTGGACGGAAGCTCTTTCTCTCTGTCTCTCCTCTCTGTATATCTGACTTTCCAATAAAAAAAAAATTCTATGCCCTCATTGTAATTTTGTTGTTGTTCTAATTCATACTGGTTGTTGACCTTATTTCATGGCTTCTCATTTAAGGGAATGTATAGCCATGGAGTAATAGAGACTACCATATCCAGATGTGGGGATATAATGCAATATGCATCCCTACTTCCAAATCAAAGATGGACTCCCAATGAAACTGTTGGACATGTATAGACAATAGGATGCTGAACTGTCTGATATTGTACCAGCAATATCGGGGCACACTTTAATAACAAACTGATGGAATCATGACTCCTTATGAAGGACTATGCTGTTGTAACAACATGGAGAAAATCAGTCAGGCGGTGGGAATTTGGGGTAGAGGGAATCCAAGACTCTACAGAATTGTAGCATAAAATTCAAAATTTCAAAACAAAAATTCAAAAAAAAATGAAAGTTCACAAAACATATATATATGAAAGTATATGCATAGATTCATGGACTTTTAAAAACCACTATTAACAAAATAAACATGTATTTTAATTTAATTTCCCCATGAACTTATCAAAATATCCTCCTATTAACAAAACACAAGATTTCCAAGTACAAATGAACAACCACATAGCTTTAAAAAATCTTTATTCCAAAGCGGCCATAGCTTCTACAGAGGAATAACATGTTTAGGAAGAGACATCAGAGTTCCAAGTAGCTGTCAAAATGCCTTATTTGAATACGGATTGTTGAAATCCAGTAATCCGGTCTGTGGAACCAGAAAATTCCTATAGAGTGTTATAAAACATATCAAATCATCCAGTAAAAAACCAGGGAGTCCTTCTTAAGGAACCTCTTCCCTTCTGACATAGGAGATAGAATACTTGAAATCAGGTCTTGAGCCAGGTCCTTCTGTGCCTAGTAGACTTCACTGGCAATTAAATGGGAGATTCATCACAATTTTCGTGGTATACCACTTACCTTGACAGTAAAATTTGTGCTTGTGCTGTAAAAATCACAATATCCCTGACAGCAGAAACCTGAATACCAGGCACTGCTCTGACACTAACTGTAAGTTCAAGTCAAATGATTTAACTCCTCTAGATCTTGGTTTCCTAATTGATACAGTTATATTTATAAGCAGCTTAAATATTAAGTGATCAGAATCACATCAATATCCACAGCCTGTATTGGCTAAGTGAATACAGTGCAGTGATGATGATGCTTTTTATACTAAGAAGCCTCCAAGTTGGCTTTTTGTTTTGAAATACAGAATAGGCGATTTAGATGATGTGGCCATCTTGATGAGTCAGCTGGACATTAAGGTAAGTGCACAAAACACTACAAGATGTGAAAAACAGTGAATTATTTACTTACTAAAATATAAAATAACAAACGTTACGTGGTAAAAATACGTACAAATAAAATGTTTCCTCAGATGTTAAACATTAACCATACACGAGTATTTCCTATAAACTACTGTTAACACAAAGCAAGGATCCCCAGAGTCATTATAGAAATGCGTGTTCTAATGCAAACCACTCTGCTATCCCTTAGTATATCTTCCCTGGATGCCACAGCTTATTGAATTGGTCAAATTGTTCAAAAAATATCTGCTGGGGACCTGGGATGCGTGGCAGGCTGGGTGGGGCTTTTCTTTTTATCTCTCCCCTTACCCCGGATACAGAAAAAATATATATATTAATGTGGAAACAACAGTCTTACCCACTTTTCCTGTAGCCCTTGACTCTCTGTGCCCTAATCAACTATGTAAAGATTATTAAAATAAAAGAATTTTAAAAAACGTATCTGCTAACAAAGATGGAAAAGCATTTTTCCATCTTCACAAAAACGTAAGATCACTTCTTCTGATTCTTAGTGGCACAGTGAATGGAGACTCAGCACCATCTTACATCTGACAGATTGAGCCTGGCTTCTCTCTGAGCCACTCACCATGTATGACTCTGAACAAGATAGCTCACTTCCCTTGGAATTTTACTTTCATTCTACTTTCCAGATTTAAGAAGGGAGGATTGTAAGAAGATATTTGGCCTACCAGTTAAGATGCCATGTTCCATATCCAAGTACCCGAATGTCATTACAGCTCCCGCTCCTGAATGTACTTTCCTGCCAATGCAGGTTCAGGGAGACAGCGTTGCTGGTTCAAGTCTCGTGTTCCAACACCTACCTGAAGAGCTCTGAACTGCCTTCTCAGCTCCTGGCTTCTCCTATTAGCCCCAGCATTCACAGATATTTGACGAATGAACCAACAGTTGGAAACACTCTTTTCTCTCTGTTCTGGTCTTTCAAATATTATGAATAAAATTTTTAGAAACTTAAAAAGAATACCTGTTTCAAAACAAATTTTTGTTTTATTTGTTCTGTTTTATGTGAGTTTGCAAATAAGAACAGTTATTAGAGATAAAAAAATAAATTCTGTAAATGGAGCTTCAAAAGTAAAAAAAAAAAAAAATGGAATTAAATACACACATTTACTTAAGTACCAAAGCCTTTTGAAGCCTGGCATAATTTGTTTTTTCAAAATAAACAGTTCCCATGAACTTTCTGAAATTTCTTCACGTGCATGGGTCTCAAGATTTTTCTACACAAAAATAAACAGGTCAGACCAACCACAAAAAGCAGAGCTAGGGTTCTCATTGGGTGTTCCCTCCACGAGCAGCAAGACAGAAGTTTGGGTGTTTTTCTTTTGAAGACCCTTACGGAGCAAAAGTTCTCTGCAAGATATAATTCATTGTTCAGACCTTCAGAAAGCATCACCCCACTGCCTTTGAAATGAAAGACTATGCAGGAGAGAACTTCAAAATTAAAGCTTGTGGAACCAGGGGCTGGAACAAGGCAGCAAGGTTTTCTCCTACACACTTACGTGCTCGATGCTGCCGACTGAAGAACACTGTCAATTCAAAGTGACTTACCCAGATCTGAAGTTTGATTCTCTTCTCATTTTTGAATACAGTTTTTACTTTGAAATCGATTCCAACCGTGCTGACAAACGCAGATGTGAAGGAGTCATCCGCATAACGGAACAGAAAAGATGTTTTCCCCACACTGCTATTGCCAATGATGAGCAATTTGAACATGTAGTCGAAATTCTGATCAGAGGAGTCTTTCTGGCTATATCTGGCATCTTGGGTAGAGGCCATCTGTAATAATTGAAACAAAAAAGAGGAATGGATCAACCTTCCATTGCCTATGAAGCTCACAGCACACTCATTATTGGCCTTGCCAGAAACAGATGTCAAACACTCAGGAGGCAAGTGGAGAGTGATCCTCAGCCTTCCTCTGATGCTGGTATCCATGGCAATAATTCCCTACTGGAAGACAGAACAGCAAATCTTACAGCTCTTTCCAGCTGTGTTGGTGCTTGTCACTGCTCAGCATTCAGAACCAATCAAAGACACCAAAGGAGACGTTTATAAGGGTAACATCAAAAGCAAAGACATGAGGAATTGGCTGGGCATGCTGACTTTCAAACTTTATAATTCCAGTAATGGAGAAGCCAAAGTGCCTGAACAGCAGGGTGTTTCTTTCTGAATTATCTAAATTATTACAGTCCTTCTTATTTTCTAGGGAAAAACATCCAGAGCACATTTCCATTTTATCTATTAAACATTTTATCAAAGTAACACCTTAATATAAAAAAACAGTCTCTCAAATCAAAAGTAATGATGATAGCTAAAATATACCATCCAAACAATGTGCCAGGTACAGGTCATTTATTTAACCCTCCCAATAATATAAGGTAAGTAACTTTATAATTTTCATATTAAAATGAGGCCCAGAGAAGTTTAATAACTTGCCAAAGTCCACATATGCGTTCAGTAATAGAGACAGAATTCCAATCGGACATGCAGGGCCAATGCTATGTTCTTGATCCTGGTTCCGTTTTCCAGTGATGACTATGGAAATGTACACAAAGTGCTATGGAAAGCCACATGAAATGTATTCATTGTGAAAGGCATAAAGAAGAGCCCTACCTATTCAAAGCTTGGCTCCACTATTTACTGACTTCGTGACCCTGGGTTTGTTACTGCAAATTGGTGCACCATGGTTTTTTACAAGACACAGAAAAACAGCATCTATCTTGTGAAGATAACAGGTGGAACAAAAACAAAGCAGCTAGGAAAATCACACAGCATAATATTTATTACTATTAATTCATATTAATCTAATTAATATTAATTATAAATATTTATTAATTATAAATGTTTTAGGCATTTATTTTTTCACATCTTTTTTGATGATCACCTTAACATTAACAAATATGGTATTGCGCTATTCCTAAGTACCATCTGTCTCAATATAAAAAAACGGGGCATTTAAATGATGATTCCCAGTGAGAAATTAATGCCTTTACTCAGTATCTTTTCTAATTCTAGTAATTCTTCAACAATTGCTCTTTTGTCCAATATAGTAACCAATGGTTGCATATGGCTAAACTATATTAAAAAATATTATAGTCACCATTACAGTTACTATACATCCCCTTAAATGAAAAGACACAAAACAAAATCAACAACAGGAAGGAAAAACAAAGAAATTAACAACGCCACGAAGTTAAACAACATGCTACTGAATGACTAATGTGTCGCTGAAGAAATGAAAAAGAAAATCAAGAACCTTCTTGAAGAAAAATGATGCTGCTGTATGATCTATGAGTCACTGAAGAATTTATTTTGAAGAAATGAAACTAATCAAAAAAATCAAAATCCGTCAGATACAGTTTCTGCTGGTCTTTGTTGGTGATATGTGTCACCTGTAGGCAACAAATAGATGGGTTTTGTTTTTTAATCCAGTCTACTAATCTGTAACGTTTGACTGTTGAGTTTAAGCCATTTACATTCAGGGTTATATGAATGGGTGGTAATTTGGTTCTGTCATTTTAGCAATGGGTTGTTCACGAATAGTAACTGTGTAATGAAGACTATCATATCCAGTAGCATGTTATTTAACTTCATGGCATTGTAAATTTCTATTTTTCTTCCTGTTGTTGATTTTGTATTGTGGCTTTTCATTTAAAGAGATGTATAGTAACTGTATAATGGAGACTATCATATCCATGTGAGGGTATAATGCAGTATGCATCTCTACTTCCAAATCAAGAATGGACTTCCAATGAAATTGTTTACTATAGCTTGACAATAGGATGCTGGACTCTCTGCCATTGTCCATGCCCACAATAATGGACATACGACTGTGTATGAAGAACTATACTATAATAATTATATAGGGAAACTCAGTGAGAGGGAGGGAATTGGGAGGGAATAAGGAAAATCCCAGGGCCTATGGAACTGTATCATAAAATGACACAAATAAAAAGAAATATAAACTTAAAAAAATTTTTAAATATATGATTAAAGTTTTGTTTTTCAACTTCACCAGTCGCCTTTTAGGTACCTACTTCAACTGCATAATACTGTGTGGAGCAATACAAGCATGGAACATTGCCATAATTGTAGAAAATTTTACTGGAGAGTGCTAGCAAAGACTATTTTTCATTTCCCATAAAAACTTGTTGATGAATGGAACTTTCTCTTGGGAATGCTATGGGTTAGACATAGTTCAGGTATGTCCAAGTGCTGGAAACTTGGTCTTACTGTGGTGGCAAACGTTTAAGAGATGGAACCTGGCAGAAGGTTGTTAGGTCATTGCGAGACTACTCTCAGAAGAGATTATTCTAGTGCACAAAGGACTCCAGTTAGTTCCTGCAAGAGAAAACCATAAAAAGAGAAAGCTTAGCCTCCTAACCTCTGGCTCAGAAACCATGTGATAAGTCCCTCTAACACACGTTCCTGTGAATGTGTCACCTGCCATGTGGGCATGCAGCCAGAGGTTCAGTGGTAGGTAAACAGATGACAGGTTTAACTGATGTGCCACATTAAATCTCAATTCTAATCTTCCCACAAGTCCTACTAAACAGAGACAAAACAGATTACTTCTGGCTAACAGCTATGACCACAGCCTACTTTAGAATTTTTGATATTTCATTTTCAAAATTAATGGTAACAAAGAAAAAAAAAGCAAATAACTTATATCCAAACATTCACGTAATGGCTTAAGAATCTACAGCAAACTAAGCCACTTTCTAGTTACCATGTGCCAGCGGTTACTGAGAACAACTTCAGGGTTAGTGGGAGGAGGATTCAGCAAACTTATCCGGAAAAATTAGCAATTTTCCTTGGAGATTAGAAAAATGAATATAAGGATGGGACACTGGCATTGGAAGTACATAAGTAAAGGAGTTTCACATTTCAATCATGTGTTTCCTGGACTAAATAAATAAATAAATAAAAATAAAAGTACTTTTTCTTGAGTTTTGAAACAGACTTAAATTGTAAAGCCTAGAAGGAAACTATTAGAAGTCAGGATTCCCAAACACTTGTCATCTGGGCCCCAGATTGATTCTCCCTGCTGAAATTCCTCATTTGCGCACAGGCTTCCGTCCCACTCTGCTGTGTCTTGGGATGGGCTGTTAACTGTGATGCTGTTTGCAGTCTCCAGCTTGCAGTTTCTCCACGTGTCTGCTACTGTTTGCTCTGCATGAGCCAGCTGAGAAGCAAGACACCGCCCATATCACGACTGATAAGTCAGCATTCAACCGAGAGGATCCTGTCCTGAGAGTGGGAAGTGGTCAAGTCTTTGAAGATTTCAGCTGCAGCTCCGTCTTCTGAAATATAGAGCCTGGGAAATCTAGGGCACTCATAATTCTTTTCAGTTGCTTTACTCTAACAGGGAATGAATGCCACTCTCCTGGGATTCACAAGGCAATGCATACAATCATATGCCGTAAATCATGCTATTTTTACATGTACTCCTCAGTTCTTTCAGCCTCGCGCTGGATCTCCATCTCATGCAAAGCTTGTTGAGTGCATGTGGTTAACTCTGCACATATGTACAGGAAAATAGTTAAATAACACATCATCAAAGCCATCACAGGCACTGTACATATACTAGCGCTCCTAATCCTTTCACTACTCCTGGGTCCAACTATTCATATTCCAGTTTTAGAGAGGAAGAATGCAACGGAGTATTACAAAAATGGTTACCTTTTTCCTCCCCCTGTGGAAATGTTATTTATGTTTGAACTTTACTTTTAAAGAACTAACGGGTGGGACTCCTGATGGTGAAATTCACAAAAATATAAGGAACCCACTTCCCCACCAAAAGCTGTCCTCCATAATGGGAGTTCGTCTCTCTCAGAATTGTCCTCCCTGAGCCTTCAGTAATTCATCAATTACGCTCTAGATTTTTGTAAGCCAGTGCTGGTTCCTGTGGAAGTTTATGCTATGTAATTTGAGGCAGTAGAGGGCAAGATGGGGCATGGACATAATTTGCACTATGACCTTCTTCTCTCATAAATCTAACAGGAGCTGTTGATTTTCCATTTGTTCAGCTTTTTCCTTGTTTAAAATTGAGAGTGACAGTTTGCAGGACACATGCAGAGCTGGAAATCACCATCACCATTTGAAAATTGAAATGAATGGAATTTGAGGGAAAGCTAAAGCTTCTTGTTATCTTAGTTTCTCTTGGTCTTTGCACTGAGCCCTCATTATCTGTGCCAAATAGGTTCTTTATGACCAAGGAGCCTGCAGACTCAGCGAGTTTACCCTGTCCTTCACCAGATTAACATGTCTGAAATTTCAGTCACGGAGCAAAATAATCAAAGAGGTCAGGGAGCTTTTTGTCTTCACTCATAAAAAAGATTGATTCCTTTATTGGAGACTTAGACTGGAATGTGTTTATACACTCACACACAAAAGGGTACCCATTTCTGAAAAATACAAAGGTAAATTTATTTCTGTTGCAGAATTTCAGAAATCTACATAGTTTTTTTTAATAATATGCATTCTCATGGTATTTTTGAAGGCCTTTCACATACATGCAACTATGAGACTACCAGAATGAGACATAGGAGAACAATTTCAAGACATAAGAACAGGAAATGATTTCTTTGAGTAGGACTCCTTTGAGTAGGACTCCAAAGACCACAAAAGCAAAAGTAGAAAACTGGGACCACATCGACCTAACAAGCTTCTGTACAACAAAGGAAACAATCAACAGAGGGAAGCAGAACAGGAAAAAATTCTGTGAAGTATTCGCCTAACACATGAAATCATTTACAAAATACATCAAGAATTTAAAAACTTAACAACAAAAAACAAACAACCAAATTAAGACATGGGCAAAGGATCTAAAAAGATTTTCAAAAGGAGAACTACAAATGGCCAGGCAGTATTTAAAAATATACACAATATCACTAGCAATCAGGGAAACACAAACAAAACAATATCCCTTAGTAACAAATGTTTGAGAGGATGTGGAGAAAAGGAAATCTTTATATACACTCTTGGTGGGAATGCAAATGAGAACAGTACATTACGGAGAAGAGTGTGGGAGTTTCTTTTTAAAACTAGCAATAGATCTACCAAATGACCCAGCTAGCCCACTTCTACTGTGTGCCTGAAGGAAATGAAAACCAAATGAAGATGCACCTGCACACACTTGCTCAGTGCAGCTCTGCTCAGGCAGCTGAGCTATGGAACCACCAGTAGATGGGCAGATAAAGAAAACGAGGTATATACACACGCTGGAGGATCATTCTTCCACAAAAGAAAATAATGCAATTCTGACATCTGCAGCAAAATGCATGAAACTGGAGACCAGTATGTTAAATAAACCAGACACAGAAAGACAAATACTATGTTTTCTCTTTACATTTGGAAGCTAAAACAAACCCTCCAGCCAAATGCAGAAATTTGATTAGTAAGGAATGCACAAGGTCAGGGAGAAGGGATTGAAGGAGATGGGATAACACGTGCCTAAACACAGTTGTATGTTCCACAAGATAGTGGCACTGGCTACATTACAAAATAACAAATTGTATGTTGTGTAAAGAGCTGGAAAATCCTGAACAAAAAGAAAAAAATAAGGATGTGAAAGGCTACTTGCCTAGCTTGGCCAGTTTATGTTATGTGTATTTGTCAAAATATTACATTGCACCCTATAACAATGGATATGTATTACATGTTCATCAGAATTTTAAATGCTAAAAATCACAAAATATCTTAAATACTTAAGGTTTTCCAGTTAATGTGAATGGGATATCTTTTTATTCTTTTTTTATTTTTATGAATATAAAGATAACAAAGTACATGTATTTCATGGGTACAGGTCTAAGATAATAACCATTTTTCCCTCCGTTCTTCAATCTCCCTCCCTCCTCCTTTTTATGCTTTCAATTCACTCTATAGTCACAGGCTTAATTCATCACCAATCATAACGTGAATGAGATTTCTTTCTTGGTCTCTCTTTTAGCAAGATCATTCCTAGTATGTAAAGCTGTTTTTGTGATGTTGGGCCTGTATCCTGCTGCTTTACTGAATTGGTTTATCAGTTCTAACAGGGCTTTTGCTGTTGTTTGCTTCTTGGGTGTGTTTTGTGGAATGTTTGGGTTTTTCCACATACAAAATCATACCACCTGCAAATATGGATATTTTGAGTTTTTCTTCCAATTTTGGTGCCCTTTATTATCTTTCTCCTAACTGCTCTTGATAACGGCTCCCATACCATATTGACTAAGAGTGGTGAAGGTAGATAACTTGTCCTGTTCCAGACTGGAGAGTAAATACTTTCATTTTCCCCGCATTCAATATAATATTGGTTGTGAGTTAGTCATATAGAGCCTTTATAATTTAGAGGCATGTTCCTTGTATAACTAATTTGTTGAGGGTTTTGTCATGAATGGATATTGAATCTTATCATATTCTTTCTCAATTAAAGATGCAAAGCAACTCTATAAGGAAAATTCTAAAATACTTGATGAAAGAAATTATCAAACACTCGCAAAAGAGAAATATATTCCTTATCATGGGTTAAAAGAACTTACATAATTAGAATATTCATATTACCTAAGGCAACCTACAGATTCGCTGTAATCCATATCAAAATACCAACGATAGTATTTACAGAATTAGAAAACAAATACTAAAATTCACATTGAACCATAAAAGAACCAGAACAGCCAAAGTAATCCTAAGGGAAGTAGGGTGCAAGCTGGAGGCATCACAATGTATATGTTCAAAGCACACCACAAATCTCTATCAATTAAAATACCATGATATTGCATAAAAACTGGCATTTAGATAAACGGAACAGAATAGGCAGCCCATAAATTAATCCACACCCATACAGCCAACTGATTTTTTGACAAAGCTGCTAAGAACATGTATTGGAAAAAGCTAATCTTAGCAATAAAGGGTGTTGGGAAAAATGGACATAGACATCAAGGAGAATGAAATTAGAAACTTACTTCTTACCATATTCAGTAACAAACTCAAGATGAACTAAAGACCTAAATATGAGCCCTGGAACTACAAAATTATTAGAAGAAACCATAAAGGAATCACTCGAAGACACAGGACTGCACACTGAATTCTTCGTAAGACCCCAACAGCACTAGCAAACTAGAACAATCAGATTATGTTCATCTCAGAAGCTTCTGCCACCAAAGAAAGACAGTGAAGAGATATGACAGAATGGAGAGAAATACTTGCAAACTATATAACTGGCAGAATTAGTACTCAGAATATATCAGGAACTCAAAAAAAACTCAAAAAAAAAAAAACCTCACCAACCCAAACCAACCAATCCAGTTAAGAAATTGAAAAAGGACCTGGACAGACAATTCTGTGAAATATTAATCAAAATCACGAGATATCAATTCACCCCTGTCAGAATGGCTATTACAAAAACACAGAAAGTAACAAATATTGGTGAGGATGAGGAAGAAGGGGAACTATCTATCATGTACTAAGAATGGAAAATTGAGACCAGCATTGTGACATACCAGATAAAGCCACCATGTGCAACACTGGCATCCCCAGGGGACAGCTGCAGAGATGCAGGGACTAAGTTGACTCACAGATACTGAGGCCAAAGGATCCATAATACAGTCCTGGGGTGCTGGGGAGTACCCAGTGACTGTGATCCCAATCTTATAAATCACAGGATGAAGAGCATTAGCAAAATACCACCCTATGGTTGCCTAGCAGTGAAGGCAGAGCACTCCCTCCACACTTGTGGTGTGCTAACTGATTCTCACGAGCACATTCCGTGGCCAGGTTGAGAAGGAATCCCATATCTGCCCAACTGTATACCAGGCTACTTGTACAAACATGAACATGATTTGTTTTGGCTTTATCTCTTCTATTTTTTTTTAATTACTGATTCATTTCTTTAGAAGGGACAGAAAGATTATCTTCCATTCACTGGCTCCATAAATTCCCACAGCTGAGCCAGTCTGCAGTCAGAGGCCTAGAACTCCATCCTGATCTCCCATGTGGGTGACAGAGACCCAAGTGTTTGGGCCATCGTCTACTGCATTCCTACGCACATAAGCAGGAAACCTGATTGGAACTGGAGCAGCTGGGACTAACAAGGGCACTCCAATATAGGATGCCTGTGTCACAAGCAGTGACTTAACCCACTGTACAAACAATGCTGGCCCCTGATTTCACCTATGCTAAGCAGCAGTCCCCTCATCATTGGTAGGAATTAGATATTTGACTAAAACTTCCATGATGGAAGCCAGCTTCATGGCAGAGCAGGTAGAGCCACCACCTGTGAGGCCAGCATCCATATCACATTGCTTGATTGTCCAGCAGCTCTACTTCTGATACAACTCCGTGCTAATGATCAGAGAAAAGTAGTGGAACATGATCCAAGTGTTTGGTCCGCTGCTACCCATGAGAGACCCAAAGGAAGCCCCTGTCTCCTGGCTTTGTCCTGGCCTAGCACTGGTCACTGTGACCATTAGGAGAGTGAACCAGCAGACAGAAGATATTTCTCTCTCGCTTGCTCGCTCACTCTCTCTCTCCTTTAAAAATGATATTCACAATAAATACACATTTTTTAAAATCTTTCATTATGATCTCTGATACTCCTCTTGTATAGAAATGATGAACCAATAAATTTCACTACCAACATCCACTCTAAAATGGGTATTATCAGTTTTATAGAATTTCATTTTCTTTACTGTCTAAATTCAGAGAAAAGGGGGTCTTGACATCCAGCACTTCTGCTCTATACATTTTATAAATACCAAATGAACACATTTCCCCTAATTTCAAGTATTAAACATGTAAGAAGGAGTATTCCCCAGTGTTGCTCTCAGGGACAAAGCTGAGAGGACAGTGTACATAGGGCAGTTTTCTGTGTTCCAGAGAGAGAGCTCTGTGTGGAGAAAAACATGGCCAACAAAAATGTGATCAGTCCTATAGCACTACCTGCCACCCATGAATTCCTCAAACACATCAACTCAGGAAATCCTAGAATACAAATGGGATTTTACACAAACTGAGAGAACGTTGAATTCCACGGATGGGGACAGAATTCAAGCAACCCATGGTAAGAAAAGGTTGAGAAAGGGAGACCCAAAAACTCAGAGGGTTGCGGGGAACTTTCTTTTGTATGACTGTAGAGTTGGTTTTGGATGAAGTTCAACTTAACCTTTTATACTGAATTCAACATATCAGCAAAGTCCGTGACATTATGTCTTGCACACATGATGGCTATCTCCATTCTTTCTCCAGCCTCTCTAAAATAAAAAGCAAAATCATTATCAAGAAAGGTAGGGGGCAACATTAGGATAAAATGGGGCAGGCATCTGGTGCAGCAATAAATATACTCTTTGGGATCCCTTGCTCCATATGAGAGAGCTTTAATTTGAACACTGATATTGCTTCCAACTCCAGCCTCCCAAAGTGTACCCTGGGAGGCAGCAGGTACAGTTCAAGCATTTGGGTTCCTGGCACCATCGTGGCACATGCAGACTACATTCTAGATTGCTGGCTTTTGCCTGATAAATTTTTGCTTTTTCAGCATTTGAGGGGAGAATCAGTGGACAAAAGATCTATTTATCCACGTCTGCCATCTCTGCATCTCAAAATATTAAAGACGAAAACAGAGATCAACAAAAGTTTGAGATCTGAAAGTTAATAAAACAGAGAAAGCAGAATCTTGAGCCTGCTAGCGAGTTCACAAGACCCACCTTCCTATAGAAACTTGAATGGTTTGAAGGAGGCAAAAGCCAAGCATCTTGATGGTAGAGTGTGGCTAGAATGACCACCTGCCTTGGTTTTCCTGAAACTGAGCTGTTTCATAGTACAAAACATGACTTTCAGTGCTAAAACCAGCCAAATGGCTGGGTGGTTAGTTACCCTAAGTGGGGCAGGCAAACAGCAAACTGGTTGAAAGCTGAGGCCTCAATTCACTCCCCTAAGTACCTAAGTAACTATCTTCCCCATTTACAGCATCACTGACTCTACATTAAGATTACATTATACAAATCCATCAAACATTTTTGACATTCATACTCCCTATATGCAGCTGTACATTTATAAAAGCATAAGTGCTTCTCTTGTAGTAACAAAATATAAAGAAAATGACTCTCACAGATTCGCCTAAGAAAATATCTAAGCTTTCTTACTCTTGCCAGTAAGAAATATGACATGTAGTATCCTTAACACCTAATCTCTCCAGCTAAACACACATTTGTACTCAGAAACACAAAAGTAAATCCTCATAGAGTATATCAGTTCTAACAGATCTAGACATGAGGAACTCCCCTCGAATTCTGCAGAAGCAGAATATTCAGGGTAGGGCCAAGATTCTGTCGTTTTTAAAGCTGTTTTCAGGGTTCTTTCAGTCAGGCTCATAATTGCTTGTTAACAAATGTCTACATAGAAACCAGGGCAGGTTTGTGTTGTTAAGAACTCTGGACTCTAGCACCAGAAGGGACAGAGTCATCTGACATTCAGGCCGCCATCCTGGGGTCATGGAAATGTGATCCTACAGCTCTCCAGCAGCTGCTGTCTTCACCAAATACAGCCAATGACAGACTTCCTCACCAAAATGTTGACTCTCACAAAGAAGGCTCTACATCCTCCAACGCTGAGCCTGCCCAGAGAGGTTGACCTGTGAGAAGCATGTTTCTTCCATTACCTCTACGCTGGTAAAAGCTAGAACCTTCTGAAAACCAGTAACATAATTTCACCGGGAGACACATCGCAAACTAACGAGGAGGTACAACCTGTTGAGAAACAATGATCATGTTCTCAGAGTACAAACAAATCTGCTCTGTTCAATTGTGTGGGAGGTGACTTTCACCTCCTCCATCAGTCATTGCTAAAATAACACACACTGGACTATGCCTCACTCCCTGAGAAAGCTCTGGCATATAAAGGAGACCAGTGTCCAAATTGAGACCGTAAAATGAGTATTTGATGCCAGAGCATCTCTTCCTGAAAAGAAAAAAAGAAAAAGTAGATAGAATGAACTTACCCAGCGCTGTGTGGTGTAAGCATAACTTCTTTAAATATATATATATATATATAGAGAGAGAGAGAGAGAGAGAGAGAGAGTAGAGGACAGGTTTAGCAGTTAAAGCCTTGGTTCGAGTCCCCAACTGCCCTCACTTCTGATCCAGCTCCCTGCTAACGGCTTGGGAAAATCAGAGTATGAATACCCAAATGTTTGGGTCCCTACTGACCATGTGGGAAAAGTGAAGAAGCTCCTGGATTTGGCGTGGCCCAGCCCTGACTGCAGAGGCTGTCTGGAGTGCACCAACCAATGGAAGATCTCTGTCTCTTCCTCACTCATTCTCTGTATCTCTTTCAAATTAATAAATAAATATTTTTTTTTAAAAAAGAATAATTATCTACTGAAAAACTAAAAATCTTTATGGTTGGGTGGGAAGAAATAGCCTAAATTTTAATTTTAAGTGACCCTCGGAGACACACCTCCCAAGTTTTGCTATCCATAGGTCCTTTGGGATCTGGACATCTCTCCTTCCTTCCTTCATCATCAGAGCAGGTCAAACACAGAGACAATCACTGTGCTGTCCATGCACTTAGAAGACAAATGGAGTACCCAGGCCATCCGTGAGAAATAGGGCATCTTAGCAGTCTACCTACTTGCACTTCCAGGCTGCGTAATTACACCAGTTAGAATGACTTAGAGAACCACTTTTCTAATTACAATTATCCCTGCTTTTCATTCAGGAGCTACTACTACTATTATTTACTACAAAGACAAGCCCACACACATTGACAGAGCATTCACATCCACAGGCGTGCCTCATTTCCCTTTTCATCTACCTTTCCACTCAGACAGGTGTGTACTGAATTAAACATTCAAGAGAAAAACCCGTCTTTTGTCTCTAACACCACAGTTGAGTGCCATGTGAGTCATAATTTGCCTCTCTGTATGTAATAGGCCCTTCCTTCAAGCTCCTGGAAGATCACAAACTACGGCCATTTGAACAGAAATTATTCATCAGTGTCAGCTTCCAAGACTCTCTGAGACTCAGTCATATACCCAAACCACAAGGCAGCCAACAAGTAACGCCCATTTGTCTTTGATCGCCTGGGGTTAAACTAGAAGCAGCAAATACGGAGAGGTTGCACAGCCTCCTCTCTCTTAAGGTTAGATTAACATTTAAGTTTCCAGACATTAACAATCTGACAGCTCAAGATTTTACTCAGAAAGCCAACTAGACACAGAATGTGACTAAAACCACACCCATTTCAATAAGTATGATTGCACAGTGTGTCCGGGAACCACTGACCCTGTTTTTTTGTTTGTTTTGTTTTTTTGGGGTTTTTTTCCCATTCGCTAGAGACCAGAAGATCTAGATACTTCAAACCAGTCAGAAACAAGCTGATGCTGGAAGAGATATTTGGCTTCTACAGAGTTAATGCTGTTAGAAAATATATGTTGGAAAAACAAAAGTGGTTGTTAAGATTAATTTATATTTGCAGTTTTGTACTTGAGGCCCACAATTCTATGTTCAAAACAATAAGAAATAATATCAAGAAACAATAATTTTTAAAAATAGAAGCATTTTCTCCCCAAAATCTATAAGGAACAATCAGGCAGTAACATGGTTCACATTTTTTTCTTTTTCTGTTTTTATTTTTTATGATTTACATTTCGCATAACCTTTTTATAAGAAGTTCATTTAATGACTGTATTTTATTGATTTCTGCAGCATTTTATAGGTCAGTCATATTAAACTCCTCAAAATCAGAATCAAGAGTTTACACATCTTTATATGCTTAGTAACATGTCTCCAGTATACAAGCAGGCAATAACAAGCCTTAAAACAAATTACAATAATTGAAAAGAATAATTGGTGGGTGGACCTAACAAAAGTTCAAAAATGACAAAAGATTCTCTGAACTGAAACATAAATCAGTAGAAATCATGCATTTGACAAACATGAAAAAAAAGTAAAAAGAATCTCCAAATCCTAAATGGCAAGTAATTTCAGAAAGTTTGTGGGGAAAAATGCAAATTATAAATAAACCATGCCTAGATTTCAAAACATTTCTGCACAAAAACTTGTTTTTTAATTCTGCTTTTCATAAATATTTTGAAGTACCACTGTATATGTTCCTACTCAGAAAGGCAATAATACAACAAAACATTAAAGTTATAATAATCAAATATTTCTCAAATCTAGGGAAAAGCACAAATCTATACTTCCAAAAAGTTTATTCAAGCTGATAAATATAAAGAAAGCTACATCTAGGTATATTGTAGTCAAATTACATCAGTTGGAAGTTAGGATATCTTGAAAACAGAAAACATTTTACATCCATGGGTGCAGCAATATGAGTACATCTGAGCTCACATCACAGTGAAGATCAGCAGAAAACACAGCAACACATTTACGGTGCTGGAGAAAAAGAAATCAACCAAATGGATGTAAATGAACACTCTCTTTCAGGAATTAAGGCAAAGGGGACAGACCTAGCACAGCAGTCAAGATGCTGCTGGGAACGGCCGTCTCCTCTACAGAAGTGTCAGGATTCAGGCCCCAGCTCTGCTCCTGCTTCCGGCTTCCTGACAATGCACAGCTCAGGAGGCAGTGGGGATGGCTCAGGCACGTGGGTTCCCACCTCACAGGTGGAATCACATTGAGGCGCCAGCTTTCAGCCACACCCAGACCCAACCCTGCCAAGACGAGGGGGATGAACGAGATGAGCGCAGATCTTGATTGGCCTCTGACTCCCTGCCTTTCAAATGAATTTTCTCAATGAAATCTCAGAAGAAATGAAGCCAAATTTCAGAAATATATGACCACATGAACAAAAACTGAGAGTATGTGCTGCCAGCAGAACCACCCGACAGGAAACAGCAATAAAAATCGTGCGATGCAGAGGGAGAGACCAGAAAAGACCATCAGGTGACAGGCATTCATTCCTCTCTCTGCATACACATCTCTCTTCTTCATAAAACAAACTGCTTGACAGCACTGGGGATTTACAGTCCATATCAAGGGTAATGACATGTGACAACAGTTTCACAAAGCATGAGGTAAATGAAATGCTATCCTAGCTAACTCACTGTGCTTTAGGTGAGGCTGGTCAGTAAGTCTAACTAAATAACACAATAAAAAGATGCACATGAACACTAACATCAAGAAAAGCTACACATTTTTAAAACATCAGAGTAGAGGAATTTATAGACTTAAAAATTTTCATTAAGCAGTAAGAAGGCAGAAAATAAGAAACATAGGGAAAAAACAATGAACAGCAAAATGGTTATTTCAGTTCAACCAGAGATAACCACAATAAATGAAAATTCCAACTCAAAGGCAGAGATTTGTCCAAACTCAATCAAAATGCAGGATCCAACTGTATACCGACCACAAGATTCACGCTTTAATGCCCATGTAAGTTGAAAGTCAACCAGGAAAGCAACCACACATCATGAAAACACTAATTATAACGCAAGTAAGAGTGTTTCTAAAAGGCTAAGCAGACTAACATAAGAGTATCAGCAGAGAACATGAGAACTTCACGATAATAAAAATAAAGTTCTTCAAAGACATGCTATTACAAATGTATGTACACCAATTTCAAAAATCTTCAAAATATATAGTACGAAACCCAAAAGAACAAGAAGCTATAATCATGGCTAGGGCTCTGAAAACCTCCTCTCTCTCAGTAAATGACAGAATAAACAGACCAAACATTAACGAGGATGCAGAAGGCCTTAGCAACATGACAACATGCCATGACCTACTTGACATTTATGAACCACTAACCATACAACTGCAGCATGCATAAATGTATGTGAATGTTCATTACATGAGATCATGCCTCTCCTGAAAACAAGTCCAAGGGGTTTCAAAAGTTTGAAATCTTAGAGAGAATATGTTCTCTAGTACTAACTGAATCTAACTAGATAGCAATATGTATCTAAAGAGATAGGAAAAATATATCTATAAAGTTATGAATTAAAGAAGAGCTTCACAAGAAAACGAGCACATAGTTTAAAATAAAATCTAATGCAAATACTATTTTCAGACATCTGTGAGTCAGCTAACACAATACTTACAAGGATACTTGTCATTATTACACTTACTGGAAAAAAAGAAATATTTACAGTTAATGATCTAAATTCCACCTCAAGAAGCCAAATGAATAAAAGATTCCAATAAGGAGCAGAACTATTTTCAAGAAATCCCCAAATCAATAAAATATAAACTAACAACAGAGAAATCAATGAAGACAAAACTGGGTTATTTGAAAACATTAACATTGTCAGTACCTAGCAAATCCTGACAAGACAAAAAGGCAAAAGACTTTAATTCTCAGTAGCAAGAATGTGGAAGGAGATATGTTTACAGATCCTAGAGAAATTGAAAGAATAGTCAAAAAAATTAGCAGCTCTATATTTGTAGAAAAAAGTAGATGAAAAACATAATTTACCAGAACTGACTCATAATGAAATAGAAAATTTTATATATGCATGTTCAGCTTTATCTCTTACTGCCATAAAGGATTTCTTAAACCTCACTAATTTGTCATTACTGAACATGACTGTGTGAGGACCATAACCAACATGCTGACTGGGCTGGCTTTCTCTGGGAAGTTCTAGAGAAGACTCAACTTCCAAACTCATTCAGGTTATGTGTACTGTGCACTTGTGGTACTCAGATTCCTGTTTCCTTGATAATCCAGGTTAATCTTCCCAGTTGAAAGTCCGTAATATTAGACACACCTGCAAAGTCCCCCCTTGTTATACAGAAGTAACAATTTATTTACATATACTAAGGTCATGTCATGGAAATCTTTAGAGGGTTATTCTTACTATAATATTCTAGAGGAAAATAGGTAGGTAGTGATACATAGATAGATAGATAGATAGATAGATAGATAGATAATCCAAAATTTGAATTTATCATAAGAAATCCAAAAAGAAAACTCCAGGCACTAATGGCTTCCTTGGTGAAGTCCCTTAATCACATTATGAATTAAAATATGTCAATCTTACATAACAAAATCATTCAGAACACAGAAAGGAAAAACAGTACTTCTCAGCTTATCTCACAAGGCCAACAAAACTCCAATACTTAGAATCTCATATTCATAGCCCATATCCACTTGAATTCAATGCAACAATATTTAACAAATAATGATCAAACTGAATCCAGCAGTATGTACAAAATACAATATATGACAACGAACCAAAATATTATCTAAGGAATGCAAGATTAACTTTAAAAAAATCTATGTAATACAAAGGGAGAAAGCTGATAAGTCACTCAGTTACATATGTAGATGCAGCAATAAATAAATAATTCTATATCCATTACGTCAAAAACAAATATTCCCAGCACATTAGGAATCAAATCACATTTCTTCAGTATGATAAAAGGTAAAATCCCTGGGCCCGGCGCCGTGGCCTAGGGGCTAAAGTCCTCACCTTGAACATGCCGGGATCCCATATGGGCACCGGTTCTAATCCCGGCAACCCTGCTCCCCATCCAGTTCCCTGCTTGTGGCTTGGGAAAGCAGTCAAGGATGGCCCAAAGCCTTGGGACCCTGCATGTGCATGGAAGACCTGGAGAGTTCTGGCTCCTAGCTTTAGATCGGCACAGCATCGGCCATTGTAGTCACTTGGGGAGTGAACCATCAGACGCAAGATCTTCCTCTGTCTCTCCTCTCTGTATATCTGACTTTGCAACAAAAATAAATAAATATTTTAAAAATAAATTAAATAAATCCTTTTATTTAAAAAAAAAAGGTAAAATTCCTATAGTTAAACCAACACTTAATAGTGAGAGTTTGAAAGTTTTCTCCCTAGGATAGAGAACCACTCAAATACATTTGGAGTCATCACTTCTGTTCAACATGTTGTAGGTTGTTCTATCCTATGCAATAAGAATGCATTCAGAAAAGAAGAAGGGATTACTGAAAGGAACAAGTAAACTCTATTTGTTAATAATGTGTTTAAGAAATTTCCAAGGGGGCCCGGCGGCGTGGCCTAGCGGCTAAAGTCCTCGCCTTGAACGCCCTGGGATCCCATATGGACGCCGGTTCTAATCCCGGCAGCTTCACTTCCCATCCAGCTCCCTGCTTGTGGCCTGGGAGGGCAGTTGAGCACAGCCCAATGCATTGGGACACTGCACCTGTGTGGGAGACCCGGAAGAGGTTCCAGGTTCCCGGCTTCAGATCAGCGCGTACCGGCCGTTGTGGCTCACTTGGGGAGTGAATCATCGGACGGAAGATCTTCCCCTCTGTCTCTCCTCCTCTCTGTATATCTGACTTTCCAATAAAATGAATAAATCTTAAAAAGAAAAAAAAGAAATTTCCAAGGAATCTGAACAAAGATAACAAGTGCAATATGGTCTCCGGACACAAAATGAAGACAGACAGTAAAGAGTGTACAGAAGCCAGATATAGACCCTACCCACAGTTAATAACCTAGATGTCATCAAAATAAAAAAAAACTCATAAAAATATTATTCAGACTATGAATATGTAACTCACGAACTGTGAGAAAATTATAAATATATTTACATATAAAGCATAAATTTAAATATGGTACAACTATAGTATAGCATATATTACATATAATATGTGTAATTTATAACAAAGGACTGATTTGGAGTCTAAAGATTTTCTACTACTGATTAATAAAAAGAAAAACAAGCCTCTTAAATGGACAGAACAGGTCCTTCACATAGGACAATACAAAAATGGTCAACATATCAACAAGCACAGGAAACCAAGATCAACGCCATTCCTCATAAGAAAAATGCAAATTAAAATCACAATAAGGCATCAAAAACACTCATTAAAGTAACTAGAACTACAAGAGTCTGCTGGTACCCTATGTTGTTGAGGACATGGAGCTACTAGAACTCTCTCATGCTGTTGACAAGAATGTAAAACCAAACTACTACTTTGACAAAAGATATAACTTTTGCTTATAAAATTAAGCATACACCTTAACCCAGAAATTCTACTTCTAGATGTTTACCTAAAAAAATGAAAGCATAGCATTATGAAAAGATCAATACAAGAATATTTACAGTCTTATTCATGAAAACACCTCTCTATTTCTCTCTCTCGTTCTCTCTCTCTGTAACTCTGCCTTCTAAATAAATAAATCCTTTTTTTTTTTTAAAGAGCCTCAAAGTAGAAATTATCTCAAGGTCCAGCAACAGCAGAATGTATTTAAAAACTATGGTAGGTTGATAAAACAGCACCATACACAGCAATAAAAGGAAAGGAATTATTGATACATGTAGCAACTTGGACAGACTTCACACAGAGCATGTGAACAAAAGCAAGGCAGACTCAGAAGAACACATACATCTATTCTGGACTCATGTGGGGAAAAAGTAAGTTTATAGATCAGGTAGATTAAATAGAAAAAAAAAAACCATGAAAGGACTAATTGGAGTAACTGGAAACAGTCACACATTAATGTGCTATGTGTTAAACAGACGTGTTCTCAGAAAGCACCAACTGTAGGATCCGAACATTTCAATGTACATAAACACTATCTCAGAGTAACTGCCAACCAACAAATGAAAAACACTGAAGATCATGCAATTCCAAAGAACTCTGACCGATTAATTCCTAATGGGCCAAAGTCTGCTCGGTAACTGATGGCTCCTTCAAACTCTCTGACCCAAAGTAATTAATGAAAAAAAGAAGAACATGCCCAGACAACTTTTAATCCATACAAGAACATTTTTTTTCCTAGCAGCCAGCTGTTTGTATTCAGTCAGCACAGTGCCTACCAGAAGTCTCAAGACACATTCTTCACCATAAAAATGTATTTCCTGGGCCTGGCACAATAGCATAGTGGTTAAAGTCCTTGCCTTGCACGTGCCAGGATCCCATATGGGCACCAGTTCTAATCCCAGCAGCCCCGCTTCCCATCTAGCTCCCTGCCTGCGGCCTAGGAAAGCAGCTGAGGACGGCCCAAAGCTTTGGGACCCTGCACCCTCCTGGGAGACCTGGAAGAGCTCCTGGCTCCCAGCTTCGGATTGGCTCAGCTCCAGCCATTGTAGCCGCTTGGGGAGTGAATCATTGGACAGATCTTCCTCTCTATCTCTCCTCCTCTCTGTATATCTGATTTTCCAATAAAAATAAATAATCTTTTTTAAAAATGCATTTCCTTTTTGGAAGCTGATGTACATGAAAGGAATTATTGATATAAACACAAGCTTAGAATGGCAGCAGAAAGGCATGCACTAAATCCAAAAATTTTTGGTCTGAAAATATTGAAGCTGAAAAATCCTTCTTCTATGACATAAAATAATTTTTAATATAATTCCCCCTGCTACTTCCCAAGTCCCCTTGCAGAAGAGAAGTGCAGTAGGTAGGAGATAATTTCTCGTTTGTCCAGCATCAACTAGGAATTTTCACTGTTTCTAAAGGTGATGAGGACTAAATTCCCCTTATCAAAAAAGACAGAAAGATAATCATTAAAGATGGATATGTTCAGGAATTCAACAATAATGAAAAACAAGAATTTTATTGCTTTTCATAGCCAAATGCGGCACTGATATTCATATTTTAATTATTCATAATTTTGTTTTATTTAGTCCAGCCTAGCAGTATTCAGTATCCATCTAATACTTTACCTCCTCGGCTTCACCTTCAGTCTAATTCTACAGTCTGTCTTTAGTCTTCCTATGCTTGGCCAAACTGTTTGTGTACTTTATTAAATGCTTTGGATATAATTTTTTAAGATGAATTTATTCTTATTTGAAATGCAGATATTACAGAAAGAGGAAGGGGGGGCTTCCATCCACTAATTCACTCCCCAAATAGCTGCAGCAGCTCTAGCTGATCCAATCTGCAGCCAAGAGCCAGTGGCTTCTTCTGGGTCTCCCACATGGATGCAAGGACCCAAGGACTTGAGCCATCTTTATGCTGCTTCCCCAGGTAGTCAGGGAACTGGATCGAGAACAGAGCAGCCAGAACAGGAACCAGCGCCACATAGATGCCAATGCTGTAGGTGGAAGATTAACCTGGTACACCATCACAACAGCCCCCGTGTAACTTCCAAGGAAATGTCATACCAACTATCATTCTACATGATTTTTTTTAAGATTTATTTATTTTTATTACAATGTCAGATATATAGAGAGGAGGAGAGACAGAGAGGAAGATCTTCCGTCCGATGATTCACTTCGCAAGTGAGTGCAGCAGCCGTTCTGTGCCAATCCAAAGCCAGGAACCTGGAACCTCTTCCGGGTCTCCCACGCAGGTGCAGGGTCCCAAAGCTTTGGGCCATCCTCGACTGCTTTCCCAGGCCACAAGCCGGGAGCTGGATGGGAAGTGGAGCTGCTGGGATTAGAACCGGTGTCCATATGGGATCCTGGCGCATTCAAGGTGAGGACTCTAGCTGCTAGAACACGGCGCCGGGCCCCATTCTATCTGATTTTATTGCCATTACAAAAGCAATTATTATCCCTCATTTTCTGGCACTTTAGAAACAGTCCTCAGATAATAGACAGATATCAAAGACCAGCACTTTGAAACGACATCAGACTTTATATTGGCACATCAAATGCTTTTCAAAGGACGTCAGGTAACTTCTAGAAAGTTTCTTTGATTTAAAAAATAAGTAAATCAGCAAAGAAATTTAAAAGTTCCTTTTGTGTCATAACAGATAACTGTTTCTAAAGGGAGAAAAGACTCTTGGGATAGCGAGACGCTAAAATGAAGTTTGGCTTGTAACTCATTTTCTAGAAATAGAAAAAAAAATTGGTCATGGTTTTAAAATGATAATGCAGCTCAGACTTCAATGAGAAAGAAAAGAAACGTCATCTCTCTCACACAGAATTTTCATCAACGAAATCACCTAGAATATGATTATGATCCCCAAGTACAGGCGATGAAACACTACTTCCCACACACAAAAAAATTCAGCATGTTTTAGTTGTTATCCTCACTGTGATAATATGGTTCTTCTACGTGACAATAATGAAGACGTCACCACAACAATTTATTAATTAAGTTGTATCAATGCACATGCGTAAGATAAATATTCTTCAAAATATACTCTGATGTCCTAAAATACACTTGTTATTCATGACAGCATTTGGGAATTTAAATCTTTAAAATTTCAACAATCTAAATCATAAAATTCATCATAAATCATCTAAAATTAGCTGTTCACAAGATTAATTTCACTTCACCTAATTCTTATATTAACACATCAAAAAATTTTTTGACTAAAATCGGGAGCTATGGTGTTGACTACACAGTTGATGGACGCACAAGATAAAGTTATTTCCCAAAGCTTTCCTTTTATACTGAAGTTTAACATTTAAATGACTTATCTGAATATTCAAGCAAATTCTGTAAGAAAGTCACAGTGATGAAACAGTGTGTTAAGTTTCAAGTAATGTATCGTGACAGAAAGATTTCAATGCATCTATGCATTTGGCTTCAAATATTAACAATTACAATATGTTTTGAAAAACATGTACATAGTAAAACTAGTAACATACTTTAAAGTCAACTGCAAATGTTTACTTAAAATCTAATATTAATTTAGCCAGTTGGATCCTAGAAGCCCTTCTAGTAATGAAAGTTATCAGAAACCACGATAGCTTGATTACAACAACCTGTACCTTTATTGTTTATTATGAAAGCCAACGTCATAAACCGAGATAGCAGACGACACAACGGGACCACTGTTCTCGGGAACAAATCCAATTTTCAACAACGCCTATGGTAATTTGAGAGTCCCTATTATATGTTCCTTAAACAAACGGTGAAATTCTATAGATGATCCACCTAACAGCCCAGTCAGGGTCTGTCTACATAACCTATAAAATAAATGAGAAGTGAATCGAAGCATGCTCAAAGTTCTTGCTTCACGAGCAAGCCAGGTGGAAACACGTGTGGGCTGAAATTAATGTCAAATATTTTATACCGCGGGGACTGGAGACAGGGAGACCAGGTGTTCCAAATGCTGTGCTGCGTGCTCCTCTCCAACCCATTCACAAAACGCCCTTGGCTCACGCAGTGGGATCGCGCTGGTTGGTTCAAGCACCGGGGCTCGTGCTGAGCGTCTACACCAGCTGCACGCACAAACTAGAAAAGCGGCTCTTCTTTACTTAAGGAGGAAGCAAAGGCAGGGGCCACTTGGCACCAGAACGGTTTGCATTTCTCTGAGGAAACAGATCTAAGACAGAGACTGAGGAAAGGGAACGCACAACCTCACCGAGCAAGCCTGAGGGACTAGACGGGGACTGGGTCTCCGAGCAAACCGCCTGTGTGGGCAGCGACCGAGGGGCTGGCAGAGCGCGGGGACAAGCCAAGCCCAGACCCGCGACCGCGCTACTGACTGGAGAAAGGGCACCTGGAGACCCCGGCTCTGGCTTCGCCTTTCTTCTCCTGCTCTTCACCGAGCAGAATTCCCCCCGCGGTCCCGACTCCAACAGAGAACTGAGGAGCCCAAACCTCACTGAACTGCCTTAAATCCGCGAGTCCGCCCCGCGATCACAATCCGGGGAAGGCTCTATGGCAAACACGAGACGCCGTGTTTCTCCTACTTTTGTTCGCCCGGATTTTCATGTTAGTCAGACACTCTGACCCTCCCTACCGAGCCCGGAAATATAATGAACACCCCCATCCCTCCTCAAGGCAGCCTCCACAGTCGCCCCCCACCCCGGAACGCACAAGACCCCCAGCTTCGGCCCCAGGACCTAACCACGCGGTTCGTGACTTGGCCGGTGGCCGCCTCAAGCTCCCCGGGGGTCAGGCACCCTGAGGGAGGCAGCAGCACGTCCCCATTCCTCCCGAGGCTACTACTCTTTCTCCTCAGACCCACCTGCATGGGCGCCTCGTGTCTCATGGTAGGCAAATGGCCTTACTGTCCGGCTAGGATAGCGCTGGCCCGGGTGCCGGGTCGAGTGTGTGTGTGGACAGCCCCGCGCGCCGCGCGCTCCACACTCTGCGCTCCAGGGTGCACTCACCCGCTCCCAACATCAGCACCGGAGCTGTCCTCTCCCGGCGTCGCACACGCGTACTGGCCGGGAGCCCCGCGCGCTCCTGGGAGTTGTAGTTCACGGCTTCCGGCTTTCCTGCCACACCGGCGAGCCAAGAACTACATCTCCCAGTAAGCAAGCAATTAAACAGGCTCGCCCCCTCTGTCGGGCTCCTCGGCGGAGCTGTCCTTTTCCTCCCTCCTAGCGCTCCTGCCTCTTACCGCTCTCTGTCTGCTTTCCTTACCCGTTTTCTCGAAAGTCGCCGCGGTTTATTTCGGCTGGACAATTTTCTTTGCTAACCATTGCCTTCAGATGCCGGGCTGTGATTTTTTTTTCCTGCTTAGAAAATGCTCTACCTTGTGCTCATTGTCGATACAAACGAAGCCCAAGCTGCGCTCTAAGATTCCCAGCCTTATCCCTGCCTGTCCCAAATAGGGAAAGTTTAGACATGTCCCTCGGTTGAGTGTGCTAGTTTTACAATCCAGTTTAACGAACGTAGGACAGAAAGATAACGAATGGCACACACAGACGCACACAAGGAAAGTGGATTATCCGCACAATTGCTTTGAGAAGGTGCACGCCCTCAGGCACACGCGCGCACACAGACAACTCCACACAGCCAAGTCCACCGAAGCAAGGTTCCTCGCCCAGCTCTCTTGGGGAGCCCGGTTCTCCCGCTTACCTTTCCGTACAGCTCCATTGAAACTCGAGCAAGTCTCCTTGCTACAAGTGAAGTGAGCCTCTCACGCAGGCAGCGAGGCTAAACTGCAAAGACAACACAATAGAAGGGGTAGGAGTGGTGGCTGGCAGGGCGAGACGCAAGGCAGTGGAGGAGAGGGCGAGAGCTAATTCAGATGGATGGCTGCCTCCTCTCCCAAGAAGCGTGGTGTCTGCAAGTGGCAGCAGCAGAGAAAGGGATGCGAGTGGCTGGGGAAGTGCCAGGGCGCTACAGCCCCTCCCAGGCACCTTCCACCGTCAGCGGTGCGCAGGGGACCCGGCTGCTGAGCTGATAGGGCACCGCGTTATTTACCCACAGCAAGTCAAGTAAAAATGAACACATTCATCACCAGAGCTCAGAAGCACCGGCACAGAATGAGAAGGGAGACCTCTGCCAAGTTATCCTGTCTTTCCTGTAAAACAAAGCCATTTCTCCCATAGCAATTGTGCTCCTCACAGACCTTTAAAAAAAAAATGCTCTTCAAATCTTCGAGCTGTACTTTCCCCTACACTAATTGTTTCCTGTCAATGGACTACTATATGTGACTCTTCAGGGTAGACATGCGTCACCCAGTTAGACAATGGCCCACTCCCCTGAGACACAGCTCGTGGGACAATGATCCCCGCCTTGGCAGCAGGTCCAGACTGTGATGTGGGAGGCAGAGTAGAAACGGAATATTTTAGTCCGAATCTGTGGCCAGTTGTACAATACTCCGGACTAGGGAGGATCAGAAGGAAACAGGTTTGTTTTGTCTCACAGTTCTGGTTGGGGTAAAGGAAAGAGGGAGACAGCACCAGGAGATAAGGAAATTGGCCTGCTTGCTGCCAGAGGCCCGGGCTGTATAGGCCATGAAGTGGAAAGAGGCAGGGGCCACTCAGGGGTATCTCCTTTGTCCTCTCTCTCTTTCCCTCTCTTTCTCTCCCTCTCCTTTGTGTGGGAGTTCCAACAACTAGCGCCTTTAATAAAAACTCCAGAAGCCCACCAGCTTGTGGTTCAATGAGTTCCACCTGGTTCAGCCAGGCTGCTGCTCCTCTGTCGATCCGACTCCCTGATGACGCACCTGGCAAGGCAGCCCTTAAGGTTCAACTCTTTGAAACCCTGCCACCCCTGAGGGAGATCCAGAAGAAGCACCTGGCTTTGAGTGGCTCAGCTCTGGTTATTATGGACATCTGGGGAGAGAACCAGCAGACAGAAGATATCTCTCTTTCCCTCCCGCTCACTTTCTCTCTCCCTCTCCACTCCTACCCCTCATTCTCCCTCTGTAAATCTGCCTTTCAGGGCCCGACGCAATCGCCTACCAGCCAAAGTCTTGCTTTGCACGACCTGGGATCCCATATGGGAGCCAGTTCTAGTCCCGGCTGCTCCACTTCCCATCCAGCTCCTGGCTTGTGGCCTGGGAAAGCAGTCGAGGACAGCCAAAACCCTGGTACCCTGAATCTGCGTGGGAGACCCAGAAGAGGCTACTGGCTCCTGGCTTCGGATCAGCTTAGCTCAGGCCACTGTGGTTACTTGGGGAGTAAATCAGTAAATGGAAGATCTTCCTCTCTGTCTTTCCTCTTCTCTGTATATTTGACTTTCTAATAAAAATAAAATAAATCTTTTTTTTTAATCTGCCTTTCAGATAAAAATAAATCTTAAAAAATAAATAAATAAAACAATGTAATATGGGTCCAGCATTGTGGTACAATAAGTCAAGTCTCCACCTGCCATGCTGGCATCCCATATTACCTCAGGTTCAAAATCCAGTGCACCTGGGAAAACAGTGAAGTTGGTCCAGGTATGCCCACTTGCAAGCTGGCCCTGACACCCACATGTAACACTCAGAGTTCAGACCCCTGGCTTCAACCTAGCTCAGCACCAGTTCCTGTGGCCAGTTGGGAAGTAAACCAATGGATGGATGATCTGTCACTTTCTCTCTCTGTAACTCCGCCTTTCAAATAAATAAACAAAAATCTTGTATAGCAGGAATGTATGCAATATCACCTATATGAGTCATTCTAATAATTACTCAGAAAATAAATTTTAAAATGCTTATTTAATGTTGCTACACCTACCGGGGGAGAAAACAACTAGTCTAAAATTTTATTGCAATTTATTATATAATTAAATTTATTTTTAACGATTTATTTATTTTTATTGGAAAGGCAGATGTACAGAGAGGAGGAGAGACAGAGAGGATGATCTTCCCTCCGATGATTCACTCTCCAAGTGGCTGCAACAGCTGGTACTGCGCCAATCCGAAGCCAGGAGCCAGGAACTTCTTTCTGGGTCTCCCAGGCAGGTACAAGGTCCCAATGCTCTGGATCCTCCTCGACTGCTTTCCCAGGTCCATAGGCAGGGAAATGGATGAAAAGCGGAGCTGCCGGGATTAGAATCACGGCTATATGGGATCCTGGCACGTTTAAGGCTAGGACCTTAACTGTTACACTATCACGCTGGGCCCAATATAATTAAATTTAACTAAATTAGTTTTAGGCTTACCTATTATAGTGTAAAATGAAAGCTCATAAACAATACCTTCCTCATCCTCAAGAGGGCTCCAAGCTAACTGGGGAGACTGTCACAGAAACAAGTTAATAGATGACAATACACCAGTTACAGAGGTAGCCCAAACTGTCAGATCACTCCTCTTCACTCTTGTTTTCAATAATTGTTTAAAGATTCACAGAATATCCGTTGAAGTGAATTATGTCTGTAGGTTGGCTTAAGATCATCAGAGTCTAAAGGTGAAATGAGGGGCACACACTAGAAAATCTAGGTGATACTGATTAAAAGAATTTGAACCTTGTTTATTCTTCTCTTCTACCTTGTAGATTAATAAATCAAGACTCAAAAATGAGTAATGACTCACTTAACATTATGCTAATTAGCAACAAAGCTAGAACTACTAAGCAATTCTTAATAAATATATGTTTCAACAATTACTGCTTCAGATCTGAATTTATTTATGCCTAATAGTTTTGACCATACTTTTGCCCAGAAATCATGAAATTATCACACATTAAATCAAAGGACAAAATTTGTCTAGAGACATATGTAAAGTAAGAACTTAGAATAGCCGACTTTATTATTATAATACTGACATTAATTAACTTGTAGGACTGAAGGTTTTATAAGCAAAATTAAATTTGATTTAAGCATTTGTTTATTAAGATGATCATTGAGGTCAGTTATAAACTCATTTGCTGTCCTGGGCCTCTGCCTCTCCTTGGGGAGTTGCTTTTCCAAGTCAACATGACCCATTCACAGGCAGGTAGCTCCACTTTTCCCAAGTAAGCTAAGATCACAGGCGCCATGTATCAGTTTTGCTACATAACAATCCCACAATCTTAAAATTTAGTGTTTGAGCTGACCATCATTTTTTAGTTTCATAACTCTGTGGGACATCAAATCTTTCTGTCTTGGGGTTACACACACATACATAGTCAGCTAAAAATCAGCAAAGCAACACTGCTTCTTGCATGTTGCCATGACATTGGCTTGGAAGAGGAAAGGGACAAGATCACATTTCTTGGGACCTTCGAATAGGCTATCTCAAGTTTGTGCACCTGTTACTTTTAGAGGATTACAAGAGGGAAAAAATATCAGGGGCATAAACAGCTCCTAAAGACCTCGATTCAGAGCTGAACCAGTATTGTTTCTGTTGTTATTATATTGGCCACACATCACAATTCAACTGATTCAAAAGGTGGTGCAATAGACTACAACTTTGGATGCTTGAAGTTGCAAAATCATACATCACATTCCGAAAAGGACTCAGATGCAAGAAGGTATAGAGAATGTGACCATCGCTGCAATTGCCCATACCTGAGAAGCCATACCAACACACACGCCCTGCGTTCTGGTGAGACCTTGCCTCTGCTACCCTGGCAATCATAAGGGAGGATTCTAAATCACTTTAAGAAATAGAGTTCTACTTATCTCTCTCTCTTTTTAAGATTTATTTTATTTTTATTGGAAAGTCAGATCTACAGAGAGAATGAGAGACAGAAACAAAGATATTCCGTCTGCTGATTGAATCCCCAAATGACCAGAACAGTCAGAGCTGAGCCGATCTGAAGCCAGGAGTTTCCTCCAGGTCCCAGAGCTAAGGCCATCCTCCTCTTCTTTCCCAGGTCACAAGCAGAGAGCTGGATGGGAAGTGGGGCACCCAGGACATGAACCGGTGTGAATATGGAATGCTCTTGTAAGCAGAGGATTAACCAATTAAGCCATCACACAATGCCTGACTTTTCACTTTTTAAATTCTGTATTTGAGGCCGATGAGAATACTGTACTGGGGGTGAAGAGGTTGTGGAACCCTGGAAATGACATCATAGTTGTAATTAGAAAGAAGATTAATTTGATTTGGAAAATGTACGTAAACAATTGTTTGAGTTCATCTACAAGTGTGACTGCTCTGAAGACTGAACCTTGGAAAGTTCCAAATAAACCAGGATGAACCAATATTGCCCATTGGGAAATGCAAAATAACAGTAAGCGCCCTTTAGGTGCTTTTCTATGCTTGTAAATCCAAGCTGAAGCTACCTTAGTGCTGCAGAATGTAATTTCTGAATTCCCTCTTTCATTCTATGGCTAATGGAAAATTATGTCTCAGTAGGAAAGCACTCACCCTGTGTACAGCAGCTGATCGAGGCCAGGGATTCTCAGACTGCCAATTCTCGGACTCCATGGCTGCTTTTAGCATAGCACAGTAATTGGTTCTCTGAGAGTCACCCTGTGCGCCTTGTGATGTAACTGAAAGTGAGAATTTTCAAGAAGGGACATTTCCTTTCAGATGCTTCATTACAGATGCAAGAGTTTTTGTGGTTGTTTGTGGTTCTTAACTCTTAGAAGCTACTTGAGGGAGAATTACTTTTATTCTTCAAGAGATCCTATCAGGATAGAACACAGCATTCATACCTGAACACTTGAGCACTATTTGAATTTCAATAAAGTGTATTGAAATTTGGTTCAACTCACTCAGTTATTTCCTTGTTGAATTTCTTATTTTTGTCCCTAGAAGGCATAGTTGTTGAGAGATAGAAAACAAAGATAAAAGATTATAAAAAATCTGGATGAACTAATTTTCTTATTTAAGACATAAAGTGGAAGGAATATATATTGTTGAAATGTTTTCCAGTCTTATTCAAAGTCAGGAGAAGGGAGATCTACTTAGCTTGTTCATGATTTATAAAATAATTATAAATTCAACTCTTGTAGTTCAAATAACTTTCTCGATCACGAGGGGTAAGAATAGCCTATGGGTTTGTGAGGACAGACTGTGTAGGAATGACATCTATCGAAGTGGCCCTGTGAACAGGCAAGCTGGGACTTTCAGCTACAGTTGAAATTTCTTTTTCAGGAAAGTCTCGTCTTTGCCTTTGGGCCCTTCACATGATTGAATGAGGTCCACTTAGATTGTTTAGGATGATCTGCCTTAAAGTCAACTGATACCGGACTTTAATCACGCCTACCAAATTACTTTATAGAAGCCCACAGATTTGATTGAAAACTAGGGAGTGTTGGCCAGCTAAACTGACAAATAGAACTGACCCGTCAGATTTCCCTAGTAGATAAGGACTCCACAAATGTGAAAGAATGGATGTGTGGACAATTATTTTCAGTTAGGGCATTCCTGGGACACATCTAAAAATTTAAATTTCTCCTACTATAGTCAACATATCATATTATGTATGTTTCTTACTTACTAACTCTTTTTTTCTTTTGGGTAACTTTGAAAGAAAAAATTTTGTGCTCTTTGTTATGTGTTTCTTCAGAAAGAATGAATTCTTTGCATAAAATGTAAAAACCTTTGTACTTGTGCATTTGTTCAGCCTCACCACAGCGCACGTATGCAATAACTGCTGATTACAAATCTGTTCCAAAAAGCTAAAGTAATCTTATAAAAATGGTAGACTAATGGATTGTGTATTACACTTATAAATATTTTCCATTGATCTTGGACTTACAATCAGTAAATGCTTAAAAAGAAGTGGAAATAACTATGGGAGTAAATGAGCTTTTTCTTCAATAGCAATATAGTGCAGGATTTTGCTGTGTAACTAATAATTGGGAAATATTACTAAATGTGATCCTCTTTCTCAGTACCTTAGACAAATGGTAAATACCCCTTGTTATGTATGCCACAATGCTGTGAATAATATGTGGTAGTTCTCAATAATCAGCTATAAAAAAATAAAAATATTTTAAATATTACAGTCTTTTAATTTGTTCAGAAGAAAGGAGAAAGAAAGTAGATATATCTAATTATGAGGTGCCACTAATGGTAAGAAGCATAATCATTTTATTTCTTTTTAGGAAGAAAAAAATCCCTACCAATCAACCATGACAATGCACCATGCCTCACTGTCAACTTGTAGTGTGGAGCAGCAGGGTTCTGTGGAAAGCCAGTCTTTGTCTCCCTCTCAAATTTGGAATCCTGAGTCTCTCCATGTATTAGCTTGTGACCTTTGCTGAATACTCACTCTGAGGGCAACTTTTTCATCTGATGTAGCTTTAAATCCACAGAGAAGCTGCAAGGAGAAAACAAAGTCATCTTATGTACTCCACCTCTATTTATTGACTGTTGACACTTTCATTTTCTTTTTTGTGTTTTATATATGTGTCTGCTTATGTGTGTTTCTAGGTTTGTGGTTTTTCTCTATCATTTGCAAGTCTAAGAATATTCTTTTGCGGAGAGTACATTTATTAAATTAAAAAAAAACTTGAGGTTATTATAATTCTATTACCTAATTCAAAGGCATATTCAAAATTCACCAATTGTTTCCAAAATGTCCTTTACTGTTGTTTTTTTCTAGCCTTGAATTCAATCAAAAAAGACCATCCACTTTGCTTAGATGTCATGGCGTTCTCATCTTCTTAAATCAGATTTTCATTAACTTTCCTGAACTTGACATTTCTGAAAAATACAGTCAGTTATTTTGTAAAATGTCACTCAGTTGGCGTTTGTCTGAGTTTTTTTCATAATTAGATTCAGGTTTTACTTTTTAGAAAGAATAGTACCTAACAATACGTACTTACGATATTACATCTGAGCATTTGCAAAGTCAGCCAGTCTCAATATTGGAGATAATTAACTTTGATCATAAGTCAAAGTTGTTGTATAGTTAAAAGTCTATTTTTTGTAATTAGCAAGAAATATGTGGCAGTATGCTTTGGGGGTACATATGGTAATATCTTGTTTATTACTGTGTTTAAAATCTACTAATGATTTGTGCTAGATCAGTTGTGATTACAGTAGAAACAAAGTGGAAATGTTTTCAAAATGATAATTTTAAACACTTTTTCATGACATCTACATTTTAGTTGATTTTAATATAAGGAAATGCTTTTTTCCTCTACCCCCTTAGATACTTATTTGATATATACTTAATATTCTTATTTAATTTAATGGATTGTAATGTATTATTTAGACACAGAATCCATTTTGAAGGACATAGATTCCAAAATAAATTGCAAACAATTCCAGTGTCAGGCCAGAAGACCGCATCCCACCTGTTCTGACCAGCAGGACTGCACTCATGAGGAACATGGCTCTACCTAGGCCAAGTGGTTATAGAAAGCCAAATGACTGAAGCAAGTGTTTTTGTAGCTGTTTTTTTGGTGTTGTGTTATTATACCGTTTTAAAAAATAAAATTAGAATTTGGGTTCAGATGGCACCTCTTTCTTAGCATAAACTGCTGAGAACACAAATACATACCAGTGATTATTGACTCTCTGCTACAATTCCCCCTATCCTGGGAAAACATATTTTTTTTATCCCTAAGGTTCCTCTTTGCTCAGAATGTCATGGAAGTCACATTATGCAGGTTGCAGATGTTTGTGTCTGTTTTCTATCACGTGGATGAGTGCAATGCATTGTCTAGGTCAGACATGTTGCAATGCCAGTGCCATATTTTTCTTGCTGTGTGCTATTCTGTTGGATGGATGTATCTGTTTATTTCTCTGCTCTTTCTCTTATTTCTAGGACTCGGTATTTCATTATTTTTCTAATTCTTCTTTAGTCCTTTCTTATTTCCTTTTTCTGCTCATCTCCATCTGCAATAGTAAGGAGGGAAAGTTCTAATTATTTGATCCTATCCTATGGTTGGGGCCTTGTGAATAACAGTAAGTTTATACTAAGCCAAATTTTTCTTTCAAACCACAGTGCTGTAGATTAAGAAGAAGGACAGAGAAGAAAAGTATCCAAGCTTTGCTATTTACTGATTGTGCAATCCTAAGCACATTGCCTCATCTCTCTGTGCCTATATTTCTTCATTTGTGGAGTGGAGATTGTAAACAGTATCTACAGCCTTGGGTTATGCATATCAGATAAGCTCATAACTTTAAATGGCCTAGCACAGTGCCTGGCATGTTTTCAACCTTACATGTATTGTCTGTTACTATTTGGAGCCACTGGCACCCATAAAGGGTCCTTTTTATGAGTAAATATGTACCATATGCATAGATAGTCTAAAGGTCTGGCCTTGCATTGGAGGAGCGTGTTCCCACTGTCTTGGCAAAGTGGATTTCAGCTGCAGGTACAATGAGATGCTCTGTTCAGTCACAGGCCGTCTGGTCACCCTGAGGGTGGTTACAAGGAGTTTCTGTAGTTCTTCACTTCATTTTGCCAGTGGAAAGCTGCCTAATTTGTTCTCCACTCCTCCCATGTTCCTGCTCTGTGATAATTGGATTGACCTGGCTGGTGTAAAAGCTGTGTCTGTGTGAATTACGGGGTTGGCATTTATCTGATTTATACAGTACCCTGTGCAGTGGAAGCTCAGGCCTTCCTGGAAAATACTGTGCCTTAACCCTTGGGTGGGTTTTCAGCTCAGTCAGCTCCTGTGGATACCTGATACCACCCTCTTTGTGACTCCACGCCCATTTTCAATCTCTGTTCCTTTGTTCCAGAAAAAGAATTATAGGCCTAGAATCATTTCCACTCTTTCCTGACCTCTTTGAGCCTGAAATAGTGACCGTATAATTCTTGCTGTGGAACCTGTAGTTCCCACACCTGCTTCATTTTCTGCTCCATTTTTACTGCATCAACTCCACTGGCTTAGGACTTTGGCCTGGCCTAAGCCTGGCCCTTGCTATCATGTGAACCAGCGAATAGATGATCTCTGTCTCTCTGTGTTTGTAACTCTATCAAATAAATGAGCAGCTTATTTTTATACAGGGGAAAATGGTTAAGCAAAGAGAGTTGATTTTCAGCACTCCCATCACATCTCTTCTTTCCGTGAGTCCCGAGGTACGTGCAGCTTTCTGGAGCCTACCAATCCCACACCCAGTCATCCTTCCAGGGACTGGACCGGCTAGAAAAGAATCAAGTTCTGTATTAGACTTCACCTTCACAGATATCTACATTTTAATATCACCCTCTTCTCTCACTCAAAGAAATGAACCATCAAGTAAGGGAGTTTTTTTTATTTCAGATGGGTAAATTCAGCATGACGTATTATGCTGTGTAGTGGTTTTTAAGATTAGTTTTTAAGATTTTTCCAGCATTAAAATTAACTCTAAACATTTACTAGGGAAATACATCCATGAAAGTTATTATTTTAACAGTTGGTAATGGTCCAGTAGCGAGCGCAAGTGAAAGAAGGATGTGATGGAAAAGTGGGGGCCCGGTGCAATAGCCTAGTGGCTAAAGTCTTTGCCTTTCATGCCCTGCATTCCCATATAGGTTTTGATTCCATCAGCTCTGTTTCTCTTCCAACTGTCTTCTTGTGCCCTGGGAAAGCAGTTGAGGACAGCCCAAAGCCTTGGGACCTTGCACCCGTGTGGGTGACCTGGAAGAGGCTCCTGTCTCCTGGCTTCGGATTGGCTCAGCTCCAGCCATTGCGGCCACTTGGGGAGTGAATCATTGGACAGAAGATCTTTCTCTCCATCTCTCCTCCTCTCTGTATATCTGACTTTCCAATAAAAATAAATATTTTTTTAAAAAATGTTTGGTACTCCAAAAGGTCATCAGTGTGTGGGGTAACCTGTAAGAGCAGGTGGCTGGCAGAGAATGGAACCATCAGGATTAAATGTTAGTGACCCTGGAGACACATCAGTCTTCTGCAGTGATTCCAGCACTCTTGGCCCGTGCACGCAGGAGCAGCTGAAGCTCACTTTCTGGAGCCGAGTCCAGGATGCTTTTGTTTTAGCTGGTTTGATGCTCTCTGGGTGGGTTTTTTTTGTTGTTGTTGCTGTTGTTATTGTGGTAAAATGTGTATAACATAACATTTACCATTTTAACAAATCTGAAGTGTATAATAAGAGCCTGCAAATTTCAACTTGGGCTCTAAATGGGTTGTAGTTCAAGGGCAGGGAAAGGTTCGTGCACTGGGGAGGCAGAAACAATGGAACAACGCAGGTAGTCTTAAATGTAAATTATCTTTAATTTGCTATGATTTATTATTATTATTATTATTATTATTATTATTATTATTATTATTACTTTTGCTAATCAGTTAGCGGATTCATAATGCCTCTCACCAAACAATAAAACTTTTGGGCTCTGGGCTGTAAGGCTTGAAGAGGTAATCAATGAGAGCAAAAAAAAATCACTTGTGCAGGAGAAAACATTTGTCATAAACTATTTGACTGCTGCTGGGCTTCTTTTGATTTATAAGGGTCCCTCTGCTTTACAAAGTGATCTTTTCATGAGAATTACCCAATATTTGAAGCTCATGTGATTTTACTGAATGAGGGCTCTGTTTCATTGTTTTTTAAAAATATTGCTTGTGTTAGATCTCATACTGTATGAGTGTGTGTATGTGTGCGCACGTGTTTTCCTAATGCTTTCTGAGATTATTATCTCCAAATATACATATTCACCTAAAAGATCTCCAAATGTTGCTAGCATTGTTTAAAACTAGCCTGTAGGTGGCTTGTCCAACGATGGTCTAAATTAAATCAAGCTAAACAGAATCAAGCCCTTAAAATCAATCTTCCCTGCACATGCATTAGACCTGCAAATATAAAATATTTGGTTTTCTTTTTTCTTATTCTCCTCCACTCACTTTCCCAGCAATGGCAAGTACCACTCACCATAACAGCAACCCATTTTGATCAAAATAATATATATTCTTGGTGGCTTTTCAGTGATCGCTCTATGTGCGACATCAGAGTTTGCAAAATCAGACCATGTGCCCTCTTAAAACACCGTGTCTGAATGTGACATCGTCTCTAGAATGAAAAATAGAAGAATCGACAGATCACTGAATCAGGGCACAAGGAATCAGCTACAAAAAGCATTTCATCAAAATACATGCACAATACATTTCCTTTAAGATGTAGGAAGTCATGGTTAGCTCAATTCTATACCAATCCAGGCCACAAATCTTGACAATTGCTTTCATTTCTTTGGTTTTGTTTTTGCTGTTTGTTTGTTTCAGTGAAGATCTTCCATCCATCCATCCACTGGCTCACTCACCAAATAAAGTCAGGGCTCCACCCAAGTCTCCCCCATGGGTGGCATGGGCCCAAGCAGTTGGGCCATCTTCCCAGAATGTATTAGCAGGGAGCTGGAGCGGATCAGATGTGGAGTGTCAGAGACTGCAGAGCTGGGCTTCCCAAGGGGGATGTTGGTGTCACAGGCAGCTTAATAAGTTGGGCCACAATGCCATCTTCCAGATAATTTCCTTTGAATGTGTAAAGTATCATGTTAGAAACAGGGGGTTTAAGGTACGCTTTAATTAAGAAAAAAATAGAATGGCCATTTATTTAAGCTCAGAATCTTGATGGTTTGTTATATTTTTATGGATTCGACTTAGCTGACCAAAAAAATCTAAAAACAACATAAAATTTAAAAAATCTTTCTCCTGAAGAGTTCTGGACATATTCTTCTAAACAACTGAGCTAATGGGGCAAACTGAAAATACAGCATGAACAATGTGTTTAACCAAAGAATCAATATCTCTAACCGACGGCAAAGAAGCAGATAACTGCCACATTACATTGTGTGGCTATTCAGGGAAATTAAACTGCTGTCAATGGAATTTCTAAACAGTAGGAGCTGCAGGCTGTCCTCCTCAGTTGCACTGGGATGAGACAAAGTGAAATGCCTCAGTGCTCCACAGTATCTAGCAAGGGGCAAATAACCTTAACAACATGTGGCAGCCTACATCACTGGAAAGCAGGTGGACTTAACAAGTTCTGGGAAGCTAAGAGCCTCATGACAGAAGCTGTTTAAGGATAGAATTACTTTCAAAGACAAGAAATTATACCCCCTTGCATAAGTTCACTTGCACTCCAAGACAAACTCATAGAACTTGGCCAACATCAAATTCCTGATAACTAAAGAATCTTTGTTACTGAATCCCATTAGAGAATATCAAATAGGTGAGCCATATCAGCAAAGAGGAGCATTGGATAGAAAGAGTGATGCCAAGAAGTGAAAAATACACTTGGAAAGTTTTGACTGGGGAAATAGCAATGGTATGACATTGATGATGAAGAAGGTTGGATTTGATTTAATGGTAAGGTACTTGAGCAGATGTGGGAAGTCTTAAGGAAGGTAATGTGGTGTCATGAAGGAGAGTCATTAAAAGGAGAGATCTAGAGAGATCTGTCTGCTGTAAACGTTTCTGAGATGGGGTGAATGTTAATAAGGAATGAATTACCACTACATTCAATACTGTCCTGGTGTGTTGGAGGAAGGTCTTTGGCCTCCCTGAATTCTGGCCTCAAAAATGTGGGTTAAAGGGGGCCAGCACTGAGGTTAAGCATCTGTCTACAGCACCAGCACTTCATATGGGCACCATTTCATGTCCACTTTCCATTCAACTCCCTGCTTGTGTCCTGGGAACGCAGTGGAAGATGGCCGCTGCACCTATGTGAGAGACACAGAAGTTACCTGGTTTTGGATTGGCCCAGCTCCGGCCTTTGTGTCCATTTGGGAGGTGAGTCAGCAGATGGAAGATCTTTCTCTTTCTTTGTTTCACATTCTCTCTACAACTCTGCCTTCCAAATAAAAATAAATGAATCTTTTATAAAATGTGGGTTAAGGATGTTTCTCCTTGGCACAGCAAGTTCAGCTAGTTGCTTGCCTCCCAACATTAGTGGGAACAGACCTGTGAAAACTGTCGTCTTCTCCTTGGCACAGTTTGAATGTGTGCTCTGTTATTCGGGGAATGGTCCTTAAAGTCTATTGGTAAGCAGAAACCTGTGGAGTTGGGGCTTTGGGGATTGATTGGATTAGGGTGATTTGGATCTGATCAAGCCACATTGAGTGGATCCCAGTGGGTTTATGAGAGCCCACATAGACACAGACACACAAAGCGCCCTTCCTGTTGTCATGGGATTCTCTAAGCCTCCTACAGACTCCGTCAGCAGCATCACTGTCATCAGAGGTTGAACCAATGGAACCACCCAATCTTGCAACTTGAATTTCCAGAGCTATGAGCTAAATATATCTTTCCTCTTTATACTGTAGATGCCTCAGGCATTTAAATTTAGGAAAGTAAAGCTTGGTACTGCCAGGCTGTATGGAGTTCAAGGCAGACTGTTTCATTTTACCCTGAGCATCCCATAACTAAACCTCTGGAGACCCAGACACTTGCCAGATAGACTCAAACTGTTCAACCCCAAACCATTCATTTGACACTGAATTAAAAAAGGCCTGGCACTACTACTAGTGGAAAAAAATGAAGCATCTTCTACCAGTCCTTTGTGGCAGGCAGTGAGTATTATCCCCACGGGAAAGTTACCTTTTCCTGCATGTGATCTCCATTGCAAGAGACAATAAGCATGAAAGTTTATTTCGGAGTAGAAGAATATTAGCAAAAGATATTTCAGGAAAGGAATAAAAAATGAACAGATGAATCTAGATATGACTGTTAGCTTTAGATACCACTTCCCACAAAAGAAGCCTGTATAGACTGCTGTAGATTGATGGAGGCCATGCAGTAGGTGTGTATAACACGAAGGTGTGAAGAGAACAGCTCCCTGACTGGCAGGGCCCGGGGAGCTACCAGCTGCTTAGCAGGGCTAAGTGGATTCATCTCTGACCACCTTGACGCAGTTTTCACTCCCCTTCGCATGGGCACTCAACCACCCCACTATGTAATCTATTGAGGCATTGTCTGCCCCTGTGAGATGGCTTTTACAACCAACATGAGCTTAAGAGTTAATGTTACTGAGGATGTCCTGGTGAGTGGGCCTTTAACTACACAAAGGAGTATAATTAAGTCTGTGCTGTTTACCCATTGCCATAAAATCTGGCCCAGATATTTATCATGCTTTCTGGGGAATGGCTTGATAAGAGGAACCCTAAAAGTTATCCTGTTACTGTGACCCTAAAGGTCATTCTGCTATAACAAAGAATATAGCTACTGTAACCATGAAGCCTATCCTGCTAAGGCAAAAAATATAGTTACTGTGGTCTTAAAGGTTAGCCTGTCCTTGCAATTCTTTAGAATATAGAAAATGTAGCTGTTTTAGTTGTTTTCATAAATTTTTAGCTAGAGGAAATATAGGGTGATTTCACTAACATCATAAAGAGATATTTTTGATTATTGTTTGATCATTTATGAAGTTGTAAAGCCTGCAGTTGTGGAGGAATGTAATGTTTATAACTTTTTGTCTTAGATCTTCATGTTTTTTCTCTCTTGATGTATTTCTCCCATTTAGTGATAGATAAGTTGAATAAGAATTGTATTAGGAGTGTATTACTGCATAAGATGTGTTGTCTATTGAAAAACTCTTGGTTGCAACGTTGGAATGGATAATGCCTTGTTTAATACTGAAACAATTTGTAGAATTGTCTTTGGAAACACTCGCTCATCCACTGTAGAGTTGAAACTTAAATAGAGTAACTTAGCTCATTGCTAACTGCAATTCTTTCCGCCGTTTTTACCCTTGCTTTACTTGTTTGGTTAACAAACTGTGAGCTTACAGACCTATGGCCAACTAATGTCAATAATCCTGATCCCCATAGAACAAGGCCCCAGTCCTTTTAACTCATACAAGATAGGGGTCTGGTTGATGCAGATGGCGCCTAGGTTATAGCCCAGACCTGAGGAGAGCAGATGAAGACTGGCAAGCCAAGATAAGCAAGGAATGTGGAATCCTTCCTCAATCCTTCCTCAGGAAGTTGTAAATTGTGCCCCCCTGAAGCTGTGTCAATATGTCCCTAAGAAAAAAACTTTGTACTGCTTCTGTATAAATAAAGCGGACAGCTTTCTCGTTTTGTCCACTATGATCAAGGAATCTGGTGGTCCGTCTCCTTTCTTTCTCTCTTCACGCCTCATCCACGCACCCTTCCCGAGCTCCGAACCTCGGCTGGAGCTGGACTCCGGCAGTAGATATTTCCCATGCCAGATATGGACATGACTGGCAACTATAGGCCTTCAAATCAAGCAGCACAGCCACTGTTACCTCTGGGCTGATTGCTAGGGTGAGCTGTTTAGCATTCCAGTTCTATCGCTGAATTCTGGACTTGGAGGGCCTCTAGTGGCTGTCAGTCTCATTAGGAAAACATGAAACAACTGCTAAGTCATTGGAAATGTTTTATACCCAGAATTTTAAATTTCACAGTTTTAAGGCTGGCCTGTTTTGTGACCATGGTGGAGGTTTGGAATGAATAAAGGGTGAATAGTTTATAACTGAGAAACAGTCATGTCTGTACTTCTTACCCTTATTTGCAGGTGTTATTGTGTCCGTACAATAGATTCCTTGATGAACATAATGGAGATGTTCAATGTGCATTATATCAGAAAAGGCAATTCTATCTTCCTCCCGTGCCCAATGTAAATGACAGGTGGGTGCTTAAAAAGCTTTTAAACACATTTGGTCCATTGCTTGTGTACTCTGCTTACCCCTCATCATCCACTCACCCAGACAGCCCCAGAAGGTGGGAAAAAACAAATAATAGCTTTGTGTGGGAATCAGCAGAGGCACCCAAGCATTCCTCTGCTTGGTTCTTACCAGGTCCTTTCCCCTTTTCAATAATAGATGTAGGTGGGATTGGAAGTGCTTTCTGCCGAAAGGCGTATGAACTAAATGGGGCTAGACCAACAGGTATCCCATGGAGCAAAGTATATAATGAGAAGGGACTGTGTGTATCCTTTCCTGTGCCCTATTTCCTTGCCTCCCATATTGAAAAATTTAAAAACCTATTCAAAACATACTTTTTCAGTAAGATTATTAAAAAATGTATTAAGCGGCTCTTAATAATATAGGGGAAATCAGTGGGGGGGAGGGGATTTAGGGGAAGAAAAAGGGAAATCTCCAAACCTATGAAACTGCATTATAATATAAATACATTTTTAAAAATATATATATATGTATATTTATTAAGTGCATTTTTAGGGATAGCTCTGTTCCCTGATGTGGGGAATGTTCCTAATTTAACAGAAAAAGATACCAGAGTAAGAGGTTAGAGACGGCTGTGAGGGAAAGAAAAACAAATGTTGGTTAACAACAGAAATTTGACTTTTAATAATTCATGGAACGATAACCTCTTGGGAGAACTACAGTAATCAGAAAGATACTGGATAAGACATGAAGCCAACAGGGGTAAGCTTGTGATTTCCAGAAGCACAACAAGCTCTTAAAAGGCAGAGTGGAGCCGCTGTGCTTCTCAACATTTACAAACTCAGAACAGAAGCCTTTCCACTTGGTTATGCCCCTTAAGAATACGCAGCATTATCAGGCTATAACTAACTAATAATAGCTAGCTAATAATAACTGATTAATTACAACCAAAGTGTGCCTAAATGAGGCAGAGGCAGCCAAGCGGTCCTTTCAAAATACATCCCCAACAATGCGCATTAAAAGCAGCAGACTGCATGTCTGTTGATCTCCCCTCCTTCCCAAACTCCCAGTGAAGCACTATGGAGAAGGATGCAGTCAAGCACAACGATGGAATGTGAGAGAGGTTATTAACTGGAAAGAGATTCTGATCAGTTCCTGGAAGGCGACAAGACGGGGTAATGCAGGCTATACAGGCACAGTGTGCCCTGCTGAGTACTGGCAGGGTGAAGCCTGATGGAGGGAGTGGCAAGGAGGGGAATTATGGAATATGGAACAGCCGATTCCCCTTTCGTATCAATCTTGCTAGCTCAAAATTAGCATTTGCCCTGGGGAAGAGAGATGAAGTTTCCTTACTAAAGAAATTGAACAACAACAAAAAAATTCTGGAAAGATCAGACGGCCTTTGTGAAAATGTTGATATCCAAGCAAAGTTCACTGCTTCCTGGCCTTTGGAAGATCCCTAAAATAAACCCGATTTTTTGCCTACACCCTCTAAAGCAACAGTGACTAAGGATAAGCACCATTATAGTTTACAGACCCCAGGGAGACGCATGACGTTGTTCTGAAATACATCAAAGCTTGCCAGGCATTTTTAAGAAGAACTTTGCAAAATGAAGGTATGAGTAAGCAATAAAAATTTTAAGGAAAATGTCAGAAAGAAAGTAAGAGTATCTTGGGATCAGAATGTTAAGTTAGTATCTTTAGAGGAATTTGAGAGGATACCATATCTGCAAAGCATAAATAGGATGCTACGACAGAGAAATCATCAGAGAAGATGCAACAAAATGGGGAAATTTAAAATGTGACTGAACATAGAAGCATTATTGTCAGGTTTGGAAAACAAAGACTTTTTCTAAAAGTCTTTTTTTTTTCCAGGTAGATGGAATCTGCAATTAGTGCTTTATAGACAGTGATGATAATGAGGCACATATTTTTATATCTGAGGTACAGAGATTAAATCAATTGCTTAATGTTATTTATCTACGAAGCCAAGATTAAAATCCATTTAGTGTTGCTCTAATGTCCATGAACTTAACTTCTATACAATTTCCAGTAATCATAGCTAACATTTAGTAAGTGCCTACTTAATGACTGTGATAGCTGCATCAACTTATTCAGTCCTCAGAACAACCCCAGGAGTTGTCCTTGCCATTAGTCCTTGATCAGTTTCTTGGTGAGAAAACAGCACAATCAAGGATTAGGAACTCCTGTGGGTTACACAGATGAGATTTGACTGAGAAGAAATATCTCATCTATCAGGCTTGCAGTAGGAGATAGTAGAACAACGACTTCAAATATTAAGAAGAGTAGAATTCAACGTAGAATTTCTTCTTAGTAAAATCATCCATGGAATTTAAAGACTTGGGGGTTGGGGGGTGAGACAATTTGAATGCATAAGAAATAAGAAACTTTCTCCTCCTGTAAGTAGTTCTCTGAGACTCTGCCCCAACCTAACAAAGCCAGACAGTAAATTACAAAACAAAAAGAGGACACAGGGTCCAGAGAAGGATGGCTTAAGTCCAATGAAGCAATTAGGAAACCAAAAAAACCTGCATGCAGCAGGTGCCAAGATCAATTAGTCTAGCCCAAAGTCAGGCCTGAGGGCTCCCAAGGAGGAGCAAGGAAGAGAATCAAAATGAAAATGGCGATTTCAGGGAAACAGGATGCCGTATACTACAGAAAGGAAGTGTGGCTATATTTTCCTACAGTAATTTGGTATGTAATGCAAATGCTCTATATTTGTAGTCAACCTATATTTAAAGCACAGATGATTGTGGTTTCAAAATGGAATGTAAAGGTTGAAAATTAAAGTACATTTGGTAATAGTTGGAAGTGGAAGGAAAAATGGAGAAAGAGGTGTCAAGTCAGGAACAGGGTTTGCAGTTCGTGCGCTGCACAAAGAAAAACAGCTGGTGGTACAGTGAGGGCCGCAAGCCAACACCTGCAAGAAGAGGTTTGTTTGGGGGGTATGGCAGCCATGTATCCACTTGGGAAAGCATATTTTCCTAATGGACATAAATATTCTCTGAGTACTCATAGGCAGCCTTAAGTAAAAGTAATAGTAGAGATAATTTAAAACATTAAGAGAAACTCCTCATAGGTGATAGAATAAAAGGCTAAGGTATGTTCTTGAATGCTGTAAAGATGATCAATAAAAAGCATATCCACTAATACAATGTGAGAGGTGGAGGATAGATTACAGGGGTAACTCAAGTATGGCAGCACTTTATCGACGGAATGAAAAAACCAGTAGGTGTGGGATAAGTATATTTTGTATAAAGGAGATTGTTTGTATTGGGTAATCTGAAAACTGTTCAAAGTCATTGCAAGCAGAAAGAAGAAATGGGGCTGGTAGTATGTACCATAAGCTATTTATGTCATTTTACTATAATCTCTTTTATACAATTGTGTTTTAAACCACTGTGCATCCATTATTTTGCCAAAGCAGGTGCTTCAAAGCAATACAAAAAGAATATTTTAAACACATTCTGTCCTCTCTGGTTTCCTGGTCTCTTTGTTGCTATTTTTACTTTTAGTTATTGGAAAGGGAAGGTTTTTATAGAGAAGAGGAGAAAGACCTTCCATTTGCTGGTTCACTCCCCAAGTAACTGCAATGGCTGGAGTTGAACCAATCCAAAGACAGGAGATAGGAGCCTGTCCTGGGTCTCCCCCACAGGCGCAGGATTCCAAGGCTTTGAGCCATCTTCTACTGCTTTCCTAGGCTATGGCAAGAACCTGGATAGGAAGTGGAACAGCTGGGACATGAACAGGCATCTGTATGAAATGCTGGTGCTTACGGGTGGAGGATTAGCCGGCTCATTCATCATACCAGCTCCTAATGCTATATTTTAAGCCTGAAAAATCTGGAGCTTAGGGCTGTAAAGAGGTGAAGCAAGAGCACATACTAGCCACCAAAACTCATGTCATACAAAATAAACACGCAAAAGCAAAGAACTTTTTTGGCCCAGGTATTTGTATAGGAAAGACTAGTAGGAGGCAAACAGCAAAAATAAGCATGGAAAAAAGTTAAGAAATTCTATTTGTTACCAGCATATCCAGAAACATTTATGAAGTTCTTTGTTCCAGACTCCATGATGATAAAGGCTTTATCCAAAAATAATCGCAGCTCTTTAGGAATTTGCCATTTTGCACAATTAATAAGAATAGGGCTCTGTATGGAATAAACATCACAAGAGGTACAGATACAGGAGTTCAAAGAAAAACAATATCACCTCCTGTGATGAGCATTCAACATGACTGAGGTTCTAAACTCATGCAGACATCACGGAACAATATAGGTATGCAATGGCCAGGCATCTGGGTGAAAAAAAAAAATTAAGTGTATTCATCAGTTTTTAACTGTGGCTGAAGAATAATTGAAGTCATTTTGAAGGCAAATACCAATATGATAAATCATTTTGAAAAGAACCAGGGAGGGGGCAGAGCTGGAAGCGGGACTGTGTGTATAGGGGGCCCTGCTGGTCGGCTACTCCCACTGAAGATCGTGAGCTGGGATGGGGCAGACCAGACTAAGCAGGGCTACAACACCTGTGCGCCTCATGTGGACTAGATCAGGGAAAAGCCAGGCTGGGCTGATTATTCCTAGTGGTGCAAACAAAAATTAGAGTGGGTCCTCTGGTTGGGCTTAGCCGCAGCATAAGCTGGCAGAAGCTGGCACTAGGGGCTAATTCTGTCAAGTTACACTGCAGAACCACCTGCAGAGTGCACAATCTGGGAGTGGGAGTGGCCTAAAGGGAAGTAGTGGGCTCCTCCCTCTTGAGTTACCACTCCCGTTAGAGAGCACGAAAACCAGGACAGGGGCTGGAGTGGCTAGACAGAAAGGCACCCAACAGCATGTGTGTGGGCTGGATAGTCAGGCTGGTTGGGTTGAACTAGGCTTCAGTGCCCATTAACATGAATGAGACCTGAATGGGATGTGGGTCAGACTGGATTAGTCTGCTGTACAGATTGGCAAACCTGGATAGAAGGCAGGCCTGATGGGGGTTATTGTGGTTTGCTGCGACTAGGCTGCAGCTCCCACTGGTTTATGTGAGGGCCGAGTGTGTGCTGGGCAGAACCAGGCTGGACTACAACACCCAGTGGTTCCAGTGGAAGACAGGGCTGGAAACAGAACCAACCCAGCAATTGCAACCACCAGATGATTGGGGTGATGGACTGTGCCGGGCCCTGTACTTGTTAGTACACACAAGAATCTGGTCTGGGAATACCCACACAAAGTTTCTTTGGGGATCTCGCCAATCAAACTGCCAGACTCAGAACCCTAACCATGAAAAGACAGAAGACAGAACAAGTCAATCAACCACCTCAGCTATATGTTGGCAGTGAAAAACTGGGCAAACGGAGATTCTAAGATGGACAATGTCAATCGTGGATTCTTCAGCGACCTCATTGTGCTTGGAATGGCGAGATTGGCACCAATTTATAATGTGAAACTAGCAAAACCACTTGAGTAAGACCCTCGGAGCATGCTCCACATCAGGGACCTGGGATGGGTGGGAGACTGGGTGGGACTTCTCCCTTTATCTCCACCTTTTTCCCAGATACATGACAAAAACAATGTGGAAATAATAGTCTTACCCACATTATTACAGCTCTTGAACCTTTTTACCCTAATTAACTATGTAAAGAATGTCAAAAATAAATAAAGAAAAACCTCCCATGCTAGGAATATCTTTTGGAACTACAAGCACTCTTTGAAAAAAGCCACAATCAATATAATAGAAACAATTTTCATCTAAAGCATCAAGTCATTCTTTTTGAACCAAATATTGAATCTGGTTTCTAATCAGGTCCAAGAAAAATATATTGCGGTGGCATCTTCATTTTTCAAATCTAATAGTTTCTGTAAGCCACAGAGTGCAATTGTGATATTAAACAAAACCTCGGTACTCAAGGTATCTTTCATGAAATCAAGAGACAAGTTTTTCAAAAATAGCTTTAATAAACCCAATGCCTAACTACCGTGTGGAGCTGTAGCAGTAGTTACTTTTTATGGACTTTCTTAGTGACATTTGCTATTGCTCACAAATCCAGGTGCTCATATCCCTCTCATGTTTGTCTTCATGTTGTGGACACTCTTCAGCTCCTTCCAACCAACCCTCCTTACTCTCCTCCAGAGATACTGATGTGTGGGAAAAGAGAAACTGGGCATGAAATTTTAAGCCCTTTCTTTATCTTTACTCTTTGGAGACCCTTGTGTTCACTGGGACTAACACATTTTACTTTACTATAAGATTATTATTTATGGAGTGAGCTCCTATAAGGAAGGGTGGTAAATACGAAGTTGGTTGTGCTTGTGACTGGATATATAAATCTTCTAATTTATGAGCTCAATATCCGTAAACCCACTTGCCTAATAAACCTGAAATCACTTCTCTCAACTGATCAATATCAAGCTATAAATGATCGACCTTGCTTTCCATCTTCCTTATTCTCCTGACTTAAAATCAATCCAAAACTTGGACAATGAAAGACATTGGTATTTACTTGGCCCCCTCAAAACACACCAGCAATCTCTCACCAAAGGTAAACCAGATGAAGCAGCATTACTGGCACATCAGGCATCAAGGTTGTACTAACTGTAGAATTAGCTAAAGACTGGTTGTCCAGTAAGAGATGATCTAATTTGTCCTAATTCTGTACTGTCTCTACTGATGGGTACACATGCAACCAATCATACAGACACATAAAACCTATGTTTCTGTGTACATACATACATACACATACATGTTATTGTGTTCTTTATTTGAGATATTCTGGTGTGTGTGGACACATATACACACATATATACCACATCATTCAACAACCACAATTAAAAATATTTAAACAGTGTCAACCTTGATTAATTCACTTTTAGGCCTCAGAACTCCCTGCCATTCACACCATTCATCTGTCATTTCTGCTATTGCCTTTTTGTGGCCATAAGAATCCTTGATGGAAAATCCACACGTTGTAAAGACGAGAAGAAGTCTGGAGATTTGGAGACAACTAGGCACTGAGCAAATCAGAGGGACTCCTGCGCTCAGGAAGATTCTTGAGATTTAGTGATTTGAAATTGTCTTGGCATTGTTGAAAACTATCATATCCAACAATTATGAGCTTGTGAGAGTGATGGTACCGCGTATATCCACAGAAGAGAAAACTGAGGCTTAATCAGGTAAAAAAAAAAAAAAGGCAGAAAATCACATAGTTAGATGAAGTAGGGCTTTGACCACAGTGCCTAAAGTGACTTTTCTAGACTTCTTTTTTGCAGAGTGCTTCCTGTGCTTTTCTCTAATAGTTTGATGGTTTCTGGGTGCAGATTTAGGTCCTTGATCCATTTAGAGCTGATTTTTGTAAGGTGAAAGGTGAGGGGTCTTGTTTCTTACTTATGCAAGAGGTTAGTCAATTGTCCCAATAGCATTTGTTGAAGAGATCAGACCTGTTTCCTGGATTACTTTCAGTTCTCTTATCAAAGCTTAGTTGCTTGTAGGTGTGTCAGCTCCCTCATGGGGTTTCTCTTCTGTTCCACTGGTCTTCTCTGCTTTCCTACCAGCATCAGATGGTGTTGAACACCACTGCGTTGTCACATACTTAAAATCCGGAATCGTGATTCCTCCAGCTTCATTTTTATTCTTCAAAATAGGTTTGGCTATTCGTGGTCTGTTGTGCTTCCAGATGAATTTTTCTGTTGCTTCTTCTATTTCTGAAAAGAATGTCATTGTGATTTTGATTGGGATCGCCTTGAATCTGTATATTACTTTCAATAATGTAAATATTCTGATGATATTGATTTTACCAATAAAGGAACATGGTTAATTTCTCCACCTGTTAATGTCTTATAATTCCTCTTTTAGTCTTTTATAATTATCATCACACAGGTCTTCCACATCTTTGGTTGGTGTTTTCTAAGGTATTAAGGTCCTTCTCTGAAGTTTTACATGGGACTGTTCTTACTGGATTTTTCTCAGCTATGGAGTCGGAAAGAAGCTTCTGTACAGCAAAGGAAATGATCAACAAAGTGAAGAGGCAACCTTAAGAATGGGAGAAAATCTTTGCACAGTACACACAGATAAGTGATTTACAAAGAGCTTCAGAAACTCAGCAACAGCAAAACAAACAACACGGTTAATAAATAGGCAAAGGGAATGAACAGGCATTTTTCAAAAGAACAAATTCACATGGCTAACACACTTACGAAAAAGTACTCAGGCTTCCTAGCTATTACAGAAAGGCAACTAAAAACCACACTGAGGTTGTATGTAACTCCAGTGAGAATGGCCTACCTACAAAAATCAACTAACACCAACTGCTCATGAGGATATGGGGGGAAAGGTTCCCTGTTGCATTGTTGGTGGAAATGCAGACAAGCGCATTTAAATATCCAACTCATTTTCTATTTTTGTGAAAAAAACAGTTTAATTTATTTTTGAAATTATTTATTATTTAAAGTCAGAACAATGGAGAGAGAGGGATAGAAAGCAAATTTTGTCACCCAATGGTTCACTCCACAAACTTCAGCAATGGCCAGGGTTGAGCCAGGGTGAAGCCTGGAACCTGGACTCTACATCTGGCCCTTCCTTTTAGGTGCTAAGGGCCAGTGCCCAGTGGGTTCCCAAGTTTTAGCAGTGAGCTGAATCAGAAAAGGAGCAGGCGGGATTTAAACTGGTGTTCATATAGGACGCTGGAGTCACAGTCATCAGCTTAACTTTCTGTACCTCCCAACTGCCCCACATTTAATTTATTATACCAGGATCTTAAAACACAAGTAAAAAAGTAAAAACAGCATGGATTAGAAGAAAAGACAGATAGAAGGTATGAGATACTTCAGAAAGTTTATGGAAATGGAATTTAAAATTAAACCTCTTTGGGTGACAAATGATTTTAAATGAGTGTACAGCTTTTTTTTCTCACAGTATCAATTTCTGCAGACTTCTTGAAGACTCCTTTAAGCCATGAGTTTCAAATCTTTTTGCACCAAAATACATTTATTTTTCAATTACATTTTCCACAAAACTTTTGAGGTGGTAATTTCCTCTTATGGAAATTTGCAAGTTTAGAAGGAACCCAGTGGCCGTATAAAAATATTGCTAGTTTGAGTTTACTCTGAAAAGTAAAAGAAACCTACAAGAAACAAATCATGATAACAGCACAGTGTCATCAACTTCTTCCAAGCAATATTTTTAGCATTATCTAAATTAAATGATGAGCTTTTACATTAAACCTTTTGATACTGTGCTCTAGTCACCTTCTTATGATGCTAATGACCATAACGGCTTCTCTGGTGAATCTAGCAAGGCTTAAGTCAAGCCTAATGCATTGGTCAATCAGCTCATCTATACAGTTTAACTGGAGTAGAAGGTATAAAAAAATTTTTTTTGCCTTTTCTCATCCCTTAGAAACGTTCACATTCTGTAATTAATGGCTGAATTCCTGTTGAGTGCAGATTGTTTTTTTCTTTCTGTTGATGGAAAACAAACACATTAACTTACAAGCAGGAGTTGGCCACTGCACCAAAGAATTAGAAAAAGCAATGAGATACGATACCAACACAAGGGGTGAGGCAGGGAAAAGATAGCAGCGTTGAGCAAAGAAGAGGAATGTTATCTAGAAAATTGCTTGCTTCCTTTCATAATTTTTGCCTGTGAGTTCGGATGCAGCTGTGAAAGAGTGCATGCTCTCTTTTTTCAATCACTTTAAAGTTACTGATAAGGGGTTGGAAACATTAAGCAGCATAGAGCTAGGTGGGAGAAATACACCACACTCAGTGGGGAGAAGGAGGGCAGCAATGCTGGCTTGCAAGCTTACAGACATCTAGTGGTTCAATTAAGATTTCTGGAGGACTATTGAGCAACCTTCATAACTAAATGATTTCAATATCTCACTTCAAAGATGCAAAAGTATGCATCCCAAAGGAACCATGAAAGTATTTCTTCTTCTAGCAGAGGATATAGAAGGCAGAAAACATGAGTGTGTAGCAAATGATTTAGCAATTCCACTGTAAGAAAATGCTAATAGGGACTCTCTTCACAGAGTGTTTAAATATAAATTTTGTTAGAGAAATATCTTTTAAAGGCTTTGCACTATTGTTTCTCTCTCGGCGTCAAGGGTAGGCAGAAACCCATTATCCTTTAACACATAGCTCATATAGTCATTTATCAATATAAATGTAGCAATCTTTAAAAAAGCAATAAAAAGAAATAAAATCTTAAAAAAAAGCCTAAGTTGCATGTAAGAATGACTTTGTGTGACTTTTTCCAAAGAAGTATTTTATTTTTTGAAAGATTTATTTTATTATTTATTACAAAGTTAGATATACAGAGAGAAAGATCTTCCGTCAGATGATCCACTCCCCAATTGACCACAACACCCAGAGCTGAGCCGAGCCAAAGCCAGAAGCCAGGAGCTTCATCTGGGTCTCCCACATGGGTGTAGGAACCCAAGGCTTTGGGCTGTCCTCTATTTCTTTCCCAGGCCACAATTGGAGCTGGATGGGAAGCAGAACCCCCCAGAATCAGAACCGGTGTCCATATGGGATCCTGGCATGTTCAAGGCAAGGACTTACGCTGCTGGGCCACTGCGCCGGACCCAGAAGTATTTGATTTTTAGGCAACGTTCTATAGTCAATTCAGATTTTTGAGTCTAATTTTGCCATTTACTTTTAAGTGGATATTCCTTTAAGGAATTAAATAAGCATTCAGAGAGAGTTTTGCTTGTTTTTTTTTTTTTCAAAAATACAAAATTAGAACCTGATCTCCCCTCAAAAATAAACTGGATTTTTTCTACTAATAAATACATAGTTTAAATTTAAATTTAAATTTAAATTTATGATTCAATGTCTTGAAGTAAATGTACAAAGGGGGAAGCTAGACACAAATTGATAACAAGAATAAAGTAGGACTCTTCATTTACATAACTATGCTAATTTAGAAAACTCTATTTAAAATGTCCTTTTGAGAAATGAAGATTTCTTAGGCATTCTTTCACATGGATGGGGTCAGATACATTGAGGTGCAATTTATACTTGGTATTTGTCACCTTTCATTATTAATGTGCAGCTTAACATAGTTACCAACCCTCAACAAAATAAAGATGTTGAACGGTTTTGTCACTTTTTAAAGTTTTTATTTTTCTTGGCAGTAAATTCCTTGCCCCTGTCCTGGGCCCTTTCAGTCACTGGTATGATTTCTGTTTCTGTTTGTTTGTTTGTTTGTTTATTTTCGCTTTTCAGGACATCATATATGTGGTCAAGAATAACGAGGTTATTTTTTTTCACATGTCACATAATACTTTTGAGGTCCATCCCTGTTGGATGAGCCAACAATTTGTTCCATCTTGTTGCTGAATAGCATCCCGAGATGGACACATCGCAAATTTTCCAGCCAATCAGCAATTTGGCTATTTGGGATGTCTCCTATGCTTGACTTGGGATGTCTCCAAGCTGCTGTCAGGGTTCACATACAAGTCTTTGGGTAGACATGTATTCGTGAAACATGTTTTGCCTCCTGAGAACTGTCAGTTTGTCTTCTAACGTCTTCTGTCCCAAGCTGTCTTCTAACGTCTTCTGTCCCAAGCTGTCTTCTATACCACTGGCATCTCTGCAGTGTAGGAAGGCTCCGATTGTTCAGCACTCTCACCAGCACTTAGTATCAGTCCTTACCCTCTTTAATAAGATCATCTTTTTTTGTTTATTTTATTTTGCTTCATTTGTTTGAGAGAGAGTGTGTTGGAAAAAGTGACAGGGAGAACTCCCATACACTGGTTCAACTTTCCAATTGCCTGTTAATTTACACTGGGTCAAGGCTGATGCTGAGAGCTGGGCATGGAATCCAAGTCTTTGTTATGAATGACAGGAATGCAAACATTAGAGCCTTGACTGCTGCCTCCCAGGGTGTGCATGAGCAGGAAGCTGGAGCTGGGTATCCAACCTGAGCACTCTGAAGGGCACCGGGGCATTTTAAGCAGCAACTTAACCACTAGGCTAAATGACTGTCCTGGCTGTCATTTTAGTTGTTATCTATGCTGACTGGCGCCTAGTGATACTCATTTTAACTTGCATTTCTTAAAGTGACTAATAATATTAACAAACTTTTCATTTGCCTATGTATTATTTTTGTATCTCCTCTGGCGAACATTTTGCCCATCTTTTGCTATTTTACTGTTGAGATGTTTATCTTCTGACTGATAATCCTAAGGGCTCATGATAAATTCTAGATACTGCCCCATATCAGATAGATGTTTTGCAATTATTTTCTCCAACTCGGTAACTTGCCTTCAAAGGTGTAGCATTTCTCTCTGTATCAAAAAATTACATACTGAGTTTCACAGGGCATCAGAGTTTTTGAAGAGCTGCCTAGGGCTGCTGAGATGGTTAAAAGAGAAGTTCTGCTTTCTTCCCTCCTAACCCTCCTCTTCTCCCTGTATCAATTTTCCAATTGCTTTCCTTTCCTCACCTCTCCTCTTCTTCCCTCTCCTCTCCTCCCTCTTTCTCTTCACTCCTTCCTTCCTTCCTTCCCTCCTTCCTTCCCTCCTTCCTTCCTCATTTCTCCCTTCCATCTATTGATCTATCCATCCATTTACATATATTTAATATCTGAGTCCTGAATAGGAATATGTTTCAGTAAAACTTTGAAATTGTTACAGCATAATTAGGTATGCTAATTGATGACTAGAACACCAGTAATAGGAATTTCCAAACATGTGTTAAGGCGCTGAAGCTGTATGACCTAATGGGCTTGTTCTCAGATCTTAGTGGACTTCTAGCAATCGTAATTTTGATGGTGCTCATATATTATCCTAAATATATGAAAATCAGCCACATGTCACATTAGAGATGTTGAAGTTTTTACACCAATTATTGATGTTGGCATAGACTTATTTATTTTATACTTTAGGTTATAATATAATACTACTTAATGTTTTTGCTCAAATTATTACAGTTGGGGCCATTAAGAGTTTTTCGGTCAGCAGCTACATGTGTCATAAATACATTTTCTGCATTAAAAAATTCAAAGGTTGGAGATCTATCAGTTTTTCTGTCTTTCTGCCATTCTGAATATATTTTAAAATTTTTTAAATGAAATTGTAATAATTTTCTCTTTGAAATTGTGGATAATGCCTTTAATTGGCATTTGGCTATAACTTCTCAGCAACCATCCTGTATATCAGGAATTCTTGTAAAGTGAAGAAAAGTTAACCTTCAAGATATTTTCAAATGCAACAAACTTTTTGCAATTGTTAAAGATAATATTTAAGTAACTATAACATTTGGTAAGTGCTAATTTCAATTTTGTAGTCTACATTTTTTTTTCTGGTTCTTTTAAAAGTTCTCAAGTCCTAAATAAAAGTGCAAGAGGGAAAAGACGCCCCCCCTTTTGTGGTGAGGACTCATGGCCAATGTCTGCAGAGACCCCAAAAACCGCCCCACCCAGATGTTGTCATGAAGACAATACAGTTGCTTCTGGTTCCTCCTCCCACAGAAATGCCCAGGCTGAGCAGAAGGAAGCAATAGCTGTCCTCCACATCAGAATCAGGAAAGACAAAGGGGAATGAGACACAAGGAGAAGAGCCCTCACGGTTACCACACAGCACACAGAAACAAACCGAGCTGGGGCGGGGCTGAGGGCAGCGGGTGGGTCTAAAATGAGAAACGAGAAAAGACTGATTGTGGCAAGAGTTTCCTAGAAGTGTTAGCTAAGCATGACTGGGATGGTCAGGAGCATAGTAGCTGTTAGTTCCCTCCCACTGGGTAGGCTACGAGTGGATTTCAAACAGGCAGAAACTTGATTAGATTTATACATAATAGGCACCTAAATTTAATAACACAAATTTATTATTTCTAAAATTTTAGTAGCCTTGTGGGATCTTTTGCTTCATGCAACAATAGAGCTTTTTAAATATGCAGATTTTTCTGTTCCAGCCCTAAAGTTTAGGATGTGGCCTGAGACAGTCAATGGTTTAAGGTATCCCGGTGATGTCAAGTCATTTGACCTGCCAAATATTTCTTCATTGTGCTGTTCCTCAGTTTCTGGTGGCATATTTTGCACAGGATGTGATTCACACATGATAATTCTGTGATTTACTGCAGTATATTATTATTTGGAAGGATAACCATGCTAAGATTTGCCCCTTTCTTAAGAATAAAGAGTGGCCCAACATGGTGACATAATGGCTAAAGTCCTTGCCTTGAATGCGCCAGGATCCCATATGGGCGCCGGTTCTAATCCCGGCAGCCCTGCTTCCCATCCAGCGCCCTGCTTGTGACCTGGGAAAGCAGTCGAGGAGGACCCAAAGCTTTGGGACCCTGCTAAGAATTGGCTCAGCTCCAGCCGTTGTGGCCGATTGGGGAGTGAATCATTGGATGGAAGATTTTCCTCTCTGTCTCTTCTCCTCCCTGTATGTCTGCCTTTCCAATAAAAAAAAAATAAATCTTAAAAAAAAAGGGGGGGGGGGAGTGGCGCCATAACCTAGCAGCTAAAGTCCTCGCCTTCAACGCACCAGGATCCCATAAGGACGCTGGTTCTAATCCCAGATGCTCCACTTCCCATCCAGCTCCCTGCAGTTGAGAACAGCTCAAAGCCTTGGGACTCTGCACCCACGTGGGAGATCTGGAAGAAGTTCCTGGCTCCTGGCTTCGGATGGACGCAGTACCGGGCCATTGCGGTCGGTTGGAGAGTGAATCATCGGACGGAAGATCTTCCTTTCTGTCTCTCCTCCTCTCTGTATATCTAACTTTGCAATAAAAATAAAATAAATCTGAAAAAAAAAAGAAAGAATAAAAGGATGAAGGGAAAAAAAAAGACCTTGCATTCTAACCTAACAACTCAGGTTCCATGGGAAAAATTGGAGCATAATGTGTAGAGCCACTTGTTCAAAAATAATTAAGACTTTCAGAATAGTGACAGTCAGTTTTAAAACAAGTGCACGGCTCTTTTGAGCTAAAATCCTGGTTCAGCTGTACCGGGGCACCTATGCACTCCCAGGCGATGAGATTCTTTTGTCAATGAAGTCATCAGCTTCAAAAATTGAATTGCTTCAGGGACTCAGGTCAGACTTAATCACTTAGAAGACACAGTGTAAAATGTTGAGCATTATTTTTAGTTTACGCATTTTCTCCACCAATTATAAGGGTCACCAAAATTTCCTTTTCATGTATGGAAAAGAAATTGTTTGTCAGTGGTGGAATAGGATATGTTTACATTGGAAAAACAAGCATGAACTCAAAAATGGATGTATGCACACACACACACATACATACATTCACACACATATTTTACCTATTCACTAATGAAGGTGAATCATTGGAAGAAATAATTCCATCCAGCAACAACCCCTCTTGTAATCCTAGCACCCAGTTCTTTAAAAACCACAACACAGGGCAGTATAGACAGGAAAAGAACCTCCTTACAGGGATTTCATTGATTAGGTTGTAGCCAGCGAAACTGTAATAGCTGGTATAATAGCTGTGTAATGGAATTAATGTGAACAAGGTTTGCTAGGAAATTCAAGGAATGACTAATGCCACTCCAAACAGATTGATAGTGTTCACTTGGTGTGTGTATGTGTGCGAGTGCATGTGTGAATTTTATCTTCTTAGGGGATTGAAGTACAAGGAATAATTAGTCCTAGTGCATTTATATTTTCCACCTAATTTGAAAGAAAGCGAAAGTACTTAAGTATGATTTATGCTTAAACATTGGTGAAAATTCTTACATGCGTAAACTTCATAAACTGACCAGCCAACCAGATACAAATGGCCATTAGTATTCCTTTCTTTGGGGTGCTCTCTTCAGATACTGAAGAGTTGATCAGGGGTGAGAGGTGGGGGAATGCATCGCGTGGCAATGAACACATTGATGGGCTCGCCTGCACCCCATAGTGAAGTGCCTGGGTGAAAGTCCTGCCTCTGGCTCCTGATCCAAAGACAGCCGCAATGATGTGAGTAATTGTGTTAATGCCATCCACGTGAGAGACCTACATTGAATCCCTGGAGCCTGACTGCCTGGCGATCGAGTGTATTGGATAAGTGAAGCAACTGATAAGGGTTCTGTCTGTAGTCTCTCTATCATCCTTTCAAAACATACTATCAATCCTATTTCCCAAAGCAACAATGCTTCTGCTCCATCACAATGTAACATGTTGGTGTTACTGAGATTTCTTTGATAGGATTATACTTATGACAGAGAAAATGAAATATCACAGTCCATTAATTTGCATAACATGTCACAGAAGCACATAATAATATGAATCCTTCGTATTTTTGTAAGAGAAACGACCTGTAAACTTAATCTCCTACTAATGTTATGCTCTACTAATGTGAAAGCTACATTCTTTGAATTTCCTGCCTTTGCTGATGTCAGGAGGTAAATATGGGGAGTCTGAGATGATTCTATAAAGAGCTCTATTCTGCATTCTCTTGTAATATTTTAATTTTGAGCCAAATAAACATACAATTAAGCTTTGAAAATTCTATTAAAAGTACATCTCTTAGTCAGCTGATGTCTTATGACTCATGCTATGTTATATGAAGAGTCAGTTACTGTAAAAGTAAGATACTGAAGACAATTAATTGGCCACTGGCCTTGATGGAAGTAATGGAATCATCTAATTAGGGACAGAGTACTCCAGAAATAGAAAAGAACTAAAGAGCAGGTCAGAAAGACACGATTCTTTGGGTGTGAAGTCACAATTAGAGATGAAATTGTGGAGAGGTTCTTAGTTCTGCTTAAATGTGGCTGCTCTGCAAGCCCTGTAGTTGTGGAAAGCTTTTATAGCATTGCAAAGTGATTGCAAGGAAGAAAATTTCACTTTATGCTCTAAACCCTTTCAATTACCTGAAATTTCAAAATAAACTTTCCATTGAGTGGCACAAAGTAACATTTAAAAAGTGTCCTAAAGGATATTATCTGGTTGTATACCACAAATAAGCTATGCCTTTAAAATATTAATGACCCAGGCAGGCACAGTAGCCTAGTGGTTAAGTCCTCAACTTGCATGCGCTGGGATCCCATATGGGCACCAGTTCATATCCTGGCAGCTCCACTTTCCATCAGACTCCCAGCTTGTGGCCTGGGAAAGCAGCGGAAGATGGCCCAAGGCCTTGGCACCCACTTGGGAGACCCAGAAACTCCTGACTCCTGGCTTCAGATCGGCTCAGCCCCGGCTATTGTGGCTACTTGGAGAGTGAACCAGCGGATGGAAGATCTTTCTCTCTGTCTCTCCTTCCCTCTGTCAATTTGACTTTCCAATAAAAAATAAATAAATATTTTTAAAAAATTTATAGCTCAAGTAATATAGGTCCTTGTCACCCACATGCAACATCAAGATTAGGCTTCTGGCTACTGGTCTTGAACTGGCCCATTTGGGACATAATCCAGCAAATCAGAAATTCCTTTCTGTATCCATCTATTTCGGTCTGAATGTATATATTTTAAATAAAAATGAATGAAAGAATGAATAAGGCTATGACAAGTAAATAGACTGTAAAAATCAAAGTCGCAATTTATTTTTACCTTTTTTATCATTTAAAGAGCAATAAATGCAATTATCTATTCTTTAAAAGCAATTTGTTCACAGAATGAATTGAAAGCCGCAATTTCCTTCGTGGACTATATAACTACTTTTGTTCCTCTACTGATTTTAGAGCTCTTATTGTTATCTAATCTTTAGCCATTTAATCTTATTTAGAAACAGGCATTTTATTTTTCTACTCAGATATTCACAATAGAGCCTATTTGAATATCCTGAATAGCCAATTATTAAATTTAAGCTTGTCACATTTCATTAACAGGGACCATTCGGTTAGAAAAATACAAAGTTATTTTCTATGCAAACATTTAATGAAGAGATTTATGCACATATGATGAGCTAAATTGAGTGAGCATACAATTATAAGTGAATAGGTTTTTTTTTTAATTCATGTAGATGAAGATAAGATGAGGAATAGAAGAGATTATTATTTTTCTGTGACAATTTTTGCCAGCCATCTCTCTCTCTTTCTCTTTTAAAACACTTTATTTATTTTTATTGCAAAGTCAAATATACAGGAAAGAGGAGAGACAGAAAGATCTTCCATCCTATGGTTCACTCCCCAAGCGGCCGCAACAGCTGGAGCTGAGCCAATCTGAAGCCAGGAGCTTCTTCCAGGTCTCCTATGCAGGCACAGGGTCCCAAGGATTTGGGCCATCCTCTATTGCTTTCCCAGGCCACAAGCAGGGAGCTGGATGAGAAGCGGAGCCGCCAAGATACAACTAGTGCCTGTATGGGATTCTGGCTTGTTTAAGGCGAGGACTTCAGCTGCTAGGCTACTGCGCTGGGCCCATAGCCGTCTCTCTCTCTCTCTCGCTCTCTCTCTCTCTCTCTTTCAAAGGTTTACTACTTAATCTGTATTTCTCTTATATGTTCAAGCCTACTCTCACGTATTCCAGTACATATTCAAACCGAATTCCTTTTTCTCATCAGCAGATAAGATATATGTGTAGGTCATCATGACAATGAAAACAAATGTGTGTGTATGTGTGTGTGTGTGTGTGTGTGTGTGTGTGATCAACCCTTCATTCTTTGTGGATAGATCTGTGGGTGAGGAGTTGGAGGAGGAATGGGGAGGAGCAGGATAGGACCCTTTTGCTAGGATAAATGGTTGCTAGCTAATGTTTCTTATCATCCAACTAGGAGTGAGAGCCCTGGCGATGTGGCCTACAGGCTGTTTCTCAAACTCCTTGCCAGCTGCTTTTGGTTAGACTGGAAGGTGGGATGAAGTCAGCAGCCCCAAGTTCTGCATTTTGGTGGCATCTCATGCCGTGGTGGCTGAGGGTGGCCTGCTGGGTTTCTGCTCGCACGGCTTGATGCCAGCAGCAGCAGTCACGATGATCCTGGGGCTCCACGCAATTCCATCCTGTCTGCATTGTCCCAGCTGTCCTTAGGGTGTGTGTTCCCCCAGTTACTGATCTTTTGAGTCAGCATACATTTTCTGTTTTGTTGCCTGAGTTTTCTAACACCTCTGTAATGATGCCTTGATTAAACCCCCGCTACTTCAAGTGCTTATGTCTACTCCCATGTACATTTTCTACAAGCTACTAAGTGATGTTTGATTCTCTTTCCATTTCTCCCTCTGGAGTCTTTCTCTCCCTTTTAGTGTTCTCCAAACTTTGAAACTTTCTCTGATCTCTGGTTGCTCCGAACTTATTTATGACGTTCCCTAGATGACCTCTCATTCCAAAATATATTTATCTTGTGTCTAATATTTCCAAAGACTCCCAAGATGATACAGTATTACACTGTCTTCTAAATCCAGCATAATAGGACTTTATTTGTAAGACACAGTTTACCTTGGCAGTCAGCCTTGGACTTCCTCATCTTTGCTCACACAGCTACAAATTTGCACTTCTGCTAAAGGTAGAACTTGTTTAAGTTCAGTCAACTGCAAACCCCTCAAGGGCACAGCCTTGACCTTGTCACATCTGTATTCTCAGTTTAATATTGTGTTGAGGAATTTCAAGGGCTAATTCCTGGAAACGCCAAAGTGAATGCTGCCCAGTAAGTAGACATGGTCAAATGTTAAAAAGAACAAAGGAGACCAGGTAGGGATATAAAAGCAATGTGAGTGCATTTTTTGACATTCCCTCGATGGAGTCTTTTTACACAAAGCTATTTGAACTGGCTTAAGATCCTTCTACCCTGGATGGGTGGAATCCGGGTGACGTTATCACTTAGCTAGAAGAAAACACTTCATAAGTAACTTACATGTTTGGCGTCTCTAACGCTAATCCCCATCACTTAACCGAAGCATTAAATCCTTTTGTAGGCACTTAAAATTTAATGTTGATTTAAAAGGCAGAGAAAGACACACAAAGAGAGCAAGAGCGAGAAGGAAAGAAAGAGAGAAATTTTCCACCCACTAGTGTACTACCAAAATGCCCATAAAATCCAGAGCTGTACCGAGCTGACACTGGGAGTGAGCAACCTAACCCAGGTCTCTCACATGAGTGACAGGGACCCCACATCTCTGAGCAAGCACCTGCTGCTTCTCAGGGCACACATTAGCAGGAAGCTAACTTCCACATGAGATGTTGGCATCCCAAAGGGTGTTTTTGCTGCTATGCCAGTCATCTGCCCCTGAAATGTTAGTTCTTAAAATAATTAAGGATTGGAAAGTTGTTTACAAGCATATCAATAAAAAAAAAAAAACATCCTGTAAGGACAAGCATATCTAGACCAAGGATTCCTAGAAATGTACAGCAGGAGGAGACAATTCCACAGTGGTGTCAATTTCAGACCCTGTAACAATCAGGAGGAATGGGTTTGTGGGGCTTCTGACATTAAATTATCTACATTCAGGTAACAACCTGCTATGCCAAACTTATCCACAGGCAAGTACACACCCAGGAAAGTCAGCGTGAGGGAAATAACTTCAGGTCCAGCTCAAATGAGGGCAGACAATTTTTAAGCTCATTTACTCTTTATACAGGACTTTTGTATCCACCATGAGAATCTGAGACACCGCAAAGCTTAAAGGAATACAGCTCACCAAATGTTTTAGGTAAGGAAGAAAGGAACAAAAAGTCAGAGCTCCACTTTCCATCCCGCTCCCTGCTTGTGGCCTGGGAAAGCACTTCTAGGACGGCCCAAAGCCTTGGGATCCTGCACCCTTGTGGGAGACCTGGAGGAGCTTCCTGGCTCCTGGCTTCAGATTGGAACAGCACCGGACGTTGCAGTCACTTGGGGAGTGAATCATTGGACGGAAGATCTTCCTCTCTGTCCCTCCTCCTCTCTGTATTTCTGACTTTGCAAAAAACAAAAACAAAAAAAATCTTGAAAATTGTTTTTAGTAACAGTTTATAAACCCTTCCAAGTAATTTCACATTTTGCCCTTTCTTTCAACAAATGAGTTACATAAATGATGGTGTTCGATAATAATGAGGATCCTTTGTAACAAGGCCGTCACTAATTCATGTTTTCTTTCTTGGTAAATTCTGCTTATATAATTAGTACCTTAGTAATTCAGAATAAACAGCCTGCCCTGACTGCTGGAGTAACTCAAGTTCAAGTACTTATGCTATGAGTTTTTATAACAACATGTACTTTTTATCAACGCATTCATTTGTGCATTTATTTGTGTGTGGGAGAGAGTGGTTTTGTTGCTGTAATTTCATCTAGAAGGCAGGCATGATTTTATATGTTTTTATTCATCATGGAGTCCTCAGTTCCAATTATAATGTCCGACAGTGACTAAGCACTTGTAGTTAGTACTTGAGTGGTGGGTTAGATAGACAAGCTGTCTAGAAACTGCTGTTAATGAGGTGGGACTGAATGCACTCTTCGAGATGGAGGCAAGAGTGAGATTCCATCTCGCACGTTGAAAACATCAAACCTTGATTGCGGTTTCTATTTTTTCTCACACGTAATCAAGAAGATACATCTTACATTACATCTCACAGTCATTCTCAACACATACACGGAGGAAGATGGTCTCAGTATAATAAGCAACAAAGTTAGTTATGAGGAAATGAAAAATATTCTTCAATGAACTGTTTCCCTTCCCCTCTGCTTTCCTTTCATCTTACGTATCCTGGAACACCTATTTCTAGTTTATTAAGAAATGACTCTCAGTAAAAGGTAAATTGAAGGTCCTGTTTTATTGTTTCTGCACACTTGCATAATGCAGAAAATTATACCTTGAATTAGAACTAAGAGACACCTTTCTTTGTTTCAGTATCATTTGGCTCTAATATCCAAAACAAAAAATAAATAAATAAAATCTGGGCAGCCACTTTATTTCACAGCATGCAGGAATCACCGCCTCTACGCCTCTGTGTGGGCTTGATTCACAGCTGCAACTCCCTGCTTGCCATTGTCGACACTGAAGTCTTCCACTTTAATTCCACCAAATCTTTCTTGATTCATCCCTTTATTCCTCATTTTTCTAAATTTGTTCTCTCTCATGCATTTTTCTGGCCCTTTATCAAACTTCCTATTTTTAAAAAAGATTTATTTAGTTATTTATTTGAAAGTCAGAATTACAGAGAGTGGGAGAACCAAAAGAAAGGGAGAGACCAAGAGGAACAGAGAGAGATTATCCATTCAGTGGTTCTCTCTGCAAATGCTGCTGTGGCAAAGGGCCAAGCAAGGCGCAAAGCAGGAAAAAGGAGCTTCATCTGGGTCTCCCACATGGATGCCAGGAGCCCAAACACTTGGCCATCTTCCACTACGTTTCCCAAACTGTTAGCTAGAAGATAGATGGGAAATAGAGCAAGTGGAACACCAACCAGCAGTTTTACTTGCTATGTTGTTCCCCCAATTTACAGACTTTTGCTACATGCATTAATTGGCTGACCTAACAAATTAAAATGTCAGCATATCAAGCTTTGCTATTTCTTTTGCAACTTTTGATTTTAAAAGGAGACTCTCTTAAATATCATGTTGGGATTTTCCTCTTCTGGGTGCTTCACAAGATTCTCCTAGACCTTGTGCTGCAACAAAAAGATCAGAGAGCTCCTAGCCATGTCTGCATGCCAACCCAGAGAGGGTATTTACTTCATCATTCAAATATGTGCTGAGACTGCACATCACAATGCTGTCATCACAGATAGACTCATGGTCCCTTCCTCTCACCCACAAAGCTTTTCTTTAGTTGCCTATATTTTTCTCTTATCAGATAATTGAATTAAAAGTGCATGTAGTCTAGACAAATTCTGCCATATGAGATAACAAAAGTAGACAAATTCTGCTATATGAGATAATAAAAGAGTCCATTCTAACAAATAATGACCGGAAGGGGACATATTATATACCATGCCACTCCTGACTGTCTTCATCACATTGCTCCAACTACACAAAAAACACATACATGGAGAAATCTGTATACCTTGCTCTTATAGTCTTAGGACTATCACAACTTATATTTGCATAATTTCTACAAGCAGAGAAGAGAGTGCTCACCAGCTTCACTGCTGAATGCCCAGTGCCCTTCCAATGCTTGATGCACCACAGGCACTTGAAATCACTCTACTCTGCTGGAGTTAAAACTTCTCTAAGTTTTATGATCTTTGTATCCTAAACCTCCCTTCTCTTTCACTGCATGGATCTATCAGAAAGTGCTTTTGGTTCAAGAAACATTTGCAGTATTCTTGTCTTTTAGAGAGGGATAAGTGAGTGGATAGACATTACTCAAAGTGGAGAAATACTAAAAATCCTTAACCTGGTTCTTGTTTCATGATATATTCCACTAAGCATTGATTTTAGGGCCTGTTCAACACAGCGATATTAAAAATGTTTTTTAAAAAGTGTTGAATTAAATAAGCGTTCCACTAAACCATCTGCCTGTAGTTATCCTGTTGATTCTGTAGTCTTCTGCCTGGCATGTTCTGGGCTCGTGTTTGCTGCTTCAGATTGTGTTGCATATGAGATCAACCTTCATAAAGCAAGGAAGAGCATGAGAGGGGTCCTGCTTTCTGAGTGTGACACCGCCTGGTTTCAAAGGGGATTACAGGGACAAACTGAGCCAGGCGCGCACTGGAAAGGCAAATGTACAGAGGAGAGACAGAGGGAAAGCTCTTGCAGCCACTGGCTGGAGCTAAACAATTCCAAAGCTAGGATCCAGGCGCCTTTCCCTGTTCTTTCATGTGGGTGCAGGATCCCAAGGATATGGGTCATCCTCAACTGCATTCCAAGGCCACAATCAGGGATCTGGATGGGAAGTGGAACAGCTGACATATGAATCATCATGCATATGGGAGGCAGGTGCTTAGAGGTAAAGGATTAGCCAACAGAGCTATTGCTCCAGTTCCTGAAATACTCTTGAGACATTTTGAATCACTAGCTTTAAACATTATTCGTAAGCAACCTGTGCCAGCGTTTCCTCCCTTTCATCTCTAAGTCTTATACATTACCACTAACTCCATTTCCGTTGTTGAATGATAGCCCAACGTGACCCCAGTCCTTTAGTTTGGCTCCTGCTGAACTGTAGATGTCTGAATGACATCAGGCAGAGATTATCAGCGGAGCTAAGCTCTATCGGTCATATGCTTCCAAAAATATTGGATCAAGAGAGTTCACATATAAATATCCAGGTCACGCAAAGAAACAGTGATGGGAAAAGGTCATGGTGGCTGTGCCAAAGGGGAGGGAGTTTCAGGAGTGCTAAGGGAAGAGGGACCAAGAGTGCAGAGCAACCAGGAGTTCATATCAGGCAAGCAATGAACGCTAGATGAGAGACTCAACACTCTTGAGTTTGAAAGCCAGCTAGCTGTTTTGGCTTAAAATAGCAGCTAAAAATGTGTCTGCTTGGGCTATTATAACAAGATTCTATAGCAGCTAAAAATGTGTCTGCTTGGGCTATTATAACAAGATTCTGTAGACACAGTGCAAAAACAACAAACATTTGTTTTTCACACTTCCTGAGGCTGAGAAACTTAAGATCAGGTGTTAATAGATTCGTTCTCGGTGAGACATCTCTTTCTGGCATCCTCACAAGAGGGTGGTGGTGCTGTTCTAGGGAACTTTCATTCTATTCTTATTAAGGCTACAAATTGTATCAGGAAGAGCCGAACTGCATGATCTCCTCTAAAGCTGTTCATCTCCAAATACTAGCATACTGAGAAGTGGAGCCTCAACACAAGCCACTGGGGAAGAATAAGCCATAAACATCTGGTCCACATAGTGTGGCCAAGGGCTTCACCACCTCATGATCTCTTCCTTTGATCTCCGGTCCATGGAGCCCAATGTCCTAATCTCTCTACTGAACTGTACTTATCCCATCCAGCCTGAGCAGCAGTTGGGAGTTGGTTAAGCAACGCCAAGACTCCATAACACACTGCAAAATAAAGTGTAAAGCAAATTGCAATAAAATATTTGAAGCTGCAAGCTGACAGCAAAGCCCGGCACCAGACTCTCATTGTTACTGAATGCTGGCCACAGAGTGATACAAATGCTAGCTCTACATAAAAGGAAGTGAGAGCATGCCTAAAATGCTGTGAGCACAGAACAAAGTCAAATTTACTGTGTAAAATGCTACCACCCCTTTGTCCCCACCCAATGGCATCCTTCCTCTTTTAGCCGTGGGGCTTGTGGTATTTTTTGTTAATAATGCGATATAAATACAAACTGCTGTTGTTGATAGATGCAAATCAATTTTCTCTGAACCACCAGCATGAGAAGGAGGTCTCCCTTTTTAACTCTTCTAAGGAACTCCTTGTTAACCACTCTTCTTTTCTGTGTTGCATGATTTCCTTCTTCCTATTCAAGTTGCTTTAAAAACAAAACAAACGAACAACAACAAAAAACAGACTTGTCCCGCCAGGCCCAGCACAATACCAGTCTACATCTTTACAAGGTTTACTTCTAAATTCATGTGTTGCTGATACAAGTCAATCCGATCTTTCAACTCAGTGGAAATTTTGTCTTTTGACACTTTGGGATATTAGTTGTTATGGATAAGTGTCCATCTGACCATCACTCTTGGGAATTTGCCTCCTTCTTTTCTGGTCTCCTTTGCCTGCAACTCAAACTGCTGGAATTTGGGAGAAACTTCTGGATTCCTCCTTTCTTGCTTTCTTGATACCCTGTTTTGTTTTCTGCATGTGATCATACCCATTCCTACTCCTATAAATGCCATTTAAATACTTAAACTCCCAAGCTTGTATCTCAGCTAAGACTGCTCTGAAAAAATCTACATGGGTGCCTTCAGCTTGGATATTTCCCCCTTTGAATCTCAAGATATCATAATAAACATGACTCAAACATTTTTGCACCAGTGACAAGTGCTGTGAGTAAATCAATTTAAATCCTACTTTCTTTCTTGTGTGGGAAGCCAAAGCTTATTTTTCCAAACACACCTGTGTTGGGAGATATCTGCATGATACAGTTCTGGATGAGGAGGTGATAGATAATTTCTGATTTTATTTTTCTCCCTTATTCTTTCCCTATGGCTGAAATACAAATAAAATGCCTGCAGGTTTAGCTGCCCTGTGGTACCATGAGGCAAGAATTATAAGAACAGGGCCCGGCGGCATGGCCTACCGACTAAAGTCCTCGCCTTGAACGCCCCGGGATCCCATATGGGCGCCAGTTCTAATCCCGGAAGCTCCACTTCCCATCCAGCTCCCTGCTTGTGGCCTGGGAAAGCAGTCGAGGACGGCCCAATGCATTGGGACACTGCACCCGTGTGGGAGACCTGGAAGAGGTTCCTGGTTCCCGGCTTCGGATCGGCGCGCACCGGCCCGTTGCGGCTCACTTGGGGAGTGAATCATCGGATGGAAGATCTTCCTCTCTGTCTCTCCTCCTCTCTGTATATCCAGCTTTCCAATAATAATAAAATCTTAAAAAAAAAGGAATTATAAGAACAATATATAAAATACTAAAGATGGTAAAGAGAGGTCTCTATAACAACATTGAGCTGATATGTGAGCCACTGAATGCCAGCTGCATTCTACTTGGTATGTGAAATATAAGAAACCATCAGTATGTAAGCCAATGTTGTTTGGCTTTCCAGTAGAGAAAACCAAACTTACTCTTAAATAATAAAGCATCTAAACCCGTTTTTTGTCTAAGTTTTCCTCTTCTCAGTAAAACATTTTACAATTGACCAGTTTTTCCAGTTAAAAAAAAAGTAACAATTCTAGATTTTTCTATTTCTTTCCATTCTTGGTTTTAGCCTTTTCCCATGAAACAAAGACATTCAGAGTGATATATAAAAGGTGTGTTTAGAAATGAGATACCACTGGAGCCAGCCTTGTGGCATAAAGGGTTAAGTCACTGCTGGCATCCAATACGGGTGATGGTTTGAATCCCAGCTGCTCCACTTCTGATCCAGTTCCTTACTAATGTTCCTGGTAAAGCAGCAGAGGATGGTCCAAGTGCTTGGGCCCCTGCATCCACATGGGAGACCTGGAAGAAGATATTTGTATTGGCTTAGCCCAGACTTGGCTGCAGTAATTAATTGGGGACTAAAACAGCATCTTGAAGAAATCTTTCTAACTCTGGGTTCCAAATAAATAAAATAAGTCTTAAGAAATGAGATATGGGCCCAGCGCAATAGCATAGTGGTTAAGGTTCTCGCCTTGAGCTCGTCAGGATCCCATATGGGTGAGGGTTCTAATCCCGGCAGCTCCACTTCCCATCCAACTCCATGCTTGTGGCCTGAGAAAACAGTCGAGGACGGCCCAAAGCCTTGGGATCCTGCACCTGCATGGGAGACCTGGAAACAAGCTCCTGGCTCCTGGCTTTGGGTTGGCGCAGCACCGGCTGTTACGGCCACTTGGGGAGTGAATCATCGGATGGAAGATCTTCCTTTCTGTCTCTCCTCCTCTCCTCCTCTCTGCCTTTCCAATAAAAATAAATAAATCTTAAAAAAGAAAAAGAAATGGGATATGATAGCTTTAATGAATATAGTTTTCATTTGTTTAATGCCTTTTATTTCCAACTATGACTCATGATCCTCTTTTTAGTGGTGTAACAACTTCTTCCTTGTTTTCCATGTGCTGACAATAATAAATAGGTAGAAAACACTCAGTAAAGTCCTTGGGTAGATGAAAAATGAATGTATTTATTGCATTTGTCTCAAACTACTTAGCAAATGTACAACTCAATTCCTGCCAACTGGACATGCATTATATACAGTGCCTCACATGGTGATCCAGCTACTGGGGCTAACCATATGAATGATGCACTTCCTCTCAATTTACCTTGAAGTGTGAAATATTTTCATTTGACTTTAAGTTATGAAATGCCATAGCAAATACTCATATATTCAAATACTCAGAGAATTAAACAGGTAGTAAAACTTCCTGAGTATTAAAAATAAAGTTAAATGTGGTTTTGGAATGATTCAGAAGCCTTTGGAGATAATGCAAGTTGGAACTGTGTAGTGGTGAGATAATGGAGACTACCATATCCAGAAGCAAAGACACAATGCAACATGCATCTCTGCTTCCAAACAAAAGATGGACTCCAAACCAAAGTGTTGGATATACCTAGACAATGGGATGACGGACTGTCTGACATTGTCAGTACCAGCATTGTCAGGGCACACTGAAAGAGCAGACTGAAGGAACTGTAACTCCTTATGAAGAGTGTGACATTATGGGAAAAATCAATTGGGGGGGATGGGAAATGGGGGAAGGGGAATCCCAGATTGTACAGAATTGTATGATAAATTTCAAAAATAAAAATGAAAAGTAAAGAGAAGCCTGTGGAGAAGTTGGGATCTGAGTTAGGCTTTAGCAGCAAGATAGATGGGCATGACTGTTGGGGAGAGGGTAGGACAGGTTTGGGAGGATTCTGATCAAAGTAGAGCAGCTGATGCTGAGTGGTAAGAAGTCAATGGACAAATGGATTGGAATGAACTGTGGAAGAGCGTGTGTTTTGGGGATGATGACGATTATGTCTTTTGCAAAGATGGGGCATTAAGTAATTTTAAACAAAGGAATTGTGTGCCCACTGGAAAAAGTTCCAGAGGATAAATGTGTCAGGGTATAAATTTAGAAAGCCCAACCATGACAATAACTGTAAGCCAGAAAAACTTAGAGCAGGGAGAAGTAAAGATAGCATGGGCTCGTGTAGAAAAATAGACTCGGTACCAAATAATAAAGACTTAATGCGGGACAAGAAGGGCAAACAAACTATCTGGAATTTATCCAGAGTGATAAAAGAATGGATTCCAGATGGAGAGAGAGACCACTGCATTTCATCAGAACTTGATTAACAATGATATCAGTACAATAAAAGTCCCAGGGATTATTTATCTTCCAGTAATGCAACTCAGTATTTTGAAAAGCTAACATTAATCTGGGAGGATGTATATGTCTTCCTCTTGAGTTACTTTGGAAGCAGCAGGCTTCTGGAAGTTATAATACTCAGGGAAGTTCTCATTTTTGTAGACATGCTCCTCAAAATCACACTGCCGTGTATTTTCATAGAGTTGATTGCCGGTTTCTTTCTTTGGGTTGGAACAACTTGCTTCCACATTTTCGTAGTTATTGTGTGGGTTGGTTCTCCTATCAGCAGACTTGTGGTCTTGAATTTCACCTGAGATTTTATGCCATGCAGTCACAATGTGGGGACTCAAGGAAAACATTTTCTTACGGTCTTTTTTTTTGCTCCTTCTCCTTTGCAGAAACTTGGGGAAGGTAAACCCTGTGGGTTTCCAGTGCCAGACACAACCAATTCCGCAGACCACCAGGAGTAAAAATAGAGAAATTCCAATAGAAATGGCCACCGAAGGATTTCCACAACATTGCAGCATCTCTGCACGGTATTGCTCAGCAGTTCTGTGTCCTTAACGAATTCACAGGAACAGACTGATGAGATCTTTTTTGTAGCCTGGCGTTGCTCACTGATGGCTTCCTAGACTTCTTCCAGCATTTCTTCATCAGTTGTGAAGCACCTCTCTCTGTCAAAATGCCTGATACGATAACGAGACAGGTGAAGTTAGCTTAGTTCTGGAAGACAGCTTTCACTGTCAATAATGCCCTTCGCATTACAAGCTGAGAAGCAATTGCACTGTATCAGGCAGATCTTATTCCATTCCTCTTTCTTTTCTGTCAGTAAATCACAAAATGAAGCACAAATGAGTGCAAATAATCACAGGGTATCAAAAACTCAACAAAAGCTGAACAAGCCTGCTACAAATTTAAAAAGACATGAGAACATTCTGTTGACATTATTCCGTTCTCTACCACTGAAGAACCTAAGGGTTTTCTGCTTTTGTGATTCTGCCTTACCTGCCTGGCTGGGGAGCTCTGTGAACACCAGGCCTGGCAGTCTACACCTGCCCGGCAGGTCATGTAGGCAGAGCACTCCTCAAAGCAGGCCCCTGGTGTTAGATAAGACTCCTCACTGCCCTATGGCCCACCAGTCTGTACTTTTTGAAAGTTGCTTGCTTCAAACCCCCAACAGAAGCCTGCCAACTTGCTGTTTTTAAAAGTTAACAAACTGACCAATCATGACTGTATAATTGTGTGGATTTGGCCTGAAATGCACAAACACGCTATGCTGTTCAACCTCCATCCCTTTCTGCTGCCCCTTCTTCTGCCCCTTCTTCTGCCCTTTCTGCCCCTTCTTCTGCCCCTTCTTCTGCCCTTTCTGCTGCTGCTGCTCCACGTGCCGCCCCTGCCCCTGCCTGCTGGGCTGGGTGACGGCTGGGCGCCCAGGCCAGCTTGAATAAATTGCCCTTATGCGTTTGCATAGACTTCAGACTCCTGATATTCTCTGGGGATCTCAAAATCTGGGTACAACACCACCTCCTGCGTGAAGCCTGACCCCTTAAAGCAAGCAGGGGCCAAGTCTTTCCCCAAATCATTCTCTTCCTGTAATCCCACACTGATGAGTCCAACCTGTGACACAACCCACGTAGCAAGGAACTGTGGTGTACTCCCGCAAGTGGTTGAATGGTGGGCAGGGATCAGTTCTTTTTACGTGTATGTTCTCAGAAAATGGCGTAACACCCAGAACAGAAAACACATTCAATCAGTGTTTATTGAATGAAGGATCACATTTAAAAATTATTCCAAATTCCATCACCTAAAGGCTTGAGCTGATGCTTTAAAACTCAAGGTACTTCTCCCAAAGAGTCATACGTAAAACATGCAAAGGGAGCTTTTAGGTAAGACAAAATATTTTTGAAATTCTACCTATCCTTATATCTTCTCACAAGTAAATTTTATTGTATCAATGTTAGTTACTTAAAACAGCTAATGTTCTAGTTTTACGTTATTACGCGCAGCTAATTCCCGCAGCCTGGTTCTTTCCCGTGAGCCGAAAACATCAGACGCCATGAGGTGTTTTAGAAGGTTTTATTCCAACGGGGCAGGCACGGGGTGGAGGTGGTCACTCAGGTGAGTCTGCAAGGTGTGGGGGCGGGGATTGGGAGGGATTGAGGGCAGGCCCCAGGGGATTGGTGCCTGAGACTGTCACAGGTGATTGCCTGAGAATGATTGGTAAGTGGGCGGAGTTGGGGAAGGGGCTGGAGGACTGGAGGTGGGATTCTCAGGTGAAATGGCTGATTGGTGGACGGCTGGACTGGCGCGAATTGCTTGAGCCGTAAGGAAGAGGAAATGGCGCCGGGTCCAGGGTGGGATATTGGAATAACTCCTTACAATCAAGATCATTTTGGAAGGTTGCTGCTTTGGTTAGAAAGAGAGAAATGGGAAATGTTGAACTGAGCTAAGTGTTTTAATTTTATCTAGAGACCTTTACTAGTGTTGGTCTTCTGCCTACATAGAAGTAATAATTTTCAGTATTTTCAAGACCACTTGAGGATAATAACCATCATCTATTGAGTGTCATCATCTACAATATGTGAGAGCTGATTTTGGGTGCCCTTCTAAATACTTTGGCATGCATTATCTCATTTAATTTTTCAGCTACCAGTAAAGGTGGATACTATAGGTTCCTGAAATTTTATTTTATTTATATAAGATGAACAAAATGTTGTACATTTTACAAGTCCAGGAAGACAACCTCACTCCTTCCCCCAGCCATGCTCCCTCATGAACCTCATCCCTCCTCATTCCTTTTTTCCCCCATGATATAGTTCTGTGGGACTAGGTTTTCACCCCTCTACTTCCCCTTCTTCCCTTCCCATCTCCACCTCCCCATTCTCTTTCATATTATTGCAGAATTATAGTCCTTCAGCAACAGTTACAAGTCCAGCATTCTGCTATTTAAGTGTATCGTGACATGGTAGGTATAGGCAAAGGTAGAAAATCCAGCCTCCTACTATTAAGGTATATTTAACAGTTTCATTGGGAGTCCTTCCTTTTATTCAGAAGATGCATACTGTAACATATCTTCACCTCCCAATATGCTAGTTTCCATTATGAGGTTCCTCTATGAGAATATACATATGTACATGTTTACCTATGTTTCTGTTTTGTGGTTTGCATGAAGGTGGTCTTATATCAGAAAGAACATATGATCTCTGCTCTTTTGATACTGGCTTGGCTAATTTCACTGAGCATAATGGTCTCTAGTTGGGACCACCCTATTCCATGGAATAGATGCGCCAGTTTCTTTATTCCTCTTTCAGTGGGCACTTGGGTTCACAATCATGGGCTTAACACTCCATTAGGTAAGGAATTCAAGAAATAGCAAGTAGGAGGGAAAAAACTCTGTTTCTCAAAAATATAGTCAAAGGTTGTAAACACTAAAGTGTTTTTATCCCCATTTTATGCATAAGAAAAGCAACGATTAAAGCATTGAGTAACTCCATGAATAACTAACAAGTAATTGGATCTGGATTTCAGTGAAATTTTCTTCCAGGCATTATCCTATCAAATGTCTGTCCATGGTTCTCAAATGTTCCCATCATTACATCTGTAGGGTTTGGTTAGCTTTGAGTTCCTTTAAGGGTGAAAACCATCTCTTTCTTATTTACCATTACAACTACTATCAGAAGTGTTGGCCACAGATCAGAAAATTTATTAATATTTACCAATGCCTGAAACAACCTTCTTATGGGATAATAACAATAGTGAACAAGACAGAAAGCTTACAGTGTAATAATGCTCTGATCTTGGAAAGTCCCCAGGTGCTATAGAGAAGTTTTATAAATTTTTTCAAGTTTAGAATATATTAGTGTACACATTTTCAAAATGTCATTTTATATAATAAAATTGAGTATGATAGGTGGTTAGCTTTTGAGATTTTTTTTGGTAAAAATGTAAGAACAAGATATTTGTAGGGACAGAAGCCTCATATCTAGACATCTTTGAATCTCCTTAGAACTTTGGGGAATATGTTGAAATTAAACCATAAGATAGATCTTATAAAATTACGATCTGCAGGGACCCATAACGCTTGTGTGAAAGCGTTCACATTTGAAAAACGACTGACTCCAAGGACCCCGTTTCATCTGTCAAACAGATGTGAGCCAATCTAATGTGAGATATTTTGTAAATTACTACTTATTTTAATAGCTATTTGTTATCCATCTATTTAACCATCTGTTGAAAAAATTTTACCGCATACATTTTAGCTATTGGTTCAAATGAATCAATTTTAAGCATGTAATTCAGTTAATAAGCTTTTAAAAAGGGGGAAGACTTGCAAGTAACGCCTGGGTGGGGTTTCAGGAAAGTTCATTGCTGCGTCATCTTCAATAAGAGCAATCAATCAATTGTTCTCACTTTCTAAGAGATTTTACTTTGCCACCTACATTACTCCATATTGTCTTTCCAATAAAAGCAAACGAATCTTCAACAAAAAAGTGTACAAGATATTCCCTGAGATTAAAAACAGGAATTTCTATGGGAAAGCATTGCTTTCCTTTGTTCCAAATAACTTCATAGGAAACCCTCCGTGTTACATAAATGAAGACCTACTGTTATAAAAGCCATATTTTAAGAGCTTTTCAAATATGGTTTAACCCCAAACCTGCATAGCTTTCACTTTGCCCAGTTTGAGAGGAGACTGTCACATTTTGAAAACCTGTTCCAACAGGCTACCTGATACCTATCCTTTTCTTTGAAGAAAAAAATAATCACAAATTCATGATAAAGTTCTGGAGTGTGCAGTCAGACACCACAGTGCTGGTTGAAAGCAAACCGGCAGCATAGCAGAGTCCTGTACTTGTGAGCATGTGTGCCTACTTAGAAAGCAACACTCACAGTACTTTCAGGTTTGAAAACAAGTCTTCCCCCATGGATACAGGACTTTTCTAACAACTGTAGTGATAGCATAAAAATCATTTGATAAATAAAAGTCAACGGTTTTTCTTATAATTTTTCAGCATCCAAACGCTTTAACTCAGGTTCTTACCTCAGGTGTTGGTGTGCTGCGCTCTCTTGTTATTCTTTTTGGTTGTGTCTGAAACCTCCTTTGGTTTCGAACCCCTTCCTCTTTTTCACTTTGGTCAGTTACTTCCTTCTTTACCTCCTGCTTTCTGGTTATTTAATTCTTGCAAAGTTTCCTGATTCTAGAGGAAGTTCTTATCAGTTACATTAGAATTAAGATATACCATCAGCCTTTGGAATAAGGAAGTCATCCTTAGCAACTGTATCAGAAAATAATCATTTTTTATTGACTGATATGTACACTCCTTGGTTTAGAAGCAACCAAAATCATTTACATTTGCATGACAATATTTTTCAAAACAGAAAGGTTTCTAAACATAGCAACATAAGTTTCATTGGCTTGATTGTGTGATTGTTAGAACAGTTCTCAATTTGTTTTTTAAAAAATTACACAAAACGAGTACATTTTTTATTTTTTGCCATCCAGACTTAAAGACATAAGAGTTGATCCTAGCCAACCTCCCTTTCTATCCCGCCTTGCAATATTTTTCGTTTCAAATGCTATGCCCAATGCACCAAACTAAAATCAGTTGTCAAACATGTTCCAATTTTAGTGGAAAGCATTAATGTTCTTTTATTTTTGTGAAATAGGAACTTCCATAAATGGAAGGGTACATCAAACAAATTCATGGCGAAATGGAATTTAAAAATAAGTTTATCTGGGCCTGGCACAGTGGCCCAACAGCTAAAGTCTTGAACATACTGGGATCCCATATGGGGGCCAATTTTGACCCCACCAACCCTGCTTCCCATCCAGCTCCCTGCCGTGGCCTAGGAAAGCAGTCAACGACAGCCTAAAGTTTTGGGACCCTGCACCCACATGAAAGACCCAGAAGAAACCCCTGGTTCCTGGCTTTGGATTGGCTCAGCCCTGGCCGTTGCGATCACTTGGAGAGTGAATTAACGGACGGAAGATCCTCCTCTCTGTATATCTGACTTTGCAATAAAAATAAATCTTAAAAAAAAAGTTTATCTTGGTACAAGAAATTTTGAAATCCATGTAAAGATTATTTTTCATAGTGTGGCAGTTAGATGGGCTAATGGAAGATTGGGGTCACATCCCTATTGGAATAAGAAATGAAAAAAACGTGTACAAGATGGGTCCTATTGGCCAAAAGTCCTTACGTTGCATGTACTGCAATCCCGTATGGGCGATGGTTTGTGTCCCAACAGTCTCACTTCCCATCCAACTTCCTGCTTGTGGCCTGGGAAACCAGTAGAGGATGGCCCGATGTCTTGGGACCCTGCACCCACAAGGGAGACCCAGAAGAGGTTCTTGGCTCCTGGCCTTCAATCGGCTCAGATCTGGCCTTTTGCAGTCACTTGGTGAGTGAACCAGCTGATGGACGATCTTCCTCTCTGTCTTTCCTTTCTCTGTATATTTGATTTTCCAATAAAAACAAATCTTAAAAGAAATTTTTTTACAAGATGCTTGCTTTTGCCCAGAAGGTGCTTTTAACAAGACAGAAGTGCTAGCTCTTCTGAGTTTTTAGCTTATCCTAAGAAGTCATAACCTTTTGATAGTTTTTTGTTTTATCATGAGCAAGGTAGACAGGATTAGAATTCTAGCCAGCTGCTGGATTTTGTCCCCACCTTCTTGTTAATGGCTTGGTCACCTATATCGTGCTCACAAGACTCCACTTCCAACATTCTCTTAAGTCTGTCTTCTCTCGGAGCTCCCGCTTGGTGCTGGAGCAGGAAGTTTCTATCTTCAATAAATCTAAATTTGTTGCCTGAAATCATCCACATGAAAAGTTTCCTTTGCTTGTGAGACAAGAACCAAGGTGCTGCCTGTCCTCTGTGTTGGTTTGCCCCTGACATTAGTATGTGTATACTAACTATTAAGATGATTAATATTGAGCTACATAATGAGACCGAAATAATGAATGAACTCCCTGTAATGCATAAAGCCTAGTGGGAAACGTTGCTATATCCACAATCACTTCTTATCAAGGTGGTAAAGAGTCAGTAAAGAGGGTCTAAGGAAAAGGGGCACACAGTCCAGAGTGGTTGGGAGGTGTTACATCTTATGCAACAGGAGGGCAAAATAGCACTGCTTTCGACTAAGACCCCAGAGTAAAGGAGATTATGAAGTTTTAAAACCATAAATGCAACGTGCTCCACAGTCTCACGACGATGGTATCACTTCTGATATTAGTACATGTGTCTACATCCAAACACATGTGCATGCTCCCAGCTTGTGTGTAAAGTAACAGGGAGACTGCAAAATGATGCGGCCTACTCTAGAAGTCAGGACAACTGGGGATACATAACAAAGAAAAGTTTTTTAACCCCTTACACTTCAGAAGGCTTTCTACACATGAATGAAATTTTCCTTAAAAAGGAAACCTTTAATGAGAGAAATGTTGGATACATTTAAAACAGAATTATTATGTGGAATTCAATGTTTTCCTGCTTCCCAGTTGTTGACTGAGCAAGGCACATTTGAAATGCTCTTCTTACATCCCCTTCCTTTGTGGGGGTGGGGAGGAGCATCAAATGTTATTGGCAGGTCAAGAGATGAGCCCAAGATAAGGAACACTCCCCTGCCACCCAGGAGAGCAGAGTCCAAGAATCTGCCAACTCAGAGGCCCTTGGAGGTGGTCAGCTTGTTGTTGTGGGTGTCCTGACCCTCCAGCCAGCTACAGTTGTTGACTATTTCCGGCTCCAACCACAACTTCGTGTCCAGAGTCTGATGTACACCATACCCACAGCACTGCCCCGGAGGGACAGAGGGGAAGGCAGTCTTCTGCTGTCCCTTCCAAGAGTTGATCATTTTTATCTACTCTACCTCATTGTCAGAATGTCATTTATATCCATATCCATACCCATCTATATCTATGTCTATATTTATATCTGTATCTATAATCTAGCTATCGATATAATAGAAAACAATAAGAAAGAGCAAAATCCATCAGAAGTGCTATAAGGGTTACACCAGGAAAGGTGCTGCCTTTTAGGTAAGCCACTTAAATTGTGAAATCTACTACCTATTTTGTCCTTCTTAGGACTGAGACAGCACATGTTTCTGTAATTCTTCTAACAATGTAGAAAAATTAGATTATGCTGAAAGAAAAGAGGCCACTGAAAGGGAAGCAAAATGAAAGCTCTCGGGATTCCACTCCCAGTTATATACTCAATAGAAATGAGTGCTACTCCTAATAAAATACTAGCTTAGAGAAAATATCCCAAGGCTCTTGAAATAATCCAAAGGTCTATCAGCAAGAAAGTGCTAAATAAAGTATGGTAAAGTAACACAAAGCAATATTATACAGCAACGAAAAACGGCAAACCATAAACAGACATGGGATTATGTATGAATCTCACAAACACGATGCAGAATTAAAAAGCCACATACGAAAGATTGCATATAATATGCTATGATTCCATTTGTACAAGATAAAAATCATGTAAAGCACACCTATGAATCTATGATGGAAGTGTTTGGAAGAGTAGCGGTTACTGTACACCTGAAAGAGCATGTTGTATATCTTGATCATTGTGGAGGTTACAAAGTGCATTTACATTGAACTATTCAGTAAGTGAAACACTCACGATGTATGTGTTTGATGTAACCTGTATTGTTGTTATTGTTAGTATTAGAGCAAGGGTACACTCAGTCACCGACTTATTTCTCAAATGCCCACAACAGCCAGGGCTTGGCTGGGATTCAACTGAAAGCTGGAAACTCAACATGGATCTCCCAGAGGGGTTGGCAAGAACCCAGTAACTTGAGCCTTCACTGGGACTTGCATGGTTTGCATCCGTGGTAAGCTAGGAATTGGAGTTCAACCCACAGATGTTCAGTATGGGACACAGGCATTTTAGTGTCTCAAGTTGGCTCAAAATACCTACCCTGTATCTTCCTTTAAAATATTTTTGAAATAAATAATGAGAAGTAAAGTCATGAAAATTGAGACAATTAGCTATATTTTATCCATTAAGTTTATCATCCTTGGTAAGCTAAAGTATTTGGACAGAGGAATCCTTTGCTAAATTGCTGGTAGATTTTGAGCAAGACAATTTTAATTTCGTCTGAAGTTTCTTGAGCCTGGAGATTGGTAAGCTAATTATAATAAGGAGGATAGAATCATTCATCTATCCCAAACTTCAACCTAAGTGGGGATTTTTCAACTTTCTGAGATCATGAATATTATTTCACATTGACACATACGAGGTACACACTTATTCAGGAGCTATATCTCCAAGAAAATCATGTACAACCTAAGAATGCATAGAACTAAAGCAATTGAACTTAATTTTCTTTAGCAGCTTGAAAATTCTGAACTTGCTTCTTTTTGCCTACTAGATACTAAACAACGCATTGAAAATGACCATTACCACAGGCAGAAGAGGGTGCTTGAACAGTCTATTTAGTTTCACTTCCTTTTAGTTCAACTTCCTTTCTTCATCATTAGTCTTTCCTAATTACTATACAGATCAGATAAGATGGTACAAGGCTTGCTTCAATGTAAGTGGAGCCATACTCCCTCCTCTGCCCTCATTCTTCCCCATTTTATTCTTTTTGACAGAAATATAGTTTTTAGATAAAATTTATAAAATTTGAGTAACCACTGAATGTGTAAAGAGGTCAAATTTTTTTTTGTTTTTTCTTCTGTGAATAAAACAATGCTGCACAATTCAGCATTTTTAAAAAAAGACTTATTTTATTTTTATTTGAAAGGCAGAGTTATAGAGAGAGAAGGAGAGACAGGGAATGAGAAAGATCTTCTATCCTCTGGTTCACTCCCCAAATAGCTGCAAAGACCAGAGCAATGAAAATCTGAAACCAGGAGCCAAGAGCCCAGAGCTTCTTCCAGACCACTCACGTAAGTTCAGGGGCCCAAGGACTTGAGCCATTCTCTGCTCTTTTCTTAGGCCATTAGCAGGGAGCTGGATTGGAAGTAGAGCAGCCAGGATTTGAACTGGCACCTGTATGGGATGTTGGTACAACAGGCAGAGGCTTAGCATGCTATGCCACAGCGCTGGCCCCAAGGATTCATAAGGGTATTCATCTTCAGACTATCCCTCTTCAGACCACACATGCAATTTCGCAAGTCAGAAAAGTTGGCAACCATCTTAACAGACATAGTGTTCATTTCAGGAGGAGAGTAGTATTTGCTAGAGGCTTCCAATCGTTCATTGCTTGATCTGTCAGCTTCTTCAGCTGATGTGAAGAAGCACAGTATGACATATCATAACAAGAAAATGGGCAGATTGCAAAAATCGCACGTGGTTGGGTGTGAGATGTGCCGCACTCACGGGTTTGATGCTCCCACGCACCGTGTCAGTCGTTATAACCAGTTCAAACCCGGCGGGAGCTAGTGCATTGACAAGCTACGCAGAGCCCCTCCTTCAAGGCCCTGCAGGTGCTCAGTTCTGCAGTGATGCTCAGTGAGAACTTCAGGCAGGCACAAAGTAGCAACTGCTGTTGACCTTCTCCCTCTACCAAACGGGATGGTGCCCCGACTAACTCCACCTCCACAAGGAGTAGAGGAAAGTGAAGGATACAGCAAAACAGACCTTAACAGGGTGAGTGGGGCCGGGATCCTGTCTGAGTGGGCCCTGAGAAGCAGGACTCCCTTTTTTCTCTCTGTGTGAGACATACCTTGGAAACCCATTCCCCTTCAGGTGCACACTGGTGAACATAAAACCAGAACTCAAGGGTATGAGTGTGCATACCTTGGGTCATAGTGCCAGGTGAGCCAGGCTAGCTCCAGCAAGCCCATGTCTGTGCTTCCCTGGACATCGCCACTTCCCCTTGAAACAAGACTAACAATAGATTAGGCTAAAGTCACGTTGTTCTTTCTTCTAACAGACCAGATATAATCCTTTTATTAGCCAATTTTTCCAGATTGTAGTAAATCTGCTCATTGCCCTCAGAATCTGTATGCCTATCTCTGCATTAACTAATTTGGGTCATTCAATCACCCAAGCACCTCAATTTTCCATCTGTAAATCGGATTTTCATCGGGGCAGATTTTTGACTCTAGTGGTTTCGTTAGTGTTTCCTGAAGAGCTTTTAAAAATATTGATGTTTAGGTTCCGGCCACAAACATTGAAGTCAGCTCTCTGAGAGGCTCCTTCTCGCATGAGTGTGCTTTCACAAGTTTCCCAGGGATCTTAAAAGTCCTGTACAGGTGGATATTGGATGCTCAGAGCCTTGCTGAACTCATTCCCTGTGCCTCTGCGTGGGCCCATCTTGAGTAAACTCCTTCATATTTACTTCAATTTTCTTCACTACGAAAAGGGAACTCAAGAGACAGTGTGGCAATGATGTGCAAAGTACTCAGGGTTTGCCAGAGCAGCTTGTACTGCTAAAAGGCCCCCAGGAGCTTGCATGCTGGCTGAGAGTACACTGGCAACTCAGATTTCCTGAGGGCTTGAGCATGCGTCAGATGGGTCTTAATCTCTTGAGGTGGGTTTTCTTTTTTAAACCCTACTGACGGCATATATTCATTTGAAGATGTAGAAACGGGCTTAAGCAAGGTGAATTGCCCACATAATGCCACACAGCGGGGCTTAGAGCCTGAACTCAAACGCAGGCCACACTCACTTGAATCTACAGTTCATGCTTTTAAACACCATAATGCTATGATTTACACTCTTTATGTGTATCCAACTATCTATGATGACGTCTTTATTCTTCCGGGGCACCATTGAATCCCGATTGATGTCAGAGTGGGACCCTAGTGGGAGATCATGGTCTCGATGGTGGAAAGTTGGTGGGCTTTCCTGGGTTTTCAGGAAGTAAGAAGGGTTTCAACAAATAAGCAGAGGAAAACAAAACCAAGAGAGCGAGCTATAATGATCATGAAGATTCCCTGAGTCCCGTTCGTACTGGAGACTGACATTCTTGGAGTGGGCCCTGGGAGTGCCCACCTTGTTCTGTGCTGCAGAAACGTGGGGATGACGTCACCCCTGCCCTGATGGCAATGAGCCGCCCCGTTTCCCAGGTACAGAGAGACATGTTCCTACTCTTATCATCCCCTTCCTGGAATAAGTTATTGGTCTTCCTGTCTTATTACCCTGTCAGCCCATAATACTTTTTTTTTTTTAATTTCCTGGTCCTTCTATCACTCAGGTCCTATCTTCTATGTAATCTCTTAAAGGCTACCTCCCAAAATCACCGTTTCTTTCTTTTTTTTTAATTTATTCACTTTTGTTGAAAGGCGGATATACAGAGAGGAGGAGAGACAGAGAGGAAGATCTTCCATCTGATGGTTCACTCCCCAAGTGACCCCAACAGCCAGTGCTGCGCCGATCTGAAGTCAGGAGCCAGGAGCTCTTCCGGGTCTCCCACAAGGGTGCAGGGGCCCAAGCCTTTGGGCCAACCTCGACTGCTGTCCCAGGCCACAAGCAGGGAACTGGATGGGAAGCAGGGCTACCGGGATTAGAACAAGCGACCATATGGGATCCCAGTGCATACTAGGCGAGGACCTTAACTACTTCGCTATCGCACCGGGCCCAGCCCATAATACTTTAACCTCAGAGCTGGCAGAATATTTCTCAAATAACCAGCCAAGTGACTTCAGCACCGTGCTTAAGAAGTGGCATGTGGGGAGGAGATGGAGAAGCACAGTCACATCTCAGTTTCTCCTCCTGATGTCTGATGTGGCTCCTTCCCTCTGCAGCCCGTCCCCAGGTGGGCATGCCCTGTAGGGCCAGGCTGCACACACCGAATATGCAGCTCTACAGCGCTTGTTCTCCTCCCAGTTCCAGAGGCCCCAGAAGGACCATCAGCCCATGTCAGGTTCCAAAGAACGGCTGGCGCAGCCCGCGTGGCAGAAGCGTGTACTGCGCCGATGAACGAGGCTGGATTACACAACCTTCCCCTCTTTTCTCCAAAGTAAAAATGAACTAACTCACCCGCCTCTGTGGTGCTCAGTTACCAGAGTAGAGCATCAGGTTATGATCAGCAGCGTGAAAACTGGGCAGGAGGAACTTTCGTGGCTGTCTAAAGGGATAGAAATAACAGTTCCTTCAAGACAGATAGTCATAAGGCATGTCAAACAGTTCAGGGAAAACAGAGCTAAAAGATCAGCTTATTTTTAGTGAGAAAAAAAGTAAATCCATATTTCTAGTTTTTTTTCCTATATGCACATGTTTTGAAGACCTGCTTTGATTTTGCTTTTGTCCTACAAATTCTTTTAAGACCCTAACACAGTTCCAAGACAAAAATAGTGTCAGCAAGTCACCAAGAAGTACCGACCTCGTCCCACTTCCAGAAGCAGGCAGTGTTAACCCCTTGTCTTATTTTGAAGATTCTCTCCTGGGAACCCTCCTCTCCACCAGCAACACTCTAGGCACAAGACTCGAACGAACACCAACACAATTTCTAACAGTTCCAAGTCACTCTCTTAAAGTCCCTACCTGAAAAAAACTCAGGTTGCCAAAGGAATTTGGTTTTTTCAGCCAGCCCCAGAAGACAAGCCCCTGCCTCTCGGCTTCTGTGGGAGATTGGGAGCCTGGCTTCACTCAGCAGCGCTGGCAAACCCAAGGCAGGTGTCATCAGGACCAGTTCTGTGCCCTCCCACGTTGTGTTAACGCTTCCTCCTGCCCTGCGCCTTCCCATTCAGAGCAGTGAAGCGCTGGTGTTTCAGGAGCCAAGAACACAAAACTGAAAACCCGGACACGGCTGCCCTCTACCGGCTACACTGGTTTGGCAACACTTTTTTCCTAACTCACAGGCGATGTTGGTAGCCGTTCCGGTTTACCACCCTCTTTGTTATTCAACGCGATCACAGCCTTCTAAGCCACTGTTCATGAGAAAGCCTCGCACCCTGGGCCGGCACGACTTGAGCAAGGTTATGTCCCTGACCGCGGTACTGGTTTTCTCAGCTGTGCGCAGGCTGCTTGGAGTGTCCAGCCACGACCTAGGAGGGCATCTTTCCAAGGGCTGCAGGCTGAGGAACAGGAATTGCTTCCCGAGGACGTCATCGGCTCTTCCTTTACAGCTTGCTCAGAATGCTCACCTGCACCTCCGTTGAGATTTTTTTAATTCTTCATTTTGGAATTAAAAAAAAAACTTGCTTTTTTTTGGTTCAATACTAGGTATTTGAAAATTCATAGAAATCTTAAGGGTGATAGTATTGAGAATATTGCCCTTAAAAACTTGTAGGAGGGGCTGGGTTTTGGTGCCCGGATTGAAGATACTGCTTGCGAAGCCCGCGCAACCCGTATCAGAGTGACTGGGTGGAAACCCCGGTTCTGCCCCCACCCCCTCTTTTTTTTTTTTTTTTTTATAGCTTCCTTCCTGTTTCTGCTCAGCCTGTTAGATTCCTGCCTCCACCTGGGAGGCCAGGGGTGTGTTTTCAGCCCCTAACCTTGGCCAGGACTGGCCCAGCCTGTCACTGCAGGCGTCTGGGGGAGTGAACCAGTGGGGAGATTCACTATTTTTTTGTCTTCTTACACCCTCATGAGAAACCTGGCACTGGAGCGGCCCCTTGCCCACCCCTCTGCCGTGGGTCTCGGCGTATTCTCCCTGTTTGTATCTCCGCTGGCTTCCACCTGCGCTCCTGCGCTGTGAGCACCGTCCAGAGGATAGTCCCTGTGACGTGAAGGTGCAGGCTTCTTTCCCTGCTCAGCTTTCTCCACAGCCCTCGGTGCCCACCAGTGCCGCAGGAAGGGCTGCCTTCCTTGTTCCTCCCTCTGCCCTCACCTCCCAGATGTGACGGCTTTGCACGGTCTCCACGGCCCAGCATCCTGAATGCGTCCTTTTGTTAGAAGCAGGTTTGCCCCTACAGTCTTGCCAGACAGTACTCTTCAGCAGTATTCTTTTACCACCACTGCACAGTGTTTGAAGGCTTACTGGAAAGTCAGATACACAGAGAGGAGGAGAGACAGGAAGATCTTCCATCCGCTGATAAACTCCTCAAGTGGCTACAACGGGCCACTGAAGCCAGGAGCCAGGAACCTCCCCCAGGTCTCCCACGCAGGTACAGGGTCCCAAGGCTTTGGGCCACCCTCTATTGCTTTCCCAGGCCACAAGCAGGGAGCTGGATGGGAAGTGGGACTGCCTGGATAAGAACCGGAGCCCACATGGGATCCTGGCATGTTCAAGGTGAGGACTTTAGCCGCTAGGGCCCTAAACTTTTTGTTTTAAAGGTGCTATCCAAATGTTATCTGAGATTGCCTTTAAGATAGCAAATTCTTAAGTATTTTTTGACCGATAATGTACTTTGGAGTATTTCTCTTTAGTTACCTTAAAAATAGAGTTTGTGCTTCACTGTTCATTATCCTTTCTGCTGATTTCCTGGAATAGAAAGAAAAACAGCTGAATTACATGGCTATTGCTCTAGGAAGCTCTTCATGGCTGATACAGAAAACATATTGCTATCACGTTCAAGGAATTGGATGTGCACTCTTAATCCTCACTGCGCATTATCTTATACATTATCTCCAGTCTGTAGGTGGGGAAGGGCTCACAATAACTCACCAAAGACCTCACAGCTAAGAAGTAGAACATAAACAATTACACACAATGCCACAGTTAAAAGAACGCAGCTGAATTCCCATGTCAAGGGGACAAGACGGTAAGCTCTGTGTGTGGTGGACGAGCAGGCCCAAGGTTGGACTCCATGCTCACTGGCTGGTCCACAGTGGCTTGTGTCTGAAGGGTTTTAGCAAACTTGTGATTCCCCTGCCTTCCAGAGAAGTTCCACTAGGAGAAACAAAGAAGGGTCTGACAGAGGATATCTGAACCTACGAACGGCACCAGCTGTACACCTTTGAGCTCCCTCTGGGCATGAAGGGGGAGCTACAGCAGTCACGGAGGTGGGTAGCACTGGCTGATCTAGATCATCAAACACTTTTGAAAGGCAGATGTACAGAGAGGAGGAGACACAGAGAGGAAGATCTTCCATCTGATGATTCACTCTGCAAGTGACCGCAACGGCCGGTGCTGTGCCAATCTGAAGCCAGGAGCCAGGAGCCAGGAACTTCCTCCAGGTCTCCCACATGGGTACAGGGTCCCAAAGCCTTGGGCCATCCTCGGCTGCTTTTCCAGGCCACAAGCAGGGAACTGGATGGGAAGTAGAGCTGCCAGGATTAGAACCGGCATCCATATGGGATCCTGGCGTGTTCAAGGTGAGGAGTTTAGCTGCTAGGCCACCGTACTGGGCCCCAGCTACACTTTCTTAGTGTACTTGCTATCCTTTGTTTGAACTTGATGATTATGCTATATTTTGTGAGTTGAAACACTTTAGTTCTGTATTTGCAGTTGTGTCTTGCCATACTTTACAGTGATTTTCACTTGTATCTCTGTGTCCTATTAAAGGCTTTAACAGGAGGTTAAACCAAATTTAGCCAAATTTCCGTCACCACCCTCTGTCCTCTGCCCTGGTTTTTGATTTGACATTTGAAGTACCCAGAGATTTCCAGCAAAAATAATTTTGTAAGGTAAATAAGCAACAATTGCTCAGTCCTTTCAATTGTCTTTAAGTAATAAAACAGGGTGTCAACAAAGGAATTAAAAATAACAGAGTGCTTCTTTCCAGAAGTTTGAAGGTGGTAAAGTCAACACTGACCTCCACATAAAAGGTCAGTTGAATGGAATTTCTTGGCAAGTACTGTGACTCACACCTCACGAAATGAAGAAGAAATTTGGAAATCTGGAAAAAAAAAAGGAAAAAAAAAACATTAAAATCCAAAAGGAAGTGAGGAATGACTTTATTTAAAGCTACCTTTCTAAAAGGTGTCAGATTTCTCATGTTAATGCTTAGGTTTCCACATTCAAGGATAAGGAGACGCTGAAACTCTTTATCTTCTTTTGTATTTTACTCACTACAAACTTTTTTTTGATCACAGAATTTAAATAAACTCGGGTTTTTTGGTGCACTTTATTAGATATTCAGAAAGTGAATTAAGTCTCGCTATTGTTGAAATACCACACAGTAACTTGGTGGCTTTAGATGCATTCAAATCACCTTAAAACTTTCATGGAATTGACTGGCGTTACCTTTTTGTACCAGCAGAGGGGGCGCAAAGACCACTACAATAAATTAGCAGCGGCAGCTTTTTTCAATGGTGAATGGGGCAGAAGGGTGAGGCAGAAGGGTGGGGCAGGGAATTTTACTCTCGAACTTTGTTACCACCAAGTCTGGGAAACAGATCAAAGGAAAGTTAGACTGCTGGATAATCAGATAAAAGTAGTAGAAAATTCTAGTAAAATGTGTTCATGACTATATGTATACTATAACCTGTTATCAAAGATTACTGGCAGGATTTGCTACTTTTTTTTTTTTCAAAATGCTAGTAAGTTAAAATAAACATCACATAAAACATATTTAACATGTACTACTTAAGTCCTAAAATTAACCCAATATTGTATATATTTATTAATCTTTTGAAGAGTTAGATATGAAATCTAAATGCCCAAAGGCACAAATGGTGCTGAGGGCAGGTGGCTGTGGCCCTCCCTGCCAGGTGAAGGCTCAGAGGGACAGCCCGGTCTAGAGTAAATGGGCCCTGACCGGATGCGTCACGTGCTGGCACCTGGATCTTTCTCTCCCAGCCCAGGAGGGTGGGCCTTGGATTTCTGTTATTTATAAATTACCCTGTCTATGATGTATTTGTCATTGGAGCAGCAACAAAGACACCAAGATATGTGATACTTGAACTCATCCTCAGTGTACTCTGGTGTCTTCCGCAGCCTCTTGGTGCTGCTCTGATACCACCCAAGACCATGTCATTACAGGAGACAGCAGCCATCTGCAAGCCAAGAGAAGAGATTTCTGGAGAAGCAAAACTGGTACTTATACCTTCATCTTCAATTCCCAGCCTCCATAATTATGAGAAAATATTTAAGGCAGCCACATTGTTATCTTGATCAGCAAATTAGTATGCTCTGTGATGTGTGTTGTATTTTAGTGTGAAAAATTTTTGATTCACAAACTAGTCCCTTTTTCCCATACTAATTACCATACTTCTGCCATGGAGCACAGTTCCATACATATCTACCTGTCAATAAGCTGTGGATCTACTTCTTAATTCTTTATACTATTCCTTTGGTCAGAATGCGGCCATTCTCCATTGCTATGGCTTAATAATAAGGCCTGTTGGCTGGTAAAGAAAAATCTCTTTTATTCTTTAAAATAATTCTGGCATTTTTTGATACCTTGCAATCTCATACACATTTTGTCATCTGCTTATTTTTCATGAAAATTTTCATTGGGATTTTGACTGCATTTGCATAAAACCCTATAGATTTAGAGAGAAATGTCTTTAGAATTTATTTATCTGGAAGGCAGAAGAACACAAAGAGGAGATCTTTCAACCACAGGTTCATTCTGCAAAATGCCACAGTGGGGCTGGCCCAGGGAAAGCCAGCAGTTCCAAACTCCGTACAGGACTGCCACAGGGACGGCAGGGGACCAGGAGTGGGAGCCATCGGGCCATCGTCTGCTGCCTTTCCAGGCTCTCCCCCAGGGAGCTGGACTGGCAGCAGAGGAACTGGGACTTGCTGGCATTCTAAGGGCATCCTTAACCTGCTGTGCCACACAATACTCCCCACAAGAGAAATAGAGAACATTACATTGATTGGGTATATTTCAAACTGCTTATGGAAAATGAAATTAAAATTTTGGTACAAAAACTTTTTAAAGATCTATTCATTTTTATTGGAAAGGTGGATATACAGAGAGGAGGAGAGACAGAGGAAGATCTTCCGTCTGATAATTCACTCCCCAAGCGACTGCAACAGCTGGAGCTGAGCCAATCTGAAGCCAGGAGCCAGGAGCTTCTTCTGGGTCTCCCACAAGGGTGCAGGGTCCCAAGGCTTTGGGCCATCCTCCACTGCTTTCCCAGGCCACAGGCAGCGAGCTGGATGAGAAGCAGGGCTGCTGGGATTAGAACCAGCGCTCGTATGGGATCCTGATGCATTCAAGGCGAGGATGTTAACCACTATGGTATTGCACCAGGCCTGGTACAAAAACTTTTGAAGACGTGAATTGTCCTTAAGAAGTTTAGGGAAACTAGGTACTATGAAAACACTAAGCATTGCTTTCAAAAATTTTCTTTGCATCAAAATAAGTCATTTTCCTACAAACTCCAGCCCTGCTGCTTCATTTGTTGTTGTATATGTTACAGTTCTGCTTCTGTCCACATGATGGCACCACAACCTGAAAAATCATATTTTCACAGTTGAAAGCGACAGATGTGCTGAGTTGATATTAATATTTTGTTAAATGTCCTCTTAAATTTTGAGATAGGTCTTAATTTATATGGGATATTCAATAGCTTATCCAATACAAAGCTATATTTGGTTAAAAATCAATAACATTATAATTAAGAAATATCTAAAATGAACAAATTCCTGACATATAGTTCTTTCCTGGAAGGTCATTAACATAAACACACAAACGCTTTTTTTTTTTTGAGCAACAAAGACATGGCATAAAGCTATTTTAAAAATATCCCAGAAAAATCCTTTCCGCATAGGGTGGAGAATAGATCTGCATAAATCTGGAGGGCAAAGGTCACTCCTACAGCTACAGAGATTTTGGAATTCTTCCCCCCGCCACTCCAGCATGCGGTAATCACAGTAATCACGAACCAGCCACATGCCTGGGCATGCCTGGATCTGCTTGAACACTCAAAAGTGAAAGTGACAGAAAGGACTTTATGAGATGTGGAGGAAGCCTCTTTCCTGCAGTGCACTCAAAGTGTTTGAGACAGAAGAACTTTTGTAAATGTTTCATTAAGCGGGATCCTACCCTAAACCTGCTGGTGGCCTCCAGCAAACCCTTCACATTGTTGACTCTCTGCTGGAGGTTTATGGATCTGGTATTCTAAAAATCTTGTGAACCTAGTACCAAAAAACTATCATATCACATCTAAAGAGATTTACATGTGTTGTAAATACTATTGGTCTAAAAAATATAGTGAGAATAGCTATGTGAATTCACTCACCCTCTCTCCCCTTTCCTCCTTGTAAATGACAATATTCATGTGAAACCAGAATATTACAGCTCAAAATCTGACTGTAGGAGACCACACTGTGTTCATCCAAATATACATCTAGGATAACGTGCTTTTTGTTGTTGCTGTTCTTGCTGCTGTTTGTTTACGTTGCTAGTTTGAACAACAGCAGATTTAAGAGAAGCTCTGAAAATAGCAAGTTTCTCGTTATTAAGGGACCCTTACAGTTATTAAAAGAATTATCCATCTGTAGGACTGTGTCGGGTGTTCTGGACACAAGACTCCGAGCAGTGGAGAACTGACCGGAAGTGACAGAGCGCCTTCCTGTCACTTGCCTTCCCCACACTTAGTTCACATGTGGGCCCAAACTAGAATCCATTTCTTTGAGTAACTCCTTTATATGTGTTAATCACCTTGTTTCGTGTTCCCTCTCCATCTGTTTTGTTTCCAAGACTCCAGCCAGAATTCAAGAGGGCAGAAAAAAAAAAAAAAACTTTACAAGAATTCCCTACAAGAATCATATTTCCCCACTCAGAGCTGCTGTGGTATTAAATAAGGCATTTCAAACTACTGAACAGTTCCTCAATACGCAATACTACTATTGGAATACAAAAAAACCATGTTCCTGGGAGAACCAAACGGAACACTAAAGCCTAGAAGTACGAAACTGAGCCATCTTTTAGCTCACACAGCTTTGTCCCAACGAGGGACGAATTCCTCCCACTCCCACATACAAAGACTTAAGAGCCACGCTGTGAACAAAGCATTCTGAACAACCCATCAGGCATAAGCAAGACCCCACAAGCCAAATCTCCCCCGGGCCCCCTCAAATGTACATCAACTGCTACCTTACGATCGCCTATGACCCTTGGTTATACCCCTGGGAAACACATGTCCTTTCACTTGAAAGCGCTTTATTTAGAGCCCGTAACTCTAAATCGGAAGTAGGTTATTCCCCCCAAATTTTAAACAAATGGAGGAGAGGGAGAGGGGGAGGCACTGTCATTGTGTTCTTGGGCTTTGTGAAATTCACATATCTGAAACTCATGACATGTGTCACACACACGAACAAGAGTTTGCAACGGACCTTCGTTGCTTCTGAAAACATGAGGTGTGGACTGAGCCACACTGCCTGCGCCCTGGTTTCACACCCCAAAAGGCCACAACTCCCGGGGAAGCCAGGAGAGGGGGCACAGACCCAAGACCTGAGCCACCTTCTGCATTCTTCCCGGGGTGCACACGGCGGGAAGCGGGCGTGGGGTCCTCAGGTGTGGGACACGGGGGTCCTGACCCCAGGCTGCACCGCGACCGCCCCGTGGCGCTGTCTCAGCCAGCGCCGATACAAAAAAAAAAAAAAAACCACTTCAAAAACTAAAACGCCAGGTTGTCGTTACCCACAACCGTTAACCGAACTTCCAGAAGATTCCACAGGAGGGCGCCGTTGCCCTCCGAGTGTCTCCCCACCTCAAGCCCGGAGACGCCCCGGGACCCGAACCTCCGACCGAGGCCGCTGGAAGGTGGCCGGCCGGGGGTGGCGTCCCGCTCGCAGGGTCGCCTGGCTCCGACGCGGTTCCTCCGGCCCTACCTTTCCCCGGCCCACCCTCGCCACCGCGGCCCCTCAACCAGGAGGGAGGCGAGCTCGGCCACCTCACCGAGGCTCAGGTCGCCCGGCGGCCGTTGGAGGCCTCGCGCGCTGGGCGGTCATGGGTGTCGGCTCGCGGGCGTCGAGGGGACCAAGAACCGCGCGGGGCCATGGCGGGGGATAAAGCTGCGTGTGACAGGGGCGCCCGCCGCGGCCTCGCCCCTCACGGCGGTCCTCACGGCTCGCCCTTCACGCCGGCCGCCCCTCAGGGCCGCCTTCGCCGACCCGCGCGCGCCCGGGCGGCCGGTGGGCGGGGCCTCCCCGTGACGTCACACTTGGCATCGAGTCTCCGCCCCTCTCCCCTCCCGGCCGGTATATAAGACTCGGCAGAGCGTTCGCACCGGCACGAGCGGAGCGGGTGACGGGCGAGGCTGGGCGGTGTAGGAGGTGGCTGGGGCTCGAGGGTCGGGACGGGCACGGACGCGTGTCCGCGCGCTGCAGCCGGGCAGCCCAAGGCGGTGCGCGCGGAGGGGAGGGAGACGAGGCGACGACCATGGAACTCTTGAGGACTATCACCTACCAGCCGGCCGCCAGCACCAAGATGTGCGAGCAGGCGCTGGGCAAGGCTGGCGCCGGGGACTCGAAGAAGAAGCGACCGCAGCAGCCCCCCGAGGAGCCGCAGGTGCAGGTGCCGCCGGCGGCCCCGCACCACCATCACCACCATTCGCACTCGGGACCCGAGATCTCGCGGATTATCGTCGATCCCACCACGGGGAAGCGCTACTGCCGGGGCAAAGTGCTGGGGAAGGTGAATGAGTCAGGGAGAGCGTCCGGGCAGGCAGGCGGACGGGGCGGGAGGGCTGCCCGGGCAGCTCCAAGCCGCATGGGACCTCGAGCTCCCAGCCACTTCTCGGCCTCTCGGTGGAGGGGAGCTGGTCCGACCGGGCATTGGGTCCCTCACCTACGGGTTTTTGTCCCTGGCAGCGCCGAGGAAGGGTGGCGGGGAGGGGAGATCGGTCTTCCATCCTTTAGCCAAACCACAGGGAACCCCAGGGACATTTGCGAAATCTAGAAACTAGGGCTTCCCACTCCTGGCCCCGGCTCCCTCTAGCACCTGCTCTGCAGACTGTTTCTGACAAAAATCTGTTCAGACGTGGCTTTTTCAATTCTGCCCACCCTAAACCCTGTCACCAAGCTCCCTTTTGTAAAAGGGAGAAGAAAAACCGTTTGAACTTGGGACTTTTCAGGAATGCATTTCCCTTTGCCGTTGAGGTGTCTTTACTGAGGGGTTGGCATCCCTGGTCCATGCTCCTCCTCACCCCGCACCCCACCCCCCACCCCCCGGCAATCCCACCCCAGTTTTTTTTTTTCTTTGCTTGGAATAATTTGGTCATTTATCGTATGTAATAAGCTGCCATCCATTTTTTTTTCCCCTTGCTGTACTCAATCCCTATCTTGGCTTTGTTCCTTTTAGGGTGGCTTTGCAAAATGTTACGAGATGACAGATCTGACAAACAACAAAGTCTACGCTGCAAAAATCATTCCTCACAGCAGAGTAGCCAAACCTCATCAAAGGGAAAAGGTGTGTATGACTGTTGAGTGAAGTATTTTCTTTGTGTGCACGGATGGCCCTTCCCTGGGAGGAAGATGTCTTCTGCGTGTGTAAGCGCCTACCGGCTCTTCAGAGATGATGAGGCTAATGAGCCTTATCTCGCCAGTCCTCACACCTCCCTCCCCCCTTTTCTTTCTTTAGATCGACAAAGAAATAGAGCTTCACAGAATTCTTCATCACAAGCACGTGGTGCAGTTTTACCACTACTTCGAGGACAAAGAAAACATTTACATTCTCCTGGAATATTGCAGCCGAAGGGTGAGCGTTAACTCTCTCCTGTTTGAGCACTGAGCTCCCCCACCCCCATCCCCTCCACTTGGCCATGCCCTGCAGACCGCTGGCTCTTGCCCTGGGGTCTGAGCTGTGGCACTGATTGTTTGAGAAGAACCCTGGGTACTCTCCCGTGAAGGGAATTCACTGATGGATTTTGCTAACTCTTTTGCCCTTTTGCTCTTCCTTAGTCGATGGCTCACATCCTGAAAGCAAGAAAGGTGTTGACGGAGCCAGAAGTCCGATACTACCTCAGGCAGATTGTGTCTGGGCTCAAATACCTTCATGAGCAAGAAATCCTGCACAGAGATCTCAAACTAGGTGGGTCTGGGTTGCTCCATGCCAACTTTTTGGGGGTGAGGGGTGCTTCTTCTCTGCCTCCTTTTCACCCTGCTAACCTTCACTGGGGTCTGGCCTTGTACAGTCTTCCTTCTGAGTGGGCGGCGTGAACACCTGACCGCCTGCCTCTCACGTGGCTGTGTGTATAATTGGAAGCCTTTTCAAAGGGAGTTACCTTTTGTTTGGTTTCTTATCTAGGCAACTTCTTTATTAATGAAGCCATGGAACTAAAAGTGGGGGACTTCGGGTTGGCAGCCAGGCTGGAACCCTTGGAGCACAGAAGGAGGTAAGAACTAGATATGACCTGCTAGGGTTTTTGAAATAGTCCCCAGTTCATATTTTGGAGATGGCCACTTAATGCCAAAATCTATGCTCTGCAATAATGTTAAACACTTGCTATGTGTCCACCATAAATGAGACAGGGTACACTATGCCCCTAAGTTGACTATTAAGGCAGTCAGGGAACCCTTTCTGTTTGCCTGAAAAGCATCAAAATGCCACACTGTCCCTGGTCTCAACTGGTTAAAAACACCATGTCATTTGTACCTAAGGGGAAAAAAATTGCACATGCATTAAAGAAAAAAAAAAGCTACCAGAAGTCACTCAATTGGCAGTTGTTCAGATACCCAAAGTCAAATGCTTCTCAATAGAAATTCAATAAAATATCTTTAAAAATTTATATCCCAAATTATATCCAGACAGCTGAGGTTAACCAGTAGAATAGTGCCTAATGAGATGTTGGCCTTTTGTCTTTGCAGAACAATATGTGGTACCCCAAATTATCTCTCTCCCGAGGTCCTCAACAAACAAGGGCATGGCTGTGAATCAGACATTTGGGCATTAGGCTGTGTAATGTAAGTACCTGTGCCAGCATGATTCAAAAGCAGATCTGGCTTGGATCTTTGCTTCTCAGAAAGAGCCACTCAGTTCAATGACCATTCCTAAAGACGTTGCTTTCCCTGCATCACAGGTACACAATGTTACTAGGAAGGCCCCCATTTGAAACTACGAATCTGAAAGAAACCTACAGGTGTATAAGGGAAGCAAGGTATACCATGCCGTCGTCTTTGCTGGCTCCCGCAAAGCATTTAATAGCCAGCATGTTGTCCAAAAACCCGGAGGATCGGCCCAGTTTGGATGACATCATACGGCATGACTTCTTCTTGCAGGTTGGTGCACCTCTCATGTCTTTCTTACTGCATAATGTTGTTCCCAGTTTCCCGACAAAGTCCTGAAGGTCTTTCCTGGTACTCCACAGGGCTTCACTCCAGACAGACTTTCCTCCAGCTGTTGTCATACAGTACCAGATTTCCACTTATCAAGCCCAGCTAAAAATTTCTTTAAGAAGGCGGCTGCTGCTCTTTTTGGTGGCAAAAAAGACAAAGCAAGATATATTGACACACACAGTAAGTCAAGATTTCTTCCCTTCCTCCTGTATCCGATATGACGAACTAAGGTTGATAAAAAAACTATAGAGAATTTCATGCAACTTTTAGGACATTGGCATGCAGCTGACCTTAACATTTATGGCACCATCTGTTCTTCACATTGTGATGGATAGCTTTTTGCTTTATAAACATTAAAATGTATAATTGCAGCTGATGGCAGTGATAAAATACTGTTTTTGCTTTGATTGTTCACAAGCTAGTTACTAATGCAAAAGCAGGAAATGATGGCCAGTCATCCCTACCTCATTGAGTGATACTAATACTCTTCATTCTTTTCCTTGATTTACAGATAGAGTGTCTAAAGAAGATGAGGAAATTTACAAGCTAAGGCATGACTTGAAAAAGACTTCAATAACTCAACAACCCAGCAAACATAGGCCAGATGAGGTATGTTGGGAAACAATAACATGGCTCACGGTTATAAACACTTGAAATCATTTCCATTCTATGTCAGGTAGCACTTGGACTATAAATATAATGGTTCAAGCTGGTTGTATTTTCTTAATGATTTTCTTTCAACTCTCTGAAAGGAACGATGTCATCTTGTAGCTTAAGAATGTATGCAATTAGGTGACTGCGATGTCTTTTGCTTGGCTACCGTCCATGGCTTTTTGATAAGCTTTCCTGGCACTTGCCACAATCACACCTTAAGTTGGAATTTGAACCTTAAATGAATTGAGATACTTCACTCAGTGCATGGCTCTTCCCTCTTCCAAGGAGCTCCAGCCACCTGCCACCACGGTTGCCAGAACTGGAACACCTGCAACAGAGAGCAAGCAGCAGATGGGAGATGCCATCCGGATGATCGTCAGAGGGACCCTGGGCAGCTGCAGTAGCAGCAGTGAATGTAAGTGACTGCTGGCCTAGTACTGGGGCACTGGAGTCCGTGTGTGTCGTAGTTCATGTAATACAGAAGAAGCAAATTAGGGGAATTGGAAAAGGACAAGGGATGATTCTAAATTCTTTTGTCTTTGGCATTAGTGAAGGGAAACAGAACAGCTACCGACCAAGTCCTCCGTTTGTATGATTTCTGTATTTTATCGTTTGTGTTTCTCTCTGACTTCCCAGGCCTTGAAGACAGTACCATGGGAAGTGTAGCAGACACTGTGGCAAGGGTGCTTCGGGGATGTCTGGAGAACATGCCGGAGGCTGACTGCCTCCCCAAGGAGCAGCTGACCACATCCTTTCAGTGGGTCACCAAATGGGTCGATTACTCTAACAAGTATGGCTTCGGGTACCAGCTCTCAGACCACACTGTTGGGGTGCTCTTCAACAATGGTGCCCACATGAGCCTCCTTCCAGACAAAAAGTAAGTATGTTCAACGAATGCAGTACAGTTGCTTGCCTAGTCATGTAAACATAATGACTGACCCTTTCTCTATTTTTTCCCTCTCTTCCTTCTCTCATTCCTGTTTTCTAGAACGGTCCACTATTATGCAGAGCTTGGCCAGTGTTCTGTTTTCCCAGCAACAGATGCCCCTGAACAATTCATCAGTCAAGTGACGGTGCTGAAATACTTCTCTCATTACATGGAGGAGAACCTCATGGATGTAAGTGACATGGCTTTACAGCACTGGTGCGTGGAGTGCAGCCCACAGACCAGCAGCGTCTGCATCACTCGGCAGCTTGTGAGACGTGCAGAATTCTCACATCCTTCTTTAGCTCTACTGCGGGAGGTGGGAGCAGGGAAGTGCGGGCCATTCTGATGACTGTCACCTTTGAGCAGCATCTTATTAGGGTACACACTGCACCATCTTTATAGGCGCTGAGCCTGTCTCGTGACCTCTTACAGGGCGGTGATCTCCCCAGTGTTACTGATGTCCGAAGACCTCGGCTCTACCTCCTTCAGTGGCTAAAATCTGATAAGGCCTTAATGATGCTCTTCAATGATGGCACCTTTCAGGTAACCAGACTTCTCATGCAAGTTTAGGTCCTAAAAGCACTATTTTGATTTAGCCAGTGGAATTACTGATCGAACCTTTCTTGGTATTTAGAAAGATTGAATATCTAATATCCGTGTCTTTTTTTTAAAAGGTGAATTTCTACCATGATCATACAAAAATAATCATCTGTAGTCAAAATGAAGAATACCTTCTTACTTACATCAACGAGGAGAGGATATCTACAACTTTCCGACTAACAACTCTGTTGATGTCGGGCTGTTCCTTAGAATTGAAGCATCGGATGGAATATGCCCTGAACATGCTCCTACAGAGATGTAACTAAAAGGCTTTGTGAATGGACCCTATGGGACTCCTCTTTGCCACTGTGAGCTCTGCAGGGAAGCCGGTGGAATGCTCTAGAGCATGCTGAAGGAGATGGACAGGTGGTGGTACGAAAAAACTCTGTGGCCTTCTGGGCTGAGTAGAGCCAGATCAGGCTGAGGCACACAGTTCTCGACTTTGGACAATCCCAGGAGTGAACCAAAATGCAGTTTTTCTTGAGATAACCTGTTTTGAAAGGCAATTTCGCAGAAAGGTGCATTGACTCAACTTCTCTCTGTTGAGAGCATTTCAGCCAGAGGACTTGGAACTGTGAATATACTTCCTGAAGAGGAGGCCGAAGGGAGGAAGCTCCCAATGTCGTTTAAAGGCTGTAATCAGAGCAGCTTTTGGCTGCTTAACTGTGAACTATGGCCATATATGAATTTTTTTTGTCATTGTCGTTGTCCTTTTTTTTTTTTAAAGACATTTGTGGCTGGAAAAGTGCATTCCTTGTTAATAAACTTATTTATTACAGCCCAAAGAGCAGTATTTATTATCAAAATGTTCTTTTTTTATGTTGATCATTTTAAACTGTTGGCAATAAAGAGAATGAAAAAGTGGAAATAATGGTCTCCCGTCTTTAATGCAACACATTGTCCCCTCATGACATTCTTTGATAATGGATAATGGATTCTTTTTTTTTTAAAGATGTATTTATTTATTACAAAGTCAGATATACAGAGAGGAGGAGAGACAGAGAGGAAGATCTTCCGCCCGATGATTCACTCCCCAAGTGAGCGCAACGGCCGGTGCTGCGCCTATCCGAAGCCAGGAGCCAGGAACCTCCTCCAGGTCTCCCACACGGGTGCAGTGTCCCAATGCATTGGGCCGTCCTCGACTGCTTTCCCAGGCCACAAGCAGGGAGCTGGATGGGAAGTGGAGCTGCCGAGATTAGAACCGGCGTCCATATGGGATCCCGGGGCATTCAAGGCGAGGACTTTAGCCGCTAGGCCATGCCGCCGGGCCCGGATAATGGATTCTTGGTGGTGTTCGGCGTGGCATTAAGTACTGCAGTATACCAAGTGAGATCTTCATTTTTGTGATCATAGTTTCTAGGGAGTCTTCTAGATCCATATTAAAATCATAGAATGAGTCTAGCTTGAGAAAAGTAAGAAAAAATTAAGACAAAAATGTCACTCTTGCTTATATATATATAGCCTCCTGCGATACTGACATAAAGTTCTCTCTAGAGCAGTTCATTAAAACTCCTGTGGCTTGGAGCTGAAAGCCAGAGTAATCTTGTGTAAATACACTTCTGTTATTGTGAACAAGTACAGGAAGTTTACCTTCATATGGGCAAAACTGTGCAATATAATACACCACCACCTAAATGTGTTACTCAGTTAAAACTTGTCTAAACACTTCCACTGCCGCTGGCAGTCCTAGCGCAAAATGCCAGTGGTAGGAAATACTTTGTAAATAAGTCATTTTATTTTCCATGATGCATGGTGGAGGAGTTCCATGGGAACCCAGCTATGGTGTAGCGCCACCTTTCAAACTCATCCAAGAGGCAGATATGACAAGATTTTCTCTTTTGTTGGGAGTTATTCTTTGACAGATGTACAGTAAAGCTGTTCATCCTGTTAGTCTGAACTCTAAATGACTTGAGTAAGATACAAATTTTTTTTCTGTTTAATTATCCCACTTTCAGGAATATAGTGGTCTGTGAAGAGAGCTTAGTGGTTAAGACTGCTAACATTTTGTATTGTGTGATTTTGGACAGATAAAATAGCTATAGTTTTACATTTTTGCATAAAATTGTTACAAACTTTGCATCTGGTATACTTTACGGATAAAAACCACAAATGTGGGGACAGTATTTATGGACAGAGCTTTGTGTTCTGGTTGCTCTGCTTCCAATCCAGCTCTTTGCTTATGGCGTGAGAGAGCAGAGGGAAGCCAAGCCCTTGGGCCCCTGCACCTACATGGGAAACCTAGAAGAAATTCCAGGTTCCTACCTTCACATTGACTCAGCTCTGGCTGTTGCAGCCATCTGGAGAATGAACGAGCAGGTGGAAGAAGTTTTTCTCTCTCTGTAAAACCTACCTTTCAAACGAGAATAAATCTCTTTTTAAGAAAACAAATGTGAGGAATTTGTTTTGGGGTATTTCCCAAGCCTTTGACTATGTATGCAAGGGTATATTCAATCTTTGTTAAACAAATGACAGCAACACCTGTAAAACATTGAATCACTAACAGCTAGGTATGAAAACCTAAAATCTATCTTGATTTTGATGAGCACAATGATAAAAAAAAATATTCTTGCATTTTGAGTCTCATGGTGTAAGCTTGCATGACTTCTCACATTTATGATACGTGCTTTTCTACTTTGGTATGTATTGTTCACTGAGTGTCACACTCAGGACCCGACACAGGAGATGTAGAGTGAACCTCATGCTCTGCTTGCCCTCAGGGGAATGTGGCGTGGAGCAGACGGTACCTTGCCTGTTGGTCTGATAAGTGCTGTGATACCATGATCAAGGTACGCACTGGGTGTTGTGAGAACTGAGAACAGGAACAGTCAGGAAGGAGCCCCAGGCATGGGTTGGATTCAGAGAACAGATCCCAGAGAAGGAAATTCTTTATATTGGGCTTTGAAAGATGAGTGGGAATGAAGTAGTGAGAATAACACATAACGTGCCTCAGGATGAAGAAGTTCAAAGCGGAAATGATCGTACAATGCTGAAGCGTGGTGGGTAGTGGCTGGAAGACGCCCATGGGATGCATGTCGGGTGAGAAAGGTGGTGTGCCACGGGTTGTTTGTAAAAATAGGGACACAGGAGGAAGAACATGGTACTTGGGGAAGTGCAGTGAGTTTGGGACATGGTAAGCCAGACTTGTATGGAAATGCCCAAATAAGTTCAGAAAACAGGTGGGTGGATACAAACGTCTCCATCTCAAGAGGGCAAGCATTAGGGAGAATTCAGCTTTGGGGACTAGGTGACAGCACAGAAGCTTGATTCTCATTTTGCCTTCTACCCGACAGCAGAGGACATGTCCATAAAACCTCCAAGTGCTGGCAAACCTTCTCTATGAAGAAGAAAATCCCTAAGCAAGTTGCCTCTACAAACTTAAGGATCATGAATTCATATGAGCAATCCCTAAATGAGAGATATCTCTTTTTTAAAAAGATTTATTTATTTTTATTGGAGAGGAAGATATACAGAGAGGAGGAGAGATGGAGAGGAAGATCTTCTGTTCACTGATTCACTCCCCAAGTGGTCGCAATGGCCAGAGCTGAGTCAATCCGAAGTCTGGAGTTTCTTCCAGGTCTCCCACGTGGGTGCAGGGTCCCAAGGCTTTGGGCCATCCTCAACTGCTTTCCCAGGGCACAAGCAGGGAGCTGGATGGGAAATGGAGCTGCTGGGATTAGAACCGGAGCCCATATGGGATCCTGACACATTCAAGGCGAGGACTTAAACTGGTATTCTATCGCACCGGGCCCCATGAAAGATATCTTTAATGAGCACATTTGGTCCTCAAGAATGTTTCTCTGTTTGCTATCACATATACCATCAGAGTATAGCTGGAGAAAAATGGCAACAAGAGAGCTGTACAAATTTTGATGTTTGGTAATACACATAATGATGTGCTTAGCTCATGTTCATGTTGCATGGCAGTAACCAAAATCTTGAATTAACATTTACTACTTTTTTAAAAAATATATTACTTGATTCTTTCCTATAAAAAAAGTTTTGGTTCAGTCCTGGTTTCAAATTCCTGTTCCACCATATGTTGACAGGTTGATTTTCAATTAATTTCTGAACTCTCCAAGTCTCAGTTTCCCCTGAGAAGATGACATAATATTTGCACACCAAAGATGCTCAATAACCATTTAACTCTGCTGTTGTTCCTCATCCCTCTTTCCAGATGTGCAATGGAAGGAACTCAGGTTGCCAGATCCCTAGTTAGGTAGTTAACAGTGGAGCCTAGAAGCTAAATGGAAGCCAGTGCTACCCTAGTAGCTGGAGAGATCCAGAGAAAGAGTGATGTTAGTGGAATTAGAACCTGTGTTATTACGGCAGAAACTAGAGTAATGGTGGTCTCTGCCTATCAACATGGTGAAATCATGATACGAATAGAATCAGTGCTTGAGACCGATGCGTGTATTTCAGTGGGATAGAAAGGAATGAAGTAGTATTCTTGCTTCTCTTTCGTCCTGGACTTCCTTTGACCAAATGAGCTTAAGACCGTCGTGAAGGAACATAAACAATGTAGCTGCAAAGCACCATTCTTTTTTATTTTGTTTGAAAGAAATGTTACATTTGACACATGTATTTTTCAGCAGTATTTTAACAATTCCCACAAGTTTAAATATCAGTAGCTCTCCCCTTTTTTCTCATATACATAATAGAAGCTTTTCTCCCACAGGCATAATAGAATAATGAAAAATAGAAGTGTTACTGTATTTGTTACCCTGAGAATCCAAGACTGTTTCATTTATAGTAAAGAATCTGTCGGCGATAGAAGAAGAAACAGCAAACTGCGGAGTTCTACCCAGAAAGCTGTAGATGCTGGTGAGAACAAACTTCTTCCTCCTGCACATGACAAAAGAAATCTGTTGTAATCAACCCAGTCCAGAACATCTATTTGTTCTTTCTGAGGTACTGCACCAATCGGGGATCCAAGCATGCTGGCACTTCTTATTAGCATGGGAATTTTGCAGTGACAGAGTTAGAAGAGCCTAGGTAAGTGAGTGTCTAGTCTGCTGGAGCCATGCTCCTTGAGCAAGAACATGGATGGCCCGCTGAACTAACGTACCAGTGAGTTAACTTGTTCATATGATTATTGACAATGTCCTCCAAAATTAGACCTTTCAATGATGTTCATATAATAAATATTTTCTCCCCTTCAGTGACCATTACAAAGGGTCCATTCACGCATGTCTTCTTCAGACTTCCTTGTTACCAGTGTTATGGCCCCAACCCATCAAAGTCTCTGGTCATCTGACCATATGTAGACTATGACCCATCAACAATAGTAGATCCTTTTGTTCCTGTAAAGAACCATTCTTACAGAGCAGACAAAGGGGGGAGGAGGGCAAGGAATAGATTGAAGTTCTATAGACAAATGAGTCACATTCCTTTCCTTAATTTTTCTTTTTTGTTTGTACCACTTCTGCATAAACTTCCTCATAAACTTTGAAGCAACTTAATAGCTAAGAGCTATAGTTTTCTACGTAGAAGGGTGATAGGTAGTAGAAGGCTAAAGGGAGCAACAAATTAGGGCACAAAGCACTGTGACTGGAGTCATTACATTTTCAAGATTCTATGATTTAAAATATTATCAGACTTTTTTTTTTACATTGCACAAATGAAAGTGGGTAAAACTTACAGAGCATATTTAAAAGTCATGTTTGGAGATCAATGTTGCTATTTTATGGCATTTCCATGCCAGGGAGGTCAATATCCTCATATTTCCAAAGCTTATCATAAACTCTTTTATAAATAAAAATACTTTGTTCATCCTTGGCTTAGAAGAAAGTCTAGTCTTTATGTGTTTAATTTCACGTTTTGTTCTAATACTTCTTTATGCTTTATTAACTTTACTAGTGGAAAACATCTCTTTAAATGGCCACAATTCAATTGTATTAGTGAATTCAAATTAAAAAGTTAAACTTCCACATGCGGTGTTGGAATACAATATCATGGTTCATCAATATTCAGAGTGCAATTCAACAGAATGTGTGGGTTTTGCCTCTGAGACTAATCTCTTAATGTCTTTATGTATAACACAAAATTGATTTTAATGATTGAAGTACAATATCTTCACTTGCACATTAAGATAAAATAGCAAAGTTACTGAGATCTCTTTGCAATAAAATCCTAAGTGATTAGATGTTTTAACCTAACCGTGCACTTCGGAATAAATTTTCTCCTCCAGGTCCACAAGAAATTAGTCCTGCAAGACATCAAGTAGGAAATCTAAATGCAATAAAATACACAATTGTTTTTCTTATACTTCTTTGAGATCAGTGGCAACTGAAGGACTTTTAAAACTGTGGTCAGGCTTACACACCATAGAATTGCATTTTATTCTGTAATTTGTGTGATCACCTGCTACTCAGATGGAATGAGGACATGCAGGATTCAGTGCATTTGTAAGAACTGTGGGACTACATTGAAGATATTTAAATATTTCTGGAAATGGAAAATCTGAAAAAGTGATATAGTAGTTTCGAGAATAGTGCAGGCAGAATATTTAAGAATCAGTCATGGACCCATTGCGGTAGCCTAGCAGCTAAAGTCCTTGCCTCACACGTGCTGGGATCCCATATGGTCACTGGTTCTAATCCTGGCATCCCTGCTTCCCATCCAGCTCCCTGCTTGTGGTCTGGGAAAGCATTTGAGGATGAGCCAAGATCTTGGGGCCTGGCACCAGCATAGGAGACCCAAAGAGGCTCCTGGTTCCTGGCTTCATGTTGGCACAGTTCCAGCTGTTGTGGCTGCTTGGGGAGAGAATCATCGGGCGGAAGATCTTCCTCTCTGTCTCTCCTCCTCTCTGTATATCTGACATTCAAATGAAAATAAATCTTGAAAAAAGAAAAAAAGAAAAAAGGAATCAGTAATATGGGAGATGATTTGTTTTGGAAATTCTGTGATTTAAGTGCATTCCATATGACTGACTTCTGGTAATGAGTGATGTCACTGGACATGGTGCTGAAACACATCCTTATAAAGTTATTCCAGGGTTGAGTACATTGGTGAACAGGCACCACCCTGCCAGCGCCAGGATCCCATATAGGTGCCAGTTCAGGTGCCAGCTGCCCCACATCAGATCCAGCTCTTTGCTCATAACCCGGAAGGTCAGCAGAGGACGGCCCAAAGCCTTGGGATCCTGTACTTAAGTGGGAAACCTAGAAGGACATTGTGACCATAGAAGGTCAGTGAGCACAGGATTACAATTGATTGGATAACATTTGTATGTGAACAGCTGAATGGGTACCTTTTGTATAACCAAATGGATATCATTTGTATGAGAACAGATGAGTGGACAGCATGTGAATGAGAACACTTGGTGGGATATAAAAAAGAGTCCCAAGCAAAAGTATAGAAACAGTTGATGGGTTTTGTTGATAGGCTCAGTACCTCCTCCCTTATCCTATATGACCCTTGGTCTATAATATAAAGTCGGATGTCATTAATAAACTTCGGTTTTTGACCATCCCTCAGAGTTCACGCATGTTATTGTAGGCTCTGTGCACCAAGTCCATCACTGCAGGACAGCAGCAAGAAACCTGGAAGAAGCTCCTGGCTTTGGATTGGCTCAGCTTCAGCAGTTGCCACCATCTGGGCAGTGAACCAGCAGACAGAAGAACTTTTTTTCTGTTTCTCCTTCTGTCTGTAAATCTGCCTTTCCAATAAAGATAAATCTTCAAGAAAAATTATTCCAGTAGATATATGATAAAAATATGAAGAGTCTCTAGAAATAGACGATAATAAAGCATAGAAAAATTAGGTAGTGATGAGTTTTTTAGCATTGTCTTTGTTTTTAATATAGCTTATTTAAATAAAATTTTGTGTAATTGAGTTTTTAATAGTAGCCAGACTTAAAAATTGCACAATTCATGAAATTTTAAAGATCAGTTATTAACTGGAATAGACCAGTTGCAGTATAATAATAATGACTCAAACCTTGGGATATGGACTCTGTAGGCCCTGAAAGGCAGATAATATTTGTATTCTGAATAACGAGTAGGATTTAGTATGTTCCATTAACATGTCAGATAGTAAGTACTCTAGTAGATTTCTTCCTCTGTAGCCCTGATTACATATGAAATCTCAGTCAGCCCAGGTTACAAATAAAAATAGTCTAGGTAATATAATAGTTCTTTAGTAGTAAAATACTTTTTAATTTAAAGAAGACTTAGTATGAAGTCCATAAATATCAAAGATGATAAAAATCATGGTATTGACTTCTGTCAAAGTATCTCTACATATTAGCATTGGAACTGTATGATAGTAGTTCATATGTAGTAGTGAAATTGTACTGTTCCCCAAGTTAAAAAGCAAAAGATTTAGAATTATACTAAGTATAAATGTCATAAAAGATTTAATTTCTCTTATGTACATATTTTTTCCTTCCTATTTTTCACAATATAGTTCCACAGGCTCAGGGATTTTCCGCTCCATCCTCCGTTACCATTCCTTCCCACCGTTTTCCACCATGTTATTATAATACTACAGTCATTTAACAACAGTCACAAGTCCATCATTCTGCTATTGAAGTGTATCATGACACTGTAGGTATAGACAATAATACAAAATCCAGCATCCTATTGTCTAGATAAAATGAGAAAGTTTAATTTACTAAATTTATGAGAATGTTAACATATTTAGAAATATTGTGACAACAGAAAATTTCAACAGATTTTTAAAAGGAAGCCAAATATATTCCAAATATATATATATAATGTTAAATAAAATTAAAGTGTATAGATGGTACAAGACTATAAAATTTCTTTAAAATTTTTGTTGAAATGTAAATATAAAATATCTATTTTAAAAGTGAAAATACAAAGAAAACTGGATATTTAAATACATGAATATTCATTTTAAAATCAATACACTTCCAAGCATAAAATTCGATCTAAACAGCCCTTACTGTCAAACTATTTCCCTACGCCCTTTTGTTTGAAGATCAATTTAATATTCTGATAAAAGTTCCAGTAAAATGCCTTTGAGAACATGTCTGCCATGAACTCAAAGTTCAAGAAAAAGATGGAACCCATGTAGACTATAAGGTAAGCTTTTATAGCTAAAATCAGAACAGATCAGGATCGTCTAGTTGGAGTACAGAAAGTTTTAGTGAGAATTTGAAAGCATTTGCAAGTAATTATCATCTTTTCTCCCTTGGCAACCTTCAGATAAAAATTAAAATTTCCAACTTACTGTGGAAAACTTTCTGGTCAGGTGATACTGACTTAGCATTTCTACTTAAGGACAATTGCCAGGTGCTAAAATCTACTGCAAGCCACTCACTTGCCCTCATTCCTGAAGACACACGTCTCCTCCAGGGTGCTCACTGGATTGCATTGCTCTGTTTCTCTGAATGCAAAGCAATTCCTCAGAGTTAGGTGCAGCTTTCAGGGAGATCTGCTCACTGGATCTGGTGTAAGTGGCCTTAGAGCTGGGCAGTGCTGAAGAGAAGTGCAAGAGCAAGAAGAACAGAAATGAAGGCCTATGAAAAGCTTTTTAAGCCAGGGTTGAACCAAAGCACTGGAAATTTTATCTTATTTTTTTTTAAATTCTTACCCTATCAACATATGGTTATTAGATTTCTTTTATGGTTCTTCTTGACTTCATGGTGAAATTGATTATAGGTAAATTTGGAAGCTTAGAAAGCTAGAAGTAAATGATCATTGCTCACTCAATTAAACTCAAATATAAACTTCAAATATAAACCTCATTAGCAGTGACTATAAGCTAATCTCCTTCCTCCACTGAAGCGTGTTAATAGAGTCATTTTACTGATTCTGAAATATATGGACTGTGTGAACTGGTATGGCTCATCTCATTTCCTTACCTTCATTGATAGATCGGCACAGTCCTTAGAGATGACGTCACATGTATGAATGGTGAAGTGGCAGCCGCCACATTGGAACTAATAACATGAATCCTTTAGTCACACACATCTTCATGTTTCTATTCATTTTCATGTACGCAGGTCTGAGTGTTAGGCTACATAAAGTCATGTGATTAATAATCCTGAGAGTTGTCTCAATTGGGAAAGCCCAATTGTAGCAGGATCTTTTTCCTTGTATCAATGATAATATGCTTCTTGGAGCAACTGAGGCTTCTTCTGAATACCTAGCCCATGAATGAAATGGAAACATTTGTGTTTCCTACAATCTGTTTTCGTTCTTTCAGGCTTGTTCTCCTGCAGGAGTACACACACACATGTACACAGAGACAAAGCCTTCAGAATGGGAGTTGATTTGGCACATACATTTTGAAATTCATGCAATTTTTTTCATATTTACCTTTATGAACTGTTTTGACACACATATACATGGATTTCATAATTATTTTGAGCAAAACTTATGTTTTAGCTCTATTTTCCATGAAATTGTCAAAATTCCTTAATACAAATGTAAAAATATTGTAAGCCAATCATATTACAATTGTAAGCAATTACATCTCAGCAATTGTTCCAGTTAAAACAAAGTGATAAGCAGTGATGAATTTTATATTGCTATAGTAATTAAAAAACTTAATTTAAATATATTTTCAAATGAACTTTTGCACATACACTCTGGGATGCCAATTAAAGCCAAATTATTGAATCAAAACATGAACATGTAAGTTAATGTATTTTCAAAGTACTAATGTGTGAGAACTAAACAGCAAATTTTAAAGGAAATAAGCATTTCATGTCTTTCTTTAAAATGCAAAGTTTATGGCCAAAATCCAATCCACAAATCAAAATATGGTGTGGCCAAAACAAAAACAAAAATATGGAAGTAGATGATGTAGCAGAAAAAAGCATGAAATTTTAATAAGATATCTGAAGATGGAAGCAACTAGGTTAAATGGTTATTGAGTAAATATAAACACACTGATTTTTTTCCTCTTCTGAAAAATAAGAATAATAACAAACATTACATTATAACCCATTAACTTAAACAAAATGGCACTGACAGTACTTAGCTATTTTTACCTACAACAAAATCATATTCTTCAAAGTAAGAATAGAGGAGAAATGAAAATTCAAAAATTTTCATTTTCTCTTTTAACATAACAACTTTATTAACATTTCCTTATGAAGATACTTTATAATTTCACACTGACATCGTTATTTATTGACATTCATGTAATATACAATTGTCATTCAGTAGAGTATATCTCAACCTTAATAATTAGATCACTAATACAGCCCTACAGTTGCAATTGATTTTTTTTAAAGATTTATTTTATTTTTATTGCAAAGTCAGATATACAGAGAGGAGGAAAGACAGAGAGAAAGATCTTCCGTCCAATGATTCACTCCCCAGTGACTGCAATGCCTGGTACTGCGCTGATCTGAAGCCAGGAGCCAGGAACTTCCTTCAGGTCGCCCACACGAGTACAGGGGCCCAAGGTTTTGGGCTGTCCTCAACTGCTTTCCCAGACCACAGGCAGGCAGGTGGATAGGAAGCAGGGCTGCCGGGATTAGAACCGGTGCCCATATAGGATCCTGGCCTATTCAAGGCAAAATCACAAAAACAACAACAAAATATGTTTTCCTTTGTTCTTTCTCTTGCTGCAGTCTCTTCTCAATTCTCAATTGTCCCAAAAAAATAAAATCCCCAACTTTGTTTTAAGGAATATCAAATTTATTTCATGCCATAAAGTATTCCCTGAAAGATGTATTCACTGACAATCTTGGTGTGTGTGTTTGTGTGTGTGTTAAAACCGTGGTATAAATGAAAGTAAATGTATTTCCTTAAGTCCAAACTTCTCAGAAAATTATTATCCTATGTTTGCATTATGATCTGTCAGACAGGAAAAAAAAGTATAAGACTTTTTTCAAACTATTTGCCCTACTACATTATTTTCCTGGGAATAATTTTAAGATCACAAGGAATGTTCTTAGCACACAGTTTGTCAATGTTTGCAGTCCTTGTCCCCTGTGAGCCAAAATGAATGCAAGCCTTGATCTTTCTGGAAGTACGAACAATGTTTAAGTGAATATGAAATTTAGTACCATCTTAACATAGTTCCAGAACTCTTAAATGTCTAATCTACAACCTCAGTAAGCAAGACATTTTTTCCTTCCAGAGGGAGAAAATAATAGTGCATGATTCAACAGCATGGCTGGGTAGCTAAAGTAACTTTGTAGTGTAGATATTTTGCCCCCAGAAAGTAAGGAGTGGTCACAATTGGCTTTCACACATTTCTATTCATAAGGGCAGAACTGAAATGCTTTTTGCTGTGTTTTTGTTCACGTTTGTTTTGGTTTGAGAGAAATATTTTGAATTTGGCAGAAAGCATGCTGACAGTTGTGAGCTGAATGGCACAACTGTAGGAATGATAGAATCTCCTTCTTCCTGAGCCACTTCCTGGGAAGAACCCATTTAACAAAGCATGTGGACGGGGCCTGGTGCGATAGTGTAGTGGTTAAAGTCCTCGCCTTGCACGCCCCACGATCCCATATGAGCGCCGGTTCTAATCCAGGCAGCCCCACTTCCCATCCAGCTCCCTGCTTGTTGCCTGGGAAAGCAGTTGAGGCTGGCCCAAAGCCTTGGTACCCTGCACCTGTGTGGGAAACCTGGAGGGTGTTCCTGGCTCCTGGCTTTGGATTGGCTCAGCACCAGCCATTGCGGCCACTTGGGGAGTGAATCATCAGATGGAAGATCTTCCTCTCTGTCTCTCCTCCTCTCTGTATATCTGTATATATTTTACTTTGCAACAAAAATAAAATAAAATCCTTAAAAAAAAAACAAAGCATGTGGATGTATCCCACGGTACATAGTAGGGTAAGATTGTTATCTTAAATATCAGTCAAAAGGTCAAGAGGTGGTCAGAGCAAGATTTTTACATACTAATTTAATATTTTTGTGGAAAGGCAAGCTTTCATTGTGTGAATTGAACAAATGGCTCAGTGCTTATTGTACAAAATTATGAGGCATGATTTCATAGCTCCAGCTCAGCTGAGAAGTGTCCTTCAAGGTCTAATACGCAGTTTGAAACATGCTAGGATAACTAGTCATACAATACTGCATTGTCCTGCGCACTAGTATTAAATTGCTGTACAAAAATACGATGCGTGCATGAGTTCGGGAGAATGTGCATCTCAGTATACCTAGGAAAATCTTAAGCACGCCTTAACCCAGTCACAAGCTTCTGGATTCGGAAGATGAATTATGTGGTTATCTTATTAAATATTCATCACTATTGCATATGAGTTTAATATAGCTAAAATGCATCTGGCCACAACTCACCTCCCATGTTGTCCTACCTTTGGTTTCAGTCTCTTCTATAAAAGGCATGTTAAATTTTTTCCATGGTCCAAGTGGCCATGCCCTTCTTTTTATGCTTCATTAAGCAGAGCAGTAGAAAGATGAATCCAGACTACACACATTTATTCAAATCCTAAAGCATATTGTGAGATTTTACTTTGTCTGTTTAAGACTGCCATGACTATGACGGGAAAAATTGTATTGATAGTCATTGACCCAGGTACCATCTGGTAAATGAGAATGAAAGAAACTTATTGGGGCAGAGTACGGTTTCTCTAATCACTAATCTTTGGCAGACTCTGATTCATAATTAATTATGTGTCGTTTCAACTTGGAAGTATATGGTTGTGTTAAACAGCAATGTTGTATCATTCTGCCATAAAGAAAGATCTGGAACAAAAATAGAGTCCTCCTTTCAAAGAAAGTGATTCCTTTCCACTGAGGTGGGCACAACTGTGTAAATTGAGAGAGCAAATGAATGAATTTAAAATGTGCTCTGGGGATAACGGAACTTATTGATTTTGAAATGCTTAAAATATGCTGTGGAGCGGTAGTGAAGCTCATAGGAGATAAGGGTTTAAACACAGCCACATTAGCTTCTCCAGTAAATATTAGCTGAAATGCCAGTGATAACCAGACACAGCAGAATGCCGTAATCGTTTACGTAGGAGAGGAAGTTATAAAGAAATGCTCTCTTGAGTTTCCAGACGCATCAGAAGAATGTATTGATTCACTTAGAATTACAATGGTACTGGTAACATTATGGAGTTGGCTAAGTATTAAACCTAAGAAAGAACTTTATGTCAGGCATATAGAAGATGGTTTGCTTTAGTGGGGTAGCTCAACCATCGTAAACTATTTTTTTTTTATAAGATTTTATTATTATTGGAAAGCCGGATATACAGAGAGGAGGAGAGACAGAGAGGAAGATCTTCCATCCGATGTTTCACTCCCCAAGTGAGCCGCAACGGGCCGGTACGCGCCGATCCGAAGCCGGGAACCAGGAACCTCTTCCGGGTCTCCCACGCGGGTGCAGTGTCCCAAAGCTTTGGGCCGTCCTCAACTGCTTTCCCAGGCCACAAGCAGGGAGCTGGAAGGGAAGTGGAGCTGCCAGGATTAGAACCGGCGCCCATATGGGATCCCGGGGCTTTCAAGGCGAGGACTTTAGCCACTAGGCCACGCCGCCGGGCCCAACCATCGTAAACTATTGCAGAAGACAAATTTTTCATTTGCACTTCCTAGATTTTAAGTGAATGTATGGAACAATAATGACATACTATGGTTTAATGAATTTACTTTTTGCTTTATTGGAGTAAAGGACAAAACCAAAAATGATGATGGGGAATGAAAAAAACTGAAAAATGGAGTCTTTCATCCTATGTATTTAAAGATGTCTAGGAAGCAATAGTTGAATGAGTAGCTTCAAAAATCTGGGTTATATCAACATTTTTATTGACAATCTAAAAGTGTATAATTTTAGAGGAATATCATGTTGTCTCATAGTAACCCAATTCCTAAACAGAAAATAAACTTGAGCTCTCTTTCTTCCATTCCATTAGTTCAGCACCAAAATGGGCCAAACAATGGTTGATCAGAAATATAACTTATTTCATGTACACAGATATGACCTTAATTTCTCTATGTATTTTAGTGAATTTTTTTCTGGGAAGTCCTACGAGATTTTCAGCGAAAGTATTAAATATATTGATAGAACTTACCTTGCATTGTTGCCACAATATCAGTTCATATTAAATTCATATTAAATTCACCAAACTTGTCCATTGCACAAGCTTCTGATCATAAAAGAATTTTTGGTCACCAATGCGGAAAGAATCATGAGTATTGGTTATATATCTGTCTACAAACTCCACTGACATTGTTGTAAATCACTTTGCAAACACTGTGTTGTTTGGTTTAGTGAGTATGAAGTAAATAAAGGCCAGTTTCCTGATAAACTAACAGAAGAACATTTCTCACGTTGTAAAATGAAGCAGAACAATTGAAAATCACATCCCCTTTAGGTGTTTGAAATATAGGGCAGATGACATAAGGAAGAAAAATTTTTGAGTCTTATTTGATTTTTGTTTTCTTTTTAATTGTCACTATTGTTTTCCATGACACAGTTTTATAGGCATAGTGATTTTTCCCTCCACCTCCCCTTGCTCTCTGCCCATTCTCCCACAACTATTTGCTTCCATATTATTACAATAGTGTAGTCCTTCAGCAATGGTCACAAGTGCAACATTCTGCTCTGCAAGTGTATCATGGCATTGCAGGTGTAGTCAGTGTCACATTGAGTTAAGCAAAGAGTGTATATGTGTGTTAGAGAGAGACTTCTTGTTGAAGTGAAGTGAAACACTTTGAAAGAGTTATGGAAAAAGGTACAGTGGTGGGGGAAGAACATCAGGGTTGGGGAGATCTGTTCACCTAGTTCATGGCCCAAATGGCTGCAATAACAAGGGCTGTGCCTGGCTGAAGCCAGTGAACCAGAAACCTCACTGAGTCTCCCTTGTGAGTGGTAAGAGTCCAAACACTTGAGCCTTCTCCTGCTGCTTTCCCAGGTACATTACTAGGGATCAGGGGCAGAAGTGTAATACCTGGGACACAGGCCATAAAGGATGCTAATGTCAAAGGTGGTGGCTTAACCCACTGTGATACAACAGCAACCTCTATGTGAAGCACTCTGAAGAGTGTTTTCAAGGGTATTTTTTGAAAGACATTTAGAAGCATATTAAAAAATTTTCCTAAAGGCACAGGAAAGATGACATGCTAAAGAATGCTTAATTTAGAAAAAAAAATACTTTCCATGAAGAACTCAATAGAAAACAACATTCATGAAAATCTTATGAATTTAAGGTTCATGAAAACAATACTGTGGGTCAATTCAAGGTCAACTTTGATAGCAAATAGAACCTTCACTGAAAACATTTTGTTGGCTCAGGTGCTGTAGACAATCCAAGTCAATGTGAAAGTTTGCTTTCCTTATCTTAAAATGGCCTGTCAAGAATTAGCATTCCATGTCAAATTCACAGATCCTCGCTATCTCGGTGACTTGATGTTTTTTTCTCTAGTAACTGGCTTGTTGAAGCCATCACTCATTTGGAAGACTTTAGCTCTCTGGTTGTCTCAACCTGTTGTTCCTCTGAGGTAGAGGGCTGCCAGGCTGACTAATGAAGACTGTCACTGTGATGCGACCAATGCCAGACCCAGCAACATGCTGGTGCCATTGCTGGATGATGTAGCAAAGTGGCACTTTCAGTGGAGCCTGATTCAGTGTCTAATGCACTCCTCTAAACCAGTGTCTCAGGAACACGTTGCTACCCACACAGAGCAACGTAGGTATTTGTTTATACCGTCAGCTAGTACAAGCCAAAGAAAATGAAATCTCAAACAGGGTACAAGGTAACGGCATTGTAACCTGTAGTGGTGGGATCCTGAAGGACTGTGTGATTGGAAAGTCTATTCATCGCCTTGGCACTTAGAGTGAAACAGGGAAAAAGCAGTAATGATAGCCAGGCAGAGGATGATGAGTTCAGTGCGGCAAAAACCTTTGGAGAAAGCTTAGTTTCAATAAGACAAAGTTGCATTTAAACAGAAGTCTTGTGTTTCTATTTTAGGTCATTTCTTTCAGAGCTTTTCAGAAGCATTAGTTCCTTTGCTCTAGTGTTGATAGTGGGTGGCACGAACTATCGTTTCCATTTCAGACAGAAATCGATCATCGCAGAAGTGAACAAGTTGTTCATCATTGCAGAGTTGGTGATTACCAGAACCTGAAGGCAAAGGGTGCGAATGAAAATAACTTTATCTAAAAAGTTCTCAAGGAAGTTATAGGGCCACTGAATTCATGATAAGCCAAACTTAAAATGGGTATTCTTAGGAGCTTAGATGTGGTTTATCTGTTTGTTTCTGAAAGCTCAGGCAGCACTGGGAGGTGGCAAGCCAAGTCAGCAGGAAGTCCCAGAACTTGTTTTGTCCTTCAGGAGTCTTTTTGATTTGGAATATAAGCTCTACCTTGAATCTGTGATGTTATCTTCAAATCAAGGACAAACCCATTCTAATTGGTGTGAGGCTCACACTGGAAAATGGATTTGAAATACCTTTGTAGAACTCAAATGAGCTATAGCTACTCATTGTTGTATCAGGCACTTGGAGGAGCCTAATATTCCATTAGGGGCAAAAAAAAAAAAAAAAAAAAAAAAGGTTGAGCCCGGAGGAGCTGGACTACACACCATAGGCAGACCTCAATCATGGAAAACATGTGGGCAGGTGGAGCACTTCCGAGCCAAACTCCCGATCTTGGCTTCCACATCTTGACATTAGTGCTGGGAGCTCAGGAGGTTCTCTTTGGGGTTCCTTTGCCTCTGTGGTATACAAAACAAACAGGTCAGAAGGTATTGACACTGAGCAAAAAAACAAACAAACAAACAACCCTATTCCTCTTTCAAGAAACATAAAATCACATGATTGTACATCTTTTGCAATTATTTTCCTCAATTTATCTATCATATGATGGATAAAATTTTGATCTTGAAAAGAAAATCCTTCCAGCCACACCTATGCTTTCCTCTTCATTAGGAACAGTTGGAAACTGGCATAATCCGTAAGACAGATTTCTCATTTATATTTCTTAATGGTGGCAAAAGCATAAAATGAAGCAAAGCAAAGCACAAACCAAGACAAATCAGTGACAAAGTTTGGCTGGAAACCCCTGCCTAGCCCCTTCCTTGCACCCACATGGCTCTTATTGTGTTGACATGTTTTGTTTGGAACTAGTCCTAAAACTACCTATTAGCTTTGAAGGCTCTCACAACATTAATTTCTTTGGCCAGAGACAATTACATGCTGTACTAAAAAGATAAACTCAAGGCTTGCTAATCAAAGTATGACGTAGTACTGATAATGGAGTGAGCTTTCGTGTAATGAAAACCTGAAAATCAAAACATCACAAACAAACGGAGACAGGTAGAAAACACAATGGATCACAACAGTGTCCAAAGAACAGCTGTGACTGTGTCAGTCCACCCATGCGATTGACACAAAGTTTTGCAGAATAGGTCATTTACAAACAACAATGTACTTCACAGAACCGTGTCAACTGGGCAATCCAAGATCAAGGTGACAGCTTGGGGGAGAGCTGCTCTGTGCTTCAAAGACAACACCTTCCAGACAGACCAAAACCACTTTCAAGACTGTGGGTGTTCCTTGATGTCACGGTCTGGTCCTTCAGTATAGCCTCTATAACTTGGATTTTGAACCACCTGAGGATTGAGTAAAATAATCCATGTTAATGGTTGATAGACAGTAAAAACTCAATAAAATAAGCTGTATTTTTCCTTAAGATATTCACAATTGAGGAAAATGTAATGCTCACTGTGAAAAAAATTAGTTACACTAATTTACTTTTATATATTATTTTTTAAAGACATTTATTTTTATTGGAAAGGCAGATATACAGAGAGGAGGAGAGACAGAGAAAGATCTTCCGTCCAATGATTCACTCCCCAAGTGACCACAACGGCCAGTGCTATCCTGATCTGAAGCCGGGAACCAGGAACTTCTTCTCCACGTCTCCCATATGGGTGCAGGGTGCCAAGGCTTTGGGCAGACCTTGACTGCATTCCCAGGCCCCAAGCAGGGAGCTGGATGGGAAGTGGAGCTGTTGGGATTAGAACTGGCGCCCATATGGGATCCCTGTGCGCTGAAGGCGAAGACTTTAGCCACCGGGCCCAGTTAACACTAATTTAAAATGAACATAATAAAAATTCCGTTGATATATCAAAACTGTATCTTACGTCTTTAGAGGAAAAATTAAGCTTTAGAGAACTTTCCCTCAGAAGTCATTTCATATGCTAGGTAGGGACGGGTATGGAGTTTCTTAGTAACAAACTTATGTACTGAGCGACCATAATCAATTCATTTAGACCTCTACAAATCTCCACAAATGCATTTGTTTGATTTTCCTTACTGTCCATATAGTGCCAGATGTCTTGATTGAGTGGCATTTTCCCTCCGTGATTATATTAGCTGCACTGATGGAATGAAATGAATACTTCTGACACAGTGTAAATCATAGCCTTATATACCTTTTAAAAAGGTTTGTTTTACATGGGTATCACAATTACATAAGGAGAAAGGAGAAACAAAGATCTTCTTGCTCAGCTTTACTCCTTAAATTGCCTTAGAGGCCTGAACTACGCCCATTTAAATCCAAAGACTAGGAGCTTCTTCTGAGTGTCCCAATGGATGCAGGCCCAAAGCCTTGGACCATTTTCTGCTGCTTTCCTGGGTATGTTAGCAGGGAACTAGATTGGGAAGTGGAGCAGCTGAGACTGGGATTGGCTTCCATCTGGGATATTGTCACCGCGTTAGAGGATTGACTTGCTATGCCACCAAACTGGTCCCATAGTCTTAACACTTCAAAGAGTGATTTATATATGTATATGTAAAAAACATATGAAGGCAATAATACAATTGTAAAGGCTGCCAAGACAAATGATTAGTAAAACTCATAAAAATACTGTGAAAAAATGTCATATAAATAAGGATGACTATGGCGCTACAATAAGATTGTTTTACCTCTAAAAGATGTATTTCCAATAAACCAATTAATAATACAGGGCATAGAAAAATACTTACACCAAGCAGTTGCCAACTCACACTTAAACTATGATTCGTTCTCACTTCTACAGCAGAACTTATAGATTATGATTAGAATGGAATCTCAATATTTCTATTAGCATAAATTGAATCAGATTTATTTTTATCTGCACCTGCTGCATCTTTTTGAGAGAATAACTGTGAAATAGAAAATAACTAAGCTTTAGAATTAAATTTTGCATTCCTTTCAAGTAGGTACTTTGAAGCATTAAGTTCAGTTTCCAAAATGTGCTTTACTAGTGGGAGACTTGGTTGAAGAAATAAACTCCTGCGTTATGAAAATTGTCTCATAGGATTTCATTGCCTCGATATTCTTTTATTCATGAGTAATGACTGCCAAAACTTATTTCAAAGTATAATGATGAATATGCTAATATAAATTTTGTTTCTATCTACAAGTAATTGAATATCTTATGGATGAGAACTAGTTCATTATCAAAATGTGAATACTGAACTGAGTGTAATCTTATGGGTTTTCCTGACCTATTTTGTAAAAACAAGACGGCATAGAATCAGATTTTCACAAATATCCTTGGCACAATATCTATTTTCATTTCTTTTGGGTTAGTTGAAGCTTTTTGCTAACATCAGAACTTGATATATTTTAATTTTCCCCCATTTTTTGCTGCAATAACAGTTCTAGGATTTTCAAATAGTAGGGGTTGGTATAATATCCCCTCTCCTCAAATTACTGATATTTATTATTGAAAGGCATTGTTCTACAAAGAAGGGATGAATTCAGTCCTATTTCTACTTAATCTAATGAGGTTTAGAGATATTCTGAAGACAACTAAGATTGAATTTTGGACATAAAACTAATAAATTAAGAATTATTCAATTTACCAAAAATAACAAATAGTACCAGAATGAATAACAACTCAAAGAACCATTGTTTATATGACACTAAAAATATCAGATCCTCATCAAACAACAAATCAAAGTGGAACACCCTGCTGTTGACAAAATGACATTGTGTCATTTTGACATAATGTTATTTTTTTTCTTTATTTACTCTATTTTTACTTGCTTCTAAATTTTTTATTTCCTTTTTAAATTGAAAGGCAAAGTGACAGAGAGATGGGGACACACACATAGGTGCAGATCTTTCATTCTCTGTTTCACTTCCCAAATGTTCACAGTGGCTGGGACTGGGCCAAACAGAAGTCAGGAGCTAGGAGTTTCATCTAGATCACCCATGTGGGTGACAGGGTCCCAAGTAAGTAATCAGCTCTGCTGCTTTCCCAATCACATGACTAGGGTGCGGTTTCGGGAGCAGAGCAGTCAGAAATTGAACCAGAGCTTCATCAGCTCAACTCCTTGCACCACAACACTGGGCGTCAAATTATTTGATTTTAAACCATGAATTAGAGTTGCCAGATATAGGCTTGTAAATGATCAACTGTTAATATTTCAAAATGTTCTTGAAACATTGAGATCAGAATCAATTAATTAATCAAATTCAGTGTTTAAATACCACAAGTTGAAAATTATGCCGATCGTATTTTGTTAGTCAACTGACAGTTTTACAAGTTTAAAGAGATTAAAGTTTTGATTTGAACAAAGAAGATCTGTCTCTTGTTTGTGGGTGGTTTTTAACAATGATAACAATTTGTACTTAGATTAGTTGAGTCAGACTAGGCCTTTTGTTCTAAAATAAGTATTTACTAACTCCAGAACTGAAGGACAAAAATATTTATTTTTTATACATAGATTATTTTGCTTTCAAATTTGCTTTTTCACTTATCATAACCTCCTGACACTTTGATTATGATATTCATTGTGGAGGAATTAGTCATTCTCTGTGTAGAGTATTCTGAAAACCAAAGGTAATGTTTTAGAAGAAAATGTCAAACTATTAAGCATAAAACGCACACATTTGAGTTTACAGCATTGGATTAACTTTTGTTCTTTTGTAGACTTGGATTTATTGTCTAGACTGATCTATCTTTACGTTAATTCAGTCGTTCTACTGGAAAGATTAGGAGACTGACAGGGATCTTCCGTATCCTACTCACTCTGGCAGGTGCAAACATTTGGAGAGTGAAGCAAATGAGTGAACCCTCTCTCTGCAACTCTGACTTTCAAGCAAAAATAAATAAAAATAGGGAGGAAAAAAATGAGGTGTGGAGGAGGAGTGGGAGCCACCGTGATGACTCAACTGTCTAATCCACTGCTTGATATTCCACAGGGCCGCAGGTTTGTGTTCTAACGGTTCCACTTCCCATTCAGCTCCCTGTTTATGACCTGGGACAGCAGTGGACAGCTTTGGGACTCTATGCTCACATGGAAGACCCAGAAGATCTTGGCTCCTGGTTTGAATCAGCTCAGCTCTAGTTGTTGCCATCATTTGTGGAGTGAACCAGTAGAAGGAAGATCTTTCTCTGTCCTTTCTTCTTTCTGCAAATCTGCCTTTTCAGTAGAAGGGAATAAATCCTTAAAAAAGAAAAAAAAAGCAGTGTGTCTGAGCATGGTAAACAAATGAGATGTAGGCAAGGAGTTACCCAGGATTCAGTTCATCATTTTTTTTTTAAAGATTTATTATTATTGGAAAGCCTGATATACAGAGAGGAAGATCTTCCATCCGATGTTTCACTCCCCAAGTGAGCCGCAACAGGCGATGCGCGCCGATCCGATGCCAGGAACCAGGAACCTCTTCCAGGTCTCCCACGCGGGTGCAGGGTCCCAAAGCTTTGGGCTGTCCTCAACTGCTTTCCCAGGCCACAAGCAGGGAGCTGGATGGGAAGTGGAGCTGCTGAGATTAGAACCGGCATCCATATGGGATCCCGGGGCGTTCAAGGTGAGGACTTTAGCCGCTAGGCCAAGCCACCGGGCCCGATTCAGTTCATCATTAACTTGAATCAGTTTTGTAGAAACGATCAGTTCATCAAAGTCTGATTCTGGCAAGTGACCATTGCTGACAAGTAACAGGAGAATGTGAAGAACGGATTCTTCTGTGTTAAATTAAAAGAAATTTAAAAACATATTTGATTTTACTGTATTGATTAATTATCAGAATCATGGAAAGTGCTACAGTTTTTTAACCTCCTAGGATCATCATGAAGGATCATATAGTACCTCTGTGTTATGTGTCCAAATTAAGAAACAAAGAATTACAGTACTGTTTTACTAAATGTCAAAAGTGATAGTGACAAGTACGATTTTAATAACCAATTACTTCAATTAGATTTAAGTGTTCCTGTAATCATTGTGCTGATTATCTAGGAATTGGTTTCCTTTCTGCAAGATAGCCAAAACCTCTGCACATCGGAGGACAGGTGACAGGAGATGGAATAAGGAAAGAAGGGTGTTGATGCCCAAGACAATTCCTCGTAACTTTGCTTTCCACTGACACATCAGCCACTGTGATATAGATGGAAAATTCCTTCCACCAGGAACAACTAGTAAGTTAGCACTAATATATTTTTCCTGAGTGTAGTCTCAAAAAGAATTTTTCTCCACTAAATACAACCTTCACCCAAGAAATAATGAAACCTCCAGAATAAGTCTCCATTGAAAAGAGAAGGAGTTATGTGTACAGAATGGTCTAGTATGCACTGCCCTTTGAATAAACCGCATTGCTTTGCCCGGGATCACAACAAAAAGAGCAACAAGATACAGAGCAGAAAAAGTTCCTGATGAGAGAATGTCAATTCTAGCTAGTTTCTCTCATAATCTCTCAAATAGAACCTCTATAAATAGTTACCCTCTACCCAGCAGAATTTGATTTGGAAGTTAGCAGCTGCTTTAGTAAAGGGTTTTAGCCTTACAGGGAAAAAATTTTGGAGAATTATCTACAAACTATACTACAGTGCTCCAATGTGTGAGTTCTTATAAATGACACATGCTACTCCTCCTTGTAGCTGGTGTTGCTATTCTAAAAGTGGAACGTGTTATCCTGAAGGTGAATTAAATAATATTTTATTTCTCATAGATTCTAAAATAAATACACAGTGAATGAACATTATTTATCTTCACCCTACTTTGCACTAGGAACCTAGAACTTGTTACTCCTAGCTTGTTATAACCTAGTATACATCAATCAGTCTTTCCCCCTTTCTTCCTTGGCCTTCCTTTTCAAACCTTTGATAAGCGCCATTACATTTTTTATGACATCTGTTTTCTAGATTCCATGTTTAAATGAGATCATGTGATGTTTGTCTTTCTGGGCTTGGCTTATTTCAGTTCACACAATGACTTCTAGTTTCATCCATGTTGGGACAAATGACAAGATTTCATTCTACTTTTATGCCTGGGTAATATCCGTCATATGTATTTACCACATTGTGGATGCACAATTAGATTGTTTCATCTTAGCTATTGTGATTAGTACTGTCATAAACCTGAGAGTGCACATGTCTCTTTGCTGCATGGATTGCATTTCACTCGGTCTGGGCTTAGTGGATCATGTGGTAATTCCGTTTTCTATTTTTAAGGAAGTACCCTACTGTTTTTCACACTGCAGTAACCAGACACTGTAGTAACCATATCTTGACTGACAGTATACAAGGGTTCCCTTCTCAATACCTTCTTGGCAGAATTTGCTATCTTTTGTCTTTTTGATAAATGGCATCTTACCAGAGTGAAATATCATTTTGATTTGATTTCGACATCCGTCTCCCTGATGATTAGTGAAATTTAGTGATTTTTTTTCACATACCTCTTGGCCATTTGTATATTTACATGTGTTTAAGAAATGTCGCTTTAGAAATATTGGTCATTTTATAATTGAATTTTTGAGGGGGGCCATAGAGGAGTTTGAGTTTCTTATTTTTCTAGATGTTAGCTCCTTGTCAGATTTGCAACTTGCAGATATTTGCCTTTATTCCCACAGGTTGTTTCTTCACTTATCGACTGAGTTTTCTACCTCGAATGTACCTGAACTCGTCAATGGTATGTTAAGACAGCATGTTACCACATCAGTCAGCAAAGCTACATGTCCTAATACCTGATTCAATGGCTGATCTTCGATGCTTTCAGAGAAGTAACCCTAGGCTTGTTTTACCACTAAATACAAACTCAGCCACCTATTGTTCTTTGCTGCAGCCTTGCTGCACACACGGGAAGACATGCGCACTGGAGAGGACCTGAGCACTTTCTAAGCAGTTGCAGATGTGAAGGGAAGAGGCTATTATTTCTTTGTGTGAAAGAGACTATTGGAAAGCCATCACCATCATGCTCTTCTTCAGTCTCTGCAGAAATTTCAACATTTGTTTTAAATGTTTTGGTTTTACTGAAACATTTTTAAGCACTTCTTAGAAGTCCTTTAAGTGGATCATTCCAATTTTCTTTATTTGAATCATTTGTCTTGTTTTCTCTCAGGGTTTATGTTTTACTTCACTGTGTTTTCTTATAAACATCAAATAGTAAAGCACAAATAAAAAATGGGGTACATTATTGTCCTCATTCATTTAACAAATGCGTGGTGAAAGTCTGTTGTATATTGGTTACTGTTATAAGTTTCTAGAACCTTATGTTTGGGAAGAGTGGTAATCTGCATTCAAAATGCCTACAAAATAAGGTCTCATAAGAAAAGTGCCAAAAACCTAGATGTACAGAAGATGGAATACTATTTCTGAAAAGTGCCTAGGTTGATGATCTGACTGTTAAAGTGACAGAATCTATTGTCTACTGGCCAACTAGAACATTTTTTTTTTCTCTCCCCCATTTCCCCTTCTCTCTTCTCCAAATATAAAACGAGACTGGTTCATTTTCCTTTCCTTCTAAGATTTATTTATTTGAAAGGCAGTACAGAGAGAAAGAGAGTGAGAGACACAAAAAGAGAGATCACCCATCTGCTGATTCAGTTACCAAGTGACTGCAAAGGCCAGGGCTGAGCCATGTCAACGCCAGGAGCTTCATCTGGGTTTCCTAAATGGATAGCAGGGGCCCAAGCACTTAGGTCTTCCCCACTACTTTCCCCAGGCCATTAGCAGGGAACTGGATCAAAACTGAAGTAGCTGGGCCTCAGACTGGTGGCCATATGGAATGCTGGTGTCACAGGCAGTGGCTTTACCCATTACCCCACAGTGCTGCCCCATCATCTCTATTTTCAGTGCTGCTAGTGAAGTGATTTCTCCAGCGATCGTCTCAGAAATGAACCAAGAAAACCAGAACTGTGTCTGCATCTGTTGTGGTGTCTGAATCTAGAAGGAAGTCTAACACATTAGAAGGGGCATGAGAGCAGTCTGACTCCTTACTTCCCTTTCTGAGTAATTTTGCTCATCTTCCTCACTGACGCACCCCAAGGACGACTGACCCTCTTCTTTCCCTTTAACAGGTGTGCTAAGTGCTATGGGAGGCTGCCTGTGGTTTATTGTAATCATCTGTTCCCATTGTCAGACTTCCCCCTGCTCATCATCAGTGAGTTAGGGCTGTAATGAAAAACAGACCTGTAACCCAAGAAAAAAGAAGACTTGTAGTGGTCTGAAACAGTTGACCGGTTTATCATCATGAGCTTGCCTACACATGTTTTTTAAGGCCCAGGATAATACTTTCTCCATGTTTCTATCATAAAAGGCAAGGTCTGTGTCATACAAGGTAGTCAGTAAAACATTGTTCCAACAAATAGGTCTAGAGAGGATATATGACAATGGGTTGAAGTAGTTCTTGGGTTTGGAAAAAGAACATATTCTCTGAATATCATTGATCAGGATTCTCACAGCCACTAAAGTAAATCCGCAGCTCATTGTGGTACTGATGATCTATATGGGGAGGGAGGTAGGTAGATCAAACTGCTTGGGTCTAAATCTGAGCTCTGGTATCGACGGTTTGCATGAACTGAAAGAAGGTTCATAAGTTCTGAAACTCAGTTTTGTCGTATTTATTGAAATGGGATCTGGTCAATAGAACACAGCCTTTCCTTCCAAGCTGTCAGATCTGGCATCTTCCCAAGTAGAAGTTTGGAGTCAGGAGCAGGATATTGGATAGACCTTTGTCTTTGTGTTTTCTCTACATGGTTTACAAAAAATGATCTGAGCACACATGTGTCTGTACTCGGCTTAGTTTATGTGCTCAAAAGGTGATTGAGAGAAATGCCATTTGGGCTTGATAGTCTGTCTAGACGGCATCATGTCTTACTGAACTCCTGCTCCAGGACTACATGCCTTTCTTGATGCTTTTAAAATTCAAAATATCTACAAATATTATACAAGAATTCTGTAATTCAATTAGAGACAAAACTACATGACCCGAGTCATTGGCAGTGAAAGTTAACATTAATTGACAGGAGTCTAATTTTTAGGACTTTCTTCTTCCTCATAGAGTGAATATGAACCTTTCCTAATGTGGCAGTACAGTATTTGTGATGTTACAGACTGCCTGGATCATCGCTGAGGACACAGTGTAATATATCGTACGTACAGTGAACTGCCATTCCAAAATTCCACACAATCACATGTTATGAAAATCTCTGGAGACAAGTTTTTGTTCAAATTACAATCATAAAGATTTACTTAATTTTTATTTGAAAGGCAGAGTTACAGAGCGAGAAGGAGAGAGAGAGAGAGAAAAGAAGAGAGAGTGAAAGAAAGAGGGAGAGCGAGAGAGACCTTCTATCTGCTGGTTGAGTTTCCAAATGGCCGCAAGAGCCAGAGCTGGACCAGCCTGAGGCCAGGAGCCAGTATCTTCTTCCAGGATTTCCACATGAATGCAGGGGCCCTAGGACTTGAGCCATTCTTTGCTACGTTGGCAGGCCATTAGCAGAGAGCTGGATCAGAAGTGGAGCAGCCAGGACTTGAACCAGTGCCCATTTGAGATGCCAGCACCATATACAGAGGCTCACCTTTTTGTGCCATGTGTGATATTTGCTTCTATAGACAGACTTTTGATGAAGAAGTTTAGATGCCTGTAACAATGCCCATATCCCATATCCCAGCGCCCTGGTTCAAATTTTGGCTCTGTTTCCCACTCCAGCTTTCTTGTAATGCATTTCCTTCACTAATGTGCAGTTAGTGGCTCAAGCAGATAGGTCCTTGGCACTCACATTGCAGACCTAGACTGAGTTCATGGCTGCTGGCCTCAGCCTAGCCCAGCCCATGGGTGTTGAGGTCATCTGAAACTTGCATAAATGTATGCAAGTTTTCTTTCTGTCTTTATCACTTTCTTTTTGCTTTTCCAAGAAATAAAAGTCAATAAAAAGTCTGGCTTTCAAATTATCACATTCTGTATGTCAGCTCATAGACTTGTGCTGACAGGGGACAATTACCTACTAAACTAAAAACACTTCTGATTTTGCTTTTATCATTTTTGTTTTATGTCTCCTTGTGTGTGTGTGTGTGTGTGTGTGTACATGTGTGTGTGATGAGAATAAGAGATACTCAGAGTATTTTTTGCTGATTTAATGATTTGTGTTTCTATCTGAAGACAAAGAAAGCAATGCATACGAGGATAAATGGAAGGCGATAAAGATTGGAAGATTGAAAATTCATCTGTGTGGGAAGAAAAGTACAGTCACTTGTTCAGTAAGTTTGGAGAAGGAAGAGCTTCTTCTTTTTTTTTTTTTTAAAGATGGATTCTTATTTGTTGAAACCAGAAAGAGAGAGAGAGGGAGGGAGGGAGAGCACTAGAGAGAGAGCTATTCCATCTGGTTGTTCACTTCCAAAAAGCTAAAATGGCTGGGCTTGGTCAGGCCAAGGCCGAGAGCTTCTTTTAGGTCACCTACATGGATTTAGGACCCAAGCACTTGACCTGTCCTTTAAACTGCTTTCCCAGACACAACAGCAGGGGGCTGGATCAGAAGCAGGGCAGCTGGTTCTCAGATCAGTGACCGTATGGGACACCAGCTACTCCAGAAAGCTGTCCTTGAGAAGGTAAATTCCAAAAGATGAGACTTCTGAATATACGATCCTCTAAATGTATACTTTCTTTAGTAGAAAATTAAAGCTTATTCCTTTTTTTCTGTGCTTCAGGTTAGCCTAGGACACCTATAATTGTTTAAACCTGTGATTTTCCTTATAAACCAAAGAATTGAAGAAAGGAAATTAAATTTATGAATGTGGTAGCAACAATTTAAGTCCTTCCAGTGGAGTACTATGCAGTCACAATTTCAAATAACTTCACACAAATCCTATGGGATAATTGTACTGCTTCTTCTACTCTATAGATGAGAACATTCTAGATCAGTCAACTAGGTTGTTCAAAGCCTACATGATTTATGTGCATAATGTTCCAGGTAAGTCAAGCAAATTGTTCAAAGGAATGTAAGAGTTATAAACATAATGTTCAACACCAGCAGAGCCCAAATATCTTGTTTAAGCCACGGTACCATACTTGGAACTTGAATAAAATGAAATTCATTATCTAAGAGAAAAAGTTGACAGCCTTTGGAACAGCCATACAATATTTTACAATGCGTGCTGAACTTTATTTTCTTATGAGAACCTAGTTGGGAGTTAGAAAAGTCATCTTGGATATAAGCTGTATTATTAGGGAAATTTTGAGCTACAAAGAACAGCAAGTCTAACAACACTGCTTCTACAAATAGGGATCTGTGTTTCTCACAAAATAGGAAGTCCAGAGCTAGGCTTTTGGGGTTTCCTCTCATGGCCCTGCGTTGTCTGTTACAGTGAGGGAAATGGAGCAGCTCTGACTGCCCTTTTAGTAGAAAACATTTTTTTTTTAAAAGTATCCCAGCAGTCATCTAGTTAACATGTTCTCATGGCCATGCCTGGGTGCTAAGAAGAGCGGGGAAGTGAGGAATGAAACTGTGATAATTTGGTAAATTCCATCATGGTCTCTCATGTAGGACAGGGGTCAGCCAAGTTTTTCTGTAAAGGAGTATGCAGTAAATATTTCAGGCTTTGTAGTACAGATGGTCTGCGTAGCAGCTATTCATCTGTGCTGATAAAAGCAGCATGCAGATAATATGTAAATGAATGGACTCATCTGCATTCCAAAACTTTATTTACAAAAATAGGCAGAGGACAGATTCGGCAAGTGGCTGTATTTGCGGACCCCTAATTTGGAACATTTCTTCCAAGCCAACTTTTGTTTAACTTTTAACTCTCTATAACTAAAGACAGAAACATTCTCCCGACTTCAGCTTTGACTCTGTCATTTAGTAAGGGAGCAGCTGGAGAGTTTATGCTCATGCACTATGCTGTTAAAGGTGATAGTATTAGGCTTAGCAGCCTTTTATGAGGGACACTTTCAGGGAGATGGCCGGACAAGCTTGAGGCTGTCTACTTTTGGTAATCACTGACTCTCAGCTACCCGGTGTGATGACATTCATTACTTGCCCATTGTCTATCTCCTTCTTCCATCCTTGCTATTTAGCCAGGGGTAAATAACATGCATGAACAAAAACAGTATGTTAGCCTCTTAGGCAGCAAGAGTAGCTTCAGTACATCATTCTGTTCAGAGATATTCATGGAAGTCTCTGGATAGGAAAACTCTTTAGAGTGGCACCATCATTTGGGTTGAGTATTTGCCCTTCTGTCTGCTTTTGCTCTCCTGCTTGGCCACAGCCATCTGTGGCTACAGCATAACTGTGACGAAGACAGCCACTTGCTAAAATGACCAGACAGTAAGCGAAGACGGCACATTGGCAGGTGAGTGACAAACTGTAGGACTCTATCAACCGTGGCTGCCTATGTCTGTACATGTTCTCATGTGAAGAAAATCAAGCCCTTAGACTATGGGAATCATTGCTTAGTTGGAATCATTGTGGCTTGAAGCAGAATGCATTCATGACAAATGTGTTGGGAATCTTACTCTCAAATGGACAGAAAGAAATGACTCCCCCCACCCGGCAGTCAGGAAAAACAGGACTGCTCATTTTCTCCTGACTATGTGGTGAGACACTGGAGCTCCTCTTAGTCAGGGCCTAGTTTCTCATGTTCTTGACTGCTTTTTGGTTGAGATTGACGTATTCCATTTTAGAGAACATGCTGTTAGGTGGTGGCTGGATCCTGATTTTCTACATCAATTCCCACCACACCTTATTTGTTTATTAGGTCACAGAAGATTCTTGAAACACATTCAAGTAGTTTAGAGTTAAAGCGATTGTACCTTCTCAAGTGTTGAATGTATTTTGAGATGCTGAGCAAATAAATTCAGTTAAGAAGTGGGAATAGTTTATTATGTTTCAACTGGGCTACAGGCTAGCCACATATTTTCTCCATATGTTTTTCTCAAGTTTTATGGGCACAAGAGCAGTAACCTTGACAAATAACTGTTTTTTTTTTGATACATGCTTCACTTGTCCTAGAGCTGCACATTTTATTCCTTAAATGATTTCTGTCAAAATCCTTGACTCTCAGCGTAATTTGTTGAGCTGAATTCTTGAAATCACTTTTTGAAACTAAAATATTTGCACCTCTTTTCTTTAGCTACTCTCAAATTAGTAAAATTTATCTCAAAATGTACATGAACAATAGGCATTAGGCTGTTCTTTAATCTATTTGATGACTGTTCAATTTCCTTGAAGCTAATATAAAGTCTTGCATGAGAATGTAGCATTCTGCATTTTCATTACAATCAGATGTAACAGAATAAATAACTCAAATAGCTAGCTTTTCTTAGATACATTATTTAGCCACCTTTTAGTTTCCAGAAAAAGATTCTAGAACTCTTGCAGAATATATTTCAAAAGGCACATCTTAAAAATTAGTAGCTGTGCAGAGTTTGAGATTTTTAAATGCAAGCTGCAGCTTCACTTCATTCTTTTCTGACCAGCTCTATCGACTAAGACTTCATTGCGAAACCAGAAACTAATGATGTCATGTCTGTGAATTTCAGAATTTCATTGTGCAGCATTTACAGTGGGAAGAAAAGTTCCTTCCACCGCCCCCTCTTCATCTTGTTCTTGTTTGTACAAAACACTATGCTGTTTCTCATTCTTATCCACAAGAAATGTCATCCATGTCTGACTGCTATTCCATGTGAAATCTTTAAGGGCTACCTTGCACTGATTCCCAAAGTGGGCAGATACTAAGTCAGATACAGGATGGCTAAAAATGAACATAAAGGGGGCATATTCTCTTTTAAAGGAATACTTCTGTTTTAAAAGCTTGGAGATTGAAGTCGGCATCTGCTGGGGCAGTGAGGATGCTGCTTGGCATGCACCCATTGTGTAATGGAGCCAGCAGATGGGACATCTCTCTCCTTCCCTCCTCCTTTTCAAATTAAAAGCTTAAATGAAGGAAACAACATTAAGGAATTATTTCTGGCTCCTTTATGGGCAATCAAAACAAGTTCAGTGAAAGATTATTTGGTTGCATCACGATGTGTGTCCTCTTGGTTCCATGTTGTGTTTCCAACAGCTTTAAGTTAATAACATTGGTATTTTAGCTGCTTGTTCCAAATGAATTTTTTCAAAGCAACTGATATTTAAACTGAGTGATAGTATTTATAATAACCATGGTTTAACTAGTAGCTATCATGTCATAGATGACCTGAACTAGCCTGAAAAAAAATCTCCTATTTGGTGCATATAGAACTTGACAAGCTGTGGAACCTCTGGGAAGATCCAGTGACATACCCAACTCCAGACTTGGAGATGATTGTAGGCTAAAATTCATCCCCTGTGTGTTCCCTCAGCAAGGTATCTACGCGTCCATATACAGTGTGAAGTGTTTCATGTACTTTTAGTCTTCATTTGGGAGGATGGGACTTGTGTAACTTAATAAACATTACTGGAAGTACAGTTAGCTTGAGCAATCTACCTATTGTGAAGAGGATGAAGAAGGAAAGGAAAGACACTTAGTTCCCTGGATAGTGCCCCAGCTGAGCTGAGAGCTTACTCTGAAGAAGAAGGAGAAAGCTGTCTTTAATTGGTTCTCAAACCTTGATATTTGTATGGGAAATTTAGCAGATGCAGCTGAAGTGCAGATTTTACAAGCCTGGGAGGACAGCTGCAGGGATTGTAACAAAATGGTAAGGCAAGTCTAAGAAAAGAGGAGTAACAACAGTTATAACCCTCACAAAGAGGATGGTGTAATGTTCGTACATTATTCAGGCTATTATCACCATTAACAAATTAATGTACCAAAAATGGTAATGATGAAGTCCAAGGAGCAGGAAACTACACCTTCAAGTCATGTATGGGCTCCAAAGCTGCCCAGGATTAGTTTCATTCGGCAGTAAGCAATCAGAAAGTGTGTTGGATTCAAATTACAAAAGATGAATTCCAGGAAGGGGGTTTACATATGTTGAATGTTTGTTTTACTTGCCAGACAATTTAATATACATGAGGCCATGCCATTCTTACTATACCCACTGTTTAAAAAATTTTTTTTGAAAAGATTTACTTTTTATTTGAAAGATAATGGCAGAGAGAGGAAGAGAAGGAGATGTTTCATTTGCTGATTCACTTCCCAAATGACCATTACTGCCAGATCTGTGCCAGGCCACAGCAAGAAGTACGGATGTCTGTCCAAGTCTTCTACATGGGTGACAGGGGCCCAAATACCTGGAAAACCATTTCACTGCTTTCTAAGGCACAGGGCAGGGAGCTGGATTAGAAGTGAAGCAGTCAGGACTAGAAATGACATCCAATAGAATATGACAACATCGTAAACAGCCACGTAATCCACTCTGCCACCATGTCAACCTTGCCATTTTAATGTTATATTGATCATAATTCCCAATTTACTGTTGGAGAAAATGAATTTCAAGGAAGTCAAGTAACATATTCATTTAGAGAGCAGAGAGGGATTTACACTCAAGTTTTATCTTATTTGAAATTTCAACTACTTTTTTATTATCTGATATCATTAACACTTAACAAGGCTTTACTTCAGAAATTAATGTCTAAGTAAGCTCAAAGTACATATAATGAACTGGGTCAGGGATCCTGGTGGCATGGATCTCTTTTAAGGTATAATTTTCGAGCAGAGCCTAAACTGATGTAAAAGGAAGAAGTGAGCACTCAGTGAGACCTGGCTCTGCCACTTGTCACAAGAATTTGCAGAAAGCAGGGCTTCTTAAAACTGTGCATCTGTGTTTGTAGAGTAAAGGGATTAGATGAGGTGTCTTTAAGACTTCACCAAATCCTGACTTCCCGTGCATCTCTGAGTCAAAGGTGACTCAGAGAAAGCCTTGGAGGTTGGAAGAACCTTTCATTGATGGAAATACACTAGTGATTAAGGGGGTGGTTTGTTTTTGGATGAATTAAAAAAAAAAAAGCCTTGCACTTCCATGCAGATGCATCCACTCCCCTCACCTGATTCTTTGCCAGGAAACTCCTTCCAACTCCTCCCCACACGTACCATCCCTCCGTCTTCCAGTCATAGCCCGACATTCCAGTCCGTGGTTCCTGTCTTTTGCCACTGAGTAATCACTCTTAATCTGCAAGGCATGTGGTTGTGTTACAATCAGTGGTCACCAATCTACCGCCTCTCTTTCCTTAAAAGGAGAGAAAGGCAAGACTCCTTCTTCAAAAAACTTATATATCAATTTTTTTCACTCAAGAAATTATTTACTCTTTTGACATAAAATTGTGCATCTTGGAGTCATCTTTACAGTAAGATCTGAGAATGTGTGTAGGTTTTCTTTATTTTTAGTTTTGTAATATCTGTAATTTCCTTTAATAAAGCCACAACATACAGAAACATAAACTGGTAGAACTGATGAATTAGAGAACAATTGTCTTCTTGGAGAACGATTTTCAAAGATACTCTAATAGTGGAATTCTTTAAAACATATAATATATGACTCAAATGCAAAAAATACTATTACCATGAGTATTTCTTGGTATTTACATTGGTGTCACATAGCGACACCTGTGAATGGAAAGGTAACCATCGTGATCCTATTAGCAATCAACCTGAAACAATGGAGAAAGTAGACTGCATCTGATGTTTCACGATTTTTGCTGACTTGGAAGGACAACAGGAAATACGGTAATGAATGCTTCAATCTTCCAGTTCAGAGTTCAGGAGGGTACTATAAAATATTAAACAGAGGAGTCTTGAATGACAATAGGGGATTGTTGGTCATCAAGGCAGATGCTTAGACATTGCCAGTTCATACTATAGGCAAAAAGATATATAGTTTTTTTTTTTTATTCTTGCAAAGCAGGGCTAATAGGCAGGGCTGCATCCTTAAGACAGACTGAGTGAGTCACTGGTTCTCATGGTTCACCAGGCCTTCCAGGAAAGGTCACTTTCAGTCTGACTTGTCCATCAGACCATACTTTGCAGCATTAGACACTTTCTGTTTTGTTAATCAATTTAAATACCAAGAATATTGGTTAAATAAAAAATTATGATCTGGATTTCAAAACCTGTTTGCAGTATTAATTCCTGCATCCATCACTTAGCATCATCAGAGCTTCAGGTAATTCATGCATTTCATGTGTGTCCCTCTTACCTTTAACAGATTTGCTTTTTTTTTATTAATTATTTTGCATTATGTGACAGTTCTATAGGCTCTGGGGATCCCCCCACCCCCCTCCCCTCCCCCCTGGTGGATTCCTCTACCTTGATGCAGTATTACAGTTCAAATTCAATCAAGATTCTTTCCTTGCAAACATATACCAAGCATAGAGTCCAGGTACTTATTGTCCAGATGGGTTGAACAGTTAACAGATTTGCTTTTGATGGGATCTTTCTATTGCGAAACCCAGCAAAATTATTTAAATTTCAAATGGAAGTTCTAATATTACTCAGTTTTCATGGAATCATATAATTGGATGAATGTCTAAAACACAGTGTAGGCAATGGATCAATCAAGGCAAAACAGTGTAGTCAAGATCACATTTTCAGTAGCAGAAGGAGTCCAGGTCTTCGAACTCGGATCTGGTTATGCTAAGCGTGACAGCTGGGGGAGGGCAGAGGAACCCTGCATAGCTGTCAGTCCACTGGCAATGCTCAGGAAGTCTTAAAGGACCCATAATAAAAAAGCAAAAAGAATGTGAAAACTCAAACTTCTGAAATTTAGTTACAGTGTTCAAATACTTGCATTCAGCATCGAGCAAAGGTGAGAAGATGCAAGCTTTCATGCAGATACCCCACAGAGATACTCTTCTTGGGATCCCCTGGGTAGGGTGGCGAGGAGCAAGGAGAGGGGTGGTCTCTGAGTGGTTTTGGCAAATTAGTGCATAATAATGAAATGATCTTTTTTGCTTGCAGACTAAAGCAGATGTCAAATGCTTTTAGTGGAAGGAGAAACAGCAAGATCCCAAGACAGGATTGTTGTAAACTTTCTCTCTGACATATCCACACCCACAACTGCCATTTCCATCTCAGTCACTGAGTTACTTTATTGTTGCTTCATGCACAGTGCTTTTTTTGGCAGCAGAGGAAGTAGGGAAAGGGGAAGGGAGTGGAAATAGAGGAAGAAGGGAGAAGGACTGAATAGCCGGTTCTTTCCCTGCTGCAGGCATTATGGGTTTGCTCACGGAAGCAGCCTGCACAGGCAGGCAAAACGAGGTTTCCAACATGCTGGGGCTCTGAAGCTTGCCAAAGTCATTCTGTAAAGATGCTTTTCAATTTCCCTTTCCTGGTTAACAAGCCCCACAAAATGGTTACTTCTAAGAATTTTGAAAAGCTGCTCTTTCATGTTTTGTGTTTTCCAGTGTGCACAGGGAAAATCATTTCTATAGCAATTTCCTCCCTTTAAATTAATGACAAGTTTTCATGTTGAATGACAGCAGTCGAGTTGGAAATGTCTTGTTGTTCTCTCCCTGTTTTCTAACTGCTAACCACTCCATTCTGCGGTATGATAGCATCACCCAGCTCCTTTTTGAATCAGCTACTACTGAAACTGTTGAGCTTCTGAAAGAAAACCATATGGAGTTCACATTTTGAAAAGGCTGTTAGCCGAAGTAGATAATCATCTTTCCAGTGAAACGCTGTGTCAAGCTACAGAGTAATGATTACCCTTGGGCAGGGCTTTGGTTTTTCTAGTTGGCAGATAGTTTTGTCTTTTTCTTTTTTGCAGTTGAAATGTAAGCTCATCAAACCTGTTTTCACCAGCAAACTCAAATTTCTTCAAATAATTAGAAGTGAACAAATAGGGAGTAAAACAGTTACATTTCCTGGATTACAATGTATTTGCATGTCATGGTGTAAATGCAGGTAACCACATATTTGCAGTCTTACAATAACTGCCCACAGTTGTATGTGAATTGCAGTGTTTTTGAAATGTCATTATGTGATGTCATACAAAAGAATGTGTTGGGTCCAGCACAGTGGCTCAGTGGCTAAGTCTTCACTATGGGCACCTATTCATGTTCCAGCTGCTCTATTTCCCATTGAGCTGTCTGCTTGTGGCCTGGGAAAGCAGCAGAGGATGGCCCAATGCCTTGGGACCTTGAACTCGTACTGGAGACCTGAAAGAATCTCCAGGCTCCTGGTTTAGCTCTGACTGTTGCAGCCACTTGGGGAGTGAACGAACAGAAGTAAGACCTTTCTGTCTCTCTTTCTCTTTGTAAATAGGACATCCCAATAAAAATAAATAAATCTTTAAGAAAAAGTATATGGGGCCCGGAGCAGTAGCCTAGCAGCTAAAGTCCTTGCCTTGCAAGCACTGAGATCCCATCTGGGCATTGGTTCTAATCCCGGTGGCCCTACTTCCAATCCAGATCCCTGTTTCTGGCCTGTGAAAGCAGTAAAGGGTGGTCCAAAGCCTTGGGACCCTGCACCCACCTGGGAGACCCAGAAGAGGCTCCTGGCTCCAGGCTTCAGAAGATCAGTGCAGCTTTAGCCATTGTGGAAGCTTGGGTGGTGAATCAGTGTATGGAAGATCTTTCTCTTGGTCTCGCCTCCTCTCTGATATTTCACTTTCCAATTGAAAGAAAAAGGAATATGTATTGCCACATTTAAGTTTTTGTGTTGAATTAAGTGCAAATTAATGGTGCATATCAGGGGGTGAAAATTAAAAAAAATCCAGCATATATAAAAAACATTTTGATGCAAGTAAAAGCAGAAATCTACAGACCTCCTGGGTGTGTGTGGCGGGGGGGGGGTGAGTGGGAAAACTATTTCTCGCTGTTGTGCACTTAGAAGGCTTCAGCTGGTGTATTTATATGTTTTTAGCATTACCTGTTCCTAAGTGTTTCGCACTTCACACAATAGTTGAGTCTATTGCCTGGATTCTTTTCACTGGAGATTGGAACTCTTTGATATTTGAATTATTTCATAATGCTTCATGTCCTGGCTTGTCTTACTACACAGGTACAGTTTCACATTGAGAAGCTGTTCAGTTCTTGTAAAACTTTATGATTTTAAGCTGTGTAAAGTTCATGTAGATATGTGAGCACTGCTCTATCCATCTCACGCTCTAGAGTCACAAATGTAACAATGGGGCCCGGTGCGATAGCCTAGTGGTTAAAGTCCTTGCCCTGCATGCTCCGGGATCCCATATGGGCACTGGTTGTAATCCCAGCAGCTCCACTTCCTATCCAGCTCCCTGCTTGTGGCCTGGGAAAGCAGTCGAAGACGTCCCAAAGCCTTGGCACCCTGCAACCCCATGGGAGACCTGGAAGAGCTCCTGGCTCCTGGCATCAGATCGGCACAGCACCAGCCATTGCGGTCACTTGAGGAGTGAATCATTGGACGTAAGATCTTCCTCTCTGTCTCTCCTCCTCTCTGTATACCTGACTTTGCAATAAAAATAAATAAATCTTTTAAAAAAATAAACGTAACAGTGGGTTGCTTTTTTCTATTCAGATGTCTGCTTGGGGCCTTAACTAAGCTGCCACTCTTCTGGGTGAGTGGGTCAGATCAACGCATCCTCTCTCATATCCTTCAAGACAACCAAGCACTTAGACATAGCACAAGGATGCCCAACGTGGGCACAGATGATAAAAGGCTTCATTCTTGCCATTCTTCCTAGAACAGTGGGGTTGGTTTTGTTGTCCTAGAATGTATCTTTCCTCCTCTGTAAGCCAATGCTCACCATGTGAGCCAGAGCTTTAGGGAGGAAAAGCAACCTCCCACAGTAAGTATATTCTCTATCTGTAGGCACAGAAAATGTTAGTGGTGGTAACATTTTCCAACACCTGTCTGCATTGGTAGTTTAATGAGCCACATTCCAAAGGAAGATGTTGGAGGAAGGAATCTCAGAACAGCTTTGGATACCTTTGTGAGAACCGCATGAAACAAGTGCAACTCGTTGAGTCCGCTGCTTTCAGACCTGGAGTCTCCAGGAGTGTGTTGTCCACAGTTGTGCAATTTTGTGGTCTTGAATCAACGACAGTCCTTCACCCTGAACAGACAAGTCTTAAAAGTGGCCTGATGGAATTAGCTAAATTGTCCTGAATATAAAGATAAAAGCTACTAGATCAGTATTAAGATAAAAGCTACAAGGTTATGGCCAAAGAACCCAGGAAACAGTGTTGCACGCCATGTTTCCTATTGGGGATAATCAAGGTTTTCAAAGTCGTCAGCCAGCAAGGCTTGCATGTATTTGAAAAGAGCACTTCATGCCACAGAAACCTGAATTCTCTATCGTGCATAAAAACTAACAAAGCAATAGGGAGTTTGACAAGAACAGTTTTGACTTCTCCCTCTTCGTTAAAGGCAACTCTAGGTCACTTCTGCCACTGTGGTTGGAATAAAGCTGAGAGGCCAAGAGGCACTTTTTAATTGCTTCACACACATAAGTAGTTTAATTTTCTATGACAACTACATACATGCAAGATAAAACAAATTAAGGAAACAGATTGATAAAAACAGATTGCATTCCAAGCACTCAACAAAAGACTAAATTTCCCTCTTTGTTTCTTTAGGGTGATTTTTCCGTTTTAATTTTCACATTTCATCTGTTAAGCTTGTTCTTTCCTACCTCTTCATTTTTAATCTGAATTCCTATAAATGAATGCCCCCCAAGCCGCACAGTTGTGGAGGTCCTGCTATTTTTCACATTGATTATGATGCCGGAACTGGAACTACTGAAACCAAACAAAGAGAAGATGTGGGAGAGAAGATCTTGGTAGGGGTATTTTAGGGGCTGAAGCAACCCATGGATTATACATCCTGCCATGTTAATGCCAGAGAGAAATGATGGGGCACTAAAGGATATGAAATAAAGTCAAATTATAATGTGTTCCCTGTCCTCTTGCTGCTGTACCTGCTCAGCCCGTGTGTCCTAACAGGCTAAATGCTGAAAACACCGACACTTAGCAGTACTCTGTTGATGCAGTTGAAATTTTTATTTACTTACTTGTTTTGTTTTAGAGGCAGAAAGACAAACGGGTGTCTCTCGTGTGTTATCTAAATTTCCTCTGCCCGACTTCTTTCCACTCTCTGTTCCTCGCATTATGAAACTGTGAGAATTCTAATGTTCTCCTCTTCTTCACAGTACAACAGCAGTTTCCCAAAGAAACCGTGGCAAGGCATTGGCCAAACAAATGTACAATTTCACAAAACTTGCAGCTAAAACGCTGGCACAGCCCACGTGGGAAAAGTAGGGGTCATTTTACCTCATTGATTATTTGTTTTTGTCACAATCTGAACTAAGCATGTATCAGAAAATCCATGCTTCTCTTCAGAACAAGGAGTTCTGTTAAAATGATCAATTTCTGGCAGATGTTAGAGCATTCCATCTTAACGCTCTGGAAATAGTTCATTTTAATCCAACTGTTGCCTCGGGTAGATTTTCCCTGACATTGTACAAGGTGTGTTGGTCATTTGAAGGAACATTGTGCCAATGACTTGAGATCTCAAGACTTCTTCAGGAGGATTTAGTTACGGCTTCAATTTTTATAATACTTCTTGCTTTGTTAGTCAGCAATAACTTGAACATGGTTGGTAAAATGAAAGCTCAAAGCCCCCCTATGCTCTTTCAACGAAGATAGCAGAAAACAGAAATTCATTTATCGCAACTTTGTGTAAAGTACAAGCACAGCTATGCTGTAATTGATCAAATCAATATTAAACACCAAGCGTTGGCTTGAGGCTGTAAACAGATCAGTAAACATGATCAGCGTGGTCCCTGGCATCTCAGAGCTTGCAGACTGGCTAGGAAATCAAATGCTGAAAAACTAATAATCAATGTAATAAAAGCTAAGGTGAAAGGCAGCCTGTTTTGAAACTGCCTGCTGGGAATTGAATGGTCAGAGCACAGAAAAGGCTTCCCCCAGGAAATCTGGGATCTGCAAGCTAATGAATGAAGAAGCACTAACAATCAATAAAGAGGAACTCACAGACATTTTTTCCCCTTTTCTCTCCCCTAAGGGTTTTACCCACTTTAAGCATGAAGATCATAATTATGCCACCCTTTATAAAACAATTACCTTTCTCTGATATTGAACATGGATTAGGGATTATGCCAAAGTCATTATAGGGAGAACAATTAGAAAGATTTGGTGATAGCCTAAAATGGAGGATGTGCATGTACATAGCAGAACACATTTTCCATAGGTATATATGGAAGTAGAATGGATATGACTTAGTGCTTAATTGGATGTAAGAAATAAATAACGCCATGTGGAGCCCCAGGAGGCAAATCAGGGAGTTGGCCCAGCAGGACTCACATCACAAAGTGAAGCAGCAGGTTCATGGCTATTTAGTTAATTTGATTAATGGGGTAGATAGTCAAATAGCTTGAAACAGCAAAAAGTTTCCCATAATTCAGAGCAGGCATTACCTGACTTGGATGTTTGCTTTGATGTGATTAGTAAGTGCTGATTCTGAACTTAACAGTGCACATATGGTTTCCATTACTGACTGGAATTAAACATTAACTTTTTCAAACATCTATTTCTAAAATGTCAAAGCAGATTTAAAGCAAACCATTTATACTTTGAAGGATTAACGTAAAATCTAAACTATTTTCATGTTTTGAAAATTCTGTTTTTCCAATAATTATGCGCAATCTAGGCATTTTACTTGTCTCTCTCCCTTTTAACTCCTTACTAATTCCATTATTTAGTGCATTTAAGAGGCTGTACATTTTGGGCTTTAGATACAGACTTGCAGCATCGACCTGAGCAAGATAACTTCTCTGAATTTCATTCCCTTCAATGAACAGGTTCTATTGTTATTTCTAATGTGTATCTCTGCTCACAATGCTCATTGCCTCCACTTTCTGCTTTGCCTATAGGATGAACAGAAGGCCAAGCATAATGTTCCTGTTATTCAGAACGAACGTTGCTTGCTTCTGAACTCTGCTTGAATTTGGTTGTTAGCAACAGAGAATCTGTAGGAAGGTCCACAAAATCACTTGATCTCTTCCTCCAAAGGCAAATGCAGGTGGAGCTTGAAATCCAATAAATCTATAGAAGGCTAAACTTTAAGTTCATAATTTTGCATGTCCAATGACCAATGTTATACATATCCAAATGATACAACAACAAAAGTTTCCTCGCCCACCCAATAAGGATAAAACCTAACTCAAGAGTACCTGCTGCTGCCCTGTGTACCATTTAAGATGCTTAAGCGCTTTTTTTTATTGAAGTATTTGTATTTTTTAAAAAAAAAATCAGTTATTGATGATATAATAAAATAGAATCTAACTTAAGCATTTAAAATAGTTCATTGAAGGGCTGGCACCATGGTAGAGTAAGCTAAGTCTCCATCTCTTGTGCTACCATCCCAAATGGATGCCAGTTCATGTCTTGGCTGCTCCACTGCCCATCCAGCTCCCTGCTATAGCCTGGGGAAAACAGTGCAGGATGACCCAGAGCCTTGGTTCCCTGCACTTGCACAAAAGATCCAAAAGAAATTCCTGGCTCTTGGATGCTGGTCGACTTAGCTGTAGACTCTGAGGCCATTTTGGAAGTGAACCTGCAGATGAAAGATCTCTGTGTGTGTGTGTGTGTCTCCTTCTCTTTCTGCAACTCTGTCTTTCCAGTAAAAATAAATGTTTTTAAACAATAGTCCGTTGAAAGATAAACTAACACATTAAGCTTAACTGTCAGGGTAACACCTGTTTTAATTTTAGAAGAAAAGAGAAATGAAGGTATATTAAAATTATGGCCAGCAATTTGGGTTCATTTGGACACTTACAGATGATTTAGTAGGCACATGGAAAGGCACAATGTTTAAAAATCAATCTATTAAGGTTTAGAAATGATGTATGATAAAAAGGGAGAGATGCACATTTCAGAGTTAATGTCCGAAAGTAAAGAAAACGGCCACTAATTATCACAACAAATATTTTAATGAATCTTTCTGTTTCACATTAGTATGATTTTTCGGTAGAACACCTTTCCTCTTTGGATGCTGAACGAGATGTTGGTTGTATCAGATAACTTACAGAAAGAAGTATGTGCTATACCTGTGCATTTTAAAGGACCCAGGAATAGAACATCCTGTCCTCCTGCCAAAGTTCAATGTTGCAATGGTCTAAGTAGAAAACAGTTGATAGAATTGCAGAAGTATATGGAAACCCAATCTTTTCATCCTTTTTTTTCTAGCAGTAAATATTACTATGAAAAATGAATGATCAGATTGTAAAAATACTTGTGTAAAACTGCATTAAATGGGGCCCAGCAGCGTGGCCTAGCGGCTTAAGTCCTAGCGTTGAACGCGCCGGGATCCTATATGGGTGCTGGTTCTAATTCCAGCATCTCCACTTCCCATCCAGCTCCCTGCTTGTGGCCTGGGAAAGCAGTCGAGGACGGCCCAAAGATTTGGGACCCTGCACCCGCGTGGGAGACCTGGAAGAGGTTCCTGGTTGCCGGCATTGGATCAGCGCAGCACCGCCCATTGCGGCTCACTTGGGGAGTGAAACATCGGATGGAAGATCTCCCTCTCTGTCTCTCCTCCTCTCTGTATATCCGGCTTTCCAATAATAAAATCTTAAAAAAAAACTGCATTAAATGTCTTTACTATCTAACAGAGGTGAACCTTAAGAATATGCAACAAAGGCAGTAATTGAGAAAAACAACAAGGAGAGTGATTGTATTTTCTATTTCAAATAATGTGGATGATGCTGTCACTAGGCAATGAAAGAAAACATAGCACCACTGGCAGCAGAAGCCACAGATGATTTGGGCGATCTACTAGCTAAGGAAAGTTGGCACCAGAACACCCCAAAGTGAACATCCATAGGAGCCACTCATCTTACAAGTCTGGAAATCATTGTAGCACTTAAAACCCATGTCATGTATCTAACATGCAGTTCATCAAAACTGAGTTAAGTGTTTTCTTTCCCTCTTATAGAGTGCTTCTTGTGTTGTTGGCAAGCCTTAAAAGAGTTGAATCACAGATTCTCTTGATTTACCTACGCCAGTCCATTTAACTGGAATTCGTATCTCGCCTTTTATAAATGAGACGTATTTTTCTGCATCAAGAGGTAGCTCTTTGGATGTTCTTGTATTTGATATGTCTGTGTTCCATCCTGAGGAAGTCTTACATTAAACTTCAATCTTATTTATGAATTATTGGTGTTCTGGGAAATGAGGTATGATTTCACCATCTAACTTACCAGCAATTCCATCTTCGATTTCCATAAGCATGTCCCATATATGCAGTTTGGAAGGTGCCAAAGTAGTCAATCAATCAATGAGTAAAACAAGGTCCAACCATCCACATCTTTTTCTTCCAATAGTTACATGAAACTTTCTGCTCCCTGTTTGTAATAATTCTCCAATTTCTTTGTCTTACTCTGTAGGAAACACATCAATACAAAATGGAGTTGAATTAGCTCTCATAACTCCATCCATTTCCCCTAAACTCTAAGGGATCATACCCAAACCTGTACAAATACCTTCAATGGTATGGTTTGAAGTGGTTACAAAAAGGGGAGGTCTCCCAAATCAATATATCCAATAGTGAAGCAGTTGCTGTATCTTCATCTAAGATTTTCTTTGGTGGTCCACGTGGGGGTCTCATAAAGGAAATAAGCCCAATTTTTCATTATCGGTTTATCTTTTCCATATAACCCTTGGATTTTTGTAGCTAACCTTTAATGTCTATTTCCAAAGTGGGGTATACAGATGTGCATCATTTACCTGGGGATTTGAACCTCTCAGAAAACACATCAAAGTCAGAAACAAGATTGTACATCTGAAATCCCCGCTAAGCCACGTTCACAGAATTAACTGGGCTCATGCCCTTCTTCTGTGGTTTTCTCCACTTTTTTTTTTCTGTTTATTTTTGTCTCTTTTGTTCCTGGGCATTAGCAGCTACTTGATGAAAATTGAATACAATATGAGCTCAGTCAATATACAATAAGCCTTTTCTCTGAGCCTTACAGGCTCATTCTGTCACGGACATTTCTCTCTGATATTTCAGACAATCCTGGTGGATGAATTCCTACACTATTTCCAAATGAACGCATTAACATTAGTTTAAATTAACTACACAGGGAAAGATGAAAATCATGTTCCACAGAATTAACAATAACTGCCCAGGACAGCGTAACTTCTGCCCTGGCAGGAGAATGTGGGTGTCCTGTGCCCCCAGATCTTTGCCTGGGTCATCCCACTGCCACACCCTGGCCCCAGCGGTGGCCCTTGTGCCCCTTTCCTTTTGCCTGTTGTTGGACCTGACCACAGAGCTCTGAGACAAAAAGCCGTGACCACCGTCTTGAGGCGAACTGAGAAATGGATGACATGGGAGAGTTCTTCGTGATATTCTGAAAAAAAAAAAAAAAAAAACACTTGTAAATTGTATTAAAAATAGATCTTCATTAAAGGCATAAGTTTAATGAAGGCTCCAGCATTTCCAAGCTAGCTAAATTAACATGACCCCTCCTTCAGCAGATTACAGAAAGAATGATGGATCAACTTCCATACTACTTGACCTTTTGATACTTTGCCAGTTAATGACAAGTGATAAGTAAGTATTTTTTAAAAATAGTAATCACACATTATACTTTGAGAGTTCATGCTCCTGCTTTCAAGCTTAATACTGAAAAAATTATTCCTTCGCTGGGAAAAACTCTATTTCAGAAGGTAAGCTCAAACATGATGATCACCGTCTCATACTCTTTTCCTGCCCAGGTTAAGATTTTCGTGTAACTGACTTAACTGCCTGGCTCCAATCCACTGTGCCCAGACTGAAGCCTGATTGGACAGGATGAAGGAAGTATTATGCCTGAACATCTCTCCCCCATGTGTGCATCGAAGTTGTGACCATTCTAGACTCCTGAGCACTCCTTCCAATTAATTATTGCTACACTCCTCTGTATTTTTGTTATTCACCTTTTTATGTGAATAAGATCTGTGAATGCATTCTATTTACAAGTATATTTTTGGGATAATTTATGTATGTTCTGCTAACTGATTAGGCCACTTGTGAGTTCTTAATTTTATTTATTTTGGTGGCTGGATTTTTGTGTTGAATTCTGGAGATATCTTCTGGGATCTTTGTAATACAGAGACATCTTGTTGTGGCTTATGAACTGTGCTTTGAATGGAAACAAAATTTCAAGGTCTTAAGTTTCTCAGGATTCTGTGTTGTTCACCTGTCTTTCATGTTCTTCAATAAATATTTGAACTCCCCTCCCCACTTTGATGATACCCAGTTCATATATATATATATGAGTTTTGTATAAATCATCTCTTTGATCCAATAGGTTTTTCTAACTCACGCTTAGATGGTTTTTGATTATATAATTGCTTGATATGGAGAATTCTTTCAATCAAAATATTGTTTATCAGTTTGGAAGGTGGGATTCTGCTGCATTTACAATGGTTATTTTCATACAGTTTAGTCCAAATACTATTTTTAGAAAAATATATGTTTATTTTACCTTTACTCTGATAGCTAAGTCTGTCACCTCTTCGTTCTCGTTTCTTCGTCTTCTTTCCTCTGAAGCCAAAGTGATCATTTTCATGACAGTGTTCACTTGCACTTAAGTTTTCTCTAATGGCAATCTCATCTTTAAAGTTGTTTTGCTCTTTAAAACTCTTCTCATTCCAGCCAGCTCGGACACTTTATCATATTCCTTTCATATTGTATCATATATTCTTTACTTTCTTCGAAAAGGCAAAGTTTTTTCCACTTACTTCTGTATCCTGGAATGAATCCTCAGAAGTAAGATTCCAGTGGGTTCTTTTCATGTTGTTTCTGCTTTCATGTGGCAAAATCTCTTTTTAAACTCAACAGTGGTGCTTCCTCTTCTTTGGTATCTTAGTCTTAAAAGATGACCACCTGATCCGGGATTGAGAGACGCCCTCAAATAATCTCTGATGATTTCCCTTGTTTTTTTTTTTTTTTTTCCAGCAGCCTCAAAATCTTTCCTTCATAAATGAATCTGGAATCTCAAAATCAAGAAAGAATATCTTTATAAGTTCACAACTTGAGTGTCTATATTGGAAGAGTTAGGGGAGTGGACATGATGTGTTGGATCTCATGAAGGATTTTTTCTGTAAAGACTATGCCCCTTGTTTGGGGCCATTGTGTGAGGAAGGAAAGTTTCAGTTTCTGGCTTTTAGTTGGCCTAACTTCTGCCCCTAATACAAATTGTCACACTTCCCTCATGGATCCCCAATGTGCCAATTGGTTGGGGGGCATTCTGTCTCATACCAGGATGCTCTGGGTTTAAAAACGTCTTTTCTACAACCAAGTGAACTGGTCACACTGGTGGGAAGCATAGCCAGAGGAGCAGCGGCCTTATCCTCCCTTCAGCACAGCTGCTGTTGCACTTGGGAAAAAGGTATCCATCTCTGCACAGTCCAACATCATCTTGAGTTGTCCCTCCTTCAGATTAGAGGATTCCTCTCCATTTCCAAAAGTGCTGTTTCAGCTTGAGTCACCTTGACTCCTCTGAGAAGCTAGATAACAGAAACAAGCTGAGTTCACAAGGTGGATTTTTGGGCACAGCTGTCACCATTTGCAATAAACCTGGGTGTGCACAAAAATCAGATGGGATGTGGGACAGACCAGACTAGGCTGCAGCACATTTTGGCACACACAAAAACCTGGGCTAAGCGAAGGCCTGGTGGGAGTTATTGAGTGGTTAGTCTGACAAGGCTGTAGTACTTGCTGTTGTGCATGAAGATTGGTCCTGTGGTTGGCTGGGCTGGGACAGGCCACAACACCCATCATTTTGCATGAGAGACAGAGTGGGGGCAGAATTTACCAGGCAGCCGCATTCATTGGTATGTGCATTGACAGTGCAGGTGAAGGACTGAACCTGACCCTGCACTTGCTGGCATACCTAAGAGTCAAGTCTGAGGTCACCCTGGATGAGGTTTCTTGGGAGATTCCCCAGGTAGATGGTTGCACTCAATCCCTGGCCACAGGGAAAAATCACAATCTACGTGGTTTCACCTTGGAGTACATGCGTTTGGACTAGGCTTCTTCAGTTGCTGATGCCTGTGCAGTAGACAGCATGCCCAGCTGCACACAAAGGACATGACAGCCAGCTCATCTAGGCCAGCAGAGGACTCGAAGTATCTCATCAGAGGATAGGAGACAGAAGAAGTTGAACCAATCTCCTGACTCAGCTTTGCAACATGTTCCTGGACTTGTGGGTGCACTAAGATGGACATCTTTTCTTTTCTTTTTTAAAAGATGTATTTATTGTTATTACAAAGTCAGATATACAGAGAGGAGGAGAGACAGAGAGGAAGATCTTCCGTCCAATGATTCACTTCCCAAGTGAGCCGCTACGGCTGGTGCTGCGCCGATCCAAAGCCGGGAACCAGGAACCTCTTCCGGGTCTCCCACGCGGGTGCAGGGTTCCAAAGCTTGGTGCAGGTTCCCAAAGCTTTGGGCCATCCTCGACTGTATTCCCAGGCCACAAGCAGGGAGCTGGATGGGAAGTGGAGCTGCTGGAATTGGAACCGGTGCCCAGATGGGCTCCCGGGGCGTTCAAGGCGAGGACCTTAGCCACTAGGCCATGTTGCTAGGCCCTGGACTTATTTTCTTAACTCTGGTGTTACAAAGCTGATGATATCTCAGAACTGTCAAAACCACTCAAACAACACCCTTAAAATATTTTTTCTCACATTGGGGTCTCAAGACCTCATCAAATGACTGTCGCTCTATCCCAGGTGATGATGTAGCTTGACACAAGCATTGCCTCCCTCTCCTTCCCCCATGTAAAGGAGAAAAAAATTAAAACATTTGTTCAACCCACCTTCCTCCATACCTCGACCCTCCCCACCCTAATCAGAGACCCATAGGGGCAGGGGTCCCTTTCAACTATGTAAACAATGTTAAAGAAAATTAAAGAGATAAGGAATAAAAGAGTATGCTGTGTTTTCCAGTGGACAGGACAATAAGATCATATGGAAAAAGGCATGGATCCAGGAAAGTTTGAAACAGAACTCCAAATCTAGTCTGCCTTAGAACCCCAACAGGAATGTTCTGATTTCTGTGGATTAGGCAAATTACTTGCTCATTCTAAATCTTTCCTATGTTATTGGAAATGATAGAAATTTTGGTCTCATAGGGTTGTTGTGATTATTAGGAGGAGAAACAGGAAGAGATTAACATCTCTGACACACAGGAAGTGCCGCTGTCAATAGGTGACGCTGGCACTGGTTTTATTGATTGGTTTTCTTCCCATCTCTTCAAACACCCCCGTTAGGGACTGGGCCTGATTCTCACACAGGGTTGCATCCCAGGATTCCGGCCCTTGGTCTCTTCCCTCCACTCTACAGTTCCTGCACGGGTGATCAGTTTTACAACCAGAGTTATCCATGACATAAAACCATGTTTTTTGTTTGTTTTAAATTTCTTTCCTAGACTTATATAGAAGACCTCTGATCTAAGATTCCTGGTGCTCTATTTTCCCCCCTTGTTTTAATTTTCCTACTATCGTGGTTCTCCCAGAATTAAAATAACACTCATTGTCTACAGTAGACAGCACCTAACTGATGTGCTTTGAAGTATATCTATATATACTTCATATATATATTATATATATATATATATATATAGTTGGAGCAAATAGCTTCTTTGCTTGTCAGTGACAGAAATAAAAATGATCCTGTTTAGATCTGCCTCATGCTTTACATTTTTCCTACTTTTCAGCAGCATGATCTAACTTTGGTCTTCCCACCACTGTTCTGTAGGAGATGTTTTATCCCCATAATCCACATCAATGTTAGTTACTTGGATGAGGACTAGTTAAAACTCCTCTGTGATGTAAACCTATTTATTAAGCAGAAGGAGCAAGGCAGAACCTATGTCTAACCAGTGCCATTCATCAGTGCAGACAGGCATATCAAGGTAAGTGGTTCAGGCTAAGGGAATGGAGCTCAGGACAGGTACATCTGAGGAGAGAGAGCAGACAGAGCTGTGTCCTGGCGAATTTTGGGGGAAGAAAGCTGTGTTAATGAGTAGCAATGGGAAAGGTAAGGAAAAGATAAAAAAAGCTTTCTGATGTGTTTCTGAGAGTGAGTTCTGTCAATCATTGCTCCTAAAGAGGAGCTTGGGGAAATACACACCACTCACATAGGTACCTAGAAAGTCACAATTCTTTAAAAAGAGGATGAAGACCGCAGGTTTAAAGAACTTCTAGGACAGTTAAGGGGAAAAGAAAACACAGTGTATTATATGCTGTAGGAAGAAGTGGAAGAGGGGGGTTAGTAGGATTAAAACCCAAAGAGAAGACAGAAAGTAGAAAGACTAGCTGTTTCAATCATTTTACTTTGTATATATGTAGCAAAATATTGCACTGTGCCCCATAAAATGTAGAAGTATTACTTAGGAATTACAAATGAAAGCGGGGACTGAGTATCCCCAGCTGAGGAATACTTTCCAGCAAAGACAGAGTTCTAAATTAGAGTCAAAGGAATGTGTAAGAGCTATCAATGCATATTTTGTGGGCCCAAGGTTTCTGTCCAGTGAAAAAAATGAAATGAAGTTCCCCTAATGCCCTAGTCTGTTTGCTGGCTGCCTGATCTCAAACATATGGCTTGAGATCCTAGCTATACACAGCTTGCTTTTTATTCTGTCATGAGATCTTGAAGAAGATTTAGTAGTCATGTCCCTTCAATATGCCTTGTAGGATTCTGTCTTGTAATCTAAGCTGGATTCATCAAGTTCCATGATACAGGATACAGGAGGATATATTGTACTGTAAAGAAGTCACAATCCAGAGATGACCAGGATGGTAGATTTGACTATATTAAAATCAGCAATATTGGAAAATGAAATTCAATTTTATGACTGACTATTGGTAGGAAATAGTATTATAAAACACACTTTTGTAATTTTTTTCCTGACAGGGAATTTATAAATTAACTTGAAATCTGCATGCCAATAATACTGACTTTTATATCTATGAACATGATATAGTTTTCCAATTGTATATTTGTCTATGTTTTTATAACTCTATGTGATTCTGCATGAACATTTGTATTTTGTATTAGATTTATTTGGTCCTAGGAATACAATATATTTTATTGTTATTGTGGTTACCCCTTTTACACATTTTCTAATTGCTACTGGCATAAAGGAATTTAATTTCATGTACATCTGTACTCATAACTATGTCTAATCTACACCTCTCCATAATTTCCTTTAGTTCCTACTGGCTTATTCAGGACTTTTTCTGGAATTTTATTTCACATGTATCTTGTCTGTGGATAATATCTTTCCGTGATAGAGAGTCAAGGGGCCTTTGTCGGAACAGTCTATGCTGCACACATGTGTTGAAATATGGCAGATAATGAGGCTGGCTTCCTTCATATCCGTTCTTATGATTTCTGTTTTTGTTACTGGATACATATATATGTAACTAAATTTTCTAAAGGTCTTTGCCAATAGTAATGCTAAGGGAGCATTGTTCTGAACAATTCGTCATGAACAGAAAATTTCTGGGGGTCATTTGCATGTTTTGAAAGGGTCAGATTCATTTATCAGCCTTACTTCTTCTTCTTCCTCCCCACCCCCCACTTTCCTGTTCTTCCTGCCTATCAGGTGTGCATTCTACCTACGAAAGCAGCAGCTAGTGTGTGAACATAAAGACAGTAGTGCCAAACGGAAGCTGGCAGAATGGAAAAGGAGAGATGCCTCATGGCATTCCACACCTCTGTTAAAGCCTGGGACCATCTACTTCTTGGGTTATAAAAATGAAGCCACATTTGGGCTGGGCATTGTGGCACAGTGGCTTTGGCTGGGAACGCCTGCATCCTATACTGGAATGCCAAATTCAGCTTTCTGTGAATGTGTCTGGGAAGCAGTAGATGTTGGATCAGGAGTTTGCATCCAGGCCATCCACATGGAATATCTGGCTGGAATTCCTGGCTCCTAGTTTTGGTATGGTCCAACCACAGCGACTGCGGCCCGTTAGAGAATGAAGCAGTGGATCGCAGATCTCTTTCCTTCTTCCACTCTCTCATTCATACATAAATAGGTACATAACTAAGTCCTTAAAAAATCTCACATTTTATTAAATTTATAAAGGAATCTTAAATTAGGCTATGGAACAAATACATCTTTAATTTGCTGGATTTGGTTTATTTTATTCTATCCTAATGTATACATTTTGCTGCTTTATTAACTTTCTCTTCCTGGCTTCTTCTCAATTACTTCATAAGGTTTGTCATGATTACCCCATCTTATAGTTATATTTTTGTTCTTTTTAAATTTTTCTTATTTATAGTCACATTTTTATCAACTTGGAAAAGCAAATAGTGGGCACAATCTTAAGCAGAATGTATTCCACATACAGGTGAGGTATCTCTAATTTTTAAAAATCTGAAACAAAAAGCCTCTAAAATGTGAACCTTGGATGTCGCAAGTAGAGAATTCCACGTGTAACTCAAGAGTCGCAGACAGAATGCAGGTGGAAAATGATTGCATAAAATCAGCTTGTGTGTGTATATATATGAAATATAAATAACTTTTTTGTTCAATTTGAGTTCTAACTCCAAAATACCTCATTATGTATTTGCAAATATCCCAAAATCTGAAAATAATCTGAAATCTGAAAGACATCTAGTCCCAAGTATTTTTAGTATAGGATACCCAGCCTTCACAAGTTGATTTATAGGTTAAGAATTTAAGATGCTGAATATATTTACTCAAAGTTTATTAAAGAATTCAGTAGTGCTTTATTTTTTTGTACAGGAATCTGTATGAGAAACGTTACAATCTTTTATCTTCCACCATGTACATGCCATATAAGGGTATAAATTGCTTTGGATCATTAATTAGCACATGAAAGAGAAAATTGTCTAGTGTGTTTGGAGTATAGGTTTTATATTCTGTCAGCTTGTGGCTTCAAATCCTTTGCTGGCCTGGATAAGTCACTTGACTTTGGACAAGTCATTATGCCACTCCTCCCAGAGTGATCTCGGGATCTGGAGTGGGAGAATACCACAGACATGGCCAAATAGGGTCAGTTATAATGAGTGATACAAATTGGGGGAAATAGGAGCTAAGGTTATGACCCTAAGTTTTATCAGGGTCCTGTGGAGTCAAGGAAGTAGGTTTTGGCACCAAATCAAGGTAAAACAACTGCATCAAAATCACATTGTCAAAAGCATTTAGCCTAGATATTTTTCTTGTCATTTTGTTTTTTGGGTCTCAATCTTGAGTGCTAAACTAAAACACGGAATTATTTCCTCAAAAGTTAATCCTAAACTTGCCTCAGGACACAGGATGTTACATAGGAAATAGAACAGGGTATAAGATGCTTCTTCTAACATCACTTACTTATGCTGGAGTCTTAGAGGTCTCTCTGTACTTTCTTTTCTTCACTGTTGTTCAGGACTTCATAATTCTATTTGCTTTAACTACTTTAGAGGATGTTTGTGGAGATCAAATAAAAGGACTTTCAGAAAAGCTTTTGAAGTGGTACACAGCTGTCACATTTCATATTGCATTTAGCCTCATAATGGATTTATAGAATGTCCCCAACAAAATTTTAATTGATTGCATTATTGTATTCTGGGTTCTTCCTTGTTTTTTTATGTTACAGTTAGTTCTTTAGATAACTTATTTTGAAAATATAAGTTAATTTTGAAAAAAAATATTTCTTGGGGAATACCCAAAGGAGTTAATCTCTATGGTTTCTCTGTTGCTATGATCTTAAAATTCTACATTGTACTTTCACATTTTAGATACGAAAAATGGAGAAATGGAATAACTCAACTACCAGCTCCTCAGAGAGGTGAAAATATCTTTATCATCTTTTGTCTCCCACGTTTCAGTTTCTTGGCAATGAATTCTACTTCTCATGCAGGCTCAACCAGCAATTAAAGCATCCAGTTGATACCTGTCTTGTCAACACTCCAGCTGACAGCCACTCACACTCAGTTGTTTTCAGCTTGTAAAATACTGTCAGTGCTTAGTTTTCTTGTATAATTCTTTTAGGACTATTTTACAGTGCATCCATTAGAGATCATTATTATAACCCCACGCGAAGTTAACTATACTATTTGTTCCAGCCAATTATTTAGTTTTCATCCAAGCTGCAGTTCTGATTGCACAGAATTCCCTCCCCATATGAATTACTTGCATGTGAAATTATCTTCAAAGTAAAGCATTTGTGTCTTTGAAGCTCCTGTTCCATAAACCAGCCTGGGACTACTTCCTGCCACTCACTGCAGGAAATAACGTGCGGTAGAGCTGAGGACAAGAAAGCTACTCCTGCTTTTTACTTCCCCCAGCCTCAGGAGCAGTGCACAGACATGGAAACTTTAAATTATTTTAGATATCAGTTTCTAACACAGGAAAAAAAGAGATGTTAACATTGTCAATGTTAAGGTTTCATACACAAGAATCTTCACTCTATTTTGAAGCCAATGTTATTGAATTTGTATCATTGTTTATTTATGATCATCTGTAAGTTGTCTTACAGTTTACAGCATTCTGAAGGCTATTCAGTTATGAGAGAGAGAGAGAGAGAGAGAGAAAGAGAGAGAGAGCACTCCAGGCTGGTGTCTAGAATTCTATTCAAGTCTTCCACATGTGTGTCAGGGACCCTAGCACTAGAGCCATCACTGCTGTGCTAAGCACCCACTCCTGTTTTTTTATATCTTCTTACATGTCTCTTTCTATTTTATATTTTTACTTCCAAAAATATTATCTAAATGCTAATTTGTTTTTACATTTTTCCTGTAAATCCTGCTTCCTTTCTGCTTTCCTTTTGTTGATTACATCACTTGCTGACATCGTTGGTAGATTACATTATTACCATTTTTTTTCAGAGCCAATCAGTTTAATTATGCTTCTTAACTATTTCAAACATTTATTATAGCTCTCTATTGTTAGCATGGAGATAGGGAAATGAGGACTCAAAGATGACTCTGGGGTTTGAGAATCTAAGTGGGTAAAAGTTTCATCCACAAAAGAGACCCGAAAGAGACTGGTTTTGTGTCAGGAAGATGATAAAGGCAGTTGAATTAGAGGGATCATTGAGACACTGAGACAGAAACTAAATGCTTAAGCAAGAGATCTGAGCTACAGGGAAACATTTTGAAATCACGACTGTAAGGCCACAAAAACAGGGGGAGAAGACCTTGTGAAAGTGTAGGGAGTAAGGGGAAATAATCTAGAAACTTAGTCCTGATATTTGTACAAGACTGTATATACTTGAGAAACTCTTGGGCAGAAGAATTAACATAAGTGGGATCAGTTGGAAAAAATAGTAAAAAATTGGTTTCATTTCACCATTGAAGAGGAAAGTGTGGTAACTAGATCTGCCAGTGATATTCATGTGAGGAATCATAGGAACATGTGTTAGATCATCATGTGCCAGCATGTTAGATTCATGTTATCACTGTGTTGCAGAAAGGATACCACCTTGTATTCGGAAGATAACTCCTCTGAGCTGTTGTGATTCAACATACGTTGTGTCTTTTTCCCCAGTCTATCAACATCTTGAGAGCAAGGCCTTTTCCTGCACAATGTGGGGTTTTAGGACATTCCGTTGATAAATAAGATGTTGGTAAATTCTGTAAGATTAGATGCACAAATGCCACTTAACTTTACATGTTTCAAAAGCATTGAACAAAAGAGGTAGAACTAGGTTGAAAAAATTTGGAGGGTCGGTAGAAAAGCAACAAGGGAACAGATGGTTGAAGGAGAGAGATGAGCTCAACTAGAAGGGAAAATGGCAGTTGTTTGCTTTGGAATCAGCACCCAGCTGCTGAAAAAAAAAAATCATGTTTTAATACAAGTGCTTAGAGACACTTTGTACCAAATACCTCTACTGTGATGGGCTTTGGGAATATCCAACATCCCATTGGAGGCAAATAGCATCTTTAATGGGTATCTTTCTGTAGCAAAATATTCCTTTGTTTCACTGTTTGAAACCTCATTGTTTACAGATGATCCTCTAGTAGCATTAGTTGAAGCCTGCACCAGCTAAGGCAAACACAATCGAAGTTGTGCATTCTGTTAGATGGAAAGCACAGTTTCCTTGCGCTTTGGATTGTAAATGGCTGTAAAGTGGCTGCCTTTCTCCCCTGTCACTGATTCATTTAAGACAATTGCACTTATTAAAGTGAATATGCCTGTTGTTGATCTTTCAGTGCAAAAATGATCACATTGAATTGGGCAGTTCACATGTATTTGGCAGCCATTTCCAGTGCTCATTTAAAAAGCCAATTAATCATATGCAAATCATTAATGGAGGTAATGAAATGGAATTAAAATTAGTCTTGTACGTCCTAATAGTCTGTACCACATCTGCAGGTGCCAAGGTTTTGGTGGTGGTTGTTGTTTATTTCACTATGAACTAAGTTGGACTAAATCCAAATTGAAAAAACTATGAGGCTTGAGTTTTGATGGATCATTTGGAGGAGTACCATACTGTCTCTTCACCCGGCTAAGACACCTTCAGAAATAGCCTCCTAACTCTTTCTGTCCCATAGCTGCATCTCTAACATGATTGGAAAGAAGTAGATTTCCTATGGAGGAACAGGTAGCTTCTGTTGCATCATGGATCCTACTATGAACAAATGACATTCCTAGTGCAACACCTGTCAATTCAGAATGGTTGCACATTGTGAATAAAGGTAGAAGCCAGGCTGGGTTGACAGTTCATACTGATGCATGCATAAGCCAGAGTGGGTGTGGGTTGGTTGGGCTTTGCTGCAACATCAGCTGGCAGATGATGACACAGGGGGCAAATTCTGTCAAGTTAAACTGCAGAACCACCTGGAGAGTGCAAGATCTGGGAGTGGGAGTGGGCCTATCAGGGAAACAGTGGGCATTTCCCTCTTGGGTTGCCACTCTGACTGGTGAACATGAGAACCAGGACTGGGGTAGGCATGGCTAGGAAGAGAGTGGTATCTGCCGGCACATGTGTGGGCTGGATAGTGGGGCTGGTTGGGTTGAACTAGGCACAATGTCCATTGACATAAAAGAGAGTTGAATGGGATGTGGGACAGACTGGACCAGTCTGTTGTACATACTGGAAAGCACGGGAACCAGGACAGAGGGTGGGCCTGGTGTGGGTTGTTATGAGTCACACCGACTAGGCTGCAGCTCCCACTGGTATAAGTGAAGGTTGAGTGTGTGGTGGAAGGATTGGGCTGGACTGCAACATCCATTTGTTTGTGTAGAAGACAGGGCTGGAGACAGAACTAACCCAGCAATTGCAACCATCAGCATGTGCATAAGCTGAGTGGGGTGACAGACTGTGCCAGTTTCTGTATTGGCAAGCACGCATAGGAATCAGGTCTGGGATCACCTCAGATGAAGTTTCTATGGGGAATCCCCTAATTGAATTGCTGGAGTAAGAACCCTAACCATGGAGAGAATTACGGGTTCTATGGTCTGACCATGGAGTGCATGTGTCAGAACTGGGCCTCCTCAATGGCTTAGATGGAGCAGTAAACAGCATATCCAGGTGAACATGGAGGATATGGCAATATATTAGAATCTGCAGAGGACACATGGTGCCATAACAAAGGATGGATGACAGAACAAATTGATGAACTACCCCAGCCAAGTGTTGGTAGTGAATATCTGGGCAGAGACTCTAAGACTATGTCAACTAGTGGATTCTGGAGAGATTTCATCATGCTTGGAGTGGTGAGATCAGATCTGTTGAACTATCAAAACCTCTTAAATAGGACCTGCAGAGCATGCCCCACATCGGGGTATCAGGTGGCTGTCTTCCATCCTAGGTTACAGAGGCGTTTGGGAGGCTGGGTGTGGACAGTTTCTTAAAACTGTTTAGCCCCCAGAGCCATTAGTTTGGACCTAAACAACTGGAATTCATTGGCACTTTCATCACATGGAAAACAAAACACCCAATTATAACCATCACTATCATCTTCAGCATATGCCAGCTGTAATAATATTCATAACAATCAGCATTAAGTAGCAATTACTTTGAATCAAGTAGTACTCTAAGCACTTTATATGTATAGATTCCTTTAATTCTTACAAAGCCCAATTATCCAGGTATATAGGTGCTATTCCATTTTCTCCTCCATTCCTCATATGGAGAAATCCTAACTCAAAATAGTTAGAAGGGCCTCCCAATTTCATATACCTCTTATCATGTGATCAGAGTTTTAATCTAGGCAGAAGCATCCTGGTATCCTACTTCCAGACTGTTTTTCTGAAGTAATGCTCACTTTTCTGACAATCTCCTTATTGAGGCAAGTTTCTTTAAACCTTTCTTCAACTCTGTAGCTAAAGATGTCTTCATGTCCTGAAATTTTCCTTTTTTCCCCTCTGTATCTCTGTTTTTATACATTCCATTTCATCTTTTGCCAATGAAGTTGTACTAAGCACTTCCCCATGTATAATTCTCTAATAGAGACAGAACTACAAACCAGGACAAGTTTTGCAAACATACTTCACATGTATTTATTTAGTAATTTAGTAAAAATATTTGTATGACTGTGAAATTACTTCTAATAAACTTATTTTACTTAAACCACTAATTTGATCATTTCTTGTTTTTTCTCCAAATTTCTCCCTCCCTCCACCCAAGCCTCTCAGAAAAATTACCTCCTTGGTGTTGGATCCAGTGTTTCCCATGGATTATTGTTTTATCGGATGGAATAATCAGAATAATCAATTTCAAGCACATTTTAAACCTTCTTGATAATTTTCTAGAAATGTTACATTCACTCAGTCACCAAGCATGATTCCTAAATATTCTTGCAAGCTCCTCCTTCTTTCCCAGCGCCTCCACGTGAGTCCGTGTTCTTCACTAGAACAGTTGCTAAATCACTTCCTTACTTCTAGTTGTACTGCTTTTAAAAAATATTTTATTTATTTTTATTGGAAAATCAGCCTTACAGACACAGAGAGAAAAAGCTTCCATCTGCTGGTTCATTCCCCAAGTGGCCCCAATGGCCAGCGGCTGGAGCTGAGCTGATCTGCAGCCAGTCAGGAGCTTCTTCTGGGTCTCCCATGTGTGTGCAGGGTCCCAAGGCTTTGGGCTGTCCTCAACTGTTTTCCCAGGCCATAAGCAGGGCGCTGCATGGGAAGTGGGGCAGCCAGGGTATGAACCAGCCCCCATATGGAATCCATGTGCACTCAAGGTGAGAACTTTTAGCTCTAGGCTACCATACTGGGCCCAGCTGTGTTGCTTTTAAACAATTTTCTTACCTGATCGTTAGGTGATGTTTCAACCGATCTGTGTTTATGACATCTGTGATGGAAACCCTTTTTTTAAAAAATTTCATTTTATGACACAGTTTCATAGGCTCTGGGATTCCCCCAACACCTCCCCCAACCCTCCTCCTATATTGAATTCCTCCATATTGTTACAGTAGTGCAGATAATAACCAGTCATGATTCCTTCATTGTGGGCATGGACCACACAGAGAGCCTAGCATGTGATGGAAACCCTGTAGCACTTCCCCAGCATCTATGGAATAAAGCAGCATACGTGTTAACATCGTTAGGGATTCTCTAACATCAATCCTAGCTCCATATGCCTTCTTATGCCCTCCGCACATACCTTGTAATTGTCCATTTATGGTAACTGCTGCATTTTAAAAAAATGCGGTACTTGCTTGTGGTTTCTATTGCAGATAACTAACCTCAACCCTTTCATCTGTTAAATCGTCCTGTCACTGTGGCACAATCAATTCCAAAAGTATTTTGAAGAGTATTTTCTTTGCCAGAGATTGTCCACAGCAAACCAGAATGGGTGCAATCTACACATGGGGAATAAACTGAAGTTTTCTCCACCTTTCCACCAAGAAAAAGACCAACAGCTGACATTGTACTCCTATCAATTAAAGGTTTTATTTTTGTTGAGAAAAAAGAAAAGTAATTTCAGTCTTATAGACTCTGTGTTTCATCATAGGCTTTGAAACTTTTCTTGCAGTAGCAATATTACCATAGAATTAGAACAGACAAGAAAAGATAACTAAATAGTGATGTTGGAGTTCCAGTCTATTTAAATTTAAGTCTTTTTTTAAAACAAGGAAATGTCGATGCTGATGCTATTAGAATCAGAGGGCCCAGCTTCTGCAATTCTCCTGCTGAGCCTAAGTGAGCCACAAGTAGGTCAAGTGTTTCACTCTGTGAATCAATGGCTTGCCTGAAATAGAGTGTGGATGTATAAAACACTTCTCTCAAACACTGCTCAGACAATGCCAGCATTTGAGTGTAATACAAAGCATAGCTAAAAAAAATGCTAATCTATCTATTGAGGAAAAATATTTTGGCAAGGTTTATAACAAAGTAAGGATATATGTGCATTCTATTTTTAAAAAGATTTATTTATTATTTTATTGGAAAGGCAGATATACAGAGAGGAGGAGAGGCAGAGAGGAAGATCTTCCATCTGATGATTCACTCCCCAATTGGCTGCAACAGCCGGTGCTGTGCCAATCCGAAGCCAGGAGTCAGGAACTTCTTCCTGTGTCTCTCACACGGGTGCAGGGTCCCAAGGCTTTGGGACATCCTCAACTGCTTTCCCAGGCCACAAGCAGGGAGCTGGATGGGAAGTGCAGCTGCCGGGATTAAAACTGGGGCCCATATGGGATCCCAGTGCGTTCATGGTGAGGGCCGAAACCACTAGGCCACGCTGCCAGGCCCCAGGGCATTCCAATTTTAAAGGAAACAACGTATCATGAATATTTGGAAGAATAAGAACTTAATGTGTCTGAGCAAAGGAATATATTTGATCTGTATTCTGTGCTCACTTAGTGCCGTATGCAGCTACCGTGTTGATGTCTGCAGATATTTTTATCAAAGCTGTTTCTGGGAGGGACTGTGTACTGGCATCTCATGTGCAGATATGAAGAATACTGCCAAATAATGCACAGATCATATATGAGATTATGCAAGTTGAAATGTGAATATTATTAAAGTTGCAGAACATTCATTTAGATACTTTGTTACAACCAAAAAACTAAGTTGATTACAAATGTTTGAAGAAAGGAGAAAGTGCCGATTTCCCAGAAAAGAATGCTTTCAGCTATTCTGTTCACAACACCTTTTTAAGAGTGATTCTCAAATATCAAAGAATATCTATTTCAGTTGAAGCATTAAATACAGAATAAATGCAGTGACCTTGAGTTTGTGAAGAAGTTTTCTTTAAAGAGGAAAGATCTGGTGCAGTAGCCTAGTGACTGAAGTCCTCGCCTTACACATGCCAGGATCCCATACGGGCACCAGTTCTAATCCCGGCAGTCCTGTTTTTCATCCAGCTCCCTGCCTGTGACCTGGGAAAGCTGTTGAGGATAGCCCAAAGCCTTGGGACCCTGCAGCTGCGTGGGAAACCCGGAAGAAGTTCCTGGCTCCTGGCTCCTGGCTTTGGGTCAGTTCGGCTCTGGTTGTTGTGGCCACTTGGGGAGTGAATCATCAGATGGAAGATCATCTCTGTTTCTCCTCCTCTCTGTATATCTGACTTTCCAACAAAAATAAGTAAATCTTTAAAAAAGAAAAAAAAGAAGAAAGATTCCAGAACATTATGTTCATTTCAATTTCATGTTTGTTTGATACTTCATTTGATTACGGCATCCAATATTGCTTCCCCAAGAGGAGTGTTAGATTCCAACAGGAGTGCATTTGTATTTGGATAGGATCTGGGCTTTCTAAGAATGTGGAATATGGCATTATGCCTCTTGGTTGAAGTTCATATATTAAGAGTCTTAGCATTAAAGGGACCTCGTTCAAGAAGTACATATTCTTTAGGAACGACTCTTAACATTTCCCACAATTTTTAGTCCACCCGATGTGGCATATCTCTAGTAGCAACCCCAGATGGAACTATTCTTCTGTTCTTACCTCATCTCTTGTGGAAGCTCCTTCATTACCCAACTTTATGATGGTATAAAACAAAGCCTATATTCATAACCGCAGTTCAGAAGTCAACTGAAATCTTCATTTCTTTATTATTATGGGCAGGGAAATTATTCAGCATGGACTCAAGTTATTGTACAAAGAAGACATGAGGAAATTGTATTTTGCTTTTCCTGATTCTAGTCTGAAAGTCTGAAAACCATTTTTTTAATCTAAAATTTGGTTAGAAATTATGCAATTACAAAAAAAAAAATCTAGCATCATCAGATACTCAGCAAAAAGAAAACTCAGTGTAGAAAATGTATGAGTCAATACAGATTCAAATTGGAAAATGCTTGAGAGATTCTGCGGGCCTACATCTTGCAAGCTTATTTGAAGATGAAAGAGGAGGATGGAAAATTTATAGCCACCCTATTAAGAATTCTGGATTTAAAGTAGACCTTTAAAGCTATCCACATCTATTCTTCTATCAACTTGCTTCTCATTACAGAAGACGAATGCATTCCCTTTCTCCTGCCCCTTCCTGGATTTAATTCTTAAACCCTGCAGGCTACGAGAACTTTGGCAGATACATAGTATTTCTGCATAAAGCACATGGAGAATGGAAAATCACACAGACATTAAAAATTCCAAGCTGGGGTGGATATGGAGGGTGGAGTTATTTGGGACTGAGTGGTGGAGGGAGAGGTCAGGATTCTAAGGCATGTTAAGGCAAAATTGCCCATCATGGTCCTTTGCTTCTTACCAGTCCTGCTCATTGGGATCATGACCTGATCTGGACACAGAACTAAAGTCAGCGTAGGAAGGATGAATTCCCAGAAAGGGGATATAAGGAGTGGGGCATTTGGTTCCATCAGAATGAGACTCAGCTTTTTCTCTTAAGGGATAAAGGGGGAGCAGTGAATAAATTTGTCTTCTTCAAATACTAGTTACTATTTGAGAAAAAATGAATTATTTATACGTACCAGTAGCACACAGTTTTAAAATTCTGGTTTTTCCTGGATGGAGATGAGAAAAATGGTGGAAGCAAAACTCTGTAACAGCCACTCACTCAAGCTAATTATGCTAGTATTAAAGAACTCGTAGTAGAAAAGAAAGCACACACAATTGAAATGACATCCGTGACATATGATAGAAACGTGGTCCCCAATCTTAATTTTGAATTGAAATGATTCCCAAGTGATATCACCAAGATAAATGAAATGCCTGGAACAAGGTGAGGACTTGGATCTATCCTTCCCTTTCATTAGGGTATTCTAGATTATTTCTCTGATTTCAGGACCTGCCATAGAGAAGAGTTTCTGTTGACAAGTGGATTCCTGCATGATAAACAGCTTACTGATGTTAGTCTTGATGAAAGAGTAGTTTGATTAATATTTCTGGGTAGAAATGGACATGTCCTCTTTTCAAGGAACAGCTGTTAGAGGTATTGGTGAGTTACATTGCTGTTTATTGGGTGTCTCCAGGCAAGCATGTATGACACTATCGTTGTCTTTGTCGGTAATCCGTGTGAGTTAAAGGAGTGAGTGCACCCGGATTACAGCACCTTCGGCACTCTGGCTGTGTATTCTTGGTATTGTACTCATCCAGTCAGGCTAAGGTTGTACCCTTCAAACATTGTGAGAAAGGAACATGTAATAATGACTCGTGCTAAGCTGCCTTGTCTACAAACCAAAAATCCCTTTAACTTGCAACTTAGCAAGCATTCTATCCTCAAAACTTTGATCAGGTCTTGAAGATGTTATTGTGTTTTATACTTAAACACTTCGTTGTGAAGGTAGTATTGAGGTGAAAGATTTATATCTAAAGCTTTTCTCTGGGCAGTTAGTTACTTCTGCAGGTTAGGAATTTGAATTAATTGATATGTACTTGCTTGATATTGTCCACTTTGAAGATTCTGTGGTTCACTTAGACCACATGTATACACTGAGTCATCCTAAAAATGAGAAAGTAGAAGAGATATTTGAGCAATGGGGCATACTGGGATTGTCATAAGTACTTGAAGTCTGTAGGTCATTCTGAACATGAGCAAATGAGCTGGGTGATATGCGACGGTATGTCAGAAATGTACTTTAAGTGACAAATATGGCAATGGTGAAATCTTTTCAACAAAGTCTGAGATTACTTTTGAAAATGAGATCAAATTTATGTGTTCTTCTAATTTCTTGGATCAAGAAAGACAGGTTTACAGAGGAAAGGAGCATATGGATTACCTACATAGAGAGATGAAATATAGGGAGATGAAATGAAATATGGAGCAAAAAAAAAAAAAAAAGAATGCACTCTCATTCATATGCTACCCATCTTGAGTACCAAACTAATCCTAAGATTTTCACCTGGTTGAAAATCATTATTAACCATGCTCTGGTGAATAAACCTCCATTCCATTCTCCTATTCCTTTTCATAGAATTTAAAATAGTAAATATATATCATTGATTCTCAAATAGCTTTTAAAACTTATGCTGTACTTATTAGAAACTGTGTTCATAATCTTGAATTCCTACCACCATTAGGAATTAATGATGATCATGGAAGATTGCATGTAGCTTTACTTCCTTATCCAATTTTGGTAAACTTGATGGTTAGTTGGGTGATATTCTTTGATTGACATATAATCCCAGAAATAAACAGTTCCTGTTTAACTTTTGTCAGAAGCTGTAGGTATTTATGAAATCCATGATGATAATTCTACATTATCTTGAACTGGTTCTATCTTTCCTCCATGCTTTGGAAACATTTATTCTCTAATTTCATTGTCTTGTGATTTACACTATTTTCACAACTGACGTTTAGTGCATTTAGTGATTTCTCATACCTGTGCTGAATCTTAGTTATTTCTAAGGCATTCCAAATGATAATGAATGAATTTGATTTGGACTAAAATTGAGGCATAGGTGATATTACAATCACAAACCTTCCAAAAGAGGTGACGACATGTGAACAGATACTTTTATAACCAGTTGAATTGGACACGCTTAGGCAGTCATGTCAAAATGTAACTCATGCTCTGGCAGCTGGACAATTACTTCATTTAATCAATGAATATTTTACTTTGCAAATATTAAAAATTTCACAAGATATGCTAATAAATTGAAAAATATGGTTTTGAGAAAACATGGTAGTGTACTTGGTTACTTGGCTTTTCATGGAACAAAAGGCCCCTTTTGTAGAACTCAGAACAATTTGAAGCAGTTGAACAAGTTTAGTTTAAGAAGTTTGACTCTAAAATGTAGCATCTATCTGTGGTAGCCAAATCAAAGAAGCACAACATATGAGTAGCATGCATAAATGATGCATGTTTCCAGTGAAATGATGGAGAATATGATTGGGTCGTATGAGCCTCTTAATAAAAAGGATGGATAAAGCCGCTCAGCATCATCACCCTGTCTCTTCCCCAGCTGATTTCATCAGCATGGCTCATTGTTGTGGGACTCTCTACAAAATCAGATTCGGTGAGTTCTATCTGGGGCTCAGTCCTTGTTTGCATAGCCTGTATGTTGGGTTCTACAAGATCACCCCTACCTGGTGCCTACCTGAATATCTTACAAACTTAGAATGGCATTTGAACTGCTTGGCTCCACTCCTCTTTAGGTGATTATGAAAACAAGGTTGTGGCTGGAGAACTACTGTGAGTTCCTTGTTTGTAATTGAGTAGGAGGTGGCACCTGCTGGGCAGGACAGCTCAGGGACAGTGAGGACCAGGAGGCACTCTCCCACATTTCTATTTTGAATGAATCTTTCCCATGCTACAGAACCGATCCTTATAGAGTGCTTTGGGCCCTTTGCGATGCTCACCAAGTACTACCTGGATGATTCAGCAGGAGCCAACTCAGGGTTAGGAAAAAAAAACTATGTATTTAAAAACCAATTATGTCTTTAAGCAATCGTATGACATCTGTCAGTCTGGAATTTAAGTGCTCCTGCATAACAAGAACATACTGAAATAGATCAGGTCTGAATATGCCAAGAGCAGGCACACTAGTGTAAAGATGTCCTGTGACATCCTAGTGTGCTCTGCTTCCTAATATCCTACTGCATCTCAAAGAGGGGCAACCATGAGACAGCTTGTGGCTATGTGGTAGTGTGTGTGTGTGTGTGTGTGTGTGTGTGTGTGTGTGTGACATGCATACACACCTATGCTTTGGGTACAGGTGTAGTTGAACTGTGGGCTTATCTGACTAGATTTAAAATGTATTCAACAATTTCTTATCTGCAAGTGAAATAAAGCACACAAATAGGGGCAAGGACTTTATACTTCTGAGAGTCAGTTATTCACCAACTTTTCTACAAAGAGGACTGGGTGAGTAAAAAGCTGATGATGGTAGTGCATCAGTAGCCTCTGGAAGGAAAAGCCTCTGGAGGAAACAGGGTTAAGTTGGAAATGGAACCTGCATGTTGTGATTTAAATTTCTATGCTGAACCCCAGTTCGTGAAAATTGTCAGAGTTCTGTGAAACAGCATGCCTACAAACAGCCCAGCCAGAACTGCACTGTGCTGTACAGTACCCGTATTATAGTTCATTATTCTTTTTAGACCCTAGGTACTACAGGTCTTCACAGTTAGAAGAGCAACTAACACATTTTTATTGGATTCACCAGAGCTGTCTCTCATTGCATCAATGTGCACCCAGTTTAATGCTTTCTCTACAAGTTTCGTGTTTATAGGGCAGCAAATCATAGTGTGCCTCCACACCTGCAGAATCCCTTCACCACCATACAGATGAATATGACTACATCTGTGTGGAGTCACCAAACATCTAAAAATTTGAGAAAAATAGTAATGTGATCCCAAGACATGACCCTGTTTCTTTTGGCCCTTCACAGTTCTGACACTTCTGAGGCTTGGCGAACTGTGACATCTAAGTCTGTGAGCGCTGGTAGGAAGAATCCCTTAGCTTATCTTTAGTGACTTACAACAGATTATGAAAGGCCAGGGCCAGATGTGTTTCATTTGGGCACAGAACATTGCTTTATTATTGGCTTTTAAAAGATGCTGCTTTTGCACTTTAGGTCTTTCTGTCCATATTATTTTTTCAGTTTCCTCCCTCTCTGCCTCCTTGTTTTCTCTACATCAAAACTAGATATGACATACACTTACGAGAACAGGAAACTAGGATAAGGAAATGTCTTTGATGCTTTTTTCCTTGGAGGAATTTCTTTAATGTTCATCTCTAATTCCTCCGGGTTTTGAACATCTATGAAAACAAGGTTTTCTGGTAGTTGCTCAATAAATCACATAATTGTCCTGCAAATCAACATGTCAATCCCATAATGCAAGAAAGTTCCCAGTGTGGGACCGAAGTTCCAGCAAGGAAATGATGTCTCCGGGGAGATAAAGTTGAACAAACCTACTGAGAAACCCACAGAGGATTGGCAGGGGAAGTGCTTTTCTGTTGCAGGGGTAAAGACTGGAGGCCTTGGGTCAGACTCTTTTGCAAAGGGGCAGAAGTTCCTGGATGCTACGACACTGTCCAGCTGCCGCACCCTTGTCCACTTGGAGACAGCCTTTTGTTTGAAGGGACACATGCTCAGTTTCATATTCAATGTCTTACACTCAAATATCCTGTTACTTTCAAGAGCTGTCATCTTACACTCCTCCGGGCTAGCATTCATTGCTTTCTTGGCATGATTACATTTCACATTGATTCTAAACTGAAAATCGTAAGTGTTTAAGGCTTTGTCTCTTTAAAAAGACATCTTTAAAAGCTTTCAATATTTCTCAACCTTACATGGATAACCATGACATTCAGTGACAAAGACAATTGTACTTTTATGTCATAGTTGGCAACATCTAAATAGATGATGGAATCATTTTAAGAATATTTAATGCTGCTTGTATACTCTTTGCTTTATGTATCAATTTTCAGTTAATCCATTGAAGACAATATTCTAAGAACCATCAAGCAGAGATTATAAGAATGGCTCAGAGATTTTTTTAAAAAAATTATAACAAAATGATATAAGTATAAACTGGGGCGGGGGAAGCAGCCTATGTAGAGGACTCGGTATACTTTTATAGGTTACAGCTTGTGAAAGGTCATGCTGGAATTTAACAGACTTGTGTCAAATACTAATGCATCACATTCATGCAGGGCTGGTTGGACTTCTAGCTAGAGAAGAGTTTGTTCATCTTCCATTTCTAAAGCCTAGTAGCTGGAAGCCAATCCCATGAGCATATACAGACTAGTTCTACCGGTCTAGCGTTGTTGTGATAGCCTACATAAACTGCATCACGACAGGTGAAAGAGCCAGTCATTGGCAACAACAAAACGAAGACACATCAGTTCAAAGGATCATGATGCCCCTCAAAAATGTTCAAAATGCTCATTTGGTGGAGTTTCCAATGTTTCCCATGGGGGAGGGGAGCTGATACAGATAATCTCTATGTGGGTTCTACTCATATAAGACACTAAAGGTTAAGCTCTTACACTGAAGAGGATGCATTCCTGACGTTGGGACCTGTTTCATAAGGGATTACATGGGATCCAATAATAAAAAGAAGGAGTGTTTGTACTTTTCCTCCTACCAAGGAGTAGTATCGGATAGAACTGCAGTTTATATTCTTTGGCTTCCATTACATTGTGAACCTGAGTGAGGTCCTGAACATCTATGGACCTCAGTTTTTCTCTTATAAAAGTCATCACATCATTTTCACAAGGTCATAAATTTAGAAAACTTTTGAATCTATGATAACTATCAAACAGTACTTCATAAAATGAACTTACATTCTCACTTCGAGTAGTTTCTATGAGCTTGATTTCACAAATATCCACTGGGTATTGGAACTGTTGTAAGTTATTCTGGACCATGGAAGCAAGAATGAGTAACTCAGAGACCAGGAATTTACAATCCAGTAAAGTGAGAGAATAATGCACATATTTGATATGATTAGTCCCTAAAGGGAAGCACAAGCAAAGTTATATTGGAACATGGAACAGAGAACAAATAATTCTGTTGAGTGGGGTTAGTGAGGCTCTTTTGAAGAGGTGGCATTTACAATGATGTATGAATAATGAATATGTATTTTACTCTAGTTCAATTTGTCAACTCAATTTATTCCTGATAAGTGTGTCATGATAATTATGACAATCTATGTCACACCCTGGATTCATTTAGGACAAAAGTGGAAATTATATCCTTTCTTCCCTATTTATTATCTGCTTCATCACTTCAGATTTCATTGATTATTTTAAAATTAACATGAGCTTGAAAAAACTTCATCTACAAACCATTTTTGGGAATAAAGAAAGATAACAAGAAACATTCCTTATATCCTTCCCTCCATGAGTTGCCATTACCTTGTTTTACATTTCCATTAATTTAACACTCGAAAACATCAATTTAAAAAGCTGTTTCAGGATGGGCACAGTGGCATATCAGCTAAACCTGTGTCTGCAGTGCCAGCATTGCATAGAGTGCCAGTTCATATATCAGATGTTCCATTTCCAATCCAGCTCCCTGCTTATGACCTGGGAAAGCAGCAGAGGGATGACTCAGTTCTGAGGCCCCTAACCTCATGTGGGATTCCCAGAGGAAGCTCCTAGCTCCTGTAGTTCCAGCCATTGTGGCCATTTGGGGAGTGATCCAGTGGATGGAAAATCTCTGTTTCTCCTTCTCTGTGTAAGTCTCCCTTTCAAATAAAAATAGCATCTTTTTTTTTTTTATATAAAAGTTGTTGTAAGTAGTAAATTAATGAAAGGCCTAGTAGTAAATATTAGTGGTTAATCTTCACAGAGTGCTTACTCTGCAACAGATCCTCTTCCATGCCCTTTAAATAATGAATTGACTTAATCCTCATGACAGTCCTGTGAATTAGACACAGATAGAACAATCCTCATCCAGAAACCTGACCTCTGAAATGCTTCGGCCCCCTAGATCTCTCAACACATGATGGTGGCTGGGAGCATGTGAGCTTTTGGATTTTTTCATTAGGGTTGTCCAAGTCAAATGTCTATGCAAAATTACAAAACCTGAACAACTGAAACCCCTCTGGACTCAAATATTTTGGATAAAGGATATGCAATCAATAACTCATAGGATACTCATTTCATAGTAGAGGAAAATGAGATGAGAAAAGCTTCAGGCATTCTCCCCAGTATCAATACAGTGAAGTAGAAATAACACAGACTTGAAAACTGAGACAAAAATCTCAATTCCAAATCTTAGTATCTGTGGGGTGTTTGATTCTTTTCATTTATGATAATATCTATCAAAAGGGCTGTTAAACATTTTAAATATTTTTATATTTCTGTATTTGATATTTTATTTGAAAAAGTTCTTTATTTTATTTGGCCTTCCTGCTTGGTGCAATGAAGGGCCTCAATTCAGAGATGTTTTCCATTAGGAATAACTTCACGTTATCCTTTAGGGGAAACAGTGGGAAAAGGAAGACGTAGAGAATATTCTTTAGCGGAGTATGTGAGTTTATTTGTCAATTTGCTTCCTCCATCTCTCTTTTATGGCTGCTTCCTTCCACTTCTTCTTTTTCAGAGTGGGCCCTGGGATGGATTTTTTTAATTTCCTATCACTTGGATGTAGATACAGAATCTTAGTTAACGTGGAATGCAGCAATATGGTCTTAACTCTAAACTTTTTAAAATAATTAGGCCTCTTTCTGCATTGGGTCTTAGGTAGACGAAGTTAACAATTGCCTTGTATTCCCTGTCAGAATGAATCATTAAACTAGAAATCTTGAGCAGACTCCTGGAAGATGAACACATGATTAGGGAACATTAAACAGGTTCTTGGGACAAAGCATCCGTCTCCCTTCCAGTTGCTGGCAAGCTTCCTTGGCATGAACGGGGTAGATAGATGATAGGGTCGCAGGGATTCTGGTGCTGCCCAGTGGGCACCTAGCCTTCCTTCAGATGTTGCTGGCTGGGTACAGGCCCTAGGGTTCTTCTCCAGGTTATGTTGTCAAAAACAAAGGCGAGGAATGGAAGGGTTTCAATCTCACTCCGTGTGACCCCAGGGAATACTCTTTGGGGCCCATTCTGTGAGATGTTAAGCCCATCTCTGAGGCAGAATTTTTTTTTCTACAGAACTTTAGAGTATTGTGCAGAAACAAAAGGTTGGTTGTGTCCCCAACACAAATATATGAGAATCTGAGACAAAATGTAAAAATCCCAGGGGGTATGGGTTCTTGCCAGCCTGCTCTCTTGCAGGGCTCTCATTTTTCTTAACTTGATCAAGCCATCTCTTCTTTACTAATATAGAAACATTAATACCAATCTTGGAGTTGTTGTTTTAAAGAGCCATCTTTTCCCTGCCCAGCTCTTAAAATGTAATTCTCCTTTTAGATAATCCAAAATGAAAAATAAATGTCATAATGCTTTCTGATTTCACTGGTTCTACTGCAGTGTTTTTGAAGTATCTGTTTCCTGCAGCCTGTTCTCCACACGTAAATCAGTCATATATTTTTAATCTCTCCTACCTCTCAGATTGCTTTGATTTGTCAAAACCACTATCCTTCTGTGACTCACCCCTGCTGGATCTCCAGACTTGACACACTGTAAATATTTTGCTTGTTAATCCAGGTTATATTCCATTGCCCACTATGATACTGGGGAAGTTTTTTTAGTGTGTGCATCTGGTTCTACTTGGTAGCTGCTCATATATTTGAGATGACAGGGAGATGAGAAATGCTGTTATTGAGATATCCACAGTCACTCCATGAACTCACAAAGTACCTCTGATCTTATACGGCTGGTTGTAATTTTCCACTCCAGCTGACTGTGCTGTCACGGGACTGTGGCCCTGTCTGTAATGGAGATGGAGGCAGGACCAACCTAATTGCAAGGTCACTATAGTGCTAGATTCTAGCACCAATTAGATTTATCACACTTTCGTCGAGGGAGGAGAGAATAACCCAGTCTTCAAGTACCTTGTGATATCTTCCTTTTGCATGCTAGTGTGGATGTTCTAAAATCTTTTGCTACTTCCAACATATCTGCATCTATTCCTCCTAGACCTTAGTGCCTTAACACCTCCCAAGAAATCAGAATGTCAGTTAAGTTACCCCAATTAGTCCTCCCTCTCTTTCTTCCTTCTCTCCCTCCCTCCATCCCTTCTTTTCTTCCTTTCCATTAATGATACGTGAAATACTTTTTCTTAGTAATAATTTCAAAAAGTTATTCTTCTTTAAGATAAATCTGCTTTTAATTATGCTTATATTCAATATTCTAACACACTTTGCTACAAAATGCATTGCAAAAGAATTCAAAGAGAATGAAATTCTACCATTTGCAACAAAATGGTCCATTATGTTCACTGTAATAAGCCAATCCCAAATGGACAAATATATGATCTCTCTGATATAAGGCAACTTTCATGCAAATACAAAACAAATAGATATATCGGTAAAAATGTATATACATTTATTCTTATAGATGAATTGTATAATGGAGACTGGTATGTGGGGAAGTGAAGATATGTTGCAGTATGCATCTCTACTCCTGAATGAAAGGAGGACTCCCAATGAAACTGTTAAATATATCTTGACAATAGAATGTTAGGTTTTTAGCCATTGCCAATTCCTACACAGCCATGATACACTTAAATAGCAGAATGTTGGACTTGTGACTGTTGCTGGAGTATTACAGTGTTGTAATAATATGGGGCAAATGGCAGGAGGTGAGAACAGGGAGGAGAGAAAGGGAGGTGGAGGGGAAAACTCCTATATCTACAAAACTGCATCATGGAAAATAATAGTAACAACAAAAATACAAAAAAGATGTATGTGTTACTTCTGTGTTTTTTCTTATCCTGATTGATTATTTCTCATAGAATGACAGGGACATGAAAATTTTGGAGATTCAAGAAACCAATGCTTAAGTTAGAGTTCTATAGATTTGTGAAATCCCAGGAAGTAGTGAAGTACTTGTGTCTGAAGTTATTCGTGTCCTCCATATTTTTGGAAAACTCTGTACTTAAATATTTAAAAAAAAACCTTACAGCTTGTTTAAAATTATAATAGCTCTCTATTGTTCAAAGCAGAGAGAGACTAAACAGTAAATATGTTTTACTTACAACTCCATGTCTGAAAAATCAGGTTTTTTTCCATGTATCTAAATGTATTTGCAAATCTAGGAAGTCTGGGTTTTTGTTTATTTAGGGTTTTGTCTTTATGAATATGGAATTTTGCAATACACACAATTCTGCAGCTTACATTTTCATAATCCAGTGATTATATACAGACCTATCCCACTCTTTCCAAAAGCTGTATATTATCCCACTTTGTGTGTTTGCACATATATGAACATAGTTTGCTCAATCATTTCCCCTGTTGGTGAATATTAAGGTGTTTTTAAAATGTTAGTTTTGCCTTTGCACTTAAAATAAATTTTGCAGTAGCCATCCATCTATATTTGATGAGGTTCAAATTACTTACTTGACTACTTTTCAGATTTACATGCTTAAATTGGAAAATTGGCCCATAAAATTGTATTATTTTTCCCTACACAAAAATTTAAATATTCCAAATCTTTGTGATCTTCATAAAAATTTAAGCAGGAAAACATGGCATAAAATCACTTGAAGTTTTATCTAGTCATAGAGTTTTGCCTCAGGACAAATTCCTGTATCTTCTACTCTCTCAGTATCATCACCAACCCAGTTTTAAAATGTTACCTTCCCTGAAATTAAAGGATTAGATTAGGAGATAATAATAAACTCTATGTTCAAACTTTGAACCTGAAGATATGCTGGTGATTAAAACAGAAATTCAAAAAGTCTAAAGTTATCTAAAAACAGATGTCAAAGATTTATTCAGCCTGCAAATATGTGCCTGGTGAAAATGCACTTTATCTGGTTTTTCTTATTTTGAGCTGTAAGACAGGTTGCTCTCTATTATAAACCTGTAGGTGTAAATAAGACCCAATAATTGAGATAACAGCTACTTCATTCCTTCATTTAAGCTGAACTTGAACAAATCAAGAAAATGTTAACTTCTTCCAGCTTTGCCATATTTTTCAAGCAATGATTATGTAAATAACTTGTCATTTAGTTGTATAGAAACCACATTAACTCCCAAAATACTGAAGAGCCCAACCTAGAAATGATGATAACTTGACCTAAATGGCAGTGTAATTGTTTATTCCCAATTATCTATTTAGACACAGTATGACTGTGTGTAAAGTACTTTCAAACTCCAAACAAAAATCTTTGAGCTTTGCTTGAACTAAAATTCTTAGAATTCAAAGACTATAAGTGTGTTTGTTCAGTCTGGTTTAGCTTTTCTCATCCTTGTTAATACCTCCTGGGGATAGTACCCCTACCCACAGGTACATTTCTCATGTCTAAGAAATTTGTACAACAATTGTTCCAGCTAGAGAGTAAAACAAACAAACAAACAAACAAACCATAAAATTCAGGTTCCATTGTTTCTGCATTTCCTTATAATATAGCTTCTGCTTTTCAAGAACTAATTCCAGGCACACTCAAGTGCCAGTATTTATTTAGTTACTACTAGATCCCAGGCACTGTTTTAAAGTGATTGCATGATCTTTTCTAACTCTCCCAATATACTAAATGAGGTATTTGCTACAACCACCTGCATTTTGTATTAAAGAAAAAAAATCAGGCTTAGACAAATTAAGAGACTTCCTACAAATCACATGGTTTAGTCACTGTGGTAAAGGCTAGTGTAAAACCCACTTTAATCTCTTTCTACTGAAATTACTAGAAGCACTCGAGTCACTTTGAACTTCTAGGACTTGCAGATCCACAAATATATGCCAGCTTAAATGTAATTTATATTTATTTCTTGCTTGCATATAGTCCAAGGCAGATGTTGCTTGTCTGTGGGTAGCTTCCTTAAGAAGTGACTAAGCTATTTCCATGTCCTGGCTTGGGCAATCCCTAAGGACTCATTCTTACCAGGAGAAGGAGAAAGAAGCAAGAATAGAAAAAGTGACGTTCATAGAACAAGTCTAGAAGAGGCATAGTCAGTCACTGGGCTTCCTTGAAGAGGAGGCTGGGAAACCCAGTCTATCCCTGAGTTTAAAAAAAAAAAAGAGAGAAAATAAATACTAAGGTATAACATGGGTGCTTTGTCTACAACTTCATTATTAGTTCACTAGGTAGTGGCAACGTGCCTATGTGATGAGGTATGAGGAAATGAAGACATAGAATATGGTTATTTGCTCTTCTGGAATTCATAATTTTACTTTGGAAGAAAGACATTAAAATATAAAGATTAGTAACAGGACAGTTGTTATATGAATTCAGAGGATGGAAAATGACTGTAGTTAGAATTACATGTGATTTAGGCTATATTTTGAAGAATAGGTCATGGAGCCTTTGGTGTCTGATAGAAGATTAAAATGCTGAAATTGCCCACAATTCGATGAAAGGTCTCCAAATAAATAAAAAAAAACTTCATTTGCTTCATAATTCTATCTCAGGTGAATTCTATTCTGAAGGTGGATGTAATATTTTGTGAGTTGCATATATGTCATTTCTCCTGGGGAAAATTCTCATAGATGCCACAGTTACACTTTATTTAAGGCTAAACCTTTGATTCTATTGATACTTCCAACTAACGTCAGTCATAGAATTTGATAATAGCTTGTATTCCTATAGTAGTAGAAATGAATTGTTAAGGGTGACTGTTTAGCCACAAGGACTTTATATCTCATTTGAAAATGTGAATTGAGAGTGTTAGCATTCCACATTGTGGACCTGAGGTGAGATCAGCCCCTTTAAGGAGTTTTCTCGAAAAGAAATAATTCACTGACCCTACTTTGCCAGAACAAAGACTTCAGATTAACTGGAACTTTGAACAAGGAAAAATTTCAGGAAAAAATGTATCAGGTATGTATAAACACATGACATATTGTATCTTTGTGCCACAACCACTTGATAGTAACTACCAATGACATTCACTCCTTTGACAAATGAATTTTAACTGAGCTATTATGATTCATAGGTACTAGTATAAAGTGCTTACCAATAAAACCCTCGAAGGTCACAGGACATACATTTCTTGGGGAAAGGAAAAGTAATAAACCAACAAATGCAACCCTAACGTAACAGCTTGTGGCAGGGGCAATGGAAAGAACCAACAGGAGTGCTGATGGGACCTGCTAAGAGTGGCCTGACTCAGTGAGGGTTTTGAAGAAAGCTCCCGTAGAAAAGGATCTGGACATGGGGCCCCGTAGACTGGAACGGAAAACTGGAACTCGCCCCTGAAAAAGAAAGGATGAGATCAGGGAGGTGGAGCTCCAGGCAGGGTGATGTTAAAAATATTGAATGACTAGGAAGTTACACAATCAGGACCATAGTGGTGGAACAGAATTTTTCATAGTCAGCTTTACATGTCAGGGTAGCTGGGCTACAGGCCCAAATTGTCCAATCATACATCTGGATATTAGGAAGGTACTTAACATGTAGATGTAATTTGCTTTTATTTGAGTTTGACTTTGAGCAACAGAGATCACCTTGTACAACCGTAGTCCAAACGCAGTAAGAGCAGAATGAAGAACAGCAGTAGACTCTGCTCTGGATTGCTGCGTCAGCTTGAAGCCTGGTCTTTCTTCACAGATTTGCAGCATGCCTTGCCAGCTCTCATGGTGTATAAGACAACTCCTTGCAATAAATCACTTAATATAACCACAAATCTCTTAACAACAAGGGACACATTCCAAGGAATGCGTCATTATGAGATTTTGTCATTGTGTGAATGTTATAGCACGCACCTATACAAACCTAGATTTTACAGCCTACTACACATGTAGGCCATATGCTCTAGGCTGTATGCCTTTACAGCCATGTTGCCATACTAAACATTGTGGGCAGTTGTAACATAATGATAAATATTTTTATATATTTAGACATGTAACATAAGAAACATAGAAAAGGTATAGTAAACACGGTAGGAAACAAAAATTTATCAGCTCCATAATATGACAGCTTCATCTTAGGGGACACTACCATATATATGGTCTGTTTGTGACCAAAATGCTCTCATAAGGGAAACTACAAAGGTTCATGGAAAAATTACACTATCTTTTATTTCTGTTTTCCTCTAACAAATATGTGTGTATGTATGTATGTATGTATGTATGTATTAGTTAGAAAAGAAGAGAGAAGCAGGTGAAATAAATGAGCTTCCATCTGTTGATTCATTCCCCAATATCCCCAACTACAAGGGCTAGGCCAAGACCAGGTGGAGAGTTGGAATATGGGAGCACTAGTGAGATCTCCCAGGTGAGTGGCAAGAGTTCCATGATTTTAGCCATCGTTGCTGACATTCTGGATCTGCATAAACAAGAAGCTGGAGTCAGGAGCCAGGCTAGGTAATCCAAATTAAGATCTTAACAGCCAGATTGTGTGCCAATCCCGATGCCAGGTTGAAAACCTTCCTGTATAGATCTCCTAATAGTTTTGTTTTTCTGATTAAAGGCTGACTGATACAGCATTCTACATGCCCTGAGCAGGAATTAGATACTCCTTTAGGTTCTGATTATTGTTGAAGTCTAGCAGATCCTAGGAAAAGGCAAAGATGAAAGCATATAGCAGTGTCTAGGAACATGGGTTTATGTCTCCTCACAATGAAATGGAGGAGTATTTTGAAACCAGGACAATTGTAGAGGAATTGACTGGCTGAAGCTCAATTTCAAGAAAGAAGGAAGAGAGCATGCAGAAATCCTGAGGACAGAAATCTGTTGCACTATTCCAGGGACTAAAGGAATAGCAATGAACTTAGCAGGCAAGGGGAAGAGTGGTGTAAAATGAAGGGAAGATAGGGTCACAACAAGTAGGCCTAATGAATACAATGAATTTTACTGAAAAGCTCACTGAAGTTTTTTAAATAGGAGTGACTGCTGTGAGAATAGATAAGCCTGGGCTGACCTAAAGCCAGAAACAGGAGCCTGTATAGTGGCCTAGACAAGAGATGGTTTTTGGCACGGTATTTAAGATGCTATTGGGATGCTGAAATCCCATGCTAGAGTGCCTGGTTTACCTTCTGGCTCCTTTGTTCCTACTATCAGCTTCCTACTAACTTGCACCCTGGGAGGCAGCAGACCATGGCTCAAGTACCTGTGTACCTATGCCCAGGTTAAGAGTCAGATTACATTCTGGGCTTCTGGCTTTGACCTGGCTCACCTGTGGGTATTGTGGGCATTGGGGGTGTGAACCAATGGATTTCAATGGATGGAAATAATAACGAGCACCTCCTGATAAAATAAAATGAACGAGAGGCACTTGAGGAATAAAGCTCATGCCCTCTATTCTAGAGTGAATGATAAAGACAGCATACATGTTCTGACCGTGGAAAGATTTGGTTGTCATGGTTGGTAAATTGACCGAGTAGTAGTAGGAAAATCTATGTTGAGGTTGAGGGAGTGGCACAATTGGCTCTTGGACCATGATTCCAGCCCCCTTCATATTTTCCCTCACTCTTGCTCCACACCCAATCTCTATTTCCCTAACCCATTTCCTTCTGCCTTGCATGCAAAGTGGTTGTTTCCTTATTGGGATTTCCATGCTGTTGCAAAGGAGTGGGCTGCATATGTGATTGCTGGGCTGCCTTCATGTGATGGAATTTTTGAAACATGAAGGTTGCTCTTGTACAACTACACAAATATTGGATCAAGCCCAAGAGATGGGTTTGGTTTGTCTTGGTAGGATTTATCTTCATGCAAAAACTCACCCAACTGAATACTGTGTTAGGGTTTTAAATAAATCTTGGCTAATTATCAAAGAGGATGAGACAGGCATAGCTGCTTGACAAAGACCTGCTTTAGAAAATGTCAAGGAGGCCAACAGGACAGCTTTTGAGAGGGTCTGTTGGCTGCTTGGTGTTACCTCAGCTACTAAATATTATCAGTTGAATTGTGTCTCCCCACTCCCCCCCCAAAAAAAGGTGTTTGTGATCTAAGCCTTAAAACCTCAGAATGAGACATTATTTGGAAATCAGGCCTTTACCGAGGTAATCAAATTAAATATGATCATCAATGTCAATCATATCCAACACTGCTGCTATTCAAAGGTGTCTCTATAGGGAGGGGAAATAGCCCAAAGAGAAGCTACAGTAGAAGTAAGATAATGAGAAGAAACATAGAACAAAAACTGTGTCTATGAGCCAAGGAGAAAGGCCCAAGAGCAAAATCTTCCCCCACATCCTTGGAAGGAACCAACTCTGATGACACCTTGATCGTGGATTTCTGGCTTTCAGAGTTGTGAGTCTAGGAGTTTCTGTTGTTTAAGCCATGAAATGTATAGTACTTTCTTAAGATAGATCTAGCAAATTGATGTATTAAAACTGTATACTGAAAATTCTCAGGAGTGGGTGTTTATTTTAGTGGTTAGGATATTCACATCCCACTTTAAAGAGACTGGGTTTGACCGCCAATGTGGACCCTGGGAGGTAGAAGTGATGGTTCGAATTATTGCATTCCTGTCACCCAGACGGAAGACCAGGATTGGGTTCTAAGGTCCTGGGTCTAACTCCAGTCAAGCCCAGCTGTTGTGGGATTTGGGGGAGTGAACCAGCAGGTGGATGTCTCTGTGTCTGCCAGTTGGTTTCTTCTGTCTCTCTCACTGACTCTCCAATTCTAAACAATGAGATCAGTACTTGTGAGTAAATCCAATTTATCCTCCTAGGTTTATAATATTTGATCACTATAAATTTTGATAAGAAACCAATTCACATGGTGCCACTTTATGAAATGAATCTAAGTAACAAACTCAGTAATCTTTGTAAGAGATTGGAGCATCTATGTCTGCTTCCCATTGATTTGTAAATCGTTAATATGGATTGAATACCCCTTAACTGAAATACCTGAAGTCTTCAAATGATTTTGATTTTGTTGGATTTTGAAATATTTGGATATACATCATGACATATTTTAGAGATGAGACCCAAGTCTAAAAACACAACATTCATTTATGCTTCATAGACACCTTATACACGTAGCCTAAAGGTTATTCCATGCGATATTTTAACATGTCTGTGCATGAACATTTTGCTTGTTCTGTTGCACTTTGACATTTTGGAATATTTTATATTTGGAGTTTTACACACATGCTACTCAACTCATTTATAGATTTTGTAAGTCAACTTGGCTGATATAAGCCTTTCATATTGTTTTGAGGAGCTTGCAAAATTATCACATAATCATTATATATTTGAACACAGTTTGGGATTTTCTATGTTGCCAAGCGAATTAACTTTGGTAGCAGTGCTATATAGCTGTAGTATTTATTACCTTATGATGGGTTGTGTTTGTTTAGATGACTATCTTTGCTCTCTTTCTCATATCATTGTTTAATACAGCACCTTATGGTTGCTAAGAGCTCTGCCTGTGTATCCTCTCCCACTTATTAGCCATGTGATTTTATGAAAATTTTCTACCCTCTGGGTGACTCAGTGTCTTTATGGGGTTGCTATGAAGAAAAATAAATAAATGCAAAGTACTCAGAACAATGCATTATGTATCATAAGTATCCAGTAAATGTTGCCTAGCATTGTTGCTATGACCCAAGTACTGTTCTAAGGTCTTTGCAAGTGTAACAAATGGCACAAATAAGAGTCATTTGGAGATAAAGAAGCTGAGAGTAACATGGAAGCCTCAATAACAAGTTGGTGGTGACTGAGAATTGGAATCAGTGGGACCTCCAAGTGGGGCAACCCAGTGAAAGTCAGCTATGATGGTGCTTCAGTTTGCTTTGTGGAATGCTGGAACTGACTTTCTCTATCTGATAGCGGTGTTGGTACCTACTCCCCATCTTAAATAAAATTGAAAGGTAATGTTATATCCGTGCAAAAATTTTGAAATCCTTCCATTGTTCCTAATACATATTTCTCCTGAACCTTTTGAAAGTACCTTGAGTTTTTGTTATATTAATCCATTCATGTCTACCTTCCAAAAGTAATTCTAGAGTTATTGTACAACTCTAAGATATATTGTTGTAATTCTTATTGAGACAGACAGCCTTAAACTCACAAATCAAATTGGGGAATACTGATACCACAGGAATTGTATTTTTGCCAAACTGCTTTCAAGCTTTCTTTATACAGCTGATGTTCATCCCTTGATAAATTTATTAGTAAGTGCTTTATGTGGGTATAATTTTGAATACTGATCTTTTCCTTGCTTTATTATTCTATTTTCTTGATAAATAATTAAGAAGAGGAATTGAGAAGTGTAAAGCATGTGATACTTGCATTATTTTATGTTAAATTTCAGTTGATCTTCATAAACATTCGTCCGTTGCTTAGTCTGTGCGCAGAGCTAGGTGTAGAGTGGCCGATCCTAGCTGGAAGGCTGCACACCCATCTCACACAGCAGTCTCCAGGCAGTCATCTCACTAGAATCTGAGTGCTCCCCAGCAACCCTATCACATTTCTTCAAACCATTCGCTCTGCCACTCTCCTGCAACTACTTCTCTTCTTCGGTCTCCAGACTCTCAACAACCTTTCTGTGGTTCATTCCACTTCTATTTCTCGGAGATAATTGAGACATTGAGAGGAGACCATGCGCATCTTTTCCAGTCCATTTACTGAGCAGGTTGTCGAGGGGCCCACGCACTCTTCTCCCATCCCTGTCACCATGAATGCACAGTCCAATGCTCCTGTCTAGGTGAGCTTCTCTTTGTGCACCAGACCCCCTCATCTCTACCTAGTCGAGGACACTGCCACCTTTGTGCCCCCCTTCATTGACTTGTTTACATCAGCATATAAGCATACTTAAATATCTTCCTCATGAAGATATTTAAGGTATGGAAGCCGAGGAACAACCTCCTATTTCCCCAATAGTTTCCTCCAACAATCACACTTTTTAAAGTGATTATTTTATTGTTAACAGTTCCTCTCTCTCAGATACACTGTGAATTCACACAGGTTCACCATTGACCGTCCCTTTGTTGCTCATAGTGTCCTCCTTCTCTTTCCTTCTCGTGAGGGGCTCATTAGTTTGACTCCCATGTTTATTTGAACAAGACAGTACCACTCTTTTTTTAGTATGCTAAAAGAAAATCTGCCACATTTTGTGTGTTCTCCGCTTTGGATTTGAAATGTGCCGTTTTCCCAAAGAACCTGTTCCTTTGCAGCAAATGATATTTTTTAGGCTACATGTAGGTATTAGGGGTGCTAATTGCTACTAAGGATGCATAGTTTTCAGGCCTCCCCAGTGAAGAGAGAGAAGCAGGGAGCTGGAAGGGAAGTGGAGCAGTGTGGACATGAACCAGCACCCATATAGGATCCCGGTGCATGCAAGGTGAGGACTTCCTCCGCTAGGCTATCACACTGGGCCCTTAAATCCATCTTATCAGCACGTTTTAAATTTCACCCTAAGGCCTGCATCTCCTGAGTCTTTATCATCTTTCTACAGCATGGACAAAGTATTTTGGATTTAGTTTTAGTTCTCTTTCACTCATAGCTTACATTAAATTCTCCAAAACTCTTATTAACTATTTCTTTAAACCATATCCCAAGTTCCAAATGTTTCACTATCGTCTCTTTCATGAATAATTACAGTCTCCTAGCTGCCATTCTTCATGCCCGAACAGTTTATTTCCAACATCCACGTCTAGAATATTCCTTTCAAAAAATGCCCCTAGGGCAGACATTCGGCCTAGTGTTTGGCAATGCTTGTGTTTCAAATCCGTGTGCTCAGATTTGAGCCTCAGTGGGGCTCCTGATTCCGGACTCTTGCTGATATGTAGTAGGGGATGGATTAAGGCGTTGGGTCCCTGTTCTGCACATGGGAGATCCGGATTAAGTTCTTAGCTATTGGCTTCAGCTTGTTCCTGTCTTGGCTTTTATAGGCACTTGAGGTGTGAACCAGTAGATGAGCGCTCTGTTCATATGTTTCAAATTCCCTCTGTCCTTCAAGAAAATAAAATAAAATAAAACATAAAATAAGATAAAATAAATGTCTTGACAGTCATTTTTCTGTACAAAGCATTGCTATAGTTTTCCATTTTATTCAAAGTAGAAACTAAAGTATTTATTGTGCCTGCAGACCTTACTGATCAACCTCCTGGGCCCCACCACACTCTACCGCTTTCCTTTTTGTTGACTTTACTCCAACTATACCACTTCTGAGCTGTTACTACAGTAGGCCAATGGTTTTTTTTCCAAGGGAGTTTGGTTTGCTATTTCTGTTCTTATCTTCCTCAATTATCTAGCCTTTATCAATTAGCCTTTCCCAGATTCTTACATAGAATAACTCAGGTCCATCTGCCTGTATCTCTTCTTTCCCTGGAAACTCTCATCGCATTCTCTGCTTCCTTTTATGTTTACGGTTATGCATTGTGCTACAGGTCGACCTGTGTATTTGTTTATTGTTTCCACACGTCACTTAGAGACAAACCCTCTGAGGGCAAGAATTTCCATTTTATGCTTTGCTGCAAAATCAGCTCTCTAAAGCAGTGATTAGTAACTGCTCAAATATCCGTTGAATAAAACACTGTGAGCACCAAAGGACGACAGCTTCCTTTTCAGCTAAGGATATCGGGACTCCTCAGACTGGCCAGTGGAGTGAGGGTCCGTACCGAGCGCGGGCTCCACCGCTCTTTGCTTCTGTGCTGCCTTGCACGAGGAGGGTTGCTTTTAATTGTCATTTCATTTTTGATGAAATGGTAGCATCCGCTTGATCGGTAAGTAATGCCAAATATTAGAAAGTAATTATTTTTCATTCTCAGTGATTGCTTTAATAAGCTGAAGACATGAACAATGACTATGTTCTCTAAAATCCCCTGCAACAATCAGAGCCTATAACAAATGAGGCCTGCACTATGTTTAGGTGGACGATGCATAACAAATCCAATTCCGGGATGGTAGTCAGAAAAACAGAGAGATCTTAGGTTATTTCTGTGTCAACTTAAGTTCTTTGGCCAAGGGAGGTGCTGACATATCACAAAAGGTCTCAATTCTTTCGCTCTAGAGCCTGCCTCTGGAAATGCAGCTTTCCAATAGGAACTTACTGTCTTCACAATGTTTGCTAGAATCTCTCCCTTTCTCTCTATTCCTCTTTTCTTGTTCCCCATCTCTCCATCTTTACCCCGTCCCTATCTGTGTCTCTCTCTATCAAACTCTATCTCTTTCTCAAATAAGACTGAATTTGAATCACCTGCCTCAGGAAAACTTTCCTTTTTAAAAGATTTATTTAGTTATTCAACAGGTGGAGTTACAGAGAGAGATCTTCCACCTGCTGGCTTACCGCCCAAATGGCCACAATGGCTGAGACTAGACCAGGCCGAAACTGATAACCTGGAACTATATCTCGGTGTGCCATGTGGATTCAGGGGCCCAGGCCACTTTGGCCATCTTGCACTGCTTTTCTGTCCTAGCCACTTTAGCAGGGAGTTGAGTGTGAAGATTATTCAGGATTCAAATCAGTGCCCATTCAGTTGCAGGTGGTGGCTTAACCTGCTCTTCAACAGTGCCAGACCTCTCATCTTTTAATAATTCTGAAAATAACATATTGTGCATTTTCAGAAGGAAGTTCTTTTAAAAATGTGGTTAAAAGCTAAGCAGGCAAATACAGTACAATAATTATAGCTTAGTGAACTTAATTTAAGAATGTTACAAAAGGTTACACAAATCCTGCAGGGCAGACACATGTGCACAGCATTGTTTCCTTTCTCTGTCCCCAGGTCTCCACTCTGTTGGTTAAAAACAAAGAGATACACACAGAGGCATCTCTGAACAAACAGGCCAATTCTTGCCACAGTTGTAGAATGACATGTACCAATTGGACTATATTCAGTGAATTTTAAAGAAAATAATTCTTATATGTAGTCTCTCCCGTTCTTTAATTAGAAAAGAAAAAAAATTCCCAACAATGAACCATCCTAAGCAACAAGAACTAATAGTTGGCAGGAAGTAATTATTGTTCTCGAAGCCAGTGCAAATGCCCAGGGCTCAGAAACAGTGCCAACTCCCAAACCTGACACACAGGGCTGCAATTGTCACATCTTACTCTGATAAAAAAGCCTTCTTGTTCACTCTTTTCTATTTTTAAGAGTGCCACGTGGAAAGTTGTTCTTCATGCCTGTTTCTAAAGTCTCTTTGAGGGGCTTACTCAGGGTGAAATTTCAGTTCTAAATAATTTGTGCATGATCCTACAGAAATAATTTTTGTACTTGTTCGCAGTACTGACAATAGATTAGCAGTAGTTCTATTTTAAATCAAGATGTCACATTTTGTTTATATGCTGAAGTTGTACTGGGGACATTTGAGGGGCTAGAAGAATAAATATTGTTACAATGTCCCTTCTACCCTAAAGGAGATATAGTCGACGTAACTTATCAAAATCCAAATGATTTCTTTCGAAGAAATAGAGGAAACAATCATAAAAATATACTTGGAACCAAAAAGGAGGCTTAAATCACCAAGCAATCTTTGGCAAAAGGAATAAAATTAACCTGAAGGAAGTTTTAAACTCTGCTCCCCCTGGGGATGTGTCCCACTCTCTTGGTGGGGTCCAGAGTACTTCCTCAAACAACCCATGGTTATAAGCACCTGAGGTACAATTTTAATGGGGGGGAAGTCCTGGCGGGGATATGTGCTGGGCCACAGGTCAGGATCACAGACCCACCCTGGCCCAGCCAGCCCAGATTCCTACAGATTCTCAGGCTGGGACAGTGCAGTTCTCCATTCTACCCAGTGTCAGGGCAGTAACACGTGTCTGTACTGTGTCCCAGAGAGCAACCCTGCAGGTCTGCCCTAGATCCTAGGATGGCCAAGGTAGTCACCGCTTTTGTACCTGGGCCTAGGGACTCTGTCCTTATTGGTGCTGTTGCTTATGTTGGGCCAGGATAGCTGGGATCTCCATAGGAGGCAGACATGTACGATGATTCTCACCATAACCTGGCCATTCCCTGCAGGAGAATGCTTCTTGGGCAGCCCACAGGGTGTTGTCAAATTCTATGAAGCCACCTTAGGCAGCTGCTTGGACTGGCATCGTGTATGGGGCTCCGATCTGTCTTCTTTGGGGCTATAGCTCTCTCCTCCATTGGTTCTTCTTTGACCACACACACTCCGGAGTTAGGCTTTCCTAGGTGTTTTTGCAGGTAGCTGGATCAGAAGTGGAACAGCTGGGATTCGAACCAGCATGCATGTGGATGACAACGCCCAAGGTGCTGGCTTTACCTATTATGCCACAGCACAATCTTTCCCCCCCCCCCCCCCCCCAAATTAGTTACGCATTTATTTGAATGGCAGAACAACGAGAAAGGTAGAGACACAGAAAGAATCTCCTACTCGTTTGTTGGGTCCCAGAGTGGGTGCAACGATTGTTGCTGAGTGCAGCAGAAGCCAGGAGCCAGGAACCGCAACACCATTTGATCCATCACCTACAGCTTCCAGGGACCTGAACCGCAGCTCAAAAGTGCCCTGCGTCCTAGGGCTGCGCCAAGACGCCAGGCCGGTGGGGGGCGCTCCTGCCGGAAACGCCTGAACCCGGAAGTGCCACAGATGCGGCCTCCCCTGCCCAGGGAGGTGACCCGTGGCCCTAGGCCGCAATGGGAACTTCACTCATTCCTGCCCTGGAGACAAGCCCGAGCCACAGTTTTTTTTTTTTTTTGGAAGTCTCCTGAACGTTGTTCGTGATTCCTGCGGGGCCCTGCCTGCCGCGGCTCTGCGTGACACCTTTCAGTAAGTGTCAAAATCGGAACTTTTCATTTCTGTTCCTGAGGTGGAGAAATGTTTTTTTCTTTGGGGGAGCTTGATGCTGTGTGGATGGAGGTGCCAGAGGCCGTCTTGTCCTGTTTTAGGGAGCTTGATAACCCGGGGTCTGCAGGAGCTGTGATGCCGTCTCACGGCTTCCTTTCTGGTGTTTTCCGGTACAAGCTTTGGCACGTATATCATCACTAAGGATGGCCACTTGTAACATCCAGCTTGCTGGGCTTGCATTCAAGAAAGTCCCGTTTACTTTGTCTGCTACAAGACGCAGAAATCTGCACGGACACGAGTCGCGTGTGGCCTGTAGATCTAGCTGGCTGTTCCCTTCTCCTACCGCTCGTGTCCCGGGCCGTTGTGCTGGGAGAATTATTAAATGCAAGTCAACACGAGGAGAAGATCCTGTCAGGTGTCCTCTCCCGCATCTCCTTTTCTGCTGGCAGCGGTCTCCAGCCTTTTGGATTTTCTCTTTCACCATCCAGCCTTGGGAGCAGCAATGGACGGCTTGCCCTGGGTCCCCTCCCTTTGTATCCAGAGAGCCCGGGGCATTCTTTCCATTGTGAGTACAAGATGTGTGTCCAGAGTTCTTAATGCTCACAGGAGACCAATGTCAGGAGACTTGAAACATCCTGAGATTTATCGAGGACCTTGAGGTTGTGGCTCCAAGTCTGTTTGCCACCTGATGGGGCAGAAGTCCAGGGTTTGAACCTGTGGTTCTTTACTCGTGAAATTAGATGTCTCCAAGTTTTTCGTTTTCTGTCAGCCTCGTCGTCTGGTCCAGTGGCAGTCAAGACTCCGGAACCCGCAGCGTTTCATAGATCTGCACTCATTGAATGAGTTGCGTTTGTTCACATTGTTTTGAGCAGGAAAACAAATACACATTTTGAAGTCTTTTGTGAATAGAGTTAAAGCTTCTTGGATTTGTCACTTTAGTTTCTATCCTATTTGGAAATATCTTGGCCATTATTAAACTATTTTTATGTCACACCTTCTTCTGTGGAAGCTCCCATTAAATATAAATGTATTTAAGTAGGGTTACTAAGCTTTCATAAGTTCATAGATGAATCTGTGTGTGTGTATGTGTGTGTGAGTTTTACTTTTTCTAGGCGTGTATCTTTCATTCTGGAGAGTTTTTGTCACTGTGTCATCAGTGACTCCTTCAGCAGTCTTATTTATTGTTAATTTTTGTGTTGCGGTTTCACTGGTAGAGCTTCTATTTTTAAATCTTTTCTTGTTTGATTTGAACTTTATCCTATCTCCCAGGTCAGACAGAATATAGTTGCGACTATTTGAACTTCTTACTTGTTCTATAAGTTGGATTGTTTCTGGGTCTGTTCTATTGAGATGTTTCTCTCTTCATTATGGGCCCTATTTTCCCACCATCCTCTATGTCTAATTTTTTTTTTTATTGGATGCCAAGCAGTAACATTTTGTGTTGTTCCACGTTGCATATTTTTATATTCTTTGAAACAGCTGTAGGTTCTGTTGTGGGACATGTTCAAGTAATTTGGAAACTGTTTGATTTTTTTTTTTTGAATACCTTGTTAATGTTAATGTCTTAGAAGCTTTATCAGTAAGACAGGACTGTTGCCTCAAGGGTAGATTTGCCCTCCTATTGAGACAATGTTCTTTAGAGTATTTTACTTGTTGCCTCTTTAAGTATGCAATTTTCTACTCTGCCTGGCATAAACACAGATTTTTTTTTACCCCAGCCCAACGAATGGCCCAAGAATCGTTCCCCATAGTCATTCGGAATGATTCCTTCCTTGTCTTCAAGTTAACACATATATATTCTTTGCTGTGTACGGAGTTCAGTACCAAGGGAGAACTCTGTCTCTACATTTTTGTCTGTGTGGATCTCTCTATGACTTTCCCCTCTGAACTCGAGCTGCTCTGGATCCTGCAGACTGCCAGCTGGTCGAGACCACTGAGCTGCTGGGGCATCCCGTATGGGTGTTAGTTTGAGGTCCTGTCTGCTCCACTTTCATCCAGGTCCCTGCTTATAACTTGGGAAAGACAGCTGGAGGCTGGTGCAAGTGGCTGGGTTATTGCAGCTATGTGGGAGACCTGAAGGAAGCCCCTGGCTACTTGCTTCAACCTGGCTCAACCCTGGCCTTTGCAGTCATTTGAGGATTGCTAGCGGATTAAAGATCTTTACTTATATGTCCCTCTCTCTGTAATTTTGACTTCCAAATAGATAAACTGACCTTTAAACAAACCAACAAACAAAAACAAAAACAAAATAGTAAGAAAGACTCTTGGGACACAGGAAAGGGGAACAGAGAGTTGTCTGTGGGCAGCTTGAACAGAAAGAGAAACATGAAAATTGGGGAAAGGGTGGATGAGGATTCTATTGTGCTCAAAATGGTTTTTTGATTTTCCATACATCTTGACTGTATGGTGTTTGGGAGTTTCCAATGCTTTCTTGCTTCTTTCTGAATCTTTCCAGTAACCTTCTTTACTTGAGGAACCAAATTATGTTTTCAGAAGGACTCAAGACCCGCCTATGTAGAGTTGGTTATACAGGCTGGATGAAATGTGAGGCAGGGTATCAGATTTATATCTGTGTTGCTTACCTATTCTAAAAACATACAGTACAATCCATATAATAAGAGATATGAAGGTGCTTGTTTCATCAAGATGTCTATATCACTTCTCCTTTATCACAAATCAGAGATCATTCTACCAAAAGGAAGAAAACACTATGTCATAACAACCAGGATGTGATAAAGTGCTTTCATTCTTCCGATGACAACCCAAGTGTCCCTCCCTCTGAGATGTTTGACCTTATCCCTCAATGTCAGCCAGTTATCCTGCTGTACTCTCTTAGAACGCTGTACTTTTCCTTCATGCACTTACCTCAGTTCATAATTATATGTAGTGTGTGTATATGTAGTAAACAAGCCTCTCCCCAGGTAGATTATAAGCAACAAAGGGTAAGGATTCTATAGCCATTTATTGACTTAATGAATGGATGCTTTAGTGGTATGGGAAGACAGAATCCACGTGACAGAGACTGTTACTTTTTCATCTAAATCTAGTATCATTTTATATTGTGGACACACAACTATAGTTCTCAACTTCCCTTTCATATAGATAGGGCCGCATGGATGAATGCAAGTCAAGTGGGTTATTTCACAGCATGGTCTATTAGAAATTCCTGCATGTATTCTTTCAGGAATTTTCCTCTTCTGAATGATTTAGGTGATGAGTCCCTCTGCCCCCACATTACTTTCTTCCTTTTCCAAAGTTCGTTCTTCAGTGCCCGATGGTTTTAAGCATTCACTCGGCAGAATGCAGGGGAATGGGTCTGTGTGGATCCTTGAGATCCCTCATGGCTATTACACTATGCTTTAGAAGAAAATAATTTTTTTTTTATTTACCAAGGGATTCATTGTGATGACTTTTTGAAAATATGGCTTTAGGTTCTCTGGAATAATGGTGCATTCCTTTTATCATTTTATTAGATGGAGTTCTAGACCCCATGCCAATATGAGACTAACAGCATGAAATAAAATGATGACAGATAAAAACTATCATGGACATTTCCAAAGTGTGTTTCCAAAGCTGGCTTTGATAAAGTGGGGTTTTTTTTTTATGACTAAAGAACACAGGAATTCAACTATCTAAAAGAAAGGTACAGTCACATATATGAAGTAGAACCTCCATTCATTTGCTGTAATTGTGGAATAAAGAATCACCCTAGCCTGCTTTGGGAAGTAGAAGGCAGACTAAGCCATTATTTATTCTTAGCATGCAAATGACTACATATCTAGGTATGTAGTCCTTAAAATATATATGACAGCAGAAACAATTTACTAACTCAAAACTCAGGATGGGTGTCCTTCGCATTCATTCATGTTATTTAGTTTAATTTTATTTGTCTATCCAGTTTTTTCTAGGTCATTAGATGTTTTACTGGATAAAATAGTGACTCGTGTTATTTCCCAAACTCTCTCCTTTCTAACAAAGAGACAGTTAACAAATACCTGTAAATACTATTATGTAATATATTACTAACCCAGTGGACAAATATGCGTGGTCTCACAGTTTCCATGTCATTGAGAGGAATCAGTAATAAATTTACAAAGGATAATTAATATTAGAGTTAGAAATTAGAGGTAAGTATAAAATGAATAGTAAGAATTAAACGAAAAGTGACAATTCATTACTCAACTGAAGAGTAAGCTGGAAAGTGAATACTTTAAAGAGGATGGGTTCCATGAAGTCACCTAGCCAAGCAGCTAAGACACTTGGATCCCATGTTGGAGTACCTTGATTCAGGTCCCACCTCTGCTCTTGAGCTCAGCTTCTTGCTAATATATCAACTGGGAGACAGCAGGAAATAATTCCAACAGCTGGGCCCATGCGGCCCATATGGGAGATCCAGATCAAGTTCCCAGCCTCAGCTTCAGCCTGGCTCAGACCCACTGTCGCAAGTCATTTTGGGGCAGTGAATCTGTGAGTGGGGGATCTCTTGCTCTGCCTTTCACATAAGTGAATAACAACTAAATAAAAATTAAAGTGAGTGTTGGAGGTGGTGTTTAATTTCTGATAGACATTTTGTAAGTTAGAATTGAAGTTTGCTTGCATGTAACAGAAAACCCAACGTGGCTTAAAAGAAGGGTTCTTTTGATTCTGATTTTTTTCCCTCTTATTTTTTGGGCATTGCCCAGGTAGATAATTAGTAACCCAGGAATTTCAAGTTACAAAGCACAAGTAGAGAGCAGCATAGCAACCTTGGCCCTGAAATTCCTGGACCCTGCAATTCTACTCATCTTTTCCACTGTGATAGATCACTGGGTATTTGGTTCCATCTCATGGATATATTTGTCCAATCTGGTGTATGTGCTTAGGAAAATAGAGTAATGGAGCACTTAAGTATTTCTCCCAAAAAGCTACATTTTACAGCACCAGCCTTGGGAATTATACTTGTGCAATTAGCCTACAGAAACCATACCATTAATCTGTGTACTGTATTGTTCTAAGATAGAGATGCTGGGTACCTCAGGTGGTAATGTGGGTAGAAGGTCGGAATAAAACAGACAGATGGGCCAACCTTTAATAGGAACATTGCTCAGAGAAGTTTATGTTTGTTTTTAAAGAACATCAGACAACTCAAGGAGTTACAGAGAACACCAAACCAAGAAGCGACTGGATGAAAATGTCTTTTAATTTAAAGCAAAAGAAGGAAAAGATAAAGAAAAAAAAATAACCCGGTGAAAGGTAGAAAAACTTTAGGCAAATACTTTTGCCATACACTTTAACTTTTCCCTGTCAATTTCTTTTATTTACTCTATCCACTTCATGGTCATTACCACCAAAGGTTTTCGTTTTTCTGTGTCTTTATAATAAGTAAAATTTTATAAATGCAAAGTATACAATATGATAATTTGCTATATTTAATATATTGTGAGTTGACCGACACAAGAAGTTAGTTAAAATATATATTACTTCATCTAGTAACAGTATTTTTTCCTAATAAGAAAATTGAAGGCCTACTTTCATAGAAAACTTCAAGTATATAGAGCAATATTAAGCACAGTAACCTAATATATACTTAATATAGTCATTATACCATATATTGGGTAACCAGAATTCAGTCACCTTAAAACTGAAAGTTTATGTCCTTTGACTGACATTTCTATTTTTCTTAGTCTATCAGCCTAGTTTCTATTTTCAGGAGTTCAACATTTTTGGATTCCACATACAAAGGAGGTCATGTGGTATTTCTCTGACTCATTTCACTTGGCATAATCTCCTCAAAGTTTATCCAGATTGGTCCATCCAGATCAAATCACTTCCTTTTCTAATTGTAATAATCATAAATATTATGAATATATAGGAACACACACAATATGTATGCAATGTGAGGGTTACCCAATTAAAAAAATTTTAAAAATTATTTATTTATTCCAGGCTAGAGTTGAGATCTAAATCTGCTTCTGCCATGCAGTTGCACCAATCCTAGTTTGCATGGGCCAGAAAATGGAATCAAGAGCAGCGCTGAAACTTGAACTATGGAACTGTTGATAGTTTGAAGGAAAACATTTGAAGGAAAACTCATCAGATTATCTTCAAAATTCAAACTTACCATCTTTTTTTTTTTTTGTGAGCCAATGCTACAAACAAGAATTATTCTGTCAGCTAAAATAGAAACTTGACTTTTCTATTGTTTTATTTCCTGTATTCTAGGCTTCTTTTGTAGTTATTGCCTCATTTAACTTGTTGTGCAAAGATAGGGTATGCAACCAAAGAACACTGCCATTACAAATAATTCAGAATTCCTATAGCTAGAGTACTTTCTGATCTCAATGGGAAGCAAATATCTGTAGCTGAGCCATTAAGTGAGATGAATAATTGCTTAATGTATTTGAATGGATTGCTGGTTGGCAACCTCACATGTGATGCTTTCTAAACTGGAGCCGCAGAAGACCTGGGGAAATCATGGCTCTAGGTCATTGCCAAGTAGACTTGGCACTGAATCCTTTTGATCTGCACTCTTAAGATACATTTTGAGAAGTTATGGCAGCAACAGATTATGTCACCTGCAGTTGAGAAGAATATTTGAAGATGTCACAGGAAATGAGTAATCCTTCCCTAGAGAAGTAAAGCTGGTAGCCAACGCCTCTTACTGGAAAGTGACAGTGGAAACATTCTTCAGTATTCTCTTTTACTAGGAAAGTGCAGTTATGGCATTGGCTGTTCATGAGCTCGCTTAGGGCAACCCATAAGAATCATGCGTTAGGTATTTCTAAGATTGCTTTTAAAATACACATCAAGTTTAACTTTGGACATCCACCTTATTGAAGCAAAAATATATTAATAATGTCAATAATTTGGGGGGTTTCTGATGCATTGTTTCACTGAAACTAATTTGAGGGGCTGGAGTTGTGGTGTGGTGGGATGAGCTATTGCCTGAGAGGCCCGCTTACCTTGAGTACGATTTCAAGTCCTGGGTGCTCCATTTTCAGTGACACTTCCTGGTAAATGTGCCTGGGAAAGCAGTGGAAGATATCCTGAGTGCTTGGAACCCTGTTGTCACATGGAGGGCCGGGATGGAGTCCAGGCTCTTGGCTTTGCCTGACCCAGCCCCAGCCGTTGTGGCCATTTGAGGAATGAACCAGTGCATCAAAGAGCTTTGTTCATCTCTCCTCTCTTTGTAACTTAACTTTTGAAATGAATAATTAATAAAACATTTTAAAAACAACCAATTTTGCATATGTACATGCAAAAGTATTTATAAATCTATAAACTTAAAAGAAATTTTGTTTTAAAATTAGATGGCTTTGGGGCAGGTGTTTAGTAGGTCAGATACCAGTTTAAGTGCCCAAATTTCACATCAGAGTACCTGGGCTCAATTCTTGGCTCTGGGGCCTGACTTTAGTTTCCTGCTATTCATTTCTTGGGATGTAGTTATGATGGCTCAAAGGACTGGGCCCATGACTACAAGACCCAGGTGGAGTTCTCAGCCCCCAGCGTCAGCCTGAGCAACCCTTGCTGTCAGGGGCATTTAGGGAATGAACCAGGTCCTTATTTGTCCTTCGGCCACCAAAGGATTAAGTAAAAAAATAATTTTTAAAAGTAGATTGCCTCTATATTTTTGTGAATAAATTATCTTGTTTTTCATAGATTTAAATTCAGAGATGTATGCTTTAAGTTCCTGATTTTATTTATTTAATCTGTTAGTTACAGATAGACCTCTAATAGGAAGTAGAAATTTAACGTTTTTTTGAAAGTATTGGAATAGAGTGAAGAATTTTTCTGGAATTCACTAAGAAATTATTTCATTAGCACCTAGAAACAAAAGTTTCAGTAACTGTGGCTACTGCTTTCTTAATTTGTTATTCCAGACTTTGTGAAACTTTTAAACCTGTTTATAATTTTCTTTTTTCTGGGCCACAGAAATTTTTTTGGTAGCACTCTGTGCATTACATTAGTTTTGCCCCCATGGACAATTAACAAACTTTGTTGGAAAATACTGTTCCGGATATTGGTTTAGCTAACTAGTAAAGACAAAGAGGAGAAATGTGTTTTTTGTTGTTTGTTTTTAAGATTCACGATTCCTAAACTTGTTAGCTATAAGGTCACATGTGCATAATGCCCTTTGTCTCCCATGTCTCTCCATCCCCCAAGGTCAGTTTCCAGATCCCTAAGCCTGGTCCGGGTTCTCCTTTCTTCAATTAGCTTTTCAGTACTGACACAGACCACTCACGTGAAAGGAAAGCTCATTTAGCTCACAGAGTTTTGGAGGCAGAAAGGTCAAAGGGAACAATCCAGGCCTGAGCTCTGGCAAAGCCCCGTGTGTAGTTGGTGAAGTGTGTGCAAAGGAAAGTCAATGTAGCAAGTTGGTAAGCAGTGCGCATGGGTGAGCCTCGTTGTTGGTTTTTACACCTGTCAACTCTCTCAGGAGAACTCAAGAGATCATGTAAGGACTGTCTATTGAGGGCACAAGCCCAGTGACTCAAGGATCATCTCAAGGTTCTGTCACCTGCAAATAGTGCCAGCCTAAGGACCGAGCTCTTGTCCTTTTTTGGAAAACTTGGAAGCATGGCTTAAGACTCATGATAGCAGTAGGAATGTGAACTAAGGTCATTTTATCATTGGTGTTATAGTGAGCTCACCACAGGGACACAGCCAGCAGCCGTGTGGAGGATTTCTAGCTGGTACCAATTCCAAGTGACAGGTTCATGGGCAGTGTAGTTTTCCACTGCAGGCAGGTTGTGGGGATTAGTGAGGTGTAGGGCGTTGGGGTGGGGTTATGACGCAGGCAGGGCTGTAAGGCAGCGGTGTCTGCATCACTAACACATTATTTATATTTAACATCTTCTGGTTTTCATGCTGAGACTTTCTCTGACTTTAAAAAAGATATCCTGGGCCGGGCGGCTTGGCCCAGCGGCTAAAGTCCGCGCCTTGAATATACAGGGATCTCATATGGGCACCAGTTCTAATCCCGGCTGCTCCACTTCTCATCCAGCTCCCTGCTTGTGGCCTGGGAAAGCAGTTGAGGATGGAAAGCCTTGGGAGCCTGCACCCGTGCGGGACACCCGGAGGAGGGTCACTTGGGGAGTGAATCATCAGACAGAAGATCTTCCTCTCTGTCTCTCCTCCTCTCTGTATATCTGAGTTTGTAATAAAAATAAATAAATCTTTAAAAAAATTAAAAAAAGATATCCTTTCTTTTCATGTGTGTGTGTGTGTGTGTGTGTGTGTGTGTGTGTGTGTGTTTGTGTGTGTATTTCTATCAGCCTGTGGGAAATAATGTCAACTTCATGCCTAGGACTTTCCCAAAGATTAAAAGAATCCCATTTATGGTTATACAAATGAAGCCTAGCTGGTAGGAAAAGATTTGAAAATAGAACAGAACTGAACTTCGGTTTCCATCAAATGAAAAATGTGATGTTTCATAAAAGAAGATTAGTCAAAGGGAGTAATATTCAAAACCTGAATTCTCCAACACTTTGTCACACCCGCTGGTCAGTAGGATCTTTACCAAGTACGCTAAATTCTTAGTGGTTACTGCTAAGTCCTGGATATGTAATACTATCTAAAATGATGGCTACGATTGTTACCTATTTTTTGAATTATGTAATAGATTCTTTAGGCTAGAGTTGGGGACACAAGGACTGGAAAAATATACAATGAGCAGGTAAACAGACTCTTCACTCTCAATTTTTGGCCTTGATCCCTGGGTCTGCATTTCTGGCTTTCATCGAGCTCAGGGGTGTTGCATTATTGTCTTCTAGGTGGAATTCTCATTGTCCACGGAATACCACAGTCAAGTTAAGTAAGTGATGTTTCAGAATTAGTTTAATTGTCTCATCTTAGTTCGTTTTAATTCTCACCTTCTCAAAAAAAAAAAAAAAAAAAAAAAAAACACACACACAAAAAAGGTTAAAGCCCAGGCTTGTAGTTGCCTACTTTTCTTCATTTAGGATTTGACCCATTTCCAGGCAAAATGCAAACTAACATGCATTACAGCATGTTTAAGGCAATGATCATCCAGAGCCTCTAAATGTCCTTAAAATATGTCTGAAGGCTATGGAGTCATGGGTGCATTTCTTATTTGCCTGTTCATGTTATTTGTTCATCTTCATTAAGAAAACGTCATTTTATCCTTACTTTTTACATTTGCTTATGACTTCAGAACCTTTCTTTTACTGATCGTACGTCTTTTATCTGAATTATTGCTGTATAGACCTTAAATGGTGGAATCAATGCTAGACTAACTGTATTTCTTTCAAAAGACCCTCCCTAAAGAACACTTCTACCTCAGATATAATCTCTGCTAAACATTTCTAGACTGACACAACAAAAGGTCTTAGAAATGTCAGAGTAGGAGAGCTTGAGCTACTTTTAAAGATCAAATAGACTAGAAATTTTGCATTGGTGATGCTCACGCCCACATACTATTTTCTTTGATAGTTTTGTTTAAATGCTTTAAAAAATAGGTTTAACCTTTTTAAAAATTTCCTTTTTTTTTTAATTGAAAGGCAGATAGATTTATAGAGAGAAAGAAAGAAACATCCTCTGTTCGCTCATTCACTCCCCAAATGGCTGCAGTGGCTGGAGCCAAGGAGATTCCATGCCAGGCGCCAGAATACTCTGCCGGGTCTCCCATGTTGGGCAGGGTCCCAAAGCCTTGGCCACCTTTTAGTGCTTTCCCAGGCCACAAGCAGGGAGCTGGAAGGGAAGAGGAGCAGCAGGGACACAAATCAGCGCCCATAGGGGATCCTGGTGCATGCAAGGAGAGGACTCAAACTCTAGGCTGTTGTGCTATGCCCAAATATATTTTTTCATATCTTAAAATCTGGCCTACTCAATGTGATAAATTTAGTTTCATTACTCATGAAATTTCAATTTTTGGTTTATTTTGAACAAAGTCTGTTGTTTAGTAACACAAGGTCCAAATTTATATAAGACTAAAATTGATAGGTAGTACTAACGATGGTAGTAACAGTACTGATGCTAGGTTACTGAGTACCCACTGCTTGTATACCAATAAGACGTGCAGGTAAGGAGATATAATTTGAAAAGAGTGAATGATAAGAAGGGCTCAAAAGTTGCCCTGTCATAAATAAATAATTAGACTCATTTGGGGGACTTAATGGGGAAGAAAGACTTCTAGTTGTTATAGATAAATGACTCCAGAAATGTGTTGTCTAACGAATATAAACAAATGTAAAGACATATATAAATATTTAAATTTATTTATTTTTAAGTAAAAAATGAAAAAAAATTGAAAGCTTGTATTCCTCATTGCATTGGCAAATGATAACCATTTGGAGAATACAGATAGTTTATCTCTTGACAGAGTAAAGTTTTTTGGGGGCAGTCACTCTGGTAATATTCTCTCAAGGCATTGGAGTCATATTTTAGCAAAAATTAAAACTGCCACATGCCAACAGTACTCAAATGAATCCATTCATATTTTGTAGCTTTAAAAGTACAAAGAGGTATAATTTTTATCAGCCAGTCGATATCTGTTTCCTTTAGAGAAGTTTAAAAGTAAACATACCAAACTGAAGGAGCTGTCAGTTGAGTTTTCCTATTGTCTTCCTTTAAGCTCTTATGTTAACTTTTCTCCACCTTAAGTGCTTAACACGATCATCCAGAATTAGTGTGGAAGGACTGTCTCGTTTCATGAAGTAATTAGAGCAAAGGCAAGTGTTGACAGCTTTCATGGAATTCTGCTGGAGGCTTAAGTAATATCTGAGCTGCAAGACAATGCAAGCCTCTTTGTCCATCTGATCATGGAGCCTCTTGCTGTAGTTTCTGAAAGCAAAAGAAAACATCGTAGGAAGTCCTTGGGTTTTACTCTGATTTGCAGGCTACCACTGCCCTTTAAAAGGAGAATACAGTTTGTTACTAAAATCAGAAATTATGCAGTTAAAGGAATAATTTCTGAATATTGAAATTTGTCTATCTTATGCAAATGACAGATGGTAACTAATCCATCTTGCCATCTTTTCTGCAATAGATTAGCCTACTTTGGAGAAGAATGGGCTAGAAACCATTGAATAGCCTGTTTTCTCTGGTTCATCCCTCAGATCAAAAACCCTTTGTTTCCCCCATCTTTACCAGGCGCATGCACCTTTCACATACAGCCAGGCCAGTGGTTTCCTTCTGTTTTGACTACAGCTCACAGAATATTCTGCAGTAGTATCGAGGCACACACAAAGCAGACAATATTTCTCTTAACTCTGAGGTTTCCTGAACATTTTTGTTTATTCTGTGTCATTATTTTAAATGCTAGATGAGACTTAGTAAGTTGCATTCACAACAGCTAATGAGTTACAATCTGTAACTTGAACCATATTGCCTTGAGGAATACTGGAATCATCTCTATCCACTCCTGGATAGGAATAGGTCTTGAAAATTGCCTGAAGTATGCGTAGACATGATAGCTCATGCACATATGTTGATCTTTTCTGAAACATGGATGGAAATACTTTCCTGCTGCTGCACTCTTGACCCGAGCTCTCCTGATGATTTGTTGGGACTGATGTTTCCACTTGCCACAAGTTCAAAAGCCCTTCTCAAAGCGGCCTTGTTAATGTTCCCACTTGCAAGCCGCAAGTTCAAAGCGCTTTTTTAAACTAGCTCATTATGACTTGGAAGATAAATGGGTTCACCTTTTATAGAGAGTTATTACATGAATTCTTTCCCCCTCTCTCTGTAATAATCTCTTACAGCACCGTTTTCATTAAATTATAAAGCCAGAAGCTGACGCTTTAGACAGATCATCGGGGGATTTTATGCAAAATGATGCAAAGAAAATATACTATCTAAATGATTCTAGAGAACAAAACTCTTCCCTGCCTCAATTGCATTAATAGCTTTTATAGTTTAAAATATAGTGGTTTAATAACAATATCCATATTGAAACTATTTTAAAATCCTAGTTTCTTTCTAGTAATTGTTATTTCAAAAATTCAACTATTTTATGAATCTTCAGAATTCATTTTTTTAGTATTACTTGATATTTATGGTACTTTGTAGTCCATAGCATCTTTGGTTTTGTTATATTGATTAACATTATCAACAAATAATAATGATTATGTTCTAACAACAACCCCAGAGACCTCATATGGCAGGTGTATTTGCCGTTGCCAAGTTAGTCCAAAGGCATAGAAGAAAGGCAACTGATCACAGAGGATGAAATTCCTGTCTTAACTCTGCTCATTGCCAGGTCGATGAGCCCAGGAAGGTCATTGAATGTGTAGGATGCCATATCATTTAAAAGAGGGAACTTATGTTAAATTGCTTAGCTCAGTGATAGGCATATAGGAGGGAAGGTCCTGAGAACTGTGTCTGTTGGAGTCAGAATATGGCGCAAGTTCATTTTTTTTTTTAAAGTTTCATTTATTTGAAAGACAGAGTTGCAGAGAAACAGGGAAGGAGGGTGAGAGATCTTCCGCTCAGTGTTTCACTCCCTGTGGTTGGTGTGGGAGCGCTTGAGGACTAGGTCCTCCTGGCCTTTTTGTCTACAATGAGCTTCTAGGAAGTCACTGGTTACAGTCCAGGCTTTGCTAGCTTGGCTCAGTTCCTGCAGAGTTTTTTCTGGTGCAGTTCTCTGTATTCCCTGCTGTCTCCACCTTATTCAGGCACTAGTTTACTGTGGGACCCCTTTTCTCTGAAGGACCCAAAAAGGTTCCAATTTAATTTCTTTAAAAATTGTTAACATGGAGTTATGACTTTCAGACCCATTACATGCCAAGTGGAAAACGTGGCATTTATTTTTAAATTTTTTAAGATTTATTTATTTTTATTACACAGTCAGATATACGGAGAGGAGGAGAGACAGAGAGGAAGATCTTCCTTCCGATGGTTCACTCCCCAAGTGACCGCAATGGCCAGAGCTGAGCCAATCTGAAGCCAGGATCCAGGAGCTTCCTCCAGGTCTTCCACATGGGTGCAGGGTCCCAAAGCTTTGGGACGTCCTTGACTGCTTTCCCAGGCCACAAGCAGGGAGCTGGATGGGAAGCAGGGCCGCTGGGATTAGAACCGGCGCCCATATGGGATCCCGGCACGTGTAAGGCGAGGACTTTAACCACTACGCTATCATGCCAGGCCCTTATTTTTAATTTTTAATTTCTTTGAGAGATGGAAAATCAGGGCTGCAATCCACTGATTAATTTCCCAAATTCCCGCTTAGGTGCACGCTGGGCCCAGCTGATGCTAGGAGCTGGTACGTCAAGGCAATGCAGTTCCTTAAGCCACATCCCTTGCTTCCCAGGGTCTGTGTTAGCAGGACGCTGGAGCCTGTAGCCACGGGTCAGTATAGAACCCAGGTACTTTGATGTGTGAAACAGGCATCCTAATCAACATCGTGAGCATTAGGTCAAAGGTCCTGATTTGCTTTCAATGTAAATAATTTCTGTAAAAGATTGATTTGTTTTTATTTGAGAGACAGATTTTTACAGAGAGAAGAGGGAGGGAGAGAGAGAGAATATTTCATCTACTGGTTTACTCTCCAAATGGCTACAATAGTTAGAGCTGAGATGATCTGAAGCCAGTAGTCAGGAGCCTCTTCCAGCTCCCCCATGTATCCGGATACAGGATCCCAGGGCTTTGGGTCATCCTCCACTGCCTTCCTGGGCAACCAGCAGGGAGCTGGATGGGTAGTGGAGCAGCTGGGACACAAACCAGCACCCTTATGGGATCCCTGCAATTGCAAGGTGAGGATTTAGCCATTGGGCCTTCACACCAGGCCTTCAGCTTTTGTTCTGTTTTTCATGTTTTTAAAAACCTATTTATTTTTATTGGAAAGTCAGATATACAGAAAGGAGGAGAGACAGATAGGAAGATCTTCCATCCTATGGTTCACTCCCCAAGTGGCTGCAACAGTCAGAGCTGCATCGATCATAAGCCAGGAGCCTTGAGTTTCTTCCGGGTCTCACACGTGGGTGCAGGGTTCCAAGGCTTTGGGCCATCCTCGACTGCTTTCCTAGGCCACAAGCAGGGAGCTAGATGGGATGTGGGGCTGCTGGGATTAGAACTGGTACCCATATGGGATCCTGGAGCATGCAAGATGAGGACTTTAACCGCTAGGCTACCACACTGGGCCTCAACTTCTGTTATAATTGGTTTAATCCAGTACTCTACATATTCTACTTTCTTTTGGCAATTCAAACTGACATGTCATTCGTATTTCATCTCACTATCAACTCTCCACTTTTAATCATTCCTTTCACCCCATTTCATCTCGCATATCTCCAGAAAGAATTCTGTCAGTGGTCTTAAGTGGTATACTTACAAGTGTGTTGGAGCCACTACTCAGGGAGGCATACAGATGGGTCACCAAATGCCCTCCGAGAGTTTTATCCTAAGTCTGTGTCACACATGGGATGCTGCTCCCTGGTGTCAGTGTGTTAGATGAATAGCAAAGCACACAACAAGACGCCTGCTCCGAAAGGGACATGTCACAGTCTGCCTCTTGCTTCTCCATGGTCAGATAAGTGAAAGAGACTCCATACAATTCAGAAAACAGCAAGCTGCTCCATAAGAAGTTGTCATTAGAAATCATAAATGTGCTAACCATAAATTTGTACTTTTTATTTAAAAATAAAATGGCTTTCATTGGGTTTTATAGTCAGCTTTTAATATAGGAGGTACTCAAGGCTTAGGTTGTCACAGCTAACCCAAATACAGGAAATCCTGTATTTAGAGGAATAATACTTTTTAAAATATTTGTGCATTAATTGTTTCCTTGGGATTTAAATGAAAAGGTTTTTATATTTTTCAGGCAATTCTACTCAAGTTAGTGTCTTGTAAAAAATTGGAGACATATGCTAGGTGGATGTTTAGTGTGTTGAACACACTTGTTCAGATAAAGAGTTTGTGGCGTTAATTTTTTAATGAAAGGATTCACTAAATTATACTTAAATGAGTCAAAATTGCTTCAGGATGAAGTTTGACTAGGTTTATGGAAAACTACTTGGATTGAGTAATTACTGAATTTCAGATGTCTTATTTTGGAATAGAAGCTTTCCCTCAGCATAACATTCTCATGATCAAAGATGCTCTAAGATGTCACAGACCATAAGCATATTCTAAGACATTTTTGGTGTCCAGACCAGTGTTTTGAGCAATAGAGAAAAGTAGATGAAATCCTTATCAAATCTTAGATTAATAATTCACTGATTAAGATTCAGAGGAATAAATTGTTGAAAGGAATTGATAGCGCTATTGGAAATCTTTGTGGAGTTAGGTTCTCAGATGTTCTAGAGAGAAGGGCTTAATATTTCAAAATGATTTGGCTTTCATTTTCCCCCCCACCCCCACCCCGAGGGTTCTTCTCCCTTTGGAAGTGGACTGAGAGCAAGCAGACAATGGTTCTCTACCTTAGCTGTCTTTATATCTCCCGCAGTACCTTACAAACAGCAATGCAAAAACTTTTCCAACAGAGGTTAAAATCTAAAGTTTGTCTGGAAGGAAGCATTCATGTTCATCCCTGGACACGCTGTCCTGCTGTGTTCCAGGAAATACACAAAGATAGTTTGCCACCTAGCCACAGCAATGCCAAGCTGTCAGATCATCTGGGAGCATCTTTTGTCGGTGTGACCCGTCGTGTTCCTTTCCCACTGATGTCATCTACGCGGTCTTGTTTTTCTGGTTCTCCTTTGAGCGCTTTGATAGCCTCCTGCTGTCCTCTGGCTGCTCCTGTACTCATTATGTTCCCCTGGCCTTGCTGATTTATCCCTCCCATTTCCTGCATGTGCCCCAGAGTAGTGTTGGTGCTCCTTCTGAGGATTTCCTTGTGGCTGATTCTGTCTAGAATGTGTGATGCAATGTAACGGAGATATGGGGAGTTTTCAGTGATTAGATGTTGAATAAAAAAATAAAAGGGCTTTTTTAAAAAAATCAAGATTATTTTTATTGGAAGTCAGATTTACAGAGAGAAGGAGAGACAGAGAGAAAGATCTTCCATCTGCTGCTTCACTCCCCAAATGGCCACAATGGCCAGAGCTGAGCCAATCCAAAGCCAGGCTTCAGGAGCCACTTCTGCATATTCTGCATGGGTGCAGTGTCCCAAGGCTTGGGTCGCTCTCATCTGCTTTCCCAGGCCTCAAGCAGAGAGCTGGAAGGGAACTGGAGCAGCTGGGATACGAACTGGTGCCTGTATGTGATCCTGGTGCGTGCAAGGCGAGGACTTTAGCCACTAGGCTACTGTGCTGGGCCCAACAAAAGGGCTTTTCATTGAATATCCTTTCTAGAAGATTTACTTCTTAGTTAAATTGTTGGGTTATAGTTAAAATATAGACTAGATTACTTTAGCAATTATCATAAAAGAATGTTATAAAATAAGTTTTCATTTGTTGGTCACAAGTTTCTGGGTCCAAGGGTCTCTATAGTTTTCTTTCTCACCTAGCTGCACCTAACCTTGACTTGCTTACATTTCAAATGCCAGTGGAATTAAACTTAATTGTACATGTTAGGAGAACACTTGTTATTCCAAAATAACCTAAGGTGAATCTGTATGGACATGTCAGGACAAGAAACAGTCAGTTTGATTTCATTTTAGATTTACTATGCCTTCAGAACCAAGAATGCTATGTGAATTATTGTGCTTGTTAAGGACACTTGACACGAACCTTTGGGAAGATGATTAAAACTCTGAAAGGAACAGAACATCTGATTTTACAGATTGAATTTGTACAGATCCATTCTGACACTGCCTTAGAATCCAGCCAGCCAGATCTTCAGTGTTTCTGACCACCTCTTTTCTAACCCGAGTCCATTTCAAAGAGAAATTCTTACCCTTAATTTCTGCTTTTCCTAAGACGAGTGAGTAGCTTGATGCCACACCTTTAAATGCTAAAGAGTAACCTTTTCCAAAGCCTTTTATTCATTTTACTATATATATGCATAAATTGGCATGTACACCAGTATCATTCCTTATGAATGCTTGTCTTGATTGCTGGATTGATGATACCTTACCCGCTTTCGGAACTTGTTATATTCGCCTTTGAAACCTTACTGCCAAGCAGAGTGCCACTTGTTAGGCAACCAGAGAAGGCTCTGGTGAATAAAATATTGGACTAATTCTACCCTTGGAAATGTCCTGACTCTATGATTACTGGAAATATGTGGATAAAAGGAAGAATCTTCATAAACCCCAGCTGGGGTATGGCTGGGCTGGGCTGGGCTGGGCTGGGCGGGGCTGAACCAGGAGCCAGGAACATCATCCAGGTCTCCCAGGTCAGTGCAAGTGTCCAAACACTTGGGCCTTCTTCCTCCGCTTTCCCAGGCTCATTGGCTTGGAGCTGGATTGGAAATGGGGCAGCCAGGACACAAAGTGGCACCCATGGGTTGCAGGGGTTGAAGATGGCAGCCTCACTTATTTATGTCATACTATTAGCCCTTGATTTCAGAAATTTTCAGCACCAAAATAATTTTTTTAAATCTTCCTTTAAAAATTTTTGAATTATTACCAGATACATAAGAAGTATATGTATGTGTGAAGTAGCATGTGGTCTTTCCATACATGTAAACATTGTGTAATGTCCGATCAGGGTAAACATGTCTCCTCAAACATCGACATTTCTGTATGTTGAAAACATTCGAAATCTTATCTGTTTGGTTTTCTAAAGGCAACATACTCAGTACACTAGCACTGTCTTTAGTTACTTTACAGTACATTTTCCATGAACTTGTTGAAATACCCTGATGTCCATAGTGTGAAGGAAGAATTGAAGTCACCAACTAAAGTGGGTCACGTTGAAAAAAAAAAGATAGGGGGCAACTAACAGAAGTCCATAATTTCCACTGATATTTTTGTTTTAGAAGATAAAACAAATAGATTTCTTTAGGCTCCCAAGAGAAGCAGAAGATTACGTATAAAACCTAAAGCATAAGTGCGACCAGAGACTTCTAGAAAGCATTGTCATTGCTTGGAAATAATAGAATGGTACCTGAAGGTATTGCAAGAGAGCAGGACTCGTGTTATTTAAAGTCAAGTTATAACTGAAGTGTGAAACCAACTGGAAGACATTATCAAATGTGTGTCAAAAATTTTCAGGGGAATTTTCATATTGTAAAAATGTTTCTCAAATAAGTCCCTTAACTCTGCAATATAAACAACTCAAAAATCTATGCAAATGTCATGAATAAAGAAGGTTGAATCCATTAATGCCAGAACACAGCAGTGCCTTGATAACACACATCTGAGAGTGGCAGCAGACGTGAGCTGAGTGAGAATGAATTGATCTAATAATATTGTGCCTTTTTCTATGAATAAATTTGGGTTACGGGGCCTTCAAGGGCCAGTGTTCATCTTCTGTTCCCAGATCCTGTATCTTCATGTCATGTCTTACTGTGTGCCCCCAGCAGCCTCTACATTTTGATGTTTATCAATTTTTCTTTATGCTTTGACACTAGAGGCAACATCCATGAAAGAAAACTGGTATAGTTGACTCACAAAAAAAATGTTATGAGGAGGATGAAAAAATAATCCACAGAGTGAGAGGAAAGTAATCATATAGTAGATACCTGAGAAATAATTCGTGTCGGACCATGTGAAGGACTCTAAACACCGAAAACCCTGGAAGATGAAAATGAGCAAAAGATTCAAACACATATGATGTAAGTTGTGGAAGTGACAAATAAACACATGGGAATACCTGAGTAAAAGTCGGATCAAGGCCTGCTTGAGATGCCAGTTCATACCTCTGCAGTGGCTTAACAATTCCATAAGCACTGGCCTTACCAAATGCTAATGATACACAGGGTACCTGGACTTCTGATTCATTGGTAGGAATATGATGTGGCCACTATAAAATTCAGGCTGTGGCTTTTTTTTTAAAAGACAATTAGCACTTCCATGTACACATAATGACACTCATAACCGCTCATATTAAACAAATGGAATTTGTGTCCACTCAAAATCTGTACACTAATATTGTAAAATCATATGTAGTCACAAACAACCAAAATAACAAAAATGACCACATGTCCCTCAAATACATCACATGTAAGCTGTTCCACAGCATGCAGTAGAATACAGTTCAACATGCAAGAAATACACTATGGATCGAGGTAGTAGTTTGGGTGTATCGTCAGGGACTGATGCTTAGCTCCAAAGTCATTCTCAAATAGTTCAATAATATGACATTTGCTTTTATGTAGTATTTTATATAACACAAATTTAAAACTGCAGCGATTAAGAGAGTGGCTGTTAGGTGCTATGTCAGAGGAGGAAAAGTACACATATAAAGGAGCATGGTGAATTCCTTTGTAGTCAACACAATGTTTCTGATGTTTCTTTATCTTAATTGCAAAGTGAGGTTGTATATAAATCTATACATGTGATTAAAATGTCATAGCACTAAACACAAAAGAAACAAGGAGTACTTAGAAAAAGTGATGAAGCGCAGGTAAGGTGTATGGTTTGGTTCATCACAGAATTCTAATCAATCTCTTTTGATAATGCGTTGCAATTACTTTGGGGGAGGCCAGGTGACTGACACATGGAATCTCTGGATTGTTCTTCTGAATCTGTAGTGGATTTTAAATGACAACTAGTTTGTAAAGTACTCAACAAATGTCAGAAAAGATCAACTTGGAAAATTCAGATCATACCAAAACATAATCACACTGCTAAGAAATATTTGATAGAGAGATCCAGGATGGTTGAATAGAGAGACCCTGCTACAAGAGTAAGAATAACAAAGGAATGTTTCTTGGATGCTGACTGTGAGAAAATTCCAATTAAGAAGTGAATGGAGCTTTTTAAGTACATAGCCACTCAGAAAGCCAGCACAGAGAAAGGATCAAAGCACATCACAGCTCTTAACTCCCACTTCCTGGCCAGGGGGACTGTGTCTTGCTAGGAAAGCATTAAGGAGAAAGCCATGCCAATCTCCATCATCACTACTGATCAGCAGCTCTTACCACAAGACAATTCCAGTCTTCACTACTTTTAGATGCAGCCCGGAAAGCCGAAAGACCCAAATCAGAGCAGTACAGCCACCACTCAACTCCACTGCACCTCCCACTTCGGCAGGCACCCCCCAGTCACCACCTGCAGCACCCAAAGCCAGCATACTTCAGAACACAGGGATGCGGTCCCTGTGTGTGCCACAGCAGCCTGATTGTTGGGACAACCCTGAAACCCACCCTTTCTGACTCAGCACCTTCTAAGGAAGCTGCTCCTCTGCTGCTTGGGCCTCACTGCCAGCAGCAGCCAGTCCACAAAACTATTCTTCCTGGCTGCACAGAAGACGGCTGAGACGCTCACAGCTCAGGGTGGGCCACCTCCCAGATCCACCATCTGGGCATTGCTACCAGCAACGGAACATCTTAGATGAACGAGCCTCTAAAACAGATAGCATATTCTTCCAGACAAAATACCATTTCTATTTTTCCATACTCAAAAGAGTGAGCTAAAAACTTTCATTGCCCATTTGAATCCTACCATGTAGTCTTTATGACATCCAATCAAGTGGGTGCTTGGAGCTCTCAATGGCTAGTGTTTGTGTATGATGCGATAAAGCAATGCCAGACCCGAGACGTGTGTGGCTTCACATCAAAGTCCTGCTCTTTGCTGGTGCAGGCCTTTCAAGCTGATGTTTGTATGTCACCTGGAGACAAAAGTACGTTGAAATTTACACTAAGACTTCCTATTTGAGGGAAATCCAAATACTTAAATGTGGTCACTTCCGGAAGTTCAAAGCCTGAGAAGCACCTGTTTGTTCTCATCCATAATGAAAGAGATATTGAGCTGTAATTGCTCATGGGCCCTGAACTGTTTGCAGTTTTGGAAAACTGGGAAAAGCTTGCTAAAACAGTTTTCAAATCATATTGTTTCAGAAAATGGCAACAGAAATGCCTAAGATACAACCTTAGCTTCCCATGTAAGATCCAATAACACTGTTACCTGTTCACTATTGAAATATGGAAATTACTGAATTTAGAAGTATAATCACACCCAGTTGGGCTAAGGAAAGATATGTTCTTTACCTGGTGACCTATCATCCATCATGTAGCCTTCCTCTGTTTACCAAGAGGCTGTAGAGCAAGCCGGTAGTTCAGCAGGTTTATCTAAAACATATTTTGTATCAAATACAGTTACTGATTTTTTTTTAGGATGATCTGGAATATCAAATAAAATGAAAGCTCTTGTGTGCACAGTGCTGTCGAATGAAAACACGGTGCTAGTCGCAGATAGTAGGCAAATTAGATTTTAAAGCTTTTTGTAACTCAGATTTAAAGATATGGAAAAATAAATAGAAACATATTTTTAACTTAGAGACACACACAAAGACAGTGACAGAATTATTATTCATCCACTGGTTCTCTCCTGAGATACCTTGTTGTAGCCCGGGTTGGGCCTAATTCAAGAGCCAGGAATTGTCTGGATCTCCCAGCTGGTGGAATGAATATATGTTATGGACCTGAGATATTGCTTCATGCTTCATGAATCTGGAATTGTATGCAAACCTGGCACTTGTGCTGACCTCCCAATTGGTGTCTTAGCTGTTCCACTAAATACTCATCCAAATGGAAATGATTTTAGTTAGTAATCCCTTTCATCTCTAATATGTAAAATATCAACATATAATCAATATAAAATTAAATATAATAACATAGTTAAGGAAATAGTTTACATGTTCTTGTCTCCTAAGAATTTGAAATCTGGTGGGAATTTTATGATTATAATTCATTTCAGTTTAGGCTGACTACATCTATTAAATGACTCTATGTGGATAATGCGTAAGATCTTTACAGTCTTAGGTAAATATTTTATGTGTAATTTTAGATCCTATTCTTATCAAGACACTTGTTTTTACCCTTATCAGAACTTACACACATAGTTTTTTTGTTTCTGCCTATATTTCATCTTTTTCTTCCTTGGAAGAGAACTCATTAAAAAGCTTTTTTGTTTTTCATAGATATGCATTCAGCTTTAGCCATTAAGAACCCTTCTCTTGTTTCACGCAACCTGTGATCGATTTTTTAGGTTGTTTTTGTTTTTCATCAATACTTGTCAAAGTGCCATTCTCATGACAGATGTTCAAAATGTATTTGGCGGGCCCATCATGGTAGCCTAATAGCTAAAGTCCTTGCCTTGCATACACTGGGATCCCATATGGGTGCTAGTTCTAATCCCAGCAGCCCTGCTTCCCATGCAGCTCCCTCCTTGTGGCCTGGGAAAGCAGTCAAGCACAGCCCAAAGCCTTGGGAGCCTGTACTGCATGGGAGACCTGGAAGAGGCTCTGGGCTACTGGCTTTGGGTCAACTCAGCTGTGGCCCTAGGGGCCATTTGGTGAGTGAATCAACAGACAGATCTTCCTCTCTGTCTCTCCTCCTCTCTGTATATCTGACTTTCCAATAAAAATAAAAACAAATCTTAAAAAAATGTATTTGATGTGTGAGATATTTTGTTTTGTGCACACTTGCAGTTAATATGGATGAGTACTTTTTGCAGCAAAGTTATAATTTCTAAAGATTTTACAAGTATTGGGCTTGAGATTTAATCTGTCATTGAGATTTCCTCTGTTGTTGTGGAATCTGATAGGAATTTTTCACTGATGTATCCATCCAAAACCTAAATTGCTACTGAAAGACAGATACATGGTATAAATTCATCATCTTTCTGTTGGAAATAAATAATGGAATGGAAAGTGTAGTGTTTCAAATAAGTAACCGAAAGAGAATAATATGAAAGTTTTATGCAAAACTTCAAAGTTTTACAAAAATTGATTACTGCCAATACTTTCAGTAGAGTTTGACAGCAGTCTTAAATCATTTGTTTTATTGGATATTGACCCCATGACAAGCTCTGTGGGAGAAAATAAGAGTGAGTCTGTGGTCAAAAATGCATAGGAAATGACCGAATATACCTCAGGTCTGGGCATCAATAATGCACATCAGGATATTCAAAGTTCTCGTAAGTTTAATAGTGAATCCATTTGGCTTCACTGTTTCATTTATGAAAATTTCCCCCATGGTTACATGTATTTCTACTACGTAGTTGAATCACAGAACACACACAGCATTTAGCAAATTCTGGATCAACTTGACAATTACACAGTGATCAAGATACCTTGATTTTAAGCTTGATTTCCCATTATGTACTACTGAATCTTATTCAAGATCTCTAATACCTCAACATCTTCATTTATTTCCTTTCAAAAATATAAATGTAGCACTTAGTGTATCTCCTTGTTACCTGTGAAATTTTACTTGTTGAGTAACTCTAAACTGCTCTTCGCAAAAGAAACTGGCTCATTGGGTTTGAATTGTACAGTGGATAGCTCTGTATTTGTGTGGTTATGCAGTGAATTTTGAAGTGTGATGGAGTCTGAATTTCAGGCAGATTTGGGAGGGAAAGAAAGACTGCAAAAACTGGAGTAATTAATTCTGTGAACGGAGATATATTTGCAGAATGAATAACCGGAAAGTGCTGTGGAAATGGCTAGAATTCTGTAGGAAATGACTGAAAATATTTCAGACTATGTCAGATTAACTCCTCAGTCAATTACTAGGTGGTTGGAGGGTGGTATATATCTTAACATCATAACAAATCAATGAATAAGTAGCCCCTTTCTATATACCGTAAGATTTTCAATAATATTAGAGTATGGGTCAGACTGAAACAATCATGTGTGAGACCCATTCCTGTAAGGCAAAATTTCAACAAAGATACTATCATAGAGAGCTTTCCAAATAGTTAGGCTGATCCAGTTGGACCTCTTACAGAAATCCCCTGGGGCTGAACTTGGCTTGCTCCACCTACGTTTACTGCACATGGCACAGGGAGGAAGGAAAGCATCTGAGAAAAAGAGCATGAAGACAGATTTGAGGATGTTTAACAAGAGATAACTGAAGGAGATGACAGAAAGCACACCCTAGAAAAAATGTGTTCAACATGTTTTCAAAGTCAAAGCCAAATAGCAGCTTTGTAGTTCTGTTGGACATTTATATTGTTTCTGGATTTCCCCTTGGATAATTCAGCCAATCCCTCCTTTGGTAGGATTTTAAAATTTAAATTATTGAATGCTAGTTATGTTTTCTCCCATTCACATGTAAAAACTCCAAAAAGAAAGTATGTTAATTTAAACATTAACGTTTCTGTGATTTTGTAAAATATGCAGAACCAAACGATGTCATGAATTTTTTGCAATTCCTTATTTATGGATTTTTATGTTTAATAATTATAAATATAATAGCAGTATATATTTTTTATATTCACTAAATAATTTTGTGATTTTTAAAAAACAAGTGTTTTATTTTTTATAGTGAGTTCATGGTTGATCAGAGTGGGAAGGCTCAAGGTTTGGGGAAAATTGGGTGAATTCATTGTTTCCAAATTTGCTATTCTTGTTTCTGGGGGGAGGGGAACGGGAAGGATAAAATGGAAAGCCACACACGACTTTCCAAATGTCCCGAAGTGTGCATATTCCGAGGGTTCTGCCCAAGTGGTTTGGATAGTTCTGAAATGCTGTCGATTTCACTGATTTAAGGATGAAGCAACCCTCCCAATGTCCATTGACTGACATAATCCATCTCATGTCTCCATTCACTGAGGTTTTTTTGCTATCATCATTTGACTGGGGTAGTTGTTCAATTTGTTCTGTTCTTCTCTTATGGTACCAAGTGAGCTTCCATATTCTCCATTGGCATCAGGGTCTATGTCCACTGCTCTGCTGTGGTATGATTTTGTATGTATGAAATGCAAAATAAAGAGGATTTTGTATGACTCATCTTCTGATCAGATAAAAGTTATAATCACGTATTATTTTAAAAAGTTTCTCAGCATTATGTATAATGCTCAAGGAATTTTATGACACTGTCAGTTAATTAATAGGACTTTTTATTGTTCATAAAAAGCATTAAATCCAAAAAAACTATTGCAAAAAGCTAAGCACAAAAAACCAGACAACAGAAATATGGCACAGAAGATGTAGATATTGAAATTTATTGGCTATGGATCTAAAATAAATATGATTAGTAGGTTCTCAAAACTAAAGACAGACCAAAGAATTTCAACATAGAGTTGAAATATAAATAAGGAATTAAAATTTAGTTATAAAAGAAGCAACTAATAATAACCTATTAGATTATTGTAGTGGGTTGATAGTCAGTGACCCCAAACATCGGCCCACATCCTTTTCCCCAGTCACTGTGAAGTTGATCTCCAAGATTTCTTTGTGGATGCAAGATAAGGATCTCTAGCTGTTATTATTCTGGATTGACTGTTAAGGTCCTAAACCCAAGATTCAGTTCCGTGTAAGGGAGACATACACAAAGGAGAATAAATTATGTAGAGGAGTGAAAATGTAAAGATGAAAGAAGACCTTAGAGTTATGTAGCCACAAACCAAGGAATACCAAGACTCAGTAGAATCTGTTAAGAATAAGAAATGTCTTTTTCTTTCCCAGGGCATGTTTAGGAATCATAGCCCCGTCAGAAACTTAATTTCACATCTCTGGTCTCAAGAACTATAGAATAAATTTCTTCTTTTTTTTGTAGATTTTATTTTTGATAATGTTTACATAGTTAAGAAGAAAGCATGCCCATATAACCTAATGATTAGGTGGGAAGGGTCAAGGATTAGGGGAAAATGAACAAGGTCATTTTTTCCTTTTTCTTTCTGTATATGGGGGAGGGAGGGAGACAAGAGGAGAGGCCGACCCAGCATCCTAACCGAATCAGTACTGTTGATTTTGTTACTCCAAGGATGAGGAACTCCTTCCAAGGTCCATTGGCTGAAATAGTCCACCTTAGAGTCTCCATTTGCCCAGATGTTTGTTGTCAATGCTTAGCTTGGGGATTTGTCCAATTTGTTCTGCCCTCTATCCTCTGCTATGGTACTAAATGTCCTCTGCAAGTCCCAACAGACTGCCATATCCTCCATGTGCATCTGGGCATGCTGTTCACTGCTCTGTTTTAGGAACTGAGGAGGCGCAGCTCTGACACATACATTCCACAGTCAGACCACAGATCCTGTGATTCTCCCCATGGTTGGAGCTCTGAGTCCAGTGGGTCATTTGCCAGGGGAAGGGTCCCCAAAGAAGCCTCATCTGATCTGACCCCAGACCTGACTCTTCTATTTACTTGCCAGTATGGGATCCAGCTCAGTCTATTACCCACATCAGCCAACACACACAGGGGTGGTTGCTGTGCTGGGTCAGTTCTGTTTCCAGCCCCATCTCTTCTGCAAACGAATGGGTGCTGCAGCAAGTTGTGATTGTATTTTACAACATCCCAAAGGAAGCAATTGTTAGCTGAATATTAATCAGATGTCAGTAAAAAGATTTTGGGACTAGAATATAAGTTGCATAGAAGACATCTGGATTGAAATATGAATATGCAAAAATGGAAAAGAGAGTGAAAGCTCCATGGAGCATGGTGAGACGTGACATGAATGCAGTTATACTCCCAGAATAACAGAGGTGAGAAGAAAAATGGAGGAGAAACACTGTTTGAAGACACAGTGACTGATCGCTTCTCAAGCAATGAAATACATAATCTCAGGACTCAAGAAATTCTGTAAAACTCAGATAGTATAAAGAAGTACGTGTGATTGTACTAGAAAATAAAAAGCTAGACAAAATTTACCTAAACTGATGAAAATTAAAAATAAATCGTAAAAATAAACACTCCCATGTTTTTCACAGACAGCCCAATAAGATTTACATTAACTCTGTCACAGGAATGATGGACTCCCAAAGACAATGGAGAATAAATGCATCTACTAGAATTCTGCAGTAAATGAAAATACAGTTCTTTAGACAAATATTGAGTTTGTCACAAACAGACCTATAAGAAATATTGACAGCATTTCTTCAGATCAAAGGAAAAATAATCCAAAGAAAATCTTCATAAATAAATCGTTGGAATGAAGAGATCTTGGAGTAGGAACATGTGGTTGTTAAAAGAAACAGTGCCAATTACTGGAAATCTTTGAACAATGCCAAGAGGCTCAGTGCCCTGAGAATTTACTTTCCCTCTCTTTGAAAGCTGTCCATTGCTGTACATAGTGGATTTCCCATTTGGAGTCAATGTTACCACTGAGACAAAACAGACTTTGGACTCCGGGGGATGACCTGGTTTAAAATGCAAACTTTCTACTGAGCATTTGTGTGATGTTAGGGAAATAATCGCTCTGAGCTTCAACTTCCTCATCAATTGAAAGAGAAACATATATTATTTACCACTTTTTAAAAGTGAGAATAATGCATGAAAAATATACAGAATTGTACATAAACTTTCTTACTCCTGTCTACTTGTGTAGAGTGGTAGTTCTAAAAGGTGCCAATTTAGTCTAATCGCTTGCACACTTTTCCTCTTTTAGTAGTCATTCCTTGGGCTCCTCCTTTGCATTTAGCTTACTGTGGGTGTTGTCTTCTGTATTAGTTCAGCCTCTGTAATGAAATACTATACACTGCTTATAAGCAATAGAATTTTTTTGTCCATAGCTCATGATTAGGTGCCAGCGTGGTCAAGTTGTGCTGAGGGTCCTCTTCCGGGTGGCTGACTGTCATCTCACAGCATTGTGCTAGAGGGGAAAGAGATTGAGCTAACTGGTTCGCGTCTTGGAATAATAGCACCAAATCCCATTACTAGGGGTTCCCACCTTATGACCCAGTTATTGTCCCACTGGCTCCAAGTACAAATATTAATTTATCAGGATTAAGATTTTAACATAGCAATACTGAGGGGGTGGCACAAATGTTCATTCTGTTGAATTAAATGAATGGCGTCAACTTCTTTCAAACTTAAATACTGATGCGTCCTTCCAAGGAGAAATAACGGTTCCTTCCTTTATTGTGAAATTCAGAGTGACATTCAGGGGTAACTTGTGGTCCCTAAAACAGCCCATCCACTTTTAAGTAAGTATTGATGTCCTCCCCTTAAGTAAAATAAGCTGACTCCTATAAACTTATAGTTCAAAGACCTGTTTCTAATGAATCGTGATTCTCTTCTGCATCATATGTTGGTGTACAATGGCTGGGGAAGAGAGAAATCAAAGTAGAAGTCATCCAGGTGATTTGGTAAATATTACCTGACAAAGGCATCTTAAGATAACTGAATCTTGTGGATTTTAGGAAAGAAATGTAGAAGGGAAGATGCTTTGCTTAATCGCAGCTTGCCTGTAGCTTGGTGCTCTCCATGTCTATGTGCAGCGAGTCTGTGCTCCTTTACGGGCAGCTCTGGCACATTCAGCCGTCTGCACCAGCCCTGACCCGAGCACAGGCAGGTGAAGCATAGACTCAGAAAGGAGTTCAGAAATGAATAGAAAAACATTTTTAAAATGCCAAAGCGTTATTTGTTCACATTCTCAATGCTGGTTTCAAGTAAGCAAACTGGAAAAGATAATGACCACTCTCTGATTATGTAAGAAAAGAAAGAAAATTTTAAAAGATAAGCTAAAAATATGTCTCATGGATTGGGATTTATACCTCAGGGGGATATGACTCAACTGCTTGCGTTCAAGTTAATTTGCTCAAATATGACAGGAATCCTCAAAAAGCTTTTTTGAAATAAACTTTCAGAAATTTCAGAAATGATCTCATCAAGCATATTCAAAGAAATCTGAAATGAGGTTTTTCTCTTTCAGTATTAAGCAGTATTTTGCTGACTGAGGAAATGTGGTATTTGTGAAATAGTGTAAAGTTACCTTGCTTTAATGGTTATGATAGGCATCTTGGTTTGAGCGGAGGATGAGAATGGATCAGAATGACACTGAAAATAGATTATTACCTGTATTTCATGCATGCATGATGTTTTAGAATAAAGAGGAAGAATTATACTCAGTACAAACAGTGTTTAATTATTGTCATCACTATTTCTAATTTTTTTCCCCCACTTTATATGTGACCTTGCTTGTTCTCCCACTGTGTCTCTAAGGTAGGTATTAAGGATCACAACTTTCTGATGAGAAAACCAGGAAAGTGTGTGAAAGAGTTACTTTGTAGGACGGGAGCCTAGAGGGATTTCTGCCACGTGTTTCCCCCCCACTCTATCATGCTTCCTTTATGTAGGCATATTGTTACATATGAGTATTTAACTCCTGTATTATCTATATTTCTTAAAATTCTTTATATAAACGCCCTCCTCTGCCAGATCTGGATTAAGCCAACGGAGTTTCTTCAGTGAAATAAGCAGAGTTGGCCATGTTTGTAGGAAAATGGGTCTTGTAATCTCAAGCAGCAGTTTTGTCCACTATCCCACAATGCAGGCCATGAATAAGTGTGGTTTTTTTTCTAAAAAATAAAAGACAAACTGAAGTACATTAAAATGTTTTCCATTTTCTGTGCCAACTATCATTCATGAAGAGGTGAACTAAGAAGGTCTTTGAAAACTCTCATGTTAGGTCTTGGAGAAAATATTTTGCTAAGTTATGTTTCATAACCTGGCAGGAAAGAGTCAAATAACACAATTCTAAATATAGATTCCATCAACATTTTGAACTAATGGAAAGATTTGGGGTTGTACCTGATGACCTAGTTAGGGATGGTGAACCAATGAAGAAATGGCTGTCAAGGACTTTTAAAACCTGCTGGGAGAGCCCCAGTAGTTTGCTTCTGCAGTGGCTGTGATATCATTAGTGCAGCAGCAGTACTGTGGTGCCTTCGAAAGTGTGAAAGCCAGCTGCTACATCATCACCACAAAAACCGTGCATAATCCTGGGGCCACTTCATGAGAATTAGGGCATGATTAGAGACTCTGTGTTTTAAAGAAGCCCACAGGTCATTCCTGTGGTTGGCCAGTTTGAATTTTGGTTTCACCAGAAATTCACAGCATGATTCTGGGCACATCTTTGAAAGTCTGTACACTCTTATTTGCTCACCTGGATTACATAGGCCAATAGAGGTTAAATAATTAGTTGCTATATTAGAATATGTAAATACGAATTAACAATGGTTTTAAACAGTCACTTGGTTCATGGGTTAAAATTCTTGCCAAACTTACTGTTAGATTTCACAGTGACAGCTATGGTCAGATTTACAGAATGATGTGTGATGAGTTACCCTTGGGTATGAGTTAATGATTATTAACTTTTAGTTCGATGAAGGGGGAAATTTCTGCTAGGGATTTCCATCTTATTCCAGCTTTCAGAGAGTTGATCTATAGGACTGCACAGTTCACTGCAACACAGTGGTGAAACACATATATTAAACACAGAGGGCCTGGATTCATGTTCAGATTCCACCATTTCCTAAATCTGTGAATTTGTACAAATCATTTGACCAGTTGGAGACTCTGTCAAGAGTTTCATTTTCTTGTTCTCTGATATATCTTCAGCTCTTGGAATGCCTTAGTGCAAGGGCATTTGCAAAGCCTATGATTGAATGATTATACCAATAAATGACAGATGGGGAAACAATCATATGTTCTATATAGCTGCTGTGCCTGAAACTTAGTAGGTGTTGAATGCATTCTGTATGTACCATTGTATCCTATATCCTCAGAAGTAGTTAAAGTAGCCAAGTTGGCTGTTGTTGCTCCATTAGTACATCATACTATCAGTTACATTTATTGAGAACAAATGGTTAAGGCTATTCATTTCTGAGAAGATACATTCCTCTTTAATATTTCCAGCTGTTTAATAGAGTTCCCAGAACCTTATGTTTGTCTTTCCTTTCTTGATTGCCCCCTGTGTCTCATCTCTGATCTTTCCTCACCTTTTTTTGCTCTACTCTGGAGGCAGACCTACATGGCTCCTGGCACCTGTGCTGTCTGACTCTTGGACCCTTGTTGAGCCAATGGGAGGTGTCATCAGGAAACTAGAAGATGTCTTCTAGAACCATCGGGTCAGTGTCCTATTTCCCCTTTTTCCATCAGTAGCAGGATTTGGTAATTATATATGCTGTTACTGTTTTAGACTTAAACCTGGTGATAGCTTCCTATTGGTGCTGGCCTTTGGGTCTTTCATCATACATTATTAGTTTCTCTAAATGTCCCCTTCTTGAGTTTTATTTGGTTAAACCCTTTGGATCATGGTATCAGTTTTCTATAGGGACTGAGGAAAAGCATTGTTCTTGGCTCAAAGAACTAACTGTCCATCTTCCGGGCTATCTAATAGGAGAGAATACTGAGCACATTCTTTTTTACGTTATCCATGCTAGCACAAGCATGTAAGTGATGAAAATTATAACTGAACTCCTAGTGCCTTACCAGTGCAGGAAAATCACTTCTATTTACACACAAGAACACATAGAAATTGCAGGTGCATAAAATATGGGGGAAGGAGTGGTTAATGGATGGTGTAGCTCTCTACTCACAAAAAGGTGGGAGAATTCAGCACCTGTATCTTTCTGACATTTCTGTTTCTTGCAATATGGAAATCAAGAAAATGAGTAAACCATGAAAGGAAATTTGCAAATATATGCATGTTGCATACACAGATACATATTCATTGGTTCTTCATTTTGTGGAATATTTGGACTAATAATATCTTAAATAGGATCCATTATGTCTTTGATACATATCTATGTTTATAATGCTATGTCAGTGTGCTGTTTTAGGATACTCAAAACAGTATTTTTGCAAACTAATAATGATAATTTTCCAGAGAAGGAGGAATTTCATTTTAAATTCTAACATGTATTAGACCAATAATTATGATAGGGTATTTCTTGTACCCCCCCCCACCCTCCAAAGACGTTGTAATGGGCTATAAGGCTCATCTGTTTACCTTGACCTTCTGGTTATGTGAGAGGTCGTATTCCACGTCTATTCCGCTTGGCTTTCTAGTCATGTCAGAGGTCATGCTCCATGTGTAGGGCTGGAAGCTGTGCATCAGCCATGCCCACCAGGTATCAGACAAAGACCTGGGAGCGATTGCGCACAGGAGATATTAAACATTGTGAGAAAGTGGAATTTAAAGCCAATAAAATGTTCTTGGGGTTTTCTGCAAGCAGATTGACTGATGTTCTGTCCTTTGATGATGCAACAAGAGAAATAGGCAGCTCTTAACAGCTGTGTGTAACAATTTTTTTTTTTTTACTGAATTTCTCTAGAGCACCTGGGTATCTCAAAGAGAAAGAAAAAAAAAACAGCCTACTAAGATTATGTTAACAATGCTAAAAGACATGGCACTTCATCTTTGGATGAGAGAGAATGACATGATTTATGTTCTGTTTTTATGAGAAATTATTTGGAGTGGTGTGTAAGATGTATAGGATGTAGGAAATTCTGAATGGGGAGATTAGGACATTGTTGCAATGGTTTAGTTATGAAGTAATGGGTATCTATGTGAAGATGTTCAGCAGAATAATCAGAAGAGGGAGGACTGGGTAGAAGGAAAATTAATTAATGCAAACATAAATGCAGAAAACTGCAATAGGCTTGTGAAAAAGACCAAGAATATTTCTGAGATGTGTTAGCCACTATGGTGAAACAACACAATAAAAAGTGGCAGGATTACACAAAGAAGGGAAGAAGAGAGGCCTGAAGTGATGGCTCGATGGCTAAATCCTCACCTTGCAAGCTCTGGGATCCCATAAGAGCACTGATTCATGTTCCAGCTGCTCCACTTTCCATCCAGCTCCCTTTGTATGGCCTGAGAAAGCAGTAGAGGATGGCCCAAATCCTTGGGATCTTGCACCATGTGGGAAACCCAGAAGACTCCTGGCTTTGGATAAGCTCAGCCCTGGCCATTGTGGCCATTTGGGGAGTGAACCAGTGAATGGAAGATCTTTCTGTCTCTCCTTCTCTCTATAAATCTGCTTTGTCAGTAAAGATAAATACATACTCATGAAGAAGAGGGGAGAGGCTAGGCGAGATGGCAGAGCCATTTTAATCCAGCTAAGTTGGAGGGGTTGCCAACATATGTGGTTTATAAAGCAGTTCTCATGTAGGGTTTGCAAAAGGATTTGGATTTACAGATGTCAGCTTGAGAATCATATGCCTAGAGGTGACATTTTAGCCATAAAGGCTAAAAATCACCAGAGAAGTGAGTATGATGAGAAGTATGAGGTAAGCGTGGAAGAAAAGATTTCTGAAAACTGCTTACCAGTTGAAGACTTGAGAAAAAGCAGGTGCAAAGAGCTGTCATTCCATTTTAAGCACTAAAAGTGCTACCTCTTGCATTTCCTAATTTGACCAACAAGATAACCTTGAGCAGGCAAATAGTATCAACCCTGAGAAAGGAATGCCCCGACATGACATGTTAAGCGACTCCCCAAGGTTACCGCATAAGTGGTTAGGTAGAATAAAAGCAGGAATTTGTCTTTTCACCAAGTACAACTTTATGTTCCAGCAGCCTTGAAGAGGGGGATTTTCAAATGCTGCTTCCTGCAGCTCTCAGGAGTCTGCAGTACTCCCTGGAGGAGCCCTTTCTGAGGTGCACTGGGCCTGGGGGAGGAGAGGCCAGAGAAGCAGGGCTCTGTGCAGCCATATTACCATGACAGGGGCACCAAGCGTCAACCTGGCACTTCCTATGTCCATGCAGCTCCTCAACCAAACTTAGTGTAAGAATACACAGATTCTTTCACTGCTTGATGACATCAAGTTACGTCTAAGAGTAACTCAGCTTCTCAACAAGTTTAAAGTGATTCTGTGAAACCCACTTGACCCAAGGAATGGTTTTCACTGGCCACACATAAATCAATAGCAGAGAGGGAGGCATCTTCTCTACTATTTGTATCTCTTGTGTTGTGCTAATGTAAAACAGTATTTGAAAGGTGTTACTAAGTGACAGGATGTCATATTATTCTAAGAAAACATAAAATGTTACAGTTGGAAAGAACTTCACTGTTTTGTCCACTGTAGCTTACCAGGTAGGCTTCCATGTTGAAGCTATTTTCAATAATTAAAAAAAGTGCAAACCTGCATGGAAATATTTAGTTTGCTTTTCTGGAAATCACAAAATTAGAGTTAAGTTTCATCAGGTTTTTTCTGTCTTATTTGATGCCTATGTATTCTTAGAATTGAGATAATTCACAGTGATAATTCAACCAGACTCTTATTGAACTTCTGTTCTAACACAGAAATCCTTGTGAAAAGCTACTTTTGACTCCATGGAGAATCTGATTTGAAATATGTTCCGATGCGTTTAAAAATTAATAGGTATTTTCCTTTTAGTGATATAAAATTTGTAGGAGAACTTGCTCAGAAGCATAATTTAATCAATTAATAATGAAGAAAGATGCCCAAGAGGATCAGCTGCATGGACTCAGGCATTCAGCTGCTCTTCAGTAAGGCCCTGGTGGGAAGAAAGGATGCTGACATTTACCAGGAGCAGGCACAGACCTGATGCCGTCACGATGGGCTGACTTCAGGAGGAGGAATTATCACCAGTGTTCCATACATGGGATTCCTGATCTTCAGGGAAATGAAGACATGAATCCCAGTGGAAGCAGGGTACTTGGAATTTGATCCCTGGCCAAACTCTGCTGAAAGGTCTTCTGCGGTAACCTACCTCTAAAATGGAGGTGAGATTATCAGGGACAAAAATGGAAAAGCTTGTTTTCTGGACTGACCTTAGTGCTGGTTGGGATTTGCTAGAGTGGCAGAAGAGCTTGGGATTGTATGGGATACATGGTTTCACAGTCTATGTAAAGTTGTGCTCTCTGAATTTTCAACTTACAGGGTAATTATCATCTTGTTAATGAACTTATTAATTGCAAGGCATTTTTTGGTTTGTTTTTACTGTACAGAGACTGGCTATGTGGTTTTGCCCACTGTTTCAAAACCATCCTTTGTGTTCTTGAGTAGAAAAAAGTGTTTTCTAACTATTGGGTGATGATTTCTATCGATAGTTGTTAGATCAAACTTATTGGATGTTCTATTCTTTGTTTTTATTGATTTGGGGGCCCTCCTTGTTATCAATAAAAATCTAAGGAGCAACTTCCTGTTTCTCATTAGATTGATTGATATGCTGAATTATCACATTATTTCAAGGCTTTGCCGACGACATTAATCAGGTGTTTTGTTATAACTGTTGTTTTTGAGATTTGTCATAGTTTCCTAGTTGAATAAACCTTATATCAATACACAACTACCCTCTTTAGTCCAGTTGCTCTTTGTCCTGAAATGACTGTTGGTCTAGGAATAGCACTACTACCTCAGCTTACTTTGGTTTTTATTTACATGTATTTTTATCTGTACGTGTTTATTCTGTTATTTTAAAAATATTTATTTAATTGGAATTGAAAATATTCTGTCTTATGCTTTTTGATTGGCAGTGCACACAATTGAATACGATTATTTTTATGCACATACAGATGACTGTGTGTGTGTGTATTGCTAGAAAATCTGGACTTTTCAGTTTTACATTTTAATTTGTTGATTTCACTTTTTCTAACTTTTTTTTTTGCTTTGTCAAAGATAGGCTTTTTTTTTTTTTTTTTTTTTTTCACAAAGTCAGATATACAGAGAGGAGGAGAGACAGAGAGGAAGATCTTCCATCCGATGATTCACGCCCAAAGTGACTGCAACGGCCAGTGCTCCACCGATCCGAAGCCGGGAACCAGGAACTTCCTCCAGGTCTCCCACGTGGGTGCTGGATCTCTAGCCTTTGGGCCATCCTCGACTGCCTTCCCAGGCCACAAGTAAGGAGCTAGATGGGAAGTGGAGCCGCCGGGATTTGAACTGGCACCCATATGGGATCCCGGCGCGTTCAAGGCGAGGACTTTAGCCGCTAGGCCACGCCGGCCCCCAAAGATAGGCTTTTTAGTATTTATTTTTCTCAAGCAGTCTGAAGTTTGTATACCTAGTCTAGGAATATATTCCTTCTTTTCATCATAAATGTTATATCACCACTATGCTTATTTAACTGAAAATCAGAAATTGAACAATATTTTGATGCTGTCTCTTGGAACAATGTATGACTTTTGGCTTCCAATTGCTTGTCTCCTGATACATGTGCCATTGCTATCAAATATTTCAGTTCTTCTTTTTCTTTACCTTAACAGTCAATGCTGGTTTTAACTTTTTCACAAGTGTGTATTTATTCATCCACCTTTCCTTATTTCTTTACCGACCATCCTTAGATAATATTCGTTTCCTCTGGAAGCACTTCCTGTAAGAGTCCACTTGAAGCAAGTCTGTGAATGATAACCTGTCTTTGTTTTGCGTGTCTCTGTAAACATCCACATTTACCTTCCTTCTTGAATAACACTTTATTGGGCAAACAATTCTAAATTGAGAACTAAAGTCTTTCACCTTCTGTGGCTCTTGTAAATTCTGTTTTTACTTTATACTCTTGTATTGTACTCTGTCAACTATTTTTTTTTAAGATTTATTTATTTGGGCCCGGCGGCGTGGCCTAGTGGCTAAAGTCCTCGCCTTGAACGCCCCGGGATCCCATATGGGCGCCGGTTCTAATCCCGGCAGCTCCACTTCCCATCCAGCTCCCTGCTTGTGGCCTGGGAAAGCAGGAGAGGATGGCCCAAAGCTTTGGGACCCTGTACCCGTGTGGGAGACCTGGAAGAGGTTCCTGGTTCCCGGCATGGGATCGGCGCGCACTGGCCCGTTGCGGCTCAATTGGGGAGTGAATCACCGGACGGAAGACCTTCCTCTCTGTCTCTCCTCCTCTCTGTATATCTGCCTTTGCAATAAAAAATAAATAAACAAATAAATCTTTTTTTTTTTTTAAAGATTTTATTGTTATTGGAAAGCCGGATATACAGAGAGGAGGAGAGACAGAGAGGAAGATCTTCCGTCCGATGTTTCACTCCCCAAGCAGCCACAATGGCTGGAGCTGAGCCAATCTGAAGCCCGGAGTCAGGAGTTTCTTTCAGGTCTCCCACATGGGTACAGGGTCCCAAGGCTTTGGGCTGTCTTCGACTGCTTTCCCAGGCCACAAGCAGGGAGCTGGATGGGAAGTGGGGCTGCCAGGATTAGAACTGGCGCCCATATGGGATCCCGGGGCGTTCAAGGCAAGGACTTTAACCACTATACTATCGCGCCGGGCCCTTTTCTTTTTTTTAAAGAATGAATTTTTGTAAAGACTTGAAAGGTAGACAGGCAGAGAGAGATCACACAATTGCTGGTTCTCCACAAATGCCTGCGTTAACCAGGACTAGTTCAGATTGCAGGTGTTAGCTAGGAACTCCATCCGTACCTCCCAAATCCATGGCAGGAGTGCCCAGTATTTCATTTATGATCCGGTTCCTCCTAGACACATTAGCAGGAAGTGAGATTCTAATTGCAGAGTAGCCAGGAACTGTGACATATTCCATATGGTGATGTAACCCTCTGTACACAATGCCTGCTCTGTCCTCTGGTTTAAGCAGTTCTCTGTGAAATTCTGCAGTCTCACTGTGACAGGTTTAGGAATAGGCTTAGGAGTAGAGCCTAAGTAGGCTTAGGCTTTGTATTCAGTCAAAATTTTTCTGTACTTCATTAATTCAAAGGCTTATGTTTTCGTATGTTTAGTTTTTTATAAAAAGATTTATTTGTTTTTAAGTCAGATTTTCAGAGAAAGGGGAGAGAGAGATAAAGAGAGAAAGAGAGTTGCCATCCATTGGCTCACATCTGCTAAAGGCACATGCTGGGTGTCACCACAGCCTCCTATCCAAATCTTGAGGGTGAGACATGAGTCCAGGATGACACCCAAATTGGGCCTAATACATGCCCCCTGTTGTCAGCGGGGTCGGGGTAGAGTGTGATCATGTCAGCGGGCATGAGTACAGCACCAGCCCCTCTTTGCCAAGGTGAACCAACCACCCATGGTGAGCCCACAGTGTCTCTGCACCTTACCCACACAACCACCTGATCGGCACAAGAATCCTTGTATTCCACAGTGGGAGCAAGGGACCCCGTACCTCTGAAGCTAGCCACAGCAGCTTCCCACAGTCTATGCATGTCCTATTACACAGTCACAGGATTCCCATGGTGTGCGAGTCTGTCACATTCCCAGGGAGCAGGGGATCAACTCTCAGGTCTATGTGCCTTTCTTGGCCCATGGAAAGAGCCGTGAAGTTCTAGAGTCAGCTGCCTAACCAATAGGGTGCTTTAGCTTGGCAAGTCATGTCTGGACACTGTGACAGAGTGAGGGGAGGCGTACAATTCAGGGTCCTAAGTGAACACCCTTCCCCCTCTGCTAACCCTCAAGGTTGTTGGGGATCACAGATTTATCCTTTTGATAAAGTCCTTCAGCTGTGAATGTGTTGCCACAGCCTCTGCTGACCTTATTAAGATGGCGTTTCCTCCTTGCGCATCCCATGCGTGTTGTACCATAGGGATGGTGCTCCAGCCGCTGGCTGTAGGGGTCTCTGGCAGTTTCCTGCCCAGGGCTGCATGCTTGTTGCTCCCATGCATCTCTCTCCCCTCTCCCTCCCTCTCTCCCTTTTGTAGAATTTTCACTGCGAGTATACAACTGTCCCCTGGGAATGCAGCTTCTCTCCTTTATTTCAGTTATCTTCACATGGTCAGAATCAACACGTCTTTTCCCATTTGGGATCTCCTGCACACATATTTCTGAGTTTTTTTTCTTTCCCACTTCATACACATTTTTTCCTTTTCCCCCATTTGATTAAAGCATGGTATCAATGATTTTAGCTATTTTAAGTATGACTTGTTTCGGTAATTTATCCATGGTTAGCTTTTGTGATTTCACTTTTTGGTTTTTACTACTGTGAAAGATTCTTTGTGTTTTATTGAGATGGATCAAATCATGCAAATCTTTTTAATACCTCTGATGTTTAGCTAACTGATTTCTCAGAGAAGTTTAGCTTGTAATGTCACATGTTATCTTGAGAGTTTCTGGCATCACCTAGGACAGAGGTGAGACACTGAGCGGAGCTGTCATAAAATGAACCTTCTTACTGCTGATGAGTCTTCTATAAATGATCGTGATGTTGATTCCTCCCAAAGTGGAGTACAGTGGTTTTCCTTGTATTTCTTTCAGGCATAGCACATGAATTTATGTAGCCCCCTAAAAAAAAATCACTTCAGTACAGTAAAAATGGTTGGAAAATGTGGCATCGGTAGGCCTTCATAGTTCCTTGTTTGTGTGATCTGTTTATTTTTTACTTTACCTAAACACCAGCAGATCTTTTCTCCATTTAATAGCTGACATACAGTGGCGCATGTTGCTGATGATCAACTGAAAAAAGTGACATTCTGTCTGGACTGAAGGCACGGCTCCCGGAGCCTTGTTTTGCTAGGCCTACAGAAGCTGTTAACCATGGATGAATAGCTATGTTGGCAGTAACTAATAACAACCACATGCGACATAGTGACAAAAGGAACAGCAGAGCTTTTCTGTAAGTTGTTTTCAGTCGGATCTTATCATCTGATTCTGTAGGTTTTTGATAAAGTTTTGTTAAAGTTACAAACATGTATTTAGCAGTATTGACATCAAACTTTTGAAACACAGCTGCAGTTGTAGCATTGTTTAGGGTTTCAATGAAACCTAAAATACATTTGCTTTTTGCTAAGGAAGATGGTGAGTCACAAGGGACGGTTGAAATTTCACTCTCTAGCTTCCCACATTTCTGTATTCTCTTTAAGATTACAGGATCAGTGTGTGTGTGTGTGTGTGTGTGTGTGTGTGTTGTCTATAACGGAAGCAGGAATTCCTTACGGAAGGGTGAGAATCAGTCTCAGTCAGTCTTACACCAGAAATCTGCTGCAGTTGATTATAAATGCTGACTGGTTGTGAGAAATCGAGCTCACATTTCTTGTCACCTTAATTCCAAAAGCCGTGTCCTGTCTAAGAAGAAAGGAACAATCCTCAACCTTTCACCCTCCATCCACCCTTCTACCCGTCCTCTCCTGAAGAGGCACTCCGTTTTATCTTATTCTGATCGCACTCAAACTTGTTCACTCAAGTTCTGTAGCCTGCGTGTTCTTTAGCCCTACCAAAATATCTTGACAATCATGGCAAATCTCAAAAGTTAAATCAAAGCCATGTGACTTTCTTAAAATAAATGATCTCAAAGCCAGTCCTTCACACTATTGCTTTATGAATTTTACCAATTTACTTGTGTGGTACAGTTTCATTTTATAGTAAGTCCTTCTCTTTGAAAGAAATATTTTTATTTTTTAAGATTTTGTTTATATAAAGAGATTATGTTTTTCCAAGATTCAGTGCTCAGAATATAGTCATACATCCCACCCTTTTTTTTTAACCTTAATTCCTCCTTCTTTTTTCTTTCATTTGATTATACAGTTTCAATTTACTTTATCATCACATGGTTAGTGTACCGCTAACCATAATTTTCAACAAGCAAGAAATAGAAAGACCATGGTTCCACAAGAATACAGATAAGGAATATAAACAGTAATCAGATTATAAGATGTCAGTTTCATTCTTCATTGTATTTTTTGTATTAGCAACTGCATATCAGAGAAAACGTGATATCTGTCTTTTGGAGACTGGCTTATTTCGCTAGACATGATGGTCTCCTCCAGTTGCATGTATTCTGTTGCAAAAGACAGACTGTCATTCTTTTGGTAGCAGGTTAGTGCTATTTCATCATGACATACCATATTCTCTTAATCCAGTCATCAATTGATGAACATCCAGATTGATTCAATATTTTAGGTATTGTGAATTGAACTGCAGCATAAATTGGGGGTAAAATAAGTCTTTAATATGCCAATTTCATTTCAATTGGGTAAATTCCCAGATATGGGATGGCTGGATCATATGGTGGGTAAGTTTTCAGATTTCTGAGTAATCCCCTATTGTCTTCCTAATGGTTACATTAGCTTACATTTCCAGCAACAAGGTATTTCCTCACATGCTGGCCAGAATTCATCAGTTTTTGATTTTTTGATTTTTAATTTATGATTTTGGGTTCTTGCCTGGTAGCAAATGATTGTGAACTTTTTTTCATGTATTGTCTGCCATTTGTGTTTTATACTTTGAAAAAAAAATCCCTGTTCAGGTCCCTTCCCCATTTCTTAACTATATTATTTTGCAAATATTTTCTTTCATTTGCTGAGTTGTCTCTTCACTTTCTTGTGTGTCTCCTTTGCCTTGTAGAAGTTTCTTAGCTTGAAGTAACCCCATTGTCTATTGTTGCTTTTATTGCCTGTGCTTCTCGGATCTTAAAAGAAATTCTATTACTTTTTAACCCTGAAATTGAAATTACTTTGCTGTAAGGAATGCAACATAGGCTTTTATTTCTTCATGTAAATATCATCGTTCTATTTCTGGAGTGGTTTTTTTGGGGGTGGGTGTGGGGATGGGGAAGGATTTAAGCTAAATGTCCATAGCTCCAGCAATCACACACCTTCTTTTTCTATACAGGGTGGCACAAAGCCTCATGATTCTTACTGAATTTTGTTCAGATAAATTTGATTTTTCGTTGTCACCTATCATTGGACTATCTCATTCTTCGAAGATTTAAACTGTCATTTCAGACCTTAACATTTAAAATTGCAGGAAAATGTTTGCTTCCCCTTTTAGTTATAAGAAAAGCCGTACTCATGACAGGGTTTTCCAGAATATCTTAAAGCAGAATCCCAAAGTGCCACTGACTTCCTCAGAATTTTGTTTTACTTTAACTTTTCTCACTACACGGAACACTTTTTCCACCAAGGTCTAGTTGGATATTTATAACATAATTCTCAGGTCATGCAAAAATGTCAAAGTAAAAATTAGCCTGCTATAGATTTGTTAAAATTCAGGTCCCAACTGCAGTCTTGGCAGGGCAGGATCAAATGATTTCATGGGCCTTATGAAGCCTGCTGGCCGGACGTTCCCCACCCCTGCTGGGCAAATACACTTCCCCTCTTGTTTCTGCCCATCCTGAGAGAGTCAGTTTAGTTTCAGGATTCCGGAAGGAGGAAAGGCAACAGAGTTGTCTTTGTGACAGTGTGTGAAAAGCATTATTTACCAAAAAAGGAAATAACAGCTTTTCAGTTTGCATATTACACGTCCTTATGTCTCAAGGGCTTGGATTTTATTAAAGGTAGCCAAATGCTGTTTTCAGGTGCTGTACAGAGGCATGGAAGTACATTGATGCTTTCAGAAATGAGAGAGATTTGCTTCTCACAGGTTTCCATCTGTTACTTTCAGCAGCATTGTCTTTTTGATTTCATATTGGAGAAGTAAGGAGAGGTACTACAGGAGTTGTGCAGCTCAACAGCCTGTCTCCTATGGCTTGCAAACCCTGTCAATATGCTTCAAAGCAAAGCAACCTTCTCCTTCTGTGAAGTTGCTTGATTGTGCAACAGTGTGAATTTGGGTGAAATATTTTCCTGGCTTTGAATCCATACTGTCAGGAGGGAACCCCTGAGATGTATCTTCATGTTTCAGTACTTGCCTGATGCAGATATCAAAATTTTTAATAAAATATTTTATATTACATAATAAGCATATAACATGTTTTCACTATATGAAACAGTAAGATATAAGCATACCATAGAGTATGCTATATAGAACATACATAGTATAGAAAACACACTGAAGTATACTTTTTAAGTTAAACACCATAGAAAATTATCATTCTAGTTTTAAAGCAAACCCAAACACATACCCAAAGCCTTGTGTCTTACAAAAGTACAGACTTCATAGGTGTTTGATCTAACTAATCAGTGAATTACTACACTAATCACTTACTTTTTTATTTCTTTGGATGATTAGTAAATTTAAAAGGAGAAATTGTGGTGTTTTGGCTGTTAGGATATCCTAAACAGTATAAGGGAGTTGGGAGATTCATAAAACGTGGTTTTAAAGGTGATTATTACATATATGGAAATTGGCTCCAATCAGCGATAGGACAATTTGAAGCATTGAAATTATAATGGGAGAAGACTCACTCTGGATGGTTGGAGGGAATAATGCTACTTCAGCACAGCTCCATCCTAATATTTTCTCTGAGCAGAATGTCCACCTGGATGGCCTTTGTGAATTTGCTTTCTTTCTCCATTTCCAGAGCAGTGTTCTCCAAGCACATGCAGTAGAGTTTTTATACATCAAAACGTATAATGGAAGTCCATGGAATTACTTTCTAAATTACAGGTGTATCTTGATTATTCTTCCTTTATTGCTTTAGCTCTTACAGTCAGAGCTTTGTATTTTGAAGTGTAGCTTGCTTCTAATTTTACTTTTTTCATTAATATTTTATTTCCATCTAGATTATATATTCTGTGTAAGAAAACATTATACCATGAGTTTCTCTACTATCCCATACTGGAGACTCAGACACATTTGCTCAATAAATAGTTTCATACACTCAGATTAATCCTCAAATTTGGGGGAGGGTAGAAATTAAAGTTAGAAAAAAATCTACTGTGCCTGCCGTCTCACACTTTTCAAATACTATAAGCCTAATTTTATAGGTTCATCTTTTGATGAATGACTTTTTGTGGAATTCATCTTTTGATTGATTGACTTCTAACTGCCAAGACATGCACAAAGTGATAGCTCCAGGGAGAAAGCTAATTATTTTATATTATTTTCTAGTGCATGCAATCATTAAAGGATCATCAAAGAGGGACCTTTTTATTTCTTTATTTTAAACATAGTATTCACTGTTCATGTGAAAGTAATTAAAGGCTGTGCCAGATTAAGTCTGTATGCACTGAAGTCCCTTTGGGATAATAGGAATTCATCTTTGCAAACATGCTCCCTGTGTGGGTAGGTGGAGAGGAGAGGGTGGAAACGCTTATGAGACATTGGAGTCCACATGGATGGAAGGTTGCCAGATGCTTAAGTGAGATCCAGTAGAGGCCAAGGTGAGCAGGAAACAGGCTGCAGAGTGACGCAGGGGAAGCCTGGTAGTTCTGCTGTGGTCCTTCACATACCACGGACCTGCACAACTAATGCATCAAGAGCATTCGTGACCTTGGTTGTCTCATGCGAAGTTTGATTCTACTTTCCAGTTCAAAAGCGTCTTTAATTAGTGAAGTCATCATCTGTACTAATAGGCTAAGTGCAGTAGTAGAGAGTTGACCCAGGAGAAAATGAAGAGTTTATGAGCAAGCCTTTGTTTTTCTGTTTATTTAAATACTGACCAGTATAACTTGCCTTTCTGAAGTATGATTTCAGACATACAAAAAGGACCCATATTCACTCCCCAACAACTTGAAAAATGAGAAAATTCTACTACCAGGATCTGCTATGAACTGGCTTTTCCCAAAGTCTTTCCTTAGAATTCTAGCAGGGATTGTGAATATTTCAATTTGTGTGGCTTGCCAGATCTGCTAATTTCAAGTGTGTAAGAACATAGGATGGTTGAGAAATGGTGAGAAATGTGGAGGAAGAGGGAAGAGACATGTGAATACAGAGTGGGTGGTGAGGTGGAGTTGGCGCAAGGAAAAGGATGACAAATCTTATGAATTTCTTAAACCTATCTGTATCAACATCAAATGAATGAGATGTGATCAAATTAGAAGTGGCATCATAATATTCATGAGCATCTTTAACATGTGAAATAAATTCATTTATATGTGAGAACACTGATTTCAAGATTCTTTCTAAAGTAAAAACCTTGGAGTCATGATTAACCAAAATGGCAAAGATGTCTGTGGGAATGAAGCTCTCACGATAGGTCAGAGACTGCCAAGGGGAAACCATTTTCAAATAAGCATTGCATCCAGCATTCTGCTCAACTGGACGCTTCCTGAGATGAGCATGAGTTAACCAAAAGGAATGAATGAACCCTTGAATGAATACTTGGCAGTCATCGTTGCTACAATGACTTAATCCCTGCATTTAACACTGACATCAATGTGGATTGGTGGTTTCTTTGGCTTGAGAATCTCAGAATCCCACTATGCCTGGTGTCATTATTAGTATTTTATTTTGGTGACTTTAAGAAATGAAAGATAAGAGGAAGAAAGTGGTTGTAAAGGTTACATTGCCCTTCATTCACTCATTGACTCTGAGACCAGTCAGTATTAACTTGTGCTGTGAAATGTTGGCAATTTGATGAGGGGGAAATCTAGACAATTTCTTGGAAAGCCTGTAGTTTATAGAAGATGCTGCCATTAACCAAGCTGCAAAAATTAGCAGTTAATAACTTGGGAAGCATCTACAAGGGCATCTTGGCTCACCTGGAGAGGAGGTTTGCTGTTAAATTTTTCTGTCTGTCCTGTCTCAGACACTAGCAAGTTTTGTTCAAGAACCACCTTAATTTTGATTTATTCTTCACAAAAGAACTTCATGTAAATAGAAAAACTTGTATTGATATTTGAAGTAGTCCCATTTATTTATATATTTTGAGAAAAACCAGTAATTCATCTACATGCATAATCCTCATATGGTTATATTATCTGATTATCAACCAGCTGGTTTATATTTGGGAGGCTTTTCTCCTTTCTCATAATCTTTAAGTTTATATTTCTGTGACCCATATCAGGATGATCTGAATGTCCTAATTACCACACAGACACCAATAAGTTAATTTGTTTGCAGTGTTTAATGATTTTGCTTAACACATTTGAGATCTTGGGCTCCTTAAAGCTTGTTCAGATTCAACTAGAAATTTCCTATTCAACCCCCTGCTGCTGATCCTAGGAAAGCAGAAAATGGTAGTCCAAGTACTTGGGTCCCTGCTGCCCATATGGGAACCTGGGTTTGATTCCCTGCTCCTGGCTTCAATCTTGCCCAACTCTGGCTGTTGCGGAGATCTGGGGAATAAACCAGATTTTTGTCTCTCTATCTTTCTCCTTCAAATGTTCTGCCTTTCAAATAAAAAAAGCCTCAAAAAACAAAAAAACAAAAAAAAAAAAAAAAGAAAGAGAGAGAAAGTGAAAGAAAGAAAGAGTAAGAAAGAGGGTCTGTTTAAGGAGGTGTACAGTAAAGAGATCTTGAGATTAGAAACTCTGTTCCTTTAAAAGCAATCTGTGAGCGTTTTAACTTTCCATGACATTCTGATGCCATTTATTCTTCTACTCCCTTTTGTTCTTTCTTGGTGTTATGTGTGACTAATGCGACTCAGATGGGACTGTAGCCATGGAAACTATAAAAGGCAGAAATAGTCTATTCACTTCTGAGCATCTGTCTCATTCCCTAGTCCTGGCAATATGTTGGTCACTGAAATATTGTTTATTATTAGAAATATGAAATAAAATGGTTGTGATAAAAAACTTTGTAATCAGTTTTCTGATAGTGATATTTATGAATTAATGTCTTTTTGTATCATGAAAGGGGAGTTGTTTTATTCAAAGATTTCACTGAAAATACTGTACAACTGCGCAAAACTCGTCTGATATGTATGGATTCATTGAACTGAACTCCTGGGACATAGAGCTGTCATGTAAATATTTCACTCAGTAAACATTTTATGTTAATTAAAGCACTTTGAAAAATTATTCATGGTCAGGATGTAAATATCTTAGTTAATAAGAAATTGGCTAGTAATCAATTACTTTGAAATTTTTTATTTATGTTTCATGGAGATAAAGGTGTACATATCAGAGAGGAACTATTTTATTCTTAGATCATTTTAATTAGTTTCTTCTTTTCCTTTTTTCCTTTCTAAATGAATAGTATTTTCCCCCTATGAGTTGATAAAACATTTCCCATATTACTTTCTTCTTTGCACTGTGATTCTTTTTGGCTGCTTTGATTTCTATTTATAGGATAACAGAATATTGAAATTTGAAGAATCTCATAGGTGCTTCTATTTAACAGCTGAGACAAAGAGCCCAGTCTTGGTAGAACAACCTCTCACCGCCTCAGTTTTATTCATAGGTAGTTTGAACATTAACATGTCCCAAAGTGATCTTGTACATTTCCTTAAACTTCCTCCTCCCATACTGTTTACTATAAAATAAATGTTACAAGCATGTGCTCAGAACTGCTGAGGCCAAAACTCCTGGGGCGACCCCTGAATCTTGTTTTTCTCTCTTAGTCTGACATCCACTTCATCTGCAAATGTTAATTTGGGTCTCAAACCACAGGATAAATGCTCTATAAGGAGATGTTATGCTTGATTTCCGCTCTACGATCCATACCATTTCCTCACCATGACATAGTTATGTTTGTGGAGTCCTTGTGCTGACAGACAGTTAAGTGTGGCAACAGTCATGGCTGAGCCATCATCAACACACCGTCAGGTACACTCACTGAGGACAGGCCTTTGCATGCCTTGTTTGCATGCCACTGCATTCCTAGCTTCAGAATAGTGCTATCACCTGGAATAGGCTCATAGATCATAACAGAAAGTTTGACCAGTTGCATTAATGGAGCTCCCAAGGGGTTAGTCTAGAAGTCTACATGGTAGCAGAGCTGGAGACAACTTGATAACTTGTTCCCTTGCAGAGCCTTCTCCACTGCACTAAGCTGGCTCTCATTTTTCGTTTATTTTGCTTTTAGCTCTTGAACATCCTGTTTACATTTTAACCTTTTACTTTCATATTTAAGTATAAAGAGCACTCATGCATTTGCATAGTCAATTTCATGGAGTTTCATAGTTTTTTTTTCATTGCTAATTTATTTTCATTGAATTGTGATTTCCTGCCACAATCCTACTTGATATACCCTTTGCTAAATTTTGTTGTTGTGTTTTTATGTTTTATTTTAAATAATTAATTCATTTTATTTTTGATGATGTTCACATAGTTGAGAGAGATTCATACCCATGTGAGCCACTGATACGGGTGGAGAGGGTCAAGGAATGGGGGAAAGTGGATGAGACATTGGCCTCCAATCTCCTTTTTTCTACCTGTATCTGGGAAAAGTAGAGTAGAAGGGGAGAGGGCCATTCCTAGCAGCTCAACTGCATCAGTACCCAAGAATAGGGAAGACCACCTAATGTCATCCCAGGGTCCCTGATGTGGAGCATGTAATGGACAACCAATTGATTGAAGCCTGCAGAGGCTGTCTAGTACCATGGAGGGCAGAACAAACTGGACAGCTCTGCTGGTCAAGCTTTGACTGCAAGTACCTGGGCAAATAGAGACTCTAAGGTGGACTATGTCAGCAAATATACCTTGGAAGGATTTCCTTAACCTTGGAGTAGCGAAATCAGTGGCATCTCAGAACTATCAAACCCACTTAAGCAGTATCCTTTTCCAGAATTTTACAGCCTTTACAGAACAAATAGTTTTTTAATTGCAGATGTGTCCTGCATTTTGTGTCCTTTACACCAGCGTATTTTTGTTTTGATGGAATTGTCAGGCTATCATAAACTAGTGCTATGTACCACATAGAGCTTGGGGTCTTCTTCCAAGGTCAGCTGGCTGTGGGTGGGTTTATTCCCTTATGTCTTTAGCACTGAGGTGCCTGTTTTTCTGTCTAGCAATTGGCTGGTGACTGTCCCCACCTACTAGAGACCTCTTCATTTACAGCAGTTTGCAATACAGCACTTGTAGCATTCCAAGACACTGGAAACACATCCCTCTGACTTCTTCTTTTGCAGCTTGCCAGGAAAGAAACAAGCAAAAACAAACCTGAGTTTATTTGATTAGCTCAGGGCCACACAGGATTCTACCTACACTCAAGATGATTACACACAACAAGTACCTCAAGAGACTGGAATGCTTGGAGCCACCTTAGAAGTTTACTTGATCATTGCTTAATTTCACAATTTCAACTGAGATAAGAACACTGAGGACAGAAATTAAAGTTGTTAGAATAAATGTCAGGGTACTGATTACATTCTCAACCTTTGTACTCTAGAATGTTTCCTTTTCTCTTTGTATCTCTAGGTAGTGAATGAGATATTTGACTTCAACAAATATCCAATATACTAAGTGTAATAATTTACGCTTTTTTTTTGACTGAGAAAGCAAGAAAGGTAGAGAGAACAGAGAGAGAAGTGAGGGATGGATGGAGAGAGGGAAGGAGGGAGGGAGGAGAGAGGGAGAAGAGAAATGGAAATCCCATTTGATGCTTAACAATGCTCCAAGGGCCAAGTTGAAACCTGTACCTGGGGACTCAGTCCATGCCTTTCTCCTGGGTGGCAGGAATTCAGATATTTGAGCGATCACCTGTTGCCTGCCAGGGTCTGCATTGGCAAGAATCTGCAATCAGAAACTAGTTAGTGGCTATCAAATTCAGGCATTCTGATATGGGATGCACCTGTCTCAACTAGCATCTTAACCACTAGGCCATATGTCTTACCCCAGTTGATTCTGATCACATGACCTCTCAGGGTCTTTAGGAACTGTGACATTTTTAACTTGGAGAGTTTTTCCAAGCTTATTTGGCCAAGGAACTTATTTTCTTGCCAGAACATTGGTATTCATTTGACCTTTACCATGTGATGATACTGAATTTACTGCTAGAGTTCCTCATATTTGATTCAGTTCTCTTTTGGTTCAATGGATGTGTAGAAGGCACTCCGGTCCTAGGGCTGTAATCCTCAATGTTGCCTCATGTTAGAGTCACCTGCAGAAGCTTTGAGAAATGGACCAGGTTTCTGTGTCCCAAACTCAGAAATGGGAATATGAAAAACTGTGTGAATAAATTGAAGCAGATGCGTCTCAGACTTAGTTTTCATGTAGCAAATATTTAGGAATCAGAATCATATCTACATGTGACAAGGATAGTCTATATATATTTGGTCTTTGGGAATGATTTAAAGCAGTGGGATTTTAATTCATTTTTGTCATTACCCTGTAAGGTCAAGATTAGCAGACTTATTTTACAGAAAAGAAAACTGAAGATTCAAAAAGTGACTTGTCCAAGATCTCACATAATAGAATTTGGAACCCATTTCCAAAACCTATGCATGACCTAATCCTTCCACTCTATTGCTCAGTATATTAGATACCAAACCATGTAAAATCTGTAATAATTTAAAAATAATTCCTCTCTGTTCGGACCTGTGGTTATATAGTGACACAGAAATAAAGGCAGTTTGCCAAAATGTTGGTATTGTGATTCACCATAGCAAGAAAAATTAGTCTTACTGAATTAAGGGGATGGAGCTTATTCAGGGTACAAAGAATGGATGGAAAACAGGCCAGGGGCTGAGACTGTCCATTATATGTTTCAAACTGGTAAAATCACACTTTCTTTTAGCACCATGTTGAGTGTGAAAACATTTTTTAGACAAATTTCACTAAAACCTGCCAGAGGAATCTAGCTATTTTATCATTGGTAAAAGGGCTAATTTTAATTTTTTTCCTCTCCTCAGTGATCTCAGCCTGGCACAGACTGATGGAAATTTGAGTTTATCTGTTGTGCACTAAGATTTAGTAATATAAAATATATTCATATTTGGGTAACATATGTGTATACATGTTTACCTATATATCTATTGATCTTGCATTTTGCGTAATGGTTGCTTTATATCAGACAGAACATATGACATTTGTCCTTTTGGAGTTGGCTTATTTCATAGCATAATGATCTCTAGTTAGGACTGTTTATTGCGTTTTGTCATTTGCCTTTTAAGTAACCATTTACAAACACCTGTTTCAGCTAGCCAAGGCTGAGATATTAGATTAATATTTACAGTCTGAAAGTAGACTTCTTTAAGAAGCCTTTTAGTGTACAGCACACATGTCATCTCATCAGCCTTGATAGTTTCTGGGAGACGGAAACACCAGAGGTCTCCTAAGAAGTGATGATAGTGAAACTATTAAAAATATCTGAGAGTTACTATTACAGTGGACTAACACGAAGGAGTCCTGTACTAATTCTCATTGTAGGCAATAATTAACTAGCTTCCCTTAAGCAAATGGGTAGAACAGAAGTACAACGGCCTTCTGCCTGCAGAAATATAGTGAACAAGATGGATTAGTTCATCTGAAAAACAGTTGTCCTAATTCAAATCAGCGTACTGTTGAGCAACAGGGAATGGTGAAGACAGTAAAAATAAACAGCAACAAATCTCCATTCTTAATGAAGCTCAAAATTTAGATAAAATCAAAGAAAGTAAATGTAATCTCAGAGAATTTTATATATCTTATTTTTAACAATATTGTACAAAGTGCTTTGGGGAAATATTGGAATTGATATCAGAGCTTTAACTCTAACTCCAGTTTTTACTTGAATGAGAAAATGCCTTAATCTTATGTGAGTCTGGTCATAACAATACTAACTTTTATGAATATAGCAAAGATAAACTAAAAATCAAATCAATGGACATGAAAAAAATGTTTGCAAAAGACAAAAGCTTTTTACAAATGTTAGTTGTGACTGCTGTTATTCTTTTAAAGAATAGATATTATTTGAAAGGCAAAAGAGACAGAGAGAGACAGAGACAAAATAAAGATACTTCCATCTCCCAGTCACTACTCAAATGCCTATAAAATAACCATGGCTGGCTTAGGTGAAAGCCAGAAGCTGAGATCATAATCTGAGATTCTTACATGGGTCTCAGAGACTTCACTACTTACACCATCACTATTGCTTCCCAAGAAGTATAGTAACAGGTGTACCAGTATGGAATGTTGGTGGCCCAAATAGTGCCTTAATCATGAATGACATGTTCATCCCTCTTGCTCTTATTAATAATGCACTTGAGACTTACAGGGGAAGGTCTAGAGGATTCAGAGCAGAGGGATAGCAGAAAGTCGAATGCCTTTGACATCCCAATGATTATTTGTTGTTTGTTTGTGTTTACTGAGACCTAAACGACATTGAGCAAATCTCCCAGCAAGCATGTGAGCCAGTGCACTGGGGGATTTTCTTCTTCTTCCTATCTTCCTGCTTCTCCATTCTTCCTACCTCAGCAGCATTTCCTTTTTAATAGCTGCATTGCTGATTCATGCTCAGCTTGCACTTCATTGTAGTTCTGTAGATCACAGGGCGGATGAATAGGCAAGAATACTCCATCACTCTTTCTCTTAGAAGAAAGAACTGCAAATGCCCTTGGAAAGTAGCCTGACAGCTCCTGGATCATCAAAATGTGATACATTCCAGAAGAATGACTACAACTCAGTGTGATTTCCATCTGAACTTGGGAAAGTCCCTGTGCAGGAACCCGACTAAGTTCAAGCTAAACTCGTTGTTATCTGTATTATTTGCAAACAAACCGTACCACTCTTTGAAGAATATGATTTCATTTTATTTCATGTTTGGTTTTTCTCTCTGAATGCAAGTACCATAGCAGGAAGTTGGTGTTTTTGTGATGTTAGTTTTGTTGTGTTCATTTTGGAGAACACAACCAGAAACAGAGACACAGAGGGCTCTCCTTCTCTGGATCAAATACCAACAGTGTCCTCAATTGGATCAAATCTGGGGACACTGAGAACTCAGTCCAGGTCTCCCATGTGGGTGACAAGAGCCCAGTTATTTGAGTCATCACAGGAAAATGATGTCAGGAGCTGGAGCCAGGAATCAGCCCTGGACATTTTAGTGAGGAGTGTGGGCACCCAACCACTAGGTCAAACACCTGTCCTTCTACATGTTTGTATTGGCATGGGTGGACTTTGTGTGGGGACAGTGGTGTCAGGGGTATCATGTCTTGGAACTGCCTCTGCATGGCAAGAACGGTGCTTTTATTTAGCTCTGTTGTTACAGTATAGTGAAGCAATGATGTTTCTAAAGATTTTTATGCATGTCATGGTATCAGCACAGGTAAATGACAGTTGTCCCCAGCAAAAGTTATTTAATGTTTTCAAAATTGAGGCAAGATGAAATGAAGTTCTCAAGGAGCATAATGATGAAAGATCTCCCCTTCTGGACAGTTCAGCTATTGATGTCCCCAGTAAGGGGACAGAAAGTAACTACAGGACGTGTATCGCATGGAATTCTAGGATGCCTGACTATTCCCTGCAGTACTGCTTCTCCAAATGTTGGCTACAAATACCCCAAAGATAGTTCTTCATTGGAGGACAGTACCTTGAAGAATTTCATTTAACCCTGGAACAAAAATTACTGGTTTCAGAACTCTGGTACATTTCTGGAGCTACAGGGCAGCGAGGGGATTGTATTTGTAGAACTCAGACATCTGCTATGACAGGAAAAGCACAACTTAGGCATGAACTGGGTACAAGCCTTTCTTTTAAGGTGATTTATGCTGATTACATCTGAGGCTTTGAGTGCAGCCTGACAGTAAGGCCAGTTATAGGTGGCTCAAGTTAGACTATAAGGCAGTTGACATCAGTATCTGGACATACCAAGAATATTTTAATGGCACAAAACTTTGTAATTTTTCCTTTTCAGGTCACTAATGTTTTGAGAGGTGCAGAATTATATGGTGGCCTAAATACTATAGCTACTTTATATACTTATGTATTAAGATTATGAATCCCCTATAGCTCATTAATATGCACCATACTGTAGACAAGCAAACAATGATGGACATGGATTTATGTGTTTTAGCTGACTTTACCTATTTTAAATTATTCTTTTCTTTTTTTAAAAGATTTATCTACTTTTATTACAAAGTCAGATTTACAGAGAGGAGGAGAGACAGAGAGGAAGATCTTCCGTCCGATGAATCACTCCCCCAAGTGAGCCGCAATGTCCGGTGCTGCGCCGATCCGAAGCTGGGAACCTGGAACCTCTTCCAGGTCTCCCACGTGGGTGCAGGGTCCCAAAACCTTGGGCCGTCCTCGACTGCTTCCCCAGGCCACAAGCAGGGAGCTGGATGGGAAGTGCAGCTGCCGGGATTAGAACCGGCGCCCACATGGGATCCCGGGGCATTCAAGGCGAGGACTTTAGCCGCTAGGCCACACCACTGGGCCCTATTTTAAATTATTCTCATGTAGCAAATCAAAGTAAAGAAAACAGCTCATCTTTTAAATTCCATTGATACCATTTAAAGTATGTGTGGACACATACACATACTTTTCAAGAAACAAATACTAATCAACAGAAGATGTCTTCAAACTGAAAACATATCTTCAGGGATCTAACTCATTAGTATAGCTCAGCTTTTCTCTCTTATTAGTTTATTAATGATTGGGACTTCCAAACCAGCAAAAGTAATGTAGCTTTATTACTGGAAATGAAAAGCAGGTATCATAATTAGTCATATCAGAGATCAGAGACTACCCTGTGTTTGTAAATGTAGGACTAAGGAGGTTTCTGAACATTCAGCTTCTGCAGACCCTGGAAGAATGCATGCCATTTAATTATTTTTTTTTCAAACACCTCCTGGTAAGGGGTACTTAAGTTTTGACTTAAGCTCTTTTCTTGGAAGGAAAGCTAGCATACACATAATTACGATAGAAGGGATGGGGGCAAACTCACCCATTAGGCACAGTTCCATGAGACCCTTAGGAACCCTTCAAAATGCTTCATTCACATTTTTCCTGAACTTGAACAAAAATGAGTATTATTGTAATAATGGATGCATTTTTTAAATGTTGTATCATGACTAAGAAAAAAAGCAAAGGCACACAGCAACTGCTAAGTTCTTTGAAAATACATGATGCATCTTTGTGAATACTTAAAGGACAATATCAATGGATATGTGTGTTAGTTGCTTGGCCTATAATGCTGCTTTGAATTTTTTACATCTTCTTCAATTTTGTCTTTAAGTAATAAGTCACTAGCTTTAATGAAAAAAACATCAGTTTGGAGTCTTTGGGAGAAGGCCCATGATAGTCTTATAGCATATGTGTGTATATTTCAAATGAGTAGCAGGCAAGGAAGGAGTCTTTCCATAAATGAGGGATTAAGGAAATTGAAGAGAACATTTGAATCAGAATTGTCCCGACTTAGGATCTATATAGAACAACAGAGGTGGTGTGGAGACACAGAGGATGGGTTTGGCAAAGTTTTCAGAAGCCAAGACTGAAGTAGAGATTTGTCTGTATGTGCTTCCTAATATGTCTATTGTCAGTACCTCTGAAGCATGGACAGTAATTGGATTCAGCAAGAGAAATTTGTCTGTATATGATTACCAGCTGAAGTCAATGCCACAGAAATCCATGGAATAAGAAGAGAGCACCAGTGTTGGTCTCTCCTGTAGGCAAATGGCAGCAGCCCTTCGTACCCCTGTACCCCTTGTTCCCTTTGTAACCTTGTACCTTGGATGTGGACTGCATAGGAGCCGGGAGCTAGCAATTGGGGCATACATTCATCTGAACACAGTTAAAAAAAAGTGCACCTCTCAACACTTGACAGAAGACCTTCACAGGGCTGAAGAAGGGTCACACAGCAGCCTCTTAGAGGTGAGCCACTGGAACGCCAGTGATTGCCATGGAGGGATGCAAATGCATTCATTCATTTATTTGAAGGGGAGAGTTGAAGAGAGACAGAGAATGAATCTTAATCCAGTGGTTCACGCCACAAATGGTTTCAATGGCCAGCACTGGGCAAAATCCAGGAGTTTGATACGGGTCTCCCTAATAATGAGTTTGTATTTTTCTTACAGTGGTTTATTAATGAAGAACAATTTTGTTATCATATACAGAGTTCTTCTCATCTCCATCTTGAAACCCAGGACAGAGGCTCATCAGCTTCGTATTCATTGTTCTTTGAAACCATGAAAGTGCTGTAATCTTACAATTGCTCGTTTGACATATATAATGCTTGTTTACAGCCTTAACATCCTCATTTTCCAAATTCTCTTCTGCTGTGTCTTTGTATTCAGAATCCACTTTCAACTTCTACGCCATCAGTAGAGATTTCACTTGTCTGTTCCATCCCATGTGCTATTTATTGTGTTTGTCACTGTACCAAGCATGTTTTTCGTTCATGTTATAAGCCAGATATTCATAGCTCTTTGAAGAAGGCTCCTTTTCAGCTTCATTTCTCTTCATCATGGTTACCTTTTCAAACATATTTTACCCCTTACTTCTGTACTGTATATTTATGTGGGTATGAATTCCTGTCTTTTAAGAGCTTTATTTTGCCTGTTAAAAACCTCTGACTATATTTGGCTCTCCATTTAGCCAGAACCTCATGGCATTCAATGGTAAGAATATGATGTACATTCAGTAATTCAGGCTTTGTGCTCAAAACGATAGAGCTATATGATGAATCAGAAGATAGTGAGTGCACTGTCAGCTAGGAAAGGCAGGGATTCAAGAATCACTTTGTAAAGAGTATGTTTAGGACAAGAATAGAGGATAGGTTGTAAGACATTTCAGGGGATATTTCCATTTTTCAAAAGGAAAGGCGTTGGCATTTGGACTGAGATGTCAGTTGGAAAGCTGGCAGCTCATGTCACAGTGCCTGGGATAGATGTGTGGCTGTACTCCTGGTTCCAACTTCCTTCCAGCACAGTCCTTTGGAGGCACTGGTGATGACTCACATACGTGTGCCTAAGCCCATGTGAACAACCCAGATTAAAACTCCTCCACTCTGCCAGAAGTTGTTGTGGGCATTTGGGGAGTGAAGCAGTGGAACCAGGTTCTTCCTGTTTCTTTGATTTTCTAGCTGTAAGATAAGGAGGAAGCATACAAGGAGGCTTAAATGAAAAGATGGCTTTTAGTTAGGCAGGAGGGAAAGGACATTTCCAAAAGAGTAGTATTGTGGTAAAAGGAAAGGACTGAGCATAGTCACTGCATCTTATCCCTCTGAGCTTTCTGGTTTCCTTCAAGCAATAGTTCTGGCAACTTTTGACACAGAACTGTGTTCTGAGAAGTTTGAAAGTACCAAAACCTAGAGACATGAGATAAGACTACCTTCAAGATTTTGATAAGCAATAGACAGTGAGAAAAACAGTAGCTTGTTTTTCTTTCTTTCTTTCTTCCTTTTTCTTTCTTTCTTTCTTTCTTTCTTTCTTTCTTTCTTTCTTTCTTTCTTTCTTTCTTTCTTTCTTTCTTTCTTCTTCTTCTTCTTCCTTCCTTCCTTCCTTCCTTTCTTTCTTTTTTTTGGTAAAAGTAGGAAAAATAAACAACTGGGCACTTAGAACATGCTTGCTGGTAGTAGGTGGTTCATTTAAATCTCATATTTCTGTGGTTTGGATTATTTTGTTACCTCCGTATTACCAATCATTCACCTAGGATCAGAAAGGTGAAAAAAAGATTGCCCTTGATAGCATAGCTAATAATCAACTGACAAAAGCAGGGCTCAAATCCAAGATTGACATAAAGCCCCTAAACCCCTGCACAAAATGCCAATATGTATATAGATTTGATAAAAGAGCAAAGAATTGATAATGATAAGATAGGCTGGGTGATTTTCTCTAGATGGCTAATGTGCCAGTGCTGTCTTCATTTTCAAGAAACATCTGGCTTTTTGTGATGACCCTTTCTGTGTCTGCATGCCAGTTTGTGGTCTTCTCTTACCCCAGGTTTCTCATTTTCCACTTTAATTAATACAGTCAGAAAAAACATAGAAGAATCTGCTTCTCCTTGCTTATTCAGTAATCAATTTTAGCTAAGTTTCTGTCACAACCAGGAATATTTTACACTATCTCTTGTGGGTGGTCATGAAGATTCGCATTGAAAAACTATTTTCTGAAAAGCATCAAGTTAATACTGCCCTCCTCTAGGAAATAGTGCAAGTTCAGACCAGGTCAATCTTCCTAAAGAAAATTTTGTTATTAGTAACACTGTCGAAACTTAAAATGCCACCCCATTGGCAACGAAACCTGTGTTCCAGTTAAAACTCTCTTCAGTTCCGGCAATTTTTTTTTTTTTTAACTACTGCCCTACATTAGAAGACAGGCAGTATTCCCATTACTTCTGGAAGAGCTGGATACTTTTTCTTCTTTGAATTTTTAACAAACCATGTCCTCTATCCTTTTGCTTGGCGCCCCCATTTCATTTTCATTTATTGAAATGCTAGCTAGTCAAATATTACTTCTTTCAGTGGTTTTGATATTCTGATGGGAAAACCACAACTCCTCTGAACTCAAACTATAACAGGTAAAATACAGAAGTTCTTAATAAAGAACACCCACATCCTCACCTTTACTCTTGGGACATTAGGTGTGCTTCCAAAGATCGGTGAAATGGTCGTTTGGCTAGCATGCTGCTTGGAATCCCCACATCTCACACTAGAGTGCACAGACTTGAAGAGCCAGCTCCCTTACCAGCGATTCCAGCTTCCTGCTAATGTGCATCTCAGATAACAGGTGATGTGTTTGAGTGCTTGCCAACCTCATGGGAGCTGCAGCCTGGCCAGCCTCAGCCTGGCCTTGCTTTTGTGAGCACTTGGAGAGTGTAGCAGTAGAGAGACCCCTTTCTTCTCTCTGCCTTTCAAATATAGCAAAAAAAAAAAAAAAGGATTAAAATCATAGACATTAAAAGATGGCTAAAATCGGTGCCTGGACTGCTGCACTCTCAAGGGAAGCCTGAAAGAAGCTTCTGGCTCTTGGATTCAAACCAGCCCAGCTCTGGCCGTTTGGGGAGCAAGCTAGCAGAAGAAGGATCTTTTTCTCCATTTCTGCTTGTCTCTGCAGCAGCTCTAGCCTTCAAATAAAATTAAGTAAATCTTTAAATAAAATAATGAAAAGGTCAGAGAAGGTGATTTGAAGCGATAGTTATCTAATTGCCCCGAGGTTGTAGACCCCAGGCATTTTGAAAATAAATTGTTAACCTAATTTACTCTTCAGTTTGTTATGTAATTTAGCATTATGACTTGTCGTTAGCATACTCAACAATGATTTAATGAGTTAGTGCATTATTGATTCTTTCATATAGATGATCTTCTAGATAATGAATTATTTTAGACATACTGTTATCATGATTCAGTATGTCACCATATTGAAGGGAACTTCAAAAACAAATGTTATTTCAGTATAAAATTTTCTTTTACAATAAAATTGTAAAAGCCCGGCACTTGTACTGTTCTTTCAAGGAGTACTACCTGTTGCTTGTGGCTAGGACTCCAAGTTAATAAGTCACTAGATAAGATCAAGATACAGGATGAAGACAATTATGACAAAAAGAAAGAAAATAATTGCAGAGAAAAATTTGAGCCTCAAATTCATAAAACAATATAATGTCTTTTGTCAAGGTTTGTACATTTTATAAATTCAGAAATAGATATTTTACTAGAAGTTTATGAACTATAAACTTTGTTAAAAGGATATGAATGAAAATACACTAATTTTAATTGTGTTTCTAATCTCTAATTGAGTTTTTACTTCCCAAAGTAGGTAATGTTGTTGTTCTACACAAATTAAATTGGACTTTACTAATTTCATTCTACAGTAGCATACAAAGTGATTTGATTTTTGAGTCAAAATTGTTACATAATTGTATTCATTATTCAAAGTACCTGTGGATGACTTATGTAAGTTTCATGATAGTTAACTTATTTCCAGTAAAGTATTTTTCCCATTGTCTCCTTGGAGGAAGTGAATCCAAATTGTTGAATTAATTGCAATCTAATATCAGCTAATTGGAATACAAATTGGGTAATAATTGCTAAAATCAGATTTTATGAGAATGAAGCAAATAAAAAAGTGTTAAGTTGAAAATAGTTTATGCTTTGTGCCATGCAACTAATATGGTGTGTCTTGGATATGCCACCAGTTCATTCCGCATTATTCTCATTTATCTATCTTCAGTCTTGCTTATTCAATAAAAGATAGGTACTGAAGGCCCTTTACGTCATACACTGAAAATCTTGCTTTAAAATAAATAATTATAATCAACATCCGCTAATACTCTACATACCTCTAGCAAAGATTAAATTATATACAGAGTATTGGATTATGGAGGCCAGTATGTGGATGTGGCAGCCATAAATAAGCACTGTACAAATTTCCTGATTCAGGGAGTGCAGTTGATGAATGACACCTGCTGTCATCCCCTCTGGATCACACCACACACCTTAATGCCATAAACCGTGTTTCTCATGCGCTGCTCCAACCAGTGGTTCTGATGCTAGCCTAACCCTGTAAGGCACAGGACACCAATGACAGCACTGTACTCCCCCTGGAAGATCCTGCTCCTGCCTATTCCTTTCTTCTGGCCACTACTGACTTACATTGCAATCTGAAATCTCTTCCATGTTTCCTAACTTGCTGCCTTTATCCTCCACCAGCTTCTCCATAATTCTTTGCACATTTTTACAGTCTTAGAATTCACTTCCCCAGAGAGCTGACTTAAGAGGCTCTCAAAGAGCAACAAAAATCTGATTTCACCTGAGATATACCTGAGTTACAATCAGCATTTGAGCAAGAGAGCACATAATTCCTATAGTTGGCAAGTTGAAGAAGCAACTCTGCAAAATAGGCCAGTCTAAGCAAATTAAAGTGCGGTTATTCTGCTGCCTTTATAGTCCCAAGTCTTTGTAGGAATAATCAAAACACCTATATGAGTTGCCCAATTGACATCTGTTGTGGCACATTTGTTATACTGCATTTAAATAGTGACACAAAGGCCAGAGTAGATTTTCTTGATTCGGTGGAATGAATCTGCTACATTCAACATTGAGTTGCAAAAGTTAAATATGCTGCTTTACTCTATTTTTTGTTGGCTTTAATTTCAGGTTTACCAACCTGATATTGGTCATCTATAGTTCATCTCTCAGCCAGCTATAGGTTGTTCACCAATATAATTCATACTTTGGGGAATTCTGTATTTTTCATATATTTAAACTAGGCTGTAGTAGGGGACTATTATTTATGCCCCCTTTTCCTTAGGTGCAAAATAAATGTGTTTTTTTCTTTGCTTACATTATTACCCCAAATAACACAAATAAAAAAGCTTTCATTTTGCAATTCTCCTGATTACTAGTGTGGGTATGAGTAGAAGTGTTACGTGAAGTTTCCAGGAAGCATTCTTAAAAGGGAGGGGTACACTCTTCCTTCTTCCTGCTATCTGGAATGCAAATATGATAGCTAAAGTTCCAACAGCCATATTGGGCTGTGAGGCAACGCATCATGCTTGGACAAACAGGAGGGACCTGGATAGCTCAGGCCCTGGGAACCATGATATCATTCCCAGAAATCTGCAGGAGCTCTTCACTGTAAGATAAAAATAAATTTCTACTATTCTTAGGCTACTGTTATCCTTGGGTTTTCTATAGTATACAGTCAATCCTAACATAAAACAGAGAAGCATTAGTGTTCAACCCAGTGATTGAGTAGACATTTTACTGTTTGCCTTAGGAAAATATAGTTGGAAATTTTGGTAAGGGAAAGTAAAAAAAAAAAACAAATAGGAGACAGTGCTATGAGACGTTTTCCAATAAGATTCGTCTTGCTTTAAGATGAATGAGTTGCAATTAATATTTATTGCTGTAAAATATCTAGCAGGTTTATACTTTATACTTTAAGAATTTTTTAAAATATATTTTTGTTATGCATCCTATTGAAAAATAACTCACAATAGGATAAAATGTGTGCAGCTTTCATTATTTTTAGTTAAAAACTTTATGAAGTATCTTTTGTATCATACTATGTGAAGTGTTGCAAATTCAAAAATAATATTTCAAAGTACTTATCTTTAGGGGGTAGTAACCTAGTAGGGAAGAGAGATAGAAATCGTGATGTTTTGTACAAAAGGCAATGGCAAAGGCAGCATGAGACTGAGAGGAAACATGGAAATTGTCCAGCCTGGCAGGATAGGCTTAGGTAGATAGGAAGTCCTATGTGCTGGAAACTACAAGTACTTTTATGTAATCGAGTCAAAAAGACTGGCAAGGTTCAGTGCTTTTTGAGCCGTTCTATAGAAGATAAACTCCAAAAGAGAATTAAGACCCCCTGGAATGTTGTGATGCAAAATAATATCATTGTCAGATTTCTGTGTAGTTTACGATGCTCCATTGCAGCATGGTTGCTGTGAACCAGGGTTTGAAGAGGAGAAATCACCTAGGGAGAAAAGATAGAAGAGGGAAGCTTTTGCAAGCTGTAGGCTAGAAGGTTCATCTTAAAGGGGAATGATTCAATGACTGTCCATGAAGCTTTTATTCATTAGGGGAAGCATGTGTTCCGTTGGCACTGTGAGATTCCAATTAGTATCCCTGCTGGGAGGTCCTCAGGTGGATCAATCATTCCATGCCCAGAGGGAGGAGTTGAGCAGAACATGTGGCCAATTACCTTAGGAACATGCGCTGTCTGAGGCTCTGTGCTTGCCAACCATGGGCCTTGTCAATGCAGTATCATCTCTTACGACTTTCATTCCCAGACTCCTGGCACTGGCCTGTCTTGGTTCTTCTCTGGCTGCTGAATTTCCTAAGATCTGCATGTGATACCTTTGAAGTTTGGCCTGCTGCATCTCAGCACTCAGAACAGCTTAGGGTCTGTTCTCAACACACTTCTGCTTCTCCTTCTCCTTCTCCTTCTTCTTCTTGTTCTTTTTAATGACTAAGGAAAAAAAATTCTTGCAAGTGATGATTAGTTTCTCTTTGCTCTTTGACCTACTCTCTGTTGTTTTTCCAACTCCTTATGTTCCCTTTCCCAGAGTAATGGGCCCCAACTGCTACAAGGGATGTGGGGCGAGGAGCCCTCCAGCTACTTCATGTTGAATAGCGGGGCATTCTTAGGAGGATCATTTTAAAGGTCCTTGGAAGAATGAAGGTTTTCTCAGGGGTACTGTCTGAAATGCTGCATGAGGCTCCCATAGCACAAGGTGTAAGGTGGTCACAGTCAGTGAGAGCTTTGTTTTTGAGAGTTCCAGGATCCAGCTGGAAGAGTCACTGTCAGTGTGAAAGTTGGACTTGAACTTTTTAACCAAAGCTATAGAAAGAAATTAAACTCAGTAAATGTAATAGAAAACTTGATGCAAAAACTTTGTTACTTAGTTCAGTTGTTCTGCATGTTGAAAATATTTAGACAGTTTTTGAATCTGAATAGTTAACAGGTAAATGCTGTTTATACAATTATACCTTATTAGCAGTCTCAAAGTCTCAGGGAAGTGTTTAGAAGACAGGGCATTTAAGCATAGTACCAGCAATGCTTTGTTGAAAGACAAATATTCTTGGAAATCACATTGAGAATGGCAAAAGATTTTCTTTAGAAGTATACCAAGATCTCACAGATCCATGTACACTTTAGGGCAGTAGCAGACAATCAGCTCTGTGGTTAGGCAAGGCACATATGGACAGATGAAGAACAGACATAGGAAACCAACGATTGTACTGAAAGACTGTAAACAAGGACTTTACCAAGCCTCCCCTCCTCCCCAGCTTTCTCTGGAATACCAGATCTCTTTAAGTAGCCGCTTACTATATTATTCCCTTTCCTTAGTTATCATGTTGATTGCTCCTTTCCCCTTGGGTAGTGATGCTTCTTCTTCAACGGTCTGTTAAGCAGGATTTTCTTATAATATTATTACGTTTTGCCTATTACCTTGGCTAATAAAGTTTACAAAGCTTGCGGTCATTCCCCTTCAGTCTGTGCAGCTACCAGCTTGATCCCGCCCTTCCCATTTGGGAAGCAATCCTTCCTTTCAAAGCCCATTGTTCAGGTGTACTTTCTGTGAACTTGCAGTGTTAACCAGGATTTGAAGAGTGAACAATTGCATAATGAGAAAAGAAAGCTACAAGAGAGAAGTTTTTGCAAGCAGTCAGCTAGAAGGTTTTTTCTTAGAGAGAGAGAGGAACAATTTACTGCGTGTCCCTGCAGCTTTATTCATTTGAGGAACTGAGACTGACTTGATACACTTGTGGAATCTGTTTCCTGACCAATCACCATCCCAGCCAGCAGTTTCTCAGGTGACCCAACCCATGCCCAGAGAAGGGGGCAGAACACGTGGCCAATGACTTTAGGACCATGTGCTGCCTTGAGGGTCTGGCCTTGCCTTCCACAGGCCATGTCCATGCAGTAATATCCCTTACAGTTTCCAACTCAGACGTGGCACTGATCTGTCTTAGTCCTTCTCCGGCTGCTGAATTTTCCAGATGACCCCTGACATGTCTTGAGAACAGCACTTGCCTCATGGCTTTGACTTTTGTCCTACTGCTGCCTTGCATTCAGAATGTCTCAGCAAAGTTTGTTCTCAAAGCACTTTAGTTTCTGCCTGTGGCACACGGTAACTACAGACTGGAGGAAGATAAGGATATCAGTTTAAGATGCTATTTCAGTAATTTTACCAAGTGTAAGAATGGTCTTGATCCAGCAGGGTAAGTTGTGGAATGTTGAACACAGACTGAATGCATATGTAGCAAATGAAATCAGCAGAAGTCAAGGTTGTTGGTCTCTAGTGGAGAGGAATAAATAAAGTGAAGAAGATTCTGTGGTTTCTCAGTTGAAATACAAACAGGGAATGGTTGCACCAATTATTGAATCCTTGAAAACTTTATATGTAAAACCCACCACTCACACTTGAGAATGGGTTCTGTAGCCACACTTTTTGGTTGAAACCCCCAAATCTGCTTTTTTTAACTGTCAGCAGTGTGTGTATCCAGTTTCTGTGTTTTAAGATGTTTCTTGTAAAATACAGTGTACATAATTACTTGATTATATATAATGTAGTTAGAACAGGAGGTGGTACATACAAAATGTTCTATAAATATTTGTAATTATTATAACAGCAGGAGCAGTTCCATGCTTCTAGAGTGAGTTCATTATCCAGGAATTAATATAGAATAAGAAGATGATGTCGTTTGTGAAGGAAAAACTCTTATTTAAGATATAGCTCATACAAGATTTGAAAAAGAAAAAAATGAGAGAAATAGAGAAAAGCCAGAGGATTTTTAGCTAAGTGAATAGAAAACCTCAAGAAGAAAATAAATTGACAACCTGAGGTCTGATTGGTTTATAGTGCTAGACTATACTCTGTAATCTACACACTGCAAAACACTGATCTTTCTACTTATTGAATCCTTTATTTAGTGCAGGAGTAAGCCTGTGAGTAGTAAATTGATAGAGTATATTGATAAAATAAATTGAAAGGATATTATTGCAAGAGTTAAAAGGGGCGCAGGAGAAACCAAAGTACGAATGATGTAGAGATGAATGTATGGAAAGAGGGGTTGAGAGAAGTATCATAATGTGCTTAAATTTTTATATATGAATTAAATTATATGCTCAACAGTGTTCTGGGTGGTGGAGAGGCCAATGTCAGTACAGATATGCCTATTAGAATTAGGAAGAAGATAACAAAATGGAAGCAGAGAATGAAGATTAGCTTTTGGGAATCAAGAATGGGGGGAGGACAAGAATTTGAACAGAATTTAAGGGCAAGGAAGGGCTGTTTTATAGACCAAGGAGAAATAACCACAGGCGAGAGCATGCGTAATTAGTGTAGGGGAAGGATGGGAGGAAAAGAACTGATGGAACCTGCAGAAGTGTAGGTGTGTGCAGAAGAAACTTCATTGTCATATAGCTAAGGAAAAGAAAGAAAAATGGGTAAATGGTGTTAGTGTCCGTAGGTGGGAAAGAGAAGGGAAAGAAGGTTGTTCGAGGTCATGCCTGATGGCCATGGTGTTTTGTAATTGATACTACAGCAATTCCACTGCCAGCACCTATGCTTATATTGTTCCAGTCATCCAAGGCGCATGAACTGAGATCTTGAACTGAGAACTTTTTTTTTTTTTTTTTTTTTTTTTTTAGATTTTTATTATTATTGGAAAGCCAGGGTATACAGAGAGGAGGAGAGACAGAGAGGAAGATCTTCCATCCGATGTTTCACTCCCCAAGTGAGCCGCAATGGGCTGATGCGCGCCGATCTGATGCCGGGAACCAGGAACCTCTTCCGGGTCTCCCACGTGGGCGCAGGGTCCCAAAGCCTTGGGCCGTCCTTGACTGCATTCCCAGGCCACAGCAGGGAGCTGGATGGGAAGTGGAACCGCTAGGATTAGAACCGGCGCCCATATGGGATCCTGTTGCGTTCAAGGCGAGGACTTTAGCCACTAGACCTCGCCGCCAGGCCCAAACTGAGAACTTTTCATGTGTTAGATTCTACTGGATATACCAGTAATTGCATGATAAATCATTGACCCTTAAGGACAATTCAGATTTCTCCGGATAGACATTTGGCATAGGGTTTCAGACTTCCCACTTCCTAGATCAGAATGGTTGAGATGGAGTCTCAGCCCTGTATCTTGATTGAAGCTTCCTCCAATGCCAGCTGGGGAAGTCAGTGGTGATGGTTTAGAATTTGAGTCCCGTCCACCCACTCGGGAGAGCTGGGTTGCAGTTCTAGTCCCCAGCTTCATCAGTTTCAATCGCAAACATACTGGGTATTTAAAGGTGAACCACTGGATGAAAATGGATATACTCTCTCCAAATATACATAAATATGTATATACACACATACAAAGCATTAAATGTATGTATCATATATTCTATATAAGTATACATTTAATTAGAACTAATTTGAATGACAAGGTATGTAAATATAACAGGAAAGCAAAATTGAAGGCAAAAGTAACCAATGCCAAGTCCGGTAGGCAGTAAGCACTTGAGGAATTTGTGTAGAGCGTGTGTGGATTTGCTTCTTGAGTAAAAGTGAATTTGGACCTTTGAAGAACTGGTAGGCTTCAGATAAGCAAAATGGAAGTTGAGCCTGAAACAGACAACAAAATTCAATGATAAGAGAAACATGGCGTTTTTTTGAATTGAGTGTTCTGAGGATTATCTCCAAATAATCTTGAAGGCACAAGGCTATATCAACTATTATGCAAGTTGAGTAAAAGCTTTTGTGGTATTTGAAGGACACACATTTGACAGTGCTCTGAGGCCAGTCTGAGCTGAAGGGACACTTAGAAATGGCCTTATCGGGCCCGGCGGCGTGGCCTAGAGGCTAAAGTCCTCGCCTTGAACGCCCCAGGATCCCATATGGGTGCCGGTTCTAATCCCGGCAGCTCCACTTCCCATCCAGCTCCCTGCTTGTGGCCTGGGAAAGCAGTTGAGGACGGCCCAATGCATTGGGACCCTGCACCAGTGTGGGAGACCTGGAAGAGGTTCCTGATCCCGGCTTCGGATCGGCGCAGCACCGACCGTTGCGCTCACTTGGGGAGTGAATCATCGGATGGAAGATCTTCCTCTCTATCTCCTCCTCTCTATATATCTGACTGTCATAAAATAAATAAATCTTTAAAAAAAAAAAAGAAATGGCCTTATCTGAATGCTTTGTTCCCCAACACCAAATCAGTCCAAAGGAAATTGCCAGCCCCCAGAGAGTGACTGACGACACAGGACGTGGTCACAGTTGATTCGGCGGGCTTCTGGCTGTGTCAGGATGTCTGAAAGAGATGGAGATGCATAGCCACATATTCTTGTTTCTCTCTAGACCTCGAGGAAGAAGTGCAGTGTAGGGTTGGCTCTGAGCAATACCACTGTACCACTGAGCAATCTGTGTGTATACTTACATGTGCGCCTGTCATGCCGCTATCGCCAGCACAGCTAGGGATGTTGGGGGATGTGGTCGGATGGATTACAACAGCAGACGTAGTAGGATGCTACTGAGTAAACAGGGCTCCTTGAATCTGTGTATCAGGGTTTGTTTTTATTTTTTTTTTCTGTGGATTTGTTGTTTTTGTTATATCTATGTCAAAGGAATTTCAAATGAATCATAAATGAAAAGCAATAGATGAATATCTGGCTGAGTAAAAAGTGCCTTGACTGTGTCATGCCTTAGGGTGAACACAGGCTGTCCGGAGTCCCAAAGGAGTCTGCACTAAACTTCAGAGACTTAGTAGGATAGATATGCAGGCAAGGAACCTGGCCGTTTTCCTTAATCTTAGAACACTTACCTTCTGCAACAGGTATTTGAGATGGGAGTAGCTGAATGGGTGGAAGAAAGGACTTACCCCCGGAAGTACGTATTAGTGTTATGTTGGTGACACATCAGGAAAAGGGAAGCAGACACTTCCCTTGATAATGCGGGTTGAAGAGTTTACTGTATACAAGATGAATGGAAGGTAAGAGGAAAATACTGCTAGCGCATGGTGTATGGGTTCTGTAAGGAGTTTTTTTGTTTGTTTTTTTCCTTTTTTAAAGACAGTTACTGACATTTTAGAAGTCCAAATCTTATAACTGCCATTCTAATCGTCACAAGCACCATGCGTAAAATGAAGATGTAAGCCTCCTCAGGAACATGGAGGTAGAGAGGTTACTCTGAAGAGAGATGTGATTTTTCCAACAAAGATCTTCATTTATTTTGATAGCTGGAAACACACACAAGGGAACTGGCCCAGCCTTTGGTTGCAGGTGTTCTTGGGCGAGCGCAGATTGGCGGGGGCTGGGTGGTGGAAAACCTGTAGACTTCCTCTCCAAATAGAAGCTGGGAAATCATCCAACACGTCCCACTTTCCTGAGAGGAAGCAAGATGTGGGGACAGGAAGGCTGTGTCAATAACACGTTACAGCAAAGCCTTTTGCGATTGTTTTTGCATCGTAAATATTTGCCGCCAAGCTCATGAAATTTTGATTCTGAACAATTGCAATTTGCTGACATTCTTCAACGAAATTGAAAAGGAACTGACTTGTGCTCCTTTCCCGTGAAATCCTCTGTAAAACAACACAGAAAGGAAACTTCAGTCCGGGAGCCACCCTTGCAAACCTCGAGCACTAATTAGGAGGTGGAAGATTGTGCTTCCTCATCACATTCTGCCCAGAAAGAGGACCATGGGTGCTTTTCAGGAGTGGTTTCCTGCTTGGGGCTGGGGAAGTACTCTTGGCTTCTGACAGATTATTGACCATGATTTCAGAACTGTCCCAGTCCACAGTTCTTGTGTTAGTACTCTGAATTCTTCCACAATGGGTCTCACAGACCCTAAGACAGCTCATCTTTCTCTCTGACACCTGCTTCCCCTAACACACAGTCTCTTATTTCTGCCATGAGCCAGTTCTTTGGGTGCTTATGACTCAGCCAATTTAAACACCACCTTTCCCACCCATGCAGCTCCTCCCCCTTCTTCCTCTGATTGTATCAGCCCCAGACACCCATCCTGTCACCACTGTTCTGAAGCAGCAGCTGCTGCTGGGTGACAGTGTCAGATCTGAGCAGGAAGGACGATAGGCCGGATTTAAGAATGGCTCTGGATGAGGATGTGGACCCAGGAGGAGGATGCCTGGCTCACTTTGGCAGAACCTCTGACTCAGAGTCTCTGAGCCTCTACAGCGCATTAATTTCCTGCTGTAACATTCATGGTTTCGTATGTCACGTAGACACACAAGTGAATTCTGGTGTCCAAGTAGAATTTTGTAAAGGTGATCAAATGGAGGGCTCAATTCACTGAGTCAAGCAGAGCTGTTAAGTGAAAAAAAAAAAAATGGCTGATGGAATGATTTAAGGGAGACTAGAGTCTTGCGGAACTGCCACATATCTTATTTTCTTCCAGTCCTTTAGTCAACAAACCTGTATTGCACATGCGATGCTCACTGCCAAAAGATAAGTACACATGATGCGGCAAAGCAAGACAAAAATGGATTGTAGGTGAGGGCTTGTCTCCACATCAGCACACATTAGATCTACACATCCCTGTTACTCAGAAAGAACTCTGGTTTACTCCTGCCGTCTTTTACAACTATTAGCATTTCTCGCTTTCACTCGGACGTCCCTCAGTTTGGTCATTAGTGTCTATGATCATCCTCTTACATGCCTAGTGCTGTGTGCATTACTGAGCATACAATAAGAACTGGCCTCCAGGAAATACACAGTTTTTTAAAGCTGAATAGGCACAGAAACTGAAAGATTGCTACTCATTATGTGCTGGAGTCTAAATAGGCACAAGTCGCTGAGAGAATGTGCTTAGGTAATTGAGCAAAAAATAGTTCATGCTAGCTAAAAGAGGAAGGGGGTTTGAGACAGGGCGAAAACCGATCAGAGGGAATCACAATTCGCTGCTGAGGCAGAAGAGACACGATGTGCTGCACACTGAAGGACTAGGAAAGAGAATGATCTGTTGACAGTGGTGAGGCAGTAGCAGGCCAGAAGAGTTTCAGAATTAAATCCAGTTGTGCTAAAAAGAAACTGCATGGTTGATGCTGATAGATTTTTAGTATATATATATATATATATATATATATATATATATATATATTTTTTTTTTTTTTTTAAGATTTTTAAAGATTTATTCTGTTTTTATTGCAAAGTCAGATATACAGAGAGGAGGAGAGACAAAGAGAAAGATCTTCCGTCTGATGATTCACTCCCCAAGTGAGCGCAATGGCCGGTGCTGTGCCAATCTGAAACCAGGATCCAGGAGCTCTTCCAGGTCTCCCATGTGGGTGCAGGGTCCCAAGGCTTTGGACCATCCTCCACTGCTTTCCAAGATTCCAAGTAGGCTGGATGGGAAGTGGAAAACCAGTGCCCATATGGGATCCCGGCATGTGCAAGGTGAGGACTTTAGCCCCTAGGCTACTGCGCCAGGCCCACTTTTTAAAGGGAAAACAACAAGAAAAAAAAACTGCTATAACTAGTTCTGCTGAATAGAAAGTTGTGTGTGTGTGTGTGTGTGTGTGTGTGTGTGTGTGTGTGTGTTAAATTTAATAGCTCTCTGGGCAATGGAATATGAAGATACTGATGTACAACATTTCCAGCCAGCATTCTGAATTTTTCCTGTAATCAAGCTTACACTGATAACTTGATGGTTGGATATTGAATTGGGCTGCTGGATAGAAATAGGAATGGGAAACTCCTAGGTCTACTTGCCTATATTTTTTCACTTTAATGTTTTCTCCAACTTTTATATGAAAATGCAAATCACATCATGTAAAGATACTACCATATTATGCAATTTTTATGAAAACAATGCAAAAGCAATGAGTGGGGTGCAACCTGCCTTCTGTCACTAAAGAGGTGACCCCTCTAGTTGGATTTGAAGTTATCAGTCAGCCTGTTTATTTAGTGCCTTAACCCCATTCTTTTCTGCACCTTCCACTCAGTGAAACACACTCCCTGTAATGATCTCCTACTTTGAGAATGAAGCCAGAATCTATTCATTTATCAAGCAAACTTTGGACCTTACAAAGTTCCTAGGGTTCCAGATATAAACCAAGGAAAAGCTCCTGATGATTTTGGACTCTGATGGTAGAGAGAAATAAGTTAGTGGAGAACTGCAACAAGGGCTGTGATGGAAATATGAATATAAAGTAAAAGAGAGTACATGACTAATTCTGTCCAGAATTTTCAGGGAAAGTTTCTCCCAGACTTTGGCATTTCAGCTGGAGAAGGCTTTGCTGGGTGGGATTGCAAGAAGATGACTTGGTAGGCACGTAGCACTGTAAAATCAAAGTAAAATATAAACAAACATGTTTCATACAACGAACCCTGAGCAATGCACCATGCTTATAGCATTAAGTTTGGGCAGATTGGAGAAACTGACTGGACATTGATTAAAAAAAAACATAACTTGGGGATGCAGCCAGAAGAATACTGGGTGGCAGGTCTTCATGTAGTACAGCTGTTGTGATAAACACATGATTTTGTTTATATTCTTTTTTATGGTTGACACCATTTTATCATTTAAACAGAATGTGTTTAGGGCTTCCCACAGGTCCTTTGAAGCTTTCTTAGCTATGATTTCATGTTGGGTGAGTCAGCGGGAGCAAGCGGGATCAGGAAGTGCTGAACAATGGGGCTGGAATAACCATTCTCACAGGTTGAAGGCAGTTAATAGGTCAGAGGCGGGGTTACCCTTATCCTCCCACTCAGGCCAGGCAGATAGGGCCTCAAGTTCAACTCTGCTATTCTATGCAAGAGCCATAAAATAGGAAGATCTCAAATTCTGGGACTCCCTCTGACTGTCTTGATTTCATCTTCTGAGCCTACATGAACTTAACTGTCCTAAAACCCAGTTGGTGTTGAGGGAATTATTATATTTATGATTTGATAGCCATATTGATTTATTTCCAAGTTCTTTTTGTAAAAAAAGATTTATTTATTTCACTTGAAAGGCAGATTCTACATATGTAGAGAGATCTTCGGTCTGCTGGCTCACTCTCAAAATGGCTGCAATGTTGGGACTGAGCAGATCCGAAACCAGGAGCAAGAAGTCTCTTCCCAGTCTCCCATTCTGGTGCAGGGGCCCAAGGACTGAATCATCCTTGCTGATTTCCCAGGAACCAACCTGTGTCCACATGGGATGCACATGCCACAGGTTGAGTATTAGCCTGATATGCCACTTTGCTGCCTGCCTACCCCTCCCGGCAATATTCTTATAGGAGGAATAAGAACAAAATACCATTTTCACAATAAGGAGTTACTAAAAACTGTGTGTATATTTAAAATTCATTAAAACAAATTTTTAGTTCTATTTTTCTATAGACTTTTGGAAATATTCTCATATTTTCATACATATATGTGTATTCAACTTTTAGAGGAGTGAAAGATACTTTCTTGTTCTATAAATAAGGGAAATATATGATAATGAACCAAGAATAGGAGAGATGGGAAGGAAATGAGGCCTTACCAAACACCTTGTTTTTATAATGGTGACACTATGGCCCAGAGATATTTTACAAAGTAGTAAACAATATAACAGAATTTTAATATAAATGAACTCATATGCCAGGTTCCTATAAGCATGCTGCATTGATTTTACCTCTGCAAGTATCACTTGGTCTTTTATAATTTTCCTCAGTTAAGTTTTCACAGTAGGTTAGGCTAAATATACATGAAGGTAAGACATTTGTTCTTTTGAATGGTACATGTCACTTGTTATATGTTCAAATACTCTGGCTGAATGACATTTAGCCATATCTATTCCTATTGCTACAAAATGTTAATCTGTTGAGTGGGAATTAGAGACCTTAATGGTACATGTTTTTGAAAGGAGAAATTAAACCGTGCCCATCATTTCATCACAAAATAATAATTTACAGATGTCTTTAAAGATTTCTGTAATACAATATTCAGTCAGATAAGTCTTTAAACATTTCTGAAATACAATACTCAGATAGAAACTTGTGGTCTTATTAATTCTTCTGAATTTCTCATACCTGCGTGATGGCTAATGATTTCTCTAATTTATGAGGAAACATCACAATCGGAGAAAGCTACCTAGGATTTTCTCTCCATCCTGCATGTCAGCACCCTTTGATGCTAAACCTAAAATTGAAATAATCCTCTTAAACAAATCTTAGCTCTTGAGTCTTTTATGAATTGAAAGAACCCATTCCTGTGATCAGCCAATCATGTCAGACAGTGAGTCTCTAATACTGATGCATGTATGTTTGGGATCCATGTCACCTAGAGATCAGTGTTATTTCAAAAGTCGCCATCAACAAAATATAGTACAGAACTGACATGGTTTACAGTCGCTTCATGACACCAGCAATAGAAAGTCAAACAGAAGAGAATGTTGACTAGTGGTGAAGGAAAACAAAAGATAGAGGTTGAGTTGGAGGATGTGTAGGTGTGCAATGCTTTGTGATCCACTGGGATGCGCAGTGATCAGCCCGTAGGAGAGAGCCAGGCCATCCGTCCTGGGTTAAGCCTTGTGAGTACCACCAGCTCCTACTGACTGCTATTTATAGTGGATTCAGTTGGAGAATGTGATCCATCTTCAAGGATAAGATCAGGATGACTCAGGAAGTGGCTGTCAACTTGTTTACTTTCTCACGACCTTTCCTCTGGAGTCACCCAGCAGGTGCTTTTAAAAAGAGCTCTTCCAGAGAGAAAAATCCCTCAAACAACAAAAAACAGTTGAGGATGATTTTTTCAGTTGATAACCTTGAAACACAACCCCATGAAGGATTTGGAATAAACACCCTCACATTCAGGAAGCACCGCATGTCACCCTGTGATCGCAACCTTTGTCCAATCCCCCAAAGCTCCGAACTCTTGCCAGTTTTCCAGATTCACAGTGTTCACTTGCTGCCGCTCAAGTAAACTATGAGCAGAAAGCCGAGGTCAGGCGTATGTGATAAAATTACAGCAGCTGCTCATCCCATAGAAATCACCAGGAAGGTAGTATAAGTGGTTTCATGGTAGAATAAAAACTAAGGCATTGTTTTGAAGCCAAGGTTTAAGATCACAGTTAGGTAGAATGGTAATGGTTGGGATTGGGAAAATTATGACTTTGTTTTCAACACTGTTGTAACCTCACAGCTTGAGTAAAACAGATTCAACGTGTTTTCTTTCCGATTAGTACTCCACACAATGCTTTGAGTCATTTTTATTATCACATAATTTTCTCAGGAAATAAAGTAATATTGTGACAAATAACAAAGCTGATTATAAACAATCACTTGCAAAAGGATGCAGTCTAGTCAAATTCCACCTGTAGGTTGCAGAATGTTTTGCATTTTATTTATGAGTAAGGCTAACACTTTGGTGGATATCAGCTCTTGTTTATTTTGTACCAGATAATTTTGTTAATTAAGCAATTCACATTATCTCGTTAAAGTTCCATAACAAACTCATTAAGAAGGAAATATTCCCACTTCACCAGTGAGCCAACAGGCTTAGAGATGTTCTATAACTTGCTCAATACCCTATGGATTTGAGGTGACTTTGGGTGGTGTTATGCATGTCCGCTTGGAGAGGACAGCATGGTTCAAACCCAGGCACACTACACCAGCCTTTCTCTGCTTGGCTTCCACCCTTTGTGAAGGCAATAGTGTATCAGAGACACAATCCTTTCCTGTTACCAGCCTAGTGTGAATGAGCTTCCAATCCATTTCTGTAAGTTAGAAAAAGGTAGAAGGGATCCCTAGGAGATTGAGCATAGTGAGGAAGGTATAATCTAGAGGTGGGGGTGGGGGCAGTAGAGGATGGGCTTGGAGAAAAGATAGAGCATCCTGGCAAGGGGAGTCTCAGAAGTGCAATGCAGGCTCTGTAACTTCTCTCCAGGCCAGTTCTTAGCTGGTGCCTTTCTGAATTAATCTTTTGGATACCACAGACCTAAATAAATCAGATAAAATAAAGTCACTGTGACATGTTGAGGGGTTATGTCATTTATTTGTCCTTAGCGATGACCAGTTTTATAGTCTAAATGCCCACTTGTATATAACAGGAAAGGAATTTAAAAGCATGGTAGTGATTGGATTGAGGACTAATTTGGTGAGTCCGGGTTGATAGAACTTGCTGGTAGAATCCCATGGTGCAAAGAAGATGAATCAGTGGCCAAGCTGGGTCATAGCCTCCGGCCTTCCAGGACTGAGTATGGATTCCCCAACTGACTCCTTAATCGCCAGGCCACATGCCCACCTTCAGCCCCTTTAAGCACACCTGCCCTCTTTAGTGTTCTAGTTTTTTTGGTGTTAAGTATCACATTCTTTTAAGATGTTCAGTCTAACTCAGTTTTTATTTCTTCCATTAGTGTTTCATTTTGAACTGTCATATTTTAGCATAGTAAAAGGTGATGACAGTGATAGTTGAAGAACCTATACTGCTATGTTTCCCGAAGTTGAAAAAAAAAATTGAGAGGTTGGAAATTTTAGGCGGAAATAAGCTGAAAACAGAAATCAGAAAATCTAAGACAAAAATGTAAAGAAAAGAAAAGGACATTAATTTCATCTTTAGGAAGTATTTTTAAATGTTGAAGAAATGTATTTAGTTTTGACTTTTGCACTTTGCCCTTTCATGAAAAGCTGAGTTTTCCTTCAGAGAGATCATCAAGCTATAATCTACTAAGACTGGGTTAAAGAATTATCCTGATGAAAGAACATGGGGAGTTACTGCTTCGCAAAATAGGAAAACACTGGTGTATTTCTGGGTTTTGTGATTCATGAATTTCCAAAAACATAGAGTCAAAATGAAGCCTTCATTGAAACAGAGAAAGGCCATGTGATGCAGCATCAGGAGAGAGGTATTTACTCTGGAATTTTCTTTTTAAACTAGGAAACTAATCTGCCCAAAGACTCAGTTTTGAATTTGAAGATTAACAACTTATAAAGCCATGCAGTCTATATTTATCCACATGATCATCGATTTCCCAGATGACATCAGCAGGAGGTTTGCATAGCTCAGCTGAGACTGACAAAGAACTTATGTCGCAATAGCAGGACAAGTATGAGGAAGTTTAAGGAAATATATGCCTACCAGTGAAGATGTTGCAGAAGAGTCACTAAGAAGCTGTGGACGTTTCCCAAGGGAAACAGGAACATGTATAGCCCAGGTTGCAAATTTTCAGTTATTCCTGGTGCTGGAAAATGGGAGAGCACACGCTTTGGGTTAAGCTGCTGTATAAGAATGCTGGTTTGAGTGTCAGCCGCCGCACTTAGATCCAGCTCCCTGCTAATGTGTCTGGAAGGTAGCAGACGCTAGTGCAAGTACTTAGGCCCCTGTCACCCATGCATCCATTTGGGAGACGTGGCTCAATGAGGTTGAGGCTCCTTGCTTTGGCCTGGCCCAGTCCTAGACATTGTGGCCACTTAGGAAGTGAACCAGCAGATGGGAGATAGCTTTCTCTGTCTCTCTCTGTTTCTGCCACTCTGCCTTTCACATACATCAAAGTAGAACTTTAAAGATGACAAAGAAAAAAATTACAGTAAAACTGTACCCCTTTATTTTTTTCCATTGGATTTATATACTGAATGTGCCCAGGTTTGTACAACTCAGATTTCTATATTTCTTCCTAAAATATTTACCTGCCATGTGCACAGGAGGAAATTTAGACTTTTTCATGATGTGGTACAGACTTTTCTAAAGGAAATCTTGTGGTGACAACTTGTAGCCTAGTTGAGAAAGAATTTTATGTGTAATTGCTTGAAAAGATATCAGTTTGTTTATTTGTTTGATTTTTCATCAATTCTAATTATTTCTGCCACATTTTTTTTTGAGTTTCATTTATATGGGCCTCTTAGTTGATTTAAATGTTATTTAAGTTTCTGCACTTAGGAAAAGTGTAAGTGACAAGAATAAAAATATCATGGTTTATCCATCCTATTTTCTCTGCCTATTTAATGAAGTTTCTCTAACACTGTTAACATGTTGGGTTAGATCATTGTTGCGGGGACTGTGCTAGGTGTTGTAGATGATCAACAAAGAAATCCCAGCAGCACCCCTTAAGTTGTGACAATCAAAATTGTCTCCAGGTATTGCCACATGTCCCTCAGGAGCCCAAATGGCTCCTGGTAAAAACCCGCAGATTTAGGTCTCATAATTCCAAAAGATAATAACTAATGGAATTTTATAATGGCTTTACAAATTGTTTAATGCCATAAAAATATGTATTATACCTAAGGGTGTTGAATTTTAAATCTTTGAGGGCAAAAAATTGCTACCCTGCTAATATTTTTGGAACAGAATTATTTTTCATGACGTTTATTATCAGAAAAAAGGTAAAACATCCGTGTTGCTAAATTTTTGGTTCCTAAAGGATGACTACAGTGCACTTTGTTGTACTAGGTCTTCAACGCATTGAAAGTACATAGGCTGCTTTTCTTAATTCAGATTTTCACACTGATATCTGTGAACCACTGTTTGTAGAAGAGGCATCAGGATAAATTAAAAAGCAAGAAAAGGGCATATTTGCTTGATATTTGATAGCGTGACTCATAGGTAATCACTTGGTTTGTTCTTATGCATGTAAACCATTTTATCCAAGATCAGTTATTGATCTGTTTTATAGCCCTATGTTTATATGAATACAAAAACATCATTATCATCTTTGTTTCAATAGAAACTGCATGGGAGAGAATGGATACACCTAGGATCTGTGAAGTCTTATGTGAGGAAGCTGTTCCTTCAGGAACAATGAGGAATTTGTAGGATTTAAAAAAGCAAAATCGTGTGCTGAGGGTCACTGGATTCCCTGGTGCCTAGCCAACTGCCAGCCATGCTGACCACTGTTGCCTCCCCACACTGTCCTACACACGTCTGCGGGTTCTGGCTCTGGACAGCAGCTGGAAGGGCTGCTGACTAATACACATCTGCTCCCTGCTTTGCAATCACGTGGTCCTTCGGGCTTGTGGCCTACCCTCCAAAGGCCCCCAGGAAGTAAAAATAACGTGAGGGTCTGACTGTGTCTCCGTCACTGGGAAAGCAGTTCTGTCCCTGAAGTCCAGAGATTCGGAAAGGAGGAAGAAAAGCAGTCCTCCAGCTCTGCAGCCTGCCCTGGGTTTTCCTCCAAACAGAAATAGCTCTCATCTTGCTCATTGTAGAAAATAAACATTTTTGTTATAATAATGATAAATACCTATAATCACAGTATCCAACATCAATGGTAGACTTTTCTCATGTAATTTTATTATGTATGTATAATTAAACATCTTTAGCAGTAAGAGACCTTATCGTTTAAAAAAAACAGTTGATGCACTACTATAAACATTTTTACATGTCAATAAAAGTAGATCTGTGTTACAACTTGAATGATTACAGAATATTTTTGCAGACATTTCCTTTCATTTACTAAAGAATTCTTTACTGTTGATTGTTGGCATTTTGTTGGTTGTTTTTTATTTTATGCTATGGTCAGTTTTCCCAGAACGGACATTCTGAAACAGTGTTTTCAAAGGCTTCACTACTTCCTGAAGTTAAACTGTTCCTAGAAGTGAGGTTCGCTGGTTAATACATATATTATTTTCAAGGGCTTTTGGCATATGTCACCAAATTGTCCCCAAGAAGGGATACACCTGATTTGTCCTGCTAACAGTAGTGAACCACTGTGGGAGGTTTCCTTTTAGGTTCAGCTTTCATCATGCATGTATTTCTGTTAGTTCCTGACAGAAATGTAAACTCTATGGAGTTAGGGCATATTTGAGAAGAGAAAAAAAAATCTCAAAGAAGTTGACTGTTCTGTGACCCTCTATGAATCATAACTGTGAGCCTTCCCTTCTACCCAGGCTTTTGTGGGGAGCAGAAGGTGTTTCCGACCATGGATATAATGCTTGTGCTGCATGGCAAATGGTTTGCGCTTTTAAACGCCTTCATTGGGTTTGACGTAGATCCAGGAGGATGTAGAGGAGTCCAATAGCTTTTCATGAAACTCAGCATGAGATAATAATCCCCCAGCTCTGCAAAGAGGGTTTCCACAGTCGAGAACTGTGTGAAAGGGCAAAGGGGCAGAGCTTCCCTCCTCTAACCAGGCTCCAGGACTTTGACGTTCTTCAGAATAAGGGCTTCAGACACACAGGGACTGGATTCTTTATTTTGCCAATTGTCCCTCGTCGATGCTGTAGGGAAGGATGCACGTGCCTTCAGAAGGCTAGATTTCTTCAGTGACATGCAGAACTCTCATAGTTGCAGGTGCATTTTTCTGATCTGGGAAAAAAAAACCTTAGAGGTATAAATAGAAGGACATATTTACTAGAAAGTTTTCTTTCCCCTTTGATAATCCTTATGAGGGAACATTGTGTAATTCAGTTCCTGCTAATCCTTGAAATATTTCAGTTTTGATATAGTAGGCTCGGTTAAATGTTATTTAGTAATATCACATTGGTGGGCCCGGCGGCGTGGCCTAGCGGCTAAAGTCCTCGCCTTGATTACCTGGGGTCCCATATGGGCGCCGGTTCTAATCCCGGCAGCTCCACTTCCCATCCAGCTCCCTGCTTGTGGCCTGGGAAAGCAGTCGAGGACGGCCCAGAGCACTGGGACCCTGCACCCGCGTGGGAGACCTGGAGGAGGTTCCTGGTTCCCGGCTTCGGATCGGCGCGCACCGGCCGTTGCTGCTCACTTGGGGAGTGAATCATCGGACGGAAGATCTTCCTCTCTGACTCTCCTCCTCTCTGTGTATCTGACTGTAATAAAATAAATAAATCTTTAAAAAAAAATATCACATTGGTGACATGAAGTCAGAGGTAGACCTTATTAAAGAAACTTGTTCCTGTGTGTGTGTTTTATCTCTCTCTTTTTTAAAAGATTTATTTATTTTTATTACAAAGTAAGATTTACAGAGAGGAGGACAGAGAGGAAGATCTTCTCTCTGATGATTCACTCCCCAAGCGAGCGCAATGGCTGGGAACCAGGAACCTCCTCCAGGTCTCCCACGCAGGTACAGTGTCCCAAGGCTCTGGGCCATCCTCGACTGCTTTCCCAGGCCACAAGCAGGGAGCTGAATGGGAAGTGGAGCTGCCGGGATTAGAACTGGTGCCCATATGGGATCCTGGTGCGTTCAAGGTGAGGACTTTTAGCCGCTAGGCCACGCTGCCGGGACCGTTATCTCTTTTTATTGTAGTAGAAAATGATAAAAAAAAAAAAAGTCTCCATCCAGATCCAGATTAGTCCAGCATACTCAAGAAAGCCTTAGGATCTCCCTGGTTCATTTGGTTAATACCAATTAGGCATGCAAAGTATGGTTCTGTGTTTTTCACATTTAAAAGAACAAGAGAACAAAAATTGATCACTAAAACCTCCCAAGGGGACATTCCAATACCAAAGCCGGTCCAGGCATGGGCTTGCCTTGCTTCACCAGCCTGTCATTCAGCAGTCTGAGCAGTCTCCGCTGTTTCCCACTGTTCCTTTCATCCCTTCCTGCCCCATGATGTAGCATCCAGTCCCGAAGCCAAAATTCCTATCATTGCTTGAGCCCTTTCATATCATTTCAGACGAGATGTTTCGCCTTATCTTGCTGGACCCATGAGACACAAGATTTTTGTCCTTTTGGGGAAACGTCTTGCCATAAATTGTTTCTTCCTGGGGTAGAGTGACAGATTGACTCTTGGTAATGATTTTCCTCTTTGTTCTTTTCTTCACTGATTTTTTTTTTTTTTGAGTGTGAGATAATGTGGGGATACTTCCATTTGACCTGTTGGATAGGGATGAGGTAGAAATATTCTAAAAAACCACCCTGGAATTTGGAGAAGAGGATTTCAATTTCTGAATATAATGATACTCTCCCTCTGAGTCATTGTTTCCTGTTAAGACATTAAACCTGCTACCTCAGTTTACTACTCAAGAGTAATAATTGACTGACATAAATAGGAAAGATCTGAAGATGACTCGTCTTGCTTTTATCCAAATTAAAAAGAGAAATAACAGTGAGTTTTGCCTACTTGGCACAAGTTGTATTTAGGCAAACTGACAATGATATGTGTCTTTTTCTCACAAAACAGTGTGACAACAAAGGCAAAAGTTAAATATGTGTCTGCCTCAGGACCAAGCATTTTAAGATTTCACATGTGTTACCACAGGAAGATGGCAATGGTTGCTGCTTTGGAACCTAGTAGAACAATCAAATAGATCATTTTTACGTAACTAATTGAATGCATACAAATTATTAAGATGTTTCAGCCCCAGTAATAAGGACAGAAGAGTGGATTGAGCAGGTCTTGTATCTATTCTGCCTTTGGTTTGAATAAAATATCTTTATTGTTAAGGTTGTTCTAGGTGTATTTAGCAAGAGGTTGTACAGTATTATGGTTGAGAACACAGACTCTTTAGCCAGACTACCTCATTTTGGATATGAGGTCATCTAATTACTACTTTGTGATACTGGGCAAATTATTTAACATCTCCATGCTCTAGTTTCCCCTTTATCCAATGGCCGTCCAATGAGATCTCTTCCTTCAAGGGTGCTGTGAAATATGAAATGAAGAAAAATGTACATGACGATTGGACACTTGGTGATGACATCACCAACACTGATTGCACACAAGGCGATGACCACAAAATGACATTTGTAGTGAAGAAGGATGAGTCAGATTTTGTGTAGAAGTCCCAAATTAATTAAGATTAGGAAATTTTTATAACTGATAATCACAGTGGGATTTTCCTTTCAAGTTTCTGGAAGAAGCAATGGTGGTAAAATAATTTTTAATATCTTTATTTTCTTCATGTTAAATTATATTCTTATAATTCCTGTAAAGTGAAATTGACCTTTCATATTGAGGTATATTTTATGAATTTTAGGTCTCTGTCACTATGATTAGGAATTTGTGACTGACATCATGATCAGAGAATAGAATTGGTTATCACTACAAAGTATCCTCCCTATGCCACCTCTGCCATTAAATCCTCTCCACTCTTAACCCTGATAGTCACCAGTTGGTTATTATCACAGTAGTCTTGAGTGTGAATTTTTAATATGTGATATAAATGGAATAATATGCTAAATAATCTTCTAAATAGTAATATACTAAATAATCTTTTCAGGCCATCTTGTTCACTCAACATAGTAGCTTTAACATTTATCCATGACACTGCATGTATGCCTAGTTGGTTCCTTCATTCCATGAAGAATGCCTTTTTACAGAGAATGTATTAATTTTGGAAAGCTCTAGCTTATATCTTTTAAAATTCCATTTGTTTAAAAAATAGGAAGACAGAGCTCCCAGTCACAGGTTCGCTCTCCCAAATGGTGGAGGAGAATCAGAAAACGAGGACCTCGCTGCAGCTCTCCCGCATGGGTGTTGGGAGCCCAATTGCATGAGCACTCAGAGTTGTCTCCGAGGGTCTGCGTTTGCGCTGAAGTTAGGAATTTAATCAAGGCCATTCATATATGGGGTGTGCGCCTCTTAATTGCTGGACAAAAAGTTGCACTCCAGTATATCCTTTTTGTCTTCTATGGATTATGCTTTTGGTGGTGATGTATAGAAAATCTTTGCCTAGACCTGTGTCCTTAAGATTTTCTCCTTTTTCACTAAGCATGTTATACTATTATATTTTACATTGGAATCCATAGATGCATTTTTAGAACACAAACAATTCAATCAGTAGTTAAAAAATTATTTTTCTAATCCTTTTGAGCTATTTGAGGCCAGAATATGACCAGCATTATCACTTTTATTTCAGTTGGATATTATATCTGTGAATTGTACTTCAGCTGGATACGTAGGAACCTCAGTTTTCAGAGAAAAGAAACAAGTCATTAGGTGGATTCAAGCATGTTAGTGAGGACGCAACTGTGACTCCAATAATATTTTTAAAAGCTATTAAAATCCATGGCATTTTTATAAAGGAAACTTAAAAACATTTGGCTGGCTGATATTTTTCTTTCTTAACTTTGTAAAGCGTATACGTTCATTTCCATTCAGGGCTTTTGTTTAGCTTTTCTATTTCAAGCAGAATTTTTATCTAGAATTTCCAAAGGTCTAACATTGTGCTGAAATTTTGATTCAGCACTGCGGCTATTTTCTTAGTTTGATAAAGCCATTTTTCCTTTCCCAGTTCTAAAAGCAGGACTATTTTTAACAGTTTTACCAGGACCATCAAAATAACCTTTTGCAAAAACAACTTTTGGCTAAGGTAATTGCTTGTCTCTTTGCTGAGACTGAGAAATAACGCAAAATTGCCCACGTGTTAGGAAACTAAAATTGAGTTTGACAAGAAGTCCAAATATTGGTGTTTTTTCCTGTTGGGCTAAATAAAGCTTCTGCTGATTCTTTCATGTTTCCTATAACATGTTAGCTTCAGACGTAAACAGTTAAAAAGTATACCCTCCTCTAGTTTGACAGTTCATTTTCCATTACTACTTACTCCAATGTAAAAAGAAATGATCAGAAATAGTTTAGTTCTGGGAACATTTTTACTGACAAATGAAGCTGCGAGTTAAGGATTTTCATGTGAAGAAAAGCAATCACAGTACCAACTAGCATTTCAGTCTAAGGAGACTCAGCGACAATATACAGATGTTGGATAAGACTAAACCTAAGGAGGAGAAAGAGGATGATAGCTGGATGGATTTTAGAAGGTTTACAATGATTGCAAGAAGCTACAGGATTACTTGATATACACAGAAAGGATGTGTATAGACAGTTCTCAAAAGAGGAAATACAAGTGTCCATCAAATATACGAAAAAATGTTCAGAATGATCAGTCACCAAGGAAATGCAAATCCAAACCACAATGAGATCTCACTTTATCCTTATCAAAGTGGACAAAATAATCAAAACAACAGTGGGACCTGCGTTGTGGTATAGTACCTAAAGTACTTAATGCGGGAGAATTGGGTGTGGTATCTGGCTCCTGTCTTTGGCCCATCCCAGAATGACCCAAGATGAACCAGTTCCATCTGTTGTATTTGTAGAGTGAATCAACAAATGGAAGATCTCTGTCTCTGTTTATCTGTCTCTTCTCCTTTTAAATAAATGAGTAGATCTGTAAAAAGAATCACTTACAGAGATTTGTGAGCACAGTGGGAAAATATTGCAGAGAAAAGAGAAGCATTTGTAATAATTCTATGATACATCTTTTTGTACATCAAAGCCTCAGGAATATTTGATTAAAAACATGCTGGCCTGGGGACAACAATGTTCACATGAAAAGTTTGTCTCAGAGGACGTTTTCATCAAGCTGTGATAATCTAGCAATTTTTCTTCTCTATGTAAAGGTAATATCACAGTGATGATTATATTGGTGGTGAAGTGATGTGACCTATGGCCTTTATTGTTGCCTTTCTCTTCAATTGAGTGAATTCTGTCCCACGAGACTGAAGGTGAGTTTCTCAATTATGGAAACTCAGGATTTACACAGTCCCAAACATAATATATAGATTCACAAGGCAAGTGTGCTGTATCATATAAAGAGACATTTTCGACTAGAAATTCTGATTTCTACTAGACTGTGACTTGGACTTAGCTTTGTACTCTTGTACCTCCGTTTTCTGCTGTATGTTTTTTTGTTGTTATTATTCAGCCAGATATTTCCTTAAATGCAATTGGCACCATCTAGTAAAAGTGAATCAAGGGCGATTTATGTAACTAATACAATACTTTCTTTATAATGACGGAAATGTTTAGTGGCATGTCTACCTAACAGAATGAAGGTGATCTGTGGAAGGACTCTTGAGGATTCTCATGTTCTATACAAAATAATTTAAACTGAAGCTTTGCTGAAAGGAAAGAAACACTTATAATATGTCTCCTCTTCGGTGAAAATATCCAGCAGTGATCCAATTGAAAGAGGTTCATATGTCCAGATTTTGTGATTTGTAAACCTGGGTAAATAAATACTATTTTCTGGGTAAAATTAGCGTCAGATTTTGGAATCAATTTGCTTCCAAAGTCATAGTGACAGCTCTAGACATAAACTCACCTCTTGGATGATACAAAGAAACCTATGCTTCCAAATTTATTTATTACCAAAGAGGATCTTATTCATGAAATAGAATCTGCCCAAATGTTTGTAACTGTGAAAAATCCTCACACCTTTATTTGGCTAGATCAACTCAAGGATCTGTAGTCACAAATTTGACAGGTGCACTTGAAATGGGGAACATATGGGCCTACATTATTCTAATGAAGTGAATTTCATTTTTTTGTGGTGGGGGGAATTTTTAGAATATGATTCCCTGCTTATCGAAATCTTCAAATTCCCTAATCCATTAGGGGGAACTGCCAGTGGCAGGCAGATACTAGCTGATTGGGGTCCATTCTGGTTTGGAGTTTGGAAAGATGGAAACAAAGCTGTAAGTCAGGGATCCCAATTCAGCAGTTTAAAATGCAGGCAGGGAATCGTAGGCCAGCCAGGATACAAGCCGTCCTTCGAAGAACTGGTTCTTTTCATGTTGTTTACCTGAGGCAAACATGTTTGGTTGTTTTGCTAAGCAGTAATGATGGTCTTAAATCATTAGAAATAGAATCAGAATTAGAGTCACTTTATGCTGACCTTGTTTCTGTAGGTTTCCTTGGCTCCCACCCAAGAGGATGTGTCTGTTTCTCTGGAAGAATAGACATTCAGTTGTTTGGAGAAGGGGATCTGGGTAATCAAGGAGGACCTGTGCTCCTCTGTCACTCCAGCCTGCAAGGCAGCACCAGCTACATCATGCTGAATCATAAAGGTAGATAATTTCCATCGTCAGATAGAACAGTCCCATGAACGAGGATGCAAATCATTGACTTCTCAATGTCCTTTCCTTTCTACTTGCACCATTCATTTCTGCTCATATTCTAGTTTGATCAGAAGAAAACAGACTTAATTTCCACTGATTAAACTTGCGATTAGATATTTTACTTTTCAAAAGAAAATTTAATGATCTTAGCTTTTATCCTCTAAGTCCTCATACGTGGTAAGCACTGAATTAAGTATTAATTTTAGAATAATTATGGCTTTTCTCTGTACAGGTCTGAGGGAGGATGAATCATTAAGGATTTATTTTCCAGTGTGTAGACTTCATGTGACTTTTTTTCACTCTTCTTATTGTAGTTTTAAATTAATTTTTTCTTGAATGTTAATTTAGTCAGAAGATCACCAAGTAGCTGGGCCAATAAGGTATTTTTCTGTTAGCAGCTTTGTAAAAAGTTTTGATGGGAAATAGATAAGCTAATAAGTAAACTTCATTATTCAAATTACTTAAAAGTTTTGTTCTATTTGTTAATGTTCTAGTCCCACCTAGAACTCTGCAGAATGCAAATGTAATATCATAAAAATGTACATATATGGGAAATGTATTGATGTTGTTAGAAAGAATGGGGAGATTGCTTGAGATTGTGAATGTGAGAAAAACTAGATGAAGTGGCAAGATGATCATGTTTGGAAACAGAAAGAGATGAGTTTATCTCTTCAAGTTACTAACAATTTAGCCACAGGAAAGTAAGATCTAAATACTTAAAGCCCTGATTTATTTATAATGAAGTAGAACTACAAATCCAGAGCTATATGTGAGGGTTGCTATAAAAATATGAAATAAAATAAGTGAAATCAATTTTACAACAAATTATGGGAATGTGAATGAATGTTACTTTAATGCTGCAGTAGAGAATGATGTATCCTATTTAGAAACACAAAACTTCTGTGAGAAACATCATTCCATGTCTAATTTAAATGCTGATCAGACTCCTTTAATACTGTACATTCATCCAACTCAAAGTGCAATAAATGGACCCTTCAGTTTTACACCTAACTATTCCATTAATTCATTGAGTCCATTTTTCAAGTCTTTTGACCTCCTCTGAATTATTAGGACCAGTTACCCAGCATCCCTCAGGTTCTAAGCTCCTAAGGCTCCTGCAGAGTTTTATTAACTTTGTGCTGTCCTACATGTAAATCTCAGACTGGGTCTCCCAAGACAGCAGAGCTAAGGTGAAAATGTGCGTCTGAATAATTCTGGGAGAGGATCCTAGGTGGTGCCGGTGGGGGGGATGTGAAGAGATGAGACAGGGCAGAAGTCATCAAAGAGTGCATTTGTGAGCATGTTGTAGCTGCGAGCAACTGTGGTTCAGTCTCCAGTCACACTGGAGACCTGTGAGAGACTCTATGGAACATGCATACATGATGCTGTCTGAGGAGAGAGCGAGTTGGCTCATTTTGTTTCTTATTTCCCTTTCTTTATTGACAAAGTGTTATCACTGAGGTGACAACCCCCTGTCCTCCCATGTACGTGGGCCAAGACGTCAGATAAAATGTGCAGTGACAAGTCAGGGTGCTTGCATAAGGAAGTCATTGGCACACAGGGAAGGAGTGAGAGCCTCTGAGGGGGTAAAGGACAAAGTCATGGCAGCATATGCTGCATTACTGCAAATGTCAGCAAGATGCGTTGCTCAGAAGCCTCCAGGACAAGATAGCTTCTTGGCTTCAGGCATCCAGCTGTTGATGCTTCAGGATTCATTTTAGGTTTTGAAATGAGTAATCACTCTTTTTCTTGGGTAATCCTCAGCCAATAGCTGAGCACATAAGTGCTGCAAAGGTCTGTTCATTTCTGCCTGAAGACCTCCATGACAGTCTTTGATCCAGAACTCCTCGTGGCAGACACCTTCTTTGTTTTTCATTCCAACCTGAGAATTCCTAAACCCTCTCTTTGCTTATTCCTACTCAGATGTTTCCACCTAGGAAACCTTTTATTATCCCATGTCCATATTGGTGTCTGCTTCCTGCAAAAGACAATCTGTAACACGTATGTAATTTTTATGAAAGATTTGGAAAATAGTAACCTATGGGTTCAAGCCAAAGAAGACTCAACCTCGCATGGGTCAATAGGAAAATCGGACTCAAAGAACCCCGTTGAAGGAGGAGGGCTAGGTAAGACAAATCACTTGAAGTAAGAAAGACAGAAGTATAGTCAGTGAAATCAGAATGAAAAGCATCTGAACATTTGAAATAAATGATATATTGGCACCAGAATGCACTTACAGTAAATATCTGAAGGAATTGATAATATTTCCTTCCTTAGGCAGATTTTAAGGAATGATATGTATATCCCATGGAGGCATTTGTCATTTTGAAAAGGATTATTACAGATTATGTGTTTTTTTTTTAAAGATTTATTCATTTTATTACAGCCAGATATACACAGAGGAGGAGAGACAGAGAGGAAGATCCTCCGTCCGATGATTCACTCCCCAAGTGAGCCACAACGGGCCGATGTGCGCCGATCCGAAGCCGGGAACCTGGAACCTCTTCCGGGTCTCCTACGCGGGTGCAGGGTCCCAATGCATTGGGCTGTCCTCGACTGCTTTCCCAGGCCACAAGCAGGGAGCTGGATGGGAAGTGGAGCCGCCGGGACCAGAACCGGTGCCCACATGGGATCCCGGGGCTTTTAAGGTGAGGACTTTAGCCGCTAGGCCACGCCGCCGGGCCCGATTATGTGGTTTTTTAAAATTACAGATTGCTTTATCTTTCAAAGAAAGTAGAATCAGACACAGTTGTGTTAGTCATTCAGTCCATACACAAATCGTTGCAAATACACATTGGAAATTCAGCAGGAGTATGTTTTTAAATGTATTTAAATTTAACTACCCTTGTCTCAAGTGCTTAAATCTCTTCCACCCATATAGGGGACTTGGATGGAGTTCTAGGCCCCTGGCTTCAGCCTGACCCAGTCCTGGTTTCTGTGGGCTAACGGGAGTGAAGTAGCAGGTGGGAGCTCCTTTTGTGCCTTTTTCTTCCTCCTTCTGTCTTCCTGTCTTTTAAATAAGATGAAAATAAGTAAGTAAATTTAAGAAAATATTTGGCTGTGAGAAAGAAAGAGAAGCACAGGGAGGTTTTGTGCCTGAAATCCTGTTACATTCTAGAGACCCTAGCAAGTGCTTTAAAGAGTTTCTCTTTCAGAAAATATCCTTTTTGAGCATCCATTATTTTCCTGAAGGTGTTGAGGTTGTAGAACATATCAGTGAACGAAAACCTTTTCTTTTCCTTTGCTGTGATAGAGATTATATTCTAGAAATAAATAAATACATACATACATACACACACGATGAAGTGTTTTGGAAGATTTCAGGATAATATGCAAGTAAAAAGTAAAAGGGAAATAGGGCATTTCAGGTAGCATATGTGTTGTCATTTGAATAAGATGGAAAAAGTAAGCTTCATTGGAAAGGTGACATTTGATTGAAGATTTACATGAAGTGAGAAAGGTGACTGTGTGGTGATCAAAGAAAGATTTTTGGGACCAGAGAATAGTGCAGAAGACCCTAAGACATGTCAAGAATCAACAAAGAGGCCGGGTGGGGACACAGCAGTATTTTTCAAAAATTATATTCCGGGCCCAGCATGGTAGCCTAGTGCCTAAAGTCCTTGCCTTGCACGCACTAAGATCTCATATGGGTGCTGGTTTGTGTCCCAGCTGCCCCACTTTCCATCCAGCTCCCTGCTTGTGGCCTGGGAAAGCAGTCAAGAACGGCCCAAAGCCTTGGGACCCTGCACCTGTGTGGAAGACCTGGAGGAAGCTCCTGGCTTTGGATCAGTTCAGTTCCAGCCGTTGCAGCCGCTTGCAGAGTGAATCATCAGATGGAAGATCTTCCTCTTTGTCTCTCCTTCTCTCTGTAATCTTTCCAATAAAAATAAATAAATTTTTAAAAAATTTTATGTTCTTTTTCCATTTTTCATAACCAGTAATAGGTTCTCATCTAGTTCTGTCTACTGCTTAAAATCCACTTTTATTTTTTTCAGACTGATTCTGCCAGTAGCTTTCCATAGACTGGAGGAAAATCAGCTTCATTCTCCTTTGTCTTGTAGTCATTGGCCACACTCAGTTTGATTATTATCTATCTGCCATCTAAACTCAATCTTACTGATGCAAATGTAGATTTTCTTTGCTGTTCCAGAATATTTACAACTGCAATGAGCCTGATTAGAAAACAGAATGAGAGTTGCAGCTTGCTGTCAGGTTCCATGTGTGATTTGGCCTGTTGTGTTTCCATAAGCACTCATTAGATAGCACCTGGTAACCATAACCTAAACAGGTCTCTAGGAAACCAAACAGCTGACATGATTCTTTCTCACTGAACTGAAAGGCCTCACTGCCCATCTTGGCATTAGGAAAAGCAAACTGATCTGCTCTCCTGCTGAGCCTGCTGCCACCATCTGAACCCAGTCTTCATGTTTGAAGTGAAGATGTATTTCATGATTGCTCCCAATGAACAGTGCTTTTACTCTTTCCATAGAAACCAATGCCAGCGACTTTTCTCAGAAACCATCAACATATGAGATTACTCTGAATGTTCAAATGACACACATTATTCAGGACAATTTCTTTCACACACATTGGCTGATTAGCCTTGTCTGAGAGGAATTTTTATTACGAAGTGGAAAGCTCCATGTCCTCTTGAAAACATTGAGTATCTTTGATTTATTTTTAAATACACCTCATACTCCCACTTCCTCCACACACGCCGTTTTTTTTAATCCCTGGGATTCTAGAATGTAGTATTGCCTAAAGAACAGCCTTTGAATTAGAATTTTAGTAAACCAAGGTTGTCAGCATCTCCTGGTTAGGAGAATAAAGTAGGGAAACACCTAGCAATGCATCCAATGTAATAGTGCAGTAGATTTTAAAAATGAGATTCTTTTTATGCACAAAGTGAAAGTTTGGAATTCCTTAGAAAATAGATACAGCATACTTGAAATGATGTCATCTTTTGGGTAAAGATAAGACAAACTGTATTTCCAAAGCTTTTTTTTTTTTTTTTTTTTTTGCCTAGGAGTTCCAAATGTGTTAAATTAGGAAGTCATTCATGTTCTACTCTTCTTTTTAATTAAGGGTCAGATATTACCTCCCTGATTTGACAGACAAGGACACAGACCTAGCTAGCCTCTGTTCAGTGAGAGAGGTGTGTAGAAATGAAATGTCTGTGACACACTGTTTTCTCTAGGCTTAAGCATATGTTTCATTCCTTTGGCTTCTCACACAATAGTATCTCTTTTCTTTGGAAAGTACAGAGGACACACATGCAGACACATGGGAGCACACACACTCATCCCACGTATTTTTTGTCCTTCACCACACAGCGGAGATTTCATGTAAAAGTAAATTACATGCTTAAATAAAATTGCTCTTGAAAAATGAAATGGAGGCCACTTTTTTTTTACCAACTTTTGCAAAATGTTTTGTGTTGAAAATATCCCAACAGTGACCATTTTTTAGGGAAATATGTACTCTGCTATTTTATTGATGGAAACAATGAATGACTAAAAACTTTTGGAAGTATAACTGGAAGTTCCTGTTAAAGCAACATGTTCCTGTTTAACTGAAAGTTCCTATTAAAATAATAATATGGAGCCTGGAACAGTACTCTAGTGGCTGAAGTCCTCGCCTTGCACATGCATCTGTATCCCATATGGGCACCGATTTGTGTCCCGGTGGCCCCACTTCCCATCCGCTCCCTGTTTGTGCCCTGAGAAAGCAGTCGAGGATGGCCCAAAGCTTGGGACCCTGCACTTGCATGCGAGACCTGAAAGAGGCTCCTGGCTTCTGGCTTTGGATCGGCTCAGCCTGGGGGTGAGCGTTCTAGTGCGGCCTGGGTTTAGTGGCCCAGAACACCCTCCTCAGTGGAAAAGACAGAGCAGTGGATGGCAAAGCTAGATGCACTCTAGAAGATATGGCGGCCCATTGAGGCCTGCGGGGGACATCTGGTACCATAACAGAGGAAGGAGGGAGGAACAAATTAGACAACTACTCCAACCAAGAGATGACAGCAAATATCTGAGCAAAGGGAGTTTCTAAGGTCAAGTATGTCAGCCAATGGACATCGAAAGGATTTCCTCATCCTTGGATCGGTGAGATTGACAGCATTTCAGAACTATTGAAATCATTAAGCAGAACCCTCGGCACATGTTCCACACTGGGGACCCTGGGTTGATATAGGGTGGCCATTCCCCATCCCTGGGTGTTGGGGCATTTGGGAAGTGGATGCGGCTTCTCTGCTTATCTTCCCCCTTCTACCAGGTACAGGAAGAAAAAAAAACCAAAATTTGGAAACCATGGTATCACCTACTTTGCCCTAATCCTCAATCCTTTCCACCCTGATCAACTATGTAAACATCATAGTAAAAGAACAAATTAGTTTTGTAAGTATTACATGTAAGGGTTTACATATATAAAGCTCATGCTAATTCTATGACCCATTATTATTCTTAAAATCTCTGAAAGATTTTTCTTTAATTTGAGAGGTAGGGGGGAAGAGAAAAAGAGAAAATGAACAAATGTATAGAGGCAGCACTATCCATTGGTTCACTCCACAAATGACCGAAACAGCTGGGGTCACAGCCACGTGTGGGATTCAATCCAGGTCTCCCTTGTAGGTGGTAGGCACCCAATTGCATGAGCCGTCAGGGTTGCCTCCTAGGGTCTACAGTGAGGGGAAACCTGGAGTCAGGAGCCAGAGCTGGGAATCAAAGCCCCCCAATGAGTGAATCAGGTATCTTAATTGCTGAGCTAAGTGCAGACTTTCTGATCCATTATGTTAGTGGAAAAAAAACAAAAGCAAAACATGAGCTATACATAAGAAATACATAGTTATGAACTTATATGCATGGAGAAAAGTCCAGAAGAATAAGCCCCAGGTTGCTATGTGTGGCAAATTGTCCCTATCTCTGTCTTGGTGATGCTGAGTAGAAGAGGAGATGCCTGGAAATTTTCAGATTTCTCTCTATAGAAGATGTGTTTCTTTTGAAATTTTTAAAGTAATATTGAAGGGAGAAAATTGAGAAAAAAGAAGAAATACAATTCAAACAATGCAGTGAGGCAGAAGGATGGGTTTTGAGGTCAGCCAGATTGAATTAACCCCAATTTTGTTATTTGTCATCATTTAATGTTGAACACATCACTGGCTATCTTGATGGTCAATTTTCTGATAAAAAGTGAAGTTAATAACCTCTTTCATTGAGTATGAGCCACATTTCTGGCAGGGAACAAGTGCTAGCAACTGTTATCTGTTATTACTGGAGAAAGAACATGTTCTTGGTGGGACCATTAGGAAGCAGGAGTTAAAGGGTAGGGTGGAAAATTGATCTTGCCTAGGATCCCTGGGTCCTTTAGAGTAAGGAATGTGGGACTAAAGTCTCAAGACGGAGCCTGCTAAGGTACATTTGCAGCCCTGAATACTCCTATTCCATCATCCCTGGAGTCACAGGCTGGAGGCTGAGGGGAGATGACAGATGGCACTCCTGAAGTTTTGCTGTTCATCCTGCCTGAGAATCATATACCAAATAGTTGATCCCTCTGGAAATCGAGACTCCACCTTGCAAGGTTTTGCAGCATGCAGCTTGGAAAGTAGGGTCAAGTGTGCTGCTTCTAGAGTTCTAATGCGTATCAGGAAGCAGAGAAGATAGGGAAATAAAAAGTTGTAAAGGGGAGGGAAGGAGGTAGGAAGGGAGGTAAACTCTTTGTGTCTGGCAACCAAAAATCGTTAAATAAAGCATCTCTGTTAACCAGCAGCTGAGTAAATTACCATTGCAAAGTATTCTTGCTAGCCCTGCTGTGTTCTGCCTTGATACCATATGGTTTTATTTTCGAAAGCTGTCAGCCTCAAGATAAAAGCTGAGGGAAAGGTAAAAGCAAAATCTACAAATTATATAGACCATAGAATGACTTCGCTGCTGAACTGGTATGAATCAAACTAGTGGAAGCAGTCAGTCAGGATAAATGATTAGAAAGTGGGTGCCAAGAATTGCTGACACTATCAGAAGCTGAAAGACATCAGGAAGAATCCTCTGAAACAGTTTCAGAGAGAGCATGGCCCTGCCAACACTTGACCATACCTCTAGCCTCTAGAATTATGGAAGAATAATTTCTGTTTTCCAGTTGGCCCAGTTTGGGGTACATTTTTAGGGAAACCCTAAAACTACAGCAGCCTTTATTGTTACTCCATGGTTCCAGGAAATCATAGATATGAATGTTCTTTTCATGTTGAACCCTCAAGACTTGTTACTGTTATTGTTACAAGCCTGGTTATTGGCTTAAGGAAAGCATCAATATTCCTCTATCTTATTATAGGCAGGTTATGCATAGCGTTATTCTAAAAGCACTACACAGGAGAAGGTGGAAGAACAGACAGTAACATCTATTTATATTTTTGTGTCTTATCCATTCTAGTCTGTAGATTGCTGGCAGAGAATTTTTTTCTGGTGCATTAGCTTATATATTTATATATTTATCTATTGGATATCACAGATAAAATTCAGGAAAGAAAGGATAATTCTTCCTTATTGAACTTGTTGTCCTAAGGTTCTGTGGACCTTCTTATTGGTAAAGAGGTGTCTCAGTGCATGCACTTCTATGATAGAATGAATCTGGTTCACTTGGAGGTTCCTCTCACTATGTGCCCTGATTGTCACTATTTAATTTTGATTTCAGTACACACTCACAGTGTATTCTATAAATAGACTTCATGGAGACTTTGCTTACCTCCAGTACATTCTGCAAAATACTGCACCCTGTTGTTGAACTTGAACCTGACAGTAGTATAAATGCTATGCTTTCTTTGCCTGCTCTGTGAGTTTCTTCCTTCTCTAGACACATTTAGATTCTGCTCCTTTGCAGATACTGCATCATGTATCACCTGAACATTTCCTGTGCAATACTGCTGAGCACTTGGCTCCCTCGACTCAATTCACATCTGTTGTATCTATAGCTAAAGGCAGTTCTGCTTTAGATAATCACCTTGCCATTTTCTCCCATAACAAATTAAAGCAAGTAATTGTTTATTTTCATTAAATTGTCAGATTTTTTACTCAACTTTATATACATAGAAGTTGCTTTTTCCACATATTTTATTCATCTAATTGATTATTTGTGTTACCTTAATTTACCTTGATATAATACTCCAGTTGAGGAATATGTTCTGATTTCTTGCAGTAGAAAAACCATCAGTCAAATGTATCACCACAAAAAAAATGTCGAATGAGGGAGATGAAGTTTGTTGTCTTAATTTAATCACTCCATATTTTCAAATATCACATTACATTACATTCTTGTGGCATGACTGTGATTTGTCAATTAAAACAATATAAATTTGAAGAAACACAGGCCTAATGTGATTCATGGATAGGGCAGCATAATATAACAAGAGGATTATGCATCCACAACTCACTGCCCTTCTGTATATTGAACTGTGTGCCAACCTGAACCTCATTCCCTCTGCCTCAGAAAGGTTTGAACTTTAACGCTAATCTTACAGATGAGACTTTTTCGTAATCAAAGATCAGCACTTCTCCCTCTGCTATAGATTTTTGCTCTTGAACCTGCACTTTAGTTTTGCCCCAGATGCATGCTGTATATCTCTATGCCTTTACCTTTAATTCTTTCCTGTGTGAATGGAAGAACCTATAGTATGATGAGCTAGGAGCACCCCATCACACAGTACTACTGTCTTTGTTAGATGTTGTGTCTCTAATCATCCCTTGAGTTGTCTAGTTCTATCTGGTGAATATCAATATAACCCCTAAGCCTGATATCACTGCTTCACTTTGGGTCATCAGCCCTTCTTTCTTAGGATGGCAAAGTTGTATTTTACAGTATGGATACTGTGTACTAGCTACTATCCGACCCATTGTTAAAATATTCCCATCATTCCTTTTTCTTAAGATTAATTATGTTTCATTGGAAAGGCAGATATACAGAGAGAGAAAGACAGAAAGGTTTTCTGTCTGGTGGTCACTCCCTAATAGGCCACAACAGCCATAGCTGAGCCAATCTGAAGCCAGGAGCTAGGAGCTTCTTCTGGGTTTCCCCTATCTAACAGAAACCCTGTACCCTAACCCCCACATAACAAAGTGGTATAGTTTAGTTTACAGTTTACATTTATAACTGTAGTGGTCTGTCTGAGAATGGAGATGGAGTTCTCTGCATTCTGTTAGCTCACCCTGTGCAATGATTTGGTGGTGTGATTTGATGACAAGAAAGGAAGGAGAGGGTGTTCTTTCAAAAAGACAGGGAAACGTGGCTCTACTTATCCTGGGCCAAAGTGGGGATGCCTTAAAAGCTGATTACTAGGGAAGGCTGTGCTTACCACTCCTTTCTTCTCTTTTTTCCTCCAGGATATTGTTGGTGACTTAGAATTTTTTACACTGGCAAAGACTTGACTCCATTTAACAGTCAGGATGCAGGAAATATGTCCTCATATTCTTTGGTCATCCTTTTTCCTCTTTTTATTTAATTATATCAGGGGTTTGCACCTATTAAAGCAGGGTTCTGGGTCACCCATTGGGTTTGGTTCATGTTCACTATGCAAGCCAGGATTCCTCTCAAAATACCAGTTTTACAGAGCAACAAAATCAGATGGCAGCAGATATTTCACTCTGAAGCCAGAACAGTAGGGGACAATTACTTTCAATGACATTGTTCAAAAGTCTAATTCCCACTTTTGTTCTGATGATTATATTTTAGAGAGTCTTGTAAGGTTTGTTCTCTGAGGTGGCCAAGTCATATGCATGTCACAACAAGAATAAAATAACAAAATGTGTCTCTCCAAAGATTTCAAGTTTCCTAAGGCACTGAAAATATTTCCAAATAGTCTCATAAAATTACTATTGTAAAAAGTTTTATTTGATGTTGGATTAGAAAAAAGAAAATTTTGAATGTGACAGGTTTTGAATTATAAATGCTAAAATTTATTTAAATGGTAAATTCAACCCGTTTGTTAGAAGAATAATAATGGGTTGTAAAGAAGAAAGCCTTATGCAAGAATGTGAATAGTTTAAGAAGCCCATTGATTTACTTTCTCTTCACATCGGATTTATTGGAATCTCTACTGGACCTAACCAGTGGAGATTAATCGGTTGTTGCTTGGTTACAACTTGCTAAGGGAGTGGATGTTCAGAGCAGAGGTTAAAACACTGCTTGGGATGTTTGCTTTCCATATCAGAATGCCCAGATTCTGTTCCCAGCTCTGCTCTTGATTCTAGCATCCTGTTAATGCATGCCTGAGAGCCAGCAAAGGATGGCTTAAGTTACATAGTTAGGTCTCTGTCAACCAGGTGGGAAACCACAATTCAGTTCTGGGTTCTTTACTGTGGGTTAGGCAAGCCCTGGCTATTGCAAGCATTTGAAGGCTCTCTCTTTTCTCTTTCCCTTTCAAGTCAATATATATAGAGCAAGTTTCTAAAAAAGCAAGTTGCTAAAACGTTTAGCTTTAGTTTCAGTTTGGTTATGTTTTATTAGTGGCAGGCCAGTGGCTTCTGGTGAAGATAAAGATTTGTGAATCAGATTATTTGATATGATTAAGCACATTCCTGTTTCATTCCACAGATACCAGTACTAAGTCAGATGTGAAACTCCCTTCTGATCCCTATCACTGGCTACACAACTTCTGATCCTCTGACTGGCTACATAATTTAGCTTCCTGGTAGCCTATGCCTTTATTGTTAAGTGGGGATCAATGAGTCTACTGTGAGGATTAGACACGACATGACATGTAAAATATGTATTATTTTCTTGGCATCAAATCCTGCAGAGACAAGAGCTTCCTAAATAGTTTACGTGACATGGTTATCACCTCGGTTGTTTTCCATTTGTGAAAATGCAGGAATATGATTCTGAAGTAGTCCTCTAGCTTCCAGTCCAGTAATCACTACATAGAATGGTGGATGCAAGCAAGCACTGTGGTAACAAAGGGAATGCCAGACATGCAATCTGAAATCTGGCTCCAATTTTGGATATGTGTGCAGGACTCACCGTGTGTCAAACACCAGTAAGTTTCTGTTGTTCATGAATTGAGCCAAGTCATTATGATGGTCCAAAGAGTAGGTGATTTTTTTTTTTAAAGATTTATCCATTTTTATTGCAAAGTCAGATATACAGAGAGGAGGAGAGACAGAGAGGAAGATCTTCTGTCCGATGATTCACTCCCCAAGTGACCACAACGGCCGGTACTGCGCCAATCCGAAGTCGGGAGCCAGGAACTCTTCTGTGTCTCCCATGCTGGTGTCCCAAGGCTTTGGGCTGTCCTCGACTGCTTTCCCAGGCCACAAGCAGGGAGCTGGATGGGAGGTGGGGCCGCTGGGATTAGAACCGGTGCCCATATGGGATCCAGGCATGTTCAAGGCGAGGAGCCTAGCCACTAGGCCACCGTTCTGGGCTGAAGAGTAGGTGATATTACTACTTCTTTTTCACTGACAGGAAAAATGACGCAAAGAAATGACAAAACATTTAGCAACTTGCTGCTGACATTCATTGGGAAAGCTTTGGGCCTAGGATTTGAATGCAGACAACGCCAAGCTCGTGCTTCCTATCCTTTTGGTTTTCTATGGTCATTTCAGAGGGTTACTATAACAATGCAATGTAATAATAAATCCAACTTCACTGGGATTGGGAACATTTACCTAAGTGTGAAAGATGACTGTTATTAAGCTGTAATTAAGGTGCATCCCTATCCTGATGAAACAAAGTACTATGAAGTGACACCATTGCAGCTGTGACATTCTTAGCACCTTTAGTTCAAATACCAGTAAGATACACTTTTCCAGGGAGCCACAATACATATTGCCTGAAAAAGAAATTGAAAATAATTTCTCATTTGTGGAAAATATTATTTGAACACTTGAAATCCTTTACTCTGTCAGTTACAGGTCATTTTTTATTTTCTAGGATGTATAAGGAAGCTGTTCTCATGAGTTCAGAAATGGCTTTAGCGGCGCAAGTTGCAGTGGACGTTCCAGGGTATGTCCTACCTTTTTATTGATATATTCACACATTGGGGAAAATTTATTTTGCCTCTTGGGTCAGTGTATTCACCTAGTGATTCTTAGGAAGGAAAAAAACAATACCCAGTGATCTTTGCTCTTTCATTGCTAAACAAAATTTTAGTCTAAATGGAAGCGTGTTGTTATTCTGTAGTTAGCACTTGTTAGAGACAGGGCCAAGACTTCTAAATACATATGTATAATTGGTATTCAGTAAACATTTTGGATTTGGAAGCTTAACCTTGTATAAATAGTTCCTACTTCATTGGATAGGCTCATGTTGCATTTCTGATTAAGTGTCTAATAGGCAACTGGGGAAAATAAAGCAACTCTAGATGTTGGTATCATTATACATGGTAAAATTATTCTCTAAAGCCAATAGGCTCTATCAGCATGCTTATGTTTTTGATATTACATAAAAATTATTTTTGTTGGGCTTGAAATTGCTTCTAAGTAAATATTAAACTTGAATAATTGTTTTCTTGATACTTAGAATTTGTAAAGGCACTGGAATTTGCTATGTGCAGAACGTTTTCTCCAAGTAAGGAATTTTAATGGGGAGGGAAGAATAGAGAGGAAAGGAGAGAGAAAACAAAAGCTTTAAAAATGTTGAAAATGTTTTTGCAATTACTGATTGTGCTGCTATGAACATAGGAGTGCATGTTGGTTTCTCATAAAACAAGTGTTCTGGATATATTCCTAGGAGTGCTATTGCTTGATCATACAGTATGTTGAATTTGAGTTGTTTGAATATTCTCCATACTGATTTCCATAGAGGCTGTACCAGCCTACAGCCCCACCAGCAGTGGAGTAGGGTTCCCTCCCGCCCCCCCCCCCCCCCGCCCCGCAACCTCGCCAACAAGTGTTGTTGGTGCTTTTATTCATGTGGGCCAGTCTTTCTGGCGTTAGGTGGTACCTCATTGATGTTTTAATTTGGATTTCCCTTATTGCCAGGGAACTTGAGCATTTTTTCATATGTTTATTTGCCATTTGGGTTTGTTCTTTTGTGAAGTGTTTGCCCATTTCCCGTGCCCACTTCTTGAGTGGCTTGTTTGTTTTGGTGCTTTGTCTGTTTTGTAGTTCTTTGTATATTCTGGAGATTAGCCCTCTATCGCCTATGTAGTGCACAAAGATCTTCTCCCATTCTGTGGACTGTGGTTATGCAACAAGGTGGAGGATTCCACCATGGTGGGAGGGTTTGGGGAGGGGTGGGGAGAATCCAAGTACCTATGAAACTGTGTCACATAATACAATGTAATTAATGAATTAAAAATAAAAAAAAGATGATATGATGTTATGTAAAACATGTAATGCTATGTATGTTATAAGTTGTGTATAAACTAAAATTGAAATGTCAATGAGGTGGTCACAGAATGTGGTTAAGAACTCGCATTTATTTTTAACATATTGGTTACTCATTACTATGCCAACTAATTCCATAATGATGTAAATTTTTGCTGATGGTATATTGGAAGGGTCTCCCTAAGAAGCCGTTGAACTAGGCCGGACAGTAAGATGCTGGACTCTATGTTTGGTATATGCTTGCAGTGAGGGAATCTCAACTGAGCTTGAACTGTGGTTATGTAACCAGGTGGAGTAATCCAACATGGGGGGAGGGTGTGGGAAAGGGTGGGGGGCATCCCAGTACCTATGAAACTGTGTCACATAATACAATGTAATAAAATAAAATAAAATATAAAAAAAAGAAAAAAATGTTGAAAATGAAGATTTCCCTATATACTATTGAAAAATATTGTTGTATCAACCAAAGATATTGATTAAAAACATTAATGACCTTAGAGCGATGTTATACTGGGAATATTGCTTTAGAAATAATTTTGTAAGAATTCATGAAAATCTTACAAAAGATGTTATGCATGAAGATTTGAATGATTGTTTATTTAAGTCTGCTTATTTTCTATTATTTTAGTACACTATTTATGTTTATAGAATTTCTAGGATGTGTTTTATTCATACATCTCAAGGTTACCTGAAATAAGTTTGTTAACAAAAAAACTCACTCTATCATTACCCAAATCACTGAATAGTGTATTCATCATAATTATAACTGGTATACATGTAGTTACAATATAACTCCATCTATTTTAGAACACCAACATAGTTTACTTCATGTTAAATATATTTTTTGATTAAATGTTTTTAAATGATTGATATTAATGAAATATTTGTGAACTATCTTGATTTTATGGGTTTGTGAAATGTTTTCTTTACAGCTTTCTTGGAATATTCCAATCAGTTGAAATTTGGTCACCATGCAATAACAACTGCCAGTCGAATGTTGATAAATCATTCATTGTCTCTTTTCTGTGAACCCATTGCTATGGGACTGCAGCAAAATAATCAGAAGTTGAGCCAGAATGCAAGTCAATTACACTAGTAAACTGATAATTCTCTTAAAATAGCATAGCTTTCTCAGCAAAAGATGCATTATTCACATTTATGTTCTGGGGCAAATTCTTTAATTTCTTGAGAATAAGTAGCTGTTTATAGACAGCCTACTTTGAATCTCACTGGCTGAATTATTAAGTACGAAACACTCTATAATAGGATGCTGAAAGTGCTGAAAGTGATGGTTCTGGAGGCAAGCAGAGCTGGATTTGAATCCTGGCATAGCAAATCAGTAGTGAAGGGGCCTGAAAAAAGGAAATGGTTGCCTCTTTAGAGGCAGCAGGTGTAACAGAATGAACAGAATAGAGAAAAGGGCCTAGCATTTGACATCAGAACTTCTGGTTCTTTTTAGAGGATGCTTACTTTGGGGCAAATGAGGTTTTAAATGAAAAAATAGTCATTCACAGACACACACACACACACACACAGACACTGAATTAGGACTTGATGCAGAGAAGCTACTTAAAGTATTTTGTTCATCAGTCATTGCTAAATGTGTGATGTAGTAGACTGATTTTTATGTGGAAACGTGCCTTAATCTGTAATCTAGTAATCCAAATGCTTTAGGCAATTGATACCATATCACTCTCCACCAACAACCTAACCAGACTTACCAAATCATTAATAAATAAGGAAACTCCCTCCCCACTGCCAAAAAGTTCTGACATACCTAAAATACTTCTAGTATTATAGCAGCATTCGTTAAGCAGGGTAAATCCAGTTAATCCCAATATGACTCATGATGTGTCTATGTAGCCACTGCTATTTTTGCAGCATTTAATCACTTGGTTGGCATAGTTTCAAGCACAGATATGTACAAATATAATCTGAATGGAAAAACAAATATTAATTTGTGGTTCTTTCATGTCTTTCTATCTGACTTCTCACATGTAAACCGGGCTGTGAGTAGGGTGGCAGCTGAAAAAAGACACTCCTTACACTCGTTTCCTAAGACCCAATTTTTGGAAATTTGTGAAATAGTGCTTGATGGTTAAGCTCTGCATATAGCTTCACACTAAGTATGTGTTTAAAAGATGCAAGAAAAAAAAGAATAAATTGAATCATGTACAGACATCCTCACCACCCATGTGAACATTATATGTACATACTGTAGTCACACATTGTGTGTTATTTACAGCCCATGTTGCAAGCCCAAGTATGTGTTTGCTGCTGTGGTTGAGTCCACTCAAATTTATTTATTTTCTTTTCGTATTTCTTCTTCTAACTGTGGTGCCTCCAAAACATTCTCTCTCCAATCTATCTTCCCTTAGGCTGCTGGAAGGAGTTTTCAACACTACCTATCTAATTTTATCACTTCTCCTTAGAATCCTTCAGTGGTTGCCCCTTGCTCTTGGGACAAAATCAAATCCCTTAGCACAGTCTGGTCCCTGTTTATTTCCCAATTCTTATCTTAGTATATAGTATGTATTTAGTATAACTAGAATGCAATATTTGCAGCTCCTTTCCTGTTTTAAGCGTGCCGCACATCATGTTCCTCCCCCAGTCACAAAGATTGTCCCCTTTTTCTACATGTTACTTGACAAATTGTTAGCTGCATAGTTACCCAATATCAGAGGACTTCCCATTTGGCCTCCTCAATCTAGTATTACCTATGCTACCAGCTCTTTCTGCTCAGAAGATTTGTAAAATCTGACAAAATGATCTGTATTCATTTCTGAACTTGCCATTAAACTGTGAGATCCCTGAGGGCACACGGCATTTTCCTTTCTGACTTTCTAATTTCCAGGCCTACAACAAGTAGCACACAGCAGATGTGCAATCAGTGAGATTAGCAGATACGCAAAGTGCTGAGCCTAAGTTGAACAACTGCATGCCTAAAAAGGAGTAAAGCAATGTGTAAGCTATTCCCTCTGTGGAGCCCTTTGCTTTGAAAGTAATTTCTTATTCATGGCCAGCACTCAGTCACCTACAATCCCAGTGGTTCAATAGTCAAGAAGCAGAGTGATACAGGCTAATTACCAACTCAGGCCATTTCAACTGCTGTGTTCTTACCTTGCACCTTAAATGGTATTCAGGCCAACTGGCTGCATTGTTCTCTAGCAGGAAGTACACATACATTAAATGTGGGAACAGCCCATAAATACACTGTATTACTAAGCAACATTAAAAAAATTATATTCTTTTTTAAAGGTCATATAATAAAAATAGTGATCCAGTTCTCAGGTGCTTAAAGTTATCTATTTTAAATGTTAACTGTGTGCTTAATAGTGCCTGTGTTTCCAAGGCACAGCTTGACTTTACGCCTGTCCTGTGTAGTTCATTGAGTTGTGCCATTGGGCTGACAACAGCAGAGACCAGGCATGACACTGCTGGAGATTATCTGTGTTGTGCTTTGACAGTCAGGGGCAGCAGAACCATTAATGAACAGAAACTGCAACTCACCTGGGGCTAGGATTCCAGAAGGGAAAAGAGGAAGGGACAATCCTGTGTGTTGCTGACAGTCAAAAAATGGAAATTTTGAGAAACCCAGGGTCCTGTGATGGCAGAAATAAGCGGTTAAGTAGACATGAGTACTCAGCCAACTGGGGGCGGGGGGGGGAGTCACTGTGTGGCCTATGAGTGTGTTCCTGGGTTGGCTGGCCCTCTTGCATCCTCTGGACAATCTGTAACCTTAAAGATCAGACATGTAGACTAGAGTCAGGCTGATCTGTAAAGAGACATGAAAGCATTTTCCAGATGAAAAAATGAAACCAACTCTTTGAGTCCTTCACCTCTTTCTTCTGTAATTGTAAGGTCTCATATGGGTCTCCTATCCACACCCCTCATCCCAGCTTGGGCAGTGCAGGGCCAAATTTGAATTACATCTTCCTTTCTGTGCTTCAGAGCATAAGCACAAGCGTACCATATGTCAGAGACTAAGTTTGTTATTTTCTAGACCATATCAGGAGAAATTTTTGATTTTGTGTTTTGCAGATATTCAGCTTCTCAAAATAAATGGCCTCTCGCTCCCTGGCAAATCCTGTTTCTAGTTTTCTCATCTAATGCCCCCTTTACTTTCTGAAGCCCACAAGGAAGAAAGAAACTCTGTATAAACTAAAGAAGAGATTTCTCTTAAGGAAGTTTGCGTAGAGATTATAGATAATGAAATGCAAATAGCGATATTGCTCTAACACAGAAACTCAGACTCCCCTGGACAATGGCTGAGCATTTGAAGGTGAGCTGCTTGCCGACTACTCATTAATCCTGAGTCACAAATATCATCTGTCCTGGGAAAGCCTGGAAGAAGTCTCTCCTGGCTGTTCACTGGTTTTCCCATCTCTGGCTCATGTGTGATGATTAATTACATGTTTAAGACTATCTGTGAGGTCAGAATATATGTATTCTTTTGTCAGAAATTGAAGGGTTAAGGACTTCGGGGGTCAGGTTGCAAGGAACTCATGTTCTCTGAGTTGGTCCTTCCTTAAAGGGGAGGAAGAACCAGTGCTTCCAGAGCTTCCCTTCCCCGTGCAACCTTCCTGGGCTGCAGACACTGGCTTCCTGAGGAAAAGCAAAGCTTAAGTTAAAAAAAAAAAAAAAAAAAAAAAGATAGGAAAGCCCTCTAGGGTGTCAAGTACAAAACAGAACTAAAGAAACTGACGTTAGCTCTGTAGTCAGTTTGTTGTTTCTTTGAACCCTGCCAAGAGGAAAAGGAGAGCTGGGTATGACAGCATGGGCGGGTCATCTTCCAGTTAGTGTTGGGAATGTTTGAGTTCCAATGCTGAGGGGCCACAGTAAACCCAGGCCTCACAGTGTACATAGATAAGGAAAGCTGCAGCAGCTTTGTGGCACGCTTATTGCACGATTGTCAATGAAGTATCTGGAAGGACCTCTGCCGTTGGGGAAGTTTTCCTTAAAAATTTCTTCTTCTTCCTTTTTTCTTTTTTTTTGAAAGACAAAATTAGACTGAGGGGAAAGGGAAAGAAAGAGAAAGAGATCTTACATCTACTGGTTCAAATTGCCGCAATAGCTAGGGTTAGGCTGGACCAAAGCCAGGAGCCTTGAATTCCATCTGTTTCTCCCGCATGGGAAGCAAGGATCTGAGCACTTGGGATATCTTCTACTGCCTTTCCAAGTATTGGTAGCAGATTAGATTAGATGTGCAGCATCCAGGACTCAAACCAGTGCTCCAGTGGGACGCTGGCATTACAGGGCAGTGAATGGATGTGTTCTGTCCTGGAAAAGTGTTGCTAAGCTGCCTGCCGCTGAAATCAAACCCTCCAGCGATGCGGGCATGAAGCTGTGTTTTTCAAAACCTCCTAAAAAAGTTTAGAGCACTCTGCTCCCAAATCTCTATCCATATACTACAAAGTGTTACAGTTTTAGTCACGTAGAACTAACTGCTGTAATTACCGAGGAAGACAGCAGGACTGGGGTCTAAAACTCTGAGAGTACATTTATCCAGTCCCCCTCAAAATATCAGTTTGTAGAACTTTGAGACATTTGAGTTCTGTTACCTTGAAACCTTTTTTAGTTTTGTTGCAAAAACAACCAAAAAAACCCCCAAAATTATGAAAAAGTATTTATACACTTGCTTAATAAACAGTTCGCAGCTCTAAACTGATCCAGAGCTAGCAGCATCACACAGCTCAAACAACGAATGGACTGGGTTCTCAGACACCAAACACATTTCACATTGGTCTCTGTGTTAACAAAGCTGATCATTGCTTATTTATGTACCATTTGCATTCAATAGGAATTATCCTTTGAAATCATTGATTATATGAACACTATTTTAACAAAAGACAATATCGAATAATGGATAATAAATTAAGATTCCATTGAAATATGGGCTATTGGGTAAATATCTATCTATCTATATATATATATATATATACACATAAGGTTTATTTATTTTTATTGGAAAGTCAGATATACAGAGAGGATGAGAGACACAGAGGAAGATCTTCTGTCCGACGATTCACTCTCCTATTGGCTGCAATGGCCAGAGCTGCGCCGATCCAAAGCCAGGAGCCAGGAGCTTCCTTCGGGTCTCCCACGCGGGGGCAGAGTCCCAAGGCCTTGGACCATCCTTGACTGCTTTTCCAGACCACAAACGGGGAGCCAGAAAGGAAGTGGAGCAGCCAGGGCATGAACTGGAGCCCAAATGGGATCCAGATGCATGCATGGGAAGGATTTCAGCTTCTAGGCCACCATCCTGGGCATTTCTTTAATGTCCTTCTCTTCAATACTGTTGAATCAAGCATGGCTTTAAGAGACATATTTAAACCTTAACAAAACGCAAAATTTAATATTAATAGGCAAATGAGAGGTACACAGGTCATTTAGAATTTCAGGGTGAAAATACGTTCTATGTGTATTTTCACTTTTTGTATTCAAGCCTATGGAAAGGGAATTTTCTTCTTGGGGAAGGTAATGACAGGTTTATCTCTCCTCACTGTATTTATCCCATGGGAGAATAGGTCTGTTTTGTTAGTAGGATGGGGAGAAACAGCCTGGTAAATATGACTTAGGCCACTCTGAAGCATTTTTTTCTAAGTTCTTGTCTCTGAGACTTGCTTAGTTGTCTCTTGCATAGATATAGCTTTGTCCTGTTGTAATTGGGAAGTTCTTTTGACCATAGGTCCATCCCTTGTTCTTACTCTCCAATGAACCAAATCTTTAATAATAGAAATGATCCTTAAAAATCTCTCTCTCTGGGTCACCTTGTCTCTCTTTCTGCTTCAGATTTAGGGGAAAAGAGATGAGGATTAAATCATTTGATTCCTTACCCCATCCTGCCCTCTGCCCTCATGACAGAATCCAACATGACTGAGTTCTGGAAATTCCAGCTTTGTGTCTTCATCCCCTCAGTCCAGCCTTTTCCTGACCCAGACATTTCTGGCCTAGTGAGGAATCTTTAGATCACTGGTAGAATGTAGTTGATCAAAAGGCAGTTCCAATGAGAGAGCTGTTATAAAGGTCTGGATTGAGCCCAAGCTCACCATGAGACACTTGGCCTGTACAGCATGGTCAAGGTGTCAAAAAATGGTGACGTGGGCAAGAACAATGGTAGTAGTGACACAAAGTAGGATTCCACATACATCTTTGAGGTAAAGCAAAAAGTTTTGAATGTGGAAATGAAGAATATGGAGCTGTAAAGAGTGATATCAAAATTCTAACAGGAGTATGATGAATGGGAATTCATTTACTGAGATGGGAAGTTGTACTTAGCATTCTGTGTTGTTTTGTTTCTTTTGTCTTACAGAAGCTCTAAAATGGAGAAATAATCACCTGAATTGTTAAACAATGTGAATATATCTCAATATATTATATTCTTCCAGGAAACTCACACAACTTGTTAAAAACCAAATTTATTTAAACAGATTTTAGTGAGCAGCTATCTTGTGCCAGGCAATTTTAAGGCCACAAGGATGAATAATGTAGCTTTAGCCTTTAACAGTATGTATATACTCTAAGTCAGTGTAGAAAATACCATGTTAAAGATAGTCAAGGAATATGTTAAAGAATTGGAGAAGAGTACTCATGTCAGCAGCAGAGGAGCGGGAATTTATACAGAGCTGTCTATCAAAGATTACATCTGAGGATCAAAGGATATGCTTAGGAATTATATAGGTGAAAAGGTCAGGAACAGGACTAGAGGAGTTAGAGACAGAGAGTGAAACATCCAACGTGATTATTAGAATATACGAAATTTTTAGTCCGGTAACTTTGTTTAGTGCTGTATCATGAGAACCACTTGGAGAATAAAAGGAGCTTGGTGTTCATCACAGAAATGGGTGGTAAGGGAATATTGCTAGATTCTCAGTACAGAAATGGCATTGTCAGACACCCAAGTTCCTACCTGTCATTTGCTGGCTGTGCTGAGGAAGAGAGAGGGGCTCCGAATAAGACATGACTGTGCTGAACAGTCGAGAGTTGAGAGGGGTGCCAGTTATTGGACCTGGCTTTTCATATGGACAGACACAATTCACTACGAGGTACGGTGCAGAGATTTGTTAAATTTGAAAATAAAGGAAAAGTGAAAAGTTAAAAATGAACCTAGTTGTCTATTTGGGATTTTAGGGAACATTAAAACAAAGTCCAAGCAGAGAAAGGAATTTGAGTTTAGGTTCAGAATTTTTGCGTTGTAACTTCTAGATAACTTAGGCCTGAAAATAGAATCCTAATGCTTTATTCCTGAAGAGTAGCCTTAAAATAGCAACTTTTCTACCAAAGTTCCATCAAGCATACTAATAAAATATAATTTCTTTAGCATTTCTTATTTTTTATATATTTCTGAGAGAGATAACAGACTGATACAATTCTGTCGGTTGTTTAATCAATGGCGTTTCTCTGTTAGATTGAGGAAATTTATTGTATATGACTTACTAACAAAGTTACAGAGTTGTTATATAACAGGAGGTGTCTTAGTCTGTAAAGGAAAGGTCTTGTATCTTAGTATGTCTTTTTGCCTAGCAAGAAGAACCTGTTGGGCTACCGCCTAACTCAGTCAATACACATACTCTTCTCTAGAGCAAATGGACTGCATCCAGAGTTCTCCTGGTTTAGAAGTGCTTTGCTTTCCTAAAGAACTTCTGGATGTCACACTGCAACCCAAAGACAGGAGGTCTATAGACTAGACATATGTATAGAATCTTATATTTAGAGAAGAGAAACAGTTGGTACAGACCTTATTGTAGGCAAATACAAGTTTTAAAAATTACATAAAATGGTATAGATCCAAGCTTAATTTTTTTCTATTCAATTATATCTGCTCCCCATCCCCTCTGAAACCAGAATGTTTCCAGAGAGATATGGAATATAACTTTACGTTAACCTCAGGCTATTTATGGGAAAAAAATAGAATACAACCTCAAATGGGATACTTTGTTACTTCTATACACAAATCATGTGAGTTTTCTTCAATCTTATTATTTTCTTAATTTTAGAGGGAAAATGAGAGTGAGAGAGAATAGTGCTATCCTGTGATTAATCCTTTAAATACCCACAACAACCAGGACTGACCTATGGTGAATGCTGCGTCAGGAGGCTAAGGCAGGTCTCCCACATGGGTGAAAGAGACTCAACCATGTGAGTCATGGTCTGCTGCTTCTTAGGGTGCAGATGATCAGGAAGCTGGAATTGACTGTGGAGCCAGGTAGGAGCCCAGACATTCCGATAGGGATTACAAGCCTTCTAGCCGGCCAAACGCCCAACATAGGCATACGATTTTATAAAGCAACGTACTGTGAAAATAACCCCATGATACATACAATTGATTTATAAAGGTAGTTACAAAATTAGCAGAAACAATAAAAAATCAAATGTATTTTGCTACAAAGAATTTTTTTGAAAGACATGCATGTTCTAAGTTCTAGAACATGCATGAGGCTCTAGATTCTAGATCCTAATAAAGTTTATAGAAAATGTACATTATAGAAAGACAAAATAGTATGTTTTCATTGACTTGTGGTAATGTTTATCAGTAATACTGACATTTTGGGATGTTCTTATTGCTTATCACGCTTGTCCTCACTCATGAAGAACAGTGGCTTTTCTGCTTGCTACTCACTGAGCGCTTTAGGCAGTGCAGGTTTAAAAGCTTGTGATTAAAACATAACTTCAAAGTATGTCACTGTAAAAATTAAAAGAAAAATAAAAAAAAGAGAGGATGGGAGCAATGTTGGATGTATATAAATAAAAATCCTAAATCAATAGCTTGATTGCATTTGAAGGGTGGAGAGACAGAGAGAGAGAGAGAGATCTTCCATCCAAAATGTCCGCTTCCCAAATGCCTACACGGTTGAGGCTGGTCTAGGCCAAAGCCAAATCCATAATCTCAAATCAGATTTCTCACCAAGGAAACAGATACCCAAGAACTTGAGCTATAATGAGCCACCTCCCAAAGTGTGTATTAGCAGGAATTCATAACAGAAGCAGAGCCTGGCTTGAAACAAAGTCCTCTTCTACAGGATGAAGGCCTCCCCAGATTGTCTTAACCGCTATGGAAAGTCTGCCCTAGACTTACTTTTTAGTTCTGTTTTGCCCCAGACCTTTCAAAGTTCCATTGTACAGATTAAACATTACAATTGAGATGTGATTCCAGGACATAGAAAATAAAGTATATCGCTAATAATAAGAACCTACTGTCTTAAAAAGTTGTTACTAGAGCAGGTAGAGAAGAGCAAAGTGATGTGGCAATAAAGTGGTATTCATTCTAGTTCATAATCGGCCATAATGTATTAGTAGGAAATGGCTTATGAAATTAAAATCTCAGTGTCTAAGTTTTTCCTGAGAGTAGCTCTCAGCCGATAGACCTCAGTAATGGCCACGCCCACTCCTGGAGCTAGTGAATAAGTCGTGGTCCACACACACTCCAGATCTTTGTGGATGACTTCCAAGAAGATTGTCACTATAGTCAGGAGACTGAGGCCAAAGGCCTGATTTGATAATTCAACAGTTCTGATTTGCTGCCAATCTCGTCATTCCAAGCATGATGAAATCGTTGCAGAATCCATTTGTTGACGTAGTCCACCTTAGAGTCTCTGCCCAGATTCTCACTGCCAACACATGGCTGGGGTAGTTGATTGATTTGTTCTGTCCTCTGTCCTCTGTTGTGGTACCAGGTTCCAATGGACTGCCATATCCTCCTTGTGCACCTGGTTATGCTGTCCACTGATCTGACTGAGCCTCTGAGGAGGCTCAACTTTGACACTTGCACTCCATAGTCAGATCATGGAACCTGCACTTCTCTTCATGGTTGGGATTCTGAGTCCGGCAGTTTGATTGGGGAGATCCCCAAAGAAACTTTGTCTGAAGTGATCACAGACCTGATTCTTGTGTGTGTGTGTGCCAGTTCAGGGTCCGGCACAGTCTGTCACCCCAGTCTGCTTATGCATATGCTGGTGGTTGCAATTGCTGGGTCAATTCTGTTTCCAGAGCTGTCTGCTACATGAACTAATGGGTGTTGGCAGTCCAACCTGATTCTGCCCACCACACACTCGACCCTCACACAAGCCAGTGTGAGCTGCAGCCTGGTTGGAGCGACCCACAATAACCCCTGCCAGGCCAGCTTCCTGCCCTGGTTCCCATGCTTGCCAATATGTACAGCAGACTTGTCCAGTCTGTCCCACATCCTGTTCAGCTCAGTGTGCATTGAAGCCTAGCTTAACCCAACCAGCCCTACTATCCAGCCTGTATACTTGCAGGTGGATGCTGTTCTGTCCAGCCACCACTGCCCTGTCCTGGTTTTCATGCTCTCCAGTGGGAGTGGTAACCCAAGAGGGAGGTGCCCATTATTTCCCTAGTGGGCCACTCCCACTCCCAAATCATGCACTCTCCAGGTGGTTCTGCAGTTTAACTTGACAGAATTAGCCCCCAGTGCCAGAGTCTGCCAGCTGACACTGAGACAAAGTCCAACCAACCCTCACCCACTCTGAGTTATGCTTGCACCAGTCGGAAGTCAGCTCAACCTGGCTTTTCCCTGGTCTGGCTCACATAAGGCCCACAGGTATTGTAGCCCTACCTGGTCTGGTCTGCCCCCATTACAACTCATGTTCTGTAGTGGGAGTGGCAGTTCAGCAGGGGAGCCCCCACAATCCTCCTACTGGCTTTGCCCCCTTCCTCCCTGGTTCCTACGTGTGCTGGTTGGGCACTGCAGCCCAGTCTGGCATGGCACCCTTGCCTCGGCATGTGCCAGTGAGTGCTGTAGCCTGGCTGGGTCTGGCCCACCACCAATTCCAGCTGACGCTGGTGAGGCTTATAGCCTAGCCCAGCCCAGCATGCACTCAATCCCAGCCATAATGTGTACTGGTATGTGTTGCAGACAAATCTGGCCTGTCCCACACTGTTCTGGTGCTCGAATTCACCAGTGGATGATGTAAACTGGTTCAACCTGATCTGCTACCGACCTATGCCAAATGTATGCCGGTGGGTACCTTTCCCTGGCCTGGTCTGGGGTGCTTCCTGTTGTAGTTCTTGTGCTCACCTGCAAGGACTATGTCCTGACAGAGGAGTTTCCCAAGCTCCTCCATCAGAACCTCTCCCTATGCCAGATCTTGCACATACCGGTGGGTCCATGAGCCAGCCCTACTTAGTCCATCTCCTGTCCTGGCCAGAACAGTGACCTTTGCTAATTGGCCTTCAACCTGTTCTTGTTTTTACTGTTGGATGTTTCAGCCCAGCCAAGGTTCATCCATACCCAGACACAGCTCACTCATGGCTCAATAGGGGCAGAGACCTAGCCTAACCCGTCCCACATCTACCCTGGTCCTCCAGAGCACCAGATGGTGCTGGAATCTAGCCTGGTTTGGTGCATCCAGTCCAAGTCTGTGTCAAGGGAGATTACAGCCATATCCAGACTAGAATGCAGCTCCCACTCCAGCCCCTGCACTCACCAGTGAGAATCCCAACCTAGCAAGGATGTACTCTTAGCTTCCCAACCGGGCCTATTACCAGCCCTAGATTGCGCATATGCCAGTGGTTGCTATGCCCCAGCGTGGCATAGCCTCTCACCTGTCTTGGCCTTTGCCGTAGATGCTGTGGCCTAGTATCTCTGGCTCATGCAGACTAGTAGGTATAAAAGCCTAACTCGGCATGACCTGTGCTCCATCCTGATTTTTGTTCTTCCTTGTGAGCTAAGGTTTGCTCGGCCCTGTCAGGTCCACACTCTCCCATAACCAATCCACACATTAGCCATACATTGGAGCTTCTTTGCCCAGCTTGCCCAACCCCCAGGCCTGGACCATGTGATCATCTGCGACAGTTGTGACCCAGTAGGGGAGTTTCTAAAGTTCCCCCAGTAGACCCACTCCCAGATCCAGCTCTCAAAAATACCAGTGAGTGTTAAGCCAGTGCCCTGCATAGTCTGCCCTTCCATTTTGGCCTTTTTTGAGCTGGTGAATGTTATAGCCCGTCCTACCCCAAACAATGTTTTAGGATGCACATTTGGGTGCTGCTGCCTTGACCAGCCGAGACTATTGTCGGTTCCTTTACCCGTGAGTGATGGCAGGTTCCGTGGTCCCATCTAGCTCAGTCCATCACCACCCCAACTCTTGAGCTAACCAGTGGGAGTTGTATTTCCACAGGGTTTGGTTCATAATCCCCCACAGTCTACCCTTGCTTCTTTCCTGGGCTGGTTAGTGACATGAGCCTGTCTAATGTGACCCATCTCCTGATCCATGTTTCTGTTAGGTACTAGGATCTAGCCCTGCTAGACAAGCTCCTAGTGTTAGCTTTCACATGGACTGGTGTGTGGTGGTCAGCATTGTTTAGTGATAACAAGTTCAACACAGGACTCGGAGGTGGGCTGGTATATCAACCTGACCCATACAGATCATCTGGTTTCTCCCTTCCAAACCACCAGATCTCAGTACCCTTGCTTACCTTCAAGGAAAAATTACCCTGTCATTGGGAGTTCATTAGGATTGATTCCTCACCTACTTGCATTGTTGCCTCAACACCAACGTACCTAAGTAGCAATTCCACACTCCCAAGACCCGAGAGCTCGCAGCCAGGTGGCCAGGAGGCACCAAATGGCGACTGGCTTCTGGTCCCAGCTCAGCGTGTGGTTGTGGTGGCTGAAGCCAGAGCCCTAAGCATGGAGTCTGACTTGGCCCAGGACCTCCCAGCAGCCAATAAGCTGCTGGAAGTTCTCCCACCCAGAACCCAAGGTCGTACTTACCTGGTCCCACCAACCACACAATGTTGGCAGTGGGTGGAGTCTAGGCCCACCTTGTTCCCAAGAGATCCCCTCTCAGCGTATTCACCAGGAAGGGAAAAGCCTCTTGAGCCCCGGCAGGCCCAGGCCCAGTTCACCACGTGGTCATAGTGGCTGGAGCCAGGGCCCCAAGCATGGAGTCCAACCTGGCCCGGTACCTCTCAGCAGCCAACAGGCTTGGTTTACATAAATTCTTTTAAAGCAAGAAATCAAGTGATTTAGGAATGAAGCAAACTATTGTTTCTAATAAATAAAGCTCTTTCTGTATTTTATTAACTAAGAGACCCTGTGAAAATTGACGTGGTCAAGAATATTGATATGATTGAGGAAGAAGTACCTGAAGGTTTTTTTTAACGTATTTTGTCTGAATTTTTCTTGAAGACTGAGTTTCAAAATGTGTCAGTTCCTGTTCTCTTAGTTTCTTGCATAATTGTCTTCATTTTTCAAATGTATGATTAGGGTGTATGATGACATGCCACATATTTGGGTAAATATTAAAATTATATTACAAGCCTGAATAATCAAATGAAAGCTGCACTGAGAGAAAAAAATATACTTTGCATACATTTGAGTTATTACTGCCAGGGAAATAAAAAATAAACCCTTCTCTTCTTCTGTGTCCCAGGCAGAGCACACGATCCCAGCTGTGTGCATACATGTGCGCATGCCCAAGCAAATACCTCACTATCACCACTGCAGGAGGTCTTGTGGTTGTGCTAGGAAGGTTGGAAAAAGTGCCAAGGAGCTCCAGGAAGCTGAGCACATTGCATTTTCCAAGCATTTTTCTCAAGAACTGCAACTCTGGTAAAGGAGGACTATAAAGTCTCAGCATGCTAGTGAAAGGAAATAAGAAATTTGAATCAAAGAAAAGGAAACAGTGGAATTTAGAAATAGAGACCAAGAGTGCCCAAATGGTCCAATTTGCTCCAACCATTAAAATCAGAGCTATTAAGAGGTAAAGACTGATTTAAATTTAGAATCATCTGTATTTTACTCAACTTTCTACCTAAGAAGAAACAGGGCAGAGGAAACGCTATCTTTGAATTAGAAAACAGGCTTTAAAAAGGAAGCTATGTTTTCCACAAAAGATACTTTTACCTTGGGAGCCCATTTAAAAACTTAAGCCACGTGTTAATAAATATCCCCAAAAGAACCTCAAATTCCCCTTCATCACGCAGGTAATCTGAGGTATTAACCTGTGAACAAATACCCCAAGTGCACCAGACTCCATGGAAGAGAATAGCTGATCTCTGGAAGACCAAGAAATTCTTAGGCAAGGTATAAACTGTGCTTTAGACTGAGAAGTCCGGCCAGCTGGCTTCCAGTTTCTTCTTTTGTCTTACAGGTAAGATAAAAGCCAAGGAGGAGTTTCAGCCACTTTCTAGCAGAAATGCATAGGACCTCCAGATTTGTCAAGGGATTTCCCAAGTTCTGCCCAATCAAAGGCTTTGTAATTCCATAGCCTGCTCCATTCCATGAATGCCACACTCTTGGGTTTGGGTCATTGTCCTTTAACGTGCAGTTATTTATCCCAGCTCCTGTGAACTCAGTGAACAAACTAGATAACTCTATCCAGAGCGAAACAGGGGGAAAAAGTATTTGGTTTTTTTTTTAAGTCTATTTAAAATAGATCCTTCTGGCTTTAGAGCAGCAAGCAGTCAGCTTTTGATGCACGAGAGTAGTTCTTTTTTGGCTTAAAGCATCCATCAGGAAGCAAAACCAGACAATAAACTCTTAGAATGCAATCTAGCTTTCTGCAGTGAAGAGCAAGGCAAAATTACTGTAGTAACTTACTCATTTTCCTTTCCTCTGGGAAATGTTAGGATGTGGAATTGTCTCACAGAAAGATTGTTGCTCCTGACTAGGAGGAACTTGCTTTTCCCCCTATGCTATAACTGATTCTTGCGAGGAAGTCTCTCTTACTTAGCTTCAGCATGGAGTTACACCCTGAGGAATGAAAGGGTAGTTTGTCACTGTCAACGAATTGCTCCGTTATATGGCAGTGACCCTGCTGACAAAGATTGTCTCAGTGATTTCCTAACTCTAAATGGCTTCAGATGAACCTAGGGAGCATCTACAAGCTGCAGATTCCTGGGTCTTCTTTCCACCCGAATTGAATTCTATAGTTCTGATTTGATATCCCCGAAGTCTGCACTTGAAGCAATTACACATTCTCACTTCAGTGGAAGCTGGAGATGGACTGAATTCTGAGGGTTGCCTTTGTACCTTTGGGGATCACCCAAGGCAGACCCACGAGGTGTGCTAGGAGGAAATAGAGAATCTATATGTAAGACAGGTTAATTTCAGCACCTTTATTAACTTTCTAAAGTTTTCACATAAAGTGATATAAGCCAGGTGACTTAACAATTGGTTGTCTCAGAGCTCTGGAAGCCTCAAGCCTGAAATTATGGGTGTCTGCACGATCGCACCTTCTGAGGGTTGTGAAGAAGGATCTGTTCCTTGAATCTCTTCTGGTTTCTAGCAACCTTGAGCATGCCTTAGCTTGTAAGTGGTCTTCATCCAGGCTCTTCACAATTTTTTTTTCCTTCTATATGGTTTTCTTTGTGTACATAAATATCCCCTTTCTGGAAAGACACTAGTTAGATTAGGGCCATCCAATGACCTATTTCAACTTGATCATCTATAAGGACCTTATTACCCAATTATATCACACTCATAAAGACTGAAAATTGACACCTTCATATCTTTTTAGGGGATACAGCTCAACTCACTGGGAACACACAGATTGAGTTTGATTTTACTTCATGCTGCTATGTCCTGGGGAAGAAATTTAGATATTGAGAAAGATAATCATTAAAGAAGGACTTAGTGTTATTTTAAAATCTAGAGACACAACTTTTTAACAAATATACATTTGTTTATTGGAGAAAGATGGGTTTGCAGAGAGAAAGAGAGGGAGAGAGAGAGAGAGAGAGAGAGAGAGAGAGAGAGAGAGAGAGAGAGAGAGAGAATCTTTCATCTTCTGGTTCACTCCTCAAATGGCTGCAATAGACAGTGCTGAGCCAGGCCAAAGCCAGGAACCTCAAACTCCATATGGATCTCTGACAGGCTGGCAAAGACTGAGTCCTTGGGCTACCTTTTTCTCCTTCTCAAGTGTTTAAGTAGGGAGCTGGATTGGAAGCAGAGAAGCTGAGACTTGAGCAGTTGCTCATATGGAATACTAGCATTGCAAGTTTAACCTGTTGTACTGCAATGTTGGCCTGATACAAAAGAGATACAGATTGTAACTAAACATTGAACACTGAAATTGAACAGATTTCAAGAGTTCATAGCTGCTTCCAGGAGAAATTATGTATTTTTCAAAGCCCAGGGGTCTGCATTATGGCACAGTAACTTAAAATAATGCCAGCAGCACTGGAATTCCATGTGGTTGCCAGTTCAAGTCCTGGCTGCTCCACTCCAGGACCAGTTCCCTGCAAATGGACCTGGGAAGGCAGCAGGTAATAGACAAGCCTTTGGACCCCTGCCACCCACTTGGGAGACATGGATGTAGTTTCAGTTTCCTGGTTTCAACCTGGCCCAACCTCAGCTATTGTAGTCTTTGTAACTCTGCCTTTTAAATAGTAATAAATAAATATTTTATAACATTTTTCAAGGTCTAGTGTGCTACACATAAATGTGGGAACTCTGATTAGATATCTATTTCCAGATGGTTAACAGTAAAACCACTCAGCTCTAAAGGATGACCTGTGTCATCTCTGCTTCTAGTTCTGGGACACAGATCTCACTAGTGAAGATTACCTGATGGCCTTAGCCTGAAATAACAAAGAGGGTTCAGGGACAAGGCTGATGCTGCTGGCTCATTGTCCCTACCTGGAATATGGAGTTTGAGTGCTTGGATAGCTGAAATATATACCACAATCAGGCATTATTGTCTATCATGAGTATGGGTCCCTAGACATGGCATTAGGAAAGATATACTTTATAAAAGGTTAATTTTTATTTTATTGGAAAGGCAGATATACAGAGAGAGTAAAACAGAAAGATCTTCCATCCACTGGTTCTCTCCCCAAGTGGCCACAACGTCCGAGCTGAGCCAATCTGAAGCTAGGAGCTAGGAGCTTCTCCTGGGTTTCCCACATGGGTGCATGGTCCCAAGATTTTGGGCTATCCTCTACTGATTTCCCAGGCCATAAGCAGGGAGTTGTATAGGAAGCAGACAGCCAGGAAATGAACCAGCATCCATATGGAACCCTGGCAGATGCAAAGCAAGGATTTAGCCAATATACTATCATGCCAGGCCTGGAAGGGTTTCTTTTTTTTTTTTTTTTTTAAAGATTTTATTATTTTTGGAAAGCCGGATATACAGAGAGGAGGAGAGACAGAGAGGAAGATCTTCCGTCCGATGATTCACTCCCCAAGTGAGCCGCAACGGGCCGGTGCGCGCCAATCCGATGCCGGGAACCTGGAACCTCTTCCGGGTCTGCCACGCGGGTGCAGGGTCCCAAAGCTTTGGGCCGTCCTCGACTGCTTTCCCAGGCCACAAGCAGGGAGCTGGATGGGAAGTGGAGCTGCCGGGATTAGAACCGGCGTCCATATGGGATCCCGGGGCATTCAAGGCGAGGACTTTAGCCGCTAGGCCACGCCGCCGGGCCTGGAAGGGTTTCTTTTAAATTAAATTTATTATGGAAGTGTATTTTAAGTGTACTACATCACATATTTTGAAGCACTGGTTTCTAACACCTGTCTGACAAATAGCAAATGTACCTGCATTTAACCACCAGTCCATTCATGATACAGGACACCTCATCTGCCTGGAAAGTAGTCTCATGCCCTTTTCTGGTTAGTCTTTATTCCTGCCTTCGTACCTACCTCTAGATGGTTTATGACCTGTGTTTTGCCTGTGATAGATTCTTATGTAAATATAGTCATGCTTTCTGTATTCTTTGTATGCCTTCATTTGCCCAGCATAATGACTGAAGTTCATCCAGATTAGGACAAGCATCAGCAATTTATTTTAGTTTATTCCTGAACAGAATCATTATAATGGTATTTTCACACACTCACTGTCAATATACATTTAGGATGTTCCCAAATTAGATCTTTAATGACTCAAGTTGGTAGAGATATTTGTTCACATGTGTTTCAAGTCCTCATGGATTAAAATAAAATAGGGTTTAGAATTGCTGAGAAAGTGTGGGTTTTATTTTAGGAAACCATTTTTCACTTGCAACAACCATGTGTAAAGATGCTAGTAGCTCCACATCCTATTGGCCACTTTAGTAAGTATTGTTGTAATCTTAATAGTGTTTAATCTAGTTTTATAAAACATGTCATTGGGATCGTGATAGGGATTGCCTTGAATCTGCAAATTTCTTTATGTAGTATTTACATTTTAGTGATATTGATTCTTCCAATCACTAAAATTTTTCCTTTCCTGTGGGACCTCTTCATTTTATACATCTTTCACCTCCTTGGTTAAATCTCTTCAGGTTTTTTTTTTAATCGCTCCTATATAAGCTGGTGATGTGGCACAGCAAGTTAAGCAGCTGTCTGCAGAATGGGCATCCTGCATCAAGGTACCAGTTTGACCTATGGTTGCTCTACTTGTGATCCATCTTTCTGGTCATGTACATGAGTCCCTGCCATCCATGTGGGACATGGGGGAGATCCCTGTGAAGTTCCTGGCTTGTTCCTCCCAGTCCCCGCTGTTGCAGCCATTTGGGGAATGACAGTGGGATGGAAGATCTGTCTCTTCCCCCCAATCCCCCAATCAGTGCTACCTTTAAAATAAAAAAGGGGGGGTTGTTCGGTGCGGTAGACATTGCACATGCCGGGATTCCCATGTGGGTGCTGGTTCGTGTCCTGGTGGCCCCACTTCCCATCCAGCTCCCTACTAGTGGCCTGGGAAAGCAGTGGAGGATGGCCCAAAGCCTTGGGACCCTGCACTCTTATGGGAGATCCGAAAGAAGCTCGTGGATTTGGATCGGTGCAGCTTTAGCCATTTTGACTACTTTGGGAGTGAATCATCATACAGAATATCTTCCTCTCTGTCTCTCCTCCTCTCTGTATATCTGACTTTCCAAAAAAAAAGAAATCTTTAAGATAAAAATTAAAGTGATCAAGTGGCTATTAGCATTATATCTATTTCCTTGATTATTCACCATAGACATAGTCAAACCTCTGAGCCAGTGATGCCTATGTTAGCTACACTCATAGAAATTGAGAAGAAATAACCAGCCTCCTAAGCATTAATATTACTAAAATAAAACTATTATTAATACTAGGACACCATAGATAACATTATACTGTCCCAGAAAACAGAATGTTGATTCCAGTTTCCATATTAATTTCCAGTTGCTGTCAAGTGGAAATATTAGTTTACTTTATGTGGTGGAAACACAAACATTTCAATCATGATCCAACTCATGGTTCTTTTTGCTTTAGACAATGGAAAGCCATCTCTTCCCAAAGAAATGTGTTTAGTTTTGTGACTGTGTTGGTGTTCTTATTCTAAAATATCAATCTCAAGGAAATAGAAGTCTTTCTAACTCACTCTTGATGAAGTGTGATCAACCTTCCTTCCACGTTCTAGTTTAAAGTATGATCGCTACTTACTCTCCTGTACAGACTCAATACAAATTTTCAGAGATGCCAAAGCTCATACTGTCCTGCTAATAGAAACACTGCTAGAACAATGTCACTGCACAGCCTACCTATTGTGGAGTTCTCTGCCCATCACAAGGTGAGATTTCTGTGTAGACAAGGGGGAGCTGGGGTGGAATGCGTCAGTGATTATTTCATAATAGAGCCCAAGCAGAAACAAGTATTCACAGGAATAAATCTCCAACAATGAAGAAATCATAGCTATCTAACCTCTGAGTCTCGATTCTTGGTCTTTACTCATCATTTTCCACTCAACACTATGTTATGCATCATTAACAGACTATAAAAACCTATCATAGTGACCAGTGTAGTAACCTGTCCCACCTCTACGTAAAATACCACTATCAGAACATTTTAAGTCATGTAAAAGAACATTTTAAATGATCAGGCTGTAGAGAACATATATACATACTTGTCACATATGTGCAGCAAAATAATAGAAAACATGGAAATATGGCTTACCACGTGAGGTGAGTACATGAGATGAATAACAGATTGATGACAGATTTGGACCTCTGTAAAAACTGAGGTGGGCTGTGACTGCAAATGCTAAACGCAAATCATTTTTCCCCAAGAAAAGTCCAGGGTCAGGTCTAGTGCAGTGGCATTACAGGTTAATCTTCCTCCTGCCACGCTGCCATCCCCCCACGTGGGTACCAGTTAGTGTCCCAGCTATTCCACTTCTGCTGCAGCTCCCTGCTTATGGAGTGGGACAGCAGTGGAAGATGGCTCAAGTCCTTGGCTCTTGCTGTGGTCCTTTTGGGAGTGAACTAGTGAATGGCTCTGTCTCTCCTCTTTGTAAAATCTGTCCTTCATATAAAAAAAAAGATGATTTAAAAAAATTCCAGGGTCAGTGAGGCACACATTGGAGAGAACCAAATGAGGTAACTTATAGTGACCCACTCCCCTGGTGACCTCATCTGCTGCCATGTGGCTGGGCAAGGAGAGGGGCCTCAGAGCCCTGCAGCCTTGCCTCCCTCAGTCTGGAATACCCATGGTTCAAGAACTCTTACTGATGTTTAATGATGTTTCAAGTCTTTCAGTGTTGTGATCTGTACCTAGGTCATTCTAGTCCTGTTGAGGATACTGACTTCATACTCTTGTTTTAAACATAGAATTTTGTAGTTTCAATAAACGGACATGGAGCAAAGGCAGTGGATACTAATTATTGTCACATATTCACACATACACACACACCCCTCTGGTGAAGATTAGCCTGGTCCCTGTTGTTCAGATGCAGGCAATCTTATGGAGTGTTTTTTAAATGTTGCATGTCATGTTAGCCTTTGCACATGTAATGTCATTGAATATCTCCTTGAGGCTGAAGAAGTTGGTACTGTTGTCCCAATATTTAATAAAAAAAAAACAAGGCACTCATTGACTAAATAATTTGTTTTTGATCAAATAGCAGAGTGATATCATCCCAGGTCTGCTTGACTCACTGTCCCTTCATTATCCTTGACCACTCATGGTTTATTTCCAGACAGTTCAAGGGAGATAAGAGTCTCTGAATTAATCCCACCCACAGATGTAGCTCCTTTAAATTTTCCACTTACTAAAACACAGAATAAAAAAAAAGTGTCAAAGCAACAGGAGTTCCTTCTCATTGCTGGCAAGGATGTGAAATGATATAGCCACTTTGAAATACAACTTGGCTCTTCCTCAGAAAACTGAACATATTCATACCATATGATCCAGAAATTGTACTTTTTAGTATTTCTCTGAGTTGAAAATATATGTCCACACAGAAACCTGCACATGAGAAGTTATAGTAGTTTTATTCATAGATGCCAAAAAGTAGAAGCAGCCTGATGTCTTTCACTAGGTAAAAAAAGACAAACCCAGACAGTGGAGTATTATTAAGATGAGATATTCAACTACAAAGCACAAGGCAAAACCTAAACACTGTATGATTTTAACTACATGCCATTCTAGGAAGTAAAAACTATGGGCTTGACTTAAAAAAACGAAACAGAGAAATCTCTGAAGTATAGTGGATTGGTGCATGTGTGGATAGAGGGGGAAGCGGTATGGGAAGGCATGCGCTTGGAACATGAGAAGTGAAAGTATTTAATATGATTCTGTGAAGGTAATTGCATGACATCTTGAGTTGTCAAAATACGTGGAATGATCAATGTGAGCGTATTCTCTAACATGAACTATGGACTTCATAATAATATGGTATTGGTATCAGCTGACCAGCTATAGCAAATGTTCATTAGTGTAAGGCATCATAAGAGGGGGACTTGCAAGGTGGGTATGGTGAGTTGGCATGAAGCATATGGGTAATCTGTACCTTCCACTGATTTTTCTCTCTAAACTTTAAACTGTTCAAAAATGTTCACTATTTCAACCTGTAAGGTTTTTTTTTTGCATTTTTACTTACTAATCTTCATTTTATTTGAAAAGCAGAGATAAAGAGTGTCCAGAACTCTCCCATGTACTTGTCAGCCCCAAGTACTTCAGTTATCATTTGTTTCCTTCCATGATACACATTATTAGGATTCTGGTTTGGAAGTAGAGTTGAATCCAGTACTCCAACATAGGATGTGGGCATGTCCCAATCAACAGTGTGACCACTGTGCCACAAGACCACCCCAGAAATATGGTCTTCTATGCCGGAATGCACTATTGTCGATGTCGGAGGCTCCTGGTCATGCCATTCTTCTCACGGGATTAGCATGTAATTGGGAGGAACTGCTAAAAAGCAACTCAAGTGTTCACATGGTAAAGTGCACAGACGCGTGGGAAAGATGCAGGTGCCATAATCTCCTGGAGGAGGAAATAACTCTAGGTGATCTAATTTCCCACAGAACACTGACTTTAGAAGGAAGTGCATGTGAGGAATGTGCCTGGCTGTGGATGGCCACAGAGTAATCCTGTGAGTGGTAGGAGAAAACCCCAGGAAGTGTCAAGAGGACCAGAACTTTCTTTGTAGTGCATCTTGGAGCCTGTAGTTGCTTGGGAAACGACCTCCTCTCCATTCACCATGTTTCTCATCTCCACCAGACTCTACCTCAAGATGCTCCTCTGCTACCAATTCTTTTTTTTCTAAGTAGAACCTCCACTTGAAGAAAATAACCAGACCTTAAAAGTTACTACGGGGTACAGCCCTGTGTTGTCACCAGTGAAGCTGCTACTTGAAAAGGCTGCATGCCGTGGTGTACAAATGCCTGCTCAAGTCCCAGCTGCCACTCTTGTGTTCATATCCTACTAATGCATCCAGAGACAATACAGAAAATCGCCCAGTAAGGAGTTCCTGCCATCTAAATGGGATACCTGGATAGCATTCTAGGCTTCTGGTTCCTCATTTCATCATAGTTGACCCCTGGCTGTTGTAGAAAAAAAAAATAACTTTTTAAAAAATTAAATAAAGAGGGATTACAGTTTAGGAATATAAAAGGTCATTGCAGACAGGACCAACAAACAAGTGTTTCATGTTGGGGTGAGTATTCTGAAGGTACCACATGTATTTGCATGGTGGTTGTACCCATCAAAATATCTTACTTTCATGAAAAGCCAGGGGGGAAGCTGAGTAAACACTTGAATGATACTGCAAGGTGAACTGTTTATCGGCTCTTTCCAACAGAACGCCATCACAAACAGGTTCCTTTTAATACTAGTCTAGACGAGGTTTTGCAATGCTGCAGGTTCTTAATTGCAGTAATAACTGCCTGGGAACAATTAAACAGCCACCACCAAAACATTTCTATGGGGTGAATCCATTGTCCTATTAATAAACAGCCATGGGCTTATTCTTTCTGGAAAAACCTCTTTAGCTGGTTTCATCCTACATGAGGCCCATGCCGGGTTGGTTCCCACACATTCCGGATTCGTGAAGCAGCTGTGGGTGCCTGAGCCAGAAATGGTCTCTCTTTGTCTCAGATGCCGTGCTGAGGCAGCTTTTGCAGCTGCCTGCTGCTGTGACAGTTGTGTTACTAATGAAAGCCGTAGCTGTGAATTCTGTGTGAGAAACTGAAAGCAACCGTCACTGAAGAGCAGAGGACCTGGATTTGCCTCCTGGAAATCCTCTTTTCCCCAGCCTGGCTACTTGCAAATTGGGTCTCTAAATACAATTTCTCAAGGAAAGCAATTTCTTTTTAATCTGTAGATCAAAGCCAAACCTGAAAGACGTCTTTCTCAAAGTCACTCATGATATATCCCCAACTATCACTTCATCTCAACCACATCTATGCTCTGTGGTTGGCCAGACACACAGTCTTGCCTTCTAAACTCTCTCTGTTGACCTGTCTTGATTTATGAATTCAGGAAGGTTTCCTTCAAGCCTCTTGCATCTTTCCCATCATTATCAGACATTAGAATGGTAAAGACATGCCACAGTAGGACAATAAAGCTCACTTCACTGCCTGTCAAAGCAAGCACTGTCCCTAGCAATACTAAGTCAGTGCAGCCCTGAGAGGAAGCTTGAAGGAGGATGCTAAAATCTATTCATAGATGAAGCGATGTTCCAGCCACAGTGAGAGGCTGCTAATGACGCATGTATGCACCAGCAGTGACATAAGAGGAGGTGGCAGATGAGGAGGAGTGCAAGAAGTGGGGGTGGACGCAGAATCCAAGAAGCACAGCACAGCTTGACAGTGGCTGCATCACTTTTTAGAGCTACATAGAGTTGTATTGGATGTATCAGGCATGCTAGCTGCCTTGAAGCAGATCCCATGTCCTCTGCATGGGCCTCTGGGGAGGTCAGTTTTGTGACACATACAAGGATTCTGACAAGATAATGAGTGCTTCTGTAAGTGTATGGAGAAGATAGGAAAGGAGAGGCTGTGGAAGATGAACAAGAGGTGTGGTTCTTCATGCTTGCAATCAATACATGCATCAGGCTGTGTTCTGGGTCTAAAGAGACGGACATCTGGGACCTGAAGAAGATTGCAGTGTATTAAATTTTACAGGATTGTGTGAAAATATATATTTAAAACTCCTCTAATATATTATCATTGTGTATTGTATGAAAGAACCCATGGAAGCCTTGGGACTATTTGCTATGTTAGATTATCTTATCCCAAACAAAGGCCATGGGTGAGAATAGTTCATGGAACTCGCAAGTTCTCTGTTAATCCATCTATTGGCAACCAGTTATTGAGAATCTAATAGTGCCAAGACTGATTTTGGATGTTGCTGAGAATGTCCTGCCCTGTTCTCTGGATCTCTCAGAACACTTGAAAAAGCCACATGAGGATATGGATTGCAACACGGGCTTATTGCGTGGTTTTACCCAGTGGAGGAGGACTGTTTTCTCCAAACTGACAGGCGGTGGCTCTCTTTTATTGAGTTTCCATAAGCCAATCCAGGAAGGGAAACTGAGGATAATGCAAGGCGAGCTCATAAAAGACCACTGACCAAAGCAAGTTGTATTTTAATTATGGCGAGGACCCATTCATGAAATTCACCTTCCATGTGTAGGAATTAGACTTTTTTTTTTCTTATTTGAGAAGGAACATGACAGTGAGATATAGACAAAGAGAAAGAGCCACTACCCTCAAACCTCAGAGTCCCACAATGTCAGGGTCTAGGCTATGTCCAAAGTCATAGGGCTGGGAACTCAATCTCAGTCTCCCACAGGGATGGCAGGAATCCACTTGAGCTATCCCCACTGCCTCCCAGAAGTTGTGAGCAGGGAACAAATCAGAGACTTGAAGTCAGGTACTCCATTGTGAACTGTATCTTTTTTTTTTTTTTTAAGATTTATTTATTTTTATTGGAAAGGCAGATATACAGAGAGGAGGAGAAAGACAGGAAGATCTTCCGTCCGATGATTCACTCCCCAAGTGACCACAATGGCCGATACTGCACCAATTCGAAACCAGGAGCATGGGTGCTCTTCTGGGTCTCCCACATGGGTGCAGGGTCCCAAGGCTTTGGGCCATCCTTGACTGCTTTCCCAGGCCACAAGCAGGGAGCTGGATGGGAAGCAGGGTCTCCAAGATTAGAACTGGCACCCATATGGGATCCTGTTGTGTTCAAGGCGAGGACTTTAACCATTAGGCCACTGCGCCGGGCCCGTGAACTGTATCTTAACCGCTAGTTTAAACACTCATCCCTGGGAATTAGATTTGATGACCTCTAATATGTCATACAAACTCAAAAGTTATGGTTGATTGATATGCTAAGATTCCTAATTTCTAAATTTAAAAAAATGTGAGCAAACAACCATTACAGGTAATATAATGTCCCCACACACACTGTTGATTCCCCTTGCCAGCCTATCTATACGCCAATCACTCTCCCTCTCCTGAGCCTCTCCTGCCCCTTCCCCAATAGATTCTAACAGGGAACACCTATTTCACAATTAATAGTAAGTTAGTAATATCAGATGCTGGAGAAGGGGCCTGAGAAGGAATAAGGACTCTATCTTTCTACTTTTCTTAGTGGTTTCAGAAAACGTCAGTTCACCCCAGTGAGCCCCTGATTCCTGAGCTGCCTGAAGAGGGGCTGTGACTCAGTGAAGGTTCAGCAAACTACTGCTGCTGGGTTAGATCTGTCCTGACACCCGTCTTTGCACCACCTGTAGGCTAAGAGTGAATTTTGCATTTTTAAATGGTTCAAAAAAAAAAAGAAAAGGTGAATAATATGTCATTAGTATTTTTTGATTATATCCTTTTGGCAGGTGGTTGTATTCCACCCCAAGTAGTAGAAGATGCTTAGTAATAGAGTTTAGTAACCCAGAAAGGCAATCTCAGATATATACATACTTCAAGCAATTGCCTCTACTCCCATCTAGTACATGTATGTTATATGGTGCAGCACATGCCCCATGAGCAAGAATTAAACCGTCCGGGCTTAGTGGTTGCTTGCTGTAAATGACTATTCTATCTTGACAGCATATTGCCAAAACTCACATGGCAAGTTTGCTCAGGTCAACTTCTTAGGGCCCACACAGATGGAATGAAATTTCAGTCACTATGGTATATGCATCGTGTTTCTTAAGAGTTCAGTTAGTAAATGTGATGCACACCAATGATTAAAATACCTGCTGATAGCCATTTGCCTACACTGATTATGTCAACAAGAATTACTAGTGCCTACTGAATGTTTTCACTATTGCACTCACAGAAAATAATATTAGTTATATGATGTGGTGGGGCCAAGAGAGAAAGCTGCTTGTGTCTGGAAGCTGCATGTGATGGAGTTGAGGGAATGGAAGGTTTTGAAGTCTCAGGCTTCCCCAGTGATGAGAGTGGTCAGATCAAATCACCCTTCATTCTTTGACAATGGAAGGCAGAAACACATGGGTCCGGAAGTTCTACTGTCGGTTGGGAATCCAGTCAGAGCAGAATGCCAAGACAAGGAGACATGGGGGACTATCCTGGTGGGCTTGCACTGATAACAGTTCTGGAGAGGAAAGTGTTAGATTTTGTCATGAACCAACTTCGCCTGCAGACATGGATAGGCAGAGTAAAAGCACAAAGTGGGCTGGGAAAGACTGCAGTGTGATAAGGACAACTCAGAAGGCTTTGTCAGCTTTATAGCTCTGCACAATTCTCATCCCAGCCATCTGCCCATGGTACATGAAAATCCGGTGTCAGGGAGCTAAAAACCTTCCTCCTCCATCTTACAATCACTAACTTACATCCAGACACCATCTTCAGAAACAAGGCAGGGTGAACCTATAGGGTCAAGAAGTGTTTCTTAAGTACCTCTCTTTATTGTGTGTTTTTTTGTCAGTAAGCCTTTCATTGACCCAAGCTTGATTTTGGAGCATTGGAATCTTCCCTCTTTCCTTCACTTCATACCATCTGCTTCTCTAATTCATCTGCAGTAGTAGTCGAACCTGTAAAGTAACCCTGCTTGCTCTCCTCAGTTTGTACCGATTCCAGAAATGGTTTCATTTGTCCTGCAGAAACCAAAAGAGGTTAAAAAATGTGTATGTTTGAAAAATGCATCTGTGTCTCTCTGGGCCAGGCACTAATTCAGGATACTTTGTACCAGAAGAAGTCTGGTCTCAGGAATAATACGTTGCTGCATGGACAATAAAATGCATCATCTGTCTGCATTCAAGAGCCCTTTGAAGTCCTTAATCATTATCATTAAACACAAGTGTAAGTGCTCTGGAATTTTATGCCAGGGTGGGGCTCTCTGAAGTAGTCCTTCAGTTTCCCCAAAGGATTGGCCTGAACAGGGAGCAAGCTCAGAGATTTGGACACAACCAGGACCACTCCTCTGAGTGGAATTATTTAGACTTGGTGACAGCTGTTGTGTGTCAAAACTATGCAAATTCTGAGGTTAGAGGTTAGATGACTCACTAACTAAGGTTATTCTGGTCACCTTTCCAAAACCCCTGAAGGGAATTCCCAAATTTTCCCTAATCCATTTGAATATTCCCTAAAGTCACAATAAAGAAATAAAATAAAGAAATAAAAATTTATTTAAAATAGATAAATAGATTCCTCATCTTGACATATAATCATCCCATGCAGACAATCAGCCAAATCTGGGACATTCTTTTTAAATGTTGCTTATGGTGCCTTCTGCCTCTATTCACATCTGCCCTTTCACAGTTTGCATGGTGTACCCACGATATGTAAAGTTTGTGCTAAGTGCTAGTAGCATTTCAGAAAAGGCATACAGTAGTCCCATTATGGGGGAGGTTATAACCTAAAAACAAGAGGAAACATACTCTGAATTAGGAGAGCAAAGGGGTCAGGTGGATTTGAGTCCACATTCCTGTTCCTCTATTTTCTAACTGCCTGAACTTGCATCTCAAATTTTATGTCTCCCTGGGAGTAATGGTAAGGACCTTGTGTGACTGCTGTAGAGTAGAACAGAATAATGCTCATAATACATCCAGGAAAGAACCTTGCCCAGGGTAAGAGTTTAGCAATGGGAGTGTTGATAACGTGATTGAGAAAACAGTAATTAATAATAGAATGAGGACTCTAATTAGAAACAGAACTCATAAAATGCTGTATATCTGAGAGGAGTTCAGAAAACAAAGAATTCCTTAGGAATGATTTCAGGGTAAAGAAGGAACACCCCTGTTCCTGGAAGGATATGCAGACTTCAGATACGAGGGGTTTAAAGAATGGACGTTCCTCCCAGGAGAAATCACTACACCTAGTCTTTGAAGTCTACAGCATGGCCTGTTGTGATACTCTGCCCAAAGGGTCTCATTTCAACATATTGCTTCACTGCAATGAATGAAATTCAAGGAACTCCAAGGGAGAGGCATCTAGGTTTTGTTTGCTCTCATTGTTTGATTCCAGAGGCAACATCTTCAGATATTGTGCATGCTACACTTTCAAATTGAAGGTTACAGATGGAACCATGTGTGCTAATCCACTAACCTTAACATGGGGACCAATAGAATCACGAGAGTGCTGGGATGTGGAAGGAAGAAGCAGATGAAGGCAATTGGAGAAAAGGTGATATGAGAAGGGTCTTGGTTGACTTGGAAGGTGGAGGAAGGCACTCATGTCCTAAGGAGAAAGAACCTTTTGAAGCTGAGAAAGACAAGGGAACAGGCTCTCCCAGACCCTCCAGAATAAGACACGGTCAGCATCTTCATTTTAGCCCTGTTTCTTTCAAGTCTCTAGATTTTTAGCACTTACTAGATTCATAGCAATGGTAGAAAACTAGCACAATGACAGAAGCTTATTGATGCAGTTAGTCCAACTCATCAATATTTTTTTTTCCAAATCTGTTCATTTTGCTATTTTATGATACAGTTCCATAGGCTCTGGGATCTCCCTTCACCTCATCAAATTCCCACCCCCATCACTGATTTCTCCTATAACATTACAATAGTTTAGTTCTTCATAATCAGTTATAAGTCCATTGCTCTGCTGTTTAAGTGTATCCTGACATTGTAGTTATGAATAATTGCAGAGATATGTTTAACAGTTTTATTGGAAATCCATCTTTGATTTGAAAGTAGAAATGGATGCAACATTGTATCCTCACATATCGATGTGGTCATCTCTATTACACAGTTACTATACATCCTTTGTGCATAGTGAAAAGCCATAAAACGAAATCAACATCAGGAAGAGATAAACAGGAAATTAACAACATGATGTTAAATAACATGCTTCTGACTGACCAATGTATTGCTGAAGAACTGAAAAAGAAAATAAAAAAACCTTCTTGAAGCAAATGATGCTACTGTCTGACTTATGAGTCACTGAGGAAATTAATAAGAAAAAAACTTTTTTGAATGAATGAAAACTTAAACAAAAAATATCAGCCTCCCTGAGATATAGCAACAACAGTATTAAAAGGGCTATTGATCTTGTTTTTTTGCATAAAGGTTGAAATACATACATATATATATACACGCACACACATATATATATATATACACATACTATAGATATATTGCACGACTTAAGGACTATTATGTATACGCATAGTACTCACCCATGCATGACACACGTCCAAATCAATCATTGCAATGTAAGTTACAAAGAAGTGATTTTGTAGCCATATCATTATTCACACATTATTGATTAGTTGGCATTCTGTGTAACTCAGAACTTTCCTTCTCTCCCATCTCTGTACTCATTTTTCATTTCAATTTATCTGTTTGTAGTCTATGCAATGAATTATACCCTCCTATTATCATTATTTGTTGGCCAACAGAAAGTATGTAGCAGATCTCTTTGGTCATCACCTAATTTTGGCAGTGTGCATATCAAACAATCACAGGATAACAGTCTACTCATTTCGGTGCTTTGGGAAATATTAAAAATTGGTTATCCTTCTATGTTGCCTCCTCCCCATCACTGCATCTCTGCCTCCCAGCTCTCAAAGGTTCTAATCCAACGATCTTGAAACTTGAGTGAACTTATGAAAGAAATGTAAATTTTTATTAAGATGTAAGAAAACAGTATTATGTTTAAATGCGAATGTGGGCACTCCATACAGTTATTAGCAGTTTCTGCAATTTTGGCACTGTTAGAATTACACATTTCTGACTATCACATTACAATTCTAAGCATGATTAGTCTAATTCTTGCTTCTTTTATCCAGTAGTGAGAATAATAATCATAGCATAGTTGAAATTCTACTTTGTTTTTCCATATAATCCAAAATTATATTATCATTACTACAGTCTTATATTTTTGAGAGCCTTAACAAACTTACTTTATCACAATTTATTTAGAATATGGGTTAGACAGCTGAGGACTTGAATTCTGTCCTATTAATTAATAGTTCTGGAAGGTTGTGAGATTATTTCTGTGTTCTTATTCTGAAAATAGTGCTAATGAAAACTACTGCAGTCATATTTAGATAAAGATCTTTATGTGCAAATATTAAAAATTGTGGAATGTGTATTGTAAAAAAGGCTACATGAATTTCAAAAATGTCTACACTAAGTTATTTTATTTTTCATTTTCCACAAGCTTTAGTGACCTTACCTGCAAAGTACTACTCATGCCACTCGGACGATAGATAGATGATGGCTATTTAGTGTATTCATGGGAAGTTTGCCTTAAAACTATGTAGTATTGCAGCAAATTGGCGAAATACAGCAGGGAGTGTTCTAACCCCTGAAAGAATAATGACAAAATAATATCATGATGTTATCTTGCAAATGCTCTTTTTTCCTCTTCCTTTGGTAGAAAGGAAGATGTCAGTTTTACTAATGGGCTGACATATGAACATTTTCCTTGTTTCAGGTTGGCTTCGTCACTTTGAGTAATGAAGCTTATTTATCTCGTCAATGGAGATAAAGTTGTAAATGTGTTTCTGCCTTGCTCCCTCACCACCCCTGTCATTTTGATATAGTGCAGAGAGCTTCTTCGGAAATGACTTGGTTGTAGGCAGATTAATAGATACTGGAAGCACGCTAATTTACATCTCGAGTTCAGAGGAATGTGTGTCTCTTCTTTGATCTCGTTTTGATTTCATGGATTGAGGCATCTCTGAGGTTAGCCTTTTCCCTTTACAGATGAAGAGGCTAAAGCTGCGCCCAGCACAGCTTAATGAGCTTTACAGCTGTTGTCAGAAACAATACATTCAATTCAGGGATCGAAGGAACCAGTAGACTGTCAAAAACAAAACAAAGAAAAACCTCTTTTTGATCTACCTCTAGTGAAACAGGCACAAAGGAATAACTTAAATTAAAGAGGTGTCCCCTAAGAAATAATCAATCTTAGTTTAATAGAAATGACCACCAATATGCGTTATAGCCTTAAAATTAGAGGAACCCTGCGCCCAGAGCAATGGCTTCATTTGCTAAATCTTTGCCTTGCATGTGCCAGGATCCCATATCGGCACTAGTTCATGTCCCGGCTGTTTCACTTTCTATCCAGCTCCCTGCTTGTGGCCTAGGAAAGCAGTTGAAGATGGCCCAAAGCCTTGGGACCCTGTGCCTGCGCGGGAGACCCAGAAGAAGCTCCTGGCTCCTGGCTTCAGATTGGCTTAACTCTGGCCTTTGCAGCCATTTTAGGAGTGAGCCACTGGATGTAAAATGTTTCTCTCTGTCTCTCTCTATAAATCTGCCTTTCCAATAATAAATAAATAAATAAATGAATAAATAAATAAATTGGAGGAACCCTGAAAAAAGTAGAATAACTGCAGCTGCCAAAATTAAAATGAAAATATGATATTGATCAGTAAATAAGAAACTGATATACATATGTATATTTCTCCTATCTCACACCTTTTCCCAAAGTTTCTTCTCCTGTGAACTTGCACTAATTAAATATCAGCTCACAGCCAATTAGATGTGTCAAGAGTGTCAGAATAACTAAACAGAGATTCTCACCCTCTACAGGTTTGGAGTGATGGGTAGTAGGGAAACTCGGAGTTTATTGATACAGTGACTGATATTTCCTAATGAAAAAAAAAATGGCCAAAACCTATGTAATCTATACTGAGATAGATGAATGAGGAGCTTGTGGAATTATTTTAAGAGAGACCTAGGCTGAAGCCATGAAGATGGGCAAAAAGATCATTTCTGTTTTGAGTATGAGTTAGCGAAAAAAAATTGCTATTGGCTGTTGTTGAAGTTTAATAAATGCAACAGGTGCTATCATCAGCTAAGTTACTAGGCTCACTCCTGTCATCTGGAGCCCTGGATAAAAGCTGAGTAAAAGATTATTATTCTTCAGTTGTCGCAACAAGAATAAACAATCCTCTTGGAGTATCAATTCATAGTCTTCACAGGGGTATTGTATCAAGACTATACCATGTCTTAGCTGTTCTTTCTGATTGGTGTCATTGCTGTTTATGGATGTTACACACACCTACGCAATGTGAAGCAAGTTGAGATTTTTGCTATTGAAGCTTTGCCTTGGCAGGAGAGAGAGCCTGTGATAATGGCTTTGCAGACAGCTATTCCGCATCTGAGTCAGCAGAGGGATATCAGGGTGAAGAACTAGGTGAGACCAATGACTCCAAGTGAGGAGACTGAAAGGAATTCAGCAGAATGACATGAAACAGTCGGCTACACTTGACTGTTTTTTAAAAAAGATTCATTTTATTTTATTTTATTTAAAAATATTTATTTGTTTTTATTAGAAAAGCAGATATACAGAGAGGAGGAGAGACAGAGAGGAAGATCTTCCGTCCGATGGTTCACTCCCCAAGTGACAGCAACGGTTGGTCCTGAGCCGACCTGAAGCCAGCAGCCAGGAACTCTTCCAGGTTTCCCATGCGGGTGCAGGGTCCCAAGACTTTGGACCATCCTCAGGTGCTTTCCCAGGCCTTAGGCAGGGAGCTGGATGGGAAGCAGGGCCGCCGGGTTTAGAACCGGCGACCATATGGGATCCTGGTGCGTGCAAGGTGAGGACTTTAACCATTACGCTATTGCGCCAGGCCCAATTTATTTTATTTTTATTGGAAAGTCAGATATACAGAGATAGGAGGACAGAGAGGAAGATCTTCCGTCCAATGATTCACTTTCCAAGCAACTGTGATGCCCAATGCTGAGTCAACCCGAAGCCAGGAGCCTCTTCCAGGCTTCCCACATGGGTGCAGAATCCCAAGGGTTTGGGCTGATCTCAACTGCCTTTCCAGGCCACAAGCAAGGAACTGGATGGGAAGCGGGGCTGCCAGGATTAGAACCAGCACCCATGTGGGATCCTGGGGCATACAAGGTGAGAAATGTAGTTGCTAGGCTACTATGTGGGACCCTACATTTGATTCTTGATAGGAGTGAGTGAAGGTTTTAAAGAACATTGAAGATAATCTATTGAAAATTATCCCAGTACGCTGATTTAATTTCCAATCTGTCCAGAAGCTGAGTTCTAACTCTACTGAAAGTAAAAACTTCATGATCCTGAAATACACAACAAAGAGACACACGAAGATTGGATATGTGTATGTTCTGCTCTGATAATAGCAAGTTGGAAGAGGTGAATATAGAATGTCCTGCTCTGTGAATAAGCTAGTTCCATATTAGTTCCTTTGTTGATGTTTTCAAAGTGCATCTTCTGCATATTGACTTCTTGATTTTATTCTGTGCTGTGGAGTCCATGCTTTTGGGGTAGACTTTTGACTTTCTGTCATCATGCTACCACCATGTGAACTTGAAATAATTGTTGAACTTCATTTAAAAATTTTCAATTTCCTATCAGTATCAAGATGTATTGAGTCAATCCTTCCAAAAATGATTAGCTCAATGTTGCAATAATTTGTAACTATTTAAAAGTGCATTTATCATTTCTAAGGACTGCATTGGTGATGATGATGACATCATGCAAACGAACAGCTAAGAATCAAAATAGTTATAAACATTTTAGCACCTGTTATGTTTCAGAGAGTGAGGTAAGAGTTTTCCACGCATGTATTTCTGGTAGTCCTATTCAGACTTAAAGCAGGATGGAATAAAAGCTGAGTTGAGGCCCAACGTTCAAGGGAAAGTGAAAATTCAGCAAATATTAGCTAAATTGGGTACAGTTAATATCTGATAAGACAATGAAGACATGTTCATTTCACAATGACTTACAATCCTACAAAAGGAAATGTATTAGAAATGAGATGTATTTCTTCCTACCAGGGACCCCAAAGAGAGTTGGAATACTTTAAAGTAGCAGTTTTATGAGAAGTTTCAACATATAATTTTAAATAAAAAAGATTATCCAATTAGCAGATGAATGGATAGAACTATATAGTACCCAATGAAATATTTTTTTTTAAAGATTTTATTATTATTGGAAAGCCGGATATACAGAGAGGAGGAGAGACAGAGAGGAAGATCTTCCATCCGATGATTCACTCCCCAAGTAGCCGCAACGGGCCGGTATGCGCCAATCCGATCCCGGGACCAGGAACCTCTTCCGGGTCTCCCACGCGGGTGCAGGGTCCCAAAGCTTTGGGCCGTCCTCAACTGCTTTCCCAGGCCACAAGCAGGGAGCTGGGTGGGAAGTGGAGCTGCCGGGATTAGAACCGGCGCCCATATCGGATCCCGGGGCTTTCAAGGCAAGGACTTTAGCCGCTAGGCCACACCGCTGGGCCCCCAATGAAATATTATTCAGCTGTAGAAAGGATAAAACCCTATCATTTGCCTTTTCATGGATCTAGAGACCGAGAGATCATCGTGATATCTAGTGAAAGGCTCAGGCACAAAAAGGTACTCATTAATGTGCCAGACATTACAGACTCGGTGGTCTGCATTTAAAAATAAGTGTGTGTGTGTGTGTGTGTGTGTGTGTGTGTGTGTACATGCAATCTGCAGCAAGAAGTCATTTGAATATTTTCTCAAAGGAAATATTGCCATACTTTGAAACTATAATCTTCTTGATGCACTTGCTTCTTATTTGAGATATTTTATGTAGTTCTTACTCAAAATATTTCTTGGCACCATGTTTCAGTGGATGAAGAAAAAACACATGAACAATAGCATGTAAACATTCATTCATCATCACAGTAGTTTTGAAGACAAGAATGACTGTTACAAACATGTGAACACTGACACACCCAGCATTTTCAGCTCGTAGGGTGGTCTGGAGGAAGAATAAACTTGAAGAGAAAATCAGAAGGGTCTCAGGCTGAACTGAGCAGAACATCAGAAAGTAATTTAGCAATTCATCTATTAAAGTTTTATCTCAGCATGATTTTAGAGAGCTAATTTTGGCTTCCATAGTGTTATGAAAAGGGGGAAATTTGGACACAGAGACTGACGCACACCAACAGGCAACGTTGTGAGAAGACATGAGGATAGATTAGCTCCAAACTCAAGAGAAATGTCTGAACCATATCCTTCTTGAAGCAGGAACTACCCCTGCCTGTCCTTTATTTTCAGAAGTTCAGCCTCCAGAACCCTTAGCCAGTGCATTTCTGTAGTGTGGGTCCCCCAGCCTGTGTTATTTTGTCTGAGAAGCCCTAGCAAATTCCCAAGTAAAATATCTGTAAGATTTACTAAGAATGTACATTTGTAACATCTTAAGGAATTGATAGTGTTCAATTATGATATCTCAACATATGGCATATGGTGGTGGTTTGTGAGGCTTATTGTAAATTTTCTAATAGCAGTGGGAGTTATAAATTATTTTCAAAGATATTCTTGCCAAAGGTATAGACATCGGTGGAGTCTCCCTATAATGAAATCTGTATCTCTCATCCATTTGAATGTCAATCCTTTTTTGTAAATGCAATTGAGAAAGAAATATTAGGAATATTCTTGAAATTGCAAACTGTCCCAATAGCTTACTGGAGCATTTTGCACATGTAACTGTCATCTGCCTGTAGATATAAGGGAAAAGATTGCTGACTGCTTCCTTAGGACCAGTTTCCAAACTGTAACTTACAGTATACTCTGTGAGAGCAAGTTCCTTACCTGAGCAGCTACTTCGTGAATGGCTTATGGGGTAACACTTGATTTCTTCTTCCCATGATATTATGGGATTTGCATTAGCACAAGTTATAGCTACATAATGTTACTAAAGACATTTATAAGGGAATAATAAGAATGAAAAGTCTAGCCTAAACAATATTACATAATCACATTGGATTTATTTTAAATTAATAGACTCATTCCTAATCATAAAACAAGTGGTAAGATACTGGCCCCTTAATTGGCACAGTTGTTAAATTCCTTGAGTAAGATTTAAATAAAAATGGTTGTACAACTTTACATATTCTCTGGGTTAGGATCGAATCATAGATATTTATTATTACATGTTGGACTTTCAGACATTTCGGATTGATCCTGTCTAGCTTTCAAGGGTACAAAACAGAGACATTTACTTAAATGTCAGCAACAACGAAAATTGCAGTGGTTTCTCTTTCCAAGTGATAGTCCCTAATATAATTTCATTTTTCGCTCCTGTGCCAAAGGTACTGGTTAGAGTTATTTCAAGTGACCATTTTTCATATCTTTGTCTTAAAAATCACATTCATAGAAGTATGCAATACTCTTTACCCTTTTAAATATCTTTTTGTCACTTTTACAGGGTACTTAATAAGAAACAGATTCAATAAAAATATTATTTTAAGTATAAGATTCAAAATATTAAAAGATTAAATTTCAATTCAATGTACTTTTTGGTAATACTCATATTATAGTAAAAGCACAATACAACTTTCCAAATTGAACAGACATACAATTAAATTTGCTTGAAATTAATTGTTTCATGAGTGGATACATTTCAGACAAATTGAAAAGACAGGTTATGTTGGTTTAATCACAGTGAGTGTGAAAACGTACTGAAAGCTAACCTGTTTAAACAATCAGAATTAGCCTAAATATGCTTCATAACTCTTCCAATATCAACTTCTGGACCTCTCATGCAGGTGAAGGGTTCCAAGGCTTTGGGCCATGCTCCACTGCTTTCCCAGGCCATAAGCAGGGAGTTCAAGTGGAAGTGAAGCAACCAGGACACAAACAGATACTCACATGGGATATTGACACTTGCAAGCGAAAGATTAGCTAGTTGAACCATTGCATCACCTTGAGATTGTTTTAAGAAGCTGCTTAGCCTACTGTATCACAGTTGCCTAGCCCAGTAACTGAATTTCAGTAAGTGCATTTAATATGATGTATATACATTTATATTGTTTAAGATCACTAACAGTCATGGGTTCTGGAAAAGCTAATTCCACTGTTTATATTTCAGGTGATATAAATAGAATTATAAACTCTTTCAAATGTTCACTCTTTGAGATACACTCTGTTCAAGCTTTTGTCTGGGTGGAAGAAAACAGAAAAAGAGTTTTCTTTATTCCAAGAGGATTTATCAGAGTGACCATTTGGCACAGTGGGTCAGCTGACATTTTGGATATGCACATCCAGTGTGTGAATTCAAGCCCTAACCGAGCTTCCGATCCCAGCGCCTTGCTAATAGGGTACCTGAGAAGCAGCAGGTGATGCTCGAGGACTTGGGACTCTGCCACTCATGGGGGATGACCCAGATTGACTTCGAGGCTTCTAGCTCCACCTTGGGTCAGCCTTGGCTCTGTGAACATTTGGAAGGATGGTGTCTCTGACTTGTGTGGCTGTCTCTCTCTTTCTCTTTCTGTCTCTTTGTCTTTCAAATAAATAAAAATAAATATCTTTTTAAGTAAACAAATGAAAGAAGATAAATATAGAACCCCACTCTCCCTCAAATCATGGACAGTGGCAGGCACTATGCTGATGAGCAGGGATCCATGAGTTCTCCATTGTGCCTCTTCCAGCAGAGACTTCTCTGGAATTTCCTGAATTTCTTCATCAAACAAGTGAAGAAAATAATGCTGCTTGGCCTACATGTAAAGACATGACAGAATGTGTGTAAAAATAACAAACTACAGTCTTTGCCAGAAAAACAAGCACTTATCTCTCATGCTTGCATCTAGGGATAATATTGCTAGCAATGTATAGCCTATAGCCCAATAAGAATGAATATCAAAATATTTTTTAATCTCCTGCTGACTTTGGCCCAGGAACCCAAGCACCTATTTCTCCATCAAACAGTCCTGAAGAGCTGAAGATACTGAGACATTCCTGTTCACATGTGTGTCTGCAATTCTCATTATTTGCAGAAAATCACACTGTGGAAGGTTCACAGTGGTGACTAAACAACTCCCTCCTCCAACAAGTCACATTGTTGTATTCTTTTCTTTTTAAAGCATTTTCCCTGACCTTTAAAACAATGTATATGTGTTATATAGACAAGTCATCGTAAAAACAAAAAGATTTAGCCGCAAAGTACATACAGAAATAACACAGAGCTTAAGCCTGCTCTCGACATAGGCTTAAGAGTCTTCACTGAGATGGTTTAAATTGCATGACCTGCACATAGAAGTGGCTGCATATTTTAATCTGAATCTAGATTTGTTGTTCATGTGTGCAGAACACGTGTAACTGGGAAATAAAGGAAAGCCGTCTAACTCAAGCTCAGTGAAATAAAAGTACTCTTTGAAATGTTCAAAAATGACAATTATAGGAATTAATGGTGCTGAAGTATTTGGGCCCCAGTGCTTTGTGACAATTCCCACAGTAAGTTTGGTTACAGTACAATTTAACAACTCCATTGTTAACACTGACTCATACCACTCTTTACATTTCCTCTAATTCATTCTGTCATATGTAACCATGCAACAATGTTTAAGATTTGTACAGCTGACAATAAGCCTTTGCCAAAAAAAAAAAAGGCTGGGAAAAGACACATATGTGATATACTCAAGTAATTATCCTGTGAAAATTAGTGATTGAAACCATGCTTGCAGTAGTGAATTGCAAGTAAAATGCAGCTAATGCTTACAAATTCCCCAATATCTAAGAGCATATCAAGGATGTTTAAAGGTAAGCAGCTGTCTCGCCTATCTTGGCTGGTGATTTCCCAACAAGGTTGGAGGGCTCATTTTCAATCTCCACTTTCATGGATTCTCATCCACTCCCAGGACCAATAAACAAAAGAATAAGACAACAGGTCAAATAACTTCTTCAACACCTGGCAAGAGTGACCCCTAACTATTGACAGTGTTGGCATGAAATGATTAATATGAATTTGTGCACATGTGGCAAAAGCAGAAGGGAAAACATGAACATGGTAGTCTTGGCAGGTAAACCACCTAGCTGTTTTGCTTGTTTGTTCGTTTTAGAATGGCAGGAGTTCTTGTTTAGTGTTTGTATATTCCACTGCTTCCATCTTTCCCATATTGTACGGCTTTGTTTTGAGTGTAAGTTGTTGGTTACTGGGATTCAGATATTTAACTAATCAGCCTATAAGAGGAGTCAGCAGAGAATATGTACTCAGGAAAAGTATGAAGATTCTTGGCAGAAAAGAGCTGCACTTAAGGTAAAAGAGCATGAGAAAAATAGCATGTACCTGATAACAAAGACCAGAATGAAGTGTGTACGGTTGGGGAGGTGGGGTATAGGTGCTGTAGGTGCTACCAAGAGAGCATTGCTTGTCTCTGAAACTGCCTGTGGAGTTGAATATGTTTTCAGCAAATGGAGAAATGGGTTGGGATGGTGCTGTGAGTATCCCCCAAGAGACTTTTCAAGACTTGCCACTGGACCTTCCACAAGACCTTGGGCCCTATTCTGAAGGTGGCAGAGAGGTCAATTATTTCTCTGTGAGCCCAAGGTTGCATTTAGCCACTTGAGAACATCAACAGTCTCAGCTGCCCCACAATAGCAGAAGTAGCCAAGGACAGTGGTGTACGTGGCCAGTGACCAGCTTCTGGAGTGACCCAGATGCTCAGCAAAAGCAGATTTTCACCAAAGGGGACGAGAGTGAAAAGGGGCTAGTAACAGACCATGGGAGGTGATTCCCAGAAATTCCTGCCTGTTGCTCTGAGTGGACATCCTAGAGCAGTGAATGGGAGCTTGAGGGAGGCAGAGCTTATGTCAGTTGATAGAGCAGAAGCCTTTCGACCTGTAGAAGTCTAGGAAGTTTGGATTATGCCCATCTCTTTGCCATAACAAACTAGAAATGTCTTTCAGATTAAAGCCTCTTCTCTGCTGAATGAGGCATCTATGTGTATTGTTTTCAAACACTTAGGCCACTAGTGGGAATTACTTGGCAGTGACGAAGGGCAATGTCCTGTATGTTTCCCTAGCCCACACCGTTCATCCTGTTGTTTTTCTACTAACTTCTGCTGTTCTGTGAATCTGTCTAAAGAACAATATGAAAATTATCTCACAATCTTTCACTCATTATTTGAATATGTAGTTTCCAACAATTACCAGCCCATTTTCACAAGTTTCCCTTCACTAATATTTTCTGAAAACATGACATTTATGTACCTTGTTTTCTTTTGAATTGTTCACTCACTGATGAATTTTGAACAATAAAAAGGCATGCACTCTCAAAACTTGGGAATAGGAAGAATAAAACGAGATGTTAAAATAATGAAACTCATTTTGTGATGAGCATCTCTGAGTATCAGACCAGAACTTGTCTATAAATTGCTGCTACACTTAAGAATCCAACCAAAATGACGAGAAAAGCTTCTCAGGGGCCTGGGGCTAGAACGTGAATCTGACTATTTCACACTGTATTTAGAGAAAGACAGTAAACAGCTACCCAGTTCTTAATAGGCAGCCAGGATTTCACAAACATTATCTCCTTTGAATCTTCAACCGTTTCTGTTTGGGAGACATTTTCATATCCATCTTATGAATAAATAATAAGGCAACTCCTCCAAGTTAATTTTTCTAAGCAGTAGATCTACAGTATTGATTCAAGAATCTCTGATTTGAAAGAACAGAGATTAATAATACCAGAGCAGTTTCATTCAGGAAGAATCCTCTTCAGTGAGAATTCTGGGTTGTACTCTTCTAATTGAATTGTTGTTGAGGGAGAGATGGCAGAGGAGAGTAAGGATTGTGCCTTTCCAAAGCTGGGTAAGATATTCTACTGCTCATTCACTGGGAAATATTGACCCAAAGTTTAGTAAGGGAGAACACATGCCTATTCGAGCACACTTTTGCTTTGTTTGGCCGGTAAGAGGCCCGTTTTTCCCATAGACATGCTCCGTTATGGAAATGTGAAATTATGATACCCTGATGTTACTTCACATTGATACTCTATACTTCATATCCCTTGCCTGGGTATGGTTCACCATTCCTCGTGAAAACATGGATTCCCATGTTCCTTTTTTGGCACAAAGATTGCATTGGCCAAGTGATCTAGATATTTCAGCACTTTCACTGTTGTTTAATGTACGGCGATTCTGTTGAATATAGTAGTATGAGTCCTGAAATCACAGGCAATCTGTGTGTGAAACGGTCAATTTGCAAGTTTGGGGGCACAGATTATGAATCTCAAAGAATCACCAAAAACATGCTATGTTGAAGGGATGTCTAGGGGCTGTCTAGGGTCACTTCAGCTCTCACAGGGCACAGTGAGGCATCCACACATCCCAATAAGTGGTGATATTAAAATTTGGTTGGGAAAAGAGTTAACCAGTGCTGTGGAAACATGTGAAAGTAGAGAAATAAAATAGTTAAAATTTTGAAGGCACTTAGTAGATTGGTTGGTTGTTTACACAGGCTTCCCCTTACTTAAGTTACTGCTTACTGAAATGTAATTTTGTTTTAGCCTGGACATCTGAGATATTTCCAAAGTATTATATATAACAAGTTTCCTGGGTAGGTAAACAAGGGTTCTAGACAAGTTCTGCAGTTGATTGTGACACATGGTCAACCACACTAAGTATGCATGCTTTCTTAACATAACTCAGAAGTGACAGCATCGTTCTCCCCATCTTTAAGTTATTGGGAAGGGTGTACGTCACTGATGCTTACACATTTGAAAAAAAGTTGCATTAATTAGTTTGAGAATATCTGCTGCACTAATACTGTAAGTCCTATCAAAGTGATGTTTTGTGGAAACTGAGACAACAGTAAATTGTTGTCAAGAAATAGGCTAGAAAGGTAATTACTAGAAGCTCTACTTTCCAGCAGTGTTTAATACAGTGACATGAACTTTATTATTACTTGCCTCTAGTGAAATTACCTGGGTGTGCTTTGGTATTGGTAACAACAACAAAACAATCTGAAAACCATGTGGAGTGTTTTCAAGAGTGGAAGATCATTGCAGCCTTTAAACAAGGCAAATGATTGCAGAATAAGCAGGAAGTTTAAACAAGGTGGCTTCAGCTCTAGAGCTTGCACGAGGAGTAGAATCTCATCTAATTCATCTCTCGCTGCACCTGCTTGGAAGTATACTCAGCAATTAGAACATGGGGAGAAAAAGTTGCTGTGCTAAAATAATATAACCAATCTTAAGAATGTAGTGGCCCAAGCAGTTCTTATTCTGCAGTTCAAGGCAAAGAATAAAGTTGAAAGATTAAAAACCTCTTTTTGCTGGTTGTACCGGATACATTTTGGAACTCTCAGTTTAACCCCTGACAACTGTCACTTTCAGGAAAGTTTGGGAAAATTCTAAAGACAGAACAGCTAGGGAATAAATAAGAAATTGACTAGAAGCTACTCAACGTGTCTTAAATATTACAGTTCTCTTTTCATTTCAATGGGCATTTCATTTTCAGAAGATTTTTATATATTTTTATCTAATGAATTCCGGGTTTTTAATCATTTAACTGTACTGGTATATAATTTCAACTCTTCCGAATTTAGACATTAGGTGATGCCACTGAAATAACATAGACTAAGATTATGTTAACCAAATTTCATTGATTTAACAAAAACACATTGTACATCAGTAATGAAGAAAACCCTAATGCAAGCGCTCAGACTATAACATCAGCCTGAAACAGCGCACACAGGATCTGAGCAGGCATCCGTCAAGTTTCCAGAATGAAGACATGCTTTCCCACTTATGAGCTGGATCATCTCCCATCCAGGAAGCTTTTAAAAAGAATCTGTGAGTTAATGATTATCAACTGCTTTAACACCTGAGGATTAAAAGAGAGGCATCAGAAAGAAGTGGCCAGGCTGGAATTTGGAGAACATTCAAAAATCCAGCCAGGCAAGTCTAAAGGTTTGTTTTCAACATTTATTTAACCTTCTTCTGCTATCAAGAAACCTGAGAGTGTTCTAAGGAAGTTTATACTAATGGAAATGGGGAAAGTGTACATTGTTTTTAAGTTGTTTTGCTAAGGCCTCTGGATGGCAGGAGTGTGTGTTTTATAAACATGAGAGTTTCCTCAGCTTGTAGAGATGTTGTAAGCCTAAATCTTTGAACCAATCAAGATTGGGTATCATGCCATGGCACCTTAGAAAAGCAAATGTTGTGAGAGCCATTGAGATAATCTTAAATTCTGTCCTTGAAATAGCTATAAATGAACTTGGCCTTTATTCAGCATAGGCCGTGGAAACATGGAAAAGATCATGCCAGGGGAAATGTTTTGTCCACTGTGGAAGGGCCAACTGTCACTGTGTGCCAACAAGTGGAGGGCACAGAATCACCGGATCTTTAGGAATAAACAAACAGATCTGTTTTCTCCACAGAAACTCATTTCCCTGTGCTTCATGCTGACAATTGTGAGCTATATTTACGAAGAGTGTGTATGCTGAAGAGGTGTCCACTAAGGTTATGGCAAATGTTTTCCTCAGCAGGTCTCAGGAACCACCCTACCCAACCTGCTTTTTATAGGACCAGGTGATAACACATTTCAAAGTGCTGGTTTCAGAGCTAAGTGTTTACAAGGAGAAAAAAAAAATCTTCTTTAATTAGTATTTATCTCAGGGCTAGGGTGACATAAAATGCTAATTATGCAGATATGAGAAGAGATTGAAATATTCTTATATGGAAGGAAGAAGAGGGTAGCAGGCAAGCTTTCAGGCTTGGGGTCTGTGTTTAAATGAGTTTTGGACTTAACCTTAAATTAGTTTGGATTTACTCTGACCCTTAGGTAATCTGTATGTAAAATAGCCTTCTTAGCAGTTAAGAAACACTGTGTTACCTTTGGTTTTGAATGTTTAAAATATCAAGTTTCACATTACATACATAATTCAGTGTATCATCAGTGCTGTGTAAAAGTCACTTTCTGTTCCATCATTGGTAAGTGGGGACTTCACACATCTACCAGGAACTGGTTGTCTCAGTAGATGTTAAAAGTTGTAGAATCTTTTGTAAATAAAATACTTGAATGGAGAAATATCTTGTATTCTACTCTAAGTTCTAGTAAAAATATTTCAGTAGAAATATTATTTGTATATTAGATGACTTACGGTCTCAGCTATATACACATGACACACTATATGTAAATATATAAATATTATGAATAATTCCCATAAATATTAAACATATATATATAATATACACATAGAAATAAGGAAGAATAACCAGAGCTGTAACTGGCAATGTAATGTGGGTCATAGATGTTGCAAGTGGTGGCTTAACCTACAGTGCCACAAGATTAGCCATGGTTTTTTAAACTCACTGTGGCTGCTGGTGATAGGTTGGGAAGATGTTGCTGTAATGCTTGTGTTTAGGGGCAGGATGGCTACAGCAGATGAGATCCAAAGTGGTCAGATGTACAGCCAAAGCTCTCAGTCAATGATACAGATGAGAGAAATTAGGAGGATTAATTATAATACAATGTTTTTAAAGAAGCATCAAGACTACATTGTCTATTTTTTTCATGGGAGTAATAGTTCACACACCACATGTGCTTTCTGGCAGTTACTGTTCTAGAAACTTACTGTGTAGTAATCTGCTTAGTTCTTAGGCAACTCAAAAATACAGGCACTATTACTCTGAGTGGTTAGTGCTTTTTCAGGTCCTACATGATGCGTAGCCCAGGCTGGCACCCGGAGTGTCTGCACACAAAGGCTGCGCACTTGGCCACTACGCCATCCCGGCAGCAAAGAGATCCACTGTATCTCTGTAGTAGAATAAAGCAATATCTCATACTTTCTCTCTTCTTTAACATTGTATTAAACACACCTCATTGATTGGTACTTCCACACCCTTAGGAAAAGTATTCATTTTGGTGAAGCTACAGCATGATCCTTAGTTGCATTTTAATCAGTAATAAGCTGCATTAAATTTAGTATGATGTTCATAGTTGAGATGTAATCAATAGAAAGCACAATAGAATTAACTTATTAAAATGTTATTAACTACAGTTCACCACCTCTTCCCACATGCTGCGGCAGAAGGGACATATGACAACTGGGAGCTAGGTTACTTTTAACCTCAAAATAACTTCAGCAGTAATGTCTCTACTGAGGAAATCCTGCTGGCTTTGGTAACAAGATATATTTACTTTGAAATTCCTAGAGTTTAATGACTTGCTGTATAAAAGAAGGAATAGCTTTTCCACTCTTTACCATCTCTTGCCTGGGAAGGAGAGTTTGTTTTAAATTCTAATATTTTGGTGACTAGGACCTCTAACATGTCTGTTTACAATTCTGAAGTACTTTCAGAATTTTTCTCTGCCATTGTTTGTACATAATTTTCTTCTCTTCCAACTTCAGAACAGAACACATGGCCAAGAACAATATCCATCCAGCCAGTTTTAAGGAATGGAAATCAAACCATTGCTGAAAACAAAGAAAAATGCTTCCGTGTCATTTTGATTATCACTGTTTGCAGCCAATTGCAACAATAAGCTTCAGTTAAGAAGAACCTCAAGGTCAAATGTATTTGTACACAAAATTAGGTATATATTGGCTCTGCAACATCTGAGAAAAAGCTAGTATGATTTGCTATTTTTATATTATGTTGGTGGTGGATTACAATGTTCCAACAAGAGTAACACAATGATGTCTAAGCTATGGGCAAAGGATTATTTTAGAATTCTTAATTATCAGGCACGGAAGCAGTGATTGCTTTTTCTGAGTTCAGGGCAGGTTTTTAATCTACGTGGTGTTATTCACATGCATGAACCTTAGGCCACAAAGTGAGATTTTTAACAGCTGTGGGTTTCTTCATTTGTTTAAAATTTATCTGTAAGAAAGGCAGAGAGACATATAAAGGAAGACCAAGACCTCCCATTCTCTGGTTCTCGTTTTACATGCCTGCAACAAGCAGGGCTGACCCAGTCCAGAGTCGGGATCTGGGACCTCAGTCTGGTCTCCTACCATGGATGGCAGGGGCCCAATCACTTGAGTCATCATTGCTGCCTCTCAGGATCTGCACTGGCAGGAAGCATGAATCAGGAGCACAGCGGGGACTCACTCAGGCATTGTGTTATGGGTTGCAGGTACTCCAGATGGCAACAGAGCTGCCTCATCAAATGCTCTGATTGCCTTCATTTTCGGGAACTCAGTTCCTATTTTAAATCACAGCTCTTCTGGACTGGTAGGATTTAAGATCAAATTCTTCTTGAGAGTATTCTCAGTTTGCTTCCACCGTACCATAAACCCTGGACACAGCAGATAACCATTTGCTATTAGGGACTTTCTCTGTTTTCTGTGTTGCTAAGGAAACAGCTAGCTCACCTTCCACCTCAGCCTTCTCCTCCGTATGATGCCCAAGAAAAACAGTTACTGTTGCTCGGGGGGGGAAGGACAGGAATGCTCTTCTTCTTTCATGGAACAAAGACATCTCCACTCCTCCACACAAGGTCAGGGCTATTTCTCCACATTATCCAGTGCTGCTTCTCCTGAGCCAGGTTAGTCCTCAGTACATGTATATCCAATGAATACATGCTTACACCATACTTAGGATTGTTCTGAGTCCCTTACAAGAAAAATTTAACATAACGCGAGCCTAAGGAGTTTGAGTCGAAAGAGAATTTACATGAACTCACTTACATGTTTTTAAATACTTACTACCTTATGTGACAAGCAGAATGACAGAGAAAATGGGGAAGGGAAGAGAAGGAGAGAGAAATTTCTCATTTATTCTTTTCATTCCCCAAATGCCTGAAACATCCACGACTGAGCCAGGCCAAAACCAGAGGCCAGAAATTTTGTCAGGCATTTAAGCCAAAAACTCATAGGTGTTTGGCAGGGACCCAAGCGCTCAGTCCATTTCTTGCTGCTTCCTTGGTCCCATCAGAAGAAAGCTAGGTTGGAAGAAGTATAGCCGGAACTTTAACTGGCAATCTAATGTGGGTCGTAGATGTTGCAAGCGGTGGCTTAGCCTACAGTGCCACAACATTAGCCATGGTTTTTTTAAATATAATTTATTTTTTTATTAATTACATTGTAATATGTGGCACATTTTTATATGCACTGGGATTCCCCCCACCCCTCCCAAAACCCTCCCCCCACGGTGGATTGCTCCACCTTGTTGCATTTTCATAGTTCAAATTCAGTTGAGATTCTTTCATTGGAGGTATTTACCAAGCATACAGTCCAGCATCTTATTGTTCTGGTAAGTTCATAGTTTCTTGGTGAGACCATCTCTGGTCTGAAGGTAGAGCCAGCAGAATATCATCCCAATCAATTAAAAGCCCCAACTTAATATTTACAACCAATTACAACATTAAGTCATGGTTTTTTAAAACTCACTCTGGCTGCTAGTGATAGATTGGGAAGCTGTTGCTGTAATGCTTGTGTTTAGGGGCAGGATGGCTACAGCAGATGAGATCCAAAGTGGTCAGATGTACAGCCAAAGCTCTCAGTCAATGATACAGATGAAAGAAGTTAGGTGCCATATACTGAGATTCCTGGCTGCTGAGTGGTAGACAAGTTAGGTCTTAGTTGGTGAGTTCTGCCGTGAACATACGCTTCAGACTTGGAAAATAGCAACACTGACTCCTGCCCACATCAAACTTTTCAATTTAACATTTGATTCTCAGACAAAAACATGATTCATATCAATATAACTGGAAATTATCCAGATAACTAAGATGTGTGCTTCATGTTATACAGTCAGATGGTCACCTGACCAAACGTAGTCTCCTGGATATTAGCTTTATTGTACACACACACACACACACACACACGTGTTCATGCACAGGATAGGACTTCAAAAAACTTATGAAAAGTGTGCATCTCAAAATCATTTTTCTACTGTTAGAAAAAAAATTATTTATTTACTTGAGAGGCAAAAAATGCAGATGAACAAAATGCTCCCCAAATATCTTCAACATCTAGGGGCTGGGCCAGAACTAAGCCAGGGGCCTGAAGCTTAAGCACAATTTCCCACACAGGTGGCAGGGACACAACTAATTGAGTCATCACCTGCTATGCTCAAGATCTGCATCACCAGGAAGATGGAATTTGGAATCAGAGCTGCGATTAAAATCCAGGCACCTGGAAATGAGATCCAGAAAGAATCTCAGTCAGGGTCTTAACTGCCTAGCCAAATTCCAGCACATAAATTATCTTTTAACTGCATTTTCCACAAACATTTTGAAGTCTCTTCATACATGCACACATGCATAGGTCTTATCAGGTGATGATTTTCTTTCAGTTTTTTTCCCCGAAATTATAAAGGAAAATGTGAAAGAATGTTATCAGTCTTTGCCTAACCATATTTGCAGTGATGGAAGGAAAAATTACAAAGAGAATCTCACCAAGGCAGATACCATCCTGAGAACAGTGTGAATCCGTATAAATGCTTCCTTTAGATGAAGACCCATACAATTACAAAAAAAAACACCTCTTTTCAATTCAGTTTGAAATGAATTTGATAACCTGAGCCAATCGTTTGAGTTGCCCTAGCAACCAATTTTTGTAACATAAAGAAAGGCTAGATGGTTAATTGGAATTCAGAGTTAGTAGCTAGCATCTCTACTTCTGTTTCCATGGTAACCTATCTGTCACGTTTTCATCTCCAGCATTGTGGCAAGATTTCACATGTGTATCTTACTGCACGTGTCCACAGTCGCTGGCACAATGTTTCTCTTCACATCTATTAATGTGATCATTCTTGAGCTAACACAGTTATTTTTGGAAAATAGTGGCTCCAGGGAAATCAACGCCACCTTCCTCTCCATCCTTTACAGGTTGCAATCTTCCATCTTGGGGGATGTGTGCATTCGTGTTTCTATGGTTCTGTGTGCTAGGATGAGCTGCATAGCTTTGCATATGTGTGTGGAATTTAGATGTCTTAAATATGCAAAGCAGTGTAGAATTTTATAAGTAAGAAGTAGTTTTTCCAGGGCATTTATCTGAGGCTCAAAGCAATGAATATTGCATCTGAGGGATGAGTGTCCAATCAGAGAAATGAGAGTCGATGTCATCTCAGTTGGAGAAAACTCGTACTTTGTTCAGAGAATGCAGCGGTGCCCTTATATCTAATTTCTAGCAGATTCATATCGAACAGAATGTGGTTACCCACTACGTTATCTTCTTCCCCTTCATTTCCTTTTCTTAAACATCTATTCTTGTTCATTTTGGTTTTCATTACTCTTTTGCCAATCCTTGTCCTTACTGCCCAATCATTAATGGTCAGCTAAAATACTCGTAGTTGGTCTTTATCATTGCCACAAATACAGCAATAGTATATGAGAGGCAAGGAAAATGGTATGGGTAATGTATAGGATCCTCTTAAGAAAAAAAAACATACAAACTAAAACCAAAGCTGGCTTAGCATTGAACACTGGGTTCAAATTCTTGTTTTTCTCTTTGTTATTTTTTTTCTTAAAGATTTATATATTTTATTGCAAAGTCAGATATACAGAGAGGTGGAGAGACAGAGAGGAAGATCTTCTATCTGATGATTCACTCCCCAAGTGAGCGCAACGGGCCGGTGCTGCGCTGATCCGAAGCCGGGAACCAGGAACCTCTTCCGGGTCTCCCGCGGGGGTGCAGGGTCCCAATGCATTGGGCCATCCTGGACTGCTTTCCCAGGCCACAACCAGGGAGCTGGATGTTAAGTGGAGCTGCCAGGATTAGAACCAGCGTCCATATGGGATCCTGGGGCTTTCAAGGCGAGGACTTTAGCCGCTAGGCCACGCCGCCAGGCCCTCTCTTTGTTATCTTTGTAGCTCCTGGGGAAGGTAATAGATAATTATAAAAATTCAAAATAAATTTTTAAAAATCTCTCATCCTGCAGTCTTCCTCATCTGTAAATTTGGACCAGTGACACTCAAGAAGAACACAGGTTTCTAGAATGTATCAAATTCCCATGGTGTGCATACTCCCATCACCACTGAGCTCAAGCTTCCAGCCTGGTGTCACCGTACTTGGAGTTGCATGAAGATGCCAAGAATTATCTCCCACAAGCCAGTGTGGCCTGTTCCCAACCCCAATTCCCATGAGTGTTAGTGAGTTCCCTGGTCATGCCTAGCTCAACCTGTCACCATTCCCAGCCCTTGAGCAACCCAGCTAGTATGGCTGTCCCTCAGAGGTGAACTGACAAATCCCCTCCAGAATTTGCTCTAAGACCCAGTTCTCTTGCATGCTGGTTAGTGTCATGGGCCACCCCAGTCCAGACACTCACTGGCGGGTACTGTGGTTAAGCCCTGCCAGGCAGGCCCTACTATCATAACCTTCATATTTGTCAGTAGATTGTAGTTGTTATCAACAAGCCAAGCTCAGGTCTCTCACGTGGGCAGGTGTATTGATTTGACCTGAAAGGTCTTCTGATTTTCATCTTGCAAATCACCCAGCCTCAGCCTCCTCATTTACCTGCATGTAAGTGCAGTAGCCTATCTGGTGAAAGTCCCCCTCACTGGTCACATTCTCCCCCAGCTGTCCTCCCTCGACACATCCCTAGACCTCCTTCTGTGAGCAATCCATAGCCCTCCATGCCCGCGAGCATGCAGGTCCCTAAGCTCAGTGTTCTGGAGGTATGCTGTGCCATGCTGGGGCCCTGCCTACCTGCCTGGCGCCCATACATGCTTAGATGTGAGTCCCTAGACTCCCTGTGCCAGTTTGCCAATGTCTGCTCCACCCCATATCTTGGGAAAAAAAAGACAACTATGCTGGCACACTAGCAGAGTTAACATGAATTCAGCATTAACCAGGCCCCAGACCTGTACACTTGCCTAGATACAGTACAACCCAACACTTGCCTATAGATAGGGAAAATCAGTTTACTTTGGAAGAAAAGCAAAATTTGTATTTGAAGTTTTGCAGAATTTTGTATTTTCCACAAACTTGTTAAGAATTTCTATGCATAGATTTCAAGATATTTTGCCACGAAATAATCCTTTAATTCTGTTTTCCACAATTTTTTATGCAATCTTGTATATACCTATAAATATTTATTGATATAAATTCCAAATTTCTTTGGAAGAGGATCTGATTGGCACCGTTTGGGTTCATTGTGCACCTTTGCAGCTGTTATTTGTGACAGGATAGTCACTAGAATGTTAACCTCTGCAGCAAAGCCATGGAGCTTCCAGGGGAGAGCAGCATTTTGGGGGATCTGTGAAGACAACTCAATGCTTTTCAGAAGGGAGTACAGGGAACACAGCCATCCCAGTTCCTTATGGTTATAATTTAACCTGTTTTGGTGTCAGACGCAATCAGACCAGACAAACACAGATTATCTTCAAATATTTGAAGATGTGATAGTCTTGGTGATCGTGTAGCTCTCCATATAAGGTAACAATCTTTGGAAATAGATGACTTCCATCGCTTTTCAGCCTTTTGGCTAAGATGAAATGTAGAAATTAGATGACTTCCAGCAAGCTTTATAATTGTGGCTCAAAAAAAAAATCCATCTTGCATGCTTGCTTCTTTCTGAAATTGAGGGATACTCTACTTTTCCCAAAGCATTAAAACATCTATAACTGGGATTAGCCCTGGAAAATAAATGAAAGAGACCTGTCTTATAAACTTCTGGTTTTCTATTGCAGTCTGTAAATGCATGAATGTCAAGAGTTTTCAGACACATCAGAAATGCGGTTTACTCAAATTTCTGTAGATTTAGGTTATTGCGAACAAGGTGAACCTATCTTAGCTAGGTGTATTGGATCTCTTACTCTTTGATCCTGTCTAAGATTTCCAGTGATATGTGAACTTACAGTATATACATCATCTAGCAGCTGGAAAATCTCTCTCTCTCTCTCTCTCTCTCTCTGCCTCTCCCTTGCTGTAACTATGTCTTCCTAAATAAATAAATCTTTGAAAATAGATTTTCACATTTTTAAAACTTGTATTTATTTTCCTAAATTCTCACATAACTTTTGGCATGTACCTATCTTAGTTTTTAGATCTACCTGTGGGATCTATTTGGAAAAATAGGACCAAAAAGACAAATAAAAAGTAAATGTCTATGTTACTCCAGCCTCCAAAAATAATCTAATAAATGTCACAAGCAAAAAAAAAGTTGAAAAGAGATTGAAGCCTTAAAAAAGTATCTTTAACTTTGAAAGTCCTGTTTATTCACAGGAAAATTCATGTGTAAAATAGAGTGCCACCATTTTTCAACATAGGTATAATTTTGGATATTTTCAAAAAGAATATCATCTTCTGTAGGTGAACAGAAAAAATAAGCTAAACCACAGTGTATGTGGATTGAAGAAGTCAAATGTCTGCTTCTTCCATTAACTGTGCATGGTGTACTCTAAGAAGATTCATAAGTGTGTACTCATGGAGACTCACTTCAAATCCTCTGTGCAACATATGCAACATACTCTCCTTCATAAGAGTTTTTGAAATATCACCCTTCCCAAACAGAAGGCACAGAACAAAGAGCCCATGAAGCACTAACCATGCAATAACCCCGTTCTCCCAAAGAAAACGCAACTGACATAGATGACATGAAAAATCCAGAAGGCACAGTTCAGGAAGTCTAGACAACCAGAGTCAACACTTACAGAGCACCCTGTAGGAAGCCTTATGGCTGCCAATTTTCTACCATGTGGATATTTCAAAATTGTATTTAAACAAAGATATTACAAAGTCTGATACCTAGAAAAGCAGAACCTAGAAGCAGGTGCCTCAGTGCACATAGGATTTTTCAACCAAAATATAGGATCCAGGCTGGAGTAGAATGGGTTATTAGGAATCAAATAGAGTCTTAATAGGATCATAACCCACTGTAAACATTTGTAGTTCATTGATAGCAACACAGAGAGTAATCCATACAATGATTCAATGACAGAGTCTGGATTCAGTCATTCTTCACAAACATAAATACCTTCTTCAAAAGTCAGAGGTAGTTGGGACAAGTGAATGGGTGAGGGTACCCAGAGTCACTGCTCACCCGAAGTCTTATTGCATGCACTGTGGGCAGAAACCAGCACCCTAGTTCCTAGCAGAGTTCCTATCCAGTGTCAAGTGAACAGACATGGTCAACCTCACTAGCTAACTTTTTGCACAGTCTAGAGAATTAATTTTCTGCTACAACTAGGCTGAAAGGTTCTCATCACCTGCACATGGACATTTAACAGAGATGACAACCCGAGAACAATCGGTTGCAGAGAAATCCTCTAGGCTAGGAGCTTTGAAATTCCAGATGGTGAGAGATTCTTGTTTAGAAATATAATTGTGGATAAAAATAAGTTAATGGATTCTAGAGATAATGTTTGGGAATTGAAAAACCATAGGCCTGCCATGAAACTGAAAGATTTTAGTTTGGGAAATCTCTGTGGGTAGAGTTTTGAGATGCCTTCAAATCAGTGCAGCAGAGAAAAGGAGGGTCAGTCTGTAATTAGTAGAAAATTCTGGTACCCAGGCAAAAAGGACATGACTACCTTGGAGATCATGCCAGTAAGGTTGAGCAAATCAGGAAAGAGTGAACAAAACATCCCTCTCAGGAAGAATTGATAGATGACTGTAGGGCAGGAGGAGGCAAGGAACAAGGAGACTCTCGAAAGAACAAGCCATGCCTTCCAAACCAGTCAGTGTGTTCAGTGATGAGATGAAGATGGCAAGCTATAAATAAGGGACGAGGAGCCAACATAAGCTAAAAACTCGTAGTAGGCACCTGGTAGGTATGTTATATATTTAGCTCATTTAAGTATTGCAGCAGCTGGACAGATGTAGCAGATGAAGCAGCTTTGCAGCATGAACCCCCAATTAGGGTAAATGCGGAAGAATAAGTGATAAGAACTAAACAAATCACAGAGGCTGTGTCATGTATGTCAGGGTTCCAGCAGGAAATGGAAGACACCCTAATGGGGAAACTGGAGGAGATTTAGTAGATTACTCACAGAAACATTCTCAAGAAACCAACAGAAGGTATTTTTTTTTTTTATAATCCATTTTATTGTATTGTTGTTGACAATCTTTACATAGTTAACTATAGTTGAAGGAAAATCAAGAAAGAGAAGAAAAAAAAAAAGGTTCAGGGGGATAAGGAGGTGGGCAATGCTATTATGTCCATATTGTTTCCATCATGTATCTGAGGTAAAAGGGGATATTGAGGGAGAAGCCCCACCCAGTTTCCCGCCCACCCCAAGTCCCGGATGTGGGGCATGCTCTGAGGTATGTGCTCAAGTGGAGTTAATAGTTCTCCAGTTATGAGTCACTGCCAGTTTCGCTCGATGAGGTGGTCCACTGATTGATATGGTCCATCATGAAGTCTCCATTTGTCCCATATTTCGCTGCCAACATGTAGCTGAGATGAATGATTGTCTTATTCTGTCTTCTGTCTCTTCTTGGTTAGAATTCTGAGTCCAGCAGTTCAAGTGGGGAGATCTCCAAAGATACTTTGAGGTATTCCCAGACCAGATTCTTGTATGTTCTAGCAAGCACAGGGCCCGGCACAGTCCATCACCCTGATCAGCTGGTGGTTGCAATTGCTGTGTTGGTTCTGTTTTCAGTCCCGAGTTGCACTGGAACCAATGGGTGTTGCAGTCCAGTCTGGTTCGGCCCTTACATCAACCAGTGGGAGCTGTAGCCTAGTTGGGGCGACCCACAATAACCCCCACCAGACCGCCCCCTACCCTGGTTTGCCAGTATGTGTAGCAGAAGACCAATCTGTCCCCCATCCCATTTGGCTCTGGTACTTGTCAATGGGTATTAAAGCTTGGTTTTATCTAACCAACTCAACCATCCAGCCCTCACAGATATTGTTGAGTACCTCTCTATCTAGCCATCCCAGCCCCCGTCCTAGTTTTCATGCCCTCCCACGGGAATAGTGACCCAAGAAGGGGGAACCCACTTTTTCCCTCCCAGGTCTCTCTGTCCCGGTTTATGCACTCTTTAGGTGTTCCTGTGATTTGACTCGACAGAATTAGTCCCCAGTGCCAGCTTCTGCCAGCTGATGCTGTGGCCCTGATCTTGTCCAGATGCAGCGCACAGGTGTTGTAGCCTTGCTTAGTCGTGTCTGTCTCTATCCCAGCCAACACTCTCCAGTGGGAGTGGTTGTCCAGCGAGGGGACCAGCCCCTTAACCCCCCCGCCAGCTCTGCCCCTCCCTTCCTGGATCTCACGTGTGCTGGATGGGTGCTGCATTCATATCCAGTACAGGCAACCACGCCCTGGCGTTCCATAATGTGTACTGGTTTTGTCGCAACCAAACCCGGCCCATTCCACACTCTGTTCTGGTGATCGGATTTGCCAGAGGATGACATGAACTGATTCAGCCTGGTCTGCTCCTGACCCATGCCGAATGCATGCCAGTGGGAAACTTTCCATGGCCTATTCTGGGCTGTTTCCAATCATGCTTCTCGCGCTTACCTGCAGGGACTGTGTCCTGCCAGAGGAGTTGCCCAGGCTCCTCCATCAGAACCCCTCCCAATGCCAGATTTTGCGCTTGCCAGGGGGTTCTTGAGCCAACCCTACTCAGTTCACCTCCTGTCCTAGCAGGAACAGTGGCTTTTCCTGGCTGGCTTTCACCCCATTCTGACTCTAGTTGTTGGATGTTTCAGCCCAGCCATGGCTCGTCCATACCCACATACAGCTCACACATGGCTCAGAAGGGGATTGAGACCCAGCCTAGTCAGTCCCACATCTACCCTGTTTCTCCATAACACCAGATGGTGCTGGGATCTGAACCGGCCTGGTGCATCCAATCCCAGCCCACACTAGTGCCTCAGGTGACTGCAACTGTTTCCTAGATAGAACGCAGCCCCCATTCCAGCACATACACCCCTTGGTGGGATCCTCATCCCAGCTGTGGCATCCCAGATTGGGACTGTTCCTAGCCGTAAATCACGCACCTGCACGTGGTTGCTCCAAGGACCATTAGGTGCCAGCCTGCTAGACAAGCCGGAGCTTATCTTTTACTTGATAGGTGTTCAAAGCTCAGCATTATTAAGGGATTGGAAGTTCTTCAAAGGAAGAGTTGCTGGTATTGGGAATCTTTAGGATTGACTCAGATCCCAGAAACAGTGGGGTCACTCTAGAGCTATCTCAGCAGCGATTCAGACGTCCAATACCCCAGAGCTCCCCGGCCGGGCGGCCAGCAGGCTCAGCCTGGCGCCAAATGGCGCACTGGCCACCCGGGCCCAGCCCGCCATGAGCCATGGGCACATGGCGGACTGGGTTCGGGATCCGAGCTAGACGTCCTCTCCCACAGCCCTCGGCTCGCCTCTGGCAGCCGGAGATTAAATCCTGCAGGCCTAAGGTTGCGCCCCTCCCCAATCCCGTTCGCCCACCACCCAATGAGGGTGGTGGGTGGGTCCCGGACATGCCCAGTCACGGAGGCCTCCCCCCTCGGCATACTCACCCCAGAAGGAAGCAGGCCGCACCCAGGCATGTCCGGGCCCAGCCCGCCATGAGCCATGGGCACATGGCGGACTGGGTTCGGGATCCGAGCTAGACGTCCTCTCCCGCAGCCCTCGGCTCGCCTCTGGCAGCCGGAGGTTAAATCCTGCAGGCCTAAGGTTGCGCCCCTCCCCAATCCCGTTCGCCCACCACCCAATGAGGGTGGTGGGTGGGTCCCGGACATGCCCAGTCACGGAGGCCTCCCCCCTCGGCGTACTCACCCCAGAAGGAAGCAGGCCGCACCCAGGCATGTCCGGGCCCAGCCCGCCATGAGCCATGGGCACATGGCGGACTGGGTTCGGGATCCGAGCTAGACGTCCTCTCCCGCAGCCCTCGGCTCGCCTCTGGCTCAGAAGGTATTTTGATACCTGCCGCTCACAGCAGAAAGATGTGTTTTTCCAGCAGAACATAAATAGACAAAGGGATGATGTGGGTTCTGGAATCTGAATATTTCCCCATATGGAGAGGACTACGTGGCAGGTGCTGAGGTCTTAGAGGGCTCATGGAGAGCAATATGCAATGACTGGGCAGGAAGGGAGCTGAGGAATGTGGACCTTGCTCCACTCCTCTCCCTTCTTTGATCTCTTGCTGGTGCTTTCCCCTTCTCACCTCCACTTCCTGAATTCATCTGGAAGCCAGAGAACAAGGGAGCCTGCTGAGAGACGTGCATTCTCAGGCCTGGGGACGAGGTAGGGAGGAGAAAGGCACAAAGTAGACCGGGGGAAAGGCAGAGCTATGCAGGCCAGTGAAGAGATGTTTTCTCATCGTAGATCAGTGGTTCTGAAACTTTTCTTGGCCATTGAATTACTTGACTTTTATTTCTATTTTAAAATTTTTTAAAAATGCAGATTCTTGGGAAAGCCTTCCATCTACTCCAGAGATTCTGATTCATTAGCTCTGATGTATAACTCCTGAAGCTGCTTCTTCAAGCTTTTAAACATTTCCTCATGGGATCATGCTCTGAGAAATCTTTATACTGTTTTCAGAGAAAAAGGATCTAAGGGCACCAACTTTTAAATCAAATTATTCTCTTTGGGGAGTTTTTGTAAGGGAAGGTAGCATCATGAAGGATTATGGCTTATCTGTCTTTCCTCAATTTATCTATCATCTATCAATCTGTTAATAAAGACCCCAATGTTAGTCACAACTGGGTCTGAATGTCCACTCTGCCACTTAATATGTGACCTTAATCTCCCTGTATTTCTGTTTCCTAATCTCAAAATTGAGTGTTAGGATCCAACTCACAGAAAATTATAGGATTAATTGCAAGAAAAATAATAGCTAGTGCAATCTGTGGTGCAACAAAGGTATCTATTTTAATATCCAGCTGTCATCGCATTGTGTGGATTGACTGTCATCCATGTTGGACATTTCCATTGGATGTGGTACACAGAGTGAAAGGCTGCAGTAGGATCCAGACCAACAGTATAGAGAACTATGTGCGCTTCAGTCATTTGTAATAATAATACAAGTAATGACTTCATTCTTGGACTGTGAAGCTTTATATGTAACCATGGGAAGGAAATGTCAAGATATGAGTCGGGATCCTCATTTACCTTCTCCTACTCATTATCTTATCAAAAGACATTGATAGGGATCAGATTGAGGAAAAGGGGTACAGTAGGCCAATGATCCCAGCATACTTCAGTAAGAAGGATGAAAAGCCTTTACAGTAAGCAACACTATTTTGGATGTGTTCTTGAAATATTTACTGGAGAAGTTGACTTGTTAAAGGATGCTTGGAACTAGGACCCAAGCTGAGTTCATGTTACTGACTACACAGAAAATATGGCTCTTTTTAAAATATTAATGTTCTGCTTTATTTTATTTTTTAACTTTATTTTTTATGACATTTACATAGTTGTAAATAGTTGTAATAGTTGTGAATGTAGGGTGGGAAGGGTTGAGGATTAGAGGAATATAGGTGAAACCATTGTTTCTGAATTTTCTTTTTCTTCTTCCTGTATATGGAGAAAAGGAGGAGATAAAGGGAGAAGCAGCCCTAGCCTCAGTGCCCAGGGATGGGGAATGGCTACCAGATATCATCCCGGCGTCCCCGATGTGGAGCATGCTCCAAGTGTTGTGCTTAATGGTTTCTATAGTTCTGAAATGCTGTTGATCTCGCCAGTCCAAGGATGAGGAAATCCTTCCAAGGTCCATTGGCTGACATAGTCCACCTTAGAGTCTCCATTCACGCAGATATTTGCTTATTAGTGTTTGGCTGGGATAGTTGACCAATCTGTTCTGCCCTCCTTCTCCTTCCTCTTATGGTACCAGATGTCCTCTGAAGGCCCCAGTGGGCTGCAGTATCCTCCATGAGCATCTAGGCATACTGTCCGCTGTTCTGTCTAGGCCACTGAGGAGGCCCAGTTCTGATACATGCTGCCCACACAGACCACAAATCCTGTAATTCTCCCCATGGTTAGAGTTCTGAGTCCAGTGGTTGTATCGGGAAGAGGGGGGAGAACCTCAAATAAACCTCATCCAAAGTGATCCCAGACCTGACTCTTGCATGTGCTTGCCAGTGCTGTGTCCGGGTCAGTCTGTCACCTGCATCAGCCTGTGCACACTGGTAGTTGTAATTGCTGTGTCAGTTTCATTTCCAGCCCTGTCTCTGTTATGTAAACTGGGAGATGCTGTGGCCCAGCGTGATCCTGCCCACCGCACAGCCCTTACATAACACCAGTGGGAACTGTAGCCTAGTCAGAGTGATCCCCCCTAGCAACTTCCATTAGGCCAGCCCCCAGCTCTGGTTCCTGTGTTTGCCAGTATGTGCAGCAGACTGATCTGGTTTGTCCCACATTCCATTCAGCTTTAGTATACATCAGTGGGTATTGAAGTTTAGCTCAGCCCAACCAACCCCACTATCCAGCCCACTCTGATGCCGGCGGGTGCCACTACCTGTCCAACCAGGCCCACTCCCAGCTGTGGTTCTCATGTTCACCAGTTGGAGTTACAGCCCATCAGAGTGGTATCCACAATTTTCCTGTGGGCCCATTCCCAGCCCCAAATCTTACACTTTCCAGGCGGTTCTGCAATCTAGCTTGACAGATTTGCCCCCAGTGCCAGCATTCACCAGCTGATGCTGCAGCAAAGCCCAACCAGCCTGCACTTACTCTAGCTCATGCATGCACCAGTGGATTCAGTCGGTTAGCCCAGCCTGGCTGTCCTCCTAACCTAGTTCACCTACAGGCCAACAGGTGTTATAAACCTGCCGAGCCCCAGTTCTTATGCTCACAAGTGGAGCATTGGCCCAGCAGGTATGCCCCCTGCCTCCCCCCACACACTAGGGGATCTTGCATGTGCTGGTAGGTGCTATGGTCCAGTCTGGAATGGCATGCCTCACATTGGCATTTCACGGCTGGTATTGTAGCCTGGCTTGGCCTGATCTGCCCCCAGCTTCAGCTCCCTGCTGCTCAGAGTCCTCCAGCCTGGAAGGCACAGCTTGTATGTCTCAGTGACAAGATGGAAAGACTGCACGGAAGAAAGCACCTCTGTATTTTTAAAGGGAAGGGGAGTTTTCTTTCCTGAGAGGAGGACAGTATGGCTGAGCAGCTCAGGATGGCCAATGCACAATACAGGGAAGTAGAGATCTATACCATTCCTTCCCCAATAGTAGGGAAATAAACAAACGAAGCAAAATCACCAAACTTTCACTGTTTTGTCACATTTCAAATTTTATTATTCTATTGCACATGATCATAATTGGAGAAAAAAGTTTGGATTTCAAGGTGAATCATTTTGTTCCTGATACTTTTAAAATCACTGGCTCTCAACTAGCTGTGATTTGAGGGGACATTTGATAGTGCCTGGAGAAATGTTTAGTTGTATCAGCTTGGGCAGAGTGAATTCTGTGGCATCAACGACCATGGCAGAGGTCACAGGAGCTGCTAAACAGTCTACCACATGCAGCACAGCCCCTCCTTGACAATGAAGAGCTAGGAAATTCAGAATGTGCATAAGAACAAAACTGAGCAAAATTGAAAATATTTCTGAACATGAATGGGCGCTTGGTGTAATTGGAGTCTTTATCAAATACATGGGTTCAAGGCCTGATTACTCTCTCCATTCCAGATTCCTGCTGACAAGTACCCCAGGAGGTAGCGAGTGATAGCTGAAGTAGTTGGGTCCCCTTGATTGAGTTCTTGGCTCCTGACTTCGGCCTGATTTTGGCCTTGCCCTGGCTGTTAAAGACATTTGGAGACTGAACCATCGTGTCTCAAACCTTCTTTCAAATGAAACTAATTTATTAACTTAAAATCACATTTCTAAACATTTTATCTGGTTATTTCAAAACCCATTTCATGAGCTTCATGATTCCATCAATTCATCCATTTTTCTCGCAGAGCTCTGATAAATGTGAGCAGTCCTAGGAACTAGGAGCTGTTTTGTCAAGGCCTTGTGCTGCACAATGAGGAGACTTACTCAAGCCATCAATTACTGACTATCACTTGGTTTTGAAGGAAATTTGATCAATCTTGGCCAAGCCTATTCATAGAACAGTGAAGTTTCAAGGGGAACAAACAAGAAGTTCCACTGACAAGAATTGTGTCTTTTTAAACACAAGGAGGAGGTACAGATGGTGACATGTGAGGGAAGAAAAACTAAGTGCAAAAGTGTAATCCGAGTAGAAGAATGTGATCTTTTTGTAAATTAATTTTGTTTTGAGCAGTAAATGAAGTTGTCATGACTACATAAATATATCATCTTATTTCCCCTTTGTGTCATGCAGTTATATTCGGGCTATTAAAAGTATCTGTAGCATGAATTCCCTGTGAGAGTAAAATACATCCTTTATGTTTTGACCCCTCTCTTTCCAAGTATTCTAGACATGGACTTTTCTAGCATCTTTGGGGAAGGTTTTCAGTGCAATATATTTTCTGATATCAATTTGGCTGAAATTTACCTTGGCAACTACTCCTTCTTTGTGGTATAATAACAATTTTCACATTTAATACTTCAACAGCACTACCACTTGCACATGCACTGTCATAAGAAAAAGTTCTGCCCAGAATCTCCATGTCTTTTGTTGATATTACCAGGTGTTTTCCACAGTGGACTCCACCTCCTTCAGGACAGAAAGGACAAGGAAGCAAAATTAGACGTAGTGTCTAAGACACTGCTTGGGAAGGCCATACTGCATATCAGTGCCTGCATTCAAGTCCAGGCTCCTTTATCCAATTCAACTCCATGCTAATGCAGATCATTGAAGACAGCTGGTCATTCTGAGGTACACGGGTCCCTGTATTTCATGCAGGAGAGACCAGATTCAGTAACCAGCTCCTCTCTTGCACCTGACCCAGTCCTGGCTATTGCAGGAGTGTCGAGTGATGGACCTTTGGATAGTTCGTACCTCTGTTTTTGTTTCATTCTCTCCCACTGTCTCTTCACCTTTCAAGTAAATAAAATTTAAAAAAATAATAATATTGCAGCTTGATACATTCAGCGATATCATGCATTAACAATGATTCCTGAGGTTAGCTAAGTAAAATAAAAATCCTTAACATCAGTTCTACTTTTATGGAAATACTGATTTTAGAGGTAGGGAAAAAGTCATACCTGGAAGAAAATCAGTTGAGGACAGGACTTCATTATGAAGGATTTCAATTGAATTGCCCTTAGTTGTCAAAAGAATTATAAAAATTTTCAAAAAAGTTAAAATCTATTTTTAAAATGTGAGCTTGAAATTATTTACATAAGGTTTCATTTACTTGGTTTAAGTCCATGCTTAGAAAGTTCTTCTCCTGGGACGGGTTTGGTGACTTAACAAGCTAACCCTCCTCTAGCAGTGCTGGCATACCATATGGATACCAGTTCATGTCCCAGCTATTCCACTTCCAATTTAACTCTCTGCTTATGGCATGGGAAAGCAGTGGAGGATTTCCCAGATCCTTGAACCCCTTCACCCATGTGAGAGACCCAAAACAAGTTCCTGCCTCCTGACTTCAGATCAGCTCAATTCTGGCCATTGTGGCCATTTGAGGGATGATCAGCAGAGGATAGTTCGTTTTCTCTCTCTCTCTCTCTCTCTCTCTCTCTCTCTCTCTCTCTCTCTCTCTCTCTCTCCTCTCTCTGTGTGTCTTCCATTCAAATAGAAGTAAGTGACTGTTTAAAGAAAAAGAAACAAGTTCTCATTCAGATAGTATATACAGGAATGTGTTACTTTTCACATCTGGACCCCATTCTAGTAGAAAGCATATTTTTGGATGGCTTCTTTTTTTCCCAGCTTTTTAGAAAATAATGAATTGATAACAAGAAAACAACAATGACAAGTCCAGAATATATATATATATATATATTCATATACACATATTCATACATATTCATATATCCATAGATTCATATGTATTCATGCTGTTATTAAGACTGCAGACAACATTCAGTGGTTCCAACTCTTAAAAAAGAGTGACAAATCTAACAGTGACAAAGTTGGCCCTCATACAACACCCGTGTCATCTGATGGATGGAAACTCTTGGGGCTGCAATTTCCCCTCTGTTTCCCCTATCCTATCCATCACCCTTTTATTCCAACCTTAAAATGTTGCACCAGTTTTCTTGGCTGATTTAAAGTTCTGCCTGCCTGGAATTCTTTCCATGATCAATATAGTGGAGCATGCCATCACCAACCCTGCACAGTGTCACTCATTCTTTTCACTGACCTCTAAAGGGTAATCATGAACTCGGCATTCTTAGTGGAGGAGGACTCAGGCTAATCAAATTTATGCTTTTGATTAACAAGAATGTACAGAATGTCTGCTCTTGGCAGGATAGCTGATATTCACTTATGAAGGGTTTGGGGGGGAGAGCTTTTTATAATTATCTGAAAGGAACATCAATTGTTGTTAATTCAGGAAGTTCTGAGAAGTCAGTTGTTAAGTGAGGCATACATGAGCCTCTGAAATATGCCTGTACTAGATATCCCAATGAATGATTGTGTAATACTTGGTGCATTTTCACATATTCTATTTACAAAAGATGAAGTCAGTCTGAGAGGAATTAGAGAAAGCTAGCACAAATTTCCTTGAAGAAACTTTTTCCCCTCATTTTCTGTTTGCTTTTCATTATTTTAAATTTGGCCTCACTGAAGGAAGTGAATTTTTCCATTTCAATATAATACCGTGGAGATGAATTTCATATTCTGCAGTAAGAGGATGTCATACAAAATTGTCAGCGAAGAGCAATTCGGTAGACTCTAGTCCACTTTCCTTCCTCTCATGCATCCTTTTGTAACGAAGTTTCAAAGCTAGGAATAAATTTAAAAAAAAACAGGCAGATAAAAAAATTATGAATAGGCTATTAAAAGGAGGCCAGCTCATCCGTCGACTGCGTTAGCTATTCCCAGTTCCTGCAATGCCAGCAGTGGTAGCAAGTGGTGACCTACTGAAGGGGCTATGAATGACAGAGGGAAAGAATTATTTTTAACACCTGGTAGAGAATGTGCGATCTGATGAAACTGGTCATCAAATGAGATCATTATGTATACCTGAGAGATGGTTGTTTATTAGGAGCTGGCACTAACATGCCAGCCAAGTGATTGCAGGCTCAGAAGGAGAGTTAGCCCTGCTATCAAGCTGCTAATCCCAGAGCCTAACCTCCAGCGTTGCTCCCTCCCCTTATTTCCCTTCTGTCACTAACTTTGTTCCAAATCCTTTGATACCAAACCCTGCATTTTTAGCTGTATATCTGTTCAGCTGTGTTTCTTTCTTTTCCTTATGTTGACATTAGCTATTTTTCTCCAAGTTCTGAGTTTCATTTATATTTTCTATTGCATACAAAGCGAACAAAGTAAAAACGGATCCACCTATTTAGGGAGAGAAGCCTGAAAATTAATGAGTCAGAAACTTTTCAAATAAAATAATCCTGCAGGCTGTATGTTTAAGCTACTACCCAGAAACTCTGAATGTGTTATAAAATGAGAGAAAAACGAATGACATCAAATGTGTGTTCAGAAATCAGAATGATTTAGTGGACTGCATGGACGATTTGACAAAGTTGTTCCTATTCTTTTTCAAATTCCCCTTGGAAGACTTAAAAAAAAAAAAAGACAGAAATTCTGTTTTCCAGTGTCTGCATGCCTTATATACAGCAATGCGCATATAATCTTGTAAAAGTGATGGATGCCTTGAAACCCACTCAGGGATCTCATGATACAGTTCTTAGACTCCTTCAGGACATACCCCCTAAGACAAAGTTCATGTCAGAGCAAGCTTGTAGGTTATCCAGGTGTTTAGATTCCCCATCCAACCACCCTCAATGCATATTGCTAAAATACTGATACACTTCTTAAAATAATTAGATATTTCTGAAAGTAATTTTACTGATTGAATAGCATCTCCTCCAAATGTCATCCTGCTTGGAAATCTCAGAATGTGTTTCTATTGAGAAAGAAAAGTCTCCCCCCGCCCCTTCCGGTTTGATTAATTCAGGCAAGGTAATATTGGGTTAGAGTGTTTCCTAAAATCCAATTGCTGATAGCTTTAGAAAAAAGGTCATGCAAAGACACAAAGAAACACATGGGAAAGAAGGCCATCTAATGACACACTAGGAATCATCCTGGCACTTAGGGATTGTAGTAAGACAGAGATTGGACTGGCACTTTACAGGCCAAGGAATGACCAGAGTCACTGAAAGGCACCGGAAGCCAGGACAGTGGCATAAGACAGGTTCTTCCATAGTTAATACAGGAACAATGAACCTGGTAGATTAGTTGGTTTGGATTTATAGCCTCTAGAATCAAGAAAGAACACATTTTTCATCTGTTTTCAGCAATCCATTCTGTTGATATTTGTTATGGCATCCCTTGGGACCAAACACAGCTGGTTACTGGTATTTGCCTATATTTTTTTAGTCAATATTGCCTTTAAGGTTGTTTACTATCTCTTCCCCTCAATGACTATTCTGGTCTCTTTTCATTTCCTTGTCAGACTATCTCACATGAGTATTCATGCTGGACCTTCACAATGCCACTGTTAGTCCTTGTAATGTTTCTTTAAGAGTAGTTTATGTTGAGAAAATCTCAAACCTGCATTAACACAAACATCATTTTTATTGTTTTAAAAAACAAGCCATGTTTCCCATGCTAAAATAGCTGCTGTTGAACTTGCAAGAAGCTGATTTTTAAAAATCCAATGAAAAAATATAATGAACTTCCATTTAAAGTATCTAATAAAATGGAAGTTTGTTCAACACAAACAATGAAGAAACCTTGGAAGATAATGTTGTTGACTTCCATACTCGGAAGTACGCAGTGACACAGGAAGATAACTCGGATTCTACCAAGGATGAGCTGTCTAAAAACAGTTGCCCACAGAGACCTCTTAGCTATCCCATGGGATTTGTGAACTGGCTCCTAACAAACCTCTTAGCACATTTACCAGCCATTACTTAGTACTTGAAATACTAGAGCCCTTGATTATTCCATGAATGGAGTTAGCGTTTTATGCTGCTATCAAAGTGTTTTCAGCAAACTAGTTATGCTTGGAAAAAGTGCATCGGTGTTGTAACTAACCCTGACATGTTGTCTTTAGCAAGCTCTATGCTTAAGGAGGTGGGCTCTCGGCCCTGAGAAATGTTCAGTGCCAGTCATTGTGGGAGGAAGTTTGGATATGCAGTCTGAAATGGATATTTCCAGTTCTGCTTACTTTCATCTTCAAGAACTGCTTACCATAACTTTGAGTTTGTTAGGAATGGGTGACACTTTATACCACTATGTATAATCATACCCTTAGGCTAGAAGTAACTTCTGTTTTAAATACCCATTCTGATTTCCTCCTGGAAATTACCATTCTGTCTCCTTGGTTCTTTACCAGCTACATGGGAAAGAATAACACATCTATGAATTGAGAGGGTTAATTGGGATAATATATTCATTGGATCTTAAAAAAAAAACAAGTATCCTGCAAATTTATGTGAAGAAAATACGTGCCCTTTGAAAGAGTAACCCATCTCTTCAAAGGTATACTGATGGGATTCAGGAAGAAGCTATAAACAGAACTGTAGTTGTTGGTGTTCAGGTCTAAATATGCACTTGGGGGAAATAAGACAGGAATCTGTGAAGCCGCATTGCTTAGTCACATAGGAAGCATGGTGAGGAAATGCACTATGACTCAAAACAGTTTGATATATATATATTGCCAGTTGGAAAGGGGCCCAAGGTGGTAAAACTAATGGACTATAGAGAGTGGCCCATTGAGAAAATATAAGAAAGATAACAAATCTAAGAAGAGTGAAGTGCAAAGGGAAGAGCGGAAGAGGAGTAGGGTAGGCAGACAGACCAGGCAGGCAGGGTTGAAAAGTGCAGTTAGGATAAATGCACTCTAAGATAGGTATACTGCAGAGGCTGGGGAAAGGAAATGGTAGAAGGATTTCTTTAGGATCAATATTGATTCAAATCTCATGTCTGTGGTTCGAGTACAGTGCATTGTCACTCAGTTATTTCATCCTCCTTAATGTATAAGATAAAATGTGGGTAGCAACAGTCTTCTGGGATGTTAGATTCCAGATAATGTGTGCGCATAAATACCTAGCAAATGCAATGAGTAATGAATGCTGATTAGCTTAATAAAAAACTAAGGGGAGACATGACCGAGGAAACGTGGGTTATGTTTGCCTTCAGTTATTTTTTTTTTAACCTTTTAAAATTTATCTTATTATTTATTTGAAATCAGAAATCAGAACTATAGAGAGGGTAAGAGGGGTGGAAGGAGATGGGGAGAGAGATACACACATTGGCTCATTTTCACAACATTCCAGTGCTGTGCCAAACCAAAGCCAAGAGGCTGGAACTATATTCTGGTCTTAGCCTGGCAGGGGCTAAGCATTTGGATCCTCTACTGGGGCGTTTCCAGGCATATTAACAGGGAGCCTGAGTGGAAGTGGAGCAGCTGGTACTGGACTGTAATTTGATATGGGATGCCAGCATTGCAAGCCATGATTTTAACACACTGTGCCATGATACCAGTGCCTCACTTCTCAGTTTCATGGGACAAGGGGTTAAAGTGGTTCTAAAACTGACTAATGGCTCTTGATTTATCATTTACTGTTTCCTCCATTAATCTCACAAGTGTTAGAAAGGTGTCAAAACACTACATGTGGTTCCTTAAATTTAAATGAACTGGGCCATATATATATGTATATATATATTTTATATAAAACATAAAAATATATGTTTACTTATATATGTTTATATATGTTTTATAAATATATTATATATATGGAAATTGTTTTGTTTATTTGAGAGGCAGAATTATAGGGTGCACATGAGAGAAACAGAGAGAGAGAAAGAGAGAACTATCCATTCTTCATTTTCCAAATGACTGCACTGGCTTGGGGCTGAGCCAAACCAGGAACCAGGAGCCAAGAACTTCTTCCAGATCTCCCTTGTGAGTACAGGAGCCCAGTCACTTGGGATATTTTCCAGTGCTTTTCCTGACATATTAACAAGAAGCAAGGTCAGAATTGGAGCAGCCAAGAATTGAACTGGAATCCAAATGGTATAAGATGGAAGGTCAGGAGTGCATTTGATTGGAAATAATCTATGGAAACTGATAGAGATTTGGAAGGTGGCTATCAATCCCAGCTGTTTGGGAATGACATCTCTTTACTATTAGTAGAGAGTGAAAAAAGATCAACTTCTTCTCTTGTCAGTGCTCAAGTTGTCTGAAGTAAATGAAAGAATCGTGCATCATTCTTCATGGGATCCCCATTTGAGGAAGGGTTGGTGGGGTTTGAGGAAGGGGTTCTTCAGAAGGATTCTGAGGAAGAAGAATCCACTGCCATCCAGAAAAAACCCTGGGATCTCCGAGGAGAGCGTGGGCATTCAGACTCCTCTTTTCATGGGCAGGGCAAAGAATGAGATGGATCCAGAAATAAATTCTTTTTTTTTAATTATTTATTATTTAACTTCATTAATTACATTGTATTATGTGACACAGTTACATAGATACTTGGGTTCTCCCACCCCTCCCCAAACCCTCCCACCATGGTGGATTCCTCCACCTTGTTGCATAACCACAGCTCAAGTTCAGTTGAGATTCCCCCATTGCAAGCGTATACCAAACATAGAGTCCAGCATCTTATTGTCCAGTCAAGTTCAATGGCTTCTTAGGTATCCAGAAATAGGATCCAGAAATAAATTCAAGAGCTATATTCATCCTTGTCCTGGCATGTGCTTTGCTCTAAGGAACATGCCTGTCATTTTCAGAATTATTATATATGCTTGACTTCCAGGATTTGTTCTTGGGATAGTTCAGAAAAGAAGGAGGAGGCTGGGAAATGATACCCATGGCACTCTTTGTGTCACTGGTGGAGAGCTTCTACCGGGAACATGGCCTGGAGCCTTTCATGACTCATAAGTTGAAGAAAGGACGAGGCAGCGGCTCCTGGGAAGCTGATGACTTGTCATCCCTTGGCAAACATGTCATAAGAATAGTGTGTGTGGAACACCTGCACACATCCGGCATACATCCTTCCTGTGGGTGCTCCCCGCCGGGGGAGCCGGCTCGCTGAAATCAGCATAAACCAACAGCAGGTACACTGGGAGACTCCTCTCCCTCAAGCTGCAGCGCACCACCAAGGGTGACCCCTGCTGCTTAGAGGTTGGCTTTTGGGGCTCTTTGAAATCCTGTCTTCCTGACCTTCGTATCAAGGGATTACATATTGAATGATTTCAACAGCTTTCTTCTGAGAAGTTGAAGAACTTTTGATCAGTGAGAAAAGAACCATTGTACCCTCAGGCACAGGATTCCTGTGATCTAAGAGAGGCAAATAAACCAAAAGTTTCCACAAGGCCACAGTGTGGGAAATCAGGTCTGCACTCGCCACTGGTTCTCTGTGTTAAGTTGTCAGTAAGGATCTTAGCTTCTTATATAAAAGAAACTTCTTTGACTGGGTCGAAATGCAGAGCGGCTTGTTCTGGTCGGCGCTCAAGTAATAATAATTACACCATTGATTAAGCTCATTCTTCATGTCAAGCGCTCTGAAAATACTTTTTAATACTTCCCACCGTCATGCAGGGTAGTGTTATTTCTGGTCTTTGTAAACAGAAACTGATGGTGGAAAGGTGGAGTGACTTCCCTAAATCCTCTCAAACCTACTTGGTCACAAAAGCCAAGCTGTGAAATCAGCTCTACCCAACTTTCCTCTGAAATTAATTGACTTTCCTATGGAACCTCTGTATCTCTTATTCCCAGGGAACCATGTGCCTCAAACCCAAGGCCAGAATAGAACCCAAATAACAATGTCCTGTTTAGAGCATCAACTGCTCCTCTGGGCCTAGGTTGTCCCAAAGATGCTCCTTTCCCTTCCCCACCCTCACATCACCCATTCAGTGACTCATCAGTGTTGACTGACTGTCTGCTTTGCCCTGGGTAGTGGAATGCAGTGGTGAACATGGTAGTGTCTCTCCTCTCACACAGTTTGTTGTCTGATTGATGATAGAATAAGGAAACCACTTCCTTTCAGAGTGATCAGTTGGGAAGATAAATAGAAGAAGTGGACATTATGAGAAGTGATTGCGGTGAGGAGAGGCAAGTGATGTCACTTTTTCAAGAAAACCTCCCCTGAGAATGCCAGCCACTTTGGCTAGAAGAAGATGGATGAGAAAAGCCGGTCACAGGAAGAGACTTCTAAGCAGGGAAGAGCATGTGTGAAGACACGTAGGCAGGGACAAGTTGACAGTTGTGCACTTGCTGTTTTTTTTTCCACTTCCAACACCTGTATTCTCCACTATGGTATAGGATTCATGGTCAAGGGTTTACCTGCACCTAGAGGGTCATAGCTAGGAGCGGCAATGTGGGTGTCAACCCCAAGGCATCAACTCAGGCATCGTCCTTATGGTTCTAGGGACCTGCTGTAAAGACGGTCTTGACTGGCCACCTCCATGTGCCAGTCACCGAGGACATGCCTGTTCGTGCTTGAGTTATCAAAAGGAATGCAACGTGCTGTGGGAACCTCTCTCTAAACAAAAATAACTAACTTCACTCTGAGTGTTTAATGAAGGAGGGGAAATGACCTATTAGCTTCCTGTATGTTTTGCCATGGTAAATTAGTTTCATCACTCACTAAACAGGGAGGCTTTGGGTGAGGCTTACTTTTAGCTAAGTGCTAGGGGAGCTATACCCTGTATGTATACAGAGAGGCGGATGTGCGAGTTGGAGCAGCAGCCCCAGGACTTCTTCAGCACGCAGAGTTTAACACACAGAAGCCCTGTCATTCACATTATACTGTTTATGCATCACAGTGTACTCTGGGCTGTGGCAGGATGGGTGTTTTGTGTTGTGACACAGGGCTTCCTGTTTCCCCTTTGGGGATGCTGAGGCTCAGCTAGAGAAAGTGCTCTTCTAGATTCCACAATGAGTAGGTGCTGAAGTTGTAACTAGAACTCAGGGCACAGATTCTTCTTTGCTTGATTTCCTCTGCTTCCTCAAGTAAAGTTGGGGGCAATAAAGCCCACGCTGGTGTGGGCATTCGGTGCAGTGGTCTTGTCACCACTTGGGATACCTTCATCCCATATAGAATCATCTTGTTCAATTCCTAGTTCTTCTGCATCTCATCTAGGTTCCTGTTCATGTGTAACCTGTGGGGGAAAAACAGCTTATGGCCCAAGTAGTTAGGTAACCTGACCCTTCATATGGGAGACCCATAGTGGTTTCTGGACTCCTGGCATTGACATGGCTGAGCCCTGGATGTTGTAGGTATTTGGGGATTGAACCAGTGGATGGAAGATCTGTCTCTCGTTTTTGACTTCTCTCTTTCTGTGCCTTTTAAGCAAGATGAGAATAACTTAAAAAAAAAAAGGCTTTAGAAAATTCCCCTGCTGAGAAGCATGGAATGTTTGACACACAGACACAGGTGTTACATAACCCAGACCCTTCTGTGCTGCTTCAGGGATTTGGTATCTGTCTCTCTATTCAGCAGAAATATCCTTCCCCTACAAGTTCATAGGCCTGGCACATTCCCCTCTTAGATCTCAGTCCCGAAATCCCCTTACCACACAGGACTTTCGGGGTCCACCCATCTACAGTAGCCATCCCCTCTCCCATGCCTGCCCATCATGCTTTGCCACATCACCCTGTATGTTTCCTGTGGGATACTTGTATAATGAACAAGTAAACCTTGTGAGTGTGTGGCTTGTTGTCTGGCCCCAGCAGCACACAGTCGGCTCCTTGAGGACTGGGAATTCTCACTTGCTACTCTTCCCTCAATTCCCATACCACTGTGTGGCACACACTAGGTATACAATAAAGACCCCAGCCAGGAACATGAGACAGACACTACTGTATAGAGCCATCCTAAGGCTCACAAATTGGGAAAGAGGAATTGTTACATCCTGGCCTTTCTACTCTCCATGTCATCTTTCTAATCTCCGTTATGGGCTGAACTGTGTGTCTTCTTCTCCTCTCTCTCCCCTTCCTTCCTCTAAATTTTATGTATTGAAGTATAATCCAATATGATTCTTAGAATGTGGCTGTGTTTGGAGATAGGGCCTTTACAAGATGCAAGTAAGTGCATAAAAATGGACCCTAAACTGATATGATTGGTATCAGACATAGACACATACATGTATAGACAGATAGTCATCAAAAAATACAGGGAGAAGAGGGTCACTGATAAGAAAGAGAGAGACCTACAAAGAAAGGACCCTCTCCAACACCTTAATCTTGGGCATCTAACCTCAAATTTGTGAAAAAAAAAGTTCTTATTTGCATCAATCAGTGTGTGGTGCTTTGTTCCAGTAGCTCTGACAAAGTGATATGAGCTCTCCAAGCCTTATTTTAGTTTTTGTTTTACCTTAACATAGGGATAACCATGAATACTACTATTACATGAGAATTAAATGACGCCAGATGAAGAGAAGAATGTAATATAGTGATGAAAGCAGAAATCACTAAAAAAAATGAAGCACAGATTTTCTCCTAGCTTCCTAGTCTTGACTTTCTTCATACATCACAGTTAACAATATAATAATCCTGGCAAGTTCCAAATAGGAAATGATTTAGAATTATTCACACCCACATATAATTTTGAGGTAACCCAATTATGGCCTTAATTAAATAGCAATAAGTGCTTGTCACATAAATGAATGGATCAATGAACTTGTAAACATAGTGATTGCACTGACTTTTGTTCTCTTATCAAGTAATTTCCTTCCAGTTCTATAACATAAACAAGCACCTAGCTAATACAGAGGGATAATTCCCATTACAATATAAAGAGCATATTAATCTTGTCACCTTTATCTGTGCCATACTTTTAAATGTGAGCCAAACCATTCATCCCTGAGATTAAGTTGTAATTCATTTCTGAAACAAGATTATATGCCAAATACCACAAATCAAGCCTCTCTTTGTCTAAATTTCAACCCCTCCTTCCTCCCAGAAGAAAATCACAACACCTAGATGTTTCAAACCAGTTCTTGAACGCAGAATTACAACAAAGTAGGACATTTTCCAGCCTATATTTTCTGGAAGAGGTTGCTGCCAGCACCAGCTCTTTGGGACACACAGCTTTGCATTTCCTGTTGGAACGCCTGCTGCATTATTTTGTCTTATGGATGAGAAAACACACACATACAAACAAATATGTGTCAGAGGAAGGAAACTTGGAGATTGGAAAGACTCCTTAGTTTATGGATAAACATGCACTGCTATTATTAACTTTGTAGTCCTTCAAGATCATTTCCATAGGGCGGTTTCTACCTTTAAGAATACAAACACCAGGAAACGTACATTATCTTTGGACACACCTCTAGCTTTAAAAGCTCTCTTTGCTGGCTCTCTATCTATCTATTAACACAGAGAATCTGCATTTTGCAAGTCTCACATTTACCAACAGCACCTGCAAGGAAAGACAATAAGGTACAACTCGAGAGGCCATACCATTCTTCTCAATAGAGCAGGCTCTTTCTGTATCTTCACAAAAAGAGGAATCATCAACTAGGAGAGAAGAAATGCATTTTTCTTGCCACTTGACAGCATGTGGGTCCACACAGTGTTTACAGTCCAGCTATTATTTGCTTTCAGAAGATGCTGTTGTTAGAATCACTGTAACCAAGAAACAGAGCAACCGTTTGGTTGCACATGCGTATCTCTTATCTGCTGTTAGAACTTTCACAGACCTCCTTTAAAGACCCAAATATTCTCAGTGAGCAAGTCCCTGTCAATTTTAAATAGCAAGCAAAAAGCTGGTTTCACTTGCTGGTTTTGTCTGGATTTGTGGTGCCATCACCAGACCAAAAAAGATGCATCTTCTCATTTGCTTCGTTTGTATTTTTATTACAACACTAATTGCCATCATTACTATTATTACCACTCCTAATAATAATGTCTTCCTTTTAAATGCAATATTTTGTCTTGAAATATTTCAAAGTTGCTTGCAAACTGTTACGCAGATTATATATGGATTTCAGTCCACTCCACACAAACATACCCACTTCCTATCTTAGGGACCACAGCTGGATGACTAATTGACTATCCTAACCTGTGTTGGCATGGATGTGGAGAACCGGACAAGGTGTACTCTTATCAGCTAGCCACTGACCATGTGCTTACAGACCATGCAGGGTCAAGTGGAACCAATTGGTTGTTAATTGTGGGTCTTGATCAGAACAATGATTTGTCTTCTCTTTTTGGACTAAAACCTAAATTAGTTAAAGACACAAGTCCGTAATTATGCTTTTTCTGTCAATGTTAAAAAAAGAAAAACTTCTGAAGCCTTGTAAGTCAACATCTTTAAATTGGGGAATTAATACTGTTGATACTTACATGCTTTCAGAGCCATTTACTATTTGTGAGGAGAATAGTAAGATTTCCTAGAGTTCAGTCCAACTTTGTGTTGCTTGTTGTTGTCCTATTCATTTTCCTGAAGACCAATATCCTTGTTTGACTTTAAAGTTCCACTACACCATCTTTTTTTTTTCTGTAAGGCCACACATGAATTGCAGCTTTTCTTTTGTAATAGTCTACCTATTTATTTGAACTTCAGAATTATACAGAAGGGGGAGAGTGGAGAGAGAGAGAGAAAAGGAGAGATCTTTTATTCACTGATTCACTCCCCCAAGAGGCTCCAACAGCTGGGAGCTGGACAAGGGTGAAGCCAAGAACCCAAACTTTCTCCAGATCTCTCAGATGGGTGCATATATTTAGGACTTGATCCATTTTCTTCTACCTTCCCAGTGACATTATCCTGGAGCTGGATCAGAAGTGAAGTAGTTGGGACAGAAAGCAACACGTTTATGGAATGCCTATTCTCATAGGTGGTGTCTTTACCATCACCAGCTCCTGAGTAGTATCTCAAACTTTCAAGAATTCTATTGGAAGGCATAAAAACTAATCATATCTTTTTCCAACACTTCTCTACTCCTCTTATTTGGGCAGTGATCAGGTTTTTGTATCATCATTGCATTGTTGAGACTCTAGATCAGCAATAGCTCTCACTTACACTCCATAGCAAACCATCAATAAATACCATGGATTCTCTTTTTGAACAAGGCTCTGATAGCCCTGGTTGAGCCCCTGCTACCATCACAAATGAAAAATCAAGAGAGGCCTAACTACTCCTATAGGCTCCAATAATCCTAACTGACATTACATTTATTCCTCTTGCTGCTTCTCAGACCTGTCACAGGACAATACCTCCCAATATCTCATCTGGTCTTGGGCAACTTTCCCTGGACTGAATTGGTCATATATATGGATAATGAACCTGAGCTTAAAAAAACAAGCATCATTCTGCCAATACTTGGATTAGCTATTGACTTTTGAAAAATTTTTCTTAAGGAGGCCTTCATTTAGTTACACTACTAAAGTTATATAAAAAAAACTTGATATCAGAATTCATTCATTAAGATGTTTTTGAAGTGAGAAGGGAAAGAATTTAAGGAGTAGCAGACTTATAGACGGAAAATGCTGTTTGCTTTACTAATTTTTAGGAAACCTTGGAGATTGTAGGTAACCTCAGATTTCAATACACAACTTCAAAGTCAGCTGTCCTAGAGGTGAGGTTGTAACATTAAATGCCCAAACTCAAGTTCCTCTTTATGTCCTGGCATAATACTTGTATTATGTAACATTTTGAAAAAAAGTTAGATATGAGGGAGCTTCAAAATGTTCATGAAAAAATGTAAAGTACCAAACCTTCAGGGCAAGAGTACCAGAGAATTTCTATTTATGAGTTGGTTTTGGTGATGCGGAAAGACTTGTTTTTGCACTAGCTATCTTATTTTGCCTGAAAGAAGGAAAGCAATGAAACATTAAAAGCTGATTTGCTGGTTCCCAATTCCCCATGTTCCTTCAGACTATTGAGCCTTTGAATTGACATCCCTGAACTTTTCAGATTCAAAACTTTGCCAGGTTAGAAAGAAGCCTACATCATTTCTCCTCTGTACTTGACCTTAAGTCACCTCTCTGACTGGTTAGACAAGCTTTTGCCTGCACAAAGAATACTCCAAGCTTCTAAAATAGGAGGGAGCACCTGGTATTAAATTAAAACATCATTGAGAATGCAGTTTGTCATGTGACCACCTGGACTTGGGAACATCACCTGTGTCCACTTGTACAAGAGGAAAGGCACATAAGCTGAAGCCAGCTGATTCTATAAAAGTCCATTCTATTTGACATTCAGACTTATTCTACTGTTACCTCTGCCCGTAATCTCCCAGCAGGCAGTACCTTCTCATTCCGAGCCTCTGACACACTCTCTTCAACCCACTTTGACTACATGCTCACAGTTCTATCTGTTTGCCTGCAATTCTGTGCTCCCTAGTACTCTGAGGTCTTACCATCAAACGCATCAGGGGTGGGGGACATCCCCTGATCACTGCTTCCTGCAAGATTTCAAAACAAATCACTAAAGAAAAACGCCGATATTTGCAACATAAAATGTAATCCTGTGGATTTCAAGCACTATTAAATATTTTGAGATTATTCATAAACATGGGGGGGAGTTGTACAGTTTTATTTTGCAAAAGGCTTTTCAGATGTATTACTCAGAAAAGTGTGTTTTATTTTATACCATTATGTTTTTAGCACAACATTAAGTAACTACTATGAGTAATTTTATTTGCTTGCCCAACTGCATTTAAATATATTTTAAAAAGCTGTGCAGTTCAGAAACTTTAATTTGGTCGAGTCTGAACCCAAAACCTTTGAAGCAATGATTGCAGCGTATTTTAGTTATAAAGTCTAAACAGCGAGAGGCCAGTTAATCCAACAATATGCTCCAGGAAAAAAAAAAAGAAAAAGAAAAACATCCTAACCAACTGTAGTCTTTCCTTTCATTACATTGTATATATTTCTAGTAATATTATTCTCTGGGGCCAGTTCTAATTTCAAACAGAGTTTCAAACATGCGATCTCTGGAGGGGATTAATTCCTAATTCCTCCAGGCTGGACAGTATGTCTCTAACAGATGTCAGTGATAGACTGATGCACTTCCAGCCTCTTTAAGAAGCAACTTGAGATGGTTACAGCACCTAAGCTCTTTGGAAATTTAACCATCTCCATGTGCTTGTCTTCTGTTTTTGTTTTTTTTTTTTCTCCCGAGCAAACTGTCAAATTGATATAATTCAGGGTGATGATGAGTAAGAAGAAATCCCAAGTCCAGTCCAAAGGAGCAGTTACTTCCTTTTTTCCTTCCTAACAGTTGTTTCCTCTCTTCATTACCAGCAATGTCCTTAATGCACTTGGAAACCACAGCCACCTCCCCATCTACATGTCTCTGACACTTAAATCTTCATGTATACACCATTTCTTAATAGCCACTTGGATCCCAAGCTCCTAGCTATGCAAGCAGCACATAGCAGATACCTGAACAAGTAGATATTGCTCTCAACACAAGTAGGATCAATAATGATCTCACAAGCTTGCCAGGTGTCTGGCTTCCTACCACCAAAGATCCTCTGCCAGTGTCTCTCTTTGTTCTTCTTTCCTTTGCTCTTCTTGGGCTTTGTGTCGTAATCGCAGAATGCTGACTCCTGCTATAGAATTATGAATAGTGCCATACCATGTGATGGGGAACAGGAGGCCCACTTGTTTAAAAACATTCACTTTTGGTGAATAATAGACAATAAAACAATTATTCAGAGAAAGAAATGATTAACACTGGAGGGAACAGGTTTGTATTAAACAAACAGGCATTTGAGACCAACATTTGTGTTGGAAAAAGACTCAGCTTTGTGTCCTGGCTACCTCAGGGGCTTCATCAAGAGAAGCAATTAGAAACAGTATGGGCACGGAGCCCCAGCCTACTACGCATAGCTGCTATGTTTGCAATCCGATGGTTTTGGAGAAACTGACTTTGCTATCCCTCTCAACAAAAGCACAGTCAGATGGAACAGAGAACCAGGACAAAAATATGGAAATCACTTGATTATGCTGGGTGGACACCAGCATAATAAGAATGACTTATCAGAAGCAGCAGTGAGCAGAGCTGATAAAGAGTGAACAGAGCCATGAAAGGGCAGCTTCATGGTCAAACAGGGCAAGTCTTTGAAGTATGGGGTTTTGTCTGGAGAATAGCACACAAAGATTTGAAGGCACATGTACTTGTCTTTCCAGTGGCAATTCTGTCCAGCAAAGAGGCTTCCCAACTACTCAGAGAAAAAAATAGCTGTCTGAATTCTAAAAACTGCCTTCCTTCTTCTATTTTAGTTTCCTCATCTCTGAAGTAATGATATCACTCCAAGGTTATCAGCTCTTTTCCTAGAAGCACAGTGCACACAAAAATACACAGGTTTTTCTAATTCATTTATAAGGGGCTCACAAATACTCTGAAATACATTGAGTGTCTTGAAAACAGAGGCAACTAACAACCTTTTTGGATACTGACGTAAGTTTTCTATTCCAAAAACTTTTCGAAAAATGAATGAATGCTTTATGATAATGAAAGGATTTATGATAACGAAATGCTACTACTAAACAGAAAATTATTATGATAGAGTACAGTGCGATACCCTAGTGCCTAAATCCTCACCTTGTATATGCTGGGATCCCGTAAGGGCACTGAATTGTATCCCAGCTGCTCCACTTTCCATCCAGCTCCCTGCTTGTGGCTTAGGAAAGCAGTAGAGGATAGCCCAAAGCCATGGGACCCTGTAGTCTGGTGGGAGACCTTGAAGAAGCTCCTGGCTCCTGGCTTTGGATTGGCCCAGCTCTGGTCATTGTGGCTACTTGGGGAGTGAACCAACAGAGGGGTGATCTTTCTCGCTGTCTCTCCTTCTCTCTTTAAATCTGTCTTGCAAATAAAAATGAATAAATCTCTAAAAATTATTATGATAATCCTAATAATATACAATGTGCAAAGTATGGCCCCCGAATCTGTCTTTCACTGGAACTGCCTTAATCAAATATTAAGTAGTCAAGAATTCAGCATCTGGAAATTCTCCTCCAGAAGGTTTTGGGCATATCTAGGCATCTGCAATCTTAATATAACAATCCTCTCTTAGTTCTTTTATATAATTTATAAGGACACAGTTAAAATTTAATGCATTTATTATAACAAATAATGCTGTGTGCATGTTTTTCTACATATTATGTTCTACTCACTCTTCAGTTCCCAGAATGAACCTACATTTCATGCCCCACCATTTTATTTATTGTTTACCTAATAGGCAGAGACATAGGCAGACAGAAACAAAGAGTCCCATTCATTGGGTCATGCCCCAGATGCCAGCCGCAGTCAGGGTTGAGTAGGGATGAAGATCAGAGGCAGGAACTCAGTGCATAGGATGATGGAAATCCCATTTTCAGCCACCACTACTGTCTCCTAGGCTCCACATTTTCCCAAAAGTTGGGGACACAGAGTGGAACTAGGAATTGAAGTCAGATACCCTGATGTGAGACATGGGCAACTTAACTGGATTCCCAATCATTAAGCCAAATACCTACCCATCTCTTTTCACTTCGACAAACTTTTTCAAAAGATTCTCTTCAATGTCAGAACAATGTGTATCGTAATTATACTTGGGGCATGGAGACCAATTAAAGTATGTGTCATCATGTCCATGCACTGAGTTCATATATTTCATTATTTGAGAGTACTTGGGATTATCCAGTGTACAATAAAATGTGAAAGCAAGCTAAGTAAAGACAATAAAGGGTACAGCAGCATGGCAAAAGCAATTGAACTATCGAGGCCATTATGTTATGGCAGAGGAAAAAATCAGTGTCCATGATGAATACTTAAGTTGTTGAAAAGTTTGAAATAGAAGATAAAGAAGGAAGTCAAGCACTCAACATAAATTTGAAAATTTTCTACCCAAGTGTTGTCGATATGCAGTATTTTGCTCTTCATTTGAGAAGAACAATATTACTTTGCAGAATTATTTGGTTTTGAAATATGAAACTAGATGTTGTATTTTACTATGAGGAACTCTGAAGGGATAGTAAGCAATTAAGTAGATTTGTTGTAATCTCTAGCCAGAGTTAAATTATAGCAATAAAGATCCAAGAAACTATTTCTTTTCATCCTATATGAAAAAAAAGGAGATTAAATCTTCACCAAATTTATCTTTAGAGACAGTCACAGCCAGTCACAAAGAAATTTCATATTGACAAATAGAAAGACTTTAAGTCTAATCACCAAAGCCTGAGAACTTATTAAAATATCAAATAGAAAAAAATAAAACTGAATGGTGAGGAGTAAAGAAAAAATTTGTTAAAAACTCCCCCATTTAAGATTTTTATGAGATGAATGGCTCAGGAATCACCTGTAGTTATGACAAACTCTGGCTAAGCATTGAGCAGGTTCAAGGAGAGGACACTTAGGGTCATCTCAGACAAAGTGTGTTCTCTTCAAGAGAGCAAGATAAACACTTGATAGTTTTTCCTTCTTTCTTCTTCTTCCTCTTCTTCTTCTTCTTTTTTTAAGATTCATTTATTTTTATTGGGAAGGCATATTTAAAGAGAAGAGGAGAAACAGAAAATTTTCCATCTGCTGGTTCACTCCCTACATGGCCACAATATCCAGAGACGATCAGATCTGGAGCCAGAAGCCAGGAACTTCTAGGTCTTCCATGTGGGTGCAGGGACCTTCAAGGCCTTATGTCATTCTCTATAGCTTTCTCAGGCCACAAGCAGGGAGCCAGACGGGAAGTGGAGCAGCCGGGACACAAACCAGTGCCCCTATGGGATCTCAGCTCTCTCAAGGGCAGGCTCAACCAGTTGAGCCATTGCCCCGGGCCCTTGATAATTTTTCTAAGGAAAATGATGCCAAGGTTGCATTCAGGGTCGTATGTAATTAATGCACCATTAAAGAGAGCTGAATACACCCTACTTCAAAGATTGTCATACTCCTCACTATATGCTCCTGGTCTGAACAGGTTCGGACATAAATTGCTTGTTTTCCTTTTACAAAAAAGAAGGACAATGGAGAGATAATGAGACACATGTAAAGAAAATAAAAAAGGCGATTTAATATGCACTTCTCATACGTTTGCTGCTTGCAAATGCAGTGGGAAGGACTGATGGTGGATAGCAGTTCCTTCTCCTGTTGTGTGATTAAAAATTCAAGCGGGGCACATAAAAAGAAAAATAAAGTACCAGAAGGAGATTATTCCGTGGCTGAACTGAATGACTTCCTTTTGGCACATAAACTGTGTTTTCTTGTGAAATTCATTTTGGCTGAAGTGGTGAGCCACAGCTGCCAGACAGGCCTCCCTTAGTGAGGTGTAGTGGATGGTTCTTCAAGGAACACAACCACATGAATGGATTTGTTCTGCAGGCATGGAGCCCAGTGCCTGCCCCGATGCCAGTGTTTCTGCTGTGACCTGCACAGCATGAACTTGAAGAACTTGAATGAATTTGAAGAGGGGACAAATGTATAATGAGCAGATACAAGACAGAGAGAAGTTTTTGTGAGTGGCTGGCCGGAGGGTTCCTCCCTCTGTGAAGGAGAGGAATAACTCAATGGTTGTTCCTGCAGCTTTTATTCACCTGATATCAACTTCATTCACCTATGGATCTTTCCCATATTCACCTGTGGGTCTTTTGCTGCCTGACTAATCACTGTCTCTCCCAGGAGATCCTCAGGTGGATCATCTCACGCCCAGAGAGGTGGCAAGCAGAACACACGGCTAATTACCCTAGCAATGTGTGCTGCCTGAGGTCCTGCCTTGCCAACAACCAACCTTACTGACACAGTATCATCCCTTACAGCTTCCACTCTCTGACAGCTGGCACTGGTCTGTTACCATCCTTCTCTGGCTGCTGATGGCTTTCCCTAATGACCTCTGACATTTGAACCTGTTACCTTTAAGAACAACACTCGCTTGTGAGGGCTTCAGTTTAGCTGAATGCTGCCTTGCATGTGCAATGGCACCCTAGCACAGTTTTGTCCTTGAAACACTTAGTCTCTGCCTGTGGCAGTTTCTGTATTCTTTTATACATCACTGATATAGATCATTTATGCACCTTGCCTAGAACACTGAGTTCTTGGTGAAAGAAAAAGAAATTGAAACAATCTCAGGCAAACTAATAAAATCTCAAAGGGATATGCAGCCATTATAGGATTAAAGAGAAGCATAGAAAATAGGAAGAGGGCCTAGTATAGTGGCTCAGCAGGCTAATACCAACTGCAGCGCTGGCATCCCATATGGACGCCACTTCTACTCCAGCATGCTCCATTACCAGTCCAGATCCTTGGTTGTGGTAAGTTAGCAGAGGATGGCTCACATCCTTGGGCCTCTGAACCCATGTGGGAGACTGGCTCCTTGTTTCAGATCAGCTAAGCTCCAGCCATGGCACACATTTGGGGAGTGAACCAGTGAGTGGAAGATCTCTTTCTGTCTTTCCTTCTCTCTGAATCTGCCTTTCAAATAAAAATAAATAAATCTTAAAAACAACAGGAAGAAAACAAAAAAAGGGAAATTCTCTCTCTAAGCCTTCCAATGACTTCAGAGCCTGATTCAACTTAAAGTTTCATTGTTAAGTATGATCTCACAGAGAGTGTATCTGTCAGGCTCCCAGTAAAAATATCAAGAGATTTGCCTCAGTTTCTGTGAGGAATGGCAAATACGAGCTCTGCTGTCTTTAAAAATGATTAATTTGTTTACTCAAAGGGGTAGAGGAGAGATGAGATCTTCCATATAGTGGTCATTCCCCAAATTCCTGCAATAAACCAGAACTGGGCCAAGCTGAAGGCAGGACCCTCAAACTCCATCTGGATCTCTTACATGGGTGGCATGGGTCCAAATACTTGGGCCCTCCTCCTCTCCCTTTCTCAGGAAAAGGATCAGGAAACTGGATCAGAAGTAGAACAGCTGGCATAGGATGTGTTGTAAGTAGTGACTCAACTCACTTCTCCACAGCAGCACCTCCTGCCTCTGCTTTGGGACTTGTAGGGGTTACAATTCTATGCAATGTAATTAGCGCCGATGCTATCCAGTGCCCAAGATCCTGGTTGTTCTCTTTGGGAAGGCAATAGCAGAACTTGGACTAGGAGAGCACAGGAGACAGAGTGAATGCCTTTAAATGAAGTGCCTTGAGTTAGTCAACGCACACCATTCTCCGAGTCCCTAGTTCCTCCCTTCTCCAAGGGTCTCTCTGTGTTTCAGAGAAAGTTCTTTTTGGGAACTTGATTATGTAGCAAAAAATTTTTATATGTGAATAATAATCTCATTTTATTCCAGAGCTCTTAGTTCTGACCTGTAACTTTAGCCTGAGATCTTGCCCACTACAATGAACTCAGAGATAATGAGGAACTGGAAGGCCGCCCTCTGATTCATGACTCCAACTCGAGCTGTACTTATGATAATGGATCCGGGTTGAGCACCCTTGGGAAAATGTGTATTTTGGGGAGGAAGATGCCTGGACAGTATATTGAGATTTCCTGTTCTGCCAAGAGCAATTTGTGAGTTAATGAGTGTATTTATAGGTACATTACAGGTCCTTTATCATTTCAAAAATCAATGAAGTAATTTCTAAAGGAAGTTAGAGTGATTTGTGGCTATCAGCTGCCTCTGTTCTATCAGAAAAAGGAAAAAGAATTCATCCATTAGGGAAAACTGGAAAATGGAATAGTTTGCCAGAAGGAAAACTTGACTTCAATATGACTGAATGAGAAGTTGGGATAAAGGAAGATACTATTTAAAACAGAGGTATATATTTTTTTGTTCGTCAAAAGTCTTTGCAAAAAGCTATAGACACTTTTTATTTTCCTGCTAAACCCACCAGTTAATACCAAGAACTACAATTTATTAAGGACTTCCGACACTACCAGTTTCTTGCTAAATACTTTGTTAGTTCTCCCTTCTTCACATCCCAGCTTTACAGTCAAGGAGCATGAAGATGTAGTCATTGTAATTACAAGGAGATGTGATGACTTTACAAAATGAGTGATGCAGGTTTAGGAGCAGAGTGGCTTTGAACTCAGTGCTACGTCACTCCAAATGTACCTGTTATTACCAGATTGCCTCTACAGACATATATAATTTATTAACAGTACAAACATGTGTTTTTCATCTTATAAATTCACTTAGCCCGTTTAAGTTAAAAATCTATTGAGTTATCCTGGCGGTAGAAGCTTACAGGAAGGTTACTTAACCCATGCTAAGCCTAGAGACCTAATATGACAACCTGGGGTCTGTCTTCTCAAGGAGTGTACAGCAGTGACGGAAAGAGCAGCGTGTATGCTACATTTTGCTCAATGATGCGAGAACGCACGAGACTGAAAGTAGAGCAGAGGGGCCAACTCTCCTAACACAACGTGGGAACATTTCACTGCATACGGCAAATCATTGGCTGTTTTTCCAAACTGCTGACCTCCATTCAAGTAGAAGATAGCAGCGAATGAGCTAAGATTGTTTACTCAGTTTTAGGAAAACTCCCATCTGGGTTTCTGCGTAGTGCACCGGAAAGGGTGTATTTCTAGACAAGGGAAATCTCCTTCTCCCAAATATAGAACCTCTAAGAAACTGTGTTCCAAATTTAGAAACAAACTTTAAACTTTGGTGTTTGTAAAGTAGGTGGGATGAGGGAAAGTACGAGCTTTGAGCAACGAGGTAGATTTCATTTTCTACTTTCTACTCATTGGCAATTCTAAATTAGGTACAAAAAGACTCACAAACAATAATTTTTCTGTTGTTTACACGCAATAGGCTATCTGTGTTCTTGATTGGCAAAACGCAAGTTTTTCTATAAAACTAGAGCTTTCAATATAATGGGCACAACTTTCAAAAGCTATAACATCTATTCTGCAAAAGCCCTGCCAAATAATCTCTTTCCTAGTTAAATTCTGCTGTTTGTTCTAATCCAGAAAAGAAAAATGTCTTGTAAATGCAAATGTGGAAAAAAATGATAAGAACTACATTCAGATTACAGAGAGCGTATTGGAAGGGATGGCATCATTATTAGATTTTATTAATATGCTTATTGGCGCGGGTGGCACATTTTATACCACATACTCACACGTCTCAGTCGTTTGTCACTACAGTCATGAAATAAGCCAGATGAGATTTTGTTTTCTATGTTTCAGTTGAGGAAATAGCTTCCAAAATGGTCATGACCTTCCTTGAGATTGTCCAACTCTTACGAATGATCAGCAGGGGCCCTGGCATGGTAGCCTAGTGGTTGAAGTCCTTGCCTTGCACGTACCTGAATCCCTCATGGGCACTGGTTTGTGTTCCTGTGGCCCCACTTCCCATCCAGCTCCCTGCTTGTGACCTGGGAGAGCAGTCGAGGACGGCCCAAGGTCTTGGGACCCTGCACCCATGTGGGAGATTGGGAAGAGGCTCCTGGCCCCTGCTTCGGATCGGCTCAGCTCCAGTCGTTGTGGCCATTTGGGGAGTGAATCTCTGTCTCTGCTCTGTAAATCTGATTTTCCAACAAAAAATAAAAATCTAGAAAAAAAAATGATCAGCAGCCAAATCCAGTTTTAGTCAAATGCAAGTTTTGTGTTGTCTACTAATGGTGTGAAGAGGTCAACTAGACTATGGCAGGCCTCCTGAAACTTAATAAAAAATAATTTTAGATTCTACGAACAGTACAAGGTAAAAATGAAGCAATTTCTATTTTATTCATTTAATAAACATTTATTGAAGGGAAATAATTGTGATGGAAGTAACAATGGAAACCCAAAGATGAATAAAGATATACTTCTCCTTTATCCAGGACTATCTACATATATCTGTCTACATAAACTGAAATATAATCTGGAATTAGAAGAATGACGTAGACATGAATCTGTTTTTGAGACATTTAGCATAGTCAAAGGGACTGACGATGAAAAGCAGTAATAAAAGTTAGGTAGAATCCTGTTTACACTGTTTCCACCCTTCGTCATTTGTTTAAATCAGCTTGAAGTCACAGTTGCCTTTAGCCTCACTGGGTCTGGTTGTTGAGGTCAGTGCATCACCATTGTGCAAGTGTCTTCCAAATCCTGTGCTGGGTGCAAGCAATACTGACCCATCTTGCTGCTTCCTGTCAAATCCTGGGAGATAAGTATACTGCTGGATTAGCAGACTTTATAATGGAACTCTACGGAACTCAGCTGGGCACATTTGACATTGTATTCTTTGTTTGCAGACCTGAGATGTGGTGTCTTTAAGTCTTCATAAAACCCACTGTAGAGTAAGATGCTAAGATGCTATTTTCTCTGCCTAGCTTGGAAAGTGACCTTTCCTATTTCGGACTGCAGATGGAGCCTTACAAGTCTGTCCATAAAACTCTCCCTCTGTGTGTTTGCATTTCTTGCCCCTGGAAGTTTCACAATTATTCCTGGCCCTTGAGATTTTATTCTCTTCTCTTCTGCAGAAAGATAAATTTCTTTGAATGTTTATTTCAATGCCTTTTAGATAAAGCTCTTTGTTCCCTCCACACAATTTTCTCCTTGATTTCATGCTCCTTCCTATCCTTCAGACACATCCATCAACTCACCCATCAGAGTCTTGAATATGATTGGAAATACATTTCCCTTAAGTAAAAAACAATTTTATGGAAGTGCTTTTTATTATTCTCAGTTTAACAGTTAGGAATTCTCCCTTTGTTAAAAAAAAGGAAAGAAAACTGCATTTCTAATTTTTTTAAGTTCAATTCACAGACAGGTAAAATTCTCTTAGTAAAAAGCCATTGTAATTAATCAATTTTTAAATTTTTTATTATGAGACAGGTAAACACACACACACACACACTCCCTTCCCATGTACTAGATCCCTTACCAGATGTCTTTACCAGCTGGGGCCCAAGTCAGGTGCAGGAACTCAATCCAGGTCTCCCACATAAGTGTTAGGGACCCAGTGACAGGAACCAGAGCTGTCCTGTAGGAGCTGCATCACCAGGAAAGTGGAATCAGGAACCAGGTTTGGGACACAAGAGTCTGGGTATTCTGCTGTGGAACTACAGTGTCTTATGAACCACTAGGCTACACAAATACCTCCATTAATCATTTTTAGTCACCAAAATAACAATGTGGTTATTTAAAAGACCATTAAACCACGAGAATAGACTAGCTTTGTGATGTAGCAGGTTAACCTGCCATCTGTGAAACTGGTGTCCCATGTGAGTACAGGTTCAAATTTCTGCTACTCTGTTTCCCACGCAACCAGTGTTGCTGCGGAAATAATGGAAAATGGCCCACGTATGTAGACACACACGGGAGACCTAGCTGGAGTTCCAGGTTCCTTGCTTTAGCCTGATGTAGCCCAGATCCTTGTGACTATTTGGAGAGTGAATCATTGGATGGAAGAGCTCTTCTCTTTCTCTTTTCTCTTCTCTTTTCTTCTCTTCTTCTCTTCTCTTCTCTTCTCTTCTCTTCTCTTCTCTTCTCTTCTCTTCTCTTCTCTTCTCTCCTCTCCTCTCCTCTCCTCTCCTCTCCTCTCCTCTCCTCTCCTCTCCTCTCCTCTCCTCTCCTCTCCTCTCCTCTCCTCTCATCTTCCCTCTCTCTCTCTTTCTCTCTCTCTCTCTCTCCATACACGCACACACACACACACACACACACACTCATATACCCTGCCTTCTCTCTTTCACTCTCACTCTACTGTTTGAATAAAAATAAAACTTTAAAAACAAAAGGAAAGGTTGTGAATAACTTTTTTAATCTTCTCTGACTTTATCAAATCCCAACCCTGCTTTGAAAATCACTTTATGATGATATCTATCCTACCGTGGTACGAAACTCGTCTCCACACCTGTGATGCTGCAGTAGGATGCTGTGCACTCTAGAAGTGATGTCATTTCCTTCATACCACTTGGGAAGCTTTGTTTTACAGGTTATTGTGTTATTATGAATTATATTGTTTCACCAGAGATTCCATTGTGCTGGGCCTGCATTTCATGTGTGGAAGGCTGAAAAAAAAAAAAACAGGGAAAAGCCTGAGGTCATTTGTTCTCATTGTATGTAGCCCCATAACTCCTGGGAGAAATTGTCAACCCCCCATCATTCCAAGTGGTCCATAACTATTCTTGCCTAGCACTTAGTGAAACGTGCATTTCAATTTTAATATGAGAAGTATGTAAAGCTGCTCCCCTGTTGTTAACAGGGCACATGTTGGTGGAACAGATTTGTTTTAATACAGAGAAGCACCAATTTTAATGCCCTTCCCAGATAACATTGAGGAACTGCAGGGAGATTATTTGAACTACAACAGTAAATGCCTTTGATCAGCTAACACATAATCAAAAATTTCAAATTTACATGAGTGGTCTTTAAAATTTTATGAAAATTGCATATTAAGGCAATATTCCTGGATTTCAAACATTTTTGCACAAAATAAACTTTTAATCCCATTTGCATAGATTTAAAAAATTTCACTATGTATGTTTATTAATATATAGTTTTTAAAATTAAAAGGTTTAGAGCCACTGTGGTGGTGCAAATCCAGATTCTGAACTACTGTTCTTTCAATTTACATCCATCCTTTCTTTCTTTCTTTCTTTCTTTCTTTCTTTCTTTCTTTCTTTCTTTCTTTCTTTCTTTTTTTTTCTGTCTTTCTGTCTTTCTTTCTTTCTATCTTTCCTCCTTCCTTTCTTTCTTTAATTGAAAAGTCTGATATACAGAGAGGAGGAGGGTCAGGAAGATCTTCCGTCCCTTCATTCACTCCCCAAGTGGCTGCAATGACTGGAGCTGCACTAATATGAAGCCAGGAGTCTGGAGCCTCTTTCAGGTCTCCCATGTAGGTGCAGGGTCCCAAGGCTTTGGGCCGTCCTCGACTGCTTTCCCAGGCCACAAACGGAGCTGCATGGGAAGCAGAGCCACCGGGATTAGAATCGGCGCCCATATGGGATCCTGGCACATGCAAGGCGAAGAATCTAGCCACTAGGCTGCCGCGCCAGGCCCAGTCTACATCCCATCTAATGCAGCAAGGGAAAGCACTGGCTGAAGGTTCCAGTTCCTGGGCCCTTGCTGCCCATGTGAGAAACAAGGCTGGAGTTGCAGCTCCTGGCTGTAGATTGGCATAGGTACTGGCTGGTGCAGCAATTTGGGGAGTGAACAGCAGATGGAAATTGATTTTCTTTTTCTCTCTTTCTAATACTAACGTGAATTAATTGATAGGATTAAGTTGATAGAGTCACTATACCAATGAGAAGAGTGGGTTTTCCACCAGGCCTATTCATGATCATGTGTTTTTGTTTTCCTTGGGACCTGGGAAATTAATAATTACAGATTATGTTGCAGTGAGTGACTTTGTACTTAATGCTTTGGAGTTTTTATTTAATTTTTTATTTGGAAAATCTTTCAAAGTATTATTAGTTCAGCTCTGAGATTCATTTGCAACTTCTGCCTCACGCTGTTGTGCCTTTGCAATAAGCATGCAGCGTGTGTGTAACACTCTCCACATTCTTCCCACCTTCATTTTATCAATGATTGCAACTTGCAACTGTCCTTAAATGTCACTCACTCCCCACTGAAGGATGAGCCAGAGCAGACAATAGCTGTGTTCCCTGACACTTTGATGACATAGGCATTTGCCATAAGTGAGCATGTGACAGTTCACTAAAGAATTCTGAGTTTAAACCACAGGGGGACCTTTGAAGAAGGAAATATATAGTGTGTGAAGACAGAAGCAAAGTGCAGGAGGTGGGGCAGGGGGGTGTCTTGCACCAATTCTGCCTTAGCTGTTGTAAAAAGGTCCTCTTCACTTTTTGCCAGGTAAATGTGACAGGGATGTATCACATCAGGTAAATTAGACTGAGGCTCACTGCGGGCATTTTCAGGCCAAGTTAATTCACACAGGGAATAAGATGCATTGGGCCACAAGTACTGAACTACTAGCAAAAGGGTCATCCAATTTATTTAGATTGCTGTGGAAATTGCAATGGAGTTATCGCATTTTGCAGGTAATAGTATCGCTTCTCATAGCCATTGTGAAATGTTTTGGAGCACACGGCAAGACTGTTTTGATGCAATGTTCACTTTCCTCAAAAATGACAGAAGGTCAATGCAAAAACTCCCGATAATTTGGTCCATCAGCAGGCATGCCAGTATTCTATTTGCAAACCCTTTCTGAGCAATGTCTTTCTTACTCTCAGAAGCACAGCACCCATTTCTACCTTTGAACTGGTTATTGCTATATTTACGCTTGTTTTCTTGAAGGATTCTCTCCCAGCAGAGTGGGAGCTAAATCGGGCTGTGATAGGGTTTCCTCATCCTGAGCCGGTGTTCTGAGCAGGCTGCATTCATAAATAGCCTTTGGGCTTTGGGCTCCTGAGGTCACTCTGCTTCACACCATTGTTCTCTGCAGGGCTACGTGAAAGACTGCCTGGGCTGAGGCCTGCAGTTCCTGGAAGCTGGCTTTCTCAGCATTGAAGGGCTCTCTTTCTTCTAACAAAAGCGCAAGCAGGCTATGGAGGGTGACCTTGGCCATTGTTCTTGGGGCCTGTGACTTCAGAAGTGGAGGTTCTGAACCTAAAGGGCCAGATGATACCGTCCATCGATAGCATCTTGCTCTAAATAGCCTATGTAAATACCTGATTTGAAATCTGCAATGGGATAAACTCTTTGTAAACTCTCCTCTATTACAAAGGAATGCAAATTAAAGTATTATCTGAAATACTTCTCCCTCCCACTTCCTTGACACGCCTCAAACTTAGTCCTAGCAACCCACAGGGAGGATAGGTCACTGGAATGAAGTAAGGACCAGTCCTGAATCAATCAGTGGAATGCACTTTGCATATAGGTGGAGAAGGTGGAAAACAAAGATTTAATGCTTGAAGGTTGGACTAGAGAAGAGGAGGTGGCGTGGAAGGAAACAAGAGGACAAGGAAGAATTTGCTGTTTTGTTGACATGCATATGTTGTATTTGCCGATCAGATCTAACTAGGAAAGGTAAACAGCAGCAATCAAGCTCCATCTTCATGGTCCCGTTCCAGTTTTTCCTCCAGCTTGACCAAATGACCCACAGCAACGTGTATACAGTTCATGAAATCCCTCAATTCAACAGCCTTAGCATTTCTATGTAACTCCAGGGAATTCAAAAGAAAAACTAGTTCATTACTTTTCTCCAGGGTTTAATATTTCATAGCAGCCCACAAGCTTCAGGGAGCCTGTTCTTTGAAGATGAGCAGGAAGGGGGAAGAAGCTGAGGAACTTCGTTGCAGACATCTTGGTGCAACAGGATGGGACACTGTGTGGGACACCCCTATCCCATATCTGAGTGCCACTTTGAATCCTTGCTATTCTGTTTGCTGTCCAGTATCCTGCCAGTGTGAGTTCTGGGAGACAATGGGTGACGGCCCGAGTCCCTGGGTCCATGTCATCCACATGGGAGACCCAGATGGAGTTCCTGGCTCCTTCTTTCAGCCTGGCCCATTTCTGGAGTAAGTCAGAGGGTAGCAGAAATCTCTTTCTCCCTTTCTATGTTATTTTTCTCTGTTATGATTCTGCTTTTCAAACATGTAAATCTTTAAAAATTAAGACAATCAAATATGATCTAATGAGTCTTGTACACAATGTTTCAGAGAAGTGCTCAGAGACTTTACAGGCTGTGAAGTACTTAAACAATTGTGATTAAATGTTGCAGATACATCATGCGATTCATCATGTCAACTGCTCTGTATGGGCTATTCAGAACAGAGAATGGAACATGAAGGTAGTTATTACTCCCCTCTGCACATCCCCCTGATGGCATATCCCACCACCAATGGCAGACACAGTCCTGTGTCTCTGTTACATCTGCAGTCTACATCAGCATTGTCATGTCCTATTACGCAGTTCCTGATAAGGACAGGAAAGCTAGTTTGTCTTAGTTACACATAAAATGGAATAAACGTTCTTGCCTTCTAAACCCAAGAAGTGTTTGAGAATAGGATATAATTTTAACTTTAATGTTGTTATGAATAGGAGCTACTAGAAATAGAGAAAGTTAACAGTATCTATGTGATTGTTTAAATGAAACAGTGTTTTCCAAGGGAAGTAATTATTTTGAATTTGTCAAAAAAAATTTACCTTACTAAGAATTCTCTTTGACCTGCTGTGTTTGCATTAGCCACTCCTATGCTAACGCTAAACCATAGTTGGTCTTTCTCTTTGGGTCTACTCCTCACCCCCCTCCAATTCTGTGTTTGGATTTTATTCGTGCATATGTAGGTGTGTGTGCATGTTTACACACCTGTACAGAGTAAATAGGCTTAGAGTTAACATTTGGAGGATCTTAAAAGCACTTGTCAGTTTATTTGAGCAATACCAACTGATTATTTGACTAAATTGACCAGTGACTGAATGAAACACAAATCGATTAGCAGACGAATAGTCAGAATGGTTTTACTGATAAGCTTTCTGCTCCAACAACAGAAATTGACAAAAATGAAAAGATGAAATAGCTAAGGTCATAGTTTTGCTTTAATTAAACCAACTCTAATTTATTTCCCTTTGTGAGGATTGGAGTTTATTTCAAAGGCTAAGTCAGAGAACTCTCTAATTCATACAGTCTACAACGACTCTGCTACCAACTGGATTCCAGTGACATCCTTAGTTATACAGACACATCCTGAAATTTGAGAGCTCATGTATACCTAGGGCTGTGCACCTGCTAAGGGAAGCCAGGAAAGTTGGAGGAACATTTGAATGAGGTTGATGCTGAATTACAAGGCAAATTGAAAAGAGCAGTTTTATTTAAAAGGGTGAAATGAAGTTTTCTACCTGTGTACCCATGTTACAGTGCCTCTACAATATTTCTATCAAATCTCTAAATTATGGAATTGGTTATTTTCCATTTTTAAAGATTTACTTATCTATCTATTTATCTTTGGAAAGTCAGACATATAGAGAGGAGGAGAGACAGAGAGAAAGATCTTCTGTCTGCTGGTTCCCTCCCCAAGTGGACATAGTGGCCAGAGCTGAGCTGATCTGAAGCCAAGAGCCAGGAGCCAGGAGCTTCTTTTAGGTCTCCCTCACAGGTACAGGATCCCAAGACTTTGGGCCATCTTCGACTGCTTTCCCAGGTCACAGGCAGGGAACTGCATGGGTAGAGGGGCCTTAGGGACAGGAACCAGGCCTATATGGGATCCTGGAGAGTGCAAGGCAAGATTTTAGCTGCTAGGCCTGACAACCTCCATTTTAAAATGGTCTCAGATGAGCAGGCTTCATGTTCGAATGCTAGAGACTCTGTAACATAGTGATTCCAACAGTGAAGAAACTGTTAAGCTGGGGCCACCTCCCTTTGCATTTCAGAATACTGGTGTTTATCTTAACCAGGACTCCTGTTCACCATGTCCAGAGTGAGGGCTCTGCTGAGCAGCAGCCAACTTGAAGATCTGGCAGTTAATCTGTCTATCTGGAAGACTCAGACCTCACGCCTAGTGAAGAGTCTGTTGTCTATTCTAGGTACAAGAAACGATTTTCAACCCCAATATTTTTTTTTTTAAAGATTTTATTATTATTGGAAAGTCAGATATACAGAGAGGAGGAGAGACAGAGAGGAAGATCTTCCATCCGATGTTTCACTCCCCAAGTGAGCCGCAACGGGCCGGTACGCGCCAATCCGATGCCGGGAACCTGGAACCTCTTCCGGGTCTCCCACGCGGGTGCAGGGTCCCAATGCATTGGGCCGTCCTCAACTGCTTTCCCAGGCCACAAGCAGGGAGCTGGATGGGAAGTGGAGCTGCCGGGATTAGAACCGGCGCCCATATGGGATCCCGGGGCGTTCAAGGCGAGGACTTTAGCCGCTAGGCCACGCCGCCGGGCCCTCAACCCCAATATTTTGCATCAGTATATAAACTTCCACAGCTCTTACCATTTCTATAGGAGACTGCAGCACTGATGTTCCCCCTTGAAAACCCACTAAGACGCTCTGAAGTCCAAGTACAGGTTATAATGCAAAGTTAAGAAACTGATAAACAGGGAGCATGGTCAGAATGGGGGTGGGGGCAGACAGACTCTGTCCTGGTTTTCTACACTTAAAAATATCTCCAATGGGGACAGGCATCTGCACTAGTAGTGGTACTGCTTGAGATATCATTGATGCGTACCAGCAGATGTGGGCCCAAAACCTGACTCCAGCTCCTCACTTCAGCTTCTTGCCAATGTGAATCCTGGGCGGTGGCAGGGACCACTCGAGTAACCACATTTTACCATCTACATGAAATACCTGGATTGGATTCCTAGCTCTACAACATGCCTCTCTCAGCTTGCCACAGCGCCTCCCTCTCCCACACAGGCTGGGAGCATTTGAACCATGGACTAGCAGCCAGCAGTGATCTCCACCTCTCAATTAAGTAAAAACATTTGCAAAAAAAAAAAAATCTCATATCGATATCCCTCTTGTTAGAGCATGCTGCATTTTAATATGCACTAACAATTCAGAATCCCATGAGGTACTAAAATGCTAGATAATTCAAGTCCTGAATCTGAATTTTCTGTTTTATTTGTATTCACGATAGTTAAAATCAAGAGGAGGGAAATAGGAAAAATAATTTACTCTTTTTCCTATTTTGCAATATAAATGAGTGTATGAGAGGCATTCAAAAAAGTTCATAGAAATAGATATTATGGAAAAGCTATGTATGGGTTTCAAAACAGTTTTGAGCCAGAATAAACTTATCCTTAAATTCCATTTTCCACCAACATTTGAAGAAGCCTCCCTTTGCTGCATGCTAATTTACTGTGAACTAACAGATCCACCCAGGGTCCTACTGGGCAGTGGCTGGCTTTGTTGACAGTCCTCTGCCATTCTCCCTGAGAAATCAGAGCCCTTCTGGAAGGTTGAAGGGACATAGAAGCAAGTGGATTTGGAGTTACATCCAGGTCGCTTCCCACCTCTTCTGCTTTGGAATGAAGCCCATTAGGAGACATGAAAAAGCCCAGGAAAAAAAAAGACACAAAAGCAAACCATTTCTTGTTCCCTTTCACTGCCTTCAGATCCATTTCTAAGATCTCTGGAGAGATGCCGGAAAACCTTTCCTGGTGAACTGCCTCTCACCACCCTTTTGGGCTGGAAGTGTTTCCTTTGATGTAATGCAAGGCCCAGCTGGAAGGCAAAGGTTGCTTCCTCCACTGCCCTCCAGAGAGATGGCAAACAGCTGCCGGTGAGCCTCCAGACTGAGTTCAGCTAATTCCAGGCGAAGATTAATAACAAAGTTGACTAGTTTTTATTCAAGCCAAAAATGATGCTTGATACGTGTTGGATTCTCAAGATGGTCTTCTTCCATGAGCGTTATTATCCTTCTAGTTGGGATTCTAAGAACTAAATTAATTAAAGCTTATGTCTTGGCGCTCTCTCTCTTTCTCTCTCTTTCTTATCATTTTGTTGTTTCAGGCTCTCCAGATGTTAACCTTAGACAAACCATGAGGCCTACTGCCTCTTTCTTCCTCTTGTTCCCTATGGATGTCTCTTTTCTTGCAAAAAGCTTGTTCTTTCTCTCTCATTGTGGGATCTCAAAAATGCTCATGTGGAGCTGGTGCCATGGCATAGGAGGCCAAGCCTTCACTTGCAGCTCCTGTCTCCCACATAGGTGCCAGTTTGATCCTGACTGCTGCACTTCCCATCCAGCTCCCTGCTAATGCTGCTGGGAAAGCAGCAGAATATGTTCCATGTGGTTGGGCCCCGCTACCCTCTTGGGAGCTCTGGATGAAGCTTGTGGCTCCTGGTTTTGGACTTGGCGAGCTCTGGCTTTTGCAGCCATTTGGGGAGTGAACTAATCAAGGAAAGTTCTTGCCTCTGTCTCTCCTTTTCTTTCTAACTTTGCCTTTCAAATAAAAATAAATTACTCTTTAAAAGATTGTTATTTTCTACTCTGTAAGTGAATTGAATATCAGATAATCAAATCGATGATGGTATGACAAAATCCAGATTTTATACCTATTAAAAGCTCCAAATGACTCTTCTCATTTTCCTATTATAGCTGTAGCCAAAGTTTCCTTAATTCTGTTTTTTTTTCCCTTGTGGCCTTTATTGTCAAAATCTGGTTAAGCATTATTGTAAGAATCTTCTTTGTTTTGTTATTAAATTATATTCTAAGATACTTAAAGAGTATGAGTTAACTTCATGTATTGCTTGAACAATTCTAGAGTTTTGCCATTCCTCTTACATTTTTTCTTGAACTAACTTAATACTATACCCAATAAATAGAAGTCACTTTCAAAATGATTAGCTATTTTGGACGTCAGATGACTTGTTCAGGGTTAAGCCAGTGCACACAGCATTTGACAGGTGAGATGAGCCTTTTTGTACCAGTCAACTTGTGGCTTGCAAGCAAATCACCTGGCAATTTCTTTAAAATGTAGGTTATCAGTTCTTCACTCTGGTTCAGACTGAATATTGCGATCCCGTGAGCACAAATTTTTAAATGAGGACCTCAAACAATTGTAATGGACAGAATGTATAAGCAAGGACAGAATTTCTGTCACATGAAACATGAAGATCAACTCTGAAGAATCTTGCCAGGTTGGATAGAAATTGCAAAGAGCAGTACCCTGAATGAGAGAATTAATAAAATTGAGGAGAAAAGTATAAAGGACTTCCCATAGAGGCTGCAGAAGGAAAATCAGTGCACAGGAATTGGTAGCCCCGTGAGAATCACAGATTACAACGAGAGCAGTCAGGAGTTCCTGGTGGCTGTTTCCCTACAGTAGAGACACTCTCTCTGGCTCTCTGTGGTTTCCTGGAAGCACCTACTTACTGACTTAATAAGCAAATGTTTATAATTTGATAACCCGTTTTTAATGCTTTACAAAAAGCAAAACAAATGCTCTGGTCTATTTAACAGTGTTTAAATAATATGTTGGGTTTTTATACACTGGCATCTTAAAAATATGGCTAGCCTGAGTCAATTCCTTGAAGTTTGACTGGCATTCACCAGAGTAAGAATCTGATGTCTAGGCTTGGGAAAAAAAAGAGTACTAACACCATGAGCCTGTCTACTTATTTCCTGCCTTTTTAGACCTGACAAAGTAAGGTTCCTTGGGAAGTAAATGTTCACTCTTCGGCTGCTAGGGATGGCAGCGCTATCATTTATCAGATTTTGCATAAATAATTCAACCTCTTCAGATACCAGTACCCTTTTTGTAACTAGGGAGAGTAATAACAAGTGTAAGGGTGTAGAAAAAATTGAAAATACCTAATGTCATGTTAGTCACTAAGTCTGCAATTCTACTCATATTTTTCCTAACATCCCCCCCACCTAGCAACCAATGAACTATCACTTTTATGTAATTTAACAATTACTTGTTTTATATTATCTCTAATATCATATGTGAACACGTGTGTGTGCATAATAAATAAACAGGTTATTTTGGAGTGGAGTATTAACTTTCTTGTGCTTTTAAGACTCACATATGTAATATTTAATGTTTTCCAAAATACTAGTAGGATCATTAATCTCGTTCAATGATACTTAAATTTGGCTACCTGTGAGAATTATCTAGAACTTTCAAAAAGTCCAGAGCCCAGAATGTACTTGAGCATAATCAATCAGAATCTCTGAGAGCAGGACCCAGATACCAGTATTTTCTTTCAAACTGGCCAGATGACTGCATTTCACAGCTAAAATTTAAAACTTCTAATTACAGTTATTTAAAATCTGCTTTGTGAAAAGTAAGAAGATTTCCCTTAGTAAAAGCTTATAACATATTGTGAGTTCAGTGAAAACTTTTTCCCCATAACTTACAACTAGTTTGTTAAATCTTAACCACAAATCAAAATCACCAATTTCCTCAACGCCAGTGTTTAAGATACTTTTAAGGTCTCTCTTTTTCTCCATGCTGCTTGGCTGAGCTTTTTAAAGGAATCAGATTTTGGAAACTACGTCTCAAGCAGAAATCAAGAACTCTCAGATGACCAATTCTTTGGGAGGTCTACAGAGGACCTTCTACAGTGTTAATGATGGTCGATGATATCAAATTCAGCATCAGCAGACCTTCAGGTGGGAAGATATTTGAAATGCCTCCAACAGCAGGTCATGGGTTGAAAACAGAGGCTAGTGGCAGTGACGTGGCAGCAAGAGATGGGATAAAAACTAAACAACAAGCATACAAAATTAAACAATGCAAAGTTGATTAACAAAGGTAAGAGCCAAAGATGGGCTTCCAGTGACCCCTCAAAAGCAAGGTAAAAAGCCAATCCAGGGACTCTGTTTTCAACAATACATTGGTACACATTAAAGATGCAGATGTTGGTATCATCTAGAGCAAAAGGAGAGATGAGTTATCAACAGAAAGGAATACTATTTGGCCCCAATTCCCTGTGTGCTTCTAGAATTTAGTTGTAAAAGGCCAAAGATCTAACTTTGCTGTTTGAAGGGAAGGGCATATGCCATGGTAATCAGATAGACACACAAGATACAGTTCAGACTAGAATAAAAGATGATTTTACAGGCTTCTCAAATTTTGTTTTACAAGGAACAGTATCGATGTCTCTTCCAGGGCCAAGCTTTGTGTCTGAAAACCCCAGCTCTGAGGATTGATTGTAAGGATATGGAGAAGGCCATTGCAGAATCAAGGGGGGATGTAAGTGTTCCAAGGTGCTGAAGGACATTGCTCATCTATGACATCCCAGCTGGGATCGTGGGAATCATCCTCGAAGTGGCTTTCCTTTCAGCATAGGCGATCAGTCATATCCCATATCTAATCAATCACCGACTGCTGTCAATCCTAATTCAATAATATCACTTAAGCATATCCAATTAATTCAGTCCTTCTGCAATTACCCTAATCAAGACTGACATAATCTTTCACGTTGATTACTACATCAATCTCCTAACTAGCCTGCTTCTCAAATTCGTTATAGGCCAAGGAATAGTTATTTATGAATATAACCTGCCTTTCCCCCCAGCTTTTGTTTTTGCATTTTCCTTAGAAATCTGATTACTAAGAAGTGTCAGGACAGTTCTGAAAGATACCAGGGACATTCTGTATGGGTCCATGCATTTGTTCTGCAGCCTATAAAAAAGTCTATGTCTTTCTCTGCTCAGACAGTCTCATTCCCAACACCACCACATCCACTCTATGCTGCAGGCAGCCCTCTTCTATTTGTGACTACATTGGTCAGAACCCAAATTCCACCAGACTATTGCATCTACAGTTTTTCCCAAGTATGATAGATCTTTAAAATGTTCATGAAGAACATGTAATCTGGAAAAAAACCACCACATGGATTTCCATTTTCTTTAAAATTTATTTTTGCACACACACACACACACACACACACACAAAATATTGTAATTATATTTTTTCCTGAGCTTTTTGAAATTCTCTCTGTTTTCTGATACCCTGGAGCTCTCAAGCTTTGAGTTTAATGAAGGAGGTGTTACAACTTTTGCAAGGGACAAGAGAACATGTTACTTAGTAATGTGATATAATGGCATAACTCCTTTGGTTTTGTTATGGCTGCAGATAATACCCATGGGTCTGATTCCAAGTTATTTTCCTTCATCGTATGTGAGTCTGTCTAGCTCCCCAAGGTAAGAAGATAGTAAAGCACCCAGCAAGGTATACTGATTCACCTGCTCTTTTTCTGAATAGCACGAGTGAACTGTGGACCAGGCTGATGGACAAATGGAAATGTGTGGGCCATGCAAAGCAGTAGGACAGACTCATCTAGACAGTGGTCATCCTTTGGAACCTTTCCCTGTACCATTTGTTCTTTTGTTTTTGTGATTGACTGTGGATAGCAAGTGGAAAAAGAGTAGTTTGACTACGGAGAAGACATGAGAATCTGGAATAAGCACACGAAGGCTTATCTCATTTCTTTATAAAATCATGTCTTCCTAGGATTAGAGGAGATAAAAATAACTTGCACCCACTGGTATACCTAGGTGAGATGCAGGAGGCCAATCGTGAGCAAATGAGAGCATGAACTCTTGAAGTTTCGCAGGTCTTGCTCAATAGGTTTGAACTTCCAAAAACCTTAAGTGCACTTTGAAGAATAAGAGGCTAAAGACATTTTGTTTTCCCTTCCTATTTTACCTTAACTTGTGAACATCCTGGGAATTAATTATAGGAAGGCATCAATCACTTAGTAGATCTCAAGCTGAGAATTTAAAATCCTGTCTTCTAAATGAGAACACCTGGATTTTCTTCATTTTTGTCTATTTCAGTTTGTTTCCTTCTGATTATATAGTACTTTTTAGTAGAGTTTTATTTGACAGTTCCACTTGGCCACTACTGTGTTCAGGGATGTTATGGAAGGATGATGCATCAGAACTAATACAGTTTTTTGAACAAGGACCAAGGGCATCAGTTCTTAAAAGTCACAGCTGTTGGGCTCGGCAGTGTGGCCTAGTGGCTAAGGTCCTCGCCTTGATCCCATATGGCCACTGGTTCTAATCCCGGCAGCTCCACTTCCTCTCTATCTCTCCTCCTCTCAGTATATCTGACTTTGTAATAAAAATAAAATAAATCTTAAAAAAGTCACAGCTGTAATGGGAAGATAAATCAGTAGAGGCAGGAAAAAAATGGGACAACAAGAGCCAATTCCCCCATTCCCCTTGAAGAAACCACTCTTTCTAGAATGGCTACATTACTTAATTGCAGAAAGGGTGCCTAAGGGTGCTGGGATTCCTAGACTCAGAATCACCCTGGGCAGTTCCCAGGTCTTCCCTGGAACTAACTCTGTGTTATTTGAACTCAGTACAGCAGTTCCTTCAATCAAAGGTAGACTCAGCTCCACAGAGAGAGAAAAATGCAGAGATGAACTATGAAACTTTGCACCCATTTCTTGATTTAAGTCATTGATTTATTGCATTTTGGGCAAATTTTACAAATTTATAATCATTAGGAAAATGTTTGATGAACATTTTACAAAAGTTTCAGGTCCTGAGAAAAATATTGTCTGTAACATCCAAGGCTGCCAATGAGGTCATATATAGAAGCTCTTTAACCACACTCTGACACTGGCACACCCTACTGTACCCTGTCTGGCTGGCTCCCCCTTTAAGTCTGGTACATCCCCTTGATTTCTTATTTCAACCTCATGCTCATATCACCATCTAATTGCTTCCTTGGTGGTTTGAGTATTGTCCTATTGCTCTTTTTGGAACCCAGTCACAATGAGATTATAAAGTTTGGAATAAATAGTGCTTGAGCAATCCATATGAGTCTCTCTCAAATAGAATCAAGAAGGTTTTTTTTCAAAGGACATAACATACATTTGCTTTAAGAATACTTAAGTATTTTATGCCATTATTTTAAATTTTCTCCGGCAATTTTTTTCTCCCTTAACTCTTGACCTATCTCTCCTGATTGGAATGCCCTCAGTAAAATATAAATGCTGTTATCAATCCCGTATGAAGAAGAGTGTGACGTCACTTCTCTTTAACCTATAGGACTTTTTTTTTCTTGCTCTCATTTGCAAGAATCCTTCCATTCTCTGTTGAGCCAATACAGTTGTCTCAACCACATCAACTTTACCAATGGCCTCTACACCACTGAATTATAATATCTGCTTTGTCAACCATATTTGACATTGTAAATCATTCAGATCTTGAACCTTTTTTTTTTTTAAATGTGACTTCCCAACCATCACTTACTTTTGATTTTCTTTCTGTCTACTAGGTCAGGCCTTGGTCATCTTTGCTCCTTTTTCCTCATTTCCCAGAAATATAAACATTGAAGCAACACTCGGTTTTGCTCTCTACTGTCTAAACTCAGCTTCAAAGTGATTTCATCTAGACTCACAGCTTTAAATGCCATCTGCATGGTGTTGATGTCCACATTTCTCAGGATAGGGCTCACTCTTCCCTGATTCCTCCGCATGTCTCCAGCTACTTACTAGATATTACTGTCTGAATGTTTAACAACTCAGCTTACATCCAAAGACAGAGTTCTGTTTCTAATTACTTCCAGTTTTCTTTTTCCATCATTATATCCCATTTTTCCAGATCCTCACATCAAATCCATCAGAAAAAGTTTGGTTCTAATTTTCAAAGTTTGCCTAGACTCTTGTCATGTCTCACCACCTATAATATCATCCTCATCTTTTCCTGGCACTGATTCAATAGCTTCCTAGCTTTCCCCCATGATTCAGCCTTATTCAATTCCTGTACAGTCTTTTTAATTGAGATATAATTCATATACAATGCAATCCAAACTTTAAAATACATAGTAAGAAGTTAATGTGATTATTCAAATGTTACCCAGAACATTTTCATTTTGCCAAAAAGAAAACCCATTCCATTATGAGTCTCTTCCCATATTGCCTTTAACCTTCACCAATGGAAAGCACTATTAAACTTTCAATCTCATCACATCTGCTTATTTTGGATATTTTGGGTATGTGGAATCCTGCATATGACATTATTTTGTCCAGTTTCTTTCACTTACGATGTTTTGGGTAAAATGTGAATGAGCCATCATGTACGATCTGTAGTTTTATTACACTCATGTAATAGATTAGAATCTGAAGCCCTGACAAGATTAAGTGACTTGTGGAAGGCCATGTAATCTAATACATAGGTTTTGTATTGAGATCTAAAACATTGGATTTATAAGTTGGTTAGACATGTTGGTGTTTCATGAAATGTCTTAATATTGCTGAGTGTTTATGAAGGAACAGTACCTAGTCTGGTTGTGTGACACTCTTTTTATGCCTTAAAGATTATCAAGATTGAGCAAAACCCTAGACACAAAAGCAGCTTCACTGTAAGATAACACTTAAATTTTGAATCATTTATAAGTAAGTTTTAATTAGCTCCATAAATTCTTTTAAATAAGAGCTAGAATTGTTATCAGGCATGCCCCCATTAAGCTGTTCTAAGTTTGAAGCAAGATATTCTGCTAAAAATACTTTCTAACCTATAAAGTGCCTTCAAATGTAATGTATTTGAGCATTACTATAATGGTGGTACATTTCCTTACATGTGTGCCTTGAAGATTTCATATTAGCTAGGATGATTTGCATTTCCACCTTACATTTATTAATTATAGTATCTCTCCAGGATTTAGTCTATCCAGGACCTTGAGCCCCATCAATTACCATAATATAGTTCCCTAATACATTCAGGACGGTATTAGATTTTGTATGTTTGCATTTTGTCCTGGATCAGTACTGAGGTAGAAATTGTCTCTGCAGCCTTGCTGCAGGCAAAGGGTTTGTGGAGAAAGGAACTTAAAATCTAGAATGTGTAATCAGGGAGGGGATAGCTGAGACATTAGATCAGCCTTCCCTTTCAACACTTCCAGAAAGTCATCCACCTGCAGAAAAGTCCTTTGGAAGTTAATCACAGAGGTGTGAATCACTCCACCAGGTGAATGACTTCCTACAAACTAAATGTTTGTTTCCTGTAAGTTCGTGTGCAGGCAGTCTACTCCAGGGATGACAGAAAATCTCTCAGCATCATGCAAATACATCATGCACTTGTAACTAAGACTTTTCATCTATTACTTGACCACAATTCATACTTGTACCTTCTAGTTTTACCATAAGCTCGAGTACAAAGCTGAATTTAAGGAGTGTATATTATATGGAAAAGAGAAAAACTGCAATCCAGGAAAAGAGAAAAAGGACTGTAAGAATAGACTGACTTATTGGTATTTTCTTTTATTGTTCACTGAATAGTCAGGCAGACAATGCTTATTGTGTCTACAGGGTTTCATTGTAAGTGGGAGATTGGGAACTGGGAATGCCTGCAATCATCGAAACAATCTGGTGGATGCAGGCTGCATTCCCAAGCAGTTCACGAAACTCACTGAACCCAGAGTGTATTGGAAAGGAGGAAAAGCTGTCTATGCTGGAGAGCACTTATATAAACATTAAAATGGTTACTAATAGAAAATGTTTAAATTCAGACATCAAATACTGAAAGCTCAATTGGTTAAAATGTAAAGGTGGCCAATTTCAAGAACTCTATGGACTGATGAGGCCATGTTTCTATTGTAAAAAAAATGTGTTTTATTGTAACAAATGATGAAAGTTGCAACTGATTAGTCTTTTGTCCATTGAGATGGTCTACAAATGTTTTATGTTTTGTTTTAAATTCTAAAGGGAATTGATGCACTCTACCTTGAAATGTTTGTATTTAGATGATGATGGGATTTATTTGATCTTTAAAGCAAATTTACTTACATTCTATTGGATGCTTTGAAGTCCTGTGGGATCTTGATGTCTACTCTAGCAATTTGTTCCTTGACTTTCTTTTTTTTAAGATGTATTTATTTTTACTGTAAAGTCAGATATACAGAGAGGAGAGACAGAGAGGAAGATCTTCTGGCTGATGATTCACTCCCCAAGCAGCTACGATGGCCGGAAATGCAGTAATCCGAAGCCAGAAGCCTGGAGCTTCTTTGGGGTCTCCCATGCGGGTGCAGGGTCCCAACGCTCTGGGCTGTCCTTGACTGATTTCCTAGGCCACAAACAGGGAGCTGGATGGGAAGCAGGGCCACCAGGTTTAGAACCGGTGCCCATATGAGATCCCTGCATATGCAAGGTGAGGACTTTAGCTGCTAGGCTATAGTGCTGGGTCCTGTTCCTTGACTTTCAAGGTCTGTTCTTCATGTGCTCAGAATCTGCCACTTCCAATTAGAGGCCATATCATAACTCAATACAGATATTACAAGAGTTACTCATTGCACTCATTTGCTAGGCATTTGTAAATTAGGGAATAAATGATCAAATGTAGTCATTACCTATTTATTTATCAATAGTTATTATTTATACTTAGATTTTTAATAAAATTTATCCAAAACCACAGATCAGGGGTAAGGGGAGAATAAAGGGAGAAGCCCCACCCAGCCTCCCACCCATCCCGAGTTTCCGACGTGGGGCATGCTCTGAGGGTGCTGCTCAAGTGTTTTTGATAGTCCAACAGTTCTGAATTGCTGCCGGTCTCGCTATTCCAAACACGCTGAAATCTATTCAGAATCCATTGGCTGACAGAGTCTGCCTTAGAGTCTCTGTTAGCCCAGACTTTCACTGCCAATACATGGCTGGGGTAGATATCGATTTGTTCTGTCCTCCATCCTGTTGGAACACACTCACACTCTTGTAACAACACATTGTTTTAAAAGGAGACAAATCACCTTAATAGGACAAAAAGCTTTTTCTCTGTAATTTGATCATAAGATTTTATTGTATAAATAGCAGTAATATGACTCTGAGCCCCCATGTAGTCCATTATAATGATAAAATTAAAAACTTAGGACCTGATATAGAGATCATAAGTGACAAGTTTACGAAATAAGAAGGATGTCATGAAGTCTGATAACCAGACTGAATTTATAAACGCTTTAAAAAATAAGGTGTTTAACTTTTGAGAGCAGGAAAAGTAGGACAGCAACATAAACCAAATATATATGGGGCTGTTTTAGAGCTAGTACTGTTAACAGTTTTGTTGACTCGGATAGCCTTATACTAGGGCAGTGAGCCGCAGGGGACTAGAACATGCCATTTCAAATATGCTGGTTTGCAGTAAGGGCTACTTTGAGCTGGAGATACATGGAATCAATCGACATGAAAACAGGCCTTCTTAGATCTCCCCTTATCCAGTTGAAAGCATAGACTTCTGAAAACTGAAGACCTCTCTGAATCTTGTCTCCAGGGGCAGATTTTACATCAATGAAGATGGAAAATCTTTACTGAGATCAATCTGTGCCAACGAACCCTGCATCATTAACCTCCCTCATCGGTTTCCCTTCCATAGTCAGCTGCCCTTCAAACCTTTTCCTCTTTTCCTTTGTCTTGTCCTTCTGCAAAAATTTATTGTATTGGGGCTCGGCGGCGTGGCCTGGTGGCTAAGGTCCTCGCCTTGATCCCATATGGCTGCTGGTTCTAATCCCGGCAGCTCCACTTCCTCTCTGTCTCTCCTCCTCTCAGTATATCTGACTTTGTAATAAAAATAAAATAAATCTTAAAAAAAAAAAAAGAAAAAAAAATTGATTGTATTTCTATTAAGACACCACGCAAGTTCAAGTTCTTGCCACGCCTTTGAGTTACCTTAGATTATGCTTTCTCTGGAGTGAATTGCAGTGCAGGTGCTTGTTTACATTTTTTTAATTTAGCCTTTTGTCAGTTTCATTTTGAATTCCTTCTGCTAGAGACGCTTGAGGGCAGGAAGAAAAAAAAATTTTTTTGAGCTATAGGACAGGGAGAATTTCTCCTAAACACTTCAAAAGTCTCTGACAGGCCTAAGAACCCAAGTGTCACAAAACAAATGAGTAGAGTAGGAGCATACACACTGACTTTATGTCACATAGGAGCCCAGAGAAGGCTATACCATGCCCCCTACCTGCCAAAAAAGCAGTAAAAGCCAGCCATTGCATACTCTATGGGGAAAGCATAGGGAATGATGTATTGGTGATAAGACAAGGGAACTTGGGCCAAGGGAACAGGGTAGTTAATAGAAGAAAATCAAGTATGAAGATACGGCTTAGTTGAAGAAGGTTTGTTCATACAGATTTTCTTCCAGTTCAGCAATGTGTCTCTAATGATGAAAGGTGGCTTTTCTCTTGGAATAAGTAGAACTTCTCCTCCGTTTCTTCTAGAAAGAAAAGGGGTGGTCCAAGGCATCCTTCCTGCACCTGTTCTTTTTCAAGGACCGTTAGCTCAAGCCATACTTACGTCAATGTGAACTACTTTTGTGTATGCTGTTCTCCTTCGATCCTCTGAACAGCGAAGGAGTCTGGCAGATGAAGAGTACTCGGAGTCCAGCCACTTAGGCAATCAGGACATCAAGTTGGAAAAGGCTGGAAGTACAATACAGTGATAGATTCTACATAGGCTATTGATTGTTTCCAGTGAATGAAAGGTCAAAGCTAGATATAATGGATATTTGTTTTATTTTTAAAGATTTATTTATTTGAAAGTGATAATTACAGAGAGAGAGAGATCTTCCATTCATTGTTTCAGTCCCCAAATGACCTCAATGACCAGGGGATTGGGCCAAGTTGAAGCAAGCTGCCAGGAGCTCCTTCTAGGTTTCCCATGTGGGTGCAAGGGACCTGTAAGGACCCAAGCTCTTGGGACATCTTCTGTTGCTTTCTCAAGCTTAACAAGCAGAGAGCTAGATCCTAAATGGAGTAACCAGGTCTAGAAACTGAGTCCACATAGGATGCCAGCACCTCGGGGAGAGGCTTAATCTACTATGCTATATGTAGCTCCACAAAAAAAGATATTTAAAGGAATTGGAGAGGGAAAGGATAGCTCTATCATAAGTTACTGTCTAGGGAGGTGCCCTCAAAAGTGCAGTGTTAAGCAAGAAATCCATTACTCTTTCAGGCATGATGATCACTTACCTACAGTTGAGAATGTTTTGGGTTGTGTGTTACCAATAATCTAAGCCACATAGTATATCCAGGGAAAGTGTGTGTGTGTGTGTTTGGGATGGGGGCATTGGAGGATGTATGAGGGCTATGGTTTGAAAGACTGGATAAAAGACCCTAATTAGAAACTAATTTCTTCCTGAATTTTTTGACCATCTTCAGGGGATTAGGCCCAAAAGGTATTGAGCTTGCTGACTTCTTGTGTATTTATGATTGATCCACATGGTCATGAGGAAGTACCACCTGATCTTATTTGGGCATAGAAACCACAAACTTCATGACAAAGTTTCTGTTTTCTATATTCATCTGCATTTAGGCAAGCAGAGTGAATCTTAAAATTAAATTCTCCTCATTCCCAACTTGCTCTGAATCCTGGGAGAGCCACCAAGTGTTTTCTCTTTTATGTGGCTTGAGAAATACATAACCAGATTTTAACGTCACATTTTCCATAAAAGATATACAGCATTTAAAATAATTAAATAGTTAGCATGAACAGGGAAGGAACTTAAAAACATTATAATATCTTCCCCTCATCTTCTGGATTCAGTGGAGGAAAGTCATGTGCAATCCCATGTGACTGTGTCCAAGCGTAGTTTAAGTAATTGTGCATAAATAATTAAGTAGATTAAAGGAGAACAATACTCAATGTGTAATCAATTAGAACAAATAAGAAAATGATTCTAGGAATTCAAACTTCTTTGGAAAATATTGCAAAAGTTGTTCTTTCATAAATAAGTTAATAGTGCTATAACAGGGGTGTTGGAGCAAACTCAAACTTTGGGACTTGTTTGAAATGGATCCTTTATGCTCAACTGAAGAACATTTTGATGATTATACAGTATACCCATGACCGATTTATTATCTCTCATCAGCTATTTTCTCTCCCAACATCCCTAATTTTAAAATTCATAAATATTTCATGTGTAGGGAAAAGACATCTGTTTCTTGTTCATTTATATTTTATTTGTTGTGATTTTAATATAAGCTATTAGAAGTTACAGAGACATTTAAGCTTTCATGGAGGATATTAAAGTTCCTTTTTTCATCTTGAACAAGGGAAAGATCTTAGTTTAAGTTAAAATCAAACTCAGAGGCCTGGCATGGTGATTCAGTAGCTACAGTTCTCACCATGTAAGCACCAGGATCCCATTGGGGTGTTGGTTCCTGTTCTGGCTGCTCCACTTCCCATCCAGTTCCCTGTTAAGGCCTGGGAAAACAGTAAAGAATGACCCAAAGCCTTGGGACTTTACACCCATGTGGGAAACCCAGAAGAAGCTCAGCTCCTGCCATTGTGACCGTTTGGAAAGTGAACCAGCAAATAGAAGACCTTTCTGTCTGTCTCTCCTTCTCTCTGAAAATCTGATCTGCCTTCCCAATAAGAATAAATATTTTTTTAAAAGAGAAGAAACTCAAACTCACAAACTTTAAGTAAATTTTAACAGTTTTAAAGTATGTCCTTCCAGCATAACATTTGGGAACCTCAGGTTTTATACACTCTGGTGGGTTTCTTTTTAATGTGAGGATGTTGGTTTCACTGAATCTTGTGATTTCATTGTACCATAATGATCTTTCTACAGTTAATTTTGAAAATTCACATAGAACCTCAGGTACAAGTTTTAGAAAGTTAACCCCAGGCCAGCCTGGAGATAAGTGAACTTAAACTTCACATTATTATTTGTTCTCAATGCTTTCATCCATGTATAGTGGACCTAAGAACTCTAATGTGACAAAGACAAACAAGCAAACAACAAAAGAATACATTTCTTGTTCCCAGTACAGGCAAAGCTGAATAATTTTAGAAATGGCTCATCAAGGGAAACATGTTATCAAATGCACACTCATTTCTAGTCTTTTCTTCCCACTTCAGCCACGGATTTTTTTAGATGAGTTATAGGCAATGTCTTATATTTCTTAATAATAACCCTTTAACAAGATCTTATTACAAAAGGTACAGGTAAACAGGAAGAAACATAAGGTAAGATTCACATGTAATATCCCTAGATTTTACATCATATTACAGCAAACATATGAGAGTTGACCTTGTGGGATTGGCTCATTTCCCTTAGCATACTGATCTCTAGTTTGGTCCATTTTTTTTAAAAATCACAGAATAGTATTCCGTAGTGTAGATGAACCACAGTTTCTTTATCCAGTCCTCTGTCAATGGTCATTTAGGTTGCTTCCAAGTGCTTGTGATTGTTGATTGTGCTGCAGTGAACATTGGGGTGCATGATGCTTTCTGTGTAACAAGTCTTTTGGATATATTCCTAGAAGTGATATTGCTGGATATGGTAGGTAGATTTTTAATTGCCTAAATGTTCTCCATACTGACTTCCATAGTGGTTAAACCAGCCTGCATTTCCACCAGCAGTGGAGTAAGGTTCCTTTTTTCCCTGCAACCTCGCAGGCAGGCATTGTTGGTAGTTTTCTGTAAATGGGCCATTCTTTCTGGCGTTAAGTGAAACCTCAGTGTTGCTTTGATTTGAATGTCCCTTATTTACAGGGAGTTTGAGCATTTTTTCATGTGTCTGTTAGCCATTTGAATTTGTTCCTTTGTAAATTGCCTGCCCACTTCCCCTTGGCACAGTAGTTTAAGCTACTGCTTGCTACACCGGCATCCCGTATGGGAGCACCAGTTTGAGTCCTTGACACTGTTCTCCTCCAGCTCTCTGTTGATGCATCTATGAAGGTAGCGGTTGATGGCCAAGAACTTGGGCTCCTTGCCACTCATGTGGTAGACCAAGATGGAGTTTCTGGGTTCCAGGTGCAGCCTAGTTTAGCATTGGCTGTTGCAGCCATTATGGTAATGAACTGGCAGATGGAAAATCTCTCTGTCCTTTTTTTTTTTTTAGTGTCACTCTGCCTTTCAAAGAAATACACCTTTTTAAAAGATATGAGGCACAAGGTTGAGATTGCATATTAATTCTGTATATCCTAATGCTTTGGCACCTTGGAAGCTGAACAATCCCAGCCACATTTCCTGTTGTAGCTGGGGGCCCACATTCCCATCCCAAGTTTCCCAGGTGAACACCTTTACAGGACGTATGTTGCTTTCCTATGGCTTCAGCTTTCCTGGAAGGCACCATGAGAAAGCCTTTTCTCACTCTCTCCTTCATCTATAAAGACGTCCATAAAACCTCAGAAAATTGGCAGAATCAGGCCTGTTCGCACATCAGTATAATCTGACACAGGAAATCACAGGAAGAAAGTGGAAAAAGACTGTTTTTCCTTCCTCCTGCAAAGAACAGAAGGGGTAGTTCATGTAGGGTCAGAGAGAGGAAATATCAGTTTGCCAGAAGAGCTCAGATTACTGTGGTTTTGCCACAGCCATCTCTTTATTTATTTTTCACTTATTTTTATTTAGTATTAATAGCTAATCCATCAAATTAGGTCTCCTTGAAGTCCCAAGAAAGAATGTTATACTGATTTGATGTAACTAATTAAAGACACTTCTGGCCTCTGTTAATCCTCTCCCAATGACAGCACAAAAAGAGTGGAGAAATAGTTTCATATTTAGTTCTCATTATAGTGATTGAATGCAGACACAGAAAGGAATTACATGCATAATCTTCATATGTGTTGTTAAAACTACAGGAGACTATAAGCTTCCAGCAGCTATGATGTTGCTATTTCAGCCCTGTTTCCAATTTTCAGATCTTTCAGGAATGATCTTCCAACACAGGTGGTAAGAATAGAGTATGGGTGTCAGTGTATGGGGGAAGGAGAGTTGGAGAGGTGCCAAGATATGTGGAGATGACAGGGGCTTATCATTGCAAGGGAGAGTATGGGCTTAAGTGTTAAAACCAATAGCATTATCTGTTTATTAAAAAAATTAAAAATAGATTTAGTCATTTTAAAGGTAGAATGATACAGAGATACACACACACACACAGAGAGAGAGAGAGAGAGAGAGAGAGAGGAAGTTTTACCATCTGCTGCTTTACTCCCTAAATTTAGACCCAAATGGCCACGGTTAGATCAAATTGAAGCTTGGAAACTAGCATTGTGATGCAATAGGTAAAGTGGCTACTTGGTACTACAGCATCACACTTGGGCACCAGCTCATATCCTTCATGCTGTACCTTCCATACAGTTCTGTGTTAAAGGGCTGGAAAAAGCAGCAGATAATGGCACAAGTGCTTATGCCCTTGGTACCTTTCTGAGAGACCATGTGGAGTTCTAAACGCCTGTCTTCAATCTGCCAGAACCCTGACCCATTTTGGGGAGTAAAGCAGCTGATGAAAGATCCTTCTTTCTCTCTGTAACCTAGTCTTTCACATAAAAAAGAAGTGGAGCATCTGAAACTTGGATAAGCTTGCATATGGGATGCCAGCCTTGCAAGTAGTAGCTTGCTGTACACAAAACTAGGTCTAAGCCAATAGATCTTTTTTTAAAAATTCATTTATTAATTACATTGTATTATGTGACACAGTTTTATAGGTACTGGGATTCCCCCACTCCTCCCCAAACCCTCCCCCCATGGTGGATTCCTCCACCTTGTTGCATAACCACAGTTCAAGTTCAGTTGAGATTCCTTCATTGCAAGCACATACCAAGCATAGAATCCAGCATCTTATTGTCCAGTCAAGTTCTACGTAAGCCAATAGATTTTAAGAAAGATGTACAATTCCCAGTTCCAACGAAAGTGTATCACATAATACAATGTAATCAATGAATAAAAAAAAAAGAGAAAAAAAAAAGAATGAGATGATGGATCACAAATAAAAGGCATCATGATAATGAGTGGTTAATTGGCTATATGAGACATAAATTAATTGGCTATATGAGACATAAAAGAAAGAGCCGAAAGTGACCACTGTGTTTTGTTTTGTTTTTATCTGCGGTCTCACGGGGTTATGCAGAATCAGGATTGTGCCCAGGGCTGAACCCCAGAAGCCCTGATACAAGATGTGGGCATGCCCATCGCATCTTCATAGCTAGGGTAAATTCCTCCATCATCAAAAATTGCCTTATGTTTGTCGAACCTAATTAGACTAGATTGGATTATTTTTGTAAAAGTCATTGCGAGATTGCTGATGTCCCTTTTATCACTGTTACTGCTACCTTTCATAAGTAATGATGTTCTAGTTTTCATTGTACTTTCATTAGTGCTGCATGGGTCACACGAAGCATCTATTTCTACATGAAGATTCTTGACACTCTTTTTCACCACCCTAGTGTCATGTTGATATCTGTTAATTGTTCATTAACTTCATGTGGATTAAAGTTCATTATTTTTCTCCCTGTTGTGGACTGTGTACACAGACTCTGTATTTAAGGAGATGCGGGGTCTTTTTACTTTTCCTCCTGCCACTATGGCAGGGGTAAGGGTCCTTTCCATCTCAGAGCCACCTCCCGTCACTAGGACGGGAGTCTCCTTTCTCAACTTCTCTAATAAATCTTGCTTTAAAACTAAAAAGAAAAAAGGAGATGCATAAGGAAGTGTAGCACAAATTGATATGTTCATAGGTGGAGGCGGAGAAATTTGTCTCTGTGCATACAGAACAAGGATGGACTCCCAGCGAGATGGCTGATAATGTCCTGACGGTTAGATGTTGGAGTCTCCAACACTGTCCATGTCTACATTGTTGGAAGCCACCTCAGTGGCAACATGATGGACATAGTGAAAGTTCATGAAAGATACCCATTATAAAACTGGAGGGGAAATCTTTGGGGAGGAGAGGAAAACTTGGTTAACCCCAGTGCCTATTTAAACTGTCATCAAACAAAATAGTAGTAATAAAAATATTATCTTAGTAAAGGCCATTGTGACAGCAATAGGAAAATCTTGCCTCAGTTTTATCCATTAAACACATGTAATGAAAGCTGTACACTTGTTGATTTTTGGCAGCAAATGAGAGAAGATTCTGAGTGGGTATCTTTATTCCGTATTGGAGTACCTGGTTCAAGTCCTGAATCCTCCATTTTGTATCCAACTTCCTGCTGCTGCACCTGCTTCCTGCGGCTGCATCATCATCTGAGGTCTTCAGGTCTTCTGAAGGCCCAGTTATCTGGGCCCCTGCCGCTCATGTGGGAACCAGGATGGAATTTCTGAGGTCGCTTTTGGCCTGGCCAATCTGTAGCTATTGGGAGCATTTGTGGAATGAGTCAGAGGATAGAGACTTTCTCTTTGTCTTTTTTTGTCTTTCACACTCTGTTATTCTGGCTGTCAAACAAATAATCTCTTTTTTAAAGGGAAAGAAAAAAAAGGAAAGAAAAAATGATCACATAATTATCTGCTCTTTGTTTTATTGTGGATTAGGGATAAAACAGGAGGAGTTTCAAGAGTATCTAACGAGCCACTTTCTTATCCTGTGATGGCAGTGTAATAAGGTAATACCTTCAAGAACAAACCTTGTTAAACCTCAGAGTTGTCATCTAGAGGCATCTTATGATATATGGGCAACATAAATATGCATTGATTTTAACAGCCAGGGAACATTTGCTCTCAAAACTTGGAAACATCATTTATAACAGATGAAAAGGTCACTTCTACTAATTGGAAGGGCGTGAGTCCAGAACCATCGTTTACAGTTGCTCCTGGAGGTTCTAGAATAATCCGTTTCCTCGCTGATTCCATCTTTTGGGGGCTTCCAATATTGCTAGGTTTTGGTGGCATTCTTCTGTCTCCAAAGCAAACAATATTGTATTTCCAGATGCTTCAGTGTATCAGCTTCTAAACGAGGCTTTATGATCCATTTAAAAATGAATGTTATAAGTGCTAGAATTTAAAACAAGACATAAAACTCATTTTTAATGATAAATACCAGGGCAATACAATGCCATTTGCTAACTTAACTTTCTTCTTTAGATTGTATTATCTACATTCTGAAATACCAAATAATTCTGTAGGCCATATTCCCTGTTCTCCGCTGCTGTCCTTCTGCCCATATCAGATCAGCTTTAGTTACTGAGATTATGGTAAATATCAAAAATTGGTAATATGAATCCTTCTTTTTTTTTTCTTTAAACTTGCCTAAGTTGGCCCATTTCTTCCACTTTTTCATGCACACTTTAAAAAATCACCCTGACAATTTTACATAGAAGCTTTACAGATTTTGACTGACATGGAACATTGTTGTTTGCACTCTGATAAGCAGAAAGTTATTATTACCATTAATTGTGAAATACAAATTCATTCTTTTATTCCAAATGACTAAGTATAGAGTCACCTCAGAAAGAAGAGAACAAGCTGCACACTTTCAACAAGTAACAGGCATGTAAGTGCAGGAATCAAGGGCTTTCTGTACTTAATTCATTCTTTTGACTTCAGTACAGAACACATGGAGACAATCTGTGCCCAACAGCCCAGGGGGAGTGTGAAGACAACAATCAAAGAAAAGCTAGTATCTGTCAAGTTCCACAGGACCATCAAAATAGTCCTTAAAGAAAATGCACTGAAAAGGTCTCAGAGAAACAGAGAGGGAAGGATAGGAAGAGAGATCGATGAGAGATAACAAGGAGGAAGAGAGAATTAGAGAGAGAGAAATATTCCCAACCACTGGTGACCTTCCAAAGGCCCACAAGAGAAGAACGGGGCCTGACCAAAGCATGAGGCTAGGAACTAAATCCTGAAGTCCCACATCAGTGACAAAGTCTCAATTACTGGAATCATAACAACTGTCTCCCAGCATCCCATTAGCAGGAAAGTGGAACCAGAAACTGAAGGTTAGAATTGAGCTCAGAAACCGGGATATGGGATGCAGGAGTCTCAGTTGGCATTTAACCACCAACCCCCCAATAATATTCTTTTAAGAGACTTAAGAATATTTTTGCTTAATTTCCAGGAGAATCATTTTCTATAACAAAAAAATTTCCTCCTGTGTGTATATGAAGGATAACTAAAGTTTCTTTTTATTGTTATGGATTCTAAGGTTTAGAGATGAGTACCATGCAACATAAAGTAGATTATATAATTCACTGATGCAGGAAGTTAGTTAAACTTGGAATTTTTCCTATATTTGAATAAGCTATTGCAGTGGAGCTATTTTGCTTTTCATTCTGTTAAATAACACATTTTGATTCACTAACATTCTTTCATATTTAGAGAACAATGATGATTCAAGATTATGATATTGACCCCAAGAGATGAAAGAATTTTTTTCATGCATCTATTCATTTATTCAACACTTATTAAATGTATTCTTGGGGTCAGGCATTTTGCTTGGCTGCTTTTCATCTGGGAAATTGAACAGCAGAGACAGGTTCTTGTCAATTCAATATTAAACGTATTTGATTTTATTTTCCTTGAAAATTGACAAGCCATGTGCATCATTCGTGTTAATTCATTGTTGCCTGGATTATTTTACTGGTTAACTCTGTTACCTTGGGTCAGATTATACATCAGAGCACTTTCCTCATTGGGCATGGAGAAGGACTTGTTAAAGATGTGTAGCATCTCCAATTTACCCTGTTACAAAGTAAGAATTGAGGATAGTGGAAAAGCTGTCACCCTCATCTGGTCTGGTTTAGTTCCAATTAAGATGGCCAGTTGTGAATGCATTCCTAGAGGGAAATGTGAGTCTCCGGCCTTTCCAGGCCAGAGAGAATCATGTGGTGTTGCACTGCCAGAAATTTTGACTTCCAGGTCAGGCAGAATGGGTTGCAGCCTGTGCATCTGCAACTTTAGTAGATGATGCTCAACTTCCTTCCACTCCAAGAAGAAAGTTGACTGTGACCCAACATGCAAGGGATTGGAGTCCACAAGGCCACAGAATATGATGAGGTCCTTCTTGTCATGGGGCTCACTTGTAGAAAAGGAGAAATAACAGTTCTCATGGAGACCCCACATTTCTCCAGGACCTCTATGTTTGAGGTTCTCATACCTTCAGAGTTCATAACAAATAATCTGTTAGAGATGCCCAGAACCAAGGCACTGGAGGAGGTAGGGAGGGCTGAATTTCTAGGAGGAGAGTTCATCTGTTCAAAGTTATGGTGAAAGGATTTTGTGCCGATGGATGGGTTTAGAAACCACTCTGGAGGCACCGTGTGCTTTGAGTGAGCATCAGCAATGCTGGACATCAAATCTAGGACAATAATTCTGCTTCTCTTCCACACACTTACTCCCATTATCTTCTTTCTCAGTGGTAGAGCAACTAAGAATGATTTGCATAACCCTGTCTCTTTTGGGGATTTAGAAATGTTGCTGTCAATGTTTTCTTTCTTTCTTTCTTTCTTTCTTTCTTTCTTTCTTTCTTTCTTTCTTTCTTTCTTTCTTTCTTTCCTTCCTTCCTTCCTTCCTTCCTTCCTTCCTTCTTTCTTTCTTTTCTTTCTTTCTTTCTTTCTTTTCTTTCTTTCTTTCTTTCTTTCTTTCTTTCTTTCTTTCTTTCTTTCTTTCTTTCTTTCTTTCTTTCTTTCTTTCTTTCTTTCTTTCTTTCTCTCTTCTTTCAGTCAAATCAAATTTCTTCCCTTCAATTTTTCCCCCAAGTTTTGTGGATTGTTTTCTTTGTTTTTCTTCATGCTTTTTATTTGTCTTTTGTCCTGAGGAAGGCATCCTAGGAAATGTTATTGTATGTCACTGAGCCCCTACTTTGGAAACAGAATGCAAAACAAGGGAGAGAAAGGGGAGACCCTCTACCCTGACTTCAAGAACAGGAGTGGCAGGTATTCTAGCAAACAGAGGCAGGCTGGGTATTAGGAACATAGAGCAATAGAGTTGTACTGCTCAGTGTGGATCTTCCTTGTGGAGGCATAATGCTGAAATACTACCATGCTATTGAGAAACTTTCAAATGTGCATTTCAACATTTCATGATCAGAGGAATATAAAATTGCCAAGTGAAGTGGGAAACACATAGACACAAATAGCAAACACCTCCTTAACTCACCCATTCATTTCATTTTGTTGTAGGCTGTAAAATTGCACTTAGATAAATGCATCTTTTGGTCAGTTTGTATTAAACAATAATAAATGAAAGCATCTGAAGAATAGCAATTATACTCAGTGAATTTTAGCAATCTCTAAATTGATATGAGATCACCTTTCTGTAGTTCCTAGAAACACTACCAAACACTAATTATTGGGTTTTTGATGAGAGGGAATGAAATTGCCAGTAGGGTTTCTTTTTGTGTTTCTTTTTTTTTTCAAAATTCAGATATAATCACTTTATGGGTATTTTATATGTTTTTTCTTCTGCTGTCTTGATTATTCAATAACCAAAACATTTGCTTTCTTTCCTGCCTTGGTGCACGAACATTGGTTGTGAGTGCACTTTCTTATGGTTTTCCATCTTACAAATAAAATACAGTATTTAAATATGCAAGTAAACAGTTAAGCTTCATGACTTGGTATAATTCCCAATTGTTTCTATCATCACACTTTCAAATCTGAGGTATACAAGTAAGAAGTTTTCTTGTAAAAAATTTTTTCAGCACAGCATGTTAAACGTGAGGCCACAATCATATAAAAGTTAATGAGAATGGGAACGAGGCTGTTTGCTTCATGCCCTGGTTTCTTGTGCACTCTATCTGTAGATCTCACATGACACGGGCAAGCATGGCAAGCTGAGATTCTGTCCACAAGCTCCAACCATTCCTGCCCAGCCTGAGATATGAGTGGAAAATCTGTATACAATATGAGACGTGGAGCACTTCCTTTAAGCACCACTAAATGTTTTAGGCTTGTCCATTATCCTTGCATCTAGAATTCAAGTCCATCATGGATCTCACATTTTTCTTATGTCAATTGGCTAATGGCCTACATGCTTAATGACACAGTCCTGAAGCAGAATCCCCAAAGGTGCAGCCTCTCCAGAGAACTGTACTGTGATAAAGGACATGGAGATTTGTGTTCATCCCTGTTGACTTACCAGGAGAAAACTAAGTGAAATAATATCTGCATGCATCAGGTGTTCTATTTTTATGCTGCAGCCCTGATGTGCAGCAAGGAGATCTCAAGCCTTTAAATCACCTTTAATTATGTTATAGAGAGAAGAATTTGATTCTGTGTAGGGTAGCTCAGATCAAAGTGTTTTTTTTTTTAGAAGTTCTGCTTATTAAAGGCTCAGGACCTTGCTTTGAATTTGGTGTCCAACCCGACACATGTTGCAAGTATGAGAGTATGACCCCTCCATGTATAAAGCTTCAGGATTTTATTTTCTAGTGTCATCAAAAACTTTTAAAATAATATTCTGACATAAATAAAGCAGTTCTTCATTTCACAATAAAGCTATAAATATTAAAACCAATTAGATTAACTTCCTCAAACCTATGGAGTCTCTCTGTAGCAATAACAATTTTAAAAAATTGCTTTTTGAAACTATCATTTAACATCAGAAATATCAAGTATCTAGAAATAAATCTAGTTAACATCAGAAACATCAAGTATTTAGAAATAAATCTAGTAAATAATTTTTGGTTTTACATTATTGCCTTTAGTTGTTTTTCTCATATTATGTAAGACTGACTATATTAGAGAAGAAAGGCATTTAAAGCCATAAATATTTCAAAGCACTACATCAGCCACATCTCGTAAATTTGAGCTATGTTTTCAACATCTTGAGCCAAATATTTTATTTTTCCTTCATACTTTTCTTTGATGCATGGATTAATCAGAAATATTCCCTTTATTTTCTAATTTAATTGCTAATTATTATTATATATTTTACTTATATAGATTTGTAAAATATTTTATGTAATATTTTAGCTTTTTCCATGTATGAAGATTCACTTTATGACCAGTCACATGAATTAGCTTGGTAAATTTTTCATATGTGGTTGAAAAGGTCCACAAATATATTTATCAGGCATTAGTGCTTTATAAATATCAAATATATCAAATTGATTGATGTTTTCAAATTTTCTCTAATCTTACTGATACTTTGGATGATTTTTCTGGTAATTAAGGAAAGAGGTTTAAAAATATCTAATCATGATTGTAGATTTGTCTACTTTATAAATTCCTGTCAGATTTGGTCCATCTATTTTAAAACTGTTTTTCGATGTGTACATGTTTAGGATTGCTGTGTTTATCAGATTAGGGATTTCAACATTATGAAATGTTCTAGACTGTCCCGCATAATACTTCCTATATTGGTGCCTAATTGGATTGCACTAATAAAGCTGTTCTAGCCCCATAATAATTGATATATGCATGGGACAATATTTTTTCTTTTGAGTTTAATCAACTTTGTAAATACTGTCTTACTAGAGCGTATATGGTTAGCTTGCTTTATAAATTATTATTTTTGTTTACAAAAATTTCCACCTCCAATGCTAAGTATTGACATGATTGAGTTTAAGTATGCCACGTGGATCCTTGTTCTCACCAAGAAGTCACATGGTATTTTTAATTTTTTATTTGTTATTTTACTCCTTTCCTTCTCTTTATTTATTCCTGAACTTATTCTCTTCAGCCAACTTAAGTTTTTTTTACCACTTCTTCTATGAAAATATCTTCTGTAAGTGAATTCCCTCAAATCTTATATGCTGAAAATTCATATATTGTAATTTTGGGGGGAGTTTATGGATATTTAATAGTAGGAAATTTGGAAAGGGGATCTTCAGCAATTCTTCTTGTACTCTTGGATGCCACACTGCTCTACTTCTATCTACGGATAATCGTATCATCTGTTTTATTCTTGTCAGATTCCACATTTACTCCTTACTCTTCATGATTCTCAGCAGCGTGACTACAGTCTATGTAACTGCTTATTTCTGAATCCTCTTTCAAGCTTAGACTCCCGGCACGCCTGCATCTGTGCACCCTCAAAGACTGCCTGCCTCGCCACATCCCGACTAAGGCCTCTCTGTCAGACAGAGTCCTCCAAAGAGGCAGGACCATTAGCAGCAAACCCCGGTGGGGATTGAATTTTCATGAACAGGTCTCAATAAATGCAGGCTTTGCAGCCAACAATCACAAAAGTAGCATTCAAACAAAGCAGCAAGACAGGAATCAATATTCAAAGTTGTACAGAAATCAAACGCGTGGACCAGAACTGCAATTTGCAGGATTAGACTCAGGGGTCAAACTGGGCTTCCAAGCTCCCAACTGAAACTGCAGATGATTCCAGAAGCTAAAAAAAGAAAAAAAAAGTCAGATTCTGAGTGGAGACAGGGAACTGGTTGGACAGGTAGCTGTTGATATTCAGAGACTAAGAATCAGGTTATTCCTTTAAGAAATTCTGTTCATCGGGGTCCAGCGGCGTGGCCTAGCGGCTAAAGTCCTTGCCTTGAAAGCCCCGGGATCCCATATGGGCGCCGGTTCTAATCCCGGCAGCTCCACTTCCCATCCAGCTCTCTGCTTGTGGCCTGGAAAAGCAGTTGAGGACGGCCCAAAGCTTCAGGACCCTGCACCCACGTGGGAGACCCGGAAGAGGTTCCTGGTTCCCGGCATCGGATTGGCACGCACCAGCCCGTTGTGGCTCACTTGGGGAGTGAAACATCGGATGGAAGATCTTCCTCTCTGTCTCTCCTCCTCTCTGTATATCCGGCTTTCCAATAACAATAAAATCTTTAAAAAAAAAAAAAAAGAAATTCTGTTCATCAACTTCAATTTGATCTTCCATTAAAATATCTTCGTTTATATCACTGATGAACTGATTTAACCTTCAAATCCAGCCATCTATTTGAGTGATTTCACAAAAAAAGTCTTTCAGGTGTGCAGTAAGTTATCTTCTACCACACATCCTTAGCTTATGACAAGAATGAAGATTAGAAAGGAGTCCATCGTCTCTAGTTCTTCTCTGGGAAGGTTCAGCGGGGAAAGAGTGAAAGTTACCCAGGATGAGAACTCAAAGTGTGGTTAGGAACATTAGCAGCCACCATCCCAGTGGCGCTCCCAGATTTCTGCTGTTAGAAGGCCTTCTCCTCCATCCATCTCTGTTTATCTTCATCTCCTCATTAAGTGTGTCCTCCTTCCAGCTTTCCCTAATTTACCATAAACTTCTATTATAGCATTTGTGATATTTGCTCATCACCATCAGAAGCACCAACAGCAGCAGCATCAGTGTTATGTTGAGCTCACTCTACCCCTGGTTTCTTTCATAATAGAGATTCAGCCATGCTTCCGTACTCACAGATCCCAACGTTGTCCTTCATGCCAATGGTGAGGAAGTTAAGTTTGTTAGGCAAACAAATGACTAAAGAAGTATGATTTCTTTCTAAATGACTGCAGTCTACTATGAACAGAAAAAAGCCATCTGTGAACATGTGCTTTCCTGGAGCACGGCACGGTCATAAACACAGCCCTCGCTCTTTGTATGTCCTCATCACCAAAGGCTCCTGGAGAGAATCCGTGTATTATTCCTCCACTGAGGGAGAAAGTTCTTTAAGTCTGAAGTAATTTTACTCTGTACCTTTGATGTGAGAATTTTATCAGCTATTTCTGGGAAAGCTCGTTATGTTACATAAGGATGTAAAGAAGGAAACCAGGAAAGGCTTCCCGTCCCAACTTTCGCAATCTGCAGATTTCAGCTTTGAAGTAAAAGCGACAGATTAAATTCTCAAGTCTTGAGATTGACTTGGAAGGGAAGCGACATCCCGAAGTTATTTGCATCTTGATGGCTCAGTTTTATAAATGGCAAAGCGGTAAGCTTGTGCACAGAACTCCGTCTGCGCCTGGCATCTGTGCACAGGCAGCAAATCTCGCTAGGGACAAGGAGCTCTCTACCTGGATCGGCTTTAGCAAAGCTGTCACTCTGTGTTCTCCAGCACAGTGCTCAGTAGAGTCTTGTACTCCACTGCTGCTGGGGGCACTTTTTCCTCTGGGAACTGTGGTCTTCATAATGCCAGTCCCTCTTCCACACTGGGGTCAGAGCTCAGAATGATCCAATTCTGCCTGGATAGTGACGTGATCCGAGGTTTCATTTATTTCTTCAGCACCAGGCAGCTGTGATATTCTTCCTCTTATGGTTTTTATATTATTGCATTTCTTGGTCCTCCCCCAAGCATGAAGATGAGCAAAGTACCTATAAGGTAATACTGACAGGTGAGAAATCATGCTATCATCTTGTTCAAGAATTAACTCATTTTGCAACCTGAGAAGTTAAGATTCAGGGACCAATCACTCTAAGTGACATCTTATGTAAAAGACACATCTAATTTTATCATGCTCTTAGGAATTTATGCACATGATTAAATCTGTGAATATATTATAATTGGTCCATGCCAACCAAGATTTTTCAAATTATATATACATATTCCATATAATATGTGCATTTGATGCATATACACAAATGCATATATAACTATTATGAGAATGCAGCTTTCTTCCTTAGCAAGCACTTTATCAGACAAGCCATATAATAATGATCAACATTAAGTTGACCTAAAGGCGGTCATGGACAGGCTGTTTACTTCTTTCCAACACTCTCAAAATCCAAGAAAAGCAAATTAGGTGAGGATTTGGGGGGAAATTTTTCTCCTAAAAAACTGTAAGTTTTATGGCTTGTATGGATGATTCAATGCATCGAATTCATCTTTCAAAAAAAACTCACCAGGGTTCTTAGATGAGTCACAGATAAAATTTCACACCAGTTTCTAAATTTGCAAATTGTTCCACTGGATAGGAAACACTCTGTGGAGCTAAGAGAATAGCTAGGGCTGCAATCAGCCGGGGAGGTCAGGTGAACAAGAATGTTTATTCACAAGACTTGGTTCCTGACTAAATCAGGAGTTTTCACAAACTGGCTAGCTTGTCAGCTAGATTTAAGAATTAGTAGATAGAAATCTGCTTTATTCTGTCCATGGAGCCTTGCAGAAAGAAGGCACTACATCGGGCGTGGCTAGTGCCACGTCATAGGTCTCTGCCTGTGGCACCGTCATTCCTTATGAGAGGGAATTCATGTCTCAGCTGCTCCACTTCTTATCCAACTCCCTTCTAATAGGCTGGGGCCACAGCAGAGGATGGTCCAAATTTTGGGATCCTGGGTTCTGAAATGCTGAGCTCTGGCTGTTTCAGCCATTTGGGGGAGTAAAGTAGTGGTTGAGGTCTCTCTCTCTCTCTGACTTTCCAACAAAATAAATAAATCTAAAAAAAAAAAAAAAAAAGAAGAAGAAGAAGAAGAGGAAGAAGAAAAAGAAGAAAGCAGGCAAGAAGACCCTGGGAGCAGTAGCAGCACCAAGGAGTGGCTTTGTTGGGAATGGACTCTGAACAAGCCTCTTACAAACTCTACTAACACAAAGAAATAAAAATATAAGTAGCAACATGCTCTTTTCGTGCAAATGAAGCTCCGAGGCCAGCTTCGTGGCACACCATACCTTCCAGTCCAGTTTCTTACTAGATCCCGTATCCTTCAGCTCTCCAGAGGTTGAATTCCAAGGTTTTTACCATCATACACATTCTACTGTTTCATTTCAGAGCAAAGAAGCTTAGAGAAGTGTCATCAACTAGGACACTATTATATAAACAGGGAAGACTTTCGCTTCTGAATCTGTACAATGTATCCAACGGTTGAAGGTATACTTCAATACGATCGCATATTTTCTGATCATTAGTATATCACATCTATGAGACAAAATGTGTTCTTCTGGAAACTCAATTCAGATCTTGCAAGTGGGTGGCAGGAATCCAGTTCCCTGATCTGTCATTACAGCCTCCCAGGGACTGCTCTACTAAAAACCACTCAGGAGTCTGAGCCACAGACTTCCTTCAGGCCCTTCTGGGTTCAGTGGGGGGCATCCTCAGTTGTAATCATAATTCCTATGTTAGACACTTGCCCCATAAATGTGTCTTTTATAAGTGAGGCGTGCATTCATTTATTAAAACCTAATCTTATAAGCACTGCAATTTAACGGATAGATTTAATTCACTCATTTTTGTTATGCTTTGTTGATAAACTAGAGGAGCAAAGATACTTTTGAAAATGGAATTGGAAGATGAATTTATTCTGATACACACATTTTTGAAATCTGTGCAGTTCCTTTCATAATGTATTTTCCAAGGAGTGTCTGAATGCCACTTACATTTATTTTTATATACATGTTGGGTCATTTGTTTTCTTTGCTTCCCCCACCTTCCTGCCTTTTAATAAATTGATCACATTTTCTTTGTTAATTTTTTCCTTTATTAACATTAATTGTGAAATAAATGCCTAATCTTTTAATGATTACAGGTATCTTCTATTTCTTTTTTTTAAAAGGTTTATTTCTTTACCTGAAAAGCAATTACTGAGAAATGGAGAGGTCTTCCGTAGGCTGGTTCATACCTCAAGTGGCAGAACCAAGCTGAATCCAGGAGCTAGGAACTTCTTGTGGGTTCCCCTCATGAGTGTAGGGACCCAGGCACTTCCTCTACTGTTTTCTCAGGCAACCTAGCAGGGAGTTCTATCCCAAGTGAAGCATCTGGAACTCAAACCAATGCTTGTGCTAGCCTTGCAGGAGGCTGCTTGAAAATAAACTGAGCCAACGGTTTAGTCAAAGTTTTAGCAAATCTATTTAAGAGATCCATAGTTATTGTCCTTTTCTCTGATTGGATGCTCCTGTTCTTGTCATAGACTGGCAAAATAAGTGAGGGGAAGCACTAGAAACTCTCCCGTTACACTTCATGTTACTTTAAGCTCCTATGATTAGCAGAGAGTGATCAAGATACTCCTAAGAGCAGGTGCAGCCACTGAATTTCACTTGCTGTTTCTTTAAAATGTATTTATTTTTATTTCAAAGGTAGATTTACAGAAAACAGAGACACAAGGTCTTGCATCTGCTAGCTCACTCCCTAAATGGCAGAACTGAGCTGATCTGAAGCAAATAATCAGGACCTTCTTTCTGGTCCTTCATGCAGATGTAGGGGCCCAATGCTTTGGGATCTCCTCTGCTGCTGTCCCAGTCCATAAGCAGGGAGATGAATTGGAAGTGGAGCAACAGGTACACGAACCAGCAGGAATATGGGGAACCAGCAGCCACATGGGATGCTGGCACCACAGGAAGGAGGATTAGCCTGTTGTGCCACCATGCCAGCCCCTGAGTTCCAGTTTCTCCAAAACATGGTCATGGTCTTTGCTTGGGAAACTTGGCTACTCTTTCCAAAGTCTCAGAGAGGTTCTTCTTTCCTATTGAATGACTGGACTTACTGTGTGTGTGTGTGTGTGTGTGTGTGTGTGTGTGTGTGTGTGTGTATTCATGTTCTTCTCAAGCCCTCTGTTTCCCGATCTTTTTTCATCTGTTCATTAGCTTCCTGCTCAACTTTTTGTTCCTAACAACTTCTTGCCTGCTGATGAGCCCATAAGTCTGCCCAGCCTCAGGGGTATGAGCTTGTTGGCATATCCACTATTTCTACAGTGACAGAATCTGAAAAGAGCTAATGGGATCTCAGACCAGACATTCTATTCTCTGCACAGACTGTGCTTTGGGAAGAATTCAGCTGGCTTCCGACTGCTGGTGCTTTTGTGAACTTGACACAGTCAAAAATCAAAAAGTCACACTAACTTGAGAGTATGGGGCAGGGATCAAGGGTATTATACACATTTTATCGATTATTTATTAGAATGCCTTTAATTTCAGGACTTGGAAAACCTTACTGAAACTGTTGTAATCGAGAAAGTGTCTGCATTAATTTGTAATCTTAACCATCCCAGATAAAATTATTTTTTCAGTGATGTTTAATAGATTGGCTTTCATTATAAAAATAAATTTCTTCTTTCCTTTCCAGCCCCATTCTTTTGCATTATTTGATTTTGGCAGGACTTTGCCTTATTAGCCAGAGGAGACTGCCAACAACTCACTGAGTTTTATCTTTATTATTTGTGTCTGCAGTGGAAAAAAAGCTTACCCTTGACTCAGCATTCCAAGGGAAAATTCTGAGGGAGTTGAGGCCAACTGCCTGCTACTTACTGCCTTCCTGTGAGCTAGGGGCTAGAACGCTCAGCAGGCCTAGTTCATCACAAGATGTTTCCCAGGAGCAGAAGGGCGGTGAACTTTTCTGGATGTTCATAGATTTCCCAATTTTGAGAACCCAAAGAATGCTGGGAACAAAGCAGTTGGTGCAGAGAGGGGTATTATGTTCTGACATATTTCTCATGCTCCTATCAGCTGTGGATGTAGCAGTCTGCCTTCTTGCTTCTGATTTGTTGTTTTAGCTGTGCAGAGCTCCTTGTGGTTCCTCTACAAATCATCAATTACTGCAGTCTTCTTGGTGATTTTCCTCTCTGGCTGCTGTTGGTAACCCCCTCGCTAGAAAACCAGATGCACCTCGGGAATAGCATGGAAGTTCATTAAATGTATTCATTCTCATGAAGTGGAAAGCATGGCTTTGAACAAAACATTCTAACGGACAGAACACACATGTGCAGAAAAGTCATTAGCTGTAATGTAAGCACTGTGAGGGGTTTCTTTGCTTTCTTTGGATTACTTCTGTTTTAGGGAGAAGCGGTGTCTTAGTCATTGAAGTTGAGTCAACACAGAGTGTCTTGCAAACAATAGAAGTTGTTCTCACGGTACCTCCTGGGATGTTGAGGTCACCAAGATGAAGGTCTCAGCAGATTGGGTGTCTGTTAAGGACACCGCTCTGTGGCTCATGGGTGACACCTTCTGACTGTGTCGTCCTCAGGTGGAAAAGACGACAGCTCCTGTGTGTGTGCGGGTGTGTGTGTGTGTGTGTGCAGGCACACTAATCCCTCTTCTCTGACAACCTCCCCCAAACCCCTCCTCCTAATGGCAAATCACCCTGGAGGTTAGACTCAAAGGAACACAAACACCTGTATAGCTACTATAATCCTGGAAATACTTACTAATGAATTTTCAATGAAAGTTGCATCAAAGAGGTTAAGTTACCAGTTCCTGTGATACAGAATACTGTAGGAAGTACGTGCAATCTTCCAAAAGAGTTCAAGGAAATGCATATTATATAAACACTGTGCATTGATCCCAGAATTTGGGGGGAGCACAGTCATCTTTCAGTTCGGCTTTCTATGAGCTTTAGATCTACCTTCACAACATCCAGGAGCATTCACACACATCTTTATGTAAGATAGTATAGTGCAAGAAAAAAGAAACATCCCGCTAACTCCTATTTAGTGCTTATGTTCTCAAAAGAGAAAGCTGCCTGCTTAGCTCATCTCAGACAGGTAAATCTTGCTCAAGCGTCATTTCAGATAAAATCAGAGAATGTTTAATTACTGTGCAAGTTAGAATGCTCTTGGTAGAGGAAAATGTGAGCCAGCCACTATTTTCAGGCACTTGACACATGTGAGAGTCCTTTTTCCTTAGCTACATATTGGTTTCCAGCATTTCCATCAACGTCCAACTGGGGAGGAAACATGACAATCTGAATGAAGAGAAATGAATGAGATTAAAACTTGGGCAACCATTCTTTGACTTGGATTGAGCACTGTCTGGAATGTTTACAATTGCCAAGCATACCTGAATGACCACAGAAGCTGCAGAGCCAAGCCTAGCTCCTTAAGTGCTTGCAATCTGTGTCCTTCACACATCCCTGATTTTCCACAGCCTCTCCCTGATTAATCTTAAGTCCAGGTCATCACGGTAGCTGCAGCTTCCTGCTGGAGAAGGACCTAGTGACCCAGGGATTCATCAGCTCTCTGTCATTGTCGTGACTTCGATTGTTCCCGAGTCTTCAGCTTGGCCCTGGCTCAAAAGTCTAAGTTTTTGGACAGTCTTGGGCCAAATCTAATGCTGCAGAGGAAATGTTAGGCATCATCTTTTGTCATAGATAAGGCTGAATGAATCCAAAGGATGTATGCTTACAGGAAGCACACGGAAAGCTGAGCTGAAGCCTTTGAGATGGTTGTTTATAAGTCTACTACCTTCTAATTGGAATAAAACAGTTAAACAGGCAAAAAGGAAAATGATCTGATTTAACATCTATAAGGGCAAGTGTGTTGGGTTTGAGACTGAAAGATAAATGGAAGATAATACAGATTGGGATGGGAATAAAAATATTTACTCATGATGAACTATGATAGACTAGAAGTTATCAATTGGTTTTAGAATCTAATAATAATTCTTAGGTAACTTTTGACCTTGTGGGCCCTAGAGCCTAAAGTAGCAGATTTTAAAAGAAAACAATGTACCTTCTTCTTTATATCTGAGAGATATTTAAGCTTAGGGAAATAAGCTTCTGGAAATAGGTTAGCCTCTTAAATAGACAAGCTCATAAATACACACTAGTAGAGATTTGAAAATTCAGTGTCAGAAAAACTCTTCCATGAAGAGTTTTACATGAAATCATCATGTTAGTACCTAAGGACCAGACTGTTTGGTGCTTCTTTGCTGCCAGCCAAGTGAAAAGCCATAGATCTAAATAGAGCATGCAGTGACTGTCTATCAGTTGTTTTCCTCAGGTGTGATGTGGTTTAGTGAATGTAGAGTCAGAAAATCCAGCGTCTGGCGGGTGGGGTGGGGTGCGGCAGGGAGCTCCTACTTAAGAGTTGTGTCTCTGTGTAAAAGCCACTTTTCCTGGGTTACAATGGGATTATTCTTTCCTGCCTGTCAAATGAAGGATTTGAATTAGATATGTGTTTAAAAAATATTCCAATTCTTACTTTGAATAACTCTAATACACATGAAACCTCAATTAGTACTTGATGGTATCATTTTATTTATTTTGTTAAATTAGCTAGTCAGATTGTTTGCATAGAAACTGATTTTTATCCAACACCTTCAGTGGCTGAACAAGCGTGAGATAACGTTATGCACGTTTTAAGAAAAATGCAAGCATTGGCTTTCTCTCAGCTAAGATTTACCAACCTGTTGAAACAAATCAGCCATACACTAGTGACTTAAACAATAGGGATTTCTCACTTTTCTAGAAGTTGGTAAAGCCATGACTGAAGTGCTGGCATGAGCCAGAGTTGGCGAGGAGCTTCTTCCTTGTTAGGCATGCTCACCTGCGTGGTGTGCAGCAGAGAGGCGGTGAGGGCAAGTGAGCTGTCCCGAGTTTCTGTGGAAGGCATTCATTCCATGCATGGGCTCTTCCCCATCATGACTTAAACACTTCCCAAAAGGGCCCAGTAACATCACATGGGCGATTGGGATCTCATTACATGAATTTGGGAGTGATGCAAACACCCAGTTCTTGAAGGTAAAGAAACTAAAGCTACGGTGCTTAACTCAACATCCCAGTGATATCACGGTAACGCTCAGGACCTGCGTTGAAGGACATGTTTATTCCCAGAAACCAGCTGTCCCCAAATCCCTAGGAAATATCTATAAAGTTCTTCTGCACCCAGCTCTGCCTCCACAATGGAATCTGAACTAATGAAGATCGAGGCTCTTGGTTACACCCCAGGCAAAAATAGCCTTCAACATGAAGGAGATTGCACGGGGTCACATACGTTCTCTTTCTTATTTTGAAATTTGAAATGCTAACTGAAATAGCGATTCAAAAATTCAACTGTTTTTTTTTAGCTGCAACTATGATTCTTTTGCTTAGGAATGCAATTTTTGTTCTCCTATTGACAGATTGTTGGCTTGCAGCAGTAAACCAATATGTACAGTAACCAGAAAATGTCACATGACAAAATGAATGAGTCCTTGAAATGTAATTCTACTTTTCCTAATTCAATTTATCCTAAATCTGGAAAAAACACATTCCTCAGCATCGGGGAATGATTAACAACTGCCTTTTTCTTTTTAATTTTAAGGTAATTTATTTTTATTTTATTTGAAAGGCAGTGGGCCAGAGATAGGGGGAAATCTCCATTTGCTGGTTTGCCCTTCAAATGACAGTGACAATGAGGAATACAAAAGGCTGAAGCCCAAAAGCCTAGAACTCAAATACAGCTTTCAACAACCACAGGTCAGTGTCCCAAGAAAGCTAAAATAGAGTGGAATCCAAAATTCAACACAAGCATTCTGGTAAAACATAAATCCCTGTCCCCAAATTGCTTTGTGAAAATGTCCTGGCTACCTTTCCGTGAATCCCAACTATTCCAATTCTCATATGGTTCGGGAGGGAGATGAACTGAGAGTTTTAATTCCTGGGAAGAGTTTCACTCTGCTTAGACTCAGCCACCAGAGATGATCCGTGTGCTCTGCAGTTAGGAAAAACTAATCTAAGCCACCAATCTATTATCATGCATTGTCTTTTTCTAAGTACATCACTACTGGGGGACAGATGAGTTAATTTTTCAAAAAGAACATGGAGAAAATGTGTACAACAGAGAGAAATAATTTCAGCTTATGAAAACAGTAGATAGATTTATTAAAAGACAACATTTCAATGATTTTCTATCAGTTTCATCCTCTGCTTCGTGTTTTAAGGGAAAATACAAATATAAAAAATAAACATTAACATACTTTCTTGATTTTTTAAAAAGATTTATTTTATTTTTATTGGAAAGTGAGATATGCAGAGAGGAGGAGAGACAGAGAGGAAGATTTTCCAGCTGATGATTCACTCCCCAAGAAGCCGCAATGGCTAGAGCTGCACCAATCCGAAACCAGGAACCAGGAGCTCTTCTGAATCTCCCACACCGGTGCAGGGTCCCAAGACTTTGGGCCATTCTCAACTGCTTTCCCAAACCACAAGCAGGGAGCTGGATGGGAAGCGGGCCTGCTGGGATACAAACTGGCGCCCATATGGGATCCCGATGTGTGGAAGGCAAGGACTTTAGCCACTAGGCTACCGTGCCTGGCCCAACTTTCTGGGTTTTAGTAAATGACTGAGTTAGAAGATGTCCTTTATCCAGACCTCTGTCAATGGGCATCTAGGTTGCTTCCGAGTTTTTACAATTGTTGATTGTGCTGCATCAAATACAGGGGTGCACAATGCTTTCTCATGTATCGGGTCCTCAAAAATCTCAAAGCTAATGTGGCTTGGGCTTGTTTTGCTCATATTCTTATGGAATGGCTCTTTCTTATTTCAATTTGAAGTTTTGCATTGTCAAATCTAATTATTTTTGCTGTTAATCTTATCTTTTTGCATTCTTAGTTATTTGTATCTCTTCCAATAAGTTATTGTGAATCATTAATTGATCATCCATAAGAGATGAACTGTTTGTAGACACTTGAGATTGTAAATGTCCATTTCAACACTGTTTTGCTTAGGAGTAATGAAGGCCTAGTTTTTTTTATTGTAATTCCTTCATGGCCACAAGGGTCACCCACTGGTATCTATTCCTACAAGAAGGTTTCAATCCCAATTTTACCACTCTTGTGATGCATTTTTATTTTTGTAGCATGTTTGTTAACTTCATGCTGATGAAAATTTATTATTTTCACCCTGTCGTGTACTGTGCTCACAGATTCTGTAAGCTAAGGGATATATAATGGACGTGTAATGGAGACTGATATGTTTAGATATGGAGAGAAGTGGTTTATGTCTCTATGCGTACAGACCAGAGATGGACTCCCAGTGAAAGAAGTAAAATCATCCTAACAGTAAAATGTTGAACTGCCTGACAATGTCCATGCCTACATTGTCGGGAAACACTTCAATAACAGCATGGTGGATTTGTGAGTGTTCAGGAAGGACACCTATTGTAAAACTAGAGGGTGGGGGAGGAACCTTGTGGAAGAGCACTAGCAACCCCAGAGCCTATGGAACTATATCATAAAACAATAAAACATTTTAAATGTATTTTAAAAGTATAAAAAGAAGATGTCCTGTAGTCAATGAAAAGGTAAAACTTCAAGAAGTATATGAACATTTGCAAACTATAAGTGAGGAAGAATTAAACAGAATCACGCTCTGAGAGGAACACGGGACAGCTGAGCCTAGGGAAATCATGACAGGCATTTCCTTGTGCTAGAACCACCAACATTGCTTTGGGTGCAGGGCTGTCATTGCAAACAGCACTGCAAACACTGCAGTCCTGTTCCTCATTCTGAGGCATGAGCTCGGTCTCTGTGTATGTAGGATACAATGTCCCCCCGGGCCCTTCTGCTGTTTCACTCCCCCAAATGGCTACCATGGTGTGGCTGAAGCCAGGAGCCAGGAGCGTCATCCAGATCTCCCACACTGGTGGCAGTGGCCCAAGCGCTTGGGCCGTCTTCTACTGCTGTCTCAGGTATGTCAGCAGGCAGCAGGATCAGAAGTGGAGCACCCAGGTTCTCTGTAGTGATGGCTTAATCCACTGTGACACAACAAAGGCCCTCTCTAGTTTTCTTCCAATGTACATCCAGGAAGCTAGCAAGTGATGGTCCCAGTACTCAAGTCCCCATCACACAAATGAGAGACTCGGATAGAGTTTCAGGGTCCTAGCTGCAGTCAGACCCTGTGCTGGCTTTTGTAGGCCTTTAGGGAGTAAATTAGTTGCTGGATGATCTCTCTGCCATCCCCTCTTTCTGTTTGCCCTTACAACAAAATGAAAATATGTAAGTAAAAATTTTTAAATAATCCACTTGTTGTGTCGTTAATATCATGTTATATCCTGAACTTTGTTGACATGCACTTGTTTTCCTGTGTCTAGCCTAAGGACTGATTCCAACAAAAACTTCAGGCAAGAATCTAATCCTTTGCTAGAACAAGTACAAGGAGGACACCTGTCCATTGGGTCTGCCAAATTGGACCAACTGTGTTTCCTGGATAAAGCTACTTATACACAGCAAATGCCCATTTTTATTACATGGCATAAATCAAAATCTTGTGGACCAACATATAAAGTCACTGAAAAAATGAAATATTGCAAGTTAAGCACACTATGTTTTACAAGATTTTCTATTTATTATTCATCTGGGTGCTTAGGAAATAGAATGTTCTAAACTTCAAAAGTTACTTAAAATTTATCGTAAATGCTTTGCTTTTTTTCTCTGTCCTCACTACAAACTGAAGTTGCCCATAACTCTAGATGCTATTCTCATTGTAGAATCCTAGATATACAGCTACAAAGGACATTAAAATTATGCCACAATTAAGTAATTCATCAAAATCACACAGCAGAGATGGATTTAAAAATACAAGACTTGATGTTGGAAAAACCCAAGAATATGCTGTAGATTGTTTTTCCCCCAGTAGGTTGTTGATATGAATACCCTTGTATAAATGACCTTTTCACAAAAAGTTAAGAAATGTATTTCAGATTATTCTAGAGAACTGATTGCTCAGGGAAAATTATAATTTCCTTCAGTGGATATCTGAAGGTATTTTTCTGTTCATATATATATTTTTGAATTTTAATCTTTGCAAGTATTTAAAAAGAAACACCTTGATAATAAAATTAATTTGGGCAGCAGGGTGAAATACCAAGGTTGCTTTGAGCTATATACATGGACTTCTTGCTGTTTTTTTTTTATCAATTTAAATAAAAATTCTACAGTTCCTTTTAGATGATTTTTACAAGGTCATTGCATATGGATGAGTCATCACTTTGCTCCTGGGAAATGACTTTACGAATAAGCCATACGGAGAATTGAAAGAGCCCCGTTTCTCACTGTGACAGTTATGCAAGTGGAAAGAATAGCTTTGCATCCAAAGAAGAGAATGGTCTGAGTCAGGGCCTGTTGATGTGGAAACAGACTATTCATCTCTAGAAAAATGAAACTATATAATTTTGCTTTGATATGATTTATTTCATTTCTGGTCACAAGAGATTTGCCCAAACCATCTTAATGTACACACATCTCTAGCTACAGGCATCTGTGCTATTTGACCAATTGCATCTCTGGTGAGGCAGATGTCAGATTTTAACACAAATCTCTGTAGTGAGTGCTTGGCTCTGGAAGTATGAGTTTATTATTCAAGAGCAGAAGTTCACTTCCGAATAGGGATGGTCACAGGTAGTGGTTTATTTTGCTGTTCATGATGACTCTGGGTCATTTGTTATTTAGTTGGATAATACTCAACATTAGAATGTTTGTGCATCAGATTAGCTTTGTCTTAGTTAACATTCTGGGCCATCGAGAAGAATAAGAGCAGTTTTATACTTATCAAGCAATACATTAATATTTTAAAATTGCTGCTTCTTTCCTAAATTATTTTTGATCCATTTCTTAAACAATGAACCAAAATGAAGTTTCCAGAATTTTCCTTTCGGTATTTGATATGCAATGTGATCACATGCTGCTATCACTAGTATTAGTTCTCGAATTTCATAAATTACAGTAAACAGGACTGATGTTTTCTCACATCCACTATTTACCTAGAAAGCATGTGTCTTATCTGTTGCATTCAGATGATGAAATGTATATTTGAAAGGTATAAAAAGACACAAAGAGTTCTAACGTGCTGGTTCACTGCCTACAGCAATGAAGGTTAAGCTGGGACCAAAGCTGGGAGCCAAGAACACAACCCAGCCGTTGCTGGAGCCATTACTCCTGCCTACCAATGTCTTCATTACCAGGAAACCAGTCAGGATTGAATCTGGATACTGTGAAATGGGATATGATTATCTTAACTGCTTGACAACATACCCACCTCATTTTATTTATTTCTTTACTTTCTAATTTTGTCACCTCCTCAGGCACCATCTTGAGTTGTAAAATACTGCCTAATTCCCAGAAACATTATTTTTCATCTCCAGACAAAATTTAAATTCTTAGTGCTGCTTGTTTTTAACACTCAGAAGAGAAAATGTCATGGTAAGAGAGGTTTAAGTCAGTTGTCCATGGAGACCATCAGCTTACAGAGTCCTGAGCAATGATATGGTCATTCTAAGGCTCAGGTTGATGAATATGGCTTTGTCCTTGCTCTGCGTAAAAGAATTAATCCATGATGTAGTCACAAATTCCTTGAAATCCCTTCAGAGCTCAAAGATGTTATAAAACGGGTCTTTAGAAGGGTATTGTCAAGAAGAAGCTTAGAAATTATCCACACACTCATTAAAAAAAAAAAAAAGCTCCAAGACAGATGCTGAATTTCATAGAAACTACTTCTGCAGCCAAGAAAGGTTCACAAACCCCAACTTGTCTTTCAATAACTAGCTTGGGCAGTTGCAAAGTTCTATTTTGCTTAATGAAAAACTTTAGGCTAGAAGCTCATAATGATCTGACAAAGATAGCTTCCCATAGTCATACTATGAATGGAGAAACAAAACTATATATATTTTTAAGAACTATTTCATCCAGAATGGCAGAGAGAGCTATGAAATGTGTTCTTTCCATGTGACACTATCTTTCCCAACACTTAGTGACTATTGATCACAATTGTTAATTAAGGTGAAATTCCTTAATAAGATCATAATACTGATCATACCCATCACTCTCTCAAGTTTAAAATAAAAATAGGCTAAAATTAAATGTAGCTGTCTTACTTGAAGTAGCAATATTCAATAGAACTTCCATGAATATGAAAATACTGAACCATTTCCATGTAGGAAACATATAATGCTATATTCCTATATACCTCTGGGCACAACATTGTTAAACAATCAAAACATAACCTGTTTAGATGTGGTTTTTTTTTTTTAGAAAAGACATTGTCTTTATGTATTATTTATTCGATTACATTGGCTCACAGCAGATAGCACACAATTCCTTTCTGAGGGAGGCTTGTTTAACACAGAGATTTTTCTCTGAAAGAAACACCACAGACTTCCTGAGGCTAGGAGGTCTGGATAGCACTTCAGCAGGATAGCTGGGGACTGTTGTAAATGTCAGAACTATCAACAAACAAATATGTGAAAAATAAGGTATTAAGTAGATCCCAGAAAATGTGATCTATAAAAGATAGCAATGAACAACCCACCGTAAGCAAATAAAACAATAGCAAACTGAGAAAAAATTCACAGTGTATTTTAAATGATTAATGACCATAACGTAAAAATAACTTCTACCTACGAAGAGGATATATAAGTGCCTGCTTATAATCTAAGACCTGACACTTTTTGTTGTCTGGATACTACTTTGGTTCCCATCCTGCAAGGATGTGCACAGCTGGAGACATAATTTTTCCTTCCTCTGTGCATGTGGCTGTCAGGGAATGATAACTAAGTTACCTGAAGTACTAATTTAGGGTCACAGATGAACTTGAGTCAATTCATTACATTCATTATGTTAACTAATGAAATTGCCAAATTAAAACATTACATTCAAAATGAATGTACAACGCTCACTTTAGTGAAAAATTCATTCTATTTATATTACTTTAGAATAAAAGAAAGGAAAGTCACATCCCTGAAGACATAGGGAGTTTGCAACTTGGCCCCAAAAGTAAATGGGAACTATAGAGACAGGTGCTTGGGCTTTAAGATCACTGGTGAAGGAAAGGAACAGAGCATGAGGAATATGTGTAGCAGGGCCCTTTAACTGTGAATGGTGAGAACTAACAGAAGTTTTCCTTCCATACTGGACACAGGAAGATACCACTGAAAATTCAGGAAAAAATCTGGAAATGCTCTTCTGGCTCTGTGGTCTTCTTCCTTGGTTTCTGGAGCTCACAGGCGGACTCCTCTGAGTTAGCCCCTGTCCCTCTTCCCTCACTTCTCTTTCACTACTGTCTTGTAAACAAACACTTGAGGTATTCACACTGTAGAGCAGGGAGCAGCCAAGCAGGTGTGAAATTCCACTGCAACAAGTGGTGAAATGAGTTCTTGTCCAAATTGAAAGAAGGGAGATTGATTCAAGGATTTTCTAAGAAACATGTAAGACCCTTATCACAGAAATAGATTAATATGTCTGCCGGTTGGAATGGCCTTTGAAAATGTTCTATTCCGGCTATCTCATTTTACACAGACAGGAATCGAAGCATATTTGCTCAAGGTTACAGAGATAATTACTTGCAGGTCTGGATAAAAGAGATCAATTTCAGATCATAAATTCACTTGGAGGAAGACATACATTTATATGTTCCCAGCCTAATAATTTTTTAGTGGTTGAGAGAAGTTGAATTGTTACAGAATACATACATGTAAATGCCACTTCAATGCAGTTTTAACGTTCAGTGTATTTTTCAAATGTCTAACTGTGAATTCATCCTTCACTGATAGGTCATCTGGTCCTTTCTAGCCACACAGTAAAAAAGGATGCAAAAGCTTTAATTCCAGCAAAGCATTCTTTATATATGTAATCTGCATCCTGTAAACAGAAAAGCACAGAATGCTGTCACACGTCCCCAAAATAAACATTGAACATGAAACTAATAATACATAATAAGATTTTAAGAAGTCTAGAGCGCATTTTAAAACATCATCTATATTAGCTCTTTTCCTTTTACAAATATCTACAGTCTCCATGTACAAATGAAGTGTTTAAACTATTCAATCAAAGCAATAAGAGGCTTAAAAATGCTTTAAGGCTAGTGATTAACAACCCACCATAAGCAAATAAAACAACAGCAAACTGAGAAAAAATTCACAGCGTATCTTAAATGATTAATGACCATAATCTAAAAATAACATCTAGCAATGAGGAGAACTTTTACTTTACTTCATAGAAAGAAGGATTTAACAGTTGAACATTTACTTTACCAAAAAGAAAAATAAATATAAATAGGCCTTAGCCGTATAAAATGTGATATGTTTCTTACTAACAAGAGACATCTAAAAATTAATGCCAGACTGCAAAAGCATTTGTCATGATCAGGTTTGCAGAATTTTGAGTGCAAGGAAATAAGCAGTTTTATAAATTGTTGGTCACAGGGAAAACTACTGAGAGCTACATGGAAGGGAATTTGAAACTGCCTTTCAGAACTACACATACACTTATGCTTGGACCCAACAAGCTTACTTCTAGGAAGCCATTCCAAAGGATTAGAAAGCTGTAAACACAGAGCTTTCCATTGCATTCTGGTTTGTAATAGCAAAAGCCAACAAAGCATTTTAAGAACTTGAATGTATCTTTTTTTTTCTGTGCGTGAAAACAATTCAATTCAGAAGAGTAGGACATATACTGAATACACATCAATAGTGTGGAAATTGATATGCACTCACTATAGGAATGATTACTATACTGATATATTAATATGGAGCAATCCTAAAATATACTGTTAACAAAGAAAGATAAAAAGGTGTGAGAAGTCCTGGAACAAAAGGAACTGCAGCGTGAAAAACAAATAAAACAAGGTAAAAATTGTGATAGTGTATCACTATTTAACTATCCCTGTACATGCATAACTGTCAAGATAACAAGAATGAAAAGAGACCAAGTAGAAAAGGAGTAATATGGAAGAGGCAAACATAGCTATAAAACCTTAATGAATAGTAATTATTTTCTAGATTTGAAATCAGCACCATTCCAATATTTTACACAATGACAAAACAAAATTGAAGTTTAAAAAGTAAACCTACAACATCAAAAGCAGCAGGTAACAAATCTGTGCATACAGTGTAGGAGATAGATAGTAACTACTCCAAATGACTGAAACACAGTAATATGAAAATAAATCCCTAAGCACAAACGAGTCTCTCCACATTCATTATTTATGACTTTTTGATTGCTTCATGATTCTACTCAAAAGCAAAAAATGTTCATTGGTCACCACCAACTCATTTTAAAAATGGCAAATAAATGGGAATTAGTAGTCACAATTACATCTGAAGGGTCCGGCATGATAACGTACTGTCTAAAGTCCTCACCTTCAAGGTGCCAGGATCCCCTATGGGTGCTGGTTCATGTCCCGGCAGCCCCGCTTCCCATCCAGTTCCCTGCTTGTGGCCTGGGAAAGCAGCTGAGAACAGCCCAAAGCCTTGGGACCCTGCACTCACATGGGAGACTTGGAAGAAGCTCCTGGCTCCTGGCCTCGGATTGGCTTAGCTCCAGCTGTTGTGGCAGAATGGAGAATGAATCATTGGACGGAAGATCTTCCTCTCTGTCTCTCCTATCTGTATATGTGACTTTCCAATAAAAGTAAATAAATCTTTTTTAAAAATTACATGTGAATATAATCAAATAGTTTGATAAGGAGATATTTTCATTAAAATGGATAAGAGCTATAGCAGTTTCATATTAAATTAGTGGACTTAAAACATGATGACTGGTGACTGATAACACTGAGAAAAAAGACAAGCAGGTATTATACAGTTTTGATTAACCTAAACAGCACAATTTATAAAGAAAATTTACCAAAAAGCTGACTTTGTTTTAAAGATTTATTTATTTATTTTACTGCAAATTCAGATAAACAGAGAGGAGGAGAGACAGAGAGGAAGATCTTCCGTCCGATGATTCACTCCCCAAGTGACCGCAATGGCCGGTGCTGTGCTGATCCAAAGTCAGGAGCCAGGAGCTTCTTCCAGGTCTCCTACTCGGGTGCAGGGTCCCAAGGCTTTGGGCCATCCTCGACTGCTTTTCCAGGCCACAGCAGGCAGCTAGATGGGAAATGGAGCTGCTGGGATTAGAACTGGTGTCCATATGGGATCCTGGCCTGTTTAAGGAGAGGACTTTAGCACCTAGGCCACTGTGCACTGGGCCCAAAAAACTGATTTTCAATCTGATTTATCCTGTAGATAACCAGGCATTCATAAAAGAACTAGGCCAAGGTACCACAGCATAACTAGTTTCTCTCAACAATCAAGGAAACACTTCACAAAAAATAAAGCTGAAAGGTGACAGAAAATTACAGAGAAACACCGTTAAGAAATGTATGACCAGTCTCAAAGTGTGGAACTTCTTTAGATTCCAATTCAAGCCCATACTCTTAAAAAAGCAGTAAGAAAATTGGAATTTAAGTCCTGATATTTAATGATACAAAAGAATTGCCATTGATGCTGGGTTGGAGATGGAATGTCATTATGGCGTGATTACATTTAAAAGTTGAGGGAAGCAAACATGAAACACTTACAAATGAACTAATATCATGTCTTGGATTTGTTTCAAAATATACAGGAAGGGGGAAGGGGAAGTGGGTGGGAGCATAAAAGAAACAAATTGGTCATGAATAGATAATGTAGAGCTGGGTTATGGGTTCACAAAAAAATTGTTAAAGCATTTTCACAACTTTTCACATGCCTGAAATGTTCCATAATATATTTTTCTTTCTACATGCATATGTGAGTGTATATATGCAATCATATACTATTTTCAAATATAAAAATACACACATTAATACAAAAAATGAATGTATTTCTATTCAAATCATTTGCATATCAATATATTAAGTGCATCTATTAGCAGGAAAAATGGATGCATTTTTGGTTGACACACATACACTGTCATTTGGTTTTTTGGTAATGAACTTACATAGTTAACACCTTGTTCAATGTCAATCATTCGAACCATGATAAACACAATCACCTTCCCCTTTTAGAGACTTGTTACACAAATGGGAATTCCATAGGAAGGCAATTATTCTGTTTTCTCTTTACTATCTCAGTTCTAGTCACGCTATAAGAGTTTCTACTTCCCAAGGTTTGGACATGGATACCATGATAACGTGTGGTCTGTGAGTGTTCTCTTGATGAATCTGTATGTTAAGGTTGAAATATGCCCCCACTGACACCTGTTTCTTTCTGTGGAATCACCAGATGCTTTGTAGGTAGGTTTGATCTAATTAAACATTATGCATTTTGCTCAGTTAATTTTTTTCATCAGATATAGAGCTGAAAATTTCTAAAGTGTGTTGGAAAGTCAGATAAACCATCCTTCTTCCCTGTCGAGGCGTGCAGAAGGATCTGCAGCAGGAGGGATGCCAAGTTGGTGCTGGTGGCAGTTATTCTAGTGGAAGTCACTCCGTATGCAAACGTGAGACCAGAGAAATGGATATTTACAAGTTTCATGAGAAATGAAGTGATGATCTGTATTTCAGCCACACATACTAAGTGGTTCTCTTTGCCTACTAAGGGTGGGGAATCTTTGTCTGCTAAGGGTCATTCTGAAACTTATAACAATCTTCACAGGCCATACAACATTTTCAACTTAAATAATTATTTACTGAATTTCACGTTTCACATGCAATTGTCCTGGCTGATCTATACCAAATGATTTTGCAAGCATTACACGGCCCATGAGCTGGATGCCCCCTATCATTGGATTTTAGTCTTTCTGTATGTTGATCCTACCACATATAATGTCCTTTTCCCCCAACTCCCTTCCATCATTCTTCTTTTGAAGAATTCTTTTTAATGAGTCCCTTCCTTAGGACTTGGTTTACCTGTCATTTTCTTTCCTGTGGAAATCTTCTTTTCCTGAAGTCAGGAAACCTCCTGTGCTCCCAGTCACAACATTGTGATGATCCCTTTCCAGTCTGCCTCCCAGCATCTAAGATAGTACATCTGTTATCTTGAACATCTATCTCATCAAAGGTCTGTCGTTCAAGGAAATGTGCTGTGGTTGGCTTACAGATCACAAAAGAGGAGGTATTTGAGAATTTTTGTAATATCTAAATGTCTCTATTCATTTTTTTCCCAGAAGTGAACCCTGATAGAAAGATTTGGGTGATTTTGGTTGCAAATAACATGTAAATCATGGAACAAATTATATGAAGGTACATACTTTTTATCACAGCTAAGGAACAGCCCAGGAAAACTTTCTTGCAATATTGAAATGAAAAATTTGAAAGCAAGTGTGTGAAATTTGGGTGATTTCAGGCATGTAAACCACTGGATTCAATGGAATATTATTCATAATGTGCAAATTTAATTCTTGGATCCTAGGGAATTAAAATTGATCAAGAGTCATCTATGTTATGTTTAACATAGTATTCTTCCAGAAAAATGACTTTCTTATCCCTTCTACCTCTATTTTGCTTCCTCCTTTGTTGCCTTTCATGGCTAACAATATTTGATATTGGCTGCATTTGGGCTGCTGTTACAAACTGAAGAATGCCAATGAATGATTAGCAATATCAACAGTGTTGGAAAAGTGATAACTAATCTACTATGAGATTATCTATATGCATGTACTAATTGTAAGACTTGACTCCCTTGGGTCAGGTCCTGTGATTTTCTAAGCTAACCTTCCACCTTTGGCACCAGCATCATCTCATAGATCCAGCTCCCTGCTTATAGCCTGGGAAAGCAGCAGAGAATGGCTAAAGTCCTTAACTCCTTGAACCCACATAGCAGATGCAGAGGAGGCTCCTACTGGCTCCTGGCTTCTGGCTTTGGAAGGGTTCAGCACCAGCCATTGCAACCATTTGGGGAGTGAATCAAGTGGCTGCAAGATATCTCTTTCTGCCTCTTCCTCTCTTTGAAACTTTGTCTTTCAAATAGAAGGAAAATAATATTAGAAAAAATATCTGAATCACTTAACTATAGTATTATAGCTGGATACCAGGAAATTCCAAAGCAAAGATAAAAATGTTCCATTCTCCACTCTCTACTAAGCTAGCTATAAAAGAGAGAATATCAGCCTAGAATATTTTGTAAGCTATTTGCAAAGAAAAATAAGATCATAAATAAAGTTAACAATAATAGATACAAAAACAATAGAAGTAGGATTTTATGGAGACAATGCCTGTTAAATTCCATTGATTCTTGAATGTTCTGAAATTATTAATTGAATAGGCAGAATTTAGCAAGCAAACTGACCATCTTTTGTTCCTGATCCTTGCTGTTAAGGCTAATAATGTGATAGCAATTTTATTTTTAATTGTCATTCATCATTCACATCAAACCCATCTTTCCCAAGTTTGCAGTCAAAGCCCTACTTCCAGCTTTCATTGCTTGCTACCTACTCTTTTCAGGAAACCTATTAGTTGCTGTCCTGCTGCCTTCCCCACGCCCCATTGTAATCACCCTTACATCTGCTGTGGGGCAAATATTCCTGAAAAACAGGTTCAATCCTGCCATGTCCCAAATAATTGATAGTCTGGACAGTGTCCAAATCCTGGAGCCTAGAAAACTAGGGCATCTTCAATACTGTGTTTGACAACTCCCTTGAAATCCCTTCCCCGCATCCTACATTTCAGGCACAACAGAGTTACTTCAGAACTGAAAAATATAAGCTGCATATCAAATAACTCTGCCTACAAAATGAACACACAGGCCCATATCAGAACTCCAATTCCAGTCTAGGGTCTGCTTCAAGCAGTAATCTTTCCCATTCTACTTTGTCAGGTCTTCCTTTCACCATCTGATAAATGACACAAATCAATGCAGCACCATGCATTCTTGCTTGGATCATCCACTGCTTGCAGACATCCTGACTTTCTATCCACAGAACACTGACTTGCTTGGTCTGACACACACAATGAAATTAATTTCCGGCATTGTTTAAGACATTAATGGTAGTTAGAGTTACAATATATATTGGATATGGGGTTGTGGGAGGATGAAGAGGTAAAGGTTAAAATAAGACCAAGTCAAAGGCATTTCTCCAACCGCTGTTGTCCATAAACATGGGCAAAACCAAAAACATTACACAAGATGGTTATAGAACAAGAAAGATGAAATATGTCTTCCTGTGTGGTTAGGAAGGAGAAAAAGCAACATCGTTCTGGAGTGTTTCAGGACTCATGAACATCACAATCTAGAAAAGCACATCATCAGCAAAACCAAAGATCAAAAAAGTCTTGTCCTGGCTTTGTAGTGGAGTAGCTGTGGGAGTTCAGGTGTATCATTTTTTTTCAACTAGCTCATCTTTCTGAGAACAACTGGATCATCCTTCCGAGAGTCCCTGTCACTCTCAGCATTATAATGTATTTATTCTGCAAAACTGTATTTCTCATTTATGCAAATGATTTGGCTGTCATGCAAGCCCAAAAAGATATTTGAAAATATGTGTACATTTTAAAATATTTCACAATCTCCTGGATCTCTCTCTCATGACATTGAGGATTATGACATTGAGGTTATGACGTGTGAGCTATTCTGGAAGTGAGCAGCAAATTGACAGTTTCTTCCCAGACCAGCCTTCTGCTCTTCCCACTTCAACCCAAATCCTTATTCTCAAATGGCACGACCTTATTAGACACCAACATATTTGCCAAGCAAAATGGTTCTTAGCTCACTATTTTCCCTATCTCTTTAGTTGGTTCACAACATTGTTTAGCTTGCAAATTCACTACATGTTTCAGCAAATGTGAGATTATTCAAAAGGCAGATTTTTTTTTTCTTGGAAACACAATTTGGATCTTTAAAAGCATTGGAATTATTAATGTATATGTCAGTCAAAGGACATTTAACATGCAGAGTTTCTATTATGCCACTCTTACTTTGTCCATGTTCATTTTGCTATCTATACTTTCCTAATTGGCTTATGAGGAAAACAGCAGGGGTACTTGGCAACTGGAACTAATTTATTTAAGAATGAATACTATTTAATAACTTTCATTGAACATATATCTTGCACTTGTCACCATAACAATATGCATTCTCATCATCACTAACAATGCCTTAAATCCATAGAATTCCCAGGATAATATTAATAACATATTTTCTACTAATTGATATCCTTATCTAATTTTCTTTCAGGTAATGCAGGGTTTTTAATTGAATTGAATAAATAATTTCTTTATTTATTATCACTAGTCTTTTCAAATGTGAAAAGAATACAGAGAATAAAGTATGTATCTATAGACTCGTTGAGTTATCAAGTGGTTTCAAAGCCACAGAGAGACTGCTTTCCGGTTTCATTTGCTTGCACTTTAGAGCAAATTCGAATCCTTTTTTTTAAAAGCCTGTTGATTCTGCCTGTGAGTATGAAATGACTCACCTCCTATGGGAAGAGATGCCTGTTCAGTCTAGGTGAGAACAATCAGGCTCCTTCATTTCTTTGTCAGAATAGCAAATTGTTTCATCTTCGGCAGCGTGGATGTTTCTTTGCAATTAATGGCAAAACTCAGAATAGCTGCCTGTTCAGTCATTCTCCAGAGAACTACTGTCAACAATGGATTTCAGATTAATGATATTCAAGAGACATCTTTAAAACATCTCTGTCAAATTTCTTTCCTTCTTGCAGGTTCTAATAAACTATGCACTTGCACTGCATTCGCTTAATTCCTTTCTGACCTGCCTTTGATACCAACACACCAGATATTTCCTTTCAAGATTGCCACCATTCTGTTGAGTACCACCACCACATCAGGGATGAAAACGCCATGGGGACTCTAATACCAACAGCCATCCTGATCTCTAGAACCTACTAGGAGCTAGAACATTTATTTCATCATAAAAAATATGGTATTCTGATGAATAACTGATTTGCCAGATAGGCTCAGTTTTCAAATCCAGCAGGTGATTTTGCCTGAGTTCAAACATGCCACACTACTATCTGAGATGCAAACTACCCCCACTCCTCTTTAGGAGCAAGAAAATAATGTAATAAATGTACTTAGAAGTGAAATTATATAATTACTTTTTCAGAAGAAATACAGAAGGAGCCATGCCCAGAAACAAAATAAATGCAATCTTATGCAGTGTTAAATCTAAGTTTATCAAGGTGTACTTGTAGAAAATAAGTGATTCATTTAAATATTTTATACATTTTTTTACAAAATTAATTCAGTAATGAGGAAACTAACTGGATGGCAAAGTAAGCTCTAAAAATATTTGAAAAAGTAAGTACTTCAATGTATTCAACAAAACTAAAGAAAGAAATGAATAAACAAAGATTTGAATAAGGTTTCTCTGGCTCACAAATGTATTAATATTACACATGACAACGTTATAAATGCACTACTACTGAATGCAAACTGAAGAGTGAATTATAAATTTATTATTTATCTATTTTTATTGCAAAGTCAGATATACAGAGAGGAGGAGAGACAGAGAGGAAGATCTTCCATCCGATGATTCACTCCCCAAGTGACTGCAATGGCCGGAGCTGCACCAGTCCAAAGCCAGGGGCCAGGAACTTCTTCTAGGTCTCCCACGCGAGTGCAGGGTCCCAAGGCTTTGGGCCATCCTCGACTGCTTTCCCAGGCCTTAATCAGGCAACTGGATGGGAAGTGGAGCTACCAGGGTTAGAACCAGTGCCCATATGGGATCCTGGCACATTCAAGGCGAGGACTTTAGCCCCTAGGCCACTGCGCTGGACCCAGTTAATTAGAATTTAACCTCACACATGCTCCCAGGAATTGCAAAATCATCTATTAGGGTTGTTAAATAGAACACTTGTTTTGTAGGGCACTAAATGACATTGACTGATTATGCCTCCCCAAGTTAGAACGTCTTTCTAGGCTTTGGATATTTTTCTAACAGGCTTCCATTTTGATCAAAAACTCGAGCACTATTCTTGTTTATACAACCAAAAGAATGATCTCTTATTTCAGCCCGATTATTTTCTTATCAGAACAAAAGTATGTAATTACTCTTTGTGAGCCTCGATTAATATGCTTAGTGAATCCAGAGCTATTTGATATTAGGCAACTCATGAAGCCTGAGAATTAGCTTCTGCTTGCAAATTTGTATGAGGAATTTCAGATTTGACTTTAAAATTTTTCCAATTATTTGTTCTTGTATCTGAATTTAGGATACCAAACTCAAGAAACTTTCCTCACCTGCTATACTTACACACTGATAAGTGAAATGTTCTTTTCTCAAAGTTCCTAAAATAACCTAAGGTCCCTGGCCTGCTAGAAAGTTGCATTCTCCTGGTGAGATGTAACCCTATAAGCCACACAAAGGCTGTGTTTTCCCAGGAGGAATTTGTAAGCACTGACTTGGAATATGCAGGCAGTCTGTATACCTTCATGGTAGACTCTCGAGAGCTAATTAAACAAACCTTCCTCATTAATATGAGGCATTAACCATGGACATGTTGCATTAAGTCTATGTAAATGGGACAATAGGTTTTTATTGAATGTAAGCAAAAAAAACCCACAATATCATAAAAGTAACAAGATACAGTAAAAAATACTTGTTTCAGAATTCTGAAGAATCAGATATTATTGCTTTTAAATGTCTTGCTTCAACTACAAAATATGAAAGAAAATAGAGTGCTTCCTTATATGTCCATCAGAAAATGGGTTATTAAAAGAACACCCATAAAGAAATGATCACTGTTAAATTTCCTTTATCAATTTTATATAATTCTTCTTTGGCTGGATTTGGGCTTAGCATATAGCTGAAACAGATCATTTCTTCTTTCTAAAGGGACTCAGTTTGCCAGTATGGCCAAACAGCTTTTTAAGTAGTTTCAGCTTTAAGCTCTGAAGCCTGAACCCACATATTTTCCTACTGAAATATCAGTAATTGGGAATACCAAGTATGGTCCTTTCTACAAAGCTCTGAGACTACCCTACTTGATTGATACAATTTCCAGAATGTGTCACAGAATACTGTAGCTAATTTATGACAATAATTAACAGAAACAAATTGGAAAGAAATAAAGTGATCTATTGGAGCACAGTGCACAGCTATCCCGTCAGGACCTCATCTTTGTTTCCCCTGAGGATTATCATATCCCACATGGAGAACAAAACCGTCTACCCAGTCCATTCTGGGAAGTGTGCACATCTTTAAACATTTAAATTAATAACATTTTATTATCTCTGCATGAATCAGCATAGGGAGGGCCAAGTTTTTTTTTTGAAATTTACTTGCAGCACTCAATAATATTGAGATGATTTTGAATTATCAGATGAGTACATTGACCAGTAACTATCATCCCTCTCTTTACAGGTGAAACAAAAAAAATATCCTTGGGACTTTCCAGGAGCCCAGTAGGATATTTGAAAAACAACTCTAATTTTGAAAAACATTTGAAATATTTATTTTCCTAAACTTAAAAAAAAAGATGAGCTTAACCAAAGTCAAAAAGTTCTGAGTTAGGATATTTGGTCATGTGGTTACAGTAGAATGCTGGGCATCTGGTAATGATAAGTTAATTTTTTGGGATAAGGTGGTGGTATAACAGGAGAATCCTCTGATCATGGCACCAGTTTGTGTCCCAGCTTTCCACTTCCTGATCCAGCTCCGTGTTGATGTACCTGGGAAAGCAGCAAAGCATGGCCCAAATCCTTGGGAACCTGCACCCACATGGGAGACTTGAGGGAAGCTCCCAGTTTTGGATGGGCCCATTTCTGACCATTGAAGTCATTTGGGGAGTGAACCAGAAGATGTAAGATCTCTCTTTGTCTTTCCCTCTCTCTAATTATGACTTTCAAGTAAAAAATCAGCAAATCTTTTTTTTTAAAGAGTGCAAGATAAGTTTTATATTGAAAAAAATAAATGAAGAAAAATGTTTGTTAGAATTATCTATGTTTGGGTTAGTCTAGTAAAAATATACATTTTCCTTCCCCATCTCTTTTTGTTATTTTTGAATTTTAGGTAGTTTCTATTAGGAAGATATAGCTGTGAAAGAAAGAAAGAAAGAAAGAAAGAAAGAAAGAAAGAAAGAAAGAAAGAAAGAAAGAAAGAAAGAAAAAGAAAGAAAGAGAAAGAAAGAAAGAAAGGAAAGCAAGAAGGAAGGAAACTTCAGAGTGTTTAAATGCAGGTAAAATTCTGGGTCTAGAGGCCTTGCAGCTACACTGTGTATTAAATACTTCCACTTTTATCCCTATACAGAATGATAGTTTGATAGGTGTAGAACAGCTTATGTTTGCAGCACTGGCATGTTTTGGAACAACCACACACAACTCCAGTAGTACACTCCTCATCTCACTAGCTAGTCAGAAACTGTTTGGCTCCGTAATCTAAGGAGTTGACCACTTTTCATCAGACATCACTTGCTCTACCATGCAAAACATGACTTATTGTAGATTTTCAGCAAATGTATATGTGAGACGATGGAACCAAATGACTACATTTTTATCAGTGTAAATCTTCACAAACTGTGTTCAGAAGATGTTTCCGTGTTGATGTCAAACATTTTATATTAGAGTCGTAATAATTCATTGTCTAGAAAATAGCTGTGCTTATTACATAATATTTGTTTTATTACAATTCTGGCAGATACTTCAAATTATATAAATAGCTTTGAGAATAGGTTTAGCTGGGATCCAACCATGATTCTTCCTTCCATTATCTAATGGTCATAACTTGTGACTTCACGGAACCTTCAGTGTCCTTGCTCTAAACTACTACGAACTTCCCGGGTGTGATTGTCTTTGCACCTCTTGTTTCTTCTGCTGCTTCTCTTTACTTGCTTTGTCACGTGGAGTGAAAATTGAAACCCAATAACTGGATATTTTATAGAGCAACTGCAAGACATAAATGACACGCTATTGTTCCTCACACATTATGATTGCTACTATTCCCAGCTCTAATTATCAGTCTTTATTTAGAAAGCCTATGACTTATTTTAAGTGGAACTTTCTTTTCATCAATATTTCTTTTTGTCAAAATTAAGCAGCAGAGAGGGACTGAAGTGTCCTCTGATGAATATTTCCTAGCTGTTGTCATCTAATTTCTGAATGACACATCAGATCTGGTGCTCAATTTGTCCCACCCACACAGGCCCAAGATATCAGAATCTGAGTGCAATTTTGATGCCTGACTTGAAAAATAATATTTTTAAAGTTTCAAACTTCCTAATGAGTATGATTGTTTGCCATTTTAGAACCAAAGGCAGGGGGGCTGGCATGACGGCTCAATTTGCTAATCCTCCCCCTGCAAGTGCCAAGATCCCATATGGGCACTAGTTCACAACCCACCTTCTCCACTTCCCTTCCAACTCCTTGCTTGCAGCTTGAGAAAGCAGTAGAGGACAGCCAAAAGCCTTGAGATTCAGAAGAAACTCCTGGTTCCTGGCTTCGGAACGGCTCAGTTCTAGCATTGTTGCCACTTCCAGAGTGAACCCGAAAATGAAAGATCTTTTTCTCTGTATCTTCTTTTCTCTGTATATCTATCTGCCTTTCTAATAAGAAGAAATATTTTTAAAAAGGAGCCAAAAGGAGGCTGGTTCCAAGTGGAAATCTTTGTAAATTTAGGACAGTCTGTTTCAGTGGATACCTTTTCCTTGTGATGTGTTAGGAAGAGGTAAAAACAGTTTGATTTGGGGCATTTGAAAACTTCCAGGGCATAAATGCTGTTGTCATGCTGATCTCAACCCACATACATGATGTCACAAAGATTGGAAATGGAAATAGATATGCAGTATCTAACCTACCTTTCTTTTTCTATCAAGAGATGTAGCAGATGTAAATGATTTTAAAAAGGAACCAACACAAAACATTGTAATCAAAAATGATGTTTTTAGATCCCATTGCCCTTATATTTTAAATATTCATTTATTTTTATTGGGAAGGCAGATATACAGAGAGGAGGAGAGACAGAGAGCAAAATCTTTCATCAATGATTGACTTCCCAAGCAGCTGCAACAACTGGAGCTGAGCCAATCCGAAGCCAGGAGCCAGGAGCATCTTCCAGGTCTCCCACACAGGTGCAGGGTCCCAATGCTTTGGGCCATTCTCAACTGCTTTCCCAGTCCACAAGCACGGAGCTGGATGGGAAGTAGGGCCGCCAATACACAAACCAGTGCTGATGTGAGATCCTGGTGCGTGTAAGGTGAGGAGTTTAGCCGGTAGGCTATCACTCCAGGCTCATTGCCCTTGCTTTTCATATTACTTATTCCATTGTAGGCTTGTAATGAAAGTGTTTTTTAATTGCTTGACAGCCATAAAGACACAGAGAGATGCAGACACACAGAGGTACCATCCATGGAGAGCTGGTTCTCTCCACAAAGGCATGCAATGGCTAGGCTTCAGCTGGAAGACAGGAACTCAACAAAGGTATTCCATGTGCATGACAGGGACTTACTGCTAGAGGCATCCTGCTGCACCCTAAAGTGTGTTTTAACAGGAAGTTTTGGCTGTATTCAATTTCTTCATTACTTTCTGTCCATGGCCTTCAAAAATTATCTTTCTCACATGCAAGATGCATTAATGGCATCCCAGTACAACCAAAGATTTAATTCATCCGAGAACCAGCTCTCAAGCTTAAATCCCAGAACCTCATCTAAGTATCATTTCAGTGAGATGTGAGACTTGGGCTGGAAGAATAAAATCCCTCTATTTGAATGGTGATATCTGTGGGGATTTGGACAACTTTGAATACTTTAAATCCAAACTACTACTGAGGTTCTCTTGCAATCAGATAATCATCTAGGGGAGGCGGGGTAGAACAGATTAAATTGTCAGTCACGACCCCCACATCCCATTAACAGAGCATGTGTTGGAATCCCATTTCTGCTTCTAATCCTGCCTCCTATTAACATGCAGTTCAGAAAGGCAACAGATGATGACTGAAGTGCTTGGTCTCTGCCACAAAGTGGGAGGGCCAGAATAAATTTCTAGCTCCTGGTCCACCCTCAGCTATTTGGGGCACATGGAGAGGGAACCAACAAATGAGAGATTGCTCTCTTGCTCTCTCTCTCTTTCTCTCCCTCTCCCTCTTTCCCTCCCTCTCTCTCCACATGTCATACAATTTATACAGCAAATTAAAAAATAAACCTGTTTTAAAAGGACACAATTTATTTTCCTGTTTTATGAGATGGTTCTTGCTAACCTAAAGATACTAAAATGACTTCTTCCTGGTAATATATTGTCAAACTGTCTCCTGCCACACTCCTGCCAGCTTCAGTTGTTTTACACTTAGAATCACATCTCAAAATGCAACATCTGGTGTGCGGCTCAAAACAAGGACAACAAAAAACCTTTCTTTAATCTTTAAAATATTCAGGGGCTTTTTGGATGTGCAACAGTAAATATTCAAAAGGTATCTTTGTGAAACTGGATTCTGAGAATGATATATGCTAAATAAGGAACAGTGCAATTCTAAATCAGAATGAATTTTTCAAAATATATGAACTTAGCAGAAATTCTGGATTCATGGGCTGTCTTAAGAAGTTAAAGTCCTAATTTCTTCTCAATGAGTTCATTAAAACTCCAACTCCAACTCCGACTCTCTGTTCAGGCTACTGTAACAAAGTATCATGGGCTGGGTAGCTTGTAAAGAAGAGACACTCATTTATTATTTTTGAAGGGTCTGGAAAGTGCAAGACCAAAGTACTGGCAGGTTGTACTTTATTTTTTCCTAATACATAGATGATATGTGCTCTAGTAAAAGGGACAAGAGATCTCCCTTAGTCCTTTACTGAAGGCATAAATCCCAAACACGGCAACATGTGCTCTGTGACTCCAATTCCCCCAAAGGCCCATCTCCCAATGCTGCCACTTTGGGAATGACAGCTTCAAATGAGTTACGCAGGGAGATGGGGAGAGATATAAACATTCAGGTCCTATCAAGTGGCCTATGCTGAATGAGGTTGTGATGTCATAAATTCCTTGGTAATTTTAGAGGAAGGAACCTAAAGACTTGGGAGGTGTAGGTAGATGTATTGGTGGAGATGAATAGGTCGCCTTTAGTCTCTGAAAGGAACTCGCTCCACCAAAGCACTGAGCGATGTATCACTAGTGAAGTAACAGATACAGTGATTATTATGTGAAGACTGAGAATGAAGTTGTGGCAAATGGAATAAAGCGTATCTCAGTGAGAAATTAGTTGATCTCGAATTATGTGGGACAGGAAGCACCACTGTACCACAGAAAGTAGAGTGAACACAATGTGCCAAGACAGAATGGTAATCAAAGTGACCTATAGCTGTCTGAAAAGTAGTTATTCAACTGCGTATTTCTGGCAGAGAAGCAGACAGACTGCATTGTAGCTTGACTTAATCTACCTAGATAAAAACATACAAAATTCAGTTAGACTGAATATAATCATGGCTTGAATTGCCACCAAAGGAGACGACAGCTTCTCAGCCACTGCCAGAAATGAGTCACTTGACTGTGAGATTAAGCAACTTTGGGGAATGGTGACACAAGGGTTTTGAGCTACCAATTTCTCTCCTACTCTTCACTGAAAGGATCTATGGTTATTTACAAAGGTGACTTGTATATGGGGGGGGGGGGGTAAGGAAAATCCTCAAAGCTTCCCAGCATTGTTGTCCACCCCTTTGAGGAAGCCCCAATTCTTTTTTTTTCCCCATGGAGTTAATGGATTTATTAGTAAACAAACCTTACTGATGTTTGTATCTTAATCACTTGGCATAACTCCTAGGATGTGGAAAAATAGCACTGTTTAACCTAAGTTCTGGGTAGGTTCAAGCTCTGGTTCCACTATATCCTACTCACAGATTTGAGTAAGATAATCTTCCTAGGACCCAGCACGATAGTTAAAATCCTTGCCTTGCATGCTCCGGGATCCCATATGGTTCTTATTTATTTATTTGTTTATTTGTTTATTTATTTATTTATTTATTTATTTATTTATTATTTTTAATTCATTAATTACATTGTATTATGTGACACAGTTTCATAGGTACTTGGATTCTCCCCACCCCTCCCCAAACCCTCCCACCATGGTGGATTCCTCCACCTTGTTGCATAACCACAGTTCAAGTTCAGTTGAGATTCCCCCATTGCAAGCGTATACCAAATATAGAGTCCAACATCTTATTGTCCAGTCAAGTTCAACGGGGAAGCCCCAATTCTGGAGAAGTAGAACGGCATCATGGTCCATTTGCTAAGTGACAGCTAACAGGGATCAGGTTACACAAAGGATGTATAACAGACTCTGTAGATCCGTAACAAAAATGCTCAAGTCAGGGAAACCAGAAGATCTGAGAAATTGGAGGAAAAGTCTCTGTTATCTTCAGTGACCCCTTGACAATGCATTCCTATCTCCTTGATTGCTGGCTATGCTCTTTTGGAAGTCTGAGCACTCAAGAAACCAGGGTAAGCATTACTAGTTACAGTGAATGGGAAGTTGACATAACCACCTGGAAATTATGAGCTCCTTCTGCTACCAAAACAATGGTGATAAAACCTTACCTTGTTGAGTGAAGTGAATTCCCCTGATGGTTATAGAGAGACTGCTGTTAAAATCTCTGAGGGCCAGTAGTCTGATACAGAGTAAAACATAGCAACCTAGTACAATAAAATCATTTAAGACTTAGGAAGCTCATTAATGAAGGTTCCAGTGACCCCACTAGGTATGCACCAAAGATGGAAAACATTCTCCAGCTCAAGGGAACATGATGTAATAATGGAAAAAGCTAAAAAGATCATTTTATGCCTTATTGTAGGGTTAGAGTTAGCAACTTTCCATACGTGTGAATGTGTTGGTATATATGATACCAATATGTACTTATTTCTTTCCCCTTTCGTTTCATAGGTTTTGCTGTAGGTGGTCGAAGTTATGATTCTTCCATAAGTTAGAGGCTATCAAAATAAGACTATGATCGAAATAGGGAAGAAATGGACATCTACTAGCAATGACTAAAAAGGGAGTGGACTGGCACATTGTGTCCACCCTACTTCCAATGGTGCTTCCTATCCCATATCATTCAAGATCAAATAATTCTCATTGAAGCATGCTTAATCTATCTGCAGTGCCATCAGTCACCTCCTTGTTTTGTACAATAGTTGGTTAACACAATAATTACAACAATGTATTTGCTGTTATTTTACTGTTTGGAAGCTCAAGTTTAAGAAACATGGATATGGTCAAATAATAGCAAGATTTCCACTTATCTGCCATCTAAAGCACTCTCCTATAATTCAGTTCAAAACTTTATATCCCAGATTCTCGCATAGCTGATTTTTGGGATGTGATTCTGGTGTTAGAAGTGGAAATAAGAGACAGTACTTCTAAGGTTTTGGTCATAGAGGTCCCTAACCACAGAGAGTGTTAGGAAAACTCCCACAGTGAATATATGTGCTTTGTGGGTGTTGGAGATAGGAGGCAGATATAGCCTATATCTTACCGTTCGTATCACCTGACAGTTGCTGCTTGACTCTGAAGTTAACAGTTATGTCAGGAGCTCCTTGGTGCCAGGCAAAGACAGTTCCAGTGAAATTTCTAGGCTTTGGTCTTTCTATTTCCTGGTTAGCTGCATCATTTCTTTTCCTCCCTGGTTTTGCTGACATGGCTCACTTCCTGGAATTCCAACCTACAGCCCATGTTCATCTTTTGTAATGTTTTTGTATGCAAATAATTCCAAAAATGTAATTTCTTTCTACCTAAAATCTGCAACTAAACTCGAATGCCTAATTGATTCTTGGATTGCTAATTTAATTTCTGGGAAATGCACATTATTGTCATTTTTTTCTTCTTTTTAGCATCAACTAATATAACCCTATTCCATATGTAGTTGGCACATGCTCATGGCTGCTACCCTTTGCATAACTAAGTGAGAAGTACCAAGAAAGAGATTGATTATGCTACGTAATATTCTTACAAGAATCTCAGAAAGTGGGCCAACACTGTGGCATAACAAGTAAAGCTGCTGTTGTAACACCACCGTCCTAAGTGGGTACCAATTTGAGTACCTGCTCCCCCTTCTAATCAAGCTCCATGCTACTGGCCTAAGAAAACCAGCAACAGAAAGATGCCCCAAGTGCGTAGGGCCCTGAACCCATTTTTGAGACCTGGATGAAGCTCCTGGCTTCTGATTTTGGTCTGGTTTAGCCCTGGCCATTAATGCCATCTGGGGAGTCAATTAGCAGATGAAAACTCTGTTTCTTTGTATCATCTCTCCTTCCATCTCTGCAATCTGGATTTCAAATAACTAAGTAAATATTTTACAAAGAAAACCAAAAAGGGGGGAGGGGATGAAACCAGTAAAGTCTAACCTTAGCTTGAAAAAAAATCTTAAGAATGAGTGCTCTTCATTCAGAAGTAACACACTCACACACACACACGAGAACATGCATGTACACAGTTGCTAGAGAACCCCTTACTTATCTGAGAAGAGGGAACCATTTTTAGCATCTTTAATTGTGTAACTGACATTCAAAGCAAGTTCATCGTTTGAAAACTTCCCCAAATAGAAAATGAAATCATGGCAATCAAGACAGAACTTTCTATTGCATGTTTCTCTTTCAGTGAAGGAAATATTTGTGGAAATAAAATGGGACAAGGACTTTGAGAATCAGAGTCTCAAGAACATATTCTTTCATTATGGCTTGGCATTCTCATAAGCATTTATTTTCATGTACAAAACACTGGAAAGCTGAAAATGAGTGTTGTTCTGAAATCTCAATTTGGCTGGACCTTATCTCTTAGAGAAAGATGCTTGTGCACCTGTGTGGAATGTGTGAAATGAAAAAGTGGGCCAGTTGCAGGTTGATGTGGTAACCTGGATAAGTCACCCATTCACTCACTTATTCTCACTGCTATTTAAGATGAAACTAGACTTCTTCGCTCTCCATGATGGTTGAAAACAAGTGATCATTTTGGTGCCAATTTTAATATTTCTTTTCCATATGGTAAAATTTCACATGCTAAATGGTGCCAATGTCTTCTTCTGATTTTTTCTCAGCAAGTTATGCCAACAGAATGGAAATAATCAGGAAAAGATGATTTGCAAAAACACTTAAAAATTGATTTTATAATGTGGGATTCATAAGATTTTCTTTCCTAGTCCCTTGAGAGTAGCTTTTGTGTTAAGGAAAGAACATTCAGCAGTTTACTTTCATTTAAAACATAAATATTTCATTTATTGAAGTTTTAGCTTTCAAGACCTGACTATTCCTTAAGTTTTAATTTTAGCTTCCAAACACTACTCAGAGTAATACATTTTTAAATCTTTTTGTTGAAAAGTATCCCATCTAAATACTTAGCTTAAAAATATAAAAGTGTGTTTTATATTTCACTTCCTTTATAACTGCTTTTCTTTTCAGAAATAAACGCTTTAAATATTAAATTACATGTATAATCTAATCAACTAAAACATTTTGAAATGCTGTGTTTTAAAATTCCAAAATAGTACATAAAATGAGAAAAATTCCCCCTTAAAACCACCAGTCTTAGTCAGTAATTCAATTCTGTATTTGAATTCGGATTTACAAGACTGTCACCCTAATGTGTGAAAATTCATTAAAAACTATTCATTAAATTTCATTAAAATTTCATTAAAAACATAAAAATTTGGTCACATGTACTATTTCAAATACTTTTTCATTTCTTCTAATGTAAAAATGCATAGTCTGATTAAAAATAGACAGCAGATTAAATGTGCATTTTTCAAAGGAAGACATACAAATGGCCTGAAATGGCCTGAAAAATTCCTCAACACCGCTAATCAACAGAGCAACAAAAATAAAAAGTACAATAAGCTATCATTTCATTCTGGGTAGAACAGCTATTATCAAAAAACCCCAAACACAGCAAGTGCTGACAAGGGTATGGAAGAAAGAACTTTTACACACTGTTGTTGGGAATGAAAATTAATGCAACCATGGTGTAAAAACAGTGTGGAGGTTATTCAGGAAAAAAATTAAAACAAAATAAAATTTAAAAATTAAAAAACAAATAAAAGCACTATCATATGACCTGGCAATCGTATCATTGAGAATATATCAAATCCCTACAAACTGGATCCCAGCACTCAGAAAAGCTACTCAGATCTCCAAATCATGGTATCAGTCCTATTATAGCATATTTTACCAGTCAGCTCTTCTCAATTCATTGTCTCCGGAAGTTTGAAAAGAAAATTCTGATGCTTATCTAATTATATCAATGATTTATCTTTTCTTTCTCTGGAATGAAGGAATGAAGCAATCTCCTCACAAACAAATCAATAACCTCAGACAATTTAACCAAAGGGGATCATTTATGTTTGTTTTCTACTCTGATCTCTATTCAAATCAGAGTTTCCGAGAAAGTATTAAAAAGAAAATGAGAAATGCTAACCAAGATTTGACATAAAGTCAACAAGAACTTTTCTCTGGAAGCAGTTAAAAAAGAAAAAGAAAAAGAAAAAGAAGGGTATTTACATACTAAAGGATAAGAACAAAAATAACAAAGGTTAATAATGAGGAGTCTTTGGTACAAACTTATAAAAGGTCCAGAAGACAACTGTGTGGAGTAAGAAATCTATAGACAAGAGTTTGGAAGTGAAATTCCAGAGTTGCAATTGTAAGAACACAAATACGCTCCACAGCCTGATGAAACCATGCTTCGATTGCATTTCTATGGTCACAGCATCCCTTGAATGGCTGTTCACCTAACAAATCATGTTCCCCAAAACAAAATGATAATGCAACTGAAAAACTTGATAGTTCATTTACATCATGAAGTGGAAAATTTCACGGTATTTTTTCTCCTCATACTGATGTGCTCAACAGCCTTCACAGTCTGCAGGAAGTTTAAAAGGAAAGGGGAGGGACAGGTGTTTGGTCTGGCAGTGAGGATGCCAGGTTCTAGGTGGGAGTGCTAAAGTTGGACAAGACTCTCCCGCTTCTGACCCAGTGATGGCTCCAGGAACTGAGTTCTTGTCATCCACATGGAAATGGAGACCGAGTTACCGGCTCTGTGCTTTGACCGTGGTCCAGCAGCAGTTGCTGCAGGCATTTGGGAAGTATATCAGTAAAAGGTATCTCTCTGTCTCTGCCTTTCAAACAAACAAAAAATTAAAGGGATAGGATGATAGATTTGGAATCCTTAGCTTATTAAAGGTTTCGGAAATGAACTCAATTTTTACTAAAAAGCATTATAAATAAATCGTATACTTAAAACTTATGACCCAGTTTGTACTCTATAAACTTACGACTTAGGGTCCAGTGTGATAGCTTAGTGGCTAAATCCTCACTTTACATGCGCTGGGGTCTTGTATGGGTACTGGTTCATGTCTCAGCTGCTCCATTTGCCATCCAGCTCCCTGCTTGTGGCCTGGGAAAGCAGCAGAAACTGGCCTAAATCCTTAGAATCCTGCACCTATGTGGGAAACCCAGAAGAAGCTCTTGGCTCCTAGCTTTGAATTGGCTCAGCTCCAGCTATTGCAGCCACTTGGGATGATCTTACCTCTGTAAAATCTGCCTTTCCAATAAAAATAAATAAATATTAAAAAAAAAACTTAAACTCTTTCAAGTCAATTTAAATAAAAGGTAGCTCAAAATTTAAAAATATGATCATGTAACTATCTAAGAAAGTTTTGGAGACTCACATTATTGTTCACAATTATGCAGAAAAATTATGGATTAAAATGTACTGCACAATTCCTCTGAATCTCAATGTGCTACTAAAATCAGAGACAATAAATTATTGGTACATCTAAATATTATTTAAAACATGAGCTATTATGTGAGTTTCCAATTTGTGGTCTTAAAAGTACATTTAGAAAAATGACTAAGCCCGAGGGCATAAAAAGTCTAAACAATAGAAAAAATTATAAGGCAAGGTCTCTAAGTCAATATCAAATAAATCATGGTTCTTGAACTTGACCACAAAGGGACTTTCTTGAATTTTAAGCATTTCACTGAAGAGTGGCTGGTGGGCTCTATTTTCTCCATGCCTAGCAAAGAGGAAATAAGGAAGAAGAAAGTTTAATTTTAAGGAAGAACTGTCTGCCTGTGCACATTATTAAACATGAACCAAGATAACCACAGGAAGATGTGGGTTAACTTTACGAAGGACCTTTACTTTCAGGAAGGAAATCATCTATCAGAGAGTTTATCACACAACACCAGGCTGCACTTGTCCTGAACTCTTTCCAGCAGGAGCTATCCGTGAAAGAAATAGTAGTGTTTCATAGGAAAATGCACTCTGCTATCCTTCTCCACTGCTGAACAGCACCTTTAAGAAACCACTTTATGTCCTTATGAATTTCTGTTTCTGAGTATGATTAAATCCTAATTAGTCACTAAATAGTCTTAACAGTCTCCTCTCCCAGGGATGAATAGTCAAAGAAAAATCAGTGCTAGGAGTGAGTCAGAATCAAACTGCTCTTGGAAGGAAATTCAATAAAAGCAATCGTTCATTTCTAATGGATATAGTGAGTCATTGATTTTTCATTTCTAGATTCAATTATTACTACAAAACCATCTTATCTTTCAAATAATCCCTACCAAGGTGGACAGTTTCAAAGAACGCAGGGCAAATCCAAGAGAGGAAGAGTTTGGAAGCATCATTCTTGCTGTCATCAAGGTCACAACCTGTTCTTTGGGACTCTGAGTGCCAGCTTGGTGTCACAGAGCATTCCACCCACTCTTGTCTTACCAGCTTCTGTGCCGATGCTTAAAACATACGGTCTTTCAGGAGATGCTATCTGCTCCATCCCCAGTGCTTTCCTTATATCTCTAAAGAACACCGTGTTCATAGAGAAAAAAAAGTCAGTCTTAAGTTCTCATTTCCCAAATTATTTGTGTTGTGTTTATGTGGTCCTAAGATCTTTCACAAATGTATCTAGAACCAACTTTTAGTCAGCAAGAGTCTGTTTTTGTAGATATGACTAGCAAATTTCCCAGAATGTAAGTTTCTCCAAATACGTCATTGAGTTTGTGGACTGTTTATAATACAGTTGAGCAAAACTCAACAATGACAGAATGATTTTAAAATCATTATATTGTTCTGTATATGTTTATAGGCATCCTTGTGTCCACTATATAGAGATAGTAAGAATACAGCTACCTATATATTAATTGTTGGGTGTGACATTAAGAAGTCTGGTAGCCAAAAATGAATTGTAGGGGCTGGCAGGGTGTGGGACTAATAGGCACGTTTGAGTGAAGTTTCACATAGTGAATGAGGGAAAAAAAGATTCGTGTTTAAGTAGCTGAAGAAAAAATTTAGCTTCATGATTTTTTCTTATTAATCAGAGGGAAACCAATGTCTGCCACAGCTACAAAGAATCAAGGGCCACAACTTTGGCCCAACACTCCTATGGAGTGGAGGACAGAGGACAAGATACAAGAATGTTGGGAGAGTCAGCAAAGAGAAATTATTTTGTATTGGTAAGATAGGCTCGATCTAGGCAGGATGGAGTAGGAGAAGTGGAAGTTGACTATTTCAAACTAAAGATCCTAAGATGTGCTTCCAAGGATGAGGCCAACACTAAGGTTAGGTGAGAACAGGTCATCAAAGACCCAGTACTGTAATAGATGTCAATCCAGAGATGCCGAGGGAGACCCTTTGAGACAGGTGCAAATAGCAGAGTCAAGATCAAAACTGAGAAATGCGGTCAGCCCTCTATATCCATAGCTTCTGCATTCATGGTTTCCATCAACTGCAGATCACAACAATCTAAGGGGAAAAATGATCTCTACTGGACATGTGTAGATGCTTTTTTCTTGTTACTATTCCCTAAGCAAACAAGTACTTACCTAATATTTACAATACATTCAGGTAATCTAGAGAGGATTTAAAGTATACAAAAGGATTGTATATATGTGAACACCTGAAGACTTGAGTATTCATGGAGGTCCTGAAACTAGACCCTCTCATAGGCCCTCTCAGATATTTAGGAATGAGGCTGTCATGGTGGTCATAGCAAAGATAATCACAGCCATTTAGAGTACAATCATCACTCTTCTGAGAGCTTTTGATGTGAAAGGTAGAAAAAACAATTATATTCCAATGAAATTTCCATTTATATAAGACTTCAGATGACTACCTAATCAATTTATTTTTTTATTAATTATTTTGCATTATGTGACAGTTTCATAGGCTCTGGGAATCGCCCACCCCTCCCCACGCCCCTCCCCCCGGTGGATTCCTCCACCTTGATGCAGTATTACAGTTCAAATTCAATCAAGATTCTTTCCTTGCAAACATATACCAAGCATAGAGCCCAGCTACTTATTGTCCAGATGGGTTGAACAGTTTCTTGGGGAGACCATTGCTGGTCCAAAGTCAGAGCTGGTAGAATATCGTCCCAGTCAATTAAGAGTCCCAATATAACATCAACAGCAATTTGCAACATTATGGAATTGACATGGTTTTGAGTAACCAGTATGTTAAAAAAAAAAAGCAAGTTCTTAACCACAACCTATGATTAGCTCATTGACATTTCAATTTTAGTTTATATACAGGACCGGCTGCTATCTACCTTAAAATGGCTATAAGGTACCATTCAGCTGTCTCGTGTCTATTTCATTTTAGTATTTAGCCATTTGTTGTATTGAAGTATAATTTTGCTGATCTTGGCAGATTTTAGGATAATCTAGACTGGCTTGTAACTCTAACAAGACATTTGTCAACAATTAAGGTGCAGAACATTTTTTTTTTTTGGGGGGGGGTGTGCAGGAAAATCCTCAACACCATGGTGAGGAGTGACTAATCTTTGTGTCCCACTCAGCGAGGCATGAGCCAATCCACGCCAGCTCTTTCCTGTCAGATTCCAAGCTCTACTTTTTGTTGTTTGTCTATTTATTTTAGGTTTTTTTAGTTTGTATGATTGTTTGCTATGAGGGGTTTTCGGAGCGATCCCGATGGTCATTGCGAGGGAGGGTGGGGGTCCAGAGGTGGAGCCAGGCTCGGACCAGAGAAAGCTCTCCTCCCTGGTCCCGAAGGACATTTATTGTTCTTCTGTTTCTGCGGACCGCTCAGGACTTTTGGTTGTCTTTCCGATGATGTTGGTTTCTGCACGATAGTGTTTGGACTTCTTCCATCCCCTGCGGAAGCTCCGGTTGGGGGTGGGTGACCTCAGAGTACTCGGCCTCCGAGGGCATCCAATTCCCTGTGGCCTCTTTGGCAGTTGGGATATAGTCCTTGTTGCTCGTATTAATAGTTTGTGGTGAAGGTCTGGGAGTCTTCATGGTTGGGATCCAAGCTTCCTCCTTACCACCTGCTCCACTCTGGAGTGCCCCTCTGCTCCACGCACATGACCTCCTGTTAAGAGGTTGTCAGGATCGCACCCGGTAATCAATTTATTTTTACAAATGTCAAAACTTCAGAAACTCCACTTAACGTAGGCATTTGGCATGGCGATTAAGTCACTTCATCAGATACATGTACCCTGTGTAGGAATACCTGGGTTTGAATCCAAGTTCTGGCCCTTTATACCAGGTTCATATTAATGCATTCATGCATAAAATAATGTATTCCCTGTTACCCATGTGGGAAACCTGGATGGAGCTCTGGCTGTTGGCTTTAACCTGGCATAGCCCCAACTACGTCAGGCATTTTGGAAGTGATCTAGTGAATGAAATCTCTCTCTCTCCCCCCACCCTTCACAAATAATAAATAAAAATAAACATTATCTATTCATACTCAAACTTGTACTTATAAATCTCATCTATCGATTCCTCCTGTATTTTGAGACAAATTCCTCACACCACTTTATCTGAAGACATTTCAGTAGATACCTCCCAAATCTTTTTTTTTAACTTGCAAATGTTAACAGTAAAAACTACTCAAAATATGAAAAATTATTGAAGATGGAAATTTTGAAGTCAGCGGAATTGGGATTTCAACAGATTCTCTAAATAGTTCTGTGCCAGACTACAAATGTGACTGTTAATGTGACCATTATTCTTGGTTGATGAAACCCAGGGGTAAAACCATGAGGAGATTCAGTAAGAGAACTCAGATTTGTACTTTACTTGCACTGTTCTGAGACTGTGTTAGCAGTAATGAAATGGATTTATCTTCACTCAAGAAGATGTAATATCCCTTGGTTGGCTACACAGGAAGGAAACCAATTTCAGTGGTTGCTTTGGTATGCAATTCTCTCTGTTGGCCCAGTGAGAGATGGAGACAAAAATATAAGCAAAGACTGCACTGCTGTTACTTACAAAATAATTATGGGCACAACTGGTTATGTTTCTGCATGTCAGTGCAACACTTTTGTAAGATGAGTGTTCCATGCTTTAAAAAGTGACCCCACAAGATCCCTGAGCTGTGTCTATATCACAGCAGCTATCATATCTGGTAAGCCTGCAATGCCATCACACAGGCTGTTATCAACACCAGACCCACAGAAAGTCCACCCAGATGTATTAGTCTTCTTAGCCCGCACTAATGAAACACCACAGAAGGCAGACAAAAATGACAGCCATTGGTTTTCTTGCAGTTGCAGAGTCTCCAAGTTCAGGTTGAAGATGTTGATGGTGGTTTCTGGTGAAGCTTGTCTCCAGGTGCAGTAAGATGCCATGTGGATGTGCCCTCGTGCGGCCTTTTCCTGATTCTGTCCCGTCCTGGTGTGTCTTCCTTCTCTTTCAACGACACCATTCTTGTTGCATTTGAGGCCGCATTTTATGCTTTCATTTGATCTTGATTATCCCTTTAAAGATTTCTTCCTTAATTACTTACATTTCCAAATGCAGTCACACTGAAATATAAGGCTTCTACATAAGCTATGAGGCCACACAATTCAGTCCATAACATGAGCTGCTTCTAAAATCTTCGAGAAAATAGTCTATTATCCCTCTTAAAAGAATGGTCATTCACTTGAAATATGAGAGCTAATACTTTTCTTGCTGTAGATTCCATCTCTACATTCTTAAATGTTTTATTAAAGTTTTGAATTTCTTATAGTAATCAGCTTGTTTTGTCACTTTGAGAAATACCTGAGAAGAGCTCCTTATGCAGTGAAAAAGATTACTATGGCTTGTGGTTTTGGAGACTCACAGTCCCAGATTAAGCGTTCTCATCAGTCTGGGATCAGAAGGTAGTAGGTGGCAGAATGCGCACAGAGGGTGGATCATAGGGTGAGTTGAAGCAGAGAAAAAACAATGGCATCCAACACCTAACTTGGTGTCTATTCCCAATCCTAGTCCAGGAATTCTCATTCAAGGACACCCACCTAGAGATCTGAAGATTTCCAACAGGCCTGTTTCCATGGCATCATAACTGGGCCAAATCTTCACCCTCATGCAAAAGCAACCATCTGGACCACTACTTTAATGCATGAACCATTTGGGAACACCAGAACAAGTATCTGAACTACGGCAGTAATGCTTATGGATTTAGTTACTGATGAATGAAGCAAAGATTGCACTGCTGTTACTTACAAAATAATTATGGTCACAACTGGTTATGTTTCTGCATGTCTTAACCCAGTTACACTAATGTTGGGAAACAGGTTGTAGTACTTTGTTTAGGATAGTTTTTTCTAGGAAGTTATAAATTGTTGCATTTTCTGTAATGGGCAACCTTTAACTGTGAAGGTTTCATCAACTGTGTCCTTTCTCTTTGCTCAAACCATAAGTAGTCAATCCACAGCAAGCTACCAAGAAAACTAGGCTGGAAACACAGTCCCTTAGTGTTTACAATGTGCATTAGGAAGTAATGTAAGAACGATAACAGAGAAATTAAGCCAGAAAGCCCGGAAGTGCCACAAGTCACTGAATAATCTGATTAAAAGCTTTAAAACGTTTAAGCTCACTTGGAAGTGACTAAGAAAATGATGATTATTTTATGGATAAGAAACTAGAGTTTCAAGGACTGCAACTATTTACTCAAAAGTTATATATAAAATGTTATATAAAGCAGTCCTGATTCTAAGTAGTCTTCAAGAGCCTGTAAGGCCTCTTGTAAGCTGTTGCCTTATTGAGGTGACAGGTTCATCTTAGACAATATAAGATTGACCACAGCAGAACTTAATATAGCCTGGTGTCTAACACCAATGTCGTAATCATTTATCTGTATTCTTTTGTTTGGCTTTTGTGAGCACTTTTTATAAGATTCTAACTTCCACTTTCTCCTTTACAATAACAGAATTATGTTGTCCAGGGAGCCAACAGACTGCAAGATTTCCCATGTTCAAATCACAAGACAGACTTAATTCAGACAGTTCTATTCAGTCTCTTAAATGCAAAATCATTTCTGACCCATAACTGAAGTAAGCCAACTTAAAACAGGTTACTCCTATTTTCCAAGTAGTTAAAGATTGTTGTCATTATTACCACTGGCTCTGCCATCCCTGATTCTGGTTAAATACACAGAAGAGATGCTGCATCAGCTTCTGTCCCTGGTCTGATGCGACTAGCCACTTTCTCTTCTTAGTTCTTGGAACACTTTTCTAGGAAAAAGCCAGTCACTCTATGAGATCCAGCCATTGAGATTTTGTCACGTTGTGAGGAAGTTGCTGATGGGCTCAAGGTTTACATGCGGAGAGATGGCTGTCCAGCTGAGACATTCCAGCCATTCCACATCAGGCTCCAGACAGGCGAGTGAAAACAGGACAGCTTGGATCTGGAGAAAGCTGAGTTGCAGACAGCAATGCAAATGAAGACATTAGATAAATGGCTGCATGTGAGCCACATCCCACCCACAGGGGCCTCCAGCAGAGGCAAAGGGACCATGATTGAGCATAAGCTATTCCTGGAATAGCTGGCCCAATTTCCTTTGAACACAGGAAAAACATTGGACCCAGCGCAATGGCTCAGTAACTAAATCCTTGCCTTGCAGGCAGTGGCATCCGATTTGGATGCTGGGTCATGTCCCAGCTGTTCCACTTCCCAACCAGCTCCCTTCCTGTGGCCTGGGGAAAGCAGTAGAGGATTACCCAAAGCCTTCAGACTCTGTACCCACGTGGAAGACCCAGAATAAACTCCTGGATCCTGGTTCAGAAAAGCTCACCTCTGGCCGTTGGTTCCAGTTGTGGAATGAACTAGTAGACGAAAGATCCTTCTCTCTGTAAATCTGCATTTCTAATAAAAAAAATCTTAAAAAGGATAGTGATTATTGTTTTGTACTGCTCAGTTTAGGGATGGTGTATGCTCTGTAATAACTGAACAGAGAAGGGATTTTCACTATAGTTGACTATAAAAGGATCCTACTTTAAGAAACACACTACTCAGTTTTAGTATCTGTAGTAATCACATTGGAAGTTGATATCCCTAGTTCACAATGTTCTTAGTTTTCAAACACTGTAGAAATTTTCTTTTTCCACAGAATTGCTTTAGAAGCTGAGGACAATGGAATGAAGAAATGGGAGAAAAAAAGAAAAGAGAGGAAAGAAGGAGAGTAGAATGCCATGACTGGGCCCCGTGCGATAGTGTAGCAGTTAAGGTCCTCACCTTGAACGCACCAGGATCCCATATGGGCACCTGCTTGTGCGCTGGGAAAGCAGTCGAGGATGGCCCAGAGCATTGGGATCCTGCACCCATGTGGGAAACCCTCTTGGCTCCCGGCTTCAGATTGGCACAGTACCGGCCGTTGTGGACATTTGGGGAGTGAGTCATCGGACGAAAGATCTTTCTCTTTGTCTCTCCTCCTCTCTGTACATCTGTCTTTCAAATGAAAATAAATAAATCTTTTTTTAAAAAAAATGCCATGACTACCACAGCTTGAAAGAGGGTTTGAAGATGCAGAGACATGTAATGAGATAAGAAAAAATAGAGCTTTTGCAAAGTGGAGCAGGCCAGAAGATTCCTCTTGGAGAGAAACAGCACAATGCCTGACCTGACAGCTTTTATTCCTTTGGGGAGCCATGTTTCACATCAGTTGAATTCACCTGTGGGAGTTCTGATTACTGACCAATCACTGTCCTAATCACAAGGTTCTCAGGTGGATCACCCCGTGCTCAGAGAGAGGCGGCGAGCAGAACACGGGGCCAATTACCTGAGGAACGTGTGCTTCCTGAGGCTCTGGCCTTGCCAACCACATATCTTTTCAACAACACAGTATCATCCCTTACAGCTTCCATCTCAGACACCTGCCCTGGTCTGTGTCAGTCCTTCTCTGGCTAATGAGTTTTCCTAATGACTTCCAACGTATCTTAAGAATAACACCTGGAACCATGTGATAGCTCAGTTATCTGATCTTCCACATCCTAGCTCCAACATCCTACATAGGCACTGATTTGTGTCCTGGACGTTCCACTTACCATCCAGCTCCATGCTTATGGCTGGGAAAACAGCAGAGCGTAGTCCAAGCACCCACATGGGAGACTGGAAGAAGCTCCTGGCTCCTGGCTTCAGATCCACTCAGATCTGGTTATGGCTATTTGGGGAGTGAACCAGTAGATGGATGATATCTCTCTCTCTCTCTCTCTCTCTCTCTCTCTCTCTCTCTCTCTCTCTCTCTGGAAATCTGCCTTTTTCAATATAAGTAAATAAATTTTTAATTAAAGAAAAGAATAACAGCTGCCACTGATGGCTTTGGATACCTTGTATGCAAATGCCTTAGCAGAGTTCATTCTCAAAATACTTAAGTTTCCGTCTGAAGCACTAGATAGCTTTTTTGTTTTGCTTTGTTTTGTTTTGCTCTTCATATTTTTCGGAATTCGTCATTGAAGTCTGAAGAGTCATCACCAGTGATTATATTAAAGAGAAAGGAGCAGGCCCTCCAGTTCAAAGGCAGGAATTGACTCATTTTCTTGGTGCATAGCATCCCCAAGATGTTTGTTGTAAAGCACACAGGACTCATGTAGAAGCATCTGATCCTGTGAATTAAAAATAAAATCAGTCCCATTATATATTTTTTAGAGACTAATTTATTTTTATTGGAAAGGCAAATATACAGAGAGGAAGATCTTCTCTCCAATGGTTCACTCCCCAAATGCCACAAAGACCAGAACTGAGCCAATCCGAAGCCAGGAGTCAGGAGCCAGAGCTTCTTCCTGGTCTCCCAGGCAGGTGCAGGGTCCCAAGGCTTTGGGCCATCCTCTTCTGCTCTCCCAGGCCACAAGCAGGAAGCTTGGGTGGGAAGTGGGGCCTCCAGGATTAAAACCGGTGTCCATATGGGATCCTGGCGTGTTTAAGGCAAGGACTTGAGCTGCTAGGCTATCGTGCAAGGCCCGCAGTCCCATTATAAAAGGCAACTAAGAACAGAGGCTTTAAGAAAGTAAAATTTTTCATTGTTGTTGCATTTGATCCTTCCACTGTATCAACAAGGAGGTAATCTACAGGAATTCTTCTGTGTGTTCAAAGAGGGGATTCAGTTTCAGATAGTGAGGTTTAGCAGAAATACTCATAACCCTTAGGAACCCAATGGCTAATTCTGAACCTTGTTACTCAGGAAATGACAAACACAATGGTTACTGAATAAAGCTGATTGGTAGAATCAATAGGTATTTTCAGATTACGATTTCCATATCTGATTCATTTTAGACTCTGAATTTCATACATGTTTGCAGAGTAATACCCATGCATTTAAATATGTTATTATTGTGAGTTTTACTTTGCCTTTAAGCAGGAGTTATAAACATTTCCTGTATCTTTTCTTTCTTGCCTGTTAATATGTTAGATGAGAGCACATTCAGATACCAACTAGCTTATTACACATTTAGAAAATATTTAAGTGAAACAAGAATAAAGTCAAGTTTATATAGTTTTGCCCAAAGTCAATTAAAGGTAGCTTTGTTTAGTTGCTACCTAGTTTGCCTGAAAAAATAAAAAGAGGTCCATTATAAAGATAATACTACTGGCATGATGAATGTGGCAAGAATGTTTGGAGAACAGGAGCATGGTGCTGTGACAAAACATGATCATCACTTTGTCTTATGACGATGGGCCTTGGGTAACTTGCTTTAGCTAACAAAAAACATGACAAATATGTCCTAAGCAACTAAATAAACCACTATAGACACTTCCTGCTCCTCTTAGGCATGATAAATCAAACTTCTCCCTCTTTTGTATTTTTCCATAGTTCCCCTGGAAAGCTCTGAACTTGAAGAATGTTGTTTCCATTGGAATGTTAAGCAGTGTATTAATACTTCAGATATATTAATGGAAAAAAAAACCCTTGGCTGTTCTTGTGGCATGAGATGTCCTAGGCAGCTGTAGGAAAAAAAAAAACATCAGATTTTAAAGAAAAGAAAGGAAAAGATTAGCAGGAGGTGCTTGTCAAAAGTTAAGCTTTGAGAAGGCCACCTACAGAACTTGGAAGATTCCTGATAGGCATCCCAAAGCTTCTGGTTCTCTAATCCAAGGAGAGAAATTGAAGTAAGAATAACAGATGCTGTTCACACTAGGACGCCAGCTCTAATTGACCACCAAGGGAACTGTCCGAATGACAGGCCATCCTGTATTATTAATGCCATTCCCACTTTCTGGCAAGAAGTGCTTTGAAAACAGGATGATTTCTTCCAGAATACAGGTTTCAGCAATAACTCCCGTTACAGTGCACATAACTCCAGAAGAGAGTTTGTGTAGGGCAACTGGCATGGCAGATGAGACTTGCCGCTGTCCCGTGTGGTTGATTAAATCTGTACACCATGTGCCTTCTGCTAGCCAAAAGCTTCCTCTAACATCAGGCAGGAATGTGACAGCAGCTGTAATGAATCATCGTATTGCATACCAAATGGAAGAATGGCCTTCGACCAACCAGCTTGCATGGCAAGCATTGCATTGGAAAATCTGCTAAAGAAAAAGAATAAAGTGATTCTTCATCGTCAATAGTTCTAATACTTCAAGAGACTCAAATGCTAAACACGTACTATGTTCAGCAACTTTGAAGGGTAGTGAATCTGTGTCACAGCTCCCCGTGTGACCCTGGTATGACTTTTTTGTACTTCTCACAGTTTCACTGCCTTTTCGGTGAATGATTTTACTATTAATATTTCTCTGTGTACTCACCTGAAGGTTGTGACCTCTGGATTTAAGAAATGAATGATTCCACTTATAAAACAGAACTTCAACAATACTGGGCCCACTGTCTCACACGGCACCCATTAGCTGACCTAAGCAGCAGCTATGGGCTGGGAACAACACATAGACTGACTTCAGGGCTTGGACAGTCTCTACAGGTCAACTCCTGGAAACTACCTATCTGGTGGTGGAAGCAGCTGGGTCTGTGACTCATATGCTCTCCAGTTGTGTGGATGCAAGCAAACAATTCGCTTCCACATTCTTTGGAAACTATTTGTTCCTCATAATTTCTAATAAAAACTAAAACATCTTAAAGAAAACGAGATGCCTTTTCATCCTTTCAAAGATTTTCCCTTCTTCAGTTCCGCTACCCACAATCAGATCTCTCTCAATCTCTGGTGCACACAATTAATATATTTAGGGCTCAGTAATGTGGTGTAACAAATCAACCTACCATCTGTAATGTCAGCACCCCATCAGGGCACTAATTTGAGATGGTTGCTCCACTTCCGATCTAGCTCCCTGTCACTGCACCAGGAAAGCAGCAGATGACCAAGTACTCGGGCCTCTACACCACAGGAGAGACCTAAAAGAAGCTCCTGACTCCTGGGTTCACATTGGCCCAACCCTAGCTTTTGTGGCCATTTGGGGAGTAATTCAGCAGATAGAAGCTTTCCCTTCCTTCCCTCACTTTCTCTCTCTCTGTCTCTCTGTCTCTCTGTCTCTCTCTCTCTCTCCAACTCTGACTTTTAAGTAAATATTTTAAAAAATAACACCAGATTTATACTTCTAGATTATGTTCCAAGTATGTAAGTATGTAAGGCTCTCCCCGCCACACACACACGCTAAACTTCCCACAATGAGTTGGTTCATTTTCGTCTCCATCTCTTCATCACATTCTTTCCACAAAGCAGCACCTCACTTCAGTCCACTCTTAACTCTTCCCGTGTGCATCGCTTAGGCTCCTGCCTCTTCTTTCTGCTATGCCTCCTAAGGCCTCCTAATCTCATTTTTGCAGCTCTTGGTAGCTGAGAGGCATGAGCTGAGCTTTCCATGTGCTTTCCTCTGTATCTGAGGTTGGGGAAGTTAGGCTTTTTAAAAATTTTAAAAACAATGTGTAGAATAATGTTGGGCATGGTGGTCTACTGCATCCTGTTTATTTAATTGGTTGACTTTTCTACTTAAACTTCCAGCCTGGATTTTTGCCTGTATTAATTATCTATGGCTGCATCATCAATCAGCAAAATCTATTAGCTTAAAATAACAAGAAACATTATTATCTTTCATATCATCTATGGGTCAGAAATTTAGAGCAGCTTAGTAAATGATTCTTACTTAGGGTTTTTCATGAGAATAAAAGCAAGGTGAATGGCCTGAGCTGCAGGCACATGAAAGATTGACAAAGTGCTGAGATTTTTCTTCCAAGGTAGGTCCCACATACAGCTTACAATTTGCAGGTGGTTGAAAGCAGGAGCCCTTGTTTCATCTCATCATAGGATTTTCCTAGAACTGCCTGAATATTCTTATCACACAGCTTCTAGCTTCCTCCAGAGCAAATGATTCAAGAGATCACGAGGCAGAAGGCTCAGTTGGTTTGTGACCTAACTTTGCATAAGGCACACATTGTCACTTCCGCACTACCCCTTCTGTCTTACAAAGGTCAACAGTCTCCCTGGTGTATAAAAGTTTCACCAGGGCACAGATACACATGACAAGAGTTGCCAATGGCCACCTTGAGAGTTCACTGTCATTCCGTATTTGATTAGGTTTCATGGCCTAGGATTTATTTGTGTGTGAAGAAGTATATATGTTAAGCAAATCAAACATAGAAATAGTGAAAATACTACCAAATTAGTAATGACTTGAAATTTTTTTCAAAGGGGCCTATGATTCTTTTAAAGAATGTCTGTATTTGAGTGCTTAGAGTTACAGAGGAGAGAGTGAGAGACAGATCTTACATCTGCTGGTTCATTTCTCAAATGACTACAATGGCCAGGGTTGGGCCAGACTAATGCTAGGAGCCTGATATTTCATCCAGGTTTCCAGCACGGGTGAAGGGGCATGATTACATGGGTCATCTTCTGCTGCTTTCCCCAGCACATTAGCAGGTAGCTGGATCAAAAGTAGAACCCATGTGGGACTCCAGCAGTTACCCACTATACCACAAAATTGCCCACAGCAAGTAGATTTCAATCCCTGAGGATTACTGTATATTTCTTTTCCCTTTCCTCTGTTCATCCTCATAGAGATCTGTTGGTTTCTTGAATTACTTCATTTCAACCCTGACCTTCCATTCCTGAAGCATGGACTTTCTTATGTGCAGAAGGAGTGACTTCTGTGGTGTGATGCTAATGAGACTTCAGATCTCCTCCCCAACAGAAGATCTCCTCCTCCTGCTCACTAACACTTAACATTGGCAGTTAACAGATTCTTTTTTCTCTATTTGACTTACAATTCCTTGTCTGCAGTTAAAAATACCATTATTCTTGGTACAAGGAACATATTATGATTTCTAACAGCTGTCTGTCACTATTTCTGCGTATCTTCTGGGAGCCAATTTTCAAAAGGGAAAAGAAATAAAAGAATATTGGGGAGAGACATTTCCCCAAGAGATCAAATTGGACTAGATAGAAGGGAATCTCATGGAATAGAGGGATGTATTCCTCACTTTTTTCTGTCAGTCCAGGGTCAATTATTTTCTGAGATTTTAGGAAGCACAGAGATTTAAAGACTGCTCACCTCATTCTCATACCAACCAAGCTCACTGTATTAAATCATACTTCCATCAAGCACCATCTGCTAATGGATATCAAAATGGAGAAACAGGGACAAACCATTTAGTAAAAAAGGAAAAGAAATTACAGAATTGAAGACATGAATAATGGTGAATAACGGAATGCAGTGCTTGCGGAGTGGCTGACTGGTTAAATCTTCAAACTTGCTTATTTTAACAATGACTTTGGTCTGTAAGCCCTTAGCCCTGTAATTTATTCATTACCTTGCGGGGGTCCCAGATTCCTAATTTGAAAGTATAAAACGAGAGGCAGTTTGCACATGCCAGGTGTCTGGACAAATGGTCTACGTTATCTGTGTAAGCCAGATGCTCTGGGATTTGAACCAAGTTAAGCAGAATGCTTACCTTTCGTTCACAAGCTGGCTGACACTCATGCAATGTCCATGTCTTTTGCAAAGAATGTTCTGTAGCTTTTATTGATGATAGGATGATCACTCTCAGAAAACACAGCAAGTTTTCTTGATGAAGTGCTACTGACAATAATCATTGAACTATCCGTAAGAATTTCCCAAACATTTCTTATGATGCTTAAAATAGGCTCCAGAAGACAGATTTAGAAATACAGATGCTAAAGCCAGCTCGCCTATCACATCAAAGCAATACCTTCTGTGTTATTTGAAATGAATGCCAGGAGAAAGAGAACCACTCTTATTAACACATAACCCTGTGAAGCAAGCATCATGCTAGGAGCTTGAGGCACATTATTTCATTTAAACAACTGATTGGATCATAAAATACCAAGTCTTTCTTGATCACTAGATTCAGGATTTTTTTTTCTAGCCCAATTAAAGTGTTTTGCCTATGGTTTTATTAGCAGAAAAGGTAGCTTTGACAATACAAATACACAACATTTAGCTCCCCATGATTAAATACATTCACAGCCTCTCCTTTTGTAGAATGCTTTTGTGTTCTCATGCATAACAAAATGTGCCTACAGTGCCCAGCCCTCTGTGCAAGGCAACAGTTGCTGACAGATTATGAGCCTGTTTGAGGCAGAGCAGCCTGAAAAGCAGAATCAGAAACGAGGGTCACACAAGTGTGTGGGAATCGTCGAACTGACACCAGTCACTCAACTGCTGTGAGTGCTGACAGTATAGTCCATTGGTCAGAATTCAGCGGAGTCTGATCCAGGCAGGCGTTTCTGTGAATGGCTATTAGGAGGTGGAAACACCCTGGCTTGGAAGCAAAACTTCCAAGTACAAAGCAGGGCAGCAGAAAGTTACCAAGACTCGGAAACACACAAATGATGTCAGAGTAGCCTGTGACACCTGAATAACGAATGAGTCAATGAGCCTGTTTACAAGCAGATCACCAAGGCTCTGGAATGGATTACACGCACTGCTCATTACTGTCACGCCTGAAACTGGATCTTGATCTGTAACATGGTGATGTGAAATATGCTTTGTATCAGAAGAAACCTTAAAGGGAGATGCTACTCAACAGCAAGCACCATCCACCAGTACAACAGCTGGACGCTGACGTGAAGGGAATGTGTGCTGCCAGTGCAGTGAGCCCTTCCCTGGGCACATCTGGTACGCAGCTGCTTATAGCTCCGTAACGTTAGCATGTTTCTGTTAGGCTCAGAACTAGTGCTTCTCAAATGTTAACAAGCACACAAATCACCAAGGGCACTTGGTAAAAGACTGACTGTGAATTAATAGTTTTGAGTGAAACTGAGAATTCACATTTTCAGCAAACTCTCAAGTAACCCTAATGTACCAGTTCTGGGACCACACTTTGCAAGGTTCTGGGTTAAAAATTAAAGCCTTATTTTAATTTTCTGTCTGCATTTGATATACACAAAAATTCAGGAAGAGGCCACACACACAACTGGCATTTAAAGATTACAGGCTCTCGTTTTCTTAAGGATTTTATGTTTCGATATTGGTCTCTATGAACAAAACCCTCATTTAAAGACTCATGTTATAAGTGGTATTAGTATTCTCCAGGGAAGACAGAACCATTGGGAAACAGACAAGGGTACTTATCAATTTGTGGAAAATAGGATGAAAAGAGTACTTTCCACAAACTTTTTAATAAGTTAAAAAATTATATTTATTTGAAAGCAAGAGAGAATGAAAGCATTCTCACCTACTGTTTTACTCCCTAAATAGCCACCAAGTACCCAGGCAATGCCAGAGAGAAGCTGGGGTATACTCCTAAATAGCCACCAAGTACCTAGGCAATGCCAGAGAGAAGCTGGGGTAGGAATCCCGTTCCAGTGTCCTTGATGAATACTAGAAACCCAACTGCTTGAGTGATTCTCTGCTCCCTCACAGGTTCTGCATTCATGGTTAACTGGAGTCAGGAGTATGAATTAGACTCAAGTTTCCAATATGGGGACAAGTGTGTCTTTAGCTGATGTCATAACAGGCCAAATGAGACTTCCAAAGTGTACTTCTGGAAGTTATTTGTATGCATATGTATAGCTCTGTGTGTGCTGTGTGTGTGTGTGTTTGTGTGTGTGTCTCCTCTCTGAGACTCTCAAGCTCTGTGTGTCTTAAATTATAGTAACTATTTGTTTATCTCTGAGGTTCCGTCAGCCTAAGGCTTCCCTTTGTTAGATTCGGAGATGTCCCCTCTAAGAAAACTTGTCTAATGCAGGCTCACAGTTTAAGGCTTTGTGTGTGCATTAGATTTGGAGCTCCACATATTTCCTTAACTGCATGCTCATATGCAGAGAAAAACCAAAGTGCATTAGTCCTGGCCTCTTCACAGAATGGTTGTTGTAAGGACTTGAAGGTGCTCTGCAAAATTTAAAGTGCAATTCGAATCTAAAGGAGTGCATAGAAATACATAGAATCAAATGCTGGCTTCTGAGCAACAAATTTAGAAAGGTGCCCTGGAATGCAAGTTTCTCGAAATCAATCACGTGAAATATATTTTAAGGACACATACCAAATCAATTAGTGGGTTTGTAGTTCGTAGCCAGAGTGAAATACAGAGGTTTCCAAAATCTTTTAACAAAAAAAGCAAACTCATCAAGACTGGAGGTTTCTGAAGCAAGAGGCCTGGGATATCTTCAGTTTTCTTATTTCACTCCCCAAGTTTTCTTTGATGAACAGTCTTACTAGTGCATCAAAAATTTAGATAATCCAAGCCTCAAAGCCAATTCAAGTTTTTTAAAATCCACCACCACCACTGAATTGCCTTTTTGAAAAAGAAACCTGTTTAATCCAGAGAACTGCAATGAAAGAGAAATCTATGCTAGTAGGGCTATCAAAAAAAAAAAAAAAGAATCTAAAATACACTATTATCTCTTTAGAAAAAAAAACAGCTAGGATAACCAATATGTTAAAAACAATTGCAATTTCTTAACCATCTTCTGTGATCTCCTCATTGTCAATTCAGTTTTAGTTTATACACAACATATAACATAATATACATAAAATAACATGTTTTACATAACATCATATCCTCTTAAATTAACGCAAACATGTGGTATCTGACCTTTTGGGATTGGCTCATTTCCCTTAGCATTATGGTTTCCAGTTTTCCCATTTGGCCTGTAACTATTAGTTACACAACGAAGTTAATTGTTGCTGAGGGTATGTTGGAGCCTTTAATTGATCGGGTTGATAATCTGATGGTTCTGCCCTCGGACCGGACAGGGTCTCCCCAGGAAGCTGAGGAACTAGACTGGATTATAAGATGTTGGACTCTATGTTTAGTTTGTGCTTGCAAAGAAGGAATCTCAACTGTACTTTATCAGTGGATATGCAACAAGGTGGAATATTCCACATGGGGGGGAGGGCGGGGGAAGGGGTGGGGTGATTCCCAGTTCCAACGAAACTGTATGACATAATACAATGTAATCAATGAATAAAAAAAAACAGCTAGGATATAATTCAACAAGCTGATATCTCATTACATTCTAGTGGACACAACTCACGGCACAAAGTATTTCTCTGTCTCTATCCAGTTCCATCTCTGAAGCTACTGAAACAAAACTCCTGATTTAGTGGGCTCTTGTCCACTAAGATGCAATGGAAGTCCCAGACAAGAAGCGTACCTGTCACCAATTTGGATATCAAAGGAAGCTATTATGCTTCATATCAAAGTGGGCAATCAGTGATCAGGGCCTCATCTATATAATTTCAAAGCCATCATATGTAAGCAATAATTCAATCTCAAGCATTTGTAGTGAGATACTAGTTTCCCGACTAGCACATTTTTCCAGTCTTGCCTTCCATGTTAAGGCTGATGCTTTATTGTTCTATCCTGGACTCTGTGGTCCAGGAGCTATATGAAGAAACAATACTTAATACCTCTTTTGGGGTATTACTGATGCCATTAGCAGGGGAAACTATAAGCTCTAGAATGAAATAAGACTCATTTTAATATAAAAATAATAATCAGAGAGTCTTCCCTGGGGTAATGCCTTAACATATTGTGTGGGAAATAAGAGCACTACTTTCATCACCTCTAGGCTTGTGGTGATGAAAGAGGAAAGAGGAAAATACACGGGAGAATGGTGAGGGACTCTGGGTTTTGAACGAAATTACTAGTGCTCCAAAATTCACTAAACATCTGTTATCCTTACGTCACGCTACTCAACACAAGGGTTAATGAAGAGACCCAGTCTGCAATTTTTAGTCTAATTCATATCAAAATATTTTGGGGGAAAGAAAATCATTTATATTTGATCAGTAAAGTCTGTATGTGGATCCAATTATATCATGTATTTGTAAACTCACAATTGATAGCCAGTTAGTCTAATTCATATCAAAGTATTTTGGCGGAAAGAAAATCTTTTATATTTGATCAGTAAAGTCTGTATGTGGATCCAATTATATCATGTATTTGTAAACTCACAATTGATAGCCAGCAACAAAATTAGAAAAATTCGTTTCTGGTTGTCAAGACAATTCAAATACTTTGCTACCACCCACTCCAATAGCAACATTCAAATAATGAATAAAGATAAGTAATGAAACACACACGCAAGCAGATATCAGAGCAGAGAGGTCAAACTTCAGACATGGAATGGGGCACAACCCTTAGTGGATACAACCTTCATTAGAATGACATAGCAAGCACCCGCTGATGGGAAGCCCCCCCTTTTTTGAGGGAGAACTTGGTTTTCTAAAATGTACAATTGTTCTCAAGTGCCCATGTCTTGTCATAGGTCAGTAGAAACTCAATTCAGACTCTTTTTTGTCAGTAGGCAATTGCAGATGACAATCTTGCAGAAGGATGACAGAACAGAAAGGACATTTTAAGCCTCATGAATCATATTCAAGAGCAGCAGCCAATTTAAACATAAAGATAAAGCCATAAAAGAATGCCTGTTGGACATGGTCTATCTTAATTTGTGAATTACAAGGACTGAACATATTGTCTGTTAAGGTAGTTCAAGGACCAAGCCTATCTAGTAGAATTGTGAGAACAGTTGCATGTGAATATACCTGTACCTACATACCACATTTTGTTGCTCCAGTTTGTTCTTACAATTTGGGTCAGTTCAAACTCAGAGCCTACACTGTGCCAATTAGTCAAGCAAAGCAGCATGTTCTTACATTATCAATCAATAAATATTGCTGTACTGGGAATCCCAAATGTTTTAGCAAATAGACCAAGGTAGCTCTGCACAGTATTCTGGGATTTAGAATGAACGTATTTCTTTTTTTTTTTTTTTAAGATTTATTTTTATTACAAAGTCAGACATACAGAGAGAGGAGGAGAGACAGAGAGGAAGACCTTCCGCTGATGATTCACTCCCCAAGTGAGCCACAATGGGCCGGTGCGCGCCAATCCGAAGCCAGGAACCTGGAACCTCTTCCAGGTCTCCCACACGGGTGCAGGGTCCCAATGCATTGGGCCATCCTCGACTGCATTCCCAGGCCACAAACAGGGAGCTGGATGGGAAGTGGAGCTGCTGGGATTAGAACCGGCGCCCATATGGGATCCCGGGGCTTTCAAGGCGAGGACTTTAGCTGCTAGACCACAGCGCCGGGCCCTATATGAACGTATTTCAAAACTACCTCAATAAGCGTTTCTGGCTGCTGCATCATGATATACTTGTATAGAGTAACAATGACTTTAATACAGATATTTGTATTAAAATGTAAAGAACCTAAATGTTTACCTATCTTTTGCAATATGTTATTAGCCAGAATTTTACTTATAATTTAATTTTTTTTCTATAAAACCAGTGCGATAAATCTTGGAAAGACCCTTGTCAGATCATGAAAGGTGTGTAATCCACAACCAGCTGCCGTGTGGGCCACTGCTTTCATTTCAGGCTGATAAACTTCATCCTCACAGGACGATTGGACACCCCAGGTCTTCAACAATCCCCTCACTACTTCCTTTTGGTGATTGTAGCACAGAAATGCCTTCCATTTGCTGGCGAAGAGTTGGAGAAGAAACTCTTGGAATCCAAAGTCCTGTCTACTTGAGTGGCAGTAGTGCTGCTGGTACAAAAACACCTGGTAGTATCAACTCCAAAAGGGTGTGGAATAACCCTAAATGTGCAGCCATTTCCATGTTCAGGAAAGCCTAAACTGGATAGTTACATTTTCTTTTCATTTTTTTTTAAAGATTTATTTCTTTTTATTGGAAAGTCAAATTTACAGAGAGGAGAGAGGGAGAAAGCTCTTCCATCTGCTGATTCACTCTCCAAGTGGCCACAATGCCTGGAGCAAAGCTGATCCGAAGCCAGGTACCAGGAGCCTCTTCTGGGTCTCCCATGCGGGTACAGAGTCCAAAAGCTTTGGGCTGTCCTTGACTGCTTTCCCAGGCCACAGGCAGGGAGCTGGATGGGAAGTGAAACCCCCGGGTTACGAAGCACTGCCCACATGGGATCCTGGCGGATGCAAGGCAAGGACTTAGCCACTAGGCTATTGCGCCAGGCCCAGGATTTTTATTTTAAGTTCGTCTAATTTGACATTTCTTAAACATTTTTTTTTTTAAATAATAGCTTTCTGTGGAAAGAAAATATGCTGACAGATGTTTTTAAAAGCAGGTCAGAGAGATTCTATGTACCCTTCACCCAGCTTCCTCCAGTGTAAGAACAGGGCAAGCCCCAAACAAGGACTGATTAGTATTCTGTGATAAAACAGACTGCAGACTGTACTTGTGTATTGTTGCAATTCTGCATGTACTCATTCTTGCTTGTGTAGGTTTTGCATTATAGCCGGTCATCACAAGTGCAGGTTTGTATAACCTCCATTGTAATCAAGATACAGAAACACTGTACCCACAGAGGAATTCCCTAGACTGCCCTTTATTCTTCTTCGTGTCGTTACCTTCATAACCCCTGGTATTCACTTATCTATTCCACATTTCTTTTATTATAAGCATGGTGTATGATAGATATTCACTATATCAACATTTGAGATGGGGGTTTGCAAATAGGTAGCTCCTCATGAAAATAAACTCAGGCCAGAGTATACATCTGGAGGTTATTTCTTTCACTTTCAAGTAGTAATCCATTGCATGCTGTACAACCAGCTTAACAAGTCCCATGTTTAAGATAAACTGCATCATTTGGTTCATTTTTTTCCAGTTATTGGTGGTTATAAATAATTCTATGACATTACTGCATAGTTTTTGTTAAATATCTATTTAAAAAGTGAAGTGATGGAGAGGGAGAGACAAAGATCGTCTATTTGCTGGTTCGCTTCCCAAGTGGTCACAGCAGTCATGTCCAGGCCATGTTAAAGCCAGGCGTCAGGAACTGTATCTGAGATTCCCATGTGGGCGCAGGGCCACAGGTACTTGAAGCATCTTTCCCTGCCTTCCAACACGCAGTAGAAGGAAACTGGTCAGAAGCAGAGTAGCTGGGGCTTGAACCAGGAGAATCACAAGCAACACCTTTACTTGCTGTGCCATATTCCTGATCCCACCGCACAGGCTTTTGTGTAAACAGTTTCGTTTGTCTAGTATGAACATCTATGGAGGCTACTGTAGGGTTAACTCTGGCTGATTCACATAGTGGCTGCATCCCTTTTATAATCCTACCAAGGAGTGGAGAAATCCAGTTTCCCAGCATCTCATTAGCATTTGGTGAGTTAGCTGTGTATTGACCTTTTTAGCTATTTTAATGGGAATGCAAGGCTATTTCGTGGCAATTTTAGTGGGTAGGATGCTAATGTCTTTTCCTGTGCTTGCCACATGCACATATTCTTTTATGAAGTGTATCTCTCTAAATATTTTGCTCATTTTAAAATTATGCTGGCAGCTTGTTTTATCATTCACTCAATTAAAAGCATTCACTTGACCCGAGACTCTGTGAAGAGGATAAAAAACAAAGCCACCAATCGGATAAAATAACTTCATGATAACTACCTAATAATACATAGCCAGGATGTATGAAGAACTGTCTAAATAATAGAATTCAAAATTTAGCTGGTTAAGAGTTATATCACGGGCCCAGCACGATAGCCTAGCAGCTAAAGTCCTTGCCTTGCACACACCAGAATCTCATATGGGTTTGGTTCGAGTCCCTTTCCCATCCTTCTCCCTGCCTGAAGCCTGGGAAAGCAGTTGAGGATGGCCCAAAGCCTTGGGACCCTGTACCCATGTGGGAAACCCAGAAAGAAGCTCCTGGTTCCTGGCTTCAGATCAGCTCAGCTCTGGCCTTTGCGCCCACCACGTTACAGTGACCCATCTGATGGAAGATCTTCCTCTCTGTATCTCTTTCTCTCTGTATATCTAACTTTGCAATAGAGTCACAACAAACCATTATGCTATTTATTAAAATGTGCATATGTTTTCTATATTCTTGAATGTATTTTAAAAATAAATAAAATATTAGCCTTCGGAGACTGCTAGTAGGCTCTAAATTAGTTTGCCTCAGTGTTTACTCTTTGCTCTGGCTGTCTATGTTTAGTAAATACATTTTATATGCACATTTATATTGAAAATGAATATACCTTTATATAATACTGTATCTATGTGACATCTACTAAATTATCTTTAGAATTAGATATTTTAAAGAATTCACTTGAACTTTTAATGTTAAAACTTTTCTGTTGATATCATCTGCTTCCAACAAAAAACATAATTATTGTGATATATAGTTGAAATTTATTAAATACCTTATAACATATTATTTTATTTCCCAATCCCTAGTATAAAACATGCCAGTTGTTGTAATTATTCAATGGGATACAGAGAACATAATAGATTTATGTGCCTTTGTGCTATATGGAAAGTATATCTTCAGTAAATGGATAAATCATTAATTAAAAGAGAACTTTTGAGATGTTTATCCCTGAAATTCCATTCATTCCTCTCTAAGAATAACACTTGTAAGAAATGTCGAACAAGAATGTAAAATGACTTTGTTGCAAGGTGCTGTGCACCCTGAAGGCTCACTTGTGGTCTCCATCCAGATTATATTCCTCACTTATCTCGAAGCATTGATGGTGGAAGAATTCTCCAAGCACAACAATACCACTCAGGGCTGTGCATGGTATGGGTGAACCACACGGGCTGTGACTGGCATAGGTTCAGAAGAATCAATTGCTCTGATTTCACCACTTGGTAAATGGACCAAATCTAATGGTTGAAATCGAAAGTAATGCTCCAGAGCATAAAAGAAAACTTCACTGAGCAATTTAAGTCCTAGGCAATTGCATCTCAAAATTCAGTTCATCTTCCTGACCTATCCATGCCATTTAGCTATCATAGTTCCCCGGATGCACCAGGTCACACTTTGTGTAATGAACTGAAATATTGGTATTGATGCTGTGTCAAAAATGCCATCATAGTGAGGAAATAATGCCTCTGGAAAATGCAAGTATACACTGATTAAGCCTGGAATGACAATAATCTCTTCCATTTTATATCTGCATATTTAGACTTCAGATTATCATATATGTTTGTCATTCAGATATTAGCTAACACCAGTAACTGTAGGCACAGCAGGGACAATTCCTTGCTTAGTTTTATTCTTGTGTACACTTACCAGTATGTTTAGTCATGGATTTCTACTTGTAGCATTTTGACACATATAACTTAAGAGACCTACTATTATTTTCTCTTTTAAGTTCCATGTGAAAGTGTTTGTATGTCATTGATCAATTGTCTTTTCTCCATTTATCACATTACAACCATTTTTAGTGTTATATACAAAAACATAGCATCTAATTACAAATTTCCCCAAATCTAACAAAACCGAGTTTTCTTTTTTCATCTCAATATTTGGAAAGAAGGTTGTATTTTGCAAATTATGTATGTTTATTTGGTGTTAACTTATTAAATTGATGGGCCTCATAATTGGTTAGTAGTACCTTAGAATTGAGACAGAATATTAAATTTAACTGAGAGCAAACTGTTTCCATGGTGCAGGGATGCTACTCTGTTGCTTATCCAGTGCTCATCCTGTGCCTGGCAAAAGTCAGTTATTCAATGGATGTTTGCTGGATAAAGAAACCAAAGCAAAAGCAAGAGAGACAGAAAGAAGGGAGAGGAGAAGGAAGGATGCCCTTGAAAGGGGACTCTGTTTTGAACATGTCAAACTCAATCTCTCAAGGATTTAATATATCCACTTTATAAAGTCTCGAGCATCAGAAAAGGATGTGAAAATGTTGGTGGAATAAAGAATCTTGGTAGTCATCTGATTCACTGCTGAAAAGCAAAATGTACAGAAGAATCATTTCTATTTGAGGTTCCAATTAAAAAGAAAGTAGAAACATATAGCCTCATCAAACATTTTTTTGTTTACTTTCATTCTTAAAAGATTTGACAGGTGTTAGGGAGCCCCACGTTTTGAAAAAAAAAATCTTGAGACCAGTTGATCTGGTCTATTCTGATTTTTGAAACGGGAACACTTAAGGTTACACTAGTTCATCCAAGGTATCTCCTTAATTAATGTCTGAATCTCACCTGAGAATCCAGATTTTCACATTCAGGTTAATGCTTGTTGCCCTTCAGTACCTCTTAATTATTACTCACATATAATTGTGTGACAGTCTGCGGTTATTTTTTGAAGATTTATTTTATCTGTATTTGGAAGTGTAACAGAGAAAAGAGCTAGATGTACAGAGTGGGAGAGAATCTTGCATCCTCTGATTCATTCCTCAAATGTTTGCAGGAGCGCTGAAAAACAGTCGGATTAAAAGCATGGAGCAGCTGGAAAAGGCGACAGGCGTTCTGATGTGGAGGTAACGTCTCAGGTGGCAGCCTGACCTTATGCGCCACAAGGCCTACTCCAGCAGTACCGGATAACTAAAGCAAAGGTTATAATGCCTAGGTGTCAGGCTACCCTAACTAACTTTCTGATGCACTGTATTAAGAAACGTGCATCCACTCTCCTTCCCAACAACCCCCAGACCTCCCTCCCCACTTCTGCCTCCAGAGTTGACATGAAAACCACAATGTCTAAAACTAAACACTCCTCAGAGATGGGGGTTTCCCTTCTTATTGCAGGAAGTGGGCTATTCCACCTTTTCCTCCCCTAAGGTGATTGGAAATTTGATGGCTTCATAGCCTAGCTATAAGGTTTACTTTGATAACACTTAGGGTATTAAGTCTGGAGGGGAAATTCCCGACTAACACCAAACTTCAAAGATTTTCATCAATTACAAACAAGAGAGAAGAGCCTGCCAGCTGCCCCTCCCCAGTCTCTTTCCTCTGAAGGGCTCTCACTTAAGCCCAGAAAAGAATTGATCTTTTGGTGTATCCTCAGTCCCAACCGTGATGTGCCAACGGTTTATTCTCATTCACATTAATCTCAAGAGCCTTCTTTCTCCCCAAACCACAACAAATCTTTCAAAGCTCTGAAAATACCCTGAAGCCTAGAAAAAGTTGAGATTTGTTCTGAAAAGGGGCGAGAGAACATCTTATCCATGATGGATGTTTAATATTTACCATCACACACTCTTGAGTCAATATTAATAGTTGTAGTTTTCTCGCTTCAAGAATTATCTTGGTTTGCAAGGAATGAGGTCATATTAGCAGTAGCGTCACCAATGATTGCTATATGTTCATTTTTGTGCCTATAAATTCATCTTCAGAAAAAAATTACTACAGTGGCTCACCACTGTCAATTATGTTGTGATGTGATCGTAAAACTGACTGACATATGAAGGTGTTGAGATGTGCGATTCAGTTGAAAGATATCATAGTCCCTCACACTGCAGAACCTGAAAGGTATACATGGGCCACTCAGTAGCAAGGAAAGCATGACATTTCTTTTTTTTTTTTTTAATTTATTTTATTGTATTGTTGTTAACAATCTTTACATAGTTAATTACGGTTTAAAAAAAAGGTTGAGGGGGTATAGGGAAGTGGGTAATACTGTTATGTCCATATTGTTTCCATTATGTATCTGAGGTAAAGGAGGATATTGAGGGAGAAGCCCCACCTGGTTTCCAGCCCACCCCAAGTCCCGGATGTGGGGCATGCTCTGAGATATTTGCTCAAGTGGTTTTAATAGTTCTTCAGTTATGAATCGCTGCCAGTTTCGCTCGATGAGGTCGTCCACTGATTGATATGGTCCATCATAAAGTCTCCATTTGCCCCATATTTCGCTGCCAACATATAGCTGAGATGAATGATTGACCTGTTCTGTCTTCTGTCTTTTCTTGGTTAGAGTTCTGAGTCCAGCAGTTCGATTGGGGAGATCTCCAAAGAAACCTTGAGGTATTCCCAGACCAGATTCTTGTATGTTCTAGCAAGCATAGGGCCCGGCACAGTCCATCACCCCGATCAGCAGGTGGTTGCAATTGCTGGGTTGGTTCTGTTTTCAGTCCCGAGTTGCACTGGAACCAATGGGTGTTGCAGTCCAGTCTGGTTCTGCCCAGCACATACTTGGCCCTTACATCAACCAGTAGGAGCTACAGCCTAGTCGGGGCGACCCACAATAACCCCCACCAGGCCCGCCCCCTACCCTGATTTCCCAGTATGTGTAGCAGTAGACCAGTCTGTCCCCCATCCCATTTGGCTCTTGTACTTGTCAATGGGTATTAAAGCTTAGTTCCATCTAACCAACTCAACCATCCAGCCCTCACGGATGTTGTTGAGTGCCTCTCTGTCTAGCCACCTCAGCCCCCGTCCTAGTTTTCATGCCCTCCTGCGGGACTAGTGACCCATGAAGGGGGAACCCACTTTTTCCCTCCCAGGTCTCTCTCAGTCCCAGTTGATGCACTCTTTAGGTGGTTCTGTGATTTGACTTGACAGAATTAGTCCCCAGTGCCAGCTTCTGCCAGCTGATGCTGCGGCCAAGCCCAAACATCCCTCACCCACTCTAATTTATGCTTGCACCCACAGGAATAGTCAGCCCAGCCTGGCTTTTCCCTGATCTAGTCCACATGCAGCGCACAGGTGTTGCAGCCTTGCTTAGTCTGGTCTGTCCCCATCCCAGCCCACGCGCTCCAGTGGGAGTAGCTGTCTGGTGAGGAGACCAGCCCCTTAATCCCCCTGCCAGCTCTGCCCCTCCCTTCCTGGATCTCACGTGTGCTGGTTGGGTGCTGCAGTCAAATCCAGTACAGGCAACCTCACCCTGGCATTCCATAATGTGTACTGGTTTTGTCGTGACCAAACCCGGCTCAACCCACACTCTGTTCTGGTGTTCAGATTTGCCAGTGGATGACATGAACTGATTCAGCCTGGTCTGCCCCTGACCCATGCCAAATGTGTGCCAGTGGGAAGCTTTCCATGGCCTATTCTGGGCTGTTTCCTATCATGCTTCTTGCGCTTACCTGCAGGGACTGTGTCCTGCCAGAGGAGTTGCCCAGGCTCCTCCATCAGAACCCCTCCCAGTGCCAGATTTTGCGCATACCAGGGGGTCCTTGAGCCAACCCTACTCAGTTCACCTCCTGTCCTAGCAGGAACGGTGGCTTTTCCTGGCTGGCTTTCACCCCATTCTGATTCTTGTTGTTAGATGTTTCAGCCCAGCCATGGCTCAAAGCATGACATTTCAACAGTGCCCAGAGAAATATCATGACATTACAATCGTACATATAACCTTGTACTCATAAGATTTGAATAACCCATCAGTAGGATGACCTAAGAGGCAGAGCAAGTCAACCCATTCAGACAATGGTTGTCCATTTGGTGACTTTTGTCTCATTGATTTTGCTCACTTAGGCAGCAGATTTCATTAGGCCTTGACTGCTGAGTCTGTTTTGAAATATGAAAAACCAAATCTTCTTTCTATAGTCCACTGGGACAAGAAAGTCAAGAAAACAAATGAATGTGTTGTGCGACAAGCTGGGAAAGAGGACAGTAGATTCCTAAGCTTGAAGAAGGAAAGCCTGACTTAGACCCTGCAGGTCCAGAAATACTTACAGAGAAAGTCATATCTTGATCAAGACCAGAAAAACTTGATAATCTGGCCTTTTTGCATAATTTTTCAACATAAGAACCATTTCAATGGAACTTACAAATATAGCTCTATGTTATACTAGATTTTCTAGCTTTGCCAATACTAATCATGTCATGATACGTTTAAATGTCAGTAAGTTAAACTGCTAACTGGTACTAAAGGACTATATGATTGTGATAATATGAGGGGGGGAGGTGGGAGGAGAAAATGGAGAGGAAGGAAGGGGAGTGGAAGAACAAACCCTTTATCTACAAAACTGCATTGCAGAAAAAAATAATAAATAAATTTTAAAAGAACTACCTCCTCTTCACATTTTATTTAGTGATAGCTGGCATTGCTTGGGTTTCAGTATACATACACTTCTTTGGGGGCATTTTTCCTTCTGTCCCACTTCACTCTCTGAACAATAAGAGCACATGCCATGATTACTAAGTGCCAGTCTGCATGTCTGTTAGGGTCCAAACTGGATGCGTGTCACTGCCATTGCTTTAAATTTGGGGTTGGTTAGATGAGACCAAGGAAGAACAATGGCGTAAGATATTTGAAAACACTGGCTGAGAAACAGCTGAATTGGCAGAATATCTCAATCTAAACTGATCACTTTGTGTGAGTCAGTGAACAGGGTAGAGCCATTGCAAATAGGGACTCTGGATCTTCATGATTTGAATAACATATGTGATGAGAGTAACTGATGAAGAGGCTGGAAAGGACATCCCACACCTACTGAACTCAAAAGTGAGCAGGATACCAGATAGTGATAAGATATGGAGATAGAGTAGGAAGGCTGTAAAGGGAGATGAGGTGAAAATAGTACTAAAGTCTACAATGAGACTGAGAAATTGGATATTGATTGAACTCAATGCAAATTTGACAAATGGAGAAAAATGCAAATGGAAGAAAAAAGCAAGGGCCATAAATTGATATCCTTTCAAACCAGTAGGCATTTTACAGAGTGATAAAGGAACATACCAGTTAATTTTGGGATGCAAGAAACACATCAAACTTACTGAAGGGGGTTGAATACTGACCTTCAAGAAGATATTTTCACCCTGCCCTTGCCCTCAAAACCTGTGATTATTTGAAAAGAATAAGGATTTTGAAGATATAATTATGGCTCCTGAGATGTGAAGATCAGCCTGGATCATTATGTAAACTCATGAGGAAAAGAAATAACTTGGCAGAGAAATAGGCATAGGGAAATACAGAGAAGGTCAACATTTATAACAGAAGGCACTCACCTCAATAGAATTCACACAAGCAAAGAAATGTTTAACAGGAATTTTATACCCATTACATTGGCAAAATGGAAGTACTTAATAGTGTAATGTTAGCCAAACATGATTCATATGCAGTTACATATACTTATTGTACATGTTGGTGGTGGTAAAAATTGTTTCTTTACCAGAAAGTAATTTGCTTTCATTTTAAATTTAATATTACACACTCTATGCCCATTCAGATATTTTACTGTAAGGAACTGCTACACATATGCTTCGGGGTTATGGGAGAATGTTTACAATGTCATACTAAATAAACAACACAACATTTCCAATTCAGAACCTGAAAATGGAGAAGGATTTCCAAGCCACGCTCAGAGGTGGTTATTAAGTCAAGGTCTCTCACTGGTAGAAAAATCACGAAATCTCACTTCCTCAGTCCTTGTATAATCTGTATGTTTGCCAGATAAAGAATGGAAAATAAAGAAATTGCATTTACTGTATTTATGCCTCTATCAGCTGTACCATTATAAATATGTATCTATAAAGAAAAAAAGCCACAGTAACTAAACCATACAGCATCAAATAAGGCACGTCCTCATTTAACAGACGTAAAATGAGAATTCAGGCACTACAGTAAAGAAGGGTGAAGCATAAACTTCCACTGGTCACTGCTTTCTGACCTATCTGTCATCTTGCATCTACTGTCACAGGTCACATCAAGTGTCATAGGGGACCCAGGTCTGGAATTAGCCTAAGAATTGATTGCATTTGCTTTTTTTTTTTTTTAAGATTTATTTATTGGAAAGGCAGGTTTGCAGAAACAAGAGAGAATGGCCTTCCATCTGCTGGTTCACTCTCCAAATTGCTGCAATGGCCAGAGCTGAGCTGATCCAGAGCCAAGAGCCAGGAGCCAGGAGTCAGGAGCTTCTGGGTCTCCCACATGGATGCAGAACCCCAAGGCTTTGGGGGCATTCTCCACTGTTTTCCTAGGCTATTAGCTGAAGCTAGATTGAAAGTGGAGCATCTGGGACATGAACCAGTGCCTACGTGGGATGCTGGGCACTTGCCAGTGAAAGATTAGCCAGTTGAGCAAAACCATGTCAAGTTGTAGCCTGACTAAGATTCCTTTAAAGGATAAAAATTTAATGAATGTTGTATTATTACTATTAACACAGAGAGTTTAGAGGCAATCAGGCATGATTGGGTATTAAGTTTCTGTTTACCAAAGATAGTTAGTAACTCTAGGAGCCATCTAAAATATTGCGTGTTGTGCATCATGATACACGAGCTGCAACAGTACATTTTTATTTATTGATTGTTTATCTGGAAAACAGCAAGACAGAGAGATCTTCTATCCTCTGAATGACTTCCCAATGGCTAGTAGTGGTGGGTGTGGGCCAGTATGAAGTCAGGAATCTGGAACTTGATCCCTGTGGGTAACAAGGATCCAGATACTTCCACTGTCTGTGGCCTTCCAGGATGCAGATTAGCAGGAAAGGGGATTGGGAGCTGAGCTGAGACTTAAATCTGGGCACTGCAAGATGGGATGGGGAATGCCAGGCAGTGTCTTTCCTGCTAAGCCAAGTGGCAGCTTCAGGTCCGATTGTAAACGTCCCTCAATCTTCATGTAACTGTTTTGAATAAAATAAAGAAGACTTTCATCAGCCCACTAGTAGTTGTTATCTCCAAGGACCTGCTTAGTCTTTGAGTAGAGGTCTCTGCTTACTTATTATTGCTGTCGCTCATTGTCTCATACAATTATGCCCGATTCTAAATTCCACTGTGTGTTCCTTTTCACTCTGTTTATCAACAGAGTTCCTGTTTGCACAAAGTGAAGTCGATGTAGGTTGGTCGTAATTTAGTTCAGTACCCTACCCACATTTTTACAATTTTGTGCATTCATCTGATATCTTTTTTGTTATATTGCCTAAATCTAAGACGTTTGGGGTTCTTAAAGGAAAAAGTAATCCTACTTACTCAACATATTTTGGCTTGAACTTTCCTGAGAGGAAATTAGTACGTGACTCACTTCAAAGATAGAGATTATGACAGGGTGGCCCTTGCGCGAGCAGAGTCTTTTATTCATGCAATAGTTTAAGAGGTCAAAGCTATTAACATTTTTTTCTGTAACTTTAGCTGGGCACATTTGGAAGGGCATCTCAAACTCTTGTCACATTATTCACGCCAAAACTGCAAGCTCACATGAACTAGAGATTGAAGCCCTTTCTTATTTGGGATGTGTTATAAGCCTAAACCATCGAGGAGTCAGCAAGAGATGGGCCAGGTGCTTTCCATTCTCTTTTCATTTCTCAGTCCTTGGCCAGACCAGAAGTATGTGTGAGACACAGAGAAAGCACGTACCCTTGCAAAAACACTAAATTGCTCTCACATTTTAAAATATTCATCGGGTGTGCCACTATGAAGTTTTTCTCAGTAAAACACAACCCATTCATACTGAGGCACAACAAAGGGCAATAAATACATCAAGTATGAAGAGGTCAAATTTCAATGGCCAAAGACAAGTATGTCAATGTAGAATTAATTTGCCTGGGCAGCTTTGATCTTCTTTTCAAAGTCAGATTGACGCTGGGTCAAACTCTCATGAGAGACATGTATTCTAATTTTTTAATATGTCATCAAATAACCCTGCACAAATTAAAATATGAAATGAATTAAAAATGTGCTTCAGTTGGGTCATCTTGCCCTGTATTACTATATTTTTAACTAAATATCCATAATTTAATTTCTCTGAACAAAAGCATATTTTAATGAATATGGTTGGTAGTCATCAAGTTTAATTAAAACTTGAAGTAAATGAAGAGAATTTTGATCAATGACACATAATAATATTTTCTTGTAGTGGTCTCCCCACATTGAATTGTTATTTTCTTGTTTCTTTCCGTTGTCTTAAAAAATGAATAGGGATTAATTATATAACCTTTTGCAACCCTTTATTAATTTAAACATTTATTTGTTTATTTCAAGTCAGAGTTACAAAGAGGGAGACACAGAGAAAGAGAAGAAAAAGGAGAAATTTTCTATCCCCTGGTTCGTTCCTCCAAATGTCCACAGGGCCAAGATGGGATCAGGCCAATGCCAGGAGCCAGGAGCTTCAACACTTGGGTCTGTTCCTCTGTTTTTCTCATGTCATTAGCAAAGAGTTGCATCAGCAAAGGAGCAGCAAGAGGCAAACCAGAGCCTATAACAGATGCCAACTATGTGTGCTACATGACAAGGTTGGCAGCAAGCCTATCTAAGAACAGCAACAACAACAAAAAAACCTGTTTGAACAGTCCTAATAATTGTCAGTACTCTAAAAGAACACAAATGAGTGCATTGATGAAACAAATGTTTTATTATCCATGGTTGACTTTCTTTTCTCATCACTTTAATATCCACAAAGTGCAAGATTATGTACATTTCAATGAGAGAATAGTAGATAATGAGATTATGCATATACCAGCTCACCTAAGATTGAAGAAGTGAATAATGTTGTGTTTGTATAGCATATGCTTTTTATCTTCAAAGTATTTCTCCAAATGAACAAATTGAATCAATACTAACATTTAAAAATACAAAAACCATGGATTGTCATTGTGATATGGCAGGTTAAGTCACGTCTTGGTTCACTCCAAGACATAGCAGAATGCTAGTTCTCTCTTTCTGCCTTTCAACTAACTAAATGAATGAATGGATGAATCAATAAATGAGCAAACAATCTTAAGAAATAGCTGAATAGCAGCTGCGACTGTGGTGCAGGGATGACGGCTACTCCGCTTGTCGTTCATCTCCCTGCTAACGGCCCTGGTAAACAACCGAACATGCTCCAAATGCTTAGGGTCCTGCTCTTCATGTGGGAAACCCACATGGAGTCCCAGGCTCCTGGAAGCCTGGCCCATTCCAGCTGTTGTGGCCACTGGGGATTAGACCCACTGGTAGAAATGTCCTTTCTCTTTCTCTCTCCCCACCAACCTCTGTTACTGTCCTTTACAAAACTACTTAAAACAGGTCATTAATGTCAGGCTGCCAAAATCAAGTATGAAGCCAATTATTCCTAATAGTGGCTTCTTGACTTTGCTTCCAAAATATTTACTGTGCTTCCATTCTGTTCCTAGAAATTCATTGAAATCTTGATGCATATTATTCTTTCTTGGACACTTTAAGTATTAGTTTTGAACAGTTCACAAAATATCTTATTCAGTCCACACGTCAAGCTAGCACTTGTTACAAAACTGTTTTTGTCTTCCTAATTTTCAATCAAAAGAAAGCTGAAGAAATTAGAAATTATTAGCAAAGCAAATGAAAATCAAGAAATTAGGTTTTAAAAGAATGTTAAGACCTTTTTCATTTTAATTGTCACGTTATTTCTTCATGTTTGGGTCTCTATTACTATGGAGAAACTAGCTGGCAAAGAAAGTACAGAATTGCAGCAAGCAAGACTGTGTGGTTCCCAGGGGGAGCAGGAAGGGAAAGGTGCAGCATACCAGATTTCCCTAAAGACCTTTGTAGAAGACAACAGCATACACAACCACACGTAATTCCCTGACTATCCTGTTCTACCCTTAGCTGCAGCAAGGCATGCATTAGTGAAACAGGAGGGAAAGATATTGAAAAGGAATGCAGATGAATGCTTGCTGTATCATTCCCCGAATGCAAACATCTGTCTCCATGTTAATAAATGATATAGTTCGTTAGGATCCTCTTCAGTTGGTTCTCCAAGTAAAGATTTTGTTGTGCATACGAATGAGTTTAGATTGGAGCTGGAAAACCCAAACAGTTGAATAGATCCTCCTAAAACTTCAAGAAGCTGCATAAAAACAAAATGAAAGTGAATAATAGGCACCCTGATGGATATAACAAATATATTTTTTATCTAAAAATATGCTTGGGCTAAGGATAAGTCATACCAGTCTTGTGCCAGGCCAACTATCACACTACTCAAAGAATATTTGGTCAACTAATATAGGTGATGCTGGCGACCCCTGTGACCCATGCTTCACTGCCAGATAAAGGTGACTGTATTTTCCCTCCAAGCCACTCTGATCCAACCTTTTAACTATGACAACAATGTTATTTATAATATGTCACCACGCAATGGCCTTGGGGTCTGGGCATAATTATAAGCAACCCTGAAAAAGAACAACAGACAATAAAAATACCAGCAGGTAATCATTTTAATCTGGAACTATGACAAAAGTACAGTTGAGAAAGTAACAATTATTTACAAAATAAAATTGTGTTAGTATCTTCAAGTGGTGATATATTTAATATAGAAGAGTGAACAGGCATACAATTTCAGTTTTATAAAAGCCCACAACACAATGGCTGACTTCATATAAAAATGAAAGATTTCTTCAAAAAACATACTTTAACATATATATTCATTGATCCTAGAATCATGCTAGCAGGAGATTATAAATTATTCCTCCTTTACCACCCAAAAAGGAACCTGTATCATTGAGTGGTATAAATTTCAGGTCTTAGAGCACAATAAAAATATATAGTTACAGTTCAATAAAGTTGATTACAATAACAGTAATAATGATCACTTTCTGAGTCTGTGTGATAGACCATTTAAATGCTTAGCATACATGATCTCAGTTCTCTTAGTATAAAAAGATACATCATAGTGTTATCCTTGTATTATTGATAAAGCTGCCTAGACCTAAGACACTATGTAATTTGCCAATAGGTAATGAGTTGCCTGCAAAGCCTGGAATCAAAAGCAGTTCTTCGTTGCTTTGTTTAACCCTCACACTTAAAACTGTGGGACAAAAGATGTCAGTAACTAGCTTCTCCTTAGTAGTCATCATGAAGCCATAAACAGAACTTTATGCCTGTTAATGCAGAATATGATTTTTCTTACTTGATTAAGAACATGTACCAAGCGAGGAAACAAACTGTGTTTAACCAAAGAAAACTGTAATTGGGGGGGGGAAAAAGGGATGTAGGCTTTACTGTTATTTGTACTGCTATAGAAAGGACTAGAGACAACATAAATAAATGTACACAATTATAAGAGCTAAATATGAGAAAATGATGATAAGAGCGATGAGATATTAGGAGAAATAATGAAAAGTTATTAAAATCATTGGTGGGACTAAAATAGAAAAAAAATTGATCAAGTTCATCTGAAATAGTCTTTATCTCCTGCAGACATTCATTTTATTACTTTGGAATTTTCTGGTTTTTTGCATGAGGCCTTGGGACTTATTCCTAAATCCCCAAATACAAAAATCTTACCATACATAGTTAGAAAGACATAGGTCTGAAGAGTGTGTCTTATCAGCATACCTGTGCAATCCGTCCCCTTCACTCTCCACTCACGTTTTATTTGGGGGCTTCAATCAAACCTTGACATTCATTTTTCAGTATTTATCATTTTCTGGTTAATAATTCTGAGGTTACAGAACAATTAAGAACATTACATAACCAAACATTTACCATTTGGACTTAACAATAAGTTTTCTGAGGCGGTTGTCATTGAGCCTAATTATCTCCCTGGCAGGGAAAGGATCTTTCTATTCCTCCCATCATTTCTCGCCTTGTCTCTCTGAAAAATCAGCAAGATACCTAGGCCATTGCTATTTGTGAAGCAGTCCAGTGTGGTGGGAATTTCGTGATGCCTGAAACACTTTTACTGTCTAATTTCCTACTGAAACCGGTTTCATGTATGTACATTGAACTAAAAGCTGTTACAACAATCACTGAAAAGTATTGTGTATTTTATAGCCAAAAGCCACCCAGGCAGCTAGTAACACATTATTTGATTGTTAATAATTGAGGACAAATATTCGACAAAGTTGGGCCTTATATCTAGGAAAATAAATTGAACCCAGAATTTCCTAGAATCAGACATTTGCCTAGTTTCTCAGAACAAAGAAAGCATTACTACATACGCTGCTTAAAAAAAAAAAAAGACTGTTCTTCAACAAACATTTGCATTATTTATTATGTAACAGTTAATGTCAGGGTGTATCTGTTTATCACCATTTATGAGTACACCCTAAGTAATTGGTTTGAACTCAGTTACCAAGTACTCACAGTGTTTTGGTTTTGGTTTCTCTGTTTGTAAATTTGGTTGGTCTGGTTAAGGAGTTTATTACAGTCACAATGCCCATATGACTTTTTTTTAAATTAAGATGGGAACTTCATTACTCAGGGATGTGCTGTGCTGTGTGAGCAGGAGGTGTTTGGCCCTGGCAAACAAACTCAGCTCTAAGGTGTCTCTTTGCTGGACATCTTTTTGGTTCAGTTGGCAGAGCCCAGTCATCTAGTGACAAATGCAGGATTCAAACTGGATTCTGGCCCAAACTTTGTAGATTCTTTTGGCCAGTTTTTCCAGACTGTTTTCAAGCATTCTCATGTGCTCAGCCATCACCACTGACCCTCAGGTGTCTTCATACTCACCAAGCACAGATGTCATGCCCCCGCCAAAGTTCTGGCACACTACAAAGAAAGGTAAAATTCTCCAAGGACTGTATATTAGGTGGAGTCAGAGAACAAATAATGAGTTTTGAGAAAAATAGAAAAGAAATGAAACACATATTAGGATAAGAAATAGACAGTCTGCCTAATAGCATTCTGTTGCAGGGTAGGTAGGAGAGATTAAAGAATGTCAAAAATCCTTTTATTAAAGTAAGTTGTTATCTTTATTTAAGATTCATTTGCTAAATGAAAAGAGAGAGAGAGAGAATCCTCTTTTTTACTCCCCAAACTGTCACAAGAGCCAAGTCTATACCAAATTGGAACTAGGAGCCAAGAACCCATCCTAGTTCCCCACAGGGGTGGCAAGGGACCCAAAGACTTGAGTCATTTCCTGCTGCATTGTTAATGGCATTAGAAGAAAGTTGAATTGTGTGCAGAGCATCCAAGGACTTAATTCCACATTCCCATATGGGATAATGGCATCACAAGCAGTGGCTTAACCTGCTGGGCAGCACGACTGGCTGCAGTCACAAGTCTTTGATACTCCTCCCATGGAGAGGTTGTACTGTTTGCTTCCCCTTGAATCTGAGTTAACCTTGCAACAAAGCCGTCATACAAAGAGGCCCTGTGCAAACTCACAGAGGGACTCTATGGAGAAAGAGGTCCTGAGATCCAGGTGGCCGTGCCAATCAGTAGCCATCCAAGGAAGCCACATGCACCTTCCAGGCTCAGCCGCCATCCTGCTACCTGTTCAGGAGAAATGCTTAGCCAAATGGGTAGACGGTCTTCAACAAGAATGGCTGTTGTTGTTTCAACTCACTGTTTGGAGATGACTTTTCACGAAGCAATCGATGGCTAAAACAATAAGATTAGTGGCATTTCTGAAAAACATTTTTCTCCAATGTTACATGGACACAAAACTGATAATCTTTTTTTTTTTCATTTTATCTGCTTCAGACTTTAAGAGCTAAGTGAATTCTAGATGCTTAATTTGACTGATAAAAACCTGTATGAGTTGTGTAGTTCAACTGTAACATTTAATTCTTGTGTCTATTTTTCCACCTTTTAATTAATTGTCACCTTCCACTGATTCCTAAAACTCAAGTACTGGAAGGGGATTAAAGGGAAGGATGGGGGAGCATGGTTATCATCTTAGAACTATACCTAGGAAATTCAAGAAATCTATTCTCTTTACATTGATAAAACTTTCAAAGAGAAAAATCCATATTAAAACACCCTCAATTTAAATCTAAAAACAGTTCTGATATTTATTTAAGTATATACCCATTACCCTTTGATATAGGCTTTGTTTTACCTTTAAATGCTTATTGATTGAGAAGGGGCCAAACTCGCCCTGTCCCTGAATAGAATTGGTGTTGTCTTCATTTCAGTAGGTTAGAGTAGAAGTATGACTGCTTATGTCCTTAGCTCCCATTTATGACTTAAAAACAAAACAAGCAAGCAAGCAAGCAAGCAAAAACCTGTCTTTCTCAATGGTATCATGAAGTCTAAATTGCCCCAATCCACAAAGCAAGATGTTCTGGGATACCTCTTGGCCTTACCTGATGTAGTGCTCAGTTGGCTGTCCATATAAGCTCTTTTCTGTCTGACCTGGTTCTTCCTACAGGTTTATGGGATCTCTCAAAGGAAGGTGTTAGTTCAATGCTTCTACCCTTTGCTTCAACAATTGTTGTGCTTGAGACAGAGACCCAGACAGAGAGCTCCCATCCACTGGTTCACTTCCAAATGCCTGAAGTCGCTGCAACTGTGCCCTAAACAATTGGAATTAGAAGTTGGAGCCAGAATCAAACCCAGACTCCCTGATATGGGATGTGGACATTTTATTCAGTATCTTGATGATTTTACCAAATACCCATTGCTGTATCACTTTTAGACAAGAGTAATCAGAAGCTTATATAAATTTAGTCCTGTCCTAAAATCACAAATGTAGCAAGTGATAAGAAATGAAAGTTATACCTGCAGCTGCTTGATTCTAAACCCCATTGCACAGCATCAGTATTGACCAATAACAAACTTAATATCTACCATGGTGCATCATGGAGTCCAAAGTCAAAACGAGGTTTTGACTAGCTGGAGATATCACCTCTTCAAATGCTGTTAAATAATCTCCCTTTTTGACATAAGCAAACTTTTTAGTTAGCATTTACATCCTGCAAACACAAGAGTCCTGAATGATATAGAACTCTCAGAAATAATAGATTCTTAATCAATGTTTGGTGAAGAGGATGTGCTTACAACTAAACTGCCAATAGGATCATAGTTGTTAACTGGATATCAACCAAGACATGTTGGGAATTTCAGGCTCAGCAGATTGGAATCCTCAAATCCTCCTAATAACAGATTTTGGTATTATTAAAAATGCTGTTTGTCACACACATTCCATCTTTTAATAGCTTTATCACAATTCTCAAGTAATTTCCAATGAACATGGAAAAAAAAACATTTAAGTTGTGCGTGCTTACAGATTGACGTTTACTGTTATTTGTGTATTGTGTTACGCTTTAGAACATTTTCCCACTAATTGTTCATATTGCCTATTTCCTAAGGCTGGAAACATGCAAGGAGAATTTTAGGGTATCTGAATTTAGTTAGGAAGTAAACATGTTGTTTTCTACCCAGAGTGTCTACTCAGGTCTTTTGCTATCAACGTGTTTACAAAGCTAAATCAGCTGAGATTCTTGAGCCATTTCACAGTCATATAATAATCTACAAATCACAAGTGGGGGAAATTGAATTTCAGAGTTGACTCGTGATATGGCAGTGGGCAAGAGTGAGGAATTGGGGTCAATTCAGCATCACTTAGACAGGTGTTTATACAAAAAATAGCTGATAAGGAAGTGCAAAGAATGAATACTTGATAAAATATAAGGAGGCAGGCATGAGCACCATTGCTTTCTTTTCATTCACTGATATTATTAGCCTTAGAGGTATGAATGATGAATCATGTCCTCAAGATTATATAGATACAGCACTACTTTTTAAAAAGATTTATTTAGTTTTTATTGGAAAGGCATATTCACAGAGAAAAGGAGAAACAGAGAGAAAGATCTTCCTTCCACTGGTTCACTCCCTGGTCTCCCACACAGATGCGGCGTCCCAAGGTTTTGGACCATCTGGACTGCTTTCCCAGGTTACCAGCAGGGAGCTGGATGGGAAGTGGGCAGCTGAGACACAAACCAGCCATGGATTTAGCCACTAATTTACTATGCTGAGCTCTACTTTATTTTCTTTTAAAAAAAAGTTTAAGTTCATTTTATTTGAAAGGCAGAACAAAGCAGAAAGAGGGATTGTTTTTCTGTGTGTTGGTTCACACCCCAGATGCCCCCGAGCAGTAAGGGATGGATCAGGCCAAAGTTAGGACTTTGGAGCCCTATTTAGGTCTCCCACATTAAGAACTTGATCCATCCTCTGCTGCCTCCCAGGACACATCAGAAGAAAGCTAGATGGGAAGTGGAGGAACCAGGAATTGAACTGGCATTCTGATGTGAGATAAGGCCATTGTAAGCAGTGTCTTAATTTATCGAACCACAATACACATCCCCCTTCTTCCTTGAGGGGTCATCAATGTCCAAAAATAACTTATTGGACAGTGGATCTAATACTTAGCATGCTCCTAGACTGCATCTGCAGGTTCTGAGACTTGGAATCTTGTGAGAGCTGAGCAACCTCTCCTTGCTTGAACCCGCATTGCAGGGCCTAAGACATCTCTGTAGGTGTCCACCAAGCAACTTTTTCTGGATTAGCCTGGCTAAAAAGCTCCACCACAAGTAACTAGTTATTATTTCTTTCTCATATAATTATTTGCTAAAAAGATCAAAAATAGGTTACTATAGGTAGTGTCAGTTTTCCTTTATATAGCCTGCCTTTTGAATTGCCCATAATTTCTTTAACTTGCCAAGCAGAGAAAAATCTGATTTATTTTAAGACTCACCAGAGCACCTACTTCCCAATTCTTTGGACTTTAATGTTTGCTTTTTCCTTAAAGACTACGTGAAGTTGCCTTTCATCTGTAGAAAAATGGAAAGGCTCAGTCTTTTGTCTGACTAACGGTAAAATAACATTATTTTTAGCAAACTTGGGATTGTAGCTGAAAAGATGAAAATGTTTAAGAAGCATTGCTTTTAGATGTACATTATATTCCAAACAGAAGGCTCATTTGTCTGGCTTACGGGTGAGGCTCTGTATTAAGTTCCCATCCCATGAAACTTTGCCAAAACTAGGATTTAAGCCTCATAAATCAAATGGAGCTAACCTATTTAGACTGAAATTCTATCTCTCAGGACTGAAGGGTTTTAAATAAGCTAACTCAGCAATGCAGATTTCATTAATACCGGTGGTTTTGCCTCAATGTATGTATCTGTACGTGAGTTTAAAGTAGTATAAATTGCTTATGAATGAAACTTAATATTAAAACCTAGGCTATACATTTTTTGTAGCAAATATGGCTTAAAGATTTTACAGAAAAGAAGAGAAATTTTACATTGGGTTAGATTTTTGAGATATGAAAAACATACGACAATCTTCCAACCACCAAACATAGAGCTTTGTCTAAAAAAATATAATGGAACCTGAACAAATTTCCAAAATCATTCATCATCATGTTTGCAATATAACATATTTTGAATGAAAATTAACATAAATTCTAACTAAATCTAATTTAAATAAGCGGGTGTATGCTCCTTTGAGATTATGGCAAACATGAAAATGAATTAGTACTCATTCTTTAATGTTGGTAAAAAAAAAAAATGACCTGAGATTACTATTAGAGCCTTATAAATTGAGTTCAAAAAATGTAAGCTAATTGCTTTGCTGAGAAAGTTTTTACACCTATGTGGGTTGGTGTCTGTGTGACAGTGGTCAATGTAATACATTAGCTATTACCACATGCTTCTGTTCCGCTTCACAGGAATGAGATTAAAGTTCAAATCTCAATTCTATGACTTGTGAATATGAAAATTTTACAGATTATCTTCTTTGATCCCAAGCGTCTTCTGAGCTTTATAAATCTCATGGTGTTACATGTGGTATTATTCAGGTAAAATATCAAAGGCCTAAAAGTCAACCCTTGGCACATTATTAGTGTTCCATGCATAAAAACTTTTATTATCTTTCTTATTATTTTTTTCTTTTTTTTTTTTGGAGCTTAAGAGGCATACTAAAAAACAGAATGCTGGTAACTGGTGTTCAGCTCAATACTTTTTTTTATTATTTTATTTTAATCTTTAAAAATATTATTTAATAATTCCATGTGGTATCTGCAGGAGTCTCTAATTAAACTCCAGATAATCCCTCCCACCCAGCAATCCAATCACATGGCTTCTGCTTACATTTTCAAAAAATGCTGTTCTTACAGATTCCTCCAGTTTCCTAGACCTTGGAAAATACCTGATTTATCTGCCCTGTATTCAAGCATTTCTCACAGATCAGTGTCTCTCACCAAAACAAAAGTAGTTTCATTGGGCTTTCTGCCAAAGCCTGAGCAGGTAAGGCTTCCTTTTCTACTGTGGGAACTGCAGGCAGGGCAGGGCAAGCTGAAATCCACATTGTGTCTGTAGGAGAGTTCTAGATTTTCCGCTGCAAAAAGCCCTTTTTCCTATGATTGTCATTGAGGCTGTTGGTGGACTCATCTCAGTTTCAAGACTCAGAATAAAACATGCAGCTGCTTTAACCATGTAGGCTAAACAAAATTAAAACATGGTATAAACAGAGTATTTAATATGATACAGACTTTTTAAAAATGTGGCATGTCTCTGATACTAGGATCTTTTGAGGTCTACATTAGCTGCTAAGGGTAAGTTATTTCCTTTTTTGTATTTTAGGTAACAGATCTTTTTCTCCTAATCCATCCTATATAAATCAAGATACTAATTGTATTTGCCCTGAAGGAGTATTGATTTGGCATTGAAATGAAGCAACATATGGAGAGCTCCTGGTGCAGCTACTATGTTTCAAAAGACATAGAAATTACTTAACCTTTTCTTAAAAAATCTAATGAATTATTATTAGAAGAATAAGCTAATGAACAGTATGGTAGTACATGAAATATGTAGTACTTTGTCCAATGTGCCACAAAACAAAACTTAGCCAAGGTTAATAGAACATTGATAAGATGTAGAGATAGTTAACATCAATAGTAAAGTTTCTAAAAGGAAGTTGGTACAATCACACAGCCCAAACTGCAAACCATACTGCAGCTTGTTCACTGAAGCTACAATGAAGTGCCACATCCTGAATGACTTGAAGAACAAGCACTTACTTCTCTCAGTTTGGGAGACGAGGAAATCATGATCAGGCTGCACACAGTTTCCCTTCCTAGTCGTGTTCTCTTCCTGGCTCATACAGAACTATCTTCTGACTTTGTTCTTTCCTGGCTGAGAAAGAATGAGATTGAGACAGAGGAAGGCTAGAAAGACAGAGCCCACTCTGGCATCGCTTCCTCTAGGGAAATTAATTCCATCATGGGAGTCACAGTTCCCTGTCTATATCCAAATGCAATCCCTCCCCAATCTCGTTTCTAAATAGGATCACATAGGAGTTAGGTTTCTCATGAAATCTGGGGACAGCACAAAACAATTGGCCTATGATACATAAAATGACAAGTAAAGTCACCATGATTTTTTTTCCTCAAGCAGCTGTTGGGCTACAGAAGGGTTCAGTGAGCACTTTTGGAAGCCATTGACCATGTCCTTGAAAGGCTGTGCAGGAGGGGTTTATGTTAATAAAAGAAGGGCAGGTATAGAGACCAGCAGCAACACTGAGGAATGAAGACAGGAGAAAGACACCTTCTGCACATGAATTAATGTGGTAGTGTTAAGTGTGGTTTGCTAGCTAGGAGTTGAAACCTGAAGGGTATTTTCAGATTAATGTCCCACAGAATTCCTCATACTTTTCAAATGGAGCATTGAAATCCTTTTAGTTGTTATTTTCGACTCAGACGATTATATTTGGTTGTGAAGACACATGTATAACAGTGAAATTAAAAATAACGTATCGGGCTCGGCAGTGTGGCCTAGTGGCTAAGGTCCTCGCCTTGATCCCATATGGCCGCTGGTTCTGGTCCCGGCAGCTCCACTTCTTCTCTATCTCTCCTCCTCTCAGTATATCTGACTTTGTAATAAAAATAAAATAAATCTTAAAAAAAAAATAACGTATCAATTAAATTCAAGGTACTGATATCTGTTGGACTCAAGAATTTTTCCATCTTTTTCATCAGACCTTATCTATGTGACGTTCTCTGATATTTGTTCACTTATAATCTGGCTGTCAGCCTCTTTCAAGGCATTTGCATCCTAACACACAGGGTTTTAACTCAAACTCAGGATTTGTCACTCGTTTGGCCCTGTGACAGGAGACTGTGCATTGAACTGTTTATGCTTTGAAAAAGTCATCCGTGTTGTAAAGTCACAACCAACCTTCTCCGGAGATTCTGAGAGCTTTTAAGATTCCTTCACTTTGAAGCGTTGTATAGATTCTGACGTTTTACTGGATTGTTAAGTATATAAGGGTGAGAACAGATGATACCTCTGTTTCCGCTTCTTATGCAGAGGGTAACATACAGGACAGCCTCTTCCAACAGAGCGCATTTTGATTGTGTTTGGCAGCTGGAGAAGAAAGCAGGAAGGATTAAGAAGAAAGACAGTAGAAAGAAGGGAAATGGCACAAAGGGTACCATTGTGAAAGCACATTTCATGCTTTCATAATTGTGCGTTGGTAAAGCATGCTTTGTTCTCCCTGGTAAACCCACAGGAAGCAAGTTACTGAAATGCAAATAATATCATACAGCTCCTTACACCATGGCCATATGCTTTCACTGCAGCTTTTGTAAGGCAAGGGCTCAGTGGGATAAACTCTTATGACAGGTAGAGAAGAAAGGAGGTTAAGGAGACGACCTTTGGTTGAGGTGGAGAAGGACCCAGATGTCACCAGGTTTGGAAGAGCCAAACAGGTTAAAAGCAGGTAACCATCCATTCTTCATCCGTCCTTTGGATTTGGCATTCCCATCAACTGGGAGCCTTCCTGACTGTTTGCTGCATTTGCTTATCATGCCCACTTTTGGCACTACAACTTAAAAGGAAAAAAAAGTTGTCCAGTGTTAATTTTTATTCTGTTTTTTTTCCAGAAAGCAAAATTGATCTATTTTAATTCAATTAATCAGCCTGACTTACTTTAAGTCATTTATTTAGTTATTATTATTTGATAATATGTCAGCTTAATTTGTTATTTTTCGCTATAAACAATGAATTAGTAATGAGCAGAAGGTTTTTGTAGTCTGGCATGCAATTACTTAAGTCTTTTTAGGTTATATAAAAACTGTGCAAATATCATTACTTGTGAAGTTTTCAGTTATTTGTTGTGAAATTTAACTTATAAAGATAAGTTTCTTTTTCATGTCACCCAAGAACAAGAGAACATTCAGTCTTATGTTTCTTTGGATGGGGAGGTTTTGGATAACGGAGATTGAAACCTGATGAAGTGCTGATGTGGTTAGCTTACTGGGAACAGCCCTCTCACTTCTCTCCCCCTAGCCCTATACACAGGAAGAAAAAGAAATGGAAACGGTGATCTCATCCACTTTCCTCCATTGCTCAACCCTTCCCACCCTAATCGGTGGCCCACATGAGCATACATTCTTCTCAACTAGATAAACATCATCAAAAATCAAATAAGTGTATTATTTAAAAATATGTATCTGAATGTATATGATAGACATATATTGTAAGAAAAAAATGCAAAAAGTAAAATAAGTTTCACAAGTCTTAATGTTTTGCAGAACAACTATATGTGGCATTGGAAAAATTATTGGAACTATCATTCCCATCCCCCAAAGCAAGTTGATACAACAGCCCCTACATGATCAGCGTTCCTTTTAGCCCTTCAGTTATCATCTCATAAGCATTGGCTAAGAATCCTGAGGTACAATCCAAGACAATTGTTAGAGTAGACATAACCCCTCAAAATAAATATGCCAATGGAAAACACTTATGTGCAATACATTATTATGGCTAGATAGTGCCAAATTAATTTGAAGGAAATAATGTTGTAATGAACTAAACCATCTTGGAATGAACTTGTATTGATTTAGTGGTAGGAAAGATCTGAGTCCCTTTATTAGAGAAAAACAGGCTGTTGCATGCATTGTGTGCATCTTAGTCACAAAATGTGGGAGGGATTTGGTTTTGTAAGAGCCAATGGTGTATTTGGTGTCTCCCTTCTGATGCTAATGATCTAAGACTGTGACAAGGAACTGAAAGCAGAAATTTTCTATCACTTGGAACACTGGTAATATTTAATATTAGCAATGGCCAACACACATATAAAGGGTGTTTTTGTTTGTTTGTTTTGTTTAAAGAAACAGGCAGTAGAAGCACAGGGTTTCATTCCACAACAACACAGAATAAAATCCCAGAGAAACTATAACCGCTCAAAACAATATTCACCATTCCCTCTTCATGCCAGTGTGGCAGCTTCTCAATATAGAGGGCAGGAAAGATGGAAGAACTTCCTGCTTGAAAGGGGTTGGCTTTTGAATGATTGAACTTGGTACATGGAGAGTTAGAAGGGGTGTGAAAATCTCTTTCTTTCTTTCTCTCTCTTTGTAATCTTTCAAGGAAAATAAATGAATCTTTGAAAAATTAAAATAATGAGGAAATAAAACTGTGTATATGATTTCAGTTTCAATGCAACGCCTAAACATCCACAACTATCCAAGACAGAAACATTTTCACATATATCCTAAGGAACTAGTGCCTGCATATCATAATGGCAAGAATTCTCTGGAGAGTATGTGTCAAAAGCTTTTTTTTTTCTCAAAAAAAATATTTTGTAATTGCTGTACTTTTTGATTCTTGAAATAAATCTTTACGGATTTTAGTAAGAAAAAGGTTTCCTCTTGTAATACTGCAATAAGGTGGAGCAATCCACCATGGGGGGTGTCACAGGGAGGGGATGGGGGAACATCAGAGCCTAAGAAACGCTGTTATAAAATCAAATGCAATAAAAATACATGTTTATACTAAAAAAAGATTTCCTCAAGTTATACATGTAAATTCTTTTTCAATATTTTTTGCAAATCCCATTAATCATTAGAATTCACCCAATTTTGATTTGATTTGGCTGTCATAGTAATGGAAAGAATTATTTCAGATCAGTGGTGGGATATGCTGTGCAAGAAAGAACAGATTTAATTAATCTTTCTTGGTGTCCTTTTGCAGTTGAAAGTCATGGTAAATAGAGCGGCTTTTGATTCTGTGTTTTGCCTTTTCAATACACATTCTCCTTTTAGAGTAAAGTTCACTTGAGTTATTCTGCATAAAACAGTTTAGATTCTATGTGTCAGATTTCATTACAGCTTCAAAGATAGTGGTGTGAACAGGACATTAACGCAAGGACACCAGAGAGAAGAATTATGTGATTGAATAAAAAACATGGAGACATCAATTGGCTTCATTTTATAATGGATCTAATGTCTTCTCAGCAATTTTCTTATAAATGAATAGGTGGTATATAATTAAATAAACTTAACTTCATCTTATATAACAACTTAGTTTTTTTTTTTAAAGATTTATTTATTTTATTACAAAGTCAGATATACAGAGAGGAGGAGAGACAGAGGGGAAGATCTTCCGTCCGATGTTTCACTCCCCAAGTGAGCGCAACGGCAGATGCTATGCCAATCTGAAGCCGGGAACCAGGAACTTCCTCCAGGTCTCCCACGTGGGTGCAGGGTCCCAGAGCTTTGGGCCATCTCCACTGCATTCCCAGGCCACAAGCAGGGAGCTGGATGGGAAGTGGAGCTTCCGGGATTGGAACCGGAGCCCAAATGGGATCCCGGGCCATTCAAGGCGAGGACTTTAGCTGCTAGGCCACGCCGCTGGGCCCACAACTTAGTTTTTGATATTATATTAGCAAACAAAACTTGATCCTCAGATTTTAAGCAAGCCCCTTTCTTTATTAACTTTATCCCATCATGTGTTCAACAAAGGAAAAGGACTCATAAGTAAAGGACTTTCCAAACATACTTCTGTGTTGTTCTGATCACAGAGAGGAGAGTACAAGTGACTCAAGTCTTGAAATTTTTTCCAGGAGCCCAAATTCTTGGTGATGAAATTCTTTTGACTTCATCACTGTGTTTTTGGGAAAGGATTTATTCCCTGGATCATGGCATAGTAGTAACTTATTCTGTATATGCTCTTGTAGCAATAGCATCAGAGAGAGAGAGAGCACTTTTTCTATATGTACTCTTGTAGCAATAGTATCATAACATCCCCACACTTCACATCATGGCTCAGGCTGTGGACCCTGTTGACATTCACACCTGTATCTTAACCTATAGGATAAATCAGCCTATGCCCTTTTAAAAAGCAAAATGAAACAAAAAACCTTCAGCTGGTGATGCAGAATCTTTTTTATTGCTTTTAGAGCTTTTGCTGATGTTAACCCTGCCTTGAACTTACAACATGATGTTAAATCTTACTTCTACAAGATCTGGTAAAGGAATAATGAGATCCTTGGACTGACTTCTACTGTGATAATTCAGGGAAACCATACATATCCTCTCCCCATGTACTATAGTATCTCTGGCCTCGTGCACAAATATATAGACACGCTCCTGTCTTTGAGCCACTCCCTGTATTCTGACTGCCTGCAGTGTTCTTCTTTTAAGGATTCCCGTGCCTAACTTCCTAAAGTCCTTGCCCAAAGACTAGCCTGGGCAGGCTTTTTACTTAAAATATAATTGTTCAGGCCCGGTGCGATAGGGCAACAGTTGAAGTCCTCACCTTGAATGCACCGGGATCCCATATGGGCGCCAGTTCTAATCTCGGCAGCCCTGCTTCCCATCCAGCTCCCTGCTTGTGGCCTAGGAAGGCAGTTGAGGACGGCCCAAAGCTTTGGGACCCTGCACCCACATGGGAGACCCGCAAGAAGCTCCTGGCTCCTGGCTTCAGATTGGCTCAGCCCCAGCCATTGCGGCCACTTGGGGAGTGAACCATGAGATGGAATATCTTCCTCTCTGTCTCTTCTCCTCCTCTCTGTATATCTGGCTTTCCAATAAAAATAAATAAATCTTTAAAAAAAAATCATTGTTCCCACTCCTCCCTCACCTTGATGCACCTTTTGCTCTATAGCCTTTAATACCAAGAGACATTGTCACGCTTATGGACTGTTATAGGGTCCTGTCCACTGGAAAGGAAATCCATCAGAGCTGGACCCTGGATCTTTCATTCTTCAGTGAACACACATGTCTGGAACCAAGCCTGACAAATGGAAGGCACTCAAAAATTTGAGTGAATAAATGACTGAATGGGTTTAGAGCCCTATTGGTGAACAGAAAATCTCAGTTCTTATATATGTATAGAATCAAGATCATTTTCATGGACACACAATTGTTAAAGCATGATGCTTGCTTTTTTTTTTCCAACCCTTAAAACTTTATGCCATAATAACAAAGTGTTAGGTGTTTTGGTGAAATAATTGAAAAGACATTCCTCTCTGCCTGTACTTGATCAGGAAAATAATTTTGGTAAGGATTTTTACATGTTAGAATTCAATTTGGCTGCTGTCCCTCTCTGGCTATAAGTTTGAGAGGAAATCACTTAACCTCTCATAGTTGGTCTAATGCTTTCTTATAAAATAAGTTGAAAGGTACCCACTGGCATAGATTTGGCATAGGTCAGAGGTGGACCAGGCTGAACCTCTTCATATCACCCACTGGTGAATCCGAGCACCAGAACAGAGTGTGAGTCGGGCCAGTTTCGGTCACAACACATACCAGTACACATTATGGTTGGGATTGGGTGCCTGCTGGGCTGGGCTGGGCTAGGCTGTAACTCCTACCAGCATGAGCTGGAATTGGGGGTGGGCCAAGCCGGACCAGGCTACAACACCCACCGGCAAATGCCGACGCGAGGGGGCTCCTGCCAGACTAGGCCAGCACCCAACCAGCACATGTACGAACCAGGAAGGGAGGGGGGACAAAGTTGGAAGGGGGAATATAGAGGGCTCCCTCTGCTGGACCACCACTCCCACTAGAGAACGTGATTTGTTGTTATTGTTGCTTTAAAAATTTTTTAACTTTGTAATTGGAGTCATAGACTTATAGCCAGCTAATTGTCTCTGACAATTAGAAAAACTTGGCAAAGCTTAAGAAGGGAAAATTAAGTTGTCAACCTCTTAAGAAAACACTAAGGGGCACACAAGCTGGAATGGGGCTGCATTCTAGTCAGGATAGAGTTGTAGTCTCCCTTGGCACAAGTGTGGACTGGGACTGGACGCACCAGGCTGGGCCAGACTGCAACACCTTCTGGTGTTCTGGAGGACCAGGGGAGATGTGGGACGGACTAGGCTAGGTCTCAACCCCAACTGAGCCATGTATGAGCTATATGTGGATATGGACGAGCCGTGACTGGGATAAAACATCCAACAGCAAGAACCAGACAAAGTTTCTTTGGGGAACCCCCAATCGAGCTTCCGGACTCAGAACCCTAACCATCAAAAGACAGAGGACAGAACAAGTCAATCAACCACCTCAGCTATATGTTGGCAATGAAAATACTGGGCAAACGGAGACTCTGTGATGGACTATGTCAATCAGTGGATTCTCCAATGACCTCATCGTGCTTGGAGTGGTGAGAGTGGCAGCAATTCAGAACTGTTGAACTATCAAAACCACTTGAGCAAGACCCTCAGAGCATGTCCCACATCTGGGACCTGTTGTGGGTGGGAGACTGAGTGGGGCTTCTCCCTTAAAATCCCCTTTTACATCAGATATATTAAGGAAACAATACGGAGCTAATTCTCTTGCCAAAAAAATGAATGAATTGAAAAATGTAAAAAAAGAAAAAAGAAAACATAGTGTTTCACAATTCTGTATAGGACCATTGGAGATTTCCATTATGATGTTAATTGGACAACTATGGTTTTGGTGTTACTCTGCAAGAGAGCAATTCACTCCTACAATATCACTGCATCCAAATATCAACTGGCTTCTATAACTGGTATTTTTATTTAAAAGATATCCTGTAATCTGCCGTAATGGGTGTGTTAACTGTTCAAGTATACGGTTTAGGAAATGAAGCATACAGAATTTTCTTTTGATAGCTATAGTTTATTCTTTTAATGTGTAAGAAATACATAACTATACTTCTTCAGTACTTATGAAATTCTGCAGTGTCTCAGTTCAAAGATATCTGTTGGATTACTCATACAGGACTACCCTTGCATTTGACGTAACTTAAGTTTCCAAAGATGCTGTCAAAGTACCACAGTTCTCAACTTGTAGGACTTGTATCTACTCACGCTATGGTGTTTGCTATGGAGGTAGATAAAATATGTTGAATAAGCCATTTTAAAGTAGAGAAAGGAAAAATATTAACTGCTATATTCAATATTTTGATAATTGTATCTTTCAAGGTTTATTTTTATTTACTTGAAAGGTAGAGTCACAGAGAGAGAAATAGAAACAAGGATCTTCATGTCCTTGTTCACTTCCCAAATGGCCGCAGTACGTGGGGCTTGTATTTCACACAGATGTCAGGAGCCCAAGCACTTGGTCATCTCCTGCTGCTTTTTTTCCAGGTGCATTGGCGGGGAACTAGTTCAGAATTGGAAGAGCCTGAACTTGAACTAGTGCTCGCATGGCATTTTGACATTGCAGGCAGAGGTTTAACCCATTGTTCCATAGTGCTGGCCCCACCTGATATTTTTACAATGGTGAGACATGTTTTAGAATGTTTACATTGGGACCGTGGTTTTCTTTGTCAATGCAAAGTGGTAGTTTTAGCGTATGCCAAGATTGTGCTGATGTTTTTATTGTCCTGAACCCATCATGGGCAATATTTTTCAAGTAAACCAATCACACACACCATTTAAGAAAAAAATCAGTCATCCTTTGTGTTACTACCCAGTGATGTATTCTACTGAGAAATAACTCAGTTTAAGATCCAGACTTGTTTATATAATCAGGAACATTTGGGGAAGACACTGAGACTTATTTTAAATTCTCCTACCTTTAAAAGTGTGATGAGATCTAGACCAAAGAGAAGACACTTAATCTGAGAGTACATCCTGTAAATTTCATATAAAACCCTGTCATTACCGTCAAAACTTGGCACACTTGCAGAAAAACTTAATCGTGAAACTTCACAGATAAAGAATATATGCAGGTTCTATTGAACTGAGTGTTAAATTATGCCTGCTGTTGTTTCACTGATAACCAAACCTTAAGTTTATGACATTTAAAACAAAGTTGAATTTATCAAAGTACATACTTACCTAGTACAATCCATATTTCACATGGGAAAATGAGAACCAGTAGGCTTATCAGATTTAGAGTTACAGATACCTCTCTTCTCACATCAGCATCACTACTTTCTTGCTGAATGATATCCTTGGCATTATTTTAATATTCTGAACATATTTTTCCCATTAGAGAAATGAAGAGGATGAAAATGACCTGACAGAATACTGGGAGAATTAAATGAAACAGGGCGGATGATTCACCTAGTTCACAAGATGGAACATGGAGGTTCTCAATAAATGTTCATTGATATGCACAGAACGGGAAAGGGAGGCTGGTGGAAATTCAGAGAGCAGGCATCTGCTCAGTTGTAAATCCAGACCAGCTCTCCTCACTCTGTGCAGGGCACGATGCAATACAGGAACATTCCTTTCCAATGCAGGTGAGAGAGAGAAAAGCAACACTTTACCAAAGGTAGACACTCCTGAAGCTTTGAGGAATTTTTTATTTTTTCATTTTTAAAATTTTTGCACGCCAACCTTTGGACATTCTGTATTTACATACTCACTCAGCCGTTTGCGGTCAGCCAGAGCATGCCTGTGGAATTATCTTCTTACAGTAGTTGACTAACAGCAAAGCATGCTCCATTTGTCAGTTTACAGTAAATACCAAACATGCAGAAAATACCAGTCATGCTCTAACTTGTACAGCAACCTCAGATGAAGGAGGTGAACTGTCCCTGGAGGCACAATGACATCCATTTATCCCTGCAAGCCCCTTGGCAACATTCCTACTCATCCTTCACATGGAACACAAAAGTTACCTTCTCTATAGACCGTCCTGACCTCCCTGTCACGGAGGGTGATGCCGATGTCCCTTGTGAACTCATGGGATACGATTCCCATTACGTGATCATTCTAATGCAGTCTTCCAATTGCTTCTGCTTACATTAGTGTCAATATCTGTGATCGTTTAAACTATCTTATTTTAATCAAGCCATTTATGGAAAGTTTTTAATCTTAGGTTTTTCGTGCTAGTTAAATGTATTGCACACACACACACACACACACACACACCTCTGGAAGGTTACAGACATCTTGGAAACATCAGCTGTTACAGCTCTTACAGGTCTGTGGTTTCACTGTCACTCTAACTCAGGCCCTTGTGCACCCCTTGTTTATGTTTTCCTTGCAAATTGCAAGGCACAATGACTGGTGCATTGGAGAAATTTGATAAAAGGATAAAGAAATAAAAGACTGCCTAACAGAATAGAAACATTCTTTTTTAAAAACAATCATATACAAAGAGTCCACAGTTGTCTCCAAGAAACCTGGTTGTTTAGCGTATCTGAAGAAAACTGTTGGTCAACGCATTCCCACAAAATCCCTGGAGGCTCATGGACCTCATCCCCTTTCAGCTTGCTTTCTAATGCTGCTGGGCAGTGGAGACCACGCAAGAAAAGAGGGTAAAACCCATGAGACACAGCTTCTGAAACACAAGCTCCAGCAATTTTCCACAGGGGCACAGGTTCAATGAGGGGAGATTATTTTCTCCTTTGGCTCTGTTTCTGTTTCAGGCCATGCAAAGGGAGATGGAGATGAATGTGCTTTGCCTTCTTGGAAAATGGTGAAACTTGATCTGTCTCCCTTTGCAGATGTGTCCCATCTGTTGCTGGTCTGACATGGAAGGTAGCAGAAGGGGTCCCAGGAAGAGTTTTATGCAGTTTCTAATAATGTCCAGGAGTTTGTGGACATTGAGTCCATCCATGCACCGTCTTTTATAACTGACATAAAGAACTGAATTTAGCCCTTAAATTTCAGGAGGAGCACTAGTTTTAGAGAAATCTTTAACCTGTGAGATGATTCTCCATTTTATTTCTATTTCTATTGCATCGCTTTAAGACCAAAAAAGAAAAAGCCTTGCCTCTCAAGTCTTTTACAACACACCTCCTTGAGTTCTTTAAGAAGAATAATTTTTAAAAATGAATGAGAGAGAAAGATACTGCACAGTTGTTTTCCTTTGAGGGTAAACTCCACCTCCCCCCAGGCAGGGATGGGGGTGAATTGGCTGCTGCTGGAGAAACACCCAGATGTGAGTCAGGTGCCCCATTGTCCTGTGGTCTCCTAGAGGTCTCTAGTGGAAAACCAGGGCAATCACAGCCTACAACAGGGGTGGCCATGTGGAAGGCCCTGATACTGCACATGGGCAAGTCACCGAGGCTTTCCCAATCCAAAACTATGTGGCTGGACCAGGACTGTGTTAGCTACACACCCCCAACCTGACGGATTCTTGGGAATTTGGAGAGCTGATCCAGTCCTCAGTTCTCTCTCCTTCTTGTCTGTCTATAAGCAGGTAAACACTATAAGCAGCTAAACAATGTAGACTTCTGAGAAGTTCTGAGCATACTAAAATAACGGGAGATGTATTCTGCCATACACTGCGACTGGTGTGACACTATAAGTAATTAGAAGTTTGCCAGGCTCCAGGATAGTAGCTGTGTACAGTTTTCTTTACATGCACCTTGTCCACAAGTTGTAGAATTCCCTAATCAGGTATCTCAGCATTTTTAGTGTCTTATTTTCTCTCTCTCTCTTTTTTATCAACTAATCAATGACCACAAAATTATCTTAAATAAAAAAAAACAATTAGAGAGGAACTCATTACTGAGTTTGTCTGTATGGCCAACAGTTTCATTTCCAATAGAAAGCTCTCCTAATACTTAGTTGATGGTAGCCTTTAAGCCTGTGCTGCCTGTTTAGAAATAAATTCTAGCCTAATGAATAATTGAAAAATCTTTCTGTTTGTCATCCTTGGGGATGGAATGTGTTTCACTGCAGAACAAAAAAAACTGGAAGCAATTACCACCAAAGGAGATTAGCAAAGTTACAGTGCAGGAAACCCAGGTAACTGGGAAACAACTTAGTTGAACTTGCTGGTTTCCACTGCACTTCCCGAGCTCAAAACCCGCTTCTGGCAGACTCTCTCAGCGGGATGCTGTCAGGCCTCCCAGGGAGTGTGGATGTCAGGGTTTAGTCACCTCCACTGGCAACACTGAAGAATGCTGTCATGAGGACTACAAAGTCAATGTGATTTTGAAGTCTAAATGACAAATTTAAGCAATTCCTTAAAATAAGTCAAGGAAAAATCCTACTAAAAGGAGGACTTCTTTTTTTATAGTACAGCAAATATCTCTAAGCATTGTTGCTAGGCATCCAAATGTTCAGTTTCTCTGAAGCTCCACCTCCCCTTAGAAACCTCTATCACACCGTGTGCTTGAGTATTTGTGCCACCTAGAAGTCTTGTGATTGAGCTGGGTGAATTCCCCAGCAGTTAGGACCCAATTTCAGCCGCTGACTTTGCACAGGAATGTGTTGTTTCAAAACACAGTTCCATTCCTGACTCCAGCTTCCTGCTCTCTGCACTCTAGTGGGAGTGCTGGATGAGGCAGTAGTTGATGGTTCCAGTACCTACTTCCCAGCCACTCATTCAGGAGACAAGTATTGAGTTGCTTGCTGCTAATTTTGGGATGGTGTGCCATGGCTATTATTGGTATTGCAGAGTGAACCAGTGTTTGAGAGATCCTTTCTGCCTGTATTTCTGAACTTCTCTGTCTCTCTGCCCTTCAGAGAAATAGATAAACAAAAAGAAGACTTGTAATTGCTTGAGAGATGACTGTACTCCAGACTATAATATATACTCTAATATGTACAGCACTATCAGTCCTTGTTACCTCTGTTTTACCTGCTTGGTTCAGTGAATTTCTTATCGAATACTTGTGACCTGTACTCATAATTAATACATGAATGTACAACAATGATATATTTTCAAACAGGATACTGTTAATTACAATAAATTGCCCTCCCTCAGTATGGCCAAACTTTATTCTAGATGGATGTTTTTATATTGGCAGATCATAAAGCTAGAAACAAAGGAGCATGGGTTTGGGTCAAAATCATTGATGGACAAGAAAATAATTTGAAAGAAAAATACAAGAAATTTCCTTGTTTTTCAATGGTTGGATCTCTTTTTACTCCCAACCACTGATTTTACAGACTAGGCTAGATTAAAGGATCTTAAGAAGAGCAGACTTCTAACCCACATGACTCAAAAACAAGCACCATCACTCACCTTTAAGGATGGTGGTTAGATCATCCAAAATGACGCAGCACAGGTTGAGATGGGAGTATGAGATAACAGAGGAGAGAAACCAGGGAAGAGAGCGAAGAGAAGCAGAGCGGACTGTGTAAGAGAGGGCCCTTGTTCCGGATTCTTACTACAGTGAACCAGTGTTACCCTCACGCAGCCTGGAACAAACAGATCTGTGCCAGTCTTTAGGGACCAAGAACTAATTTCAGTAATCTCAGTAATCTGTGATTCTAATTTCAGGAAGAATAAAGGCCTGTTCTAACATGAAAATCATTATAAATGTAGACTCTGGTGCTGCTTGCTGGCAGATCTGTGCCTTTCAGGAAGGCACCGTCACAGTAACTCCAGGTCTGACCCCAGCCAGTGCTCAGAATTCCCTGAAGACATCACAGTTCTCGCAGAACACAGTCCCCCAGATATGGATTTACAAGGTTCTGAAGGATCTAGCTCCCAGTGGCTTCTCCACCTTAATCTCCTTCTACTCTCCGACATTCAATCCGTACTAGCTCATACTAGCCCCTCGCTGTTCTTAGAATACTCTCCATGGGGTTCGGCCCGATAGCGTAGCCTAGTGGCTAGAATTCTCACCTTGAATGCACTGGGATCTCATAAGGATGCAAGTTCTAATCCCAGCGGCCCTGCTTCCCATCCAGCTCCCTGTCTGTGGCCTGGGAAAGCAGTCAAGAGCAGCTTTGGGACCCTGCACCCAGATGGGAGACCTGCAAGAAGCTCCTGGCTCCTGGCTTTGGATTGGCTCAGCTCCAGCCGTTGTGGCCACTTGGGGAGTGAACCATGAGATGGACTATCTTCCTCTCTGTCTCTCCTCTTCTGTGTATCTGCCTTTCCAATAAAAAGAATACTCTCCATGGACTGTATGTCTGTGTCCACATGTGCACTTGGCTTAACCACTCACATCCTGTAGGTCTCTTTATTGGTGATGTCATCTAAAATCACACACACACACACACACACACACACTCTGCCTCACCTGCCCAGCTTTGCATCTTATAATCTCCTACTTTTTTCTTTTTTTTTGTTGTTTTTGCTTTCTGTTACACAGTTTTGTAGGTGAAAGGCTTCCCCCATCCCTCTCTTTTCCCCCTCCCTCTTCTTGCCACCGCTCATTTCCCCCTGTATTTTACAATAGCATAGACCTTCGGCTGCAGTCACAGTTCCAAAATTCTGCTACCTACATGACATTGCAGGTCTAGACAACCGTACAGAGTCTAGTGTCTTGCTGTCAAGGTATATTTAACAATCTCACTGGAAGGTCCTTTTCTATTGCAGTGCTTCTTTGTTTCCTGATACTCTGGTCTTCATTACACTGGTCCTCTCCCTTGTTTGTATGAAAACTCCACAGGGATGGTAACGTGCATCTACTTCTCTGGGCACGTGCCTCAAACAGAGCCCAGGACATCGTGGGTGCTCAGCTTTTCAGCTGAATAGGGGCACAGGGAATACAGGAGTGAATCATCTGTGCAAAAAAACAATTTTTTTTCTCTTTGAGACTGTGGAGGTTTTTCAGTCAGCAGGGGGATGATGTGCCTGGAGTCCAATGTGCCTGGGGTTTTGAGGAAACAGGTCGCTCCTGACAATTCAACGGAAGCAGGAGCTTGAGACTCATGTCCTTTGCAGAAGCTTCCCGGGGACAAGCTGTTCCTTCTGTGCAGTTTTAAGCCTTCTGGAGGAACCTGATGATTCAGCCCCGTGATCCTTTTACATAAACTCTGTGTTTGCCTGGCGAGAGGCACGTGGCTTCTTACCATCCACACCTGCTTCTCAGGAATGGCACCTGCAAGCCTTCAGGTGCAGCTATGACACATCTGGGATACTTCAGGCTCCTCTCGAAAAAGCCAAGAACCTGGGCTGAAACTCTCAACAGCAGGAACCAGAATGGGTCGAAGAGTGGAGCTGGCCGAAGGACCTGCTGGTATGCGTGAAACCTGACACCAGGAAGGGGTCGGATGGAGGAATCTGAACAGTTCCTCTGACAGGACACTGACCCTACAAATAAACGCAGGAAGCATGGAGGTAAACAACCCAGAAGAGGCTTTGGAAAGTGACCCACTGGCATACACTTGGCTCGGGTTGGGGGCAGACCAGGCTGAGTCAGTTCACGTCATCCACTGGCAAGTCCGAGTGCTGGAACTGTGTGGGGGCCTGGCCAGGTTTGGTTGCGATAAAAACAGTACAAAACACAAAATGCCAAGGCGAAATGGCCTGTGCCAGTAGGGAATGCAGCACCCAACCAGCACTCCTCCCACTGGTTTAGGTGAGGGACGAGTGTGTGATGGGCAGAGCCGGGGAGAGCTGCAATACTCATTGGTTCCAATGGAGGTCGGGGCTCAGAATAGATCCAACCCAGGGGTTACAACCACCAGCTAATCAGAGTGATGGACTGTGGCGGGCACTGTGCTTACTAGTAGTACATGCAGGAGCCTGGACTGGGAACGCCTCAAAGTTTCTTTGGGGATTCCCCTGAACAAAATGGAGGAATCAAAACATTAACCAAGAAAAGATGGAAGATGGAGTAGATCAATCAACCACCTCAGCTTTATGCTTCCAGCGGAAAACTGGACCAGGGGAAACCCTAAGACGGACTATGTCAATCAGTGGACTCTGCACCAGCCTCATCATACCTGGACTGTTGCTGATGATATGTTGGAGCTTCTAATTGATCGAGGTGACGCTCTGCTGGCTCTGCCTTCAAACCTGAGAGGGCCTCCCTAAGAGGCTGTTGAACTTGACTGGACAGTGGGATGCTGGACTCTGTATGGTGTGAGCTTGTAATTAGGAAATCCCAACGGAACCTGAGCTGTGGTTATGCATCAAGGTGAAGGAATTCACCATGGGGAAAGGGTTTGGGGTGAAGGGGGGAGAATCCCCGTACCTATGAAATTGTGTCATGTAATACAATGTAATTAATGAATATAAATAAATAAATAAATAAATAAAGCCAAGAACCTTGGGAAGGAGGCTGCAGTCCCTGGCAAGGAAGGAGACAGGGTGTCTACTACCCCAGGCCACAATTCTGTCCTCAGCAATCATTCTTCTTCCAGCCGGATAGGTCTCCTAACCAGATTACCCTGGTCTTTGAAAGCACATATTTTACATCTGTTTTACCAGTTTGCCTCTTTTGAAGACTTTTGGTGGATAACATGAATTTTGATTTTAATAAGCAGTCATTTAATGTTAATAGATTTCCCTAGAGCAGCTTCCATTTAATTGAAAAATAAACCCGAAGAAATTGCTGCAGTTTCAACACAGAAACACAACTATGGATGGGAATGCTGTTCACTAACTCTATGAAGTCATACTCAGGCTTAGCATAGACACTATTGGAAGAGAAACAACTGTGTGTCTTTCATGCTTAACCTCAGTCTTTAAAGGGTAAGGTCTATGCCAGGTTCCCATGTGTCTGTGATTTTAGTGCCTGGGAATTGTTTCCTATTTACTGTTTGTCTTAAATATGTAGCTCTGTCTATAGGCATCCTCAGCCGTGGCTGCACACCTGCCTTGCAGTACATTGTAATCATTCATGCTCCTGTGTGTCCCCTACAGGAAAATGTAGATTCTCAAAGAGCTTGAATTCATTATTTTTTTCTCAGCCTATCCACTAGCTTGGTGATAGGAAAGAATAAATGTTCAGTAAATCAACTTCTTGATTCTCCACTTAACGGTCTGATTTAAGAGAGGCCTTCAAAATGTTCATGGAAATTAAAAGATGAGCCTCGTTTTGGTGCAAAGATGTAAACTCACAAATATGAGGAGTCTTTGAAAGACTGATGGAAAATACGTATTATGAAACCAACTATGAGCAGATTACACAAGTTTTTTGACGATATAAACACCTTTTACATCTATTTTTTTCTGTGAGGATGCTCGCGTCATGTGCTCTGCCAGACACTTGGGACTTGGTGATGAACAAGATCGGTGCTGTCTGCCTTTGCTCCTTCCTCTTTTAGCTGGAAGCACACAGCCTGGAGGCTAAGTGTGCAAGACAGTCACAGGATGGCCAGAGCAGTTGCCAGCTGGGCTCATGAGTTACGGTTCACACTTCCAAAGAAGGATCAGGGCATCGAAACATTCTAAGGATTTGTGGTGACATGAGAGGACTCAGAGAGGTAGCCAGGAGGACTGTTCCAGGTAGAGAGAGCAACATAGGTCAAGACCAAGTGTTCCCAGTTCCCAATAGATTAAGTGGTCTTGAAATTTGACAATATCAGAAGTACACTGCAAAAATTCTCATGGGTAACCACAATATTATACAGTGAATAAAAGCAGTGAATCAATTTTTAGTATAGTTAAACTTTTAAAAGACTTTTAAATTTCATTTTCACAAAGTGTTACAGTCTTTGAAGCTCTACACAAATAGGGCTTAAGAGTTTTTCAAGAATGCCTTCAAGCCATTAGGTTTCCCTCTTGGAAGTGAAAGTGAAAAGAATAAAAGGCAGACTAATATGTCAAAAAATAATTCAATACTACAACTGTCCCTAAAAGGAAGGATTCTCTTGGTTGCTTCTACACACACTGCAGGCCTCTCAGGATAACTTTGAAATCTGTAAGTGACCTAAGCACTGTGCCACTGAGATTAAATGATCAAAGTGCTCCATCAAAAGAACATGATATAAAAAGCACGCCAAATGAAGGGTTTTATTTCCATAAGTTTGGTGTCTGAAAGTAAAACATATTTTTGGAAAAAATGGTAATTTTATGAAGTTGAAGACCATGTTAATGTTTAGAAGGACACAAAATGCCTATCTAGGGCATTCACCGACTCAGACATTACCCCAGATGAAAAGAAATGTGCCCTGTTTTCAAGTGCTTTCATATAGAGATTCACTGGCCTCCCCTGGGCAATGAATCACAGTTAAAGCCTCTGCTTGTGGAAAAAAGAGGTATTTGTCCTTAACTCTTCTGCATGTATTTGGGCCAAAAGATCAGTGACACATGAAAGGGTAAACTCTGGGGCAGGTTTGACTAAGTGGTCAAGTCTTTACTAGGGACATTGTGTCCCGTGTCAGAATGTATGGTTACAAGCCCAGACCCTCCACTTCAGATCCAGCTTCCTACTAATGCGCACCCTGGGAGGCCACAAGTGATGACACAAGTCATCAAGTCCCCTGGCACCCACGTGGGGCAGCCAGATGGAGTTGGCTCTCCTGGCAGTGGTCTGACATAGCTCTGGCCATTGTGGATATTCAGAGCCAACCAGAAAGTACAAGATCTCTGTGTGTTTCTCTTTCGGTTTCTTTACCTTTAAAATAAAGTGAAGGGACAAACATTGGGATGCAATGGCCTAAGCCACAGGTTGCAATTCTGCCAATCCATATCAGACCAGCAGTTTGTGTACCATCTGCTCTACTACCAACTCACATACCTGGGATCACATACCTGATCCATACCTTATGGATCAGGGACTTGGGTCCTCACCACCTGGAAAACCTAGATGGAGTTCTGATCTCCTTGCTTCCACCTGGCCTTATTCTGGCTGCTGTGACTATTTGAAGAATAGACCAGTGGGTGGAACATCTCTTCCTCTGTACCTACAGTCTCATTCAAGCCCACCAACTGTCTCTCTTTCTGACTTTCAAACAGTCTTTTAAAAATAATAAAATAAAAATTCATTTAAAATTTATAAACACACACACATTCTGTTGTGATGGGAACATGGGTTTAGGATTTAGGCCTGTTTAGTGCTCACTGAGACCATATTAGGCAAATGCTTCCTAGTGAATTCATTTTGATTCTTACCAATGATTGAGCTTGGGGCTTGGCTGATGCCCATGTAATCCAGCAAAGCTGGTAGGGTAGGAGATGTATTAGCACTGACCACACAATGGCTAGCTTAGAGACTACAGGTAACTCATTCTGGGTGAGAGCTGAAATGCCAGCAATTTAAAAAGCTTATGGAAGAGAACATGAGAATACATAACATCACTTTTTTTTAACCTTTTCAAAACCCACACATTACCAGAGATCCTAAGGAAAAATTGACAGAAAATTCTAGGTAGTGAAAGCAAATGGTTGTAAGTGCCTGAGTATATATCTATGTTTGCATGTGCCTGTACAAACACAGTTACCTCTATGTGTCCCTATTGGTATGTGGACATGTATTTGTGTGACCAGGAAGCCAAATCTAAAAGTCTGAAAATGCAGCCAAACTAAACAGCACTGAAAATAAACCTAAAAGCCATCTATGGAAAGCCAAACAATGAAGGTTTACAGATTCCAAACCTTAGGATGAAAGGTTAGGGAATTCTTAGAAGACGATTGGAGATACATCTCACACAAGAACTATTTCTCTAAGGCCAAGAGCTGTTGCGCAGTCCTTTAGAACAAAGTGGCCTCTGCGTTTGGAGCAGTTAATGCCTCCACTTCACCAGGTGAAGAATCCACCTGCCAGACCTCTCTGTTGTTAGCATGCCATCAGTCTTATAACAAATTGAACTCTTGACTGAGATAAGAAGTCAAAGAATTTGAGGAGCATGACTTGTTGACACAGCAATTAGGATACTGACATTTCATTGCAAAATCTCTGGGTTCAAGTCCTGGCCCTACTTCCAATTTTAGCTTCCTATTGATGCACATCTTGGGAGAAGGTTGTGGTAGCTCAAGAACTTGTGTGTCTCTGGCATCAATTTGGTAGGTCCAGGTTGAGCTCCTGGCTCCTGGCTTTGACCTGCTTTGGTCCCAGATGGCCCCAAATGCTGTAGATATATGGGGGAGTAACTGAAATTGGCTTGGACGCTGTATGTGTCTCTGGATGTAGAATTCTGAGCACCTGATGTGAGGATCTCCATCTCAGAAAATGGAAAATCATTCTCTCTCTCTCTCTCTCTCTCTCTCTCTCTCTCTCTCTCCTCCCTCCCCCATTACTCAAAATAAATTCTCTTTGGAAAAGTAATCAAATAATTTAATATAAACCACTTACCATCCACTCTCACAATCTTAAGGAATAAGTATATGATTCATTTAGCTATTATAAATTCATAAAATAAAAAGGAAGAGACCAAATAACTGAAGTTATCCCCTGCCTTTACCCTTAAGTATAAGTAACCACAAATGAGTTGACGGTCAACCATGTGTTATTTCTACATTAACATTTTGTTTCTTTTGATTCTAAAAGTGTGAGTAACTGATCTACACTCAACTGTACAACACCACCATAATTTGCTACAAACTAGCATTGATAATGCTACCACTGTGAAGTTCCAGCTACTTCATGAAGAAGCATATTGACTTGATAATGAATACCTAATCATGTGGTGGAAAGAAAAACAGGTCAGGTGAGGACAGAGAGGAATAAACAGATAATTACTGTGTAACAAACTGAAGAAGTCATCTGTGCAGTGTGTTGGGAGCAAGGAACAGGAAGTAAGCACAACTGTCTAAAAACACTGGAGAAGCTGGGCTGGGGAGGGCCTAGCACACCTGTGCCTTTCGTAAAGGATGAGTAAGGAAGAGGAACAGGCAGGTAAACAGATGTAGTCCTTTTTGTTGTTAATGAGATTAAGTAATTCATTTGAAAGGCACGCAAAGAGAGGGAGAGACAGAAGGGAGCTCTTCCATCCATTGGTTCAGCTACCTCCCCTCTCCAAATAGCTACAAGGACCAAAGCTGGGCTTGTCCAAAGCTAGGAGCCTCCTTCAGGTCTCCCATGTGGACACAGGGCCCCAAGCACTTGGGCTATCCTCCCCTTCTACCCAGACACATTAGCAGGGAACTGGACTGGAAGTATAACATCCAAGAGTCAAACTGGTACCCATTTGAGATGTCGCTGTCACAGAAAGTGCCTTTACCTGCTGCCACAGCTCCAACCCCCTAGATGCAGTCTTACATATGTGTGAGAGTCCATGTCTCTTGGATACTATACACACACACACTTCATATGTATAGTATATGTACTACATATGTGTACTCTATTACATATCTAAATACATACACACATTTTATGTGGTACTATACATCTCATATGCTACTATACGTATACAGTACAAAAAGTATGTGAGAAAATGAAATTAAAAGTTTTCTTTTTACTCGTCAATCTCTTAAGTGAGCGTGAAACCCTTGACTGTAATGTTAACTAAAAACGTTATCTCAAAAACTAAAAAAAAGAGAACTAGTGAATTACATTGACTCTCACTGTTCTATTAACAGCACATTAACTTCAACAATATGAATCGAAAAGTTACACAATAAAACACATTTTTCAATAAAATTGCATTTGTTTTGGTGAAAAATAATTTGAAATTCATGCATATCTTTTCACAGTATTCATTTCCTATGACCTTTGGGAAAACTCATATGAATGGATTGCAAAAATTCTGTGCCAAAAAAAAGTTACTTTTAAAATCTACTTCCACATACTTTTTGAAGTACATGAAGTACCTCTTCTCTCTACACACATATCATATATGTGTATATATATATATACTTGTATAGAATATATCATATATGTGTATATCATATATGTGTGTATATATATATATATATATATACTTGTATACTTGTATAATATATAGAATTGATACTTCTATCACTCTTCCCTATATACATGTATAGGTATCATATATATTCTGTATGTGTGCGTACTGCATATATATGGCACATGCACATGTTTATATATACACATAGAGAGAAAGATGAACAGTGAATAAGAAGAGTAGAAGGAAGAAAGAGGAAGGAAGACAATGTGGCATTATATAGAAAACTTCATATCATACCACCCAAGGACTGATGTATAAAATATAAAAAATTTAATGTAAATGACATATGTTCAACTATGGTTATTTTACCAACATTCCTTTCAATTACAGAGATTTCTAACTAGATGTACCTCAAAGTTCTTAGTTACCCTTCACATCTAGCCCAATGACAAACACAAGGAGATACAAAATATTAATAATCTCCTTAATAATAGAGATGTTTTGCACAAAAATTATTAACAAGGGAATAAAGGTTTTTGGGGATTCTAATTTTCACATCTCTGAGTGACCAACAAATAAGACAGTCCATACATTTCATTCATTCTGAATCTAGTCAATAAATACTAACAAAAAATCTGGCAAGAGCTCAGTATTTGTCATTTCTCTGAGATCCTAAATTGATTCATATTATGCAAAAGGAAAATGTTCTTATGTTTTGATCCATCTGAAATCACACTGAACTTCAGTCTTGAAGGATCTGAGGGCTGCTTTAAGCTGGTAATAAACAACTTCCTGGTTGAAAAGAATTGCATGAAAATGCAACTCATAAATCTGTGGTGAAACAAGGACTTATGATTAAGAGTCATTTATCTGATACATCACTTGGAACTCCAAGATGTTAGGGCATTAATTTGCGGTAAACGAGCAACAGGACTGTACTATCCCAGGGATGGAGGAAAGGAGATGTTCTGATGCTATCTATATTGCTATGTTTTACCTTTTTATGCATTTTAAAATTTAGTAATTTAGTACTTTTCACAGCGGGGAAAAAATTAATAGCTGAACCAGGACACTAGAGAGAAATTAATAACACTTTGCACTTCAGGTTTACTGGGTAGGTGAGCCATACATATTAATGAAGCTTGACACAAGTTAACAGCAATAGCCTGGCCAGACTCAAGCTGTTGATCTTAAAATTCGAAGTATTGTTAGGAAGAGCAGATTTGATGGGCAGCCAGGTGCTGACTGTAAAAGGGAAAAGAAGATGCTTTTTCAGAGAACTCAACATAAAAGCATGAAGATTTTCCCATCATACACTTAAAGGGCACTTATGGGAATTTTGGTTGTTACTTTATAGAGGGAAGTGTTTGAAGAATTGAAATAACAATGGCATTACAACTATGCTAGATTTGACAAGCACAAATACACTAGAAAAAGTCATTCGGTTTTATAAAGTCAATGTACGTTGAAACAATACGCACCCAGAGCCTGCAGATTCTGCTTGTGAAGTGTGGTCATTACTGGCAAACAAGCATTAACAGGAGGTGGACCCAGGTCTTCATTTCCTGATCTTTCCCTCGTTGTCTCTGGGAATTTGGACAAGTTCCTTCTGGCTTTGAATCTCAGTTTCCTTGTCCGTGAAAAGAGGTACTTATACTTAACTCCTAGGGAAGTTAGGAGAATTGGATTGCACAGCATACATGATCTAGTCAACAGACTGACAAATGTCGGCTTTAGAATTATCAAACAACATAAGTAGAAATAGAATGTCGTCCTTGCCCAGTGTGGTAGCCAGCGGCTAAAGTCCTTGTCTTCAACAGGCTGGGATCCCATATGGGCATCAGTTCTAATCCCAACAGCCCCGCTTCCCATTAACTCCGTGCTTGTGGCCTGGGAAAGCAGTCAGGGATGACCCAAAGCCTTGGGACTCTGTACCCATGTGGAAGACCCAGAAGAGACTCCGAGCTCCTGGCTTCGGTTTGGCGCAGCTCCAGCCATTGCAGTCATTTGGGGAGTAAATTAATAGATGGGAGAGTTCTATCTCTGTCTCTCTTTAACTGTAACTCTACTTTTCAAATAAAAACATAAATCATTTTTAAAGATTTATTTAGTTTTATTATAAAGTCAGATATACAAAGAAGAGAGACAGGGAAAAAGATCTGTCTGTTGATTTACTCCCCAAGTGGCTGCAATGCCCAGAGCTGAGCTGATCTGAAGCCAGGAGCCCGGAGCCTCTTCCATGTGAGTACAGGGTCCCAACACCTTGGGCCATCCTCAACTGCTTTCCCAGGCCACAAGCAGGGAGCTGGATGGGAAGTGAAGCTGCCGGGATTAGAACCAGTGCCCATATGGAATCCTGGCGCGTTCAAAGCCAGGATTTCAGCTGCTAGGTTACCACACTGGGCCCACCAATCTTTTTTAAAAAAAGAAAATTTTCACTTTAAATCACTTTAAATAGATGATTTCTTCTTAGATATTTATTTTCCATTAGATATTTGTTTTCCATTCACTTTTTCCTTTCAAGTTCAGAGAAAGAAAGCAAATCATTTAAGGTCACACAGAGCTAGTAAGATGCTGAATTCCAATTAAAACTCATGTGTTTTATTCTGAGGCATGGTATTTTCTCTATGTATTTGATATAGATTAGGTGAACACAATGTATTTTTTATGCTTAATGGAGATAAGAAAAATTGTATACAAAGTATATTTGAGCTGAATCTTCGAGGATAATTTTTTTTTTCATGGTGAGGAAGGGCTTTCCAGGAATAAAGGACTGTTAAGCAGCTAAAACCAGAAAGGCCCACAGCATAAAAGTGGTGCCCGATGGGAAGATTAGGGCCCAGGATGGGGAGCAAAGGCATGAGTCTTCCAGGGAGAAGCTGAAGTAGCCACCTGTGTCATAGAACATTGAAAGTAACTCAGTGACTCTGCAATGTGGTAGAAATGCCAAAGCAAAGAACATAACTGTAGACACCACCTATTCACGAAGTCCTCATTCATCTCCTTATGATTACAAAAGAGAATGGCCCTGAGCCAGGTCTGCCAGAATTAGGTGATCACTCGCTATCTCTCCAATGACATAAAAGGCCGAGGTTGAGAAAGAAAAGTTTTTCTGCAAAGCTGTTCTTTGGAAACTTTTTCTTTGAAGGGGGAAAAAGTGACCCAGGGAAGAACCGCAGACTCCCAATCTAGCATAACCGGTTTGAAGGAGACTTCAGAAGAGCTTGGAATGTGTCTCCGGAATCTAGGAGTCAGGGGTGCTGACGCTGGACTGATGCTAGATAAATCCCTAAGGTGTAAGACCGGCGTTGGTAGCACAACCCCAAAGGGTAAGGGGCTTGTTTCCTGGGTTGTAGATGTGGACCCAATGGGGAAAAACTCTCTGCTTCAACTCAAAAGTGATCCTCACAGAAGAACATGCAGGCCGACACCATATTCTCATCGTGAAGTGAACCTTGAGAAGCCTCAGGGCCGAGTGCAGAGTTGTTCGGTGATCAGCAGGTATGAGTTAGTCCTGCTTAGATCTCCATCTAAGGAACTGCCAGGATCCTGGGATAGCTTTCCTCAAGATAAGAGTCAGCAATGTTGAGGCTGTCAGGCAGAGGGCAGAAGCACAGGCGCCATTGTCCAAGCCTCCCCCATCAGTTAATTATTGCTCCTTCTGATGCCTCCATGGCTGAGAGTTGCGTTTAAATTCAATTAAGCTTTTTAATTTTTGAATGTAACTAGAGTCCTTTCATTATTTAAGGGTGCTTTGCAAAAGCTATTTCACCCAGGGATGGGGAAAAGAACTCTTACATAGTGTCTAATGAGGAGTGGTAAGAAAAATAGAATGATGGACTTTAAGCTGTCTTTGAAATACACTATTATAATAATATCAGGGCAACTAGTGGACGGAGAAGATTTGGTGGAATGGGGAAACCCAGAACTTTTGAAACTGTATCGTAAAATAAGTTTGATAATAATAATGATAAAGAAAGCATCACGTTGCTTTCAGCCTTATTTCCAACTGAGACTGGATAGAAACCAACGAGAACCTTGGTAGAAATAATAATAAGTCCATACAAATTATCTTTTTTAAAGATCTATTTATTTAATTGAAAGGCAGAATTACAGGGAGAAAAAGGGAGAGAGATCTTCCAACCACTGGTTTGGCTTTCAAATAGCCACAATGATCACAACAGAAGTTTCACCCAGATCTCCCACATGGTCCTCCACTGCTTTCTCAGGCCATCAGCAGGGAACTAGATCAGGAGTGGAGCACCTGGGATTGGAACAGGTACCCATAGTGTATGCCTGTGTCACAGACTGTGGCTGAGTCATAGACCATGCAAATCCTTAACCTATCACATCATATTGTTCATTTTTTTGCTTACTCTCTGCATTAGCACATAGAGCTGCAGATTTATTCCATATTTTGTCTGTTTTATTAGTATGTTTTTTAAATATTGATTTTTATTGGAAAGTCAGACTTACAGAGAGGAGAGACAGAGAAAAAGATTTTCCATCCACTGATTCACTCCCGGAGTGGCCACAATGGCCAGAGCTGAGTCTCCGAAAGCAGGAGCCAAGAGCTTCTTCCAGGTCTCCCACATGGGTGCAGGGTCCCAAGGCTTTGGGCCATCCTTGACTGCTTTCCCAGGCCCCAAGCAGGGAGTTAGATGGGAAGCATGGCAGCTGTACGTGAACCAGTGCCCATATGGGATCCCAGCATGTGCCAGGCAAGGACTTTAGCCACTAGGTTATCATGCCAGGCCTGTTTTTTTTTTTTTTTTTTTGTATTCTTGAATGCATTCTGCCATATGCATTTTTCTCTTTTATTTTATCTCAAACTGGTTTACTTTTGCCACACGAGCATTAATGTTGACTATCTGACTCATGTTAAGTAGACAATGTTAGAATCAGATAAGGAAGATCAGATCCATGGTGAAATTTGAAAGCCAGTTTGGGTCCTTTCTGGATTAAGTGCCACTCTGGTAAGCTCATATTTTTTTTTCTTTATGAGCATCAGGTTTACTGAAGGAATTAAATCTGAGTAGTGGCATCATGATATGTGAGGGGTTCATTTTAAATCATTTCATCAATGAATGTGGGAGATAAAGGACAAAACTAGAAATATAAATATCAGTAGAAAGGTAACCTTAAAATAAATACCTACAAAATGGAAAAAAAAACAAATCTGCAGTCATGCATGTAAAGGCAAATATTAAAATGCAGTCGACATGTACAGTCCGAAACAGACAAGTTAAGCTAATAATCAGCTGGGAATAAAGCTTCTGATGTGAGTTAGACTACGTAATGGTAAGCTAGTATTCTGAGTCTTCTAGCTATTGGAATTTTCTTCCATGCATTACCCTGGAGCTGTGGATGATAAATTTCACCGAGTTGGTTTATTTTATGGGTTTGAGTCTGTTTACATGGGTCTTCCTGCAAGGTTGAGAAGGGAACAAGGCTGCACCTCTCCTGGCATCTCCTCTCCTTAGACCAGGAGAAGACCATTTTCTTCTCTCCCTCCAAGTACTTAACTCTACATGGTGAATGCGCCATGAAAAAAGTTAGCTTTGTTTGAAAAGCATAGGACATAGAAGAAAGAAAGACAGATGTTCTTTTCTCTGGTTCACTCTTTAAATGCCTGGGAAAACCAGGATTGGGTCCCTCTGGGTCTCCCAGATTTGGCAGGGACCCAGGTGCTCAAGGCATCACCTGCTACTCCCAGAGTACTTGTTAACAGCGATCTAGAATGGGAAGCAGAGCCAGGACTTGAACATACTCAGATGTGAGATATGGGATGTGGTGAAATAACCGCTGCACCAGACTTCCATTCCTAATAAATACAGCTTTTATGAACCAGCCCTTTCCCTTTAAGCATTTGTATTTCATTTTGACCCAACCTGAAATGTTTTCCTTTAACGTTAGCCTTAGCTCTCATTTTATTATTTTCTCAAACATTCTAAAAGTACTTTGAAAATTGTATTAAATATTTTAGGTATTAGTTAAACTGGGAAACATCAAAAGAAAATATGGTTTTATTGAGAACAAATTTCCATTGTAATAAACCAAGTAACAACCATATTTCGGCTAGAGAAAGAATGTGATAATACCCTCTTTCAATTTCTATATCCTGCTTTCATTGTAATTAGTTTGCTGCCCATGTCTGTCCAGTCCCTAAGAACCATCTGGTCACATATTGGTCCTTTCCCTCTTACTTCTCATAAATACCAGAGAATTTGACCTGACACATTATTTTGAACACACCACTCACTTCTGCTTCTTCAAACACCCATGCTTAGCCTTAGTTTTCATTAGTAAACTTTGCTTAGTTTAAGAACAATTCAAACTTTAGTAATATCAATAAGCATGACTGAATGCTTATTACATGTTGGTGGTGATATCCACGGTTTTCATGGAGTATCTCAGGTCATGTGTACAACTATCTTATTGTATAACAAACTGATTTCCATTTTACAACTGATACACTCAAAGTCTCCCTGCCCAAGATTATACAGCTAGGAGACAGGCCTAACCAAACTAAATTTAATTTCAGACACGGGCTTTAAACTATTATTCAGTGCTGCTGCCCACGCTTAGGATGATTAGATAATTCCCTACTTATTTCACTCTTTTTGCACTTGATCTTAGCCAAAAGGCCGAGAAGCGATTTATTTCACTCTTTTTGAACCACAAGGATAAATCGCTGTTCCTTAATTGATCACTTTTGCTGTCTAAAAGGATTTTATGGGCCAGCGTTGCCCCAAGGGGGATGAGCTACCATTTGCAATACCAAAGCTGGCTCCTTTATTGGAATGCTGGTCCCAATCCTGTCTGCTCCACTTCCCATTCAGCTTCCTACTAATGCACCTGGGAAAGCGGATGATGGATCAAGAACTTGCATCTCTGGTATCCTCATTAGACATGCAAACCTGGTTCCTGGCTCCTGGCTTCAGCCTGGTTCATCCCTGGCTGTTACAGCCATTTGAGGAGTGAATCAGCAAGTGGAAGATTTCTCTCCTTTAACTCTTCCTTCAAGTAAATACATTTTTACTTTTATAAAAAGAATTTTATGATATTATTGTATATAGTAGACATTAAAAATGTTTGGAAGTTTCCTCATGAGAAGAAAAAATGGTGTTTTTTTGAGGAAAGCATCATTTTGAGTCAGAATTATTGAAATTCTCCAAATTAACAAAAAGAGCAAGTAGTGACAGGAGGTTGATCCTCCCCACTCCCCCAAAATTGACAAATACAGTCTAAGGTTATAGACTACTCTCTTCCAATCCTCAGAGTCAGTTTTCAGGATTTATTTAATTGGTTGTGGGTAATCAGTCGCTCACATCATTCAAAATAAATTAACATTGTAACCTTATGTTTCTAATGAGAAAAAGCCATTTAGTCTGTAGTTTTGCATGGAGCACAGTTTAATATTAAAATCTACAGAGAAGTCACTAGTAGTCTGTGAGTGCTGACTTTCTATAGTTTTTCTCAATCTGCATATTACTCAACACATTATAACTAACTGATTTTATAGCCCATGTGTTCTTCAATCTACTCACCTCAAAGCAGATGAGTTTGAGAAGCAGAAAACCTCCCAACAGAGAAGCACGGAAGTAAGTTGTAAAAGAGAGGTATCAGTTAGCCTAAATGGGGCTGGTGTGGTTGCCAGTGGCTTAACCTCTGCCTGTGACATTGATCCCATATGAGTGTCAGTTCCAGTCCCATTTGTTCCATTTCTGACCCAGATCCGTGTTATTACGTTATTAAGCCTGATAAAGCATCAGTTGATGGTTCAAGTCTTTGAGCCACTGTCAGCCACATGGGAGACTGGGATGGAGATCAGATTCCTAGTTTTGGCCTGGCTCAATCTTGGCCATTGTGGCCATTTGGGGAGTGAATCAGCAGATAGAAGATATCTCTCTGTCTCTCTGTTGTCTCCCTCTTTATGTGTGTGACTATGCCATTTAAATGAATAAATCAATTCTTTTAAAAATAATCTAAGCATTAGAACATTACACTTGAATTACAGTTTATCTTGTATGTTCCATCTTTGAGCTCATAGGTTGCTTATTCACTCAGGATGCAAAACTTTTGACTGGGCTCTGAGAATACCAAGTCTCTTCCTGACATTGACTCATTTTGTGTCCTTGTTAACACATACAACCTGGATGAACTTAAGTTTCTTCACCTGCAAGGTGGAAATAATAATATGTATGGTGAAGGGGTGTTGTGGAGCTTAATTAGTGTTTCTAAAATACTTTGAGATGATCAGATGAAAGGTACACTTTAAATTTACAACAGTAATTATTATTTTTATTGTACTTAATCATTAGAAAATACTAGAAGTGGTTGGATATCATTTTATCATTATAATATAGATATTATGTGTCATGTATCTTTTGAAAAGTGTACTTTTGGTTAGCCAAAAAAATTCCCCCCAAAAATAAACCTGAAAAAAATATGCAGAAAAAAACTAGCAGAAATAGGGAAGGCACCACAGGTTAAGTATTAGTTTGGCCAGTTAGAGTAGTCACACCTAACTGTTGAAATAAACACAACAGAAAGGGGATAATTGAAGGAGAGGAAGATACAGCCTGATTGCAAAACAATGTAATGATGCTTGTATTTGAAGTGTGCTTTTCTTCTTAGGACTCAAAGCAATCTGCTAAAATTATCTCTTTAATTTTCATAACATCCCCATAAGGAGGAGGGCAAAGAGGAGTCTACCTGAGAGAAAGATGAGTAGAAACTCAGTGACTAAGTGGTTTGCACAAGGTCACAGAGTCCATTGCTAGTAACAAGGTTTGGGCTGTCCTGTTTTCTGGATGAGATCAAGGAGGTGGGGTGAACACAGGAATGCAAACATTATGTGGCTAAAACCTGGGCCATGCTACATCTCTTCAAACAAACGGATGGCATTTGCGGATCAAGGGATGTTACAAAAGAATCCTCTTCCAGATTATAAATAAAAATTCTGTTAAGGCTTGAGAACTCTCAGCAAGGTTAAGCAGCTCTTCCCTAGATTAACAGTGCCTGATAAAGGCATGTTTCTTATTCCAATATGTGCTTGATATATTTTGTTTCCATAAGTGATAGTGAAGATTTAAAGGGATTTTTTTTATTTTTAAGAAGCACTGAAGATAAAAAAATATCCCCAGCAATTAGAAGCTCAGTATTTCAAACCTCAGCGTATGTGCAATGGATTGTTTATTTTAGATCAGAAATTTTCAAAATTGTTGATTCTACACTCAAAATATTAGCATGTATTTATCTCAAAATAATCAGACCTCTCTTTCACATGTGCCTACATTTTGGCTTCACAACCATTTTTGATATTCTCATTCAAACTACAAGACATAGAATTTGCAAGAAATCATATTGATAATAGACTTCATATGTCTTACCTCATCCAAAACTACTAAAATGTAAGAAAAAAAAGAAAGAATGCCATTATAAACTCTCTCTCCGTATACTGCAGTTTTAAGCGTGTTGCATGTAGAAACTCATAAAGCATGTGAAGTATAAAAACAAAGGATAATAATGAGATAGGAATGGGTGGACACCTAATTAGCCCAGCAGTTAAGATAGTGGCATCCCAAGTTGGAGTGCGGTGTGTGCTTTTTGGCCTTGAATCCTGACTCCAGCTGCTTGCTGTTAGGCATCCTGGGAGGCAGCAGTGATTGTTCACACAATTATGTCCCTGCCATTCACACGGGAGACCCAGATTGGAGTCTCTGGGATCTAGCCGCAGTTAGCCCTGGTCCGCATAGACATGTGGGAAGTGAAATCATGGGAGCATTAGATCTTTCTTTTCTCTCTTCTCTCTCCCCTTTCTCCTCTTCTCTTCTGTCTCTCTCCTTTTCTCTGAAATAAACTTACTTTAAAAGGAAGACATAAAGCAGTAAATGCGCATTCCCTGAAAAAGAACTTACAGGAGGACCATGTCTGTAAAAGCAAAACACAGTTATTGGGGAATGGATGAAGGATTTGATAAAATCTAGCTCATTGTCACATTCAGGGTGTGCTTACACACTTGAGAGCTGGTGCAAATAGTAACTGCTACAATTCTTTCTTTTTCATTCTTCATTATTTAGTTGATGCTTATTAGTGAATAAACACATAATTAAAAGTGTGTTCATTATTAATGTCTTAAGCCAGAAATCAATTCAAAACTTTTTAGCCGATCTGTTTGGTTTATCACTTGCATATCTAAAATGGGGTCTGGCCACATCTGCAGCTGACTGACAGACCGATTCATCCTGGCAGGCTCTCTATGACTCACTCTGCCCAGATTCACAGGATTGTGGTTAATCAGTGAGACAAGTTTCTACCTTGCATTATTTATCACACAATCTCTGACTTCCAGACCTGTGTCAACTCACAGCATATAGCAACTAGGAAAGAGTTCTTTGCAAATAAACTAGGTTTTCAAATAGTCAACACCCATGTGAGTCTGCAACAGTGAGTCCTCTAATGTCCGGGTACCTGATGGAAAAACATAGTCGTGTCATTATCCGGAATCAATCACCCAGTTGCTTGACTTCCCAGGAGATGAGCTGAAAGCACCAGGTGTGACTTGGATTTCCCCCAAAGTATTTTGGAGTCTATAAAGGACATGACGAGAAGGGATATTAAAAAAAACTGTCCCTGCATGGGGCCAGTGCAGAGACATAGCAGGATAATCCTCAACGTTCAGTGCTGGCAATCCCATATGAGTGCTGGTTCATGTTCTGGTTGCTCTGCTACTGATCCAGCTCTCTGCTTATGCCCTGGGAAAGCAGCAGAGGATGACCCAAGGCCTCCAGCCCTTGTACTCATGTGGGGGACTCAGAAGAAACTCCTTGCTCCTGAACCAGTAGATGGAAGATGGATTTTCTCTCTCTCTCTCTCTCTCTCCCTGTAATTTTTTCCTCTCAGGTGTGTGTGTGTGTGTGTGTGTGTGTGTGTGTGTGTGTGTGTGTGTGTATATATATATATATATATATATATATATATATATATATATATATATATATATATTTAAATCACTGCAAATTTTCTTGGCCATAGGACAAATTGTATCAAGTTGCTGAATACTCAGCATCTCCCAGATGGCACTGCTTTGTATATTTCTGTAACAGGTGTCCATGACAGCAGGACTTCTTCCTCTGCATCCATGGTTCCCCTTAGAATGGACAAGGATCGTGACGCTGTTCCTTTCTGCAGAGAAGGAAGAGAGATCCAGTTTGCAAACCCAAGCTTCCTTAGCAGGTTTAAACTGAATTAAAGAAACCCAAGTCTAAGAACAGCACATAAAAGCCAAAACTTTAGGGTGCAGTTATGATCCTAATCTACCGTAGAGTGTCGTGCTGGACAGTCAGCATGTGCTTAAATTCAAAAGTAATGATGATGTTGTTAACAAGACAGTGGCAAAACGATGTATGAAATACGCTCTGTTGCCTTGCCTTAATAGAAATCACATCCACGTTCCCTCCTCTCCCATTTAACTGTAGGGGCCCTCCTACAGGATCCTAGATGTGTTCTGCTCCCCCTGAAAAGAGCTGTATGGACTGCATCTGAGAGGTACAGCCTGGGTACCTAGAAATTTTGAGTAATGACATCTTTCCCTGGAGCTGATGAAAACTGATCCCGTGGTAGTTTGAGAATCCAGGAGTCCAGCTGAATTAAAGAACAATGGCCAAAGGACAGTATGGTTGAACAGAGCATGCCGGTGCACAAGGACGTCCCCAGCTTCTTCATGACACAGCCTGGAGACCACACCCCAGCTCCACACTGATTCAGCAACTCACAAGGCAAGCCAAAGGCATCCCAGGGCGATCTCTCCTCACTCCCTGTAAATCTGCTGTGGTTCAGCTGCATGTCCAGTGGACTGAGTCACATAATTACCCCATGGGAAACACAGGCTGCAACTGCATTTAAATGCTGTGGACTGATCCCATAAACTTTTCATTTTAATAAAACATGACTGTATGCTTGTATTTGTTTTAATACTAATCAAAATTACACAGACTCCAGTTTCAGTGAATGCTTCTGAAATCAGAAAGAAAGTTGTCATTAATTGGCAGAGGAAGCCTTAGGTTTTTCACACACGTTCCCCCTCATGTCACCTCAGCCCTCATGTCTCCCCTACTTGTTTCCACTCCCCTACTCCATGCATTTGAGATGGTTTAGCAAATTTTGGCTGTTCTCTCCAAAGGAAAAATAAAACTCTGATCATTCTATCATTTGTACTCCAATTAAATACCCTAACAAGGGCCTCCTGGGATTGTCAATTCAGGCTTATCAAATACAAAATGACATATTTTACAGCTCATTCCATCCACAGCACTGCAGTGGTTTATCCTGAGGCTTAAGGCTGGATGTGCTGATGATTTAGTGTGGCGTGGGCAGGAGCTTTTGCTCTCTGAAGACTTCTTGGCTTAGATATTAAATCATGATGAAAAAACACTCTGGATGACATTTTCTCTTCGTCTTAATTCCCACATAAAACACCCACTGAAGCGACCGAGAATCGCATGTGGGGGAGGCTCACTTGGTATTCACATAGGTTCTTTAACTAGAGATTAGGAGGTGCATTTTGTCTGCTCACAATGCATCAATGCACATAATAATCTCCCCTCTTGGCATCAACCACCCAATTTCAGCTCATAAACAAGGAAGGTAAGTATCATACATGCTTAAAAATGCAGGCATACAGCTTCTATTAAGAGAATTTGGCTTCTCTAGAATTTAGCAACACACAGCTATTAATGTAAGCCAAACTCAATGTGGCAAAGTCCCACGCAGCTTGAAAACTCAATAGTAGGAGTCAATGTCAGCCTGCCCAGTTGACAAGTGACTCAATACTAAAGTTTAATTGTCTTTGCTGTGTGCCAGTAACTGTAAGTAGGTACTTATCTTGGCCTCACTGTGCTGGTTCACCAGCATTGTTTAGTTGGGAAAGTAGCTATGAGAACTACAGTGGCTGAGCTAGATGAAAATAGGTGTGTTATCATTGGCATTTTGGACAAGCCTCCGGCATTTCATGACTCTGGAACACCACAAGAGTCTTACACTGTGTGCAAAGAGATGGGCCAAGATGATGAAACATTGGCCTTCCTCCAATATTTCAAGTGGTTTACACCCAGTATCGGCTGGGAAGGCATTTGTTCACACATATGGTGACATTCTGAGCTTGGGAAAGCCTGGGAACTTACCTGCTTTGGCTCACATGTACTCATGCACATTTTAAATCTGAAACTTGAAATCTAAAGCCCACATTACTTCTAACAGGAATATAAATCATGAGATAAATGACTAATGATTTGTGATTTGTGTGATTGCGTGAGCTTCAACATTGGAGTTCTGCATCGTAACCCATTGATGTTTTTACAGGATAAGACTTTCATGCTTTTAATCAATTTTATATTTTTGGTTACATCATTGATACTTTAGAAGAACTAAAACGTACACTTAAGCTTCCTTTATAATCTTCTCAGCGGCTTGCTCTTTTTCAAACCACTCCCACCCAAAACCACAAGTTGATGAAAGAATGACTTTGCATTTTATGTTCTTTCTTTTTCTTCCAGGGAGCTAATGTGCAAGGAAGTAAACCAACAACAACTAGGAGGAACCTAAGATAATTGATGAACAGAATAGCAAAGACAAGCAGTGATTTTCAGAAGGAAATTGCTGGCCTGTGGTAAACGAGGTTGCTGTCTTTTATAGAATCTGTCTTGATGAGACGGAACTGTGTTCTATGAGGAAATAAGCCTGACAGACCTAAAGTATTAACATTTATGGGGACAATTTCAGCTATCAGAGAATTTTCTTTTATTGGGAAAATCCCTTGATCTCTTTGGCCTCAATTATCTCACTGATAAAAGAGTCAATCTAATTATTTTTAAGGACCCTTCCAACTTAATATATGTGGATTCTATGTCATAACTGATGGATTGATGTTTGTACAGTAATTTTCTCTTTCACTTTACTGGAAGAGCTGGGGAATTAAATTCTCATATTTTATTTGATTGGCTGCTTTTGTAAAAGATAAATTGTTCACAGAACCATTGGTGGAGCAGAGGCTGGGTCTATGCCTATAATATGCTGCCTTCAGTAGAAGAAATGAATATTAATTCTGGTCTTCCCATGCTACTCAGTTCCATTATGGAATCACCACAGACCATCTCTGATATTCAAGAACCATGCAGAAAATTATATGCCACCAGCTGCAAATGACTGGGTAACATGATAAACCTGTTACTCCCACTCTGACTATTTTTAAGATGGCTTAAGATGAGATATGTCTTAAAGAAAGTTGCAGAGATTGGCTTCAGTACTTGCAAAAGTAGGAAGGCTTGTGTTCTGGATTCATAAATGGGAAAATGACTTTGTTCTAAAGGTAAAGAGAAGTCTCTTTCAGCCTCAATCACAAACAATCCATGAACACCTGATTTTCAAAGGAGTCTTCTTCCTCAGCCTGACATCAAACATGTCATTGGTGCCAGGAAACCATGGACATCTGGACCCTTTGAAGTCCTGATGATTATGTGCTACCGCCACAGTTGTGCATTTTCAGAATGGACCATATTTGCAACAAGGAAAGAAAAATTCATTACAGAAGATGATTATCGTAACAGAGTGGATCCCCCAGCAGCAAAGAATAAATTACTATTGAAATAGGTCACAGGCTCTCAAAACTGCAACAGCTGTTACTTGTTTACACAAATCATATGCCTTTAACTCTGGCCAACTTATTCTGTGGACAGAAATTAAGTATAATGAAAAAGACAAGCTATAGATAACTTAAGTGAACAATGTCCATTAAATGGTCAATGTCCTAGAGCCTTACCTTTATGTCTCCCTTGACTTAACCCTCAATGTAAAGATAGTCTTGCATTTTCCTGGAGCTCTTATTTTTAAGCTACTCTTCCTACCCTACTCTCTGACTCTTTCCTGGATACATTCCTTGACACCAACCTTCAGCTCTTATCTGTGGAAATAACTGAACACCCAAACTCCTTTAGTCTCAAACCTACTGCATCTCAAAGGTTTATGTAATGAACTTCCTGATCAAATTCCAGACACACACCCTACTCCAATGAGATTCTTCCATATATGCCTTGGTGATGTCTGACCAGATCCTCTGTAGGGGATCTGCAGCAGTTCAACAATCAGCAATCTGTGAGACCAACCCACCTATAAAGTGTATGGATAAGGATATGGATAAAGTTTATGGATATGGATAATTGATGCATGAATATCAATGCAACATGGCAAAGGAAATAACAGTCTGATGGCATTTCTGAATCAGTTCCGTCAATTCACCTGGCATATAATGCAGTTGGCATATAATGAAAAGAGAGAGATTGAGAGAAAGACAACTACCACCCCAAAGGTAAGCAGATTTAGTCTGCTCCTTTTCTGAACATTTAAAAATAGGAATCACTCTTTCAGTGGGTCTCAACTTTGGATATACTTTAAAACCATCTGAGCACTTTTAAAAATGCTGGTACCTAGGCCCTGCCTGTAGATTCTTGCTTCTTGCTTTGGGATCACCCTAGATTCCATAATGTTTAAATGTTCTAGTCTAGAATTGAGTGTCTCTCCAAATTTATCTTACCTAAGTTCTTCTGGCTCTCTTGTTATCATGCAGATTTTACTGTAACAGGTCTAGGGTAAAAATCTGAGCTTCTGGAAACCTAACAAGCTCCAAAGTGTTGCTGATCCTTGATGGTTTGTGAGCAATACTTGGTGGTAAATCAGAGCTAATCCCTACCACCTGAGAAGCAACTCACGCCCTTTGCTAAGTTGATTTTCTGCGTGTAATTGTGACAACACAACACAAGCCAACATGGATTCGCTTTTCCCTTTCCCCGCTGAAGTTTTACAAGCTAATTTTACAAAACCTGTAGGTTGAAATGTTTAGATTTACCCTATCCATAATTACTGTTATCATTCTCCCTTGCCCAGACAGCCATCTCAATGTCTTTCCATACCATTAGTTGAAGAGCATCCACAGTCATAACCCTTTCGTAACTTCTTTACCAAAAAAAAAAAAAAAATCCACAAAGGTTAGACAGAAACAAACCACAAGTATCTATTGTGCAAAAGATCATAGGAAAATTAAAGAAATAGAAACTATTACTTCCACCAGTACTTCTTGTCGGTTGATAGACAAGGCCTGCAATTCAGAATAGAAATGCTTAGGGACAAATGAGTGGTCCTGAGAAGGCATACCATCTGAGAAATGCTCCTGTAAGGCTAGATAAAATAGAGCAGAGGATTACAGGCAAGATGCGACTCAACACACTCCCTCCCCCCTCAAAAAGCAGGTGGAAAAATCCCAGCAACACCTAGAGGAGGCTAAAATGGCAGGAGAACCAAAGCAAGTATCAGGGAGATAAAGAAAACAGCATCAACTAGGACAGAAATTTGCTAAATCCTGAATATTTGAGGCTTGAATGTTCAGGGTTTGCATTTCAAACCTGATGGCATGTTGGTGGATAATGATACAACATGTATTCTCTTAGATTTTCAGGCTGCACAGATCAAAGTTCTATTTAATGCCAACAAAACTTGACAGTCATTACGAAGTTTTTATATGCCAGTCACTGTTTTACGTGCTTTACATATGAAGGCCTATTTTATACTAATTAAAAAATCCATAATACAGGTAATGGTGTCATCAATGGGATATAACTTATAAAAAAATGAGTTTTGAAACCATTTTGTTCTCTCCTGCAATTTCAAGGATGAAAACAGTGGTTAAATTCACGAATTCTGATCATGTGAATGAGAAGAGTTGACACAGAGAGTGTAAATGAAGTGCATGACGAAGTCACAGAGCAGGTAAGCAGTACAGGGGCTGGGGCTCAGGTAGAAGAAAGGCGGCTTTGGTCCCCATAGTGTCTCTATCATGCTTCAATGCCTCCAGTGTAGGGGTATATTCTTTGATTTTCGTCTTTGTCATATGAAGTTTAATTCTTGCCTTTATAGGTGTCTTAGTCCATTTTGTGCTCTTACAACACCAGACTTGCTAACTTACAACGTGCAGGACTTATTGGCATATGTTTCTGGAGTCCAGGAAATCCAACCTTGAGGGGCTGGCATCAAATAATGGCCTTTTTTTTTGCATCACACTAAGGGTATTACATCCAATAGCAGATCAATGCATCTAACCATCTTGGCTCAGTTCAGAACATCTGTGACATGACATCTTAGCTTTGAGGTACCATGCTAGAAGCTGTTATTTAACCTGAAATAGTTCAGTTTCTCCTCCAACCTTTTATCCTCCTCTTCTCTTGCACAGGTGTCAGTAAAGAGAACCTTTATTAATAAAGATACTTGTGTAACATAAACTTATCTTTGTTGAAGGATCTACTTCCTGAAAAACCCTAACCTATAATGACTGATACAAAAAGTGCTCTAAGATGTAGAAAATGGCATGGCGTTTCAGACCTCAATGAGATGCTGTGTTGCTGGCAATGAGAACTATACCACTGGTTTAAGCTGGAACCCAGGCAGTTCTGACATAAGGATCACCTTATGTCATCATCACCTAGCTTAGCGATTCAAACTTTCTTTGTCAGTTGAGATGGTGCAAATGTGAATGAGATGCTGTGTTCTAAGATCCTTTTTCTGAAGGAAAGATGGCAAGAGCTAGGAAAAAATGTGCAGACAATTGAGAACAAGTGTGAAAGCAGAAAAACTTCTGGGTAGCATACCTCTCCCCCCAATATAATTTTCTGCAGTGGAAGGGTATAGAAATATGAAGATTAGGACTAAGCTCTAACAATGAGAATATCCAAGCACAAAAGAGGATTAAACTTGGCAATCAAGACAGATCTTGCATGCCAAGATTAGGGCATTGGCTGGAGAGGAGTAAGACCCTGATTCACTGAATATGTATCCATGTGCAGGTTTCCAACAATCATGAAACCTTGGATTCTCTGAAATCCTGTGAGATTTCAGAAATGCTCCATCTGCCCCCAATTTAAAAACTCACATTCCTGCTCTCTAGCAGGAAGAGGATACCAAGGCCTTGGCGTTGCAGGGAGATGTGTATGAGTCCCTAATGGCATAGCCTTACTTCTACTTCTGGCCGTTTAGTGGATAGCTAAGATTTAACTGCAGAATAATCAAGCTAAAAATGTACTGAACATGCTGAAGGGGGAAAAAAAAGTACTATATCCCAAATGCTGCAGCCAGTGCAGCATGAACAGTGAAGTACATAGAAAAAATAACATTCACCATGGAAAAAGACAAAAAGAAGGTTTTTGAAAGTGGGCCAGCCAGGGGAATCCTCTTCCGTGACAGTGGTTTCAGCATGTATGCCTGTCCCGTCCGCTTTTATTCATTTTGGGAGAAACCATACTTGATGTTGATTTGACTCACTTTGGGCTGTTTGCATATCGACTAATCAAGATCCCAAGCCAGGAGGCCCGCAGGTGGATCATCTCACACTCGGGAAGGAAGAGCGCACCTGATCAATTGTGTTAGGAACATGTTCTGTCTGAGGCTCTGGCTTTACCAACCATGGACCTTGTCAACTTTAGTATCATCCCTACAGCTTTTCATTCCCAGACATTTGGCACTGATTTTTCTCTGTCCTTCTCTGGCTGACTACTATCTCTCCTTACCCAGCTCTGACATCTAAATCTACTATCTTAAGGACAACACCTGCTTCTGTGGGCTTCAGCTTTTGGCAGACCACTGCTTTGCATGCAGAATGCTCTGGCAGAGTTCTTTTTCTCAAAATGGTTGTATCTGCCTGTGGCATTAAAGAGCTGAAAGATCTCACTGGCATAAACCATCAGAAGCTAGGAAAGAATATACACAAGTGCTTATTGAGAGTGCTTGATTAAGGAGGCTGTAAGACTAGATAAAGCAGAATGTATCATTAGGGGCTCATTCTCTTAATAGACAGGATTTAGAATCCTGACAAAGACACACAAAGAAAGCTCCCTTCTGTGCCCATCTACTTAATGGAAAAGAGAGTAATCCATTTGCCTATATGCACTCATTTTCAGTGGCAAGTAGCTCACCAGACCTCAAAAGAGAAAACTGTAGATTTTCTCTTTTGAAGGACAAGGAACTCTGGAGCAGAAGCACAGGGATAAATGTATGAGAGTGGATTCAAATTCAGAAAATCTTTATATCACATCATTGTACCCACCAGATAGGCTCCAATATAAGAGAGGCACTAAATACTCAAGTAGCAAAAGTGATAGCTAGTCAACATTAGACTGCCTTAGTGGTTGTCAACTCCAAAGCTGACATAATGAGCACAAAATCAGAGTAGCTAAGATGATGAAAAAGCTAATTGTGGGGCTGGCATTGTGGCTCATCAGGTTATGCTACTTCCTACAGTGCCAGCAATCCAAGTGGATAATGATTCGAGTTTAAGCAATTCCACTTCTGATCCAGCTTCCTGTTGGTGCTCCCAGTGGAAGATGCCCAAGCTTTTGGATTAGTTTTGTGTACCCAAAAGAAAAGAAAAAAAAACAAAAATAACAAACAAACAAGCAAACAAAAACCCCACAATTCTAGGAATTAAGGGGTGGAAACAAGCGGTCTCACCTTCCATCTCCCCTGTGACCAGCTTGTCTCGTTCGTCTATCCCATCTCTGCAACCCTGTATCCTGTATGTTTTGTGTTCTGATTCTTAAAGTAAGAGACATTTGTACTAAAAGACACAGAAACATTCTGAGGTATTTTAAATTCTGACTATAGTGTGGGCATCAACCTTCTTTTTTTTTTTAAAGATTTATTCATTTTATTACAGCCAGATATACACAGAGGAGGAGAGACAGAGAGGAAGATCTTCCTTCCCATGATTCACTCCCCAAGTGAGCCGCAACGGGCCAATGCGCGCCGATCCGAAGCCGGGAACCAGGAACCTCTTCCGGGTCTCCCACGCGGGTGCAGGGTCCCAATGCATTGGGCCGTCCTCAACTGCTTTCCCAGGCCACAAGCAGGGAGCTGGATGGGAAGTGGAGCTGCTGGGATTAGAACCGGCGCCCATATGGGATCCCGGGGCATTCAAGGCGAGGACTTTAGCCGCTAGGCCACGCCGCCGGGCCCGGGCATCAACCCTCTTATGCCAAGGAACTAGATGGCAAGAGGAGTCTTCATTTTAACAAGATAATTAGGCAATCATTGGATAGCAGTAAGGCTACTAGTACATGGAGTGGTGGAGATTTTTGGCAGCTAAGTAACTCATGTGGACATTTCTGGTGCTGGCATGGAAAAGAGACAGGGGAGCATACCGATAGGCAACTCCATGGTTATGCTTACTCTTTAGATGGAAAAGATTCAGGCCTGCCCCTTCCTCCTTGCTGACAGCTCTCAGAAACAGCCCTAAGAGGTCCCAAAGGCCCAGCCAATCACAAAATCAAAAACAAGCAAGCATAGGAAAGAGTGCAAGCAACAGTGCCTTAATGGAGATTGCAACTGACCAGATTTCCAGCTCCAATAGCTACAATCTTGGCAGACACACAGCATTCCGAGCACAGAAGGCAAACTTCAAATGTTTATGTAATTTTCTGCAGGGAAAGAGTTTGCTGATCTAGGAAGGGTGGGCCCCTCCAAGGGTGAGCTGCCATACTCTGCTGATTACTCTGAGCCTTAACACTTTGAAAATGCACCTTTAAAATCTCTTGCCTGAGTTTCAAAGCACAATAGGCAATTCATTCATTTCCTCCCAGAGGACCTGGCACATGTGATATTTCCAGAGAGGCAATTATCACCTCAAAGGGTTCTTCCTGAAGCATCCTTTTCCAGGGCTGATGGCACACGTGACATTTTCAGAAGAGTAATTCCAAGACTAGGAAATAGAACTTGGAAGGATTTCTATAATATGCCTTTCAGTGAAGCGCACATGTGCGCACACACACACACACACACACACACACACACACACACACCCTCACAGCCCAAGGAATGTTTTCCTGGATTCTCTCATTTCCATTGTAATTTCCAGGCAGGTACCTATTTTTTATGACCCTCATTTCTTTGAGGGTTGAAGTTGCATTTACGTTGTATGCTATCACTCACAGAGATAGTCCTACCCAGATGGGTGCAAGAAAAGGTATATTCTCAAGTGCGAGATGGGATCTTTAGAAGCTGTGTGAGTGCTGAAAAGAGACCCTGAAATGTTGGATGAAGAGTTAGTTGGGAAAAAACAGCTCCAAGTGTTTGTTCTGGAGACAGTGATCTCATTTTGGATTATCCTGATTCTGAACCCCTGCTACCTCCTCAACAAAATATTCTACGTAACTCCACCAGATGAAACCTTGCATGTGTCTAAGTCAGGACACTTATTTTTAGTTCTGTCATAGCGCTTACTGTGGACTGCCCGTGCAAGTCTGTCTCCTCACCTTCGCAAGGGCAAGAGACATCTTCTAGGTGTTATATATCCCAGACTTCATTAGAATGCCTTGCATACATTAAATATTGTATAATGATTGTTGACATGAATCAAAATGATGCAATTATGTCATGGGAATAGTTCTTCCCAGACAGTAGAGTGTGGAATAGGGAGATGGGGAGATATGTTACCACATGTTTCAAGATAAGACCTGAGTCACTTCTCAAAATTTCTGTTTGCTGAAAAAAATCAACTGGCTTTCACATTAAATTTTCACCTCAAAGTTGAATGACTGTTTTCTATTTACAATTTGTAATAATGATAACAGAAAAGATGAAGGCAGTAATATTTGTGAGGTGGTCTAAGTTCATTTTACAGGAATTTTCAGACATTCTTCTTGTTATTAGGAATAAAAATCAGTTTCCCTTGGTAGATATTCACACTTATAGACACAAGTGGAGAAGTGAAATTACAGGGAAATTGATTTTGGTGCTACATCAAATGAGGCTGGACTACACAGTGTGTTAAAGAAACATAAAAGAAATTAATTCAAGAGATAAACTGAAGAAGCACATTGAATAACTGCAGGGAAAACACATCAATAAGCAAAGAGCATTGTGGAGGAGAGTTGGAGGGCCCTGTTGAATGTCATGCTGCAGAGCAAAGACAAGCACACAGGTTATGAAACACAATCATTATGGAAATGAAAACTGCGAGATGAGCCAAGAGCAATTCTGAGGAAGCTGAGTTGTAGGTGAAAGCATCCAGATTGGGAAAAGAAGAAAAACATAACTCAGAGAGGAAGAAGAGATAGGAGAAGCTCTGGTAAATATTAGTCAAGATAATGAGGTTTGTCTTCAGAAGACAACAGCAGCTATTCATCCACTCACCTGTTGAGTTCACCCCACTGAGGATGAACTGTGGAAACCTTCGTCAGTGCAAGTAAACTGCCCCGGTCAGTGCAAACAACAAGTCTTAGTAAAAGACAAGGACATAGTATTCAGTTAACTAGGAGAAACACATATGTAAAACGATTGGTTACTTTTATAAAACTCAAAGTGTATGGTTCTAAGCAGTAGAGATAACAAATGATGTGCCTTAACTTGAATTTACTCATTTATATCAGGCACAAAATCATAACAAAAAATATATGTGGGGGTCGTATGGTGGCACATCATGTTAAGCATCCACCTTGTGGCACTGCCATCCTGTATGGGCATTGGTTCGTGTCCCAGCTGCTCCATTTCCCACCTAGCCCTGCTTGTGGCCTGGGAAGAAGTGGAGAATGAAACAAGTCCTTGGGCTCCTCCACCCATGTAGGAGAACCAGAGGAAGCTCCTGGCATCCAGTTTTAGATCAGCTCAATCTGGCTGTTGTGGCCATTTGGGAAGTGAAGCAGCAGAAGAAAGAACCTATCTCTGTCTCTCCTTCTCTCTGTGTGACATCTAACTTTCAAATAAAAATAAATAAATGTTTAAATATATATGTATATATTTTATGAACATATATGTTTTATGCATATACATATAATGGGTGTGTATGTGTATATAGTATCAAAGTTAGAAGATAGGAGTCTGGATGTTTTCACATTAAAGAGTTGGTGTTTGAAAAGAATATTTATACTGACTGGGGGCTGCAAAATATAAACGTATATCCAAACATACTATAATTATGTATACTTTTATATTAGTTGAATGTTTAATTGAATATTTCTTTGTTAAAAAGCTCACGCCTCCTTTCATTAATATGCTGCCAGAGTTGCGAATGAGGCTCAGAAAATATCTCAACTTGCTGTTCTGTCAAGGGTCAGAAGTTGCAACACCAGGAAGAAGGAAGCTATGGACAAGAGGAAGAGAAGAATGTTAACTCCTTATGGGTTCAAATCAAAATTCTTCCCATTTTAAACTGCAGAGATCTGTAAAGAGGTAATCATTCTCTATTACGTAGAAGTTCACTGTAGTGAATTGGTGGTTACAGAGAGAAATAAGGTTAATGATTTTCAATTCCAAATTCAATATTCTCCTTTGCCAACCCCTGAACCCAACCTAATAGAAAAATCTTTCACAGAAATGAGATGAATGACAGGGACTTAAACCTACTAAATTGGCAGAATTGGTGTTACGGGTCTAGGAACACCAAAATACATTTAATCCTCCAAGCAGTGGTTTTACTGTACCTTCATATTTCTGTTTAGATCATGTTTCCGGATTATCTGGTGCAAAGATCATAGCAGGTGACGCGATTCACAGATTTCAAGTGATATTATCTTGCTTGATATATTTAGGCCAAAAAATCACAAATTAAGAGTTAAAACTATTTGGCATGATGTTTCAAAAACAATCAAAAGGTAAGGAAAAGATGGGTAAAATATAAGCTCTGCTTCTTCTTGTTTTATGTTCTAAGTGATGTTTAAAAGTAGCTTAAATATTTCCACTCTGGCACTCAGCTGGTCTTAAGATACTTAACTCAAGCATGTTAACCACAACACACATCAAAGAAACAATTATTCAGTATTACAGAGCTCCTTCCCACTGACTCAGCAAGCTAATTAACACCATCTATCTGACTGCCCAGCTACTAAGCTGAAGACAAAAGGAGTTTAAGACCAAATCACCTAAAAAGTTGGTCACCAATGATTTTTACTCTCTGAAAAACGTGCTACAGCCAGGCCAGGATAAAGCACCTGCCAACATGTGGCAAAACTGGGTCTGGATGGGACTCAGATCTGAGGCAGGCTGGATGAGGCCATTGTACTTGGTGGTAAACATAACAGAGGTAAATCTGGGGAATGCGCTAGGAGAGGTTCAAGGGGTCACAATGACAGGACTACTGTCCCTGCTGGTGGCATGAGAGCCACAGCTGGGCACACTAGGTCAGACTGTTGCACCTGCCAATGCTCATGGGAATTAGCACCAGGAGCTAACTTGGAACAGGTTCTATAGTTCTAGAAGGCTATTCCTCCAACCATGCCAACATACCAACAGGAAAAAGAAACTCCAGGATGTAGAGCAGGCAATAGTTCCACTGAGGAGCACAAAACCAGAACCTGGGGTAGAGGGTGGGGTATGGTGACCTCATCAGCAGTGGGACCCCTGATCTCAAGGAACGTCCTATGGATGCATGGTTTGACCACAGAGCACATGTTACAGGACCTGGCTGCCCTCTGTAGCTGACTCCATGAAGATGCACATGAAAGACGAGACAACTGGATCCTCTAATCAAACAGAAGATCTCAAGTGCCTCTTCAAAGAATAGGAAGACAAGAACGTGGCCCAATGCTTTAGAAAAAGTACTATGGAAAGCACCTAGGCCTGTGGACACTGAGGCAGACACGGACATCCAACAGGCCTTAGAACTTGCACAGCGAAAACACAGAAGAACTCCTGTGAAGACAGATGGAATATGTCACCTCTTACACAATGACCACTCAGTAACCCCAGGACAGTCCACTCCTATGACACCACCTGGGACACCACCTCCCAGGCCTCTGAAGTCGTGTCCATAAACCGTCTCCATTGCAGCCGCTAATGTAGTCTGAGAGCGAGGAGCAGAGTAACCACCCATGCAGACACACCTCTCTCACCCCTGCTTCCCTCTACGACCCACTTCACCTCTACCAGAGGCCAACATGCTTCTGCAGTCTCCATCCCCTCACTTCCATAATAAACATTGAAAAAGTAATTATTTTGTTATCAAAAATGAAAAATAAAAAGGTACACTTGGAAATAAACAACATAAAAGAAAATACACCACACAAAAATATTTCAAATGCCCAAGTCTCCGTGAATCAATTTCAACAGATAACAGCCTGAGGACCTTTGAATTAAGTTGCTTTCACATTTCCCACATTTCTCTCAAGGGAACATTTCATTGACTTTATAGAGCTCTAAAGAGTTATTTTAATATTTTGACTGAGATTAGAATCAAGTTCTCTTGCACCTGGCGCAATAGCCTAGTGGCTAAAGTCCTTACCTTGCACTACCCAGGATCCCATACAGGCATTAGTTCTAATCTCTTACCATCCAGCTCCCTGCTTGTGGCCTGGGAAAGCAGTTAAGCATGACCCAAAGCCTTGGGACCCTGCACCCACACAGGAGACCTGGAAGAGGCTCTGGTCTCCTGGCTTTGGATCAGCTCAGCTCTGGCCATTGCTGCCACTTAGGGAGTGGATCATCAGATGGAAGATCATCCTCTCTGTCTCTCCTCCTCTCTGTATATGTGACTTTCCAATGAAAATAAATAAATTTTTTAAAAAGAATAAAGTTCTCTCTTTTTTTTTTTTTTTTTTTTTCTTCCATACTTACTTTATTTTTTTTTTTTTTTTGATATATATTTTTTTTTATTTTAAATTCATTAATTACATTGTATTATGTGGCACAGTTTCATAGGTACTGGGATTCTCCCCACCCCTCCCCAAACCCTCCCACCATGGTGGATTCCTCCACCTTGTTGCATAACCACAGTTCAAGTTCAGTTGAGATTCCCCCATTGCAAGCATATACCAAACATAGAGTCCAGCATCTTATTGTCCAGATAAGTTCAACGGCTTCTTAGGTATACACTCTCTGGTCTGAAGACAGAGCCAGCAGACTATCATCCCGATCAATTAAAAGCTCCAACATACCATCAGCAAAAATTTACATCACCATGGAATTAATTGACATAGTAACGAGTAACCAATATGGTAAAAGTAAATGCGATTTCTTATCCACCTTCTGTGACCACCTCATTGACATTTCAATTTAGGTTTATACACAACATATAACATTCATAACATAACTTGTTATACATAACATCGTGTCATCTTAAATTAAGGCAAACATGTGGTATTTAACCTTTTGGGATTGGCTCATTTCCCTTAGCATTATGGTTTCCAGTTTGGCCCATTTGGCCACAAAGAACTGCATTTTGTTTTGTTTAATAGCTGAGTAGTATTCCATGGAGTAGATGAACCATAGCTTTCTTATCCAATCCTCTGTTGATGGGCATTTTGGTTGCTTCCATGTCTTTGCAATTACTGATTGTGCTGCTATGAGCATAGGAGTGCATGTTGGTTTCTCATAAAACAAGTGTTCTGGATATATTCCTAGGAGTGCTATTGCCGGGTCATACGGTATGTTGTATTTGAGTTGTTTGAATGTTCTCCATACTGATTTCCATAGAGGCTGTACCAGCCTGCAGCCCCACCAGCAGTGGAGTAGGGTTCCCTTTTCCCCGCAACCTCGCCAACAAGTGTTGTTGGTGCTTTTATTCATGTGGGCCAGTCTTACTGGCGTTAGGTGGTACCTCATTGATGTTTTAATTTGGATTTCCCTTATTGCCAGGGAACTTGAGCATTTTTTCATATGTTTATTTGCCATTTGGGTTTGTTCCTTTGTGAAGTGTTTGCCCATTTCCCGTGCCCATTTCTTGAGTGGCTTGTTTGTTTTGACATTTTGGTTGTTTTGTAGCTCTTTGTATATTCTGGAGATCAGCCCTCTATCACCTAAGTCGTGTGCAAAGATCTTCTCCCATTCTGTGGGTTGCCTTTTTACTTTGTTGATTGTTTCTCTAGCTGTACAGAAGCTTCTTAGTTTGATGAGGTCCCAATTGTTTATTTTGGTCTTGATTTCTACTGCATCTGGAGTCTTTTTTAGGAAGTGAGGGCCTACCCCTAAGTGTTCCAGTGTGTTTCCAACATTTTCTTCCAAAAGTTTGAAGGTTTCTGGATGTAGGTTTAAATCTTTTATCCATTTGGATTTGATCTTAGTATATGGTGAGAGATGTGGGTCTATCTTTTTGTTTCTGCAGGCTATCAACCAGTTGTCCCAACAGCATTTATTGAACAGACCTTCCCATTTGCCTGGGTTGTCGTTTGTCTTTTTGTCAAAGATTATTTGGCTGTATTTCTGTGGGTTCCCATCTGGTGTTTCTATTCTGCTCCATTGATCTTCTTCTCTATTTTTGTGCCAGTACCAGGCTGTTTTGATAACCACTGCCCTATAGTATGTCCAGAGGTCCGGAACTGTGATTCCCCCTGCTAACTTCCTGTTCTTGAGAATGGTTCTAGCTATTCGTGGTTTTTTGTGTTTCCAGATGAACCTTTGAATCATTGTTTCCAGGTCTGTGAAGAATGTTTTGGGCAATTTGATTGGGATTGCGTTGAATGTATATATTGCTTTTGGCAGTATAGACATTTTAATGATATTGATTTTACCTATCCAGGAGCATGGGATGTTACTCCATCTTTCTAGGTCTTGTTCAATTTCTTTTTTAAGTAGTTTGTAGTTTTCCTCGAATAGGTCTCCTACATTTTTGGTTAGGTTAATTCCCAGATACTTCATGCTTTCCTTTGTTACTTTGAATGGTATCTTGCTGGTTAGATCTTTTTCCAACTTGGGGCTGTTAGCATACACTATGGCTGTTGATTTTTGTTCATTAATTTTGTACCCTGCCACTCTACCGAACTCTCGTATAAGTTCTAGTAGTCTCTGTGTTGAGCCTTTTGGCTCTTCCATATAAAGAATCATGTCATCTGCATATAGTGAAAGCTTGACTTCTTCATTTCCCATTTGGATTCCTTTGATTTCTTTTTCTTGTCTTATGGCCTCAGCGAGTACCTCTAGAACTATGTTGAATAGCAGCGGAGAAAGCGGACATCCCTGTCTTGTTCCAGATCTCAGTGGGAAGGGTTCCAGTTTTTCTCCATTCAGTATGATGCTGGCATTAGGTTTTGCATATATTGCTTTGATTATGTTGTGGATTTTTCCATCTATGCCTACCTTGGTTAGGGTCTTTAGCAGGAAGTTGTGCTGAATTTTGTCGAAAGCTTTTTCTGCATCTATTGATACTATCATGTGATTCTTGTTTTTCAGTTTTTGGATGTGGTGTATCACATTTATGGATTTGCGAATGTTGAACCATCCCTGCATTCCAGGGATGAATCCTACTTGATCTGGATGAATGATCTGTCTGATGTGTTTTTGAATTCTGTTGGCTAGGATTTTGTTGAGAATCTTAGCATCAATGTTCATCAAAGAGATAGGTCTGTAGTTTTCTTTCTCTGTAGGATCTCTGCCCGGTTTTGGGATTAAGGTAATGTTGGCTTCATAGAGTGAGTTTGGAAGGGTTGCTTCCTTTTCTATTGTTTTGAAGAGTTTGTAGAGGATTGGAGTTAGTTCTGTTCGGAATGTTTTGTAGAATTCTGTAGTGAAGCCGTCTGGGCCTGGGCTTTTCTTTGTTGGGAGGTCTTTAATCACTGATTCAATCTCTGCTTCAGTTATGGGTTTGTTCAGGTTGATTGTTGCCTCTGGGCTAAGTTTTGGCAGGTTGTGTGAGTCTAAGAACTTTTCCATTTCTTGGTGGTCTTCTGATTTGTTGGAGTACAGTGCTTTGTAGTAATTTCTGATTATGTTCTTAATGGTTGTAATGTCTGTTGTTATGTTGCCTTTTTCATCTTTGATGCTGTTAATTCTTGCTTTCTCTTGTTTTTTCTTTGTCAGACGGGCCAGCGGGGTGTCTATTTTGTTTATCTTTTCAAAAAACCAGCTTTTTGATTCGTTGATTTTGTGTATGGTTTTTTTTATTTCTATCTGGTTGATTTCCTCCCTTGTTTTGATGATTTCTTGTTTCCTGTTGTGTGTGGGGCTCATCTGCTGCTGCTTTTCCAATTCCTGGAGGTGTGTGGTTAGTTCCTGTATTTGGCGACTCTCTTGGGCCTTGACATGAGCTCCAATTGCGATGAGTTTACCCCGTAGCACTGCTTTGGCAGTGTCCCACAAGTTTTGGAATGTTGTGTCAGAGTTTTCATTGGTTTCCATAAATTTTTTGATCTCATCTTTAATTTCTTCCCTGACCCATTGTTCGTTTAATAGCATATTGTTCAGCCTCCAAGAGTTTCTATATTTCCTGGGACATTTTGAATTGCTGATTTCCAGTTTCATTCCGTGGTGGTCTGAGAGGGTACATGGTATGATTCCTATCTTTTTGAAGTTATTTAGATTTGCTTTGTGTCCTATCATGTGGTCGATCCTGGAGAAGGTGCCATGCACTGCTGAAAAAAATGTATAATCTGTGGTCTTAGGATAAAAAATTCTATAAATGTCTACCAAGTCTAGTTGTTCTAATGTTTGTACGAGCTCTGTTGTTTCTTTGTTGAGTTTTTGTTTTGTTGATCTGTCTATAGTTGTTAGTGGGGTGTTAAGATCACCCACTATTATTGTGTGTGTATCTATGTCTCCCCTTAAGTCTGTAAGTAGTTGCTTCACGAAGCTAGGCGCATTGGAATTAGGTGCATATATGTTCACGATTGTAATTACTTCTTGATGGATCAGTCCCTTCACCAATATATAATGTCCTTCTCTGTCCTTTTTGATGTCTGTCAGCTTGAAGTCTAGGTCATCTGAGATTAGAACAGCTACGCCAGCCTTTTTTTCTCGTCCATTGGCATGAAATGTCTTTTTCCATCCTTTCACTTTAAATTTCTTACAGGATTTTCTGGTTAGATGTGTCTCTTGTAGACAACATATAGTTGGGTGCTGTTTGATGATCCATTCCGTTAATCTATGCCTTTTGATTGGTGAGTTTAAGCCATTTGTGTTTAGAGATAATATTGAAAGGAATTGGTTTTGGGCTGCCATGAGTGTAAGTATGCAAGTGTGTATTTGCGACTATTAGAGTTCTTGATTGGTTGACTTTTCTTGTATGGATTTTAGTGGGGAGGTCTTCCCATTTGCCATCTTTGATTTTGGTTTGTATTTTTTCTTTCTGGGTTTAGCACCTTCCTGAGGAGATTTTCCAGAGCTGGTTTCGTGTTGATGTATTCTTCGAGTTTCTCTTTACTGTTGAAGTATTTGATTTCATTCTCGAATATAAATGAGAGCTTTGCTGGGTACATTATTCTTGGTTGGCAGTTGTTTTGTTTCAGGATTTGATAGGTTTTACCCCATTCTCTCCTTGCTTGGAGCGTTTCTTCTGATAGGTCGGCTGTGATCCTGATTTCCCTTCCCCTGAAAGTAATCTTATCCTTTTTTCTTACTTGTCTTAGAATGGTTTCCTTGTATTCACTTGAAGGTAGCTTGAGGACCACATGTCTGGGAGACGATTTGTTTGGGTCGTATCTCCTGGGGGTTCTTTGCCCTTCCTGGATTTGTGCTGGATTTATATTTCCAATATTCTGGAAGTTCTCCTGTATTATCTCATTGAGCACCCGTTGCAAGCCTGTCTCCTTTTCCACTCCTTCGGGAAGGCCTATTATTCTAATATTTGATTTTTTGAGGTTGTCTTTCATTTCCTGTATGGACCTATTGGCTTTCTCTAGATTTGTCTCCAACTGTTTGATGAGCTGCTGCCTTTCATTCTGATTGTCTTCCAATTCTGATATTCTGTCCTCTGCTGTGTTCATTCTGTTGGTTAGGCTTTCAATTTTGTGCTCTATATCGAGGATTCCCTTTTTGATTTGATTTATTTCTGCAGTGATATGGTTTTCGAATGCCTTAGACTCTTCCCAGCGCTTTTCACTCTCTCTGACGAATTTCATCATTAGCTTCTTAAAGTCCTTATCTGATAGTTCCTCTATGTCTTCATCTTGCATCTCAGATATTGAGATTAGTTTTTGGTTGTATTGGGAGGGAGTGCTTGCTCTTTCCTCTGGGTCATTGCTTTTTCTGATACTTCTCCTCATTGTGTTTTTGCTTCTTGTTGTTTTGAGATTTTAGCGGTGATTCAGCTGAGCCGGCTCTGGTTTGGGGTCTCCGGCTGAGCCCAGCAGGGCTTACTGCCTGAGTCACCAGCTGCTTTCAGGGTCTGTAGATCACAGCCCTGAGCTGGGTCAGGAGGCTTTGTGGGCCAGCCCTAGTGCCAGGCCCCTTCCCCTGTGGCTCCCTCTCAAAGGCAGTGCCCTACAGATTCACTCTGCTGAGCTGCGCCTGGGCTTTGGGTCACAAGGCTAATACAGCGGGGGTCTCCGCCTCAGTGCTGAGCCGAGACTCTCCTTCAGGGCTTGAGGTTAGCACAGCAGGGGCTCCTGCTGCTCGGAGTCTAAAATCCCCAACCCCAGCCTGTGCTGGGCTGGAAATCTCCTCGGCCCCAGTGCCAAACTCGGAAGCGCTGCTCCGCTGAGGGCTGCAACACCGCAGGCAGGTCTTTCCGAGTGGGCTCCTGCTGGGAAAACCTGTCCGGCCAGTTCAGCTGAGCCCGCTCTGGTCTGGCCTCTCTAGCTGAGCCCAGCTGGGGACTCTGCCCTGAAGAAGCCACTTCCTCAGCTGCACTCTCTCAAGGGTAGAAGCTGATCTCTGAGAGGCACAGAGCCCTTGAGGTGAGATATGCCCCCACTAGTCTGCTCCTCTGCCCAGGACGTGAGGCCCTGTCGAGCGTTGCCCAGCCTCTGGGGCTCAGGGCGAGTCCAGCAACAGGATCCACTGACTCTCCCACAGCCAGTCCACAGCTCAGAGCCGATACGGGGATCTCTGAGCCCCAGTCCCACAGCGCCGCTCCTGTTCCCTCTGCACTCTCCCTCAGCCGCTGAGCAGCTGGGAGGCAAGCCTCTGGGAAATCTCCCCTGCTTTTCCTCCACTTCTGCAGGGATGATGCACCCAATGATCAGTCCAGTAGCCTCCTCTCGGGGCTCCTGCCTTCCAGGGGACTGGTGCCCCTGTCGGTGTGGGCGCCTATCCTTCCAGCCGCCTCTGTTTTCCCTGGGGCGGTTGAGCCTCCGCCGCCTTCCCCCTGCCTGGGATCGTGACTCACCAGGTTTCTCGCGGCGTGCTGTATTTTCTTTCCTACTTTTTGCGGCTGTTCCTTCACGCTGTGTAGATCTTCTTGCTTTAGTGAACTCCAGTGACCTTCTCGTTCTTCTCCCTACAGTTTCGCACCTCCTGGCCTGTTTCTCTGCTGGATCGGCTCCCCTCCTTCCCTACTCCACCCTACACCAGCTCTCTGCAGTCGGCCATCTTTTTCTCTCTCCCCAAGTTCTCTCTTTAAAAAAATGTCCGGTTCGACCTCAGGGCTTGGGTAGAGGGAGCTTCCAGCAGCCTGGCGGCTGCTGGAAATAACCAAGCCAAGTTGGACTCAATGCTTGGGGCCCTGGCCACAGCCACTGCTGCCATGCAGTGAGCAAGTCCTGAGTTTTTAGAGCAATCTCTGGGTTCTTGAGGGTGTGGAATTGCTGCCTAGGGACATCCATGAAGGAGGCCACTGTGCAGTTGGTGAGGGAACAATCCTGAGGGATTCCCAATGATAGGGTCACTTTGCTTACAGATAAGCAAGGGGACTGAGACCTGGTGGTTTGGAGGAAAGAGACCGTACGATCTGTATTGGTCAGATTGATACACCAGCCCACATGTGAGCCCTGTGTAGGGCTTGTTATCACCAAACAATGCTGACCACCATACGCCAGTCCATATGTAAGCTAGGGCTGGGGGCCTGTTTAGCGGGGCTAGATCCTAGTACCTGACAGAATGTTGGAACAGGGGATGGCTCACATTAGGCAGAGTCCAGGGGTAGATTCTGTGGTGGATGTGTGGGTCAATCCCTGTGCAAATACAAGTCCCACTGGTTAGCTCAAGAGTTGGGGTGGTGATGGGCTGAGCTAGGTGTGACCATGGAATCTTCCATCACTGACTAGTACAGGGACCAATAACAGTCTGGGCAGGTCCAGGCTGCAGCACCCGCATGCACATTCTAAAACAAGGTGTGGGTCAGGCTGGGCTGCAGCGTTTACCAGTTCATACAAGGCCAAGATGGAAGGGCAGACTATGCCAGGCACTGGCCTAACACCCACTGGCATGTATGAGATCTGGGTCTAGGAGTTGGCCAATTGGGGGAATGTGGGAAACTCCCCTAGTGGGTTATAACTCCCACTGATGATCACGTAGTCCAGGCCTGTGGGTTGGGCAAACTGGGCAAAGTAACTCCAACTGTTGGCTAATGTATGGGTTGGTTATGGAAGGGGGCAGATAGGGAAGACCCAAGCAAACCTTAGCTCACAAGAAATCAGGCTGGAGCACAGGTCATGCTGAGTTAGGCTCTTACATCTACTGGTGCGCATGATCCAGGGATGGGAGTAGACTGGTAGACTGAGCAGGGCCAGGTTCCATCACCCACCAGTGAGAATTGGGATGGGGGCAGACTGAGTCAGGACAGGCTACAGCATCTAAGGCATTTTAAAGCCAAGCCAGGTGAGGGGCTATGCCAAGCTGGATCAAAGCAACCACTGGCATGCACATGATCTATGGCTGGGAATAGGCCTGGTTGGGAAGCTAAAGAGACATCATGGCTGGGTTGGGGTTCCCACTGGTGAGTGCGGGACCAGAGTGGGAGCTATTTTCTGGTCTGGGTATGGCAACAGTGTACCTCCACACAAGTGTGGACTGGGGTTGGGCGCACTGGCGTGGGCTAGACTAGTAGCACCAACTGGTGCTCTGGAGGACCAGGATAGGTGTAGAACGGGCTAAGCTAGGTTTCCGCCCCCCACTGAACCATGTGTGAGCTGTGTCTGGGTATGGACCAGGTTTGGCTGGACTGAAACATCAAACAGTAAGAACCGTATTTTATGGGACTGATTCCCAAGACTACTCCCTAACAAATGTCCTATCCTTATTTCTATCTCAGAATATACTTTGCAAGGTCTTCTCTCCCTATACCACAGAAATTTAAGTGTTTCTTTTGTAAGACTGAAGGTTAGGGGCCTGATGTGATGGTTCAGTGGCTAAATTCTCCCCTTGCATAGACCAGAATCCCATATAGATGCCAATTGATGTCCCAGCTGCCCCTTTTCCCATCTAGCTCCCTGCTTGTAGCCTGGGAAAGCACGAGAAGATATACCACATCCTAGAGACCCTACACCTGCGTGGGAGACCCAGAAGGAGCTCCTGGTTCCTGGCTCCTGGCTTCAGATTGACTCAGCTCCGGCCGTTATGGTCCCCTGGGAGTGGATCAGCAAATGGAAAATTTTTCTGTCTGTAAATCTGCCTTTCCAATAAAACTGAATAAATAAATTATAAAAAGACTGAAGATTAGATAATACATATGTGAGTCCACATTGAAGATTAGGTGATAAATACGTGAGTCCAGATTGAGGATGCCATGATTAGACCTTGGGATTTAGGTACATGATTTTTGTGACTCAGTAGGAAAATAAACTTTCAAAATGAATTCCATGTTTTTCAGAAATATGTATGTAGGATTTTAGGAGGATTCTATATATAAATACAACCAAATGTTACTTTAATGCTCTTCGTGAGAAAGCTGAGTTCAGTTTATTTAATTCTTATTTGCACACATCCCAAGATATGCCTCCTGACAGTTGAAAACCTCGGGATAGGAAAAGGACACTGAGGTTTAAACACCAACACCCTGACTTGCTGCACAGCCTTGAGCAAGTCACTTACCCTCTTGGAATCTCATTTGTTGACAGAAATTATGATAACAAAATGAAACACATTACATATGATCAATCAACTCGTGTTTGATTTCCCTCTGAGGCTAAAGAAGAGGGTTGCTCTTCACCACCACCTAAGGGATGACCCAGGAAAGCACTTCATTGTATGATACAAATATTTTCAAAAATCTAGAAACTATGAAAATTTAATTGAAATCCTCTGATTTTTCAAACTCACATTTTCTATCTCTTATTTGTTTTTACTGTATCTTGCAGGGGTTTGATTATTCCTTAAGAAGATCATGTATATTAATTTGCTTCTTATTTTCCAGGTCCCTCGGATGTTAGATAAGTGGCCTCCGAGAAAAATGAGCCCTTGATACTCATTCTTTCTTCAAAAAGGAAAGCCATCTATTTTCCCATGAGCAATCTTTTTATTTATTTATTTATTCAATTATTTATTTATTTGAAAGAAAGATTCAGAGAGAGAGAGAGAGATCTTCCAACTCTGGGTCACTTCCCAAATGGCCAAAATGACTGTGGTTGAGCCAAGCTGAAGCCTGGAGCCTGGAGCTTCCTCTTGACCTCCCACGTGGGCACAGCTGCCCACGCACTTGAACTATCCTCCACTGCTTTTCCAGGCACGTTCGCAGAGAGCTGGACTGAAAGTGGAACAACTGGGTCTCTAATCGGTGCCCATATGGGATACCAGCATCACAAGCCTCAGCTAACCAGGCTGCACCACAGTACTGGCACAATGACAGTAATTCTCTTTTCTGTTAGCAATACTCCAAGCAACAGCCTTAGCCACTGAACCCCATTCACAAACAATCTCAGTTAACTTTAGCTTCACCAACCTGACTTATTTCATAAATCGTTCAAGTCTCAATGACTGATGCCCCCAGTAGCACATTTCTTCTCCAGGACCCTTTTTTTTCTCTTCCACTTTGTTTCCTGTAGGAACCTCAGAAAGTTTGGCCATTCTCATGACCTCCCCTCCTATTCCTTAAGCCTTGACCCGGGAGGCAGGCAGGAGCCACCTGAGAATGACACCTGTGACATCTGTTCCTGCCATGACCCTCCATGACAGCCCTGATAACGAGCCAAGCCAGCGGGCCTTCTTCTGAAGTCCACGATGGGATGAGCAGTTAAGTAGCCAATGCTGCCTCACATTCCCCGGAGTCTTCTGGGAACTCCAGCTGAGCCATGCAGTGAGTTATGAAAAGGAAGCTGGAGAGGAAGGTAGGGACCAGAAACATGGGCTCGAACACCAGGCTAACAGTTGAGCACATGCTATAGTCACAAGGGAGTCATTTCAGGGATCACAGACAGGTTTGATATACACATTTGAGTTAGTACTGTCACTCTAGGCAAAACCCAGAAGATGGGTTGGAGGGAGACCTGAGATTGCTGGGTCCAGTGATATGGTTGGAAGGATTCCATCATGGTGCAAGAGATATCAGAGGCCTCCCCTTAAGTGGTGGTAGTGTTTCTGTGGTGTCTGAGAGGACTGACTTCTCCGGGCTAAATCAATGTCAGCTGGCTTCTGATTAGCTGTAGCCAGTGTATTTGCTGGCAAGAGACTGGGAAAGAAGAAGAAAACAACCCAGTACATTTTCTCTTTGTTTCTTTCCCTCTCTGTGGGACTAGGGTAATATGTCCACTAGTGGTGGTTCTGTTCCCCCTGCCCCATGGCTCTTACTGCCTGCACATCATGTGCCACAGTTCTGGCTGCCACCCAAGATTCCTGTCCCTGGGCTCTGAAAAGCCCACTTCCTCCTTTTGTCTCTTCATGCAGGATGGATTGTAGCTTCCTGCTGTTCCTGGCATCTGAATATCCTCATTGTCTCTCTTCTGTTTGACTTTTCACCTTCCCATCACCTGTACAACCAATTCTCTGTATCAAATTATTTTAAATTATTGGAAGAGGATTTTCATTTCCTGGTTAGACCCTGACTCTTGCAGGAGGGCATAGATTTGAGAGGGAGGGGGAAAGGGTCTTTATGAAGGTAACTCCCTTACTGTTTTGCACAATCCTGTGTGTTGCACTGATCCTTCTGTCACCCAGTCCTGCACCTTTTTAATCTTCTTTCTTGGGGAGCTACTTTAAAAATTGCTGAGACTGACAGTTAAAATCACCAGTGGTTACAACTGAAGCTCCGACACAAGAGGACTCTCCCTGCATGAGGCAGACAAGGCTGCAGGGGCCTGTTTTCACAGGAGTGTGGTCTGGGTCTTACAGATTTACAAATAAGAATGAGAACCCTCCCGGACAAGCCAAATCTGATGGCCCTACCAACATCAGGTCTTGATTAAGAAGATGCTACCTGAGTACCCAACAGAATAAGGCAGTTAAGATGCAGTTTTGCTGGGATGAATTAGACAAGGAAAATTAATTTCCAAAGGCGGGATAAAAGAAAAGATGTTGAGCCCATGGACAGAACCAGGCCACAGAGGGTGGTAGTGTGCAAGAGTTGGATGTGTCTAGGCTGGCCTGTGAAGAGGTCTAGAAGCCCATGGCTGTGAATGGCATGAAATACTGCAGATGTACCCCCACTGTGCTGCCCACCCCAGACAGAGCAGCTAAAGCAGGGTCACCTCTTTTCTAGAATTTCCTAATTTCAAAATTAACAGAGGCTCAGTAAAGGTTAACTAGACTGACAAGCATTTTGTTTTACTTTATTTTTTGATTAATTAACCTTTTCATTTCAGGATAGCTTTAGATTTATAGAACCACAAAGATAGTACAGGGAGTCCCTATTTGCCCCTGACCTACTTTCCCCCGATTAACATTGTACATTACTGTGATGCTTTTCTCACAACAAAGAAACCAATATTAGCTCTGTTATTCCTAACTCTCCTGTCTTTGAGTTTTGCTGGTGTTTCCTGAACATGTTATTGACTTTTTTATGATCCTGTCAACTTGCATTCAGAGGTATTTTGCTATATTTTCCAATCTAGTTTGATTCTTAAAGAGGAAAACACTTGCTTTTATTCATTTTATTAAATGAGTACTCCAAATTATAAATATATCTTGTTTTACTTCAAACTTCATTGCCTGCAGAATTAAATGTTGATGTTTTTCCTAACCTTTAAACGAGTCTACCCAAGCAGCCTTGGAAAAAAGCTTCAGTTTTATCACATGTGAAATGGAACTGACAGCACCTTACCTCACATATAAAGTACATACATTAACAGTACATATAAGTTGGGCCCAACACAATAGCCTAGCGGCTATAGTCCTTGCCTCGCACACGCCAGGATCCCATATGGGGGCCTTTTCTAATCCCGGCAGCCCTGCTTCCCATCCGGCTCCCTGCTTGTGGCCTAGAAAACCAATTGAGGATGGCCCAAAGCCTTGGGACCCTGCACCTGTGTGGGAGACCCAGAAGAGACTCCTGGCTCCTGACTTCAGATTGGCTCAGTTCTAGCCCTTGCGGCCGCTTGGGGAGTGAATCAATTGATGGAAGATCTTCCTCTCTGCCTCTCCTCCTCTCTGTGTATCTGACTGTCCAATAAGAATAAATCTTTTTTTAAAAATAGTACATATAAATCACTTAGAACTAAGCCTGATTATGGGAGTACAGAATCTCACTGTAATGCTACTGTTACCATTGCTACAATTCCAGGAGAGCCTGTGTATGTCCTTGGTTGGCATTTGTCATTTTGTTAAATATATGTGTCTTCTATACCTTCACTTATCCACTGCAATCTTCGTGAGTTTAAGACTTTCATCCCTAGCTCATAGAAGGTGCTCAGGACTTAAACACTTAATTATTTGGCACGTTGTATTCAGAGCCATCAATCACACAAAATGTAAAGCCTCGAAAGAAGGAGAACTGAATGGATTCTAAAAGGTGATTGCCTGAAAGACGAAAGTGAAGACAAAGTATTCACTTCTTTAATTGAAAAAATAAAACTTTCATGCATTCACAGAGTACAAAATTATGTCTGGAAAGATTTAAGGACTTCAAAAAGTTTATGGGAAGTAGATTTAAAAAGGTAACTTTCGTGGAAAAAAATTGCAATCCATAGAGCTTTTTCATAATCCATATCCTTTATGTACTTTTAAAAAATGGATTCTTGTCACTTTTTTTTAGATTTATTTATCTTTATTGGAAAGTCAGATATACAGAGAGGAGGAGAGTCAGAGAGGAAGATCTTTTGTCCGCTGATTCACTTCCCAGTTGGCTCAAAGCCCAGAGCTGCGCCAATCCAAAGCACGAATGCAGGATCCCAAAGCTATGATTTGTCCTCGACTGCTTTCCCAGGCCACAAGCAGGGAAGCGGAGCCACCGGGATTAGAACCAGTGCCCATATGGGATCTCAGCGTGTGCAAGGCAAGGATTTTTAGCCACTAGGATACCGTGCCAGCTCCTTTTATGCATTTTTCTTAAGAGCCTTCATAGGAATCTATTATGGAATGACTAAATTGAATTAACTAGCATGCATTATCTCACCTCCAATTTTTTTGTGATGAAACTCTTAAAATCTACTCTTAGCAATTTGCAAGCAGAAAATCATTGTTATTGTAAAGATTTACTTGTTTATTTGAAAGACAGTGACTGACACACTGTAAATGCCCACGTTAGTCACGTCAAGGCAGAAATCCATCTAGGTCTCCTTTGTGGGTGGCAGTGTTTGGATCATCACCTACTGCCTGCCACTTGTGTTAGTAGGAAGTTAGATCAGAAGTAGAAAAGCCAGATCAAACAATCAAACATATCCTCTGATATGGGATGCAAGGACCCCCCCCCCCCACACCCGGTAGCTGCTGTTCCACAGTGGGTCTACCCCTGTGGTTACTAACTGCAATCATTGTGATGTATAGGTCTTCTGAAGGAATTCTTCCCTGCTTAAGTTTGGATCCTAGCCATTGGCATATGACACCCTGCTCCTGCCTGTATTTCAACTCAATGTCTTTTTACCTGCAAAGGAAGAGAACGTATTTTTCCAAGATTAATAAAGAGTTCAGCAGGAAGACTTTGCTCTTTGAAATACTGGAGATAAAGATTAGGGTAGGGAATTTTGGGGATAAATTCCAGCTTCTGCTTTCTAAGTAAAAGTAACGTTCATAATGCACCTCAGAGTGACATTGGAGTCAAATGGTGCCAGTAGTCAAGTTTCTGACCCTATGGCCCTGAGAACCTGAATGTGCTCCCACATACACTTGAACTCTATGAACTCCAGGCACAGATATGTGGAAAGCCGCATATATTTCTACCAGAACTGCAGCTTTCAAAGGTGCTCCACTCTTATCAAACTCTCCACTGGGGGAAGTTGTTAAATGCATTTTTTCCCTTCTTTCCTGTAAGTTGTCCTTGCCTTTGAAATATTGCTCAGCAGTTGTCCCGCAGGGTGGAGGTGGAATTAGCAGCTGCAGAATTCTGGTGCTGTCATCTCTCTGGTATGTTGCTTCCTTTCACTCTCCTGCTGGGGAAGATCCCACCCATCCCTTGCATTCCATCGGAGCAAGTTGTGTCAAGGAAAGGCAAGAGAGGAAATGGTTCCTATCCTTGGGGTGTAATCAAAAGGAAGGTTTTAATTAGTTTCTCAGGATGTTCACAGTTTCTGTGCAGAGCAGCCCTTCCCTTCTGTGGCGTGACAGCATTTGTTGGATTCTTCAAGAAGGCTAGAGGCTTGCTCTCTCAAGCACTAGACTCTGTAAATTGCAATACAATAAGGGATAAAATACATTTTCCAGCACTTCTCACTGATAATCTTACATTGCTTTTTATGATTAGTTGATGCATGATTATGTTTTAGAACAGTCCATCAGGGTGATAGCATGTCTGAATTTTCTCTTCATCGCATGCAGCAAGTAGTGGGCCTGATCATAGTAGGAAGGCACTCAATAAATGCCTACAAAATTAAAGAACGAATTGAAGAAACGTATGTTATAGCAAAATAACTTGAAGCATGCAAAGCCCTTGGGGACACTTTCCCTAAATGGTTCCCAGAAGAACTATTACTGAGATATAAACCAAACCCTAGTCAATGTGTATCATATAAGCTATGTTTATTAATAACTGTATCCACATCTCATAAATAAGAATCTGAATGAAGCAAAATTTCCAAAGTCACCCTTTAGTAAGAGCTACAGGTAGAGCCTGAAATGGATCACAGCCCACATGGTCTTAGAGATTGTACCTGATCCACTGTGTGATTTACTTCCTAGGATGCTCTATAGATAGAGCCTTGGAAGCACAGAATGTAACTTGCACAGCCAATAATAGTTATAACACTTCTAAAAATCAGGTCAAATCTAGATAGATGTGAGTAAATTCATAAACCATCTTTGATATTAGTGCCCATACATAAGCACACACTTGAGATTTAGCAAGATCAAGGTCTGTGTGTGTATCATTGTCAACAACAACAACAACAAAATGGGCAAAAATCCTCTCTTGAATACTTAGTGTGTCAATTACACCATAGAGATGTAAGCTACAAATCTTCTTTTTTTCTTAAAATGTTACCTTAAGAATGGTTTGCATGTGGAAAAACTGATTAATTGTGCACTTCACTCTAAAGACTTCCTGGAATGCTCCCAAACCAAGTGACTAAAGAATAGAGGTTAAAGCCCATGAAAACAAGATTTCCGTGTGAAGAAATGTTGCTGCAGCACTGAGAGACACGTACCTGAGTTCCAAATGCAGTTTCAGACACAAAGAAATATGCAGAATTATCTGCTTTTTTCTGAATCCCCATTGCACATTGGGCCTTTTTGTTGTTCTTGTTCTTGCCATTTATTGCATTGCATTCTAATGTCTATGCACATGTCTTAACCCTCTGTAAAAAATATCAACTCCCCAAAGAGGAACTGTGTCTTGTAGTGAAAGGTAGTGTACCGGAGCAAACAAACAAGATCTTTGTTAGTAAGTAAAATTACAACTTCATGTTTGTACAACCTTGGGCCAGTTATTTGACTTCTCTCATTCTTGATTTATTCTCCTATAAAAAAAAAGATATAAACACTAACATAATCATTATTAGATAGAATTATACTTTTAAGCTGTTTGTTTCAAGGAGCACCACTATTCACCAGTTTGCTCTCAAATTCCTTCAACAGGGCAAGGTCCAGAACTCAGTCTGGGCTCCACCTACGACTGATGGGGACCTGAGAACTTGAGCCATCACCTGCTGACTCCCAAGGCCGTAATTAGCATAAAGCTGCAGTCAGAAGTGGAACCAGGACTCACATTCCTTCTGGAACTCTAAAGTAAGAAGGAGGACCTCCCCAGGAACATCTTAACTGCCAGGTCAAAACCCTGTCCCTCGTAGCTACACACTAAAAAGACTAGTTGGGAGTGTGGACATACTGCTTTACACTGCAAATGCATTAAAATTTTGGCTAAAAAACTTACATCTATGGAGCCAAAGTGAGCAAAGAGAGATAAAGCAGAGAAAAATACACACAGACACACGGAATACAACAGACTGCATTACAACTGATTTGACCAGCACAGATCCCACTGGAGCCCCAGGAGTTGGAGGCAGGAAGTCTTTTAAAATGGGATGGGGGAGAGGTGGAGGAAGAAAAAAAGGAGACCAGTTGAAGTCTTTGTGAAGACCTTGAACCTTTTTCCTCCCCACAAACCAGCTGCCTGCATGGCTTCACTGTGAACATTATCAACACAGAGATTTAGAGGCCAGAAAGTGATGAGACCTAAAGTTAGAATTTTAATTATGTCGTAAAACAGGGGAAGTAAGAGCGTGTGTTGGAGTGAGGAAAAGTAATTAAGGAAGTTCAACCATTGTCTTCCATTCCAGAACATTTGGAGGCAATACCTACAATCAAATTGACAAGCAGCAGTGTCACATATTATATAAAACTACAGGCAAATGCTGGAAGAAGTGGCTAAAAGGATTAACAGTGGCTTCCTCCAAGGGGTAAGAGCTGAGAGGTGGAGGTGGGTGGAGGTGACAAGAGTTGATGTTCTTTTTATACTACATGCCTTGAAGAATGCTTTAATGTTACATCTATGTATATTTTATCATCAATTTTTTTTTAAATGAGTGCTGGACCTCAAAGAACAGTCAATCACCACCAGCGGCTCCCTTTCAACCCTGTTCCTTTATTGGTGTTCTTTTCCCTCACCCATTCATCTACATTCACGCTAATGGTCCTGTAGGCTCTCACTAAATGCTTGCTAAATGACTAAGCAAATACTTCATTAAGGTTTACATACTGAATCACTGACCAAGCTTCAAAAGGGAAGAAGCAAGGGACATATTTACGGCCTTATATTTTCATACTGTAAGAAATGAAGTATCAACTGTGAACAAAAATTTGAACAATTAATGGTCGATGCTTTTGGCAATTTTTATTGGGGGAAGGGTCTGGGAAGCTGCTATGAATAAGAAATCAGGTACCTGTTTCAAGAGGTATGTCCTGTGAAATATGAGAATTATGTTCAACCTGAAAAGCTCCCTTAAAATGCTATTAGCCACCTAAACATGACAAGTAAATTAATCTGACAGGATCAACTTTCAGACTAACTTTTTGTTGTTAAAGATTTTATTATTATTGGAAAGCCGGATATACAGAGAGGAGGAGAGACAGAGAGGAAGATCTTCCGTCCGATGTTTCACTCCCCAAGTGAGCCACAACGGGCCGGTGCTGCACCGATCCGATGCCAGGAACCAGGAATCTCTTCCGGGTCTCCCACACCGGTGCAGGGTCCCAAAGCTTTGGGCCGTCCTCGACTGCTTTCCCAGGCCACAAGCAGGGAGCTGGATGGGAAGTGGAGCTGCCGGGATTAGAACCGGCGCCCATATGGGATCCCGGGGCTTTCAAGGCAAGGACTTTAGCCGCTAGGCCACGCCGCTGCCGGGCCCCAGACTTTTACTATCATTTCTATTACATGTGTCCCCATCTTGCTATGCCCTCTCAACATTCCGTCCTCTTCGCATCTCCCCAACATGTAGGTGCTTGACTTGCCATTAGTCTTGACCAGGTAGCATGACCTCTTGTTCAGGGTATATCTACTCTTTGGGAGCTTAGCACAATTTACATAGCAAGAAAAGGCAACTGTCATTTCTGAGATTTAGTATTTGTGAGGCATGAATGGCTATCAACTACAGTAACTCAGAATTTACCTGGCATGAACAGACACCCATCACCATTAACAGCAAGCTTCACCCTTTGGTTCTGGTTTTTGGTTTTGTTCTTTTTTTTTTTTATTCGGTGTCCGGAGATACTGTTTCTCTGGCATTTTCTATCCCTGCAGTACTCATCTACAACCTTGCTTTAGGATTAATGAGGATAAAGAGATTAGGGATGGAAGAGAAAAATAGACATATGCAAGCAAGTCCACTTCCTCCCACGGTTCACTCTGCTGTTTCATCCCTTAGTGCCTCCTGCCTGCCCTGGCCACTATGTTTTCCCTGATGTAGGTTCAATGTGGTCTCTACCTCAACCGGGGCAATGATGAGTCCACCATTTTTCTTACTTCTTGTTTCAAATGCACTAAGGAAAAACCAGCATGATGGGACTAGACCGTGAATCGTTTATTTTCTGAGTTAATTATTTCCGAACAATCCAGCTAACATGCCCTTGGGAAGACATGCTATCCAACTACATTTCTAACAGAACAAATACTCTCCCTCCCCACATGAGCCTAGCTGGTGACTTGCGATGAATAATGAATAATACCCTCTGAAATCCAAAACCCGCCACAAAAGTTCAGATCCAACCCAAGCCAAATCAACAGATGCCTGGCACCATGTACAAAATGCCGGCCAACGGAGGTTCCAGTGGCATGCACAAGAGAGGGAATTCCAGAGTCACTGAGTCAGCCTCAATGTCCTTTCACCATAGCCAGGCACAGGGAGGGCCATGGGGTTTGTCCCACATAAGGAGTTCAGATTTTGCTAAATCCATATTCTTCTTGAAACTTTTCAATAATATTTCTCACCACAGAATAACTGTTGGAAGTGTGGGCTTCATTGCTTCATATACATAGATATCAAAAAAGAGTAAGTGGCCTCCAGGAGAACAGAATAGCATGCCAGTAGAAGTATTCTGGGAATTAATCTGAGTCCATTTTGCTCTTCACAATTATTTGGTATGTTTCAGAAGCTATATCCTGTTGTAAGAGGTGTGGAAGTGTCCTTATTCTCCTGCCTTCTACCTAGCTACCAAAAGCAAGAGCAAGTCTGAAACTGAATTGTGCTGGACACACAGGAATGTTATGTTGAAGCAGGCACAAAAAAGTATTTTACAGCAATATTGTAAGCATTATGTAGCCCTTGTTTTCTGCTCGCATATGTCCTATTCTGTATGAAAAGTTTTCGAGAGGCAAAAACAATATTTTTTTTAATTATTTATTATTTAACTTCAGTAATTACATTGTATTATGTGACACAGTTACATAGATACTTGGGTTCTCCCCACCCCTCCCCAAACCCTCCCACCATGGTGGATTCCTCCACCTTGTTGCATAACCACAGCTCAAGTTCAGTTGAGATTTCCCCATTGCAAGCGTATACCAAACATAGAGTCCAGTATCTTATTGTCCCGTCAAGTTCAACGGCTTCTTAGCAATATTTTAAAAACAAAATTTAGCTTAATTTAGAGAAATAAAAGCACTTAAATCTTAGGGCTGGTGCAATGGCCTAGTGGCTTAATACTTGTGTTGCATGGACCAGAATGCCATATGCACACTGATTGTGTTCTGGCTGCTTCATTTCCCACCTAGATCCTCCTTGTGACCTAGGGAGGCAGGATGGCCCAAAGCCGTGGGATCCTACATCGACATGGAAGCCCAGAAGAAGTTTCTGGCTCCTGGCTCAGATCAGCTCAGCTTCAACTGTGGTGGCCACATGGGGAGTAAATCAGCAGATACAAGATCTTTCTGTCTGTCATTTCTTCTCTCTTTAAATCTTCCTTTCTAGTGAAAATAAATCTTTTTTTAAAGAAAAGCACTTGAATCACTAGACAACCTTGAGACTGTCAGAGCTGAATCATGGGTGCCAGGCTGAGGATACAGATTATGTAATCATTCCTTTATTAGGCCTCATTGTGTGATGATAGGCCTTATGCTTTAAATATTTCTGTATTCATATATACCAACTATATTCATGTACCCAAATAAATATTCATGTATGCAAACAAACCGATTCCATGTACAAAGCTATTTCTAACATCTTCAGTGTCACTTTATACACTGTGATATTAGGCATGCTTCTACATTTCTTGTAACAGCTAATTCTGTAACAGGGCCTTCTTAGGAAACGTTAATAAACCACTTGTTCTGAGTTGAAGAGTGTTGCCCATATCTCACGTTTATCAGGGACTTGTGAAATGTGACCATATTAAGAGCTAGGGTGTTTTCAGATGGAATCAAGATAAGGTGGGGTCATTGTAGCTTATCATGAACCCTAATCCAATGATTGCTGTTCTTAAAGAAGAAAGAAATCTGGACACAGACCTACAAAGAGAACCCCTGTGAAGATGGAGCTGGAGAGTGGGGTGAGGCGTTAATAAGTCAAGGAACAGCTGGGATTCCTGGTAAGCACCAAAGGCAGGCAAGAAACAGAGCCCGCTCTCTTTCAGTCTCTGAAGGCAACCAATCCAACTAATATCCAGTATCTGAATGATAGACTCGCAGTCTCTCTAACAGTGAAATAACATATTTTTGCTGCTTTGCTACAACAGTCTAAGGGTCAAATACACCATATATGTGTACCTATAAGAATGGCATGCATCACATCACACACACGTGACCACATGTGTACAAACACACATACATACAGATTTCACAATGTTAAGCTGAACATTTTGAAAGTAAATTAAAATAGCATGACAATTCGCTGGTAAATTGCTTTTTATATGTTACCACAACTCTACATTTTTAATAGCTATGCAAAAAAAAATTAAGCACACACAGAAGACGGAGGTGGCCTTTAGATTCCTGATTCTGCAGGTTCATGCCAGCTTTCAGGAGAGGAAACAGAGTGGTTTCTTTCATTTCTTCTTTTCCAAAGAGTTGTAAAGCTTTTACAGGATATGACTCATTCACAGGTATACTCAGCCATCAGCCAAAACACTCATTTGTACCACTGAAAAAAAAAAAGTAAAAACCAATATATAAAGTATCACGTAGCTTGACTGCAGTTGTGTTTTTCAAAATAAAAGGATGAAAAATTATTTGAAAATATTCTTAGCCAAAAATAAATATCATAGAAGCAAATAAAGGGGCAATATGTGGTAGATAAAAAAAAAGCAGAACTACCATCCAGTATAATTTACACAGATTATTTGCCGTTTTTCAGCCCCATGACATTTTATTTAAATCCTCACTTTTTTGTGCCTGATGAATCTTTGGTACCAAAACATCATGAGTATTGAATTGTGATTCAGCAGCTGTAAGAGCTAGAGAAAATGTTGTCCACTATTTGCACAAGCAATACAAACAATGGAACTGTCAGAAGGATTCAGTGAGATCAAACATGCAGTGACTAAAATTGGAAGAGTAGTCACCTCTTTTCTCTGTTGGCCAGTTTAGCTTGCTTTTTTTTCTATCACGTTTATTTTTTTCAATATGAATCCTACCATTTCTGTTGTAGGACCCAGGAAAAGTAATGACCATAAAAGTTTGCTCTGCAGTTTTCCTTGTTACGAGTCCTGAATGAACAAGGCCCTGGTCGAGCATAGGCCCCAAGCAGAGGGCAGGGCCCATGGACCACATGTTAATGATGTCATCCCATCCTTACAGAAGAACAGATGGTATGGCTTTCAGTTGTAGTCAATTCAGGGCAACTTGAATTCTACAGCTACATCAGGGAACGAAAACAGCTTCCACCTTTATGACCCAAACAAGGATGAAATGGTCTGACTGCACAGCAAAAGTTAGGAGTCCACATCTCAAGTTAGTGGACACAGTATCATGCTGCCTCAGTGGAAAACACATGATGTGTGGCAACCAAGGGAATGAGGTTGAATCCAGGCTCCACCTGTTACTACCTGGATCGCCTTTGGAGATGGACTTGAAGTCCTGTAGTATCACTTCTTACCTTGAAAATAAAGCTCACTTGTTACTTCCCCTGTTGTTTTCTTTCAATGGTGATTAAATCAGACACTTTGTATACTCTGGCAGTGCCTGACATATTAGATATCACTAAAAATATCTGCCATTCTGCCCTAATATTACATAGAGGCTACTTACTATGCCCATGCCCCCTGCCTTCTGCTCACATAGAAATATCATTCTTAACTAAAACAATGGTTCTTTTCTCCTTCTTTAACCCTCATGCTCAGTGCAGAAGTCTTCCTAGGTTGATGTTCCCAGTCTTCCATTTATTGATCACCAGAGCTTTCAGATTTCTTACCAGGTACCAAGAACAATACAGATACTTTCAGACTTTAATTGTAACTATGCACTGTATGTAACATTGTTCCTAATTTACAGAAAACCAAAATCAAGGCCAAAGTAGAATAAACTTGTAAAGTCAAAAAGGAGAGAATTTGAACCAATTGGGCCCAATTCTACAGCCTCTACAATGCATTACCTAACACACTTCCTTAGTGTGTGAGAGCTTTCATATTATGTCACATCTTAGGTATGTGATCCATGTGCCAGCTGATGTCATATACAACAACTGGTTTAGCATCATGCTTTATCTATAATGTATGCCAAACCAATGTTAGTGAGCTTTACTAGTGCTTAATAATGGATTAGTTTATGTGAATGTGCCTATTATCCTGCGGACCTTTTGAGGCAAAAAAAAAAAAAAAAACAAACTACTGAATAATTTATTGTATATCTGTTCTAGAAAGAAGGGGTTTTTTGACATTTATTCATTCATTTATTTATTTATTTTATTGGAAAATCAGATATACAGATAGGAAGAGAAACAGAGAGGGAGATCTTCCATATGTCAATTCACTCACCAATTGGCAAATGAGCCGATCCAAAACCAGGAGCCCAGAGCCTCTTCCAGGTCTCCACGTAGGTGTAGGCTTGCAAGGCTTTGAGCCATCCTCGACTGCTTTCCCAGGCCGCAAGCCGGGAGCTGGATGGGAAGCAGGGCTGTCAGAATTAGAACTGGCATCCATATAATATCCCTGCGTGTGCAAGGCAAGGACTTTAGACACTAGGCTAATGTTCCTGGACCAAGGTGAATTTTTTTTAAAGGTTATACAGCCATAACCTGATCTTGTTTTTTTATAAAGCCAGATGGTTGAAAGAGAACTAGAGAGAGGATGTGGGTTCCAGATACTTCTCAGCCATGATAATTAATCTATTTCATAGAGTTCATATTTTTATATCAAACTTTTATTTTTTTAGAAGTTTATTTATTTACTATTTTAAAGGCAGAGTTACTGAGAGCTGTACCAGATGTGCAGCAATTGATCTGAATGTAGGAGTTGAACTTGGGCCTATATGAGTTGCCAGCATTCCAGGTAGGCAGTGTCTTACCTGATGCACCATAATGTCAGTCCCACCATAAACCTTTTAAGGGTAGTATGTTGGCAGGACAGTTTTTAAGGCTATGATGTAACAATATTCAAAGAAGAAAGTTGAAGACAAGGCCATAAGCAATGAAGTCACTGTAACCAACAGGACCACCCATTTGCATACACTTGCTTATCTCACTGATGGACAGTAAGGTCCCATTCACCCTCACAATCTTTGTTAGAATCCATCTATACCACAGCCTTGAACGATCCTGTAGAACAGAATCTGACTTTTTAAATTCTGGTTATAATGAAAAGCTCATTATCCATCCATTTTGGCAAAACCATCCTGAGTTACTGTTGCCATCTCTTTAATATCTCATACACATGGCTTCAACTCCTAATTCATGTAGAGATTGTCAAGTTTTTCCCAATTAGTTTCCTAGACTAAGTGACCAAACCATGGAAGAAAACAAGGGCTCTGTCTCAGACCTTATAAAGGAGCACTGGTGGGCAGGTGCTTGCGACTCCTGCCATCTCAATTAGAACAAATCTCGAGCAGCATTTACACCCCCGAGATGGAGGAGTAACCTGATGAAATCTTATCACTGGCTCCCTCGGAATGGAAAACTGAGATGTGATGTGTTTCTTGGCAGAGCCACTGATGCTTAGTGGTGGCAGTTGCGGGAGGTGGGGTGGGCAGTTGTTACAGTTTTGCTTTGTTTCCCAGCAGGAAAAGTTGAGTGCTTGTCTGGGTGTTCTATTTTACACCCATCTTCTCCCAACACAGAGTCTCTAACCCCTGCCAATAATTAAATGCATTGCTTTCAGCTGGATTTTGCGCCTCTGAATGCTCATCCACCCAGATCTTAAGCAAAGAGGAAGCTTCTTCAACTCAAAACCACCAAACCCCACCATTAACGTGGTAAGTGTTGAAAGTAACATGAAACAGCCTCAACTTCAGTTCTCTGGGGAGAAATTGCATTTCTTTGTGCCTGGAGTCTCCCACATCTCCTAAGCTCATAGATCCAATTTTGTTGAAAACAGTTTTTGGTGAGTTTGGTCACTAAAAACAAGAAAACAAAGTGTTTCAATGGCTAACTCCTCACCTTGTATGCACTGGGATCCCATATGGGCACCATATTCCGGCTGCTCCACTTCCCACTCTGCTCCCTGGGAAAGCAGTGGAGGATGGCCCAAAGTTTTGAGACCCTGTACCCACTGAGGGATCTGGAAGAAACTCCTGGCTTCTGGCTTTGGATTGACTCAGCTCCAGCTATTATAAACGTCTGGGGAGTGAACCAGCAGCTGGAAGATCTTTCTCTCTGTACATCTGCCTTTCCAATAAAAATAGATAAATTAAAAAAAATAAGCTAGGCCATGATTCGCCATTGCACTTACACTGAACCCAAAACACTTAGTGCCGTCGTTAATATGGGTGGTTGGTTCACCACACAAGCACCAAATTGCCATCGCATTATATGAATTTGCTCAATTAGTTTAATCTGGAGCTCCCTTCATATCCAAGAACAAGACATTCCCTGACTAAAATAGAAATGTGATAGCCTCTATAGCAAGATTAGGAATCTTAAGTACATTTGTAGGGCGATAACAAATGTAGAAAGTTTACAGGAACATGGAATCAACTTTTGAAGTGCTCTGGGGCACCTATACAAGGAATTCTTATGTCTAAATCCAGGCTTTCCAGGTCCTGGGACTCTTTCTCAGTCCCTCTGTCCACCATGCTAACGTTGGGAAGGCTTCCCTCCTCCTCCTGCATTCAATCCCAGCCCTTCTTGTCTGAAGCCTTCTGCAAGCTCTTCCTCCTACTGTCACCTCCCTGCCATTCCAAAGAACGTCATGAGAAGAGCTGCATTAGCCACATTTTATCTTTCTATTTCCTGTACATTACAGATCTTTCCTCCTCCCACCTTCTATATACCAGTAAAATCCTAGTCATTATTCCTTGTTTAGGTCAGCTCAGTCATGCTTCCTCTTGTTCACCACCAAGACTCTCTTCCCTTCTACCTCAATTCATTACTTCTCCTCTACATGCCCACACAAATATTTTTTATTGAGTAATGATAGCATGCATAGTACTGTGAATCTGTTGAGATTAAAATTCAAATATGCCGGTAACAGTGCTTGTCATCCTCTTTGGTTGCTCAAACAATTTGCAGTGAATAATGAAGCCTTCTTTTCTACCTTCAAGGTCTGTAAAAAGCTTGTTCTTGACATTTAGCATCTGGACTTGCCTCTGTTTATAAAGAACAGACAGGGACTATCAGGCAAAACTTTGCAAATACTATTTACCTAATACTAAATACACCAAGTCAACCACTCGAAACTTTGATACCTTATGAATTTTTGTGACATTAGAGGGGCAATCATTCTTTTCTCTAAACCTACTCTTTGGATGCTATTATTTCTCAACTCTCACCATCTTTCAAAATGTTTGATATTCCTTCTTTTCCTTCTCATGTATAATGAAACTTTAAGCTTAATTCTATCACTCTTCCCCTATACATGCATGCATGTCTTCCATTGAGGAAAAGCACCTACCTTCATTCTATCTTTGACTCTTCCACTCTTACCCCAAAGCCTGGGACATCTCCCTTTGAACTTTCCTGTCTAGACTTCCGCAATCTTGCCTGTATCTGCTGTCGTCTTGCCCTGGCCTCTCACAAAGCCATTCTATTTTTACATAGCTTAGAGAAATGTGTCTATGCCTCTTTCCTATCAACCGTCATCATGCGAAGGTTCTCACCTCTTTTGGAAGTGAGAGGTTAACATACAAAGGATTTAAGTATTTATTTATTTTTATTGGAAAGGCATATATACAGAGAGAAGGAGATACAGAGAAAGATCTTCCATCTGCTGGTTCACTCCCCAGTCAGCTTCAAAGGCTGGAGCTGAGCTGATCTGGAGCCAAGAGCCTCTTCTAGGTTTCACATGCAGGTGCAGAGTCCAACAGTTTTGGGTAGTCCTCAACTGCTTTCCCAGGCCACAGGTAAGGAGCTGGAAGGGAAGTTGAGAAGTCAGGATATGATCCAGCACCCATATGAGATCTCAGTATGTGAGGACTTTAGCCACTAGGCTTCAAAGCTGGCTCAAGAGATTTTAGAAAAAAATGTGGATTAAATTGAGTATTGATGTTTGCCTGAAACTCAGATTTAGCGAGCTGCCCTGCGCTACATCCAGCAACCCTATCTTGTCTGCATGGTTCAACTTCCTGGGATTTTTTCTACATCCCTTAGATTTGAAACGTTGTTCACTGCCACAACACTTCCACACATACTGGTTATATTAGCTTCCTAAGAATGTCATTGCAAGGAACCACAGGGTTGCATAAAACAACAAAATGTATCGATTCAATAGTTCTTGGGGTTAGAAAGCCTTTTGAGGCTCTGGTAGGGGGTATATTCTGGAGTCTCTGGGAGAGAATCCTTTGTTGGCTCTTCTAACTTTCTGGTAGCCGCAGGTGTTTCTTGGGTTGTAGCTACATAACTCCAACCTGAGTCAACTTTCACATGACAGTCTTCCCTGTCTGTGTCTTCTTTTTGAATAAGGACACTATCATATCAGAATGAGGTCCCATCCAGCCTAGCCTGCTTAATTTTTAAATTAACCTTTATCCTAGCTATCTATATGTGTGCAGAAGCATAGGATGTGTGGATTGGGATGACATACTATCTGTAGTTTTGGGTATCTACTAAGGGTTTTGGAATATATCTTCTGTGGGTATGGTGGGGTGGGGATATATTTCCCTTAAAGATCATATTTTCACATACTAGAGATTAAGACTTCAACATATATTTCTGCCAGGAGTGTTCTGTTTTCTCTTATGTTCCTAGGCATATCTGTACACTTCTACCTACCTACCTTTCAGGTTTCAACATAAATAACAATCCCTCAACTTCACTGAATAAATCCTCCTATCCTACAAATGTAAGAGTATAGAGCCATATACATCAGTGCAATTTTAAGATTCTATGTGATGGTTCTATACACACTTGTTTGAAAATCTGATGGGCAATGATGTTCCCCACTGGAAGATCTACTCCATGAAGTCAGGAGTCAATCTGGTTTGATTCACTGATGCATCCTTAGCTTTAAGAAGAGTACTTAAACGTTAGCAGGGGCTCAATACAAACTTGCTTATCCATAAAATCACTGACTGAAGTATTCTACAGAGTGAGTGGTTGGAGGGAAGAACATCAACTCTATGTTACCAGAGCCTGGTATGGACCTGGGTTCAAAATGAGATTTCTGAATAAGCAATTAGTTGCTTTTCTCCTTCTTCTTTTGTTATTTTATCTTTGAATCACTTAATTATTTTATCTTTAAATTAGCATCAGGATGACAATCATTCAGCCAAACAGATGTGTATTTATTAATGATGTAAAACACTGAATTATTTTTATTTTGAGTTACTTAGATTCAGATCTTATCATCAAAAGACTGTTTGAAACATGTCTGAATATAACACAATAAAAGTTGAATTAAATTCAAACACTATAAGAAAGGTTTTCCTCCAATATTAGTTAAAACATTGTGAAAGAGTGAAAGAGTCTAACAATTTCTCTAGATATTTGACTTTTAAACTTTATCCTTATAAGTGAGAAAGAATCTGAGTATCAAAGGGAATACTTTGGAGGTGCTCTTAGGATTACGTGGGTGCTTTAAAGAAGAAAACACTTAGGCTTAGACATGAAGATACTTTGATATCAGACTCAGAAGCAAAGCTAATTCAATGTTGTTAGCCTTCTTTGCTGTCTTGAATGAGATCAGGCATCTTGGCTTCTGACTCAGTGTAATCTAATAGCCATGTCTTCTTAATCATGCTGAACGAGAGAATTTTGCCAAAGTCTGTGCAGAGATAATCCAACACTGATTGAAAACATGTCTGGCATTCAATGAGATTCCTCTGGCTTGAGTTTGCTGTTTGCTTCCATAACTTTTTCTGTTCATTAGAGAAGATAGCTTCATTGTTTATGTGAAGTATACAATAAATTAAAATAGTGCCATCTAAGTTTTTTAAACTATTTGAGTAAATTAGTTTCAGAAGTTGTACTTTTTAACATTTAAGTGAGCAGACTTTTTAAGTATTTCTAAAGTATTTAATATGACCCAGATCTGCTGATTTCAATTATATACATTGGTGCTAGTCATGCTATGTCTCACGTTATTGTGTACTCTATAAGGTGATGGAAAAATAAAGTTTAAGTAAGTTTTTTGCATATGTATTTGAGGGGCAAAGGCACATACCGAGAGAGAGAGAGAGAGAGAGAATAAGAGAAAGAGAAGGAGAGAGAAACTCAATCTATGTCCCCTATATGGTAGTAGCAATATTTGTCAATTACTTGACAGTACATAACTTGACATATCTAACTTCCAGATTACGACGCTGTAGCAAGATCTGGAGCAGGTTACAAACCCAAGTACTCTGACATGGGGCAATAATACCTTAAGGGCTCATCTTTAAGTGAACCAATGGAAGCAACCAGATCTTGTTATTCCTATCCAAGTAGTCCAGTGATAGATCCTGAATTCATTTAAATAGCCTCACTTGAGGAGCAGTTTATATATATAAACAGATATCTGGTTGTTTTCTCCGTTTTGTCCATTTTCACATATACTTTCTTATAACTGCTATTGGTTATAAAGGTGAATGAATTTCATGTAGTTCGTTTAGACAGATTTAAGCCACTCTTCTTCCTCCTTCCTTCCTTATTTTCTCTATCTTACTATATTTCTCTATCTTACTATAAAGCTGCAAAGTGGAGGGGCCTTAAGGTACAGGGGTTAAGTCACCATGGGTGATGCCAGCATCTGATAGAGAGCACAGTGTAACTGCTCCATTTCTGATCCAGCTCCCTGCTTATGTGGTTTAGAGAACAGCAGAAGATACCCAGTTCCATGGACCACTGCCATACATATGGGAGATCATGATGGAGTTTCTGGCCTTGGTTTTGCCAAGACCTTGCCATTGTGGCAATTTGGGAAGTGAATCAACAGATACAAAATCTGGCTTTTTTTTCTCTATATATTATTCTTCCTTTTAAATAAATAAATAAATCTTTTTTAAAAAAATTGCAAGTGGAAACAAGGAGCTGGACTAGGCTTAAACAACCTTCACCTTTTTCCTGAGTACAGAATCATTCTGACAAAAATATTATGACCTATTTTCCAAAGCAAAGTGGACCAGGGCTGTCCAAGATATTTATCTTGCCCCTTATTTCATTGGCATCAAATCCAACAATTTCAAATTAAGTTTCACTACAGTGGAAATTTTTATTCATGAGTAGCACTACTAAGCTATGAATGAAGCTGAATTTTAAAATTGCTGCCAAAATCAAGATGAAAGCTGAACTTAGGAATACTTTAGGTGCTCCAGGAAATTCCATCATTTCTTCAAATTTTTCAGATAGTACTCTGAGGAGGGACTACTGATTCTGCTAATGCTGATATTTAGACAACACACACAAAAAAATAGGCTTCCACCTTTCCACTTATGGCAGCTGAAGGAGGAACATACTTAAAAAATCTGCAGTGTTTCCTCTCACCAGACTAATGAACTTGAAACCAAAGTAATTTTGTTCTTTTGTGAAGATGCCAACAAATGAGATGGGTTCGTGGCTGTCTGAAAGCTTCCCCAGAAACAAAAGGAACAATCAACTCTTTCCTCTATGGGTTCAGGCGAAGAGAGATTAAGACTCAAGCTTCACTCATAATCCTTTCTTTTTTGTTGGGAGTATGGACCATTAGCGACTACAGAATATTAAAGATGATATTAGGAAACAACGTATAGAAAAGATGATCAAGTTTATGAGTCACAGAATAAACAGAATAGGAAGAATGCAAGTGGTGGGAACGTGTGGGCTGATCAGGCACTAGGATTGTGATTCTACCACTTCAGAACTGAGAGTCCTACAGCAAATGTCCGAACTTCAGCTGTCAATGTAGGTAAAAGCACCTACTATGAAGAGTAGTCATGTGCAATCAATGAGAGGGATTATGCTCACTGACTAATATAAGTGCAGAGGTCTACTCCTACGAATAGAATAATTGACAAAGCAAGCAAATCAGAGTGCAAAGGTTGGATTCAGAATCTCTGTCAGTTCCAAAGAGGGAGAAAGAGTCGCAAAATGAACCATGTTGATGGTGGCTCAAGGGCTACTGCTTTTCAACTCTTCAAAACAGTGCTGTTTTCCTACTTGTGAAATAGTTTGCTAAACTATCAGCAAACCAAAGTCAACTGGCAATCGTGAGGATGAGGGATTGGTCATAGAGGGCTTTATCCACTAAAAAAATATGTCTCCCATAAATATTTTTGCTAGTGCTTATATTCATCAATTATTCCATCTCAGAGACACACTTCTAGTCACAGATGCATATACACACACATATACATACACCAGGCTAAGACTGTCTTAGACCAATGCAAAGCCTCACATAATTTATTAGGAGTTATCATGGTTTTTAGATGATTTCTATAAAAATATCAGGTTACTTGACTAAAAAAAATAGGTCATATTTTAAAAACTTTTTATAATTTTTCTTGCAAAAAGTTACATTTTTGCTTATTTTCATATTTGATATTAGGTTGTGCTGCTTATATAAACAGATATATCATGAATATCATATAATCATGGGATTTGGTAATATTTTTGGAGGTAGTCAACACAAAAAATGTGCTGCTCAAAGTTGAAAGCTTAGCAATCAATTTTAATAAAATATCGGATATATAATTATATTCTCTAGATAGGTGATATTCAGACTATTTTAAAGAGGGAAAAAACCCTACATTTAATCTATGATCTAAGACAATAAGTATATGGCAGAGAAACAAACAAGACAGGACGCTCTCCTTAATAGGTAATGGAATGAGGCGGAGAAAATAGTCATTGCATGAACAATGCTGTCGACAGCATGACTCTCAGGCTAATCATGCAGACCAGGCAGTGGCCCAATGATCAGAGAACCACCTGGAACCACAAAGTTTTCATATTTCTGCGGTGAGAAATATCACTGTGAGAACAGAACTTGAAAAGGCAAGTACAAAGGTACAAGGTGAAAGGAGTTTATTCAAATGCATATATTGCATTTGATCTATGACTTTATAAACCTCTTCATTTGACTATCATTCTATGCTCACAGTAAAAAAAAAAAAAGGAAAGAATAGAAGACTTATGTACACTTGAGAAAATATTATCCTATTTACATATATGCTGTAAAGAAATACCATGAAATAATGTTTTTGGCTTTGTTTCTCACAACAATAATTTCAGTCCATGCAAGATCTATTTTCCATGCCTGTTAGTTTATTGCTGTACATAGTTCATTCTCCAGAAGGAAGGGGAAACGTAGTCCACCTTCCTTCAGTTCCCAAGTTGTGTTGAAAACTCCCAGTGTTGATGATAAATACAGGAAGTCTGGCATCTGGGAACGATCTTATACATTAAGCAGCTACTATGGGCCAAAATCAACATGCTTAGAGGATTAAATGAGATGATGTCTGTGAAAGTGCATGTACATTAACAATTGTTAAGGTGACATGATTGGTGTAAATCAGTAAAGTCATTGTGTGAGCATCGGAAGGGGGAGATCTGATTAGGTAGTGTTTCGCTAGAAACCAGAAGTCTGACCTGGCTACTGAAAAGGTTTAGGTAATCTGGAATCTATAGTAGGTGAATCACATCTGGTCTATGCTGCTTGTTACTTGGCATCACATATTTCCAAGAATATGGACATATTGGACCTCCCTCCACTGTCACAGTATGTTAATAAGAAGCTGAAAGTCCCATAATATGATGAATGATGGAAAGACATGGAAATAAATCTGTCCTCCAATAATTGAAGAGAAAAGAATTTAGAACAAGTACAATAAAGCAGAGTAAACTCCTGGTAGAAATTCTATGATCACAAATTTTGGCTCTAGGCAAACAAAAACTTTTTGATCCATTAGAATTCTCTGAAAACAATATATTGGATTGCCCTCTAATTTCTTCCATTCCATTAATACACTATCAATTGAAGAGAAGGCTCTGTCTACCAACTCATGAATGAGAGCTTGTCAGCAATGTCACCATGCTTGGCAACATGTACTCTGACCTGCTGACCACGGGTAGCTGTTAATGAGACTGTTAATGGAAGAAATGTGTGTGCGTGTCCTGTGTTGCTCTTTCAAATCAATAAATAAATTCATATTTTTTAAAAGTCTCATCAATTGAATTATAGACGATACAGTTAATGCACCGTCAGGCATCTGCTTTGGACCCTCAAATATTAGTTAGGACTTGGTCCACAATCACCAACTTATCCAGTTATCAGCAATCTGACTTGAGTGCTGCAGAAGTTTAGGTAATCTGTAATTACGGGTAAGGAGATCCCTTCTAGTTATGGTGTCAGTTGTTGGGAGCCATATTTAAAATCACACGTTAAAACTAGACCCTTGAATCTCATAGAAGACAAATGACCAGGCTAATGAGAAAGCATAAGCCCTGTTATATGAGAAATGATTAAAAGGAATGAAAGTAAATATCTTTCCTTAAATATTTGTGGAGAATAGGATTGGAATGAAGTATGATAGAGCAGAACCAAAACATGCCAAAGTTACATAAGGCCAATTTCAACCTCATTTTTTTCCTAAGTTTTAAAACAATCGTCTCAGTCTTCATCTTAAGAAACTAGGAGAAAAAGTGAACTGAACACAAAATATGCAAAGAAAATAAATATTGGAGTAGGAATTAATGATATAGAAAACCGATAGAAATCTGATGAACTCATAAGCTGGTTCTATGAAAACATCAATAGAATAGTATAAATATCTAGCCATGATTATCAGAAATAAAAGGAAAAAAATTCTATTATCAGAAAAGGCAAAGGTAATATCACCACAGACTTCACAAGTGCTACAAAGATAATAAGAAAATAGTATAAACATGAATTTTATATTAATAAATTGAAAAACCAAGGTGAAATGGGGAAATTCTTTGAGATTAGTTTTCTCTACATGAGAAAAACATCTGTAAAAGCACATATATGCATATTCAGCAATATACATAAAGGAAGAGACTTAAATTCATTCTGCCTCCCTATTCACCCCAAAAAACCCCTAAGCCTATATTCAATAGAAATAGGAAGTCAACATTCTACTCAATTGATTTACTGCAGGTTTGCGATAAGACAAGCACAAGAAAGAAAATGTATCCAGGTTGGAAAGAAACAAGAAAAATCTATTTGAAAATGACACGGTCATTGATACTGAAAACCCAATGAAATGTACAAAAGTTACTAAAGTATTAAGCAATTTTTTAGGAAGGTTAAAGGATGGGCTATCAGCATAATAATCAAATATATTTCTATATACTAGCAATAAGCAGTAATACACTAAGTTAAAAAATAAAATTATTTACGATAACACCAAATATATGAAATATGATGGAATTGAACGAAAGGTATGCAATACCTACATACAAACTAGAAAACGGAGAGAAAATATTTTGAAAAATATTTTTAACTCAATGATTGAAATGTGAATTTCTAATTCTTTTTTTTTTTTAGGATTTATTTATTTTTATTGAAAAGTCAGATTTAAAGAGAGAAAGAGATATAGAGAGGAAAATTTTGTATCGGCTGGTTCACTCCCCAGTGGCCTCAAAGGCCAGGGCCAAGCCAATCCAAAACCAGGACCAGGAGCCTCCTCTGGTCTCCCATGCAAGTGCAGGGTCCCAAGGCTTTGGACCATCCTTTGTTGCTTTCCCAGGCCACAAGCAGGGAGCTGGATGGAAATGCAGCAGCCAGGTTACAAACCGGCACCCATACAGAATCCCAGAACATGCAAGGTGAGAATTTTAAACAAATAATTAATTCAGAAGTTAGTTAAGTGAGTCAATATTTTTCAAATGTCGATTATCCTCAAATATTGAGACTCACTGCAATCTTTGCGGTGGCAAATCGATTAATTTATCAAAACACTCATAAGGAAATACATAGGATCTGCATCTACTACATGCACTTTTAAAAAGAACACATTTGGAAGTTCAAAAATTCCTGACCTCGAGGTTTTAATAAAGTCAAGTAAGAATGGCAATGAGGCATTGGTATAGAACAGGATAAACAGTTCAATGTAAGAGAGTATAGAACACTTTTGCTTATATACATGAAACATTTTTTTTAACCATGAATCTGATGCCATTCAATGGGAAATTGAATCTCTTGGATAAATGCTGGTTAAGCAATTAAGTATGCAAAGTAAAACAAAATATACTTTTATTATATATTTCTCATATAAACAACAAAAAATGGATATAACCTTTATTTAAAAGCCTAAAACTGTGCTAATTCTGGGCTAATGGCTTTGTGTCCTTGGATTATTCAAGAATTTGTTAAATATGACTTTAAAATCAAAATTTATAAAGAAAAAAATTCAGGCCTGGCAGCATGTCCTGGCAGCTAAAGTCCTTGCCTTGAATGCGCTGGGATCCCATATGGGTGCCAGTTCTAATCCCGGCAGCTCCACTTCCCATCCAGCTCCCTGCTTGTGGCCTAGGAAAGCAGCTGAGGACGGCCCAAGGCCTTGGGACCCTGCACCCGCATGGGAGACCTGGAGGAAGTTCCTGGCTCCTGGCTTCGGATCGGTGCAACACTGGCCATTGCGGTCACTTGGGGAGTGAATCATCGGACGGAAGATCTTCCTCTCTGTCTCTCCTCCTCTCTGGATATCTGACTTTCCAATAAAAATAAATGAATCGTTAAAAAAGGAAAAAATTCATTAATTTCACTTAAGCAAAATTAAAAACTATTAGTGTTTGAAAGATTCTGATAGAATGTGGGACTAGGGACTATTGCCAAAGTACTATACTAGTCTAACAATGTGGGGGAAATCAGTGAAGGGGCAATGGGAGAATGGGAGAGAGAATCCCTGTTCCCATGGAACTGTATCATGAAAAAGAAAGAAAAAAGATTCTGATAGTGTGCTGAAAACACAAGCTATTGACTAGAAGCAGGTATTTTCTAATTCATATATTGACAAAGAATTCTGCATGTACAGGAACCTCGGCTGGCTGAGCCTCATCTCAACATTTCCATTGGCTGTGTGGGGTCAGCACTAGTTACAGTATAACCCTACAGGTTCCTCCAGTTTGAAAACATCAGTTTTTGTATTTGTAAAATGAGAAAATTCAGAACACCTACTTCTAAGTGATATTGCAAAAATGAAAGACATTAATAATGTAAGTCCCAAGATTGATACTCAGCACAGCACAGGGAGTTTGAAAAAGGAATGAGAACAAACCTGTAATTGTTTATCCCTGAAATATTAGAATGATTAGAATTACAATCACCTTTAGTGGTTGTTGCACTTTCACACATTAGCCTGAGAATTATTTTGTCTTAAATTATGAGTGAGAAAACCAGTTATCTTGACAGGACACGGAAGTGAAATCTGTTTCCAAGATGCAAAAGAAATTAGAATCAAGAATTCTATTTTCTGCTATGAATTGCTTTCCTGGGTGATTCAGAAATCACACAGAAGAATAAAATAGCTGTCTCCAAAATGATGTTTAACCCACAGTGGAAAAGAGAAGTTTTGGTCACAGATGACAGTTACATTGAGAAATGAATTCTGAATGGAAAAGAAAATGTGAGCCTATGAATCTCTACTTTTTGCTAACAGTCAACCCAAACAAATTATTGGTGAAAAAAGAAATGTTTGCCAAAAGAAAACACTGGGTTGATCTACTTCTTAGGCAGTCAGTTGACTCTCCTATTGCAAAAGGGAATGAAGATTTTGCTGATGACCTCATGGTTAATTTCACGTGACTCATAGATTCATGGTGCTTCCATTGTCTTGTATACTGCAGCTGCCAGTGGGGTCGGGGTGAGAGTGGGGGAGACTTTCTGCAGCATGCCACATACCAGGCCCTGACATCACTCAGACTTCCAACTCTAGGAAACCTTCCGGTTGAGCAGCAACATCACATGTGCAAGAATGGGGTTTCACTAAGGAAGATCAATTCCATTTTCTCTATTATTATCAGTGATTTATGATGGTCCTAGCAAATCAGCCTGGAGTGTAGGGCTCAAAATCAGACCCAGAACCAAGAGGTCAGGAAATTAAAAATGAAATCGGCTTGTTACTTTAGGGGGAAGCACTGAACGGTTTAGGAAAAGGCACATACCAGGTGTAACTGATGGATTTTCAGGGTGCTGTTGAATCTTGGCATTAAGTTCTCTGTGTGACCCAAAAGGGAACATTGCTTCATACACATCTGCAGTGGGAGGAGATTATTACCTTCACAACTCTTGCTGGTTATGAGCCATCTCTCACACAGCCCTTCAAAGCAAAAAAGGGAGAAAGGAGCTTGCAACAACAGAGAATTTGTGAATCTCTTGTTTATCTTGGCAAATAGACATTGAAAATTTGAAATAGGATGCAGTTCTGGCTCTCTTTGAGGGCAATGTCATAGTGTTTCATAATTGCTTACCTCCACTCAGAGACAAGGGTGATATGAGCCTATAGCTCAGACACGCACAGGAAGTACTACTCTTGTTCAGCATACAAAATGTCTATACTCTGAATAGGGATCACAGTTACAGCAGCCTTGTCCTGCTCGCACGTTTTTCTTCAGCCAATACTGCCCTGCAGATGTTGCAGAAACCCAAACCAAACCCAGAAGTAGGATCAGCAAGCCAACAGCATTCTTTTCTCTTAGAGCTGATGAGCTTTGCACAGCTGTACTCATTTAAAACTGCAGCATAACAAATGTTTCTCATTGATTCATTAAACCAACAACAATGTAATAAGTTCCTCCTAAGTGCCAAGCACCATTATCCAACAATGAGTAAGGCGATGCCAACCTCTCAGGGACTTCCTAATCGAAAGCAGTGATTCTTAAGCAGAGGGCTTATTCTGACTGCTGGGGTATCTCCTTTTCCTGGGAATGTTGAAAGAAGGGGGGCAGACATTTGGTGCACGTGCTTGGGTCATTTCGTCAAAGTACTTGGCTCAAATCCCTGCTGCTTCCACTAATATGCATCTTGGGAGGCAACAGCTTATGGGTCAGGTCCTTGAGTCCCTGAAACCCATATGGGAGAACCGGATGGAGTTCCAGACTCCAGGCTTTGGCCTGGTCCAGCACTACGTACTGCTAGTATTTGGAAAGTAAACCTTTGGATGGACAATCTGTGTCTGTTTCTCTATTTTTCTCTCACTTCCTTTCAGGTAAAATGAAAAATAAAGTGTTGTTTTTGTTTTTGTTTTTGTTTTTGTTTTTTATGAAGGAGCCAGTGGTTAGCCCCTAGACAAGATGTCCCCAATCTACACTGAAGTGATAGATTGGGTTTGCAGTTATGGCTGCTGATACAGATCTGAAAATGCAGCAGCTCAACTAGTTGGGTTACTGTCACCCACATGGAAGATGTGGATTGCAATTTCAGCTCTCAGTTTCAGTCTCAGCCCAGTCCCTGCTGCTGTGGGCTTTGGAGAGTGAACCGGTGGCCTCTGGAATAAATGAATTACATTAAAAAAAAATATATATATATATATACACACACACACACACATATATGTACAATGATGTTTCAACTTACCACTTGTTGAGTTCTTTATTTAGCAAAAGGTTAAGCTTATGATTATAGAATAAGATAAAAATACAGCATTATCAAAATGAAAATAAATTTAAGATCTGTGTCAATGGAAATCAGTAGGCCAAGTTTATATTTTAGAACCTAAAAGATTGTCAGTGTAGCTTCCAGATGGAAGGATAGATAGGATGTCCCTGCTCTGTCCACTCTGTATTTGAGGATGCACAGGATATTGAAGGAAGGGCAGGGAAAACATCGAGCCCTCTGAAAATGTGCATGTAGCTAAGTTCCTGCAGAGTCTTCTCACCTCCTCTCCATAAAATGCACCAAAGCCCTGTCTGTCTTTCAGATGCCTTGCCTCTCCTTATTTGGGTATGAGTACTGAGTCAGCATTGCAGTGTCTGTGCTGTTTCCAATTGACAGAGGCAGCCAAGGAGCCCCACAGATTCCATAGAGTGTGAGTATTGCCCGTGAAGTGACTCACTTGTCTCAGAAAGCATTGCTGACTCTGAAGTGAGCTTCAGAGCATGTAACAACACTCAACATAACACAAATAGATAACTAGGTAAATACGTATTACATAGATTCTCACAGATGAATTGTATGATGGAGACCAGCATATTGGTGAGTAAAGCTACACTGCAATATGCAACTCGACTCCCAAATGTAAGGATGACTTCCAATGAAACTGTTAAATATAACCGTGACAATAGGATACTAGATTTCCTATCATTGTCTATGCTGACAATGCCATGATACACTTAAATAGCAGAAGATTGTATTTGTGACTGCTGCTGAAGGACTTGTGACTGCTACTGTTGTAATAATTTGGTGGAAAATAGTGCTGGGGCAGTGAGGCGGGGAGATGAAGAAGGAGTTAGGGGAGGTGGAGTGGGGGGGAATCACTATACCAACAAAACTGCATCATGGAAAAAACTAAAATAAAACAGCAGCAAAAGAACCATCAGTGGAAGATGAATTCTTCAAAAATAGAGTACATTTTTTCCAAACTTACCTAATAAAAGTAGAGTCAGAGAAAATATATGGGCTTTAATAATAAATTTATGAATAGAAGCAATTCAACAGAGCCAGCCAAACTCATATTGGCCTTAGAAGAGCTTGAATAAAAATGTTTGTTTTATCAGCTAGGATAAAAGTAATTTTATCAAAAAATAGTAAACAGAGGCTACAAAAATAAATTGAATGAGCTCGTGTAGGGACTTAGATTTCCTCTTATAATGCCCTAAAGCCCATTTTATCTGTCAGTCTCCCGCTTGAAATTACTACTACCAGCTTGCATTTGCATTATCAGTGGTATTGTTAAAGTATGTCTTTTTGCCATCTTGCCCTTCTCATTCTATTTATTCATTTTTTTATTTTTCACGATAGAGTTTCATAGGCTCAGGTATTTCCTCTTCTATCCTTCCATTTCCCCTGCCCACTGAGTTCCACTATACTATATCATAATAGTAAAGTCCCTAACTAACAATTACATAGCCATTATTCTGCCATTTAAGAGCATCATGACATTGTAGGTATAGACAATGTATCTGTTGAACTTGTATTTTCCATGAAGGTTGCCTCACCTCAGAGAGAATATATGATATTTGCCCTTTGGGGATTGGTTTATTTCAGTGAGCATAATTGTCTAATGATATTGGCCTACATTTCGAATTTTACTAGCAACACCAGCTGGTGTGGGTGTGGGGAGAAAAGTACCCTACTTCACTGCTGGTGGTAGTGTAGGCAAGTACAACCATTATGGGAATCACTATGGAGGATGCTAAGACAACTGAAAAATGACCTGCTATATAACCCAGCTATCCCACTTCTGGGAATATATCCAAAGGAAATGAAATCTGCATATGAGAAAGTAACCTGTAATCCTATATCCACAATGTGAATATATGGAAACAACCCAAATGGCCATCAATGTGAAGATATGGAAACAACCCAGAGTGAACAAAAAAACTGTGGTTCATCTACTCTGGTATACTATAACCCAGCCATCAAAAAGAATGAAATTCTACCACTTACGAATAAATGGTCCCAACTAGAGACCATTTCGCTCAGTGAGATAAACCTTATTATTCTAAGTTATCACAAACAGTCAATACTGTCTTTGAGATTGAGAGATTTGTTTATTGTTCAATAATTGCATCTCATGCAAAATCAAAAACAAAAGGAATATATTTAACCAAAGAGAACTAAAAGAATTTTCAAGCACCTGTTACTAATTCTTAAAATATCTCTTTAACTAATGTTATTTTGTATGATCAAGATATAGAAATATTTCAGTATAGAATTTTTTAAAAAGGAAATTACTGCTTTTCATGAGTCACCAGATTGTGGGTATTAGCATGGGACACATTAGCACAACAGCATTTTTTTTTAAGATATATTACTTGAAGGGAAGATTTTTACAGGGAGAGAAGGAAAAACAGAGAGAGGTCTTTCACCTGCTGGTTTACTCCCTAAAAGGCTGCAACAGCCAGAACTGAGCTGTTTTGAAGCTGTGAGCTGGCCTGCCATATGGGTGTAGGCCCAAGGCCTTGAGCCATTCTCTGCTGCTTTCCAAGGCCATAAGCAGAGAGCTGGATCAGAAGTACAGCAGCCAGAAAATGAACCACTCCCCATATGGGATGCTGGTGCATCAGGCTGACAATTAGCCTTCTGTGCCACCACTCCAGCCCTTTGGAACATTTTTTAAAACGGCAGGAGCAGTGAGTTAATCCACTGCTTACAACATGCACATCACCTTTTAGAGTGCTGATTTTGTATGCTAGCTACTCGACTTCTTACCCAGTTTCCTGCTGATGTACCAGAAGAGGCAGCTAAGCATGGCTCCAGTGTTTCTGTTCCTGCCACCCTCATACGAGGTACAGATGGAATCTGGGGCCCCTAGCTGTAGCTGGCCCAATCCTGGTTGTCATAGATATTTGGAGAGTAAACCAATAGATGAAAGATCTTTCTTTCTATCTCTCCCTCTTGATCTTTTTTTAAGATAATTTAATAAGTATATTCAAAAATTATAATGACTGTTAGTGAAGTCTTCTTTCCCCTACTCCTAATTTGTTAGTTAAGGCTCCTTGTGTCTACTAAGCAGCAGCAAAGAACAGCTACAACAACAACAACAAAAAGATTCAGAATAGTTGAAGATAAATTTCGTGTAGACAAGGATTTTGATTGTTTTGTTTGCAACCATATATCCAGTATATGAAAAAACACATTTCATAATAAGTAGACAATAGATGTTTGTGAATAAAATAAGGGACGGTTTTCATCCATAAAAAGATATTTTGACTCAACCTGTCAAATACCGGGGGCTTAACTTTCATCTAATTATTGCCACATTTGAAAGACTTTCAAATTCTAGCTCTTTGGCAAAGGCTTTGCTGTTATATATTTGATCTTTTTATCAAACACTGGGCAGGGTTTTTGTAGATGAATTTCATATGGGAATTAGTGATGCCCAAAATAAAAAGGGTTCTTGGAAATTTTAGCTTAACTTTAGAAAGTCACCAAAGAAAAATATTTAAAATTTTAGGCACAAAGATATCATCAAAATTCAGAAGGAAAGTCTAGCAATCTAGGCATGAAGTCATTAATGATGGCATCTGAAGGGAGAAGGTCCACACCCTTACTGGAGCCTTAGCTCAATGAGTCCACACCACGGGAGCACCTCCAATTCTTTGCTTCCTGATTATAGCGGTGGAGAGGATAATCCACTTAAGTGGAGGAAGGGGACATAGTGATCCAGATAAACTAATTCCCAATGGGGGCGGATGCAAAATAACTGTTAGCTGGAAAAAAGAAAACAGTTATGTTTGGATTTCAACATTTCTATTAAAAATAATTTGGGAGCTTCCAACCCAAAGGTCTTAGTGCATTACCTAAGCTACAAGCTCATTTACTCCATATAAAAAATCTTTCCTCAAGGGTAGCATTGTGGTGTAGTGGGTAAAGCTACAGCGGTGGTAATTCATGTTCTGACCATTACACTTCCTATTCAGCTCACTGCTAGCAGCCCAGGACAAGCAGCCAAGGTGGTCCAGGTGTTTGGAACCTTACCACCCGATGAGGAGACACGGATGAAGGTCCTAGCTCCTGGTTTTGGCCGGGCTCAGCATTGGCTGCTGTGGCTATCTGGGGAATGAAGACCTCTCTCTTTCAAATAATAAAATCCATAAAAATACATAAAATTTAAAAATTAAAAAAAATCTTTTTTCTTCTTTGTATCAGGGAAGAAGTCAAATAACATTTAGTTCACTGACCAACTCTCAAGTCCTATTTGTAAAAGTCCCAGGCAGAACGTTAAGGATGTTATGATAAACGTTAAGGTGTTTATGATAAAATAGTATTTTTAATTTTTAAATTTTTTTTATTTAGGATAAAATAGTATCTATATGTGATAAAATACACATGTATTATGTATAATAGAAAATATTCAGATAGAATATTGTATGTCATATGATGTGTTTATCTGATCATGCTAATTAGGGAATCTTTTCAATGATATGCATACACATTCAAACTCTAGCACATAGAATTTGAAACCACAACTTTGTTCTGCCACCCCTTCTCTATATCCATGGCAGCTGATTCAATTAATGAAGGCATCTATTTATAGTCAGATCCCAGCACATAGCCTGTTCTCCTTAGCAACATTTCTGCTCTAGATTAGTTAGAAATACATCTTTAAGCACATGGACTGGAGAGTGAAATGCTTCACAAAACAGCAAATGGAAAGAAACCATTTAATCATCAAACTTTTTACTATCTTTTCAAATAATACAGACTTCACAGTTGCAGTTAAAAAAAAATCAAGGCAAAAAAATTTCTCCTCACGGAACATGTCTCCTTCTGCGACATCAACAAATTGCCCTCTTGTTTTATTTCTTATACACCTGCCCCACTGCTCCATTTTCTCACACTTCCCCTGACTTTGCCTAGTATATTTATTTCATTTCATGTTAGGAATGTAGGTAAGCTTAGTTCATGTTGTGAAAGTAAAGCCATATACAGCTTTTGGAAAAAATCTTAGAAGTGATCCTGTAGTCAGTAAGATGGCATTGATTAGCATTTCAGCTGTGAACAAAAGCACCTGAGAATTCTTTCCAGATCTTTCCTGAAGAGAGACCCAGAACAAACAAGACTTTTTGGGTTAACATAATAATGTTTTCTAAATCTTTTCTGGCTTTCAAAAGAGATTGTAATATGAAATGTGAACCTACCACTTTTTATTTCTAAAAATTATGTAAGATGATTTCTAAGGCAAATTTCATAGCTGCAACAGCATTCAGCTGTCTCTTAGCCAACATCACTTGTGCCTGCCCCACACCCACCCACCATGACTCTTGAGGATACCCTCTCTCTCCTCTCATTTACTTGTTTAACTCAGTTCAGTCCAATTCACACATACACGACAAGTGCCTGTTATGTGTACTGCACTACAGAACTTTCATGTATTTGTAAAGTGTAATATCCCTGGCATTAGAGACCATGTAAAGGGAAAATTCAGTGAACGCAATGAAACAAATGGAAATGAAAATGAGGTTTATGCAGAAGACAATTGAAGAAGGTGCAAGTTGGACAATGAGCTCCTTCAAGTGTATCTTCACTTTCACATGCATGACCTGGAAAAAAATGACAAGCAAAAGGTGATCTACTGCATGTCAAAATACACAAAACTTGTTAAACAAGGCTTTCCAATAATGATTCAATGTATTACCTTGTGAAGTTTATATTTAAACAGAAAAATTGAAGCCACTTGACAGTTAAATTTTATGATTGAAGATCGACAAAATAATGACACTAACTTTATTGTACAATTCTTGAGTCGTCTTGGATCAGTAATACTCATACAATAATGTCAAATATGCCTCACTAACCAATTGCTATATGTTTTCTCAATAACATTTTTTCTTTTCCTTCTTTAAAATAGCACTATATTACATGATCAGGATACTTTACACAGTTTTATTCTATAAAAATATCTGAAGTATTAAAAATTTAATTCTACACACAGATTTCAAAATTTAAGTGTATGTTGATCAAAACTGCATATGAAGGTAAATATAAAAAGAAAAGGCTATTTTTCAAGATATATTACTTTTTTTTGTTTTTTTAGGAGCTGGCAATGTGGAGCTGTGGGTTAAGCTACCACTTCGCAGTGCTAGCATCCCATATGAGACCAATGGTGAGTCCCCAGTGTTTTTTTCTGGATCCTGCTCCCTGATAATATACCTGGGGAAATAGGAGAAGATAACCCAAGTACTTGGGACTGTGTCACCCACAAAGGAGACTGAGGAAATTTGGGTCATCTAACTTCAGCCTGGAATAGCCCCAACTATTGTGGCTGTTTGGGGTAGCAAACCAGTGGCTGCAAGATCTCACTCTATCCACTCCCCTTGCTGTCTATCATGAATATATATATATATATATATATATATGTGTGTGTGTATATATGTGTATATATGTATGTGTGTATCATATATGATATATAATATGTACTACATATAATACATTATACTGGTTCCATCACGTTATACCTGAACCTATATGGGTATCTATTTAAGAGTTCTATGAATTATTTAATAGGGCAAAGTGTTTCATAAATTCTTCATGTGCAACAGTAACAAATATTATGCTAATTAAAGAGTACTTTCTGAGCCACGAATTGTAAATGGTAAGAAATGAAATGAATGCACAACAATACTGGGAAATGATAGTTGGAGATGTTAGAATTTATTTAGTTATTCAGGCTATTCAAAAAGAAGCATGACAAAATAATTTATACTTTCTTTCTCAAGACCCCTTACTGCTCAATTCTTCCCCAAACTCCCAAGAGGTGTCCAAATTCACTGTTCACAGTGGCATAATCCGTTACTGCTCATGCTATTTGAAACAATGACTTTGTCTCTCAGGGTGATAGGACAAGCTACGAGAAGAAGAATGTCCTGAGGTCACAGGAGCATTTGTGATTGTGCTGATCTCTGCATCCGGAGAAAGAGCGATGGCTATGAATTGATAAATAATTTCTCAATTTGGATTTACAACGTGTTGGGTCCTTAAAGGTTTAAGAACTTGAAACAAAGATATCTTTCACCTAAGTCAAAAGAACATTTTATCCAGAATCTCGAATTCTTCCTTGTGCCTAGCGCAGTTCCAGAAATGTTTGAAATTTGGTGACCAATCATATATATATATATGCAGTGAGGAGAATTTAAAAGAGCAAAGCTAACAGGAGCTCAGTAACAATAGAAAACATGCCTGGAGAAAAAAACAACAAAGAGCCAGGTTGACTCATCTGTTACCATTGTAAGTTTAGATTGTTGTAGAATGCTAAAGTCGGGGAAGAAAAACTCTATATAAATCCCTACAAACCCAAGGATTTTTTTAATCTTATTAGCATGGAGTAATACTAGGATGTGTTCATCTGCCACTAAGGGAACATTTGCTTCCTTCAAAGACAGATACTGAACAACAAGAAGAGACCAGCTTAGTATTATACAACAACACTACAAGAAAAATATGTCGAGATAAATATGTAGACAAAATGTCAAAAAAGAAAAACTACCAGAAAATTATTGCAAAGCAGATGAAAACTCCAACAGCACAGCTCAAATAGATCCCCAGACGTGGGCCATTAGCCTACTAGTTAAGAGCCTGGTTAAATGTTTTCTTCTGTCAGGTTGTGTGGGTTCAGCCATTAGCCCTGGCTTCTGTCCCCAGTGTCTTCCTGACTCAGACCCTTCCAAGGCTGCAGAAATGTCTTCAGTGAGTCTATTCCTGCCACCCGAGTGGGAGGCCCATCTTTGGTGGCCAGTTTCTCGCTTTGCCCTTGGCTCAATTCCACCTGTTTCAGGTATTCTAGGCACTGAAACGGTGGATGGAAATTATCCTTTCTAAACAAGAAACAAAACATTTTAATTTAGCTATCATCGTTACAAAACAGCAAGCAGAAAAATCAGTGTTTAAAAATGACATGCTGACACAAAGAAGACAAAATGTCAGTCAAGCTCCGGGCATTGCAGACAGAAGATCTTTTTCTCTGTACCTCTTTGTCTCTGTGTATTTGCCTTTCCAACAAAAATGAAATAAATCTTTTTTTAAAGGGTTTCAAATATAAGTATTCCTTTAGGCAAAAAAAATCACATGATTCTTAAACATACAAAAAGCTCTATTCCCACTCATAATAAAACAAAACTAAATCTGAGTTATATTAAAATACAATTTTAAAAAATGGATACTGTATCCTGTTGGTGACGATGTGGAGATAATCACACATAGAGCAAAAGGGTAAATTTGTCTAGTTCCTATTTCAGAAACTTACGCACATCTCTCCAAACATCAAACAGAAGTTGCTTCCAAAAACCTGTCTTCACACAGAATGCCACAACTGTGAAATGACATATAGATGGCCCTTGACTTGCAAAGGTTTCACTTAGAACTTTTGAACACTTTGATGCTTTGAAAATGATACAGGTTACAGTAGGAACCATGCTTTGAATTTTGAGTTTTGATCTTTTCCTGGGCTAATGATCTTTGATAAGATCGTCCCCGGTGATGCTGGGCAAAGGCCGCCAGAACTGCTCCTCGTCAGCCACTCGAACACAGGGCAAAAATCCCAGGGACACCACAGTATAATGTACTGCTGAGCAACAATATCAAATGGATACCTTAAATGCATTTTCAGTTTATGACATCTTCATAGATTTATCAACATGTAGCACCAATGTAAATCAAAAGGGTCTGTATGTATGTTATTTGCAGAATAATTTATAAAAGAAGACAATTAGAAATGGTATATGTACATCCAATAAATGGAATCTTACATATTCCCAAAATAAATGAAGAAGCTGTTTATGTACTAATATGAAATAATCAAGAGTTATTGGAAAGATAAAATCATAGCTTTAAAGTACTTTAAATATGGTTACTATAGGAGCATTTGAGTTCTTTAATTTTTATTAATTTAAATTGCGGTGGCTACACATGACCAGTGGCTGCAATAGTGGAAAGCAGAGTTTTATACTAAAATAAAAACCTTGAACTCTTTTTTTTATTTATTCATTTTTTAATTTTTTGCCCAACCCCTCCCTGTACCCTCCCCCCTCGGTGAACCGCCCCACCCCATTGCCATATTACATTTTTGGTTTTTTGTTTTTGTTTTTGTTTTTGATTACATTGCATTATGTGTCATGGTTCTATAGGCCCTGAGATTCTCCCCCACCACCACCATAATGTATTCCTCAACCTGGTTGCACCACCACGGATCAAATTCAGCTGGGATTCCCCCACTGCCCGCATCCACCAGACAAGAAGACCCGCATCCCATTGTCTAAAAATGTCCATCAGTTTATTGGGGAGACCGTCTCTGGTCCAAAGGCAGAGCCGGCAAAGTGGTTTTGATAGTTCTACAGAACTGTATCGTTGCCAGTCTCACCACTTTAGGCACGATGCGGTCGTTGGAGAATCCACTGATTGACATTGTCCATCATATAGTCTCCAGTTGCCCAATTTTTTCATTGTCAACACGCAGCTGAGGTGGTCGATTGACTTGTTCTGTCCTCTGTCATTTGATGTTTATCTTCCAGAGACCAAAAGCTCGATTGCAGAGATCCTAAAAGAAACCAGGGGGGAGATGGTAGCTCCTGGGCCTGGAAAATAGCCAGGGACCCCCTCACTGCCTTGCGGCGGTGAAAAACCTTGAACTCTGAAGTCAAATGTTTTATGTCATTAATGTCAATAATTTACTGTACAAAAGTCCACTCACCATCTGCAGATATCTGTTTCTGTTCCCCAAACTTTCCAAGCTAGATACAGGGTTTCCGTTTGGCCACATATTATCCTTATAGAAATGAATAAACAAGAAGAGCTCCATAAACAGACTTACTTGGCTCAGAAGTGGTGACTTACTGTGCCTTTCAAAGTATGAACCTTTGGGCCATCACAGCCCCTGTCACAGCAACATGTGGCAAATGAGTGCCAAGATGGGTCTCTGCTTGCTAAGCCTATGCAAGGGGCAGTGGGAAAAAGATTTCTGTGCATTTCTGAAGACTCGAGACCCTCTCTTGGTTTCAGCAAAAACCTTGAGACCCTTCTCCTGTCTCGACGGCACCTTGCAACCCCTGTGAACCCATGCAGTTGGCAAGAAGCCCAAGGTCTTCTGAGTACTTCCCTCCCTCTCAACCCTTGTTGGTGATTTGTGTAGTTTCCACTAACTTGGTTGCCTCCTTCCCTTGCCTACCCAGGCCCATACCCATTTTGTGGAAATGTGGTGATAGTTTTGTAACAAACAATTCCAGGGTGTGGGTGGTGGTAGGCTACGCAGTGCCACCTAGCAAAGTACGTCAGAGTTGTACTGATTGGCTAGCCTTATAATATGTAATGGAGACTTACGTCCAATATAAATATTGTTGTTACCCTGAGGCTTCTTTTCCTGGACCCGCTCTATATAAGCTTGTGTTTGGTTGCTAATACACGGACAAGTTCACCATAACTGTCTCCCATATTTCCCTATTGAGAATGCCGTCACCGTACCACATTACCTGGGTGGGTGGTCTATCGCTGAGACCACTGCAAACATGGGCTGGGTTTCAGCCCCTGTTGTACTTGTGAAATTGTGGCAACCTCACACCATGAAGCACCTGGCCACTTGTAACTAGTGCTCCTGCCCATAACCTCCCTTCTAAACTGAGGCAGGTGCTGACCATTCAAGCACAACAGATCCAAATTCCCACTATCCTTCCTCTTAGGTCAGCCCCATCAGCATGGAACTCACCTCTTTCCATGGTCTGAACTTTCCACTCTTCTTTCCTGCATAGTTGGCCTCTTAGCTGGAGCTGTAGAAATGCTTTCCTCAGACCATGGCTTTGAGAATTCCACAATCTAACATGCGTACAGAGCTGAGCTTTTGTCTGCTTTTGAGGCGGGGTAGTGATCTGTTTTTCTCCCCACATGGGTAGGATGGTGGGTGTGTTAAAAAGAAACTTTCTTCCAGTGTATCCCTGGCCACCTGCCAGTCAGTGAAGTATGAAACAGACTTAAAATTAGTACCTGAGAAGCAGGACCTGAGCATAACTCAGAAGTCCATGTGTATTGGAGAGATGTTTATTAACTGAGGTTAGCCGTGAACCCACTTCAACAATCTCCCCTAGCCTACCTGTTGTAGTAATCAATTTAAGGAAATTTTCATCAATCCTTGTGACATCTTTTCCTGGCCTGACCGCCTTGTTTAAGCAAGTCCTATTTTAAAGATCAAAAAAAGTTAAGGCTCAAATACTTTTATTTTAAGTGGGTTGCCCATAAGTCAGAAACCGATTCTTACCTCTCTAAATTTAGCTTTCTGTTGACCCAACTCATTACCTAACTATGATGACAGCAATAACGCTAGTGTTACAGTTAATACTGCTGATACAACATGAAGTATGAACTAAGAAGAGGCTTAGGTTTGTAGACAGCTTCATCGGTCACCAGTCTTGCCTCATTGGAATTTATTTAGAGATGAGCCTCTGCCCTGTCCATCTGCCTGAACTCAGCATACAAGAGGTCAGGGGACATGAGTCCCTGAATGTAGATGTGAGTAGTGGTGACTCAGCCAGCCTGAGGATTCCATTGCTTTCCCTGGACTTTCCTACCACCAGTGCTATCCCTGAGAAACAACCAGCCACCTTATGGGTATTTCACCAAGCGGGGAAAAGAGAGAGAGAGAAAAAAAACCCTTAAATTTTTAAAGAACTGAGTCTTTGACTCATTTGCAGGAAGGTAAGATGCATTGTTCTCCACATTGTATTAATACTTTAAGCACTAAATAAAGCCCCCCCCCCCAACGCAGCACACCCACTATTTTGTATTACATATACAAATTTTTGCTTTGGTCTCTTTTGACACAACTGTGGGAACTCAGCAGGAGGTCTGACCTATTTTGGTCCTCACAATGCATATGGCCAATTTAAAATTCATCAGCACAATATTTATAAATAAAACCAGACTCAGTCACACTAGTGACACTTCCTCCCTGACTCCCATCTCTACAGTATTGTGGGCTTACCTTCAGGCCTAAAAATAGGACCATTCTGCTGAGTCACTGAGAAACTTCACCCCTACATCTCACAGAAAGATAGGATACCTGACAACAGTATTCAAAAGCTTGTCTCCTACCAGTTCCAAATTCCATGAAAGCTCCCCTGAAAAAAAAGCTATTCCTGACTTATTATATCATTGCCGGTGACTTAAAGATACCCATTCACCATGGCACAGAGAGTATTTCACCTTTCAGAAGTAGGTTATGTACCTTAGCCCCATTGTTCTCCCTAATTCCCTGATTAGAGATTTATTTTGAGACATGCAGACTGTCAGATCCAGGGGGACATAGAGGTCATGAAATCCAAGTTGTTGATTATTCAAAAAAGCACTGGATCACTGAAATCGTAACAAACAATAAACCGTCAGGAGAAATCTTGCTAAGATTTTTTATATGCTGGAGTATTAGTTCTCTGTCTTGTAACTTCTCAGCAGGACAAACGTCAGTAGATAATGCAAAATGATTTTGTAGTTGGGTATGTAGTGATTCATTTACCATTATTCAGAACAGATCTGTACAAGTGCCTGTACCAGTACAAGCTGCGCAAAAGGGAACACAGTTGGCATGGTTTGTGCCTATTTCTGACTAGTTTAATGGGCTACATGAACAGTAGGAAAGCAACTAGGATGGTATGAGATTCACACACCAGAGAACAAAAGTGGGCAGAGAAAGCAGCAAAAGAGGAGAGGTAAATGATTCCTACCTAGATTTCGACATGATGAGTTAGACTGGGAGTAAGGATAAAGGTAAAAGGGAAGAAGGCCCCCAAAATCCAAAGAGGTGAAATGAGATAGATTCAGTAAATCCAAAGCTATTCGATCTAGTTGAATATCAAATGGCCATGGATACAAGATTGAGGCATGAGCCAAATTATAAAATACATTGCTGAAAGCTACATGAAGGCATTTGGACTTTTGTCTTAGAGTTTTAGTACTCAATAGAATCTTAGCATCTGGGAAAGATCATTGTGGTTACATGATGTGTGGGAAATGACACTTAGGACAAGGAAGCCAATTAGGAAGAACTTACTGAAGTATCTGGGCAAACAATGTGTTGGGCTGAACAGAAATTAGGGAATACATTTCAGAAATATTTACACATCTGAATGGCCAAAGCTGTGAATTTTACCAGGGCAAACAAGAAGACCTAAGGGCTCGGTTACCTACCTCTTTCCCATGTTCCCAACCTATAAATCTGAAAAACCACACAGATTAAGCCAACAAGGAAGCTCCCAGAAGGAAGCACCCAAGCCCCAAGCTTGCCAGAATGGAGACTGCAGAATTTACAGGAGGAAAGTTAACAAAGGCCTTCCTCTTTCACCAGCATTCACCCTGCAGATAGTCACTGAGGGTCTTCTATGTTTCAAGCATTGGTCCAGGGTCCTGGGAATTGAAATAAAAAGGACACAGCTCCCATACTTAATGATTCTTGCATCATGCAAAAAGCAAGTATGTAAGCAGGCAATTAAAAATGCCATAATGAAAAGGTGAAAACTAAGTACATGAAAACTAAGGAAATAATCCATAGTCATCTGAAGCAGCCTCCCAGGGGACATTTTTTAATGTGTTTTCATTCACAGAGTGACAGAGGGAGAGGGGCAATGGAAGAGCTAGGCCATCTACTGTTTATCATTTTATTTCCCAAATATCAGCAATCGCCAGGGCTTGAACAGACTGAGGCAGGGGTCTGAAACTCCACTGGGTTTCCCATGTCAGTGATAGAGACCCAAGCACTTAAATCATCATCTGCTGCCTCCCAGGCTGGTTACCCAGGAGCTGGATCAAACTGAAGGTGCCTGAACTTCCATCCGTGCTTGAGTGTGGAATGTGGGTATCCCAAAAAGCACTTCAACTCACTGTGATGACATGTACCCAAAGGGTAATTCATTTTTAAAACTGAGGAGGAAGGAGGTATGATATGAATGAAGTCATAATAATGAAGAGTGACATGGTTTCTAAATGAGGAATGTAAGCAATCTTTTGCAACTGAAGTATGAAGGGAGAGGCAGTGTGTTCCAAAACAAAGGGTAAGAGATTCATAGGGATGGCCTAGAGTGGAAAGGGAACATGTTTAAAAGCTTAGATGTTAACTAATAGGCAAGGAAAAGTCACTGAACACGGGAAAAATAATGATTAATGGACTTACGTTTTAAATGTTGATTTTATCTGTTCAGATAATAGGATTTGAAGGAGTACTTCTAAAGTTAAGGGTGCAGGTCAGGAGGCTCTTGAATCTGTTCAAAACAGAAATAATAAGCCAGATCTAGGGTGTAATAAAACTGGTGCAATGCAAAATAAATGGAAGAATTTATTGGAAGAAAATGCTGGCAGAATTTTGTAACAGAATGGCTTGCAGCCAGTAAGGGAGCAAGAGAAAAGGAAGTTTTATTAGTTTCTAACATGGAAATTGGTAAGTCCAACAACTGGGATAGAGAATACTAAAGTTCATTTTTCATGTTGAGTAAAAATCTCTGAGATGTAACTGGAAATACAGCATAGTGATTTCATTTATGTGTGAATGCAGGTCATTAAGGAACTATTAATTTTTTGTTATCATATTTATAGAAAATCTAAATGCCTTGAAAAAACACCTTCAGAACAGGTATTTGTTTTTTTTGTTTTTGTTTTTTAAAGATTTATTTATTTTTGTTGGAAAGGTAGATATACAGAGAGGAGGAGAGACAGAGAGGAAGATCTTCTGTCCAATGATTCACTCCCCAAGCAGCCACAACGGCTGGAGCTGAGCCAATCCGAAGCCATGAGTCCAGAACCCAGAGCCTCTTCCAGGTCTCCCACACAAGTACAGGGTCCCAAGGCTTGGGACATCCTCTATTACTTTTGCAGGCCACAAATAGGAAGCTGGATGGGAAGTGGGGCTGCCGGGACACAAATGGGCACCCACATAGGATCCCTGTGCATTCAAGGAGAGGACTTTAGACGCTAGACTACTGTGCCAGGCCCAAATAATCTTTTTGGAAAAAGTAAAAAAAAAAGTATCTAAAATAAAGCAGAGGAAAAGTATTAGACAGTTTCAATGAGAATTATATAATGAATAACACACAGAAGTCAGGAGCCTGGGCACAAGATAGGCTCCTAATGACTTACCGTACAGTAAGGATTAAAATCAATCCTTTAATTTAACAATGTAAAATTTGTAAATATTAGTGAGAGAACTCAAAATAGTCTTTAATAGCAGTTGGCTGCCCAAGTTGGCCCCAGTGATCAACTATCTTAGAACTTTTGTATGTTGGTCTCTGGTCACCCCGAATGGGGAAAGAAATTGGATTGAATATGATGACTGCCAAATGCCCTTTTCAGAAACCTTTATGTTTGAACTAGATCATACTTAACAGTCCTTAAAGTCCAAAGGTTTATGATTGTTGATATGCATAATCTTCCCATAGTTGTACTATTTCAACATTAAGTATCCTTCATGATTGAATCTATTTGCCACATTCAAAAAAAAAATCAGAAAAACAAATTCAGACATTGAATGTATCTATGGCCATTTTATTTCTATATTTTGAGAATGAAGAGGTGTGGATGTCCTGGGGGTGATAATCCTGTCTCAAAAGTTTTATCTGAATCTATCCAATTGTTCATTTGCAGAGCAAGAGTTTAGAAAGTAAGAGAAGGTTCTAGAAATATATGCGATAATCCTCCTACTCTGTAATTTGCTGTATTTCTTCTAAATAGGAAAACATTGTGAAAGGTGTGCTTTGGATTTTCTGACACAGAAGAAGGCGTATTTATAAATCTGAGCTGATCAGTTTCGCAGTTATCATTTACCTAGCAGTTGCATTCATTCAAAAAACTTAAAGATTCTCAGAAAATCACAAAACCTTTATGAAAAAATAATGTTCTGTAAATACCTACGAAGTTGCTGTGAGAGTGTTCAAAATGCACCCTATTACATCACAAACCTTAATGTAGGCCCGAGAGAGTTTCTCGTGAGCAGAAGTACAAGGTACTGCCAGCCCTTTTGCAGGAAAGCTCCAGGAGTTTCAAATAGCTAAAGCGCTTAGACTTCAGAAACAGAAAACAGAGCGAGAGGCTTTCCAACTCACCTTGTTTCTGCAGGTTTATCTGAAAGTTGTCATAAAGCAATGGAAGAATAAAAGAGATCATTTTCTGGAAACTCTTGCACATACTATTAAAAAATCCAAATATCTAACGCCCAAACATTCTTCTTCCTTTTTTTTTTTTTTTAATGTAAAAGCTACATAGGATCGCTTCTTGGTCTATTGGCTAAGTTCAGGTGTAAAAACAACATACGCATATTTTATAATATTGAAAATTAGGAAAAGGGAAGACATTTGTATATTCCACTTTTACTTTACTCAAAACCAAATAAGTAATGTGAAAAAATAGTTGAGGAAAGAAAAGATTTTCATATATGTAGAATATACTAAGGCCACATATAGGTTGATAAGCATCATTTATTGAAAATAATTTTTGTCCCTGTAACTACAAAATTTCAAGCATCATCTTTTGTAGACACAATTTAACATGACCAAATATCAAGTAAACTTAATTGATAACTGCCTTGGGGCTACATTCACTCTCTAAAATATGACTAATTATAAAATAATATAGAGAGATCTATGCAGAAGAGGAAATAATGAATATTCATATACATTGTACAAACAAGAGAACGAAAGTAAATAACCTCAAACAGGACAAAAATTAGACACTGGCCTTCTGGGAAGCAAACATGGTAGTTGACAGATGAACGTATATGTCGATGCATTGAGAGAAAATAGCTGTCGCCTCAGAGCCTCACCAAAATTCAAGATTAAGGGAGAAATTAAGATATTGGCATATAAATAAGGATCACTAACAGACACCCTGTAAAAAAAGCAGTTTAAAGAAAGAATTCAACTGGACATAGAAAGAGGAAATTAAACATTAGGAAAAAATAAGCAAGAAAGAAACAGTGTTAAACTGCCCTGGAGGCAGTGGTAAGTCCCCGAGTGCTTGAAGAAGTCTCCTAAATGGGAAGCTAGCAATGAGTTTCTCGCTCCTGGCTTTGAAAGCTCACAGGCATTTGGGGAGTGAATCGGTCATCAGGAGTTTTGTCTATCTCTGTCTCTCTGCCTTGAAGATAGACACATTTTTTTGGAAGTTTAAATTTATCAAAATGATTTTTAAAAATTAAAAAGACATACTTGAGAAAGGCAAAAAGAAAGATGAAAGTTATAATATCTTAAGTCTAGAATATACAGGTGAACTGTCAATTACCTCTAAGAAAACTAAATGGAAAATGGTTTATAATTCTTGTGTAGATAAGTAGCGAGGGGAGAAATGAAGAAAACTCAGTGAATTCAATAAAATGTGGATAATCATCCACAATTATCTAAAACAAAGTAGGCTTTCCCCAGCAATGAACCATAGTTCTGTTTATATATTTTATCATGGCATTTGCTATCTCTTGAGGACTTTTCTTATGGTATTATGATTTGGATATCTTCTTCTGTTAGGCAAAAAGTGGCTCCAATGCCTTCAGGACTTGGAATTCCTCTGAAGCAATGCCTGGTACGTGGTATATTCTCAATACACGTTTGTTAGAGAAACGTTCAATATTGATTCTTACCCACAGTATAATCCCCAATGTGGTTAACTGCAAATAAAATTCTGAAGGCAGATACTTTTTTACAAGGTAACAGAAGATCTAATGATGGGTATCTTTGTGCTGTTTCCTATACACTAAAGAGAGCGGATAACTTTTAAAAGTTGACATATGTAAACACGACATGATCCAGGCAAACTATTAAAAAAATGTATCTAACAAACTTTAAATGACATATCAATGGTCAGAACTGGGCTGTACTGTTCAAACAGGGTACAGAACATTAATCACAATCCCAGTTCCTGTCACACGACTTCTAACTCCAAAAGGCCATATTTATCCAATCAAAATTGCCTCATAATGGAATTGCTACACAAGGTTCTAGTATTGATACACTTTTCTTGTTCACTAATTTGAAAGTCACCTGTGTTCCGACCCCATCCTCTCCAGTTACCCACTATGTAAGTAAATACAGGTTATTTAATTTCTCTGAGTCTCATTTTTGGAATTATAAATTATGGTCAGCAATAACTGTTTCTTAGGAATAATATGATGATTACATAGAAATACAATTCATGATGATAAAATTCTATGGTGGTCCTAGGAATCACATGGTGTCAGATTGTTTCCTTTGCCAAGAAACAAGAAACTGGATCAGAGGTAACTAATGGCAAAGTAAGAGATTACACTCACACTATATTTTTTGGAAATACTGACTGGAAAAATTAATCCTTTTTAGAAACAGTCTTAAGAAATGCAACCTTCTGCTTTCCCTGGACTGTTGCTTGCATGGTTCTGTACATATCCGTGGGATGAAACACAGTTGAAGGTTTCTATACACAAAGTATACTTTAGGATCACATCAACAACAAATATTTAAGGATTTTGTCAAGGCCTCAAATGCTAGATTTTGAGTATAATGTGAAATTCTCCTTTGCAGAATAGTGGCAATGGTCATTTTGACACTGTGCGTTGTCCTTCAGAGGAGTGGGAAAGTAGAGTTAGGTGAGTGTAACTTTAGTATTTTAGGCAGCCTTGCCTATTTTCAGATGAATCATGAGGAAAACTTGTCGAATGAATTCCCTTGACCTGTGAATGAAGGAAAATGGAGACTTCAGGGTAATGTTCCCCAACAGGCTGCTGTCAAGTTCACTGATAACAACAATTATGTCTGAGTGCTAATACAGACACTGCACCAAAATCAAACATTTTGTCATTCTATATCCAATTCTTCTTGCTACACATCCATGCTATAGAATCCTACCAGATTCTATAACCTCAGGCCCTATGACATAAGATGTTTGTCTCTTAAGTTTAGTAGAACTATGTGTCTCTATTTCCCTTTAAAGTTGTAGAGCTTGGAAATTGCCCAGCTCCCCACCCCCGAAAGAAAGTATATGTGATAAGAAAACTACATACTTTGCTAGATATTAGAAGGCCAATGATAAACAAGCTTGACAGTCTGGTTCCTTCTCTCAAAGATATGAAAATTTAGAATTTCATGTAGGAAGCAAAGAAGGAACTGATGTGTTAACAGCGAATTAGAAGAATTTCCTTATAGGAGTTAGTCAGGATAGCTAGCTTAGAAAAAGCTATAGTGTCAAAGGTAGAGTGGTACCATGAGCAGAAGGCAAAAATTACACTCTTAGAAAAGAAATTCATGTATAAGGCCTTAGCATGCTACATGGGACCATGGAGAGTTGCAAGGAAACCTGAATGCTCAGAATACAGTGAACCATGGTGAGAGTGATAAGGCAGGAAGCTGATGAAACAGAAAAAGCCAGGTTCAATCAGACTTTGCACATTGTAGTAGGAATTCTGAGTCTTATTCCAAGTGCCAAGAAAGCCATTAGCATTGTTAAATACAAGAATGATGATCAGTTTTTTCTACTGTGTATTACTCTTGCTACTCTACACAGGAACAAAATAGGAAGAAATAAGGTCGCAGTTGTTATAATAATTGAATATCATGATAGAACAAGGTTTTGCTAATAAAGATAATAAAAATTGAACAAATGTGAGGTAGAACTTGGGAATAAACTTGATATGGTTGTTAATGAGTTGAATATGGAATGTGACTATGAGACAAACTGGTAGAATTTTTTTTAAAAGATTTTTATTTATTTTATTGGAAAGGCAGATGTACAGAGAGGAGGAGAGACAGAGAGGAAGATCTTCCGTCTGATGATTCATTCCCCAAGTGAGCCACAACGGCCAGTGCTGCGCCGATCCGAAGTCAGGAGCCAGGAACATCTTTCCTGGTCTCCCATGCGGGTGCAGGGTTCCAAGGCTTTGGGCCTTCCTCAACTGCTTTCCCAGGCCACAAGCAGGGAGCTGGATGGGAAATGGAGCTGCCGGGATTAGAGCTGGCGCCCATATGGGATCCCGGGGCGTTCAAGGCGAGAACCTCAACCATTACGCCATCACGCCATCACACCGGGCCCAAATTGGTAGAACTTCTAAGCTTGTTCTTAGCTTGAACAATTTGGAGGATATTCATATGACTTATTAAAATGGAAAAGAACAAGGAAAAAATATTTCAAGTGATGGTGCAATATAGAAAATAAAGAATTCATGTTTTTAAAAAAGGTTATGATGGATATATCTAATACAGCTCCATTAAAATATAAATTAATCCCTCAGAAATGTAAAACTAAAACCAAAAGGTGAGTTCCATTTTTCTAACTTTAAGGACTACTTTTGTTCATGGAAAAAGTTATGAGTGAGAAGTGATACACTCCTTCTCATTCCTTACCCAAGGTCATTCCAGGGCTGTCATAGGGATGCCTCCAGGGACTCTTGTATGGGTATTGTATTTATGCGATGAATGCCTCAGTCCAGGAAAGAGATTTCTAAAATTGGTTAGACAGGGTTTCTTAAAACAGAATGAGGCCTAACATCTGGTGGTGAATCCTTTGAGTCTATGACTGCGTATCTTGAGGCCCTAAGAATCACCTGCTGGTATCCAACTCAGTATGGCGATGTTGACCACCAGAGGTGAGAATAGAAATTGTCCTTCTGTCATTAATTGAATGTTTTTGTGTGTGCCTGGCAGTAAGGCTATGATGTGTAATAAAGTATTTTCCAATTCTGAAGAATGGCTCCTGGTTTGCATTTATTTTCTTGAGTTTCCAAAGTGATTCTTAATTCCATTTGTACCATCTTCCAAGACAACAGAATCTAATTTCTCATCCTCTTCTTGCTGGCCAGCATTGTACACCAGTGGATCCGGAAGGAAGATATACATGGTTGCTGTATTTAACTTCACCTGCCTTGCATGTGTTTCAACTGCTGTCTGCATTGCTCCTTCCCACGAATAATTGATACGTTGCAGGTACCTATGCTAAAAATAATAATCCTAAAAAATCAAGTCTTAATTTTTCCAAAACATGCCTGTAGTGAGTCAAAATATATGTCCAGTTGGGACCTGTAAATGTAATCTTATTATAAAAAGGGTCTTTGTGGTTTTAATTGAGATTAAGATCTGGAGAAGAGATCATACTGGATTAAAGTAAGCCTGAACTCCAATAGCATGAGTCCACTAGAGAAGCAAAAAAGAAAAAAAAATATGTTGGACTGGATATTTGTGTCCCCACAAGATCCATATATTGAAATCCTAATCCCCATTATGTCAGTATAAATGAGGTCTTTGGAATGTATTAGATTCTGAGAGAAAAAGCCCTCTTGATCAGAATCAATGTCATCATAAGAAGGAAAAAGAAGATTTCTTTCTTGCCCATGTGAGGATTCAATGGGAAAAGACAATCTGTAGCAGTAAGAATAACCTCACCAGACACCAGATCAAGCAGCACTTTGATCTTCAACTTCCCAGCCTCCATAATTCTACGAAGTATTTTTTTGCTTGATCCCTTCTGTCTGCAGTGGTTTGCTGCGCAGCCTAAGCTGATTATGGTAAGGGAGGAGGTGCGTAGATGGAGACAGAGATTGGAGTTCCCCAGTCCCATGCCCAGAAATGTCTGGAGCCATTGGTGGCTGGAAGACGCAATGAAGGATTCATTCCTCAAAACCTCTGGTGTCTGTCTGCCTGTTTGAATGAATTGCCTTGTTCTTATTTTCTTCAAACCTTTAGTTTCATTCTTTAACAACTTCATATGCTACCTTCTTACTCTATTCTTTTGGGGAGAAAAATTCCTAACTTTCCACCTTGTTACTCCAGCCAATTGGGAGAAAAATTGCTAAATTCACCATTTTTCCTTCTTTTCAGGGTAATCATTATGGTAAGTAATCTTTCTTCATATCCAAAAATATGAAACACATAATTATATAAATGTGGTTAGCATATTAACCAATCCTGTAGTTCATTGAAAATACGCATGAGAAGAAGAAATGCCTTTTCTGTCTCTTTGAAAGAAGTGCCCACATGACAAAGTCTATGATATTTACACTTGATAACATGAGGTTCTATGTTAACATGAACTAAGCATGTAATAAGCAACTTTGAGCAGTTGCTTTAATTTTTTTTCTTTTTTTCTTTATTTATTATTTTTAATTCATTAATTACATTGTATTATGTGACACAGTTTCATAGGTACTTGGATTCTCCCCACCCCTCCCCAAACCCTCCCACCATGGTGGATTCCTCCACCTTGTTGCATAACCACAGTTCAAGTTCAGTTGAGATTCCCCCATTGCAAGCATATACCAAACATAGAGTCCAGCATCTGCTTTAATTTTTTAAATGTTCCTTCTACTGAAAGTCAGAGAAGAATGGAGGGAGAGAGCAGGAGAGAGAGCTTCATCCACTGGTTCACTCCCCAGATGCCCACAACATCCAAGACTGGGTCTGGCGGAGCCAGGGAGGAGCCTGGAACTGCATCTCTTTCTCCAGTATGAGTGTCAGAGGTTCAAGCCTTTGAGCAGCCTTCTGCTACCTATCAGAACGTACCTTTAGAATGCTGCATGAGAATCGGGCTGGCTGGGATTCAATCAGCCATTCTGCCAATAGAAGTGGATATTCTAAGCAAAAGCTTAACCTGATATACCACAACTTGCAACCCCCACCTATCACTGTAACAATCGTTTAGAAAGTAATGATTTTTCTATCAAACATGATACTTCAAGGAAACAAGAATTAGATAAATGTCTTTGCATTACACATTAAAAGTCACCTAACATAAATTTCCTATTTATCATTATTATTATTTTATGATACAGTTCTGTAAGTTCTGTGATTTCCCTTCCCTCCCCCAACTCCCTCCCTCCCCTCCCACCTCTATTATCACAATGCATAGTCCTTCACGAACATTCAGAAGTCCATCATTTTGCCATTTAAGTGTATACTGACATTGACAATGGTAATTGTCCATACCTGCAATTTCCTATCATTTTTAAAGTTAAAAAAAAAAACCTATGTAGGTATTATAAAAGAATACAATGATTATGGCTCTCACAACTTATTATGATTTTATGTGGGATTTATTTGTCTCTTTTCCAGATAAAGTCTCCGATGTGCTAGAGTGATCAAGAATAATGAAAATCTGTGTGTTCCCTCTCACACCCCCAGACACAGCAAAGCTTTGATCGAGCTGATAACAGTTTGAAAAACCTATGAATTTTGTATTATCCTATGCATTGGTCCCAAAATAGTGCTGATTTTTAGTCTGCCAGAGAACAACTCCTCCAGTTCTGATTTGCAGGCTCCTTCCAATCTAAACCCATGAAAGTCAAGCTGATGACAGAGTGATAACTCATTTCGTGTTCCTAATCACCCACTCTCTCCACCCTAGTACTGGAGAAAGCCATGTACACCAGATGCCATGTTGAACCTTTCTGCAAATGTAATCTTCCTGGCTCTACCCACCAATCAATATGCCCAAACATGCCCACAGTTCAGAGAACACAAATGAGACTTAATCCATTACACAAGGGAAGGGTTTACTCCTACCTGCTAACTTCCAGCATTGGAACCCTGCAAATATTTTCAGCTTCTGGATGTTTCCACTCTAGGAAGGCCTCCTGTTTCCTGCTTGGGCATGTAGACAGTAGTTTCAAGGATTATATTGAATTGGCTTCTCTCAGGATTTTTGTGTCTCAGTACTTATAACGGAGCATCTGTTGTGCTCTGTGCTTCTGAGGCCAGCTCCCCATTTGATACTTTTTACAGGTTTATTTAGATGAAAGGAAAAGTGATGAAGTGTGGGAAGAGAGAAAGACACAGACTGAGAGAGAGGGAGGATTGAGAAGCATCCATCTATCAGTTCACTCCCCAGAGGCTAAACCAATGCCAGAGGATCGGACCTCCATCCTGCTCTTCCAGGTAGGTTGCAGGGACTAAAGAATGTGAGTTATCAGCTGTTGCTTCCCAGATGCATTAGGGAAGTGGATTGGAAATAGGTCAGCCAGAACTCAGATCAGCTCTCCAGTAAATGATGTGGACAATTGGCTGAGCCCATACCTGCTGCCTTACTGAACTCAGAAAGTCAGAAGTTGATCCCAGCTGCAATAATCTGTACGGCATCTCAGCACCCCAAAAATCAGTGTCTGAAAGTATCTCTTTCTCCTTCATAAACTCGCCAGGTGAAGACACTTCATCCTCCCAGGCTGAACTTGTTTGCCACAGAGTTCTAGGGGTTAGGTCTGACCCAATCCTTTATGTAGCAGGGATCGGATCAGATCCTAAACTGGACAGCTGTGAAACTCCATCATTACTGGAGGGACATCAAAGGGACAAAGTAGTTGGATAAGTAGGAATGGAACACAGTGAAAGTGGCATTCAGGGAAACAAGTCTGTTAAAAGTAAGGCAAACAACTAAATACAGAAAAATATGCCTTCTGGGTAATCCATTATGTTCATTTCACATTTCCTTTGCCTTACTGATAATACAAGTTCAATTTGCTCCACCTTTGTCACCCTGAAAGTGAACCAGAAATAAAGAATTTTGAGGGCTGCTTATTCTTATTCTGTTTGGATTTCTTCTTTCTTGGATTACTTCCCACCTTCAAAAAATAAAAACCTGCAGCTCTGTGCCTAGAATAATAAAGCAGTAATGGTAACGAAGCAGTTAGAAAGTGCCCAAAGTAAGATTAAAATCAACATGGGCATTTTCAACTTTTGCAAATGCTTCCTCAAGTTCCAAGACCAATCAAGTGAATTTTAGTAGGATGTTTTCCATTGCTTACTTAAACCCAGGTGTGTTTTAAGGGAAACAGAATCCAAGCATTTCTTATCCCTTTACACTTGAATAAGTCAGATATGGTTTGGAAAGAAGTACTTTATATCTAAGAAAAATCTTTCTACTTTTTAATGAATGGATTTTTTTTAAACGGCAATATGAATTCTAATGCCACCAACTCAGAATTCTCTGGGTATCACCAGAAACTTTAAACCACAAATACCAAATTCAGTGCATTTGTTTTCTAGAAATATGCCCATCACTGTCATAAATTTTAGGAGATATTTTAAATCCATGGTGTCATTCCCATCCTTAAATCTTCCTGTCTATTTTCATGGTCTCAACAGAGTTCAGCTGAACCAGCACATAATAGGATTTAACAGATATTGTTAGTTAGTGGATGATACTCTAAATCCAAAACACAGTGAGAGCAACAGTCACTGGGGCACCACAGAAAACTTAGCTTTATTTTTTTAAATTTATTTTTAAGATATAGTTCTATAGGCTCAGGGATTTCCTCTACTTCTTCCCCAGGTCCCTTTTCCCCACTAACTTTTCCTATATCATTACAATAGTATAGATCTACATAAACAGTCATAAGTCCATCATTCTCCTAAAACTTAAAGGCATGCCAGTAAAAGACGGACTGACTTATACAGTGTTACAGACAGTATTGGAAGTGACTCTAGAAGTACCAGACACGAAGAATGAATTGAAGGATGGGAGTCTCACAGTTACACAATGTTGTTGGATGTTTTCCTCTGTGTCTTCCGTCTTCCAAGACATCTTCAGAGTGCAAAGTGCAATGGCTGAGGAACATCACAGTAAAAGCAAACAAACAAACAAAAAACAAGCACATATCTTTAGGAAGCAATAATGCAGTTTGAAAATGTGGGTTTGGGTACTCATTCTTAGAAATTTACCATCTGTTAGGATCATCACTGCCGTGTATCAAGTAAGGCATAACCTATGGTGCCATCATCCCACATGGATGTGTAAATTCAAGTTGCTGCTGCCTCGCTTCCATTCCAGCTACCTGCAAAAAATGCTTGGGAAAGCAGCAGAGGATGTCCCAAGTCTTTGAGCCCCTGTACCCTTGTGGGAGGCCCTGACAAAGCTCCCTGCTCCTGACAGCAAACTTTCCCAGCTCCGGCCATTGCAATCCTTTGTGGAGTGGACTAGCAGATGAAAGATCTCTCTCTAGCTATCCCTTACAAATATAAAGAAACAATATTTTTAAAAGAAAAATAGTTCACCAGTGGTGTAAACATAGCTATTCACAGAACTGCTCAAAGTTTGTTTTATTATTGTTTATGTTATCCTAGAGTGTCATGATTCCCACATGGAATCGTGTATTCCCAAATGGAATATCTGATGCAGAAATTCCCCAGCATTTTAATTAATAATGACCAAAGTGGTCTACACCTGACTCCAAATTGTAAACTTCAAAATAGTTTTTACAAGAAAGCTAGTGCATTATTCAGAGTGGTCTGAATACTAGATGAGAACACACAGTGAATTTCTCCAGGAAGGTAGGGCAAGACAGAGTCCCTGGGTGAGCTGGGATATCTTCATTCACCAGGTGAAATCCAACCTGGCTCAGAGATATAAAACTACCCCAAAAGTAATTTTCCTGTGTGTTCATGTTACCACATGCACCTGACCTACAACATCCAGATAGATACCCACCAAGACTGAATTAAAGTCCTCGCCTTGAACGCACACGGGATCCCATATGGATGCTGGTTCTAATCCTGGCGGCCCTGATTCCCATCCAGCTCCATGCTTGTGGCCTGGGAATGCAATCGAGGACAGCCCAAAGCTTTGGGACCCTGCACCCATGTGAGAAACCTGGAGAAAAGCTCCTGGCTTCAGATTGGCTCAGCTCCAGCCATTGCAGCCATTTGGGGAGTGAACCATTGGACAGAAAATCTTCCTCTCTGTCTCTCCTCCTCTCTGTATATCTGCATTTCCAATAAAAATAAATAAATCTTAGAATACTTCTGAGCTCAGCATTACCCGAGGCAAGTCAGATTTTTACTGACCTTCAACTTGAAGGTTTCCAGAAGCACTGAGGTTCCCTAGAGGCAAAGAAGCCTGTGTTGATTGAGTCTGTTTTTGGACACACTATGTCTGAGTGCCATTTCCTATCCTGTTTATTACTCTGAGGGGCTTCATTGTTAAAGCCCATTGACAGCCAAAAGACAAGGGGATTCCCTCGTGCTATTTGTGTGCTGATTCCAAGGGTACAGAGCAACACAGAGAATGGGCCGAGTCAAAGAAACACAGTCCAGAGATGAGCAAGGTACTCCCTGCAGTGACTGAATTATACCCCCACCAGAGATTTGCTGAAGTTATAATCCCCAGTCACTCAGAAGGCGACCCTATTTGGAAAAAAAATCTTAACAGGTTAAGCAACGAAAATGTTGTCATTTTGATGAGCTCTATGCAGGTCCTTCTTAAAGATGGAAGCTGGTGTACAGCAAGGTGCCTGAGAAGCCCTGTGAGAACACAGAAGCCCACGGAAGCCACAGAAGCTAAACACCTAACAGTCACAGAGGTCAGGAAGGACTCTCTCCTTGTGACACCAAGGAGACCTTAGCTCTGACACTTTGATTCCAGAATTGTCCTCTCCACAATTGTGAGAAAATAAAGTTTTGTTTCATTAAGCTAGTTTTGGGTATGTCTTTATGGCAACCTAAAGAAGCTAATACACTTCCCAAGGTACAGCTGGCTCTTGACTCAACACCCTTCGTTTCTTGGAGTAGATGCTGTTAGCCTTAAAATAGACATTAGAGAGAATGTCCAGAGAGAATGGGCATTTGCCTAGCAGTTAAGATGGCCACATACCATAGCTGAACATATCTGAATTTGATTCTGGTTTTGGCTCCTGACCAGAGCTTCCTACTAACTCAGACACTGCAAGGTAGCAATGAAGGCTCAAATAAATGGGTTCCTGCTATGTACAAGCAAGACCTTGACTGTGTTCTTGGCTCCCCGTTTGGTTTCTGGTCCAACCCTGGCCACTGCACACGTCTGGGGAGTGAATCAGCAGAAAGGAATTCTCTTTTCTTTTTATGTTCCTGCTGCTTGAGCAAATAAATAAGATTCTTAAAGTATAAATAAAGTAAATAATTTCTATTCCTTTTATTTTAAAAATTAAGAAGCTGTGATGGAAGCCAGACTTGTTTATGCTCAGATAACTGATAAGAGCAATTGAACCACTGAGTCCCAGGAAATCCCTCTATCCCACAGTAGGAAGTTAGGTACATGATTCTCAAACTAGCTGAGCCAACACATTGTGCAACACTTAGCCATCTCCCTGGGATATCATCTATGTCGAAAGATTTACCAGGAAAGTGATGTGTCATCCTTTCTTGAACTCCCAGGTCTCTGCAGAAGCTTTTAAAGGGACACTAGGGAACAGCATTTGGTGACACTTAAGTCACTGCGAGGGATACCTGGCCGGTTTCCAGTTACAAAGCTGCTTTGCTTTCAATCTGGCTTCCTGTTCACGGGCATCCTGGGTGGCAGCAGGGATGTCTCGGATGCTTGGGTCCCTGCCAACCATGTGGGAAACCCTGACTGAGCTTCAGCTCCTATTCTCATCCTAGTCTACCCCTTGCTATTGTGCACCTTTGAGGAGTGAATCAGCAGATGGAAGAGCTCTGCTTTTGTTTCTCTTTTTACTTTGAAAATAAAATACAGGGGGTCCAGCAGGACTTGGGTCATCTGGCCCAGAGTCTTGGGCCTGCCTGCACAGTGGGAGCTAGGTCATGAGTCCCAGGGACAGAGGTTCCATGAGACCCAGGTCACCTCGCCTAGGTCCTTGTGCTCACCTGTGAAAACTGGTCCTCGACAGTGTAAAAGGATGGAGTGGTGAACAGCAGACCTTGTGCACACAGAGGATATGGTAGCCCATTGGGGCCTGCAGAGGACATCTGATACCATAACAGAGAACGGAAAACAGAACATATTGGACAACTACCCCAACCAAATAATGACAGTAAATATCTTGGCAAATGGAGACACTAAGGTCAACTGCGTCAGCCAATGGACATTGGAGCAGTTTCCTCATCCATAGACTGGTAAGATCAACAGCATTTCAGAACTAACACATCCACTTGAATAGCACCCTCAGTGCATGCACCACATTGGAACCCTGAATTGATATTAGGTGGTCCTTCCCCATCCTTGGGTACTGGGGCTGTTAGGTAGAGCTTCTCCTCTTATCTCTCCCCTCCACCCCCAGAAATGGGAAGAAGAAAGAGAAAGTTCGGAAACAGTAATCATATCCACCTTTCCCTAACTCTAGATCCTTCCCACCCTGATCAACTATGTAAACATCATCTAAAATAAAAAAGAAATATATTTAAACATGAAAAAATGGGTATTAAGCAAAGAGAACAGTTCTGAGATTGACATCTGTCTCTGTTCTTTCTTATTCATAAGTACAAATGGGTAACAACCCTGAGAAAGATCACCACAAACTTGCTAGGGACAAGACTTTACTTCCTTGTGAATTAGCCAGACAAAGTTACCCACACAAAGCTCATTGTGTGCAGGTTAGAGGCCTCTGACATCCTAGAGAAATGATAAGGAACCACCCAGTCAGCAGCACTGATGTTAAAAGGAAAAAGAAAGCAGGAAAGTTCCGCCCAAAAGCAAATAAGATTTCCTAAGGTGGTGCGATCTTTCTTATCTGGAGGAAGGTTTTGTTTGCTTGTCAATCAATCCCAGCAGCTCTTCTGAGGGTTGGCCACACCTCGGAGTGGAAAATGTTCAGGAAGGAATGGGGGAAGGAAGAGGGCAGAGGCAATTTCCTGATGGCTCAGCTGCTGGCAAGTGTCTGGACCCTGGGAAAGCTGGGGTGTAGGAATTCCTCTCCTTGGAGAACAACCAGAGAGGCAGAAACAATGCTGTGAACGGCTGGTGGTGACTCCCAGGTCGCGCCTGGAGTAAGGCAGTCCCTGGGTAGGGATTGTGCTGTGACATGTTCCGGGCTCTCTTGGTGCAGTCCAACATGCAGTATAGTTCTCTCCTAGGGAGACAATTAGCTTCACACAAGATGAAAGCACCAGAAGAACGAAAAGAGCAAACCACAAGGAGAAAAAAGCCCATTAAGATGTTCAAAGTTGCTGCCTGGATATCTTTCTGGAAAGTTCCTCCAAGGGAAAAATCATGCTTTGACTTCCAAAGCGATCCCTTAAGTGCGGCGTCTTGATTTGTCTGCAGAGACACTAAGTATTTGAGATGGCATTCTCCCACATAAGGCAGCTCAGGGGTTATGTAACAGTTCAGTCCAGGGCCAGGTTTCTCTGCTTCTTACCCCGGTACACCCAAGAGCTCTGTGGAGGTTCACCGACACCTTCTGTTTGCTCACACCACAACAACAATGACACTCATTAAAGGGTCACTAGAATCACCTATTGCTACATCAGGTTTTTTTTTTTTCCATTTGTAGAAAACTTTCTCTGACTTCCAGAGATGAGCCATGGTTAAAAAAGCATTTAACCATTCATAATGCGAATTTCTGCCACCTACTTCAGTGAAGAGAGAAGCCAAGATAAATGAAGAATTAATTAAACATGCTTTACGCCACAGAAGATTTCCTACTTCTTAAGAGACTGGCTGGAGAGCGGCTCTTAGGATCATTTATTTGCCTTCTTTTCTCAAGGAGCAGAACACTTGGCTCTCTGTGAGCTTCTTGGACGCTTCTGCAGCCTTTAAGGCTGGTGCACTGGTGACCTCTAGAGGACAGAATTTGGTCCAGGTGCCAGGTGAAGACAAAAGCCATTAAGTACAGCCTTTGGTTCTTAGAGGCACAGCATCCTCCTTCACGCAACATCTTTGAGTTATTTAATGATCCGTTTCCCTGTGAGATAATTTTGTTGTTAACAGAAGTCTAAGAAAAGATGGTACTTTTTTTTTTTTTTGGTTTTCCCAACATATGGTTCAGGTTTCCCACTTGATGACACATGAAATTTTGGTTTAAGTGGCTTAAAAGTCATCTTTGCCTACATCGCAATGCTAGAGTCCTGTACAATTCCTCACCCAAGTGTTGAAGAAGAAACACGCAGAGAGGGTTTCCTTGTCTCTCTCAACACTGACAAGGCTTTCTGCGTTTGCCAGATGAGAGAGAAACAGCCAGCAATGCTTCACTAGCAGAACCTTACAAGGGAGCCACGATTCTCTGGGTCAGAGAGGTTGTGTTGAAATGTTGATTGTGCAATGGAGCTCTGACTTCCCACAGTGTCTCTAAGAGGTCTAGAGATAGTGTTGCCTTTCTCTGCACAGACACAGCCAGGAGCTCTGAATCACTTTCCCTGTTAGGCAGTAACATCGACACCACGTCACTCCGCCTAAGCGCCTAACCTTGTAATGTAGGCCTATTTAAGGCTAGATGCAGCATCAGCAAATAAAAGGTTATTTTTTTAAATTTTAAGACCATCTATAGTATGAGTACTCTTCCAAGAAATTATTGTAAGTTATGACTGCTTTCCACAACCACCCTGTAAGAAAAGTACTATTCTCTTGGTTTTATCAATAAGAAAGTGAACGAGTTCAAGAGTTCACTTGACCACAGTCACACACCCTACCACTGGATGTTTGCTTACATCCTCAAGTGTATATTGTTTTCATTATATCACAAAGCTTCTAACATCATCAAACATCAGAGCAGAAGAGGAGTGCTTGTTTAATCCACACACTTTATAAATGAAAAGATGAGGGAAGTGAAAGGGCATGTACCTTCACAGATGTTTCAGCAACAGAGCTGAAGTTAATAACAGAAAGTATAATTTCCAGGTCAGTGTGGGGTCACCAGGCAAAGTTTGCACCTTCTTGGCTTTGCAGGGGTTATAGAAGACTGTGACTGGATCAGTGCTCAGTCCAAGAAAATAATTTCCCTATAACATTCTCTCCCTTATTTACTCTTCTGGTTTTTCCACACTGGCCATCTTTTTTTGGGTGAGGGAGAGGGAACCCTACAAAGCTCTCAACTCTAATTTCAAGAACTTTGTCACCATTTTATCCCTTGTTCTTACTCTGTCCAAGTGGTAAACAAAGCTGTATTATTCAAGGTTCAAATCAAAGTCCATTAAAAGAGTAAGAATCCATTTAAAAAGTAAGAACAGATGTTAAAACTAAGACTCAGAAAGAGGTCTGACAACCAGGCAGCTGTTCTAGAACTGGAAGTATTCTTCTCAAGGTCTCTCCAGAGAACCCCCATTAGTTTGTAGCAAGTCAGTTTTTGCTTCTAATATTATGTCTAAGTTCTATAAAAAGAAGTTTCTTATCTGGCTAAAGTTTATGAAAAAAAGATAAAGCTATCATGAAATTTAAATTGCACTGTCTGATTGATAATAAAACAATGGCATAATAAAAACTCAAAACTCATTTGTTACACAAGAGCGGGTATTCAATCCTTTTTTGCTTCTCTCTACTGCCCAATTTCTGGCCCATCTCATGAGTTAACACTTTCCATAAATGCTCTTTTGAAGCTCTTAGAAAAATGCCCCTAGAAGTTCTAGTAAAGATTTGTTACGGCAAGAACCTGGAGCTGGTAGCAAACTGGTGGCTTACAAATTATCTGGGAATTTTAACAATCCTAGCACTGTCTCCATATCATGTTGATGAGTGAGTTTTCAGTGACTCATCATTTCTGTCAAAGAAAAGGGTTTCTGGAAACCACCCCAGTCTTACAGCCCAGTTTTTAAAACACTAACAGGCTTCCTTCTTTAACAGAGAGCAGGGGGTTCCTATTCAGTCCAAGCAACCAGACAAACTGAATCTTATCAATTTGATCTTTAGGTATTGTTTGTCAGGATCAACTAGGAAAATTCCCACATTGGTTGGACAGTGAGCTAGAGTTTTAGCAATCCTTGTAAAAGCGTAAGACAAATAGACATGAGTTATGAAGAGTTGCCCAGTTGTGGGCTTTGGGAGTTTGGAGAGAATAGAGTTAAAGAATTCAGATGTTTACTGCTTTTCCAAGCTTTGACGTCTGAGTTTTTCCTTGTTCCATCCAATTTCAAGGCCAGCCGGCTGACCAGCACAACAAGCACTAATTAGAACAGCCCCATTCCACCTTCTCTTCCATCCTTCTGCCATGTGGAGCAGCGCAAAGCAGAACCGCAGCAGGACTCACAGCTTGAAGTGCCCAGAGGGCTTTTGCATGAGGCTTGTGTGTGACTGCACTTTCTCTAGTTGCTATCCTAGCAGGGGTGGTTGGTGGAGTATAGATGAAGTGTTTCAAATGTCAGCTGTTAACCCTGCAGCACTCACTCACTGCAGGTTCTGGGGACAACACACTGCTGTCTGCTTTCTCACTGCTCCTCAGTTTCTGCAGCAAAAAAAAGCTTTGGCACACTGAAACATCCCACACCACGCCATAAAGCAAACCCATGCTCCTCAGTAAACAGATGCCTAATAGCAATTAAAGCAAAGAAGAAGAGAGCTTTCAGCTGAGAAATGCTGCAGGCATAAAATGGGGGGGAAAGCAGCAGTTGGCGAGTCTTTGGTATGCTTATCAGAACAGACATGAAAAGTAACATTTCCTATTTATCTCACTTTCTCCGTGGGCTGAGCAGGCAAAACAAATCATCCTAGGGTAATATTGAAAAAGATAAAGTCATACAGGAGACAACAAGGATCTGGTTTACAGGTGCAATATTTCTTCTCCACATATGAGACTGTAGATTTAGGAGTTTTCAATTGAGTTACAGATTGCTAGGTACCTAGAGACCAGAAAAGAGAAAGTCAGAGAAACAGAGACCTCAATTAGCTTAGTGATGACTGGGAGGATACAGGGGTTCACATGGGAGGCGCAAATTTATTGACTTAATCTGTAATGCCCTTTCAGATGTTTCGCCAAAAGCAAGCACGTTGTGTCAGCTTATAGTCCACAGCACAGAAAACAGATACTCAAGCAAAGGTTAGTTCTATAAACAGAGACCACAGATGCTTTCCAACCTAACTGCAAAGCATTTATTAGGCACTAGACAGCCATGTTATGTGTGTTTTGGGGGAAGAGGAGAGGTTATGGATGTGTGTGTACCTTTCAGATAAATAAGTGTTGAGATTTTCTTGGACAGGAGTTGATAAACATCGCATTTTTGCAGAGAAAGAAATGATGAAACACTAGATCAGAACCTAGAGATTTATGCTTCCAGTTAGAAGCTGAGTATGCAATTCAGGACATCACCTTAAAAAATCTCTTTGAGGAAGTCACTGCTTTTATGAATTTTTGTGTACTTTCATTTGTAAAAATAAGAGAACTAGTAACTATAACATTTTATTTCTGAATAACTTCCAGGCATAAACTTTCACAGGCATCTGCTTAAAATCTTTAGTTGGATTATCCCTTGTGAAATGCAGTGATGACCAAAATGAAGCTGTAGGGCCCGGCACACTTAGCCTAGTGGCTAAAGTCCGTGCCTTACACATGCTAGGATCTCATATGGTGCCAGTTCCCAGCTGCTCCACTTCCCATCCAGCTTCCTGCTTATGGCCTGGGAAAGCAGTTGAAGACAGCCCAAAGCCTTGAGACTCTGCACCCACATGGGAGAGCCAGAAGAAGCTCCTGGCTCCTGGTTCCAGATTGGCTCAGCTCCAGCCATTGTGGCCACTTGGGGAGTGAATCAGCAGATGGAAGATCTTCCTCTCTGTCTCTCCTCCTCTCTGTATAGCAGACTTTACAATTAAAAAAAAAACAAAGCTTTAGCATGGCACATTTAGGAGCCACTATTAGAGAGAGAGAGATATCTTCTATTTGGTGGTTCACTCCCCAAATGGTCATTACAGTCACTCTGTCTATCTTTCTCTCTCTGCAATTCTGGCTTTCCAAAAAATAAATAATCTTTTTAACAAAGTATAAAGAAGATAAATTGGGCTATATTCATTTTACTAATTATATTTATAAAAATGCATCATTAATGTTTTGAAAAGGCAACTTGAAGATAATATTTTGCAAGATATGAGATAATGTCTTATAAGGTTGTGGCAAATCAAAGAGAAAATAGTTCTAGGAAAATAGACATGAGAACTAAATAGAAATTTCATAGAGGAGACCAAAATGACTGATGAATATATCAAATAACAACCAACCCTGATAGTTAGCAAAGCTATGAAATTGAAATTATGAAACATCATATTGTGGTTTTAAAGGTAGCATTTTCTTGGGTCTTGGTATAAGTGAAAGGAGGAGAGAATCCTAAAAAAAGAAAATGTTAACTTTTTTATTTTAAAAATATTACTTTTGCTTTAGTGTATGGAATCTATTTTCTTCTTAAGATTAGAAAATTCTTAAGCTTTTCCAAGCATGGAAATCAAAACAGTTCAATCTTATGATCAATATTACTAACAATGAAAGTAATTTTCAGTGTTTGCTGAAGATCTTAGGAAGGGACCAAAATCAGACCCATCAAAGCAGTAGAATCAGCTAGCAAAATGCCTTTTTACCTCTCCATCCCTGCAGAATTCAGTTGTTGCACTGTTATTTGTGTATTTGCCTCTTAGTTCATAAACTCCAGGCAGGTAGTGCTCATTTCCCTCTCTCCTTTAGTGTTTGACACATACTGAAGATTCAGTGACCAATGAGTAACTTGTCAAATCACCACTCAAGCACAAAATAGAGAACAGTCTCTCTTCAGCCCATTCACCTTTTGACTTTGGTGTCTCTTGGAGGTTCTTTTGGGATGTCTCTGAACATAGCTCTTGGGTTCACTCTTGAGAATCAATTCACTCCCTAGACTGGCTTGAATCATTACTGGTCAGTTAATCAGCAAACTGCTCTGTACCCTGCAGAAGGAAATCACAAATTGCATATCACCACTCTGATTGTTTTATTGAAAAAGTCACAGAAGTGGAAATTTCCCTTCAGAGCATCTTGAGCTTGAGGCTTCACATAAGAAACATTTTGTGGGTGTTGTATGAGAACATTCTGTAAGCACAATTTATACATTGAGTTCACTTATTTTGATTTTTTTTCAAATCTTACATCCTTAAGTCGTGAGTAATCATGTGCATTTATTCAAACTGTGATTCATCCTAGAAGTCAATGCTTCATCTTTGCAGAGATGGGATGGTTATAACAATGGGCAAAGCGATTTTCCAAACAATTACTCATGGAACCACAGAATTTCCTAGCGATTGTTGGGAATTTTGTAAGAAACAATGGCACAATGCTATTTCAGATCCCACCTTAACATGGAATGAAGAGCTTTGGTTCTAGAACAAGATGTTTCAGAGGCCAACTCCTGTGTGTGTTTGATGGCAGCATCCCATATCTAAACGCTAGTTCAAGTCCCAGCAGCTCCTCTTCCGATCCAGTTCTCTAATAACGAACCAGGGAAAGCAGCAGATGATGGCTCAAGTATCTGCGCGCCTGACACTTAGCCTGGAAATCAGAACGAAGTTCCTTGTTTCTGGCTTTGGCCTGAATTAGCCTTGATGTTTTTTGGCATTTGGGGAGTAAAAAAAGAATCCCTTCTCCCCCTCACATATCCTGCCTTCTGAATAAAGACTTTAAATATATATGAAGTTTCAAAATGTATAGCAAATTAAAAGTGAAAATGATTATATATATATATATATATATATATATATATATATATATCTGCATATCACTGCAGTATAGTTCTCTGAGTGGCCTTAGATTGCCCCAATGCTCTCTGATTTTATTGCCTGCAGTTCTAAAGAATAACTGTAACATGGGCTCTGAGGGTAACACACTGAGATAGAAGGACTGGCCAGAAAGGCCTGGATACAGGATGTACTTCAGTGCTTCAACCCACTGAGGCACATGACCTAGGGTGTCTATTTCAGGACCAGCTGCTGTGCAGGATCTCTTGCTGCAATACAAGGCAGGTACAATCAAGATCCCGTCTACCTCAGACAGCGTTCCTGGACCTTGAGATCTTAGGCTTCTTTTGTGCCTTGTTGCCTAGCAGTAAATGATAAACCCACTTCATGTAACTTTCTGTGTGGAGGTTGTTCTATATCACCAGCCGAAACAAAATGGTATCAGTGCACAATGACATTGCTTTATAATCACCAACTCCAATAGTTCCATAGAATAGTTGCTTAAGGTCATAGAACACAGGACAAAGGTGGATCAGCAATGATCTTGTCCACAGTCTTCAATTTTTCCAATCTATTTTATTATAAAGGAAGTACTAATATATTACATGAACAAGGTTTGAGAGCATGGATTCTTGAACCAGGCTTCCTGAGTTTGAACCCAATTTGGCCAATTACTAGTTGTGTGGCCTTGGGCAAGGTAGCTTAGTCACTCTGACTCAGTTTCCTCAACTGTAAATGGAGGTATGCTAAAAAAGAATAAAAACACTCATTGGAATAGTGAGAAACCTAAACAAATCAACAGATGTGGAAAGCAAAGTATAGGCCTTAGCTTATTATTTTTTGAGATTTTATAAATATTCTTGGTTACCTTGATCTTCCTATACTCCTGTTATGCCTGTTCTGTCTTTCTAAATAATCTCATCCAGTTCCATGCCTTTAAATTCCATCTAGGCTACTGGATACTCAGTATAGAGGTCCAATAGACTCTTCTCTCAGCTTTCCCTACTGCAAACACCTTAAATAACTATGGTATATTACAAAAATAGCATACTGACACTGGTAAATAATTTTAACTGAAATACAGACCTATTCATACTTTATCATACTTTTGGGGGTATATACTTCTGTGAAATTTTATTTCATATACAACTTGCATAACTACCATCATGAATTACAGTTTTAATCACTACCATAAATTATAATCGCTCCCTAATTGTAGTTCCTGGGAACTACTGTTCTTCCTCCATTGCTACAGTTTTATCATTTCAAGAATTTTTTTTACCAGCAAATCACACATATTTCAATGCATATAACATCCGTGAGATTAATCCAAGTCATTGTGATGATGGTTCATTGTCTTTCATTGCTATATAGTGTCCCACCACAAGCATGTCCCTCCGCTTTCCCATCAGTATACTCATAGAAGAACATTTGGGACTGTCTCTACCCTAACTATTACAAATAAATCTAGAAGCATTCATCAATAGGTTCATGAAAAGAAACAAATGTTTCTTTTTTCACATTCTTCATCAGTTGCTTTACCTGTTTTTTTAACATAATTTTTTTTAAAGATTTATTCATTTTATTACAGCCAGATATACACAGAGGAGGAGAGACAGAGAGGAAGATCTTCCATCCGATGTTTCACTCCCCAAGTGAGCCGCAACGGGCCGGTGCTGCGGCGATCCGATGCCAGGAACCTGGAACCTCTTCCGGGTCTCCCACGCGGGTGCAGGGTCCCAAGGCTTTGGGCTGTCCTCAACTGCTTTCCCAGGCCACAAGCAGGGAGCTGGATGGGAAGTGGAGCTGCTGGGATTAGAACCGGCGCCCATATGGGATCCCGGGGCTTTCAAGGCAAGGACTTTAGCCGCTAGGCCACGCTGCCGGGCCCTAACATAATTTTTAAATTGTTCATGTTATAGTTCCATAGGCTCAGGGTCTTCTCCTCCCCAACTACTGATTTCCCCTATAACAATAGTATAGTCCTTCAACAGCAGTCACAAGTCCATCACTCTGCTATTTCAGTGCATCTTAACATTGTAGGTATTGGCAATTTCCCTCATAGACACAGTACGAGAGCTTGCATTAAAGAAATGTAAAATCCACCTACACAACCAGTCTGAATTAAAGGAATGTTACTTTAATCATTCTGGGATAAATACTCAGGAGATTGGTGAGTCCTTGGGTAAAAAAATTTTAAAAATGCATAATTTTGTAGAAATTGCAGTTTTCCAGACTGGCTGTTCTGTTTGGTATTCCTGCTAAGCAGTGTACGAAAAACAAGTTGTTCATAATCCTTGCCAGTACTTGATTTGGTCACTGTTTTTTAAGTTTTATTTTATATTGAGAAATATGTATCTTTATGCAAAAGAGATATTTGGATGTGTGTACACGTTGTGGAGTGATCAAACCAGTGATTAGCAAATCTGTCTCAGAATACATATCATTTCTTTGTGAAAATAGGAATGAATTCTATATTTTAGGTCTTTTGAAATTTATGCTGCATTATTATTTTGTATAGTCACATTGCTGTTCAATAAAACACCAGGACTCACTCTTGCTGTCTACCTGAAACTTCACACTCATTGGTTAAAGACTGCCCTGTTCATGTCTACCTCTTCTCCCAGCCTCTGGGAAAAATCCTCTACTCTCTACATCTATGGATTTAACTTATTTTAGATTTAATATACTTACGAACATACGGTCTTTGTCTCTCTATGCCTGGCTTATTTTGCTTAACATAATATTAAAGTGTTTATTATTATTATTATTTCAGCCATTCTGCTATGTATGAGGTGGTATCTCTTTGTGGTTACAATTAGCTAATCCCCAAAGACTAATAATGTTAAATACTTTTCTACTATCAGTTATATATCATCTTTAGTGAAGAATCCAAGTTTGTCAACCATTTTCTAATCATACTGTTCACCTTATTCTGAGTTCAGAAAACTTTTCATTTTCTGAACACACATGTTCTGTTAGATAACATAATTTGCAATCTGTGCAATGTTTTTTTTTAATTCTTCAAACAGATCTTTCACAGAGCAAGTGCATTTGCTTTTTTATAAAGTCAGACACTGATTTTTCTTCCTATTTATATTGGTTGGATATTGCATAAAAGTGCTATATGCTTTGAGTTGAAGTCATGAAGGTGTTCTGTCCTCTAATGTTTATAGATTTGCAAGGCATATTGAAGTCTAAGTCTCTGATAAATTTAGTTATTTGTGCATGGTGTGGGGTTGGTGGAGCTTCATTTTTGTGCCAGAGAGGATCCAATTGTTCTGACACTCCTCTTGAAAATGTTGCCCTTTCTTCAGTGAATGTTCCTTGTATCCTGCTCATTCTTGTGTATCTATCTGTAGACCTTCTATTTTGTCTTACAGCATCTCTGAATTTCTTATCTCTTGCACCTCGCCACTGGGCTTGAAAATAAAGATGGTGCTATCTTTTAACTGTTTCCACTGCACTTGACATAATTTCTGGCTAAATGCAAACACAGTTTGCTAAGTGATTGTCGTTCTAGTCAGCTGAATTTGAGATGAAATGAAAAACATTTTCACTGATTGTTGGTGTTTTTTCCCCCAGGACCTAGTTGGTGTTCGTCTGTTCTCATCATTTCGTAGCTTTTGAATTTATTGAGATAATACTATGTTTTTACAATGAATGAACGGATGCACTTATGAGAAACACAGTGTGCAATGTGATTCTGATGCTTAAAATCTTGAATCTTACAATACAAGGGTAATTTGAAATCTGTACATAGCTTTTTTCCTTAATATTTATTTTCTATTAGCTTCTTGAAGAAACATTATGTAGCAAATTTCAGAATATTTTTGCAAGAAAAATAAATCTCTTATTCTCCATTTTCCACAGGGCATCTGAAGAACCCTAAATGGCATAGGAACAGCAATCAAGGGACTTTGTGGTCAAGCAAAACAGATGTGAGCATTGCAAAATTGCTTACCAGTTGTTTGCTCTTGAACAGATTATTCGATTTAAAGCTTCAAGCGGCCAGTACGTGCAGTGGCAGTGGCGAGGGCACATGCCTGGTAGGGATGTTGCAAAGATGAAATCCAATGATATTGTTATGGCCTTAGCACAGTGTTCTCACAGCATTTAGTAAATCATTCAGTGACGCTGTCAGTACTCTATTCCCATTTATCAATGTTCTAAACAGAAATTTTTATCACAGATAATACCACTGCAACCAAGATAAGAGCTCTCTGAGGAGCATTTGACTAATATCCAGTGCACTGATAAGAAAATATCCCTGTTTCATTTTTCGTACTAAGTCACAATTATAAATTCATTTTCGAAACCACTTTGTGCTCCGTGGGATTTCTGTATGAATCACAAAATCTGCTAACAAATATCATGTGACACTTCAAAATTAGCAGTAAGTGTATTTTTTAGAATTGCCTAACTGGGGGTGAAAAGTATTTACCCAATATAGATAGGAAGGCCACAGTTGGGTTATAGAGAACTAACCATCCCTAACACTGAACTACAGTTTCTTCTGCTCTAGGGAAATTATTTACACTTTGCGATAAAAAGGTACTCATATGATATCCCTAGCAATCACTTGTCCCATCTCTTCAAACATCCCGATGATCTTTGCTGGTGGATTTTCTAAATTTTTATGCTTTCTATATAGATATTACTCCAAATGCTAATTATAAACAAACAAAATGCATAAGTATTTGGTATTTTAAAGACTGTCTCACCCCTTGTGAATGTGTAATACAGTTTATTGTATCTGTATGTACACACACAGCATTTTTTTCTAAGAGTATGCAAGAAAAACGAAAGTGAGTTCTGGAGTCTCAGAGCTTTCACCATGATGGAGTCGCAGGTGGAGGAGGTAGGCTAGCCGGAAGGGGAAGCCATCCTTTGACTATAAAAGCTTCTGAGCTTAAGCAGTTGAGATGCCATCCATTTCTAGAACTCAGATTTTCTGTGTGGGAACCATCTAGCACCACATCACATTACATCTTTCAGTTAAGACCTCATTATATCCCAATAACATCTGGTGAGGGAGATTTTGGCAAATATGCTGGGTAACGCCCATGAGGGCTACACAGATGTGTCCACTGCAGATTCCCTGAAGACATTACCGCAATAACCTGGGATTGAAGCAAAGACAAGCTCATTGTTTATTGCAGCAAGAAGACCACGGCCTTAACAAGCACTGTGTTGCATCTCAGAAGGGAGTGTGCATGCGCACAGCTGTATGAAGCTTGGGGCTCTCATGTAAAGTGAATCTTTCACTGGCGAGGTTGGGGCAGAGAAAACCTGGCTTTGGTTGGGTCAAGGTCATGGCAGAATCCTAACATAGGTGGAGTGTGTGGGAGTTGGAAGTTGTAAGGAGAGCCTCGTAGCTCCAGCGGACTCACAAAGGAAAACCGGGATAGCTACGAAGCCCCTTGTTCAAAAAACGGATTTTTTTTTTTCAGAAATTCCTGGAAAAAGTAATAAAGCATTCCTTCAGTTCATCTTCCTAAGCAAGAATTTCTTGAAATGGTATTTATAAACGAAGAGTGAGCTGTGTTGTTTCAGCTGGTCTTGGTTGTCTCGAAAATGGCATACATGTGATCCTGCCCTCCCCGACACCCTCTGCTGCAGAGGGCTTCTCTTTATCTGCTTTTCCCCCTTAGGTTAAGATGTTGATGCCTCCAAAATGACTGAACTGAGATACAATTTCTAGTGATGGGGTAGAAAGTTATATCGTTAAAAGCAAGGGAAAAAAAAGAAAAGAAAAATTATTCAGAAATTATGAAGTCAGCCCCCCTGAAAAGTCCTAAGTAGAGTACAGATGTCGGGGTTTTGAGAGAGAGGATGAAGAGGTATTGAGTGGTGCTGGAGCCATCGGCTGTGGCTCAGGGAGACGAGGAGCTGAGGAAACTATGGCAACGGGTACGGGTTGGAATATGAGTAGGCAGGGATGGCTGGCCAGGAAGATTACCCTTTCATCTCTTCTCTGTGAAAAACATTTTGTGGTTTCTCTTAAGTGCTCATGGGATTTGCCTAGAAAGTCATTTCCCTTCCTTTATAGAAGTATCTCCTGGGGCTTTCCCCACCAAGCTCCCACAGGATCCCATTGTACTGCTCAAGCCTACATATACCAACTACTTTCATGGTGATGGAATTTAGAAATACAAACCACACAGAGAAATTAAACAGATGAAGTCTACACTTACAAACCCATCTGTGAGACTCGGTTCAGGTCGTTGATTCTGCCTTTTCTCTATCATCATTCTTACTTTCCTATTTTGTTCTCCTTTCGGTCAAAAGGCCTCTCTTTTATTAATCTCTTTCTTAAATAATAGTCTTCCTTTGACATCACTTTTTTTGCCTTTATTTTTTGATCCATTTAGTGATTTATAATAGCTATATGATTTCTGCAACAAAGTCTCTTAAATCCAAGATAAAACTTCCTTACTTCAGAGCTACCGCTCTCCACATTTAGTATTTGGGAAGTTTTTCATCATTTTGCCTCCAGCACAACTCAGGTGAAAGCATCTGGAGGTGATCTGAGAAGTCCAGGAAGGGCCTGGGAAAATAAGAGAGGAAATGAGAAAAGTCAGTGAAGGACGATGTTGAGTGGGTTCTTTGTGGGCTACTGGGATGTCAGTCTGTTGGAGAAATCTGGGAGGAAGCAGCAAATGTAATTCCAAATTGTTTTTCTGAGAATTAGCAGGGTTGGTCATCTACTGACTTTAATTCCTTAATGGTTAAGATTTGTTCCTATAACGTTAAGTCTCCAACACCACAAAGCTTCCTGGGATACTGCTATGTACCCGTTGGAAATAGAGAAATACAGTCCATCACGGGCACATAATGGGTTTCTCTGCAGGTGACTGCAGGGAGAGAATATATGGGCCAGGCACCAGGCAGCTTCTCTTCTGTTTTGTCTTTTCCCACAATGGGAGATCATTTCCTTTAGCCTTTGTATGGGTTGTCTTGTGACCACCAAAGGATATCTCATCTCTCAATTCATATAACACGAGAGAACCTGAAGACAAGAGAGAACCTGAAGACAAGAGAGAATCTTCCCATAGTTTCCTCCAGCTAGAGGAAGCAGTGGAGGGGACAAGCATCAGCTGATTGTAGAACTATAGTGTTGTCTTTGAATCACCCAGGTAGGTATGTAGACATGCAATACACAAGACTGCAACTCAGACAAGAGACCCAGGCCAAAGATTTATAAGTGATTCACCAAGGTGTATATTTGACATCTTATAAATGAATGAAATATTCTTTGGAGACATGCTTAATATGTGAGGAAAGTGTCTAGGACCAACTCTGAGGAATCCCCTAAAGTAAATGTACAGGGAGAGAGAAGGGTGGGCCTATGTCTTCGTCTACTGCTGCTGCAATAACAAAATACCACAAACGTGAGAAGTAATAAATAATAGAACTTATGTCTGATGGTTCTAGAGATTGTAAAGTCCAAAATCAAGGCAGCAGCAGGTTTGGGGTCTAGTGAGGTCCTGATTTCTGTTTGTCACATGGAGGAGGCCTTGTGGCTGTGTCCTCTCATGGTGGAAGAGATGGAAGGCAAGGTAGGTCTAACTAAACAGCATTAATTCTGGGACCTGGTTTTGTGAACAGTCTAACTTACCCATAAGTACCTTTTATGTTCCAACTGCTTCACTGCAGACACAGCTTGCTGGTAACATATCTGAGAAGGCAGAAGATGCTCTAGGTACAGTGGCCTGTGACATCCACAAGGGAGCCCTGGATCCTTTTTCTGCCTTCTGGACCAGCCCTAGCCATCGCAGCCATATAGCAGTGAATCAGCACATCAAAGCTCTCTGATTCCCCCCCCCCCCTCTGTAACTCTGCCTTCCAAATAAATATTTTTTAAAAAGCAGTATCAATTCCATTCCTGGTAGCACAATTCAAGATTCCATGATTTCCAGAGACCTCCTCTTTTTATAATCTTCCCTTTGTGTTCAGGTTTCAATACACATATATTGGAGCAATACATACATACAAAACTGGCCAATCAAGAAGAGGAGAAAAGGCAGAGAGGGAACCAACAGAGAAAAAAGAATAAAATAGTGTTATATTAGGGAACTGAAACCAGAGAAGAGAGTGCTCCAAATTATTCATTACCCTACACCAGCCAAAAGTTTCAGAGCCAAATTTGCCCTACTAAGACACAGGAGATTGGTTAGAGGTAATTTAATCATTTTTAAAGATTTATTTATTTTTATTGGAAAGTCAGATATACAGAGAGAAAGAAAGACAGAGAGGAAGATCTTCTGCCTGCTGATTCACTCCCCAAGTGACCACAACAGCTGGAACTGAGCCGATCCAAAGTCAGGAGCCAGTAGCTGGAAGTTTCTTCTGGGTCTCCCACACGAGTGCAGGGTCCCAATGATTTGGAGCATCCTCGCCTACCTTTACAGGCCACAAGCAGGGAGCTAGATGGGACACAAACCAGCACCCATATGGAATCCCCCTGCTTCAAGGTAAAGACTTTAGCTGCTAGGCTACTGCACCAGGCCCAGGGGGTAATTTAATCATGTTAAGTACAATCTTCTATATGAAGAACTGAAGCTTTTGTAGTTCTTATTGTTCACAGATTGAACACGTAAAATGGGGCCCCATTCAAGGTAAAATGCCTATTACTCTGCTAATGCAAGTTGGGAGTTACAGAAATTGTTGAAAATTAGGGTTTCCCCACCACCAAAGTGAACTAATAAATGGAAGCATCAAGTAATTTTTCAGATCCTTGCACATAATGGTCTCCAGACTTCTTTCCATAAGATATTTTGAATATAAAATTTTAAATTTCATTACACTTTAGAAAATGTGATAAAAAATATAATGGATTTATCAGAATAGAGAAAATGATTATGTGAGATGATTCTTCAAGTGTTTGTAATAAAAAGTAAATTGGATCAAATGAGTCAGACAAAACTAATTAGCAGCAATCAGCTAACTCCAATGAATACTAAGAGAGAATAACTCCAAAATATAAGAAAGCTTGCAATACTAGGCAGCCTACACACAGGAGCGAACTTCGGAGCGATCCACATGATCGGCCGGAAACAAAGCTCTCTGTGTGTGAGGGTGGGCAGAGCATTCATCATGAGACTTTTCACAGTGTTCCAGTTAGTGGCTTCTCAAAATGTCTTTGTGCCGTGTGGACCATGCTCCAGGACATTCCCTGTGGCCAAGACCCTCACTCAAGTGTGTGTGTGTGTGTGTGTGTGTGTGTGTTTGAGAGAAGTCAATGCTCTAACTGATAAAAGCACAGTGATCATGTAGATCACTCAGAAGTCTCTGGAAATCATGGATTCCTGAGTTCTGCAACAAGCAGTGTAGATGTATTTGTAGTGTGTGTGTGAGACTGGTTGAGAGTAACTAATGCACTTCCTTTAGGTTTTTTTGAAATCCCCTTATATAAAAGGGCATTATTGTAAAAGTTTTTGTTTCTTTGTTCTTTCCCCTCCAGAATGGCAGCCTAAGAAGACGACTACTTTATCCCTACACCATCAGCAACTAGGTAATCCTGGTATGTAACTACTGCTCCATAAATGTTACAGGTGAACAAATGAAGTAAGCAAATGCTTCCCTTCTTGGCCAACACTGGCATCCCAAGTTCACATGCATGTGGTATATTGGTTGTATTTCTCTCAGAGAAAAACCACAGCTTCTTTCCTCCCCTCATCCTTTCCCACTCCTGCTGTCCACCCAGCCAAGAGGAGCACAGGGCCCGTAGCCAGGACTGAACTCTATGGATATGTTTCTCCCCTCAACTCTTCCTTGTTTCCAAGACCATTTTGACTCCTCTACCAAATGATTGGGGTGTTCAGTTTTTATTTTAGTTGAGTTATTTCTCTTCTTTAGCTTGAAAAACATATTTGTGTGTATCATACTTAATATATAAAGCCTCTTGAAGAACTATGGTTTAAAACTGTAATGTGGTGTTAACCAAGTACTTTGCTTCCCATGAGAAGTGGTGCTGAGTGATGGGCACATAGGAGAGGGGATATTACCTGAAGCCTTAGAAAAGCTAGATCTTCCAGGCTCTGGGGCTGTGATATTGGGGGTCTTCCTGTAGACTCTGTCCCGGGAGTCCAGACCCTAGAATGCCAGGCTGGCCAGCAGAGACTAGCTCCGCTGAAGGACTCCTCGTTTACTCTTTTCACCTTTTCTTTGGCTTATATTTCTTTACCCTGGGACAGAAATAAAAAGAACAGTAATAGGAGCTGAGGGGTAACTGGGATAAGATGCAAGGTCTCATTCTGGTTTGGAAAATCTGACAGTTTTGTGTGGTTCAACCTCTCTCACCAAGGGACTGGACTGGGATTTGAAGCCAAACCTTACGGAAACAGAGCATGTATTTTCTTTTCTTTTTCTGTGCGTGGGTTTCTCTTTTTGCACTCACTAGGAAAGGGGGAAATTTTTGGTAGAATAGGACTACAGTATTCAAATTTTCAGATTCTGATTCTTTTTTAGTCCAAAGAGCAGAGAAATTACAAGCTAGCCATGACCTGGAAAGAGAGACCATATGCCTAGAAAGAGGTTCATTAATACTTATGGTACATGATCTTTGTGATGAGACATGTCTGAATTTTATGGCCACACCTTATGCTCATAGTGATGTTTTTGGCAATAATAGGATTCTAGATTAATAGGCGAGACACATCAAATACACAGGATACTATTTGCTCTGGTCTAGGTATGTGACCCCTTCTATTATCTGAGGATTCAGAAAGCAAGCACCATCTTTAAAGGAGTAAACAAAACTTCAAGGGACCATGAATCTACCAATTCATAAATCTTGGACTTCTCAGCTTCCAAGACAGGGAGAAATAAAATTTTGTTCATTAGATAGCCAGTTTGATATTTTTGCCGTAGCAATCAAAACAGATCATCTAAGACGCTGTTTGAACATCCCTTGGACAAATTGCTCACTGGCTCAGAACTTTGCTTCACAAGCCACATCCATTCTAAATATTTCCAGGAAAAAGAATGTGTTACTGAAGTACATCTTTTGCCTTCTGAAACAACCCTGGACATGAGAAATGACAGCCCTGCTAGGCAGTGACCATGTAACCTCAATGGAGCAGCTACGAGCTTCTGACTGCAAATATGCTTATGAACAAAACCAAATAACAGGGGACTCAGTTAAATCTGGGTTTCAAACAAACACAAGCATATTCCATGAAATATTTTTTAAAAACCCATGTCATTGGTAACTGTCATCAATAGTGAAAAAACAGTATAAAGAATGACACCTTGACTCTTAAGGACTTCCATTTAGAAATAACACACATCAGTTACATGCAGTTCAATGCCTAATCAAACCAAATGGCCGTGATCAGTGACCCTACCTAGAAGCAAGGGAAATGGGAATATAAGCAGAGTCTCATCAAAAACCATTCCCCTGCCCGAACACACCAGTTCAATACATTCTTTTTTTTATTTCTTTTTTTTATTTTTTATTATTTTTTATTTTATTTAATTACATTGTATTATGTGACACAGTTTTATAGGTACTGGGATACCCCCACCCCTCCCCACGCCCTCCCCCCATGTTGGGTTACTCCACCTGGTTACATAACCACAGTTCAAGCTCAGTTGAGATTCCCTCACTGCAAGCATATACCAAACATAGAGTCCAGCATCTTGCTGTCCGGCCTAGTTCAACAGCTTCTTAGGGAGACCCTTCCCATATACCATCAGCAAAAATTTACATCATTATGGAATTAGTTGGCATAGTAATGAGTAACCAATATGTTAAAAATAAATGCGAGTTCTTAACCACATTCTGTGACCACCTCATTGACATTTCAATTTTAGTTTATACACAGCTTATAACATAACATACATAGCATTACATGTTTTACATAACATCATATCATCTTAAATTAAGGCAAACATGTGGTATCTAACCTTTTGGGATTCGCTCATTTTCCTTAGCATTATGGTTTCCAGTTTGGCCCATTTGGCCACAAAGAACTGCATTTTGTTTTTTTAATAGCTGAGTAGTATTCCATGGAGTAGATGAACCATAGCTTTCTTATCCAATCCTCTGCTGATGGGCATTTTGGTTGCCTCCATGTTTTTGCAATTACTGATTGTGCTGCTATGTTCTATAGGAACATTTACAAATTAAAGGATGGACATCAAACACAATGGAATGGTTGCCTATGAACTGAGGGGAGGAGAATGGGAGTATAAATGAAGATAACAGAGAAAACACAAGTCAGGATCAATATTATCACTATGCTTGTAGAGATAAGTAAAATGAGGGTCCACACTCCAGCATGCCATCCTATTCCAAATAACAGTTTTTCAGAGAGGAGTCTTTTGACTCAATGTGCACTTAGTGTTCAAGTTTTCATGTCTCTGGAGACATTGGGATTTTTAAATTGGTATCTTTCTATCCACATGATCATTTGAATGGGATACATTAATTTTATAAACTGATGTTTTCTTTTTATTAAAGATTTATTTATTTTTATTGCAAAGTCAGGTATCCAGAGAGGAGGAAAGGCAGAGAGAAAGATCTTCTGTCTAATGATTCACTCCCCAAGTGAACGCAGCAGCCAGTGCTATGCCAATCCGAAACCAGGAGCCAGGTACTTCCTCCAGGTCTTCCATGTGGGTGCAGGGTGCTAAGGCCTTGGGCCATCCCCAACTGCTTTCACAGGTCACAAACAGGGAGCTGGATGGGAAGTGGGGCTGCCAAGATTAGAACCAGCACCCATATGAGATCCTGGTGAGTTCAAGGCGAGGATTTTAGCTGCTAGGCCACCACGCTGGGCCCATAAACTGATTTTTTTCATTTCATTTGGTGTTTGAGTCAAGACTCTTCCAAATATATAAAATAATTTAAAAAAAATAAGCATCACAGCATTTTGAAAGCAAGCAGAATGGGAGTCTACTGGACCTGAGTTAGAATTCTATCCTGTTAAGTAGCTGTGAAGTAGTTTTGTTCATCTAAGTGTCAATGTCCTCACTTTGTGAACAAAGCTAGTAATGCCTAACTTAATGGCATCCATAAACATCAAATGAAATGTTATACAGTTGGCTTCGCTCGTTTTGAGGCTTTAGACATGATCTGACCAATAGCTGAAGAATCAAAAGTGTCCCCACGATGCAAATAGCCTATTATGGAACTTCTTAGGCTCCATATAGAAATTCTAACAGTTATTCTTTTCATAGATGATAAGGAGTAGTTTCTTTCAGTTTGGAATCATTGTTTTATAAGTATAATTTTACAGATATTTTATTTGGTTGTTTAAGTTCTTAACTACATCTCTGTAATTATTATGAATGTAATTCTTTGCATATTTAAAGAGTTACTCAAGCTATGCAGAGTCAGATTTCTTTAACTTTAAAAAAAAATTATTTCACTTTCATTATTTGGGAGGCAGAGTTACAGAGAAAGAGGGAGAGACACATCTTCTACACACTGGCTCACTCCCCAAATGGCCACAGTGGCTGGGCCAAGCTGAAGCCAGGTGGTTCTTCAAGGTCTCGCGAAGGCCCAAACATTTGAGTTTTCCTCCGTTGTTCTCCCAGACACATTTGTAGGGAACAAAATTGGAAAAGTAACTGCAAGGATTCAAGCCACACCCATATGGGATACCAGCATCATAGCTGGTGACTTAACACAATATTAGGACCATGATTCTAGCCTGTAGTTTTAACTTCTCTTTTTTAATGCAAATTCCACCAAATATGAGAAACACATGTAAAAATCATCTTGCCTATGATAAGTGAACCACCAAATGGCTGCAATGGAATCCATTAATCGGATTTTATTGACTTAAAACTAGCTGCCAAATAAAAACTGAAAAATAGAAGACAAAAAAATGTTTGCATCATGGGACCGGTGTGGTATCCTAGTGGCTAAAATCCTCACCTTGCATATGCCAGGATCCCATATGGGCGCTGGTTCTAATTCCAGCAGCCCTGCTTCCCATCCAGCTCCCTGCCTGTGGCCTAGGAAAAGGAGTTGAGGACGTCCCAAGACCGGGGGACCCTGCACCAGCATAGGAGACCTGGAGGAGACTCCAGGCCCCTAGCTTTGGATCGGTGCAGCTCTGACTGGTGCAGCCACTTGGGAAGTGAATCAACAGATGAAAGACCTTCCTCTCAGTCTCTCCTCTTGTTTTTATATCTTACTTTCCAATAAAAATACATAAACGTATTTCCTTTAAAATACTTGCAACGTATTCTCACAAGCCAAAAGCTACACAAAGGTAACAAGAGGGGAGTGGTTGACATAAATGGACATATAGGTCAGTATTCATACATGCATACAATCATTAAATATTCTTGATCTAGTAAGTACTATGTGTGAGAGATACGGAGATAAATTTGACCCAGGTCTGCTGTCAAATCATTTGGAATCTAATACTCTTCTTGCAATAGTGATTTGCAAATACCTCCTCTGCAGAAATCATTGCATTGTGTAGAAGAGTCTGTTTATCTGGCTTCCTCAAGGTAGGGTATTCATTTTACTGCCCAGCTCCTAATATTTGGGATACTTCAAGTAACTCCAAGAAAATATTTATTCAGAAAATCACAACTGAACTTGTAACTCATAGTTACTCACTTGGTTTTTGTTTTTGTTGCAAGATGCCTTGTTTTAAGACTGCCTATAGATTGTAAAGATCCTCAAGGCAAAGTTCCTACCATCAAAGTAAGATTCCCAATGCTCTACAAGCATGCAGAGACATGGACACACTCAGAAAAAAATTTAAATTCCAAAAATTACAATTCATAAGCCATTAATGTGAAATTGGAGTTCAATGATGGACTCTCAGATACCCCGGGGCAGTATTTGCTTCACTGTCTCACCCTAAGAGAGCCTAGTGTCCGAGCATTCTTCAATGTGGAGATCTGAAAGCATTATCAGACTCCGCATCTCTGTCCACTGCGCAAATCAACTTGGCAAGTGCTGCAGACAGATGACCTTTGTACAGTTGAAGAGCAACAGCCTAGAGGAAGCCAAGCAGAGACTAGAATTCGGGGGACTGGAATGCAATGTAGCATTTGGACAAAAGTAAATGACAAGATTGTAAAATTGAGTGTGTTCCCTTGTTAAAGGAGAATAAATGAGAAAGAAGATAATGGCATACTTAGGTTTTAATGGCTTAAGATCTTATATAATGTAAAAAGGCTTATTAACTGGGAAGGGCTAGGGGACGTTTGAGGGATAGGAGGGTAGTGTTTCTGTGTGTAGCATAGATTTTTCTGATGGAGAAATTTATCCTAATGTACTTACACTTATTATGCCTTCAAACAGAGTTCTTACTGCACTGTAGCACTGATAAATAAGGCGGATATGTGCTTGCTAGTGACTTTTGGCACTAGACACTTTCCTCTATTTTCTACCTGGGATCAGTGCCTCACTGTGACTCTTCAGGAGATTTAGTCATTTATGGTTGTCCATAGCCAGCACTCCAGGACTTTAAAAAATCCTCTAATTTCTGGTTTCTAATCCATGCTGGTTGAACTCCCCAGATCTCAGTGCCTGGCCTTCAATGACAAATGCTCTTGATGATCAACATCTTAGTCATTTTTATCTTTTTCAGATTTGGTTGATGTCTGACGTCAGTGATTTGGATAATATTAATAAGAAACATAATTTAGCATAAATGCCACTGAGAAATCAGCGGATAGTTCATCATGTCTCTGTTTATAAAGACATTCCCCACCCAGCTACACTATTGACTCCACTCTATGTACATCTTTGAATCAGACTGAGAAAACAGTCCATGCCTAATAAATACACTCTGATTGACATCTAAATAGACCCTACTTGGTCTATTAACAGGCATTTAAAAACATTGTTTACTCTAGGTACAAGAGATGCTTTTCAAAAGAACATTTCTCCTCATTCAATGCAAGGAAGATCTACCAGAGTCTAGCTAAACTGTGTGAGTCTTGCCCTGTAGCTGCTAGGCTGCCTCGAGAGAACCATGTCCACATTGCCCTCAAAATCGACCACTGCATCAAACTTACAGGAGTTGTGATGTAGAATAAAGAAGCTTGGCTTTCTCTCCTTTCCTACTTCTGAAAGTAATACACAGTTCATAAAGTCTCAAAGCCTCAAAAGCTTCTTTTCTCAGTACAATTTCTTTACTTTCCTCCTTTTTTTAAATCAAGCTTGTATTAATTAAAGCCCTTAGGCCCATAAGGCCAGGCCTTAGGAAAATGTATGAGAGATATCATCATATCGTTAGAGAAGAAAATTCCAAACAATGAAACAATCTGCTTCAAAGCAACTTGATTAAAATTAAGTTAGGACAAAGCAGACAATAGTGTGTGTGTGCTTAGGAGTAACTAGTAATTGAGGAAATTGACCCTTTCGTTGGAGAAGTTGTCCAAGCCACTGTTATTGGTCCTTTGAGAACCACTACTTCTTGAAATCATTTTGGCATCACATTCCCATTTTGGTATTGAGACCTAAAGTTCATTTAGAAGTCACAACTGGAAGAAACTGTCAACAAGGCTTTGGGCTAAAATGAGAAAGAGAAATTACATCACTCGTCTCCACCTGCCTTGCCAATGGGCTGCACAAATAAGCAATTACAAAACAGTCCCTATAAATTGCGAGTTCTGATGCCACTCTTTGATAATCCACGTGGAATCCAGTTCCATTCAAGTTTTATTCTCTCTTCCTTATTGCCAAACATAAGTCAAAAGATTAATGATTTTCAAATTGATTTAAGTGTCAGAAAAAGCCCTGAAAAAAAATACCTTGATCATATCATAAATCTATTCATTGTTCACTAGCTTGGGGACTTTTGCTTTTCTCTGCACAACTGGAATCTCCTCTATCTAGTGATTCAGAGAGATGAACCTTGATCTATGGATGTGCCATAGATCACTTGAGCCATGGCATTAATGGAAAAAGTTAACTTTTAAAGGGAATGTATGGCATTCAAAAAGGAAAGTGTTTTGTATATATGTATTGAAATATTGTTTTCCCCATAATGGCACAAATATTACATATCACATAAAAACTTCCAAAACTAAAGAAAAAGATTAACCATTAAAAAAGACAGAAAGGTTCCAGATATCAGATATTTCTCAAGACAATAAGCATGGAGTTTATAAACAAAGCTTGCATTTTAATGTTTAAGAGTCTTTATTGACATTCTAACTCATTCTCAGTCTATGAATTTTTAACTGGATGTAGCAAGTGTTTATTAGAAGAATCTACCAATTTGGATAAATTGAAGAAAAAGACACTATGAAGCCAGGATATGCTCATACCACATTTTTAAAAAACCTTGTCACAAGACTAAAATCAGCCTAACAAAAGGAATATTTCAAATGCTCCCATTACCAAGGATACAGTTATTGACTAAAAGGAAAAAAAAAAAAAAACTCCCTGACTCCAAAGGGGCTTCAATAACACCTAAGCAAATCATTCTACAAATGTAAATGCTATGAAAGGGAAAATAATTTCACCAACTTCCATTGCCTGGAAATCTGAAATGCTTCTCCTTTCCTATGATTAAAAAAAAAAAACTTGAATTGAAAACATGAGAATGCTTTAGTTTATCTCCCAGGTTACTTGTAGGTTGCACCACAGTTTTCTTATAAACGTTTACTCATTATCTACTCAGGTATTTCAAGGCAGAGGAGCTGGGTTCTAATAATAATCTCCAGTATGTACACTTGACCAACATACAGGAAGTTGTGTGGGATTCTAAGACATACTTTGTCCTTCAAGGGCTGCCACTGAGGAGAGCCCTCTGGGAATGCTTAGCAGAATGTAACTTACGCTTCAGGAGTCGTGGGTAACTTTCCTTCTTGCTGAAGGTCTACGGTGACATCCCACTACTTTGAATTTGACTCAAGGCTTTGGCCCCTTGAGTCTCCTGAAACTCCCATTTTCTTATTTAGAATTTGGCAACCTCATAGAAAGTTGTATCTCCAACTCACTTGCACACCCATTAGAAAATACACATTGCAGAGGATTTGTATGACAAGATGGTGTGCAATCTGTCTAAGATTAGATTTAACACAAACTAAGTATTTCCGTGATAGTCTAGCAAAGATGTTGCCCTGGCTACAAGTCACCTTTTGATTTTGGTAAAATTGGAAACTAAAATTGAGCTCTGTTTTTGTGCTGGTACCAACCTTTGGTCTTACTTTAATGTCAGCAGATGTTTTATAAATGCATTCATCAAGGTATTAGGAAACAACTCTTTTTTGTGAGTGCCTGATGACAAGTTAAGATTGAACAGTATCCTTTGTCTCTTTTCAATTTAGCTAGCAGGTAAAATAACTTTCTTTGTGCCTGGCAGGAATAATTCATCTTTATCACTCTGAAAAACGGTGTACTGTAACAACCTTCAGTGTGACTGTGCTAAAAACCAAAGGGAAAGAAGCAGAAAATTAAGCAGAAATGTTCTTGGGAAATATTGTCACTTTTCCTGCAAAAGCAGGCAATGGAAAAGCACTCATGATACAAAAAGTATAAATGTTTCCAAAAAATAAGCAAACACTATGTCTCATGCTAAGGCTTCATGTATCATTCTGCTCAGAGCAGAGAAAATGTAAAATCAATTCTGTTGTTGCAATGAGGGAAAAATCTCTGAAAGATGATGAAGATAGAAGAAAATCCTCCCTGTCCTTCCACTTACCACTGTGAGCTTCAGAAATGTCACCTTGATGAAGGATAAAAGAGAAAAGTCCAAGAATAGCAGTAAAAGTGCCTCCCCCCATCTGCATCAATCACTTGGGAAGCAGAGAAAATGAGAGATTAAAAAAAAAACGATTAATTAAACAGCATGAGATAAGATGAACCGCAGAAAAATGCAAATGCAGAAATGCACAGCTGCTTTGAATAACAAGAATGGAACCTGTTCCCAGATGAAACAAAGAGGTCATCTGTGCAGAGAACTTGCTGTCTTATGCTGTGTGGCCTGAAACACAGGCTACAATCACTGCTAGATTCAGAAAAACTGTTTAAATAGTTTATAATGTTGATAGGATCATACAAAGAAACTGTACTGATTCTATAACCCATTCAGTAAATATGAATCAAGCTGTGGTATTAAAGAAAGCCAAAGGCCACATGCCAGACACCAAAAACACAGAGGTTTGTAAAAGACGGACATCATGCATGAAGATCCAGTCATTGGAGAATGGAGAACACTATGGTCCCATAAGCTCAATGCAATGATTCAAAAGAATCCCCTAAAACAGTGGTTCCTACCCTTTGTGTCCATGGTAATCACTTGAAGGAGATACCGTATTGGAAAGGTTCTGATCATTTTCCCAGTGATGTTGACTACTGTCTTTAGGTTACACTTTGAGCAACAGCTCCGATTTCATAATCGGTTTTAGTTCTTTCTACAAGAAGCTCTCTTGGCTGGTTCCCAAGTGACTTGAGAATCAGGGAAAAGCAATCAGCATTTAGTGCCCACTGGAGATTTGTTTCAGAGCCACACATGGACAGCAAAATAGGCTGTGTTCACATCTCTTATGGGAAAAATGGTATAATACTTAAAGGTAACTTTTGCACATCTTTCCACAAAGCTTAAATGATCTCTAGATCATTAATGTTACCTAAAGCAAGTTCTATACCACCAGTTGTTACACTGCATTGTGTAGGGAATTCGCAAGGGGGAGAGGCTGCACATGTTCAGGATAGATGCAATAGCTTTTTTTCCAAATGTCCTCAATCAGTGCTTGAGCGAGTCTCCAGATGCAGAATCCGCGGATTTGGAAGATTGGCTGTATTTATTTGACTGTGCTGTGTGTGCCACCTGGAACGCTCCTGGCAGGTAGGTGGTAACCACTTGTTCTCCACTTCTGCTGAAATTTATGAGGGTTTCTACTGAATTATCAACAGCATAAAAGAGAAGGAAAGAGAAGTGTGATTTTCATATTTGTTCAGTCCATTATTCATCCATAAGAACGAACTGAACTTTGGTAAAAATCAGTGTTGAAGATAGTTGGCACATATAACCAAGGTCTTTTACTTCAAGGTTTATGTCCTAAAGACAAAAAAAATCTAAGATTTTGCTATCTTGACAAAGTCATTTAGTACCACTATATCTTGCAAAGAAATAAGACATTTCATGAGGAATCTTCTATCTATATAATTCCTAGATAATTCTATGATATGCTTGCTTCAGCTACAATCATGACCAGGGAAACTGTTAGTGGATCCCTTTGTCATTTGTAGAACTGAAGGGGTGTCAGATCTCCAGTAAGTTATTTTTAGTTTTGATTTATACTTTCCTTTTGTTTGATTATTAAATTTTTAAACCAAACATTTCTTTTCAGTCAGGTACTAATCACACTGACATTTCTCCCTTGGCTCACTCTGTGCTTTCCTCCTACAACAGTGCAAACACTTGGATGACATTTGAGAAGTGAGCAAGCTGCGATCATCCTACTTGGTTCCATGTGGCTTTACATGCAGTCCCTGTTTATGAAGCCTATTTCTCCCTTGTCCTTTGGCAGGGGGTGTTCAAGTTGTACATCAGCATTTTTCTGGCTCAGCCACCAGCATCCAGTTTATTACCAAGTTTTAGCATACTAGCAGGTGAGATCAAAAGCCAGTTTCACAATGCTATGCTTTTTTTTTTTTTGACAGATAAGATGGCTGTATTTTTTTTAAGGGGGAAGACAAAGAACATCTTTGTTTAGATTTCAGACTAAAATAGAATACTACAGTACATGTATTGATTCATGACGTGGACAAGGCCAGCTACTTCCAAACAAGTTAAATCCTCTGATGGAAGTGTCAGTACTCCCAGCTGAGTCAAGCATGTTGGCTGTCTTAGTTTACATGGAAAGTTTCAGTTTCAGTTTCAGTTTTGGGGGAGATGGTTCATGTCCTTAGCTTTGCAAGTAACATTGTTACTGGTCCTTTTGTTTCACAATGTATTAGTTTTCTAGGCAGGGCATAATGATGACTAACTTACTTTAAAATTATCTTTTTGTTGATAAGTTAACTCAAATCATTCTTAGGAATATACTTCAGGAGGCAACAGTCATATGTCTGAGTGTCACATTTATATGTTGGTGTTCTCTAAAGTTTATGAGATTTTGTATTTGGAGAGTGAAAGCAAGAATGTATATGCACAGTTCAAATCCAGTTTCAAATATGACTGCTACTATTTTTGCAGCCTAACTGAAGGGGCTTACTTGAAGCTAGTTGGTGCATAGGCTGATCATATTTTAGGCAAGACATTTTCCTTTGTAGAAAGCTGAAAGAAATAGATTTATCTGGAAAATTCTGTGCAAGACTCTGTTAAAATGGGATCAGGGAAAAGTATGAGAAGTCTTCATAGAGTTTATGGGAAGTGTATATTATGAGAAAGTTGTGCCTGAGTTTCACTTTTTTGTACCAAAATAAACTTTTCCTTTAATTTAATTTTTTCTACGAACTTTTTGAAGTTCTTTTGTATTACATGAGAATAATAGTTTTTATGTATGGAAATCAGTGCTATGCTTTTTAAACTTGAATGGCTTGCATGTGACTTGCATGTGTCCTGCAACGATTCAATGTTGTCCCAAGAGTAATGAGGTTTAAAGGTGGTAGAAACTTTAAGATGTGGGACGAAGGTGGATCACTGGGGCACTGCCTTCAAGTAAAAAGCTAATTTTGTTCTCCCCATATCTTCTAACTTGCTGTATGACTTCTATCATTAGCAAAAACATAATTTCTTAAGTATAAAGCATAAAGCTCTGAACCGTGTGTGTGTTTGTAGGCATGCAATTACTGGGGCTAGACACTGTGGAAGGAATCCTACAGATGGATATATGGATATGAAACCATCCATTCCTTTAAGCAGTTAATATCCACTATGGAAAATTTGTAGCTATCATAGAAAAAGCAGACACAGAAACAAGAGCTAAATTGTGTGGTTCAGACTCCTGGCTTGCAGTAGGAGTTCAAAGCAAGGGGGACGAATCTGGGCTGGGATTTCTCAGGAAACTCTTTTGGAGGAGGAAGCATGAAAATATGTTTAATATTGTTTCCAAAAAAATGAATATGCCCATATAACCTTTCACTAAGACATAAAACCCTTCTTCCCGGAGGGTTTAAACTCAGTTTCTCCATTGTGCAGCTTCTGGAAATATGCATTTTTGAAAGAGGAAGGCATTTGTCTAGCCAACCAATTTAGTTGACTCGAGCACAGGGATGAATGAATTACAGATGTCACAGCAGCTGCTCTTCACAGGCATCCATCATGGATAGAATGGAACCGGGTCCCACAGAGGCAAAGGGAGCAGAGATCATGGACGTGATAGTGACCATGGATCATTGTACATGGGCAAAGCTGTGAAGAGGCTGCTGCCTTAGAAATTCCAATTGCATTGTAAAATAGTGAGGGGATGTTTGGAAAAGTGCATAAAAGCATGGGCTTCTGCCTAATTAAACCAGGAGAAAAGCCAAAGCTCCAAGCAAAAATGACTAACCGTAAGGGACAGAACAGGGAAAGTACAAGAAAAGCGAGAATATCTTACTGCGCTAAGGAATGAAAAGTTGCTCAACAGTTGATGGGGAAAATATCCCATCAAGAGAGCAGAAACCAGCCTGAAACATTCTGAAACAAGTTGTGAAGCAAACTTCTAACTAGTTGAATAGTACAAAACATCTTTTAGTCTATACAGATAATATTAACACACAAATGCATAAACAGATTGAATAAAAATGTTTCCTTTGAAGTACAAAGCCAACCTAAATATAGGAGAAATAATGAAAACAGAAAAAACATGAATAAATAGTAAACTTAGCAAAAGTTTGATAAGAAAGTGGATATTTATAAAGACTCAAAATATTTCCCTCATACCACTTAGTAATCACAAGGAGAAATAACAATGGAGTCCCCTGGATGATATCTTAATCATAAAATCTATACTAACATCACCAGTATTAGCGCATGTGGGCATCAGGTGACTCTTGATATAAGGTATTCCTCAACTGTCCATAGGTTACATCCCAATCAGATAAACAGAAGTTGAAATGACAGTAAATCAAAAACACATTTTGGGTAGATGTTTGGCATGGCAGTCAAGGTACAGTCTGAGCTGCTCACATCTCATCATGGAGCCCCTGGGTTTGAAGTCCTCCTCAGATGCCTCACTCCGGTTCCCTGCTAATGTAGGTCCTATGAGGTTGTAATTATGTACCTTGGCCCTGTCCCAATATTTGTAGGCACTTGGAATCTCTTTCAGATTTGCAACACTTTAAAAATGCATTTAATATTGCTAACCTAACAAACTGCACAGTTTTACAACACAGTGCTCTACAAAGCAATGGGTATGCACCCTAGTAGTCACGTGACAGACTGGAAGTTACTGCCCAGCATCCTAGAGTGTATCATTCTGAACAGCAGTAGCCCAGGGAGATATCAAAAGTCAAAATTTGTGCCCAGCGTGATAGCCTTGCATTAAAGTCCTTAGCTCATCAGGATCCCATATGGGCGCCAGTTCTAATCCCAGTGGTCTTGCTTCTCATCAATCTCCCTGCCTGTGACCTGATAAAGCAATGAGGATGGCCCAAAACCTTGGGACCCTGCACCCATGTGGGAGACCCAGAGGTGGCTCTGGGCTCCTGGCTTCAGATCGGCACAGCTCCATCCATTGCAGCCACTTGGGGTGTGAATCAATGGATGGAAGGTCTTTCTCTGTCTCTCCTCCTGTGTAAATCTGACTTTCCAATAAAAATAAATAAATTTTTAAAAATATATATTACATGTCCTGATATTCATGGTTATGTAAGATAATTACTTCATTATCAAAACCTAAGCATTTAGGAGTAAGAGGTAATGATATCTCCCACCTACTCTTAGAACAAAAGTGTATTAATAGTATAAAATTAGCATGTGTTTATGTACATAGAAAAATTACCAAATGTAATCTGTTTTTAAAACACACAAAGAAAGAGAAGACAAAGTAATACTGAAGAATAAGCTTTAGAATACAATAGACTCTGCATGGATGCAAGAACAAAAACTGACCTGTGAGCTCAGTGGTTAAGTCCTCACCTTGCAAGCACAGGAATCCCATATGAGTACCAGTTCATGTCCCAGCTGTTTCACTTTCTATCCAGCTCCCTGCTTGTGGCCTGGGAAAGCAGTTGAAGATGGCCCAAAGCCTTGGGACCCTGTGCCTGCACGGGAGACTCAGACGAAGCTCCTGGCTCCTGGTTTTGGATTGACTCACCTTGTGAGTCACTCGGGGAGTAAACCAGTGGATGGAAGATTTTTCTCTCTGTCTCTCCTCCTCTCTGTAAATCTGCCTTTCCACTAAAATTAAAAAAAAAAAATTAAAGAACTAATCTATAGGACTCGGCAGCGTGGCCTAGTGGCTAAGGTCCTCGCCTTGATCCCATATGGCCACTGGTTCTGATCCCGGCAGCTCCACTTCCTCTCTATCTCTCCTCCTCTCAGTATATCTGACTTTGCAATAAAAATAAAATAAATCTTTTAAAAAAAAAGAACTAATCTATAAACTTTTCAGACTGCAGAAATTTTTTTCTACCACCTAAAGAAAGTAAGAAATATAAGAAAAGAAATTCACATTTAAAACAGCATAATTTTTTAAAAATACTTAATCCTGAAAAACTGACATTTGGAATTTGCAGGCTTCTTGCTTAACCAGTTCAGAAAAGGAAGAACAAACCCAAGCCCAAATGAATAAGCCTAATGTTCCCCATGCTAATTCCTCATCCTGTTGCAAGCTCCTCATACATGTCATAGCGTTCCTTCTAGCTGGGCCTGCAAATAAATGAATTACGTTTCTATCCCGGAGGCATGGGCTACATACAGTGTTCAGAGTCATGTTGCCCCACTAATTCTATTAGAACAGCATGTGGTTAGTCTGAGAATTTATGTTTATGGGGTTTAGAATTATTCTTCTGCCTAAGGTTAAGCTTTCATATATCCTGAGTGAGCCCCCTTACTTACCCACCCACCGGTTCATTTGTGGCTTCCTCATTAACTCTTCATCATGACTCTTTAATGCTTCTGGCGATTTTTTGGTTTTTGTCTGTTTCCTGGTTATCCCTTAACCTTATGTAAATAAAGAATCCAACCCACCTTTACACTGTTTTACCAACTGCTTTCTCATTCCAAATAATTAGATTATTTTCCTTGGTCTCTGTTTTTGACTGGATAAATAGGCACCGGGATTTCCCCCCTCCAATCCCCAAATCTCTGCCCCCACTAATGGCCCCATGTCATTACAATAGCATAGTCTTTCACAATTAGTCATAAGTCCATTTGCTATATAAGTTTATCCTGACATTGTAGGCATTGACAATGACAGAGAGTTAAAATTCTGTTGCAAGATACATTCTACAATCTCATTGGGAATCCATCTTTTATTTATAAGTAGAGTAGCACACTGCATTGTATCTTTACATCTGTATGTGATAGTCTCTACTACACAGTTACTGTCCAACCCCTTAAATGAAAAGCCATCAAACAAAATCAATATCAGGAAGAAAATAGAAAATTCACAACAACATGAAGTTAAACAACATGCTACTGAATGACCAATGTGCTGCTGAAGAAGAAGAAAATAGAAAAGCTTCTTGGAGAAAACGATGCTACTGTACAATCCATGAGTCAGTGAAGAACTTAATAAGAAAAAAGAAGCTATTTTAAAGAACTGAAAATAAACACAAAAATGTCAAAACCCATGAGATCCACAAAACCAGCAATGAAAGGGCTATTGATCTTATATTTTGCACGAAGGTTGCCTTATATCAGAGAGAACATGTGCTATTTGTCCTTTTAGGATTGACTTGTTTCACTAAGCATAATGATCTCCAGTTGGGGCAAATAGTAGGATTTCATTCTTTTTAATGGCTGAGTAGTATTCCATGGAATTGAGTAGGTTTTTTTTCAATCTGCTTCTCTTTTGATGGGCACCTGGGTTGTTTCCATGTCTTTGCTGTTGTAGATTGTAGGCCAATCTCACTGGAGTTAGAGGGAATCTCACTGTGGTTTTCATTTGTATTTCGCTGCTGGCTAGTGAGCCTGAACTTTTTTTTTTTCATGTATCTATTAGCCATTTGAATCTGTTTTTGGAAAAATATCTGTTCATTTCCCTCACCCATTTATTCACAGGTTGCTTGTTTTGCCACTGAGTTTTTGAAGCTCTTTGTAAATTCTGGATACTAGTCTGCTATCAGTTGTGTAGTTTGCAAAGATTTACTCCCATTTTGTTGGTTGCTTCGCTTTGTTGATCAACTCCTTTGCTGTACAGAAGCTTTTTAGTTTGATGTAGTCTCAAGCCATAGGAATTGGGAAAGACTTCTTAGAAAAGTCACCAAAAGCACAAGCAGTCAAAGCCAAAATAAACAAATTGACTGGATAAATTTTTCAACCCAGGTAGTCCCAGAACTGGCAAGAGAAGTCATGTCCCCTTGACTCTTAGGAGTTTTTGATCTATGGACAATTTTGAATCCAAGTTTGGCTATGCTACTGATCTGTAAGACAAGATTATTTCCCTTAAAATAATAAGCAAATTTCTGTATGATCTGAAATCTTCACATTAAGGTTTTCTGAAGAGAACTTTATATTATTGAACATAGAAAGTAAGTTACAAAATATATCAAAACTGCTTTATTTTGCTTGTAGATCTTTTTGGTAAGGACCTCTAGTACATATTGATAGAACTACAACTTCTATTGAATTTCCAGAACTGATCTGGTAGCACTTCACTCAATACAGTTATTTAAAAATATCCAGGTCTGCATTGCTTCCTAGACATAGGGAAGATGTAGCTTTTCCAACCTTCTTGAAGTGAGATGAGACACTGGCCTTGTTCTGGACATTGTAAAATGATGTCTCATCATGAAAATTGCATATATTTTTCTCATAAGATTAAATCACCTGATCACACCATAACCATCTTACTTCACATAGATGTTCTCTGATGTCCACACAATGACAAAATCATTGAAGGACATATTTCTTTCAATACACTCTTATCATTAAGGATGCAAGACTGTATAGCTGAAGTGATTTCTACTGTTTCTGTGCTAGAATGGACTAGGAGCCACAAGTAACTTGGATCACTAAGCTACCATCTGAAACATTACTTTAAACATTAATCAGATTGTAATATGTTTTATAAGTGATGTTTAAACCTGTATTGTGGCAAATTACTGAAATTTGCAGTTTTATTTTTCCCTGAACATGATCCAAATTCTTATAATTAATACAGGCATCAGTCATATGCCAACCTCTATGTGGGTATTAGGGCTACAAAATAAAATGAAATGAAATTACTTATCTCTAAAAAATTATGTCTAAAGTCAGAAACTGTTGTGTAATACAGTATGTGTGAAAGTGTGCAAATTGGAAGCAGTATTGGGCAAACAAAGCAAAGGGCAAAGGTTATAGAGAACATCCTGGATGTGTTACAATGAATCTTCTTTTAAAAGATGAATTTTCTCCATTTTATCATCTAACTAGTTACAATGTGCTAGTTTTGTATTCTGGTGTGGTTGAATTCTTTATTGCTCAAGTATTTTATTACAGATTCTCCTAGAGTTTGTTCAGGTGTGTCATCATGTTGTGCTGATTGGAATGACTCTTGATATTATTGACATGAAAAGTTAGGATACAGGCATTTTGCTTTTAATGAATTAACCCCTGCAGTGATATCTCCAGTGATTTGAAAATGTAGGCAAGGAGACTCCTTGCAACACTACTTTAAGACAATGAAAGCTTTATGAACAAGGCTGGTTGAATAAATTATAGTGTGCCTATAAAGTTATGTACTAAACAACTTTACAGAGGATTGAAGCAAAGCTAGATGAACTGAAATAATGTATGTAAAAAAACCTCCCTTTTGTTAAGAAGGGGAATTGAGATATCTGATCATTTATCCATAGAAAAGAGGGAGGGTAAGTCAAAGAATAAGGTGATTACTCACCTGGAGAAGGTGTAGAGCAGACAGCAAGAAGGGTTGACAGAAGGTAAGTAGCAACCCTTGACTTAAGTACCATGCTAGTGTTTGACATACTGGAAACAAGGAAGAAATATAAACAAATAACATGGGAAAGGATGGCAGAGGAAGTGTCAAATGGAATATAAATAAAACAAATAAACATATTTCAAAGAATAGCTTAGCTAACTGTATATAATAAATTGAATGAGAATTGACACAAGCAGCTTGCCTACAGAATGTGGATGTTATTTCCTCACAATCTGACCAACTGTTGAACTGCAGGTAGCTTCTGTTTGCCCAGTCATGCATTAGCAATGCTTTGCCCATATCTGTACATTCTAGAACCAGGAAGCAAGCCATCACATGATGGAAAATGAGAGCCAGATTACTGTCAGGTAATCTACAAAGATGGATAGAGAGAAAGCTAGAATGAATGTTGTGGTGTTAGATTAGCAATGGAAGTATAAAGTGTAGATTCATGTCTCTAGATGAAGATGACAGAGATGAAAGAGAAATAGACATGGACATACGAGGAGGTCTAGAAGTGATTGTACCCCGATAGGAACTGTCACATCTCTTTAGAGGAGCAGCCAATGTCAGAACTGATGCAGACAGATCACAGCACGAGCAGCTTAAACATCTCATTGCACCAGACAACAACAAAACAAGAATCACAAAGACTCATTGAAAGGGCACATGAGTCAATTTGAAAGACTCCCAGATGCTGAGATAAAGTGGACATCAAAATAAATAATTGTGAAGTGTGGAAGCCTATTGATTAAAACAATAACCTATAAGTCCACATTGCTAAAAGTAAACACATTAATGACAGAAAGCAAATATCTTTATTGTGGAGAGGCAGCTAATAAAAATTATAAAATGCAAAATCATTGTCTAACCATCATAATAATTGTTAAAGTCAGAATTCCTCAGGAGGTGCTAAAACATCTGGATGAAAGCTTACTGATTAAAGGGTATTAGAATCTCAAAGTATCATCCTACAAAACATGTATCAAGTACAAAAGTGAAAGTAATCATTTTACAGTGGAAAGACTGGAGAGGCAAAATTTTAGTAATCAAAGTTAATACTGTCAGTAATGGGACAAATTGTTAGCATATGCCTCTTGATAGGATACGTTGAAATAAAGCATCATTTCTGCCATCTTCTTGCCAAGAAGTGTATAACTTCAGTCTAATCACAAGGAAACATTAGCAAATCCAAATTAAAGTTCAGAGTCTAAAAAGGATTTGGACTGTTCTTTTTTATAAAACTAAAAATCTGTTTCAGATTAAAAAGAGACTAAAAGATGTGACAGCCAAATGCAAAACATAATCCTGAATTTCCTTTTGTTAGAAAGAATGGTGTTAGGTTAAAAATGACAAAATCTCAATGAAATTATATATTAATCTTTCCATTGCAGTCATACAAAAGAAAGTTCTTGTTTACTGCACTATGTAGTGGTAAATAGGTATCTTGTCCTCACCCAAATGGTGAAAACTACAGAGGGGAAAACCTATACTGCTGGATGATAACCGAGTTATGTGTTGGTTAGTCCATTTGGGATATTTGGACAATATGACTTATGATAGAACAAAAACATCGTTTGTCATTCTGGAGACAGGAAAGTCCAAGGTCAAGGCACTGTCAGATTCTGTGTCTGGTGAGATGTACTTCCTCATGGAGGGTGCCTTCTGTGTCCTCACCTGGGGGAAGGACAAAGTAGCTACCTGCTCCCTGTTTCCTAAGCATCCCAACCCCACTTACAAGGACTTTATGGCCCAATAGCTTCCCGGCGAGGAGGTCCTACCTCCTTAGATCACCACATGAAAAAAAAAGATTCAGCCTACAGATGTGGGGGGACAAAACATTGAGACCATAGTGCATGGATGGACGGACAGATAGAAGACACATCTAGGTGATGGAAAGTTGATGTAGATGAAAAGATAAATGTTAACATTGAAGAAAATGAGCAGAGAGCATATGATATACTTCATGGTACTATTAATGAAACTTTTTTATAAATTTGAAAGTATGTCAAAATGCATTTTTTTTTCAGTGCAGTTTGGCTGTAAAGGAAGAGCATATATGCCGAATCCTACTTATATCAGCTACAGAGCCATTGTTCAGAGCTCAGCTTGCTTCTCTCCCACTTGGACATGTGAGGGGAAAAGGCACAGAACTGGGGTCAGGAACTTCAGTGCTGACTTCCTCCCAACTATATTCCTTGGCAAGGTATTTATCTTCTCTGAGCTCCAGTGTTCTGACGTAAAAATAGATTTAAGTGAAATTATCTCTTAAACATAAAATTACCTTTCAAAAAAGCACAATGTGCTAGAACACAATGATTCTATGAGCTGAGGATCTATACTCATGGGGATGATAATTGTCTTAGGCAGAAAACAGATTGAAAACAAATTATTATAGGTATACTCAGATAAAGTTCTGGAAGAGAGCAAGTTACACAAAACAGAAAGATGTGGTACATAAATCAAAGAGATATGAGTTTTGGGAGATCAGAAGGTACTTTCCCCAAAAGAGTCACAATAAAAGTGAGACATAAATGCAGGGTAGGGAGAATGTAGCCAATGGAAAAAAACAGATGCGGGCAAGGACCACTCCAGGAAAAGCAGCTGTTTATGCAAGATCCAAGGGAGAATATTTCTTGGCATCTACGAAGAACTGAAGAACCTTCTGGGATGTAAAGACTAATAATTGCAAGTTTGGGTGGAGGGACTGGAGGTCACACCCAACAGAGTGAAAAAGTTGAAATCTCTTGCAGGGGAAAGCATTTGCAGCAACAGTTAGCATGCTGTTTGGGCTGCCTGGTTCAAGTCCTGATGTCCTCACTTCTATGACAGCTTCCTGCTGAAGTACACTCTGGAAGGCAGCAGATGATGGCAGAAGTAACTGGGTCTTTGTCACCCATGTGGGAGACCTGGCCTGAATTCTCAGCTCCTAGTTTCAGCCTGCAGCCTGGATCAACCCTGACTGCTAAAGACATGGGCAGAGGAGGTAAACTAGCAAATAGGTTATCTGTCTGCTTTTCCCTCTGCATATACCTCCCTTTAAAATAAAATTAAGAATCTCTTCCAAATCTACAATTCAATTTAAAAATCATTTCTTTGTGGATGTGTGACTTTTAAAGCAAAACCAGATCCCCTAGCCCATTCAATAGGTCTCAGTGTTTGAGTGCCTGGTTCATAGTATTTTTTACAGAAATAGATGTGACATGTCAAATATAGTCAGTATTCTGTTCTCTTCACCTAATAACCACATCAGATAAAAGCTTGCTGTATCACAGAGAATCTGGAAATCATCACAAAATTACCTTCCTCTACCTTAAGAACTGGCACAACAAAAACAAAAAACACATCAATAATAGCAAAAGAAAAAGAAATGGTACTCAGACTATAGAATGCCCTGTACCCTCAAAAGTATTTAAGGCTGTTGCAGAACAAGCTGTGAAATAAACATTGAAAACTTGTGCCTTGATTGCCGTCTTTTCTCTCTGTTCATGCTGCATTTCATTGTATTATTTTGTGCCCAGATATCAGTTTGCCAAGAATTAATTAAACCATTACCAAATGATTCCTATTTTGAAGAAGTAGAAAATGAAACAAAGAGAAGCTAGAAGTTAAGTTACCCATAGCAGTAGCATGAAATTTAGTAAATTTACAGTTTGGAAAATGTATGACTTTCGAACACAATATTTTGAATAAATGGAAAACTGATAACAATTCATCTAGGACTGTTTGGATATTTTAACCTACTCCAGGAATTAAGAGCATGATAAATACTTTTCTGTGTACTGTAGCTGGTACATTCATTTACGTCCCAAGAATAGGATTATTTCTAGGGCCTGGCATAATGACCCAATTAACTCATCTCCCCTTGCAAATATCAGAATCCCATATATGTATTGCTCCACTTCTCATCTAGTTCCAGGCTTATGGTCTGAGAAAGCAGCTGAGGGTAGCCTAAAACCTTGCCACCCTGCATCCAAGTGGAAGACCTAGAAAAAGTTCCTGTCTCCTGGCTTCGAATTGGCTCATCTCCCGCCACTGTGGCCATCTAAGGAGTGAACCAGAGGATGGAAGCTCTATCTGTCTCTCCTCCTCTCCGTAAACCTGTCTTTCCAATAAAAGTAGGTACATTTTTTAAAAATTATTTTTTAAAAGATTTATTTATTTTATTGGAAAGGCAGATGTACAGAGAGGAGAGACAGAGAGGAAGATCTTCTGTCCGATGATTCACTCCCCAGGTGGCCGCAACGGCTGGTGCTGCGCTGATCCGAAGCCAGGAGCCAGGAGTTTCCCTCCGGGTCTCCCACGCAGGTGCAGGATCCCAAGACCTTGGGCCATCTTCGACTGCATTCCCAGGCCACAAGCAGGGAGCTGGATGGGAAGTGGAGCCGCCAGGATTACAAGCGACGCCCATATGGGATCCTGGCGCGCCCAAGGCAAGGACCTTAACCATTACACTATTGTGCCGGGCCCAAAAAACATTATTTTTATATTTGTGAGATTTGTTGTTTTTTTCTTAAAGATTTATTTATTTTTATTAGAAATTCAGACACACAGAGAAGCGAAACAGAGAGGAAGATCTTCCATCCACTGATTCACTCCACAAGCAGCCACAACGGCTGGAGTTGTTCCAATCCGAAGCCAGGAGTCAGGAGACTCTTCCTGGTCTCCCACACGGGTGCAGGATCCCAAGACTTTAGACCGTCCATAATTGCCTTCCCAGGGCACAAGTAGGGAGCTGGATGGGAAGTAGAGCTGCCAGGATTAGAACCTACACCCATATGGGATCCTGGCATGTGCAAGGCGAGGGCTTTAGCTGCTAGTCTACCACGCTGGGCCCATGAGATTTGTTTTATAAGCAAAATAAATCTTATAAAAGAAGAGCTGGTGAGCAATTATCTATCCTAATTGCTATGATACCTAAATTAACACATAAGAGTGTTAACACACACCACATAGGAATACCTGGGTTTGATCCCTGGCCTCTGGTTTCGTGTCAGTCTAGCTCTTGGAAGGCAGTGGGTTATTGTTCAACCCACAAAGGAGATTTAGATTATGATCCTGCCTTCTGGCTTGGCTCAACTCCAACCACTGCAAACATTTGAGGAGTGGACCAGCAGTTTGGAATGTTCCTCTTACGCTTCCTCACTCTCTTCCTCTCAAATAAATACATAATTTAAACAAACGGTATGAAGAATTTACCAAAGCACCTTCATTATTTGAACAAACAAGTGACACAGTGTCATGAATCTGGCCTCTAGAAACCCAAGATCAAAGATTTTCAACAGCTTTTACTCCTTCTTTGGAATCCCTAGGAAGACAGTCTCTCTAGAATACAGACCAAGGTCATCTCTAGGACGTCCACCTCCCCATACCATGTTTTACAGACATAGAAGACTAATTACTATACTGAGCTGAGGAAAAGAACTCCTGGAGCGAATTGGCAACAGTGCTGATAGCCTCTGGGAGGGCCTGTGAAGTCAGCTCTACCAACTCTGTAACAGTGAGGACTCAACGCTAATTACTTGGGAAAGAGTAAAGGCTGGTTGGGTGCAGCCGCACCTTGACCTAGAAAATCACAGCAGTTGCTAAAAAGATGCAAGAAGAAGAATGCACGCTGAGGTTTCTCCTGACATTCTAGCTGTCTCCTGACACTTGTTACTTGCCTATAGCAGAAGTCTATACAGGACCTCCAGATTTCTCTTACACTCAGAACCGCTTTCCATTCAAAAAGTACCAAACCCACTTTATTCTTTCTGATTTAATGAGACCTCCATTAGCCCACTTAGTAGCAGCCCTCCTTGCTAGAAGTGACTAACTGTTCCCATGCGTGATTTCTGAGCAACGACTCACGTGTCTCTAAATACGTCACCAAACAAGGGAAGCAGATTTGACAATTATGACTAACTTCTTGGCCTACAGTAGTGGATTTTAAGCATACCAATTGTGTGAATAGCAATTATTAGTCAAGCCCATATGTCCTGCAAAATATGGTCATGGGAAAAAATTGTTAGTAAGCTCAAATTAGAATGTATCAGACTCCCCTACAGAACTGTCTTCCATTGAGTTGGACGGTTTTCTGTGCATCTTGAACATGCAGAAAATGAGGTGGACGTACTTGACTGTGGACCCTCGGACGTCAAATGCCATTATATCTTCATAGTTCACATGTAAGTTATAAGGCTTGACACATACAAGACTATTAACAAGCGTTCAGTAAAGTATGAGTCTTGCCAGAAGAGAGATCTACCAGAAACTCTGAAATACTACATTTAGGAAGAGTACATGTTAAAAACTTAGTTCTGTTTCAAAATAAAGTGTTTGGGTTTTTTTTTTTTATTGAAAAGGTCCATTTTAAAAAAAGCAGTAAATACTAGATAATGCGGCTGTATTGACGATTAACTCAGCCTGCACAATCAAAAGGTTTTCATACCAGAAGATGCTGGGGATTACAGTGAGTGGCTCACTGAGTATCTAAGCAGTGTTGTAATCATGAGAATGAAAGGACTTATGAAAGAGGCTAGGCGACCAATCAAGTCAACCTAGGGAGTGGAGCAGCGAAGATGTAATGAAAGCTCTGCCCTGAGCGGACATTTGAAGACTAGAGTGTCTAGAGAGGTCTCCAAAAAAGAACACTTTAAAAAAAATAGCACATCAAGCTGAAACCGAAGTATTCTCATGACTACCTATCTAAGGAAGGATGCAGTCTGGCTTTTGATAACACACAGAGAGCTATAATATTATTTGTTTTTGAAATACTGGGTTAAACTTGCTATCATTTGTGCTAAGCTGTCTTCTTTTCGATTTAGCACTACCATAATTAGCCCTTGCTTTTTTCAACGTGGTTTTGATTTGATGTGGATAAATTTTTCTAAGTGTGCCCAACGATAAATGAGAAATACGTCTTTGAATCCTGATAAGGACAGTCTATATTCAGAGATATTTTCTTAGTTTCACAATCAAAACCTAAAATTTCCCCAGCCAGATATTGGATAAAATAGTTTCTAAACCACTTAATAAAACACAGTAAAAGACCACACACACTAAGGAATATTTTCCAACAATTTTTTTATCTAAGTCTATTTCAAAACCCATCTTTAAGCTGCCAGAACAGCCAGACTAATCCACAAAGCTCTGTACAAAACCAAGCCAAACCTCAGTCATAAAACAGACTGTCATCTGATAACTCAAGTGTACCAAGGAACTCACTGACAGCGCCCACTGATAGGAGACTCAAATTTGCTCTTATCTAAGTTCCCAAGAACTCTTTTGACAAGATGAATTGGAGGTTTTTATGTCTGACCCCAAGAAGAATATGAACCATAAGAAATGTGTCAGGAGTTGAGCTTGGTGATTCTTTGAAAGCTCATGAGTAATCTGCAACTTTATCGTTTTCCTCACTTCAAAGACAACCGAGTCTCATTTCACAGGACTATAGAAACACTTACAGGAAACCTTTTCAGTGCTTTTATTCTTAGGAGTAGTGGAAATGAGAACAAAGGTGACTACCTCACTCACAATTCTATGCAGATGATATCTAAAATATGTTCAGTGTCACTATAGAGAAATTTATCATTTTTTCTCATTTCAACCCAAATTTCATTTAGGCTCTAAATTCTCCTAGTTTTGTGGAAATGATTGTCATTAACAAAATGTGACAGGGAAGGGCAAATTCCTTATGGTGAGCAAACTGAAGTGAGTTCTCACAGTTACGAATCACAGGTGTCGGGCTCTGGTTTTCAGAGCTAGTTCTGTGACCATTTAGAACCCAAAGTAACAGCACCTGAAACTCTAATTTCAAATCCTCATTGTTAAAAAGTTGAATGCCTGGTAGAGAAATGAAAATAGTTTTCAAACAATTAACTTCCTAGATTTTGATGATTCTGAAACTGTAATTTCCTCAAAGTGGAATATAAAGTCATGATTGATTTAGTGAACCAAGTACCCTTATACAGCAGTTTTGCCCACTCTTGGCAATAGAAAACTGTACATCTAAGAGATGTTGTGCTTCTGTGTGTTCAAATGTGAGTGCTTATTTAACATTATTATGAATAGGTCATTTCATTAGGAAGATTCAGTAACATTCTTTTTCTTGCAACATCTGCCATCATGTATCACCTAAGCACAAGTAGAAAAGATGGGCAAGTTTACATTTAGATTCTGCTGATAGTCGTTGAATCCAAGGATCAATTCAAGACCCACCAACCACTAGAAAGAAAAGAGAAATACTGCTGTTGATTGGGCTGTGTTGGCAAGCAACTTGAGCATTGGCACAGAATGCCCTCCTTTTAATTGAAGAATGACCATGATCATAAAAATGCCTGCTTGATTTTTGTGTCACCAAGATAAAGTATCCTTTAACCTATAAGCTTAAATACGATTTAACAGAGACTGAATGAGAAAATTGGGTAGATGAAATCAGAATAAGACTGAAAATGTATTAGCTGGTAAAATTGCCGTTCAAACCATGCTCATGGGAAATACAAATGAGAATTTGTAAAAGCAACCTACTCCTTGCTTTTGTATGGATCTGTATACCAGGACTTGGAATCTGGGAACGAGGATCCTGAGGGCCACAGCAACCGTGGGTACTCTTTGGGAAAGTTCATTGACAGGCAGGTTAAGTTGAAAGCAGTTGCCAAAGAACTATGAAGACAAGTTTAAAAAAACACATAGAAAGAATATTCGACTGAATGGTTTCAAGCATTTATAAGTTACCAAAGTCATTCTTTCAATCATCTTTCTGCCATCTTCATCATTTCTTCTGATACGTCTGCTTGTTAGTTCTCAAGTCATTACAAAACTCCTTGCTTCACCCTTGCTCCAAGAAATAACTTCTTGATTCTTTATAGCAATTCCATTTACCAATTATTCTGGGAGAAGACATCACACAGAATATTGTTGTTTAGACTGCAAGTTTTACTTTCCTTGGTCTGCTTCTCCAGGAGTCCCTCCTGGATGTTGGGAGGTAAAATCTATTCTACACTGACTTTAATTTAACCTTCTTCTCCTGCTTCACTTTAGACTTATCTCCCTATACCCTACAGGATCTTTTTACCTTTTACATTTTCAAACGTAGAAACTCCTCAAGCTTGTCAACAAGGGGGGATTTTCCACATTCTGCTTTCTGCTAGCGCCATGAACTTTTCTCTTTCCTGTTCATTACTTCCATAGCCAGAAGTCATCCAAGATCTTCCAGCCCATGTCTCCTGCTCTGTCATTAGCTCACTGGACTGTCATGTTCAGCCTGTGACTGCCTCTGCTTTTTGCGAAGGTGTCTCGTCCTTTCAAGAGTGCACTCCAGAGTTGTGTGTAATCAGCAGAAGGTGAATAAGAAGCTGAAGCATGAAGAAAAGATCAGAATTTCTAGTGAAGTAGATTTTTTTTTTCTACAGGAATCTAGGATTAGAAGTGGAGCAGCAAAGACTCTAATCAGCACTCCACAAGGGATTCTGGGGTCTCAAGCATTAGTTAAATTTGTGCAACACGATGACAGCCCTTGAAATAAATATGTCCCTTAATTCCATTTCTTTCCAGACTATTTGAAGTACTCTCAAACATATATGTACATACATGTGTGTATACATATATATACCTAGAACATTGCTTTGAATTCAAGAATAGTTTGCTGGTAATTTTCTAAATTGCTGAATTACTCTTCTTTATGTTTCAATTTCTTACATTTATTTAACAAATGAAATTATAGGTATTAGAAATATCATGCAATGTGTCTATACATGTATACATTGCATAATGTACAAATGGATAACCATATCTATTTCCTAAAATATGTAACCTATCTACATGTTGAAAAGTTCCAAAACCCATCTTTCTCGTTTTCCCCATGACAAAAAATAAATAGTAGGTTAGATCCTAAAAGAAAAATAAATAAATAAATAGTATATTAGCAATTTTGCTTTTTTTTTTAGAAGTCATACAAACTTATAAAATTGAATTTCAGGAAAGAAATTTGCACTTGGTGGAGAGGACTGCAAAAAAAGTCAAAATAGTTTATTAAGTGTATCCTTAAAGATTATTTATACACACGTTTCATCTGAACACTACTAAACCATATATCAAAAGAAAAAATCCAGGGCTAGAGTTGGTATAACTAGTTATACATGTAAGGTAAAATTTTAAAGCTACAAACTATGTTCATGCCTGTCATGGTCAAGATTTTCAACGTATGTTCAAAGGCATAAAAAACTTCTACTCTTACATCTGAGTAATATATGATAAATATGTGCTATATATTTTTATCTTAGTATTTATATATGTATAATTTAAAAGTCTAAAGATGTTTGAACATAACTGTGAATGTGAGCAAGTTTTATGACATTTTATGTGCCTTTTCAAAATTACAAAGAATAATTTGATTCAGTTCTCATATTTTTAATGATTTATTTTTAAAATGTTTATTTGGAGATTACAGAGAAAGAGAGAGAGAGAAAGACCTTTCATCTGTTGGTTCACTCCCCCAAGTAATCACAACAGCCAGAGATGAGCTAACCCAAAGCTAGGAGCCAGGAACTTCTTCCAGATGAGTGTGGGGACCCGAGAACCTGAGCCATTCTTCTCTGCTTTCCCAGGCCATTAGCTGGGAGCTGGATCAGAAATGGAGTAGCCAGGACTAGCCTGTTTTGCAACCGCTTCAGACCCTTATGTTTTTCTTAATTAAGCATTATCACTAATAAATACAAGATAAAAATATTTTCCCAAATGGCATACTTGTAAACTTCCAGATACATTTTTTTCCTAAAAAAAAACTGAAAAAAAAATTTATTCTGGCCTACAAAATAAAGTTACACTTGTTAGATGTAACTTTATTTATTAAGAAGCATTACAATCCTATTGTCAAGATATAGTAAACAGTTTCATTGTATGAGGAACTATGTGGGGGAGGGAATTCGGGAGGGGATAAGAGAATATGGAACTGTATCATAATATGATAATAAAATAAAATGTAAAAAAAAAAAAAGATGAAGCATTAAAAATCACTCTTCCACAAGGTGATGTATTTCCTACTTATGGTCTACAGGGGCAGTGTAATGCCTCAATTGGCTAATCCTCCTGCAAATGCTAGCTAGCATCCCCGTATGCACTGGGTCATGTCCTGGCTGCCTCATTTCCCACCCGCTGCTTGACTGTGGCTTGGAAAATCAGTGAAGGATGGCTCAAGTCCTTGGCACCCTGCATCTGTAAGGGAGACATGGAAAAAGCTCCTGGCTCCTGGCTTCAGATTGGCTCAACTCTGGTCATTGCAGCCATTTGGCAAGTGCACCAATGGATGGAAGATCTTTCTCTCTGACTTGCTTCTCTTTATACATCTACCTTTACAATAAAAATAAACATTTAAAGATATTTCTAAATTAAATATTAATCTAAATAGACTTGAAATGCAAGCTTTGTTCACAGTTCATTTACATCACCCCCTTCTCAGCTCTTATAACACCTCTGACAGGTTTTAATTATCTAAATATAGTTTTCTAACTAACGGACTCAGAAGTTCTCTAGGTCAATGCATTTTGCTAACAGCCCAACACTTGATCTTATTGGCATGACTCCCTATGAAGCACCAAAGCATGGAGCCTTCATGTCATCAGGGATCAAATCACTTTTCTGTCTATGCCCTGCGAGTTAGGGAATGAGGCTCTGTGTGTCACATAGAGTGTCTGATATTATGATGCTCAGTTTACCTTCTGTGTTTGGATTAAGATATACAGTAATTTCAGATACATTGTCCCTGAATTCTGAAAAGGCTGTAGTGACCGTTACGTGTTGCAGGAAGCTGTAAAATTTGCTCTTTCAAAATGAGTGGCATGTGAACTCTCTCACAAACAACAGTGAATGAATTTCATTTGAAAATAGTAAGAAACACATATCTTACCAAACACAGATCAGCATCAGAGTCTATTAATACACAGTACACAATGAATAGTTTTATCTTCAAGGTTTTAAAGGGATAGTAAATAAAAACACAAACATCTTTGCTTTTCACTCCAACCAGTAATTTATTATATTTTTAGAAAAAATAGAAATCATTGACTTTAGCTTCTGTATTCAGTCCAAACACATTCACCCTATCTCATGACTGACAAGTAACTCAACTCCATTCTTTCTCCAAAACGTAACTGAAATAAAAGTTCACCAGAGAGGAAGTTTTTGAAAAGATAAATTTCTATGGTTGACAAATGAATAGCCTTGGACGATAAGAAAACTTACTTAGACTTTAGCCAACTGGCACACAGCCTTTCAGATTCGTTTTCTCCTTTTTTATGGCATGCCTGACCAGCGCTGGGGCCAAGCTGTTTTAGGGGTGTTATCTTGCCTCCCCACATGATTCCTTATCTAATTCTTCTCTTCCTTATAACAACATACTGGGGCTTTTTGTCCCTGGAGTTGTTTGTCAGGCAAAGCTAATACTGCTTGTCTGCTAGGAATTTGTTGTAATAAGATGTTGTTCATTTTACACAGATGTAGAAAGCTAAAAAATAACTCTATCATAACATCTTCCAGTTTTGCTATTTGAAGGCTGCTGCACGCCCATATTACAACGCCACACTATTTATACAATCTTGCATATGGAAGATCTTTCCTTCCATGAGATTTCAGCTTCATGTACGCAAAAGACAAAATTACAGGGCCCAAAGTGGGACATACACCCACTCTGGCTTGCTTATGTTCTTGAACACAAGCCAAGCTTATGAAGAATATTCAAGTCAAAAAACAATTTTCATTGCACGAGAGCACAATGAAATAGCGTGTACAGTCCATCTCAACCCACAAAGTGAACCTGCTTGGTTAAAGCAACTGGGAAAGAAAGCAGAGAGCTGGGCATGTTAACCTAGCCTCTATGACAGTTCCCATGTGCTGTGCCTCTCCGTTTGCACAGTGGACACAGTGGACAGCGTCTTTATTGGCAGCTTGAGGGAAGAAAAAGAACATTCCATAGGCAAGTGGAGAAAATGCATCTACTTCACTTTCTAGATTACACGGAGAATTTTTTTCAAATGAATATTTATGTTATCCTTTTTGAAATAGTCTAACGGAGTTTATTTTCAGAAGTTTATTATCAGAAGTGCCAATGCATTCTCTACCCATCCAGCAGAAGCAAGTCAGAATGTTCTTCAATGTTAGTATTCATATTAATCAAGAGTAAACAGTCTACAGTGAAGCCTCTGACATCTGGTTTGATGAAGAACCTTGGGGGACATAACAAATCTTTAATAAGTGTCTTAAGCTGAGATGCCAGGTAAAGGGTGGTGGAAAAGGTGCTGGTTGTGTGTCTAAATCCTACCTCTGCAGTGCGTTGCCACTATTTCTGTAGATGCTCATGCAATTATTAGAGAACTGCAAATCAAAGCAGAAGGTCAGGAAAGGGAAAGACCATAGTGTAATCTGGTTCTCTATTTTGTATGTGTGATAATCTTTATTCTCTAGACCATGTGAGTTCACTGCCACACACAAAGGTAAGTTTCCACTCTCTGTCATGTACATAAAAGCTACTACTTTTAAGCAAAACACCACATAGACTAATGGTCAATCATGACAGAGTCTTGCATGGGTGATCAAAACCAGTAGGTGGATCTTCCTCCTCTCCCCTTCCTCTACCTTTTTGTCTTCAGCACACAACCACTCTCCACCATTCCCACTCCCCCCCCACTCCTGGATTTGCACATCTTCATATGCTGATGTTTTGATAGTGTGGAAACAAACAGATCCATAAATAACAGTGTTGATGTGAGGGTATTTTCATGGGTTATGGAAGTTGGAAGGCTGCCACTCAAGAAAACACCAGACACCCTTGACACTGGTCTGATAGAGCACCTACCAAGAATCAGATTGCTCCTGCAGTTTCTGGCCAAGAGGAGGAGGTGGGGCTCCAACCTCCTGGAATTGATTTAGCCTAACTCTGAACCATTGTTCATGGTGAAATGCTAATCTAAGTGTACTGTGGAAAAATGAATGAAAAGATGTTTGTTTTGATACAAAAATTGTGAAATCCAGGAAACTGGTTAGATGATTGATTCCTTGAAAGTTGCAAAAGCTCTTACACGTTGTCAGTCATCAATAGTGTATGTATCTTGCTCCGCTTTATTCATCATATACATTCTCTTTGCTCCAATTTCCTAATAGTTTGGATGGGAGAAATGAAATGGAATAATGATATCCTTTTAGATCAGTGGATAATAACAATGGATGCTGCTTCCCTGGAATTCCAACAACAAATTCCAGAGTCAAGTACCCTCTGAGAATAGTTAGATCATAAGCTCTGGGTGTGGGATAGAGACCTCATAGTCTTGAAGGCATACAGATGATTCAATGTGTATCCAAGATGGAGAGCCACCAGCTTCATCATGAAAGTTCTCTGTTACTGGTCTCATTCTGAACCCAAGAAATAGGCTCTTCAAACACATGTAATAATACATTTGATAAACATTTCTTGATATTACTTTAGCCTTCTGTAATACACTGTAACGCATTTCACTAGCCACATTTATACAGCACATTTTATTGAGCAAAATGATGCTTTAATGTGTATAAACATTATCTGAATTAAGTTTGTGATGGATATAGAAGTGGCAATTGGGATATCAACAAGTGATTTTAAAGTTGATTTCTGAGTGCATTCTGATTTTACCATGGTTTGTTTTATTTGAGAGGACTGTTTCTCCTTTATATCTATGATGTGAGTGGAGAAAGTATACTTTATTATTTTTTTAAGGTAGGAGAAAAGAGTTTACTTTGAGAAGGTAGCATCTTCAAGAAAGAGATCTCTTGATACAAATTGTGCTCTTCACACCTAACAAGCCAGCAAGAGGGTTTTTTCTTAAAGTTACAAGGATAGTTGCCAGGTGATGCTAGAAACTAAATAATGGAGTTGATTCAACTGACAATTATTGAGATGTGCAGGCTTTGTGCTGATGAAGATCCTTGCAGCTAGTCTGGGGAAGTCCAGGCATCAACCAGATCAAAGCCTCTTGACAATGGGTTCTACCTGAGATTAGCAGAAGCTCCTTTTTTAGCTGGAGGAAAATTCACTGTTTCAAACCACATCCCCTCAAGCAGGCTCTTGAAATTCTTAGGCACACCAGACAAGGTCATTCACCAGACTGTGTATAGGCCATCCACAGTATCAGGATTTTTTAATGTAAAATATGAAAATAACGGAAAGGAAGATACCCTTATTACAGTTATAAATTCTCACATTTTGGCTGCTTTCTGCTCATTGGGGGCAAGTGTTGCCATGGTAAAGACATGGCAAAAGTCTTCCTTGATTTCCCTCTCTAGGGGAAACAAAAGTCAAATTTACAGTCCCCACATAGATGACGTATTGACTTTAAACCCTAAGTAAAGCCCTGATATCATAATTGCAAATATTCATCCTAAAATTCCTTCAAAAGTGGACCTGACTGATGTTGGCACCCAGGAAAATAAATTTCAAAATCAGTCTTTAACTCTTATATCTAAATTTCAAATCTTAAGATTAGCAATTGTCACCAAGGGCTTTTAATCTCCAATTAGCACACACATTGATGAAGGCTGAGTATGTAGGTCATGCACAGCACTAGCAGAATGTCCGTGTTAGAGATCCAGGAAAATGCTCCTTGAACCATTAGGTTGTACATACAGCATCCCATTTGGTTTGGGAGCATTGCCTCCCTTAGTAGGAAAACAAGCATCTTTCCCCCTACATAGCCCAGTTAATACATAACACAAAAGGATACGATTCGATATAAATGTTTACTTTCTTGTCTCTTCCAAGACAGAAGACATGGGCAGGGGTTATGAGTTTAGCTTTGGGCAGAGGAATCTGGTGGCAATATTTCTGCTTCCAAAGCTTCCTGGAAGATTGTTGTTGCATATTTAACCTTTCAATTTCCCTAATCTGATTTGGAGAAATAATAAGGACTGTGAATCGAGTACAACTTGCTAAAATCTACTGTTCAAAGCTGTTCAAAGCACTCATGCTTAGGTCCCTTCAGAGGATGTATTCAAAGATTAATACAAGCTTAATGTTTCAAATGTCATTAGAGATTTATTCATTATGTCATGTTTCTTTTTTAAATTAAAATATCCCCAATGATAAATATATTTTAGTTGAACTTACAAATAACCAAGAAGTAATGTGTTTTCCCTTCAAATTAATGAAAGCTAAGACTGAGAGCTTTCAAAGTTGATGAGAAGGAGATTCTCAATTGTAAGAAGACTGCAAAAATGTTCTTGGAAAATAAAATCAAAAGAGGAAAGTGAGAAACATACACTATACTTTTCAACATAAGCTTCAATTCCAAGACACTATTCCATGTGAAGACATCAACCATTCAGTCCACCTCCAAAGAACTGAAGATCTGAGATTTTAACCACTTCAATGTCATTTTTTTACATTACTAACTGACAGAGAATGGGTACTATTTAATTGCTATGAGAATAGGAAATAAAAAGCCAGAAGGAGCCAAACCAGGACGTTATGTTGCATGCTGGATGATTTCCCATTAACTTACAAGCTTGCCTTTGTTGGACAAGTAAAATAGCAAGACAACATCATCATGGAGAAGTTTAGTGAGACTTTCCCAAGAGATTTTCTGTTAAAACTTTGACTCTCTCAAAACACTCTTAATGAGCTGATATTATTCTTCTGCCCTCCAAAGCTTCAATAAGCAAAATCCTATGAGCAAGCCCCTCTTTCTTACCCCTCTAAAATATATATTCCCAATCTTTGCTCTGGGTCAACCCAGCTTTGCCTTTACTGAGCCACTTCCACCTCATAGTTTCCATTGCTTTGATGGTGCTTGTCTCCCCAGTTGAAAATGACATTTTTTTATTTGTCACAATGCTTTGAAGAAACAACACTCCAGGATATTGATTCCAACTGTGTAAAACTTGCACTGAAAGCTCTTCTCACCTGCAATAGTTTGAGAACCCATCAAATAAAGCTAGTTTCACTAGCCTAGGGTAATAAAAGCATTGATAAATGTACTTGTGAGAATACTCTAAACATTTTTGGAAAACAGAATTAAAATATGCCTTTTCAAAAAATTACGAATACTTTCCTAAATAAAATAATATTTGCTGCTGCATTGTGTGTGACTGGAAAACTGGAAATATACTGCATGTTCATCAGTTGAAAAGTATTCAATACAGTAGAAGATAGTGCCTCTACTCAACTTGCTTGAATACCAAATTTCAAACATAAGAAAGATGTCCATATCATATTTTAAAAAATAGGAGACAATGTATAACATAATCTCATTTTCGTTTTGAAAACCCATGTGCATACATCACAAACAAAAGTAAGAAAAGCTACCTTCCAGATTGCTGGCAGTATTTGTATTTGCACTGGGAGATGAGACAAAACACGTATAGCATTGAATGAACAGGAAAAATGATGCCAATGTTTTCTTCTTAGTATATGACATGCACTACTGCATGATTCCTTTAACAACGTACTTTCTTAAGAGTAACACTGAAAAAGCATATTGCGTGACCTATTTCCCCGCTAGTAATCTTGTGTGTTTGCCCCAAGCAAGTTTCAACATAGATTTTTTTTTTTACATCCAAGAGTTTATGAAACAACATGAGTTGCTTGCTGTTTTGATGATGGATGTGTTGTGTCTCCTACAATGTCTTCCTCTCAACACAAAACACCATAAAGAACAAAAGATCAGTTTTTCTTCAAGACACATAATTTTGCTAATTGTGTGTATCTCATTAGAATAAAAGCAATTTGCAGAAATTCAAGATAAGAACATAAGTAGAAGTAGAATTACAAGCCACTGTTATAGAGAACCTAAAATTGTATACCAGTTAAAAATGCTCAGGTTCTGTTGAAAATCAGAAGTGGAACATGAATAATCAAAATACAATTCTATCTGAATTCAGTCTAAATGTTTTATTCCTGCTCAGTTATGCTATTTTTTTAAAGGAAAGCATGTAGATGAAACACATCCTCAGTGACACCTCATTTGGCAAGATCCATTTGAGGAAAAATTCCATCTGGACACCAGGTCCTAGTTTGCTTCTATGGAGACCTATTACAGTAAAGCTAAAGAGATAACAGATTTGCATGCATTCCAGTGCTGTTTTTTACTTGGAATTACTCATGTTTGTCCAGTCCCTGACATGTCACCAGGTGACCTCTAGCAGCAGCAAGAAGACTGTAGTATTTCCCCAGGAGGTTTCAGTGAGGGTCAAAAAGGGGCCAAGAGGCAAAAAAAAAAAAAAAAAAAAAAAAAAGTCATACTCTTTTCCTGGACTATCTCTTCAAATTACCCTGCTAATGTCTGTCCAGAAGGACTAAAGTCACTGATACTTACCAAAAAAGAACAACTCTGTTTACCCCAATGGATGTACTGTTTATAACAGACCCAGATGAGGAGGGAAGGTATTAAGCCCACATGCTGCTGACTGTGCTTTTTAAACAGAAAGCCTAATACGCTGCCAGGTCCTCTGTAGAGAAAGACAGGCACTCCTTTTTACTCTCTCTGTTTCGACAAGCCACCTATTTTCTAAGTGGCTCAATCTTCCCCTGGAGAAGCAGGAATCTGGATTTTTGTCCTCCCAACACTAATAATGTCAAAGGCAATGAGCTCATTCCATTGAAGGCACCTCAGCACTGTCATTGTGTCATTCAAGACAGACAGACATTGTCTGTTTTCAAAGGTATCCAGGGAGGTTGTACATACCATTAGGAATGTCTTCCAGAGCACCAAGCACTTGCCTGTGTTGGCTGGAAAGTCACCTACTGCAAGTGAAATTTATTCTCCTCAAATTCTCATGAGTTGCTGGAAAATAACTGGTCATCATTACAGGCCAATGACATTTTAGTACTGATTACATCTTCTTTATTGGAGAGTGAGGGAGAGTGAAGAGAGAAAGAGAATAAGAATGCTCCCATATGTTGCTTCACTCCACAAACTACAATATCCAAGTTTTGACACAGTAGTCCAAAGCTTGGAATCAGAGACTCAGTTCGACCCTCACACATATGTTACCAGAAAGAGTTGGCTAGTTGGTTAGTTTAAATGAGTTTAGTGAATTTCACACCTTAAACAGCTGCTTCAATAACATGATTACATTTTGGGACTATGTACAATGAAAGAAAATTTTTAAAGAATTTAATATAGAGAACAGATTTCATATGTTTCATAGATATAGTTCCAAGAAGACATAGTTCCCCCTCTACCTCTTCCTCCCTCCCTTAATCACCTCTACTTTCCTTGCTTTAATTTTCACAAAGACAGAGTTTTAATCCCTTCTATAATCACAGGCTTAACTCATTACTAACCAGAATGCTCAACAAATAAAAAGTAGAGAGACCACAGTTCTAGAGGAGTATAAACAAGGGTCAAAAGCAACTATATCACAAGATGTTCATTTCATCTCATATTTATACACTTTTATATTCTGTATCAATTGCCATATATAAGCAAAAATATAAATGCGTTTTGGACACTGATTTATTTCATTAAGCATGATGGTCTCCAATTTTATTGACTTTTTTGTTGCAAATGACAGGATTTTATTCCTTTGTATGACTGGAGTAGCAGTCATATATAGCACAATTTCTTTCTCTAGTTATCTAAGTTGATTCCATATCTTAACTACTGTGAATTGAGGTGTAGTGAATATAGGGGTACAGATAGCTCTTTCATATGATGGTTTCATTTCACTGGTGAATAATCCAGGGGTGTGATGGCTGGGATATTTTCAAGGAATCTCCATACTGTCTTCTAGAATGGCTATACTAATTTACGTTCCCACCATCAGTATGTTAGGATATCTTCCCCCCCACATCCTCATCAATATGTATTGGTTTTGATTTTTGGATAATAGCCATTCTAACTGGAGTAAGATAAAAACCTCATGGTGGTTTTTATTTGCATTTCCATGATGACTGGTGATCCTGAATATTTTTCATTTGCATCTTGGCCATTTGAATTTCATCTATTACAAAAATATCTGTTTGGGGTGCAGCACGATAGCCTAGTGGCTAAATCCTCGCCTTGCAAGCATCAGGATTCCATATGGGTGATGGTTTGTGTCCCACCTGCTCCACTTCCCATCCAGCTCCCTGCTTATGGCCTGGGAAGGCAGTCTAGGATGGCCCAAGGCCTTGGGACCCTGTACCTGTGTGGGAGACCTAGAAGCAGCTCCCAGCGCCTGATTTCAGATTGGCTTAGCTCAGCTCTGGCCATTGAAGCCACTTGAAAGACCCCTACCTACATTTCCAACCTACCCTACTCCTTCTAAATTTGTTTGTTTTTTTTGCAAAGGCTCAGTTTCATTTCACTTCAAAATCACAGATGTAACACTTCTTAAGGTAAAAAATTTAACAACCATCAAGTAGGAGAAAAACCTACATTTCCTCAAGAGTATAGACAAAGGCTGCCAACAATAATCACATCTCAAATGCCAATTTCGCTCAAATAGACTGCATTTTTTTTAATCTATATTAGTTATCACATATCAGGAAAAACATTTGTCTTTTTGGGGACTGTCTTATTTCACTTGACATAATGGTTTCTATTTGCATCCATTTTGTTCCAAAGGAGAGGATTTCATCATTTTTATAGTGGGGTAGTATTCTATATTTTTTTCTTTATGCAATCATTCATCAGTGTTGATCTGGATTAAAGATCACTTGATAATGTTCAAGTATGAAGGAGCAATGGTCCGCTCTTCACAAACCATACTACATTATAAACAAAAATTAATTGATCCCCTATTGTGCACCATCACAAGCAAATCATAATGGAAAAATCTTGACTCACTCCCTAATTTCATGGGTCTTAAATTCTGAGAAGAGACAGCATCTATTCATCAAAGGAAAAGAAAAGATAATGGGAGTCTGGGCTGAATGTCAGGCAAACAGAAGCTATGTCCAGAACCGGAGGTGGTTTTTTTTTTTTAAGATTTATTTATTTTATTACAAAGTCAGATATACAGAGAGGAGGAGAGACAGAGCGGAACATCTTCCGTCCGATGATTCACTCCCCAAGTGAGCCGCAACGGGCCGGTGCGCGCCGATCCGAAGCCAGGAACCAGGAACCTCTTCCGGGTCTCCCACGCGTGTGCAGGGTCCCAATGCATTGGGCCATCCTCGACTGCTTTCCCAGGCCACAAGCAGGGAGCTGGATGGGAAGTGGAGCTGCCGGGATTAGAACCGGCGCCCATATGGGATCCCGGCGCGTTCAAGGTGAGGATTTTAGCCGCTAGACTATGGCACCGGGCCCCAGAGGTGGTTTTAAAAGATGAAAACGAATGCCAAGGAAACTAGAAGGTTAGTGGATCACAGAATCGTAAGTATGGAAAGTGTAGGCAGCAGAATCATGGTGCTTCTGCAAGGTGAACAGCAAAAACAGGGTTTTCAAATTAAAGGAAAAAGAAGAGGTAAGGAATCCGAACAGAGCAGAAATTTCAGAAGCCCAAGTACAAATTTTTACTTTTTGTCCTATGGGTGCCCACCAAATTGGAACCACCAAATTACTTGAATTACGATACTGCATATGCAGGTCATGAATTTTCAGGGTATCTATACAAAACAGCAAAGTAATAGAACCCAGTTTATAGCCAAACTATACATCCTATGATGTAGAGTAACTACTATAATAAGTCAAAATCAAAATCCCTCTCTTATGTTAGACTGCAGGTGAGAATTTCTGTTGATGAGATTCATGCCTTTTTAAAAAAATATTTATTTTTTTATTGGAAATTCAAATATACAGAGAGGAGGAGAGACAGAAAGGAAGATCTTCCATCTATTGATTCACGCCCCAAGTGGCTTCATCGGCTGGAGCCACGCTGATCCGAAGCCAGGAGCCTCCTCCAGGTCTCCCTTGCAGGTACAGAGTCCAAAGGCTTTGGGCCATCCTCAACTGCTTTCCCAGGCCTCAAGCAGGGAGCTGGGTGGGAAGTGGGGCCTCAGAGACACAAACTGGTGCCCATATAGGATCCTGGTACATGAAAGGGGAGAACTTTAGCCTCTAGGCTACCATGACAAGCCCTTGATTTCTTTTTTAAAAGATTTTCTGTGTGGACCCAGCTTAATAGCTGAACTGGCTAGGCCTACACTTTCAAACACCAGAATCCTATATTGGCACCAGTTCATGTCCTGGCTGCTCAACTTCCCATCCAGCTCCCTGCTTGTAGCCTGGGAAAGCATTGGAGGATGACCCAAAGCCTTGGAACCCTGCACACACATGGGAGACCAGGAAAAAGTTCCTGGCTCCTGGCTTCAGCTTGGTTCAGCTCTGGTTGTTGCATTTACTTGAAGAGTGACCCAGCAAACAGATGATATTTCTCTTTGTCTTTCCTTCTTTCTGTAAATCTGCCTTTTCAATAAAAATAAATTAAATTAAAAAAATTTTAAATAATATTGATTTGAGAGGCAGAGTTGTAGATTGAGAGGGAGACAGATCTTCCATGTTGGTTCCCTCCCCCAAGTAGCTACAATGGCTGGGCTGAGCCAAGCTGAAACAGGGAGCCAGGAGCTTCTTCTGGGTCTCCCATGCAGGCACAGGAGCCCAAATACTTGGGCCATCCTCTGCTGCTCCCCCCACCACACACACACACGCGTGCATTAGCAGAGAGCTGGTTCAGAAGTAAAGCAACTGGGATTCGAACAAGTGTCTGTATAAGATGTCAGCAGGACAGTTGGTGGCTTACCTCACTATGCCACAGCAGAAGACCTTCAGGCTTTCACTTTTAAGATGGAATCATAACAATGTTCTTGCTCTTCCTTTACCAACAGAGGATTTAAACAGCTGAGCTTGTGGACAATACACCTAATGGGTATTTCATACCGATGCTTTTCAACTTTAGTACGAACATGAATTATCTGGAATTATGTTGAAAAGAATTGGGATTCTCACTTCTCTTAGGCTTAGCTTTTAATACATACCTAAATCAAAAGCTCACTGGATCACCACGCAAACCACCTGATTACATTTGGATGCCTGGCACCTAAACTCTTGAATGGTTCCCCTGTCCTTTTACAGGGACTAGATTCCTTCCGTTAAAGTCAAGCCCCATGTGATGGAAGGCAGCTGACCATTTGTCTGCATGCTTCTTGAGATTCTGTTTTTAACCCCGACCTTGGACTCCTCACATCCAGGTACTGACATCCTGCATGCCCCGTCTTCCTAGGCTGATCTTCTAGACACGGAACAATCTGACATCAGTTGCCAAAGTCTGTGCCAAATTTATTCTGTGGCAGCTTGCAGACTTTTCTTTATGTTCTAGTCAACTCACATCCATCCAAATGGTATGGCTGAAGGAGACAAAAACAAAAATTCCATCTGGTTCCTACCTATTCTCTGGATTCTTTTAACATTATTTCTCAAATCTGCAACCCAAACCTACTCCACTCCATGCTATAGCTCGCTATGACTAACTCTTCCTTGTGCATCCTGGGCCCTGAACACACTAGTATCTTCCTGGAATGAACTTCATTTATTGCCTGGTACTCTCTTTCTTGTTAAATGTCACTGTCCTCAGGTTATCACAGCCTTGTGGTGGAGTCGGTTATCCCTTTTCTAGCACAGTGTGAACATGAGGATGAAGAGGACAGTAGTGACATCTAGTCACATGTTGTCTTCCCCACGATGACTCCCTTAGAGATGAGAACTGGGCCTTATTTTTCCAACCCAAGTAACCAGCATAGTATTCATAAGATAGAGGAACTAGTTTTTGTTCAGTTCAACTTTTGATCAACCGTTTTAGCTACTGTTCAATTTCTCTCTCCTTTGGTGCAGAGGAGGTTGTGTGTTCTTTAACAATCATCAAGCAAGAAGAAGTCGCTGTGACATTAAGTTATTGTCTTTCCAGGTATCCATTTTAAGTGTATACCTTACTGCATAACCTGACTCAATGACATTTTAAATAAAGATGTCAAGGAAAAACACTTTATGTTACAAGCCTTCCTCGGTGCCAGAGCACCAATAATCACAAAGCAAATAGCCAGTAGAATGTTTTCCCATCTGAAACCTAAAGCTGTGTAGTTCCAAGGATGAAAAGTGGTTGAAAAGGCATATATCTGCAGAAATTATACTGTGTAATTCAGCAATTTATGCATTTTCTCTGTTCTAGAAGCAATGTCTTGTTTTCTCTAATTGATTTTTCGGTTTATCCACCAGAATGAACCTTACCTCTATGTTTTCGTTTCAGAATTTGCCTGCTCCTTATGAATAATATCCATAGCTTGAAGGTCCATTCTCCCAGCACCTAACAGAGGGGCTACTTAGTGCCTATGACTAATAGGAGACCTCAGGGGTTCCTTTGCTTGCAATGTCTTCAAATAATCAGCTTCAAGCAGAGATTGCTTAGAGAAAAAGCAAACAAACATTTAAGTAAAGGAGAAAGTGAGACGCTACAGTCTTCTGAAGTAACTGCCTCTCTGGAAAGCAGTTTGGTGGGCCTTCCATGGCACATGTCAAAGAGGTAATCAGAATGTAGAAAAGGTGGTGATGGTGTGTGGGGAAGTGGGGCGAGTCCTTCTGTGTTCGACGATCTGATTCATGCATGGCCATCTGGAGCAGCAGTTAAGTCTGTGTGGGCATGTGCGTGCCATTATCAGAGTGTCTGCTCCAAAGTCAGCTTTGGTTTCCTGCTTAGTATGTCCTGGCAAGCAGCACGTGATGGCTTACATGCTGGGACTCTGAAACACATGTAGGATGTAGGGTAGGATACCCGGATTGAATTCTGAAACTCTGGATTCAGCCTGATCCAGATTTGTTTTTTGTGGACATTTAGAGAATGAAGCAGTGAGTGGGAGACCCTCTCCATCTCTCAAACTTTCAAGTGAAATTAAATTAAAAAGAAAAACTTTTACAAAATTGAACGATCTCTTGCAGCTCGCCTTCTGTATAAGCGGTCTAGTCTCTCCAATTCCCTGGCGGATCCTCTGAAAAACAAAGGTCAACTGACCAAACTGTCTCAAATTCTCTGCCAGACTGCATGTAACCTATAGTCTCAGCTTTGTGAGATTCCCCTAATGTTTGCTGATTGACAAACAGGCAAATCTATGCTAAATTGTAGAGCCCTGAGAAATTGTTATTCTCATCCTGTATTTTTCAAAAATTATCCATGGTAAAAAGTGTCCTAAGGAAAGTATAAATAAAAATTTACAATTCAGAGTTAAGCATCTGTTCTTCCACAAAGCAGAGGCAGAAATAGAGACAATAAAATCCTCAGCAAATGTTAGTTAGTCCCAATATGAGAGGTTCTGGCGGGACTGGGACATCTTACTTCCTGTGACACCCATAATCAGCTCACCGACAAGACTTGCAACCTTCATGCAAAATATAAGATCAATAGCCCTTTCGATATTGTTTTTGTTTCATCTCATGGGTTGTGACATTTTTGTTATTATTTTTCATTTCTTCAAAATAGTCTTTTTTATTAATTCTTCACTGACTCCTAAGTCATCCAGTAGCATCATTTTCTCCAAGGTTTTTATTTTCTTTTTCATTTCTTCAGTGACACATTGATCATTCAGTAGTATGCTATTTAACATCATGATGTTAATTTTCTAATTTCTTTCTTCCTGTTGTTGATTTTGTTTTTATGGCTTTTCATTTAAGGCAAAGTATAGTAACTGTGTAGTAGAATCATATTCAGATATGAAGATACAATGAAGTATGCATTCCTACTTACAAATTCCTACGTACAACCAATGGAACTGTTGACTGTAACTTGACAGTAGGGTGCTGAACGCTCTGCCATTGTTCATATCTGCAATGTCAGGATACACTTAAAAAGCAGATGATGATTTTATTACTGCTTATGAAGGACTATATAATTATAATAATATATTGGGCCCGGCGGCGTGGCCTAGCGGCTAAAGTTCTCACCTTGAAAGCCCCGGGATCCCATATGGGCGCCGGTTCTAATTCTGGCAGCTCCACTTCCCATCCAGCCCCCTGCTTGTGGCCTGAGAAAGCAGCCGAGGACAGCCTAAAGTCTTGGGACACTGCACTCGCGTGGGAGACCCGGAAGAGGTTCCTGGTTCCTGACTTCGGATCGGCGCAGCACCAGCTGTTGCGCTCACTTGGGGAGTGAAACATCAGATGGAAGATCTTCCTCTCTGTCTCTCCTCCTCTCTGTATATCTGACTTTGTAATAAAATAAATAAATCTTTAAAAAAATTATAAAAATATGATGGGATTCAGTGGGGAGAGGGAATTTAGTGAAGGGGTAAGTGAAATCCCAGATTCTATGGAATTGTATCATAAAAATAAAAAAATTAAAATTAGAAAAAGAATAACCCTAATGGCAAGAACAGTGAATAAAAAATAGCTTTTTCTCCATTAAGAATTGGGTCAGTCTTCGGTCTGTTAAAAGAAGACCCATATTTCAAGATGCCATTCATGTTGACATATCATCAATCTAGTCTGATCTAATTTTGCTGTGGATTTATCACGGGTGGTAGAGAATTTGGCTCATTTGATCACTTGGAGAAATAAAGAATGAGTCTGTTGTCTTTTGAGAATACAGAACAGTTAATGGGAAGGCCATCATTTACTTCCAGGCTTTAAGGCAAAGAATGATAATGTTTCTCCTGGTTTTAACAGTGCCTGATCCAGCAAATTTCTCCTGCTTTGTTTTCTCTTCTGTAAACTATTACAAAGAAATGACCCAGCCAACAGCAGGTGAGGACTCCGTGCAAAACAGAATATGCAAAGGGCCTCTGTCTCTGCTGGACAACGCTCATGACCACGCTGACCTGGCTATGACACAGCAATTCTGCTTTCCATGAAGTTACCCAGGATGTTAACTCATGCATAAGTACAGTTGCCACTAATTAAAGCTGAATTATGCTGGTAACCTTAATGGCAACTAAATAGGTACAATTAAGGGACTGTCTTGATTGAGGAGGAGAAATTTTCATGTTTATACCTAGCCATGCGAAAGAAGTCATTAACTGGAGTTAAAAGAGGTCTGGACTTTGCCATGCTGAATGCTTTTAGTTTTAGTCATTCCAGGGTGCGTTTTCATCATACCCAGCTTGAGGTGGTATGACTCCTTATCTTGGAATCAGAAAGTGAGACAAGTTTTCTTGTCTGAAATGATGCAGTATATATGTTGCTCTCTCTTACCCTCTGCATGGGGCCTCCTTAGTCTTACTTCTGAATTCTCAGTTCCAGAACTGACACATAGAGGGATTTAGTAACTATTAGGAATAAAGATTCTGGAAGCAACACATGAGCCAGATTACATGAACATGAGCCACATTACATGAGCAGGTCAGGGAATAAAATTCATGGCGGAAAGGCTTGGGAACCCAAGAACTGGCTAAAATCTGGTTCAGCTTAGGAAGATCACCTACATGATCTTCTGAAATGGAAGCACAATAGACATAAATATATAAAGATATCATCCATGTGCACATACATGAGCATACACACACACATGCATTCACACAAGCACACATACACATGTTCCCCTCACTCCTGGTCAAAGTTCTTAACAAGTTTCTCTTCTGCTATCAACCAGAGACAATTCTCTGCTTTTCCTGGGATCTCATATGATAAAATTGGGCCCAAATAGATAATCTCATTATTTTTCTGACAGCCAAACTGCACCCCTTAATGTGCTGCAAAATCCCCTTTTGTCATGAAACATAACACAGTCATGGAAGAAACACATTCAGGCAGAGCGCACAGGAAATATTTTGGAATTCTGTGCTCCATACCTTCAAATATCATACTGTATTTATTTCCAAGCTATTAACCTATATGAGTCAGAGCAGGTTTGTTGCTTCAACAAACTTCAAAATCTCAATGATCTACCACAACACAGGTTTGCTACTTTCTCAAATCAGTCTTTCCACATCAAAAATGACTCTGCTTGACATTTCCACCCCGAAACACAGAATCTTTCTGCCCAGGACACTCTTGCTCATTAGAACTTAAGAGTCTTCCTCTGGGTCGTTTGGATTCTGTTGCAAATAGGGAAAGAAGAACATGGAAGATGTTGAGGGCCAGGCCTAGAGATGGTGGACATGACCTCCACCCTTATTTCACTGACTTACTTCCAGTTACATGATGCGCATGAATTTCCAGAAAGTCTAGGGCATTTAGATTGCTGTCCAGATAAACAGTTGGTGAGGGTTAGTACTCTCTTCGCCTGTCTCCCTGACATTTGTGTCTCTCTAGTAGGGCCTGCCTTGTTTCCTAGATTTGACAGAGTAAACATGATAACTTGTTATGAATCATTTAGTTTGTAAATACTCAGACAGGATTTGAGTGTCATGATTTCTACCGACTGATGAATTTTAATGATGTTAGATGCTAAGCACGGAAGTTTCAATTCTCATCAAAAGTAGAAGTTTTCACTTAACACATAATGAATTTAAGTACAGTGTGTTGAGAATCAAAAAACTATGGTTTAAAAACTAATGTCACACACACACACACACACACACACACACACACACACACACCAATTGCCTTTATAAGGGTTAAACCAGATCTGTTACTTTTTCCGATGATCAAGGAAGCTCCTGTTCATTTTCAGAGCTGCTCTGTGACAGTGTTTTCTTCAGACACTTGCTGGTGCGCCTGAGTTTTGCTCTGAGAGCTGCAAGAAAACAATCTGTTATTTTTGGAGCGCCCCATTTCCTGTGCCGGGTCAAAGATAATATGCATTCCAATTCTGACCAAAATCTAAGGGTAGTTTTAAAAGCTCACCTAGAGAAAGAAATTATTCTGTTCCTTCCTATTTGAAAAGATGCTTAGAAAAATTATGAAGATTCTGGATACCCTTGGAGTTAGTGTATCCAAGCTTGTAAACATCATAAAGTTTTTACATTCCTGTTTCACAGGGCTAGTTATGTTTCTAACTAAGTGAAGTTTGCAAACTTCATTTTTTGCATCCACTTTGGTTGATTTACCACCTGTGCTCTTGCTGTATTTAGTTTTACTGCCCAACAACTTGAGACATAATTTTATGTAAGTGTCCAACCAGTTCCCAAAGCCTGGATCTTTGCCTGTATCACATCCTGCTGGCATCAAGCAATGGGAAGAGCAACAAAAAAGGCAAAGAAAAACCTTCCAAATCTCTTCTAGAGAAGAACTTGAGGCTGGGGATGTTGAGAGTAGCAAGCAGAACTTCTTCATGGATCATAGCAAAAGCATTTGTGGGCAGTGCTCTTGGGTTATTTTCAAAGGCTTCAACTCTGGTTCTCCCTAAGGGATTTTCAAGTGAAAAGATAAAAGACATTTGGCCAAGCCCAGTTTATATTCAGGTTCCAGCCACACACGACACCTCCTTCTGAGTGTCTGATCACCTATGACAAAATTTGTGGAGAATGTTTAGAATAAAAATTCTCATGGCACTTCCCCCAGTAGTTACCCTTAATATTCTTTGCTCTAAGTTTATTATAAAATGCTGTTTGGTCTTTATACACAAACCACTCACTGTACTAAGTATAGAACAGTGGAGAAAAACAGAATTCAAGTAGAATATGTACCCTCAGCAGGTACACATTTCAAACACGGTTCCTTTATCTCTGAACTTTATTTAGGAGACAGACATCAATACACCTATCCATTGGTTCACTCCACAAATGCCTTTAATGGTCAAGGTAGAGTCAGCGTTGAATTCAACGCAGACCCTCCAATGCATGAGAGTGCCCCATCACTTGAACCATCATCACTGTTTCCTGAGGTCCACATTGAATCAAAGTCATGACTTCAAACTAGTTACCTCTATTTGGAATGTTTGATCCAAGCCATGTAATCAATAAACAAAACACTACTCCATCTTAAACACTGAGTCAGAAGGAAGGTAAAATGTAACAGCTCATATTCTACTAAATGTAATCCCCATCAAGCATTTTCAATATGACCTGATCATTATCTGTGCTACCTCACAAACCCTGATGTTATCTAGAAATAGGTGTCATCAAGTTGCCACAGTCTACTGATATACCTGTGAAATTGGGAACAAATGCTCTGAGCGTAGAAGCCAGGAAATTGTTCTTCTCCTGCAGTTTCTTTTCTAAATGCAAAGAACTCTACTCAAGACCCTCAGCAAAAAGTTGTAAGGTTAACAACCAGTCTTCTGTGACCATTGCTTTAAGTCACAGATGAAATACGTTCACTCGGATAATCAGGATGCACCAATGGACAGGCATTCTTTTCGCTGGACTGGTTAGGGTCACTCACCAAAACGATAAGAGTAAGGGCCTTAGTCATTCTGTTTAATAACGCTAGCTATTCCTATATGATGAAAAAGTTATTATCTCACTATGTGATCTCTACAAAAAAAAAAAAAGAAGAAGAAAACAAATGCAAAGGACAAGATCTAACAGAGTCTTAAGACCAAAAGCAATCTGCTTAGGTTGTAAACTGCCTGTTGACCTTGCCTCGATAAGTGGCTTTTTAGTAGGGATCAGCTCTCTCAATTCCAAAATGACGCTCCTCAAGTTATAAACTCCAGGTAGCCATCAATTCTTCAAGGTCCCAAAGAGAAAGTGCATTCCTATGGATGCCGAGGTAGGAATAGGCATTGACCACTTCTGGTTCTGTGCCCTCTCTGCATCAGGAAAACAATTTGGTACCATTTTTTTTTCGTTCCAACCAAATCTCTTTATCTCCACTCAACCCTCACCAAATACATCTGTTTTCTACCCCTCCTCCAAACCACCCTGTTTATTTCACTTACTTTTCCCATCTATATACCATGAATTTAGAGTGCTTGATCCAAGTCAACTGAGTTAGCAAATGAGTGTTGACACACACCAGTCTAAGAGGACAAAAGCCAATAAAAATGACTTCAGGGATGAAAATTGTGGTGCAGCATGTTAAGCTCCTGTTTGGAAGCCCACATTCCGTGTGGAGTGTCTGGTTTGAGTCCTAACTCCTCTGTTTCTGATCCAGCTATCAGCTAATACGCACCTGGTAGGCAGCAGGTGATCACTGCAGTACTCGAGTCCTGCCACCTGCGTTGCATTGACTTCCTGCTTCCTGGGTTCAGCCTGGCCAGGCCCTTGCCATGTAGACATTGGGAAGGGACTCCATAGTTCAAAGATTTCTCCTTCTCTGCCACTTTTAAATAAGTAAATAAAATGGCTGCAAGAGACTGTGGACATTTAATGTGTTCCAAATGTTCAGTCCACTAGAAAAAAAAAAATTATATAATAATCAGGGAAGCCAAAGAAGATCCTGTCATCACAAGGACACAGTGTCAAAGACTTTAAAATTATCAAGAAGCTTCCATGTGTTTCTACTTACAGCTTTGTTAACCACAAGGTAGAGAGTCAAAATGATATGTTTGTGTAAATTGTGTTTAGCACTTAGACTTCAAAGACCGATGCAAAAGTAGAAGTAGGGCAAGGGTGTGCTTTCCCAAGCTGCCACATATCCATTTGCGGATCTGCAAGTCAGAGCGGTTCTGAACAGAAAAAGTTATGAGACTTCCAACTCCGTTCAGGTGCCAATTTAACCACTGAAAAGATAGGGAGAATCCAGGGTCTGGGTGTCCCTTACCAGGCTCCGAACTTACTTCAGAACCCCATGGATTTCCAGCATCTTCTCGAAACACAGCGTGAAGAATTAATAGACTTGCAGCCAACCACAAGCCAGATATTTCTCTCTGACGAAAGTTAATCTCCCCACAACTTTCTGAAGCAGCGTCAACCCACTGACCTCTTCAAACAAGCCCTATATCCCATGGAAACCCCAAAGCCTCAAGAAACAGAAAGCTGATGGTTTGAATATTTTCTAACAGTGGAGTCAATGCCTGCTAGACATAATTCAGTCCCATATACTTTAGTCCAGGCAACTCAGAGTGTGGCACGTGTACCAAGATGAAGACTATCAATTATAGCTCACCATGAGATAAATACAGGCAATCATGAATATGTTATTGTTATTTAGCTGAGCGATTTTACATTTTTTTATTCTAACCATAAAAATGGAGCTTGGATTTTATATGTTATTTTATTATTTTGGTAATTCATGTTTCCCATTTTACAGAAGTATTAGTCTACCAAGGATCGAAAATTTCCAAAGAAAAGATTCTCTATCATCCTTACTTTGAGAACACCAATTTAGAAGATCAAGATTTTCTCTCAGTTGTTAAGGAATAGCTTTCAATACAGGCAAACTCCCCAAGTATTGAACTGCCCAAAATTATTTCATACTTGTCTATGTTTTCTGTCAGCAATTACTTCTGATTTTGCTCCTTGCACTTTTCCCAGGTCCTGTGAGCAGCAGGCATTAAGTCAGATTGGAAAGAGAAAGGACGTATTAGAACAGTCGCAGTCCTGATACTTGGAAAGAAAAGGTAGGAGGATGCTGGGAAAGCAGGAAACTGTAAGAGAGTGCTGACGCCTGTGAGAGAGGAAAGGGTGGAAGGGAGAAAAACAATAAGAGCAAGGAAGATGCGGAAGAGACAGGGAGGAGAAGAGGGAAGCTCTTAGACCACAGAGCGTTTCTAAGAAAGTTCAGCCAGATGGGCATGGCACTCTGCTTGAACCAAAGTCATTTGTTTGAAAAGTTCACTCTCCATTTGTGCAATGGCTAGCAAAGTACTTCAAATCAGAGCAAGTGTGGCAGGTCTTCCTTCCCATTATCCTCACTAGGAGATGCTTTTTGTGGCTACCACATGCCTCTTGATGGCATCAAGGAGGCTTCTTTTTCACTCAGAGGTAAGGAGCTGCATGTCCCCCATCCTCTCCTCTTTTTTCCGAGCTAACCTACCTGATGAAATCCAAGGAAGCCTGACTTGTGCTGGGCCAAGGTCACCAGCAATATGGGACAAGTGTGTTGCCAAAGGAGCAAGTGAGGTGTTTCTGATTCTGTAAACAAACTTTTGTGGAACAGGCCTCATTTGTCCTTTCTGCTAGCTGGGCCATTTCAAGCTCAACTCATAAACTCAAGTAAACAAATAACCTCATTTGATAGCTCAACTTTACCAGAATATTTACCACTTCGAGAGTCTGGGGAGAAAGTTGCCTAATTTATAATTGGAAATTTAGAAACAGAAATAGAGATAATTACATTTGTATTTGTATTTCTCATCTAAAGAGACGGAAAGAGAGCTGGGTGATTTCTGATCACCTAATTTCCGATGCCTGGGTGAAGTAAATGCATTTGCCCAAATATGTGTCTGATCCTAAATCCAGAGCATGCGCCTTGCATTGTAATGGCTGTGTGCTTCAGCACCAAAAGCAATGACTGCACGTACCAGTAGCTGCTGAGCACAAGGGAAAGCCCTTTCCGTTGGATTAAACGCATCAGTATAGGCTCCAAAGGGAAACATACCTGCAATAAATACAGAGTAACTTTACCCAAAGGCCTGAGGACCTTTAAACAATTTGAAGCACTCATCTTTGGCTTCTTAGGCACAGTGAATCCTTTGGCAAAAATGCTCTTTGTGAGCTGGTGGGGAGGGAGGTCTCTACAAATGCAATTCTCTAAAAGATAATTTAACTTGAAAGCAAGGAGAAAGCTTCATTGCTGAAATAGAGAAGATTAACAATCCAAGAGTAACTTTGTTAAAACTTTATAAGGAGGGGCTACAGTAAATTAAACTGCCACCTGTAATGGCTCTTCCCATAAGGGCACCTGTTGGAGTCCCGGCCCATCTGGTTCCTTGCTAGAAATACTTGGGCTATCTTCCACACTTTCCTGGGGGCTTTGGCAGAGAGCTAGATGGGCCAGCCCTGGCTATTGCAGTCACTGGGGAAGAAAACCTGCAGATGGAATCTTTTTTCTATCTGCCTTTCAAAATACATAAGTAAACCTTTAAAAAATGTTTTTTTAAGAGATGCATCTGTTCAAAATGAGACCCTTCGGAGTGCTCTTGGCTTGTATTACTGGTAAACTCCAAACTTTGCAGCACAGAGAAGACAATAGAAAGAGAAATATAAATATGAACTCATGTTAACACTCTATGAAAAACTCAAATTAATCTTTTGTTTTTAGCCTCTGGTTTAACTGTCTTATTTGTCATTAACTGGCAAAAACAATCATTAAAATTTTAATAAGCATATTTAATATCAAGAACAAAAGTCTGGAACACATTTTTTTAAAAAATGGTAGCAGCATTGCAAACTGTTCATCAAAGTATCATGATCAGTCTAAATACCATTTCCACGGACACTAAGAAAGTATACAAAAAGCAGCTTGAAAAGAGCTTTCAAAGTCATTTGAAATCAGCCTTTATTGTCCCGTCAAGTTCAACGGCTTCTTAGGTATACCCTCTCTGGTCTGATGACAGAGCCAGCAGAGTATCATCCCAGTCAATTGAAAGCTCCAACATACCATCAACAAAACCAATAAGATGCTGGACTCTATGTTTGGTATACGCTTGCAATGGGGAAATCTCAACTGAACTTGAGCTGTGGTTATGCAACAAGGTGGAGGAATCCACCATGGTAGGAGGGTTTGGGGAGGGGTGGGGAGAACCCAAGTATCTATGTAACTGTGTCACATAATACAATGTAATTACTGAAGTTAAATAATAAATAATTTAAAAAAAAAAAAAGAAATCAGCCTTTAAACAAAGAAAATTATCCTGGAAAATGGAGTGTAGCCAAAACCATTTTTCCTGCTCTGTTTAGGAATGATGCAGTGTTTTCAAGAGGTCAAATCGAATATTACTCAAATCAATGAAACATACATCATGAAAATGTCTGCACAATCTTGGTGTGGTTGCAGGTCCAGCTGCACACAAAGGGAAAATAGTGGTTTCTTTTTTTATCAGTTCTCCTAACAACAAAATGTTCCCATGAATTTTGGAACAGTAAAAGAATTCTTTTAAGGACCAGCAATTCACCCAAAATCTATATTTTCTTGAACTAATTAGAATAATTGCTTAGTAAATCATCCAGTCCTCCACCATCCCAACCAGAGATGTTTTGTTTGCATAAATGGATTTCCATTCATATGTAAAGAATTACAAGCAACCAAGGCAAAGTCAGCACAATAAGGTGAAGATTATAAAACATGGCCTTGTTATCTGGGCCTTGACTCCCTGTCCTGAAAAGGATTGCAGAGATTCCGTTGGAATCCCAAATACAGGTAGATGGCTCAGATGGAGGGTCTCCTGTAGCTCTCCCTTCCCAAGATACCCTAAAGAGGCCATGATTGCAAGGATGCAGCTACTGTATTTCAATCATGCCTGTTGTGTGTGTGAGCTTCTGTCCTTGAAGAAAAACATGTGGTCCATAGACTTGCCCCCTTGACTGTGGGGAAATTCCACCTCCCACATAATGAAAGGGCATTCTTAGCATAGGGCTTAGCATGGCATCACTAGGCACCACTAGGCTTTCTGGTCTGTCATTTGGGGTTACAACCTGGTCTCACGAGTAACATAGATTCATGCTTGAATCTTCAGACTCTGCCTATGAATGAGCAGGAAGAGTTGCAAGCAGATGTCTCCAGGAGTACCATTTTAGCTTTCAACTACATGGTTTTCTTTTCGTGTGTCCTTGAAGAAGCGTCAAGGTGACCTGTTTCTGATATGTGCTTTCAGGCAGATTACCAACAGGAGCTTCACACATGGGCGATTTCCCCCTTCAGGCACTTGCCCAGCTTTAAGCTACACAGAAAAGGAATTTAAGAAACAAAACAACGATCACTTACAAGCAGAGCTCCACCAACATCCAGGTGGGAAGGGGAGTCCATCAGAAGCTGAGGAGATGAACCCAGGCACAGTACTGCCCATCCTATGGATGTCAGTATGGAGAGTGCTAAGAAAGCCGAAAATTGATCTGCTGTATAACCCAGCTATCCCGCTTCTAAGAACATATACAAAGGAAATGGAATCTACATATGAGCTAGTGTCCTGTAATCCTATATTTACAGCAACACAATTCACAATAGTAAAGAGATGGAAACAACCCAGATACACATCAAAAGAGGAGAAGATTCAGAAACTATGGCAAACTACTCTATGGAATATTACTCAGCCATTAAAAAGAATGAAATTCTACCATTTGCAACCAAGTGATCCCAACTAGAGACCATTATACTCAGTAAAATTCGCAAATCTCCCAAAGACAAGTATCATATGCTCTCTTTGATAAGGCGATCTTCATGCGAAATACAAGTAAGTAGGTATACAGGCAAACATGCATGTACATGTAGTCATCTAGAGGAACTGTATAATGCAGACTGCTATTTTGAGATGAGAGGATACATTGTAGTATGCATCTCTACTTCCAAATCAAAAATGAAATTTTAATGAGCCTGTTAAATGTAGCTTCACAACAGGATGCTGGACTCTCTGCCATCGTCCATACTACAATGTCAGGATATACTTAAACAGCAGAATGATGGACTGTTGTTTCGAAGGATTATAGTATTGTAATAATATACAGGAAATCAGTGGGGGGAGGGAATTTGAGAAGCGGGGGCAAGTGAAATCCCAGAGCCTATGGAATGGTATCATAACATAGACTTCAAAAAAGAAATACATAAACAAAAATAGTCACATGTCAGAACCAGGCCATAAGCATTATATATATATATATATATATATAGAGAGAGAGAGAGAGAGAGAGAGAGAGAGAGAGACTGAAGACCTCTTTTTCTTAGCAATAATCCATTTGTATCCTTTTAACAAGTTCTTTTTCTTTTTCCCAATGGTGGGACTTAAGAAAACTTCACTTGAACATCTTCAATAGGTAAATGATGTTGAAACAAGAAAAAAACCTTGTTTTACTTATGATTTTATAAATTTACAGTTTTAAAATCTTCCCTGCATGGAAAGTCTGTCTCCAAAATGGTATAGAGCACACAGAAAATGGTGAAACTCATTTCATAGACGTTTAACTAATCAGTTTAGTTTAGAATGAGGCAGGAGATGGGAAAGCTGTTATACACAACCCAGGAGAAAGGAACATCTGTCTGTCTCTGCACGATGATGGATTACCTTGTAAACTACCCAGCAGGGAGAGGCGAGTTAGAAGGGAATTCCCTTCTGGAAAAAATCCAAGAAGTATCAAAACGTACTGACTTTCAGGCTAAGGAAGTCAAGTCAGGGGGAAAGAAAACTTCCAGAGTCTGCCAGCAAACAGGAGGAAATGCAAGTGGGGAAAGCCTGTCTGTGGTTCTGGGACTGCTCCTAGTAGCAGTTCTTAAGAACAGTCTAGAATTCCATAAGCAACAAGAGAGTTCAATGGCATTTTGTCATTTCTGACCTAAAAGTTGAAGCTCATTGAAGTTAGTTGTTTTAATCAAGACTTAACAGAGATATAAGTCTCTTTTACGTGTTTGTCAGTCATCTCATTCTGTTCACCAGTTTGATACCATCTGTTGTTTCTACCCCACCAAGCAAATCAGAAGGCAGAGGCCACAAAGGAAAGCCTACACTTTGGGAGGGAGGAAGGGACAGCTGTACTTTCCTTCTTTGCATTTAAAGTTTAAGATATATTTTGGCTATCAAAGCTTCAGCAAAATCCCCCTCCCAGTCAAGAAAGGTAGTTTCCTCCCCATGCCCTTGCTGCTTCTCAGTTCTTCTCTAACTTGTTGTACTACTACCATGGGCTTTCCAATCTTAACCAACTACCCACTCCTGGAAAACATTGGTATAATCATCTGTGTTGGCTCACAGACCACAGATACCCTCATTAATCATTTTCTAGAGAAGCCACCTCTCCCCTCAGATATCCCACCTTGGTTTTTGAATAACCAGCACTCTGGGGCAGATGGCACTTCCTTATTTAGACAAGGCTGTCTGCTGTTTTTTCAGCCAGATTGCCTAACTCACCCAGGCAAGGAAATTTCAGTCATGGCAGCTTTCCACTGTGCCAGACACTATGCTAAATGTCTTCCAAGAAACTTCTTGAGGGAAGTGGGACTCTGCTCTTCAGCTCACTGAAGACAGTGGCTTCAACCATGTCAGCCATGACTGAATCTGTCCTGATGTTGCCATAGTGATTGGCAGATCTGGGGGTTGACCTTTCACTCTCCAACTCTAGGATGGTTGCCTCATAGGCAGGCAGTGGTAGAAGCCACAGTGCACCAAGCCAAGTGTTCCTGGAGAGGTTGTCAGTAAGGTTTCTGTGGTACACTCTTTCATCATCTGGCTTGAACTTATTGTTTGTAACTTTCTCCAAAACTACAAGAGGTTTGGTTTATTTTATTTTAAGCAGTGCCATTGCTTTACATCAATTCTAATGTCAGCTCATGAGTGTGATACAATTAAGCTGATGATTTCTCTATTTCCTATTGGGTAAAAAAGGTATCCAATTTGTCCTATCACTTTTGCTCTTTCATTCCAAATATAAAAATGAAGCATTTCCACCAGTGGTTATCTGCTATCTATGAAGTTTAATAGAAATAATGAGAACAAACTTAAATAGCAGATAAGAACTTTCCAGGAGCAGCAATTTGGTGCAGAGATTAAGCTTTTGCTTGGGGTGCCCACATCTCATACCAGAATTCCTTAATTTGCTTCCAATTCCAGCTTCCTGCAAATGTGCACCCTGAAAGACAGCAGATGGTGATGGCGGCTCAAGAGTTGAGTGCCTGTCAGCCATATATGCACTAAGTTCTGAATTTCTGGCTTTCGTCTAGTCCAGCCCTGACTGTGTAAGCATTTTTGAGAGTGAATCAATGGTAGTCAATAGTCTTTTTCTTCTTCCCTCTTTTCTTTCCCTTGTTCTTTTAAAATAACAAGTACAATTTTTTTTAAAAATAAAGAACTTTCCAAACCGCCACCTCATTAAACATGGCAGTGGTGCTGGATCTCCTCCTTTTGTTCCTCCAATTTACTTGAATTTCTCAACCCAATTCTATGCTCTGGAAAGCTGACACTTTGGAGTAGATCAGTACAATTGTATGCAGTTGAGTATGCTAAGATTCAGCCAGTAGACCTCACTGTCAAGAAATTAGCAGCGAAAAGAGAGGAAGCAATGCGTTTTTAGTCCCCACTCCCATCTGCTGCAACCTAGACTCACCCTGCCCAAGCATAGGATGCTGATATTCCTCCACCATGGACCATGGTGACTATTGTAGCCCTCAGCACGCAGCTCTTCCTCTGGGCTCTACACCCTCCTTTGACTTGTCCCTTCAGCCTAGCAGCAGGTGTCACAAGGGTACATACCATGTCTTGCTGCCTTTTCCAAGCCACGCCCATATATTTGTATGCAAGTAGTCTTTTCATTTTACACCCTTCTCAAATTACCCATTCTGAATATGCCATCTGTTTCCTGTCAAAATCTTGACTGATACAATATTGAAAATGTTGGCAAGAACTCACATACCTCACCAAAATATTACTGCTTTGGAAAAATCTCAATGTAAGACACAATCTCAAAAACTATAAGAGCTAGTCCCTGTTTAGGAATCAGGTTTTCATTGAAGGTTAATTATTCATTGACTCCAAATAACACAAAAAGATATATTTCTGCTTAGGTAAAAATATTGTGAATGCAATGAAGCAGAAGACAAAGGACCTGCTTAAATCCTATAGTTAGCAAGAGAAAGGTGTCCTGAACTGCAAGACACTATAATCTGAGATTCCAAGGATTATCTTGTTCTTGACTGCCTTGTCTGCCCAACTCAGAGTAAATTAGCAGCCCTACTTCCCCCAGAAATCTGGGATTCAGTCTGTGCTCTGCCACCTGATAATTCTCATCGCCACCACCACCCCAAGCCTTGGTTCCTTTGATGGAGTGAATGCTTGCATCCCCCTCAAATTTGCATGTTGAAGCTCTGACCTTTAATGTAGTGGTATTTGGAGAAGGAGATTTGGAAGGATATTGGGGTCATGAGATGGAACCTTGTTGATGGGATGAGGGCCCTTAGATCTTCTAAGGCCTGGCTTCCCCCTGTGGGGGCACAGTCACAAGTAGTTGACAGCCTGAGAGATAAATCATGAAGGAGGCAGGACTGTATCCTATGGCACTTCCCAAACACCTAACACAGGGTTACTTGTATGTTATTACTTCTTTGATTGACATTAAGCCAGATTTTATTAACTTGAAAGGCAGAGTTGCAGAGGAAGGCAGACAGAGAGAATCTTCCATCTACTGGTTCCCTCCAAATGGTATGACAGGCTGGATCTGGGCCAAGGCTGAAACTAGGAACACAAATCCCACCTGCATCTCTCATGTCAGAGGCAAGGGCCCAAATACCTAGCCCATATTTGCTGCTTTCCCAAGCACGTTAGCAGGGACCTTGATTGAGAGGAGAGCAGTCGAGACTGGAACTAAGCTGTGAGGTGGGATGCCTGCATCACAGGTTACAGTTTAACCCACTATACCACTATATCAGCCCTGGTTAATATGTTAATATTTGGGAGAGTAATCCAATTACAAGTGCATAGATTTAATAGTGCTCAAGTTTGTTCCATGATGATAAATCGAAATAAGAGTGTAGAAGACGCTAACTACTGAAGAAGCGAATCACTGGCATGTTATGGATTCATTGCTTGCCCCTCTGGACCAGAGGCCAGGGTTAGACACCACGTGGAGAGCTAGAGAGAAGATGCAGTTCATCTTGGACCTTTCTGTGAACAGATGAGGAGCCTCATCAGAGTCTGTAGGTGTGAATTCCTTAACTAGATTATACATTCGTTTGGGTTAAAACAAAATCACACATCATTTTACACTTGATTTCCATTCCCCAGCAACATGTTGAGCATACAGATTTTTGACACACACTTGCTGAATGAACAATTTTTTGAAGAAAGAGCCCCTTACACTGCCAGTTGAAGTAAACTTCCAGGAAAAGAAAGAGCCTGAGAGGTCCTTACAGAGTAACAAGCTCAAGACAATGAGCGAGTCCTGCAAGAGAGGCTGTTTTGAGACAGAGCAGAAACTTGGAGAAGGTCAGGTTTATAGTGAATTTCTCATAGATTTTGAAGTTACTGCTTTGTAATATTTTTAAAATATAATTTTTGCAAAATTCAGTAAAAACAAGAAAAAAAGGGGAATGGAAGAAGAGGAGGAAGAAAGGAGGACAAATGAAATAACAGTAATGCCCAGAAAGCTCTAGGAGAATCTAGAAATGGATTGGATTTGGATAATTCAGAAAGGCTAGTATGTTTCATTTTCTTTGAAGGAAAAATGTGAAATGTTGAAGTCAGTGGTTGGATAAAGTAGCACAGTCACCTGCTTCACATTTCAAGCCTTCTTGTGAGGATGAACAAGAATTATAATTGCCTGATGATTAGCCCTAATGCCCCGCTTCTCTAGACTTGAGACCTTTCATACCATCAGTGCACACGCTCTGGGGGCTGAGAGCACTTTGCTATGCCCACTTGCTGCAAAGAAAGGGGAGATGGCGAAAGGTACTAGAACTGACATGCAGAGACTTTCCATCTTGAGGGATCTAAAACACACAAAAGGAAATATATAAAAGCGACATTCCATGCTAGACTCAGAAACCAAAAAATTTAAGTCACCATTATTGAGAATACTGATTGCAGAGAGAGTGGGGGAAAGAGATGAGGAAGTGATTTCTTATTGGATGTATGTCTGAGAAATGCCTTGAAGGAAGGGAGGATCCAAATTAAGGTTGAAAGAAGGAATGGAAATGAAGCACAACAAAAATAGGCTGAGTATATTTACCACTTGGGAATGGCACTCCAAACCTCACAGATACTATCTTCAGCCTGCTTGGTACTTCTCATTTGCCCATATAAAGAAATCCCTGCAGGCCAATCCAGTCTGGTGTGGTGCTCCTGGGTGCCACCAGAAATCCCTGCAAGCTATTTCCACTTTTCCTTCTCCTCATCATTTGGGCATGACCTTCATATTTTTCATGCACAACATGCTCCTGAAGTTTCACCCACCATGTCCATGGCTCATATAAAAGACAGACAAAAATAAGGTAAGTAGGCTAATGTTTTTCTTTCCAGGATCTTTTCCAGAAACTTCTCCCTGTATCTCATTGGTTAGGACTCTTTCATATTGCTGCTTCCCATCCATACAGGAGGTGCAAGAAGATAGTTGTTTAGCTTGATACTTAGCTACAGCCAACACAATCAAATGACTTAGAATAAAGGATAATAGTGTTAAAAATACTAGACTTGTAGTCAAAAAATTGAAGAATGCTTCTGACTGTACTAAATAACCACTGAAGACTTCAGGGAAAGCCTCAACACTCAGTGAAAGCCTCAACACTCCTTTCAACTTTACTTTCCAGGATGCAGTGCTGGCAGGGTTGAAAAATCCACCCAAGCCTAATGAAAGGAGTTGGATGTTGCAACATGAAAGCTCTGTGACACAGTAAGGAACAATGCCGGACAATGTGACCTGCCCACATGATAAGTTGTCCCTATAAATAGGAACACTAGAATATCTGTTCACATGACTGCTGTGGGTGGCTCATCAGCTGCCTGGAGTTGCTTTGGATTCAGAAGGTACTTTTGGCTCTCCTTCCCTGGTTCCCAAACTTGGCCAGCCAATTTGTGAGTTCCTGCTGATGGGTCAATGTTCCATGTGGCTTAGAGTACTAGTAAACCTGTGGAATCAGGTTTATGACCTACATATGCTCAGTTTGTGACTCAAGGAGGACATTTGGAAAGAGTCCTGTTCCTGAGATTGTCTTCAGAGCCCACAGAGGAGATCTCTGAAGGGGAGGGAAGATCACTAAATAGTGCTAAAATACTTTTCAATTTTTATCAACCCCAAAGTTCAAAACCTCCTTTTATTTTATCCTAAGGTAAAGATTATATTTAGAGAGATAATATGCTGACACCCCTACCACTATTACCAATATATAAGGATGAAATTGACATTTTATGACTTGATTACCATTTATATGCCTTATCTACATTCGTACAGAGCAGTGATCTTTCAACATTTCACTTGTTGAACATTAGAGGTATGTTAAGCCTGTGATCACAAGGTGAATTGAAAGTATGTTATTGAGGGCCTGGCACAGTAGCCCAGCAGCTAAAGTCCTCACCTTGCATGTGCCAGGATCCCATATGGGCACCAGTTCTAATATCGGCTGCCCTGTTTTCCATCTAGCTTCCTGCTTGTGGCTTGGGAAAGCCTTGGGAAAACCTTGGGACTCTGCACCCGCATGGGAAATCCGGAAGAAGCTCCTGACACCTGTTTCAGACTGGCTCAGCTCTGGCCAGTGCGGCCACTTGAGGAGCAAATTATCAGACAAAAGATCTTCCTCTCTTTCCTCCTCTCTGTATATGTAACTTTTTAGTAAAAATAAATAAATCTTTAAAAAAAGAAAGTATGTTATTGAAAAATTAAAGGAAAAAAGAGGGAGGAATGGAGAGAGGTAGTAAGGAAACTATAGTTATAGTCTTAGAATTGATCTATGAAATATATGAAATCTGTTTTCTGTACATTAATAAAAAGGCTGACCATAATACATTACAAAGAAGTAACAGAAATTTACTTCTGAAGGTGGGGGTGTCAGGTTTAGTAATTAAGACTCCAGTAGAACACCCACAACCTCTGTTAGTTTGTCTGGGTTTGAATCCTGTCTCTACTACAATCCCAGAAACCTGGGGAATAGTTGGTGATGGGTCACATAGTTGGCACTTGACAACTCCAGGTGGCCATCTTCAACCTGGCTCATTTTGGGCATTTGGGACTAGGTGTGTGTGGAAACAGGAGGAGGAAACTAGTGGGTAAGAATGTTCTCTCTTTGCAAATCAAAAATGAGTAAGTGATTTTTAAAAGATTTTTTTAAAAAGAAATTTACCTCAAAACCCTTTTGAGTAGTACTTCTTTTTATAATTAGCTTCCATGAGTCACAACACAGCTTCTGGTACCATCTTACTGCTCCCTAATCAACAAAGGTTCCTCTATGACTTGCCACCAAAACTAACCTGGCCATACCCCAATCTTGATATATATGTCTTTTTCTGTTACCCTGAGGAAAGTAATGGCTAATCAAGTCCCATGAGCACACAATCGCTCCATCGCCCACTAGGAAAATGTCCATTCAGCACCTTCAGTCTCACCCTTGTAGTGCAGTGAGGGCAGCAGCAGCTAGTATTCACTGGTACCTGCATTTCAAAGTCACCCACCGCATAACAAGTTGATTCTGTTATTTCCCACAGTTTGTCAGAAGGAAAGTCCCTCATGTCATGCAAGCTGCAGGAAAGGCAGTGATGCAACTAGCATAGTTTCAGTAAATGATGAAAGGATTTGAGACACATGTTCACTACATCCTTTGTCCTTGTTCATGCCCATCCTAGCCGTACCAATTCTGTTTTAGAGTGAGACTACTGTTGGGCTGCCCTGTAAATACTGTAAGTGAGTTTGTCACACTCTAGCTCAGGCTGAACACTTTTGAGTATGGGCTATCCAGGGAATATATGGCCCAATCTACTCATTTAGAGTCCTAAATCATGCCAGAGTTCAACTGCAAATAGTAAATAACAAATGCTTTTGATATGGTCTAATTCTGGAAACCAATGGTCAGGCTTACATCTCCTCCACTGAACCTTTGCTTAGAAACTCCACACTGTCTTCTCCATCACAGATCCTCTAACCCAAGAAGCTCTACTACTTAAGGTCAAAGAGACAGGGGTGCTGGCTCCTACCCTGTATTCATCACAGGTCACGTCCATGCTCCCTGTGTGACATAGACCCCGGGATGCCACTTTTCCTCCTTTGTCGGGGGAGACATGAAATGGGCTGCTGAAGAGGATGTGCTATCAGAAGACACCCATGGTCTCTTGAAAACCCAGAGCACCACAAAGGGAGGAGGGTGCATGGAACTCCATTGAAATACCACCATCCCAAGAGTCCAGGCAGCCACACTTGTGATCAGATCATTCATCCACAGAAATTCAGGGCCAGAAGAATTCTCTCTCTCAGCATCCACAAACACAATTGTAACTCCTCTGCAGTCCATGAAAGGAAACGGGCACCGTATCTCCCCTCCACTTCAGCCCAGCTTGATTGTGTAATTGCATTGGACTCTCAGACAAACTGATGAAGACCAGGGAGTCATGTCTGGTGACACCATCACGCTATCCAAAAATATCCAGTGCTTAAAATACCACATCTAGGACTCTTGGTGCCTCTCACATAAATACACCTTCCCCTCTTATCCTGCCCACCATAAAATCACATGTGGAAACCAGAGGTTGGGGAAGGAAAAGAGAAATATTTTGTGAATTAGAGCAGTGTTTCACATTTTACTCATTGATAACTGCTTGTGGCTAAAGAATACGAACTAAATCTTAAGCTATTGGGCCTTTTGGGACATGTCTGAGAACTTGACACTTGATTTATGCTCACAGTTTTGGCAGCTGCTTTACACAAAGAATGTCTTTATTCAGGCTGGGATTTCACATGATACTGTAAGGTGAAAAAAAAAACATAGAAAGTGCCCATATCCTAAATGGCGGGAGAGATGGGCAGAAGTTTGTGTGAGAAGAGGAGCTCAGACAGATAACTGAATTTTCTACACCATCTTTATGTACCTGGCTTATTTAAGGATGCATCCAAGTCTGGCAGCTGAGACCAGAAATAGCTCTTCCTTTGCCACCTCTGCATGGGTGCTAGGCTGCGGGAGGAATCAGTCCTTTTACACATCAAATAGATTTTGCAGCAAATCTTACTCCTTTTTCTCAACACAGAACTGTTCTCCCAGCATTTTCTCCCTGAAATCTGAAGGTCAAGTAATCACCCAGTGCCTCTCTCAGCCAGGATCTTTTAGAAGCATCAGTTTTTGAAGTCCAACCTTTACCAGTTGGTCTGAGAGAGGCAAGTCCAAACTTTTGGATCTACTGGAGAGAGGGAGGAAGAGCCTGCAGGCAGAAAGTTCCCATTTCAAGCACTGTTCCTTGAGATGGTAGCAGGTGGTAGCATAAATGTTTGGGTCACAGCCACCCATGTCTCAGACTCATACTGAGTTCCCAGCTCCCAGCTTCAGCCTGGCCCTGACCCAGCTGATGCACGCATTGGGAAGATAAACCAGTAGATGAAAAGTCATTCTCTGTTGCTCTCCTAGCTTCAAGTAAATAAAATGATGTATAATTTTTTAATTTTTAGAAAGAACTTTATTATTTCAGCATGCTATTGGTGCTTTGTTCTGCTCCTTCCGGATGACTTTGTATTTAATTTAGGGGGATTTACAGATTTAAGAGTGATGTGACCTCCCCTAATGAAGATTTGTCTGAGATTCAATGCTTGCTTGGTTTCCTCCCCTTTACTGGACTGCTTCACAAACGTTCTTATTTGTCTTTCAAGAGAAAACTTTCTGCATAAATGTCTAGCAAAACAGCCCTTGTACCAGGGTCATCTTTTGATGGAATCCTTCCTCTGACAGATTCAAAAACATGTGCACTTACTGATGTTCTGCTTGAAAAGAGACTAACACAGCCTCGATACACAGTGTTCACATAGCAGGTAAATAATATATCTTCACTAAGTAAATGGATATTTTTCATGTTTATTAATATTTTTCACTATACTGCTTGATACACACAGAGATATTCCATATTATTACAATAGTATAGTCCTTCAGCAACAGTCTCAAGTCCGTCATTCTGCTATTTAGTGTACCATGGCATTGTAGGTATAAACCATGGTAGATAGTCTAATAATTCTACTGTCAAGGTATATGTAACAGTTTCATCAGTGTTCTATCTTTGATTCAAGAGGAGAGATTCATGTTATAACATATCTTCTCTTCCTGGTTTTCTAGTCTCCATCATACAGATCATCTATAAAAATATGTGTATAGACATGTTTATCTATATATCTACTTTTCTTATATTTTGCATAAATGTTGCTTTGTATCAGAGAAAACATATATTTGATTTTTGGGGATTGGCTTATTTCACTGACCATATGGTCTCATTTTTTTTGCAATGATAGAATCTCATTCTCCTCAATGGCAAAGTAGTATTGCATGGAGTAGATACACCACTGTTAATTTGTTGTTGTTGTTTTGTTTAGCCTTTTGACAGGTATCTGGGTTGTTTCCACGTCTTTACTATTGTGAATTGTGCTGCTGTAATTATGTGGTTGCAGGTCACTTTCTTATGGGCAGATTTCACTTCCTTTGGGATAACTGGGTCATATGGTACATCAATTTTCAGTTGTCTGACCACTCTCCCTACTGACTCCCATTGCCACTGCAGAAACCCACATTCTCGCTAATAGTGGAGTAGAGTACCTTTCTCTCCACATCAACGACCAGCAGGTTTTGTTAGTGTAGAATGTCCTTTTCCATTCTTTCACTTTTACTTTCTACTTATCTTTGTTGGTGAGATGTTTCTCCTGCCAGTAACAGATACATGGGTTTTGTTTTTTTCAAACCATTCTGCTAACCTATGAAGTTTGATGGATGAATTTAAGCAATTTACATTCAGGGTTAGTATCGATAGGTAGTGATTTGGTCCTGTCATTTTGCAATTGGTTTCTCCTTGGCTGATTTAGTTTCTTTTGTTGTTTTATTGAAATGTTCTCAACATTTACTTTCGATTTGGCAGGTACTATTCTTTCTTTCTGTCTATTGCATCTCTTTAAGCAATATTTGTAGGGCAGTAGATATAAAGACTTTCTACTTTTGTTTGCTTTGGAAATATTTTATTTCATTTTCCAATGCAAAAGAAAGCTTTTCATGTCAAAGAAATATTCTGTGCTGACCACTTTTTTTTTTATTTTTGCACCTGGAATACGTCACTTCATTCACTCCTGGCCTGTGGGGTTTCCGCTGTAAGTTAATTAACTTTTCTCACATGTATAAGTATCTTTTCTTTATGTTCAACAGAAGAGAGCTTGATTATGATGCCTTGAGGCAAGGATTACTTTTGGTAGGCTCTATTTGAAGCTCTGTGACCTTCCTGTATTTAGTTTCTCAACTCTTTCTCCATGTTAAGAAAATTCCCAATTATTATTTCATTGAATACCTCTTTTGGCCCAGCTTCTCTTTCCATGCCTTCAAAAACTCCCATAATTCTGATAGATTCAGCTTGCTAATAGTACCCCTTAATTCTTGGACGCTTTTGATAGTTTTACTCCATTTCTCTTCAGGCTTTTTAACTGTTTCAGAGTTATTGCTGGAGGTTTCTTCCAATTCTGAGATTCCTTTCTGCCTCACTCATTCCATTATTTAGACTTTCCACTGAACTTTTAATTTGCTGTATTAGCTTTCTAATAATTCAGTTTGATTTTGTTTCAGGGTTGTTATTTCTTGTGTCACATATTTCTTAAATTCCTTGAACTCCTGTATGTGCTTCTCATTGTTTTTAAGGAGCTATATAACAATTTTTTTTTTAATTCTCAATCAGGGACCCTGTGCCGTGGCCTAGCAGCTGAAGTCCTTGCCCTGAGTGCACCGGGATCCCATATAGCTGCCGGTTCTAATCCCTGCAGCTCCACTTCTCATCCAGCTCCCTGCATGTGGCCTGGAAAAGCAGTCAAGGATGACCCAAGGCCTTGGGACCCTGCAACCACGTGAGAGACCCAGAGGAGGCTCCGGGTTCCTGGCTTCAATCAGCCCAGCTCCAGCCGTTGCGGTTGCTTGGGGAATGAATCATCAGACGGAAGATCTTTCTCTCTGTCTCTCCTCCTCTCTCTGTATATCTGATCTTGCAATAAAAATAAACAAATTTAAAAAAAATCTCTCTAAAATTTTCTAAGATATAATTCTTCTGACTCAAATAAGGAGGTAATATTGATATCCTGCAGCCATATTGTCAGCTAATTTAAGACCTGAAAATGGGAAAGCAGAACACAGAGAAAATACAACATGGCAATCTACCTACAACATTTGAGTCCCAGGATCAGGCTTGGCTGAAGCTGTAGCTTCTTTAATTAACTATGAATGCATAACAAACTATTCCAGATCTTAGCAAACTAAAACAGAGTATTATTCCCTATAGTTTATGAAAGCAGAGACCTGGGAAATATTTAGCTGTGCAACTGTAGCTCAGGATCTCATGCGGTTATGGACTGGGGATTAGAGGATCTGTTTCCACGATGGCCTTTTGCAGATGGGGCGGCCAGGTGGGTCTGTCCACAAGGGCTCCTGAGCATCCTCATGACATAACCTCCCCAGGGTGAATGACAAAAATTTCAAAACATGGAAACAATTAATGAAAGTTAAAAGAAATGGATGGAGTTGAGCTTATTGAAAAACCTAACATAGTTTAATGTAATTCAAAGAACTGGTATTTTTGGAGAAGGGAAGCAAATTTCCCAGGGTTACCCAATAGCTGGCAGAGCTGGAAACCCCGTTTTATTTAAGTTGTTTGCTACTATCTATATCTTAATTCACTACATAAATAGGGTTGATTCAGCTACAATCTACGTATTCTGAATTTTCAGGACAGCATGCAACCACTTACTTCATTTATACAATATTTCCTACTTAATGGAGTTAAATCTGAACTCTTAGCTCCCCAAATTCATACTCTGTTCCTTTGTTCTCATTTCATTAGCATCCCATTCAGTATTAATAATTGCTTCCTCGTTCTCAAGATAGAACTTTGGGTGTCCAACAAGACTTGTTTCTTCTGTACTCAAAATTAGTCACCAACAAGTCCTGACGTTTTACCACTAACACATATTTGGATTCCATCTGCTTTTCTCCATCTCCACTCCCACCACAGCAACTCAAGTACCTGATGTCTCCAGTCTAGGACGCTATAATAGCACTGGTTACGATCTTGTAATTGGTCTGAATTCCTCACAACGGCAAGAGTGAGAATTTGGTCACACTGCTTCCTCACTTAAAAAGCTTGCAGGAGAGAGGGCATTCTGACTTAGTGCTTAAAATGGTCACTTTCCTCCTGTGTCCAGCTTGTGGGGAGGCAGTGATGATAGTCCATGTGAGTGAGGTTTCTCCACCCACAGGGAGAAGCCTTGATTGGGTTCCTGACTCCTGGTATTTTGGGATTGGACCAACAGATGGGACTCTTATTCCCTCCCTACTTCTTTCCATCTCTCACATGCTCCCTCTCAAATACACCATTTTAACATTTTTTCAATAAGATCTCTTTATTTTAGATGTCACTATTGACATTTTGTGCCTGTGGGAGGTTTAGGCTGTGATTTTAAGATGTTTAGTTGCATCCTTGTTTCTACTCATCAGATGCCAGAATCATCACCATATATAGTGGTGAAAAGGAAGCATGTTTCAGATCTGGACAAGTGCCTGACGGAGAGAAAAATCACCCCGTCGAGAACCATAGCTTTACCCATATGATAAATCTAAACTTTCATATTTCAAATGTGCATTTGGTCTTTAGATCTTCCTTAGAAGGTTTGCACTTGAAGATTTACTGGCTGGAATCCAGTCCAAGATGAAGTTGATTAATGAGAAGGAATTTTTTTTTATCTCTGGGCTAACAAAAAGAGGTCAATGAGTCGGTAACAAATTCAACACAACTCAATCCAAAGATTTGATGAGAAAGAAGCTAAAAGTAGTCTGTTAGTGCCCACATTGACAAAAGAAGCAGAAAAACCACTTTCTGACAGAGTATACCTTCACATGTGGAAACCTACTCTTTTTAGGCATGTTTTATTCTTCTTGAACTTGGGCCACCCTTTAAGTTATTTGCAATGTTTTCTCAGATTCTCTTCTTATTCTATACATGCCCTAGGTTATCTCACCATCTCCAATGATCTCAGTAATTACCCACTGCTTACACATATCAATTTTCTCTTCCAAGTTCAGATCTTTACCTGAACTCTTAGTATCCCCCTGCAATTTTCAGTTGGATATTCCACTTGTAGATTCCACAGATGTGTCAATCTACACATTTACACAAGATTGATAGCAGAGGTGTTTCCAAACTCAAATAACATATTTGAAATCTCATGTGGAACTTTGCTAGGATTCTAGTGCTAATCTTGTAGCAAGAGGTGAGCAGGATTACACACTCCATGGGATTGCACATCCATGAACCTGAGAGTGTGTCTTTGACTTGCCTTCATGAAACTGTAGGCTCAGTTTATGGAGTGATAAGCCTATTAACAATTGCAAAATTGAACTGGCAGGAATCATCCTGAGAAATATTGAAGTTAGAACTGATAATAAATGTTTCCCTTTCAAATATTTCAAGAATCAGGAAATGGATGTAAAATTCTTATACTTAAGAATAAATAGTACATTTTGATACATCTAGTATCCAAAGATAATATTCTGGCCCCAGGAAGTTAGTGACTTTGCATGCTGTGATGCCAAGTCCCAGTCTAGTCAGACCACACATCCTGGCTTAAAGATGGTGTGGGCTTAGGCCCCTTCTCTAATAACACGGATTTCTTGCCAAACAGACCCTGTGTTCACATTCTAGTATCTCTTGGCACCTGATTGCTGGGGAGGGAAGAGCAGTGTGTCCTGACAGAACACAGCCTGAAGTAGCCTGTTCCAATTAAAGCAGCCCAACAAGATACAGTGACCACCACCAAAGTGTTGATACAGACTTTTCTTAAAAATTGGCCCAAACAGCAACATAAGTTATTTTTAGAAGAGTTGGATGTGTGATTTACATGGACTTTCTTAGCATTTCTGTGGTACTCAAGGCTGATTTCATTACAGATAGTTGTGAAGGCAAAATTCAAATTTTCATCCAAACAAAGCTTCCCTTTTACAGTTAATAGAATTGCTTAGCAGAAATGCAATACATTTTACCAATCTCCTTAAAGTTCTTTTTATTTTTTTGTAATCCAGTATGAATAAAGCACAACCAATGTTAAATACTCTCGTACCTTTTCTTGTGCTTCAGAGACCTTCTGAGCTTCATTGGGCACTTTTGTAAACCATTATGACAGCAACTGCTTTAGTGTGAGGAAATGATCTGCCAGGGAAGTTAAATGAGTTGGCAAGTTCACCCAGCCAGTTAATGCAGGAGTGAGCTCATCTATCTTCCTGTTAACCCAATGCATTTGGCAATCACACATACAGAGTTTAAAATGTTGGTAGAATATCCAGGTGGAAGTATCCAGGACTGGAATTGGAAAAGAAGGGAGCGTTTATACTGGCCCAGTTGGGAATTATTCACATGGAGTCAGAGTGGAATCCATGTTGGTAGATCACCAAAGAGAAATAGGGGAGTTACAATGAAGACATCATAATTTTAAATAAAATCTCACAAGATATGGTATAGCTACCAAAGAACTCAGAGAACATGAGTTGAAGTGAATGCAAATATAATTGTATATCAGTTTTTTACTCATGAGTCCAATTCATCAGCATCTATCTAGAACCTACTAGCGTCATGTTGTGTGCTGAATAAACAGACATGACTACAAATGCTTGATGCCGAGATAATCACCACCCCTTTGAGAAAATGAGCAATGGTTATTAGTTCATAATAGAACTACATCTAATGTGCTTTGCACTTCAGAAGCTGACACTTTCCTTAAGCTGACATTTGCATACATATTGAAAATGGAACTCAATTTTTAACCTAGCATGCAGCAGTAATTTGGTAAGCATCTCTTATGTGTTTTCATCAGGATGCTAGTAGCATGTTAGTAGCATTTTTTTCCTATCTATTTTCTGTTCTTTGTAATGTTTCACACACAGTGAGTACAGAAGTATGTTTTAGGAACACAGTACATTTGAAATACAGCAATATTAATGCTGTCAAGTGGAAAATAGAATTGATCATGTCCAGATAGTGGCTAAAATCCTCACCTTGCAAGAGCTAGGTTCTCAAATAGGTGCCGGTTCATGTCCTGGCTGTTCCATTTCCATTCACTTCCCTGTTTGTGGCCTGGGAAAGTCAAGGATGGCCCGAAGCCCTGGGAACCTGCACCCGAGTGGGAGACCTGAATGAAGTTCCTTGCTCCTGGCCTAGGATCAGCTCAATTCTGGGCATTGCAGCCACTTGGGGAGTGAACCAATGGACAGCAGATCTTTCTCTGTCTCTCCTCTCTGTAAATCTGACTTTCCAATAAAAATAAATAAATCTTTAAATACACACACAGAGAGAGGTATTTCCTTAGCTGTAACATGCTGCCTAGCCTTTATAGAATTGGTATTTTTCATTACCCAAAAAATGAGACATGGAAGTTATAAACATGTAGTGCCAGTTCGAAAGTCAGTTGCTCATGTTCTTGCTTTCTGAAGCCTCCTTCAGGCCTACTCCCCTTCTGTTGAGTGCCTTCCTGACCTTGGCCCTCACTGCTTCACTCTGTGCACACCTGCCCCCATAGGATGTCCCACACTGGTGTGTGCACACATTGGTACAGTCATACAATAAATAAAGGTCTACCAAACTGCAAAGTGTTCTTGGTTAAAATCTCAGTTAAATGTATTCTTAAAATAAATTGCAACTTAACATCTTGCATCACTGCAAAGCACATTGCCTGCAAAAAGCTGACCAGCGTGTAATAAATAGCCTTCATGCCACTGTTTCGTGGACCAACAATAAGGACTCTAAGTCCATTTTTGCAACTGTAACAAACTGTTGGTAGCCCTCTAAGTTTTTAATGAAGGATTGATTTAGCTCAGTTTTGGGGATTCAAAGCCCAGCATCAGAAAGTCCCCTTGGTTTGGCCCAGTGGCAGACGGTGTCACATTGTGGCAAGAGCATTTGTAGGAAGATGCATTACGTCTGAATATAGGCAGCCCAGGAGACTTGTGAAGCCAAATGGATTCTTTTGCACCAATCTTCTCAACCACTAACTAGGGTCCCTTAAACACCTTTATCCCTCCTGAAGGCAAGCTGCCAGTTGACCTAGGACCTCCAATTAGTAAACAATTGTTTAAACTTCTATCACCTCCAACACTGCCACCCTGGAGACAAAGCTTCCAACATACGAACTTTTGGAAGACACTCAGACCATACTGAAACTGTAGAAACACTTGGCAGACATTTATAACATTCTAAACCATCAGTTTAACAAAGCTATAAAACAAAGTTTTACAGAACTATTTGTAGCAGCATTTCTTTTTGCTTTGATTTTTAAGTTCTGGTTCTCACAAATAATGGAGAACATGTATTTGTGTTTCTAGGTCGGCTTATTTCATTCCACATCACGTCTTCCAGTTGAGTCCATTATGCTGAAAATGGTAGAAGTTCTTTTTATAGCTGAAAAATCCCAATATATATGATATTATATATATATTTACACATATCACATTTTTTAATCCATCAGATGATAGACTCGTTAGCTGATTACAGATTTTAGCAGTTGTGAACAGTACTGCTGTAAATATGGTGGTGCATGTGTCTGTGTGTAAGTCTTTTGAGCATATACCCAGTAGTGGGATTGCTTGATCATGTGGTAAGACTACATCTAGTTTAAGAAATCCCACACTGCTTTCCACTGTGGCTGCACTAATTTACATGCTCAACCACAGTGTATACGTGTCCCCCTTTTCCACATCCTCTGCAGCATTTGCCATTCTGTTGTTGGTTTTAGCCATTCTGACAGGGGTGAGGTGGTCATTGTGGTTTTGATTTGCATTTCTCTAATGGTTAGCAATATTGAGCATTTTTTTCATATGTTGATGGCTATTTGTATTTCTTCTTTTGAGAATTGTGGAAACTCTTTGCTCATTTCTCAATTGGGCTGGTTGGTTTTAGGTTGTTGAGTTTAAGTTGCTAATATGTTGTACACACTAATCTTTTGATGGAGAGGTGATTTGCAAATAGCCCCATTCTTTTGGATATCTTTTCACTCTACTGATCATATCCTTTCCTACGTAAAAGCTTCTGAGTTTGATAGTCCTATTTGCTCTTCTTACCAAATTCTATCTTGTTTGTCATATTTTCACTCATTTGTTTCCTCATTTCTTTAACACAGTCTACACTGCATCTCACTGAGTTTGCTTATGGTAATATTTTGAATTCTGCATCTTGGCAAGTTTCCTTCAGTTCAGGATCTTATTTTGGAGGATTCTTGTGTTCTGTTGAAGGCATCATGCTACCTTATTTCATGTTTCCCATCTCCTGTACACACACTTTGGGAGGAAGTTAATGAGGATGGGCTTGGTCTCCAAGGATTTCTTCTACTTGTTAGTCAGCTGCATTATTTATTTAACTTTCTGAAATTTGTAGTTCAAAGTGTTTTATGCTGAAAAGATTTCTTTCTATACATACTAGACATTTGGACAAGAGAAGAACATCTAAATATTTTCTCTCTGTCTTTCTAATGTGTTTTTACTGTGAATGATGTATTTAGCGAACATGGAAGTGAGTATAGAAAATACGAGACAGGTCCACTGAAATTGAGTAGGATTTAATGTTTTGCCATACTTATTTCAGGATTTATTCACATAAGGACAGATGCACTCTCCTTCCTTAAGTCCCCCAAATAACCATCAACTTGATGTCAATGCAAACTTTTGTGTCTTCCATAGATATTTATGATAGTATCTGATATGGACTTATGCAGGCTTCCAACTTACATAGATACTGCATGTGAACTCAAACAATCTTACTTTTTGTGCACTGTGTGAAAAGGGACCTCACTGTATCTTTTCTACTTCATTGATAATTATGCCAGATTAAGAAGTTCTCTGGAATTGAATATCCTCGATTATATACCAAGTCCCCATGTATATGGGGGAGTTATCCATGTGTGCAGTTGGTATTTGTTCATTTGAATGTGTCTGCTCCTATACACATACTGTGTAAGTTTAATAATTAGAACTCCAGAATAAATATCATGGGAGCTGCTTCTTTTCTAGTTTGTCTGTTACTCTCAAACGTACTAGCTTCATTTCTTCAGTTCAGAATTTCGTTCTCTTGTAATGTTTTATTAATTTACATGTAACACATTTTCCAGAGTCAAGTGTCAGCTCCTCCAAAAATCCTTTACTGATTGCTCCAAGTTGAAGTGATTTCTCTGTTTCAAGTTCTTTGTTAATTATATTTTGTTTTCAACTTCGCCACAGTACAGCGTAATTTCTAGGAGAACAAGATTTGGGTTCATCTAATCCTAGAATTGCCAATAGAATGCATTTCACATAGAAGCAGCTCATAGATTTACACATAATAATAAAGATTTCTTCACCATTAATTTTTGTATTGTTTAATAATACAATGATCTTCTTAGGCTTACTTTAATTTCTATGAATTATTTTTATCTACATTTAGTGAACATTTTCTCCTAATTCATATTTCATCTTCTTTCTCCTTCTTAACTATATTTGGTTCAAGTATGTAAAGAGTAAACAGTTGAGATTCTGGCTTTATTCCCAGTAAAGGAACCCCTTCACGGATTTCTCTGACAACGTTTATTGACCTAGGAGTGGATATAAAACCAAGTTGGCTCAGACAGAAGGAAGAAATTTTTATTCCACAGTAGGGGAAAGCTCTCATTCTCTTCCCCCTATTCCTTGCCAACAACACAGTTACACAGAGTATGTGAACAATGAAACATAGCAAGAACTATTTTATTGCTGCAGGACAAATTAGCCCAAATTAGCCCAAAACTTAGTGCCATGATACAGTTATTCATCATCTCTTAAAGGTGAGTCAGAAATTCGGTAGGTTATAGTGGAACTGGTCTGCTTCTTTTCTTTAAAAAAATGATTTATTTATTTTTATTGGAAAGTCAGATATACAGAGAGGAGTACAGAAAGAGAGGAAGATCTTGCGTCCAATGATTCACTCCCCAAGTGATTGCAACAGCCAGAGCTGCGCCAATCTGAAGCCAGGAGCAAGGAGCTTCCTCCAGGTCTCCCACTCAGGTGCAGGGTCCCAAGGCTTTGGGCCATCCTAAACTTTCCTAGGCCACAAACAGGGAGCTTGACGGGAAGTGGGGACCCTCGGGATTAGAACCGGCGCCCATATAGGATCCTGCAGTGTACAAGGTGAGGACTTTAGGTGCTAGGCTACAGTGCTTGGCCCTGCTTCTTCTCTCACAACATGTGGGGGTTACAGCCAGAGGACTTCCAGGCTGAGTTGGAATAAATTAAAGGCTCACTCACTCTAGTTGCTGGTGCTCATTACCAACCAAAGCAACGAACTGGAATGTCCACATGAAGCCCCGCCAGGCATTCTGGGTCTACTCTCAGCAGTTTTCTTCGTCCACACGGTTTTTGGTTTCAACGTCAAGCACCTTAAAATGTAATTATTTTGATGATCATGTGAATTAAAAAAAACCCAGTGGACTCTGAGAGAAACTTAACAAAAGGATCAAATTTTATTTTGATCAGGCAGTCAACCTGAAAGTTCAAGCAACCATAATGCTTTTCCTTCCTCTAGATTATTCTATGGGATGATGCACTTAAAGCAGTATAAAGTAGTGCTCTCAGACATGTGTTTGATAGTTAGACATTTGAATGCAGCATGCAGATCTGAGGGCTCTGAATAAGCACAATTAATCACTAAGGAAGAGTTATTGTCTGTATCCACTATACCAAAACTTTCATTGCAAGAAGTAGGTGCTAATTCTAATTTTCACGGTGCTATCACTGAACATCATGTTCTGACACGGTTCAGCCTCATTGTTCCCTGAAGCCCGTTTCTTAACTTTTTTGTCAGTAACATCCCATCTAGATAGCAAATCTGCTCATTGCTCAATTAAGCTGATCAGAGAGCAAACTTGATCTTATCCTTATTTCTGTAATGTGTTGTTTGAGTTTTCAGGTCAGGCCATCACTAAGTAGCTACAAAAGCATCTTGATGCTGTGGATATATATCATTTGTAGAATCCACGTATTTTCTTTTTTTTTTTAAGATTTATTTATTTTTGTTGGAAAGTCAGATATAGAGGAAGAGAGACAGAGAGGAAGATCTTCTGTCCAAGGATTCATTCCCCAAGTGACCACAATGGCTGGAGCCGACTGATCTGAAGCCAAGAGCCAGGAGCTTCTTCTCGTCTCCTGCACAGGTGCAGAGTCCCAAGACTTTGAGCCATCCTCGACTGCTTTCCCAGGCCACAAGCAGGGATCTGGATGGGAAGTGGGCTGCCGGGATTAGAACTGGCGCCCATGTAGGATTCCAGCAGGTGCAAAGCAGGGACTTCAACCACTAGGGTACGGCACCGGGCCCTCCAAGTATTTTCTATGATGTAGAATTTACCCAAGCAATCATCCTGTCCCAAGTTTTTGTATATCTAGCTTTAGAATCAAGTAATTGTGAGACATGAATTTTCTTTCTATAAATCGAATCAGCAGATAAGATATTAGTATTCTTATGTTACTTGATGCCTATGAGTATAAACTTGAAATGGCTCTTCTGTCTAAAAGGCAATTTCTTAGATGAGATGGATGATCATGGATGACTTCCCTTTTCAAGTTTTATGTTATTTTATTGCAGACTTGTGAGTCAGCACATTCTGCATTGCAGATGATTCGGATTCAGAAACCAACTTGATTGGGTTTAAAGAAAAAAATTAAAGCAAGTGGAAAATCTTTAAAATGACTCACAAACACCATGATGCAAAATCTTTTGGATCCCTTCTTTTTGTGATGTCGTCATGACTCTTAATGATATGTTGTATTTTGCCATTTTAAGACAGGAAACACGCTGTCCATAGATTACATGTCTTATCACAAAGGAGCCACCAAACCTGGGACACAGAGAGACTAGGTTGATTTCATGGGGGAATATAGGACAATCTGTCAAGGATCGCCTTCAAGATCTGGGATCAAAGAGAGGTGACTGAAGATTTTCACTGAAAAGCTCTAAATAAATCTGTAAACTGGCTGTAGAATTCCCAGCATCTGGGAACTTTGATATCTAATGGTCATTTTAGACGTTGGGTTCATAATTCAAAATAGGATGGAACATCCTTGAAACAAAAGATGCACCTTCAAAATAAATGGCTAATACAGATAAGTGAGTTTCTTCACAAGCAATCTAGAATGAATAGAGCTCCTAACGTGCACTGGTAGTGTTTTCTCTCAAGTAACTGTTCTTTCTCTCCAGAGAAGGTCCTCAACCCAACACTTGGGCAGTTGCTCCTTTAAGAGATTTCTTTATTTCATTATACAATCAACAGTCATAGAAGATTGTTTTTTCCATTTCAGCAGCTTTTTTCTTCTTGAAAATGTCTTAAAGTCATTTGCCCCACTCCCTTTTTTTCCTCTCCAGGATGGAGAAATACAACAAGAAGGGGGGCTAGGAGGAGGAATTACAGTCTGAAGTGGTTAATGTCTAGTGGGAATTAGACAGAATAGTAATGACTGGAAAGGCTGACAGTCTCCTAGAAAATAGTAGCCTGCTGAGCAGTGCCATGGAGGAAAATGACAAACTAGAAGCCTTGGTGTGGATTATGAGGAAATTAACCACCAACATAACCAGTACTGGTTTCTGATAATTCTTAGAGTTGCCACCTGTTCTTTCTTTATTGAAGGACATATCCCAGAGAGATCTTTTGCTTTGCTATTTTTATGTTCTCTCCCATATTTTTTCTAATGAATAGCTTAATAGCCATAGGAGAGATGCAAAAAGTCTGTCACTAACAAGATCTTCCTTTTCTACTAAAAAGGTGATGAGTTGGATTTAACTAAATTACTAGCTGAAAGACTGTGTCCATCTCTTACCAGTGTGTCATCCACTCTTTAACTCTTTCCCACACATTTACTGGATCTCTTCTTCTCTTTTTCCTTTCTCTAGGTCTTGACTTATACTATACCCCAATCCAGATACCTGCTCTTCCAAACACTCTGGATCTGTACAAGACAATTCCTTCAGCATTCACAACATCTGTCTTAAACTTTGTGCTACTAGTCCCACCTCACGATGTAGAATTCTCTTCCTCTAAATAACAGCATAGTGTCTGACGTTTACAGATTAGGTTTTTTTTACTATAATTTTATATATTCTCAGATATTATACTATCAATTATACTAGCCCATAAGAACAACACCAACAATTAATCACTTCAAGCTTCCAACTTTCTCCTTCTCTGCACAGTTCCTGTCTATGTCTAACTAGATATAGAGTGAGTAATCCTTTGTGAATTAAGTTATATAATTGTGTCTTCTTAGAGATTTATTAATTCTACCAATAAGAAATCCAGACTGATTGTGTTTGCAGTCCATCTCTGTATAAGTTTAACATGTAAACTTTAAGATACAAAGCTGTTATAAAAGTGTATTCAGCTACACTTGAGTCTAGAGAACATAGGGGAACAGAGAGGAACCAAAATCAAGGGTTCTGAAGATTTCTGCCTACCCTGCATCTGTGCACTGAAATGATTAAACATTTAGTGCAGGTGCCTTTACATAATGAATGATATTCATAATTTCATTTTCAGCTAAATGAAATTTTCTTCTTTTCAGAAAACACAAGTGTTTGCCTACAGATTTAATGACTTTTGACAGTTAACTTTCATTTCTTTTCTGTGAATTTTAAAATCCTAGTTAGTGTTCCTTAACTTGATTAGCTGACAAGTTTACTTGGCAATGACTGAAGAAACATATTCATAGGCCTATCTTTTTTTTTAGGCCTATCTTTTTAAAACTGTTGTTAATATGAAATGAATGTATTTCATGAATTTCATAATACAGATTTAGGAGCAGAATGGTACTTCCCTCTTGTCAGTGTTCCCCACCCATCCTCTCCTTCCTCATTTTTAAATTCTCGATCGTAGGTCATTATAGTTTTTAAATGGCTAAGATACTTTAATATGCCTTTCAAACTGTAGTCCTAGGGTGATAGGAACAACCTCCTGACTAGCTGTCTATCACCTGGATGTTGGTGAATAATCCATGCCTTCCTAGGCAGTAAAACAGGTCTGAGAGAGTTCAGAACTTCTCAGCATATGACAGGAATCCTATGTGAGATGTTCTATTGGTTGTCTTACTCCAAGTTTGGGGGTGGCATTTATAACTCCATGCTTATTGGATGTTTGAAATGCCAGTCTCACCTGTTAAATCTTAGACGAGGGTAAGAACTGTCTTTCTAAAGATTCACTCTCATCTGTCTATTCCAGTCCCTATATTGACAGATGGCCATAATTCATATTACAGAAAGCTTTTTAGATACTATCTAAACTCATTCTTTCTGTACATTTTTAGATAATATTAAGATAATATGTACACATGAACCAGCATTTTCTTTCTTTCTTTCTTTGTCACATACACACCCATTCTGCTTTATCTGAATAGCTTCCACTTACCTATATAAAGACACTTCAAAAAAAGAAATATACTACAAAATAATTTTGAAAGCCATACATATGAAAGATTTAACAAGTGTATAAGAAAATTAATGCTGCAATCTTGGCTTTTATTTCCACTTCCCACAAACTTTTTTGAAGTATCCTTGTAATTTCTATGTTAGATATGTTTACTCAAAAAACATTTGCACAGGACTTTCAATTCAGATCACTACAAGAATCTATGGGTAGTCAGGGACTAGAACCAACAGAGTCTTATTTCAAAATTCTCATTTTACTCCTCAAAAGACTCATGGACTTTGAATGAATATAAATTATGCTTTGAAATGTTACAGTAAATCTCATCTTTCTACTCACCACTATGGTTCATTCATCCAGGACAACACTACAGTATTCTTCTGAAGGTTCAACTTCATAGAAGCACGAGATATTGCCATCTGAGAGAACTTTGAGTCTACCTTTCTCAGATTCAACTTGAGCCCCGCATGCATCTCATATGTGAATACTTGTGCTAGAGCCCTGTCTCCACTTTTGGATTCTAGATTCCAGGTGCAAGTCATGGAAGAGAGCATATGATGATGGCTCAATTTGGGTCCCTGCCCCTCAGGCAGCTTGGCTTGAGTTCCTGGCTCTCAGCTTCACCCCCATAACTATTACAAGCTTTAAGGAAGTGGGCCAGTGAATGAGAATTCTCTTTCTCTACCTCTCAATGTCTCTCTTCCTCTCCAATGAGAAATCAACCTTAAAGAAATTACTAACATTTAGCATCTTTAAAAAGTCAAGGGAATGACTTCAAGGTGAACATGTGGTCTGAAAACAATCTCCCCTTATCTCACTGCTAAAATAGAACTAAGTTTAGCTCATGATATATCTATCTGCCCTGTCTTCTGCTCCACTGCCAGTATTTCAGGACAAAGAAATGTGCTCTTCCCAACCATGTACGGAAGAACCCAACTGTTCATTTGGAAAGAATCAAAGCACCTCCTCCTCACCAAGTGTTTAAGGTTTGTCCTGTAAGAACTTAGACTCCTTCTGTGAGTGTAGAAGATGTTGCCTTAGTGATACAGAGCTGATTTTCATGATCTCTCTTCTACTTAGGACAGTATAGAACTGAGATGTAATGGAACCCCAGTGCCCCTGATCTAAAACAATCTAGGGAGGCAGCTCATGTTGCTTTTTGAAACAGCTGATAATGCTTTTGAACAAATTGATACTGTGCCAACTGATCTTTTCACACTTATCTTTTCACATTTATAGTAAGATTTGAAACCAAGTAATGTCAATGTTTCAATTGGGTTTTTTTCCTTCAATATTGTGTTGAGTATTCTGGATGCTATGCTTCTCCACATAAGTCATACAATCACTTTATCAATATCCACCAGATGTGTTCCTGGGATTTTTTGTGGAGGAATTTTACTGGTACATATTTATAAGGTCCAGTGTGATAATTTGATTTAAATGTTGAATATATGGCATCAAATCAGATCAGTTAGCATTCCATTTTTTTCCCATGGACTTCATTCCAGTTTTTCTTCTCTTGTTTTGCAGCTGGACAGTTTCTAGAGGGAGATTTTCAACCCAGATGCTTGCTTTAGCTGTACCCACTCTACAATGAGCCTATCAAAAAGTATTTTTCCCTTCTATCAGTGTTTCTTTTTCTATCATTTTTTTAGTTCTTAGGATTTCCAGCTTTCTGGATAAATCTGTTGCTGCATGCTATCTATCTTATCCTTAGACTAGCCATCGGTACTTTAATTTCCTGTAATGGTCATTCCAGGATCCCAACCATAATGCCTGCTCTGTTTCTACAAATTGTGTTTTGCTGTTTAATAATGCTTTGTCATTTTTCTTGATAGTTAGACTTGATGTACTGGGAAAAAGAAAATTATATCGACTGTTAACAATATGCTGGTAATGTACAAGACAAAAAAAGTATTTCATAGTTCTGGAAAAGGTTTCATGCAATTTCTATAGCCTGAGTCACTCTGCATTCTTTCTTTTCCTCCAACCCAAGGGCCTGTTATATGCATGTGTAAATAATTTTTCTAAAATTGCATATCCTCTGCCTCTCGACTTTCCTGGAGAACACCTGAGTAATGTTGTGATCCATTTTTAGGTGCTTGGATTTACAGTAATTTTAAAAATTATTTTGTTTTTCCTCTTTCATTTATGGAAAAATTGCTTTATTCATTTGAGAAGCAATGAGACTGAAGTCTTCCATTCACTAATTTACTTTCCAAGTATCTACAACAGCCAGGGCTAGGCAGTGCTAAAGCCAGGTGCCCAGGATCATGTCTGAGTCTGTCAGGTGGAAGCCAGGGTATCCGACAATTGAACTGTCACCTGCTGCCTCTAAGGGCATGCTTCCTGTCATTTCACTCCGGCTGGCTTCCGGCTGCTCTCAGGTGCTTCGGAGATGTGGATTTTAAAATGCCGCATTTTGGGATCCAGTTGGAATCCTACATAGTAATCTCACGGAACAGCAAAGCTTTTTCCCATTCCCCTTCCCCATTTTGCTTTCTCTGTGTGTGTGTGTGTGTGTGTGTGTGTGTGTACTTAGAAAGTCTTTACAATAGAGTAATCATACATTATTCTGCTTTAAGAGATTACAGTCTTGGCCTCTTGTTACATAAAAAAGAATCGTATATACTAGCAGTTATAACTTTTTTATTAAATTTATTCATTAATTACATTGTGTTGTAATTACATAGAATCTGGGATTCTCCCCCCACCCTCCCCCCATGGTGGGTTCCTCCACCTTGTTGCATAACCATAGTTCAAGTTCAGTTGAAATTCCCTCTTTGCAAGTATATGTCAAGCATAGAGTCCAACATCTTATAGTCCAGTCAAGTCCAACTACTTATTGGGTAGACCCTCTCTGGTCTGAGGGCAGAGACAGCCGAGTATCATCCTGGTCAAATAAAAGCACTAACATACCATCTGCAACAATTAACATCATTATGGAATTAATTGACATGGTATTGAGCAGTCAACATGTTAAAAATAAATGCGATTTCTTAACCACTTTCTGTGACCCCCCATTCACAGTTCAATTTTAGTTTATATACGACATATGACATAACATCCATAACATGTTATGCTTAACATCATATCATCTTAAATTAAGGCAAACATGTGGTATCTAACCTTTTGGGATTGGTTCATTTCCCTTAGCATTATGGTTTCCAGTTTAGCAGTTATAACTTGATTGCATTTCTTTGGAACAATTGTTTTGGATCTGCTATTGGTCTTCCAGATTTCTTGAGTTCTATTAGAATAGTGAGTACAAGTGAGCATTATGCTGCTTTCATGACTAGAAATTCTCGTGCATGAATTCTAAGTCTGTTCACACATCAATTCTGTTCTCAGTAATAGATAAACTAGGGATGGAAGTATTTGGGGTGAAGATAGTTGTTTTTAAAGGGATGAACTGGTATCATCTAAATTGCCCTTCGTGGGCCACTAATGCCACATCTGAAATATTTCTATCTGCTGTGCATCTAAAATACACCTGCAGAACATTTTCTAAATGTTGCACTTCTGAGATGCCAACTGATGGTAGGTGCTAAGTGTGTGCTGAGCAGAGGACCAGGTATTTGGATAACAGAATAGCTTGCTCCATGAGTGCTTCAAGGAAATCACACGCCCCATCCCCACCCCTATGTTTCGCTAAAATTCTTAATGGAGGCAAATCTGCTCAACCTTCAGATACTGGCATCATCTGAACAAGAGCTTATGTATGTAGAGAAAGGGTAAAGCCTTGCACAAGACCGTGCCAAAGTGCAGTGATAAATATCACTGTCCTTGAGTCACTGTTCCCTTAAGTGCCTGTTATTTCTGTGTTGCCATCAGCCTCAAGATCTCCCAGCTGGGCAGATACTTTTCAACACTTTGCTCCTTCTTACCCCTTCACCTGCTACTACAGATATTTTGGGGCGAGCATTTGCTGTAGCACTTCAGATGAGTCAAAATGCTGTGTCTCTCGTCACAGTACCAGGAATCAATATCTAGGTTTGGCTTCAGACTCCAAGTTCCTGTTAGTGTAAAATGTTGGAGACTACAATGATGGCCCAAATATTGGGTCCCTGCTGCCCAGGATGGGGACCTAGATTAAGTTCCTGGATCCAGGCCTCGGATGAGCTCAGACTGTCTCAGCCATTTAGAGGGGTAATTCACAGATAGAACTGTTTCTCTAATAATTTTTTTTTAAATCCTAAATTTATTCCTCATTTTATTGCCTCCTGTACATAATTCCCTTAAGTTGTAATCTGAAAACCTTATTATAAAGACTTATTGGGCCATGGTGGTGTAGAATCACTAAATGCTTGAGTTGGAGGAAACATTAGAGATATTTGTGGCCAGCTACCAGACAGAAGAGAATTAGACTTGAAGAATTAAGGTGCAGTGTGACACTGGCCTGCACTGTGGGACTCGGCTAAATATCTGTTATTCATTCCATGTTGGAAATGCATTTATTTGATTTTAGCAGAAATTCTGAATGATTAGACCAGGGTTTCCTAATAATCATTCAAATTACCCTCATCTTGACCCTGATTCTGTTAAGTCTGAGCTAGAAATAGGAAACTGTACTTTTAACAGGCTTAAGCAATAAGGATGTTTAGTATGGTTGGCAAAATGCAATAAAACCAAAGGCTTACTCGGTAGCACTATAAATATTCTAGCAACCAAGTCATGCTAATAAACTAAGTCATTTTATGCAATGAATTTTTGTAGCTTGAGTAAGTCCAGTAGAAAAAGTCGATTTTAAAAGTTTTTTTTATAATTGAAAGCTCTAAATGCAGAAAACAATTCCCTAAACTCAATATTCAAACTAAGTTTTTTTTTCTGCTACATGAAATGTGTTGTATCAGGTGCAAGGCTGAAGCTAAATAACTTCACTGGTGACAGTGAATCCTTTATAAAGAAGGGAATCTCTTTGTTTAGGGCTCTTATAAGGAATATCATGGAGGAGGAGAGAGGAAAATTGTAGAAATTTCTAAGCCAATTTTTCCCTATGAAAGAATAGGGAAGAGTTGGGGGAAGAGAAGATATAGAAGAAAAGGTTAAGCAATATAGCGAACTGCAGCCAGTGTATTAAACAAGGGGCTTTGTACCCAGTCTTCAGTTGCTTGCATTACTGCAATGTTAGCACCCCCCTTACTACTGAGGTGGTCAAAAATGTCAACTTTACTCACAGACACCTTGCCTTTGGGCACATCAGGACAAGAGGTGAGAAATACATCTGAATTCATGTATGCAGAACCCTGACAGAGCAGGTAGGGCTGGAAGTAGATCAAAATGATTCAATGAAAGAGGAAGCCGAATTAAGGGTAGCCACGGGTCATAGAGTTGTTAGCCATCTGATATGTTTAGAGCATATCCTTGTGTTTCACGATTTTGTGCTGAAGCATGTGTTAATTTTGCCAGAACACCCCAAATGTCCTATATTCAACCTTTACTCAAGAAAATGTGAGCGTTTTCTGTTGAAGTACTTTTCAAAGCACCTATGGTGTGCTTTTTGCTTTGTTGTTTTGTTTTGTTTTGTTTTGTTTTGTTTTGTTTTGTTTCTGGTAAATCTGGCAATGCTACCGTAAGGCCACAAGTACCCTAGAAAATCTCCAGGGATCTTGGCAAGGGCACTGGACATTCCACAAGTGGTGAGTGAGGTTACAAAGACTCTTGTTTAGATTATCTAGGGCAGGGTGATTTCAGTTTACATTGAGGTTATAATTATAACTGGCTAATCTGATCCAGCAGCTTCTAGCCATGCCTCATATTACACTTTTCTGGAAGCTTATAGAAATCATTCAGGCTCCTACTCTTAAAATTTCTGGTCCATATGATACAGAGCCAGGAATTCTGAAGTGAAACCAGGACTGAGAATCAAAAGTTTGGAGAGTGCATTCTTTCCAAAGACTTAGATGTATACAACTGCCAATAGAATAATATAAAAAAAAAAAAAACGGGCTTGAGTGAAGAGAGCACAAATTCTAATGGAGAAATTACTTTCTTTGGTGTTTCCTACTGAAATGCCTGAACCTCAGCAATCCTGAAATACGTAAACTGGAAACCTTGATAATTTTATAGCTTTATAGTCCATAATGAATGGGAAGAAAAGCCAAGCATCTTCTGTACTCACAGCATTGGTCACGGCTTAACCAAAGCAGTGGGCATTTTGTATTAAGAGATTTATTGTAAGAAGCTGGTTTGTTTGGTGTTGGGGGCTGCCAAGGCAAAATCTGAAACTCTTGGGAATGGTCACTTGAGGGGTAGGCTGGAACCCTAGGAGAGGAGCCCAGGTCACTCCCAGTGTGCTGAGCTCTTTTTCCTGGAGTCCTCAGTTCTGCTCTGAATGTATTCAAGGGAATTTCATCAGAGCACGTAGGTGATCCAGGATAATTTCACCGAATTAAAGCCAGTTGATTATGTACCTGGCTTATCTTACCAAAGAACTTCTCAGCAATGCTCAACGTTAGGTTAAACAACTAGGGATGGCAGCCCAGCCAGGCTGACATAAAATTAACCATCACACTCACTTCACACTTTCATTCTTTTCCTAAAATGTCAGTTGAAACTTCCATGTTGCTATAATTAATAATGTTCTAGTTTTAACTGTAATTTCTCCAGTCACATGGGTCATGTAGTAGCATCAATTTCTACAAGAAGGTTTTTTTATTTTATTTTTTATCACTCTAGCAACGCACTGGTATTTTTGTAGCATGTTCGTTAACTTTATGTTGATAAAAATTTACCCCTTTTCTCCCTGTTGTGGACTGTGTTCACTGGCTCTGTATTTGGGGGTATGTATAACAGAAGTATAGCAGAGACTAATATGTTCAGATGTGTAGATAAAGTGCAGTTTGTCTCTATGCATCTAGACCAAAGACGGAATCCCAGTAAAACAGTTGAAATTGTCCTAAGAGTAGGATGCTGGACTCTCCGACATTGCCCATGCCCACAATGTTGGGAAACACCTCAATAACAGCATGATGGATTTATGTCTGTTCAAGAAGGACCACCCATTGTAATACTAGAGGGGAAATCATTGTGGGGAGGGGCACATGATAGGGTATGGGAAATCTCAGAGCCCATGGAACTGTATCAGAAAATAATAAAAAAAAATTATTTCTCAGGTGGAGACAGAATTGGGGGACAAGCTGGCCAGGAGCAACTCACAACAGGTGGCTTAGGATTGAATATCATTATTTCATAAAGTTATTACCTAGGAATTATAGGAAGACTCAGGCTTGACTCCTGCCTTTGCAAACTATGAAGAGAAACAAGTGGAAAAAAAAGAGTAAGAGTCTACCAGGGTGGAATTATGGCACAAAAGCTCTGATACTGCTAATGATGCTTATGTCTCCTATTTGAGCACCAAAGTCTGGGTCCCCAGCCTGCTTCCAATCCATCTCCCAGCTAAGGCACAGCCTGGGAAGCAGTTGGGTCCATGCCACGTATGTGGGGGAGGGGAAGAACTCTGCATTCCTACTTTCAGCCTGTCCTAGTCCTGGCTATTGTGAGCATTTTGTGGGGGCTTTATAAGATGGATGAGCTCTCTATTACTTTGCCTTTTCAATAAGTAAAGCTCATTTTCCAAACAACACTGGAATAATCGAGGGAAAGACTATGAACATCAGGAAAAGTTGTTAGGCAATTGATAGTTAATAGTAGCAAGAAGTCAACCTAGTACAGTAGCCTAATAGCTAAAGTCCTCATCTGCATGCACCGGGATCTCATATGTGTACCAGTTCATGTCCTGGCAGTCCTGCTTCCCATCCAGCTCCCTGCTTGCGGCCTGGGAAAGCAGTCGAGGACGGCCCAAAGCTCTGGGACCCTGCACCCGCATGGGAGACCTAGAAGCTCCTAGTTCCTAGCTTCAGGTCAGCTCAGCTCTGGCCATTGTGGCCACTTGGGCAGTGAATCAACAGACAGAAGATCTTCCTCTGTCTCTCTCCTCCTCTCTATATATCTGACTTTCCAATAAAAATAAATAAATAAATCTTAAAAAAAATAGTAGCAAGAAGGAAGAATAGAAACCTGTTATTATTCAGGAAAAAAATCATTATTTGAAATGAGTAGGCATTCCAATATGGATACTAAAAATGTCATAGCTTAACAACTTTTAAGGCTGGGCTTACTTCTGTATACTTGTTCACAAGCATGAAGGCCTCAATTCCATGAACCTTGAGCTTCTTCTCTTTCTCAAGATAGAAGCATTGGTAGGTTTCACAGCTGAATGCCCTTACTTAAAGCCGAGCCTGTCTGAGCAATGAATTGGATAAATGTTTCTGAAGATATTTGGTGCTGGGATTGTATCATTAAGCCTTGTAAAGCATGTCTAATTTACTTAATAGATTATAATGTCTTGGAAATAGCTATAATGATCTATTTACACAGAATGCCCGAATGCACAGCCCATCTACATAAATAAGCAATTTCCATGGCTATTGTGAGGATGGTTTTGGTCTCCAAATTACCTGATGCCTTTGGTCTATAGTGTTCATTTGGGTAGCGATGATTATACATCTTCAAATACTCATTATGAATAGCAGTTGACGGATCCCTGGTTATTTTTAGCTCATATAAAAGCCAGTATGAAATCTTAAGATGAGAAGTAACAGGAGAATCAGAGTATTCCTGGGGCTACTCTCTGCAGTGTTGAATATGATCTGAAGTACATGTGCATGCCTTACCTTGCCAGGAAGGCAGTAGACTTAGCTGCCAATGTGAGCAATGCCAGGATCTACACCTACAGACACCTGTCTCTCTGCTGTGAGCACCCTCATCTGTCATATTCATCAGCAATACGTCTTCCCTATCTACACTATCTATTACATAACATGAACACTTCTGATTATTGCACTGCAAAAACCTTTTCCCTGGAAGTATGCTTATTCCAATGACTTTAAATTCACTTTGATTACAGTAGCCCTTCCTAAATGTTTATCATTTATTTTATCTTTCTTGCTAGTTGCATGCTTACTGAAAATATGTTCACAGTTACATCCTATCTTATTTCAAAAGGATCTTAATTTTGCTTTTAGATGTGTATGATAAAGAAATCACACACCAGAGGGGAAAAATGGGTTTGGAAATTATTACAGAGTGAAATTTGAGTTTGGCCCTCAGCAGGTTTCTCATGAAATCCTAATACCACAGTCAGAGGTAGACCACAATTTGAGCCTGAGCTCTCACAGCTGGCTGCAAAAAGGAAGTATGACCTAAACAACACTCATAGAATCCACTGGGTCAAAATAAATCAGTTAAGTGGAGCAAAACTATCTCTGATATTGAGCAAAAGCTAAAATTCCAGAAAACTCTCCTGCATCCCCATAGGCCCCCAAAATGTGATAAAAGGTAACTTTGATAACATTGTTCCATCTGTTATTAGGTGCTTTATTGACCAGGAAGGTTCTGAATGAATGCTAATCCCCTAACTTGAATTCAGATATCCACATTTGTGCCCATTGAGACCTGGTGCTGCAAGTGACTGGCTTCTAAACAAGACACTTTCTCCTAGGCTCTGGTCTACCAGGAGTCCGTGGGGTCTTTTATTTCTCCAGGGGAATTTGATTTCTTAATGCTTCCTACTCCCTAGTCTGATGTTCTTCCTATGTGACCTGTGCAAGGTGTATTGGTTTCCCCCATGGCTTCTGTAAAGCACAACAAACTTAATAGCTTTAAACAAGGCAAAATTATACACAATTCTTGGTCAGAATCCCAAAACTGATTTCATTGGATTAAAATCAGTGTTGGGAGGACACTGGAAGCTCTGTGGTAAAAATGCATTTCCTTGCCTTTTCCCTCTTGAGAGGTTGCTCTGTTTCTTGCAGTTGTGTCACTTCTACCTTTGCTTCTCTCCACACTACCACTTCTTGAACTGTCCTTGCTGCTCTTCGTAACAATAATAATAATAACACAGCATAATCTTCCCCATCGTGGTCTGAATTCCATCTGTGCAGTTTTGTTTTTCCATGGGTTCCCAGGACTGGGATTTGGGCATCTTGGGCTGGGGTTGTAGGTGGCATTCTGTTTGGCACCTAAGGAACTCAGAACAAGAGGGATATGTTCTGTGCTGTACTGTCTTGCATGACCTTGCATGGTATGTGAATTGGGATCCAAATGAAAAATCTGGACTCTGCCAGTAAGCTTAATAGAGAGAATTGAATATGGTGATTTATTGTGCGATGAATTGTTTCAGGAACTGAAAACAACAAGGATGGGTGAGGCTATTCAAGTGATTCCAACTAAGCCCAGAGTTCATGTATGCCAGGCTGGAGATGCAAGCCTGGGGGAGGCACTGTCCACAGCTGAGATCATGGGAGAGGCACAGTGAGCACTGGAGACTGCCTATTCTGAGGAAACTACCTTGGCCCAAAAGGGATTTGACATCCTTGATTTCCTAAGCCTGATGCAGCCCTACTACTTTTAAGCTATGACTTTGTGCAAGTTACTTAAGTATTTGGTGTCTCTTATTCACTCAACTGTAAAATAGGTGGTAGGATTTGCCTTCCAGCACTGTTGAGTTTTAATAAGCAACTGTCAAGGGCTCGGCTAATCCTATATCTACTTCTGCAGTCACCTGCTGCTAATGTTTTTCCACCCAAGTGTGCTTGATATGTATCTAGTTCTGTACTTCCAGTTCATTATATCCACTGGCTTCACAGAATGCTGTAGTGTATTCCTAAAGCATTTCCTTAGCCATTCACCCAGTGATAACCACCTGTGTAGCCTCAAACTTTCTTCCACAAACATTCATGACAGGCATCTTCACACAAGTCTCTGGGTTATGGGGCATTCGTACGTTGCTATGAACATATCAGGTCAATTTCTAGTAGGGCTGAAACACTTTGTACTCCAACAGGGTACAACTTTCTTGACACTAGACACTAGGTACTTTTTTTCTGGCTTGATGTAATATGATATTTCATTGTATTAACTTTCTTCTGAGGTTGAACACCAGTATTGGCTTTTTTTTAGTGGATGAGTTTGCTGTAATGTGATTCATACACTACATGCTTCTGCTTGAGTGCTCACAGCAGACTAATGCTCCCAGTAAGACTTAATGGATTTAAAAATGGAAGATTAAAATGTCTTTAAAGGCACTGGAGGACTTCTGATGCAATTAATGCAACATCTCAGCAAGTGGGGATCAGTCAACATCATGCAGCAGCTTTTAATCCTTTGAACATTTGGCAACTTTAGCATGGGACAAGGGGTTGAACACAGGATAAAAGGGGCCATCCAGAGAGCACTCAAAAAGGGAGACCAACAGTCAGGTGGGACAAGGAAGGCTAAACTTAGACACTTTTGAAAGGGTCAGGTTTTTGAGTAAGGATGGGTGGAGGAGAGAATGCACAGCTGGGTTCCTCCTAAGATATCAACTGAACAGTACTGAGTAGCCAGGAGGCTCACAGAACCTCTAAAAGCAATCTTCGCCAGACTCTTGGGAATAAAAAAGGATTGACTCCAGGCATCCTGAAAGAAGACCCGGTAAGTGCAATTTCCAGCCATGCTCCAGGAGCCAGAGACAACACAGATGGACAGAAACACACTGAATGCCTCTCAAGATTTAGGTGGTTAACCTCTACTTAACCTGACTAGCAAAGGAGAAGGCAAATCACATCTAGAAAAAGGGTCTATCCAAGAACGTCTAAATTTTATGTATAACTCCTAGGAATCTAGCACCCACCAGCAGAAACATAAATTCTGAACAAACAAGCTAATGGTGAGAAGTTCAGAGAGAGAGAGAAAGCAAGACCTAAGACCAAAGAAAAACCCACAAATAATTCTGATCACTGCTAGATGAAAGGCTTTCAAATGTTCACATGAATACTATACTACTCTACCACTTCTCTGATTTCAATTGTTTTGGCTATTAGCCTACTAGTTATTATACCATTCTCAAATTTCAACATTTTCAGAAAACCCTAAAATCTACTTTTTGATACTTTTTTAAAGATTTGTCTATTTCTACTGAAAAGGCAGATATACGGAGCGAGGGAGATATGGAGAGGAAGATCTCCCATCCGCTGGTTCACTCCCCACATGACTGCAACATCTGGAGCTGAGACAATCCAAAGCCAGGAGCCAGGAATTTCTTCCAGGTTTCCCATGCAGGTGCAGGGTCCCAAGACTTTGGGCCATCCTCGACTGCTTTCCCAGGCCACAAGCAGGGAACTGGATGGGAAAGTGGAGTTGCCGGGATTAGAACCGGCATCCATATGGGATCCCGGGGTGTGTTCAAGGCGAGGACTTTAGCTCCAGGCCCTGTCACAAGATTTTGACTGATAGTTCCATTTTTTAAAAAAAAGTACTGAGTGCCTGGTACGGTAACCTAGTGATTAAAGTCCTCACCTTGCATGCAACAGGATCCTATTTGGGTGCCAATTCTAATCCCGGCTGCTCTACTTCCCACCCAGCTCCCTGTCTGTGGCCTGGGAAAGCAGTCGAGGACAGCCCAAAGCCTTGGGACCCTGCACCCATCTGGGAGACCCGGAAAGAATTTCCTGGCTCCTGGCTCCTGGCTTGGGGAGTGAACCATCGGACGGAAGATCTTCCTCACTGTCTCTCCTCCTCTCTGTATATCTGACTTTGTAATGAAAATAAAATAAATCTTAAAAAAAAAAATCTTGTGACAGGGGACCATAATACATCAAAGGAATCAGGAAAAATAGAACTAAAATTTATGTTACAAACAAATATGAAACCCATGTAGCTTTCATATTACACATTCACTAAATTCTTAAAAATCTGTTGTATGAAATCTCAAAAGCATACACTAATGTTACACTTTTAAAGAAATGAGTGATCTTTGACAGCATTTCAGAACTATCGAAACTACCTGGACAGAACTCTCAGAGTGCGTGCCACATCAGGACCCTGGGTTGATATTGGGTGACCTTCCCCATCCCTGGGTCCTGGGTTGTTGGGAGTTTGGGAATGCACTTACCTCCTCTCTTCCCCCAGAAACAGAAAGAAGAAATAGAAAATTTGGAAACAAAGATCACACCTACTTTTCCCTAACCCTCGATCCTTCCCACCCTGATCAACTATGTAAACATCATCGGAAATTAATATTTTTTTTAATGAGTGATCTTTAACCACAGAAAACAGCCTGTAGTTCTGACTGGATTTTGAAATTTCATCATTTTTCATTATCCAAGTGAGTGCCATGCTGCACACCAGCCTCTGCCTTCAGATGGTCTAAGGACAAGCCCAACCATGTTTGGGGACTTTTTCTCTGCTGCAGACTTTTTCCTTGATGGAACTTTTTTGTTGGTGGTGGAACTTTTGCTTGAGGTTTGCTCCTTGGTGAGAGATTTTACTTAGTTGCCTTTTTGCATTTGAGCAGCTTATTCACTCACTCTCTCTTCCCTATTTCTGGCCTAATTTTAGAGTTCGAATTTTGGCCTTATTCTAAATCCTACTTTCTTATGTCATTTTATCTCCCCCACCCATTTACATTCTTCCATGGAGGGAAGAACCTATGATAAACCTAGCTAGGAGACCCCAGTCCACAAGAACATGAGTTTATTTATACCCTCAGGAACAATTTAGGCCACAATAACTATTTAGAGCATACTCAAGTTCTGTTTTGAGGTGGCAGTAAGAAAACTGAACTCCAAGTCACAAATATCAGGAGAATGTCATAGATAACAGGGTTCAGACATATGGAAGGCTCTAGCACTTCTTGATCTACAGGATATTTGTGAATAAGCCTTCATTTCTCCTTGTCTCTCCTTCCACACAACGTCACCATCCTCGCAAGGCTGCAGGGGTTTTTTCTCGTGGCTGTGTAACACTCACCAGTAATAACAGAACCTGCATGCTTCTTCATTCCCGTCCATAAAGCAAGAATGATGTTCCACATCTTCAAAAATGAAAGTGTTTTCCAGAGTTACCAGGAAATTCCCATGTCTTCTCGGCCAGACTTGGACCGTGTTATGGTTTGAATGTGGTCTGCACCCTAAGAGCCCAAATACAGAATGCTTGGTCCTCAGTGTGGTGGTGGTGTGGTAATAAGACTGTGAGAGGCATCCTCTAGTGGGAGGTTGTTAGGTCATGGGGTTATTCTCTAGCAAGTGACCAATGTGGTTCACATGTGGTTCATTGAAGTCTCTGGCTTTCCACATTGCCATTTAATTTCACACTTACTTCCACCATTGTGATGATAACCGCCATGGGGACTTCAACCTCCATGAATGTGAGCTAAACATACCTCTTTCACACAAATTATCAGCCTTGATTATTTCTTTATAGTAAGAGGAAATGGATTTGGAAGGCCACATGCCCATTCTTGGCCTAGTTGCTGCCCCAAAGGCATGATTGCGTGTAGGCCAACCAGGTTTCTTTCACAAGGGCTAAGAGTAGAAGCAGCAAACCCTGGAGATCTTGTTTTGCAAGAGGGTTTGGGTAATTGCCTGGACAAAACTAGAATTCTGTGGGGAAGAAAACGAGCAGGAAATTCTGAATAGACAGGTCAGTATCCACAGAAACTTCAAATACAAATTAAGAGGAGCCAAAGCATAGAGAGCTTAAAAAGATAAATGGAATAATTCTTCCAGCCAGTTAATCAGTCCTAAACCAGCATACCTCAGCCTGTTGGTGGTGACATATTTCCTGGTTTGGTGCAGGGAAAGCCATTCAATGTGGCAAAAGCAATAGTAACAGGCGTGTGTACATCCTCTTGTGACTGCTGCCCAAGCCTCATTTTACAGAATGGGTCATGATCTAAGAGGAAAGAGCTTTCAAGCTTAGTTTGATCTGTGACTGAGCAGACAACAAAAGATGTCCTTCACTGACTGTTGTGTTTATCACAAACAGCTTGCGTTTTTGAAACCCTTGGCATTCAGTATTCTAATTCTTCCACATGACTCCTTTTGTAGCAGCTCAAAGGTCAACATCCACATAAGGAGTTGGAACGGCACAAAGTTGGCTCTTCATTGAGTGCAGTGAAATACAATGAGAGCACACAGCCGAGGCTAGTAATTAAATGAAGCAAATCCCGCTGACATGGCTCCAATCAACCCATGGAATTTTCTAGTTAAGACGTTCAAGACAATGTAGCCCTCTGTAGTCAGCAAGATAATGTCCCTCTGCCACCAAAGATGTCCATGTCCTACTCTTTAACCTGTATTACAGTATAAGAAGCATACATATACACAACTGGGTAGGTGTTAAATTAAGGCACTGAGTTTAGAGATCATTCCGGATTGTCCAGGCCAGGCCAAATGTAATCATGTAAAGGAGGAGAGCTGGAGATGGGAATAGTGGCTGGATGGAAGATGAGCCTAGAAAGATACAATTGGCTGAATGAAAGGTGGCAATGAGCACAAAAGAATTTGGACAAGCTGGAAAAATTTCAGAAAAAACCTCCCTGGAGCTGCCAAAAAACATCTACAAGAGCTTGGTTTCCAGCCTTTTGTCTCCATTTTAAGCAAACTGCCTTACACTATTTGAAGCCATAAATTTATGATAGCTTGTTACTATAGCCATAAGACACCAGCGCATTATCTCCTCATTTTCTGATGAATTCCCTTCTCAGTATGCGCCAGGCATTGAGTGTGTCAGCTTCCCTTATAAAGCCAGCATGCTTTTGTTTGTTAACCATCTCTGTAACAAGACTGTGAGCATTTTGACGGTAGAATATTTTATCCCTAATAATACCAAACAGAGAAATAATTTGATACATATGTTAGCTGAAAGGAAGCCAAGAAATAAAGTATAAATGGGAAATAATCTACTAAGTCCCCTGGTCAGATCCTAAAGCATAAAAAACTGACAGCACCCTCCAACTTCCTGGTCATGTATGCCCAGTTCTTTAAGTAATCGACACATTCGCTCGCTTTGGCAGCACATATAGTAATGGACACATTCATAAAAATCAGTAGTAAGATCTTTTCTAATGAGGACTTCGGATGTGAGTGCAGAGATTCAGCTTAGGCCACTGAACTGAAGTGAGGATGATTTTGTGCACCTGAACAGCAGAGTTTCAGATAACCACCTGTATAGGTTGCAAACACGTCATGGAGCCTCCTGGGAGTATTGAGATGTGTGCAGCCTCTCTGATAAGTTCTTCCATGACAGAGAAGTTTAGCTCTGTGACCTAAACCTGGGCCTTGTGAGTCAAGAGGACCCAGGTCCCCCAGATCCTCATTCTCAGGATACAGATCATTGCCTGTATGATATGCTTTGGGCCAGATGTGAGCCTGAAAAATATAAAACAAAAGCATCCAAAAATGGGGGGAGCAACTCTCAAACCAGTCCCTTAAGGGAAGATCAGGACCAAGGGCTCAAAGAAGTCACATTCTGCTGAGTCCAGAAGCCCAGAATTGTTGAGTCCAATGTCTTTGAGAACTGTGTTAGAAGTCAGGAAGCTCTGGAATGGAACAAGAGAATTAAGATGAGTTCTGGGAGGCAGACAGGGTAAACATTTGGCCTAACAGTGAACCCCCACACGTATTTGGGAGACACTGGGTTTCATATCCGCCTCTGGCTCCTGACTCTGACTTCTTGTAATGCACACCCTGCGAGGAAGCAGATGATGGTTCGCATAGCTGGGTACCCATATTGGAAAATAGAGATTGGGTTCCAGGCTCCTGGATTTGGCCTGGCCAAGTTACAACTGTTTACAAACATTTCAGAGAATGAACCAGAGTATCAAAGCTTTCTGATATATATTTGCTAATATCAAAAGTTAACTTTTGATGTCAGTAAGCGAAAGACATTTGCCATCTGGAAAAGCCAGATGGCAAAGTTTCATTTTAATTGGAACTTGTAGACCCGGCACAATAGCGTAATGGCTAATGTCCTTGCCTTGCACATACCGGGTTACCATATGGGCACAGGTTCCTGTCCCGGCTGCTCTACTTCCCATCCAACTCCCTGTCTGTGGCCTGGAAAAGCAGTCAGGAACAGACCATAGCCTTGGGAACCTGCACCCACATGGGAGAATTGGAAAAACTCCTGGCTGCTGGCTTCAGATCAGCTCAGCTCTGATCATTGTGGCCACTTGGGGAGTTAACCAGTGAATGGAAGATCTTTCTCTCTGTGTTTCCTTCTCTCTATAACTCTCTTTCCAATAAGAATAAATCTTTTAAAAACAGTTGACATTGCCCACAGAATGAATGGCTTTCAGTCTTAAAGTGTGGCATGGAGTTACCCACGGCACACCTGCATGAGAAAAGATGTCTTAGAAGAGGTCTCCATGTTGTATCTTAAATTCTAAAGTCATTATACTGCATGAGGGGCAAAAGAAATACATAGGGAGGGGCTGGCATAATGGCTTAACAGATTAATCCAACACCTGCAGCATTAGCATCCCATGTGGGTCCCATGTGGATGCCCGTTTGTGTTCCAGCTGATCCACTTCCAGTCCAACTACCTGCTCATGACCTGGTAAAATAGTGAAGTCCTTGCGCCTCTGCAATCACATAAAATATTTAGAAGATACTCCTGGCTTCCAATTGGTTCAGCTCCTGGTATTGCAGGCATTTGGGGAGTGAACATGCAGATGGAAGACCTCTCTGCCTCTTTCTATAGATCTGCCTTTCAAACAAATCATTGAAAAAAAAAAAAAAAAAAGGAAATACCCCCCAGCTTTCCTTGTGGAAATAGGTAACATTCTCCAAACTGGGAAGGTTTCCTGAAAATAGACTGTTCCCTTAAACACAGGTGAACTGAGGTGTTCATAACTTCCCCAACTCAGGCCAAGGGTTTCTTCCCAGGGGCAGGTAAATCCCAACCAGATCAGTTCAATCTCAAAGATTTTCCTGAAGATCAAGAAAAAAAACAGCTCCATCTCTTGGTGCCAGCTATAAAGACATGACTCAAGTGGTCAGCAATGTGATTCTCCTGCCCTACCCCACAAGAAGAAGCTGGGAGTATGGATTCAAGAGACAGACTCCAAGATCAAACAGGATTCTTTTTTTTTTTTAAATGACCAACAATTATTTTAATTTTAAAATATGTATTTATTTGAAAGAATTATAGAGAGACAGAAAGAGATCTTCCATCTATTGGCTAACTACCCAAATAGCTGTGCTGATCATTAAAAATCATGTAAAAATAGCTGGAACTGGCTGAGCTAGTTTGAGTCCGGTAATTACCACACTGAGCTATATAAATCACAGGTATATACAGCCAAAGGTCCATGAAAACAACTTTCAGCAACATCACTAAAATTCAGAAAACAGACTTCAGAGTTAGGCAAACCTGAATTCATATTCTAGCTTCATGATTCATGAACTTAACTTTCTGTAATTTAACCTGCCTAATTTTTGCTTCTTCATTGGTGCTATCAAACAGGATTCTTATGAGCTCCAATCCTCAGGGTCCCCAAAGTTTCCCCTGCTTTGTGTAGCTTTTCCCTGGATTGGGTGAACTACGCTAGTTACTCTCCCTATGAATGTACTGGTCATTCCTTGCCTGCCACAGTTAATAAAATAATTGAATAATTCACCAGGTATAAATGCAGCCCACCAAGAAAAGATGCAAAGCAAATCTAGGCTTTCCCCTTGGTATCACACTGTCTGAGCTCACTCCTCCTATCTATAGCACTTCATTCATGCCAGCACTAGCCCTCAACTCCCTGGCCTCTTGACCATGCTGTGCAAGAATGGCCAAGGCCACTGAATGTGGAAGAGAGCAGCCAGCCGCAGAAGACAGGCAGAGGCAACAAGCATTTCTCCAGATACAAATACTTCCTTTGAGGAACTCGGAGGACTATGCATGACAAAACCGTCTGCTCTTCTTAGTTTTGCCAGCTTGTATTGTTGTTCCAGAATACTGTATAGCAAATAATACGCACAGGACAAACATTCATGAGGAGGTTCAAAGAGCAAGGGAGCGAAGGGAATTTCTTATAATGGACTTTTATTTGTCAGCCAGTGAATTATCTGTTTTGGCTACAACGAAGTCATTAACAAAGCTTCCAGCTTCTGAGTGCCGCTTTCATTCCCCAGCAGTGTCTCCCACTGAAGGACAAAGCAAATTTCCAGACTTCTGCAGGAGCCCCCTGCAAACACCCTTGGGCTTGAGCCTCCTAATAAGTTGAAGAAAGAAGCAAATGGACCCACGACACTTCCTGCATCGTGGTGCAAGGGGCTGCACTAAGCTCTGGGGATTCAGTGATGCATAGCACCAGCCAGCCAGGAGTTAGTAATGATGACAGCAAGAGTGACAGCTCTCCGAGGAGGCTGTAACTTCATTTCTATGTTCTGATTTCTTTGGTTGTCTATCATTGACCCAAATTCAACTGAAGAAGCAAACACTCTAACAAACTACCTTGCTCAAAGTTATAAAGTGGCTGGAGGTGGGAATTTGGGGGTGAGGGTACATTGTGGCACAGCAGAGTGAGGTGCTATAGATTAAGCCACTGCTAAAGATGCCCACATCACGCATGATTGCCTCAGTTCAGGTCCTGGCTGCTCCACTTCTGATCCAGCTTCCTGATGATGCTTCCTGGGAGCTGGCAGATTGTGGCCCAAGTGCTTGGTTTCCTATCACCCACATAGAGACAAGACATTTCTGATATTGGCATGGCCCAGGCTCAGCTTTTAGAGGCACTATCTGTCTCACTGCTTTTCAAATAAAATGAAAATGCTTCAACAATTTTCAAAGTATTTATTGAAAGTAAGGGAACCAAACAGGATCCCTCACTGTGAATTATTTACCCTCTTTGGAAAGATATTTCACTACTCTGTACTTCACTTTACCAATCTTTATTAGGTAGATAATGATGCCCACCTCACAAAAAGGTCAAGGATTAAATGATTTGATAAACTCGGTCCAGTGCAATGCAATAGCCAGCAAATCCTCTGCCTATGGCACTGGCATCCTATATGAACACTGGTTCATGTCCCAGCTGCTCCACATCAATTCATTTCCCTGTTTACACCCTGGGAAAGCAGTGCAGAGTGGCCCAACACCCTCCTGACACCAGGCTTTGGACTGGCTCAGCTCCAGCCACTACAGTCATTTGTGGAGTGAACCAGCAGATGGGAGATCTTTGTCTCTCCTCTGTAAATCTGCCTTTCAAATAAAAACAGACCTTTAAAGTTTTCTCAGAACAATGCATAGAACATTATAAACACTGCCATCATAATCATCATTGCTGTTCTCAAATGTTTTGTTCTACATACCCTTACAACATCAAAATGAAATATCTCATTTACTGATAGCATACTATGATTCAGGACTTTTCTTTAACTCTAATTTACACTGGCCCTAAAATTTGTTAGTGAGACTTGACGAGTACACTTAGCTTTTTCCCAATTTGATAATGTGACATGCATTCAGATTTTCAATACCAAAAAAATAGAAATTTCAATGCTCTGAGAGCAAAGAAGATACATAATTCTATTATATTCCTAATTGAAGACATTTGTTGTATTGATTGGGGAAGTGAACAACCCTAAAGCTGGAGTAATTTTAAAATAGTTCATTTTGTATCTTTGCAGATTCGTTGAGGGCAAACTCAAGGCAAGATGCTAGGCATAAAGACAAACCTTAAGATAATTACCAGAGCTAATCACCTGAAAAACACTTGTTTTTCTAAGCATAAAATACATAGTTACTAAATATTTTAATTCCATGCAAAGGAAATAAGTGAACCTAAATAATACAAAAATCAACACCACTTAAACCAACATTCGTCCCTTCAGTTGTCAACAGTAATTTAACACTCAAGAACAAGGGGTACCTCAAATAGATACTTATAATTGATATTCTAGAAAAGATTTCAATGCAAAATAAGATGGATAGAAGGCACCCTGGCAATTAAAAGCAACTTATAAAAGTGTCAATCTGTTCCCTGACAAGTTGTAAAGTCCAGATTCTACTAGAGCATGACAGATGAACTGGACCAGGTCTAGTGTGAAGCAAATTGAGAAATCTCACCAAAGATGTCTTCAGCTTTCTTTCTTGGTCTCAATTTCAGTGACTACTTCTTGTCTATCAGTGGCTAAGCCCATGTCTCCATTTAAAACTCGCCCCACAAAAAAACTAGAACTCAAATCATCATGTGCTTTCAAAGTTCACTTAAAGTCAAACAATAAAATGGTGGTTGAGATTCAAGAGGTGCTGACACGTTGGTGTAACAGTGAAGCTTCTGCCCATGGTGCTGGAATCCCTTATGGGCACTGGTTCAAGACAGCTGCTCCCTTTCTGATCCATCTCCTTGCTAATGTGCCCGGGAAAGCAGTGGAAGATGGCCCAAATGCTTTGACCACTGCACCCTCATGGGAGACCTGAAAGTCAGAACCTAGAGCTGACGGCCAGTATTCTCTTCCTTCAGGACATTCTGCTATGCTGCACGCAATTCCACCATTGTTGGCAGGTTGCTTCCTCAGGACATAATCCACTGATCCTGATCAGAAGAGTTGGCAGTATCTGCCCACCATCCAGGGGGAGCTGGACTTGGGTCAAGTGGCAGCTCAGGCATAATCCTCACTCCTGGAATGCCACTCACTACCCCCAACATAGCACCCACCTTTGCTCACCAGCACTCCTTTGCAAGGTCTCATCTTCTGACCCTCTCTCCATCTCTAATACTTTTTTCTGACTACTCTGCAAAGCATGACCTCCATCTGTCCACAATGACCCACTGTGCCACATCTGTAAATCTCAGTTCTCCATCCCCTGCCTCCCTATCTACTGTACGACTTGGGTTGATAAGGCCCTTAGTGAGGACCTTCCTGTATGATGCCTTGGCCAAAGTATTAGAAAGATCTTGTCAGCCAAGGAATCTCATCTATTGCATCTTACAGCAATTTCTAATTCTCCAAATACCCTTCCCCATACACATAGTGCTTGCTCTTTCTCTTTCATGTACACACACACACACACACACACACACACATTCTGAGTTGGAGAGAAGGCAATATTCTCTTCATAGTTTCATTTCAAGTGACAGTTCATAGCCCTAAAGTCTATGCAAATTGCTTTCTTAAACCTTGAACATAGCTCACCTGTATGCCAGACATTGAAATAAGCATTTTATAAGCAATGCATTTAATCCTCATAATACCCTATGTCTCCACTATGCAGGTAGGAAAACTAGAAGTGAACTTTGTTCAAGCTCCCTTGGAAACAGGTTTGGGACCAGGTTTCAAATTTTAAGAGTCTAATCCTAGCATACTATCTCTCAACAGCTATATTACTAACCTTCTGTTTGGGATCTGAAAGAAGTGATTCCAAGAAAGAATGATTAAACTGAGTCAAATGCCTTCAGAGTAAGAATTCAGAAGGGTGATCTCAATAAGATAACAGGACAGGTTCTCTACTGACAAATCAAACATCACTTGGTTTCTTCAAGCTTCTCAACTTCTCCACACTTTTTCCCCCACCATCTCACAGACACCAAAAAAGTGTCAGCTGGAAATGTCTCATCAGCTATGTTCCTTCTAGCTCCCCAGAAGAGATGGAGTGTGTATTTCTACATTGTCTGCCTCCTATTTGTCAACATGCAGGCATCTTGGGGACTCCATAGATAATGCTTTTATAACTTAAAAGTAATTGTCAAGCTGTAGTACACAGGCATTTCATTGAGCTGGCCAAAAAAAAAAAAAGGCACAGTAGTTTTACATCTCAACTATCTGACATGCATGAGTGTTGGTTGGAGGACAATTTGGTTTGGGTTTTGTTTTCGTTTAATCTGGTATTCAAATTGTGCGGTTGGGCATTGGTGGGTAGCTCAATCCACACTCATACGTGGGCCTCCTGTAAGGCACATGACACACATCTCCCTAGTTTTGCTTAGACGCTGTTTTTATTTTCTGATGACTTGGAGAAAATGATAATGTTATAGCGGAGGAGTTTGTTATGTTAGTCCTTCTCTAGCTTTAAAAAGCCAAATTGTTTCTAATTGTTTCCCATTCTGCGTTGCAGCAGCTCCATCCCTCAGTTATTATTGCTGAACTGTATTTAACTATCTGGGTGGGCTTCTGGGAACAATTAAATTGCCATCTCCTTAAAGTCTTAAGGAGCAGTCAGGAGGGCAGCCACAGCATGGCTGGCAGTAACATCTTACTGTCACAAAGACGTTGCCTTAAAGCATTCCTAAGCATTCTTTTTCTTCTGGCCTTAATACCATTTGTACACATCTAATGACAGAGCATTCTAAATAATTTACTAGATTCTTACAGCAATGTTCTATTATTCTTTGACACATCATTTCTACACTAATGGTTTTGGAACCACATTAAAGTCTTCAAGTAATACTTTGAATTCAAATCCAACTAAGGACCAGATATTTGAAATCTTAGCCTTGAACTTCAGCTTTTGGGGAAGGTTGTCAAGGCAGAGAGCTGTGGAAGTATCATCGGTCACTGACCAAAAACGTCCTGGAGCTCAGAAATGAAGCACTTCTCCAAATGATCCAAGCAAAAACAAACAAAAAAAAACTCATCTCTCATTGACTGCATCCAAATCTCAAACTGTATGCTCCATTAGAAATAAGTTCCTCCGCATCAGTTAAGTACTAGTGTGATAAACACTTAGTAGAACTCGCTTTTCCCAGCTCATGTTTTAAGATGGTTTAAAACAGTTGAACAGAATTAACTGTTCTCAGTGTTCCATGGTATGGGAGTGTGGGGTTGACAACAGCTCAGTGAGATAATCTGTATTAAGTCCCGGGTGCTGGAAGAGCTGGTAGACTGAAAACATGGAGAAAAAGAGTGGGGAGGTGGGGACTTGCCCGACTTGATGAGTTTGTGGTGTGTGTATCTGCTGAGATGCTGCACTGTGCACCATGAAAGGGTACAAAGAGTAAAAGTTCTGCACTTTCATGTTAAAAACACAGGATGGCTCCTTGAGCTCCAGTCATCATGCCTGCATTCCAAACAAAGCAAGAAATAAAGCAATATATTACATCCCTGGAATGACACTTTGAGAGTCACAGCACACTCACTTCCCGAATCACATATCCTTGTTCAAACTGCATCATAACCACACCTGAGTCACAAAGAAGCCAGAGAACACCAAACTTTCCCATGTAGTGATTTGTGTCCAACTCAGGAGGAGGCAAAGAATGCATGTGGGGAAGCAACTGAGAATCTCCCCACACAATTCAAGTTTCCTTTCTGATTACAACATACTTTCTCTCAACATGCCATCAATTGGATAAATAGTAACGAACTGTTTTCACTGCAGCTTGCCCCATCATGTGCTGTTACTGATCCTGTATACCAGCAATTTAAAAAAAAAAACAGATCTTAAAGCCCAAAGCTAGTGATGCCCTTCATGTTTCCATGCAAGTACCTACACTGTCAGATTTATAGGTATGAAGTTAGAAGACTTCCTGGTGAAAAGCTTCCAACCATCAAAGCATGACAATAACTGCTAGAAGCAATTGGTAACACAAATCAGCCAGGTACCTCTACTCCCAAATGAAGGAGGACTCCCAGTGAAATAGTTAAATATACTTTGATAATGATACTGAAATTGCTACCTTTACCTATACCTACAATTCTATGACATACTGAAACAGCAAAATGTTAAACTCGTAGCTGTTGGTAAAGGACTATACTACTGCAATAATATGGGAGGAAATGGTGGGAGAGGAGAATGGGAAAGGAGGAAGAGAGGAACGAGGAGTCCTTATTCCTGCCAAAAATGCATCAAGGAAAAAAATAGTTTTAAAATGCAGAATTTGCTTTTGAAACTTATGATGAACAGGGGTGAAGAAAGGAAAGATGGACTCATGTGAATGAGACTAGTAAAGATGAAGAAAGCTAAAACTTAATGATCCTGTGCCATGTATTGGATCCAACAATACTACATTAACACTTTCAAAGACAGCATTATTCAATTATCACAGGAACCTTGTCATATAATACTTTTTTTCTCCTTTTACAAATAGGGAATTAAGATTCACAAAAGTTCAGAAATTTTTCAAGGGTTCTCATACAGGGGGGTGGCATTCAAAATGTTCATTAAAATGTGTATGAACAAACTATGTGGATTTCAACTGACATTTTATAAATTGAGAACAGGTTAGGCCCCAGACCTAGTGGAAGACAGACAAACAACTCCATGAGTAGCACATAAGGTGCCATTTTGTATGCTGTGGCAAAGACTTTGAGACTGCAGGGACAACAGTGAGCTGTGCATGTACTGAGCTGGGAGCAAAATCACTTCCAGGTTAATGTGTTGCACGGCAATGATGATCCCACAGGGGAAAATAATGCCAACTTTGGCCTCTTACAACTAAAAATCATTCTGTGTGGCTGTCAGATCTAACAGCTAGCAGGTTCCAACAATATCAGCACCACCAACAACCTAACTATATAGGACAAAAAGGCAAATGTGAAGGACATCTCAGTAAAATTACAACAGAAGACTAAATGAATGAACAACCCATTGCTAAAATGACAGGACCAAATTGCCACTTATATTAACCCTGAATGTAAATGGCTTAAGCTCATCCATCATAAGCCATAGATTGGTACACTGGATTAAAAAAAATCCAGGACACAGGTGCCACGCAGCACTGGGTCACCGTGGCAGAGCTGTAGCAGTTCCACATGCAGGAGGCCATGGACTCCACGGTGAAGCATCGGAAGAGGGAGAACATCCACAAAATGCAGGGCCTGATGTTCCAGTGCAGCACTGGCTGCTGCGAGGACAACCAGGAATCCAGGCAGCAGGTGCACCAGTGCATTGAGCGCTGTCATATGCCCCTGGCTCAAGCCCAAGCCCTGGTGACAAGCAAACTAGAGAAGTTCCAGGACCACCTGGTCCAGTGCACCATGCACTGCAACGACAAGGCATTAGATTCCATAGATGCAGGGATTAAGGAGCCCCAGGTGAAGTGGCAGCTGGACAGTTGTTTGACCAAGTGTGTGGATGACCACGCTCACCTCATCCCAACCATGACCAAGAAAATGAAGGAGTTACTGCCGTCATGGGGAAGTAAAAGTCTGCCAGTGGCCATCGGAGCTGAGGGAATGAATCTTTTTTTAAAAGAATGGGAATTTAGTCCTTTTATTCAGAAGTTTATGAAGGAAATTAAGGAGGTCAGCAGGTGTAAAACATGTCACTTGCCGCCAGACACTAGTTCCTTTATATTCCAATCCTTGGAAGTGAATGAAATGAACAAAATGGTGTTAAAACCCACGTCAGAAGTTGCTTAGGAGAGTGTTTCTGAGCCTGCATTTCAGGCGTCAGAGATTCGTCCTACCACGGGGGCCTCCCTTGTACCAAGAGTCTAGGTCTTCCAAAGCACCAGATTCTCCTTACCTGACAGGCAGCAGCAGGCTGGGGGCTGCGTCTACCAGGTCTGCATGCCAGTGGAGGGTGAGGACGGGGCTTTGGAGGGTTGCTGACTTCCTGCTTTCCTGAGATTTCACCACACTCTCTTTCATACACTGTAAAACACAATCCATGAGGTCACTGGTTTAGAATAGGAACATGCCTCTCCGGGTCTTTGTTTTGGCTGGTTTTGTTTTACATACACAGACACAAAGTGATTTAAGATGTGGAATTAGAAGGAAGAGTAGTTTCAGAAAGAATTTTGAAGGACTCGTTGTGGGATTCCTTTTCTGGCATGGACCTGTATCTCCTGACATTTTTCCTGCATCTCAGCCTGGAGATGTCACCCAGGGGACGGGAAGCTCAGCTCCCCTCACACCGAGTACCTGGATAAATTTGTCACAACGCTTTACCCTTGAAGGGAAAGAAAGTTTTCACAATGGTAACTACCAGTGTCCAAGAACGAATGGTGAAAGATGGTCTCTTGGCTGTGTGATCAAAGAACTCTGAAGTACTGGGCTTTTGGGAAAACGTGAATTTGTATAAGAGAGTGGAATAAAAGCCAAGCACAGCATTGCTTACTTAGCCACCAGATTAACAGCTTTATGCAGACAAAGGGAGGAAAAGCAGCTTGGGCTAGGACGAATCCCAACTGCCTGGGATCGAAGGCAGGTAGCCCCACATCAGCAAATGCCATGTTTGGGGACTTAGCAACATGCAATTTTATGCCCCAACCTGGTACCTTACCATGTTTGATTAGGACATTTTTTTTAAGATCTTGCTGAAATGATAATATAGCTTATCTGTTCACTGTTTGAATGCTGTGGCATGTTTTCCTAACTGTTTGGTTTTAAATAATACAAGGTTGAATTTCTCCACCACCCCCTCCCTGCCAAAAAAAATTCAACTATTTGTTGCCTACAGGATACATATCTCACCAACAAAGATCAGTGGAAACTTTATCTCATGGATTTCAATGTTTTTGTTTTTAGTTTCACTTCTTCAGAACTTTTTTCTCATTAAATTTTTACTGACTCATAGATCATACAGTGACATCATTTTCTTCAAGAAGGTTCTTGGTTTTCTTTTTAATTTCTTCAGTGACACCTTAGTCATTCAGTAGCATATTATTTAACTTCATGGTGTTGTAAATTTTTTTTTCCTGTTGTTAATTTTGTTTTTGTGACTTTTCATTGAAGGGTATGTATAGTAACTGTGTAATGGAGACTATCATATTGAGTAGCATGTAGTTTAACTCCATGGCATTGTAAATTTCTGTCGTTCTCCCTGTTATTGATTCTTTATATTTGGTGGCTTTTCATTTGGGGGGATGCATAACGACTGTGTAGTGGAGACTGTCATGTCCAAATGTGCCCAGATGTGAGGATACAGTGCAGTGTGAGTCTCTACTTCTGCAACGAGGATGGACTCCCAGTGAAACCATTGGATTGTCTTGACAATGGAATGCTGGACTTTGCAATTATCTGTGCCCACAACGATGGATTTATAACTGTTTATGAAAAATTATACTCTTGTAATGATATGGAGGAACTCAGTGGGAGAGGAATGTTGGAAAGGGGTAGGGGAAATTCCAGGGTTTATGGAACTGTATCATAAAATAACAATGATAATAATAATAATAATAATAATAATAATAAATACCAAAAAAGCAAAAAAAAAATTTCAGTAATAAAGACAGCCCATGAAATTTCCTAGCCATATCCATGAAATTAATCCCATTAGAGCAATAGTATTTCTCAATTACATTCAATTGTTTCAATTTAAAGAAACTGAAAATTCTGTATTGAATTCAGGTAAATTTTGGGAAGAAGATCAGAGATTTGCAAGTATGATTATATAGAAGTTAGCCCTGAAACGTCAGCTGGATAGGAAAATAAACACATGCTATCATACAGAGATAAAACTTGCAGGTTGAAACACTGAAGTTCTCCAAAGGAGTTGAAATGCCATCAAACTAGCTGGAAAGATGGGAGGTCAGGCTCACTTTAGCAAGATGTCAGTGTTGGTAGATGACCATAGGAGTGGAGAATGACCCCAGAAAACAAGGTGATACAAGAACTGGATGGTAATATTACCAGGAATCATGAGTGGCATGTACTAAAGAGAACAAGCCTTCAATACAGGAGGATAGGGCATCAAGGAAGGTTTGTGTGGGATGTAGTTGAAATCAGACAAGCCCAAATAGCTAGTATCTTTTAAGAAAAGGGGAAATTTCATTTCAGAATAGCAACCCAAGACAAGAAGATCTTTTACCCTGACTTCAAGCTCTATAACATGGATGGGGAGTAGAGGAAGCAGTGTCGCAGGAAACGTGCAAGTTTCAGATAGAACACATGAGATTTTGTTATCTTGAGACTTCTCCCTTTTAGACTTGATTTTTTTCTTGCTTTATTTGGAACATATCCTAACAATTCTCCAGAGTCTGTGGACACCAATACCACTGAGTTCTTTATTATTTAGTAACTTTAGTATCTTCTCTCAAACCCTTGTATATTCTGCCAGATAAATAACTCTTGGTTACCACAGAGTACGTTTGTCTCTTGCTAATTTTTCTTTTACAATGTTTCTGTTTGCATCTTGAGGTCCATTTGGGGGTATTCGGTGATAATATCTTGAAGCTTCTGAATTGGCATCTTCAACTGTGACCATCATATTCATTTCACCTAATATTTCTAGTTGTCTCCCAGTTTAAAATGCTAATAATTTAGTTTGGCTTTTTATATCCATTTGATTGGTCAATAGTAGTAAAATGGTCTAGAATTCTAGATTTTTTAACTTAATTCTTCTGTTCACCTTTTGAACCCTAATTCCTTAATATGAGCGCTTTTGTTTATTAAATTTAAAATCTCCTTCATGGAACTAATATCCCTCAAGTGTTTAGTTATTCCTCACTGTTTGCATCTGTACATGAAAAATATTTTTTCATGTCAAATATTTACAACAGCCATCCATATGATTGTACTAGGAGGTGATAAAGACCTTCGACATTGGTAGTTTGTTTTAACTATAGGGAATCTTCAATAGTGACTTGTAGCATAACATATAGCCCTTCTCTCAATTCCTACTAAGTGCTTCTCTTGGTCAGAATTCACATCTTAATAACTTACTCTGGGGTTTGCTCTAGGAACAAACACTAAAGTAAGCTGTTTCCATTGCTTTCCCTCCTCCTCCAGGTATCCTTGCTGCAGTCTTACCACCAATGTCTGGCTTACTCTCCAAATGATCACAATATCCAGAGCTGGGGTGATCTGAAGCTGGGAGCACGGAGCTTCATCTGTATCTCCCACATGGGTGCAGGGTCCAAAAAACTTTAGCCATCCTTGGCTATAAGCAGGGAGGATGAGACCTCCAGGCCATAAGCAGGGTGGTGGATCAGAAGTGGGACAGCCAAGATATGAACCAGTGCCACAGGGCTGAGAATTAACCTGCTGTGCTGGCCACCTGGCTTCTTCTCTATACCATTCCCTTGACAAGTTGAATTAAAAATGCTGTGTCTAGATTTTACTTGTTATTATCAGACTTTGTCTTGGGGAGAAGTGTAGGGAAAAGCAACCACACCATATCTTTCTTCTTTGTGACTTTTTCCCCTCCTCCTTCTATCTTCCCTCCTTTTCTCATTCTGCCCAACACACACACACACACACACACACACACACACACACACACAACTTAACCAAATGTCCCACACCTTCACCAAGGTCCTAATACTCTGGCCTATGTGAGAGCTGGACCATAATCAGTTCTTTAAATACTTCATTTCCTATCATAATAGTTGCTGACCTTGAAGAGGGAGCGGATCATCACCCATTAAGCTGTGTGGCTAGTTCTCATGGAGCATCACAATCTTCAGTACAATCAGTCTGCCTTAACCAAATGGACACATTGATGGAGTTTGTACACGAATGCCAGTCATCCTCAGAGCAAGTTGTCACATGAGAACCAGGTTTTTCCCTAATTCTAGCTCTGTTTTTCCTTTTGAAGCTCCCATTTCCAAAGACCTGGACTGATCCAAAGGTACCAATGGTTTCATGGTGTATGAAGCAGTGACATGAAGCCTCTGTTGGAGAGTTAAATGATTGAGTGCCCATCATGTTCCTGAAATGGGACCTTGGCCCTTCAGAGAACTTGGCCCTTTTTATACAGCCATGAATAGGCTCATAGTACCACACTAATAAACCTTAGCTAACTGCAGGTGCAAGGATGAAGATTCAAGCAACTGTTCTCGTTGGGTCAAGGAAAAATGCCATAGGTGGAACCTAATTTTGTCTGAGTTGATCTCTGTACTTCTTCCTAAATTTCTTGATAGGATGACTATTGGTTTGAAAACTGTGTTCCATGATGTCATCTTTATCCCATGAGTCTTTCCTTGAGAAACCTCTCATTGAGAGCATTGCCACCCACAACTCAGAATGTTCCATTGAATTTCATAGGTAGTGAGAGAGACAAAGAGCTCAACAATTGTAAGAACTGGGAAAAACAAGAGTAATCATTTACAAAGTTTATATTAAGATGGTTTGAGTTGTGTATGAAAATTATGTCCATTTTTCAACTGTCTAAAGTAGATACATCATCTAAATTGCTTAATTTCAGTAGTAACAGCTCAGCTGCTTGTGTGGCCAGTTTGGGAAGAACATGAACACCATAAGGACTGTTCACTCCAACCATCCCAAGGGAGCAGCTTAAAGGCTGCAAGCTACTGTTGTGCTTCCCACAGAAGCGGCACCCTGCCCACCACCCCCGCCCCCCACCAAACAATGGGAGGCATTCCAAGCATGAGTCTATCCCTTTACAACTACTCAGTTTGTGTATTGGGCTCATCTCCTCTCGCAAATAGGGTTCATTAAATCCTATGCCTTTCTTCTGTACCCCCAACTTCCCAAAAATGTCTATGTCCAAAATAATCACGTTATGTATGTGAGCATGTTCACTATCTCTCTGCCTCCTGCAGACCATGATTTTCCCTGATGTCCACCATCTGAATCAGTTCAGACTAATGTGGCTGCTTGATCTAGAACTGGACCTTCAATATTATGAGCCTTAAGAGGGAGATTGTGGGCCCGGCAGCGTGGCCTAGCTGCTAAAGTCCTCGCTGGGATCCCATATGGGCACCAGTTCTAATCCCAGCAGCTCCACTTCCCATCCAGCTCCCTGCTTGTGGCCTGGGAAAGCAGTAAAGGACGGCCCAAAGCCTTGGGACCCTGCACCCGCGTGGGAGACCCGAAAGAGGTTCCAGGTTCCTGGCTTCAGATCGGCGCAGCACCAGCCGTTACAGTCACTTGGGGAGTGAATCGTTGAACTGAAGATCTTCCTCTCTGTCTCTCCTCTCTGTATATCTGACTTTGTAATAAAAATTCATAAATCTTAAAAAAAAAAAAAGAGGGGGATCGTTACCATGAACTTTACCTGATAAAGTGGAGGATCATTTGAAATTGGGTTGGAAAAGGGTGGAATATGGAGGAACATAACAGAGAGTCTAGAATGCTACAAGCAGAGCAATATGGGTGATTATAAGGACTTCAGAATCATGTTGACAGAAATATGAAGAGTAAACACCATGAAGGAGTTTTCAGATAAAAACGAGAAATTTTATTGGGAAATGGACCAAAGGTCACCCTTCATATGCCAAGGTAAAGACAATGTTTTTGTAATGCTCTATCCTGATACTTTATGAGAGGCTTAGCCTAACTACTGTGGGCTCTTAGATTTTCTAGAGCAGATTCTAAGGCAAAAAAGGATGTGGCATGGGTGTGTTGGCTGTACTAGTAAGTTTTACGAGGAGGAGCAGAGAAGAGATATTTGGAAAATTTTCAGCGTGACTAGGAAACAAAAGGTGAAAGTTTGTTCAGAACAGCCAGGTTCAGAACGGAAAACCACTGCTAAAGAGTAGCACGAGTAAAACAGATCCATCAGTTGATGAGGAGTACAAGAGGAGAAAGACCCTGAAGACATTTCAGCCATCTTCAAGGCATTCCCTCCCATAACACTCCCAACAGACCCCTACAAGTACAAACCCACTTCAAAGAAATTCCAAGGCAACATCGCTTTTTCATTAAAGTTTTTATTAATAGAAATACAGCAGAATTCATTATTTCATAGGCACAATTCTAAGATACCCACATTTCCCTCCTTTAATCCCCCCCTTCCTTTCTGAGTTTTTGCAAATATAATTTCAACCCACTCCATAATCACAGGTTTTATATGCCACTACCCACAATAGTCAACAAGTAATAAATATAAAGACCACAGTTCTACAGAAGTATAAACAAGAGCTAAAAACAACAATCATTTCATAAGATGCCAGTTTCAGGACTAGTTTATCTCAATAAGCATATGATTTCCAGTTGTACCCATTCTGCTGCAAAATACAGTATTTATTTTTTTGGTTGAGTGGTATTCCATTAGTGTACATATACTAAATGTTCCTTATTTATTTATGAGTTAATTGACATTTGAGTTGATTCCATATCTTAGCTATCATGAAACAAGCTGCGATGAATATGGGGACACAAATAGTTCTTTCATATTCTGATTTAAATTCCTTTGGGTAAATTGCCAGGAGTGGGATGGCTGGATTATGATCCAGATTTCAGATTTCAGATTTCTGAGAAGTCTGCATATTGTCTTAATGGTTAATACTGGCTTACATTCCCACCAATAATATGGTTTTTATTTGCATTTCTCTAACACTTTTTCTTGTGTCTTGGCCATTTCCAGTTCATCCTCTGAAAAAAGGCTTAATCATCTCCTTTGCCAATTTGACCGGGGTGTTGAGTTTCAGCTGTTTATAGATCTTGAATATTAATTCTCTATCAATTGCTTAGCTATCAAACATTTTTTTCCATTCAGTTAGTTCCCTCTTTGTTTGCTTTGCCATGCAGAAGCTTCTCAGCCTGATATAATCTCATTTATTTCTACACTGATTAATTCCTGGGGCTTCTGTTCTGTTCCATTGGTCTATGTCCATTTTCATGCCAACATAAAGCTGTTTTGATTACAATTGCACTTTGTACATCTTGAAGTCTGGTACTGTAATGTTTCCAGTTTTGTTTTTGTTCTTTAAGATTGCTTCAACTAGGCCCAGCATGGTAGGATAACGGTTAAAGTCCTCACCATGAATGTACTAGGATCCCGTATGGGTGCCAGTTCATGTCCCAGCTGCTCCATTTCCTGTCCAGCTTCCTGCTTGTGGCCTGAGAAAGCAGTAGAGGACAGTTCAAAGCTTTGGGACCCTGCACCTGTGGGAACCCAGAAAAGGTTCCTGGCTTCGGATCAGCTGAGCTCCAGCCATTACTGTCACTTGGAGAATGAATCAACAGACAAAAGATCTTTCCATCTCTTCTCTCCTATAAATCTGACTTTCCAATAAAAATAAGTAAATTTTTAAAATATGTAAGCTGTTGTGTTTCCATATGAGTCAGCAAATTTTCTAGCTCTGAAATGAATGTCCTTGTTATTCTGATTGGGATCACATTGAATCTAAACTGTTTACTGTGGATATTTTGGTCATTCTTCCAAAGTAAAACATGGGAGATTTTTTTTCATCTTTGTGCCTCTAAGTCTTTAATGTTTTATAATCTTCATTGTAAAGATCTTTCACATCCTCAGTTAAACTTATTCCAAAGTATTTAAATTTTCTTGTAGCCATTATGATTGGACTGATCTTACAAATTGTTTCTCCACCATAGCACTGCTTATGTGTAAAAAAGTTTCTTAGTTTTAGATATTAATCTCATATCCTGAAACTTTAGTAGATGCTTTTGTGAGTTCCAGTTGCCTGCTGGTAGTCTTTTAGGTCCCATATATGTAAGATCATGTCATGCTTAAACTGGGATAGTTTAACTTCATCCTTTCTAATTTATTTGACTTCTTTTATCTTAATACTTCTGACATACACTTGCAGATCTATATTAAGTAATGATGGTGAAAGTGGACATCCTTCCAACTTTCCTCCTTTCAATACAATGCTGGCTGTGCTTTTGTCATGTATTGTCTTGTGTTGAAGAACATGCCTTCTATATCCAACTTGCTGAATGACTTTTATCATGAAAGGATATTGCATTTTGTCATGCTTTCTCTATACTTATTGATTATATTGTGCTTATTCTTCCATTTGTTACTGTGGTATCACTTTTATTATGTTGAACCATCCCTACATACCAGCAATAAATACCACTTGGTCTAAGTGAATATTTCTGATCTTTTGTGGATTGACTAGCTGTACCAATGTTAATATGGGATGTAGATATAGATATATTGATATATTGATATATTGATATATTGATATATTGATATATTGATATATATCCCCAGGATCTTTCAGAGAAGAGTTTAATGTTTTCTCATAGCTCAGGTCTAGTTCATATTCCTGCTTTCTAAGAGTGCTTCATGGTCACTGCAATCCTGGTCCAAGTAGGTCCAGGGATGTCTCCAGCTGGTGATAGACCATGGTACCAGCATCCACATGATGCTGTGCTTGTAAGCAAGCAAACTTCAAGCAGTGTAGGATTATGGTTCTTCACTGTGAACCAAAGGAAAGCCTGAATGGTCAGACAATTTGCAGGATTGAAGCAGCTCTTTGAGGTCCCTTATGAAGCAGTGCCCATGAAACTGGAGAGATGCCATCATTGAGCTCCCAAAAATAAAGAAGCCAACCACATGAAATATTTGCCAAGAAAAATTACAAATAGTATGTGAGGCAGCAAATATCAGCATGCAGCCTCAGAGGACAGTTGTGTATGTGAAGACCAAGACATCCATGAAGGTAGAAAGGCCTCCACCTAGATTACAAGGGATCTGGGATCTGGGGTCCAGGCACAGCGTGATGGCTCAGTGGGTAAATCCTCACCTTGCATGCACCATGATACCATATGGGCACTGGTTTGTGTCCCAGCTGCTCTACTTCCCTTTTATCTCTCTGTTTGTGGCCTGGGAAAGCAGCAGAGGATTATCCAAAGTCATGGGACCTAGCAACCACGTGGGAGACACAGAGGAAGCTCCTAGCTCCTGGTTTTGGATCAGCCCAGCTACAGCCATTGCGGTCACTTAGGGAGTGAGCCAGTGGATGGAAGATCTTTTTCTCTGTATCTCCTTCTCTGTGTAAATCTGCCTTGGGAAGGGCTGCAATACTCATTGGTTCCAATGGAGGTCGGGGCTGAGAATAGAACCAACCCAGGGGTTACAACCACCAGCTGATCGGAGTGATGGACTGTGGCGTGCACTGTGCTTACTAGCACATGTAGGAGTCTGGACTGGGAACACCTCAAAGTTTCTTTGGGGATTCCCCTGAACAAAATGGAGGAATCAAAACATCAACCAAGAAAAGATGGAAGATGGAGTAGATCAATCAACCACCTCAGCTATATGTTGGCAGCGAAATACTGGACAAGGGGAAACTCTAAGATGGACTATGTCAATCAGTGGACTCTGCACCAGTCTCATCGTACCTGGATTGTTGCTAATGATATGTTGGAGCTTCTAATTGATCGGGGTGATGCTCTGCTGGCTCTGCCTTCAAACCTGAGAGGGCCTCCCTAAGAGGCCGTTGAACTTGACTGGACAGTGAGATGGTGTGTGCTTGTAATGAGGGAATCCCAACGGAACTTGAGCTGTGGTTATGCATCAAGGTGAAGGAATCCACCATGGGGGAAGGGTTTGGGGTGAAGGAGGAGAATCCCAGTACCTATGGAATTGTGTCATGTAATGCAATGTAATTAATGAATAAATGAGTAGAGAAAAAAAATACAAAGAAAGGAGGAATTAGGATCAAAATTGTCATTATGCTCTTAAAACTATACATGGATTACCTGAAACTTTTACCTCTATTTGCAAAAACTTCACTGTAAATGATAATGTAATAATTATGAAGAAGTTGCTATGTGTTCTATAAAAAAAAGTTAACAATCCTGGGATTACAGGCAGAGACCAGTTCAAGAAATCCACAAGGCATAGAACCACCACTAGAATAACATCAGAGAGGAAACATGGAATCAGAGCTGCAGCAGGATCCCCAATAAGGCAATGCCTGATGGAGCTGCATAAATTAGGCTCCAACCTACAAGAATTCAAGCATTGCCTGTGATGACAAACGTCACAGGGACAGAGCTTTTCAAGCTCTTTTGGGCATTCATTCCCATTGCAGAAATCCCAGAATCCCAGACAAGGAAATATAGGACTTGATGTTAGCCTTACTGATCTCCAACTTTGCTTTGGTGTGATTAACCTTCTCCATGACTCTCTCCCTCTTTTAGAATAGGCATGTATATATTTTATGTAGGCTCTCCATTGTCTCTTGGTAGTACATTATTTGCTTTTTGCTTTATGGGGTTTCAACAGCTAAGAACATGTACCTTGGGTTTCAGATGAGATATAGGACTTTAAATTATTGACTAATTTAAGCTTTTAGAACAATTGAAGATAGAATAGCACTATGCTGTATAGGAGAAAGCAAGTTATGGAGAGCCAGGGAAACATACTATACTTTTCGGCTCAGAAGTCTGCATGAGTTACATAGTGTTTTGTATTAATGGTGCTTAGAGGGTGGAAACATAACCCAATTCTGCAGTACGAAGATAAGACCTTTGTGAATTGATTGGGTTGGGTTGGATTGAGTTGGATTGAGTTGTCATGATGAGTTTTACAAGGAGAGGCTGTGTTTATGGTGTGCTTCCTGTCACTGCTTTCTTGCTTGCTGTGTGATCTCTGTGGGTGTGTTCTTCCACCCTTCACCTTCATCAGACCTCAGAATACTGGGGTCACCTATCTGAGACTGTGACCCTTCAAAATTCTGAGCTGAAATAAACCTTCCTTCCCAAGCAGCTTTTCTTAGGGACTTACTATAGTGACAAAAGGCTGATAGCTATGGCAAAAATTACTAAACATGACTGAGTCCTGAGACACAAGAGGGAGGCAATAGGGTCAAAAGAAGAGATGTGACCAAGAAATCAATGGTCAAATCTATTCCTTTAAACTTACCCTGCCTGAAAATTAAGAGAAGCAACTTTACGTTCCAAAATTGCAGTATTTAAGATTTGGGTCCAAACTTGTGGTCTAAGAAAGCAGTGGAGGATGGCCTGAATTCTTGGGATTCTGTACTCACGTGGGGGACCTGGAAGATGCTCCTGGCTTCAGATTGACTCTGCTCTGGCTGTTGAACCAGCAGATGAAAGATCTTTCTGCATCTCCTTCACATTGTAAATCTGCCTTTCCAATAAAAATAAAAATAAATCTTAAAAAAAAGATTTGGGTCCAAGCCAAAAATTAGGAGTCAAAACAAAGGATATGTCAGATATATGTGTCTGAAAAAATTACACTAATATCTGTGGTCTCCAACTCCATGTGGACTAGATGGAGATAAAGCATGTCATTTCAGTTGCTGCTTTATTCTTTCACTTATGTTGTGTCTTTGCTGCTTAGATAAGCACATAACCATTTAGAGAACTCTATCATGTATTAACCTTAAAACATCTATATTTTTAAAAACAGAAAGCCTAAATTGAAAAAATGGACTTGTTAATGAAACTATTAAATATATCATGACAATAGGATACTGGACTCTGACATTGTCCATACCTACAATGTCAGGATACACTTAAATAGCAAAATGATGAACTTTATGGCTGTTTATGAAGGACTATACTATCGTCATAATACAGCAGAAATTAGTGAAGAGGACATTTGGTGGAGGAAAGAGGGGAAAACCCAGAGCCTAGGGAGCTGTATCATAAAATAATTTATAAAATGAACTTCGTTTTATTTCCATGAAAGAGTGACAGGGAGAGATTTTTTTTTTCTACTGGATTACTCCCTCTAATTGAATACAATGGCCAGTAGTAGGCCAGACTGAAGCCAGTAGCAAGGAATTCCACCCTTGCCTCCCATACTGGTGGCCAAGGGCCCAAGGAATTGAACCACCGTCACTGCCTTCCCAGGTGCATTGGCAGAGTGCTGAATCAGACTTAGAAAAGCTGGGACTCCCCTGCGGAATGCCAGAATGGCAGGTGGCTATTTTACCCTGCACTACATAACTGGTCCCTGAGAAGTCTTCTTTCCCCTTGAAAAGGAATGGTCACTGGCATACCTTTATGGTAGCCATAAAAATAGAAATAGCTCCAGAGTTAACTCTCCCAGAACTGTAATCCCAGTGCCACTTCCACCTACCAAGTTGACACATACGATACTGATTTCTGTTATAAATAGGCCAACAAGAACGAAAAGACCAAAACACTCTTACATAGCTCAATTTCATTGAATTTTCTCCACTTGAAAAAATAGTATTAACAGTAGTTTCTGAGCAACTAATTAAGTAAGGAGATTTGGTTGCATAATTAACTATAACAGGACATGGCTTCTCAAGTTTTAATGTGCATAGGAATTATCATGGGATCTTATTAAAATGCAGATGCTAATTCTGTGGTCCTCTGATGGAACCAATCTCCTACACTTCTAACAGGTCCCTGGGATAATGCTGACAGTGACAGATGCAAGAACAAGATTTATAAAGTGTACTTTTCTAATGACAAGAATCACTCAGGGCATTTAAGACACGGTTCCTTGGGCCCCTCTTCCATAGATTTTCATTTAGTAGGTCTGGAATGGGGCCCTGAATTATTTTTAAATTAAGTACCGACAAGTGAGTTTCATAAGCATAAAGAATACTATTTTATGTAAGAGGTAGAAACTAAGCTTTATGTAAACGAAGAGGAGAGGGATATTATTTCCAGCAGGGAGGTTAAAGAAGGCTTCACAAACAGTGAAGAGATGTATGGGAGGACAATCTGCAATAGAACTAGAATGAGGCAAAACAAAACACTAAGGTAAGTGTGGCACATTGGATCCCAACACAAATAGTTCGCTTTATCTGGAGCTTAGGATTCATGAGAAGAATACCAAATAAACACATTGGAGCCTATGTTGGAAGGAAATGGAAAAATACAAAGAACAATATCAGTTGAAGTCAGGAGCAGAATAGAGCCTTTAACCCAAGGACTCCAATATGGAACACAAATATCTTAAACTATCTGCTAAATGCCCTCCTCAATGTATGTGTTTCGTGTTTCAAAGAGAACCCTCTTTGACCAGCTCTACAGAGCTCTACAGCAATGGAAAAAAGAACCTGTCACAAATCACTAGAATTCCTTATTATCCATATAGACGTCAAAACACCAAGGTAATACCCTTAAAACTCAAGCAAATACGTTCTCCAAGACATTTCATCTCTTCCTAAGACAGCAATTTATGAAGTCCAGCTCCTAAGTCTCCAAATGATCAATGATCAGACAAGCCTGTATTTGGAAAAGCACAACCTTTCACTCAAACACATCTACAAAACCCCCTCTTGTATTTCAAACATGTATTGTGAAAGCAGCTAAGTGTTTAACCCTTCTCCAAGGAGAAATGAATAGATGGATAGGTGAGTGGGATCAGATGAATGATAGAAATGTGAATGGATGGATAATATCTACTTATCTGCCACCCCAAGCCTAGTAGACAGCTAAGCTCTCTTTTTTCAATTCTTCAAACTCTTAAGTTCTGCTTCCAAACCCACTCTAGTAGCTGTCTCAAAACCCAGGCACTGGCAAGCTGTCTCAAAATGAATCCCACCTGAGAGATTCCCAAGGCTCCTGCTAGGAGCTCCTGCCTGACTTCACATCACATTATGCCTCTCCCTAACTTCCCATGTCACCTACATGGTCCCATTTCCTCCAACACATCTCCTCAATGCCGTGCTGGTTACAATGAGCTTTTTATTACAACTGGTTTATGACATTAGGCATTCAGCCAAGACGTATTTCTCAAACAGCCTTAAACTGATGTTTTTCCATTTTTCAATGGAAAATTGATGCAAGTAACTCCTAAGAACTATACTGACCTGATTGAGATACGTTGGCCAAGATTGGTATGTACCTACAAACTTGTTCAAGATAATAGAAAATTCCCTACTTCATACTCCGGAAACACTGAAAAACTGCAAAGTAGTGGGGGAGGGGACAATGAAAATTTTTGAAAAACCCTGAATAAGGTAATTGGAGTACAAACAAAGGAATAATGACTTCTAAATGAGTAGTATTTAAAATGTCCTCCACAAAAGCCAAACATACATAACTTTTTAAGTAATCCACGTGCCCTTATACATTCTTGCCTCTGAAATAGCAGGCACAGCAGCCTCTCAGATCCTACGCACTCCACTGTGTACAGTACTTCTGTCAGAGTGAACTAGCATAAATAGTCCTGAAATAGTGCTTCATGTTAAAGCCTTTATTCTTGTTAATACAAGTAAACACAGTCCACTGCTGCCAAGGATGCTTAAAGCACTCTCGGCACTACTGCTGACTTATCGCAGGTCATTTAACTTGGCTTTGTAAACAGGAGACAATGCAAACTTACATGTTATAAAATAGCTGCCACTTATTAAACATCTATGCACATTCTTTGCATACTATATCACTTATTTTATATCAACCTGCCATTTCATTTTTGCCAAATCCATTTTATAAAGAAACACAGAACCAATCATTCATCTAAAGCCACACTAAGTGACAAAACTAAGATTTGAATTCAGGTTAACCTAGTCATAGGAACTATATTATCATGCCTTATTTACAATAGCGAATAACCATTCTGAGTAGTCAACTAGATCCCCAGGTCAAAACAACCCATGCATGAAAAAAAAAAAAAACAAAGACAGAGCCAGAGCCAAACCTAACTTAGCTTATTGACTTTGTACCAAACCTAACTTAGCTTTTTAATTCCAATTTCCATGAACCTCTTGATGTACTCTTGTACATATTTCCATACACTATTCATTAGTTATCCACAGCTTTGCCTCTAGAGATCACTCTTCTAAGCTTCATCTAATAAATCACCACCATTCTGTTAGTATCATGCTTATTTTTAACTAAGTGGAGTTTAAGTAGGTAGAACATGGGATTTGACTATTGCCTTTATCACAGTTGAACGTTAAAAAACACCAGAAGACATTATAGAATTGGCAAAAAAAAAATAATAATGTCACAAGAGAATATCAAGAAATGCCATACTAAGCACTATCAATCTATAAAACCAAGTACTATGAATTTTCAGCCACTTCCATTTACTCCATTAAGGAAAAGATGTATACACATTTACACTTTTAGACATGATTTTCTCATCAATCTAACAAAACCATATAGCTTTCTTCATATGCATAAATTGCTGCTCTGGGAAAATACTACTGTATTTGATTGTTAATCAGTATGGAGTCAACTTTAAATGCCATGCTAATAGGAGGTTCATTTGAAGTAAGCCATCTTTGAACAAAGTCACATTTATAAAGCTCTTTGAGTCTGGAAATAGGTTGCTAACACCAGCATTTGGAGAAGCTGGATTTGGGACCGCAGGGCAAGCTGGATCCCATTTGCTTAACTGCATGTTTGGGTTAACCAAATCCAGCTAATCAGAGCCACATGGTATTTATGTGAACTTCATTGCATTCTATAAAAGATTCCTGAAACCAATAAAACTTGCTTAACCAAGTGCACTGCTCTCATTAGTTCACTATTCTTAATGTCTGTTCATAAAAGCTAGTTTTGGTCAGAGCAGTAGTCATTTCGTGGCAGGTCCGTTCCATAAGAAACCTCATAATGATCAAATAGCATCCATGTGAAATATACTTCTTTACCAAGGGAAGGGTCAGAAGGGGAGCATTGGAGGATTCTTGTTTTCCATGGCATCTCTACCTCATCTTAGTAGCTGCACCAGTAAACCAACATTACAATCTTTGCTGGGTTTGGAATGGAGAAGGAAAAAAGATATCCCCGTTACATGACTTCTGTTTGGTGTTGTAATAACCTTGGGGACAAAAAGAAACACAAGTGAGACAAGATGAACATGTATCTTTTGTCTTTGGTGCATGTTATAGCTCTTTCAAAGCTTTCTTCATGATGGAAAACAAACCTTCTGTGATCGCTGTGCCTAGGAAGTTTTCTGACAGTTGCTATGAAAAGGAAAGTAAGATTTGAAGAATAAAGTGCAGCCATGGAACTCTTGTAAACCAAATCAACAGCCTATGGATGACTCAAATAGGGAGTCAGCGTGAAGGTCTAGAGAGAGCTGCACGTTTGAATCCCATCCAGGAGGTGACTCAATAACAGGTAATGTGTCTCCCATCCCTCCCACCTCACTGCTAATCTAACTGAGACTAGCCTCCCAGACACTAACTTAGAGTTCTCGAATGTTCATAACTCATTTATCATTGATTGCCTCATATTTGCCTATTTTTCATGATAATCCCAGTGTAGAAACAGTAAGCACAGAGTTGTAGATATTCAACCAACAGATGAGACTACTCAGTGGTAAGAATATTAGGAAATCTTTACAGCAATATCAGCTAGAAAGAAATGGGCCCAGTTCCCTAGGAATTGGATGCTGATTACTACCCAAAGGCAAGGCAGCCAACCTGGCTTTTGTTCCCTTTGATTTATCCAATGTGACCAATTTTATATTTTTAAAAACTTGTTTGGAAAGCATATTTTTTACAGAGAAAATTAGAGAAGAAGTGTCTTTCCAAATAGCAATAATGGCCTAAGCTGGTGTGAAGCCAGAAGCCAAGAGTCACACGGGTTCAATGTCTCAAAGACTTGGGCCATCCTCTGCTGCTTTTCCAGGTCATGAGCAGGAAGCTGGATGGGAAGCAGAACAGCCAGAACTTGAACCAGCACCCATATGGGATGCTGGCACTTGCAGGTGGAAGTGGCTGCTATACCTACCTGCAAGGGCCCCATTGACTATATTTTTAAATCAAAAAATCCTAAAGATTGGGGATTAACTAGACTTTGAGTCACACAAATTTTGTGATGTGTTTATTCAGTTACAATTTTAAAGAAGCTTTGCCTCATTAAAAGGAGAGTTGACACCTTCATATGCCTCAGTGGCTAAGACTTGGACTGAGCTCTTAAACTATGCACCAACATGTGGTTCCTGTACCTCACTAATCCACATGCCTTGCCCCTGGTAGGGACAGTGTGTACAGAAAGTGACCTTGCTGCTCTCTTCTCATACCCCATACCTCTCCTGCTCTGCAGGCTGATCTCCAATCTCAGGATACGCAGCAATCAAAAAATTGGCCTCGAGAGTCACTTTCACCTCATTCTCTCTCCCTGATTGGAACTAAAATTCCTGCTGGCTGAGGCAATCTGAAGCTCCATTCTCTGGCTTAACTTGACCTTCCATCATGCCTCCCCAACTTTGCTTCCCCAGAACTTCTAATATTCATTGCATTCCCTTAACCACTGCCTTACTGCATACTCCATACATCATATTCACTTATGCCACTCTGCTTCCGCTACTCTTGACATGAAGAAGGCCCTTCGTCAGATCCTCCATCTGTGTACCTTGCTTAGCATTGAAGTCCACCACCCAACACTTCAAACCTGACTGAAGACTCCTTCCTCTGAACTCTTACATAATTCATACTCTGTCCTGCATAGCTTAATGTTGCTACTCTGACACACGTTTCCTTCATTCAGATTGCGATGTGACTACAGGATCTAAGCCTCCAGCACTAATCAAAATACCTCACAATAGAGGAGGTACTGTCATTGAACTGAAACACAAGGCTTGGAAGCTCCAACCTCCACACTGAGTAAACACTTTCATTTATTTTAGCAGTTATTGGAACTCTCTGGGGGTGTAAGATGCTAAAAGCCACAAATCTTAAACTATTTAAATAGAGAACAGAGTCCATATATTTTTATAATTTTAAGAACATACCAGTACTTCTCACCCTTCCTGTCTTCACCCTTGCTCTTCCTTTCTTATTTTTGCTTTACTTTTTGCAATGGCATGGCTTTCAATTAACTTTATATCCAAGTTTAATCCTCCACCAAATAAAGAGTTCAGGAAGTAGAAAACAGACCTCAGGAACAGAGACACAGGCTATAGACATGGGCTATAAACAAGCAAATCTCAAAATGCCGATTTCATTCAAACCCTGCACTTTTATGTATTCTCATATAAGTGTGGTATCTCTATGGTTAGTCTTTTTGACATGGCTTATTTCACTAAGCATAATGATCTCCAAATGTATCCATTTTGTTGCAAAAGGCAATTTCATTTTGGAATACTACTAATTAGTATTCCATCATGCATATGTGTGTGTGTGTGATGCACTCATATTTCCTTATCCAGCCATCACAAATTAGAAAGGAAAAAAAATAACTTGTCAGTACTTCAAATTTAAAAAAAATTGGAAATGAGAATGAAGTAATTTACTAGAATGAGAAGCAAATCAAAATGTTCATAAAAACACACCCAAGGCATTGTATGAGGAGTGGGTGAAGAATTGCAGTTTTTGTTTAATATCTAAGGTTGTCTTAGGGGTTTCATTGGTTTGTTGCTTCTTAAAGCCTGAATATTTTCCGTATAGCTATCACTAAACCACCTACAACGACAGTGACATGCAATTTTCTTTGAGTTGCTGGGGTAAATAGCCCATCAATGTATATAATACAGTGATGCACTGAGATTACTTTAAAAGGAGAGCAGAAGAAAAGTGGTTTGCAGGACTCCAAAGAAGAAGTCCTATGTTTCAATCATAACTCAATAGTAGTGCATAATGCAAATGAATCATAGCTATCTTCATTTTATTTGACACTTTCCATGCATTAAGGAAAATAGGAAGGACAGATGTAAACCTTCCATGCACATAAGATGAAAAAGGGGCGAAGAAGGGAATTAGCTACTACTGAATCGATTCTTAATTTCAGGCACTCACTCATCAATGCTTAGAGATAACAGTTTAGAAGCCAGACACCTCAGAATCTTTGAGGAACTGAGGGGAGTCCCTGGGTTGCTGCCTTCCTTCACCAGCAACACTAACGCCCACAAACCAGAATTTTTAGGGAACTGGAAACTGAACAGGAGAGAGGTAGAGGGGAAGAAACCGCACTCTCTTCTCATGAAATCCCTCTGAGGGAATTTTCCTTTCTGTTCAAAAGTAAAACCAGAAATGGCACGGATTACGTTCTGAAAAAAATACAAGTCATATTGTCTTCAGTCACTGTGAAATAGGATATCATTTTCAAATTTTCTAGCAATAAGCCTTACCAGCTGGAAGGGCCCTTTGTAGCTCAGATTTTCAGTCAATCGCTGGCCCTTATCCAAGCATAGAAATGACCAAAAACACTCTTAATATGGGCTTCTCGGATGCTATCCTCTGCAAAGCTAAAGGAAGAGAGTGGAAAGGTGTCTGGGATTCCCCTGAGCAGATGTGGGTTTTGGCCACAGCACACTTAAAGGGGTCTGATTTTCCTTTCAAAAGCTGAATTGTGTAGAGGAACCATCCTGGTTCACTGATGATACACCTGCCTGGGGATCCCTCTGCAACTCAGTGCAAAGACAAGATGATGGAACTGCCAATTTAGCTAAGCAAATCAGCTCTATGCCTGTTACATTCAGCTTCTCATGGGACCCAAGAATGAGTATCAGGAAGAAACAAAAGAAAACATCACATCCTTATTTTTTCTGAAAGAAATAATTTGAGTTATCTAAGCCTTCAGGAAGAAATTATAAAAAGTAAGCTCGGTGAATTTTCCTGTTTCTTTGGTGTCTTGAATCTTTGTAGCTCAGTTCAGACATCATAACCTCATTTTCCAAGGATTTTTTCTAAGCTCATTGTCACAAAGATATCCAGAGACAGGGGTCAGAGAAAGGTTCAAAGAAAAAAAAAATCCTATTATCTCATTTCACAAATGCCACATCAAAGAATCCTTCCAGACCAGCTTACCTTTGTGGTCAGACACTACATGCCCAGACCCAATGTAATTAAAAAGAGTGGGAAGGGGCCCAGCAGCGTGGCCTAATGGCTAAAGTCATCGCCTTGAATCCGCCCCGGGATCCCATATGGGCGCCGGTTCTAATCCCAGCAGCTCCACTTCCCACCTAGCTCCCTGCTTGTGGCCTGGGAAAGCAGTCAAGGACGGCCCAATGCATTGGGACCCTGCACCCACGTGAGAGACCTGGAAGAGGTTCCTGGTTCCCAGGTTCGGATCGGCGCACACCGGCCGTTGCGGCTCACTTGGGGAGTGAATCATCGCACGGAAGATCTTCCTCTCTGTCTCTCCTCCTCTCTCTGTATATCTGACTTTGTAATAAAAATAAATCTTTAAAAAAAAAAAAAAAGAGTGCGAAAAGCTGGGGAGGAGGGAGGGGTGTGGCAGCGTGGCCTAGCCGCTGAAGTCCTCATCTTGAACGCACCAGGACCCCATGTGGGCGCTGGTTCTAATCCCGGCAGCTCCACTTCCCATCCGGCTCCCTGCTTGTGGCCTGGGAAAGCAGTCGAGGACTACCCGAAGCCTTGGGATTCTGCACCCACATGGGAGACTCAGAAGAAGCTCCTGGCTTCTGATCAGCTCAGCTCCCGCCGTTGTGGCCACTTGGGGAGCAGTGGTCAGCAGGCGGGAGATCATTCTCTCTGTCTCTCCTTTATTCTCTAGATCTGACTTTCCAATGAAAATAAATAAATCATTTAAAAACAGACACAATAAATAGATACAAAAATCTTATCCTACAGTTAAACCAGAGCTGAAGTGAAGCATCCCACTTAGAGGCAACAGATAATGGTTCAAGAGGTTCCTATCCCAGTAGGGTTTCTGGGCTCCTGGTTTAACCTTGCCCAGTAGTTCACAGTGGGAATTTAAGAGGGGAGTTGGGGGAACCAATGGAGTAGCCTAAGGTGAAACTTTGTAGCTGTACAAAGCAGGCTTACAGGTTCTCCTGCCTCTCACCCCAGACTGCAAGGATATCAGTAATGACTGGTCCTGAGAACTGAAGAACAGCATTCCACATATTCCTCCCAAGATCCCCTTGTAACCAGGCAGATCTTTGCTCCCCTCTAGGAAGATGGGGCTGGCATGAAACTGCAGACAGCACTGTGAGCCCCTCCACACCTGCTCTGGGGCTAATGGGACAGGAGTGTAGCCCAAGCATTGTGGTCCTCTTCTGACTCATGTGGTTCTCTAATAGTTGATGCCAACAACTGACTGAAAAGCCCACCATACTAAGCACACAAAATACTGAATGGTAAGAATCTAATCAGGAAAAACCGTTTCATTCATCTGAACTGTATCCAAATCCTTTCTTTTAACAGGAGCAGTTTTCCAAATGAGCCAGCCCTCAGAAGGACAGAGCCCTGGCTGCAGGACACAGCTTTCCAACCTGTATGTTCACAAGCCAGTGTACCTCCTGATGAAGTGCATCCTCCTCATTTTTATGGGTAGGGAAGGACAACTGTGCCTCTCATTTATACAGCCCATTCTAAGGAGTCTGGAGTGACTGCCTACCTTTCTCCCATGCCACTGAGGTCATTGGAGATTTAGGAACTTCCATCACAAGAGTGACAGACACCATCCAAACACACTAAGGATTTACCTTCCCTTAGTTTTCTTGGAAGGAGGAAAGCAAAGCATTGTTTTTAATGCTGTCATCCCATGGGAACATAGATTATAAGTCACTTACCAGCTATTTGTCCTCAGACATGTAACTCGGGGCTCTCAATTTGTTTCCTCATTTGCAAAGTCAGAGTAATGAAGCCTGTCTCCTGGGGAAGGGATAGGGACTAAGTGAGATAAGTGTGGGAGAGTTCCTGCAATGCCATCAGTTACTTCCTTCTGGATGGTGAAAGGCCTGCCCTCTTGGGAGACCTACAGGTGCTGGTACAGCATTCTACACACAGCAAATCCATGATACCTTCTCCATGCTCAGGCAGTTTTACAAGCTCTTCATGTTATCCATATATCCACAGTAAACCATAAGCCATACCCTTTGTTCAGTGTGTCCTGGAATCTACACAGGAGAAACAGCACATACTATGATTTATGGGCACCTTGTTGGGAGTAAAGCAGAGTTTTCCATCCCTATCTAATTCGTGACATGAAGGAAGTAGTGAGCAAGATGAGAGGAGAAGTTCATATTCTAATTTTTTAAACGTGCTGTCCTAAAACACTCAGAATTATAACTCCTTATGAAGGACTATGCTATTGTGATGATATTGGGAAAATCAGTCAGGGGGTGGGAATTGGTGTCAGGGGGTAGGGGGGAATCCCAGACTCTACAGAATTGTACCATAAAATTCAAATTTTAACATAAAAAATTTTAAAGGTGCTATTCTGCCCTGCCTTTCTAAGCCAATTAGATTGTTGATTTTCAGTTTACAGAAAATGTTGTAACAAAAATCCTCAATTAACAATTGACAAAGTCCAAGCAGTGGTCAACCCCTTCGTGTTTTGACTCTAACGTTAGTGGCTCAATGACCCCTGAGATGGATACTGCTATTTCCCTCCAGTTTACTGACGGAAAAACTGGACCTCGGTGAGGTTAATCTGCCCCAGGTCACACAGCTCCTGGAGTGTCCCAGCAGTAACTAAATCCATGTGCTTAATCATTGGATTAAAGTGTTCTCCCGACAAAGGAAGCACAGATACCCTACAGGCCAGAGTCTAAGGCCAGTAAGGAAACACCCTCTTTGACCCTCTCCTCAACTCTGCTGTCCGTGGAAGGCTCTCCTTGCATTCCACCTCTGCTTCTCCAGTCTGTCTCTGAGCTATTCCACCTTGACTTCCTTGGGGTTTTGTTTGGGAGCGGGGAGGCCTGTACCTCCTTTGCCCAGCTCACTGGTCTCTAATCCCTTTCCAAGTTCTCATCTCTTAACTGCTCTAATTCAATGAGTCCACTCACTATCAACCTCTCTACCTCCCCTTATACCTCTGGACTTCTCAGCTTTCTACTTTTGTCTGTGCAGGTCTTTGGGTCTGGGATTGCCTACCTCTACCTTTCCACTGTTCAAAAACCTATAATGTCTCCAAGATATGACTCGATGCTGCCCCTACATGCAGCTTTCCCCTCCTGATCATTAAGGACAGGTGTCAGCCCTCTAGATTCTATTATGTGCACTGTTTGTGACACATATTCTGCAAATGCTGATTTGGTGGCCCTATATTATTAAATGCCCCATGTCCCCTAAGAGCACTGTATGCAGAGTAGAAGCCTAGTAAACTGTGGCTAAATGCTAGACACACAAATATGCTGCTCTAAAATGAAGCATGCCAGCTCTGTCGACCTCATCCACTCTTGTCTCCATCAAGTTAAAAAGAGAGTCATCATAAAATTCACATTTATGAAAACTGAATCTGTCTATGGTTCCTCTGCTGCTCCAGCACTGGAGAAGAGAGCTATTCCAGGAACTGGGAAGGAGGTACTCAATACTGAAAGCAAAAGGAGAGGAAGAAAGAAGAGAGGTGGAAGAAGCACTGGGGATGCTGCCATACTTAGGATATAAAAAATTGGATCACAGAATTTGAGCTACTCTTAAATGATTCCTACACCCAGGGCCTATTCAAAAACAGATGATAATTTCAAATCAAATTCTGAGGACACACTCAAAATATGGTTCCATAAATTTAATGCAACTTACACTCCTGCTGCATGTTGAAAATATAGAATTTCCCTTCTTTTCCTTTGTTTTTATTTGCTTCCTGATTCATAAATGCATGTTTTTGCAGCCCTCAAATTTGTTTTTATTCCCTGTGTCTATTCATCACATTTAACTGAAATTCTCATTTCTGATTAAAAATAAGCCAAGACAATTAAATGTGAAGTCTACTTTCCAAATTCCCCAGACCATTGCTAACTCACCAAAGTCAGGAAGCAATAATAATTCCTTCTTTTTATAAAATGCCTTTTCTCCCCGGGAAACTTCAAAGCTCTTTGCTGATGCTTGGGTTCTGAGGCTGCCAGGAAAGAAATGTGGCTCCACTTAGCTCAAAGGGAGTGTCAGAGCACATGAGGGACTGTTGCACCCACAGCAGGACGTCCTGCCTACACCCACCACCACCTCCACTCCATCAGAAACCACATCCAATGCTGTGGTTGGGAGAGGCGGGGGGATAGAGAAGAAAAGGGTTGCTCTAGTGCCAGACTCCTGAGTCCCTCCCACCCCTGGGATCACAAGATCTGAACATCAGTAAAGGTTAGATGCTATGTGGTTGTCAGTTGTCAGAATGGAAGGTAGTATTATAGGAAAATGCCATGCAGCTTTTCGTCTACCACAGGCTAATCCTACTGGAGTGCCTAGAGGAGCATGGGTCTTGTATAAATAGAAAAAAATGAGCTCTGACACCTTCTTGCCTGTGTCTCTTCTGACTCAACCCTAACCCCTTAATGCTCAATAATGACTTTATTTTATCTAATATGTGTGAAGCATTTCACTTTTGCTCTGAATCCTCGAGATATGTTGGGAGGAGCAGTTATTACTATCCATGTTTTATGAATGTTGACCTTAAAATTCAGAAAGACTTAACTAAAACAGATCTAGGGCAAGAAGCTGCTTGGGACACTTGTGTCCCCTACCGGATGTTCTGGTTGAAATCTCGGTGCCTCTGTTCCTGATCCAGCCTTGTGATGGTTCAAGTCCTTGGTCCCTGTCACATAGAAGGGAAACTAGTTTGAGGTCCAGGTTCTTAGTTTCACCCTGGCCCAGCGCTCTCTTGTGGGCATTAGCAGAGGACCAGTGAGAGAACAATCTCTGTGTCTGCTCTTTCTCTTTGCATTTCAAATCAAATTTGAAATTTATAAATGTCTAAATATATTTTTAAATGTTCTATACCTAAAGAGAAAAAGTTTCTAATAGTTTTATAAGCTACAATTTTGCCCTGGGAGAATTAACCTTACAGCTTCTGAATGTGGTGAGGCTGGATGGGCTGCTTCTATACTGTTGAATCAAGTATGCTTGACTTCAACTCAACTATCAGCCACACACCTTTGTTCAGCTCCACATTCTATGAGCACACCCAGTTCCTTAGGTTCAAGTAAATGCCTCTAAGGTACCATCCAGACTACATTTCTTGGCTTAATTCTATCATTTCCAGTGTTGTCCCCAGTTTTAAAATATCTAAAGAGAACAAATACAAACTAGGTCTCAGCTGATGAGCCAGTTAAATGCAGCAGCATGAATGCGCCCAGGATAAGCCAAGCAGAGGCTAGGATTGCTACCATTACCCAATGAGGATATTGAGATTCACATCCTCCAAAATACACGGCTCATTGCTGAATTGGCAGAGGGTTTGCAATTGAGTCCATCTGCCTCTCACTATGCACGATCTGTGCCTTACCACCCACCTCATCTGCACTGAGTCAACTGAGTGGCCGTAGGTCCTGAGACAGGCTCTAGACTTCACAAAAATGTCTTATCCTTGACCTTTCATTGTAGCATTCACCTCCAGGTTTATGAGTACCAGATTTGCTAATTAAAATGGAAAAAGGAGTTGTCTCTGCAATGACACCGGCCTTTTGACGAATAAAAGCAAAAGGAGCAAGCAAAAAAAGCAAAAGGAGGAAGACCTTAGACCTCATGATTTCTCACTTCGGTGGGTTGCTGACTCTCAGCAACACCTTGAACAGGAGACAGGGTGGCTCAGGTCTTCTCCCTGTGTTGCTTCCTACCATTTGTGACCCTGAATATATTTCACCAAAGAAATAACCCACACCTTCATGGTCCATTTCTGCCATGACTACACTAAGATGAACTGTGAGGAGTCCTGCCTGTCACTTCATGTAAATCTTAGAAGAATGGCCAACCACAGAAAAACCGTGGCCTGTGGCAGTCCTTGTCAACCTGGCATAACTGCATGGCTTTACTAGGTTAAACAGCTAGCCCTTGTTTTGATAGCAGATTCAAGAGAATTCAAATGACTTGCAGTAGATGGAGAAAGAAACAAGGAAGAAAAATAAGGCAGGTGGTCGGGGAAGAGGGATTGTAGCAATGGGAATGCCCAAAACATGTTCATTAAATACATATAAGTAACCTGCTCTAACTGGAGGACAATAAAATGATGATAAACACCACGAACAAGGTCCATTCTCACATCTGTTGAGCAAAAATGTCACCCATTTTCCTTTTGGAAGAAATACCCAAAAGCTCACTGAGGCCCCTTGGAACTTCTCCATAATTCTGGAATGGAGTGAATGTTACCACTGAGATTCACCAACCTCCACCCTATGCAAGTAAACTTCAGTGCCCTTACTTTGTGAAGATTAAAGGGTAGGGTAGCCTCTGATAGTCATCATGTTGTTCTCATGGTGTAACCTGTTCCTGTGTGAGTACCCCATGACTATGACCAGATCAAGAACGTGAAGAAAGAAGCCTCTTCCTTCATAGAGCACCTGACTCTCTGTACTGTTTCCATAAAGAAAATCAATGATTATTGGAAAGAGGTAGTTTAGAAATCAAGTCAGAGGCCTGGTTTAATCTTGGCTGAGCAACTTTACCCTTGTGACTTCAGGCATGGTAATGGAAAGCAGTCAACATGATTAAAATTCCCACTTGCAATCCATGTCTGGGATGTACTGTATGTTCTGTGTATAGATCTGTTTTATCCTCTGCATAATATGTAAGCACTATTCCTTCTTATTTTTCAGATTAGAAAACAGTCTCCACAACTCACAAAATTTTAAATAGTAAGTCGTGGAGCTAGAATTCACATCTAAGTATTTCTAACCAATATTCTCTATTATTTATGCCAAATTCTTCTGTTTCAGACTTTAAGACACATTTATATCTTCCATCTGTTACTGCTAGAATTCTAAGATGAATCTGATTCTATGTAGTTAAGACAATTCTAATTTATTCACATGCCTCTGAACTCTTTTGTTCCATTGACAAATAGTAATTGTATATTTATGGAGTACCATGTGATTACCTTCAATGTTTATATTGTCAAATGATTCCTCAGATAATTAACATATGCTCATCTCATCACTACTTTCTTGTAGTGATGATGTTAAAGATCTTTTAGCATTTTAAAACATGGAATTCATTATTTCACTAGAGCTCATTCCTCAGTCTGAAACTTGTACTCTCTGTCCACCCTTCATTCTTCATCCTTCCCCTCTGTATCTTCAATGTAAGTCAATTGCCTTTCTAGTCATTGTGTCTATGAGATCAGCTTTTCTGATTGGGGGATTGGAACTCAGGGGTCAGGTCTATATATCCCTACATCTGCCGTCATGGGTAGCTGACAGCTCACTAGCTGGAGTTCCCTAAAGCTGAAGACAATTTCCTGAAACAGGTGCTGATGTGATCCCCAGCAGCTGAGGGTGAGAGGAACAGGCAGCAGGGGGATCTGAGAAGAGTTAGCTTCACATCTGCTACAACCATGGTCAGATTCCCCACGGACAGATGCATGCGGCCAGTTCTCTAAGGAACTCCTTTAGGAAACACAGCCTTTTGCACTCTACTCTAAATGAGCCAAAATGGCCAGCTTTCCAAAGCAAAAGCTGTGCTTTAATCAAAGTAGTGCTAGCCTGGGCTCTGACATTTGCTCCTTTACTATTTTTTTAAATATTTATTTGAAAGACGGAGTAAGGGAGAGACAGAGATCCTCCAGCCTCTGGCTCATTTCCCAAATGACCTCAATGGCCAGGGCTGGGCCAAGAGTCAGGAATTTCATCAGGTCTTCCTCATGGGTTCAAGGGCCCAAGTAGTTGGGCCATCTTCTGCTGCCGTCGCAGGTGTATTAGCAGGGAGTTGGATTGCAAGTGGAACAACCAGGACCTGAACAGATGCCAACATGGGAGATTGCCATCACAGGTGGAGATTTAGCCTGTTACACCACAATTCCAGCCCCCATTTATTTGAAATTCAGTTACATAGAGAGACAGACAGATCATCCATTTGCTGTTCACTCTCCAGATGGCCACAAAAGCCACAACTGGACAGATCTGAAGCCAAGGAACTACTTCTGGGTCTTCCACATGAGTGCAGGTGCCAAAGCACTTGGGCTACCTGCTGCTACCTTTCCAGGAGCATTAGTGGGGAGTGGAATTGGAGGTAGAGCAACCAGAACTTGAACTGGAACCCATATGGATTACCAGCACTGCAAGGCAGTGGCTTTACTCACTATGCCACAGCTCTGGCCCCTAAATTCTTCTTTTTGACCTAGGAAACAAAACCAGATATATGAGACTAGAGATGAGGCACAAAAGTCCTCATGGACAAACAGGAAAAGACTCTGTACCCTCGTGCCTCCCCGCATACATAGGAAACCTTCCGTTATATCTTTTCTCTGGGATCCCACAACAGCTTCTTCTCCTCCCTATTGGCCATACTTTCCCATGTCACTTGTCCTTAGCCATGACCTAGCAGCTCTTTAACACTCTGCAGTTGAACTTTCTGAGATTCCTAGATGATATGGATAATTTTCAAACACTGTAGAAATGGCCAAGAATGACCTTAGAAAATGTCAAAGAAATGTATAACCAGCCAAAACCATAATGGAAATTGGGAAACTTATCAAAGAATCACTCCTCTCCTTTGTTGATCTGTTTCAAAATTATTTGACTATTCAGAGACCAGAATAAGAAACAAGCATGGAGGCAGCATGTCTGTGTGGTGTTAACACAGATTACCTCAAATGAACTAGCTGCCCTCTGAACTCTTATAAAAGGTCAAAGGGGTATATATGAAAGTTATATGTATAATTCTTGTTAAGACTTATGTTTATTGGAAAGGCAATTCAGATTTATTGAGAGAAGGAGAGACAGTGAGAAAGATCTATCTGCTGGTTCACTCCCAAATGGCCACAACAACCGGAGCTGAGCTGATCTAAAGCCAGGAGACTCTTTCGGGTTTCTCAGGGTCCCAAGGTTTCAGGTCATCCTCTACTGCTTTCTCAGGCCATACACAGGGAGGTAGATGGGAGGTGGGGCAGCTGGGATATAAATCAGTGCCCATATAGGACTCTGGGAGGACTAGCAAATTGAGTCATCATGCCAGGCCCCTTTCACATAATTATTTAATCTAGATACCTAATAAATTAACCAAAGAGTTATTCTGAGTCTTCTTTTTCACCTAAGTTCTTTAATTCATCCACAAACTACAATGACCCTATCTTCAAGATAGTCCTCTAGTCCAAGATGTCTTACTGCCTCCGAAAATGCCACTAAAGTCCAAGCCACTAGTATCTCCATCTAAAGTTGCTAAGGCTTATCAATGGATCTCACAGCTTTGCCTCATTCCTCCCTCCAGTCTAGTCTTGATATTAGTAGCCAGACAGAATTTCTAAAGATGACTCAAGCCTTGCTGCCACTTCCCATCCAAATCCTTTATTAGACTGCATTCCACTCACAGTAAAATCTAATAACCCATAATGCCTTCTTCCATATAAGCACACTTACCTATCTCTTGAACTCTGATACTTTGTACCCTTTTCACCTCAGCTAGTCCCTTCAACCAAACCTTCACCATACTCCCAAGCAGGCTTCAAGCTTTCCCCAGCTTCAAGACTTTACGCTGACTCCTTACTCACCTGGAACATGAGTCCCCAGATGTTAGCTTGTAACTCAGGTTTCTGCTTACATGACCTCCTGCCAGAAGGCTCCTGGATGCCTTAGCGGAAGTCATGCTTTATTATCTTTGAATTCTTCAGAGCCTTTTAGATTATCTGGAATTATACTACTTTAGATATTACTATACCCATTATTACATACACACATAAACATTTGTTCATAAGAGGTTTTATTTACTCACTCTCTATTCCTGCTCTCACCTGCCCATTAGAAGGAAATCCCCAAGGGATCTTGTCTGTGCTGTTCACTGCTGTCATCCAGGGCTCACCACAGTGCCCAGAACACAGCAGGTGTCCAGAAGATTCTGAGCTTCATCTTTTACATCTGCCTACAAAGTCACTTAAGTTTATGTTTTTACTGAATTTCTATCTCTTCAATATCAGCTACTCACTTCGCTAATCATAGCTAGAATTCCTTTTCTTACACTCCACCATTTTACCCAAACATTCTATCTGCTGAAGAACCCATTATGCAACCTATACACATTATAATTATAGAATCCTGGAAATGAAGATAATCCAATCAGACTGTGAGAGAAAAAAGTTTCATGTCTGTCCTTCGCACCATGACCAAAGGTTCAGATGTCCCTTCCCACCATCTGCTTGGATCAGTCCTTGCCCACTGTTGTGTAAGCAGCAATATCCAGAAAGAAAGATGAGATTTCTCCCCTTGGCTGGAGCAGAAGGCTCTACCAAGTGATCACAATCGTGAATACATGTGTGTGCTTTGTTAGAGATAATGTGCAGAAATTAGAACCATCATCAGATAGGTCCCAGGCTGCAAATAGCTAATGAACAATGCTCACAGATTTCTATCAAAACATTAAAGACCACTCTAGATTACTTTTAAAATTAACCAGCATTTGAAGATATCAGAATCCAGGCTAGGAAGATGCCTACAAAAGTTTCATTCTCCAACACATTAAACAATCAAGAGAATGACACCATGCCTCTTGTCTAGAGTGAGGCTCTGCTGCGGCAAGCTTTCCAAGATGACTGACAGCAACACGACTTCCCTGTACTTGATGCAATTATGTAAATGATATTCCTGTAAAGTGATTCAGAATTGACCTCACGCACAAAAATAGGTAACAGATGGCATTAAGATGTCATGGTGAAGAAAACTACATTATGGAATTAGCTTGAAAAGGCAGAGAGATCAACCATTTTTCAGAGCCTGTGGCATTTGCAATCATTCATTTGCGATGTATTTTTTTTCCTTTTTGAAGATGCAACCTAGACTGTCAGAAAGGCTCCTAAACACTGCGATACCACTGTCTCGATTCACTGGGGCCTGGACAAGCAGGAGAGAGGAGTTTCCACAATCCTCGCTATCAAAGCAATCCAATCTCTCATTCACTGTATCGTATTTTTAAGCTATCTGCTCTGAAGGCAGACCCACAGTTGTCCTAAGAGAGCCAGCTGGCTGTGCAGATCCCCTCTTCTTGACCTAGAATTCATTTGGAGCAGCTCAATTTTCAAACTACTTTATGGAGAACATGTTGGAAAAGAATAAGATTGCAATCCATGTAGAGGCAAAATGGGAATTTGGAATACAGAAAAAAGAGTACACATTAGTAAAGAGTGTTTTCTTATATAAGGTATATAATTTACATTGAAATACAGCAAACTACTATTTTCTAAACAAATATAGAGGCTTCTCCAAAAGTAATGAGTTTCCTAGGCAATATAAATGCATGAAAATTTTTCTGACAGCTGTTACGTTTTCCACCAGAGGAATTAAATACATGATCTAGATCTTCTCATAGGAAAAATAATCGGCACTGTTGGTTCCCAGGCAACCCCTACCACATGCCTACTGTGTGGAAGGCCTTTACACTGAGTTCTATAAACAGAATGGCCTTTCCTGCATTAGCAAGGAGTAAGACACATCACAGCTTTGTGACTCATACTCAATCCGTTCATTGTCTAAAATATAGTTTTCTTTTGCAAACAATGCACATCAAGCAAGGCTCATCAGCTTGACTCATGGAGAACAAACTCAGCACATGTCAAACAGTGTAACTTTCACTCGTCTCACCTACACACTCCCAGCTGTTTCAGCTAATGACCCATGCATGCGATACTGATGCTACCTTTATGTCACTCTTGCAAACTGCCCTGCTCCTAGGGCACCCCAACAGTTGCCATCCCCTATCCTGGAAGAAAGACTCTAAAAAATGTCAGAGGTGTGGTTTCCTCTGTACTACCTTAGAGTCCTTGTGGGAATGTCCACTCACCTACATACTGCTCACATGAGAGCCCTACCTCTCCATTTCTTTTCATCTTCCTTTCCTATCTCTTAGTACCACAAGCATCCAATTCAAACCTGAGGATTCAGCAGGTCTTCACAGGTTTTTCCCTCAAAATCAAATCTCATTTGTGTGTTTGTTCCGTTAGGACTGTGCTCTTGACCCATAGGTGACCTGACCAGAAGAGAAAAACTAAAAAAGAATAAGAGGGTAATGAAAAAGTGACCATTGTTCCTCTTACAATCATAGTAAATTTTCACTCTCTGTAAAGCAAAACACCATCATTACAGGTGGATCCCATAGAAAACTGTCAATATTCAACCATTTGGGACATATAAAAATGTTAGTCTTACATGGCTAAACCAATGAACAAAACACTACTGGATTCAAAAGTCGAACTTTCAAACACTCAGTACACTATCATGGCCTCTCACTTGCCTGTGTTACTATGAGAATCTGGTTCTATGTATCCCGTAGCAAATCCCAAGCAAATTGTGGAGCACAATCCACTCAGAATTCTAACTCCAAAGGATATGGCTTCATGGATAAGAGCAAGGTTGACGGGCTGTGTTTATTAGAGCTGTAGGAGAAAGCAGCCACAGAAGGCCAGCTGTAGGGCTCTAAGAGCTCCCTGTCAGCTCCTGATCCTAGGACACAGTCATAACCCAAGCTTGTCTGGTGGGAAGCCAGGCAAGCCCAGGGAAGAGTACAATGTACAACTGGCCTCCTGAGGCTGGACCATGGCCACAGATGTGGGATGGAATAAGGGCTGATTAATCAGAGGGCCACCAGATGTGGGAATTTACATCTAATACTGTCAAACATGCCTGCCCTTGGAACAGCCTGTGAAGGCTTAAAATTTTCAGTACCTGTGACTCCCCAGAAATTCAGACTTTGTTAGAACTGTCTCCTGGGAATCGAAATTTTACAAAATTTCCTGGGTGATTCCAAATGCAGTGAATTCTAAGAACTGTAGTTCTACAGATTACTCTAAAACCTGGAGACAGGTACAAGACTTAGAAGTTAGAGAAACCCAGTTGGTACTGACAGGTCCAAAAGGAACCCCTAACCTCAGGAAGTCCCCTACTTGCAAGGCCAGTAGTGAGAGGTCTGCTTAGTAAGTGCCTAGAAGCATTTAAATTGCCAGGAAGTCGGGCCTGCAGCACCAGGAAGAGATCACACGGTTCACAGGACCCCAGTGGCAGTTTTCAGATACGATGCCACGGAGTAGGGTGACTGGATAGTCAAGAGACCAAGGGCCTATGATAGCCTGACACATTAGGAAGTACCATGAGGCAGAAAGAAAAGGAGCTTCATTCAACACTAACTTTATAATCCCTCTTTTCTTTTCTGTGTAGTCAGAATTGTCCCCACAGCCCAGAAGGCACTTACCTCGTCTAGCTGTCAGAGTCAAGATTCCATGGGCAAGAACTCAGTAGGGACCTGGCACAATGGCTCAGCAGCTAAATCATTACTTTATATGCTCCAGGATCCCATATGGGCACAGGTTCATGTCTCAGCTGCTCTTTTCCCATCCAGCTTTCTGCTTGTGGCCTGGGAAAGCCTTGGGACCCTGCACCTGTGTGGGAAACCTGGAAGAAGATCCTGGCTCCTGGCTTCAAATTGGTTCAGATCCAGCCTTTTGAGGCTACTTGGAGAATGAACCAGCATTTGAGAGATCTTTATCCCTGTCTCTCCTTCTCTCTGTAAAACTGGCTTTCCAATTTTTTTTTAGAAAGGCAGGTTTACCTAGGTTTTCCTTCAGAATAAATTTTTTTCTGCAATGCACAAAAAAGGGAGGCTTTCTCTGTTAAATTCTGCTCAAGGTCTAGCTTATCAAGAAGTTTTTCAATTCACTGGTATAATCCATAGCCCACTCCCCCTAAATGTACAGTTATGTACATGCAGTTGTACAATCTGTACACTGCATAATGGCCTCCAACATAAAAGGTTGGGACCAAACGCATGGGACCTGGTACAGGAGTATTTCCGCTCAGAGGATTTCTCTCTCTAATTTGCACTAAGACCTGATGTGAGCTGGAAGTCACTCTAACAGTGATAAGTTTGAATCTCTTCAAATGTTGGCTTATTTTTGACAGATTTCATTTATTTTTTTATTTATTTGAAAGACAAAAGTTAGAGAGAGGGAGACAGAGTGAGAACTTACTTATCCACTGATTTATTTCCCAAAAGGCCACAAGAGCCAGGGCCAGGCTACGGTGAAGTCGGCTGCCAGGAACAACATCTAACCCTCCTTCATTGGTGGCTGGGGACTGAGAACTTAAGCCATCTTTGGCTGCTTTCCCAGGAACATCAACAGAAAACTGGATCAGAGGTAGAGTAGCTGGGCCTTGAACTAGCACTCCAATATGGGATGCTGGTATCACAGGAAGTGGCTTAAACCAGCCTCTAATCAAACATTTGTTGACAATGAATCTACTGACTCCTAATTCATATCCTTACCAAAATAACTAATACAGAACTTCATTAATACACAACATATTAGAGACTTATCAGGGAATTACACACTTACCCTGTGTGCACATACACACCTACCTGCACACACATGCATGTTTTCCTAAAATTCTTCCTGTATCAAAATTTTCAACAGATCATGAAATGTAGCCAGAGAAAGCCTGCACCTAGCCCGGCCAATTTTATCCACTGATGACAGCAGAGGAAGGCATAAAGGCCCCTTGTTTATCTGTATCCCATGCTCTGACCAAAAATTGCACATAAATGACAAACAGAAAATGGTATAGAAACAATCAAAATCCAAACAGAACCAGGTTGTCTCATGCGAGGTCAAGTTGCTGAAGTTCTGGAACAAGAGCTATCCATGGAGTCAATCCAGTTCACTGCTGAGTTTTGGCCTTACACGGCACCTCCGGTTTCTGTGGACCTTTCTTATAAGGCAAAGGCCATTAAAATGCCATTTGGGAGAGTCTGAATATCTCCAAAAGAAACCAAGAAGCTAAACTGGCAGAGCGAGTTTTCCAGCTGTGTCTCTGGGCTGCGGCTGTCTCTGGGTCTGCACAGGTATTGACCTTTCACCCAAGAGTAATCATAAGAAGAAAACTGGGCTGCAGAAAGCATCTCTTTCTCCAGTGCAGTAAATGTTCTTGACGGAGCTCGAGCCAGTCATGTAGAAAACATCAAGTAAAACGTGACTGTCTCCCCAGAACACACACTGCAGACAGCTGAACGGCCTTTGTCTCTGCCCACCCTCCGTGTGCCCTCAGTGCCCAATGCTTTTACCCCTCGTGTTCTGTCCTGGAATTTCATCACAGATGTTCAGATTCAGACAGAGACGGCTGCAAGGGCTCCACTTTTACCCCATTTTCTGGCTTTTGTGTCTTTCTCCACCAGAAAAACCATCCCTCCTATTCAGGCAATGCTATTTATTCTAAAACCGAGAGTCATATTTTTTTCCCAGCAGTCTGGGCTCTCTGAATACCTGTCCAAGCCTGTTTTCCTTATTGCCCAACTACCTCCTTCCTCTAAAACTGGAGGCCTTCCCAATGGCAGGGGAGATAGCAACTTGTAGAACAAATCTGTTCCAATTTGGGTTGTGTGCTCATGTCCATTTCCCTCTCCCAGCTGCTGTACTGGAATGGTGTCATCGTGTGTGGGATGTCTGCAATGAACATATATAATACACATTGACACAGATTACACAGGCACAAATGAAGTACCTTTTTGTTATCACACCTCAGTCCCCTTTCCCTCTTGGGCACATATAATTTGGGAGCTTTGATCCAACAGACCATCCAGTCCTGGCCCCCTCCTTGTGCAAGAAGACTGGATAAGGGAGATGCTAGCTTTTGTTTTCTTTCTTTTTAAAAAGGATGAATCTTATTCATGGCATTTAAGTTATTTCTACTTGCTCAGCAAGCAGCAGCCATGGTTTCTTCACAACAGCAAAGATATGGAAGCAACCCAAGTGTCTGTTGATGGACAAGCAGATCAAGAAAATGGGTACAAGAACACAACTGAACATCATTCAGCCATAGGATAAAAGCAACCCTTACATCTGCAGCCACATGAATAGAACTAAGGGCCATTATCTCAAGCAAAGTCAGACACAAATACTATCTACTCCCTCTTACATATGTTGATTTGAAAAAAAGAAAGTTGATCTGAACATAGAATTGTGATGACCAAAAGTTGGGTGTGATGGCAGGGAGTGTAACATAGGAAAGTTATATAGCAAGTTCCAAAACAGTTTAATAAAGAAATATGTCCTAGTGTTCCATGCCATAAAGGAGAACTTATTGTATATTTTATGAAAAACTGATATGAGCTCAAGTGAAGATATGTTGCAATAGGTATCTCTACTCCCAAATAAAAAGGTGGACTCCCAATGAAACAGCTAAATATACCTTAACAATATGACGCTAGATTTGCTGGTTTCCTATACCTACAATCCCATGAGGCTTTTGAATAGCAGAATGCTAGACTTGTAACTCTTACTAAAGGACTATCCTACCATGATAATATGAGGGGGAAGGAAAAATAGGGAAGGAAAGGAGAAAATCCTTATAACTATAAAACTACATCAAGGAAAATAATTTTAAAAGTTCATAGACAATGAATATGGCCCAAAAAGGCTCCAAATAAAGATATTAAAAGGAATTGAAGTACTAATTTCTGTGATTTGATCATTATAAATGTTTTAATATCATACTCGACCCCACAAACTCATAAAGCTATTACATGTTCATCAAGAAATGTATAAAAGCCACTTTTTAATTAAAATAGTATTTTTTAAAAAACCATAGACCTGAGAAGTTTTGATGATGCTGTTCTTTCTCCACTTCATGTTCCAGCTGTACCTAGGTTAAGCCTCTGAAGTTAGACCAACTAACCCCTAAAGGCTTTGAGCCTTTGTCACCTACTAAAACTATCTCAAATATTGAGTTTCAATTTTCTTCCTTCTCATTCTTCATATTCAGCCAGACCAGCTATTTCAAAGAAAATAGTTTAACAGCATAATAAACATGCATTCATGGTTATTATTAATAGGTAACCAAAATTTGAAAGCTTTGATCTTGTCATTTTCAGGATGAGATGTATACCACCTTTCCTTGTAGTTTTATTGGCCTTTTCCACATTTTTTTCTTCTCCAGAAAAAAGTATTTCCAAATCAAACAAGAAAGTAGAGCATACTTTAAGTTATAAGTAGGCAGGCTTTAGTGTGCCCATCCCTAAAAAATTAAATGTGATACAGGGGCCTATCTTTGGAAATGGGGAAAACAACCCAATTCAAAGGTTCTCAGCTGGAGAATTACACCCCCATGAGATAGTTGTCAGTATCTAGAGACACATTTGTCCCAATTCAAGATGCAGGAGGAAACTACAATTTGGAATGTAAATCCCAGCAATGATGCTAAACTTCTTAAAATGCACAGCCCCCAATGCAGTGATGCACATCAAACTGTCAATAACAACATTGAGAAACCCTGGCCTACATGTATAAATGGTCTTGGATCCACCAAGCCATGACTTTTTTATACAATAAAGAAATGCATTGAAGGCCAGCTTCAGAAATGCATTGGAAAGCCAGCTTCCTGTTTGCAGAGCCACAGAGCAATACTGAAGAATGTTGCTGCCACCTATGGGGTGAGAGAAGCATTCGCAAAAGCACCTTGTTCCCAGCTGCAAGGGCCCAGGTCACAAGACTGTAGGCACACATTTCCCAAATTTACTGCACTAAAAGACAAAACACTTCAGCTTTTATGGCAAGGAATTACTTACAACCTTAAAAAAAAATGACTCACAATGTCTTGAATTAACCTATCTTCTCCACTCGTGTACATGATATGAAACCACAATCCAGGTTTCTGATAAGAATGACAAATATTTGGTAGCAGTTTTAATTCTCATTCTTAACTGGGGTAGAATGCAATCAATGGCCCCCAGAATTTCTATATTTCTTACATTTCTTTATATATTTTTCTCCAAACTAAAGCAAAACATGAAGTTCTAAGCAAATATAAAGCAAGAGTTCGATTCAAAAAAAAAAAAATAGAGCCCATGCTGTAGCATTATGAGTTACGCCTCTGCTTGCAGTACTAGCATTCCACATTGGTGCCTGTTTAGGACATGGCTGCTCCACTTCTGATCCAGCTCCCTGTTAATAATGTGCCGGGGAAAAAGGGGGAGGATGGTCCAAGTCCTTGGGCCCCTGAAAGCCCTGTGGGAGACCTGGAAGAGGATTCTGCCTTCAGCTTGGCCCAGTCCCAGGCACCTGGGGAGTGAACCAACAGATGCATCTCTCCCTCTGTAACTCTGCCTTTCCAAAATGATATTTTTTTTAAAAAATCACAGTGTTAGAATTGAATCAACTAAATGACAATCGTATGAATACTTGAATCCGGAAGATAGGTTTTTTTTCCACTCTGTGCTGAAAAATAAATAACTGTGCTGAAAAATCTCTAAGAACCTTAAGAGTAGAAGGGTGGTGGGTTGGTGCTGGAGATGGGGGTGGTTACACCGTCTTTGTGGCTTAGGTTTCCAGGCTCCCTTTGCCTTCTTACCTGTGGTCTTGCTCATGAGTCATCAGGATTGGATAGACTAAACCTTGATTTTAGTTCATGCTTTCAACTTCTTCAACATATGTATTCCAGACATCTTAAAACAACATAAAAACTTACTGGGTTTTCATTTCTGTCTTTTAGACAAAGAAATTGTTTATCTGAAAGGCAGAGATAAATGGGAGGGAGGGAGAATGAATCGCTCCCATCTGTTGGACAAATGCCAACACACTCGGGCCTAAGCCAGGTCAAAGCTAGGAGTTGAGAAGTCAATCAAGGTCTTCCCCCTGGGTGGCAGAAACTCAAGAAACTGAGTCATCACCTACTGCTGCCCAGTGCAAGAAGCACCAGTGTGGACCCAGAGACTGGGGTAAGTAAGATACTGATATGCATTGCTCATGTCATAACTGGCATCTCAGCATCTGCCAAACATCCACCCTCTCCTCTTTTCCTAAGAACATGTTGACACAGCCATTTCTTGGTGTTTCCGATTTAGACATGCCCTACATATTCCTGTTAGGAAAGGGGAAGATGTACTTTATTGATGCCTCCACATACACCTGAATTCCCTGTCTTCCAAGCTTCAGTGAAACAGTAGCAAGGCTTACTGGAGGCCCAAGTGCTCGAGGTGATGGACTGCGCTGTAAGATAATCTAATATGAAAGCTGATTCCCAGATTTGTTTCCTGTTGGATTCAGTATACCTTCCATTTTGCCTAAGTGGTATACAGAACTCAAACTGGAAAAGAAGGTTGAAGACTAACCAAGATTATTTCACTACAGAGGTGGTTCTATAATACAAACTAACTCAAATGCAGTTATGCATTTGCTTGTATTTGGAGAATTAAGCAGTCACCTTACACCTTGGTTCCCATCCCAATAAGGCGTTACCCTGCACCTGTGCAACTCTGGGCTCTGCCAGGTTGCACAGTTGCTGTGGCACTTAAGGCAACCACATTAAGAGCACTGCTTCTGTGTGCATTGCCTCTGTTTCTTCAGCCCTGTGTTACCAGCATTCCCCCCCAATTTTGCTTTATTATTAATCAGAACAAGACCTAGCCAAAGTAAGCTCCCTGCTTCCAGGATCCATGTTAACTTTCTAAGTACCAAGTATAATATCTTCATTCCTTGTGTGTTTTCAACTTTCTATTTTTTGCTGGTATAAACTTTTACCTTTAATGTATGAGTGAAAAATCTGTGTCCATTTCCCAGGAATTGCATCCTATGCTGTTATCCCATTGTAAAATTAGCCATACTCCTTTACACTCTGACTTTGCAGCTCTATCCACCAGGAATCTACCCATCCTTTGAATATGAGCTTGCCTTGTTACCTGCTTTGCCCAGCTGGATGCCTGAAAGAGAGGTCATGTACACTCTGAGTCTAGACTCCAAGAGTACCCGTCTACCTCACTCCTTCTTCTAGCGTCCTACCCAGACATGATATGGGAGCCGGAACTCGGGCAGCTGGAAGAAGACAGGCCAAACAAACTAGAAGTGCCTCAGTTCAAATGTCAGCTAAAGCTCCAAAGATACAGTGCAGGTCAGGAAGGGTATCTTGGATCAGCTCCTTTTTTATCCTGATCCTCAGCCACCTTTCCTGTTCCTGACCCCAGGGTATCTCAACCTATGAAGCACTGGGGTCTCCACTACTGAACCTTCTGGAACTCAGAGACATGTCTGTTTCCGAACTTCCCCATTCCCTGCTGAGAGTATATACCTCACATCAGCCTAGCAACAAGTGTGTTCATCTCATTCTTGCTTTCAAAATGTTTTATTGCTGTTTTATCCTCATCTGTTCTCTTTGTGGTTGTAATGCCCTTTTATTTCCTTGCTGCAAAGTTCAACGGTGTTTGGAGATAATGTGTAGATACACACATGCATTGAACCCTTCAGAATTAACAAGAAGCCTGCACTCCCTTGAGGAAGAGGAAATCTATGGAAGTTAAACGGCTTGTCCAAAGCCACTGAATGGTTAATGGAAACTCTGGAACTCTCCAGAACCCTCAGGTCAGACCAGTGCTCTTCCTCAATCACATGTTACTAAATTGTAATAACTGGAAGCCCAGGGAGTGGGTCTAAATCTTACTCTTGATATTATTGATTCTTCTGTGCCCTATATAAGGTTCTACAGTACTATCGTCCGCTATCATGTTGAACAATGAAAAAGACAAAAAAGCAAGCCTTCTGAAGTGCACAAGCAGGCATATTAAATTCTTCTGATCCATCCATCAACATGGAATTGAAAATTTGCATTCTCTCAAATTGTGTAAACTATCAGATACAAGAGAGAAACTGTTCAGTGTTCAGTTCTTTCTGATTTTTATTAATACAAAGAAAATAAGTTTCATGGATTTCAATGGTAAAGTTCTAAGAAAACCATACTTTCTCCCCTCCTTCAATTCTCATCTTTTTTCTTTGATTTTTGCAAAAGCATAATTTAATACACTATAATTACAGACTTATGTCACCACTAACCATAACATTCAACAAGTAAGACCACTATTCCACAGGACAATAAACAAGGGTTACCAACAATAAACATCAAAAATTGTCTGTTTCATTCCTGTTTCACTCATTTTTATTCTGTTAATTGCAACATGGCAGAGAAAAATATATTTGCCATCATGAGACTGGCTTATTTCATTGATTGCAGTGGTTTTTAGTTGCATCGATGTTGCAAAAGACGGAATTTCATTCTTTTTATGGCTGAATAATATTCTATAGCATATATATATATATATATATATATATATATATATATATAAAAATTTTCTTTAGCCATCAATTAATGGACAGCTGGGTTGATGCCACATTTAAGCTATTGTGAATTGGGCTGCAATTAACATGGAAAATATAGATAGTTCTCTCATGCTGGCTTGCTTTCCTTTTGTTAAATTCCCCAGGAGTGGAATGGCTAAGTCATATGGTAGGTCTATTTTCAGATCTCTAGAAATCTCCATATTGTCTTCCATAATGATTATGCTGGTTTACATTCCCAGGAGTACTAAAAGGCACATTTTCCCCCCCCCTACATCCTAATCAGCATTCATTTTTTAATTTTTTGATAGCCATTCTGAGGTGAGCATTCTTCATGTGTCCAGTTGTATTTCATTTTTTGAAGAATGTTCATATCCTTTGCCCATTTCTTGATAGCATTGTCTATTTTGTTGTTTCTTGATCTCTTAAAGGGTTAGTATCCAGTTGCATAATCTGCAAATATTTTCCCCCTTCTGTCATTTGCCTGTTCACTTTTGCTGAGTGTTTCCTCTCCAGTGCAGAAGCTTCTTAGCTTGGTATAATCTCATTTGTCTATCTCCACTTTTATTGATTATGCTTCTGGGGTCTTCTAAAAGAATTTTGCCTATGCCAATCTCACAGTTCCTCCCAATGTTTTCCTCTAGCAACTTGATGGTTTCAGGTCAAAGATTATATTCTTGACCCATTTTTAGTTGAATTTTGTATAAGGTGAAATGAAGGGATAGTATTCCATAAGTCTGTGTGTGGATTCAACTCTCCCAGAACCATTTGTTGAAGAGACTGTCATTTCTCCTGGGACTGATTTTAGCTCTCTTGTCAGAGATTCATTGGTTATAGCTATGTAGATAAACCTCTGGAGTTTCAATTTGGTTCCAATGGTCTATGTCTATGATGTCTATTTTTGTACCAGTATGAAACTTTTTTATGACTGCTCTGCAGTATGTCTTGAAATCTGGTATTGTGATGCTGCCAGGTTTGCCTCTTCTCTTGAAGATTGCTTGCACTCTTCGTGGTCTCTTGAGAATCTCAGTGCACTAGTGAGAATCAAGTCAACATGGCAATTTGAAGCAGCAAACAGAATGTCTCATACATCTCAAATCCAGAGTAAACATTACATCTGGATAAGGAAGAGATCTCTCTTGTTTCCTCTTGTCTAAATCATCAAAATCATTAAATTACAAAAAAAAACCCACTTAGCTTCCATCTCTATTCATCCATTTCAAACACATTAGAACTAACAACCCTTGACTAACTTGACCACTTCATGGTATTTCACCAATTGTACTCCCCTCGTTGATCATCCTTAACTCAATGCTGTTTATTGCTGATATCTTGTGTAATATCTGCTCCATAACTCTTATCTGCTTGATCACCATTAGGATATTTGCCAGGAATGTCCTACTCATGCCTTTTCACAAGGAGGAGCCCAAATGGCCAGAGCTGAGTAAGCTTCCCGAAGAGTCATGGGAAATGCAATGAAGTTGGCCCATACTTACTGAGTTCCTGCACTCTGTTAAACACTTTATGGGCATCAAATCATGTAAACACCAGAGCAACCTCGTGAGATAGATACTGTTATTATCCTGCATTCATGGAGGAAGCTGAGACTTCAGCAAGTCTTCAAGTGTTCCAGTTAAGAATCCTAACAAGTTTGATATGCTTAGTTTTTCCATATTCTACATTTGTATTTGTGACCACCATGCTTATGTAATCATCCAAGAAATGGAATAAGAAAAGTTTATATTTTGTGTGGCAATAAATTTGGAACCAAGAATTTTCTGATTTGCATAATTTGAGAGTTGGGTGATACTGTTTTCAGGAGAGTTAAATTGGAAGAGCTTTTCAACAGAGTACTCTGAAACTTAGCTTACAAGAAAGTGATCTGGGCCTGAATTAAGGCAAAACAAATAAGGGAAGAAAAGAACAACTATGATAAATAGTTCCAAGCATAATCCCACAGAATTTTATGTCTTATACTTTTCTTTTTTTTTTTTTTTTTTTACAGATTTATTATTATTGGAAAGCCGGATATATAGAGAGGAGGAGAGACAGAGAGGAAGATCTTCCATCCGATGTTTCACTCCCCAAGTGAGTCGCAATGGCCGGTGCGCGCCGATCCGATGCCGGGAACCAGGAACCTCTTCCGGGTCTCCCACGTGGGTGCAGGGTCCCAAAGCTTTGGGCCGTCTTCCACTGCATTCCCAGGCCACAAGCAGGGAGCTGGATGGGAAGTGGAGCTGCTGGGATTAGAACCGGCGCCCATATGGGATCCCGGGGCATTCAAGGCGAGGACTTTAACCGCTAGGCCATGCCGCCGGGCCCCTTATACTTTTCTTAAAAAGTAAATTAAGTGGTTGAATCAAAGATGATCCCATCTTACAAAGTTTAGTGGCTTTGAAAATACTGAAAGCATTCATAACAGAGCAATAAGAAGTTAATTGATTTGGTTTTGACTATGTTAAACACTAGAGAATAATAACAAAAATCAATAATTTGCTTAAAAATATTTTGGAAGTACAAATTTATAGTCAATGATTAAACACAGTTGCAAGATCCTACAATAGGCAATGTTAGAAGTAAAAATGTGAAAGAACATGGAGTGTACTGAAGGGAGAGAGACATTTACAAATAAAATAGCACATCCAATACCTGAAATAAGAAAATGTGAGCCAGCACCATGGCAGAGCAGTACTGCCTGCAGTATTGGCATCCCATATGGTTGCTGGTTCAAGACCTGGCTGCTCCACTTCCCATCCAGCTCCCTGCTAATGGCCAGAGAAAGCAGCGGGAGAAACTGCTATCATTCTCTGGAATTTTGATTTTCCTCTTCTGGTTTCAATACTCAGCCCAGCTTCCACTCTGAGATGGCATTTGGTTCTAGAAAGATGATGTTTCCCAGCAGGGACAACAGAGACTTCATGTGGATAGTACTTGTGGCCTGCCTCTCACTAGGCTCAGCCAGTTGCCCTGTGCTCTTTCTCATAGTCCCTTGAGCAGAACTTGAGCTGTGGACCTGGATTTGAATCCTAAAGCACCATACAGCCTTGATCAGCTTCCTCTAAGTTTCAGTTGACTCCTTCTAAAGTGAGCATGATATTTCCCCGTAGTTCATGAAGGTGCTTATGAAGACTGAAGAAACGATGTGCACAGTTGAAGCATTTAGCACCAAGACTGGCACACACTAAGTAATGGTTTTCATTGTTTCCCACCATCCTTCAGGATCACTAAGAACTTGGAGCTTGTCTCAGGCCTGGGCGACAAATAGTTCGCATCAGAAATCTTGTGAGCTTTTTTTTTTTTTTTCTTCATTTCCTTCAAAACAAGGACTCTCTGAAGGTTCATCTACTCCATACAGGAACCTATGCCTCCTCTTGCCTTCTTCATAAATGGGTCAGACGAAACTGCCCAAAGCCAAACTCTGCTATATGCTAAAGAATTGGCCAGAACAGCCACATGGCCCCTTTTAGGTCTCAAGCAGCAGAGAGAAATCCTGTTGTCTACTGGAGTGAAAGCTGATCTGTTCACAGAAAGTGTTTGCTCGGGTGGAGGGCTGGAAGCTGTCGTTTCCTGCACCACAAACAAGTTTTGTGCCCAGATTATCATTCCAAGTACCTCCAGGAAGCAGTCAAGATGTATTTTCACCAAAGCCACTCTTTCTGCCCACTTGCCTGTACTGGACTCGAGAAGTGCTGCATAGAGGAAAAGTCTGTGGTATTTTAAAGACTTTCAAATCTTTTGCAAAATTCTTAATATTAAAACTTAAAAGCAGAACACTGTATGCTTGTCACAGAAGTGCTCATAAATTTAGCCTGTTAAGTATTAAAACAATTCCTCAAAGACTTCTTGAGAATGAATATTTAGTTCATAAGATATTGTGATTAATACATTTTATCCATATGAAATATAAATATTATGTTTAACCACAAGGTAAATGAGCTTTTTAGAATTTTACAAAATGAGCGGTTACATCTCTTAATGAATAGATGAATATGCAATGAAGAAAAATCTGAAACTAACCACCCATCCTGTACTCTAAATAGCCACATTGCAAATCCCCACTAGGGGCAGAGTAGAGTCAGAGAAGATTCTCCAAGCAGTCAGCTCCTTGAGCGACACAAAACCCAGCAAAGATGTAAGAAAAAGAGGTTGGTACACAAGGAAGGAATCAAGTGAGGACAAAAGCAGAAGTTAGTGACCTCAATATTCTAAGTTGATGGTAGCCCCAAGAGGCCTCATTAAAGGCTATAAAGATATGAGAGTCTAGACAACCAATAATCACTGAGGTGCAGTTTCCATCAACCCCCAGGCAAGTGGCCCATAATCAAATCTGATATATCCCAAAGGAAAAGCAACATCTAGTTCTGGAGTTCCTCCCCCTGGCTCATGCTTAGGAAGGCTTTTTCTAAGCTTGTTCTAAGCCTCTAAACTCTACAGACTCTAGTTCAGATATCAAATTCTAAAAACACACTGGATCCTTTGATTTTCTGAGAATTGTCTCAACAGACCACTGGCAGACTCCAGTCTATCCTCTAAAATGCAGTCCAAGATCAGCTTCCTTGGGCCACTCCGTTCCCTTGTCATAGACCCACATTCAGGAGCCCCTGAACCATCCATCTTCATGTCTCCCTGGATTCTATCATTTCCCATGTACCAACACCGTACACTCTATAGCTAGGAGTGACATTCAAAATCTTTGGCCTGGCGGTTTGATAGGCTAGTAGCTAAAGTCCTCACCTTGCACACACCAGAATCCCATATGGGTGCCGGTTCATACCCCGGCTACTCCACTTCCCTTCAAGCTATTTGCTTGTGGCCTGGGAGAGCAGTAGATAATGGCCCAAAGCCTTGGGACCCTGCACCTATGTGAGAGAACTAAAAGAATGTCCTGGCTCCTGGCTTTGGATCAGCTCAGCTCCCGCCATTGCAGCCTCATTTGGGGAATGAACCAGCTATGGAAGCGCTCGCTCTCTCTCTCCTTCTCCTTCTTTCTATAAATCTGCCTTTCCAATAAAAATAATTTTTTTAAAAAGTCTTTGGCCTACCACTGACAGTTCTCCACCAGAACACGTGTCTGCTGCTCTGTGCACATGCAGAATAGCCACCTGTTGGCCCTGCAACAAGGTGACTTTCACCCAGACTGTAGTAGATATAAATGAGGGCCTTTAAAAATGGGCTATGCTTTAGTCATCTTGTTTCGCCAGCGCCAGACTCACAGGAGATGTTTCTTCCGTGTTTCTGGATTGAATGGATGGATGTAAGGTGTCTACCAAAGCAGCAGCACAGTGGGATGGCTTTTGTGTCACCTCTGCTTGCATATGATGCCTTACTCTCTTTCTGTGTAGCTGCAAGACAGTCAAACTAGGAAAAGGGTAAAGAAAATAATTTGTGCTTTCAGTAGTTAACCATAGAGGCCTCCATGGGTTAGTCAGTAGATACTTGTCAATTCCAGTCCGCTGTAACACCTGTCACCCCACACCCTCGTGCCTACTGTTTGTTAGTCTCTTTTCCCACATTTCACTCACAAATTCTTTTTAAAATGCATCCCATTCAACCGATGACATTTTAAATGATGCTGCAGTACACACCCCTGTTGAGGTATTAAAAATTAAAAGCGTAAGTTTTCTTCTGAATACATAATTAATTAACATTTCTCTAGGGACACTAAAACAGAAGCTAGAAGGTCTGTGGCACATCACACCGACTGCATTCTCAATGACTTCGCTGTGCTGTGCGAACTCTGTACCCAGCAGCCCTCTGTTTCCAGGTAATGCTGAGGACAGCACTCTCCTAAAACTAGGATCTAAGACTACATTGGTAGAATATGGATTACTCCAGTTAGACGGCTTCATTTTCTGTTCCAGACTGGAGCATTCACAAACGGGACCTGCACTAAATGCAATGTGCATTTCATTTTCCTTTTTGTAGGCTATGCATGGAGCTTACTATCTTTTTTGTAAGCCAGACATTCCCAGAAGCACCATCCAATAGCAATGAAATACTGTTTTAATCAAAATCTTGATTGTATTACATAGAAAGGTTGTACAAAGAACCATTCAGTGTGAAGATTTGGGAGCCACTTTTTTTTGCAGGAGTAATTTCGCAGTATCAGAAAATATGAAGGGAATATTTAGTCCTGGTTGGACCCGACAGAATATCATGGATCCTGTGGTGAAACACATTCTACTGTGATTGATGGTTCAAAGTAAAGATTTTGATGCAATATTAAAGAATGAAGTAATGTTTATATTTAATTACATATCAAAATGTAGAAAAAGATTGCTGGACACTCAACTTAGCGTTCTCATGATCCTCCAAGTGGCGCACTGGGCGATCCCATGCTGGTGTTCCTAACATTGACCTGGGATGTATGTCTGCTCTGCAATGAGGGCCTGCTGCCACGTCTTAGAACATAAAATCTGCTGAGTAAATAAATGGACAGATGAATAACTGAACTCCAAATATGGGCATTAATAAAGCACTTTTCTTTAAAAACATTGACAGGAAATTACGTCCTGTTATTTAAACGCATGTGAGAGCAGAAGTAACTAGCCCTTCAATTGCGTCACTGCAGGAAGTATACTGCTAATGTCCTACATTTTATCAGGGTGCATGTCTTACCTTGTCATCTAATTCTACATCAGACATAAACTCCAAAGTTAATACTATGCACATTGAGATTTTAATAACCAAAGAAATTTGATGTTATAACTTATGCACCCTGCAGATCAAAATATTTTAAGACCAGATTAAATATATAATCTGGAATCTTATCACTTAGTCTTGGTTATTATTGTGTTACAAGTTATTAAATAAAATTGTATAATTTTAATTTTCACTGATTATTTAAGATAATGGGCATTTAGCCTCCTTACAGTCAATATGAAACCAAGAAACCTAGTTCTATGAATAAGATCTAGGACTACAAGCACTTCATAAAATTTGACTATTAGTTAAGTCAGATGAAATTTAAATCTGTCGAGCTTGATTTTATCATTCACTCCACCGCTCTTACCTTTTCCTGATGGATAAGCAGTCTAGTGCATACCTGCCATTCTGAATGACACAAATGCATAATAATTACAGCTGTCAGCCCATCTTTGCCACCCAGTATCTGCATCCATTAAAACAAGTTCTGACATGATGACATTCTTCAGGATTCAGAATTTAATGAAACAAAATACTGAAAATGCAATGTTTCAGAGTCAGATCCTCCCTAAGAATAATATATTAAAAATGAAAAGTTGAAGCTTGTGGGGAGAAACTAACATCAGGGGATGGAGTAAGGATGGGGTACTGCTCTGGGCAGCATCGTCCATCCCTATCACTGGCTGGCTTTCATCTTACAGTCATACCCCCCACTTGCATCATGGGCGTTCATCTGGAGACCTCGCCAAGCAGGCTGACAGCCATGTGTGGGCTGCCTAATTACAGTAACCTGAGATTGGGCCAGTTGGTAGCCAATTTTCTCTTTATGAATTAGTAGACCTGCTGGTCTACTAATGATTTCTATAATCATCTCCATCATTATTAATACCTCCAAGGAGACTCCACCCAGAAATGCTGGGAACTAGTAGGAGAGGACATGGGAGGGTCTGCGTGTTCCTTTAAATACCGAGGGTCACAGCACAGGCTCCCCTTTCTGAAAACAGTTTTAGGGTGTCTTAGGCCTCTACAGACTCTCTTGCACACTGTAGTCAGTTACTTAATCTAGATTTCACTTCTGGCGGCTCATCTGGAAGATTTCACCAAGCGCCATGACTGATGATGAGCTGTCTGCCTTAGTAGTAGATAATGGGTCAGGGATGTGTAAGGCAGGCTTTGGTGGAGATGATGCCCCACGGGCTGTGTTCCCCTCCATGGTGGGGCGTCCACGACACCAGGGGGTCATGGTAGGCATGGGCCAGAAGGACTGCTACGTCGGGGATGAGGCGCAGAGCAAGAGAGGCATCCTGACCCTGAAGTATCCCATTGAACACGGAGTAGTCACCAACTGGGACGACATGGAGAAAATCTGGTACCACACTTTCTACAACGAGCTTCGGGTGGCACCTGACGAGCATCCCATCCTCCTCACCGAGGCCCCACTCAACCCTAAGATCAACCGCGAAAAGATGACTCAGATTATGTTCGAGGCCTTCAATACACCAGCCATGTATGTGGCTATCCAAGCTGTGCTGTCCCTCTATGCCTCCGGACGGACCACAGGCATAGTCATGGATTCTGGGGACGGGGTCACTCATACCGTGCCCATCTATGAAGGCTACGCCTTGTCCCATGCCATCCTGCGTCTGGATCTGGCAGGCAGAGATCTGACGGATTACCTCATGAAGATCCTGACAGAGAGAGGCTATAGTTTCACCACCACGGCTGAGCGGGAGATTGTGCGGGATGTCAAAGAGAAGTTGTGCTACGTGGCCCTGGACTTTGAACAGGAGATGGTCAGCGCAGCTGCATCCTCCTCGCTGGAAAGAAGCTATGAGCTTCCGGATGGGCAGGTGATCACCATCGGGAATGAACGCTTCCGCTGTCCTGAAGCCATTTTCCAGCCTTCCTTCCTGGGCTTCGAGTCCAGCGGCATCCACGAGGCGACCTTTAACTCAATCATGAAGTGTGATGTGGATATTCGCAAGGATTTGTATGCCAACACTGTGCTGTCTGGGGGCAGCACTATGTACCCAGGCATTGCTGACCGGATGCAGAAGGAAATCTTAACCCTGACACCAAGCACCATGAAAGTGAAGATCATCGCTCCCCCAGAACGGAAGTATTCCGTCTGGATCGGGGGCTCCATCCTGGCCAGCCTGTCTACGTTCCAGCAGATGTGGATCAGTAAGCAAGAATATGATGAAGCTGGTCCTCCTATTGTTCATAGGAAATGCTTCTAAACAGGCTTCCTTGTCGAAATTTACATTTTCCCCTTTTCCAGGTCATAGTGATGGTATGACGTTTTTTTTCTTTTTGTACTTCAGTTAAGGTAGTCTGCTCATTCCAGTTTGTTAACTAGCCCATTTCTCTATCCAGGTATTCTGGGTTCTGGCCCAGCTTAACCATGTCTTGATCACTATCAACTGAAGGAAATTCTGATAGCAGATCCTGTTTTTTTCATCTATAGGGATCAAAGAAATGTGGACTTGCATAAATGGAAATGACATTGGATATGGATTTATGAAAAATACCATGTCAGAATAAGTAACTTGAATTTCCAAGCTTTAGAGATAGTTCTTGCTAAAATATTTAATGGTAACTGGCTGTACAAACCTGTAAAAAAAATTAAGTGCATTTAGCAGCTATGTATTATTTAGGTACTTCTTTGTATAGAGTCAATGAATTATACAGGCTTACTATATCTATACGCATATATGAACCAGAGAAATAAAATATTACATCTTAAAATATACTAATGTATCTGGCTATCTCAACAACTTGTATGAATTTCTTTGTTCTCCAAATGCTATGTTAGCAATTCCACATTTTAATTGCTTCCTTTTTAAGTACAATGAAATAGCCAGTGTTGCATGAATGCTGTTTATCAATCAGCTGTATTTTCAACCCTTCATGAAGTTCTGTCAGGTAAATATACCTTAACATCTTGCTGATTGAACTTCATTATCATGAAACAATCAAGTTACTAGTAATGTGCAATGTTTAACAGAGAATATGATGTCAGATTATTATGCTACAGTTAACATGAATAATTGTATTTCTTAGCACAATAAACTCAATTTCTGTCAGGCACAACTTTATATATTTATGCAGAATTTTCACTGTAGGGAAGTATAGCTGAGCATTTTTGTAAATTGCAAATTTTAATGCCAGAGTAGTAATCTCAGTTTTATATTTAGAACTATTTAGGAATACTTTTGCCTTTTGACCAATAATTAATAATACATCTTTACATAGGGTGTCTTTGCAACATTAATCCTAGAAAATGTCAACAAAGCTTCCTACAGTGTCAGGTTTTTTTTTTTTAGCGAATTTATGGTGACATATCAATATATACTAGGAATTCAAGTATGTAGCCAACTGGAGGAATTACTCCTCTAAAGAACTCAAAACCTATAGCATATTATAGATTCCGAAGATAGAGGAAGACTCAACATTCACTTCCTTCATTATCCTTCCCAAACAGAATAGCACTGAATCAGATGAATTTCCTACCATGGCAAATAATTTACACATGCTTTCAAGGCATTCAGCGGAGCAATCTAAGACTAGACTACTGTCCTTCTCCCCACCCCCCAGAATTGTTTTTCCTCAATAACAGGCAATATTTTTCCAGAAACAGATGATTCAAAGCCAGTCCCCACACTCCCCTCCTATCATTTATATGTGCTTATTTTTCAATAGTGAGATAAAATAATCCTAGGGTATAGCTCAAAGAAGTATTCCAAGGTCCTTAAGGAATTCATAATCCAAGGGTGGGAAAAACAATGTACAGTAGGAAGAAATGTAATCTAAACTATGGTTCACAGGCTGAGCAGAGTCCAACATACTTACACAAAGACTTTCAAAATTGGCTTGACCAAAGGTTCACAGAGCAGATGGAGTCAGGAAGTCTTAAAGCACACACAAGTTGTACTGAATATAAAGACTTCAATGACTCAGGCACCTTGAATAAAGTTAACAGGTCATTGATTCCTTGAATATTTCCAATGGCCTATGCTGGAACTGTAAAGAAATTATAAAAATATACAGCTCTTAAGGGTTCCAGTGTTATCACTTGCAAAGAGCATTTGCTAGCCTGCCTTCTTCACCTCCACCCCCATTTCCAGGGAAAATGAGAAGCTTCTTCTCTGTGTGCCTACCATGTCATTTACATGCGTATGACTTCATAGACATCATAAACAGGTCAAGGCTCGTACCATAAAGAACCTGGAGAACAAAAGTCAAGACCATATTATTTATCTTGGATTATTCTAAGCCTTCCCTAGTGCCTGACAATAATATTAACCTATTAAGCATGGTTTAATAGTGAAGCTGTATATTTTGACATTCTTCATGAACATCAGTTTTGCACTGTATTTCTCACTATTTTATTTTCAACTCCTTTTCTGTTAGTGTGTGTGCAACTGTTAATATCTTTCCTCAGAAGTAAAATTTTTTTCCTTTTTTCCCCTTTCTACCTGCTCTTTCTTCTCAACACACAAATCTGGATCCTACAATTCTTCTGCTTGCTCAAAATATCAAGCAACTTCATCTTGTGATGTACTAACTATGTGGCTGCTATGATGTTAGGAGACAATAGGGAATGAAAGAGGAGGTGTGGGAGTAGGGAAAGGAAGGGAATCGAGAAAAAGGAAAAGAGAATGAGTGATAGAAGCAAAAGCAGAAATAAAGTAAAAGTTGTTCACTTAGTACAATACTATATTCAAGTTTTCTAACCTATTTTGCACACTTGTTGAAATTTTTCTCCAAGCTCTTAATTGCTGTAGAATTCAGAATTTCAGATCTGACCCAATGACTGTCATTGAAATCTATGTTAGGGTGCATATAGCTGGTAACTATCTATAGTCTGCTTGCAGAGTTTATAAAAGATGTCCCTCAAAAATACTTAAAACTAAGGACTAAACAAGGTTATCCAATATTGGATCCAGATGTGGGTACAGTTGGCACATCTTTTGGGATGTGTATACACACACACACACACACACACGCACGCGCACATACACACCGGTAAAGACTGTGTATTAAAGTTCATTGATACTTAAGACTTTCTTTTGGAATATGAAAGAAAATGTCTGAACCATACCTGTCATTGTTTGAAAGTTAAGGTCGTAAGTAATAAAAACTCCAAAACTTCTGTGAACTGTTTGTCTCATTTCTAAGTTCTGTTTCAAGTCTGATGTCCTAATCAGCTTGTAGTTGTAGGCTCTTATATCCACTCAACAGATGTGCCAGTGTGATGTGACAGGTACTCAACTAGACAACACCCAAACACTGTTTGGTGAAAAAAAAGAAAATTTCATGTAATTGGTTATTTGACAATATATAAGAAGGAAAGCCAAGTTCTTCTCCCCTGGGAGTGGGAATGAAGCATTTGTAACATACGCATGCAATATGATACAGGATCTGCGGGAAAAGGAAGTAGACACACAGAGCCAGCAAGCATTGAATTTCCCATTCATTCCTGCTTCAGCACTACACTGTGGTCGGAAAAGCTTTTCCTACCTCTGTATCAATTGGGGTAAAAGAAAAAAAAAAAAAACAGATGCCAACATGATCATTTAACCCCATGATTCCCTCCCTCCAACTTGCATATTGCTTGTGATCCACTTGAAATGTCCTCAAATGTCAGCCCTGCTTCTTCAACAGATAAATGTATGTACTCAACATTGCTTCTCTTTTCCATATTTGGCTATCTAGGGAAAAGCTACCTTCATTAGTGAAAGAAATATCACGATCATCAGTGGATTTGCTGGCATCTTTGAGAGAAGTCACAGTTTACACGGTCCATAAGTGGAAATTGTATGCAGAAAGAGAAGATTTTTATTACTTTGGTAATGTAGGAGATTTTGATATTAAATTTACACTTTCTAGATAATTAACTGATAAAATATCAGAACAAATATAGAATATATCTCTGTTAGAAATACAACATTTTTTCAATGGTGAAAATAAAAACATTTTATCCTTGCTAAATAATAAATTTTATCAAAATGGAAGAAATGATCCACAGTTAAATAAAGATATTTTGATGAGCTCAAAATACAAAAGTTGGAACCAAATGTCAATGAAGAAGAGAAAAGCAAGCATTTGCCAAAATTTAAACAACAGTTTGGGGTGCCTGGCACCAAGGCATATTAGACTAAGCCTCCATCTACAGGGCCAACATCCCACATGAGCACTGGTTCATGTCCTAGCTGTTCCGCTTCTAATATGGCTCCCTGCTTATGGTCTGGGCATGCAGTGGAGGATGGCCCAAGTGCCTGAACTTCTTGGAACTATGCATCTACATGGGCGACCTGGAAGAAGCTTCTAACTCCTGGCTTCAGTTCAGCCCAGCTCTGACCACTGCAGCCATTTGGGAAGTGAACCCATAGATATAAGCCCTCTCTCTCTTTTTCCTCTCTGTAACTCTGCCTTTCAAATAAAAGTAAAATATAACTTTAAAAAGAGACAGGCTGGGCTCAGCACAGTAGCCTAGTGGCTAATGTCCTCACTTTCTATCAGGTGGGATCCCATATGGATGCCAGTTCTAATACCGGAGGCCCCACTTCCCATCCAGCTCTCTGCTTGTGGCCTGGGAAAGCAGTCAAGGACGGCCCAAAACCTTGGGTCCCTGCACCTGTGTGGGAGAACCAAAAGAGGCTCCTGGCTCCAGATTGGCTCAGCTCTAGCCATTGCAGCCATTGGGGGAGTGAATCAGTGGATGGAAGATCTTTCTCTCTTAAAAAAGAGAGAGAGATAGAGAAAGAGAGAGAGAGAGAGAGAGAAACTGTTTGGGACATTGATATCTATATGAATATGCCTGACGGGGATTCCCAGTTCCTCTTCCCATTCTAGCTTCCCTTTAATGAGCACACTGGTAGGCAGCAGGAGACAGCTCAAGTCCTTGGCTCCCTGGTGCCCAGATGGGAAATCCAAAATGAGTTCCTATCTCCTGGCTTCTGCTTTATCCGACACCAACTATCGGAGGCAACTGGGGAGTGAACCAGTTCCCCTTCACTCCACCTTCTTTCAAATAAAATGAAAATAAGTACAAAAAGTATTGTTAAAGTAATGCTAAAGTGGCAATTAAAAATAAAAGGTTTGTTGCTGGCAGATCTCAATACTGCCATTAGTAAATCTCGGCATACAACTACTTGGTGTTTGACACTGCATATGCCACTGTTGAACAAAACCACCAAAGAGTTAGCCAAGGACTGTGAAACACGAGTCAACAAGGCCTTGGGAGCAACGCGCTATTAGGTCACCTATCTGAGGAACAGAAAAGCGAGAGGAATTTAGATTATAAGTGATTCCCAGTAGCCTGCCCATCCATCACTGATGTGAGTACTCACCATGCCATTCTTCAAAGAACCCACAGAAAGTACAGTATGAAAAAGCCACAAGTGGGTTTTGATCATTTTTTGCACTAGAAAAAAAAAAGCGTATCTTCTAATTCCATTTTTGCATGAACACAAAGAGTCTCCTCAGATTTGAGTCACTTTGACCAAAAGCTGTAGTCACCCTGTGGGCTCCTCAGACATCAGCCCCACAAAGGGTCTCACCAGTCACATGATCGGGAAGGCAGGATGGGCCTTGTGCCATTGACTGCTTGCTTTTGGTGTTGGGCTCAACTGTTAGCTTCCCAGCAACTGAATGATCTCAGTTTAGCAAGAATTCCTGCGCAGTGACAGGAAATGTCGGAAGCAAGAATTGTGGGAAGCAAATCCCAGGCTTGTACTACTCACCAGCAGCCACAGCTCAGCCTAGCACATGCTTTGTTCTCAGAGTTCTGACACGCAGAATCTGAAAGAGTGGCACAAACATGCAGCAAATGTTGAGAAAGCACCAGCAGCTTCAGAGGGAGACGCCATCAACAATTATGGCAGGATCCCCTGGCAGATTTTCTTAAGATTTCTTTCTTTATTTAACAGGCAGAATGACAAGGAGAGAAGTCTTCCTTCTGTTGATTCACTCTCTCAGGGCTGAAATGACTGAGACAGAGCCAGGAACTCCTTAGCAAATGCAAGGATGAAATACCTGAGACATTGCACATTAGCAGGAAACTGGATCAGAAGTAAAGCAGCCAGCACTTCAACCAGCACTCCACAATCGGCATTGCAAGCAGCAAATTAACCCCACTGTGCCACCCTGCCAGCACACTGTGGCAAACTCTAACCAGACTATTGCTTTGGTGTGACTTTAAAAATTTTTGTTATTTTAGACTTTTCTCTTGGTTTCTATACACTTTTTAAAAATAGAATCTATGAGCTACTATTCATCATTTTTCCAAAAATTTTATTGCTAGTTTTAGCTATCTAAAAGATGATTTCTATTGCAAGGAATTAAGCTTGAAAACTGGAATTTGTTTTAATGCTAGGGATGGAATTGCACATGAGAGATCCTCAAAGATGTGGACAATCCTAGGATTAGTCATCTGCCCCACTTCAAACTGAAGGCAATAAAAATCCAACTAAGATTTAGCAAGGGCTTTATAGCCCATGGCAAACAGTGAGAAAATATTCATTAAAATAACTCCTGAGCTTGGCACTGTACTCCAGTGTTTAAAGTTCTTGCAAATAAGATAGAATAACCCAATGGGTTTCCTTGGAATAACTTTTAAGACTATACATGAAAATCTAGAAAGGATTCAAGGAGCCAATAAGTTAGGATATAACAGCCAATACTAACAGCAAGAAACCATTATCATTAACTCTGAAAGAACAAGGAAAAAGAGAAGTGTGACCAGAATGCTGTCAGTAAGAGGAGCTAGAACCACAAAGAAATATAAAACCCAGCTAGGCCCTTGGCAAAGGAAAAAGGGAAAAAATCTGCCCTCAGAGCCTGCATTCTGGCATAGGGGCAAAGCCAACACCGGCATCCCATACGCACACGAGTTTGAGTCCTTTGCTTCATTTCTGATCCACCTCCCAGGTAATGTGCCTGGGAAAGCAGTGGAAGATGGTGCAAGTCCTTGAGCCACCAAGGCTACTCTGGCTCCCACAGTTGAGTGCCCCAAAAATGTGGAATTGTTATCAGCAATACTTTTTTTAAAGAATAAACTATGTAGGAAAAATATATAAAGCAATTTCCTATGGGATACAGCATATACAGTGATCCAGTGGCAATTTTTCCCCTGTAGCTAGATCTCATGGGTCTTGCAATTAAAAAATGGAAGTTGAGGAAATATTTCTCATCATTACGGTCAATAGTACTATTGTGACTCTAATTACCAGAACCCTGGAGCTGAGGTCTGGTAATTTAAAGCAGGGAGCTGGTAATTTCGGTAAAGGGTCAGAGGTAAGTATTTAGGCTCCACAGTGCAAACAGTCTCTCATAACCACTCTGCCACAATTGCATGAAAACACCACAAATAGTATGCAAATAAGTGAATGTGACGATATTCCAATAAAAGTTTTATTTACCAAAACAGGTGACAGGTTACATGTGGTCTGTGAGCCACAGTTTGCTAAAACCTGGTTCAAAGGAAGAATACTTACACAGGAGAAAATAATCATGATTTCATTTGACTGGAATCTATGACTATCCCCTGAACCATTTTTAGCTCCTCTTACCACTGGCCCAACTGCAATGAGAGGAAATTATTGTTGGCTTAAGCCATCCTGACAGTTAAGAAGAGTAAGTTTGTTTTCTTATGAAAAGGACAAAAAGGAGTATGGAGCAAGAAGGTTCCCTTGGGTGCCAGCTGTACACCTAAGTTCAGGAAGAAAATTAACAAGAGACCCTGTAATACCATAGTCTACGTGGAACACTAAGCTCACTTCTTCAAAGCTGAAGAATCATCCCACTAGAATAAACAAGAAAACCATCTGATTTGTTCCCCAGAAAGTTTAGTTTGGATAGAAAAATAAAGAAATCAAAATTAATAAAGATGCTTTAGAATCCAGAAAGCATCGGTTGAAATATACATGACACAGCAAGAAAACAGAGGTAAAGCCATTGTGCCCTTTTCTGCAACTCAGAAAGACATTTGAAAGAAGTATATAGTAGCTGATTGGTGTTGTAATATCAGAGGCAGAGAAAGAAACAACCCAAATCAGGGAGTAAATCTAGAAGGCATGTATGTAAGTAAACTACATTGACACATTGAAAAAAGATTTTGGGAAGAGGGTAAGACATTTACCTTGATTACCCAGGTTTAGTTGATTGTGATTAATATGCTCTGTGCTGAGATTAAGGAAATCTACAAATATTAGATAATGTTCCTATTCTCACAAAATTGCTTCACAATATATAAAAACAAAATGAAGACAACTGTACAAGCAACCTTACAGAAAGTAACAGTTTTCAAATGGTAAACTCCATGGACTCCAAGAAGGTGAGATTAGCAATGTGTAGCTTTGCTGGTGGTTACTGCAGTGGGAACAAACAAAGGCTGTTAATATTTATCTGTTCATAAAGCAACCCTGGATCTCATGAAAGTGATCTAATAAGGCGCTTTAAACAGCTCCTAGAACACTAGTGTGTGTCATATTTAGAGGAGCTTATACCCTATCCCAAACAAGGTGGAAGGGATTATAGAGATTTCATAGTTATAGATGACGTCCTGGAGAACCAATAAGACACTGGAAAGTGATCTCATTAGAAGACTAATACATTGTGTCATTTCCTTCAGTATGCAATTGTCCTCTATCTTCCTGTCCTGGGCATACTTACAGGATTGGTTAAGTACATTATCAGGTGATACACATATATTGTTCCTAATTAATAAACCAGTGGGATAGTGTGGGGGAGGATGGACAACAAAACATGGATAGCATGGTTTATTAATGAAGCCAGTCAAGGTGAGATCAAAAATGAAATCCAAGATCTTTCTCTTCAGCTCTTAAACATCTGGAAGGAATACATAACACCAGACTCAGGGGAATTCTCACCAACAAGACAAACAAGAAAGCAATCCAAGGGTTAAGACAATCCACTGCAAAGTGGTATTGCCACTAAGTGGCATATGCAAGTGAGCAGCAGGCAATGCGTGGGCAGCATGGAACTGACTGTCTTCTAACTTTGGGGTAGCTTGTGGGTAAAGAAGAAAGTTCTCTTAGTCACAAGCCTGAGAACCAACAGCATCGTCAAATGATTTAATGTTCGATGTGCTGTTTGGTGAGGTACCTACAGCAAATAAGAAATGACTGTGATACAATCATATATATATATATATATATATATATATATACACACACACACAGACAGAGACAGAGAGAATAGCATGTGTTAATGTGGACTTAACTAGGCACATGGAATAGAGTTTCAGTTGACAGTGAACATTCGCTAGCAACTTTTAAAATTTCATCCACTCATATTGGTAGAGAGTCTGTTCTCTTTGAAAATACAATGTGAGAAATTTTTGACATTTCAAATTTTTATTTCCAGATCCAGCAATATTAAAGTTCCCAACTACAGAAAGGAAACACATTCCTCAAAATGTGATGAATGTGTTTAAGTAACTTAATATGAATCTACCAAGACATAATGACACAGATAACTCGAATAACTTATCCTCTTCCAAAGGAAAATCTGCTTTATCTCTACCAGTTGTTTTAATAGTGACCCATTAAACATTGCCAAAACTAATACAATAAAGTGTAGCATATTTCAGAAAATGAAGAAAAACTTGCTGTGAAGAAGCACTCTTAAGAATCTAAAAGACCAGGACCAGGACCGTGGCTTGATTGACTAATCCTCTCCCTTCAAGCGCCAGCATCCCATATGGTCTCCAGTCCATGTCCTGACTATCCACTTTCCTTCCAGCTCCATTCTTGTAACCTGGGAAAGCAGTATATGATGGCCCAAAGCCTTGGGACCCTGCATCCACATAAGAGACCCGGAAGAAGGTCTAGCTCCTGGCTTCAGATCAGCTCAGCTCTGGCTGTTGCAGTTATTTGGGGAATGAATCAGAGGATGAAAGGTCTTTCTGTCTATCTTTCTCAGTAAATATTCCTTTCCAATAAAAATAAATGTCATTTTTAAAAATCCAAAAGATCAGCACATAAATAAGCACAGCTGAGGATTAGTGTGGCACTGTTGGTTAAGCTACCACCTATAATGCTAGCATCCCATACGAGTGCCAGTATCAGCTCTGACTGCTCCACTTCTAATCCAGCTCCTTGCCAGTGCACCTGGAAAAGTAGCAGAAGAGGACCCGAATGCTTGACCTCCTTCTGCCCTTGTAGGACATCTGGATGGGATTCCCGGCTTCTGATTTCAACCTGGGCCAACACTGACCATTACAACCATTTGGAGAGTGAAGCAGTTGATGGATAAGATATCACTCTCATTCTCACTATGTTTCTCCCTCTCTCATTGTAACTCTTCCTTTCAAATAAATGTTTTTAAGGCAAAATCCAATGAAACAGAGAAATAATTTTTCACCTCTAAGTTTGAATTTAAATTATAAATCAGATTGAGCATCTCAAACTGGGGACTTTTAATTCCAAAGAAATTATACAAAGTAGGTTGACATTATATAAAACCTTTGTGTCTTAGATGAAAGTGCCTGAATGAAGTCAATCCTATGTTTTTAATTATTTAAATCATTTTGAAATTATCTGTGCTTAATCTTTTCTCCTGGGTTTGTGTTGGAATTTCCCATGTCTTATGTTTGCTAAATGATTTGAATAATTTATCATAGTACTTTCTTAGACATCAGACAGATTGTGTCTGTCAGTCCTGAGTCAGTATTTGTATCTGTTCAGTTCACCAAAGATATCCTATGCCCTTGGCTGGAATAATAAAAATGAGGAAAAGGAAAGAGAATACTGAAATTGACTTCTGGTGGCTTCCCTATTCCCCCATGAGGGGTGCATATGAACTGATTCCTGCTGGCTAGCATGAAGTACACAAGAGCTTCTGAAGAGGCTTGTCATAAATCTACAGCAATACAAAACACAGAATCAAAGCAAGCAAAAACATCTCTAAGCTTCTAAGTTTGCCCCAAATCACACTGCAAGTTGTAAACAGCTAGGCGGCTCCCGGTAACTATGTGCACCATGTGTGTTCCTGGCATTTAAAAACGCCTTTTTCAAAAGCACTCCATCATACACAGGGGCTTTGGAAAGTTTATGGGAAAGAGTATAATTAAAAGATGGGCTTATTTTGGTACAAAATTTTTGATGACCATGTGTTCATTTTTTTCATAATTGGCATTTCCCATGAATTATTTGAAGACCACTTGTTTCATAATATCTAAATTTAATCTTAGTTTCCAAAGTTTTGAAACTGCAATGTCAGTAGCAAAGACAAGGAACATTCCAAACTAGCCACACACAGGTAAAAAACCGAAAAAAAAAAAAAAAACTACAAGAATTTTCAAAAAAGACAAACACTTTGGAAAATGCCAAGTTGAATAACATGGTCAAGGACTCGTGCTAGATGGGACCAGCTAGCTCTCCCAAATGTCTTGAAAAAGTGAAGCCACACACTGTGGTTGCAGGTCTGGCCATCAGTAGCGCCCCTGCAAAGGGTTACATAAATCAGGCAGGGGGGCTGATGGGTGCCTTACCTCTGATAGCTCCTTCACAAATTAGATGATATAGCTTGCATATGAAATCTGCTTGTTGAAGAAACTTATTGGTTTAAAATTTTGATACTTTTTTATAGCTATAGAAGTTATTTTATATGTTTAATACAGAAAACTAAGATTAACCACAAAATAGAAGTACTTGGAAAGGCAAATCTTTGTCACTTAATATTAAAATTAACTTTGATATATGTCTTTGCAAGTGACCTACTTCTTACCTTGTTTCTGATACTATAATTTTGAAAGTTCTGCTCATGCTTGGCTTCCAACTTATTCAGGTTTTAGTTCATTTTCAATCACGTTTTTTTTTCCCCCAGCAAGGGTTATGGAACAAAGATGAATATTTGCAAATGAATGCAGCAGCTGCTTTTTCCTTCTCTCCCTACTCCTCCCAGGAGATCAGTACTCCCAGAGCCTGGAGCTCCTAGAGAGTACTGTCCTCTGAGGATGTGCCACTTCCTGACCTCTTTTCCCACCTTGGAAATTACCTGCCATGGAAATTACACTTGCCCCAGATCCAAAGCCATCACCTACTCCCATCAACATCCAATCCCTCCTCTTTTTCCCTTAATATTTGAGCTTCAAAAAAACTCCACCTCCCAAGTTTTATTTTAAAACAGTTCACAGCAAAACAAGGGTGTATACATTCAAGATGTACCACATTATAACGTGATACACTTCTGTAGCAGATAAAGCAGGTATAGACTTTATGATAAAGCTCCATGTCGTAGACTACTCACAGCCATCTATTTGGTTTTAGCTGAGAACTTCGAAATCCTCAACATAACAAATAACCAAGATGTCTTCTAGGCTTAAGTCGGCTATCTTATTACGTTTGAATAATTGTTGTTCTCTAATGCTTATAGTTGTAGCAACTGAAACTGGATACACAGCCTGCAATTGCCAGACTTGTTCTATATTAAAAAGTCTATATAGTCTGTATATATAAAGTCCTAACTCTTTCATCAGTGTGGAGACTGTCACATTATCTCAAAAAACAACAAAAAAACTGTAAACTCATTACAAGAAATTCAGTTTGGCTTTACAGCCCAAAGAAAGTAGCTTTACAAAGGGCTATGTATATTCTTAGCAGTTACTGAACAGAGTAACATAGCAAAAGGAACACATGTGATTTAACTGTTACAGTACCTGTGCTAAAGATAACTCTGTCCTTGCTGGGTAAAATAGGACCAACAATCCACCTGCTGGAGAATGGATCTCACATGGAATGAGTTAACAGTCCTTGGTTTCACCAAACTCTGAAGTGCCAACTGTTGCATACACCCAGATCCTGAGGTTTTTCAATGAAAAGCAGTAACTGCAGTAACTTTCATTTAGACATCATTATTTCCACACTATGCTCCTCATAGGACAGGTTTCTTGGATTCTTCCCTGCAGGTAAGCCTCCCCTAGGAAAATTAACCATTATTGCTTCTTCACTTTACCACACTGGTCCAAACATCACCATCTGACGCCAGAACAAGGCATGCAGCACAGCTGTGATGCACATGAAATGATGGAGCGGGACTTTACTCCAGGTACAGAGGTGGCAGGAAACAATTCAAGGCAGGAAGAAAGCTGCAAGTAGTTAACCAGCCAGGTTTCCCAGTTAAGGCACATTCTTTAGAATCCACGAGCCTGGCTCCTCAGCCAGGGCTGCTGAGGAGCTGCCAATTTTCCTAACTTGCTAACACTTACCTAGAAAATTGGTCTCTTCTAAAACACTAGTAAGCATGCTAGAATGTCTCAGAATCTAACTCCAAATATATTGGCTCCCAGCGTTACTGGGAATTGGAAAACCGAGGACTCAGTAAGACAAAAAGAAAAGCATCCCAAAGGCAATGGGATTGAAACTGGGACTTCAAGGAGGCAACAGGTGATCAAGATGGATTGGGAGGGGATTACATGGGTTTCTTTTTGCCCTTGTAACAAATTGCCACCGTTCTGTGGCTTAAAACATCACCGATTTATTATCCCACAGATCTGGAGATGAGGCATCTAATAGAGTTTATTGGCAGGGCTGGGTTCCTTCTGCAGGCTGCAAGGGAAAATCTGCTTCCCTGACTTTTCCAGACTCCAGAGGCCACCTGCATTCTTGGGCCTGTGATCCTCTTCTGCCTTCAAAGCCAGCAGTCTCCACACCCAAGTCTGCTACTGCCCTAGCTTCTCCTGTGACTCTAACTTCCTCTTCCCCTCATAAGCAAAGTTCTTACAATGGAGTCCACCTGGAAAATCCAGGCCAGCCCCCATCCCCATGTCCCTCCTTGGAGTACAGCTGAATGATGCCTTTTGTCGTGGAAAGTAACACTGTCATGGGTTTTGGCAATTAGGATGTAGGCATCTTTCTGAGAGGGTTGGGGTGGGTCATTATCCTGCCTACCACAGGGGTGTTATTTCTCTCAGCTGGGACTCACATAAACAGGCCTCAGATGCTGGGAAAATAACTGACAGATAACAACACAGGCCAGAAAGGTAAGAAACGTCACTGGCTTTATCCTGAACCCCTACCCAGGTAAAGCAGGATCAAGTCTTGGGTCATATTGAACAGGTGTAAATCCCTGCCCTAGCTCCTAACCACTGAGTGAATTTGACCACATCAGTTCACCTTCTAAGAATTCAGTTTTCACATCTGTAAACTGTTTAACTGTAGAACTTGCTTTAGATGATTACTGAGTAGATTAAATCACATAGTGTGCCTGCTATAGCTAGTACTGTGCCAGATGTATACAAAGCAATAAATAAGTATAATTTATTAAATTGTGATCTTCAATACACCAAAAACAACTGAATCTAGAGAGAATAGAGTATTTGCCTATCACCAATATCTCTGAACACCTACTGCAGACAGTTGCATTAACATGAGACAAATCTCTAACCATGAAAGTGCCTATGAGGAAGTAGAGACCAGAAGTACTCTGGCACTTGCAAGTTATCTCATGGCTGCCCATGAGCTTGAAGGCACTGGACCAAGGCACCAACACCCTTCTGAAAACCAGGCCCAGGCACTTCTGCTCAAGGCCTGAGATTATAGAAAACCCCATCCCAATCATAAACACCAAAACACAATGTGTTTTTTTTCTAGTCTCATAAGAAAATGTCTCGAAAGTTCGTTCATTATTGAGTGAAGGAAAACAACCAGATGAAGGGAGCGTGAGCCATGGGGCCTTCCAGCCAGACAGCAATGGGGACTGAGTCCTCTGTGATGTGACTATTGGATGGCAGGGGAAACAGAAGGAGGATCATGGTCTCTGCCCTTACTGTTGTTGTGGGGGCTTTTTAAGATTTATTTCATTTACCTGAAAAGCTGGGTGACAGGAAGAAAGAGACAGCAAGAAAAAGAAAATAATCTTTCATTGGCTGATTCATTCCCTGGATGGCTACAGTGTCCAAGGGTAGGAAAGGCAGAACCCAAGAGCCTGGAACTCCAACCTGATCCCCAATATGAGTGACAGAGGCCCAAGCACTTGGGCCATCTTCTGCTTTGCTAGGCACATTAGCTGGGAGCTGGATGGGAAGCAGAGCAGGTAGGACACAAACTGTCACTGATATGGGATGCTGGCATCATAGCCAGCAGGTAAACCCAGTGCACCACAATGCCAGTCCCCTTACTGTTGTTTGAAGTCAGGAAAAATAAATTATCTATTTGTGGTATCTGGGGAGACTTATTTCCTCCATGTTTTTCTATTCTAATGGTATTGTTTCGGGAAGTACTTAAAATTACTTGAAAATTCAGGTATTTTGATTAATTATTTTAATTCAGATGCAAGGATGAATTTTTCATCCACTGCTTTGCTTTCCAAATACTCATTATGCTGGAAGCCCAAAACTTATTCTAGATTTCCCTTATTGGTGGCAGGAACCCAAGTACTACACCACCACCTCCTGCTTCACAGAGTGTTCATTCACAGGACATTAGAATTGGAATTGAAGTCAATTCTCGAACCGATATGGGGTGGGATGCAGGCGAACTAAGTGTACCAAACATATTAGAAAATCCAGATTGAAAAAGAAGATTGGGCCCGGCGGCGTGGCCTAGCGGCTAAAGTCCTCACCTTGAATGCCCCAGGATCCCATATGGGCGCCGGTTCTAATCCCGGCAGCTCCACTTCCCATCCAGCTCCCTGCTTGTGGCCTGGGAAAGCAGTCGAGGACGGCCCAATGCATTGGGACCCTGCACCCACGTGGGAGACCTGGAAGAGGTTCCTGGTTCCCGGCATCGGATCGGTGCGCACCGGCCATTGCGGCTCACTTGGGGAGTGAATCATCGGACGGAAGATCTTCCTCTCTGTCTCTCCTCCTCTCTGTATATCTGACTTTGTAATAAAAATAAATCTTAAAACAAAAGAAAAGAAAAAGAAGATTACTTGGGCTGGGCGCAGTAGCCTAGCAGCTAGGGTTCTCACCCTGAATGCATTGGGATCCCATATGGTCACCTGTAGCAGTCCCACTTCCCATCCACCTTCCTGCTTGTGGCTTGGTAAAGCATTTGAGGATGGCCCAAGGCCTTGGGACCCTGCACCCACATGGGAGACCCAGAAGAACTCCTGACTCTTGGCTTCAGATCATCTCAGCTCTGGCCGTTACAGTCACTTGGGGAGTGAATCAACAGACTGAAGATCTTCCTCTGTCTCTCCTCCTCTCTACATATATCTGACTTTGCAATAAAAATAAATAAACCTTTAAAAAAAAAAAAAAGACTACTGTTTCCTTCCAATGAGGGCGTGTTTCCTTCCAACACTTTGGTAGCTGGACTTGGTTCATGGTTCCCATTCTGAGACAAGACAGTTCCAGTTCAACCTAGAGTGTAGGGACAGACCAAGCTATCCAGCAGAGCGTACTGCTCAGCTCACAGAAGTGGGACTGGCCCCCAAGGGAGCACCATTCTTTAGCTCAGAGCACTAGAGTCCTGTCTCCAGAAAAAATCGCAGTGGCCCTACGCAGGAAGCTGAACCTACTTTGGACATTGTTTGTCGTTTTTAAAAAATTTGAACATATAGTATGTGCACCTCCAGTTGTACTCTTGGTCTTAAGGGTGTAAATGTTAGGTGTAGACCCAGAGGCAATACTTCCTTCCACAATTATTAAAAACATGGCATGGATGCTAATGAAGTGGCTAGGGGAAAGTAGCAGGTTTCCTCCAAGCTCGCAGAGACACATACATACCTCTACAGTGTAAAGAGCAAGCGAATGGAGCAGGCAGGTCTCTATTGGAGAATACACATCATCAGAGTAAATTAAGATTCCTTCAGGCCTAGGAAAATAAAATGCAGCTTCTCTGTGAGTCAAGTTCATGAATTCCACGTGAAGGTAAATGAAAACAGACCCAGAATTCCAACCACAACCTCTAACACAATGGAAATTGGAATTACATTAACATAGAGACTGTGTGCAAAACTCTTCAATTCCAGTCTCTTTCCACATCACATGCTCTTCCTTGCACACAGGATGTGGCAGTCTAGGTCGTCCCAGATGGACAAGCCTGGCTGGAAGACAGACCTGGGGTGCCAGCAGCTGGGCTTCCTTGTGAATTCCCATCTGCTGCTTGCCAAAGTCTGCGCCTTGAGAGCCATCCTACAACAGGGAGGCTGACCACCCAAGATGCATTGTTCCTGACAGCCACCTCCAGCATGGCTCATGTAAGAGTCCCATTTAACAAAAGCTACTGCGCTGATGTAGCAAATGTCTTTCTAAGCCAATACCGTGAGAAGGGAAAGCTGGTCAGAAAGAATGATGTCAGTAGGAAAATCCCAAAGGCTCAGCCAAGACAATGAATGAGCACATCTGACAGAGAGCAGTGGGGAGGGAAGCCAGGAGGGGAAACACCACCAATGGATCTACATTCAGTTTACAGTCATCTGCGTGGCAGCTGCAAGCCAGAGGCCAGCACAAGGCCAGGGCCCCTTCTCAACCACACTGGGCACTCAGGGACACACCTTTCTCTTCATCCTTTCCTCATCCTCTCCTTTGTCTCAAAAACTCCAATGTCTCATTACATGCCAATCTCTTGTTTAATGCCATACCACGAAAACATGTTGATACCTCTGCTATGGCCAAACATCCAAACAGAGCAAATAGCATTTCACAGAACAGGCAAGCCAACATCCAAAAGAAAGCAACATTTTTATTGATTTTTTAAGAAATCAATATTGCACCCACAAATGACTTTTAGAACAACCAATGTACAGCAATCCACACCTCCCCCTCTCAGCCTCCAGCCTAGTTTGAGAGATCAGAAAATAGTGCAAACCCTTTACCTTTACAAAGGAATTTTTGTAAACATAATATTGGGTTCTCTAAAGTGCTCTGTGAAATGCCATGTCTCTCAGCTCTCAATGTCAAGGGTGCAGTAAAGCTCCTGGGTGCAGGCCCCTTCTTCACTCAAAGGCACATTTCCAGAATGAAAGGGACAGTCCCTTCCACCATCCAGGCTCTTCAGCAGGATGTAGGCAGAGGTGGCAGGTGGCATTAGCTATTAGCCACTTTATGCCACACACATGCTCTGTCTTTTTCCTGGGAGCTCTTCTTGAGGCAACAGAATCTTCACCTCCTCCAAAAACTCACATCTATTGCATTAAATTGCATACAGAGAATCTTTATGTGGCTGTCTGTATACTGGGTGGGATATTGTGCTTTTATTTCTGTATTTGAATTTTTAATAAATATGTATTATTTATAATTTTAAAAAAAAGAATCTCATGTTTCTCAGAATAATTCTAATTTTCCTGGCTAGATTGCAAGCTTGAGGATAAACAAAAGTCATCTGTCTCGCCCATTCCCAACTTCACATATATCCTAGCCCAGAGCAGGTTCCAATGCTAATAGATTCTGATATCTTCCACCTAGTACCAAGCTAAGAGTTAGCTCTCTCTTGGCAAAGTGGCAAGGTTTTGCATACAGAGACCAACAAGCACAGAGATGAATGCTACAAAGCAGCTCCACTTCCTGAAGAAACTTCATAGTCAGACCACCCTGAATTCAAAGCCTGGCTCTGCCATTCTTCGTAGGTTGGGAAGGTGATTTACATTTCTGCACTGGTTTCTCCATCTGGAAAGTGGAGGTGCCAGCACCTACTTCAGGATGCAGATACATAAGATGCATCAGGACACATTAGCTCACATGTTAATTGGGAAAAGAGACAAAAAAATTTTTTTTCACCAGCTAGGTACCCCTCACCAGAGAGAGTCAGTTATTTGAAAATCAGCATATTAAGAAAATCATGGATTTGAGCAAGAGGAAGTGGGCTAAGCGTGAGGCATGAAACATATTTAAGCAAATTTGTCACACTAATTTCCAAGTTGGGGGAAGGGGCGCTCAGTAAGCACTGCTGAGTAGATTTTTTTTTTTTTTTTTTTTTTTTTGCTTGTTTGAAGGAAGAGAGTAGATCATCCAAATGTAGAAGAGCAGAGGTTAGACAGGAATTCTGAGCTTATGTCACTCCTCAGAATTCCTTTCTGAAATCAGAATGGACCTCACAGGCCACATATTTGTGTAGTATACAGTAGCTTCTTCATTTTCCCCCACAAGAAAAATTGTTCCAAAATCTATATCCTCTTCTAATTCAGAAAATCTAAAATTTTTCTGGTTCCTGGTTTTTCATAGCTATTGAACACATGAAAATTTTCCTTCCTTCTTCTTTTTGCCTGTGGGAACAGAGAAGGCACAATATCATTGCCCTGGATGCAGAGCTTCCCATGTCCAAGGCCATGCCTACAGCCAACCTCCACCCTCTCTTGGCCAAAAATTCTTGAGTCTGTCACCCTGTTTCTCCTGTCCAACTCTGCCAACTTTGTTCCATGCCTCCTCTAACCTCTGTACCAGGGAACCACTGACAGAAGTGAAATATTTCTTCAGCATGAAGAAGGTCGTTAATCAGATGGATTTGGCAACTATAATTGAGACATCACATCAGGCTAAATGAACAAAGTCTTTGAAGAAAGAGAAAGAAGGCAAAAGTGTTCAGTGACATGAGACAAGGTGGAGATGGCATTCAACATGAGCATAGGGTGCTGGCTACTATCCTGATAATAACTGGGAGAAGAGAAGGGAACTCTAATATCCTGATGCGATTTCACGACCCACCCTCACAGACACCACCTGCCAGCCAGGCCCTGAGCTATCTTATGCATGTCCCACCTCAAGGGCTCTCTCTCTAGTTCCCTTTTCCTATCAAGTAAAGTTCAGAAGCTAGAATGCTCCTATCAGCCACATACCTCAAGATATCCAAGACATTACCAGATCATAGGATGCCTCCAGGAAGATTCAATTCACCTTTGCATGTCTTTTTCTCATCTCCTCCTTTCCCTGTCAATATGTCACATTCTGATCTGTAAACTCCCTCCCAATCATGAGAACGTGAACTCTGGAGCCAGAAACACACAAGCTAGAATCTGTATCTGCCACATACCAACTGTGTGATATTTAACATGGTGTTTTACCTCATTGGGTTTCCACTTTCTCCCTTCTGAAACAGGCTAATAACTCTACTTTGGAGGGTTGCGGCCCATGGAATAGAGATTCAACAAAGAAGCATATCTGAGATAGCTTAGCACAGGAAACACCTGGCTACCAGAACCTTCTTTCTCCATCTCTAGGATGTTTGTCCATCTACACCTCACCCACAAAAATGATTTATTCAAGTGTGCTTCTTGACACCCAAGACAAGCTCTCCAGCAGCAGAGAATGGCTGGTTTTCTCTATTGCAGGTCATTCTAACCAAAACACCATCTTTATCCTTCAAGATTTTACAGGATAATTTTACTCCTCTTTCTGGGAACATTTTGTTCTTAACCAAATGCTTATGCTTATGCTCTGTGTCTGTTTATATTTGTACAATCACTGATGTGTTTCTTTTTCCTATTTATTTATCCTCTAAAGCTCATCTAGCTTAAGTGACTATCACATGTGCCTTGAGGGCTGGGCCCAGGCCTGTTTCATTTTGTTTGCACAATACGTGGGCCACAGCAATGAAACAGAAAGCCCTCTGTCAAAACTGCCTAATGTTGGTGAACTAGTTACAGTAAAGTTTAACTTAATACTTTCTGAAAGCTTTCACTCTTCACAAACTCTAGCCCTGGCAGATCTTCATGAAATGATTTAGAACTCTCCTCCCTGTATTTAAAGCAAGAAACTGAGCACAAAGTAGTAGCAAGACTCACTCAAAGCTGCACAGCTTAATAGCAGAAGAGTCTAGTCACTGGACCTACTGCCTGCTGCACCATAATGAATGTGAAAGCGTAGCACAGCAACACGGAACAACACCAAACTTGGTTCTCATCCGGGCTCCATCTCTTAAAAAGTTTATGAACATGGACAAAGGGGTCAATCTCTCCAAATCTCCATTTTTATAATCCTTAAAAGATATAATATTATCTAGTCTGGGTAGGGGCATGCATACAATTAAAAGAGATGACAGATGAATGCTTCTGGAATTCTTGCAATATACTAGGCTCTCTGGTGGAATAAATGTAAAGGATCTCTGGAGTTTGTGAGCAATTCTAAAGACCAAAAGACCTTCCATGTAGAAAGAGATCCATATCTGAATATGATCTCATTGCTGAGAGCCCATGATCAAGAGAGAAGCTATGAAATGCTTCCTTACAGGAAACCCACAACTGGGAACCATAATCCAAATTGTCATTCCTTACCCTAGGCTCTGACCCTGCTCAGGATTGGCCCCTAAATCTGCGTTTCCTCATCTAGATCCTTCATCAATGATAGACAGGGAGAGAGCAGACCCTAGCAGAAAAGGAAGGTCAGCTTGAGAAATCCCCTAAGGTTTGGTCTTTTGTGTCTAAGCATCCCATCCCAGCAGTTGCTCCTAAAGCCCTCATGATGTCCAAGTTGCTAGCACCAAGCCAACAATGGCCACATTAGGGGAAACAACTCTTGCCACTGGCGCAACACTAAGCAACACCATCTGTGCATAAAGGGCCATCCAACATAGTGAACTTAGCCCCTAGAGTGACAGCAGCACAACACATCCATCATACAAGGGACACATCTTGAGGCTCCAGAGTTTAATCTGACAGGAACCTGCCAAAAGCAAAGTTACTGTGACTTTCCTTGGACTGAGACCAGATATCAGCAACGCACTGCACACTGGTTCCTTCAATAGTCTCCACCGGTGACTGGTAACAGAAGGGAAGGAGGCTGCGAGGTAACCCATTACAAGGAAAGCACTGAAACCCAGGTTAGAGGTTTCCAAGAACTATCTTCTCAGCTTCTGTCCCAGTGCACATTGTTTCTGGCAGAATTAATGAAGTCAGCAAGCACAGGAGAAATTCTCACATTCAAAAATGATGCCTGCTGCCCTGCGCTAAAGCCCTTGTGAATCAGCTTCACATTCTCTGTAAATCCAACAAAGAGAATGCTATGCAAATCACAGGAAATACAATGGGATTCAAAATCACAGAATGAGAGGTCTTTGGGTAGTATGTCTTGGAGAACGCCCAACTCTAATTCAAAAGTTTGCTTATTTTGACGGAGGATGGTGATTAGCAACTGTCACTTCATCCATTGTCTCCTGCATAGATGCCAAAGAAAATGAAGCAAGAATGTAGCACAACAGAGAAATTTTTCAAATCTGATCCTCTGTGGAAAAGCAAACATGGCATCACAATAGAAATGAGTGTTTCTAGAGATCTGTGATGACTTTGGATCTCTAGTCTGAAGTCTTTTCATTCCACAGGAAGATTCCTATAGACTGTGAAATTGTTATAACTTGGTGTGACAGAACCACGTACAACGATATCTATCAATGAGCATGAGCTGGCTTCTTGGCTTCCTTCAAGTACGTAGAAGTTCCATTCTTTTTCTACAACTCTTCTCATTTCTGGAGCTAATCTCCCTCTATCTCCAAAGCCACCCAGCCATTTTACCAGAATCTCCATCATTGGTATGTGCAAAGCAGATTTGCTTTCGATGTATTGCCTTAAATTTCTCATGGCAGTGGATACTCTAACCGTTCTCCCCAGGAATGGACACAGGCTCAGGCAAATACAGATTCCTCCCCACAAAGCCCTAGAGAAAATAATGTCTCCTGCCATCACCCAAGCTTAAGGCCTCTTCATGTCTTCACTAGTCTCTTGCAGTAGCCTTCCATTCAGAATCTCACTGTCATTTCTCCCTAACAAATATATCCCCACCCACTTCTGAAAGAACTTCTTAGACTCTGCAATGATTATATCATGCAACTGCACAGAACTTGCTGAACCAGCCACTGCTGAGTTCAACGTTGGATCCCTGAACAGCCACCAAGAACCCATAGGAGCTGACCCTTTTGCACCTTTCTGTGGGACTCTGGCACAGTGGGTAAACAACCATCCCTCCTTAACGTCCTCCATCCTCTGCCAAATCATGCCTCTCTTTATTTCCTGTACTGGAAATCCCAGTACCTATAAAACTGTGTCACGTAATGCAATGTAACAATAAAAAAAACATACATAAAAAAAAACTTGTCCATTCAAACCTAATCCTCAGTGTCATGGTATAGGATGTGGAGCTGATGGGAGTGATTATGCAACTGGAAATGGGACCAGCATCCTGATGAAAGATGTCCAGGAGAGTTGCTTCACCCTTCTACCATGTGAGGACACAACAGGAAAGTATCATCCCTTAATTTTTAAAAACAATACGCTTTCCCTAGACATCGCATTTGATGGGCACTTCCTACATGCCCCAGAACTGGGAGAAGTAAATTTCCACTGTGTATTAGCAACCCACAACATGGTATTCTGTTGTAGCAGCCTGAACAGACTAACACAGCAGCCCTAACCAAGATGGCACTATGCTGATTTCTGTGTGGAAGGGCAGAGAAGAACTCTCCCCTGCTCTGTGCCTTGATCCTGAAAGCTTGCCATGTTGCTGATCAACGGGAGGGTTCAGAACTGAATGCAGGAATTTTATCCCTAGACCAGTGGTAACACCATGCCACCATCTACCCACCCACAGGGCACCGAGCCCCTGGTAAGAAACGTTTCATGGAACTCTTGGGACGTGACTCTGCCTTGGGGTTTTACAGATGCCAGAGGCTCAGAGGTTGTTCAAAAGTTGCTTGAGACAAAAGCTATAACTGAATCCCTCCTCATGCAAGAATAACACATGCGCACCTCCAGGACAAGCAGCCAATCCAGCAGAGAGTGGAAGAAGCAGCCCTGTGGTACGTGCAGACATATGAGACACAAGAACTTTGAACACTTGCCCTTGCTGTAAACAATCAGCCCCAGGAGTCGTCTATCTTTTCCAAAGTGTAAATTAGACAAGACCAAAGGACCTGAAGCCCAACTGAGCAATTAAACTTTTAAAAATAAAGAAAAACAAAGATTGAGGTAGGGGGTTATAAGTTTAGGGGAAAAAAAGTTGACTCTACTAAAACTAGGCCTCTTTCCTGTGTTCACTAACACAGAATATAGGAAAGATAATAAATATGTAAAGAATAGGACACTTTACCTGGAGTCTGCAAGGTTCTTCCAAATTAAACTCAGTGTGGCAAGACCCTTTCTACAAACTCTTGTGGTACAATTTCCCCAAGAAAAATCACTTCCCAAGCAACTTGGCCTCAGTTTGGTTTGACTAGCTTTGCTCTTGCAGTCTCAGAGAGAAATCAAAGACCTCAGATGTTGTCAAATGGAAGAGGAGAAGGAAAATGGTTTCCAGCCCTCACGGTGGGAGCAGCCGCATCCCAAACACCACAACTTCCTGACGAAACAGACATTGTGTAGCTCAGCTTGCATTTCAGGCCAACCTGTGCAATTCAATACAAAAACACCTTTTTTCCTCAGCACAGCCTCCATCATGGCTGGGGAGTCCTCACCAGAAACATACTCCTGTCCAGAAACTCCCACACTGTCATCTGTCCACCTGACCCAGGCAGCTGAAGAACTGTGGTCCAGTATGGACATTGTGCAACAATCTCCTCGGCATGCTTGTGGAGAGCGGGACTTTGCCCCAAGATGGCGCTTGTTATTGTCTTCTCACGGCACAAAGGCAGTAAACAAGTTTTAGGAAGTTGTAGAGGATTGGTTCAAGGTCTCATGCAGTCTGCATGGTGTGCGCGTGATCAGAGTTGTGATTGGTGTGTGTGTGTGTGATCAAGGCTGTGATTGGTGTGTTTGATGCGTGGCCAAGCAGCCCTGTTGCAATTGGCTGTTGATAGGGTTTTAACCTAAGTTTGAGAGAGAACAAGGAGGAGAAGAACAAAGAGGAGTAGTGGTAGAGTAGTAGTAGTAGTAGTAGAAGAGGAAGCCTGTAAATATGCTGTAGTTACTGTCCTTCTGTATTATACTTGGATTTCTTGTTATGTTATGTTATGTAATTAGTTTGTCCTTCAATAAATCCTCATAAGAGCAAGCACCTGTGTCGGAGCTTCACTCGCTGGACGAGGGACCCCGTTAATGCTGTGCCCAGCGCTCTGAAGAGTTCATAGTGAATGGTGAGTATTCAGTGAATCAATCCCAAGTGAGTAAGAACGCGTGTAAGTGCACTTTTTGTCCCTACTGGTCCCTTCCCCATTTCCCAGCAACCCAAGAACCAGAAAGAACCAAACCTATAATCCTATGTATATGACTGCTAAGAGAAACTTCAAAAGTGTGTTGGATCCTTGAAATGCAGCCTGCCTGAAATTCCAGAGCTACCAATTCACCCAGAAAAGAATCACCTGTTGAACCACTGTTAGCCAGTAAGTACCTTCACTGTCCTGAGGCATGATGAGATGATTGCTCCAGGTAGTGTTAGCTGTTGATATTCCTCGACCAGCCCACCAATTAAATTGATATTCATTTACCAAAAATAATAATAATAATAATAAGTAACCTCTTGGGACATCTTTATCTGTCAGGCTTCATTCCCCCAATCACTTGTGCACAATCTCAATGTCTACATTATTAATTTTTTGTGCGTCTTTGGCCAAATGTAAATCCACCCAGGCTGGCTGATCTTTCTTTGGTGTTGGTTCTCAGGTAATTCCTGCTTTTTTGACACTGGCCTACCTGGCCTAGCCATTTTCCATGCTCTCCCCTGACACCCACAGAAGACATCCTGCTACATTTGCAACCAAAAAGCACATTAGTGGGCCAGGCGTGATAGCGTAGTGGTTAAAGTCCTTGCCTTGCATGCACCAGGATCCCATGTGGTCACAGGTTCTAATCCCGGCCAACCTGCTTTCCCATCCAGCTCCCTGCCTAAGGCCTGGGAAAGCAGTCGAGGACATTCCAAAGCCTTGGGACCCTGCACCCTCGTGGGAGACCTGAAAGAGCTCCTGGCTCCTGGCTTCAAATTGGCTCAGCTTCAGCCATTGCACTCACTTGGGGAGTGAACCATAGGATGGAAGATCTTCCTCTCTGTCTCTCCTTCTTTCTGTATATCTACCTTTCCAATAAAAAATAAAATAAATCTTAAAAAACAAAAAGCACATTAGTGCCCTACCACCCATCTAAGTTATCTACCAGCTATTGCAACACAGAGCACCTGCTGTGGACAACATGGCATTTGGGTTTTTCCCCCAAACATATCAGGTACATTTCTGTGCACACCAAGCATATTTTGCCTAAGCTACTCTCCCTACCAAAAATGTCAGCTGCACTTCCTGTTTACTTCTGCAAGTCATACCTATGTGGTAAAAATAAAACAGGTTCAGATTTGAAGTCACAGACTGACTAAATGGTCTTAAACGGCTACTTAGCTATGCTGAGCATCTGTTTCCTTGCCCTTAGAACTGGAAGAGTAAAGTACTGGTAATAATCATGATATAATGCCTCAAGGCTGAAGGGAACTAAATGAAGCCATGTATATTCCAACCACAATATGCATCATGCAGTGAAGTACCCAAGCTGTTCATCTCATTCATCTCATTCTATTGTTTAACAACATGAGCTTATGAGTAACATTAACTTGAAGAATATTTGTGGTGGTCTGCCTTGTGGCATAATGGTTAGGTCTTGCCTGCAATGCCAGCATCCCATAAAGACACTGGTTCAAGTCTAGGATGCTCCATATCCAATCCAGCTACCTGCTAATGTACAAGGGGAAACAACAGAATATTCCCCAAGTACCTGAACCCCTATACTCACTTGAGGGAGCTAAAAGGGCCTGCTTTAGCCTGGCCCGACCCTGGGGAATGAAACCGTGCATAGAAGATCTCTGTGTGTCTCTTGCTCCCTCTGTGTAACTCTGCTTTTCAAATAAATAATACAAATATTTAAAACAGCAATGCTTGTGATGACCAAATGAGATGAACCAATCGCGTTGGGAAAGGTGACGCCAGGTGATTATAGTCACTTTTCTTCCCAGCCTTAAGTTTCAAGCAAGAAGCCTTCCCCACACACCTCGGTGAATAACAATAACTCTCTCCAGGACCCTGGGACATGGTCTGCCTGGACCACTCATGGGCAGTCAGCATGGACTGTCTTGAGCTGTTGTAGTGGTTGTTATCTTGGTGTTTGAGTCTTCCCACCTGCTATCCTGCTCATCTGTCTGCCCTAATGGATCACAAGCGCTTAAGGGCAGAAACTGTTTCCATTGCAGCAGCTTCACATCCCAGAACCTTACACACAGTAAGGAGTTAATAATCATCCACAAGAGCAGCTGCTGCTGAAGTATGGCAAGAGGGGTGAATGCTCCAGTGGTCACCAGCCCTAGACAACAGGAGCTTATTCTAGACAGCCCCTCTTTCTCTGACCATTGTCCTCATATTGTTGAGACATGAATTCAGCAGTAACACCAGTGAGAAAAGGGGAAGTATCCACCTGTTTCCTTGTTTCCACATCAATACACTCCAAGCATGTGTGTAAAACTAATTCTTTTTCCAAGTAAAGTAGAGAAGGAAGACCTACACCATAGAACCATTTAATAGTCCTGGGGAATGTATGTAATTCCATGTAGGTCATCCTTGGCCCCAAAATGAAATGCGACTTTAAGACTTGAGCTTCTTATGAGCTTAAATACTCATATGATATGATAACTGTGTGGTTCCCGAATCTGTTATTTCAGCAGCTGCATGGACTTGGACTATTACCTGTAGTGTATATGTTATTTCAAAACCACAGGGATAGACTGAGAATGAGAGTTCCCAACTGTTGATTCACTGCTCAGATGCCCAAAACAACTGGACCAGACCCATGCCAGGAGCTCAAGAACACAATCTGGGTCTCCCTTATGGGTGGCAAGTACCTAACCCTTTTGCCCATTACCTGTTTCCTCCCAGAGCAACATCATCAGACTGCTAGAATGTGGAGTAAGAGCTGGCACTCAACCTCAGGCACGCTGAGACAGGATGCAGGTATCTCAACCAATGTCTGAACCCTAGACCAAACATCTACCACCCTTACACTATCTCTGTATATTCCCAGTATAGATTTTGCTCACTCTCCACCCAACTGGCTAGCCAGGACTTTTCTATCTTGGAGCTGTGGCCTTTCTCTCCAACAGCCTATTTTTCATGTAAGCTGCATTCTCCTCACCTCTTGCTTCTTCATAACTTACTCTAATACGGCAATGATGAGGACCAGAAAGGGTCAAGGGAGTGAACTCTGATGTCCATTTCCATCTCTCCCCCATCACTCATCTTCACTCACACCTACAGAGCTAAACTGAACAAGGAGGGAACTGATCATTTTCAGAGGATAGAAATGCTAATACGCATACATTGTTGGCCAATTGAGTCATTCTCAGTGTTTTCCCCTTTCTCAAATAAATGAAGATAGAAAAGGCCTGCCAGCCAAGATTCCCATATGGACAAATTTTATCTACTAATGAGCCATAACTAAGAAGTACATAGGGAAGGCTCTAGAAGACAAGAAACAGGAATCTTGACAACCTTGGGCGAGTCATAGATGCTGTTTCCTCCCCATATTCTGCCTCTCACTTCATTTGTCATAGCCAGTAAGAGCACCTGCCTTGTCTAACAGAGGGGAACTGGGCCAGGTGATCTCTTGCAATACCTTCAGGTTGTGTGTGCCATGGTTTTGGATTCCACTACTTGGTGAGGGCACATCATAGCAGCCCTACAGCACTGGTTCTCAGCTAGAGGCCAATGTAGGAAGGACAGACTATTCTCAGTATCTAGTCAGTAGATGCTGTTGAACATCACACAGTGCCTACAACATGCCCCTCCATTTAAGAAAGGGGGTGGCCCAAAATATCACAGGTGCTAAGACTGAGTAGTTCCAGTGTAAGTTCATCAAATCAGACTTGAGGGGAAAGTGGTGCAAGTACAGAAATCTCCATATTACCCCACCCTGAAGTGTGTCAGACTTATCACTACAGGAATAGAAACCTGGGAGTGAAAGAAAAGGACAAAAGCTCATGATTCAAATCAGAGAAGAGTATCATTTGTAGGCCAAAAAATCAAGGCACTTGTGTAAAGAGTCCCTAGCTACAGATGGAAGGAAAATGCTGATGCTGAATTACAATCTCGCTTCAATAGGAAGCAGTGTGACCCCAGGTGATGGAAGATATTCTCCCAATCCTTAGCATGGAGTGTTCAAAGTGGGAAACAGAGATACTCTGAAAGGCAACTGGGAAGGCTTCCCTTTAGTGTCTACCTGTCCCCACCTGGCAGGCACAACCCATATTGACCACAAGAGAAGCGCAAGAGAAAACAGATTCACTACACCAACCATCTGCATGTGGGAACCAGAGGGGCCCTCCAGGCAAAGCTGCTTCTCAGCCCAGTGGGGGCCATCTTCATTAGCCCTGTATTGAGACCTGCTTCCACACAACAGTTATTCCAAAAGAGGTGAGACATGGTCAGCCCATGCCCTTAAGTGAACTCAGGTTCTAGAAAGGTGGTAAGTGCAGTAGCAATTTCAAACATGGTGAACAAACCCTAAAGAGATGCATTTTGGAATTCTAGAAGCCTCCCCAGCTTACTCACCCTCTACAAGCATCCCCTAAGAGTACCAGTCTACAAATTGAATGTGCAAGAGGATGCACTACGCTATCTCCTGCTGAACATGAAAGGGCCCAGATAAGCATGCCCATATTTTTGGAGTTTCTAGCACACTGGAATAGATCTTGTTCAAGGATGGACATAAAACACAATTTAAAACTCAGGAACCATTAAAGTGTTTCGAGAAAGAAAGGACTTAACAAGAGTTAACAGAAAACATATTTTGGGAAATCCTATTTTCTTTCCTGTTTTTCCTATTTGAAAGTAGGGTTTTTTTGTTTTTTGTTTTGCTTTTATGACACAGTTCCATAGGCTCTGGGATTTCCCATTCCCCTCCCCAAGTCCTCTCAGCCACCGCACTACTGATTTCTCCTCTAGTACGATGGGTAGTCCTTCATGAACAGTCATAAGTCCATTTCATTATTTAAGTGTTGGGGAAAGACTATTTTCAAAAATGCCTCCCGCTGGCTATCTGTAGCAAAATTAATGTAAAACCTTGATTTTAGAAATAAAAGCTAAAAATATTAAATATTAATTTTAAAACCTGAAAAGTTAAGGCAAGAGCATAGTTTTGAAATGCTTTAGCAAAATTTAGTTCTTTAAAGAACAGAATTGTGACTGCAGAAAATTAAATCATGCAGAGGGTAAACATGAGAATTTCATTCAGATACACAAGAAAATATCTAATAGAAATTATTGGGATGACAAAGGTGACCCAATAAATAGACCAGAACAAATGAATCATAAGTAATATTATAAAAATAATGTTAAAGAAGAACATTTCCAGGAGCTGAGTAAGACCATCTTGACCAATGCAGTGTGGTGTTCAGTGACGTCTAAGGCAAGGTCATAAAAATACCATATCCATCTGCCTTGCCTAATGCAGAATATGCACTAAATAGCTCTTCCTCAGGACCCAGCCATGATGCTAGGAGAAGCAGGCAGCCGCATGAAGCAGCCACGTGTAGGTGTTCTGGGGGATCATTGTTACTAATTGTCCCAGCCAACAGCCTGCATAAATGTCAGACACGTGAGTGAAAAACCTTTGGATTATTCCAGCCCCCAGGCACTGAGTCACCTCCAGCTTTCAAACGTCCCCAAGTGACACTCTGGAGAAAGATGAGCTGTGCCTGCCAAGCCCTGGCCAAATTGCAAGCCCATAAGCAAACTAGATGATTGTTGTTTTAAGCCACTGTGTTTGGGGATTGTATTACGCAACGACAGATAACTTGAACACTGACCAAAAAAGATTTCCAACTAAAAGGAAGTCAAACTTACTACCTAGCAAGTTAGCTCCTGCACAATGGCTCGCTGTTACTGTCTCTGAGGTGTGAGTCACGGGATGTGGGGGTGCACAAGGAGGTTTCATTTGGGAGTGCAGATTCATTGCCGTTCCCTGGCAGAATCTAAAGAAGGCTGCCCCTGGATTGTTGTGGGCCCCGAGAACACTAAATGCCTAGAGCATCTTTCCAACACTGTGGGTATCCAAGAGACTCCCTGGCAATTCCCTCAGGGTTGAGATGGCTTGGAGTCAAGTTTCCTACACACACACAGCATTGCCGAGTTATTTTTGTGATCAACAAAGCCAACTTCCAGTGTTTATAGCTCAGTTTGGAGAGCTCTTTCCTAATGGCTTCTGAAGTCACTTAGAGGAAATAAACAAGGGCTGTCCTGCAATATTTTAAAACCAGGATGGGACTGCATACAGCAAATCACAGTTTGCAGTCATGATGGGTGAGGAGAAAGCCAGCACCTGGAACCCAGTACTCCTGGCAGATGATGTGCTACTCCTTGTGATTCCCAAAGACCTGCTTCAGTTGTTTCCACTGGAGAGCTGACTCCCCACCAGCCGGGGGCCATGTCCACCAGGAGAACCTAGGGAAGTCTCCCAGATGCTGTAGGTCACTCGATAACCACCCCATAGGGGCTGACTCACCACTGATGGACTCCCACCAGGAAACTGAGAACATCTGCTTAAGACACACAAGACTGGGCACACGACAGGATTGGAGTGGGTGGAGAGGTATGGCAGGAGCGGGCAAAAGGAAACTACTGAACCTTTTACAAACAAAAGCAAAGGGCTTAATATGCACTGACCGAGGACAGAGAATCTACTACCTATAATGGTTTGACTCAACATTCTTTTTGTTGTTGTTGTTTTTAGTGATACAAAGTAATACAGATTCAGTAGAAATCATAGTTTGGTTTTTGAGATTTTCGCAAGACAGATTTTCTCTTGATGCTTGGCAGTGGGTAATGCTTTGTGTTTCTGCCTGCCATTGTGAGACTTTCTGTGTCTCCTACTGTGTATGTTCCAGATGAATGACCATACAATTGCCCTTTTTTTCACTTTCAATAGTCTTCAATAAGTTACTATAAATAAACATATAGGTAAATATAGCAAAAGTACTTCATCATAAAATTGGGTTTGTGTTAGAGGATTCTGCCCAACCATAGGCTCATGCAAGCATTCTGAGCCAAGCTCTGATGTTCATTGCTGCGTGAGGTGTGGTATATGCAATCTAACTAACCTCATACTGCTCAGCACAGAGCCACATCCTAAGCAGAGGTACTTCTGCTCTCTAAATGCATTCCTTCCCATGGAGTAACTGAGCTGAGACTATTGAAAACACACGTGTCCCTTTCATCTCAGATGATGAACTTCAGTGGAACTCAGCAGTGGGGTGGAGGAGACACAGAACTGGCCCAAGCAAAGCAGACTGGCCAGGAGAAGACGCTCCCTCATCCTTCTGATTCCAAGGTCCAAGATTGCGCCTCCCTGACTCTGCTTCCCTGTGGGCAAACTCCAGACCTGTTTCTGCTCGGTCATGGCCCCTCCCTGTGCTCACCTTCATCAGCATGGCTCAGACAGTCTCCTCACCTCTCCCCCAACTGACTGTGAGGACAAGCACAAAGACCCACTTTAATTTTAGGAGTTTATAGCAAATTATACAAGGAAACTGATACAGGGTCTCCAAGGTAGACAGTGCACAGGGGTTGATGCCAAGCAGGTGCAGGTTGCGAAGACCTGGGAAGGTCCTTGTCATGGGCTCAAACAGGAACAAACACAAAAAGAGGACCCACCTCTGACAACCCTCCAAGGACCTTTAAATGGCCTCTTCTGGAGCTGTTATCATGGTCTACGTCATCACAAATTGTACCACCTTTTCACAAAACACCATAACAAAAATAGTTTGAGAATGTTCCAATGGAGAATCTTTTCCCTATGCCTCCCCTCTTTCCATGTCTGCTAGGTCAGCACAGTGTGAAACCCACAAGAACTAAAATCCAGACCACCCAGAAGCACCAGGCTTGGGGATTCTCCTGCCATTTCATGATTTCATTTTCTTCCCTTTTAGTCTTCCGTCTTACTCTCTGCTTCAATCTTTTCCTTCCCAAAGATATAACCATGGTTTCTTGTAACCTTTACTCTGTATTTAATGGTTAGTCTCCCATGCCCTGTTCTCCAGCACAGATTTCTAACAATTACCAGGTCTCAGTATTTTGTATAACAAAGACTTTGTCTCCCACCCCCAAGGATTCTCAGATGCCCTAGTCCTTCAGGAAGCTTTTACTTGTACCACCTAAAACAGAAATTAGTTAAGAAACTCCATAATGCTAATAAAATATGAAACAACAGAAAATGATAGATCATTCACAGAATAGCTATGATCTTAAAGGCTTTGTGTCTAGCAAGATTTGTCTACCTCGTGTAGAAAAAAAAAAACTAACATCGAGTAGCCTATCCACAAGTATTGTGCTAAGCATGTTACATGTACTATCTCATTGAATAGGTAATGCTATTCTCATATACAAAAGAAGAAAATGTGACCCAGAAAGTCTAGCAATTTACATATTAGTTTCCCAGAAGCAGGATTCAGATTTGGGTAGTCTGGTCCCAGAATTTGGCCATTTAGCCATCGTGTCACCATGCCTACAAGACCTGTAGGAGAAGGATCCAAGAGAACACGAAAGATTCCCCTCTGCCAATGAAGCAGCTGCATCCACTGTTATGTGTGTTGGCTGGTATGGGTGGCAGGCTGAGCCCAACAGCAGACCGGCTGGCAGACGCAAGAGCAAGGTATGAAGACTTCCCAGTTGAGATTTCTTAGGGACTCTCCAACTAGACCACTGCACTCGACCTCTGACTTCAGGGAAAATCACATAAATATGTGGTCTGATCCTGGAACACATGTTGCAGGACTAGGCCACCTCACTTCCTGGGCCTCATGTAAGAATGGGAAGCATACCTAGATACACATGAAAGATAATGCAGCCAGCTCATCTTAGCCAGTAGAAGACTTCAAGTACTTCATCAAAAGACAGAAAGTAGAATCGTTTCAACAACACTCTGCGCCTGGCTCTACCAAGTCTTTGGACACACAGAGGTAGACAAGACCAACAGGCCTTACAAAGAATTCTGTACCTCTGGTGTAAAGACACTAACGATTTCTCAGGACAGTCATGATCAGTCAAGTAACACCCTTGGAACATTCTGCCCCACATTAGGGCCCTAAATAACCATCTTCTCCCTGGGCATTTATGTAATATAATAGCAAGGAGCAATGCACTCTGTCCCTGCTACTCCCACCATCATGGACACAGGAGGAAAAACTGAACATTTTATGTTACCTACCTCCCCACCATAAACACCCTCTCCATCTGAATCAGAATGAATCAAAGATTGGTAATAAACATTAAAATAAATTTTATAATAATAAAATTAAAAAGAAAATTCAGTAATTGAAAAAAAGCGGAAAAGATTTCTCTTTGTAGCAGAAATGGCAAGAAAAGCAGCCTGAGATTAGCAGCAGCATGGAGTTGCGGTGTGATGCTGGGCAAAATAAGTCCCTTCAGTGTTTGAGTCTATAAAACCAGGAAGACTGTACTAGCCCACAGTATAAAAGTGATAATTAAATAAGATCACACAGGTAAAAGGGAAAAGGGCACTGGTTAGAAATTATACTCCACTCCTTAATAACAGGGACTCAAAATAAGAGCTGCTTCAGTCAAGTAGAAATTCACTTAGTTCACATGGTTTAGAAAATGCCAAACATGATGTATCCTAGGCAGCAACAGCTATACAATATTGTTAAGGACCCAGATATCTTCCTTTATTGTCCTTAGCATATGGCTGTACCCTCAAAATTGCTTTTATAACTCTAGGCTTCACATCTACTTCCCAGGAGAAGCAGAGGGAAGTAGTGAAGGACTAGAAAAACTTCACATTAAGTATCCTTTCACAATCCTCAACAACTTCTTACATTTTGTTGGTTAAGAACAAGTCACGTGAGCACATCTAGCAGCAGGAAAAGATGGAAAATATGGTCTCATTACTAAGCAAACAGCCATCTGAATGCAATCAGGGTACTGGCACTAAATAAAAAAGAGGACACATATTGGTTAAGCAACCAACAGTCTCTGGCCACAGAGGCGACCTACAATATACTGAATATCAACTCCTGCCAGATGCTTCACATAAATTTTCTCATTTGAGCCTCCTAATAACCTGGAAAGATTTAAAAGTTATCATTACACTTGTAGATAGAAAAATGGGATCAAAGAGAATAAGCAGCACAGCCTCTCATATGGGGAAACAGATCTAAACCAGACCTAATTCCAAAATGGGAACTCTTGTCTCAGCCCCGTTCAGCCTCCAAACTTGCCCCTAAGCAAAAGTACCTTTGTGAAAGTCCAAGGACCATGCACTTCTATTAGACTTTCGTTGCATTACTACTTAAGATCATGTCTTCGTTACTTTCTTAGAGAAAGGAAGGGACTACAATTATTCTGTAAACACTGCAAGGGTAAATTTGCTATCATTTCAGCTGGTGGGAGAGGAACAGTCATTGGGGAACTTCAGAAAGTTCATGCAAAATGGAATTGAAAGTTAAATTTGTTTTCTGCAAAAAAAATTTTTTGAAATGTAAGTCCAGTTTCCTCATCACATGTGTTTTCCATGAGTTTTTTGAAGCCCCCTTGTATGTCCCAATTTTTTTGATATGTCTCTAGCTTCTTTCATTCTAACAGTCAGGACAAACAGGCAGCTAAGGTTACCTCTGCAGAAACCAGACTGCAACCCCAAGTAACAGATTGTTTATATGAGAAAAGACGACCTTTCTGTTTTGTGGCCTCTTGACTCATTCTGAAAGGAGTGACATCCAAATCCTACAGCTACATTTGCATCCTGGTTCTTCCCAAAAATGTGAGTGTTGGAAGAGTGAGGAGGTGCCACGTGAGGAAGGAAATGGGGATGTCCGATGTGCTATAAACAGGCTCTCCATCACCTGGTGCTCCATTTTGGTAGATGCCTCCCTGCCATTCACCTCTCTGTCCTTAGGAGAAGACAGACATGATGTGCACAAACTCAGCCTTGGTTGCACTTTCTTCATTGTCTTCCATAACATGGCCCTCGGGACATAGATGTGCGCATCTGAAAAGGATATGCTGGGCAGAGCTGCCTGAACTTTCACACCATGACTTCTCCAAGCTTGGCAAGTGTCCCAGGATAGTGGTTATCTCCACCCCCAACCAGCAACACTGCCTTGGGAAGACCAAGTGTTCTACTCTGCTTCAGGGAGACCACATGTTACCTGTTAGGATTCTTTCTTGGGAGTTGATTTTAATGTGGAGGGGATGGGGACAACACAAGGATAGCCCAGTAGCTTAGAATTGAACTTTCTCACCTTACAGGCTATCTTTTTACATTCCTCTCAGCTAGAAAAGTTTTCTTTATATAGTTCACACAGCTCCTAAAAAGGAAAGGGAATTTTGATTTCTTAAGAGACCAAAAAAAAAAAAAAAAGAAAGAAAGAAAGAAGAAAGGATTTCTTCAGAATACAGAATGCTAGAGATCAGTGTGAATGAAGGAGGCGAGAGACACATGTGAGGGAGTAGGCCCCTAACAGTGGAGAGAAAGACTCTTCAGAAGACAAGAGGGAGACTCGAGCAGAAGCCCAACAGCATCCCCCAGAGCTGCCACCAAGTCATAGCCCTTTCAGAGGCTGATTCTGCAACTCAGAGTTACAAGCACTCCTGGCAATGACACTGAAGGGCGAACTGCAGCACAATGAAATCCAGGATGGGGTGGGGGGGGGGGGGTCACTTCAGGTCTTGTAGCATAAAGGAAACTACATCAGTTGGACTCATTTCACTCACTCCCCAGGCTCACCGATGGGGGTCATGTGCCTCCGTACACTAGCTGAAAGCCCACCATGAAGGATGATAGAAGGATGATAGAAAATGATCGTGGAAAGAACCTCAGCAAAGGGTTCCCAAGATGGTTTATTGTAGAGGTGTGGCTCTGAGAGCCAGGCCTGGGAGGTCTACCTCAACTGCCTAACCGTGGCTGTAGCCACTTGCTATGATCTGAGTCTGCTTCTACTTTTGCCCTGAATCACACAGTTCTGAGTGGGTTCACGTAACACCTTTCCACTCAAGAAGAATAGCATTAGACTCATGGGTACGACAGTGGATGTTCTGTGTACATTTTGTCACCCATGGTCTGTGTCTGGAGACGGCCACATGAACTTCGGCATCAAAGCCGTCTTAGGAGCTACTGGGCTGAGAGTTCCAATAAGTTTCAATAATCAATGAACAAGGAAATCTAGGGCTTAATTCACCAGAGGGAGATGGAATACACAAGAATTCTGCCAATGTTGTTATCATCAGAGGTAATTTAGAAATTAATTCAGAAAACAGTGCAATAGTCTGTTTTGCGCTCTGTATATTTCCATTGAGAGAACTGTTTTTCAGAGAGTCTTGAACAATAAAGAGAAAATGGTCCTAGAAATGCTTGTACTCCAGGACCCACATGATCACATTTTTCTGTGATTAGTATGAGGTTTCTCAGATAGGTGTTGTTTATATTACACAATATGCTTCCAAAATCAATAAGAAGTTTTATACCTTATCTTCCTTCAGAAGGGAACAGCAATAAAGAATTTTGTAAACCAGGCCCGGAGGCTGAAAAGTACATACCTTTGTGCTAATACAAAATGAACACAGTTTCGGAGACAGCATTTATCAAACTTGACTTTCAAGAGCCAGTTCTTCCAAGCAGAAGAATCAGCTCAGAGAAATTGCATTACAAAAGAAGGAGACCAGGAGATGATTTTTATTTCCTTACCACCTATACCAACCCCAAATAGAAGATGGCATCAGGAAGCTAAGATTCTTTATTAATCTTTGGGGGAGAGAGAGTGGGTTTACGTTTTCCATGAGAGAACTTCTTCCTATTTGAGTTACATTATTTTAAATTTTTCATTATTTTGCAATTTGGGTTCTATCAGTTTAAAACTTGAGAGGGTATATAGAAAAGTAAGTGGCAGGGAAGCAGCAACCCATATCACATCAAACTAAAATAAAAAACTAATTAGGTTATGAACACATGAATCATATCAGATTAAAAGATAACTAGTTAGAGTATGATGTAGTCACTAGGAAATGAAGAAAGATGACTCATTGCAACAGATCTGGTCTGAACTATGACAACTGTAACAGAAGAGGATAATGTGGATGTCAGAAAAGTTTCAATGTTGCTTTCTGGAGAAGACAATGAAGGAATCCAAACAAATACACAAGACTGACCTTGGATAAATGGAGAAGTGATGTCACCAGTGAGATGATAACTGAGGGTCCAGGAGGCATTCAAGTTTAGACACAGGTTCAAGATGGCAGCTGCGCATTGACATGAAACTATCCAGTAGGCCTATGGAAATGAAAGGCTATCACCAAAGAAAGACATCGCTTGAACTGTGGATTTGGGAATCATTCAAACTTGAGATCATAGATGAAGTCACAAAAGCAATTGTATGTTAAAAAAAATTGAGTAGGCTTAGAAAATAATGAGGCAATCTGACTTTTATGAAATAGATGGAAAAATGAAGCCAGAGGCCAAAAAAAAAAAGTGGGGAACCAAAGAAGGAAAGATTAAGAGGACAGTTTCAAAAAACAAGTGAACATACATGCATAGGTTAAGTAGAAATCAAACTGAGAAAACACATGGTGAACTTACTGTGAAAGGTGACCATCAGAGAGAATTCCAGAGCAAGGCCAATGCCAGGTTGACAGATAACGATACGAGCAGAGATTAGAAAAAGCATGTGCACATTACTGTTCTAAGAAGTATCAGCAGCAGTGGTCTCTGAGCATAACATTCAGAAGAAGACAAAAACAAACCTGGAATCCAGTATAGGGGGGGTGGCAGGTCATTGAGGCCTATTCTTATTGCAGGAATGCCAGAAAAAAAATGGGTTACCCCAAAGCCACTGGGTAGATGCCAAATAACCCCATGATAGTCCAGTCTGGCTGCCCTGTTATCAGAGCTGATTAGTTTGAGTGTCTGGAATGTGCCTGGATTTGCTCAGAGAAAGCAGCAATAGAAACACAGGACCTTATGATAAGCAACATATGCATATGAAACAAAGGCTGCCAGAGCTATTTCAAAGGTAAAGGTTGATCTTTACGAGAAATGACATGGCCCTATTGAAAATGAGCCTTTCCCAGACTGGAGTGCAATAGGCTATCAGTATGAATTTTAGATGCAGGAAACCCAATTATGACCACAGTTCTACCAATCATTCTGAGTGACCCAGGATACATTCCTCACTATCTGAGTTTCTATTTTCCTTTATCCATTTATTTATTAAAATGTATTTTTTACTTGATTTGAAAGTCAGAAAGAGATCTTCCATATTGGTCACCCCCAGATGCCTACCACAAATTAGGGCTGGGCCCGGCTGAAGCTAGGAACCCAAAACTCCACCTGGAATTCCCTCTTGAGTAGCAGAGATCCAAGTACCGCTGCTTTCCAGGATGTATTTTAGCAGGAAACTGAATTGACAGTGGGGAAACTGGAACTCAAACATGGCCCTCAATGGGAGAAGCAGGCATCCTGAGAAGCAAGTTAACTGCTGTGTCCACTCCTGCACCTAGTCTCCTGTTTTCTTATCAAAAAAGAAACACTACCTCTCACATCTATTCTGTAAAGCGTTGGGAGATGAAGATACCTTATAAAGTGTAGATGTCTTTGTTGTACCTTTGAGATACATAAAATTGTATTCTTAATGGTCTCGGAAGCCTGAAACAGATCTTAAGTCTTCTGTATCAAAAATATGTGGCACTGAATTCAGTCGTCTAAAACGTTTTCATACACAGGTCTCTCTACTTGGAAGAAGGCGATGTAACAGTTTTTGGTGAAGTGTTTTTATACATACTGCTCTCAAAGTCATATTTTCAGCAAGAACACTGAAAGTAAATCAGATTTTATTTCACTGATCATGGGACTTCAAAAATGTTCAAGTTCTTTCTTTAATTTTACTTATTTTGTTGTTATTATTATTATTATCATTTTATGATACAGTTCCATAGATCCTGGGATTTCTATTATCCCCTCCCAATACTCTCCTGCCACTCACTGAGTTCCCCTATATTATTACTATAGCATAGTTCTTCATAAATAGTCATATGTCCATCATTGCGAGCAAGGACAACGGCAGAAAGTCCAGCATCCTATTGTCAAGATACAGTAAACAGCTTCATTGGGAGTCCATCTTTGATCTGGAAGTAGAAATGCATACTGCATTATATCATCACATCTGGATATGACAGTCTCCATTACACAGTTACTATACATCCCTTTAAATGAAAAGCCACAATACAAAATCAACAACAGGAAGAAAAAAGAAATTAACAACACCATGAAGTCAAATAACATGCTACTGAATGACTAATGTGTCACTGAAGAAATGAAAAAGAAAATCAAGAAACTTCTTGAAGAAAATGATGCTACTGTATGATTTATGAGTCATTTGAAGAATTTAATGAGAAAGAGTTAATGAGAAGAAATGAAAACAAAAAAAAATCCATGAGATATAGTTTTCACTGAGCTTTGTTGGTGAGATATGTCTCCTGTAGGCAACAAATAAGTGTGTTTTGCTTTTTAATCCAGTCTGCTAATCTATGATGTTTGATGGATGAGTTTAAGCCACTTACATTCAGGGTTCATATGAATGGGTGGTGATTTGGTCCTGTCATTTTAGAAATGGGTTGTTCATTGATTTTGTCTTCTGTTGTTATTTTACTGGGATGGTCTTTGCATTTGCCTTTGATTTTGGTGGGCACTATTCCTTTTCTCTGTCAAGAGAACATGTTTAAGTATCCTTTGTAGGGCAGGTTTGGAAGAGGCAAATTCTTTCAGCTTTTCCTTACTGTGGAAGAATTTTATTTCATTTTCAAAGACAAAGGAAAGCTTTGCTGGGTACATTATTTTGGGCCAACGATTTTTTGCTTTTAGAATCTGGAATGTGTTGCTCCATTCTCTTCTGGCCTGTACAGCTTCCTGCAAGAGATCTCCTGTGAGTTTAATTGACATTCCTTTGTAAGTCAGTTGATTTTTTTTCACGTGCATATTTAAGGCTCTTTTCCTTATGTTTGACTGAAGAGAGCTTGATGATCATGTGTCGTGGTGAAGATCACTTTTGGTCAACCCTGTTGGGAGTTCTGTGCCCCTCCTGGGCACAGTTGTTTCCCAATTCTTTCTCTAGATTAGGGAAATTTTCCCTCATTATTTCATTAAAGACATTTGGAACTCAGCTTCTCTTTCTGCACCTTCCGGGACTCCCATAACTCTTAGGTTTGGCCTCTTAACAGTGTCTCTCAATTCTTGAATACTTTTTTTTAGCCTGATCCAGTTCTGCTTCCAGTTTTTTGTTGGTTTCCCCCTGGTGACAGGAAATATCTTCCAATTCTGAGATTCTTTCTTCTGCTTGCTTCATTCTATTTTGGAGACTCTCCACCATGCTTTTAGTTTGCTCCACTGTATTCTTAATTTCTGATATATCAGCTTTCATTTGATTCAGTTCCAGTGTGACATATTCTTTAAATTCCTTGAATGTCTGCTTTATGTGCTTCTCATTGTTGATAAGAAGCTTCCTAGCAAGTGTTTTGAATTCTGTATCCCCCATTTTCTCGATGTATTCCTCAGTTAACTCTGAGGTTGACAAAGGGTTTGCTTCTTTGCAGGGGAGTCTTCAGTAATATTCATTGCACCTTTGTCTCTTCTTTTGCTCTTGGTCATTGTACTTCTGGCTAGCAGATTTCTTCTCCTTGGGGCAGGTTTCTAAGTTGATTCGCCGACAGGTCTACAGGTTGATTTTACCTATTGCAGTTGGTACATGGCTCATTGTTTGCCGTCACTTGTGCCACTTTCTCCAGTGAGTTCCAGGTCTGGGTCCTTACGTCAGATTTCCACCATGGTCTCTGTAGGCCCAACTCCTGGCTCACCAGTCTCCACCTCCTTTGATACCATGCTGAGGCTGACCATTGTCTATACAACCTTTCTCCCACTTTTGGTTGGAGCAGGTCCCAGGATTAGGGAGACACCTGGTATTCTATATAGCTCGGTTGTTGATGGTGTTTATCTTTCTGAAACCTGTTGACTATTAGGTCTGAGAATCACATGGACCTCTTTCGACCCAAACGATGCCATAGTCAGTATTATTTTCCCTGTGGGACCAGTGCAACACACTGAGCTCAGTAGGTTTGCTCCCATATTAGCGCATACATACTCATTGTTGTCCCTGCAGTCATAAAGCCTTTGCCACACAAATGTACAAAATGGTGCCTGAAGTGCCACTACTGGAGTTCTTGATCTGCTATCCGTTAGGTCTCAGGGCTACCTGGACCTATCTTGGGTGGAACCTGTAGGATGCCATGTTGCTGCAGTTCACTGAGCCAGAAATGAGTTCACTTACAGCTCAGTGCATGTGCAGTCCTATGTAAAGCCTCTGCCTCCTTAAACAAAAGGTGCCCTATTCAGCTCTAGTGGGCAGACTGGGCTGTGAAATCCACCCTGTTCCCACACTGCCCATCCGGGATCTGTTGCTCTGTTTCTGCTCCTATTCAAATCAAATAGACCAGCAGGACGGGCAGTTCTTTGTCTGGGTTCACCACCCTGAGCTCCCAGTGAACATTCCTTCCCACCTTGTTGCTGGTGGTGTTCCAGCTGCCGCTGCAATCCAGATCACCATTCTCTGAATGCTGCTGGAGTATGAGTCACTGTACCACCACACCGTTGAGTCTGCTGCTTTCCTGTGTCTGATAGTCTCCAGGTACCTTTCTGCTGTTGTTCTGTCCTCTCCTGTTTCCTGGAATGTGCCCTCTCTGCTTCACACTAGCTAATGTTTCTCCATCTATTTCACCATCTTGATTCTCCAAATCTTTTTTTTTAAAGATTTATTTATTTTTATTACAGCCAGATATACAGAGAGGAGGAGAGACAGAGAGGAAGATCTTCCGTCAGATGATTCACTCCCCAAGTGACCACAACAGCCTGTGCTGTGCTGATCCGAAGCCGGGAACCTGGAACCTCTTCCAGGTCTCCCACCCGGGTACAGGGTCCCAATGCATTGGGCCGTCCTCCACTGCTTTCCCAGGCCACAAGCAGGGAGCTGGACGGGAAGTGGAGCTGCCGGGATTAGAACCGGCGCCCATATGGGATCCCGGGGCTTTCAAGGCAAGGACTTTAGCCGCTAGGTCACCACGCCGGGCCCGATTCTCCAAATCTTTAAGTTGTATTTTTTCTTCACAAGTATATATCTCATATCATATTTTATATGGGTAGAAAATTAGCTTGCAAGGTACTAATTCAATCAAATTGTTGTATTTTTATGAGTTTGTTTGAATTTCCTGACCGCAGTATTGCTTCTCAGTTGTTTCTCTTCCATGTACATTTTGGTATTATGAAATACATTTCCTGGGGAGAACCCAAGTATCTATGTAATTGTGTCACATAATACAATGTAATTACTGAAGTTAAACAATAAATAATTAAAAAAAAAAATGAAATACATTTCCATGGGGAAGAAAAGTCTGGTTTCATTATGGAGACATTTGACATCCAAAAACAGAAAAAGAAATTAGTATTTTTAGGTCATATAAGTGGCAGTTTTTGGTACAAAGTAAAAGATACAGTACCTGGAGGTGAAGAAAAAAACATATTTCCAAAATTTAATAGATAGTTTCTGCAATTGAAAAGAAAAAAATATTTTTATATATGAAGGCCCATATATTAAAATGGAATATCAGAGATACAGTGCTTCTAAGAACAGAATAGATGTTACAGTATTTTGTCTATGTCAACCACAACCATAGATTTCTAATGAACATATGTCAATAAGAACATCTTTGAAATAGATCTATGTTGATAAGTAGCTGACACTGGAGAAGAATTCTCTGGGTGGAATTATGTAGCTTCCACGGATAGAGCGGAGGGAAGCGTAAATTTCCCAAACATACTACAATATTCAGCACCTCACTGGGAAGTTAAACACAGGGCTTAATTCTTAACTCCTTAACATGAATTACTTGCAATTCTGTCTCAATATATAACATTTCTAGTCCAGTCCCCTCTGGCACTCCATTAAATAAGCCAAATTAAAAGTGAAGTAGATTATAGGATATACAGAAATGGATTAGAAAAAGATTTTTCTTTTTGAGCAGAAAGTTTTGTTCTTTAAGTCTGTTTTAACAGAGTTGGAATATTTTGAACAAAAAGAAAATACCGTCATTATGCCTGTTTGCTTCACTGGACAGAGAAAGAACTATACATTGTCAGCACTTGGGTTTCCCTATAATGCATCTCAAGTAGCTCACAGATAAATGCAGCGTTTATAAGCATGTTGATTGCTTTCATATTATCCTCAAAAATCACTCTGCAGAATTCAGATATATGAATAATATACTCCCTGGAATATCTAGGCATTAATTGGCAGAATCTAGACTTATATTCAAATATTTCTGATTCAAAGTTCATTTTAAGCACTTCTTCATCAGTACGGCTAGTTCAATATGGCAGAAGAAGCACAAGATATTTTGCCCTCACCTTCATTAGCTCTTCCCATGAAAGAAGAGAAAAACTACTTCAAGGGACTATGTGGGTTGGTCGTGATGTGTCAGCCTCTCCATGAGCAGGTGCGTGACCACAGTGAAATACATGGCAAATCCACATCTACTATGGGAACAAAGAAGTATGGGGCTTCCTTCCTGCTAAAAATGGTGGTGCTTACAGGCCAGTTCCAAAGGAAGGAGACTTTTCTTCACAAAAAGTATATTTACTCTGGCCACATGTATAACCTATGTTTCTATTAAGACCATTAGTGGAACAACCTTACAATCATGCTTGCAGGCTCTAGTTGAATTACTGCCCAGTTTTCACCTCTGCCCAGAGGCCTCCACAATAGAAGGGTTTCATAAGTCCAATAAATAATTTTATACAATATTGACTGCACTCCATTCTATTACGTCAGGTTCCACTAAAATCTAAAGAAAAATGTTGATTGTTTTTCCAGAGCACTGCATAATATGCTATAAAGCATTTCCTTATTAGGTAAATGATTTCAGCTTTAAGACCTTTTTCCCCAAACTCAAATAAAATCTGATGTAATAACTCTTTGAAGATTTTTTTACTGCTTGTTAGCTACGAGTGCCTCTCCTGTTACAGGTTTCAGCCAAGGCTAATAATACAGAAATACCAAAGGGAACTCTTCTTTCACGGTGTCCATCATCTCTCCAGTTCCATTGGTAAACTCACATTTGACTATTTGCTTCTGAAGATTTTCCACCTGACTTTACAAAGAGAAGCTCCACTTTCGCTTATAGATCAGTCACCAAAGTAATTTCTACCAATTCAAAATGTACTTGGTAAGGGGTTAGTGTTGGGGGTTCAAAAGTATAATCTGCTCCTTGTAACACCAGCATCCCCCATCAGAAGGCCAGTTCAAGTCTCAGCCACTCCAGCCTCCTGCTAGGATGTCTGGTAAGGGAGCAAATGATGCCTCATGGCCTTAGGCCCCCACCACCCATGTGGAAGACCAGAGAGTAGTTGCTGGCTCCTGACCTCAACCCCTCCCAGACCTGGCTATTGCAGCCATTCTGACTCACCAGTGGACAGAAGAGCTCGCTCTCTCTCTCTCTCCACCTCTATCCTCAGTCCTCTCTTCACTTTCTCTGCCTCCCTCTCTCCCTCTGTATCATTCTATCTTCCAAATCAATCAACCAATCTTAAAATAAAACACATTTACTATTTTCTTCCTTTTGTCCATTATTATGAGAGACTGTGATTAGGAAAATGGAAAAATAAATAGTTGTCTACTGGTTTCTTATATAGTACTTTGTACTTTTTCTTGCATTATCCTTGCTCAGGCTTAATGAGATAAATACAATCATAGATATTTTTCGAATGAGGAAACTGTACTTCTCCCTTCGCCATAGCAACAATACTAAAAAAACAAACAACAAAAATCCTCACTAGACACTATTAACTATGAATCATCATATTCCTTTTATAATCTTTTCAAACAGCCCCCCACCACACACCACGTACCATTCAGTCACCCCACTTTGCACATCATTTGTTCTACTGATCCATCCTAAATCCAATCAAAGCAGACTTTCCTGCTAGCTCCAGTGCCCACATTTTGTTCTATTTGGGGTCCGTTTCCACTCATCTTCACTCTCGGTTCTCTCACCTGTGTTTGCAAGAGAATAATTTTCCATACTGTCGTTAGCCTGCTATGTGTGGGAAATCTTTCCTTGGCAAAATCCCTTCCCTGCTGGAAGCTGTCGATCTTTGCACAAATCTGCCTTGTCCTAGATAACATATGCCCCTAACCCCAAAGAGTGAATATTAAGAAAATAAACTGTAAATGATGCTAAAGGAGCTTTATTTGTTATACGTTGGTTCTTTTTTTTTTTTAAGATTTGTTTTTACTGGAAAAGCAGATTTACAGAGAAGGAGGATACAAAGAAATCTTCCATCCACTGGTTCATTCTCTAGGTGGCCACAACAACTAGAACTGAGCTAATCTGAAGCCAAGAGCCAGGAGCCTCCCTCAGATCTCCCACATGGGTGCAGGATTAATCCCAAGGCTTTTGGCCATCCTCTCCTGCTTTCCCAGGCCACAAGCAGGAAGCCAAACAGGAAGTGGAGTAGCTAGGATGCTAACTGGCACCCATATAGGATCCCAGTGCATGCAAAGTGAGAATTTAGCCACTAGACTATCATGTCAGGCCCATAAGCTGGTTCTTAACATTAAAATTTTCTTATTGGGGCTGATGCTGTGTTGTAGTAGGCAAAGCACCCACCTGTGGTTGGCATCCCACATGGGCACCAGTTCATGTGCTAGCTACTCCACTTCTGATCCAGCTCCCTGTTATCATCTGGGAAAGCAACAGAGGATGGCTCAAACTCTTGGTATCCTACCCCAGGTGGGAGACCTGGAAGAAGCTCCAGGCTCTCAGTTTCAGATCAACCCAATTCTGGTCATGTGGCCATGCGGGGAGTGAAACAGCAGATGGAAGACCTCTCTGTTTCTCCTTCTCCCCCTCTGTAACTTTGACTTTCAAATTTTAAAAATCTTTCACCCATATCTTTTGTCGTCTGTTGTTATCTTAAAATATTTTTACAAGAATCCTCTTGACTACAGAACAACAACATTTAGATTCAAAAGACTTGGAATAGTTAAGTCAACAGTGGTATTGGGACACCAACAAGTCCTCCCTACTATAACTGAGAAAGAAATCACTCGTGTGACAGCTCCCTTAAGAATGCAGGACTGGGGCCCGGCGGCGTGGCCTAGCGGCTAAAGTCCTCGCCTTGAAAGCCCCGGGATCCCATATGGGCGCCGTGTGAGAGACCTGGAAGAGGTTCCTGGTTCCCGGGTTCGGATCGGCGCGCACCGGCCCGTTGCGGCTCACTTGGGGAGTGAATCATCGGATGGAAGATCTTCCTCTCTGTCTCTCCTCCTCTCTGTATATCTGGCTGTAATAAAATGAATAAATCTTAAAAAAAAAAAAAGAATGCAGGACTGCAATTTCAAGCTCTCAAAACATCTACAGGAAGAAAAACACATGGTGGGGAACTTAGTGAGAAACTTGTGTCAAAACAAACACATAATAATTTCCTAAGAAGAATGGGACTGGACAACTGGGAACTGGTGGGGTTTTTTTCTAAGAAATTTTTCTGCATTTTCAGTAAGACAAAACAAAACATGGGTGGAACTCCTTAGGTACTATTAGGAATTAGTTAAAATTTAAAAGGTATTCTAGGTAATAGGTCTTTAAATATATTTACATTGATTGATTCATTCATTCATTGACTGATTATCCTAGATCATGTTGTTCTAAAAGGTGGGGAGGTTTAGCTAGCGGAGGTAAGCTTTATAACTCAACAGAAAATAAAAGGCTAGAATCTCTTTGTTATGCCTTATTCTTACAGTCCATGAACGTCTCCACCAGACTTTCACTGGTGCAATAGATAATCGTGTGTGCAGCTCCTGAACGAAGAGGTAACCACTGAAACACTGGGGTACCAGGAGCTTTACAGCTGTGGAGAAGTAGTTAGTGCTGTTTTTCCTTTGTTTGCTATGTTTGACAGCATTTAGACAAAGATGAAGATGAAAAGGAAGACTTAAAAAGGAGAGTAGATGAATTTGAAATGTAATACAGCAACAAGGTGGAGGACTCCACCATGGGGGGAGGGGACGGGGAGGAGTTGGGGGATTCCCAGAGCCTATGAAACTATGTCACATAATGCAATGTAATTAATAAAATATATATATTTTTTTAAGAAGAGAGTAGAGAAATACTATTCAAAACAAAAACTCCAGTTCTATGTGGAAACCTGAAATATCCACTCATCTTTGTACTCTTTCTTCTTGACTAGAATTAAAATACGTCATGCTAAGACTCCATTCACTTGGACAGAAATGAGAGGTCTTTAATCACCGAAGAACAATAAAATATTCTTGTGTTCAGTAAGTTCCAAACATGCTGTTATCATTGCTGAACTTAGCAACAGTCTAGACTATGAAACCACTTATCATTAGAAACCCTTCAAGGAGAACCCAGAGGGAAATAAATCCTTCATATGGCCTCAGTTCCATCCCTCCACTCCCAGCTCTCAACACCCTCACTCTTTCCAGCGCAATCATTTATTTTATTTCATCTCCTCAAAGCTCCAAGTCTTCCTTATGTCCAGGTCTTTGAGGACGCCATTGTTTCTGCCTGTAATATTCTCCTATGCCTCCCTGGACTAACTGCTCTTTCAGTTCTCCTATCAGTATTACTTCCTCCCAGGAAGACACCCCTACATCCGTCACATAGTGTTTCTGCCAGCAGAGTATGACCACATTCATAATTCATCATTTAATCCATACAGTCCTTGCTGACATTTATGCTTTATGATGGAAGGACTATGTCTATTGTGTTTGCTCCTGCAGCCCTGAATCATGGCACAAGTCCTGGTGCAGAGCGATGTTCATAAAGATCAGTCAATAGACAAATCAATGAAACACTTAACTATGTGACTAAGGTGTAATCTGAGTTAATAGCAAACTGACAGATAGCAGTCCTACCTGAGTTGATAGTGTCAAGAGTCAGCCAGTGACATAAATACAAAAGCAACATCTTCACAAGTCGAAAAACCAGAAAACTTCAGTTCTGACACCAAAACCATATGTCAATTCAGAAAGTCAGGTCATTAAATCAAGAAACGGGGTAGCTTAAAAAAAATAAGGAATGATCAGCCATAGCTAAATTTCAGGAAAATCTAAGAAGCTGTGTTAAGCATGTGGTTTGTTCTGGGTTCATTTCCAAACCACCGTGTAGAAGACTTGGCATGTTGAAGCAGAGAGGAGGGACTGAAAGCAGAAAATGTGCATATGTCTTGAATAAAAATTAAAAGCAAGTCAAGCCTTGGGGAAAACAACTTGCAGAACGACGAGGACAGTAAGTGTTCAAAGGCGTTCAGAAATGGTAATAAAGAATCAGAGTGACAGGTGCTTCTGACTTACTGGGTGCCCTCCCATGTGACAGGCATTTTGGAGGATCACTTCATTTAGTTCCCAGGAACATTTTATAAAGTGGACACCACCACCCTCTCATCTTATAAATGAGGTAAATGGAATTTTAAACATTTCTGTGATTTTCCCCATATTACTATAGTTAGTGTGATTACACATCTTCAAAAGTAGACTTTGGAATCCAAATGACTAAACTCCTGATATTTAGAAACTACTCAAATAAAAAAAATTCTATTAAATGTGCATAAACATCTGCCGTGACATGTTCCCCTACATCTCTCTCCTGAGTATTTCGGTGACAATATCAGAGGCCTAAGGCCTGCCCTCCGGAGTAGCCACTGAGCATTCTGTAAAGAAATTCAGAAAAGAGTCCCAGAAAAATATGAACCAGTTTGGTTGTGCAGCCTCCGGTCCAACTTCACAACGGTGAAATGTTTATGTATGTTCAATTTATGTATGTTTAATGCTATATATGTGTCATTAGGCTTGTGTGTGCTTTTGTACAGTTTTGTGCGCCCACATGCTCAGAATACGAGCACCATGTATAGGTACTTTTACCAGACTCTAACAGTGCTGACCCTCATGGGAAAGATTAGAATTAGAAACAGAGATGACAGAAAGATTCCTTTCCGGGTTTCGTACTTGTATAACCTTGGTCATATTTGCTCACCAGTTAGGTCATCATTTAATTTTTCTAAAGTAAGAGTAGCATGGCAGTTTAAAAACCCACATCCTATGTCAGAGGACCTGAGTTTAAGACCTGTCTCGGGCTCCTAACCCTAGCTTCCTGCTGCTTTAGAGCACACAGCATAACAGAGATGCTTGAATAACTGGATTCCTGCTGCCCACGTGAGAGACCTGGATTGAGTTCCAGATTCCCAGCTACTGTGGCTTTTTGCCGAGTGAACCATGTATAATGGCAATCTCTCCCTCTCTTGTCTCTTTCTCTTCCCCCTCTGCCTCTCAAATAAATAGTTACCATTTTTAAGTGGTCCTCTAGCCCACTTTTCTGCTTGGTAAGAAAGTAATCATACCGCAACTGCAAGCAGTTCTCCTCTCCACCACCTCCAGCGTCTCCCAGCCTCCCGACACTCTGCTGGTGGAACCAACTGCAGTGTCAGCCAACTTCTCCCCCTTCTACAATGAACTAGCTGATGCTTCTTTGATATTAGCCACTGAGACCACATTAATTTGACCGCAGTGATTATATGTCTTAACAGTTCCGAGAACACTTCAGAGCACCATGGTCTCTTTGACCGCAGAAACTTGACGCAGACTAGGTCCCGGGAATGCTCTGCCCTCAAATGGGCGTACAAACCAATGATAGGGTTCCATTTAGTTCATGAAGTTTCAGGTCAGTCTCTACCTAAAATAACCTTTAGCTCATTTGCCCTTCTTCTTATTTTCCAAATCATCAGATTCTGTTTTTCCTATTTTATTATTTTTTAATACACAATTTATATAGGAACATGCTCTTTTTAAAAGACTACACAGAGGTATATTATTTTAAAAGTAAGACTCACTTCTGATTTTTCTTCTAACCTCAGGGTTAACCATTAAAAATACCTGATGTATGTCCTTCCAAATACTTTCCAACATATTTAGAAGCTGGGTCTGGCGCAATAGCGTAGTCGTTGCAGTCCTCACCTTGAGCATGCCAGAATCCCATATGGTCACCAGTTCTAATCCCAGCCAACCTGCTTCCCATTCAGCTCTCTGGTTGTGGCCTGGGAAAGCAGTCAATGATGGCCCAATGCTTTGGGACCCTGCACCCACATGGGAGACCCAGAAGAAGCTCCTGGCTCCTGGCTTCGGATTGGCTCAGCTCCAGCCATTGCAGCCGCTTGGGGAGTGAATCATCGGACAAAAGATCTTCCTCTCTGTCTCTCCTCCTCTCTGTATATATTACTTTCCAAACAAATATATATATATATAAATAAAATAAAGAAGTATGCAAGATTGTTCTGAAAGTTGATCTTTTTCATGCCTTCAATCCCTATATATGAAACAAATATATATGTAGTATGTGCCTTTACTTATAACTAAAAGTAGGACTCCCAATGAATTTTCTAAATATACCTTTATATTACAATACTAGGTTTTCTGCTTTTGCTATACTTGTCACATATCATTTATCATTATACATTTAAAGGTCAGAAAATTAAACTTGTGGGCCCGGCAGCGTGGCATAGCAGCTAAAGTCCTTGCCTTGAAAGCCCCAGGATCCCATATGGGCGCCGGTTCTAATCCCGGCTGCTCCACTTCCCATCCAGCTCCCTGCTTGTGGCCTGGGAAAGCAGTCGAGGATGGCCCAATGCACTGGGACCCTGCACCTGCGTGGGAGACCCAGAAGAAGTTCCTGGTTCCCGGGTTCGGATCGGCGCGCACTGGCCCATTGCAGCTCACTTGGGGAGTGAATCATCGGACAGAAGATCTTCCTCTCTGTCTCTCCTCCTCTCTGTATATCTGACTTTGTAATAAAATAAATCTTTAAAAAAAAAAGAAAAGAAAATTAAACTTGTAATTTGTACTGATACCATTGTGATAATGCAGGGAAATAATGGTGGGAGATAGGAAAGAGAAGGGGAGGCATGAATCCCTATACCTACAAAAATGTATGGAGAAAAAAAAGCACATTTTTTAAAAGTGCCTAATTCCTTTTACAAAATGGTTTACTTATTTTTACAAGGAAAGAGAGAGAGATCTTCCATCTGCTGGCTCACTCCGCAAAAACCAAGATTGGGCCAGGCCAAAACCAGGAGACTACAGCTTCCTCTGGGTCTCCCATATGGGTGGAGGGGCCCAAGCACTTGGGCCATCTTCCTCCACTTTCCCAGATGCTTTACTAGGGAATGGCGTTGGAACTGCAATGCCAGGATGCAAAGCAGCACTCACATGGAATACTGGCATGGCAGGTGGTGGCTTAACCCAGTGCACCACAACACTAGTGCCTACTTCCTTTGAATAGTTCTGTGATATGCTATGGAATTACTGTGTCTTAATTACATAACCCATTACTATATTGATGGAAATTTAGAATATTTCTACTTACTTTATTTTATTTTATTTTATTTTTATTTGATGGTAATCACAGAGTTGACCAGGATGGGAAGGATCAAGGATCAAGGGAAAATGGGCGAAATCATTGCCTCCTAATTCTCCATTTCTTCTTGTCTCTGAGGAAAGGGGAGAGACAAAGGGGGAAGCCACACACAGATCCCAAATGTCCCAGTACCCAAGGATGTCGCACTCAGACATGCCACCCAATATCAATCCAGAGTCCCACTACAATGTATGATTAAGTGATTTGGACAGATCTGCAATGCTGTCAGTCTCGCCGATCCAAGGGTGATGCAGCCCTCCAATGCCCATTAGCTGACATAGTCTACCTCAAGTCTCCATCATCTGCACGGTAGGTTGTCCTATGTTCTGTTCTCCTTCCTCTTTGATGGTATCAAATGGGTTGCCATCTTCTCCGTGTGCATCGGGGTCTACATCCACAGCTATGCCCTTTTTACTCACAGGCAGGACCAATTTCTACGTAGACCCAGGTGACATGAGCCTTGTTGGGTCTTCCGTTCTCCAAGCTCATGAACCCGGCACAAACCCTGCAGGTGGGCCTAGGACCTGGGCAACCCAAGCCCCCGCAGGATCCCATATGGTTGCCAGTTCAAGTTCAAGCTGCTCCATTTCAGCTCCCACTCTCTGTCAGGGCACCTGGGAAAGGAGCAGAGCATGATCCCAAGTGCTTGGGCCCCTGCACCCATGTGAGAATCCCAGAGGAAGCTCCTGTCTCTAGCTCTTGGCTCTAGTCTGGTCCAGTTCAGGCTGTTGCAGCCATTTGAAGAAGTGAATCAGCAGCTGGATGATCCTCCTCCATCTCTCCCTGTCATCCTGCTTACTTTCAAGTAAATAAATGTATCTTATTCCACTGTTGGTGGGAGTGAAGGCTAGTGTAGTCACCATGCAAGTGAGTATGGACCATGCTCAGAGAACTGAAAATTAATCTACTGTATGACCCAGCTAACCTATTCCTAGGGATAGAGCCTAAAGAAGCAAAATCTGCATATGAGAAAGTGATCTGTAACCCTATATTTACAGCAGTACACTCCACAACAGCAAAGACACAGAAACAACCCAGATGCCAGCCGAAAGAGGAATGGATAAAGAAACTATGATATATCTACTCTATAGAATACTACTCAGCATTTAAAAGAATGAAATTCTACCATTTGCAACAAAATGGTCCCAACTGGAAAACATTATGCTCAGTGAAACAAGCCATCCTGAAAGGACAATTATCATGTTCTTTCTTTCTGATATAAAACAATCTTCGTGCAAAACACAAAACACATATGTAGGTAAATAAGCATGTACATACATTCTCAAAGATGAATTATATAACAGTGAAGACACTTTACATTACGCATCTCTACTCCTGAATAAAAGGACTCAAATTTAAACTGTTAAATATGCCTTGACCTTCATATACCATGTTTTCTACTATTGCCTGTAACTACAGTTCCATGGTACATTTAAATAGCAGAATGTTGGACTTGTGACTGTTGCTCAAGGACTATACTGTTGTTCAAATATGGGGGAAACTGAGGCAGGAAGAGAATGGGAGGGCAGACAGGGAAATGAAGAAGGAAGCCTTGTACCCATAAAATCATATCATGGGAAATAATATAAGTTAAAAATCAAAACATTCAGAAAACATTTTTAAAATACATCTTTAAAATAAATAAAAGACAGGGAGGCTTATTTTCACTCAACTACCATCAACCTCCACAGAAGCATGTTTTTGAGATTGCTTCCCTCTGTTCTGCATCCCTCCTCACACCTCTGCAGTGAAGACAAAGTTGCCCCTGAGATCAGCCCCATTGGAAACCACTGCACAAAGGTAAGGCCTGTGGAGTTTGTGCCTCTAGGATTCATGTTTCTCATGCAGCCCTTCCAGCCACAGCCTCAGTATCCGGACGCCTGCCTTCAATGGTTCTCCTCTCCGTTTGTTGTCCTCATTTTCCACCACGCATCCATCCATTCAATTTCTATGTAGACAGCACTTGCTCCAGGCCATAGACATCAAAGTTTGGGGGATGCAGCAGTCCTTGAACTCAGACATCACATGCATCGCTGCCCATTGTTTAGCACAAGCACGTATATGTGTTCATGGTCTGGAACCCATTCTCAGCACGCTGTGCTTTTCTTTCTATCTCTGCCCATGACCAGGCTCTCTCCTTCCGCTGCACACACACACACACACACACACACACACACACACACACACACACTCCCTTCAAGAAGGATTATTCTGCAACAAAGCAGGGAGGTAGCTTCTGCTAGCATCAGGGACACACCCCTACACAGCTCATTCCAGCAATAATATCACCCTCAAGAAAAGAGAACTGAAAAGTGTGATTCCTTAAAATTATGCACCTTGAAAAACTTCACTGTTGGAAATGATATTAGAACCTGCAGAGCCAAAATAAGCCAGCCTTAACCCAAACCAGATGGAAGGCTGATCTAAACCAACTCTGCCTTGGTCTAGGTGTCAGTCAGCATCCTTCTTACTGCTTCCATTGATTGGAATCATCTGCGCTTTCCCTGGAATGTATGTGAATTCTAGGGAGACTGCTCCCAAACACAGGGCTCACACGCCTGGCAAGCTGAATAAAGATTTGTTTTTCAAAACTGGAGTTTATTAGCTATTCAACAATGCTTCAGCCCAGTGTTTCTGCAACCTGAGTCTCTGAAACACTGTGGTTAGTTCTTTCAAGAACAGAATCAAATTCCACAGCCACTAAAGAGATTTTTCAGGTAAGGGTAGGTGGAGAGAAAAAGGGTTGTAAGGAGGTTAGCGAGAAGTATCGAGTCTCTAGATTTGAATGTGATAGGATCATGTGTTTCTGGTAAATGCAACCAGCCATTCACTGTCAAACCTACATCTCCTATTAGGAAAGCAGCTCCTGCAATGTTCCTCCAACCTAATTCACTACTTTTTCAGTCACAACAACATACTTTAACTCAATTCTTTGAGACACAATTCAGTTTGTTTAAAAGCTTCAGCCTTGGGGAACATGTTTGACCTGACGATTAGACACTGCATAGATACCCACAAACCACACTGGAACATCTGAGCCAAAACCCTGGCTCTGGTCCTGATTCTAGATTCCTGCTAATGTACACCCTGAGAAGCAGCAAGTGCTGTCCCCAGTACGTGGGTCCCTGTCATTCACAGGGGAGAGAGACCTAGATGGAGATTTAGGGCACTTGGTTCTGCTCAGTTCAGACGAAGCCATTGAATGCGTTCAAGGAGTGAGTGAGTAAAGAGATGACCCGTCTCTGTCTCTACTTTTGAATACATAAAAAACTTTTTTTAATCTTTAGAATGTCTTTGAGTCAGAGCTGTGAAGGTCTGGAGTGACAGAAAAGTAGAACATTTGAACTCAAGATCCTTGTCATGCTAGGCAAAAGCACTTCTGGAGTACATACATATGACTGATGGCAGAGAGGAAAAGAAAGAGAAACCACACACACATTTTGTTTGTATAGGACAACTTGATGTGCATTTGACTTCCACAAATTTCATAATTAATTATTTGCCATTACTGCCAATTGAATATTTCGAGATAAAAGGAATGCACTAACAACTGTCATTGCTGTGTACTGAACAGATACCTGTTGGTCACAACTTAATAGATCAGATCAATTCAGTCATTAAGCCTATATGACTCAAAAACGAGCTGTGTCCATGTATGCTGTATATTCAGTTGCTCATATCATCATCTGCAGGTGGTGCTAAAGGCACAAAGCCAGCTGGAAGTCCACCCTCACAGATACTATAGGTTACGTAGAATTTATTCAGAGCAGTTGAGAGCACTAAAAATGAAAGGGCCTTTCTGGCTGCAGAACATATAAACAGGCTGCTGAGACTGGCCACTTACAAGTACAGAAATAACATCAAGTACCATCAGCAACAACTAAAATGAAATTAAAAGATTCAGAAGTGTTCATTTACAAGAATTGCTTTTAAATCCAGACCAACCAAGAAAATGTGACTTTTGCTTAACAAGCAACCAAAAACCCCTGCTCAAGAAACATTTTGTCATAGAATTTTTTTATTGCTATGGAATTATTCAACTCTGAGCCAAAAGTACAGTTGGAATGATTCCTTGACAATTATAAAGAACTTACTGTAGATTTCCATGGAGATGAGTAGAACAGACAGAATATGAATAGCTTCAGAATCTCACATGCACACACCAGGATGTTGGGAAAGGGGCCCAGGGGAGGTTAGAAGACAAGCAAGATAGCACCAGATTGATTTCTCTGAGGAACCCCCTGGGAAAGGGGAGTTGTGGAGCAAGCAGCTCCCCCAAGGGAGGCTGCATTTCACTTTGGTTCCTGATTTCCTCCACCAGCAACATGGATCAGTGTGGAGGCAGTTTGAAATGCCAGGTTGCACATGTTTTCTTGCTTTCAGAGTCCTGTTACCATAGCAACAGTCACCCATGACTTTCTGAAAGGTGGTTAACAGTGAGATTGGGAAGAAATCAAATTCTGTTCAAAATGTAAATTCTGGTCACTCCTGTCTTGGAAACTACCATCCTAGATATTGTTCCTGAAAAATCAGAATATCCTGAGAATTAACAGCTGGGAAAAGGCACTAAGTCCAGAGTCCAAGAATCCGTTTAGATACCTCTGTTTGGATCCACACAGTGTGACTCCAAAAATTGTGACATCTGTGTTGTTGTGTTTCAGCAACCAAACTGGAACTTACACATGCTGTGATCTTATAAAGGGGATATGCGTTTGATATTTTTCTAGAGCTCTTATTTTCAACAGCACTTTGAGAACCAGTTTCAAATTTCCTAATCTTTCTTTTTTGTTGGAAAAGCAGGTTTACAAAGAAGGAGACAGAGAAAAAGATCATCCATCTGCCAGTTCCTCATATGGCCACAGAAGTTCAGAGCTGAGCCAATTTGAAGCCAGCCGCAGCCTCTAGGTCTCCAATTGGGTGCAGGTCCCCAAGCGTTCCGCTGCCTTCACAGGCCACAAACCGAGACCTGAACTGAAAGTGGAGCAGCCTGGACACGAACCGGCGACCATACAGGATCCTGGCATTTGCAAAGGGAGGATTAATTAGTCAGTTGAGCCATTGCACCAGGCCCATCAAATTTCCTAACCTTATAGGTATATATAATTTTATGTAAGTGCCAAAAGCACTGTGATTTGGATCCATAAAGAATAACTCGTGTTTAAACTAGAAGCAGAAGTAACACATTATTCTTAAAGTTTATGTCTACATGCACACACACAATTAAAAAGGCTACTACTTTAAAACAGAAGGCAAGAAGTATTGATGAGGATGCAGAAAACTATTATCTGTGTGCAATGCTAGTGAAATAGCATAGCCACTGTGAAAGACTATAGTGACTCCTCAAAAAAATACACATTTAGGGCCCAGCATGGTAGCCTAGTGGCTGGCTAAAGTCCTTGCCTTGCACATGCCAGAATCCCATATGAGTACCGGTTCTAATCCCGGCAGCTCCACTTCCCATCCACCTCCCTGCTTGTGGCCTGGGAAAGCGATTGAATACAGCCCAAGGTCCTGGGATCCTGCATTTGCACAGGAGACCAAAGGAAGCTCCTGGCTCCTGGCTCCTGGTTTCGGATTGGCTCAGCTCTGCCTGGTGCGGCCACTTGGGGAGTAAATCAGCAGACAGAAAATCTTTCTCTGTGTCTCTCCTCCTCTCTGTATATCTGACTTTCCAATAAAAAATAAAAATAAATCTTTTTTTTAAAAAATGCACATTTAACTATCATATGAAATTCTATTCCTAGGTATATGTCCAAAGCAGTTCAGAGCAATCATAGCAGTATGACTCACAAAATAGCAAAAGTGTGGAAACAACCCAAACATCCAGAGGAATGTAAACAAAAATGTGGAATTACATACATACAATGGGCTATTAGTCTCAAGAAAGACTGCAATTCTGATATATGCCACAACATGGATGAATCTGAAAGTCGTTGTGCTAAGTGAAATGAACCAGACCCAAAAAGAGTCTATTGTGTGGTTCCACTGATAGGAAGTATCTGGAAGGGTCAAGTTCAGAGACAGAAAGAACAGTGGTTGCCAGAGACTGGTGATGAAGGGGAATGTGGAGTGACTATTCAATCTGATAGTGGTACTGGCTGCATAACAATGGAATATACTTAGTACATTGATTATTCATTTCCAAATAATCAAAATGCTAAATTGTATGTTACATATACTGTGCCACAACAACAACAACAAAAAGTTTATCAAAAATAACCAGGAACATCCTAAGTATCTTTAAACTTGCCTGTTCTTAATTGGTTTCTCACTTCTACAATGCAGTACACATAGAAGTTACCCCCAGGTCCAACTTAAATATTTGAAGCTAAGTTAGTTTCCTGTGACACACAACCAAATTTGTCTGGATTTTCAGTACAAAAAGAGGAATGCAATGTCTCTGGAATGAGACTCAGCCTAAAGTAGCATTGTCAGAGGTGTTAAATAGAAACACAACATACCCAGTTAAATTTGAATTTCAAACAGCAGCATGTTTAGCATATCCTAAGTATTACATGGGAAATACACTATTTTTATCTACCTGGATATTCACATTTAACTGAGCATCTTGTATTGTATTTGACAACCCTAAGCCCTAAATGAAGTTTATTTTGATTTTTATCATAGCTTGCCTTTAAATGTTGACTCAAAAGCTACCACTGCCGAACTCTGCTGCATGTGGACATAAACCACCCTGTTATCAAACCCTCTAGTGCAGACAACAGAAAATGAAGCACAAATCTGGTCATGGCCATTTTCCCTCATTATGCAAGAGTCTGTGTATCTCCAAAATACAACAGCTAAGCAGTGTCCTCAGCCCTGGGGTTAAGTGGTATTCCACCGTCCCCATTAGCTTAGCTCTCCATGGGGTCTGGAGCTTAGATGAGCCTGGTGGAGTCTATCATTCCTCCCTAATTGTTCATTAGACTTAGAAACATCACATTGAAGAGCTGCCTGCCATATCATTTTGAGCTGCCTTATCTAAATATGCCTTTGAGAATTTCCAGTGACAGGAAGCCCCTTTTAAAACTACTACTGCCAAGTTTTCCTGTAAATACACCTCTGGCGTTGTAAAACATGTAGAATTCTCAAGAAGCCTCGTGAAGAAAGGATAATATGGTCTCTACAGTCTTCATTTTACACCTGAAGAAACAGAACAGTCCCTGGCTTTTTCAGCCAATAGTCTACTCCAAGGCCATCATTGACACCAATCCACCTGTGGCCTTTCGTAGAATCTGCTCCATCATCAAGCACACTACCTATTTCCCATTTTGACTCTACTTGCTTGTTCTCTCAGGCCTGATAATCCCTACTGTGATATCCACAAGAAGGAAATATTCAAAAGGATAAAAATCAAATTGATCCTGATTTGATCATGAGAATGACCGCCCGCACATTGTCATTCCTATGTTGGCTAATAAAGCAAGCCAGGGCTAAAGGAACACATGTAGCCCTGTCTACAAGGTCCATCATGTTCTTCGTGCTGCAGAACAGAAATGTACAGCTCAATTTAACCTATATCATTCCCATTATATGTAAGGCACCTCTAGCTGACACCAAAAAACTAAGCCATTAGACAAGAGCACTACCTACAGGCACTTACAAGCTCAGGGTGATCTGGGAGACGCCTGTTTTGACCTTGGATCATTAGACCATGTGCCTAAATCTCTCCTACACGTTTATTCTCCCGCTACTTCAAATGCAGGTGCTCCTCAACAAGCTAACTTTGGCCTTCTTCACTCTGGCTATGCGTTCCATTCTATTCCCTGACCTCAGCTTTCGCATGTATGTTGGGTCTGCCAAATTCGCTTACCAAGCCCTACATTTGCACATCTCTGTCTGGGTAATTATCCCAAATCCAGCATGTCGAATGCAACACACCATCCTTCTCTCAGATTCTTGCATCTGTATACCTAATGTCCATGATACTACTACATGACAAATGGTGGAAACTCTGCCACTCTTTCTCCTCCCTCTTCTCTGAGCAATCACAGCCAGTTCCACTTCCTGCAGATACGTCTCCCATATCTGCCTTTACCCTTTCCTACTAACCATTCCCATCTCTGCCTTTGCCCTTTCCATCCCTTGGCATAGTTCCCCTTCATTGTCTGTAATTACAGATTTAAATTATCTCATCACTCCTCCCTCTGCCACGCAAAACCTATAATGTTGCCAGCCTGTCCAAAGTGAGGGAAAATCCTTGGAATTATATTCACCTGGACTCAACTTTGTTTCTAGCTCTTCTTCTCACTTCATCTCCCCTGACATCCAGGATTTAAGCCACACAAAAGGTTTCATTTTCTCACGTACAACTCTGTTTGGTGTCTCCTCCTTTTTTATCTTTCTCTTTTCTCTTGAAAGAAGCACAGCTGCTTCTTTTAACATATCAAAATTCAAGATTATTTCTATCATATTGGTTCTATCACATCTAATTCAATTCCCCTACTTTCAGAAACGGACACAAAAATCCCCTGTTCTTAATGGAGAATACATTTTAAAAAGCTTAACATAATGCCTCTCAAACTCAGATGCTAGTTTCTGCCATTGTTACTGTAGCTAACAGTAACATTCGTCAACATTTAACAACAAGGACTCATTCCTCAAGGTCCTGATACGATGACCCTTTCCCATGGAAGCTTCCTCAATTTCCTGAGCAAAAATGTCATTAATTCCTCCCTCCATTTCTTCCCAAGAAGTTTAGCACTCAAGTCGACACAGTTTACACTAAATGTAAAAGGCTTTGCATTCTAACTAGTTGCTTGCAGGTACATCATCCCAAACCCTGCCCTCATCTGCACCTGTCTGCTCACACAGGTGGAAGTCATCTGTCGGCTCAGGACTCCGTCGGGCTCCTGCTGAATGCTTTGATTTAGTTTCTGATGCTTTCTATTTAAGGTCCAAGCCTCTCAAAGGCCTCTGAAGAACTTTCCATTGTCTGTTCTAGTTCTCCATCATTTCCTTCTTTTTTAATTTTCCCCTAATTATACTGAACTATATTACTTGACAATATTTCAATTAAATATATCCATCACTCCCTAAAAACAACAGTCTCTGACATTTTTCCTTAAGATCTGTGACACCCAATGGCAAAATCATGGAAACAACCCTGATGCCTGTCAAAAGAGGAATGGATTTAAGAAAAAAAAGTAAAAAGAAAAACTGTGGTACATCTGCTTCATGGAATATTACTCAGCCATTAAAAAGAATGAAATTCTACCATTTGCAATAAAACGGTTCCAACTGGAAACTATCATGTTCAGTGAAATAAGCCGATCCTAAAAGGACAAATATCATAGTTCTCTTTGATGCAAGGCAAACTTCATGCAAAATACAAGATCAACAGTTTTTTTTAGACAAATTATTCTTTTTTTTTCTTTTTTTGTGTGTGTTTTTTTTCTATTCATTTATTCATTAATTACATTGTATTACATGACACAATTTCATAGGTACTGGGATTCTCCCCCCTTCACCCCAAACCCCTCCCCCATGGTGAGTTCCTTCACCTTGATGCATAACCACAGCTCAAGTTCCGTTGAGATTCCCTAATTAAAAGCTCACACCATACAGAGTCCAGCATCCCACTTGTCCAGTTATACAGATAAACATGTATATACGTATATTCATCTAGAGAAACTGTATAAGGGAGACTAACACAATGAGAAGTAAAGATACATCACAGTGTGCACTTCTACTTCTGAATAAAAGAAGGTCTCCCAATGAAACTGTTAAATATATCTTGACAATAGGACTCTGGACTTTCTACCATTGCCCAGATCTAAAATGTCATGATACACTTAGATAACAGAATTATGAACTTGGTGACTGCTGTTGAAGGACTCTACTGTTGTAATAACATAGGGAGAAAGCGTGGGAGTAGGGAGTGAGTGGAGAGAATGGAAGGGAAAATCCCTGAGCCTGTGGAACTATATCATGAAAAATAAAAATTAAAAAAGAGAGAAAAATCTGTGAGACTCATCTGATGATAACAAAAAAAAAGATTTGAAGGATTAGAATAATAACAACAAACACAGTATGATCAACAATAAATTATATATTCAGGTCTCTTAAGAGCCCCCAAATTCATATAGTATAACTTTTCTAAGAAATATAAATTGGCCAGGGAAATTCATGACCCAGAGGTAAAATATTTTAGATGTCAAAAATTGCATATTTTCTTCACTTTTCATTCCGGTTCAATGGCCTGCCAAACTAATAAAATTTGGTTGGATTTCATTCAAAAGATATTTTCGCATTCCAATTAGAGAACATTCTGGAACTAATAGAAATCTTACCTAGCATGTACTCTATCGTTTTATATTCAGACTCTATACTTCTAGCTAAGGAAGGCAACTACCAACCAAACCTCACAGCCTTCTCTTGATGGTGGTTTTTGTTCGTTCTCCAGCACTTTCAAATTTGAAATGAACTTAAGTTACAGGAAGTTGAAATCATTCTGTTTACTCCACACATTTGAGAGGTGTGCATACAAATATTTACTAGGCATGAAAAGTCAGTGTCCTAACACAAACCATCTGACTTTAGGAAACTGAATATACGGCAATAATGGACAACAGATGAAAATTTTGCATGCTCAGAGTTTCACATCCTGAACTTGGGCATGCCCTTCGGGGTAGGGGCTTATTAGGGCTATCCAGGCTTTTCAGAAGCATGTTCTCATTGCTCCATTCTGTTTCTATGACCCCATTCAAATACGCAGGGGGGAAATATTATTCCCTGAAATAGAGTGTGGTTAAAAATAGAAAGTAAGTTAACAACCCATCTTTGAGATTTCCAACACAGAACTTTGATCCTGTCCAAGAAGAGGTTATTGTGAAATCTTTCTTTTTAGCTAAGATGAGTGAGTCGCTGCATGAAATGTAGCGAAAGGAGCACCAGAGCGGAGGAAATCGGGGACTCCTCTGCACTTCCCAGGAAGAGAAGACAATTCGAACTTCAGCTGTCTAGGGCGGTGTTTCTCAGATACCTACTTTAAAATCATTTAGTTAAGCCATGTCTGCTAACATTTCACACAATCACGGAATTCTGGAATGCATTCATGTCATTTTATACATTAAGAAAAGTGGTAACTTGACCATCCTAAAATGTCTAATTATTTGCAACACTGGAACAAAAACTCAGATTGCCTGATTTTCTACCCGCGTCTCATGCCGGGCCCCCAACACTAGGGAGTGCCCATGGGGAGAGAGCAATCACGGAGCTCCAGTATCCAGATCTCACAACCTTCTGTTGCGTGGACCCTGAGGTCATCAACAAAGAAAATCTGCTCTCCCACCCCTGTGCACATACCCCTAGATACGTCACCAAGGGGTGTCCTGGGAAGGAATGGCTCATCACTATGAAACCAGGGTAGACATGAGCAAGAGCTAGAGTTCTCTTGGAAACCACATGAGTTGAGGGAGCTCCAAATGCCAGCAGATGAACAAAGGGCTGGAGCTGCCAGCCCTTATCTAAGCCCCACCTTCCTTAGGAAAATAAAGCCTCTCATGTTATTGGCTCTGGCTGCCATCATGAAATACCACCAAACGGATGATAGGCAAACCAAGGACTTATTTCCTCACAGTCTTAGAGGCTGGCAATCCAAAGTTAAAGTATCAATAAGCTGATGTCTCCCGAGGCCTCGCTCACTGGCCCACACATGTCCTTCTTCTCCCCAAGGCCTTCATATCGTCTCTTTGGGGACATCTCCATGTCTTAACTGCCTCTCCTTATCAGAACATGAATTGCATAGCATTAGAATCTGCTCTAATGGCCTAGTCTGTTTCTTTAAACTTTTTTGAAAATTCTGTCTTCAAAATACAACCACACTTTCTGAGATAACTGGGAGTTAGAACTGCAAAATCTGGATTATGGGGCAAATTAATTCAGTCTGTAACACTTCCTAAACATATACAACAACCAGCAAAAACCCTCACTACAATCCCATTTCTGCTCATTGTACCACATGCAGATTCCTGTGGGTGCCGACTCCCCAGCCAGGCCCTCCTTCAAATGCAGAATACATACCACATGCTAAACTGGCTCCCCTGCCAACCCCAGGACCAACAAGCTTCTCTCTCTCTCTCCCTCTCTTTCTCTGTCTTACTTTTTCTCCTCCCAATCTCTTTCTCTCCCCAGTATTTTCTCTATCCTCTTGCAGGTCTCCTACAGCTCAGACTCTCCAATTCCATAATCATGTTGCATGAGAACTTCTCAAGAGTTCTAAAGATCCACCAGGGAAGAAGTCCTAGTGACCTCATGTGACTCATTATGCCATGCAGAATTTTAAAGATATCCCACCACCGCCAAGACGTCTATCCTTGTTTGTCCAATCAAATATTTGTGTGGCTAGTGCCATGAAGGGATGCTACAGATGGCATTAAGGGTCCCAGTGAACTGATTTTAAAATAGGGAGATTATTCTGGGTTCTATCAATGGGTTCGCTGCAATTACAGTAAGTCTTTAACAGCAGAAGAAGAAAGGAAGAAGCGTTCCATAGGAGAGATGCCATAGGAAAAGCAAAGTAGAAACCAGAGCGATTATCGGTGTGTGAAGGACCCCCATCCACCATTTCTGGCTTTGAGGATAAGGAAGGGGTCATTAACCGGGGATGTATGTGGTCTCCAGACACTGAAAAGATTCACCAGCCAAGATCCAGCAAGAAAATGTGGGACCGTATTCCTACAAACACATGCAACTAAATCCGACCAGGAACCTGCAAACTCCTGGAAGTCTGTTCTTCCCCGGACATGTTTGTTCCAGGAAGAAGCACAATCTGATTTTTACCTTGTGACTCCTGGGCCAGGGGAATCAGCCATACCAACCTGAACTGCTGGCTTACAGGACTATGAGATGACAATTGTGTGTTGCTTTAGACTTTTAAGTTGTGGTGACTTAGTATAACGCTAATAGAATAAAAAATCAAATACAACCATGTTAACTATGAAATATAGTTATCCAACATTCTGTCCCTTTTAGGAATGAATTTCTTCTCATAACCTAAGCACACATCATTTGCTATTTACCACTAATGGAGCATCCCTTCCAGAACTGACTCTTCAGAAACAACAGTTTAGGCCCTACATATCATAGTGTATTCATTCACCCACAGTTATATTCTCAGCCTGGATTCACTGAACCCTCTGAAGGTCATCACAAAACCCTTCAGAAACATCTGCATTGCAGATAGAAACTGAACCCAATCTAGAAAGAACAATTCTGCTTGCTTCATTGCTCTTTGTAACATCCACTCTGGTGACCTCACATAGCACTTGGAAACAATCCTGGCATGGCTCTTTTTCTCAAAGTGATGCTTTGAACTAAATGAAGTGAGAACTTAGAAAAACCCACACCACCAAGTGGGTAAAAATAGCAATGAAAAAAAAAAAGGAACAACGCAAGCTGCAGGCAAGAATCTCTTGAGAGAACAATGGAAGCACACAACCCTGTTTGGGCACAGGATGAGATGAGATGAGAACTTGGTCCAACACACCTGCAGGGCACAGTCCCCTTCCCTGAGCTCTAGCCCTGATGACCTGGGGATTTTCAGGACCACAATGAAGACGGCTTAAACGTTAACAAACTCATGATTCCAACCATAGTCTTCAAAATGGTATCACCAAGCCCTGGATGGTTGTCTCTTGTTGTCTGACAGACACTTTTGTCTAAGTCTCTCCTGGGCTCTTCATAGACCACCAGGCCATGGTTAAGTCCATCGGCCTCCTCCCAAAGTGCACCACCTCCCAACTCTCTTCATTGAGGTACCACTTCCTGGGCATCAGTCCTGTACCTGCACAGCACTCTCTTTACATCAACATTCCTTTAAACTCACAGATCTCTTACCAATAGAAGTACATATTATAAAGCCTGAATTGTTCCTTTTTAATTTATTTAATATTCATTCTGTTATTCATTGGAAACTAGGAGTGACAGAGAAAGTGAGACACAGATAGAGAGAGAGAGAAGATCTTTTACTCCCCATTTCACTCCCCAAATGACCCCAGTATCCAGGACTGGGCCAAGGCCAAAGCCAGAAACCTGGAACTCTATCCAGATCTCCCAAGTGGATGGCAGTAATCCAAGTATTTGAACCATCTCCTGCTGTCCTCCCAGGTGTATTAGCAGGAAGCTGAACTGGAAACAGAGTAGCCAGGACGCAAATTGTCACCCCAATATGGGACACCGGCATCACAAGCAACAGATAAAGCCACTGTGCTGCAACTCCAGGTCCAATTTAAAAGGCAGAAAGAAAGAAAAAAACAGAAAAGGCCTGGAGACAGGGGAATAAAGAATAACCTCTTCCATTTGCTGATTCATTCCTCAAGTGCCTACCATCACCAGGGCTGAGACAGGCCAAAGCCAGGAGCCTTGAACTGAATCCAGGTGTCTCATGTGAGTAGCAGGAACCCAAAATCTCTGATTCATCACCTTCTGCCCTTAGGATACCTATTAGCAAAATGCCCAAATTAGAAGTGAGCCAGGACTCCTACTAGACCCTCCAGGATGTAATGCAGACAACCCAAACAGCAACTAAGCCACTGTATCCAATGCCGGCCTCTAACTTGCTTCTTAAAATAGGAATGCCTATTGCAAATCCTCCTGATCTCCTCTATTGCCTTGGGAATGCTACACTCAGACACCTTAGTCCTGGGCTGCCCTGGCCCTCTAGCCTGGCATGCACAGTGAGAATGAAAGGCTTAAGAAGGATGAAATAGGATTTGAGGAATGGATAGTGAGGATGGATAGAGTGGGAATAGAAAAGCAGTCTGCGGCCTCATGGCCATGTCTGAGTCAGGTCGTTGCAGCCACTTCTGCAATTTTGTAGTTTTGCAGCAAGAAATGTCTTTCTATGCTTAGCCTTATTTGAATTTGCTTTTGTCACAAGCAGCCATTCCCTGATTAGTTGTTGTTGCTACTTTTTCCTTTGCTCTTCATGTTGGTGTTCTTGCAACTTATCAGTAACTGCAGTATATGTTTAACTACTAATTCAAATATATCTGATAATGGTAAAGCATTTCTATAAATCTTAAGGTTCTTTAGTCTGTGTGGCTTTTTTTTTGGTGGGGGGGGTTGTTTTGGTTTTGGTTTTGGTTTTTGGTGGCTATTTAGTTTGTGGTTAGGTCATCAGAAACTTTGTTGGCTACTAAAAAACTTACACAGTGGAAGCCATAATATAAAATCTTTTTAAGTTAAAATCCCCATTAGAATTTACTCCCATTTGCGACACAAACCATTTTCATAAAATAATATTTTTCCTCAAATTTTAATCGTATAATAGATTCACACTTAATTTTTTAAATTAGGGGCTGGCACTGGAGCATAGCATGAGTCTCTATTGCTCCCCTTCTGATCCAGCTCCCTGCTAATGGCCTAGGGAAAGCAGTGGAAGATGTGCCAAGGACTTGGGCCTCTGTCACCCACATGGGAGATCTGGAAGAAGCTCCTGGTTTTAGGCCAGCCAAGAGTTGGCTACTGTAACCAACCGGACAGTGAATGAGCAAATGGAGGAGAGATTTACCTCTCTCTCTCTCTTTCAAGTAAGTAAATCTGCTTAAAATTTTTTGCAAATTGAATCTAGAGAGTTTAACAGATCTTGAATAATATTTGAATAACTACGTCTATTTACAAAAAAGTTTGCATATAGATATGTTTATATATCTACGTATATATCCTAATGTGATTTGGTCACCTGTGGTCACTTAGATATTAGCTGGACATCTAAAGGTAGAGGGTCCCACATTTAAGGTAATGTCAAATCAAGATTTGTTTGGGGAAAAAAACACATTTTGTAAGTGTATAGTATGTTTTTATAGCTTATAAAAACATGAAATGCCACGCAGTTAGAACTACTCTATCCAAGTGAAATAAGTGATGTGTCGCCTTCCTTTTCGCTCTCATGCTATCTGTAAAAGTCAACATGTGCACACTCAGCAACTCACCTCCAGCCAGCGAATGCTCATGGCAGCACTGCAGGAAATAGGAAAACTGGGCCATGCTGGACCGTCTGTCCTTAGAAGTAAAGACTTTACATACATAGCAAAATAATCTATAGCTTTAAAAAGGAGGTAATGGCACTGGCCTGTGGCACAGTGGCATAAGCTGCCCTCTGCAATGTCAGCCTCTCCTACCCGGGCAGCGGTTCTAGTCCTGGCAGCAGCACTTCTGATGCAGCTTTCTGCCAAAGCCTCTGGGAAGGCAGAAGATGGCCCAGGTGCTCCGGTGCCTCCTACTCACATGGAATACCAGGATGCAGTGCCCATTTCAGGGCTGGCTCAGACTTGGCTATTATGGCCATCTGGGGAGTAACAGCAGGTGGAAAACAGACTGATCTCTCTCTCTTTTTTTTTTTCTATTTCTCAAATTTAAAAAAAAATTAAGAAAACAAAGTACTTGTGTGGAAAATGGCCACTAAGTACTAATTTAACAATAGCAAATTACAGAGTCAGCGTATCACAGCAGAAGATAAGGGAACATGGCAAAGCAACCAAAACACATTTTGACCTTATCTCTTTTTCATTCACTGTGGCCTCTCACCCCCACCCCTCATGGTCTTTTCAAATCACGGATCTGCTCAGGCCTTCTGTCCTGCCTGCCACTCATGAAAACCCCTGCGATGCCCCTTCCCCGGGGCCCATTTTACAGATTAGCACCCAGCCCACCACCTAAGCCTGCTCACCAACCATGATTCTCTTTCACTGCATGGGTTTCGGGCGTGCTTTGTCCTCTGCCTTCATCCTCCTCACGGGGGCTCTACCCCCACTTCCTTCTCTTAGCAATCTCTGGCTGGGCCCAGGGCGAAGGCAATTCCACTTTCCTCTGTAGTTTTTTTTTTTTTTTAATTATTTATTATTTAACTTCAGTAATTACATTGTATTATGTGACACAGTTACATAGATACTTGGGTTCTCCCCACCCCTCCCCAAACCCTCCCACCATGGTGGATTCCTCCACCTTGTTGCATAACCACAGCTCAAGTTCAGTTGAGATTTCCCCATTGCAAGCGTATACCAAACATAGAGTCCAGCATCTTATTGTCCCGTCAAGTTCAACGGTTTCTTAGGTATACCCTCTCTGGTCTGATGACAGAGCCAGCAGAGTATCATCCCAGTCAATTGAAAGCTCCAACATACCATCAGCAAAAATTTACATCATTATGGAATTAATTGACATAGTAATGAGTAACCAATATGTTAAAAGTAAATGCGGGTTCCCAGCCACCTTCTGTGACCACCTCACCTATACTTCAATTTTAGTTTATACACAACATATAACATTCAAAACATAACATGTTATACATAACATCATATCATCTTAAATTAAGGCAAACATGTGGTATTTAACCTTTTGGGATTGGCTCATTTCCCTTAGCATTATGGTTTCCAGTTTGGCCCATTTGGCCACAAAGAACTGCATTTTGTTTTTTTTAATAGCTGAGTAGTATTCCATGGAGTAGATGAACCATAGCTTTCTTATCCAATCCTCTTTTGATGGGCATTTTGGTTGTTTCCATGTTTTTGCAATTACTGATTGTGCTGCTATGAACATAGGAGTACATGTTGGTTTCTCATAAAACAAGTGTTCTGGATATATTCCTAGGAGTGCTATTGCTGGATCATACGGTATGTTGAATTTGAGTTGTTTGAATATTCTCCATACTGATTTCCATAGAGGCTGTACCAGCCTGCAGCCCCACCAGCAGTGGAGTAGGGTTCCCTTTTCCCCGCAACCTCGCCAACAAGTGTCGTTGGTGCTTTTATTCATGTGGGCCAGTCTTACTGGCGTTAGGTGGTACCTCATTGATGTTTTAATTTGGATTTCCCTTATTGCCAGGGAACTTGAGCATTTTTTCATATGTTTATTTGCCATTTGGGTTTGTTCCTTTGTGAAGTGTCTGCCCATTTCCCGTGCCCATTTCTTGAGTGGCTTGTTTGTTTTGACATTTTGGTTGTTTTGTAGCTCTTTGTATATTCTGGATATTAGCCCTCTATCACCTATGTCGTGTGCGAAGATCTTCTCCCATTCTGTGGGTTGCCTTTTTACTTTGTTGATTGTTTCTCTAGCTGTACAGAAGCTTCTTAGTTTGATGAGGTCCCAATTGTTTATTTTGGTCTTGATTTCTACTGCATCTGGAGTCTTTTTTAGGAAGTGAGGGCCTACCCCTAAGTGTTCCAGTGTGTTTCCAACATTTTCTTCCAAAAGTTTGAAGGTTTCTGGATGTAGGTTTAGATCTGTTATCCATTTAGATCTGATCTTAGTGTATGGTGAGAGATGTGGATCTATTTTTTTGTTTCTGCAGGCTATCAACCAGTTGTCCCAGCAGCATTTATTGAACAGACCTTCCCATTTGCCTGGGTTGTCGTTTGTCTTTTTGTCAAAGATTATTTGGCTGTATCTGTGTGGGTTTCCTTCTGGCGTTTCTATTCTGCTCCATTGATCTTCCTCTCTATCTTTGTGCCAGTACCACGCTGTTTTGATAACCACTGCCCTATAGTATGTCCAGAGGTCCGGAACTGTGCTCCTGGATAGGTAAAATCAATATCATTAAAATGTCTATACTGCCAAAAGCAATATATACATTCAACGCAATCCCAATCAAATTGCCCAAAATATTCTTCATGGAACTGGAAACAATGATCCAAAGGTTCATCTGGAAGCACAAAAAACCACGGATAGCTAGAACTATCCTGATGAACAGGAAGTTAGCAGGGGGAATCACAGTTCCTCTGTAGTTTTGAACGCCTTCCCTCCCCGCTCTGAGCTCCGCCCACAAAGCTGACACAACTCTTGTCTCCCTTACCCCGTGGATTTCTCCTCATTTCAGCCGGTGGGAAGTCCCCACCGGAGTTGAGAGGCAGGGAGGTAGGAGGAGAGGCTGCAGAGTTGATTTCCTCAGCTGGCTCCCTGGGGATCCCTTCCAGGCTGATGATCCTGCAGCCCAGCCCGTTTCTCTCCATGGAGCTCTCTCCTGGGTCCTGAAGCTGCTCCCTTGCTGGTCCATTCCAGGGAGGAAGGAGTCCCGGAGTTCTAGCCTTGTGCTTCTCCTACTTCTGCCCACAGCTTTGTAAACTCACCTATCATCATTTGTAGGTGCTAGGACCTTGGCTACTCAGTTACCCACTGACTAGATCGTGCTGCATAACACAGAACGGTATTAATTTATAATACCAAGGTAGTCTTCAGTGCCCCTGGGTTTCTCTGTTTAATTGCCTTCCCTGCTCCCCCTCATTCATGCCTCCTAACTGTGAACACAAATTCCTTGAAGGCAATGACCGGATCTTACCTTTTTAATTTGATTTTTTTTTTAATTTGAAAATCAGAAAGAGACAGAAAAAAAAATCCATCCACTGGCTTACTCCCTAAAATGCTCACAGACACCAGGGCTGGGCTGAGCCAAAACCAAGAGCTAAAACTCCATCTAGGTCTGCCCCATGGGTGGCAGGAATCCAAGTATTCAGGCCATCTTCTGTTGCCAACTAGATTGGAAGCAGAGCTGGAACAGGAAACAGGGACCTCTATATGGGATGCAGATATCCCAAGCAGCTTCCTAACTACTGCACCAAGTGCCCACCCTCTAACTGTGTCTGCCTTGTAGATACACTTACCAGCTCGGGGTTCAATACATGCTAAAAAGTGGTACTGGATATTGGGCCTAGCATTAAACCCTGGGTTTTTCCATTGCTGGCTTATATTATAGTAGTGTCCTTTTCCCTCAGAAAGAACTAAAATGTCAGTTTGTCTACCTGGCATGCAGACATGATTAACAAGTGTTTGTTGTGCTAAATTGAAGGCCTACAGGGAGCCATCTACTCCTTTAACAGGATGGTCTTTGACAATGTTCACTTTGGCTCAGGCACTGGAAAAACGCCAAAGATCAAATACATTCTAAGAAGAATGAATGATCTGTCTGGGAGGGGAAATACACTTTGCAGAGTTACATTTATTTTATTTTATGATGTGAAATTCTTTTATCCTTTGTCAATACGTATGGGTTAAGTTAAACACAAAAGGTTATATTCCCCTTCCTTTGCAGCTTCATAATGCCTTCTCCAAAATCGATCTCTCAGTTATCTCGCACGTTACTTTTTTAAAAAGCAAAATATCTCCCCCTAAAATGAATTGTTTCTTTTATTTTTGATGATGTTTACATAGTTGATCAGGGTGAGGAGGGTGGAGGATTATAAAATGAATTCTTAAAACAGAAGTAAAATAACATAAACAGGAAAGTAATTGAAGAGATTTTAGGAGCTGAGATGCAGGCTTGCAGCAGATGAACAGGTAACATTTTTCAAAATCCATGAGCTTGTGTGTTACTCTGCCCACTAGGATAACTCAAAAGAACGTCGCAGTGCTAATCGGAAAAGGAAGCAGCAGAAGATCAAAGGGCACCTTTACAAAGCAGCATACTTGTTCCCATGGGAGTAATACATTTAAGACTGAGTCCTCCACAGTAGCAGACATATGGTCTAAACAATAACATAAGCTATCCCAACATTCTAATCAGTGCACAGATTGTAATATCATAAAAACTTATAGACTCGTCCATTTAACCATTTAGCAAAAACATTAAACAGTAATGAAATACTTTGTCTTCTTCTTTAAAATTTAGAAGAGACCATCATGCTTGGCTGCATAGTCCATAAGTCTTAAAAAAGATTTAAAGAAAACATAATGAATTTACAAAATGCCCATTTCTTCTGTGTTTACAGGCAAAAAGATGACTTTTTCATTATTCACATTAAAAAGTGGGGATCACTCATTAAAATAAATAACCATCGCAAAAGCTGAAACTTTGTACTCACATTAAGGACTTTCGTTGCAATGTGGAAAAAGGATTTTAAAAAAAAACTTTTAAGTTGCAAAAAACTTTTAAGTTGCAAAAGGAAATGCATGAAACTGGTACTTTTCTTCCGCTTTCATTTTATTTTCACATGGTGGTAGAATCCCAGGAGTAAAAACCAAAAGAAAAAATTTACAGCAGAGAGGTTAAATGTCCCCCAAGACTGGAACAGAAGCTAACACAAGATTATGGGGCCAATTCCACACCCAAAGGATGCACCCAAGTTTCTTCTGCTTCACCCAGTTTGCGTCACAGATTCAAGCGCAGCGTGGAAGTGGAGACACCAGTTAGAACCCAGGCCACATAGCCACCTACGTTCAGCACCACTGTGCAAATGGCCAGCAGCAGCCCTTCTGGATACAATCAGGTGAGAGGCAGGTCAAGATAGGGGTGTGTGTATTTGTAAAGAAAACACAATCATAGAAGACGTTATATCCTAGATGCTCTGCGACCAAAAATGTTCAAGAAACACTACTTCCCTCCTTAACACCTAAGTAAGAAGCGTGGCTTCTTCTGCCATCAGTTTTCCAATTTTCCTGAAAATGTCTCTGATTAGGGTGCAAAAATCTTATTCCCAGAATAGGATTGGGAATTCATGCACTCCAGTATGCTTAGTAATGGAGTCTTCCCCCACCCACATGACTGCCGGAGCAATGCAGTTCACAGCCAGTGCAACCCTCGCTCGGAGTCTGTCTTGGAAATCACTTCGTAATTTCCGCCAAATCACTGGACTAAAGGCCAGATCATGACAACAAGTTTCCAAATGGGAACACAGAGCCTTAACCGGAAAAGGACAAAGAACATAAGCTGTCTTTTAAAAGAGCAAATTGAGTAATGGCTTGATAGTCTTCTTCTATTGAATAAGGCAAAAGTAAGCTGGAATACTCATTCTAAGCTAAAAAAGAAATTGCAGTGGAACCATTCCCAGACCCTTAATAATAGCAGGGTAGGTCCAGAGACAACCTTGCAGGGCAGGAGGCTGAGGCTCATAATGTTGTAGACCATGGATCTCTGTCACTGAATCACATGCGTAGCCTCCCTCAGCCTCAATCCCTTACCTAGGAAGAAAATGCAGGAGCCTGCACCATGGTGTAGTAAGTTAAGCATCCATCTGCAGTGCCAGCATCCTGTATGGATGCTGATTCACCCTCTGTCTGCTCCACTCCTGATCCAACTCCCTGCTAATGTGCCTGGGAAAGCAGTGGGGATGCCCTTAAGGCCTTGAGCCTGTGTGGGACATCTGAATGAAGCACCTGCATAATTTTTAATATTATAGAATAGAGAAACAGATTTGAGCAACGAATATTTAAAAAAAAACTAATGCTCTTGGATCTAATAAATTTAAGCACTGTATTAAGATTTTAGAAACATAGAAAAAATTCTATGCATTCTGTAAGTATAATTTCAAGCAGACGACCACACCTGTTCCCCCTCAGACTGTATTAAAAAAAAAGATTTATTAATTTATCTTTAGTGGAAAGTTAGACATACAAAGAGGAGGAGATATAGAAGAAGATCTTCCTTCCATTGATTCCCTGCCCAAGTAGCCACAACAGCTGGAATTGAGCCAATCTGTAGCCAGGAGCCAGGAACCAGGAGCCTCTTCTGGGTCTCCCATGCGGGTGCAGTGCCCAAGGCTTTGGGCCATCCTCGACTGCCTTCCCAGGCCACAAGCAGGGAGCTGGAAGGGAAGGGGAGCTTCTGGAATTAGAACAAGCTCCCATATGGGATCAAGGTGCATGCAAGGCAAGGACTTTAGCCACTAGGCTATGACACCAGGCCCATGACTGTACTTTTTTTTAAAAAATATAGGTTTATTTACTTTAAAGGCAGAATTACAGAGAGGGATAGGTCCAGAAAATATGATCCCTGAACCAAGGGCCATCTCCCATTTTGCAGAGCTTAAGAAAATACCCAGGAGCAAAACTCCATGCAAGTGCTTGGATACTAATATCAGAAAAATGAGTATTAATAGATTACATATTTATTTCTCTTACATAAGAAAGTCTGAGTTGGGCTAACCAAGTATGGTCCATGCTCTACCCTCATGATTGCAAGATGGCTACCAAATCTCCTAGCATCACATGCATTTTCCAGGTGGGAAGGAAAAAGCTGAAAGATCTCTCTCATGAACTTTTTTATTTTTCATCCTTACTCCCTCACTAAGGGGACCATCACCAATACGATTCCCCCTTACTACTTCATTCTCTTTACCTTGTTTTTCAGAATTAAGCTACATAGAAACTCCTAGACCAATCTCCAAAACAAATGAGATTCCCTCAAAGGATTCCAAAGTAACCAGGATACAGCCTATGCCTGCCAAGATCAACTTGCAATGCTCCACCTGTTCTCTGAGTAAAAAGCAAGATTCTATGAGCAGGAAAGAAGGAAGTTGTAGATGTGGCCTCTGTAGCTGTATTTGAGTGGAGAGGCCAGATGAGTACGCATGGATACTGTTGGCAATGCCAGGACACACACACACACACACACACACACACACACACACATGCATTCATAATAGAAGAGAAAGGACCAAAAAGCATATGGTTAATACCTGGATTAAGATAACCACAGAGACAGGTGGCCCCTCACCCTCAAAATGACCCATCTTCAATTGCACCAGGAGAGAACCTTTCAGCTCTCCCTCTGCTAGTAGGTTCATTCCCCGCCCAGATGATCCACTCAGCCCCTCTCTATCCATAGGCAAGAACTTCCTGTGTGCTGGCTGCTCCTCCCCCGTCTAACTCAGCGGAGTTTACTGTTTGTGTACAATGGTGTCTTGCACAGAGTGAACCAGCTCCACACTTGGCAGGGGAGCCTATCTTATTAATCACATGTATCTTAAACTTTACATTTAAATCAGCCTGTAACTGTGCAGCTAGTTGAACCCATAGCTATCCTCCCTGAAGTTCCCAGAGTTACAAAGGCCATCAATAACCCGCAGTTGCAAAGAAATCCCCAAAGGCCTTTTTCAGTGTTTGAGCTTCTGGCATGCCCAATCCAGATTGACCAGCTAGCCCTTGCTAGGTCAGTATCCTTTATCATTAGGCTCCACCTGAGTGCCGTTCTACAATGCCTCCTTTATGGAAACCTCAAGAAATCTTGGAACCTTAACCAAAGCTGCACTCTAGCTCTTTAAAACAGAAAAAAGAAAACAGTAAGCATCAACACCATTTCGCACGAGTTGCGTCTGTGCATGCAATGGGGGTTGGAAGTGAATCATTCTTCAAAAATTTATTTTGATTCGAAAGCTTAACATAAATACTCCTCCAAATAAACAGTTTTTATAAAAAGGGTTCATGTGATAACAGTCCCTTCTCCAGCATCACCTCCCGGAAATGATGAAACGTGACTCATTAGTATAGAACAACTCATATTCCAAACACAGTGCAATTACTGCTGGGGAACTTATCTCTTGGGGCCCAAAGGCCAACCTGCTGATGACGCAGTATCCTTTGCTGTGTTGTTCTTACCTGATCAGGCTTTAAAACTGAGCTACATCATTTCCGCTTTGCAAAGGGAAGGTCCAACCCAATTCCCACTGCCTTCAAGAGAGTTCCACCAGTTACCACCGCCGAGAGCAATCCCTCTTCCTGGAGGTCAGCATGCGTGTGTGGTTACTCACAGCTTTAATAACTACTGTCCTAGATAGCTATTCCTCCCTCTACTTGAGACCCCTCCTAATTCCAAATTCTGATGTAAAAGTACTCTTCACATGGAGAATTTGGGCAGCTTGATGTGAAATATGGAAAGAATAGGGGAAAAATAAAGAATGATAAAAATGAGACAGATGGGTCCAGTGCGGTAGCCTAGTGGCTAAGGTCCTCGATTGCACACTCCAGGATCCCATATGTTTCATATCCCAGCAACCCCACTTCCGATCCAGCTCTCTGCTTGTGACCTGGGAAAGCATTCGAGCACGGCCCAAAACCTTGGGATTGCACCCGCATTGGAGACCCGAAAGAATTTCCTGGCTCCTGGCTTCAAATTGGCTCAGCTCTGGCCATTGCGGCTGCTTGGGGAGTGAATCAATAGGAGGAAGATCTTCCTCTGTCTCTCCTCCTCTCTGTGTATCTGACTTTCTGATAAAAATGAATAAATCTTTTTTTTTATGAGACAGAGACCAGAGAAACAATGGAGATCTTCGAAGGACCATGGAGATCATTGATGCCATGCTTACTGTGAGCCACCTTGTGCTAAGCAGTTTACATGTACTAACTTGGAGTCGCTGCAATAACCCCAGCACGCATCTACTTCTCAGTAAGTCGAGTTATGACAGAGGAACACACAGAGGTTCAGGAAGCATTACAGAGCCGCCAGCCAAGCTCATCTAGGCTTCAGCAAACTGTACTTGGCCCACAGGTTGGACAATTAGCCCTGTTTCTTTACCACCCTCTGTATCCTAATCCTTTGCCATGTGACTTTGGAGTTCCTACAACCCAAAGCAGAGCATTCCTGGTTGCTCCTGAACTTAGAGTTTGGCCATGTGATTTGCTTTTGCCAACAAAGTGCAAGCAGATGGGACCAACAGGAAGACACAGCAGATAAAACTGCCACCTGCAACGCTGGCAAAGGGTGTACTCAAACATCTGGTTTGAGTCCCAGATGTTCTACTTCCAATCCAGCTCCTAGCACCTAGCGGAAGATGCTCCAAGTGCTGGGACCCCTTCCACTTACAGGGGATACCAGGATGGTGTTCAAGCTTCCTGGCTCATCCCTCAGGAGCACCTGCTTTTTACTTACCTAGAAATAAACCTCTACAGAATAAAGCCTGTGATTTGTGAAGATCCATCAGTTACAGCAACTAGCATTACCTTAACTAATCAAAGGAAGAGGAGTCATTTGGCCGAGATTATATAGCAAGGAAACCACAAAACCATGTATGAGCCTCTATCTGACCTCAGTGCCCAGGCTATGGCCTCCTACATTAACTGCAACTCAGCAGGAAAGGTAAAGGAAGATGTTATTGGATCATAGAAGAGTTCCAGAGACCTGTACAAGCAATACCAGCAGAAGTAGATTGAAGAAATGGGATAGGACATCAAGATAACACTAGAGGAAAGCAGCATTGACAACTCCCAAGTAATCAGATGATAACCATCCGTGTTCATCATACTTACCCTGTGGCAGGCACTGCTCAGAGATTTGAGTAGTTACCCCCAGAGAATCCTCTCACCTCCCCAAAATAGGAATCTATTATGCTCCCCACTCTGAAGAGGAAACTAAGTACACAGAAATTGAGCAACTTGCCCAAGAGCAAGGACAGAGCTGGAAAACAAACTCAGACATCTGGCCAGCTCACTGGGCAAGGCATGCAACTTTGGAGGGGTCCCAAAAACAGAAGAAATAAATGACTCGGTTATTTTACTAGCTGCACCACAGTTTTAAGTCACAAATTAAAGTGAACCTGTCAAGTTTAACAAAGAAGAGACAGAAAGGGAAGTTAATACAGCATCCGTTATCTAAAATAGTCACTTTACTGCAGGACACGTCATGGATCTTGTCTTCATTGGGAATGAGGCCATTATTGTTCTCCTGTGAGGCATAAAGTCACAGGCACAGCATCTTTGCAGCGAGCATGTCGAGGGGCTGGAGCGTGGAGTGGCAGCGTGTCTTGCTTGTTCTGAACTCTTCAGGCTGACTGATGCCCACCCCAAAAAAGGCACTGCTGCTAACTTTAAAGATGAGTGAGTCTGCAGAGGACACCTGATACCACAACAGAGGACAGAGGACAGAACTAATCGATCAACTACCCCAGGCAAGTGTTGGCAGTGAATAACTGCAAACGGAGACTCTAAGGTGGACTATGTCAACCAGTGGATTCTGGAGGGATTTCATCGTACTTGGAATGGCGAGACTTGCAGTAATTTGGAGCTGTTGAACTATCGAAACCTCATGAGCAGTACCCTCAGATCATGTCCCACATTGGGGACCCTGGGGTGGTGTAGGGAGACCATCCTCCATCCCAGGGTGTAGGGGCATTTGGGAGGCTGGGTGTGGCTTCCCTCCTTGTCTTCCCACTTCCCCCAGATATAGGAAGGAAAAAAAGAGAATGTGGAAATGGTGATCTCACCCACCTTCCTATAGCCCTTGACCCTAGTCACCCTAATCAACTATGTAAAACTCACCAAAAATTAAAATAATTAATAATTTTAAAAATAAGTAAATGAGGAAGAGTGACCTAAGTCAAGAAGACATGGCGTCTGCATCAACAACACGTAAAAAACAGAAATTCCTACACGTGGCCCTGAGAATTCCAGAATGAACACTTAGCACGTAGCATATAAAGGGGCTCAACAAATATATGTTATCATTCTTTTTTAAAATATTTAGTTAATTATTATTGGAAATTCAGATATATGGAGAGGATGAGAAACAGAGAGGAAGATCCTCCATCTGCTGATTCGCTCCCCAAGTAGCCACAACAGACAGAGCTGAGGTGATCCAATGGCAGGAGCCCCCAAACCACCCCTGGTCTCCCACACAGGTGTAGGGTCCCAAGACCTTGGGCCATACTCGACTGCTCTTCCAGGCCACAAAAGGGAGCTGGACAGGAAACAGAGCTGCCAGGATAAGAACTGGCACCCATATAGGAGCCTGGTGCATGTAAGGCGAGGACTTATTGCAGGGCTACTGCACCAAAGCCTGTGTTATCATTCTAACAGGTCATGACTGAAGTACATTTTTTCTTTTTTTTCATTATTTTTATTAGTATCATTTTATGATACAGTTAAATAGGCCCCTGGGATTTCCCTTAACCCCTCCCTAAATCCCCGCCCACCAGTTCCCCTATATCATTACTAAAGTATAGTTCTTCATACACAGTCATATGGCAGTTATTGTGGGTATGAGCAATGGCAGAAAGTCCATCATCTTATTGTCACATAGTAAACAGTTTCATTGGGAGTCCATCTTTAGTCTGAAAGCAGAGTTGCATGCTGCATTGTATCCTCACATCTGGATATGTTAGTCTCAAATTCACTGTTACTGTACATCCCTTAAATCAAAAAAAACACAGTACAAAATCAATAATAGGGCGCTGGTGCCGTGGCCTAGCGGCTAAAGTCCTCGTCTTGAACGCGCCAGGATCCCATATGGGCGCCGGTTCTAATCCCGGCTGCACCACTTCCCATCCAGCTCCCTGCTTGTGGCCTGGGAAAGCAGTTGAGAACGGCCAAAAGCTTTGGGACCCTGCACCCATGTGGAAAACCTGGAAGAGGTTCCAGTTTCCCGGCTCCGGATCGGCACGCACCGGCCGTTTTTCTCACTTGGGGAGTGAATCATCGGATGGAAGATCTTCCTCTCTGTCTCTCCTCTCTGTATATCTGACTTTGTAATAAAAATAAATAAATCTTTTAAAAAAATCAATAATAGGAAGAAAAATAAAAATTTACAAGGCCATGAAGTTAAATACCATGTTACTAAATGTGATAGTCTCCATTACACAGCTACTATACATCCTCTTAAATGAAAAAAACCGCAAAACAAAATCAACAACGGAAAGAAAAAAGAAATTAACAACACCATGAAGTTAAATAACATGCTACTGAATGACTAATGTGTCACTGAAGAAATGAAAAAGAAAATCAAGAAACTTCTTGAAGAAAATGATGCTACTGTATGATTTATGAGTCATTTGAAGAATTTAATGAGAAAGAGTTAATGAGAAGAAATGAAAACAAAAAAAAAATCCATGAGATACAGTTTTCACTGAGCTTTGTTGGTGAGATATGTCTCCTGTAGGCAACAAATAAGTGTGTTTTGCTTTTTAATCCAGTCTGCTAATCTATGATGTTTGATGGATGAGTTTAAGCCACTTACATTCAGGGTTCATATGAATGGGTGGTGATTTGGTCCTGTCATTTTAGAAATGGGTTGTTCATTGATTTTGTCTTCTGTTGTTATTTTACTGGGATGGTCTTTGCATTTGCCTTTGATTTTGGTGGGCACTATTCCTTTTCTCTCTTAAGAGAACATGTTTAGGTATCCTTTGTAGGGCAGGTTTGGAAGAGGCAAATTCTTTCAACTTTTCCTTACTGTGGAAGAATTTTATTTCATTTTCAAAGACAAAGAAAGCTTTGCTGGGTACATTATTTTGGGCCAACGATTTTTTGCTTTTAGAATCTGGAATGTGTTGCTCCATTCTCTTCTGGCCTGTACAGCTTCCTGCAAGAGAGGTCTCCTGTGAGTTTAATTGACATTCCTTTGTAAGTCAGTTGATTTTTTTTCACGTGCATATTTAAGGCTCTTTTCCTTATGTTTGACTGAAGAGAGATTGATGATCATGTGTCGTGGTGAAGATCACTTTTGGTCAACCCTGTTGGGAGTTCTGTGCCCCTCCTGGGCACAGTTGTTTCCCAATTCTTTCTCTAGATTAGGGAAATTTTCCCTCATTATTTCATTAAAGACATTTGGAACTCAGCTTCTCTTTCTGCACATAACTCTTAGGTTTGGCCTCTTAACAGTGTCTCTCAATTCTTGAATACTTTTTTTTAGCCTGATCCAGTTCTGCTTCCAGTTTTTTGTTGGTTTCCCCCTGGTGACAGGAAATATCTTCCAATTCTGAGATTCTTTCTTCTGCTTGCTTCATTCTATTTTGGAGACTCTCCACCATGCTTTTAGTTTGCTCCACTGTATTCTTAATTTCTGATATATCAGCTTTCATTTGATTCAGTTCCAGTGTGACATATTCTTTAAATTCCTTGAATTTCTGCTTTATGTGCTTCTCTCTGTTGATAAGAAGCTTCCTAGCAAGTGTTTTGAATTCTGTATCCCCCATTTTCTCGATGTATTCCTCAGTAAACTCTGAGGTTGGCAAATGGGTTTGCTCCTTTGCAGGAGAGTCTTCAGTAATATTCATTGCACCTTTGTCTCGTCCTTTGCTCTTGGTCATTCTGGTTAGCAGAATCTTCTCCTTGGGGTAGGTTTCTAAGCTGAGTCACCCACAGGTCTACAGTTCAGTTTTACCTACTGCAGTTGATACATGGCTCATTGTTTGCCATCACTTGTGCCACTCCCTCCAGCAAGTTACAGGTCTAGGTTCTTTTTTTTTTTTTTTTTTAGATTTTTTTTTTTTAATTGTAATGGCAGATATACAGAGAGGAGGAGAGACAGAGAGGAAGATCTTCTATCCAATGATTCACTCCCCAAGTGACCACAACAGCTGAAGCTGATTCAATCCCAAGCCAGGAGCCAGGAGCTTCTTCCAGGTCTCCCACATGGGTGCAGGGTCCCAAAGATTTGTGCCATCCTCGACTGTTTTCCCAAGCCACAAGCAGGGAACTGGATGGAAAGTGGGGTTGCCGGGATTAGATTCAGTGCCCATATGGGATCCTGGCGAGTTCAAAATGAGGACTTTAACCACTACGCTATCACACCAGGCCCAGGTCTAGGTTCTTATATTAGGCTTCCACCATGGTCTCTGTAGCCCCAGCTCCTTATCACCAGTCTCCACCTCCTGCGATACCATGCTGAGGCTGCACCATTGTCTATACAACCTTTCTCCCACTTCCAGTTGGTTTTGATCCCAGGATTACGGAGACACCAGGAGTCTTATATAGCTAGGTTGTTGGTGGTAGCACTTTTATAGGAATCTGTTGACCGTCAGGTCTGAGGGCCACACAGACCTCTTTTGACCCAAATGATGCCATAGTCATTAATATTTTCCTGTAGGACCAGTGCAACACACTGAGCTCAGTGAGTTCTTGCTGAGCTCAGCACATGTGCAGCTCATTGTTATTCCTACAAAACTTTTTCACGCCATACAAAATGGTGCCTGATGTGCCACTACTAGAGTTCTTGATCTGCTGGCAGTCAGGTCTGAGGGCTATCAAGACCTGTCTTGGGTGGAACATGTAGGATGCCACATTTTTGCAGTTCATTGAGTAAGAAAAGAGTTCACTCTCAGCTCAGGGCACGCTCAGTCCTTTCCCTAGCATTTGCCTCCTTAAACAAAATGGTGCCCAATTTGTCTGTAGGGGGCAGAGTGGGCTGTAAAATCCACCCTGTTCCCACACTGCCCATCTGCAGTCTGCTGCTCTGTCAGTACTTCTGGTCAAATCAAGCAGACCAGAAGGACTAGCAGTTCTGTCTGAGTTCACCACCTGAGCTCCCAGTAAGCATCCTTTCCCACCTGGTTGCTTGTGGAGTTCCGGTTGCTGGTAGAGTCCAGATCACCATTCACTGAATACTGCTGGGTATCAGTCACTGCAACATCACACCGTTGTGTCTGCTGCTTTCCTGTGTCTGACAGCCTCCAGGTAACCCTCTGCTGTTGTTCTGTCGCTCCTATTTCCTGGAACGTGTCCTCTCTGCTTCACAATGGCTAATGTTTCTCCATCTGTTTAAACGTGTCCTCACCCTATTCTGCCATCTTGATTCCGATTCTATACTCTCCTAAGCTCGTAGATTTCCAGGTTTATAGTCCAACAAATGTTGGAATTGTTTCCAAAAATGCAAGTAAAGCGTGGGAAGTCCATAGCCTCTCACTTAGGTTAGGTGTAAGTGTATCCTTCACACTGCTGATAAATTGTAGTGGACAAAGTCCAGTAAAAACAAGCGTGAATCAAATGCCATGCTTCATTCTCACCTATCCCTGACCCCAGATCCAATCTCTGTGGTCTAGCCTACCACAGCAGTTACTGTAATTCCGTAAGTAAATTATAACCAGTTTCAGTCAAGCGTTCAACAGAGTATCTACAAGTATTAAGATCATGGGTTGATAGATTCCCTTTAAAATACCATATGAAAAATGCTTACTCTCCAACCCATTGGGATACTCAGTGTGGTAATTTAGAACTACAAGACTTGGCAAAACCTTAACAAACAAGTCAAAACAAAAACCTAATATGTCTTCAGAATAATACAAACATATGAAATGTATAGCATAATTTTACTCTTAATAAATTTTATTGTGTTTAAATATTTGGAGTGTTGTATTACATGGTTACATAGATTTTATAATAAATAAAAACCTTACAGGCAGAGCATTAATCAGAAAGTAATATTTATAAAGTGATTTTTTTGTTGTTCATAAAATTACTTTTCAATATGTCTTCTCAAATCCTCAAAGCAATCCTGCAAGTTAGGATCATGTTTCTTTTTATTAACATTATCATTTTATAAGTTTGGATACTATGTGAATCAACTTCCTGCAGTCACAGCAGGCAGTCAATGGTGGTTTCAAGGACTGAAATTCAAGTCTTCAGACTCTGTATTCCATGTTCTTTCCATTGCACTATGATCTCTCGGCAAAATCTTCCAATATTTTCTCATTTTCTGCTGGATTACAGTCCTTGTGACACCTGCCTGTGAGCCCTCTGATGACTGCTAATCTCGGTAGCTCCTGCAAGTGCACCAATGAGTGCCCTCTGACTTGCTTTGGGAACTTCAATCAGTGCTTACAAGTCCAATAAATACTCTCTGACCAAGTAAATTCATCAGAATGTAGACTATCCATGCTCAGTCATAGAGCCTCAGTCATTCTCTAGGAATGAGGAATATTCTAAAGTAGTAAACACAAAACATTCATGCTTCTGTGTAAGTGCAACATGTATTTGTGTAACTGTGCACTCCACTTCAACTCAGCTCTCTCAACAACCACCAAACCCCTCCATGGATTAGCCAGGAGCTCATTTATCAAACTATAACTGAGGGATCTCTGATGTTCATGAATCCTATAATTACTTTCAGTGACTAAACAGAAGGTACTGACAGCTCCATTAAATCTCTTTTTCTATCAACACCTCTCTAAAACATGGTGGAAACTGCACCTGCAGACTGAATTCTCTAATCTGTGTGACTTTTTGAAAGCGCTAATAGAAGTCAGTGGCATGATGCGCAGTGATTATAGGTTTTCCTAGTGACTGGAGACCAGCAATAAGTCATTAGCCAAGATTGTTAACCCAAGGCACTGCTTGTTACTGGAGAAAAAGTGTTGGTGAGAGAGCAAGAACTAAGCCTTTGCATGTTCTGTGAAATCCATTCCGTCTCATAACCAGTGTTCTCCCACATGCAGCAATGCTAGACATAGATTCTCTTCGTGTACAACAGTTGCATATATGATTTTCTGGAACTGCAGTTGTGTTAACAGGATTCTTTAGGGTATCCATCTCCTCTGGTATAAAAATCTCTGAATCAAACTGTCAGTTCAGTTACTGGGAAATTTTCTGGGGAAAGGTAAAGATTGGGTAGACATTTCAGAACAGACATTTCAAGAAATGCGGATCACATACATAATTTTTAAGTTTTCTGGTACTCACATTACAAAGGATAAAAGAAAAATGTGAAATTATCATTTTTTAAAAAGATTTATTTATTGAAAAGGCAGATTTACAGAAAGGAAAGACAGAAAGATCTCCCATCCACTGGTTCACTCCCCAAATGGCCAGAACTGAGCAGATCCAAATCCAGGAACTTCTTCCAGGTCTCCGATGTGGGTACAGGGTCCCAAGGATTTGGGCCATTCTGCTTTGCTTTCCCAGGCCACTAGCAGGGAACTGGATAGAAGTAGAGAATTTGGAACATGAACCAGAGCCCGTATGGGATTCCAGCATATGCAGGGGAGGATAAGCCAATTGAGCCTCATGCCATGACTGAAATTATCTTAAATCCTGTATTTTACTTAATTCAATATATTCAAAAGAGTGTAATGTTAACATATGACCAATATAAAATTATTTAAGATTCTTTACTCTTTTGGTGCTAAGTCTTTGAAATCCAGTGTGTTTTTCATACATTCATACAATTACAACTAATCACATTTCAAGTGCTCATTAGTGAAAAGTTACTAGTGGCTACTATACATAGTCTTGAATAAGGGAATTACTGCAAAAAAAATACAATTATGTCAGGATTCTTTGAGTTACACAAACAAGAAATACAACTCAAATTATTTTGGACACAGGAGATAAAGCAGGGATACTGCTCCACCTCAAAGTTGATTATCAGCTATCAATATCTTTTCTCTACTTCTCCCACATTCCAGGTTGGTCTCTCATCCCAACTGCCAGGAAGTTGTAGATGCATAGCATCCAACGTGTCCCACAGGGCAGAATTGCTAGGGAAAGACCTGAGTGGCCCAGACCGGGCTCCATGGCTACCTGCATGACTGGGTGGGGGCGGGTACTGTGCTTGGAATCCATGCATCAGGTCGTGCGCTCCTGAGCATCCACTCTGTAAGTCCCTGGCTGACTCAGAAAGCCCAGTTTCAAAACCTGTAAATCTGACTTTGAAATAAAAAATTCTTCTCCATCTACAGTTGCTGCTGTTGCTCCTGACTCATGCCTTCAGATTGGCTGAGTGCTGGGGCTGCTTGAGGAGTGACCTAGCAGATGGAAGATCTATCTCTCCTTCTCTCTGTAAATCTACCTTTCCAATAAAAGCAATCTTTTTTTAATTTTTTTTTAATCTTACTTAGTTTATTAGGGTACAAAGGGACCCTCTCCTTACACTTGCATGTGTGTGAGAAAGGGAGAGAAAACATTAATTTAGAAAGAGAATTTTGTTACATATACCACATGGGAAAAATGTGCAAGCAGAGAAAAGGCAGGAAAGACCTCCCTTATTCAGTGGCTCCTGAACCTAACTTGTGAAGTAAGTCGCAGCAATAATATTAATAGTTTGATGACACAATTATGAAGAAGGCATTATATAGCCAGCATTTTTCCCGGACCATGTCATTTGTCTTCAGTATAATTCAGATAAGATCACAAATGATGAAAACAAGTTTTAAAATATACATATATGGGAAACTTGAAAAGGATTATAAAGCAAGTATGTTCCAATGGCATCAATGAACTAATCAAATCCAGGAACTGGGGACATATTCAAATTCTTCGTAATTCATTTGCAAAGATCAGTTGAATCAACTGCTGTTCACCAACTGTAAAACAGAAAGAAGGTAAAAGGAGGCAAGACAAAGACATGCGTGTGTGTTAAATGTTTCATCATCTCTCTACTGCCTTCCTCCCCTCTTCCACCAGGAACCCAGGACAGAATATTTCAGTCTGGATGATCTTCGTACTGTCTGTCAAGTAACTCAAGTCTTACTTATTCTAAACACAGCATTCAAACCCAAAACATACTCAGCATCTTAACCTAAACCTTTCCAGAGTCATGCTCACCCTACTGTTTCTTTTTTTTAAGATTGATTTATTTTTATTGTTAAGTCAGATATATAGAGAGACAGAAAAAGGAGGAAAGACAGAGAGGAAGACCTTGCGTCCATTCCCCAAGTGACTGCAACGGCCAAAGCTGTGCAGATCTGAAGCCAGGAGCCAGGAGCTTTCCCAGGTCTCCCACACAGGTGCAGGGTCCCAAGGCTTTGGGCCGTCCTCCAATGATTTCCCAGGCCGCAAGGAGGGAGCTGGATAGAAAGCAGGGTTGCCAGGATTAGAAGCAGCGCCTATATGAGATACCTGTATTCAAGGGAGGACTTCAGCCGCTAGGTCACTACACTGGGCCCTCATCCTACTTTTTCTAAAAGCAAAACAATATTGTTTTAGAAGTTATGTTACAGGGATAAAAGTAGAGTTTTAAACTGGATCTATTTGAATTCAGATAGTCTTTTCTTAAAATTAAAATCCACTATAGAAGCTTTTTAAACAATATGTCAGCTACCTTTTAGTTTACATATACACTAGCCCAATTTTTTTCTCAAAATTTCTAGTTCCCAAGACTTTAATCAACATATGCATTTGCTTCTGGCTCTCTAGTGGAGGCCATGCCCCTGGTGCACACACCAATTATCACCACACAAATACCACCTGCCACATACTACTGAGGGATAGGAAAGCAAATGATGGAAAATAGATATTGTCATATAGATTTTGAGTGCAAAACCAATCAGCTTAGTTATCATACAGGTGTGAGAAAATGTGGAAGAAAATAATGGCATGATAAACAATTCAGGGAAGTAGTTTCCTGGGGAAGTGCATGGACACGGACACACACACACACACACACACACACACAAATACTGCTTTGACAACTGCTGAAATGGAAAGGCTGCCTGGCCACCAACCCACCCCTCAGGCATTGGAGAGAGAACATGAAATTTTAGAAGTTGGCATCAGCCAACAAGCCAAATGATACCCTTGGATTTTGCTTTATTTTGTTTAATATACCCACTTAGCCATCTGTGGGAAATTGTTCTGGGAGCATGGCCATTATTTTCTTCAGTTTTTCCTTCTGAGCTTTAATAAATTAATGAGGTGTTAACCAAATCCACACTCAGTAGACCACCACAAATTGGCAAGGTCTGAAGACCTGGACGGCCAGTCCCGGTAATTAGTAGCCAGCAGGTGCATCTTCCCTCGCCTTCCTAGAATGCTTTGATGTGCCAGCCACATAAAGGTCAACACACACCTCACAGACCAGGCTGAATCAGTCCGTATCACCCACTGGCAAATCCGATCACCAGATCAACACACACCTCACTGTACATTATGGAACTAAGAGCACCCCATTAAGAACATCAATAATTGTATCACCTGCATGTAATGATCATGTTAGCTTCAGGACAAATTTCAAAGGGAGAATGATACAGAAGGGGGAATAAATGAAAACTCAAGTTCTGAACTAGGATATTACATAACAAGAAAGACGGATTTGTATTCATTATTGCATCCAGATAGCAATGGACTTTCCTAATGACCCGTGGAGAGAAAAATCCAACCTCATTTTTTTTCTTGGCTAATACCAGGCAATCTGGTTCTAATGGAGAGAAAAGTCCTCATTTCAGGACAATCAAATACTAATTATTTCTACGAAACTCTCCCACCTTCATATAGATTGTTTTCCCTCTCTGCCTCACAGTCATCTCAAGGGACAGACTTTCTTTCAACATCTGAAAATAACTTTCCCAAGAAATACTCCCTCAATACAGGAAGATCATCATTTTATTATTATTTGTTCATTTATTTTAATGCACACCTACTAACAACAATACCTAATGTCTTTTGGACTATAACATGTGAGCTGTAAAGAGAATTTGCATGAAACAATATTTATCACAATCACTGTTAGCTCATCTTTAACACTACAATTTTCAAAATGATATTATGAGAACGAGAAAAACTCTAGTCAAGGAGTCAGAATCGAGTTTTCTTCCATACCACAACTGCTCTCTAAAAGACATGGTCACAAAATAGATGTTGACTCAACGAATCAATCACAAGGGATTTAACTGGTGCACAGAGAAACCTGGTACATGTAACACATGAAGCATGAAGACAACATATATATGTCTTTCTGAGTCTCCTGATATGGTGGTCAATAGCCCGGAACCTAGATGAAATAAAACCCATTTCATTTTTAGCTAAAATAACATAACATAACCTAAGAGCATATACTTTGCACCTCAAAATTAGAAGGCACAAATTTAAATCCCAGTCTATACCGTAACTTGAGACAACTTACATCCTGTAAGTCAACTTCCCCATCTAAAAAGCTTAGGCGAGTAAATCATGGTTACTAAAGATTAAACAGGGTGGTTTCTCTAGGGTACTGATAGAAAATGGGTATTCAGAAGAATTGCTTGTTATTTCTGGGGTTACTTTTGCTTGTTTGCCCCAGCTTTCACTTCCAACCTCATTTGTCAAATGTTCCCTAACTCCCTTGCTCAATTCAAATCAACTGTAGGATTCAATTCAGCTGCAAATAGCAGATGTCAATCACAAAGTAGAATAAGTTAAAACACACACACACACACACACACACACACACACACACACACACTAGGAGAGGTTGAATATTCAGATAGACCATATCAAGAAAGGAGCTCTGATTCCCAGTCTCTTTAGTAAATGTCCTAGGAAGCCAAGCCACAGACTCAGCAGGAACCAACCAACCCCGAACACACCAGGGTCGCTCAATAACTTCCAGATTCCCTCTAACTGAGATCAGCAAAAGAAAACCAAGGAAATGCTAAGTTCCCCTAGTCAATCAAACCAGACGCCCCCTTCCAGTTCGCCTTTCTCCAGTTTCCACACCCAACAATTAGGGCCTATCAAAAACCTTCTCATTTCTCCCCTGTAAAGCTTTCCTACTTCTCTGCCTTCCTTTGAGTCTCTGCCAAACACAAATGATTGCAGCTGACTCCTTTGCGGAAACAATGGGTAAATAACCTTTGCTTGCTCTCATTTGGGTGGTCTTTATTTTCACAGCTTGAAACCCATGGGAGGATGAATGGATGGCAGAAGTGGATCCAGCAATTCAAGTGAGATTCCCACAACTCCTTTCTACATTGCTTGCCTTAGCCTTCCTCTGGCTATTACTGCTTTTCTCCCTTTCTGGAGTCAGCCTTCTTCCTAGCAGGTAAGCAAAGAACCAGGCTGACGTGGTACAACTTAGGAACCAGAACTGAAAAAGAACGTTCCTCTCGCAGCTTCTCTTATTGAAAATGTCCTCAGCAGGCCTTGCCACCTCTGTGACCATCTGAAGACCTCCAGTCTTCATCCTGCCCACAACAGCATAGTTCTAAGGAGACACACAGCTGCTTCTACCTCACTCAAGATAGCTGTCTCCAGCCCCAACACTACCTGCATTGTGCCTACACTCTGATTCAGATGAACATCTGGTCAACATCACCAGTGATACCCTCTTCACTGAAGCCCACATTCCATCTACACTCTTCAAACTGATAAAAGTAACTTGACCATCACCCTACCCTAGGAACAGATCACATGGCTTGCTTCTTATTTCATTAAGAAACTAGAAATTGTCCTTCTTTCATGCCAACCACCCTATTAACCTAGTTTCATCTGTACTGTGCACTGCAGTTAATTCTCAAAAACCAAGGAGATCGGGCTTGGCAGCGTGGCCTAGTGGCTAAGGTCCTCGCCTTGATCCCATATGGCTGCTGGTTCTAATCCCGGCAGCTCCACTTCCTCTCTGTCTCTCCTCCTGTCAGTATATCTGACTTTGTAATAAAAATAAAATAAATCTTTAAAAAAAAAAAAAAAAAAAAAAAAACCAAGGAGATCATTTCCACCAACATGTACTCATGCTGTAATATCTTCTTATTAAAAGGAAAGATAGAACAAAAATTCTCCCTTATCCTGCATTCCTCTCCCAGTCACTGCTTCGTTCCTCTGTTCTATTTGGAGTGAAACTCGAAAGATGACTGTTTCCTGCCTCTTCAGCCTACACATTCTCTCAGTGAAACGAATGGCAAGTGTCTCTTGTGTGTCAACTTCCAGCCTTTCATTTTGCTATTTGCCTAATTATTTTTCTTTAACTGGGACACGTAAATTTTTGGTTTCTAATTTTGGGAATTTTTTACATGTCCCCATAGAAGGATAAAATGTGTGTAATGGACATGATACCTATTCCGGTGGGCTCAGCCACAAATCCGTGTTAATAAAGGAAAAGTAAAAGAAGACACAAATGAGAGCATGTTCTCATCAAAACCTGAAAAGGAGTAAGAACACAAAAACACCAGGTTTTGGTTTTTTTTCTCCTAAATGAAGCAGGCAGTGCTAGCACTCATTTCCTTGGCCAATCAGTTCTCAGCCTTCAACTGACAATCTCCCTCAAGTGTGGTCCTCACACCACCTTCTTCAACTACTGTTGACATGCAAAGAAGGGTCTATGCTTCCACGTTCTGATAGCAATTTTGACAAGAACATCACATGCGAGACTCATCTTGTTGAAGATGAAGTGGGCCAGTTCCAGAGTGGAACATGCTAGGTGCTTAGGGGAGTTGCAAGTGGAGGGAACTCGGGGCTGGCATGTTTGTGCAATGGTTTGGGAAAATCGATCCTTCACCTCAGAGAATTCCACAGCAACATGGAATGCAATGTCAGGAGAGATGATCCCCATGAGATCCATGGAAGAATGGTGAAGATTTATTAAAAGAACTATTTAAAAGATTTATTTATTTAAAAGACAGAGTTAGATAGAGAATTCCCACCTGCTGGTTCACTCCCCAAAAAGCTGCTGCTGCCCAAGCTGAGCCAAGCCAACATCAGGAGTCAGGAAGTTTTTCTAGATTCCTCACGTGGCTGACAGAGAACCAAGCACTTGGATCATTTTCTACTGCCTTCTCAGACAAATTGGCAGGGGTAGAAAATGTAGCATCCAGAAATCCAACCAAATCATACACCACACTGGCTTGCAGGTGGCAGCTCATCATGCTGTACCACAAAGCTGATCCCAGGAAACTAAAATCCAAGCCTAAGAATTTAGAATCGAAATTTCTGATAATGTTTGTTGGATTTTGCTAACTTCTGTTTTACTAATTCCCATTTTAATTTCATGTCCTAGAAAGCAATTCCTTTTTTTCTTTTTAATATTGTTTACATAGCTGAGAGGAATGTATGCCCATATGTGCCTCTGATTAGGGTGGAGAGGGCCAGGTAAGAGGAGAGTGGGTGGAATGTATGTCCCAGTTTTTGTTTTTTTTCCACTATGTCCACGGCAAGTGGTGGTGGAGGGGAGAAGGCCACTCACTGCTGTCAAACTATGTCAGCTCCTGGATATGGCGAACAGTCATCTGATGATACCTTAGAAACCCCAATGAGTATTGCAAGGATATTATTTGAACAGTTTTGATAGTTCTGAGAAGCTGTTGGTTTCCTTTCTTTCCAGGAATATTGGTTGACAAAGTCTACCTTAGTACATCCACAGACCCAAGAACATGCTGCAAAGCTTAGTCAGAAGAATTGTCCAACCTGTTCTGCTCTCCATCCCCTGATGAAACAGTTGACATCCTCTGCTGGTCTAAATGAGCTGGCTCTCATGTCACCTATGTGCATCTGGGCATGCTGACCACTACACAGGCATCAGTAACTGAAGAGGCCTAGTCTCACACAGGTACTCCAAGGTCAAATAACATCCTGTGGGGTTTTTTTTTTTTTTCCCTTGTGGCCAGGTTTTGAGTCTAGCAGTCCAGTTGGGGAGTCTCCCGTGAAACCTCATCTGGGATGACCTCACACTTGACTATGCTTGCCAGCCAGTGGAAAGCAATGTCTTAATACTTACATAAGAAAAAGTTCTTTGGGCCCGGCACAGTGGTCTAGCAGCTGAAGTCCTCGCCTTGAACGCGCCAGGATCCCATATGGGTGCCGGTTCTAATCCCAGCAGCTCCACTTCCCATCCAGCTCCCTGCTTGTGGCCTGGGAAAGCAGTCGAGGATGGCCCAAGGCCTTGGGACCCTGCACCTGTGTGGGAGACCTGGAAGAAGGTCCTGGCTTCGGATCGGTGCAGCACCGGCCTTTGCGGTCACTTGGGGAGTGAATCATCGGACGGAAGATCTTCCTCTCTGTCTCTCCCCCTCTCTGTATATCTGACTTTGTAATAAAAGTAAATAAATCTTTTAAAAAAATAAAAAGTTTTTATAGCCTTGGTTTGGGGATTGCAGAGGGAAATGAGTGGGGAATAACATTATAATTGAAAAAATAAATCCCTGATCCTTAAACAGAGTCTTAGACAAAAGGAGAACAAGACCACAGATTGAAAGCAAAAGCAAAATCAAACCAAGTATGAATGACAACTTAAACCCTAGAGGTAAGGCAGAAATAAAAGGCTATCCAACAAACCCTGCTTCCTTCAAAAACTATTCCCAAGACACATTCAATGGCATGAATGATTTATTTTTTTCACTTTGATATTGGGGTTAAGAATATGGGTCTTGGAATTGGCATTGTGGTATAGCAAGTTAAGCCACTGCTGGCCTCCCATATCTGATCACCACTTAGAAATTCAGTTGTTCTCGGGCCCGGCGGCGTGGCATAGCAGCTAAAGTCCTCGCCTTGAACGCACCAGGATCCCATATGGGCGCCAGTTCTAATCCCGGCAGCTTCACTTCCCATACAGCTCCCTGCTTGTGGCTTGGGAAAGCAGTCGAGGATGGCCCAATGCATTGGGACCCTGCACCCGCGTGGGAGACCCGGAAGAGGTTCCTGGTTCCCGGCATCAGATCGGCGCACACCAGCCGTTGTGGCTCACTTGGGGAGTGAATCATCAGATGGAAGATCTTCCTCTCTGTCTCTCCTCCTCTCTGTATATCTGACTTTGTAATAAAATAAATAAATCTTTAAAAAAAAAGAAAAGAAAAGAAATTCAGTTGTTCTGCTTCAATCCATCCTCTCATTATTGCTCCTGGGAAGGCATGCTACCACTTACAGGAGACCTGGCTGGAGTTCCTGGCTCCTGCCTTTGGGTGTGGCCTAGCTCTGGTAGTTGCAGCATTTGGGGAGTGAACCAACAGATGCAAAAATCAATCCTTCTCTACGTGTGTTGCTCTGCCTTTCAAATAAAAAAAAAAACAAATATTTGTAAAAGAATACTGGCTTGGAGTGAGGCTGCCTTGCTTTCAATCCAATGTTTACTATATATACCTGCTCTTGGGCAAATCATTTCATCCTTCTGAGACTCAATTTTCTCAACTGTAAAAATGGATCATCATCCTAGTGTTATCATAGTATTGTTATAAGGACTGTGTAAATTATACAAAAATATCTAGAAAAACTAGATTCAGCACATCTCTTAACTACTATCTGTTATTACTGTTAGCATTATTATAAACATTTGGTGACAGTGAAAAGTGGCACAGTAACAAGAATTTCTTTTAAACACCTGTCTCAGTTACTTCCAAGATCTAAATTGTAACATAATTGTCTGTTCTATTTGAAAATAAACCATTTGAAATTCCATACTCACAAAAACCCAAGAGATAGCATTTACTAGCTTTCCCAGACCTACTTCCCTACCTTTTTCTATTGTTGCTGTTTTTAAAGCCCATTAGGGAAGGGAAAGACGTACAACTCCACTTGATAAAGGCACAGAATGTCACCAAAGAACACATTAGAAACAGAGAATGGTGATTGTATCCATAAAGGAATATGTTCTGAGGAAGTGGGAAAGCAGGAGGAAAACTTTTTTTTCACTATCCTTAAGTACCTTTTTGCATGTCAAACCATGGGCACACACTAAATTTTCATCACAGTTTTCATTAACTTTTTCAAAGGAATGTGAATGCTTAAATGATGAGTGTAAGATTAAAAAAAAAAATACTAGTTTAGGACTCAGGAGACCTGGAATCTATCGCTTACATGCTATGAGATCATGGCGAGACACTTAGTATCTTCTTGGATTTCATAGCTGCAAAATAAAGAAACGAATGTCTCTCAAACCAAATCATCGGGTTTATGTGAAGGTCGAGTGAGATTATAGAGCTGCTTTTCAAAGAACAAAGCACTGTACAAATAGAAGATATCATTATTATTACTGGAACAATTCTTACTAGAACCAACCTCCTTGGTTGTTTTGGCTCCTGGAATCACAGGCAAGCAAAAGGTTTAGCTCTGAGGATCAAGAGCAATCTATTAGAGTAGTAGATGGCGTTCCCTTTCAAATTAAACCCTTCTCCAATGTATAACACCCTTCCATTACCACTCCTAGAAAACAGCATCCGAGAGATGTGACAAAAAAAATGATTGCCCATCCTATCAAAAGAAATACTTTAAACCAGACATCCCCTCCCCACCACACAGCACCCATGGATGAGAAAAACACCCAACCTAGATACGTGCTGTGTACCAATTATGATAAGAGAAAAATGCCCCAGCTCTAACTCTCAGACTCCTCTAATCACGAGAGAAGGCTATGCAAACATTCGAAGGCCAAGAGGAATGGCCTCTGTCAGTTGGCCCTGTGTACACACAAGCAAACAAGATGTCAGAGAGAAAAAGCAAAAGCTAGGAACAGTTTGAGACTCTCCAGGGTCCCGACTCTCTGTCCTTGAAGCCAAATGCCATATGCAATTGGCCTCCACTTCAACTAGACAGACTTCTCAGCCTCTTACACAGTTCTTGTTGCATGAAGAAGTCTGTTGTAAACTGGTTCTGGAGAGGCCTAACCATGAGTACTTCCTGCCAATTCACATACAATAGGGTGATAAGACTCTATATCACTTTTATGGGATTTACCTTATACAAGTAAGCCTATATTTATTAAGCATTTATTGTAGGTCATGATCTTTCAAATACATGTTCTTGCTTACCTAAGAAGACCTACACAAAAAAAAAAGCTACTATTAACCCTGGTTTACAGTTAAGACACCTGAAAGTTCTGAGAGTCCTAGAGGTACCTGTTTATAACTGGCTAGCCAAAGTCAAATTCAGACCCCAGACACTAGCTCCAGTGTTCTAACACTTCTTACAGGTTCTCCCAAGGTCAAATTTGCCAGCCTTTTCAAGCCTTAAAACATTACAAGTAAAGCATTTGACTGCAACATAAGGATGAAAGTAAAATTAGGACTGTTAGTTAAACATCTGAGGTCAAAGTAGAAGTTTAAAATGCAGATTTGGGCCAGAGGTGATGTATGCAATGTTTAAACTCTACCTGCTTCTGTCTCCTCAGTACTGGAGGTGACAAGGAGCCTCCTTGAGTATCACTGCACACGGTAGTATAGGTTACATGCCAATCAACAGTATATATGATGGACACCCCTTCCAGGGGTCAGTGCATACCCTCAATAGCTGTCCACAGCAGCCCAACTCCTCCTTAGCTGTCCCTTGAAGTTGTGACCACAAAAATGCTAAAGTATAGTTCTGTCTGGAAGCACAAACAACAAATTTTGTATCCTGCAAATTGTACCAGTATTCAAGATCCATTGGAGGGCCCAGCACGGTAGTCTAGTGGCTATTGCATGCTCTGGGATCCCATGTGGGCAACAGTTTGTGTCCCAGCGACCCTGCTTCCCATCCAGCTCCCTGCTTATGGCCTGAGAAAGCAGTGGAGGATGGCCCAAAAACTTGGGATCCTGCACCCACATGGGAGACCCAGAAGAAGCTCCTGGCTTCGAATCGACTCAGCTCCAGCCATTGTGGCCACTTGGGGAGTGACCCAGTGGATAGAAGATCTTTCTCTCTATCTCTCATTCTTTCATGCACTAAAAGATCGTTTTTCTTCACCATGAAAATAAGAGTGTCTCAGTGCCCCCCCCACTCTTCTTCAGTGAAGTAAATCTGCAGCCTCCATCTGGGGAATAACAATACTGAACTGCGCTTCTGCAGCTCTCAAAAGGGCCATAACACACAGGTGGTCTCGGTCACTGAAACCTTAAAAGGAGACATTGACGGCCAGCATATGGGGTAATGTGTTAAGCCACTGCCTGCATTGCTGGTATCCCATGCAGGTGTGAGGTGCTCCACTTCTGACCCAGCTCCCTGTGAGTGTGCCTAAGAAAGTAGTGGAGAACGACCCACGTCCTTGGACTCCTGCACCCACGTGGGAGACCCAGATGCAGCTCCTGGCTCCTGGCTCTCACCTGGCTCAGCCTGGCCATCGCAGCCCCTTGGAAATTGAACCAGCAGAAGAAAGATTTGTCTCTCTGCGTCTTCCCTACTTCTTTCTGTGACTTTCAAATAAATAAAAATAAATCTTAAACTTTAATGACAATGCCAATGGCTGTATTTTCTACTTCATTAAATATTTATTTGAGTATGCCCTGATTTCTTTCTGGGATCACTTTCCAAGATCTATTCTCAGTCATTTCATTCAAGACCAGCAAATAAAATGTCCAGTTACCCCAGCTAAGGGGGCCATCCCCTGGGCAGCACTCTGTCCACCTGTCCACCACTGTCCTCTAAGCTACTTAGTCCTCTGGGAGACTTTGAGTCCTTCTAGAGGTTCAGTAGCTCATCAATGTAAAAACGAAACACCTTTAGAGGATGTAGGAACAGGGTATGGAAAGGAAGTTGAGAAATGCATAATCCATCAGCCTTTTAGATGAGTGCCAAGCCTCAATTTGTTTCTCTATAAATTTGTTTCTGTATAAATCTGTTTATTGACTAAAGTCAATAAAAATGAGTTGGAAATCCAGAAATAACATTCTGGGAAATATCACATTTCATTTCAGGGCACACCCCTATCCTAGGTAAAACCAAGAAATAATAAAACACTGCTGATCAGTCACAGTAACTACTTGCTTCTTCAGCGTTTTATTTAATCCAAGGGATTTGCAAAAGTTATACTCCCTTTAGTTGTACTGCTAGTTCTAGTGTAAGAGATCCTTTTGTATACGCTTCAGTAACACATGCAAGGCATCTCCAAGTATTTGAGTTTCCTGAAAAGCCCTTTTAAAATATAGACTTGACTCCATTCTGTCAAACCAGATATTTGCTTCACTGACATCCAAATTGAGCTTCATTGCTCTGTTTCATGCTGCTATGTGTACAGTTATTTCATTCCAGAGCTCAATCAGAATGTATAATTTCAGAGCTGGCATTGTGATTTATGTAGGGTTAAGCCACCACCTGTTTGTCCAGCATCCCCTATGGGCACCGGGCTGCTCTACTCTTGTGTCCTGGCTGCTCCACTTTTGATCTAGCTGTCTGCTAATGACCTGAGCAGAGCAGCAGAAGACAGCCCAAGTGTTTAGGCCCCTGTCTCCCACATAAGACTGAAATAAATCTCTCATCTTCAGCCTTTACAATTCTGACTTTCAAAATAAATATTTAAAATGAAAGAATGTACACTTTCTGGAAAAATTTTAAACAATTGTGAGTAGTTTCAAAAATGAACAAAATTCAACAATGACCAAGGTCACACATAACCTAGAAATCACTGATGATGCCTCACTGGCTGGAAGAGTAACACATTGCTGTTCCCGAATCTCACTCATCCTGATTTCAGAGATGTGAAAGTATGAAACATCTTTGAAACACTGAAACATAATCTATACTGAAATCTACCCGTATTTAACTGGCTAGTACTCTGCAGCAAGGGTAAAAAAACCTTTTTTTTTTTTTACCTACTCTTTAATGATTTGCCTACAAAAAATAAATCACCTTTCTTTCCCACTCCATCATAAGCACCAAAATGCTACATGGCAAGTTGGGGCTGGGATTTGCCCGAGATCCTGGCTTTGTCCAGCCTCCCAGGTGATCTCCTTCTCCCTGCAAGGAAGCAGGACACAAACGCAGTCATGTAGTCTGTCCATGTGGTCTGGTTTGCAGTGAGAAACACAGCAGACGAGCACATTTCTAATCTCCAGTGCCCCCCACTCCCGTTGCCAGCATGACTGAATAGGTACACGCCACTGAGTCAGTCAGACTCGGCACCTTATCGCTGAGCCCCAGCTGTTCAAGGCTGCATGAAGATGAGCTGTGCTCAACTCCTGGGCAGCAGAAGTAGCTCCTATTGGCACTTAAAAAGCAGCATATGGCAGTGGCCTTACAACAGCTTTCCCTCCCTCCCGTCATCATTTGTCTCTTCCAGCTGAATCACAAAAAGTAGCCGGATGTAGAATGGCAGATTCTCCATTATCCTTCCTTTCGTATAATCCACCAAAGTGTTTATCTGCATCCTTCCTATGAGCTACCTTCTGATCTTCTCTGCCTAACTCCCCCACCACTTTGTCCTGCCAAAGAGCTTGTTCAGCACGAGCAGCACACATACACACATGTGTCTTTTAAAGCGTGGATCTGGCTGCGTCCCCAGGAAAGCAGGCAAAGACTCTGTGGTCCAACCCCTTCAGCCAGCTCCGATTATACACAGAATATTTAAAAGTATGAAAAAAGCAGTAGCTCCACCATTTGCTATTAGGCCCCGATCTGTCACTGCAAAATCAACTTATCCTTAAAGGTTACAACCGAAGTTCAAACAGTGATTTAAACAGAGGTCATGCCTTCCTGTAAAGCCAGAAAACAGGGTTTGTAGGAGACAGGATGACAAACAGAGAAGTAGCAGAGGACACAGGGTCCTAGAATGGGAGTGAGACGCCCAGCTTTGCTAAGATTCCCCTCCATCTCCTCTTGTGTTTGCACCGTAAGATAAGAGAATGCCAAACAACTGACTGTAGGCTTAGGGTTCAAAGACAGGGCCTCTTAGAGAGACTCCAGGGTATTCCGAAGCAAAAGACAAGAGTAACAGACCTTACTGGAATTTCTATGAGAAATGCCAGGCAGAGGAGGGGAAACGATTTAGGACCAGCCAGTTTGAATAATTGTGGCACATGGTGGTTTTAGTTACCTGGTACCCAGTCCTGGGACAATTAAGGTTTACTCCCCAAATGGGTGCAACAGCTGGAGCTGATCTGATCTGAAGCCAAGAACCTCTTCCAGTTCTTCCATGTGGTTCAAGGGCCCAAGGACTTGTGCCAACCTCTGCTGCTTTCCCAGACCTCAAGCAGGAAGAGCTGCATCAGAAGAGAAACAGCCAGGACATGAACCAGCACTCATATGGGATGCTGGCGCCACAGATGGAAGATTAGCTTGATATGCCACCATCCCAGCCCCACCACCTAGAAGCATTTTTAAAAAGTCAAAGCAGGGGGCCTGGCGGCGTGGCCTAGCGGCTGAAGTCCTCGCCTTGGTCGCACCGAGATCCCATGTGGGTGCCGGTTCTAATCCCAGCAGCTCCACTTCCCATCCAGCTCCCTGCTTGTGGCCTGGGAAAGCAGTCGGGGACGCCTCAAAGCTTTGGGACACTGCACCCGTGTGGGAGACCCGGAAGAGGTTCCTGGTTCCTGGCTTCGGATCGGCGCACACCAGCCGTTGTGGCTCACTTGGGTAGTGAATCATCGGATGGAGGATCTTCCTCTCTGTCTCTCCTCCTCTCTGTATATCTGACTTTGTGATAAAAATAAATAAATCTTCAAAAAATAAAATAAAATAAAATAAAAACAATACAAGGAAACCACACAAATACATCTGCTAATTTAAAAAAAAAGTCAAAGCAACATAATGTACAGAAATTTTTATATATACATATATTCATACAAAACACAAGATGATTAATTTTATGTGTCAACTGAATTGGGGCCCAAGATGTTTGTGAAACATGATCTCTGGGAATGTTGTGTGAGAGCTTGTCCAGAAAAGACGGGCATTTAATTGATGGAACGGGTAAAGCAGCTGGCCCAGTCCCATATAAGAGGACCTCAATCTGTCTACTGAAGGCCTAAATGGGACAAAAACTCACATCCGGCTGGTCTGCTCAAGCTGAGACACTGACTCCCTGCCATCCTCAGAGCGAGCACCTCTCAGAACCTCCAGCCCCAGCTCTCAGACCCCGACAGCGGCACCCACACCACCCGCCCCCACCTCTCAGACCCCGACAGCGGCACCCACACCACCCACCCCCACCTCTCAGACCCCGGCAGCGGCACCCACACCACCCACCCCCACCTCTCAGACCCCGACAGCGGCACCCACACCACCCACCCCCACCTCTCAGACCCCGACAGCATCAACCACACCACCCACCCCCACCTCTCAGACCCTAACAGTTGCACCCACATTGCAGTCCCACTTGATTGGGGAGGCTCTCAGCCTTCACAATTATAAGAGTCAGCAAATTATCATTAATCTCTCTGTGGGTTCAGATTAGATAGGGATCGATTTGGTGATGTACATTAGATACAGATCACATACAGATATGTAGATACAAATGAGATCCAGATTAGACACAGATGAATATGTAGATATATATTAGAAACACAAATTAGATTAGATATAAATATAATCTCCTATAAGCTCTGTTTCTCTGTAAAACCCTTTAGCAGTGTTTTGATAAAGCCAAGTCTGCCACCATCAAGCTCCAAACATTTGCAATAACTGAAGACAGGGCACATCAATGTGACTGTAACCTGGGTGCTCTCCTGTCAACGAAGTGGGCACCTGGCTGCCACTCAGAAGGGCTGCCATGCACCTGCTGAGCTGGCTTGCTGCCCAGCTACCTGAAGGCACAAAGGCTCCCACCATGTTCTCAGCAGTGACATGAGTTCATCTCGTTGAAAAGGGCCTGGAGCTATCAGGCAGCCGAGGATGAGTCACACATCAGTTCTGCCATCTTGGAGATCTGCCTGGAAAGGCAAGGGCTTCCTGGCATGGGGCGTTGGACAAGGGTCTCTAGGCTGATTGCAGAAACCCAGTCTTCTGTGTGAAGAAGAGCAAATCCAGGAAGGTGTCTGGGATCCAAGACTCCGGAAAAGGTGACAGAGAAGTGTACCTTGCAGTCAAATGAGGCCTTTGCAGGGACAGAGGAATCGAAGACAGAATTGGTGATGATGAGTGGGGGTGGCAAAGGGGCGCGAGGAGAAGGAATGAGGGCTGCCTTCCAGGCAGTGAACAAGGTGTGATGAGGAAGAGACACGGAATATCCCTGGTATTATCATTAAAACCATCCCTTCCCTCTGACTCTTTCATAAATTCATGATATGCAAAAAAAACATAAAAACTTAGGAAGTAACATGATAAAAATTATAGTGAGGAAGGACAAAGGAAGAATAGGAACAAGTGGGAAATAGTCCACTCTTAAAACTCTGGGGGGCGCGGCTGTGACTCAGCAAGCCAAACCTCTCCCTGTGGCGCCGGCTGCTTCCACTTCCCATCCAGCTCTCTGCCTGTGGCCTGGGAAAGCAGCAGAGGACAGCCCAAAGCCTTCAGACCCTGCACCTACGTGGGAGACCCAAAAGGAGCTCCTGGTTCCTGGCTTCTGGATATCTTCTATTTTTATATCTTGCTCATGACATTTTATCTCAGGCTTCCCTGCACTCTCAGCTGAAATCATTTCTAAGGGACAAGGAGCCCACTCACAATAAAACATGGTCCAGCCAACACAAACTGGGCCACTGCATCCTCCAAAAACCTGAGCGACTTACCTATTAGGAAGGGTCCCCCTCACGTGGGCAGACTTAGTACCATTCAGTGTGCGACAGCCCCACCCAGGAGGGAGCAAGTGGCAAGGTATGCTGGAAAGTGCTGAAGAGCCAATGTCCAGGATCCTGCCCCATCCTTCTCCGTGAAGTCCCGTGCTCTGAACCATAGAATGTCAGTAACCCTCTCAAAGATTTCTCTGGACTTGCAAATGGGCATTCTAGACCGCACAAATCTTGGTGCATGCAATTCAGACAAGCCCTCTTCATCATCATCAAGTGGAAGAGAACCACACGAAGTGCCAGCTACAAATGACATTTTCATAGGAAAATGCTCCATTCATGCCTTATACCAAATCTTATTTCTGAGCACAGTATGTGCTTCTTGTGGTGGTGGGCTCCAAACAGAACCAAGCCTTCCTGAAAGCTGTTTCTGATTAGTGTATTTGTCTCTAAAAAGCCAAATCCCTGACGCCAGGCAAGGAGCCAATTATTTCAAAGCCAAGATTTGGGTCTTGACCTTGAAAACATATTAGAGGGGTTAGACCCTTCTGTAAATCAGAAAAATGTTTTCATTGAATTTTTTTTGCCTCCCTTATGCCTCCATTCAAACTTTAAATGACACTTTTTTCATGACACTTGTATCAATTACCTTTTCCGATGAAGCAGAGTTAAGTTCTGCAAACCAATCAAATTCCTATTTACTCTCCTTCTCCCTTGCTTCTGGCTCCCTACAACCTCAAGAGAAGAATACAAAGTAAAGAACCTCATGCATTCCCTGGCCCACTGAATTTTACTGAAACTGATTCAGTCAGTTTCATACTTTATGTTCTGCCCTCTGTCCTGCATACATTATATACCTTACACATTATACATTGACTAAATAACCGCATTAGTAGGTGTTCTCATCCACTTCACGTTCTACGACAGAATAGCTAAGGCTGAGTCCTGGATAAGGAATAGAGATTGCTTTCTTACCATTCTGGAAGCTGGGAAGCCCAAGATGGAACGACTCTATGGGATGAAGAGCTTCTCACAGGTCATCCCCCCATGGTGGAAGATGCAAAGGAAAGATGGGGCCGCGAAAGAGGGAACACTTGAGATGAAACTCACACTTCCAACCCTCTCATCAGTAGCAATAACCCACTCAAGAGCATGGTGCTCTTTGGCAGTACTTTATGGTAGGACTCTCAAGGGTACCACTTCTTTACACTGTTGCATGGAGGCTGAATTACAACTGTTTCATTATTCTTATATTCTTAACAATGCTATTAATTACCACACACCACTGTACGAATTATACACACTGGCCTTTTTTGTTTGTTTTTGTTTAGTTTGGTTTTTGGTGGGTTTTTTTTAAATAAGATATTTATTTTTATTGGAAAGGCAGATTTGCAGAAAGAAGGAGAGAAAGATTTTTTCGTCCGCCATTTCACTCACCAAGTGGCAGCAACAGCAGGAGCTGAGCCAATATGAAGCCAAAAGCCAGGAGCCTCTTCTGAGTATCTCACATGGGAGCAGGGTTCTAAGGCTTTGGGCCATCCTCTACTGCTTTTCCAGGCCACAAGCAGGGAGCTGATAGAAAGTGAAACAGCTCCTGTATGTGATCCCAGCCCATGCAAGGCGAGGACTTTAGCCACTAAGCTACCACATCAGACCTGTACCTGAACATTTTTTTAAAGATTTATTTTACTTGAAAGTCAGACTTACAGAGAAAGGGGGAAAGACAGACTGAGCAGAGAGGAATCATCCTTTGGATCACGCTTAAAATGGTCACAGGTCTAGTAGTCCAAAGCTGGGAACCAGGAGTTTCCCCTAGATTGCCCAAGTGGGTGCCTGAGTCCAAGGCTTGGGGTAGTTCTCTGCTGCGTTCCCAGGCTGTAAGCAGGGCACTCATCAGAAGTAGAGCAGCTGAGAGTCAAACTGGTTCCCCTATGGGATAATGGCACTGTAGGTAGAGGATTAGCACAATACATCACCCTCCTGGGCCCCATACCTGAACATTTTCGGGTGTTTGCCACAGCTGAATTCCTGTCTATGTAAGATCAGGGGAAGAGAGAAAACTCTTGGAGGTGAAATGAAAGTAGTCCCTCAGCCAGCACCTGCAGACCCCCAGAATTAGTTAAGAACAGACATTTTTTTTAAGATTTATTTGTTTTTACTTGATAGGCAGATCTATAAAAAGGAGAGACAGAGAAAGAGATCTTCTACCCACTGGTTCACTCCCCAGATGGCCATAATGGTTGGAGCTGGGCTTGTTCAAAGCCAGGATCCAGGAGCCTCCTTCAGAACTCCCACACAGATGCAGGGTCCCAAGGCTTTGGCCATTCCCATTGCTTTCCCAGGCCATAAGCAGGGAGTTGGGTGGGAAGTGGAGTAGCCAGGACACAAACCAGCACTCATATAGAATGCCGATGCTAGAGGTGGAGAATTGGCTTGCTGAGCCCCTGTGCCCGCCCCAGTGCTTCTATCACACTCTGCTGGATAATGAGGACTGCAACCAGCTTCCACTGCTTGGCTCTGCATCCTAGGCTGAACCCCCCTCACGGGTTAGAGAGACTTTTTTTTCTGGGAGAAATGGGTTGAGCAGAAGAGGTTTAGAGATACTGAGAAATGGGGGACTTCTTGGGGAAACACTGAGCTCCCTGCTGATGCCCTGCCAGTCAATGAGCCATGTTGGTGCACTGGGCTTCCAGTCTCTTCTCTATTCTCCTAGATGTGAAGGGTGAATTAAGGACCACACCAGCCAAGGCTTAACTTTGCCTGACTGTGACATTGGCGGTGTGGGGGCGGGGGGGAGACCAGATCCCCTGGCCCAGCCCTGGCTGTGTCTACTCTGCCTGCTTCTTCTGCTGTGAGAAAGGGATGACGCAGACACTCTGGAAGAAGCAGATGAAAAGCAAACCCAAAATGGCTTGGAGTACAGTTCTGCAGAATTGCTTGCTTATTCGCTTGAGCCCTGAGAGCGTTCAGTCAAAACTGGAATTAGAAAACCGTGTATGCCTCAGTTGCTGCACGCTGGCCACGCAGGCAGGAGCCGCGGGTCCCCGGATCCAAGAGATGGAAGATTTGGAAACATCAAACACATTGCTGTATGAAACATTTTCACTTTCTTCCTTCACTGTTGAATTTGGAATCTCTTATGGAAGTGTTCTTGGGTTTTCTAGCGGATGAGATTGGGGGAGAAGGAAATAGGAAATGTTTCAAGAGGAGAAGAGTGAAAGCAAGACGTGACCCACGAGGAAGGCTTCGGCAGCCTGGAAACACACAGCCTGGTGGGTGGATTGGACCTGTGTTATTCTCAAAGTCTTATATTTAGCTTTGGGGAAGGATTTTTTGCACAGTAATTCTTGATGTTGCTCTGCTCTGGATGCCCCTATATCTCTGCAGCAAAAAATTCCCTAGCTGCTCCCGGCTCTGTGTGGGGGCCAAGAATGGAGCTCTTTGTTTAGAATCTGCGTGGTATACATAAATAACAAGCATATGGAGGAGTGTGCAAGCCAGAGGCCTTTCAGTTGCAGCTAAAGGAAGAGTGATATTTCACTTAATAATCACATTTCCTGCATAAATGCATTACCCGCTCCGCTATATCCTCCCTTCCTGGGGTCCTGTCCCCTCCTGAATCCCAAATATGTAAGAAGTTTTTTCTCAATAGCTTAGGTCCAACAGGATGCTGAGAGAAAAAGGGCAGGGTAAAAAAAAAGCACATTAATCCAGACAAGTGGAAAAAAGCCCTGATTCTTTTTATGCATTTAACTCCAGAATTGTAGAAAAATAACTGAAGAAATTTCTTGTAAGCAAACACTCTATTAAGTGTGTCCAAATTGTTTATGCAAAGGCTGACCTTCAGAAAACAACCACAGTGGTTTCCTTTTGGATAAAGGGACTTGCACTGAAATTCTGCCTCCTGTATGTGCTTGGAGACTTCATGTGACAGTGTTATACGGATGCATCTGCCCCAGGCCATGGAGCAGGGTGAGCCAAGTTTAAGGCATAGTCAAGTTTAAGGTCTACTCCAAGCCTAACAGGAAAGGTGAACTAGGCTGCCTCATGCTGCTTCCATTTTCCACAGCAGTCACATCTATTTGTTCTGGAAAAGCCTCTTTAAACGGAAATATCCCCTTAGCTGCCAAAGAGTTGGGAGGCAGGCTGTGAAAAGGCAGCTCCACTTGCCTGTGTCTGAGAAGGAGGTTGGCTCCTGTTTAGTACCAGCAACCCAGTTTCACACCCCATTAGCAGGATGTCTTTTGGATTTCTCCCTTTCAACCCAAACCACAGCCCTGCTTCTGCACTGGCCAGCCTTCTAACTGCTTCCTGGGCAGGAGTGCTTGGCTTCATTCTATTCTTTGTGACTTAGTCAAAGCAGTTTCTTTTCCTTTCTTTCTTTAAATTATTTGTTTTTATTTGACAGTGGATTGTTGTGGGGTGCAGCGGTGATGGTGGAGGGAGATGAGTAGAGGTCTAAATGACTGCCCAATCTGGAATAGGGCCAGGCTGACGTTACGCACCCAGAACCAAGTCAAGGTTTCCTATGGGTCTGGCAGGGATCTACTTGATCCACCACCTGCTGCCTCCCAGGGTATGCATTAGCAGGAAGCTGGAACTGGGAGTAGAGTTGGGGCTTGAACCCAGGCATTCCAAAATGGAATATAAGCCTCCCCAAAGGAATCTGAACTGCCATGCCAAATCCTCACACCAGCTGGAATGATTCTTCACAATAGTTGAAGATGAAGCATTATTGCGTCCTAACATAACCACAGAAATGCATTACAAGGATAAATATACATTATATAAGGATTGCCTCATGTTCTGAATTATGGTGCCTTTTGGATGTGTCTACTAAAAATCAGTGTGCAAGGCCCGGCATGGTAGCCTAGAGCTAAAAATCCTCCCCTTGCATGGGCTGGGAACCCATATGGGCACAGTTCATGCCCCAGATGCTCCACTCCCTTTCCAGCTCCCTGACTGTGGCCTGAAAAGGCAGTAGAGAATAGCCCAAAGCCTTTGGACCCTGCACCCGGGTGGGAGACCTGGAAGAAGCTCCTGACTCCCGGCTTTGTATTGGCTAAGCTCCAGCCATTGAGGCTACTTGGGGAGTGAACCTGCAAATGGAAGATCTTTCCGTCTCTCCTTCTGTCTGTAAATCTGCCTTTCCAATATAAAATAAATAATTTTTTTTAAATGTTCAGGTACAAGTTTTATGGAAGGGCCTATTCTCCATCCATTGAAAGAAAAATGCTTTCTAAGTCCCCCATGTTTACTTTTCTTTAAATTTTTTTTTATTTATGACTGGCAAGAGTTCTAGTACTTGGGGCATCTTCTGCTACCTTCCCAGGGGCATTCTTAAGTCACTAGAGCAGAAGCAGAGAGCACAGCTCCGATTCCGAGTGCCAGCATTGCAAGCCTGACAATACATGTTCCACTCAGGCGCTGTCTCTCTGAGATGTAGCTCCAATAGGGACACTTGGAACTCATTTCCATTCCCGCTCTTGGGGCAGAAGAGAGTGTTAGACTCACTTCTTTTTCCTTTATTTCTTTTGTTTTTGTTTTCTTCTTTTTGAGGGACAGAGGACTCCCATCAAGCTGATTCACTCCCTAAATGCCACACTCCAGGGAATCAGAACCGATCTGTGTCGCCCAATGGGGGTCCCAGTATTTGAACCATGACCTGCAGCCTCCCAGGAGACGCAATAGCAGGAGGGAGCCAGGACTCAGACCAGACACCCGCAATGATTCTGTGTTGTCAACCATTCTCCCCTCCCAGAGAGGGTGTCTGTCATGTTAAGCTCCTCACGGGGTAGGAAAGAGACCATCCCAGAAGTCCCAATAGACAAATCCAGCTCCTAGCACCTGTCAGATAGGTCCCCCCATTTGCTGCTTTTCTGCAAACAAGATAACCACATTGATTACTATTGCTGTGCACATGAAATGTTACCCTTGTTTACCCGAGCAGAGTCTCAGTAAACAGCGCTGCAGCTGAGAAGGCTTATCCTGTTTACTCTAGCATGAAAGAGCCTGTGGGAGACTGCTAGAGCGGGGCAGAGACTGAGCGTGGAGGGTTTTGTGTTTTCACAAACGGTGTTTAGGCAAGAAGGCCGCTGCTGATGTGGTCTTTTGTGTCAACTCCAAGCATCTGACGCAGATGGATCCTGTTCTATTTTGGGCTATGCCAAGCTGTGTGAAGAAGACTCATGTGTGTGTGTGTGTGTGTGTGTGTGTGTGTGTGAGATCAAGCTCTTTGTGGGCTTCACCTCCACACAGTGGAGTGATCTTCAGTTTCTGTCTCCGTATTGGCATTTGGGTTGGATAATTGTTGTGAGAACTGTCCAGTGCATTGTAGGGGGCTTTCAAAGCATCCCCTGGTTAGTTATGTACCCACTAGTATCAGTAGTACTCCCATTTCAATTTATGACGATCACAAATGCCTATAGGAGTGTGTGTTCAGCAGAGCAGTCACTCCGGACACGTACTTCCCATATTGGAGTACCTGGGTCTGAGTGTTGGCTCAACCCCCAATTCCAGTTTCCTGCTAATGCACACCCTAATGGGGGACAGAGGGAAAGTATGTGATGGCCAAGCGTCTGGGTGCCTGCCATCCACAGGGAACTCACATTGAATTACTAGCTCCTGGCTTCAGCCTGACCCAGCCCCGGCTATTGCCGGCATAGGGGAGTGAACCAGGAAATAAAATATGCTATCTTCTTTTCAAATAAAGTGTTTCCAAAAAATGTTTAATGTGTACCTACCTACACTGCGAAATGTCCCCAGGGAAAGGGGGAAAATATCTGCCCAGGTGAGCTAAAGAAGAACACCCTTATGAAGGTCAACAAGGCACTGGCCACCTGAGCGAGAAAACATCCGCAGACTACCTTCTCCCATATCCATGCCCATAGGGAATCAGACTGCCCCGCTCATGGAAACTCCCACACACTTCAAAGGCTTTAAGACACCTTACAAGAAAAAAAATCAACCAGTGAGTCTTCAGGAAGTGCCCTGTATGTCTCCCAATGTGATCTGTACTCCCGATAATGCCTCCCATTAGCTTCAAAGGGAAAAAAAATGCTAATACCTGCTGTAGCATGGATAAACTTCGAAGACATACTGTACTAAGTGAAATAAGCCAATCACGAAAAGATAAATACTGTATGAGTCCACTTACATGAGATACTTAAAGTAGGTGAATTCAGAGAGGCATAAAAATTGAATGATGGGTTCCAGTGACTGAAGAGAGCGAGGGTGAGAGTTTTTTAATGAGTGTGGTTCCAGTTTTACATGACGCCAAGAGTTTTTGGAGATTGATTACATGATAATGTGAGTGTAACACTACTAAACTCTACTTAGAGATGGTTAAGATAGTCAATTTCACATTATATGTCTTTATTGTAATAAACTTGATACTGTAGGGTTAGCATTTGGTCCAGCAATAAGATACCGACAACCCCTATCAGGGTACCTGTTTTGATTCCCTGCTCCAGCTACTGATTCTGGCTTCCTGGTAGTATACATCTCGAGGTGGGGCAGCTGGTGATGGCTCAAGTGATTGGGTACCTGCTACTCATGTGGGGGACATGGACTGACTCCCAGCTCCCAGCTTCAACTTGGCTGTCCCCTGGGCTCCTGACCTTGACCGAACCCAATCCTGGCTGTGGGCTTTTAGGGAATAAACCAGCAGATGGCAATTCTGTCTCTCGGCCTCACAAAGGAAAAATAAGTGAAACTATAAGTAGCAATACAAGGATGGACCTTCTAAACAGGCCGGAAGAGATGCGGTAAGTTCCACAGACACATGGGCCTGGCTCTTCCCCCAAGCCTATTCCCCATCTGGATCATGATAGCTGTGAGAATTTAGCCAACAGCTCAACACAATGAGTCAAAATTTTTTCTTTGTCAGTTTCCAACTTATTCATCCAATACATCTTTTCAGGATACTTTAAACTATGTACATCTAAAATCACCTCCTTTTTCTATCTTGGCTACTTCCGTAGGAAGGTTTAGTTAAAAAAAAAACTGAAAACCTGGTATTGAGTGACTGGGGATCAATATTTTTCTACAGTTTTAATGAGATGCTAAGGTTGAAAAGCATGGTGACAGATTGAGAAAACCTCACCCAGGGCATATTCCAAACCACTCACAAAGCAGCCAGAGAACCAAGGCGGAGTGTGATGGAGCAACGGGGAGAGAAAGAGATGACTGGGTTACAAGCCACCATTCTGTGACCTGTAACTTCCCTGAAGTTTCTTGGACGGCCAAGAAAGAGTTCTCAAAGCTTAACATGTGTGTGACCAGGGGTCATCCTGCATCTTCCGTGCTCTTGACTGAGTAGAAACAAACATGTAAAATACCACAACATTGAGATGCTCTTTCAATTGCCCAACTTTATGCTAACTTCCATTTGTGGGGGTGACAGGATGCTGAGCTTGGGTTCTGCTTAAAGGGCACAGGCCTTCTGCAAGTGAGTGTTTTACACTTGCCTTGGCCTGCATGCCTCATCAGTTGCTGTCTCAATTCAATGGGATACTGCATCATGTCATGCCTGAAAGATCACCTGCTCCTGGGTTAGTCCCACAGCAGGTGCAATGCTAGGTGCCAGGCATTCCTGCAAATACTGAGATTCAAGGATGTTTTTTGGTGATCCTGAGAAGAGCTTATCACACCCTAAGGCAGATGGTTCCACTAACAGCAACTAAACGGCAACTGGTCCAAGGTAGAGGTTGATCTTAAAATAATAAAAGAAATGAGGTGTGTGTTTGGTATAGCTTTTAAGGTGCTGCTTGGGCATCATTCTTTCATTTTTTAAAGATTTATTTGAAAGACAGAGTTAAAAAGAGTGGAGGAGAGACAGAGAGAGTCTTCTATTCTCTGATCCACTCCCCGTCAGCCTAGAGCCTCTTCTGGGCCTCCCACAGAGGTGCAGGAGCCCAAGCACTCATCCTGCTTTCTGGTGCTTAACCAGCAGCGGCAGCTATTCCTGAGTATGTGGATCACTTCAATCTTCCATCCTCACGCGCACTCTCCCTGTGTGTCTGAGTCTTTACAGGGCTGATCTCATACAAGGACACCAGACATACTGGATTAGGACCCAACTACTCCAGTATGACCTCATCTTAACTCCTTACATCACACCAAACCTATTTCCAAGTAAGGTCACCTTCTAAGTCACTGCACGTTAGGACTAGGACATGAACCTGTAACAGGCAGACCCTGGACTTTTCTTCCACTTTCTCTGATGGTACTCAGAAATGTCCCACACTACAAGATCAAGGACAGTAAGCTGGGGCAGAATACAACCAGGAAAATAGAACTAAGCCCTTATAAGAGCAAAGGATGTTGAAAATGAGCCTTGCAAAAAGCTTATATTGACATTCCAAGTTAGAATTCATGGTCTGTGCCTCCAAAATCCACAGGTCTGACTGCTCCATAAACAACAGTATTCTGCAATTTGCCTCATTATACAAGATCATACAGTACTTCACAGAAACACAAAATTGGCAACTTGGTCCTTAAACCATATGTTTTAATAAGTAGCAGCTAATCAGGCAAAGCATTTTCATGTCTGCTATTTTGGGACTATTTCAACATCTCCCAGAGATTGTAAATGTCCTTATTTGCAGCAAACTGCACCCAGGGTAGTTGCAAAATATAAGCCACAGCTATGCAATTATGCTACTGTGAGACTATACCCTCAGCAGGTGAGAAAGCAAACGTGGGAAGGTCATTAGGAAAGAAGGCCAGTAATGAAGGGGAAACTTGCAAGAGACAAGGGGAAGAAATGCAGACTTCTAATAGACACCATTTAGTTCTCATGCAAAAAAAATGAGCTCTGTTTAAATATTAAGATATATATGATAATATTAGCTGTATTCTTGCCTGGGACTGACCTTGTTACAGTCTTGACTCAAAGATCAGCTTCACTTACTTTGTGCTGGGCAGGTGGGGGCAGGAGGTGGGTGGAACACAGAAGAGAGACAGTTTGAGAAGAAGGAGGAGAGGAGTAAGTTTCTGCTTCAGTTTTCTGAGAGTTTTGAATCAATTGACCATTTATCCCTCTGAAATGAGAAATAGTGAACTGTCGAGTGCCTTTGCTGCCTCTACAAACGGTAAATGGTGAATAGGTGATCACCCAACACAGTGCCACATGGAAGCTTCTTCCTTGTGCATGCCCAGGGGTCATCGCGGCTTAAATTCCACCCGTGGAGTGGCTGGGGGAAATGCTGCCTCTCTTCATGGGTTCCTGATTTAAAATGCAAAGATTCAGCTCAAACACAATTGCCAGAAGGGTGCTCTGTTTGAATCCGTTCCATACTGACGGCATGTTGTTCTGGTGGCTTTTATAAGACAGGGTAACCCCACCTCTTCCTTTCCACTGTTCCACTGTAATCCTTATACCCCATTTCATTCTCCGGAACATCTACCCTTTGAGTGAAAAGTTCACATCAACTCACTAATTCCTTCTTGAACTCTGTCTACCCACAGCACAATGCCTTGAACTTCCCACTGATTCAGAAGAACAGAGCCTATGTGGCCTTTTCTGTCTTTGCTTCCAGTGGTGGGAAACACCTAGCAGGTGGCACACGTCAATCATTTCATTAGGTGAGAAATTAGAAATTAGCCTGTGTGTGTGTGAGGAGCCCAAGGAAAAGAAATGAATAAAGCCGTCTCCGAAGCACACCTTGGCAGAAAGCCTGGTGTCCTGTCCATACCCCATAACTTACAGGCAGTCCAGTCTTCCCTTAAGAAAGAGGCCCCTATGGGAATCCTCCCTACCCAGTGCCAAGAGGGCTATCTAGTCTGGTAACATTGAGCATAAAACCTTGAGAAAAGTGTTACCTAATTCATACTCAGGAACCCCTTCATACAGGAGAGGAAGGAATAGGGGTAGGGCAAGCAGTGAGAAGAATCGAACTGCATTCCCTTAAAAGCCCCATAAAATTTCTGCACCACTCCAGGAGATTCCAGCACACATCAATAACAAGCACGACCTATGAGTCGTACCTGAGTAAGTTCTATGTGGCTCACAGCACCTAAGCTGGTCGGTGAGAAAGATGCAGAAAGATGGGGTGCAGCCCTCCCCACCCAGAGATTCACAAGGTAGCAAAAGAGCACAGTAGGTTAGGGATGAGAGCCCAGAAGTGTGAGCCCAAAGTCAGCAGCGTCTCATGGCAACTTGTGAGAACTGCCAGTTCTGGACTCAGGCCCAGACCTGCTGAATCAAGAACTCAGCGTGGGATCAGTAATCTACCACTGTGCTGCATCCTGTAATTCTCCGGCCTGCTGAAGTCTGAAAACCCATGGAGTAGACACATGGAAGAGGTCAGAATCGATCGTGAAGATCCATGATTTATACCACACAGCAATGCGGAAGTGGCTCCTTGCTTTGCCTGAGCGCTAGCTGAATTCTGGAGAGAACAATTTTGCTCCTTTTTCCACCTTTACTACCAAGTCCTTTGCTCTTATTCCGTGGCCTTGGAATTTGGGCAGCGCAATGAGTGTGCAGTAGTGCACTATTAATAATATACCACATAGGCAAGATTTCTAGGAAGCATTAAAGGTATGTGCAGCTAGGCTATCCTGGGCTACGACTAATGTGCTTAAAGAGACCACAGCAAAACCAAACAGTTTCAGCAACTAATTGAAAATTAAAAAAAAAAAAAAAAAAAAAAAAAAAACAGAAAATTGGGCCCGGCGGCGTGGCCTAGCGGCTAAAGTCCTCACCTTGAACGCCCCGGGATCCCATATGGGCGCCGGTTCTAATCCCAGAAGCTCCACTTCCCATCCAGCTCCCTGCTTGTGGCCTGGGAAAGCAGTCGAGGACAGCCCAATGCTTTGGGACCCTGTACCCGTGTGGGAGACCCGGAAGAGGTTCCAGGTTCCCGGCTTTGGATCGGCACGCACAGGCCCGTTGCAGCTCACTTGGGGAGTGAAACATCGGATGGAAGATCTTCCTCTCTGTCTCTCCTCCTCTCTATATATCCGGCTTTCTAATAATAATAAGTCTTAAAAAAAAAAAAACAGAAAATCATGCTGTAGATTTGAACAGGAAACCGTTTGTGGTCACCATTGTGGCACAAGGGATTAAGCCACCATCAGTGGTGGCATTCCATGTCAGGGCACAGGTTCGAGTCCCGACTGCTCTGCTTTCAATCCAGGTCCCCACTAATGCGCCTGGGAATGCAACAGAAGATGACCCACATACTTGGACCCCCAAGTGTCAGGCACCTGGCTTCAGACTGATCCAGCCCTGGATACTGTAGCCACTAGGAAAGTGAATCAGCAAACAGGACTTCCTATCTCTCTCTCTCTCTCTCTCTCTCTCTCTCTTTCTGGGCCTGTGGCAGGCTGAGCTGGGATGGGCTAGGTGACAGCACCCATAGGTTCACATGAGAAATGGAGCTGGGGCAGAACTGACCAGGCAAGTGCACCCACCAGTATGCGTTTTAGCTGGTGCAGTGATAGATCGAACCTGACCCTGCAGTGGCTGGCATACACAAAGGTCAATCTGAGGTCACCCCAGGAAAGATTTCTAGGGGACCTCCCCACCTACATAGCTGGACTCAACCCTTGGCCACAGGGACAATCATAATGTATGTGGTTCGACTTTGGAGTGCCTGTGTCGGGACCAAGCTTCCTCAGTTGCTGATGCCTGTGCAGTGGACAGCATGCCCAGCTACACACAGACACGGCAGCCAGCTCATCTAGGCCAGCAGAGGCCTTGAAGTGCCTCATCAGAGGATAGGAGGCAGAAGAAGTTGAACCAATCTCCTGACTCAGCTTTACAGCATGTTTGTGGGCCTGTGGATGCAGTAAGGTAGACTTGGTCAGCCAACAGACCTTAGAAAGATTTTCTCAACCCTGGTGCAAAGAAGCCAATGTCATCTCAGAACTATCAAAACCACTCAAGTAACATCCTCAGAAGACTCTACCCACATCGGGGTCTCCAGGGCGTCAGCAAAGGACCGTCCCCTATCCCCAGGTGCTGATGTAGTTCAACAGCAAGGAGTCTTCTTCCTCCCTCCCAGCAGACACAAGAGGGCAGAAAAGTTGAAACATTTGTTCCACCTACCTTCCTCCAAGCCTCAGTCCTCCCCACCCTAATCAGAGACCCATACAGGCATGCATCCTTCTAACTACTTAGCCTCTGTGAGGCTAGACCAGAGGCAGATACACTCAGGTGACTCCTCTTTGTCGTGGGGCTCTTGGAGGTGATCCACTTAGAAATGGACCCTGCCTCAGGGAGCTGCAGAGGGGCCAGTCATGTCTGTTTCAAGTAAACACTTTCAACCAATGTAATTGATACGGCTCAAATATTTAAGTCATCCCCTCATGGCTACTCCAAGCAAAATTTTAAAAAATCAACATCAATGATTAATTATCACATCAGCCGGAAAGAAATACTTTTAAATTCCTTATACACATTTATTTGGGGGTGCTTCTAAAAGTTTGTGTAAATAAAATTTAAAAATTGATTTATTTTTGTGGCCAAAAATGAAATTTGAAATCCATGCATGGATTCATATATATTGTGCATGAGCTTTCTGGGAACACCTCATCTAGTATGACGAAACCGGGAGAAACATGACCCAGGAGTTGGTTTCAGTGAGCACCACTGGCTGGATGGACTCCATGAGGACACTGGGAGGGGCCATGCCCAAAGGAAAAACAGAAGAAGGACCAGCAGCACATTCTGCCTGCTGTGTCCACACTCAAGCTCCCAGCACTTGGGTCTGCTGCTTTCTCAGATGGAACCACAGACCGTATTGGTTCACATAGGACAGGAGAAAGCGTAGAGCTGGTGGAGGGACAGTCCCCCATTGATCCTCGAACGTACATGGGCAATTGCTCTGTCAGGACTCCAAAGAAGGGAGCAATCAGTCAGTGACTCAGGAGAAGGAACAAGGAGCCTTCTAGATGATCTGCAGCAGGGGCAGGAGCCCCTTGGCAAGCAGGTGCTTCCACAGCAGCAACAGACTACCCTGTGAGTGGTGATTCTCACTCACTGGGCGTCTTTGTAACTCACCATCTCCGAGTCCCACAGGAAGGGACTGGGAGATCGCCATGGAAAAATGAGAACACCATGGCTGCCACTGTGATATATTCACAGGGTTTGTTTACTCTGTAGGTACAAAGATCAATTGTTCGTCCAACCTACATTTCTCCTAAGGATTGAATGAGACATTGAAACAGAAATATTGCACAGCCTTTATTTTGCACTCCAAATGCTGTAAAAGACAACTTCTAAACAAAACAGATTCTGTACATGTACAGAAATTACTCACCCAGTATTTTGTTCTATTTGAACTAAAGGCCAATGCAAACAGAAGGGCAAGTGCCAGTGGAATACAGTAAAATGGTCGTTTTGGTCACATTCATGCTACAGGTTTCAGCTGTAGGCCAATGACTCGATAAGAATGATGCACTAACCTTTAGAACACGTGAAGACCCAAAAACACAATCAAAAATAAGATGAGCCATCCTAATGATGAGGAATAGAGTTCTTGGTCCAAGAGAAAATTTGGGGTTTCTAAAGAAAATGCAATGGATTAAATGAGTTCTTGCTGTTTTTCAGTTTTGACAAAACAATTTATTTTAGACATAAACATCCCCCTGCCATACTGTGAGCCTAAAAATTTGTGTATATTTTCACTAGAAAGAGAAACTACCCAGAAATGAAGAAGATAAACAGATTGGCTCAGTAGATTCCATTTCCCAAGCAAAACTACAGGCAAATTGCAATAATAAATCAGCCAAAGCAAAAGGCTTGAAATGCTTGCTATGGCCACAGCCTTGATTCCCGTAATGAGAGTATGGCACAAAAGGAACATCCTATCTAGTGAGAAGATCTTGAGGCAAATTGTCCAAAAATTCTACTCTTATTCCTGGCCTAGCTGCTGTGCTAGTAGTGCAAACAGCCTCCAACACAAGAGGCTGATTACAACTTGAGACTGTTCACATTGAGCGCACATCTTTTTTGTAACAACACTGAAGGACGGGTCTAAGGGGTACACTTCTCAACCCACCTAATCCCAGCTCTGTGATGTAAACACTGCCATGTATACTATTCTATAGGTAAGGAAGCCCCAGGCACAGAGAGGGGGCTTTCTGCCTTAGGTCCATGGTGCAAGGTCTAGAACTTGTGGCTACCAGCTTGCCAAGTGTCCCCAGGGCCGTGCTTCCCCATGCCTGGCCCATACATGGGCCCCAGAGTGAACACGACCTGTTAGGGAACCATTTAAGTCAGTCATTGAGAGAAAGATTTGATCATCATACTGTCTGTTAAAACAGAGTAATGTTTTAAGGCAGATATACATTGGATTGTATTCATTTCATTCGCCACAAAGATCAAATTTGTTTTGCTGTAAGTACTAGTGTATCGTGGGTTGGGGCTTCTTTAAGGCTGGTCCTTGAAGAATGTAAGAAGAGGAGTATAAGAAGCCCTAGCTGGGAAGGCCTCTGCGATCGGTCCTGAAATGGGTAGCACTTGCTGAAGGAGCGCCCTCCCCTCTGACACAATGCAGGGGTCCCAGGAGTTGGTGGTGCAGGATGCAGGGCTTTGTACCTCTTAAATTCTCTTTGGGGATCCCAGCACTTCCTTCCTGATGTGATTACAGAGAATGAAGGAGAAGTGGGGTTTGAGCTTCTTCCACAACCTTCATTAGAATGTGAACAAGATCCTATGATGCCTGCCCTTTCCCCCCTGCCCCTGGGGAAGATAGGCGAGGGGATGGAGCAGCGTGTCCCCTAGGAAGACAGCAGCCTGCACCTCCACCGCATCCTGAAACGCCTCTCCCAAGAAACGTGCGTTGTGTGCGTTCTGTTGCCTTGTGAAAAAGGACACAAGGACATCAACCCTGCTCCTCGTTCTAGAAAGAAAGAAGGGAGCATGGAAAAGGACCCCCAACACCCAAGGCAGGGATGTGGCGGTCCCAGCAAGGAGCACACAGCCAGGGCTGCATTTCTCAGATTCTCTGCTTTGCTTTCTTGGAAAGCCAACCTCAGATAAACTGCAATGGAGCTGTTGCATCTCTGAAGCCACCTTACATTGACTCAGAAAGCAAGCAACTGTGATGTGAGAGGCTTCCGCTGAGGCACTCTGGACCACAGTGTACATTTTTTTAGGGGATGAGAGGGGCGTGGGTGAAATAAGTTTTGGAAAGGACTTGTGGGGGTCAAGAGCATGAAGACGTGGCTGAGATGGTTCCCAGGAGATCATCCACCAGGCACAAACCCAAACCAGGCTGCCACCTTCCAGGGCAGGAGTCCAAGGAGGAAAAGGCCTCCCTCCCCGCTTGATGGAGCAATCAAAGCAAGGGGTAAGATAAACCTGAAAGTTAGGCTCCTTTCCTTAGCCTCACCCCAGGAAAGAACCTGCCCTGAAAAGTCGTCATGGGTACACCTCAAAGCACCTCAACACATTCTGCCAATTGTCTTGGCCAAGACTGCCACCCTAGGAAATGGCAAAGCAGTGTGGTTGGCACTAGGGTTTCCTGCCACTTGCCAAGTACACTTTGCAAGCCAACCATTTGATTCCATCTTACTTGTGTCTCGGCTCACATGAGCACAAGTTTCATTCCATCAGCTTCTATCATTCTGCCCACTTCTACCAGTCCTTGACATTTCAAAAATAAACTAGGATACTAACAGGACCTGACAAAGTGCCTACTGCCTAATTGGATCTTCTGACAGATCGTGTCTGTGTGCATGCACAATCAAGCCCGTGTACATTTGGCATATTATCCCTGTAAGATTCTTGGAAAACTTCGTTGCTGGATCAAGGTCCACAGTGGCCTCACAAAGACTTCATAGCATCATATGCTTAATAAAATTATGGTGACTAAATGAAGGGATGAGTGGTAGAAGGGGTCCTAGCAGTGATGGGCTAATACCTTGACAAGCAAGGAGGACAGCTGCCATGGCTGTCTACCCATCTTCCCCACCCTAGAGGAACGGCAGAGGGGACCTGGGGCTCTACGACCTTCAAGGCAGAACCACAAGTCTACTTCTGATGGGAACCACATCCTAGGCCAACTTCTTCATCTCTGCGAAGGAGGAGACAGGCTGTGTGACCTGTTTGAGGTCACGTAACTCATGGGGGAACTGACACCATCACCAGGCACCCCGGGTTTCTACCAGAAAACGTCACAGGAAATCAAGACTCTCTGAGCCCTAGCTGAAAAGCTCCTCTCTCTCTCTCCAATAACATCTCTCTGTGTCTCTCCAATAACATCTCTCTGTCTCTCTCTCTCTCTCTCTCTGGCTGATTTGTACACTCAAAATATGCTACATCTTCTTTTATTATGGAAATTTTGTTAAGACATCTGGGTAACCAATCCCAGAGTAAGCAGAGCAGACAGATGGGGGTGAGTTAGAATAAAATATCTAGCCAAGGGCAAGCTGGCATTTGTCCACACAGAATGCCTCCCACAGCAACCCTGTCCGCAGCCTCCTCTGCACCAGACTCCTGGACTCCTCGCATCCCTGGAGGAAGAAGCGGATCTTGGCAGAAGCTGGGTTCACTCAAAGACCCAAAGTTCAGCTCTTCACGACTTGGGGAAGCAAGAATGAACCGCTCCCAAGGCCACACCCCAGAGGAGACAGAGAAGGCAAGCCAGTAGGCATCACTGTGTGAAAGCGTGTACGTGAAGATGCCCCACGGGAAGACACAGGGACATCAGGCTAGTGTTGAGCAAAACGCTGAAAACCAAAGGCGACACAAAGATTATAACTATCACTCAGACAAACGCAGCTCTGCCCTTTTCAGAAAGCACTTAACAAACCCTTCCTGTCGCCAGGAAATCACGCACATCTCTTCAGAATGGTGACTTGCTGCCCCCTTGTGTTCATTTTCTTTTTATCAGAAAAGTTTTAAAAATACAGTATTATCTCTCTGAAGAAAAACATTTCTGAATTGTCACTTCAATAGTTGAATCACGGGCACGGCACGATAGCGTAGCGGCTAAAGTCCTCGCCTTGAACGCCCCGGGATCCCATATGGGCGCCGGTTCTAATCCCGGCAGCTCCACTTCCCATCCAGCTCCCTGCTTGTGGCCTGGGAAAGCAGTCGAGGATGAACAAAGCTTTGTGACCCTGCGCCCGCGTGGGAGACCCAGAAGAAGCTCCTGGCTCCTGGCTTTGGATCTGCTCAGCTCCAGCCATTGCGGTCACTTGGGGAGTGAATCATTGGACGAAAGATCTTCCTCTCTGTCTCTCCTCCTCTTTGTATATCTGCCTTTCCAATAAAAATAATCTTAAAAAAAAAAAACTAGTTGAATCACAAATCATGTTCAAGACAAGGAGCCTTTTATCAACACATCACGCACATCTGAAGCAGAAGCGCTCTCCCTTTTTTTCTAAAGTCTTTATTTTCATTTGTATTTGAGACAGAGAGGCCTTTCCTCGGTTGATTCACTTGGCAAATGCTTGCAAAGCCAGAGCTGGGTCAGGCCCAAAGTCAGGAGCCTGGAACTCAAGCTGGATCTTGCGTGGGCAGGACTCAAGTGCTTGAGCCATCACCTGCTGCTTCCCTGAGTCTAGCAGGAAGTTGGATGAGAAGACAGAGCCGGACCTAGAACCCAGGCCCTTCAACAGGGGTTGCAGGCATCCCAAAAGGTGTCTCAACCACCGCCCCCCAAAGCGTGCTCGTCCTGCCCTCCCCCAGTCACCGCCCGCTAGAGACCCAACACCCACAGGTTTGGGAAAGAAAGCAAGGGATCGCTTAGCAAGCCAGGGTGTGTGGTACCCAGCAGGGTCTCCCCCTGGAGATGGTCAGGCTGGCCCTCAGAGGAGGCGTCAGCTGCCCAAGTGGCTTTCAGATTAGGTTAGGCTTCTGGGGAGCAATGCGCCCAATGCAGAGCCCCAGAAACTTCTGGATATGCGGGAGTGAGTCATTTTCAGAAGTTCTCCAGGCAGTTCTGTTACGTTTTCTGCCTAGGAAGCCACTGAGTTCCTGCACCAGCAGTGAGGGAGGTATGCAAAACAGGCCCCAGGGGGATATTTTCTTTGGAAATCCTGTTTTGTTCTGCCTGTTCCAAGCCACGCCCGGACAGACATCCAGGACAGTGGGGAAGACTGCACACTGACACCCTCCTCCTATCTCAACGTGCCTGGGAGTAATGGCTCCCTGACTGTGGCAATAAAGGGATTATTGGGGCTGATGCAGTAGCCTAGTGTGGAGCTCTCAGAAGGGATCAGCAGAGGGCGCCCAAGAGCGGCATAGGAGAAACGTCCCAGCTTTTGCTTTCTCCCTGGACACCACGTTCAGACAAGGCGACAGTCATCTTGCCTGTCCCAAAAGCTTCCAAATCCTAAACCAAGAGCGCCCTCTGCTGATCCCTTCTGAGAGCTCCACAGTGTCAGCCAGCATCACTCCACAAAGCAAACCCACTGGCTGAGAAGTCTGCTTTGTGTTATAAATCCCACTAGGCTGAGCATGTTCTTCGTTCACCGACATTGTCAGGGAAACAGGCCTTTTCATTTCACGTTCATGTGAATTCCAGCAGCATTCTTTTGCTCCAACCAACCCAGGTTCTCTGTGTCCCCAGTCTGCAAATGAAGATCTACTAACCACATATAAAAAAAGGGGGGGAGGGGCCAGCACGGTGTCTCATCAGGCTAATCCTCTACCTGCAGTGCCGGCATCCCTGAAGGGCTGCTGGTTCGTGTCCTGGCTGCTATACTACAGATCCAGTTCCCTGCCTAGGGCCTGGGAAAGCAGTCGAGGACGGCCCAAAGTCTTGGTACCCTGCACCAGAATGGGAGACCCGGAAGAGGTTCCTGACTCCTGGCTTCAGATTGGCTCAACTCTGGCTGTTCTGACCACTTTGGGAGTAAACCAGCAGATGGAAGATCTTCCTCTCTGTATATCTGGCTTTCCAATAAAAATAAGTAAATAAATATATAAATGCAAAAACAAACATATACAGGAAAAATTGTGTCTACATTAAACAGTACAGAATTCTTGTAATTACTTCCTAAGCAATACAGGATAACTATGTATATAGAATGAACTGTGTGTTAAGTGAAATGAAATGAAAGTAGAAAAGACAAATGCAGGCTTTGCACTCCTAAAATGAAATAAACATCTCTCTCAAACGGCATTTTCCTAAGCAGAGAATGGGGTGAGACTTGAATGAAAGACCAGAGGGAGTTTAAGAATCCTGCCCAGTAGTCCTGGCACAGTGACCTAGTGGCTAAAGTCCCTGCCCAGCATGTGCCGGGATCCCATATGGGCGCCGGTTCTAATCCAGGCTGCTCCACTTCCCATCCAGCTCCCTGCTTGGGGCCTGAGAAAGCAGTGGAGGACGGCCCGAGGGCTTGGGACGTGGTACCCTGTCTCTATGTGGGAGGATCAGAGAGGCTCTTGGCTCCTGGCCACTTGGGGAGTGAATCAGGCGATGGAAGATCTTTCTGTCTCTCCTTTTCTCAGTAAATCTCACTTTCCAATAAAAATTTTTAAAAAATTAAATCTTAAAAAAAAAAGAATCCTTCCCAGTACACAGCTCATCACGCTCGTCAGAAAACCAGCTTTTCTGGTTTTAGGAACAGCAGAAACAGCCTAGACAAAACAGCATATTCAGTGTCAACCTGGATCCAAATGAAGCAGGAATTGACGAAATAGGACTTACCCAAATAACTTGTTAGATGTGAACATGATCATATCACGTAGAACAAAAGTCTAGCTAATACATAGAGATGGGAACAGAAGCCCAAATTGGACTGGAGTTTTGTTTTTGTTTTTTTTTTTTTTAAATATTGCTTAGTTTTTCTAAGTTGCTTTACAACATTACGCCACTTGAGGGCACCAAAGCCTTAAAAGTCTTTTTTTACCGTAAGTCCCTGTCTCCTGCTGAAACTAAAAATCGAAAAAAATATCTTCCAATTCTTTCTGTATCTTATGTTTTACGGGCACAGGTCTACAGAGGAATGGAGGGGTACGTGAAATATGATTATCGGTCTCATCGGTGAGCGGGGGAGCCCAGAGCTGCGCAGATGGCTGGGAATCCGTCAACCAGCGGGCAGCAGAAGGAGCCCAGACTCTGGTCAAAACTTCCGCATCCAACAGGCTTTTGTTTTCTTCGCTCTCTTCCCTCCTGCGTGTGGCACTGACTTCACTTGATCTCAGCCAAAAGGCCGAGAAGCGATTGGCATTTCCTGGACATGTGACAGTGTGATTGGGCTGCTAACATGTACCCTTTTCCGTTTTAAGTTTTGGTGTGGTTTTCCTTTTACTGTTTTTCAAGGTAGTAGCGTGGAGGTATACCTGTGTACATTTTTAGAGATTAATTCAGCTTAGTTTCTGTTCTTCCATATTTTCAGTTATATCCATCATGATCTCTGGAAACATTCAGCAAAGTAGTTTGAAATTCACAAATTTTTCTCAGACCCTTGTGGAAGTGATACTTCCAAATATACACTAACATCCTATTTTGCATTATTATTATGCAATATTTTAAATTTTTTGAGAGCTCTAATTGTTTGAATTTTTATAAAAAATATTTCATAATATTTTCTACCAGCAGAAAGAGTAGACCAGGGGTTGGTGCTGTGGCATAGTAGGCTAAGCTTCCAGCTGCAGCACCAGCATCCCATACGGGTACTGGTTCGTGTCCCAGCTGCTCCACTTTCAATCTGACTTTCTACTTATGGCTTGAGAAAGCATCAGAGGATGGTTCCAGTCCTTGGCCCCTGCATCCATACGGGAGACCTGGAAGAAGTGTCAGGCTTTTGGTTGCAGACTGGCCCAGCTCCGGCCATCGCGGCTGTTTGGGGGTGAACCACGAATAGAAGATCTCTGTCTGTTCTTCTCTGTGTAATTCTCCCTTTCAAATAAAAAAATAAAATTGTTTCAAAAGAAAATGGATTGCTTAAAATGAAACTCGAAGACTGGTTTTATTAACTGATAGCTGTGTCATCGATAGCTAACGAACACGTTTATACTTTAATTTCCTGTCTACCATGCCTTACATACTGAAGCGGGGTGCAAGTCCATGATGCCTCTGATTAGGGTGGCGAGAAGAAGGCAGAAGAAAGGGGAGTTTTCTTGCTGTCGGAGCTGGGACGCCTTCTTCCTGTCAGAACTCCGACTTCCGGACCTGGGGACTTCCCAGGCGCACGCGCTCTGGCTGTAAGTGATGCCGCCAACTGCTCTGGATCTAGGGTCTTTAATTGTTTTAAGACTTATTTGTTTATTTTTATTGGAAAGGCAGATACACAGAGAGGAGGAGAGACAGAGAAAGATCTTCTGTCCGATGGTTCACTCCCCAAGTGGCCACAATGGCTGGAGCTGCGTCAATCTGAAGCCGGAAGCCAAAAGCTTCTTCCAGGTCTCCCACGCGAGTGCAGGGTCCCAAGGCTTTGGGCCATCCTTGACTGCTTTCCCAGGTCCATATGGGATCCCAGTGTGTTCAAGGCAAGGACTTTAACCACTATGCTATCATGCCGGGCCCCAGGTCTTTAAATTTGAACCACGCTATCAGCTTCCCTCCTTCTCCAGCTTAGAAAGTAAATTTTGCTAGAAGCTAAAGACTGAGCTTATAGTTCATGTGTAAAACAGTGCCTGCCTTACAGTTGATGCATCTGTAATTCGTATAGATGCCCTGATATTGAGACCAACTCTTTGTCAAAAAATGTCTTCCTTTATCTGAATGCTTGCCAACATACATAAGTAATTCTGATGTCATCAAAGCATTAAATATTTTTCTACACCCAGAAGAACCTTTGGACTCCTGGCTTCAGATCAGCTCAGCTCCAGCCATTGCGGCTGCTTGGGGAGTGAATCATCAGACAGATCTTCCTCTGTCTCTCCTTCTCACTGTATATCTGATTTTCCAATAAAAATAAATATTAAGGGGCCCGGTGGCGTGGCCTAGCGGCTAAAGTCCTCGCCTTGAAAGCCCCGGGATCCCATATGGGCGCCAGTTCTAATCCCGGCAGCTCCACTTCCCATCCAGCTCCCTACTTGTGGCCTGGGAAAGCAGTTGAGGATGGCCCAATGCATTGGGACACTGCACCCGCGTGGGAGACCTGAAAGAGGTTCCTGGTTCCCTGCATCAGATCAGCGCGCATCGGCCCGTTGCGGCTCACTTGGGGAGTGAGTCATCGGACGGAGGATCTTCCTCTCTGTCTCTCCTCCTCTTTGTATATCTGGCTTTCCAATAATATTAATAAAATCTTTAAAAGAATAAATAAATAAATAAATAAATAAATATTAAGGCCCCGGCGTGGTGGGCTAGCGGCTAAAGTCCTCACCTTGAAAGCACCAGGATCCCATATGGGCACCGGTTCTAATCCCGGAAGCTCCACTTCCCATCCAGCTCCCTGCTTGTGGCCTGGGAAAGCAGTCGAGGACAGCCCAAAGCTTTGGAACCCTGCACCCGTGTGGGAGACCTGGAAGAGGCTCCTAACTCCTGGCTTCGGATCAGTGTAGCACCAGCTGTTACAGTCACTTGGGGAGTGAATCATCAGACAGAAGATCTTCCTCTCTGTCTCTCCTCCTCTCTGTATATCTGACTTTGTGATAAAAATAAAATAAATCTTTAAAATAAATACATATATACATAAATAAAAATATTTTGTAAAACCAAAGCATGTACAAGCTAGAGAAGGAAATCACAGTCTATACAAACAGCTCTCATCAATCCCCGTTTTCCCAAACGCCTTGTAAATAAGACAGCCTCCCTTCCTAGCATATACTTGTCTCATCTTTTGGGGCTCCCTGCACACATATTTCTATTTTGCTCAGAAAAGCCTAACCAGAAAGCTATGCCAGAATCCCGAATAAATGCTTTGTGTGTTTGACAGATTAGAGAGAAAAGGAGAGACACAGAAATCTTGCACTTACTGGTTTACTGCACACATGATCACTACAGCTAGGACCGGCCGGCCCTAAGCCTCTGGGCGAGCCTCCGCTGCTTCCTCAGGCACACTAGCAGGGAACTGTGGTAGAAGTGGAGCAGCTGGCCTGTGGGACGGCAGCGGACACATGGGATGCCCTAACGCAGGCAGCAGCGTTAACTCACTATCCCACAACGTCAGCCCCAGCTGCTTAGGACAAATTCTCAGGTTCTGAGAACATGCTTAGCTACGCAGAGAATCCTAACTCAACTTCCCTGGACTTGCTTATCTGGGGTTGATAATGGATAAAACACAGACTGTTTCCCAAGTCAAGGCCACATCTTCGGGTCTATGCATCAGTAGCGCTACCTTTTATTTATAGGAACGTCTCAACAATTATTATTAGTAGTATTAATTATTTTGGACAGGAAAGATAACATTCTTTACTTTCCAGAATTGCGGTCCTGATTTGCAGGCACTAGTTAGCACTGGAGTACACAGCAGTGTATCTGAGGCTTGGTGACCGCATCTGTGGTGACCAGCTCCAGGGCAGAGGTAGGGATTACCATGTCCAGAGGCCTAGCCAGGTCGTCCTCAGACCTGGAATGTTCTGTCCACAGAGTCCAACGGTAATGGCCTTGGAGAGACCCAAGTCACGTAGACGTGGCCTTTGAGCACCGGGCTGTACCCATCTCCTGGCGTCTTTGAGGAAGCTGAGGCATCGCACCGCAGTGTGGCGCTGCAGAGCTGCGCGTGACACTTCTGCCCGGCTGTCACTGGGCTGTCACTGGGCGTGAAGGGACAGAGTAGGCAGGCCTGGTTCAGACGTTCTACATTTCAGCAGCAGTTCCTTCATCGCATGCCCTTGCCCACACCAAAAGGGGGCACCGTGCAGAGACACTCTATGGCAAGGACATGGACATGCGTTCGCACAGGGAAGAATCCACAACCAGCATCCGCCTACCCCAGCAGCAGCCCGCTCCTGGGAGTGTGACTATCACAGGGCGAGGAGGTGAGGAAGGTCTCTACGCAAGTATACCGGTTGTTGGAAGCACAGACTCCACCCTAGAGCACCGCGAGTGCAGCGAGCGCAGGGAAACCTCCAGCTGCAGTCGCACAGGCTGTTCAGCACTAGGCAGGTCACACTGGACAAAGGTCTTCTGAGGACTGTGAAAAGTCTTCAGGTTTAAATGGAAACTTGTTTGGCACCAGGCACATTCACAAAGATCCTTTTCTGGTATTGAACGTGGAAAAGCTTTTGAATTGCAAACCAAAACTTGTTCAGCTCCCTCTTAAAATACACACCGGATCAATCGCTGTGCTGAATGTGGGAAATTCTTGGGACAAAACTCGAGCTTTGTTCATCACCAGGGAATTCATACTTAATCAAGGCCTTATGAATGTGGGAAATCCTTTAGCCAAAGCCTTGTCCTCATTCCACATGACACTTCATGCTGGAGGAAGGTCTTACTAAGTGTGGAGAATGCTAAAAAATCATAAAACTCCAGCTCCATTCAATGGCAGACCTCACCCAAGAGCAAGACCCTAGGACTGCCGACAGGCAGTGTGACTAACTTCACATCAGATAATCGCCTTGAGAAAGCAGCTATTTCAGTTTACACTTATCCAGCGCCCGATACTTCACAACCCAGACAACTACATGAACTCCGTGAACAAATCAAAGCATCAACCACAGATGCAACCTCATCTACATCAGAAATCCCAGGTCTAACACTGGCTTTAGGCTGTCAGGGTGTGCGCTGCCTCTCTGCTCAACCCAACAGTAACTAAAGAGCCTTTTTGGGGCTTGGCCCGGCGTGGCCTAGTGGTTAAAGCCCTCGCCTTAGACACACAGGGATCCCATGTGGACACAGGTTCTAATCCCAGCAGCACCACTTCCCATCCAGCTCCCTGCTTGTGGCCTGGGAAAATAGTCGAGGATGGCCCAAAGCCTTGGGACCCTGCACCAGTGTGGGAGACCTGGAAGAGGCTCCTGGTTCCCGGCTTCGGATCAGCTAAGCTCCAGCCGTTGCAGCCACTTGGGGAGTGAATCGGGACAGAAGGTCTTCTCTGTCTCTTCTCTCTGTATATCTAACTTTCCAGTAAAAATAAAATAAATCTTTAAAAAAGCAAAAAAGTTGTCTTGGGCCTGGTGCTGTGGCCTAGCAGCTAAAGTCCTCACCTTGAAAGCCCTGGGATCCCATATGGGCACCGGTTCTAGTTCTGGCAGCTCCAGTTCCCATCCAGCTCCCTGCTTGTGGCCTGGGAAAGCAGTTGAGGAAGGCCCAAAGCCTTGGGAGCCTGTGCCCAAGTGGGAGACCCGAAAAAGATTCCTGGTTCCCGGCTTCGGATCAGCGCAGCACCGGCCGTTGCGGTTACTTGGGGAGTGAATCATTGGACTGAAGATCTTCCTCTCTGTCTCTCCTCCTCTCTGTATATCGGACTTTACAATATAAATAAATAAATAAATAAATAAATAAATAAATAAATAAATAAATAAAAAGTTGCCTGAGCTGAGTTTTATACTAATTCCCGCAGGGAGAATCTCCATCATGAGTTTCTGGGAGCTACTGTCTGCACTTTAACCTGCTCAGGGTCTCTGCTCGTTATGTCTTTGCTATGACCTGTACACAGTCTCCCCACCTCACTTCTCCCACCTGATATGTCCCCGTTTGATTTTTTTTTTTTAAATCAGGGAGCTTCCATTACAAGCAATATATATGATCAAACATTATAATTAAAATATCATCACTGATGTGCTTGGGCCCAGTGGCGTGGCCTAGCGGCTAAAGTCTTCGCCTTGAACGCGCTGGGATCTCATATGGGCGCCGGTTCTAATCCCAGCAGCTCCACTTCCCGTCCAGCTCCCTGCTTGTGGCCTGGGAAAGCAGTTGAGGACAGCCCAAGGCCTTGGAACCCTGCACCTGCGTGGGAGACCCAGAAAAGATTCCTGGTTCCCAGGTTTGGACTAGTGCAGCACCGGCCGTTGCCAACGCTCACTTGGGGAATGAATCATCGCACAGAAGATCTTCCTCTCTGTATATCTGACTTTGTAATAAAATAAATAAATCTTTAAAATAAAATATCACCACTGATGTGCTCTGTTCTGAATTATGCTCCCACACGGCTAGGCACATAGGATAACCCAAGGTGTTTGAGCTGTGACCAGTTAGGCATTAATACAACCCTGCCTTCAGCCGCTGTCCACGGGATCCTCACACCTTCCCGCAACAACTTGTTCTTGTATGGATTTTCCGCTCTGGGTGACTTCACCAGCTAAAGGTGATTCTTATCATCAAATCCTGAATTTCAATACAGATTATACCTTATCGCCCTAACTGGAGTCATGGAGCTTTCTTCATTCCCCAACCCAAGAATTTTAGGATTGCACTCTTCACTAAGCCTAATTCTGAAGATATCACTGATATTAACTCCACCTACTTCTGATTGTCTTACCAGCATCCACAAGCACCAAACCCTAGGAACACGATGCCTTCAACAGCAACTTCCAAGGCCAAACTTTAGACACACACCAGCCTAAGGACTTGGGCCTGATTGCATTTCTTGTTGCTGGTAAGAAAACACTCCAGTTTTCAATTCCTCTTCAAAACAAAGATGATGCACAGCTTTCACCCAGAACTTCCCCAACTTGGAAAAAGAAACTGCAATTTCCATCAGAGGGAGGCAGTTTCCTTAAAATGAATGACCCACAGAGGTACTGTTCCAGTGCAGCAAAAAGAGCTGTGGCCTACTATCTCAGTGTCGGTGTCCACTTCTGATCCGGTTGCCTAATGACTTGGCGAAAAAAGCAGCAGAAGGCTCAAGTGTTTAGGCCCCTGTCCCCCATATGAGGCTCCTGGGCTCAACCTCAACTGAGGGGAAAAAAAAAAGATGTTTTTGTCTTTATGATGGCAAGTGTTTATGGAACGTGGGTTAAGCTGTTGTTTAAGCTCTATCCCTCCAGGGTGGCAAATTCAAGTTTGACCGCGCCTCCTGCTAATGAACACACTGGCAAGCAGCAGTTGATGGCTGAAGTAGTTGGGGGGTCCTTGCCATCCACTTCAGATATTCATTTCAGTACCCAGCTCCTGACTTCAGCCTGGCCTCACCATGGCTAGCTACCTGGGAGCGAGCCAGCACATGGGAAATCTACCTGCAACTCAAACAAAGCATTTAAAAATGCGATAGAAAAATGTTCAATGAAACATGAAAGGTCGCCTTAAAAGGATGCTTTTCTCCTCCCCCCCCAAAAAAACAAAGCTGCCTTTTGATTCCTACTACACCAATGCGTAGCTCCAGCATTTTCCTTTTATATTTGAAAGCAGAAAGGATGGGGAGACCATCTTCCATGCGCTAGTTCGTTACCCTTACGTTCTCCCTGACAGCCAGGTTGTACCAGGCTACCCAGAGTCCACAAGCTGTCACTAGGGACCAGAGTCTTGAGCCACCACTTGTTGCCTCCAGGCAATGCCCTGAGCACCTGGCACCCACTTACAAGATGCATACGAGGTTAGGGGTTTGGACTGGCCCAACCTAGGCTTTCTGAAACACGGAAACCACAAAAGTAATGGTGTAAAAATGAAATACCAGAGCAGAACTTCCAATTTAAGTTTCAAAAAAAAAATTTTTTTTTTAAATTTAGGACGGAGACTAGCAAACTGTTACCCTCAAATGCTGTTTTTGCTTTTATTTAATGTCTGTGGTTTTTCTGGTGTTACGATTGCGAACTTCAATAACTGCAACAGAAATCACTGTTCGGTCCCTACAGAAAAAAGTTACTAATACCCGATTTAGAAAATAACCTCGATGATAGCTCGTACCATTGTGTAAAGTTTACACCTCCATCCACGGTGTCCGCAGCCCACACGGTGCCAGATCGAAGCCTGGCTGGTTCACTTGTGATCCAAATCCCCGATAACGTGGCTGGATAACAGTGCAACATGGCTCTCATTTCCTGGTTCCCTGAACTCAACATGGGAAATTGAGAGTTGCGCCATTTGGGGAGTGAACCAGCAGACAGAAGATCTCTCTCTCTCTCTCTCCCACCCATTCTCTAACTCTGAAATAAAAATACTAAAAGCAATAAATAAAGCCTTTCTCAAACCCATGAAAAAAAAAAAAAAAAAAAAAAAACACAACGCTACAGCTCCTTCAGTAGACCGCTACTGCGAGGCTCCCGAGGCTCACTTGGCAGCACCCAGGGTTTAGCTACTCTGCTCAATGATCCACTCCACTATTCAACTTACTGTTCCGTTTTGTTTTTTTTAAGCTAAGCACAGTTTGAGGGGACAAAAATTAACTGCAAATAAAGAAACTTTTCATCTTATCAAGACAACTCCTTATAAAATTTACATTTTGTTATTCAGACTAATTGAAATTAAACTGTTTTGGGTAACCACTTGTTTTTTTTTCTCCATTACAGAAAAATGTTAAAATAGGATTAATGTTAGGACAAAAACAATTCCCCTAATTGAGCAAAGGCAGCCACCAGTATACAAGTTAAAAAAACAAAGCCATTACAGAACCATAAACCTCAAAGAAAAACTGAAGTATGTCATTCTCAGGCCATCGGTGTCACTGAGCCTGAAGAATCCCTCCAGCTATCCAGTGTCCATTTAAAAGCAGTAACTGAAGTGAGGCAAAGAAATGAATAGAGCTAGCAAGTCAAATCCTGACTTAGCACTGCGGCACTTACCATACTATTTTTATCATCTGGCTTTTATTTAAAAAAATATTCTTTATTGGAAAGGCAGATATACAGAAGAGACAGAGAGGAAGATCTTCTGTCTGATTATTCACTCCCCAAGTGGCAGCAAAGGCTGGAACTGAGCTGATCTTAAGTCAGGAACCAGGAGCTTCTTCCGGGTCTCCCACATGGGTGCAGGGTCCCAAGGCTTTGAGGCGTCCTCAACTGCTTTCCCAGGCCATGAGCAGAGAGCTGGATGGGAATCCAGGCAATTTGGGATCCAGGGACATGCAAGGCGAGGACTTAAGCCACTAGGCTAACACGCTGGGCCTAGCATGTCCCTTATTTTAACAAAAAGTATGAGAACAGCATGACTATACAAAACAATTTTTCTTCAGAAAAAAAAAGTCTTTATATAGCTCACCAGAGTATAACTGACCATCAAAGTTAAGTAACTACATTCCACAAAACTGGCTAATCTCATTTTAAAGAGTGAATAAAATCAGGGTCAAGCCTGGCCCATAACTGAAATGTAATGCCAACTGAAATTTAAAAAAATATATATCTGAAAGATGCTACTCACAATCATTTAGAATTCTAACTACCTGCTAAAAAGTACTATATACACGCTACTGGGGCTTCTGTTGTATAACACTGAGCATCAGTGATACATCTCGGTTTTACAGTAGACAATGCGGGCAGGATTTGCCTCAGGGCTCTTCATAGGATTTTCATCCTTACAATGCCCATACGGGAAACGGGTCGACGAAGCCCGGCTTCAAGCCCAAGCAGGACTACTTGCACTTTACGTGAACACATTAGAAATGGTTTAAATATTCCAAAGCCCAGACTACATCCCCAGTGTCAACAGACCACAGTCTGGGATTGGCGGCATTTTTGAACTCCCAAGTGGCGTTCAGGTACACCCAGCCTGGGAAGCCCTACGTTACGTGCCCCATGACAGTTTCACAAGGATTCTGCAGCACCGAACATGCTAAAGCACTGTCTTAAGCGACCTACCTACAAAGGGTAAGTTAGTTACATGGCAGCAAATAACTAGTTGCACATGCCTTTTTTTAAGCTGGTTTAATGCTGCATTGTTAAAGATTTATTTATTTTGATTGGAAAGGCAGATATACAGAGAGGAAGATCTTCTGTGCGATGATTCACTCCCCAAGCGGCTGCAACAGCTGGAGCTACACCGATCCGAAGCCAGAAGCCTCCCCCAGGTCTCCCACGCGGGTGCAGGGTCCCAAGGCATTTGGGCCGTCCTCGACTGCTTTCCCAGGCCACAAGCAGGGAGCTGGATGGGAAGCGGAGCTGCTGGGATTAGAACCGGCGCCCATATGGGATCCCAGTGCATTAAAGGTGAGGACTTTAACCACTATGCTATTGTGTCGGGTCCTGTACAAACTATTCTTGTAAATTAAAAAAAAAAACCAATTACATTTCCAAATTCTGAAATATAGTATTTCCAGACCATTCATACCACAATCTTTAAAAACATTTCCTCAGGAGTCTCATCAAGTTGCGCAGCCCTAAGTTAAAGAAAGCAGTGGCAAACATGGACCTGCAGCACTGGAAGCTTTCGTAGGTTTTTGCTATCCAGTGATATGTCCTATCCATGTCTTCCCCAACAGACAACCAAAGGGCAAGCACAGATGGAGCTGTCACACCGAGTTATCAGCGCTGAAAGCTCCAGCAACACATCCTTCATTTCTCATGTCAGACAAAACTAAAGATCTTCCAAAACAAAACCAAACCTTCAGGCCTAAACAGCAGCTCAGTGGATTAAGGCACACCTGGAATTCCAGGGCCACACCTGGGAGCTACTTCAAGTTCTAGCCACAGTAACATACTCATCGTTGAAATAAAAACTTCAAAAGTGCAAAGAAAAAAAAAAAAAAAACCACATCACAGCAATTTGCCTTTTCTAACTTATCTGGGTTCTAATGAAGGCACACACAAAAACTGGTTTAAATTACGGAGCATACATGTAGAAACTGGTATCAGGTTAGGGATAATGAGGTAGGTATTTCTAAATCAATTTAGAATGAGCTTATATAATCATACCTTATAAGAACTAGTGGAAAAAACCCCTAAAATTCGTTCAAGCATACTTAAATTCAGTATAAATCAGGCATTACCAATTTCAACATAAATATTTGCATTTTATTTTTCATAAATATTTATGAAAACTATTCTAAACCTTAAAAATCAAACATTAGTGGGCTCAGCATGCTAGCCTAGTGGCTAAAATCCTTGGCTTGCATGCACCGGAATCCTATATGAGCACCGGTTCTAACCCCGGCAGCTCCACTTCCCATCCAGCTCCCTGCCTGTGGCCTGGGAAAGCAGTCGAGGACGGCCCAGAAGAGGTTCCTGGTTCCCAGCTTCGGATCAGCGCAGCACCAGCCATTGCGGCTCACTTGAGGAGTGAATCATCAGACGGAAGATCTTCCCCTCTGTCTCTCCTCCTCTCTGTATATCTGACTTTGTAATAAAAATAAATAAAAAAATGCAGTTGACAAAATTTATCTGGTAATGATTTTAAAGTAACATCTCAAAAATGTATTGTGTTTGATGTATTTTAAGATTATTTTTATTGGAAGGTCAGATACATAGGGAGGGGAGAGAGGCAGAGAGCAAGATCTTTCATCTGATGATTCACTCCCCAAGCGGCTGCAACGGCTGGAGTTGAGCCAGTCCAAAGCCAGGAGCCAGGAGCCTCTCCGGGTGTCACATGTGAGTGCAGGGTCCCAAGGCTTTGGGCTGTCCTCAACTGCTTTCCCAGGCCACAAGAAGGGAGCTGGATGGGTAGTGGGGCTGCCGGGATTAGAACCGGCGCCCATATGGGATCCCGGTGTGTTCAAGGTGAGAACTTTGGCTGCTAGGCCACCACGCCGGGCACTCAATTGCATTTTATACCAAAACAAACAGAAGGGAAAAACAAAAACAAAAGCAAAACCATGTCAGGGATATGGTATTTGGTAATGAGACAAACATTTAAACAAGAACACCAAGAATTAGGAGCTGGGTAGTGAGGCCAAAATTACATTTGTCTACTATTTTAATTTTATGGGTCAGAACATTAAATTTTATGCTCTTTACCTCAATATATACTTCAATAAAATGTGGGGTTATCCTTTTAAAACATCTTGTATAATGTGGTGGCAAAAAGCTGACTTTCCACCCTGTAGTGTTGGCATCCCATAGGTGAGCCAGTTTGGGCCCTGGCTGCTCCACTTTCAATTCAGCTCTGCTCAGGGCCTAGAACAGCAACAAAGTCCTTGGAACTCTGCTCCCACATGCAGACCTGGAAGAAGTTTCTAGCTCCTTGTCAGCCCAGCTCTGGCCACAGCAGCCATTTGGGGAATGACCCAGCAGATGGAGGACCTGTCTCTCCTTCTAATCATGTAAAATCTTCCAGAAAAACTGAGGCAGCCAAAATTACTTTTCAAACCTCCATGGTCTACTTATCTCAAGTTCAACAATTCCATACTGTATCTACAGTTTGTCAATGCCATCATCTAACAGGATAACTCATTTTTCTATGCCATATTTACAAGAAATAACTACCTCACCCATCCCATACCGTAATTCTTAAGATCACAAAAAGACATTAACTACTTATAAATGGGAATTAGGAAAGGAAATGTTATTCTGATTGTAGCTGATAGGAAAAAAAATCAGAAAAACAACAGGGCACACATTTAACGGAAATCTCATTTTCTTAGGTCCCTTCTAGCTGTGTAAGCAAATACAGTCCGTATCTGGCAGACTTCATTAATACAGGAATCAAATAATGCCAGCTAAGACTCCCAACATATGATTCTGACACATTTATCAAAGTATGGTTTGGATTTTCTAGAAGCCTAAGCTACATGTAAGTTTGGCCGATTTACAGAACTGTGGTAAAAACTGTATAATAAAAGCCCATTTTCAGCAGCTTTTTGAAGACGCAAAATTCCTGTTTCTAATTTCCTCATGACAGTAAGTCTCCTGGAAACACCAACTAAAAACACCGCTCCTGGAGACAAGCTGGGGGTGTAAACATAGTTCTGATGTGGGAACAGCAACAACACTGCAGCGGGCCCAGTGCCGTGGCCTAGAGGCTGAAGTCCTCATCTAGTACACACCAGGATCCCATGTGGGCACTTCCCGTCCAACTCCATGCCTGTGGCCTGGAAAAGCAGCTGAGGACAGCCCAAAGCCTTGGGAGCCTGCACCCGCGTGGGAGGCTCCCGGCTTCAGATCGGCTCAGCTCCGCTCGTCTGGGGAGTGAATCAAAGGGTGGAAGATCTCCCTCTCTGTCTCTTCTCTCTCTGACTTTCCAATGAAAATAATTTAAAAAAAAAATCAACACTGCAGCTGTTTGAGAAGACACTCTGAAAGAATCAGAACCTTAGGATTAGATCAATCTGCCAACAAAACCTCAGCAATCCTCATGCTAGGATTATTTTTTTAACAATCAGCATATCTTAAAACATAGGATAGGGGAAGCAGAAAGCACACAAGGCTAAACAAATCCAGAAAAAGCAAATATAAATATACAGAAAGCCAATTTACTGAACAATAAAACAATCTAAACTTAATGTGCAAATGAAGACTGCTAACATCCATTTGATAAGCTTGTGCTTATAAAGGTTTAGCTGCTTCTCCTGACTTCAGATTGCAAGTCCAACACACTGTGTTTAGAGCAATACCTTGAATACTCCAGAGAACAACAAGATTCTCAAAATCCAGTTTATTTTCATGTTGTGGACAGATCCAGTCAACTTGATCAGTTTTCTGCATGTGTAATAATTTATCAAAATAACTTTTCCCACAAGGCTCTTCCATCAACTCTGAAAATCCTGATCTGACAACATAAACCCAAATAAAGCTCTTGAAAAATCATCTCTGAAAATTTGGAAATGTGGCAAGTCTTCCTTGTAACACTGACTGCACCACAAATGAGGAAAGAGCAATTTATATTGTAAAAGGTGACTAGTACAGCAGTTGAGTTTAGGAGATTAACTTTGCTCCAGTTTTAGCCAACATGCTACATTCTCTTTGTTTTCTCCCCATTGTCGGGTGCAGGGTGAGGGGCGCACAAAGTGGACTTGAAGACTTCCATTGTACGAAAAAGATAGGACTCTGCAAGCAAAACAGTTAAGCTGCCTTTTTTTTTCTTAAGACCTGGACATTTTAAGACAGAAGCTTTGCAAAACATTACACAATTTTTATTATTAAATGAGAAAATCTCATTTGTTACATCGTCACATTGCTAGTCAGAGAAATGCTGCAGTGATGAAGAAAGTCAATGTTGGATCAACCAAAGTCCTCATTTCTACAACATTCATTTACAAAGAAATAATGTTCAACACAGTTCAACACAACATTCTTGGTTCTCTTCATACTGAAGTCCCCCCAAAAATCATCTTCTACTGGGGTATTTTACTACATAAATTATAGTTCTTCATTTTTACAATTCACCCCAAACTGTATGAGAGATGTGTCACACTAAAATTTCTAAAGCTGTTAGGAAATCCTTCACACATCGTCGTCATCCGATGTGTCGCTGCTACTAGTCTCTGTGTCATCATTTTCAATCGTGGGTTTGAAAGTGCTGTTTTTCCAGGGTCCAAACTTGAAGTCACAGATGAGGCCATTTTTCAAGAAACCATTTTTTCTCAGACCATTCTTCTGTAACTATAACATAACAAGAAAATAAAATGAACAAATGGTCCCTTAAGAGTTATTTACCCACTAAGAATCTAGTAATGTTAGAACAATTGTAACCATGAATACGATAAGGTTAATAAAACTATCCCATCCTAGACATTCCACAGTAATGTCTTATTTACAAAAAAGAAACATACAACTGGCCCACAGGAATAAGTCAATTATTGGGAAACATTTCTGCATCTACACAAGCTAAATGTGAATTTTAACTCCATTATACGTACTAAGGTATTAAGTAAACCTTTCTAAATTTCCTGAATGCTATAATAAATACCAAGTGGTATCCATCATATATATCCACAACTCCCCCTGATGAGCGTGAGAACCAGGGCTTAGGGCAGGCCTGGCGGGACAGGTGGTAGCACCTACTGACAGTGGGTTGGATTAGGGTTTGTTGTGCCAAGCCAGGCTGCGGCATCCACTGGTGTGTACAAGAGCCAAATGAGATACAGGACAGATCAGACCAGTCTGCTGCAACTACTGAAATGGGCAGACCTGGAGACGGGCCTGGAGGGAGTTTTAGGGGGTCACTCCAACTAGTTCTCGTACACATGCACGGCTGGCGTGGGTGATGAACTGAGCCGGAATCCACACTGGCTGGCAGCACACAAAGGAGTCAGGTTAGGGTCACACCCAACAGGATCACTGGATTCAGAAATTCAACCACGATGAAAAACACAGGATCATGGAGTGCATGTCAGAACTGGGTTTCCACAGTTGCTTTGCAGTGGATGACATACCCAGATGTTCATGAAGGACATGACAACCAGTTTATTGAGGCATGCAGAGGATGTCTAGTGCTATGGAGAGCAGAATAAACTGGACAGCTCTCCTGGACAAGTACCTGGGCAAATTGAGACTCTAAGATGGCATATGTCAGCCAATGGGCCCTGGAAGATTTCCTCAACCTTGGAGCAACAAAATCAACAGCATCTCAGAACTATCAAAACCATCTGAGCAGCACCCTCAGAAAATGTTCCACATCAGTGACCCCAAGATACCATCGGGTAGCCATCCCTCATCCTGGGTACTAATACAGTTGGGATGCTGGGAGTGGCCCTCTCACCTTCTCCCTCCACTTTTCCCAGATACCGCAAGAAAAAAGGAAATTGGAGGAACTGGATTCATCCAATCCCAGCCTTTCGCGACTCTCGCCACCCTGATTGGTGGTCCACATGAGTGTGCATTCCTGTAAACTATGTAAACATCATCAAGAATAAAATTAATTATTTTTTTAAAAAAACCAATCAGTACATTTCTGGTTATCTTACCTGTTCACTAATAACTTGGAATTCTCTCATCTCATCCTCAGTTAAGGGAGCGCATGTTTCATCATTTTCACTGTCTTCCTGCCACCCCATCTCTTTTAACAATCTGAAAAGGATGGATGAAATAGAGTTAATTTGAGACACCTCAAAAGAAATTCCACATACACTGTGTGCAAGAAATCTGATACACGATTTTCAGTTTTGAATCTGCAAATCAAAAGGTTAAAAGTCTACTATATTACCTTACTGTTTAATCTGCAGTCAAGGCTCTCTGGAAAGGAAACTAAGCAATGGCAAAGGCATGAAGAGAACCTTCTAAATTGTGTACAAATGCTGCTGTCTATGCCCCTCCCATTTTTTCTCCAATTCAACCACAACCCACCATATTCTCGGCTACTTATTAGGTTTTTACATTGAGAAGAAAAGGCTGGAATACATTCTCCCATGCATGTATGATTCGGTCTCTTATGAGCATGCAAAGCATCATCCACAGTGTAATTTGAAAGAGGCATTCAGTAACAAAAATGACTTAACATCTATTAAAGCACAATCTAAATAATGACAAATATGGTTATACCATAATTCATTTCAATTTTGAAAACTAGTAAATACTGCTATCTCAGGCAAACAGAGCTAAGAAAAGCTTTTCAGAGAACTAAGAGAAGCCAGGAGCTTCTTCCGGGTCTCCCTTGCGGGTGCAGGGTCCCAAAGCTTTGGGCTGTCTCAACTGCTTTCTCAGACCACAAGTAGGGAGCTGGATGGGAAGCAGGGCTGCCGGGACTAGAACCAGCACCCATATGGGATCCTGGCACATTCAAGGCGAGGACTTTAAAACACTACACTATCGCACTGGGCCCGAGAACTAACCTATGAATGATTATAGCAACCAATATGACATGTGACACCTCTCTTCAGAGTATCTGCTTCCTAAGCGACTTACAGAATACAGGTCTGGCAAACTTTAACAAACTGTACTATTGAAGTGTTTTGTGCTCCTACTTAGAACTAGTCATTTTCTTATCTTTAGCCTGCCATGTATTAGCTACAAACTTTCAGCTACAAGAGACAAAAGGAAAATAAAAAAAAAAAAACTTGACAAGATACCCATACTGCAGATAGAGAAATAAGATCACATAAATAATTTCCCTGACTATTTCAAGGCACATTTACTAAACATGCTGCCTCCCAACCAAAACGCCAAATCATCATTAGTTATTATTTCTGTTCTTCTTTTCAGTCACCTTTTGAGTTTTACCATTACTGACTGATCTTTAGTTAAGATGACCTCCTCCTTGAAATGTTACTCCCACCACTCAATATTATTAAATTCAGAATCTATAGATCTAAAGTATTAAAACAACCTAACTGCTTCAGTTAAATCTTTACTTTTACTCATTTTATTTTTAAACCTGAATCTTAACTGAATAACATAGATGGAAAAAATCACCATAAATAAATTTAAGAAAATCCTAACCAATCCTCTGATGAAGCCCTCTCCGTTCAGAGTATAGAAGTGTTACATGCTTCTAAAAGTTTAATCCAAAAAAAAAAAAAAAACCACACCAAAAAAAAAGCAAGAAAAAAAAAATGTCACCCCTTCTCTTATAATTACAAGTACTACTATAACACTCATGGGCACTTTGCTTTTAAAGCATTTCTTCTGGGGCCTGAATTGTGGTAGAGTAGATCAAACCAGAATCCCACAAGAGAGCTCTATTTGTGATACAGCTTCCCATTAATGCACTTTGGAAAGCAATCTGTCACCCACATGGTGAAGTGGATGGAGTTCCTGACTGCTGGCTTCAGCCCGGCCCAGCCCTGCCCAGCCCTGCCCAGCCCTGCCCAGCCCTGGTCACTGCAGCCATCTGAGGGGTGCAACCGTAGGTGGATCATCTCCACTCCCCTGCCGCCACCACCACTCTGTCACTCTATATTTCAAACAAATAAGCTTCAAAAATATACATATACATATGTATACTTTTTCTGATGTCACTGAGCTTAGATTTCTAATGAAAATGGAAGCTGAAATTAAAATTTCTATGAATTTATCTCAGAAGCTAAAAGGGAGAAGAAAACCAGATGGGAATGTCACTTTGTTCTTAGAATTGTATCTAACCTACTAATATTAACAATCATAAAAAGTAAAACAAATTTTTAAAAATTATATAAATGTTACTCCACAGTAAAATAACAGTTCCTCACTGTCATAGAATTAAATGCGTCTCTAGGACATGTGGAAAGAATTTAAATCAATCAAGTGCATTTTTGATTAAGTACCACGCTATACAATAAGCCTGGTCCTATAGGATGCAAGAATTTTCTGTTGGACAAATTTATATACAATGTTAACATCAGACAATTCTACAAAACATGTGACTATCAACTCTGAACATCACAGGGTTAAAAAAAAATACCAAACTATCAAAAAATATCAAACTTCAATTCAAAGACTTAACCACTTAAAAACCTATGATTAAAACTATTAAGAGGTCTAATATAAGAGTGATGGAAGTCCCAGAAGGTGCAGAAAAAGAAACTGGTTTTACAAATATATTTAATGAAATAATAAGGGAAATTTTTTTCCTAATCTAGAGAAAGAATTGGGAAACAACATCCAGGAGGGGCACAGGACTCTCAACAGGCTTGATCAAAAGAGATCTTCACAAAGACACATGATGATCAGGCTCTCTTCAATCGAACATAAGGAAAAGATCCTTAGAAGTGCACATGAAAAAAATCAACTGACATATAAAGGAATGCCAATTAAACTCACAGAAGACCTCTCACAGGAAACTCTACAGGCAAGAAGAGAATGGAGTGACATATTCCAGATTCTAAAAGAAAAAAATTGTCAGCCCAGGATAACATATCCAGCAAAGCTTTCTTTTGTCTTTGAAAATGAAATAAAACTCTTCCACAGTAAATAAAAGTTAAAAGAATATGCCTCTTCCAAACCTGCCCTACAAATGATAATTCAAGATGTTCTCGACATAGAAGAGGAATAACACCAGACAAAACCAAAGGCAAATGCGAAGAACATCCCAGTAAAATAACAACAGAAGACTAAAACAATGAACAAACCATTGCTAAAATGACAAGACCATTACTACCCATACATATTAGCCCTGAATGTAAGTGGCTTAAGCTCAATCAAATGTCATAGATTAGTAGATTGGATTAAAAAACAAAACCCATCCATTTGTTGCCTTCAGGAGACATATTTCACCAACAAAAATCAGCAGAAACTATATCTCATGGATTTTGATTTTTTGTTTTTGTAAAGTAGTTTCTTGTGATTAAATTCTTCAATGACTCATAGATCATACTGCATCATCATTTTCTTTAAGAAGGTTCTTGATTTTCTTTTTCATTTCTTCAGCAACACATCATTCAGTAGCATATTATTTAACTTCATGGTGTTGTTAATTTTTTTTCCTTCCTGTTGCTGATTTTGTTTTGTGGCTTTTCATTTAAGGGGATGTATAGTAGCTGTGTAATGGAGACTGTCATATTTAGTAACATGTTATTTAACTTCATGGCATTGTAAATTTCTTTTTTCTTCCTATTGTTGGTTTTGTATTGCGACTTATCATTTAAGGGGATGTACAGTAACTGTGAAATGGAGACTAACATATCCAGATGTGAGGATACAATGTAGTATGCAACTCTACTTTCAGACAAAGATGGACTTACAATGAAACTGTTTCCTATATCTTGACAATAGGATTCTGGACTCTCTGCCATTGTCCATGCCTGCAATGATGGATATATGAGTGTGTATGAAGAACTATACTTCAGTAATTGATATAGAGGAACTGGGGGGGGGGGCCATTGGGGAGGGGATAAGGGAAATCCCAGGAGCCTATGAAACCATATCATAAAATAACAATAATAAATAAAGATTAAAAAAATGTTCTCAGACTATATTGGGAAGGCACAGCATGATGGTTCCGTAGCTAAAAGCCTTGGTTTCCACATGTTGGATTCAACATGGGTATCGGTTCGCATCTCAACTGCTCCACTTCCCATCCAGCTCCGTGCTTGTGGCCTGGGAAAGCAATGGAGGACAGCCCAAAGCTTTGGGACCCTGTATCCACATGGAAGACCCGGAAAAAGCTCCTAGCTTCAGATCAGCTTAGCTCTGGACATTTTGGCCACCTGGGGAGTGAACTAGTGGATGGAAGACCTTTCTCCCTAGAAATATGCCTTTCCAACAAATAAGTAAATCTTAAAAGCAAAACAAAACAAAAAAACAACAACAAAAAAACTGTAGCAAGAGACCATCAATAATGTCTCGGCAGGTGAAGTCAACTCCTGCGAAGCCAGCCTTCAGTATGACTGCCACAATCATGTCCTGCTAGCACCACTTCCATGGCAGCTCGGCGCTCATGTGCCTGTGAGAGCAGTGGGAGGTGATCCAAGCCCTTGGGCCCCTGCACCCATGTGGGACATCTAGAAGTTACTGCTTTCAGTCTGGCACTATTCTAGTCCTGGAAAATAGTCATCTGATGAGTGAGCCAAGGTATGGAAACATTATCTCCCTCTCTAATTCATCCAAGTAAACAAAATATTGTTGGCGGGTAGGCTTGGCAAGCTATATTATGATGAAATCAGAATTTGCTTTTGAAAAACTACACTAAAAATAAACACCGTGGGTAACCACCTGGGGGACACTTTAATTTGGACTTGGGTTTTGTAGCTTATTCCTTACATAAGTTATATGATGGGGAGGTAGGGGGTAGAGGGACAATAAACCAGACTTCATCAAAACTGAAATGTGGGTGGCAGTTTGTTAAGCTGCTGCATGGAATGGCCACATCTCATACTTGAGTGCCAGTCCGAGCCTTTGCTCTTCCTGAACTTCTGGTTCAGTCTCATGTTAATGCTTCCTGTGAGTCAGAAAATGATGGCCCAAGTGCTTGGGCCCCTGATACTTAAGTGGAGACACAGTTCCTGACTCCTGGCTCTAGCCTGGCTGTTTAAGGAACTTGCGGAGCGAACCAATAGGCAAAAGATTTCTCTGTTTTACTTCCTGCTTTACAAGTAGATGAAAAGAAGTGAATAAAATATTGTCTAAACAAATCAGGAAACCTTGTTTTGCCTTTCAAAGGACATCAATGAGGGACCAGCACAGTGGCAAAACAAGCTAAGCCTGCAGCGCAGGCATTCCATACCAGTGCTGACTGCTCCACATCTGATCCAGTGCCCTGCTATTGGCCAGGAATAAGTTCTTGGTTTCCCAGCTTCAGAGTACCCCAAGCTCTGGCCATTTCTGACACTGGGGAGTGAGCCAATGTGGAAAGAGGGTATCTCTCAGTAACAGTGACTTTCAAGTTGAAAAAAATATATATGTATATGTATATTCCCACACATACATACATAAAATAAAGAACTCTTCACTTCAACAGCTTGATGAAAAATTTTGAACAACATATTTTATTTTAAATATTTTGCCCAGAAACAGTAAATGACCAGTAGGAACATGAAAACTTGCTCAACACTTATAGCCATTAAGAGAAACATGTATTAAAACCCCCCAAAAGTAATCAGATACACTTAAGAAAGCTGAGAACCAAACAAAGATGATACCAGGTAGAGGTGAGAATGACAAAAATGGAACTGGTGTACTGCTAATGAAGATTTCATAAAATAGTGCATTTTGCGAACACAATCATATTTTTCCAAAATGCCAAACTGAATCACCACATGCAGTATCAATTAAACCTTTATGTATTTACTTAAGACATAAAAGGAACAAAGTACTGTCATATACCACAACACAAACAAATCTTGAAAACACTCTGTTGGGATTAGTGCCATGAAACCGCACGCTAAAGCCTGCACTTACGGTGCCAACATCCCACATGGGATGACCTGCTAATAAACTGGAAAGGCAGCAGAAGACAGCGCATGGGTTCAGGACTGCACCCATGAGACCCAGTTGAATGGAAAATGATGGATTTAAAACACACATACACAGAGTGATTTCACATACAAGAAAAAAACCAAGTGTCCACGGACACAGGTGGAGCGTGGGCCTGGCTCTGAAGCAGTGGTGCTGCGCCTGAAACCGTGGCGGGCGAATTCGAGGAGGCGTGCGGCGGCATGCATGTGCACGGCTCGGAACCTCCACCAGGCGGGTGGGAAAGAATTCTCACCATGGCCATTACTCAGTTTTGGTTGTTTCTGGTTTGTACCTGCCTAGCAACAGTATTCTCATTCTTAAAGAGATTAATATGCAGATCTGGCAGAGGAAGGAAAAGTGGAGACCAAATAACTTTACCAACTACAGTTGACTATTCATTAGTTCCTAAGCAGACAAACGTTGAAGAGCAGAATTCCTGGGTTGAAGATGCACCAACAAGTGCAAAAACTGAAGAAGGGAATGGAAATCTGTCAGTATCAAAGAATGCTCTGGAACAGTTGGAACCCGATTATTTTAAAGACATGACACCAACTATAAGGAAAACTCAGAAAATCCTTATTAAGAGAACTGGGTCCGGCGCCATGGCCTAGCGGCTAAAGTCCTCGCCTTGAACACACAGGGATCCCATATGGACGCCGGTTCTAATCCCGGCAGCTCCATTTCCCATCAGGTCCCTGCTTGTGGCCTGGGAAAGCAGTCGAGGACGGCCCAAAACTTTGGGACCCTGCACCCGCGTGGGAACCCGGAAGAGGTTCCTGGCTCCCGGGTTTGGATCCTCTCTCTCTCCTTCTCTCTGTATATCTGATTTTGCAATTAAAAAAAAAAAAAAAAGAAAAAGAAAAGAAAAAAGAAAGAGAACCGTTAAATTTTGGGATCCCAGATGGTAGCACAGGTTTCTCCAGTAGATTAACAGCTACACAAGATATGCCTTTTGCTCATCAATCTTCTGAATTAGGTAATTTATATACCTGGCAAGAAAATACTAACGCATGGGGAGAGAAGGAAGATGCGGCGTGGCAACAGAAGATAGCAGACAGAGAAGAGAGACCAGCAGAATAAAATGGAGGAAAAAGGAAAAAAGGAAGCTCAGAGGTGTATGAAAAATGAACAAAAGGTGTGAGACTGTCATAACCACTGTTCGTGAGATGTCATAGTGCCAGTAAGAGAAACCCAAGCTCTACAACCTAGGCAGCGCTGGCATGTGATATGAAAGTATTTTCAGAATACAAACTATTACTTGATTTTAATGGAATCTTGGACACCCAAGATTCTCCCAAAGTTTCTTGGAGTCTCAGCTAAAGTCGTCGTGATTGAGACTCAAGACTTATGAGATATTTTCTTCAACACGCTCCAAATGAAACATAGTTGTTTGCTGTAGAGAAATTATTACAAATGGATTGTTATCGTACCTCTCAGGCTAGTGTTTCTAGCTAAATGAATGGGTGGAAACAGTTTTCTGTTTTGTTTTTTTTTTTTAAGATTTATTTATTTTTGGGACCGGCGCCATACACTAGCGCACTAGATCTTTCTTTATAAATCTTTATTTATTTGACTTTGTAATAAAAATAAATAATTGAAAAAATCTTTAAAAGATTTATTATTATTGGAAAGGCAGATATACAGAGAAGAGGAAGAGAGACAGAGAGGAAGATGTTCCGTCCAATGTGGCAGCAACGGCTGGAGCTGAGCCAATCCAAAGCTAGGAACCAGGAGCTTCTTCCAGGTCTCCCACACAGGTGCAGGGTCCCAAGGCCTTAGGCCATCCTCGACTGCTTTCCCAGGCCACAAGCAGGGAGCTGGATGGGAAGTGGAGCTGCCGGGATTAGAATCGGCGCCCATATGGGATGCCGGCACATGCAAAGCGAGGACTTTAGCCACTGTGCTATCGCATCGGGCACAATGGGTGTAAAGAGTTTTATGATGGGAAGGAACTCTGCTATTTTGCCTTTCTACAATGTGCATAATTATAAAGTAAATAGTTTTAATATTTTTTTGTTTCCCTGATTACCGGTTTTAAATGAGCCAGAGGTAGGGCTTTAGCTTCCTTATTTGTTGTTAGGAACTACTGTTGGCACAAATGTTCTCTATTTTGAACTGGTATTGTTTATGTTTGATATAACATTAAGAAATTGGATGCTTTTGGTTTACAATACAGTGACATTAAATGCAATAATTTTATTTATAAAATTTTGTACATCATTCTTTTGAATGGTGTCATATTGTTATACATATTTGTAATTTATATTGCATATATATAAATATTGAAAATCAGCTCCAATGACATATTTGTTTTAAACTATTTTAACTTTTGAGCAAGTGTTAATACATTAGCCATTTCACTACAGATTTTAAGATGTAATGTCTTTAAGGACTTCAGTTCTACACCTACCTCCATTCAGTAGCCATTAATTTATTTCACAGCTTTTAGATTGTCTCTCTAGCTATTTTAAATATACATATAGGGCCCGGCGGCGTGGCCTAGCGGCTAAAGTCCTCACCTTGAAAGCCCCGGGATCCCATGTGGGCGCCGGTTCTAATCCCGGCGGCTCCACTTCCCATCCAGCTCCCTGCTTGTGGCCTGGGAAAGCAGTCAAGGATGGCCCAAAGCTTTGGGACCCTGCACCCGCGTGGGAGACCCGGAAGAGGTTCCTGGTCCCGGCATCAGATTGGCGCGTACCGGCCCGTTGCGGCTCACTTGGGCAGTGAAACATCGGATGGAAGATCGTCCTCTCTGTCTCTCCTCCTCTCTGTTTATCCGGCTTTCCAATAACAATAAAATCTTTAAAAATATATATATATACATATAACATAATGAAGGTTATCTATGTTTTTTGCTAAGGATTGATACATTAAATTATACAACAAGGGCCCAGCGTGGTAGCTCAGTGGCTAAAGTCCTCGCCTTGAACACACCGGGATCCCATATGGGCACAGGTTCTAATCACAACAGCCCCGATTCCCATCCATTGTCCTGCTTGTGGCCTGGGAAAGCATCGAGGACGGCCGAAAGTCTTGAAGCCCTGCAACCGCGTGGGAGACCGAGAAGAAGCTCCTGGCTCCTGGCTTCAGGTTGGCTCAGCTCCAGCCATTGTGGCTGCTTGGGGAGTGAACCATCGGATGGATCTTTCTCTCTTTCTTGCCTCTCTGTATATCTGGTTTTCCAATGAAAATAAGTAAATCTTCAAAAAAATTATACAACAAGCAAGAGATAATCTTTACTTGTGGAACTGACTGATGTGTCTTGGACAAATAATTGTATCCTATGTAGAAAAATAAATAAAAACACCCAGTTCTGATAGCTTAAAATCCCCATTAACTTTTTCTTCACAATTAAAATACATTCAACTTGATTCTCTATGGCCTTAAGATTTTTAATGATTTTTACTTTCTTAAAAGTTGCTGCCCAGGGCTCGGCAGCGTGGCCTGGTGGCTAAGGTCCTCGCCTTGATCCCATATGGCCGCTGGTTCTGATCCCGGCAGCTCCACTTCCTATCTCTCCTCCTCTCAGTATATCTGACTTTGTAATAAAAATAAAATCTTTAAAAAAGAAAAAAAATTTGCTGCCCAGAATCAGCATTTTGCTGAGTTAAAGTGTATCTGCGCCAAATACTCTTGTTATATTTGAATGACAGTGATGTTTTATAAACATCATATAGTAAACAATCATAAAGTCCTATGATGAGAACTCCCCAGTCCTTATCCTACACTTCCAAACTAAATGTGATTGTAGAATTAGTGCACTAACTTTGGTGAAAAGTTTGCTATAGCCCCAAACTACATTTTCAATTATCATGTGTTAGTTACAGCCAATAAACTCCTAATTAAGTAGAAAGAAAAAAATCACTGCTACCTGGAGGTGAGATTCACAATATTACATGGTCGATCTGTGAGTCTATTCACAAATAAATCACAAGGGCTTCATATTGAAATCCGGAATATTTAACACGCCAGAGAAAATGTAAGAATAAATACTAGCCTGTGCTCTGCTTCAAGTGAGCTTGAAAGAACATCAGTTTGTGGAAAGGTTGAAGATCGAATGATCTGTTGGGAAATAACTGAAGCATTTCCATTTTCTTGTGGAATTTCGTTTTCATCAAAGTTGCGATTTATATCCCTTTCTTGGTGAGTACTATTGCTGTTATGCAAATTGAATGAGTCTTCATCCTGAGTTTTTGGGAATTGAAACAAAAGTTCTCAGAAATACAGTTATTAAAAACTAACAGATCTTGGGTAGATTTCCAGTGAGAACTCACACACACAAAATGTAACACATTTCTTCACTAAATTTAGCAGTTAGTTTCATCTGAGAATCGAAAACTAAGCTGACAATGTTCAAATCTAGTCGACAAAGGCAAAACCGTCTCAGAGAGATGACTGTAACTGATTCCAAGACTGACTTTCGCAAAGCTTCTATAGAATGAAAAACCTACTTCAGAAAGCACATCATTATTTGCATGAATGTTCAGCTGACCTTCAAGATCCTAAATATGTGCCTGAACATTCTAATGGTATCTTAATAGAAAACCAAGTAATAAAAACTCCATTACCTTCTCTGAGCCAGCATGGCTTTCATCTTCATGCTCCTCCTCAACTCGATCCCTTTTCAATGCTTTCAAAAATTCACTCTTCTTATCCGTGCGCATTCGTGTCAATTTGGTCAGGCGAGGCTGTTGATTCAGTTTATCAACAGGTGACGAGGAGTTTGAGCGATTACACTAATATAAATAAGGAAGAATTCAGAAATACTGACATGCAGGCAGGGAGTCTGTCTCAATATAAAGCACTCAAACAGCTTTGATTCACAATGCAAAACTGATTTAAGGTCTATTTTAAATACCTTTTTCTTTTAGTCTTTTTTTTTCCTTCTCCAACCAAATTAATAATTTCCTCACCTCAGAAGCAAAGAAAGTCTAGAAACACTCATGGCTAAGACTCAAATTTAGGAGTTTACCTCATATGTCACAGAATTTTCTGAATGTTCCTACAACAATATTTTCTAAATTTCAAGATAAACGGGATAAAATAATGCCAATTTCCTGTGAACTTCTTGAAGTACCCTTTCACAAGCAATAGCAATTCCCCCAACTGTACTCCAGTTTCTGGAGTTCGGACAGTTCTAGACACACAGATTTTGGAATCTGGACACAAACACTTCCATGAGGAATTTCTCATGCTAGATTTCAGGAGAAAAAAATTCTTAAGTGGAAAGATAAACGAAAAAGAAACCTGATATTAATTGGATTTTTCTTGGTTAAGTTTCTTTGATATTTTTCAGTGACAGTGGGAGAACAAATAAAATTTAAAAACTGTTATGGAATTATTAGCTATAAAAGCAACTATAATTATGCTGATTAATAACTGGTCTTAACACCTAAGCATTCTAACCCAAATACAATAAACCTGTAAAACTGCTCTTTCCCTTATAGCTCAAGAACTCCTTAACTGAGAAAAATAAGAAATAAAAGGTATACAATTGGAATAAACATTATACAACAAGAAAAAAAGCTGCTGCCTGCAATGCTGGCAGTCCATATATTTCCTGTATTATGTTCCAGAAGTTCCTTGCTCCTGGCTTTAGTGTGGTCAAGCTCTGGCCATCTGGTCACCACTGCAGTAATTTGAAGAATAAATCAGCACATGAAAGAATTCTTTCAGGGCCCAGTGCGGTAGTCTAGTGGCTAAAGTCCTCACCAAGAACGTGCTGGGATCCCATAGGGGCACTGGTTCATGTCCCGGCAGCTCTGCTTCCCATCCAGCTCCCTGTTTGGCCCAGGAAAGCAGTCAAGGACAGCCCAAGTCCTTGAAACCCTGCAACCTATGTGGGAGACCGAGAAGAAGCTCCTGGCTTCAGATTGGCTCAGCTCCAGTCATTACAGCTGCTTTGGGAGTGAACCATAAGACGGATCTTTCTCTCTGTCTCGCCTCTCTGTATATCTGCTTTTCCAATAAAAATAAATAAATCTTTTAATTAAAAAAAAAGAAGAGGGAAAAAATCTTCTATCCACTGGTTTACTCCCCAAGTAACCCCAATGGCCGTTAAGCCAATCCCAAGCCAGGAGCTAGGAGCTTCTTCTGGTTCTCTCATGCAAGTGCAAGGTCCCAAGGCTTTGGGCCATCCTTTACTAGTTTCCCAGGCCATAACCAGGGAGCAGGATAGCAACATAAGCAGCTGGTACATGAATCAGCATCCATTTGGGATCCTGGTGCTTGGAAGGGTAAGTACGCAGTCACTGAGCCATCACGACAGACCCAAGCTTGTCTTTTCTTCACTGTTACAAATAAGATATCACATTCTTAAGGGATAATTTTCAATGCCATACCTCTTTCACTGAATTTGTTGATGAACTAAAATTCTTGGCAGTTGATTTAAAAGCATTGAAGTTGCCAACACCATATGAAGAGTCATGAGGGAAAGAAGTTCCAACTTTATTCTCTTTAGTTTGGCTTTTCCATTGTGTAGGCTAAAGAAACAGAAGCATTAATGACTATCAAAACCATATCACAGAATAAAATAAACTAAAAATATGATTACATTCTGCAGATAAAAACAACTTTTAAAATTAATACTTCATTACTCCCATGTGGTTCTCTAGTTTTGTTCCCCCCTACCCCTAAAACAAAAAACAAACAAAAAACTGCAATATGCAGACACAAATACCTAGGTAGGGGCAGATGCCTGGTCTAACCGCTAAGACATCACTTGGTAATGCCCACATCTCACATCAGATTTCCCAGATCAGCATCCTGAGCAGTCTCCTCACACCTCCAGCTTCCTGCTGATGCACAGCCTGGGAGGCAGCAGATGATGACTCAAGTGACTGGAGGGCTCCTTCTCACATGGGAGACTGGGTTCCAGCTGTTTGGGCAGACAACCAGTCTGTCTCTGACAATTTTTTTCTTATTGCTTTTTAAAGTTTCATTTCAAAGATGAGGAAGAGAAGAGATAAAAGGTATTTCTTCCCTTCACTAGTTCCCACCCCAGATGCCCAACAGCCACAGAGCAGAGCAGGAGCCAGGAGCACCATCCTGGTGGCCCACATGGATAACAGGTAATTTCAAGTACTTAGGCCACCCTCTGCTGCTTTCCCAGGCACAGAAGGAAGCTGAATCGAAAAGCAGTACTCTGTTACGGCAAACCAGTGCCAAGCAGCAGCTTTAACCCACAGCACTTTAATGTTGGCCCCTAAATTTATTTTTTTTAAATGCAAAGGAAAAAAAATGTCTAAGTCACTGCTCCTCGAGGCTTAATAAAACTAGTTTGGTTTCTTTCCCCTAATTATATCACCACCACCCCCCAAAAAAAGTTTGAATTTTTGAATAAAACCTAAAACTGAGCAACAAGTAAAGATCACTATATACTAAGTAACTGTAGCACAAGTACATCTGGGAAAACAAAAATTGATTATAAATTTCATTTACTACTAAAACAAGAACATAGATAGCATGAAAAGATAAATAACAGCATGTGATTCAAATCTTTGCATCTAGAAGTCAACATTTTAAAAATTCTCACAGTTCAATGTAACATTTCTATGCTTTTTCCAAAGAGTTAATAAACTGATATCAAGACTAGTACCTATAACCATTTAGAACTTACTTTCGTTGGTGGAGCAGCAGGTTTAGGGACTAAGCCTTTATAAACACTTGGACCTGTTCCATTCTTGACTGGCTGTGACTGAAGACTTCCTACTGCTGGGAATCCAGAAAGCTGTAAGTCCTTTGAATTACCTTTCTTAATGACCAACATCCTTGGAGCTCTAGATTTAGGATTCGGAGGATATTCTGCATAAATAAAGTATCAGCAGGAGTTAAGCCATCCCAAATTTTAGCATAAGGTAAATTAATTAAAGAATATACACCCCAAGCCTTGATTACATCCAAATGTTAACAGTTATGCCTTGGAATACAAAATATACAAGCATACCTGCTTTTTACAAAACGTAGATCTCATATAGTCACAATCACCAAGATTTAAACAAAAACCCTAATAACATTATAACATTTTTCAGTAACATAAAAAACTGATGCAAATGACTCATAACACTTACAAAATACAATTCTTTTCTCCTTCCTAAACTTTTATAAAAGAATTAAATTTCCTGATTTCTTCTCTTCTTACTTCACTTATGAAATTATTGCTGTGACTAACGCAAAAACCACAACCCCAAGTCACTGAAATATTTACTGGTCATCTAACAACATTTAGGACATTGTGTGAGGTACAAGACAACCAACTCAACCCTGGTTTGGTACTAGAAACAATTGCTACATTCAGACTTTCAAACCTATTATAGCTGCTAAATGCACGAAACACCTTTCTCAGTTTAAATTATTGTGTATGTATAACCAAATAATAAACTTTGCAGTCATAACTTTCGGTAAATAGATAATGATAGCATGAATAAATTTAAAAAGTAAGGAAGAATAAAATGTAAGAAACAATCTTAGCCTGGAAAACAGAATCTACTTAAACAAAACAGGAATCCATATATAAGAGGATTAGATTAGTTTTGAGAAATATAAGCTATTAAGAGCTTTTGCAAGTTCTTCAGAGGTACACAGATGTTGAGGGCGGGTGTAGTTTTATCAGAATAGCAAAATTAAATAAATTCAAATATATCTGGGACGACTTTCAGTTGAATACAACTGAGTAGGCACCTAGTTTTCTTCTCCCTTCTAAAATTTACATTAAGATTACTAAAATGGAAGGAGGAAACAAAATGGAGACATAAGCCCATCCGCAAGGGAAGGGTCTCCACACACACTTTTACTGGGCAAAAGGAAAGCAAGCTTAAGAGTATGCACAAAGAGCCTAACGCCCAGAGAGAATCGAAGCTCATTTCAAGCTTCTTGGTGAGGCTGGGTATGGCAGAGATGTGTGCTTACTTTAGACAAAAACAGAAATTCACCAAACATGATTTCTTCTAAGGAATAATGTCCTTTAGCAGCCAGCATTGTGGTGTAGCAGATAAGCAGGTAGCCCAAGTGTTTGGGCCCCTGCCAACCATGTGGAACAGTTGGAAGAAGTTCTTGACTCCTGGCTTCAGCCTGGTCCAGCTATCTGGGGAGTGAATCAGCAGGTGGGAGGTATGGCTGTTACTCCCTAGTTCTTTTAAATCAATACATACATTTTTTTAAACAAAAATAAACTTGCTGTTGGCAGTAGAAGCAAAGTAATCCTACATGGAAGATTTAAAGATCCAGATCTATCTTTCATACCTATATCATCAATGGTCAAAATAAAACTCAGGAGGTACTGAGCCCAGCGGTTAGTAACGATGCCTCTATAGGGTACTGAGTCAGGGCTCCACATCCTCACTCTAGCTCTCTGTTAATGCAATCATGGGAGGCAGCAGTGAGGGCTCAATTAATTGAATTCCTGCTACCACAAAGGAGCCCTGCAGTGTGTTCTGGTTCCCACTTCAGAACAGCTCAGACACTTTTTAACAAGTGAACAGCTTTAACTTCAACAACCTGTCAGTTTCAGTATTTCAAATTAAAACGGGGGGGGGGGGGAGGGGGGAAGGTAAAAGAGACAGATGAAGATGAGCAAGCAGATGTGTCTTTAAGACTCAATACAATTTTTTTTAGTTTTTAAAAAAGATTTATTTATATTTGTTACAAAGTCAGATATACATAGAGAGGAGAGACAGAGAGGAAGATCTTCCATCCGATGATTCACTCCCCAAGTGAGCGCAACAGCCAGTGCTGTGCCGATCCTAAGCCAGGAGCCAGGAACCTCCTCCAGGTCTCCCACACGGGTGCAGGGTCCCAATGCATTGGGCCGTCCTCAACTGCTTTCCCAGGCCACAAGCAGGGAGCTGGATGCGTAGTGGGGTGCTGGGATTAGAACCAGCGGCCATATGGGATCCCGGGGCTTTCAAGGTGAGGACTTTAGCCGCTAGGCCACACCGCCGGGCCCTGTGAGATCTTAATGTTAAGACTGATGGATCATCCTATAAAGAAAGGTAAAGCCTAACAAAGGGCCCATGAAAGAATTGACAAAGCAAAAGATGAAAAAAGTTCCTGATGGAAAATGACAGCATCAGAGGGAAGACACAGACAGTGTGGCTATGTTTAAATACTCATATTTAAACACAATAGCACGGAAGTAAAGGATATACACTTTTGTATCAAATACTAGCTCCAATCTTACTAACTGTATAATCTTGTACAAGTTATTTAACCCCTCATTTATAAAATGGAACGCAGCTATTTAATCTGTAACTATGCAATATTTTACATTTAAATAGCTCCTAGAAAACTATACCAAAAAATTGATATATTACCTCCAATAAATATGCTTCCAATTGTACTTAAAATGAAAGGTGCCCCCATTTTTAAAAATATTAGTTCAAGAGGAAGCCAGGGACAGAAAAAGGGAGTGACAGAGTAGTTGGAAGGGGGGAAAGAGGAGAAGGAAAGCGTGTCTGATACAGCTTTCATCCTGCTACTTCATTTCCAAATGCCGGCAAGGACAGAAGCTGAGACTAATTGAGCACAAAATCCAAGTTTCCATCTGAGTGACAGGATCAAATGACTTGAGCCAACTTCCCCCTCCCCTAGACTGTGCCTTAGCAGGAATCTGCCATCAGGAAGAGGATAATAAACACACGCAGTTATTCCATTGTGGATAGGCCCTAACTAGTACCTTCACTATCAGGCTAATACTGTCCAACCCAGAAGTGTTCTTGTAAAATGATTCATGGTTTATCCGTAAGAGTAAGGGAAAGGAGAAAAACAGAAATATGATGAAAATGTTCAACCAATCATGTCATAATAATTATATGGACTAAAGTATACAAGCATACCAATTTAACAAAGTGTTCCTCATCATTATCTACACGCAACAGAGTCCAGATGACACAAACTGTAGCCTGGATAGCTTACATCTGCATTAGGTAGAAACTAACAGATTATCTCCATAATTCTTAAATTATCTCCACAAACTTTCCATTGAAGTTCTTAAATACTACTGTCTACACAGTCAACAAGCAAATCGTATAAAGTTATAAACTACTTGTTTTTAAAAATTTATGACATCCTACTATAAACTAATTTCCTTCTACAAACTGTTTGTTTATTACCTCAAGATTACGTAAGTCTGGCATTCTCATATTCAAATTTACGTTCAAACACAAAATTCATACTCTACTACTGAATTTTCATATTATTTTTCCAATATCCTCACCAAAAAAAACTATTAATCTGACCAATAACTTTAAACATACAGTATTAGATTGCTTTTCATCCTCTTTCCACACCTATAAATATATCAGCTTGGGGGCCAGTGCTGTGTCGAAGTAGGTAGTAGAGTAAGCCACTGCCTGCAGCCCCAGCATCCCATAAAGACAGACAGTGTGCTACTAATGTGCCTGCGATAAAGGATGGCACAAGTACTTGGCCCATGCACCAACACAGGACAGCAGAAAGCTCCCGATTCTTCTTCCTGCTTTTGACTGGCCCACATCTAGCCACTGCAGCCATGTGGGGAGTAAACCAGTGGACAGATCTCATTCTCTGGGTCATTTTCTCTTTCTATAGCTCTGTCTTTCAAATTAAAAAAAAAAAAAAAAAAAAAAAAACGAACAAAGTAAATCTACAGCTATAATTTCCTCTGTATACTGAATTTTGACAACTGGATTATTAAAAATCCGTAATATGATTAAGGATTTCTCACAGTAGATAACTAAATTCTCCAGAAAACAACTTATCTTTATGAATTAGTCACTAATTTGCCCTCAATTTGAAGGCGAAACAAAACAAAGGAACAAAAACCACCTTAACACAAACCCTTAGGCACACAAGCAATATACTAAATACAAAGATTAGGAATCTTCAAAATAACCTAAACAGTAAAACACTCTGGTAATTTCTAAGTTAATTAACTAGCAACTGAAAATTTTCACTGAAATATCTTAAACATTAAGTGTTATGTTCTGCCAATACATTCTGATAACAAGTCAGCAATGCAAACACAATCAACAAGACCTGCTGGATCACAGAAGTCAGCACTCATTATTTTTCCAACTGCAAACACTTAAAATACACATCACTCTTTTTCCCCTTACAATGTAAATTCAATTACACAAAGTACATGAAATATTACCTTGAATTTGTAATTAAGAACATGAAGATAATCAAATTTTATACACCAAAAAATTGAGATTATACTAATAATCTACAGGAAAGGTATTTCCAATAAAGTCAAGTTAAATACAGCTGAATTTTATGAAACTATTTAAATGGATTAATTATCTTCCTTCAAGGTTCTTTTCCCTCTTTCTTTCTTTCTTTTGGATTGGGATATTATGTTTAGATTTTTGCAAATTTTTGATTTACAAAATTATACTTTTAGGGGAAAATTGCTTTTTTTTTTAAAATACATACTGCATTTTCAGTAAATCTTTACTTACCTGGAAGGAAGTACCTTTAGAAAAGTCCTATTGACGGCTTTCCTAAAACTGTCTCCTCTTCCACAGTAACATAGCTATTATAAATATTGTAGTGGGGAAAACAATACTTTGGAACCCAGGGTGAAAGTGACACAGGCATAGTGAAGTGTGACACAAACAGAGCTCCGTTCTATCCCAGTGGCCAGGACTAGTGATTTTAACAACCACGTCACAATTAACTATTTTCCTGTTTTGTTTTTTTAATGCAGACACATCTTATTTTATATAAACACAGTTAAGAGTACATTTTCCTCTTAAATACCTTTTAAATTAATACCCTTAGAACAATCCTGAAACAGCAGAACCAATCTATATATTAACACATTCTAGTCTCATTATTTTCAAAAATGCTTTGCCTTTAATTCATTTCTAAGATTACTAAATCAACCAAAGATCAGTACCAACAGTATCTAAAAGTAGTTTAATATGACAAATGCTCACTGACATTCTTGATTTTATTTACTTTCATTTTAATAAAATTAAAATTATTCCTAATATCTTAGAGATTCTATTGAACACTTTTCAGGTGGCTCTATATTCGTATGCAATCAGCTGTTCCCAGAAAAACTGAATAATAAGGAAACATACCTAAGAGAGGAGCTTGGGAGATTTTTTTGGTTGGGTATGTGTGTGTCTGGGCGTGTAGGCCTGGGGAGAGTGGTAGAAATACTAATTTGCAATACAGAAAAAACAATTCCATTTACATGGTTCTAACAAATGTCTGACCGCCCCCCCACCCTCAAAAAGTCCTAAAGTAAAAAGGGAGAGCAAACAAAAACAAAACAGCAATTCAGAGATTTGCCCCATAAATAAAACATTTAAGAAAAAAGACAGGAAGTGGCAAAGTTTAAAATAATGCCTTTATTTGCAGAACTATTATGCTGTCACAAGCCACAACCCTTTTCCTAACAATTAGTTGATTTTGAATAGAAAAATATAAACAGATATCTAAAAGTTCCAAAGTGATACCAATATCTTTGAATCTGGCATGACAAATAAATATAATTTTTCAAATGTCAAATTTTTTAGAATTTTGCTATAAAAATATCCATTATTTTAAACTTTTTAAAAGGCTATCTAATTTATACTTTTAATCTTCTATAAAATATCAAATTTAAATTTAACAGTTGCTTAAAAAGGGGGGGAGGGGTGAGGGAGAGGAGGAATTAATACCAAAGAACTCTAAGTTTTGAAAACCAAACTGGAATCTTCAAATATAGACTAGCACCAATGGCAAATTCACCCATTTTGTAATAGTTTAAACATCGCCATTTCCTAGATATAAAGCTTAATTTCCTGTCTCATTATGAACACAATTTTCCAATTAACTAGCTTTCAAATTTGGCAAACTAGAATTTTAAACTAAGGTTTTTTTTTTTTGTTTTAAATTAGGATGCTTTTGAAATTATGCCAATATATCAACCACATTATTACACATTTCAAAAATATCCAAATTCATTATTCTACTAGTAAGTGAAAAATCAACTATTTAAAACCTTTCTTCTACCAGATTTTTCTTTTTTAAGGTTGACTTTTTGATAGCTTACCACAACAAAACAACATGTTTTAAAAGAAAATGTTATTCTAGTCTTTCTTCAAAAAACACAAAAAAAATTCAATCTACAAGTATCAATAATTTGTATCCCTCAAAGACACATTACAAAAAAAAAAAAAAAACTTACCCCATACACCTGCAGCTAAAGACTTATTATGATTTGGCTCTCTCTCATATTCAGGATTTAACGATGGCTAGGAGAAAGAGGAAGAAAAAACTTAAATAATTAAATACCTCAAACTTCTTAGAATTATACATCCTGTAACTGAAGAATCACTTATGACCAACTCTTAACTATTAAAAACTAATGATTGAGGGTAACTGTTGTGGCATCACAAACTAAACTGATGCCTTTACACTGGCATCTCACAGAGCTACCAGTTTGAGACCTGGCTACTCCACTTCCCATCCATCTCCCTACTAATAGTCAAGGAAAGTAGCAGAAGATCCAGGTTTTTAGACCCCTGCTACCCATGAGGGAGAGGCGGATGAAACTTCAGACTTTAGCATGGCCCAGCCCTGGCTGTTGCAATCATTTTAAAAGTGAACCAACACATATAAAATCCCACTCTGTAATTCTTTCAAATACATAAAAACATCTTAAAAAAAAAAAAAACACTCATAAAACCTCTGTCAAGCTTATTCAGTTTAACATGAAAACAGCTATTATCTGGTTGAATACTCTGGCAAAGAGTAAAGCTCTGGCTTGCAACATGAGCATCCCATATAGGACTGCCACCTTCTCTACTTCCCATCCAGATTCCTGCTAGTGTGCCTTGGGAAGGCAATGGAGGATGGATATATGTCATGCTACCTAGATGGCAAATTTGGATGGAGTTCCTGGATCTTGTCTGCTGCCTGGTCTAGATCTGACTGCTTGTGGCATTTGGTGAAGGAACTCACTCTGCCTTCTAAATGAATAAATGCGGGAAAAAATTTAATGCTTTCTATCTAGACTAACTACCAGCTAGAGGACACCCCCCCACACACACACACAAATACATACCAAATTTGTTTGCTTTCTTTTTAAAGATTTATTTATTTTTCAGCCTGTGCGACAGTGTAGTGGTTAAAGTCCTTGCCTAGAATGCGCCAGGATCCCATATGGGCGCCGATTCTCCCCTGTGGGACACCTGGAGAAGCTCCTGGCTTCTGGCTTGGGATTGGCTCAGCTCCAGCCGTTGCGGCCCTTTGGGGAAGATCTTCCTGTCTCTTAGATTTATGTATTAATAAATAAATCCTAGATTTATTTATTTTTATTGGAAAGGCAGATATACAGAGAGGAGGAGAGAGAAAGAGGAAGATCTTCCATCCGATGATTCACCCTACAAGTGCAGGCAACAGCCGGTGCTATGCCGATCCTAAGCCAGGAGCCAGGAACCTCCTCCAGGTCTCCCACACAGGTGCAGGATCCCAAGGCTTTGGGCCATCCTCAACTGCTTTCCCAGGCCACAAGCAGGGAGCTGGATGGGAAGTGGAGTTGTCGGAATTAGAACCGGCGCCCATATGGGATCCCGGGGTGTTCAAGACAAGGACTTTAGCTGCTAGGCCATGCTGCCGGGCCCGAATTAAAATAAATACTAAAAAAAAAAAATGTACAGGGCCCAGCACAATAGTGTAATGGTTAAGGTCCTCACAATGAATGTGCCGAGATCCCATATGGACACCGTTCTAATCCCGGCAGCTCCACTTTCCATCCAGCTCCTTGCTTGTGACCTGGGAAAGCAGTCGAGGATGGCCCAAGTCCTTGGGACCCTGCACCCACGTCAGAGATCCAGAAAGAAGTTCCTGGCTCCTGGCTTCAGCTCGGCACAGCACCAGCCATGGCAGCCACTTGGGCAGTGCATCAACGGACGAAAGATCTTCCTCTCTGTACATCTGTCTTTCTTCCAATAAAATAAGTAAATCTTTTTAAAAAATGTACAAATTAAAAGCTAGCTATGCAAATGCATGCTAAGTGTGATCCCTATATAAAAATGAGATATACTAGTAGGACATAGTAACTGAGTTCTCTGATGCTAAATAGCAGACAGAAACTCTCAAAATTATGAAATACTTACAAAATCTTCAGCCTCAAACTGTTTGCGTTCTCTCTTGTCGTCTTTTCTCCCATGTTCATTGTCAGGTAAACTGTTTTCATGCAATCCTTGGCTTTTTCCAGAATGGAAAATACTGCTACGAGACCGAGAACTCCCACCATGGTATCCTCCTCGATGATTTACGTTTTCTGAACCATTTCTTCCATGTGTACGCCACCCATTTTTCTCTTTCCTTCCAAAGTTACCTTAATGTAATGATGGTAAAGTAACATGAATTCGAAGATAGTTATGTTTAGACCAAACATACAAAACACTCTTCAATGGCCATGAAGAAAAACTATAATTTCTCAGTGTTTTACCTGCAGGACGTCCAACACCAGAATCAAAGCTGTCTGAAGAATTGTGTCGTCGACGACTGACATCATATCGATTCTCTGTCCATGAAAAGTTTTCAGAATGCTTTTCAAAATTCAATGACGACTGAAACAAATTGCAATATATACAGTCTAAATAAAATAACCTTACAAAACTGGTAACGAATCAAATTAACATACTTTCAATAATTTTATGTACTTACAAGAAATACTGTCACTGTTTGCAAGGTATATGATGGTTGGTAACTAAATACAACATATTTCCTCCAATACTGTTCTATTTCCACTTACCTAATAAACACGAACACCTTTTGAAAGAGCTCAACAACTATTTGCTAAAAACTGACTTTGTCTAAAAATTTTCAAGATGAAAACATGCACCATGGCTGGTGCTGGTGGCATAGTATGCTAAGCCTCAGCCAGCAATTCTGGAATCTCATATGAGCACCAGTTCAATTCCCATATGCTCCACTTGTAATCCAGCTCCTTGCGAATGTTGCTGATGGACTAGGAAAATAGGGGGTGGTCCAAGCACTTCCGCATGTAGAGATGCAGACAAGGCTCCTGGTTGCTACCTCTGCTCTGGCCTAGAGCTGGCTCCACAGCCATCTGGGGAGTGAACCAACGGAAGGAACCTTTCTTCCTCCTTCCACTCCCACTTCGCATGCATGTGAGTATGAGTATCTCTGCCTACCAAATGTGTGTGTGTACTGTTCCGCCTTCCAAATAAATACATCTTTTCTTAAAAAGAAAATAAAACATACTGGAAACAAGTGACAATATGACACATAACTATCTTCCTGGATTTCCAGTAACCTAAGAACCCAATATTTACAAATGCTATCTGACATAAAAAAAAAAAAATCCTGTGAGGCTGGGCCCTTAAAATTACTATGTCTGGGCCCAATGCCAATTTTGCAGTGGCTGAATCCTTGCTTTTTGCTAGCACCAGGATCCATTTGGGTGTCAGGTTCATATCCCAGCTGCTCCACTCCCATCCAGCTCCCTGCTTGCGGCCTGGGAAAGCAGTCAAGGACAGCCCAAAGCCTTGGGACCCTGCACCTGCGTGGGAGACCCAAAGCTCCTGGCTTCTTCAGACCACTTTAGTTCTAGCTGCTGTGGCCACTTCGCGAGTGAATTGGTGGCAGACGGAAGATCTTTCTGTGTCTCCTCCTCTCTGTATAGCTGCCTTTCAACTAACAACAACAACAATAATAATATATTTATTGTTATTCTTTTTAAAAGCTATGGTGTCTACAGGGCTGTTGTGGGATGTAGCACATTAAGCCTCTGCCTGCAGGGCAAGTGTCCCATTATGGACACTAGATCAAGTTCTGTCTGCCCCACTTCCCATCCAACTTCCTGCTGATGTCTCTGTGAAGGCAGCAGATGATGATGGCCCAATCACTTGGACCTCTGCACTCAGAGACCAATAACATTCCAGGCTCCCGCCTTGTCCAGCTCTGACAATTACAGCCACTTGGGGATAAACCAGTGGGTGAAGATCTCTCTCTCAACAACCCTGCACCCTAACTCCACCCTGCACGTCAGACCCAGCTGCTTTAAGGGCAAAGTTTCGAATGCCAAGGAACTTAAGGGGAAAGACTGAAACTTAATATAGTTGTTTTCCACAAGCACCCAAATCAGCATTCCACCTAACTTCATAAGGATGATACCAAGCATTGGGGTGGCTGAAATGATCAAGGGATGGGGGAAAAAGGCAGTAACAGTCACCCATGAAAACACCAAAGGGTGAAGCCCCCTCACCACATTCCCAGCTGAAGGATCATGTCACTCATGAAAAGCTTTTAGCTCATGTTTCCTCACATATCTATGTTACTCTATAGTTTGTGTCAATTTAGAGGAAAATGGTACTGTAACGACTCACTTTGGTTGCCAGAATTTGGAAAAAATTCAGCAAAAGAAAAAAAGTAACCTGGAAAGGCGAGGCATTTATGTCAACTCAATGTACTGTTTTTGATTAGCACTGGTACCACTGATACATGCTTATACTGATAATGTTAAAACTTTTCCTGTTCAGGGAATGCACACATTGGTAAGTGATTCTTATCCAACAGGATACTTAGCACAAATAGTACAGAATTCTAGGACAATCATGTAACGCAGGCCTGATTTTTCTTTCTAATTAAGGACTTATTTTTGTTGGAAAGGCAGATATACAGAGAGGAGACAACAGAGAAAGATCTTCCATCTGCTGCTTCACTCCCACAGCAGCTGGAGATGAGCTGAGAAGCCAGGAACCCAGACTTTCTTCCAATAAAAATAAATAAATCTAATTCTAAAAAAAATAAAAGCTGGTGCCCAGCATGGTAGCCTCGTGGCTAAAGTCATCACCTTGCACACAACTGGGATTCCATATGGATGCCAGTTCTAAACCCAGCAGCCCGACTTCCCATCCAGCTCCCTGCCTGTAGCCTGGGAAAGCAGTCAAGGACGGTCCAAAGCCTTGGGACCCTGCATCCAAATGGGAGTCCGGGAAGAAGCTCTTGCCTCCTGGCTTAGGACTGGTGCAGCACCAGTCGGTGCGGTCACTTGGGGAGTGAATCATTGGACGGAAGATCTTCCTCTTTCTCTCCTCTCTCTGTATATCTGACTTTGTAATAAAAATAAATAAATATTTATAAAAAAACAGCAATAACAGTAGTTTTTCTTCTATCTTATAGCTCCATTAGCTTATCTCCATAGTCCATTAGCAATCTGTACTCAGGGCCCGACGCAATAGCGTAGTGGTTAAGGTCCCACGCACCGGGATCCCATAGGGCACTGGTTCTAATCCCGGCAGCTCCACTTTCCATCCAGCTCCCTGCTTGTGGCCTGGGAAAGCAGTGGAGGACGGCCCAAATGCTTTGGGATCCTGCACCCACGTGGGAGACCTGGCTCCTGGCTCCGGATCGGCACGGCACCAGCCGCTGCGGCCACTTGGAGAGTGAAACATCAGACGGAAGATCTTCCTCTGTCTCTCCTTCTTTCTGTATATCTGACTTCGTAATTAACATAAAATAAATCTTTAAAAAAAAAAAACCAAAGCAAATGGAAATGGTAGAGCTATTGCATCTGTATCTCTTATTTAAAAGTTCACAATAGGGGCTGGTGTGGTGGCCTAGTTGCTGAACCCTCGCCTTGCGAGTGCCATGATTCCACATGGTTGCTAGTACCTGTCCTAGCTGCTCCACTTCCCATCCAGCTCCCTGCCTGTGGCCTGGAAAAGCAGGGAAGGATGGCCCAAAGCCTTGGAACCCTGTGCTCACGTGGGAGACCTGGAAGAAACTTCAAATCAGCTAAGCTCCAGCCACTGCGGCCACTTGGGGAGTAAACCAGCAGACAGAAGATCTTTCTCTCATTATCTTCTTCTCCCTGTAAATATGCCTGATTAAAAAAACTAAAAACAAAAAATAAAAATAAAAACTTCACAATAAAGGCCAATTCTACTAAGTGACTGGCATCAGGAGTAATATGAGTATTAACTTACTGAACACTACTGAAATTTTTTAGGTCACAATTTTGTTGTTGCTGTTAGAGTGTGATCAGCTAATTCTGACCACACTCCCATGGACATTACAATTAAATTTATAACATGTTGTTTTGCAATACAAACCACTGATAGTATGCTAACAGTATGCCTTTTGTCAATAAAAAGATAACCTACAGTGGGAAAATACCTTACAAGGCCAAAATCTAACCTATCGATATTCCATGTTCCCTTACCATCCACATGCATTTAGTACCATGAAGCATTACAAACAGCCTTCTTGAAAACTGAACTTGAAACAAGTCAGAACTCTACTTCCCATACCTCTTCACACCTTAGTAAAACAATCTGACCAAGGAGTAAAAAGTATAACCAACGATAATATCCGCTTACAACCAACTACCTGGATACAGACAGTATGAAGTATGAAAAGTTATTAGATCACATGGACATATTTCAAAACCTGAGGATTATGTAATCAGTAACTCTGGACCTGATGTCTCTTCCTTTCCCCTGAGAGCAACTGGAGTCCAGGTCAAATCTCTGACCAACAGTTTTCCAACTTACTGTGGCTTAGCCACTGGATTCTCCTGAAGTGACTTGGCATCCAATAATGAAAGACAATGGTTACTAAGTACATACATAATTCATTTAATACCTTTCTATACCAATAAAAATAATGGAATAAAAAGAAGCTGCAGATTATGTAACTGTACCACATCCCAATGGCAGAAGACTCCTCTGGATAAAAAGCTGCACGGTGATTTTTTTTTTAAAGATATAGCCATTGGAATCAGACACACCAATTTCATGGTTTTGGCAAGGAATTAATAATCCAACACCTGGGAAGTGAGCAACTTACCGTGGGAGGTGCAGAGCACGAACTGCTCAGCATTCTACTCCTCAGAACCAATATTGATATCCAAGTTACATCACAGCCAGAGACAAAGGCAAAACTAACTCACTAATACCACACAGCAAAACGAGAAAGTACACTTGTCTAAGTAGTCTCTCCCCTCCTTACTGACAAAGCCTCCAAGATTCACTCAAGGGTTCGCCTTAATGATAAACACTTCTCATAGGCAAGCCCCCTATGCAATGGCTCAATTGGCTAAATCCTCATCTTCCAAGCACTGGAAACCCATATGGACCCTGCATCCACGTGGGAGGACCCCGATGAAGCTCCTGGCTCCTGCCTTTGGATCAGCTTAGCTCCATCTGTTGCAGCTACTTGGGGAGTGAAACAGCAGACTGAAGATCTTTGTCTCTGCCATTCTTTCTATAAATCTGACTTTAGATGGAAATAAATAAATCTTGAAAAAAAAAAAAGCTTAAGAAAATTTATATGTAACCAAGGCTTTAGTAAGACAACAAATAAAGACCTGGTGGTATCCTAGTGGCTTAAGTCCTCGCCTTGCACGGACCGAGATCCCATGAGCATCGCTTTGTATCCCAGCTGCTCCACTTCCCATCCAGCTCCCTGATTGGCCTGGGAAAGCAGCAGAGCAAGGTTCAAAGTCTTGGGACCCTGCATCCGTGTGGGAGACCAGGAAGAAGATCCATTGCGGACAATTGAGAAGTGAACTGGCAGATGGGAGATCTTTTTCGCTATTTCTCATTCTCTCTGTAAATCTGACTTTCCAATAAATAAATAAATAAATAAATAAATAAATAAATAAATAAATCTGTCTTTGGAAAAAGTAATTAAAACAGTAACAAGTACCAGAGGCGCTGCAATATAATTACTGAAACAAAAGAAATGAAAGAACATGAGAATGATTACATTAGCTTTCTATTACTACAAAGGAATACCTAAGTTGAGCTATTTGTGAAGGAAAACAAAATATATTTCGGCTTGCAATTTCAGAGGTCCAAATCAGGTAGGCCCCACACCTCTTGCATTTCGTAATCTGGTAAGGTCAGAAGATGGCAACGGCAGAAATGTACAGAGGATGAATCATAGGGCCAGCCAGAAAACAGATCGCGCTCACCAATGCCTAATTCACTCTTTAATATTCAAGCTTCTTGTGAACAATACCCTTTCAAAGGCAAATCCACAGTGATGTAATAATGTCACAGGTCCTATCCCCTAAACACCATAATTGGATTTTTTTTAACAAGATTTGTTTATTTTTATTGGAAAGTCAGATTTACAGAAGAGGAGAGACAGAAGGAAGATCTTTGTGTCTGCTGATTCATTCCCAAACGGCTGCAAAGACCAGGTGAGCTGATTCGAAGCCAGGAGCCCAGAGCCTCTTCCAGGCCTCCCATACAGGTGCAGGGTCCCAAGGCTTTGGGCAGTCCTCGACTGCTTTCCCAGGCCAGGAGCAGGGAGCTGGATGGGTGGTAGGGCTGCCAAAACATGACTGGCACCCATATAAGATCCCAGTCTGTGTAAGGCAAGGACTTTAGCCGATAGGCTACTGTGCCGGGTCCCATAACTGGACTTTAAGGAAGATGCTGGTAGATACTGAAACTTCAAATGTCTGCATGAATTTGGGAGCCTATTCCTATTCTAACTATACATTTAAAAACTTCAATGTGGGGTCAGCCTAGTAGCACAGCAGCTGTCTGTGATGCTAGCATCTCATAAAATAGAGTCCAATCCACTCGCTAACATACGTGGGAATGCAGGAGAATATGACCAGAGTCCACGGGCCTATGGCCTTCATGTATGGGAGACCAAGCTGGGAGTTTTAGGATCCTGGCTTCAGGTGAATTGAACCTTGGCTTTGTGACCATGCAGCAAATGAATCAACAAATATCTCTCTATCTGCCCCTCTGTGTTACTCAGCTTTCCAAGCAAATAAAAATATACTACAGAGGGCCCGGCAGCGTGGCCTAGCAGCTGAAGTCCTCGCCTCGAGCGCCCCGGAATCCCATGTGGGCGCCGGTTCTTATCCCGGCAGCTCCACTTCCCATCCAGCTCCCTGCTTGTGGCCTGGGAAAGCAGTTGAGGACGGCCCAAAACTTTGGGACCCTGCACCCGCGTGGGAGACCCGGAAGAGGTTCCAGGTTCCTGGCTTCAGATCGTGGCGTGCACAGGCCGATGCGGCTCACTTGGGGAGTGAATCATCGGACGGAGGATCTTCCTCTCTATCTCTCCTCCTCTCTGTATATCTGACTTTGTAATAAAATAAATAAATCTTTAAAAAAAAAAAGGAATTGAAAAAAAATTTTTTAAATTAAAAAAAATATACTACAGAACATATATATGTATAGGTTTCCTAAACCAATGTTTAAGCGAGCCAAAGGAATAAAGAACATGAAAAGCCAATTCATGACACTTAAATCCAATATCAAAGAAACAGTGAAAATGCATTTATTTATTTTTTGTAATTTTTTTTTAGAGATTTATTTATTATTTTATTACAGTCAGATATACAGAGAGGAGAGACAGAGAGGAAGATCTTCCGTCCAATGATTCACTCCCCAAGTAACTGCAACTGCCGGTGCACGCCGATCCAAACCCGGGAACCTGGAACCTCTTCCAGGTCTCCCATATGGGTGCAGGGTCCCAAATCCTTGGGCCATCCTCGACTGCTTTCCCAGGCCACAAGCAGGGAGCTGGATGGGAAGTGGAGCTTCTGGGATTAGAACCGGTGCCCATATGGGATCCCGGGGCTTTCAAGGCGAGGATTTTAGCCGCTAGGCCACGCTGCTGGGCCCCAATGCATTTATTTATAATCAAAGATCGACAACCTATAAAAATACCTGGCTGTCGGCTCTGGGACTGCTCAGCTCCAGCCACTGTGGCGACTTGGGGAGCCTGGTTCCCACAGGCCAGAGAGGAGTCAGCACTATGATCACCTTCACACTGAGGGACCTGTGGCAACAGGACAGTGAGTGGGCAGAAGGAGATCAAAGGTCCCTGGCCAGTTCAGCCTTGACCCACATCCATCAGGCCAGCAAACCACAAGCTGGACAGGGAGGGCACCAGTGACAGGGAGGGACTGGGGTCTTGTCCAGGTAACTAGGCCAGGGACTGTGCAGCCAGCTCCAAGGCCTCTCTGGAGCCGTGTCCCTAAGAGGGAATTTCTATCCCCCCCTAATTTTGTTCGCAATTCTTATTTTAAAACTTCAGCTCAAGGGCCCAGCGTGATAGCCTAGTGAGTGGCTGACACTCACCTTGTATGTGCTGGCTCATGCCCCAGCTGCTCCATTTCCATTCCAGCTCCCTGCTTGTGGCCTGGGAAAACAGTAAAAAACTGCCTAAAGCCTTGGATCCCTACACCCGCAAGGGAAGGGAGACCTGGAAGAAGCTCCTGGCTCCTGACTTTCGATGAGCTCAGCTACAGACACTGCAGCCACTTGGTTAGTGAAATTAGGACAGAAGACCTTTCTGTCTCTCCCCTCTGTAAATCTGACTTTGCAATAAAAACGAACAACTCTTTAAAAAATAAATTACCTGCTAACAAAAAAAAACATAACAGAATGATTATATACCTTTAATCTCCATAATGTTTAAGCTATGACTATGTAAGGACTCTAACAAATATCTAATTATTCTCTACACATCTTTATATGTTAAAATATTTCATTAAATTTTTCTACCAAAGCAAACAGGCTGCAATAACAAATCCCTTAATACAAAATTAAATTACAAATCACTAAGGCATTATAGTAACATCCTAAAGGTGGGTCCTCAAAACATCGCAACTAAACAATGAGAGGCAAAACAAATTTCACCAATTACAGAAATATATAAATATATGAAAGTTTTTCAGTGTAATCAAAAAGCCTAGCAACCTCAAAACTATAACACTATTTTATCAACAGCACAGACGTTTTGGAGAACAGTTTAAACTATAATAAATACATGCCTACCTTCTGACAGAACAATTCTATTCCTAAGACTTTACCCTACAAATATATTCAAGAGATTCCCAGCCTGGCCCACTAGTAGTTAACTAATAACATTCAACATAGATGTACTCCACAGAAAAATCAGGCAGTCTCTGAAAAGACAGCAACTTCCTACAACTGACTACAGAGAGATACTGAAAAGACTGATCCCAAAGAATATAAAAATAATTGTCCTTACTCTCAACGAATCTATAGTCTAACCTAGTAAAAATAACAAAGCAAAGAGGATTAAATGGATTATTTAGTGGGTTCCAGGAATGAGAGAGGCATCTATGTCATGTACATATCACCCTTGAGGCGCAGAGAAAAATGTCAACATTCCTGGAGGTGACTCATGAGCTGAGGGATTAAAGATGAATAAGCTAGCCAGGAGAAGTGGGAGATGGGGAAAAAAAATATTCTAAGCAAAACAGAGATGTAAAAGCAGTTTTAAAAAAAACACTGATGGGGTCGGGCACACTAGCCTCCCCTTACATGCACTGGGATCCCATAAGTATGTTGGTTCATGTCCCGGCTGCTCCACTTCCCTTCCAGCGCCCTGCCTAGGGCCTGGGAAAGCAATCAAGGACAGCTCATTGCCTTGGAACCCGGCATCCACATGGAAGATCCGAAAAAATCTCCTGGCTTTGGATGGGTTCAGCTCTGGCCATTGCGGCTACTTAGTGAAGCAGCAGATGAAGATTTTTCTGTCTCTTCCTCTCTGTGTAAGATCTGAATTTTCAATAAAAATAAATATTAAAAAAAAATTATAGGCCCGGCAGTGTGGTCTGGCGGCTAAAGTCCTCGCCTTGAACGCACCGGGATCCCATATGGGCACCGGTTCTAATCCCAGCAGTTCCACTTCCCATCCAGCTCCCTGCTTGTGGCCTGGGAAAGCAGTGGAGGACGGCCCAGAGCTCTGGGACCCTGCATCCATGTGGGAGACCTGGAAGAAGTTCCTGGCTCTCGGCTTCGGACCGGTGCAGCACCGGCCCGGTCACTTGGGCAGTGAATCATCGGACGGAAGATCTTCCTGTCTCTCCTCCTCTCTGTATATCTGACTTTGTAATAAAAATAAATAAATCTTGAAAAAAAAGAAAGCAGTCAATGTTCTTACAAAAAAAAATTTTAAGATCTGTTTCACTTTAGTGGCAGTGAAATCCCAAGGAAATCCCAAGGACTGATTAACAGAACCTGCAAACACCAACAAATTCAACATTCACTTTTGAACAATATGGGTAATTCTCAACAGGGTCTTTCAAAAGGAGAAACTCACTTGGGAAAGAGGATGAGGACTTAAGATTAGGAACTACTGATTTTTAAACATGGCTAGCCAAATCAAAATAATGCATTTGACATCAGTTAGTACCTGCTGTGTGCTGTGTTGAACTGTATTATGTATACACCACTCCTAAGTATTACAGCCTTGCTCCTCAACACTTGCACTCCTGCAATCTCCATCTCTCTCTCACTCACACACACTCGATATTGGAGACACTGTCCTCAAACTTCACCAAAACAACTCCGGCAACTATTTGTTCAGTTATTTAAACTACAATAAAAACCATTAATAGTACATGCATAGATCACTGGCACTTCACTTTCTTGAGTCTATTCCCAAAACAATTCAGAAACAAACAAACAAACAAAACCATAAATTTTAAGCTTTTCTACTTAAAAAGGGCGCATGGTTTTCCACTATAGCTTTAATACATTTCTTAGCTAACAAATATTACATTACTTATCTAACAAAAGTAAGGGGAAAATTGCATGTTTCTAGTATAGAATTCTTTCAACTTGTAAAATGTTCCTCACAATAATTAGTATGCAGTAAGTAATTATCACAATGAACAAGGCAGAAACCACACATACCCAGTGACTCTGGGTTGTCTTATGAAACAACTCTAATTTTTTCCTCAATTTTCTCTGATATCCTGAATATCAACAAAAAACTACACAATAAACTACTTCTACATAACAGTTTCAACAAACACAAATATCAGTTTGAATTTTTATACTCTTGACCTAAAAAATACAAATGGCACATAGCGTAAAGCAAAAGTTGCTCAGATAAAATGTTATTCAGTATTAATCAGTTTTAATCAATTTTTGGAGCACTGAAAAAAAGCCATTAAAGCATTAAAGTGCTACTTACTACACTCTCCGGGACTGGAATAACTACACATTACTGGATACAAATATGAGAATATAGTGGAAATTCACAGGTTTATTACTTTGTTTTGTTGGAAAAGGTGGAAAAATACCATTTTACTTCTACTTTGTAGCACTCTTCTTTAAAAAAACAAACAAAAAAAAAAACAATATCCCACCATGGATCTATTTTTCTTTTAAATTACAACCATGAAGTTATACAGCATGGGGATTATTTCAACCTTCTTTTGTGGGCTAAGATGATGAGAAAAGTAAGACACTAAGACCAAAGTAATTTCCTAAGTATCTGAATTTTTCAGGTACAATTAGCTCATTATTCAATAACAAAAATGTTAATTTCAAAGTGCAGACCAGAACACACTGATACATGATGGAAAATCAACTGCTATCAACTGACATTTTTCAGTGGAATTTTAAAAAGGAAAAAGATTAAAAAAAAAAAACATTTTTGTGCCATAGACATAAAAACATATTTAATATCTACCTGTAAACAAAAAAACTTGTAAAGAGCCCGGAGAAGTAGCCCAGCAGCTTAAAGTCCTCACCTTGCACGGGATTTCTTAGGGCCCAGCAGCCCTGTTTCCCATCCAGCTCCCTGCTTGTGGCCTGGAAAAGCAGGACGGCCCAAAGCCTTGGGACCCTGCACCAATGTGGGAGACCCAGAGGAAGCTCCTAGCTTCAGATAAGCCCAGCCCAGGCCGTTGCAGTCATTTGGGGAGTGAATCATTGGACGGAAGCTGTTCCTCTCTGTCTCTCTTCCTCTCTGTATAACTGTCTTTCTAATAAAAATTAAAAAGTTCTTTAAAAAAACTGTAAAACTCTCTGTTCATGAAATACCATCTATAGCTTACAAACCATTATTCTAATGCAGACAGCATGAGAAACCTGCACTTTAAAATTTCACCACATGATGGGGCTAAAATATTACACATCTCAGAAAACTACCAAGTGCAATTCTGACAGTTACACTCTAGTTTACATCAACACACGAGAACAAAAAATAAAAGGTGGAAATTAAACTGAAAGTAAAACATTATGGTAATTAAAGCCAAACTCATTCATTAGGACAAGATAAAATATCAAAACTGGAAAAACAGGGCCCAGCAGCAGCCTAGCGGCTAAAGTCCTCGCCTGGCAAGCGCCAAGATCCCATATGGATCTAACCCTGGCAGCCCCACTTCCCATCCAGCTCCCTGCTTCCTGTTGGTTTCTCCTTTCCTCTTTCCTTCTCTCTGACTTTCCAATTAAAAAAAATATAATGAATCTTTAAAACAGCTATTTATAAATTCCAAGAATCAAAACTATCCCGAGTCTCTCCATTTATATTAAGCATTAGAGTCCAAAAAGAATTAAAGATTTCATCATATATTAAGTATCACTAAGGATTTACATAATGTAGATATTTATACTTTAGGTGATGCTTTATAATGAATTATCTAATTATATTAAAAGTTCATCTTAAGATTTAAGAAAATCAGGCCTGGCAAGGTAGCCTGACGGCTAAAGTTCTCGCCTTGCACACGACAGGTTCCCATATGGGCGCCGGTTCTAATTCCAGCAGCTCCACTTCCCATCCAGCTCCCTGCTTGTGGCCTGGGAAAGCAGTCGAGGATGGCTCACAGCCTTTGGACCATGCACCTGCGTGGGCGACCCAGAGAATGTTCTGGGCTCCTAGTTTCGAATCAGCTCAGCTCCAGCCATTGCAATCACTTGGGGAGTGAATCAGGGGACAGAAGATCTTCCTGTCTCTCTCTTCTCTGTATATATCTTCTCACTTTCCAATAATATATAAGTCATTTTAAAAAATAAGTCATTAATGCACCTTCTATTAGTAAATCTTGAAATAGGATTTCAATTTACATTTCTAAATTTGTGCAATGTATTCTACATTCAAGTAAAATGAACATTTTCTTAATCCTGATATGTAACCATACTGTAAATTTCACATTATTGTAGAAATTCCAATCATGTACCATTCAAAGCCTTACGAATTTATTTGGGGGAAAACTTATTCTAGATACATCAAAGGACTTCAAAGTGTATGCATATACGTGCATTTTAGATTCGATTATGTTATTTGTTTTAGAACTTTCATTTCCACAAAAGGGGTATTGTATTGCTCACTGGGAGGGGTAGGATGTCAGTACTTCTCATCTACAGCAACTCCAATTAAAGAAGCAAAATGTCTGATAAACACAGACTAGATTAGACAAACCCCTTACCCCTATCCATCTCCCACTCATAAGCTGAAAGCTCCACCCTAGATTTAGTCCAAGAATACTGAGGCACCAATTGTCCTGTTTGGCTGCCTAACTGGGCAGAGGTTCCACACTGAGTTTAGAGGCCACTGCTCCACCCAATGCAAAGGAGTGGTTCAGTTTTTGCCCAAACTAAGAAGCACTCCTCAAAAGAACTCATTTTGTTTGAAGTAAAGGAGAAGAAAGCCTTGGGGTGAACTCAAGAGAGGCTGGTGATAAGAAAAAAAAAAGATAGGCAGCTCATCTCAACTAAAGGCAACAAATGAAGGCTTTATGCCAGCTAATTCAGAGACCCAGGAGAAAGGCAAAACAAGAGGTAGAATCACAACACCTTCCCAAGAGGTGCCTCAAAAACTAACCTCACGCAGCTAAACGGTCAGAAGAGAGAAATGTACGTTCCAGAACACAGTTGAAATGAGTCAGTCAGCAAGCAACAGAATGATATCCAATAAGGTAGCTAGCTCTACCAAGAGATGAGAAGACACAAATACGGGCCATGATAAAGCTATCTTTCCCATACAGCGATGAAGGCCACACATTTTAGTCTAGAGCTCAGTCATTTCACTTGCCTTCTGCGAATAAAGCTCAATTCATTCAAAATTAGAATGGCAAAAAGTAGGAATAATAATAAATCCTCACATTCATGGAATTATACTCTAATTGGATAGTTTGGTAAAACACCTTGCACACAATAAACCATACCAGGCATACTGGATATCATTAGCACTTAACATAGCAATCAACATAACTTAAAAGTATTACAGAAAAAAACTGTATAAAATCAGCAAAGTGTCTGGTGTAAACTAAAGTTTGTTGCCCTTTGATTACTACAAAAGACAACTCTGAAGTAAATGATTTAATATGTTGATGGTACACTGAACACTAACAACAAAATTAATAAATATAAAATAATTTGAATGGTAACAAACAAACTGTGCTGCAAAGACATTAAGCCTTCACATTTTAATTACATTTGTGTAGAATGAGTGAAGGAGTAGACAAAAAAAGACAAAGAGATGCAGGAAAGAGTACCTTTGTTGATGATGGTGGAGTAGGAAAATTAAGCCAGGCTGGAGCAAAATCATGCTGCGCCATTTAGGTCCAGTCTCTCCAACTCAGGGAAACAAGGCTTCAACACCTCATGGCAAGTCCCTGTCACACATAAAAATGGAAGTCATTAGACCTGGAGCTCCTGGCCAGAATCATCTCCTCCTTTAAATTACAGTGATCTACCAGTGTAAGATTCCACTCCTAACTGTTACTTACAGCAGGTCACTGCTATGCACTAACCTCCTGAAATACAGTCCAACAGACCAGACTAGGAACCAAAATGGCATTTCTCATATCCACATCACCAAACTGTTATCTGACCTTCCCAGAAATAAATGGAGTGATAACAATAATAATAGAAAACAGACTGTTAGCCAATCATTTTCTTTATTATTGTGTCCTGTACATATCTTGAAAAAAACTTGGAACCAATCCATTCCTATTTTATCTCTTATTCAGTCTGATTCTGTTCAAGTATTTATCTGCACACCAGAACACTATTTTACAGGATGGGATGTTGCCTAATTCTGGAACAATAAAGTCAATTAAGATCTTTATAAACTTAGCTTACTGAAATGTTGTCCACTGACACCCTGAATATCTAGAAGAGGCAAAACTATACTGAGAGAAAGTAGAAGTAGGCCTATTAGGGAGAGGAGTGCAAATAGGGGAATTTTTTCAGAAATAGGGGTATTATCTTCATTGAGGTTATCATTCTACATCAGTACTTGTCAAACTCCAATTATACACTCAGGACTGGTGAGTTAAATTATGCAACAAATGCTATTTTAAAAAAAAAAAAAAATCACAGGGCCTGGCGCTGTGGCCTAGTGGCTGAAGTCCTCGCCTTGAACGTGCCGGGATCCCATCCAGCTCCCTGCTTGTGGCCTGGGAAGGCAGTTGATGACGGCCCAAAGCCTTGGGACCCTACACCCATATGGGAGACCTGGAGGAAGTTCCTGGCTCCTGACTTCGGATCGGCATAGCACCAGCCACTGCGGTCACTTGGGGAGTAAACCATTGGACAAAAGATATTCCTCTCTGTCTTTCCTCCTCTCTATATATCTGACTTTCCAATAAAAATAATCTTTAAAAAAAAAAAAGTTCAGTCACAAAATAAAAGTAAATAAAAATAAAAAAAATCACAATTACTCAATTGCTTTCTGCTATAAAATGCTAAGACAATATAAAACACAGCACTATCTGAGATATATGTTACCCCACCACAAACAATTTAAAATCTCATCTAAATACAAATTTAGAAGAAATTAAAGATACAAAATAAGGACACCACGAACCCAGGCCAATAATCGTTTAAGTACAAAGGTGTAGATGCCATCTGTGACCCTGCAACCCGATATGAGAGTGTGAGGGTTCAAGACCCAGCTGCTACAGTTCCAATCCAGCTCCTTGGTAATGGGCCTGAAAAAGCAGTGGGGATGAAGGGTCAAGTACTTGGGATCATGTTCCTGACTTCAGAGAGTACCAGTTACAACCCTTTAGAAGGTGAGCCAGCAAGTAAGATTCTCACTCTCACTTTCTCTTTCAAATGGAGTGTGTAAGTCTTTGAAGTAAAGTGTGCATACTCATTCAAATAAATAAATCTTAAAAAAGTAAAGGACAACAGGAAAAGAAATAACAGTTCTTAAAACAGAAAATGACAGGAGCCAGCACAATGGCCCAACAAGCTAATCTTTCACCTGTAGTGCTGTTGGCGGCCCTGCTAATGGCGTCTTGGGCCCGTGGGAGAACCAGAAAACACCCTGGCTCCCAGCTTCAACCAGCTAAGCTCTGGCCGTTGGGGCCATACGGGGAATGAACCAGCAGATGGAACATCTCTTCCCCCACTCCTTCTGTTACCTTTATTTAGTAAAAACAAACATATTTCCTTAACAACAACAACAACCAAAAAAAAAAAGCCTTTGTTTTTAATGGGAAAGGCAGATCAGATTTACAGAAGAGACAGGGAAGTTACAGGCATACTCATTCCTATTTCAAAACTTACTACCGAGTACAGTGATCCAAGCATTATAATAGAGGCTTACGATGGATATAAACACAAGTGAGACCAGAAGTCACACACACATGTATGGCCAACTGACTTTCAACAAGAGTGCTATGATACTTCAACAGGGAACTGTCTCTTGAACAAATGGTACTGAAACAAGCTATCCACTGGACTTCTACTCACATCAGCTCCATAACTGAAAACAAAACAAAGCTTTAAATCTAAGCACTATGAAAAAACATAAAAATAAACTTTCATGATATTGGATTTGGTAACAGATTCTCACATATGACAATAATATTTTGAGTACAGAGAAAAGATAATACTCAGGACTCCATGAAAAGTTAAAACATCTTTGAAAGAACATTATCTAAACAATAAAAATACAAATAGAAAGGGAGAAAATATGTCCCAGTATTCATAATATAAAAATTCTTACAACTCAAGAAAATGCCTATCCCCTTTTTAAATTAGTAAAGCACTTAAGAGATATTTCTATAAATGATCAATAAGCACAGGAAATATACTTAACTTTTTTGCCATTACGAAAATGCAAACCAAACTACAATAAGGGTCCAGCACAGTAGCCTAGTAGCTAATGTCCTCGCCTTGCACATACCAGGATCCCACATGGGCACCGGTTCTTATCCCAGCGGTCCCGCTTCCCATCCAGCTCCCTGCCTGTGCCCTGGGAAAGCAGTCAAGGATGGACCAAAGCCTTGGGACCCGGCACAGGCATGGGAGACCCAGAAGAAGCTCCTGGCTCCTGGCTTCAGATTGGCTCAGATCCAGTTGTTGGGAGTGAATCATCAGACAAAAGATCTTCCTCTCTATCTCTCCTCTCTATATATATCTGCCTTTGCAATAAACAATAAATAAATCGTAAAAAAAAAAAAGGACACTCAAATACATACTTCAATGTTGACAGCAGCATGATTCACAACTAATCCCAAATATCCATCAGCAGATATTTATACATACATATATAAACACACATGCAAGTATGTATAGATACATATGTACAAAACAGACTGTTAGCTCCAAAACTGAATCAAGTGCAGGTGCCAGCGCTGTAGTGCAGAATCAGCACCTGTGATGCCAGTAACCCAAATGGGCACTGGTTTGTAGCCCAGCTGCTCTACTTTTGATCCAGTTGCCTGCTAACAGCCTGGAAAAAGGCAGTCGAGGACGGCCACAGTGTTCAGGCTTCTGCCATCCAAGTGGGGAAGTGCAAAGATGATCTTGACCTCTGGCTTCAGCCTGGTCCACCCCTGGCAGCCTCCTGGGCACTGAACCAGCAAATGGAGGGGGTGTGTGTGCGTGTGTCTCTAATCTTGACGTTCAAACAAATAAATCTTTTAAAAAGGGGGGGAATGAAGGAGACAATGACCCAAGTTCTTTAAACTGGAGTGGATGCCGAAGAAATATTGCCAGAGGACGTTTAAATCAAACTGGACTTTGGAGAAGCAATTCCAGTATTTCTTACTAAGCTGCACAGATTAATGAGATTTAGCAGAGCTCAATCTTAGAACCTGACGACTCTGAGGCAAAGGGACTGAGGGTGAAAGAGTGAAAGAGAATATACCTTTTTAAAGAAAGCAGAAAATATTCTTGCAAAGGCTGCGCTAAATAAATTAAGGCACTTCAAGAAGCCTGCAGAACATGGAATGACAAGTTCAGCAGAAGGCATTTAACACAGCACTTAGGATTCCCACATTGCACAGCAGAGCACCCAAGTCTAGCTCAAGCTATGCTGCCGATTCTAGCTTCCTGCTACTATATGCTCTAGAAGGCAACAGGTGATGAACTTGGGTCCTCGACATCCAAGTGAGACAGATATGAACTCTGGGCTCCTGGCTTTGGATTGGCCCAGCCTCTGCTGTTGCAAGCATTTGGGAAGTGAACCAGTGGATGGAAGATCCCTGTCTGTCTGCCTGTCTCCATCTCTGCCTTTTTAATAAAAATGCTGAAATCTGTTTATTGTGCTGAGACAAAAGATTGAAACCCAGAGCAGGTGTGGTGGCACAGTGGGTTGGGCTGCCTCTTGAGACAGCTAAATCCTGTGTTGAAGAGCCTGGTTCAAATCCCAGATGCACCCATTCCAATCCAGCTCTCTGATAAATTTGTGTAGGAAGCAGAAGATATGGCTCAAGTACTTGAATCCCTATCACCTGAGAGTCAGATACCGTGCCTGGCCCCTGGCTTCAGCCTGGCCCAGTTCTGGCTGTTGCAGGATTTGAGAACAAACAAGTGGATGAAAAATCTCTCTTTCCCTATGTCTCAATCTCACTGTCACTCTGACCTTCAAATAAATAAATCCTTTTTTAAAAGCTGAAATCAAAAGGGGTGTTCTGGTGCAGTAGCCTAGTGGCTAAAGTCCTTGCTTTGCACACACCAGGATCCCACAAGGGCTCCAGTTCATATACGGGCTGCACCATTTCCCATCCAGCTCTCTGCCTGTGGCCTGGGAAAGCAGCAGAGGATGGTCCAAAGCCTTGGGACACTGCACCTGCGTGGGAGACCTGGAAAAAACTTCAGATCGGCTCCATTCCAGCCACATGGGATTTAAATCAGCAAATTGAAGATTTGTCTTTCTGTAAATCTGACTTTGCAATAAAAATAAGTAAATTTTAAAAAATATAAATAAAAAATCTTGAAGCTAGTACTATAACAGAGGCATCCCAAATGGTAGTGCTGACTCAAGTCCCAGATGCTCCACTTCTAATTCAGCTAACAGGCCTGGGAACACAGTAGAAGATGGCTTATGTGGGTCCCTACTTATCCAGTGAGAGATGCCATGGAGTTCCTGGCTCTTGGTTTTGGCCTGCCCCCCAGCCATGTCATTACAGAGAGAACTATTAGACAAAAGACTGCTTTTGTTTATTTATTTATTTATTTTTATTACAAAGTCGGATATACAGAGAGGAGAAGAGACAGAGAGAAGATCTTCCATCCGATGATTCACTCCCCAAGTGACCGCAATGGCCGGTGATGCACCGATCCGGAGCCAGGAGCCAGGAACTTCCTCCAGGTCTCCCATATGGGTGCAGGATCCCAAGGATTTGGGCCGTCCTTGACTGCTTTCCCAGGCCACAAACAGGGAGCTGGATGGGAAACAGCTGATGGAATTAAAACCAGCACCTGTATGGGATTGCCGGGCATGAAAGGCAGACTTTAGCTACTAGGCCACCGTGCCGGGCCCAAAAGACTGCTTTTAGATACAAAAATAAAAAATCTATCTTGCAAAAAAGTTCTGCAGTTCCATTTTAATGCTCCTTTTTTTTGTATTATTATTATTTTTTTTAAGATTTATTATTATTGGAAAGCCGGATAGACAGAGAGGAGAGACAGAGAGGAGAGACAGAGAGGAAGATCTTCCGTCCGATGATTCACTCCCCAAGTGACTGCAACGGGCCGGTGCGCCATGATCCAAAGCCGGGAACCTGGAACCTCTTCCGGGTCTCCCACGCAGGTGCAGGGTCCCAAAGCTTTGGGCCATCCTCAACTGCTTTCCCAGGCCACAAGCAGGGAGCTGGATGGGAAGTGGAGCTTCTGGGATTAGAACTGGCGCCCATATGGGATCCCGGGGCTTTCAAGGCGAGGACTTTAGCCGCTAGGCCATGCCGCCGGGCCCTTAATGCTCCTGTTAACAGCAATTCTATTTGTCTCCTATTCTCCTATATTCACCTCCTAACTCAGAGCCTTTCTATGCTTTACTTACATTAGGAAAGAAAACCAAGGCATCTCACCACCCCAAGTTTCTTAGCCAAGCCTATAAAAACAGGCCAAGTAGGAATGTCTGGAAGGTCTCCACAGGCCAGGCCACTGCACCACCAGTACACATGAGAACCAGGGCCAGAAATAGGTCAGGGTGGATTGCCTCAGACCAACAAGCCCCCCAATCTTGGGGAACTGAGTTCACAGATGTCTGGTCTGCCCTCAGGACAAATGTTGCATGGTTGAGCCACCTCACTGCTGACTCTCATGCAAAATTAAAGATCACATAGGAAGACCCAGAACGGAATATGTGTGGGCTGGTCAAGGGGTAGCAAGCCCAGTCAGGGGGCAACGACACCTCCCCTTTTGGGCCACTGCTCCCACTGGTGAGCGTAAGAACTGGGACTGGGGGCAGGTCAGGCTAGGCAGGCCTACAACACATAATGGCTTGCTTGTGAGCTGGGTTAGAGGGAGAGCCAGGCTGGGCTAAGCTATGCATGCTGGAGGTGCATGCATGAGCCAGAGTAAAGGCAGGTTGCTTGGGCTTTGCCACAGCCATCAGCTGGCAAGTGCTGGGAATGGAGGCAAGTCCTGTCAAGCTAGACCGAAGAACAACCTAGAAAGTTCAAGATCTAGGGCTACGAGTGGGCCTAGTAGGGATACTGTGGGAACCTCTCTTAGGGGCTACAGCTCCCACTGGTGAGCAGAACCAAGGCTGAGAGTAGACCTGGCTGTACAAGCAACAGCATCTGCCACCATTAAGTATGGGCTGGATAGTGGGGTTGGCTGGGCTGACCTAGGCCAGCACCCATCGGTGTATACAAAAGCCAAATGGGACGCGGGAAGGAGCAGACCAGCATCATGTATCAGAACCAGGACTGGGGGAAGGCCTTGTGGAGATTACTCGTGTAGCTCCAACTGCGCAGAAGTTCCCACTGGTGTACGTGAGGGTCGAGTGTGTGGTGGGCAGGCTAGGGTTGGGCTGCTGCATCCATTGGTTTGTGTAAGAGAAGGGATTAGAGACAGAACTGACCCAGCAATCACAACCAAGGTATATGTAGGCTAAAGCCGGTGATGGACTGAGCCACACCCCACATGGCTGGCACACACAGGAATCAGGACTGAGCCCAACCCAGACTAGGTTTATCTGGAGATTCCCCCAACTGAACCACCAGACTCAGAACTCCAAGCATGGAGAAAAGCACAGAATCTGTGATCTGACTGTGGAGTGCATGTATCAGAACTGGGCCTCTTGAGTTGCTGAAGATGGCATTGGCAGGAAGTCCAGATGCACAGCATTTCAGAACTACTGAAATCACCTGAGCAATACCCTCCGAGCATGCTCCACATCAGGTTCCGAGATGGGAACAGGTGGCCATTCTCCATCACTAAGTAATGATTCAGTTAGGATGCTGAGTGCCGCTTCTCCTCAAAGGGCCTGGTGCAATGGCTTAGTGGTTAAGGTCCTCGCCTTGAATGCGCTGGGATCCCACGTGGTCGCTGGTTCTGGTCCTGGCAGCCCCACTTCCCATCCAGCTCCCTGTCTGTGGTTTGGGAGTACAGTCAAGGACGGCCCAAGGCTTTGGGACCCTGCGCCCGCGTGGGAGACACCTGGGAGAGGCTCCTGGCTTCAGATTGACTCAGTTTCAGCCATTGTGGCCGCTTGGGGAGTGAACCATCAGACAGAAGATCTTCCCCTCTGCCTCTCCTCTCTGTATATCCGCCTTTCCAATAAAAATAAATAAATATTACAAAAAAATGGAAACAAAGATCTCATCCAATCTCCCCTATTCCTCAAACCTTCACCCTAGTAATGTAATTCACATGGGCATGAATTTTTTTTAAGATCTATCTATTTTTACTGAAAAGTCAGATATACAGAAAAGAAAGATCGTTTGTCCCGATTCACTCCCCAAGTGGCCACAAGAGCTAAGCCGATTCAAAGCCAGGAGCCAGGAGCTTCTTCCAGGTCTCCCACACCGGTGCATGGACCCCAAGGCTTTGGGCCATCCTCAACTGCTTTCCCAAGTCACAAGCAGGAAGCTGGATGGAAATTATGGCTGCCATGTTTAGAACCAGAGCCCATATGGGACCCCAGTGCATGCAAGGCGAAGACTTTTAGCTACTAGGCTATCACACTGGGCCCATGGGCATGAATTAGTCTCAACTATGTGAACATTATCAACAATAAAATATAAAAAGCAGTAGAGGACAGTCCAAAGTTTTGGGACTCTACACCTGCATGGGAGACTGAAAAGCTCCTGGTTTTTGATTGGCTCTGAATCAACTCAGCTCCAGCCAGAGCAGCCACTTGAGGAGTAAAGCAGCAGATAGAAGATCATTCTGTCTCTCCTTCTTGCCATAAATCTAACTTTCCAACAAGAAATTTTTAAAATACATATTTACATAGAAAATAGAAAAATTGTATGAATTAGTTAGCCACAAGAAACATAAGATGCCTGATTTACATTATGCATAAACCCTCATTTCATTTGTAATGCTAATAAGTATGAAAACAAGCTTAAGTCTATATAGCTACAGAATAAACCGGAATTATATCTTTGGCAACTGACAATTACTTCATACACTACAAAGTTTAACTTATTAAAAAATGATTGGGCTCAGCTCAATGACCTAAGGGCTAAAGTCCTCGCCTTGAATGAACCAGGATCCCATATGGGCTCCAGTTCTAATCCCCGCAGCCACGCTACCCATCCTGCTCCCTCCTTGTGACCTGGGACGGCAGTCAGGAACAGCCCCCACCTTTGGGGCCCTGCATTCGCAGGGGAGACCTGCAGAAGTTCCTGGCCCCTGGCATCGGATTGGCTCAGCTTTGGCCGCTTGGGTAGTGAATCTGCTTGGGGAGTGAATCCTCGGATGAAAGATTTTCCTCTCTGTATCTCTGACTTTGCAATAAAAATAAATCTTTTTTAAAAATTATTACTATTGGAATCAATAATTTATCAAGGAGGTACTAATTACCATTCCCTAAGATAGCCTTTGTTACTTAATGTTTTAGACTCTATTTCACTCAAGACACAAAACAAGTATTCCTTTTAATTAAGTAGAAAATGAAATCACCTTCTCAATGTCTAATAAGGAAACTAAACAATCTTAACTTTTTCTCCTTGTCAATGCCATGCCCTGGCCTTGTAACTCAAACGAGAGAAAGGGAGACACAGGCGAAGGAACAGACTATGCATTAAGAATTGAAACAAATGGTTGTTGGCTTTTTTAAAAATAAATGTACATTTAATTCCATTGTCTACGAACTTTTTTTTCTTTTTTTTTTGAAAGATTCATTTATTTTTCTTGGAAAGTCAGATTTACAGAGAAGGATCCTCCACCCACTGGTATTCTCTCCAAGCAGCCGCCATGACCAGAGCTGAGCTGTACCAAATCAAGGAGCCAGGAGCTTCTTCTGGGTTTCCCACACTGGTGGTAGGGTCCCAAGGCTTTACACCATTCTCAACTGCTTTCCCGGGCCACAAGCACTGCGCTTCTGTCAAATAGCTGTGACACAAACCAGCAGCCATAAGGGATCCCAGGCACATGAAAGGCAAGGATTTGAGCCACTAGACTTCTGCGCTGGGCCCTGAGTGTTCTTCTATTAAAGACTGGAGAAGCCTATTGGCTAACTGGTACTAACCCATTATCTTACGTATTTACTGGAAATAGCTTTATTCACTAATTTCAGTCTAATATACCAAGGCAGTAACAAAAGGCCAATCAAATGCTGTATAAACACCTGAAATGCAATAAAATTAAATTCAAAAAGAACAAAATACTTTGGGAATTAGTGCCTGCAGGGTCCTTGAGCAGCAAAAGGAGCCATTCTTAAATCTAGCAAGTAGACACTAATGTAAACTGTTTTAAGTATGGGCATGTAAGACAGCTTCTAAATGATCTACCAAATCACCCTGGCTACAAACTCTTCAACAACCAACTGCTCCACAGTAAGTTTAACAGAAGTTCCAAAATAAATATGACAACACATATCCAATTCTTAAAAAAAAAAAATCAACAATTCTTATTCTCTGCAACTGCATTAAGAACACAACATTAAACACATGAAGTAAGAAACGAGATCGCTGTTGCCAGAAACCTTAGATGAAGGATGAACAAAAGTTAAGACTATGCATGGAGTGTGCTTTAAATGAAAGAGGGTCCGGCGCAGAGGCCTAGTGGCTAAAGTCCTCGCATTGAAAGCACCTGGATCTCATGTGGACACAGGTTCTAACCCCAGCAGCTCCACCTCCCATTCAGCTCCCTGCTTGAGGCCTGGGAAAGCAGTCAAGGATAACCCAAGGCCTTGGGACCCTGCACCTGCTTGGGAGACCTGGAAGAAGCTCCTGGCTCCTGCCTTCGGATTGGCTCAGCTCCAGCTGTTGCAGGAACTTGGGAAGTGAATCATCAAATGGAAGATCTTCCTCTCTGTATCTCTTCCTCTCTGTATGTGCAACTTTCCAATAAAAAATAAGTAAATAAATCTTAAAAAAAAAAAGAGCTAGAACCCTTAAGGTTAATGGACCAGTAAACAGGGCTGCTGAAAAATGAGGGTGCAAACAACACAGATCTTTTCAAGTCAGAGTGTACATATTATATTTAGACACAATGTGAGATTTTTTCCCATTTATCATACTTTTGACAATCTTTACATAATTAGGGTAAAAAGGTTCAAGGGCTACAGGAAAGTGGGTAAGACTATTATTTTCACATTGTTTCCTTCATGTATCTAAGGAAAGGAGGGATATTAAGGGAGAAGCCCCACCCAGTCTCCCACCCACCTCAGGTGTGGCGCATGCTCCGAGGGTCTTGCTCAAGTGGTTTTGATAGTTCAACAGTTATGAATTGGTGCCAATCTTGCCATTCCGAGCACAATGAAGTCGCTGAAGAATCCATGACATAGTCCATCTTAGAGTCTCCGTTTGCCCAGTTTTTCACTGCCAACATACGACTGAGGTTGTTGACTGACTTGTTCTGTCCTCTGTCTTATCATGGTTAGGGTCCTGAGTCTGGCAGTTCAATCAGGAAGATCCCCAAAGAAACTTTGGGTGTTTCCAGACCAGATTCGTGTGTGTACTACCAAGTACAGGGTCTGGCACAGTCCATCATCCTGATCAGCTGGTGTTTGCAGTTGCTGGATTGGTTCTGTTTCCAGCCCTGTCTTCCACTGGAACCCATGGGTGTTGCAGTCCAGCCTGGTTCCACCCAGCACACACTCGGCCCTCACATAAACCAGTGGGAGCTGCAGCCTAGTTGGAGCGACTCACAATAACCCCCACCAGGCGCGCCCCCTACCCTGGTTTGCCAGTATGTGTAGCAGACTAGTCCAGTCTGTCCCACATCCCATTTGGCTCTCATACATGTCAATAGGCATTGAAGCCTAGTTCCATCTAACCAGCTCCACTATCCACCCCACACAGATGTTGTTGGGTGCCTGTCTAGTCACCCCAGCCCCTATCCAGTTTTTTGTGCACTCCTGTGGGAGTGGTAACCCAAGAGGGAGGAACCTATTATTTTCCTCCTAAGCCACTCCCACTCCCTGATTATGCACTCTCCAGGAGGTTCTGGAGTTTAACCTGACAGATTTAGCCCCCAGTGCCAGCCTGCTGATGCTGCAGCAAAGCCCAAACAACCCTCACCCACTCTAATTTTTGTTTGCACCTGGCTTTTCCCTGATCTAGTCCACATGAGGCACACAGGTGTTGCAGCCCTCCTTAGTCTGGACTTCACCCATCCCAGTTCACTCTCTCCAGAGGGAGTAGCTGTCCAGCAAGGGAGCACCCCCATATTCCCCCGCCTGCTTCGTCCCCTCCTTCCTGGTTCTCACGTATGCTGGTTGGGCGCTGCGGTCACATCTGGTACTGGTAACCTCACCTTGGCATTCCGTCGTGTGCACTGGTTTTTGTCGCGACCAAACCTGGCTCGACCCACTCTGTTCTGGTGTCCGGATTCGCCAGTGGATAACGTGAACTAATTCAGCCTGGTCTGCCCCCGACCCATGCCAAATGTATGCCAGTGGGAAACTGTCCATGACCTGTTCTGGGCTGTTTCCTATCCTGCTTCTTGTGCTTACCTGCAGGGTCTGTGTCTTGCCAGAGGAATTGCCCAGACTCCTTCATCAGAACCTCTCCCAATGCCAGATTTCTCACATACCAGGGGTCCTTGAGCCAGCCTTACTCAGTTCACCTCCTGTCCTAGCAGGAACAGTGGCTTTTCCTGACTGGCCTTCAACCCAATCTGGTTCTTGCTGTTGGATGTTTCAGCCCAGCCAAGGCTCATCCACACCCAGACACAGCTCACATATGGCTCAGTAGGGATTGAAACCTAGTCTAGTCCATGCTACATCTACCCTGGTCCTCCAGAGCACCAGACGTTGTTGGAGTCTAGCCTGGCTTGGTGCGTCCAGTCCCAGTCCACTCTTGTGCTAAGTGTGACTACAACCATTTCCTGATCAGAACGCAGCCCCCATTCCAGCCCCATGCTCCTTGATGGGAACCTCCACCCAGCTGGGGTGTCCCCTTAGCTCCCCAACTAGACCTGTTCCCAGCCATAGATCACATGCATGCCAGTGGTTGCTCTGACTCAACTTGGCACAGCCCCTCACCTGTCCCGGCCCCTACCTTAGATACTATGGCTTAGCGTCCCTGGCTTACACAGACCAGTAAGTGCAAGAGCCTAGCTCGGCATGACCTGTGCTCCATCCTGATTTCTAATTATGCTTGTGGGCTAAGGATTGCTCAGTCCTACCCAATCTACCCCGTTCCATTACCAACTCACACATTAGCCAGCCATTGGAGCTACTTTGCCCAGCTTGTCTGAACAATGTGAGATTTTAAGCCAACAATTTTACCATTTTTAAGACAATCTGTCTCCTTTGAATAGTAAAATGCAACATACAAATCACATAGGAAGAAAAGCTAAAGGGTTACCTTGAGAGTTCAGGAGAAAAGAAGTTTATGCAAGTATTGTGGAAATGGGATAAAAATGGATATTCGTAGGCAACGCAACTGCTTCATTGGCTAATCACCACCTTACAAATGCTGGCATCCCATATTGGCACTGGTTCATGTCCTAGCTGCTCTACTTCCCATTCAGTTCCCTGTTTGCAGTCTAGGAAAACAGGAGAGGATGGCCCAAATCCTTGGGACCCTGTACCCACATTGGAGACTAGAAAGAGGCTCCTGATACCTGGCTTCAGATCAGCTCAGCTCCAGCTATTGCAAGCATTTGGAGAGTGAATCAGTACACAGAAGATCTTTCCCTCCCTCTCTCTCCTTCCCCCTGTAAACCTACCTTCCAAATAAATATAAATCTTTTAGAAAATGGATATATGTATTTCAGTTTAAAAAAAACAGATATGCTAAGATCCATGTGGCTGTCAGACCTAATGGCCAACAGGTTCCAGCAAGATCAGCACCAACAAACAGCAACCTAGCTATTATATAGGACACCAGGTATCTCCCCAACCCTGGGACCTACTCCAATCAAAAGTGGGAGAAAGGTTGTACAGACAACAGCCTCAGCACCGTATCACAGGAGGTGCGGACTGGTGAGCTAGGAACTGGGGCTATGGAGATCATGGTGGGAGCCTAACATAAGAACCCAGACCTGGAACTCATTGGAGAGAGTGGCAGAACTGACTGCAAACAAAAGCCATGTACCAACTGCAATAGGTAAAATCAAACTGTAGACCTGTGGGTGACACAACTTAGAAAACTGCCCCAAGGAGAACAATCTAATAACCAGAAGGACAATGACCAAGAGCAAAAGAAGAGACAAAGGCGCAATGAATATTACTAAAGACTCCCCTGCAGAGGAGCAAAAACCCTTTGCCAACCTCAAAGTTAACTGAGGAAGACATCAAGAAAATGGGGGATACAAAATTCAAAACACTTGCTATAAAGCTTATTAACGAGAAACACATAAAGCAGGTGTTCAAGGAATTTAAGAAATATGTCACATAGGAAATGAACCAAATGAAAGCTAATATATCAGAAATGAACAAGACAGTGGAGCAAACTAAAAGCACAGTGGAGAGTCTCCAAAACAGAATGAAGGAGGCAGAACGAAGAATCTCAGACTTAGAAGATGTTTCCTGTCACCAGGGGGAAACAAAAAGCTGGAAGCAGAGTTGGGTCAAGCTAAGAAAAGTATTCAAGAATTGAAAGACACTATTAAAAGGCCAAATATAAGAGTTATGGCAGTCCCAGAAGATGCAGAAAAAGAGGCTGGGTTTACAAATGTATTTGACGAAATAATGAGGGAAAATTTCCCTAATCTAGAGAAAAAATTGGGAAACATCCAGGAGGGACACAGAACTCCCAAAGAGGGTTGACCAAAAGCAATCTTCACCAGGACACATGATAATCGAGCTCTCTTTAATCGAGCATAAGGAAAAGATCCTTAATGTGCATGTGGGGGAGTGAATCATCGGACAGAAGATCTTCCTCTCTGTATACCTGCCTTTCCAATAAAAATGGACAGATCTTTAAAAAAAATGTGCATGTGAAAAACATCAACTGACATATAAAGGAATGCCAATTAAATTCACAGGAGATCTCTCACCAGAAACTTTACAGGCAAGAAGAAAATGGGGCCACATATTCCAGATTCTAAAACGAAAAATAATTGTCAGCTGAGGATAATGAACCTAGCAAAGCTTTCCTTTGTCTTTGAAAATGAAATAAAATTCTTCCACAGTAAAGTTAAGAATATGCCTCTTCCAAACCTGCTCTACAAAGGATACTTAAAAGATGTTCTCTTGACAGAAGAGGCATAGCACCCACCAAAACCAAAGGCAAATGTGAAGAACATTCCAGTAAAATAACAGAAGACTAAGCCAAACAACAACCCATTGTTAAAATCACAGGATCAAATTACCACCCATACATATTAACCTTGAATGTAAATGGCTCAAACTCATCAATCAAATGTCATAGATTGATTAGGTTAAGTAAAAAAAAAAAAAAAAAAAAAAAACATCTATTTGTTGCCTACAGGAGACATCTCAGAAACTATATCTCATGAATTTTGATTTTTTTTGTTAGTTTCATCTCTTCAAAACATTTTATTAAATTCTTCAGTGACTCATGGATTATACAGTAGCATAGTTTTCTCATGAAGGTTGATTTTCTTTTTCATTTAAGTGACACATTAGTCATTCAGTCGCATATTATTTAACATCATGGTGTTGTTAATTTTTTTCTTGTTGATTTTATTTTGTGACTTTTCATTTAAGCGGCTTTATAATAACTAATGGAGACTATCATATCTAATAACATACGTTATTGAACTTCATGGTGTTGTTAATTTCTATTTTTCTTCCTGTTGTTAATTTTGTATTGTAGCTTTTTATTTAAGGGCAGGTATAGTAACTGTGTAATGGAGACTGTCATATCTAGATGTGAGGACACAATGTAGTATGCATCTTTACTTCCATACAAAAAGATGAACTAAAACTATGTACTCCTATCTTCACAATAGGATGCTGGACTTCTGCCATTGTCCACGCCTGCAATGATGAACTTAGGACTGTTTATGAAGAACTATACTATAATAATAATATAGGAGAACTGAGCCAGGGGGGAAGGAAATTGGGGAGGGGATAAAGGAAAGCCCAGGATCTGTGGAACTGTATCATAACATGGTAATAAAAATAAAAAGTAAAAAGTAAAAAAGATGCCACCTAAGGATAAGATACCAGATTACACCAAATATTATCCCAACAGTATAATGTCACATGCTTCAACAACTTTTCAAAACGTACTTATTTACTTGACAGAGAGGTGGAGAGAGGGCAAAGACATTTTCCATTCACTGGCTGGTTCACATGTATCAGTATTACAAACAGCACCTTTATTCACTGGCACAAAATGTTGGACCATTTTAAACGTGTCACGCAAGATGTAATCTAAACATATCCAGTTTCTACTTAGTCCTGTTCTTTTTATTAACTGTTACCCAATTCACAATCTCTCCCTCAGGTGGATCACATGGTCCTCAACCACTACTATCTATGAGACCAGCTGTAACAACATTACTAAAAAATGTTTATAACACTTTTCAATTTTGAAGTATTTTTGCATTCTCTTTATCATTTGTTTCTATTGATAACGTTGTTGGTACTATTTCTCTGATTTATCTGAAAGGTCAAGTATTAAAAAGATGGAGAGCCAGAGAAATTATCTCCCATATTTTTAATGGTTTATTCCCCATTTGGACTCAACAGCCAGGCTGAAGGCAGAAACCTGGAACTACACCTGGGTCTCTCATGATGGTGAAAGGGGTGTAGCATCTTGGGTTATCTTCTGCTTTCCCAAACACACTAATAGGAATCTGGATCAGACACGGAGCATCCAGGATTTAAACCAATGCTCGGATGGAAAGCCAGTGCTATACGTGGTAGCTTACTCCACCAGACCAAAATGATGGCCGCATGCACAAGAAACCATTTCACAGAGAAAGAATTAGAAAGTTTATAAAGATTAGCCTGACCAACAGTTGTTACTTAGTAGGTGAGATGAAATCATAATTTAAATTCAAGGATTCAACTTTGTACTTACACTTTCAAAGACAAGACACATAAACAGAACAATATAACGTCTTGCTGTGTACACTACTAAATGATACCACGCCTCATAGCAAGCAGACTAGAATCAATGTACTTCTAGGGCATGACTAGCACTCAGGAGGCATAAAAATCTCTACTTACTACTGTTGTAATAAATTATAGTAAATAATAAAGTTTACCCTTTCCATTTCCAACACAGCTTGAGCAGCTTTAACACAAAAATCACATGATACTCCAAGACTTCTTTCTGAACACCACACACATAACTAAAAAAGGGACCGCTGGTGTCCAAGGACAGGCTAGTGAGAGGGTAGAGTATTCTGCTGGGGTGACATGCTTTATGTTCTGCTGTGAAGCTACATAACTGTATACATTTGAAAAGCCAGTTTTGGGCCCAGCGTGGTGGCCTGGCAGGTAAAGTCCTTGAATTGAGTGCACCAGCATCCCATAGGGGCCAGTTCTAATCCCAGCAGCCCCGCTTCCCCATTCAGCTCCCTGCTTGTGGCCTAGAAAAACAGTCAAGGATGGCCCAGCCTTGGGACCCTACACCTGCGTAAGAGACCCGGAAGAAGCTCCTGGCTCCTGGCTCCAGCTCAGCTCCAGCCGTTGTGGCTGCTTGGCGAGTGAACCACTGGAAAGAAGATCTTCCTCTCTGCCTCTCCTTTTCTCTGTATATCTGCCTGTCCAATAAAAATAAATAAATCTTTCAAAAAAAAAATTCATTGGGGGGGCGGGGGGGTCCAGAGAGCCTGGTGGCTAAATCTTCACCTTGCATGCACCCAGGATCCCACACGAGCACTAGTTCAAGTCCCAGTTGCCCCGCTTCCCATCTAGCTCTCTGCTTGTGGCCTGGGAAACCAGTCAAGGATGGTCCAAAGCCTTGGGACCTTGCACCACGTGGGAGTCCCGGAAGAAGCTCCCAATTTCTGGCTTCAGATTGGCTAGGCTCTAGCCACTGTGGTCACTTGGGGAATGAGGCAAGGATGGAGGTTTCTGTCTCTCCCTGCTCTGTAAAACTGCCATTCAATTAAAAATAAATAAATATATTTTTTAAATGACAAAATAAGTAAAACCTTAACTGGGAGCAGTACGAAACTAAAGGCAAAGAGATGAGTTCATTACCTGCTTCCTTTGCCAAACACCAATCTAGACTAGTAAATGAAATTGAAAATGAGAAGCCATAGCTGTGATAAATGTAGTAAGATTCAATTTTAAATGTGTATGAATGCTATGCATATAAAGCCAGTATCATAAACAAGAGATGAAAGGAAGAAATAGTTTGACTATTAAAGTTAAGTCAAGAAAGTTCAATAACCACAACTCTCCTTTCCCTTACTCTTCCTACAACCCAACAGAAGTTCCACCCATTACCTGTCTTCTTGCAAACTTATCCTGTATGGATCAAAACTGTTAGCACATTTTTAATAAAAATCAAACTGCAAAGATGACTGGGTAGAAGTTTTCCTTCTTATCCTTGCCTACTATATGCTTGCTCAGGCCAGTTCTTCCCCTATTCCCTCCCTCCTTAATTGTAAAGTACCAGAGACACTAACTAATTTGCATCTAGCACCACACCTGTGTAATGTGTGAACTTCAAACACAACCAATCACACTTTTGGCTAAACAAACTTATCCAAATAGTCCTAACAAACAGCAATAACAGGGCCCGGCGAGGTGTCCTAGTGGCTAAAGTCCTTGCCTTGCACATGCCAGGATCCCACATGGGCACCAGTTCTAATCTCAGCAGCTCCACTTCCCATCCAGCTCCCTGCCTGTGGCCTGGGAAACCAGTCAAGGATGGTCCAAAGCCTTGGGACCCTGCACCGCATGGGAGTCCGGGAAGAAGCTTTTGCCTCCTGGCTTAGGAATGGTACAGCACCAGTCGGTGCCGTCACTTGAGGAGTGAATCATTGGACGGAAAATCTTCCTCTTTCTCTCTCTCTGTATATCTGACTTCATAATAAAAATAAATAAATCTTTATAAAAAAAACAGCAATAACAGTAGTTTTTCTTCTATCTTATAGCTCCATTAGCTTATCTCCATACTCCATTAGGAATCTGTACTCAGGGCCCAACACAATAGCGTAGTGGTTAAGGTCCCACGCACCGGGATCCCATAGGGCGCTGGTTCTAATCCCAGCAGCTCCACTTCCCATCCAGCTCCCTGCTTGTGGCCTGGGAAAGCAGTCGAGGATGGCCCAAATCCTTGGGATCCTGCACCCATGTGGGACACCTGGAAAGAAGTTCCTGGCTCCTGGCTTCAGATCGGCACAGCACCGGCTGTTGCACTCACTTGGGGAATGAATCATCGAATGGAAGATCTTCCTCTGTCTCTCCTTTCTGTACATCTGCCTTTCCAATAAAAATAAATAAATAAATAAATAAATAAAAAGGAATTCGTACTCAACATGAACCAGAGAAGTAGCATATGGAAATAAAAAAATATTAAGAATAATGTTTAAACAGAATGAATTAGTACAGTAAAATGCACAAGAAGGCAGCCTTAAGTTTGGCATTGGTTAAGAGTACAGTCTCTGGAGTCAGAATATTTGAAAGTCTAGTAAAAATTCCAATTCTAACCAAGTGACAATGGTCTCCTGTCTTGGCCTCCATAAATTTTAACTTTTCATTTATATCACTGTGACTCTTAGTGCATGTCATATTTCTTCACAGTACCACTATCAAGAACTAACACATAAAGCATACAACGAAACACATGGCACCATTATAAACGCTAGCCATTATATTATCTTTAGACCTATGGTTGGGGAGTGGAGGATAGTGCTGGCAGGACAAGCACAAGAGGAAAATAAGTTTAGGAGGGTATGGAGAGTTCAGTAATTGCTCCTGCTGCCAACCGGTAGTGCCATATATTTCAGACTCCAGAAAATACTGAAAATTTTCATCAGGACATTCAAGTATATCCACCTTTGAACTCTGGTGTAAGCAAATGTTTCCAATACCAAGACCAGATAAGGACTTAATTCTTAAAAACTCTGGCCTCTGAAATAAATCTAGACACTATTTCCTAGGCTAACAATATCTACATGGGCAATGTACAGAAAAACAATAGTCAACAACAAACGTTATGGGGTTCTTTTCCATGAATAAGGGGTCATGTGATTTCACTTCCAATTTTTTAATCATATTAAGCCAGTAACTTGAAAAGCATTAAATCGAAATGCATTAAAATACAACCTTCCTCAAGTGAATAAAATGAATACATGAATTTTTACACAGCTTCATGGAAAATGAAGTACCATATACAGGCTCAACACAAATTACACCCAACAGGTCTATCACAACAGAACAAGTTTCTAAACTTTAATCTCAACTATAAAGCAGAAAATAATTTCAGACATCCTGAATGTAAGTACCTCTGTTCTTTAATACTGCACAACTTCTTTTGCCCTCAAAGAGTTAACAGCACTCAAAGTTGAGCTAAAAATCCTGTTTAGAAATAGACAAGCAACTGAGCAACTAAATCATCTTGGTAAAGACTCATTATCTCCAAAAGAAAATTAAATGATATAAACTTGAATGAAATTTTGCTATACATAATCTGTTCACTGACAATTTCTCATATAGAAAGCCTGATCTACTGCAAAAATTAAAAAACAGTAACTCAAGGTAACCAAAACCAGAAATCAACTATGTAAACTACAAGAAACTTTTTTCATTCATAAATTTATGTAGTGCAAATGTACTAGAAGAAAAAAAAATACTTAATTTTAAAAGTTATCTTCCCCCCCAAAAAAACCAAAAATTTTTTAAAAAGTTATCTTTAATGGTTCTTAGTTGTTTCTTACATTTCTCTGCTCCTGATATAGACTTCTTTTTGGAGCTAAAATAAGCAGCGATTTGAGATACAAAATCAGTTCGAAACAATTTGTACAATGAAGTAAAACATTAGCACAGTTATGCCTTAGAACAAACTTCACAAATTAAAAATCAAATTCATATTCTAATCTATGTCAAGCTACATAACTCTAAACTGATCACTGAATAACATTTATAATGAAATCTAAAAGCACATTTAAAAAAACAGTCTGGCTACACATGTGCATTTAAAATAAACACTGACTACCCAGACCCAGGAAACACTCCTTAGGATATCCTGTGACTATGAACCAATCAAGACTAAGATGAGTGCTGGCTATTCAGATTTACTTTTACTCTTTGAAAGCATACAATTTTTAAAACTCTACTGTTTAGATTTCAATTTACTCAGACATGGTTAATAGTTCTCTTCAGAATGTCCAGGAAAGACAAGGAGTATTACTGTAAGAAAATAAATGGCTTCCAAGAATCGCCTAGGATAAATGGGACATTATATTTACAAAGGACCTTTGACTTCGCTCACGGCAGTGCTACTTACAGATTCCAACAGGACTGCACAGGAAGGTGTTGGTGTTTCCTCTGTAATCCTTATGTTTTCCAGTTTGTTTTTTTATTTTGTATCCTCTGAAATAATATCCAAGTTTTTTGAAGATACTTAACCTGTGACTATTTGACATAGAGTTACTCCAAGTCAGCTACCCATACTTCAGTTTTAAAGTTTTCATATGGCTATCCACAGAATTAGCCTAAGTTCCTTGGATTTAAGGTCAAAGTCTTGTTTATTCCATCTATTTCTCAGTTTTATTTCTCCACTCCAGATTAAATATCCAACTTATGAGGCAAAAGGTAGAAACAAAAGGAAAATTTCACATCTGAAGAGCATTCCTAAATATATGCAGAGCGACACTCAGCTATCTCAGTACTACCATGCTGGTGGGAAACTGAAACATCTTAAATTTCCACGTAAACAAAAGATTAAAAGAAAAAAACTTTGCTTCCTATTAACGTCTTCATTTAGAAAAGCTGTCCCATTGTGACATGAAAAAAGACTGAAGTCAAAATTTCTTAAAACTTTCAATAAAGGTAAAAACAAACTGCTGTGAAACGGCCAATATTTGAGCAGTAATTTGAAACTACTGAAACTACTCAGTACACAAATCAAACATCTTACAGCGTGGGCTGAATAACACCGGCGGGGCGGGGGGCGGCAAAAAGACCACCAGCAGAAAATCTTAACCAGTTATATATGATCCGTTTCAAAGCAAACACTGAAGAAATGCCTGGGTCTCTCTTGAAGCAGCTTGTTGAACAATTCACTACCATCAATTCACTTCAGAGATGATTCTTGCCAATTTTCACAAACTTCTGCGGCAAAATTATCCAAAAACACTGTAATTCCAAAATGGCCACTTGAAATATCCGGGGCCTTTCAATGAAAAGCTAGATCTTCATGTCTGAGTAAGTCATTCACCTGTAAAAGTTACAGAAATGAAAATTACACAGAGTTTCGACTCTGAGCTAAAAACCAATCCCCACCTTGAGGAGTCAAGCTCTGGAAAGAAACTTAGTTCTGCAAAACCCTATAGGGTCCTGGCAGAGGCTTCGCCCTAGCAGGAAGTCACTAGAAAGTCTACTGAATTACAAAAACGGCTTGAAGAGTAGGGTACTGGGGCGCGGGGGACGGTGTAGTGGAGGGCGGGTGCTGATTTCAACCGGGGACGTGGGGGCTGACTTAATAACAAATTATATAAACTAGCGTCCTTACACTCTGTAGGTAAACAGTCCAACCACGCAAGTGGCACAGGAGCGTGCAGGAGGTCTGGTCTGCGCGCACGGAAGGCTAACAGTCAGGTGTCCTGGCCCGGAGCGGCAGCAAATGGCGAGCGGGCTGCTGGGTCAAGCCAAGCCGGACGCCGCCTCCGACCCCGGGGAGCTCCACGAGCAAGTGGGTCCCCCCACACCCCCCGTCCGAGCCAGGCAAGGTGGCTGGCCAGTCAAGGGGGATGGTCTGAGAAAGGCGCCTCCGGGGGCTAGCCGGGGGCAGCGGCCGGATCGAGCCGGAGCTTCCCATCTCCGTCCAGGAACCCCACACGCCCGCTGCCCAAACCCGGGAGAGCGGAAGGTGCCGGGTCCATCTTGGAAACCACGGCAAGAGGGGTTTCCTTCGGTGCACCCACCCTCCCTTATCCCCGAGCGCCAACAGCCCACGGGACCGCCGAGCGTGCCCCAGAGCCGGACGGGCAGGGGAGCCGAGGCGCCGCTCACAGAAGCCCTAACAAGGCCACAACGCGGCCTCGGCACGCACAGGCCGCCGCGCTGCGGGGAGGCCGGCGGGGAGACGGAGCTCGGGAGGCGGCGGACCCGGGGGTCCCCGAGCCTCCCCCCCAATCCCCCGACCAGCCGCCGGGGCTCGGCCGCCCGCCCCTCCCCACAACCGCCACCTCCGCTCCGCCGGGGCCGCGTCCCGGGGTCGGACGGGCCCTCCCCGCGCCGCCCCCGCTCCAGCTCCGCCGGCCGCGGGCAGCCTCACGCCTCGCGCCGCCAACGCCGCTCCCGACCCCTCATCGAGCCCCAACGCCGACACGGGCGTCCTCTCTCTCTCTCTCACACACTCACACACACACACCTCCCCCCCGGCCTGAGGCGCGGAGCACAGAGGACGCCGTTACCTTCCGCCCCACCAGAGGTGCCCCAGGCCTGGGGTGCCGCTGCGCTCGATCCCGGGAGGAGGTTTTCGGTACTTTGAATAATCCCCTTTTGCCGCTTTTCCCTCCCCCACAACCAGTCTCAGTCCCAAAATGGCGCCGGCCCGATCCGCAATGTTCTGGGGCCAAGTCTCGCGAGATCGGCGAAGGTGGCGAGGCGGGGAAGGAAGCGGAGGAGCAGAGGAGCAGGGCGGGAAGGCGGGGCGAGGAGCCGGAGGAGGGAGAAAGCGTTGTGGAAGACGCTGGAAGAACGACTCTGCGGGGCGGGGCAGCAGGAGGAGCGCCTCCACCACAGAACCTTCTGGCCAAGCAACCGCTCACGCCCCGGTCCAGAACGCTCCGCCCTGTACGTCGAGCGACCGGGGGAAGGGGCGTGGCTACGTCTGGGGGCGGGGCCCCCGAAGCCCCCGGAGGCTGTGGGCCGTGAGGGGGGCGGTGGCTCCGCGCGGTGACGTCAGGAGCAGCTGGAGTCGGGGATTACCCCCTGCTGCTGACGTGAGGCCCGTGAACAATCGGGAAGGTTCGGGTTGGGAGGGGGAGGAAAGGGGGAATTCCCCTCGCCTCGCGGAGGCGCCCCTCCTCCCACCTCTCCCCTCGGCCCGCAAGGCGCAGGCGGCCGCCCCTGGAGGCCTGGGCCGCTGAGGGCCGCTGAGGGCTCCGGGGCCGCGCGCCGCAGCGTCTTCCGCCGCAGCCGAGCTCTGAGGAGCCGCGGTGCGGTACACGCCGGGGCCGGCGTTCGGCCTTCGGGAACTGACGAGAGGGTCGTTGCGCGCGGGGCCGGTCTCCTGGCGCCCTGAAGCGGAGGCTCCGCGCCGCCCTCACAGGCACCGGGGCGGCCAGAGAGTGGAGGTGCGCGCGGGGACTAAACCCGAGTGTGCTAAGAAGAAAAAACAGCCGGAATACTGTTCTTCCTTCTCAGGCTACAGTGGGGTGAATGACTTCAACCAATGTCTTGCAGGGTTTTGTTTTTTTGTTTTAATGACATCTGCGGTATTCACAGTTTTTCCAGTTGTGATACCATTCATCCCTTTGAAACCTGTGAAGTTGGCATCTAAGGAGGATTGGCATGAGTTACCACGATGGGGGGAGATGGAGGGAGGCTGTCTTAACCAGGGAAAATCGGGAAAATAACAAGTGCTTGGCTCTTCGCCCTCCCCCAAGCCGCGAGAGCCTCTTGCACAGAAACTTTATGATCCTTTTATGTGCAGTGTGGGACTTGTAGTTTAATGGAGTGCTTCTAAAAACCCCTGAAAGACTGCTGCAATGCAAACGCCACGAAATTTACACCTCCCAACCTTTTATTTCAGTCGACTTCAGGGACGTGGCCACTTTTGGCAATCAGTGAGAGCCCCGCTGGGCGCCTAGGACAGGGAATTAACACTTCTTGGATGCCCTGACTGCCAGGCTCTGCTGGCAGCGACATCTGAGGTAGGTGTGTCTGCCCTCATTTTGCGAATGAGGAAACTAGTGTAGATTAAGTTTTTAGCTTTATGCGATATGGAAATTGGGTGCCATCATTTGACTGGGTTTTAATCCATGGTCTTCCCACCGAATTCACGCACTTTCATTGCCACCATTGGGGAGGCCCCTGTGATGCTTTCAAAGCATCACATCAAACCAAGGCATAAAAAAGGGAAATGTTGCTAATAACTTGTACCTTGCATATAATAGAAGACCACATGAAATTGAAAAACAAATACTGAAATGAAAAAACAATCCTAAGGTATAACAGTTAATATTTAACTATGCACATTTGGTTGCTACCCCAGGACCTAATTTTGATTTACATAATGCATACCTAAGAACTCTTGCAAACCATAAAGGAAAAAGATAACCACACCAATTCTTTTTAAAACTCAAAAAATAATGAGCAAGCTAGTCATGTATGTGTGTTAATCAATGCATTTTCATGTGTACAGTATTTTCTGCCTCACTAGAAAAAGAAATGGGACCCGGCGCGATAGCATAACAGTTAAAGTTCTCACCTTGAACACAACCGGATCCCATATGGGCGCCGGTTCTAATCCCTGCAGCCCCACTTCCCATCCAGCTCCCTGCTTGTGGCCTGAGAGAGCAGTCAAGGACGGCCCAAAGCCTTGGGACCCTGTACCCACATGTGACACCCAGAAAAGGTTCCCCAGCTTCGGATCGGCACAGCACCAGCCGTTGCGGCTTACTTGAGGAATGAACCAACAGATGGAAGATCTTCCTCTCTGTCTCTCCTCCTCTCTCTATATATATATCTGACTTTGCAATAAGCGATAAATAAATCTTTTTAAAAATTATTTTTAAAATCTTCAAAATGAAAAATACTTTTAAAGTATATCTCTTTTTTTAAAAGATTTATTTTTTTTAAGAATTATTTTATTTTATTACAAAGTCAGATATACAGAGAGGAGGAGAGACAGAGAGGAAGATCTTCCATCCGATGATTCACTCCCCAAATGAGCCGCATTGGCCTGTGCACGCCACGATCTGAAGCTGGGAACCTGGAACCTCTTCCGGGTCTCCCACGCGGGTGCAGGGTCCCAAAGCTTTGGGCTGTCCTCAACTGCTTTCCCAGGCTACAAGCAGGGAGCTGGATGGGAAGTGGAGCTGCTGGGATTAGAACCGGCGCTCATATGGGATCCCGGGGCTTTCAAGGCGAGGACTTTAGCCGCTAGGCCACGCCGCCGGGCCCATAAAAGTTCTTTTTTTAAAAAGTCAAGCCTGGGGCTGATGTCATGGTGCAGCTTATGACACAGACATTTTGGGTCCTGACTACTCCACTTCTGATCCAGCTTTTTGCTAATGTGCCTGGGAAGACAACAAATAATGGCCTAACTACTGGGGGACCTGCTAGCATTTTGGAAGACCAGGATGAATTTCAGGGTTCCCAGTTTCAGCCTGGTCAAGCCCTGATTGCTGTGGTCCTTTGGGGAATGAACCCGTAGATGGAAGATCTGTCACTTTTTGTCTTTCTCTCCCTCTCTTTGAAATTAATACATAATTTTTAAAGATAAAATAAACATGTAGGGGACAGCACTGTGGCATAGCAAGTTAAACTACTGCCTGTGACAGTGGTATCCCATTTGGGTGCTGGTTCCAGTCCTGCCTGCTCCATTTTATTTTTTTTAATATAATTTTTATAATGGATTTATTTTTGGTGATGTTTACATAGTTAAGGATGCATATTTGTGTAGACCACTGATTAGGGTAGAAGAATGAAGCAAAGTGGGTGAGACAACCGGTTTCAATCTCCTTTTGTTCATGCATCTGGGGAAAATGGAGAGAGCGCAGGTCCCAGCAGCCAACCACTTCACTACCCTGGGATGGGGGGACAGCTCTCCGATATCCCAGGCTCCCCAATGTGGAGTATATTCTGAGGGCACTGCTAAAGTGGTTTCCAAAGTTCTGAAATGCTGTTGACTTTCTTGCTCCAAGGTGAGGAAATCCTACTAAGGTCCATTGGCTGACACAGTCAACCTTAGAGTCAGGTTGCCCAGATACTTGCTGTTGAAGCTTTGCTGGGAAAGCTGTCCAGTTTGTCCTGCACTCCACGGTATTAGATGTGCTCCACAGGCCTCAGCGAACTGGTTGTCATGTGCCCAAAGTTCATCTGGGCATGCTGACCACTGCACAGGCTTCAACAACAGAGGAGACCAATTTCTGACATATGTACTCCATAGTCAGACCACAGATCCTGTAACTTCCCTCATAGATGGAGTTTTGAGTCCAGTGCCTACTCCATTGCTGATCCAGCTGCATGCCAGTGTACATAGGAAAGCAGCAGAGGATGGCCCAAGTGCTTGGGATTCTGCATCTACGCGGGAGACTGGGAAGACACACCTGGCTTCAGCCTGCGCCTTCCCCCAGCCATTGTGGCCATTTGGGGGAGTAAACCAATAGATGCAGTAGATGGAAGGCTCTCTCTCTCCCTCTCTCTCCTTTCTCACTCCATAACTCTAAAGACTCCTAAATTTAAATATATATATATATATATATATATATATATATATATATGAATAAAGATATTTCCCCCCCAAAAATGTAATGGGGCTAATTGAACAGAATACCAGGAGTGAATAACTTTCTAGTCAGAAACCATTGCACAAGAAACACAAACATAAAAATAAGTCAGAACAAGGTCTTTCCAGCCACACACACAGAGAGAAGGGAGTGCCAGCACCCATGCTTCTGTGACCCTGAGACAGGGCTGGAGAACAACACCATGCACACGTCCCAAGGGCATAGGCGCCAGACCAAAGAGATTAGATGCTCAGAGTTGGGTTTTGAGACTCATGACTTCATGACTGGATTCCTAATTTAGAAAGCACCTTCTCTGGAAAAGAGATTAAAAAAAAAAAATGAGACTCCAGGAAGAGAAAGAATCTAAGATGCTGTTGCAGTAATCCAGGTGAAAGATTACAACTGGGACTATCCTGGTCACCTTTTGGTTTCTCCCAAACACTAAGATTCTTACTGGTAAGAATTAATCACTCCAATTGTTCCTTTTCCTTCTTTCTTTCTTCTTTCCTTCCTTCTTTCCTTCCTTCCTTCCTGCCTTCTTTCCTTCCTTCCTTCCTTCCTTCCTTTTAAAGATTTATTTATATGTATCTGAGAGAGACGTGGGGTAGAAACAGAGTAAGCCAAACCAGGAACTTCATCAAGGTCTCCAACACAGGTAACAGAGACCCAAGTACTGGGACCATCTGCTGCTGCTTTTTTCAGACCATTAGAGCAAGAGGCTGGATCCAAACCAGGACATGAATTGGCATCCTAATGGGAGGCCTGCAAAATAGGCAACAGCTTTACCCGTTTTGCCTTCATGTTAGTACTGTTTAACTGTTTTCTTCTGTCATCATAAGTATGCTCCCCCACTTCCTGCCACCAATTCTTACACGCAGTTAAATCTCAGCCTAAACGGCCCCTCATACTCTCATATACGGTGATCACAGTTATAAATTAAGCAGTTATTTGTAAGTTTCTTAATGTGTGCCTCACTCACCTGACTCTAGATTTCATGAAAAATTGGATGAATAAATGGATGAGCAAAGAAACAGGATTATGAACATTCAAAAGTAGTACATTTGCTTCTGAGATGTTGTAGGGCAGGGAAACAATGTCAGTGATGCCAGCCATTTTCTAATTGGGGCTCTTGGGTGGATGCTGATGGCATTCAAGTGAAGAAACCAACCAGAGAAACAAGTTAGGCGAAAAATGAAAATCACCACAGTTTAGGGCTTTTATTTGTATGAATCTCAGATACAAACCCAAGTGGACAAGAAGTAAATCTCAAAAAAGAAAAAGAAAAAAGTAAAATTCAGCCTAAGTGCCACAATAAGTCCCATATGCCAATATTGGTCTCAGTCAAGTCAGAGGTTTTTGTCTTACCTGGGGTTGTATCACAGTTGGAAAAGGGGCATCTTCCATAGTGGTGCTAAAGATTCCATGAAGTACAGGATTTCAAGTCATCTGTGAGAACTAGAATCTACTGAGAGATTCTTGGCCCACCAAAATTCCACTGTTGCTGAGTCATCGCTCAGTAGCGGTCCATAAAACAGAAATTCCACATAGATGAAATGGAAAGTTTGGAAGTGAGACACTGAGTAAAGAAAGAACAAAGAATAAAAGAGACACATAGATCAGTCACATCTTCCAACTTGCACAAAAATGGAACTAGGAATGAACACTATCCCATATTGGGTTGCCAGATTGTGGGGGATCACCCCAGCCCCCCCCAGCCCCCTGCCTGGAGGGGGTGACTTCAACCCAACCTTCCCCCATGGCCTGGGGCACAGCTTTCAGGCCTACATTTGGAGTGTGACCTCCAACATGGCTACAACGTCAAGGGGAGTACACCTGGAACACGGCCTCTGACATGACCAGAAGATTTAGGGAAATAGATGTGTCATACAGCCAATTGCAGTGTCTTTGGTGAGCCTAGGGTCTTCTGGAAGGCTCCCTTCTGCCCTCCCTTTCCTTACCCTTTAAAACCTGTAACCTGTGCATAATAAAGCAGTCATTCCTCACCAGCTTGTCTCTGGTGGTTCTTGTTGCTGAAGGCCACCATCTGCCTCACCTTCGGTGACCTTGAGAAAAGATAAAGTGTTGAATACAACTGACAGGGCTGAACTAGGCTAAAGCTAAGAGCCAGGAATTTGATCTGAATGTCCCACCCTGGTGAGGGGCGCAAACGCTTGAGCTGTCCTGTTGCTTTCCCAGGCACATTAACAGGAAACTGGATCAGAAGCAGTACAGCTGGAACTCGGACCAACACTCATGTTGGTTGTTGACATTGCAGGTGGTAGCTTCACTGGCTTTGCTAAAGTGGGCCCCAATATTCTTATACGTAATGTTGTCTATAATACTGTTAATTAATATTTGCTAATTAATTGGATTCTTAGAATGTTCAATATACATTAAATCCATGAAAGAGATACAGTATAGTTCTTGTGGCCTGAGAAAGCAGTACAGGATGCCCCAAGTCCGTAAGGGAGTAGTGCAGGATGACCCTGCACCATAGGCTTTGGATTGGCATGGCTGTAGTCTAGCCGTGTGACATTTGGGGAGTGAACCAATGGATGGAAGATCCTTCTCTCTGTAAATCTGCTTTTCCAATGAAAATAAAGAATTGAAACTCAAATGGAATCTTTTCAGTACTTCTCAACAATGTTGACTAAGGCTTGCAAAAGGAGCTGCAAGCATGATGAAAATTAGGTATCTGGACTATCTGTGGATTTCCTATACCTGGTTTCTCATTCCAGTGTGTAATTAAAGATTGCTTCATTTGCTCACCAGCATGACTCTGTTGTCCCACATCACAGTGTTAGTCACAATGATAACCAGGGCTCTTGATCATCATTATCTCAAGTCTTTTCTACAGCTATTTGGCTTCCTCCCAGTTTTTATGTTTCCTTTCTTTCTAGTTTTCTGTCTCCCTAGTTTTCTGTCTCCCCAAGCCATAAATTATTAATGTAAAAATATTAAGAAGAGACAATTTTGCTAAAAAAGAATTTATTAAATGTTGGAACAGCTGACAGAATAATTTGAGGAACTGCTAAATTTTACACCTACAAACCTAGAAGGTGTTTAAAGTAGAAACTTCCTTTTCAAAACTTTGGAGAGCAGAGTATGGGGGGCTGATCAGCACTTCCTTTTCTTCTGATAGCATAATGCCGATCTCGTGAAGGAATCCTTTTTACGTCATTGAGTACAACTGATCCTACCTGAATACCTATTTCTCCCACCACAACTTCCCCATGCAACTCAAGATATAAATCTATGTAAACCTATGAAACTATGAGTGTGTGAGGCAACCCTTCAGTAAGCACTTAGATCATCCCATAACAGCATTTGATTCACATCCCTGCTCCTATACTTCCAATTCAACTTCCTGCGAATGTATACCCTGGAAAGCAACAGATGCTAACTAAAGTCCTTGAGTTACTGCCATCCATCCACATGGGAGACCTGGTCCTGCCTTGGGCTTTGGGCTGCCCCAGCCTCAACTGATGCCTCATTAAAAAAAAAAGGGGGGGGGTGCAGCACCGTGGCCTAGCCGCTAAAGTCCTCGCCTTGAACGCCCCGGGATCCCATATGGGCGCCGGTTCTGATCCCGGCAGCTCCACTTCCCATCCAGCTCCCTGCTTGTGGCCTGGGAAGGCAGTCGAGGACGGCCCAATGCATTGGGACCCTGCACCCGCGTGGGAGACCCAGAAGAGGTTCCAGGTTCCCGGCTTCGGATCGGCGCGCACCGACCCGTTGCGGCTCACTTGGGGAGTGAACCATCGAACAGAAGATCTTTCTCTCTGTCTCTCCTCCTCTCTGTATGTCTGACTTTGTAATAAAAGTAAATAAATCTTTAAAAAAAAAAAGCCACAGTCTTATCAAATAGGAATATACTCAGCTCCTTGGTCACAGAGTTGTTGTTGTTGCTGTTTAAAAACTTATTTTTATTGCGAAGGTGCATCAAATTGAGGGAGAGGAGAGACAAAGATCTTCCACAATGGCTGGAGCTTAGCCAATCTTAAGCCAACAACCCAGAGCTTCTTCCAGGTCTCCTACAAGGGTGCTGAGTCCCAAGGCTTTGGGCCGTCCTCCACTGCTTTTCCAGGCCACGAGCAGGGAGCTGGATGGAAAGTGGAGCTGCTGGGACACAAATTGGTGCCCACATGGGATCATAGACTAGCAAGGTGAGGATTTAGTGATTGAGCCATCATGCCAGCCCCATAGCCACAATGCTTATTAAGTCATAGTGTTAATTTGTTTTTTTGGTTTTTTTTTAAGATTTATTTATTTTTATTACAAAGTCAGATATATAAAGAGGAGGAGAGATAGAGAGGAAGATCTTCCGTCCAATGATCTACTCCCCGAGTGAGCGCACCGGCCAGTGCTATGCCTATCTGGAGCCAGGAGCCAGGAGTGTCCTCCAGGTCTGCCACACAGGTGCAGGGTCCCAAGACTTTGGGCTGTCCTCGACTGCCTTCCCAGGCCACAAGAAGGGAGCTGGATGGGAAGTGGAGCTGCCAAGATTAGAACCGGTGCCCATATGGGATCCCGGTACGTTCAAGGCGAGGACTTTAGCTGCTAGGCCATGGCCCCGGGCCCCACAGTGTTAATTTGAAGGCGTTATAGCTCACAGTAGACCGAACAAAACCTTTTTCTTTTTCTTTTTTTTTTTAAGATTTATTTATTTTTATTACCAAGTCAGATATACAGAGAGGAGGAGAGACAGAGAGGAAGATCTTTCATCCGATGATTCACTCCCCAAGTGAGCCTCAACGGCCAGTATTGTGCCGATCCGAAGCCAGGAACCAGGAACCTCTTCCAGGTCTCCCATATGGGTGCAGGGTCCCAGAGCTCTGGGCCGTCCTCCACTGCTTTCCCAGGCCACAAGCATGAGCTGGATGGGAAGTGGGGTCGTTGGAATTAGAACTGGGGACCATATGGGATCCTGGCGCGTTCAAAGCGAGGACTTTAACCGTTATGCTATCATGCCAGGCCCCTAACAAAGCCTTTGCCAAGACTTTGTCATAGATGCTATTAGGAAAACATTCTACTGATATTATTCAGACTGAGAGAATATGAATCTGGAATTTCTGCCTACCACGGAAGTCTTAGAGACAAGCATAATCAGAGGCCCAAAAGGTTTCTAGTCTTTGCTGAAGCAGTCACCACCTCTTTACAGTAGTGCAAAGAGACACATTCCATTTGCTGGTGGTTTGGGGGGTTGCCTTTTCTTCCCTTTCATTCAAAGGAGTACCCATTGTAGGGGCCTTGTCCAGTAAGGCCTTTGTCTTGTTCACGGTAACTGATGCTGCACAATGTTTTCTTTCATGCACTGTATCCAAAGTCAGTCATTGAAGACCTTCAACCTCTGGAAAGGGAACCAGCCATCAGTACCAACCTGTTAGTTACATGCAACCGTTCTGGTGTTTTTCTCCTTTTGTGTCGACAGAAAGAAACAAATTTACTTTTTCTATCTATAAAGAAGTTTCATCTTAAAACTGGATCCCTGTTGTGGACAATAAATTGAAATGGAAGCAATTTAGCCTACTCCATTTTCCTCTAACACTCAGAGCAGAAGCTCTTTTCACTTGAGCAGAATGAGAGGGAATCTAAGACAGACCCTGGGAGGTCTTCTCACAGGTCTTTTCTACTGTGAAGGAGACATTCAGCCAAACTTGTAGAAAGTAAATTGGTGAAAGCAAGCAATCACTGTAAGGGAAAATGGTTGGTGAATCAAAGGTTTAGGGGGAAAGTAGAATTGGAATAAGAAAAAAAAAAACTGGAGAGAAAAACAGAAAGAAAAAGCAGGAAAAATAACTTTACTCAGGATTTTTGAGTTGTTTGCTTTAACTTATATACGTAAATCTTAAGTACACAGGCATAATCGTTCATCCATTAAGCAGGTGATCATAGGCACCCTGCTGTGACTCAGGGACTGTGCTCACTGTGGGGATGCAAGAGACCCATGGCCCTATCAATACTTATAAAAGTCAAGTTTTATTCCAGGAAACAATTGAATATCCTACATGTACTGCATTATTATGGTCATGTTCTCCCCAACTCCCCAGATACCGGGGGCAATGGACAAGAGGAGTGGAGCACTTAGCCCTTCCTCAAGCCATTGAAACGGGCTTTGAAAGGATGACGCCCATAGTTTCCCCTTTGTTCCTGGAGCTTAAGAGACACAAGACACCTAACCCAGCCCTGAAATTCTTAAGGAAGTAGTTAGTGCTTTCCTGACAACAAAGTAAAGCAAGGAGCCTATGTTGGGGATGGCCTGTACCCACATTTTTTTTGAAACTTTATTTTTTGATGATGTTTACATAGTTATGAAGGATGCATGCCCATGTGAACCACAGGCTAGGGCGGGAAGGATCAAGGAATAGGGCAAACTGGATGAGCCCTTGTTTCCATTTTTTTTTTCTTTCTGTATCTGGGGAAAGGGGACAGAAGAGAGGAGAAGCTGCACACAGCATCCTAACCCCATCAGTACCCGGGGATGGGGACAGCCATCTGATGTCATCCCAGGGTCACACCAGGGTCTCTGGTGTGAAGCATCCTCTCTGGATACTGCTCAAGTGGTTTCAATAATTCTGGAATGCTATGGATCTTATTTATCCAAGGATCAGGAAATACTTCCAAGGTCCATTGCCTGATTGATAGTCCACCTTAGAATCTCCATTAGCACAGATTCTTCCTATCAATGCTTGGCTTGGAGTTTTCCAATTTATTCTGCCCTCCTTCCTGTGCTGTGGTTCTGATTGTCCTTTTCAGGCCCAGTTGAAATGCCATATCCCCCATGCCATCCAACACACTGTCTTTAACAGCTGAGGAGGCCCAGTTTTGACACATGCACTCCACAGTCAGATCACAGGTCCTGCGATTGTCTCTGTGGTTGGAGTTCTGAGTCCAGCAGTTCAGTTGGGGGGATCCACAAAGAAACCTCATGTGAAGTGACCTCAGACCTGACTTCTGTGTGTGCTAGCCACTGTGGGGTCCAGCCTCAGTCTGTCACTCACAGCAGCCTACACATACACACTAGTGGTTGTAGTTGATGGGTCAGTTCTGTCTCCAGCCCTTTTTCTCTCTCTTTCTTCATTGAAGTTCTTTATTTTATGTATTAAGAGCTATCGTGATTTTCCAAGACATCAATGTCTTGGAGTATCCATTCAAGGAAAATGACTTAATCCAACTTGATGAAACCAATATCCTTGGCTTATTGGCGGAAACACTGGTGGCACATGTTCAGGCTGTATTTCCGGATCAGACTGTGCCGGTTGGAGCACACTCGGTAAGAGTGGGACCATGGGCCCAGGGCGATAGCATAGTGGCTAAAGTCCTCACCTTGCACACCCAGGATCCCATATGGGCGCCAGTTCTAATCCCGGTGGCCCTGCTTCCCATTCTGCTCCCTGATTGTAGCCTAGGACAGCAGTTGAGGATGGCCCAAATCCTTGGGACCCTGCACCCATGTGAGAGACCCAGCAGAGCTCCTGGCTCCTGGTTTCGGATTGGCTCAGCTCCAGCCATTGTGGTCACTTGGGGAGTAGATCATTGGATGGAAGATCTTCCTCTCTATCTCTCCTCCTCTCTGTATATCTGCCTTTCCAATAAAAATGAATAAAAAAAAAAAAGTGGGAACCATGGCCAAGTTTTCTTGTGACTTGGCACGTTTAAGGCAAGGACTTTAGCCGCTAGGCCACCACACTGGGCCTGAAAAAAGTTTTCTTTCTCTTCCTTTCTTCCTTCCTTTCCTTTCCTTTTCTTTTCCTTCCTTCTTTTCTTTCTTTCTTTCTTTCTTTCTCTTAAATATTTATTTATTTTTATTGGAAAGTCAACTATACAGAGAGGAGGAGAGACAGAGAGGAAGATCTTCCATCCATTAATCCACTCACGAAGTGGCCACATTGTCCAGATCTGAGCTGATCTAAAACCAGGAACAAGGAGCTCTTCCGGGTCTCCCACGTGAGTGCAGGGTCTTTTGGACCGTCCTCAACTGCTTTCCTAGACCACAAGCAGGGAGCTGGATGGGAAGTGGGTTACCAGGACACTAACTGGCACCCATATGGGTTCCTGGCATGCACAAGGTGAGGATTTTAGCCATTAGGCTACCATGTCAGGGCCTCTTTTTTATTTTTTTAAAGATGTATTTATTTCTATTGGTAAAGCAGATTTATAAAGAAAAGGAAAATGCAAAGAGAAGCATCTCACATCCTTGGTTAATTCCTTAGATGGCTACAATGGCTGAAGTCGAACTGACCCAAAGCCAGGAGCCAGGAGCTTCTTCTGGGTCTCCCACACAAGTATAGGGTCTCAAGGCTTTGGGCTGTCCTCTACTGCTTTTCCAGGACACAGTCAGGATATTGGATGGAAAGTGGATCAACCAGGACACGAACATGTGTCCATAAGGGAGTCTGGCATTTGCAAGGCAAGGATTTAACCATTGAGCCATCATGTCCATCCCAAAAAAGGCTCTTCTTATCATAGAACTTTTCGAAGTACTTCATACCTTGCCAGATGGAGAATTAGCTGCGCGTAATAATATCGTAATATCATATGAACTAGAACTCTCCCATTGTTTTAAATAACTAACAGTATGGGATCCTGGCACGTTCAAGGTGAGGACTTTAGCTGCAAGGCTACCGCACCGGGCCCCCAAATAAAATAAATCTTAAAAACCAAAAATGTTTTGAGAGAACAGCCCCCCATCCAATGGTTCAACCCCTACACCTTCTGCAACACCTGGGAACTCAAACCAGGTCTCCCTTGTGGGTGGCAGGAACCCAATTTCTTGGGCCAATTCCCACTGCTGAAGAACCTGGATGTTTTCTGTCTTTTGTGATTCTGCCTTAATGGCTTGGCTGGGGGTTGTGTGAACTCCAGGCCTGATAGTCTACGTGACACCCGGCAGGACACCTGGCAAGTCATGTAGGCAGATCACTCCTCAGGAAGCAGGTACCTGGTGTTTGATAAGATCCACTGCCCTATAGCTCATCAATTTGTACTTTTTGAAAGTTGTTTGTTTCAAACCCACCAATAGAAGCCTGCTAAATCATGACTGTATAATTAATAGCCTGAAATGTATAAAAACTTGGGGGCTTGGGCTCTCTCTCTCTCTGGCTCACAAGCACACTTTTTGCCTTTCCTGCGGATCCTGCAGCAGCTGCCCCTCCCCTGCCCAGCCATGCTGGGCTGGGGGAGATGGATGGGAGACCTAAATTAACCTGAATAAACTACGTTTATGCCTTAAAAAAAAAAAAAAAAAAAAAAGGAGAGGAAGACTAAAGTCAAAAAGACTGATGCTGGTGGCACGGTTTTTTTTAAAAAAAGATTTATTTTATTTTTATTGGAAAGTCAGATATACAGAGAAGAGAAGAGACAGAGAGAAAGATTTTCCGTCCGATGATTCACTCCCCAAGTGGCCGCAATGGCCGGTGCTGCGCTGATCTGAAGCCAGGAGCCAGGAACTTCTTTCTGGGTCTTCCACATGGGCTCAGGATCCCAATGCTCTGGGTCATCCTCGACTGCTTTCCCAGGCCACAAGCAGGGAACTGGATGGGAAGTGGAGCTGCCAGGATTAGAACTGGCGGCCGTATGGGATCCCGGTGTGTTCAAGGTGAGGACCTTAACCACTACACTATTGTACCGGACCCTGGTGGCACGTTTTGAAAAAGGTAATGTTGGAGGGGATTTTAGCATGGTGTTATAGCTACTCATCTCCCACATTCAGTGCCTGAATTTGGTGCCCAGCTCTGGCTCCTAACTCTGGCTTCCTGCCAGTGCAGACCCTAGGAGGTAGTGATAATGGCTCAGATGACTGGGTTCCTGCTGCATAGCGGGAGACCTGGATTAAGTTCCTGACTGCCGCTTTCAAGTCTAGCTTAGCTCCAGCTGTTGTGGCCTTAGGAGGAGAGGTTAGTAAAGCAATGTGAAGGAGATCTCTCCTTGCCTATGTGTATGTGTGTGTATTTGTTGTTCTAACTCTGAAAACAATAATAATGACCCAAAAACCCCAAGACTAAACTATCCACTAAGGGGAAACCCCACTGTAGCCAAAGGCTTGTCCTCATCAGAGCAATGGTCAGCTGTTGGTGACGGCTGTTATGCTCTATAAAGGGCATGTACAAGAGGAAGTATTCAGCCACTAAATTTAAGATTGAAAAGGCAAAGGAGAAGTTTCTTGCTGCTATCATAAAACCTGTTGGTGGTGAAAAGAATGGTGCTTCCAGAGTTATTATGTTTCCCAAAATGACTATGTATTATCTCAGTGCCCTTTAAAGCTGTTGAGCCAAGACTCAAGACCTGTGTCAGCCTGGGAGAAAACCAAGGCAGCATCACTGCCCAGTCATTCTGAGCATCCCCACTGGGCTTGGTCTGACGGGGCAGTCTTCCCAAAGCAGAGGAGCAGGGCCTTTTGTTGTCAGGTCCAGTATGTCCATGAAAATTAGTATCAGTATTGCAAACTTTTCAACCACCCAAGCAGCAGCTATGGAACACTAGCTGGTAAAAAGGTGAATTCTTTCTCTAGAAGAAAGAGAAGCAGGAAGTATGAGCAGCATATTGTTGGCCAGAACACTGGGTTCCAGCTCCCTGCTGAAGTTCCTGGAAGGCAGTGGAAGATAGCCCAAGGCTTCTGCCCCTGCACCCACATGGGAGACCCAGCGAAACTCCTGCGTCCTAGCTTTGGAACAGGCCCTGCTCGGGCTGTTTTGGCCATTTGGGGAGAGAAACAGCAGATGGACAGTCTTTGTCTCTCCTTCTGTCTGTAATTTTGCCTTTCATATAAAAATAAAATATTTAGAGAAAAAAAAACCTCACCTTAAAAAAAAAAAGAGGATTCACAAGTTTCAGCAACATCAAAGCTATTCCTCAGTCCCAGAGTTAGCTGCTTTTACCCTCACATACTGATGTCGCTGATTGCTTACTAAACACCTAGTTAAATAATTAATACTTAAGGAAAGGAATTCTCAAAGTCGTAGAGAATTCTCCTTGAGGCTCAATGGCCATTTAGAGTCTGTCTGATCTGGAGGGCGGCAATATCAGATTGCAACTATTACAACTGTGCAGTGTTTCTGGCCCTGATCTCTGTTTTTTCCTCCCAAAAGTCACCTCCCTAATAAGGCACAACGTACGAGTGTAACCTTCAAATTGTGAGAGAGGCAGAGGAATAGAAAATAGGGAATAAGTTGATCACACTTCTCCTACCTAAGTTTTTTTTTTTAAGATTTATTTATTTTTATTGGAAAGGCAGATATATACAGAGAGAAGGATATCTTCTGTCCATTGGTTCACTCCCCAAATGGCCACAACGACTGGAGCTGAGGTGATCTGAAGCCAGGAGCCAGGAGCCTCTTTACAGGCCTCCCATGCACATGCAGGATTCCAAGGCTTTGAGCCATCCTCGACTGCTTTCCCAGGCCACAAGCAGGGAGCTGGATGGGAAGCGGGGCTGCTGGGATTAGAACTAGCACCTATATGGGATCCCAGCGCATTCAAGGCAAGGACTTTAGCCGCTAGGCTACCATGCTGGGCCCTCTATCTGAGCTTTTAAATATCAGATATGAGCTGAAGGAGCAGATAGCGCTGGGATCCCATATAGGTGCTAGTTGCGGCTAATTGAATTCTTAGAATATTCAATATACATGAAATCCATGAGAGAAACAGAGTACAGTTCTTAACATTTATATAATAGGGCCATGGCCTAGCGGCTAAAGTCCTCGCCTTGAAAGCCCCGGGCTCCCATATGGGCGCCGGTTCTAATCCCGGCAGCTCCACTTCCCATCCAGCTCCCTGCTTGTGGCCTGGGAAAGCAGGAGAGGATGGCCCAATGCTTTGGGACCCTGCACCCGCGTGGGAGACCCGGAAGAGGTTCCAGGTTCCTGGCTTCGGATCGGAGCGCACCGGCCCGTTGCGGCTCACTTGGGGAGTGAATCATCGGATGGAAGATCTTCCTCTCTGTCTCTCCTCCTCTGTGTATATCTGGCTGTAATAAAATGAATAAATCTTTAAAAAAAAAAAAACATTTATATAATAAAGTTAGGCTAAATACATTTGGAGGCACTCAATGCTACCTCTGTGACCAGTTCCCAGCTTCCCCAGGGCAGATCCACCCAGCAAGCACTGGAGAGGGTGGTCCCAGCAGGTCCCTTCTTTCCTCTGCTCCCTCAGGACCTTCTCAGTTCCCATCCAGCTCTCCCTCCTACCTTTTGTCACATCCGGGGAATTCCTGGATTTGAGAACTCCTTAGAAATGCTATACTTGGTATTATCAGATTTAATTATCTCCTGAAACGAAATCTTGATTGAGGTAGGATGTTCTAAAACTTTCCAAGCTCTCACATGCTCGTGCTGGGTGATGGTTTTGTTTTCAGAGTATCTCTGGGACTTTACCAAAGAAAATCCCTGAACTGGGCTGACTGCCCGTGTGACACGTTCATAGCTCCAACTTTCATGTTCTTGGTTTGGAGTATTTTTCTTCAGTCTGCTTGGTATCCCCCCTAACAGCATTCCACATTCCTCACCCCTTTCTTCAAGCCTTTTCATCAACTCACTTCTCCATTCGAAAACCTCAGTCCTCACCCTTACATTTCCTTGCCACCTTCTTGCTTAAATGGCTTCCTGTTTTAACACACATCCTTGTACCCTTTTTAGGAGGAAAAATGAGAGACCAAAATGTAATGCCGAATGATGCAGTGGGCTGCTACACAGAGGATCCTAATCTAGCTGAGTTTAGTCTTTGGGGAATGAGGTTTGGGGACAGAGAATGCTGTATAGTATTTTACGACCAGTAACACAAACTGTAGGCTGTATTGCTGATTACTTAACTGTGCCTGGGCTTAGGTGTTAGGCAAGCACTGATAAGAAGGAAGAATACAAGAAAGAAAAAAAACAAAAAACCTATACTTGGGGTTACCAACGTAGAACCCCAAATAAACCTGGATCCATGCATCAATATCGAGTAAGCCAATTGCTGACACCAGTGTGGCAGAAAGTTGGTAATTATTTTGCCAAGCACAGAACAATGAATGTGTGCAGCTATTGCTCAATTCCAGACTGCCCCAGGAGTAAAGGTTGGCAAGTGTCACAAAGCTGAGCTCCGGCAGTGGGGATCAGCTCATGTGCAGGCGTCGAGTGCACGCTTGTTCATGCCTCACTTTGATCTGTCAGTGAGAGGAGGCCGGTGTGTTCTTCCAAGAAGGATGGGACCAGAAAGTGGACTCCAGTCTGTCTGGGGTCAGTGAGTAGGTGGTTATGACTTTGATTGTGGCCTAGAATTCCTGTGAAACATCTCAAAATAAGGTTTGATGTTAGAATTTCACTGTAGAGGTGATAAATAAAATCTAAGTTTTGTGACCTGGGGTTTTATAGGCCCAGCTTTATCCTGTGAGTTATTCTTTAGTAAGAAGTGGATTTGTGGGCCCGGCCTAGTGGCTAAAGTCCTCGCCTTGAAAGCCCCGGGATCCCATATGGGCGCCGGTTCTAATCCCGGCAGCTCCACTTCCCATCCAGCTCCCTGCTTGTGGCCTGGGAAAGCAGTGGAGGACGACCCAACGCATTGGGACACTGCACCTGCGTGGGAGACCTGGAAGAGGCTCCAGGTTCCTGGCTTCGGATCGGCGCGCACTGGCCCGAAGCGGCTCACTTGGGGAGTGAATCATCGGATGGAAGATCTTCCTTTCTGTCTCTCCTCCTCTGTGTATATCTGGCTGTAATAAAATGAATAAATCTTAAAAAAAAAAAAAAAAAAGAAGTGGATTTGTAATTGTGGTTTTTTTTTTTAATATTTTGGGGTTTTTTTTTGTGTGTGTGTTTGGATTTGTACTTGTCAAAGTGGAACTGTAAGCTGAAAAAAGAGAAAGAGAGAGAGAGAGAGGGGAGAATGAATTAGGGTCTGATAAACTCTACATCAGAAGTACTCAGATAGGAACTGTGTCCTTTTTGCCTCAGGAGCATGGCTTCCAGCTGGGGCTGTCTGCTGCAAGCTATTTGAAACCCTCTTCCTTCTGATCCTATCTCCATGCCACTGCCTCCTGAAAGTACCAGAAGTATAACATTAATCATCGAGGAAGTCCACTCTGGTCAGAAGAAATAAATCAACTGCCAGAAATTTCTGGAAAGAGAATTTTATTAAATTGCGTAAAGAAATAAAACCTACGTAAGGTGTCTTGGCACTTACAGACCCTTAGAAAAAATAAAATTGTTATATGAAAGTGGATATTTAGTGAGACGAATGATTTCTGCTGATGAGAATTCTAGGGCTCTGAAACTTGTTCATCTGGAATAAAACTATGGCTTTCGGGCCCGGTGGCGTGGCCTAGCGGCTAAAGTCCTCGCCTTGAAAGTCCCGGGATCCCATATGGGCGCCGGTTCTAATCCCGGCAGCTCCACTTCCCATCTAGCTCCCTGCTTGTGGCCTGGGAAAGCAGTTGAGGATGGCCCAATGCATTGGGACACTGCACCCGCATGGGAGACCCGGAAGAGGTTCCAGGTTCCTGGCTTCGGATCAGCGCGCACCGGCCCATTGCAGTTCACTTGGGGAGTGAAACATCGGACGGAAAATCTTCCTCTCTGTCTCTCCTCCTCTCTGTATATCCGGCTTTCCAATAATAATAAATCTTTAAAAAAAAACAAAAAACTATGGCTTTCGTATGTTGTAGGGATACTCTTGGGGTGATCCACATGAAAACAACATAAGACTTATCATGCGTGGCCTGGCACAGTAGCATGGCAGTTAAAGTCCTCGCCTTGTATGCAACGGAATCCCCAATGGGCTCTGGTTCTAAACCATCGGCCCGCTTCCCATCCAGCTCCCTGCCTGTGGCCTGGGAAAGCAGTTGAGGACGGCCCAAAGCCTTGGGACCCTGCACCCAAATGGGAGACCTGGAAGAGGTTCTAGGCTCCTGGCTTCGGGTTGGCTCAGCTCCAGACGTTGCAGCTGCTTGGGGTGGTGAATCATCATTGGACAGAAGATCTTCCTATCTGTCTCTCCTCCACTCTGTATACCCTGCTTTCCAATAAAAATTTTTAAAAAAATCTTTAAAAAATTTTTTTCATGCGGACAAACTCTAATTTGCAAAGTATGATTTATTTAGGAAAGAAAGAAAGAGAACTTGTGTCTTAATGATAGGAAAGGGCTCCAAGATAGGAAAAGACAAGAGGAAATGGTGGAAATGGTATCTGTTATGCACCATCTCAGGACCAAGGGCAGAAAGAAAAAACACTTACTCACAGTGGGCCACAATTCCTACAACCCTGCCCCCAAACAAAAGGTGAGCTCTGTGGCATTTTCCCTCGTTGATAAGCTGCTGTCCCTTTGTTCTCTCCCCAGAAGCAGGACAGGCTGTAGGAAACATTCGGGTGGGAGGAAGCCCCAAGTCCTTCTAAGGGATAGATCTACCAGAGGTGCACAATTAACATTTTAAAGGTTATGTCCCCGGAGACCCAGATCCTAACTGCCTATTGCCACTCTACCTCCTAATATAGTAGTACTGTTACCTTAAAATCATACTTTCTCTTTCTGTGCCAGGTATCCCTCTGTGATGGCATCCAACTTATTTTGAAGGATTTAATACCATGTTTCTGTAACAGAGCAAATTAAGAGAGGACATTGATTCAGATTGAGCTCGGGTAACTTTGATAAGGCAGCAAGTTCAGGGTCAAAGCCTGGAAGCTACTCCCCCACCACCACCTAGGCGTTCCCTCCTGCCCACCTGTGACTCTCACCTATCTCCTGAGCGGGGCGGTGTTGCGCTGTTGTGTAACCACTCCCCTCACAAGCCCCTATAAAGGCTCATGAAATGGAGGGGCTCTCTGTCTTGTTCACATGGTTCCATTACTCTGGCACTCTGACTCTTGGCCTCCCCAGTACCCCTGAGGACAGGTGTCCCCTGAGCATGGCCCCTGTGTGTCTCTATTCCTCACCCTCTGTCACTGCTTGGGTGGGACAATGAAGATAGCAATGCTAAGATGCTTTGTATCTCTAACTTGTGTACTATCTGGAGTTCCAGGAGGGGTGAGGTCTAGCAGTAGTGGAATGTGGGCAGAGAAGCCAGGGAAAGATGAATGTCTGCAGCTTTGTAAGTGTGTCCAGGTTATCTTCCTCTCTGTTTCTCCTCCTTTATATATCTATAAATAAATAAATAAATATAACTTTGCAGTAAAACAAATACATCTTTAAAAAAAAAAAGTGCCATGGTAGTTGAAAGCTGAAACTGGTTTCTGAGAACACAGAAAAGAGATAGAATCAAAATCCCCCATTAGGTCACATTTGGCCTGATAGAAATCTGTGCTCTGTCTGTGAAGTGAGCACTTTTTGTTGTTTCTACTTTACCTTTTCTGCCTCTAAAACCAGCCTGCTCTGTTTAGCTTGTGAGAACACTCCTGTGTAGTACAGAGCAAAGGTGTTGACTGATTCTAGAATTTCAAATGAAAGCCCATTAGACATTTAAGTAAGTTTGTTGAATTCTAGTAAATGTTTTATTTTATTTTCAGATGCCGTTTTTAATATTTAAATTTTTTAAGGATTTATTTATTTTCATTAGAAAAGCAGATCAGATTTATATACAGAAGGAAAGAAAGATCTTCCAACTACTGGTTCACTCCCCAAATGACTGTAACAGCTGAAGCTGAGCTGATATGAAGTCAGAATTCAGCAGGTTCTCCTAGGTCTCCGCTGTGGGTTCAGGACTCCAAGGCTTTGGGTCATCTTCCTCTGCTGTCCTAGGCCACAAGCAGAGAGTTGGCCTTGGGAAGCGAAGCAGCCAGGGTATGAACCAGTATCCATGTGCAACCTGGCTCTTGCAAGGTGAAAATTTAGCCATTGAGCTATGAATATAGCAATTGAGTTATAATTTTATAAAAGCCAAACCTTCATAAATTTCTAGATGGGTTCCCATGAATAAGAAGGATGAAATTATGGTTAACTGATTTGCTGTTTGTAGAAATATTTTAAATTTATTGAGCCTGGTGCCATAGCCTAGCAGCTAAAGTGCTCACCTTGTATGCACCAGGATCTCATATGGGTGTCAGTTCTAATCCTGGCTGCTCCACTTCCCATCCAGCTCCCTGCTTGTGGCCTGGAAAAGCAGTTAAGGATGGCCCGAAGGCATCTTTTCAAAGAGACTTTTGAAGAGATTCTCCCCTTTTCTCATTCCAGTAGGTTCATGACCCTAACTATGTATTAAGCCATGTAATGATGTAATGATGCCTTGAGCATCTTCTGCTGTCCCAGGCATGTTAGTAGGGAGCTGGATCAAAATCAGAACGGTTGGGACTTCAGCTAGCACTCAGGTGTGAGATGCCTACATCACAGGCAGCATAACCTACTATGTCACAGCACCATCCCATGTTACAGTGAACAAAAACCAACTCATTGGGCCCGGCGGCGTGGCCTAGCGGCTAAAGTCCTCGCCTTGAAAGCCCCGGGATCCCATATGGGCGCCGGTTCTAATCCCGGCAGCTCCACTTCCCATCCAGCTCCCTGCTTGTGGCCTGGGAAAGCAGTTGAGGACGGCCCAATGCATTGGGACACTGCACCTGCGTGGGAGACCCGGAAGAGGTTCCAGGTTCCCGGCTTTGGATCGGCGCGCATCGGCCCGTTGCGGCTCACTTGGGGAGTGAAACATCGGACGGAAGATCTTCCTCTCTGTCTCTCCTCTGTATATATCTGGCTGTAATAAAATGAATAAATCTTTAAAAAAAAAAAAAAAAAAACCAACTCATTATTAAGTTATAGAATGGATGATGTTTCTGCCTAACAGTGTCACAACCAGTGTAGGTGAGAGTTAAACAGTACATGTGCTGGTTCTGAGGGCTGCTCTAGTGCTGTACTGTTTGCTCAGTTAAACTCTGATGGAAGGTAAAAGTGACTTTCCAACATACAATTGGACAGGAGGTGGAGCTAGGTTTTTTTAGATAGGTCAATCCGCTTCTAGAGTCCGTTGCACTCTACTGAGCTCACCTTTAGTCTGCCTTTCCTGGAGGAAAATTCAAGGGAAAATATCATTTTCTCAGAACAAAACATGCAAAAACACAGTTTGTGTGTGTTCTGTGTATTAGCAACTGTGGCAGCTCAGTCAAAGGTTGGGAAATCCACCATAAATCAAAGGGTGGGGAGGGAACTAATTCACAGTGTGCAGTAATCCTGTCTAGTTCCTTGTTCAGGACAAAAGGGCCATCAGAAGGGAGTGGCTGGTGGCCCCCTCCTCCCATTCTTTATGATAAGAAGAGCTAGGAGGAATGTGTCCTTGGAAGGTAAAATGGAAGAGAAGCAAGACTTTTAAATATTTTATTTACTTGGAAAGGCTGATGTTTACAAAAAGGAAAGACAGAAAGATATTCCATCAGCTGGTTCACTTCCCTAAATGGCCACAACAGCAGGATCGGGCTGTTCTGGGTCACTGAACTGCTCCATGTCCACAAGCAAACCCAGCAGTCAGTCACCTGCTTCTGAGGTTCCTCCTGCTCCCAAGGCTCCAGGGTCACCAGGAAGGCCACTTGTCCCAGTGGCCGGCCTCTTCTCCCTGGAGACCCTCTGGCTCGGCATCCAAATAAATAAGTTTTTAAAAATGGTTAATATTGTAATTTTTTTGTTGTTGTTGTACTTATGTTTTGCCAGGTCTCGCATGCAGATGCAGGGGTATAAGGGTTTGGCCCATCCTCCCACAGCCTTCCCAGGCCATAGCAGGGTGCTGGATGGAAAGTGGAGTAACCAAGACTTAAACCAGTACCCACATGGGATCCTGGCACCTTTGCAAGGAGAGGATTAGCCAACTGAGCCATTGCACTATGCCCAAGGCTTTTTATTTTTGAAGAGAAATTTCTCTAAAAATCACATACTCTGACCACTAATAGACCCATCTGACTCCCCACACTGTGGCTCCCAATGAAATGAGCTATTTTTAAACTCTGTTGCTGATTGTTACCTGTAGCCCCTATACTAAAATTACTCCTCTGTTTAGTACCCTGGAGGATATAATAAGTAATAATCTACTCTAGGAAAGAGAAAGAGCTACCTGGTTTCAAGTCCTATCAGTGTCAACAAAGTTGTTAGATACTGCTGTGGCTTGAATAGGCTTTGAATATGTGCCTCAAGGCATCATGTGTTGAAATCTAATCCTCACTGCAAAATCATAAGCAGGCTAGACAGGATTGCAATTCTGGCCCTCTGATGAGTTTTATCCCCACCATCTGATGGATTGTTTCCTAAATTTTGCTTAAAAGACACCAGTTTTGACCATTTTCTCAGGTCTTTCCAAAAGCTTTCTTCCTGAGTGCTATGGCAGGTTTCTGACCTAGATAAATCTTGTTTTGCTCACTGTCTGGTCAGTGACAATTCTAAAGATTTATTTCATTGATTGAATGATTGGTTTTGGTTAAAGATTTATTTATTTTTATTGGAAAAGCAGATATACAGAAAGGAGGAGAGACAGAGAGAAATATCTTTTGCCAGATGGTTCACTCCCCAAGCAGCCACAATGGCTGGAGCTGAGCCAATCCAAAGCCAGGAGACAGAAGATTCTTCTGGTTCTCCCATGTAGGTGCAGGGTCCCAAGGCTTTGGGCCGTCCTCCACTGCTTTCCCAGGCCACAAGCAGGGAGCTGGATGGGAAGTGGGGCTGCAGGGATTAGAACCGGCACCCAGATGGGATCTCAGCACGTTAAAGGCTAGGTCTTTAACTGCTACACTATTGCGCTAGGCCCGATTGGTGATTTTTATATTGGTGATTAGGATGCAAAGGCAAATGGTTAAGGGCTGGCTACAGGAAGGTGGGTGAGACCATTATTTCCACAATCTCTTTTTCTCTTCCTTCCTGTGTTGGCCCAGATTTTGAGACCCCCAGAAATAACCAGGAGTCTGAAGTCGATCCAAGTGCACAAGGATGGTTTATTCAAGCTCAGCACATCCAAGCCTGGGTTCTTGGTTGAGAGCAGGCAGCTGTCTGACAGGCCAGTCAACTGGGAAGGACACCCCTTATTGGAATGTGGCCCAATTAGCACATTCATAGTGTTTTTATAGGGGCAGTCCACAATAGTTTGAAAAGGGGCAATTCACAATAGCCTGCAAGGTGAGTGGAAATACCACACATTCCCTACCTAAGGGAAGCACCCACTTAATTACTTAGAACCACCTATGAGATAACCAGACTTAGGTGGGCCTTGATTCATAAGATTAGGGACCCATCAGTGCTAAAGGTCACATAGGCTGCATAAGGTTACATAGGCCTTTTAGCTTGCAAGTTCATACAGTTTCTTAGTAGCAATGAGCCATGAACAAATGGTTGGGATTTCGATACTGAGGTTCTTCACCTGTATCTGGGGAAAGGGAAGATTTGAAGGGAGAAGCCACACCCAGCCTCCCAACCTCCTCCCCGCACCCTGGGATGGGGGACAGCTATCCAGCGCCATTCCTGGGTTCCCGATGTGGGACATGCTTTGAGGGTCATGCTCAATAGGTTTTGATAGTTCAATAGTTCTGAATTACTGTCAATTTGACCACTCCAATCACGATGAAATCTCTCCAGAATCCACTGGTTGTCACAGTTCACCTGAGAGTCTCCTTTTGCCTAGGCATTCACTGCCAACACTTAGCTGGGACAGTTGAGCATTTTTTTTTTTTTTAGGATTTATTTATTTTTATTGGAAAGACATATATATACAGAGAGTAGGAAAGACAGAGAGGCAGATCTTCAGTTTGCTGATTTACTCCCCAAGTGACCATAATGGCTGGTGCCGAGCCGATCCGAAGCCAGGAGCCAGGAACTTCTTCCAGGTCTCCCATGTGGGTACAGGATCCCAAGGCTTTGGACCGTCCTCTGCTGTTTTCCTAGGCCACAAGCAGGGAGCTGGATAGGAAGCAGGGCTGCAGGGATTAGAACCGGCACCCATATGGGATCCTGGCATGTCCAAGGCGAGGACTATAGCTACTAGGCTACTATGCTGGGTCTCTTATCTTGATTTTATGAGGTTTTTGCCTCCACAGAGATGAAAATTCAGTCATAAAACCATGCACAAGTAAATGTATGGTTTCTTTGAGAGAGAATGAGATACAATATCTACACAAATGAGTCTGGGCTGCCCAATATAGGGAGATACCCATGGTAAGTGGACCAGAGAGCTGCCTCTGAGAAGGGTGGGGAGGAGGCCAGAGAAGGATGTTAGAGCAAGAATCTAAACTCTAGAAGGAAGAAAGAAGGAACCCTCCCTAAAGCTAGAGCAAAAAATAATGCACCCCACCCATTTTATCAGTCTCCTGATAAGGAGATAGGGAGTGGTGCTTTAATTGATATACAAAAGGGGTGGAATTAGCAGTGTGCTTGAGGGGTTCTGGGTGTTTCCTGGCGACCCCACAGAGCTCCAAGGCCATTATAGGAAGTATTCAATGACAGGTAAGGGAGTAGAGTTACAATGTAGGGCTGGCACATTTTAAGGTAACCTATTGCTACTTAAACTTAGTGTCTGTTTCTGCCATATAGTATTATGGCATTAGCAAGAGGAAACAGACTAATAGAGAACTTAAACCCTAGACAAGACTCTTTGATGTTTACGACTTGTTCTTGTTTTGTGGGACTTTTCTGATCCACTCTTATAGTTTTTTGAAATGTCTTTTGTGGAGGCAGGATCAGAAGATACTGGTAGGCTACACTCCTTAAATTCATACTGCTGTGGCAACCAGCCTCTTCCTGTGTTTGTTTGTTCACAGAATAGTGTCATCTGTGAGGCTAAGAGGGAGTCCTAGGTGGAAGCTGAACTCAGGCAGTACAGCCTGGAGGTGCAGTGGAAACTCAAAAAGTGGGACACCTTATGCAAAAAGCAGGGGAAAGAATTAACTTGGAAGGGAGAAAAATAGAATTCATGTTTTTAAATAAACTTATTTTATTATTTATTTATTTATTTATTTATTTATTTTAAAAGATTTATTTATTTTTATTACAAAGTCAGATATACAGAAAGGAGAGGAGAGACAGAGAGGAAGATCTTCTGTCCGATGATTCTCTCCCCAAGTAACTGCAATGGCTGGTGCTGCGCCGGTCCGAAGCCAGGAGCCAGGAACTTCTTTCCCGGTCTCCCATGCGGGTGCAGAGTCCCAAGGCCTTGGGCCATCCTCAGCTGCTTTCCCAGGCCACAAACAGGGAGCTGGATGGGAAGTGGAGCTGCCAGGATTAGAACTGGCGCCCATATGGGATCCCGGTGCGTTCAAGGAGAGGACTTTAGCTACTAGGTCACAGCACTGGGTCCGTATTTTGTGTTTATATTGAATCTACTTAAGGAGCTGATATCTGTGAGGCTTCAGCATTAATTATGTTCCTGAAAATATTTCGCTTGTAGATAAAATCATTGCAATATTTAAGAGTTGGAAAAAACAGATAGGTAGAGGTAACACTATCAGTGCTCAGATCCTGTGGCAGTCAAGGTATATGTCTGTGCCTGGCCCACTGCGCCTGCTTGCAGGGGAGCTGCGGCCAAAAGCATTGCTGGTGGACAAGAATGGGGAACTTGGTCCCAGAAGAGGGCAGCCAAGAGCTGCCTTGACGCCGAGGAAGGACTGGCATGAGGCCTTCCAGGGTTATTTACAGAAGGAATTTGTTCATTGTGGAGGGTCCCAGAGAGCTGTAAGATGAGTTCAGAGCCCAATGAACTCAAACTTGGCTATACAAGGAATAAAAGCTCATAAAGGAAGTTATCAGCAAACAACCTTGCAATCCTAGAATAAGATTTAGGATAATCGAAGATTACTGGGGAGTGCCTAATCCAGAAATAAGAGATGCTATAGTATAGGATCATGATCTGCAAAAGGAGTAAATTCATTGGCAAATTTTTCTATTTCATTTTATTTTAGTTTATTTATTTTTTAAAATTTTGTTTTTGCTGATGTTTACATAGTTGATTAGCATGGGATTTTAAAATTTTTTTATTTATGATTTATCTATTTATATTGGAAAGGCAGCTTAGATTTAAGGAGAGAAGGAGAAACCAAAAGAAAGATCCTCCATCTTCTGGTTCACTCTACAAGTGGCCACAACAGGCAGAGCCAAGCCAATTCAAAGCCAGGAGCCTGTAGTTTCTTCTGGGTCTCCCATGTGGGTGCAGGGTCCTAAGGCTTTGGGCCAGCCTCGACTGCTTTCCCAGGCCACAAGCAGGGAAATGGATGGGAAGTGGAGCAACCAGTACATGAACTGGCACCCATATGGGATCCTGGTATTTACAAGATGAGGGTTTATCCAGTTGAGCTGTTGTGCTGGGCCCAGTTTTTCAATTTTAAATGAAAGACATTAAAAAAAATAGTTCTTTCTCAGAAAATATTTATGATATTTATGATTAACTTGAAAATTGCAATTAAATGTGTTCCACTGATGAGTTTGAGGGTACTCTCAGGGCTAGAAGCTAATAGGAAATTGCATATACCATTGTACCATGGTTTAAATCTCTTTTGGAGTGTTTTTATAAGTAAGGGTTAAAGCTTAAAAGTCATCCAGCTAAAAGGAACTTGCATATACCATTGTACCATGGTTTAAATCTTGTTTGGAGTGTTTTTTTTTTTTTTTTAAGATTTTATTATTATTACTGAAAAGCCGGATATACAGAGAGGAGGAGAGACAGAGAGGAAGATCTTCCATCCGATGTTTCACTCCCCAAGTGAGCCGCAACGGGCCGGTACGCGCCAAACCGATGCCGGGACCAGGAACCTCTTCCAGGTCTCCCACGCGGGTGCAGGGTCCCAAAGCTTTGGGCCGTCCTCGACTGCTTTCCCAGGCCACAAGCAGGGAGCTGGATGGGAAGTGGAGCTTCCGGGATTAGAACCGGCGCCCATATGGGATCCCGGGGCTTTCAAGGTGAGGACTTTAGCCGCTAGGCCATGCCGCCGGGCCCAACCCATGCCTTTTTGCTCCTAAAGATTTATGGAAACCTTAGGGTTTGGGTTTCATAGTAAGTGTTAACACTCAAGAAAATACTGTCCAGGTGACTTACAGCTGGATGACGTTTAAGCTTTAGCCCTTACTTACAAAAACACTCCAGGGCCCGGTGGCGTGGCCTAGCGGCTAAAGTCCTCGCCTTGAAAGCCCCGGGATCCCATATGGGCGCCGGTTCTAATCCCGGAAGCTCCACTTCCCATCCAGCTCCCTGCTTGTGGCCTGGGAAAGCAGGAGAGGACGGCCCAATGCATTGGGACACTGCACCCGTGTGGGAGACCCAGAGGAGGTTCCAGGTTCCCGGCTTCGGATCGGCGCGCACCGGCCCGTTGCGGCTCACTTGGGGAGTGAAACATCGGATGGAAGATCTTCCTCTCTGTCTCTCCTCCTCTGTGTATATCTGGCTGTAATAAAATGAATAAATCTTTAAAAAAAAAAAAGGCATGGGTTGAGGAAACTATTGCATTCTCCCTAGATCCCTAATACAGAGTAAAGACTCTAGAGCAAGTCTTGGTTCACTTTGTCATCAGTATTAGCTCTTCATCACTATTCATTTTTCTTCCTCTTCCTCCTCTTTTACTTCCTCGTCCTTCTTGTCAATATTGTAGTCTGGCTCTGCATTCCTAGTTCCACAAGACATAGTCAGTTAAGAGATTATCGCACCATTTCTTAACACAGGCTGGCTATTGTGCACCATACGAACTGTTGTGAATTCTGTCCTCTGTCCCCTCTCTCCCGTGTCCCATATCACTTCAACACCCTTTCCATCCTGCATAGCAGACCCAAATGCAAATTCTCACTAGTGTCTACTTCCAAGCTGAAGTTCAGACATACTTTTGCATACCCAAATTCATCCAAATGTTTTAGAGAACAAAGGTTTTTATGTATTATGTGCCACCTCCATTAAGGGGCATTGATAGTGAAGATTACATTTTTTACTTCTTTACACAAAGTGAGTAGACAGGGGGAGATGTAATAATATAGGAAGTTATCCAGAAGAACATGAAAGAGGAAAGAAGTGACACATCATAGGGAAAGATTAATATTTGGACACAGCATCTGTAGTTTCAGATTGGAGGCTCAAAACTTAGAGGAATTCAATTTGAAGGGTATGATGCAATTTCTAAGTTCCAACCAGGGGCCTGCCATGAGACTCAGCAAGGTTCGGGTTCCCTGTTGCTCCCTTGCTCTGCTTCTTATCCAGCTCCCTACAGCGGAGAAGGGTCCAAGCGTTTGAAACCCTACAACAATGTGCCAGACCCAGAAGAAACTATGGACTCCTTCCTGGCTTCTGCCTGGCCCAGCAATGGCTCTTTTGAGCTTGGGGAAAGTGAACTGGTAGATGGAAAGTCTCTCTCTGTCTCTCCTCTTTCTCTGTAACTCTACCTTTCAAACAAATACATTCTAAAAGAACTTCTAGGTCTGGGTCTTGGGGTTGGGTGCAGCTTGCAGCTCCCCACAGTGTGGTGGCTGTGGGGGGTGCCCCTGCACGGCCGGATCCAAGGCTGGGGACTCAGGCCAAAGCCATTGCCGAAAGGCAGTGACTGAGTCCTTGGCTTTGGGTGGCCAGTGCACCAAATGGTGCCAGGCTGTGCCTACTGGCCGCCCAGCAGCAAGCTTTGGGAATTTTGGGATATGAAATTGCTGCTTAGGGACACCCATGAATAAGGCCAGCTTTAGTGTAGGTGAGAGATGAATTCCGGATGATTCCCATTAGCAGGGTCATGAAACTTTCAGCCAAGCATGGGGGCTGAGACCTGATGGTTTGGAGGGGAGTGTCCATAAGATCTATTTGGGCCACACTGATTCACCAGCCCAATTAGGAATCCTGACATGGGCTGTTAGCATAGAGCATCACTGACTGTCACACATCAGTCCACACCAAAGCTTTGGATGGGGGGCCTGTCTGGCAGGGCTAGGTACCATTACTTGACTGGGTGGTGGAATAGTGGACAGGTCACATTTGGCAGGGTCAAAACACTAACCAGCACGTGAGAGAACTTGGTCCGGGGCAAACTCTGTGGGGGAAGTGTGGGCCCAACCCTGTGGAAATACAAGTCCCACAAGTTAGCTCGCGAGCTGGGGTGGCAATGGGCTAAGCTAGGAGTGACCATGGCACCTGCCATCACTTATGGGTAAAGGAACTGATGGCAATCTGGACAGATCAAGGCAGCACCACCCGAAGGTGCATCCAAAAATAGGATGTGGGGTGGGCCAAGCTGCAACTGGAAGGGAGTGGACCGGGCAGGGCCAAGCAAACTTCAACTCACAAAAAAGAACAGAAATCAGGATGGAGCACATGTCATTCTGATCTAGGCTCTTACACTAACTGGTCTGCCTGAGGCAGGGATGCTATGCCACAGAATCGAAGGCAAAGGCTGAGACAGGTGAGGGGCTAAGCCAACTGGGTCAGAGCACCTACTGGCATGCATGCAGTGTAGGACTGGGAATAGACTCTGTTGGGGAGCTATGAGAGAACACCCTTACTGGGTTGGGATTCCCACGGGAGGGTGCGGGAGCCAGACTGGGGACTGCGTTCTGGTCTGGATATGGCTGCAATCTCCCTTGGCACAAGTGTGGACTGGGGCTGGGTGCACCAAGCAGGGCTAGATGCCTTCACCATCTGGCGCTCTGGAGAACCTGGGTAGATGTAGGACGGACTAGGCTGGGTCTCTGCCCCTACTGAGCCATGTGTGAGCAGTGTCTGGGTATGGACAAGCCTTGGCTGGGTGAAACAGCCAACACCAAGAACTGGAATGGATTGAAGGCCAGCAATGAGGGCTGGCCCATGGAACCATCAGTACACACAAGACCTGGCATAGGGAGAGGTTCTGAAGGAGGAGCTTGGGAAATTCCTCTGTCGAAACACGGTCCCTACAGGTGAGCGCAAGAACCACAATATGGAGCAACCTAGACCAAGCCAGAGGAAGATAACCACCATCATTCGTATAGCATAGGTGGGGGGCAGACCAGGCTGAACCCGTTCACATCAACCGCTGACGAATCCAAGTACCAGCACAGAGTGTAGGTCAGGCCAGTTTTGGTCGCAACACATACCAGTGCACATTAAGGAATGCCAAGGTGAGGTGAGTTGTACCAGATGTGGTTGCAGTGCCCAAACAGCACACGTGAGAACCGGGGGGGGGGGGGGGGGAGAAAGAGGAAGCAAAGGTGGCAGGGGAATGTGGGCTCCCCTGCTGGACAACCACTCCCACTGGAGAGCATGAGTTGGGTTGGGGGCAGACCAGACCAGGCAGGACTACAACACCTGTGGGCCTCATGTGAGCTAGACTGGGGAAGGGCCAGATTGGGCTGACTGACCCGACTGGTGCAAGCAAAAATTAGAGTGGGTGAGGGTTGGTTGGGCTTTGCCATATTATCAGATGGCAGAGGCTGGCACTGGGGGCCAATTCTGTTAAGTCAAATGCCAGAACCACCTGGAGAGTGTACAATGCAGAAGTTGGAGTGGCCTAGTAGGGAGATAATGGGCACCTCCCTTGCAGGTAACCACTCCCACTGGGAGAACATGAAAACCAGGACTGGGGCAGGGGTGGCTAGACAGAAAGGCACCTGCCAGTATGTGTGTGGGCTGGATAGTAGGTTGGTTGGGTTGAACTAGGCTTCAACGCCCATTGACAAGTACCAGAGCTAAATGGGATGTGGGACAGACTGAACAAGCCTGCGGTGCATACTGGCATACATGGGAACCAGGGTAGGGGGCAGGCCTGGTGGGAGTTATGGGGAGTCGCCCCAACTAGGCTGCAGCTCCCACTGGTTTATGTGAGGAACGAGTATGAAGCGGGTAGGATTGAGCTGGACTACAACACCCACTGGTTCAAGTGATGACAGGGCTGGAAACAGAACTGACCCAGCAATTGCAACCACCAGCATGTGAATAAGCTGATCGGGGTGACAGACTGTGCCAGACCCTGTACTGGCAAATTCACACAAGAACCAGATTTGGGATCATCTCAGATGAAGTTTCTTTGGAGATCCGTCCAAATGAACTGCTGATCTCAGAACCCCAACCATGAAGAGACTGTGTCAGCCAGTGGATTCTGAATAGGTTTCATCGTGATTGGAATGGCGAGATTGGCAGCAATTCAGAACTGTTGAACTATCAAAACTGCATGAGCAGGACCCTTAGAGCGTGCCTCGCATCAGGGACCTGGGAAGGGTGGGAGGCTGGGTGGGGCTTTTCCCTTTGTTTTTCCCCTAACCCCAGATACAGGAAAAAAAATGATATTAGTGTGGAAACAATGGTATTACCCACATTCCTGTAGCCCTTGACCCTTTGTACCCTAATCAACTAAGTAAGATCATTTAAAAAAATAAATTAATTTAAAAAAAAGAAAAAACAAAGCAAAACAAAACGAAAAAATAACTTTTATCTAAAACAAATCAAGGGAAAGAATAGAGACAAGTCCCTCCCAATGGGACTGCTAGGTAAGATAATCAAGCAACTTCATTTAATAACTAGAGGCCCTGATAAAGTCCCCCTATATTCCTGATATCTGTATGGTTCCTGAAGAAAAGACAAGGAAGGGGCCCAGTGCCGTGGCCTAGCGCTGTGGCCTAGCGGCTAATGTCCTCGCCTTGAACATGCCAGGATCCCATATGGGCACTGGTTCTAATCCCAGCAGCTCCACTTCCCATCCAGCTCCCTGCTTGTGGCCTGGGAAAGCAGTCGAGGATGACCCAAGGCCTTGGGACCCTGTACCCGCATGGGAGACCAAGAAGAGCTCCTGGCTCCTGGCTTCAGATCGGCACAGCACCGGCCGTTTGCGGTCACTTGGGGAGTAAATCATCGGACAGAAGGTCTTCCTCTCTGTCTCTCTCCACTCTGTCCGTCTCCACTCTCTCTATATATATATCTAACTTTGCAATAAAAATAAATAAATCTTTAAAGAAAAAAAAAGACAAGACGAGGAAGAAGCCTACACACCTCCTCCAAATTTGAAAAGGATGCATGAAATATATTCAAGTAAGCATCTTAGCTTTCTTAGGTGTCTCTGAAGATCTTCTCACACTCATGATGTAATGGATGTTTTTAATCTTGGAAACAAATTGGATTAAATAGAACTTATTTTTACTGTTCTAAAGAAAGTTACACTAATAATGATATGCCACGAGCACAGCGCATTAGCCTAGTAGCTAAAGTCCTTGTCTTGCTGCTTGTGATGTAAGCATCCCATATCAGAGTCAGTTCAAATCCCTGTTGCTTTATGTCCCATCTAACTCCCTGTTAAAGCACCCAGGAAGGCAGTGGAAAATGGCTCACGTATTGAATCCCTCTTATACTAGGAGACGACTAGGAGAGAATTCCTGCCTCTTGGCATCAGCCAGGCTCACATCTGGCTTGTATCCATTTGGAAAGTTAACCAGCAGATGGAAGATTCTCTCTCTCTCTCTTCTTCTTTTCTGTTCTTTTTTCAACTTTTTCCATTTTTAAATTATATTTTTGACAATCTTTACATAATTAATTAGGGTAAAAAGGTTCAAGGGCTACAGGAAAGTGCGCAAGACCACCATTTCCATATTGTTTCCTTCATGTATCTGAGGTAAAGGGGGATATTAAGGGAGAAGCCCCACCCAGTCTCCCACCTACCCACTCGCATGCATAGTTACGGTAAAAAGGTTTAGGGGTTATAGGGAAGTGGGTAAGACTATGATGTCCATATTGTTTCCTTCTTGTATCTGAGGTAAAGAGGGATATTGAGGGAGAAGCCTCACCCAGTTTCCTACCCTCCCCAAGTCCTGGATGTGGGGCATGCTCTGAGATCCTTGCGCAAGTGGTTTTAATAGTTCACCAGTTGTGAATCGCTGCCATTTTTGCCACTCCCAGCTGGGTGAGGTCATTGAAGAATCCACTGATTGTTAGAGTCTTCATTTGCCCAGTATTTCGCTGCCAAAATATAGCTGAGGTGGTTGATTGACTTGTTCTTTCTTCTGTCTTTTCTTGGGTAGGGTTCTGAGTCCAGCATTTCGATTGGGAAGATCCCCACAGAAACTCTGAGGTATTCCCAGACCAGATTCTTGTATGTTCTAGCAAGCACAGGGCCCGGCACAGTCCATCTCCATGATCAGCTGGTGGTTGCAGTTGCTGGATTGGTTCTGGTTTCAGTCCCAACTTGTACTGGAGCCAATGGGTGTTGCAGTCCAGCCTGGTTCTGCCCAGCACGTACTTGGCCCTCACATCAATCAGTGGGAGCTGCAGCCTAGTTGGAGCGACCCACAATAACCCCCGCTAGGCCCGCCCCCTGCCCTGGTTTGCCAGTATGTGTAGCAGACTAATCCAGTCTGCCCCATATCCCATTTGGCTCTCGTACATGTCAATGGGTATTAAAGTTTAGTTTCATCTAACCAGCTCAACTATCCATCCCTCATGGATGTTGTTGAGTGCCTCTCTGTCTAGCCACCCCAGTCCCCATCCTAGTTTTCATGCCCTTCCGTGGGAGTAGTAATCCAAGAGGGGGGAACCCACTATTTCCCTCCCGGGTCTGTCTCAATCCCGGTTTATGCACTCTTTGGGTGGTTCTGTGGTTTGACTTGACAGAATTAGCCCCCAGTGCCAGCTTCCGCCATCTGATGCTGTGGCTAAGCCCAAACAACCCTCACCCACTCTGGTTTATGCTTGCTGTTCTGGTTTTCAAATAAGTAAATAATTACATTTTTTTAAAATGAGGAATAGAAGCACAAGGTGTTCTTTTTTTTTTTTTAATGCTAAGTCCGATATACAGAGACAGAAAGGAATATCTTCCATCTGATGATTCACTCCCCAAGTGACCTCAATGGCCGGAGCTGTGCCGATCCAAAGCCAGGAGCCAGGAGCTCTTCCGGGTCTCCCACATAGATGCAGGGTTCCAAGGCTTTGGGCCGTCCTTGACTGCTTTCCCAGGTCATAAGCAGGGATCTGGATGGGAATTGGGACTGCTGGGATTAGAACCGGCACCCATGTGGGACCCCATGAGTTCAAGGTGAGAACTTTAACCGCTAGGTTGCCGTGCTGGGCTCATCCTGTGCATTCTTTTTTTTTTTTTTTTAAAGATTTATTTATTTTTATTACAAAGTCAGATATACAGAGAGGAGAGACAGAGAGGAAGATCTTCTGTCTGATGATTCACTCCCCAAGTGACTGCAACGGCTGGTGCTGCGCCGATCCAAAGCCGGGAACCTGGAACCGCTTCTGGGTCTCCCATGCGGGTGCAGTGTCCCAAATCTTTGGGCTGTCCTCGACTGCTTTCCCAGGCCACAAGCAGGGAGCTGGATGGGAAGTGGAGCTGCTGGGATTAGAACCGGTGCCCATATGGGATCCTGGCATGTTCAAGGCAAGGACATTAGCCGCTAGGCCACGCCGCCGGGCCCCATCTTGTGCATTCTTACACTTCTGCTGTCAACAGATGGAGTCTATTTATCGTCTTATTGAATTCTGCTGTCTTTATGATCTGCTTTGCCCAACCGAATGTTGCTGAAGAGATGTGTGCGTTCCAGAGCTGAGACCTTTCCAGGCACAGAAGTTGCTATTTCACTCACCTGGTGCTCTGTTATCTGGGAATTCTGTCTGACAACCTAGCTGGAGAAACTAGCGTGAGGACAAGGCTCAGATTTGGTATTCTGACTATCTCAACATTAAAACTGATTTTTGAATCCTCACCCTCAGGTAAGCCTGTAGTAACTGCAGTTGCCTGAGTAAACTCAAGATGAGCAGAACCGCCCAGCTGAGACCAGCCCAGAATCTAGAATTGTCAATAGGTATGTCATCATTGCAGTGAGTCGCCAGGTTTCAGGATAATTTGTCACATAGTCATAGATCATTAAAGTTCTTCTCATACCTTTCTACAAGGAACGGATAAGCTTGTTTGAAGTTTGTAGTGGAGGAACTAAACTTCAGACAGGTTAAGTAACACACCCAAGGTCATAAGACCAGTCAATAACTGAGCTGGGATTTTAAACGGGGTGTGTGATGTGTCAGACTCCAGGGTGCCAGCGCCAACCATTCTGTCTCTGAAAAGGGAATTCACAGAGCTAAGTCACTGTGAGTTTCCCACTCGCAATTTTCTAATCTGGAAATGAAATTTCAGTAACATAGAAATCGAATCTGAAAGAGGAAATAGCCCCAGCTTGAGGAGGACATACTTCTTCTTTTTTAAAACGTATACTTTAAAAAAGTGTTTTGCTTGAAAGGCAGATTTGCAGAAAGAGAAAGAGAGAGAGAGAGCAAGCGAGCTCTTCCATCAGTTAGTTCACTCTCCAAATGGCCACAATGGCTGGAGCTGGGCAGATTTGAAGCTGGGAACCTAGAGTGTCATCCAATTTCCCACATGGGTGCAGGGCCCCAAGGACTTGGATCATCCTCTGTTACTTTCCCAGCACATTAAAAGAGAACCGGATGGGAAGTAAAGCAGTGAGGGCTTGACCTATGCCCATAAGGAATGCCATTTGGGATCCGTTTTTTTTTTTTTATCTTAATTTTTATTTGAAAGACAAATTATACAGAGAGGGAAGGCAAGATGAAAGTTTTCTGTCCACTGGTTCACTGTCCAAATAGCCACAATAGCTGGAACTGAGGCAATCTAATGCCAGGAGCCAGAAGCTTTTTCTGGGTCCCATGTGGATGCAGGGTTCCAAGGCATTGGACCTAGGAAAAGGCTGCTTTCCCAGGCCTGAAGCTGATAACTGGGTTGGAAGTGGAGCAGGCAGGACATGAACCAGCACCAATATGGTATGCTATTGCCACTGGTCAAAGGATGAGCTTGCTGCACCTCCACACCAGCCACCTGGTCCTTTTTGTCAGCAGAGATGAGATCTCACTCGGAAAGGACAACACTGATCTTTGCTGTAGAAATGTCCCCTGTAGATGCTGGGTGAGGCATCAGTCTGTTTCCTGAAGGACAGTGTCTTTAGCCAGCCCCAAGCATTACAGAAATTGTCTTTGTTTAGTTGGTTGAAATGAAAGACATTTCCTTGGAGGTTTTCTTACCTTTGTGTCCGCCTTGTTTGAGGAATTGATTTCTGCTTTCAGCTAGGACACTAATAATGCATTGGCTTGACTTTGAGGGAGAATTGACTTAGTAAATCTTTGGGGCCTCCAAGACCTTTATTTAATTCCAGTCTTGATTTCAAGTGATGTGATGGTACATAGAATATTTTTAGGGCTTTTTCAAAGCCAAGTTAGATGATAGAGACGGAATTTAGTCCTGCAGACTCGTTTTGGCAAATGAAGAAGGTGGTATGCCCTTGTCATTACAATTAAAAGAAAACTATGCCATATTTTGAGATTCCAAAGCAACGTTTTTAAAGATGTTCTTAGCCCCTCTTTTAGGTTTTAAATATGTGTCTCCTAGATGAAGTGCTGGTTGGATGGATTATCTATGTCTTCCATAGAAAATGTAATACAAACACTTTTGGCAAAATAAGACAATTTCAAGTTTATTTGAAAAATCTTTTGTATTTTATTTTATTTATTTTTAAAGGTAGATTTAGAGAGGGAGAGACAGAGAGAGAGAGAGAGAGAGAAGGTCTTCTATCTGCTGGTTCGCTACCCAAATGGCTGCAATAGCCAGTGCTGTGTCTCTCCAAAGCCAGGATCCAGGAGTCTTTTCTGAGTTCCCCATGTGAGTACCAGTTCCCAAAGACTTGGGCCATCCTCCACTACCTTTCTAGGTCACAAGCAGAGAGCTGGATGGGAAGTGGAGCAGCTGGGACATGAACTGGCATCCATATAGGATGTTGGCACTTGTAAGGTGAAGGGTTATCCTGTTGAGTTATTGTTCTGGTCCCAAGAAAAGACAATTTCAAAAGCACATAATGGCTGTGTTAGATCACGGCTTCTGTTTCTCCTTGAACATTTAACTTTATTTCCAGAAAAAGCCACTGCTCATTCATTTAAAACAGAAAAATGAGAAAATCAAAAGGCAGGTATGCCCTGAAATTGCAGAATTTGACTATGATTCTGAAAATTCGCTGTGTCTCACTCTTTTTTTTTTTTCTCTAGAAAGGCCAGCATGTAAGCATGTGTATAAAACCTAGAATAAAGTAAAAGAAACCGATAGAATAAGAAGTGAAGCTAAAATCAGATAAGAGGAGTCTTCAGAAATTTCATGCAGAGATCCCAGTGTGATGGCTCATTGGCTAAATTCTCACCTTGTAAGCATTGGGATCCCATATGGACCCTGGTTTGTGTCCTGGCTGCTCCAGCTCCCTGTTTATGTCCTGAGAAAGCAGTGGAGCATGGTCCTAGCCTTGGGATCCTGCACCCATGTGGGAGCCACGGAAGAAGCTCCTGACTCTTGGCTTCGGATGGGTGCAGCTCTGATGTTTGTGGTCCTTTGGTGAGTAAGACAGCCAATAGAAGATCTTTTTTACTGTCTCTCCCTCTCTTTGTAGATCTGCCTTTCCAATAAAAATAAATACTTCTTTTAAAAAGTAACAACAAATGCATACATTAAAAGAATTTCTTGGAGGATGCATATTTTGAAGAAATGATACATAAATGTCAACTTTTTGCACCCAGATTTTTCTTTTAAGTCTATTTGGATGTTTTGAAGGACTGTCATTTGCGTAGAGGTTTAAGCAAGGTATACCCTAAAGTGAAGGACTAGATTGGCTTATTTTTGTTGTTACTGTAGTGGAATAACCATGACATGGTAACTTTATAGATAGGTTAGTTTTAGTTTACAGATCTGAAGGTCACATGTGTTGAGGCTTCTTGTTGTCAGAGTCCTGAGGCATCAACTCCATTCTGGTCACCTTATTTAATCCTAATCATCCTGGAGGTCCCATCACTAAAAACCACAGTAAAATTACTTTCTAAATACCTTACAATGGGTGTTAAACTTCAACACATGAAACCTTGGTCAACATGCTCAAACTGACGTGGGTTATGTGGAAGTTAGCAAAAGGGTGAGTCTTCCGGTAGTCTGTCAGAGTCAGGCACCACTGCAAATCCCACTCCCTTCGGGGCTGATCCAACATGGCTGCAGGCATGGCCCACCCACTTCCCCATCATGCAGAAGATGCCCATGTGACCGTGTGTGTACTGCAGCTCCTTGTGGAAATGCCAAGGTAGCTTCCTAGAGAACACGACTTGCACACTGCCCCCTACCCAACAAACACATGGGAGCTGAGGTGGGGAGAGGTTGTCCACATTCATGTCTGAGTATGCACAGCCTCTTGAAATAAATCTCCTTGTCCTTTTTGGACCTTTATTTGAAGAGACAAGAACTTAGAATAAACCCAGCCAGGGACTGCCAATCCCCCAACAAAACCATATTCAAACCATGACAAGGGGAAATGAAGTTAGGTAGGCTTCAAATGTAGTGGAAGAATTCAGTTGCTTACACAAATGAAATAATAGGAGAAAAATTTCTAACTAAATAATTTGGAAGTTATCCAACATTTAATTGGGGTATTTTGTGTGTTAACATCAGGGCAGTATGTTAAATGTTTTAGCCAAGAAAATGTCAACTAGGGTCAGAAGGTCAAATGTCCAAAGGAACCATGCAAAATATGGATAGTTATCATATATTTGATAAATATATAATATCCGGAGCATATAAAAAACTTCAACAAGAGGTCCAGCGTGGTTGCCTAGTGGCTAAAGTCCTTGTCTTGCACGTGCCAAGATCCCATATTGGCTCAGGTTCGTGTCCTAGCAGCCCTGTTTCCCAACCAGCTCCCTGCTTGTGGCCTGGGAAAGCAGTCGAGGATGGCCCAAAGCCTTGAGACTGTCCCCGTGTAGGAGACCTGGAAGAGGCTCCTGGCTCCTGGCTTCAGATCGGCTCAGCACTGGGGTCACTTGGGGAGTGAATCATCAGACAGAGATCTTCCTCTCTGTTTCTCCTTCTCTCTGTATTTATCTACCTTCCCAATACAAATAAATAAATCTTTCAAAAAAAATATTTGTACACTCATTTTTGTAGTCATTTTATTTGAAGTAGTCAAAAAGGGTGAAAGTAACCCAAATGCACATAAATGGATGATTGGATTAGCAAAATGTGTCATTCACTCACAATGGAATATTATTCAGCCATAAAAAGAAAATTCTGTCCACGTGCTATGATATGCATGGGCTTTGAAGACATTCGGGCAAGTGAAACAAATCAGTCATGAAAGTGAATCAGTGGTGGCTGGGGTATAGGGGAGGGCAAACATAGAATTACAGTTTCACAAAATGAAAAGAATTTTGCAGATTTGTTATACAACAGTAGGAATGTAACTGATACTATTAACCCTTTAAAAATGTTTAAGATGATGAGTTTTGGGGTCCGTGTTGTACAGTAAGTAATCAGGCGTCCATCTGCAACAATTACATCCCATTTGGATGCTGGTTTGTGTCCCGGTTGCTCCACTTGCAATCCAGGTCCTTGCTAATGTGCCTAGGAAGGCACTGGAACCTGGCCCAGGCAGTTTGGCTCTCTGCACCCTTGAGGGAGACCTAGTTGGAGTTCCAGGCTCCTGGTTTTGGCTTGGTCTAGCTCTAGTCATTGCAGCTACTTAGGGGAGTGAGCCAACAGATGAAAGACTTCTCTAGTCTTTGTTACATTACATCACTGACACTCCCACTTCTATCTCTCTCTCCTGTAGTTAAGGACCCTGCGGTTATACTGGGCTCATCGTTACAATTAGGAAAATGCCTTTGTTTTATGGTTAGCTCATTAGCAACCTTACTTCCATCTGTTGTATTTAAATTCTGTTTTCCATGGTATGGCATAACAGTGTTACTTGGAACCATGCCTGAGTTTCTTCTTCTTCTTTTTTTTTAAGATTTATTTATTTATAAGTTTATATATATAACTACTACATATTATTTATATATAAATCCTCCATCTTCAGCATTAGAATCCCATATGGGTGCTGATTCATGTTCCAGCTGTTCCACTTTTGATCCACTCCATGTTTATGACCTGGAGAAATAGTACAGGATGGCTCAAGTCCTTGAGACCCTGTACCCGTGTGGGAGATGCAGAAGAAGCTCCTAGCTCCAGACTTTGGATTGGCATAACTCTAGCTATGGCAGACTTTTGGGGAGTGAATCAGCAGATGGAAGATCTTTCCTTCCCAGTCTTTCTGGAAAATCTCTGTAAAATTTGCCTTTTAAATAAAATTTAAAAATTTTTTTCTGGATAGTGGTCTAGTGGCTAAGTCCTCGCCTTCCACATGCACTGGGATCCCATATGGGCGCCAGTTCATGTCCTGCTACTCCACTTCCTCCATCTCCCTGCTTGTGGCCTGGGAAAGCAACAGAGGACAGCCCAAAGCCTTGGGACCCTGAACACACAAGAGAGACCTGTTGTGGCCACTTGAGGAGTGGATCAGCAGGTGGAGAATCTTCCTCTCTGTCTCTTCTCCTCTTTGTAAATCTGACTTTCCAATAAAAATAAATAAATCTTTTTAAAAAGAATTGTATAAAATGAATCAATAAAAAAGGAATTGAGTGTAAAATAAGAACAAGGGATGATTTAATATTTACTGTCATCAAGCTATAAAAAGGCAGATAGACAAGTATCAATAAGACAGACACTATCTGTACTGTGCAGAGCCTCTCAGGCTGGAGAGTATACCCTTGTTGCTGCTCAGATATGAAAGCCAGTACCAACCTAAGGCATTGGAAGACAGAGATACCCACACCCTAGTCCAAGAGTCTAGAAATATGTTAGGTTCTATGTCTGTGATGTTTTCTCACACCAGTCAGTTGCCAATCACCAGACCTGGATCAAACATTGCAAATTAGTTTTCACGCTAACTGCCTGGACTTCAATCCCAAAAGATGGTTGCTGCCTCAAACTCCACCTGCAAGTCCTAAAGCTACATGATTCTGACTGAGCCCTCCATGACCCCCCCTCTGTTTTTAAAGATTTATTTATTTTTATTGCAAAGTCAGATATACAGAGAGGAGGAGAGACAGAGAGGAAGAGGAAGATCTTCCGTCTGATGATTCACTCTCTAAGTGACTGCAAAAGTCAGAGCTGCACCAATCCAAAGCCAGAAGCTAGGAACCTCCTCTAGGTCTGCCACGCAGGTGCAGGGTCCCAAAGCTTTGGGCCGTCCTTGACTGCTTTCCCAGGACACAAGCAGGGAGCTGGATGGGAAGCGGGGCTGCCAGTATTAAAACCAGCACCCATATAGGATCCCGGGGCATGCAAGGCAAGGACTTTAGCTGTTAGGCCACCGCGCTGGGCCCCTTTTGTACATTTTATGGGTATATCAAAAAAGGTAGAGTTTAAATTGTGGACCTGAGTCTAGATGGCCATGCATACAGCACAATTTCAACGTTTTGTGTGGCCTTATTACCCTGTAACATTGTTCCACTCACTGTGCATTTGTTACAGAGCAAGGACCTTTCAGTCATCAATGCAAACTACCATGGTGCATGAACTTTGTACAAAGATAACACAGGAATGAAAGAGGGACATCCCTGCCCATCAGAACATAAAAACAAGGACACAAAGCTTTGGTGACCAATGAGGTCACATTGGAAAGAACCACAGTGGCCAGAAAGATGCCACCCTCAGGTGGGAAAAGGTGTGGTGACTACAGAGGCAGCCCAGGCACCTTAGAGCACATGTTTTCAGAAGGAATATGTTAGATCACAGTGTATCACTAAGTTTCCCTTGACCGCAAAGAATCGTGGGAACAACATGGTGCTGATTCTCACTGCACAGCATGGCTCACAAGCCACAGGTGGGACAAACACTGGGAAAGCTCCATGGCATCTTCATGGCTGAAGTCTGTGGAAAGTCCTTCCAGACTTCCAGGCAGAGGGCAAGTCTGGGGTTTCGCATAGGAAACCTTGATGCGCCCAGCCAGTAGGCAGAGAATGCAGTGAGGTTTCCAGGAGGAGTGACTGCATTGTACTAGCAGGGCAGGTATTGCAAACACAGGGTCCCCCAAGGCCAGGCAGGGAACACTCCTCAGTGATGGGATTCTAAATGGCAAAATCATGACTGAGTTGTGCCTTAATATCCCCAGGTGAGATGGGAACAAGATTTACCATATCTCCCAATTAAAAAAAAAACACACACACAAAAAAATCTGGATGTTGTAGGTCGAATCTCCTGATATTCACAAGTTACAACTAATTTTTTTTTGTAAGATTTTTTTTAAGATTTATTTATTTTTATTACAAAGTCAGATATATAGAGAGGAGGAGAGACAGAGAGGAAGATCTTCCGTCTGATGATTCACTCCCCAAGTGAGCTGCACCGGCCGGTGCTGCGCCGATCCGAAGCCTGGAACCTGGAACCTCTTCTGGGTCTCCCACACGGGTGCAGTGTCCCAGTGCTCTGGGCCGTCCTCAACTGCTTCCCAGGCCACAAGCAGGGAGCTGGATGGGAAGTAGAGCTGCTGGGTTTAGAACCGGCGCCTATATGGGATCCCGGTACATTCAAGGCGAGGACTTAAGCCGCTAGGCCACGCCGCCGGGCCCAAGATTTATTTATTTTTTATTACGAAGTCAGATATACAGAGAGGCGGAGAGATAGAGAGGAAGATCTTCTATCCGATGAATCACTCCCCAAGTGAGTGCAACGGCCAGTGCTGTGCCGATCTAGAGCCAGGACCCAGGAACTTCCTCCAGGTCTCCCACACGGGGGAGACTTTCTACACGGGTGCAGGATCCCAAAGCATTGCGCTGTCCTCAACTACTTTCCCAGGCCACAAGCAGGGAGTTGGATGGGAAGTGGAGCTGCTAGGATTAGAACCGGCGCCCATATGGGATCCTGGTGCGTTCAAGGCGATGACTTTAGCCGCTAGACCACGCTGCTGGGCCCAAGTTACAACTAATTTAAATGTCACTGTGTGACCCAGAACAGCAGCAGCAATGACAACAACCAGCTGCTGGATGACGCATGGCAGCCATGAAGGAGTCCTGTGTCCTGAATGTGACATGACCATACAGAGCAGCTAGACTGGAAGGACAAGAGCTGGCTCCATGAGGACCTGTGCGTGGAGATGACCAATGACCAGAGAATTCTATCTTCCCCACACCGTTCTCTCTGATGCACATCTCCACCTGGCATTCAAAGTAGGACTGAGGTTCAATTCCTATCAATTCAGTAGTAATAGACCTTGAGATATTAAGGCCATTGACATAATAATAATAATAATAGTGGGTTGTGACATTTAAAAAATATTTATTTGAGAGAAAGAAAGAGACAGAAGCAGAAATCCCTTTTCCTGGTTCACTCTCTGGTGCACACAATGGCCCCTTGTTGGAGCCCAAGCCGGGAGCTGGGGACTCGGCCTAGGACTCCCATGTGGTTGGCAGGGACCCAGGTACCTGAGCCATCACTACTGCCTACCACAGTCAGCTAGAATTAGGATTCAGGCCCAGGAACCAACCCCAGGTACTCCAGCGTGGGATACAAGTGTCTAAAATGATGAGATTATGAATTTGGTCATGAATTTATGTCCTGTGATTCATGCGTGACACATAGTTAAAGGTGTCTAAAACTTCCATTGTTCGGTTCATGTCCTGCCTGAAGAGCTTTTTCTCTGCTCTGGTGTAGCAACACTCAATTACTCTCTCTATATATATATTTTTAATAATAAGGCCAAAAGGGCCAGACTGCAATCTGGAGCTTTAGATGCCCTTTCTCTCATGGCTTTGTTTACTCTCTTCTTTCCTTATAAATGTCCTTCCCAGTCCTCATATCTACCTACAAAATCCCATTATCTTTTTGAAAAATCCCAAGATGAAGCCACTGTTACAGTCGATTATGTCCCAAGCACCAATCCCTAGGACCTCAGAATGTTGACTGTATAGGGAGGCAGGATCTTCTAAGTGGTAATTAAGTTAAAATAAAATCATTAGGCTAGGCCCCCATCCAGTATGACTGTTGTCCTTACAAGAAGAGGCCATCTGGACATGGGAGTTGTGAAAACACAGGTGTCCGTTGCTTTAAAGACCCAGTCTGCTGTGCTTCGTTACGGCAGCTCAAGCAAACTCACACAGCTCCTTCTTCCATTCCAGTCCAAAGTCATCTTGCTCTTTTTTGCCTTCAGGAACACTTCCTTGCATCTGCTGTGGCTGCTGGCACAGCAGCAGCAGCTCGGTACCACACTTAGCTGCAAGTGTGTTTCCTTCCACTTGAGGGGTGAAGCTCATCTCGTGGTTCTTTGCTTAGTCTCAGAATAATTCACTGGAGCTGAAAAATGACTGCTGGCTTGACTTGAATGATGAAACGTGCTGTGGCTTTTAAGATGTGGTGATGTGGCTTTGCTAACAGTCTAGCAAACAAATAGTGGGTTCCAGAGAGGCGTGCACGTGCTACTGAGATTCTCCTCTCCCCATCCCCTGCCTTCTAAAATATTTTCATTTTATTTGAGCGAGTGAAAGATCTTTCATTGACTGGTTCATTCTCCAAACATCCACAACAGCCAGGACGTGGCCAGGCTGAAGCCAGAAACTCGACACACCATCGGAGTGTCCCACGTGGGTGGTAATGATCATATAGTTGAGTCCTCGCGTGCTGCTTCTCAGGCAATGCATAACCAGGAATTGAATAGAAAGCAGAACAAAAAGGATTCAAACCAGGCACTTTTGGTTTGAAACATGGTCAACCCAGGCAGGGACTTAACCCCTGTGTCAAATACCCACCCTCCTAGAACTTTTTTTTTTTAATTGGAAAGGCAGATTTACAGAGAGAAGGAGAGACAGACTCCCAAAATGGCCACAACAGCCGGAGCAGAAGCCAGGGACTAGGAGCTTCTTCCGGGTCTCTCACATGGATGCAGGGTCCCAAGGTTTTGGGCCATTCTCCACTGCTTTCCCAGACCACAAGCCAGGGAGCTGGATTGGAAGTGGAGCTGCCAGGACACAAACTGGTGCCTATATGGGATCCCGGCACATGCAAGGGGAGAATTAGCCATCGCCCAACTCTCCCTCCCCCACAACTTCCTAGAGCTTCTTTCGGGAGTGAAGGCCTTAATCCCTCCAGTGGAAGGAGCTGCAGGAAGAGTCTTCAGTTGTCAGCTCTGGTTGGTAATAAACTGCCTCAGCCTCTCAGGGCTGGTCTGCTGTCCCTGACCCACAAGCATGGTTATCTAAAAGCCTGGCTCACTCCCCACACACTCAACAACTCCAAAGGGTCAGCAGCTTGAAGGGCAACCTCATGGGGTCAGAGAGCCTGCGCTGGGCCTCCGCTGCAGCCGGACTCTCCAGCCTGCCTTTCCCTGGTCTGTAGCCCAAGAACACTCCTAAGGGTCCCGCATGGCAGCGTTTGTCAGGGAGTTGGTTTCTGGGTAGGCTTTCATTCCAAGGAATTCCTATTTTTGTTACAGATTTGAGGCTGTTCATACTGACAAAAGAAAGGATATGCCAGATCTATGTTAATTATGTTCATTTTGTCATATAAACTCTGCGAAAGAACAAAGATAGGGAGACGCCGTGTAGGGTGAGAAAATAGGTAGTAATTACTGAATTGTGAGAGAGTATAAATTTGTGTCACAAGTTTAGAATTGAGTTTATTATTATTTTTGTTATGCTAAATAACCTAGTGTGCTAACAGTCATGTCAACAACTTAACATTGTGTGAACAGGGTTAGCTGTCGTGCTGTTTGCTTTCTTTCTCTCATCTGATTTCCACCAGAAGCTCTTTGCCATGAAGGTTTGAGTTTGTTATTAACAGCCTCCCAGACACATTCCTTCTCTGAGGAGCAACAAAAAGCTGAAGTGAATGCCCTTGCACCTTCATCTCTGAACGTGCTGGGCAAAGATAAGTAGTAAGACTCCTGCACATTGAGTGAGTGGACAACCAAGATACGAGCACGGAATGTTCCCTTGATTCTGCTTTGAATTGTGAACAGTAAGTAATATCTAAGATAACCAAGGCTCATAGTGAGCAGAGAAGGCTGCAGAGGTGCCAGGGTGCAGAGGCACAGAAAAGGGTGGGAAGCTGTTCATGATTAACATTCAAGGGTACAGGTCCCAGATTAGGCTACTTGGCATTCACCATTTTGCCTTGCTTTCTAGCTGCATGAGCTTGAGCAAGTTCCCCAGACTGTTCTGTGCTGCAATTTCCTCAAGCATAAAATAGGGATATGGTCATTTTTACCCCATAGATTGTCATCATGGTGATTCAATGAGCTATTACATGCCTGGCAAGGAAATTGCTTAATAGATGTTACGCCTGGCCTTTCTTAGCCTGGAGTTGGAGGTTGAGTTCCCACCACATCAGGACTGACCAGAGTACACTAGAAGCAGCATTAGCAAGAGAGCAAAAAAGATAGCTTCTCCCTTTCGTTACTTCAGAGGACAGGCATGAGTGTCTCATGGGGGCACAAAGATGATTCAGGAGTCCTTAAACCCTCAGATCTACCTGTCAGGTAAGGGGCTGGTGCTCACCTGCTCCTGATGGATGGAAATCCATCCTTTGATAGGAAGGGATACCAGAGTGGCTAGTGACCACTCACACAAGTACCCTTAGTGCATGAGGCCTCTGGTACAGGGCCTGGTCGACTCTCTGTAATCAGGGAGCCTGGCTGTGCCTCAATCCGTTCTAAAATAGCAATGATACCTTACAGGTTTGCTGTGATACTCGAGACAGAATAAAATAACTGCTGTGGAAAAGAAGTGTTAGTCTTCTGAAAAAGCATTTCTTGAGTACTTGCTGCATTTCAGGAACTGTGCCAGGTAGTGGAGGATTAACCAAAGTGAAACAAAACAGAAAGAAAAAAAAAGCTGGCATCTAATAAATCTGAAAGAAAAACTATTCAGAAAAAGGGAACCAGGTCCAGAAAGTCTTGGTAATAACATTTTTTGAAGTTTATTTATCCAGTAGAAAGGCAGAGTGATGTTAGAAAGAGTTTTTTTTTTTTTTTTTAACTGTTTGTTCATTTTTCAAATGCCTCCAACAGACAGGACTGGACCAGGTTGCACTCCAGGATGCAGGAACCCCATTGAGGTCTGCCATGTGGAAATCAGGCACCCAAGTACTGAAGCCATCATCTTTTGCCTCCCAGGGTACACATTCACAGGCAGCTGGATCAGAAGCAGGGGTGGGACTCAATCCCACGCACCATAGGATGTAGCTGTACCAAGTAGCAGCTTCACCTGCTATGCCACAATGCCCATCCTAGTCCTGATATTTTTGAGTTCTTTTTGCTAAGAACTATGTCAGGTTGTATGCTTTATTCAGGTTACCTCATTTCACCCTCACATGATGAGCAGTTATGAATCTGACCCTGTGCACATGCTGTGAGTGACCAGAGATGGGACAGGTGAGTCATATTCCCATCACAGTGAACCTCATATCACAGACTGTAGGCTGTGCTGTATAGTTTGTTTGCTCCTCCCAATCTTCTCTCCATTCTTGCTCTACTCTGCTAGGGCCCCAGGAGGCAGACCTAGCAGGTCACTATGCTCTGTCTGTTGCAGAGGTTCAACCACTGCTGGTCTCTCGCAGAGGTTAGGGACAGGAGTGTGAGCTTAGGCCTTGATTCTCCTCTTTTCCTCCATCCCATCTTGCCTGGAGCTGCCTGTGTTCCCTCTCCAGGAAGCCAGGCCCACGTGAGCCTGCCCCTGCCCCTTCAAGGGATGGAATAACCAGGCTTCTACTAGTAGGGGGTCTCTGGATTTCCTTACCTACCACTTTATAAAAACTGATTGTGTGGCCCAGCTTGATGGCTCAGTGGCCGAATCCTTGCCTTGCAACCACTGGGATCCCATATGGTGATCCATTTTGGCTACTTGGGGAGTGAACTAGCAGATGGAAGATCTTTCTGTCTGTGTCTTCTCTCTGTAAATCTGCCTTTCCAATTTAAAAAAGAGTTAAAAAAAAAAAAGACTTGAAGACTGATTGTGTACCTCTGTGAATGAAGGCACGCCTTTTTTCCTCCCTACTACCACTCCTGCATCTACCAGGCTGGACTGGATGACTGGTTACCATTCCAATCTGTTTTACTGCACACTCTGTTGGAATAAGGGAAGGAATAAACATGAAATGGTTCTTGTATAGTAGTTTCATTGGCAGTAGTGCTTAGTGATAAAGTGTTGTTGAATTTTGCTTTCCTGTTTGTTGAGTATATCTTGGGTTCACTGACAGATTTCATCTGTCATTTCTTTTGAGAATTTACCGTTAAAGTATAGTTTTCTTTGTTGTTTAATATGAACTTATTTTAATTGAAAAGCAGATTTATAGAGAGCAAAACAGGAAGGAAGATCTTCCATCTGCTGGTTCACACCCCAAATGAGTCGATCTGAAGCCAGGAGCCAGGAGCCACTTCTGGGTCTTCCAATTGTGTGCAGGATCCTAAAGCTTTGGGCCATCCTTCAGTTTGCCCAGGCCATAGGCACAGATCTGGATCAGATCTTCCATCTGCTGGTTCACACCCCAAATGAGTTGATCTGAAGCCAGGAGCCAGGAGCCACTTCTGGGTCTTCTAATTGGGTGCAGGATCCTAAAGCTTTGGCCCCAAATGAGTCGATCTGAAGCCAGGAGCCACTTCTGGGTCTTCCAATTGGGTGCAGGATCCTAAAGCTTTGGGCCATCCTCCAGTTTTCCCAGGCCATAGGCACAGATCTGAATCAGAAAAGTAGAGCAGCCAGGACGTGAACTGATGCCTGCATGGGATGCAGTGCTTGAAAGGGGAGGATTAACCTTTTGAGCCACAGCACTGGCCCCCTAAAATATTATTTTATAATGAAAACATTGAAATATAGGACAGTAGAAAGACAGTATATAACCTTGCTTCAGTATTGCTAACATTTTTGCTAGCTCTTCCACCTTTTCTTCTTTCCTCTATTAAGTTGTTTTTTTTAAAGATCTTTTTATGGATTAATTAAAAAAAGATTTATGCATTTTTGCTGGAAAGGCAGATCAGATTTACAGAGAGGAGAGACAAAGATCTTCTACTGCAGGTTCACTCTCCAAATGGCCTCAAGGGCTGGGCCTGAGCTGATCCAGAAGCCAAGAGCCAGGAACTTCTTGTGGTTCACCAACACGGGTGCAGGGTCCCGAAGCCTTGGGCCACACTCCACTGCTTTCCCAGGCCACAAGCAGAGAGCTAGAAGGGAAGTGGAGCAAGTAGAATAGGAACTGGCACCCATATGGTATCCTGGCATGTGCAAGACGAGGACTTTAGCCACTAGTCTACCACTCTGGGCCCTCTTTTTAAATTTTGTAATCATTTAAAAGGTTATTTGTTTATTTTCATTTTATTTGAAAAGCAGAGACAGAGTCAGGTGGAGAAAGATCTTCTGTCTGCTGACTCACTTCCCCTATATCCACAACAGCCAGGGCTGGGCCAAATCACATCCAGGAGCCTGGATTTCAATCTTAGTCTTCCACATGGGTGGCAAGGGTCTAAGTTGTTGAGTCATCTTGTGCAGCTTCCCAGAGTGCACATTAGCAGGAAGCTGGATCTGAAGTGGAGGAGCTAGAACGAGATCCACGTACCCCAATGTGGGCAGAAGTACCCCAAGCAATTTAGCAGTTATGTCACTGGCTTGCCCCACAGTAGCACTTTCATTAGTCAGGACTGGGTCAACGAATGACGCCATCAGCCCCATCTGACCTGCACTGTAACAGCATGGGGTAGGGATGGTTTCATGGAGCAAACTGAAGCCCAGTTTCTACAGTGAAAGCTGAACAGGCAAAGGAAGGTATGTCCTTTCTTGTAGGTGAGATCCCTATTACACTGTTGTAGGACTATGCACATGTCTCCTTCATGCTGCTTGTTGCAGGTGCCTGTGTGATGATTGGATCAATGGTTATGTCTTTCACTAGGCTCTGAGTTCCACGACAGGCATGTTTTTGTTTTATGTTATTAATATATGCCCAGTGGATGCCTGGCTCCTGTTGGAAATACAGTAGGCATCTGTTGACTAATGAATAAATTACATTTGGGATGTCCTGTCAGGGAGGTTTCGGAATTAATCTGGATTTCAGTATTGACTTACTATTGGTTCTGCCATTAATTTGCTATTAGAAAAGTTAATAAATTGGCTGAAGATTACTTTCCACATCTGTAACATAGGGATAATACATGGCTCATTGAACAGTTTTGAGGATGCAATCAGATCATGAATGCAAAAGATCTGGCATGTTGTAAGGATTCAGTAAACAACTGAGGTTATTATTTTACTCCATCTATTGCCAGGAAAACTTATTATCCATCTTTCCATGGTAGGCTTGCCTCAGGGTTTACTCTCTCACTCAGAAACTTCTTCAACTGGAGCCATGGCATATATTCGCATTTTCCATTCCGTAAGGCTCTACCCTCTAGCCTGTTCCTGGAGAAAACTTGGGCCACACAATAAACCTTATAGACTACCTTACGGATGCCAGTGAAAGGGAGAGGGGAGAAAGAGAACAAGAACTGAGCCCAAGCAACACAAAATGGTGAGGGACAGAGGTGACTATTTTTTTTATATGTGATTCTTGTTTCCTCCCACTCATTGATTTGTACATTCCCAGCATTCAAGCTGGTGAACATAGTGATCTTTCACCTCGAATCTCCACTTCTATTTGTATTAGTGCCCTTGTTTCTTTCTAGCATCACCTACAGAAGGACTCTATCCTATACCCAAACTATCCAGTTTACTAAGCACACAGAGTCCTGACAACAGTAAGTGAACTTAAAGAACCACTGGGTCAAGAAGTGCAAAAAGAAAGGACACCTCCTGATAATGCTGGCTACCTGTCAGCATCCTATCTGAGAGTTAAAGAAGTAACCCCTGGGGCCTATGTTGTGGTGTCACGAGTTAAGCCGCCACCTGTAACATCAGCATTCCATATAGGTGCCAGTTCGATCCCAGCCACTGTTCTTCCCATTTAGCTCCCTGTTAATGCACCTGGGAAAGAAACAGAAGATGGCCCAAGTGCTTGGGCTCCTGCCACTCATGTAAGAGACCTGGATGAGGTTCCTGGCTCCTGGCTTCAGTCTGGCTCAGTCTTTGAGATTGTGGTCATTTGGGGAGTGACTTGTGAAAGGAAGATTTTCTTCTTCTCTCTGTAATTTTGACATTCAAATAAACAAACAAAATCTAAAAAGGAGAGAACTAACCTTTGTATCTCTCCCGGACTAAGTGTTTGGGGATCAGTAACTAGTAGAACAAAACTGGACAGGGAGGGAACAACTTCTGGGAAAAGAGTGGGTGTGGGTGTTGGGATGGGCAAGGCAAGATACTTTACAGGGCTGGTGTTATATAAGCTCAGAGATACCAGTGTTGAAGGTGCTGGCAGGAGAGGAATTGAAATAGCAGGCCGCAGGATAGGAAAACAATTGATATGACCCAGTTTTGGCTTTGAAGGAGTCTGTATCTTATCAAGGGAGACCAGCCTGAGAGCTAATCAGAATACAAAGTAAAAAATAAAAGTTATAACAAAAGTTTGCATAATGTCCTACATTGGAGGACAAACTTTTGCTGAGGGAGTTAGAAAATAAAAAAGAGCTAAGTGAAGGTTTGAGAGACAAGAAGACATTCAGGACAAGCTTGAAGTCGCAGGCCTGGTGGGTAAGGATGATTGAGCAGAAGGAACACAGAAGTGAAGTATGGATGCATAAAGCAATGCTAGGGGCTGAGTGAAGCACAGGCGATTTACACAGAGCTGAAAACTCAACAATGTTTGGAAGACTAGCAGGCCTATCAGTTAGAAAAAGGCAGGTGTGCAGGACCAGGCAATACAATCTTGATAGGACAGCAGGATATTTAGGCTAAGAAGTTGTGTACTGGAGAAATACCATATTGGCTTTGAAAGTTGGGATGCCGTGTCAAGACAACACACTACCACTTCTGTCGCACACCTGGGAGGTGACTCCTGGTGGAGGGAAGATTGTAGGCTTCCGATTCACAAAAACAGTGGCTGCTTTCTCTAGGCTGTCCTGATCCATCTCTCATCGCCTGAAGCTGCTGGTTCAGACTCAGCAATAGCCAGCACAGTTCTACCACAGTGTCTTAAAGGCATGAAGTCAGCTCACATCACACTGTACGTTTACCTTTTTAGGACATTGCTTTCTAATACCAGACATGCAAAGATTGAGAAAATGGGAAGCTGGGTTGCAACACACAACATCTATTGCTCTGTCCCTACCAGATGCCCTCCTAGCTTTGGTGAGCAACTGTTGTGTTGCTTTGTTCTTCCACAGAACTTGGGCTCTTGGGATCTCTCAAATTTTGCACTTAGCACAGAGGGCTTTTTTCAATGCCTTTGACTTTACACCTTACATTGACACACCACTGGATCTCAGATCTTTATTGCATTTGCCTTGGATGTAAATTTTAAACCCACTGGCTGGCACGGACATTGGGTACAGAGTAGCTGGCGACCAGTTGATATTTAACCAACATTGTCAAGTGATGACATGTGCCCAAGATACTTTCTTTATCTTTTGTTATTCCTTTCTAATTATTATTTTTTATTATTTCATTTTTTAAAAGATTTATGTATTCGTTTTGAAAAGGCAAATTTACAGAGAGAAGGAGAGACAGAGAGAAAAATCAGCTGGTTCACTCCCCAAATGGCTACAGTGGCCAAAGCTGAGCTAATCCAAAACCAGGAGCTTCTTCTGGATCTCCCATGCAGGTGCAGGGTCCCAAGGCTTTGGGTCATTCTCTGCTGCTTTCCCAGGCCACAAGCAGGGAGCTTGATGGGAAGTGGAGCATCCAGGACGTGAACTGGTACCCATATGGGACACCAGCTCAACTAATTTGTTGTGATAATGCATCTCTGAGTTAGAAAGAATCTGTGGTAACTCCAAGGTGTTGAGTATAGAGATCAGTGTGGGCAGTAGTACTGTCCATCGCTCAGGGAAAAACAGGGATGAATTATGTTGGAGAGGAAGACGGCAAATTCCTTTCAGATTTGCTGAGCACCTCAAGAGTGCCCAGGTAGAGAGGTGGACAACTTCGCCAGCCTGCTTGGGCTTTCCCGTGACCTGGGAACTCGCTCATTGTTGGATAAAGCAGGGCAGCTGGTTAGCCTACAGTCAGTAGCCACTGGTGCTACCAATCTGAAGCCTGTAGGGAGAAGGAAATTAGTGACAGAGATAACTGTGTGAAAGGGATCCTTAACACTTTGAGAAGAATTGTGACAAGTCAGGGGGCAACGGCCATATGAGAAGGCCCAACGCTGTGACACAGAACTTCTCTCTTTGGCTAAGAGATTTCTCCAGGCCAGCCACCATAAAGCATGTGTTGGTGCAGATTCTTCTTCCTACCGCTGTGAACTGTTCATGAACTTGCTGCTTTAGAAACAGGAATCCACCTAGGCGGTGATTATCTGCCTGCCAGTCTGCGATTTCCTAACTAGACTCGTTATTAATTTGGAAGATTTCATTGCTATTTTTGATGTTCCTCCTTTTTTAATTCAGTTCTTTGCAAAAACTTCCATGGCTACTCATGATCATTATTTTTCAATTCTGAATTATTTCCCAGCATAGTCTTTTCTACAACAAGCTCCATTTTTCTGTATCACAAAATTGATTGAAGTTTAGATCTCTGGTGAAATGAAGTATGAAAACATTTGAAAGATTATTTAGCCATGGATCTTATGAAAAATCATGGAAATCATGTCTGCTCATTATTTGAGAAAAAAGGAGTTTACTTGGAACTCAGTTGACCTGTGGATTCACTGTATTAATATGCTACACACAGTTTCTCAACTAGTTGTTCATTGGGCCTTGTTTTGCCCAAAAAAGAATTTCAATCTAGTAAGTCAAGCATAAGTAATTAGTTTGGCTCAAGGTCTTCATTATAGATCTGCAGGGCCTAAAGATCACTTATCCGAGGCTGTTCCTGCCTTTGCTGCTATACTTAGCCTTCTGAGGACAGCTGATGCTAACCTTGACACATGTGGGCAATGTTGTAATAATTCCTTATGTTTCCACAGCAGTTTCTTAGACTAATTTGACTCTTACACCCATATAGTTCTGAATAGTTTAAGTACTGCTATCACTTTCATCTCAAAAAAGAGATACCTGCAACATAAATGTGACTTTATCAATGTTATATGAACCAGAGAAGGTTCATAGTGGAGGGAGTGGTTCAAGTGGAGGGAGACAGATTTTTTACACGTCTCCCTTTTTATTTAAGATTTATGTATTTATTTGAAAGGCAGACTAATGGAGACAGAGAGACAAAGAGCCTGATCTTACATCTACTGGTTCAATCTCTGAATGGGGATTTGGCCAGGCCAAAGCCAAGAGGCAGCAGCTAGCAGCTCCTTCCATGTCTCCCAAGTCGGTACAGGAGCCCAGACTCTTGGGCCATCTTCTGCTGCTTTTCCCAAGCTCCTGAGCAGATAGCTGGATCAAAAAGGGTGCAGCCAGTCCTCTAACTGATGCTCATATGGGATGCCAGTAGTGTAGGCGGGGGCTAAATCTGCTATATTGCTGCACAACAGGGTTGATCCCAGACTTTCTATTCCAAACTGGTGGTCTTGTCAATACATTAGATGGCCAACCCCAACTTTGTATTCTTTTTTTTTTTTTGATTGGGAAGTGAGATATACAGCTTAACCAGTTGAGCCACAGTGTCAAACTCCACATGAAAGTTTTCGAGCTTCATCCCCACAGCCCTCCCCACTTACCCCTCTTTTCTTCCCCCCTGCCACTAGGCAGTAGGTTCGGAAACAGCCTTTTATCAGAGTGGTTGAAAATCACTGCACCAAGGCAACTTGCCTACTTCAGGCCATTTCCTTGCTCTCCACAGCTCTTTCAATCAAAGCGAAATAATGAAGAGCTAATATATATTGAATACTCACCTCACCCAGTGCCTGGGATGTTGTGAAGGTTTGTGAAAGATCTCATTTAACCAGCACACTTAGTCTAGACAGTAGAAACTTTGAATACAGACACTTTCACATTTTATAGTGTGAAATCTAAGGCTCAGAATATTTGCATTAATTTAACCCAAGATCACATACTGGCAGGTGGAAGATTTGATTCTGTCATCTGTTATTCTTAATGGGTAAATTAATCTGCTTTCCAATTCAGACACCTTTCATCCCTAAGCAATGTAGCTCACCATGATTGAAAATATCTCCTATTTTACATTCCAGGAACATCTGTTACATGTTTGCTTTTGCTTATATAGCAGCACAGCTGGCTAAATAGGTGATAAAAGACACATAACAGGAGGTGACAATGAGAAGTGCTGATTCCAGGTGAAATATTTGTATCTAGGATAACACTTCCCTTTTGAAAATGCAATATTGAGGATAAATATATTAATTATTCAGATGTAACCTGAGATATGGTAATCATCAAAATAGTATTGTTTTCCCAAAATACTTCATGCTCAATGCACCTAATATCAGGAGTTGTGTTCACTCTAAATTACTTCACTGCTTCAGGTTAGGTTTTTTTCTATTAAATATACATTGTCCTGTGTGAGTTAATTATTGTGTTAAAACACCTGGGGGTTGAGATACTGATTGCTTTTATGTTCCAGTGTGCTGCAATGTAGATAACATGGACTCTGGCATTTCATGTCATTAATTTTTTTCCTCCTAGTTGGGATATAACAGATGACTTTTCCTCTCTCTTTCTGTGTGTTTTACATATACATACATGCACACATTTGGAAACACATACATACTCACATATATATATATAAATTAAGCATATGCATGTCAGCTATTATACATATTATAAATAAATATATAAATATAAATATATGATATATATTAAATATATAATAATTGGCATATACATGATTAATTTTCTTATTGGAAAGGCAGGTTTACAGAGAGAAGGAGATACAGAGAGAAAGCTATTCTGCCCACTGGTTCACTCCCCAAGTAGTCCCAATGGCTGGAGCTGAGTCGATCTGAAGCCATGAGCTAGGAACCTCTTCCAAGTATCCTATGCAGTTGCAGGGTCCCAAAGCTTTGGGTCATCCTCGACTGCTTTCCAGGCCACAAGCAGGGAGCCTGATGGGAAGTGGAGCAGCCGGGATATGAACCCGTGCCTAATAGGATCCCAGTGTGTGCAGGATAAGGATCTAGCCACTGAGCCATCACACTGGGTCCTGGCTATAGTATTTCAATCTCAGAGATTTGGTCATTGTTTTAACATATGATGACTTGAAGCTGTACAGCTAGATGTTACACATTGATGACATTTCTGTTTGCTCACTCTGATGAGCAAAATTATGTACAAATAATACAGGCAGCTCTTCCTTCTGAGAGACCAGTTTGTGGAAGAAAACCTTCATGGGAAATTCCATGTGATCTCAGGCAGGGAGAAAGTTCCCTCCATTTGTCATTCCATTTGGCTCCACTGTCTCTGCTTTGGGGACAGACTTGGGCATTCTAGCTCAACTGAGCACCCCTTTTTCTGCTTGCTGTAGTTGGAAATGGTTTGCATGTGTTCCTCCAGGGTTCTTGTGATGAAATTTCACCTTCTGGGCCCTGCGCCATGGCCCAGTGGCTAAAGTTCTCGCCTTGAATGCACCGGGTATCCCATATGGGCACCGGTTCTAATCCCGGCAGCTCCACTTCCCATTCAGCTCCCTGCTTACGGCCTGGGAAAGCAGTTGAGGACAGCCCAAAGCCTTGTGACCCTGCACCCGTGTGGGAGACCTGGAGGAGGTTCCTGTTTCCTGGCTTCGGATCGGCACAGCACCACCACTGTGGTCACTTGGGGAGTGAATCATCGGATGGAAGATCTTCCTCTCTGTCTCTCATCCTCTATGTATATCTGACTTTCCAATAAAAATACATAAATATTTAGAAAAAAAAGAAATTTCACCTTCCATGTGAGACATTCAGAGGGTGGCAACTCAGTGTGACTATGGTGTTCAGAGGTGGAGCTCTGGGTGGTGACTAGGATTCGATGTGACTCTCAGGGTGGGGCCCCGATGATGACTACTGTTGACTTAATAGGAAAAGAGGGAGGTCAGAGGACATGCCCATGCTCCCTGTCTCCTGCTGCAGGATGCCCTGCGCTGTCTAGCAACTCAGCCAGCTGGATGGCATCGCTCCTTAATCCTTGAGTCCTTGAACTTCCAGAATGGCAAGCTGGATGAAACTCCTTTGTTTCATCAGAGAAAAGGGATCAAAGAAAAAGGAAACCAAGTGATACTAGATGTGACTGATAGACAAAGACATAAACTTTGCTACCCTGGTCAGCACAACCCAAACCTGGGGCTTAACAGAAGCCTCTGGGGCTGTGCAAGAAACTGAAGGGATCTCATTATTAGCAAAGCAGACTCATGGGGTAGTCATGTCAGTAGCAATAAATGACTGAACCAACTGGGAAGCCATTGGAGAGGACATGATAATAACTAGCATTGATGAAGTGGGATTCCAAGTTTTATATATAATTCTCATTTAACCCTCAAGATTATCCTACAATCTAGTTTGCTTAATTTCCAGTTTGTCAATGAAGGGGTCCAAAATAAGCCACCACTGTAAGTGCTGCTTTGGCACAAGGGTTATTTAGGGATAAAGGCATTTGAGAAGCGACAGGTGGAAGAACACCTTCCAAATGCCAAGTTGCTGGGCATACATTTCCCTTTGGAAAAGTGGCATAAATTCCCCATCTTCCAGTGCTAGGAAGAGGAGAGTATCCCTGATGGTTCAAGATAAGAGCTAACACTGCCCATATAAATCTTAATAAAATTACCTCTTTCTTCCATTAATGCCCCCAGTATATTCACTGGTCACCTTCCCATGATTCATTATCCTCAGAAGCCAAAACTTCTTTTTTTTTTCTTTAGTCAGTTCTGCACAATTTATCACTCTTTCTTAAAATGGTATGCAAGTAGAATGCTCTAATCTACCCACTTTATAATTTTTACTTCTTTTCCCCAAAGGCTTCATGAGTTTAGAAATATTAATATCTGTAAAAATCGTATTGCTTTTTCCTTCTAATTTGTCTTCTGTCTGGATTGTTTTACAACTGACTGAGTCTATGAGGAAAGCTTGATCTTTCTTTCCTTAAACAGATAATGAAATTGAGATTTGTAGACAAGGAAAGTAAGACTTCGATGTATTAGGGTCTGTATTAGGGTAAGACTGTATTAGAAGTATTAGACTGTGTTAGACTGTATTAGAAGTAAGACTTCTGCAATAGGGTCAGCTTCCACTCTTAGCAAGTAGAATCAGGATTTGACATGATGGAGGACGGGAGCCTGCATACCTAAACCCCACAACAAACATTCTCACAAAATCACTTACTGGAAGTTAGTAAACATCCGGGAGACTCTAACTGTAGTGATTAATTTCTACAAAGCAGAGCTGGAAATACCTCAACTCCTGCCACAACAAAAGGCCAAATCCGAAAGACTTGGCATGCCCCTGGAAGATCTCACAAGAACATTCATGCAGTTTTAGTCTTTCTGGTTGTGGTGATGACAGTGGGAGTTGACTTGTGGTATGTGATTCATGGACATATTAAAGTACTTGTTAGGGTTCATTTATATGACCATTCGATGAAATTTAAATAATAATAAATTGGAGGATGTCATTTATAAGAGGTTACCTTATCTAACCTTGAACACACCAGGATCCCATATGGGCGCCGGTTCTAAACCTGGAAGCCCCGCTTCCCATCCAGCTCCCTGCTTGTGGCCTGGGAAAGCAGTCGAGGACGGCCCAAAGCCTTGGGACCCTGCACCCATGTGGGAGACCCTGAAGAGGCTCCTGGCTCCTGGCTTCGGATTGGCTCAGCTCTGGTTGTTGCAGCCACTTAGGGAGTAAATCAATGTACAGAAGATCTTTCTGTCTTTCCTCCTCTCTGTATATATCTGACTTTCCAATAAAAAATAAAATAAATCTTTAAAAAAGGTTTATTTTTGCTGTTGCTGTTCTTTTTGCAAGAACTAATATTGAATTATACTGATAGTTATTTATCAATTCAAGTGGTAAAATCTAATATATTTTTTGAGGTTCTTTACTCAGAATTTATGCCAGAGTCATTGGAAAGATTGCAGATAAGCCCTTGCCACTGGCAAGAAGGTAGTTTCACTTACTGCTTCCTTATGGTAAAAGGGACTGACAAAAATATTTCGACAGATGTATTTTGGTAGTTGATTCATTGGTGAAGTTCTTGAACAAGACTATTCCTGAGTGAGCATTCATCTGTTCAAGAGGCAAAGTTTACTGAGCACAGTCCTCGTGGTAAGAGCGAAGAATTAGCAAGGGAGCAAATAAAGTGTGGTCCATACTATCATGAACTACGGCACAGTAGGGAGATGGACAATAGTGAAATTATCAAGTGAATATCCTATTTTAGAGTAAGAAGTGTCACAGTGTTACATAAAATAGAGACCCAGTTAAATCTGACAAAGTCAATGAATGAAAACTTCGCTTGAGAGAGTTGTGTTTGAGCAGAACAGGAAGAATGAGCACGAGTTAGGCTGAAAGAGGAGGTTGATATAGCCTGATGGAGGGTGGCCAGGGAAATCCTGCCTGGCAGAGGGAACAGCCCATGCACTGCCCATGTATTGGTGATGAGGACATACATAGAAGGAGAAGACGTCAGTGTGGTTAGATCCTAGGATCCAAATGGCTGCAACTGATGGAGTTGGGCTGATGTTTGCAGCCAAGCTGGTATAAGCTAGGAGCCAGTAGCTTCTTTCTGGACTCCCACATGGTTGCAAGGGCCAAAGCACTTGGGCCATTCTCCTCTGCTTTCTCAGACCATTAGCAGGGAGATGAATCAGAAGTGGAGCAGTTGGGACAAGAACCAACACCCATATGGGATGCTGACATCTCAAGCAGAGGATCATCTTGCTAAGGAATTGTGACAGCCCCCATACTTGGAACTTTTAAAAACAAATTGAGGACCTGGCACTATGGCCTACTGGCTAAATTCCTCACCTTGCATGCACTGGGATCCCATATGGGTGCTGGTTCTAATCCCAACTGCTCCACTTCCCACCCAGCTCCCTGCTTGTGGCCTGGGAAAGCAGTCAAGGATGGCCAAAAGCCTTGGGACCCTGCACCCACATGGGAGACCCTGAAGAGGTTCCTGGCTCCTGGCTTAGGATTGGCTCAGCTTCAGCAATTGCAACTGCTTAGGGAGTGAACCAGCAGACGGAAGATCTTCCTCTCTGACTCTCCTCCTCTCTCTATCTGCTTTTCCAATAAAAATAAATAAAATCTTAAAAAAATGTGTGTTTTTAAAAAAAGCAAATTGAACTGACTGGTAGTGAGAACATATTGAAAGTACTGAAATAAATGTGGGAATCCAATTAGGCTGTGCTAGTAATATGGATGCAATTAGGCTGTGCTAGTAATATGGATGAGATATAATGATGGCTTGGACTAGCAGGTTGACATGAGTTGGGGAATATGAGGCATATTTAATGGGGAAAATAAGCAAGATGGATAGATGAGGAGTAGGCAAGTGTCAGAGATAACTTCTAGACTTCTGGCTTATATAAATAAGTAGATAATAATGTTGTTGACTTCAGACAGAAAACACTGGGGAAAGATTAGATTTAGATGTAAATGCATAGAGGGCTGGTATTGTGGCATAGCAGGTAAGCTACTTCTTGGCTGTGTACTCTGCTTTCTGTACAGCTTACTTGTCATATGCCTGGGAATGCAACGTAGCATGGCCAGAGTACTGGGGCTCCTGTCCCCATGTGGGAGTCAGGTATGGAGTTGTGGACTCCTGGGATTAGCCTGGCTGCTGCAGCCATTTGAACAGTGAAATAGCACAGGAACGATTTCTCCTTCTCTCTGTGTGTCCACTCTGCCTTTCAAATAAACAAATAAATAAATGGAAAAGAAACAGGAGAAATACATGCATAAGACATGTCAACATGGAAGTTAGACAGTGTTCTGAATATTACTACGAACGAAGTCATCCTCAAACTCCGTGACTTCCTTCAATAATCGTCATGTATCACCTCTGTTGGTTTCTGTGAATCTGAAGTTTATAAGTGACTTAACTGAAAGGTTCTTACTCAGCTGTCTCCTGAGGTTTCACTCAGTGGTGGCTGGCTGGCATCTCCTGGGAGATTGTTCACTCACACGCCTGGCCCTGGGCTGGGAAGACTGTGGCGCTGAAACCGCTGAAGATCCTCAGGCTTCTCTCTTTGTCTGAGGTCTCTGCCCGCAGGCTGTGCAGGCAGTATCAGGTTAGCCCAGCCTCTGTGGTGCTTCAGGCCTCTATAGTCTGCACCCTGAGGGAGGGCCATGAGGAAGCTCTACAGTTTCTTCTAACCTAACCTCAGAAGCCACACAGACTCACTTCTAGCCTCCACTATGCCGTATGTTTTCTTAGAGTCTAAAGGCCAGGCCATATATAAGCCATGGAGAATCGGATTCTTTTGTCAAAGGATTGACAGACAGGTTTAAGGGTTTATAGATAAATTGGGGAGTCATCAGCACAGGAAGCATTGAAGAAGTGAAAGTAGGAATTTGATGAGGTAAGGCGAGAGAGAAGAGAAGGAGTATGGCACTATTTGTTACCAATGCTTTTTTCCAAGGGTCCTGAGGACTGTATTTAGAAACACAATCTAGCCATTATGGTTTCCATTGCTTCATAGTGATTTAATATCAACTGAATAGGGAACAGACTTTACTTCCTGATTCTTGGATCAACAGAAAAGTTCACCTTAGCCTACAGATTTAAAAGAAGTTGTATAGAAAGGAATAGGAAGTAAGAAAAAGGTACATAGAGTCTGAACAGATGTGTGTATTGCATGATCTCTGCCAGAAAAATCAAAATCTTTCTGATCTATCAGGAATAGAACTTACCTTTACTGCATCCCCGGACAACATATCCTCCTCTCAGAGTCTGCATCACTCTAGATTCTGCCAGAATGATGCCCAATTGGTATGACAAAGAGCACAGAGGACCCAGCACGGTAGCCTATGTGGCTAAAGTCCTCACCTTGCACGCATCAGGATCCCATATGGGTGCCGGTTTGTATCCTGGCAACTCCACCTCCCATCCAGGCTTGTGGCCTGGGAAAGCAGAGGAGGACAATCCAAGGCCTTGGGACCCTACATCTATATTGGAGACCTGGAAGAAGCTTCTGGCTCCTGACTTTGGATCAGCTCAGCTCTTGACATTGTGGCCACTTGGGGAGTGAGCCAGCTGATGGAAGATTCTTCTCTCTGTCTTTCCTTCTCTCTGTATATCTGACTTTCTAATAAAAAATAAATAAATTTTTAAAAATTAGAGCATAGACTCAAAATATAACATGTGCATGGTACTAACGGTGAAAGGAAAGGCTCAGCCTGTAGCCACGTGGGTGACCACACACCCTGTGAGTCCCTTTTTCACTACTGTGATAAAATAACTAAAGCTGAGTACTTCGAGAAAAAGGAGGCGTATTCTGCTCATGGTTTTGGAGGTCTAAGAGCATGACACTGATTTTTTTTAATTTCATTTTATGACAGTTTCATAGGCTCCGGGATTCATTCCCTCAACCCCTCCCCAAACCCTCCGCCCCATGACACTGATTTCTGCATGGCTCTGGAGAGGCCTCATCATGGATAGCATTATGATCGCGCAAGTACATGTTGAAATGATCACACTGCAGGATAGGAAGCTGGAGAGATTCAGGGGTCAGGCTGGCTCCTTCCAACAATTCACTTTCATGGGAACTAACTAGAGTCCCCTGGTAACTACTTTAATCTTCCAGGTACAGCACATGGTGAGCTAATCACCTTTGAAAGACTCTGCCACTGTGCACGCATTGCTGTATTGGGGATCGAGCTTCCAACACACAACTTTTGAAGGTCAAAGTCACTGAAACCATGGCACAAACCACGGTTATATTGCATTCTTTATATCCAAAATATGTAAGATTTATTCATTTTTATTGGAAAGGCAGACTTACAAAGAGAAGGAGGGACAGAGAGGAAGATCTTTCCTCCATTGGTTCACTCCCCAAGTGGCCATATTGGCTGGAGCTGAACTGATTTGAATCCAGCAGCCTGGAGCTTCTTCTGGGTCTCCCACACATGTGCAAGTGCAAGTTCCCAAGGGCTTGGGCCATCTTTAATTGCTTTCCTAGGCCACAAGCAAGAAGCAAAATGGGAAGTAGAGCAGCCAGAACATGAACCAGTGCCCATATGGGATCCTGGCATGTGCAACATGAGGATTTAGCCATTGAACAATAGGATAGGACCCTTCAAGAACATATTCTAAGATCTTCTACACAGTTGTAGTCTAAAGAATTTTTTTAAATATTTATTTTAGGGCCTGGCGCCATGGCCTAGCGGCTTAAGTCCTCGCCTTGAACGTGCCGGGATCCCATATGGGCACTGATTCTAATCCCGGTGGCCCCACTTTCCCATCCAGCTCCGTGCTTGTGACCTGGGAAAGCAGTTGAGGACAGCCCAAAGCCTTGGAACCCTGCACCCGTGTGGGAGACCTGGAAGAGGTTCCTGGCTCCCAGCTTCGGATCGGCACAACACCGCCATTGCGCTCACTTGGGGAGTGAGTCATCAGTCAGAAGATCTTCCTCTCTGTATATCTGACTTTGCAATAAAAATAAATAAATCTTTAAAGAAATAAATATTTATTTTATTTTATTGGAAAGGCACAGAGAGAAAGATTTCCATCCATTGGTTCATACAACTGCTGGAGCTCAGCTGATATGAAGCTAGGAGTCAGGAGTGTCTTCTGGGTCTTCCACATGGGTGCAGGATCCCAAGGCTTTGGGCCGTCCTTGACTGCTTTCCCAGGCCACAGAAAGAGAGCTGGAAGGGAAGTTGAGCAGATGGGACATGAATTGGTACCCATATGGGATCCTGGCAGGTGCTTGAAGGTGGAGGGTTAGCCTATAGAGGAGCCATCATGCCAGCACCAGCCTCAGGACTCTTAAATGAAGGGAAGGGAATCTTCTGAGAAGTAGGAAGGAAAAATAAAGCTTTGGGATATACATCAAGGTAAGGAAAGTAGACCTTATTTATAATAATAAGTCAGTTTATATTAAAAATGCAACTTCAAGTTTTATTTATTCAAACGGCAGAATGGCAGAGAAACCATGTGTTGATTCCCTTTCCTGATACCTGTTGGTTGACAACTTTGTGTTGGAAATGTGCTAAAGGAGCTTTCAGGTGTTGTCAACTCACACATACACTCTGTGAGAAGATGGACATGTTAATTTGGTTGACTGTAGTAATCGTTCACTGTGTAGCTCAAACGTCATGTTGCCCACCTCAAGTATACACACATTTTTATGAAGATAGCAAATAAGAAATTAAAGGTCAATATTGATTTTCACAAATTAAAACTAAAAGCATTTCATGTTCTCAAAGGAAATAATAATTACTTTTCCTCCATATAAATTAATGAGATGTTAAGTGAGGTAAACAGAATTACAGAAGTACACCAGCATACCCAGAGTGACGTGGGATTTTAGATTCAGCCTGTGCGCTCAGCATGATGTTTGTTCTTTCAAATCGTGTCACATCAGCTAGACTAAAGCTACTTCAGACCACGTTGCAGATTCTCGGCTTTTTCTTTTTTGGAGACTGACAGATCAGCAAAACCTGTCCCCTTCCCTTCTTGGCCTCCACTGCATGTGTTTGCTTAACTATTTAAACAAATGTGAATTATTCCAGAAAGAACATAGAACACAAATATATGCTTAATCATTATAGGGCAAATATAAGTATAATTATTCCAGTATGAAAAGAAATAATTCAAACAAGATAGTCATGCTGCAAAGGAAAAGCTAAGATAATAGTAGCACAAAGTATTCACAATCTTTACTCTTTCCCGTCATAGCCAATTAATAAAAATATTTATTTATTTGGAAGGCAGAGGTACAGAAAGGAACACACACACACACACACACACACACACACACACACAGATCATCCATCCATTGATTCACCGCTCAGGTACCTGCAATGGCCAAGGCAGAGCTAGGCTGAAGCCAGGAGCTTCTTCCAGGTCTCCTGTGGGGCTGGCAGATGACTAAGCACTGGGGCCATCTTCTGCTGCGTTTCCCAGGCTATTAGTAGGGAGCTGGATTGGAAGTGGAGCAGCCAGAACATAAACGAGCACCTCTATGTGATGCTGGTGTCACAGCTGGCAGCTTTATTAGATAAACCACAGTACCTGCCCCTTTAATATCCCGTTTTACCTCACTTAGTTGTGACTTCTTTCCTGATATTATGGTAGTCACTTACTTTCTCTCTCTCTTTTTAAGCTTCTGCTTAATGCACCTGCTAAATTCTATGGCAAGGCTTCATAAAGTCTATGGTGGAAAGGCACATTGCCTCTTAATTCCACTTTCCATGGACTCGTTGAAGCTCCCAGTACAGTTTAGCTTTTGTGAACTTTTGAATTTTGCGTAAATGTAACTACATCTATCCTTTTCTTTTGTGTTTATGTCATTCAACATTTTTAAATTCATCCATGCTGCTCCATGTATTTGAACATCTACACTTAATTGCTGTAGACCTCAGCTGACTTTCCGACTCCACTCACTGGGCCATAGAGTTCCTTTGGGGGTTGAAATCTCCTTAACTGTCCCTGCTGTTGATGTTACTTGGTGATGCCTTTTGAGTTTCGTTGCTTGCAGATTCTTTCTGTCAAACCAACTGGCCTGCTACATACTTCATATATGTCAACCCAAAGGGAAAACATTCAAGAATCCTTGGTGTCTTTTATTTGAGAAAAGATGAAGTAAAAGAAAAGTGATCTTTCTAATAACATTTTTCTGTCCTCAACTTGCTCAAAACATCTGTAAATTTAAGTTCTATTGGAGATGAGAGTGAGTTATCTAAAGATAATCAATACTATGTATTTTAACTTTTTTCTTAAAGGCTATATTGTAGCTCTTTCACTTGTAGTTATACATATTTTCTGGTTTAAATAGAGGTTTTTATTTCTTTAGAAAAAAACCCTACATAATTTATTTTAAAATTAATATTAATATGGAATTCAAACACATTCATATGATAATTTCATCATTCAAATTTATAGCTGTAATTGAGAATTTTAAATTATTTGATCTAAGGATAATCAAAATGAATAGAGAGCTCTGGTCAGATCAAAGTGGGTTTTCAACACATGCAACCAAACCAAAGAGGGTAATTTAACAGTGCCTAATATAATATTCAATATTCATGGAATGCTTCCCTCAATTTCTTTGGAAAGAGTTATTATTCCCTACAAAGGACAAATATGAATAAAGAAGCCACCACAGATGCTATTACATATCAATTTTAACACATAGATATTCTTACCATATATGAAATACTAACCAAAGACTTTTCTTCATTTGCACATTCTATAATAATATGTAGTGTGCTTATTAGGCACCATATTGAGTACTAATAATGCAGAACCAAGTCAAAACAAATCAAAACAATTGGTCTCTTACTGGTTATTTGGATGGTAAAGACTTGGGAAAAGAGACCTAGAGAAGAAATGGAACATTAATCAGAATGGCCTCGCAGTGGGATACCTGCTACGATGGATGTAGGCCTAAGGTGCAAGGCAGCGATTCTGTGACACATGTTATTTGTAGCTAAAATTTGGGAACATTTCCTAGAGTCATGGAATCTGAAAAACAGTGAAGGCCAGTGAAAGGTGATGGCAAGGACCTTTCAGGCAGAAGTGGGCAGAAAGATCTAGACCTAAGAAGGATCATCAGAAGGTCATGGAATTGCAAAGGGCTTAGTCTGATCTGTTTCGGAAGAGAGGCAGGGAGCGGTAAGAGATGAAACTGCTGAGAGGAGTTGGTAACAAACCAAACTGAAACTTTTGAGTTCATTTTGGGGCCTGGCACGCAATGGCATAGTGGTTAAGGTCCTTACCTTGCACGTGCCCAGGATCCCATATGGGAGCCGGTTCTAATCCCAGTGGTCCTGCTTCCCATCCAGCTCCCTGCCTGTGGCCTGGGAAAGCAGTTGAGGATGACTCAAAGCTTTGGGACCCTGCACCCACGTGGGAGACCCGGAAAAGGCTCCTGGCTTCAGATTGGTTCAGCTCCAGCCATTGCGGTCACTTGGGGAATGAACCATCAGACAGAAGATCTTCCTCTCTTTCTCCTCCTCTCTGCATATCTGACTTTCCAATAAAATTAAAATAATTCTTAAAATAAAATAAAATAAAAAAGAATGCCCTTATCTGTTAGATACATAGCAAACTACAGATGAGATCATATGAAATATGAGGTTTTAAAATATTCCAGTAAAATTCAAAATGGGAGGACAATTGAAACAAGATGGAAAATTATTACCAAAGCTAGTTGGTAGATTCATAGGGTTGATTATATGATTTCCTCCACATTTGCATACACTTAAAAACTTTTACATATGAAATTGTTTTAACTGATGAGAAAAACAACATGCCTGGAATATATTACAGCTGCATTCTCTTATTTTGGCTTGCTCTTTTGATTTCTGATGAATTCTCTAATCTTAAAATGACAAGATAATTCCTATGTTTCCCAAGTTATTTGAGAATATGGAAAAACATTAAGAACTTCACAATCTGACCAGATGAAAGGGATAATTATAAATAATAAGATGGGAAAAATCCAGAGTGGGTGGCTGGTACAGGTGGGTAACCTGCCACTTGGGATGCCCACATCCTATATAAGAGTCTGGTCTGAGTCCTGGATATCCCATTTCTAGTACAGGAACTTATTTACTCGGCCGCCTGCCACCTCTGTGGGAGGCTCTCATTCCATTCTGGTCTTCTGTTTTCAGCTGACCCAGCCTTGGCAGTTGTGGGCTTAGTGGAATGAACCAGCAGATGAAAATTTTCTAGGGCCCTGCGCGGTGGCTCAGTGCCTAAATCCTTGCCTTGCATGCGCCAGGATCTCCTACGGACACCAGTTCGCTATCCTGGCAGCCCCGCTTCCCATCCAACTCCCTGCTTCTGGCCTAGGAAAGCAGTAGAGAATGGCCCAAAGCCTTGGGACCCTGGACCCACATGAGAGACCTGAAAGAGTCTCCTGGCCCCTGGCTTCGGATCAGCTCAAATACAGCCCTTGGGGCCACTAGCATGTGGAAGATCTTTCTCTGTATATTCTTTTATCTGTAAGTCTGCCTTTCAAATAAAAATAAAACAGATTTTTTAAAAAAGATTTATTCATTTTATTACAGCCAGATATACACAGAGGGGGAGAGACAGAGAGGAAGATCTTCCATCCGATGATTCACTCCCCAAGTGAGCAGCAACGGGCCGGTGCGCTCCGATCCGAAGCCAGGAACCTGGAACCTCTTCCGGGTCTCCCACGCGGGTGCAGGGTCCCAATGCTTTCCCAGGCCACAAGCAGGGAGCTGGATGGGAAGTGGAGCTGCCGGGATTAGAACCGGCGCCCATATGGGATCCTGGGGCTTTCAAGGCGAGGACTTTAGCCGCTAGGCCACACCGCCGGGCCCAAAAATAAAACAAATTTTAAAGAGAAAGAGAGAAAGAGAGAGAGAAATATCTGCCCTCTCCCTTTTCTCCCCCTCACCTTTCACCTAAGTGTTCCAAGCTGCAGGCTTCACTCTGACCAAACTCTGAGCATTTGCGGAGTGTACCAGCAAATGGAAGCTCTCAATCTGTGTCTCCCGCTCTCTCTCACTCCGACATGCTGTAACTAGTTGAATTATAGTTGAGGTGAGCTGAGTCTTGTATCCCTGCAAAATAATGCTATCTCTTTAACTGTGGAGTTGCTACGCCCACATTCCCAGGATGTGCCGGTCATATCCGGAACCAGGGTGCATGTTTAGGGCTCCCCTTCCTTGTCCAGGTGAGGTGTTTCCACCTTTCGTGTAGAAGCAGGTGGGAGAAAGGAGAAAGCGCTTTCTCCCAAGGGTGGGTCTCAGAAAGACTTCTCGCAGCCACGCACAGACCTCCGCTGAGTAAAGGTATGGTTCTCGAGTTTTTTTTTTCTCAGTCACGGACAATTCTCTGGGCCATTCATGTTGGCCCAGAGTGTGTGGTGGCCCACGCTAGTGTGAGAATGTCTGTTTATTACCTTACTACTAAGTAAATTCTGTTCATTTTGCCTGTGACATTAGACTCTACTTAGTATTTTTGTCTCTGCAGGAGGCAAGAAAACATATAAAAATATATTTATTACTTACACCAACTCTGCCTTTCAAATAAATAAATAACTTTAAGATTTATTTATTTTTATTGGAAAGACAGATTTACGGAGAGAAGCAGAGGCAGACAAAGACTTGCTATTCACTGGCTCACTCCCCAAATGGCTGCAATGGCCTCATCTGAGCTGATCTGCGGCCAGGAACTAGTCTACCTCTGGACCTCCCGCACAGATGAGGGGTTCCAAGGCCTTGGACCATCCTGCAGCTGCTTTCTGAGGCCACAAGCAGGGTTAGGACTTTAGCGACTAGGCCGTGGCACCGGGACCGACATTTTCTTTTCTTTTCTTTTTTTTTTTAAATTTGTTTTGTTTATTTAAAGGCAGAGTCTACTGTCCACAGGTTCACCCCTCAGATGGCTGCAACAGCTGGAGTCAGGACTTCTTCCAGGGCTCCCATGTAGGTGCAGCAGCCCAAACCCTTGACCCACCTTCTGTTGTTTTCCCAGGAGTGTTAGCAGGGAGTTGGATTGGAAATGGAGAAGCTGGGACTCAACTGGCGCTCATATGGAATGCCAGCAGTATAGGCAGTGGCTTAGTCTACAATGCCACAATGCCAACTCTAGACAATTTCTTTTTAGTTTTTAAATATATTTTTAAATTTCAAAAGCAGAAACACACACACACCTTCCGCAAAATGCCTACAACAGTGAGTGCTGGATCACAGTGGAGCAGCTGGGACTCAAACCAGTGCCACCACGTGATGAAGGCAGACCTAACCTGATGCAGCACAATGCCAGCCCCAGCATATCTGGATTTTTAAAATGTACTACGTATTTTTTATTTTAAAAATATTTATTCTTATTTTAAAGGAAGAGCTAGAAATAGGGATAGATCCCTCTCTCTCTTTCCCTCTCTCTCTCTCTCTCTCTCTCACACACACACACACACACACAGGCAGGCAGAGAGAGATACACACATGTAGAGAATCTTCTGTTAGTTCACTACCCAAATGCCCACAACCAGGCAGGGCTGAACCAGGCTGAAGCCAGGCCTCAAGCTAGGTGTCCCACGTGAGTGGCAGGGGAGCCAGGAGTTGAGCTATCACTCCAACCTGTTGGGGTACACATTAGCAGGAAGCTAGAATGGGATGCAGAGCTACAATTCAAACCCAAGCAATCCTATATGGAATGCAGGCATCCCAAGCAGCATTTTCACTGCTGTTCCAAGCACCCAACCCCATGTAAATTTTAATACATCATAAATTTCATTTTGTCTTGTGGCATAAAAGAAAAAGAAGCGGACACACACCCTGGTTGCGCAGCTGCACCCGTTTTCAGTGGGATTTCGGAGGTGTATGCAGTTGTCTGGCTTTTGCATAATCATTCTGTGAGTGTCTCTTACCAAATAAGAGTTATTTTAATGACATGGAAAATGCAGAAATAACTGCACTGCCGCAGTAATTTGGATGTATTTCTTTGCTGTTGCAGTTGGAAATTTCTTATATTCCTGGACTTATTTTTAGGAATTTCTTTTATCCACAAATGCAGGCACAATACATATTTTCAAAGAAGAAAAATGTGCAGTGGATAGAAATGCACAAAACCAAGGTCCTATATGGCTTTTCAGTACAAAGCACGAGAAGACAGTTTTAGAATAGTAGGAGGATTGGGAGCTGCAGGGGACAAGTCCCTAAAGGAATGTCAAGGACTCAGCACTGTTGTATGCATGGTGAGAGGGCTCCAGCCTGGCATGCCAGTTCTCTCCACAACGTCCCTTCTGCAGGTTCTATGGGTTCTATGCTGGAGCTGTTAGCGGGCAGCAGCCCGGGTGGTGCCTGTCAGGCTGCCATCCTGAGGCAGCTGCCGCAGCTGACTGCCATAAATTGTCCTGGGTAGACGGTAGTGACTATAGTGCCCCTCTGGGTCATCTATCTTTTTTTTTTTTTTTTAAATATTCATTTATTCATTAATTACATTGCATTACATGACACAATTTCATAGGTACTGGGTCATCTATCTTGTCAGGCAGAATCCTGAGGCCCTGCCTTTCAACTCCACTATGTGTCCTCCTTCACCGTGTGGCCACCAGGGATGGACGGCTCCTCTGTGCGACAGCCCCAAAGCACTGTGCCAGAGCTATTGCCTTGTCAGCCCAACCTGGGTTTTTTCATGAAATGTGAGTAGACTGTCTTCTCTTGCAATGCATGAGCCACAGACTAGAAAGACTGGCTGCAGGCGGGAAAGAGGTCTGGTGGGACTGGAGACTTGATAAGAGAGCAGAAGGGCCTGGAACCTAGTGGCAAAGGTGTCTAAACTCCAGCCCCAGGACGCGGCCTTTCGCTGAGGTGATCCTGGGCAGCGGGACGGAAGGGGCTGGGGTGCAGGAACCATGTCAGTGTTTGCCGCATTTGTGGAGGGAGTGTGGTGGGAGGCGAAGTGTGCGGTGAAGGTGGAAGCAGCCTTCTGGGTGAAGAGTGATGACAGCCTGCATCAGGGAGGCTGCTGGTGCACATAAGGAGGCAGGAGTGTGTTAGAGAGATCCAAGCGGCAGAATTCAAAGCGGGGTGACACTGGGCGTGAGGATGGAAGCCAGGGACCCTGGGGAGCTGGTGATGCCATCCTTGGGGAAGAAAACATGGACGAGCCTTCAAAGTGGTCCCAGCCTCATGGGCAGGTGACCTGAGCCACCAGGGTCCCCAGGTTGGCCTCAGCGCTCTGCTTTGAACGTCCTCATCATTTTTGAACAACAAGCCCCATGGCATTATTTCCCACAAGGCCCCACAAGTTTTGCGGCTCTTCCTGCCGTCAGGCATTTGGGATACCAAGTCAGAGCTCAAGACAATAAGCATCTGAGGTGGGTGCCCCAAAATGTGTTTTCAAAGAGTACTGACGGATATTGTGTTAAAAAAAAAAAAAGAATCAGACCCATTTTCAAGTACACTAAGAAAAGACCAAGTTAAGCAAAGTTAAATCATCCTTTATTATGTGGAATATCCCAGAATTACTGACATCTGAGTGAGCTGCAGTGTTGTTGTTGGTTTTTTTTTTTTTTAGTTTATTTATTTTTATTGTAAAGTCAAATATGCAGAGAGGAAAGGCAGAGAGGAAGATCTTCTGTCCGTTGATTCACTCCCCAAGTGGCCACAACTTGAAACTGAGCCAATCTGAGGCCAGGAGCCAGGAACCTCTTCTGGGGCTCCCACACAGGTGCAGGGTCCCAAGGCTTTGGGCTGTCCTCGACTGCTTTCCCAAACTATAAGCAGGGAGCTAGACTGGAAGTGGAGGAGCTGGGATACAAAGTGGTGCCCATATGGGATCCCAGTGTGCGCAAGGTGAGGACTTTAGCCACTAGGCTACCATGCTGGGCCTGTTAGCTGCAGTTTAACAAGGAAAATCTAATATTTTATCCCCAGTTCCTACTGCAGAACCTGGAGATAGGAAGTTGGATCACTGGTTAAGATGCCCACATGCCATGGCTGAGTGCCAGGATGTGAGTCCTGGCTCTGCTTCCCATCCTACTTCCTGCTAATTCGCATCTTGGGAGACAGTAGTGTGGTGGCTCAAGGACTGGAGTCCCAGCCTCCTAAGTGGGATTCCTGGCTTCGGCCTGGTTCCTCATGCAGACATCTGGGAGTTGAGCCATCCAGAGGAGCGATCCTTTTCTGTCTGCATCTGTATGTCTCACTCTCTGTTACTCTGCCTTTCAAATAAATAGCTATAAGTTATTAAAAAGCAACACACCATTGGAATGTCCCGAGATTCTTTGTTGTGCAATTGGGGTGATCCCTGGAGAGATGAGACCCCTGCGTGTTGGACAAGGCTGGTCAGAGTAAACGTGGATTAGAGGGTTAGAATGTCATCCACCCCACCTCCAAGCAGGGAGAGTGAGAAGACGCTAAGCTCACTCAGGTGACCCATGATTGAATCCATCATGTTTTTATAGTAAAAATCCCAATCCAAATCTCTACACTCAACTACGCAGTGGGATTCCCTGCTTGGTAAACAGTCTGTGGGGGTACACCCATATTCCATGAAGTTCCATGAGAAAGGGCATCCGAGTCATGTGCCTTCCTTCACATCAAACTTTGCCCTGTCGTTTGCATGCAACTGCTCCACAGGTGTAGCCTTGCTAATAAAACTGCAATTACAAGTGTAATGCTTTTGATATGAGGGAATTTGGGAAATCCCTCAGTCTGTCACCAACTGATCAGAATCACAAGTGGCTTTGTGACTTACAGCAGCTGTCTGGAGTGAAGATTGTCTTGTTTTTAAGAGCATAAATATCTTACCTGCTATTCAACATTGTTGCCCCCACCCAGATAAGAGCTCAAAGCAGAAGGCATGGGGGCCTGATGCAGTAGCCTAGTGACTAAATTCTCACTTTGCCTGTGCCTAGGATCCTGAATGGGCACTGCTTTGTATCCTGGCTGCTCCACTTCCCACCTAGCTCCCAGCCTGTGGCCTGGGAAACAGTAGAGGATAGGCCAAAGCCTTGGGACCCCAAACCCATGTTGGGGATCCAGAAGAAGTTCCTGGCTCCTGGCTTCGGATTAAATTAGCTCCGGCCATTGCAACCACTTGGAGGAGTGAACCAGCAGATGGAAGATCTTTCTCTCTGTAGATCTGCCTTTTCAATTAAAAAAAAAAAAGCAGAGGCATGACTACAGTACCCAGTTGAGAGCAACATCTATGAAAAATGAAACAAAAGTCCATGCAGGGGTGAGTGTGGGCAATACCATACGGAGAGACACCAGTCATGTGTGGGATCAAGTTGTTCCTAGGAAGAGATAATGGTGGGAAGAGAGGGCCAGAATAAGTTCAAATATATATAAATAAATATAAATAAATAAATATAAAATCTTGTACCGAGAGCAAAAGAAGGGTAAAATGTCATTCACATGTCCCCACTAGAAGGTAGGAGGTGGTATCGCAATTGAATATACAAATGGAGTGGAGTGTGAGTGGGTTTAGTGTGTGTGTGAGGTATTCTGGAACTTTCATACGGCTATCACAGTGTCTCTGCCTTCCCAGTCCAGATGACAGATGCCTTATGGGGAAGTGGGCATACTGAGATGATAAGAAAGAGGGTGGAATTACAATATGGAGATTGTAAGAAAATATTCCACCTTGGTTTTTCCTACCTAACTTTCCTGCCTAGTTCCCCGTATGACTGGGAAGGGCTTTGTGCTAAGTCTTAGCAGTCAGCAGCAGAACCAAACTGACACCTACACGATGTCCGAGACTTAGCACAGCCTCAGAGTGCAATGTGCAGCTTGTTGCACATCCACCCCAGGTTCCCTCTTCAGAACAGAAACACTGATTCTCCCAGGTGCAAGAGGGAGGGACTGGTGGGTGCATACTCAGGAGAGCTCTGTCCCTTGCTGGAAGGCGTCCTGGCAGGAGAGAACTGAATCACACATGCTGGGTTCTGCTAACGCCTGGTGCAGCTGGCACCAACTGGTGGCAGAAGCTTGAGTCTTGGTTCAGGGCAGAGCCCTTCTGGAAGGCTCTCCCGGCTTTGGCACTGCCTGCAAGATCGGCTGAAGGCCATGTGGCAAGTGCGTTGCAGTTAACACTTCGGTTCAGTCTTCTGGTGCTTGAAGCACATTATGTACATCCTATAAACACTTACAGGTGGTGTTTGGAAAGCACTCCCCAGCACCACCTACACACAAACCTCCCTCTCTGTGTGCTTCAGAAAGCACTGAACTTAGGATGGGGCACACCATGAACTTCTGAGCAGGTGAGGAAAGCGGGCAGTCTTTTCTCAGCTTATTTGACAATGGAATCTTTTCCGACCACATTGTGTAGAAGGAGTGTGTTCCTGGGTGCCTTTGAGAACTGAAGGATTGGCAGGGATTTATCAGCTTGCAGAAGTGTGTTCCCTGGGGCAGATTGTCCTTGATGGATTAAACAGGCCAAATATAATGGTGGCTACTTCTGTCAAGGACTACAGAACAGTTGGTTTTTTCTTTCCTCCCTCAGGAACATGGGAACTTAAAAAAATATGCTCAAGGAGCGATTCTTTTTTGCCATTATTGAATGCAACAAGAGAGTGAAGCTGAGACGATAAAGTAACTTGTACAAGATCAGAAAGAGACAGGGAGAGAATCCACATGGCCGTATATTAAAAGGAACTGTGAAACTACAAGTAATCGAGACAGGGGAGTACTAGCCTGAGGCAGACATCAGATCAATGGAGCTGAAAGAGTTGAGAGTCTAACATACAACCTTTACACTCATGTCAATTGATGCTTGCATGGAACCAAGACAATTCAAGGGAGGAAAGAATAGGTTTTTTTTTTTTTTTTTTCGACAAATAATGAGACAATTATAGCCACTTGTAAAAGAATAAAGTTGCTAATCAGCCATACTCAGGATGGCTGCATTTTGAATCAAAGATCCAATTAAAAGAACTGAAACTATGGAAAGTGTTTCTTATAAGAAAACATAGGATTCTAGATCAGGCCAAACGTTTGTAGTTATAACACATGCAAGAACTCATATCAAAAGAAATGGCAGACTTCACGATATAGAATTGGATTTCAATCAGATAGAAAGCCTCTTATATGGTAAAATATATCATCAAGAAATTGAAAGGGCTGGCATTGTGGTGTAGCAGGTGAAGCTGCCACTTGTTACGCTGACAGCCCCTGTAGATGTTAGTCTAAGGTCCCAGCTGCTCCACTTCCAATCCCTACTAGTGTACCTGGGAAAGCAACAAAGATGGCCCGAGTCTTTGGAGCCCTGCACTCATGTGTGAGACTGAGATGAAGCTCCTGTTTCCTGGCTATAGACCAGGGCTCTGGCCAGTTCAGCCATTTGGGGAGTGAATCAGCAGATTTCTGTCTTTCTCTACTTTTTTTTTTCCTTTCCTCTCTTTAACCCTGTCTTTTTGTTGTTGTTGTTGTTTTGGAAAGGCAGATTTTCAGAGAGAAGGAGAGACAGACCGAGAGATCTTCCCTCGGCTGGTTCACTCTCCAGATGTCCAACAGCTGGAGCTGAGCTGATCCAAACCAGGAGCCAGGAGCTTGTTGCGGGTCTCCCACATTGGGTGCACATGGGTGCAGAGCCCAAGGTGTTGGACTGTCCTCTACTGCTTTCCCAGGCCAGAAGCAGTGAAGCTGGGTGGGAAGTGGAGCATGCAGGATGAGAACTGACGCCTATGTGGAAAGTGGCACTTGGAGTTGGAGGATGGGCAGGATGAGCTATCCTGCTGGCCCTGTAACTCCGCCTTTCAAAAAAGATGTTATTTTTTTTACTATTACTTTATGACACAGTTTTAAAAAAAGAAAGAAAATGAAAAGACAACCCCCAGAATGGGAGAAAATATTTGTAAATCATGCATCTGGTAAAGGAGTTGTATTTACAATACACAGGGAATTTTTATCATTTATTTATATCCCAATGAAGGGCTGGGGAAAGGGTTTAAACAGGCATTTTCCCAAAGAAAATACACAAATGGGCCACTAAACTATGAAAAGAAACTTGACATCATTAGCTTTCAGGAAGAACTCAATAAGATGGGAAATGCACAAGAGTGATGCACGTGGTTGCAAAGTCCCAAGGCTTTGGGCCGTCCTTGACAGCTTTGCCAGGCCACAAGCAGGGAGCTGGAGGGGAGGCAGGGCTGCTGGGATTAGAACCACTGCCCATATGGGGTCCTGGCATGTGCAAAACGAGGACTTTAGCTGTTAGGCTACTGCTCTGGGCACCAAAAGGTGAATATTTCATTAAGCTCAAAATAAGACCAACTTTAGAAGCCACTGTTTGGGGCCTAGTTCAGATGCTTGTATTCAATATCAGAAGGTGCCTGGATCTGAGAAGCCTCACTCCTGGAGGCAGCAGTGACAGCCACAGGGCCTTGCTTCTTGCCACAGGGAAAACCTGAGCTGGATTCTTGCTGCCTGGCTTCAGCCTAGCCCTGTCCTTTCTATCATTGGCATCTGGGGAGTGAGCTAGTTGGTCAGAGCTTTCTGTCTCTTTCTTTCTGTCTGTGTCTCTACTTGTCAAATAAATAAAATTTACAAAAAGCAAGAGATTTTCTCTAAAATATTCAGTATCGTTTATCAAAACTTAAAAAAACAGTACAAATCAACACTAGTAAATATCAAGTTTTAAAAGTTGGATTTTATTCAACTATTTGGAAATTTAATTATGTTTTATTATATAAGCTTAAAAAAAATCAAAGCAAGGAGTGGGTATGTTTAACCTAAGAGTTCAGATGTCTGAATCCCACATTTGAGTACCTGGGTTTGATACCCACTTCCGGCTCCTCATTCCAGCCTCCTCAGCAAGAATAGCTCAATATTTGGGTTTCTGTCACCTAAACGCAGTGGTGAATCGTAGCTTCAGTCTGGTTTATCCTCGGCATTATGAGCTTTGAAAAATAAACCAGTAGATGAGAAGACCTGTCTGCAAGTGTCTGTTTATTTAAGTAATAAACAAACAAACAAAAATAAACTAAACCATTCTGGATTTAGGCACCAGTGCCTATCCAACTGCATTGGAAAGAATGCTATTGTTGGGCCTGGCATGGTAGCCTTGTGGCTCAAGTCCTTGCCTTACATGCGCCAGGACCCCATATGGGCACTAGTTTGTATCCCAACTCCTCCACTTCCAATCCAACTCCCTGCTTGTGGCCTAAGAAAACAGTCAAGGATGGCCCAAAGTCTTGGGACCCTGCACCCACGTGGGAGACCCGGAAGAGGCTCCTGTCTCCTGGCTTTGGATTGGCTCAGCTTTGGCTGTTGCGGCCACTCCAGGAATGAATAAACAGACAAAAGAGGTTTCTTTCTGTACCTCTTCCTCTCTGTAAATTTGACTTTCCAACAAAACTAAAATCATTTTTTAAAAATTAAAGGAAAAGAATGCTATTATTGGGGCCAGTGTTTTTGGTGCAGTGGGTTAATCCACCAGTTGTGAAAACAACACTACATATTAGAGCGCTAGCTTGGATCTGGACTGCTCTAGTTCCAGTCCAGCTTCCTGTTAATACTCCTGGGTCAGCAGTGGATGATGATCCCTGTCCTTGGGCCTCTGTGACCTGTGTGGGAGACCAGGATGCAGTTCCAAGTCCTGGCTTCTCCTGGCCCAGCCTGGCTGTTGGAGCCATGCACAGAGTGAACCAGCAGAGGAAAGATATCTCTGTTCTCTCCTTTCTTGTTGTCACTCTGCCATTCAAATAAATGCAATTTTTTTTCCTAGAATGTTGTTTTTCATGTTTGTTAAGTTTAAATCTACTACAACATGCAGGGCCAGTTAGGAAAACAGAAATTATACCAATTGTTTGAAAACAAAAAAACTAAGGAATTAGACAGCTATCAGAATACTAAAAAAGCAAAAAGAGAACCTGAAAATAATTGAAAAGAGTACTCCAGTGGGTCCCAAACTCAAGAAAAGTACTCAGCCTTATAAATGAAAGCATTTCAAAAACATTCAGGAGAAATGGAATGAAAAGATTGTTTTTGTCCAAAAATGTTGTTATTTATTTATTTACTTATTTTTGTGATACATTTTTTTGTGCACTGGGATTCCCCCCGCCCCTCCCAAAACCCTCCCCCACGGTGGATTGCTCCACCTTGTTGCATTTCCATAGTTCAAGTTCAGTTGAGATTCTTTCATTGGAGGTATTTACCAAGCATAAAGTCCAGCATCTTACTGTCCTGGTAAGTTCAATGGTTTCTTGGTGAGACCATCTCTGGTCTGAAGGTAGAGCCGGCAGAGTATCATCCCAATCAATTAAAAGTCCCAACATAATATTTCCAACCATTTACAACATGGTATTGATTAACCAATATGTTAATAGGAAAATGCAGGTTCTCAACCACAACCTGTGACTTCTTCATAGACATTTAAATTTTGATTCACATTCAACTGGTTCTATACACCTTAAAATGGCTTAGATTGCTATTCAGCTGTCTCATGCCTATTTTAATTTTAGTATTTAGCGGGCCCGGCAGCATGGCCTAGCGGCTAAAGTCTTTGCCTTGAATGTGCTGGGATCCCACATGGGCGCTGGTTCTTATCCCGGCAGCTCCACTTCCCATCCAGCTCCCTACTTGTGGCCTGGGAAAGCAGTTGAGGACGGCCCAAAGCTTTGGGACCCTGCACCCGCGTGGGAGACCCGGAAGAGGTTCCTGGTTCCCGGCATCGGTTCGGTGCGCACCAGCCCGTTGCGGCTCACTTGGGGAGTGAAACATCGGACAGAAGATCTTCCTCTCTGTCTCTCCTCCTCTCTCTATATCCGGCTTTCCAATAATAATAATAAAAAAAAATTTAGTATTTAGCAGTTTATAGCATTGAAGCATGATTTCGCTGAACCTGGCTGTTTTTCGGGTGGTCTGACTCTATAATTCTAACAGGATATATGTCAACAGTTTAGGTGAGCATGTTTAGGAGGGGTGTGCAGAGAAATCTTCCATACCCCAGTGAGGAGTAACTAATCTTTGTGTCTCACCCAGTGAGGTATAAGTGCATCCCCGCTGACCGTTTCCTGTCTGGTTCTAAGCTTTCCTTGTTGTTCTCTGTCTGTCTATTCTAGTTTTGTTTGTTTGTTTGCTTTGAGGGGTTTCTGGAGCGCTCCTGATGATATTTACTTATGTTTGAAAGGCAGACACAGAGAAAGAAAGAGAGGAAGAGCGAGAGAGAAGAGAGATCTTCCAGCTGCTGGTTCACTCCCCAGATGGCCACAATGGTCAGAGCTGGGCCCATTTGAAACCAGGAGCCAGGAATCTGGAGCTTCTTCCTGGTCTTCCATGTAGGTGTAGGGTCCCAAAGATTTAGGTCATTCTCCACTGCCCTCCCAGGTCATTATGCAGGAACTTGATTGGAAGTGGAGCTGCTGAGATTAAAGCTGGCATCCATATGGGATACTGGCGCCACAGGTAGAAGCTTAGCGTGCTTGTCTAAAAGTTTTGAAATTCATGCACACAGGGAGTTGCATGGATTCAAAAAGTTAAGTGGAAAATTCATATTCTGAAAAAACTTACATGAGGGGTTCAAAGTTTTTTGAAGTATTGTCATGAAGTATTCTCATGAAGTATTACTATAAATGCTTACATTCCTGTATATAGAAATCTATGATGGTCTTATTAAACATGAAGGCATTAACAATAATAACTAATAATAAAATAGAGCAGCCATAATGTTACACTGTGATGAAAGTTATCTGAATGTAATCTCACTTTCCAGAGATCCTATTATCCTGTACATCTGAGTAATCTTAGCACGCAGTATTTTTCTTTCCTTAATAAGAAAATAAAGAATTTTATTCTTTTCATTAATGGGAGCCCCTTTATGGCTTCTCTCTGGTAAATCCAGATTGCCAGCATCATTATTACCACTCTTGTACTTTGGTGCCATTAGCAGGTGAAACAGATTCCTAACGGAAACACAAGCCCTCGGATACCCTGACAGTCACTCTGATGATCGAAAGGGCTACTAAGTGATAAACAGGCGGGTGGCATGTAGTGTGTGCACACTGGACAAAGGGGTGATTCACGTCCTTGGCAGACAGAGCAGGAGAGTGTAAGATTTCACTGTACCACTCCACTTACAAATTGTTGATTTCTGAAAATTTCCGTTTAACATTTTCAGACTTTGAGGGCAATAACTGAAGTGAAAAATATGGGAAGTGAAATGGAAGCCCCAGAAATGAGGTGGGGTGGGAAGACCACTGTTTTCTCTGCAGAAATAACCACAGTATCAGGCTGGGGAACCAGAATTGGGAGGAGGTGCCATGCAGAACTGGGACACAGTTCTTGAACTGGGGAAGCTGCTTGGCCAGTGCGGGCGTCCCCCGGGAGAAGCCACAAAACTGCTTCTGGCACTGCCAAAAATTAGTGGGACACTTGGCCAGCTGTTGCTGCTGCCTGGAAGGGCTCCTGAGGAGGGGATGCTGGCAAGAACATCTGGCAAACAGGAGAGGCAAACTCTTAACCTCTAGAGTCCCCTGTGGTCAGACAGCAGAGTCCTGGGAATCACAAAGCAAAATACAGAAGGTGGTTTTGAGATCTGACCTATTATACAAATTGGAGAGTGACATGAAATATTCCTTTGCCACCATATGCAATTGTTGTGAACACAACATTAATTCACCCACTACCTGAGAAACATGAATTGGAATGCATACGTACACAAAAAACAAGACTCTGGCATTCTTGGGAAGTAACTTCACCATGCAAGAATCTGTTGCCTCCTCATTCTCTGAGAAGGATTTGACCAATTAACAAAAGCATCTCGTGTCTTACCTAAGCACTCTTGCTGCTTAAATCTGCCCTGAACTCCTAAAAAAGGCATTGGTTTCTGATGTGGGCTGTAGGATAACGCACAAATCTCCCTGGCATTTTGACATTGTTGCCTTTGTGTGTGTGTTGGCTGGGGTAGGGGGAGATGTAGGGCAGAACAGGTGAAGACTAACTCTCCTGGGGCCTGAACAGCTTAAGTCATCCAAGCAGATGTGTACTTGCCAGTACAGGGCTTGGCACAGTCCGTCACCTCAATCAGCTGGTGGTGGCATTTGCTGGGTCGATTCTGTTTCCAGCCCTGTCTTCCACTAGAACCAATGAGTGTTGCAGTCCAGCCTGATTCTGCCCAGCACACACTCGGCCCTCACATAAACCAGTGGGAGCTGCAGTCTAGTAGGAGCGACTCACAATGACCTCCCACCAGGCCTGCCCCCTGCCTTGGTTCCCATGCTTGCCAGTATGTATAGCAGACTAGTCCAGTCTGTCCCACATCCCATTCAGCTTTCTACATGTCAATAGGCATTGAAGCCTAGTTCAACCCAACCAGCTCCACTATCCAGCCCACACACACGCTGGTGGGTGCCTTTCTGTCCAGCTACCCTTGCCCCAGTCCTGGTTTTCATGTTCTCCAGTGGGAGTCGTAACCCAAGAGGGAGATGGCCAGTATTTCCCTCCTGGGCCCACTCCTGGATCATGCACTTTCTGGGTGGTTCTGTAGTTTAACTTTACAGATTAGCCACCGGTGCCAGCATCTGCTATCTGATGCCGCAGGAAAGCCCAACCAACCCTCACCCATTCTACTTTATGTTTGCACCAGTAGGGACAGTCAACCAAGCTTGGCTCTTCCCTGATCTGGCTCACATAAGGCCCATAGGTGTTGTAGCCCTGCCCAGTCTGATCTGCCCCCATCCCAACTCATGTTCTCCAGTGGGCGAGTTGTTCCAGTGGGCTCCAGGGGAGCCCTCCACATTCCCCTACCAGCTTTACCGCCTCCCTCCATGGTTCCTACTAGTTGGGTGCTGTGGCCCAGTCTGGCATGACCCATCTCACCTCACCATTTGCTAGTGGGTGTTATAGCCTGGCCTGGCCCGGCCCACCCCCCATTCTAGCTGGTGAAGGTTACTGTCAAGCCCAACCCAGCATGTACCCTATCCCAGAAGTATTGTAACTGGTTTGTGTTGCGACCATACCTGGCATGACCCACACTGTTCTGGTGCTTGGATTCGTCAGCAGGTAATATGAACTGGGGCAGTCTGGTCTGCCCCCGACCTATGCCAAATGTATGACAGTGGGTATCTTTCCCTGGCCTGGTCTGGGCTGCTCTCTTTCATGGTTCTTGCGCTCACCTGCAAGGATGTGTTCTGACACAGGACTTGCCCAGGCTCTTCCATCAGAACCTCTCCCAATGCCAGATCTTGCGCATACTGATGGGTCCATGAGCCAGCCCTACTCAGTCCACCTACTGTCCTAGCAGCAACAATGGCCTTTGCTGACTGGCCTTCAACCCATTCTGGTTCTTACTGTTAAATGCTTCAGCCCAGCCAAGGCTCATCCATACCCAGACACAGCTCACACATGGCTCAGTAGGGGCAAAAACCTAACCTAGTCCATCCTACATCTGGTCCTCCAGAACACCAGATGGTGCTGGAGTCTAGCCCGGCTTGGTGCATCCAGTCCCAATCCACGCTTGTGCCAAGCAAGGGACACTGCAGCAATATCCAGACCAGAATGCAACCCCCACTATGGACCCTGGACTCACCAGTGGGAACCCCAACCCAGCCAGGATGTTCTCTTAGCTCCCCAACCAGGCCTGCTCCCAGCCTCAGATTGTGCGCATACCAGTGGTTGCTCTGACCCTCCTGGCACAGCCCCCCACCAGTCTTGGCCTTTGCTTTAGATTCTGTGTCCTGGCCTCCCTGGCTCATGCAGACCAATAGGTGTAAGAGCCTAGCTTGGCATGACCTGTGTTCCATCCTGATTTCTATTTTTGCTTGTGAGCTAAGGTTTGCTTGGGTCTTCCCTTTCTGCCCCTCAAAGAAGACTGGTATATCAATCTGACCCATAAAGATCATCTTGTTGATCCTCCAAACCACCAGATCTCAGTACTCTCACTTAACTTCACAGGAAAAGTTACTCTGTTGTTGGGAGTCTTCAGGGTTGATTCGCAACCCAGAAGCACAATGGGCTCAACATGGAGGTACCTAGGCAGCAATACATACCTCCCAAACCCCAGAGCTCGCCGCCGGGCATCCAATAGGCAGAGCCTGGCACCAAATGGCAAACTGGCCACTTGGGGAGGGCTCACCACATGTTCGTGGTGGCTGGAATCAGGGCTCTGATCATGGAGTCTGACTCAGCCTGGGACCTGCCAGCAGCCAACAGGCTGCTGAAAGTTCTGTCCCCCAGACCTCAAGGTCGCCCCCTCCCGATCCCCTCCACCGCATGATGTTGATGGCTGGTGGGCCCAGGCCACCCTGTTCTCCAGAATTCCCCTCTCTGTGTACTCACCAGGAAGTGGGTAGCCTCTCGAGCTCAGGCAGACCCAGGGACAGCTCACTGAGCATGGAGTCCAACCCAGGCTGGGACCTGCCAACAGCCAACAGGCTGCTGAAAGTTCTGCCCCCACCTTTTTCTTTTTTAATCTCTGAGTTTGGTCATGAAATTTTCCAAGCATTCAGAAAATTTCAAAAAACAGTTCAGCGAATACTGATGTGTTTTTGGATTCAGCCATAGCTAATCCTCAGACTTTGTCACATTTCCTTTTTCCTCCCTTTGAAAATGATGTATTTATTTCCTTTGAAAGTAAGTTGTAAAGATGAGTATCATGACATTGTACCCCTCGCTGAGCTCGACGCTTGTTATCAGAATATGGGAATGATAAGAAAAATAAAATGAATTTGTTTAGAGAAAGGACAGGCAAGAGAAACTGTCAGAGTGACTTCTGGGAAAGAAGGCTTCTAGCACTTAGCTAATTCTCACATTGATTCTTTGATAAGTGGTGCCATTTTGTAAGACATGCATAATAAATTCCGTCTTAGTAGTTCTTGTTTCAGTACCTTCAAAGGAGACAAAGCAACTCTGTTTGAATTCTGTGCACTTGCATGTTCATTTCTTCATTGTTTATTTCAAAAACACATCTTCGTTAAAATGTCCGTTTGGACCTGCTAAGAGATAGAGTTTTTCTTTTCTTTCTGCATATTAAGTACCAGAGCTATTGTGTAATACATAGTTGGGGCTATTAAGGAGAGAGTGAAGATATTTCATTATTTTGCTTGTGACTTGAATCATAATAAAATACTCACTTTTCAAGGTGAAGGATGTTAAACATCACATTAGCAGTGGCTGATGACTCCAAGGCATTACTGCACGGTACATTATAATAATGGTTATCTGCTCCAGAAAAATAATTACAATCCTTTAATGCACTCATAATATCTTTGCAGTTTTTAACTGCTGTTTCGTTCCCACAGCATCTTGTACACAAATAGGGAACTTAGTGCCAGTTAATCAGTGGCTAGAAGAGAGAAATAATTCATTAGGAAGCTACAGATGTCCTATCTTTGTTTTAGAACACACCAGAGAATTTAATTCAAAGTTCTAAAAAAAATGTTGACAGACAGATGGCATATGAACTTAATGAACCAGCTTTGGAACAACAGCTCTCTAATAGCACAAGTTAACCCCTATCTGGTACTTTTCTTTCTGTTTATCAGCCCGCTGTTCTAGGTTAACACTTGGCTCCCATGACACGTCCTTGACAATAATGGTCTAAGTTTGGAAAACAAGCCACTGGGACTGAGCAATAATGATATGTAAAACGGTATTAGCCAGCTGTTTCAGGTACAAAGCAGCTTGCCTATTGCCTTAGTTCTTTTGGTATTATCAATACCACAATACCAAACCCTGGTAAATTGTAAAGAAATGAGGCTTAGGTTGGCTCGTAGTTCTGGTCCAAGATTGAAAGGCCACACATAATATTGGCCTTTTTTATGTCAGAAATTCACACTGCACATGGTAAGATGTGAAAAACAGAGAGAAAGAGAGGGTTTACAAAGCAAGAGGCCAAGAAAGGTTTTGTACTGTTATAGTATTCTGTTCTTGGTGGAACTAACCCATCCCTGTAAGCTACCAACATTAATGCTTCGTGAGGACAGTCATGATTCACACATCTCCTACCTGACTCAGCCTCTCAGATGTCCCACTCTCTTTCAGTAACGTTACTTTGAGAACCGTGAATCTTTAGAAGACAAGTCATACCTGAACCATTGCAGCTAAATGACCAGGCACCTGGTAATATGGCATTACGTGTGTAGCATGCATTTTCTTTTTATTTTTTCAAGATTTTACTTATTTTTTTGAAAGGCAGATTTTACAGAGAGAAACAGAGAGATCATCCATCATTGGTTTATTTCCCAAATGGCCAGAATGGCCATTGCTGAGCTGCTGATCAAAAGCCATGAGCCAGGAGCTTCTTCTGAGTCTCCCACATGGGTGCAGGGGACTTGTGCCCAAAGGGGACTTGTGCCATCCCCTGTTGCTTTCCCAGGACACAATCAGAGAGCTGGATTGGAACTGGAGCAGCCAGGACACGAACTAGCTCCTGTATGGGATGCTGGTACTACAGAGCAGAGGATTAACCTTCTGGACTACCACACTGTCCTCCATCATGTATTTTCTTATTTGTTGTTCTCAAAGTCTAGCATTCCCAAGAATCAAAATCTGATTACCAGCAATATTCTGCTTCTTTGGTTATAAGCCTAGAGGTTCTGACTTAGTAGGTTCTTTAATGGGCCCCAAGAAGCTTCCATCTGTCTGTTTCCTTAGGGCTTCATACAGGCCATGATGGAAAGTGCTTTCACCTATCCCTTTTCCAGCACCTGAGCTACTAAGAAGGTGAGTCACTGCTAGGCCTAGTTCATCGCATGTCAACTTACTTATTGCTTGTCTTTGCTGATGGATGAGTGCTAAAGCTGTCCATGCCTTCTTGGATGAATTCTTCATCAAGGGGAACAGAAATTCCATATCCTGCATAGGCTGGCTCTCTCAAGAGCTATTTCTTCCCGTTAAAAAATCTCCAACAAACTTATGTAACAGAACATCCAGCTGCTACTAGTTAAACACAGCCCGTACATATGTGTGTATTCTAGCATGCATGCGAGCAGTTACTGGACCCAAAATAGTCTTTCAAAGGTTTAACTCCATACTTCAAATATAGCTCTTCTCAAATGCCGCCAGTGTCCTCATACAAGTCACTATGCTACGCACAACGGTTCAGTCAATCCTTCAGGATTATGGGGAGAAATGTGCCGAGGGAGACAATATTCCTAAGTTCTTGAGTGACAAAGTAATACGTATACTCATTGGTTGATAAATTCATAAATAATGTAATGGACAATTTGGCTTTCAAAAGGCTCAAGAGTTGTTAGTAGAAGGGGACATTGGAAAGATGGCATTGTGTGGTCTGCTGTGAAGTGGTAGGAAGGAAAGTTTTCTGAGCACAGAGGAAAAGTTGTGATACCAGAGGTGGATGGGTGTGACTTACAACAAACTTGTGACAAGTTGAGATAGTCAGTAGGTGTTTGGGTGGTGTGTGGGTATGTGCGTGTTGTGTGTTCCCAAGCAGTTTGGTTCAGTTACATGCAGCTTTCAGTTCTCATCTAGTGTTTCTCACTCACAGAGGTCAGCACTCATCTAGGTTACGCTCAGTATTTCCTAACACTCACATTTGGAATCAATGTGTGTTTTTAAAATCAATGTTATAGTAGAACTGACATAGCTCAGAGATGTCCATATGGTATGCGTTGACTCCACATTTCCAAGAAGGCTCTTCTACAGAGTATTGTATGTCTTAGAGGCTTTGGGGACGAACGTATGAAAGTAGACATGGTGGTTTTCCCTTCTACCTACTGGCCACGGGAGAACTCAGCATCCCATGGGTATTGGCTTTTCCCATATTTTCATAGCTTAACCTGAGTTAATAATTACCCAGGATTTATTGTATTTATCATAAATGTTTGCTGTATTAAAAAAATCAACATTGGAGTAAGCCTTAGAAGACCACGTTTCGTTTTTAGCTCCATAAACTGAAATCTAAGCAAATTGCTTTATCGATTGGATTCATTTCTTCATTGTAGACTGAATGGGTCTGTCATCTCTCTGAGTTCCCTTCTTGCTCCAAACTCTCTTGACTTTGAGGCCTTCCCTTTGGATTCAAAGCAGAGCAAATGAGCCATGTTTATCTTTATCACTTCCCACGTTGCTCAGCAACGTTTATTTTCATCCAAGGTTGACTTGCTCAGTTGTTTCCCAGAGTGAAAGTTCTAAGCTTACTATGACCCTCGAACTCGGTCTCCGCCGACAGATGGAGTCCACCAAGGCTGCTCAAGTCTAAGTTCATAAAGCTCTTGTTTGTTCTGTTTACAGCTTTATTGGAGAAAAATGGACACAATAAACTGCACATACTCAAAGTGCATCATTTGTTAGGTTATGATGTATGCATACACCCATGAAACCATCACTACAATCAAGGTAATAAAAATATCTTCATGTACCCCGCCTGTTGTAAGCCTTCACTCTCTTTCTACTTCATTGCCCGCAAAGAAGACAACAAGCAAGGATTTGCTTTCTTTTATTATGAACACATCGGATTTTCCAGGATCTGACATAAAGAGAACCATGCAGCGTGCACTATTGTTTTGTCTGCTTTCACTCAGCAGTATTTTGAGATTTGTTAATGTTCCTTTCTGTAATAAAGGAGGTAAATGAGATAGGTAGTAATCTATCATATGAATCTGCAATATATTTATCCCTTTACATGATGGTGGGCATGTGGGCTGTTTATAGCTATGTGGGCTATTTATAGCTTTTTTAAAAAAAGATTTTTTTTTTTATTGGAAAGTCAGATATATGGAGAGGAGGAGATACAGAGAGGAAGATTTTCCATTCGATGATTCACTCCCCAAGTGGCCACAACGGCTGGAGCTGCACCGATCTGAAGCCAGGAGCCAGGAGCCTGTTCCAGGTCTCACACATGCGTGCAAGGTCCGAAGGCTTTGGGCCATTCCTGATTGCTTTCCCAGGCCACAAGCAGGGAGCTGGATGGGAAGCGGAGCCACCAGGATTAGAACCGGCGCCCATATGGGATCCTGGTGTGTGCAAGGCGAGGACTTAAGCCACTAGGCTACCATGCTGGGCCCTGTTTATAGCTTTTGCAATTTTGCAAATAAAATTGCTGTACACATTTTAAAAAAAGTTTTTATATGGATGTAGATGCCCATTTATCTTGCACAATTAACTACCCATTTACCTTGGGTAAATGATGATAGTTAGATATGATAAGTGTATGCTTCAGTTTTCTAAAAAATTGTTTATTTTTATTGGAAAGACAGATTTACAGGGTGGAGAGAGAGATCTGTTTGTTGATTCACTCCACAATTGGCAGCAATGGCTGGTGCTGAGCCAATCCAGTGCCAGGAGCCTCCTCTGGGTCTCCCAGATGGGGGCAGGATCTCAAGGCTTTGGGCCATTTACTGCTGCTCTCCCAGGCCAAGGGAAGTTGATCAGGAGAGACATTAACTGGCACCTGTATGGAATGCTGGTCTGCAAGGTGGAGGATTAGCTGGCTATGCCACCACACCGGCCTGACCAAATTGTTTTCTGAAGTACTTTTACAATTTTATATTCCTAACAGCAGTGTGCAAAAGTTCTGATTCTTGTACATCTTCTTCTGGACTTATTATGATCAATATTTTTAACTTTTGATTTCTAATAGGCAGTTGGTGGAGTTTCACTCTTGTTTTACTTTGCCTTTCTTAGTGGTTAATGATATTGAACGTCTTGCTACGCTTATCTTTCACTTGCACGTCTGCTCTGGGAAGGTGTTTGTTCAAATATTTTTTTATCCTGGTCTTTAGCCCCCTGGCTTTCATGAGTGTCTCTTTTTCAAACCTGTCATTTTGAAATGTTACATACATGGCATCATGCATTCTATAATCTTTGAGGATTGGCTCCCCACCCCACCCCTGCCCACCTCGATTCCGTACCGTTATAATTCCCTGAAAACTCATCCAGGTTGGTTGTCAGCTTGTCCCATTTTGTTTCTATTGTATTTGGATGTATATTTGGCAGTTTGTTTAACCGTTTAGCCTTTGAAAGACCTTTGGACTGTTTCTAGTTGGGGGATATTATGAAGAAAATCACCGTAAATACTGGTGTACATTTTGGTTAAAAACACAATCTCTCGTTTCTCTAGGGTAAATACCTAAGGTGCAGTTTGTGGATGGTATGGAAGGTACACATGTAGTGTTTAAAGAAGCTGCCTGTGTTTTGGATGGTTGTCCTATTTTCCAGCCTGTTTTGGTTGTATGTAAGTCTTAGGCTTTCCCCACAACCTCAACAGCACTTGCTATTGTCTCTCTCTCGGGTTTGAGTTCACGCTGAGAAGTGGTTCTCATTTCCATAATGCCTGGGGATGTCCTTGTTTGCCATCTGTATATATTCCTCATCAGCTGTCTCTCCAGTTTTTTAATTGAATTGTTTAATTTCTACTGTTAAGATTTTTAAAGTCCCTCATACATACTAGCTGTTTGTCAGTTTTTAAATATGTTCTCCAATTCTGTAGCTTATCTCTCCTTTCTTTTAAGAGATATTTTATGGAACGAATGTTTTTGATTTTGATATTTATTCATTTTTTTTCCTTTGAGGAGTTGTGTTTTTGGTGTCAAGTCCAACAGCTCTGCCTAACCTGGTTCCTAAGATTCTCTGTTGTATTTTGTTTCTTTCTCTGAGTCTTATGGTTTTGCATTGAATGTTTACATCTATAATCCAGCTTTAGTTCACTGTGCCGGTGTGAGGTTTAGGTTGTGCTTGGTTTTTTCTTTTTCTTTTTTGTCTGTAGATGTCAGTTGCTTCAGCACCATCTGTGGGAAAAGCCATCTTGTTTTCCACTGAATTGCTCTTGGACATGTGTCAATAACTAGTTATCATAATTTTCTATAATTACTTTGTGCCCATTTAAAGTTTTTTAAAAATTCGAAACTCTTAGATGAGTTAGTTTATGGATCTTCTGTCTTATTTTCTATCTTATTTTCTATCTTATTGTGTTATTTTCACTAATAACATAATCTTGATTACTATAGCTGTCTAATAAACCTTGAAATTTGATAGTCTGATTTCTCCTACTTCTTTTTTTTAAGTTATTTATTTTTATTGGAAAGGCAGATATACAGAGAGAAGAGATAGAGAGAAAGATCTTCTCTCCACTGGTTCACTTCCCAAGTGGCCGCAACGGACGAAGCTAAGCCAATCCAAAGCCAGGAGCCAGGAGCTTCTTCTGGGTCTCCCACTCAGGTGCCGGGTCCCAAGGCTTTGGGCCATCCTCAACTGCTTTCCCAGGCCATAGGCAGGGAGCTGGAAGGGAAGTGGAGCAATCAGGGCATGAACTGGCACCCATATGGGATCCCAGTGCATGTAAGGCGAGGACTTTGGCCACTAGGCCACCACGCCGGGCCTGCTTACTCTTCTTGTTCAAAACTCTTTTGACTAACTTAATTGCTTTTCTTTCCCATGTAAATTTTAGAATAATTTTGCCTACATTTACCGAAATCTTGCTGGGATTTTGAATAGAATTACATAAAACCTGTATATCGATCAATTTGGGAAGAATTGATATATTTTTTAGGTTGCATCTTGAAATCCACAAGCATAATTTGCCTCTTCAGTTTTGTGTAGATTGTTTTGAATACTTTCATTAGCATTCTTTAGTTTTAGGCAAGCATATAAGCCTTGGACATGTTTTGTCAGATTCATACCTAAGTGTGCCATTGAGTTTTGAATAATTGCAAGTGATACTATATTTTTCATTTCAGTGTCCATCTGTTTGTTGCTAGTATACAGAAAGATAGCTGATGTTTGTGTTTTTCTTGTGTCCTGAGACTTTGATGAAGGCATTCATTAATTCTAAGAGGTCTCTTTGCTTTTTTAATTCCTTGGGGTTTTCTATGTAGACAATCATGTAAATAGGAGTAGTTTTGTTTCTTCCTATCCAACATGGTTACCTTTTCTCTCCTTTTCCTGCCTGATTACACTGGCTAGAACTTGTAGTGCTATGTTGAATAAGATTGAGAGAAGATATCTTTAGTATGTTGATATGCTATATTACATTAATTGATTTTCAAATACTGAACTTTGCATACTTGCAATAATTCCCTCTTGGTCTGGTATATTATTTTATGTATTGGTGGATTTTTCTTGCTAAAATGTTGTATTTTTTTCTAGGTATTTGTGTAAGAATGAGGAACATGGTTGCTTTTTAAGATACATACCAATGGTTGAGATGTTTTTGGTTCCCAGATACTGGGCCAGGGCCTAACACAACAGCTCAACTGGCTAATCTTCCACCTGAAAGCGCTAACATCCCATATGATACTGGTTTGTGTCCTGGCCACTTCACTTTCCAATCCAGCTCTGTGTATAAGGACTGGGAAAGCAGTAGAGGATGATCCAAGTTCTTGGGACCCTGTACCTGCATGGGAGACCCAGAAGAAACTCCTGGTATCTGGCTTCGGATGAGCTCAGCTCTGGCCATTGTGGATATTTTGGAGTGAACCGGTGAACAGAAAAATCCTTCTACCTTTCCAGGAAATATAGATCAATTTTTTTTAAAGATACTTAACTGAGTTATGAAGGCAAGACAAAATTAACATAATTTGGAGAACTGTATCATGAACTAAGTATTCTCAGTGTCTAGAAGATCTGATAATGCCCAGAATGGCAGCGAAGAAGTCTAGGGACTGGGTAAAATACAGTTTCCCAGAAACCAGGGCTGCTTTACAGGAGGTGTGCAGTGCTTCTCAGGGTTAGAGAGAGGACCCTGGGGCCCTTACAGAGAAAAGATTCAACAAGATTCCGCAAAAACTAAGCAAGCTATACTCTGTCTTACCATAGAGCCACATCAAACTATCCTAAACTCAGTTTGTACCCCTTGGTCTACCACCCCTAAAAAGCAACACCAAAGGGAAGCGTCTGCTTGTTAGGAATCCCAGAAGCTGTGCAATTGAAGCCAGCAGGGGGTTCTTCCTGTTACATTAGGATCTAACACTTGTTTTGTGGTAAGTGACGTGAGAGAACAGAGTGCCCCCAGAGGCCAGTCTTGGTAGTGTTGGCAGCTCTCAGACCTAGTGATGCTGAGGAAGTTACTCAGGCTGTTTTGCAAGGCTAGAATCAGGGACAAGTGTGTGGCTCCCTCATTCCTGAGCAGCGTGCTATGGGCCAAGGGCAGTGTGGAAGAATACTGAAGATGGTAACAGTTATCAGATTAACCTGAATGGTGAAAACAGCACTGGGACTAACTGTTCCTTAATTTTTTTAAATTACTTTTTATTTTTAGTATTTAACCAATTCAGTATAGTTCACAGATATAATTTTAAGAATATAATGATATTCCTTACCTTCTTCCCTTCCATTTCTTTTCTTTTTCTCTCTCTTTCCTTCTCTTTCTTTCTCCTTCCTTCCATCCTTCCTTTGTTTATTTTTCGCCAAAGCTTTAACTTACATTGCCATCAAGGGCTTACTACTCCACATAATAAAGAATTCAACAAATAAAAAGCAAAAGGACCCAAGTTTAGTGGAAACATAGGCAAGGGCTGTAAGCAGTAATCAAACAGAAATGTTATGACCCACTCATAGCAAATTTCAGAATAATCGTGTCATTAAAATGATGGTAATATAACATTCTTTTAAAAAGTTTATTTATTTATTTGAGTATCAGAGTTAGAGATTGAGAGCTAGCTTCTGTCTGCTGGTGCTGGTAGACCCCCAACTGGCGGCCATAGCTGGATCTGGGACAGGTTAAAGCAAGGAGCCAGAGCTTCATTCAGATTTCCCCTGTGGTACAGGGACCCAAGTACTTGCACCGTCTTCTGCTGCTTTCCCAGCACATTAGCAGGGAGCTGGATGGGAAGTGGAGCAGCCAGCACTTGAATTGACTCCCATATTGGATGCCAAGGTCATGGGTGGCAACTAACCCCATTTTGCTGCTTGCGGCCCCTAGTTTAACACTCTTAACTGTTAGTTTGATAAAAGTATGAAACAAAGTAAGATTAAAAAAAAAAAACTCTATATTTGAGTAATACTGATACACACTGATACTAATTTCCTGTTTTGCTTTTGTTTTTTCCTCATTTTTAGTTTTAACTCCCACATAAAAGAAAGAACAGATGATATTTTCTTTCTGTGTCTGATTTATTTCACTTAACATGATGCCTCCTAGTTGTGTCCATTTTGCTGCAGATGGTAGATTGTAATTCTTTCTTATAGCTGAACATCATTCAGTTTTTGTATAAATGCCACAATTTCTTCATCAGTTCATCTGATGATGAATATATTGGCTGATTCCATATTTTGCCTACTGTGAGTAGGGTTGTTTTAAACAAGGTGGTACAGTTATCGCTTTGATACAATATGTTCTGGTGCCCATATGGGATCTCAGCACATGCATGGCAAGGACTTTAGCCACTAGGGTATTACCCTGGGCCCACTGTGAATCTTCTTACCACAGAAAAAGGATCATGAGTGTATTAAATGAAAGCATTTGTCCTAAACAGTTCCTGGGGCCAAGTAACCCTATGGATGCCATTTTCAGATCCAGAACATGCAGGTGTCTGTGTTTGCTGTAGTGTAAAATGCACACCTTTTACAACAAATGTTTGGGCCACGAAACTTTCTGTTCCAATGAACAAGGAGTATATATTATAGAGGAGAAAAATTGAAACCCACGTCTCTTATCCTATGAGATTGTAAGGGGAAATGAGGGGGAACATAAAGAGAGAACTTTTTTTTCCTTTTTGCTTCTCCGGCTACCCCTTGGGATAGTGAGAAGTGTTAGAGACATTCTGGTAGCCAGAAACTATCAGGTATGGTAAACTCATTCCCCAGGAGTTTTGCTGGGCTGGAATTCTTCCTCCACCATGCCTGGGGCAGATTGTTGCGTGAGGCGAGCTGGGATCTCACAGGCAGGGAACTAGAGGAGAAATAGCTGGTTCTCACCTTCCTCCATCCATGTGATGGCCGTTCAGGACTCCTCACTGGCCAGATACCCCTAGGGGCCAACCAAGGAGTCACTGAGGTCATCCAGAGAGGTCAGGAGAAAGCACAGCTGGAGGGACACGATGGACAAGCCTGCGGACCGCTCTCTTCCTCGTGTCTTTGCAGACCTTCCACTGCTGTGCTCACACATACACGGAACTCAGCAAGTCTTGGTTTGCAACTTGGAGCACAGTCACTGTATTAGGGGGCATTACATGTTGTTCTTATTGTCTAAAACACCACTCTCTTCACCTGTGCTTACTCTTCCCTTCTCAGTTCAGGTATCACTTCCTCAGGGAGACTTTCTTGATCCCTGCTACTGGCTGGATGTGCATGGGTTTCCAGACTTCGTCAGCTAAGGATATGAAGAGGATGGAAGCTTAATTATGGTGGTAGGACCTGTGAGTAGGTCCTGAGGTCACTGGGGCTTGTGCTCAGAAAGTAGCTCTCATGTGCTCTCTGAAAATCTTACCAAAAATTTTATTAGCATCTAAGTTTCTTCTCTCTCTCACTCGATCTTTGCTCTACCCATGGCCCATCATGTGCCACAGGCCCCTTATCAGAGCTAATGACTGCACCATGTTTTAGACTCTGAAACTTCCAAACTGAGTATAAAAAATACTTTTTTTTATTGATCGAGTTGGCTGCCTTAGGTATTTCACTGTAGCAATGTGAAGCTGGCTAGCAATCCAGCCCACGAGCCTGAGTCGAACACCTTCTTCAATGTTCCACAATTGTGGTGGTCGTGTTAGTTTTTGCATTGCTGCTATGGAATGCCTGAAGCAATTAGGCTTTATATAGAAAAGTTGACTTCAGGGGCCTGACGTGATAACCTAGTGGCTAAATCCTCACCTTGTATGTGCCAGGATCACATGTGGGTGCCAATTCATGTCCCGGCTTCTCCACTTCCTATCTAATTCCCTGCTTGTGGGCTGGGAAAGCAGTTGAGGACGGCCCAAAACCTTGGGACCCTGTGCCCATGTGGGAGACCCAGAAGAGGCTCCTGGCTTTGAATGAGCTCAACTCTGACCATTGCAGCTACTTGAGGAGTGAACCAGTGGAAGGAAGATCTTTTTCTCTTTTTCTCTCAAAAGTCTGTCTTCCCGATAAAAATAAAATAAACCTTAAAAAAAAAAAAAAAGAAAGTTGATTTGAGTTCATGGTTACAGAGGTTCACAGTGTAAGATCAGATGCTACTCTGCTGGTTGTGCTCTCGGTGACAGTGTCCTGATGGATCACAGAACATCGCAGGGCAAGAGACAGGAGCATGTGGCCTCTCCTTACAAAGCCGTAAGGATTCAATTATGGGGATCTATCCTAACAAACTAACCCAGTATAATCACTTCCCAGAGGCCCCAACTGATCATACTGGGATTAAATTTCAACCTTGTTAGTACTGTTAACATAAGACTGTGAGGCTAAATTCCTGCATGAGTTCTGAGAGAACTATTGAAATCATGGGAGTGCTTAGCATTTTAAAGTGTATTTTGTAGTAGACACTATTTTAAATAACCCCTAATGTGTTAGTTAATGTATCCTCTATAACCTTATCAGAAAGGTATGGTAAATAACTGCAATTTACAGGTACTTGATGAAGATCACACAAGTAGTTAATGATGAGGCCTTGACGGGAGTTCAGACAGCTGAATGTGCTAATTTGTTTCTGGTTCCAAATTGTACTAATCCCCAGGTGTTTCACAGTTTCTGCTATAAACGAGGCATCCAATGATTACTAGATTTAATTAGTCAATTTGTTGGGACTGGATTCCTAAGTTAGTTTTTAATTTTTTTTTTAAAACATCGGGAAGAAAGGGGTTTGCTAGCTAGCTTTTCTTTTGTTCCCTTGAAATGCTTACCTGAGAATGTGTTTTAAAGCTGAAGATCCAGCTAAGAACTTGTGTTATGCCAGAATTGATTACCCTGGTTGCTGTTGGGAGTTCAAGTGTGCATGTGGTGAAGGATCTGACAGCATAGTTTCTGCAGAAGCCATTAATGGTGTTCACATCAGCAATTATATTTATCATTTCCCACTGGGGAATGCAAGCCCTAGCCTTTGTTCACATGCATGTGTAGTCACTTATGGATTTGATGCAGCGTCTGACGCCACAGTTTCTGCAGAAACCATTAGTGATGTCTGCCTCAGCAATGAGGGACAGCCCTCAGCTCTTGCAAGAAATCAGCGAAGAAGAAGGTGGCTATGTAGACGAGTTGTGGGAGGATGGTCTAATGTACAGGAAGGAAACAGTTCTAAGAAAGAGAGCAAGGAAGGCAAATTGAATTCGATTAAATGAAGAGTTAAAATGAGATTTTAAAATGAAGAGAATGCAACTAAATATGTGGAGTGTAGCTTTTCTGTACTAGGCACTGTGTCTTATGTAATGATTCATTTTATCACTACTACAACCCAGAGGATGTTTTTCTGTTTACATATGATGAAATTGAAGATCAAAGAGGCTACACACTGGCCCAAGGTTATACAGAAAGAGACCATGCTGGAATTCAAGCCTTTAGTTTTGTTGACTGTTCATATCTTTGGGTACATAACTTAGAGCTCCGGTGTGTAACCCAGAGACTAAATACCACTCATCCAATGATATACAAATATGTCTTGAGTGCTTGCATTGTTATAGACACTACACTAAGTGCTGGGGATACTACAGTGTTGGAGGCACATTCAGTTTCAAGAATCTCGGGCCCAGTGCCATGGCCTAGCGGCTAAAGTCCTCGCCTTGAATGCCCCGGGATCCCATATGGGCACCTTTTCTAATCCTGGCAGCTCCACTTCCCATCCAGCTCCCTGCTTGTGGCCTGGGAAAGCAGTCGAGGATGGCCCAAAGCTTTGGGATCCTGCACCCGCGTGGGAGACCCTGAAGAGGTTCCCGGCTCCTGGCTTCGGATCAGGATAGCACTGGCCGTTGTGGCTCACTTGGGGAGTGAATCATTGGACGGAAGATCTTCCTCTGTCTCTCCTTCTCTCTGTATATCTGACTTTGTAATGAAAATAAATAAATCTTTAAAAAAAAGTTTCAAGAATCTCATTAATCAATCATGTAGTGACTACATACTATGGGGGTTTAAGGGCATTTAAATCAAACCTGGGGAGATGGAAAGAGACATTGATTCCAAAGAAATCTTGCAAAGGAAGTGCATTCAGATGAAACCTTGGGTGTCTGAGGATAATGAAGAAAGAAAGTGGGACTGCGTATTTCTGGGAGAAGTTATAGCTAGTGTGAAGGCATGGGGATTCCCTGGAAGCTCAGGAGGAGCTGGGATGATGGCATGAGAAAAGACAAAGCAGGGGACCATATAGATAGAGCCTTCTATAATATATATAGGGTTTTGAACTTTACTTCTCAAACAATGAGGAGCTAATGGAGTGATGTTGTTGGACTTGTAGTATACAAGGGCTGCCTGGCTAAGGTGTGAAGAATGAACCACATATTGTAGGAGGCAAGAATGAATACTTGAGCTAGCATAGTAGCATGTGAGAAAGGGAACATATTCAGGAACTGTCAAGAAGGCAGAGTGAATAGGATTTGGTCATGAAATGACCATGAGGAATACATAGAGGAATAGAGTTGATTATAATGCTATGGTTTCTGATTTTTCTATAGAAGAGGAAAGGTATTGACATGAAGAGGAACAGACTTGGGGCTGATGGTGATGATTTTAATTTGTGGACATCCAAATGAAAAGTCACTTGATTACAGGGCCCTGGACCTCAGGATCGTGACTCAGATTGAAGGGAACAGTCTGAGATATCAACACAGAGATTTGTTGTTTCTGTGCTTGGTGAGGAATCAGAGTTGCCTGTGGATATTTTGCAAATAAAGATATCTGACATCATCCTAAACCTACTGAATCTAAATTTTTAGGGAACAAATTATAGACCCATATTGCTGAAGAGCTTCATTGGGATTCTGTTGCCCTCCAAAGTGGAAATGTGTTGCTCCTGTTCAGGGAAACCTGTTCGTTCCCAAGAACCTGCTATAGGAAGTGTAAATGACTGATCCAGCTGGTTGCCCTCTTTGGCTCCAGCACTGTGTTCACACCGACATCACACTTTCCAGCTGGTGGAGGGCTACTTTGCTACCAAGATAGCTCCATGAGCTCTTTTAGAATTATCTTCCTGGTGGTCTGAGTCTTTCTACCCTGACATGAAAGTATCTACTGCATTGAATAGGGCTGGAGCTGTCAGTGAGGGTCTTCTGCAAAGTGAGAAGCCCACACTGCAGCAGCAAAGGAATAAATGAAGGATGAGAGAGTGGAAACGTTGAGGGCAGGCATTTCTTTGAAGAGTCTTGTGTTTGAAAGGGTAAAAGTAAGTTGGGATATACATGAAGTTGAGAATGGCAGATGGGAAGAAAAGAGAAAGAGAAAGAAGGAGAGAGAAAGAAAGGAAAGAATGAAGGAAAGGATAAAAGGGAGGAAGGAAGGCAGGAAGGGAGGGAGGAAGGAAGGAAGGCAGGAAGGAAGGAAGGCAAGAAGGAAGGGAGGAAGGAAGGAAGGCAAGAAGGAAGGGAGGAAGGAAGGAAGGCAAGAAGGAAGGGAGGAAGGGAGGGAGGGAGGAAGGAAGGGAGAAAGGGAGGGAGGGAGGAAGGAAGGAAGGAAGGGAGGAAGAAGATAGAAGATAGAGTACGCTCCCATTGATGTGTTCACTCCCCACATATCCACAGTGGCTGAGGCTGGATCAGGCTGAAACCAGGAGATGGAAATTCAGTCCATGTCTCCTAAGGTGGTAATAGGAACCCAGTTACTTGAGCCATCCCTTGATGTCTCCCATTGTCTGTATTGACAAGAAGCAGGAGCTAGGACCCAAAGGCAGAACCCAGGCACTCTGATATGGGATAAAGGTATCTTAATCGGTAGTGTAGGGCCCAGCACGATGGCTCAACTGAATAATTCTTCCCCTGCAAGTGCTGGGATTTCATATGGGCGCTGGTTCGTGTCCCAGCTGCTTCACCTCCCAGCAGCTTCCTGCTTGTGGCCTGAGAAAGCAATAGAAGATGGCCCAAAGCCATGGGAGACCTGGAAGAAGCTCCTGGCTTCTGGCTTCAGATTGGTTCAGCTCTGGTCATTGTGGTCATTTGGGAGTGAACCAGTGGATAGAAGATCTTTCTCTTCTTCTCTCTGAAAATCTGCCTTTCCAATAAATAAATAAAATAAGAAGAAATGAGCACTTTAATCACTACATCAAACCCCTGGTTTCATTTTTTAAGATGAGATTTACTTTTGCATATTTACATGATTTTTTAAAATTAACTATTAATTTGAAAGAGTTACATACGAAGAGGTAGAGAACCAGAGCTCCAGAGAGAGTGTGCTGCTCTGCACGGTGCACTCTCCTAAATGACCCTGATGGTCAGGACTGGGACGGGCCAAAACCAGGATTCAAAAGGGTCCTCCTCATGGGAACAGGGACCTAAACACCTAAATCACCTTCCACTGCTTTTCCAGACATTCTATCAGGGAGTTGGATCAGAAGTGAAGCAGCCAAGTCTCAAACAAGTTCCAGCACCTCAGATGGTGGCTTAACAAACTGCATCACGGTGCCGGCCCCTAAATACTTCTCACGAAGAGGCAAGGTGGAGCAGGAGTGAAGATACAACACTGGGAGATGGTAGAAATAAATGTTATCAGATTAGGAAGCTGAGAGACTCCGTTATATTCCCATTTTGGCAATGGAGAACAGAAAGAACAAGAGGTATAGGCACAAGTAAATGTGGGCATTTGATATCACATAATCGAAGGAATTCCTGTATTATGGCTACTTTTCTTCCTTGAGGTGAATTCTCAGGTGAAAAAATAAGGAATCATTGGCTTTTCAAAGAAAGGAAAAGTTAGAAATGATCTCTGCGAAGAGTGAAAAGAAGACTTGCCACACAGCCACTGAGGAGCTGGCTAGAGTCCGTGAGCTGAGAGGTCTGATTCTATGTGTTTCTATCCTTTCTTTCCATCAGTGCCTAGAATACTGCGGGGACACACAAGGCCAGTGGTAGAGTTCTCCTGGTTTGGAGTCTTGCTGGGTGGGGATAACGAAAGGGCTAGAGGGAAAGGTATAGTGGAAACTGAATAAAGTAGTATGAAATGGGGTCTATATGAGATAGGAAAGGCAGCACAGATAGGATTTTAAAAGTCAAGAATAGACTGGAAATTTCAGAGTAAGAGAAATATAAGAAATATAAGGATAGGAAATTGTGGTCAAGTAGATGGAATGTTTGAAGTCAGGCAAAGCTCAGGTGAATTACACTTCCAAAGGACCACCACTCTAGCTGAAGAATGACAGGGTCACAGTTTTCCTACTCTAAGATAAGGTGAATTGGGAGGGACTCTAATAATTACTTCAGAGATGGGGGAAGAAAGAGTATATTACTCACACATCATGCTCTCCAAAACATTATAATAGGAAACTTTTTACAAAAAGATTTGTTTGTTTGAAAGGCAGAGTTACAAAGAAAGAGAGATCCTTCATCCACTGGTTCACTCCCGAGATGGATACAATGGTCTGGCTGGTGCTGGGCCAGGCCAAGTCAGGAGCCTGGAACTCTATCCAGATCTCCCATGTGGGTGGTAAAGGCTCAGAAACTTGGGACATCTTCAAGTGCTTTCTTAGGAAGATTAGCAGAGAGCTGGATCAGAAGTGGAGCAGCCAGGATTCATATTAGATGCTAGAATCTCAGGCAGTGGCTCAATCCACTGCTCCACAATCCTGGCCTCATCGTGAAATATTTGTGATTTGGAGTCAGGGAAATAGAAAACTCCTTTTGTATAACTCCATTACATCCATGGTTGGTGAAGGGAGAATGCCTCCAGGAATGTACCACCTTTCCCAAATGGATAGATGAGGATGGTGTTGAAACAAGTGCATTCAGAAAGAATAAGGAGAAACAGGGTGGAAACACAAACTGGATGGTGTTAGGGAGAATTTCCTAACACAGATCATTCTAGCCTGAATAATCTTTGTTAATCACAAAACTGGATTTATTAAGAAATGATGGTCCCCTTCTGAGGACTATAATGAATTTTCATTCTTTTGAAATGGGTTTCCTTGCTTTTAGTCAGAAATTTAGATAATCTCTCAAAATTTCCACTAAAGTTCCTATTCTATCATTTCCTTACCCCGTAATTCTTATTTGTGCCCAGCCATTTAGACTCTTCCGCTTTATAGAATGGACAAAATTTTGTATAAGTAAGGGTTCATTTAGTCTTTCTCTGAAATTTGTTTCTTTAGATCCTACAATGAAAATTAATGGAAGAATTTCCTCAGTTTTCCTCTACGCTATTTACATATCAAAATAAACATGATTCTGAAGGGGGTTTGTGTGTGTGTGTGCTCCAGGAGGAAAACCAAACCCCTACTTGGTGTAATTTACTTAAATACCAGATTCTCCTGGGGAAACTGGGCTCTCTTTATAACTTGATTCAAATAACTACTCTGATTCTCAATAGCTTTTTATGAAATTACCATGTGGAACCTAAATTGGTGCAGCTGAATTAAATAAATATCAGAGTTTAACATTCTTAATCGCAAACCCTCAATTTAACCAACCATTTATTATAATCAGAAAGCAATCAATATGTTGATTGTGGTGACATGCAAAATGGAGATAGAATTATTAGTAATTATCCTACATTTGTGGCTCAATGTGATGGAGAAATAACTGCAAAGAGATTTTAAAACACTCTGCAGTTAAAGGACTGGTTGCTATGTTTTGAAGCAGCATGCTATATTGATTGTAGTCTTTAAATAAATTGAATAACATAGGTTGCTGTCAAACATCTGAATTATTCATGAAGCACAGTTTGAGAATATGAAAGCAGTCTTTGTTTATGAATATTCAAATGTGTTAATATATAAACGAATGACCCAACCTTAACCAATTCCTGCATGAAGAAAAAAAAATGTCAGGAACAGAATGAAAATCTATTAGGCAATTCACTTAACTTGACAAGTCACTTGCTTTGAAATGCAGTCAGTGGGGGAGATGGGGATAAAGCCTGAGCTCATGTAAGGGAGGTTCTGGGCCACAGGGCAGGAGATGGGACTTCCTTTGGGATCTGGATGATGCCAAAAACTTCTGTGATCACATTTCTGGTATGGCCCTTAATCCCTTCCTGTCAATATTTGAAACATATAGCAACACACTTAGGATTTTGCTGTTGTTTAGTTCTCTTTATGAAAAGATAAAAGGAAACTCCAGAATGTTACACTTTTTAGAATTTCTAAGGCACAATTATCTTTTCTCTAAATACATCTCCACAGTAGCCTATGAGCTGTATGTTTTCATACTTCTAAGACCTCATTAGAGACCAAGTCCTGATTCCCTGAAAGCTCTAGCTATCATATTATCATAAAAATGATAGAGTTTGTGGTCAGTAGAGTGTTGTAGAAAGGTAGCCTCACTCGTGGCCAGTCAGGTAATTCATTGACCCATGTGCCTGGGACTCGGGTTGCCAAGACATGGCCCTTCAGTTTTCAACAACAGGATAGTTTCATGCAAACTGGAAAGAGTTGGTCACGTTGCCAACTGTCCTAGTCTGACCAGAGAAACCTTCTGGAATTTGAGGCTTTAAGTGTTAAAAGTCAGGCAAGCCCTAGGCAGACCAGGAGCTTGATAACCCTACCCAAACCCCAGAATGAGATAAACAGATCAGGGAACCCCCTTTGTGCTGCTCATATTTCTAAAAGACAAAAATGCAACATACAAACTTGTTTACATGCACAAATGCTTCTATGAGTGGAATTTTCTGCACTCCATCTAGAGTATTGTGTCCTATTGTCAATGCAGGCGACATTTTATCTATTTATTTTCATTTTATTTGGAAGGTAAGGGTAGGATGCAGGGTGGGCAGTGAGAGAAAGGGAGAGAGATCTATCTGCTTGTTCACTCTCCAAATGCCTACAATATCCATGGCTTGGCCAGGCTAAAACCAGGAGCCTAGAACTCAAGCCAAGTGTACCACATGGGTGGTGAGGACACAAGCACTTGAGCCATCATCTGCCATGGTCCAATATGTACACTGGCAGGAAACTGAATTGAAAATGGAGTTCTCAGAACTCAAATCAGGCACACTGACAGGAACTTAACACTTGTGCTGGTGACCCTAACAATTGAATTTTTTAATAGAATTATTGCAGTGTATGTGGAATTAGAGCCATGGGAGAAAATCGTTGGCAGTAGTAGTGATTCCCCAAAGTCATTGAATCTTAATCACCATAGGAACTCTACTAGAATATGTGTCCCATTTCGTAGGGGCTGGGATGGGGCTAGGGAACTGTAGGTTTATCAGCTCCCTAGATGACACCAGTCAAGTTTAAGATTGGCAAAACCTTTCACCAAGATCCAGGTAGAACCTGATGAAGCGCTACTGCCATGCCACCTCTAATTGATTTTTTTTTCCATAACAAAACCATTAAATTTTTAATGTTCATTACAGAGATGAGGGGATGGGAATTGCAGACCCATGTGGACCTTGGGGTAAGGATGGAGAGGGTCAGGGAGAAGAGGTAGGGTGAAAGAGATGTGTCTGTGGCAGGGCTCTGGAGGGACTGCTCCTAGTTGTCAGACTATGTTAGTGATGGGGAAAGGAGATGGACTATTGATGTTGCCACTGGGGTCTAGGAGGTGGGAGGTGTAAGTGTCCTGGGGGTGTAGCTTGAGTGGTTATTGTATATTCCATCTGGCCTCACAGGGGCTTTTTATTGTTCTCTCTGTGTAATCTCCAAGGCCTGTTGATTTTCCACGTGCATCTGATTGTCCCTAAGCCTAGGTGCTTTCCATAGAACTTGGCCTGAAATGTTGTGCCACTTGCTTTTCTTCCCATTGTCGAAGAGCTGCTTGAGAGGTCTTCTGTTGAATTAGAGGATCCGTTTGTCTTGTCTTTCATGTGCATCTCATCCTTTCTCCGGAGTCAGCTACATGCTGCAATATGTACTCTGCAGTAGACCACATGTCCATGGGATGTTCCCTGAGGCCAGAGATCCTATTGGTCCAATGTACACATATGATGTAGGGCGCCCACTCCTGATGAAGTCACTCTACCTGGCTCACCCCCAGCCCAGATTCTCATACTCCTTGATATGTTGGGGGTGGGTGTCACAGCCTGGTCTAGACCACTGCCTGTCTTATCCCCCTTATATATCTGTGGATATGTGAGCCCGGTTAAGGGGCCCCTTCAGAACCCCTACCAGATCATCTCCCAGCCCCAGTTCCCACAAGCTCTGGTAGGTGCAGCACTCTGACCTGGCCTGCCTCCAGTCCTGGCTCTCATGTACATTGGCAGATACTATGGCCCAGTCAGGGTGACCCTTTAAACCCTTACTAGGCCATTCCCCAGACTTAGCTCTGGTATATAGCGGCAGTGCAACATCCCAACCCAGTCCACCCCAGACCCAATTTTCACACTCACTGGTGGGTGCCCTGGCTTTGTTGGGGCAACCCTCCAGAACCCCTACCAAGCTGGCCCTCAGACCTGGCTATGGCTGTGCAAGGCAGTGCTGTGACCTGATCTGACCTGGCCCCAGACATGGCACAGTAACTGAAAACTTGAGCAGTTCACCTAGACCCTATATTAGTTTATTCATTTGTTGAAATCATCTCATCAATAGTCTTAGAACCTATTCCATTGTAGTATGGGATTTAGAGATACAAAAAAAGACTGGATCACAGGGATTAATTAATATTAGGAAAAGTTATGGTCTAATGTGCCTTCCTAAGTGGTGAGGAATAAACTGCCAAATTCTTAGCCTTAAATTCCTTAAAGGGTATATCTATCAGTATACCCTTTATTCAGGCAGGATGCCTTATGCAGTTAGGTTTCATATCAATGTACTTGACAACTTTAATATTTGATTGTGCCATGATTTCAGATCCACTGGTTATGGTCAAGAGTCTGAAGGTGGTAGCTGGCTTAGCCCAGTTCAGCATGGCTGCTATCAGAGGTCCAGGCTCCTGCATCTAGCCAAGTGTGTTGGCTGCAGTCATGGATAACTGAATCTATTCAATTCTGGTAAGATGAGCATGAGTTCGATGGATGAGAGAAGTGAGGCCTGGGATTCATGGAATGGATGACAATCTCTCGTACGATGTCTATTTAATTCTTTTCTGTTCACTGCTTAACGGTTAGCATTAGATACATTTTGTGTGTTTGAGTTAATGTCAGATCAAGTTTCATTTCCTCATTTTTCTAGTCCTCAGAAGAACTCCCACTCTTAGTTACACAGATTGGGTGTGCTAGTGTGGTTGCAATTGACTTGTTGTTTACCAAATTATTTCCTGTTCCTCCTAGCTACATAAATAAATAGTTGTCAGTTTTCCATGCCATTAGAAGTGGTCAGTAGAATCAGGCAGAAACAATTGTGAGTTATTTCAAGGCTTGTATCAGAAAATCTCTGGGGCAATTCTCCGAATTCTCTCTTCCCTTGGACCTCATGCGATGGACTTAGTGAAGCCACTCATGGACAGGCCCTTGGTTCCTGACTCCTTGCTCATGGAGGAGCTGCTCCTGAGACCTGACTACAAACAGCTGCATTCTGTTCTTGCATTCAGAGAAACAACCTCTTATTGAGTCTAGTCACCAAGATGTAGGGTTTTTCTGTTTGATCAGTTAGCTTATTCTGACTTCCCAAGTAGGAAGGAGGGACTGCATAAATCTACTGCAAACATCTGGCAAGCCATATATTTGTTTTCTGATTTTTTTTGGAAAATGAAATGTGTTTTCAAAAATGAAATCATGCAAGCCTTCATATATTCATTCTAGAAAAATTAGAAAGGAAGGGGGTTAAAATAAGCCAAATATCTATTGTATATCTGGACCGGGTATATATATAGAGACGTTTTCCCCATAAAAATCAACTCATCCATGTTTAGTATTTTGTGACATCTTTATCATTTTGTATTTAATATAAACATTTTTTATCTGTATCATCCATTTTAGTAGTTGTTCCATTATCTATTTACTGCCTTGGTACAGAATGTTAATAGTTTCCTCATTTCTCCCCATAAAACAAATCATGCTGCAAATATCCCTATTCATTCATCTTTGCTCTCATCGTTAATTTTTTAGATACATTTAGTGGAACTGCCAATTTAGAATTTTATTCTTCTAAGCAAGATTATCTGCTTTCATTGGTCTTGACAAAAAAACAACAGCCATGCTTGAATTTCATAGACTGTAAATGGGATTGAGGGAAGGCTTATCAACTTTATCTCTCTATCATGGGCAATTGAAGAAGAAATGTTGGCTCTCATAAGTTAGAGTGAGACTCTCTCACCAAAACATGTTTCTCACAAACCTTCATTGCAGTTGGAGTTCCGTGGACAAGTAATTCCTTCGAGATGTGAGCCTGTCCTGGGAGAGACAGTCTCCTTCCCATTCCGTCACACTGTCCTGTATCTGAGGTCTGCAGGGCAGGATGTGGTCAAATACTGTGCATATTAATCTGACTCTGTGTCAGCATTCATAGAAACCATTCTGGCAGCAAGCTTTTGGTTTTTAACTTTGAATGAATAATTATTTTAGAGACAACTTCCTTAAAATTTGGCGATTTCAACTAATTAAGATCAGGGTTAGATAAAAATAAGAAGGAACAGGTATTATTGTAACTACCTTAGGATAAACTCAATAGAATACTATAATAAGGGTACTGCAAAAATCAATAGAAAGGGCCCGGCAGCGTGGCCTAACGGCTAAAGTCCTCGCCTTGAAAGCCCTGGGATCCCATATGGGCGCCGGTTCTAATCCCGGCAGCTCCACTTCCCATCCAGCTCCCTGCTTGTGGCCTGGGAAAGCAGTGGAGGACGGCCCAACGCATTGGGACCCTGCACCCGCGTGGGAGACCTGGAGGAGGTTCCTGGTTCCCAGCATCGGATCGGGGCGTGCCGGCCTGTTGCGGCTCACTTGGGGAGTGAAACATTGGACAGAAGATCTTCCTCTCTGTCTCTCCTCCTCTCTGTATATCTGACTTTGTAATAAAAATAAATCTTTAAAAAAAAATCAATAGAAAATACAAACTATGCGTGAATTTCAAGGTCTTTTTTTTTGCCTCAAAAGAAACTTGTCTTTTAATTCCATTTTCTGCAAATTGTTATTATTGGTTTTTAAATTTGAAAGGCAGAGTGAGACGTGCAGTGGGAGCTGAGAACACAGTCCAGGTCTCCTCTATGGGTAGCAGAGACCCAACTACCTGATCCAACACCTTCTCCTCCCATGATTTTCATTAGCAGGAAGTTGGAATACAGGTGCCAGAGTCAAGGATCAAATTTGGGCGCTCCACAGTTGGATGTGGGCATCCAAGTGACTGCCCCTTTCTGGACATCTTGAAGTACCCTGTTATGGCAAATCTTGCCATCTGCAGGTTTCAAAGTCTTTGTTGACTGGTGGTTTTCATGAATGCATTGTCTTATGGTGAACAAAACAGAAGACTACGTTTTTTATTGCAAGAAACAACTCCCCGTTGTCATAGTTGCATTCTGTTGTTACTGACTTTGTGCCACCTTGCAGGCCACACATGACTGATTGCACAGACTCTTCTACTACAGCGCGCGTGCGTGTGTGTGTGTGTGTGTGTGTGTGTGTCTGAGTGCAATTAGAGCAGCTCTACCCATAGCCAGCTGTGTGTGCCATTACCAGAGTGTCTTCCTTGGATGATGACTAATCTTGAAATCAACAGCTGACTTCAGCTGTGCAAGTGGTTGAAGGCAAAGACAGTTGTACATTCAATAGTGGACATATGCTTTTTTTGGTTAATATAGTGGCTACAAACATGCTTCCCTAAAACGTTTTGTTTTTAGTCAGGAGCTCGCACAAGCATTTTCAATATATTTCATATGATAACTTAAGTTATTTAGATGGACGGGTGGAGTTTGAAGGCAGAAGGCTTAAGTGCCTCACAGAGTCCGTATTTCACAGGTGAGTCAGCCATCAAAAGGGCTAACACAATAACTGGATCATTTGCGTGATGAAGTTGTGTTCCTGTAACACCATTGTGCTCTGCTAATTGCTCAGTTACCAAAGCACAGTGACAGGATGATTGTACTTCATCAATATGCTGTCTGGGTGATATCTTAGTAGAATGCATCATTCTTGATAGGAAAGAATGGCTGTTTCAAATAGCAGATTGCTTTCTAGCAACTCAAAGCCAAACAGATTTATTTAAAGGTGTTTGGAGTGTGAGAATTTTGGAGTATGGAAAAAGAACTTAACCTGAAAGTAGAGGTTATGGTTTTGGTTTTGGACTCTTCAGTTGATTTACAGAGAGAGATGATCCATCCTCTGGTTCACTTCCCAAATGGCTGCAACAGCCAGGGCTGGACCAGGCCAAACCTTCATCTGGACCTCCCAAATGGGTGCAGGGAACAAGAATTTGGGTCATCTTCCGCTGCTTTCCCTGGGCACATAAGGAGCTGGGTCAGAGGTGGAGCAGGTGGCACTCACACGGGATGCTGGTATTGCCGGCAGCAGCTTAAACCACTTATGCCTCAGCACTGCTGCCATGTGTGTGCACATAGAAAGCATTGTATGGGCCAAAGCTGGGTTCCTGGTCTCAGAGTCCAGGATTTCATTTGTTGAATGCATTAGCCCTATAGATTCTATGAATGACTTTGTTTTTAGTGACAAGAAGTAAACATAAGGACTTAGGAGATCATCATGTAACCTGGGCCCCTCTTTGCTCCATACCGTGTGGTCAGAGGGGGGAGGGAAGACATGAACTTAACAGTTGTCAGCTGTGAAGCCGCAGCTGCTATGCCTGTCTCTCACTGTCCTAGGGGTGAGGGATCCAGGGGCATTTGAGGGGCTTGCAACTCTAGTTTTTCAGCACTCCCTCTCTAGGAGCCAGGGTAGTTCTCTGCGTCTCTATTATATCCATCACCCCATTGAAATCTTCCAGATTTATAGACACAATAACACACACACAGACACACATCAACACATAATGATGGCTGCATATTGCTGTTGTCCTATCATTCCTTCACGTATCAGTTTATTGATTCTTTGATTTGCTCGCTGATTTGCTCTTCCAACCACACATTCACCTACTTGTTTTGTAGCTCTGCATTGACAGGATTTACACACGATCGTGACTCAGCCCTAGCCGAGAAAGCCTTAGAGAGCCACCTGCATTCTTTCCCTACACCACTTCCTTTTCAGTGTCCTTCCAATTTAGAACTGATCTTTTCCCCTCAGCTGCTCATTTCCTCCTGTCCCCACTCTGCTGCCTCTGCTATGCTGTGTTGCAGGAGAATCCTCACGGTTTGAGGAGGTCAGGGCTGGCTCCTTGGAAAGACCTCAAGGGGTTGCTAATAGGTTTAAGATAGCACCGTGGAGCTAAAGAAATTGACAGAAGACCAGAGATTTCTGTACATTAAATCCTCAACCCAGAGGGGTGCCCACAGTTTCCTTTACTTCTCTGGGGTATCACCTGGGAGCTGCTTGCGGTCACCCTGACTGCTCCGTTCCCACGCTTCACTCGGCAATGGGAGCGCTCTCTTCCTCCCTCCACCGCTGGCTCAGACCTCCTGTAGTTGGACTCTCCCTGCTTTGTGCACACAACCAAGATTCCTGCAGCTGCAGCTGCTTACTTCCGTCTCCCTCCCTCGCATCTTTCCCCTGGGGACAGAGATCCTTCCAAGTCCTGGTGCCTCCCCTTCCAACCATCTGCAAGGATTGTGAGGTCTGGCTGAATCCCACGGAGTGACACAGACGACAGTCATGCGTGAATTAAAAGTTACAGCATTTGCTGTTCTGTAGATTCATACCATGTAAAGAAGAGCCAAAACTTGAAGGAGCAGAGAAATTTCTGGGCTACAGGCAAATGCTTTCCAAGAGAAACATCTCAAAGCAGAGGGAAGGCAGATTGTGGTTTGGTTTTCCAGTCTCCCATTTTGTATTCTAGAACATGACTAAGTGTCCTTAGGGCATATGTTGGCCAGCTTCCAGCTCCCAAAATCCCTTGAGATGTGATTATTTTGTATTCTTTTATCAAAATTATTTTAAATGTTAATTTTCATTTGCTTGAAAGGCCAGGTGACACACACACACAGGGAGAGCAGATCTTCTATTTGCTGGTTTACTTTTCAAATGTCTACAACAGTCGAGACTGGGCCAGGCCAAAGCCAGGAGCTGGATCTCTGTCGGGGTCTCAGCATCACCTGCTCCCTCCCAGGATGCATGGACAGTAAACTAGATCATGAGTGGAATAACCGAGACTTAAGCCAGGGACAGTAGTGTGGGTTGCACGCATCTCGAGCTGTCCAACTTAATTACCTGGGTCATATTGCCTGCCTTTCTGAATAACTTTGACATGTATTCAAGGAACCTGCTTAGGAGCAATATGTCATATCTTATCCTGATCTAATCTCTTTGGGATGGAGACTTCTAATCTTTGTGGGACCCAGTTTTCCCATTTGTGAAACACTTCTCTGCCTGCTTCACAATGCTGTGAAGATCACCAGATAAAGCTTTCTAGGAACTTTAAGCATTGCACAATATCAGATATGGCTATGAGGGAACAATTGTGTTGCTTTTGTTAATATTGTTTTAGATTGCTTGTTAATCTTTCTGAAAATCACCTTTTAAAAAAATGCATATTTGGCAGACCTGGTACTTTCATGGTAAAGTGACAGTCTAGGGGACTCAGGCACTTGCTGTGCCAATGAGGAGCCCTAGGAAGGAGCCCACACTGAGAAAGATGATTACACACATTTGAAGGTGGTGGGCAGGATGGTTCTGTGGTGCAGTTACGCTTGAAGAGGCATGCACCATGCGGTAAACCGAGGAAAGCCCATTGTGAACAGCAGGGTTTGCCAGTGAGGCAGATCAGATTCCAGTTGGACGGGCAGCCAATCAGTGAATCCAACACAATTGCACAGTGGGAAATGGAGAGTGCAGGTACAATGGGAATGTTCCAGCAGCAGGCAGGAGGTGTCTGCTATGCTCAAGGGCTCTGTTCTTTCAGACCAAGAACATGTTCTCACTTAGAAACCTGCACTTCGGTTCCATCACATGCTGGCGACTGCAGTAGTTTGCTCTGTTCTTTTATTTTTCCCTTGCCCATTCCTTTATTGTCCATCAAGTCACTGGTGCATGTGCACAAACATACTGCATTTTGTCTTTCCTTTCTCTATTTTCTTTTCCTTTTTGCTTTTTGCTTTTAGCTAAATAACCAATGGTATGTTTTGATTGATATCTAGTGGAGATGGAATGAGGGAAAATACTGGTTGTATTAAAAAAAAAATCCACTTTCTCCATTGGTAATGAGTTGAGGAGCCAATTCTCCTGATTCCAGGGACAAGGGCTTTGTTCTCTTCACTTGGGATATCTCTGGCCAGTTCTTTTCTTAATTAAAAAATTTTTTAATAAGTTCATTTTATTTTTTGACGATGTTTACATAGTTGAAAGGGATACTTGCCCATGTGGAACACTGATTAGGGTAGAGAGCATTGAGGAATGGAGAAAGTGGATGAAACAACTACCTCCAATCTCCTTTTCTTCTTCCTGTATATGAGGAAAGTGGAAAGAGAAGGGGCAGGGCCACTCTGAGCAGCTCAGCTTCATCAGTACCCAGCAATGGGGGAAGGCCACCCAGTGTTGTCCCAGGGTCCCTGCTGTGGAGCATGCTCCAAGGGTGCTGCTTAAGTGGTTTTGATAGTTCTCAGATGCTGTGGATTTCATTGCTCCTTTCATTGAGGAACTCCTTCAGGTCCATTGGCTGACATAGGCCTTAGAATCTCAAATCACCCAGATACTCACTTTCAAAGCTTGGCTTAGAGAGCTGTCCATTTTGTTCTGTCCTCCATGGTACTGGATGTCCTCTGCAGGTCTCAATGAACGGTTGTCATGTCCCCCAGGAGTATCTGAGCATGCCATCCACTGCACAGGCCTCAGCAACCAAGGACACCCAGTTCTGACACATGCACTCCACTGTCAGGCTACAGATTCTGTGCTTTTCCTCTGGCTGGAGCTCTGAATCCAGAAGTTCAGCGGGGGGGTGGGGGGCTCCCCAAAGAAAGCTCACCACAAGTGATCCCTGACCTGGCTCCTGTGTGCCAGCCAGTGCGAGGTACGGCTCAGACCATCATCCAAATCAACCTTTTCACATGCTGACAGTTGCCATCACTTGGTCAGTTCTATTCTCAGCCCCATATCACATGCAAACAACTGGATGCTGTGGCTCAGCATAACCATACAATCACATACCTGGCCCTCATGCACTAGCAGGAACTAGTTAGAATGACCCCAAATAACCCTCACCAAATAACTTCCACCAGACCTGCCCCAAGTCCTGGTCCCTGCACATGATGGTGTATGGCACACTGCTCCAGTCCGTGCCATATCCCATTCCACTCTGATACACATTAATGGGTGTTGGAGACTAGCTCAGCCCAACCAACTCCACTATCCAGCCCAAACTCATGCCAGTAGGTGCCACCACCTGTCTATCCAGGCCCTCCCCCTAGTCCTGGTCCTGGTTCTCATGTTCACTCGTGGGACCTGCAGAGTATCAGAGGGGTGCTCACAATTTCCCTACTAGGCCCACTCTCAACCCTGGATCTTGCACTTTTGTTCTGTGGTCACCACTGACAAGACTTGCCCCCAACTGTCAGCACTTGTCAGCTGATGCTGCTGCAAAACCTAGCCATTCTGCACTTTGGCTCATGCGTGCACCAGTGGAAAAGTTGCTTAGCCCAGCCTGGCTCTCCCCCAACCCAGCTCACTTGCAGACCATGAGTGTTGTAGCCCTGCCCAGCCTGGTCTGCCCCCAGTCCCAGCTCTAACACTCACCAGTGGGAGGAGTGGCCCAGCAAGGTGACCCATGCTGTCCCCCTACTGGGCTTGTCCCTGACCCAAATCTCACATGTGCTAGTGGGTGCTGTGGCCCAGACTGAGTTAATGAGTTAATAAGAAAGAGTTTTGAAGAGATGAAACCAAATAAAAAAAATCAAAATCCATGAGATATAGTTTCCATTGATCTTTGCTGGTGAGATATGTCTTCTGTACGAAATACGTAGATTAGTTTTGTTTTTTAACCCAATCTAATAATCTGTGATGTTTGATTGATGAGTTTAAGCCATTTACAATCAGGGTTAATACGAATGGGTGGTAATTTGGTCCTGTCATTTTAGCAATGGGTCGTTCATTGATTTTGTCTTCTGTTGTTATTTTACTGGGCTGTTCTTCACATTTGCCTTTGGTTTTGGTGAGTGCTATTCCTCTTCTCTGTCGAGAGAACATCTTTAAGTATCGTTTGTAGAGCAGGTTTGAAAGAGGCTTATTCTTTTCACTTTTCTTTAGTGTGGAAGAATTTTATTTCATTTTCAAAGACAAAGAAAAACTTTGCTGGCTACATTATCCTGGGCTGACAATTTTTTGCTTTTAGATTCTGGAATATGTTGCTCCATTCTCTTCTGGCCTGTAGAGTTTCCTATGAGATGTCTCCTGTGAACTTAATTGGCATTCCTTTATATGTGAATTAATTTTTTTCACGTGCACATTGTTTTAAAGATTTATTTATTTTTGTTGGAAAGGCAGATATACAGAGAGGAGGAAAGACAGAGAAGAAGATCTTCTGTCTGATGATTCACTCCCCAAGTAGCCGCAATGGCTGGTGCTGCGCCAATCTGAAGCTAGGAGCCAGGAACTTCTTTCTGGGTCTCCCACGCAGGTGCAGGGTCCCAAGGCTTTGGGCCGCCCTTTACTGCTTTCCCAGGCCACAAGCAGGGAGCTGGATGGAAGTGGAGCTGCCGGGATTAGAACCGGCAACCATCTGGGATCCTGGCACATTCAAGGCAAGGACTTTAGCCGCTAGCCCACTGTGCCAGGCCCTCACGTGCACATTTAAGGATCTTTTCCTTATGTTTGATTGAAGAGAACTTGATTATCATGTGTCATGAAGATTGCTTTGGGTCAACCCTGTTGGGAGTTCTGTGCCCCTGCTGAATGTTGTTTCCCAATTTTTTCTCTATATTAGGGAAAATCTCCCTTATTATTTCATTGAATACACATTTAATCCTGTTGCTGTCCTGCAGTGATGGACTTGGTACACGGAGATGATGATAGTAACACATGTGGACTCCGACTGATGTTCGAAAGCCAAAGTTTATTCGAGGCATCAGATTTTATACACTGAGGGTCATATGGGATAAGGGAAGAGGTGTTGGGCTTATCAACAAAACCTGCTTTTTAAGATGTTTTTATAGGAACTTTAAAATTAATTCACAAAAGCTGAAACATTTTCGACTAATAAGCAGACAGCAACACATGATAATGATTTTAAACAACTTTTACAAAGGATAAATGTTAAGACACACACACACATACTTTTGGAGACTTAAAAAAAATTATTTTCAACTGAGCTTAGTAGTAGTAGTGTTCACCAGAAACCAGTAAGTGAAAAGCCATCAAGTCAAAAGTCTTGAACCAAGACTCTGAGAAAAAAGAATAATTGATCACCACTATGAAATCCCTCCATCAGGCTGAAAATGCAAATTTCAGTCTTCCCAGTAATATAACTATCCTAAGAAAACATAGTGAACAACCACATACAACTGTAGAGCTAAATCATTAAGAGCATGCAAACTAAAACCTTCACAACTCCATGGACGTATACATTTCGACATGACAAAATTTTACTTTATCTGGCATTAGCCAATAATCTTAATATAATCCTATCAGCCTGGTCAATTGTCTCCACAAAATGGGAGCTAGATCCATTGGCATTCTTGAAGCCTCATAAGAATCCCCAGGGAAGCCCTAGGATTCAAAACCTTTGAATTCTTGGATGATTTTTTAAGGACGGCTAAAAATATCTGAAACAAGATTTGTTGTTGAAGTTAACATAACACATTATAAATTATAATTGGTTATTGATGCGAAATCATCACTCAAACATCTTTAAAACATATACAAAACCTTGACCAATTAAAGGCAGTGAGAAATTTGATAACCAGCCGAAAACACAAGGATTAGTTGAATATATGAAAATGCTTTGTAGACAATGAATACCACATTAATTTAACTTATACCTAGAAATAATTTAATAGTGTGTTAGAGTTCAATTCTATACCAAATTATTTACGATAAAATTTCACATTTTTTGAAAATGTCGCAAAAAAACCCTCAAGATTTACAGGAACCTAGTATCTCCTTTGAATTCTAAGTTCCCAAAAGTTGCCATGGGTATGCAGATGAACTCAGCTTGCTAAATATTTATCACTGAAGGGGAACATTTGGGATTGGAAGGACAGAAGGATTTAATTTGCTTTTTCTTTGCTTTCTGTATTTCGCTTGCAGTAGAAAACAGTGAATAGCTGAAGAAATATTTCATGATTAAGTTTAGATAGAGCCTGAGAGATAAGGGGCACCTGCAACTAGCCCCTGCCCATAATTGCATGGCCCCCTCCCTGTTTATGTTTAGGGTTCCCCCTCCCTGTTTATGTTTATGGTTCCCCTTCCCTGTTCATGGTTATGGTTTTATGATTTTAGCCTTGGTTCAGCCTTTAAAAGAAATGCCATGCCATGATTCGGGGCCGATGCCTAGCCTCCTGAGTGAGGAACTGGTCTCAGCCCCAGCGCGCTGGTGATCGAATAAAGCCTCTTGCTTTTGCATCAGGCCTTGTCTTCGGTGGTCATTGGGGAAACTCACTCTCTCGAGACAGATGGTAAGGTGTTCCCTGTTGGGGGGCCTTACATCACAACCAAAGATCTTCCAAGGTAGAATTCCCAAGCCTAGAACAAGTTATACCAAATGGTTCTTTTTTCCTTGACTTTTCCTTTTTTCTAATTTTATAAAGATATTTAAAAAGTGGGTGGTCAGGTAACAGATTCAACATCTTGAGAGAAAAACCAAAAGGGTCATTATTGTGAAATCTAGCCGTATCCAGTTTGCTCCCTGGCTCCAGCCATTTTAATATTCCCACACATATGAACAAGTAGGTCCATAGAACACACAGCTTTTTTAAAAGCTGTGATGACATTAAAATCTAGGCTTTCATAGGTAGGTTGATTATTTTCTTGACTAAGTATGATTAGAAAAAGCAATCAAAATTCATGAGGTCTCTGGGGAACATCAGACATGTGGCTTTGATCAGATTTAAGAGCGAGATGGCATGAGCCGATGTTTAACTGTTCTTTTATCCCATCCTCATTTACCTCACTAGAAGATTCAGAGAATTCATGGAATTTTGCTGTTTTAACATGGGAAACTTCAGTTTCTTTTCTAGTCACATTACAATAGCATCTCTCATTATAGGAAGTTCTGAGTTTTCATTTTCTAATTTCCACATCTGTAGCATAAAGCCTTTCACTTCTAGCTGCACTGCAGTGGTGTCTCCTTGTACGAGGGTCTCTCACATGTTTTCTTTCATCTTCTTAATCTGTTGTATAAGCCATTTATTTCCAAGCCACATTATGGTGGTGTCTCCCATTAGGGAAGGCTCACAAGTTCCTCTTTGCCATCCTGCTCATCTGTACTATGAAACGTTTCTTTTTTAGCCATATTATGACAACCTTTCCTGTTAGGTGGAACTCTTAAGAGTTCCCTTTCTCTTTCCTCCTTATCTGTATTATGAAACATTTCTTTTTTAGCTACATTTTGGGGTGTCTCCTCTTATAAGAGTTTCTTGCAGATTCCCCTTCTAAAATTATAATAACAGCTTTAATTAAAGCCCATGTAATCCAAAAACTAACATGAATATCTTCTATCCTTCCAGCCTTTTCACCATTTTTCCAAGTAGAATTGTTGAAGTCAAGTTTCTAGTGTCCCTTTATCAGGAGATCAAGGGTTATATTCACAAATAAGCTCTAAATAAAAATGCAATTGCTGTGTAGTTATTTTTGTTCCGCTTTTCACTAAAAATTTCTGCATAAGAGAGAAAAGACTGTGCTCTACACTGGTTCTGGCCCATTTTCCCACTCACCATTTTCTGTGGGGGGTCTCTACCACACTTTCTCTTCTTCCTTCAAGTCCCTGTTTGGGTGCCACTTGTCGCTGTCCTGCAACGATGGACTTGGTACACAGAGCCAATAATAATACGCATGGACTTCTACTGATAGTCGAAAGCCGAAGTTTATTAGTGACATCAGACTTTATACACTGAGGGTCACGTGGGATAAGGGAGGAGGTATTGGATAAGGGAGGAGATATTGGATAAGGGAGGAGGTATTGAGCTTATCAACAAAACCCATCAACTGTTTCTATACTTTTGTTTGGAACTCCTTTTGTTTTGTATATTCCACCAAGTATTCTCATTCACATGCTATCCACTCAACTGTTCTCATACAAATGATATCCATTTAGTTACAGGAATGGTACACACACAGTTGTTCTTATACAAATGACATCCAATCAGTTATACAAAAGGTACCCATTCAGTTGTTCTCGTACAAAAGATATCCAATCATTTGTAATCCTGTTCTCCCTGACCTTCTAGGGTCACAATGTCCTTCTACATAATCCCAGCTTCTCTTTCTGTACCTTCTGGGACTCCCACAGCTCTTATATTTGGCCTTTTAATAGTGTCTTTCAATTCAGTATATTTTTTTAGCTTGACCCAGCTCTGCTTCCAGCTTTTTTTTGTTTCCCCCAGTGACAGAAAGATCTTCCAATTCTGAGAGTCTTTCTTCTGCTTCATTCTATTTTGGAGACTCTTCACTGCACTTTTAATTTGCTCCGCTATATTCTTCATTTCTAATGTGTCAGCTTTCATTTGATTCATTTCCTGTGTGACATATTCCTTATAGTCCTTGGATGCCTGCTTTATGTGCTTCTCATTGTTGATAAGTTTTATAACAAGTCTTTTGAATTCTGTAACCCCATGATGTATTCCTTAGTTAACTCTGAGGTTTTGCTCCTTTGAAGGCGGGTCTTCAGTAATATTCATTGTGCCTTGTCTCCTCTTTTGCTCTTGGTCATTGTCCTTTTGGTTATCAGATTCTCCTCCTTGGGGCAAGTTTCTAAGATGTGTCATCCATAGGTCTACAGTTCGATTTTTCTTATTGTTATTGGTACATGGCGCTTTGTGTGCAGTCAGTTGTACCACTCCCTCCGATGAGGTCCAGGTCTGGATTCTTATGTTAGATTTCCACCATGGATTTGTAGCCCCAGCTCCTGGCTCACCGCTCTCCACCTCCTGTGATGCCATGCTGAGGCTGCACCGTTATCTGCACAACCTTTCTCCCACTTCCGGCTGGAGCAGTTGCCAAGATTAGGGAGACACCAGGTGTCTTATGTAGCTAGATTGCTGGTGGTGCTGATCTTGCCAGAAACTGTTGGCAAGATCTGTGTGGTCTGACGGCTACATGGACCTCTTTTGACCCATATGATGCCAAAGTCAGTATTATTTTCCCTGTGGGACTAGTGCAATGAACTGAGCTCAGTGAGTTTGCTCCCAGCTCAGTGCGTGCACAGCCCATTGTCCTTGCAGTCTTAAAGTTTTTCCACACTGTACAACATGGCATCTGGTATGCCACTACTAGAGTTCTTGCTCTGCAGTCCATTAGGTCTGAGGGCTACTTGGACCTATCATGGGTGGAATCTTGTTGCTGGTAGATTTCCAGCTGCCAGTGAGTTAGATCGCTGCTCACTGAATGCTGCTGGGATGTCAGTCAGTGCAACACTACAGCATTGTGTTCCCTGCTTTCCTGTGTCTATCAGTCTCTCCAGGTGCCTCTCTGCTGTCATTCTGTCCTCTCCTGTTTCTGCTTTCTGTCCCAGCCTTGATTCTTTTACTCATCTACAGGGAATGCTTCCTGACAGAGGAGTGTTCCAAGCTCCTCTGTTAGATCACCTTCCAGTGGCCAATCTCACACACATTGGTGGGTTCTTGGGCCTGCCTGACCAGTTCACACCTGTTCTGGCTTTTATTGTTGGGTGCTACAGCCCAGCCCTGCATAGTCCACCCCCAGACCTGGTTCTTGCATGGTTTAGTGGGCATCAAAATGTAGCTCAGCCTGTCCTACACCCACACTGGCTCTTGTGAGCACCAGTGTGTGCTGGAGCCTAGCCCGATTTGGCACACCCAGACCCAGTCCACACCCATGTCAAGGTAGCCATGTCCAGCCCAGTTTTCTGTTCCCATTCAAGCTCACTCTCACCAGTGGGAAATTCAACCCTGCTGGGGAGTCCCTTAGCTCCCCAACCAGGCTTGTTCTCAGCCACTGATCTTGTGCATATCAGTGTTTGCAGCAATCCAGCCCGGCATAACCCATCACCGAGTTTGGGCTATGCCATTGAATAATACAGCTTGGTGCCCAGGGCCGCCCCCAGTCCTATCTCTTGCTGGTGGGTGCTAGAACCTAGCCCTGCCCAGCTTGCCCCCATCTCTGGCTTTCATGCAAACTGATAGGGATGATAGCCTATCCTAGCCAGTATGGCCCACACGCCATCCTGGCTCCTGTACATGCCATTTGTGCTATGGTTTGGCCCAACCTTGCCCAGTCCACCCCCTTAGAACCAACCAACACACCTGCTGACAAGTGAAACGGCCCTGCCTTGTCTGATCAATACCCAGTCTTGAATCACATACTCACCAGCAGAAGTGATGGTCCACCAAGGAAGTTCCCCCAAGTTCCCCAACCAGGCCACTCCCAGACCCAGATCTCACTTGTGCCAGCAGGTGCTAGGCCCTTACCCACACAGTCTTCACCCAGTCTTGGCCTTTGTGTGAGCTGGTGAATGTTGCAGCCTGCCCTGCCCCACACTCAATTCTTGTGGGTGCTACAGCCTGAATCAGTCTGACTCATTCCCACCCCCCAGTACCCCTGAGTGTTGTTGAGTTCCATGGTCTTGCCTAGCTCAGCCTGTCACCACCCCTTGTCCTCAGGCAAACCAGTTGGGTTGGCAGTCCCATAGGGGTGATTCCACAATCCCCTGCAGAATCTGCTTCCAGACCCAGTTATCTTGTGAGCTGGTTAGTGTTGTGGCCCAGTCCCAACACTCACTGCTGAGTAATGTGGTTGAGCCCCGCCAGGCAGAGCCCCACCTTGGCTTTCATGTGCACCAGTAGGTGGTGGTTGATACCAACAGTCTCAGCTCAGGTCTTCCGTGTGGGTGAGTGTATTGGTTCCTCTGGTTTCCTTCCGCTAAACCACATGGTCTCAGTCCCTTCATTTAGCTGCAAGTACAGTATCCTGGTTGGTGGAAGTCCCTGAGATGTCACTCCCGCCTCCTGTAACATTCTCTCTCAGCAGTCCTCCCTCCCACATGTCTCCAGACCTTTTCCCATAGCCTCCCCATGCCCGCAAGTGAACAGGCAGTTCCCCATGCCTGGTGCTCCAGAAATGTGCCGTGCAGCCTGGGCCTTATTTGCCACTCAGGACCCGCATACAGGATACCTACCAGCTATTAGCTGCTTTTATCCCAGACAGTATAACACTTGCTTAGGTACAGTACCTAGGTAGGCAGTTGCCTACAGCTGGGGATGTGACTTGTTCTCATAGCCACAATCTCCTTGTATTTAATCTCTAAGCCTGAGACAGCTGCATCAAGCTCTTTGTGCCAAACAGGAGAATGAAGATGGGAGGAGAGCCAGGCTCCCTTAAGCTTTGGGCCAAAGTTGAATTACAGAGTGGGAGCAAAGTCCACATCCAGCCAGCGATTGATTACCAAGAGAATAAAAAAGAATGCCTGTGAGAGTAAATATAACATGCAAAAGCTGTATAAGGTGAGACCAGTCACAGTTGACCAGCTGTCCTAGATTGGAGTCAGACTCAGGCCCAGAGTGGTCTGGATGAATTGTCCGGGTTAAGGTGTGCTCTCCGTTTGCAGGCCTAACTTTCATGATGTACCTGTACTAATTTCAAAGTGTTTTCACTCATTTGGTTGGTTTGCACGTATGTACACATCCACACAGATTTATCAAGGATTTTCTATAGAACATGAGATGTGCCAAGTACTAGAGATACAATTGTGAATAAATACACACTTTCAAATGTTTCCTGTTCTGATGCACATAGTCTCATCAAGTCTTCTGTACCTAGCTCATAGGTTTTTTTTTTTAATTGTTGTTATTTATGTCAATTATTTAATTAAAAAGCATGGTTACAGAGGTTGAGTGAGAGACAGAGAGATTTTCCACCCACTGGTTCACTCCCTAAAAGGCCACAATGGCTGGAGTTGGACCAGGATAAAGTCAGGATCCTGGGACTTCATCTGGACTTCATCTGGATTATCTCCCACATGGGTGGCAGGGACCCAAGCATTTGGGTCATCTTGTGCTGCCTTCGTAGGCACATTAGCAGGGGATCATAAGTGGAGTAGCTGGGTTCCCACTGAGTGTCCATATAGGAACCAGCGTCATAGGTAGCAGCTTTACCTGTTGTGCCAGGACATCGGACCTGTATGGACACAGTTGACATTTTGATGTCTCTGGAAAATTGGAAGATGTTTAAGCTCTCTGGCCTGTACCCCACAGATACTAGTTTCACCTCTCCTGTTACACAGCCAACCAATATCTCCAGACATTACCAGATATTCCCAAGAGAGGAAGGCTTGGATCACCCAGGCTGAGAACCACTGACCAAGTATTAATAATGGTCAGATATTGAGCACTTGCTAAGTGCCAGGCAAGAAACCTTCCACTTAAACAACACATCAGAGTCTCCAAGGGTCTCCATTCCTCCTCCCTGCATGCCCACAAGGACCAATGCAAAGGAAACATGGACCATTTGCAGGAAAGAGCTCTGACTTGATGGTGTGCTTCAGCTCAGTATGACACATGTTGAGTTACATGCTTACCAAAAGAAATCACATTTGTTCCCAAACCTGTTGGCCTGTTGTCCTTACTAAAATTGTACAATTTAATTAAGGAACACATAAACTGATTAAATATGAGTGAAGAGAGTTGTTCCTAAGAAAATTAAATGGCTTGCTTTGGGAAATCATGATTAAAAAAAATACTTCCTGCTCAATTCACTATGAAGAGCTACTGAAGAAGATAGCAAGTTTTGTCAGAATCTGGAAGACACATATTCGTGCTGCATTTTAGAGAATCCCAAACTGGAAATGGTTGCCAGTACCTTTTTGGATCTGGATGGTGAGGACAGGATGTGAGATTCTGTTAGCAGACCACTCTCAAAAGGCCAATGCCATGCATGAAGTTGTGTAAGTAAATACATACTTGTATGCTATAAGTAACAGCACATGCTTAGCATATCCACAGAATGGAACGATTCTGTATTTTTTAGTTTTACCAACTAGCTACCTGTCTTAATTGTGCTAGTGCAGTGTGGTGCTCTCATATTACCCTATTTTTTGTATTTTGCTTTTATATATAAATATTTTTAAGTTTATTTTTATTGGAAAGGCAGATTTACAGAGTAAAGGAGAGACAGAAAGATTTCCATCCACTTGTTCATTCCCCAGACAGCCACAATAGCCATAGCTGAGCTGAGCTGAAGCCAGGGGCCAGGAGCTTCTTCTGGGTCTCCTACATGTGTGCAGGGGTCCCAAGGCTTTGGGCCATCTTCTACTGCTTTCCCAGGCCACAAACAGGAAGCTAAATGGGAAGTGGAGCAGCCAAGGCAAGAATCAGGGCCCATATGAGATCCCCACACTTGGAAGGGAAAGACTAGCCAGTTGAGCCATTACCATATTTTTAACTTGGTAAGCTGAAAGGCAAGGAATTGTCCAGCACTTACTAAAAATGATGCAGGCCGTAGGCGCCACATAATTTTAAACCAACATCATACATGATAAAGTTTTAAGGATTCAAAGATCTTTCTAGGCCCCGTATTCTGTTTGGTCACGTGGTACATAATGTGGCTTTAAAGATGCTAAGATGAGGAGGCAGGCAGTAACAACTTAAGAAGATGAGTTCTGGGTGGACTTTTGGCACAGTGGTTAAGAGGTCCACCTCCCACACTGGCGTTCCAGGTTTGAGTTCTGACTCTGCTTCCATTCAGCTTCCTGCTAAAGCTCCTCCTGGGAAGGCAGCAGATAATGGCTCAACTACTTGCATCCCCGCCACCCATGTGGGAGATCTGAATTGTGTCCCTTATTCCTGACCTTGGCCTGGTCCAGTCTCAACCACTGAAGATCTCTGTTTGTCTCCCAGGCTTTCAAATCACACACACACGCGTGAAACTGACTGACCTATGAAGGTCTTGAAACAGAATGATTTTCATGTTATGGCAAATTCATGCAAATGCAGTCCGTGAAAACAAATTCTGATGTGACATCTAAAATGTGTGGCACATTTGCTGACAATGGAAAGTAAAAGTCAAATCTATGGAACCGACTGTAACAGGAGCAAGTGATGAGGCTGGTCAGCAAACACCAAATTCAGTTGAGACCCAAGTGAGTTCAGTAGCAAATGCTTAGTTTATACTCCAAATTTCATTTTCTTTCATTAGTTACTTACAACCAGAAACTGGTAAGAGGATGTTATTCAAGTATTTGATTAGTTTTCTAGTTTCAAGGAACTGTGTTTGGTACTTGGGAAGCTTGATGTTGCTTTTATTGAATTTAAAAATGGCAAGTTGGGGGCCCGGTGCAATAGCGTAATGGTTAAGGTCCTCACCTTAAATGTGCCAGGATCCCAGATGGGCGCCGGTTCTAATCCCAACAGCTCCACTTTCCATCCAGATCCCTGCTTGTGGCCTGGGAAAGCAGTCAAGGACGGCCCAAAGCCTTGGGACCCTGCACCTGCGTGGGAGACCCAGAAAGAAGTTCCTGGCTCCTAGCTTCAGATTGGCGCAGCACCGCCATTGCGGCTACTTGGGGAGTGAATCATCAGACAGAAGATCTTCTTCTCTGTCTTTCCTCCTCTCTGTACATCTGCCTTTCCAATAATGTAAATAAAATCTTTAAAAATAAATAAATAAATAGCCAGCAGGCAAGAACTGCCAAGATAGTATTGTCCTGGGGCCAGCATCAAGGTGTACCTGGGTAAGCCGGCACCTGCAAGGCCGTTATCCTGTATGAACAGCTCTTCAAGTCATCACTGCTCCATACCCAGTCTAATTCCCTATTAATAAGCCAAAGAAAACAGTAGAATGTGGCCCCGGTACTTGGGCCCCTGCCATCCATGTGGCAGACCCAGAGAGAGTTTTAGGATCCTGGCTTCTGCCTGATTGAACCCTGGCATTGCAGCCATTTGGGTAGTGAGCCAACAAATGGAAAATTCTTTTTCTGTTTCTTTCTCTCAACCTGTAACTCTGCCTTTAAAACGAATAATTAAAAAAAGAGAGAGACAAAGAGAAAGGCATGTCGGCAACGCCCGCGTCGACTAGGGTTACAAAAAAGACAACACACAAGACAACACAAGACAACATGCAGTGGGTCATTCTTGTAAACAGAATGCCATTTATTTGGGGTTAGCCTGCAACTTTTATAGTCTGCCTAGTCCCTCCCAGTATTATCTCAATGTTCAAGCAACACCTAAGCTCCCCTGGGGGCATCTTAAAAAAAGGGAAGCAAGGAAGAGGAACTTGCATTCAAGCCAGGGGCTAAATGTATCAGGCCAAGATTGCCCATTCTGTTACCCCTTAGAAACAAGCTAAACTGTGGAGTTAACCCTTGGGAGACCAAGGCCTACAAAGGCAGAATTACATAGAGAAGATACAAAGACAGACATCTTTCATGCACTGGTTCACTTCCCAAATAGCTACAATAGCCATGGGTGAACCAGGCTCAAGCTAGGAGCTTCATCCAGGTCTCCCACAAGGTTGAAGGGACCCAAGCACTTGAGCCATCTTCTGCTGCTTTCCCAGGTGCCTTAACAGGGACTTGGGTCAGAAGTGGAGCACGGGGAATTCAAACCAGTGCGCATTTGAGATATTGGTTCTACAGGTGGTGGCTTAAAATACTTTCCATTATAGATATTCTTTAAATATATCAAAATATTTCCAAAGTAAATATTTTTAAAAAGGAAAAGCTCAATCCTCCCATGCCATGGTGATCACTTATGCCAATAAATAATATTAGGGAAAGTCAAGTTCATGGGATTTGGTGTTACTTATGGTGTTTGTTTTGATAACACTTGGTCAGATCATTCTAATGTTTGTAGTTGAGAGTGGGGGAAGTGAAAATGAAAAATAAAAAATAAAAGATTACTATATCAGGTAATATCTCAATCATGTTGAACCAGAAATGAAGTGTGGATGTTCATGGCTCAAGCTCTTGGCCACCATGTGATGTACAATTTTAGTATATGTGCTGCCGAAGCGAGCACCACCATGTAATGTACAAACATGACCTTCCCAGACCCCTGCAATGGCATTCCTGAGTACATTAAAATGAACAGTGGGTGTGGGTGCTTGGCTCAGTGATTGAAATATTGATTGCCTATGTGTGATGTCTAAGTAGCTAGGTTGGAGAACTGGCTTAGCTGGCATTTCCAACTTCCTGCTAATGCAAACCCAGGCAAGTAGATGTGATGGCTCAAGTAGTTGGTCCTTGCCTCCCACATGGGAGACGCAGAATGAGTTCCTAGATCCCAGCTTTGAGCTGACCCAGGCCTGACTTTTGTGGGCATTTAAGGAGTAAGCTGCCAGATGGAACCTTGTTTCTGTCTTTCTGCTTGGAAAAATAAATACATGAATCAATACATTTAGAGTCAAGGTCTTCTGCATAGTCAAAGACATCACACATAGTCACTGGATGGTAAACTGAGAGATGGTTACAAGGTTCAAGGCCAACAAGGCTTTAAGATCTAGAGTTCAGGGCCCGGCAGCGTGGCCTAGCGGCTAAAGTCAAGCCTTGGGACCCTGCACCCACATGGGAGACCTGGAAGAGGTTCCTGGTTCCCGGCTTCAGATCGGCATAGCACCGGCCGTTGTGGTCACTTGGGGAGTGAATCATTGGACGGAAGATCTTCCTCTCTGTCTCTCCTCCTCTCTGTATATCTGACTTTGTAATAAAAATAAATAAATCTTTAAAAAAAATAAAACTAAGAAAAAAAGATCTAGAGTTCAAGGAATTCCTGAAACCAAAAACAAAAAGAAAGCAATTCATATGTAAAAAAAAAAAAAGTGGGCAAATCATATAGCAAACAATTGTCAGGAAAGGAATTCTTAGAGATGAATAAGCATTGAAGAAATTCTGACTAGTTTTACTGATCAGAAAAAATGAATTTAAAACAATGAAGAATTAGCACTGTATCTCAGGAGGGTTTACATTGGCAGCTAGAATCCAACAATTATTATTGCAAACATGCCTAACAGCATGGATTGGACTTCAAAACAGTGCCGAAAGAAAAAAAAAAAGAGCAACAGAATGAGATCTCCAATGCAACAGTATTTACTAAATTTAAGATATGTACATACACGCATATAAAATGCTATCACTTAATATGCAAATGCACACATGCCAACCAAAACAGAATGACTGCCACAGTGGGATGTGGGAGTAAAAGGACTCAGTAAAGGAACTTGCTCAGAGAGGTCTTACCTGGGATCGAAGAAGGGAAAATATCTTGATTGGAGGATGAGTAACTCAGTCTGGTGACTCTGGGGATTTACATGAAGCAATTGACACATTGCCCACCTCCTCCCTCCCCTAAGTCCCAAGAAAGCACAGAGGCAGCCTCCTTATTCACAGCAACTAGAGAAGCATTCTGCTGTAAGTATGTCTGTTCCCTACACATGCAGCTCGTTCCCCTCCCCGGCCCCATCTTGTAGCAACAACAGACTCAGCCTCATCAACGCTCTTGAACCTTTCTTGGGAGCTGCCTCAAGCTACATGCCTGCCTAGTCTTTCTCCACTCTCCCTTTTGAGTGGTTTCTGGATTCTTCTTTCCTTCCCAGTTCCCTGGTTCTTTTCTTCGCTTGTTCTTCTAATGGTTTCAATGATACAAAAATTCACAAACTACAATTCACTCATTGAAAGTTAATGCCTCAGTGGTTTTTACAGTTGTGGCTTTGGGCAGCCATCACCACAATTAGTGTTAGAACATTGTCATCACCTCCAAAGCATGTCCCACTCATTACACATCAATCCCCAATTCCTCCCCTACCCCCAGGCCTAGATACTCACTAATCTACTAACCAAGTAAATTTGCCTGTTCTGGACATTTCATGCAAATGGAATCCCACAATATGTGGTACTGTGACTGGCTTATTCCATGTAGCAAGATGTTGCCAGATTTTACCTATACCTTAGCACATGTCAAGACTTCATCCCTTCAGGGCCCGGCGGCGTGGCCTAGCAGCTAAAATCCTCGCCTTGAACACCCCAGGATCCCATATGGGCGCTGGTTCTAGTCCCAGCGGCTCCACTTCCTATCCAGCTCCCTGCCTGTGGCCTGGGAGGGCAGTCAAGGATGGCCCAAAGCCTTGGGACCCTGCACCCGTGTGGGAGACCTGGAAGAAGTTCCTGGTTCCCAGCTTCAGATCAGTGCAGTACCAGCTATTGCACTCACTTGGGGAGTGAATCATTGGACGGAAGATCTTCCTCTCTGTCTCTCCTCCTCTCTGTATATCTGACTTTGTAATAAAAATAAATAAATCTTTAAAAATAAAAAAGACTTTATCCCTTCTGAGGGCTAAATGTTCTGATATGCAGATAAACATTATTTTCACTTTTCGGTGATCATGAGTAATGAAATGATGACATTTGTGTACAAATTTTTGTGATGATACATGGTTTCATTTCTCTTGAGTCCATACCTAAGAGTGGAATTGCTAAGTCATATGAGAACTCTCTGTGTAACATTTTGAGGAACTACCAGAATATTCTCCAAAGTGGCCATATCATTGTGCATTCCCACAGCTGAGTATGAGTTCCAATTTTTATAAAACTCATACTCATGTCTTTGTAAATATATAAAACTTTTATAACTTGTTTTGATTTCCTTAAATGGCAGAAAGAATCTTCCATCCATTGGTTTATTCAGCAAATGCCAGCTAACACCTAGGCCAGGCTAACATCAGGAGACCAGCATTCTGTGCAAGTCTGAACAAGGCCATGTGCCTAAGCCATCATTTTCTTCTTTTTTTTTTTTTTTTAAGTTTTTTTTTTATTTGAAAGTAAGAGTTACAGAGAGAGAAAATAGACAAAGATAATCTTTCTTCCACTGGTTCACTTGCCAAATAGTCAATAAGGCTGGAGCAGAGCCAGACCAAAGCCAGGACTCAGGAGATTCTCTGGGTCTCCTACATGGATGCACAGGTCCAAGCACTTGGACCACCCTCTGCTACCTTGTTAGAAGCGTTAGTAGGGAACTGGATCAGAAGTGGAGCAGCCGAGTCTCAAGCTGGCACCCATGTGCGATGCTGACTTCTCAGATAGAGGCTTAGTCCGTTATGTCACAATGCCGATACATGGACCATCGTTTTTTATTGCCCTGACTGGAGTATGCATCAGCAGGAAGCTGGATATTGGATGCAAAGCAGGGACTCAAACCTAGGAACTCCAGGATGAGATTTAGCCGTCTTAGCTAAGTCAAACACCTGTCCTCCTCAGTTGTTGTTATTGCCTCCTGCATCCCCTTGGGCTCACTGAGCACAATTGTCCCACACACACTTGGCATGCTTCCTTGATTTCAGGGTTTCCTACAAAAGGCACCCTCTGCCATGTTGTCAAAATCAGCCCTCAGCTTGGTCCCCAGAGGAAAAGATGTCACAGATAATGCCATTCTCGGACTACTCCAAAATAAAGTAATATGAAAATGGGAAAGTCAGATATGATTTGATGAGCCCATATAATGATTAATTTTGTCTATCAACTTGACTGAGATAAAGGATGCCCAGATGTCCAGGAAAATATTCGTTCTGGGCATGTCCATGCAGTGGTTTCTGGAAGAGGTTAGGATATGAATCAGTAGGCTGAGAAAAGCAAGATCCTCAACACATCCTATCAGAAGTGGCCTCAAATGAAACCAAAATTGCAGGAAAACTGAGCTTGTTCTCTCTTGTTCTGTTGGGACATCCATGTTCTCCTGTCCTCAACCATCACGGTTTCTGGTTTGCAATCCTTCAGACCTAGGCTGAATTATACCAGTGGCTGTGCTGGGTCCCAGGTTGCAGGCTGCAAAATAGGACTTCTTGACCTTCACAATACATAAGCCAATTTCATAACAAGTCTGTGCTGTCTATCTACCCATCCATCCTGTCCCCCTGTCTCTGTCTCTTGTGGGTTCTATTTTTTCTTAAGTCTGCAGCCCTTGATTTTTTTGCAGCTCTAGCAGTTAGAATGCAGCAGGTTGAGGCATCCAAAAGTTGCTCATCTTGGGACACTGGCTACTCTGTAATTCCAGCTGAGGATGTCAACCCCGGCCAGCACATGAAAAGATAAGAAATAGAAGGATCAGCATTTGGCATAAAAACAATAAATCACTGTTTCTACTGACACTAATTCACAGCTGATAATGTTAATTGTTTTTCTTATCAATGACTTCTCTTTTATGGCTTTTTTTTTTCTTTTTAGACACATTTTCTGTGTGTTCTGTGTTGAAGAGTTCTAGTCCAAGGTGAAACAGATTTCCAGATTAGCATGGCTACAGAAGAAATGCTATCAGCACTTAGGGAAAAGAAACATCAGAAAAGTCAGAAAATGCACTTCTGTTGAAAACTGTGTTCTTAGGCTGGGACTGTGTAAGTAGAGATTGCCTTAGAAAAGTTTCTTTGAATTAAGGTTTCTCAAATCTATTTAAATTTCACCCCAGAAAAATCAGGCTCAGTGAGTACTTTTCCCACAGTAATTATTCTGTATGTGGCAGAAACTTCCACTCCATAACCCTTTGATACTAGAAATAGATTAAATCTTTAACTAAGGCCAGTGTTTTCTCCCTTACTATGGTCATTAACCAAACTTCTAGATAAAGTAAAATCATAGATAACTATATTTAGAGATATTCAACTCATTGTTCTAGTATTTTAATAAACATTACTAGAAAATATAAGAGCTAGGAATTCCATTCAGGTTTCCGACATGTGTCTAGGGACCCAAGTACTTGGGCCATCTTCTGCTACTTTCCCGAGTGAATTAACAGGGAGTTGGAAGTGAAGCAGTTGGGATGTCAATCTAGTGCGGGCACTAGAGGCCCAGGATTAGCTTGATTAGCCAACATGCTGCCCACCAGGACTTTTTTTTTTAAGACTTATTTATTTTTTATTGGAAAGTCAGATATACAGAGAGGAGGAGAGACAGAGAGAAAGACCTTCCATCTGCTGATTGACTCTCCACATGGCTGCAACTGCCAGAGAAGAGCCGAATCGAAGCCAGGAACTAGGAGCTTCTTCCAGATCTCCAACCATGGGTGCAGGGTCCTAAGGCTTTGGACCATCCTCAACTGCTTTCCCAGGCCACAAGCAGGGATCTGGATGGCAAGTGAGGTGGCCAGGATTAGAACTGGCGGCCTTATGGGATCCCAGTGCATGCAAGGCGAAGACTTTAGTCGATGGGCTACTGTGCTGAGCCCCACAAAGACTTTTTTTTTTTTTAAGATTTATTCATTTTATTACAGCCAGATATACACAGAGGAGGAGAGACAGAGAGGAAGATCTTCTGTCCAGTGATTTACTCCCCAAGTGAGCCGCAACGGGTCGGTGCGCGCCGATCCGATGCCGGGAACCTGGAACCTCTTCCGGGTCTCCCACGGGGGGGCAGTGTCCCAAGGCATTGGGCCGTCCTCAACTGCTTTCCCAGGCCACAAGCAGGGAGCTGGATGGGAAGTGGAGCTGCCGGGATTAGAACCGGCGCCCATATGGGATCCTGGGGCTTTCAAGGCGAGGACTTTTTTTTTTAAAGATTTATTTTATTTTTATTACAAAGTCAGATATACTGAGAGGAGGAGAGACAGAGAGGAAGTGGAGCTGCCGGGATTAGAACCAGAGGCCATATGGGATCAAGGCAAGGACTTTAGCCACTAGGCCACGCTGCCGAGCCCTCAAGGCGAGGACTTTAGCCGCTAGGCCACGCCGCCGGGCCCACAAAGACTTTTTTTTAAAAAATCATGAACACTCCTGTGTGTTCCAAGAGCTTGAGCTTTATTTGTTTATGTATTTTCTTATTTGTTTGCTTGTTTATTTATTTTTGAAAGGCAGTGTGAGAGCAAAAGAGATCTCCTATCCATCGATTAACATCCCAAATGCCTACAGTAGCTAGGCTGGGCCAGGTTAAAGCATGGAGCCAGGGATCTAATCCAGGGCTCCAAAATGGGAGGCAAGGACTCAGATATTTGACCCATCATCTGCCGCCTGCCAGGGTATGCATAATCAAGGTGCTCGATCAGAAGCAGAGGTGGGACCCAACTCAAGTAGTGCAGTGGGAAAAGCAAGCATCCCAAGTGATAACATCACCTCTGTATCACCTGTCTGTCTCAAAATACAGAACACCTCTACCACTCTTTCCTCTTGCCCTTTGTTGTCAAGCTTCCTTCCTGACAGGCACTAATCTTTTGCTCATTACTAGATTAGTTTTGTCTTTTCAACAATTTAATGTAAATAGAACAAAAGTGGTTTTGAGATTTACCCACATTTTGTACATATCGGTTGTTAACTCAGAAGTGAAGCACTGGTTTCTGATTGAAAATCAATAACTATGATTCACTACTGGCCAGAAAAAGGGTTGAAAAACTGTAACAAGATCATCTCAGTATGTCCAGAAAAGGTACTTGACAAAATTCAAGCCCTGCTTCATGATAAATACTCTGAGAGAACTAGTACAAAAGGAATGTCCTCATGTACAGGAAATATACTTAGTAGCTGCATTGATTATCTATGGCTGTGTAATAAACGTCAAAACCTACCAACTTTAACAATATTTGTTATCTAATAATTTTGGAGGTTAGGAATTTGAGTGCAGGTTAACAAGATGGATCTGGATGAAGGTCTCTATTTTTTTTTTTAAAGATTTATTTATTCTTCTTGGAAAGGCAGATTTACAGAGAGGAAAGACAGAAAGATCTTCCGTCCACTGGTTCATTCTCCAAATGGCCACAATGGCCTGAGCTAAGCTGATCCAAAGCCAGGAGCCAGGAGCTTCTTCTGGGTCTCCCATGTGGGTATAGGATTTCAAGGCTTTGGACGATCCTCCACTGCTTTCCCAGGTCACAAGCTGGATGGGAAGTGGAGCATCCAGGACACAATCTGGAGCCCATATGGAATCCCAGACCTTGGAGGTGGAGGATTAGGCAGTTAAGCCATTGCACTTGGCCCTGAAATTCTCTCTTGAGGTTGCAATCATAATGTCAGCTGTTGCTAAAGGATTCACTTAGAGGATTCCCTTCCAAGGTCAGTGATTCACAAGCTGCCGGTTGAAGACCTCAGGTTCTAAGCTGCCATTTGCAGGATGTCCCCATGCCTCTCCCTATGGACCTCTTCATCAGATCTCTCTGGTTTGGCACTTGAATGGTCATGGTTTGGCACATGGATTCTCCAGGGGCCAGTGAACTGCGAGAGGGAAATCAAGTAGGCCTTATAAACCAAGATGGGTTTTTTTTTAATGCTCTTTATTTACTTGCTTGCTTGTTTATTATTTGAGAGGCTGAGGGGAAAGACACACAGAGAGAAAGAGAGGGCTTCCCTCTGCTAGGACACTCCCTGAATGCCCCCAGTTACCAGGGCTGCTTCTGGCTGAAGCCAAGAACTTGTGATCCCATCCACATCTCCCAGGTGGCTGGCAGGACTCATCACTTGTGCCATCACCTGCTGCTTCAGGGTACACAGGATCAGGATGCTATAAGGAGGACTCGAGCCCACAGTGCCTTCTATGACACGTTACCAGAGTCTGATCAATAGAGCAAGTCACTAGCTGCAGCCCACATTCTAAGGAAAAAGAATGCAAATATTAAAAACATCCACTTTCTTATTTTAAAATGATACTTCTTTTTCTTGTAAATGTTTTAAATTTTAAGATGGTCCACTTTTTAAAACTTATTACTTGAGAGGCCGAGGAACAGAGGGGGGGAGAGTACAAAAGGCTTCCCTCTGCTGATTCGCAACAGCTGGGGCTGAGCCAGGTAGAATCCAGAAGCTGAAAGCTCCATCCAGATCTCCCACATAGGTGGCAGGGGTCCAGTGACTTTGGCAGTCCTAACGCTAACAGGGCTCTAGGTTAGAAACAGAATAACTGGCACTAGAGCTGGTGCTCTGAGATGGAATGCTGGCATCACAAATGGGTCTTTAAGCTGCTGTGCCAAGATAACACCTTCACCCAATTGTTTTAATTTGGAAAACTTCCCAATACATGGTACTCAGACAATTATGTATTTATATGTAAGGAAAACTAACCTTGACCATTAAACTGACATTATACATAAGAATTAACTCAGAGTAGATCATATGGGTGGGCATTTGCTATGGCAGGTCAGTCACCACTTGGGACACTTTTATCCCCTGTCAGAGGGTCAGGTTTTGAGCTCCCTACCAATGTGCACCTGGAAGCATTAGAGGATGGTTTCAATAGTTAAGAGCTTCACATCCATGTGCAAGCGTCCATCGAGTTTTGGGATTCTGGCTGTGATCTGGCCCAGCTTCAGCTGTTGTGGAATTTGAGTGAGTCAGTAGGGGTGTGTGTGTTTGTGTGTGTGTGTGTGTTTCAAATAAACAACTAAACTATGCAAAAATTTTAAAAGCAAATAATTGCTCTAAATTATCATATCTTTAAGACTTGTTTTAGGGTCTGGTGCATGGCTCAATGACTAAATCCTCACCTTACACACACCAGGATCCCAAGTGGGCACTGGTTTGAGTCCTGGCTGCTCCACTTCCCACTCAGCTCCCTGCTTGTGACCTGGGAAAGCAGCAGAGGATGGCAGACCCTGCACCCACATGGAAGACCCAGAAGAGCTCCTGGCTTTAGATCAGCTATCTCTGGCCATTGTGGCTACTTTAGGGAGTAAACTAGCAGATGGAGGATCTTCTTCTCTGTCTCTCCTTTTCTGTGGAAATCTGCCTTTTCAGTAGCAATAAATGTTTAGAAAAAGGACTAATGTTATTCATTTGAGAAGCATAGAAACATAGGGAGAGGGTGGGAGAAATTAATCTCCCATGCACTGGTTCACTCCCTAAATGACTACAATGACCTGATGCCTGGCTTCTGGCTTCAGCCTAGTCCATTACAGCCATTAAGGGATTAAATGTTTGTCTCTCTCTCTCTCTCTTTCACTCTCTCTCTCTCTCTCTCTCTGTAGGTATAGCTTACAAATAAATAAGTAAATCTTTAACATAACATCATCAACAACAACCAACACTTAATTCTTACAGCTCTGGAAGTTGAGAAGTCCAGGCTCATGGTGCTGGCCAATTCAGTCTGGTTCACAGACGGCCACCTGCTCTCTTGTCTACCCAGGGAGGAAGTGTTTAGGGAGCTCCATGGGGTCCGGTTTGTGTGTCTGATTCCCATTCATGATAGCTCAACCCTTATGGTCTAATGCCACACAAAGATCCCACCTCCAACCTGGGCACCCAGTTCTTTCCCTTCTTGATTCACAGAAGTGGAACCTGAGCCTTATGTCCCAAGTGCCAGGCAGCCGCAGGTGTGTGGAGATAGGCGTTGGCACCACACGGCCTCTCCAGACTGAGGGGATGGACTGTGGTCTCCAGCCTTGCTTCTAGCCTTTGGCACCAAGGAAAGGCCATTCACAAATGTGGTTTTATGACTTGGTCAGAAATATGTCCGTGAGACTCCCAACACTCACACCAAATCAAACTTTGGGGAGCAGGCTAGGCATCTTTTAACAACAGTGCAAGCCAAGTGCTCAAAAATTCTATTTTACCCCTTAGTCCACTTTTTTCACTTTACAAAAGTTTCCTTTTTTTGTTTAATGTTAATTCATTCACTCATTTACTTGAAAGAGAAGTGAGAAAGGGAGAGACAAGGAGATCTTCCATCTTCACGCTTCAAATGCCTGCTGTTGCCAGGGATGGGCCAGGTCAAAAGCAGGAGCCAGGAACTCCATCTGGGTGTCCCATGTGGTGACAAGAACTTAAATTCTTGAGCTCTTGCACCTGCTGCTTCCCAGGAGGATTAGCAGCAAGCCAGATTGGAAGTAGAGGCAGCACTCAATCTGAGACACCAGGTGGCAGTTCAACGTGCTACACACGGTAACCCTTGCCACTCTTAAGCTAATTAGCACATCACTCGGGTGTGGTCCAGGGTAGTGCTGCTCAGAGTGTGGTCCTGCAAACTGTTACCAGTCTCTGACTAGAGAGGGAGCTGATGCTGGACTCTTCTCCTGAGAATGTTTGGCTGTGCAAAAATGTCAGCTGAGATTAGCGCTTAATGACTTCAGGGCATAGTGACATCGCTTATTTACATTCTGGCTCAAGTTCCTTAATGTGTTACTACAGCAGTCCAAACTTTGAGTAGCTCTGATAATGAACTAGACTCTTTGGAGGATCATAAAATCAATGTTGGGAATTTCAACTTTGAACAAAAAGAACTAACAGAATGGAAAAATATTGGAGTATATGCTAATTAGGAAGAGAAAATATTTACTTATAAAACTTCTGTTTTAGCATCTATGTATACATACTCAAACATTCATCTACACATACTAGTACAGGCATAAAGTAATAATGTGCATTTCTAACTGTGGTTCTTGAAAAGCTCCAGCCTATCACTTCTCAGTCTCTTGGCTAAGATCAAGTGTAGAAAAGCACCAGCCTAGCGTAGGGCTGTGACTCAATTGGCTAATCTTCCCCTTTCAAGCTCCAGGATCCCATTTAGGTGCCAGTTTGTGTCCCAGCTCCTCCACTTCCGACAAGCTCCCTGTTTATGACCTGGGAAAGCAGGCAAGGATGGCTCTTACCAGCATGGGAGACCCAGAGGAGGCTCCTGGCTCCTGGTTTCAGATCCGCTCAGCTCTGGCCATTGTGGCCACTTGAGGAATGAACCAGCAAATGGAAGCTCTTTCTGTCTGTCCTCTCTGTCAATCTGCCTGTCTAACAAAAATAAATCTTTTTTTTTTTTTAAGATTTATTTATTTTATTACAAAGTCAGATGTACAGAGAGGAGGAGAGACAGAGAGGAAGATCCTCCATCCATTGATTCACTCCCCAAGTGGCCACAACAGCTAGAGCTGAGCTGATCTAAAGGCAGGAGCCAGGAGCCAGGAGCCAGGAGCCAGGAGCTAGGAGCCTCTTCCGGATCTCCCATGTAGGTGCAGGGTCCCAAGGCTTTGGGCCGTCCTCCACTGCTTTCCCAAGCCACTAAAAGGAAGCTGGATGGGAAACGGGGCCGCCAGGACACAAGCTGGTGCCCATATGGGATCCCGGTACGTTCAGTTCAAGGACTTTAGCCACTTAGACTACCTCACCAGGCCCAAGTCCATTTTTTTAAAGAAAAGTTATCTCTTAAAAAATGATCAGTCTGAATGTAGAATTACTAGAGTCCAGAAAGGGTTAGGGAGGGATAGAGGACATTTGGATGATAGGACACAAAATGCAATAGGTAGAAAGAAAAAATTTTAGTATTCTATGGCATGGGGCAAGGGTGACTATAGTTCACAATAAGCAATTATCCATTTTATGAATAAATAGGAGAGAGAAACTCAAAGATTCCAATTACGAAGTAATGATAAGGAGATGATGTTAATTATCCCAATTTATGTGCATTTCTTTAAATATCACATTGTCTCCATAAATATGTATGATTAAATACTAATAAAAATGTTGAATGTTTAAGAAGATGACAATGCTAACTAACCTGATTTAATTCTTATATATTTAATACATGTATTGAATCATTACATTGTGCCCTACCAACACATACAATTAAATTAATAAAACATTCACGGAAAATGCCAGGAGTTAATGTCAGGAGTAATCTTCATGAAGATGGGAATTGATTGTCAAGGCTCTGGTTTTCCAGACCCCTCTAAAATACTTCACCGTTTTTCAAGTGTGCCACACCTTTTCTAAGAGGGGTCTTGGTAGAACTGAACGCCTCTGGCAGTGTCTCATTCACACATGCTGGGGATTAAATTGTGTGCTTCCCAAACTCAGGTGTTACAGCCCTCACTCTAAGTACCTCAAAATGTGGTAGAAATGAGGCTTTTTATAAAGACATGGTCATATTAATAGAAAGTCCTCAAGGTAGGACCTACTCCAATAAGACTGGCATCTTTGTAAACAAGAAATTTGGATGCCCAGAGATGCCAGAGGTGGACACACAGAAAACAGATCCTTTGATGGGGACCCTACCTGCAAGTCAAGGAAAGCGGCCTCAGAGGAAATCAATCCCACCGACACCTGACCTCAGGCTTTCTTTCTCCCAAACTGATGTTTTTGATGCAATCAGTTCCTGCCATTGCTTCTAGGTAGAGAAGGTCTTGACGTTGAAAACCACTCGGGGCCAAGGTGTGACTGTAAGTGCTGGATGTCTAGTATTCCATAGCTGTTGGTGAGTGAGGAGCGCTGTGGTGCAGTGTAGATGTCTCATGTATGCCCTTGCAGTTCTAAGCACAGTGAACTCATACATCTTTTCCTCTCAGAGACAGGAAGGCCTGGTTGATCTGATGTGGCCAGCTCAGAGCTTGTGTGGACCATGCTGAAACCTACCACTGTAAGTCAACATGTGTCTGAAGGTACCAAAACCATATCCTAAAGCTCCCACCACACACGGCACCCCAATTCCAGCACACAAGCTGTTGGGAGACACATTCACACTGTTGCCAGACCACAGCAGGACTGTATGACTCAGAGAACTTTCCCTCTATGTGTTACTGCCACAGTGAGGTTGATCTGAGACACATTGGTTTGTTGTTGTTGTTGTTGTTGTTTTGTCCAGTGTTAGAGGTTATTCTAAAAAGTAGGACCTTTGTTTGGAATATTGCTTTTTAAAAGGGATTGCTTAGTGTGCATTCATAATGATCAAAATCTCACATACACACCATCTTTTTTTTTTTAAACAGTTCCTGGTTTTGTTCTTAGCCTCATGATGCAAACAGAAGTGCCCAGGTTTTTACCCCAAAGCAGACCTAGATCTAGATTCAGTTTGATCACTTGCAAATAAGTCTGTTGTTGTTTCTTGGAGCTTTAGTTTCCTTGTAACAACAGTACCCACCTTGCAAGGTAGCTGGGAGAGGTGAAATAATATATACTTGCTCAGTACTCAGCAAGTATTTATAACATGGAATTATATCCTCTGATCTCCAGTTAGTTTCTACAAATCCAATGAAGGAGAAAAAAAAGAAGGAAAATCCATATTGAAATTAAAGGCATACCTTTTAGATATTCTTAACATGTTTTATAATTTGAAAAGAAATTAAATAAAAAACCACCATCACACCACACCCTACCACAAACCCCAAGTAGCCAATTTTCCTTTAGTATCCATGCAGCAGGAGAGGAAGGAGCTGGCCTGTATTTACAGATCATGCTGTGTTTATGGTGTGTGTGTGTGTGAGAGAGAGAGAGAGAGAGAGAGAGAGAGAGAGAGCGAACATATGTATATATTTGGATGTTTGCATACCAGGATTACAGTCTACACAGCATTGTTTACACTGTGATGGGTCAACCAGAAGTAGAAATGATGCATGCCTCCCATCACAAACGAAACCCAGAGCGTGTTTGTTGAGTGAAATGGAGAGCCATCGGTGGCAGACCTCAGGTTCTGCATTAGTTCCTCATGATAATTTACATATGCATAAAGTAAGTATAGTTCTTTTCTTTTCAAGATTTATTGCTCTATTTATTTATTTATTTGAAAGAGTTGGAGAGAGAAAGAGAGCAAGACCTATCTTCCATCTACTGGCTCATTCTGCAAATGACCACAACAGCCAGAGCTGGACCAGGCCAGAACCAGGAGCTTCTTACAGATTTCTCACATGGATGGCAGGGCACCAAGTACTTGGGCCACCTTCCACTGCTTTCCCAAGGGTGTTAACAGGGAGTTGTATCACAAGTGGAACAGCCGGAACAAAAACCAGTGCCCTTATGGAATTGGTGTTGCAGGTGGGGCCACACCATGATGCCAGCTCCATATAAATCATTTCAGTGCTTTCCTTGGGAGGTGCTAATTTACATGACTTGGGTGAAGCTCCATTCTTCTTGCCCTATGCATCCCATCTTATTTTTTAGTAGTTTTATTTTATTTTTGAAGATGTTGACAAGGATGCATGCCCAGGAGGATTAGCATGGGGGAAGTTGAGTGGGATAAATGCTTCCAATTTTCCTATGTTTCCCCTTTCTCCAGTATGTGGGTTTAGGGGAATGAGAGAAGGGGAAGGAGCTGTTTCCACCTGCCAAACTATATCAGATCTTAAGTACGATTCTCTAGAGAGAGAGAGAGCGCTCTTCCATCTGTTGGTTCACTCTCCAGATAGCTGCAACAGTCAAGCTGAGCCAGGAGCTAGAGCTTTCCTCCAGGTCTCCCGTGTAGGTGACAGGGTCCCAAACACGTGGGCCATCTTTCACTTTCCCAGAGGCATTAGCAGAGAATTGGATTGGAAGTGGAGTAGCCAGGAAAACAATCAGTGCCCATAAGGGATGCTGGCCTTTAGACAGTGGAATTATGTGCTGTGCCACAATGTCAGCTCCAAAGTAAAGTTTTTTAAAAACTCTCCCTAGCTTCCATTTTAACACAGTCCTACTTTGGAATCATAAAGCAATTGTTGGTAGTTATGGTTGCTCCACTCTGAATTTTTAGTCAGACTTTTTAAAACAGTTAAACTTAAGAAATCTTCACAGTATGTATTTTGAAATGTAAATTGAAATAAAGGAAATACAATAAGCTTTAGAGGTTGTATTTTAATATTTGAAACATCAGAGTAACAGAGAGAGAGAAGACATTTTCTTTTGAAGGAAAAAAAAAGCCCTGCTAAATTAAAAGACCTTAGTATTAGAATAACCTACAAAACTGGACAAGTGCCTGCAGTTGCTGGGGCTGGGCCAGGCTAAATAGGAGCCAAGAATTCTAACTGGGTACAGTGGATACAGTGGCCCAGTACTTAGACTATCTGTTGCTTTTCCAGGCACATTAGCATGGAGCTGGACCACAAGTAAAGCAGTCAGGACTTGAACTTGTACTACAATATGAGACACCAGCCTTTCTGGCTGAAGCTTTAATCCTCTGCATCCCAATGTTGCCCCCTGATATTTGCATATGACTTATGTACATCCTCCAATATACTTTAAATCTACAAATTACTTAACATACCTGATACAATGTAAATGTCCTATGAGTCATTGTTAATGCTAAATCTTTCAGGGTATAAGAAAGGTTTGTGTTTGTTGGGGCTGGCACAATGACTCAACTGGCTAATCCTCCACCTCCAAGCATGGCATCCCACATGGGCGCCATTTCAGTCCCAGCTGCTCCACTTCCCATCCAGCTTTCTCTTTGTGGCCCGAGAAAACAGTAGAGGATGGCCTAAAGCTTTGGGGTCCTACACCCACATGAAGACCTGGAAGGAAGCTCCTGGCTTCAGATCAGCTCAGTTCTAGCCAGGGAGGCCACTTGGGGAGTGAACCAGTGGATGGAAGATCTTTCTCCCTGTCTGTTCTTCTCTATAAATCTGCATTTCCAATAAACATAAATAATTTTTTGAAGTCTGTACTTACTTGGTACGGATGCAATTTTTAAAAGGTATCTCAAATCTGAGATTGGTTGAATCCTTGGATACAGAGCCTGCGGGTAAGGAGGAGCACCTGCGATGACTTTCTTCCCTCTCGACCTCTAAGAATGTATTGCTCTTGAAGAAGATCTCTAAGGGGTAAAGAAGCCAGCATTGGGAGGACAGACTAAACACTATTGAAATTTAAAGCACTGCTTTCAGTTAGGCTCAACACTCATCTGTAGGCCATGATTTTGAGAAGAAATTGAGGTGTTTTCAGAGACTTTCACTTTTTTACAAACACTAGATAAAGGCTACAATAAAATCCTTCTGTGATTTCATCTTCTATTTCTATTTTCTAAGGAAAATAGAATGGATTAATCCCTGGATTGGTTGCATTGTAGCAGCATATATTCTCCACCATCATCAAACATGTAAGTTTGAACACAAATGAAGTGAACAGAGGATTTCTGAATGTGTAGTAATAATTCTCTTTTTCCCAGAGTAAATTCTAGAGCTTGGTGGGCACATTGCCTGAACCATTTGGGGCTAACCTGACAACACAGGATACACTGAGCAATTTCAACAATAGATGTTTATTTTCTCACCATTCCCGAGGCTGGGAAATCTGTGAGCAGTATCCCGCAAGGCTAGTTTCTGGGGAGGGCTCTCCTCCTTGCCTGCTTAAAATGTCTTCCTCCTTTCTGTGCACTTACATGGCCTTTCCTTGGTGTATATACACACACACACGGAGGAAACACAAGTGGAAGTGAGCAAGCCCATAAGAAGGGGTGAGATCCTCTGATGCCATGAGATCAGGACCCCACCTGATACCCTTCTTTACTGTTAATTGCTGCTTCCTCACAGGTTGTGTTTCCAAATGCAGCCACACTGCGAGGTATGGCTTCAAAACACACAGTTAGGGAGAACACTTCAGCCCACAGCACACGCTTATTAAAGAAATACTATGCCTGTGATGCTACTCCTTGCAATAAAGAAATACCACTTTTAGCCACAGGTTACACTCTATTATAATAAGCTTAAATAATGAACTGCATCTTGGTTACTCTTGTTTTATAATGTACTTGCTCCTCTAGTAATCTAGCTAATAATACATGTTTTGTTGTTTATTTCTAAATGACCTGAAATACTCAAGTGTGGGTATTAGATGGCACAGTGGTAGAGATACTACCTGGATGCCCTTGTGCCATATCAGAGGGTGTGGGTTTGAGTTCTGGTTCCATACCCCATTCTAGCTTTCTGCTAATGTGGCACAGCACGGGAGGTAGCAAAGTGATGGCTCAAGCCGCTGGCTCCCTGCCACCCGAGTGGGAGATCCAGAGCGAGTCCCTGGCTCCTGTCTGGCCCAACCCTGTCTGATGCAGGCACCTGCAGAGGAACTAGGGAGAACAAGTATGTGGAACTAGCAGATCTGAGGAGTAAACTGTTGGATGGGAGATCTCTGTATCTCTCCTCCTTTCAAATAGGGAAAAGAAGCAAATACACCTCGAAACAAGAATTCAGATTCTCAACAGAAATGAAAGATGAAAGTGGACTCTTTTCTAAAGCAATGCAAGTTGGCATTTCAGACTGACAAAGAGAAAAGGTTTTGCTAGTTAGGCTATGTGGCAAGCATTTTCCACAAATAGAAAGGACTACATCTACAGCTTTGAAGTTTTGACAAAGATATGTTTAAAATGTGTGATAAGATATAAGCATTCTACTTAAAAATATGTTTGGGCACAAGAGTATTGAAATTGAGAACATTTCCATTTGTCTCCTTTTCTGAGTATGTGGAGTTAAATACACCCCTTTAGGTAGGGGGAAAGTATAATTAAATAATTGGTTGATATGTCTTGGCAGTCATTTTTGGTAATCTTTATCAAAATTGAAGTACATTATACTGAAAAAGACTATAAAGTTTATTAACAAGTCCTTTTCTAACTCCAGTAGCTTTTAATTTGTTGTTTTAAGCATAAAGAAACATAATTAAAATATGGCATATAGATCACTAAAAATAATATTTACTAGAATATCATGTTACTAAGGAGATCACAATGAAACGTGATGGTTAAGTAGCATAGCCCTATGAGTCCTGTTTACTTACTATTCAAATGTGGCTTCCCAAGTCTACTTCTATTCAAGTTGAGAATAAGAATAGAATTTGGAGTTCAGTGGGCTAAACCAGCCTCCCATATGAACACCAACTTGAGTTCCAGTTGCTCTATTTCACATTCAGCTCCCTGCTAATGTTCTGAGAAAAGCAATAGAGGGTAGCCCAAGTCTTTGGAGCCCTTCATCCATGTGGGATAGTCAGAAGAAGCTCCTGACTCCTAACTTCTGACCCACCCAGCTCTGGCCGTTGTCAACCAGTGGATGGAAGATCTCTCTCTCTCTCTCTCTCTCTCTCTCTCTCTCTCTCTCTCTCTCTGTCTCTCCTCTCTCTCTGTGACTCTGCCTTCCCCATAAAAATAAATAAATCTTAAAAAAAAGAATAGTATTGATGTTAGCCTCTCAATCTAGTATTGTCATATCCACCCACAGGTACATGAATTAACTTTTAAAGATCTTAATAATCTTATCAAGATATTGATTTTAATGTAATTTTTACTTCATAAGCTTTCATTTATAATACATGTGTATTGTTTTAATCAGTTATGAGTTAATAATAATTGTGCTGATAAGTCAATCTGGAGAACTATTAATTTACACTGTAAATTTAGAGATGTTTTTATTACAGATAAAATAAGGTATCAGCAAAGGACTGCTAAGTATAAAGCTTATTACACTTTGGAGAAAACAGAGCAGAATATGACTTAAGGGGAAAAAGGAATCATAGAAAGTTTCCTACTATTAAAGAAGATACAAGTTGTGCATTTTTAAAATGAATGATGGAACATCAAATTGCTACTAAAACAGTTAGACTCCAGTGCATACATATCGAAGTGTTCTATAATGGTTTTACATTAAATGGTCATCATTATAAATAGTAGAAAGTATATCCTTTACAATAGAATATTTAAACTTATAAAGAAAAAATTAAATGTCAGCCTAAGCATGTGGGGAAAGGGTGCAGCTATTGAAAAGTTTTGGGGTATGCATTTAGCCTAGAAGCTAAGAGACTGGTTAGGGGGAGGCCTGATTCTCACCGGAGTGCCTGGCTACATTGTGTGGCTGCAGACACAGCTCATGATTCAGCTTCCTGCTGGATGCACACCCTGGGAGGCAGCAGGCTCCTTTCCTCTCATGTGGGGGACCGGGATTGAGTTTCCACATTCAGCTAAGTGCAGTCCTGCTCAGGGTAGGTATCTGAGTAATGAGCTAGCATTTAAGAGTATTGTCTTTTCCCCTCTTTCCTCCCACCCCTCTCAAGTAATAAAGGGATCCCTTAAATTAAATAAATTGGGAAACCTAATCAGTCTTCTTTTTACAACTTTAATGTTTTAATTTAAAGAATCATTTCAGCATATGTCAAATGTATGGGATACCATGTGTTTTGTTCCATATAATCTCTATGATATCCAATTGAGGTGATCTGGTCTTCTTACAAAGGCATGTTAGTTGAGGATGGCGCTGACTCACAGGTTGAACAAATGCTCATATCTGTGTTTTCCTGTAGAACCTTTTTCTTTGGTGAGACAGGCACTTTAACCAACTAAGCTAGAGAACCATGCGGAGCCCTCTCTCTCTTTTGATCTGTATCTTTTCTCCCTTTCTCCTGTCTCCCCCCCCCGCCCCCCCCGTAATCACCATGCATTCCATCTCTTCTTAGCAATCTCTGTTTAGGCAGAGCTTATCACAATCAGTTGGCTTTCGCAGAGAATGGTCATCCATCCCAACAACAAAAATTTGCTAGAGTGCCACACTGGAGGAATGGATAAAAGTCAGCCTAATGCAAGGTACCCTTGTTGGCTTTGCAGTCCAAAGCAATACTGAGAGGTAACATTAAGACAATGTTCTAGGTTATGGTTGCAAAATGGAAACACATGGACTGACTTGTGATTTCCTTAACATGATGTAATTTAGACTGTGCTTAAAGTTTTTAAGTTAGTTGATGAGTTTTAGGGGTCAGGCATTTGTCCTAGACATTAAGATGCCAGTTAGCACACCCTCATCCCAGATGGGCCTGGGTTTGATTCCTACTTCCTGCACCCCATTCTAGCATCCCACCCATGTGGACTCTGGGAAGCACAATGATGACTCAAGTCATTAGGCTCTACCCTCCCACATGACCTGGATTTCATTCCTACTCAGGCCTAGCCCTTGGCCATGGCAGGCATTAGAAGGCTGGACCAAAGGACAGGAGCTCTGTGTCTATACAAGAAGGAGGAAGGCAAGGAGAAGAAAAAGAAAAGTGGGCCATTAGTTAGCAAACTTTAAAAGCCAGAACATTTCTCATGAAAGTCTGTCATTTCAGCTGCTCCTGAGAAACTGGAGTATCTGGGCGCACTGGGCTATTCTCACAAGGCAAGTCACTGCTGGAATAGGGTGACAGCTGCCCATGTAGGCAGAAGACCCTCTCTCCCAGCTCACTGCTGCTCCCACTTTTTCTATACTAGCCTCCTTCACTCATGCATTATGTTTGCCTGACTACCGTTGGTATCTCAAATTAAGGCATTAACTTTAGCTAGTTTATGATTTCCTCTTGGGTTAGAGGGGATTTATAGAAGGCTAAATACTTATGTATTATAATCATTCTACTAAGAGCTGCTTTCAGGAAGTCATGTGCTCATAGTATGCCTTCAACTTGCATGGAAGCCCACTAAAACAAAGTATTATAAACCTGCTAGTGCCAGGTTAATGAGTATTTTAAAAATTTTTGTTTATTCATTTGTTTAACAGGCAGAATAACAAAGGAGACTGGGAAATCTTCCATTTGCCGGTTCATTCCCCAAGTGGTAGCAATAACCAGGGCTGGGCCAGGCTGAAGCCAGAAGCCAGAAACTCCATTCGGGTCTCCAAGTGGGTGGCAGGACCCCAAGCACTTGGGCCAGTCTCTGCTACCTTCCCAGGCACATCATCAGGCAGCTGGGTTGAAAGTGGAACAGCCAGGACTTGAATCAAAACTGAGATGCCAGTATCACCAACATTGGTTAAACTTGCTGCTGCACTGCCACGCCCGGCCCCCAAGTATTTCTTTTGAACAATTCTGAAAAGCTTTTATCTCCTTGAAGGATTTGTGGATTTAACCCTCAGCAGCAGCGAAAATTGGGCAGCTAGCTGATTGTCTCCATTGTTTCTGCTGTGCTTTGCTTTGGCTCTCAGGCCTGACTCTACATTGTTCTGCGAACTCTGACACTGCACTTCAAGATCTGCATATTCTTGTTCTTATCCGTGTTGATCTCCTAGTTAGTGTCCTTGGTCCACATTTTTTATATGTATGGACTGTTATCTGTCCCAAATCACACGTCTACAGCCAATCTTTCCTTGATTTATTCTATTTGGTGAAGGTGGCTTCCCTAATGAAGTGTCCATGGTTTTACCTTTGAGCTTTCCTAGCTCTTGCCTCCATTGACCAGCTACAGAAATTTGACTACAGTCACTTAGATGACAAAGAATGAGCACTTTTAAGGGGGTTCATGGTGCTCAGGATACAACATAGGACTTAATTCTATATAATGCCATCTGTTCTGTAGTGAAATGGCCAGAAGGTAAAATTATCATTTGGACTTACAAGAACAAAAAAGAGGTTTGTACCTATATACTGACTCTTTTAAGTTTCATCATCAAAAACATCGAAAGACTGACCCATTGATGTGACAGATTTGACACACTTTCTCATAAAGGGAATGTGTGGCAGACTGGACTGCAAACCTTTCCTCCAGGGATCAGGAGGGGGAATGCCACTCTGCTTAACTGCTTGTTAACTTAGCTTCGTTTGTCTTTTTATGAATCCTTATATTACTCCATGGACACAGACTCTTTATGATGGAAAGCATCACAGATGCTTATACAAAAAAATCCTTAGAATTTCATAAAAAGAAAATTTATAGAGGCTCTAAGTTCATGAATGTGCATGTGTCTGGGTCTTTCCTTCATGCCACGTGTATACTTCAGATTAGGTGGTTTGCTATGAGAATGTGTTTCTAGCAGAGGCTGCTGCAAACACTCTCGCAGGCTCCGATCTGGGTCTGGCCTGCGTCCCACAGCTCCAGATCCGTTTGAGATCTGTGTACAAGGTGTGCTCCGTGCTCCTGCTGAACACTAGTCACCTGCAGTTAACTCCAAGCCATTTTTCACTTTGAAAACTCTGAACGCCTCATTGAGGACAGTAGGAACGACATGTGCCAAGCCTCTGGTTTCAAAGTTCAGCTGTTTTGGAGTTATTTGACTGGACAAAAGGTCACAAGATATCTTTCACTGCTGGGAAAGTGTAATTTTCCATGTCTTTATGATGTTTTGAATAGCTGCAGTGACTTTTTTACCCTAAAATTTCCATAAAGAAATAACATTTACTGGTGGCATAAACTTGATTTTGACAAGTCCTGGCAAAACATTTTGCAAATAACCCTCTTTGCTTCTCCCATGACTGATTTTCTGACTCTATCCCTCTGTATCTCAGGAACAGGAGAATTCATGGGGACCCTAGGCTTAGATACAGAGCTTTCCCTAATGGATTGAAAGTCTGGAAGGTTTTAGGTACTAAAAAGTTTCTTGGCCCAGCGTAGTAGCCTAGCAGCTAAAGTCTTCACCTTGCATACAGCAGGATCCCATACGTGTGCTGGTTCACATCCCAGCGGCCCTGCATCCCATCCAGCTCCCTGCTTGTGGCCTGGCAAGCAGTCAAGGATGGCCCAAAGCCTTGGAACCCTGCGCCTGCGCAGGAGACCTGGAAGAAGCTCCTGGCTCCTGGCTCCCGGCTTCAGATTGGTACAGCTCCAGCTATTGCGACCACTTGGGGAGTGAATCATTGGATGGAAGATCTTCCTCTCTGTCTCTCCTCTTTTCTGTATATCTGACTTTACAGTAAAAAAAAAAAAAAAAGTTTTAAAAATATCTTAAAAAAATGTTTCTCTTGGGGCTGGTACTGTGGCATGTTGGGTTAAACCTACATCTGTGGCACCTGCAACCCATATAGACACTGGTTCTTGTCCTGGGTAGTTCTATTTCCCACTCAGCTCCCAGCAGCAGCAGCAGGTGGCCCAAGTCCTTGTCTCCCTGCACCATAGGGGAGACCCCTACATCCTCAGCACCTGTATCCCAGATGAGCACTGACTGGTTCATGTCCTGCTAGCTCCACTTCCCATCAGCAGCAGGTGGCCCAAGTCCTTGGGTCCCTCCCCCAGGGATATCCAGAAGAAGCTTCTGGCTCCCAGCTTCAAACCCCTCCAGCTCCAGCCATTGAGGCCATTTGGGGAGTGAACCAGTGGGTGCAAGACCTCTCTGTCTTTCCTTCTCTGCAACTCTGCCTTTCAGACAAAAATAAAATATATTTTAAAAAGTTTGTCAACTTTTGACACAGCCCTGAAACCTCAGCCCTGTTATTTACCATGAGGTGTGCTTTAGCCATTCTGTGCTAATGGCGTCTGCACCCCACTTTTCTTGGGACCTTAACACATCCTTTCTTCTCCACGCTTGGGATTCTCTCAGGTCTCCCACCTGAGGACTGCGTGTGTCTTCCAGGTCTGCAGGCCCTCTTTAACACGTGCAGGATCCCCAACTTAGGACTACGGCCCAGTTGTCAATTTACATGGCCACGGCTCCTGCTCAAGTAGCCTAGCGCGTATGTGGGCTTAGATCACGCACCCCTAAAGAAGAGCAGATGGACCTGCTGAGCCCTGTCTTCCCTCTTCCCACTTTCGGACTAGCTTCTTGGAGGGTAGGAGGGACTGGGGGTGGGGAGCGCTGTTGATACAACAGGGTTTTCATACCTTTCCTGTTCTTCCATAGGTCTGCCACTCCACAGACCATTTGGGGATTAACGCCCCACCCCCCGGGTTGGTTTATATTTTTCCTCCCTCAGCGCATACTATTTAATGAGCGTCTTCTTTGGATTGTCCAAGTATACGCAGCATCCTTCTCTTCCCAGTCCATCTCTCGCCTTGCCTTGTGGGCTATTACCACCTTCCAGAGTCTGCTGGACAGGTGTCTGCCTCCATCGTTCTGAGCCCTTGTGCGAGGGTCCCCATTACCCTTTCCGCAGGTCTCCCCGGGGAAGTCACAGCGCCGCGGACGCTGTCTCTCCCTCTGGACTGACCCCTCGCCCCGTCGACCACTTCTCCCAATCCGCACAGAGCTTGCCCCTCCTCCCCTCCCGTGGCTTGGTAGCTCGCTTCTTCGCACTTAAGAAGTCTACCCAGGGGTCGCTCCAAGCCTCTGCCTGCCTCACCCACGCCCCACCGCAGCGGAGGGTCCAGTGCCGGTCCCCAGCTGTCCCCCGCCGGCCGCTGAACGTCGGCTGGCTGGACGTGGGTCTGTCCCCCGCTTGACTCTTAATTCGACCAGAACTTTGTTCCGGCCCAGCGCAGAGCGGCGGTGAGCGCGGGTGCGGGACGCGCGGCGCGCGGGCGGGGCGCGGACAGGCGCGGCGAGGGGCGCGGGCGGGGTGGGCGTGCGAGCGGGCCGGGGGCGTCGCGGGCCGCCCTGCCCTATAAGGGGCCGAGCCGCCTCCGCCGCCGGGCGGGTGCCGGGCGGACCGCGGCGGCGACGGCGGCGGCGGCTGCGATTGGCTCAGGCGCCCCATCCGGGGACTGGGCTCGGCGCTGCTCGTTCGCCCTAAAGGTACCAATATGGCGGAGGTGAGCAGGGAAACCGGGCAGGAGCGGCCGGGCTGGAGCGGGCGTCCGGCGGCTCCTTGCGGCCCCTAGGCCAGCCTGGGGGCGCCAAGGCCTCTTCCGCGGGCCCTTGGGGGTCGCTGAGACGCTGCGGAGGACCCGGGCGGCGACGGGCCGTGGCGGGGCCGGCCGGGGGGCGGGAGCGGGCGCGGGAGCGGTCTCCCTCCGGGACTAGGCCGCGGCCGCTTCGGGCCCCGGCCCGGCCGGAGCTGCGGGGCCGAGCGAGGGCGGCGGCCGGCGGCAGCGAGCCCCGACCCGGAGACAGCGCCGCTCCGTGTCCCCGGCCGCTGACGCGGGGCCGCCGGCACCTCCGCGCCTCCTCCCGGGGGCCGAGGTGGGTGGAAACCGGTCGAGCCCCCCCATTCCACCCTCTCCGCGGACCGGATTGCAAAGCGGGGGAGCGGGCTGCGCCACTGCCCTGCAGGAGTGCGCTGCGCCCCCGGCCCACCGCGCCCCGGCTTCGGCGCCGTGCGGCCGCACTCTCCACTTTGCCCCGGGCACAGAGACGAGCGGGATGCGCGGGCGCTGGGCTTTGCGGGAGAGGAGCGGGACTCTGCCCAGCAGCTCCGGAGGTGCGGGATCCCTCGAGATCGAGGAAGCCGACCCAGACTCCCGACGACAGCTCCGGGAGACAGCCTCGACGACTCCTCTTCCTTCTGGGCTAGAGGAGCGCGGCTGGGCGGGAGAAGCTGCCCTGGCCGCCCCCTGGGACTCGGGGGGCTGGGGGAGGGGGCGAGGCAAGAGCTGGGGCGCAGCGCGGGCCGGGAGGGAACTGAGCACCCTGACAGGAACCAGCATCCTAGGGTCGGGGCGGGGATGGGGGCTTAGCCTCTCTGGACTTGAACTGTGGACGGCGGCGGGGGTGGGGGTGGAGGGAAAGCTCCCACTTGGGTTTGGGGTCGAGTGTCCGGTTCTAGCCGGCCTACGTTCCAGAGGAAAGAGAATGGCCCCGGAGTTGGGGCTCCCGTAGTATCCCGAGGGAGTGATATGGGGGCACCGAGGGTGAGTCCCTTCAAGGAAGGGGTATTTCGTTGGCTAAAGAGTTGTTGGGGATGACGGAGAGTCGGATGCGTTGTTGGGAGGTATTCTGGAAATGCCTGGGACGGGGGATTGATGCTGCCAGCCGGCAGCTCTGGGCTTTGCTTCTCTTTGTAACTTGCTGAGCTCCAAGAAGCGGCAGCGGAGTTGCCTGTTGGAGTCCGGGCTTCGTCCCGGTCTGCGAGTCTGTACCCTGGGGATCAGGAGAGGAAGGCGATGCAGCCAAGAGGGGGCCCCGAAAGGGGCCTGGAGGATCGGAGCGAAGCTACGTCTTGCACTTTTGGCAGCCGCGGTGGAGTGCTCGCTCCGCCTCTCCTGCGCCCTGTTGCCTGAGCTGCCTCTTCCCTGGCTGCGCGATCTAACCTCACGTTTTTTTTTTTTCCTCTCTCTCTCTTCTAGGCTTCCTTTGGAAGTTCGAGCCCAGGTTTGTCCTTAATTTCCTGCTTCTTGGGTGGGTCCCAGTGGTTCCCCGAAGCTCTGGAGTCCGTGGTTAAGAAGGACTTCCCTAGCCGCACTCCCAACCCCCACCCCAGTTTTTCATCATTTAAGAGCTTCGGTGTGCATTTGATAATTAGGTTGTTTGAGAAACAGTTCTACCATTCCCGTTTTCCCCCTTGCGTGCTGGAAATAACCTTGTTAAAGTGCCACTCACAGACAAGACTTCCTCTAAGTTACAAGTCTTTAATTTTCACTTTTTTCCCCCTCCACCCAAGCCGGAAACAGTGAATCCCAAACCAACTTCAGCAGTTCAGTTTAGATTTTAATTTCAGTTTCTTTGAGAGATTGATTTGGCTTGTCACAACTTTAAAGCTGCCGGGATTTAATATTGGCTATAACTCCCCATCTTGTGATTCTGTTTGTTTTCCATAATTAAGAAATATGTTTAGCATGTGTTAAAATAGAGAGGTAGGTAAAAAACACATTTTAAAAAATCCCCAGCTTCCAGTTTTTGTCACGGAGAAGTGGTAATTGGCAATTTTGGAGCAAAGAAAAGCATGGGCCATTTAGGACCGTGTTTCCGGAACCCCCTGGCAGGGTTTGATAAAGTAGGGGGGACTCTGTCCCTGGAACCCTCCACATGGGTATAATTATAGGTGGCATTCCTGGAGTGGGGACAGGAGAAGGGGCTCGGTGCACAGGTTATAATGTGAAGTTTGCTGGCATTTCTCACTGCCTTCGAGCGCCCCTCTTGGCTGCCTCTTTCCCTTCTCTGTCCATCAGAGACTCCTCTGGTTTAGTCCAGCTCCTTTATTTTACAGTCAAAGAGACCTAATTAGTGGCATGAGACTCGCCTAGTTAGTAGCTGGACTAGCCAAGTGATGAGTTCTCACATCTTCCGTTACAGCATGTTGCCCTGGAATGTAGTACTCTTATTGCCTTGCCACATGACTTTTCATATTTAGTCACCTTTTGAGACCTGGTCATTGTGGCTGTTTTAAAAATAGCTACATCTTTAGGTTTAAAAATCATATTACAAAGGTTTTCTAGTTTTGAAGCACGTTTCTTTGTTGTAAACGTTTTCAGGAAAAGAGTATGTACATGATGTCAGACAGCTGGTTGATAATAAAACTTTTCCATTTCTCTGCATGGTGCACTTGAAGAAGTTGCAATAGAATAGATGAGATGTGTTTTTAATGTCTAAACAGACACCTTTCACCTGTTTCTAATTAATTAGCTTTGAAAGAGAATTTTGGTGCTGAAGGGATTCTAGGGATCGTTTTGGTCAACATTTGTGTTTCGCCATTGGCAAACCAGAGCAGATTAGGAAAGTTTAAATGACTTGCTTAGGACTGGGACGGTCAAGGGCATAGCCGGGAGGAGACCCGCAGCCCTTCTGCTTCGCCCTAATGCTTTGGCAGCCCGTGGGGGTATCCAGGAAACAATTTAACATGGTGGCTGTTCTGTTTTTTTCTGTTTTCTCCATAATCAAAGTTTTGTCCTGGTTCAGTGTTTTGTTGATGGCCACACACTGTCCTTAGAAACTTACAGCTTACAACATACTAACCAGCTTGACTAAAGCCAGGTGGGAGATTGTTGCTGAACATGCTTCCATGGACCCTCCTTCCTCCTCCCCTGGTCCTGAGACCTTTGCCTCCCCAGCTGGTCTACTGGTCTACTGACATACACAACAAGAGTAAAACAAATGGAGAAAATCCTGCTTTTCAGAAAATCAGTTTCATTCTCTTGGGATTATAGGTGTTACTCATTTCTTTGGGTTTTTGGAGTATCCAGTGGTATTTGGATTGGCTACTCAAAAATATTAAAATTTTATATGCAGATGTGGATGAAATAATGCAAGTTGTGATGGGCTACATCTTCCAGAAGCTTTTGGATAGATTTTTATTCCCTAACCCTAACCCTAGTCATTAAGTCAGACAAGGTAATGTTGGGGAGCTTGAAATACTGTTAGGGAAATGCAAAGTGATAAAGTGCTTTAAAAACGGAATTTCTGCTTCACAGAAATGTGTTTTTCTATAAACCAAACTTGTGTGTGTGTGTTTGCAGGTTAGAGTACAGGTAAGATGTTCCTGGAGCGTTAAGCTTGGTGTGTAGCAGAGCTTGTTATGGCTCCCATGCATGGAAATTTAACCCTTCTGCTCTTTTGCTGTTGCATTTGGACAAATGTATTCAACTCAGTGATAAGCAAGTTGACTTCTTTTCCACGAGGACATGTATTTAAGACCATGCCATTGAAATCACTGTGCTGGTGTTAATGAGTTATTTTCACATGGGCTGGATCCCTTGTAAATGTGTTTGTAAATTACTCTGCCTTGTTCTTTTGCTGATTTAGATATCTTCTCAGAACCACACTGTTGTGCTTATAGCCTGTAAAGTATGTAGTAAAGTCATTTAATAAAACCCACATAGAAACATTAAAAGAGACTGGCAGAAGATCACAAATTTTATTTTCTTTTGTAAATAGCCTTGTGAATATGTGAAATGATTCAGTTTGTTTCCTTCCAGTTGGGTCTTTGTCTTCTGAGGACCATGATTTTGACCCCTCTGCTGAAATGTTGGTCCATGACTATGATGATGAAAGAACTCTGGATGAAGAGGAGATGATGGATGAGGGTAAAAACTTCAGTTCTGAAATCGAAGACTTGGAAAAGGTAAAGGATTTAGTATTTAAGCACAAACTTGTACTAAAGATTATTGAAATTATGTTGTGAAATCTGTCGTAATTTGTTTAAAATAAAAATAGCATCAGCATTTTGTTCTTATCTTACTTTTACAGAATATTGCTGGTTCTCGTCATTTTAAGGAGCAGCCTAATAAGTACATTAACTAATTGCTCAGGATCATTTTTTATGTTACCCTGATTTTTCAGCCTATGATAGCAGAGTCGAGTAGGTATATCTAGTAGTTCACAAATGAGAAAGTTGAGCTGGAGAGAGCTGTAGACCAAGCCTAGTCCTGCATCCTGGCCCCTTTTGCCTGTTGTCATCCTATGTTACTGGAGATTGAACTTGAGTGTGGCTAAGACCGTAGTGTGTAACTTACAGTCCAAATAGCTTCATATTGTTAAGAAAATCAAAAGTCTTAGCTGTGTTTTCATATGTCAGTTAGCTACATCATATTCAGTCTTCAAGGTAGTTTTTTGTAGGGAGAAGTCTTCCATCTACTGGTCCACTTTCCAAATGGCCTCAGTGGCCAGATTTGAACCGATCTGAAACCAGGAGCCAGGGATGCAGGGGCCCAAGAATTTGAACCGTTCTCCACTGCTTTCCCAGGCTGTAAGCAGTGAACTGGGTGGGAAGTGAAGCAGCCAGGACTCAAAAATTGCCTCGCCCATGGAATGCTGGCGCTACGGGTGAAGGATTGACCTGTCATGCTACCATGCCAAATTTCTTCCACCTCAGTTCACAGATTTTTTTAAGGCCAAAGTCAATATAAATTCAAATTAACTTTATTGTAAACATGTATTTATGTATCAGGACATTAGAGACCTAAAGGGGTTGATGTGAAAGTTTGAAGCATTATACTTACTTATGGATTCACCTTGCTTGAACACTTTTTTTAAAGATTTATTCATGTATTTTTATTGGAAAGGCAGATTTATAAAGATTAGGAGAGATAGAAAGATCTTCCATCCATTGATTCACTCCCCACTTGGCCTCAACAGCCAGAGTTCAGGCAATCCAAAGCCAGGAGCCAGGAGCTTCTTTTGGGTTCCCCAAATGGGTACAGAGTCTCAAGGCTTTGAGCTATCCTTTACTGCTTTCCCAGACCACAAGCAGGATGTTGAATGGAAAGTGGAGCAGCCAGAACACAAACTGGTGCCCATGTGGGATCCATCACTTGCCAGGTGGTTTAGGTGAGGATTTAGCCACTGAACCACCAGCTAGGCTCCAGAGTAGTGAAACTTTCAGGAATACTGTTGTCTAACATTAATCCTGTGAGTTCTCATACCTCTTCTGGAAGAGGGCAGAGCTCATTGCTATGTATCTGTGTACGATCTGTGAGGTGGTAGGGGAGTACTGTGTTGCGTGTTTTTTTTTATATTAACACATAGGAAATAAAACAGGCTTGCTCCAGGAGATTTGAAGTTTTCTGAATGCATTCTTTCTTCCAACCAACAAATCCAGTATTGTTTCAGCTAGGTTTATTCACTTAAAAAAGATAGCTCCTATAAAACTGAACAGATCAGAGGTTCTAAAACTGAAATTGTAATGAAATTCTCAAGTGGTAGAAGAAGAAAATTCTTTTGCCGGATGTTCCTTTACAGGTGAAGATAAAAGATCGCCTGTCAAAGGGAAAACATGCCTCAAAATTTGCTCTGTGCCTTGGCTGTCTGTATGCAGGCAGGTTTTTTCCTAGCTGAGAATAGTGGAGAATTTAATTGTGGCTAACCTTCATTCTCTCTAAGCCAGGGACTGTGGGAGGTCCTGGGATTGCAAAAGTGAGCAGTTTAACAATGCCCTCAGACCCCGGGAGCTCACAGTCCAAGGCCAGGTAAAACTGGAAACAAAGATTTTTAACATGATGTTCCGACAACTGAAAGAGATAAGCAGTGAGAGGTGTAGGAAAAAGGGTATTTATCTTTAGTGAAGGATGGTTAGGCTGATGTGGAAAGTCAGGGTGGCTCTTGTAAATACACAGTCCCTCTGCCTGTCATGATGGCAGGACCGCACCGTGGGTGCATGGCAGTAGTCCCTAGCAGCAGTCCCTAGTAGTCTCAGAGCACGCCCCCACTGGTGTTGAGTTTATCATTAAAGGTGGAGAGGCGGTAGTTGTAACCTGATTTAAAAAAACATGATGGAGGCCCGGCGCGATAGCATAGTGGTTAAAGTCCTTGCCTTGAACGCGCCAAGATCACATATGGCGACCGGTTCTAATCCTGGCAGCTCCGCTTCCCATCCTGCTGCCTGCTTGTGGCCTGGGAAAGCAGTCGAGGACAGCCCAAAGCCTTGGGACCCTGCACCCATGTGGAAGACCCAGAAGAGTTCCTGGCTCCTGGCTTCGGATCGGCACAGCACTGGCCGTTGCAGTCACTTGGGGAGTGAATCATCAAATGGAAGATCTTCCTCTCTGTCTCTCCTCCTCTCTGTATATTTGCCTTTCCAATAAAAATAAATAAATCTTTAAAAAATTAAAAAAAAAAACATGATGGAAGAGTATGAGACTTCATTTTTCTTTTTTCTTGGAAAGGCAGATCACAGACATGAGACAGAAAGATCTTCTGCCTGCTGGTTAACTGCCCAGGTGGCCACAATGGCTGGAATAAAGCTGATCCAAAGCCAAGAGTTTCTTCAAGGTCTCCCAAACAGGTGCAGGATCACAAGGCTTTCGACTGTCCTGCTTTCCCAGGCCACAAGCAGGCAGCAGGATGGGAAGTGGAGAAGCTGGGACATGAACCGGTGGCTCCCTTATGGGATCCCAGCACGGGCCAGGAAAGGATTTAGCACTAAGCCATTGTACAGGGCCGGATGCTTCATTTTCTTTTAGAGATGTGTGCTTGAAAGGAATAGTAAGAGAGGGAGAGAGCGAGGTTTACCATCTATCTGCTGGATGATTCCCCAAGGACTGCAACTTCCTGGGCTGAGCCAGAGCAAAGCCAGGAGCCTTCAGCTCCGTCTCGGCCCCGGAAGCTAGGACCCCAGTGGGCCCGTGAGGCGTGCTACTCTTACAGGTAGCCCAACTCACCATGCCACAGTACAGGCCCCCTTTGTCTTATTTCTGTTTTTAACTAATTTTTGTTTTTGTTTTTGTTTTTTACTGTGTTAACCAAGTTACCACTTGAGTGTGAGTTATCTGATAGAAATGCTTATGGTATGGTATAATGTTTTTTCATATTTTAGATTTTGTTCTTCCAGAGATTGTGTTAAGGCTGCTTTGATCAGTGTTCAGAGAGTTTTTAAAAGGAAATGGATGTAAAGAAATTAGTAGCTAAGAGTTGATAAATATTCACAGAAATTTCATTTCTGTGATTTTAATTTTGAGTAAATACTAGGAATTGAGTCTTTGTTATATGGTTTTTTGTCACCAAAATTTGTAGGTTTTGAAAAGATTATAGGTCTTTGACTATTTCAGCTTCTCTGTATGTGCCGGGACAGTTTTGTTTGTGGGCATCTTGTACTGTTGGAAGCTGGAAAGAAAAGTACAGATGACTTGTAGACAGATTCTGGAAGGCCCAAGAGTTGTGCCTCGGTTTAGTAGGGTAACCCTTCTCACCCGCACACAGACCAGAGGAGCTGTTCTTACTAGGGACTGGTGGCCTACTGCTCTGGGGTTCTGCTCTGTAGTAAAGTGTAGCTGTGTGGTTGTGGTCTCTTCCTCATTGCTGTTTAATGAAACTTGAAAAGAAACAGAAGCACAGAAAGTAACCATTAGTCATTTTTTGGAAGATATTTCAAGTTAGGTTTTGATCATTTCTGTGTAATTTGAAATAATGCAGTCTGTTGATCTTTGATTATTGGAGCACTGATTTAGATGTTGGTGGATGGATGGATGGATGTTAATTTTCATCTACAAAAATTATTCATTGGATGCTCACAGTAATTTGATTGTCAACTGTAAACATAGTCTATATTTTATGTATTTAAGATTTATTGTATTTTATTTGAAAGACAGCTACAGAGGGCGGGGATGCGGGGAGAGACAGAGAGAGTTCTTCCATCTGCTGGTTCACTCCCCACAGGGTCCTGACAGCTGGGGCTATGCCAGGTCAAAGCCAGGAGCTTCTTGTAGGACTTCCATGTGGGTGCAGGGCCCCAAGCACTTGGGTCATTTTCTGCTGCTTTCCTAGACTATAAGCATGGAGCTGGTTTGAAAGTGAAGTATATGGAACTTGAACTGGTGCCCATGTGGGATAATGGCACCATAGACAACATCTTTACTTGCTATGCCACAATGCCAGTCCCATTATACTTCATTTTAGTGCTTAGAAACTTCTGGTGTATCATATGGTAAGGAAAGTGAGATGACAGATATAGAATCAGGTTCTTTGTTTAGCTCTTTGGTGAGGATAGATGATGTGTTTAGATTTTAGTTACTAAGCATACACAAATGAAGCTCATATCACCTGGAAGAAGTTTGCATACTGGTATTAGAGCATATCCTGCTAGCGCTGGTGTGCATAATAGGATTGAGAATATAATGGTATTTGCCTTTGTGGTGTTTGTTTTTTGTTAGTTTTTGTTTTTTAAGATTTATTTTTGTTTGAAAGGTAGTTATAGGGAGAAAGAGAAAAGATTTTCTATCCACTGGTTCATTCCCCAAATGGCCACAACAGCTGAAAATGGGTCAGTCAAAAACCAGGACCTCTTCAGGGTCTCCCATGGGTCCAGAGACCTTGTGCTATCTTCCACTGCTTTCCCAGAGCATTAACGATGCCTGTGTCTTGCACTGCACTCAACATGGTACCCTGGTAATTAACATTGCTTAGCCAGTGTCATTGATGGTGGATCATGTGTTGCTTGCGCTCAGCTGTCTGTCCTCTTTGAAGAGTTTGCTGAGCCTTCACCTTTTGTGTGTACTACAGTAGCCTGTATTCATTATTCCTGGCATGTAGACCTTCTCTTCCCCTTTTTTAAGATTTATAATATTCTAGAATTGAGTATTATAGCTACTGTACTCTTAGGATTTTTTATTTTAATTTTTAAAGATTGATTACTATTTTTTGTTAGAAAGTCATATCTACAGAGAGGAGAGACAGAGAGAAAGATCTTCCATCCAATGATTGACTCCCCAAGTGACTGCAAAGGCTGGAGCTGAGCTGATACAAAGCCAGGAGCCAGGAACTTCCTCCAGGTCTCCCACACAGATGCAGGGTCCCAAGGCCTTGGACTGTCCTCAACTGCTTTCCCAGACCACAAGCAGGGAGCTGGATGGGAAGTGGAACAGCTGGGATACGAACCAGTGCCCGTATGGGATCTTGACACATACAAGGCTAGGACTTTAGCCACTAGACTGCTGCGCCAGGCCCTAGGATTTTTTTTAACTCATCAGTTTCTTCACAAAGACTGAATTCCTTGTGATCAAGGCTTTCCTATAATTTCAATTTAAATAGCTCTCTGTAGGGTAACTGGAAGGTGGTGCATCAAGGTGAACTTAAGTGCACAGTGAAGGGAGATCACCCCCTTCCCCAGCTCAGGGAGCGAGTATGAAACTGAGAGGGCTGGGGGCCAGTGTTGTGGAACAGTGGATTAAGCTACAGCCTGTAATGCCAGCATCCCACCTGGGCCTTGGCTTGAGTCCCAGCTGCTCCACGTCCAGTCCAGCTTCCTGCTAATGCACTTGGGAAAGCAGCAGAAGGAGGCTGAAGTGCTTGGTTCCTGATATTCATGGGAAATGGACAAGACAAATTTTGAGGCTTCTTCTGGCTTTGGCCTGACCTACCTGTGGTCATCGGGGATGACAGATCTGTCCCTATCTCCCTCTCCAGTACACTGTCTTTCAAATAAATGAGATAAACCTTTTTAAAAAATAAATAAATGAACAGTTTGAAAAATACTACTGACAAGTGCTTGGTCAGGCCTGCAGCCCAGGCACCTCTTAGTTGACCACATGTGAACCCAAGGGAATGGGTTGGGGGGACTGTGGGCATGATTCAAGGAGCAGTGGAGAGGCTTTCAGTTTGACTTGGCCACTGTTGAGGTCTTTGCATTGGGAGGTTTCCCATTGGCGTGGATGAACTTCTTTCTGTTCTGAGCACCCAACGCTCTTTGCGTTGACTGCATGTTCCCAAAGCCAGAGCATTGAAAGTCACCCGCACTGTGCATCTGCAGCCAGTGAGAACGCAAAGGGCTGAGCTTGGAACCCCAAACAAAGCCTTGGTTTTGTCACCTGCCAGAAAGTGATAATCAGCCTTCATCAGAAAGTTTAAAGATAAAAACTGATATAGAATATCTGATAGACTGTAAAAGAACAGTTGCACTTTAGGCCTTGTTATATACATGTTGCTGATAATGTTAGTAGGTGCTCAGCAAACATGAACTGACTGAGATGAAGTAGTCAGATGTTCCTTAATGACAAGACAACAAACTCCATTTCATGAACCTTTGCTTCTATTTAAGCAATTGCTTCTAATTAAGAAGTGTTTTTGAAATGATTTAGAAAATATGTGTTTTATTTGAAAGGCAAAGTTACACAGAGAGAGAGATCTTCCTTCCATTTCCATCCCGATTCACTTCCCAAATGGCAGCAACAGCTGGGGCTGGGTGAGGCTGAAACCAGGTCTCCCACAGCATGCACGACCCTGAGCACTTGGGCCAGCTTCTGCTTTCCTGGCGCATTAGCAGGGAGCTGGATTGGAAGTGGGGCAGCCAAGGACTTGGCCTGTGCCCAATCTGGCACACATATGGGATAACAGCAGTGCAGGTAGCAACTTTACCTGCCATTGCCACAACACTGGCCCCAAGGCAAATTAATGTGAAAGCTTAAAAAAAATCTACTCCAAAAAAGCAAGTTTAGGGAGAATTTTTAAGACATGAAATAGTGTTGGAAAATAAAAACTGAAATGTTAAGCTTTTGCTAATACATTATAGCTCTGGGTGCATGATCCTGTTTCTGCCAACAGTTCAAACAGAAACATTAAAACTTAGCTTGAATGATAGCTTTTTGAATGTAAGGATGTCTTAGTTTACCTGCAGTTCATTATGTGGTTTTGATTGAGTTCATGTTTGTGCCTTGACTTGAATAGGAAGGAAATATGCCCCTAGAAGATTTGTTGGCATTCTATGGCTACGAACCTGCAATTCCAGCAGTCGCAAACTCTAGTGCAAACAGCTCCCCAAGTGAACTTGCAGATGAATTACCAGATATGACATTAGACAAAGTAAGTACGAGCATTTAAAATCATTGAAAATCCATTACCACCTGGCTGTTTTTATTTGTTTCCTTCATTGAAAGGGTCTTTAACATTTGAACTATATAAACTTCTTGGTGATCCATGGCTCTTATTTTTCTAACTGATAGAGAAATTGTTTTGCGTTAATCATTCTATTTGAATAGTAGCAGCAACTTTGTACTATGTTGCATTCTAAATTCCCCTCTCCCCGTAGCTTTTTCTTCTTTCCTGCATAGATTATATCTAAACTTAATTTTTGCCTTAATTTCTTTGCTTCTATAAGCGTGTAAATGACTGTCTTAAGGAGTCCCCCAGAAACGTTGCCTGCAGCCCGCTTTAGGCATCGTGTGGTTGGAGAGTTTTCTTTTCTTGGCTCTGGTAGCAACAGCACCCCAGGCCTTGGTGATTTCTCTAACATAGGCTCATCCCAGGAGTTGTCCTCGCAGAAGGCAGCCCCTACTGCTAGCCCAGGTAGCTGATACTGCCAGCCGTGGCTCTGCCCTCAGTGCCCTGGGCAGGTTGTTTTTGCCTTTCGGATGTCAGCCCAGGAGAGGAGTGCACATCTTGGAGCCTCTTTCTGTGGCTTAGACTGTTCCCTTCCCCAATTCAGTGTGGTGGCAATGGACCACAGGTTTCAGTGACGTCATCCTTCAGCAGAGTGTAGAGTGCCTTCTGTGTTCCCGGCAAGGATGACTGCTTACGGGGGAGGAGTCAATGCAAATCAGGCTTCTTGCCAGGTTACCACGAGGCTGAACTGTTCATTTTTAAACTGTTACAAGGGGAAAATTTGGAAGCTTTTTTTTTCTTTTATAATTTAATGGCAGATAGTATAATTGTCAAGTACGTGGAAGGCGATTATTTTTCTTGTAAATTTGCTAAAAATTAGCCTACAGCTTCATGATAAGCTTCCCACATACTGAAAATTAGGCAAATTGCTACAAGTGTGTAACTACACTTTGATTATTAGTATTTAATAGTATGTTATTAAATATTATATGTAGTCAAAATTAAAATGTTACTAAACGAACTTCCTCAAAACTGAGCTCTTAGTTTTAACTAATTCTTCACTGTATGAGGTGTGATAAGATGTTTCCTTTAGTTGATGGCAGATAATCACCTCTAACTCTGGCACCATCTTCCCGTTCTTCCAGGAAGAAATAGCGAAAGACCTGCTGTCGGGTGATGATGAAGAAACCCAGTCTTCGGCAGACGATCTGATGCCCTCGGTGACCCCTCATGAAACTTCGGATTTCTTCCCTCGGCCATTACGATGTAAGAAACCCAGTCAGTAATAGTTAAGAGTAGCATTGGCACATTCTGAATGTTTTACATAGTTCAGATAAAATGCTGTAATAATCTGAACAAAGTTATAAGTTTTTCTTTTTGCTTTTTTTTTTTTTTGCATAGAAGTACACTAATATGGCACTTCAAAATTGAAATGCTGCTGCCTGCACTTTGTTGTTGATAAAACCAACACGTGTGCTGCCGGCATCCCATCTGGTCACCAGCTTGAGTCCTGGCTGCTCCGCTCTCCATCCAGCTTCTTGCTAATGCCTGGAAAAGCAGTAGAGGAAATCCCAAGCCCTCGGCCCCTGCACCCACATGGGAGACCCTTAAGAAGCTCCTGGCTTCTGATCCAGCCAGCTCTGGGCGTTGTGGCCATTTGAAAGGGAGTCAACCAGTAGATAGAAGGTCTCTTTGTCTCTCCCTTTCCATAACTCTGCCTTTCAAATAAATAACTTGTTTGTTTAAAAGTAGGAAAACAAGTGTCTACTTAGTTTTGCAAGGCCATCTATTTTCTTTCCTCAAGACTCACATGTTGCTATAATAACCCTCAGTTCATCCATGAAATTTTATAGGCTTTTTGGATTTCTGTTAAAAGGCCTTTGTTACCCTGATCCGAAAGTTTAGTGATTGTTTAGTATTTTTCCCTTTCGGCTCTCGGTGTTACCCCATACAGTGTTTCAAAAGCTGTGCACTGCAGTGATTTCTTACTTGTGGTCTTGCTTGCTTTTTTGAGGTGTTTTTTCATAGAATGTGCACACCTGACTGGGTGTGTGTACAGACACAGTTGGGATGAGCCTGGTGTGCGGCCCTTTACTGGATTGGCCAAATTGCTATCATCACAGCACCAGCACTCTACTCTCTTTCTAAGGTGACCACAATGGTTTACCCTGTCAGCACACTATAATAATTTTAAGGGTATTATGATTTTACTGGACTTTTCAGTGTCTCATTGTTGACTATTAAGTTATGAGAATAGTACAAAGGCTTTAGTATATTTATGTTAATCTCATTTATTTAACCAACTCTGTTAAATAGAATGCTACAGGCATTCTCCCAAGTGCTGAGAAAATAGGCAATGAAAACCTGAATCTTCTTTTTAAAGCTAATACTACGTGTGATGGCGACAAGGAATCAGAGGTTGAAGATGTTGAAACGGACAGTGGAAACTCGCCTGAAGATTTGAGGAAAGTAAGTTGAATATAGACCATTTGGACAAACACAGTTTTCTGAAATGTTTCTGAACGATTACTGGTAATTTTTTTGTGGAAAGGTGAAGTGTCTTGACTTGCAGCAACTGATTAATGTTAGTAATTTGTTTTTTACTTCTCAATTTTCTTCTAGGAAATAATGATTGGTTTACAATATCAGGCAGAGATCCCTCCTTATCTTGGAGAATATGATGGTAACGAGAAAGGTAAGGACAACTTTGGATTTTGATGAGTGGTAGGCTTAATGTGCCTGTTTAAGTACCTGATTATTTAGCAGCCTTGGCAATGTGAAGATAATTTGGGGTCAGAGAAGCTCCCTGAGTTGGGGGTATTTCAGTCTGACTTGGGAGAAAACATCACCACAGTTACCAAGAGGCTGCGTGTCATCATCATGCCATCCTTGCCAGGCACGACCCTGGTACTTCTGGGCAGTAGTGTAATGCCAGCTAAAGCAGCGGAGAGCCTCCTGGTTTGACATGTGACCTGTATCCCAGTGAAAGTAGACTAGTCTCCTTCCTGGATACGTTGAAAATGAGAAGGAAGCTATCTTGTGGAGAGAACATTCTTAAAGAAGAAAGAGACTAGGAGTTTCTAATCTCTGGCCTCAGCTGGGAAGGAGCAGGGGACGGAATGTAAAGACTCTGCTTTGGCCAAGGACATCCCTATCACCTGTGGTCAGTTTTTCCTCATTTTTTGGTTGGCTCCAGCTATGGAGAGGTGTTAGGAAATAAAATGCAGGTGTATTTTCCTAGCTGAACTCAGAAATCGTGTTTGGAATTTTTTTTTAAAGATTTATTTTTATTGGAAAGTCAGATATACAGAGGAGCAGAGACAGAAGATCTTCCATCCAATGGTTTATTTCCCAAGCGGCCGCAAAGGCCGGACATGTGCTGATTTGAACCCAGGAGCCCCACGCAGGTGCAGGGTCCCAAGGCTTTGGGCCATCCTTGACAGCCTTCCTGGGCCACAAGCAGTGAGCTGGATGGGAACCGGGGCCACCGGGATACAAACCAGTGCCCATATGGGATCCTGGCACATGTAAGGTGAGGACTTTACACACTAGGCTACCGTGCCAGCCTTCACATTTGGAATATTTCCTTGGGCATTTGGCCTTGTCCCTAGTTAGTTTGTCCCTGAGAAGTCGCAGGACGAAAGCAACATAACATCACAGAACTCCCCATCCTCTCATTCCTCGATGCATTTAAAGGAGGTAGGAACAGGTGTTTGGTGAAGTGGCGAAGACCCAGCCTGGGGTGTCTGTATCCCAGATTAGAGCCCCTTCGTTAGAATCTTGACTCTGTCTGATTTTTAGCTGCTTCTGATGCATACGCTGTGAAGCAGCAGGTGATGGCTCAGGGATGGAAGATCCGGCTTGGGTTTCCAGCTCCCACCTTCAGCTTAGCCCAGTCCTGTTGTTGCAGGCCTTTGGGGTATGAGCCAGGTGGACAGAGATGTCTGTCTGTCTCTGTGCTTCTCAAATAAATAACTAAAAATTGTAGAAATAGTATTGGAGGATTGACTGCCACGGGGTCGTTAGCCTGAGTGGCCACTAGCCTCTCCATTTTCCTAAGCTGCTTTCCTTTCTGAACTGAGTCAGTTGTCCCAGGGGAGCAGACATTAGCTGAAGAGGTTCCGGTGCGGTACCTGTGCAGCCTTCCTCCTGCTGCCACACACGTTTTTGGGATCTAGTGTTTCAGTCTGACTTAGAGACCTGGTAGTGCATGTCTTTAGTTAAAATGCAGTCAATGCAAGTGATCGTTCCAGAGGAAAGGTATATACTTCCTGCCACTGAGGGAGTAAACCCAAACTTTTAAAAATTTCTTTTAGTTGTGACCAAAGAGCAAAAAACTGATTCCAGAAACTTCTCTCTGAAGTCCATCTTCCCTAATTTTTTAACTTGCTGCTGAGTGGGACTGATAATTCCTACTTCATAGTGTTGTAAATATAAACCATTTCTCATGGCCCTTGGTACCTCATGAGCATTGAACAAATTGGTACCTGTGCTTCTGATTTATTATGAAACACTGAGCTAAATGCCTGTACCGTCTGTAGCTAAAGGAAAGGTTCTGAGTGAGGCAGTAGGATGCATTATAAAACACAATATCACTCTTTTAAAAGCTGGTGCAAAGTTTACTTGTCTTGTTTCCCTTTCTAGAAACTTCCCAGGAGAGGTTCGTTTAATCCTCTTCCTTCCTTAAATAAAAACTCTCCTTTTGGAAGGATATCAATCAAGGGAAAATAGGGCTTTCTTAGGTACTTCCTTATTACCAGATATATGTGTTTAACTTGAAAGCCAGAGTTGGGCCCAGCACAGTAGCCTAGTGGCTTAAGTCCTCGCCTTGAACACACCGGGATCCCATATGGGCACCGGTTCATATCCCATCCAGTTTCCTATCCAGCTCCCTGCTTGTGGCCTGGGAAAGCAGTGGAGGATTGCCCAGAGCCTTGGGACCCTGGTTTGTATCAGCTCAGCTTCGACCTTTGCGGTCACTTGGGGAGTGAATCATTGAACTGAAGATCTCCCTGTCTCTGCTCCTCTCTGTACATCTGACTTCCAATAAAAATAATAAATCTTTAAAGAAAGAGATTTATTTAAAAAAAAACATAAATAAAAGAAAGCCAGAGTTACAGGGAGAGGGAGAGATGAGAGACCTTCCGTCTACTGGCTCACTACCCAAACAGCCGCAGTGGCCAGAGCCAGGCTGATCCGAAGCCAGAAGCTTATTCTGTGTCTCCCAGGTGGGTTCAGGGTCCTAAGGACTTGGGACGTCCTCTACTGCTAATCCAGGCTACAGGCAGTGAACTGGGTGGGAAGAGATACAGCTGTGACCCAAACTTGTGCCCATATGGGATGCTAGTGCCGCAGGTGGAAGGTTATCTTACTGTGCCACATGCCAACTCCCTTGTTTGCACCTCTAGACATTTTGTAGAGCTGTTAGAGAATGGAAAATACCGATGAAATCAGTGAAGAATCTACATATTTTTTATACATTTCCGTATTTTTATATACCTTCTGATTGATCAATAAACCCAACCACCAGAAAATCTACTTATTCCATATTACTGCTAAAATTTTTGTTTTGTTTTATTTTAGAGCTAGTGAAAGCTTCTGCTTGACAGAAAATCAGTTAGTTGTCCCAATGCATAGCCCCCTATAAAGGAAGAGGAAGCAGAGTTTGCACTTTAGAGCGTGTTCACTGTTGTTTCTTTATCAGTGTATGAAAATGAAGACCAGTTACTTTGGCGTCCAGATGTGGTATTGGAAAGCAAAGTTAAGGAGTACCTTGTTGAGACCTCATTAAGAACTGGAAATGAAAAAGCAATGGATAGAATTTCTGCAGGAACACACACAAGGGACAATGAACAGGTATGTTTCTGATGAAATAGTGGCTAACCAGGAGTATCCTCTTGATTCCTTATATTTAACCAAGTATTTCTTGCATGTGAGTTTGGTATTTCTTTTTGGATTCATTTTTTTTTAAATTAGCAAAATGCAAGCACTGATTTTTAAAAATACATAGTATTGAGACCTCGAGATAGACCAGTTTATAAAGTTTTCTGGTTTTTTTTTCCTGCAAATGTACGTGTCTTACTTTAGTTAGCATTTTATGTACGTTTAATCACTTAATATTTTATTTTGCCACTGAGGATTGTGTAGTGGTCTTACTATGTATTCTGTATAATGTCACTTATTTAAACATTGTCTCTGTGGTTGGATGTCTAGATTTCGTGATAGAAGTATTTTAATGTTTCTTTACTCAGGAAGTGATTGAAAGGTGATGTCTGTGAAGACACCCTGAGTTAGGAGCATCTGCTGGGTGCTTAGTGCACCTGTAGTTGCAGAACACTTGTGATAGGATGAGGAGTAGGGGTTGGAGTATTACCCAGTCGGCGTTTTCAGTGTCCCTGGTTTTGCTTCTATGGTACCATTTTACATTTTTCCATATGTTTTTCTCTGTGTGTCTCTAACGTATGTGGTACTAATGAGTATCCAGAAATAGACTCAAGCTTGAATTCGTAAGTAACAGTGTAACAAAGAAGTCATACTATCTGAACTTAGAAGTAGTTTTGTCATCTGTTAAAAAGAAGTCCCATTGCATTTTTGTATTGAATGTGTGTCTATTGTGTGTAAAAGAGAGATTTACTGATACTGTAAGTGCGATCTCTATAATTGTAGATTGCTGATGTAGAGAAATGTCTGTTATTTTTAAATATGTCTTATCTTTAGCTGTTGAAACTTTCATTTTTAGTTTGTCAAGTTTTCCAGTTTTTATAGTTGTTCAAGACTTACTAGAGGGCCCGGCGGCGTGGCCTAGTGGCTGAGGTCCTCGCCTTGAACGCCCCGGGATCCCATATGGGCGCCAGTTCTAATCCCGGCAGCTCCACTTCCCATCCAGCTCCCTGCTTGTGGCCTGGCAAAGCAGTTGAGGACGGCCCAATGCCTTGGGACCCTGCACCCGCAGGGAAGAGGTTCCAGGTTCCCGGCATCGGATCGGCGCGCACCGGCCCGTTGCGGCTCACTTGGGGAGTGAATCATCAGACGGAGGACCTTCCTCTCTGTCTCTGCTCCTCTCTCTGTATATCTGACTTTGCAATAAAAATAAATATTAAAAAAAAAAAAAAAGACTTATTAGAAAGGTAGATTTATAGAGAGAAGGAGAGACAAAAGATCTTCCATCTGCTGGTTTACTCCCCAAATGGCTGTACCAGTCAGACCTGAACTTATCTGGACCCAGGACCCAGGAGCTTCTTCCGGGTCCCTCACGCAGGTACAGGGTCCCAAGGCCATCTTCCTCTGCTTTCCCAGGCTATAAGCAGAGAACTGGAGGGAAGTGGAGCGGCCAGGGCTTGAACTGGTGCCCATATGGGATGCCACAATTGGAAGTAGAGGATTACCCAGTTGAGCCAATGCACTCGCCCAAAAATATTGTAGTTTTTGCATTACTATTGGTTTTTGGCTTAACAAAGGCTGTTTTTCTTGTAGAAGGCAGTATCCTTCTATTCACAGCTGTTACAGTTTTTGTCCTTTTAAAGTTAGGAATGAATATTGATTTATCAAATACCTTTTTAGTAGCTCTTGAGGTGAATGTGGTTTTTTATCAACTTTTTTTTTTTTTTAAAGAGAAGGATAAGAGAGAAAATCTTCCATTGACTGGTGCACTCCCCACATGCCTGCAAAGGCTGGGTGGTATCAGATTGAAGGCAGGATCCAGAATTTTTCCAGGTCTGCGGCTTGGGTGTGTGAGCCCAAGGGCTTGGGCTATATTCTGCTGCTTTCCCGTACATGGTAGCAGGGAGCTGAATCAGAATTGGAGTGACCGGAACTTGAACCAGTGCCCATATGGGTGGGATGCCATTGCTGACCCTGAAATGAGTGTTTTCATGTTACCTACTGAGAATACTAAACTTTTTTTCTAATATTGAACCACCATAAAACTTATGTGGAAAGGCTGATTAATTAATTAAGCTTCAGTTGAATTCTGTCTCCTGTTTGTAGAGTTCATGATTCCAGACAGATTGACTAGGAAGAAATTATAATTTGCAAAGTGATGCCTTTCGTGGTAGGATTAATTGAGGTCATAATAATAAAACTTCATTAAAGTGTGTATCCTTTTCCAGGCGTGATGTTTTTTTGTTTCCTCAAAATTAAAGACAGAGGGAAAATGATACCAGCAAATGGGTTTTAATTCTAATCCCCCCCCCCATTAGAATCTAAAATATAGGAACTCTCAGCTCAGAAAGGCCCATAATTTAATAAGTGAGAAAGTTCAGAGGCGCCACTGCCGTGCGTGCTGCAGGAGGTTAGGCCTGCCTCCATGGTGCTGTTTGCACCTGCCGGCTTTGCTTGCAGTGCAGCTCCTTGCTCATGTGCCTGAGAAGGCAGCAGAAGGTGGCTCAAACACGTGGCCCCAGACACCCTTGGGAGAGACCAGAGTGGAGTGCCAGGCTCCTTCCTGTCTTTGTCATGGCCCAGCCAAGCTGCAGCTGCTGTGGTCATTTGGGGAGTGAACCCCCAGAGGAAGATCTCCTTTTTCTCTGTATCTTCCCTTCTTTCTGTAATACTGCAAAGAAAAAAAACAATTGTTGCTAGAAATGACTTCTCAGAAGAATCAAGAATCACCTTCGGATGTCCTGCAGGCAGCAAACGTTTCAGCCAGTGTGTGTCAAGCTTCTTAGGATGTACTCATTTTATTGAAGTGCTGTTGAAACGAATGTTTGGTAGTTTTTATTGGGTATTTTTCCTTCTCAATCACCTAGGCATTGTATGAACTTCTCAAATGTAACCATAACATAAAAGAAGCAATTGAAAGGTACTGCTGCAACGGAAAGTCATCTCAAGGTAAGAAACACGGGCTCAGATCCGGGAATTCACAAGGGAGGGTCCCAAGGAGCTGGAGGAGGACACAGCAATCCTGGACACTTAGATAATGTCTGTGGTCATCATAGGAAATAATGCGTTCCTTTTCTTGCCCTGTATTTTTAGATTTACCACAGATTGTCCAAATATAATTAATTATCCACTGTCACCTCCATTTGCCTAAAGAAATAGTTACAGAAGAAAGCAGACCTCAGAGATGGCATTGTGTCCAAAGTAATTGACGAAGAGTGATTTTATGATTTCATTGAAAAAAGGTTGTTTTTAAAACTGGACAAGAAATGAAAAGACTAAAGATTAAAATATATATAATGTGTTCCACTAAATTTATTGGAAGAATTGTGTTTTTAGTAACCTTGTAATAAGTTTGCAGTCCTTACATTTTGTTTTATCTATCCCGTAACGATTAGCTTACAGAATTTATCATGGTTTCCAAATTAATTTGTATTGTAGCTTTCATGAAAAAGATGTAAAATGCAAATACTAATACATAAATGCTTAGAAAAATACCAAACTGAAAATAGTCTTTTGAGGTGCTTTCCCATGTAGAAGCTGGTTCTCTTAAAAACTTATTTTAAATTTGGGCTTGGCACAGTGGCCTAGCAGTTAAAGTCCTTACCTTGAATGCCCCAGGATCCCATATGGGCACTGGTTCTAATCCTGGCAGCCCCGCTTCCCATCCAGCTTCCTGCTTGTGGCCTGGGAAAGCAGTCGAGGATTGCCCGAAACCTTGGGACCCTGCACCCATGTGGGAGACCTGGAGGAAGCTCCTGGCTCCTGGCTTCAGATCAGCGCAGCACCGGCCATTGTGGTCACTTGGGGAGTGAATCATCAGATGAAAGATCTTCCCCTCTATCTTTCCTCCTCTCTGTATATCTGGCTTTGCAATAAAAATAAATGAATCTTTTAAAAAAATTATTTTGAATTCTCAAAACTAGAAAACTAAATACTAGTTTCTTCCTTAAACTGTTCTAATTTATATTGTAGGGTACCTTTAATGGCTTTGGGCACCTGGATCCCAGTATCATTGAGTGAGATTATCAGCATTAGCATCTGGAAAGCTTAATGGATATAATATTTTAGAGCATGGACCGGTTCCCAAATGTATTTCCAACCTTAAGTAAATTTGCATTGCTTGTATCTGTAAAGAACTTAACAGGTTTGGTATAAAACTGAAATATGGCTGCTTTCCCCCATCAACAAAATAACATTTCCCTCCCCCCAGATAAAAGTAGTGTGTGCATGTGTGTGTGTACATGCATACTTAAGGAAAGCAAGACTTAATTATGGAAAAATGTTAAGTTCTTATTACACAAGTCAGAAGAACAAAATGTTTATATTTTTGTATTCTAGTTTTTTAGAGTTTTTTTAAACAGTGAAATTTCCAACATACAAAACTCTGTGTGTGTGAGAGAGAGAGACACTGTGTGAGTGCACATGCGTGTACATGCAAGATAGCAAAAATAAACACAGGATTCATGTAAAAGTTTTGAGGCCAATGAATTTTTTGTAATTGTTTTTAGAAGGAATGACTGCGTGGACAGAAGAAGAATGCCGGAGCTTTGAACATGCACTAATGCTGTTTGGAAAGGATTTCCATCTTATACAGAAAAATAAGGTAAATACAGAAATTGCCTACTAATTACCATGCATATGAGTGACTAATTTAGAATTCATTTAAATCAGAAAAAAAGGCAACCACTTAATGTTCTCCAACCATTAGCATTCCTAATATCACTCTCCACATGTCTAGAATTTGCTCATGCAAGCCACTCTGGCTGCTGCAGGGCTTGCTGACAGTGTCCGTATCATTTGACATGGTGAGCCTGATAGTAATAGTCACAGAAGTTGTGTTTACTACATTTTTCAGGATGTCATGCTCTTACATTTTCTTAAATGGATTTATTTATTTGAAAGGCAGAGTTCCAGAACAAGAGGAAGAGAGAGATTTTTTTCCATCAACTAGTTCACCTCCCAAATGACCACAGCGGCTGGGGTTGGCCCAGGCTGAAACCAGGAGCCAAGAGCTTCCAGCAATAGGGCCATCTTCCAATGCATCCTCCAGCTGACGACAGGGGGCAGACTTGATGTGAGGCAGCGCCCTGGGGGATGCCAGCATTGCAGGCTGTGGCTTTACCCACTGTACCAACCCCTGCATGTTTCCTTGACAGTTATTTGTTTTTAAATTATTCACACAGTTGTGACCTCAGAAAATATTTTTTCTTCAGTAGTAAGAATTTTAGGTGCTCAGAGAGGAAACATAACTAAAAGCAACTAAAAATATATCTCAACAGCATGAAATACTAGTAAGAATTGTGGAACAATGAAAACTCTTCATTAATATCAGGTGAGAATACAAAATAGTATAGCTGCTTTGGAAGGACATTTGATAGTTTCCTATAAATTAAACATACTCTTAGTGAATGATTTAGCAACAAATAGTTGCCAAAACCTGACCCAGTCTGTTCTTTGAGGTGAGTGGAGCGACAGGACTATTAACTCAGCATGGAAAATGAGTGAGCTGTCAAGTCACATGCACTCAGAAAAATGTGAGGGACCTTAGAGACCATTTCTAAGTGAAAGAATCCAATCAGCAAAATCCCCTGTAATGTGATCATTTGGAACGGCCAGTCTGCCAGTGACCACTGGTTGTCAGGGATTGGGAAGAAAGGGGTGCAGAGGCAGAGCACAGAGGGCTTATGTGCAGTCGAGCTGTGCTGTGGAATATGTCATGCATGAACAGACGTCTCCATCCAAAACCCAAAGAATGTAGCTCAGGAATGACCTTAATGAAGACTCTGGACTTGGAGCGCCCATGTTGTCAGTGGGGCTGGTGTATTAACAGATCAAACTGATGTTGGATGTTGATGGTGGGGGAAGCTGTGGCTGTGTGGCCACAGGCTCTACGTGGAAGCTCTGTCCCTTGCTCAGTTTTGCTGTTAACCTAAAAATACTTTTAAAACTATGTACTTATTTATTTGAAAGAGTTCTAGAAGGGGAGAGATACAGATAGTGTGCTGGTTCACTCCCCAAATGGCTACAACAGCTGCAGCTGTGCCAGGCTGAGCCAGGAGCCTGAACCAGACTGAGTGCAGGGGCCCAAGTGCATGGGATGTTTTCCACTGCTTTCCCAGACACATTAGCAGGGAGCTGATTTGGAAGTAGAGCAGCCAGGGCTTGAATGGTGCTCATATAGGATGCTGATGGCTTAACCCTCTGCACAGCAATGCCAGTCCTTATAAAATACAATGACCTTACAAAATACATTCTATTTTAAGAGAGAGTGTATTTGTCACTAATATTTTTCAATAATCAGTTCGTTTTAAGACGCTTTGTTTATTACCTCCTCATCTAAAGGAAGACAGAGTGCTAAAGTTGGTATGTGGACAGACCAATATTTTATGCCTTTAAAAATTAGTAGATTTTGGGTCTGGCGCCGTGGCCTAACGGCTAAAGTCCTCACCTTGAACGCCCCGGGATCCCATATGGGCGCCGGTTCTAATCCCGGCAGCTCCATTTCCCATCCAGCTCCCTGATTGTGGCCTGGGAAAGCAGTTGAGGACAGCTCAAAGCCTTGGGACCTTGCACCCGCGTGGGAGACCTGGAGGAAGCTCCTGGCTCCTGGCTCCCAGCTTCGGATTGGCATAGCACCAGCTGTTGTGGTCACTTGGGGAGTGAATCATCGGACGGAAGATCTTCCTCTCTGTCTCTCCTCCTCTCTGTATATCTGACTTTGTAATGAAAATAAAATAAATCTTTAAAAAAATTAGTAGATTTTATTTTTGTAGAGCAGTGTTAGGTTTAAGCAAAATTGAGTGAAAGTAAACGGTTCACATATGTCTTTATCCCTAGAGATTCCCGTATTACCAATTTATATCAGTGTGGTATGTTTTGTACAGTTAATGAGACAATAATGATATATTATTAATTAAAGTAATGATTTACATTGAGATTATATGGGATTTGTATAGTTTGTTTGTTGTTTTTTGAAAAACAGAAGTTTTCTTTGCCGAGTGACCAAGTGTATGTAAAATGCAGAGGGCAGGGGAAAGCGCCCCCAGGAGAGGGCCAGGAGGTGGGCGCCTCTTGAAAGGAGAGAGGGAGAGACATCCCAGCTTGTATGTTCTTTAGGAGGTCTTTTGTATTTAGAAAGCTGAGCCAGGGTTGGGGGATTTTCCATCTGCCTGATCATTCTTTAAGTGGCTTCCTGGGTGCATTAACAGGAAGCTGGATCATAAGCTTGGTAGCTGGAACTTGAGGATGGGATGGCAGCATCACACGCAGCGACTGAACCCACTGTGCTGCAGTGCTGACCCCTGTTCTGTTTCTGTGTTTTGTTTTAAAGCAATACCGATTTGTTTGAAATGCAAAGTTAGAGAGAGACAGATCTTTCGTCTGCTTGTTCATTCTCCACATGGTCAGAGCAGCCAGTACTGGGCTGGACCAGAGCCGAGAGCATCTTGCAGGTCTACCACACAGTTGCAGGGACCCGAGCTTGGGCCATCTTCCTGTGTTTTTCCCTGGTGTGTTAGCAGGAAACTGAAGTGCTACAGCTGGGACTCCAGCCAGTGCCCATATGGGATGGCAGTGCTACAGGTGGCAGTTTAGCTTGCTGGACCACAGCACTGGCTTTGTGGGTGCATTTATGGTGTTCTTTCCTGTTCTGGTGATCTATTTGTTTCCTCCTGCTGATACCATACTTCCTTGATTCTCGTGGTTTTCCTAAGGTTGGGTAATATCAGTCCTTGGACTTCCTCCCTTTTGCTTCAGCTGTTATAGTAATCATTTTGGGTCTTTTTCTTTTCTGCATAGACCTAGTTGATCAATAGCCTCAAGCATATTTGCTAGTTTTGTTCGGGATTTAGTGAAGTTGGGAAGAACTGACGGCCTGACAGTTATGTCTGTGCTGAGCTGTGGCTGTAGACTACCCCTCCGCGTGTTTCTTTTCTGATTTCCTTAGAGTTTAGCAGTTCTGCTCATACAGATCATGTGTGTATTTTGTTACATTTGTATCCAGATACTTAGTTTTTGGGAGATAGATGCTAATATAAATGGTGTGGAGGTTTCAACTTCTCATTTGTGAAACATAGGAAAGCAGTGCACTTCGTATAAGCCGTGTATCATATAATCCTCGCTGTAATTGTTTATTAGTTCCAGGGGATTTTTGTTGATTATTTGGGATCTTCAGAGATAATCATGCTATGTATGAATAGAGGGAAGTCTTTTTCCTCTTTTGCAGTGTGTGTATGTTTTCTTTCTCTTGTCTTACTGCATTAGCTGGACATGATATGATGCTGAAAATTTCGTGCTGTTGGTGTGTATGAAAACCTGATGTTTTCTCGAAGATAACATATTTAATATAGCTACCAACCATTTTTAAAGATGACTGAATTATAGTTTTATGTCAAAATAAAACCGTCAGTTTTGTATTTACAGATTTACTCTGTGGCAGACAGGATGGCTCAATAGCCTAAACTTCTACCTTCAAGTGCTGGCATGCCCTATGGGCACCAATTTGTATCCCAACTGTTTCACTTCCCATCCAGCCCCTGATTATGGCCAGGGAAGTAGTAGAGGATGGCCACGGCCTTGAGACCCTGCACCCACAGAGGAGACCTGGAAGAGGCTCCTGGCTTCAGATTGGCTCAGCTCCAGCTGTTGTGGCCATTTGGAGAGTGAACTAAAGGATGAGAGATGTTTCTCTCTGTAAATCTGCCTCTCAAATAAAAATAAATAGATCTTCAACATAAATGATGTTTTTATAAAAGAAATTTGACCCTTAGGGCCTGGCGTGATAGCATAATGGCTAAATCCTCACCTAGCATCTGCCAGGATCCCATATGGGCGCCGGTTCCTATACCGGATGCTGCACTTCCCATCCAGCTCCCTGCTTGTGGCCTGGGAAAGCAGTCGAAGACAACCCAAAACCTTGGGACCCTGTAGCTATGTGGAAGACCTGGAAGATTGACTCAGCTCCAGCCATTGTGGCCACTTGGGGAGTGAACCAGCAGACAGAAGATCTTTCTGTCTCTCCTTCTTTGAACATATCAGCCTTTCCAGTTAAAGAAAAACAAAACATTTTTTTTTTAATTAACCACTAATTTCATGAACAATTATGTCCTTCCACTTATCAACTATTTTAGGGACTAGAGATACATCAGGGAATAAGACAGAAAAAGGTCTGTGGCTCCAAGAAGCCTGTATTCTCCCCAAAGTTAGTGATGTTTATTGAAAGGTGTACTGTATTACCTGGTTTAAAATGCTTGTGCCTATATTAGTGACTTTAGACTGCAACCCATTCAGCAATCAGGATAAAACTGCAACACTTTTTAATTTTAATACATATGAAACAGGAAAGTGTTTTTTGGGTTACAGATAAAGCTTGTTGACTGTGTTTGTGTATGTCTGTGACTGTATGTGGTTAGACGAGCCCTCACTTCAGAGTGGAGCCATGTTGTCAGGTGAAATTGTGTAATTTTAGTTATTACTGAATTCTGTTAGAGCTAAGCGCCAAGCATATTGGAAGGGACCTGACTTTAGTCAGCACACCATCTTGCTGTCTAGATTGCTGATTCCTTTCTGAAGGGTTCCTAATCTCTTTTGGATAATGGAACCCTTTGGTCTAATGAGTCTACATTCCTTCTCCCCACAAAAAGTATGTGTACATATAACTTTGGGAATTAATAGTTCCCTGTGAAAGTCATTTTTAATTCCTTTAAGAGTTGGTTAATCTAAAGTTAAGAAATTCTGTTGTAGCCATAGTAATCAGTGAGAATTCAGTAAAGAAAAATGAAAACGGCCAGCATTAAGATTTTTCAGTAAAGGTATAGGATAATTTCTGCATGCCTGTAAACTGACACATTCTTATTAACAACAACAACAACAACAAAAACTGTCTTGGGCTTTTGTTAATGTAAATACGAATACAAGTGTTCAGAATTGCGCAATTGAGAAGATGCAAAATAAGTTGCTAAAAAATGAGTTCTGTTTGTGGTTTGTTTTTAAAATCCAATGTTTTTCCTTAGGTGAGAACTAGAACAGTTGCTGAATGTGTCGCATTTTACTACATGTGGAAGAAGTCTGAACGCTATGATTACTTTGCTCAGCAGACAAGGTTTGGAAAGAAACGGTATAACCATCACCCTGGAGTCACGTAGGTACCGGGCTTGACAAGACTGGCTGGTGGTTTTCACTGTGATGTGCAGTTCTAAAATCATAATGCTGTGTTTCACAGGGACTACATGGATCGTCTGGTAGATGAGACAGAAGCTCTGGGCGGGACGGTTAATTCTCCAGCCCTACCTCCCAGCCGGCCGGAGCCTGGTCCTGATCAGCATATGAGCATTCTCAACTCCTTCACTGCCAGTGACTTGACAGGTACAGTGAAGGCCTGTGTGTGTTCTTGCCGAGTTTATGTTAGAGGACCACTTACTGAAGCCGTTTCCCATTTCTTTTCAGCTCTGACCAACAGTGTAGCAACTGTCTGCAACCCCGCGGAAGTGAATTGCTTGGATGATAGCTTTCCTCCACTGGGCAACACACCCCGTGGACAAGTAAATCATGTGCCTGTTGTAACAGAAGAGTTACTCACCCTGCCCAGCAATGGGGAAAGTGATTGTTTTAATTTATTTGAGACTGGATTCTATCACTCGGAGCTCAACCCAATGAACATGTGCAGTGAAGAGTCAGAAAGACCAGCAAAGAGATTGAAAATGGGACTTGCCGTCCCCGAATCCTTTATGAATGAGGTGTCTGTAAATAATTTGGGTGTGGACTTTGAAAATCACACACATCACATCACCAGTGCCAAAATGGCCGTGTCTGTGGCTGACTTCAGCAGTCTGGCTGTCAGTGAGACCAATGGTTTCATCAGTGCCCATGCTCTGCATCAGCACACTGCCCTCCACTCCGAGTGACGCAGCAAGGAGCTCCCAGCGGCGGGCGTGCAGTGCCGGTAAACTTGAGGGGAGCGATCAGGTTTGCGTAGTCTTTCACTGGAAGTTTGAACCTTTTTCACTATGACATCAGTGATGTCAGTATGTATAGAACTATATCTTGATTTATCAAGAGTATTTTCATTTTTCGATCCATAAATGTGGAAATGAACTATGATCAACAGAGTTGGGAACTAAGATTGAACTCTGTGGTGCAGCTTTAAGCTCTGCTTCTCTTCCTCATCCCCCAGTACCTCTTCCCTGTGCCCTGTTTTTTTTCTGTTCCCCACTGCCCTCACTCAACGATTTTAAAACCTGTAGACAGAGGCCACCAGCTCAAAACCAGCACAGATGTTCTGAACTGAATGGGGTGGCTTCTTTTTGTGTAAATTCCTTTTGCCGTAATGGATGCAGTGGAATAACAATGTTTACAGGTACCAATCCCAATCCCTGCTCAATGTAGCATTTTTTGTTTTTTGTTTTTATTTTTCTGGTTTATTAATAAAAGCAGGGGTAGGTTTCTTTAAACTGCACAAACATGCAAGGATTTTTTTAAAATGGAAACTTCTCTCATGTTATTCAACCAGAGCACTTCAGTTTACAAAACAGCAAGTCCATCTTTATGGAAGCCAGCATGAAGAACTGTGTGCAAATTATGAAGACGTTTGCTTGGATCCTGTTTCAAAATTCTAGACCAGAGCTACCGTATGCAGAATGGGTCATTTTACTGCCGGGATGTTTCTGTGTAACGTCACTTACTGGCTAAAAATTCAGCATTTGAAAATGTGGTATCGTGTGGGGTTTTGTCCACCATTGTCAAGATTGTAAGCTTCGCTGTCACACTGGTCATTGATACTTTAGTTTCTCCTGAAGCGGTTGGCTTGCAGAGGCCCTGTCTACCAAACCCAGGATGTTGCCACTCAGTGGTTGGCATTTTGGGACACCTCTGAAGTTGTTTGTAGGACTGCAGTTCAAAGTGTTTATGTTTAGAGGGACTTCTAGATTTTACATACCATGCAGTAGAACCTTGAAGTATATTTAAGCTATTTTGTTTAGCTTAAGCAGTTGGAAAAAAATGTGAGTTCCTATCTGAAAGAGAATGGTACGTTACCACTTTAAGTTTTAAAAAGTGAAAGATATTCAGATGCATCTCACACCCAGATTTATTTTTATTCCAAACATTGTGAGTGAGAAGCCATCGTCGTAAACTTTGGCCATTTTTACTCTGTGGACATGCATCTTTAAGTTATAATAAGGTGAATCAAACGATGTGTAATACAGTATTAGGATGTAATAAGCTTTGCTTTTATAGTACAGTTAAGACATTTTTTGCACCGTCTTAATTAAAAGTTTTGATTCTTAATAGTTGTGTTGCTTTGCAAAAACTGAAGTGTTTGTCTGCATTGCTAGTGTTTGTAACTGAGTTGCTTCAAGGTTGTGCTGCCGCGTAGCTGGGATGTAGTGACCTTAGTGATCGAAAGGGAGGGTATTTATTATACAACTGTGAACTGCAATGACATCCTGTTTAGGATGATATGTATTCTTAATTTTCTTTGCAGCAGTTTAATGAAGATTGCTTTGAAGTGTTTACGCAGTAGCACATTTCCTATAAATTTAGTTTAGCACAGTGGACAAAAGTAGTTAAATTAATGATAACTTGAAATCAGTCTCTAATTTATACATCTAAAAAACAGCATTCCTGTATGCACACAGTAAGTAATGGGTGGCCTGGGCTCTGTGTTGCTTTTCTGGTATTTTTATCCAAGTTGTCAGCTTCTCATTGCTGTGTTGTGCTAAACTTTGAACCTTATTTCTTTCATTTTAAAAATCAGTACAGTTTTCAATAATTTAGTAAGATACTGACCATAATTTTCCATTGTTAGAATGCTAGATTTCACTCTGGGTTTACAGTGGCTGGTCTGTATAAATAATTTACACAAAGATGACTGAATGCTAATACCAGTTGCACTTAAATGAACACCCATTCTCATTAGCTGATGCAGTAATATATTCAGTTTATCTATGCATTGCTGGGATCTTGATATAAGATGGAAACTTGTGTTTCTTATCTAAAGTTTTGATTGTCAGCAAGTTGAATGGACACTTTAGTTATTTAAATAAAGATTTTTGACCAAAATCCAGAAAATGGTATGAGAGAAAAATAAATTCCAGCTAGTTTAATAGATTTTTAAATGCCAACCTGATTTTAGCCTCTTAGAGAGTGCTGACTAGCTGGTAATGTTTACTTTTAATTCCTTGTTAAAATGAGGCAATAATTTGCAAGATTTTTGTATATATCTGTAAATTCTTCATATCTTTTTAGATCTAATTCAATATTTTCTGACTACTTCTACCATGTATAATACCATTTTGTGCATGCTTGATGTGACATTCATAAATTGTACCACTATGACTTTATCCATGTAAAATAGCTATTTATTGAATTTTCTTTTAAAAGCTGGATTTACTGGTTTTTTTTCTCTGTTGAAACTTCTTAACAGAATTTGTTACTGTTTATTAAAAGAATTGCGTTTGAAAGCATGGAATATCTGATTTGCGATCATATGAAACAATAATGCCTTTATTACTAAGTGTTAAGCACAATTCTTATAACAAACTGTGATAAATTCTTCTTTTCCTTTTGCCACATTACTTTTGTATGAACAAACCAAAAATTGATGGTGAGCATTTGCAGTGTTGCCTGATACATCTCTTCTGTACAGGGAATTGGAAGAGGACAGCGGATTCATTTAGAAGTGTAACTGGTGCTGTGATTATAGCAATACTTTACTTTTGCTAGTCATACTTCATCTTTTTCATGCTAGCTTTTTTTAAATTTTGGTTTTCCTCTTGTCATCATCAACTGCTAAATTTACTTGAAGGATGTAGAATACTGCATAAAAAATACTGAAGTCTATATAATTAGGTCAAAGAATTGTGCAGTTGTTCCTTTTTAATTTTTAAAATTGAGGGTCACAAATATTTGAAGACGTTAGCTCTGATAGAGCATAGTGATACTATTTAACCAAAGTCTGTAGTAAATATTTCAACTTTGAATGTAAACTAACAAGTAAACCTGACCACCAAGGAGATGGCTTGCCCGGAGTTTTAAAGCACATTGCCTGCAAGTGGAAACTGAAATAATTTATAATATAAAGTATTGACATTGCTATGTTTTTTTTTAAATTTCCTAATTTTTTCACTAAAAGGAGGAAGCTATTGGTTTTATTGTTACATATGGTAGACATCAATATTCTTCTTAGATGAACAGTGATTCCAGTTGTCCCAGTTTGAGCTAAGTACCCTGTGAGTATAAGATAAATTAGTGACAATCAGAACAAGTTTTAGTATCAGAAGTACGAGAGGAAGTTGCTGTTGTTGCATTGATTTTAATATTTGTATATAAACACTGATTTTTTTGAGCATTATTTTGTATTTGTTGTACTTTAATACCCTGTACAGTTCCAGAAATAAAAATCTGGAAATCTTTTTTTTTCCCCATTGGTTTGTGTGAATATTTGCAAAAAAATAATTTTTTTAACTTAACAAGTGTTCAGTTATACAAAATATGTTGATATTGTGCCATGGTTAAATTGCTTTTAGGTATAGTAAATATTTGATAGGCAGATAATAAAGTTTGTAGGTTGTTTTCTTCAAATCCTCTATAATGGTTTTCATGTAAACTTCTAACCATCCAAAGGGAGGATTATGCTGTTTATGTTACCAAGCACAGCTCCGGCTGCTGTGTCTTTTAACATGACATGATACCTGAAGTTTGATTAGACACTGACAGACTCATATTTATGTCCACTTAACAGTCATCTCTTACGCTATTCATAGTTTCATTGAGTGAGGCCTTGAATCTTCCCAAGGTAAAGATCTTGTCTAAGGCAATTTTCAGAAGTTTATTCCATATTTCATCTGTTATCAAATGAAACTAGAGGTTTCCTAGTTCCATGTTTTTAAAGATTATTAATTTATCTGAAAGGCAGAATTACAAAGAGAGAAAGCCCAGCATGATAGCCTAGTGGCTAAAGTCCTTGCCTTACATGCACTGGGATCCCATATGGGTGCTGGTTCATATCCTGGCTGCTGCACTTCCCATCCAGCTCCCTGCTTGTGGCTTGGGAAGGGAGCCCAAAGCCTTGGGACCTGGCACCTGTGTGGGAGATCCAGAAGAAGCTCCTGGCTTCAGATTGGCTCATTTGGGGAGTGAACTGGCGAATGACAGATGTTTCTGTCTCTCCTAATTTCTGTAAATCTGACTTTCCAATAAAAAAAATGTAAAAGATGTTTATTTTTTAAAAAAAGATCCCATCTATTGGCTTTCCTCAGATGGCCGCAGTGGCCAGAGTTGGCCCATTGGGAGCTGGGAGCTTCATCCAGGACTGGCACGTGAGTGGCAGGGGCCCAAGCAGTTGGACAATCCTCCGATGCTTTCCCAAGCACATCAGCTAGGAGCTGGATCAGAAGTGGGGCGATGGGCTTGTGAACTGGATGCTGACATCTTAAGGCAGTGGCTTAATGTGTTATGCCACAATGCTAGTTCTTTGTCCCATTCTTAATATGCAATGATTAGACCCATTTTTTACAAAGCAAAGAAAGGATCACACGGAAGCAAAAGTCTGACTTCTCTAGTTACTTGTCTAAAATCACATTCCTTCATTCAGATCCCACAGTGGATCTTTGTCGTTCTTTGGTGGATCCATCACAGAAGTACCTGCAGAGGGGCAAGGACAGATTGTGAACTGTGAATTGTGAACTCGGCCAAGTTCAAACAATTCCATGGAGCCTGAGAGCTACATTGAATTACTTGGTGCTTTAGGGAAGGAAGGAAAGAACCCTTGTTTGGAAGCACAGTAATTAATGATTTCTCAGCCACCAAAGGTCATGTTGGCTGTAGTTTTCATCACCAGTTGGCTTTATAATGCAGGAAACATGGTGTCTGGATTGGTGTGGACTGTAAATGTCAATAGGATAGTTAGGCAAAGCCCTCACTGAGAACAGGATGGGGCTGGAGGGAGTGGGTGGGGGACAGTGAGCTTTGCAAGAAGAGAGCAGGTTCCCTGAGGCAGTTAAAGCAGTGGCTAGAAGGTGAGGGAGGCTGGGCTGGAGCCAGCAAGGGGCACACAGTGAGGTCCGAGGGAATGACCACCCCAGCCTATGTTGACTGGGGCTGTGTCCAGTCCCTCATTCAGAACTTCCCTTCATGATACCTTGTGTCAAGGGAACAGGAATGAAAAGGAAAGGCAATTAGAAATCTGGAAATTGCAACCTGTTGGATGAGCAGAGCTGCTGGCCCCGCCCTGAAGGTGAAGGTGACCAGTCTGGTGCAGGTGACAGGCTCCTTCCCCAAGTTAGAAGAAAGTTTTGGAGCAGAGGTCGCGTTTCCTGGTTTTTCAGTTTGGTTTTCTGAATCATTCAGGGTTGTGGATGTAGAGATGTTCAAAGAGGAGAAAAAAACAGTATAGTGACCTCACCTCTTAACCACGAAGAACAATCTTTAATACAATTTGCTCATAACAGCACAACACTTTTTGACTTTATTCTATAAAATAAGTTTTTTTCAAGTTTCTATACAGCCACAATACTACATGAATTGCATGAATTGCTGATGTGTGGCTAAAGTTTTATAAACTGCCCCAAAGATAATACAAAATAGAAATTTAAATTCACATAGTAGGTTTTATAAGCTGTTGTATAGTTAGGAGAAGACCAAATTGCATTACACATTTGAAGTTGCAATGAAGCTAATTGCTTTATCATGAAATTGGAACACAAGACAAAAAAATTCTGTCCCAGTTAAGTCTTGAAATGTTTGTTCTACAGGTGGAGTTGGAAGAAGTGAGCCACAAAAAAAAAATTGAAAATTAATAACTGAGTAGAAAACCAATTTCTAACTTACACAGTCAGCTGACAATTGTAAAATAGTTTGAAAAAAGCTCTTCTCCTTCTTTGATATCCCTGAGGGCAACAAGAACAACACATCGAAGTGAGCTGAAAGTAAAAACAGAAAAACAGATAAAGTGTAAGTATGTGTTAGCAGACTCAAGTTTATATCCCTAACATAGCCAGTGTGAGTTCAATAGCTGTAATTCTCTTAGATTCCTCACATTTTAGTTGATGTATTTGTCTTCCATAAGGGACTAATTCTTTGCTCATCCCTCATGCAGGTGTTCTAAAGTAGAAAATGTTTATTCTCTCTATCAGTTGAAAGGACCACAAATCAGTGTTTTACACCATTGGTTGCCTCTTCTGAAAATGTTGCTTCTATGTTTGGGCCCCCTAAACTGGCATCATGAAAAGGATTTTCAAATATCATTACAGGTTAGCTTTCTTTTATTAATGGTGCCTTGTATTCAGAAAGATGAGAACATTACTTAATTGAAATTTTTAAAATACTTTTTCTGGACACTATAAGACATTGAGATGCACATCTTCAAAGCTCCAATGGCATGATTTCCCAAAGATATGATCTATTGGCTTCAACACACATGTAGAGATTAAAAAAGTAAAGTTTTAGGTAGAGGGACTAGTCTACATTTTGAATGGCATTGATCTTAAAAGTACAATCTAATATCTCCCATATTTTATGAAGTTTACCAGTAACTCAATGAAATCCTATATAGGTATCTTCCTGCAGCATCATTAAGAAACTCATTGCTCTCCAGCATTATGTTTAAAAATGGATTTTGATTTGTGCTGCCGCTACAGCACAGCAGGTTAGGGTGTTGCCTGCAACTGGAGAAGGAGACCTTCCTGGTTTATTCCACAAATGGTTACAACATCTGGGGTTGGGCTGGGCCGAAGTCAAGACCCAGGACCTTCATCTCTGTCTTCTACATGGTTGCAGGGGTGCAAATACTTAGGACATCTTCCACTGCTTTCTCAGGCACATTAGCAGGGAGCTGGATCAAAAGTGGAGCTTCTAAGGTTCAAACCAGTATCCATAAGGGGAGGCCAAATTTCAGGCAGTAGCCAAACTGCTACACCAAGTGCTAGTGCCTAAACAACTTGTCCGAGCAAATACATATTTTGGAAATACAACCCAAGACAGAAGAGAGGAAATTCTGTTTGAGAAGACTAACCTTTGCTTGTCAGAGCTGTAGGCAATGTTGGGAAGATACTGCTTCAGTTCCACAGGAAAAAGGGCAGGCACATCAAATTCCTGATAGCAGACGTTAGCTGCTCTGTCTAGGAACAGCACGCAAGCGTTAGAAATGATACAAAGCCATGGAAAACAGTACTGGATTCAGACACTGGATGTATGGTTTCCTAAATCATTCAAAAGTGATCAAAATAACTCTTGGGTCACAGGTACTGTTAGATTTGATATATATTATACTAAATAATAAAATTTAAAATATTTACAATAAAGAGATACACTTGGTTTTATATACACAAATATATATATATACATATACACACATATGCTCTAATGTTTGCTTTTTTTAAAAAAGATTTATTTATTTTTATTACAGTCAGATATACAGAGAGGAGGAGAGACAGAGAGGAAGATCTTCCGTCCGATGATTCACTCCCCAAGTGAGCACAACGGCCGGTGCTGTGCCTATCCGAAGCCAGGAGCCAGGAACTTCCTCCAGGTCTCCCACACGGGTGCAGGGTCCCAAGGCTTTGGGCTGTCCTCAACTGCTTTCCCAGGCCACAAGCAGGGAGCTGAATGGGAAGTGGAGCATCTGGGACACGAACCAGCACCCATTAGGGATCCCAGAATATGCAAGGTAAGAATTTAGCCACTAGGCCATCATGCCGGGCCCAAAATAAATGTTTTTTTTTTTTTTTTTTTTTTTTAAAGATTTATCATTTTATTACAGCCAGATATACAGAGAGGAGGAGAGACAGAGAGGAAGATCCTCCGTCCGATGTTTCACTCCCCAAGTGAGCCGCAACGGGCCGGTGCGCGCCGATCCGATGCCGGGAACCTGGAACCTCTTCCGGGTCTCCGACACAGGTGCAGGGTCCCAAAGCTTTGGGCCGTCCTCAACTGCTTTCCCAGGCCACAAGCAGGGAGCTGGATGGGAAGTGGAGCTGCCGGGACTAGAACTGGCACCCATATGGGATCCCGGGGCTTTCAAGGCGAGGACTTTAGCCGCTAGGCCACGCCGCCGGGCCCAAAATAAATGTGTTTTAAAGATAAGTTTACTTTGGTACAAAATTTATGAACTTCATGTTTAGGAGTTTTCAAAGGTTTATGGAAAATGTGTACTATGAAGACAATTATGCATGGATTTCACAATTATAAGGTTGTATTGAAGGTAAAGACAAATAACAACAGAACACTAAAATAATAATAATTAAAAAGGTTTTTGCCATCAGCTACCCTATATTCACTGCAGAAACATAACAGAATCCAAACAATGTATATCATTGTATATTAATATTTTCCAAATTCTCTGTGATATCTTCTCAGAAAGTGATGTTTGCCCAGGCACTTTAAATATCTAAGATGATATTTAGTGATATCATCGGTATTGAGTGATATGGAAAAGAAAGAAAATTAACCATTGCAGTACCTTCTGCCAGTCTTTTGATGCCAACTTACCATTGGAACAATTGTTGACATACTGTCCTACGGCCAGTGGATTATGAATGTCTGACGTTAGCCATGTGCTGTCACTCATTCTTAAAGGGCCGAGCCGATCCCTGCCATTGCAAGATCTGAAAGAGTTGAAAGTGTTCACTTTGACTATTCTTGTTTCTTAAAGTACCATTCAAAAATACAAAGTTAAGTCTTGAACTAAACAGTTTCCCTCGAGAAAATTGTTTTGTCTAATCAGTAGGACAACTAAGCTGTTATACAGCGATTAATGAACCTATTTGTGTTTAAAGTACACATGCTGCTGTTCATAACCATTGTGGGAGGTGTGGCTGTGTCTTGAATAACTAAATTTTAATGTCAGTTTCACTTACCTGTACACAACTTTTGATATTCCTTTGTCATTTCCATCAATGAGTACACCATCAAGGCATCTAAAAATAAATGGATTTCCAATGGACTGGAAAAAGATGGGTTCATACTTCTGATATACTGTGCCTATTATACAATAAGACAAACATATTATGCTAAAATTTAACAATTACAACTACAATAAGGATCTTTTCTGTTCATTACATAAAATAGAAGAATTAGTTTTGTTTTTTCCATAGTTTTCTAACATTTGACCTCTAACCTAAAATATCACATACCCTTGGGTCACCTTTCCCCTTAAAAAGTGAGTGCTAGCTAACAGGTACTGCACATTACCAACTTGTCCACATTGCAAAATAAAACATGAGTATTGGCTAACAATATCACATTTTAGACTTTGTTTTACAAGTTATAGATTCATATAACATTTTTAAAACAGTGTGATTAGACATCTATTAGAGAGATTTTTAAGAAATGTATTTTTAAAATAATGACATATCATAAGGGTACTTCAAAATTTCATGGAAATGGAATGGACAGTTTGAGTTTATTTTGGTACATGAAACATCTGAAATCCAGGAATATATCTTCTCCACATATTTGCAAAATTATTGTTTTTTAAATTTATTTGAAAGGGAGAGAGATCTTCCATTTGTTGGTTCATTTTTCAGATGGCTACAATGACCAGACCTGGGTCATGCTGGAGCCAAGAGCCTGGACTTTCATCTGCATCTCCCATGTGGGTGGCAGGAGCCCAGCTAGTTGGGCCAAAATCTGCTCCCCTCCCAGGCACATTTCCAGGAAGCTAACCTGGAAGTGGAGCAGCGGGGACTCAAACCGGTGCTCATGCGCTACGACAGTGTCCCAGGTGACAGCTTAACCAACTATTACACAAAGGCTCTTGGGGAAAAAAAATGTTTGCACAATAAACACAGCAACATAAGCTCTTATTCTTTAATTTTCTCATGTAGTTTTTGAAGTATTTTTGTAGATGAATATGAAATTTAGACTTGTTTCTCATTTTACTAACAAAGGAAACAAGAGAAACTTAATACATATCGTGGGTTTCTGTTCCAGGCACAGTAACCCACTTAATTATATTAAAACAGCATAATTTGTTTGTTGGCCTATTTGATTTTCACAGGCTGACTCTAGGGGAGGAAACTGAGGTTTTGCGTAGGGACACAAAATTAGAAAATACCAGAAAATATTTTTAAAAACACAAGTCTATGTGACTCACATTCCCACACACTTTCCATGCTACTGTAAAGAAGCTGTTCTACCTTCCAACTGGAGAAATAGCAAGATGCCTTTATTTGGCAATATATGGGTTTAATCTCTGCCTTTTGCATTTTAATCCATGACATGCAAAGACATTTTTTAAAAATGTATGTATTCTAGATGCAGAGAGACACAAAGGCAAGGGGAGAGGTGGCATAGGGTTATCCCACCGGCTGACTCACTTCCCACATACCTCCAGCCAAAGCAGAGTGCCTGGAAACTCAACACTCCGTTTTGTCCTCCCATTTGAGGGACCTGACTACTAGACCGTTTGCCTGCTGCCAGCCATGTGGAACCCATCAGCAAGAAGCTGTAATCGGGAGGGAGTCAGGCCTTGAACCCAGCACTCCTGTCTGGACCTGGGTCTCTTGCCTCGGATGCTACCCACCAAGCTCAACACTGGCTCCCACAGCAGTTTTTTCTTTAGTTTATCAAATAAGCCAAATTGAGTTAGTGTTGTAATTGCTTTCTAAGTAATTTGTCTAATTAAGCTATACTATATTCCAAATGTAAACATTAGAAAAGTTTCCTTTCAAAGTTATCTTTAAGAAATATTTTATCATTTGAGAAAGAGAGAGAAAGACATCTTCCATCCACTGATTCACTCCCCAAAGGGCCACAATGCCTAGGGGTGGTCCAGGCCAAAGCCAGGAGCCTGGAGTTTTCTATGCCAGTCTCCCACTAACAGGGGTCCAAGTACTCCAGCAATCTGCTATTGACGTCTCAGAAATGGAGCCATCGGGACTCAAAACAGTGCTCTCCTACAGGATGGTGATATCACACACAGCATCACAACACTGGCCGCCAAAAAGTATTCACTGAAACAAATACTCCAGGACATATTCTAACATAGAACGTTATTCACACATGTGCAACCTAGACTTTCAAAAGTCTATGGAAGGGCTCGGTGGCGTGGCCTAGTGGCTAAGGTCCTCGCCTAGATCCCATATGGCCGCTGGTTCTAATCCCAGTTGCTCCACTTCCTCTCTATCTCTCCTCCTCTCAGTATATCTGACTTTGTAATAAAAATAAAATAAATCTTTAAAAAAAAAAGTCTATGGAAACACGAGTTTTCAGTTCAACCTTTAATGATGATAGATTTTCTCGGTATATAGCAATAGATAAAAAATGCCAAGCGAAGTACTAATTGTGCTATTACCCGGATACATAGATACAACCGCGCCTTTTGGTACCAATCCTTCAGTCACGAAGACACCTTTTCCAGCGGAAGTCAATGAGCTAGTGGCTCGGGTCACACTGAAACCCAAAGTCTTATACATTATTTCTTCAGGTTTAAACGTATTTTGCTGCTGTTGACTATTTTCAAGCAGTTTTTCCCTTTGATGTTGAACTGTCAGCAGGTCTTGATATTTTGACCTAACAGGTGCAGGAAGCATGGCCAAGGTATCTGATTGCTTATGGAAATCATTTAAGAATAGAGCCTGAAAAACTTTCAGTAATGTGCCCAGGACATCTTCGTCTGAAATAAGCTTGTCTCTGGATTCCTCTGGAACATACCGAAGGGTCCTGAAAATGGGAAAAGTTTCTATTCACTACCCTTTAACCGAGAAAAGTCAAGCTGGCCTGACACTCCTGGGTGCCTGGCCTTAAAGAATTCTGTGTGTGTGTGTGTTGTTACTCTCTTACGTTTGAAGGACATGAGGCTAAGAGGTCCCAGGAAAAAAGTATGGTTTAGGGTCACCACCTCCCAACCATCGCCTCACAAGGAGCCCAATCTGAATCCAGAGCTGGCAGATGCTCCACACACTAGCCCCTTTCTGAAGACGAGAAGATACTTGGCCACGGGAGGGTCCCAGGGCCCCAACAAGAACGCAGGAATGCTACCACACAGAGACTCCTCATACTGCAAAGGCTTTTATTGCTAAGCTTGTCAAGGAAAGTGTCACGCTGATTCTCTGCTCCTGTCCCAGGAGTTCAAACTTTAATGCCGATCACTTCGATTTTGGTAACTTGATCATTTAAGCACTAGCTGTCATCCCATGGCCGAAGCGGACGGAGTTCCCGCCTCAGCCTCTGCAACAAGCCGGTCAAGGAACATGCGCTCCCCAAGTTAGAATTTTCTGGAAGCTCGGCCGGCAGGGACAAGGGCCCACAGCCCCCTAGTCCTCAGCCAGGGATGAGGTACTGATCCGGCACTTGGCACAGTCTTCTTTACAAAAAATAAAGTCGCTATTTTTTTGCCCCAACTAGTAAAGACAGCATTAGCGAAAAGCTCGCCGGAGACCCCAGCCACACAGGCCTTGGCGGGGCGGCGGACACTCGGTCAGCGCCCGCCTCGGAATCCCACCTCAGCCACTACCGCCTCTGGGACCGCCCTCCTCATGGCCCCGCGCGGCCTGAGGCTCCACCCACCGCAGGCTCCGCCCTCCTCAGGGCCCCGCGCGGCCTAAGGCCCCGCCCCACGCAGGCCACTCCATTTCGGCCCAGGGGCCCTCGGGCTCCTCCCACTACAGGCTCCGCCCCCCACAGGCCAACTCCACTTCGGCTGAGGGGGCCCTTGGGCTCCTCCCACCGCAGGTCCCGCCCCCTCAGGCAGGCCAGGCCCTTCGGCCGCCCCAGGCTCCTCCGCTCTTCCAGCTCAGGCTCCACCTGCCCCAGGCCGGGAGGCCATGGCGGCGTCCGTAGGAAGACGCCTCGGGCCTGTCGTCCCGCCCTCTGACCTCGGGTTGTGGCTTAGGTTCAGCGCGATCCAAGGAACGAAGCGGTACTTGTAACGGCGCCATCGTTGCCACAGGCCCCGCAGCAGGCGGCCTGGCATGGCCGGCCCTCGGCGCCGGGACGAGGGCGGTGCGCGGGCTCGGGCCCGGCCGGGCTGCAGCCGCCAGTCCCCGGGAGCGGGGAGGAGCTGGAGCCGCGCCGTCCCCGCCCCCCTAAGTCTCCGCCCCCGGGGTCCGGGGCTCCTGGGGCTCGGGAGACGCGGGCCGCGGGCTTGGCCCGCCGCGTGGTCTTCCCCGGGAGCTGCGGGGAGGTCCCCGGAGCGCGGCTTCCTCCACGCGTGGGTCTGCGGGCAGCGCGCCTGGTCGCCGGGCCCCGGAGCGCATTCCTCCCGCGGGGAGCGCGTTTAGGGCGCCGGTCCGCTCGGGTCCTTGTCGCGGCTGCCGGCCCTCCCCGGTCCCCGTTCAGCTCTTGTCTGGCATCCTTGACTCTCGCCGTCCCCTGAAACACGCCGTGATAAAACTGCATAGGCAGCATTTTTAAAAAAAGCCTTATTGAGGTATAATCGGTCTATCCCACACTGCCCATATTCAAGCGAAGACTTGGTCGTTTTCCTGGCGGGCAGTGCACCTGTGGGCTGTCGCCAACACCAGGAGGGGGGGCACATCCGCCTTGAAAGTTGCCTTTGGCCCTAGACTCCCTCCACTAGCCTTGCCCTCTGGTTTGGCGCGGTCGCTCAAGTCGTTATGATGTATTATCTTTAAGACATTCCTGGATCCGATTTGGTTTCTAATTTTGTATTTAAGGCCGTGAGGAAGTGTTAGTCTGTGGTTCTCTTGTAGTGAGTGGTCAGGTTTGGGGAGGAAAGCAGGGTGGCGTAGTTCCAGTGGAGACCAACTCCAAGAATCCCCCAGCACCTTCAGATCAACAGGTGTTAAGGAATGAATGTCTTGGGCGCAGTGTTGTGGCTCCAGGGTTCAACTGCCTGTTATGACACTGGCGTGCTCATCTGGGCACCGGTTTGTGTCGCAGCTGCTCCCGTTCTGATCCAGCACCCTGTTAATGGCCTGGGAAAAAGCAGGGGAAAGTGACCCAAAGGTTTGGAGCCCTGTCACAAAGGTGGAAAGCTGCCGGGAGATTTTTCCAGGTTTCCCGTGTGGGTGCAGGGACTGCAGCCATCTAGGGAGGGAACACTATCTCTGACTTTCAAATAAATCATTTATCTTAAGAATGAAGTCTTGGGGACCTGGCGTGGTGGCCTAACGGCTAAAGTTGTCTTGAACACGCCTGGGATCCCATATGGGCGCTGGTTCTAATCCCAGCTGCTCCACTTTCCCATCCAGCTCCCTGCTTGTGGCCTGGGAAAGCAGTCGAGGATGGCCCAAAGCCTTGGAAACCTGCACCTGCGTGGGAGACCTGGAAGAAGTTCCTGGCTCCTGGCTTTGAATTGGCTCAGCTCTAGCCATTGTGATTGCTTGGGGGATGAATCATCGGATGGAAGATCTTTCTCTCTGTCTCTCTCCCCCTCTAACTTTGCAATAAAATATAAAGAAATATTTTAAAAATGAAAAGAATGAAGTCTTGGTGGCATTTTTTTTCAGGCTGGAAGTTTCTGTTTCCTTGCTGTTTGCCTGAGTCAGCATGAATCTAAGCTAAGATCCTCCACACTAAACAGCTGAGCCTGCGGTGAAAGTCCAGGCTGATTCCAGGGGCCTGCGCACCTATGTTTTGTTCTAAAGGAAATCAAGGGAAGAAGCGGCGCCCGCGAATGCCTCCTTCTGTGTCACTTTACATTTTCCCGACACCCTCTAGATGTTAGAGACTGTTCCCCATTCCCTAGGAGCTGAGCTTTATGTGGATTTACCTGATTTGCTAAGTGGAGGTAATTCAGTTTCAGTAGTAGTAAGAAATGGCAAAGAAGTGCCTTTTAGTGTCCAAGCTTACAAGGAACCAAAAAGAACCTTTCCTATTTGTCTAAAATAATAGATTTTTCAATATATCCCTGGTGCTTTTGATATTTGTGCGTTACTAGCTCCTGAACAGTTTGTGAAAATATTGCAACAGAAATATGGTAAGGTTGAAGAAGTCTCTCAACCAACCTCTGCATCCTGTTCCGGTTCCCGTTCTGGTCCTTGCTGGTTCTTCCCAGCATTTGGTGCCATATTTACATAGCTGTGTGTGTGTTCGCAGTGTTTGGTGTGTCTTTAAATAGTATACCTTCAACTTTTGAAATTACTCAAAAATAGATCTTGGAGATCTGAATATTTTTCTGAATAAGTCTACATCATTTCTTCTAAGGTGTCACGTTTCAGTTTAATCTTTGCTGTAATTTTCTGGAAATTTTTCTCCTCTATTTTTGGCTCTCCAAGAATTTTTGTCTTAAAGGAACAGGAATATCAAATGCTTTGGGGGAGCTTCCCATGCCATTTCTTTTCATCTTTGTGTTCGTGTACGGAAGTTGGAGGATTTGTTGAATCATCCTTGGATTTTGAAGACCCTTCGGCCTGGTTGTGACTGTCTCTGGTCACATCCATGCAGCCATCATGAAAGCACCTTCCCTTCCCGTCTCATGTCTTGACTGACAAAGGCCAACTTCGGTTGTTGTGAGTTACCTATGACTAACCTGAGAATTTCAAGATCTTGGGGCTGACGCTGTGGTGTAGCAAGCTAAGCTTCTGTCTACAACACCAGCATCCCATGTAGGTGTTGATTCATGTCCCAGTGGCTTCACTTCTGACCTAGCTCCCTGCTAATGGCCTGTGAAAGCAGAGAAGGATGGCCCAGTGCTTGGACCCCTGCACTCATGTGGGAGACCTAGTAGCAGCTCCTGGCTTTGGCCAGGCTCTGGCCATTGCAGCCATTTGGGGAGTGAAATGAAAGATAGATCTCTCTGTCTCTCTCTCTAACTCTGCCTTTCTAGTAAAAGGAAATAAATAGTTTTTTTTAATTTATTTTTATTGGAAAGGCAGATATACAGAGAGGAAGATCTATCCAATGGTTCATTCCCCAAGTGGCCGCAATGGCTGGAGCTGAGCCAATCTGAAGCCAGGAGCCAGAAACTTCTTCTGAGTCGCCCACATGGGTGGGTGCAGGGTCCCAAGGCTTTGGGCTGTCCTCGGCTGCTTTCCCAGGTCACAGGCAGGGAGCTGGATGGGAAGTGGGGCTGCTGGCATTACAACTGGCACCCATATGGGATCCTTGCATCTTCAAGGCAAGGACTTTAACCGCTACTCTATCGCATCGGGCCCAGAAATAAATCTTAATGATAAAATTTCCACACCCTGGGCCCAGCACGATAGCGTAGTGGTTAAAGTCCTTGCCTTGCACTGGAATCCCATATGGTCACCGGTTCTAATCCCAAAGGCCCCACTTTCCATCCAGCTCCCTGCCTGTGGCCTGGGAAAGCAGCCGAGGACGGTCCAAAGCCTTGGGACCCTGCCCCCGCGTAGGAGACCCAGAAGAGCTCCTGGCTCCTGGCTTCGGATCAGCGCAGCTCCGGCCGTTGTGGTCGCTTGGCGAGTGAACCATTGGGTGGAAGATCTTCTCTGTCTTTCCTCCTCTCTGTACATCTGACTTTCCAATAAAAAAAAAAAAAATCTTTAAAAAAAATATCCACATCCTACTGAAAGGAAATGGCTTGGAAAGACCGACCTCGCCCCCAGCTGAGGAGAGGCTGGCCGCCTTCAACTGCAAACAGCTGAGCTCCATTTGCAAGACTCCTCCACCTGACTGGCTTCCTGGCTTGCCCTGACCACCAGAATAGCTCCTGAAGAGCTGCTTAATTGGTAGTTGTCTGGACTCATTGTGTTCTGGCCTCCACCTGCAGCCACCTTGTCCCTTTATAAACTTTTTGTTGGCTTGCTGGTGGAGAGGAGCATGTTTTGAATCCACGGGTCGCTCTTTGCCTCAAAACTGTTGAGTTCATGAAGCGAACCTCCTCCTACCGGCTCTCGGCTTGCGGGTCGCGTCTCCGATGGACTGGGCATCCGGCGGTGAGCAGTAGGGGCCTGGTTCTTTTTCCCTGTAACGCCTGTAGGTTTTTAGATATGCTATGTTATTGTGCATTTAATTTGAAGTATGTTTTAAATTTTTCAGACTGATAGAATGTGCAAGTAAAGCCATCGGCACTGAGTTTTCCTTCACAAAGAGTTCAGTTTCTTTTAGATAGATATTGTGCTAATTGAAAGTTTTTATTTTACTTTAGGTCAAGTTCGGTCAGTTATTTATTTATTTATTTTTTTTGTAGAATTTGTTGATTTCATCTGTTTTAAATTTATTGCAGGGAAGTTTTCCATAAGTGTTATCTCAGCATTTAATGCCTGTGTGACCTAAGGCGGTAAACTCGGTTTCTTTTCTCCTCGACTTAGATTGTTTGTATTGTCGCACATGGTCAGTAAGCTTTCCTGATTTTGCTCATTTTTTATGTGTGTTTTCTATTTTGCTGTCTCATGATTTATCCTTTGGGTTTACCTTGCTCTCCTAGCTTTTGAAAGCTCCCGGTTCTCATCCTTTCTTCTGTCTGATACGCTACACCTGCAGGTAAACATTTCTTCCAAAGCGGCCCAGACCTAGGAATTTTGATACATTGTTACCTGGTACAAAACAATTCAAAATCTCTCTTGTGGTTTCTTCTTTGATTCATGGGTTATTTAGAAACGTTTCTGATTTCTAAATGTTTTGCGGTTTCTAGGTACTTAATTTTCAGTTTGATTCTGTTGTGGTAGAAACACGCATGATTTCGATTCTTTTCATTGACTTCCTCTCTGTAGCCATTTGGTTTCATACGCTAAGTATGAATTGGTTCATGGCAGTTAGTAGTGTCCTTTAGGTCCTCCAGGTCCATAATTTCCGTAATAATGTAAATATATTCGTGTGGAATAGCAGGTGGGACCTGGTGCTAGACAAGATGGTCCCCTGAGCAGCCACGGAGCTGCGCTGCGTTCTAGAATCACTGCTTTGCACTTCTGTCCCTTCTTCCCATTGTTGTTTGCAGTTTTCCCGATACCCTGGCTCCAGGGAAGGTCAGAAATGCCTGTGCCACTGTTTCCTATTTAAAGCCCTGAGGACTGTGGAAAGGCCCCAGGATGCTCTAAATCCCACAAATACAGTGTAGGAAAGATGGCCTTGATAACATCATCGTCCTATGATATCACAAAGTAGGGCCTGTGTCCCTCATGGGTTGTAACTTGTGAAGTTGAAAATGCGATGTGACTTGATCTTTAAGCACCTACTATGTCCCAGAGTCCAATGCAGTAGATGGATACTAAGTAAATGCCTAAATAACATCAGATGATGGGTGATGGCCTGAGGGGATAGGGTGGGGTGCTGAGAAGAGTGGCCTGGGTATGTTGGGTAGCCTTCTCAGATCCACAGTCCTCGCCCTTGGGGACTGAGGTCGGCACTTTACCTGGCTCCCTTGCCCCCCATCTGCAGGTGCATCCACTGAGGTGGAGCTTTCATTGGAAGACAGCTGGAGAGATGTGAGTCTGTGCAGGCTGTGCTCTAACCAAGTGCTCCTTCTCCGTCCCCTCGCCTTCTCGGTCTTTGTCAGGTGTGGAGGTGAGATGTCGCCTGTCGTTAGCGTCACGGTTCTGCAGTAGCTCTTGTCTCCCTTCACCCTGCCCGTGTCTGTATACAAGGCTTCAAATGGCTGAATTTGTGGCAGATGGGGTGATGACGGGACACAGGAAGACTGGTGGGCGAAATTTCAGGATAGGCTCTGAGGTGGGGAGGAGCTTGCTCACAGAGCTGAAGGAAGGCAGAGTGCCTTCAAGGAAAAGAGAAAAACTAAGTGACCTCAGGCCTGAAGAGAGGAGGCCCAATCCTGTAGGTTCTTGCTCTTAGAAAGCTTCTCTCTGCCGATTTACTCCTGAAGTGGCTGAGACGGCTTGTTCCGGGCCAGGCCAAATCAACGAGCCTGGAGCTTCATCCAGGTGTCCTGTCAATGGCAGGGGCCCAAGTCATCTTCCGTTGCAGGTTTATTAGCACGGGCATTTGGGACTCCAACCAGTGGTCTTATGGGGGTGGTGACATCTTGGTAGCTTAACCTGCCATCCCACAATGCCAGTCCTGAGTTAGGATTTATTTTCTAAGGCTTACTTTTTTAAGATTTATTTTTATTGGAAAAGCAGATTTACAGAGAAGACAAGACGTATCTTCTGTCCGCTGGTTCACTCCCGGAGTGGCTGCAACAGCCAGAGATGAGCTGATTTGAAACCAGGAGCCTCTTCTGAGTCTCCCACACGGGTGCAGGGTCCCAAGGCCTTAGGCCATCCTTGACTGCTTTTCCAGGCCACAAGCAGGGAGCTGGATTAGAAGTGGAGCTGCCAGGACTCAAACTGTTGCTCAGAGTCAGTGCTTCAGGTGGAGTCTTAGCTTGCTATGCCACAGCACCAGACCACTTCTTTAACTTTCTGAAATACCCAAACCTGTCACTACAACATTCTCTCACCAAGTTACCACAGTGGTCTCAGTTTAATCTAGAAGCTTTGCTATCTCCATCCTGTCCCTTGGTGTCTTCATCCTGTTTTTTTTTGGCTGAAGACTAGTTTTACCTCCAGCTATGGGATTTGGAGCTTCAGAAGTGAATACTCAGTTAATTATGTGACATGTCTCAAAACTTGGCTTTCCTATACCCTAGCCATGTGCAAGGCCCATCAGCTCCTGCTCCAGGATGCGGTCAGTCCTCATCCACCCACCTCTGACCTCCACAGTCACCAAGCCAGGCCTGCCACTCTTGTCCTCTCCTGACTTTGCTGATATAATTGCCCAGCTAGTCCCCACATAGCGCCAAGTAATCTTTAAAAATATTTTTACAGATTTTCATATGAAAGGGAGGGAGTAGGGCAGCATTATGGCATATCAAGCTAATCGCCTTCCTGGGGTGCTAGCATCCCATGTGGACACCAATTCGTATCCTGGCTCCTCCACTTCCAGTTCAGCTCCTTACTTATGGGCTGGGAAAGCAGTGGAGCATGGTTCAAGTCCTTGGGCCCCCAGGCTCCCATGGGAGACCTGGGAGAAACTCTGGGCTTCTGGCTTGGCTTGGCCTAGGTCTGGCTGCTGTAACCGTTTGGGGAGTGAACCAGCAGAAAGATCTTTCCAATTCTGATGTTCAAGCAAAATAAACATTTTTTTTAGAAATAAATGAACCAGGATTAAATGTTTTAGCTAGGACACCCAGATCCCAGCTCGGATTGCCCGGGCTCCACTCCGACGGCTCCCCACGAATGGGCATCCAGAAAGCAGCAGCTGATGGCTCAGGTAGCCGAGTCTCTGAACTCATGCCAAGGACCAGATTCTTGGCTACCAGCTTCAGCCAGGCCCAGTAGATCACATCTGCTGGAGCGAACCAGTAGATGTGAGCTCTGTCAAGTAATAATAATACTTAAGTAATAAATAAATACTTAAAAATGAATCACATCTTATTGCTTCACCCAACACTTGCTTAAAAATCCTCCCATGACTTCCCATTGCACTAAGAATTCCGACTGTGAAGCCAGGGTTGTGCCAGTGAGTCAGCCTGCTGTCTGCAGTGCTGGCATCCTGTACGGGTGCCAGTTACTCTACCGGCTGCTCCATCTTTTTTTTTTTTAAAGATATATTTATTTTTATTGGAATGCCAGATATACAGAGAGGAGGAGAGAGAGAGAGGAAGATCTTTCATCCGATGATTCACTCCCCAAGTGGCCTCAACGGCTGGAGCTGAGCCAGTCTGAAACCAGGAGCCTCTTCCTGGTCTCCCAAGAGGGTGCAGGGTCCCAAGGCTTTGGGCCGACCACGACTGCTTTCCCAGGCCACAAGCAGGGAGCTGGATGGGAAGTGGGACTGCTAGGATTAGAACCGGCACCCATATGGGATCTTGGCGTATTCAAGGCAAAGACTTTAGCGACCAGGCCACGGCGCTGGGCCCCATGTGGTTTTGATGGTTCTGGAATGCTGTTGGTTTTGTTGCTCCAAGGATAAGGAAATCCTTCCAAGGTCCGTTTGCTGACATAATCCGCTTTAGAGTCTCCATTTGCCCAGATACTGTCAATGCTTGCCACCCCCTCCCCGTCTCAGCACTTGGCAGCTGATGCTGCAGCCAAGCCCAGGCAGTCTGTACTTAATTCTGGCTAATGTGTGTACCATGGGATATGATTGCTTAGCTCAGCCTGGCTCTCCACCACCCAGCTCACATGCAGGCCATGGGTGTTGTAGCCCTGTCCAGCCTGGTCTGCCCCAGTCCCAGTTCTCATGCTCACCAATGGGAGCAATGGCCCAGCGGGGAAACCGCTGCAGCCCCCCTGCTGGCTCACCCATCCCCACTGCCTCCAGCCCCCAGGTCTTATGTGTGTTGGTGGGAGCTGTGGCTCAGACCAGCATGGTCCACCTCACCTCGGAATTCACTGGCAGGTGCTGCAGCCTGGCCTGGTCTGCCGCAGTTCTAGCTTATGTTGGCAGGTGCTACAGTCTAGCCCAGCCCAGCAAGCCTCCAGTCCTGGTCCTAATGTGACCCAACCCACCTGAACCCCGTCCTGATTCTCATATCTGCTGGTGAGTGTTATGAATTGTCCCAGCCTTGCCTGCTGCCAGACCTGGCCCACATGTATGCTGGCTGGTACTCTAACCTGGCCTGGACTGGATTGCTCCCAGCCCTGGTTCTTGTGCTCACCTTCGAGGACTGTGACCTGATAGAAGAACTCCCCAAACTCCTCTGTCAGGTCACCTCCCAGTGGTAGATCTTGCGCACACCGGTGGGTCCTTGGGCCTGCCTGACTTGGCTCACCTCCTATCAGGCAGATACAGCAGCCTCACCGGACTAGCCCACCCCCATTCTGGCTCTTACTGTTGGGTGCCACAGCCCAGCCCTGCATGGTCCACCCCCAGACCCAGCTCTCACGCTGTTTAGTTGCTACTGGAGCCTAGCCCAGTCTGTGTGCCTAGGTTTAACTGGGAGAACATAATTTAGAAAAAAAAATACTACCATAGAATCTCAGTATGAATTATGGCATTGGAAGGACTTCAAAGAAAAACTGGGAGAAGAGTGGTGGGAACGGTTGCAGAAGGCAGCAGGGGGACGCCTGGCGTGCCCGGGGTCCCTGCTGGAGGTCTACGACGTCAAACCACGATGTTACTTGCCTTCTCTCACAGCCTGGAGTTTTCCAGAAGTTATGTGATGTGTGACAGGAAAATAGACTGAGCACAGAAACAAAATGAGAATTCAGTGATCTTTTATTAAGCCAGAAATTGGAGCTGCAAAAATATCTTAAAATGCCATTCTCTTCACTGTTTTTGTTTAGGGGGGGGGGATTTGGGAGGGGGACAGAGAGCTATTTTTCATAATGCTTTAAGATTCATATTAATGCAGTAAATACTAAGATTTTTAAAAAAGATTTATTTATTTACTTGAAACAGAGTTACAAAGACAGGGAAATACAGAGACTTTCCACCTGCCTGCTCCTTCCTGCCACAGGGGCAGAGCTGGGCTGGCCTGAAGCTAGGAGCCAGGGGCTAGGAGCTGCTTCTGGCTCTGTGAGTCCAGGGGCCCGAGGACTAGGGCCATCCTCCATCGGTTTCCCCAGCCATGCCAGCAGCGAGCTGGATCAGAAATGGAGCAGCCAGGAATGCAGCTGACGCCTGTAGGGGACCCACAGTGCTACAGTGCTGGCCCCAAACATGAGTAGATTTAAGCCACAAAAGAAAACTGTCATGGGAGCTCTTGATAATTTTTTAAAAGACTTATCTATTTTTATTGGAAAGGCAGATTTGCAGAAACAAGGAAATACAGAGACAGATCTTCCATCTGCTGGTTCACTCCCCAAGCAACCACAATGGCAGGAGCTGAGCTGATCAGAAGCCAGGAGCCAGGAGCCTCTTCCAGGTCTCGCATGCAGGTGCAGGTTCCCAAGGTTTTGGGCCGTCCTCTGCTGCTTTCACAGGCCACAGGCAGGGAGCTGGATGGGAAGTGGAGCAGCCGAGATACGAATTGGCGCCCATATAAGATCCCAGCATGTGCAAGGCAAGGACTTTAGCCACTAGGCTACTGTGCTGGGCCCACTCCTGATAATTGTACAAGTTTAATGGGGTCTAAAACAAGTCTAGAATTATATGTTGGAGCCAAATGTTGTGTTTGAAAATGTTGAGAAGGAGGTGCTTGCTTTGGCAGTGCATGTAGTAAAATTCTGAAAAGGAAAGCATATCATGAGGCATTTTGTGGGATGTTGAGCTTAATATGATTTAATTCTGTGATTTACATTAGTAGTTATGCATTGGTGAAATCAACTCATTTACTGCTGCAGTACCCACCTGAAATACTGTATAAAAAGTAGGAATATATATATTTTTTGCCAGCCTTTTAAGTTTCAAGTAACAACAGCTCCCCTTTTTCCAGCTGATTTACTGCCACCTAGCGGATCACAGTTGTAATACACATCCTTAGAAGCAGGCATGTGTGCATGGTGCCTGTAGCGTTGCACAGCACACAAATGTCTGCAGCCTTGGGTAGCAACAGGAAGATCTCCAACCGCCCTAAGACCAGAATCTTGAGAACTGGCGTGAACAAAAGTGCAAGACAGTGTGAAAGAGAAGAGGAAATGTGCATTAGGAATGGGATGTACACTTTTAGGCAGACTTAAGGTCGGGCTGTTGCAAAACCTTACATTTGAAGTGCCAAGTACCACAGTGTCCTGGAAGGCCCATCAGCAGAATGCCAGCTAGAAAGCTAAAGTTCAGAATTGTTCAAGAAATAGTGGATGGGTGGGTGGATTGCTGTGCAGGGGGAAAGCAAGCTGTACTGAGATCAGGAAAGGCGGCGTCAGACAGGAAAATGGAATTCTCAGTTATTGTCCTCAGTTTTTCCAGCCTTCTGAGAGGAATATAGAAATCTATTCCTGAGAAAGGGGTGAGGGTAAAGTTACAGGGTATTGGGAAAGTCAACACCGGATTAAGAGAACAACCTGGGAGTTTTACTCTGCTGCCCTCTGCTGGTCATAGTTAAACTGCCTGAATAATTCCACTGGTGTTTTCCAAGTAGGCTGAACTGTCACCGAAATACAGAAACTCCAATGGAAATCAACAAAAATGGAAAGGAGGAAATCGAGGCAAAATGCAAAACAGGGGCCGAAATCTGACGTAGCCAGGAAAGCCTGTAGCACCACCATCCCGTATTGTTCTGGGGTCACACCAGACATGTCTAAGGTTTATTAAGGAGTCATTATTAACCAAGTTTGATGATAACAGGGCCCACTAGAAATAGCAAATCACAAGTCCATATGGCAATCCAACCAATCATAGCCCCAAGAGCAACAAATGCTCATTACCCTCAAGTCCATTCGTTAAGCTGAAGGCCTATGTCCCAGCTTCCCCAGCAATGTAAGCTACCCTAACAGACACGCAGTGAATAACCTGGGCACACTTACAAAGCTGCAGACATTCACCTTCCCTGGCTTCTCTGCCCACATTCCACTACTGCTAGGCCTCACCCCTGCTGGAACTCCTGATAGTACACAAGTTAGAGATACAAAGCATCTTAGCATTGCCATCTTCATTGTCCCACCCAAGCAGTGACAGAGGGTGAGGAATAGAGACACACAGGGGCCATGCTCAGGGGACACCTGTCTTCAGGGGTACTGGGGAGGCCAAGAGTCAGAGTGCCAGAGTAATGGAACCATGTGACCAAGACAGAGAGCCCCTCCATGTCATGAGTCTTTAGAGGGGCTTGTGAGGGGAGTGGTTACACAACAGCGCAACACCGCCCCCTCAGGAGATAGGTGAGAGTCACAGGTGGGCAGGAGGGAATGCCTAGGTGGTGGGCGGGGGTAGTGGCTTCCAAGCTGGTGACCCTGAACTTGCTGCCTACCTCACCACAGTAGGGACATTGGTTCGAGTCCCAGCTGTTCCACTTCTGATCAAGATCCCTGCTAAACCTCCTGGGAAAGCAGTGGAAGATGGCCCAGGTCCTTGGTCCCATGGACCTACAGAGGAGACCCAGAAGAGGCTCCTGGTTCCCATCTCTGACCGTTGTGTCTCGGAGTTTAAACCTGCCAGCAGGCCCCAAGGTCACCGGTGTGAGGCAACAGTGTTCTTCGGCTGCAAGAACCGCCAGAGACAAGCTGGTGAGGAATGTCCGTTTATTCAGTACAAATTCCAGGGTTTTAAAGGTTAAGGAATGGGAGGGCACAAGGGCATCTTCCAGCAGTCCCCCCACCCACCAAAGTTGCTGTAACTGGCTAGAAGGCACATCTATCTCCCTTGAACTTCCGGTCATGTCTGAGGTCATGTACCACAAGTGGAAGCTGTGCCTCAGGTCATGGGCAGGTAAACTCTAAGCCACACCCACCAGGGAGCAATTGCTCACAATTGTGGCCATTTGGGGAGTAAACCAGTGGATGGAAGATCTAAGTCTGCCTTTCAGATAAAATGTTTTTAAAGTTTTATTTTTATTTCAAAATCAGATACACAGAGAGGAGGAAAGACCGAGAGGAAGATCTTCCATCCAATGATTCACTCCCCAAGTGACTGCAATGGCCACAGCTGTGCCGATCTAAAGCCAGGAGCCTCTTCCAGGTTTCCCACGTGAGTGCAGGGTCCCAAGGCTTTCCCAGGCTACAGGCAGGGAGCTGCATGGGAAGTGGGGCTGCCAGGATTAGGACCTGCGCCCATGAGAGATCCTGGTGCGTTCGAATCGAGGGCTTGTAGCCACTAAGCTAGCTCGCCAGGCCCCAGGTAAATTTTTAAAAATGCAATCCAAAAAATATGCAATTGTACACATTTTTCTAACTTTCTTTATTGAACACTTCTAAAATACAGAAAAGTATAATAAGCAACTGAATCTTTTAAAAATACGGATTTGAAAGGCCTAATCAAGAGTAGAAATAGAGGGAATGTTCCTTCTGCTGGTTCGTTCCCCACATGGCCAATGTCAGGAGCCTGGAGCTTCTTCCATGTCTCCTTCAGCAGTGAAAGGGAGTGTAATGGCTTGAGCCATCCTCGTTGCTTTCCCAGGACATTACCAGGGAGCTGGATTGGAAGTGGAGCAGCCAGGACCCAAACTGGGGCTCCTAGGCATTGCAGGTGGTGGCCTTGTCTGGCTCGCCCACAGTATCAGACCCAACAACACGGTTTTGTTTCTTGGTTATCTTTTTTTATCCAAGTTCAATAGCGCTTAAAATTTTGCGACATTACCCTCTTTCTCTCACACATACAAAGGCATATATAAATACATACATATCTTCTACATTTGTATATATTATTTGTCCCACTGTTACTGATACTGCATGGAAGCACCTTGTCAAAGTGGCAACCGACATACTTCTGCTGGAAGGCAGCAGTTGTGCCTGCTTTGGCAGTGTCTAACACGGGAGCGTAGTGGTGTCCCTCGTCCTGACATGTAATCTACAGCCATGCGCCTCCCTGCCTAGCCACCAGTGCGCCACTGAGCAATTTCAGCATCAATGACAGTTCTTACCTGGGATCAGCAAAATGATGCAATTCTAATTCTTTAACTTTTTTTTTAAGGTTTGTTTTTTTTTTTTTATTTGTTTGAAAGACAGATTTAGAAAGATGAGCAAGTCTTCCATCCATTGCCCAAATGGCAACAAGAAGCAGAGTGGGCCAGGCTCAAGTCGGGAGCCAGGAGCTTCTTCCATGTCTCCTGCTGTTTACAGGGCAGATGTTCTGGGGCCATGCTCGGAGGCTTCCCTGGGTGCGTGACTAGGGAACTGGATGAGAAACGGAGCAGCCCCTCCTGCTGAGCAATGTGCAGTGAGGGGCAATCCAGGCCGCCTCTATGTGCGGTCTGCTTCCTGGCCCCAGTGGATCTGAGATCCCTCCCTTTGAACATGGAGATGCTTTCGTCCTGTGTTTCGTTGTATCTTGGGCTTGAGGTGGTTGGGTTGACTCTGCCTGGAGCCCTGGGACAGCCCGTGCCTGCAGAGTTCCCTCTTTCTCTAGGTCTGGGCGGCTTCTGTCAGTATCTCTGACTCCCCTGCATGCTTAATTCCCCCTCAGTCCCGGTACCTTCAGCATCTGCTGCCTTCATGCTGTCCCACAGTTCCTGGAAGCAAACTTCACTTTCTGATTTTTTTTTTTGATTTATTTACTTTTATTACAAAGTCAGATATACAGAGAGGAGGAGAGACAGATTAGATCTTCCGTCCGATGATTCACTCCCTCAAGTGACTGCAGTGGCCTGTGCTGTGCCAGTCCGAAGCCAGGAACCAGGAAACTCCTCCAGGTCTCCCATGTGGGTGCAGGGTCCCAAGGCTTTGGGCCGTCCTCAACTGCTTTCCCAGGGCACAGGCAGGGAGCTGGATGGGAAGTAGGGCCACCGGGATGAGAACCGGAGACCATATGGGATCCCAGTGCATGCAAGGCAAGGACCTTAACCACTATGCTATCACACCAGGCCCATGTTATTAGTTATTAGTTTTCAAGCTCCTTGACTGTATCTTGTTTTATCTTTTCTATTGATCAGTTTGTGAAATTTTAAGTACGATAGAAATTTACTTTTCAGTTGGAGGATTTCTGCTTTAATTCCCTCTGTCGGGTGCTGGTGCGGTGACTTAGCCTGTTAATCCTCTGCCTGCGCACCAGTTTGTGTCCCAGCTGCTCCACTTTGATCCTACTCGCTCCCGATGGCCTAGGAAACAAGGGAGGATGGCTCAAGTCCCTGGGCCTCTGCATCCATGAGGGAGACCTGGAAGAAACTCCTGGTTTCTGACCAGTTCTGGCCATTGTGGCCATTTGAAGAGAGAACCAGTGGCTGGAACAGCTGTCTCTCCTCTGTGTGACTCTGCCTTTCCAATAAAAATAAATCAAATTACTCCTAGTCGAGGATGTTAGAGAACACTGACTGGTTGCTTTTTCATTTTCTGAAGTTTCATTGAGCTTTAAAAGAGCTATTTTGAAAACCGAATTCCTATGTGGTTTTCTGGCACCTTCTCTTGCTTTTTGGTTGGTCTCAGTTCCCTGGAAGGTCTTGATGTTTGTGGTGTATCGTTTCATTTGCACATCGGAGGCTTACACGAATGTAGCTGCATTTGTGGCTGTCTTTCTAGAAATTCCAAGGCATCTTCTGTCTGAGTCTCCGGCTACTTAGCTATTTCAGCACTAGACAGCACCCCAAGTTGTGAGCCATGCAAGCTCTGCCATCGTCCCGATCAGTCTTACACTGCTTCTCGGGTGCAAATTTATCCCAACTATTCAGCCGACATGTTGCCTCGCTACGTAAAGGGGAAGTGCCTGAAAGGGGGTAATATGTTCCTGTAAGCCTTTCCCAGGGCCTGGGGCAGGTCCAGATCTCCTGGCCCATGTCTGCAGATACCATGATGCCCACCAAGCCCAGTGCAGCCGGGCAGAGGGGACTGGGGACAAGGGATCCAAACTCGGCCTGCTCTGGTCTGCCAGGTGCTGTGCTGTGCTCGCTGCCTACGCTGCTGCTCTCAGCCACTGCCCAGGCTGGCTAGGGCAGAAGACCGCTGAGCCAAGCTCATCAAGTTTGCGTGGACACTGAGGCAGGTGGAGAGGGTCTGTCTGCAAGATCTGCTCGGCGCTGGGGTTTATCGGCCTGGCACAGAGTAGGCAATTGAGTAGGCAATTCTCAGAAACAACTTGCCTGATTCCTTGCCGTCTGGTGGAAGCAGCCCCTGGCTGGATCACATCCAGGCCTTGGTTGCAGGTCCCTTGTGATCCCTGGGAGTAGTAGGTACCAAGTCTGTAAGGGTCCCGGGGTGACACACCCCAGGTAAGCCTGTCTAGCCAGGGCGCAGGTCCCACCACCTGGCAGTAGGCCAAACCCAGAGCCTGTCCCAAAGGAAAGTTAGTGTCTGCCTCTCAACTGTGGAGGGCAAACTTCAGAAGGTCACATGCCCATGTACTGTTCCACTTCTTGTACCTGGCTTCACTTAACCAAGGTCCTCCAGGTGCATTTGGCTTGTCACCAATGACAGGATTTCATCCTCATGACCAACATTTCAGTGTGAGTGAGAGTTACAGAGTTTATGAAGAAATGGAACTAAAAAGAAAAGTTTGCTAGTGCAAAACATTGCTGAAATCCATGAACAGCTTTTTGACATTACGCTTTTTCTATGAATTTCTAGAAATTCCCTGGTATAGGTACCTTTTAGTCACCCACTGTTCTCGAGCCTGGCCCCACACTGAACGCGCCGCAGTGCCCCAGGCTGCAGGGGTCTAGTCAGTGCGCTACTTCCATTTCCCTTGGATATTCTTCTTAGGACTGGATTTTATGGTAGTTTTAAATATTTCTGAGGAACTTCCACTGTTTTATCCAGAACTTATAAAGAACTCAACTATAATCCAATTTGAAAGTAGGCTAAAGACTTGAGTAGGCACTTCTCAACAGCCCACAGTTCTGAACAAAAAGTTTAGCTTATGTGTAGTCATCAGGAAATCATGCATAAAATTCAGATTTCAAGTTTGTTTTGAAACGTGATAGATTTTGGCAATACTGGGCTTTCATTCTGACATGGCAGTCGTGGCTCCTGCTGGCCAAGAATTTGACATCAATTCCACCCCCAGGTTGGCTGAAGCCTTGGGACCAGTGACACTGTGGTCAGGTAGTCTGTAATCTCCAGGTAGTCACACACACCCCTTCCATCGGCTGCTCCTCTCCCTAAGTGGTTGCAAAAGCCAGGGCTGTGCCAGGCTGAAGCCAGAAGCCAGGTGGTCTCTGCCATGGTGGTACAAGCCCATGCACTTGGCCACCTGCACTAGCAGGGAGCTGCATCAGGGGCAGAGCAGCCAGGACCTACCTGAACCAGTGCTCATGTGGGAGACTCCAGTGTTGCAGGTGAAAGCTTCACCCACTGTGCCACAGTGGCCCCTATCTGCTACCTTTTGATAAAGATAAAATTATTTCAAAACAAATTTTGTTCAAAAATTTTTATTTACTATAAAGACAAAACACCAAAATAGGTACAAATACTATAAAATTGGTTCAAGGGGGTAAAAATTTTAATTAAAATATCTTGATATATTTAAAATAACAAAGGATACATTTAAGCCAAATTTTCTTAACCCAGAGATTTTTTTTTTCTGTTTTTTTTTTTTTTTTTTTTTTCCTGTAACATTTGCTTACACAGTAAGGTGCTAATAGAAGTTAGCCCTTAAGCCCTGCAGTCTTAGGAATCATAGTCACACAGCAAATAGAATATCATTGTGAAAGTGAACTTTGGTAGAAGAAAAATCTATAGGACACCTGAGGTAGTAGAAACTGGAATTAACAGCAGTAGACATTATTTACAACTTGAGTACCAAATAACATTAAGAACACAAAAATAATTACACGATTTTCAGTCCAGCTTTGATCCAAAGAAAATAAGAATATTACATCACATTTGCATTGAAAACAAAACAACAAAACACCACAATTACCAGCAAGCTGAGGGAACTGCAAACAAACTCAAACCCAAGGGATTTTGACAAGGAGAGCCAGTCTGAGTTTGAAATGTGGATGGGTGTGGTGATGTACAGGGTAACACTGATTCGCTGAGGTTCCTCAGTTTCTACAGTTTACATCTGTGCCAGACGCAGCACCGTCTGACCAGTGATCTTCCAGTACACAAATGGCAAGAGTGCATCCTTTAAAGCTTGCACATGGGAGTTGGAGACAATCTTAGTAGAACTGTGAAAATTCCAAGTAGTCCAAGAGGGAAGAGTCAAGTACAACACATACACAGCTAGCAGACTTCACATTTCTGCACTATTTTTTTTAACTCTTCAAATATTGCCAATCTTCCAAAACAAAGGAATGTAAAAATTTACTAAAACACATTCACATAAAAAAAAACAAACTGCCTTTTAAAAATTATATGCAACATATCCCTGTAAACTTATCTTGTAATTGTAACTTATTTTACTTCCAATTTGTGTTGTACATTTTAAATGTACTCTACGTAGCTTATTTAGTTTATCCTGAGTCTTTGAGAATAACCAATTCTATTTCACACTGGCTTCTGAAGAGTTAAAATTTCTCAAAGTTGTATTTAAGAGTTAATCAGTACTTTGTTTAAAAGACTCACCCAAAAAGCAAGGCCAGAGAGGAGCTGTCCCCCTTGAGGAGTCCATGCATCTGAATTCTACTCCAGACTAAAATCAGCAGGTCACTGTGCAAATACAACTCCATTTCACTTTGTTCCGAACTATACTTTCCAAGTTCAAAGCCAAAAATTACTGTTTAAAAGAATTTTTCAAATGGTAATTGGGTAAATTAAAGTTCAGTCCCCTTTTCTTGGTATTTAGCAACCAGGCCTACGGTCAGATGCACAGGAGGACGACAGCAGCTGCACGTGACGAGAGGAAAGGAAGACGAGTGGTGTGACGCCCTGCAGCCTCACACGAGAAACCAGACATCTGGGAACTAAAACTCAAGGTAATCTTGACCTTGGCCTTGAGCTGCAAGCCAAAGAACAGCTGATTTTTTTGTTTGTTTATAGTTAATCTGCACAATAAAAACAGTATCTGCCTCAATGTAGGTAGTCCTTTATTCCAACTGGAAAAACAGAATTAAATCTGATTTTTAAAAATTCTTGCAGTAGCAAGATATTAAACTCTAGTTCACATCTAGTTCTTTTTTTTCCTGGTTTGAAAAGATCATCTTTCCCTGAATATAAAAGAAAACTGAAGGTGAAATGACTATATAGAACCATAATTTCCAAAAACGAAATGAATGGGCCAACAGTAAAATGCACAATGAGCCACAACTGCCCAGGAATTAAAAAATAAAAACAAGGTCAATTGTGGCTCATAAAGAAGTTACCAGCTCTTAGAGACACATGCGCTGACTGCTACTCACAGCATACTCCGGCTGGAGGAGACAGATACGCTCTTATAACCAGTGACACTAACTAAATGGAGCTGTGGAACCCCTGCCGCTTAAGATCACTACATGAAATGGAAGTCATTGAAACATTAAAATTGCTCCTGAGCCCCTCAGCTGCTAATATTGCTGAAAAAGTGCTCCAAAAAATAAAATTAGGTTTCCATTACTTAGTCATGCAGACTTCACTGCTATCCTTTTCCCCTAGGGCCAGTTCTTTGAAAGGCACGGCTGATAGTTTCTGCACAAGTTGTGGACTTTTGCATATTGAGCTTAGCTACAGATGATTTGTCAATCACATACTTAGGTAAGGGTTCCCCACTGGCCTCGTGCGTTGCAGCCTGGGAGCAGGAAGGCCAGCCGGTTATTCGCGCATTTCCCCACAAAAGTTCTCCTGTTGCACGTCCTGTCTCCACCTTAGCGGATCTGCGTCACCAGCTACCAGGAGGTGCGGAAGACGGGATGCTTCAGCAGCTCTCGCGAGGGAGGTCTGTCCTGAGGCTGCAGCTCTAAGCAACGCAGAGCCACATCCCGCAAGCCGGGAGACAGGTGCGAAGGGATGGCCGGGGCGGTGGTGGCACTAGCGATCTGCAAGAGAAAGGCAGAGGGCTGAGACGGACCTAGCCACGGACAAGTACCTGTGCGGAGTTCACGGCCTCTGCAGATGGAAGCGCAGGAAGGGGGTCTGCCTGCTCCCAAGGGGCCCACAGGAAAGTCGCCCACTGGACGGGTAGGCCTCCTCTAAAAACCCTTTAACATTTAGTACTTGAGTGCTATCTCAGTGAATGAGGCTAAGTCCCCCAAATGACGGGGTAACCAGTGTTTACTCAAACGGATTCTCCTTTCCCCTCCTAGGTGGTCAGTCTTTTGGGTTCCATTAAACAGGACCATTTTTTATTTCCAGTACAGAGACGGAGTGAGAAAAACTAAATATGTCCAGTCAATCCAAGGATATCCACACCACAGTTGCATTTCTTCAGTACAGGCCAAGTTCATGGTTATCTATTACACTAATGCTCATAACGAAATCTAAACTAGCTAGGGCACCTGGCAGTAAGAAGGGAATTCAATTATCCACATACTGTAAAACTAGAAGGTTGCTGGTGCTGATTTATAAAATGTAAAATACATATCGAGTGAAAAGAGCAAGACAGTTAAAGTGATCCCTTCTGTAAGGAGTGAACACTGGCCTTCCCCCAACCACAGAGAAAACACAAGAAACACACACAGTAGGGCTGCATTTGGGGAAGAGAAGGATTGCTGCTTTTGCTTTTTATGGTCTGTAAGATGTGTATATAAAAGCGTATCCGTATATCTTGAAATAGGATACAGACCTTTTTAGAATTTTTTTTTGAAATTTTAACTTACATTTTGGAGTTTTCTCATGATTTGGAATGAGCAGGTAGGCTTAAATGATTTAATCTGTAACCTGTTCATCAGAAAGCTCTTCGTGCTAAAAGCATTGATATCTATATTGTTTCACATTGCGTGGGTAATTACTTTAATGCTGGATAACACAGGTAGTTTAGGTTTGGGAGATTACAAGCAATAGTGCAATAGATAATCCTGAACTTGACAACTTTCTACAGGTTAAACCTAGAGGAAATGTCTAACAATGGGCAGAAGCATATTTAAAATGTTGGCACTATTACCAAGTCATTCTCTAAACTAACACGCTATAGCAATTTAAACTACCACAAATAGAGTATAAAAGTGAGAACGCTGTTTCTCTATTTGATTGTTTTCAAAGACCTTCAAGTACTTACTAGAAGTTAAGCAAACTGAAAATGCTACAGTATAATCCTTTTAGCTCTATCTATGAAACAAATGCAACAAAATCTATTAAAATGAGACTGTGCCAATTTGAAACACACTTCCCATTGTTTCCAGGGTGTCACTGAAACTCTGGAATAACACCACACTTCATTATTTACTGAGCATCCCCTCTGTCCAGGAAGGAAGAGGGACTCGGCTACGAATGAGCTCAAGGACAGCCGGGAAACCAACAGAAAGGGCGTCGGCACCTGCTGAGGCACCCTGGAGGCTGGGAAAGGGCAGCCAGTGAGTGCGGGAAGAGAACACAGCATGGATGTGGGCCTTGTGAGCAGGGGGTCTCTGCCACAGGGGGAAGAGTGATAGAGAAGTCAGAGGTGGCTGAGGCCAACACAGGCACTTGGCCAAGTGGAGGCGACTCGGGGCCTACTGGTCTACCTGTTTACCTTTGTGATGGCCAACTGCTGCATGACTCTGCCGCGGAGCACACAGAAAGTGGAGTGATGACAGGTAAAAAGGTAGAATTTAGCAACTGACTTGGTTGTGAATTTAGATAAAACTCATTTACCATTTTGTTTAGTGAAAAGTACATAAAAATCTTCATGTTTTTAAAGTGATAAGTATATAACAAATTCAAAGAAAAAAATGTAACTAAAAGATGTTTTAATTTTGGTGAACAAATTGAAATACATAGGTTTTTTTTTTTTAAACAATGTGTTTTCCATGAACTTACTGAAGTTCCCTTGAGCGTGAATGATGATTCATGTTCAAACATTCAGTGTCTGCAATGACTTCACGGAGTATAGCTACTTCAAATAGTGAGGACTGACCATACAACCACTGCTACTGGCAACACCAAAGTCCTGGGGAGGCATTTACTGCAAGGGAGTTTCCCTTTACGTTAGGTTGATAGTTAGGCAGAACCTGTGAGGAACTGCCTCCTGTCGCATAATTACCTTAAATATCAAAGCAAGATGATTGGAGTGTTTTTCTGCATTCCAGGGTGGTTTTGCACAAGCCATTTCTATAATAGCGCAGCCAACACTCCAGACGTCACAGCTCCTCCCATACTGCTGGCCTCTCAGTACCTGAAATAAAGCAGAGGGAGTTTGGAAATGAGACTTACTACAGTTTTTTCTTGTGGTTATGAATACTAGTTTTTTAACTTCCAAGCAAAACAGTGGTACCAAGAGCCACGGCGTGGACTGCATTCATAGAGGACAAATATTTGAGAACTGTGAGATTCTCAAGCAGGGTCACACCGCAGAATTCGGAAGCAGCCTGTGTTCTTGGCAAATCAGGGGACAAGAGGAAAACACGTGATGATTTCACGTGCAGGTGACTGGCCGTGCTGGTGCAACTTCTGCTATTGATAAGACTGAGCCCTCTGCTCGTCCGCCTTCAGAAGAGGGAAAGTACTACGGCTCCGTGTGTGCACTTTGGGCTTACTACAAAACAACTGCTACTAAAAACTCAGCAACTCCTTGTTGGAAGCAATCTTGCAGCCAGTCTACTAAAACCTAACTTCTGGAATTCTGTCAAAGCAATGATGGAAAAACCTAAAATGAGGAATATTACCAAAACCTTATTTTTAGGGCTACGGGATTCTAGCTGGTGAGCGCAGATGGGGGAACCACTGTGTACTCACAGGTGTAATGCTGTCACACAGAACCCCGAAATACTGTCATCACGCTCGCGGCTGCTTCTCACCTCAGGTGCCATGAACGCAATTGTGCCCAGCAACTGTCCCTGAAACTCCCCTGCCCCGGTGCCTTTCGACGCCAGGCGGGCTGCAGCTCCGAAATCTGCAATTCTCAGTCTCTGGCCCGTGCTGTCAATGAGCAAGTTGGCACCTGTCGGGAAAGAGCAAACGAACCTGGATGTTAAAGGCAAGGAGAGATGAAGAACCCTAGTGTGACTGCACCAAGGGAAAGGAGCGGACTACATGGCGCAGGCTCAGACCAGCTGTTACTAAAGGGACACAATCTCTTATAAAAATCTAGTTCCAGAGGGAAAGCCTGAAGAAGAGGCCTAAGGTAGTGTGAAAGCTTAAGTACTGGAAAGCCTTCACAGAAACCCTTTTCCCCAAATTTCAGTGTGACTTAGTTTTGAAACACAACTGACCTAGACCAATTCAAATTGTATGCTACAGTTAACTATAAAGGTATCATGGAATTACTTCAACATACTGTCAAATACAAGCTAAAGAGATGCATGGACACAAGCCCAATGCTGCTCTTAACAAAAATAAACAGCTTATAATTTTCAAAATGATTTTTTGTGAAAGAAGTTTATGACATTCCAATTATTCTAAGTAAAACCAAGAACACTTGGAAAGTCAGTGCATCATAAGGCTAAGAAAGGGAATGGGGGGACTTTCTTTTCTTCTGCCATCAACTAGCAGTAAAGCCGTGGGAAAGTCGGCTTGACACACGGGTCGTAATCCGCTGTAGAATTGTGAAGGTGGACGACGGGACACCCAGAGCTCCTTTCGGTTCTAACATTCTAGAGACAGACAATCCCATACTTGGACCTTTGCTAGTAAACTGAATTTCTAAGCTTAAAATCACATGCTTCTCCTTATTGTCATCTCATTGTCATCTCCTTATTGTCTCGCACCTTTGACATCTCTGTGAATGATCTGGTTTTCATGGAGATACGAAAGGCCACGAAGTAGCTGTTCAGTGTAATTAATCACTACTGATTCCTTGAATGCTCCATATTTACTCAGCAAATGAGCCACAGATCCCCCTGTGTAAGAAATACAAAACAGTAATAATTATAAGCGCAAGCCAGAATTTGAAGAATTCATTACGCTCTGGTTTCTTAAACTTACTACTACATTTAAACTTGCTACTGCTGCATTTAACTTACAATCATATTTGGAGTGATGTATTTATATCCTATGTCAGAAGTGAAACTAAAATAACCCATTCCTGTGTCATTTCAAAAGTCTAGTAATTGGACTTCTTTTATCATTTTCAGGTTGTTTATTTTTACTTGCAAAGTCAATTTACAGAGAGAAGGAGAGACTGAGAGCAGCAGCTCTTGGATCTGCTGGTTCATTCTCCAAATGGCTGCAAAGGCCGGAGCTGAGCCCATCTGCAGCTAGGAGCTTCTTCCAGGTCTCCTACATGGCTGCATGGGTGCAAGAACTGCATTCCCGAGCTACAAGCAGGAAGCTGGAGTGGAAGTGGGTAACTGGGGCTTGGACTGGTGCCCACATGGGATACCAGCGCCTTCAGCCCATTGAACCACCACACTGGCCCCCTTAGGAGACATTTTCATGGAACCCTCGTGGAACAAGTTCACTTGAGGGCTAGACTACAGAATGCGTTAAAATTGAACAATTGTGGATGCAACTGTTCCTGCAAAGTACAATTCACTCCTGTCTTCTCAACCAAAATATACAAAATATGGGCACTGGGCTCTTAGTTTTGGCTGACTCTCTGGGAGAAAACAGGTGATGGCTCACACAGCTGGTTGCCCCAACAAGGGACCTCTGGCTAGAATTTCTGGCTTCAGCCCGTGGCTGTGACACTCGGGGAACAAACCAGAGAATGGGAATTTGCTCTGGGTTTGAGTCTCTCCCCCCTTTCATCTCCCTCTTTGCAGTTCATATATTTGGGGTGATTCACTTTTGGAAATCGAAACTATGTAACAGAAAAATTTCCCCTAGACTTGACAGCAGACAGTCCAGTCTGTCCACGGGTCTCTGTAATTCACAGCCTGCACACCTGCCATCCACTCGATGAAGAGGTTGTAGTTGCTCTTCTCGCACGTGGCGCCCAGCATCCTGATGATGTTCGGGTGACTCAGGTGGCTCATCATCCGGATCTCCTCTCGCAGTGCTTCCACCACCTCCTCCTGCTCAGAAGATGTGTTTCGGACATATGTCACCTGTTTCAAAGAAACATTCACAAATTGGTGAATTCTGATGAGATGCTACTCATAATTCTCATTTAACAATCAGATCGAAAATGGACAAATCCCGATTAGCTGTACCATTTGTATTCATGGATGCAGGGTACTTTGTCAAAAGAAGCCAGGTCAAGTGCTCTTGGACAGCAAGGGGCTGGTGTTGTGTAGTGTGTAAAACTGTCACCTGCAATACCAGCATCCCTTCTCGGAGTCAGTTCCTGTCCTGGCTGTTCCACTTTGGACTCAGAGCCCTGCTAACGCACCTGAAAAAGCAGCAGATGCTGGCCCAAGTGTGTGGGCCTCCCTGGCCCCCACGGGGGAGGCACGGATAAACCTCCTGGCTTCGGCCTGGCCCAGCTCGGGCTGTTTGCAGCCATCTAGGGGAGTAAGCCAGTGGATGGAAAATTCCTGTCTCCCTTTAAAACAAACGAACCAGAACTCCTAGGACGGCACTATTTTAGTAAACTGCTCAGAGGAGTGTGAAAATCACACCTACAAAGTAAACACAGAATTTGTGCTAGTTCTGGTGCTTTTTAAGATTTTTATTTGAAAGATCTACAGACAGAAGAAGGGTGGGAGAGCGAGTCCGTGCACTTCCGCCTGCGGTGCACTCCCCATGGCTGCAGGGGCCACAGCTGAGCCTGTCTGAAGCAGGAGCTCCTTCCAGATCTCCCACGAAGGTGCAGGTGCCTGAAGACTCGAGCCATCTTCCCTCTGCTGCTTTCCCAAGCCATAAGCAAGCAGGGAGCTGAACTGGAAGAGGAGCAACTGGGACACGAATGGCTGCTCACATGGGGAGCTGTGTCACAGGAGGAGGAATAGCTTGTTCTGCACCATGGTAACCCCAGCAATGTCCACTTGGGAATTTAGGTTTCCCAAAAGTTGGAGAAAGTATGTATACACATAGTGTTATCCCCTTATTCTTTTTTAGCTGCTCATGTGTTATGTGTTATTTCATAATATGAACTAGTTTACTTACACGCTCACTAGATGTTTACCTGTTTGACAGCCATCAACGTTCCAGTTCCCACATCTTGAGCTTGGTAACAGGAAGAAAATGCTCCAAGGCCTATCTGCTGGCCTTTCAACCATTCAGTGTCTTCTCTGTATGGTTGTTTTGCTTTGGTATGTCCTGGCAGTGTTTCTGGTGTCTACAAATTAAATGGAAGAAATCTTTACTGTTAAGTTAAAAGAATAAGGTTTTTAAAGAGATGAGCCCAGCAAAAATATTTCTCTTGTTCAGTGTGGGTTCCCAAACCACCATCATCCTTGACCTCTATGGCCACTGTTGGCAACTGCTATCTAGCGCAGCAAAGGTCACCATTATAGAATCACAGAAGTAATTATACAGCAAAGTTTAGACTAACGCCTTAGAAATCAGGAGCACTGCTGCTTAAACAAGACCAGCGTTATTCGTTAACTGTGCGTGAAGAACTTGACTGCAATGACTGAGCCCTGGTAAAGGCACAGTCCCCGCCAGCCTCCCCCAGAGGCTCTCCACTTACGTCCTGCTGGATGATGATGATGTCCTCGCCGTTCTCCACCTGCAGCTGAGGAACGATGGGGAGGGCATCCTGAGACGCTGACATTGCCATGGCGATGGCTAACGCTTCTTCCTCCTCGGCTTCCATCTTTTCTTTGCACTTCTGATTATGATTCACATCATCTTTGTAGGTGTCGTCATTTTCAGCCTTTTCCGGAGAGAGGACAGCGACTTCTGACTTAAACGTTACTGTCGTGTCGCCTGAAGGCATCGAGGCTTCCAGAAGGTCCTCAATGCTGGAGTTCAGCTCAGTGTTGACATCTAGCCTGCCCTTCTCCTCGACTGGGGTGAATACCGTCTCCTCACTGGGGATAAGAGCGTTCCCAGCACTGCTGCCGCTGCTGCCGGAGCCGTCCCCACACTTGGCAGTGCCGTTCAGATCAAGTGTCATGCTGTTCGTGGTGGCGTCTCCCTGCTTGCTTGTGTTACCTGGGGCAGGTCGAGATGGCTTTGGCCTGTGTATATTACTGGAGGGCAGTGGTCTTGATTGAGTAAAGATTGGGGAAAGTTGATCTGAGTCTTTGTTTTCACAACAGTTTCTCTGGAATTGCAGAGAGAGTTTGCGCTGTGTCTGAGGAGATGCAGAAGGTATTTTGCAGGGAACGAATCCCTGCGGCCTCTGCTTGGGGACGTCTGTGGCAGTGCCGGCTGGGACCGACGGGGCAGACGACGATGGGGTGGAGGAGGCTGGGAGCACTAGCTGCGAGAGATGAGACACAGGAGAAGAGTTCAAACACTGACTATGGGGTCTGCCTTTTGTCTGAAGCACTGGCTTTGGTTGTTCCATTGTTGCTGAGCCAGGAAGTCCCACTGAAACACTGGCCAGTCTGTCACAGACGTCCTCTGAACTGGCACTCAACTTTGTAGCACACAGTCCTTTTCCAGTTTTCTCTAGGTGGGTTGTGCGCTCTGCGGTTGCTGGATAGCTGTTAGGGGCGGAGGCCTGCACAAAGCCGCCCTGTTGGCCACCCAGGGAGTCTTCGGCACCCAGCTGGATGGCTTCGGCAATCTCCACCTCGTCGGCAATGGCCATCAGCCGCCGCCGCATCCTGGTGAAGTGAGTCGAGCTGGAGACGCTCAGCATCTCTAACAGCTTCGAAAACACGTGGGGCACTGCTGTCACCATCCTCGCAGAACTCAGATAGATCCTCCGGGAGAGCTTGCCAACCATCGAGTGGGAGTTATCAATGGACTGCAAAGCAAAGGCTAACAGGGACAGCAGCTTTTTATACCTGAAAGAGAAAAGTATGATCACCACACAGGTTCAAATGACTGAAAAAATACACACACAATACAAAGTTCCAATTTAGTCTGTGTACATCACAAAGCAATTCAATTTTACAAAAGGGTCCTCAGATCTGACTGAACAGTCGAGCTTACAGGCTCTTCTGGCATTTTCCATAAAATACTAGAGTATCGGAGTATTCTAGCCATTGCTCTATGTAAATTCTGAGTCTTTCATAATTCTAAAATGTGTCATTCTTGAGGAAGATGAGGGGTTGGTGGGAAGAAAACATCCAAGGCAAAGCTACCTGATTTCCACAGGCTCAGCTTGTGAGACATCAGTACTGACGATGTGAGGATAAAATTCTGCAGGAAATTCTAGCAGCAGTCTCTCTACCAGAGAAAGGCGGCCCAGGAGTTCCTGCCAGTTGTTTGATTCAATTTGGCTTCCAAGAATACAATTTAAGACATAATCAACACCACCAATGCCAATGGATCCTAGTAAAACAAAGGAAAGCAAAAATAATATTTTAAAAGCAAACAAAACACGATTAAATATTCTAAGGCCAACAAAATACAGTACAATTTCTATTTGTTTAAGAATCTCACTTTGATCTAATTCAGGTCTCTAACTGGGCTGAGTGAAATCAATTTATACTTCAGAATGCTGTAACTGCCCCGTGAGATTATGAGTTTAGGCTGCTGGGGAGGCGGCGGGGGGGGGGGGGGTGTGCTGTGCTACTGTGGGGTGAGCGAGGATTACCGGCTTTCAGGATTTCTCTGCCGACCGCCAGCTCTCCCGCTTGGCCTTTGCACAGTTCCAGCAGTGTGGATATGGACAGCTGACTCGTGCGGCTGGAAAAGGAAGGAAAGCAGCGTGAGGCTTGGGCCGAGCAGAACCCGTCCGTCGACAGCAGCACAGGAATGTCAAGCTCTGACCAAGCCGGGTTTCCCGAGGGTTGACTTTTTACCCCTGAAGCCTCATCAACAAATGCCACTGGAAAGAACACTCACCGTTAGATCTAATCATGTAAGTTCAAGCTTACCTGCTACGGTAGCACAGCCTCTTTAGTGCTAGCTTTTATGAAGTACTGACTTAAATATCAAATGAGATAATATCTTACTAAAAAGGATGCAGCTCCTGAGGTTTTCATTTCTGAACTTCAACAAGAATCTCTTGAAAAACAAAACCTTTCCATTCAAATCCCTTCAATTCTCTGAGCTGGTCAGAATGAGCTGCCAATATCCAAATGAAAAATTTAAGTATTGTCATTAAACTGAGATTGTCTAAATAAACAGCCTAATAGATTCCAGGAAGGAGCAAACACAACAATGCTGTGAAAACATTGAAATTCTCAAAAAACAAAACCAAAAAACTATTCTGATATTGAAAATGATACTTTTCACATGCATTTTACAAAATATTTGTGATTTTGCTTATTTTATTGAGTTATAAGGTATTCTCTGAGCAACAAGCATTTTTCAGTAGGTAGCTTTCTGTGGGCAAAACAATGGCGGGCAAACATAAACTTTATGAGAAAAGTTACTAGTCTGATTAGTTTTTGAGGGTCTCAACAATTAGCTAAGTCAACTTGGGGAGGACAGGAACGCACAGGGAGAATGGGTGTCATGGCAGAGGCCACACCAGGAAGACCCAACACTGGACAGCCAGGATGTGCTGGGCTGCAGGGAAGTGTGTCACACCTGTCTACGAGGGCCTGCCCACTGAATGAGGTGGCCTTTTCCTCCTGCTCTGAAATTGGAACACCAAAGGTAAGCACTGGCTTAGGAAGCCTGGACAGGGCTCCATTTTACAGCCCCAACCTCTATTTCACCGCCTCACAGTTTTCTTCCTAGTTAGCGTTACTTTGTTCCTTGTTAGTCTCCAAGGATATTTTCAGAAATACATAGATTCCTTGAAGAATTCAAGAAAAACTCTCCTTGCAAGAGTAAAACAATAGCATCTTTTTGGCTCCTGATAGTAATGACTGGAAGATGTAAGGATTCTACTAGTAATTCATCTTCCAAGGTCAGATTCTAGTTTACAGATACATTTATTAATGTTTCCCTCAACTGGATTTCAGATTAAGAACGTATTTAAGAGAGCTGGTCACTAACACAATAATGGTTGTCAGGCTGGCTTTCGCTCACCACTGGCTCTTCCCTCTAGGGTCAGAGATCGTGAATTCTGAACCCACGTTACAGAACAATATTCAGCTGTAAATACGAGACAGGGCCTTGCTGGAGTGAGGGCCCCTCGGGAAGGCCTCACCTGTTGGCATCAGCACACTTGACCAGGATGGTGTCGACCACGGGCCGGAGAAGTCTCTGCAGCTTGAGTCTTTCTGCCATGCTGTGACAGGGGGTATACACCAGCATCGCGCGCAGCGTTTTCTGGGGAGGAAAAACTGCAGGTCAGTCTGGGTTTAAAAAGCATTGCAGATCACAGACTACTCTGAGACACTCTGAGTAACAATAATGACAGTGATGGAGCTTAACCAATGGGAAACAAAACAAAACAAAACAAAAAAACTGACACGTTGAGATTTGATCATTGTTTACAACCTCTGTCTGTATTCTTGGGGAACAATGTTTTTCTCCACCCTCCTCCCCCCAGTTTGCCATTTGTTGAGTTCTTTACCTATGGAATGCTAATCTGGTGATTGTGAAGTGAACTTAAAGCATGTCATTGTAAAAACTAATAAAAAAGGAAGCAGAAGGAAGGAAGGAGGCAGGGAGTGGGGAATGTGGGCAGGAAGAATAGGGTGGGAAGTACCACTGCTCCCCTCAATTTGCATTGAGAAATACATGAAATTTGTTTACTACATAGAAGTACAACAATTTAACATATTAAAAAAAGAATAAGAACTTATAATGGCAAGAAGAAATAGCTGAATAAATAAAAAAATGTAGCAGAAAGTATTCAAATTCAGTATTTAAAAAACACTAAATTTGGCTAATAAAAAGAATTATTTTTGGGAAGAGAAGAGGAGCCACGCCCAAAGAGCTCCTGATGACCAATGCTGGAATCTTCAAGCAACAAAATGAATGATGGCTGACCTGTGAGCTACAGAATATCTGAGTGTACATTAATATAAATTAAAACCTGGACAGATACATAAAAGGGAAAGAGACAGCTCGTTATGAAGAATCTCAATTGACAGGGAAAGAGTGAGGACAATAGATTCATCACCCTCAAGAAGACCAGTTCTATTGGGGTGGTAACATCTGCCCTACGTCAGATGTGACAAATGCTGACATTAATGGACAAAATTTCAACGAGAAAGAGAATCTGTACAGCCTCAAAGATACCAACAGTAAGTTTACAGCAGACACCAGACATCCCACAATCCGAGAGCATGAGCCACATTCCTGTGCCCAGAGAAGGGACCGCCCCCGCCGCCCGTGGCTTTCTTGTGCAAAGTGTGAAGTACTCTCAGTGTACCCATCACATATACCCACACGGACAGGCACTCCACTCCAACTAGGTATAGTTCAAGAGTGCCAGGTCATAAAGACAGGCAGAGGCGTTGAAATCACAGATGACTAGCAGCAGACCAGGGCAGGATGATTGTAATGTGGGAGTCTGCACAGGATCTTCAAGCAGAAAAAAAAAAATGGTGGGAAAATTAATGAAATATGAATCAAGTTTGCAATTTAGCTGTAAAGTATATTGCTGACCCAACCGAGAAGACTGGAATAGGAATTTGGTAGCACACAATGATGGTATGAATGAGAACATGCAGGTTGCATTGAGATAACTCAGAAGCATATATGTTTGACATGTGCCAAGGAAGTGAAGACCAAGCATCATGATACCTAGATAAGACTCCCACATGGTTCAGCAAGGAATGATACATGGGGAGGGAAGTGGAAGGAATAAGACAGGAAAAAAGGGTGGGGAAATGGTGACGAAAATGAGAAAGGAAAGCTCTGAGAGCAGAGAACAAGAGGCATCCTTTAGAGCGCCCAAGCTCCTGGAGCTCCCAGGCCAGTTGACGGACAGCCTGAACCTCGGATGGATAACCAGGGAGTGAGGCACTAGATGGCATCTGTAAGGTGGGTGACATGGCAGGAGGAAGGGGTCACCACTGGCTGGGAAAATGAGGGATGGCTCCCAGAAGATGGGTTCTCAAAAAGAGAAACCTGCCAGGTAGTCAAGCGTGCCTAAAGGTTTGTGCTGTGAAGAGCCGGAAGTAAGAGGCCAAAGGCTGAGTCAAAAATTCCACAGTATGCTCGTCTCATATGACTGATAGAAAAACGGGCACATCTGGGAACAATGCATCCTGCCTGCTGCTCTTACAGATTCACAAATTGTTTCAGCTTATTTCAGGGTTCCTAAAAACTCACTAAACAGACCTGGTCACCTTTGAGTAATTTTGCATTTGATGATCATAACTAAGAGAGGGGTGGGGTGGTGTGGTGTGTGTGTATGTGTTCAGCGAACTTCTGAAAACCCTATAAGACTTCTACAGAACATGATGTATAAGATCCTTAAGTTCTAGAAGGTTCTAATGGTTTCTAATTCAGGTGGTGTTTATATGCTACCAGTAACGACTGTATTTTCAATACTGCACCAGGCATCATGCTTAGAAGTTTCCACATCATCTTATTTCACATTGAAAAGCAAAAATATTTTCATTACTTTCAAGGCGAGAAAATGAAAGTGTAAGACAGTCTGTGGAGTAACTCTTGTAGAGTCCCACTGCCAATACATGGAGAATCAGAAGTTAAGTCTAGATTTCTGAAATCAACTGAATAGCCAGATAGGTCAGGTGAGACCAGAGCTGAGCATGCCCAGGTGGCCCACGTCCCTAACCTCCAGGCTTACTATCCCCTAAGGAGAAGACTTAACAAAGCACGCACCAGCAGATGGGTCAGACACAAAGATTGTGTGTCTCAGAAGGAAGCTTAGAGACTGAGGAAGTGAAAGAGACAGGTACCAGGTGAAGCAGGGATTCTAAACTGGGGTGCCCTACTCAGTAACGTTACCAGGAGGTGCCACTGCTGGCTGGCTGGCATAACTTGGGGACAGAGAGGTTAAGGCAGGAGTGCATCTGGCATGTACTGGGCAGAGGCCATTAGTGGCGATAAACACCGGACAGCCCTTGTAGCCGCACCCTAACCTCCAACAAATACATATCTGGCCAAGGTGCACACGCTAAGGCTGCCCTAAAGAAGCCTGTGAGCTGGACAGGAAACATCCAGCCGCAACAGCCTCCCCCACTAGTGGAAGGCAATTGCTCCCAGACTAAAAGTAGGAACAAGTCAGCAGTCCCAGACCACAGCAGGTTCTTCTGTGGATCTGCTCTTGCATTTCCATAAAAAAATGCTTATTAAGAATCAGGCAAAAATGTTTCTTAAATTCTCTGAGAAGTCAATGGATATCAAATTAAAAAAGAAAAAAAACAAAGTCAAAGTAACTGTGATCACTTCATCCCAAAAGGCATTTGGGAGTTTTGACTTGATCATGTGTAAAGTGGCTGCTCAGGAATACGCAGAGATGCAAACAGCAAGACACTCTGCTTGAAGAACAGCAAAGAGATGTAAGAAAACCTGACCACATTCAAATCAGCAGCAAGGGAAGTCAGGTGGGAAGCTGGTTAAACCGAAAAATGTCATCTCCTGGGATTCTGGGAGAGGAACTTTAGATTTTTCCAGAGTTCAATTTGGTAATGTAACTCTATTGTATTTGGTAAACAGTATATGAAACAAGCGGCCAAGACCCCCTCCCCATCCCGGCCCCAATTAGATGGTTAGGGAATAACACTACTTACTAAAGCAGCAACATACACTTTGTAGACAGGGTCGCCGCAGACCACTGACAGGACGTTGCAGCAGGCCCCCACCACGTCCCCGGAGACGCTGGCCTGCGGGGATCCGCTGGTGGCTCCCACGCTTGGGCCACTGCCGCTGCCCCCAGAGTTTCCAGTGCTCTCCCCGTTCGCCAGCAGCAGCGCCCCACTAACATCATGGGAAAGACGCCTGAGGGCCATCTCTCTGACATTCCAGTTTCGAGAAAATAAGCAGCCAACGAGCTCCATTCCAAACACCTGGGTCAAACACACACAATTTAGTGGAAGGAAAACTGGATAAAGCCGCCCCATTTTAAACATGATTTTTGATCACTACGGAAGAAAGGCCCTTTCCTGACCTCGTCATGCACCTGCAGGTATGTGCAGCAAGGAAGAATTGCACACTCAAGTTCACCTGAGAGTTCTCACAAGTCATTAACACTCATCCAAGGAAAATGAAGAGTGAACTCCATTCCACTGAAAAATGAGGAGGATACGTGCATGCCCAGGTCTGGGCACCGTTCAGGCTGACCCCTTCAACCTCCCAAAGAAAACACTGCTGGGATTCCCTCACAGAGAAGCAGCCTGGAGCAGGAGTTATAAAAGCCAAACAGAAAAGCACCAGAAGGCAGGATCCGAGAGCAACAGGCACCATTGATAAATCAAAAGCAGTTGTTTGTTTTCCATTAGACAGAAATGGCCTTAAAAAAATCCTACAAAACAAACAAAAAACCTAAAATAGCCAAATATGAGACTACAGTACATGGAGACAAAAAGTCCAAAACTAAAAAATGCTTGTGCTCAGAATAGCAAAGGGTTGTGGGATTCCCTAGAATTACCGAGCATGTCCTTAACTTGTCCTGCCAGAGGCGAAGGAAAGAGTAAATGGTCTTGAGTTTTAGCTAACAATTAGCAAAAAGTAAGCTTAATATCCAAGGTAATTTATCATGTGAAAAATGTCCACATATTAGAGTTGGGGAGAAAATTCTGGGGAGCAAAATGACATACTTAATTATTAGACAGCGGCTCTAAAGAAATGTCAGTGGGACGATGATGGTCATGAAGATGAATTCACATGTCTCTTCCCAAATTTAACAACAGTCTGTGGAATTTAGTAGATTATTGGAAAGAATCATTTTACTTCTCCTATTGTCTACTAAAGACACTCCCTGGTCTTGGATCCTACAGTTTTCAAGCAAGGACTAAGCAGTCAAGAAACCAACAAAAGCCCCTACGTTACTGAAGTTAAAGTGATTGGAAGAGAACAGTAAAGGAACAGAAACCATTTTTACAAATGACCATGATCGATGTTTTTCTTACTCACCACTTGGTGGTCATTTGGCATCACTATTTACCATTAAGATTCAGAAAGGAAAAACTGACAGCAAAAAAGCAACAGAAATTTCTGGCAAGAAGGGAGTGTTAAACATCAGAAAAAACATGGAAGGATTTTAGTTTCTGTCCTGGGATAACTTGTTAGTTCTGTTGGTTCAGAAAGATGTTTATAAACTGGCAGGTAAAATTACAAAGAACTTTTGAAGCTTAAACTGTATTAAAAAGCAGCACAGTATTAACACTAAACATAGAATTAAAAGTTTTAATGGAGTAAGAGTCATGTTAGAAGCAAGCCCAAGTGTTTTCTAAGTGATAAATAAGTAACTAAGGGGTCCGGCATATTAGCTGATTTCTCACTGATTCTCTGGGAAATGAACAAAAAGCCACGGACCTGAATCCAGGGCTCAGCTATATCTTTGTAAGCAGGTGGAATCTGCTGAGCTCCGTAGTGAGTAAGGTTCAAGTTGCTCTCCTGGTTCCTTCTCTGTGACCCACCCAAGGGTGGCTGGTGGATGGGCTGTGAGGTTCGCAGGGAGGAAGGGGAGTCCACAGGGCTTGATAATTCATGGCTGAAACAAACATCAGTAACACTGGTTAAAAAAATGCTGAACAGATTCACACAACTTTTTGAGAACACTTGTTTTTTTATTAAACACGTGAGTCATAGATTCAAAATTATTACCTGTAGAAATCATGGGATCGCCACTTAGACCTACAAAGGGGACATATTAAAGGTTCTCTATTTCTTCTACATTCTTCTGCCCCTGGAAAATGAAACAAAATAAGCTTACAAAAATGTAGATATTTAACACCAAATGTATGTGTAACTATTTGCAATGGTTAGTACAGAATTTGTTTCTGGGGAACCTCAAGAGAATATTTGTAAGCAGGCAAACAGCTACCTCACTAGTTGTGGTGACACACTGTTCACTCTCCTCCAAGTGCCCTGCCCGCCTGATCACCGACCTTGGCAAGGTCATCCCGACCCCGCTGCGATGCTGTCCCCTCACTGCACTGCCCTCCCAGGTCACCTTCCACTTCCTCGCCTCCGGGTGCGCCGGCCAGGCGGGCACTGTTCCTACCTCATCATTACCACACGGACTAGACGATCCTGACTTTCTCAGACACCTCATCTAGCAGCTTCTGAACTCCACAACCTGTCAGAACACCTCACCAAGGGCCTAGGTGTCTGACCTTCCTGCTGCTTCTCTTGCCAGTCTCCCCACCAGCCGTGGCCACGCTCCTAACATCCTAACTCTGCCCCGAGCCACTGTGCTCTCCGAGCCCAGGCAGGGAAGGTGTCACGTACAGATGGACATGCAGTGGTGGTGCAGCTTGTTCCTGCAGCCCTCCTCACACACCGTCAGGCTCTCCTCGTCCAGCATGCCCAGTAAGCAAATAGGACACATCTGCTCCTCTTCATCCTTTATGCTGCACGCAAGGGAAGCAGAAGCATTACACGCTCAAAAAGAGAAAAAGAATGCTGCATGCCAAGATCTGTATTTTAGAATGTGAACACCATAAATTCTAGGTATTTCAGAGTTCCTTTAAATTCAGTGCAAACACTCGTGCACGCACAGGAGGAGGAAGGCAGGGGTTTAGCCTGCTTGGCTATGAAGATAATTTAATGCCTGAACTTCAATCTTACAAAGGACATTTGTGCCTCAAATTCTGCCACTGTTCTTTTTAAATGAATAGACTGCTATTAGGTCTGACCATGAACAAACGTACCACATTGTCCCAGATCTATAGCTCATCTATTCGTATCCTGAATCTGAAAGATCATTTCACATTTTTTGTGGCAGTGTAGATCTGCCCACTTCTCTAGAATTACTTCTGAAAACATACGTCATGCTTTGAAAGCACATATATCCTTGTATGATTGGAGGTGTGTGTGATTAAGCACAGAACGCGGAGTTCTGCTGGCTTCATGTAGCTCTAGAAAGTTGTAGCAAATCAACAGTCATTTTACGCAGAGCCAGCCTAGACAGATGACTTTCTAACTTACATTTCTGGTTGAAAATTTCCATGACAACATAAAGAAAAGGCCCCTGTATAGTAGGTAAGCTGTCTCATTCATTTGTTGATGTATATTTGCTATCAATCTTTCACTGTAAAACCATGGGAAGTGGCCATATGTGTAAGGAATATACATTTCCAAAAACTATGTTCCTTTTTAAAAAACAGTACATTTGTTGCATTAATTAAACATTTTTTAAAATCTGCCTTTTTTTTCCAGAACAGCTATACAAAAAAGGAAATTAAAAAAATCTTATCATAAAAGTCTCCAAATTTTAGTAATTCTACCGAAAAAACCCTCAAAAAACAAAACTAGTATATTTTTTTTTTTAAAGATTTATTCATTTTATTACAGCCAGATATACAGAGAGGAGGAGAGACAGAGAGGAAGATCTTCCATCCGATGATTCACTCCCCAAGTAGCTGCAATGGTTGGAGCTGAGCCAACCTGAAGAAGCCAGCAGCCCAGATCCTCCCCTCCAGGTCTCCCACTTGGGCGCAGGGTCCCAAGGTCTTGGGCTGTCCTCAGCTGCTTTCGCACGCCACATCATGCTGCACCAAAACTGGAATTTTAAAAAAAATGTGTACTCTCTTATGTGAATAATTATCATATGTTAGCCTGTGAAAATTTTTTTTGTGAATATTTTCTTTATGCCTCTGCCCATTTATGTGCTAGGATCCTTGGTTCCCATTTGTAGTTTTATGGGTTTTTGGGGTAAGGTTTTGTTATTAAAAAAATTATTTTGGGCCCGGCGGCGTGGCCTAGCGGCTAAAGTCCTCGCCTTGAACGCCCCGGGATCCCATATGGGCGCTGGTTCTAATCCCGGCAGCTCCACTTCCCATCCAGCTCCCTGCTTGTGGCCTGGGAAAGCAGTCGGGGACGGCCCAATGCATTGGGACCCTGCACCCGCGTGGGAGACCAGAAAGAAGTTCCAGGTTCCCGGCTTTGGATCGGCGCGCACCGGCCCGTTGTGGCTCACTTGGGGAGTGAATCATCAGACAGAAGATCTTCCTCTCTGTCTCTCCTCCTCTCTGTATATCTGACTTTGTAATAAAATAAATAAATCTTTAAAAAATTATTTTATTTTTATTGCAAATTCAGGTATACAGAGAGGAAGATCTTCCATCCCCTGATTTCACTCCCCAAGTGGCTGCAATGGCTGCAGCTGTGTCAATCCAAAGCCAGGAGCCAGGAGCTCTTCCAGGTCTCCCACATGGGTGCAGGGTCCCGAGGCTTTGGGTCATCCTCAACTGCTTTCCCAGGCTAAAAGCAGGGAGCTGGATGGGAAGTGGGCTGGTGGGATTCAAACCTGTGCCCATATGGGATCCCGGCGCATTTAAGGCGACGACTTTAGCTGCTAGACCACCACCGCGCTGGGCCCGAGGTTTTGTTAAATTTTTTAAAAGATTATTTATTTGAAAGGCCGAATTATAGAAAGGAGAAATGGGGAGGGGGGAGGAGAGGTCTTCCATCCCCTGGGTCTCTCCCCAGATGGCCAGAGCTGGGCTTTTGCTGCCTGCCCAGACCACTAAAAGGGAGTCTGACAGGAAGTGGAGCAGTTAGGACTCCGACCAGTGCTCATATGGACACCAGCGCCACAGGCAGCAGCTTCACCTGCTATATCACTGCGTGGGACACAGTTTTATTAATTTTTAAAAATACTTTCATTTTGTTTGTCCCCATTTAAAAAAATTGTTTCTGAAATACTATTTAAAATTTTATGTAATTTTGGGCCAGGTCCAATGGCTCTATTGGCTAATCCTTCACTTTCAGCACCGGGATCCCCTACGGATGGGCACTGTTCTGTGTCCTGGTGGCCCCACTTCCCATCCAGCTCCCTGCTTGTGGCCTGGGAGAGCAGCAGAGGACAGCCCAAAGCTTTGGGACCTGCACCCGCATGGGAGACCCAAAGAAGCTCCTGGCTTTGGACTGGCTCAGCTCCAGTCACTGTGGCCATTTAGGTAGTCAACCAGCGGAAAGATCTTTTCCTCTCTTTCTCCCTCTCTGCAAATCTTGCTTTTCAATAAAAATAAATGTTTTAAAAAATTATATGTAATATGCAGAGAAATAGTTTCTTTTTACTGATTTTTAGTTTTTTTTAAACATAAAACAAAAAATGTAACCAGCCAAGCAGTACAATCTGACATGAGAAAATGGTATGTTTTCTGAGTTCTCTGTGGAGATATGGATGCACACAACCAACCCCAGCTGGCCCATACCTGAAGCTTTTGTTCCATACCTCCCTTCCCCATGTGAAGAGGGAATCTATTTTAACCTTGGCTACCTGGCTTTCAGCATTTTTTATTTTTCTGCAAAATGGAAAATCATAGAAATGTTGTCAATCAAAAGAAGAAAGGCTCTAGCCCTGGAATACAGTCTGGTCCACATGCTGGACTCTCCTGAGCAGACAGGTTGGAGAAGAGCCTCGCTGAGGCAGGGCCGATCTCCAGGCTTGACTGCCTGCCCTGCTCCCACAAGCTCCCAGGCCCTGTGTGGCTTAAAGCATTGCTGAGCCACAGAAACCAGAAAACCCTCAACTTCCCGAACAACTGAAAAAAAATCTGGAGCTCAGAAATCAACTCATTTTATCAGAATTGTAAAAATTTAAATATTTGTTTTCTCTAGAGGAAAACCTCTCTCTCTTCTCTTTACTAGGTGCTTGTCATGATAACAGCACTTTCTTACTGTTCCCGAATTTGAAGGCAACTACAATGTTTCAAGGGTTGATGGGATGAAGGTGGAACTAGGGTGCTTTGGGAAGGTCCAGGAGACATCCTCATGAGAGAAGCAGCTCTCCTCTTGGAAGCAATTTAACCCTGAAATCCATCAAGTGATGTCATGGATGGCAAGAAGAATTGTTATAACACTAGAAAAGAGAACACTTGACACCTGTCTCTCTGGGCTACATTTTAGATGCTTTAGGCATATACGGTCATTCTTGTAACATCAATTAGGCAGTGGGAGACTGAGACGTGCTGTAGATTTTAAGCAGTAACTGTGATAAACAGCCACTGTACCTTGACTTACAACTAACCAGTCTTCTGAAGAGCCACGCCTGGGTTCTCACAGGTAAAAGAACCAAGGTAAGAATTCCCTCGGGACAGCTGTGAAAGCAGCAGTCACACAACACAAAGTGGGCTCTCTATCTGAAAGTGATTTTGAAGAACCTTCTTGTCCTATATAAAAGCCTTGCAAACACTTCCCATTCACACAATGCCTCAGCTGCATCATCCATAAAGAAAGACTATCCACCAAAGTGGTTCTGAGCACTGAATGAAACAGTTAACAGGTGCTTGGCTCAAAGCAGTAACTAACTGATACACACCACACAGTCATTTTCTATCTGCCACTCTACTTTTCTTACCAAATGGACATTGTTGTATTAATATTCCTGTTTTAACCTAGTAGCTTTGAGGACAAAATGTCCACATTTATTCTCAGATGACCTTAAATATTTTTTATCCTTGATTTTAACCAGAGAGATTCAATAATTGCATCAAACAGCAAGATATAAACATTACCCCTAAAATTAAAAATACTACATTAATGGTTTACATTCCTTAAAAAAAAATACTAACCTGTTTTCTGAACTAGATGTAGAAGTACTAGATGATGACAATGTATGAGAATTTGACATGCGTGAGACAAACTTCTGGATGGTGTTACGAGATGGGGCTTTGATCCTTGAGCTACGTCTACTGTGATATTTCTGGAACAAACTCTCAACCTAACGTTGGAAAAAGACAGTAACAATGATATTTTTACCATAGTTATTTTGCTTATGAAGAACTCTGTAAGTTGAATTCTTCGTTTGTATATGCATTAAGTTTTTGATAAAGCTAGCTTCAAAAACAGAAAAAATACAGTAGACAGTCTTTTTTTAACAGTTCAGTGTTTACTGTTTTTTTTCAGACTAGGAGAAAAACAAAACATCACTCAATAGGCACAGGAACCATTTGTAAGTGTCTTATGTAACCTCACACCTTGAAAACATTGTCTATTTAAATTCTGTGCCCATGGAAAATTTTCATAAGTAAGAATTTGTTGGCAATTTTACTCTGAAGCATATTACAAAAAAATTACCTCAAAATTCTTTAAGGTTTTCCTCCATAACATTGGGTCTGAAGGTTCTAGTTGAAATACCCGGAGCATAACAAATAACAGATGAATGCAGAATGTTCCACGCCCGCAGCTGCAGTTCTGAAGAGTTAAAAAAGACCTACAAATTAATAAATCTATGATTCTATTAGAACTTGAATATTTATATTTTTTATTTCCAAATTTATTATCAATAAATGTGTGTTTTTCATTTTCCTCATATACCAGGATAGTTTCAAAGTTCATGGAAAAATTTAATCAAAAGATAGGCTCATTTTTGTGCAAACATTTTAAAATATCTTTGTATAGCTTTTCCCTAATACACACTTTCCACAAGCCTCCTAAAGTCCCCTTGTATGCATGAGATATAAGCAGTCTCCAGCCAGCCATCTCATGAATTAATCTCCTACAGCCAATGATTATATTAAACAAACGTATTTTATTGGATATGTTAAGCAATAGTAAAAAAAACACAACTGTGCTAAAAAAAAAAAGTTATCAGCCAAAATACATCTTAAGTAAACTTTATTACTGATCTAAACTTTTGTTTTACTTGTACTATTCTTAAAAGTCATTTATTACAGAGATAGTAAAAAAGAGAGAGAGAGAGAGAACGACAGAGTTCTTCCATTTGCTGGCTCACTCCCTAAGTGGCCACAATGGCCGGGGTGAACCAGGGCCTTCACCTGGGTCTCCCGTGAGGGTGCAGGGGCCAAGTCCTTGTGCCATCTTATGCTGCTTTGCCAGATGCATTAGCAGGGAACCAATTCCAAAGTGGAGCACCTGGGACTTGAAGTGGGTTCATACATGATGCTGATGTTACAGATGGCAGCTTTACCAGCCAAAATGCTGGCCTCCTAGTCCATATTTTACAGCGGTGGCAGGGTCAGGTCAAAGCTAGAATCCAGGGACTCATTCTAGGCAGAAACTCAGTTGCATGAGCCATCACCCGCTGCCTTCCAGCTATGCACTGGCGGTAAGCTAGAATCAGGAGCACAGCGGGACCCCCAGCCAGGCATTTCAATACGCAAGTGGGCATTGCAAGGGGGTTCCTAAGTGCCAGGCCGTTTGCGTGCCCCAACTGACCTACATTTAAGAACACTGTAATATTTATTTATTTATTTATTTATTTATTTATTTTTAAAGATTTATTTTACTTTTATTACAAAGTCAGATATACTGAGAGGAGGAGAGATAGAGAGGAAGTGGAGCTGCCGGGATTAGAACCAGCGGCCATATGGGATCAAGGCGAGGACCTTAGCCACTAGGCCACACTGCCGAGCCCAAGAACACTGTAATATTTAAATCTGAGTTAGTAACATCTACTAATAAAATGTAAAGTGTGACGAATCCTACCTGTGGGCCAATGAACACGCGGTATTTATTGTCTGGGCTGTCCCCGCCGATCAGGAAGGAGTTGGGTCCTATTTGCTGCAGCAAGTAGAGCCGGGCCCGCATCACCTTGTTCACGCGGCGGCTCGTTTCCTCGGGACTGTACGGGGAGAAGCCATCGGGGGACGGGGCTCTTCGGGGTGGTGTGATTCTGCCACTCTGAAACTGCACACAATTGTCTTCTGTTAAATAAGCGTCTCACTTTTCGATAAGAAACTATGAATCAAAAGAGGTCACATCAGATAGCTGTGTGGCAGATTACAGTCTGAAAGTGTGTAAATATATGTTTTTTCTTAAAGAAAGGCAAAAACGCTTCATCTGATGTACTGAATTCAGTCAAACTTTTAAAATCTGTAACTGAGGATAAATGTCTGGCTGAGAGAGCCAACTATGAGCTAATTAAAATTTTTTTTCTGTAAATATTTGAGCTTTGAAAGGTATCATGTAAATAAAAATTAAAAGCATTAAGAAAAAAAGCACAAAAACTGAAAGGCAAAATGACTATGTCATATTCACTGTCTTTATGTAACAAGCCATTTGCAGGTACTGTGAAGCTCTTTCCTCTACTGAAACATCTCACCTTGCACAGCACAAGGCTGCCTGGCAGCACGCACCATGCCAGTCTCAATTCTAGCCCAGGAGTTCTTTCCAACAGTGCTAATGGGAATTCTAATTCTTTGGGATAAAGAACTGCATAAAGACAAAACATGCTGGCAATAATAAAAAGAAGGTGGTATCTTCTGATACAGCTGGTAGAACATAAAACGTATAAGTTGTTTTGGAAAGCACCATTGCAATTCTTCAAAATGAATGGCCCAACAAATCCACTGCTGGGTGTAAACGCCAAAGGCTGCGCAACAAAACTGCACAGCTCTTCATAGCAGTACTGATTATAACAGGCAAAAAATGGAGGCAACATCTCAACTGATAAATGGGTAAGCAAAATGTGATGCATCCATGCGAAAAAAGTGTTATTCTGCAACTAACCGCAGTAGTAACACGTGCAACTGCATGGATTTACCTAACGACATGTTCTAAGTGAAAGACGCCAGTCACACACCACCTAATATACGATTCCATTTGTATGAAATGTCCAGAACAGGCAAATATGAGAGGGTCTTAAAAAATCATGAAAAATCTGCATGACCAACAAAAAAAGTACTGCATGGATTTAAAAGATGTTTTGCTTGACATCAAAATAAATGTCTCTTAATTCTACTTCTCATAACATTTTTGAAGTTATCTTGATTATTGACAAAAATTAGATTTGTGGCTGGCTGGGGCTATAAAGAAACGGCTTTTCGTTAATGGAAAACTTTACACAAAATAAATATAATAGGGTATTTGTGACAGGACTCGTGAGTCGGGCAGCATTCAAAATTGGAAACGGGTCAGAGAGCTTTGAGCAGTGTGAACAGCCAGTTTGCACAGGCTGAACAGGAAGCAAAGTAACCACCAGCCTGGCTACACAGCTGGATCCCTGCCTGAACTGCGCACATGCGATCTAAGAGCGTAGTTATAAAATCAGCTTGACTGGCTGAAGCTCAGTTTGGCTTCCTAGAAACAACCCCAGGTAATGGTCTCATGTTTATTCTGCCTTAATGCTGCTAATAGGGTTCAGGGTCATCTTAAAGGTTGTAAAATGAACTGCAGCAATGGGTATACAACTGTGTGGGTATCCCCCAAAACATTAAAGAGCACAACTCAAACAGGTGAGTTGTATATGAATTATATAAAGGCATTCAGAGAGTTGGTGGAAAAAAAAGAACTAAAAATTAAGCTTATTTTCGTGCAAAAATTTGCAAAATCCATGTATATGAAGGAACTTGAAAATATTCATAGAAAAGATGTGTTATAATAAAAAAAACTGCATTGATTAAAAAATTTTGCATGAAAATAAACTTCAGTTTTGCAACTTCTTTGATCTGTGAATTTTCTGAGTTATTTTCATGTTCACGCCCCGGTACAGTCCACTCCTACATGGCTTCTGGGTCTGGGTTTGTCACCAGGTTCGTAAACATGCGAGTGGAGCCTTGAGGAGCTTGCACGTTGGGACTTGCTCCTGGAGCATCCCGGTCACAGCCTAGCTACCACGCTGTGAGAAAAGATGCCAGCAGGCTCCCCAGCATCTGGGCTGGAGGGATCCTGAGGGGACAAGCAGCCGTGGCTGCTGCAGCTTCAGCACAGGTCACGGGGAGCAGAGCTGGACGGCCCTGCTGAGCTCCACCCAGATTACAGGCTCATAAGCTAATGAATGAGTGTTGTTATTGCAAGAAAGTAAAAAGCTGAGATAAGGGCGTCAACACAGATCCAAAAATATCGTCAGGTCTCATGGGTTTGCTTTTAAATGCACTTTTTAAAGGACACATGTGCGCTGACAGTTTCAGACAAGAGCCAAAGGTCCCAGCTCATTCTTCATCTCAATCATCTTCCTCGTCTCTCACTGGCTCTTCAAGGTGAGAAAGCATTGCCACCATTAGAGTCTCTCAGCTTTTTACAAATATCCTTTGTCCAACTCAGTACAGAAAACAGTAAGATTATCACAGCTGCTTCCACATTGTCAGCTGTGATGTGATGCTTCAAGTACATGAAAAAAATCCAACACAGATATGTAAAAGGCAAAATGATGGGAGATGGTAGTGACAATGAATCCATCTTCCATCTGCTGGTTTGCTCCCCAAATGCTAGGGATGGGCCCGGGAGCCAGTACCTTGAGCCTAGTTTCCCACGGGCAGCAGGAACCCAACCATTTGGGCCAACATCTGCTGCCTTCATGCAGCACCAGCAGGAGGTTGGACTGTCAGTGCAGTGGCCGGGACTCAAGCCAGGCACCAGGACATAAGGTGTGGGTGGCCCAAGCGGTGGCTTAACTCACGCTGCCAACACTTGTTTCAGAGAGCAGTCTTTTAATAGCCCTTTCAAATAATTATTAATATTCTCCTTAGATAATAAACCACATCTCAAAAAGTAGTTTCCCAAGGACAGCTGCCATGTAGAACCTGAAACCACATGGAGTTTTGACCCATTATCACTTTGATCCACATTGCACTGCTCATGTGTAAAAGGAGAGCTCACTGAGCTACTCAGATCTCCTAACAGCCCACATGCACATTTCATTGCATGACAAAGATTACGTTACATTTGATGTCAACCGATCTCAATAAAAAAGTCTAAGTATTTGAGAAACTATCAAGGTCACAGTGACAAAGAGTTTCATCAGCTTTCAGGTTTTGCTCTGAAATCTCAAATTTTATCACTGATGAAAGAAACACTTTTAGTTATTTTCTCAGAATGACAGTCACAACTCATCTTTAAGAAAACGCCTGCTAAATCCCGAAGTCTATAAAATCCTAATCGGCTGGCATGTTCCCTCACGTGATGCTTTTCCACGATAGTGACATTAACAACCGCACAACTGCTTTTCCCTTGAGACAGCTGCTGTTTGGTGTTTCGTCCTGCCACCCATTTCATCACAGAATGTCACACACGGGTGTACCTGAATAAAGACTGAGACTTAACAAAACTTCCGTTCCCTCATCAGACATCCTTATGAAATGAAATTGTCTTTCTTCTCTAGTGAGCAGTGCAGGACAGTGAAATAAACCCTCCCCACTGTCACAACTCTCACTCCAGTGAAGGCCTCGGCAGTAGCTTTACTTGTCACGTCCTTGCACATCAAAGCAGGGAAAGACAAGGGCCACACATCCCGTTTTACCCAAGGCAGTGCTGCCATGGCGGAGGGCCGGAGGGGTCTGGGGCCCTGTGCCCCCAGGAGACCTCTGCTCTAACAGCACACCATAGGCCAGGTTCTTCCGTGTTCTGGAGAGCCTGAAAATCAGAAGCACACACACTGACTTACGGGCACAGGAGAAACTCTCTTCCTCCTCACTCCTGGCGACTCGGATTTGACGGTGCGGCCAGATGGGGAGCCACTGGGGGACGGGCTCCGGCGGCCTTTAGGGGCTGGAGAGGTGCTGCCCGCCTGGCTCTCTCCCGGACATTCAGCGGCCAGGCTACCCACTTCGGATCCATCTCCTTTAATAGGGATTGGTTTCACCACCTGAAGGAAAAGTATTCCAGTATTTGTTATACTTAAAAACACAAGATAGGTAGAATGGAACATCAAAGGCTAGGAAGTGAACGTAATGAGTCTTATTATTATTATTATTATTATTAAGATTTATTTATTTTTTATTGGTAGGCAGATATACAGAAAGGAAGAGAGACAGAGAGGAAGATCTTCCATCTCCTGATTTCACTCCCCAAGTGGTCACAATGGTCGGAACTGAGCTGATCCAAAGCCAGGAGCCAAGAATTTCTTTCCAGGTCTCCTATGAGGGTGCAGGGTCCCAAGGCTTTGGACCATCCCCAACTGCTTTCCCAGGCCACAGGCAGGGAGCTGGATGGGAAGTGTGGCTGCCAGAACATGAACCAGCGCCCATATGGGATCCAGGGGAGTGCAAGAAGAGGACTTTAGCCACCAGGCTACCGCACTGGGCCCGAGTTTTATTATTAAATATACAATTATACCAGCCACAGAGCAACTTTCATTTGATATTAATTGAAAGGTATTCAAGTTAATGATACCTTTTATCTACATAAATTTCATTCACTTGGGGTTTATAATTAAAATCTTATTCTACAAAATGTTATGGTCTCATATGCCGTACTAACTCAACAAGATTCATAAACAGCAATGAAATGTAAGCAAACATGGAAAAAAAAAGGATTTATAACTTCTATATTAATTTATTCAACTATTATTAAAATTTTTAATTTTACTTTAAAAAATCAGGACTTGAAAACAATACCAGGCATAATTTTAAGCATGACTGTGTCTGATGAATATACAATCATTTTTCCTTGGTGAGTTTTCATAATGTTCTATTACAGTAGATCGTTTAGGGATGTATCTCCGCAGGGGAGGGAGGGAAAGCTGGAAGTTTAAAGACCAAGTAGAAATGTAATTTTCAGGACTTGCTGCTTAAAGAAAATTATCAGGGCTCTCAGACCCACCCGATTTAGTCATCCTTAACTCCCATCCTTTCTCCCACTACTAAAAAGCAGCCACTGTGTTCCCCAAACTTGCCCACCCCTTCCTCCGTGCGTCACTCCCAAGTCCCTCCTCCTCAGCGTCTCCAGCCAGCAGCGCCCTGAGCAGCCCACGCTTGAACAAGAGACACGGTTAACGTCCCACCTTTGTGAGGCCTCCCCTAATCATCACCTGGCATGCCTTCCTGGCCCGCTGTGCATACCTGCTCACAGACTGCTCTGCCTTTATTTACTCTGTCATCTGGAGAAGTTTACAAGTTCCATGTGTTTCAAGAACAATGTCAAACAACTTGAACATTAACAGTAAAAACAGAACAAAATAAAGCTTCCCGAGCAGACAGTAACTTCACGAATATGAAATCTGTAAAGCACAGATGTAAGGTGGCGTGACTGACTTTTCTTAAGAACCATGTGCTGGGCCCGGTGGCGTGGCCTAGTGGCTGAAGTCCTTGCCTTGAACGCCCCGGGATCCCATATGGGTGCCGGTTCTAATCCCGGCAGCTCCACTTCCCATCCAGCTCCCTCTTGTGGCCTGGGAAAGCAGTCGAGGATGGCCCAATGCATTGGGACACTGCACCCGCATGGGAGACCCGGAAGAGGTTCCTGTTTCCCGGCATCGGATCGGCGCGCACCGGCCCGTTGCGGCTCACTTGGGGAGTGAATCATCAGATGGAAGATCTTCCTCTCTGTCTCTCCTCCTCTGTGTATATCCGGCTTTCCAATAATAATAAAAATCTTAAAAAAAAAAAACAAAAAAAGAACCATGTGCTGTGTGTTTCCTCCCATACGTCTCTCCTCCTCACTGCCCATAAACAGACACAGTGCTCCGGTACTTGCCAGGAAGTAGACAGTACAGTAAGATTTGCTCTTAGGAGACTCGGTGTTCCTGGTTCACACAAGGACAGAGCAGGCTTCTCTCTGTGCTCTCTGCTGGAGGACGCTCCAGAATCCGGCTTTAATGAATGCCTCCCGCACAGAGAGCAGCCCACTTCTACTTGGTTACCTTCTTCAGGCTGATGGAGTGGGAATACACGGCTTTTCCACTGCTACCGTCTACATCCCGTTGCAACAGGGCTTTCTCTTTCTAAGACAAACACAACTTCATCTTCTGAATTGAGTACTAAAATGATGAAGGAGTCCCACCACACTATCTTGTGTAAGGAATAAACAAGAACACAGAGGCTTAGCTGGGAAGGACTCAAGGTACCACAGTGGCTTGAAAGCTGATCTGTAATGGAATAATGAGATTTATTCTGAAGAGTTCCGTGGGTTAGAATTCAAAGGGGTGGGCAAGAATAACTGAACACAATGCAGCTCAACGCCCAGTGGATTTAGACACATTTAAGTAGATCCTAGTTAGGGTGAGACCTTGAAATGCTTTTTCAGATGACAGGAATGTTCTATCACTGCACTGCCCAAAGGGGGCCACAAGCCACTTAGAGCCACTGAGCATCCAAAGTGTGGCTAATGCCACAGAAGAGCCACGTCTGTTTTTATTTATGTTTCATTAACTTAAACAGGCACATGGGATGCATGTGCGATGAGATGATCATATGCCAAAGGACAGAAGAATTAAGCTGCTGCCTCTGTTTACCAAGGTCAGAATAAACCAAGCCTGCTGCTGCAGAGTGGGGATGCGCTTGGAACAGACGGGACTGACCACTGCCCTGGGAGAACAAAGCAGCACACTCAATGATCTTAGACTTTACAAGCCAATAACCAGGGAAGGCTGGAGGCCCTTGGCCTTGCTAACCCAGGAACTCAAGTCTTCTTTAGCCAAATCTTACAGATTTTTAACTCATTTGGAACCTCATGAGTCTATTTTCCGTTTTCCTGTAAGATTTCTGGAATTAAGAGCTTATGGATCTTAACTTAGAGATAAACCATTTACGTTGATTGCAAACTTGATTTAATTTAGCATGGAGTACCATATACAACTCTAACAAAGGATTTTAGATGCTACCATCAGAGGGCAGTGTTGCTTAAAACACTCGGTCCTCTACCAGTTATATTTCTAGAACTGGGTGAGCTGCTAATAGGCACAGTTTTAATTATGATTTATTCCGAGTGGCCAGACTCTCACGTAAATAAAATTACTGCATTTAACGTGAAGAGGAAGGAAAGCTTACAAGGGGATCTATTTACGCTTGATTTTCCGCTTCCTCCTGTGTGCCCTTCCTTAGAGGTGCCTTCCCCTGCCACTCACCACTGGGCCCCGCCTGTTCCTCCTCTCCAGCCACTCGTGCTTCCAGGCAGGCATGCAGGTTGCCTTCAGCTTCTCCCTGATCATTCGCTCTTCGGGGCGATCGTCCATCTTGTGCAGGCCTTTCAGAGTTTCTTTATTCTCCATCTCGCGACTGCAAGGGAAGGAGAAAGGAGAATGACATATTGATACAGAAGTCATTTCCAAGGACAATCACAGGCCTCTGTTTTACGCGGTCAGTGGACGAAGAATCCAAAAAATAACAGCTAACAAACACAAATGATTCAAGAAAAGCTAAAGTACTGTGAATTATACAGCACTACATTATTGCATGTATAAAGTAGGTAGCCCTAAGTGCTGCCTGATAACAAAATCAGGTTTTTATAAAATAAGGGCTTCACTTACAACACACAGGCTTCCCAGTAACATTCACACAGATCTTCAGCTCCTGGGGCTAAAATGCAGTGCACTAACAGACATACTCATGAAGACTGCACGAGTTTGAATGCTGCAGCCTAACATATCAAGTCCACATCAGATAAGCACTAGGGGGCTGTCTTACTCCTCTCAAGCCTCAGCATTTCCAATCATGAAAATCCACATAGAATCTGGCATGGACGCTGGTGTGCTGACATGACTTGACTGTTTAGTAGGGTAGGTGAAATGCAGCTACGTATTTTGCGATCCTGAAATAATTTTTCCAAAGTTTCAATGATGAAAACTTGAACTTTCCAAGACCACTAATTCCATGACACAGTGTTTGGGGGTACTCCTTTAACTACAAAGTTATCTAGAACAAACATTATAATCTTTACTTTGTAAAATAGTTACTAGAATAAAAAAATCTCTAAGAGCTTTTGAGAATTCTACAAAGTCTAACGAGTAAAGCAAACCTATACCTAGGAAAACAACCAACTTCAAAATACATTTACATCATTTGCACATGTATATATACACACAAACCAAAATATGCATGTTTTTTAAAACTTGGCTCATTTCCTAAGGAAAAATTTTTACTTTGAAAGAGAAATGATTTTTAAAATTCTGAGCTAAACTTCAACCATGATTCCACAAAGTGAAAAATGATTTTTCTACACTGATGGTGAGCCAGTGAAACGGCAAGTTCAGACTCCTGGAGAGCTTTTCAGCTAACCACGGCTCTCAAGTGGCATCTCCAGGGGTCCAGCTAAAACGTCCACTCCTCACTGCACCACCAAGGTAACGGTCCAGGGGTTTCGTCAGGCCCGAGGCATCAGGCCCGGGGCAGGAGGGAGACCAGCAGGCTCACCACCTGTGTGTCACACACAGCAGTTCACCTGAACCTCATGAACAGACAAAGGGGTTTCTACCACAAGGGTAGAAAAGCTGACATGTAGAAAGACGCAACAGGACATGAAAAAGGAGAGAAATATCTGCAAATGTCTGGTAGTTTTCTGTACTCAGACTATAAATTAAAAACATTTGAGGGACTGGTAGTAGAAACAGGGAGGGAGGGAAGAGGCCGTGGACAGTCGAGTGGACAAAGCAGGGGGAGCAGGTGGGGGGAAGGAGGGGAAGGGCACGGGTTGGGGCTGGAGTGGAGGTTCTGCCGAAGTCCATCCTGCTCAGTCAACCCTTGCTTGGGACGGATTTACCTGCACACTCACTGCCCGCCACAGCTCCCTCGCCAGGCTGCAGAACTGGCTGCAGACACACCTCCTGCTACCTGAGGTGTGGTTAGTTTCCAGGTCATTCTGAGAAGGCATGCACACCTGCACCATCTTCCTTCTGGTCTCTCATCTCCAACACTCTCCTCTGTGTTGCACCTTCAGCCTCCCTCTTCCTGGCACCCTCCCAAATGCACAGAGGACTCTTCCCAGGCAAATACATTTTCTGGGATGATATGACCGCCTTGAAGTCTGCATGATTTTTCCCTTCCCTTTCCGTTTGTTTGAAAATACTATAATCTTTTTTAAAAAATATTTACTTAATTTTATTGGAAAGTCAGATATATAGAGAAAGGAAGATACACAGAGAAAGGAAGATACACACTCCCCAAGTCGCCACAACAGCTGGAGCTGAGCCAATCTAAAGCCTGGAGACAGGATCTTTCTCTGTGTCTCCCTGTGGGTGCAGGGTCCCAAAACCTTGGACAGTCCTCCACTGCCCTCCTAGGCCACAAGAAGGGAGCTGGATGGGAAGTGGAGCAGCTGGGATTAGAACCAGTGCCCATACGGGATCGCAGCACCTGCAAGGTGAGGACTCTAGCCACTAGGCTACCGTGCCAGGTCCTGAAAATACTATTATCTTTTAAACTAGATTCTTACGATAAACACTAAGGAAGAATGTACTAGAAGAATGAACACATGTAGCTGAGATAATTTCTTTAGAATGTCCAGAAATGGCCCTGCTGGGTCACAATGTACACAAATTACAACTTTTGGTAGTATGTACAGTATGTTGATACTGGTTAGTATCCCTTAACTAGAATCCTTGGGACCAGAAATACTTCAGATTTTGGAAGTGACTTTGGATTTTGGAAAAGATAATTTGCATACTAAATATCCTAACTGGAAAATTCAACATCCAAAACTTTTAAATAACATTGTGTCAGTGTTCAAAAAAATAACATCTTCCTTCACAAGCCCCAGGCTGAGCAGCCAGCTGACCTGATCTGAACCAGCCATAGGCTCCTCCAGGGGTCATTTCCCCCTTTAAAATCCTCCAGGTTTTCCCCTGGGCATGTTCTGCACAGTCTCACATGACAGGGCCTGTCCTCTGCTCCAGGGGAGGCCACCGAGGCCCAGGCCAGTTCCAGCACAGGCTGCCTCCAGTTCCTGACACTTCCTCATGGTCCACCCCACCCACACAGTCCTCTTAGCCTAATGAGAGCTCCCGGGTCAGAGTTTGCACAGGATTTGGATTTCTTCATGCTTCTGGCGCCTGACAGTGGCCACCTCTCAGCAGCATGAACTTGGGAGCTGCAGGAGGGCAGAGCTGTTAGCTGTAATCCTCAGATCTAATCATGTGTGACCACTCAGACTAAAGCAGATTCAATACAAATGATCACCGACTATCATCTTTGTCAATCCTAAGAGCTTTCTTGGTTTTAAAGGTTAATGACTACCAATATTGCTGAATCTTTCTGTAGGTCTGTATTTTAACTAAGACTAAGTCTGTAATTTAAATGTTATTTAATCCAACAATTTTCATTGTTCCTAATCTGCAGATATAAGCCAAAATGTTCTCTCTAGTTTCTTTATAATTATGCATTAATTTAAAAACGTGTATTTTCCCACATCCAATGACTGAAATTTGAGCACTTCTTACAGTCATTAATAAACACGTATCATTAATTTTAAAATCTGTATTTTCCTCAATATTTGAAACTGAATGCCTCTAAAATCAAATGTTACTGTGCTTCGGTGGCATCATTTTCCCCAAGAGACTTTTGTGTTTCCTTTTTGTCACTAATGTGTTGGTTACTCAGTGGTGCGTTTTTTCATGGTGCTGTAATTTGTTGTTGATGTTGTTGTTGTGGCTGTTCTAACTCATACCAGTTGTTGACCTGGTTTCATGGCTTCTCAATTATGGTAATGTATAGTGATGGAGTACTGGGGTCTATCATATACAGATGTGGGGGTATAATGGAACATGCATCCCTGCATCCAGACGAAACATGGATTCCCAATGAAACTATTGGATATGTGTAGACAATGGGATGCTGGACTGCCGGACATTGTCTGTACCAACAGTGTCGAGGCACACTTAAATAAGAGACTAATAGAATTATGAAGGACTATACCATTGTAGCAACGTGGGGAAAACATGTCAAGGGGTGGGAGTTTGGGGGGGGGAATCCCAACCTATATGAAATTCACATAATTCAGAATTCAAAATAAAAAAGTGAAAAAAAAAGTTACTTTACTTGGTAGGGTTCTCCCCCTTCTTTCATGATATATAAAATAATGATACAATTTATGACCACTGGGATTTTAGAATCAATAAAATATATAGCCAAGAAGAAGTTAAATTATATCTACTCAAATGGTCTCTGAAATGGAAATCAAATGGGAGAAAAAACAGTAGTTTTCAGACAATCACATTATTGTTATAATTCTAACATATATATACACACTTATATACGACTTTGGTATTTATCTGACATTTGCTTGCATGTATGTATATAGAAGTGATTGTCATTCAACTAATATGGGTTATAGCAAGAAAAAAATTTTTTAACAAAAACAGATAGCTGTGAAGTCCTCAGTGATGACAAACATACCTGACTCACGTTCAAGATCAATGTTTCTGTCCTATCTACTACTAGAAACATACCTGCTAGTTTAACTGAAAAAGCTTTTATATTTGACTTTCAGAATGAACAGATTTTAGTAAAACAACATGCTCGGAGAACATTGTCTTTGAGCTTTAAACAATAAGCAAATCAAGTTTGAGCCAATAAAAACGAGAAACTTAAACACTGTACTGGATCAGGCTTCAGCTTCCTTTCCTGTTGACTCGGCCAACATGAGGCTTCTTGGTTTTGGGGGAGATCTAAGCGCTTAGAGCGAATCTGTGGTTGACTTTGAGCTCCAAGCATCCTTTCTCCCTCGAGATTTTGTTTCTAATCCTGCACTCCTTCTAGATTTACAAAACTCACTTGTGAAAATCTGAGCTGTTTCAAGGGTTCTTCTTGGGGAAGGCCTTCCCCACATCTGACCTGCTCCAGCGCTGCTGATTTTTCTTCAAGATCAATTCCTTTTAGCACTGAGCGTGATTGTTTTAAATGTCCCAGAGCCATAACTTGGAGCCCTTTAAAAGGCAACTATTGCCCTCTTCTCACAGCACTGAAACACCAAATACACCAAGACAGCTGACACTCTGCAGATTTCTTTTCCCTCACTAGAGCTACCCTTTGTCATCATCATGCCTTCGGTAAAGCGTTTCCTATCACCATTCTATGGTGATTAGCTAAACTTCCTGGTATACTAAGTATAAATTGCTACACGGCTTAAAATAAAGTATATCAGGCCTGGTGCGGTAGCCTAGCGGCTAAAGTCCTCGCATTGCACACCCAGGATCCCATATGGGTGCCGGTTTGTATCCCAACTGCTCCACTTCCCATCCAGGTCCCTGCTTGTGGCCTGGGAGGGCAGAAAACAGCCCAAAGCCTTAGGACCCTGCACCTGCTTGGAAGACCCGGAAGAAGTTCCTGGCTCTTGGCTCCGGATCACTGCTGTGGCCACTTGGGGAGTGAACAAGCAGACAAAAGGCCTCTCTGTCACTCCTCTTTATAAATCTTTCCAATAAAAATGAATAAATCTTAATATATATATATGATTATTATTATTAAGTATCTCTCTGTTTCACCACATCAAGAGCTCTTGCAATACAGGTACATTTTATTCACTTTTCCAGAATTGGTGCCAAATGGTCCTGGACAGGTGACAAAGGGCACCTAACGCAGTGCCCTTGTGAGGGACGCCTGAAGAGCCTTTCAGGCACAGCCCTCCCTTCCGAAGATGAGCTGTGATGTTGAGGGGTGCCAGAGTTTCCACAAAGAACCCACAGTGTCAACATGGGTGTCGTTGTGTGGGTGTTTCTCTGGCTGTGTCTCTGCTGATCATGGGAGGTTGGTTCAAAGACCATTTATACTGCAAGTTACTGGACATCCAGAACTGAACGAGTTTTCTATCTCTGGGAACCTAAAAACAATTTACATGAACCATGTCACTGCAGGAGGAATGGGCATGTGAACAGAACCAGGCAGAAAGTAGCAGCAGGGAGACTGAAATTCATCAGAAGCTAGATGGAAAAAGAGCTACACCCGAGACCTTCGGGGTGGCTTGGAGGGGCTGGATCATGGCCAAGGCCACAGTTGGTGAGTGAGGAGCAGAAGTAGGAGCAGGGCCAGGTCCCATTCCCTGTATCAGTAGAGTGGACTCTAAGGCCCACTTCCTGCTGTGCCGCTTCAGTCGGCTGTCACTGATGAGCGCTTGGGTGCCTGTGCTGACAGTACTAACCAGCGCTATGGCATTGGCCATGGTGACTGTTTACTACAAGAGTCAAGAAACATACTAATTCTTCACAACAGCAGTCCTTCATGGTAACAGGAGCAACTAAGACATAAAGGTCATATAAAATCTTTCTAGAAATGACGGAGATTTAACCATATCCCAAGTGAAGAGTTGTGTAACATTTAGATTATGGGTGACTCTATACAGAGTGAGTCTTGACACTGGATCCTGAGGATCCCCAGAAAATACACTGGGTGGTCTGGGGCAGGCACAGCTTGCCAACCGCATCCACTGTGAAGTGCACACATGGGCAGGACCACAGAGTTCTTCCAACTCACTTGCTCCGTGACAGGGATGAGAACAGGGGCCCTGTGAGACCCTCACAATGTGAGGTGCCAGGTAGAAGTGAGACGAGAATGGGAGACAAAGCAATGAAGTACAAGGCTAAGGATTCCTTCCCACCCACAGGATAGTGCACTAGCAGCTCCAAAGGGATTAGCTCAGCAGATCCTCATGGGACAAGGCTCTTACTATCCCACCTTACAGATGAGAAAAGGACAGGGTTAAATTACATACTGAAGGGCCCAGTGTGGTAGGCTAGTGGCAAAAGTCCTTGCAGTGTACACCCGGGAGGATCCCATATGGGTGCTGGTTCGTATCCTGACTGCTCCACTTCCCATCCAGCTCTCTGCTTATATAGCCTGAGAAGGCAGTGAAGGACAGCCCAAACCCCTGGGACCCTGCACCTATGTGGGAGACTCAGAAGAAGCTTCTGACTCCTGGCTTCAGATCAGCTCAGCTCTGGCTGTTGCAGCCACTTAGGGAGTGAACTAGCAGATGGAAGCTCTTTCTCTGTCTCTCCTTCCCTCTGTAATTCTGACTTTCCAATGCAAATAAATACATCTTTTTCAAAAATTACATGCTGAATGTGATACAGTCCTTACAAAAGAAGTAATGGTGTAAAAAAAAAATGGCTCACCATTATGAGAATCAGTTCCAAAAGATTTTATTCTAGGTTATATTCAGCAATGATTCTGAGAACTAAACCAGCACATGGGGTATGAATTTACATGGACAAGAAAAAAAAAAAAACTGGCGCTGGTTTTCCCCAAGTAAGCATCCTTTCTCTAGAGCAGCAAAGGGCTGGTGATTTCCACAGTGTTAGGCTGAGCAGAGCACACAGGCCGAGAGCAGAAGTGACTCCATGCTGAGCGCCCTGAGCACACAAACTCACACTGGGGGATTACTGCCTGGCCTCAAGCTAATGTCCCCTGCCCTGAACATTCCGAGCCGATGCTGAAGCCTCTGCCTGATCTCCTGGTGCCTGACCCACTGCTCCCACCCCTTGTGTGAAAATGTATAAAACCCCAGTGCTGGATAGTCCAGGTGGCCACTCCCCTGGTGTGGAAGGGGAGTGGCCACAATCTCCCATGAGGGAGTTGTCTGCCACACTCTCCCTCTCTCAGATGTACCCCAGCACCTCCAAACCTAACACACAGTTTTGTCATAGACTGAATTCCATCAGATACAATTTTAGAGGGGTGGGATGCATTATTTCCAGTACTGTGCACAAACCTCCCTATTTAGTTCCTTGACAGATACAGGCAAAGATCTCATCCTTGAAAAACTCATATTCTGATTACATTAGCAGCAAAATGAAATGGAAGCTGAGTAACAGACAGTAAGGGGACTGGTTACAAACCATGAAGATACACTGTAGTGTTCCTGATTTGTGTTTATAAAATATTCTAAGCTATCACACACATCCTTTAATCCTTTTATCTCAAATTGTGGATTAGCTTCTATTTAAATATTCCATATGAGTTTGAAAATTAGAAGTGTTCACCAGCAGAAACTACAAGAATTTGAAAAGCAGTATTTATTTATAAAACAGAACATATCACGGAATCACAAAAAATGCGCATTAAGCTAATTAAAACTAAACCCAGACACGGGCCACTGACACTGGAGATGCCTCTAAGCAGTTGCCCTAGATGGGAACAGGTTCATTCTCTGTGGGGCTGCTCCTTCCCTTTCCTGTCCCGCAGCTCCCAGCCCAGGGCACCGCAACAGCCACCAGGAGCTGCGTGGACAAATGGTGCCTTTCGGGACATGTCAAACAATTTCAAAGACAACAGAAAGAAAGGTTTCCCTGCTCTAAATTAGCAACAATTTGTAAGACTGTTTTAGCAATCATGCCAATTAACAATAGCAGATTTACAAATGGCAGAGTGCTTTCAGTCAAGGCAGGCAGCTCTACAGACATTTTTTCTAATCCAATTATCTTTGATCTACTTCTCAGCGTAAACTACATGTTCCAGGCTCCCTTAGAGAGCACCAGAAAAAAGGAAGCCCTACGGCTCTACTACACTGTATGTTCTTTTTACAATCCTTATTATCTTATTTTATTTTTATTTGAAAGGCTGAGACACAGAAAGGAGGAGAGACACAGACAGATCTTCCATCTGTGAGCTCCGGTCCCAAACCAGGATCCAGGAGTTTCTCTGAATCTTCCACATGAGCATGGGGGTAAAAGGACCCTGGCCATTTTCCGCTGCTTTCCCAGCTATTACAGGGAGATGGATTGGCAGTGAGCAGCCAGAACATGAACAGGCATCCATATGGAATGCTGCCACCACAGATGGAAGCTTGGCCTAAGACACGGCACAGTCTCTGTATGTTCTTACGTGTCAGAATGGGTTGATTTAAAGTAACTGGTATTCCAATCTTTCCTTGTTGTTCTCTATCTATTCTAGAGTTTTGTTTGTTTGTTTGTATGTTTGGAGGGGTTTCTGGAGCGATCCTGATGGTCATTGCAAGAGAGGGTGGGGACTCAAAGTTGGAACCAAGCGAGGACCAGAGAAAGCCCTCCTCCCTAGTCCCGAAGGAAGTTTACTGTTCTGTTTCTGCGGACTCTTGCTCAGGGCTCCTGGCTGCTGTTCTGATGCCCTTGGATCCTTCGAGGAAGGATTTGGATTTCTTTCATCCCATGTGGTGGATCCAAGTGGGAGTGGATGACCTCAGAGTTCTCGGCCTCCGAAGGCACTCCAATTCCCCATAGTCTCCTTGGCAGTTGGGATGTAGTCCTTGGTGCTCATACTGATGGTCCTTGGTGAGAATCCGTGAGTCTTCAGGATTGGGATACAACCTCCTCCTGTCCCCCTGCTCCACTCTGGGGTCCCCCCCCTCCGCTCTGTGAACATGACCTCCTGTTAACAGGTTGTCAGGACCGCTCTTAATTCCCCTTATATGTCTTTGTAGTTTAACTATTGTCTAATGCTGATTCCAGTCTGTTGTCTATGAGTTACCAGTTATGAAAGCTTGGAATCAGACAGGAAACGGTCAGCGTGGATACACTTATACCTTACTAGGTGGGACACAAAGATTGGTTACTCCTCACTAGGGTATTGAAGATTTCTCTGCACACCCCTCCTAAAACTGTTCTGCACCTCAATTGTTGACATATGTCTTATGTCTTGTTAGTTATAAGCCAGTCTAGACTACCCAAAAAAAAAAAAAAGCCAAGTTCAGCAAAACTATGCTTTAACGCTATATAATGCTAAATACTATAATGTAAATAGACACAAGACAGCTGAATAGTAATCTATAGCCATTTTAAGGTGTATAGAATCTGGTCGTGTATAAACTAAAATTGAAATGTCAATGAAGTAGTCACAGGATGTGGTAAAGAACTTGCATTTTTTTTTCAACATGTTGGTTACTCAATACTATGTCAATTACTTCCATAACATTATAAATTGTTGCTGATGTTATGTCAGGGCTTTTAATTGATATGGGTGATACTCTGCTGGCTCTACCTTCAGACCAGAGATGGTCTCCCCAGCAAGCCGTTGAATTTGTCTGGACAATAAGATGCTGGTCTCTATGCTTGGTATATGCTCGCAATGAAAGAATCTCAACTGATCTTGAACTGTGGTAATGCAACAAGGTGGAGGAATCCACCATGGGGGGAGGGTTTGGGGAGGGGAGGGGGAATCCCAGTACGTATAAAACTGTGTCACATAATGTAATGTAATCAATTTTTTAAAAAAGTAATTGGTATTCTACAGAGTACTGAATAAACTAAGAGACTGCTTAGGATAGTGTAACTGGTAACTCAACTGGATGCTATAAATTTTAGTTATCAAAGCTATACAAGTATATGCATAAATTACCAGCAACTTCAGACTAGGGTTCTACAGACTGAACATCCAAAATCTGAAAATCTTTTTTTTTTTTTTTAAAGATTTTATTATTATTGGAAAGCCAGATATACAGAGAGGAGGAGAGACAGAGAGGAAGATCTTCCATCCGATGATTCACTCCCCAAGTGGCTTTAACAGCTGGAGCTAACACAATCTGAACCCTAGAGCCTCTTCAGGTCTCCCACGTGGGTGCAGGGTCCCAAAGCTTTGGGCCATCCTCGACTGCTTTCCCAGGCCACAAGCAGGGAGCTGGATGGGAAGTGGAGCTGCCGGGATTAGAACTGGCGCCCACATGGGATCCTGGGGCATTCAAGGCAAGAACTTTAGCCGCCAGGCCATGCCGCCGGGCCCAAAATCTGAAAATCTTAAACCTGAGATGCTTCAAAAGCCTTGCAAAACTTTTTGCATGCCAATATGATGCCATAAACAGAAAATGCCACACTTTATCTCAGGTGATGGACCACAGGCCAAATACAAGCACCCCGAGAAACACTGTGTAAAATGACCACCAAGCTACGAGTGCAAGCTGCATACGAAACATACCTGAGCTGTTTTTATTCATTTTTTAAAAAATATATACTTGGGCCCGGCGGCGTGGCCTAGCGGCTAAAGTCCTCACCTTGAACGCGCCAGGATCCCATAGGGGTGCCGGTTCTAATCCCGGCAGCTCCACTTCCCATCCAGCTCCCTGCTTGTGGCCTGGGAAAGCAGTCGAGGACGGCCCAAGGCTTTGGGACCCTGCACCCATGTGGGAGACCAGGAAGAGGCTCCAGGTTTCGGGCTTCGGATCGGCGCACACCAGCTGTTGCGGTTCACTTGGGGAGTGAATCATCGGATGGAAGATCTTCCTCTCTGTCTCTCCTCCTGTCTGTCTATCTGACTTTGCAATAAAAATAAATAAATCTTAAAAAAAAAAAAAAAAGAAAGTGGTAGGGTCACAAGGCCCTTTCTTAAAAAATATATACTTATTTATTTTTATTGGAAAGGCAGATCTATAGAGAGAACGAGACACAGAGAGAAAAATCTTCCCCTGGTTCACTCCCCAAGTAGCCACAACAGCCAGAGCTGAGCTGATCTGAAGCCAGGAGCTTCTTCCATGTCTCCCATGCAGCTGCAGGGTCCCAAGGCTTTGGGACCTCTACTGCTTTCCCAGTCCATAAGCTGAATGGGAAAGCAGCATGTGAGACATGAACCAGCATCCATATGGAATTCTGGTGCTCGCAAGGGGATGATTAGCTGTTTGAGCCATTGCGTCAGGCCCAAGGCATCTTTTTCTTGATCGCTAATATTTACAGGAATATTTAAACTTGATAAATCAACTGTCTTCAGGGAAAAGCCATCTAACAGAATGGACATACAAACAGATATTATTGACACAATTAAGGGAAGAAATCAAGGCTACTCTTTAAGATGGACATGCTTAAGTATCAAAGGGGACATTACTCCCTGTGGCTGAGACTCAGATAAAGCATGAAAAAGATGCAGTGCAAAAAGATTTTTTAAATTTGCTCTTCATCTGCCTAGGCCCAGAGAGATAACATGGCAGCAACCCAAAGCATGGGTTACAGGGCTTCCTTGGTACACCTGTCTCAGGCTGACTGACTCCATCAACAACACATTCATCAACAACCACATTCAAGTGAGGATGATATCCCTCAATAGTGGAAATATTAGCTCCTATCCAAATCTAGGAAAACAGTAGATGTTTTAAGACTCAGGCATAAAACTCAACCTATTTATGTACGAATTAATACCAACTACATATACTCCGTGAAGCCATGAAAACAATTAGGTGTCCTTGCAGGCCAAGGAAAATGTCAAACTGCAGAGGAAGTTACACCTGCCAGACCTGGGGGTGGGCAGGGAGCTGGCTGAGCAGACCCAACACTATGCAATGCTATATCACATTTGTAAGAATCCCAAAAGAGAAGAGAATCAAGTCAGTAGCTAAGCCAAGGAAATGAGAATCCTGGAAAACCAGCAATCTGAAATCAGATAAGACTGAATTGCAAAAAGCAGCTGAGGAGAAGAGAGCAGGTGGGGAGGAGAACCAGGTTTCCTGGCTCGCACCCCTTGCCTGCAGTCCCGGCAGGGCAAGGCCAGCATGCCCTCCGCTCAACAGCAACCAAAGACTTGAGTTTTTCCCAAGTGCACTGTCTCATCACAAACGATGAACTTCATAAAATTGGTGAAATTTAGGCTGATAAGTGAAAATTCAAAAAAAAAAAAGATCAGAGCTGGAGTGAGATTATGAGTTTGGTAATTTTTTTTTTTTTTTTAGGATTCATCATCCCACGAAGTATGTGAAAAACCTAGTGACAGCAAAACAATGCCACTCTGCTATCAATGACAGGCAAAGCAAAGGGACAGTAAGGTGGACTGGCACTCTGAGAAATCTACAGCTTTCAAAAATACTTCCCCTGCTCATCGAAGCAAGCAGTAACCTCTGGAACAGTGCCTCTCTGTAATGTTCTACCACCCTAGTGTTCAGGGGAAGGAGTCTTCCCTTCCGCCAGACCCTTAGAAAATCCACCTTGCTTGGATAAAGCAGTTTCTGAGAGCCAATGGTTTCAGATGCAGTTAAGGATCAATTTGGCTCTATTTTCCACTCGTCCCTTTCCAACATAAACTTGTGAAGCATGTATTCTTTTGATCTTCACGGCTAAAAATTCCACTGTTTATTCCTTCCTCTGTTGTGTGCCTGACGCCTGACGAAGATCCTTTAGAAGAAACCTTTGGGAAAAAGTGGGATGCTGTGAGCATCCTCTTCCTTCACTGTGGAACACAGATCAGTAAGCAGAAAAAGGATGCTCGTTTTTTACAAACAGCATTTGGCTGAATGTGTGTTTCCTTTTAAGAATTCCCCTTTTGTGCTACCAGACAAATCTAGGAAGTGTCCACAAGACAGTGATGCATAAATCCAACGTGATCTCACACTCTCCTCAACAAGTAGACTGGAACTTCCTGCATCCTGATAGACGGGCCATTCTTAGCAAGGCTACATGTCCTGCCATGTCCTGCCCTCCTCCTAAGTGCCCTGGTACAGAGCATATAGCACTACAGTACAGGCAGGCATCCGACGAAAGCAGAAACATCCCTTCACAATTTAGTTTTCATCAGAAAGACCTCAAGTGACTGTTACGTGGAGATCCTGTGGTGCCTTCTCCAAATGGGTGTGTTGACAACATTCTAACTGTACCAATAATCTTTCAAGAACCATGGGAGTCCACTGTGAACTGTAGAAGGCTTAGAAAGAAGGCAAGCATTCGGGAGAGATCTGCTATGTAGGTAGATCCTCCTCCAATATTTTAAATGGTTTAAAGTTAAATATGTCACATTTTGAGTATATGTTAGTGAATAAAATCCCTAGACTTTCTTTTTAAGATTTATCTATTTATTTTTCATTTAAAGATTTATTTATTTTTAATTAGAAAGTCAGGTCTATAGACGAGGGGAGAGAGAGAGAGAGAGAGAGAGAGAAGACAGCGCTTCCATCCACTCCCAGGTGATCCAAACTCAGCAGCCAGGAGTTCTTCCAGGTCTCCCACACGGGTGCAGGGTCCCAAGGCTTTGGGCCGTCCTCTATTGCTTTCCCAGGCCACAAGCAGGGAGCTGGATGGGAAGTGGGGCAGCTGGGATACGAACTGGCGCCCAATATGGGATCCTAGTGCATGTATAGCAAGGACTTCGGCTACCAAGTTACTGCACTGGGCCCCCTTAGACTGTGTTTACCATTCTGAAGCGAATGAAGCAGCAGTGGCAGTGCTAGGAACACAAAGCCATTGCTGGGCATCGTTTCCTTCCAGAGTGCACGGACTAGCTGGAACGACTATGCTAGCTTCTTGCCGGTGAAGGGCATGAGAAAGAAGGCAGCTTTTCAAGGCTGGAGTGACAGGAGGAGGTGATGCCTATATAACTCTTTAAAATCATTTAATTTTTTAGTGTTCACTAAAAAGGTGAGGGGACTAAAGAGTCGGATGGGTCACTAGTTGGGATGGAAATGGCGCAGAGGGGAACGTGGGGTGTGTGTGAGGAATGAGTCCACAGTGGGGCGAGGGTGTGCTGCTTCCTGCTGCCAGAGCATGCCATTGTTGGTGGATGGCGCGGGTCTCTTCATGCCGCCTCAGGGGCATCAGTGCAGGAAAGAATGGCCAGGGGGTGCTCCGTGGGTGGCAGGCAGCTGGGTAACACTGACAGACCAGGGGACACACAACCCCCAGCCTGTGGCATGATCATCTGATCTAGCGGGTCCTTATTACTGGCCACAGGCTTTCCCTGCAGTAGTTATGTCCCGTACATCTGGAGTGTCCCCTATGTCATCTGGAGTGCTCTAAGATGTTGGCTTCATTGCCTAAGAGGTGACACAGTCCATCTGTCCTCACAGGAGCTCTTCCTTGTGCTCTCTGTTAAGTGCCAAGGCCTCTTGGTATCCATGTGCACCTCAGTGCCCAGAGGCCTAGGTACGCTCCATAGAACTTGGCCTGAAGTGTTGTGCCACTTGTTTCTGTTTCCATCCTTCAAAGAGGTTCTGGAGGTCTTCAGTTGGGGTGGAGGAACCGGCCATCCCTTCATCATGTGCATCTGGACATGGTCTTTGCCCCTTCTCTAGAGCCAGCAATGGAGGGTGCCTGGTTCTACAACAACATTCCACAGTCGGATCACGTTGGTCAAAGGTTCTCATGGTATTCAGGGAGTATCTTTCCTGACCAGGTCATGCTACCTGGTGTGATCCCAGCCCTGGTTCTTGCACCTTTTAGGGAGTGCTGCAGCCTGGTCAAGCCTACTGCCTGCTCTATCTCCTGTATGTATCTGTGGGTGTGTTGGCCTGCTCTGGGGGAGCCCCCTCCAGAACCTCTACCAGATCGACTCCCACATCGTTTCCCTGAGTGCCAGGGGGTACAGCAGTCTGACGTGGCCGCTCTCAGTACTGGCTCTCACACACACTGGCAGGTACAGTGGACCACTTGGGGAAACCCCTAGAATTCCCTACTAGGCTGTTCGCTACATGGGCTCTTGTCTGTGCCAGCAGGTGCAGTGGCCCAACCTGGCCCACATCCAAACCCGACAATTGCGCTCATTGGCAGGCCTTGGCCTGACTGAGGCAACCCTCCAGAGCCCCTATCAGGTCAGTCCTTAGATGTGGCACTTGGAATGTGCCAGCAAATCCTGTGGCCTGTCCTGTCTCTGTAACTGCAAAGAACCAGACTGGTAGATATGAGACTCAGGAAGACTGAAGGAAAATCTTCTACAGATGACAGAGCTCTGGCGAAAAAAAAAAAAAAAAAAAAAAAAAGAAACCTGTCCTTGAATACTAAACATTCAACATTCTGAAGATTAGGAAACTACACAAAATGAAATTTGCTGGGTTTACTTAGAGTGAGAAATCTCAGCGACTCTAAAACAGGCCGATATACACATGCCGATTCTTCGCATTCACAGCTGATGGCAAAGAACCTTGCGGTGGGCCACCCTGGAGAAAGCAGTGCCCCTCAGAGCACACTGAAGAAACCCTACTGCATTTCTCCTGCAATTTGACTCCAGCAAGTCAACACTGCCATGAAACATTTAGAGAAGAAACCCATGCCAGCAGTCTTAGCATTGCAAGACTTCTTAGGCCATCACAAAGTTCAGCATGTCTCCAGTGCAATTAAGGCTCCAAGAAGTCAAAATGCAGGGGAGAAAAAAGATGATGTGACACCACATCAGTGAGACAGGGTCAAGTCACCCAGTGCGGGCCCTCCTTCAGGAAAGTGGCCTCAGACACTGCAGCGTGGCCCAGCCCTACTGCCACCAGCAGAGACCAGAGTTTGTCACAAAGATTTTCTACCCCTGGCTTAATCTACTCACTTTTCACCCGATACATCACTATCTCTAAAATCTGTGTTGGTGACAAGAAAGCCTTAGAACCACACAACCTTTAGAAGGGCTTGGGAGTGGTTCTCATTTCGCTGCAAAGAAACCCTGGAGCTCAGGCACAGCAGGTCAGGGCAGGAGGAGCAGCACCCAGAAGAGGAGGGGAAGGAATAGATAGCAATGGCCAAGGAGGTAGTACACTGCCCAAAGAAGGCCATGGGGCAAATGGTCCACGTGGGACCCTCACCGGGGAGCTTAGGAATCATTGGGGTGAGGTAGAGATGTTAGAGGAGCCGTCAAAGTGATAGCATTTCACAGGCTGGGACACATGAGGAACTTGAGACTGTATATACAACAGAACCCACAAAAATCTCACTACAATCTGAATAAAAGGATCAGAAACAGGGCTGGCACAGGCTAAAACTCCACCTGTGGTGCCAGCATCCCATATGAGCACCAGTTTGGGTTTGGGTCCCAGCTACTCCATTTCTGATTCAGCTCCTGCTAATGGCATGGGAAAGCAGTGGAGGATGCCCCAAAGTGTTTAGGACCCTGCACCCATGTGGGAGTCCTTGAACTAGCTCCTGGCTCCCAGCTTCAAATCAGCCTAGCTCTAGACAGTGTGTCCCATTTGGTAAGTGAACCAGAGTAGGGAAGCTCTTTTTCCTGTCCCTCCTTCCTAATACTTTGCCCTTCAAATAATATATATTTAAGGGTCAGAAACAGCTTTAGTCAACTTACAGAAAAGACAGTTTGGCTTTTTGTTGAAGTAGGAAAGCTGGACCAACATTAACATGCCACACCAGTCTTGAGTGCTAACATGAAAACATGACTGCTATGATAATGAAAAAATTTTTAATTGCGGAGAATGGAGTTGGAAGATATTTTGGTGTAAAAAAATTATAAAGTTCTGCATAGTTTTTTTTATGATACACATTTACCATGAACTTTTGAAGACACCTTTCTTTGCTTTAGTATTAGTAAAAAATCATAATATTTCCAGCCAATTAATATTATCACTTAGACAACACAATTGAGTATATGCCACTACAATTATACTTTAAAGTGAAAAGAAAAAAAAAGCTAACTAAACCTCTGCTTAATAAGAATGGGTGTTTGGGCCAGGCGGTGTGGCCTAGCAACTAAGTCCTCACCTTGAACGCGCAGGGATCCCACATGGGTGCCGGTTCTAATCCCGGCAGTTCCATTTCCCATTCAGCTCCCTGCTTGTGGCCTAGGAAAGCAGTTGAGGACGGCCAGAAGCCTTGGGATCCTGCACCCATGTGGGAGATCTGGAGGAAGTTCCTGGCTCGTGGCTTTGGATTGGCTCAGCTCCAGCCATTGCAGCCGTTTCCATCATGGGATGGAAGATTTTCCTGTCTCTCCTCCTCTCTGTATATCTGATTTTGCAATAAAAATAAATAAATTTTTTAAAAAAGGCAGAGTGAGAACAAGAGAGAGAGAGAAGGAATGAGAGAGAATAAGAGATGCCATAACCTGCAGTGCCCTTCCCAGAGGCCCACGAAAGCAGGGCTGGGTCTCATTGAGGCCAGAACCAGCCATCTCCCGGCTGGGCAGCATGGATCCAAGGACTCAAGCCATGAACAGCTGCTTTCCAGAGCGTTTGTAGGGAGCTGGGGTCGGAAGAAGAGGCAGGGCTTAAACTGATAGAAGATGCAGGAATCCAATGTGATGTCTTAACTCACTGTGCCACAATGCCCACTAGAGAATAAAACATGTGGAATAAATTCTAACATCTTCTACTATAGACCGTTTGTCAGCTCAGGAGCTCAATGTAAAATATTATCCCTAATGGGAATCATCTGTGTATCTACTGATTTATCAATCAAACTATGTTATCTATTAGCAAGCATAAATCAACTTAGCAAAGATTATCTCCCCTCTAAAAGGTAACTTGCTGGGGTAGGTGTTTAAAGCAGAGGTTAAAATGTCTCTTGGGACACTCACATCCCGTATCAGAATACCTGGGTTCGAGTCCCAGTTCCTCCCCCTCAGTAGTGTGCATGCTGGCAGGCAGCAGCTGATGTTGGCTGAAGTTCTTTGGTCCCTGCCACTTCATGGGAGACCTCTCCTTTCAGCCTGGCCTGTCTCTGGCCATTGTGAACATGTGGGAAGTGAACCAGTAGATGAGTAATCTCTGTTTCAAGCAAGTAAAGTAATATTTAAAAGATGACTTTCTACATGCACAAATAACAGGTGAGAAAAGATGGAGGTGACACACTGTAGCCTCTTATAAATTTAACTAAAATGCTTTTTTTAGAAAAGTGCCAATGCACTAAAAAGAGTAGCCATGTAAAATTTTGGAATACTGAGTGTATTTGCTAGTGTTCATTATAATCTTTTACTGGTGAGATAACATACTTAATACTATGAACTACTGAAAAGGTGCCACTGTATGGGCTTCTCTGAAGTAGGTCTTTGGATTTGCAATTTGGCCCCAAGAATCCTCCCAGTGATGAATGACAAATCTGTAATCAAACAATCTCTCCACTAACATTCTCCCCCAAGAGAATCAGCAGGCTGATGTTATATGCTCCTCCATCCCTTTCAATTATTCCTTAAAATAGCTTACTTCTCCCCAGCCATCTGTTCACCTATTCCTATTCAGAGTTCTAGTACACAGCTCAAGACAAAACAAACAAAAACTTAGGAGCCAGCGAGTCCTATGCAATGCTGGGAGAGCTAGAGACCTGTGAAGAGCTGAGTCACGCTTGTGTTTAGATTCTTTTTCTTTACCTAGTTTTGCAGGCATCCAGCTCCCTCTGGGAATCCCAGAGACCTTCCTTAACCGATGGTAAAGTGGGATTATTGCAGAGTCAACAGTAGCACAGAGAAACTAAAAAGATTAAAGGAATGAAACAAGAGGAAAGAAAAAGAGATTTTTTTCTTCAGTAGGTGGCACTCTTTCCTTGCAAATGCAACAGGCAACTAACCATAGCACAGAAGGCATCCGCCTACTAACTGCTTGAGAGAGAAGGCACAGTAACCCCAACAGCCTGTCCTAAAGGCAATCTGTTGCTCATCTCAATGGAATGGTGGAGTTCACAAATTGCCCATTTCTTTTCACTGAAGCAAAGGTACAACTTAAGACCAAATAATGGCATTCACTTCACACTGGTAGCTTTTGACTTTTTAAAAAATACATAATATTTATTACAAAGATGATGAGGTTGTACACCCATGTGAATTTCTGATTGCATGGGGAGGGTTGGGGTGGAGGCAGGGAGGTGAGTTAATGTCTCAGTTTTCCCTCCAGTGTCCAGGGGAGAAGGGGAGGTGGGAGATGTACCACTCCTGGCTGTCAGTCTCTATCAGCTCCCCTTAGAGAACCCCAAGAGGGAAAGGATGTTCCAAGGGTGTTGAGTGGCCTTGATTGTTCTGAGAAGTGGTTGGCTTCCTTATACCAGAAATGAGAAATTCTTGTTTAGGCCCAGCTGCCTGTCTGTGCACCTCACTGTGTCCACAGACCTAGGCGCGTGCTGTGAAACTTGGCCTGTAGCGTTCCATCCTTTACAAGGTGCTTGATGTCCTCTGTTGGCTCAGATATGCTGGCTGTCTTGTCTTTCGTGTGCCTCTTGGTATGTTCCCTATTGCACAGGTGTTAGTGACTGAGGAAGCCCAGTCCTGTAACATGTGCTCCAGGGCCCTCCCATGTCTGTGATTTCCCTGAGGTCAAGGATTGAGCGCACACTGTCCGGTTTGGGGAGTATCCTAAGAAACCTTCCCTGGGAGGTCCTCAGACCTGGCTCTTATGTGTACCAGCTGGGTGCAGGATCAGGCCCAGCCCATCCTCACCCCAACCCTGCACCAGCAATACATATACTGGTAGGGGCAGCTGGTTGGCTAGTCCCACCTCCAAACTCTGACTTGTACCTATGGGTGCTATTATCTAGCATAGCTCAGTCTGGCCTGCCCAGCTCTAGAGCATCCTGGTAGGTGCTGGGGCCTAGCTGTGGCGACCCCAGAGAAACCCCACCAGGAAAACTCCCAGCACTGGTTTTCATGCATGCTGGTGGGTGCTGCAGCCTAACCTGGTCCCCAGCCCACCCCTACTCCCAGCTCTCGCACACACTGGTGGGTGCTGCAGCCTCATTGACTTATTTCTTAGCTTGGTATATGCTCCAGAAGATATACACTATTATCTTTTTCTAATTTTAATGATTTCAAATATAAAAGAACAATCTGAATGGAAATGGGGCAAAGAACTATACTTGTAAAATTACATTATTCCCATTTTAAACTTTGATCAAAACTCACATACTCACACACAGAGTATCGTTTTTACTGAGAACAACTGTTTCAATTCACCACCATTCTGGCTGATATCAGGATTAAGTTAACAACCTCAAAACCTTTGAATCAAAAAAAAAAAAAAAAAAAGTCAAACAAAAAGGCCTATGGTAGTACACTGGTAAGGCCACCTCTGGCAACACCTGCATTCCTTAGCAGAACACCCAGCTCTGCTCTCCCTGCCAGCTTCCTACTAAGATACAACCTGGGGTGGGGACGGGGCAGTAGGTCACTCTGCTCACTGCTACCCTTGGGGGGAGAGCCAGACCAAGCTCCTAGCTCTTGGTTCAGTCTGGTCCAGTCCTGGCTTTTGAAGGCAATAGGGAATAAACCAGAGAATGAGACGGATCTCTCTTTCAAATAAATTACATAAAAATTTTTAGAAAAAAAAAAGCCAACAGCTAAAAATAAGTAAATAGAAATTTATCCAGCTAACAGAAGAAGCAAAAAAAAAAATTTTTTTTTCAACCAATAAAAAGCCTAAACTTGTCTGGTTGTCCTCAGCTGTAGCTGCTGGTCTCATTAATACTCTGCAGGTTCCACCTCATCACTGGAGCTGCACGGTCACCCCCTTCCTCGGAGAAACAGCCCCATATACTGCCCTGAGTCTCCCCCGATGGTCCAGAGCAGTGCCACCCAGTGTGCAGGCCCCTTCCTCAGCTCTCATTCAGCAAACAGCAACCTATCCTTTCTTTCACCGTGGGATGCTGATGGACTGAATGTCCTCTTCCTTGGCCAGTACACAGGTGCTGAGTGAATAAACACATGAATCTTCCTCCCTGGCTGGGTCTCACTCATCCTCCACCCCAACGGTGCCAACCCTTCCACACCTGGTATTTGTGCATGGCAGGCTGTAAGGAAGCAAAGCCTTTTGGGTATGAGCTCCCCAAGATGTCACAGGCTTCACTGAGGTCTCTGAGTATGCCAAGTATCCGCCACTGGTCCTAGGGTACACTGTGGACAGAGAGAAGAGCTCTGGCATCAGTCTGAGGGAAATGACAGATTTCACTCCCAGGATGAAACGAGCTGGACAGTGAAAGAAGCTAAGAGCCATGGATTAAAAAACTTTCCCATAACTTTCCCCCTTTTGAAGTTTACCCATATCTATAAGTTTGTCAATGATTGTTGATTTTTTCCGATGGGTCATGGGAATATAAAACCTTGAAGAAAACCCCAAAGATGCTGTGCCTGGGAAGGAAGAGGCGGGAGCCATGACACTGCACCCAACTAGGGAAGCCCCGAGAGGAAGAAGATGAGCCGCTTAGAGGGGTCTAGGGACATGGCAGTGCTGCCAGCATGAAGCCAGGATCTGCAAAACTGGCTTCTCTGAGCTGTGAGTGTTAGAAACCATTAAGGAAGCATCAAAACTACAGCTTCTATTTCCAGAGTGTTGACTTCATTCTAAGATTTGGAGGCCATGGGGGGCATATAGTTTATGTTAATAATACAAAATGTAAAAACACAAAACTCCAATGAAAGCGAGGCAAAGACAAGACTTGAATCAACTTTGCTCACTGTTCCCAGGCAACATGTTCAGGATGGCAGTACACACAGGACCCTCAGGAGGCCCCTTCCCGCTTCAGTCCCTTCATGCAAATTGGCCAAATGGTCCACGGGAGCTGAAGCAGTGGTTCTCAACAACTCTGCCTTGGCGATCCCATCATCACAGGCAGAGCTGACCCAACTACATGAAACTGTGCAGGGAGTGTCACAGTTAGCTTTCAATATGTAACAAGTCATCCCCCTTTCCATCACACAGATACCATAAGGCTTTGATCGCTGGCCAGCCCAGACAGCCTAGGGGGAAACACAGCGTGAGCCAGAGATACCTAGAAGGGTATTTCTAAAATGGTCCTATTTTCTTTTTCTTTTTCCAAAAGCTATCTGAAGAGACTTGATATTTTCTTTTCTTATGACCACGAAAGTATTCCAGGATCATCTTCCCAGCAGTTGCCATGACTGTGCTCTGGCTCACCAGCATTTGCCTGACTGCCACTCAGCTAGGGACAGAACTTCTGTTAGGTGGCTGAAAAGTCACAGCTAGGAAAAAAGCAGAGAGATGCCAGAGGCACCCAGAGGCTGCAGAAAGAACACAACTCTCTGAACACTTAAAGCATATGCTGAGATAATCCTAAAACAAGTCTGCAAAATGTGGGGAAAAAAACAACCATGCAAGCAGAAACCATGAAAACAGGACCAGGGCTGCATACCTTTTATTACTGCGTCCTTGAGTGCCCAGCAGGGTCAGGTCTCAATAAATCTGTCCCAGTGACTACATTTTTATTACATCATGAGCTCTAAAAATGAAGTCAAAATTCCTCTGTATGTATTTCCCATTTCCTACTGGTGGAAAGCTTTTCATCAGACTGGCTTCCTGATTAACTGTTAATTAACCCCCTCCAGACTGTCAAGTTTCAGAAAAGCATGCTCACAACTTCCCCTCTTCTCCTCAAACACAAAGCCACTCCAGCAGACTCTTCAAGGCCTGTCTCTGCAAACCCTCTGGCTCCACTCCCTCCCCCTCCCTCTGCCCCCAGGCTTTAGTGGGTCCCTTTAATCCACCGGTGGCTACCAGGGCTTCCCCTTCCAGCTCTCCACTGAACCTGCTGCAGCAGTTGAATCCTGGCTGTTGGCAGCCCTCGCCCAGGGACATCACCACTGCTGATCATCTGCTCCTTAGCTCTATGTCTTCTCTGCAGGATCCTCTCCGTTCTCTTCCAGAAAATACTGTCCCTCCCCAGGCAGCAAAAGGAACCAATATCTAGCTCCCTGCTCCTTTCAAAGGTACAGATAAGAGCCTGGATCCACCTATCACAGATTTCCAAGCTGAAGCAGCCATTCACCCCTTGGCATGTGTGCCAGAGTGGGAGCAACCCAGGGTTTCCCCAAGCAATGATATCATCAGATAGAACCCATCAGAGGCCCTGATACGTTGATCCAGTAGACAGAGCTACTGTAATCATAATAAGATAGAGTTAAGCAATGCAGGGACTGAACTCACACACTTCTTTTAAAAATATTTATTTATTTTTATTGGAAAAGCAGATTATATTTACAGAGAGGAGAGACAAAGATCTTCCATCCACTGATTCACTCCCCAAGTGGCTGCAATGGCCAGAGCTGGGCTGATCAGAAGCTAAGAGCCAGGAGCTTCTTCCAGGTATCCCAAATGGGTGTAGGGTACACCAAACCTTTGGGCCGTCCTCCTCTGCTTTCCCAGGCCACAAGCAGGGAGCTGGATGGGAAGTGGGGCAGCTGGGATACAAACCAGCACCCATGCGTGATCCCGGCACTTGAAGAGGGAGGATTAACCTATCGAGCCATCACGCTGGGGTCTACATATGTTCTTTTTAAAGTTACACACAAATAAAATGTACGTAACAAAATCATTTTCAAGAGCCTGACTCTTGCACCATCCTTGATACCAGGGCAGGGTGTGGGTATGTCCACTCACATTTTAATTCAAAGGGCTTTCTTAAAGCATAATAGCAGTTTCTTCCCAAACATGCAAACCAGGCAGCTGGTCTCACATTCAGAGAAAACAAATCCTGTTGAATTCAGGTAAGACCTGCAACTACCTCTCCATTTCTCCAAAAGCTTCTCATGAAACTAGCTCGAGTGAACCAATCACTAGCTAGCAAGTACAAGACATAAACTCTGCTACCATCCCTGACTCTAGCCAGTAGTACCTGGGGAGCACTCAGTTCCTAGCACTGGTAGATTGACTTGAAGTGAGCATGTAAGCCTCCATTAACAGCTCATGGGATAGCAGACACGTTACTGTTATTGAAGAACAGTAAATCACGGAGTGTCAAAGCCCTGTGAAGGGCAAGGCCATTTATCTTGCCACGAAGGAGATTTCAGCTTTACCTGACTGACCCCCAGAGTTAATCTCCTTTGTTTGCTGGGTAGACAGATGACTAAGTTCTCTCAGAGCCACTAAGCTCTTTTAATTACCAAAGCAGGTGCCTGCTGGACACAAAAATAAAAGCCCCACACTTGATAAACAGGCCAGCTTTAACGTACTTCCGGGGAAGAGAACAAACACTGACAAAGGCAAAAATGAACTGAAGTTTACTGAGGCACAACTTTATAGCAGATGCTGGTTTTGGATATTGTTATATATCATAAAATAAAATAAATACTGCCTGAAACTAGGAAAGCGCACCAACTAAAAGAACGCTGAAGTCTGAGATAGGGTTGAATTGGAAATCACCGCAAATGAAAAGTGGCAGACTTGGACTGGCTCACGCCAGTCCCTGCTGTTTCGGCATCTGGAGAGTGAACCAATCAGTGCATGGAGTCTTCCCTCACTCCCTCTCTCCTTCTCTCTGCCTCTCCAGTAATAGTTCACATCTTTCCCTCAGCTCACACTGCTTCTCCGGGTTGGGTCAGTTACTGGAGACAAAATGTAGGCAGACATTGAGTCATGAGCAAAGCGCCCTACAAGCAGAGACAGCAACAATCACCTGTAACACCAACCACAAGGCAGCTCCCCGTTCTACTGCAAAACTGAGCCCACAAGGAAGGCTGACGCCCCTCTGTGGTCTGCTGTCCCCTCTCTTCTTTGGCACTCTGCTCAGAAAACACATGGAAGACTGATTTTGTGTTTACAGTCTGCCTTCTTTTCTTAGAACTTCATGCAAATAGCAAAACATGTTAAAATGCTTCACAGATGCTTCCTGTCTTTTGGGGAGCTCTAAACAGATAATTTAAGAAGTTATCACTAGGTATGACTTCCATTGCATTATGTGCTGTGTGCGACTACTGAGAGGCCAAAGAAAATTCTCAAGGACTTCACCTGCTTCACATTTTCCCATTAGTTCTACACAGGCAACCAAAGGCATCTTGAAATAAATCACACTGTTCAAAAGGTCTTTATCTTTAATGTTCAAGGTTTTAAAAGAGCCAACGTTTCTGAATCTTATTTAGTAAGTGTAGAAATTAACATGATACCAATTATTGAAATGGCAGACAAAATGGGACTGCTTGGTACTTGGGCAAATGAAACTTGAACTTCAAAGCAACAAAAACAAAATGCAAACAGGAACACATGATATTACACACACACACACACCAAGAGTTAAATGTAGGGCTGGTGGTCCCTCTTCCTCTCTCAGTCTAACTTGTTAGAAGGAAGGCAGTCTGGGGTTTGCAGTTCCTGTTCTGGAGACTGATTCTACGCCATCCCACTGCTCCTTAACTGAGTTTCGCTGGCTGCATTTACATCACAGCAAGAACAGCCTGCTGTCCTGGGCCTGCTGTGCTCAGGAGGAACAATTCCTGGAGGTCTCTGTGCCATCATTGCCCGGACAGGCCACTTGGATCCAGCTGCAGCAGACAGACCCTCTGCTACCTGGAGTTTCAAGGTGGGACTTGATGTTTCCATTTTTCAAGTGACTTCAAAACATGACGGTGCTGTGGGCAAGACTGCACAACAGAGCAGTAATGGCGCCAGGGTCTCTAGGTGGGAACAGCAGCTGACACCGCCCTGGAGGAGCAAATGATGGCTGTGAGGTCTCTGCAGTGACCACACACAGTCTCTGATGCCTCAACTCCCAGACACCTCGCTAAGAAAAAAAAAAAAAAAAAACACCCAAAATTTTAACCCACCATTTACAATGGAAGACACTGGAATGCCAACATGCTTAAAATTTCCAGGATATTTTGGTGGTTTATGTAAAAAAATATAGCATTTGAAAAGATTTGACGTATGCAGTTGACTAGACACAGGGGAAAAATTGTACCAACAGTCTAAATATGTTACATTCCTTATCAGAAACCTACGAAGTAAACTCCTGCTGCCCAAGCTTTTATGCGGTGATCTCTCAGAACATTAAGAAAAAAACCAAGTCCAGGTTGGAAATAAAAAAATCAGTAACTGAGAACATAACATTCTGTCTGTAGGCTAACATTTGTGACAGATTTCAAAACTACTGGCCAAGTAGTAAACTGAGCTCATGCAATCAACACACACACACACACACACACACACACACACACACAAACCAGCCTGGCAGGGGCAGCCTAACAGCATGAAGACAGGAAGTGAGCCCAGGACCAAGAACGCAGCAGAAGGAATCTAAAACACAAAGCACATGGGTACCAGCTGATCACAAAAACAGAATCTCATCCCTGCTCCGACATGAGATGTGCGTTTACAAAACCACTGAGGAGACACAGGGAAAAGCAGGGATGCCTTCACTTGGCACTATGGGCAACTTTGCTCCAGTGTGGAATTCAGTCTCGGTACCTCGCCACTGCAGTGTGGAGCAAAGAGGTGGTCCTTCAGCAAGATCTGTGTCCGCGTGCATACACGGGGCATATATGTGGTGGGGTGGGAGGGGAGAAAAACAAGAAACAGAACTTAAAAAAAAAAATTCATTTTGGCTCAAGATACGACCAATCACATTTTCTACTTAGATAGGAATTTTCTAGGAATTTTATTTTAGGAATGAAAATCTGTGGCATTCAGTATGAACAAATCTCCAAATAAAGTTCACGAAAAATAAGCGCTAAGAAAAAACTAAGCATGGATTTCAAATTATTTTTTTTTTACCAAGAAAACGTGATGTTTTAATTCCATTTTCCCACAAACTTTGTGATGGCCCCTTCACATTTTGGGAAACCTTCAACAACAATTAAAGATGCTATTACACATGGAATTCTGAACACAATTCTTTATCAAGCTGCTGAATCTGGATATGCTGACTTCAGATACTAACAGTTTTACACCTTGTCACCAGAATTTGGCCCAGGGAGCAGGAAGAGTAGAAAAAAAGCACAAAAGTTCTGAGTACAAACCTTTTTTCTCTTTGATGCCCAAACTGCCTTTTTTGGAGAGGCGCCCACCCAGGGAAGGCTTTGTGTTCCTGTGTCTCTGGCACTATTTACAACCCTGCTGGCAAATCCTCCTGCAGAGGAGGTAACTGCAGGACAGCCTCGCTCTGCACCAGGAAGGGGCCGTTCCAGCTGCCTTCTCCACCATGACAAAACTGACAGCCAGTTATCACAGCCAGCTCCAGCGAGCTGCCCAGAGGTGCTGAGGTGACCAACGTTCAAAAAGACTTGGCTCTGTTCTCCCCTACAGCCTTGTTTGAAGAGTATGCTGCGGTTCCCAGAATGCAGGCATGAACAACTGGTCCCAACGTTTAAGAACTAGCAAACTGTACAGGCTGTGACCAGGCAGGAAGGACTCCCTGCTGCAGGCCCACGTGCTCAGCAGTGCGTTCTGAGAACTGCAACGGGCAGCAAGGTCTGTGCAGATACATGCCAAACCAGTGTCATCTCAATGACTAACCAGTGAAAACCGTATCCCAAATCCATTCCAAAGTCTTAGTTTTCTAGAATGCAATGAATGCATTCCCTTTCTTCTTTCTCTTTTTTGTTTTCCTCCCTTTCTTCCTCTTTTTGTTTCTCCCTGCATCGCCTCAACACCCATTTTTATTTGAAAGGCAGACAAAGACAGAGAGGGAAAAAGAGACCTTCCCGTGGTTCATTCCTCAAGTACCTGCAATGCCAGAGCTGGGCTGGGAAGCTTTTCCTATGTATTTCTTATTGATGCTGGAGCCGGAGTTTATAAACCCAACAACTGGAAGTTCAAAAACTAATTGTTTCATAATGATAGCAAACTCAGCTTCAAGAAACATTTTAAACTAAATTCTGGAAAGCTCTAGAACTAGAAAGGAATGAAGAGATTAGACAGAGTAATCCTGTCACAGATGAGAAACCCAGGGGAGCTGCCTTGAGTCGCCGGGTGATGAGAGCTCTGATTTATCTGTGACTGACGAAACGCTTCGTCTGCATTGCAGTTGGAAAGTTGTAGTTTTATGTTCTTGCAGCAAATCATCTCAAAATAATAAGGAAAAACACATCATGCTCCAGACACATAACTCATACCAAACGCCTTTGGTTAGCCTAACAGGTAACCAGGCAAGGTGACCTTAAGCAGGTCTCCTCTGTATGGTCAAAGGTTTCACTTTGAACAGTGGGTCCTCACTGTTACTTCCGGCGGTGTCAGCCACAACTGAGTACTCTTCTGAGTCAAGGCCATGCTGCACTGTCTCTTCTGGTCACCACACTCACCCCTATTTTTGGGGTGAGAAATTTGAGGCCCCGGAGTCTAGCGGCAGAGGGGAGCTAGCACGGCCAATCCTAAGGACCCAGGTTCTGAGTGACAGTGTTCTGGAATGGAGCCAGCAGTTCCTACACCACATTTGGGATCACAGGGGGCGGACTCCATGCTGCATGAGATCTCTGGCTAATGTGGAAAGCCCTCGGATACAGGCTTGCTGCTGCAAGTGCACCAGCCGGCATGTCTAGCCAGGAGGCCTCGCGCTGTCCTATGCAGCGCTCTGGCTCCACTGCTCTTGGGCCTCCTGACCCACTTCCTCATGCACTGTAGTGACCTGTCCAACGACAAAGGCTTTTTATTTTGTGAAAGCACTGAGACCAAGGACGGGCCCGTGGGAGCAGTAACAAGACAGAGTGCTCACTCCAGTCAGAGCTGAGCCTTGTCCCTCACTTGGTCGCTGCACTCATCGGTACCTGGTCTCCACCCAGGCTATTCCTGCTGTCCTCCACGTGGTCCCACAGCTGCTGGTTTCTGGACTTGCTTGCTCTCTGCCCACACTAAGGCAGTCCCTCTCACCTGCTTCCTTCCTCCACACTCCTTAGGACGTGGAACCCTGCCTCCCATCACAGAATACCCTGCCAACACCTCCTCCGCCCAACAACCCCCTTATCACCAATCACCCCCTCCCCAGGCCAAAGGGCTGCTCATAGACTTCCTCCCGGCTGGATCCCAGCAGCTTAGCGCCTGGCTCGAGGCAGTCACTTGGGAGTGTTTCCCGAAAGCACCAGTATGCCCTAACTGTGAGGAGGGGCAGCATGAAACAGACACTCGCTCTGGCCGGCTTACTGCTCTGCTCTTCATTATTCCAGAAGAGAATGCCAGAGATGGGTACACTGGATCCACCTTCCAGTAAATCAAGTTTGCTTTACAAACACCTCTTTGTAAGCACTGCTGTCCCCACATGCATAGCTGCCCAGCTGATGACAGGAGAAAAACTAACGAAGGTTCAAAGTGACAAATAGGTGAGAAACTGCAGCAAGAGTTCACAGGATCCACACTGTAAGACAGACTTCTACACAAGCGCCACTTGTTTTTGGGAGAATGCCAATACTCCTTTATTGCAAAGGGAATACAAACACAAGACACATCTCAGAGCAGAAGGCATCAGTGTTTTGGGTAGAGGAACAGGCACTCAGCACACTGAAGAACAGCGGGGAACAAAACACGAGCCCAGAACCAGAGGACTAGGCAGGGGTGCCCCGGAAGGGGTGGTGAGGTGAGCGGAGGCCTGGCTGGCCTGGCCTTCTGGAGAAGACAGAGGTTCAGGTTTGCAGTGACCCTGGGTTAGCAGCTGTGGGGAGAGGGATAAAGGGAGGTGGGTGTAAGGGAGCACGCAACAACAGAACCAGGCACCTGGGGGAGGACTTGGGGGTGAGAAAACCAAAGACTAGGAGAAATTGGGGAGACAGTAGCAGTGCTGACTCAGATGGACACGTGTGAGGACACAGGCGCGGAGGGGCCAGGAGTTTGGATTGAAGCACTGGTGTCTGCAGGGCCTGGCAGAGCCTGCCCCACACAGCAGGAGCTGTCCCACAGACAACCGCTGCAGGCTCCTGGCACTGCAGCCAGGGTACTTTAGGCACCATCGTCTCCGTAAGAATGATTCAGCACAGGCACGGCTGACAAGCCCCTGGAATGGTCCCCTCCTCTGGCCAGCGACCCTTGTTATAACCATTCTATGAAACGTCAGATTGAGTTGCTTAGACCCTTGGAGCAAGAAGTTTCTCTTGCTGTGCCTGGGAATTACCAAATATACTAACATTCAGTATGTGCTGAACGGGATGTCTTAACTCAAAACACAGTGTTGGGACACCCAGTCAATCAGGGGAAGACACAGCCTGGAGCACCAAGTCATCAGATGGAGATGAAATTAAAGTACTTCTTGAAACTCATAAGGCTAGTGCTAGAATGCTGTAAGAATAGTGATTGCCCTTACTAAACAGGTGCACAGGCACAAGTCTACGACAAGGGCTACACAGACACCTATTCAAGCTTCACAGACGTGAATTAAAGCCCATTATCATCTTCAAAGGGGGGAAAACTGAGAAATAAAGTTAACTTTATTCTAACTGCTTGATAGTGGGACAGCCTCGACTAGAAGCCAGGCATCTTTACTCTTAGTCACTCCAAAGGCCCATCTACAGGACCGAGACACAGAAGCCACAAAGAAGTAAAATATGGAAACAAAACAAAACAAATCTAATGCTTATTTAATGCAAAATACCTCAAAGTCCAAAGCCAGACAAAGTGGAAGGAAAACAACTGTCACAAATGTTGGAGCTGATTTTCCTAATATGCAAAAGTAGCTTACAGACTGGCGAGAAATAAACAATGTGATCCTACATATGAAAGGAAAAGAATAAAAACATGGAACTGCCAGTAAATCTAAGATGCGCAATGATGCTAAGAAGTGCAAGTTAAAATAAGAAACTGTGCTTCTTCATTGGATTGGTAAAAAAGGAACAACTGATAAACACAACATGCGGAAGAATACAGGGCATCGGGCATCTTAGAAACCACAATGTGTATGTAACCTGGCATGGGTCTGGCAGGCTAATGGGTCCATTTTTAGAATACGCACAACTTTTGACCTGGTAACTTCACCACAAATAACGCAAATGTCTTAAAATAAGAGACTGGCTAATTAATTAGACATCCAGATAATGGACTACTACATGCTCATTAAATACATAGTTATAAGGGCCACTGTGGTGGCTCAACATGCTAATCCTCTGCCTTGCAATACCAGCATCCCATATGGGCATCGGTTCTAGTCCCAGCTACTCCATTTCCAACCCAGTTACTTGCTAATGGCCTGGGGAGGCAGTGGAGCATAGCTCAAGTACTTGGGCCCTACACCCACATGTGAGCCCCAGAAAAAGTTCCTGGCTCCTAGCTTCAGACTGGCTCAGCTCTGGCCGGTGTGACCACTTGGGGAGTGAACCAGCAGACAGAACCTGTCTCTCCTTCTGTCTGTAAATCTGCCTTTCCAATTAAAAAAGAAAAACTTAAAAAAAGGATCAAATATATTTTTAAAAAGTTCTATGTTCATGGATATAAAAATACTATTAAGAAAAAAAGGAAATTCTATAGTGCATAGTATGATAGCTAAGCAATCTAGACACTTTTTAAAAAGATATATTAAAAAAAAAAGATATATTAAACATCATCATTAGGACTGCGTTACAAGACAGTTTAACAACATGGAGGTGCCAGTGCACTAGAACAACTGAAACGTATTTTTTATATTCAAAGTAAGTTTAGATTAAGACACTAAAACCAGGCCAGTGCTGGGTCACAACAAGTTAAGCCACTGCCCACTACACTGACAGCCTATACAAGCACCAGTTTGAGTCCTGGCTGGTCTCAAGCAATTCCACTTCAGATCCAGTTCCCAAGATGGCCACAGTGCTTGTATCCCTGCCAACCACACTGGAGACCAGAATGGAGTTCCAGGCTCCTGGTTTCAGCCTGGCCTCATGCAGCCATTTGGGGAGTCAATCAGAGTATAGACAACTCAGGGTGTCCTCTCTAACTCTTCCAAATAAATCAATATATAAGACACTAGAACTTCTCCAACAACACTAATAGATACATCAAGCTGCCATACTTCTTTGTAAGGTTCAATGAAAATAAATTAAAATCATTAACAGAAATCCAGAAAGTAGATAAGAGGTAGCCAGAGGATTACGAAATTTTGCGGGAAAAGAAGGAATAAGAAACTGAAATGTCTGTTTCCAAGTAAACACCATCTTAGAATATGTAGACATTACAGTGCTTTTGCAAATAACCATCTCATTAAATCAAAATCCTTGCCGTGATTAATTTGGTCAATGCTACAAAGCTGGATTTGGGGACCTGACTCCTTGCAATTCATCTTGGAAAACAGACAGTACCTACTGGTGGCGGCAGCAGCTTAATGCTTACAGACAAGCATGTTAAAAGAAACTTCAAGGTATAAAAGGAGTCCAGCCAAATAAAGCCAGATAAAATATCTATATATTTTTTTTCTACAGACAAGCCACAAGATGTTTCTGATGAGCAGCGTGGATCCCACTGCATGCAATTTTAAAGTAGATCTAATTTATTTTGTATCACTGAGGTTACAAAACTATGTTCTCCAGATAACTTAGAGGCTTACCACTTCATGGATCAAAGTCACATCTAAGTTTCCCTTTATGTTATAACCTCTGTCACTTCAATTTACCGAGTATACAGAAACTTTTTAAAAATGAGCCACAGTTGCAATTTTATACACAAAAGCTTGCATATACAGCCTGGACCACATCCACTTTACCAATCAGGAGACTGGTATCCAGCAAGCAACGTGCAACAGTGCTGGGATGTAAGGCATCTATACCTTCAGGAGCTCCCCAGGTGGCCCCCCCCCCCCCCCGAAGGCGTTTTACTGTCCTCCTCTATCCCAATCATGCCTGCCAAGGTAGCTGTCTTCAGGAAACCTGTCATGACCAGGGCTCTTACTGCTGCCCCTCCTGCCTGCCTGCCTCTAGGTGCTCCATGCTGAGGGAGCCAAATGCAAAAGACTGTCGGAGTAACATCTAATCGCCAGTCCTGGACAAACGCACTCAAAGCTTGTCCAAGTGTAAAACTAAGACTTCAAAATGCAGGGTTTGTTACGGAGCCCTTGGCTGCAGGAGTCTGTCTGCCCAGTGCTAAACCATGTTCTAGATAAGGGAGACTGCCAGGCTCAGTTACCAGAGGTAAATGCTCAAGTGTTTCCTGTCAAAAAGTACTTGCCTATCAAGTCTTCTCTTTAATGCAAATGCATTGATCCCAAGTTTAATTAGTCACATTAATGAACTTTACATGCAATAAGGTTTTGGAAACACAAATCCTAAAAGTAGTATCTTCAGTTTCAGTACTTTAGAACTTCAAAAAAGGAATAACCATGTCAGTGTAAGATACCCTTATGTGTGTATGCAATCTCGAATTCCTAGTAAAGTACTGAAGAGTTTTATACATGTGAGAAACTTGTACCCATAAAGTGATCATGCAAGACACCTGTTTGCTCCTTACCACATTAAACAGTTCTACTCCTGAGGCACTAGGCGTGTCTACAATTCCAGCCACCTTCCAAAGGACCCACAAACCTACAATTTGGTAACTCCATAGTCTAGACTTATACCATTTAACTCCTTCTCAGCTGGCTTGTAAACTACATCTGATCAAAAGGCAAAAAGAAAGATGGCCCATGAGCTGGAACATGCCTATGCCATGCCATTACCCTGCTCATCCATTTATTCAATGAATCTTTCTTCCAGGTCAGGCATTTCCCTGGGTTCCCCCACAACCACAGGCCCTGCCACTCAGGTGCTTGGACTTGCTGGGGATGGCTATCACTCAGCCGAGGAGATAACCATGTAGAGTCCCAACACTGCCTGTGGGGATGCTGCGGAGACAAAGGCAGGGGTCAGGGCAGGCTTCCCTGAGGCAACAGTGGATGCCACAGTGAGGGAAGGAGGCAAACCTACAAAGAGCAGGGGCAAGTGTGCCGAGAGGCAGCTGGCCCAGCAGGCAGGGACTTGGTGCAGCACATCACGGATTCTCTGGTCTTTATCCAAACGGAAGGTGTGTGTAAGCTTTTACCTGATTTGTTCAGTTTTCTGGAGGGAGGACATTATGAAGGTACTCACACTCTGACATGACTGCTCCAGCCACAGCATGGCTTACAGATCTCAAGGGAGAAAGCAGACTACAGAGGCTATGAGAAAGAAGGCTGTGCCATCAGGCCCAGTGGCAGATGGCTCGGTGCCTGGCTGGTTCAGTGCTGTAATGTGCAGGGAATACGATGAGAGCTGGATTTGGGAGGACTGTGCATTTGGTACTGGACATCTGGGTGTGGAAGTGACAGACAGGTGCAGGCCCAGAGTTTAGGGGAGGTCATGGTTAAGAAACCAAACTCAGCAAATGTTTATGAACAGCCAGTAACTGATCGGAGGGTGCTAGTGAAGCTGGGGTGAGAATGGAAGAAAGAGAGAGGCCACCTAGGAGCACCCTGAGGGGCAGAGAACATGGACATGCAGGAGGGCACAGATGGGCCACAAGGAAGAAGATAAAGGAGAAAATCCAGATGGCTGAGCCATTAACATAAGGAACTAGGCACTTTCTAAGGCCAGGAACTCAGTTTTCTTGATATCTGACAGTCTGGTCATGGCTCCAGTTTTATTATAACTACACGTAGTCATTAAAATGTATGAATGATTGCAATTTTACATTATATAAAGCTGGTCAGTGAGTATTATCAATGACCGCTACTAAACACCAAGCAACGTATAACTCACAAGAAACAATTCCTGTTTTCAAATCTAAAGCTAGGATTTCGTTAAAATCACTTCACATGCAGTTACTGTGATTTTCAGACACACTAATTAAACATTACCAACAGGGAAAAGTTATCTTGTGCTAACACTGAGGGACACCAAATATTCATTGGGTGTCGGACACACCTAGGTGCTGGGAGGTGCTGCAAGGAATAAGACAGAATTCCAGGGCTGCTAACAAAAGGGTGCTAGGTATTCAGAATGCTCTAAGACTAGTCTGAAGTTTATTTGATAATATATCAGTTAAATGATCATTCAGGCAATAATGAGAAAGACTGACCACATCTAATTCTTGGGAGCAGGGCCTCCACCTGCAGCTGTGTGTCTGCCCTCTCCCTACACATACCTACTATCATGATGTTCCCATGTAACACAGTTAACACACTAACCACAGTTGTTCCCTGCCATGTAGCTTGGAGACTTCCCGCCGTCCTCAAAGGGTCCAATGGATTCATCACGGAGTCCCAGGGGTCCGATGTGCACTCTCAGAGACAGACCCTTGTGCCTTAACAATTCTCAATACACTACCACATCTCAATCTGCCACATCAAACTAATCAGCCTGCCACTCTAGAGGGCTTGGTCACCAATGGTACAGAACTTCCTTCCACGCCAGGTGGAACTAAGCCAATCGTAACATGTCACGCAGTGTAGGTTTGAACAAGGATACCACCTTATGCCCAGGAATGGGGACTGTCTGGCCCACCAGCTACCCAAGGCCTCCAAAATCATGGGGTCTGGCACTGCCCAGGCAACTACAGTAGGACTTGTAATTCAGTAAATCTGTAGCAAGACGATTCTTGGTTTTAAGATTTACTGTATCTTTATTGGAAAGGCAGAGTTACAGAGAGGAGGAAGAGTCAGAGAGAGAGAGAGAGAGATCTTCCTTCTGCTGATCTACTTCTCATATGGCCAGAAATGGCTGCAGCTCAGCAGACCTAAACCAGGAATGAGCCATGAAGTTCCTTTGGGTTCCCCACTTACATGCAGGGGCCTAAAGACTTGAGCCCTCTTTCGCTGCTTTCCCAGGCCACAAACAAGGAGCCGGACTGGAAGCAGCTGGGACTTGAACCAGCACCAATATGGAAATGCCAGCACTGCAGGGGCAGGCTTAGCCTAGAGTACACCACAGCACGGGCCCCAAGGCTAATTTTTAAGTTGATAATTCCATGTGGCATGTGAATGATGCTATATATATATATATCCAGATGGCCCTTGGCAGAAAAAAGGTAACCACCCCTTCCCCTAGAACACATTTTATATTTCCCTATATTGTTTTCCTAACTAATAGGACTGTTGTTAGTTACAATGAAGTCTGAATTCTACTTATTAGATTTACTTATTTATCTGAAAGAATTAGAGAGAGGGGGAGGGAGGGGGGAGGGAGGGAGGGGGAGGGAGTTGGGAGGGAGGGAGGGGGAGAGAGAGAGAGAGAGAGAGAGAGAGAGAGAGAGAGAGAGAGAGAGAGAGCGAGAGCGCTCTTCCACCTGCTCATTCATTCCCTAGTTAGGAGTTTCACCTGGGTCTCCCACATGGGTGGGGGAGCTGAGCATGTGGGTCATTTTCTGTTGCTTTCCGGGCATTGGCAAGGAGCCAGTTGGGAAATGGAGCATCTGAGATTCGAACTAGTACCCATATGGAATGCTGACCTTGCAGGCAGCAGCTTAAGCCACAACACCACAATGCAGGCTCCAAAACTTAAATTTTAACACTAGTATGGGCAAATAACCCATCTCTTGCTCTACATGCTCCTATTTTAATTTTCTCTTAAAAGAAAATTCCACTTGAACTTACAGTTATGCTTAACAGCACCGGCACAAATTGTTAGAAACTGGGGCCAGTGCAATCAGTGTTATGTTTTAAAAAGCAGTATTTTAGGGGGACCCCAGAGTGGAGCAGGGGGACAGGAGGAGGCTTGTATCCCAACCCTGAAGACTCCCAAAGCCTCACCAAGGACTATCAGTACGACCACCGAGGACTACATCCCTACTGCCAAGGAGACCACGGGGGAAAAGGAGTGCCTTCAATGGCCAAGAACTCTGAGGTCACCCACCCCCATTTGGATCTACAATGTGGGATGGAAGAAGCCCAATTCCTGCCTTGCAGGATCCAGGGTCATCGGAACGACAACCAGGATCCCTGAGCAGTCCACAGAAACAGAAGAACAGTAAACTTCCTTCGAAACAAGGGAGAGAAGCTTTCTCTGGCCCTTGACTGCTTCCAACTTTGGGTCCCCACCCTCTTTTGTAAGGACCATCAGGATTGCTCCAGAAACCCCTCATAACAAACAAACATATGAACAAACAAACTAGAATAGATAGACAGAGAACAACTAGGAAAGCTTAGAAACAGACAGGAAGCGGCTAGCCGGGATGCACTTATAACTCACTGGGTGGGACACAAAGATCAGTTACTCCTCTCTGGGGTGTTGAAGATTCCTCTGCACACCCCTCCCAAAAACGTTCACCTAAACTGTTGACATTTGTCCTGTTAAAGTTATAGAGTTAGACTACCTGAAAAACAACCAGGTTCAGCAAAATCATGCTTCAATGCTATAAAATGCTAAATACTAACACTGAAATAGACAAGAGACAGCTGAATAGCAATCTATAGCCATTTTAAGGTATATAGAACATGGCTGAATATAAACCAAAATTGAAATGTCTATGAGGAAGTCACAGGTTGTGGTCGAGAACATGCATTTCCCTAGTAACATATTGGTTAATCAATACCATGTCAATTAATGCCATAATGTTGTAAATGGTTGTAAATATTATGTTGGGTTTTTTACTTGATTGGGATGATACTCTGCTGGTTCTACCTTCAGACCAGAGATGGTCTCACCAAGAAGCCATTGAACTTACCAGGACAATAAGATGCTGGACTTTATGATTGGTCAAAACCTCCAATGAAAGAATCTCAACTGAATTTGAACTATGGAAATGCAACAAGGAGGAGCAATCCACCGTTGGGGGGGGGGGGTGTTGGGGAGGGGCGGGGGGAATTCCAGTGCATTAAAAAGAAAATGTGTCACATAATGCAATGAAATTAATAAATTTAAAAAAAAAAGCAGTATTTTATGTTAGCAGTATTTGTAGATACAAGGGCACTTGAAAAAGTTAGTGGAGGGGCTGCTGTCATAGCTTAGTAACCTAAGCTTCTGCGTGTGGTGTGGCATCCCCTCCAGACACTGGTTCAAATTCTAGCTGCTCCAATTCTGATCCAGCTTCCTGTTTATAGCCTGGAGAAGCAGCAGACGATGGCTCAAGTCCTTGGGCTCCTGCACCCATGTGGGAGACCTGGAGGAGGCTCCTGGCTCCGGGCTTCAGATCAGATCAGCTCTGGCTGTGGCTGCCATTTGGAGAGTGAAACAGCAGATCAAAAATCTCTTTGTCTCCCCTTCTCTGTATGTAAAATCTACCTTCAAATAAAAAGAAAAATAAATCTTACCAAAAAATCTTGTTATTAATCTGCATTGAAACACCACTCCCCTCCCCACCCTACCCTCCAGGCCCAACCCATCACGTAACTGTTCTACAAGAAGGGAAAGAAGGCACAGAATCAAAACCAACCTGGCTGAACGTACCAAAAGAAGGCAGGACAAGCCCACCGGTCCTCACTACGATGCTGGAACGTATGCTTGAGTGCTCACAAAGTGAGGACGGTACTGTGGCACTCACCACAGGGCCAGGAATGGCATGCTGCGGATGAGACTCAGCATCCAGTTTAATCAGGGGGCTCCTCTGGATCCCCCTCTCTCAAGCTCTTGGCATGAGGTTTTCAAACCAGCCTACATTGTAACCCATCACCAGACAAAGAAGCTGTGCATGATCAGCTTCCTCCCCAACCTTCCCTGACACCCCAACACACCCCCCCCCCCCCCCGCCCGCCACCTGGACCACACCCGCAGAGGCTGGTGAATGCTCAATCACTGAATGAAATCTAAAATTGTAACTAAGGGCTGGGGTCCAACAGCATCTCTCCCGGGGTGATGATTTAGATAAGCAAGTGATGTTAATACCAAGTTATTACTATTTTTGCAACCTCCTTTTAACCCCTAGTTTAACGTAACACAAACCAACACATATAAGTAAACATTCAGCACAAATCACTCATCCTCTTTGCCTAACATGATGGAGAGTGGAGTGGATCTAAACACAGAAAAATTATTACAGGAACGAGGCCAGATGATGGAAAGATGTGCATACGGGAACTTGAGAAGTTCATAGAAAATGAAATTAAAAGCCAATTTTTGGAGGAGCAATTTTTGAAATCCACAGGTTTGTTTTTGTTTTTGTTTTTAAATAATATTCATTTCCAAAAACTTTCTGAAGACCTTTTCAAGCACGGATTTCAAAAGCTTCTGCACCAAAGTAAACCTGAGCAGACACAGCTCCGTTCTGCTGGTTCACTCCTCGGATGCGCCCACCAAGGCCAGGCCGAGAGCCAAGTGCAGGGAGCTCAACGCAGGCCTCCCCAGTGGGGAGCAGACACACCCAGTCACTGGAGCTCTCATCCACTGCCTGTTCTGACAAGAAGCTGGAGCCAGAGCCAGAAAGCAAACCTAGGCACTCAAACCAGGGACACAGGCACCATGACTGAGGGCTCCTAAATTTACCTTTTAATCGCATTTTCAATGAAGCTTTTGAAGCACTCTGTACACATTTGAGGACCAATGTAACAACGCAGAGACCTAGCTGGCAGTCTAGTCTTCTCCTGCAGACAACATCCTCCTTCAAAATCACCAATTTGATTACTAATTTGAAAAGGAAACAGGAGGCATCACAGAATAAACCAACAGCTGTGGGTCTTCTGACTGTGAGATCCTGTGGCCCTTAACACCTGAAGGAGTTCCCACTGTCTGGAAGGGCTGTGATGATTAAGTCAGATAATATGCAAATCAACTTGCCTGACACTCAAGGAAGGCAAGGCAAAGGACTAAACCTATTCATACGTGCACTGAGCCATGGGTAAAATCCTTACATTGCAACAATTTGAAAAGAGCCCTTGAATAATATCATTATGTTGCAATGAGCCATTTATTCTACTCCTGATCCCAACTAAGTCTTCCGGGATTACAAATGGTCTTCAATTAGGTCTTAAGGACAACTCTGGTTTGTTCCTAATATCGCCTATTTCCTTACATTCTACCACATGGCTGTCTCTCCTGACTTAGGGTATAGACAGAGGCCAGTAGTTTGGACCAACCCCAAGTCTAAGGAATACCCTTGGTAACAGTGACAGAAGCAAGGCAGGCGTACGTCAGAAGGGTGCATATACATACAGCTCCTAAGCAGCTTCCCAACACTGTCAAAACCCCAGGTCACATTTTTTTTCTCCCACTGCCTTCCATCCCAAGAGACAACACTTAAAACTCAAGAAAATGACTGGGGTACAAGGTGCAAAACCAGTGCCTTCTCTGAGCTTTTCTGAATGTCCCTTATTTTTCTTCAGGGGAATCCACTCCCCATTAGCTACCTTGCCACCCCATCATTTCTTCCTCTGGAATGCACACAGCCAGTGTCATGGATTTGACGAGCCGACTCAGCCTAGGCAAGCTGCAGCTGGTTTGTCTGGCCTAGTTGAAAGCAAAAGAACACTCCTTTCTTTGCACATTCTGAAAACTTCAGGCCGAAGAGTCAGTGACCATCTCTGAGGCATGCCCACACATTATGCTCACGGTGCTACAGAAGACGCGAAGGAACATCAATGGACAGGGCTGCTTCCTGTTTTTCCTACCAAAATGGAGTTATTACAGTGTATTGGAAATCATCTATTAAGGAATGTTGGTTAACCAGTCACCCTTGCCAAAATCAGATATGAAAAGAAAACAGAAGTTGGCAACAATTTTAGTTCTGATATTTCTCTTCCAGAACTATATTAAACAAGGTTAATCTTTGAAGAAAGCATTAATTTTCTTGCCCAATTTAAAATGAAACTCGAAGACAGTTCATAACCACAAATCTTGGGAATTCATAAAAGACTAAGTTATGTGATTACCTCTACTGTTTTGGTGAAATCACCAATTTTGTAAAGGACTTATTTTTAGGTAGAAATGCTTTAAAATCTTTCTAGCAAAAGGTTACCAAATTATATTTTTAAGCAAGCAGCTTCTAAAAGGAAGTGAAACTGAGGGCTGTATGAAAATATAAAAGCAGCCTATGAGATATCTGTAGTTTTAAACAAAAACATTAACAAGTATAGCATATCTTGTTCTTCCATAGGGCCAGCAAATTGAGAGTTTGGTTTTTTAAGTTACAAAAATAGGATGGAATAATTATATCTACTAAACTCACAGCAGCCTGGTCAATGGAGAACAACACTGTAATTTTTCTTCAAAGGCAGCAAATAGCAAGAAAAGCCAGGGATTCTGTAACATCAGGAGAAATTCCAAACCCTTGGGTGCCATTTAAAAGCACAACACTCATTTCAGCTAAACAAAGAGGGAGAGACTTAAAAATCCTCAAATGTAAGGAGCTACTATTTATAAAATGTATGCTTTACAAATGTATCGTCTACATCCTCAATTTTCACATCCAAATATCAGATATTGAAGGAAATTGTAAAATTAGAAAAACCACAGAGGTGTCTTTTTAAAAAACAAATATTTAGACAAAAGGGATTTTTCAGACCTTTATTACTGAGATATAAAAATGCTTGAAAATCTGGTGTCCAAGTTTTGAATTTAAGGTATGATTGTAACTACTGTTTAAAAAACAAAATGAAAAATTCAACTGGGATTCTGATAGAACGTTATATCATCAAAATTTTTTCTTCTAAGACTTAAAACAGCAAATAATAAAACATAACATGCAATATAAATAACTAAAAAGTTATTTGATGCAACTATTTTCCTCATAATCAGATTTATGCTGACAGACTTAAATAAATTTCAACTCCCATGTCAAAGAACATAGGAACATATATTTCAAAAACATAGGAAATCAGCATTTTACCAGAGTGAAATCTTTACTCAGGACATTTGGGACAACAGTATTCTGATTAATAAAATGAACTTTTAAAAAGCTGTCTATTCAGCAGTCTGCTATTTTACATATTGTGCCATAACAGACCTCTTACACACAAAAAGGGGGTATTAACAGTTATAAAATGTAAAAAAATCAAGCATGGGTGGCCCAGTCCCACAATTCTATCTGCCCCCAACTTGGTCTTCTTATTCCATGTCAAGGCCTGCCACTAAACAACTTTTGTATTTTCACTTATACTACACTTTAAATATATAGAATGCTGATGTTTGCTAAATTCTTGAATCCCAAAAAATCAGGTCTCATGAAATTAGGTAAAATTAATTTCTCAAACTGAGTTGGAAAGATGACTTCTTTGGAGTTCACCTACAGTAACAAACACTCTAAAAGATACAGTTTTAACCTAACTTGAGCAGCAAACAGGAAAGCCTTCACAGAGGAATGTAACTTCTGAATACCAATTTACACGTACAAGTGCACAGGGGAAAATACCAGTCACAGATCTCCCCTTCGTCTGAACGCTGCCATGGTGCAGCACTTAGCATATTTTTTTAGGATTCTTGTGTGGGGGGGGGAGCAACTTCTAAGTAATAATTTGATTTTCAACAACTAAATCAAGGACACACAAAGTGCCACTCTAGCTCTCTCAGCAAAACCACAGATTTCCCACTGTCAAAACTCCTCTCACCAGAAGACATACTTTGCTCCAATAATAAAGGTCAAGGAATTCTACGATGTAACGAGTGCCTAGCACCACAAGCATTTCTACCAACTCAAAATGCCCACCAAGACGTCGCGCTCCGCACGCACCAGTCAGATTTCTGTGAAGATCAAGGGTTACGGCTGTCACACTTAAAGTCATTTTCTTCCGCAGAAAAACTCCCAGGAGCCCAGACAGGGCGAGGCCAAAGAACCGTTGGACTAAAGTGCCTCCAACGGATCGTCCTCCGCATGCACCGGAAGACTCCCCGGAGCCCCAGCCCACCGCACCGGGGGAGGCAGTGGGGGGCGGCCCTGCAGCTGCCCCCAAGCAGGCAGCCCCGGTGCCCACACCGCGATCCCACCCGGGTCACGCCGGAGGTGCTGGGGGAGCCGTCACCACCGCTTTCAAACTGAATGGCTGACACATCCGGTCCTGGCTCCGGCACCACTCGGCCGATTGCAAACTTCAAAGGCCAAATTCAAACTCCCAGCGCAAGTCACTCAACGTCTTAGGCGAGCAGAGAGTGTGCGTGCCCGAGAACACCAGAAATCCCTAAATTAGGGTGCGGTGCGGGGGGGTAGGGGGGTGGACGCCAAGTTAGCACACCCGCACGACCTGCGAGCCTCCTGCAGACGGCGGGACACCGCTTTGACAGGGGGTTACCCTGCGGTCCGTCCCGAGCCTCTGCAAGCCCGGCGCGCCGCCCGCGCCCAGGGACCCGCTGCCCCGACCTGCCCGGAGACTCAAGCCCTGCCTGTCACGTCCTCGGGGACCTGCTTTCTCCTTGGTCCTGCGTGCCCCCCACTCGACCTTGGGCGCCTCATCAGCCCTGCCTGCCGCAGGCTTGGGCCTCGCTCCCCAGGACCCCCATACCCCGGCAGCCAGGAACACCCGTTCGCGGGGGGCGGGGGGCGCCACTGGGCTGCTCCCCGTCCCCTCAGCCTGGCTTTCTGGAGAACCCCGACCTCCTCAGCCCCTACAAAGCCAGCCGGGTGTGTGTGTGCGTGTGTGTGTGTGCGCGCGTGTGGTGGGGTTGGGGGAGAGCAATCCGTATCTTTTCGCAACCGCAGCCCGCAGCGCGGCTCGCACGCCTGTCACATGTCTGCAAACAATAACAAACTCTCCGGCACGTCCCCATCCCGGATCTGGGGCGCCGTCCGACTCCGAAGGGGTCCGGGGTACTCGGGGTTGGAGGGGTGCGGGTCCCGGAGAAGGAGCGCGCAGTCCCGCTGCGGCGAGCTTCAGGACGCTGTGCGCAGTGCCCGGGATTCATTCATTGCCCGTTCGCCCGCCCGGCCTCTCCTACCACCCTCCACCACCACCCCAATGCCCGCCGCACCCCCACGACCGCGCTGCTCACCCGGCGGGGGCCGCTGCAGGAGGCTGCTCTGAGGCGGACGCCCGCTTCTCCCCGGGCTCGGCCCCCGCGGGGCTCGGGGCGCCTCTGTCCGGCGCGGCCGACGGCTCGGCTGGGTGGGCTCCGTGAGGCGGCGGCACCACAGCCTGGAAGCCGCCGGCGCTCGTGCCCGCCGCCGTCACCGCCGCGTCCGAGGGCTCGGGCGACGGGGAAGTGGAAGAGGACGGCGGTGAGGCGCCGAGGAAGAGCGGCGGCTCGGGCAGCTGGTCCAGCTCCACACTCCGCACTTTGCGCAGCTGCCGCCGCCGCCAGTCCGCCCGCTCGCGGCCCGCGCTGCCCGGATCCCGCAGCAGCCCCGCGGCGGCGGCGGCGGCGGCGACGACGACCCCGGGCACGCTGTTCGCCTGGAGGGCCCCTCCGCCGCCGCCGACCGCCTCGGGGCTCGCCGCCCTGGCGCCCGGGAAGCCCGACGACGAGGCGCGATTCCCCGCCGCCGCCGCCATTTTCTCTCGCGGGCTACATTCGCTCGGCCCCTGCGAGGGAGGGAGGGGGCGGGGAGAGCGAAGGGGGCGGGCGGACGGGCGGGCACTGCGCCGCCGGCGTGGGGCCCGCCTGCGCCAACTGAGTGAGCGCGGCCGCGCGGGGCGCCCGGCCCGGGGGCCCGACGGGCGTGAGGGAGGCCGGGCGCGCTGGGGTCCGGCGCGCGGGGCCTGGAGGCCAAGGGGGCGGCGGCAGGTGGGACGGGGTGGGCTGCGCTCCCGGACCCGGTGCGCGGGCAGGCTAGGTGGGCTCGGAGGTGTGAGGGGCGGCGGCGCCCTTGGGCTCTGCGCGTTACCCCCGCAGCGCTGACCAGGTAGTGCGGGCCGCGAGCGGCCACCTGAGGAGACTCCCCCGGCGTTCTCACGCCGCTTCCTTCCGACGCAGCAGAGTCTCAACCCGGCTGGCCGGGAGCTGGTAAAGGAAGCGATTCGTTGGCACTTGGGTCCTGTCATTCGCCGCGCCCGTGGCTGTGGGGCGTCTGGGGGATTCTGGTACAGACCGGTCTCCCGCCGCACCCCCTCAGCCCCCAACCCTGCCTGGGGCCGCGCAGGTGGCGGCCAGGATTGTCGCATACTGCAAAGCGAAAGCAAACCCAGGCTCCGCACAAGTGTCGCGGCTCACCAGAACACTCAAGTTGGTGTTCAGGAAAGCGTTCCTTCCCCCTGTGTGCCCCGCTGCACCCCGGTGTTCCTAATTGATAAACCTCCGCGCTTATTAGACTATCGTGTCCACCTCCCGTCGCTTTGGATGCGAGACACCCCCGCTCCCGAGACCCCGAGGGCCTGGAAGGGGTGGGAGGGTCCCGGCCGACCTCTCCGGAAAGGCTCCGTGCACAGAGCCGCAGAGAGCACGTTTGGGGCAGGAACCAGTCCTGTGCCAGGAAGTGCTAGCTCATGTCACCCCGCGGCTCGGATGCGGCTCGCTGCACGTCCCTCTTTCCCGACAGGGTCAGGCGGCCGTCCCTGCGGGGCTGGCGGTGTCGGACGTGGTGAAAGCCTCCTAGGCCAAGGGAGATTCGACTGGAGGGCACTTCGGCGTGGAAAAGGCCACCCCTGACATGTTTGACAAGTCTCTACCCTTTGCCCAACCGAGTGGCGTTTATCCGCACGCTCCCAGGAGCAGCGTTTCTAGATTGATTTTGTGAAGTATTGAATGAAATCAAGTTCCCACATATAACTGTTCAGACAAAAGCCTTAACTGTTTAGAAAATAATCCCTCTGGGTTTTCAGGTAGAATGTTAGCAAGGGAGCGTGATGGTGCGAGGGGCCCTAATGTCAGACATCCTGCCGCTCCATCTGTCCTATGAGATCGCTACATCCAACGGTATACATTTTGAAAGTCGAAGTAAATCTGTAGAGAATTTAAAGTCTACATTTAGGCTGTAATTATATGCTTTTTAATGGCAGTCAAGTGTATCGTCCAAACCAAACAGTAGTTATTTCCCAGGTCTTCCCGGATTGTCACACCCACTAAACCCTAAATTGAACAGGGTAGACTGTTCTGCTTCGGATTTAGATCTCGAAGCTTTTAAATGTGCACGCACTTCCTCGAATACCCGTAAGTGGGAAAAGTAAGGTGGAACTCTTTAGCCATTCAGAGTGGTTCCAACTGGCCAGCTTCGGAGATCGGAGCTGCAGGAGACAGCATCTCCGGCCTCCTCCATAGCGATTGTAGGGGACAAAATGAGAGGGTCTGGGGTGCCACGCCATGGAGAGGTTGCCATTTTCTGACCTCCATCTGTCACTACAAAATACCACGGAGAAACTTGAGTGATGGATTTCCGCCTAAATTTTGGTGCTTTGAGCTATTTTCCCTTACATCTTTTAGGCAACTCCTTGTACCTCAGGTGGTTGTTTTGCAACTGTATACAGACATGTTGATAAAAGAGGTTTGTTTATTTACAGGAGAGAGAGAGAGAACTCTGTTCTGTTAGTTTACTCCTTAGATGCCCACAGCGGCCAGGACTGGCCTGGGGCCAGAGCCAGGAGCTGGGATGTCATGCAGATCCCCCACCTAGGTAGCCAGGAACCATACACTTGAACCAGCACCAGGGCTTTCCATGGTCTTCACAGGCAGGAAGCTTAAGTTGGGACTTGGATCCTAGAACAGGACCCAGACACACCGGTGGAGGAGGTGGGTGTCAACTGCTTAGCCAAATGCTCAGACCTCCGTGGAGATTTTTTTTTTTGAAAGGAGAAAACTTATCAAAAGATGTGTCTAGTTCTGCTGCTGCCATAGGCAAACACAAGGTTGCCTTTGAGGAGCATGTAATTCTGCAAAAGTGCACTGCTACACTTTGAGTCTTAAGGACAGTTAAAGCCTTTAGGTCTGAATTCAGGGCTGCTGGATCCAGTTCGGTATCATTACACCGAGACCTGTGTCGGCTCTCAAGCTAATACAGAACTGAATCGTGTCAGTTTGTTTAATGCCGTAAAGGACACTTGCGTTTCTCCCCAGGTTGCTTTCACACCCAGAACTCCCGTTACTATTTTTGTAGGCGTTGTTGTCCTCCTCACTGTGACCTGGAGTTCGCAGCAATGTCGGGTAGGGCTTAACAATTTAGGTAACCTTTCAGCTAGTGCTCTACAGATCACTGCTTCTGCGTAATGCTTCTGGGAATCACCTAAGTCACACTCCAACTCTGTTACCGCATTCACTCAGAGGATTAATTTTACCACTGGGCACTTCCTCGTCATGCATAAATACCACAGACTCCAGATTGAAAAGGCTTACTGCACATGGGCTGTAGCTCATTCATCATGTATTTATCAAGTGTCTACTCACACATTGCTGGGAATATAGTCTGTTGTTTTTCAGTTCTGTAAAAATAGTAAAATATTCCCATCTATACTTTTTTTATTTTTACTTTTTATTTGAAATAGAGAAAGAGACACAGATCTTCCATCTGTTGGTTCACTCCCCAGATATCCACAATAGCTGAGACTGGGCTAAAATACAGCCTAGGTCTCTCACTTGGGAGACAGGGACTCAGGTGTTTGAGCTATCACCTGCTGCCTCCTGGGGTGCACATCAGCAGGAAGCTGGCTTGGAAATGGAACTGAGACTCCAAACCCAAGGCACTCTGTGTGGAGCAGGTGTCCCAAGTTTCGTCTTAATCCCTGTGCCCAAAACTTGCCCCTGGGAATATTTGTGCGTATTTATCAAGCTGACTCTGATGCAGCTTCTGAGTCTTCAGTAGGGAAATATCCTCATATCATATAGCTCTGTTTGTGACACCTGTGTCTTAATTGCATGTAAAACCAGATGGATGATCAAACAAAGGCTGGGGTTCCACCAGCCTTCTACATATTCGTTATGGAATACTTGACCAGGTTCTAAGCTAGAACTTTTCGGATATCATACTTCCCAGGTGTTTCAAACCATAAACTGTCGCTTTCTATGGGATAATGGACCCTCTGCATGCTCTAACTGACACTGTGTCATTGACTTTCTCACCTGGGAGCGGATCACAGCCGTGGCTGGTGTGGTGTGCTGCATGCCAATGGATGCCTCAGCACAGCAGGTGCTCAGGGCCACTTCTGTTCCCCTCCAAAGAGTTCTGGCCCCTGAGGAATCTATTGTACTTCTTCCAAAATCTCATAGCACTTCTTATAACTGTCCTTGTGAAGTCTAATTACAGGGTATACTATTGATTATGAAGTTAATAGAATGTGAATGTGTGCATGCACCAAGTTATTCTAATGAAGTGAAATATTTTGGAAAAGAAATGAAGGGGAGACATTGAAAAACAAATCTGTCAAATTAGTTGCGGATGTAACCAGTGTAAAAGATTGGAAAGTGTATTTGTACTCACTTTGTTTTAAAGAAAAATTCTAGGCATTGCAATATGTGACAAAGATACATGAGGCTGTGAGCACTGGACATAAAGACCAATGCCCTGCAGCCCAATACTGGCTAAAGTCTCCTAACCAACCAAAGCAAAACCAAATAGGGGTGGGCATTGTGGCACAGCTTTTTAAGATACCACTTCAGTAGGCAGGCACGGTGATGTGCATGGCAGCTGTCTGTCTGCAGGGTTGGCATCTGGTATGGGCTCTGATTTGAATCCCTGTTTATGGCCTGGGAAAGCAACAGAGGATGGCCCTCCTGCACCCACATCGAACACTCAGAAGAAGCTTCGAGCTCCAGCATCAGATTGGTGTATGGCCCAGCTCCAGCTATTGCAGCCATCTGGGAAGTGAATCAGCTGATGGAAGATTCTCTCTCAACTACTTCAAGTAAAAAAAAAATATATATATATATATATATCTATATCTATATCTATATATATATATATAGATATATATATATAATTTGGGATGCCTGTATTTCATATGAAAGTTCTTGTTCTGACTATGGCACACTTCTTCTTTTAAGATTTATTTATTTATTTATTTGAAAAAGCAGAATTATGGGGGGAGTGGGAGAAATACAGAGAGCTAGACAGAGAGCAAGAGAGAGAGCGAACTCATTCATCCGCTGGTTCACTCCCCAGATAGCCCCCAAATGACTAAGCTGATCTAAAGGTAGAAGCCAGGAGCTTCTTCCAGGTCCCCCCTCATGGGTACAGGGGCTCAAGCACTCGAGCCATCTTCTGTTGCTCTCCCGGGACACAGCAGGAAGCTGGATCAGAAGTGGAGCAGCCAGAACTAGAATCAGCACCTACATGGAGTGCCAGGAATGCAGGTGGCAGCTTTACATGCTGCACCACACAAAGCTAAATAATTACAATAACTATGGGAGTCTCTTTTCTTAGTAAGTCCTCCAAGCTTTCTGCATGTATTTACAGGTACTATATACTTAAAATCAGAAACCACATTTTATAGAAAATACTGAAAAAGAGTTGAATCGGCATTTTATATTGAAGAATAAAACTACAGGGGCCAGTGTTGTGGCGCATCAGGGTAAGCTACTGCCTGCGACACCTGTGTCCACATCAGAGTGCAGGTAGTCATCTTGCTTGTTCTGCCAGGGCTAGCAAGACGTCAGAATAGGACTCAAGTGCTTAGGCCACCGATGCCCATGTGGGAGATGAGGGCAGTTTCCTGGTGTGTGGCTTCTGCTTGGCCAATTCTGGCGATTGTAGTTATTTGGAAAGTGAACCAATGAATGAAAGACTGGTCTCTCTCTGCTTTTTCCTCTCCCTGTTGCTCTGTTTCCCATACTATTTAAATTTTTCCCATACCATTAAAATATTTTATATTAAGAATATAAAATTATTAAATATTCTTTAAAGAGTAAAACTATAACTTGTTAAATCTAATCTGAGTCACAGCAAAATTCTGTTCATTTTTCACAGCAAAAACTCTGCAGCTTCTTTTTGAATGAGCCATATTGTATATCATTCTTTGATGTATGCTGAGATTTTTCTTTTGCTTTTGGTTTTCGTGGCTTAGTCACAGCTACTTTTTTTTTTCCAAAAAAAAAAAACCCACAAAAATCAAGAATTTTACATTTGCTCTGTCATATTCAATTGTAGTTTTCCATTCATGCCCTTGTGAATTTCTTCTTTTTTTGGTAACTCACTTGTCTAATTCCACTCTATCTTGCAGGTAACCTGAGAAGGTCCATTCCTTTTTCCTTGGCTTTCTTCACTTGTGCACCATTTACAAAATTTGCAATTGATTTGTATTATTTTGGGAACAAAGTTACTGACGAGATACACAAAATTGGCACCACTGCAAGAATGCTGCTCGGTAATATACTGCAAGCTGCAAAGGGAAGCTATGTACATGCATATTCATTTATTTAAAATTTTCTAATTGTAACATTTTAACATGGCCTAAATCAATCCCAATAGCATAATTCACACACTCCAGTTAAGTAGGATTTCAATATATAATCAGTCACTCTGTACGCTTTTACCTTGGTGCTGTGTTTTTGCAAGCTGGTGGGTAACATCTCAAATACCTTAGTTCAGATGAGTCACAATTTAAGTGCTTAAAGCTGCAAGTATCTTGTGGTCAATATTTTGGAAATAAGAATACTGAAATCACAGTACCCAAAAGACTCATGAGTTTTATGGATTCTGAAATCCCTGGATGGGCTAGATCAGTAGATAAGACCAAAAAACAAACAAAACAAAAATCCCACACCTGGCTGCAGCCCAATAGTTGCCACATGATGGAATAGTGACACGTATTTTTTTTTCTCTAAATCTACAAGAATACAACTTGAGTCCTACCTATCGCCTAATACCACAAAGATGCTCCTTAACATTTGTGTACAAATGTTGCAAATGCTGCCCAGAAATGTGCTCAGTAGGGGACACAGAGAAGCAAGAATGTGGACACTCTTGTAACAGAATACGGCTTGTTGTAATCTGAGGGGACAGATTTGACAAGTGAGCACATTTGTCTCTTCGTTTACTAAATGCCTCCACCAATGAGATTCTCCTCTTCCCCAAAGGGATGCTCTTCTTCAACATCAGCAGCAGCACTCCTGCGAGTCGTCTCGACATTTTGAGGCCACAAGCAGGATGCCTCAAGTAGGGTTTCCTGGGGCTGTGCAGCACTGGTCAGCAGAGCAGACATTTAAGGTTACCGAGATGGTGCACACCACAGGTCTGGGACCGGGGCAGCTGTGCCCTTTATTCAATTTGTCTTCCAGATTTGCAATATGCGGGGTAGTCTAAGAGCCCAGATCTGAGAGAAATGCTGCTGGAGCACCTATTAGGGACCAGACACGACTCCAGATGGTGGGAGGGGAGACAATTAACCAATGCACTTTACCTCAAAGCACTTACAAGGCTTGCAAATGCGGTCAAGTCCACATTTTCTACCTGTGATGAGTCTGGAACCAGGGATCCATCCATCTCCATTATCCTTGGCTCCCTAGTCACTCCAGCTCAAGCTCGGGGCCTTACACGTATTACTTGCTCAATAAACAGGAGCTGGTTTAAGTGGTTACAGCATGTGGGCTGTCTGAGGGTTCTTAGGACTAGATCTTCAATTAAGACATTTCCTCCCTGTATTGGTGAAGACACTGAAACACAGAGAGGTTCAGTAACTTAAAGCTTATCCAACCAGCAAGCAGTGGGGGTGGGATGTAAACACATATGGCCAGCTCCACAGCCTGTTAACTTCAGATCTGCAGTGAATATATATTCATTACTCTATATCCTTTATATGTATATATATATGTATTTATCTTTAATGTCTTTAATGCTGGCTATTATTTTCTTAGTGAACATGAAAGCATTCAGGAGATCTTTCAGTGTTATTGCCTCATGGTAGTTTTTGCTTCCTAATGCCTTAAGCTCAGGAAATGAAAATTTTGCCGTGAGCTTCACCAACACATCCATTTGAATGAAAAACAGAATGTTATGCTCCACATTATTTTTTAAACCCAAAATCCAAAGCTCTATTTAATACATATTTATTTATTAATGTGAAAGAGTTATAGAGAAAGAGAACAAGAAACAGAGAGTGAATGAATAGTCTAAGCGTCCATCTGGCAGGTTCTCTTCCTGGGTGACTGACTTGGCAAGTGCTGAGCCAGGCCAAAGCCAAGGTCCAGGGGCTTCCTCTGGCTCACCACATGAGAGGCAACGTCTTGGACCATTGTCTGCTGATTTTTCCCAGGCTATACAAGTGGTATAGCCAGGACACAAACTGCTGTCCCTGTGGGATGCTGGCATTGCAAATAGAAGCTTTATCTGCTATGCCACAACACCAGCTCCCCAAATCTTTGCATTTGAAAAATCTTTTCAAGCTAGATATGCAAACTTACCTTTGAATTACTGTAGTTATTAAAATAAATTATACAGGATATGGCGCGATAACCTAGTGACTAAATCCTCTCCTTGCATGCACTGGGATCCCATATAGGTACCGGTTCATATCCCAGTTGCTCTACTTCCCTTCCAGCTCCCTGCTGTGGCCTGAAAAAGCAGTAGAAGAAGGCCCAAAGTCTTGGAAACTCTACACTCACGTGGGAGACATGGAAGAAGCTCCTGGCTGCTGGCTGATGACTTCGGATACGCTTAGCTCCAGCCGTTGCGGCCACTTGGTAAGTGAACCAGTGGATGGAAGATTTTCCTCTCTGATAGCTGCCTTTTCAATAAAAAATAAAATAAAATAAATCTTTAAGATAAATTATGCAAAGAAATGGAAAATAGTAGCTTAACCTTAAACCGGGATGATGGACATCCGGCCCTCTGGGCCATGTAAGGCCTATGACATCATTTTGGAGTGATCATGCCAAGGTAATAGCAGGCAGAACTCAAAACTCAATAAATCTATAGCAGCCTAGCCTTTAAGCTGATAATGTTGCATGGCCCATGAATGATGTTATACATATCCAAATGGCCGTTGGCAGGAAAAAGTTTCCCCACCCATGAAACAGTCTGTGGGAAGACATATTTGAGACAGCTGCCCGACGATTTTCCTATACCTATTCATTTCCACGTATTTGTAGCCAGGAAGCAACTGCCTCTCCAGAGATGATGTTTTCCCAGCTTATCTAGCAACGAGGCACAGCTATGAGACCAAGTGTCGCCGATAGACTGTGAGCCACCACTTGAAAGGGGTAGCACGGCTGGATCCAGATGACGACAGTGTCCAAGAGACGGCAGAGCAACAGAATGCAAGGTTCCTGAACGATGAGCTGGAGGACAACACCGCTAGACCACTTGAATTCCTTCTTAGGAATAAAATTCTGGTTTGTTTTTTTTTTCACTTGGGCCATTACAATTTTGGGTCTACTTGGGGCATAGCAATGAAGTTTATCTTAAGTCGTACCAAATGATTTTCTTTGTTGACTAATGCATTGTGAGACTTCAAGTTTTCTGTAAGGGAAACAGCATGACACTTTGCTATCCACCAAGTCTGCAACTGATTCACAGCTGGTTTATGATCACCTGTGTGACCTTTGGCAAACTGCACACAGGCAATCAGTGTTAATACGGGGATGTACAAGTCACTGCTGGAGCCTCGCCCTTTGGTTCTCCGCTTTACCACTACTTGGTGTACACAAGCTAAGTTGCCATGGCAGCGCCGTATCTCTTTGGTCTCTGAGCTCCACCTTGCTGACTAAATGGCAGGCAGGAAATGGGCCCTGTGAGCATCCCTTAGCCAGGGATGGGAGTTGCAGGGATGTGTGGGAGATGTGTCAACTTACAAATGCCTAAAGTGCATACCTCTTGTCAACTTTAGAGTCACTATTGAACTTGATCATCATGGGAGTGTTGACACTATAGTTATTGGCAAATGCTACAAATCAGCGCTCTTCCACCTGCTTCCAGCGCTGGTTGTTTAACATTGCCCAACAGGAGCTTTCTTGTTCCTGGAGTACATTATTCAGAGGGGCTTATTCTACAGTGGTTCCTAGTTTTTCTTTCTAGCAGGATTAAGTTCCAATTACCCACAGTGGTAGCCAGTTTGGCTGTCATTCCTGTTTCACTTCACTGTTCCTCTGTCAAGATCATCTTTACTTCTCAAGTCAACTATTTGCACTAGAATCTTGTATCAAGGTCTGCTGTTCAAGGAGTTCAAAGTAGGACGGCGGAATAGCAATAAATAAAATTGAACTTATCTAAGGTAGATAAAACTAATCGTGGCTGTTTTTCCTACCGAGGGCCATCTGGTTATTTATAACATCATTCACAGGCCATGCAAAATCATCAACTTAAAAATTACCTTTAGATTTATTGAAGTTTAGGTGTCAGGATGGCCGAGCGGTCTAAGGCGCTGCGTTCAGATTTATTGAAGTTTGAGTCCCACCTGCAGTTGCCTCTGCAGGGCCAGACCAACAGGTGTGCAGGTTGAACAGGTGCTTTATAGACATTATTTCTTCCCAATGCTACAATAATATGTAGCTAAAGCAAAATCAGCAGTTATTATAGGTCAATTAGCTCTAACGACAATTACAATTATACATTCGAAACTCCACTGTTTTAACTGTATGAATCTTTTCCAATGACTTCTTTGATTGTCTTAAATAATATTTTATTAGGCAGATACTGTGGAATGGCAGGTTAACTTGGTGCCTGGGCTACCCATATCTTGTATCACAGTTCCCGTTGGCAGTCCCGTTTACTCAACTTCTAATCCAGCTGCCTCCTATTGCGTCATGGAAGGCAGCACTGACCGACAGACACTTTGGTATCAGTTAAATCTGGGTCTGAATCACGGTTGCTCCAAAGGTTAACTACGCAACCTTTAGCAAGCTGCACACAAGATAGTCAGTGTTAATACGGGGATGTACGAGTCATTGATGGAGCCTCGCCCCTTGGTTCTCTGCTTTACCACTACTTGGTGTACACAAGCTAAGTTGCCATGGCAGCACCGTATCTCTTTGGTCTCTGAGCTCCACCTTGCTGACTAAATGGCAGGCAGGAAATGGGCCCTGTGAGCATCCCTTAGCCAGGGAAGGGAGTTGCAGGGATGTGTGGGAGGTGGATCAAGTACTTGGGCTCCTGCCTCTCACATGGGAGACTCAGATGGACCTTCCAGCTGCTGACCTTGACCTGGCCCTGCCTGGGCTGTTGCAGGCATTTGGAGAATTAATTAGTGGATTAGTGGATTGCTCTTTATTTTCCTGTTGCTCTGCCTTACAAGTAGGTGAAAATAAATTTTAAAATAGTGTTTTATCAGAATAAATAAACACCAAACATATGACAGTGCAAGGAAATCTGTAACATACAATGAGATAAGCTAACTCTAGCATATAATATTGTGAGATATAAATGGTTTTATCAAGTTATTTAAGACAGTGAAAGAAGTCACTGAAAGGGATTCATGTAGTTAAAACAATGGAGTTATAATGCATAATTTAAATTACATTTATAGGTAATTAGCCCATCATAATTGAAGAGTTTTAGCTAAGGATTATTTTAGGATCGGGAAGAGAAAACACTTAAGGTTATCTATCGGGGTAGGGAATGTCTGGTCTGCGAATTGTATGACCTTCTAAGAAAATTAGGGTCTCCAGGACCCTTTATCCACTGGACTTCATTTTGTATCGGCAATTTCTGATTTTGCTTTATTGCTTATTTTAGAGGCTTGTGCTAACCTTAGGCTTAAAGATCTTTTATTTACACGAAAGAGAGAGAGAGTTCCCATCTTTCGCTTTACTCCCCAGATGCCTACAACAGCCGATGCTGGGCCATACTGAGGCCAGGAGTCAGGAGCTCCATCTAGGTCTCCCACATGGATGGTAGAGTCCCAGATATTTGAGCCATCACCTGCTGACTCCCAAGGTATGCATTATCAGGAAGCTGAATTGGGAGGGAGTCAGAACTTGAACCCAAGTACTGTAACATGGGATGCACATGTCACAAGTGGTGTCCTAACTATGCCAAATGCTGGCCCTGAACTCAGATCTTACGTCACCTTCAAACAGTGATGTCTTCTAGGACCTCAGTGTTCTAGTAATCAACAGTGGTTTTAGACTGTTGGGAAAGGTCTTCGTGGAACTCACCATCACAGCGTTCTCACAGGGCAGGCATTTGGCTCAGTGGTTAAGATGCTGCTTTGGATGGCTGCATTCTAAATTGCAGTACCTGGTTCAAGTCCCAGCTCCTCCACTTTTGATTCAGCTTGCTGCTAAGACACACCCTGGAAAGCAACAGATAATGGCTCAGATGCTTGGGTTCCTGCCATCCAGGTAGGAAATCAAGATTGAATTCCTGTCTCCTGACTTCAGTCCGTCTCAGCCTTGGGCATTGCAGGGACTGAAGCAGCAAATGGAAGATCTCTCTCTCTGCTTTTCTTTCTTTCTTTTGTTTTAAGATTCATTTTCATTGCAAAGTCAGATATACAGAAAGGAAGACAGACAGAGAGGAAGATATTCCATCCACTGATTCACTCCCCAAGTGGCTGCAATGCCTGGAGCTGCGCCAATTCAAAGCCAGGAGTTCAGAGTCTCTTCTGGGTCTCCCATACTGGTGTAGGGTCCCAAGGCTTTGGGCCATCCTTGACTGCTTTCCCAGGCCATAAGCAGGGAACTGGATGGGAAGCAGGCCTGCTGGGATTAGAACTGGCACCCTTATGGTATCCTAGCGCATGCAAGGTGAGGACTTTAGCCACCAGGCTACTGCGCTGAGCCTGTGTCTCTTTCTAATAAAATGAAAATAAATAAATAAATAAATAAATAAATAAATGGTCTTTAAAACGTTATTTACAAATATATAACCTCTCTGGCTACTTTTCTTTCAAAATAGTTCTTTGTGGCGATTTGTGGTGAAATTATAACACTCCTTTCCTTATTATTTCTAAGGTAAATAGGGCCTTCTCATTCAGCAGGAGAAAGATGTTTTGGAAGTCCAAAATGATCAATTTCTGAAGGAAGAACAGCATGATTTGGTAGGAAAAGCATGGAAGAGGGTCAAGGATCCCAGGCTGGGGACTCTACTGTCTGTGTCACACGGGGTGAGTCAGTCACTTCTCTGCACGGGGTCATCGTATTTTCATCTTCAAAGTTACGATGCTAACCTGGATGACATTCAGCATGCATTCCAGCTGTGTCATTTTATGAAAGTCTGTCACACATGGACAAAAGTCCAAGTGCAGATGACAGAGCCATCGTTTGCCAGTCCTTAACATTTTGAGGGTTATGAAGCAGTAGGGAAAGACCCTAGTCATACCTGACTGAGCAACAGTTGGAATCAGCAATGCTGTAAAACACGCAAAAAGTATGTTTCCGTCTTTGAATCTTAGGAGAAATTACTGGTTCTTTCCATGTTTTAAATATCTGTTAACTTATTTGAAATGCGGAAAGCAAGATCTCTCATCCAATGCCTCACTCCTCAGATGCCCTCAACAGGCAGAGCTAGGCTAGGCTGAAGCTAGGAACCAGGAACTCTATCCAGGTCTGCCATGTTGGGGAGCATGGATCCAACCATAGTGGGTGGCAGGGTGCTCACTGGTAGGAAGCTGGGATGGAGAACAGCCTTGAACTCCAACTCAGGCACTCTGATATGGGATGCAGGCATCACAAGAATTTTAAAAAAAATATTTATTTGTTTTTATTGGTAAGGCAGATTAAAAAAAAAAAAAACAGAGAGGAGAGGCAGAAAGATCTTTTGTCTCCTGGTTCACTCCCTGAGCGGCTGCAACAGCCAGAGCTGAGTCGATCTGAAGCCAGGAGCTTCTCCTGGATCTCCCACACAGGTACAGGATCCCAAGGCTTTGTGCCATCCTCTCTTGCTTTCCCAGGCCACAGGCAGGGAGTTGGTTGGGAAGTGGAGCAGCTAGAACATGAACCGGTGCCCATGTGGGATCCCAGCAATTGCAAGGCGAGGATTGAGCTACTGAGCCATTATGCCAGGCCCAGGATGTAGACATTTTAACTGTGAGGTTAAATGCCCACTTTGAAATGACTGATGTTTTTATTGTGGTTTACTTGTTGATTTTTTTGAAGTTCGTTTTGTTTAACTTACTAATCATTGTACAGGCGAATTACATTAAGGAACCACTAGATAATACAGAGAACAAAATTCAGAAAAAAATTTAAAAATTTATTTATTTGTATTGGAAAGTCAGATATACAGAGAGGAAGAGAGACAGAGGGGAAGATCTTCCATCTGATGACTCATTCCCTAATTTCCTACTATGGCCAGAGCTGAGCCAATCTAAAGCCAGAGACTTCTTCTGGATCTCTCATGCCGGTAGAGTCCCAAGGCTTCAGGCTGTCCTCGACTGCTTTCCCAGGTCACAAGCAGAAAGCTGGAAGGGAAGCGGGTCCGCGAGATTAGAAGCGGCACCTATATGGGATCCTGGCACGTGCAAAGCGAGGAATTTAGCTGCTATGTTCCCATGCTGGGCTCAAAATTTAAAAATTTAAATCATTGACAGAGGGACTAAAATCAGAGACACCATTCTGAGAATTGGGATTGGATTCAGCCCTTTTACTGAGGGTCCCCAGGTGGACTTTTACACTGACATTTAGTTCTCCCATTTTTTTTAAAAGATTGATTGGTTTGAAAAGCAGTTATAGAGAAAAAGAAATCTTTCAATCTCCTGGTTCACTCTTGAAATGCCTGCAAAACTGGGAGTAGGCTAAGCTGAAGCTGAGCGCCAGGATCTCCATGCAGGTCTCCCACATTATACACTGCTGAGTCCCGGAAGAACAGAGTTATTCTTTGTACAAAAATCAAGCATTGCTTAACCAGAAAACAAATGTGTAGCCAGTGCTGATTCGGTCCAATGCATTTGAAGTTGTTTTGTGTGGTGATGGTGTGGTAGTCACTCAGAGCCCTCAACTCCTTCTGAGTTGTTTAGGCTCGTTTGGTGGGTGGCAAAAATGACAGAATTTCTAAGAGTGATGCTGAATAACTGTGATGTGGACCCTATCTTCTGTCTCCCTCGCCGTCATCAAGCTGTGACACAAGCCTGGAATGCCAGTGGAGATTCTTTGTCATTTCACAGTAGTTGGATATGTCAACACAGAAGACATAGTACTTTCACTGTCATGGTGTCTTCAATCTTGCAAACTGAATATTTCCTAGTCACCTTTAATAAGTCTGTCCCAAAGTTCTTTCTTTCTCCTTCCCCTTCTTTCATAAAGATATATCATGGGAGAAAAAAAAAAGGAATACTAGCAAAGGTACCAAGGAAACACTTTGTTTTATAAACATCTTGGAACTGGAAGCATATTTAATGGAACTTTCTCCCAAAATTATATTGGAGGCTGACTCTAGCAGGAAAAGCCTCAGCTACAAAGAATGTCATCCCAGAAACGGGGAACACTTGAAAACAAGTGGGGTTTCACCCATTCTTTAATGCTCCCCTTTACCAAATAAGGGTGGAATAGGCTACTGATTATGGGAGCATAATCAGTATGTACTTTGTTTCAGTGGATGATGAAATGATGCTAACTACCATCGCGCCTGGTATGTGTGTCTTTTGTTTTTCCCTCTGATTCTTGCATGCTACTGAATTAGAAATCAAATCATAAACAGTGGTTGTAACCAGGCCACCTGAGAGCCTACTCCAGACAGGCATTTTTTTCTTTTTCTAAAAATGATGATTCATGAATTTTACTGTTCTTAAGAACTCACCACAAGAGTCTGTGGGCAATTCTGTCTTCCTTGAGTTCGAGAGGTTTTAAAGGGAGTGTATGTGGCAAATACAACAGAACACTTCGCCATCTGTGCTTTTTTTTTTTTTAGGGTTTTTTTTTTTAATTTAATTACATTGCATTATGTGACACAGTTTTATAGGTACTGGGATTCCCCCCACCCCTTCCCCAAACCCTCCCCCCATAGTGGATTCCTCCACCTTGTTGCATTACCACAGTTCAAGTTCACATGAGATTCTTTCATTGCGAGCATATACCAAGCATAGAGACCAGCATCTTATTGTCCAGACAAATTCAATGGCTTGCTGGGGAGACTATCTCTGGTCTGAAGGTAGAGCCAGCAGAGTATCATCCCTCGAAAGGAAGCAGCCCCCAAATGCAGGCAGGCCAAGGCCCAGCTCACCATGAGCACATGGTGGCTGGGGTCGGGATCCGAGCAAGATGCTCCATCCTGCAGCCCCCCACCCCCATCTGTGCTTTCTTATGACCAGCAGTTAGTTTATACTCTTGGGGGAATTTCATGGGACTAGGGACTTGATTCCAAGAAAAAGGAGGTGAAAACCGTTGGACCATATTTGTTTTACTAGTGGAACAAGAAATAGAAATTGCCATAGGTGGCAGATAGAAAGTTCCAGCAGTGAAAAGTGGAATAGATGAGTTTGGTAGAAGAAGAGGAAATAGATGGTTGTGAGGTTTCTTAGGATCAAGGCATGTTTCTTTAGGCTTGCTATCAAGTCATCAGCAACCTGTCAGGCCATAGTGGTCACACCAGCAATTTGCAACTTAGAAATTTTTTATGAACCAATATAACTTTATCTTTAAATTCCATTTTGCATGAACTTTTGAAGGACCCTTGCTTGTGTGGGGTCTGATATTTCAACACCTGTATATTATATATCATGATCAGTTGAGGGTAACTGTTATATCTCTCTGTTATCAGGTTTTCTATGTCACAAGTCATAGTCCATTGGACAACTAGGAAATTGTGTTTTCGAGTCATAACCAGTCTTTTCCTTTTTGAAGAGAGCTAGAACACAAAGTATCAGAGTGCATTGTCTTCGGCAGGGCCCATTCTGTATCTCTGTTATGCTCTTGGGGTGCCCTGCATGCCAAGTGGCCGAGTTCTACTCCTCTTTTTATTCACTGAAATGAGCAATACTTTTGAAAAACGCTAGCTTTGGCAAGCAGTGATTTTTTTTTTTAAATTCTCTCTGTGTAGATTTGAAATTCAAGCATAGTTTCATTTATGTGATATAATCTGTGCATTTCTTTTTTTTTTTTTTAAAGATTTATTCATTTTATTACAGCCAGATATACACAGAGGAGGAGAGACAGAGAGGAAGATCTTCCGTCCGATGATTCACTCCCCAAGTGAGCCGCAACGGGCCGGTGCGCGCCGATCCGATGTTGGGAACCTGGAACCTCTTCCGGGTCTCCCACGCGGGTGCAGTGTCCCAATGCATTGGGCCGTCCTCGACTGCTTTCCCAGGCCACAAGCAGGGAGCTGGATGGGAAGTGGAGCTGCCGGGATTAGAACCGGCGCCCATATGGGAGCCCGGGGCTTTCAAGGCGAGGACGTTAGCCGCTAGCCCACGCTGCCGGGCCCCTAATCTGTGCATTTCTTATAAATAGAATCATATTCTACATGGCTCTATGCTTCACTTTTTTCATTTAGCATAATGTTTTCAAAATGTGTTCACATAGCAGCAACCAATACTGCATTTTTTATTTCAGGTGAATAATATTTCACTCCATGGATTTATCACATCTTGCTTTACCCATCCATTAATTGGTATTACAGTTGTTTCTGCTTCTGGACTATTTTGAATAATTTTGCTATGAATAGTCATGAGAATTTTTTCTGTGAACATGTTAAACACACCACAATGGCTGTCGATAAAGGAAAAAGGACCTGAGAGTGAAACATGGTAACAAGAGGGAAAAGGTAGGGGCCAGAGTTTTGGTAGAGCACTGTTAAGCCACTGCCTGGGACACCAACATCCTGTATGGTCCAGGTTGCCTCCACTTCCAAACCAACTCCCTGTTAACGGTCTGGGAAAAGCAGCAGAAGATGGCCCAAGCATTTGGGCCCCTGCATCCATGTGGAGATACAGATGAGGTTTCTGGTTCCATGCTTTGGCCTGACCCAGCCTGGGCCGTTGAAGTCATCTGGGAATTGAACCAGTGAATGGAAAATCTCTATGTCTCTGCCTATTGCTTTGTAACTATGACTTATACACAAAGAAATCTTTTAAGTCCCCACTTAGAATCATAAAATTCAATGAGTTTTAGCATATTCAAGGTGCTATGCATTCATTCCCACTGTGTCACGTTAACATCTTCATTAGCCTATTAACAACTGTTTCTCCAGTAGCACCCATTAGGAATAAGAAGAAAGTAGGAAAAATATTAGAAATGGAATTCTTAGTTATCTTACACTTTTCAACTTCTATTTATATTTTGTATTATTAGAGAAGTATACATATATAATTTATTGGGGAATAAATCCATCTGTAGGCAGTGAGGTAAATGTTGTGTGTGTGTGTGTGTGTGTGTGTGTGTTTAACTGACATGGTTCTCATGAAAAAGGCATGAGAGAACTGCATTACAAGGTCCAAGGACATTCAAAAGAAATTTGTAATTTGTATTTTACAAAGGACCTTTACATATGTTATCCCAAACGTCAAGAAGATCCAGAACATTTTAGTGATTTTTTTTTGGTCTGCTTCCAATTCTTACAATATCCAAATAGGACTTAACGGTGAGAAAATGGGCATACCCAAGTCAACATATCAGAAGTCAGTGAGTTGGCTCAGGGTTTGCTAGCCTATGTTCTCATCAGATAGAGCAGTGACACTTGAAATAAAAGTGCTTTGGAAAGCAAGTTGAAGAAACCATAAACCAACCTTCAGAGTGATGGTTAATGAATGATCTTTTTCGTGATGCTTACTTTTCAGAAGCTTACAGAGACAGGAATAGGAAAAAAACATTTAGCATGGAAAGCTATCTGGGATGTCTTGTTTGCATGATTCATTTTCAGATATCCTTAATTTTTAAAGAAGTGGAAAATACTGATAACAGCTGTGGATTTAATGAAACAAGCTTCTCATGCAAGATTATTGAGGGTCTTTATTTCAAGCAATTTACCAAATCCTGAAGTAAGCAGTCACACCTGCTAGGGTTTTCCAAGCCATTGAGGGCAGGCGTGGGGAAACAGCTGGAAGCTGCCCCTTTCTGCTTTCCGAGAAACTGAAGATTAATTTAAATAACCAAAAAGGAAAGCCACATCACTAGAAATTCCACAAGCTTACTATATATTTAGCTGGAGTTACATAAGAACCTACTCATTAAAAAGCACAGAATATAAGCCCAAAGGAGTTGTCATCAACCTCTCATTCATGAGAAAAAAAATAACACGGAGGACGTGGTGGTAATTAGCAGGATCCCTTGGGGCACACAGATGACTAGCTTTCACAATTCTCTCTTTTTAAAATACCTCTTTTTAAAAATACCTCTTTTTACCCAAGTTCATTTTTCTACACTGAGTTATTTTCTGCTTTGCTTTTTTTTTTAAGGATTTATTTATTTATTACAAAGTCAGATATACAGAGAGGAGATATACAGATATACAGAGAGGAGGAGAGACAGAGAGAAAGATCTTCCATCCGATGATTCACTCCCCAAGTGAGCCGCAACAGGCCGGTGCGCGCCAATCCGATGCCGGGAACTAGGAACCTCTTCTGGGTCTCCCATGTGGGTGCAGGGTCCCAAGGCCTTGGGCCGTCCTCGACTGCTTTCCCAGGCCACAAGCAGGGAGCTGGATGGGAAGTGGAGCTGCCAGGATTAGAACCGGCGCCCATGAGTGATCCTGGGGCATTCAAGGCGAGGACTTTAGCCGCTAGCCCACGCCGCCGGGCCCAGCTTTTGTTTTATATTTCCTAATTTTTGAGACCCAAATTCAGAAGAATTGTCTTAACGTAGAGTTTATTCTGTATTGGGGGCTGACCTAGCCCATCTTACGAGATTCACTACTTGTGACCTATCTATTTATATGACTTAAGACAAACATGCTCATTTTTTAAAAAAGAAAATTAATAAATCTCAAGTTTATTTTGACTGCGTGTATGTGTGAAAGAGAGTCCTCAAAAATGCACAGAAAATGTGTATCAATGAAAAACTGAATGGATTTTGTTTCGGCACAAAGATAAATTTAACTTAATTCCATTCCCCACTGTCCTTCTGAAATAGCATTTTGTACACATGTACATATGCATGCAGTCACACTCACGAACAGGATGCTCATGATAATCACTTGTAAACGTTGGCAAGCTTGAAGAGGACTGTATCAGCTTCTTGTGTTTGGAACTTCTTATGTTTTGAAGATGCAAATACTTCCTTTCCTCAAGTAAAACAAGACTTGGGAGCGTGAACCTCAATGTGGGCACTGCCTTTGATACTTTCAAAATTAGTAAACTTTGTCCTTTGAAGGATTTTTAAAAAGAGTTCCAGAGCTGCAAAAATATACCAGGTGTAACTTCTTAACACTGAATCAACAGGCACTTATTGGGCATTTTGTGTCAGTGGTGGGTCAGCGGCTCTCCTGTGTGATCTCCAGCAACAACGGCATCAGGTGGGAACTTGTTAGGTAAGTTCTTCAATCCCGCCTAAAACTTACTGAATCAGAAACTCGGAATGAAGCCCAGAAATCTCTGTTTTCACGAACATTCTGGATGATTCATGATTTGAGTTGAAGGCTAGGAACCACTTGTCTGTTGGTTACACAGTTGAGTTAAATAGGGTGTTTGAAAAGTGTGTGCACCTGTCCTGGTTGTCTACATCTGAACCAACGCACTTGCCCATCTTCCATGGGCAGTACTAGGGCTTTCCAAACACTACTGATGTGCTCGTGTCTTGGAGGTTGAGCCTGAGTTCCACATTATCACCCCTCACACCTGCACTTTGTACCCAGCTATGGAAGTTGCCCTGTGTATAGGGTCTCCCACCTGAAAGCAGGTTTCTTTAGATTCCTAATCACTCACACACTGTACAAGTTAGAATAGGACTCACACCTGGGCAGGTGGCTACTTAAAGACACAGTAGGGCTCAGCCCAGCACCTAAGAGCTGCGCGATGGAGGGTGGTGGCCAGATGAGGGGCGGCTCTTGGGTTCTTCCTGGGCTTTTGGCTCTGGGGCTCTGGTGTGTGCAGTTCAGTCAGGTAGAACCTACGTACTGTGCTGCCAGCATTTTGCCTTCCCGTGTCAACGAGATCTTTTCTTCTAGGACACGTGGATTTACCCTCACAGCCAAGAGTAAGTACCTGAAACTCTGACCTATCTCTACGAGGGAAGGAGAGACCCAGGAATTGCCTAGCAGCATTTTTGTAAGGCTAGTTGGAAAAGCTCCATGGCTGATGTCCTGATGTCCACAACTGTTGGCTGCGCAACTGGTATGCTGAGCAACTAGCATGTGGTGGGAGACTCAACAGGGCAAGTGGCTTGCCCTAGGTCACTGTGACTGGGATGCTTATTAACCCTACCACTGTCACTCTAGGACTGAACTCCAGTGGCAGAGTGATGTGCATGGGAGAAGCTCAGGCTACTGCTGTCTGCTGTGGAATCAAAAACTAGCTTTGCTGGTGGTTTTCAGAGCTGGGAGGGCTTACGTTTTGGTTTTGGTTCTGCTGGGGAGAATTGTCTGAAAGGGAGGTGGTGTCTTCATCGTTTCCTTCTGTGATAGCAGCCTTCTGAAGCTCCTTTTCTGCCTTCCTCTCCTCACAGGTACCCAGTTCCTACATACTTACTGGCTGCTCTACTTTGAAGCAGCTCCCTTTGTGGGGATTTCCTTGATACAGCTGTGGGCCTGGGTGCCGATCGCCCCGCATGCTACCGAGCTTATTCTGGAGTTCAAGGACCAGCGACGGGGCTCCTCCAAATTCCTCTTGGGTTCCTTCCCCATTCTCTTTTCATCTTACCGCTCAGACAGAGGATCTCTGCTGGAGATCTACTGTTTGCTCACATATTGGATGGAAGTGGTACCTAGCCTCCTAACAGAAGAACAGATGCCATCCACAGATGTCGCTGATGCCAGCCTGAATGAGTGTTCCAGCAACCCAGGCAGACGAGATACGGTGCTGCTGTTGACTTCGACCTACAGCCAGCCTCCTCTGTTTCACCTGCCTTATGTCCAGGAACCCTTCTTCCCTAATGTGGAGCAGCTGATCTTGGGAAGCCCAGGCAAGGGTCACTGGGACATAGAGTATGGCCAGACTCCATTTCTGGGTGAGAAGCTCTGTCACCTTGAGGATCGCAAAGTGAACCTTCACAGAGCCTCCTGGGGCGAGTGTATTGTTGCACCCAAGACTTTCAACTTCCCTTACTGTCAGGGAACCTGTCTGGCCCTGAACAGCGAGTTCTATCAGTCCAACTTTCAGTGCTATAAGGTAAGACATGACAACATGTTTTTTCTTCCATGGGTGGCGTGAAGTTTTTAGTGTTTCTGGGCTTGTCTCCTTTATGGCAAAGAAGCTATAGAAGGTAAAATTCACAGAATCCAGCACTAACATGTTAGGTCACATGTTCCCCCATCATACTCCTGTCCCTCTATATCTTGGCTCATAAGAAACACCTATTTCCTAAGAATTGTTCTGAGGAAGCCATGGTCCAGGGTCTCCCTCCCAGGCACTCTTGCTCCATTCCTGCTTACCTCTGCAGTCTACTGATACACTGAGGTAGGAGCCAGTGTCTTTCATAGCACTCACCTCCATGTCCTTTTGTTCCTACAGAAGGATGCACCTATTTGTTCCCAGCTCCTCCGGGCCTGTGTTCCTGTCAAGGTCAGGCTATTCTCCTTGATGGTCCAGGACGACGAGCACAAGATGAGTGTGTACCACGTGAATGCTTCCCTGGTAGAGAAGTGTGGCTGCCTTTGAGATGCCCATGCCCTTATGCACCTTGGCATTCTCGTGAGGGGCTGGGATTGGGCCTCACAGGGCCTAGAGTCCTCTGGAGGGTGGGGAGTGGGGATGTTGGTTGCTCTTAAAGAGTGGTTGGAAGGAATGAGTTTTGTGACTCCTAATACTACTTTTGAGGGCTGAGACTCCTTGTGTTTCGTTCCTAGTTGTACCTATCACTGACCGTGTGTGTCTGATCTGTCCTTGATTGTGTGAATAGGCCAGTAATGGTGTCATCATGGGAGTTGCTTAGGAGCTCAACTGGATGCATGTGTGGGGTAAAACTGTTATTAAAAAGGATTCTACTTTGGGCCCTATCTGAGCTGCTCCACTGCTATTGTCTTACTCTCTCCCAAAGGCCTGGGGCTGGTCCAAAGTTGGCCTAAGCGTTGGAATATCAATTCTTCCCCACCTTGAATGGTGGCTGATGTGTGTGTGTGTGTGTGTGTGTGTGAGAGAGAGAGAGAGAGAGAGAGAGAGAAAGGGCTCTGTGCAAGGGAGCTTCTGCCATGGGCTTGTCATGAGTATAGGGCATCAGACCTTCCTTACATAGTGGGTGTTGGGTGTCAGATGTATGGGAGATACCAGGAATGATGGACATAGCTCAAGACAGGTCCTTGGTGGATTGGTCTTTGATCTTATGAAGGGCTAAGTCCTTTCTCAAGGAGCTTCTGCCTGTGACGTCAATTGAGTGATGTTCACATTTTCTTCAGTAAAACTGGAGTACTGTGGTTAGTCTTTTGACTATCTCCTTACGTCCCTGCATCTGTGCATTGGAGTCGATGGATGTTGGGGTTCAACATTTATTGTCAAGGATCACAAAAAAGGAGCATGAGCAGACATTTGCAACAAATTTTTGTCTATTAGAACATTTTTTCCAGTTATCTCTGGTTTAGGGTTCTAAGGCCTACTTAAAAAATACAATATGGGGAAGTCCTCCAATGTGAAGTTAATATAAAAATTACCTGTTAGATTTTGGTGCAGAAGATGACCCTTGGCACCTTGGTGACAGCACAGATTATGTCCTGAGAAGCACATTGGTTAAATCGAGGGGGCGGGGTGCTTAAAACTGCTCTGACTTCCTGGTTGAGTATCTGCGGCTCTGTCAACTTGCATTTCTAGCATATGGGTATAAAATGATAGCTGGAGGGCCTGGTGTGTTAGCTTAGTGGCTAAAGTCCTCACCTTGCACATGCTGGGATCACTCATGGGCACTGGTTTGTGTCCCAGTGGCCCCACTTCCCATCCAGCTCCCTGCTTGTGGCCTGGGAAAGCAGTCGAGGCTGGCCCAAAGCCTTGGGACCCTGTACCCACGTGGGAGACCTGGAACAAGCTCCTGGCTCCTGGCTTCAGATTGGCTCAGCTCCGGCCATTGCAGCCACTTGGGGAGTGAATCATTGGACAGATCTTCCTCTCTCCTCCTCTTTGTATATCTGACTTTCCAATTAAAACAAATGTTTAAAAAGATAGTTGGAGTGAACAGCACTGAGTCTAGGAGAGGCGGAGAAAGAGGGAAGTCTCGGCCCCTGAGTTGCCTAGCCTGTCTTTCAGCTGAGTGGTGGGTTTTAACGTAGGGAAACACTAACTTCTGCTGATTCTTGGCCTGTTTTTTTTTCCTTCCCCTTTGATACTTCCACAACTGAATTCCTGAGAAGTCTATGGAAGTAGTTTAAATTTTGCTTACATTATGTAACTTGGTCGTCTTTTGACTTAACAGCAAGCTACATAACCCACTTTACAGCCCTAATCCCATCCTGATACAGCCACTGTTAGCAACCTGTCAGGACTCAGGTCAAACCTTTCTTTGTGTACATAGCTTTAAAACAGCCTTGAACTGCTAAGGAGACAATTCCACCGTTTCATTCAGAGATGCTGGTTCTTTGGTGTTTAAAATAGCTTGATAACCCTTTGAACATCCACCAGGAAGGGAATTAAGGAATGAGGTTCTATAGCTACTGCTGTTCCAGGGCCATGACCACTTTTGAATATTGTCTTCCTGCACAGGGGGAAGCTCTAAGGGGATAATGATAGATAGGGCTGTGAGGTAGAGATGTGACTTGTACACCATGGACCTCTCTAAAATAGACAACATAAACGGGCATGATCTAAGTCTCCAGTTTCTTCCTACACACAGGAAAGTTAAAATTCGGTAATGTTCTCTTTAACAAAAAATTTATCTTTCCCATTTAAAGTTGTATCTTTTTAAAAAAGAAAACCTGGGAGCCAGCGCTGTGACACAGGAGGTTAAGCTAGTACCTGCAGCCCCAGCAGTCCATGTAGGTACCAGACTGAGGTTCCCACCGCTCCACTTCTGATCCAGCTCCCTGCAACCGCACCTGTTGTGGCCATCTGGGGAGTGACTTGGCAGAAGGAAGACCTCTATCTCTATGTAACTCTGCCTTTCAAACACTTTAAAAAGAGTGGATTTTGAATAACTTTTAGTCGCCATTTGAATTCTTTGAATTACTTTTGTTAAACATCTGAAGTTTTTCCTGTGTTACATCATATTCTCTAAGAAAGAGATGTAAAAAGTTTGTATCTGATAGGATTTCAAGAATATAATACTCGGGCCCAGCACGGTGGCCTAGTGGCTAAAGTCTTCACCTTAAACATGCCAGGATCCCATATGGGTGCCGGTTCTGATCCCACTTCCCATCCAGCTCCCTGCTTGTGGCCTGGGAAAGCAGTCGAGGCTGGCCCAAAGCCTTGGGACCCTGCACCCGTATGGGAGGCCTGGAGGAGGCTCTGAGCTCTTGGCTTCAGATTGGCTCAGCTCCGGCAGTTATGGTCACTTGGAAAGTAAATCAGTGGATGGAAGATCTTTCTTTTTTTCTCCATATATCTGACTTTGCAATAAAAATTTAAAAAAACACTAAAACTTCTCACTACACCTCCTCTTTTTTTTTTTTTTGTTGATAACCTAGAGCCTCTTAAAAACATATGACAATACATTCTAGTTTAAATGCCTAAAAAAATTCACCGTTTAGGGCCCAGGAGCGTGGCCTAGTGGCTAAAGCCCTCGCCTTGAATGCCCCAGGATCCCATATGGGCACCGGTTCTAATCCCGGCAGCTCCACTTTCCCATCCAGCTCCCTGCTTGTGGCCTGGGAAAGCAGTCAAGGACGGCCCAAAGCTTTGGGACCCTGCACCCGCGTGGGGGACCTGGAGGAGGTTCCTGGTTCCCGGCTTCGGATCAGCATGTACCGGCTGTTGCTGCTCACTTGGGGAGTGAAACAGCGGACGGAAGATCTTCCTCTCTGTCTCTCCCCTACTCTGTATATCTGACTGTAATAAAGTGAATAAATCTTTAAAAAAAAAAAGTTCACCGTTTATAGAGAGGGAGGTCCTTGGGTGCCTTAGTCCATTTTGTGTTAATCTAACTAGATGCCTGAGACGGAGTTCTTGATAAGGATGTGAGGTTTGGGCTTATGGCTTTGGATGCTGAAAGGTCCGTTTGGCCACATCTTATGCAGACATCGTGTTGCTTCCTAATGTGGTAGATGGCAGTGCATTGTGGGAAGATATGAAAGATGAGTAGGACATGCAGAGGGGTGTGAGGACGAGAGAGACTCAGGCCTGGTTTATAACCACTGGCTCTTGATCCATAATCCAGTCCCTCTTGAAAATTCACTCCTCGGGAGGAAACCATTCATCTCCCTTAAAGGCTCCTGGACCTCTCAGCACTGCTCCATTGGGAACCAAACTTGCAGGAGAGTTCCCGTGGAGGCAAACCAGTCATCAGCAAGTTCATCACAGCCATTATTGCCTCGGGTTATTTTAAATTTTCATTAACACAAGGAGAACGGACATCATGTATTTCATACATACAATTCCAGGAAGACAACCACACTTCCCTCCCTCCCCTTCTCCTTCGCTCCAATGTCCTCCCTCCTTTTTTTTCTTTAATCTTTGTCAAAGCATCATTTCAATGTACTCCGTAATCACAGGGTTCATATTTACTTAATCTGCTCTGAAAAGAACATGCACATTTTGTATTTTGTACTTTTTGTGTCCACAGTCTTATTTATATATTTCTTCTGAAGTGTATTTCTTTGTGGGGAGAGGCCTCGGCCTCCCCTTGTGTCTGAGGTGTGGCCCAATACTATGGCCGGATCCTAAGTGAGAATCTTCAGGTTTTTCGGGAAAGTGTTGCTGACAGCTCTAAAAGCCTTGTTCACAAGAAGAAAGCTTGGCTACTGTAGTCCAGGTTTAAAGAAACCTGGGGTAAGAGCAGCATGCTTTTCCTACAGGCTGTGAGTCCTTCAGTCTTGGTTACAACCACAGAACTCTGGTTCTAAACTACAAAAGCCATTGTAGAAATGTAAGCCAGTGACTATAGCTGTATGCAATACAGCATTTGTAGGCACTGAAGTTTGGATTTAACATTTTTTACTTGTCACAAAATGATTTTCCTTTTTACAAGCATTTAAAAGGCTGTTTTTGGTTTGGGAGTGTTTAAAAAAATGCATCGATTGTCCCCTGGGCTCTCATGTGCCAACCGCCGCCTTTGCAGCTTCCTTGCGTGTGTGGGATAATGCTGGAAAGCACGGTTGATTTCTGTGAGAAATTACATCCCTGTCTGTTTAGGCCACTGCTAATTAGACTGATTCTTTGGTAACTTGCAGTTAAAAGCATTTTTATCTGAGAAACATCCGTTTCCACCTCATCCCCCCTGCCAATAGCCATTCATGTCCCGAAAGGGCTAGCAGGAGAGAAAAATGGAGAGACTGTTTTGTGAGTACAGAGGTTTAACTTTACAAGACAAAAGTAGTTTTGGAGTCGGTGACAATGATGATGTTTATACAACAATATGATTGGACTTTGTCGCTGTATGCTTAAGGATGATTGAGGTAAACTTGATGGCTATTTTACCACAACTTAGAAACATTTTAGGGGCAGGTGTTTAGCTTCGCTATGAAGATGCGAGTCTCACATCAGAATCCCCCAGTTCAGTACCTGGCTGTGTCTCCTGAATGCAGCTTTTTCCTAATGTGGACCTTGGGAGGCAGCAATGATGGCTCAAGTGATTGAGAGAGCTGGCTTGAGGTCTTGGCTCTGGGCTTCCATTCCAGAGGCTTTGGAAGGTGTTTTTTGGGTAGGACAGCAGATGGAGGCTCACACCGTGTCTCTTTCTGTAAAGATGTCAATCGTGTGTGGTGTGTGCGCACATAATAACAAAACTGATATCGTTAGGATAAGACAAGTTTCTGTTAGTGACTGTAGGCAGGGGAAGAGGTGGGGACTAGCAGGGAGTGCGAGGGGGTGTTTTTGCAATGTCGGGAAGGCTTTTGTTCTTAACCTGGACAGATGCCTCCTGGTGCGTTCCGTTTGTGACCGTTGACTGAGCTAAAGACTTAAGTGTTCTTGTGTATGTATGCCAAGGTGTAATATAGTGGAAGATGGAGAGAATGATTAAACTTAACAACAAAAAACCCGCTTGTAAGCATGTACACTTACTGAGCGCTAATTGCATGCTGCTCTTCTGCTAACTCATTTCATCCTCTTACAACACAACGACAAGGCAGGCTCTAATATACAGGAGAGGTAACTGAGCCACCACAGCATCTGGGGCTAAACGTGGTGTGAACAGTCCCGCTGAGGAGATACATCAAATATCTCCACATACATCTTTAGAGGAAAACAAGGACACTTCAACATGGTAGTGAGAAAAAGGAATTTAAAAAATTAATTTTGCTGCAGAAATTGCAATCCATGCACAGTTTATTAACAGTATACAATTTCCATGAACCTTTTGCATTCATGTGCATTGCTTTAAAAACTTTACATCAAAATAAGCTTTTAATCTAATTTTCCATGATCTTTTTGAAGTAGTCTCAAAGAGCTTTACCTACTCTGATATTTATTTTCATTTAATTTTTTCATTTTTAAAAAGATTTATTTATTTTTATTGGAAAGTCATAGAGAAGAAAAGAGAGGAAGATCTTCCATCATCTGGTTCACTCCTGAAGTGGCCACAATGGCTGGAGCTGATGCAACCCCCTAAGCCAGGAGCCAGGAGCCTCTTCCAGTTCTCCCACGTGAATACAGGGTCCCAAGGCTTTGGATCGTCCTTGACTACCTTCCTAGGCCACAGGCAGGGAGCTGGACTGGAAGTGGGGCCTCTGGGACACGAACCGGCGCCCATATGGAATCCTGGCCCATGCAAGGCAAGGACTTTAGCCACTAGGCTACGCCACTGGGTCCAGATTTTTAATTTTTCTAAGAGATTTATTTTTATTTGAAAGGCAAAGTTTGCAGAGAGACTAAGTGAGTACTTCCATCTGCTGGATCACTTTCCACATGGCTGCAACAGCCAGACCGGACTGATCTGTTGCCAGAAACCCGGAGCTTCTTCCAGGACTCCCAATTGGGGAATGAGGCCAAGCCCTTGGGCTATCTTCTGCTGCTTTCTCAGGCATATTAGCATGAAGTTGAATTGAAAGTGGAGCAGCCAGGACACAAATCAGAGCTCATATGGGATGTTGTGCTGTAAGTGGAAGATTAGTATGCTATGCTATGGCAGCAGCCCTGAAGTTGTTCTGGTTTTAAAACCAAAAAACTTCTAATTCTTCTTACTTTGTTCAAATAAGATTTTAAAATTTTTATTAGAAAGATATATAGAGAGGAGGAGAGACAGGGAAAGATCTTCCGTCTGCTGATTTACTCCTCAAGTGTCCACAACAGCCAGAGCTGAGCCAATCCGAAGCCAGGAACCAGGAGCCTCTTCCGGGTCTCCCATGTGGGTGCAGGGTTCTAAGGCTTTGGGCCATCTTCCACTGTTTTCCCAGACCACAAGCAGGCAGCTGGATGGGACATGGGTCTACTGGGATTAGAACCAGTGCCCACATGACATCGCAGTGCATGCAAAGTGAGGACTTTAACCACTAGGCTACCATGCCAGGTCCAGAACTTTTAATTCTTGAAGCTAGGCTGTTCCGGCACAAAGCTGCATGTCTCTGAACCAGAAGGAAAATTTTCCCCCTAATTTAAACTATAACCTGTTTGGGGTGTAAGTGAGATAATGCCAGACAAGTTTAGGGTTTATTAAAGAGTCTTTATTAACCCAGCTTGGTGATAACAGGGCCACTAGAAGTTAACTAATGACAAGCCCATATGTCAATCTAGTCTGAATCGAAGCCCCAAGAGGAACAAATGGTCATTACCCTCAAGTCCATCCGTTAAACTGAAGACCTATGTCCCAGCTTCCCCAGAAGTATATGTTATCCTGAGAGACATGCAACAAATAACCAGGGCACACTAACAAAGCTGTAGACATTCACCTTTCCCTGGCTTCTCTGCCCACATTCCACTACTGCTAGGCCTCACCCCTGCTGGAACTCCAGATAGTATACAAGTTAGAGATACAAAGCATCTTAGCATTGCTATCTTCATTGTCCCACCCAAGCAGTGACAGAGGGTGAGGAATACAGACACAGGGGTCATGCTCAGGGGACACCTGTCCTCAGAGTCTGTTGGCGGAAAACCAGAGAGCAAGCAGGTGCTGGGGAGGCCAAGAGTCAGAGTGCCAGAGCACTGGAATCATGTGACCAAGAGAGCAAACCCCTTCCTATCACAGGCTGTTATGGGGCTTGTGAGGGCAATGTTACACAACAATACAATACCATCCTCTCTCAGGATCCAGGTGATGATAAAATGAACATCACAGGTGGCCAGGAGGTACCACATAGGTCGTGGGGGTGTGGCTTCCAAGCCGGTGACCCTAACTAGCTGCCTATCCCACAACAGATCCTTCATCACACCTGCTTATTTAAGGATAAGTTATGATCACAGGATGGATGCCTCTCCTGGCAAATTTAACATCTGTCATAAGAGGCTCATTTTTATCTCATAAGTAAATTTTAAGATTCATTTGGAAGAGTTACAGAGAAAGAAGAGACAAATATCTTCCATTTATTGGTTCCTTCCCCAAATAGCCACATCTGGGACTGTGCCAGGCTGAATCCAGGAGCTTGAAGCTCCATCTGTGTCTCCCATGTGGGCGGGAGGGGCCTAAGTGCTTGGGCCATGTTTTATTGCATTCCCAAGCACATTCGGAAGAGACTGGATTGGAAATGGAGGAGCCGGGACTTGAACCAGGGCTCATATGGATGCTGTCACCACAGGCAGCAGCTTCACATGCTTTCCCACAACACCCATCCATCATCAATTCATTTCTAAAGAAATTCCTAATTCCTAATATTCCTAATTCCTAATATTTCCAGTGTCTCAGTGTTTATTCCTCCCTGATGTTTTAAGAATGTGTAAAATATACTCTCCTATTAAGATGCAGTTTGTACTCTATTTTATGGGTCAAGACCTTCTGGTAAGTTCTCCTGATGGCTTATTTCCTTTGTATTTTTGCTTTGTGCTCTCTGCCTTGTTTCTGTATTTGTTTCTCCAAGGCATGTCTCCTTCCTCTGCTTGGTTTTTACTGAGTTCTATACCAGCACTTCCATTCACTTTCAGCCTCCAGGATGTCCACTTCCGTCCTGGCTGGCCAGGTCTCCCTGGCAGCTTCCGGGGGTGGATGGGCCATGATGCCTGCAGCCTGTTCATGGCTGGTTGCTCTGGGACTTGTTCTTTGTCACACCTGAGCAGGTCTGTTGAGACATCATGTTGCCCCTAGGCCTCATCCTGGTTAAACAGTTGACAATACTCATGTGCAGAGAGAGGCTCTCAACTGGAGGAATTGTGAAAGATCAAGAAAAGTCCTGGAAAGATAAAGGCCAACAGAACAGGGAAAAGGGGAAGAGGAGGGGGCAAACCGGTGCTGCTCAGCCCATCCCTGCAGTTCATCTCCTGCCACTAGCACTTCAAGACCATCTGCTGGTATCTGCCTCTTAGGTCCCAATGCTGACTTTAGGGTTGCCTGTGGGAGGTGATACAAACTCAATTGAACAGGATTCCTACACAAAGCCCCTTGGCGGTCCCAGTAATTTTAGCTTGGATCCCAGCATGCTGATGTAATTGACATACATTTGTTCGTAACCTCATTTACTGCTAACTGTCACATAAACATTCTCCTGCCATGTGAAAGTCTCTCACTTCCTTTCCCTACTGTGCTTTTGGTCAATAGTTATAGACTTGGCCGCAGACAGCTGGTTGTGTACTAAAGTCATTTATAACAGTCAATGGACAACTGATTGTTCATGGGGAATCATGGCAGTTTCTCCTTAGGAAGGACAATTAGGACATTTTTTTTGGAAAAGCCTGGGGTCAGTTCTGACCTACACAAACACACACACACACACACACACACACACACTCTCTCTCTCTCTCTCTCTCTCTCTCTCTCTGCTTAGCTTGTCTTCTCACTTCCTGTACCCTGCATGTTGAGGGTGAGTTCAAATCCCGCACAGACCGCTGGTTCTTCTGTCAAGCTCTTGGGTGTTGAAAAATGGAATGAAGGAAACCATAATACTTGGTGAGGAGCAGCATCCAACATATATATATAGTTCTCTATAGCTCTGCTCAAAATAGGACCATAGTGTCATCTGTTAGAACCCAGGAAACTTTTGGTCCTAGAGGGGCTTAAGGTGCTTTTACGTTTTTTGGACTTTGCAACTTTTTTCTTTTCCTAACTGCAATATAAAACAATGGCTGAGAAGAGTGAAATCTGTTGACTGAGCAGGGGAATAAAAAAGCTAACAGGAAAAAATTTTGGATTTGTAGGGAATGTCTTCTAATTAACACTATGTTGATGGCTTCAATGTTTCTCTGTGTTTTGGAAAATTAAGTGGGAAATGATAATTCTAAAGTATCGTGTTAAGATTTTAATATCAGCAAGACTAAAGTTAGGAAAGGAGACCTGAGTTGCTGGTCGGCTGTCAGTGCCACTCTGTTGTTCCAGAAGCAGCAGGTGCCAGCCCCATGCCTTGCCCTTGGGCTTCCTGAAGGAGACCTGGTCCTTGGGTGTTCCTCATTGTGTCTCTACTGCAGCAAAAGGTGAATTAATAATAAGGTGCAGATGTGCAGAGGCCAAGACCTCCCCAGGTGAGCCTGTGGCAGCATCTCGTTTTCAGTCTCTGGGTTGGCCTAAAGTCTCAGATTCTTCTGGAAAGAAAACTGCAAACATGTTTTCTAGAGGCTACAGTCAGTTTCAGATCATCCAGGCAAGATCATTGTGCTTGTTTCTGCTTCCACCAGAGGCAGAGCTGAAGGGTGAGCTATTTAAAGCTTCCCTTATGGCCACATCCATGGCCAACTGTCAAAGAAGGGAAGAGAGAATGGGCAGTTCATCTTGAAATATAAAACCCCTTTTCTCTGGGTCTATTGTGGGAAGAGGAGTGAGCTTTATATTGACTGAAGCTTCTGAGAGCTATTGGAGAGGGAAATAAACAACCAAGAGGAGGAGATAAGGGCTTAACTAGGTCAGGTTAATTTTCTATTTTCAGAGCTTGTATTCCATAGGTGAACACAGAACATGCAATAGACCACTCAACAGAAACAACAGCAATTCATCATTTCAGTAAAAGATACCTAGATATGTCATTTTCAGGCTATATTTTAATATGGCTATACTGGTGAACAAAATTGAGAGGGTTTTGTTTTTCCTTCTACCAGTTAGAATACTAGAGATTTTGAAGCACTCAACTTATTGACATAGGATGTCTTCCATGGATTATGTAATGTAACTTCTAGAAAACAAAAGCTACAGCTTCTCAGGGTCTGGCAACCTCAGGGCACAACTGACTCCCCCTCCAGAAGAGCAGACCCTTAAGAAGCAAGCATAATGTCCGCCAGGCAAGTTGGGGAAAAGGGGTGGTGGGAGGTCTAAGTCTTCCTTTCTTTATTCTTAAAATGCAAGATAGGTCCCCAGGAATGTTTGGTGACCTGAAGAACTAACTTCCCCTCCCCTCCCAGCCCCTGTATTGTTGAACCCACAGAAAGAGTGATTTTGCAAGCTCTCTGAAACAAAAGAAATGGGGCATGCTTTCACCAAAGCTTTTCTTGGAAACTTTGAAAGGAAGAAGAAGGTGGGCCATTCAAGAAAAATGACTAAGGGTGATTGGTCCCTAAGGAGAAAGACAGAGGGAGAGAGGGAAGCAGAGCAAACCTTGCCAAGGGCTGCAGGTGTGGGTGCTGGTGGATGAAGCTGAGCCCACTGGGGGATGGAGGGCATTGGGACACCGCTGGAGAGTCCTTTGGGAACTGGTGGGTACCCTAGCATGCTGGCATTTTGGATCCAATTGGATCTGAGGCCACTCAGACTCGGTACATTAAAATTTCTGTGGATAGGACTAGTATAGAGAAAATTCCTTTCCAGAGAATTTTAGCACAGCTAAAATTCATCAGCTTCAGAGCAGGCAAATAATACATAGAACGTATATGACAGTGAATATTCCAGAAAAATCTAGAGAATTCCAGCCTGGAAACCCTTTGAAGTGATGTTCAGAAGTTTGGAATCAAATATACTGGGTTCAAATCTTGGTTCAGTCCTTTATCATTTCCATGTCAGACAAGTGACTTCATTTCCTTAAACCTCAGTATCTTCATTTGAAAAATGGGCACAGGGCTGAGTGGCTCTTGACTGCTCTGAAACTGATGCCTTCTCTGTGCATGCAGTCCAGATGTCCTTCTTTGCCAAAGTGAACATCTTATTATATAATGCAGACCTAATATGTGCCAGGACTAACTGCTTGCTTGGATGTGGTGAAAGCCAAAAGAAGTGTAGACAGCCTGTTCCACATCACTACCACCCAGATAGTAACTACTGGGACTTAGTCTTTCATCTGAACTGCCCAAGCTCAATATGTACACTAACACCTTTGAAGTCATGAATAGAATTGCCTCTGCTTTTGAGGTAAGGAAATGGAAGCTTCTAGAAGTTATGTCACTTGTGCACAGTCAGCCAGTCAGAGGTGGTGGAGGAGGAACTCCAACTCAGGTCAGCCAGGTAGGCATTGCCTGCCTGCAGTCAGGGTGTTTATGATGCCATCTTACTTTGCATTTTGCTTGTTAGTATCATCTGTATTACTTGTATGATCAGAATTCTAAAAATATAATCTCATTCTAGAAAACAGGAAAATCCAGAAAAGCACAAAAAGGAAATAAGAATCATTGTATTCCTACTGGCAGTTTTAAAAGGAATCTGACATTTTGCAAATTTACTTTCACTAATTTATATATAAATATAAATGAATATTATGTGGTAATGAGCATATATTTGCAACTTGACTCATTTTTTTTTAAAGATTTTATTGTTATTGGAAAGCCGGATATACAGAGAGGAGGAGAGACAGAGAGGAAGATCCTCCATCCGATGATTCACTCCCCAAGTGAGCCGCCACGGGCCGGTATGCTCCAATCCGATGCCAGGAACCAGGAACCTCTTCCTCCAGGTCTCCCACGCGGGTGCAGGGTCCCAAAGCTTCGGGCCGTCCTCGACTGCTCTCCCAGGCCACAAGCAGGGAGCTGGATGGGAAGTGGAGCTGCCGGGATTAGAACCAGCGCCCATATGGGATCCCGGGGCTTTCAAGGTGAGGACTTTAGCCGCTGGGCCACGCTGCCGGGCCCGACTCATGTTTTTTTAAATGAGAAATTTATGATATACTTAAGACTTACACATTATTTACATGATGTAAATGTTACACATAGGTTATAAATTCAATGTGTTAAGCTGTTTCTTTCTACTTTCTAAACATGGGATAACCAATGTAATATTTTTTTTTTTTTTTTTTTTTTTTTTAAAGATTTATTCGTTTTATTACAGCCAGATATACACAGAGGAGGAGAGACAGAGAGGAAGATCTTCCGTCCGATGATTCACTCCCCAAGTGAGCCGCAACGGGCCGGTGCGCGCCGATCCGATGCCAGGAACCAGGAACCTCTTCCAGGTCTCCCACGCGGGTGCAGGGTCCCAATGAATTGGGCCGTCCTCTCCTGCTTTCCCAGGCCACAAGCAGGGAGCTGGATGGGAAGTGGAGCTGCCGGGATTAGAACCGGCGCCCATATGGGATCCCGGGGCTTTCAAGGCGAGGACTTTAGCCGCTAGGCCACGGCCGCCGGGCCCTAACCAATGTAATATTAAACATCTGTGTTTATGAGTCATGAATTATATGATGATCTTGGATTTCAAATTATTTTCTAAGTTTCTAGAATGATTGGATTAAAACAAATGATCACAATTGAGCTATTAATTGCTATATGACAAACAATCCAAAACTTAGCGAGTTAAAGCAAGTTAAGCTAAGCAGTTCTCTCTCAGGAGTCTGTGCCTAGCAAGTTCAGAGGACTTGAAAGGGTTGGACCTTCAACATGATATGTTCCTGCAGAAAGGGGATGTCTCAGTCCCCTTCCACATGGCCTGAACCCAGGAAAATGGCCTCAGTTTCCTCCAGGGTGCTCTGGGTTCCCAGAAGGATGAAGCAGAAACTGCTGTACTTCTGCCTGTTAAGTACCAGATTTAGAGTTAATAGCGTCACTACCCCGTATTCTATTTTGAGAAGAGACACAGGTTAGATGAGCAAGGCTATAGAGGAATAAACCCTGCCATGGAAGAGTGGCATGTGCCCACGAGGAAGACAGCAGCTGATGGCAGCTACCTTGGGAGTCAAACTGTCATGCATCATTTCTGAAAATGGATTACAATACACTTTGATGAAGTTTAAAGCAAATGTGTGAGATGGTCAAATGTATACAAAAGTCTACAGAAATCTGTCAGAAAGAAATGTTGCTAACATCACTTGAAGGAGGGAAGGGAAACAGGCCTGTTGGTGCAGCACAGGCTTCAAGACACCGTGAGAAGGTCATTGCCAGAAACGAGTGCTCACAAACTTTAGGACGACTTGGCCATGCCTCAGGCAAACACTGAACTTTGCCAGTCCCTGGGATTGAGTTCAGATTGTCCCTGTTTACGTTAGCTCTCCTGAGCCAAACCACAACCTAGGCAGAGGTGCCAAGAGGATGGGTGCAGGGAGTGCTGGAACAGCCCTAGAGGGAGTCAGGACAGTCATGACTGGGAAATGCCTTGTGAGGAGCGGAGCTCAAGAAGTGAAAGAAGAAAGATGCAGGACCAGAGAGCCAACTGGAGACGCACAGAAAGCCCCTGGTTCAGGCCTGAGGTCACAGGTACCTCATGGTGCTATGCCTGCAGCAGCTTTTACAATTCTTTCTGGGCAGGGTCCAATGGTCAGAAACCCAACATTCTTTCTCTATAGACACTTGAGCACAAGGTGTGAGTTCCATTCCGAGTCCAGACTAGGAGACAGAAGGCCAGTGTCCCAGCCCAGTCAGGCAGAGAGAGGAGGTTTTTCTCTCTTAGCCCATCTTGTCATTTTATTTAAGTTTTCAGTGGATTGGTGACAGTTTACCAGAGGGCAATCTGCTCTCCTTAGTATACTGTTTCAAACATTAACCTCATCCATACTACACACCCAGGGTCATGTTTGACTATGGGTCTTGGCACCCTATGACCTAGTCACATTGATGCACACAATTAGTCATCACACTAGAGCTTAGGTCATGTGCCCAAACTCTAGCTGCAAGGGATGCTGGGAAAACTAAGTATTTAGCTTTTGCTGCTTGTACAATGGAAGATAAGTTGTGTGTCTTAAGATGAGGGATTCCTCAACTGCAAAGATACAAGATAAGATGCTGGGTAATTCAAAGAATGACAATTGTGTCCTACAGACTAGAATCTAGCTTCCTAGGTTCCACGTCTAGTTCTTTCTTCATGGCATTGCAGTTGCTACATTATTGGAAAAAAAATTGTCTTAGCTTTCAGAAGGCAGACTGATGGGGTAAGAGAGCACTGAGAATTGCATTCTTTAGAATGTGTTTAATTATTTTTACACTGGAGCAAATGCCGTGGGCTGATGATTTTTCATGGGAATCCAAGCCCCGCTCTTTGGCAATGAGTCCTAACTATTTTTGGAAGTTGGAAAAAAATTCGGAGAATCTGGTTCACTTTTGGTCATGTACAGTAGTGTTATTTTTGTGCCTCTCGGACAGTGACATGGTCAGTACTTGTTTTTCGTTGGCTTTCTGGTGGGTTAGGAGGTCAGGAAGAAGGCAGGGAATGCTCACGGTTGACTGGGCTCTGGCCTTATTGGTCTGTACTCACTAGTAGGAGCCCTCCCCATCCTGAGTGTCTGCAATGGGCTTCCCTCAGGTGTCTACCAGGCTTTTTCTCTGGTAGTTTTAGTTCCTTTTGATTGCAGTAAGAATGTTCTCTAAGGGAAGGTGAGAAGTATGTTAGTCCAAGAATCAGGAGCCCAGCATTTGAGCTGTAGCTTTGCCACCTAATCACTGTGGGTGTTGTAACTGACTTGTTCTGAGTCTGGCTTTCTTTATCTGTGACACAAAGATACTGGGTTAAGTAACCCCCAGTCAGGGGACATTGGGCAGCAAATCAGAATACCCAAATAAAAGATAATTTTGGAAATAAGGGACTTATCATTGAAACACATAATCCAGACTCACAATTATTTTGGGGCTTTGTTCAAAAGCTCAGTATTTACCAAAACACTTAGGCTCTCTTGTCTTCTTGGGCTATTAGCTTCAGTGTGTTGGTGATGTCTCCTGTAGTTACAGATGGTTATTGTAATTCTAGGCACTAAGAGTGAACAACATATCAAGAAAATCATGGGAGAGGAGGGATTACTTCCTTTTTATATGAGGGAAACCTTCCTGGGAAAAACATACTTCTTGGGCTCCATGCGATAGTGTCAGAGGAATGATAACCCAGCAGGTAGAGAGTCCATATTATATGTCCAACTCTACAAGCGAAAAGAAAAATTGGCAAAGTCCTTTCCATCTCTAACAGTTCAATTTTGTGACTCCAGTCAACAGGAGGATTTAGCCTTGGTATGGGGTGGCATGAGAGTTTAATCTGGAATGATTTTGAAAGATAAAGAGCAGTGACCTCTTTCTATGAAAGCTCATGGGACAGATACTGACAATACTCTTCAGAAAATTTTTCGTGAAAGAGGTGAGTTTCCTTTTTATGGAGCAATTGCTCTTCTTAAAATACATAAATGCCATCTGCTTGCAGATATAGTCCATGTATGTTTACTCTGCAGTTAGTGTGTTTGCCTGATTTCTACCTCTCTGTGGCATCCTCATAAAATGGTACTATGAGAAGAGGTTTGTATCCCTCAAAGCAGACATTGAACTAGCTGGATTCATACATGTAGTGATCTGTGGCAGATCATTCCTCTGAGACTCAGCAGGACTTCTGTGTGGTGTCTTTCCTATTTCTGACTGCTGTGGTTTACATGTGTCCCATCCAGCATTCAGGTATTAAAACGTAGCAGTTAATGTGATGGTGTCAATATGTGGGCTCTTCAACCAGTGATGGGTCATGATGGCTTCTACCCTGTGAAGGGAATTAAGGACCCTACCAAAGCAGTTTCACACAGCAGTTGGCTGTCCTGCCCTTCCATCTTCTACATGTGAGAAAGAACAGTCCTCTCCTCCAGGAATTCGGCACCACTGTGCTATTTGGCAGCAGAGAGAGCAGACTTGCCTAGACAACCAAACCAGCCACGGCCTTGTTCCCATACTTCCAGCCCTCAGCATGGTGAGAAATTGAATTTTTGATCTTTAGAAATGACCAAATCTGTGGAGTTCTTTTTTAAAAAAAGTTTAATTTATTTGAAAGTCGAAGAAAAAGAGAGGGGGAGAATATTTTACATTCTTTGATTCATTCACCAAATGTTGAAGTTGGGCCAAGCCAAACCCAGGAGCTAGAAATTATCTGGGGCTCCCACATGGGCCGTGGGATTGAAGTACTTGAGGCATCATTTGCTGCCTTGGATGAGTATTAGCAGGAAGCTGGGCCTGAAGAGGAGGTGCGGGCTTGATCTCAGGCACTCTGCTATGGGATCTGAATATTCCAAGTGACAGCTTTGTTCACTGTGCCACCACACCTATTCTCCCAGCCCCCTGATATGTAGGATTCTATTACTGTAGCACAAATGAATAATAATTTCAACATCATTTTGTCTGCCAGATAATATGGCCAAGTGGCGGGGCTGCTTTTACCACGGCTATAGCAACATTCTCTAGAGCCCCTTTTCTCTTCTGGACCATACAGAAATATGGTAGGCTTTTGAACACTCAGTATGTGGGCTGGCAGAGTAACTTAGGTATTATATCAGGTATTGCTTTTGAAACATCTTTTAATATTTTTATTTGAAAGAGAGAGAAAACTATTGACTGATTGATTTCCATTTGCTGGTTCACCCTCAAGGGCTGGGTTAAACTGAGGCTGGGAACTCAATCTAAGGTTCTCACATAAGTGGCAGGAAGCCAAGTACTTGAGCCAACACTTGGCTCCCAGACTCTGATTAGCAGGAAATTGGGCAAGAAAGTGGAGCTGGGTTTTGAACCTGGCCCTCCAGTATTGGCTGCTATGCCCAATGCCAGGTCTTTTGAAGGTACAGTTGAATAATACTCTCCTCTGTTGTCTTGTTTTGTTTCTTTGGATGTTGTGTTCTGCATTAGGCATTCTGTGTTACCTTCAGCATTGCTAGTTCCTGTGCTAATTGTAAATCCTAGCTTCTGGTAGTTAAGGACTGCCCCTTGGGTTATGTTTTGGGGTCCTACCATCCCCTTTGCTATCAGTCCAATTGTATAACGGTGTTTCCTACCATCATCCCTGGCACACAGAGGGGAACCACTACAGAATGCCTGACCCTCTTGGTGCATTCCTTAGCGCTTGACAAATGAGCATCCTCTGGTACATCCGCAGGCCATATATAGAACATCTGTTTCAGCACTCTCTAAGCCCCTTCACTCCCTCACCTACCATCTATCATGGTAACTCTGTCATTCATTTCAACTTCACTCAGTTCGTCCAACATTTTATCCATGTCTCTGGGAGCCATCACAGTAGAGACTTTGCACTACTTCCTATGGTTTTCTCGAGGTGTTAAAGTCCCATATCTTAGGAAAACAGTCCTCAGTCAACACACCATTCATTACCCAATGTTTTGCTCCAGTTTCCTTGAGCAAAATGTCAGCATCCTGCCCCACACATCTTCCTCTTGATCCCACCAGGATTTTCCCAACAGGCCTTGGTGCTCCGTAGTGGAACAGTCCCTTTCTCTGCTGAAAAGGATATTTGGGTGACATCGGGCATCCTGAAATAACTGGGGAGGGGTATATGCTTTAGAGGAGGGCTACAGGTGAGGCAAAGATAAGATTTGTACATTTCTGATGGTTCTGTAAACTGCTCTTATATCCACAAATTGGGAAAATGTAAGAACATGTGAATATACTCACTTTTATCTTTTTTGATATTTTGTTCCATTATGTAAATTTTTACACTTTGTAGCATTTTGGGGGTTGTAATTTTAGAGTAGAAAGCATGAACTTGATCATAGATGAAATATCTTTTGGCAAGTCATTCACTCTTTGTGGGCTTTAGTTTTTCTATTAGTAAAATGGGAATACTATTTAAATCGTGTAGAGAGAATAAGATACTGTATGTATAGCACTTAGAATGGTGTCTTTAACACAGTCAGTTTCAACAAGGATCCCCATCATAGTTTTCACCTTTCCATCTCTATTTTAGGGACCTACAAGGCAAGAATCAGCCCCCAATTCATTGGGTTTGTGTTTTTTTTTTTAAGATTTATTTATTTTTATTGGAAAGGTAAGGAGGAGAGATAGGAAGATCTTCCATCCAATGATTCACTCCCCAAGAGACCGCAATGGCTGGTACTGTGCCAATCCGAAGCCAGGAACCAGGAGCTCTTTTGGGTCTCCTGTGCAGGTGCAGGGTCCCAAGGCTTCGGGCTGTCCTCAACTGCTTTCCCAGGCCACAGGCAGGGAACTGGATGGGAAGCGGGGCCGTCGGGATTAGAACTGGCAACCATATGAGATCCTGGCATGTTTAAGGTGAGGACTTTAACCACTACACTATCACACCGGACCCCATTCATTGATTTTTAAATTATTGTATTTATTTGAAAGGCAGGGTTGCAGAGAGGGGGAAGAGACACATAGATCTTCTGTCTGCTGCTTCACTCCCAAATGGCTACACTGGCTGGGACTGGGCCAAGCTGAAGCCAGGAGCTTCAGGCAGCTGCCCTGTGCTCTTCCAGGTGTTTTAGCAGGGGGTGGATCCTAAGTGGAGCATCTGGAACTCAAACTGGCACTCATATGGGATGCCAGGATCACAGGTGTCGACTAACCCTGCTACATCACTATGCTGCTCCTCCATTCATTTTTATATTCCCTACAGTTACGGGCATGATGTCAAGAATATTCTAGGCACTGAATAAATGTTGACTAAGATAATTCAAGATCATCTCAGTATTTCATTTCAAGTAATATTTAATTCCGGAGTAGAAATGCCCTGTTAAAATTCAAAGCATAGAATTACAAATTCTTTTCAGAGACTGTGCTTTGATTTTTTTATCAATAATAGATGTTTTGGAAATTGCTTGTCAGAGCAGTGTTGGATTTTGATGAAGTCAGCTGTGACTTCTTGCCAAGTATGCTTTGTGAATTAGAAGAAAGGTGGTGAGCTGTAATGCTGACCGGAGAAACATCAGCATAGACTACAAGGATACATCTGAACTTTCAGCCCTATCACGTTGTCAGAATTTAGTGCTAGTCATTGATAATTTAAGTGTATCTGAGGGGCCAAGCAGTGAGGGATGGAAGGTTCAACAGCAAGGATAGAAATAAACAATAGTTGAAACTATTGCTATTTCAAAAAAAAAAAAAAAAGGTTTCCACTCAGCATGCATGTATTATAAGCAACTTAATTTCCACATGTAATTAAATTAAGGCTTAAGAACATTGAGCCTTGGACCCAGCGTGGTGGCCTAGCTGCTAAAGCCCTCGCCTTGAAAGCACTAGGATCCCATATGGGTGCCAGTTCTAATCCCAACAGCCCTGCTTCCCATCCAGCTCCCTGCTTGTGGCCTGGGAAGGCAGTGGAGGACTGTCCAAGGCCTTGGGACCCTGCACCCACATGGGAGACCCAGAAGGGCTCCTGGCTTCAGTTGGGCACAGCACTGGCCGTTGCGCTCACTTGGGGAGTGAATCATTGAATGGAAGATCTTCCTCTCTATCTCTCCTCCTCTCTGTATATCTAACTTTGCAATAAAAATTAAATCTTTTTTTTACAAAAACATTGATCCTTGAGGTATGGTTTGGTTAGAGTACATTTGGGTATTAACTATAGATAAAAATCTTACAGAAACTCTTCTTACACAAGAAAAATAAGGAAAGCAAAGCACCTGGGGGTCACAGATTAGTACAAAACCATTCCATCATTACAGACCAAGCCATCAAATTGAAAGCAGTTACGATCTCTGGCTCCAGGCATTTGGTAAAGGTGGCAACTGCAGAGTATTGGGTGTACTGCTTGGTCAGTCCTCGCTCTGTGTGAACAAGTAATCAGTGTATATTTAGATCATAGTTTTATACTAAAAAGTTATCACGGGAAAGCTTTTCTGTTAAACTTGTAAGATTTCCCTTTGTCTTTGTTGCTGTTATTTATTCAGCATTCACAGTTGTTTCACTGTGCTAATTGATATTTCAAATGTTTTCAACAAGATAAATTAAAAAATAGGACAGGGTGTGTGTGTGTATGAGTGTGTGTGTGTGTGGGCTGCAGTGTGAGCTTGTGTTAGGGAGGAAGAATATGAACCTGGGTCCTGAAATTCTCCAGAACCAGTTGAGGAAAGCCACACAGGACAGAGAATATCCAAACAAAACCTGTGTTCATTGATTTGAGCCCGATTGCCTAAACTCCGAGAGCCTTGATTTCTCCGTATCAGTAAGATGAAATTTCTTGCAGAAATTACTAATATCCCAACGGTTGCTTACAGATTAAATCCTAAAGAATATGTGGGAGAACTTTCTCATGGTGTTTAAGAGCTTTTGTGGGTACAACATGGGACACTGCATAGTCCCCAAGAATAAGAATAAAAAGTTGTTCTTTTTCCCAAAAATAGTATCCCCCAAAATATCATTAGGATCAATGGAAGCAGAGATGCCATTTTTTTAAAGATTTATTTATTTTTATTGCAAAGACAGATATACAAAGAGGAGGAGAGACAGAGAGGAAGAGCTTCTGTCTGATGATTCACTCCCCAAGTGAGCGCAACGGCCAGTGCTGCGCCCATCTGAAGCCAGGAGCCCTTCTGGGTCTCCCATGTGGGTGCAGGGTCCCAAGGCCTTGGACAGTCCTCCACTGCCTTCCCAGGCCACAAGCAGGGAGCTGGATGGGAAGCAGGGCTGTTGGGATTAGAACTGGCACCCAGATGGGATCCCAGCACACTCAAGGTGAGGACTTAAGCCAATAGGCCACTGTGCCGGGGCTGAGATGTCATTTTTTGATAATGAGACTTCAAAAACAAACACAAAACTTAAAAAAAAAAAATGAGTGATTCACATAAAAAAATGAAGCTTTCTCAGAGCCAAACCAGGAGATGTTTATTCAACATCTGGAAACCCAATTTTTGAGAAACAATGGGATAAGTAGCAATTTCATGCTTTTGTTGAAAGTTTGTAATGAGATGGGTGGGGGCAATGGAGATTCATGCTGAGAGGACGCTGGGGGCAGGAGAAGGAAGCTTATGAGGAAGTCCAGCTAATCCCCAAGAACACAGAGGGGCTACCAGCAGCATCGGACATAATAACGTGCTCACTGGAGATATTCACTCCGTAAAGGCCAACAGCTTCTGCCTGGGCTGCCACTTGCCCACGGTTATCTGAAATGCCAGCTACCAGGCCTTCTTCCTGCCCAGTAGCTCTTGCAATTCCTAAGGCACGCAAGTAGGGTTGGTCATTGAGATGTTCTGTGTCCTTCCAGTCCCACCTGCCTGGCCTGCTAGAACTCTCCTTCTCCATACTTGTGGTGAACATCATTTGCCAAGTGTTTACACGTGGGAAGATCCATACAACTTCCCTAATGGAAATGCCATTTCAACACATAGCATGGTCCTCAGAGCCTTTCTGCTCAGAGGCTGCACCTAGAGGATGCACCTGTTGTTTCAGAAGGATCTAATCTGTCTGTACTCTCTTCAAGAGATGCTCAAAGTGTGACCCATTGACTCACAGGGATCCTTGGGACTGCTGCAGGGAACTGGCACCTTAAAACCTAGGTTTATCGTAATACTAAGACCTATTTTTCAACTTGCATTATCATTTGCATGGACAATATGAAAAGAGTGGTGAGTAAAATTTCTAATGCCTAGTGCAAATCATTTACACCAGCTGTCATTGTGTTCCTAGCCACCACACCGTTGGCAGTTTTTCTTTTTCTTTTTTTTTTTTTTTTAATACTCCGGATGTTGCCACGAGCTATCTGCCTCTTGAAGAAGTCTGCTGTCAATTGAAGTATATTGTTTTTAAAACAAAGAAAGCTAAGTAATTTTTTGAATTAGAATTGTATTTTTAGATCACCATTTTTACTACAAAGAGTAACTGACTAACAATGGATATTCAAACTCAAGTATTTGGCAGAACTTATCTCCAAAATGAACCAGGAAAGACTAGTTCTTGAAGAGGAATAATTGGTAGTGTTTTTGCCAATTTTAAAATGTGAGATTCCAAACAAAAAAAACAATTCAAATAAGCGTTTTCCATCACTGTGGGCTGGGTAGTTGCCTCAAACACAGAGATTTTTCAGAGATGAGTGTTATATCTAAAGTAATAATACTGTATGTTAACATTATCTGCAGATACAAGGGCAGTTCAAAAAATTAGTGCAAGCAAATTAAAAGACAAGTTCACTTTGGTGAAGAAATTGCCAAATTCATACATATAAGGGATTTTTAAAATGTTAATGACCATGAATATTGTGAAAAAGTATGAACATAAATAAAACCTCCATTGTTTTTCTTAAAAATAAACATGTTTTTTGTTCTTTTTTTTTTTAAGATTTATTTTTTTTATTGGAAAGGCAGATATACAGAGAGGAGGAGAGACAGAGAAGAAGATATTCCGTCCAATGTTTCACTCCCCAAGTGAGCTCAACAGCTGGAGCTGAACCAATCCCAAGCCAGAAGCCAGGAGCTCTTCTGGGTCTCCCATGTGGGTGCAGGGTCTCAAGGCTTTGGGCCGTTCTCAGCTGCTTTCCCAGGCCACAAGCAGGGAGCTGGATGGGAAGTGGGGCTGTTGGGATTGGAACTTGTGCCCATATGGGATCCCGGCGTGCAAGGTGAGGACTTTAACCATTGCGCTATCGCACCGGGCCCCTATTCTATTTTTCTACAAATTTTTTGAAACAGTGTTGTACTAACAAGTATTATACCTATTTATAACATTTTAGATTCCATATTGCAACTAATCTTGAGAAATTTTAATTTGGGAACATATCAAAAAAGTATAACCACAATTGTCTGAAAAGGTTATTAAAATTTTTTACTCTTGGGCCCAACACTGTAGCTTAGCAGTTCAAGTCTTTGCCTTGAATGCACCGGGATCCCATATGGGCACAGGTTCGAATCCCAGCTCTCTGCTTCCCATCCAGTTCTCTGCTTATGGCCTGGGAAAGCAGACAAGGACGGCCCAAAGCCTTGGGACCCTGCACCCATGTGGGAGACCCGGAATAGGCTCCTGGCTCCTGGCTTTCGATTGTCTCAGCCCCAGCAGTTGTGGTCACTTGGGAAGCAAATCAGTGGATGGAAGATCTTTCTCCCTGTCTCTCCTTCTCTCCAATCTGACTTTGCAATAAAATCAAATAAAATCTTAAAAATAAATAAATAAAAATTTCTGCTCTTTTTCACTTGTATATATATATAAAGATGGATCTTTATCAATACTTCAACCAAAGTGCTGTATAATCATAGATAAAATGCAAAAGCAAGAGGACCCGACTGTCTTATCAAACCAGGCAAGGAGGAGATGGACAAAAATAGGAAACAATGTCACTCCTTTCATTATTTTTGTTTTGAAAGCTATAGCTATTTTTATTAAGACATTGCTATTTGTATTAATATAAAACAGGTTGAATGCTTTAAATTGACATTTTATATTGTAGTTTTAATTTCTAGCACAGTAAAATATTGTAAGGTAGAACCTGTTTTATAAAAACAGACTCTTCAGGATACTCAGTAAGTTGCAAGTATACAAAAAGATCTCAAGGCCAAAATATTTGACCATTATTGGTGTATTAAATACAATAATTGATTACTAGACTGATTCTATGGGACAATCTTTAAACTTAGACATATGACTAGTATGCATAATAAATTATTTTTTATTCTATTATATCTTCCTTATGTTGCCTCTCGTTAGCAGTGCATAGCTCAGAGCTCTGTGCAGAATTGCAAGGATCACAGCGGATTAGCAGCATTTCCACTGTGCACATACCTGTGATGTGAGGCCTCGGATGCCTTGTGACACCGGTTTTCACTAAATCTGGGCCTTTGTTTTAACTGGAAAGAAAGCAAAGGGGTTCATTCTGTAAAAAAAGAAAAAAATCGCAATGATGTTTTTGCATTTCCTATTTAGTGATCTCTTTAGGTTCTGACCCCTCCGGATGCAAACTTTGTCTTTACTCTCCTTGTATTTGTGAAAGCAAAAAAGGCAATGAAAAAAAATGGATTTGAAGTCTGTTTCACTAATCATTTCAATCAGTACCATCATTCGTTTTCCTGTGCGGGATTCTTTGGCGGTATTCTATCTGCCATTGCTTAGTTTACAAGAGCAGAGGCTCACGTTCCTGTAGCTTTAGGGACACTCCGGGCTTCTTTGTCCCTTCCTTGAGTATGCCAAACTTTCAGCACCTGATGAAATGTGCTATGCAAATTCAGTGGAATAAAGTAAGAAGTACACTGTCTTTTTGAAATAGAAACTTCACCGTGTAAAACTGTAATATAAGATTGCAAATGGGATAAAAATTGATTGGGCTTTCTGGTTTGTTTTTTTTTTTTTTTTGCCTCCGGCTGACAGTACCTGCCTTTGACTCATCCTGTGCGTGAGCGCTTCCATCCCCCGCACAGTTAATGGCCTGGTGACTCTGAGCTCTGTGCAAATAGTTCCTGAAGAACTGTTAGTATTTTGCGCATGCACGAGCCCTTCTGGTTACTGCTGAAATATCAGATCCAGGTAGGAAGAGCCCAGGTTCTGTTGAGGGAAGCCATCTGGCAGAGAAGACAATGGACTAAGATAGTATTCTAGTATTTCTATTCATGTCTGTTTTACAACCAACCATCCTTCACAAAGAAGTCTCAGAGCACCTCACAGCTGTAGTCCGCCCCGATGGCAAACCCTCATCAGGGCTTAAATGAACTAAACAATGCTAATAGAGGCCTAAGAGATTTCCACTGAATGTTGCAAATTTCCTGCCAAATATACAGCTCCTTTCCTTCCTTGACAGTGCTTAGCTAGCAGGCCAGTGTCTAAGGACCGTTCCAAGTAAAAGTGAATAGGGACATCACAGAGGCAGACTTTGCTGAGAAAGGGACCTGCCTCCCAATGTGCTGTAGTTTAGCCAGCAGCCGAAAGCAGTTCTGTTTGACCCCTTTTGTAACCTGAATTAGCACTTACAATTAATTTTAGCCACTGCAACATCATGGTAAAGAACGGGACTTTTGGAGTCAGAAGTGGCCACTTACTTTGTGGCTTTGGACAGCTTGTTTAATTTTCAGAGTCTGTTGTGTTTACTGGGAGTTGGACATGATAATCGTAACCTACCTCTGCAGGTGCTCGAAGCAGCCAATGAAAAAGTAAGAGCCATGTACAGCAGGGCTCCTACAGTGGATCGTACGTGTTATGATTACCACTGTGACACTGTTTGAAATAACAGGGTACAGATTCCGAAGAACCAATGACCTAGCCATGTGTCAGAATTTTCATTTTGGATTAAAGTCAGTTCATGCCTCTGAAACCACAGGCTGATGAAAGATTAATGAATGTTGCAAATAGCCTTGTGTTACCTAAAACTTTGTTGGATGCAGTAACACAAGCTCAGCAGTGGGATAATTAGGGCTGTAATCTGCTTACTCTTAATCAACTAGAGTCGTTCAGAGAACCCTAGCATTTAATTCTGATGACAGCCCTAAGGTCTGCTGGCTAACTGGATTTCTCTCTTGTTGGCAATGAGATGGATCACACTGAGACCAATTCTGGGAACATTAGGCCCCTTTGAAAGCTTCCATTCAAAGCATGCCATGTCACCTTGAGCCACTGTATCATTTAGGGGCTTTTAAATTTTTCAGCAATTAAGCATTCATGGTAAGTAAAATTATTAGTTTCCAAAATAGGAGTATACTAGAATTTAAAGAGGAAGCAAGAGCTGGGAGAGAGAGAGAAAAAAGATCAGAGAGAGAGAGATAGAGCACGCACCTTCAAGAATTACATAACTAAGTAACTTGTCATCAACGTGTGCCATAACAATTCCTAATTCAAAATTCACCTGGGGAAGAGGAATTAAAATACACCAAAATATATATTGAATGACGGATTTTGACAACTAAGTCCAAACTTCCCAGTTAAGATTAAAAAACATTCTAAATGTGTTACTTCTATTATTTATGTATTTTATTTGTGTTATGCAAACTGACATAGGGATCTCTCATCTCTCTATTCACTCCCCAAAGGCCTGTAACAGTAGGGCGGCTCCAAGCTAAAGACTGGAACCAGAAACTCGGTTTGGGTCTCCCATATCCATGGAAGAAACCCAACTACTTAAACCACTGTCTGCTGCCTCCTAGGGGGTGCAATAGTAGCAAGCTGAAAGAGGAAGAGGAGAAGGGGTTCAAGCTCAGATACCATCATATGGGGTGTGAACATTCCAAGTGAGTGGCTTCTTAATCATGAAGCCAAAGACTAAACCTCCAGTTATGATTTTTAACAGAGACACAATGTGAAATAATATCAGTTATGTTTAGAGTTTGAGTATTTGTAATTTTGAAACATATTTTTAATTGAAAGGCAGAGTTGCAGAGAGAAGAGACAGATCTTTCATTCACTGATTCATTCCCCAAATGGCTGCAATGGCGAGAGGTGAGTTGATCCCAAATCAGGAGCCAGGAGCTTCTTCTGGGTCTCCCACACAGGTGTAAATTACCATGGCTTTGGCCCATCTGCTGCTGCTTTCCCAGGCCATCAGCAGGAAGCTGGCTTAGGAGTGCAGCTTTGGATATGAACCGGTGCCCATACAGGATTCCAGTGATTGCAAGGTGAAAATATGGAATGCCAAGAGAGTATAGGTTTAACATATTATTATTTTTTTTAAAGATTTATTTTTATTGCAAAGTCAGATATACAGAGAAAAGGAGACAGGAAGAGCTTCCATCCGATGATTCACTCCCCAAGTGAGCACAACGGCCAGAGCTGTGCCAATCCGAAGCCAGGAGCCAGGAACTTCTTTTAGGTCTTCCACTCAAGTGCAGGGTCCCAAGGCTTTGAGTCACCCTTGACTGCTTTCCCAGGCCACAGCAGGGAACTGGATGGGAAGTGGAGCTGCCAGGATCAGAACTGGTGCCCATATAGGATCCTGGTGTGTTCAAGGCAAGGACTTTAGCTACTAGGCCACCGCGCCAGGCCCAGAGGTTTAACATATTATGCACCCCTCCTGTCCTGAGTCTTTAGTTTTGTAGTAGTTCTAGACAAGAACATTATAAGAGGAGATATATATATATATATATATATATATATACACACACACACACACACATATATATGTATGTATGTATATATATGAGCTTTATTTATTTTATTGGAAAGGCAAATGTACAGAGAGACAGGGAGAAAGATCTTACATTTGCTGGTTCACTCCCCAAGTTGCCACAAGGCTTGAGCTGAGTTGATCTGAAGGCATGAGCCAGTAGCTTCTTCCCAGACTCCCACACGGGTGCAGGGTTTCCCAAGGCTTGGGACCATCCTCTACTGCTTTCCCAGGCCACAAGCAGGGAGCTAGATGCAAGTGGAACAGCCAGCATATGAGCTGGCGCCCATATGGGATCCTGGCATGTGCAAACAACGACTTTAGCCACAAGGCTACTGCACTGGGCCCCAAGATGACCTGTTTTTTTCGCTTAACAGGAATCAAGGCAGTTATAGCCCTCATCATTGCTGGTAGTATGTGAGTACTTAGACTACATGCAAAGGGCTGTCATTCCTCAGATCCTCACAGCTTAGAGTGGGAATGTAGACTTGTAGGTGTCTATACACCTGGGGGTTAGATAGGGAGGCTCCCAGCCTCCTCCTCAGACCCTGTGGATTTGAATTTGCAGTTTAATATGAGCTCTAGATCACTTGTGTGTGTGTGTGTCAAGTGAGAATTGTTTTCGACCACAGGAAACCAATGTGTAATTAGAGGGACAGCCTTTGGCTTTGAGTACTCCATATTCTTACCATTCTGTTGACAGTAAGGAACAGAATGAATTTTTTTTTTAAACTTTCCTTCAAAAATTCTAGCAATGTACACAGACTAAGCTGAGAAACTTGAAATACACAGATAATTGAAGAAACTCATAAAATGGAGCAGCTGTAAACCTACCGCTGAGTTTAAAGAGATTTTAGTTGTAACATGTTAGCCTATTCAATTTATGCCTCCCTCCTGATGGAAAAAAAAGTACTTTTTATAAATCTGCACTGCATGAACATTACAGTGTGAACTGCTGCAGTGTGGTGGCATTAAGCACTTTCACGTTACTGCATGTTATCACTGTTTTCCATCTCCAGAACTCCTTATCCTCCCAAACAGAAACTCTGTCCTCATTACACACTGGCTTTTCAGCCCTCCTTCCCCGAAGCCCTTAGCAATCACTGTTGTGTTTTCCTCGCAAATCTGGCTCTTCCACGTAAGCGAAATCGCATGGCAGGATGTATTGCTTCTGTTTTCTCTCATGTTGACTTATTTGAGAGACAGGAGAGGAGAGAGTGCTTCCTCTCCAAGTGCCCATGATGAACAGAATTATTGAGCTGGTGTTGGGACCTAAGAACGTAGTTCTAGGTCTCCCACTTAGAGTGTAGGGCCCCAACTACTTGAGCCATGACCTGACGTCCTCCAAGGTCTGCGCTGGCAGGAAGTTAGAGAACCCATGCAATGTTAAGAAGTGAAGATATCTCTTCACCTACCTGGTAATCACTAAGCTGAAGGTTATGTTGTAGTAGCAGAGCATTTCCTTCCTTTTTAAGGTTAAATAATAGTCCGTAGCACATGGTTATCACATTCATTTATCCATTCATCCAACATGGGGCATTGGGTGATTGCCATCTTTGCTGTGAATGATATTAACCTTTTATCACATATGTAATTCAGATATATACAATTTGCAAATGTACTCTGATTCTATGGGTTGCATTTTCACTCTATTGAGTGTGTCCTTTTTTGCACCAAAGTTTTTTATTTTGTTGAAGCTCAATTTATCTTTCTACTTTTGTTGTTTGTATTCTTGTCATAGCCAAGAAATCATTGCCAGACCCCACGTCAGGTAGCTTCCATTAAGAGTTTTATAGTTCGTTGGCCTAGCGGCTGAAGTCCTCACCTTGAACCCACAGGAATCTCATATGGATGCCAGTTCTAATCCTGGCAGCCCGGCTTCCCATCCAGCTCCCTGCTTGTGGCCTGGGAAAGCAGTAAAGGATGGCCCAAAGCCTTGGGACCCTGCATCCACGTGGGAGACCTGGAAGAATTTTCTGGCTCCTGGCTTCGCAACCGTTATGGCCGCTTGGGGAGTGAATCAGGGGACAGAAGCTCTTCCTGTCTGTCTCTCCTCCTGTCTGTGTATCTGACTTTGCAATAAAAAAAATAAATCTTAAAAAGAAATGTAAGTGTTTTGTATTTGAGCTTTTATGTTTAGATCTTAGCTCTGTTTGATATGTAGTGTCAGGTATGGGCCTATCTTTATTCTTGCACATGTGATTCCAGAGTTTTTTTCTCATGATTTGCAGAAAAGACTGCCCCTTCTCGAGCAGTCTTGGTGCTCTAGTTGCATGCCATTGACCATATGTTTTTGAAAAGTTTATTTATTTTTATTGGAAAGGTGGATATACAAAGAGGAGGAGAGACAAGATTTCCACCCACTGGTTCACTCCCTAAGTGGCTGCAATGGCCGGAGTTGAGCTAATCTGAAGCTAGGAGCCAGAAGCTTCTTTTGGGTCACCCACGCGGGCACAGGGTCCCAAGGCTTTGGCCTGTCCTCAACTGCTTTCCCAGGCCACAAGGAGGGACCTGGATGGGAAGCGGAGCAGCTGTGATTAGAGCCGACACCCATATGGGATCCTGGTGAAGGCCCAGCAAGGACTTTAGCTGCTAGGCTACCACACCTTGACCATATTATTATTTTTTTTTTTTTTAAGATTTATTTTATTTTTATTACAAAGTCAGATATACTGAGAGGAGGAGAGATAGAGAGGAAGTGGAGCTGCCGGGATTAGAACCAGCAGCCACATGGGATCAAGGCGAGGACCTTAGCCACTAGGCCACGCTGCCAAGCCCGACCATATTATTTTATAAAGAATTATTTCCACGCTCACTCTTCTAGTGCATTAGCCTATAAACCTTTATGCCAATACCACACTGTTATCTTTTAAAAATAATGGTTAGGACAAAGCTTTCCTTTCCATCTTTTCTTTTTTCTTTCCTTTTCCAGAAATGGTCATTTGTGAAATTTATATATATAGTTCCTATCCATATATTTATCCATTTATATCATGTTTATGTATGGCATTATTTGGGCATGTTTTGCATGTTTTAGGCTTTTAGTTGAGGACTAGCATATTAAACACAGCCTTTTATTTTTCTTCTTAATTCAACAATACGTTTTGATATGTATCTGCTCTTAAATGTGTGTATCAACTTCATTAACAGCATGCTTCTATACTCAATTGATTTATGGCATGTAAATCCATTTCTCTAATGATGGGCAGCTAGGATGTTTCTAACTTCCTAAAAATAACACGAAGTATTACCACAAACATTTTTGTGAATGCCCTACCCATGCAGAAATTTTCTGCAAGGGCAGACAGATATCCAGGAATGAACTGGCCAGTATCATAGCGTGGATTGGTAAATGGTGTTTAACAGTGTGACCTAGACATTCACCATTGAGGTGAATGTAAGTGATAGGGATTTGCTATGGGGACTGTCATTATTGTCTTGGTTAGAGTATTACTCTCCTGGACATAGCCTAAGGGTTGCTGTTTTTATTGTCCTGGCAATGCATACACCAGACTCCTGCCCTGGCGACACTGTCAACATGCTGTTTCCCAGTACTGTGTTTGCTACGTAATTATTATGCTTTAGTGGTGGTTGCGTAATGTCATATTTTCCTGTTTCTTCTGTATTCCGTGGGACTTTGGTGTTTGCTCATTTCAGTTTTATTCACCATGATGTAGCTCCTGGGTCTGTTCAGAGCAGCTTTAGTGAGGGTTTAGAGTACAAGTTGAGGGCACGACCTTGCAAAAACAGTCTGGGTGCTTAGGGTCACATACATTTTTTTTTCTTTTGGTTAACATTTAACCAGTTGCTTCGGTAGAACACTCAAGAATTTTGACATAATTGCAATTAAGAATCCCCGAATGTTCATTCTGTGATGTTTAGATGTTCTTGTGTCATGGATGAGGGCTCTTAAAGTTAGAGCATTTTGTGTCTAGGCACAGACTTTTGATCTTAACAGATAAATATAAATTGTGCCTGTCCTTCGAAGTTATTCATTGGGTGTGATTTATGCAAAGGTTAGCATACAATGAACAGTACATGTGACATATGAAGTGTGCAAAAGGATTAAATGTCCCACTGAAATGTTTTGATGGTGTTACTTTGGAGAAATCAATTTTGCCAATTGTTTTCCCCTATCCCCAACCATCATCATAATGTTAATGATTCAAATAGGACTTCCTGTAAGTTACCAGATGCCTTTGTGACTTATGTTTTCCTGTCAGTACTCCTAAAGTTCCCCATTTGCACCTTTTAATCTCTTGTCAGTGTTTCTCCCAGACCCCATATCTGGTGCGGTGCAGGCTATGCTTTGGAAAGGTCAAAACCTGGAGGAAAAGTGATGGCTGAAAGCTAGCCGTGTGCCCTCCTGGGTCTTCCTGTCTGTTCGGGAAAGGGGTACATTTTCCCAGTTTGCCTGAAGGGGCCACATGGGCTAGCCGACTCAGCTCAGTCTATGTCCCTTCCTCCATCGCCACCATTTTCCAATCTTCCGACTTCCAAGTGCCCCCGACACGATCCATCAACCTGATCCTCTTCTCCTACCCACTGCCTCTTTCTAGCTCTCCAATAGATTATTCCAAAGCTCTCTGAACCTTGTACTTCCAAAGAGCTTCTTCTAATTGTTTTACTGTTTTAAAACAGATTTAATTATTTTTATTGGAAAGGCAGATTTACAGAGAGTAGTAGAGACAGAGAGAGAGATGTTCTACCTGCTTCGCCACATCAGCCGGAATTGAGCTGATCCAGGTCTAACCTAGGAGCCTCTTTTAGGTCTGCCACATGGGTGCAGGGTTCCAAGGCTTTGGACCATCTTCTGTTGCTTTCCCAGGCCATAAACAGGGAGCTGGATGGGAAGTGGATCAGCCAGGACACAAACTGGTGCCCGTATAGAATCTCGGTGTTTGCAAGGGAAGGTTTAGCCAATTAAGCAGTACGTGGGCCCCAAAGAACTTCTTCTAATATGAATATTTTCAATAGGACTTATTGATTTATTCAAGTATACATATTTAATAGTACCATTTTAGACATATGAAATAAAATAGAGTTTATTGGTTTGGTACATTTTTTTTTTCATGAGTGTAAGAAACATTAAAAGGATGAAAGCTAGATACAGTAGAAACAAAGGCAATAATAATAAAAAACAAACAGGAAACCAAGTTTTGCTCAGCCAACCATTTCCTATTGAGGTTTCTCTGTGTGTGCAATGTGGCCTATGAAGTGTTCACTGTTTAGCTTTAAACAAACTGACATGATCCATGGCAGGAAATAACACCAAACCCGAGGGCTGCGTGGAAGCCGTGCTCAGTGCCCGGGCCCTGAGCTGCTGCAGAAAGGCCGGCAGTACAGGCCTACGTGTCTGCCCATGAAAGCTAGCTTTTTAACAGGATGAATGTGAAAAAAGCGAGCAGGGAGGGGAGAAAAGGCAGCACCAAACTGCCACTTGAGTATTGCTTCCTGTCCATGTGGCTCCAGCTCTTGGCTGGTAGTTATTCTTAGGCCTTCTGGGGCTTCAAAGGTTTCCTCTTTTCTATTTTTGGGAGCAGAATATGGATTTAGCTGTGCATAACCCCTCTTGGCTGCTGATCTGTGCTCTGGAGAGAGTAGAGGTGCTCTTGGTACAACTCTCGGTTCTCTTTCTTTTTAACACCTCGGAATGATTTTTGATATTACAGATGAAGATTTATGGGGGGGAGTCATTGAATTTTCAAACTGATTTGTAGTCTCCTCATTTTCACATTCCTTTCTCCAGTGGGGGGTGGCATCTCCAAGATCATCTCAAGTAATGAGCTCTGACTTCTATAATGAGTGAGAGAACCCAGGTTGGTGAAGCAGATGGCCATCGACGGTCTAGAAAGTAAGAATGGATGCTGTGTGCTGGAGGACCATGGAATGGATTAAGCGCAATTACAATTTGGATGCCCATGGTACTAAAGGTTGGTTGGCTGTTTTCAAACTGCATTCGAAAGCCGAAAGTCATCTCGGACTGGAATGCTGGGGACCCTGATCCAAGCAAAGGAAAGCGCATGACCCAAAGTGGGTCTATATCTTGAACCACTTTTGCTTTTCTTGATGCCATAATCACTGCACTTTACTGGCCCACTAGTAAAAATAGCTTGACACAGATTGTCATTTGTCTGGATACTTTAATATCGTAAAAAAGGAGATATTAACCATGCACATCCTTCTGTAAATGTACAGGGTCACCTGTTTGGATGATGGCAGAGCCAGGCATCAGAAATTCACCCCCCCTCAGCCCAGCTGCCTCTACTGGTGGTGACTTAACAGGGTGACAATCTTATTCTTGAGAAGGATTATTGTGGGAATGTGTCAACGAAAACACCACAGATCATCTCATCTTCCCAAGGTTACTCAGCAAGTTTCTGCCCGCCGTGCCACAGACTTAGATCTTCACCTACCCTCCAGAAACCACGAACCCATACTCCATGCATAACTTACATGTGCCATTGATTTGATTGTATTTTGCAAAGAGTAAAACTAGTGGAAGCTTTTTGGGAATGGGATACTGGGATTTGGCAAATGGGTAATTGGCAAGACCAAAAAAAAAAAAAAAAAAAGATTATATAATAAGTTTCCAGCACTTTAGAATCTGTTTTTTAAATGTATTTTATCTAATAATTTTAAGTAGCAGGTAGCATTATCTGCTCAGTGTTAATAGTGAGTTAAAAAGCTTCGTAATGGAGTTAAAAGGAAAGGCTACCTAAAGCCTTCCCCAGAGCACTTTGGCTGTGCTGAATTTTCCAGGGCTTCTTTAAAATGTGTCCCAATGTCAGGCCTGTTCAGAAAGAGCGCATTGTATTTCCCAAGAGAATGATAATTTGCTCTTTTAAAAAAATGTGGAGCAAATTGCTCACTTTTAATAGACTATCTAGTCTTTTCCATGCAGAAAAAATCCTCCCTCAGAATTCCTATGCAAATATTCAGACTCCCAGGCTGGGAAAAGGTTAAAAGGAGCTGAAAAAGTCTATAGTGGCTCTTTCTGAGATGCTCTCCAACACTTGGCAGGATGAGGTGTTCCTAGCAGGTGCTGGGTTTGCTATAAATGGACAATTTATAAACAGAGCTGACAACTGGGAAAACAGAGCAGTGGGGAATGCTGGCATTCCAGGGGCCAGTGGTTGATTTCCTATCAGATGGTCCTCAGCATGGAATTATTGATAGCTGCTGCTTGGAAAGCAAGCCAGTTGGCTGACGCATAAAAGGGCTGTACCTCAATTCATGCATGATCGGCTGCTAGATATTTTAAATAGGTCAGTAAGAATTAGCTTCTTCAGGTTGGTACTTCCTTAATTAGCCATTTAATTGCAAAGCCTTTCCCTTCCTCCTCAACCTTGACTGAATTTAACTCTTCTCTCTGTAGAATGCCGGGAGGAGTCTCACTTTAATAAACAAAAGAGGAGCCTGGGGGTGAGGTGTTGGGGGGCAGCGGGCAGATGGGGCACAATTCAAAGCAGGCTTCAGGACCCAGAGCCAAGGCAAAACCTGGCTCAAGTCCTGTGTGTGACCCAGAGCAGCATGTTTGGCTGTGTGTCCTGGAGGAGAGAAAGGCACAGGGCTTTGTGCAAGGAGCCCTGAGGGAGAAAACAGAAATGTGTGGCAAAGGCCTCTCTCCTTTCTCTGTTGCTGGTTGTCAAGGGCTCACAGTACAGGGAGACATTTCTGAGGCTTCGTCATCCCTCGGGCCCTGGCCTTGCAAGGTTCCACTCTCACAGTAATCCGTGAGTGCATTCTATTGATCACATCCATGGCTTCCTCCAAGCTCCTTCTGGACAACATTTCCAGAAGAGGAAATGTTGATGGAGAGCTGTTTGATGGTGGCTCCAGGAGACAGCATCGGATGCCATTCCTGGGCCTGTGTCTTCAGCCTGTGCCCATCCGGTGTTCTTTGAGAGTCAGTGTGGAGTGGCTGTACCTGTTTGTTCTAGTTTCCCAAGTGGTTTTCCCAGGAGACATTTATCTGGCTGGGAGTTTACTTTGTTCCTGACCACACCCTATTGTTTTTCTCTTCAGAGGAGCAGACTGAGGGCCTGGTTCCGCAAAGAACTCTGACTTCCTTACAAGGAGGGAAAGTCCAGTAGGCCGAGAGATCAGTGTGTTGAATTCAATCCACATCCCAGCACAGGGGTTGCCTGGGTATGAGATCTCTTAGAGTGTGAAGTCCAGAGTGGGTTCAGTTTGGTACCATAGCATGGTACCAAGCACATCTGAAAAGGAAAGGGACTAAGACATTGAGGTGTGGGGCAACTTATGTTTCTAATGGGAAGTTATATGTGTGAGTAAAACCTGTCAAGACCCTTTCCTTGCCTGCAGGAGTCTCAAGGCTATCAAGTGTATTCACCAGTTTTCCATGAGTATAACAGATTCCCTGGACCTAGTCATTTTATGAAGAAAGCAGATTTGCCTGGCTCACAGTTTTGGAGGCTGGAAGTCCAGTATTTGGGAATGTCATTGCTCAGGACCTAACAACAAATGGCCATCCAACGGTAGAAGTGCATGCAGGAGTGAGAGATCACATCGGGGAGCAGGAAGCCAGAGAGACACTGGAGTCCCACGGTTCCTTCCAAGGTCATAGTCCTTATTGGCCTAGAGCTTCCTATGAGACCCCCCACCTCCCAATGGTCTTACCCCTTTCTTTAATTAAAAAAAAAATTATTTCACGGGAAGAGTTAGAGATATAACTAGAGCCAGGCAGAGGGAAAAAGAAAACTCCCATTCACTCTCCAAATATCTGCAACAATTGGGGTCGAACCAAAGCAGAGCTTGGAGCAAGGAACTCAGTCCAGATCGCCCATGTGGGTGGCGGGAGCCCAGCTGCTCAAACCGTCACCTAGCTCCTCCCTGGTTGTGCATTAGCAGGAAGCTAGAATCAGAAAGAGTCAGGATTCAAATCTAGGCCCTTACTCCTCCCCTAACATTGCCATGCTGGGATCCTAACTCTTTTTTTCTTTTTCCAAGATTTATTTATTTTTATTGGAAAGTTAGATATACATAGAGGAGGAGAGACAGAGAGAAAGATCTTCCATCCAATGATTCATTCCCCAAGTGACCACAATGGCCGGTGCTGCGCCGATCCGAAGCCAGGAGCCAGGAACCTCCTCCAGGTCTCCCACGCAGGTGCAGGGTCCCAATGCATTGGGCCATCCTCGACTGCTTTCCCAGGCCACAAGCAGGGAGCTGGATGGGAAGTGGAGTGGCTGGGATTAGAACCGGCTTCCATATGGGATCCTGGCGTGTTCAGGGCGAGGACTTTTAGCTGCTAGGCCACGGCACCGGGCCCAGGATCCTAACTCTAAACACCTGAACCGTTAGGGGGACAAACCAAATCTGAACTGTAGCCCTAGCTGTGGTCTGTCTTTGGTAAACACGTGCTAATTCTTACCAACCCCCTTATAGTTTGCAAAGAACCATTCTAGTTTCAGGAACATGAGGAAAGCATGAGGCACAGGGTCTGCTTCTACAAATGTATGATGTTTCAGGGAGATCTGTCTATTCTTGTGGAAAGTGGTAATTTGGGGACAATAGGGCATGCAAGAGTCGCAGACGACCAGGGATTGCTCCAGAAGTGCCCTGACAGATGTAACGGCAGGTGAATAAAGCCTGGCTTTAAAAGAGAGGTAGAGCTGGAGTAAGCCTCGCAGGGTGGGAGAATTGCAGGAATCAGGACTGTGAAAGAGACCATGCCAATTCAAGAGATTCTGCAGCAAATGCCAGGTGACTCCAGTTCTTGGGAAGAGTGGAAAGAAGGCTATCCCAGGAGGAAAGGTTGAAGGATCACCAAGAGCTGCACATCACACAGTGCCAGGAGCCCATCACGACTGCTCAGGAAAAGGAGCTGGGAGCAGCAGTATGTCAGGAAGACGGAAGTGGACAAAGGCAATTGCTGCAGGAAGACCTGCAGGACCAAGCTCCGAGAGGCCAAAGTTTAGGTCAGCAGAGATCTTTATTCTGAATGCTGTGTTTTGCCCACCGTATATATAGTCACCGTCCTCCTACTTCACTCACAACATGGTTGCCATCTAAGAGGGAATCCCATAAGCTGCCTGTGGCGTTACCCAAGAAACACAGAGCCAAAGCCAAACAAAGAGGCAGGTTCATTGCTGTGAAGGCCATTGCTGGACTCTGACTCACTCTTGGATTCCCACAAGGGTCTCCCTGGTTTATCATAAGATGCTTTGGACACTTGGGTTGTGGGTTATTTTCTTAGCCTGAGTTGGCTAAGAAGGTCATCTCCCAGATCTAGGAGCATTTTCTCTACTTGCCAGACAGCTAAGGCAGAGCCACCCAGCTGGGTGTGGGCTGAGGTCTGCCCTAATCAAGGAGGTCTTGTTGTGCTAATGGCCTTGAAACAAGATGAACCAGGAGCTGTTTCTTGATACCCTCCCCCACCCTTACACCTCAAGCAAAATATAGCCTGCAGACAAATAGCTTGGGTGTAAACTGGGAACTGGTTTTGAATGCCAACTCTGAGGCTCCGCCTTAGACATCATAGAGGGATGCAGGATGCCAGAGGACTCACCTGCGTGTGTGGATGTGTGGTACGTGAAATGCTACTTTCAACCTAACTGAATGTAAGAATGACTTGGGAACAACAGTCCTTGAGCAAGTGCGTAGCCCAGACAATGTCAAACTGCTCAAGAGTAGACTTCCGGCACTGCTTCTCTCTCTCCCTCCCCTCCTCTTCCCTCTCTTCCTAACTTCCTTCTCTCCTCCTTCCCCCCTCCTTTCCTCCCTCCCTCCCTTCCTTCATTCTCTTTATTTAAGTTTCCAGATGATTCTGTGTGCAGCCTGAGTTGAAAACCACCAATTTATGGTTTGAGTTAGTCACTCTGGTTTCAAGGTAGTAAATTTGCCCACATTATAAAATTAAACCCCACTACTACTCTTTTTTTTTCTTCTTGAGCCACAGACCCTGATGAAGCTAAAATAATGCTAGCTAAGCCTTTGTCCAGAAGCTGGGTAGGAGCTCCTGGCCCATGGCAGGTGCCACCCCTGGGTTCACACCAAAGGGTCAAGATGGTGACTGTGGAAACTTCTGGTACTAAGAATTCTGTTCTGGCTTTGCGGATGCCTCTACGTAATATCTTTATTTCTAAAGAAACTGGAGCCATGGCTGACCCAGAGAGCTCTGTTCCTTACTGACAACAGAAGCCCACGGAGGAAGTCAGAATATTGATTTTAACACAATCGCTTTCAGAAGACACAACAGGCTTCAGGGTAATGTTCCACTTAGTCAGCAAGTAGAAGTCGGGTTGTAATAACGATATGTGTTCTCTCCCACTGGGGTCTTCAGTTTAGTTTCTTCAAGGCAAAATGTTGAGAACTTTCTCTGATGAGTCTTGTGTTAGCTCCTGGTTCCCTCAGTAACCCTGGCTGTGCCATGATATCAAGCACCTTCCACTGATAAATTCAGATCCTAAGCTGAATCTGGTTGAGGTTTGGAGGGCGTTAGCACTTCTGTGACTTCCTCCTGTCTTGGAGAAGGCTCTCCAGGTACCTGAGGGTGAGTCTGAGCATGTCTGCAGGACCTGAGATCTTCCTCCTCATTCCTTAACTGTTTTTGTCTTCTTAGAACTATGTTTATGATCCTCAACCCTTTGTAGAGACTTTTTTTTTTCTGGGTAGAAATCTTGTTAAGATTAAGAGTATGCCTAGATTCACATATCCCCATGTGCTAGGAGGACTCAACTACTCAGAGCAGCATGCACACCTCCAGGCACTGAGGGTCCCCCTGTGCCATTCTCACCAAGAACTCCCATCTCCTGTGGCCAACTTATCTCTTTCCTGCCTTGTTTTTTCTCTCCTCTTCCTACGGCATGGCACGAAGGTCTCAACATAGCTCACTGCGCCTGCTCATACCCAGGCCACCTCTGCACCAGCAGCTGCTCAAATGGGACCATGAGGAAAATCCATTCGGAGCACCATGCTCAAGAACAATAGTATCTCTCGTTGGCCATTGAGGAACTGGATCTGGAGATGTACCAGGCTTTGATGGCAAGAGGCCCCCAGCTTGCTTACCTTTTTTTTATAATGTGTAAAGCTTCTTGTATTTTTTTCTTTCATGACACTGCAAGATGATTGCCAACACTATTGGGGAAGCCAAATAGAAGGCCAGTGGTGATGCTAAATGGAAGGACACTGTGTTTGACATTCTGGTTGTATCTGTGGGTTGTGCGTGTATGCACACACACACGCACACAGCAGTGGTGAAGTGAGCCCTGAGTTGAGGGTTAAGCAGTGATGGTTTCACTGACAGTAAATGCTTGGCTGCTCATTGCCATAACCCGCTTGGGGCTGCCAGTCATGGTGGCTACTTCGCAGCTAACAGAACCCTTCTTCCTCTGGGAGCTGATTTCATGAGCAAGATCAGAGGATTCTGGACATTGTTGCTGTCTGTAAAGGAATTTGTAATTTGCACCTTACTGGGCCTGATGTTTTTTTAGACACCCTCACTCTTGTGCTTGAAGTTGTCTGCCCAGACAAGTCGTTTCTTGGTCTATTAATTATGTAGTTAAAAGCAAACCTTCTCATTTTAAATGACAATAAAATGTCTAAAGCTATGTTGCTTATAAACCAATTTTTTTCAGTCTTTTCATTTATTGCCATTCATTGCCTTTTATCATTGGCAGGCTGGCTGGCCAAGCCAAGCTAATTACTGCCCTGTTGTTTTTGGAAGAAAAGGTGACAAGAAGGCCATTAATGGGTCTATAAATTGGCTTTCAGAAGAGTGTGGCTACTCTCCTTTTGCCATTTTTCTTGTCAGGCCTGCTGTCCTGTCTTGGGCCAAATCCAAGAGGGTGGGCAAGATAAGCTTGGTTGTGGTTTTGCCTAAAAGTCCTGGCTGACCAACACGGTGAGGAGTGATTCAGACATCCCATCTTGGACCTGGTGCCTTACCTGAGAATCCCACTCCCTTATCTCTCATGGCCCTTCCTCTTAGTCCCCGCCTACCTACCTGTGGCTCAGATCATCTCAGTCCCCAGTCCCTGGGGCCAACACAGCCCACACGGCCTTCCCTTCTCCTCCCCCCTCTTTCTTCCCTTCCCTTCTCCTGGTTCTCCCCCAATTTCTCCATCCTGCCCCCTTTCCTTGCCCTGGCAGCCCCCATCCTGCCACCATGGCAGGAGATGTGTTCCTTCCTGTTTCCCCCACTGCCACCCCAGTTCCCATTGCTACCCCATTGGAATAAAAGGGCACCCTAATATCTCATCACGTCTGGTATTGCTGCTTAAGGTAAACTAATCATGAAACGAGGACTTGGCTGCGGGAATTAGCTTCATGTAACAATGTCAGAAGGTAAGAACCATACGAACTTTAAGTGTGTTTAAAACCTAACAAACACAACAGCAATGAGTGGGCAGGGCCTCTAAGGACCAGAGGTGTGAGAGAATAAGACAGCCCATCAGTATGGGGAAGGTGACCCTAAAGAGAACTCCAAACTAAGCATTGTCATCTACTGTTTTGCTTTTTTTTTCCAAGATTTATTCATTTTATTACAGCCAGATATACACAGAGGAGGAGAGACAGAGAGGAAGATCTTCCATCCGATGATTCACTCCCCAAGTGAGCCTCAATGGGCTGGTGCGCGCCGATCTGAAGCCGGGAACCTGGAACCTCTTCCAGGTCTCCCACGCGGGTGCAGTGTCCCAATGCATTGGGCCGTCCTCAACTGCTTTCCCAGGCCACAGGCAGGGAGCTGGATGGGAAGTGGAGCTGCCGGGATTAGAACCGGTGCCCATATGGGATCCCGGGGCTTTCAAGGCAAGGACTTTAGCCACTAGGCCACGCCGCCGGGCCCATTGTCATCTACTGTTAATGAGGAAAGTGCGTACTGCTGTGGTTTTCCCTAACACTGAAATCAGTCTTGGGTTGACTGTTACTGAGTGCATTCACCTCAATTAGAATGAAACCTAGGAGTTGTGTGGTGCCTATGAGCAGGCTAAATGTTACAGGAGCAGGTGGCTATGCGTTTCTTTTTCCTACATTATTGCTAAGTTTGAATCCATTCTATTTGTCAAAAATATAATTTTTATTTGAAAGGCAGGGAGCCAAAGACAGGAAGGGAGAGAGAGAAAGTGTGTGAGAGAGAAGAAGATCCATTGGCTCATGCTCCCCCAGTGCCAACAACAGCCAGAACTGGGTTAGGTCAATGCCAGGAGCCAAAAACTGCATCCAAGTTTGAGCTCTTTTGCCTTTGGCAAATTTTTTAAAATAATTTCTTTATTTGGCAAATATTTATTTATTCAGCATCAACTACATGCCAGATACTCTCTTTGCCAGAAAGACAGTGGTGCACAAAGCATAGTCTGCTTTCCTATGAAGCTTGTATGTTGGAAGTGAAAGAAGAGAGCTTATATGTTAGGAAGACAATAGAAAAGTAAATGTATATTGTAGCAGAAAGATTTAAGTGGCTTCGAGAGAAATAAAGCAAGAGGAGGGAAAAAAGAGAGCTGCGATGTGGTAGTTCTTTTTTAATGTGACAAATTATTTGCAATACAGAGAAACAGTTAGAGGCAAACACGGGGAGCTTCCATCCTTTGTCGTCCAAGTATCCATGAGGCTGGGGATGGACTGGGGCTGAATCCAGGAGCTAGGAACTCAACCCAAGCATTGCATGTGACCATGAGAAGTGTCCCTGCTGCCTCTCCAGGTCTGCCTTGGTAGGAAGCTGGGGCTAGGAGCCAACCCCAGGCACTCCGATGTGGAACTTGGCACCCTACCCACCAGTCTAAACACCTGCTCCCGGGTTGCTTGTATAGAAAGAGAATCCCACATAGATGAAATGACATTCAGATATCCAGAGGAAGCCCGACCTCTGTTCACTCATCTCTAAATGGCATGATGATACTACCTTGCTCATGAGGGAGTATTAAGAATTCAGATTTTCAAATTAAAGCAAAATGCTCCATGGGCAGTCATTTGCATTTGTTTCCTCTGCTATTTGTCAGTTGGAAACAGTAAGGAGATTGGTAAGGATCTTTGCAGCAAGAACACTCCTGTGAATCGTATTCTGATTTGTAGGATAACACAGGCTCTTAATGGAAATCTGGACCTAATCTCATTCCTTATTTATACTTAGCCATACCTGTCCAATATGCCTACTCATGTTGCATCAGGTAGAGGTCTTAATGTATCCAAGCACAACTAAGCCATGTTAAAAGAATAAGAACTCAAGGTTTAGTTCCCTATGCAATACAACTTTTCATTGCAACCTTGAAGTCAAGATTGTATCTAGTAGTTGAAAGTAAATAAAACACTTTGTTCAGATTCATAAAGAGGTTTCTGTGGATACAAGACACACCCCTGCTTGAAGGGATAATATTAAAACTCATTAAACTTTGAGCAGACAAAATAGACAATGGTGCTATTATGAAGACATGCAAGAAACAGCTAGGGACTCCACCCGCTTGGCATTTCTAAAATTAATGCATCTTTAGAAATAGAGCACCCATGTTTTCATGATCCTACGAGGTACTGGAGTCTTGTAGTTTTCATCCAATGTCTGAGGAATGGTTTGCTCTATTTGCAAATTGGTGCTTAATTTTTGCATGCAAATTTCCACATAACAGGAAATACTTTTTTTAAGTGATAGAGAATTGGCTTATAAAGCACACATGTGGAGAATTCATCTCATGGTTTCTCTTTATGATTATTGTTTTTGAGAGGTGGAGAATTAGACTTGAAAAAACGAGAGAGAGAGAGAGAGAGAGAGAGAGAGAGAGAGAGAGAGAGAAGGAAGAGTTCCTATCTATGGATTCATTTCCCAAATGGCCACAGTGTTTGGTTGGGGCACAGCGAGAGCCAAAGCCAAGAGTTAGAAACACAAGCCATGTCTTCTATGTGGGTGGCAACATCCTGTCTTCTGAGCCATCATCTGCTGCCTCCAAGGTCATTAACAGGAAACTTGAATCTGCAGCTAGATCCAGGTATGCAACCCAGGTATGCAACCCAGGTGGGACACCAGCATCTTACCCCACAGGTGCAGTGTCTGCCATTTCTCACAATTGCTGAATGCTTGTCTGTTTTGGGGGTAAGAACTGCCCACTCTACGCCCTGTATGCTGGGATTTGCCTCGGCAGAATTGGCCTCAAGGATATCCAGGAGTGTTTTGATTCCCACTGACCTCTTGATAGCTGGGCTCTGCTTTGTCTCTTAGATGGGTTCCTTTAAAATGACACGTGGATTTCTATGATGCTTTATCAGACAGTCTCAAGGACTCCTGATGCTCTGAAGAGGGTGTCAACTTGAGGGGCGTTCCTGAGAGGTGAGTTGTATCTGACTGTCTGGTTTCAGCACTGCCAGATTCATTGTTTCTGGCTAATTCCAGATCTGTGAATGCATTTGTGTTTGTGGTAGAATGTAAGCTCTCCAGTTTCCAGACATTTCTCATTCTGAAAGAACACGGTGGCTAGCTGCTGTTCCCTCTTCACCCTGAAAAGGTGCATTCAGGGTAGCCTCAGGAACTTGTTCGGTTGGAGGGGGCTACACCCTCTCTGCAGCAGCGTGGACAGCACTGATCGGTCACAGGTGACCTACCACCCTTTCTGGATTTTTGTACTGCTCACTTTCTTATTGTCCTTTCTCTGACCTCCTCGCCATGTGCCTCCCTGTAATACCACCAGGTTTTCAGTAGCCTGAGATGATTCAAATCCAAGGGTCCTTCCACCTGGGTATGCAGAAGTGCCGACAAGAAGGAAACCTATATCTCAATAAGTTTTAAAAAGTGTGTAACAAGTATTTTGCATATTTGTGGACTGCAGCGTGACGTTACGATATATGCAATGTGTACCTAGCAAACCATGCACTGAGCATGGCCCCTCACTTGACATTACTTTATGATCGGAAGCCAGGAGCTCCATTCTTCGCTTTGCTCATAAAACAGATAATAGGTTATTGTGAAGCACAGTCGCCTCTCTGCTCTGCGACACCAGGAACTTACTCCTTTGCTCTAATTCTTTGAGCTCCATTTAAAAAAAAAAAAAATACTCAAGAGATCCAAAAGGAAAGCAAGCCAAGTTTTATGTTTCTGAGGTTTTAGAAATGCTCAGGACTTTCACACCAAGTGGTGAGTTTCCAGAGACAGGGATACTAATATGAAAAAGTACACAAAAAAGAAGAAAAGTGGGTTTTGTTGATTATATTCCATGCTGAAGGGACAATGAATTCAGAAACAAACTCAGTGGATTTGTAATTTTGTAAGGAGTCCAAGCCCAGGCTTCTAAGGTATTCGCGTTGGGTGTTGTTGTTATTGGGAATTACACTTTCCTCTTGGTTCACTGCTCAGTTTGGATCTTTACTTCATAATCTCCAAGTGTTTCTGTGCTCTTAAAACAAAAATACCAGGCTCAGTGTGGTAGCCTAGTGGCTAAAGTTGTTGCCTTGCATATATGAGGATCCCATTTGGGTGCCAGTTCGTGTCCTGCCTGCTCCACTTCCCTGCTAGCTCCCTGCTTGTGGCCCAGGAAAGCAGTTGAGGACGGCCCAAAGCCTTGGGTCTGTGCATTCACACAGGAAACCAGGAAGCAGCTCCTGGCTCCTGGCTTCAGATGGGCTCAGCTCCGGGGAGTAAACCAGCAGATAGAAGCTCTTTCTCTTTCTATCTCTCCTTCTCTCTGTAAATCGGCCTTTCCAATAAAAATAAAATAAAGCTTTAAAAAAAACCCAAGAATACTCTTAGTTTTACTTCTGTATCTTCATAATGCCAAGTTTTGAATTGAGCATGAAATAAGATTTGCTAAGTGTGGAAGAATACTCATTAAGATGTCAGCTCTTTTCTCAACGTTCTAATCTGTCTCCTTGGCTTTGGAAGTTTCTGCTGTTAATACATCCATCCATGAGAATAATAATAAGTGTGAATTGATTTATTCAAATAGGAGAGTAGCTTTTAAATTGCTTGTCATCACAAAAATATTTTCTAGAGATCAGAAGGATAGTGTACAACTTAGACTTATTGGAAGACTTTGGATAAACTCAAACAATTTAAGAATCTTATCTTGGGGCCATCATTGTTGCACAGTTGGTTAAATTGCTGCTTATAATATTGGCATCCCATATGGGTACCAGTTCAAGTCCTGCTGCTCCATTTTGGATCCAGCTCCCTGTAATACACTTTGGGGAGGCAGCAGAAAACGGTTGAAGTACTTGGCCCACTGCCACCCGCATGGGAGACCCGTCCCAGGCTTTGGCTTTGGCTTAACCCAGTTCAGGGTCCCTGACCCAGTTCTGTCCCTCGGTGTGTTTCTGTCCTTATCTCTAAACTCTGTCTTTCAAATAAGTAAACAAATATCTGTGGGATTTTTTTAAAAAAGATTTACTTATCTGAAGATTAGATTTACAGAGAGAAAGAGAAGAGAAAGATAAAGAAAAAGAAAAAAAGAAAGAAAAAAAAGAAAGAGAAAGAGATCTTACATTGGCTGTTCCATTTCTCAGATGGCCCCAGTCCAGGGTTGGGCCAGGCTGAAGCCAGCAGTCAGGACTTTTTCCCAGGTCTCCTACATGTGTGGCAGGGTCCTAACCTCCTAGGCCAGCTTCTGATGCTTTTTCCAGGCTATTTAAGAATGCTGGATTGGAAGTGGAGCAGCCAGGGCACAAACCAGAGCCCATACGGGATCCCAAAACTATGGGTATCAGCTTTACCCACCATGCTACAACCCGAGCCCCTAAAATCCTGATCTTAGGTAAGGGAAAGCACTTGGCACAGTGCTTAAGTGGCCTCTTTGGAATCTCCATAATGTCATATCAGAGTGCTTGGGTTTGAGTTCCATTTCTGCTTGTGATCTCAAGCTCCTGCTAATGAGTACCCTAGGAGGCAGCCGCTGATGGTTCAAGTGCTAAGGTCCTTGACATTCACATGGGAGTCCTGGAATGAGTTCCCAGCTCCTGTCTTGAGCTGGTCCAACCCTGGTATGCACAGCTATTTGTGGACTGAAGCAGCAGCTACAAGATCTCTCTCTCTTCTTTTCAAACAAATAAAGATATAATAGAATATTTAAATTAATACTTTAAAAATGGTGTGAAAGTTAGAATTAAATGATTCTGAAACAAAATACTGTTAAGCTTAAGTAAGAGTGTTCAAATGTAAGACAGCACAAGTCAGTTTAGGCATAACAGAATGCATATTTATGATTTGGTTTGTTTCTAGGCTGTATGGTCCAGTGGGGTCCAGGAACCCACTCTGACACTTGATGGTGAAGGCTGGTTGGGGAGGAGGACTGCCTGGCTGGAAAACATCATTATGGAAACAGTTGCTACTGAACCTTTTTTGTTTTGGTGGAAGTGAGAACATGCCACAGTAGAGTGGACATGACTTTGAAACATGTGAATGAAAACACAGGCCCAGCAGACAGACGTATGCCTTACTTCTATGTCACAGGCACACACAGTCCTTGGAAGGGCTGCCAGGGACCTGGGTTTTGACTGCTGTTCCAGCTGATGCCTTGTGAGGCTGCCTTTTGTCCTCCAGCTTGCTTTGTCAGCTTTGGTCTCCCTTGGAACTTCACTTGCTTGCGGTTTCACTTTTTCCCTATTATCTCACTTAGCCCCCAGGAGTCTCATTTCCTCTTTGTTAAAGGCCAAGATTGCCCTTCTGGATTTCTACCTCCTCCTGGATAGCTGGAGTGAGAGGCGTGAAGGCAAGTTCCGGAATCCACTGCAGTACTCTGCATTTGGGTTCTCCCCAGATCCTGGCTTGGTTGCTGTAATGTACTCCTAGCATGGCTGTGATGCTTTGGGCTCCCTACCACTGAGAACTTGTTCCTCTGGGAAAATGTTTGCTGACAGCTCCTAGGAAACCAGTGGGAGCGCAGACATTGGGAACAGTACCTATTCCAAGTTTAGGTCCTGCTGATAATACAGTCAATTATTTGGATTCTTCTAAGTGACTAGATGGATAGTTTGATGTTAATACCATTTGTTGGGCTGAAGGGTTCTGATGTTTGTGAGGACTTAGGACCATTGCAGCTGATGACACAAGGAAGCCAGCTTGTGTGATACCCAAAGTCATAAGCAGCAAGCTATTCGTATTCACAGGAGAAAGTCTTTATCTGATTGTAGACATATGTGGGAGTTTTGAGAAATACAGTTGGCTTGGGTCTTTGTAGCAGTTTATAGCATCAGTGTCTTTCCTGATGTCCTTCCTTTTAGCATGGTTTTTTTTTTTTTTTTAATTGGCTTCACTTGAAGTGTCTGAGGTTAAAAAAACAAAAAAGAAGTGCATCAAATGTGTCCAGTTGTAGTAGGCAGGAGGTAGATGCGGGCAGGCAGTTAGGAACTCAGTCCCTGGTGAGATAACCTTTAAAATGCTAATTACGCTCCTCTGGTAACACTATCTTTTAGAATGCAAAAGAACAGGGCTTCCTCCTACCCCAAACCCATCCAGAAGCACGTCTTTTCTCTGGGGAGAGAACAAAGGGACAGAATCAACATATCAATCCCCATTTCTTAAAACAAGGAGACTGGTCCAGACCTATCACTCTGGTCATAGTAAAAGGAATGGGGTTTTTTTTAGCCTTCAACCTCAGGAAGCTAAAAGTCTCACCTTTTGTTTTTGAGTAAACATTACTGCCCAACCAACGGTTTTTGTTTGTTTATTTTTCTTTACTCCTTTACTCCCTTGAAAGCACCATCCTTAGAATGGTGTATAAAAAAACACCATGCCCACAGGTTTCTGGAACTTTCCACCCTTGGAGCCCCTTCCTGTCACTAGGGCAGGAGCCTCTTTCCCTTTTCTCCTTAAATAAGTCTTACTTGGCCAACTAGAGTTTGTCTGCATGAAATTTCTTCTTTCATGCGAGACTCCAGGCTGCTGCTGTGTTCATGTCAAATACCCTACAACAACATCCTACCACACAATCAAACACAAATGGCTCAAAGTGACATGAAATATGGAGAACATCCATATATTATTCTACTTAATGTATTGCTCTCAGACTGTCAAAGCCTAGGAGAGAATAGCAATTATATTGTCATTTTAAAAATGTATTTTCAAGAATATTTAATAGTATAAGAATCTTCTTCCAGCATGAAGAGGGGAAAAAGTCCAATGACAGAGCTGTTTGGAATGATGCTGATTTTGTAAAATACCAACATATGTGCGCATGCATGCACGCACACACAATGACGAATTAAAAAACTCGAGGTCGCAGAAGAAATGATAGGATTAAGTGTGATTTTAAAACATTTTCTTCCTTATTTTTTCCGTATTTCCTACAACATAGCATTGAATACATTTTCATAGAATTTTTTAAAGGAAAAGCTTAGAAAAAGAGAATAGCGAACTGAACATAATCTAAGTTGAAGGTCAAAATCCCATTGCCATGAAAAAGATAGTTTCGGGTAAGGAAAGTGATTCCTGAACAAGCAGGAAAAGAAAGGACGCCTGGAACTGGGTCAAGTCCATATACACCTGTCTGTCCCAGGCACAGACAGTTTTTCTTCATAGTTGCACTCAGCATTGCTGGAGTTGATTTCTTTTCACCTCTAGAAGGCAACTTGCTGCATTAATCACAAGAAGGTTTTCGTTTTCTCCTGGCCTGGCAGCCTGATTGGCACTGCTTTTAGGAGCAGCATCTGTTTCAGCTTTGTTGACTTACAAGCTGCTTTCTGAGCCACATTTGGGGCAACCTGTCCTGATCTGGCTGAGTCGGTACTGCTGTTGGCTTTCCTGGTTTTCCCAGATACAACCAGCCAGAGGCTGGAACACCCAAGGCTTGCTGACTGGCAGCTTTGGCTGTCCCATGTGGAGCCTCCTGCTTCTCTCCAGCCTGAGCTGGCTTCCAGAGGGGGGTGTGTGTGTGTGTGTTCTCAGATACCCTCTCTCTTATTTAGCTGCTCAGAATCTCAGCATTCTTCCTGGGATCTGGGCCCATGACCACATGGTTAGCTTGTTCTGAAGTTACCCCGAATGCTGATCCCCAGAAACAAATGTGCAGGTCTCTCCAGTCTGGGCCTGCCTGCCACACCCAGTGAGGTTGATGAAAAGGCTGGGTTTGCAAACCAGAGCCTGAGACCGAGACAAGGACAACTTCCACACTGGGCTTTAGGGAACTGTGTTGCACGCTTTCTCTGCTTGTTTCTGAGTCAAGATGAAAACAAAACAGTCAGAATTTACAAAGCAGCTGGTGGAGTGGCTGTAATTATGCTGGTGAAATAATTTCCCTGCAAATCATAAGCTCTATCGTAGAGTCTGTGCTGTAGGCATGAAAGCAACAAATCTTTGCAAATACGATTTTCAAAACAGATAGTGGTGGCAGTGCTCAGTCTGCGTCGTGTGTACTCTGCGGATTTTAACTCCTCATGGTTATCTGCAGCAGCAGGGCTGTTAGCTGGCAGGCCTGGGCCCTGTTTCCTGTGTGCGAGAGACCAATTTTCATGAGAGCAGTGGTGCTTCTGTTTTCAGACTGGACAGTTGTCTCAGTGCTAGGGTTTCCGTGTCATGCACATCTCAGGCTTCCTCCAAAGAGCATTTTCTCTTGGCTCAATGGGTGATAAAGAAGGGTAGGACCCCAGGGGGCATGGAATGACCTTTCATCCTTTTTTTTTTTTTCTTTCCTTGGTTAGTTTGTGCTGATTCCAAGGAAAGACTTCACAGCTACCTGGAGAAACTTTCTCTGAATTAAAGTGGCTTGATTCAGGCCACTTCTGGACGGCCTTTAATCCGGTGAGACAGTTTTCCCCCAGCATTAATCAATCCTCTTCCCACTCAGTGAGTTCTTTACTCACCTTCTGTTTGTTCGCTTTAACACTCTGTAGACCGGATTGGAGAGCAGCCTGCCTCCCTTGGAATGAAGACTTCCACTGGGTTCTGTACTGGGAATAACATGGAGGGGGTGGTAGTTCCCGTCACTCCCATGGCTGTCATCCAACAGGAGAAATGCAAACTTTGAAGAACCACACAGACCTTTGAGTCTGTCTTGCAAAGGGCAAGGGCCCTGCTGGAAGAGACTCTCCCAAACGTTTTTTTCAATATATTTTTTATTTAATTTTATTTTATGACACAGTTTCATAGGCTCTGGGATTCCCCCAACCCCTCCATAAGCCCTCCCCACATGATGGATTCTTCCACATTGTTGCAGTAGTACAGTTCAAATCCAGCCATGATTCCTTCATTGCAAGCATGTACCATGCATAGAGTCCAACATCTTATTGTCCAGATAAATTCAACAGTTTCTTGGGGAGACCATCTCTGATCTAAAAGTAGAGCTGGCAGAATATCATCCCATCCCAACCTTTTGGAAGTGGAGAAGCCACCAGGTTCCCCTTCGCCAAGGTACCCCTGCAGAACATTCTTAATACCCACTTCTTTTCCTTCTCACACAGTGGCATCCTCATAATAATGGGACCAGGGTGTTCTCTCTTTCTTTCCTCTCCCTTTCTGTTCCTTTTTCCTGGACTCTTCATTTTTTAAAATTTTGTAGGAACATACTTTCCATTCATTTATTCATTTATTATCTTTTGTTCATGCATTTGTTCCATGATAGCACCTTATTCCTAATCACACAGAGCAAAACTATTGTGTTTTCTTAAACTTTTAACTTCTAGGGTCTCACCCTTTAAGAGCCTAACTCAGCAGTACTGTAGGAGGTTATTGTTTATGATAACCTCCCTAAGTGATCCATGGAATGAACACTATGAGAAATGCTGACACAGTGGCACTTTTGGGGAAAATATACCAAGAATAAATGGGAAAATGTTGGGATGGATAGTCCACCTCATTGAAAAATTACTTTCCAAAGAGTATATCTAGTCCTCTGTGCATATTTTGTAATTATAATCATCAAATACTGGCCACAAACCAGATGAATGTGTCCCATATTGGAGTGCCTGCTTCTAGTCTTGATTTCTCTGCTTCCAATCCAGCTTGCTACTAATGCTCCTGGGAAGTACCAGATGATGATTTCAGTATCTGAGTCACTGCTGCCTGTGAGGGAGACCCAGATGAAATTTCTGGCTCCTGGAGTTGGCCTTGCCCAGCCCTGACTGTTGATCTGTCTCCGTCTCTGCTTTTCAAAGAAAAAGGAAATAAATAAATAAAGGTGCTTAAAAATCCAGGGACCTAAAGTAAAAACAACAAACAAAAAGAAGGAATGAAAGAAGATATGTTCTTACAACCTCCCACTTCTACATCTATGGCAATACTGGGACAGGAAAGGAAAGACACTTAGAGCTGTGTGTTCCTTGAGACAGGACCCAGTTCATTTCTGAGTGGGAGGCTACACTAACAGGGCTACACTAGGGAGATAGGCACGCATGGAAGGATTCCTTCATGGGTGAAGGTTATGTAGTTAGCCATTGTCAAATCTTTCCCTTGGCAAACTCTATTCTGGGACAAAAAGCTGTTCTGGGAACAAAAAGCTTTTAATGATTTACAGCAGAGCCTGTGGCCATATCGTTAAAAACATAGACAAGCTTACAAAATGTAGCCTGGATAAAATGGACAATTGCATGGTTTTGCTTAACCCAAATGTTAATGTTTAATTTGTGGCTTGAGAGAGGAGCAAAAACAAAAAAAAGTTTTGAATGTTGATAATCTACTTTCCCAAGAAGCCCTTTTGTTTGAGCTTCACAAAGACAGGGATCAGCTGTCTCAAAAGGAAGAAGAGGATGGCTAATTTATTGAATATCTTCTCACAAATTCTCAGCTTGAATTTTGGGTAGCCAGTCCAAGCCAGGGCTATGTGAACACATGGAATATCATAAAACACTAGAGTGCTTAACCCTTGATGTGGGGAGTGTGGGATGAGCAGAGGACTTAAAGAAGCTTGGGTTTGAGTTCATGAAGTGTGAGGGTGGGTGGAGCTTCAGCATGAAGTTTTAGGAATTGAGTTAGATCCTGCCTCTCCCAGTCACTTTATACCAGGGTGAGCTAGAAGTTGCTTCAGTGCTGAAGCTACAGATTTCTTATCTGTAAAATGACAGTTGGAGAGGCTTGACAGGTGTCTGTTGGGAGTGAGTGCTCACCTTACTGAGTGGTGAAGAGAATTAAAAGAACGAATTCTCACAGAGCACATAGAATGATACTTGGCATGGGCAGTGTCCTGAAGATGGGTCACTATTGTTTTTTTGTTACATATAGCTGATGGTTTGGTCCAAATCAACTAATCTGCCCTAGTCTCTCTTACCTTTATCTGAATCCTACGTCTCATGGATTTTCTGAAGGCAGAATTCATGGAAATATTTTGAAAGTGTCTGGTTTGCAGTCTTCCCTTGTTGCGGGGTGCAAGAGATATCATACCAGACAAGTCTGAAGTTTATTAAGCAGTCTTACCCAGCTTGGTGATTACTGGGTCCACTAGATATTAGCAAATGATGAGTCCAGTGGCAATCCAGTCTGAATTAAAACCCTGAGCGGAACAAATAGTTATTACCACAAAGTCCATCCATTAAACTGAATACCCATGTCCCAGCTTCCCCAGCAATAAGTTATCCTAAGAGACATACAACAAATAACGTGGGCACACTTACAAAGCTGTAGACATTCCCCTTTCCCTGGCTTCTCTGCCCACGTTCCATTATTGCTAGGCCTCACCTCTCCTGGAACTCTTGAAAGTACACAAATTTCAAATAAATGCAAAGTAAATACATTTTAAAAAATTAAGATAGTGTGTTCTGCATTTATGTATTCTTTCATGGTCTTGGTACACAGGTTGAGAGGGAATCTGACTAGAGGGAGAAAATTATTTAAACAACTGACTTAGATACTAGCAGTCAATGGTATTCGAAAATCCAAACCAAAATAGTTTAAACGTTGGAGACGTTGAATAATCTTAGATTTCAAGAAGATACTACATAGCATGGGTCCATGGGAGGCTCACTGATGCTCATCCTTGAAGTGTCTGCTTTGTTTCCAGGTTTTTGTCACCTTGGCTGTAGGATGGTTGCAACAGTCCGTTGTGTCACCTGCAGAGTCAGCAATAAGCAGAGGGTTGTAAACACCATCTCTTCTGTTGTAAAAAAGCAAGAAAACACTTTCCCTGCAGCCCTCAGTCTGTTCTCCTTACAAATAACCCAATTAAGTATGTTCTAGAAAGGGTCATCCAGGGTTCAGATTCTGACTGTAGCATTTACTAGGTAAGTGACTTAACATCTCTGTGAAGTAGTTTCCTCATAATCCCAGCTGGAGGTTAACATAGAGCTTGTTTTACAGAGTTGTGTTGAAGAAGGGAGAGTTCCAGGGAAGCACTCAAAACAGGGCACATATTTAACATTCAAAAACTGTTTGTTATTTTCTTAACCTCCTTTGTGTGGCTGTAACACAATACCACAGACTAGGTATTTTGAAAACAATAGAGACTTATTTGTTAAAATTCTAGAGGCTGAGAAGTCCAGGGTCAAGGCCGCCAAATCTGATGTATCTTCTTGCTGCATTATCGCATAACTGAGGTTGGGGATATTAAAAAAAAAAATTAGCGAGAGAGAAAAAGAGACACTTCCCATCTACTGGTTCACTCCCTCAAATTCCTGAAATGGCTGTGAGTTGATCAGGCCAAACCCAGGAATCTGGCACTCAATTCCAGTCCCCTACATGGTGTGTGGGGGGGGTGGTTCCTATAATGTGAATCACAGCCTCCCAGGGTGTGCCCTATCGGGGTGCTGGAATCAGGAATTGTTAGCAGGTACCAAATCCAGGCACTCCAATCAGGAATATGGGTGTCTTAACCTCTACGTGAAATGCCTCACCCACCTAATACTTAGTTTTCATTTGCTTGTTTGTTGTTTTAAAGGTAGTTGTTAAATAGTATGAAGAGGGAAGATCTACCCAAGGATGTTTGATTTTGGGGAAAGGAAACTTACTTAAACTAAGTTTAAGTGAATTGGTTGAGGGATATTTAAAAATACATACAAGACTTGTGCCATGGAAACATCACCAGACTTTGGAAGAACTGGACTGAGAAACCAAGATGTGGAATGCTCTTTTCCAGGTGCTCCATGTGGTAATTTGTGACAATCCTGTGACATGGGCTCAACCCATCACTCAGTGTTAATGCTGCTATTGAAGGAGAGCTTTCAATTCAAGTTCTTTCTCACTAATTAATCCTACGTTCCCAAGAAATAAATTTGATTAGGGTCACACATTGACTTTAAACCATGTGATGGTTATCACAGGAGAGGAATTCCTGACTTGACATCCTTCTGTGACAAAATGCTGCTGTAATTGGAATGCCAACTGTGTGGCAAATGTGATCGAGTAAGTACTGAACTGAGAGCTAAGAATCAGTTCTAGAAGTTTTTCTTTTTGTGTCACTACCTAAGGTCTTGTTTTCTCTAAAAGGTGAAATTAAAATAGCTGTTTTCTATGGACTCTAATGCACTAACCTTCTGCGAGGCTTCATTTCATCATCTGTGCATGACATGTTACAATTCTTAAAGTTATTGAGTATTTTACATTGGCTGTGGTTTATGGCGACTGCTTACATAGAGTTGACAGTTTGAGAACTGTCAGCCTTCCACTTGGCATATCCCACTGTGGCGTGATTTATTTTGGGGCATGATTTTTCTGCAGACATTTTATCTAAGGTACCACTTGCATTTTGCTTATAACCGATACAAAAGACAATAGAAAGGAAGACATGTCAGCGAGAAGGCCGGAACCTCTGGGTGAGGGTGTTATTCACTGATATACATGGGAAGAATCTACTAAAGGCTTATCATTGTTAATAAATACACATTAGATGTTCAATACTCTTTTTTAAAAATGTATTGATTCTACTTGGAAAGTCAGAGTGGGATGAAAAACAGGAGCGATTTCCCAACTGTTAGTTCATTCCCCAAATGGCTTCAATGGCTGGAGCTGAGCTGATATGAAGCTGGAGACCAGGATCTTCTTCCTTCTCCCACTCCACTGCTTTCCCAGGCCATAAACAATGAGTTGGATGGGAAGTGGAGCAGCCAGGACACAAGCATGTTCCTATATGAAATGCTGGCACCAATAAGCAAAAGATTATCCTGTTACACTACCATGTCAGCCCGTCAATATTCTAACTTCGGTAAACTGTAAGGGTAGTCATTATTTACCATATAAGTAAGATTCATGGTAAGTAATTTAATATGTTGAGTGTATGGATACATTTGAATGTAGAAATAGTTTCAGGATTTTTAAAATAATTTTTGGCTATTAAAACAAGATTAAAATGGAACAGCTTACTCTGCCACATTCTAAATTCTCTTCTATAATGGCACAGGATTAAGAAACAGATGGATGGAATATGACAGATTTAAAGCAAAAAAAGAAAATGCATATGCTCAGTGTTAAGTGGAAAATTTGAAGCTCAATAGGGTACCTCAAGAGGGAATGATTGGTATGGAAACCATATTTGTAATAGTTATGGTAGAAGGAACTGGAGAATCTTCGATTGTCTTCACATATTGGGTAAGTAGGAGACACTGGTGGCTTGTTTCTCTAGTGGGAAAACTGGCTGAGCCAACAGATCAGGTAGTGGATGAAAGCATGGGTCCTGAGTGAGGCCCCATCTTGGGCATGTCCATGCACCGTTTTCTGTGATGTTGGCCTTCTTGGTTTTCGTAAGTCCCTTCAGAGTTAACCCAGAGATGAGTATTCAAAGTACAAATACAGAAGGCATCATAGGTAACACTGGTAGGAGGGTGGGGATTGAACAGGTAAAGGAAAGGCAGCCTCTGGGTGAGTTATCAACAGGTTTCAATAGCATCTGAAGTTTGAACCCACTGGGGAACTTTGGGAATCTGTGTGGTATGTCTACCTTGGAGTCAACCCAGTTAAGGGACTACCCTCATAGCCCTTACTACCAGAGTGGAGGGGATGTTCACTGCAGGAAAGTGAGCTCTGGATGGTCCCTGCAGGTATCAGGAGCAGGTACCAACTTGGCAAGGCCTGAATTAGTCACACTCCTGATCTGGAAGACAGATGCTTATGACTGTATTCAATACATAAAGCACTTGTGAGCATTAAATATTACGTACAATGCTCTTATGATAGTACTTGACATAAAAGGACTATTGGACAATGTTATATGATTATGTATGTTATTGTTAAAATCTTATTAATCTATATTAGGCAAAAATGCCAAGAGATAAGCTTTCTGGGGATAGCTTTACTTTTGTCCCAGGTGATGCAGGGGCTGAAGCTGCCCATTTAGCAACACTTGCTAAAGGCATTCATGCAGTGGGGTGTGAGGCTGGTCCAGCGGCCTCCAAATACTCTCCCATGCAGCACCCCCAGGGTTGTTCAAATCTGTGCATCCACAGCAGACGCATTGTGTTCCTGGAGCCATGTGCCTTCTGCTCACCTGGTTTCAGCTGCAGCAATGATGAGCAGGTCCCAGTTACGGCTGCCAGCACAACCTCAAGAACCTGCTCCAACTCTTGCAGCTTTTTCTGGGGTTGATATTGGGAAGGGCCCCAAGGGGAGTGGTTGTAGAGAATGAAGACCTAGGTCTCATCCTCAGACTGCTGGGGACCAAGTACAGGTGATAACAAAATGGTAATAAAACTATTCATGTTAAATTGGATAAATGTTTGAAGTGCATCGTGTGGAGTTGGGGCAAGTGTTGAGTGAAAAGAGACATGTGGGCTGCATCCTGAAGAATGACCCAGGTCAGATAGTCAGGAGAGGAAGATTGTGTATTATTATTTTTTTAAAAAGATTCATTTATTTTATTACAAAGTCAGATATACAAAGAGGAGGAGAGACAGAGAGGAAGATCTTCCATCCAATGATTCACTCCCCAAGTGACTGCTATGGCCGGTGCTGCGCTGATCCGATGTCGGGAACCAGGAACCTCCTCTGGATCTCCCACGCGGGTGCAGGGTCCCAAAGCATTGGGCCGTCCTTGACTGCTTTCCCAGGCCACAAGCAGGGAGCTGGATGGGAAGTGGAGTAGTCAGGATTAGAACCGGTGCCCATATGGGATCCCGGGGCATTCAAGGCGAGGACTTTAGCTGCTAGGCCAAGCCACTGGGCCCAAGATTGTGTATTCTAAGAGCCAGCAGGTGCAAGGGTATGGCAGAGGCGCAGCAGAATGAGTAATCTTCTGAAACTGGACCTGAAGCTTATGGGGGAGACAATGAATTGATAGGCATAGGGGAGCAGGGTGAGCTGCGTTGAGTGGGAAGACTTGGTCTGTTATGTTAATGGACTTGGACTTGCCCAGCAAACAGTGGGAGTCTCCTAGAGTTTTAATCAGAAGCAGGGTGTGATCAGGCCTGTACTTTTTCAAGTTTGCTCTGTTGCAGTGAGAAGGTTAGAGAGACTTCTCTCTTCATGCCAGAGGTCAGTAGATGATTTAGGAGAGAAATAATGACCATTTATGTGAGGGCAGATAACAGGGATGAGAGCAAATTGCGTAAGCAACACTGCTGAAGGACACATGGAGATAGAAGGAGGAAGGAACAGCAACTTTTGGTTAAGGGCTGAATCAATACATCTGAAGAGTACTGCTCCTTCAGTTGCCTCCTCAAGGGCTTGCAGATGAAGTCTTGTTTTATATTTGCTCCCTTGAGAGGGGACCCAGAAGGACAGTTCTGCACCTACCGTTTCAGTCTGTCACCAGTTCATATTATATCATGTATAGATTTGGTTCAAGTAACCAGTATCAGCGTCTCTTTGATAGGTCTTTGGACAGAATGCTAAGTTCTTTGGAATTTGTTCTTTTTTTTTTTCTTTTAATGTAGGGAATGTCTTCTTAAATGGTGTATCAGAGGATGCCTTGGGAAAATCTTCATTGGAATGTGGAGAAAATAGCGTGGACTCCTGCCAGCTATTTGCAAGGGTGATGAATGATCTGAAGAAAGATGCTTTCCAGGTTCAGGATTCTACCAGGAGATTGGATGAAATATCAGGTGCGATATAACGCATCCCATTAGGGAAAGTCAGAAAGGAGAGTGTCTCCATTAGAGATGAGTCAAATACCGCTAAATGACAATCATCTGCAATTACAGAAATAGTGGAAGACAGGCAAAGAGGGTTATTGTCATCATGTGACCGGTAGGACCCTGGAAACCCATCTTGTGAGAGCTTACGATTAGAGGGATGCACAGACACAAACTCTCAGAAACGACATCCATGTGACACCCTCCAGAAGAACAACACTCACTTTCCCCTTGGTGAATAATTCATTATTGTACAGTAAAGGAAAACTTGTCTCAGAAAACCACTGATCTGTGCTCAGTGGCAGTAAATATTTCCTTGGAGCTTTCCTTGGACTGGGACTGGGCTATTTTCTTTCCAGTGGTGCACAGTATTTTGAAAATTCACCACAGTGGTAAGTCAAACTCTGGGTACTTGAATATACTTTTGTAATATATGCTTACTTATCATTGTAATACAGAGAGCGTTTGAATCACTCTTCTATACCTTAGTATTTATGCACTTGGTGTGGAATGCTATTGTCTGTGGCACTGATGGGGCCTTGATTCCCAGTCGGTTTTTGTTTGGCTTGCAGTGCTTTGAAAGATCCTTGGTGCTGTTTTCAAAACTGGATGGCTTAGTGTACTGCAGGGATGGTCAGCATGGCTGGGCAGTACCATGATCTGCTTTTCTGTAGTGGCTCTATTTGGCTGACACTGACAAATACACATACATTACAGAATACAAACAAAATATGCATGCATCTCTAAGACGGCACATAAAAGCATACAGGAATGTGTACCCAGAGCTACCGCTTGTTTTGGATCTCTCCACCTCTGGATCCTTAAGGCCTCTGTCTGGGGTTGCTGTCGCTTTACTCTTTTGCTGAGTGTTACGGAGGAAGTTAGTAAAGCAAAGCCTTGAAACACTCCTGGGCCAGAGTCAGGACAACCAGGTCCTGACACTCAGTAACCACGTTATTGTAAGTAAGGGTGTTAGATGAATTGAGTCTTCTAGAGCTCTAGAATGGCAGTGTGCTTACTTATGCACAAAGTTACTGGGACTGAAATGTAATAAAACCACTAATATTAAATGTGAAATTTCCTCCCACCCAAAATCTATACTTTTAGAATATTTTATTTATTCATTTATTTTAAAGGCAGAGTTATAGCAAGACAGAAGGAGAGAAAGATTGAGAAATATCTCGCATCTGCTGGTTCACTTTCCAAATGGCCAAAGTGGCCTGGGCTGGTCCATATTGAAGGCAAGAACCAGGAGCTTCTTCCAAGTCTTCCGTGTGGGTCCAGGGGCCTAAGTGCTTGACTCATTTTCTGTGACTTTTGTAGGCACATTAGCAGGTAGTTGGATTAGAAAGGAAACAGCCAGGACTCAAACTGACATCCATATGGGATGTTGACATCACAGGATGCTGACATCACTGCATCATGACACCAGCCACCAGAATATGTAATTTAAAGAAAACAATTGTTTAAAAAGTCGGATGCTTGAAGACTAGATCTCATTTTTCCTGGGTACTAATTGATAGCTTTATTTTCATTTTTTAAAACCTTGGTTTATTTCTTGGCTTATTTATTTAGTGATGTTTAGTCTTTTGACACAGTTGTTCTTGGGATATTAATTACATCGGAAGAATTTTTTTCTTTTCACATGTGTCTCTTTTCAGTGCTAACTTCTCTGGTTCATCCCCAGCCATCTTGGATAATAATACATCTGCCCCATTTACTCTATTCCATTTCACTACTTTTACCCTTCACCTGCTATTTTCCTTTACTTTTCCATAGCATTTCTTGATGGTGTTTTGTGTATGTACTCATTGCCTGTCTCTCACAAGTACAAAAGTAGTCCCTCCTGGGTAGGAATGTGGTTTCTTATTCCCCCACTGCTACATCTCCAATGTTTAAAACAGTGTCTGGGGCCTGGTGCGATAGCCTAGTGGCTAAATACCTCATGTTGCATTTGCCAGGATCCCATTTGGGCACCATATTATGTCCCAGTTGCTCCACTTCCCATCCAGCTCCTTGCTTATGGTCTAACAAGCAGTAGAGAATGGAATGGCCCAAAGCCTTGGGACCCTGCACCTGTGTGGGAGACCTAGAGGAAGCTTCTGGCTGCTTGCTTTGGATCAGCTCAGCTCCAGCCGTTGCAGTCACTTGGGGAGTGAATCAGTGGACGGAAGATCTTTCTTTCTGTTTCTCCTCTTTGTAAATCTGATTTTCCAATAAAACCAAATATATATATATTAAAGTGGTATTTCTTAGACAAGATACAGTTATGCAAGACATTAAGTTATATTAAAAGGAAATCTTGAGAGAGCTGAAAATAGGTGCTAATTTAGTGACATGGAAAAGAACAGGTAACTATGATTAAATTATATTCTTTCCACACTCTGTATGCCTAGCAGCTTGATCAAGACAGGCTAGCTGCTGAATTACTGTCTGGTCTTGCGAGGCACAGGCAGAGTGACCACAGAATGATTCCAGCTCTGATTTGGCTCACCACTCACGGGGGACCCCTTCTTTCCCTCCAAGATCTCCTCCCTCACTGCCTGTCATGCCCATCCCTGCCTCCCCAAATAAATCCACCCAACACAGTGACTTTCCATATAATTTGGCGGCAGAGGGATAGCTTTCCCTACAAGATAGTGTCTGCTTCGCACAGGTGCAGTGCCAGCCGCAACCAAGCAAGGCTCCCCGAATGGTCATCCCAGAACCCAGATTTGCACAATAACCCCGGCTGCAATGCGAGGCTCCGGGAAATGTGATCCCTGTGTACACAGCCTAGTGTTGGGGTGCCGCTGCCACTCATGCTAAAGGTTACTATCTCCCTTTTATTGGCACGACAAAAGCTAACTACAAAACCCGAAACCTTGCTGGGAAATTGCCCACCTACACAAAGGACACAGAGACCCTATCGTTTCAGAGTTCAGTTCTTTCCGAGCTTCTATATAAAGGACTTTTTGTCTATTCGGAGGCTCTAACCATGGAGGGACTGCAGATCCAGGTTAGCTGATGGCTTGGGCTGTTTCAATGAGAAGCCTGTCCTGTTGCGTGTTGGTGTGGAGCAATTTCGCTTGTGTGTGTTGAGTCAAGCTGCAGCTGTGAAACAGCAGGGACTGTGGGAGGTTGAGGGAGGGAGGAGAGAAAGGGAGAAAGTCCTACTAAACACTTTCTCCTATTTTTGCAGATCCCACCAGCTTTCCTTGAAGGCAGTATTCCAGTGTGTTGGCTCATTTTCCCGCAGCTTACTCTCACCACTGCGCGCCCAAGGTTTGAATACTATAATTACCACGAGGAGGGAGTTGGGTGTTTATTTTTATCTCAACTGCCAGAATCATCATAGTGTGTGTGTATGTGTGTGATCCAAATTTACACTCAGCATACACCCAGCATGCGGCCCTGCTGTCGGGCCAGCTGCTCTCTCCAAGGCTGGACCATAGTTTAGCTTCATGTTTTGCCTCATCAAAAATGTGACAGCGAAAATGTGTTACAACACCTACACTCTCAGTAGCTCAGTTAGCAAATATTGAAATGAATTCCAAATGTGTGATTTGTTGCTCAGATGGAAGAGGGAGGCAGCATTGAAGATTGTGTGTATGTATACCAGGCCAATTCTCTAAACCAACACCCATACTTCTCCCTTCTGTTCATTCCAACAGAAGTCTGGTTTCAGGGAACAGCAGTGTGTTAGGTACTAAGCGGGCATTTCCCTAGAGAGAGGATGTGCCTGTATAACCAAGCTTTGATTGGTGGAGTATTCCATGGGACTTCTGGGAAGGGGAGAGAGGGTTTTACCTTTGGACCTCCCCTGCTACCTGCTGGCTGGGAGGCTGATAGGCCACTCAAGAGAGGACAAGCCAGTTATCTTCTGGTCTCTCTTCAATTACACTGTTGTTGACAGCACTAAACTGTGAGTTAGGAACTGTGGGCTTTAGTTCCAACTCAACATAACTAAGTGACTTTCAGAAGGCCACTCATCCCCTGTGGGCCTCCATTTTCCCATTTGAAATTGAAGAAGCAGGACTGGCCAACTTCTGACGCTCTGTTTTATTCATTCCATTTGGTGAGTTCACAGGAAATGAAGACAAATACAGAATTTCTCCTTGTTTTTTTCCCCACTCACATATAGTGAGAAATAATAAGGGACAAATCTTGGCCCATCCAAGTTGCTCTAAGAAATCTCATACGCTAAGTAGCACAGAAACAGAAATGTATTCACGTTTTGTAGGCTGGGAGTCCAGGATGAATGCTGGCAGGCGTGGGGCTGCTGAGACCCACTTTCTGGCTCGGAGACTGTACCTCTTGACTGTGTCTGTACACAGTGGGAGGGCTGGTCTCTCTTGGACCTTCCCCACTAAGGCAGTCATCTTCATCACGTGTGTTCCTCCCTTGAGGCCTAAGTGTTTCCCAGGAGTTTCACTTCCTAAATTTTGGAGACCTTGCAGGGGGTTAGCATTTGAATCCATCTCAAAATAGGAATTCAAACCACGGTGGGCCCATCCAATGTCAGTGAATTCAGAGTAAGGAGGAAAGCGAAAAATGATTTACCTTAACCTTACAAGTGAGGGAACTGAGATCTAGAAAAGTCAAGAGACCAAGATCTCTGTCAGGGGCAAAGCTGAGGTCCCACCTACAAAGAGAGGGATCCTCAGATTGACAACTGGCCCCTCTCATCTTGGGGGATGTGTTCACACTTCCAGGACCGTGGGAACTGTGTTCTGATGGGTGGTAGAAGGGGTGGTATGGAGAGAGCAGGAAGATGCTTCCCCAGAAGTGGAGTGCTTTTGCAGAAGTGTGCCCTTTTAGGGGAGTCCTGTCCTGCTATTACAATGTCTGATATTTTCCCAGTTCCACACTGCATGTTTCTTTGTGCCTTTTTGTTCTCCCTGTTGCAAAGCTGTTTGGCATTTAAGGTCAGGGTTTATTTGTTGTGTATTTCATACATTTTAAGATTATTCTTATTCACTGGAGAGAGAGAGGAGATCCCATCCTTTGGTTCACTCAAATACCTGCAGTGGCTGGGATGGAGCCAGGCTTAAGCTGGGCGCTTTTAACTCTACCTGGACCTCTTTCTGGGGTAGCAAAGAATCAATCCTTGGAGCCATTGACCTGTTGCCTCCCAGGATCTGCAATTGCAGGAAGCTGGGAGTAGGAGTTACAGCCAGGAATTAAAGCCAGGTACTCTAAATAGTTGCTGGTTAAATATCTGCTTCTTTATTTCATAAATGTTTCATATTTCTTTTAGTTGCTGTTTCTCAAATATTTAATGTGCTACATATCTGTTTAATTGTACAACATGATATCAGTTTTTTTTATCACAGAGACAAGCTTTTCACTAAAAATATAGTTCAGAAATACAGTTTAAGTTCTAGGTACTTGATTTTTGATCCAGCTTTCTGCTAACATGACCAGGAAAGCAGTAGATGGTGGTTCAGGTACTTGGGCCCCTGCTGCCTATATGGGAGACCCAGTTAGCATTCTTGACTCCTGGCTACAGCTTGGTTGAGTCCCAGCTGCAGGTAAAGGATTCTGCCTTTCCCATGTACTTTTCAAATTGAGTGGCTACAGGATTGTATGGACATGGTACTGTGTAAAAATTGTCAAGGTAGTACTGGAGGTTGCTGAACATTGCCGCTGGTGCTTAACCAACACCATTAGGTTTGAACTGTCGGAGTAGATGAACTTTTCGGAGGTGGGAAGGGGAGGATGAAGATGAACACAGGAGCAGAGTGGAGAAAAGGAGAAGGGAGACTTCCAGGGGGCCGGAGATAGCGTCCAAGCTGGAGTGGTGTCCATCAGAGCTACATGAGCACAAAAAGAGGGCAAGACCACGTTCCCTGTGAATCTGCAGGACGTCAGGCACCGTGCTAGTCTTTTCATACACAGTATTTGATTTTGACATGATTGAGGGTCAGATAAAGAAAGAGAACTGGGAGTCCCCAAAGGGAGTACAGGAGGAAATGGACTCTAATCCTGGAGATGTGAAATGTGGTCAATAGCATATGTTTACCCAGGGGCAAGGGCAGATGGGTGATGAGCATGGGGCAGCACAATTCCACAGCGGCATGGTGGGCTTCTTGTCAGGAAATCTGCAAAATTACTAGGAAGCAGTTTCTCTCCTAGAGGTTCTGTAGACTGAACTGGATTACTGTATAAACAATGGGGAATTCACTCCTAACCCTGTGCATGTGTGTGTCAGTCTATAGGATCAGAACCCCTTGGATCTTGACTATTGAAAGCAAAACCCAAACACTTTCTCAATTGTAATTTAGATCTTAAAATTTATGTTTTTTTTTTTTTAATTTAAAAAAATCAGTTTTAGCTCCTTCTCTGGGGAGTGTGAGTAATGGCAAAGTCTATCAGATTTGAATATCTAGTTCAACAGTTTGACCTTCCTCTCCGCACCCCATCCCAGGAACCAGACCGTTGTGGGATTGGCCAAGAATGAATGGAAACTTGTCTTTCAAACACAGCAGATCTTCAAATCTTTAGTATTTGAGGACGGAGAAAATGTGAGATGTAGTAAAACTTCAGTAAAAGTTTACTGATAGTTGTTGGGAGTATTCACCGGCCTTTTGGGGCTAGAAACTTCTCAGCCAGGACATTCAGAACGTGCTGAGTTTAGTTCTCCTGAGGAACTGGGACCACACACACTCTGACGCCCTCTTATCTGCCTGGACATTCTTTGATCCACCCACCTTGAGTAGAACAGGAAAAGGGTTTTGTTTTGACATTTTTGTCACGTCCTACATGGAAACTTTTTCAGTTGTGCATTAGTCTGGAGAAATTAAAAACATCTAAAAATAGCACTTTAAAACGAGTTGTTTATCATTTGTAGTGGAAAGGGCTATAAAGCAAATTCAGCTTTGTGTTAAACATTTAACAAAAGTGTTTTTGCTTGGGAAAGTCCTTTGGGATAATCTGATGCTCTTTTTGTTCCCTGCAAGATCTCACTTTCTTTCTTTCTTCTTTAGTCTTTTTTTTGGCGGCTATTTGAAATCCTGACTATTAAAATAAACCAAATTTATTGAAATCAGTTTCTCATATTCATTAAAATTCCTTTGTCACGTTAGGACTTCAAAAATGGCAACAGGTTCAATCTTTTTGATGTTAGAGTATTTTGGAGACTAAGGAGTTTAGGAAGTGACCTGCAGAGCAAAAGAAACCAAAGAGTGGTGAGAATGAATTAATTTCCAGGTGTGGTGTAAGAAAAAGAGAAAGCTAAAATGTACCCTCTAAGAAATTTGCTGTCAAATATCCAATTATTTCCTTGGAATAGGGAAAGTTAGAGAATCTGAACTTTTAATGAATTCTTTGTAATTCTCCCCACATATGCATTTCACCATAATACATATTTTAAAATTTTTATTCGTACAGCAGACACACAGACATATGTCTGTTGCTTCACTCACCAAGTCTTTGCTACAGCTGAGCCTGGGCTGCAAGCTGCCGCCAGGAACGTATCCTAGGTTTCCCACGTGGGGGGTCAGGGGGTTGGCCACCTGAGCCGTCCTGCTGCCTGCCGGAAGGTGCATTTGCAGGAAGTTGGAATCAAGAGGGAGCTGGGGTTAGAACCCAGGCACTCTGAGGGGGGAGGCAAATGGGACAAGCAGCTTCGGAATCTTCACACCCAAAGCCAGTCCCCATGTGGGACACAGACTCACCTATCCACTCAAGAGATGGACTCAGCTTCAGCAAGGGTAGTGAAAGCAGAACTTTATATGGTTTGTACAAGATGGGCTGACTGATGAGCAGGCACACCTCGAGCAGTTACAGCCAGCACTGTCCATCCAGGTCTTCCCCTGGTTCCTCACTGGCTGAGAACTCTGGGTGTACAAGTGGTAGTTACTGTTCATCTTCCTCCTCTGTTAATTGCTGTTGTGAGCTGGCTATTCTATAACATCCCTTTAGCCTGCTGAGTTTTGCTTGCAACTGTGAGTGAGCTAACAGTAACTTTTCATTCTGTGTTGAAAATGAGTCCTCAAATATTTCTTTTGTCCCCTTTCATTTTTCTTTTTATACATACCTATATATGTATTATTTTTCACAATACAGCTCCATAGACTCAGGGATTTCCTCTTCCACTGTCCCCACTCGCCATCCCTCCACCCTGATTTTCCCTGTATTATCACAATAGTATAGTCCTTCAACAACAATGACACAAGTCCTTCATTCTTCTGTGTAAGTGGATCCTGACATTGTAGGTGCGGACAATGGTAGAAAGCCCAGCATCCTATTGCCAAGATATCCTTAACAGTTTTATTGGGAGTCCATCTTTGATTCGGAAGTAGAGATGCATACTACAATGCATCTTCACTTCCCTGTATTTATGTAAAAATTTCTACTTATCTTTTTTTTAAATTTCTTCTCAAACAGGAATGATTAGAATTGTTGGAGAGAGAGAGTAAAAATATGATTAAACTTCAGTGAACACAAATAAAGGAAGGAATCTAAACAATACTTGCTAGGATTTCTGAAACATACTCTGAATTAAACTGAGAAGAGAAAAGTAAATTATAAGGACTCACATTTGTCTCTGAAATGGGGACGTGAGTTCTTTGTATTATACTTCACACCCAGCCAAAATATAAGACATTCCACCTTGATGATTCTTGGGTTCAAAACCCGGGTTAGTGTTTCTGTCACGTTTGGAGGTGACTTTTCTGACCCACAGTGAAGGATAACAGGATATTGACCTTCCAAGTTGTGATAGTAAGTGCAGCAAGATGAAAGACACACTGGTGTTGTGGGATTTTTAAAAAGATTTATCTATTTATTTTAATCAGAAAAGCCGATTCACAGAGAGAGAGCTTCCATCTACTGTTTCACTCCCCAAGTGGCCGCAGTGGCCAGAGCTGAGTCTATCTGAAGCCAGGAGCCACGAGTATCTTCCTGGTCTGCCAAGCGGGTGCAGGGTCCCAAGGCTTTGGGCCGTCCTCGACTGCTTTCCCAGGCCACAAGCAGGGAGCTGGATGGGAAGTGGAGCAGCTGAGGTATGAACCCATACCGGGTCCTGGCACGTGCAAGGTGAGGATTTAGGTATTGAGCCAGTCAAGCCCTGGTGTTGCTTTTTAAACGTAGCTCTGAATCAGGCTTCCCCCGCTCCGTATCCTAAGTTGTACTACTGTTTCCAATAAAAAGGGAACCATCAGCTGAATGGGTGAATTTAGTAACAATTCTGAATTACAATCTTGGCTTTACTGGCTTTTAATTTTGTTATCATAGACAAGTTACTTCTCTGAGATGTGTTTCTGATCTATAGAAAGGATAAAATAATAATAATCTCTAGTGGGATTTCTATGAAGACGGAAAATACTGAAATTTTTTTAGTACAGCCTACTCCTCTTTTTTTTCTATTGCTAAATATCACTTTAAATCTCGTTAAGAATTCTCATCTTTCGCGTTTAGCATAGTTTTAAAAATATATATATATTTATTTTTATTGGAAATTCAGCTATACAGAGAGGAGGAGAGACACAGAAGAGCTCCCATCCGATGATTCACTCTCCAAGTGGCTGCAAGGGCTGGAACTGTGCCAATCCATAGCCAGGAGCCAGGAGCCTCTTCTGGGTTTCCCACCAGGGTGCAGGGCCCCACTGCTCAGGGCCATCCTCGACTGCTTTCCCAGGCCACAAGCAGGGAGCTGGAGGGGAAGTGGAGCTGCCGGGATTAGAACCAAAGTCCATATGGGATCCCAGCTTGTGCAAGGCGAGCACTTTAACTGCTAGGCCACGACGCTGGGCCTTAGCATACTTTTAAAAATTTCTTGGAGTATTTTGTTTAAAGTGCAGAGAAAACGCAGAACAACCTCTTGAAGGAACGATTGGGGTCCCGTCAGCCCAAGGGCAATGAACTACCCTCTGGGCTGGTTCGTTCTTCTGCTCGGGTTGGCTGTTCTGCAGTCCCGCACCTGCGCTGTTGAGGCTCCATCCGGGTACTCCTGCCTGGCCCCGCCCCAACATGGCGGCTCTATAATTGAGTGGAACCTGGTTGCTCAGGCCCAAAGGTTCAGGTTTTGGTCGTCCAAGAGGACAGCTGCGTTGCTGTTTGGGGGAAACAGACCACGGATTTCTCTGCTGAACCTCTTGCCAGGTGAGCTGGTCCCCTCCTGCCTGTGGGGCAACCTAGCGGGTGGGAGTGACAAGGCATTCTAGGAACAGGTGTGTGCAGAGAGTTGGTGTTTGGGGGCAACGCTCCCACTGCACCTCATTGATGGCAGTGAGGAGCCTGGACAGAGGTTTCTGTGTTAACACGGGGCTGTGAAATCTCACTGTAGTTGGCGAGTGTTTATAGAAAAGCTCATGGGAACACTCCGGGGAAGGTGGTGGGTGGTATTAAGCTATGTATGAGAATTCCTTAATGCAGGCTTTCTGTGGTAGGGGTGGGTGGGTAGAGCAGGGGGTGGGACTAGGCGAGGAGAGTGCGAGGGGCCTGAGAAGAATGGCTGCTTTGGGACCGCACGGCCTGAGAAGCTGCCTGTTTGGAGGTTCTGGAGAAAAGGCCCGTGCGACGATTGGGGGAACAGGGCGTAGAGTATCTGCCTTCCCCCAACCCCTCCTAAGACCATGTAGGGCAGGGCCACTGCGCAGAGCAAGGCCAGCACCCGAGGCCTGGATGTGGGGAATCCTAGGGGTTCATTTAACAACCATCAAAAGTAATTCCTGAAGGAAAAGCCCACGCTGGGCTGAGTCTCTGGGTGGAAAGGAAAGTGGCCTTTCATAGACACTTATAGGCATAGACACTTTGAACCTGGGCCAAACCAGTCAGGGTAACGGTCAGCTAGGTTCCCTCCACCCTCGATATGGCTGCCCAGGCTGTCCGGGACTTGGGAGCCAGCCTTGGTTTTACAAAGAAACTGGAAACGGATGCTGCCGTCCACAGCTGTTGGGGTGGCTGGCATTCTCAGCGCTCATTCAGGGTCCGCTCTGTCTTGGAAGTAGCCCTGGGTCTCATTGCCTTTGAATGAATTTCCTCCTTGGATGCCTGTTTGTCTTGCAATACTGTTGCGGACCGTTTTATCTCTCTCAGTCCTCACAATGACCCTGTTACTCTGTGTGTACAGTAACATCGTTACTAGTGACAGCTAAGAAAACTAAGGCATAGAGTGGCATGGGCTTTTTGTTTTTAAAGATTTTATTTTCTTTGATTTGAAAGGCAGATTTACAGAGAGACAAAGATCTTGCATCTGTTGGTTCAATGCCCAAATGGCTGTAACAGCTAGAGCTGAGCTGGTTCAAAGCCAGGGGCCAGGATCCTGGGCTGTCCTCGACTGCTTTCCCAGGCCACAAGCAGGAAACTGGATGGGAAGCAGGGCTGCTGGGGTTAAAACTGGCGCCCGGTGGGTGCAAGGTAAGGACTTTTAGCTGCTAGGCTGCTGTGCTGGGCCCCATATATACAACTTTAAGTCTGTAAAGATACTTCCAATCCTCCCTACCTGTCCTTTCTTGTTTGTTTTTTTTAATTTAATTTTTGTTACAAAGTACTCTCTATTTACTTTATAATCACCTTCTTAATCCTCCACTAAATAATGAATTCACTAAGTGAAAAGTATTCCACAAGATATTCCGTAAGGGCTATAAACAAAAATGGAATTTCAAGATGTCAGTTCTACTCACCTGTGCTAGGGGTTTTTATGCTCTCTGTGTTAGTTACCGCAAATCAGAGAGAACATCATATATGTCTTATGGAGTCTGGCTTATTTCACTAAGCATAACGGCTTCCAGTTGTATCTGCTTTGTTGCGGGAGAATATTTCATGTTTTTCACGGCTGAGTGGTGTTCTGTCACGTGTATATTGCACATTTCCTTTATTCAGTTCTCAGTGGATGGACATCTGGGTTGATTCCACATCTTAGCTGTTGTAAACTGAGCTACTATAAATACAGAGTTACGGATAATTATTTCATGGTTGGGTTACATGGTCGGTTAATTTTCAGAGTTTTGAGGAATTCGTACTGTCTCCCCTCAAGCTTCTATTAGTGTACATTTCCACCAAGCAGGCAGAGGGTCCCAAGGCCTTGGGCTATCCTCAACTGCTTTCCTAGGCCACGATCACAGAGCTGGAAGGGAAGTAAAGCAGCTGGGATTAGAACTGGTTCCCATAGGGGATCCTGGTGCATGCAAGGTGATGATTTAGCTACTAGGCTATCACGCTTGGCCCCATTGTTGAGATCATTCGCATCGTTGTAAATTTATACCAGGGTATTTAAATTTCTTTTGTAGCTATTATGAATGGGACTGATCTGAAAATTCCTTTTCAGCCATGGCATTGTTTGTATATGCAAACATTATTGATTTTGTGTGTTGGTTTTATAGCCTACAAGTTTGCCAAAGTCTTTCGTGAGTTCCAGTAATCTCAGTAGAGTCTTGATTTCTCCTAAGTATAGGATTACATCATCTGCAGACAGGGATCATTTCACTTCCTTCTTTCCAGTTTGCGTCCCTTTGGTTTATTTTCCTTGCTTAATGGTTCCACCTAAAGCTTCTAGAAATATTGAACAGTAGTGGTGAGAGTGGGCATCCTAATCTGATTCTGGATCTTAGCGGAAATGCTTTCCCACATTCAGTAAAGTGCTAGTTTTGGGTTTGTCACAAATTACATTAATTGTGTTTAGGTATTTTCCTTCTTTATCCAGTTGCTTCAGATTTTTTTTGTTATCGTGAAAGGATGTTATATTTTAGCAAATGCATTCTCTGCTTTTGTTAAGATAATCATATGATCCGTTTCCTTCAATTTGTTACTGTGATGTATCAGATTTATTGATTTGCATGTATTGAATCATTCATGCATCCCTGAGATGGATTCCGCTTGTTTTGGATGGATGATTTCTTTGATGTATTGTTGGATTTGATGATCTGGTGTTTTATTTAGGATTTTTGCATCTAAGTCAATCAGGATTATTGGTCTATAGTTTTCTTTTTCTTTGTTGTATCCTTTTCTGATTTTGGAATTAAAGTGATGTTGGCTTCATACAAAACATTTGGAAGGGTTGCTTAACTTTCAATTGTTTTGAATGGTTTAAGAAGAATTTGGATTATTTTAAGAAAAGTTTTGTAGAATTTAGCAGTGAAACCTTCTAGCTTGGGGCTTTGCTTTCTTGGGCGGGTCTTTAGTGTTGATTCAATCTATGCCTCAGTTATTGGCCCATGCCTTCGTGCCTCAATTTTGGTAAATTAAATGTGTTTAGAAATCTGTCCATTTCTTGTAGATTTTTCCAATTAGTGGGAATATAGCTGTTTGTAGTATTTCTGGTCATTCTTTCTGTTTTACCTGTTGGAATATCTTTTTTTAAAAAAGGTTTATTTATTTTATTGGAAAGGCAGATGTACGGAGAGGAGGAGAGACAGAGAGGAAGATCCTCCGTCCGATGATTCGCTCCCCAAGTGACCGCAACGGCTGGTGCTGCCAGGAGCCAGGAACCTCTTCTGGGTCTCCCACGCAGGCGCAGGGTTCCAAGGCTTTGGGCTGTCCTTGACTGCTTTCCCAGGCCACAAGCAGGCAGCTGGATGGGAAGTCGAATAGTCAGGATTAGAACTGGCGCCCATATGGGATCCTGGTGCATTCAAGTTAAGGACTTAACCACTACGCTATCACGCCGGGCCCTAGAATATCTTTATTTCAGATTTTATTAGCCTGGTTCTTTTCTCCTTTGTTTTTGGTTAGTTGAGCTAATGGTTTATCAGTTTTATTTATTTTTTCAAAAAAGCGTTTCTTCATTTCACTAATCTTTTGTATATTGATGTTGATTTTGCTTATTTTTTTCCCAGTTTTTATTACCTATTTCCTCCTACTAATCATGGGTTTTGCTTGTTTTTTTTCCCTAGGTTCATGAGAAACATTGCTTAGAATATTTTATACTCTTCCAGTTTTTGTTGTAGGCACTAATTTGTATAAACTTAGCTTTCAACACTGCTTTTTTTCCCTGTATTCCATAAGTTTTGATATGCTATGTTATTTTCATTCATTGCTGAGAGTTCTTTTAAACTTGAAAAAGTTTTTAAATTTTAAGCTTCCCATCTGACTTCTAACTCAGTGTTCATTCTGGAGTATGTTGTTCAGTCTGAATGTGCTTGCATATTTTCTAGAGTATATGTTGTTAATGTACAGTTTCATTCCTTTGTGGTCAGAAAAGATACATGGTACAGTTTCACGTTTTTTGAATTTGTTGATTCTAGCCTAGATGATGTTCCAGGCACTGATGAAAAGAGTATGCATTCTGTGGCTGGCGGGTGGGGGGTACAATATTCTGTAGTTACCAAACACATTTATATGGCCAGGAGAGTAGATTAACTCTGCTTTTTCTTTGTTGATGTTTTGTGTAGTTGGTTGTCCAATGATGAAAGTCATGCGTTGAAGACGTTAGGCACTGTGGTGTTGAAGCCTCATGTCTTCCTTCAACGCAGTCAGATGCCTTGACATTGGCTGCATACTCATTTACTGGAGTCATATTTTCCTGTTGAATTGATCCCTTAATCATACCGCCCTAATTTGTCTCTTTCAAGAGTTTTTGTGCTGAAGTTTATTTTGTCTGATATTAGAATGGCTACTCCTGCTTGATTTTGGTTTCCGTTAGCTTGGAATATTTTTTTTATCCTTTCATTATTGTCTTGTGTATCTTTGTTGGTACAGTGAGTTTCTTATAGATGTTGTATAGCTAGATCTTATTTTAAATTTGTTCAGTGAGTCTATATTTTTAATTGGATAATTTAATCCATTCATATTCAAGGCTATGATGAATAAGTAATGATTTGGTCCTGCCATTTCTGCAAATATCCCAATTGTTTGTTTTGGATCTCCTGGGTTGCTTCCACTAGGTGGTTTCCTGCCTACACACTCTTTGATAGTGCTTATTACCTCTCTTACTTTCTGTCAGTAGCATGTTCTTAAGTATCATTTATAAGGTTGGCTCAGTGGTGACAGATTCTTGCAGTTTCTGGTTGCTTTGGAAGGTCTTTATTTTTGTTTGTAAATGAGAGCTCCACTGGGTACTATATATATATTCTTTTTCTTTTAGCACTTGGACTCTCTCTATTCTCACCTAGCCTGTAGGGTTTTTGGTGGGAAATCTGTTGTTGATTTAGTTGGAGTTTCTTTCAAGGTGAACGGGTGTTTCTTGCACTTTTTAGAATTTTGCATTTTCCTTCTGAGAGTTCGAATATAATGTGTGGTGGTGAAGATCCTTTCTGATCATGTCTGTTTGGGGTTCTTTGTGCTTCCTGTCCTTGAGTGTCTGTATCTTTCTCCAAATTAGGGAAGTTTCCTGCTATTATTTTACTGCAAAATCTTGTATTTCTGCATATATTTTGATGCCTCTGGGGAAGCACCTGCTTGTATCTTCTTTAAAGATCTTGTTCTAAGAAATGTGCCTTTTTGGCTTACAGAAATGCCTGTATCCTCAGTGGATTTTTTGAGGTGTGTGCTGGGTGGCCTTCAGGAGCCCTGGTCAGCATTTGTGAGTGGGCCAGGAGTCCAGAATGACACCCCAGTTTGGTGTGGTGGGGGAATGGTTGCACCAGTTGGCATGATCAGTCTCAGCCCTTCCTTGGGCCCAGGTGACCCAGCTGCATGTGGTGAACTCAGTAGGTGCACATCCCACTCACTCAAGTGCACATGCCACACAGAGGATCTGTGTGCTCTGCAGTGTGAGCGTGGAGTCCTCTGCCGTGACCTCCATCAGCACTCAGAGAATTCCGAGATGTTGGAGTCAGATCCAGTGACTGTCCAGAGACCCAGCCAACACCCAACACCCTTCTCAGTTTTCTAGCTTGTTGAACAGACATAGGATTCCCACAGTCATAGGGTTCAGTGTCCCCAAAGTCACAAGGTGTAAGGAATCCACTGCCTGCTCTGTGAACCTCCCCATCCATGGAAGACCCACCTTGTCCCTGAAGCCAGCCACCTGTGCGACAGAGGTCAGATGGTGCTCTGCCTTGGCGAGATGAGTCCAGTACCATGATGGGGCGGGGTGAGTGTGGGAAGCAGTGTGTTGACCCTTCATAGCACTTAGTGGGCACCCTGCGCCCCTACCCCACTCCTCAGGCCAGACTCATAGTCGGTGGAAACTGGATTTTTCCCTCTAGAAAACTGCAGCAGAGCCCAGATGCTGCAGCAGCCTCCACCTGCCTTACTCTGGCAGGATGGCACTTCTCCGGTGCTGGTTACCGGGGGCCTTGCTGGGGCGGGGGAAGGAGTATAGCAGTGGATCCTCTCCCTGCAGAGCTAAAGGTGCACCCTGCTGTGGGTCAGTAGGTGGGCACTGCTTGGCTCTCTCCGAGCTCCCCAGTTGTGGCAGGCTGCTGCAGGCTTCTCTTACTCACTCTGGGAAGATGGCCTCCCCAGAAAGCCTGGCTGTGAGAGCTGCTGCTGGCATCTTGCCAGCTGCTGCACATTTGTGCAATCTTTGCTGCTCTATGGAATCTTCTTTTTGGACTTTCTTTTAAAAACTTCTCTCCGAGAAGCCCCTGGCAGGCCGGTTCCTCCTCTGTTCTGCTATCCCCTGGATCAAAATCAGCATACCATTTCTATCCAGCCATCTTGGATCACCTGGCTATTTTCCTTCAATGTTAGCTTATTAGCCTGATTTTTTTTGGTGCATCTGCAAGTGTTAAAGGACATGATAATTATACCTGTGACTGTGGTTTATAATATATACCTAAGGCATTTGGCATAGTGAGGAATGGCATATTTTGAGAAATGCAAAATTCAAAAACCAGTTTGCCAGTTGTTTTTTTTCAAGATTTATTTATGTTTTTTCGGAAAGGCGGATATACAGAGCGGAGGAGAGACAGAGAGGAACATCTTCCATCTGATGATTCACTCCCCAAGCGGCCGCAACAGCTGGAGCTGAGCCAATCTGTAGCCACAAGCCAGGAGCTCTTTCAGGTCTCCCACGTGGGTGCAGGGTTTCAAGGCTTTGGGCTGTCCTCGACTGCTTTCCCAGGCCACAAGCAGGGAGCTGAATGAGAAACGGGGCTGCCGGGATTAGAACCGACACCCATATGGGATCCTGGTGCGTGGAAGGCAAGGACTTAACCACTATGCTATTGCACCGGGCCCAGTTTACCAGTTTCAAAGAGACTACCTATTATCTGTAAATTAATGATGCTTAACTGAATAATCATGCTTAGGAACATCTTGTAGCTTTCAAACTCTGCAAGTTAGTGGTTATTGTTCAACTATTGTCTCTACCACCGAGGGATCTTCATGTCTTCATTACTGCTCACTTAGCAGGTGGGCATTTGATATTTGTGCAGGGTGCTATAGTGTATGGAATTATTGTCAACAATTGACTTCTCATGGTGTGTGCTTCAAGCAATCTTTGATTGACTCAATTTTTTTCATCTATAGAAAGATAGGATTGGATAAGGTAGACGTTGTATCTCTTCTCCTCTTGTCCACACTTCTTTAGATATACACTGAGGGTTTCTGAGGGCCCCTAGGGCCACATTATCAAAAGGAAAGTCTTTGGAAAATCTACCGGGGTGAAGAGAATTGGGCAAGGTCCATCTGGGATGGATATAAACACATCCAAATGGTAATATAAGGACCAGGTTGTCTTTTTTGGGTAAGTTAATAGCGGATTATGCAATCCTTCCCTGCAAACTTGTGAGAAGAATGAGCCTTCCCAGACTGCCCAGTCTCAGCAAACTTAGAAGGAAATGCACACCAACTTACATACATTGAAACACACTTGTTTCTCCTTTCTACGGTGGCAGTAGCTCCTTCTGGAGCATTTGCCCTGGTAGACTTCCTGGAGGGCTAAGTAAATGGAAGACCATTGAAGAACTGTGATATAAGATCGATGGATAATAGATCAGGAGGGAGACATAGAAGACTGATTCATCAAACTGTAGAGATGGGATGTCTTGGTCTGGATCCACAAAAGCAAGCCTGAGAGAGGATCTCAGGTGCAAGTGGCTTATTTGGGAGTGGAACCCAAGTTGGGGAGCGTGTGGCAGGAAGGAGAGAAAGCCAGTGTACAAGTCTGTTATTAAGGCTGACACTGCGAGTGATGGGCGTTCCATGATAAGCTGCACAGTGTCTGTAGGATTGTCCACTGGTAGGCTAGAGATTGGGGCATTTCTCTTTGTTTCTCATGCCTCCTTGGTTGAGGACTTCCCGGGTGGTTTGAATGTGTCCTGCCTGGGTTCCTATAGCATCATGGGAGGCCTTGAAATCAGGCAAATGGCCCTGAGCTTCCTAAGCTCTCTGTAAAAGCTGGGCTTGAGCTCAGAAGTGGGCTGGAGGTTCCTTCAGCCAAGCATTGCCTCCACAGGACTAACTGGCCAGTGACCACTCATCCTTTCTCCTCCTGGTCCTCATGGTTTATATAGGAAAGGTAGCATGGTGTAGGGATTGAATCTATGAACCTGTATAGATTTATCAGGGATGTATTTGTTCTTGATCAATTTGTTTGTCTTAACTAACTCAGGCTATTATTCTATAATATCATGCATTGTGCAAATCATAAGTGATAGAACATACTTGCCTGTGGTTGTGGATACTGGAGGGTCCCAAGATCAAGGTGCCAGTGGACCTGGTGTCTGATGAAGGCTGGTGAGACCAGGGAGCTCTTTTGCAGGCTTGTCCTAGGAGGGCACTAATTCCTCTCAGTGAGCTTCACCCTCATGATGTCAATCACTAATAAGGGTCTGCCTCTTCATTCGTGCATGACATTGGTTATTAGGTTTTAACATACGAATTTTAGGCGAAGCATCAATTCTCAGACCATAGCAATATCTGACCTCCCTATGTCTTGGTTTTCTCACCTGAAATGTGGAATTGACTGTATCATGCAGATGAAGGATGTAGCACTGTGGTAATAATGATACTAATAGCGATTTTTCCAGGGCCTTGGAATAACTCTGGATGAGTCTGTCAGAAAGTCTGCTGGGTAAGCTTTTGAGTCAAAATTGCAGATAAGCTCAGACCAATATGCCAGAGCATGGATTCATGGCTTTGCTGGTAGAATGCAAAGAAGACTGTGTTGCCTTTAGGCTTGGTTGGATTCTGATCAATTCTGTAGAAGATGAAGCAGGTGACTTGTTTGATTATTGTATTTTCTGGTTTTTATTTTACCAGATTTTCATTCTTTCCCTTTTCAGGAGCCTGCTTCTTTTCTTTTCTTTTCGTTTCTTTCTTTCTTTTCTTTTTTTTTTTTTTTTTTAAGATTTATTTATTTTCATTGGAAAGTCAGATATACAGAGAGGAGGAGAGACAGAGAGGAAGATCTTCCATCTGTTCACTCCCCAAGTGAGCCGCAATGGTCAGAGTTGAGCCGATCCCAAGCCAGGTCCCAGGAGCTGGAGACCTTCCGGGTCTCCCACATGGATGCAAGGTCCCAAGACTTTGGGCCATCCTCAGCTGCTTTCCCAGACAACAGGGAGGGAGCTGGATGGGAAGTGGGATTGGTTGATGGGATTAGAACTGGCGACCCTATGGGGATCCCGGCGTGTGCAAGGCTAGGAGTTTAGCCATAAGCTACCATTCTGGGCCCTCTGTTTTTTTTTTTTTTTTAAGATTTATTTATTTTATTGGAAAGTCAGGTTTACACAGAGGAGGAGAGACAGAGACAAAGATCTTCTGACCGCTGATTCACTCCCCAAGTGGTTGCAATGGCCAGAGCTGAGCTGGTGTGAAACCAGGAGCCAGAAGCTTCTTCTGGGTCTCTCACGTGGGTATAGGGTCCCAAGGCTTTGGATTGTCCTCTGTTGCTCTCCCAGGCCACAGCAGGGAGCTGGATGGGAAGTGGCACAACCAGGATATGAACTGGTGTCCATATCGAATCCTGGCGTTTGCAAGGTAAGGACTTTAGCGACTAGGCTATTGCGCTGGGCCCAAGCCTGATTATTTTCACCATGTATGACATTCCTTTAAGAAACCATCTCTCCAGGGGCATGGGGTGTGAAGTTGTGAATGCTAAAGCTCCCATCACTTCCAGAACCGGTCTTGCATTGCAGGGGTATCTAAACCTTGAGGAGGTGCACCTGGACTTCTATGCTAGGCTCTTCAGTTTTGTATATCATAGAACAACCGTTTTTTTGGCGTTTTGAAGAGAACTGAATCTGGAAAGGCTGATCAAGGACCACAGACCCCTTGCAAACAAACCACTAATGCAGGAAATCAGTGATGGATGTGCAAAAAAAAAACCTCAAATTTATTTTGAACCTGAAGTTCAGCCATCATTGTTACACTGGGAATTTTCCTAATGGAAAGTAGACAGGAGACTATTGATTGAGGAGCAGTTTTTGCATGATACACCTGCTTTCAGTTATAGCAGGCAAGTGTGGACCTGGATGCTAAAGAAGAGAAGGAAAAGCTAGGGCTCACAGACATCAGCAGGGATCACTGGTGAGCAGGGCCTACGCTGGGCTTGTATTCTGTTCTTTGATTTCAGATTGGGGCTTTGGGGAAAGGCAGTTGGGTAGTGAGCAGTTTAGCTATTGTTTGGGATGTCTTCATGTCAAAGTAGAGTGCCTGGGATTCGCCTTGTTATTTTTCTCATTTTGGCTTCCTGCTAATGTGTACATCTGGTGACGGCTCAAGTACTTGTGTCCTTACTACCTTCATGCGAGAACCGGATTGAGTTCCTGACCTGAAGCTTTGGCCTGGCCCACCTCTGCCCTTGCAGGCATTTAGGGAATCAGTCATTGGATGGAGGATTTATTTCTGCTTTTTTCTGTCTCTTTACCTTTTATGAAAACAAATAAAAATTTGATATTTAATAAGAAAAGTTACAAGACAAAAACCAAATGAGATAAAGACTAAGATTTCTGAATGTGGGGACCAAAATATTTGGGTTTATTTGATGTATCAATGGATCAAATTTAGGATGTGATAATAGCACATTTAGTTATCATGTTCAGAACTCTAATCCCACCCGCAATCAGCTTTTCCTTTCACTTGAACAACTGTTCTAATACTGTACTTAGGATAAGCAGGCTGTTTTTAGAAATATGTTATCAGCATACCCAAACCAGTGGTACTGCTGGGCTGTTTGAAAAACCTGGTTCCGGTTATTGTAACAGTGGCCATCTGCTCTGCCATGTTTTTTGGTTCTTTACAGTGATCTTGGCCTGGTTTGTCACTCCCATGGTTATGACCAACTTCCATTACCATGGTGGAATGTTAAAGTTTGGTTTCACTCGCCCAATATTTCAGTACTGAGAGTCACTCGTTTTGAACTCACTGACCTGGAGGTGTTTTTAGTTTCTGACCACTAAAGCAAGAGAGGGACAGAGAAGACACAGATGCCACAGAGAAAGGTGAAGCTTCGGCTGGCATGGCCTGGCATAGCCTTGGATCTGTAAGAATTTTTTTTTTTCTTGTGGATGATGGTCTCACATCCCGGAGAGGAAGGTAGCATGGAGCACTGTAGGTGGGAGCACCTACTACAAATTCTTAAGCATGGCAGGTGGTGGGCAGGATAGGTCTTTGTCTTCCATGGCCATAGAGTGTGGGTGGGGAAATGAAGCACTTCAGTCCCCGTGTCGCACTGGGAAATTGGGTTGGGATGAGTGATGCACGCATTCACAATGCACTGGGAATTCCAGGGCAGGGGAGGTGCTCCGGGTGGCCTGCTGGGCCTCAGAAACCGGTTGGAGGCTGGGTAGGCTACAGCTGGGCCCCGGGCAAGAAGGCCCGAAGGAATGACATGTCAATGGATGATATGGCCTGGAATTTTAACTAGACACGTCTCTGCCTTTGAAGTTACACACACCAGGAGGCAGATGCAATGCTTGTGCTTGGGGTCTCTTTGAAGAGACAAACTTGATGACCTTTCCAGTTTGGCTTTCTTGGGTACTGGCGTAACACCCGCATGCCGTAAGGGATTCTGGCTTCTTCAGATGTTTTGGGTTCCATTGGCCTTCTACAGATAAGGTGAGAGATCGAAAGTATGTTCACTCTTCACAAACAAAAATGGGTTTTTCCATGGCCAGTTCTTCTTAAAACGATTCTTCTACTCCTCTTCCTTGTTTATCCATGGCTAGAAAACGCCTACACATATACAGTCTTCTCCGGGAATGACGGCAAGCTGATAAGGAGGGCAGTTGTGTTTATGGGCTAGGAGTCCTACCCTTTATTAATCTTTCTGTAAATCTGGTTTTTTTTCCTTTGGTTACCCACATTTTCCCTGTTCCCCTCCCCTGGCTTTTTGCTCCACTTAGGGTGTAGGCACTGCTTTTTTGAGGTTACTCTGTAATTCTGCAAAGAGATTTATCTTGGAATTTCTCATTTAAGGGCTATAGCTATTATTTTTCTGCCTTTACCTTGATAAGTCTGAGATTCTGGGTTTCAGCATGGTTTTATATTGATAGTCTCATGCTCCAGGAAGACGATGTGACTGTTGGGAGGCAGCTCAAATCCTATCACACTCGAACACAGAGAGGATTCCTCGGTTTTCTTATAAATTTTGGTGTTCTGCATCTCACATAGGTAGGACATATTTCAGGATTAGTGATTTGTGCTGGTCTGTGTGGAGGTTTCTGGTGCAAAAAAAAATCTCTGCCCTAAAGTTTCTCGTATGTGTAAACAAATGCAATGATCGTATTTCTGAATTTTTTCTGTTTTTAAATTTTTTTCTAGATTCTGACATCTGGATTTTAGATTTCTTGTTTTAAATTTCTTTTAGATTCTCAAAATCTGAGAATGTCACTGACTTGGATAAATTTAGTAATTAGATATCCATGTGACATTTTGAAATATTATTTACATCTATATGTGATGGCTTGCCTTTATGTCTCATGGATTTTCTTAAAAAAAAAAAAAAACTATTTTCAATATACATGTCTTTTTATCTTCTTAAAAAAATTATTGGGGCCCAGTGGCGTGGCCTAGCAGCTAAAGTCCTCGCCTTGAACACGCCGGGATCCCATATGGGCGCCGGTTCTAATCCTGGCAGCTCTGCTTCCCCTCCAGCTTCCTGCTTGTGGCCTGGGAAAGCAGTCGAGGATGGCCCAAAGCACTAGGACCCTGCACCCGCGTGGGAGACCCGGAAGAGGTTCCTGGTTCCCGGCTTTGGATCAACGCAGCACTGGCCGTTGCGGCTCACTTGGGGAGTGAATCATCGGATGGAAGATCTTCCTCTTTGTCTCTCCTGCTCTCTGTAAATCTGACTTTGTAATAAAAATAAATGCATCTTTTAAAAAAATTAAAAAAAATTATTGGAAAGTTAGAGAGGAAAGAGAGATGGGAAGGCAAGAGATCTACCCACTAGTTTATGAAGACCATGACCAGGCCAAACTGAAGCCAGGAGCTTAGAATTCAGTGTGGTCCTCCTGTATGGATGGCAGAGACCCACCCTCCTGAGCTCCTAGCTGCTGTTTCCCAGACCTCCCAGCGTGTGCACTACTTGAACCTAGGCACACTGAAATGGGATGCTGATGTCCCGATTGGCGCCTTAACCACTTTGCTAAATCCCCAACCCTTGCATGGAGTTTCTGAGCACATAGATTGACTTCTGAAACAAAGCTCTGAATGGCTGGTTTCTGAGAAGCTTATTTTTACAAGAAAAGAAGCCATAAATATGTTTTAAAACCCTACTGTGAAAGTAATATATGCATGGCAGCTCAAGGAATGAGTTTAGGGAGAAACCTTTCTGGTAGGCAAGATGCACCTTTCATTGTTGATTGTAAGGATGATTCAGAAGTGTCTGCAGGAGTCAGCACCATTTTGTAGTAGCCTGAGCTTCCATCTGTGGCATTGACATCCCATAGGGGCACTGGTTCGTGTCCTGGCTGCTCTGCTTCTGATGTAGCTCTCTGAGAAAGCCGTAGAGGATGGCTCAAATCCTTGGGCCCCTCACCCTCATGTGGGAGACCTGGAGGAATCTCTTGGCTCCTGGCTTTAGATCATCTCAGCTCTGGCTGTTGTCATTTGGAGAGTGAATCAGTACATCTCCCTCCCCCTCTCTCTCTCTCATTGTATCTTTCAAATAAAAATTAAGAACAAGTGTCTACAATAACACTGTGTTTAATAATTGTAGCTAGTATTTTGGTTTTAAGCATTTATCGTAAGTAAAGTACAGTAGGTGTTAGATTATAGATCAAATAGTACAAGTTATCTACACAGGATCAACAGTCAGGTATCATGGAGTCAAGAGATCTATGTGGGGGTATGTGATTGTATGGGAATGTTTAGCCAGTATATGTGTCTGTCAAGTGGGCCTCAGAGTGAGGAACTCAGCTAAGGCTGGGGGCTGGCCACATGGGGGAGAGGCCATAGAAGGAGGAAGCGAAAGAGTAGGTTAACTTGTGAGCTGCAGCAGAGAGCCTGATGGGACAGTGATGGGACTGTGAGCCTCTAGGACTCAGACCCCAATAAGAAATTCCTTCCCCAGTGGAAAAATGCTTACCTTGAAGGAAGAGAAAGAAAAGCTTAGACTCTTGCGATGTGGTTTAGAGATGTGATGGGCAGCAGTGCTGTGGCATGTGTGTACCGATTACTCTAGGACACATACCTTGGAGTAGAATTACTGGCTGCAGAGTTTGCACACCTCAAACAGTTTTCTAGAGTGATGGTAGTGACTCTTTTTCTCCCTGAACGAAATAATGCATATGGGCAGGAAGTAAGATAGATGACAACAGAGTTGCTTTGTTGGAAGCTGGAATGGGGATGAGGTATGGGGGAAGAATGGGTTCATCCTAAAGGCTTGGTTTTCTCTTGGTTTCGTCAGTGCTTTCTTGTGAGCCTTATGCACTCTGTTTTCCACTGTTTTATATTTTTTGATGTTCTTCATGTTGTTGCAAAAGATGGTAGGTTTCAGTGACTCTTAATTTCAACGATATGAAGAGATCCTGACCTTCTGATCCCCCAGACAGCATATGTTCTTGAGATTATTTTACTTTCTAACCCCAGGTTTTCCTTCAAAAATAGGTATTTCCTTAGGCATTCCCTAAGAAAATTTCCATTACATAAAGAATTAAAAGATTAAAAAAAATGCATGAGATACTCCCCCGTGGGCCTTCTGTCCTTTTTATGATCTTGAATTAGCTCTGGCCTGGTTGGAAGTAGAAAAAGCATATCCAGCAGTTATGTAAGAGAATAGCTGAAAGCAAATGGATTAAAATCTTTGAGTGCTTTAAGCCTGGAAAGGATGAATCAAAATATGAGTTTTGAGTCCTATTTGAGGTAGAAGGAAAAACTTGTGCAGCGTCTGGTGTGCTTGGACACTGGCTGTCCTAGAGTCATGAAACCATGGTGGAGGTGTAAGATTCAGAGGGGATTCTTATTGTTAGGAGCTGTTCCTACCCAAATGACTAAATAGCAGAATGGAGACTCATTCTAGTGGTGTCCTTCGCCCAAAGCATAAGACTACAGAAGATTGATTCTGGAGCAGTCTGGGCAGTAGACAGGCTAATGCATGTATTGCATATCATTAAAAAGAGCACAAAGAAATGGTTGTTATTGTGCTTCATCCAAGTTGGACTTTGTAGCTAATTAAGTATAGGCTTTTTTTTTTTGCCTCCATAGCCATATGCAGTTTCTGAATTCTTACAAAATAGACTGTTTTAAAGAAGACGTTAAATACAGCATGCATTGAGTTTGGTGGAGAAAGTTTAAAGGTCTGCATTTTCCCACCAAAGCTATTTAATATCATCTGCAGAGTGGGTGTGTGTGTGTGTGTGGAAGGGTTGTGACCTCCCTTATTTTTACAACCATTGCCATGATTTCATAATACTGGCAGCAGTCACCCAGAGTGAAGAAGTAGACTTTATTACAGTAATTATATGCCAGAATGTGGGTATTAAAACAGAAAAACTTTTCTACTGATAGTAAATGTCAAGGGAAAAATGACTTTACCCAACAAATGGCCCTTCATCTGTGCTTTTTATTTATTAGTAGAGACTGAGATGCATTTACAGGGCAGAACCACAAAACTCCCCATCGCCATGTTGTCTTGTTTAGAGATGGTAAGGGGAACAGTGGGAGGATAGAGAACTCTCAGCAGGGTTTGTTGACTTTTTTCCCCAATGGCCAGTCGGATCTACATTCATTTGAGCAGATACAGTCATTGTTTGTGTAAATGGATTCATTAGGCTTATAACCAGAGTATGCTATTGGTTTCTACATCACTTCATAACATTTCTCTGATCATGTGGGTGGTTTTCTGAGAATTGGGAAGAATAAGGTAGTAAGGAAATTGTGTCTTTTTTTTTTTTTTTAAAGATTTTATTATTATTGGAAAGCCGGATATACAGAGAGGAGAGACAGAGAGGAAGATCTTCCATCCGATGTTTCACTCCCCAAGTGAGCCGCAACGGGCTGGTGCGCGCCAATCTGATGCCGGGACCAGGAACCTCTTCCAGGTCTCCCACGCAGATGCAGGGTCCCATAGCCTTGGGCCGTCCTCGACTGCTTTCCCATGCCACAAGCAGTGAGCTGGATGGGAAGTGGAGCTGCCGGGATTAGAACCGGCACCCATATGGGATCCTGGCGCGTTCAAGGCGAGGACTTTAGCTGCTAGGCCACGCCGCTGGGCCCGGAAATTGTGTCTTGATAGCTTTATGACTCAAAGACAGTTTCAAGGAAATACAATAAAAGCCTTGACTAAATATCAGAAGATTCAGCTTGTTTTGGAAAATAGCCAAGGCCCAAAACACAAATCTAGAACTACTAAACTGTATACCTCTAACAATGGTTGAGTTTATGAACACATAAGACAATAAATATGACCCCAAAAATAGAAAGTCTGCATCAGGAAACATGTTCTACTTGGTAACTGAATTCTGGGAAGGGTTGGTTAAGCTCCAGAAATGCTGAAATTATAGTAGGATTCATCTGTGATTTCAGTGAACTCTGAAGTGGGCACATGGATATTTCCATAAAGTATTCTGTCAGCTTAGACAGAAAAATAGAATATTTGGAGAAAACCCATAGCAAGAAAGCGAGCAAGTTCTAGGTTTCTAGTTCCCACCAAGTAAGAGTCCAGAGGTCACACTTTTCTGGGATTTCTGGCTGATTGCTCTAGCCATACAGAATATTTGAAGGTGACTTTAAACTTTGCCATTCGAACTGTTTAATGTTGTCCACAGTTGGTGCTGACTAAATCCTTAGAGGTAAACAGGGTGATTTTCAGAATGGAGCCTGTGCTTAGTCCTCTGGTCACATAGGACGCCTTAAGGTCAGCCTGTACAGGAGTGAGCTGGTTGTTGATCATGAACCAGATAACCATCTTAAGGCAGCCGTGGTCTGCAAGACATCAGTCTGACTCACAACAGCCTTTGGTTCTTGCCACACCTGCTCAATTTCATTGCCCAAAGTCCAGACCAATCCCCAGAACATGACACTAATTCCTCCTCTGTGTTTTCTCTGTCCTCTGCAGTGGTTTTGTCTTTAACAATGGGCCATTCATGGGCACCCAGGGAGCTACTCAGCACCAGGGAGTCGGCTGCACCCTGCAGGCAATTGGCCATGCTCCAGTCCAGATATTCTTGGGAATGTGGAATTATTTGAATCAAAGGGAAATAAATCTTTTGCAAATGTTAATACAAATGAGTGTGGGAAGGGCTTGGTGCTAAAAGAGAAGCTGAGAATTTTTGGTGCCTACAAAGTTATTTTTTTGGCAGTGAACAATATTGGGTTGCTATGGGAATGATGAAGACAAAATAATATTCAGATTTTAACAGTGTCCTAGCTGTGTCATCTTCAACTACTGTAGGATGCACAAATTTGCTATTTAAACCATTTGATGATTCTTTTGTATCATGTTTTGTTTCTTTTTTCTCTTGTATTTCAGCTTGCAAACACATCTCTGCATCCACACAGGAGTTCAGAATAACCATATTTTCTTTGGTCCAATCTATTGCACTTGATGCTTATTCTTTCTTTTCTTTTTTTTTAAAGATTTATTTATTTTTATTACAAAGGCAGATATACAGAGAGGAGGAGAGACAGAGAGGAAGATCTTCCATCCAATGTTTCACTCCCCAAGCAGCTGCAACGGCCGGTGCTGTGCCGATCCGAAGTCAGGAGCCCAGATCCTCTTCCAGGTCTCCCAGGCGGGTGCAGGGTCTCAAGGCTTTGGGCCGGCCTCGACTGCTTTCCCAGGCCACAAGCAGGGAGCTGGATGGGAGTGGGGCTGGTGGGATTAGATCTGACGCCCATATGGGATCCTGGTGCTTTCAAGGTGAGGACTTTAGCTGCTAGGCCATGGTGCTAGGCCCGATGCTATTCTTTGTATATCATAAGTTTAAATTTAAAAAGCTACAGACTAAGGATCTGAAATTGCATACATTTTTTTCTGATCAGATGGCGAGAGAAGGTGAGAAAAGCTGTGCAGTATGAGGCAAACAACATATCATCTACCACATTTCTGGATCGTAAATTATATCAATCATATCTAATTCTATCAATTAATTATAACAATACAGTGGTGTTGGGAATCTTTGAAACAATGTACCAGAGGTTCTAATGTAGGGAAAGCAATTTCCTGGCAGTTGTAATGCCAGTTGCTCATTCTATGGCTTTGAAAAATATCAAAACTTTTTTTTTCTTTAATCCACAGGGCTGCCTCAGGATCTTTCTCAATAGATTTTCAGGGAGCCACTTCCAGACGCCTGTGTTGACCTGGAGCATTGAGCATTGCCTAGCACTCACTTATCTGAGGTGGAAATACTGAGCTCTGATCTTTGCCTACCTCTGTTCTCTCCTGTCGCTTTTGCTGGTCGCTTCTCATTTCGGTAACCTCCAATCAAGGGAGAGTCCCTAGGACCTTCTTTTCTTTTTAAAATTCACCTCCAGTAGGTGATCTCATGATTTTCAATATCCTTGTTATGTAATGACACTAACTTTTATGTCTCCAGGCTGGAGATAAATCCCCATTGTGTGCCTAACTGCCTTCTTGAGACACATTTCTCACTGGCTGTGTCTATTAATTGTGTCAATCAGTTCTATTAATTGGATATCTCATAGTCATCTCTTGGCTAGCATGTTCAGGATTGAAATTCTGACTCACAATTTCCTGCCCTGTAACTCAAAGCTACTCCTTCTATGCCCTTCTTCATTCTGGCAAGTGGTGCTTACACCCAGGAGTTGTTTTTATGTAAAAGCTTAGTTATCCACACTTTGCTTTTGTTCCCTTATGCAATGGCTAAGAAATCCTATTGGTCCTATCTCTAAGAATATTAACACTACTCATTGCTTTTTGCAAGGACTATCATGTTCCCAGCCACCATCATGCTGGGATTATTGTAGTGGCCAATAACAAGCTTCAGTTGTTTCACAACCCACAAGCAACACAATTCCTCTAAACAGAAATGAGATCATGTCACTCTTGTCTGGTTCACACCTTCCAAAGTCTTTCTACCCCTCCTGGAGTACAAGTTAAAGCCCTTGCAATGTCCTCAAGATAGTATCTCTTTCCACCATCCCCTGACTCAATCCTGTAATAACTTGTTATTCCAAAAAGATGCTACTCCTGTTCCAAGTCTTTGTACTTGATCACCCTTTTCTTGGAAATGGAGCTTGCTTGCTCATGGCAGTCCTTAGTGAATTTGCCGTGGACATCACATGTAACAACTGCCCTTTCCTACCTCTTCAACCTAGTATCCATCCTCCTGCCTCCCCTCTTTGTTTCCATCCATGGTCTTGACACCTTATGGCTTTGTTATCTCTGTGTCTCTCCTTAGATGTAAGATCCGAGAGAGTGTGAACTTTGCCTCCCTGCTGTGTCTCCAGCACCTAGAAAGCTCCAAGCACATAACCTAGAAAGCTCTGAGTGCTTAATTATTGTCAAACCAACAAGTGGAATGAAATGAATGACTTTCAGGCTTTGCTTTTCTGACTTATTAGTGGAATAGTTGTCTCCAGAAGCAGATTTGAATTTCTAATACTTTCCATGTTTAATTATCAGCCATCTTATATCAATCAATGTGTTTTTGAAACCAAGGCATCAACACAATCTCTTTAAAGAGGAGCAATAACATCTTTATTTTGAAATATTCTTTAAAAGGATTTATTTATTTTTTATTGGAAAGGCAGATTTACAGAGAGAAGGAAAGACAGAGAGAAAGATCTGCTATCCGCTGGTTCACTCCCCAAATGGGTGCAACAGCTATACCTGAGCCAATCTGAAGCCAGGAGTTTCTGCTAAGTCTCCCATGTTGGTGAAGCCTTCCAAGGCATTAGGTAATCCTCTACTCCTTTCCCAGGCTACAAACTGGGAGCTGGGTGGGAGTACAGCAGCCAGGACATGAACCAGTGTCCATATGGGATCTTGGCACGTGCAACATGAGAATTTAGCCACTGAGCCATTGTGTTGAGCCCTGTTTTTGAAGTCTTTGAGTATTTGTTTGTATCCAGAATTTAATCTAGGAAAATGCTGATGATTTGTAGTTGATTTTCTTGAGGTTGACTGATTTTGGATGTTTCCCAGACACAGATGGGTATTCAAAATTACTTGGATCCTGCCTAATTGAGTTTATAATGTGTGGCTTCTTAATTCTTCTACAAGCAGTGCTAATCTGGTTGAGTGTGAGATGCAGGTCATTAAGCTGTATTGATGTGCTTGTTGGTATAAGAACAGATTGAATTTCTGAAAAACATTAATCACCCATGGAGAAGAATAAAAAGGATGGCAAAGGGTGCTGACAGGTTTCGTACAGGGATGGAAGGGATCAGATATCTCTGGGAAGTGGAGACATGGGATTTCGTCTCAGTGACTGTGTAACCTCAAAGATTGATCCGAATTCAGTGGATCTTAGTATCCCTATCAATGAGGTGAGGGACCTGGAATACATTTGGTTGGTACAACAAAGGCTCTCAGAATCAGGTCCTTGGATATGACTTCCATTAAATTGGAAGTCTGAAATCCAGTGTTTTTTCTGTAAAATGAAATGGTTTAGGTAAATCAGATTCTTTAGTTTTTTTTTTCCAGAACTAGCTTTCTTTTTCTTCAGTGTAGTTTTTTTTTTTTTTTTTTTTTTTTTTTACCTTGCATGTTTGGTTCTAAATGGTAAAATTAAACATCTTACTTTTACTTTTTTGGGGTAAATCTTCACTGTTTCTTTAAAGACATAGTCATGCTTAGAAAATGTGAGGATCTGTCACATACATTTGTAGCTGTAGCAGGAACTGTTTTGTGAACACCAGCTCTACCTTGACACTGTGTGTAGCAGAAATGTATCACGTTGTAAACTTGACAGTGAGATGACACGAAGTGGTTAAAATAATTTTTAACCTGAGTTCTGATCAGATTACTTTGGGTACTGTAAGATTTTAATTAATTAGTTTGATAGGCAGAGATAGGAAGGGAGGGAGGGAGGGAGAGGGGAAGGGAAGAAGAGACAGAACAAACATGAGCTTTCATCCATTAGTTTGTCCTACAAAAACTTCAACAGCCAAGACTGGAGCAGGTTGACGTCAGGATGCAGGAAGTCCATCTGGGTCTCCCAAGTGAGTGACAAGGACTCAAATGCCTGAGCCATCACCTGCTGCCTCCCAGGGTGTGCATTAGCAGGAAGCTGGAATCAGGAGCAGAGCCAGAACTGGAACCTAGGCACTCTGATACAGGATGCAGGTGTCTTAACTGCTGTACCAAGCACTCACCCCCAGAAACTGCACTATTGTTAAACTATGTATTTTCAGTTCTCCTACCTCCCTAGTCTGTGGACTGTTTTAGAGGCTCTGAGCACTTTGACCCTGAAACTGTTCAATCAGCTACCTACTCAAAGGGTCTGGTCACCTCTGCATCTAATCTTTGTGCCTTTTTATAGATGTTCAGAGAAATGGAGAAGATAGCAATTTTGCTATCTCCTTAGAGCATGAAGTTTGAGACTTCCTGGCATACTCACCAAAGGGACTGAATGCTAATTTTTAGCCAATAGGAGTGGGAGTAGGATGACTGTGGGTGTGGGAAGGGCGCTTAAAAGATGGTTTCGCTCTTCAGTTCTAGATATCCAGATAGTGTTTCTCTGTTTGAGAATGACTATTTGAATGAAAAGAACAGGGCATAGCTGATTAGTGATGGGTTCGTATCTTATTTTTGATCAGTTTAGTATATGATCAAAGCAAGTTCTGTATGATAGATATACATGAAGTATCTGCTAAGGGCTGGGATCATCCACTAGGGACTTTCATGTCCTATCGCTCTAGCCCATTCTCACATCAACACTTTGTGTATCTATTTGCATTTTTCACTTATATCTGGAAAAAACGTAGGCTCAGAAGTGTTCTGGGGCTGGCCCAAAATCACATGTAGCAAAGGTGGGATTTAAGCCCAGCTGTTCTGCTGCCAAGCTCTTCTGTTGGTCCTGTAACGTGACAGTTGGACAACAGAATGGATACACTGAATGAGTGTTGACTCTGCATATGCAGATCCAGTTTGATTTTTTATCTAGAATACAAATCATCTGTTACAGCGATCTAAGTTGTGAGAAACTCCGGGAGTGGCAACTCTGGGATTGTTTGAATAATTGTAGAGTGGTTTAATACAAAACTGGAATATGGTCAGTGTGAGTTGAGAATGACTGGGAGAAGTACCAAGCTCTTTTATTCCCTGTTCTGATCAGGCTGTTTAAGCAATGACTCTTACACTTTTTCTACATGCTGAATAAGGTCTTAGACAGGAGAAATAATGTGCCCTTATATATGTCCTTCAAGAATATCTGTGCACTGAGATTTCTTTGTTGGGATGTTACATACTGTTAATGGGGTCTCAGTGTCTCTGTTTCATCTGACCAATCCACTCCACCTTGACTTTGGGGCATTCAGTCGACTGCAGTGTGTTCTCAAAGAACAATTATATATGATATATTAAAATTTTCCTCTTAAGTACTGTAATTTCCAAAAATGACTCCTTCTAGAAACTGTCACAGTTTGTGGAAGAATGATGTCTCTCTGGGGTTGAAGGGTTGCCGTGTTTCACCTGCCCAGGGTAGTCTCTCCCTTTCTTGTTCTCTGCTGATTCTACCTGTTCTTCCATACATGATTGACATCTCCGTACCTTGTGGGATCCTTGGTTTTCATCCAACAAGAGGTGACTTGCATTTTCTTTAACTTCTGATGTTCTCCCACTCAACAGAGAGTTGCTATAAGAGCTTGGTTGTGTCTTGCTTTGGTGTATCCAGTAATTGCCAAAATATTTCATTATTTAATTTCCCAGAAACTTCTATCTTATTTTTTTATAAAGTTGGATTATACACTGATTTGTAGTAAAAAAAAAAAATGAAACAAAGCAAAACCCAATGTACTATTCCTGGGAGGAGCAAAGACTTTGAGTATGGCTGGTGACTGGTAGATATGTGTGTTTCCATTAAATCTGATGGATTTGTCCATCAGAAAATGGACAAAAGTTCTGATTTCTGCACTGAGAAAATATGCGTACAAAGAAGTCTTGGTTATTGCTTCTTTCTTTTGATTTTCATTTTTCCCTTGCAAAGGAGTTAGAAGTGAGTTAGAGCTATGCTGGCCCAAGGCAGACCATTGTATATATGCCTTTATGTGTGTCTGGCTTAAAGATTTTCCAAGAGAAGCGATCATATTGGTGGGGAGTAACTTGAGGAATGTGTTTGGGGTCTTTAAAAGAAGCAGTCGTGAAGTCAGCATTGGAGGAATGCATTTATGATATTAGATTATGGTGAGTTAGCATGGTAGTGCATCTAGATACATGTACTTGTAGTTTACCCTTTAGTAATTGATTCCCCCTGTGAGTAATTCTAAAAATGTATGCTCTCACTGCATTAGCATTGGATTAAAATGCCTTAAGTGGCATCATTCATTACAACCTCCTTAAGGAGGCACATGAAGTGTGCAGAGAGACTAACCCAGAAATAGGGTAAGGGGTCAGCCGCTGAGGAGTCCTCCTTTTGATACCTGTGTGGATGAAGGGAAGGACTTGTCCTTTTTGCTTAAAAGCCATGGCAGCGACAAAGCCAGTCAGGCATCACAGACACAATGATTTACCCACTCAGATTAGTGAATATTCCCTTCACCAGCTCATTGAATGGGGAAAAGGTCACATGTCAAGAAAGAGGGAGGAGCTGGAAAGGGGGGCATGGGAAGTACAGGAATTTTATCATTTGACAGTCTATTTTTCACTCGTCATTTTATGACAGTTTTATCAATTTAGTTGTATCAATTTATGACAAATACATAGAAAAGTTGAAGGAATTCGCAGTGAACATGAATACACCCAAAGATGAGAGCCTGCAGTGTGAACATTTCCGTTATCATGACTTCGTCACTTCTCCCAATCCATCTCAAGAGTAGTTTCCTACAAAGACTTGAACTGGCTGACCCAGGCCTAGTCAGGCATCAAGTCTAACCTTCAGTTCAGGAAAGTTCATTTCTTCCTGGGTAGGCGCTACTGGGTCTGTCCGTTAAAGGCCACCACTATGTCATGTTTTCAATTGCAGATTCGTTTGCTCTGTTTTGAAAGTTTAGATCATGAAATCATGTTCTGTGGGTGCCTTTGTATGTAAGGCTGCTTTCACTCAAGCAGGTGTTTTCAGACAACTCATCCATACAGTTGGGTGCAGTATCTCTCATTTCCAAACCAAAAGAACATTAGCTCCCAGACAGTCTCAGTTTTGTAGTTTCTTTTCAGAGCAGCTAGGTAGTTTAGCATTTTTTTAAAACAGAGTACTGAAAGGGACCCTGGTGACAGCTACTTTTGTTAGTCGTTTCATTTCCCTGATGAAGAAATTCAGGAGCAGTCATGCTTGGGGTCCTGCAGGCCAATCTGAAACTGGAACCCAGGTCCTCTGACCTGCTGCTTGGAAGGGCCAGGGAGGCAGCTTAGAGGGGGTGCTTGTTTTGAATGGCAGCCATGTGAGACGGGTGAGTTTCGACAGACCTTTGCCTTAGAGGATGTGAAACTACACTAACCTCATGTGACAAGAAATCCTCGCAGGCCTTGGTGTGGAGCCAGGGCCGGGGGAGGGGGAAGTTAGACGACTTCTGCTTTGCCAGCTCCACCTCCAGACTCACTGGCCCAGGACGACTGATAGTGAGATTTCTGGTTTGCAATAAAATGAGCCATGGATAGCAGAGAGCAGCTCACATACGCAGGACAAATGCTAAAGGGGGGGAGGGGCAGGGCTGGCAAGAGGGACACCTCGAAAGGCACCTTCCACCACAGCAGGGGAGTCTTCCGCTGCAGATCAGCGCCCAGGGAGGGAGGGAGGGGTGCGATGGTCACAGACAGTCTTTGTCCCCCAGTTCCTCGTCATTCAGTCCTGGATGACAATGACCCGGTGGTGGTTTCTGCCTGCCAGCTGTTGGCTGGCCTTTGTGAAAGTCTCCCAATCTCAAGGCCAGTGCTGAGCGGGCAGGTATCCATATCATGAAGCCAACTGGCACTGCTGGCACCTTTGTTGATGAAATCTGCACAGTGACCGGGAACTGAGGCTGCTGGTTTACTCTTGCCACCAGCTGGCAGGTGCACACTGTGGGAGGTGCCTGGGGGGGGCGGAGGGCTTGCAAGAGTAGGGGGAATATTGCCATGGTAATTGCCCAAAAACAGTGGTTTCTTTTTCAAGGTCAGTGCCAGTCTGATCTCTCTTCTGCCAGGAGGGATATTGTACTGAAGACATGACCCTGCCTGTGTGTCAATATGGGCTCGCCTGTCTGGAATCATCACTACCAATTGGATCTAATATTAGTGTCACCCTCTGGGCAAATGGGGGTTGGTGGGTCTCTAGGGGGATGTCATCGTGGATGAAGATCAGGTCACCAGAGTAGTCCCAGAAGGGACGCTCTGGCGGCGGCAGCGTAAACCAAGCCGGGCTGAACCCAGAATTCCAAAGGCAGTTTTGAAAAGGCAGACAGTCAGGTCGGACGGGTTGTTTGGGCTATTCCGGGATTTGAGATTAGCGCTGACTGTTTGAGGCGTGTCACCCGAGATATCCTTTGGCGAAACTGTCCTGGGCGCAGGGTGAAGGGACCCTTGTCTGCTTGCTGGGGCCTCGCAAGATTGGCACAATGAGTTCATTGTGAAGAAGCAAGTTGCTCTTATCACCGTTGCCCTTGTACATTTTCCTTCTCTGCATTTGCTTGCGGCAAATATGTTTTCTGGCTTTGATTGAAAGTCCAGCTTCTTGCTATGAAGCATCTGTGGCTAAGCGTGATCAAAACTATTCCTTCTCAGATCAGGGAAAGGAGGTGAGGGATTTTGCAGGTAGTTCTTATGATGTGTCTTTACACAGTGAACTCCCTTGCTGTGCCCTGTGATGTCTGTAGGCAGAAATAACAGCAGCGCTCATGTGCAAGGCTTCCTGAATGCCTGGGGAAATTTTGCTCTGCTCTGCCACACTGGGATGCTCTCAAGGTTATTTAAAGGAGATGACCCCTCATCAAGAGCAAATGTGAATGATTCTGGATAAGCTCCAAGAGACTTTTGGGCTCTCAGCAGGCGTTGAGAATTCTAACCTCCAATATGAAAAGGTCAGATTAAAAGATCTCTTCAGATCCTTACCAACTGGTTTCCTAAGACTTTGGGTTTCTATATAAAGAGAAAATAGCTCGAAATGGAGCCCGTAATTAACAGACTGAGCTTACAAAGCATTGCACTGGGTTCTTGTCTTCAGAAATGTTTGGGATTCATCTGCAGGGCCAGGGCACTGGGGACACGGAGACAGAGAAGGCTTGGTTTTGTGTCTTGCAGGATCTCCCAGTCTGGCAAGGAAGTGGTGACAACAAAAGGGGTATTCTCAGAATTTTCAGGAGTTTAAAGGCAAAATACTGCATGGGAAAATAAATCATCTTTGAGATAGGAGAGGCTCTTAATAGTCATATTCACTATATAAGTAGATCTCTGTATTCATACACATATGGAAAAAGAGAGAATCGTCTTCAGTTGGCCGAGGCAGGATAGAATGACTTGAATGAGACACTTGCCCTGAGCACAAAAATAAAGGTAAGGAAAATATTTCAATGTCAAGATAAGCAGTGTTATAATGTAATATTAAAAACATCATAATGTGTGAACACATCCATGATAAATACAGTAAGCAGTTTGCCATAAAGACAGGATCTGAGTCTCTGTCTGTGTGTGAGACCTTACCTACCTTTGCTCACTCTAACCCTGGCCTGGATTCCAATAAAACTATTTGTAAAATTTGTCAGTTTTTTTTTAATCCCATTGCACTAACCTAAGAGTTTTAGAAGCTGACATTCGAGGGAGACTAAAAGGCTTTTGGAGGGGATGGAGTTCCTAGAAGGTGGTGGGGAACAGCACTAAGGAATTCTTCACCATGCGGAGTGGCTGGGGAAATACTTGCCAAAAAGAACCTTCATGAAGGGTGCACCATTCTTTGTCCTCTGCCTCTCAGCCAGGAACCCTTTATTTGCAGGAATACTCAGTTCCATACTGTTTTTGAGAAAGAGGAAGGAAGAAGTGTGGTGCACAGCATGGGAGGAAGTGGTGTAGTGCGAGGAGAACCAGTATAAGATGGGGCAGGATGTAGCAAGGATGGCACAGGAGCAGTCTTGCTAGAGAGAAGGAGGGGGCGGGGGCAGTGCCTGGTGCAGCCTCGAGTTCCACGAGGCTTGTAATGTTGAAACAAAGAGACCCAGAGACCACAGGCACTTGGGTCCTGCCTGCTGGGCAGTGATTATAGCATGTCCTCCAGCTAGATCTCTACTCTGCCTCTCTGAGGCCACTTCCCACCCTTCTCTTGCTTCCTTCCCTTCGACATGGCCCTAGATGGACCACATCAAACGGTTCCCTTGCCCTCTGGTTCTCTGCTGGATCTGGCCCACCCTGACCAGGAGGGAGGATGCGAGCTGTCCACGCCTTCTCTGCTGAGGATTTACCGGAAGGTGACTGCCTTCCTCTTGTGCAGGTCACATCTCCTGCCGTGTGTTCCCTCCTGCATCCCCCTCATTCTTTTCTCTAAGCTTTGGCACTGCTCCTTCCTCCAACCTTCCCAGTCCAGAGGGAGTGGCAGGGCCCCATTTTTAATTTGCCCTGCGTTATGCACTTCCCTTTGTGACTTCTCCCTCGCAAAGAGTCTCTTTCTTCCCCCACAAATTGTCACTCAGTGACAGCTTGATATCTCAGCTAATTCAGATGTAAGAAAGCCTTGATAAGGTTTCTTCACAGCATAAAAGGAAAAGAGGCAACCAGCTACTGCGTGGGAAACGGACATGACACAGATCCTGTGGGTGATATTGGAGCTGAGTCTTGTACAGCGAGGTGTTTCCCAGGGGTTAGGATGAACCCCAGTCTGAAAACAGACTCACTTTTGCCAGGCAGGTGTTCAACCCAAGTAAAAGCTCCAGGACCGGAGTGGGCACACAGGACAGGACTGTAGACTGTAGACAGTCCAGTGGACCGTAGAAAGCACTGGAAGAACCATCCCTCATTCCCCTGGGCTCCCTGCTGATAACCTACTGACCTTCTTCTAGGCTCTTTGTGGGGCTGAAGGCTGCCTGTGGGTTCAGTTTTGGATCCTGATTTTCTTTAATGTTCTATAATGAGTGACTTTCCTACCACTGAGAGAAGCTGCAAGAATCTACTTGTGGGTGGCTTCTTATCGAACAAACAGAATGATTCTATAAAGAAATAAGCACTGTTATGCTACATAGATGTGGTGTTATTTAAAAGAAAAAAAACAAAAACATGGCATTAATTTTGCACCTTTCTCTTATGAACCATTATTCTTGCTTCCTAATATGTTTAAGGTGCTATCAAAAAACTTGACTGCAGACAAAGCTACTTTTCAGATTGTTGAGTTACTGTGGATTCTTGTATTGTTTCCATTCTTTTTAAAACTAAGGAAGATGGAGTTTTCCCTTGATGGACAAGGGAGAGAGGAAACGGATTCTATTCTGAGGATAGATCCAAGAACTTGACCTTAAAGGGACTCCTTGTGGGTAAATATTAGCAGCAGTGGTGGCTGAGTCAAGTGTTGTGGTGTGCTTTAGGATGCCTTTCCAAAACCCCAAATAAGAAATGTGTTTAATTCTCATGGTTATTATTCAATCCATTTTTCAGCTTGCACTCAACCTCTGTTGGACATGAAGCCAAGGGAATGGCCGAGGAAAAACATCTGATTAAGCCATGCTTGCATTTCTCAGATGACCTTGCCCAGAGGGGTTTCTATATTGAAATGGGGGAGACTTCCACCCTGAGAGCTGCTGCTTCGCCAGTATTCACATACAGAATTCAAACCAGTTTCTGCAAATCATTTACAGAATGGCTCAATTTCCCCTGGGAAATGAACACACAGCATCTCTTCAGTCAAGGTTTAGAAATTCCCAGAGAAATAGAAGGTTGAGGGTTTTAGTGTTGTGTTGCTTAGATGGGATTTGATTTGGACATCTGTCCCAGAAAGGAGCCCGTAGGGTTTTGGCAAGATGATTTTTAATAAATATCACCTTTAAAAGATCAGTGGCCTTTCTCCCAATACATAGAGATAGGTTGAAAGGTGCTTGTTTCGGTACTCAAGGAATCTTGGGTCTGCATTGTATGAAAAACCATACTGAATGCTCTATCCCATGTCATCTTAAGGAAAGCATAAAAATACTTCTTTACATCCAAAAGGCACCTGTTTCTTTTGTGCTAACATGGTTTTGACCATGACCTTGGAACATCTCTAATGCTGGGTTTCAGGTCTCTGTATCTGAACTCCATCCAAACCAGGTGCCTTCATTTCTATCAATAATTTGAAGGAGCATACACAAGACATATTTGCATGTTTGTAGATGACATACATGTGGGAAGTTCTACGAACAGCTTTCAAAGAGCTCCACCCATTACATCAGTGGCTGGAAACTAAGGGGATAAAGTAAAAAATGAATATTAGTTCTTAGGTTTTTTTAAAAAATTGGTTAAGTAGAGATGACTTGTGTAACAGAGGTTCATGTGAAAAGTCTCATGAGTTTATAACCAAGGATGTTCAGTGGAATCCAGTGTCACATGATGAGCACTGAATCCCAGTGTTCATTCGCACAAGTGGAGACTGCTTACTAAGGATGGCAGTATTTCTCTCTGAATTTCTTTTTGTTTTGTTGGCGAAGCATTTTTACTTTTTATTTAATGAATTAATTAATTTTGTGATATAGTTTTGTAGACTCATGGATTTCCTCTCCCCCCCTCAATTTCCCTTCCTCCAGTGATTTCCCTTGTGTTATTACAGTAGTATAGTCCTTCGAAGACAGTCTTAAGTCTACCATTCTGCTGTTTAAGTGTATCCTGACATTGTAGGTATAGAAAATGAAAGAAAAGTCCAGCATCCTACTGTCAAGATCTATTTAACAGTTTCATTGGGAGTCCTTCTTTTATTCAGGAATAGAGATACATATGGCGATGTATCTTCATGTCTTGATAGGATCGTTTCTGTTGTACCCTGCCAAGCCTCAGCCAAAAGCCACATTTCTATTAGAGTGTGAGACAAGTCGGAAATAGTCTGGAGACAACCAACTACATGATAGAAACCAGGCACCCCTATTGTGCATGGACACGAGGCAGCAGTTAGAGGAACCCTGATTTGGATCTTTGGAAAATCTTAAGGAGGATGAGTGATGACTGTGTGGATGTATTTATCTCAGAGTTGAGGCTTTCAAGGAAGGAAACTGAAATTGTATTGGGACAAGACCTGGATGTGTGTCAGGACATTGGAGGGAATCATTGAAGGGCTGGTGAAAGGAAGAATTCTCTTAAAAAATTGTCCATGAGTAGAATGGGACGGATAGGCATCTGCCATACCAGTTGAGAGGCCACTTGGGATGCCTGGATGCATAGCTAAGTGCTCTACTTCTGTTCCCAGCTTCCTGCTAGTGCAGATCCTGGGAGGGGAGCAGATTTTTATCCCCAGATGGGGTATGGTTATGTATAATAACCGGTTCCTGGAGGGAACTTGCATCTCTTAGAAGAAGATGCATAAACTAACCCTGTATCCTGTAGAAGTGGACAGTTAGGAAAGATCGGGCTCCACCTCTGCATTCTGGACAATAGGCAGGTCTACTTTGCCAGGACAGTAGACATGGCTAAGGCATGCGTACAGGAGAGATGGAACATGGTACTACTGCTACTCCTATGTGTCAGCTCTCATCGGGGGCTTTAGGGTAAGTTTGTAGTTGCCACTCTCCCCTCTGGGCCACTTTAATTCAGCAGAGGAAGTGGGCTATGAAAATGGTATGTTCAGATATGTGGCTGCAACGAAAAACTCCCAACCCTGGAGGGAGAAAATAATTCCTACTCTCTTCTTTTTCCAACCAACAAGGAACCTGGGGTGGTGGTGGGGGTGAGGCTGCTATGGGAGGATGGTAGAGCTGCAAGAAGGTAGGACAGCAGATATTTTGGGGTGAAGAGTTGCTGGGGAGAAAGAGGGGGCAAAAGGCTGGAGAGGAAGCAGAAAACTGAGGCTTTCTCTCTCTTTTTCTCTCTCTCTCTCTCTTCCTGGAGGCCCCTGGGGGAGCCCCCTCTGAACGTGGCATCCCTTTCGTTGGTCTCTTTGCAGGGATGTGCAGGGGCCCTGTGCAGCTCCTGAAGAATCCTGCAGCTGTTGGGGCCTCCAAGGAGATGACTGGGTGTCTCCCAGTCCTTGTTAGGCCCACAAATAGCCCATTGAGGGGAGCTGGAGAAGGGAGAGGCTTCCAGGGCTGCCCCTAGGGTCCTTCAATGGCGGCACTGTGCAGGGTTGGGTGGAGGCCAGCCCTGACCCCAGGCGGGTTGTTAAGGCCTCTTTCTTCCCCAGGAGGCCGCTGCAAAGGGTGCAGAACAGCTGAAGCCTCAGCAAAGGTACTCCTCTTGTTCCTTACAAGGCCCGACTGACAAGCGAGAGGAAGCCACTTCCTCTTGAATGATTCGCTGTTGTTCAGTACATTTATATCCCAAGCGTTTTGCCCCTTCTTTCTCGCTCTCATTTTACTACTCAAGACCCAAACCTGATGGGCTTTTCCTTTCTCTCCCCAGTCTCAGCTGAAACTTAAGAAACCATGTCAAAGTTTTCTGTGTTATACCATCCTTTTGGGCAGCCCACCAAAGAGACGCCCCGAGAATGGCTGCAGCTTCGTTGTTGCTCTCGAGGAGTTCAAAGTCTCTTTCAAAATGAAGAACGAGGCTTGAAAGTTACCAAAGTACTGGATGCTGCCTGCAGTGAACATCTGCCACTCCTCCCCCTTCTCCCCCGACCCTCCTTGCAACTCCTCTCTCTGCTAATGTACTTCCTTTTGCCCTCTGCACTCAGTCATTCTCTGGAGTGTGGCTGACCCATGGAAGACTACAATTTTCAGAGGTGGACCCAGCACCTGCCTACAGAAGCTTCCACTTTCAGTGCTTCTAGAGGTAGGTGCAAAGTAGCTGGGACCATACTAGATCAAGTTAAGTGCCAGCCCTAAAAGATTCTGCCGGAAATATTGAGAAAGAAACTCTACTATTTTTCTCTTGACTGAGGTTGCTGAATGGGTCCAGTGTAGCTTGGGAGCTGTGATAAGCTGCTGCTGCCATGTGAGGAGAGTCAGTGTGAGAATGGAGGCTGTAGAGAAGAGCTGAGCTAGTGTGGTGGGCCTCTGACAGTGTAGGGTGTGGTCTGGATCCAGCTATACCTGAAGTCAGAACTCTGGTTGTGCAGTGATACAGGCAATTACATTCCTTTTTCACCTCCTTATCTCATTTCAGCTGGATTTCCATTAATTACAGATGCAAATAACCAGTATATCTGAGGCAAAAGAAATAGGGAGCTTCTTAATTCAAGTATTTGTAGCAATGTCCTTGCTCCAAATGGTACCAGAGCTAAGATGCACTGACATGACCCAAGATGTTAGCCCTCCTGGAGACAGGATTCCTCCACTTGGTTCTGCTCTGGCTTGGGTAACAGACTTCACTGGAATCCCTGTTACATCTTCTATCTGTACTAAGAGCTCCAGGCTTGCCTGTTCACTTGGTGGTCACTTCTCGTATCTACTGCACACCATGGGACAGTCCCTAGCAGTCCAAGTCAAGCAGAGACACTGGTGCAAGCCCAGAAGCATGCCAGGCCCTGCAGTGAGAACTTAACTCTGCCCCTAGGTAGGAAAGAGGGCAAGAAGCATGTAGCTTGTTCTTAAGAGAGCTCTCACAAAGGAGACATTGCCTGCACCCTTTCAAATGAAATGCTTTTGGCTGAAAGATTAGGAGCAAGGCAGGCCAGCCAGGCCTAGTAGACAGCTGCCATCTGTGGCTGGTTGGCTGACATTGAGTCTTTCAAGAGCAGGGCAGAGAGGAAAGTTCAGTTTTGTGTGTTTAGCCTGTCTGACTGTTGTGTCATATTGTCAGACACAGAAATCCAGGAGCCACATTTGCAGCCTCCTGCCTCCTTTTCCAAAACCAGGAAATTTGCACCAAGTTCTTTTGCTGGTAAGCAAGGTTGTGTAAATGTTATGGTTAATGACTTTCCCTGGCTGGTCACCAGCTTTGTGGGTACTAAGTCGACCGTGGGGGGACATCAGTGGTAGCTGCAGCAGCAGCATATTCTCTACATGTGGATCAAAGTTTGAATTTTATGCCCTTGAAACAAATTGTGTGTAACCGTGGATGCACCTGCTCTTCTGTACTTCTAGAAGTTTTGTCAACATCACCCCTATGGTCAACCGTGTGTGTGTGTAGGTTTGTGGAGTCTGTTTTCTGTATGCAACCTTGACAGAAACCAGGTATTAATCATTTTTTTTCTGTGTGTGATGCTTTGATATCTTAAAGATTTTTCCTGTGCAAGGAAGGAGATGCTGAGTCTCTCAGGGACAGCGAATTCTTAGACATAGCAAAAGGCTCACCCTCCACATATAAATGAACCGGTAGATCAATTGTGTCTGCTCGCCAGAGCCTTGCTTTAGTACTCACACCTAGCCAATATTTCTCCTGCCTTGAATTATCTCAGGCCCCATGTCAGACAGCTAAGGACCACACTTGGAGTCCAGGATCTACTGGAGTTGTGCAAACTAGCCAATCCTCACTTTTTCTGCCAGACCCACCAATGGAGATTCCAGCCCAGGCTTTACGCTCCTCCCTTCTAACCCACTCTGGTGTCTCCCTTGTAATCCTGCCAGGTGTGGCTTACCTCCTTTCCTTGGGAAATGTAGTTATAAAGATCTTTCAATGGCATTAGCTTCCATGTGTCAGCATGTGGTTACCTTATAAATTAAAGTTCTTGGGATATAATTGAGACATACAATTCCCCACTGTGAGGAATCAAAACTGCTTCTCTCATTTTCCGCTGAATCCCCAGTGCAGTGGGCTCTTGGTAACCATTTATGAGTAAGCATATGAAAAGTTGCAACACATGCATGCATGAACATAGTATGTGTGTGGGTATATATTATTTAAAGTTTTATTTTACATAGTGACAGAGAGAGGGGGGAGGAAGGAGAAAGAGAGCGAGAGAGTGAAATAGAGTTCTTTCATCCACTGATTCATTTCCTTAATGTCAATAATGGCTGGGGCTGGGGCTGGGTCAGACTGAATCTAAGAGCCCAGAACTCTATCCTGGTCTCCTACATGGGTGGTAGGAGTCCAAGTATTTGGGTCATTTTTTTATTGTTTTCCCAGGCCCATTAGCTGAGAGCTGGATCAGCAGTGGAACAGCTGGGATTTGCACTGGCATTTGTTTGTGATGCTGGTGTTGGAAGCAGCAGCTTAACTCACTGTGCCACATATATTTTAATTCAAAAGGCAGCATAAGGTCAGCAGCCACCTTAGTGGTGATAATTGTTATGTTGTCACAAACCATTGGTTAATGTGAGCCAGTATGGATGGAGAAGTCTTGGTGGAGATGAAGTGTATTCTGATGGGTCATCAGCAATTAGGTAGGAAAAAAGGAAGCTGTAGCTTCCTGAGTATCAGTCCTTAGTGCTACAGATGATGTGGACACATGGCTGTGTGTACTCACTCCCCAAGCAGGACTAAACTCCTTTTGATATGTTGTGGCTTCAGAGTGAGGGGAAAATCTCTTGGCATGGTGTTCTTAGGTTTTGCCAAACCTAGTGTTGTGTTTGGAACCCTCCTTTGCCCTCTAAACCACAGGAATTCTCCTATCCCCATCCTGTACCCACATCAAGGGTGTTTCCGCATCTCCAGGGACTCCACACAGTCTAGCATGCCAGTCTGTGAAACAGGGCAGGCTCAGAGTCCAGTCTGCAGACATTTCCCAGGGGAGTGTTATCCTGAGTGTTGCTGGCAACCCCTGGAGCTGCAGGAGTGGGAAAGCTTTGGTGGGCAGAGCCCTCATTACTCAGGGCTTACAGGACAGACGATGCTATTGAGGACATCCGTGCCTGCCAACCTCACACAGATTGGCATCATCCCAAGGCTACCAGGGTTATGCTCACTCCTTTCATGGCAACCAACCCTACCAAGGTCAATTTCTCATTTCATGATCCATCTAAAAGTATATACTGGTGGCTTTAAAACATTGACTAAAAGGGACCCTTAGAATTGTATTAGACAATGAACAATTGGCAGTTCTGATATAAGACTGAAAGGAGAGACCAAATTAATCAACCAGAGGTGCAGCCTTATCCTGCTAGTGTAACACATACAGCAGGTGTCTAGAGAAGTTTTCTCCCTGTATCTCGCCACTCACGCTGTGTGCCACCTTAAGTCTCTGCCAGCAAAAACACCATCTTCAGAGGCTGAGTCAATAGGGCTGCCCCAACTTGAAGTTGAACCTCCAAACTGTGAATTGCCTCATGGTAGTAATGAAAAGCTGACATGTACACTGAATCATAGGTGTCAGGGGAAGTAAACAGAAAACAGCAGAGAATGATTTAAGGGCTCGTAACACTATCTTGAGAAAATAAGACTTTGTTCCGAAGGGTGTGGAGAGCCATAGGAGAATTTAAACCAAGAGTGTGATATAACCAGGTAGGTAGTGTAGAAAGTTTACTCTCACTACACCAAGTGCCCATATCAAGGAAGAAAGGAACCTGTATTTGCTAGACACATGGTGACCTGGAAGCCTCAGGTGAATGACGCATGCATAGCCACTGCCTCCACTTCATGAATGAAGATGGAGATTGATAGACAAACTGTCAGATCCTCTTTCCCAGTGATTTGGTGTTGGAGTTCTAAGGCAGGTAGTTTTTCCCTCCAGGTAGCTAGCCACCTGGGAGCTAAGGGCGAGTGACAACTCACTCCATGGATGGAAGAGCAGAAAACATGATGGAAGAGAGAGACGAATGCAACAGGTGGATGAGCAGACAGCAGGGACATAGACCATCTTTCCAAGGGCTTCCAAGTTTTAAGTGGTTGGCCTGAATTTCTGAGATCCTTGTATTTTCCCAACATATTTCCCTTCGGGGTTGAAAAAAGTGGATTTTAGCAGAGTTCCTTGATTGGACTTGAGGAAGGCAAGTGGGGCAGGGTGTGAACGGTACTTGCCAGGGGACTTTGGGATTCCCTAACATGGGGAGCAGGGGTTCAACATGGAGCCCTCTGTCTTGTCCTATCTCTCCCTAAGTTACCAAACTCTTGAAATGGGGGTGAGCCTGGGTTTCCTATAGAGACATCCTATAGAAGGATGATGTCTGTAGACCCTCACCTGAGTCAGGGAAAGGCAGCAGGGTGAACGCAGAGAAAAATGAGAAATGAAGGCAGACCGATCACCGGGAGGAGACTGTCCCATCTCAAGTCTCCCAGCTAGGGCTCAGCAAGCTTAACCAGCCCAAGTGAGTGGAAAACCTTGAACACTTCTGTTTTATAATTGAAATCAGAGGCATAAGTAATATTCCAAAGTTCTCTCTGTTTAATTTTATTGTAGGTGAAAAGCATGGTGGTATTCTTGTAAAATTCCAACTGATAAATACACATGGAGCAAGAAGTGAAAAGTCCAAAATGTAAAATCAGCTTTTCCACATTATTCATGTCCATGGGCTTTTTGAAGACTTTGCAGATATATATTTCAAAAAAGCTATTTTTACCTCTTATTTTCCCACAAACGTTTTGAAGTATACTGATGTTTTTATGAACTTTAATATCTTTGGGTTGTATTTCTCATAGTGAAATTTCTGAGTCAAAAATATATACACATTAGCCATTGTGGCCAGTTAGGGAGTGGACTGGCAAATGGAGAATCTTTCTCTCTGTCTCGCTTTCTCTCTGTAAATCTGCCTTCCCAGTACAAATAAATCTAAATATACATAATAAATATTTATATTAAAATGTAAAAGCTGCTGCCAAATATACTTCTTGTTTTTAAGGTTTAGACATAGAGAAAGAGAGATCTTCCGTCAACTAGTTCACTTCTCAAATGGTCGCAGAGCCGGTCTCCCACACAGGTGGCAGGGCCCCAAGTACTCGGGCCATCCTTGGCTGCTTTCCCAGGCACATTAGCAGGGAACTGGATGAAAAGTTGAGTGCTAGGATGCAGAGCAGTACTCCAATCTGGGCTGCTAGCATCTCAGGCAGCATCTCAGTTGGCATCCCAGATATACCTGTACAAAACTGTACCTGTTATGCTTTCTTTTTTTTTTTTATAATCTATTTTATTGTGGTGTTGTTGACAATCTTTTCATAGTTAAAGAAAGAAAAAGAAAAAAAAAAGAAAAGAAAAAAAAAAAAGGTTCAGGGGGATAGGGAAGTGGGCAATACTGTTATGTCCATATTGTTTCCATCTTGTATCTGAGGTAAAGGAGGATATTGAGGGAGAAGCCCCACCCGGTTTCCCACCCACCCCGAGTCCCGGATGTGGGGCATGCTCTGAGATATGTGCTCGAGTGGTGTTAATAGTTCTCCAGTTATGAATCGCTGCCAGTTTCGCTCGATGAGGTCGTCCACTGATTGATATGGTCCATCATAAAGTCTCCGTTTGCCCCATTTGTCGCTGCTAACATGTAGCTGAGATGAATGATTGATCTGCTCTGTCTTCTGTCTTTTCTTGATTAGATTTCTGAGTCCAGCAGTTCGATTGGGGAGATCTCCAAAGAAACTTTGAGGTATTCCCAGACTAGTTTCTTACATGTTCTAGCAAGCATAGGGCCCGGCACAGTCCATCACCCCGATCAGCTGGTGGTTGCAATTGCTGGGTTGGTTCTGTTTTCAGTCCTGAGTTGCACTGGAACCAATGGGTGTTGCAGTCCAGTCTGGTTCTGCCCAGCACGTACTCGGCCCTCACACTAACCAGTGGGAGCTGCAGCCTAGTTGGGGCGACCCACGATAACCCTCACCCGGCCCGCCCCTGGTTTGCCAGTATGTGTAGCAGAAGACCAGTCTGTCCCCCATCCCATTTGGCTCTGGCACTTGTCAATGGGTGTTAAAGCTTAGTTCTATCTAACCAACTCAACCATCCAGCCCTCACGGATGTTGTTGAGTGCCTCTCTATCTAGCCATCCCAGCCCCCGTCCTAGTTTTCATGCCCTCCCATGGGACTAGTGACCCAAGAAGGGGGAACCCACTTTTTCCCTCCCAGGTCTCTCTGTCCCGGTTTATGCACTCTTCAGGTGGTTCTGTGATTTGACTTGACAGAATTAGTCCCCAGTGCCAGCTTCTGCGGCTATGCCCAAACATCCCTCACCCACTCTAATTTATGCTTGCACCAGCAGGAATAATCAGCCCAGCCTGGCTTTTCCCTGATCTATTCCATATGCAGCGCACAGGTGTTGTAGCCTTGCATAGTCTAGTCTGTCTCTATCCCAGCCCACGCTCTCCGGTGGGAGTAGCTGTCCGGCGAGGGAACCAGCCCCTTAATCCCCCCGCCAGTTCTGCCCCTCCCTTCCTTCCTGGATCTCACGTGTGCTGGTTGGGTGCTGCATTCATATCCAGTACAGGCAACCACGCCCTGGCATTCCATAATGTGTACTGGTTTTGTCGCGACCAAACCTGGCTCATCCCACACTCTGATCTGGTGATCGGATTTGCCAGTGGGTGATATGGACTGATTGAGCTTGGTCTGCTCCTGACCCATGCTGAATGTGTGCCAGTGGGAAACTTTCCGTGGCCTATTCTGGACTGTTTCCTATCATGCTTCTTGCGCTTACCTGCAGGGACTGTGTCCTGCCAGAGGAGTTGCTCAGGCTCCTCCATCAGAACCCCTCCCAATGGCAGGTTTTGCGCATGCCAGGGGGTCCTTGAGCCAACCCAACTCAGTTCACGTCCTGTCCTAGCAGGAACAGTGGCTTTTCCTGGCTGGCTTTCACCCCATTCTGGTTCTTGTTGTTGGATGTTTCAGCCCGGCCATGGCTCGTCCATACCCACATACAGCTCGCGCATGGCTCAGTAGGGGGTTGAGACCCAGCCTAGTCAGTCCCACATCTACCCCCTGGTTCTCCATGCCACCAGATGGTGTTGGGGTCTGAACTGGCCTGGTGCATCCAATCCCAGCCCACACTAGTGCCTCGGGTGACTGCAACTGTTTCCTAGATAGAATGCAGCCCCAATTCTAGCACATACGCCCCTTGGTGGGAACCTCAACCTAGTTAGGGTGTCCCGTTACCTCCCCAATTGGGCTTGTTCCTAGCTGTAAATCATGCACCTGCCCGTGGTTGCTCTGAGGACCAGTAGGTGCAAGAGCCTAGCTCGGTATGACCTGTGTTCCATGCTGGTTTCTAGTTTTGCTTGTAAACAAAGGTTTGCTCAGTCCTGCCCAGTACATTACGTTCCATTACCAATTTACACATTTTGGAGCTACTATGCCCTGCTTGTCCAACCCCCAGATCTGGACGGCGTGTTCACCAGCGAGAGCTATGACTCGCCAGGGGAGCTTCCCAAGTACCTCCACTTGATCCACTCCCACACCCAGTTTACATACATGCCATTGGTTTTTAGGCCAGTACCCGGTGTACTCTGGCCTCCCATTTGGCCTTGTATGAGCTGGTGAATGTTGCAGCCCGGCCCACCCCACAACCTATTCAGGATGCACATTTGGGTGCTGCTGCCTTGCCCAGTCCAGTCTATGGCGGATCCCTTTACCTGTGATTGATGCCAGGCTCCTTGGTCACACCTAGCTTAGTCCATAACCACCTAAAATTTAGGTTTACCAGTGGGGCCAAACTTTCTACAGGGTGTGGCCCACACATCCTGCACAGAGTCCACCCCAGGATAAGGTTCTAGAGTGCTAGTTAAAATTATGGACCTGCCTAATGTGACCAGTCTCCTGAACCAACATCATGTCAGGCAAAAAAATATCCTGCTAGACAATCTAGGGGTTATCTTCTGCATTATAGGTGTTCAAAGCTCAGCATTATTGAGTGTTTAGAAGTTCTCCAAAAGAAGAGCCACTGGCGTTGGGAATCTTTAGGATTGACTCAGAACCCAGAAACAGTGGGGTTACCCTAGAGCTATCTAAGCAGCAATTCGGACATCCATTACCCCAGAGCTTCCCGGCCGGGCACATGGTGCACTGGCCGCCCTGGATGAGGCCGAGGACTCATTCACTGCCTTGCGGCAGTGTCTTTGGCGTGAGCCCCCAGCATTGGGTCCGACCCGACAGGGGCACCCCCCACAGCCGCCACACTGTGAGGAGCGGCAGTTGCCCCCGAATCCCAAGGCCCGAACCCCTCCCAAACTCACCTAGCTGCCAGATATTAGCAGCTGGGTGGAGCTAGGAATTTTAAGCCAGTTCCCAAGTTCCCTCATGGCGCACTTACCCGAGGAATGAGCTCTCTTGGGTCCTGGATGAGGCCGAGGACTCGTTCACTGCCTTGTGGCAGTGTCTTTGGCGTGAGCCCCCAGCATTGGGTCCGACCCGGCAGGGGCACCCCCCACAGCCGCCACATTGTGAGGAGCAGCAGTTGCCCCCGAATCCCAAGGCCCGAACCCCTCCCAAACTCACCTAGCTGCCAGATCCCTGTTATGCTTTCTACCCGTAATGTTCAATTGCCTGTTTTTCCCTATCCTCATCAACCCCGCCCTCCTTCCCCCAATCTGTTGGGGAAAAGCACGGACTTGTTCAAGTGTTTGTCTTTTAAATGTTGAGTAAGTTTAAGCAAGTACGGTACTTTTTTTTGGTAATGAACAGATGTTTCATTTTCTTTATCACTTCTTATTGATTGATAAGGTCTCTTTGTTTATTAGGAAATCAGACCATTGTCAGACATGTTTCTAGGACTTTCTCTGTTTTTAATGGGTCTCCCACAAGTTGGCTTTGCTGTATATCATTTTTGCAACCCAGACATATGATGGCCAGTGTACAGTGACCTAGAAAGGAAGGAAGGACACCAAGAGGTCCTTTGAAGAGAGACAGTTCAGCCATCAGCTCATCACATTGGCCACGTGGTGATTATGTGAGATTTTGCCATAATCATAAAGAATAGGGCAAATACACTTTATTTTGGTATTGGGATGGGGGTGAGGGGACTTTAAATTAGGGAGAGATAAAAAGTGAAGAGGAAAGACTATCCCCAGTGCAGTCTAGCTAGGAGATAGGAGCATGGAAGCTAAGCTGGAAGCAAAGGGGCAAGCTTGTGCTCTTGTTGCCAAACTTGAATTTGACTTGTGGAGATGCACACGGATGGGGGGAGCAGGAAGGAAGAAGCAGGCCTGGGGTGAGCACCTTCCCCTGGGGTTCCACTGACTTTGATAAACTCATGTTCCCTGTCTCTGCATCTCAGTCTTACTTGAATGAGGGAGGGAATAATCGCATCTCAGAGAAGGTGCTCTGCTCTTGATGCTGGTCAGTCCCTGCCTGAGGCACAGTGATACTTACCGGTGGGGACCATGTGGCCAGAGGTTGCTAAGGTTGAGCTGTAATGCCCCTTCTGTGCCATGTGGTCTTGCCTCACTGAAATGCCCAGAGAAGAAATGAGACACATGTAAGCCACACAGTGACCCATTTGGAACCCTGGTGTCTGACCCTGGCCCCTTCCTATGCAGAAGTGGGCTGCCAAGTTTGGACACCACTCAGGTGCTCTGTTTCTCATTTGCTCTTGCATATCTGATCTTGGGTGTTCTGTAGCTCAGGCTCCCTTCTGTGATAGGAAACAGAGAAGGACCATTACAAGCCACACCAGCTTGGCACCTGCAAGTCAGTAAAGACTTGTCATAGCAATGGGTTAAGGCTGATGTCTCAGCTCAAAGCTTGGCATTCTATTAGGTAGAAATTTCCAGAAAAAAATAGATGTCACAAGATACGAAAGAGCTATGTGGAAAAAGAGTTATTATGGGGATAGGCTCCCTTGATTGCCAAGGCTGAGTAGTGCCTTGAACTGCTGCCTGAAAGATGGAGAACCAGGAGGACCAGTGGTGTTATTCCAGTGCAAGACCATAGGCCTGAGAAACCAGACGGGAGCACTGGTGGAAGTCCCAATCCAAGGTCAAGGGCTGGGGAGGAGAGGGCTATTTTCTGAGGGCAGGAGAAAGATGGGTGTTCTAGAACAGCAGAGAAGGAGTGAATTCTCCCTTGCTCTGTCTAATTGCTGCTTGACCCTCAGGGGAGCAGAATGCTGCTTTCCCACTTAATAAGGGCCTCTCCTTTACTTGCTGTATAGATCCAGTGCTAATCTCTTCTGAAAACTCTCTCACAGACACACCCATCATGTTTTCCCAGCATCTGGGCACCCTTTAGCCTAGTCAAGTAGACACTTAAGCATCACAGGGAGCAATGGCTACATTGGAGGTGAAGTGAAGAACTGGGACTAGATGTTTTCAAAGCGAAAAGAGGAGGGGAAACAGAGGGCAAGGGCGGATGGCCAAGGGAAGGTAAGAGGTGGGGCTGTGGCAGCTTCCCCTCTGAGCTGCTGGAGTCCCACCTGTCACAGGTGCAGTGAGGTCCTCCTCTAGAGAAGGGACATTTCTTCCCAAACCTGTGGGCAGCACTGTTTCACATTGAATGTAGGGGTTAAAAAGTGAGGAGGGAACCAACCAGAGGAAGGCCTGCCCAGCGGAAGGGGGCAGATTGCTCAGCATGTTGAGGCCGGGTTGTGAATACAGAGGCGCTCCAAGCTGATTAAGGGGAATTAACTCCATGGTCTGCGATCTTTCAACCTCCCGTTGCTCTCCTCTCTCTAAGCCCTAGTTTGACCTCTTCACAGTCTCCTGGCACCTGAGGAATTTAGTAATGAGGTCCAATTACGGGAAAAGGCAGGCGTTTAATCAACTTGGGATGCAGGCTGATGGCTCCAGCTCACCTCTTCCTAGGAAAAAATATGCCAACTCCCTGCTGCTCCTCACTTTCACTGCCTTTCCGACCCCTGAACCCCACTTCCTTCTGCGTCTTCCCCGCCCCTCAGGCCCTGCACTCACATGATGCAGTGGACTCCAAGTGCCCCCTTGTTTCCAAGCCCAGGGCAAGCCGAGAGCCACATACACAGCCTGGCTGTCTTCCTTCAGTGCCCTCCCACCCTCATTTGCGCCTTTCTCCTTGGGATCCTGGACAGACTTCCCCCCCGCCAATTCCAACACCCTCATCTACTGCAGCAAATAGTCTTTGTTTCCTCCCCCAGGATACTTTGGAAGAAAGATTAGAGGCTTGAAAAACACACTCAGAATAATTCTTTAAACAGGTTTTCCAAACCCTGGCGGAAGAAAGCCCAGGCCCTGTGGTGGGTGGGAGAATCAGACCTGAATAATGTGCTCTGTTTCTCATCCCCCTGTTGCCCGAGGCTCTCCCAGGCCCCTGGGAGACTGTGCAAACTTCCGGGGCTGCTTGTCACCCTGGGAGACAGGGGCTGCCTCCACCAGCTGCTGTGGGAATGCCGCAGCTGGCAGTGCCTGTGGCCACTTCCTCTGTGGGGAGAAGCGTGGGCTCCACCCTGTGTGGCTGCACTGAATGAGGCGGGGGCTCCTGGGAGCGTGGGCTGCAAGCTGCTAACACCAGGTCCGGGGAGATGTGCTGATGAAACTATTATTCATGTGGGAAGATGTTTAAAGGGACCGTGGCTCGGCCCAGTTTACCTGTTGCTGAAAATTCTGTTCCATAAGGTGGGAGCACAGCTTGTTTGAATGAAGCTAAGGACGCTGGCAGGCTGGTTTCTGAGATGGGAGCTTTGGCTCTACTCAGCCACCCACCCACTGTTGCTGACAGCAGCCACTTCATCTGGTGATTGGAAAAATAAGGGTATCTGTGGGCTTCTAAAATCATGGTGGAAAGTCAAGCCGGCACCACAGAAGCCTTGGGCATTCTGTGGTCCATTGGACCTGGCTCATGCTGGGTTCCGAGAGCTAATTATTCCACCATCAGGAATTTTGTGAGCCTGTTGTTGAACACAACTCAAATGAAACATTTTATAAACTCATGCATCAAAAAGGATGCTACACACAAAGGTCATTCTAAAACCTTGTCACTTTATAATTATTTTACTGTATTTTGCTGTTATTTATACTCCTGAGTGTTGTAGGCAGCACATAATGAAGTAGAGTTTAAGGCAGTTCAATCTGTAATGATGAAAGAAAAAAAAAAGAACAGATGTTTTTGAATGTGGCAAGCCAGAGGATTCCTCTTAGGGAGAGAGGAACAACTCAGTGCCTGTCCCGGTGGCGTTTACACACTGGGGGACCATAGCAGCTGAATTCACCTGTTTACTGACAAACTGCTGTCCCAGCCAGGAGGTCCTGAGGTGGATCACCCGGTAACCTGAGAGAAGGCAAGCAGAACACGGGGCTAATTGCCTTAGGAACATGTGCTGCCTGAGGCTCTGGCCTTGCCAACCATGGACCCTGTCAATGCAGAATCATCCCTTACCGCTGCCACTCCCCGACTCCTAGCTCTGGTCTGTCTGGGTTCTTTGGCTGCTGTTGGCTTTCCCCAGTGACCTCCAACCTAGCCCTGCCTCTGATGGCGTTGGCATTTGGCTGACTCCTGCCTTGGGTGCAGAACGCCTTGGCAGAGTTTATTCTCAAAGTCGATCCCACCTGAGGCAGAGTCTTTCCGTCTGTGGCATGTGGACTGTGGAGACACTGTCAGTAGGGTGCTAATGTGCACCTCTTCCCAACTTCAGCATCCCTGATGCTCTTTGGAAGCTTGCAAACACAACACCATGCCAGTGTTGTGTCACAGTGCTGGTATCCCATGGGAGTGCCCCTTTGAGTCTCTGCTTCTGATCCAGCTCCCTGCTAATGCTCCCGGGAAAGCAGCCTAGGATGGCCTGGTTGTTTGGGCCCCTGCCACCCACATGGGAGACCCAGATGAAGTTTATTGCTCCTGGTTTTGGCTGTTCAGCCCTGAGTGTTGTGGCTTTTGGGGAATGAACCAGTGGATGGAAGTTCTAGGTATGTCTCTCTGTAACTCTGCTTTCCGAATAAATGAGGTTTTAAAGAATTTTTTTTTTAATTGGAAAGGCAGGTTTACAGAGAAAAGGAGAGACAGAGAAAGATCTTCCATCTGCTGGTTCACTACATAAGTGGCCACAATAGCCAGAGTCAAGACAGTCCAAATCCAGGAGTCAGGAGCTTCTTCTGGGTCTCCCACGTGGGTGCAGGGTCCCAAGGCTTTGGGTCACCCTCTCCTGCTTTCCCAGGAGCATGCAAGGAGCTGGAAGGAAGTGGAACAGCCAGACAAGAGTTGGCACCTGTATGGGATACCAGCAGATGCAAGAGGAAGATTAAGCACTAGGCTACCACACCAGGCCCTCAAATAATCTTTTAAAAAAGTGGCCTTATTAGAAGATTGACTCCCTAGAAATTGACCAGTGCTGCATATCAGGGCTTGATCTATGACTGTCTTGAATCTAGTCTCAAGAAAATCAAGGAGAAAACATTGAAAATACAAACTAAAATGAGAAGAATGTGGTGTCTGCTTTTGTTACATTGTGAGTAGCCTCAAATAATTGAGAAGATATTCTTTTGGTTTTGAAAACTATTATCTTGATTTGGAAAAAAAAAAGTTGCATGATTGAATAATGAGTAAAGTTTTAAGTAGGTCTGTGCTGATTCACTCTCTTACTCACGCCAAGCAACCACCATCCATGTCAGAACTAGACTTGGAGCTTGTTGTTCAACAGTGACTCGCCAGCACAGCACAGAGTGAACCAAGGTCTTCGATGTCACTGAGACTTCCTTATCTCGTCTCTGCTTATTTCCCTGTCTTGGCTTTCTTTCCATTTTGAAGATAACAAGAGGCTAATCAGAACTGTGTGCTTTGGCAGCTGGAAAGTTCATGTCCTCCAGACTCGCTTCAGCAAAGGACCAGAAATCAGGAACTGCCCTCCCCAGGGCGGCAGAGAAGCTGCCATGCAAGAGCTCTAATTTGCTTGATTTGTGTTCTAGAATTCGCCTCCAAAACACGTACAGTGGGAGTGTGTGTGTGTATGTGTGTGCACGTGTGTGAGTATATATTCAAGCTAGGAACATATTAAAAGCTAGATCCTCAAAAGAGATTGATGTTGTCGTAAAAGTAAGAGTTCCTTGTAGGTGAAACAATAGGCTATTTACCTATGTGATCTTCAGTAAAATAAAGGTAATTCAGCACACTTCACAGGATTGTTGGAAAGCTTAAGGAAGTAGTGTGTGCCAAGCATTTTGCATATAGCAAACGCAAATTTTGATAGTTGATGTAATAGGATTAAGTGTCATTTTTTTCCAAGAATGTAGAGGTAATTGTCTTGCCAATATTTCATATCATTTTAAGCGTCCAGTTTAAGGGTTTTTTTCTTAATACTAGGTACAGAAATTAAAATTCTTACAAAATTTTAATAAACATATTTACAACAACAGTATCTCCACTTCGGCTGTACTGATTCTAAACTATGCATATTCCATGCTTAGGATTAACTAGATAATAGAAACAACATCCTTGGCCTCATATGTCACCAAAAGATACTGAGTGAGTAGGTTTCTTTGAAATAAATGTCTATGGCTGAGGCCAGTGCCATAGTATTGCATGCTGAGCTTCTTCCTGTGGCACTGACATCTCATACGGCCACCAATTCGTGTCCTAAGTGCACCACTTCCAATCCAGCTCCCTACTGATGGCCTGGGAAAGCAATGAGTGATGGCCTCAGGTCTTTGGGCCCCTGCATCCATGTGAGAGACCCGGCAGAAGCTCCTGACTCCTGGCTTCAAATTAGCTTAGCACCTGCCATTGTGGGCATTTGGGGAGTGAAAAAGTAGGTGGAGGGTCTCTGTCTCCCCTTCTCTCTGGAACTCTGCTTTTAAAAAAAAAAAAAAAAGCATCTTTTTTTTTTTCTTTTAAGTACATGGCTGAGAGACCTGGATTTTGCCTTCCTGTCAACAGACTGATTAAAATAATTTATCTCTGATTTTTTTAAAAGTTTATTTTATTTTTCTCTTATTGGAAAGTCAGATATACAGAGAGGAAGAGAGACAGAGAGGAAGATGATTCATCCATTGAATCATTCCCCAAGTGGCCGCAACGACTGGAGCTGAGCCAATCTGAAGCCAGGAGCCTGGAGCTTCTTCCAGGTCTCCCTCCAAAGCTTTGGGTCGTCCTCGACTGCTTTCCCAGGCCACAAGCAGGGAGCTGGATGGGAAATGGGCCTGCCAGGATTAAAACCGGCACCCATATGGGATCCCAGTGAGTGCAAGGTGAGGACTTTAGCTGGTAAGCTACTGCACTGGACCCTATCTGTAATTTTTAAATCTGGGACAGATTTGTAAATAGCTACTTACCTGGATTCTATGTCATTACTTTATGTCTGCCTGGTAGAAGCTCTTTTGTTTTTATTGATTGTGTTTTACTTGAGAGAAGGTTAATCATTAGTAGTTAGCCATGGCTTTAGATTTATGTTTAGCAAGGGAGCTGGGGAAAGCCACTGGCCTAAGACACTCGAAGTCTGGCTGTTGGTGGGAGCTGTTCTGTCTAGTTGGTTCCATCTCTTACGCTCTGGGTGTGGCGGCCTGCGCACTGAGTTCTGGGACTTGCTTTGCCTGGCTCTGCATCCCAAGGTGCTGCTCTTGGTTTCCAGACTCCTCCTCCATCTTTTCCCTTACAAAATCAGGGTAAATCCAATTATTCTATTTTCAAAGCTCAGTTTGTGTAACTTTTGCTGAGTTACCGCAGACAGTTTAAATCAGTTTAGTGAAGTCCCATTGCCATCCCCAGTGCCATCTCTTATGCTTGTAGGCAGTGGCGTTTAGCTCAGGGTTTGTTTTGTTTCTGTTCTTGCCTGTCTTCCCTACTGACCCAAAAGTGCCTCAGAGTAGGGGCATAGCAGTTCTCAGGTAATAGGGCTCTGCTTACCTGAAAGACACTCATTCTCAACAGCTCCATCTGGATCCCTGTAGCTGGATCCTTCTACCTAGCACAGCTGGTGGGGCAGCTGAGGATGGCAGGGAAAACTGGCCCTGCGGGGGGAGAGTCCTGGGTCCCTGCTGTGATCTCCCTCGCAGGTTCTTTTATGCTAGGACAGATCCAAATCACCCTGGGTATTGTACAAAAGCACAAAAACACAAATATCACATGAACCTGCCTTCATATAGAATCTAAAGTCATATTCATCATCAGAGGGTTGTGATTGTCAGTGGCTTTTATAGAGTAATGCTAAGATTTTGATTAATGGGTTAAAAACTTTCAATTAAACAGGGGGAATACATTCAAGATCTGCTGGGCTACTTGGCAACCATAGTTGATAGCATTGTATTGTGTACTTGAAATTGATCAGACACTGAGTGTTTTTAGAAAAATAAGAATGTGAGGTGTTGCAAATGTTAATCTGAACCAGTGGAGCAATTCCATAGTGTATTTGTATTTTAAAACCTTGGTACAACACAGATATGGACAACTTTTATTTAGCAAGCTAAAAATAAATAAAAATAAATAAAATTTCCTAGTCCAGTTGTGTCCTCAACTTCTGTGCACATCATTTACATGTTGCACTTGTTTAGATTTTAATGTGACTGGCGGAGTGTATTAGTGCAGTGTGACTTGAAAATTTGACTTGCGCTGTACTGGCTGAGAGGCTGCTCTGCGCACAGCACAGCGGTGAGCTGTGGTCAGTAAAGGAGTGGATCCTGCCGGGTCTCCCCCGCCCCCAATTATCTTAGCATTTCATCAAAAACAATGTGCTTCTTTAAATGTTGATCTTTGACCACAGAGTTATGTCTCCCTCACCGATTTTAAGACATCACTTTGTAGAGTTTTTTCCCTTGTCTTTAAGATATAGAGCTTAGTTCAATTTATAATTTTTCAGATGTCGACTTAGTAAACCTTTCATCCTTTTTCCCATGCCAATTTCTCCCTGTCTGAATACTTAGTGTGTAAAGACAATTCTGCACAATGTCTTTGTTCCCTATTTATTGCCTGTGTGCCATTCAGGAATCCCAAACAAAGTGTGAGCTGTGGCCCTTAGCATCCGCTCAAGTGCCAAAGAGTTAACAACCACACACAGCACTGGGCTTCATGCCGTACTGACTGACAGATGTAAAATTCTTCTCCTCTCTCATGTCCTTACACTTCTGACTTGCTGTGTCCAGTGTGTCGACCTTGGAGAAATCAAATGCAAACCTTACAAGAGTAACCTAACATTGACATGCTGGAAGGTATGGTATTAATGACATGTGCAATCATTTGCCATCGATGTTAAGAATTTTCATACCTGTTTTGCCTACTCTGAAACTTCCCATCCCAAAGCTCTTGGTGATTTCAATCCTTTAAACTGGTTGAGGTTGCTAGACAAGTAAGTTCTGACTAAATGTGTTCTCATTGTTACAACTTCCAAGTCAGTTTATTTACTGACTTTCTAAAGATTTCAGTTTCGAAAAATTGCATTCCTTGTAACTGTCTAGATTTTGATGGGCGAATGGCCGATTTTTGGGGTAACATTCTAAAAAATACGGTGAAAATGAATGTGATATTTACAGTCTAAGGTTTTACTATTTTGCCTTCAAATAGTCGAAAGGGCTAAGGCAATTGCATTCTAAGAATAATCTAAACAAACCTGTGAATTTTGATGAGTGCCATTCAAGTCTACAGATGATAATTCATGCTGTGGTTCTTGTTCTGGTTCTGAATATGGAACCCGAGAGGATTCGGAACATCAGCTCTGGTGAGCAGCAGGTGGAGGATTACAGCTGAGTTTAAATACATCTCTCTCACACACAGATTAGCATATGTTTGAGATGGTTTCTTCCAAAGCCAGCCAGCCAGCTCCACTGACATTTACTGAGAGCCTACTATGGACAACAGTTACAGACAGATGTTCAGCTGAGCATTCACCAGATAGGTTGCTTAGCTGAGGAAACTGAGGATATGAAGGATGATAAAGGTTCTACCCTCCCAAGCAAGCATTTCTGGAGTGCCCGATGTGTGCCAAGAACCGTAGCACCATCTGAATTCTTCACTACCGAAGAGCAAGCTGAAGTTCAGGGTTGACTGTGATGACAGAGCTGGGAGTGGCCATCAGGTCTGACTCCCAATGGCTGGACTTCCTTTTCCTGCTCTTCCTTCTGACACGGCTAAGATCAGAATTTCCTGTGCTGATAGCATTCCCTCTTCCTTCTACTGGGCTGGGGGTGGGACAGCGACCTGGGGAGAGTGCCCCCAGAACTGCATGAATGGAGACAGATGGGTTGAGACTTCAGCAATGGCCAAGCTGCCTCCCGGGTAGATACTTAGTTCCCTGATCTACAGGAATTTTGAGAGAATTAGCACTGGTATTATCCAGAAGTGCTTTGAGCATCTCAGATGAAAGACTTTAGATGATTCTAAAGCAAGGCTATTAAAGACTGGCATGGGGTTTTATATGAAGAAGAGCGCTTACTAATTATACGATAGCTAGTCATTTGTAGATTTATTTTCTACCTGAATCTGTTGTTGGCACAAGTACAAGGACTAGAAAAGTGCCCAGAGGTCTGTGACCAAGACTCAAAAGCCAAGTTTGCATGTCCTGGATAGACCTAAATAAATCTTAAAATAATAAAAAGAATTGTAGTAATTATAATAAATCTTGTTTACACCTAGTCTTTGCTTACATGACTTTCAAGTCTGAACAACCTAGGCTGTAGAAGCTATATTGTTACAAAGATCTGTAACTTTTCTGACAACATTTTAGCAGCATCAGGAACCAGGAGGTACATGTAATTAAGTATGTATCTTTGCAACACATCTGTTGGCTAAGAGAAGGGAAAGCTGAATAAATTTTTCCTATGCCTTGATGGTTAGAAGGCTTCTGAATCTTTTATAGGTTTAACCAATCCTGAATCAGCCCTAAAGTTTGTCCCCCAAGTTAATGTTTCTCTTTGTCTATTGTTTATTTTTAAATTACCCAGGCAGTGCCTCAGAAAGGAATGCAATTCCCATGAAAAATTTTCCCACATAAAACAATTAAAAATTATTTTGGGGGAGAAAGAAAAAGAAATTGAGAAGCACTTGGAGTTTTGGAAAACCTTTTATAGAAATGTGATTGGTATCTTTCTTTTGTGGCTATAAATAGAAAGCCAAAGAAGGGTGAAGTGTGATGGCCAAGGTCACTCAGGAGATGGGAGCAGCTAAGCTGGAGTGGATATGGACAGACCAGCTTAGGAAGTACACATGCTGTGCGTGAAAGTCACATTTCAGCATTTCTTCATTCTTTGATCCACTGGCTTCGAAAGCCATCTGTAGATATCATCTGCTGGCCTCTTCTTTCTCCCACCTGTTACTACTTCCTCTCAAATAATCTGTGCTTTGATAAGTAAATGATGCAGCCAATGGGATCCCCAGTTTCTTTCCCATCTTCATCTTAGCTAATTAAGATTCTAATACCCCTGCCCCACCATTGTAAACTCTACCTATACTTATTTGACTTCAGCCCAATAGAATGCTTTCCTCACTGATAGAAAACCTACAACAAATATCATGTTTGGCAGGAGTCTGTCCTCCAAGCTGTGATCTCTAGCAACCTAAGCTCCTTTGGTCTGCGGCTCCACCATCTTCAGCTTTTGGCTTCCAAAGTCATGCTGGGTCAGAACATCCAAACTCCTGGTAGGAAAAAGACCCAGAGTGCACAGTTTGTGTGCTCATCTGGTAGTGACCTGTATCACCTCTGTTCAGATTCTTTTGGTGTGAACTTGGTCATGCAGTCATATGTCACTCCAAGGCAGTCCGAGAACCGTAGCTGCTGTGTATCCAGGAAGAGGAAGAGACACTGGTATCTGCCCAGAGTGCCCAGCTTGGGTATTTTCTCCAGCTTTGATTTCTGCAGTTCCTTTTCCTGCGCTTGGTTCTTCAGGGAGGCCTTTACTGATCCTCTAGTGTCCTCTCACTGGAGAATACAATGGGATCTCCCCAGAAGGACTTTTTCCTATTTCTTCGTTGCTTCTCCTCTAGGCCAACTTCCTGTGGGATCCCCTAGGCACCACACTTTCTCCTACCTTTGGAGTGGTGCTTTTCTGGAGTTCCACTTGCCCCTTTTTCAATCATCTTTCAGTGTGTGTGACTTAACACTCCTCTTGTCATGTCACTTCAGCCACCTTACTGTCTTCTCCTCTTTATTCAAGCATTAAAGACTCAGAGAGACAGATGAGAGTGCCTGTCTGTTGGTTCACACCCCAAGTGCCTGTAATGGTTGGGACTTGCCCAAGGCCAGAGCCAGTAGCTGGGGACTCAGTCCAGGTCCCCCATGAGAGAAGAAGAGACCCAAGGGCTGTAGTTGTCATTATTGTGCCCTATGTTGGCAGGCAGCTGGCATCAGGAGCTGGAACTGGGAATAGAAAACCAGCAACTCTGATTTGAAATGTAGTTGTCTTAAGCACTGGCCCAAATGCCCACCCTCTCTTCTCTGTGTTTTGGATTGCTCCCTCTTACCTTTCCCAAAGCTGGGAGTTTTACCTTTCCCTAAGCTGGGAGTATTACCTTTCCCTAAGCTGGGACCTTCCAGCACCCTTTGCATTCTATGTGTCAGTCCTAGCCAATTTAGTTGTTCCTTCTGTCCCCTGGCCCCAAATCTCTTCTTTCAATAATGGCTATTGTTTCCTAGTTTAACCTTTTTGTTCAGTTATACCCAGTGAACACCTGGTTGTTGCATCCCCTTACTTTTGAGATGAAACGCAAGCTTCTATAAGTCTCTCAGTTCCCATACAGGCTGTTCTGCCATTTGGGCACTGTAATCTCATATCCCTCCTTTTGAGCATCTTTTTCAATACCATAATATTAATCAGCAGTCTGAAAGATGGTCATCCTGAATACCATGTCACCCAGCAGAACACAGATCCAGGGAGTGAAGGGGCTTTCTTGAGGTCAGAGAATCTTTACCAGATGAATGCTCAAATTCAGGTTTACATAGAATCCATTTTATATTGCCTCTTGCCCTTCAGAGTTCTGTGCTCTCATTACTGCCTCCTAAGTCTGCAGTCTGGGCAGATACCCATGTCTCTTCCTCTTCCTGGATACACAGCAGCTACGGTTCTCGGACTGCCTTGGAGTGACATATGACTGTTGCCTCCATTTCTCCAGTGCCTTAGCCTCTTCATCCTTCTGCTCTCCGGCCCGAAGGTTCAAGCTCCGTCATGCCCTGCCTTCAGGTCTGTGTGCTCAGCACTGTAGACTGGCATGGGGTGCCCTGGAGACAGCATGTGCTGTGTGACTAAGACTCTATAATGAGGAAAAGGCTTGTTGGCCAGTGAAAATTGTTTAAAAAACAAATCAAGCTTCAATGTAGAAAGAGTAAGGTGTCAATAAAATGTGAGGCTGTAGTTACGAAATAAACAGATAAATGATCTACTTCTCAGGCCAGCCATCTTTTGAGTCACACCAAGTTAAAATTTGGGGTTGGGGTTATGACTCATATGAAGAATAAATGAGAGGCCCTGCTCTCAAGGAGCTTTGGAGTAGCAGGAGAGATAAGACAAGGCTGTAAGATAATGCTGATGAAATCCCCGAAAAGAAGACTCATGCCAGCAGAAAGCACAGAGCCTTACCAACAAGAACATACCCAGTTGGAGAATCTGAGGGTGGGGCCTGTGAGGGAAGTGGCAACTTGGACTGCCCTTCACTCTCATGGAGGTAGCACCATCCTGCCACGCTGAGCACCAGCCCCAGGCCTGTAGCGAGCTGTAGGGTCAAGCACGCGGGCAGTGCAATCCCTGTCTTTGGAGAGCTTATTCTTCAGCAAGAGAGAAAGCCATCACCCTGATGACTGTGTAAGCAATTACTTAATGACGAGAGGGACACAGGACATGAAGGCAAGGTACAGCGTGAATGACTGCAAACAGGGACTATATCACAGAGGCAGGGTTTGAATGACAGGTCAGCTGCCTCATTTCTGGAGTGCATGGTACCAGGAGTGCTTCTGATTGGGAATTTTCCCAAATATTTGAGTGTTCACATTTATAGAATGAGGTGTCTTTGGGACCCCAGACCTTGAGAACCCTCCTGTCTACAGCCCTGAGCGCGCCCGATCTTGTCTGATCTCGGAAGCTAAGCAGGGTTGGGCCTGGTTAGTACTTGGGTGGGAGAACCCTTCAGGTTTCACCTAGACCTTATCCACACATAGCATGAAGGTAACTTTAGGTATTTTTGTTGTGCCTGTGTTTTGACTGTGACCTGACATACGTTACGTGGGGAAGTGTGTTCCCGTACTGTTGTCAGCACTCAGGGAGTTTCAGAGTCAGGGGCACCTTGCATTTCAGACTTTGAGAATAGGGATGCTTGACCTGTATGGAAAGAAGGAAAGTCTGGAGAGAATTCTGGGAAAGAAGAAAGCAGGGAGATAAACAAAAAAATCTCAGTTGGAGTGGAGGGAAGGCAGAGAGGATAGATTTTAGCAACAACTTCCGTGGATGTCAGGAATCTGAACTTGACTTGCCAGGAAATGGGAAAAGCCACAGCAGTTGAGATAATCGAGGCAAACAGTTATGTCCCAGATCAGAACAAGATCATGTGAGAAAGAATTACACAGCTTTTGTTTTTGTACATAAAACCATGCCAGGCCATGTGAGAGAAGACAAGGCGAGAGCCACAAGAGAACAGCTGGCCCCATGGTGTCTGTTCATGGAAAACCGTTCTGGCTGCTGGTAGTGGGCCTGGAGGAGAGGAGATGAAGACACTTGCTCTCTAGCTCATCTCACTGGCATCAGGCCGGATGCAGGAGCTTAGATAACACATCCGGAAAGAGTGGGAGGGAGGACTTTCCCTGTTCCCGCACGTGTGCAGCTGGCAGCTGGGAGCTCGGCCGCACAGCCCGGGCCACACAGAGAGCAGCCTAAAGGGGATTCTGCTTTCCTGTTTCACAGCATGGACAAGACAGAAATGAGATTTTTCTCTGGATCCCAAGGGTTTCCCTTCCTTTATGTTTCTCAGGTGGAGCAGTTGAGCTGGGCCAAGCCGGGCTCCGATCCAGCAGGCTAAACCAGCAGTTTTGAAGTGAGATGATCACGCCAAGGTGCAGGCGGCACGCCTAAGCAAGCGAGCATCACCAGGTCTCTGTGGCCATTTGAGTGTCTTTTTTTAGCGAGTCCCATCTAGCACACACAGACCCTGTCAATCACTGACTGCATTTCTTACCGCCCCAGATCCAAGTGAACTGCTGGGCAGAGCAGGAAGGTAGCTGGCCGGCACCCAGACACTAAACAATGGAGGCAATTATTCCGCAGCCATTGATCTTGCCAATTATATATAAACCCAGGTGCTGGGTACGAGAGGGAGCAAGATATTTTGCCATTTTTTTTCCTTCTTTCCCTCTGCCCTTTTCTCCGGAAAATAAAAGGGGACCGCATTTTACACCTCTTTAGCATCATCCCTTCCTTTTGTGTTTCCGGAAACAGTCATAGCAACATGGAAATTCATTTTGCCCGAGTCCTGATTTGTACCTCTTTTTTTTTTATTGTTTGATGTTTTTCTTTTTTATGATTCCTAATACAACACCTGGCAGGGTGCTTAGGAAGCCAATTTTACTGGTTCCTGTAAGTCTATGGTTCCTTTTCCACTTAGAGTTTCCCAGCAGAAAGGCCATGTCCATATCGCTCTCCTGACTAGGTAATACAGTGACCACTAGCACAGTGTGTTTCATGGTGTGAGATCTTTTGCCAGTGTGCCTATGCTGTAGGAACTTTGTTCCCATTCATTTTTGCCTGGATGAATGTCACCTAAAAACATCCCTGTTCACTTGAAAACCTATAGTAGTTGGTTTTCTAGGCAAAGGAACTTTCTTTCTTTCTTTCTTTTTAAACAAAGAAGTGAGGAGCAGTTCCAGACACAGTTAACCCTGGCATCGTCCAGGGTGATGATGAAATGGGCTGAGATTGTCTCCAAGGCCTCAAGGCTTTCTTTTTCCCGTCCACTCTCCCTTCGGAACCTTCGGCCTTGCCTTGCCCCCTCTCCTCTTCCAAGGTCAGCTGTAAGACCGGGCCTGTGCCAGTCATCTATCCCTCAGTGAAGGCTTGTTCTTGGGTGTTTGCCCTGAAAGCCTTATCTTTGGAATGAATGGAATTTCAGGTATTGGATCACAATTCAAAGTTCAACTTTTCAAAGATCTATTTATGTAGTGAGAAGGAAAAGAATTTTTTACTGGAAGGAAGGCCATGCTGAGCAAGGCCTTCTCCCCGACTCCAGGAGTCATTGATCTTTCTCTCCTCTCTTTGTGAATTCATCACTGGAGGAAAGGGTGGGAGGTTAGGGTCAAGTGTATGAGACCTATACCAACAGGACGCTTAATTCATGTCAGGTAAGAGGATTCCTAGGTCAGGAAGGCCAGAACTGTCCAAGCTGGACCCTGAACTCCTCCTTCCTTGGGATGTGGCAGAAGATTCTCCAGAGGCTTCAATATTAGGGAAAACAGGAAATGAAACCTTGCTTGCTGAACCATCAGTCATTTTCAGTGAGTTGGGAACATTCTTAAGATGCTTGGTAGAAACCTGCAATCTTGATTCCCAGAATTGATTCACACATATAGGGTGGGACCTTGGAGGTATTCATGAGAAGGCCCAGACTTAATGTTGCATTTTGGTTCTGTGGCTAGAACTAGGTAAGCTAAGGCATTTATTCTGGAACTCAATTTTGCTAAAATGAAATTTTTGATTGAAATTGTATAAAGTAAAATGAATTATTGTAACTTGATATGTTGTTATATGCCCCCCAAATTCTTAGGATCAGGATGAAAGGTCAGAACCAGGAATGCAAAGGTTAGTGGTGATTTTGCATTACTTACTTCCTCTTAAATTGGAGCAAATTCAGGGGTCGTGGGAAGAAGTAGAAATAACAGACGGTGAATCAATGTTAATTGCGTCACCAATAAAGTTGTTCAGGGAGACATATTTATGAAGGGTGGGAATAAACAGGCTGTCTGGGAGCTGAAGAAGAGGCTGGTTTCCTTTAAGGATAGTGGCTTGATCTGACAAAGGACACAGCTCCTCACTTGATGGAATGATTAAGTTAAGCCGTGAGCGAGCTCTCCAGAAGCAGGTTGCAAGTCAGCAGGCGTCAGACCATCAGCAAGTGTTTATTTCCCAACTAACTAGCTGTTACACAAGTCCTTGGAGCCTCCTGATTTTCAGGTTTGGGGTGTCTGGTGAACACCAGGCTCCCGTAAGTAAGTGGAAAGACAACAGAGGGGAAGCCAGAGAAGCTCATGACTGCAGGATTCTCTTTCACGATTTCTCTTTCAGCAATGCTTGCTTTCGGGGCCAACACGAACTTTTCACTAACACATTTGGTGAAACAGTAGTGTTCTCAAGGAATGGGCATTTAGGCTAGCAATGAAAACACCAGTATGCCACCTCCGAGCCCCTGACTTCTGTTTATGGCTCTGGCTCTTGATGCAAACCTCCCACCTGCATGTTCCCTGGGAGGCAGCCCTGATGGCTCCACTCCCTGGGCTCCTACCACCCACGTGGGAGATCCAGCTGAGGCATCCCTGGCCCCTGGCTCCTCGCTCAGTGCAGTCAGAGTTGCTGTGGGCGTTTGGAGAGTAAAAAGAGCTCTCTGTCTCTGCACCTGTCTGTCTGTTTCTATCCCACTCTGTCTCTTAAAAAAATAATAATAATTAAAAATTAGTTTAAGAATCGAAGAATTTGGAGATAATCTCTGTGGGTGAGTTGCAGAAATAGTTGCTCTCATCCTTCGGATTCTTAATTCTTCACAGGGTGGGGCTGGCGTAGTAAGTTAGTTTTGTTAAAATGATCGAAAAGGAAGTTGTTCTATAATAGTTATGAAAATATTTTTAATGTGTGAATAGTTATTGACCAGTGTATTAGCTGGGACATCCCTTTTTCTCCTTGGGAAGGACTTTTAAAAATGTGAGAAGAGGTGAGCTGTGTAGTCTCACACTGATGGCTGCCTTCTGAGTGTCTCCTGGGAGGCATGCACCACGTACGGGAACCAGTGTTCGCCCTTCTTGCTCTCATACAGCTCTGAGATGGGTATGGAGGTGCTCACCCTGCTCTGCCGGTACACCAGGAGGAAGAAGACCCGGTTGGTGTTGAGCTGTAAATGCCTCCCAATGATTTCGATGGGTTCACTTGTATTCACATGATCAGGTACAAGGAATTTGGTTTTATCTGGCAGAGGAAGCTGCTTCTCCCCGTTTTACCATTCTGTTGTCACCGAGGCCTTGGTAGGATGCTGCTCTCGGAGGAGCTGGACAAGTTCCACTCTTCACTTGAAAGTAAGTGCGGCGCTGCTGGAAGGTCTTCACCTCCGATGCTATGGCACGGGGCGGCTGGGCGGTGGCTGCGGCAAACCGGAGGTCTTGGTGGCTGCAGCTCTGGTGTCTTCCCTTGCTTCCTTGTGTTTTAAACCTCAGAAAAGTCTACGTGAGGTTTTAATTTTTAAAAATAACTAGCTTTTACGTAGTTTTATTTGGAAGTCAGAGGGACACACAGACACACAGAGCATGAGAGAGGTGTTTCACAGTCTCCCATGTGGGTGCGGGGGCCCAGGCACATGGTCCATCTTTCACTGCTCTCTCAGGTGCATTACAGGGAGCAGAATGGGAAGTAGAGCAGCTGAGATGCAAACCAGCACCCCATAGGATACTAGCAGTGGCTTAACCCACTACATCACAGCTCCAGCTCCATATTCAAACATTAATCAACAAGAGGAGCCTCAGGGACAAAGCCAGGAGAGGCTCTAGTGTTGCCATTGAGGCAGGATTGGCACAAGTTTATGGATGGCCAGAGAGTGCTCTGTCCCGCTACTGTCTGTTTTGCTCTGGCATAAATGTGAAGACAGGGCCTAGCATGGCAGCCTAGTTGCTAAAGTCCTCGCGTTGTATGTGCCAGGATCCCATATGGGTGCTGGTTTGTCCCAGCTGCTCTACTTCCCATCTAGCTCCCTGCCTGTGGCCTGGGAGAGTAGTCAGTTGGTTGGAAGAGCTAGTGGTTGGAAGATCTTTTTCTCTGTCTCTCCTCTTGTCTGTGGATCTGCATTTCCAATAAAAGTAAATAAGTTTTTCAAAAGAGTGTGAAGACAGAGTGTGCAGGAGAGCCATGACATTCCAAGGGAGAGCTTTATGTAGAACGTAATACAAATGCTACCGTTGCCACCGTATGGCCTGGTGGGGCTGGGAGAAGGCATGCTCCCGACCCATGCTGTGACGTGTGAGAAGCCAGTAGGAAGCTGTAGTGTATAGGAACATTTCTGCCTTTCCCATAGATCTCTGACCAGTTGCCCTTCAGTTTTCTTGGAGTGGTGGGAAATGACAGGGTACAGTGGGCTGGGGAAAGAGAAGCCCTGGGCATCTTTGCCATTTGTGCTGAGGCTGTCCACCTTGTCACAGAATCTCAATGAGTAGAGGGAGCCCTGTCACTGTCCTTTCAATCACCTGCTTTGTCACCAAGGTTGAAGGGGCACAAACATCGTGTCTTTATAGCTTTTTATGGGATCAGAACTGTTTTGGTCTTTTCAGAGCTTTGCTGGGATGTCACTAGTTTTATATTGCCAGTGCTGATTTTGTCATAGAGGCTTACAGATATACAATTTTTGTTCCTGTCAAAACAATATTTATGAGGAATTCTTACATCATGAGAACAGTGCTCATAGGTTTTTTTTTTAAATCAGCTTTTAAAAAATGTGTACAGAGTTGGTGTGGTGGTATAGCACACTAATCCTCTGTCTCTGGCGCCAGTATCCGTATAGACACTGATTAGAGTCCCAGCTGCTCCACCTTTTTTTTTTTTTTTTTAAGATTCACTTATTTTTATTGGAAAGTCAGATATACAGAAAAGAAGAGAGACAGAGAGGAAGATCTTCATTCATTGATTTACTCCCCAAATGGCTGCAATGCCAGAGCTTAGCCGATCCAAAGCCAGGAGCCAAGAGCTTCTTCCTGATCTCTCACATGGATGCAGGGTCCCAAGGCCTTGGGCTGTCCTCGACTGCCCTCCTAGGTCACAGGCACAGAGCTGGATGGGAAATTGGGTTGGTGGGATTAGAACAGGTGCCCATATGGGATCCTGGCGGATGCAGGGTGAGGACTATAGCCACTAGACTACCGTGCTTGGCCTGCTGCTCCACTTCTTATCCAGCTCTCTGCTAATGGCCTGGGAAAGCAGTAGAGTTTGGACCAAGTCCTTGTGATTCTGCACCCAAGAAGCTGCTGGCTCCCAGCTTCAGACCAGCCAAGCACTGGCCATTACAGCCATTTGGAGAGTGAGCCAGTGAAAGCAAGACCTCTGTCTGTGGCAGCCCCCTGTTGCTGTAATTCTGTCTTTGAGAAGATAAATAAACAGGTCTATTTTTTTAAATATGTATGTAAGTGTTTCTTAACTATTGCGCAAAAGCAAAGCACTTGTATGAGGAAGAAGACTCAGTGAAGTATATCTAAAATACTAGTCACTAATTTTGTATGTTAAGCTTCTGGGTGATTTCCTTTTAAACTTTATAATCTTTTCAATTTTCCAGGTTTTCTTTAATGGCAAAATACTACATTTAAAATTAGAACCCTGGGCTTGTGGTGTGATACAGCACATCAAGCTGCTACCTATGGTGCTGGCATCCCACATGGGTGCCAATTTGTTTCCCACTTGTTACACTTCAAACCTACCTCCCTGTTCATGGAGTGAAAAGCAGTGGAAAATGACCCAAAAGCTTTGGGGCTGCTGCCACCTGTGTGATAGACCCAGATGAAATTACTGTCCAAACTAGTGAATGGATGTTTTCTCTCTCTGGAGTTCTGAGTGCTAAATAGATAAATCTTAAGAAAAAAAAAATCATGAAAGTGAGGATGTGCATTGTGGAGCAGCAAGTTAAATTACTGCTTGGGATGCCCACTTCTCATCTCAGAACACCAGCTAGCATCATGGTTACTCCACTTCTGATCCAAGTCCCTGCTAATGTGCCTGGGAAGACAGCAGAGCGCTTGAGGCCACCCATGTGTGAGATCCTAATGGAGTTAAGTGTCTTTTCTTTGACCTGGCCCAATTCTGGCTGTTGAGGGCATTTGGGGAGTAGACCAGCAGATGGAAGGTATCTCTCTCTGTCTCTCCCTTTCAGAATAACCTTTCTTCTTTGTCACCTCTTTCTTTCAAATAAATAAATCCTTTAGAAATTAAAAAAAAGTGAAATGGTAGCAATGTGAACGTGACATATAACAGTTACAAAGAACTAAAGAAAGTGACAGGGTCTCTTATTTAGTGACTGTCTTCATGTGAAAGCTTATTTTTGTGTAAGTATAGAGAAAAATCATAGTTTTTGCTTTAACTGTTTCATAGCTATCTTACATAGCAGTTGCTCTGATTCACTGATTTTGTGTCATGGTTGCACCTATTTACAAACATAAATAGAAGAAATTAAATGTTTTCTGTGTTAACATTTTCACTTCTCTTATTTGGATGGAACCCAAATCTGATTTAAACAACGTATGTGGTTTGATAGACTTAAGAAAATATTTTCAGAGTTAAGAAAGTCAGATTAAATTCTCTCAACTGTTTCTTGTACAACCCATATTGTTTTGTTAGATGAGTTTTCCTAATGGGAAAACATTTCTGGTGCGTTCCAAAGAGTACCACAAAGTTTGCTTTCAGTTTTTGAGAAATAGGCCACAGAAGGTCTAGAGAAAAGTTTGATCCTTAGGGAAAGACCTAGGAGCACTTGACACAGAACTCGACCTTGAGAAGGTCCTCAAATATTTATTGTTACTGTTTGACAGCATTAAGCTTTTATTATTACCGAGTCATTGTGTCTGCAGACCATTCTTACCGTCCTGGAGTGGATATGATTTGAGTAGTCTCTTTGTTGCAAGAGACACATCAAGATTTTAATTGCTGATGTTTTGATCTTTGAAGTTCAGGCTCTTCCCTTAGGTTTGTGTCACGTGGCGCCATCACTCATTTGACTTGAGAATGTTATAGAAGGAGGATGATCAACACATGTGGATGACATAGTGATGGATACATCATGTTCAGGTCTTCATGAAGGCTCCGATTCTTGCCCTCTCATCAGAGATTGGGCTTTTTGGATCACTTTGCAGTTCCCCTCAGGTGACACAATTTGAAGAATAACCTCCTCACAACCTCTTGAGAAACATATTCAGTAACGTTGACAGGTTGAGTTTCTTCATTGTCACGGGAAGTCTTCCAGAATTCCAGGATTTTGGCTCTTCTGGAATACATGATTAGAAAAATGGGGAAAAGGTCTTGGAGGAGAGTCAGCCCTGCATTACAGACAACAGTTGAGCCAAGTTAGACACATTCCATTCTCAGGCATTTGCACATGATAAAGGGCAGTGCAAAATTATTTTAAAAACACATATCTGTGTGCATGTGTGTGTGTGAGAGAGAGAATGAGAGGAGAGTGGGGAGAGAGAATTGGAATATGTTGGCAGATGGGTTAAGTGTTGCCAAGTCACAGATTTTTAAAAGAAAAAGGAAGGCAGTATTTACAAGCTGGGAGATTTATAGCAGAGTAGAGCTCTTACGGGCACTACTCAACCTCTGTGGATGTGAGAGTCCCATATGTACTAGCTGTGACTGAGTTACAGAGCAGAGCAGGGGCTAGGGCCAGGATCCCGAGGGAAGCATCCCCCTGCTCCCAGAGACTACAACATTTCCTGCAGCTTGGTTCTGCACTGCACTCCTGCTTTCCACAATTCATTCTCTACCTAGAAGCCAGGCTGAGGTTTAAGAAAACACCAAGAGAAAAGGAAGAAATATAAATTTGATTGTGACAAAACCCAGAAGCCTGTAAGTGGTTCCTTGACCTCTCTTTGGTCTTCCTCTTGCACCATTTCCGCCGTCTGCTGTCTGTGGCCCACCGACCTTCTTCAGGTTTCCAAATGCAGTTGGGTTTCTTGGTGTGTTATTGCCCTGCCTCTTGCCTGCTCTGTGAACCAGCAAGGCTCCTGCTTCCTCCTTGTTTGTACGGGTCTACCAGATGCCTTCTCTGATGGCCTGCTTTGCTTTTCTCATCTTAGCCCTTTACGTCAACTCTCTGTGCACTGTTTTCACTTGGTCTTTGTTTATTGCCACTCACTCCCATCATACCCAATCAAAAGCTTCGTGAGTACCAGGACCCTGCCCAGACTTGAGGGTCTCTCATCTCATGCCCATGGCATGTAGTAGGCCCTCAAAAAACACTGCTGAAGGAATGAACGTATGTGCACAGGGGGTCACGGGACTGATCATGGAAGTCATTAGGAAGGTTAAATGAGAAAAGGTCTACGAAGTGCTTAAAATAGAAATGGGTACATAATAATCTCACCAAATCATACCGATTGTTATTATTGCTGTCCTGTTATTGTGCAATTTCTTGGGTGACTTTTCCCTGATCTTTATAATTGGAAGTTCTTTCTTTGATGTATAGCAACACCTGCTTCAATTACCTAATTTTCCTGTGTGGGCCACACCAAGTTGTAATTCTTCTGAACTATTTGAAAATTGCAAGTTTCGCCCTTGGCATGCTTTCTTCCAAGTCAAATAATTATAATTCTTCTAAGCTATTCTCATAGTATACTTGGAGAAGTAACTAAAAAAAAAAAATGACTTGTGTTATCCCTGTCTGAGCCCCAAGGCAGGCTACTGCACTGAGCCATCACCACATGCTAATTAGCAAATTCCTGCACAGCTCTAATTTGTCCAGACATAAAGAGGGTTGCCCACACAATTTTCCCTTGGAAATGACAATGTTGCCATAGTTCTTCCACCTACTCTTAAGGGGCAGACTTTCTCAAGCACACTTTTTAAAAAACCTAGACAAATATGAGGTAGTACTCTATTCTGCTCTCCCTCCAGTAGCTACGTTTAGATAGCTTCATCATTTAGCAAAAGGACATCATGATTGAAATTGCAACCTATAAAGTTATTTCCTAGTAACGAATGTCATTGCTTTCCTAGGTGATGGGAAAAAATGACCAGTTTGGGTCTTCCAGCATGTACTTAAGGGATTTACAGGATTTGTTTATGTTTCATTTTCATCCTAAGAATGAAAAAAGATGTGATTGCCATATTTTACATTGGAGATGATTTTATTTGGGGACTAGTTACTTTGGTAGAGAATGTTGATTATTTCCTTAAAGACAAAGTAATATAAAAGTGTCCTAATAGCTCAAAGAAATCAATTTGTAAAAAAAAAATTGTTTTTTTATGAAAGGTGTCGAGATGAGAAAGAGAGAGGTGAGAAATTTTTCAACTATTGAGTCACTCTGTAGATAATACACAGTAGCTGGGGCTGGGTAAGGTCAGAGCTGAGAGCCAGCACTTGTCTGGGTGTTCCACACGGGAGATGTGCACCTGTCTACAAGAGCCACCTTCTGAGGCCTCCCAGGCTGTGTGTTGGGAGGGAGACCCAGGACTCCACCTCAGGCTTTCCAGTATACCATGCAGGCCTGCCAGATGGCATCTGAACTGCTGCCCCAAGTGCCCACCTAAATGGAAACTTAGGAAATTGAGGAAAGATCACAGCTGACACATTCTAATGGCAAGGGGGATTTGTCAGCTCACCCTCGGGGTGTGGCCAGTCTTACTCATGTCTGGCTGTTTTCCCAAGTTCCTTCTCAAAATGGAATGTGCATTTGGAGAATAAGAACATGCAAAAAAATGCAAAAAAATTTTAATCTTTATGTTTATATGCAATGATATTTCAAAAAGTTTGGGGGAAGGGAAATTTACTTTGGGGCTAATTTATTTTCTTAAAAGAAATCCATTCCTATTTTGGTCTTCAAAAAGTTCACATATAAAAATGTTAGAAATTATTTTTTTTCAGATTTTTCAAAAATTTCTTAGACCCCAAATAGATTTATATTTTAATTCTGTTTTCCAGGAACATTTAGAAGTCCTCTTGCGTAATGTATTTACATTTTTCCTTCATCACAATGAAAATCTTTGAGAGTCTTGTTTTTACTTTGCACAGAAATTCTCAAAAATTGTGAGATTAAGACTATCTTAAATTTGAAATATATTAACTGCAGTCTAAATAGCAGTACAATATTTTTTAAAGATTAAAAAAAATTACAGAAAGGCAAATTTACATAGAGAAGGTGGTGGAGAAAGATCTTCCAACAACTAGTTCACTGCCCAAGTGGCCACAACAGCCAAAGCTGAGCTGATCTAAAGCTAGGAGTCAGCGCTTCTTCTGAGTCTCCCACATGGGTGCAGGGTCCCAAAGCTTTGGGCCATCATATACTGCTTTCCCAGCTATAAGCAGGGAGCTGGAAGGGAAGCGGAGCAACTGGGACAGGAACTGGCATCTATGCAGGATCACAGCTCATGCAAGGTGAGGATTTAGGCACTGGGCTATCATACCCAGCCCAGCAGTACAATCTTGTTAAAGAAATTAATGTTATAAAATCAGTATTGTGTATAGTGGATTAGCCAGATCCCAAATGGGTCCCTGTTCATTCCTGTGTGTTCCACCTCTAATCTAGCTCCCAGCTTTTGTGCCTGGGAAAAGCAGTGAAGGGGGACCTAAACGCTTGACTTCCACTTGGGACCTGAAAGAAGCTCCTGGCTTAGCAGATCTGGTTTGGATGCTACAACATCACGTACCCAGCCTGGAGGCATGGTGAGAGGCACCCTTCATCTTCATGATGATGCCCACAGCTGTCTAGGTAGCTGGGAAGCGACTGTGCATCCGTAACAGCCAACTGAAGGACTCCGCGGAGGAACCAGGTGGACACGGTTCATCCAGAAACTGACACCAGACCAGGACCTGCTTCACCTAAAAACAAATCTCTTCTTGTTTCCGTGGCTAACTCCCTTGCTACTACCCTGGCCAGACCAGTTGCCCCGCTCTTGCTGGGCCTCACCGTGTTCTATAAACGTGATTGTTTTTTCCACCAGGTATGACACTCTAGACATGGATGAGTCCAAAATCTTGACTCTGTAACTAAAAACCAGTGGGGATGTGACAGCCCAGACAATAGAAAATGGCAATGGTTTGGCTAGGCCTTCTGAAGCACTACTGGGACATGTCCATAACCCCACCTTTGCCATAATCTTGGGATTTTGCAAAGTTCTGAAAGAGAAGTGAGAGTGCTTATCTCATTCCAGAATGAGACCTTCTCTTTTACAGCCCCGGTAGTAAGTAGTAAGCTGATTGAGCCAAATTGTTTTCTCTAAACAGAATTGAAAGGTTCTGTTTGCCTGGTTCTGCTGTTCACTACTAGGTGGGATGCGACTCTTACTGATTGGATAGTTTGAAGTGCATGATGCTTAAACTGGGTTTGTTTCCTGCCATTACTGTTGATTGGATCATTTGTATTGTGCATGGATATAAGCTTGGTTGATTGAATGCTATGCATCATGTGTCAGTGCTGTCTTCGTTGATTGGATGACCATTGCTTAAGAGCCTCTGAACACAGCTGGTCGGGGCTGCTCCCTTTTTCCGTGTGTGCCGGAATGGGACAGTCCCCTGGTTGGCACGAGCCAGTGAATAGACTCCTGAGCTTCTCCTGGCTTTGGTCTGGCTCAGCCCGGACTGTTTTTGCCCTGGGGGGAAAAGAACCAGAGAGGCTGGAAGACCTCTCTTTTTCTGTCTCTCCTCTCAGTAACTCTGACTTTCAAATAAATAGATCTTTAAAAACAAATTAAAGTTACGTTAGAGGTAATAAAATAACAATACTGATGTTTTGAAGAACCAAACTTACTAAGATAAAGGATAACATTGAGAAAACTCCCAAAACACAGGCCTAGAAAACGACTGACCTCTAAGAGGTTAGGAATTCAGCTACAGATATGAAGAACAGGCAGTGGAGAGCCAGTACACCAAAAACGGTGATTCGTGAGCAAGTCATGAGGACGTGTAAATCAATCAGCTGCAATGCTAGAAGATTTTCCTGTAATGAAGGAGGATCTTGAGCTGCAGATTGAAAAGGTGAACTGTGGCCTACGAAATTTTAATAGATAATGATAGCCCACATCAAGGGTCATCTTGGTGAAATTAAATAACGTCATTCAGCCATCCAGCAATAGAATCAGAGACAAATCATTCTTCATTACTCTGTTTCTCCCTTTATTTTATAAACTGCTACTCACAAACACGAAAACAGGCCCATCGATATAGGCTGACTTTAGCCCCTGCGGGGGCATTTTCTGGTAGAAGCCAATGGGATAATATCTATAGGAGGCAAAGGAAAGGCAGGAGTGTCACTTAGGTCAAGCTGTCTTTCTCATGTGAGGGCAATGCTAAAATGTGCTCAGCAATGCAATTATTCATGTGCATTTCCTGGAAAATTTCTTGAAAAGATAATTCAGCTAACCAGAATGAAATAATAACAATATGCAAAATGAAAGCCAGACACCCAACTTTCTAAGTAAAATCAGAAACCATGGCAAAAGCATAGAATTCAGGCTTCTGACCATCTGGCTGAACTGGAGGCAAACAGCCAGTGACTAGCATGGACAAAAGTGGCTTCTCCAAGCAGGTGGGAATTCTGAACAGGTTTGCTTTGTGTAATATACCTTTATGCTGATCCCTGGGAGATTTCACTAGGATTTGATTGGACAGGAATATAAATAGGAATTGAACTAAGAGTAGACAATGCCTTTCCCAAAATTTGGGACTCCTGAAAGATGCCATCTTCATTGAGTGCAGGAACAATGAGGCAGGAAGGATGGCTCAGTTGAAAGTATGGAGGACAAGGGGTTGTCCTTATGAAGGATAGACACTGCAAAGGCTGTCCTCATCACACCTCCCATCCCATCTGGTGGGCCAGAGCATAGAGGACACATAGGGATACCACTTAATTGTTCTTTACATGGTTCCTTCACTACATATGCTTGATTACTAAATAGCAAAACTTGTCATTGTTTAATATGAAAAGCAGATTGACAAGGAGGGACAGAGACAGAAATTCCACCTCTAGTTCACTCCCCACTGTCTACGATGGTCAGGGATGGGCAAGGCCAAAGTCAGGACCCCAGAAATCCAACCAGCTCTCCCTTGTGGGTGGCATGTAGCTTTGTTTGTGGCCCAGCCTTCTCACAGCATGGAGGCTGTCCCCAAAAGATGCATCTGGGAGACACTGTGAGCCCCCCATGAGCCAGCCTCAAAAGCCACACAGTCTCAGTTCTGCTCTTTTTCTTGTCCAGCCACACATGAAGGTCAACTGAGATCCTAAGGAGTTGTGATTCTCTCATTTTGGTGCTAAAAGCAACCCACATGTGTGAGCAGGAAAGGCACTGGTGCAGCCATGTTTGGGTACTGTTCACCACCACCGCCACCACCACTATCACCAATACTACCACCACTGCCACCACCGCCACCACCACCAATACCACCATCACCACCTCCCCCTCCACCCCGTGGCTTTCCTGCTGAATGAGCTACACTGGGGACAGAGAGGCCTTAGATATCCTGTCCCAGGAAAGATGCTTCTACTGGATCTTGGCTTTAAACCATTTGGGGTTCAGTGGTCGTGTCATTTGATCTCTGCCTGTCTTGTGTTTTAATTTTTTACAATCATGCTTGCTTTTGTAAAACCCATTTGCTTCTGGCGGTTTACTGTGATTTAACTTTTGCAAATGACTGTCTTGGATAGTCATCCTATACCCATCTAGATAGTGGAGGTGCCTATTGAAAATGATGAGCTGGGCCTGCTTCGCTGGTCTTTTTGAATTGTGCCCTGCAGTTCTCTAGTTAAACAAAAAATTGCAGCATGGTCACGTGTGTTCTAGCCTCTCTCCCCCCGACCCCCGCCGTATCCGGAGAGCCACTGCATGGGGAAAGTTCTGAATCTGAGAAAGTGTCTTGCATTGATTTCAGAACTTGTATTTATGAGCTTGAGCAGTCCAAAGTGTTCCTGGGTACAAGCCCTGCCTCAGCTGACTCCTATTATTATCCTGCTACGGAAGGTCATGCCAAGTGCTTAATTACATGGAAAGTTATGAAACAGCTAGGGTACCAGAGCATTGTCCAACTGTGGGTTCCTAAAGGAAAATAAACTCTTCTTCTCATACCGAGCACGGCTGCCAACCCAGGCATGTTTGTCTGTGGCTGCATGGGTAACTCCCCTGTAGAGAGGGCTTGTGGTGGGGCAAAAATCCTCGATTCACCTTTCCTAACAGCACCAGCAGGCAGAGGAGAGGACAATGGAACCATTTTAATTCAGAGAGATTAAATCTGAGTCCTTCAAGTCAGACTTTTCCTTTCATTGAATGTAAACAATGAAACCACTCTATGAAGGCTTTCCTGCTTTCGCTCTGAAACAGGCGAATGCATTTCATGGTATACGCCTAACCGACCATTGGGTATAAGAAAAACATGTGTTTATGAAAGACATGATTATGCAGCTTGAGGCTCCCAGAAGCCACCTGCCTCTGGATGCTCTGCTTGCAGGAGAAAGTCCTGTGTGTTAAGAAAACCCATGCTGGGGAAGGAGAGGGCTTTTTACTTGTTTTAACCTATCAGATTCCTGTTGGGTCTAATTCTTACCTAGAGAACACCTAACCCTTGGCTCCTCATGCATTGCTTTTGCTTTTCTGCCACTCTGCACAACAGCATGCTAGTGCTGGATGAGCTCTTTGGGAAGTTAGAAGCTGAGCAAACCGCTTGAGAAGGCTTCTGTTCGAAAGAAGAGCTTTTTCGAGCAAAGTAACTAACTCTGGCTTCTGTTGTGTTGCAGAGGGAGGGGGCACTCTTATTGCTCTAAATCCTTTTTGGGAAGAAAAGTATCAGACTCCAAAGCCAAAACACAACTTTAACCCTCTAATCCCCCAGCTCAAGGTCAACCAAAGGTCAGACAAGAAGTGCTGACCCTAGAGGGATGGTAGGTTTTTTTCTCTGCAGGTAGTACCTGTCTCAGCTGAAGGCTACAGCTACAACTGAGACAGTGAAACATTGCTAGAACATTCTAACCCCAATAAACCTGTGATTTACTAACTGGTGTTGGTTGGGACAGAAGTTAAATAATGAAAAGATCTCCTGTTCTCCCAGTGGTCCCTCCTTCTTGAAACCTGATTTAGACCGTGTCAAAGTTTTTTTTTTAATACCATTCCTCATACCATTGTGCTGTAAATCCTGTCTGATCCGACCTTCAAATATTTATGTAAACTGAAATATGTCTGGAAAGAAATCAAAACAGAGCAAACTCACCACCCTTCTTCCAGCAAGTCCCTCCTCCCTCATTTGCATTCAAGCCAAAACAGCTCCAGCTGGCTCCCAGCTGTTGGGGTTGGTTCATTAGTGACACTTGCAGAGGAAATTTCTCAGAATTCACTTTGAGTGTGGAGTTTTCAGCATATGTGAAATGTACTGTTAGTATTTAAAAAAAATCCCTACAGAAAAGGGTTGATCTTCCCTTGGCTGTAGCAATGATCAGTGCACCTGCAGTTTGGGCCTGATGTGTTCCAGGGGCAGTGGACCCCATCCTGCCTTCACTCTGCCATTCGGGTGAAGTGTCTCATTTGGTTTCATATGCAGTTTGCTAATGATCATTTGCGTCACTTGCAAGTTGGAGCAACATCAAGCTCTCATGCTCCATCTTCTGGCTCGTGATACCTGTAATTAGAGTGGAAAATGGGAAAGAACTTCGAAGCTGTCCTATTACAGCTCTGAAACCCAAGGGTAGCAAAGTGGTTGCAGCCCTTTGTGTTAAGGATGGAATAGTCTCCATCTCTTTGGAAGGTATTCTGTAAACTTTTGATACTAGAGTGAAAAAGAGAAGTCTTGGTTCTCCCAAAGCTGACTTGGGTAGCTTGGGTTTTATTCATCTTTTCAACATTTATTAAACACTTAACACTGTGATGTATTTAAAGAGAGAATAATGAATGACAGTATATGGGACATAGGTCCTGCCTTGAGGGCTTATGTCCACATCTCGTATCTTATTTGGGCTTTATTGCAGTCCTGTACAGGAAGCAACGTGTATGTTAATTGCCCCATTTCACAGAGGAGGAAATGGAAGCTTGGAGAGGCTAGGAAACATGTCAAGGAGTTGAAGAACTTTGCCCTGGATGGCCCAGTGCAAGGCACTAGTGTGGGATTTGACTGGCAGTTTGGTTCCTGTATGCACTATCCCTTTTTTGTTGTTTCTTTTGTTTCAATTTGTTTCATTTTGCTCTTTTCAATCTGAGAAGCTTCCATGTATGAGAGTGTGTGTGAGAAAGAACTCATCTGCTGATTTACTCTCAAGTTCTCACAGTGACCAAAAAGGTGAGAGCTGAGAACTCAATCCATTTATCTCTCAGAGGTGGCAGGGATCCTTCTGCTTAATCCTTCACCACTGCTTTCAAGGGTCTGCACCAGCAGGAAGCCGGAGTGAGGGGTGTAGCCAGGGCTCGAAACAACACACTGCAACTCAAGACAGAGGTGTCTTAAACCCTTGACTAAACACCTGTCCTTTGGTACCTTATTCTCTTGACAAAGCTTTTTTTCTTCTCAGTGTCCTTTAGTCAGTGCTTATCCCAACTGATGAAAATACATGTGGAGTTTTTTTTTTTTCCTCATGGTTCCTACTCTTAGAACTGGAAATTCCATCACTGCCTGCCATCTACTCCCCTACGACTCCTAATTCAGGAAAGTAACTTTCGGTCCCTGCTGTTGTGGACTCAGGGTGAGAGAAGAGGGAACTCAGGACAGAATGAAGAACTGTCACATGCTTTCACCATTTTCTCTCTAAAAAGTTGGCTTTCTTCTCCCTCCAAGTAGGCTAAAGTGGTAGGGGCACATGTCCCTTGTGCAGGGTGAGAAGACCATCAAGGCTGGCTGTCCCAGATGGTCATGGATGGATCTGTTGCATTCTTTGTGACTCATATGTGTTCTAATGGAGAGTCAGCAGATGGCAGGTGCACCATGATTTGTGGGACCTACCTCAAAGTCATAGATCTTCAACTTCTGGCTGACCTGTGCCAAGGTGTTTCTGGACTGCAAACTCCGTGGTATAGGTTGTTTTATAGACTAGTGGCCTTTAAGTAGGTATAAACTATCCAATTAGTGATTTTGCGTTATCATCCAGTTCATTCTATGTAGCTTTGCACCTTATCAGATAAACAAAGAAGTCTTGAATTTCACCGACAGATTTTGAATTGAGGCTTAGCTCTAGTCTTAACATTCAGTAGGTATTCAGCACTGAGCATGCACACAGTTAAGTGCGATATTAATCAGATACTTTGGGAACTAAAGGAGATTGGCTGGCAACACAGACTTAAAAAACACATTTAAGTCGATCTTTGTGGCTCTTGTCTTTACGTGGGGCTCTGTAAAAAAAAAAGAGGGGTGCTTAAAACGTTACTCTTGAATCTTTGTATATGAAATGCATGCAATTTGTTTACCTGATATAAATAATCAAAAATTAAAAAATTATAAAAAGCAAAATCACTCTTGCTTTTGTCCTTTTAGAGTGCTGCTCAGACATCAGTTAGTTTTATAGCAGAAAGTCACAGGATAAGCCCAAGGAAGTTCCGCTCCAGCCCTCATGCCCACTCTTCTCAGATACTAGAGCTGGTGGCTTCCTAAAGCCTCAGATATCCACCGCTCCCCATCCCTTCTGCACACCTCTCCCACTCCTCCCCTGCTGCATCCCAGAGTGGCTCACAGAACCTCTTCCAGCTCTAAGGAACTAATTGTGAAATACCTCTGTGATTATAGTTTATATGTTTGATTAGAAGCTGGGAATTAAGCTTCCACATACCACGAAATGAAGGCTTGAGGTTCTCCCAGGAAAACCCCAGCTTTCCATGAATGAGGCCTGACTCGTCCATCTGTCTTCTGCCCTCCCCCTCATTACCCTGGTCCCTGACTTTCCTGCTGATGTCATCCACTTTCTGCTCTTGAACTTGGAAAACTGCTGAGATCTTTTTCGGCCTCATTCCAAGGTCAGCCTTCAAAGGCAGAGCCACGGAAGGCGGCTGCCAATTGCAGGCAGCAGGTTCCACGCTGTTTCCACGATGTATTTGAGAGCCTCATAAAAAATGCTGATGACTCATTTCTACAGAAGAGAACACACCAGAAATGCACACTCAAATGTGGAGTGGGAAGAATGTCCTGCCCTTGTGACTTGGTGTTTCAATGTCACATCTAGCAGACTGGATAACATAGAAATATGTGACTTATTTCCTTTGATAAATTGAGAGAAAAGGGTTCTGATTTTCTTGCCACTTTCTGGTTGTCACACCCTGTGAAAGAATGTTTTTTGCCTGGCTTTTGGTGGGAATTGGATGTCTATCTATGCAGTGTAGGTTTAGAATATTTTGGCTTTGAGAAGCTGTAGCGATAGCCTTTCCCCTGTTGTCAGAATTAATCTCATCTTCCTCTTGCTGTCACAGCTTACGAGACCTGGCTGTCATGCAGCCGTTGTCCTATGAGAACTTACATAACTAATCTGTGATAACTTTTATTTCTGTTTGTCTTCTACATAAGATCAAGATTTATATGTGCGGAAGACCTCTGTTTGTCGTATCTTTCTGCTTACCTGATTCCCATCCCACATAGTAGGCATTGAACACACGTTCAGTGACATTGAGTTTTAGAAGGTTATGAACAATAGAGGGCAATGACACCACCACTTTGTTGCAGCCTCTGTTAGTGTCCCATCATGCCCTGTGGGCCGTCCTGGGGTTCGGCTGCAGGCAGCTGCTGTGTACACAGATAGCTTCTTGCTTTCCCCACCTATAGGCATCTGTCAGTCTGGAAACACAAGGTAGGATGCAGGGGTCAGGAGTTACTTCTATGCAAATAAGCACGAGTCAGGGAAGGACAACCCCATCTGGGCAAACAACAGTTCCTTGCCCTCATTCTCAGGAATCCCTGGTACCTGATAGCTTTTTTAGTCCACTCTTGTTGAAAAACAAAAACTATATACTTATTTGAGAGGGAGAGATAATAAACTTATCTACTGGATTGGTCCCCAAATGCCTTCAACAACTGGGACTGGGCCAGGATGAAGCCAGAAACGAGGAGATCAGTCTAGGTCTCCCATGTGAGCAGCAGGGAGCCTATGATTCGTGCCATTGCTGCTACCTGCCACGACTTGCATTAGTAGGAAGCTGGAATCAGAAGGTACAGCCAGTTGTTGATCCCAGTGATGTGCGACACATTTGCCCAGACAAGTGACTTCACTCAAATTCTTGCCTTTGAGGAAATGGGACAGAGGAACCTGAACAGAGACTCTTTTTTTTTGTTTCAATTATTTTTTATTTATTTATTTTTATTGGAAATACAGATCCACAGAGAGGAGATACAAGAAAGATTTTCTGTTTGCTGGCTCACTCCCCAAGTGGCCGCAATGGCCAGAGCCAAGTTGATCTGAAACCAGGAGTCAGAAGCTTCTTCTGGGTTTCTCATGTGGCTACAGGGTCCCAAGACTTTGGGCTGTCCTTGACTGCTTTCTCATGCCACAGTAGGGAACTGGTTAGGAAACAGGCCTACTGGGACATGGTATCCTGGCATGTGCAAGGTGAGGACTTTGACTGCTAGGCTACCGCGCTAGGCCCGAGACTCTTTAAATACTAAAAAAACATTAGAGGTGATGGCTGGGTCATAAATGAGGACTTGGATCTGAATACATAGAGACTTTCCTCTTTGTCCTTCAAACGAAGAGAGCTGGAAAGGTGCAAAGCAAAGAGGCTGGGTCTGCAGGTGGCCTTGGGAACAGGCTTCTGGCCAGGAATCAGAGATGCTGCCTTGTAGAAAGATTCTAGAGGAAGCAGTCAAAGGGCTAGGTAGGTGGAGGAAACTGCAAGAGTCACCCAGTGCATTAGGCAAGCCAAATCATACCGCTCGGGAACGTGATGTTGTGGAAGAGTGAGCTGGCAGGCCCGCACCACAAAGCTTTTCAGGGAAGATGTGAGAAAGAAGACATTGATCACTAGGTCCAGCAGGGCCCACAGCCTGATTAGTAGGGAAGAGTTTGGCCACATCTGAACAGTATTCAACATGGATGGGAGGACAGAAGGCAAGAGGAGCAAGGCGCCCATTGCCAATGTGGCCAGTTAAGAACAAAGCCTCAGGTGTGGGGCATAAGCCCTAGGGATCCAAAACTTGTCTGGTTTTAGCAGCTTTGTATTTACTTCTTTGCAAAAACATAAGTGTGACCTGTCCCAACTGAAACACCAAACAGAACTCCAGGCAGTTCTAGTCCTCTTGTATGTGTCTGTCAACAGCAACAGAGACTTCATGTCCCCTTTTCCTTGGTGGCTGGGTGCCAGGTGAGAGGAACCTGCGTTAGAAGGAAGGAGGGCAGATTGACCATTGCACTCATTTATACTTGAGCATGAGAAGCCTGCTGTGTGCATTGGTACCCTGTCTGAGTGAGATTCGCTTGGTTATAAGATGCATTCCTGGGATCAGCTTTAAGAGATCTGGCATCAGGTGAGTCAACCAAAGCATGCGATTCCATGATGTGGGCAGTGCCGGAAGCCCTTTCTCCAGGATTTGACAGCTTGCTAACTTGCCAGGGAGGTCCTTCTGAGAAGGAATCTGGACACTGGCACAGCATCCCGTCTCTGGTCCCTAGGCTTGGGTCTGGCTCCCTTGCAATCGCAGTTTCCCACTGCTATGCATCCTGGGAGACAGCAACTGATGACTCAAGTGCTGGGTCCCTGGCTCCCACATGGGAGACCCTGCCTGAGTTCCAAGATCCTGGATTTGGCCTTGCCCAGCCCTGGATGTTGGAGGCATTTGGGGAGTGAATTGCCAAGTGCAAAGTATCTGTCTCATTCTCTCTCTGCCTTTTACATAAACTAAACATTTTAAAAATAAATTAAAATGAGCCTAAGTCTTTTAGAAGACAAAAAATAAAGCCAAACATTGTCCACTGATTTCTGCTTGCAGGAAGGAATTAGAAGACCTTGGCTGTAAAGTCACTAGCTCTGGGACTTGGGTCAAGTCCTTGCACCATTCACCTGGTTCCTCACCTATAAAACAAGGCAAATACTGAGCCAGGCCTCATAGCTCCTGAGTTTTGTCCTGATGACTGAGACTGCAGGGTCTGGGAAAGCTGGGGTCAGTTGCTGTCCCAGGAGAGTCATTGGAGAGACCCACTGTGTAGGCAGGTTCAGTGGGACAGAACTGAGATTTGGCATCTTGACTTGACTTGGCTTCCATAGACATGGCGATAGAAAAGCCTTCCTGAAAACCCTTGCAATGGAGGCCGCTCAGGGTGTGGCTTAAGTTGCATTAAGTGCCCCCCTTCCCTTCTCCTAAGTTGTTTCTTCTGCTATAAGATCCCCAAACAGCCCCTCCTGTTTAGTATCAGTGAGTGTATTGGGTTTCAAGAGATTTGTTCTCTTGTTAAAGGGATTTCTACCTGCAGAGAGTAGCTGGGGAGGTATGGATGAAGAGAAGCTGGGCTGCAAGAACAAGCGTGAGGACCCTATATGGGACAGGCGTTTTGGTCTGGGCCCTCTCTGGTGCCGCAGTTTTCTGTATTCAGGTGTTCTGCTCTGTGCTGTCATAGAGTTTGGTGCAAAAATGGTAGAGAAAAGAGGCTTTCAGGTTGGGCTTCTAACATGTTGATGAGGCCCTGTTGGCCACAGTGGAGTTATTATGAAACACAGCACATTTTTTAAAAAAGATTTATTTGTAAGTCAGTGTTATACATACAGAGGGACACACCCACACCCACACCCACTCCACCCCTACCTCTACCCTCACCACCTCCAGCCACAAAGGCCAGGACTGAGCCAAATCAAAGCCAGGAGCCAGGAGCTTACACTAGATCACCCATGTGAGTAGCATGGGACCAGGTTACTCATGGGCCGCTCCCCTCTGTGTTCCAGTATAGCACTCATTTTAAGGAGTACTTGGTAGAGTCTGAGCTTAGTCCCCCCAGTACAGGTAGGTTTCACAGCTACCTGTCCCCAGCCATGCTTTTGTTCCATTTTTTTTTTCCAGCTCAGCTTCTCAAACTTCCTCCTGAGAAATTGAACTTTTAAAGTCTGTATTGATGGTAGCCTAGTGGTAGCCTAGTCCTCACCTTGCACACACCAGGATCCCATGTGGGTACCAGTTCTAATCCCGGTAGCGCAGCTTCCCATCCAGCTCCCTCCTTTCCCTGGAAAAGTAGTTGTGAACGGCTCAAAGCCTTGGGACCCTGTACCTGCATGGGAGACCTGGAAGAGGCTCCTGGCTGCTGGCTTCAGATCAGCTCAGCTTCGGCCATTGCGGCTACTTTGGGAGTGAATCAGTGGATGGAAGATCTTCTTCTCTATCTTCTTCTCTGTATATCTGAATTTCTAGTAAAGATAACATAAATCTTAAAAAAAAAAACTGTTTTGAAGTCTTCGGTTCTCTGATTATGTTTCCTGTTGTCATTTTGTGAGTGTGTAAGTATTGAGATTGAAAGTATATTTTGCAGTTGCTGGAAAATGTGGGGAAAGAAATTAAGCTGTATTTCCTGAGATCATAAAGTGGAACCATGTTAATTAGAACTCTACCCATCATTATCTTCTTTGAAGTACAGTACCCTCCCAGGTTCCTGTGCAGCCTGAGCCTGTGTGCTGGGCCCTGCACAACCTGTGTTGTACATGACAGTAAGCCGTGTTCTCACTCCAACTTGACTCCTTGGAAGTTGGCTTTATAATTAGCCAAAAGTTCAAGGTTTTGTGCTCTCCAGGGTGCCTCAGAGGATTCCTATGGCTTAGGTGAAAACTTCAGCAGTGAAGCTCCTAGCTGAAGTCCTGCGCTGGTGGGAGAGCAGGGGTGGAGGGTAGCTTTGTGATCTATGCTAAATCATTGCAAAACTTTACATGATGTGCGTCACTGTGACATGGTTATGTTACAGGACAGCTTGACTGATTGCGACTACCTGGATACTTGTTTCTGAGACTACTTTTCTCACCAACTGCAACCAAGATAGTCCCTTTGGTTCCCTTTATTTTTTTCTAATCTGAATGTGGAACCCGTAATCATTCTACCTTGTTTGGGCATTTATGTACTCTCAACACCAGGGCCGCACAAATGGTTGTATTACACTTTTGCCTTGGAAGAAAAGTTAACCTAGTTTTTCCACATGTGCTAACTTTGAAAGGATTTGAAGAAGGGGAGTTGTAGGGGCTGGTGTTATGCTGTACTTGGTAAAGTTGCCACTCGCATGCTGGCATCCCATATGGGCAGTGGTTCAAGTCCTGGCCATTTCACTTCTGGTCCAGCTCTCTGTTAATGGCCAGGGATAAGAGCAGAAGATGGTGTGAGTTCTTGGGCCCTTGCATTCACATGGGAGACCTGGATGAAGCACCTGGCTCCTGGCTTTGGCCAGGCTGTTGTGGCTATCTGGAGAGTGAACCAGCTGATGGGAAGATGTTTCTCTCTCTCTCTCTTTTATTCTTGTTCCATCTTTGATTTTCAAATAAATAAGCTTTAAAAGAAATGAAAAGGTTGGATTTTTGTTTAGGAAGCACGTGGCATTGTTTTTATGAATCAAGTAACTGCTGACCCATCATAGAATAATGCTTATATTTGCATGATGCCTTGGAATATAAAGAGATTTTGCATGTGCAGTTTCCTTTGATCTTTGCAGCCATCTTGTGAGGTAGGTAGCCAGAGTGTCTTTACCCTCAAGTTATAGGCGGAGAAACTGAGGCATGGAATGACCTGCCCAGGGTCAACAGCTAGCAAGGGATGAATCCAAGTTGCAGATTTTAATCCTGTGACCTTTTCATTCAGAAATCTTACCAGGCTGCCTCTGGAGCAAAGGATGAAGGGTCACATGGCGAACTCATCTAAGGGCAATGAGCTAGTCTTGGCTACCTCTCACTCTTCCTCGCCCCACTCAGCACCTAGCAGACTGATTCACATCAGACATGAGTACAGATTCATTGGTAGACATGAAACCTGCAGTGCAAGAGAAGAGACAATCAGCCGGCCTCGCACAGAGTGCCAGCTCTTATGAACAACAGCCCGGTCAGCTCTGCTCCTGCCGGCCCTGCCTAGCACTGCACAGAGATGGATGTTAATTGGTTGCTAGGGAACATTGCATTCCTGGAGTCTGGTGCATTTCAGGGTAGTAGATGACACTACAGAGCTTGTGAAACTCCCAGCCTCTCTTATCTTTGGTCTGGTGACCGTTTGAAGAGCCCCCTGCAGCGACTGGACTGACTGCTCCAGGCAAGCCTGACAGGTGACTTTAATAACCTCCCTGGGCCCACCATAAAGGCAGGGAGGAAGATAGGGGCTATTAGTAACATCTTTCTCACCTGCCCATGCAGAGATAAGCCAGGTACTTGGCTCAAAGTCCAGGAAGCTGGAAAACTGGCCCCTCGTTCTGCCTTCTGAGAATTCATTCTCCGCAGAAGACTGATTCTAAAATAAGTTCTCTTATGGCAGATGAGTTTTAGTTTTTCCCCTCAGCTCACCCAGGCACGGTGGGGAGATACGGCAGTGTATGCTCACTGACCTGAGCTCTCCCCGTTGGATAGAGCAAGTGGCACATCTATTTCAAGAAAATTCCCCACTCCCATTCTGCCCCATCAGCGGGGAAGAAAGGGCACAATTATTTGTGATAATTACTCTGATGGCAGTAATCTCTGGCAGCTGTTGGGAAAGAGACATAATTACCTCCGACCACCCCCTAGCCTTTCTGAACAGAGCTCTGGAAGCTGGCTGGGAGGGCCTGAAGATGCGCAAACAGCCTCGAAATAACTCACAGTCCACTTGCCTCACTCAGGCATTAATTAAAAACAATCCATACCTCTTGAGAAGCTCAAGACGATGTACGGTAAGGAGTGTTATCTAAGGGAAAGGCCATGCAGAAGTTGTACGTTGCTACACGCTGTTCTGTTCCGCTAGGTCAGGAGTCCTTCCAGGCTGCTGCTGCCCTGCAAAACTGTCATTCCTGGGAGGATTGGAGTGGAATTAAAAAAGAATTAGATTTCCTTCTGGAAGTTTGCAGAGAGGATTTTGAAGTGGAAGGAACGTGAGTAAGTATGGGAGAGAAATACCACCGATTGGCAATGCTGTGCTCTAAAGTCCTTTTCTTTAGGGAAATGGATGCCTGGAAAAGAGAAAAAGCATCATAGGTTTTTGTTGTTGTTGTTTTCCTATACAGGGATCTTTTCAGGCTGTGATCATGGTAGGTTTTGGAAGCAGAATGATGGTGTGTCAGTGGTATATTATGACTTTGCTGATCATTGTCTGTAAGGCAGGAAAAATGATAGCAAGGAAGTGTAGTAGGCAGACTGTTGGTGGCCTGTGGAACTAATTGGCTTTCGCATTCTACTACTTTTACATGGACATCAACTTTGAGTGCATTTTAAGCATCTGATAAAAATGTTTGAGAAGTTCTGTCTAGTTTAAACTATCCCACCAACCACCCTAAGTATAAATTAGGAATGCTGAGAAATGTAAAAGGCTTTAAGAACCCCTGTGGCTGTGTTTGATGGAAGCCAGAGACCAGCTGCTTTGGGAGCTCCCCTGAACTTACTTCCACGTCTCGCCCAAAACACCCCCTCTGCTGGGTCACAAGTCCTAAATATGTTGTAAAGTATACCCCCACCCCCACACCCCACATACACTTCTCTTCCTTCACCCACGTCTTCATCTTACCAATGTTACACAGTCTGTCATCATTGCCCTTTGCCGCACATCCCTGCTGTGACACTGCTTAGTGGAAAGTTAATGAGTGTGGCCATTAAGAAGATGACCAAGACAAGCTTATCACCTACAGGCCTTGTGAGCCTTCAAACACAATTATAGGCTACCAGTAGAGGTCACGTGGTTCCCAGGGTTACCTTGGCATGTAAACATTTTGTTCTTGCCTCAGGAGTTTGCCGCTGCCTTGGAATCACTCACTGATCTGAACAAAGGCCCTGTTCTCCCATCCTGGTGAGTAATGTCCCAAGAAAAGCAGTGTCCCTTTCTAGTTGTCTGATGGAGGTGACAAAATAAATCTGCCTTTCTTGAGGATCCCCAGGCAAGAACCTGGTACAATTGCCCCTTGGGTTTCTGGTGATCTAAAACAGCCCTTCTCCAACTGGAATGAATCTGTGGATCCCCTTCCAATCTTATCTAAAGCAGATTCTGATTCCATAGGTCTGGAACGGTGCCTGGGGATGTGATTTTTTTCTCACAAGCTTTCCAGGATGTCAGTCCTTCTATCCTGCAGGCTTTACTTTGAGCTCCAGGGGATACAGTAGCCAGGGGCAGCCCCCCTACAATGGGAGAGGTGGGACACACGTTAAATCCTTTGGTGGCCTACCCTCAGTCTTAGATGTAGAGAAAGCATCTCCTTTCAGTACTTTCAGAGACTGAAGAGAATAGCTCTCTTTTAAAATCATCTTGTTGGCTCTGTAGCATATTTTGGAAAGAGATTGTGTATGTTTTTGCTGGCCAATGAATTTAAACATGTGATTTTTCTATTGTGTAGCATTGCTGTAATCATCTTTATCTTTGCTTTGATCATAGTGTTAGAGTATGCTGGCAAGCACAGGACAAGTTACTGTCGCTGAAAAACAGTCAAGGCTGGGGTGATGAACAGTAATGACCCTTTGATACTGTTGATGAGTGCACAGTGAATCTAAATCACACAGCAGTCACTGGCCCCTGAGCTCATTCAGCCTCAGCCCATGGCTCACTTAGAGTCTGGTTTTCCAAAAATAATGACAGCGATACCCCCTTACCTCATGGATTCTAAAAACTAGTTATTGGAGTCAGCAGCAACAGAGTGGGGGAGCTGGGAACTTCATCCAGATCTCTCCTAGGGATGGCAAGAGCCCAACTACCTGAGCTGCCACTGATGCCACCTAGGGCCCCCATTAGCGGGAACTTGAAATAAGGGACCAGAGCTAGGATCAAACCCAGACACCCCGATGCAGGACATGGGGATTTCAATCCATGTCTTAATTGCCAAGAGAAATGCTCGCCCTATGCTTCAAGTTTTGATAGAAGGAAGCAGATTCATGTCCTTGCCCTATTCCCATGGCTTCAGAGGAAAGAGTGGCTCAATTTTCCCTTTTCTCCTTTCCTGCTCAGAAGCAGAAGGTATGAACCCTAGATTGCAGATCCGTTGAGGAAGGACTCCCCATGTCCTGCCTCTCCCATTTCCTCCCATGCTCTCTTCTTTGGCATCCTCCCCCCCACCCCCAACCCATTCCAGGTTATGAGAGGTGCCATGGAGCTGCAAGAGAGGGAGCAAAAGGCATTTGTTTGACTCCAGGCAGCCTTGAGAGCTTGTGGTCTATAGTAATTGGTGGGTAGAAGTTGGGGTGACCATAGTGGTTGGAGGGTGAAGGAGCATTCAACTATCTTTCCTCAGCTGGGCTGGGGCATAGGCTAGATGCTTGTGGAAAGGGAAGTCCTGGGCTGGCTCCCTCAGTGGCCTTGGGAACGGGGCAGCAGGGTCTCATGTAGCTGGAATTTCTTATACTCACCCAAAGGGGACCCTTGTTACCAACCCGGAAGCTGGTCATCACAGCCCCATTGTACAGGAGGGACCACAGCTAAGAGAGGAGCCCTGGGCAGTGCCAAGTGGTTGATTCCATTAAATTGCTAGGTGGCCGACTCAGTATTTGAACCTAGGTCTTTCTGACTCCAAGTCTCTTGAAATTCTAAAATTCTATGGTACAAAGCAGTGTATTGTGGGAAATAATAAGACCTTTTGTGTCTGAAGGCTAATGAACAGGGTAGCGGGCTGGGATCCTCATATCAGCATTGATTTTTGTGGCAGTTGATGTGGTTTTGACATTCGTTGCATTTGGTGAACACACAAACATGCTGGTGGTTGAGAGAGTCTAATGTTTGCAGAACTCTAACCAAGTGCCATGTCAGAATCGCTTGTGTGCTCTACAGTTGCAGTGCTAAATGCACCTGCTCTGTGCTGTGCAAGGAGGCAATCCCAGTGTTGATAGCACCATCTTCAATACCAAGGTCAGACTCCCATAAGAGGTCCTAGAAGAGAGCGTAAGAGTCAGCTCAGCTTCTCTGTGGCCAAAGCACAAAATGCTAAGATCTCCTTAAAGTCCCAGAATTCCAAAGGGTACAAGCAACCCTCCTCCCACCATCCCCTCAAAGCTTTTTAAGTCCTGAAGCAAAGAGCCAGATCTACCTAAGAGAATTTTGGGTGAGTAAAATAGCTTAAGGTGTATTATGGGGAGTTTGCAGGCCTAAGAGTTCATCTGTGCCAGCATGGAGCAGACCATTCTGTGCATAGGGGTCACCTGGACAGATGCAGCATGAAGATCTCTCAGCCTGGGACAGGACCAAGCTCCTGGGGGAAGCTGCTGCTGTGGGTATGGGGACCGCCCTTTGAGTAGGAAGACCACTCTGTCTTCCTTGTTCTTCTCTGTGTGTAGTTGACATTCATTTCCTTGGGGTTAATGTGAGATAGCAAGAAGGAAGTTTGAGAAATCTTCCTAGCAGAGAATCTCAAGGGAGTTCTGTTGCAGTGTATTCCAGATGGCAAAAGCTGTTATGGGGATATCAGCTAAAATGTGGGCATGGTCTGTACTGAAATGATCTTTGGAAATGGGTAGAAAATTGAAATAGTCTATTTGATGGTGTTCTGGAGCATTTAATTGGCTAATGTGTTTATGACATTTTAGGAGAATCTTTTTTCTTGTTTGACCAAAAACATTTTGGAGGGAGTGGGGACACAAAGTTCACTGAGAATAGCTGTTTTACACTTTGATTCAGGTTGCCGCAGGCAGAAACCAAGTGGCTCTGCTAAGACGTTCTGAACACAAGGTAGGAGTCAGCCAAATGCCAAGGCTGTCAGAGGCAGGGCTTGTTCGTAAGCCAGGTTGGAGGTGATTGGGGAAAGCCAGCAGCAGCCAAAGAACCCAGACAGACCAGAGCTAGGAGTCGGGGAGTGGCAGCAGTAAGGGATGATTCTGCATTGACAGGGTCCATGGTTGGCAAGGCCAGAGCCTCAGGCAGCACATGTTCCTAAGGCAATTAGCCCCGTGTTCTGCTTGCCTCCAGGGAGTGATTCACCTAAAGACCATCTATGCGGGACAGTGATTAATCAGTAAACAAAAGTCCCACAGGTGGATTCAGTTGATTTGTAATACAGATATCCAAATGCACAAAAGCCGCCAGGATAGGCTCTGAGTTGTTCCCCTCTGCAGAGCCTACTGCTTCCAAAGCTTCTCTCTTGTATCATTTTGTTTTCCTTAAAAGCTCCCAGGATAAGAATGGGTTGAGCTACTCTCATGGAGACCCTGGGACTGCTTCGCTTTCAAAAACCTTTTCCTGTATCTGTACCTTTCTTGTCTTTTTTCATTACGTGTCAACCCTCTGTTCAAACCCTGGTTCATGCTGTGTGGGTCGTGGCACAGGTGGCCACGTGAGAGAAGGAACTCATCCCTAAAGTGCTGCGTAAATGTGACAAGCTTCTCTTCTGCAGATGATTCGAGTGATTCTGGGAGAAATGGCATTTTAGAAATACACAGCTGAACAGTGGGAGAGACTGAACCCTGAGGCTCTGGGTTACACAATGCAGTGTAGAATGTTGGGATGACCAATACGAACGGACAGCTGAGAGTGATGGAAAATGGGAATGTCTGAGAGCCCCCATGGAAGTGTCTCCTAGAAAATGCTTGAAAGCTGGGAGTGAGACTGGGTCCATGAGGCTAGTCAGGGGCAGAATGAGGAAACTTGAGAGAACAAATTCCGTGGAATGATAACCCATGGTTATCTCTTTTTAGTGTCCAGGGATTGTACCCTTTGTTGGAGGGTGGAGGAGAGGGTGCAGGGATTTCCTGGCCTGATGTAGACTTTTTTTCCCCCATAGAGAATCTAAACATGGCCAACCTCCATTGTCTCAGCCTGCTTTGTTAGCTAGTTTCTGGGACAATCGCCTGGGCTCTGCTCGTTGGAATTGTCTCTCTTATATCTAGAAGCAGAACATAAAAAAGGCACTCAATGTGTTTCAGTCTGGTGAGGTTGGGACACACTGGGTCTGGGTTCAGTTTCCAAAGGGGGCAGCAACCACTGTTCCATAGGCAGCACCCTGTGCCCAGTGCTGGCCATGCTCATAGACTGGTGGCCAGGACTGGGCCCAGTAACCATGGCTGCCCATCCTACCCAGCCCAACTCTGTCCTGAGCTGGAACATTGCTCCTGGTGGAGAAACAGCGGCTCCTGGTTCTGCAGCATCATGGAAACTCTTAACCTGTTTGCTTTTGCTCACTTCCTCTTCTGAAATGAACAGGGTTGCTTTCTGTTCTTGAAGCTCAGGCCCCTGACAGACACACATAGCGTAAATGTGGCCTCTCAATTTGGCATTTTGGAGCTGGAACTGAAATTCTTGGGTTGAGCTTTGCCCTTACAAAGAAAAAAGTCTGCATAGGTTGAAAGTCAAGGGCTACCTAAGAAGCCGTTGAACTTGACGGGACAATAAGATGCTGGACTCTATGTTTGGTATACGCTTGCAATGGGGAAATCTCAACTGAACTTGAGCTGTGGTTATGCAACAAGGTGGAGGAATCCACCATGGTGGGAGGGTTTGGGGAGGGGTGGGGAGAACCCAAGTATCTATGTAATTGTGTCACATAATACAATGTAATTACTGAAGTTAAACAATAAATAATTAAAAAAAAAAAAAGAAAGAAAGTCAAGGGCAAAGTCACCTTGAGAACTATGATGAGTCAGTTCAGGGGACAGGGTCGTATAAAGAAACGGACGCTACTGAGCCCGCACCTACGAGGTGACAAGTAGAGGAGGCTCGTAGCTACACAGTTCTCACATCACCTGATGAAATGAAGGTTGTGACTCTAATTTTTGCGGTAGGTGTGGCTTTGTGGTAAGCAGCTGAGCTGGCATTCCCACCCAGGTCTGTTTGTCTCTCTGTGTCCAATCACTGCTACAACAGGCTACCTCTGGGCCATCGGGTTCACATAACAGGCCAAGTGTCTCTCACTTGGAGGCGGTGACAGTCATCATGGGTGCTACCTGTCTCCATGAAGGGTAGGAGCTGGTTTCAGAGGTACAGACTAGCACACACTGTGGACTGCAAAGGAGAACATGTGATGGCAAATTTGCCTGAAACTTGAATATGTTCAGGGGGACTGGGTTCCTTGAAAGGGGGGTTTGTGAGCCAGAGTTCAAGAGTTGCCAGGGGAAGCAGACTGGAAGGGAGAAAGGGGGAAAAGGCCTCCCAAATCAGCAGAGCAGAGCCCAAAGATAGATCTCACCCTGCTTGGCTTGGCTTTGCATCCGGGTTTCCATCAGAGTGTCCAGCTGTTTGTGTAGTTTCTGTGGTCACCCTTTCTGTGAAAGACAGATCGAGCTGAGTGTTTGGTCATGGAAGGGAAAAGGCCAAGTCGCAGAGTCATAGCAGGAGATTGAAGAAAATCCTTGGAGCCAGCTGTCTGCTCAAGGCCTTCCTTGTTCCATCTTGACGAATGTGCTCCCTTCTGTTTCCTGAGCGGAGGATGGGAACGAAGCCTCTGTGGCTCCCTCTGTGGCTCCCTCCGTGGCTCCCTCCGTGGCTGGCTGCTGTGGGCAGGTGTACTGCGAGTCTATGAGGCGGTATGTGCGGATGCCTGTCTGCTGCTTTTGCTTGAAGTTAGGATGGGTAGAGTCAGGTGAGCTGGGCTATGAAGTTCTCTTTGTCTGGAAGTGGCCCTTTTCTCCTCTGGTCTTCTCAGGAATGCTCCCCACTAAGGGACTTGCAACAGGGGTGCTGCCTTTGCCTGGGGGAAGATCCAGATACAGGCTCAAATGGATTTTTTTTTAAGCCAGAAATCCTTAGAATCTGTTGAAGTCCCATGTGACTGATAAGGCTTAGCTTCTGTTGCTGTCTCCAGGAAGTCTTTCTTGATTCAGCCAAACAAGTTATGATCATCTCCTTGCTCCTCCCTGTAAGGCACCATTATCAAGACACAGCTTGACTGTTTCTGGCCTTGCAGGAGTGAACTTTCTATTTCTTTCTCTCTTTCAAATAAATTAAAAACAGGTAAATAACTTCAAAATCTTCTAGGACAAAATAGCAACTGAAAATCAGCGTTTAGTAAAAGCCCACCTTTTCATCACTCAGTGGAGTGCTGTCCTCTTTGCCTTTAAACCGATCACTAGACTGTCATATGGAATGGGACATCTGGGTTCACAACCCTGCCCTGCTTCTTGCTCGCTGTGTGATCTCTGCCTAGTCACCCAGCCTCTCTGAACTGAGCTTTTTCCCTGTAAAGTGTGGAAATTAACTTGTGGAGTGTGGTGAGAACAAAGCAAAGTGGCTTCCGGATGTCTTCCTTGTTCAGTGTCAAGGTTTATCTCCAAACAGGCTGCTGGGAAGGTTCCTGGACTCTGTCCCCAGCTCGGTGAGTGAGATGTGCTTGTCAGGTATGCACAGCTCTGGGAGAGGAGGAGGAGCTGGCTGAGTCCTGGGCACCATAGTTCCCAACAGCACTGTGCAAGGGCTTGGCTTCAGAGCTCAAGTCTCTCTGGGCCTCCACGTCCATTTGTGAGTCCGTGGGCGGGGCTAGCTGCCTGTTTTCCAGAAAGGCATGTTCATGGCCATCAGTGGGTGGCATACATTAGTGTGGTTGCTCGTTCTTTCCAAGTGGAACCTGCCCAGCCTGGAATGAGGACACTAGTCGGCTCTTCCCAGGCTGGACTTCGGCTCCAGGCTGACATGCACGTCCCGCCCTCTCCCTGGGGCACTGCTGCCTGCAGGAGCTCAGCTGGTCAAGCCCTTGGGAAGTGATTCAGTCCTGTCTGAGGGTGGGAGACAGGCAGGCTTTTGCTTTCACAGAAGATGCTTTCAGGGACTGGAGTAAAGGGAAGCCATGGAGAGGCAGGGCCTTGCTGCTGCCAGGGTCGGGGTCAGCCCAGGCTGAGTGTTAAGGGGGTTTCGGCTGCCTCTGTTGTTTCCGTCGCTGGGGCAACCAGAGGAGAAATAGCCGCCGCCCAGTGCAGGTGCACAGAGCTGAGCAGCCGCCCACTTCCTCCCCACAGCCCCAAGCAGGCCAGAGGCATCGGCCTCAGGCCTCCTCCCGGACAGCTCCTCATACACAGTCCATAACAGACACTGAATCCAAGGGCATGCAGGCAGCCTGCGCTTGGGTGCACACAGAAGCTGGCCTGGGAAGGGGATGCCAGCGTCTCCTGCCTGTCCTTGCTCAGCTGTTCTGCCTCTGGCGACTGCAGTCGCAGCAGCTACATCCTGGGTCCTGCTGAGGAGGCTCAGCACTGGGCTGAGGAGCCGGACTTGGGCCTCATGACTCTACCCTGCAGCTCTGAGGAGAAGCTGGGACCTCCCGGGAAGACACTGTGACTCCCTCGCTCTGGTGCCTGCCCTTGCTGTGCCACCTCCTGCTCATGCACTTGGGCCTCTCCCTCTGTCTCTGGCTCACACGGGTCCCTGTCTCTCTTCCTGACTGGTAGAACATGTCTGGGATTCTGGTTCCCTTATCCTTGAAACAGAAATACTCAAACCTACAGCACTGACTCACCAGGAGGAAGGTTCTAAGACACCACCTGCCACAGAATAGGCTCTCATCAAGGGGGCCTTTGTCCCATATCTAAGACAGAATTCTAGAAGCCTCTGTTGTGGATACATTCACTCCTTGCTAAACTGACCTCATGTTCACTCCTTTGCTAGGAGTTCAGGACCAAGAGCACCTAACAAACCCAGTTCACCAGCAAATTCTGCCACCTGCCCCTTCTTTCTCTCCTCAGCCTCTCCCCTCCCCCCCTGTTACTACATGGTGCAGCACCATGACCTCTTGGCCAGGGTCCTGCTGCCACCTTCAAACTGAACTGCCTGCTTCTGTCCCAGACTCCTCCACCACCCCCTTCCTAGCAGCCAGGAGCCAGTTGCTGCCTTTCCTCTGCCATGTCAGAACACCCTCTTCTGTGACCTCATGTTCTGCCTGTCCTGCTTGGCTCCTTCTGCTCCAGCCTCACTGGCCTGCTTGCTGTTTTGTGACTGTTCCACCCCAGGACATTTGCACTTGCTTTGCTCGCTGCTTGAGGTGTTCTTTCTGCAGATGTGGGTGTGGGCTAGCTCACTTTCTTTGGCTTCCAGTTGGTTATCGCTGTCTCACTGAGGCTTCCCTGGTGGCCTGTCTCAACATCCCAGTCACCATCACAGCCTCTCCCCTGCACTCTGTTGCTCCATAGCTTTTCTCATACACTGATGTTTCTTTTTCTGTCTTAGCCCACGAAAGTATCTACTCCAGAGGCTGGGGGATTCATTTCCTTCTCCCTGAATCTCTCAGTGCCTGGAACGGTGCTTGGCACACAGTTAGCACTGAACTGAGTAAGTAAGTGAATGGTATGGGGGAAAGAATATACCCATAGATGCTTGAATCTGCTTGGGAGGAAGTTTTCATAAATTCAGGTGTATGCAAGGAGTCTTCAAAAAGTTCATGAGAACGTGTATGCATGGATTAAAGAATTTTTGCAGTACAATGAAATTAGGTTGAAATTCCATTTTCCAAGGTCTTTGGGAATCATACCTATGTATTTTCCCCGGAAATGCCTGCTCCGGAGGGCATGGGGGGAAGGCATAAGCATGTGTGTGTTCTGTATCAGCAGTGCCTGGCCCAGCCTTACCCTTGGAGATGCGGAGAACACTCTTGGTGCATTGTTCTAGTCCAAGGTCAGAACGAGGGCTGTTTGTGAGTGACCTGGGCTTTAGACACAGGCCCCTACTAAAAGCACTGATGGGTCACAGGTGACTGAGGTGGGATTGGGGCATGGAGGCTTCTGGGACAGCCAGGAGGAGGGAAGAGTCACAGTGGAAATCCTCTTCACACTTTGGGTGTCTACCCCTTCAGAGCCCCAGGATTTGCTCCAGCCAGATGCCACTGGGCCCTGGGAACACTGCAGGTCCTTTCTTCTCTCTCTCTCAGCTGTCTTTTCTCTAAAATGCATTGTTGAGATGAGGATAAACTTGATCTCAAATCAGGGTGATAAAAATGAGCAAAGGGGCAGTGGCAAAGCATGGAGGATGCTGGCTTCCCATGTTCAGCTTTGCATCTGAACTGCATCTGGAAGCAGACAAGGGATTGGAAGTGTGATGGCGGCCCCTGCCCCATCTGAAGAGGCTGCATCAGAAGAAAGAAAACTCACGCAGCTAACACAACAGAGGCCTTGCCAAATTACTCAGAGCCACTTTTCCCAAGAGCTGAACCCTTGTCACTTGATTGCCTGATTCTACGTGCGACCCCTGCCATGCACCCAGAGTCTGTGCCCAGGATCCCTGCCCAGTGTGCATGCCATTCGTTCCTTACCTTTTCCCTTGTGGGCTATCCAACAAGTCTGTGAGGCTCGGTAACCCCACCAAGACTGCAACTACGCACACACAGGATGTGAACAGACGCAACTGTCATTTGCTTATCTCACTGTGCACAACACCCAGCGGCTGCTGGCGTGGAAGGAGGCGGCGGTGGGGCAGGGCGCTGAGACCCGTCCTATGTGTGCTTTGTTTGTGTGCTTTGCAGCTGATTCGAAAGCAAGAAAGGAACACACCCTAATCTGCTGTCTTTACTCTAGAGACCATCCCACATCCTTCCTAGGGCAGGAAGAGCAGGTGACTGGGACACGGGACATCTGGCAAGCTGGTGGCTTTCCTGCATTGGCATGCTCAGCTGGGGTTTTCATGACAAGACAATGACCTTTACAGAAAACAATGACCCTCGCAGCCATCTCCAAACCCTGGCAACCCAGCAAGCGAGCTTGGCTCCAGATGCATGCCTATCGCCTTTCCCAACAGATCTGAACAACTGCAAAGAAAGGAAGGACTTTTTTTTTCCTTTTCAGTCACCAGTTTCTGGCAGTTCCTTGGACGTTCTTTCTCCCACCCTGTGGTTAATGCAGAATAAATAGTGAGAGAATATCAAGTTGAAGTGCACCTTGGTAAGAGGTTGTTCAGGTGGAGCTGCTGCTTGTACAGGCCTGTGCCTTGACATGTGGGTCCTCAGATGGGGCACCTCCACATGAGGACCTGAGGGTTTGGAGCTGAGAAGCCAGAGAAGGATGAGTTATCTGGGGCATGACATGAAGCAAGAAAAAAAATCCTTCCTCCTCCAAAGATGTGCACTTTGTACTAGCGCTGAAGCCCTTCCTGTTTGGGGGAATTAGCAAGGGGACCTGGGGGCCCCAGGTGCCCCCAGCTCTCCACTGAATGCAGCACATGTAGAACTGTACCTCTGACTGGCTGCCTCTGCTGGTCTCCAGCTGGTAGACCTCAGAAAAGTTGCTCACCTGCTACAAATATTGGTTCTCTCCATTCTAAAGAGATGAGAACAATAGTACCTGCTAGAACGCCTCTGAGACTTGAATGAAACAATGAACAGTGCTTGGCACATGGGAACACCACCCCTCACCATTGATGTTCCCTGCATCAATAATTTCTTGTTGAGTAATGCTCCATTCTGTGGATGTAGCAGTTTATTCCTTTATCCATTGATGGACATCAGAACTGCTCTCCCGTTCTGACTATTACAAATAAAGCTGCTGTTTTGGCACAGTTCTTATATGGGCATGGTTTTCTCTGCTCCTGGAATAATAGGAGTGGAAAGGCTAGAACCTGTGGACGGTAGACAGTAACTTTTTAAGAAACTGTCTTTCCAACTAGTTAACACCATTTTCCATCCTCATCCACGGCGTGAGAGTTGATAGCCCCGTCACCACCAGCTCTTGACGCAATCAGCCTAACAGGATCTGTTATAACATGTGAGTCATGGTAGGTGATTCACAATAACCTTGACTTGTAGGAAAGATGTTTAGGTGAGAATTCTGTGCAGTTGTATCATTCACTTGATGGACATTGCATAGCCCTTGAAGCTTGAGTTTTAGATGACGACATTTGTGAAGTTTTGTCTTTACTCAGTAGGTTGCATTTGATGCAGAAGGTTAAGTGAATTTCAGGTAGCAGTGAATTAATATTTGAAGACCCCTTAATCTTTTCTCCATCTTTCCTGCTAAAACCAAGTAATTGCTGTGGTCATATTACTACTTTACCTGTGAAGCCGGTAGTGACCCCTGGGTCATATCACCTTTGGGTCTTGTTACTAAGAAAAGCATCAAAAGATTGACAACCCTTAATGTTAATGTTGCTTCTGTGTTTACAAGATGAAATTGAAGGCATTTAGCCTTGTTTGGATTCTCCTCTATCCTTCCCCATCCCAAATTTCTCTGAACACATTTCATTAGTAAATCCCTTGTACATAAATCCTGGTTTCACTTCCTTTTTCTCTGCATCCTGAAGCAGAAATAAGTTCTTTAGAGTTCTTCAGAGTTCTCCCCAGGGCCTTCCAAATTCAGCTGTTCTAACTTGGTGGAGGCTTCTGGAAAAGTGCTGACTCCACACAGTCCTGGCTGAGCTGGACTCTTGGTCAGGATTTGAAACTGTTGCTATGAAGAGCAAACCTCACTACATTGAAGTCATCACACACCTTCCCTCTCTACTTGAACACTTTATGAATTCTATCATACATGCTTCATAGATGTTGATAGCATTTCCATGATGTTGCATAAAGTCCCTACATTTGTCTTAGTTGCTCTCCCTCAGTTAATTGGATGCAGTACACAAAACAATCAGTGGTTCCCTTAGTAAGGCTTTCCCAAGCTTCTCTTGGTTGAGTAATATTTGCTTCTACTAATTTCCTCAAAGGAAAAATCAGTCCCGGAACTCTTGCTTATTCAGAAATGTTAGCCTATTGCTTTCTATTGATGGATTATACATTTTTGCATCACATTCTTGGTCCTTCAGGACATTTTTGTCATTATTTGCCTGGCTCCAGTACTTATTTTTTGACCCTCTCTAAGTGAATTGATAGCTTTTTAAAATAAAGATTCTTCAACAATTCTTTGTTTGCTTCTTTGAATGTGTATTTATTTGAAATCAGTGTTACACAGAGAGAGGCAGAGACTGAGGTCTTTATCCACTGGTGTTCTTCCCAGATGGCTACATCAGCTGGGGCAGGGCTAGGGACAAAGTCAGGTTCATTGAACCAGGAGCTCTTTGTGGGTCTTCCCACCACTGCCACACACACAGGATATTGGGAAAGAGAGAAGTCTTGAATTCACTAGTTCACTCCCAAATGGTTTCAGTAATCAAATCTTCATGGGGCTGAAGTCAGGGGCCAGAAACTCCATCCTGGTCTCCCAGTTGTGTGGCAGAAGCCCAGGTACTAAGCATCCTCCACTGCCTTCCTAAGCTGCATCGAAAACAGCATCCAGGTCACAAATCGGCACTCTGGTGTGGAATGCCAGCACCACAAGCCACAGTGTACCCTTCCTGTGCCTTTTCTTTTAATGGGAAAAATATGTAACAGTTATCTCCCAGGTTTCAATTCTGTTCTCAAAATGCTGCACTTCTGGAAGTGACTCATGAATCTGCATCAGTAAAGATGAGTTAGATCCAACCGCGCGGGAGTGGCCAACCTTCTCCAAAGAACTGCCTCGTCCCGGGCCTACCATGTGAGACTGCAAGCAGAAGCCATTGGGATTTCCATCTGGACATATAAGTAAGGTTATTATTATGTGGTTTGCTTCTTCAGGCTTGTCAGTTCTCCTATTTTCTCACCTTTTCACATCCATGTTTATCACTTCTTCTGGTAAATTTTCTGATTGGTTAATTCCCTTTCATTTTCCTCCCTTTTCTCACCATGATTTCCACGTCCTTTGCCACATTTGCTGTCAGGATCTGGTCTTCTTCAATGCCATAGCTCATGGGCACTTCGTTTTTGTCACACTCTAATTTTATTCTTCCGCTTCTTTTTTATGTCCTAGCAGCTCTTGTTTCTTTTGCTTGTACTTTATATTTTCCTTTGATTCTTGTATTTTAACTCTGTGTTCATGGCAATGGCAGAACCCTGGATGTTTTTTTCTCTTTGCAAGGCAGCACCTCATTGCATCATCTCTGTTCCATCCCTACCAGTTCCCAAGAAGTTCCACAATGGCTGAGTTTCCCAAGGATGTTGAATTAAAGCTGTGCTGTGCTGGGTGGGGTGGTGGAATGAGGTGGGGGCAGCAAGGACAAGTAGACTTAGGGATGGCCATGTTTTTGCTCAAATTTTGTCTCTGCTACATCATGGTTTGGCTATCCTGAGGAAGTTGACCTCTCTGAGCTTGTACGTGCTTTTTTTTTTTTTTTTAATAGAGGTCCCATTACTTCACAGTGTTGTAATATCTGGATCAAGTAGATAGTTCAAAGAACTAGGGTCGAGTCAGCTTACAGAAAGTAAGCTGTGCAAAGGTTTGTTCTTGGGCTCAGTGTGATAGCTCAGTTGGCAAATCTTCCTCTTGCAAGTGCTGGAATCCTGTAAATGTGCTGGTTCATGCTCCAGCTGTTACACTTGCAGTCCAGTTCCCTGCTTGTGGACTGGCAAAGTAGTAGAGGACAGTCCAAAGCCTTAGGACCCTGCATCCGTGTGGGAGACCTGGGAGAAATTCCTGGCTTCTGATTTTGGATTGGCTCTGCTCTGGCCGTTGTGTTCAGTTGGAGTGAACCAGCAGATGGAAGGTCTTTCTGTTTCTCCTCTCTGTAAATCTTTCTTTGCAGCAAAAATAAATACATCATTAACACAATAACAAACACAAATGCTTGTTCCTATTTCAGTTTTTCTTTCCTCTAGTTAAATGAATGGAGAGGAATAAGAAATGTTATTGTGAGAAGAAATTTTGTTTTTTAAAATGTTATTTTAAATTTCTGTTTTTTTTTTTTTTATTTCATTTGAAAAGTAGAGACATTGAGAGAGGATATAGAGACAGAGGTTCCGGCAGACATAGCTCCTTCATCCTGTGGCTAACGCTGCAAATGCTTGCCATGACTGCCATGACTGCGGCTGGACCAGTTGTAAGCTGGGAGCCTAGAAAGCACTTTTGGGCTCTTCCATGGGGATCAGGAGCCCAAGTACTTAAACTGTTGCCTACTGCCTTCCGAATGTGCACTAGCCACAAGCTGGTCAGAAGCTGCAGAGCCAGGACTCGATCCATGCATTCTAATACGGGATGTGGCATACAAATGTCTGCTTAAGCTACCACATCAAATACTCACTCCAGAAACTTTGTCTATAAATGTAATGTTTTTTATTATCACTTGAACATTCTCACCATAATCAGTTACTTTCAGAAATAGTCATTGAAGACTTTCTATAGTCTAGGGATTTTTCTAAATTGATCACACATCATCTCATTTAATTTTTTAGAACTCTGTGGAATATGTAATGTAATCATACCTATTTTAGAGTTGAGGAAGCTAAATCTGGAGTAAGTTCTTGCTCGAAATTGTAAATGTCTTATCTACATCTTGGACTAAACTCTGATTTGGTATCCTCATCTTAATCACTATAAAATATTGCTTTGTAAAGGGATTGCTTCCATGCATTTTGGGCTATAGATGAAGAAGAATAAAGCATACTATCCTTCCTGACCTCGAGCAGCTCACAGGATACAAACACACACACATACACAACACAAATAGTTTCATAAAAACAGGATTGTGTGTCAAATGTGCATAGTACTGAAAGAAGACCTTGTCCTCTCTCAAGTGTAGTAAAATTTGAAACATTACTCAAGAGAACACTCTGCACTATGGGTTTGGATCTTGAACTAAAACTTCCTAGTTTATCCTTCTGTTTTTAAGTGGCCTCGTAAAAGTGACTGAAATTGAAATCACTAAGATGATTGAGTTTTCTCAGAATGTAGCTCTGTGTGTGCACATGCATGCGCACATGTGTGAGTGTATGGTGGATATTATGTAAAAGTGATTGGTGGGAAATGGATAGATAGGGGAAAAATTGGGCAGGGAATGAGGACCCCACTGAAAGGACTAGGGCATGTCATAACATTTATCAAAATATATTTTCGTCTGAAAAATGAGGGCAAGTATTGTCCAACTCAGTTTAAGGAAATTCCTGCAAGTGCCCAGAGATTTAATGTTGTTCTTGAAAAGGAACTACAGCAAAGCAGCTTAATGTTTTTGCTGCTGAGTTTTGTACTTTTGACAGTTTCTTGGTGTATGTAGCATACACAAGCAAAACCAAAACGAAAAGCACAGAATCTCAAGAACTGTATCATTCGGATTGTTCCAGACTAAACAAAAACTCCTAAGTATGGCAAGATAAAAGATTTTTCAACCGTCCCTGTTCTCCACCCCACCTTGCTATCAGAAGACCAGATTTGCAGTACAGTGCAAGAATGTTGGATTGAGGGCCTTGCCTTGTTTCTATTCATGGTACACCTCTTGGCTTTGGGCAGAGGGCAGGAATGCAATCATGCCATGGCACTGGCTTGTTGGAATCCAGACAATGAGTGTTTCCTCTAGATTACAATGGTTTCTTTCCACAACAAAATATTTTTCTAGGCAAGTTGTCCCTTAATTTATTAGCTTCAAGGACCTGCAAAGTCAAATGCAGATATATTTTGGAAGAAAACGGAGTTTTTAGAAGATACAAAGCACAGCCATTTGGGGAAGCATCACTTGGCATCTGGGAACCTGCTGTCGATGCAGTAGGAATGCTCCGTGAGCCAGACCCACCCTGCCCTTCTTCCTCACAGCCTCAGCTCATGCAAGCTAGCACAGCAGCTTGAAGCAGCTGATCATAAACATGGAATTGTCTGTTGCTCCCCAGTCTGTGGCAATTAAGTATCTCTCTAGCCAGCTCAGGTAATTCCTAATAATTTGCAGATAACATTACACTTTTAAATTGATTACTTCATTTTTCAAAGTGGGAATCACAGATTTTACACTTTGAAAATTTGTAGTCTGTTTTCTGAATTCCTCAGTTAATGCAGAGTGATTCATTAACAAAATTAAAATCACACATTGCTCTGTTTAAACTGATAGGGACCATTCAAAAAGCGGTGACATGGCATGCAGTCTAGAACTATGCAAGTGCACTCACGTGTAAGGTAAACACCATGAGATCTGGCTGTGTTTTTCTTACTTTGTTTTATTTCACAGAAAGGTCTTGTTATCAAAGATGATCATTTTCTGCTTCGGAGAGTGGCCTGGGAGGCTTGTCACTGATGTCTGTGATGCCACTTTTGACTGGCACGCTTTGTGGTTTGCACACTCCATCACACACTTCTGGATGTGGATGTCTTCTTATGGCTTTGGCTAAAGCCAGTCTTTCCTTTTTAAGGATGGGTTTGAGTTCCAAAACTGGACCGACATCTATTTTAATTAAAATTGTAATTACAGAATAATGAGTTTCATTTTACCTGTCTCTCTGTGTTGCACACAGTTGATGAACAAGCCCTAGAGGCAATGTCCCAAGAGGAGATTTTAAAAATTGCTTTCCTTGGTGCTATTTTAGAGGAGATGATACTTATATCCGCATGATAGGTCTTTAATTTAATCTCTTCTTTCTACAGAAGCATGGCTATTTTATTTTCATTGCTTTAAGGGTTTATAATGAATCGGTGTGTGTGTGTGTGTGTGTGTGTGTGTGTGTGTGTGTGATCCTGAAAAAATTAGATAGCAAAGGGCATAGTTACAAAAATGCCATATATATATATAGTTTAAAAATTTACATTGTTGATGTTTCCTGGTGTTAAGTTATAAATGTTTAAGGTAAGAGGAGATATCAACATCTGTAGAGGACAAGGTAATGAGACAGTCAACAAGGAATTGTAGAATGGGATTCAGCAAATTTTACACAGTGGCTTCTTTGCATTGGACCCTGAAATGGCTACAAACCTAACCTTGGCATTGACTCTGTTGGAGACAATGAACGCAATTCTTGGTTAAAAACCAACAGTACATTAGTTGTACTGTTAGGACCAGAGAATGCTACTAACTCTATTTCACAAAAAGAGGAAACTTGGAAAATTCTCGGGAGACTTGCTGTGGTATCAGAAGCTATCAGTCAGCTCAGAACCTGGAAACAAACTAACCCTCTCCCATCCGCTTGTTCCACATGAGTGGAAAAGCCATCTGTCCTCCCTCCTTTTACTTACAAAGCTGCTTCTGACATCTCCTTCGGGTCACTTCTTTGGTTCTCCCCAGAGAGAATTACCCCAGTGCCTATTATGGTAATTTGTCACACTTCTGTCTGTCACGTTGAGGTCCCTCCCCAGTTTCCACCACTGGCCACTGAAAAGGGATGGTAAGGGATTAATTGGAGGCAAAGATCATTCACCTCCCCACTCACTCTCCTGTCTGTGTTTGAGGTGCCTGCTCCTTAAGCTCGGGTGTGTGGTTGGGAGTTGGCTCTCTTCCTGTGCTCCACTTGGGAACCAGGCTTTCAGCCCTGAGCCATCCCCTGGGTTAAAATGGTTGTTCCCATCCGGAGAATAAGGTCGGGCACCAGAGCCAGGGATCAAACGCAGGCATTTTGACCTGATGTGAGATGCAGGTATCCTTTCTGGTGGGCCAAATGCTCACCTCTCACTGTATTTCTTAATGAAGTTAAGATCAGACCTGGGACATGGTCCCTTCTGAAAACACCAGGCCAAGCCACAGAAGAACCCAACAGCCCTGGGTGAGAGGTGTGATTTGTTCTAGAAGGAAGTGCAAATTCCCAGGGAAGAATTCGAGTTCAAGGAATGGTGAAGGGACACCTCATTAAGTTTTCCTTTTTCAGCTTTGATGTCAGTATATCGAATTGTAAAGACGAAAACAGATCAAGCCCTCCCAGAGAGTATTGTGTTGGAATAGTCTATGGCCTGACTGTGATCTAAGAAAAAGAGCAGTCACATTTAAAATGTTGCCATGCCAAACAACTGTTGTGAGAATAGCTGTACTGTTTTGTTTTTAAAGCAATTTGTGAAAGACTTTTTGTTTCTTTTAGAGTGAAAATAATCATTGCAGACTTGCCTTAATAAAAAACATTAATGAAACAATTCAGAATTGACTAGTACCCCAATCCCAGACTCCAGCAATGACCAGATAGATATGTTTTATTATCTTGTAATGTATTTAGCTTCCCTGTCATATCAATAACTGTCTCCCTCATTATCTTTAATGTGTCACTGGGTGCATCTTCCATTATGTACGCAACCAATCCCCCAAATACTTAAGGTACGTCCACTTTTTTTAATAAGAGACCTTTGTGAAGGAGATAGGTCGATGAGTTCTCATGTTTTAGACTTCATAGGGCTTGCCAAGTTGCCCTCCAGAAAGATTGTACCAAAATTAATTCCCACCAACAGTTTATGAGGTACCCACTTCCTGCACCCTTGCCAACAATGGCTGTTAGCATTCTTTTAAACCTTTGCCTATCTGATAAGTGAAAAGCAGCATCTTATTTAGTTTGCTTTCCTTTAATTACTAGGGAGAGGAGGCATTCTTTCTTCTTCATTTTTTCTTTAGTGAATTATCCTTATATACCATTTCTCCACTGGATTGTCCATTGTTTTTCATTAGAAACAAATGAGCAAATTGAACACATTTCTGTTCTCCATATACTACACTTTATCTCAGTTTGTAACTTGGTTTTTGGTTGGTGCTTGCTCTGTTGACATTCAGAATGTTTGTGCCCTCAAAGCCAACCGTCTTCGTAGTTACAGTTTCTGACCCTGTGGTAAAGGCCTTTTCTTCTGACCACATGATTTTACCAAGTCTGCATGCCCAGAAAGAGCCAATATTTTGAAGTGGCATTCGGAAAGCAAAATGAGAAAGACAAATGAATTACAGGAGATACTCTTCACTTGCATAGACTTCCTGTTTTCCCCAAGGGCCTCTTTGTTTGCCAAGACTTTGGTGAATAGTGTGAAAGAAAACAGTCCAACAGTGCTCATGTGTTGGTGTTAGAATAAACACATCAGCCTAAATTTCAGTGTTTCTACATCAAACTCTGCCATGTTCTTCAGTAATAACAGTAAACAAGCTTTTGGGGGTTGGTCATGGCATAGTAGATTAAGCCTCCTGTTACAGTGCTGGCATCTCATGTGGTTTGAGTCCCAGTTGTTCTACTTTTGATCCAGCGAGTGAAAGATTTCTGTCACTTTCTCTCTCTCTCTCTGAAAATCTACCTTTCAAATGAAAATAAATAAATTTTTTAAAATAAGTAAATAAATTGTAACCTATTGCTAATCACCTTGCAATCTTTTAAATTAATTCATTCGAGAGACAATAGAGAACAAGAGAAGGCTCCTATCCACCACTTTATTCCTCGATTGCATGTAGAGGCTGGATTGGACCTGGGTTAGGCTGCCATTGGGATCTGGGAACTCAGTCCAGGTTTCCCACATGAATGACAGGAACCCGCCCACTTGAATCATCACTGTGACCTCCCAGTGTCCACACTAACAGAAAGCAGGAGTCAGGAGGCACCAGTGGGTGTCAAACCCAGTGACCCCAATGAGATGTGGACATCTTCCCTTTCAGGCTAAAAGCTGCTCCTCATTATAATTCTAATAGCAGAAATGTATTCTAAGTGACTTATTTTCTAATCGTGTTCTGTACTTTAGAAAGTTATTTCACCTGCATCATTTCATCTAATTCTCTCAGCAGGATTGCAAGGTAATTATTATTCTCTTCCTTTCATGGATGAGATTATTGTTCAGAATGGGTCAGTGACTTCCTAATGTCAACCAATCAAATGAGGACACGGCCTTTTAAATTCGAAATCCAGTGTTCCTCCCAGTTGTCAAAATAATGGTCTTTTCAGCTCCTAAGTTGAATTTCATTGCCCCTTGGGGATTCTAGAGTGTGTGTGTGTGTGTGTGTGTGCGCGCGCGCACACACATGTTTACTCAAGGCTCTTCTTTGGTTTTAATTCCGTTAGAACCACCTGCCTTTGTTTACCTTGTCTCACTCACGGAAGCACGCATCCTTGACTGTGTGACTGTCCATTTGTGGGCAGCTGTCCACTTCTGCTTTCTCTGTGCTGTGCTCATCAATGGAGCTGCTCTTGGGACACTCGCGTCTCGTTTCAAACAGAGTGGCACTGTAGAGTCCTGATTCAGCTCTCTTAAACCAGCTTTCTGATATGCTTACCCTGGGAGGCAGTAGTGGGTGACCCAAGTGCTTTGATCTGCAACCTGCATTGTAGATCCAGATTGAATTCCCTGCTCATGGTTCAGCCCTTCCTGTTGCAGGCATTTGTTGAGGACATCAGCAGATAGACGATCTCTCTCTCTTTTTTTCTCTCTCTCTCTCCTTTCTCTGCTTCCCAAATATCAATGAGTTAATTCAAACTTTAAAAATCCACTTGTGATCCTTTCCCCTAAGTCAGGATTAGTTGATCTTTCCATCAAACCTCCTCTCTGTCTATCAACGCAGCATGACCCACACTAACAGAAAAGGAGTGTGGCTTTCTCAGAGGAAACACTTGACACTTGAAGAGTGCTTGGGTACTTCCTTGGGCACACAAAGCAGAGACTGTCACTCAAGGCAGGAAAAATGAGCACATGCCAGGCAGTGAGAAATAACCCCAGGCAAGGAGCATGCATAATTCATCGTGATTGTGTGTGTGAAGAGAAGGTGATGGAAGTGGTGAGATGGGCAGGGGCTGTGTATCCTGAGGAGGGACATGTAGCCAGTCAGAAACAATGTACCTCAATCCTCCATATCCCAAAAGGAGCAACTGGACCTTTCTAAAGAGAGGACCCAGGGAGTCAGATGTGGTATCCAAGAGTCCTAGAGCTGCCATAGACTCTGTGACTTGCCTACCTGTTTGATCTCATTTTTTTTTTTGGTTATGATTGATTTGAAAGGCAGAGTGACCACAGGAGTGACAGAGTGAATGGCAGAGATTTTCTATCCATTTTTTTACTCCCCAAATTCCTGCAACAGCTCCTGGCAGCCAGTAGCTGGAAACTCACTGCAGTTTTCCTGTGTGGGTGCAGGTACTGGGGTGCATTCACAGGGAGCTGGGCTAGAAGCAGAGTACCAGGACTTGAGCTGGCACTCTAACATGGGATTTGGGCAGCGCAAGCAAGGGGCTTAACCCGCTGCACCACAATGCTGGCCCTCTGATGTCATCCTGCATCATTCTCTTTTGCTTCTCGTAAGCATGCTGGCCCCCGTGTTGCTGTTCCTGGTTGCCAAGCATATTTCCGCCTCTCAGCCTCAGTGTTAGATGTTTCCACTGCTGGGACCATTTTTCTCACAGGCATCCCTAAACCTGTGTGCCAAGGCCATCTCCTTCAAGAGACTTTCTCTGATGATCCTCTGAGTTCCCCCTATTTGGGGGCTTGCTTTGTTTTTCTGGACACCATGCCGCTGATCACTGCCTAATATTAAATGGCATATCTACTTGGTTTTTGGCCTTTGCCCTTCCTCTCTAGAAAGTCCGCTTCCCAAAGAGGGCATTTTTCTCTTTCTTGTACATTGCTTATCTCTAGCACTCAGAGTAATGACTGATACATTAAATAAACATTTACTGAGTGCCTGAGAGGATGGAAGAGTATACCCAGAACCCCTTGGAGCAAAGATCAGGGTGCTCGGTAGAGTGGTCTTGGAGGCAGGGAGCAGAAACTCAATACAACACGCCTTTGTCCTATCACTTCTCAGCCACTGAGGCAGACAGTCATTTTGCAGGCTCTGAGACTTTCCCAGACACAGGATGCTCCAAGAAGCAGGTTCATTGGGATGCTGGTGTTTTAAATAACATAGCCCCAGGTGTGCTACACACCTCCTGCAGGTTAAATATCAGTGCTTGCACTCAAGTTGTGTAAGGCATAATACCTGAGTGGGAAGATGGCCAATTCACTTAACTGAATTCATGACGATGGATTGAGATGTCTTGATCTTTTCCCTTTGGAAGTGGCACTTTTCTCGAGTTCAGGCTTTTGACCAACTCTAAGCTTCCTGGACCGTGCAGCATTTCTGGCGTAAGCCTGGTGGCTTCTTGTGGCTTCATGTGGCTTCATGGAGTTCCCAGGAGTCTGCCTATTGCTCATTTACAGGAAAGAACTCCTGGCCACTCTTTCAATTTGTTACACACTAGCTGCCCTCTCTGGACTTGGATTTCCCTGCAAGCCCTTTGCACAGCCTCAATCCATTTCCTGTGGTTCTAAGTCCTGTTTACTGCATTCACCGTTTACCCTGAACGTGCTGGGGCACTCAGGACTAGTCATGCTCTATTAGCTGTGTGGGTTTGCCGCAAGGGTGGTTGAGATGGGTTGGCTAGCGTGGAGTTGGGTAACAGGGGGTAATGCACCCCTACTCCTCCCCTGAGATGCAATTTCAGTCGTTCCCACAGTATGTTTTCATCGTACAGTGGATGCAAGAGCTCCAGCTAGTGTGAGAACCGAGCTCAGATTAAAAAAAAAACACCGTAATGGCACAGTTCCTACAGGGTGACCATGTTATTTTCTCAGCATTAATAAACCCAACACTGTCTAACCAACTGACTTTGTGGTGTACTTGTAGGTTTGCACAGTTCGCAAGGGTCAGATTAGCATATGTATTTCAAGAAGAGGGGGAGATGAAGTCAACCTTGGTATACACAATTCATGGGTCTAAGATTCAGCTTTCGCCTCCTCTCTGCCTAAGCCTTAGGACAAATGACAGAGTCTCCGCAGACACACATAGATACAGCTGGGACTCCGTGACGGAGACCACTCAATTCTCAGCAGTACACAGGAGCTGGTTATTACTGTCAAAGGTCCCTTTGCTCTGGGACGTCCCAGAATGTGTTGGGAAATATTCCTCAGCTCTTCGCTGCCTTGCATCAGCCTCTTTCTTGGCCTGGAAAATATGCATGGCAGTTGCTTTGTTGCTTGTCGGAAGAGAGCAGCCCTTCCTCATCAGCTGGAGTGGAGTTCCCTGGTGGCTTGTTGTTTTGTCTTTTTTTTTTTTTTTTTGGTCTTCCTCCCACCATGCAGTATTCCCACATTTCTCATCTCATGTTGTAATCTCTCTGGTTATTTGAAGCCCTTAGACTTTGAAGTTACTGCTTACAAAGACAGTCTTTGGAAATATTGTATCAAGTTATTTTTAGTGAGAAACCATATCATTCGTCTTAATTGTCACCTTTCCAAAAATTCCAGAAGCCTTGAAGGGCATCCTGCTCCAATTAGAGGGATCACAGGCAGGGAACATCTCTGGGGTGCTGGCACTCCCATCAGCACCACCATTAAGGCAGCAGCTGCCACCTTGCAGCCCTGAGGAAGCTGCCTGCACTGTCTGAGCCACTTTCTGCTTTTTTTGTGAGCTGACCAGGTCTCGGAAACTCAGTGAAACGTAAGATTTCAGTCAATGTTGATGCATCATGCTCACTACAGTGTTTGTCATATAATAGATGCTTGATATATACCTATCTAAAATTACCCATTTTTATTACTGAGAGATATAAGATCACCAGATACATTACTCTTGTCGTATTTTTTGTTGTTGTTGTTTCATGTTTTTTCTCTTGGCCATAAGGACATGACCTTTGAACACTGTTTCCAGAGATGTCTGTCATACAGTCTCTATTCCTTCTAGCACTGTGGTATTGGAAATCAGCATGGTGTTTATCCTTAATTTGGGTTAAGGTGAGCAGTGACTGAATGGAAAGGCGATGAAAGATGGTGGGATGCTAGAAAACATGGGTATGTTTATTTTATGATGAGGATTAATCAAGCTGCACACATTTGATTAGAACACTTATGTTATTAAGATGTTTGTATAGTCTGATTATTGGTTTTCTTTTTTTTTTAAAGTTGCAGTCTGAGCAATCCATTTTCTAACTGGATGGCCTGAAACATTTTAGTACCTTACTTCCTTTTTTCTGTAAATCAGGGATAATAATGAACTCAAGTTTCATATGGCTGTTATGAATTATAAGGATTTATTTAGAACAAATGCTCAAAATGATGTCAGTTTTTGTTGGCTGATGTGTTTTAGTATGCAAGATACTTCAAACCTGGTGCATTCGCAGGCTTGAGACATATCCCTATGGGTCATTAGAGTACACCTCTGCCTCCTAATTTCTCAAGATCTGTGTTCTCCTTTGAGACCTTGTTTTACATGTTTGCTTTTAGTTCTCTTTGAAAGTGTGCTAACATGGGCCCAAGCTGTAGCCTAGTTGTTAAAGTCCTTGCCTTGTATGCACCAGGATCCCATGTGGGCGCTGGTTCATGTCCTAGTGGGTCGACCTCTCATCCGTCTCCCTGCTTGTGGCTGGGAAGGCAATCAAGGATAACCCAAAGCCTTGGGAGCCTGCACCCACGTGGGAAACCTGTGGATCCTGGGAAATTCTGGGTCCTGGCTTCGGATTGGCTCAGCTGTGACTGTTGGGGCTACTTGGGGAGTGAATCAGTGGAAGGAGGATTTTCTTTTCAGTCTCTCCTTCTCTCTGTATATCTGACTTTCCAACAAAAATAAATAAATCTTTTAAAAAGTATTTATTTTGGCTTTTATGGCACAGTTCCAAAGGGTCTGGGAATCCCCTCCCCCAAATTCCTACCCCCTTGACAGATTTTCCCCATATTATTACAATAGTATAGTCCTTCATAAGGAGTCATAATTCCATCAGTCTGCTATTTAAGTGTGCCCCGATATGGTTGTACAGACAGTGTCAGACAGTCCAGCATCCTATTGTCTAGATATGTCCAACAGTTTCACTGAGAGTCCATCTTTGACTTGGAAGTAGTGATGCATATTGCATTGTATCTTCACATCTGGATATGGTAGTATCTACTATGCCATCATTGTATATTCCATTAAATTAAAAGCCACAGAACAAAGTCAACAACAGGTATGAAGTTAAAACAACAACAACAACAACAACAACAACAATAAATTATAGCACCATGGAGTCAAAAAAGTGCACCACTGAATAACCAATGCATGGGTGACAAAAAGAAAACACAAAAGCTTCTTGGGTAAAATGGTGCCACAATGTGATCCATGAGCCAACAATGAATTTGACAAGAGAAAAGAAAACCTTTGGAAGAAATGAAAATGAAATAAAAACACATGGGATGCAACCAAAACAGTGTGGAAAGGGTCATTGAACTTAAAATTTGCATGATGGCTTTCTTTATATTAGAGAAAACATATGGTAGTTGTCCTTTTGGGATTGACTTATCTCAATGAGCATAGTGGTCTCTAGTTGGGACTATTTAATTGCAAATGGTATAATTTCATTATTTTTAATGGCTGAGTAGTATTCCATGGAGTGGATGTACCACAGTTTTTTTAACCACTCTTTTTTGGATGGGCATCTGCTTATTTCTTTGCTATTGTAGATTGTGCTACTATTTGGAATGTCTTTACTATTGTAGATTGTGCTGCTATAAATATATTACAGATTCCCTTCTCATATGCAGTTTTCATTTCCTTTGGGTATATTCCTAGGAGCAGGATAGCTGGATCATATGACAGGTTTATTTGCAATTTTCCAAGCGCTCTCCATACTGATTTCCACAGTGGTTGTACTAGCCTCCACTCCCACCAGCAGTGAAGGAGGGTGCCTTTCTCCCTACATCCACACCAGCAGGTGTTGTTAGTAGAGTTCTGAATGTAGGCCAACCTCACTGGAAAAAAAAAATAAAGTATACAGACTCAAAGATCAGATAAGCTCCTATGGCCCTGGAAAGACATTTTCTCATATTTTTACCTAAATAAGTTCTGTGAATCCCAGAACGGTCTTCGAAAATATTCTTTTCATGTTGTATAACATAGTAGCCACTGATTATATGTGACTAGTGATATTCAAGTCTAAATTAATTTTTAAAATAAAAATAAATAACACTGTTGCTCAGTCAGCCTTGCCAAGTTTAAGTAGAGACATGTGGCCAGTGGCTATCATACCCAACAGTGCAGATGAGAAAGAGCATCACCATAGGAGCAAATTTCATTAAATATTCCTTCTAACTCAATTTTCTCCCGATCCATATGTGACTCTGCTGGGCATTCTAAGCCCTCAAACAGGGATTGAGTGACGCCTTAAGTATATTTGTTATGAGAAGGATTTTTGCACAGATTCCCTAGAAGAATTTTTAAAGTGTAGATATATTTAATAGTTGATTTCATGGTTTGACAGCAACCCCTCCTTTTGTTTTTTAAATATCCTTGCCTATACTAGCAAATGAAATTGCACTGGCACTCAGCTAGCAACGTGGTGTTCAGACTTGCTGCAGCTGGCGCAGCTCAAACAACAAAGCATGGGCTACAGCCTCTCCAAGCCTCCTCACTGTGTTGTGCAGCGTCCCTTCCAAGATTTGAAGAACATGAACCAATAACATACCAAGTTGCAATTATCACTGTGAATGGGTCCAATCCTAACGATGTTATTATTGAATTACTGGGAGCCTATGATTTCTATTATTTGTGTACTGTCTGCCTTGGGATTTGAATTGCAATTGTTTGTGCTTAACAGCTCCTGCATCTGACATAAAGCCTGGGTCAGGGTCACCAGTGGTTTTCATGAGGCATTCTGGGTCATGGATGAGCGGACCCAGCTTCTGAAGAAGCCGCCATCCTGAAGTTTCTACTCCAGAGAGCGTCAAGTTTGATGGGCTATTCAACATAAATCTTAACTGCTTTGTTTGTTTACTTTTCTTTTTTTAAAGCTAGATAGTAAGTCCTGTTGGATATTGTAATAAAACTAAGCATTAGTGTAGAAGCTTTCATAACTGACTTCTGCTCAACCAGTCGAGCAACATAAGTGATGGTTACCCTTCCTTCTGCTCAGGTTGCCATCTCAGGCCTTCCAGAAGGCTGCTCTGTGGTGTGCTCATGTTGTACCCAGATTTTGAGATCCCCAGAAATCATCAGAAGTCTGAAGTCAATGCAAACGCATAAGGCCGGTTTAAAGGCCGGTTTATTCAGGCTGGCCTGGACTCCCAGCCGTCAACCAGCCCAGCAGGACTGGGGGAGAGAGAGTCCCGAGGTTGGATAGCACAGGGTTTTTATACACTTCAGACCAATTCCACAGTTATGATTGGTCAGTTTGAACTTTTAAAAAGAGCAAGTTGGCAGGCTTCTGTTGGTGGGTTTGAAGCAAGCAACTTTCAGATAGTACAAGCTGGTGGTCTGTTGGGTTAGTGAGCAAGTCTTATCTAACACCAGGGGCCTCCTTCCTGAGGAGTGCTCTGCCTGTGTGACTTGTCAGGTGTTACGTAGACTATTAGACTGGGAGTCCACACAGCTACTCAAGCGAAGCAAGCAAGGCAGAAACTACAAAAGCAGAAAACACTGAGGTTCCTCACTCAGGGCTTGTGCCCCAATTGTTCTTTGTAAGTTCATAGTATTTTTGTCTTACCAAAACTTCACATTGGCAAGGACAATCACAAATCTTTTGGGTCCAGAGGATGGCACTGACCTCTGAATGTCCCAGCCTACCAGGAGAAGGGAGATAAGGATGAATTAATGGGGCTCGGCACGATAGCATAGTGGTTAAAGTCCTCGCCTTCTTTGCGCTGGGATCCCATATGGGCGCTGGTTCGTGTCTCAGCAGCTCCGCTTCCCATCCAGCTCCCTGCTTGTGGCCTGGGAAGGCAGTCGAGAACCGCCCAAGGCCTTGGGACCCTGCACCTACGTGGGAGACCTGGAGGATCTCCTGGCTCCTGGCTTTGGATTGGCTCAGCTCCGGCCGTTGCGGTCACTTAGGGAGTGACCCATTGGGTGGAAGATCTTCCTCTCTGTCTCTCCTCCTCTCTGTATATCTGCCTTTCCAATAAAAATAAACAAAATGTTTATAAAAAAAGATGAATTAATGAATCTAGAGACAGTACAGTAACATACTGAAAGAGGGCAGGTGATTTAGAACAAGACTTAATGGAATGTGTAGATGATGTTCCATTTGGGAAAGACTGACCTTGGTCTACAAGGTGCACAACAGACTGACATTCAGGGTGTGTTGGACAAGAAGCTCCTGCTCTTCATGCACATAGGCCTGAAGTAGCAGGCTGAGGGTGTGTGGGGTTGTGCCCACAGTTTTTGGAATACAGCTTCAGGAAGAGCCATGGAGAGTGACTCTAGTTTAAGAAGAGTCTCTATTCTGTCGCCTCTGTAAGTGAGACAGGAACAATGAAAAGATTGGAGCTGCAAGGTGATTACAGCTTCTTTAGAATCAGAATTCCTGATAAGACAGGAATGAGGATGGCTGTGTTAGTTTTTAGAATTTTTTAGTTTTCCATAGCTATGGAATAGAGGGACTATGCCAGAGTATAGTCACTGCTGTTTAGAACTACCAGGAAAGAGTATGAAGGAAAGAGCATGAAAGAAAGAAGTGCCACCAATAGCAGTCCATGGCTACTTTTAATCACATTCTGCACTAGCCATCAGCAAACTGGCATCCCAGTCTGATGTGTACTTGTCAAACCAAAGTTAAGCATCGGTTAAGCTTCAGAATTCCATCCCCTGCTTGACCTCTTGACTCCAGGTTTCTGCTAGTGCAGAACCAGGGAAGCAGTTCTTATGGCCCAAGTAATTGGGAACTTGCCACCTACTTGGGAGAAATGGATTGAACCCTCTGCTCTTGGCTTTGGCCTCAGCCTCGTCTTGGGCTGCTGTAGCCATTTGAGGAGTGATCAGCAATCAGTAACTCTGTCTAATATTTTTTCAAAAAAATAGTCAAGCTTGATTACTAACACTACTTCCTCAAGTACGTGTAAGGGTGTGTATGTGGATCTCTACCTTTGAGTTCTCAGTTTTACAGTTTCACTGTATAACATAGTTCCCTGCCAATGAAAAGAAAGGGCAAAATTTTATTGGTGATAATTTCACACTACAGGTCCAGGTTCAAAGGATGATTTTTTTTTCCCTTATGGACATCTGTAATAAAGCATCATTGAACTCAATGATTTTTTTCAAGAAAAGGATGAATAGAATTATTTATTTCTTTATTTATTGATCTGTTTTGGATGTGAATGGGTTCTAATGGTTTTCCTGGGACCTCAAAAATAGGAAAGATTTTAGATTTATCCATTAAACATGTAATTAAAATGTCTTAAAAACCCACATCTATAGGTGAGCATGCTCTCTGCTAAGTTATTAAAATAGCTGCCATACTGTTTTGCGAACGGTGTGCTGCTGCCTGCTTATCACCTTATCTCATCTACCCAAAGGAAACCTGCAGAGATTGTCAGAGTTTCATGTTTTGCCTTCCAGTCCTGGAGGCGGGTAATGGGATTCCGCTGGGGGAGTGGGCGGCAAAGGAAAGCACCTCTCTTGCCCAAGAGAACAGAAGACAGACAGACGTCAGGCTTGTGAAGGTGACTCACACAGGAAGGAGCACTCTCAGTGAGGGTGAACGAAACTGGAGAAAAACTCAGACAGCCCTTGGGGAGTGGGGAGACATGGACATGCTTTCTTTGCCCAGATCAAATGAGAGAGAAGACAGCGAAGTAAAGGCACTTCACAGGCCAAGACTGAGGCTGGGGTCCTGGCAGGATGGAGTTCTACCCTCTGCTGTGCAGGGATGCCCCAGGTTCATGATGCAGAGTGCAGGTTTAAAGTTTGCTCTCTGGAATTTCCTGATTATGAACCCTGCTTCTGTGGGGGTGCTCCCAGCTCCTGGCTGGCCAGGTTGTAGGCTGTTGGTGAAAGAAGAGAAAGCTAAAGAGAAGATCTATAAGCTTTAGCTTTCAGGGCTCGAAGGCTTTCTGAGGACTGTGGTCTCAGCGAAGACCTCAGTACGTTCCCCGGAGTCTTTCACACGACCTTTCCAAGGGCATGATGCTAACTCAAAGCAACACTAAAGCTTACTTGGCTGCAGTTATTACTCTGCAGTGCCACTTGGGTTTATCAGGTCGTTCACACAGCAAGGCTGGTGAGGGTTGCCAACTCCTGGGAAGCAGAAGAGAAGCCACTTAAAGAGCTCAGACCACCCACACACTCAAACGCACAGAAAATTTAAACATTCAGTGCACAGTTTGATGTTGCAAGCCATGTTCAAGCATCACCAGTGTCCTTGTGTTTACATTGACCAAAGGCCTCCTTTTTATTCCACATTCACCCTGTTTCCTAAAATGCATCATTAAAATGACATAAATTGGCTTAGCTTGAAACCAAGGCTAGACCTTTAGAATCTTTGATTTTTGGATCAAGAATGAGTAAAGCATTTTTAACTCCAACTTACTATAAACATGACATTTTGCTTCTGCTCAAACCTAGCTCTTTCTGTCTTTGCAGAAGTTGTTGTGGATTCTCATTGGCCCTATCCATTGATACTTGGCCTTTGAGCTCTTAGAATGCCAAGATACAGGTTTGCCAGCCTCCCTTACTTACATTGGTCTTATTACAATGTCAGTCCCTTAAAAGACCAGGGTCTTTGTATCTGCCTCCCAAATCTTAACAGAAAAAGAAGGGAGAAGTGAGAAAAGTAGGCAACAAGGCACAGTGACATGCCAGAATTCTGAGTATCCTTTATTATTTTCCCTCTGTTTTCTCAAAAGATAAGAATTGGCTTCCCTGAGATATATTCCTGTCTTCCAAGGCTGAACTTGTCTGGGAACAGAGAATCCAGGTTAGGAGGTTAGAATAACCTGGTTCTTCCTCACCGACTCAACCCTCCCCCCACCCTCTTTTTTCTAAATCAAGACTCACAAATTGCTTCATTACACTTCATAGACTAATTTTTCTGGAGAAAAATTTGTGAACAAAACAATATCAAAACAAACTTGGCTCCAATCCTGGTTGGAGACAGTTGCCATCTCTACTTTCCAGATAGGAAAATAACAAAAAGAAAAGTGAGTCAGCAGAGATAATGTTTTAGTCTCCTTGACCTCATTACTCAAGTGATAATAGTTGGACAGGAGCCCATCCTTTCTAAAAGAACTTCGGGGTAGATGTTCAGCATAGAGGTTGACACAGTGGTGGAGATGCCGAGGACTTGGTTGTACTCTGGCCTCTGTTCCTGAACGTAGCTTCCAAGTTGTGAGGGCCTTGAAGGTGGTGGCTTATGTAATCAGATTCCTGTGAGACCGGAACAGAGTCTGTAGCTGCTGACTTCAGCCTCGCTCAGCCTCAGCCGTCACAGGCATTAGGAGACTGAACAAATAGATGAATTTGTCTCTCCTTTCTCCCTCTCAAATAAATCTGTGCCTAGAAATATCCTGTAATCATCTATTGAAAAGTATATGTGACTATTTAGGTAAAGTACTTTTAGAACCTAGAAAGCATCATAAAAATATCATAGACTGTTCCAAAAGCAAAATCTTCAGGGGTGTCAAATATGCCTCCAATGATTAGACAACATTTTTTTGCCTGGATAAAACGATCTGTTCTTATCTAGCTCTCTAGACATTGACAAATAAACATCATCTAAGAGCATTAGAGGTCACTGTTAACTTTTCTGCGTACCAGTGCTGAATTATGTCAGTCTGTCTCTTTACATCACCTATACTCCTTGAGGGCTGGGATTGTGTCTACTGCTCCTACAGTCTCAGTCGCAGCCAGTGCACCGAAGCACAGCCAGTGCTTGCCAAAGTGTGCTGAATTAAAATAACAGCTTTCTTGCTGATGCTGCAACTCATTAGCTAAGGTAAACAGCCTGGTCTGTTCCCAATGTAAAAAAAAAAAACAAAATCCACATTTGCTTGTCCACATGTCTTGTTAGCTGCCCATGCTGTATATGAAAGATGCCTAACTTGTTGACCTCTGTAGTCCCCTGGGAACAACGTCAAGTGGGGTATGAAAATGAAGCATTCATATTCCCTCATCCATTCATTGATTGATTCATTCAACAAGATGCAGAATCTAACAGAAGCAAAGGCTGTGACTACCATTGTATGCATAGAGCATTCATCCTAGCTTATCTTTGTCAGTCACTTCAAGCAAAATAGTTTTAAAGCTGTTTCTCAAATTTGTTTTTTATTTATTTGAAATGCAGAGAGATAGATCTTCTATCTGCTGGTTCACTCTGCAAATGGGTCAATAGCCAGAGCTGGACTAAGCCAGGAGCCTGTAACTCAATCCAGGTCTCCTGCCTGGGTGGTGGTGACCTAAGGATTGGAGCCTTCGCCTGCTGCTTCCCAGGGTAAGCAGAGAGCCGAAATCAGAAAGAGAGCTGGGACTGAAATGCAGATGTTTCAAAATGGGATGCAGGTAAGAAACTGCCACACCAGTCCTTGCCTCCAGAATATTAGTTTTGTTAAAGGTTTATTTTCATTTGAGAGAGTGACAGAGAGAACGAAAGACAGAGTATTGTGCTTCCAAAAACCTCTTCTGTCTGTATCTTTCTTGTCTTCCCATTATGTGTTGTTCTTTCTTCAAATCTTGGTTCATGCTGCGTTGGCCATGGCAAAAGGTGTGCTGCCTTCTTCCCCTTCAATCACTGGAGAGACATTCTCAAATGAAAGGACTAGAAAAGAAGTCTCCCCTAATAACATTGTACTTTGAGAGCCTTGGATGAACAACTCATCCAGACAAATAATGCGTTTTATTTATTATTGTTCTGAGCCAGTGAAGTCTTTCAACTATCCCTCAGGGCATGGAAGAAGGCCTAGAATTGTTTTTCACTCCCACAATCTTGCCAAAAGTATGTTCATCAAAGCTTAGGAGCCAATTCCAAGCATTCTCATTGGAAGCTGCTGCTTTTTTTAAAGATTTATTTTTATTTGAAAAGCAGAGTTCCAGAGAGAAGGAGAGACAGATAAGTGAGGTGTTTGATCTGCTGGTTCGCTCCCAAAATAGCAACAGTGCCTGGAGCTGGACTGTACCAAAGCCGGGAGCCAGGAACTTCTTCTGGGTCTCCAATGTGGGTTAAGAGGCCCAAGCACTTGGGCAGTCCTCGGCTGCTTTCTCAGGCTGTAAGTAGGGAGTTGGATGGATTAGCCAGGACGTGAACTGGTGCCCATACAGGATGCTGGTGACACAGCCGGAGGCTTAGCTCACTACATTACCCTGCCAGCCCCTCTCTTTGGAGATACCAGTCAAATTTATCACATAGAGATGTCCATGTACTCAGCCAGATGAGGAGGTTGGTGGAATTCTTCCCAACCATATGAATATTCTGGGTCTTTGGCCATTTTTCTGAAGGGGCAACTTGTAGATATTCACATTTAGACATTTAAAGGAGGCTAAAGCAATCCAGGTCTGAAGGACTCTTGTTCCCACTAGCATCTTGGGCTCTGAGATAGGTGCCAGAGATTCAGATAGGCAGGACAACTGGACCATTGCTTCTCAAGCTGAGAAGATGGATTTGTCTTCCTAATTTAGTTGGAGCTGGAGGATAGTCATTACAGAAACATAAACAGCACTGCATGGCATCATGGGCGGCTTGAATAGGACTGCACAACCCACAAGATTGATTTCTGTGTAATGTGGAGTGAGTGCTCAGAATGGGTTGAACAGCCCTGTGTCAAGGGCGTCATTAGAGTTGTTGAATTTTAAAAATTAGTCTTTGAGACCCCAGATTCCACTCAGAGGAAAGAGTGTGCTCTAGGACCCTTGGGCAGAGAACCATGTCTGTACATTTGATAGATTTGGGCGGTATGTGCACTGACAGCCTCACTGAGACCCTCTTTGGAAGCCTAAATGGGAATAACTTCGGGCAACTGAAGAAAGGGCTGTTTGATGTGTGATACTCCCTCTTGCTGAGAGGCAACGTGGCAGACTTGCCAGAATTAAAAAAAAAAATGAAAACGTCGGGCACTCTAATGGGGAGAGGGAGCACTGGTTGGCAGCTGTTCCTGGGAGTAGGATGTCTTCCAGCTTGGCCCTTCCCCCAGCTTCACGCATCCCCCTCATGCCCTTCGTCCCTCTGGAGGACAAAGCATTAGAGAAAGAGAGCACTCAGAAGGACTGAGTGTGATCCAAGGCTCTAAGCGCTAGGCGTCACACACAGAAAAGTGTCTAACATTGATGTAACCTGGGGGAAAACACAAGGAAAGTCATGTATCATGGCTTGAGTTCAACACGCAGCCAAGCTGCCTATCACAAACAAACATACACAAAAGCATCTGCTAGGGTGTGCAGTTACTATTTAGAGTTTGATCTCAGATCCAAAATAATCTAGCTTGTATTGAAGCTGTGAAGATGCTATTACATAACTGATGCCTCACCCCCGCCCCCGCAGTCATGATGTGGCTCTTTCTTGTCTACCAAAAGCACTGGTTAGAAAAAGTCCTTACCTTTCCACTTTGGATAAAATGGACTGAGTGAGCTAAGTACTAAGGATAAGACCATGGGGGCTGGTGTTGTGGCTCAGTATGTTAAGTTGTTGTCAATATCCCGTAAGGGTGTGAGTTCAAGCCTGGCTGCTCCACTTCTGATCCAGCTCCCTGCTAATTAGCTTAGGGAGCAGCTAGATGGCTCTAGTGCATGGACCCTGAGGACTCATGTGGGAGACCTGGATGGAGTTCCGGCTCCTGCTTTAGCTCAGCTTTGTCTTTGCTGTTGCAGCCATTTGAGGAGTAAAAAAGTGGATGCAAGACCTCTTCTCTCTCATCTCTCTCTATATACTTATGTTTCACATATCTAAAGAAATGATTATCTTTTTAAAAAGAGTAAAACACTATTAGGATATTTGTGGTTACAGCACAAGCTGAGTTTTCACCAGGTGATTCTGAATAGAACCCAAAAAGATTTCGTTCAGGTGATTCTGCTCTATTTGGATGCCAAGGCATAAAACTGGCAAGTGAGGATTTGCTTCAGGTTCAGTGCCAACTTCACTGGGTGTGTTTTCAGTCTCGCAACATGAATGGATTCATGCTGTAAAGTTTGACAACTGTGGCGCCAGAAGATAAACAGAGCGACAAGATCGTTCATGAAAGCCAATCTTGATGGAGAAACAGAAGCACACATGACTGGCCAGGATCTTTCAAGATCAGGCAGGCCCTGACGATGGTTTCGTCTTGAAAGTCCCAAGATGTCCCTTCCATACAGGAGCCACCAGTCTGCATTGCAGCAGCTGCCACCAGCCAACCCTGTGGCCCTGAACTTGGTTGTGACTTGCCTTCAGGCCTTATTAGAAGGCTGTTGGTTGATCAGCAAAGCACCACATTCCTGAGAAACAGATCCTGGGAAGGAAAGTGAGGATCTATCACTCATCATTTCTTAAAAGAGGAGAGCATTGGCCATGAACTAGTTTGAGAAACATGCTGATGAATGAAAGGAAATGTGTTAAAGACTTGTTCCGGAAATAGCACAGGTGATCCGAGAATGGCTATACTGGGATAACCTGAAATAGATGTAAGTTGGGCAGAATTTCATAGTGAAAAGGTAAAGTATTTGATAATTAAGGAAAGAAATATTTCCTTTCTTCCTAATAATCTGTGCAACTCTGGTATTTTGGGGGGGGCTTATGAAATTGTTAACTTTATATTTGCTATGAGGCTGTAAGGAAAATACTTATATATGTGTGTTGGCATCATCCGTGTCTTTTCCTGATGGATTTGAGAAGGCCAGAATTTGAAGACGGTTATTCTCTCTCTAGATTTGATTGTATAGAATTAGCAAGGCTGTGTTCTCTAAAATCTTGGCTCCCCTGGCTTTCTTGACTGTGGTTGATGCGTTTACTGCATCCTTAGAATAGCTAATAAAGCCAAGACTACAAAGCCAGAGCCACCTCTTCCTGAAACCAAGGTTACCAGATGAATGGCCCTTCACCCACTTCCTTTGCAGGAGAAAGCAAGGCCCCAGGAGACTCAGATCAGACCCATTTGTGGAGCTTCCTTGGCAAGCAGGCACTCTGCTTTCCCATCAACATGTGCCTCCGTACCCCACTCCTGGGAGGCTCCCTGACTCTTCCAACACTGCGTGCCAATCTCCAGGCCTTTCCCTTGCTCATCTTTGCTTTTTCCAAAACTGGTTTCTTATTTTCTCTCCTAGGCTAACTACAACTTCCAACGGACAAATCCTTAAATCAGTAGAGCAGGAGAGGCCCAGAGATTTGCCCGAGGGCACCCCTTTGGGGGCTCCAAAGCTTTGGGGATCTACCCTGGAGGGCTAGGACTCCTGCTAGGGGAAGGCTGACAGGGAGGGAGAAGGAACAGTCAGTAGAAGTAGGTCTCAGCAGTTGTTTGTGACAAAGAGCTCGACTGAGCAACCAAAGCCCTGCCAGCTGGGCAGGGAAGAGAACATTAGATCCTGGTCCCAAACCCCAGCATCACTCACAAAAAAGATGCTCGTAGCCAAGATTCCACACAGCTTGGCTTTTTGGGTGGAGAAAGCTGTGTATTTGGGGGATTAATTATATGGGCAGGTGGCAAGAGATGAAACAGGTACAGAGGGTGACTCTTTAGCCTTTGAGGTGGCAGGCCAGGAAGGTCAATAGAGCAGAGGATTAGGGTCCAGAAACCAAGGCTCATGTTGCAGCTGCAGCACTAGCAGAGTATGTGACCATGAGGACCTCAGTTCTTGACTTGCAGTCTCAGTTCACTTGTCTGCCATGTTAGGAGGCTTTACAATATGATTTCCAGGGAGTTTTCAAGAGTAGATTTCCCCTAAGCTAGTGACTCCAAGTTCATCTACACTTTTGAATTTGTTACCTGCTTCCTCTTCCTCCTCTTTCCTTCTTGTACCATTGACTTAACCTCCAAAAAGGAATACAGAGACTGAAGAAAGAGCAAAAACCGTTGGAGGGTCGCCGGGCACTTTTGCTAGGTGTGCTGAAGATGATTGGAGAGTAAGACAGTGGCGCTGACCCTTCCCGGCTGCACCTCGCACTGCCCTCGGCAACTTCCTTTCCCCTTCTGAACTGAAGGAAATGCTTCTAACCTGATTCCACGTGGCTGAGAATGTGGAAAGAAGGCCAGTGCATGGCAGCATTTTAGTCAGATTGCACACCCTTCCCAAGAATGGGTGATATTGTTCATTAACTAAGGGATGATGCAAGAAATAAGGGCTTAGAAAGGAATTTGGAGAGATAAGATGATCCATTACGAGTTAATTTTTACTGTTGTGTTTTAAAGAAAATTATTAATCGCTAATCTGACCCTTCCAGGTGTTTTTCTTTTGAAGCTGTAGACACTGTGGAAAGGCTGCTGCTACTCCAGATGGAGTGATGCCCAATTGTGCTTCAGAAGAGATCAGTGAGGAATGAGATAAATTGCAACTTTCAGTCACTTAGCTTTCCTTCTAGAAAGTAAGCTTCCCCTTTTCATCAAGCATTACAACACACTATGTACCAGAGATGGTTTAGTCCTAAGATTTAAATCCTTAGCACCAGACACAAGCATAGGTTCAAATTCCAAGTTTATGTGAACTTGGATAAGGTGTCTGTTTTCCAAAAGCCTTACCTATCTTCTCTTTGCAGTGGGGGGAGCAGCAGTGCCTCAAAGCAATAACGTGACTGTTGCATGAAGTACACGCCATATAAAGTTGGTGCTTGCAAAGTCACAATAAAGGAGCTCTCATTAAGATGATTCACTGCTTGGCCCCCAGGGAGCCTACAGACTACTGATGGAAACTGACACACTGTGTTACGGTCTCAAGGCCAGGCTGGCCAATTGGCAGCTGGTGACAGGTGAACATTGGTTCCTCTTATTTTTCTGTGTCTTTCATGTCTGGGGTCAGCACCATGGTTATTTACTGCCTGTGGATGCCTGTGACAGGTTGACCAATGTCCACAGCAGGGTGTGTTGGCCATTTTATCATCTTCCTATTTTACTGCCAGGGGGAGAAAAGATGAACTTTTTTTTTTTCTTTTTTTGCCTCCTTGTAGAATCTTTTCTAATGATTTTGCTTTTAAAAGATTTATTTATTACTTGAAAGGTAGAGTTAATAGAAAAAGAGGAAGATATCTTCCATCTGCTGACTCATTTCCCAGATGGCCCCAATGGCTTGACCGGGCTGGTCTGAAGCCAGGAATCAGAAGCTTCTTTCTGGTCTCCCCCATAAGTACAAGAGCCCAAAGCCTTGGGCCATCCTCCGCTGCTTTCCCAGGTGTGTTAGGGAGCTGGACTGAGGGTGGAACAGCCAGGACTAGAACCAGTACCAAATGAAATGAGGAGCTGCAGGCAGCAGCTTTACCTGCTAAACCACAACTCTGGACCCTAGTGATCTCATTTTAAGTGGGTAGACTTAAAGGACACCTGCTTTCTTCTAGAAATTCCCAAGCTCAATTGATGGGCAAGGTAAGAGAAAGTAGCACCTTCTCTCTCCAGTGTGCCAGGGCAAAGCTCACTCTATAGGGAATTCAGTGAATGGGCCCATGTACAGGGGACATACCTGACATGAAGTAATTCCTTTACATACATATCATTTGATCTGTTAAGCTATTAGTGGTCTCCAGTTTACAGACAAGGAAACAGGTACAGAGGGAAAAAACAAAGGTGTCTGTTGCTCAGTTTAGAAACTAGGGTGCCAGGAGTCAACTCTGGGCCTGAGTCAGGGAAGTTCCACTCCTTCACCCAGTCAGGAATCTTAAAGATTTTTTATTATTATTGAAAAGTCAGATATACAGGAGAAGAGGAGAGACAGAGAGGAAGATATTCTGTCTGCTGATTCATCCTCCAAGTGGCTGCAATGGCTACAGCTGAGCCAATTCAAAGCCAGGAGCCAGGAGCCTCTTCCTGGTCTCCCACATGGGTGCAGGGTCCCAAGGCTTTGGGGCGTCCTCAACTGCCTTCCCAGGCCACAAGCAGGGAGCTGGATGGGAAGTGGAGCTTCAGGATATGAACGGGTGCCCATATGGGATTCCGGCACATGCAAGACAAGGACTTTAATCACTAGGCTACCAAGCTGGGCCCCAGTCAGGAATCTTGAAGAACTTATACACATGCATCATGACCTACCTCCTTACAGAGGCCAAGAATCCAAACCCAGAATTTAGGATTTCACTGGCTGCTTGGGTAGAGCCCTGGTGTCAGCATTTTAAACAAAGCCCCTTAAATGGTTCTAAAGGGCAGCTGGGTGAGACTTGCTGATTTCCTTCTCAAGTCACACTACCCCATGCTGCTATATAAATAGCTGTTTCCCTCCCCCCTCAATACCATACCAGGAAGTGCTTCCTGAACCACACCCTAGAAAGAGGAAGTTCCTAGACAGGTTTGTGTTCTGGGGAAATTTTTAATCACTTCTCGTACTCCTTCCTGTGTGCAGGCATTTCTGGGCTCCCGGGGCCCTTAGAGTTCAGGGAAGAGAGGGCAGACAGTTGTCATTACAAAGTCGAGGCGGAAAAAAGACCTACCAAGACCTTTGCGGAGCCTCCCTTTTTACAATGTACATTCATCATTCAGAGATGCTTCTTGACAGCATGTCAGTGCTAAAGATGTGTCTCCCCTTCCTCCATCCTTGCTTGGTGATTTCCTCTTGCATCACCCCTTGGTTACCCCAGGGGACAGCATATAGCCCTTAGAGGTCAGGGCTACAGCTGTGTGCTGACGGTCATTTGATTGAGGGTGGCGAGCCTTGGGAACAAGTCCCATTGTTGCCACAGTCTCCCATAGAGTTAGCCTTAACCTGCCTCCACAGTGAAATGCATCTGCAATAAAAATCCCTCATTAGAGTGGCAAGGCCCTGGTGCTCTTAGAATCTGGCCCTGAGTGTGCGCTAGGGCAGTCAAAGATGGTTATTTATATCTTTTGGCTCTTCTAAGCACACTTTTTTTTCTTGCCCTGCATTAATAGGAAGGTTTTGAAAAAGCAGATGTTTTCAATTGGAAGGCACTATTTCCAAATCTTTGGGAGATTATTAAGTGGAACACACTTGGGGATTAGAGGTAATTTCCAACTGCCTTGGCAAGTTACTATGGGCATCAACACATCTGTTAGGAAATCCTTGGAACCGAAAAACAATATGTGTAATAATTTGCTTTTAAACAGTGAAATAAGGATACATAGGGCATAACTGACAAGTTTCATCACTAGAGAATAGAATGGAAGTATTTTTCTTCCATGAAGTTTTTTCAAAAATTTTGTGAGGAAGTGGAATTTAAAAATAAGTTCATTTTGGTGGAAAAAAATTTTGACATCCACAAATACTTATTTCATAACATGCATTTTTCATGAACTCTTGGAAAACCTTTTATATAATAACTTCAACACTCTTGATTGTATAATAAAAACACTTAATTTCTATTGAAGACTTTTGTGCTTGAAGGCACATACTGTTTCCTTTATTGCACTTCTTCTGGTCACAATAATCTTACGTCTACTGAGCCTCTTTGCATGCATTTTGCTGTGATATAAGATTAGCTGAAACAGCAAACAGAGTGCCTCCAAATGTGACAAAATTTTTTTATTTTTTAAAATTTTTGAATTTCGTGGTACAATTTCATATAGACTGAGATTCCCCCCCCAAACTCACACCCCCTGACAGATTTTCCCCATGTTGCTACAATAGTATAGTCCTCCACAAGGAGTCATAATTTCATCAGTCTCTTATTTAAGTGTGCCCTGATATCGCTGGTACAGACAATGTAAGACAGTCCAGCATCCCATTATCTACACATTTCCAGCAGTTTCATTGGGAGTCCATCTTTTGTTTGGAAGCCAGAATGCGTGTTGCATTGTACCCCCACATCTGGATGTGGTAGACTCCTGTACTCTATCAAATACATTTCCATAAATGAGAAGCCATGAAAAAAGGTCGACAACTGGTATGAATTAGAACAATAGCTACAACAACACAACCACCACCAACAACAAGAAATTACAGCACCATGAAAAAATGCACCACTGAGTAACCTCTTTGTCCACACAAAAGATACAAAAGACATTTGACAAATTTAGAGTTGCCAGGAATTGATTTAAAAAATTTTTTGAGATTTATTTGGAGGACAGAGTGACAGGAGGAGAGATGTTTTCTTCTGCTGGTTTACTCTTCAGATGACTACATTGGGCTTGTCTAGGTAGGGCTGAAGCTAACTAGAATCCTAGCTCTCCATCCTGACCTTGCATGTGGGTGATACGGGGCACACATACTTGGGCCATCTTGCACTACTTTTTTTTTTATAATGTATTTTTTTTTAAAGATTTGTTTTATTTTTATTACAAAGTCAGATATACTGAGAGGAGGAGGATGTACTGAGAGGAGGAGGAGAGAGAGGAAGTGGAGCTGCCGGGATTAGAACCAGCAGCCATATGGGATCAAGGCGAGGACCTTAGCCACTAGGCCACGCTGCCGAGCCCCCATCTTGCACTACTTTTTTAGGCACATTAACAGGAAGCTGGATCAGAAGCACAGCAGCTGTGACTCAAAGCATCACTGGTGTGTGGGATGACTGTGTAGCCATCATTGGCCTGCTTGTTGTGCTACAATGCTGGTTCCCAGGATCTGATACTGTATAGATACTCTTCTGCTATTGTTAACGTGGCAGGTGGTCCTTAGGCAGACTCCCCTGTGGCTGGCTCTAAGAGGACTGCTATGTGAGATCCATGTGTGATGCCACCCTTTTCTTCCCCAGAGTGTCTCTTGGCACAAACCTTCCACAGAGCCCCCACTCCCAAGAACACACAGAATTTTTCCCGGTGCTCATGCCCAAAGCAGCCATCCCAACAAGCAGGAGCCACCTGAGACTGGCTTCTGGTCCAGTCAGGTCAGTCGTGTCCTGGAAGCATCTGGAAGAAGGTAGAGAACTGAAAAGAATCAGAGCTGTGAGAGCAGGTTTGAGCCAAAGGGAAAGCACAGCCAAATGTTTCCACAGTCGGGGGTACAGACTGGAAAAATACAAGGAAAGTGCAGGAACCGGAGGCAGAATTGCCCCAGGCTGCCAGAGGGCTGCTGCTCCAGTGCTTGGTCCACTCACTCTTCTGCATTTTGCTTCCACACCAAATGAGGAAGGGGGATAGGCTATTGCATTATTATGCAAATGTTTACAGGGAAGGTAGGGTGAGAAGGTCCAGCGAATTATGGAGTTAAGAGAGAAAGAGGTTTTCCATCTACTGGTTCACTCTCAAAGTGGTTGCAATGGCCGGGGCTGGGCCAAGCTGAAGAGCCAGAAACTCCATGCAGGTCTCCAGTTGGTTGTATAACCATGATTCCTCTACTTGGAGAGTTTGCAAATGCATTTAATCTTTTTGGACTTATTTTTCCTAATCCTTAACATAGGAGGACTCGATTAGATGACAGTTAAGATCTTTTCTTGCCTTAAAATTCCACTGTTGTATATTTCCTTGTAAAAAAGTAGAGGCTGTGAAAAAGTTTCAGGCTCGCAGTAACAAGGATCATCATAAAAAGTGAAGTAGCTTTAGAAACTCTTTCTGTAAAATGCACCTGCTAGTTTGTCCATGGTGAAGATGGTGTACAGCCCTTCCCTGTAGGGGGAGTAATCCTGATATGCCAGGGTGATTCATCTGATCGCTCTGCCATGGTGCTGGCTCTTCCAAGAATCCAGTTGTACTCAGTCGCGAACATACCAGGAAGCCCATCTAGCAGTGACTGAGATGAAAGTTGCTCCAAGACACTCTGCAGACCCTGCAGGAGAGACTGTCTTTCTAGGAAATCTGTCCTCCAGAACAAATTGTACACAGATGCCCACATACCCCCTGCAGCAGAGAGCAATCTCTCACACCAACTTCCCAGAACTGAGGGTGACATGAGAGTAAGGACAACTTGTCTACCCAGCAGTGGTGGGCAGAAGGCAGTAGGAGAAATGGAAGAGGAGTGTGACAGGTGTTGCTGAGGGCTTGATTTTTGTTCTCATTTCTGAGAGACAAGGAGGAATACTTAGGGAAGAGAGGAAGGACTCAGTTTTTTTTTTAGTGTTAGTTTTATTGGAAAGGCAGATATACAGAGAGAAGGGGAGACAGAGAGGAAGATCTTCCATCTGATGATTGACTCCCCAAGCGGCCGCAATGGCTGGAGCTAAGCCAATCCAAAGCCAGGAGCCAGGAACTTCTTCCAGGTCTCTCATGCGGGTGCAGGGTCCCAAGGCTTTGGACCATCCTCGACTGCTTTCCCAGGCCACAAGCAGGGAGCTGGATGGGAAGCGGGAATGCCAGGATTAGAACTGGCACCCATATGGGATCCCGGCAAATGCAAGACGAGGATTTTAACCACTATGCTATGGCACCGGGCCCCAGTTTGTTTTTTTTTTGAAGATTTGTTTATTTGTTTATTTTGGAAGATTTGTTTATTTTTTTTGAAGATCTTTTGTCCGATGGTTCATTCCCCAAGCAGTTGCAATGGCTACAGCTGAGCCAATCTGATGCCGGGAACCAGGAGCTCTTCCAGGTCTCCCAGGCGGGTGCAGGTCCCAAGGCTTTGGGCCGTCCTCGATTGCTTTCCCAGGCCATAAACAGGGAGTTGGATGGGAAGCGGGGCTGCTGGGATTAGAACCGGTGCCACATGGGATCCCAGCGCGTGCAAGGTGAGGACTTTAACCACTATGCTATCATGCCAGGCCAAAGAACTCAGTTTTATCAGAGCAATATGAGATCTTGAAATTGTCATGCTAGATAGCAACAATGCTACACTAACATTTACTCAAGAAATTTCATGTTGAAATAGCTGCAAACTTTAGAAGAATGTAATGTTATTCAACCTCTCTCCTCAAATCCTGGAAAAGACTGAAACCTGTGAATTGAGAGCAAAGATGATTTCCTAATTGTAATTTATCCCCACAGAGTTAGAGACGTGCTGCTTCTATGCCGGTGATCGTCATAAAACTAAAAAGCTAGTGGAAGTAACAAAAATGATTTGGTGTAAACCTTTTTATTTATTCATTTATTTTTATTGGAAAGACAGATCCATAGAGAGGAGGAGATACAGAGAAACATCTTCCGTTTGCTGGTTCACTCTTCAACTGGACAAAATGACCAGAGCTGAGCTGATCTGAAACCAGAAGCCAAGAGTTTCCTCTGGGTCTCCCACGCAAGAGCAGAGTTCCAAGGCCCCAAGACTTTGGGGTGTCTGCCACTGCTTTCCCAGGCCATAAACAAGAAGCTAGATGGGAAGTGCACCAGCTGGCACACGAACTGGCACCCATATGGGATCCTGGTGTGTGCAAGGCAAGGATTCAACAGATGAGCCATCACACCAGGCTCTTGGTGGAAACCTTACTAATTTTATTTGCCTCTCTCATGTGGAAGCTAATAGCAATCAGGTGTGTGAGAGTTAAGAGCGAAAATCATCCTCTTTCATATATTCTGTGAATTCTTACCAGGCTCTTAAAGGACTGCCCATGGGGTAATATTTAAAAAAAAACAGCAAAAAACCAAAACAAACATTAGGGCTTCACAACCAAAATCAACACAGAAAATGCAACTTAGTTGACATGGCAGTTTCCTGTTGCATTATATGAGGTTTGCAGGTAGACTGCACACACGCAATGCCAGGCGAAGTTCCCACAAGATGTGTTTTGCAGTCGCGCACTGCACTTGCATTTGAATTAATTCATGAGTTGTCATTCCAGGAAACAGAAGCAAACATGCTGTTAGATTAAAGTATGCAGGTAATTGCTGTGATTTCAATTCTTCTTGATACAAATTACAAAGTTCTCTGGGTCATCAAGGGAGTAAAGATAGGTACCATTTCAATCATGCTGAGATTGGCTCACTTCTTCATGGGCCAATCTCCATTTCAGATTCTTGCACTCTTTGAAAGTCTTGCACATGGCATGTGTGAAGTCCTCTTTCTGTTAAGCCAGGCTGGCCCTTGGAAGACCCTGGGAAGGCAGCTGCCTCCCAGAAGGCCCTTTGGGGTTGCAGAATTCCAGGCACTCCTCGTCTGAACACGGCCCTAGAGACAGCCCGGCTGCCCCATGGCCTCTGATGCGTTGCTGCAGCTGCGGAGGAGCTAACTTTGGGAGCCATAGATCACAAAGACTTTGTCTCAGCGACACTCGAAATAGGCTCATCAGGAGACTCGCAGCATCTCCCAAAGCAAATGCAGAAAGTGGAAGGGAAGCACCAACAACGGCCTTCAAGAGAGAGAGGTGCTCTTTCTAATCCTTGGATTTTGATGCCCAAGTAGGGCGATGGCATGTGGAAGCCATCATCATTTCTGGGTTATGAACAGCTCGACGACGTAGTAGAAGGTGGGGAGGTGATGTCATTAGGAGCCCATGGTTTACAAGTTTAGCTGTTTTGACCTTGGTTTCCTCATGTGTAAAATGAGAGGGGCTGGCCGGATGACCTTTGCCTTGATGACTATGAAAAGTGAACGTAGGAAGCTCAGGCTCACCTTCTCGAGTTACCAGCTGGGAGCATGTCGTGAGATCAGATGGCACTTGCTGTCGAAACCCTTTGGGCTGAAGGGGAGGCACTCACTGTCGAAATGCTTGGGGCTGAAGGGGAAGCTTTCTGAAGTGGGACAAGGGCACCTTGTGTTGAAACGGGGAGCTGGTCAACTCTCCAAGGCCAGGGCCAACCTTTGCTTCTTCTAGCTAGATCTGGAGGAATTCACTTAAGGCTGAAAAAAATAGGAAATCGATATGAAAGTTTCCATAGGTAGCTTTATGAAGTTAGGAGTATAAACGGTTTGCTTAGAAAAAGATTTTCACCATATGCCATGATTGTGACTCAGAACTGCTCATGTTCTCATAGAGGTGTGTAATAAGTCTGTTATGTAAATATTGGGCTAAATCTTTCAATATAATGACTGCTTTTCTGTTTTCAAGGCAGTCTCCTGCTACCTTCACTTCTCCGGGGAAGAGAGGGAGAGCTTGCACCTTTTGAGTTGGGATCCTGGGTTGGAACTATCTGCTGGATCTTCTGATTCTACTGAGGCATACCTAGTCCTATCTGGTCATGAATCAGGTTGATTTCTACTCACACAGCTAACTGAACCTGGGCTATTGGTATTCCGTTTTGCCATCTAGCACTTTGCCATTAATTGTGGAGTTAAGTTAAGGTACTGACATCTAGCACTTTATTTGTTTAGACTCCAGATATATATATATTTGGCACACTAACTTTTTAACACATCTTTCTCAGCTTGGACAACAGGAAATTCTCAATTTTGTATATGCTACCCAAGACTTGGAGGAAGCAAGTGGCACTCTGTCAGGCTGTCACAGTAGGCTGGACTCTTCTAAGTTACAATTTCTGATCTCAGCCTTCCCTCACGCAATCCCAAGAAAGCCTGGTGAGAAAATCTCCTCTCGGGCTGGCCTCAGGCCTCTGCCTCCCTGGCTCCAAAGTACAGTGATTGATTACTGGTAACTGTATGTATAGAATATACTTCCCAAGCTGGTAGGATTGTGTTAGAATTGCTATAGTTTCCAAGTGGGGCAGGAGCGTGTGTGTGTGTGTGTGTGTGTGTGTGTGTGTGTGTGTGTGAGAGAGAGAGAGAGAGAGAGAGAGAGAGAGAGAGAGAGAGAGAGAGATAACCAGGAGCAATTCTCAAACATTAGCCTGCAAACAATGGCCAGGAGGTCTTGGTAAAATAGAATGCTTGGCACCAACCAGTTTTTGATCCAGTAGGTCCAAAATGTAAATGAACGGGTTATATATATCAAATTCTCAAGTCATTCTGATCCCACTGGTCCTGAGACCACGACCTAGGGCCTGCTAACACTGGTGATGTGTTGAGATTGTGGTAAAACAATACCATTGCTGAATATAGTTTTGTTCTTGGAAGCCTGATGGTACATGGTTTTTCAACCTGAGAGATGTTTTGGGGGTTCTGAATAGAAAAAAAGACCTTAAATTAATTGATTATTCTTAGAATCATATCAATGAAATTGATGAAATCTGTTCCGTATGTGTTAATAAATACAAAAGTACTAAAATCAGTAAATGAGCCACATTTTACATCATTACATCTTGTATTTTCTTTTTCCCTGATGCATTTCCAGGTTATTAACCTAACCTACCCTACTACCCAAAGGGAATTACCCTAGCTGGGTTTTCTGTAGCTACTTTTGTGTCTAAAACAAGTGGGTTAGCTCTGAGCTCAGACCCAGCCTCTCCAAGTTGGCTGCTTTCAGAAGAAACCAAGGGGAGAGCAAGGACCAGTACGTCTGTGACAAAGGCTTCCTAACTGTTGAGGTTTTCTTGTATCATTTCCATCCTGTTACCTCTTATGTTTCAAATATGAGCTTGATTTAGTTTTTTAAATTAGCAGCTTTATTTAGAGATTTTTTTCCAAGTGTCCAGATGAACTATTTTTAGTACATTTATGAAGTTGTATAATAATTCCCACAATCTAATTTTAGAGCCCTTTTATGGTCCCTCGAAAAACCCATATACAGTTGCTTCTCTTTCTACTTTCTATCCTAAGAAAGCTCTCTTTTCTCTTGGCTATGCATTTGTGTTTTCTAGCCATTTCATATAGGTGGAACCACACAGCATGTTTGTTTTTGTATCTGACTTGTTTCACTGAGCATGAAGTTTTGGGTTCACCCATGCTATTGTGTGCACTGTACTTCATCAAATACTTACTTTTACGTAGTCATCCTTTGATGCCCACATCTCTTTTGCTGCAATAACTCTTTTCGACCTTGGCCTTGGGTATCTGTGTTCTCCTAGCATTAGTCATTCCACGGACTGCCAGAACAGGCACCAGGCCAGAGACAGGAATTCAGGAGGAATCGACTTTGCTACAGATTACCTATTAAATTAGCAAAGGACAAGTGCCCATAAAAACTGCACCTTCTGTTACTAATATTGACATCATGGAATATTGTATGAGGCCATTTCTGTATGTTTTCTGTGTTTGGCATCTATGTAGACCATACTGTTTTTCCTGTTTAGAAAGACATTCTTACTTGTGCCTGTGGAGGAGGAAGCTGAAGCTCAAAGAGTTTGTACAACTACCAGTCAGTTTAGCACAGCCAGGATTCTGAAACAGGTTTCTCACTTCCTCCTGCCAAAGCTCCATGTTGGGAAGGTGGTTCCACCAGTGGAATATTGGAACAAGACCAGGATCACTAGGGTCTTAGAGGTTGTAACTATTTTTCTAAATCAGGAAGTGTTTCCATAGGCAATATCCCTGTTTTCATTGGAACACAGGTGAGATTTAAATTCATCCATGAATTTCTTCCTTTGCGTCACAGGACAGTCAAGGGGGACAACCCATCAGATACAGATGGGCTCCAGCAGCTTCCTTGGCCAAATTCTTCTTTTAATTTTCTCACCATGAAATGATCCAGGTGAGATGAATGTAAAGTTTATACTGTCATTTCATCACAAGTGACCAAGAGGAAAAAAGGAGATTGACGTTCTAGAGTTACAGCATTGATAAAAGATAAGCCATCTCGTGTGTTCAGCTCCCTATCAGGAGCGACTTTCTGCTTCTACCAGTGCACATTCAACATTAGCAGACCACTCAAACCTTGACCTGTGTTTCATTCCTTCTTCTATATCCAGCAGTTATTACCAAGCAATTCCCATTTCCTTCTAATGATCACTAAACAAAGCAGAAATGAAGTCTTCATACAACCCAGGGGTAGAAATATAATCAAAATATACAACACATGAAAATGGCCTTCCTTGACTGCTATCTTAGGTCACAAGCAGGGAGCTGAATGGAAAGCAGGGCCACTGGGATTAGAACTGGTGTCCATATGGGCCCGGCAGCGTGGCCTAGCGGCTAAAATCCTCGCCTTGAAAGCCCTGGGATCCCATATGGGTGCCGGTTCTAATCCCAGCAGCTCCACTTCCCATTCAGCTCCCTGCTTGTGGCCTGGGAAAGCAGTGGAGGACGGCCCAATGCATTGGGACCCTGCACCCAAATGGGAGACCCGGAAGAGGTTCCTGGTTCCTGGTTCCTGGTTCCTGGCATCGGATTGGCGCATACCGGCCCGTTGCGGCTCACTTGGGGAGTGAATCATCGGACGGAAGATCTTCCTCTCTGTCTCTCCTCCTCTGTGTATATCTGGCTGTAATAAAATGAATAAATCTTAAAAAAAAAAAGAAAAAAAAAAAGAACTGGTGTCCATATGGGATCCCAGTGTGTGCAAGGTGAGGACTTTAGCAGCTAGGCTACTGCACTGGGCCCAAACTAGATTTCTTAAATTGTTGTTTGAGACCTACTGATGGGGACTTGGTCAGGAAAAGGGATCCTGGCTCTTTCTTTAGACTAAGTGATTTAATCTACTAATTGATGATGTTCCCATGATAGGCATCATAATGTAAAATGATGATAGAAGTTTCCTTGTAAGGGGAGAATAGAATGGCAAGGCCTTTCTTGGGTTTCAGAGCTCTGGTTCATGATGCAGTGTGGGTTCCATAATATATCCTGACTCAACGTATCATGTATATAGTTGTCAAATATTCAGTGAAGACTACTATAGCTGAGATGGTAGGACTGATAAATCTAGTTTATTGAGGAAGTCCTCTGAATTCCATGTTGTCTCAACCATTTCTTTAACAATGCCTGAAAGTTGGGCACTCTTACTCTTTCAGGCATACAGATGAGAAAACTAAGGGTCAGACAGTGTGTAACTCATGCAGATTTGTGTGACAAGTACAGCCAGTTGACCAGAGACTGGATGCCACACTACGTCCATGGGTTGGTCATTGGAAAACACACAAACAAAAACCACCCATACATGACATTTGGCTACAGCCCTGGGTTTAAATCTTTGCATGCTGGGGCTAGGCATTTTTCACACTGAGTAAGATGTTGTCTAAGGTGCCCACGTGACGTATCAGAGAGCCTAGGTTTCAGTGCCAGCTCTGCTACTGAATTCCAGCTTCTAGCCAGTGTATATCCTAGGAAGCAGTGGGCGATGGCTCAAGAACTTGGGTCCCTAACATTCATATGGAAGCCTTGGATTGAGTTCCGAGACCCTGGCTTCAGCCCAGGCCAGACACAGTGGTGGTAGGCATTTGGAGATTAACTGGGAGATGGGAGTCCTTGTTGTCGACACGTTTGTGTTTCTACCTCCACCTCTCAAATAATGAAGAATTTAAAAACAATTTTGAATGCTGGCATCTCTGCCAGTGTTTAAGGAAGTGCTGTTCAGCTGTAACTCTGGAAGTAGCTTGCCCTTCAACTTCTGGCATTCCAAGGACTACTGAGCACAGTGAATCAATTATGTAAGAGGGCTGGGACGGTGAGGTGGGACACAGACACAGGTGGTTTCTGGTCATCTCCACCCTTTCCTATTGCCTACAAGTCTTGGCTGCTTGCCGTCCCTTGACCTTTGGTCCAGAGAGAGGAGCTGGAGGGAAATGCAGCTAAAATACAGGAAATGGGATAAAAAGTAGTGGAAGCAAATGATCTGCAGACACAGAGGCAAAAGGCAGTAGGAAACAGGTTAGGTAGTTCTTACCCTCTGGTTCAGCCAAGTTGGATTTCATAGATATATACAGGTTTTATTCGAGAATAAACTTACCTTGTAATTCAATTTCCCATGAACTTTTTTTTTTTAAAGATTTATTTATTTTATTACAAAGTCAGATATACAGAGAGGAGGAGAGACAGAAAGGAAGATCTTCCGTCCGATGATTCACTCCCCAAGTGAGCCGCAACGGGCCGGTGCATGCCAATCCGAAGCCAGGAACCAGGAACCTCTTCCAGGTCTCCCACGCGGGTGCAGTGTCCCAATGCATTGGGCCGTCCTCGACTGCTTTCCCGGGCCACAAGCAGGGAGCTGGATGGGAAGTGGAGCTGCTGGGATTAGAACCGGTGCCCATATGGGATCCCGGGCCTTTCAAGGCGAGGACTTTAGCCGCTAGGCCACGCCGCTGGGCCCTCCCATGAACTTTTTGAAGTTTTATCAATATCTAGATCTACCTAATTTAGTTGGCATCAGGGTATCAGAAAATAATTTGTGCTCTGTGTTTGCCCTTATCCTTTTTTTTGTAAGACAGCTTATGAGTTCATCTTCAGGCCTCCTAACACATACCAGGCAGAAGGAGTAGACCAGAAAGACTGGCCTGTGATCTTGGAACTGCTGAAAAACTGACTTTCTTTTGGAGACTTTCTTGCCATCTATAGCATGAGGATAATATTAATCATACTCTTCACCACATAGTGTTTTTGGATAATGGGATAAGAGCGATTTCATAAGATGTATTAGTCTTTGAAGGAAGAAGTCTTGTATTAGACTCAGCTCAAATTTAAGTGGCTGAAATATATTAGTTTAGTGTTTAAAAAATTCTATTCAGGGGTTGATTTGTTTAGGTAACCTTTCTGCTTCAAAGAAAGCTTATGTATTATGGAATCTAAGACTCTAACCTAGTGTTAACCAACTAAGTAACTGTACACACATCTTATAAACAGGTTATAGTAGGATAAAAGAAAGGCTAGTTTTGATTTAAAGAAAATGGGTCAACCAGGCTGGTGTGGCTAAAACACAGTGGTGAAGATGGAAGTAGAATAGGTTGGAGTGGGAAATTTGGGCAGGAGGCTTATCTTGCACAACCTCCATGGAAAGAAACGGGACATTTTTTTCAGAGCATTCTGAAAAGTAGTTCATGAAAATGGTGTTCTTGTTTATTTATTTGAAAGGCAGACTTACAGACAGAGAGATGGAAGGAGACAGAGAATGAGAGCTTCCAGCTGCTGGTTCATTCGCCAAATGGCCTCAATGGCTAGGACTGGCCTAGGCTGAAGCCCGGACGAGAACTCCATCTGGGTTTCCTATGTAGATGGCAGGGGTTTAAGTACTTGGACCGTCTTTTGTTGCCGATTAGCACGGAACTGAATTAGAAGTGGAACAATCAAGATTTAAACCAGTGCTGATATGGGAGGCTAGTGTCATAGGGAGCTTAGTCCACTGTATCATAGTGCCAGCCCCAGGTGTTCATTTTCTTAGGAAAAGGGGAAGGGAAGCATTTTAGAGGGAATGGGAGCTTTCTGCACGGGAGATCTTGGCAGCATGAGAAAGCCTCAGGCCAGCCAGCTACTTGGTGACCCCAACATTGCCTCTGCTGCCACCACTCCCACAGGGGGACAGGATGCCCAGAGGCAAGGAGAAGCTTGGTACATGTGTCCAGGGCCCCTCTGTTTTAGCTATCCCTTCATGTCCCAATTCCCCTGGAATATGGGCATTCCAGCTCCCTACCCGCAGTGAAGAGGAAGGAGAAACCCAAAGCACTGGCAGCAGTTATCCTTGGCAAGTGGGACATCCCTTTTGGGGAGTGAATAAACACCTTCCAAAGCTGTCGGTGCTGTGCTCCCTGAAGCCTCTGCAGCCTTGGGACTTGGGGGTGACTGGAGGCATGTAAGTGTTCCTTAGAAGCCAGAAAAGGCGAGGAAGTGGGCCCTTCCTCAGAAGCACTAGAAGAAAGCAGCCTTGCTGCTGCTCTGACTCTGGCCCAATGAAACTGCTTTGAGATTTCTGGCTTTCCAAACAGTAAGGATGATTTGAGGTTGTGTTGAGCAGCCGTAGGAAACTGACACAACTGACACAGGCTCCTCTGCAAACTTCTCATGGGCTGGATCTTAAGCTTGTTCATTTTAAGAAGACTTGGTTTCTTGCAAACCAGAGAGTGGTTGAGGGATGATGCAGTAGGGCAAAAATGACGGCACCTGACGTAGAGACACGGCTCATACCTGGCCTAGAGAAACTGCAGCATCTGCCTAGCAGGGCTCACAGTGCCTATTGCCAGGGCCTAGGGCCTCCTGAACTTGACTTGGGACAAGCTGGTATCTGTCAGATAAGGGGATAGGAAGTAAGATGCTGACCTCATGGAAGACATATGAGCAGAGTAAGCTGTCCTTGCTACAAAGAGCCGTATTAACCCCCATCTCCTGCCACTCCTTGTCCTTTACCAGCCAGCAGACATAGGCTACAGCTTTCCTTGTTGCACCAGACCCTGTGCCTTGAGAAGGGGATATATGATAGCAGGGAGGCTGTGTGCCAGGCTCCACGTCACCATGCCACCCTGGTAAATAGGCAGAGCCCAAAGTCCAAAGCCTGTAGGACTTCAGTAGTCTGTGCTCCCCCTTCATGGTGCCCCCTTCTTGGAGAATACAGGACCAATTGTAAAGGAGGAAGAGGATCCCATATCTTACATTCAGACTCTGAATCTGAACAACTGCTTTGGCACAGGACAAGTCCAGAAGGAAAATTCTCAGCGAAAAGGCTGTTGACCTTGAGTCATTTTATGAAACAAAACAAAGCAAACATTCTCTGATGTTACCTGAAGAATTGACTTAAAATAAGCTTCATGTCCAAGAACACATCACCTGTCAGAAAAACAAGTGCCATAAAAGGAATTTCACCAGTCAGGTGAAGCAGGCCGGCGCCTGACACACCTTTCCTCCTGGCTGACTCACCCCCAGCAGGGAGCTCAGCCAGAAACAAGGGCAGCTGGCCCTGCTCTGCCTCGCCCAGAGCTTCAGAAAGGTGAATTCCCCCCTTCTCAGGGACCCCTCCCCACCTCTCTGGAATGATCTTGGTTGTTGCACCATGGCCAATGCAAAACATCTCCTCTCAGCACCAAAATTGGAACTTACTCATTGGCCCATCTTTGTCATACAAGAACTAGAGATTTGGGTGTTCCTTTGGGGGTTCATAGACTTACATACTGTCACCATTGAAGAAAGTGAAGTAGTCACCATCAGGGGACATACCAGCCATAAAAGGTCAAGGATGAACCCTGAACCCTGCCCAATCCTGGCTTTTGCTCTTGTCCTACAACAGGCTAAACCATCACCTCAGACTCTTTAGGCATTGACACCAAAATGCAGTTGTGTTTTGTTGATCAGATAAGCCATTGCCCCTGCCCCCAGTAGAGAATAGGCCCAAAAAGGCTGAATATAATTGTTGAGAATGGAGAGATCTTCAATAGGGGAATATAGATGCAAGGGTGAAAGACAAGGTATGATTTTCATGAAGCTAGAACCTGCAAGGCACTGTGCCAAAGCAAACCTCTCCCCTTCCTTCAGTGCATGCCCTGGATGTGGTGAGGGCTAAACTTCTGTTGTCTTTATTGTCAGGCAATATTCTAACTTATGCTCTCATAAATCCATCACATTCTGGAGCTTCAAAGAGAGCAGACATAGATTCCAGACATCCAAAAATGTTCAGAAGATGAAAGCAGCTTAGGTATCATGCAGCCCAGCTGACTCACTTTCACAAATGAGAAAATCCGAGCTTCAAAGAGGTTATGTTGATTGGTCCGGGCAGCACTTATCCAGTAGAATTTTCAGCAGTTTTCACATTAGAAATATTGTGTGTTCCTATTACCCAGTGTGGAAGCCATAGCTTCACATAGCTGTAGAGCATTGCTAATGTGACTAGTGCTACTGAGGAACTAAATTTTTAACTGCACCCTGTTTTCCCTGATTTGGACTTAAATTACTGTGTGTGTCCAGTGACTATCGTGGTGGATTGCATTGGTGTAGAGTCATAGAACTGAAATGCAACATGAATTCTCTGATTCAAATGCTTCTCTTTTCTTGCTCCCCTCCTGCAGAACTCTGGGTCAGGATGAGCTTTCTGTGTGAAGCAGGAGACTTTCAGGGTCAGGTCTTTGTACGTCAATAGTAATGGTCAGGGTTGTCCTGCGAGAAATAGCTAGAAGGATGAAGAAGAGTCTTCTTCCTAGTGTTAGAAAACGTAAACTTCTCCGGGGTGGAGAGAGGATAGAGAGGATAGGGAAATCCATTTATGAAGCCAAAGAGTGGGGTGGTGCTCACATCTGGTTCATGCCCTCAAGTGCTTAGGATTGGCCAGGCCAAAGCTGCGAGCCAGGAACACAATCCAGCTCTCCCATGTGGATGGCAGGGACATAATTGCTTGAGCATCACTTCTGTCTTCCAGGGTCTGAAGTAACAGGAAGTTGGAGTTGCTATCATATCAAGCCCCACTACTCTGATATGGGACATGGGTGTCTTAGCTGGTGGGTCCAAAGCTCGTCTTTCCTTAAGGGAATATTAGCATTCACTGGGGATTAGGTGTGTGCTAGCCGCTGGAGACTATATCTGTTACCTGATACATTAGCTGGTTAGATTCCATGAAGATGAATGATGGGAAGTGCCACATGAGTTCAGAGGAGAGAGATCCAATCACCAGTGCTCAAAGTCCCCCAGCTTCCTTTAACAAATGCTCCATGAAGTGGTGCAGGAAGAAACCCTTGCTCACTAGGACAGTCCTGATGGAGCCTGGGCTCATTCAGCTGCTGCATCTGCCACCTTCAGATCAGACAAGCTTCTTTCTGTGAACATGGATGGCCTGAGACGGTACCAATAGTCATGGCTGGAAGGATGGTCCAAAGGACTGCTTCAGTTTAAAGGTCCAAGTTCTGTAGAGAATAGCTACAGCATTATTCTGGCATCTATGTAATGTAATCTGGCTCCAACCTTTGTGAGAGTCAATGGATTATGCAGACATGGAAAACTTGAGGACAGCTTTTCCAAGGACTGGGTCAGGACTCTTAGCTGCCTCTGTGTGTGTGTGTGTGTGTGTGTGCTTGTGCCAGCATGCATATACTGATGCATCAGAGGAGTAACAATTGTTAAGACATAGGTTTTGTAAAATTGCTATAGAAATTGAATATGACCTAGAGACACAGGCATACACTTAACTAAAACGCAAAGAAAATGAGGTAGCTAAGTTGGCATGGCTTCCAGGATGAGGAAGGTATCACTGTTGCTGAACACAGGCAGAACAAAAAAGTTTCTTGAAAAAGTGGCCCTTGAATTATCCCATCAGATAAATATGGAAGAGAATACTCCAGAGGTAAAAGAAATTAGAAGATCACGGGTAGGAGAACTGAGGGGGAAGGAGGACTAGAAATCTGCCATAGTAGACTGGAACATGGGAGACTTAGATGGGGCAGGAGTAGTGTCAGTCAGCAAGGTGACCTGCTTCTCAGGTCAAGGTTCTTGAACTTCACTCTATGATTAATAGGGAGCCACTGAAGGTGTTGGCACTCCTCAGTAAGCTGAGAAGAGATCAGCTAATCTAGTTTCCAAAGGCTGGGAAGAGCCGAAGCTAGGATTTAGTTGGCATTGAGGACTGGGCATCTGGCACTTGGGAGTAAGAGTGGTGAATTCTTTGACTTCTGAGTTGTGAAGGAAATCTTGGGGGGACAAAGGAGTTCATGAGCTAACAAAACAGGAAGAGTTTGAGAAATGGAGGAGGAGACAGGTGGAGGTAAAGAGGCCCAGGGGAAGGGCAGAAGGGAGAACATCTCACAGCCAAGGGAGGACAAGGTCGAGGGAGCCTGCACCTCCAGATCCTGGGGCTGGCAACTCCTTTCCTAGGCTTACAGTCCTTGAAGCCCAATACAATAAGTAAGCAAAGAAACTAATAAGTGTGGAAGTATGCTGGAAGCTGTGACAGAAGACATTAAGAGGGAGTGACATGTCATTTCAAGGAAGCGACCAGGGATGATTTCTGTTAGCAGGTGTCATTTCAACTGAGATGCACCCATGAGAGGAACTGGTTGAGGCAGAGGAGTGGATGAGCTTCCCAGCAGGGCAAAAGATGCTGAGACAGGGAAGAGTACGGGATGTTGCAGGTGCAGGAGGGTAGCAGGAATGATGGGGGCTGAGAGGCTGGGGAGCAAAAGGGCAGGCAGGGGCCAGAGCATACAGACAGCAGCTGTGAAATTGGGCTTCTCTCACTAAGAGCAAAGGTGCATAGTGTTCAACTGAAAACAGAGCATCTGCAGAGTGAGAATGGACAGTTAATTCCAAGTTCAGCCACCAAGATGGCACTAGAGATCCTCAAGGGAGGGATGGGGCTGAGGTTAGTCTGCAGCATTCGGGGCTTAAGGCATCCTTCTGGGCCCTTTCTTGGAAAAGTTTGGTGGTAAATGGGAGCAAGGAGATAGATAGCACTGGGGATCCTGCCCACAAGATTGCTCATCGAAGATGCTCACGTAGACACAGTCACAAATTGAGGCTGGTGTGCATCACCTTAAGTCCCAAAAGAAAAGTGGAACACCTAGATCCTGTTGCACACCATGCCTAAGGTCCCCCTGGGAGGATGTAGTAGGAAAGTTGGTTTTCCTGTTAGGGGTAAGGAGTGAGACAGGAGCCACTAGAAGGGGCAGTCCCATTTCTGATCAACTGCTGTTGAGGTCCAGGCTTCAGGGATGGGTTAGGAAGCCCCAGGCCTGGGTAGCCAGCTGGGGAAGAGACCTGTGATCCTGACTACCCCTGCACACATTGCAGCTGACACGTGGGTATTGGCAAGTGCACTGTGACTTTAATGATACTAGACAGTGTTCGGTAACACCTCTTGTCAACTGAAATTTTGTGAAAAGCCATGATGCTTTAATAGTTGCCTGCTTCAGGAGAGCTTTGAGCTGAAGGAGGCCAAGAGATGTGGGTTATAAATATAAGGGCAGAGAAGTGGCTGGGGTTGTTATAAATGCCAAATTTTAAAAATAAATTATAAAAGAAGCTTATGAGCATGCTGGACCTACTTAGGGAGAAAAGCTGAGTCAACCCTTTGCCTGCTGCTTTGGGCCCTGGCACTTCCTGGCACTGCAACTGAGGGGACAGCAACAGAGTCCCTAGATGATGGTCTCCAGAGGAGGAATAATCAGGAATTGCCTTCCTTGCTTCTTTGAGTGGAAATCCAGAAAGCAATACACAAGAAGGGTGTGTGTACTCCTGGGAACAATTTCTCAAGCCTTCTGTAACTTGATGTCTTCACCCCCACAGCTGTGAAGAGTGCCTGTGCCTGTGCCTGGCCTAGATCAAACTCTTCACACACTTGGCTGTGGGACTTGACCTCTAGAATTCTTAGCAAAATCTCTTCAGTAGGCTGAACCTCGGCCTACATCCCTGGAGATGGTGATGTTACCTCACACGGAGAGGCATGTGAGATCAGGTTACCATGCATTGTCCCATGTGCCTGGTGTAATGGGAGGTTCCTTACAAGAGCAGATCAGAGAGGAGAAAGTCAGGCGACCATGCAAACTGGCATTGAAGGAAAGCCCTTCTAAGAGAGAGGAAGGGGCCATGAGGCAGAGCACCCAGGCTGTGAGGGAAAGAGCAAGGGAATGAGCTTTCCCCTATAGCATGTAGATAAAAACAGCCCTGACTTGGGCCTGGGGTGATCAGTTTTGACCTTCATAACAGTAAGAGGATAAATTTGCCTTGTGTTAAACCAGTGAGTTTGTGATCCTTTGGGATAGCAACCCCAGAAGTGAATACAGTGTGTCCTCCGTGCCTGTAAGTTCTGCTCGCAGATTCAACCAACGATGGATCAAAAACATTTTCCAAAATATAACTGTATCTGTAAAGATGCGTTCCTTGTCATTGTTTTCTAAACAATGCAGTATAGCAACCACTCACATAACAGTTACATTGTACTAGGTACTAAGCATAATCTAGAGGTGATTTCAGTCCAGGCCAGCCTTGCCAAGGTAGCCATTTGAGGAGTAAATCACCTCATGGAAGATCGCCTTCTGTCCTCTTGCTTCACCTTTCTCTCTTTTTCTCTCTCCTTCTCTTTCTCTTGCTCTGCCTTTTAAGAAAATAAATAAATCCTTAAATAAAAAAGAATTGATCATGGAGACACCGTCAAAACAAGACACAGTCAAGGACAGCGACACCTGTATCCTAGAGAGCAGGTTGTTAGAACTGCAGTCTTGGGCTCCAGCCCAGCTCTACTCCATCAAAATCTGCATTGGAACAAGACTCCCAGAGGAACTGAATGGACACTTTAAGAGGTGTTAAGTTCTTGGACAGTAGTTTTTCCCCCAATAGCTTTACTTTAGGCCAGGACACAGTGGGGAGGTTGGGGAAATGGAGCATCCCCGGGCACCATCCCAGGGTCTCTGAATTGGTAAGGATGCGTTTTCAGCAAATGTCCCAGGGAGCAGTATGCACAGTGCCATCAGGTCAACCAAGTGCTCCCTGTCTGCCTGAATCCTTGCTCTGCCGTGGTGGAATCTGCCTCTCCCATGGTGGTCTGCCCCATCCAGTGTGTTCTCGTCTTCCAGCTGTCTTTTTACCTTATCTCAGCTGAGAACTACACGCTATACCCTGGGGGTGTGGTCCTGGGCACAGCCAGGAAGTGGCCAGAAGTGCTCCTCCAGAAGGAAGGTACACTCATTTTTTATCATATTGTTCATCTCAGCTCCTGCGAAATAGCTTTTGGTTGGTGGGGGAGGGGGCGGGTTAGCCGGGACAGAGCAGAGGCAGCCTGACGTGGAGATGCATAATCCTGCGTAATCCTCTTCTGCTTTTCTGCTTTTCTGCTTTCCAAGGCCTCAAGCAGGGAGTTGGATTGGAAGTGGAGCAGCTGGGACTAGAACTGGCACCTGTATGGGATGCTTGCAGCTGCAGGTAGAGGATTAGCCTATTGAGCTATGGCAAGATTTTATTGATTGATTGATTGGAAAGTCAGATATATAGAAAGGAGGAGAGACAGAGAGGAAGATCTTCCATCTGTTGATTCACTCCCCAAGTGGCCACAATGGCTGGAGCTGAGCCAATCCAAAGCCAGGAGCCTGGAACCTCCTCTGGGTCTCCCACATGGATGCAGGGTCCCAAAGCTTTGGGCTATCCTCAACTGCTTTCCCAGGCCACAAGCAGGGAGCTGAATGGGAAACGGGGCTGCTTGGGTTCGAACTGGTGCCCATATGGGATCCTGATGTGTGCAAGGCAAGGACTTTAGCTGCTAGGCTACCAAGCTAGGCATATTTTTTATTAAAAAAAAAAAAAGATTTACTTAGTTGAAAGCCAGAATCACAAAGAGAGAGAAAGAGTGTGTGTGTGCTAGCTAGCTCTTATCCATTGGTTCACATCCCAATGTACATGACAGCTGGAGCTACTGGAGCTAGGCCAATCCAAAACCAGGTGCCAGAAGCTTCCTCCAGGTCTATACATGGGCCATCCTCCCCTGCTTTTCTAAGCCACTAACAAGGAGCTGGACCTGAAGTAGAGTAGCTGGGATTCAGCCTGGTACCCAGATGAGATGCCAGCACTGAAGGCAGTAGTAGCTTGACCTGCTGTACCACATGTCCAGCCCCTGTCCAGTATTCTTAAAGAGAACCAAAGGTCAAAAAAAGAAAGACAAGCAGAACTCAATCAGACTGTGCATAACAGGATCTTTGCCCAGCTAGAGAATGCTGTCTGGACCCATTCAGGGTGTGCAAAGGCAAGACCAACCAGGGCCCAGCCATAGGATGCAGCTGGGTGAGGGGAGATGAGTAGTGAGTGAGCAGTACAGAAACTAGGAAGGGAACACTAAGATGCACCATTGAATACAAAATCTATGGATATCCTTTGGTTCATTTATTTATGTTTTAGAAATCCAAGGTCCAGAGGAGCAGGAGTTACTGCCCAGGCTCAGCTAAAATGTACCCATAGAAATGGATACTGCAGCTGTGACAACTGCTATGTCTACCCAGAGGGGGAACATTGAGCTTGTATTTGTGTACATAACGTGTGTGTGTGTATGTGTTTCCATGTGTGGGTAAAAAACTGAACAGTTTCCACCCCTATATCTAGTTCTTCCTAGTTGCTAACAACCAGAAGCAGCAACTCTAAAGCACAATGTACCACAGTGACAGAGAGGAACCAAACCAGCAGTGCTTACTGTATACCTGGCCTGTCATTTCACAAGGACATAAATACTTGTATTTTCAGATCCTGAGCATTTCTGAAATTTCAGTAATGATATGTTTCAAGAGCAAGATTCTTGAGTTTGACTGGTTGGTTGTTTAGTAAAATGGCTGTTTTCTTTGGTGGAGGTGACAAGCAGTGGCAGGACCCACATCTTGGTCATCTTGTTCTGCCCTAATCCAAGCCAGAGTGCATCAGAGTTAAGCTTAGCGGGATAAGCAAGGGCTGCTTCTGCCAGCTCCCTGCTCAGTTGTATACAGAGGCTGACCCGTGCCAGCTTTGCTGAAGCCATGTCTGTCATGAGCGACTGCTCTTCTGTGAGGCAGTGGAGCACGAGGCCAGTAACAGAGCCAGGGAGTCCCCTGGAGTCTGCCTCACACAGTAGCACATTGATTGGGTGGACACAGAACCCTTCTGTTCAGCACTGCTCTGTGTCCATGGAAGATGATTTTAGGACTTCTCATGTGCCAGGTACTTTCCATGCATTTTTAAAATTTAATCTCCATAGCAAATAAGTGTTACTGCAATAGGCACCTGCCATTTTACGGATGAGGAAACTGAGGGTTAGAATTTAACTCGTCTGTGGGGTTGGACTTGGAACCTAAGCCTGCCTCTCTTCATGACCCAAGATTTTTAGACACTTAGCTGGGAGCCCATGTCCTAGGTTAGGCACCTAAAGATAAACTGGACTCGCATGATCCCTGTGTATTTGTTGTTTGTAGGTTTGTTTGCTTATCTTTTTAATCAGTGCAGTCATTATCCATGAATGAATCCAAACTGTCATCTCTGGCCAGGGCTTTGTGTCCCACGCAGGGAGGAGCACTAGCCTTCTTTTCTAGTTCAAGTTGGTGGAGGGAAAGATTATTTACCATGAACCAAAGGTTGAAGCAACAATCTAAAATTTAGGGGCTCCACTGGTGAGCCACTAGAAATAAGTGTTTTTGCAGTTCTAACATCTGAAAGGCAGAGTTTTAAACAAGGCAAATCCCATTGTTTTACTGGCTCAGTTGTAAAATCAAAGCTGTGTTCCCACAGGCAAATGGAAAAGTCCAGATCTCCATTCACTGGGTTGAAAACTTCTGGCAAGAACTGACCAAGTGGCCTGGCCTGGCCCTTGGAGGGCAGAAGTCAGAGAGCTACCCAGTCCTCCCCGGAAGCAGGGATCTGTTGCCAGGGTGAGCCTCTTCTTTTCCTCCCCTCTCCCAGCACTGCCTCAGTGCTGTTACAAAGCCAGAGCTGCAGCATCCCATCTTTGTATAAGGACTATCATTGACCTCACATTTACACCATAGGAAAAATTCCAAACTGAATGTTTTTTTCATTTCATACATCTGGGTTTCAAATTGGCTTAAAAGAAGATAAGTCTTCAAATTAATGGAGAAATAAGAATGATGAATTAAAATGGTCCATTCCAATAATTATATGCCAAGGCCTTTTTTCTGCCTGCAAGTTTTTCAGGATTCATGTTAGGTATTTTTTTTAAGGATTTGCTTATTTTTCTTGGAAAGTCAGATTTATAGAGAGAAGGAAAGACAAAAAATCTTCCATCTGTTGGTTCACTCTCCAAGCAGCTGCAACAGTGGGAGCTGAGCCAATCCAAAGCCAGGAGCCTGGAGCTTCTTCCAGGTCTTGCATGTGGGTGCAGGGTCCCAGGCTTTGGGCCATCCTGGACTGCTTTCCCAGATCACAAACAGGGAGCTGGATTGGAAGTGGGGCAGCTGGGATTAGAGCCAGCACCCATAAGGGACCCCAGCGAATGTAAGCTGAGGGTTTTAGCCACTAGGCTACCATGCAGGGTCCTAGGCATGTTTTAATGTCCCAGAAAATTCAGTGATCATCTGAACAGGAGGAAAAACTGTGAAGATTTGAGATGTTTTTTTTCACTGGCTTCAAGGACAAGCTAGATGGTGAAGGTTCTATCCTTGCCTGTTGTACCTGCAATGACTCACAGAGATTGTTCAGAGGCCTGAAGCTGCCAGGGTTCCGCAGCATAAAATTGGGAGGAAGATTAGTACTTACAACATGGATTGCCTTGGATTGCAAAGCCAAGAGACGTGAAGTGGCTCTGAGCCAGCTCTTGCAGTGTGATGTCAGGTGGCTGTTTTTTGAGGTCTCTGGGCCTTTGAATATCGCCTATAAAGACAGGGCAGTGGTTTGATGATATGAGTTGGAAACTGCACAGCCTCTGGTACCTGATCACTCTTTGGGGAGGATTTAAATATTATGAGATAGAGAGAGAAGTCAAATAAAGGAAGCGTGTTGAGCTCCTCAGTGAGCACTCTTATACTGTATCTTCCATTATCTGTTTCATGCTTAGAGGCCAACACACTCTGTTCCTTTATTCTCTTTCACCCTGCTCTTAGGAGCCTTATGTTGTGGGTTGGCACAAGGTCACACTTGATGGTGAAATAAAAGGACTGAAGGGAATTTCCTGTAAATGGCAACAGACTAGCAAATGCCAAAAGAAATGTGTGGCCACTGTCTGATGTACACTCACAGACTCCCACGATGATGCACGTACCCAAGGATCATTTTAACATTCTGTTTACTTTTCAAAACAGAAGGGAGTATTAACCTCCTTGTGAAAGCTGGATTCTGAGGAACACAGGAAGCTGAGGGCCTAGTAAGCTCAAGGGAAGGCCCTTCAGGTTCTAGGGGGTGGGAGCCAACCAGGAGTGCTGAGCGTGGCCCGGCCTCTTGTTACGGTTTGCATGACCTCTTGTAGGGAGAGTAAATGGTGGTTACCAGGACAGGGTGGGTGAGGTGTTACAAGCTGATGCCAAGTGCTTCCAAAACCCCAAACAGTTGTCAAAGTAGAATGACAAGCACTACAAACACAGCTGCTCCCCTCCTACCCACACAGCGTGGCTGCCGTGCCCCTGCACAGCTCTCTGGCAGAGCAGCCAGCCACACTTTGCCCTGGGCACTCCAAGCAGCAAAACACTGTTCTTTCACTCTTCTAGAGCCTGGATGTTTCCCTGAGTAATTCACAGTAGCATAACTGATGAAATTGAGATGAGACCTCCCTACAACTGCAGGCTGCAGGGCCTCCCACCTGGGGAACAGGCCAATGGATCAGAGTGGAGACCTCCGGGTCTCGTTTTGCACCTGTCTGTAGTGTGATTCAGATGCTAAATGAGAGGGTCACCTTGTACACATGCCCTAAGCAAAGAAGTTCATCCTACTTCACTGGTTAAGCAGAAAAAAGGTAGAAGTAGGCAGAATGTGGGATTAGGAGTGAAGACAGTTCGTTAGGTCAACAGCAACCCCATCAAAACTGTATTGGAGGATTCACCTGGTTCAGTTCCACTAATATTTACATCAGTGTTCTGACAGGGACTGCCACAGTCATGGAGACAGAGAGTGGTATGTAGGCAAATGGCAGCACTGTGATTTCAGGAGAACTCTTGTATTTATGGCAGGACATCGGGCAATGGGTGGGACGTGAGGGGAGGAGGCTCTCCCTTAGAGTGGAGCATGTCACTAGGTAGGAAGCAAGGCCAAGTTCAAGTACAACACAGTGGGGTTAGCTGTGGGGTTTGCCATTCTGAAAGATAAAGAGCTGTGCAGGCTGATGACATGGGGAAGAGCATAGGGCAAAGCAGTCAGATCAGGATGTCTTTGGGACAGGGCAGGACATTGGTTGTGACGGGTAGAAGCAGAGAGGGGCAGGAATGAAAAGGCCAAGGGACCATGCCAAGGTGTTTGGACCATCAGCTAGGGGCAACAAGAAGCCAAGGAGTGACACAGCATCCAGTCTGGATTTGAGAAGGCTCGTTTTGGAGCAGGAAGGGATGGAGGTTGGGGAGGAAACCCCTCAGGAGACTGGGCTAGGGAAGGAATCTTGGAAACGTAACACCTCCTGCTTTAAATAACTAAAGGTCCCATGGTCCTCGGGCAAGAGTAAAGGCTCCTTGGCAAACCACACGTCTTTCCTGACCAGCCTTGATTGCCTGTTCTAGTCCTCAGGACTCCAGCTGACCCTGCCACCCATGATACAAGGAATGCCTGCTGTTTTCCTTGCCTATAGTGGCTTTCTTAACCTTCAAATCCCCAGTCATATTGTCCTGTTTCAGGAGGCTTCCTGCATTGCCACTTACCATGCATGTGATAACTCTTCACACAATAGAGGCTTTATGAATTATGAATTGGACTCCATCTTTCTTTATGAAGACTCCTCTTCCAAAATTTCCGAGCTCCTGAGGGCTGTGACTGTGTCCAGACATCTTGGGATTTCCACCATTTAGCTCCATACTTGGCATGCAAATAAATGGTCCTTAGGTAATCAGAACTCTCTCCCCCAACATCTGTGGTACTTGGGGAAAGCATAAAAGTCCCAGTCCACTCCTGTTGGCCCCTAGCCTGACACCTCAGCTCATTCTAGAACACAAGGGAGTCTGCACAAAGGTCTCTGCAGACAATCCAGCACCTATGTCCCCTCCCACAGAAAGCAGCCACCTAGAGGCCACTGTCAAGCCCACACGGGTTCTGTCCACGGATGCAGACTATGTTTGGGATGATGGCTGTGGGCACTTTGGCTCTAGGAGACTTAGGGGCAGGGAATCCATAACCCTGGGCTTGGACTCAGGCCAGAATCAGGGGACGTGGGTCCACAGTGGAAATGCCCTTTGGTCATGTGGTTGGACGTGTGTCCAGAGAAAGGACAGAACTCTCTTCTCAATCCCTCAAATACACGAGAGAGGGAAACTTGTGAGATGAAATGTGGGAGGAGTCGGGCTGCTGCTGCTGGCACAAGCTGCTGGCACAAGCATGCATGAGCGTTTGGAGAAGGAACTCCGCTAAGGGGTTTTGCACACAAGGCAGCTGTCAGCCAAAAGCCGAAGGTAATGGCTTTAAAGGCTGAAGGTCAGTAAGGAGAGACGACAGCAGCTAAGGAAGAAACAGGGTCCGTGGTCAGCAAGGCCAGAGGCTCAGGCAACACGTTCCTAAGTTAATTGGCCCCATGTTCTGTTTGCTTCCTCTCTCTGGGAATGGGGTGATCCACCTGAGGAACTCCTGGCAGGGACAGTGATTGGTCAGTACATGAAAGTCCCACAGGTAAATTCAGTCTATGTGAAACATGGTTCCCCCAATACATAAAAGGCGGCAGATCAGGCATTGAGATGTTCCTCGGCAGAGCCTGCTGCGCTCAAAAAATTCTCTCTCATATCTTTTTCTTGCTAAATGCTCCCAGGACAGGAATTGGGTTGATCCACTGATCCACTCTAACAGAGAGATGATAGAAAAATAGAGTTGGGGATCACTCCATCTCAGTTCGTGGGAGGGAAGGTGGGGAACTAATAGTTCAAGAAGAGCGAACATGAGTGGGAATCAGTTTTGCATTAGAAAAGATAGGTCATTCAAGGGGCAAGTGTGCACCAGTTGGAAGTATGGCATGTAGAGCCCCAGACGGAGGCCGAGTCAGAAAATCAGGATTTGGCAGTCAGTAGCAAGGAAGTGATATTGAAAGCTGTGGGAGTAGCTAAGTTACCCAGGGAGAAGCTCTGATAAGCTGACCCTGGGAGTCTCTGGGAAACAGTGGCCGAAGGGGGTCCATGGAAATCCATTCAGAGAGTGAAGGAGCCTATGGGAACAGCACAACCATCTCCAAAGCAGGGAGCAAACCGTAGCACCCATTGCCAAGGCAGCAACAGCATATTCGTGGGAGCTTGCAGGTTATCTTTGTAAGAGCCACTTAGTGGCGGGCGGTAGAGGGGGACACGTGCTGTGCCTGGGGGCGGATTGTTCTTGAAAACAGAAAGTGAAACTGAGAAAATGTCAAATCAGTTTTTAAAGAAATTTGGGTGCAGAGAGAAAAAGCAAACTTGGGGCTGTACAGGGTTCAGGAATATTTCCTATGCTTTCTGACCACATTTAACTTAAGTATGGAGAAGCCAAAGTATTTATGCTGGAGGGAAAGAGGTGATGAGAGAGGGGTGAAGGTGTAAGGAATAGATGGAAACTCAGTGTAGCAGTGTTCCTGGTGTAGATGGGGCCCCCTCGGAAAGAAGCAAAGGTTGTCAGGTGATTCCCTTGACAAAAATGCCTAAGGTGGCAGGGGAGGAAGGAGGGTGGGGTGGGGGGCCCATGTAGGGTGACGATGCAGCCACAGTGAAGGCCACAGCCAAGTTCTTGGAAGGCTAAAGCTGGGGCAGCATTCCAGGAATATCGAGAAGCAGGAGCCAGGCCTTTGCACCCCCCCATGCCAACCAACCACGGGCTCTGTTCTGCCGAAGCCCTCCATGAAGAAGGCTGGCAGCGAAAGGCTTTTGCCACACCACCGCTTCCGGGAGCCAAAGCCACAAAGGCCTTTCAGCTGGAATGGGGAACCGGGGCCATGTCTCTGTCAGTCAAGTTTCAACCCGTGAAGTACAAGGCACTTGATGTCTAAGAGATTTATGGCATGGAATTGGCTCACATGACTGTGGGAGCTGGCTGAGCAAGTTGAAAATCCACAGGGCAGGCTGGACCTCCTGGGCCTGGGGCCAGAGCTGCTGTCCACACTCAGAATTCCTTATTGGTCAGGGAAGCCTCAGACTCATAGGACGTTTCAGCTGATGAGCCCAGGCCCATCGGGTTGTCTGGAACAATCTCCCTGACTCCAGGTCCATGCAAACACCTGTAACTTGGTCTGAGTGGCTGCTTTGATGTGTTCCCTTCACAGGAAGCAGGGAGCTGCCCTTAGTCGTCCTCACCCCAGCCAGTGTGACCTCTCTGTGCCTCCGTCCAACTCCTCTGCCTCGCCTACCCATCAGCCACCTCAACTATCCAGAAGGACCTAGGGAGCCCTGTCCCCACCACCAGAACTATTTACCCTACAATACCAGATCTTTGCTGACCATCCTCCAAGCTGACTGGAGGGGAGGTGAGGCGATGCTGACCTGTAGGCTGGCTTCTACTGAGAGTCCAACTGGCCAGCTGTGGTGACATCCCACCCTTACTAAACTGGCACAGAGTGATTGTCCTTAGTACCTCTGGGGCCTATGGAATCAGCGGCTGTTGAGTTTAAGAGGTGTCCGTGGTAACGTGCTGCGGGCTGAGACTTGGAGTATAAACAAGCTTGCGGTCTGAGAGTTTGAGTGGTCACTAGATGTCAGGGGATCATGTTCCTCCACCTTGCTCTTTCCTTTCAGAAACTTAGGGTTTTTGTTATGACATCACGAAAGGATAAGTATGCATCACCATCCCCACCTCTCAAACAACTAAAGTGGCAAGCCAGAGTAGGAAAGATCTGTATCCACAGGACAGTTTTCTAAGCTCAAAAGCAACTTCTCATAGTGATGGCCGTGCTGCATGTAGGAGCAAGTTGGTAACGTACGTGCCATCAGCAGCATGCACTGAAGTGAAACCCCTTCTCACCACCTGTAACCCATCTCTTGACTCTTCCCACTGGCCCAGAGAAACCCGCCCTAAGCCTCAAAGTATACAGAAAAAGGGATCATGCAAAATGAGCTCTTAGGGTTTAGGGATCAGGATTTGGGAAGCAAAGAAGGAAACCTAATCTGGGTAATCTCTGGCTTGTTCTTGGTTGTAAGACAATGTTTCCTTAGAGTGCCAAGTTCCCAGATCGGTGGTGGACTCTTGTTTCCTTCCTTCCTTGCATTTTCGAGGAGTCACACACTAACAGACTTTCAAAGCTCCCCTCTTGGCAGCTTTCATACTAACACACAGAAGGTGAAGAGATCCCCTAAGCTGGAACAAGCCCAGAATCCAGGGTAGGTAAGTGGGCATACATGTCTAACATGGTTTTGTTCACTTCACCTTTGAACATCTGCTCTTGTCTGCAAACATTTTTTCTTTGAAGCATTTTGTTTTTGCACTCATAGAGGTCAGCTAATCTCTGTTTCTGTTGATCTTTTCTCCTATATCCCTCTTCCGGTCTCTCTGCGGATGAGTTGATGGTAGATAAGATACGAGATTGACCTTGAACTTGGAGGTGAATGTTCCCAGCTTGATCTGCCAATTTGGCTGTGCTAATAGCTAATGTACAAAACTATACAAAGGGCATGATCCTAATCAACTCCAAGGCATCTGCTTCTGGAGGAATGACGTGTGGGAACAGGGCATCTAAAATAGAAGTCTTAGAGGCTGGATGAGTTGGCCAGTGGATTTACATAACTGGGAGTGCAGACTGCAAAGGACAGTGATCTGCTTGTGTCCGGTTCCTTAGCTGTTGCTGCAGCCAGGAACAACTAGGTTAGACAGTCTGGCTATGCCCTGGCCAGCTTCAAGGATGTCTTCCTTGCACCCCTGCCTAATCTGTTTTCACTTGGAATCTGAGCTGCCTTCAAGAGCTCAGTAGGGGAGAACTTCCCCAGGGGTAGTTGGGACAGGGCTGTGGCCACAGACTTGACTGTCAATGCTCTGTCCACACGTGGACCTGGAGAAGGCATGGACTCGCTCTCGGTGGGCCTCGGTTTCCTCCAGGGTAACCACACATGGACAGCAGCACCCATCTTGCCCTGTCATGCTGACTTCCAAAACTAGCCAGGCTTTGTACAGACTGCAGAAAGATGAATATTCCAAGGACAGCGGAGGGAAGGACATTGCTGTGGAAAGACAAACAGCTTGGGGCACCCACCTTGGGATCCCACCAGAGGCTTCAGTCTGAGCCCATGTTCTTCCAGGTTCAGGGCTAGCAGCCATGCTGAGAAAGTGCAAAAGCGTCTTGCAGAAGCGTGGCTGGACCAACATGGTGCAATGCTGGGAAACTGAGTCTGCCTAGCATCCTGAATTTCTCACTACCATTTGAATTTTTCCTCTTGATCTCCAGCCACCTCACCTTATTGTTAGCCTGAAACAGTGCTAACTAGTTGGATTATTCACCTTGACAATAAATGACTTTGGAAAACTTCGGATAACCTATTTTTCTTTTATCTTTTCTTAAAAATGAATATCTTGGGCTCGGCAGCGTGGCCTAGTGGCTAAAGTCCTTGCCTTTATCCCATATGGCTGCTGGTTCTAATCCCGTCAGCTCCACTTCCTCTCTGTCTCTCCTCCTCTCAGAGTATCTGACTTTGTAATAAAAATAAAATAAATCTTAAAAAAAAAATGAATATCTTCCAGTGCTGAGGAAATGCTGGGCAAACTCAGTGATCTCTGAAAGAAATTCCCAAAGAATTTTGAACAATCGTGACCGCTTCCCAGAGGAGGAGGAAAGCCATGGCCTTGAGGTGCCAGAAGGCACCCTACTCCCTGGGTTTTACATGTGTTAATGAGTGTGAATGTCATTCTCTGAAGTATAGTTGCTGAATCGAGGTCAAGAAAATGGACAGTAGTGCATCTCACTGCAGCCCTGGGCAGGTGCTTTTCCCATCTGCGAAAGAAGCCTTCCGGGTGCTGTGGCCACCTCGACCCAACCTGTTGGGTGATACAGCTGCCCCCAGGGACACAGGGTAAAAGACAAGGTGGGAGGAGGCAGGGCACACACATATATACAGACCATTTCCCTCTTCTCACTGGTGCTTGGAATACAATAGCCTTCGTTCACATGCATATGAATATAGTATCAACGATCGTATTAGCTACCTTTGTAGAGTACCAGTTTTATACTGGGTCCTCTAAGTGTTTTATGTGTATTGATTTCCTGTTCCTCACAACAACCCTTTATGGCTGCTACTATGGTTATGCTATTTTGGAGATGTGGAACATGGGGCACTGAGAGGGGTCATCCAGCAAGCAAAGTGCAGGGTTGGTATTTGCAGACCTGGGAATCTAGGTCCTGCGCCTTGACTCTTCACATCACATGGTATTGCACTTGTTGGAGCATCGGGCATGGCTTTATGATCACACTGTCAAGGATTTCTCAGGGATGTGTATCTGTTTCTGTTATGGAAAATTAAGGAATCCCAGTTGCTCAGGCTGGATGAGAGAGCCTTTTCCACCCAGTGCTGGCTGTACTTTCCATGCTAGATGCAGAGGCGCTGTTCCCTGAGATGCTGTGTGAGTGCAAACGAAGCCAAGAGCCAGAGCAGTAGGCTGTCCACTGTCCATTGCAGGCAACTTGGAGCTATGATTGCTCCTAATTGTCCCCAGGGACCAAAGGATAGGAACAGTTTTTGAACTAGCTTAGTTGGTGGGTAGATAGCTGTCATCTCATACTCGTCTCACATAATCCCATTTTACTGATGATAGTACGGAGGAAGACTGGTTTGCCATGGCTTACCAGAATACTAATGGGGAAAGCCATGTGTCAGTTCCCTTTCTGCCACGTTGCATGATGAAGTCCCTTCTCAAGGAGTGAAGCTGTTGTCTCATTCCTTCTCTGTTTTATTTTCACTTTCATCTTAAAGCCAGATGGAGCCCACGAAGGTGGACAGTGTACAATCAAGAGCCGCAGGCATCAAAGAGCAGGGTGGTGGAGGAGCAGGGCCTTGGGTCAGAGTGGCTGGGTGGAGGTCCTGGCTGCTGGCCTTGGATATCCCAGAAGCAGCCAAGTGACCCAATTTTTTCCCCCAGGCCTGCCCACACAGCTTGCATTGTTAGTCCCCAGGGCCCATTGGCTGCCTGCAGGAACACAGCTCCAAGTGACCTGTCAGCAATGACCTTGACACAGCACAGGAAAAGCTCTGCAGAGGGCTTTACCCTGGTGCAGCCCAGCACTTTGCCCTTTCCCAGGGAAGTTGGTCATCACAAAATGCAGAGGAGTGCTCATAGGGTTCCCAGGAGTCTGCGTAGAGACATTCTGACTTCAAGTCCAGTACTTTTCCCCATTCGAAAGCTTGTGCTATTTTTTTTATTCTTCAGCTTCTACATCTGTCTCCCTAATGCAGGGTAAGATCTGGTATTTCTGCTTAGCTATTATACACACCCATATATGTATATGTGTGTATATTTGACAGATGCTCCATCCTGAGCATCATGCTAGGCACATGTGTTTATGCAGACATTGAGAAGCTGGAGCTGGAAGCATGTGTGGAAATACTCAGGTGGAAACAGGGCTGGCTTGCACACATTATACTCAGCAGGGGAAAATATGTTGGGAAAAGCAGAGGCTCAGAGATGTAAGTATAAATACACTTTCCACAAATGACTGGAACTCAGCATTTTAACACCTCTTCATTAAGCATTTTGTAGTATTCAAATTTAATATGTATTTCTATGAAAGAGATCCTAGCTGTTGAATATTCCCTTTTTGCTCACAAGGCAGGAGCCAGGATCTCCCAAATGAGTTGCCAGGGGTCCAACTACTAAAGTTTCACCACTGCCTTCTGCATTAGCAGGAGGCTAGAATTAGAAGCTAGAAGAGTGTCAAAGCCAGGCACTTTGGTATGAGGTGTAAGCATCATAATTGATATCTTAACCCCTAGGCCAAATGCTCACCCCTCCATTTTATTGTTCAAGACTTTCTAAAAGACTTAGAGGCCACAATGGCCCAGAGGACAAGACAGAGAACCCCTATCTTATTTTTAAATCCTCAGCTGCTCTTGCTGACTTAAGTAGACCATACACGTTTGGGAAGATGTAAAAGTGTCTCACCCCCTCGTGTTGCCCAGTGACTCTTTCCGACGTTCTAATCTGAATTCCTTCCTCTCTTGTGAAGTGAGGGCACTTCTTTGGAGATAGGCTTGCTTCTCCCCTACAGAAGCTGAAAATCTTAAAACCTTGGATTACCCAGTCTTCATCAAAGTTAAATAGGAACATACAATCAAGATTCCAGTCATGAGACTGTCTTTTATTTCAGTATTTTTTAGAGGTGATGCAGAGAGATGCCCATGGTGATTGGGGCTGGAGTTGGAAATGTAGTACATGGGGAGTTGGAGTCTGGAGCCAGAGCCAAGAATCCAGTTTTCTGATGGTGGAAATGAATGTCTAAACACTGGGTTAAACACTCATTCCCTGGCATACCCATAATATGAAGAAGGAAACCTACAGGGTTCATTCTGGTCAGAAGATTAGATGTATTTGACGTCTAGATCCAGTTCCCCAAGGCAGCCAGGTCAGTGGTTGGACTACCAGCATCCCAGGACCATCATGCTGATGATGGACAGGTGTGGGGTGTGCACACTGTGTCTTCACTCAGTGAAGCTTGCTGTGGAATTTACAGCATCATCTCCCAGCTGCATGATCTTCAACCTTCATCTCTAGATGCCCTAAAAATTCTTTGGGTTACCCAATGTGCTTTCAATAAATTCCTTTTCCTAAATTAGCTAGCGTCTATTTCTGATGCTGGCACCAAAGCATCCTAAGACAGACATGATGTTAAAGTTAAAGCAAACACGTAATATTTGTTAAGTGACTTAAGAACTCCAACATTGCCCCTAAGCCTCATGAAACTCAAGACCCCCTCCCCACAAAAAATGTACACAATTAGGGAGGCAAAAATGCATGTAGACTGTTTGGGGGCACAAAGGATAGGAGAGTTTTGTTTGAGCAGAAAATTCATGTAGAAGAGTGGGAAAAGAAGGCTACCAAGCATGAATGGGGGAAAGGCAATATGGAGGACTTTCCTCTGCTAGACTGGGGTGGGTGTCTGGCCCAGAGGTTCAGGCGCCTGCATCCTACAGTAGAGCTCTTTCAGCACCCAGGTTGGCTCCTTCCCACTAATGCAAGACCCTGAGTGGAAGTGGTAATGGCTTTGAATAATGGACTGCCTGCCACCCTCGTGGGACCTGTGCATTGAGTTCTTCACTCTAGGTTGTCCCATCCCAATCCAACCTCAGCATTGCCGGCATTTGAAGAGCAAACCAGTGAACGAGACCTCTCTCATTGTATCTCTCTGAAGATTTCTTTGTGAAATGGTTTTACCAACTGAGGGTCATGGGCTCCAGGCCTACTTGAGAGGTTAAAGTGAAGTTAGAAAGCATTTTTTTGCCTGTAAGAAACAGAATCCTAACTTGTCTCTTATGGTATAAGCTTGGCAACCCAGGAAGTCTGAGGTGTAAGAGGTCTCCAGGTTGAACTAGAACCCTCCTAACACTGGCATCATAGTATTATGTTGGCATTGAGCTGCTGCCTGCTGATCTCCTCATGGCTTCTGTGGTGCCAGGCACTGTACATTATATCTAGTAAAAGAAAATCCTTACTAAGGTTTTCTTTTTCATCAGGTTTAATCAACTTCCTTGCTCCCTCTGAGCACTGGGATATTTGTTCAGTGTGCATGGTTTAAATCTACAGACCTCTATGCCTCAAAGGCAAGCAGAGGAGCAGAGGGGTAGAAATGGCTGTGAGTTAGACAAATAACACCACTCTCCGCCAAGTCTGATAATCCACTAGGGGAAAGAAATCAAGATTTAAATAAAACATTATATACAATACATATTGTATACACATATTATACATGTTTTAAATATTTTTAGAACCAAGCAACATAACAGATGAACAAGAAAAAGATGAGATGAAAATCACTCTACATTAAAGTTTATCCAGCTATAAAATTTGATGGGAAAGAGATCCCACTTAGGAATATTAATCCCAGCTTCCATCATCCAATCCCATTGCTTATTTGTAGAAAGTTGTAGCAAATGAAGAATAGTTGAACTTGAATGAATAGAACCCTAAGGGCTGATCCTTACCGCCTCTTGTAGCCACTTCCTGGCCTCCTGCTAAGTCCCTCTTCTGGCTTTTATGTAACTGTTCCCATGCACTATGTGACCTCAAGGTGAACGCTGGGTCACAGCCACTGTCCCAGGGGTATGTTGTGGCCAGCCTCCATAAAGGAAGGAGTCTGGCGAGGCTTAGAGCATCATCTTTTACTAGTCTAATAGTTCCAACATTTGGGAACACAGAGATTGGATCTGAGAATTGAAGTGCCATGCTTTGTCCGGTGCGCTAGTTATGGAGAGGAAGGGAAGGAGGGAGGGAGGGAGCAGAAGGCATATATTCATGATGGTCACTTGTCCATATATCTTATCTGGCCACTTTTTTGGAACTTATTTGGGGCCGCTAAAGTTATCCCAAAGAGGTGCCTAAATACTTGAAAGCATGACAGATTCTCGAAGGGGAAATGACCTTGGGCTCAGTGCCATACCTTTGGCCAAAAATCGTGCTTGGAGTGGGACCCAGGACTCACTTCCAGAAGAGGTTGACCCGTGCAGCTGAAGGAAAGGCCAATGCACACTTGGTGATGCGTTGTGGGGGCCATTGGATTCCTGTGAGGATTTCTGGCAAGTCGTTGGAGCTTTATGACTGGTGCCATGGAGTGCAAGAGAGGAGGTGTTTCCAAGTTATGAGAGTCCTGTCTTTGTTTCCTTAACCGTCTATATATGGGATGTGTTGTGCACAGCTCAGATGCTTTGATCTTGGACAAGGAGGAGAACATGAGTAATCACCCAAAGGCCTCAATATACTTATCTGGAAAATGGGGACCAACAAAGTTACTGACCTTAGTGAGCCACTTTAAAGAATAAATTAGTTAATGTGTAAAGGTAAAGGCATCACCAAATATTTGAGATTATGGATAAGCTCATAATTTTCTTAAGAAAAAAAATTCTCTAACTTTGCAACCTTAAAATCTAAAATCTGATTTTGTTACTTTTCTGATTTAGATTTACATGTTGAAGGAACAGGTTGTTAGCTTTATTTGTTTTCATTGGAAAGACAGATTTACTGGGAGGAGAAACCAAAAGATCTTCTCTCTACTGATTAATTCCCCAAATGGCTGCAGTGGCTGGAGCTAGACAATCTGAAGCCAGAAGTCAGGAGCCTTCAGGTCTCCCACATGGGTTCAGGGTCCCAAGGCTTTGGGCCATCTTCCACTGCTTTCCCATGTCACAAGCAAAGAGCTGGATGGGAAGTGGAACAGCTGGAACATGAACCAGCACCCATATAGGGTACTGTGCTTAGCGGTGGAAGATTAGCTAGTTGAGCCATTGCTCCAGCCCCTGTTATCTCCTTCTAAACCTGTTTGTTAAATCTTGTCCAGAGTGCACATTTGAGAAAAATGCTAAAAGAAGGCATGGACTTTCACTCCTACTAGAACTGTATGCATCAGTTTTGTTTTGTGTTTTTTTTAAAGACTTATTTGAGAAGTAGAGTTATAGAGAGGTAGGAGAGAGCGCATTTTCATCTGCCAGTTCGCTCCCCAGATAGCTGCAACAGCCAGGGAGGGGCCAGGTTAGAGCCAGAAACTTGTAAGGAGAATCTCATGGTTGCAGGGGCCCAAGCACTTGGATCATTTTGCACTGCTTTCCCAGGTGCATTAGGGAGCTGGGTCAGAGGTGGAGTAGCTGGGACTTGAAATCGTGTCCATATGAGATGCTGTTGTCTCAGGCAGCTATGCCACAACACTAGTCCCTCTTCTATTTCTTAGTGCCCCAAGCCTAGCTATTTGATGTCTGTTTTCAGTAGTCTGGTATATTTAAATCTAGAAGTCATGACTCTTCTGGTATAAGCAATAGCAACTGCTATTGTGATAACTTCACTCACCAGAACAGCAACTGAAAGAATGGTCTGTGCTCACGGGTATCTGTAACTGATGTATTTCCAACCAGCTTTCGTACATGACTGAGTTTTGCCTTGTCTCCACTGTTTCTATGATTTAGTTGAAATCCACATTTATGCTCCCAATTTCAGGTATCAGAAACTAGCACAGAGGTTGAGATCATAACTGACTTGCCCAGGGCTCTACATGGAGGCCTAGTGGGTTGGACTGAAGCTGAACCAAGTAATTGCATCTCTTAAGTACACCAGGAAGTCAGAAGGAACTCCTCTGTCAGTATTATCTAAGTGTCGAAAGCTCAGGTTCGAGGAAAGCCAAAAACAAATCATCCTTTTCAGATAGACGACCACAGGAGTGTACAAAAGGGACACAGACTATTAACCCTTGACTCACAGACTCTGAGAAGTGCTGAGAGTTCTCGGTAAAAATTGTGGGAGAAATCACATGAAACACTAGACTATTTCATAGTAGTGGACTTAGATGTAAGTTCTCATCTCCAATGATTGTCTAGTTGTTGTTTTTTTTTTTTTTTTTAAAGATTTTATTGTTATTGGAAAGCCGGATATACAGAGAGGAGGAGAGACAGAGAGGAAGATCTTCCATCCGATGTTTCACTCCCCAAGTGAGCCGCAACGGGCCGGTACGCGCCAATCCGATGCCGAGACCAGGAACCTCTTCCAGGTCTCCCACGCGGGTGCAGGGTCCCAAAGCTTTGGGCTTTCCCAGGCCACAAGCAGGGAGCTGGATGGGAAGTGGAGCTGCCGGGATTAGAACCGGCGCCCATATGGGATCCCGGGGCTTTCAAGGCGAGGACTTTAGCCGCTAGGCCACGCCGCTGGGCCCTGTTGTTGTTTTTTTTTAAATTCGCTTATTTGAAAGTGGGAGATGGAGAGGGACAGATGCAAAGATACCTTCTCTCCACTGACTCACATCCCCAAGCAGTCACTAGACTTGGAACTGGGTCATGGCAAAGCCAGGAGTCTGGAACATTTTGCAGTAATCACATGTGCTTAAAAAGGCCCAGAGAGCTTGGGTTATCTTCAGCTTCTTTTCCCAGGTGCTTTAGCAGCGCCCTGGATCAGAATTGGAGCAGTCAGGAATGGAACAAATATTCCCATATGAAATGCCAGCATCACAGGCAGTAGCTTAACCAGTGATGCCACAAGGCCAGCCCATGGTTTTCTTCTTTAAGATTTATTTGAAAGGCAGAGCGATAGAGGAAGAGACACACAGAATGCGTGTCAATGATTTTGTACTCGCCGTTCATTCTCTTGCTTGTTCTTCAACAGTAACCTCAGAGGGATGGAATTTTTCCTTACTGCTCTTGGGAATGGCCAAGGTCACATTCCATTAGAGGATGCTTGCCTTGCAAAGCATACCATTCTTGTAGGGAGATAGTTAATAATTGTAGACATTTTCAACTTTGTCAACAACTAACAGACTTACCTGTCATTTTCCTGTTGCTGTAATCGTCTCCTATTTTGGAAAAGCTAATAGGAGTGAGCCTGTTCTGACTATGAAAGAAGAAAGGTTTACAGAATTCAACCTAGTTTTCACATGACTGCTATTTGTATGCTGGGACTATGTATGTTTTTTATGCCATCTATTTGGGTATCTATTTTAAAAATGCATTGTGAATCTATTCAAATCCTGGATGATCTTTTTGATAGGGACTGTGCTGGAGGATGGCATTGATGAGAAAAGGGTGTCACGTGTAGTCCTTTGGGTTTTGTGGAACTGCGCCCCTCTCCTTCTACCCTCTCTGAACAATCCCATCAACTCTCCTGCCAATAGGGACTTTGAAAGACCTAACTGTGGTATTGTGATCAGCTCATGGTTTTAGTTCATTCTTGTTTCTGTACTTTGATTAGAAGAAAATAATCCTTTCCCACTGCCCCAGAGAGGTTGGGGAGGGATGGTACTGGGCAGACATGTCAGATTAAGATTGCTTTTTCAAGTGAGTTCATGGATTACTTACATTTAGAGTTTTTCCCTGTCTTGCAGCTGTTAGACTAAGGCATAAGATAGAGCCCTTGGACCACAGTGGTATGCCTGACTGCCCGTGGTGGGGGACCACTCCCACATTCCCTGTGTGTAAGGTGGTTGAGGCAGGCTGTTGGGGGAGAGGATACGACTGTTTGAGTAAGAGACAGGCCCAATCTACTGAGGAAGACATAGACAAACAAGTGGCAAAAGTTATCTATTCTAAATAAAAAGATTTAGCTATCAGATTTATAAACCATCTATGAATTAGAAGTGCAGCTTTTAATGAGTATGTAACCCAAACATATTCTCTTTGTAGCTCCTCTTGTTGGCTTTGAGGATTTTTTGTCATTTTCACCGAGCAATGCCTCAGTTTTTCCTATGTTTAGGCTGGATATCAGGTGCAGGGGTCAAAGGTGACCCTCGGAATCTCTCCATTCCATACCAAGGCATGCCATGATCGAGTCCTGGTTCCTCTACTTCTGATACAGCTTCTGGCTAATGTGCATCCTGGGAAGCAGACGAGATGGTTCAAATACTTGAATCTCTGCCACCAAGTGGAAGATCCAAATTGAGTCCATCCCAAGCCTCGAGCCTGGGCCAGCGCTCTCTGTTGCAAACATTTGTACATAAAACCAGTGAATGGAGATCTCTGTATCCATCTCCAACTCTGCTTCTTTTTTTTTTTCCAACTCTGCTTCTTAAGGAAATAATTTTATTACAGAAAGAAATATTCCATTGTAAAATACCCTTTGCCTCAAAGGATCATGTGCTTCAGGTCCCACCAAACTGGAAAACTATGTCCCTGAATTCTAGGCTTCCTGCAAACTTTTTCCATCCTAAACTTCTGCTAAACTTCTCATGTTTTATATACAGCACTTGATTCTCCTGGTCTTCCCATCATGGCCGAAGAGAAATCCAACACAGAAAAGGGATAACAAATGGGGGAAAATGCTGAGCAAATCATGAATCCAAAAGAAGGAAAGGGAATTGCAAGTGTAGGTTTTGTCACACTTCTTGGAGTTGGTAGTGATAGGTTCAAAGGGAGGGTTTGGAGGCAGGGTCAGAGAAGCAGTGGCCTGAATTGTGCTTGGTTTAATGGCTGAAACAAAACCCCAGGGACGGTGAAAGAAGACAAAGCATCCTCTCGGCTGAGATGAAGCTGGGGGGCGGTTAAAGGGTGGTGACAGGATAGGGAGTTGAAGTGAACTGAAGAAAAAAACACATGGTCTTCCGGAAAGGAAACAGAGTTATGGCAATAAATGGAAAGTCCAGTTCTTCCAGCATAATGCCTTTTTCTGGGCCTCAATGGGAAAGAAAGCTCAGCCGAGACAGGAGGAAGCTGGAAGGATGCAATGGAAGCCCAGGTTACCTGACAAGAGGAAAGAGGGCTGAAGGGAGAGGCGAACAGCAAGGGGGCAGGGATGAGGGGGTCACGTTTTTCTTGGCATTGAGATCTTTTCAAATGAGTTATTTTTCCAAAAGTTTCCAAGGAGGATCCTTTACCCGTTTCCAGCTTCCATTTGGGATTTGAAACTTACAGGAAACCAAGACCCTTCCCACGACCTCTTTTCTTCCTCTCTAAGTTTGGACACAGAGAGCTGGTTCTACAGTTGGCTGGAGCCATTTGCTTTGCCTGGAACTATAACCTTTCTGCAGTGCGGTTTCAGGAGCTGGTTCTGCTCCCAATTAGCTGGTGTTCTGCTGGCAAGTTTGAAGGACGGTCCTTCTGTGTTTTTGGCAAGTCATGTAAAGATTCGACTTTCAAGTCCTCCTATCTGTAAAATAAAGGGTTTGGACTAGAGCCATTGGCTCAAGTTTTGAAAGGAGTAGGGCGTGGTCAAAAAGTCTGTGCGGAACAGGCTAAAAGCTACAGAACTTGTCACTAGAAACCTGCACCTGTTCTGCTACATCCCTGCTCCTACACAGTGCTGCAGACAACCTCAGGGGCTCATGGAGAGCAGTTCTTCAATGAGTTTTCCTTCTCACAAAAGATCTTATTCCACATTAGCCGTTTAGACCCAGGCAGTGGCCCATGCCGTGTAGGAAGAAGTGTGACACGTCTAGGTTGAAGACTTAAAAGCAGGGCTTTCTTCTCCCAAAGATGGCTTTTCTATCACACACAGGAGTTGGGAGACAGTGATGCAGGAACTGGGTCACCATGTGATATGAATAAGAAAAGCAAGTCTTTGCTTCCAGAAACTACTGTGCTCCTTGAATGTGTTGGTGATCACAGCCTAACCCCATCCAGCCCCACTCCTAAATCACCGAGGCTCATTGTGCGTGTAAGCAAGCACTTTCTTTTTTTTTTTTAATTTTATTTTATATTTTTTTATTAATTATTTCGCATTATGTGACAGTTTCATAGGCTCTGGGAATCCCCTCACCCCTACCCACGCCCCTCCCCTCTGGTGGATTCCTCCACCTTGATGCAGTATTACAGTTCAAATTCAATCAAGATTCTTTCCTTGCAAACGTATACCAAGCATAGAGTCCAGCTACTTATTGTCCAGATGGGTTGAACAGTTTCTTGGGAAGACCATTTCTGGTCCGAAGTTAGAGCTGGTAGAATATTATCCCAGTCAATTAAGAGTCCCAATATAACATCAACAGCAATTTGCAACATTATGGAATTGACATGGTTTTGAGTAACCAGTATGTTAAAAAAAAAATAAAATAAAAAAGCAAGTTCTTAACCACAACCTATGATTAGCTCATTGACATTTCAATTTTAGTTTATATTCAGGACCGGCTGCTATATACCTTAAAATGGCTGTAAGGTACCATTCAGCTGTCTCGTGTCTATTTCATTTTAGTATTTAGCCATTTGTTGTGTTGAAGTACAGTTTTGCTGTTCTTGGCAGATTTTAGGATAATCTAGACTGGCTTGTAACTCTAACAAGACATTTGTCAACAATTAAGGTGCAGAACATTTTTTTGGGGGGGGGTGTAAGCAAGCACTTTCTACAAGCCCCAGGGTATCAAAACTGTGTCTAAGTATGTGCAACATCTCTGCAAATCTGCAAGCATATATGAGCCTGCGAAACAAAACTGAACAATGCTGCTTCAGATGCATGCTCACCTGCATTCCACCTTGGTCGCTAGGGAATGTCCCGTTGGGCGAATGGAACGAATGGAATGTCACACTTCAGAGGCAAGTTATCAACCCCTGAATTCCTGTGAAGAACTCAGCAGGGCCCAGCATCCTAAAACAGGGCAGTGTTGGGGTTGGAAGAGGTCTGCCTCCTTGAGGGTCTCCTCAGAACAGGAAAGTGAAGTAAGCCCACTCCAGCCCCAGCGGGTTCCGCCACAAGCCAAAAAAGGAAATCAAGAAAACAAGTAAAAACATGCTACTGAAAGTTTCAAGTGACAAAAAGAAGTCAAGCCAAGGGGCAGGACGACTGCCCCTGGTTTCTATTTATAGATCACAGCGTTTAAACAGAGCTCTCCATTCAGAGTCCCTGCAGCTATTAAAATTGCCTCCCCAAGTTATCTGCAAGGAAACGCCATCCCTGTAGTGGGTTTGTATTTAGAGATGGTTCACATGTGTTTAATTCACAGATCCATTTTACCTTGTCATAACAGAGAATGAGCTGTCAAAAACAGGATGAAGCTCATTAGTGAGATGCTGGAAGATAGTACAATGGAAGGGAGAATAAACAGACTGGCCGGAAATAAGGAAACAAGAACCTATTCAGGAAGCAAGTGGGAATAATAGAAAATGATACAGTGGCTGTGGTGGACCCAGCTGGTGAACATGACTGCTGCCTAGTAAGCCACACTATACAGGAAGCAGAGATTTTCAGTAATTGCCATTTGATGATACCTCATGGTTTGGGGCCTGGCAAGTATTCAGTACATGAACTAATTTTCTCCATTGTAGATGGCATATAATTCGTTCCCACCCACCCACCCACACATACAATTAAACATTTCAGAAGCCCAGGTACTTTGTGATAATTGCCATGGGGAGCAAATGGGGTAGTCTTTTTCTTGCTCCCATGACTTGCTGGGGTGGCTTGACTGAAGCGTATCAGAAATTAGAAATGGAGAGTATAAGTAATAATTATAAAGTCAATATATTCTATACAGCAGAAAATGCATGCTTGGTATTTTACATGGTACATCTGACTGGACTGCTTTCATGTAATTCAACATTCCGTAGTTACAAAAGGAATGGAGCAAGTCTCGCTGCCCATCTCTGCTTGTTCCATTCTCCATTCTGTTTCTGGTGTATTCCTATAGAGATGGCTTACTTTTATGTACACATGGTTAACTGTAATTCCCATTTAATTAACCAAGTGATAAGACAGCATATACTCTTCAGTTTTATAGTTTTCTTTCTTTGCTTGAAGGATCTTTCTTTGGAGATTATCCCATTGCAGTACACGAATTTTCAGTTCCCCTTCTGTTGCTGGGTAAAATTCCAGTTTGTTAGATACACACAATTGAGTTCCTCTCTCTCCTAAAATGGGTATCCAGATTGTTTCTGGTCTTTTATTATTACAAACGCTACATAAAGGATGCTTTCATATAGTGTGAATAGGATAAAACTTGGAAGTGGACTCAATGTGTCAGACAGCTAGGGTGGGCATTTTGTATAATGGTTAAGGGGACATGGGTTCGAATCCTGATTCCATGTCTGATTCCATTCTCCTGCTAATCAACACCCTGGGAGGCAGCAGGTGATGGATTAAGTCCTTGGGCCCCTGCCCTCCCCCGGGGGAGAACCAAATTAAGTTCTGGGTTCTTGGTCCAGCCTGGTCTAGCCCCAGCTATTGCAGATATTTGGGGAGTAAACTTGTGTATGGAAGATCTCTTTCAAACAAAATGAAAATAGATGCAATATTGTACATGCCTGTTGAGGTATTTGATAGCTAATGCCCATTTGCTCTCCATAGAAACCACCCATTTGGGCCCGGTGTGATGTCTCAATGGCTAAATCCTTACCTTGCAAGCTCAAGGATCCCATATGGGTGCTGGTTCACATCCTGTCTGCTCCACTTCCCATCCAGTGCCTTGATTATGCCCTTGAGGATGGCAGTTGAAGATGGCCCAAAGCCTTGGAACCCTATGTCCTCATGGGAGACTTAGAAAAATCTTCTGGCTCATGGTTTCAGATTGGCTCAGCTCTGACCATTGTGGCCATTTGGGGAGTGAACCAGTGGATAGAAGACTGTCTTTCCCTCTATGTAAATCTGACCTGCCTTTCTAATAAAAACATTAACAAAACCACCTATTTATATTCCTGTTAGGAATATGAGAATGCCACTTTGTTCGCATCCCTTTCAACAGTGTGTCGTCTTGTGATTACCTTTGACACGATTAGGTAAAAAGTGGAATTAGTGTACTTTTCCAAGAAGTTTAATTGTAGAATATGTTCGTGAAAGTACATTGATTTTAAGCATAAATCAGCCCTCACAAGTTAAATATCCTATGTGATCAAAACAGGTCAGCATCCACACCCCGGTTCCCACTGCCCTCCAGCTCCTGTAGTTGCTGCATTTTTCTTAGTATGAGTGAAAGCAAAACAAATCAAAACTCTTAAGCCACCTCTGTTTATTGTAAAGCATTGTTAGCTTTGCTTAGGAGCTACTTCTCTTCCTATGAACTTTGCTCATTCCTTAATTAAGCTGTTAGGTTTTTTTCTCCTGCATTTTGTAGAAGTTATTTTAGCGATAAGGGATTTCAGCTTACAATAGGAAAGAGTGGATGGAGCAGGATGCTGGAATTTATGTACAGTTGATCTTGCAGAGTAAGATATTTAGTATCTGGGATTTTAGAAAACTAGCAATGAGAAAAGTAAGTTAATTATTATTGCTAGAAGCAGTCTTCTGCTACAGGCTGGGCCCCTTTCCCACCCATAGCCCCTCCCTGCCACCTGCTTAATTTATCAGTCTCTACCCCACCCTCCTTGCTCCCTCCTCCCCAAAAAAGCCCTGAACAAGTGGATTCTTGTGTCAAGTAGATTTACTCCCAAAGTACCAAGCCAAGGTTTTTCAGGTCACCCATTAAAAAGCTGGTCTTGTCAAGGGCAAAGACCTTGTCCAATAGGAAAGTCCCAGACTTCCGGCAAACACTTGGAAACATGTTTTTTGCAGGTGGGAGATGCCTGCTCCAGTGCCCAGGCTGTAGCCGGACAGCCCAGCCTTTGAGTGAAACCAGGGGATCCCTCTTTGTCTGGGGTCACTGGTTCAAAAAGTGGCTACCATGAAGGGTGCGCAGACAGGAGCTGAGTTGCCCTGAAACACAGGCGAGTGGGAGTTTTGTGTTGGTGTTTATTTTCCCCCATCCCTCCCTCTGACTGAACAGTAACCTCTCACCACATGCCTTCCAGCAAACATTCATCACCCGATCAATCATGTGACCCCTTCTGTTTACTTAGAGGTGCTGGCTGGCCAGGGCCTCCACTCCAGCCCCTGATCTGTAACCAATTTCAGAGTGGTTTTTACTGGCCAGGGAAATAGACCAGATAAGAGAGAAGCTACTCTTTTGCAAGGAGCAGCTCCCCAGGGCTATTCCTGGGGTGCAGGGAGAAGCCAGGAAACCAGAGAAAGGGGTTAGAGGGTTGCCCCCAAAAAAGTTTTCCAGCAACACCAGCCCTGTTTGGCTCTTGAACGACACAGGGTGGCTCCCCTCAAAAGTACTTTGAGGTTCATCTTTGAAAAATCTAGTTTAATGGTTCACATTAAATCAACAAAAAGCAATAACAAACGTTTTTGCAGAAGGCTTTCATCTGACTGAGCCCTTGGAGGTCTGATTTTCTTGGTGGGTTTTTTTGCAAGTAGCTATTTACTATAGGAAGAAGGAAAGGGCTGCTTTGAAAGAAGTGAAGGGCAGACTCCAGGACCAGAGTGGGGTATCTTTGGGTGGGCTGATTAGAGAACCTCTGACCCCCCACCAAAGGCAGAGTCCCCTACACCGTGGGCTCAGTCCTGAACAAACACTCCAGGAATCAGAAGTGCAAGAAGTTTTAACCCCTAGAAATATACTCTAAGAAAACCCTGAAGTACCACTAGGCAAACCCCCTGGAGGCAGATGCTTTGCTTCTTGCCCAACTCTGTGTCTTTGAGCACCATTTGGATAAACCAGAAAAAGATGATTTCAGTCGGCCACGGGCCCCAAGGCTCAAAGGTGGAAGTCTTCCGGTCTAGGGAGGGCCTCATCTTCACTTTGGATCCACTCTGCCAAGGTCTTCCAGCTCCCATCACTCACCAGCCTCTCTCCAAGTAGAGGCATTTAATCCAGTTAGAAAAGGGAGAGTGGGAAGGACAAGAAACAAATTTTAGGAGAGTCCTGGAAGGGGCAGTGCCTGATCCAAAGCAAGAGAACCATGACCTTGACGATCAGGACAGAGGAGGGTGACCCCTCTTGTTGCAAGAAGCCCACGTTTGGCTCTGGAACATGCACCTGTCACAGTGGCCTCTGCACAGAGATGTTTCTAGTATTTCCTAAGTAAGCTTCAGAAACCTCCGAACTGGCCATTCTCCTTTTGTGTTCTGAAGCTACTGTAGCTCCAGGACAGTCATGGGGGCATCCTAAATACCCTGTGCACTAGGCAACCTTGCTGTGTTGGCTTGTCTTCCTCTCTGCCACACGCAGGCCGCTCATCTCTTAGGAAAGAAGCATATTACCACAGAGGTTGGGCTGCAAACTGCTTCGCTGATTGGTCTGAGTCTTAGCAAAATAAACAGCGCAAATGGCAAAACTCTGCAAAACAGCAGGTTCCACTAGTCCAGAAGAAACAGAGCTGGAAGCAAAACAGAATGGGGTCTCCCCACAACAACGCTCAGGGAGCTGGGGCTTTAGTAGGGGAGGGTGACTAGGGTAGGGGCAGCGCTGCCTTGAGGTCCACCCATTCTCTCTCCTTTAAAGCCAACGCCAGGGAGGACCCCGCTGCCGTACCTGTCCATCTGGTTTGTGAGTCATGCCTTCAAAGAACTCTAGAATTGTGCTAGTTCGTCTTCCTGTTTTTATACCACAGAAGCTGTACAAATAATAAAAACCACACCATTGAGTTTCCGTTGCTTTGACGGTTCAGTTGAAGTTTTTGGGGTTTGGCTGAGCCTGAACGAGGACCACCTAAGAGTAAGACAGCATCCTTTATTTTTCTTTCCCTTCCCAGAATCTCGTAGTGCAATATTGGGAAACAGTAGGTGCTCCTTAAACATTGATCAGAAGATTGAATCAATGAATGAACAGAGAAATTTGTTCTCCTTGTATCAATGCTCTGGGAGGTGAACTTGCTTTTCACGTATAAATTTATTCCTTTTATTTCTTAAAAGACCTAGCCAGAAACCTGAAATACCATGATTCCCAAGTGGTGACAGAGGCCCAAACACTTGGGTCATCTTCCACTACTTTCCCAGGCAAACTGGCTAGGAAGTGGAACAGCTGGGGCTCAAACCTGCACCTGCATGGAAATGCCATTGCCACCCATATAGCCACAACTGTGGCCCTTTTCTATTTCTAATGCTTATAGCAATGTTTCTGGCTAACTTGGATCAAAGGATCAAGTTAGAACACTTGTCAAGAACCCCAGAATGCACTGGGGCAGAAAGGAACTACTTAGATATGACTTGGCCCATTGGAAGGGTTTTCAGTTGAAACCCAACTAGCTGCCAGTAAGCACAATCCAAATTCATCTGTTCAATGGGCTTGGGATCGATAGATAGAAACAATTATTGCCGCCAAATTTTGGGAGTCTGAGTGTCCTTTGGAATATACGTTTCCATCTTTTTTGGAGAACCAGAGTGTGACTAGCCCCTTGAGACATAGGCAAGTGAGACCCCTCACATTCCTGGCCTCTGGCTTGTGGGCCATGCAATGGTTGGGCCCACCCAAAAAGCTCCGGAAGCTATCCACCTGTTTGGTTAGGAGTTTGGGACAAGAGTCAGGTAGGAATAACAGTCCTGAGGCCACATCTCACTCTGTGCTTGGAAACCGGAACTCCGCCTCCCTCCACATGAACTTGTCTGTAAGAGGAAGCTCTCAAAGATAGTTGAGAGGATTAGCTGGGATAATGTGGTTAAAGCATTTAGCACGGTGCCTTGCCTTTCTGCTCCCCTACTCTGAGAAGTAGGAACAGTTTGGCATTACCATTGTCTTCATACCAGAGTGTGCACAGCAAAGGGGTTTAGATCAAGCCCAGGTGGAAGCTCTGTGTTGGGAGATTGCATCCCAAAGCCATGAAAATGATTTATGCGATCATGGGCCTCAGCCATCTTAGTGACAGTGGATGTGACCCAAGGGGAGAAATCGGGGGGTGGGGGAGATAAGGCCAGAGTGGTCCCTCTGCGGCCTCTGCCAATCATCCTTTTGTTTTATTAAGTTTGTGCGGAAACAAATTGGGAACATGTTGATTAGTCATATTGGTTCCTTTTTGACTACTAATCTCACTTACTGCCCACAAACGAAGCAGGAAGAAAATGAGGAATAATACGAGCCATTACATTGGGAGATGGCTTCTGCTGGGAGAAAACCCACTCAGCGTTGCAGGCACAGCAGAGCTTGGTAGACAGACACATGGCCTGATGGACAGCTCGGCTGCCTTCTGGCTGTGTGACCTCACACCAGTTGTGACCTTCCAGAACCTCCTTTTCCATGAGTGTCATGAAGATGAGACTGCTGTTCTGGCAAGGTTTCGAAAAGTATTAGGAATCATCAGTATATTGCTCAGCAAGAGATTACTCCACAAAAATGGTAGCTGTCCTTGGATTCTGATGGTCCTTCAGTCCTACTCAAAAGACAATGGCTTCCTAATGCACGTTAATGATAGACTCTCATGTGTCTTTCGTAGGCACGAACTGACTGAATTCTAAACTCTAAGAAAAAGGAGGAGTATTCCCCACAGATGAGGCAAATGAGGTCAAGAAAAGCTGAGCGCCTTCCCCAGAATTGTACAGCTGGTGAGTGACAACAGGTATTCGGGCAGGATGCTAGAGTCCCAGCTGTTGGCCACTCTACAGGACATCTCTGCTGGGGGAACCCATCAGTGAGGAAGTAAGAACAAGCCTTACGTGTTCCCCTGAAGGTGGTGTGCCGAGTGGCCAAGGGCCATACATATTCCTCTCGTCTGTCTTAGAGGACATCAGTGGAAGAGCCTTGTCCCTCCACAGTCATTCCCCTCTGCTCCAACATAGATGAATTCCAAGAAAAATGGATCCTAGACCCACAACAAATACCTTCTTTGGGAGGAAGTGTTCCCTTGCAGAAGACCAGGGTTGTGACAACACTGGCCTCATTTGGGGAGGCTTAGCAGAAATCATTTAACTCTAGAGTTGACAAAAGTCTTCAGCATGTGCTAGTCCTGGTATGTTTGGCCACATTACCTCCCTGTGCCTCAGTTTCCTTGTTTGTAAGAGATTAATCGAGGTTACCTTATGGAGTTGTTCTGGATTATTAAATGAGTTAAGGCACTAAAATTCACTGTGCAATCCCAGAAATACAATGTGTTTTCAGAGAAGCAACATTGCACTCCACCCTCAGTTTTGCATGATGATGATCTTAAGTATTTTGAACCAACTGGTGCTGGTGCGTGTGACCCACCAGTGAAGAGACCTGATACACCAATTGACCTTTCTTCGAACTTTGTCCCTGGCCCTTCTGATTTCTGTCGCCTCCTTCACTGCAGGCCCAACTTCTGCCGATGGCTGGCAGTCACTGACTCCTCTAACAGTGCTCTCCTGCCCTCAGAGGCAGAATGGAAGGGAAGGCAGCATGCCAAGGGAGAACTCTCCCTGTGGAATTCAACCACTGTCCAGGGCTTAACTTTGCATTTATTTCATAAGCTAGGAACAGAACCATTGCTTTGTCATCTCATCTGTAGAATGGAGAGAGGTAGCGAGGTAGAGATCACCGAAGCATACCCAGGCGTTCGTCAAACTCCAAGTCTTATCCCATGGGAGGTCCCCAACACCCCAAATCCACTAGTCTGAAAGACCTGTGTCACACCAAAGCTCACAGCATGATATGGGGAGTGAGGAAGGTGGAAAGCAAAGCGAAGGAGCACTCCAAGATGAGCCTCCAAGGCCTCTGTGAACTCACTAATGAAATTCAATCATGAACTAGTATCTGTTACTCAGAACCATACCATCACCAAAGGGAGGGAAAATTCAAACAAACAAACAAACTAAAAACCTTTGGGTACATCCTGAACCAGTAGTAGCAAACAGAGACCTTTCATTTCAGAGCCAACACTATTTGTAAACTGTCTCCAAGTCTTTACCCAGAACTCATCATACAAACATTGGGAAGGGCAAAAGAAAGACAAGCTATTGTTCGTTTATATGCTGAGGTAGGACACAGCATGAAAATACTGGAGAGGAGAGCTGGTGAGTCTCTGTTCCAGGGTCTGTGTGTAGTTTGGGTACCAGAGGCAGCAGGGCCAGATGCTGGAGCACAGGACCCCCCAGAAAGAACAAAAGAGCAGCAAGGCATGCTGTTGGTTGTGTAGAACTGTAATGACAATGCCTGGCTCTCAGGCAGCATGGGGTCTGCTGCTAAGAAGCAAATAGTGTTCCAGAAACCCTGGAGCAAAGGGTGGGTGTTCATGTGTATGTGAGCATAAAACCTCAATGTGTGAGCCGGAAGTGATCTCCGTTGGCTGCCTTCACCTTTCTCTGCTAGGAACCTCCGCAACTACCCTACCACCACCTCCCGAGATGTGGGTGTTCTCATAGGGATTTGGACAAATCCAAGGACTAACCTGGGGACCTTCAAGGCTGATGTCAGAGCAGTTCTGATCATGGTACTCACCTAATGGGACTGATGAATTTCAGTCTTCAGACACCCTCCCATGCCCCCACTGATTCATCAGGAGGTGGTCCTGTAATTGCTTTATTCCTCTAGGTCAAGCAACAACCTTGTCTTAAAACTGCTGTGTTTACAATAGGAGTCAACTCAGAGAGCTGCACCTAAAAGCCTGACTCTGCCCAGAATCAATTTGGTACCCAGCTCAAACCCACAGGGCCATTGTGCAGTTTCTAGCCCAAGACAGAGGGAAAGAGACTTGGAAGATACAGCATTCTACCCTGATTCTCCTACGGCCAAGATTTGATCTGCTCTGAGTCAGGGAGGCCTTGATGACACAGTGCCTCCTGCTTCCCAGCACACCAGTAACTTAAGACCCTACCAGGCCCTGGACCTCTTCTTCCCTTCCCTGGGCCTGTGGTGTTCACATTGCTGCCTCCTCCTCTCCCAAGGCCTGGATTTTGCAGGCTTCCTACCTTAGGCAATGCTTTCTTGGGTTCTTTGAAGATTCTCATCAAACAGGGTAGGGAATAAGTAAAAGTGCGGCATCCCGGGGTGAGAACCAGCCCACCTCAGCTCCCTAGGTTTGTCTTCTTCATCCACTGCCCAGGGGACCCAGACCTGCAAGAGGCAGGCAGACCTCAGGCAGGATTGATTAAGGCCCTCTGCCACAGAGGATGTTAGGTTGGGATTTCTGGCAGTCCCTTGCTGTCTGCCGGGCCACCCCATCCAATTAAGAAGGAAGGACGCTTAGCACCTTAACCGCCCACACAATCTGTTGCTTCCAACAGGCCTGCATTTTGCTTCTGACCAAAGAGTCACGGGGTGGGGACAGTGGTCCGCCACCCTGGGCCAAGGAAGCCACAAGTTGGGGTATCCACTGGGCTGTGCACATGCAGGCCCATCCCCTCAGCTCCCCAGGGCTTGATGAGGATCCTGCCCAGCCTGGGAGCTGCCTGGGTCAGGGGCAGCGTTGGCCCCGGGGAACCCTGGAGCTAATGTCAGTGATTTCCTGTCTCCCACCCCCACGGCCCAGCCAGTCAGGCTGCTGCAGCTTCCCAGGAAGGAAGGAGCGTCGCCTGCAGATCCGCTATCAGCCACTGCGTTCCAGGGTTCCAGGGACGGCCACCACCCCCGGGATTCCCAGCCAGGGCTGTGGGCGCTGTGGGAGCATTAGACAAACAGGCCATTGTGTTGCTTGCACAGGTCCAGGGTGGTGCTTATCAAGCTGATCCACCTCCCAGCCCGAGTCCGCCCCCGCTGCCCTGCCGCTCTGCCGCTTGACTCTGCTTCCTGGGCAAGCTTCCAGCCACTTGGGGTCTCTGCCTTTTGGAGGGGGAATGTTGAGAAGGCCGTTTTACCTGTGTGTAGGGAGGAGAGGTTCGCGGAGGACGGTGGTGGGGGGCGCCCCTGCTGTGTCTTCTGGGAGGAGGATGCGTCCATGGTGGACGGGGGCCGGGGTTGGCGCTTTGGCTCTGGGGGAGTTGGTCCCACCTGCTCATCCCCATCCCTACCCTGCGTGCCCGCTCAGGTGCCAATCTCAGAGTAGTGCCCCTGTGGGCAATGGAGAGGGACCCTTGACCAGGGGACTGTGGGACGCCTGGGAGCTTGGGGCAGAGCTGGTGCAAATGGTTATGAAATGAAATGGTTTTGTATTTCTAAGGCTGAGGTTTTCCGGAAACATGCAAGGCTGAATTTGATGACCTGTGCTCAGAGGAAACTAGTGTTTACGGGGATGGTGGTGGGTTTTTGGTTTTGGGGTTTTTTTGTTTGTTTGTTTTGTTTTGCTTTGTTTTTGTTTAGGGCTGTGTTTTGTCATTTTGCAAGGGGCCGCTCCACACACGAGGTAGCTGGTGCTACTCTCAGGAACTCACATTCATGTCGTGTACTTGACAGATGGTCTAAACAAGATCTCGTTTGAGGTGATGGCCTATGGTTAGTTGATAAAGCTGCTGTAGGTGATTCCTAATTTCTCAAACCAATGCCAGAGCTGTTCTCATGGATTGGAGAATGTTTTGCAAACTGAACGGGTCCTGAGCCTCTTGACATGAAGGGTACCTGCTGGAAGTTGCACAGAGCCCCTGTTTGCAGGAGACCCTGCATCCAGGCACAACTGGCTTTATTCTCCTGTGCCAGGGCTCTCTTGAGAGGAGCACAATCCCCAACCAACTGGTGGCTTTTCTAAGGTGCTCTACTACTCTGTTGTTGTTGTGCCTCTTTCCTTTTTTAGTCTACAGTGAGTGGCTTTCAGATGCAGAGCAGGATGGATGTGGAATTGACGTAGGGAGGAAGGGAGAAGCTGAGGTTGCAGCACGGCCTACCGCTCCCCAAACTCCTCGGGCCGTCACCGCTCCCTGCACTTTTCTTGGGTACAACAACAACAATAACAAAAAAGCTTGCATGATTTCCCAGTTAACAATTAGCATGGTTAAAATTATCCGACATACTTGCTGTCTGCTCTCTGGTTGATCTTCAACCCTCCTTGCATATTTAATGAAGCCCTGGCCCAACTGCCCAGCCCCAAGCTCCTTCAGATCATGTAAAAGAATCTCTAGAGCGTGCCTCCTGTACTGCTGAATGTGTACTTCCACTTCGCATGCGAAGAAATCTTGCTTCTCTACTTTAGACCTTTACCTGTGTCTCTTTCTTGAATTTTCTCATTAGAGAAAAAAAATAAAAATAAAACACCCGGGCCTAGCTTCTTCCCAACAGAATCATTCTGGCAAATCCCGCCCCCCCCATGATTTGGGGGTCTTGTTTCAACCTAACACCTCTTATGCTTGGGTCCCCTCAACTCATGCTGAACCCGCAAGTGATGATGCTTGGGGTAAGGCCTCTGGAGGGTGATTAGGTTTGCGTGAGGGTGTGTCCCCTGAACTTTAGTGTCGCTATAAAAAGAGGAAGTGAAACAAATCTGGCTCCCACTTTTTCCATATCTGAAGACAACAACAGTGAGAAAGTGGTCACACAGGCCAGGAACCCAATCTCCTGGCTCCCTCATCTTGTATGTCTCCTGTTGAAATCCCTTGTGCATGACATTTTATTCTGACAGCCTGAACTAAGACCATGTCTAAACAACTCTTAGATAATTATAATGGATTGGGGACTTTGTATTCCTGAGATACAAGAGAGGGAAGGTAGCATGGTTCATAGCAAATAAAAATGCCACTTTTGTATAACTAGTTTGTGTAAGAATGATTATTTTGGCTTAAATGTGGAGGAAAAAAATCCCTTAGAGCGTTCTTAAAAGCTCACTCCTTTGCTCACTAATTTTTGACGTCACGTTTCTTTTACTCAACCCAGATTGTACCGAGACATAATTCTATACCCTAGAGGGTAGGCAGTTCAATATAATAAAGACTGCAATGCAATGCTACAGAAGCTAAAACAAAAGTATCTTTCAGGAGATTTTTAAGGCCATCAGAGGGATAGCAGAATCAACTCTACTGATTCATTGTCCATTGGTTCCCTAGGTGTGTAGTATTTTCGCCATGAGCTTTAGTATTACTGCTGTTTGTGGTGCTAAATCCCATCTGGAAAGAAAGTGACATCCTTGGAGACTGTAGTAAGCATTGCATTTGCACTTTCTCAGGGAAGACTCCCAAGAGGATGAATTAGGTCCAATTAGCAACTCCATTATGTAGCCAACTCGGAGTGGTGGATGGTGGTGGGGGATGCTGGCACGTTAAGTCCACTGCTCAGATCCACACTGTAGTAGGACTAGCTGGAATTTGGTCTAGCAGGTGCTGTCCAGTGTTGGCCCTCTCAGGGCCACACCAGCTCCAGTGACACAGCTGTAGCACCAGTGAAACCCAGGGTTTCACTAATTCTCAGTAAAATGACACCTACAGTGCCTCAGGATCACTTTCCTTTTCAGAAAGTACACTGGGATTAATACCTCCAACAGAGACCTGTAACATCTTGCTTTATTTGCTGTGGTAATTTACAGACATCAGTTTTGCAAGAGGACAGAGATGCATTCCTAACATGTGGAGTGGTGGGTAGTTTCCTATGGCATAGATCTTGGGGACAATCAAATGCTTTCCAGGGAACCTTGAACTGTAGCCCTTGGGGAGAATGCAGGATCCCCCTGTCTAATTGCTAAGGGGGCACATTTGGACTTTTCAGGTCACAAGTGCCAATAGCCGGCCTGTCTTTTTTTTTTTTTTTTTTTTTTTTTAAGGTAACCTGAGAGACAGTGCTTGCATCTGCTGATTAACGCCTCTGCGACCCAACAGCCGGGGTTGAACCAAACCAAAGCCATGAACTCAGCCCAGGTCTCCATGTGAGCGACAAGGACCCAGGTACATGAGCCATTATCTGCTTCCCCCTGGGGTGTTTATTAATAGAAGGCTAGGATCAGGAGCCAGAGCTGCACTCAAATACTGGCACTGCAGTACCGAAGGTAGTATCTTCACTGTTCTACCAAACACCTGCCCCCAGGAACCCTGCTTTTTGAGGCCCATTCCTAGAAGCCCCTTGTCTGGCAGACAGCAGAATCTCAGCATGATAAATGCTGCTTGGGTTTGGATCTTTCATGTAATATTGGAAGAAGAGGAGGGTACATTGAGGGGGGGTACGGGAAAAGCTAAGAGGTGGAATGGGGGGCAGATATGGTCTGCTCACACATGTTACAGTGAAGGCACAAATACCATTCAGACCTTCTGCTTCCTCCAGCATTGTCCCCTCTGCAGGGTACAGTGCCTTGGAACCTGAAACAGCATGGGATTAAAACAAAAGCCAAATTGGCATTATCTTAAAGGAGGTTTTTTTTTTTTTTCTGTGTTGGAATGTGTTGGAATATAAAGATAGATTCTCTTGGCTGAATGCTCAATATTTTCATTAGGGAGAGGCCCTTTGTGGCTAAGTTCAGTTCCTCCCTCTGAGAGAGAGAGAGAGAGTCCTTGCTGTGACCTTGATGTGAATATTCAGCAAAGCTGTGTAGTGGAAGGCAAGACTAGAAAAGGTCAAGCAAAGAGAGCAAATGGAAAAGATCAAGTGGGATGCTCTGGGATCTATGACTACTTGGATCCCACACAAGGAAGACCAACTGAAAACACTGAGTAGAAAACAGGCATCCTGGTGTTCTCCTCCAGTAGAGGTTGGAATGTGTTAGATTTGTAGAGGGGAGAAATAAAATAAGTGAGGAAATACACAGTACTTTGGGGGAAACAATAGGATCTGGAACCATCAGATCACGCAGGACACAAAAACTGTGTGACTACCTTTGTTGCGTCATTCATTGGTTGTCTATGAATAGCCGAGGTTCTTACTCCATGCTGTAGACACATTAAGATCCAAGTGCATCTGACCCCAGGGGGCTCATGATGCCCAGGGAAGACCAAAAAGGAAAATCCATGAAATTGAGACAGTCAAAGGCAGGAGGAGGGACTTTTGGGGCCATGACTGTAACAACCCTACCCGGGTCACTTTTCCCCAATTTGCAAAGAGTAAGAGGTCAGGTTTGGGGAGGAACTAGAGGAAGGGGAGATAAAGAAATCAAACTGGAAAAGTATGCTGGTCCAAAATATGCCCCTTTGATGTATGAAAAACAGCAGATCCAAGAAGAGCCTTTTCAGTCTTCCCCCTCCTTTCTTCCTGAAAATGAGAGATAAAGACGAGAAGACACCCTCCCTGTACCATGATCAAAGAAACATTCTTTGAGTGGTCAGAGCCAAGAGAATGCCTAACAGACCTCGTTAATAAAGTTCTAGTTCTTATCTTCTTTTAGCCTTCATGTACAATTTAGTTACTTTTCTCCAGTTGCCTCTTTTGTTCAATCTAACGCACTAGCAAGCAAGTTCAGCCATTTCTTTAGGCTTCATTTCTTTGTGAGGCCTCCCAGGAGATGTGGAATTTATATTTAATTTCAAGGTTTCTGTTCTGCTACTCAACATTGTGTCAACTGAGTTCTCAAGCCTAACCAGGACCCCAAGAAGGTAGAAGTTGAGCACTGCATCTGAGGATACCTGCTTTTCAAAGGCCCTCCCCATGAGTTGGGGTGCCTTCTGGAAACAGTGGTTCTTCAGCTTCGAGAAAGTGTGGATGCAAGCTCTGACATGCGTTTCCATTCAGAGGCTGTGCCTTGGGGACAGCTGCAGAAGAGCTGCTCCCATGTCACTGAGATTTACAACCTGCGAAGACTTTAAACTTCACATTATCGTTGTGTGATAGTCCTCATGGTGTTGGGTCTCAGCATTGTTCATGGGATCAGACACCAGCCCAGATGAGATCTATACCATTGAACCCATGGGAGACCATATCTATCAACTTCTCTACACACAGAGATGGGAGTCCAGAAAGAGTAGGTTTGAGTCAGCCACTTCGGGTTAACTGGAAATTTACTATCATTAGACACACACATTGTTTAATGAATCCAATGATGAATGAAAATCTTGAAAGTTGATAGAGGAAATTTTAATTGCTGTCTTGATTATACATTTTACATGCCACTCTGCCTGAGTAATTGTTTCTTTATCTTGACTAAGTGCTAACTTACCCTCCTACAGAACTCAGTGAAAGAACATTTCTCTCCCACTCCACCATCCCTGTCCTTGGGCCTCAATCAACTTGTGCTTGTGCAAAAATAACAATTTTATCACATTGCTCCCCAAACTTTGAACACAGGAAACTTTGAATTTTATTAACACCACCTTGAATAGTCATGCTCCTCAGACCATGATGGAATGTGTTAGTCTAACTTATACCCAGGACAAGAAAAAGGACCATGCATTGGTTTTTGTCTACAACTTCTGCAGATTTTGATATGAAAGAAATAATGCTCATGAATTTACTGAGTGAGCAACTCTGAAAATAACCTAACATGAAAATCCATTACTTGGGCAATATCCTCTTTCCACTGTGAAAATGATCATGATAGTGTGTTAAATTCAGGAGGTGTTTTTATTGCAAAAGGTCCTGTGAGGCTAAAGAAAATGGTAGAATCCTATGTTCTGGGTTGAATTGTTGGTTTTCTGTCACATTCAACATCTGCAATTAGGAGATTGGTATACAAACATGCATGTACGCATATGTCATAAACTTGAGAATGAGTTAACTCTCAAGAAAGCTTGATAAATCTGTTTGAAATTTCCCACAGAAGATTGTGAACATTTTTTAAAAATCCAATGGCAGTAACGCTACTTTGGCTTAAGACTCATTTTCAGCATGCCAGTCATTATAAAGGAATGATACTCATTCTGGTTTTTAAGCAGGGTCTAATGTAACCATTTGCCATTGTAATCAAATTAAGGACTCAATTCAGCAGTGTTGAGCAATATCCAAGTCTTATATGTTGCAAAACTGGTTAGCCCTACATCCATTAAGCAATTCCCTTAAAACCACCATTCCACTTTTTATAAAAGATTAATTTATTTTTATTGCAAAGATATATATATAGAGAGGAGGAGAGACAGAAAGAATATCTGCCATCCGATGATTCAATCCCCAAGTGACCGCAACAGCCAGTGCTGTGCCAATCTGAAGCCAGGATCCAGGAGCTCTTCTGGGTCTTCCATGTGGGTGCAGGGTCCCAAGGTTTTGGACTGTCCTCGACTACTTTCCCAGACCACAAGCAGGGAGCTGGATGGGAAGCAGGGATGCTGGGATTAGAACCAGCGCCCTTATGGGATCATGGTACATTCAAGGTAAGGACTTTAGCTGCTAGGCCATGGCGCCTGGCCCAACCATTCCATTTCTGAAAATCAGTTTGACCACCTTGTAGAAGCAAAATATTACAGTTTTATTCCTTTATTTCACTTAGGATGATGTCCTCAAGGTTCATCCATGTAGTAGCAGAATTAGCTTCCTTTTTAAGTGTACACCACATTTTGCTTATCTAGTCATCTGTCAGTGGGCACTGTGAGTTGCTTGGAGTGTGAGAGGGCCTGCTATTTATCATGTAAATCTTAGAGATGGAGGACCTTGTCAAACAGTCAACATTTACTCAATGCTAATGAGTTGCAAACTTGAAAATGATAATAGTAAAATAACATTGTGTATATCTTACCATAATTAAAAGGAGGAAAAAAGAAAACCTGTGCAGGCTCAGGAGGTTCACAACTGTTCAGCCCTAGAGAGAAAGAGGCCTAAATATGTATAGCTCACTTAAAATTTCTTGCATATTTAGTTAGGAGACATACATAGCATAGTAGGATTTTTTTATACCTGGATGCCTTCATTCTTTTTTTTTCTTTATTTTTGACAATCTTTAGACACCTTCAATCTTACACATGTTCTTCAAGTCTCCTCTGAGCTCTGGAGACAGAGGAACTGCATAGTGTGTTGTTCCCTTAGGCACTTTAGGAAACCAAGCATATTGTTTCAACCACATGTATTTGTGGTGTCCACAGTTTTCATAGAGCAGCAGTGCTTTGCTATTCTGCACAACAGCGGTAGAAGTTTCTGGTGCCCAACAATACCTGAGGTCATTTTCCTTGTGTCCTCAGTACTTGGCATTCTCCATCCCTATACATCTAAAGGGATGCAGGAAAGTCCCCCTCACAGTGGATGGGAGGTGCCTGGGAGCTGCGGTACCTTTCCCATATGCTCCTCCAGTTCCATGGACCAAGTAGAGGCAATTCCAAAGTGGAAATGGAACCATAACAAGCAACAAGCCTGGATGCTAAGTAGCTAAAACCCTATATGGCCCCACATAGGAATGTGGCTGGAATGAGAAATAAATGGGCCCTATGTTAAACCACTGAGATTTTTATCTTGCAAAGTAGTAAGCCTGCTACAGAGACAGGCTCTGTATTGATGTACCTGTAAGTTTAAGAAGTCATTTGGGTGAGAGAAAGGTAGGTTACATGTCTGATTTCCAGGTGTAAGCATGTTCTGTTCCTTAGTCATGGGGCAGTTAAACCACTGGCTCCAGGTTCATGCTGGGGTTGAGAGCAGACTTCCTTCTGAGCGAGGCCAGCATGGATAGTTTGTTCCTTGAACCCCCACACTTGCAAAAGAGAGCTTGTCCAGTTCAACATCTGACTTCCCTCTTCATTTTCCCTTCTTGCTAATCCCCGCCTATGTTAGGGCCAGGACAGGTGGCTGGCTGCTGTGAGTCAGGGCTGGGTAAGGTTGCTGGCTGGATGGCAGGACTCTAGGAAATTGTGATGGAGAGTTTCCCTCTCAGGCAGCGATGAGAGCTGAAGACAGGAGGACTAGCTCTAGCTTTCAGTCAGCCACTTGACCACCTCTGGGCTCTCATCCTTGAGGTTCAGCTTCCTGGAGATGGGTGATTTCTGAGGTTTCACTCAGGGTGGGCTCTTGGTGAAGTCTTTGTTTTGTAGTCTTATAACCTGATTTTGCAAACACCTCACTTCCAGGTAGCCCTTGTCCCTTTGAAAGACAGCTCGGAAGCCCAGGGTGGGATCTTTTGTGATAGGTGTCAGATTTTAGGTGCAGTTATTTTTCACCTATGTTAAATAGCCCATCTAATATGTTTTGCTCCGTTACGTTAGCTTGGAAGAAGATGCTACCAACTAGCACTTTTCCTGGGCCCTGGCCTAATCTCTGTGAGTGGTTGGATGAGCTTCCTAAAGGCATACATGTGTATACACATACATGCATATATACGAAGTTGGATGTAAAAGTACAGTTTCCAAAAGTTCATGCAAGCTATTGCATTACAAGTGTGCTTTGTTATGTCCTGTTTATCACCACTTTTTTTCTCTTCCCCTTGTCCATACTGCTGCTGCCAGCAGAATTTTATAACCTCTTAATGTGGTTTCAAATGGAGCCAGTAAACAGCTTTAGCTGACACCTCCCGCATGGCACCGTGACACAGCCAACACAAACAGTGGGAGGCAGTGCTGACAGCTCTGGATTCTGTGACTTCAGGACTGGTTTGGTGAGGCAGACCCAAGTCAAGCAATGACTCGCCGAGGAGCCCAGGACAGCTCCGTCATGTTCCCTCCTGTATGGGCTTCCTCCATGAGGGAGGGAAATCTGAGAAGTGGCTGTGTTTTCCTTCAGTGAAAGTAAGATAAAACGGACGTGACAGGGGTGGGCTGCAGTCCACAGACATTGACTCAGCACCTGCTGCGGGAGGGTTGAGTGTTGGGGCAGCAGTGCTGTGTGTACATGTCATCTTTGCTTTTGAATGTCTGGAAGGTGTAATTAAAATGGCTGTGTGATCCTGTGTGTGTGTGAGGACCCAACCCAGGCTGGGCTGCTGTCTTGAGCAGCTCCTCAAACACCGTGGCTTTGAAGGATGCTCCAGGATCATGCCTCGAGTTGGCTGGCTCCTTATTCTGCTAGGGACTCATAAAATGCCTCATTCCACTCCATGGCCAACTCATCCCAGTTAGAAACAAAGATGTTATATAGCCATTCAGTAAGTTTTAAAGTCTGAGCTTGTAGAAAACCAAGGAGACAAGGATTTTTCTAAAGATGTACTTTTAATTGGGAAAGTAGATATACAGAGAGAAGGAGATACAGAGAGAAAGATCTTCCATCTACTGGTTCATTCCCCATGTGGCTGCAATGACCAGAGCCATTACAAAGCCAGGAGCTTCTTCCAGGTCTCCCATGCAGGTACAGAGTCCCAAGGCTTTGGGCCCTCCTTTACTGCTTTCCCAGGCCACAAGGGAGCTGGATGGGAGGTGGAACAGCCAGGACACGAACCAGTGCCCAAATGGAATCTTAGTGCTTGCAAGGCAAGGATTTAACCATTGAGCCATGGTTCCAGGTGTAAGGAAACACAGAAATTTTAACCATATGCCATAGATGTTACATGCAGCCTCAGCCTATAGGCTGAAGTTTTTCTCTTGCCACCTGCTAAGCCATGCACTTGGATGAGTCTTTTTCATCCATAGAATGCACCCACATGGAAGCTTGCAGGAGGGTTGGATATCTTAATAGGCACAGAGTGCTGAGAACAGTGCTCTGGCAGCATTTTGGAGCCCAAGAATAGACCCCATAGACGCCCCATGAGTGTTTATTCACACCTCCCATTTTGTGTGCTCCAGGAAACTTTAGACTGGAAAAATGTATGACTCCTTGCTTCTTGGCTTCCTGGGGCTGTGCTTCACATGCATAGTTGATCCGAAGTACAAAGTTAGGAGTCAGAAGGCAGCACTCACCTGGGATGACGGTAGGTGTGTAAATACTTCAGTTTCCTGGTCCCTGGGTGTGGCAACCCAGAGGTGTATCCTGTGTCACCCCATGGAGGTCTCCAGGGTGATTTAGCCCCAGCTGTCTTCATCTATAATCTCTTCAGCATACCTGTCTCCCTTCCTTGTGTTCCGAGATTCATTTCCCCATTCTGCCAAGCTTCCTGGGTTTACTGCCCAAATGCACTACTTGTGCTGAGAGCCAGCTCTGGGAGATTCTTCTAGAACCCATTCTACACTTTTGTCTGACTGTGATGACCTTAGGATGCACTAGAAAGGATCCTGCCTCCCCTCGCCCTTCCTTTTCCACATCCCACTTCCTCCCACGGGCCGCATTCTGCTCTCTGTAAGATAGGCAACAGGATGAGTCCAACGCTCGCTGCCATGTGCTATAGAACTAGCCCCCCACCCACTCGCACACGCTGGTGTGCACACAGATATGTGAAAACGACCACAAAGGAAAAGGAATGCGCATTGTCACTGGAGCTTGCTAACTTCCTTTAGACTCCGTCTGATCTCTCTTGGGACCTGCACAGATGGTGTGTCGCTTAGATCAGCGCCTGGGTTCTGGCTGCACAGTCAGTTGGAGACGAGGGGTAGGACCTAGGCACACAACTCTGTATCCTGTTGTGTTGGATCCGTTGCTCTTCCCATTGCCTTCCTTGGACAGTGAGAGGATGGAAGCATTTTTTCACCAAGCCAGGAAGTACCTTCACTTCTACCCTGTGAGCTCCAGGGAATTATCCTAAAAGAGCATGTCCATGGGGTGAGGAGAGAAGTGTGGTATAGATTCTCAGCTAAAGGATTAAACAATACTGCTTTGTGGGCACACCCACAATGCTGTTTCACACAGTGGAAAAAGACTATTTAGCCAGATAAAATCTAGCTTATCTTTACAAAGTGCCATCATTTGACAGTTATGGCTATGCACAATTTGGTACCATGAAGCAGGTCATCTTTCAGGATTGTCATATACATGGATTTAAGTCATGACCAGGGTAATTTGCTTAGCAGCTCCCTGCAGGAAGGTGGGAGACAGGAGCAGGGGACCCAGGCACTTCAGTAGGGGTTTCAAACATCTAACTGCTTGAAATTGCCCACCTCCTTAATATTTTGGCAAAATTTCCAAACATTATGGAACTAACAATAATCACAAACATAGATAGCAAGCAAGCCATGCAACTGGAGTCGGTTGATCACACTTAGTTTCATGTGCTATTGAATATATAGTACCTATTGTCTTTTATTTTTTAACAAGGTTCAATGGCAGCATTAAAGTAAGGTAGCTGATAACATGTAGCAAAACCCCTTCAAATTCAAAACAGGGAGGGTATTCCAATTCTGATTTTTCTTCTAATTCTTTGATCATAACATTTATTTCAATTATTTATGAATGCTCTCAATTATCTCTTTAAATATTATGAAAGTTACAAACTTTCAACGAAATGAGGGAATCCTAGGACTCAATGTCTCTCATCTACAAAACAAGGAGGGGCAGAAAAATCTGTTTTTCACTGTTGGTTCAGGAAACGCAGAACACATCCAACATTCTTTGGGAAGGAAATGGAAAGCTTCCATATCAGATGTTTTGGAAACTAATTGCAGAGTGGGCTGGAAGTCCTATACTGGAGCTTTCCAAAAGTGCTTTTAGTGATTCATGTTCAATATTCATGCTGCCGAAGTCTTCTCTAACTGTCTAATACTCTGAATCAGGCACACAGCAATCGGTGGTTTCGAGTTGCCTTACTGAGAGTTTGGTGGGGAGTTTCTGCTGTGTTTGTGTTTCCTCTTTCTCTCTCTTGGTGTCTGTTTGTAGAGTCCTGCCTGATCCTAAACCTGTATGTTCTGTTACCTTCAGGGGCTGTCCACTCCAGACCTTGCTCAAGATGCCATTCTAGTCCTGAAGGATGGCTCTTGGTCAGGGTACAGGGCAAGACTCATTGTGTTTGGTCCTTCTGCATCTCGCTGGGCTGTGCGGGTTTGGACGCCAGGATGAGCCCTTATGAAAACTTCAGGGGTGTAAGCCGCTTGTTCTTCACCAAGGCTCCTTGGTGACTTCTGAAGGAGCAAACGGAGATGTGTGCCTGGGGCCACTGGACCCTGCTGTTCCTACATGGTTCGAAAGGTTATTTGGTTAGTGACTGTCTCCTGCCATCTGCTTTGGGCTGCTGCACTTCTAACCACAGGATCCCCTGTCACTCATCCAATTAAAAGGAAGGCACCTTGCAGTCACCCTGCGGAACTTTCCAAAAGGAGATCCTATGCTTTCTCTTCTCTGTGAAACGGAGATAAAGTGCCAGTGAGTGGAAGCATCAGTTAGATAGGCAGCTGGCTCCCTTTGTCTGTCGACCTTGGAGGTCTGCACCATGTGCAGAATAGGAGCCATCTTCAGGACCCGGGAATTCTAGCCTTGGTTCCTTCTCCCTCAGCTGTAACAACACAAGCTGTGATGTGAGTTCCACCAACAGCATTCAGCCCAAGAGGAAGTTTAGTTTGGCTGATTCAAACTAAAAAGAAGGAAAGAAAAGCTCTATTCTTGCTCTCCTTCTGGATTAAACTGAATTAATTAAGCTTTGAATTAGTCATTATAATTACCTGTAATTATTTGTGGAAAATGCAATCTCACACATTCACTGCAGCCTTTGCCGGAGTGAAAAAAAATCGCAGATGATCTGGGGTACATTTGTAAATTACTGCCATGCCTGCCTTATTTCTTCCTTCTTAGATTCTTTCCTTTGCTAACTCTTGATTTTACATGGAGAGTATGGTCAAGGGACAAGATTTAAAACTTGCTTTAAAAGACAATTTTTGTGGAAACTAAAAAACATGATCCAATAATAAAAGGAATGATGACATTTTAGAAGAGTGAGGTTTGCAAACTTTAAGTATGGCTAAACAGTATAATTTTAAACTTGTAGGCCATCTAAACTTGTCGCCATCAAAACTACTCAACTTTACCAGTGTAGTACAAATACAGATTGGGCATCCCTAATCCAGAAGTCTGAAATCTAAAATGTTGTTATAGGTTGCAGTCAAAATGTAGACACACTAAAAATGTGTACAATTAAATTACCTTCAGGTCCTGATATTCTGTACACATGGAATATTAATAAATTTGGTGTTTAGACTTGGGTCTAAATACATATTGAAAAAAGATTTTAAAAATCTATAATTGAAATATTTCTAGCCCTGAGGACTTCAGGAAAAGTATGTATTCAACCTATACTTAAGACTGGATGAGACTACTGCTGCACTTTGCTTACAAAAACAGGGAGCTCTGCATAGATCCAAATTTTTATTTTTAAAGATTTACTTATTTAAAATGCAGTGTGTTGGAATGAGAGACAGAGATAGGAGATCTTCCATCTGCAATTTCAACCCCCAAATGACTACTGCAACAGCCAGCTCTGCGCCAGACCAGCAGGAGCCAGGAACCTCATCCTGGCTTTTCATGTGGCTTGGTGCAGCCCAAGTACTTGGCCCAGCTTCCTCTGCTTTCCCAGGCACATTAGCAGGAAGTTGTGTCTTAACTGGGATAGTGGGACTTGAAATGGCACCTTGATGTGGATGCTGGCATTTCAAGCTGTTACTTAACCTACTGTATCACAATGGTGTAGGCTCATAGTTTGCCAACTTTTAATGTAGGGAATCATTCATCTGATGCATGTGTCTGACATGTCCCTTTCCCTTTAAAGGAAAGCCCCACTAGGAAGATAGACTAAAATTTGAGAAGCTATCTTGTAAGAATTAAAGGAGTTTTATGTTGCCTTCCCACCAACTATGTGTAAGTTTTGTAATCCTGAGCAGATTGTCTTGGGAAAAGTGGAAGACGGCAAGGATATTTTTCCCCCTTTGCATGCTTGGACCCCCATGGGTTGGAATCTGAGAGGTTGCGCAGAGCTCTGTGGTCAAGGAGGCCTTGCATTCTGTTTCCCTTCTCTGCCATCTGAAGCAAGTATGCTTTGATGCTTTGATACTTTGATCCTTGATGTGTACCCAAGCCATGCCTTCATAAAGAGTTCAAACACTTCGTAAAAAGTTGGTGCATAGCTGGAAGAAGTAATGGAAGGATTCAAGGATGCCAGACATAGAGAAGGAAGGGGAGAAGGGAGAGAGTAGGCAGATTTCAGCTACCCATGTGGTCACTTGAGACCGGTAGGGTGTGGACTCTGGAAGCCAACCTGTTATGTATATACAAAAGTATATACTAACATTTATGTATCTAATATATTGGAGTACTTCAAAAAATTCTTGGAAGAATACAATTAAAATTTCAGGGGTAGGTGTTTAGCATACAGGTCAAGTAAGATGCTTTTCTTCTGTATCTGAGTACCTGGGTTTAATGCCCATGTCAAATGCAGACCGTGGGAGGCAACGGTGAAGGCAAATGATTAGGTTGTGGTCACCACACTGGAGACCTGTATTGAGTTTCCCCTCCCCCGGCTTTGGCTCCAGCCCCTTGGTGACCATTGCAGTTATTTGGGGAGTTGACCAGGAAATAGGAGAGAGAGAGAGAGAGAGAGAGTGTCTATGCAATCAAATACATGGGTTTGAAATTCACACATAGTTTTCCCATAACATACATTATCCTGGAAGATTTTGAAGAGTCCTATGCTTGGATTTAAAAAATTTTGTTTTAATTCCACAGCACTCTTATTAGCTGCTCTAGAAATTGAGTGAAATGTTCAGTTTTGTTCTCACTCTGGGAGGGTCTTCAGTAACTCCCTGCATGCAAAATGGAGGGAGACTGTCTGAGAAGAGGTATTTGACCTTTCCCAAAGAGCATAGGAGTAGTTACTGACAGCTTATTCAAGCCAGGGCAGGTCCCTGCAGAAGCAGCCCCCAGGAGCTACTCTTTTACCTTCCCTTTGTCACTTTGGTTCTCAAAATTGTCCCCAGCATAGGCTACATCAACCTCCCATGGTCTATAATTAAGATTTTCGCTCTGAGAGAGCCGAACAGCATGGTAATTAGAGGTACCAGACTACCAGGAGATCATTTAAAATATATATATTTATTTACTTTTATTGGAAAGTCAGATTTATAGAGAGGCAGAAAAGTCTTCCATCTGCTGTTTCACTCGCAAAGTGGCTGCAACAGCCAGAACTAAGCCAGTCTGAAGCCAGGAGCTTCTTCCAGGTCTCCCACATGCGTTCATGGACCCAAGGCTTTGGGTCATCCCCGACTGCTTTCCCAGGCCACAGGCAGGGAGCTGGAAGGGAGGTAGAGCAGCTGGGAAACAAACCGATGCTTACATGGGATCTGATTGCACTCAAGGTAAGGATTTAGCCACTAGGCCATCATGCTGAGCCCAGAGGAGGTCATTTCTAACCTACACTCACCTTCCAGATGGGTTGTCTTCCCCAAGAGCCCTTTGTCCTGGCCCTGGGAATCCTGCCAAGACACACATGGCTGAATTGGACCAAGAACACTGAAATTGCTGGAGAGAGCTTCTAATCGCTGATTCTTCCAAGAATTTGGGGTGTTGCAAGGAAACATTAGTTTTTCCTCATATAAGCTGTGAACAAAGATCATTGGCTATCTTTAGGCTGGGGAATCCTGTCAGGATTTTAATGCATGTGATTCTCTTGGCTTTCACATTACCTGCTCACCAGGATGGTTGAACTAGGACTCAAACACAAAATAGAATTCTAGCTCTGCCACATACATGGTAAGGTTCGGGGCTGTTAAAAGGTGGCTGAGCTCTTGCTCCTCCGCTGAATCCTGTTGATGTAAAATGAATACTACTGCCTCCCCACCCCCTCTCTGGTTTTCAGGCCCCTATAACAGCACTACTTGGCCGCTGCAGGTGAAGTGATGGCAAGGACCCTGGTGCAGGGATGTGGGGGGGCGGGGAGGGGCGGGGCAAAGCGCACTGGGGGACACAGGTCCACCTAAGCCCTATGGAACTGAGAGGGTCTGCTGCTGAGGGAAGCAATCCCTGCTCCCAGATCTCTGTGGGACCACCTGCTGATGTTCTTTCCTTGCTGCTGTGAAGGTGGAGGCCTTGGTGGTCTCTGGTCTGTTGACATCCCTGGAATTGTGTTGAATCTCAGCAGACCTCGCTCCAGCTCAGGAGAGAAACAAAGCTTAAAAACGATTACATTCAAAGATTTCTGTCCACACCAAACTCACATCACCCATGATCTTAGAGATTCTAACAGAATTCTGCTAGCCCCATACCCATAGCCAATAAGCACGTGCCTAGAAGCAGGGCCCTGCCCTGCGTTTGGCTGGATCCCAAGTTCTGCAGATACTTGCAGTTGGACTGACTGGAGGGTTTCCATGTGGCTTCGCAAGACCTGGTAATGGCCAATCACAAAATGATCCTGCTGGTGCAGAGACTCACACTGAATTCACTGAATGGGACACAAATGCATGAAGCAGCTTTTTTGGAGGTTGTGGTGAAAACCTTTTCACTTGGGATCTACGCAGCAATGGGACACAGCTGGTTGAAACCTGAAGGACATGATGTCCAAGATGGGAGGTACCACATGCCCATCTCAGGGAGTGTCCTTGGTCTCAAACACACCTGAGAAGATATGTTCATGGTGAGACTTCTCTTCTTCTCCCTGAGTCCCACAAGGTTGGTCATCTTGTGTAGCCTTCACACCCTCACTTTTGTCCCCTTAGCATCTTATTGCAGTGGAAGGAAAGTTCCTGGGGAGGTGTATCAGCCTGTCTGTGAAGAAATATGTGCACACTTGAAAAACAAGCATTGCATATTGTAATCGTGTAATAGAACTTCACCAAAAAGGTCCCTAGCTCTTATAATGCAAGCAAAGAGTCAAGTTACCCTTGCTGCGGGCATCAGCTCCAGCGAGTCTCCAGGCCACCTGCTGAGGGCAGGCCTCTTCTCTGCAGGGTCGTGTTGAGATCTTGCAGTGGGTAGTTAGGCACAACTATGTGTTTATGGAGCAGGAAGAAAACTTTTCTTTAATTGAAAAAAATATTAAAGGAAGGTGCAGAGCACTTCTAGGAAATGCCTATGTTTCTTTTGTCAGGTCAGTCTTCAGGTGTTCCCTGGGCAACAAGAGGAGCAACACTTTCAGGGCCAGTGGTCCAAGGTCCTAGAGAGACAGAGAAATGTGTGGAAAGCAGCCCTGGGATGCATAGCATGGGCTCTGCTTCCCTGTGTGGATGCTCTAGCCCTGGAGAGGAGGAAGGGAGAAAGATCTAAAACAGCCAGCCAGGACAGCCCACGGCCTCAGACATGACACGAGTACCTTGAGAGCTGGCAGGCAGAGTCAGGAAGCATGCAGTGACTGAGGGTACAAAGACAGATTTGTAATCCCTCCTTGAAGGTGCCCTTTGTTGGGGACCCACAGAAGCAAGCAAGTGAGAGAGTTTGACCTGGGTCTCTTCACAAGGAAGCCAACTCTGTAGGTGATGTCATTCTCCAGGGCCTGCTGGTCTTCCCTGGGGGTTCTGTCCCTTATTTAGGAGCAGTGACTCCAGGGCAGGGAAAGAGGACTTGAGCAAGAGTTGGAAAAGGGGGACAGGATCAGACATCCAGCATGGTGACTCTAATAACTGAGCAGTCACAGAGACAGTCCAGTGAACAGACCCACATTTCACAAGGGCTGCCACTAAGGATGGCATGGGGGAAGGTAGTACGGGTATTGTCTTGCAGAGGAAACGAAAGGAGCCTGGGCTGATGGCAGGAGATGGTCTCAGCAGGGACCCCTCATGCCAAGGAGGTTTAACCAACTGCACCATGGCTTTGGAAGCAAAGGTTTGGCACCCATTGGCTCAGAGAGTCCTTGGAAGCATTGGGAGAGGGAAGGGGGATTTGGGATATTACACTGAAGACTCCTGGATTATGTTTGCCCCAGCTGATGAGCAGGAAGCCTGGAAATAAGGGCTGAATGTGCAGAACAGGAGCAGCAAGCAGCAGCAGGTCCTGAGAAACAAGGGACACACCAAGTAGGTAAAACTGTCTCCAGCTGGCAGACTGTGCATCCACTGTGAAAACCATGTTTTCACAAAGATTTAAGGTGGCGGAGAGTGGGCACAACTCCCCATTTATTTGGTTGGTTGTTTATGTGTAAGACGGAGACAGAGAGAACGCCCGTCCTTTGCTGCACTCTATAAATGCCTACAGATAGCCAGGACAGACTCAGAGCCAAAGCTAGGATCCAGGGACTCCACTCATGTCTTCTCCCTGGGTGGCAGAAGTTACCCAAGCCATTACCAATTCCTCCTAGGGTCTGCAGGAAGCTGGAGTAAGCACGTCGAGCCAGGGGTCAAATCTTAGAGCTTAGAGAAGTAGGTGGATATCCCAACAAGTACCTTAACCAGGAAGCCAAACACCTGTCCCAGAATGCTTCATTTTAAGAAGAACTCAGCAATGCATTAGGAGTAATATAAACAAGTTATGTAGAAGCATTTATCCATTTATTGGGTATTGATTGTGTGGCCTCACTCAGGCAATGCACCAAGGTAGGCTGTCCAACAGGCTGTGACCCAGAACAGAACAACCAGAAAGGAGGCAACATGAAAATCTAGATGGGGTGCACTTCCCCAACATGCTGGATTATAAAGTAAAAAGGGACACCAGCCCAGGGTGGTGCTGTGACTGTGGTAGGAGTACAAGCAAGCAAGCAAAATGACTAAAATGCTAAACAGCACAAAAATGCTAGAGCTTGGGACACATGGATAAGAGAGAACATGGGCCCAAGTGATTAACAGCCCAGGATAAATAGACTTATTCTCCATTCTAACTAACTAGCTGATGATATTTGGGAAAGCAGTTCAATGTCCGTGAGACATGGGTTCTTCCCATGCAGAATGTGAGTGCTGAAGCAGGTGGTTTCCAGGATCCCTTTTCACCCTGAATATTTTGTGCATCTGGGGTCCTGGGTAGCTCAGGGAGTGGGAAGGCAGAAACATCCTCTTCCAAGATTTCCAGAGCAAAGATCTGCCTCTGAAATGAGCTCCACCGGCAGCATGAACATTTCTATCTTGCAGTGTTTCCAAGTAGAAAACATAAGGGTTAGATCATTTGGTAGGGAGATTAGCGATTTTAGCAAGCAGCATTACATGCTCCCTGTGACCCTGGTGTGTCACCTGTGTGAGTCTCAAAGGCATCCAAGCTTCTGTCACCTCACTCGTTTCTCCCACCAAGGAATGAAATAGCAGTCATCTAGGTGGTAGCATCATGGCCCATTAAGGAGAATGTAATCCCGATGCTGATCGGTTACTGTCCTTGAGTTATTCAAAGAGGATGTTATCAAGGTGGACCAAACTTAATCAAATAAGCCACTTCAAAGTAAGAAATCTTCTTCATTTGATAACAGAGGATCTAGTGAGATGTGTGGGCCTAGAACACAGAAAACTTGCATTGCTATGAACTGTGTGGGTGAGGCCTCTCCAAGTGCTGGGAACACAGCAAGGACATCTGAACTTTCCTGCAATTGCCAAGCACTGGATTCTTCCCACAGCTCTAGTGATCTAGAAAGTCACTTTGGCCCCCTAGCCTTCCAGTGAAAGTCTGGCGAGCTAACACCTTCATGTGAGCCTTGTGAAATGAGACCAGAGTGGGAGACTGGGCTAAGCACACCCCCTCTCTCACTCTGACCTACAGAGCAAGAAGTTATCAGCGAGTGTTGTTATGAGCCACTGCACATATGGTCCACTTACACAGCAATAGCATGGTAGCATGTAGCCCTACTCATTCATGCATGGGCCAACTACGGGTCTCCACATGCCACAGCAACAACAAAGCTATTCTTGCCACACAGAAACCTGTGGTTCACAAGGCCCAACAGTTTTTATCTGGCATGGGACACATATGGGCACAAGTGTATTTTTATCTCCAAGTGAAAGTTTTGTGCTGACCTAAAGCTTGCAAAAGCAGGAATTATAATGCAGGAACACTCCTCAAGATGAATTAGCCCCCTAATTTACTAAACAGCACTCTCCCGCTTCCAGTTTTTAGAAGTTACAGGCAGGGAAGAGGGGTGTTGGGTTCAATGGCTGAGACACCACTTGAGATGCTCATATCCAATAGCAAGTGCCTGATTTGTTTCCTGGTTTTCCTTACTGATACAGTCTTTCATGAATGCATATCCTGGGATCAGGCTCCCTGCCACCAAGCTGGGAGATGTTGACTGGTTCTGTGCCCCTGGCTTTGGCCTGACCTGACTCTTGCTGTCTATCACAGGTATTTGAGGAGTGAACCAGTAGATGGAAGAGCTCTCTCTTTCTGCCATTCAAATAAAGTAAAACAATAAATAAATTTTTTTAAAGATTTATTTATTTTATTACAAAGTCAGATATACAGAGAGGAGGAGAGAGACAGAGAGGAAGATTTTCCGTCCGATGTTTCACTCCCCAGGTGAGCCACAACGGGCCGGTGCATGCTGATCCGATGCCGGGAACCAGGAACTTCTTCCGGGTCTCCCACGTGGGTGCAGCGTCCCAAAGCATTGGGCCGTCCTCGACTGCTTTCCCAGGCCACAAGCAGGGAGCTGGATGGGAAGTGGAGCTGCCGGGATTAGAACCGGCGCCCATAAGGGATCCCGGCGCGTTCAAGGCGAGGACTTTAGCCGCTAGGCCACACCGCCGGGCCCAATAATAAATTTTAAATGCTCAGGACAGTGCATTCTTATTGTTGAGAAAGGAGTAAGATATGAATGGTGTATTTTAGGGATTGTCATTTTCTATATTATAAATTCCAATAATAGTTGACTTTGGCAGAATGAATTCAGATTAATAATGATTACTACATTAAAATGTTAAGGTTGTCAGGTGTCCTGTGGTACAATGTCCTACAAAAGGAAAGATCTGGAAGCCATCATTTTGCATTTATTTTGAACTCACTTCCCTGGTGTTTTGCTTTTTTTGATTTCGTGATGTCCCTCTGCCATCCCAGTGGGATGAGTTAAGTAATACCAACAGTGCTTACCTAAGAAGAGTAATTTCCAACCATTTTAGAATTGCTTTGCCCTCTCTCACAATCACAGCTGCATGTGCGCACACACACAGGAGGAATTTAAAAGCTAAACATCAAATGATTCTAAGGATTAGAAGAATGAACTTCAGAGGGTACAGTAGGGTCTGTAAGTCACTACACATCTGGTGACATCACAGAGGCCAGAGATTCTCATAGCATGGGAAGACAGAAGCCTAAGAATGGTGGGGGAGAGGTCTGTGCCCTCAGTAGCCCTGGTGGAGGTTCTGAGCACAAACCAGTGCCAGGTTGCTATCCCAGCTTCTGGGGGCTGCCAGCAACCCGTGACGATTCTTGTTTGATAGCCGAATGACTCTAGCTGTTCTTAGTCTTCTCAGTAAACAATTGAAATCAACAAAACCATACTATATAGTAGGAGGGGTTTTGGTTTTTTGTTTTGTTTTGTTTTTCTCATGGAGTTCTGTGAAGACCTCAGAATCTCCCAGCCCCTAGAATCCAGGGCTAATAGACAGAAAGGTGACTTCATGGCAAGGCATTATCATGGGATACCAAAACCTTCCCCAATCCTGAGAGTGTCTCCACCTTATGTTTCTTTTAACCCATCTGGACAAAACCCAACGCAAGAAAACATTAGAACAGGTGTCACAATCAAGTGCTAGGTCTGGGGTGGAAGGTGGGTGAGACCTTCTGTAAGTGGGGAATTACTGGCACTGGCTAGCAGAGAATTGATCTCTCTCATTGTCCATCTGGTCTTAGGAAAATCTGCTGCTGTTATCTGGTTTCTCTCCATGACAATGCCTGGCTCCCTTGCCAGGTGGTGTGTGAATTTGCTGACACCTGTAAAGCTCCCTGGAAATGAAGAGGCTGACAGAAGTGGCTGATATTAACACACACAGCAAACGCATCCCCTGGAGAGTAAAGTCATCAATGGTAGCATTGTGCAGCTGGTGGAACGGGTTCAAAAGTTTCCCCTCACAACTAGTAGATCAAGTTGTGGGCATCTGTATGGACTTTCTGTGCTCATGCCAAGTGGCATCCAAAATAGCCTGCAGAACGGGCTCTCTTGGAATGAAAAGCTGTACTGTGAGAGCCAGCCGGATCATGGCATCGTGTCACATGGGACGGTCATGTAGAGCCAGCAAGTCCACATGCACGTTTCCTTTACAGCAAGAAAGGATTAACGACAGAAATGGGCCGCAAGAGTCTCAAACACAGTAGCGACATGGAAGCAGCTATCTGCTTCCTCCACACAGACATCCCCCCAGGATGGGCATGGCTGGGGAGGACTATAACGATAGCTTGTTTGTTCTCTGAATGCGTGAGGCAGAGGAAGCCAGAGGAAGCCAGAGTTGTACATCAGGGCGCTCAGGTTAAGAATCTATTCTCCTTCAATGCAATTCATTAGGGTGGGGGTGTGTGAGAATAGTCAGGACAGAGGGCTACTGACTGACACAGGAGACAGAAAACTATTTCCTCTCTACCGTTAGAAGCCCTGGAAGTAGTCCAGGTCAGGATACAGGGAAATGCCTTCTCTCTGTAAACAAGGACTAGCACTCGCAGGATATCACTACCAGGAAGATGAAAGATGCTTTTGATTGCATGAAAAAATATATAGCTATTTAAAATACCACATTTATTTTTTTAATGAACATGTTTGAGATGGACATTTGATGCAATGGTTAGTGGTTGTTTAGATTCCCACATCTCATATCAGAGTGTCATGTTTGAGTCCAGGCTGAGCTGCTTCTAATCCATCTCTCTGCTAATGCACATCCTGGGAAGGAAGCAGGTGATGGCCCACATCCTTGAGTCTCTGCCATCTAGGTGGAAAACCCAGACTGAGTTCTGGGCTCCCAGCCTCATTCTGGCCAGCTCTGGCTGTTGTAGGCATCTGGGGAGTAATCAGAGTAGGAAAGATCTCTCGCTTCCTCCAGCCTCTTTCAAATAAAATGAAAATAAACAAATATTGTTTGAGTGATAGTGTGATTGACAAGTAGCTATCGGGACACAAACGAGTTCAAAGGTCATCAGATTTACTCTTGGAGGTAGATATTTTCACATTGAAAACCTGAGGCAGACTTAAGAATTCTGGGCTTTTTGAGCTGCAAGCAATCTACTTGGTTATTAGACTATTTTGTAATAGCAAATTCTACAGGTAAGCTATTGTTTTCCCCTCTTTTATGTTTTAGTTACAAAACTTTGAGAAAGTTAATGAGCCTAGGACAACAAAAGTAGAAATAGAGGTTATTTAAGGCTCTGGAGAACTGTGCAAACCTCCTCTCACCTCCACCCCACTGTAGACCTACAGTGAAAGTATTATTGAGGCTCAGAGAGAAGTAACTGCCCAATGGCCACATTGCTAGTGGGAGAACAGATGATTTGCACACTAAGCTGCCTGGCAAATCATGACATTCCCACTTGGCTGTAAGTTTATCCATTTCTTTCTAACCCATTGTTTGCTCAAAGGCCCCTGTCAGAGCCAGATAAAGATGGGACACTTGGCCTAGAATGGTAGCCTAGTGGCTAAAGTCCTCACCTTGCATGCACCAGGATCCTGTGTGGGCGATGGTTCGTATACTGGTTGCTCCACTTCCCTTCCAACCCTGCTTGTGGGAAAGCAGTAGAGGATGGCCCAAAGTCTTGGGACTGCACTGCATGGGAGACCCAGAAGAAGCTCCTGCCTCTTTGCTTCAGATAGGCGCACCTCTGGCCATTGAGGCCACTTGGGGAGTGAAACAGCAGAGGAAAGATCTTTCTCTCTGTCTCTCCTTGTCTCTGTAAATCTGACTTTCCAAATAAAAATAGATTTTAAAAAGATGGGACACTTATCTGTTCTTTAATGTCTGTGAAAACGTTGTACAAGTGTTCCATGAATTGTGTTTTCATATCATACTACAACTAACCTTTCTCAAGAAGGTATTTGTGCTGTGGAAGACCAGGTGTGTCTGGGGTGTATTTTAATGTGTTCAGTTATGCTCAGTTATACTGAGACATGGCATTTGTCGCTAAAATAAATGAGAGCAACCAATAAGTGTTAATGTGTTCAACATACCTTCTTAAGAAAAGCTAGTTTTAGTATGATATGCAAACAAATTATGCATTAAAAATTCTACCAAATATTTTTCATAAGTGAACATACATATATGAACAAACACACATAAATGAATGTATATGCTTAGGACAAGTCTGGGAAAATACATAATAAATAGATCAGTGGGAGAACTGTAAGATTAAGGCAGTAGGCAGTGAGAAGCTTCGCTTTATTTGATTTAGTTTAATTTTCACCAATGAGAATTTATTAACTAGTTAAAAAGCATGGTAAAGTAGCAGTAGGACCATGTTTCAAAAGAAGGGAAGGAAAAAGCATACAAATAAATTTTTTCTTTTTAACTCTGATCTTTTATTCATTTGCTTAGGGGTGTGAGATTTGTCAAAAGGGGCCCAAACTTTTCTCTCTGTCTTTTGCCCTACAACAGCCACTACAAAAACACAGTGAGCTTCCTGGGAGTGTACGGTGCAAGTGGGTCCTTCCTAGCAGGTTCAGTTATGCTCATTATGCTGACACATTGCTTTTTTTGCCCATAAAAGGAAGAATTACAACATCAGACCTGGAATGTTCTTTCCAAATAGCCACAAAATGTCAACACAGATTGTCAGTCTCTTGTCTCTCCTCTCTTGCAAACCCTCCCTGGAACCCAGGCCAATAGCAGAAAACAGATGGTGGCAGGCACTGTTTTGACAACACTGGAAACGCCTGCAATTAAGGAGTTAGGATAGCGTAAAAATGATTAATATGCTCTGAAAAGAACAGGGCGTGCACCTCTAAAAGAGATAATTGGATGAGCAGTCCCTGCCGGGAAGGTCCTTCTCATACCCAAAGAAGAGCACCCGCTCCTACCAGGAGTCACCCCAGCAGCACCTTGTGGAGTGTCTCCTGAGACATGTCCATCAGGGCAGGGCAGGCGTGGTGGGACGGTCATAGAGAATGACAGCAAAGGTTGGAGGACACACAAAACATTGGGTGTGTATGAGAGAGAGAGAGAGAGGGCAAGAGAGCTATAAAGTCACATTCTCCTGCCTTATAGCTGGAACCACAGTTTGCTGAAGATATCACCATTTTCTTTGTTTGTTTGTTTGTTTTTTAAAGATTTATTATTTTTATTGGAAAGCTGGATATACACAGAGGAGGAGAGACAGAGAGGAAGATCTTCCATCCAATGATTCACTCCCCAAGTGAGCCGCAACGGGCCGGTGCTGCGCCGATCCAAAGCCAGGAACCTGGAACCTCCTCCAGGTCTCCCATGTGGGTGCAGGAACCCAAGGCTTTGGGCCATCCTTGACTGCTTTCCCAGGCCACAAGCAGGGAGCTGGATGGGAAGTGGAACTGCCGGGATTAGAACTGGCGCCCATAAGGGATCCCAGGGCGCGATCAGGCGAGGACTTTAGCTGCTAGGCCACGCTGCCGGGCCCAGATATCACCATTTTCAAACTCACACCTTCTCTGCTTTGTGTCTTAAGTCTGGGGCCAGCCAGGAAGCCTGGCTACTTTGGGAGCTCATGGCAGACCAAAAGTGAGGCAGGATGTTGGCTGCATTGGTAACTGAGTACCTTGAACCTCCTCTCGCTCTGTCTCGGTGGGAACAACCATTGTGCTCATTGCTCTGTTTCCCATATTCTCATGAAACACTAAATTATGACTCAGAGAAAGTTTCTTGGAATTAAGTCAGTGAGAAGATCCAGGCTGAGGCCAGAGTTGGCTGGCATGTTGATCTTGGGCATTGTGTGCAGTTAGACGTTAGAAATCAACCGTGGCTGATAATGGCTCTCAACCCTCAGTTCTCCCAGGTATACTATCACAAAGCAAAAGCAGACTGTTTTCCTTAAATGCTCATTCTGCATTTTTTATTAAGATTGTTCAGAGATGCTGCACTGTGCTAGTATCCCATATTGGTCTTGGTTCAAGTCCTGGTTCCTCCACTTTCATCCAGCTCACTGCTAATGGATTGGGAAAGCAGCAAAGAATAGCTCAAATCAATGGACTTCTGCATCCACTTGGGTGACCTGGAAAAAGCTTGTGGCTCTTGACTTTAGATTGGCCCAACTTCAACCACTGTAGCCAGTTGCAGAGTGAACCAGTGGATAGAAAACCTCTGTGTGTATCTCTTCTTGTCTGTGTAATTTTGCCTTTCAAATAAATGTCTTTAAAAGAAGAAAAGATTGCTCAGAAACACTTCTGTTAGATCCTTTGAGCTCTAGCCAGCTGGGAAGAACAGATTGCCCCTTTTTGGGTGCCAACCAATTCCAAAATTGTGAAGTCTGAATTGCTGATGTTTTTAACAGGTGAAGCTGACCTGGAAGATCACATGACATACAGTGCCGTGTGAATTCATCACTTGTACTGACTTGCATCATCAGTAGTAGAATTAGCCGCAGCTGTACAAATGTACACTGGACCTCAGGTTCTTGCTGTTCTCACTAAGGTGTCACTCAGTCATGTGTGCTGCTGGTCTTTGGGAATCTTGAAAGATACAAGCCTCTTCCTGCTCTCTTGCTCTGCTTTCTGCTCCCATCCCCTGCTTGTAAGTCTCTCCCAGGTACTCAGAACCTAGTCAAGGGTGAGACCCTTGCCATTTTTCTATTTAGACAGAATGGACAGGAATAATATAGATCTTTCAGTGAGTTATTACTAAAGTACCAAGGAGGGGAACAGTCACTTGTCATCGTCAGGGATCTTCATGTATTGTTGTAGACCCACTCCAGCATCCCATGCTCTTCTGAGGGGCTCCCCATCTACCAGCCTACTCTGAAGACCATAGGCACCTTACTCCCTTCTGGAAAATTCAGATCATTAGAAGTTACCTACTGCTTGTTGAAAATGCATCTCATTCTTAGTGACTGCAAGAGGCAGCAGAAGCATCAGTTGTGTAGACCGAAGTTGCCACACTGCAGGTCACCCAGCCACCTGCCTCTATGATGATGCTGTCATTTCACAAATGGGAAAAGAGACCTAGATGCTAGGTGTCTGTGTACCTTCCCTTGGACTTGGGATAATTATCTCCTTCCAAACTTTGCTGGCTTGGTCCTTGGCAAAGAGAAGAGAACCAGCCAATTAGGTTTGCCTCAGGAATACCAATTATCTTAATCTGAGCAACAGAAAAAAATATGCTTATATTAATGTGAATGGGAAAGTTTTTTTTTCTTCTGAATAACCTTTGAAATATCTGCTGACTGCCAAGAAAAGTAACTAATTAAAATAATGTATTTCAAAATAATTGACCATGGGAACTTCTTTGGAGGTGAAGACTTTGCAATGTGGTCATTTGCACTTAATGGGCTAAAGACAACAAAATCAAGAGGTGCAAGAAGAGGAGCCAAGTACTCTTTTAGGGGGGGTCAACTCGGGGAAGGCAAAATAAACAACCGCGAAAATGTTTTACTCAGCAATCCAGTGTATTCAAAGGCACAATGTTGACATCTGAGTCTGCAGTGTGGCCTAAACAGGCAGCACTTGATGTTTTTGGTGAGGACAAAACAGTAAAATATGAACAGTTGTAGCCATTGTACTTCCTGATTTTTTAAAATCCCTATTGTTTTTAATAACTGACTGCTAAGCATCTTTTTTTCCCTTTTTTTTTTTTTTTTTTTGCCATTGGCACTTGTTCAAAAAGTTTTCCAACACTGCCTTAAGTGTAACTGTGCTGTGATAAGGAACAAACGGACTTGGAGGGAAGAAATTTGTCTAACTGAGCAATGCTGGAGGCCATGCAGAAGCATTTTAAGTTACCAAAGGCCTTTTGGTTAACTCTCAAGTTATCCCCAGCATTTACCACCTGACTGTGTGACAGGCTGCCATAGATTTGCCGGTTTGCAAGGCAGTCATCAGGGGTGTATGAAGCATCAGAGCATGTCTGCCATGGCTTGGATGTGATTTGTCTCCTAAGGGTTCACATACTAGAAGCTTGGTCCCCAGCAGAACAGTGGGGGAGGCAGAGGACCCTTTGAGAGGTGGAGCTTAGTGTAAGGTAATTATATTGCAGAGTTATTGTCATCAGAGAGCATTACATCAATTCGTAATTGACACAAGTCAAGGACCCAAAGCTTGGCATGTTGTAAAAGAGCAGGATTGTGCCCCACTCTGTCAGTCTCTGGCTTCCTGTCTCACCAGAGATATCTCCCTCTTGCACTTGATCTAACCACAATGCCATCTTCCAAACAGATGGGCTTGCCCAATCTTTTTTCTTTTAATAATTTTTATTTCTATTGGAAAGGCAGATTTATAGAGCCATCATGCTGGGCCTCTGGTTTGCCAAATCTTGAACTTCCGGCTTCCCAAACTATAAACTCAACACACCTCTTTTCTTTGCAAAGTAGCCGGCTTCTAGTATTTTATTATAGTAACATAAAATGGACTGACACAATGAATGTCCCTGGTGATTCTGAGAATCTACCAAAGGAAAATCATTTCTTTTGCATACCTACATAGGTATTTGTCTGCATGGTTTGCCCATGTTCCTTCACCACTTTTCATGCTTGGGGCACACATGGTCTTCTCTATCCTCAAATCACATAGTGCTGGTCCTGCGGCCTTATTTGATGGGATAAAACTAAAAAGGGTTAAATAAAGAATTAAGGAATTTGCCAAGGGCATATAATCCTACCATTATTCTTCTGCCCCAAGTAAGGACTGGTAGATAGGGATTCCTTTCCACTCCCCTGATGACTGATGAAAATGCCCTCTTCTATTCTACATCTAAATGGGGCTAAGGTTTTAGATTGACAAAAACATGACTGCTGCCCTTTATGACTCTGGTCTCTGTGATTTCCTGGTTTTCAGAGAGATCAAGGGAGAAAATTGGGAAAATGGAAAACTAACAAGGGGAGAGGGAGGTGTAAGATAGGCTGGGTAGAACAAAGGTGAGCTTTCATGGTGCTAAAGGGCCCTCTCTCCTCACAAGATGCCCTTGATGACTTTCACTGGAGGGGGTAGCACTGGATACGAACAGGGGCAGCTTCACCTACAAAGGGCATCTGGTGGGCATTCTGATGCAATCAGAATAATGCGCCCTCCTGAGCATCCTGGAACACTCTCCAAATCCTCCCCAGACTCATCAACTTCATACATCTCAAAGATTTATTTATTTTTATTGGAAAGGCAGATATATAGAGAGGAGAGACAGAGAGGAAGACCTTCATACATCTCAAAAGCCTGAGAGCACTTGTGGTGGGGAGGTCTTGCTTGCTCTCTCATCAGCAACTCTAGAATCTGCCTTTGCAATCACAGAATCAAACCACAAGGCTGAACAAAGCTTGGAGTCTTTGGTCTAAAGGGAATTTGACAGGTGAGGAAACCAGGGCCCAAAGAGGTAAAGTTGCTTTCTCAAGATCATTGAACTAGTTATCAGAAGTGTCAGGTTCAAAACTGTGTGGACTCTCAGTCTTAACCTTGAGTTTCTGCCTCTTTATAGCTCAGCAATGGAGGGTGTCTGCCACCTGGGAGAAATATCTGTAAGAGATAGGATAGGTTCCTGTCCCCCTTTCAGTTTCTCACCTCCACCACTGTCTCTGCTTCCCTGAAGGGGCCCAATCTACTGAGAAGTTCCACTGACTTCAAAAATTCACATAGCAGGTGACCCCCAAATCCCTATGCTACTAACAAGTTCTAGGTACGAAAAAAAAAAAGGCAAACAAACAAACAAACAAAAAACCCACAAGTTCCCAGAGACTCAGCTCTGATGTCTCATCTGTGAGATGTAATGAAATTGCAAAATCTTCTCTGTGAAAATAGGGAGACATTGGATTTACTTTTTTTTTAAGCAACTGTTATCTCTTTCCTGATGCACCTTGTTTTTTTAAAAAAAATTTATTTTTTATTTTTTATTACAAAGTCAGATATACAGAGAGAGAGGAGGAGAGACAGAGAAGAAGATCTTCCGTCTAATGATTCACTCCCCAAGTGAGCCACAATGGGCCGGTGCATGCCGATCCAATGCTGGGAACCAGGAACCTCTTTCAGGTCTCCCACGCAGGTGCAGGGTCCCAATGCATTGGGCCGTCCTCGACTGCTTTCCCAGGCCACAAGCAGGAAGCTGGATGGGAAGTGGAGCTGCCGGGATTAGAACCGGCGTCCATATGGGATCCCAGGGCGCGTTCAAGGCGAGGACTTTAGCCACTATGCCACGCTGCCGGGCCCAGATGCGCCTTGTTTTAAACTAATTTCAGGCATACCCCCAGGCACTGAGGAACTTTAAATGTACTACAGGAAAATGCCCAGGTTTCCCATGCATTTTTCACTGGTGAAGCCAAAATTCAAGAACTCAGCGGCAGGCATTTTAGCATTGGGGTGAACTAGTGTTTCCTGATAAAACTTTTGGCTCTCATCACACTTTTCTCAACATTTATTTATAAAGTGAGGATCTTTTGTGTTTCCAGCTTTTAAAAATGCATTAGTGGTTGTGGGAGCCTTGGGCAATGTTGTTTATGTTCCCCTGGAAGATGTCTAAAAGGATTTCTCTAATTGGAACCAGAGGTCAGGTAGGGAAGGACTGGCTGCTGGGCTGTGTGCTGAGGAGGAGAAGTGGCCCAACACTTCTTCAGGAATCCTCCAGGTTCCTCTCCCTCTCTTTTCTAAGAAAGAAGAGGAAAATGGGAACTCATTCATTTGCCTGTAAAGAGGTACAGTGGATATGGGAATGAAATCACTGATAAGCTTCATTAGGGAATCATGGTGTGTAAAAAGAAAATATCTCTTATCTCCAACGATTGGGACATCTTGGTTTCCCAGCGGACTGACCAGCTGCCAATTGAGAAGTCATATAACTTACACAAATGATTGAGTTGGAGTCTTTTTTTTTTTTTAAGATTTATTTATTTTTTATTGGAAAGGCAGATTTTATGGCAGGCAGGAGAAACAAAAGATGCTCCATCTGCTAGTTCATTCCCCAAATGGCTGTAATGACCATGTGGGTACCATGAGTCTCCCATGTGGGTACAGGGTCTCCCAAGACTTTGGGCCATCTTCTGTTGCTTTCCCAGGCCACAGGCAGGGAACTGGATGGGAAAGGGAGCAGCCAGGACACAAACCAAAACCAGATGGGATGCCTGTACTTGAAGGTAGAGGATTAGCTCATTGAGCTGTTACACTGGGTCCTGGAATCTTTTTTTAAATATAAACTGCCCATGTGTTTCCCTTGCCCATGTCTTGTGTGTACCCTGGGGCTTTTTGGGGTCCTCCCTGAGGTCCCTGCTATGCTGGGCTTGTTGCCAGCTTGGCCTTCCCTCCTGTTTCTTCCTCCTGGCTGGCATGAGCACTCCCTGCTCGCTCTCCCTTTGCCTTTTGGCCAGCCATGCCCTGCTTCAGCTCCAGCCAGGCTTCCCCAATCATACCCCCCAGCAGATGCTCTCTGAGCATGCTCAGTCCATATTCATCATCTCAACCCCTCACTGCAAGATACAGCTACTACCTACTCTTTTCAGGAAATGTCTCCTGAATTTCCCCTCCATATCCACCTTGCGGCCTGGTAGGAACTCAAGGAATGCTTAGAAACAGAAATGAATGATGAAAGCTGTCAGAGCTTTCTGACCATGAAAAGACGAGAAAATTCACTGTCCAGGTCACTCAGGACAAATCCACTTTGGCATAGATAAGTCAACACCGTGCTTGCCCACATACATCAGAGCTTTTCTTCTTTCTCTGTCAGCCAGGTCACAATGATGGTGCCAAAACAAGGCTTTGAGAGCTGAACCATTTATGGATTGGACTGCCTAGAAAGCAGCCTAGCATTAGTATTGGGGTTGAACTCTGTGGGAAACCAAAGGAGATGCTGCCCAGGGACAGGGAAGGGTCAGCTCAGAGCCCGTGCAGGTGGGGGCTCACGTGGAATCTGAGAGCAGTCTGCACCCATTTAGAAGTGCTGACCTGAGCCTTCAAGTTGCTATGAAACCACTGGGCAGCCTTCTTCTCGGCTGGCTGCCTTTTGTTTACATTTTTCACATAGTTGTGCATTTCCAACTTAGGGGCTGGAATGCAAAGGGCTTCTCTTCTCTCCATGGACCCCCTGAGGAGCTATTTGAAAGAGCTATAAATAGCAGAGTGAGCCTCTCTCACCCTTTCTCTCACACCCCTCCTCTCCTCCTCCCTTCCTCTGCTACCTGCTTTGTACGCTAAAGTGGCCAATCAAATGTTTATCTGAATCCTTCCACACCCTCTGGGATGATGTCCTAATTTTCCATAAACCTTTTTTTTTTTTTTTTTTAAGGGTTGGCGTACTGGTTAGAACATCTCTGGAGATGTCCACATTGCCATATTGGAGTGTTTGGGTTCAAGTCTCAGGCCTGTTCCAGCTTGCTGCTAATGGGTGCCCTGGGAGGACAGAAGTGGTTGGGTGACCCACATGGGAGATGTGGATTGAGTTCCTGGCTCTTAACTTTGACCTGGCCCAACTCTGGCTGTTGCAGCTGTCTGGGGAATGTGAGCTAGTGGTTGGGAGCTATGACTCTATGTTTATCTCCTTTTCTCTCCACTGTCCCAATCAAAATTTTTTTTTCAAGGAAAGTATCAAGTCACGCATACAAGTAAAAAAAATAATCATAGATGACCTGTCCTTTTATGATTAATTTCAACTGATATAGAACTGACTCTGAGCTAAAATGCACATTTTATTAATTAAATGCTCCTTTTAGCATCTAATTCCCTGCCCTGCACTTCCATTCGTCTCTCTTCAGGTTCCAGAGCTTTCATGAAGCTCAGATTCTCTCCAAGTATGTGGGGGAAGCACAGTGTGTTGTTCCTCAAGGGTGCCAGCTTTAGTTTGCAACCTAGCAAGGGACAAATCCTTAAGCCAAAGAAATGAATCTTCTAAGACACTAAATTCAAAATCATAGCAGTGCTGGCCTATTATTCCGTGAAAATAGCGTATCAATGGAAGTTTATACACCTTTCTCTTCAACTTGACTAAATAGGGAGTTTTGAGACCAGAGACTATTTCTTTTGTTGTTGTTTGGTTTCTCGATGCTTGGCACATAGTGTAAGCTTGGGAAATGTATAATGCCTTGTATTGAAGTGACTCTAACCACAACAGCATAATTAGCTCCTATGGTTTGGTTTAAACCGGCTTCCCTGTTTGCTGCAAGTATGTAGAAGTAAAACAACTAGTGTTAACGCTCTGTTTCTGTTTGAGTACATTTGAATGCAGTAGGGTCCCTAACATCATCATTCCTCCTCCTCCTCCTCACTGCCTATCTTCCCTTGGCCCTTGGTTGACCCAGAGTAGATCATGTGGTCCTTCTACCTTATTCATTGCACAGGGTAATGTGTTCAGGCTTAACAACTTCCACAACCTGGGCCCTCTGTGGCCCAGAGAAGCTGTTCTGAGCAAAAGAGCCAGAGAGTTTGCTGAACAAACTAGGTGACAGCTGACAGTCAACATCATTTACACAACCATGCCCTCAGGACTTTGCCTACAAGCCTGAATCCCAGCCATCGGCTTCCTTAGGCAGACTGATGGCTACCAATGAAGGAGGAAACTCTAAGGGGCCCAGGGCTATATTAGTAGTTTTTGCTCAATGCCTTTTCAGAATCTATAGGAAAAATTGAACTCTGCTGTCACAGAATTACCTTATGTTGAAAGGAATAGGCTTAAATGTTTACATGAAGTTAAAGATCTTGTCAAAATTCACTTCTCTTCTTAAAGGGAAAAGAAAAACTTTACTCTGAACTGCGCATAAGTCATTTACACAGGAGTACTTGACATTTTGACTCTTTAAGATTCCAGCTTGTTTTCACAATGCAATTTATTCTATCCTACATTCATGCAGGAGGTGAATTTGGATGAAGCAGCTCCAACTGATAGTCAAAGAAAATATCCTCAGTCTGTCTTAAAACAGACTTAACCTCTTTTAAAAATAAATGGCCTTATTAAAAAAAAAAAAAAGGCCCAGCATGGTAGCCTAGCAGTTAAAGTTCTTGCCTTGCACACGCCAAGATCCCATATGAGTGCCAGTTTTCATCCCAACTGCTTGGCTTCCCATCCAGCTCCCTGCTTGTGGCCTGGCAAAGCAGTCGAGGACGGCCCAAAGCTTTGGGACCCTGCACCTACGTGGGAGATCCAGAGGAAGCCCCTGGCTTCAGTTTGGCTCAGCTCCTGACACTGTGGCCTCTTGGGGAGTAAACCAGTAGGTGGAAGATCTTTCTCTCTGTATCTGCTATCTGTAGATCTGCCTTTCCAATAAAAATAAGTAAATCTTTCTAAAAAATAAATCAGTGGAAAAGTTTTAAAGCAGTCAATTGTTGAGGTTAATGCAAAGTGTGGTTGGAGTAAGACTGACCATGAGCTGTATGAGTACATGGGAATTCACTATATTATTCTTTCACCGAAAAAAAGCAAAAAATAAAAAATTTAATTATTTCTTTTTAAAAAAAGATTTAGTTATTTTTGTTTGAAAGGCAGATTTTACAGAGAGGGTGGGAAGAGATAAGATTCACTCCCTAAATGGCCACAATGCCTGAGCTGAGCTGATCTGCAAGTAGAAGCAAGGAGGTTCTTCAGGGTCTCCCATGAGGGTGCAGGAACCCAAGGACTTGGGCCATCCTCTGCTGCTTCCCCAGGCTACCAGCAGAAAGCTGGATCAGAAGTGGAGCAGTAGAGATATGAACAAGTGTCCACAGGATGGAGTATTAGCTTGCTCTGCCATCATACTGGCTCCAAATATAAGGGCTTCTAAAGACTTCACACTGTTGCATAAGATCTTCCAATGTGCAACATGTAAACTATAGAATTTTGAAGAAGCATTGGAGAATAAAAATGAATTCTCCAGGTACTGCCATTTATTTGATAGCTCTGGGAGCACAAACGTTAGAAGGAGAGGAAGTGTGGCAATTGAGAAATCAACTGATTAGAATGTGAGCATTAAGAACGCTGTGTTGTATAAACATACTTATGGCGAAAGAATGAAGGGAACCCGCTACCCTTTCCACTTGGATGGAGAAGGAAGCGTGAGAATCCATAGGTCTGGTTTAGAATTTGGTCTAAGGCTTGGAAGGCCTTCGAGGAAATCAATTTTAAAATTTATTTATGTATTTATTTGAAAAAGTTGCACAGAGAAGACAGACAGGCATACAGAGAGATGGATCAGTGAGCACAGGCCCGGAGTAGTACGAAATGGGGCTCTTCTTTGAGAGTGAGTTGAACAGGTGTAGGCCAGGAAGAAAGCAAATCAGGAAGAGATTCCCCATGGTGGTCTCCGGCCAGTGGAGTCTCAGAGTGGGTCCAGGCCTGAATCCAGTTCTTGAGTTGCTTCCTGTGCAGTGCGCAGTAACTCTCTTCCGGCATGACCCAGGCATCAGTGAAGTTGTACATGGGCCAGAATAGCTGCAGTCACCTTGAGTGAAGTTGTGGCTGCATGAAGATCTACATTGAAGGCCTCCCCACCCCCACAGCCTCATCTACTACACAGGACATTCGCACCTGCCGGCCATTCTACCTGTAACAGCCTTCCTCCTCCTTACATTGCAATGCTGTATCTGCATAACTATAGATCTCATCTCAGTATTGCTGCAGGAGCTGAAATGACTGGGATGGACAAAGAGCCTCAGGGCGGGAGATGGAGTAACGAGTGACAGGTGACAGTGTCTCTTTCCCATTGAACAGATGTAACCAGGAAGGGGGCTGAATCCCAGAGTCAATGTGAAACAGTGGCCTGTGTTGATTCATTTGGATTTTGAGAAAAAGATGGAGATTGGAGGACCCAAGGACCGTTGGGTAGCAAGTATTTAGTCTCTTTGAGACTTTCTTGGATATCTGCTAGAAAATACAATTCATAGAGGTTATTTCTCCTTAACTATAGAACACATTGGCTGTTTCTTCTCTCTGATTCATAAGACACACCCATCAGGCTCTCCCCAGGAGAGGAGAGTCTGGTGTAAAAGTGGTGTGGCTCTTGTGGAGCAATGTCCTTGAGCCAGGGCAGGAAGCTAATTGAACCCAAGGGAATGACTTTCACCAGTCACAGCTCTAGCAACTGGCCCGGTGTGCGCAGATTGGTTGTCAAATGTCTCCAGAGAGAGCTAGAGATTGGTGCCTCCAGAAGGAAAGAACTGACAGGATCAGAGAGTGTTGACTCTAGAAGGGATAGTGAGTTGTTGGAGCCACTGAAGCAGCAGAGGACGATGGATCCCAGAGGAATGTGTGTCTGTTTGAGGGAAGGTCATGGCCCGTCAGAGGCAGAGCGGGTCAAGAACCCAAATCCTTTGAACCCCAGTCTTCACTTTATTAAACAGTGTGTGCATCAGGTAGCTGATAGAGATCCTGAAATCCACACATAAGCTAGACACTTTCTCCCAGCCGTCTCTGAAAAGGGCAGGTCTCAGGGGCTTTCATGTCCTTTTTAAGTAACATCATGAGCAAACCAAAAAGTTGAACAACGTTATAAAACCCAGAAAGGAAATAATACAAATAAAATGAAATTTAGAGTGAGTTGAGACGGGTGTAAATGAACTTGGGATCCAGATTAAACAAGGAACAATTTTTAGTTTTCCCTTACCTCATTTTTCTTAGCTGGTTTGGTATAACTATATTTGGCTTGCTGGATTGCATTTTTATAAGGCACCCGAAGTCTTTGATGGAATGAGCTTGAGTGGGCAAATACGAAATGGAAAATTACATCTATGGAGCAAGAAAAATTTGAAATAGACAGAGTCTGTATTGACATGGAAGCTGGATAGGGTCACCAAGGACCCTTGGGGGTAAAGATAGTTACTAGGAACTTTGCATTACTTCTTGTTTTCCTTTTTTTTTTTTTTTTTTTTAATTTTTTGTCATTTACCCAAATGTAAGTTTCTACTCAAATGCCACATTTTCCTGCCCAGCTCAATGAAATTTCTCTCTCACTTTCCACATTGTGTATATAGTGACAAATGAGAAACTTATTAAAGAATTCAGATTAATGCAATGGAATAGATAATGGGGGTGGTCTTGATACAAAACTTGATCTATGAAAGCAGAGCTAATATAAATTGATAAGAATAGGACATTGTGTTTAGTGATGGTGTTAGGAAATCTGGGTCATTATATATTTAAAAAAATCAGAACAAACCAAGATCCATACTTCATATCACTGTGAGGGAAGACTGGATGTATCAAAGCCATACATATGAAGGTACACTCAGACAGCTAGCAGAATAAGACATGAGCTATTTGGCAGCTCAGAATGGGGAAGGGCATTAATGATGCAAATCCCTCAGCCATGATGGACAGAGATAGACGACAGAGTAAAGAAAGATTTTCCATCCTCAAAAATATTTTTGCAATGACTTAAGAGAGAGTTTCTATAGAAAGCATACAAGGATGCCTGTAGATCTGTAAGAAAAAGACAAAACCCATAATAAAAACACTCAGGTGCACCCTAACATGGGGATGGGGATGGGACTGTTTCTTCAGGATGAGCTGGGATATGCTAAAACTCTATGTGAGAGGCAGGTACTTGGCATAGTGGTGAAAAGGCACTTACGACACTTGTTTCTCCATTGAGGTACATGGGTTTCAACTCCAGACTCTATTTCTGATTCCAGCTTCCTGCTAAGTACTCTTCTAGGATTCACAACAGGTACTTGGGTTTCACTACCTACTTGGGAGACCCAGATGGAGTTCCTTGCTCCTGGCTATGCCTGGGCCAATCCCAGTCATTAAGAAGTGAACCAGTATATGGAAAAATCTTTCTGTTTTTCCTCTATCAATGCCTTTCAAATAAGTAGAAAATGTTAAAAATGAAGCTCTAACACATGAATTTAAGAAAATGACATTGAGAGCATGCCATGGCATGAGTAACAGTATTAAATCCTAAGTTGCCATGAACTAACTGGCTCCTGTGGCCCCTGCTGTTCCAGGCTGAAGCCTGGAAGACATGCCGGTTCCGGAGCAGATCAGCCCCTCGTCTCCAGTGCCCTGGGCAGCAATCATCCGGATGCCCTCTTTTTGCTTTTAGGTTGTTTGCTTCCTCACTGATAGCCTGCTGGTGTAGGCAGGCATTAGTTTTGTAATTCTCCCTGACCCTGGGCTAGAAAGAACTCCAGACATCAGAGGGAACTTTCCAGCAAAGATCTGAGTGCTGGCAGTTGCAAGTGGGCAGCAGGCCTTGCAATAGCAGAGCCCAAAGAAGAAATGAGAGAAACCCCCAGCAGTGAGAGCTCCAAGCTAATTGATGGTTTTACTAGGACTGAACAAACTACAGGCATTGAATAAATATTCCCAGAGGGAATGAGTAAATAAATGTCCTTAAAGTTCTGTAATAAAGAAAAATATTTCGGGCCCGGCAGCGTGGCCTAGCGGCTAAAGTCCTCACCTTGAACGCGCCCCGGGATCCCATATGGGCGCCGGTTCTAATCCCGGCAGCTCCACTTCCCATCCAGCTTCCTGCTTGTGGCCTGGGAAGGCGGTTGAGGACGGCCCAATGCATTGGGACACTGCACCTGTGTGGGAGACCCGGAAGAAGTTCCTGGACCCAGCTTCGCATCGGCGTGCACCGGCCGTTGCATCTCACTTGGGGAGTGAATCATCGGACGGAAGATCTTCCTCTCTGTCTCTCCTCCTCTCTGTATATCTGACTTTGTAATAAAGTGAGTAAATCTTTAAAAAAAAAAAAAGAAAGAAAGAAAGAAAAATATTTCAGCTCATTCTGCCACAATCATTGAAAAACACATTTCTGTGTTATTGTCCCTATTCCTTGTGGACCCGTGAGAATCTCTCAAGCGCTAATTTATCCATCACTATGCTTTAAGTCTTAGATTTGATAGACCCTAGTTTTTTTAAAACTGTTACACCAACAATGAAACTTGGATCAACATTATAAATAGCAAGAAAGCATTTAACAGCATGAAATACCATCACAGGGGTTGTATCCAGTTCCCTGAAGGCAAAACATACACAGGGCAGGTGCTACTCGGAGTGGGCAAACTTTGCAGGGAAAGAGTGGGAGGAAAAGGGAGAATCAAGGAGGCCTTGTCCTAAACAGTCTGCACCTGGACTTGGGCCAGAGGTGCCAAACTTGTCATTCTGGTTGGGCCACTAGCTCCCATGGGGCCTCAAGCAGGTCAGCTCACTCTTACCAACAGCCTCTCCTGAAAGGCAGTAAGGAATAAAGTTTGTCAAACATTTGGAAGTCAAAGCTTCTGTTGAGTTTGCAGAGAGGGAAGTTCTCAGAAACAGAGGCCATGGGCTTAACAGAGACCTGAAAGATCAGCACATCCCAGTCCGTGCTGAGCTCCTGAAGCCCCTGGCAACTCTCGCCATGGGCAAATTCCAGATTTCTGTCCCTCTAAATAATGCCTGCAAACCACAGCTGATGATGAAAGTGTGTACGTTTCTGCAGAGAAACACAGAAGCCATGCCCTTTGAGTCTGCAAGTATGTATTTGTGCATGTATGTGTCTGAATTGCAAGTTACACTGACAGTTCTCATTGTTAGATACTCTGCAAGATTTTTGCCTGCCTGTGAAATATACCCAGAGTGGCAGGGAGCTTTGCATTTGATCATGGCCCTAAATAAAACTTAATAAAAGTTATTAAAGCTTTGTGGTAATTGCAACTCCACAGATACGCTCACTCAGCAAGGGTGTGTGTCTGAACTTAAGAACTCAGTGTTTTCTGAAATGTGCATTTGTGTGTGTTTGATGCTACCGCTCCGTAGCCTTCCCTTGTAACTTTGCTCCAGAAACTTTAATGATGAGACTTTGCCTTCCTTTTTTTTTTTTTTAACAATTCTTTTGGATTTGAACAATGAAATTCTGGGATTCTGTGATTGATGTTGCTTTGCTGCTTGGCAAGACATTCTCATAGGGTTCCCTTCTCCAGGTGAAAACTGTACCCTCCTCTCACTTTTGCATGTGGACAGCCCTGGCCAGAATGATTCTCTAGAGAAGGGATTTAAAGCATGTGAAATTTACTACAAGGAGGGTCTATCTCCTCTTTCCCCTTTCCCATCCCCCAGGGATAAAACGAAATCCCAAAGCATTCTGGCTTTATTGAAATCATTTGCTCATGCAGGTTTATTTATTGTGGTGGCTCTGGTCCAGTCACCAAGGAGGATTTATGAAGGTTGTGATAGTACTGCCTGGCTGAGCAAAGTGCTTTAATGTTAGCATGCCTGTGGGTCTAGTCCTTCGGTGAGCTCCTGGAGGAAGCTGACCAAGTATAAAAATACCAGTGAGAGTGCTTTGAACATTAGGTGACCCCCAAAATGAAGTTAGTATGGCATGACATTAAAATGAGAGCGCTGTCAGCTGGTTGTACCACGAGTTAGCGAGTCTTAGGGAAAGATGGCTTATTTGTGGTAGATTTAATTTTCCAATCTATGTTTTAAAAGATCCTTCTTAGAACAGCTTAATAGTAAAACGTCCATGTCCCCTGGGTTCAATTCCTAGATCTAATTCCTGACTCTCGCTTCCTGTGAATACAGAGTCCAGGAAGCAACAGGGATGTTTCCTGTTCTCTGGATAGGAGACCTGGCTGGCATTCCCAGCTCCTAGCTTAGGGCCAGGCCCAGCCCTGGCTATCACTGGCATTTAGGAAGTGAACCAAGAGATGGGAGCTCTTTCTCTGTCTCTGCCTCCCAAATTATCTAATTATTGAAAAGACACTTCTTATTGACAGATCAACAAAAACAATTCACTTATTTAATAAACATATCTTGGGGCCGGTGGCGTGGCCTAGTGGCTAAGGTCCTCGCCTTGAATGCGCCGGGATCCCATATGGCTGCTGGTTCTAATCCCGGCAGCTCCACTTCCTCTCTATCTCTCCTCCTCTCAGCATATCTGACTTTGTAATAAAAATAAAATAAATCTTTAAAAAAAAAAACATATCGTAGGAAATTAGTTTATATCAAATGAGGATCTTTAGTATAGATATGGAAATTATTAGAGGAGTAAATGGAAATGATAATATTAAAAACTACAATAATAAAAATTAAAAATTCGTTCATCATGTTTAAAACTACACAATGAAGAAAAGATTATTGAATTCAAAGAAAGTCAATAGAAATTACCTAAATTTAACCATAAGAGAAAATAAAAATCCACTGATCAGAATGTTTAAGATGTGTGAGCTACTATAAAATGATCTAAAAAACATTGGAATGATTTCAAAGAAGGATACAAGAGAATTGGGTGGAAGAAACATTTGTAGGGATAATGGCTAAGATATATCCACTGACAAATAAACCAATGTTCAAAAAACTCCCGGAATTTACAATTCACCAAAAAAAATTAAAGTTCAAAAAGTACAATATTGTATGTAACTTGTCTCTTACCTATACTTACTGCATCATTTTCATGTATATTTTCCTCATTTAATTAACTTCAAATTATGCTGAGTTCTCTTACATTTTCCTTGGCTAGGACCTCTGGAAATGCAAATTTCAGTTTAAATGCCAACTCCTTAAAGAGGATTTGTCTGATGATGCCTCAAAAGTTGTCAGCCCTAGCCCCTATTCTCTCCTCTTTATTGGCTCTCTATTTTAAATTTTATAAATTGTTTGTAGTATGTCATTTGAATTCATAATATACTTCTGAGTTCACTGTTTTATTTCTTCACTCTGTAGATTGCGACAGTACACTAATCATTGTGTAAAAATGGAATTGAAAGTCAAGTTTATCTTGACACAAAAATTTTAAATTCCATGCATAGTTCTTATGATATGCATTTTTGAGTACTCTAAAGAATGCATATTTTTCATTCAATAGTATGTGACCTCAATGCTCAGAATGGTGTCTTGATCAAATGGGGGATTATTTGTGTGTCTGTCTGTGTATGTGAAATCATTATGTATACAAAACACACCGAGGAGTTCAGGTATCATCGGGCCCCATAAAATTACTGAGTAATTCAGTTCACACTAACTGGTGCTTTTCATTCTTCTCCCTCATCTACCCATAGTCCTTCTAGTTCTTATGGCAGCAGGATCTGTGAGCACAAGATTTGTACAATATTTTTGCCACAGCAAACATGACTGCTCCACTCACCCAGATGTCATCAAAATAAAAAAGAAATGGGACTAGGAAGCAGGGGTTGAGAGGCCAGTTCCTTGCTGTCTCTTGGACTCATCTTTCACAACTGACATTTTTATCTGACTGCTTTATCTACTCAACGCTGAGTAAGAAAAACCAGCCAGATATATACAATGGACGCATTTGCCCAGGTCTCTTCATGCTTTCAACTATTCTATCTGCATTCATTATATCCTTACAGCCTCTATGTAAAGATGTAAGTACCAAGGTAAAAACATTTCAGTTGAAGTAGAAAACTAAAGTTCGTAGAGGTCATGTGAGTTCTGCAAAATCTCACAGAAAAGTATCTTGGTTCCAGGCATGTAGAATTATCTAACATTATTTGTCTATCAACATTCATTTAACATTTTAAAGTTTAAAGATTACTTCTGAAGGTTTTCATAGATAACTACGACAATGAAAATCAGGATATTAAAGATTTCTGCAGGAAAAAGCAACAGAAATCCTGTCACAGGCTTAGCACTGAGACATAACATACTCTTGAAATCCACATATTCTTTGCTGTTAGTATTGGTGCCGAACACTCCCATCATTTCTTGTATTATTCTTCTTTGTGTGTGTAATAGAAGTAAAAATAGTCCCCAGGTCACCTCTAAAAGAAGAGAAGGAACTAGACTGACCAAGTGTTTGTTTCAGATGGCATCCTATGGTTTTTGTTGCAACAGCTCTGAAACTTCAAGCATTGTCATTATGAAACTAGCATCTCCAATATGAAATGCGTTAGTTCTCTAATTTACCCCACCTAACAACCTTGGGTCCTCATTAAACTTCCCATTTTGTTTGAGATGACATGAGCTCTTGATTAGGACTTCAAGGAGTGATAATGCAGCTAGAGAGCATGGCATTGTCCCCAGCCATACTCTAAATCCAGCGTCAGGCTTTTTCAAGGAGTGATTCCACTAAATGCCTTGTCAAATGAGAACTCTGCTGCATAAGGGAAAGGAAATAGCAGAATGCCTCTGATCTCTCCAGTTGGGAGAATGATTTACATGCTTGCCGTTTGAAGATCTCCATTCAAAATTCACTCACCGAGTTGAGTTGATTCTATGGTCTTGGGCCAGATTTGAATAAATATTAGTAAGACACAGTCTCTATGCTGTGGAAGCTCATGCTGAGAAAGATCTATTTTATATCCAAATGCTAAAAGCTCTTCATTACACGGTGTTGGTCAAAGTTCTCTGCAACCCAGAAAAGTGCTTGGCAAATATTAAGCCATCTTAAACACTCTAATAAATGGAAAACAGCAATAAAATAACTTTTTAAGGTTTTATTTACATATTTTAGTTTTAGTTTTTTATAAGATTTATTTTATTTTTATTGTAAAGTTAGATACACAGAAAGGAGAGACAGAGTTCTGTCCGTTGATTCACTCCCCAACTGGCCACAACAGCCAGAACTGTGCCGATCCAAAGCCAGGAGCCCAGGGCCTCTTCTGGATCTCCCACACCAGTGCAGGGTCCCAAGGTTTTAGGCCATCTTCCCTGCCTTTCCAGGCCACAAGCAGGGAGCTGGATTAGAACCAGCACCCATATGGGATCACAGTGCGTGCAAGGCGAGGATTTTAGCCACGAGGATACTGTGCCCAACCCAGTTTTAGCTTTTAATAAGTTCAATATGGTCTCTAAATAATTCTGAGTATAATATTCTTCTCTCCCTATCCTCCTTCCCTCTCCTCCAGCTTCCTTCTCTTCTAAGATAGCATTTTAATTTACATCATTACTTAATTACTTAAATTACATTAAATAATGCTCTACCAAATAAGGAGTTCAAGAAATAATATGTGAAAGAGATTGTAGCTGAGCAGGGATGTAGGAAAGGTCTGTAAACGGTAATCAATTGGAAAGATGATCAATTTGCCCAGTTTAAATAGACTTTAAAGTTATCACCGATCATGAAAGCTTTAGCAATAGAACATTCCTTATTTTTTTAATTAACATTTAGCTGCCACATATCAACAAGAGGATTTGAAATACTTTTTAAACTCTTTTTTTTTAAAGATTTATTTATTTATTTATTTTATCGCAAAGTCAGATATACAGAGAGGAGGAGAGACAGTGAGAAAGATCCTCCGTCCAATGATTCACTCCCCAAGTGACCGAAACAGCCGATGCTATGCCGATCCGAAGCCAGGAGCCAGGAACTTTTTCCTGGTCTCCCACACGGGTGCAGAGTCCCAAGGCATTGGGCCATCCTTGACTGCTTTCCCAGGCCACAAGCAGGGAGCTGGATGGGAAGTGGAGCTGCTGGGATTAGAACCGGCGCCCATACTTGATCCTGGGGTGTTCAAGGCGAGGACTTTAGCCGCTAGGCCACACTGCCAGGCCCTTAAACTCTTTATTGATCAAAAATGAATTGCTCCTTTTTTGTTAATCCTGTGAGAAGGTTTCAGGCTCCTTAGATCCCATAAAATTCAATCCATCAATCAGGGGGTGCTGCAGCTTTGGGCACTGTGGTACTCCGAGACTGCAGGCAACATCTTTCTGGGATGTAATAGGCAATAAGTAGTTTTTGTGGAATGAAGGAAAGCAGGTAAGATTTGAGTAATAAAAATGAGGCATGATGGGAGATGGCAAGGAACTTTTATTGCGAACAAGTCTGTGTGGCAGAGGTTTCCCAGTTGTCGTAGAGCCATACTCTGATGACAACAGGCTACACTCATTCTGATTGCCCCAAACATGGTGTGTAGCAGCCAAAACTTTATGGTCGGTGATGGGAGCTTACTAGTCCCTCAAGACTCTAAAAATAACATTTTCATCTACATTTATTTTAGGGGAAGTACCTCTGTTTTTTTTTTTTTTTTTTCTTTTTTAAATTGCAGTCTTACGTGCCAATCCACTATGCTTTCTCTTGAGTATGATTATATATAGGTGTCCCAGGGGCATGGATATTTCATTCAATAAATAAATAAATCTAGAGAAATATCTTATTTTGGCAAAAGAGGAAAGATGAGAATAGCAGTAAAGCCCAGGGGGCAATGAGGCCTAAGGGAGGGGTGCTGTTCAAAGTTTGGATTTGTCACGAGGACCGTGTCCAGGGCATTTCCCGCAGAGATGGACCCTCTGTGAGCAGATGACAGAACTGTCACAGAGCAATGATGATCATTCCTGAGCATTAGTCTCTTAAATTCTAGAGACCAGAAGAAGGATTAGATGAATCCAGAACCTGGCTGTTCAAACAATGAAATCCCAAAAAACTGAAGGACAGAATCAGAGAAAACTTTTCCAGGTAATCAAAACTAAAGAGAGAAGAAAACTATTTTAAAGATCTGAAAGGTTTAGCATGCTGGGAGAAGAAAGTGAAGGTGCTTAAGGTCTCTTAGCTAGACAAAACTCTTCTCACCCTGTGTCCCCTGAAACCTTCAGCTATGTGTCTTTCCTGAAACCCAACCCTCCCCTCCCCCACATATTTATTTAACTAATACAGTACATTATCCTCCTAGATGTTTAACTCTCTGAAGGCAATGCTCGATTTTGATATGCCTTTGACTCAGTTTAATTAATGGTATTAAATACGTAGTAAGTGCTTTGCCCCCTTTACAAATTTATGGGACATGATTGTGAAAATGAACACTTGGCATTAAGCAATTGTCTGACCGTATTTCCATTGGCACTTTTCTGTGGTCTTCAAAAATGAGCCCTATAAAATAATCATTCTCATTCTAAAAAGTACCCACCACCCAGCAAGTGTACATGCACACACACACGTACAAATTATGCCACATTATCTTATATAATGGAATCCCTACTGTAGTTTATATGGCTGCTGCTCAAAGACCATTAGAATGTGGTAAAATAAATTCCTCTGTGATTTTGATGTAATTCATTAAGAAGACACCTTCATGTCTGTTTTTTAAAGAGATACTATTGGGGCATTGTCTCTCCAAGTGAATTGAAACTGCCTTAGGATGGAGACTACACACCTTTATACATTGTCTAATCTCCAGTAATAACTCAATGATCTCCTGTTCTTCTGTCTTCTCCCTCTTCTTTCCTTCCTCATCCTGTCTTCCTCTTCCCCTTTTAATTCTTCCAGTGTATCTGACAAGTTCAAGTCTGTAATAGGTATTAATTTCATACCATCAGTGATAGACCATCTTCCATGAGGAATGTGTAAGAATGTAGGAATCATTTTTCTAAGTCTGGTCCAGTTCAATTTTAAACTTAGTTAAAACAACTAAGTTTGATCTATCAGCTGGTTCCAGAGTACTTTTAAGAGAAAAGGCAGCTGCCCAGTTAATTAATTTTTTAAAAAGGAAGACAATATCAGTATCTCAGGGTCTTCACAAAATATTGTCATCTACTAAAATCCTGAATACCTAAAACTCTTCAAAGTTCCTTAGCTAGGCCTCACGCAAGAGCAAATGGCATTTGTCTCCATAAAGTTTCAAATTTTGTTGCAATTTTTTTTTTGTTAAAAAAATGCTATGAAATATAAGGCAGCTGAAATGAATTATGAGTCTTTTGGGGGCCAGGGGAAGGAAAAATCTTTCCCCGGGGATACATTTTTTACAAAGTTCCTCTTTCTGTTTGAAATGCTTCGTGACATGAAGGTTTGCACAATCATGGGGCTGTAGGGAAGATGAGTTTACAGAACAGTGGAGGAACGTTTCTGGCAAATGAGAAAATTGTTTGGGTCTGGTGCTAACCCTATGGAAGACTTGCTCAATGCTTTGCAAAATGCTGGTTCCTCTTGGTTAGTTCCTCTTAAATGCCCCTGCACATGGAAACATATTAAAGTATTATAGATGCTCATTGCAAGATTTTCAGGTCTTTCATATTACCCGAGAAACATCATCATCCAAGTGTTTATTAGTAAATTAAGCTTATTCTAGCAAGCAAAAGTTCCAAAATGTGTCAATTAAAAAAAATTAGAAACTTTAACTCTTGTACAAATATATAGTGAGCATGTGCCAAAGAGCTCACTTGTTCATGAGACAGCCAGCCCGAAGAAGAAGGGGGGAAATTGACAGGTGTGTAGTTGACAGAAGGACAAAGTCTGAAATCAGGCTGTGAATTTAGACATCAAGCTGGGCAATAAAAGCATAACCATTGTTGTTATCTTATTTTGGGGACAAAAATCATTCGCAAAGTATCATCTATAAAGATGACATCTAACTTAATTATTGAGTCTGGCCCTTAATGAATGAAATAATATTACCCTCCCCTACAGTGTCAGATGACGTTTAAGGCAAGCATATTTAAAAAATACACATGGCAATCTTTTTTTTATTTTCAACATCTTATCATTCATTTTTTTATAAAGATTTATTCATTTTATTACAGCCAGATACACACAGAGGAGGAGAGACAGAGAGGAAGATCTTCCATCCAATGATTCACTCCCCAAGTGAGCCGCAACGGGCCGGGGAACCTGGAACCTCTTCCAGGTCTCCCACACGGGTGCAGTGTCCCAATGCATTGGGCCGTCCTCAACTGCTTTCCCATGCCACAAGCAGGGAGCTGGATGGGAAGTGGAGCTGCCGGGATTAGAACCGGCGCCCATATGGGATCCCGGGGCATTCAAGGCGAGGACTTTAGCCGCTAGGCCACGCTGCCGGGCCCCTTATCACTCATTTTTAAAGACGCTTAAGCAAAAGTGCAGAACTGGCTACACCTCTCTAGCAAAAGTGGGCTTCTTTCATCAATCTGGTTTAGGTGACTTTAGCTTTTACATATTAGGGACTCAGGATAAGGACCACGTAAGTGGGAAAATTGCCAGAAGAATGCCTCTCCTTCAGGGTAGTTGCCTAAAGGCTGGTTTTCACACTGTAAATCCAGTGATTTAAAATGATACAGGAAAATGAAGCCAGCACCGCCTGAGGAGACAGTGCTGATGTCAGCTATAGCCAGAAAGTCTCGACCTCACCTGCAACTCTTCCCTTCATAAGTGCATCTCCATCCATCAAAGCTTCCACCACTCTGCAGGTGTACAGGGCCTCCATCCCTGCTGGGACCCCGAGCCTGCTTCCTCTGAGTTACTTGACTTACCCTCGCTGCATGACATGGCATGTTGGGCTGTTCCCCTCTGCCTTTTGGCCCACATGTGTACCACATTGCAACCAGTATGACTCAAGATGCCAGAGGCCAGCTCCAGCCGAGTTTGGAGCTCGAGAAGGGTGTGTGGAGTCAGCGAGGAAAAGATATACGGACACGGTCATTTGGTGCCCTTGCCTCAACAGCTCAAGAAGCTGTCCTGGGCTCAGTGGCGTGGCCTAGTGGCTAAGGTCCTCGCCTTGATCCCATATGGCCGCTGGTTCTGGTCCCGGAAGCTCCACTTCCTCTCTATCTCTCCTCCTCTCAGTATATCTGACTTTGTAATAAAAATAAAATAAATCTTTAAAAAAAAAAAAGAAGCTGTCCTTTTTATTTACTCAAGACACATCACAAACCTTTACACAAACATTTGATTGTTCTATTTTTAACTTTATGACTAAGCGGCTGTGCACAGATATTTGATTATTTTACTTTTTACTTCACAGTCAATCAGGTGCTCTTAAAGATAAATCTGTAAGTTACTATAATCACTTTTCTTCAAAGCAAGCCATTATCCATTTTTTAGTAGTAGTCTTTGGGTGACAGAATTCCAAGGCCAGAGCATCTTAATTAGTAATACATTCCCTCTACATTTCTATTTTTACAACTTATCTTTCACTAAGTGGGAGAAATACATTAAAAGGGAAAAAAACATAAAGCTTCAAGACAAAAGTTTCAAATATTAAATCCCACTGCAACTACAGGCTTGATTGTACTTCTGTGTGCATTCATTGTCATGAATTGTTAAAGGCCCATCCACCAAGACATCATCAGTAACATTAACTCCTAGGCTCACATCAATTGCATAAACCATCTCACAAGGGTAAACAACAATGCCTCAATAGATTACAGAATTCTTTAACGGAGTGGTTGAGTGTCCATGCAAAGGGGTTGCAACTGTGTTGAGGTGGTTATAGAGATACCTTCTAGGCCTTGCCAACAGGGGAGCTGTTCTCTTTACACCTTTGTATGTCCCAATGACACAAAAGCTGGGAGGCCCTGGCTCCCAGCATCAAGACTTACCAATTCAGTAGTTCTTGGGCACTGAACCAGTGACAGGTTTCCCATCTCTTTATTTCACACTGGGAACTGGCCCAATCATCACAAAACAAACTCAGGACACTGAATTCTTAGACATGGTGAGTTGTCTTGTGGTCTGTGAGGCAGACCTTGAACTAAGCAAGCAAATATGAGCCTCTTCTCAAGGATAGCAAAATAAAAAGAGGATGAAGAGAAGTGGGAAAACCAAACTGATGTCCAGTTCCACTTTGGCTGTGTGAAACTAGAGCTGCAGAATATGTGTGAAAAGAGATCTAAACCCAAGATAAATTCACTGCAAGGCCAACAACCGTCGCCCACTGGGGTGAGCTTTCTTGGAGGGGGAAGGTTTTCACTCCAGGGGTGTCTTGTTCCTTCTTTTGCAGCCACCTGAATCCTGTTCTCAAAACTCACGTTTCAGTTTCATGGCTTGCCAGCCCACGCGCTCCTGTAGCCCCAGGAAGCTGGCTTTATGCACGGGCTGCAGTTATTACCGTCCTCTGCCTTTGAAGTATCACTCCTAATTCCTGAACCGGATGATGATTGACATAGTCCAGGTCGCACCTTGTACTTCTTTATACACAATAACATTCATAGTTCTCTGTTGGAGCCCAGAACATGTTCCCTGGTAAATTGATGCAGGATCTGAGCTGGGTTATTAACAACAACAACAAAAAAAGAGTAGGACTTGAAAAAAAAATGATCTAAAAGACAGGGAAGAAGAGAAGTGTGTTCAGGGCAGACTAGGGATGCATGTTGAAAGGAGCGGTCACTTATTTGAGAACAATTGAGAAGAAGTTGGAGAAAGGTAGAAAGGACGTGGGAGAAAGGCCTGTTTGAATGGATTTTACAATCCCTGGCTGGCAGTGTGTTTATGGGACCTCTGAGGTCTTTAATGAATAAGCAATTAAGTAAGTCAGTCAATGGATAAAATGTTGTTTAATCTCTCTATCTCTGTTAATTTTAATTCTTTTTAACCTTGCTTATATGCCGTACTAATTTCTTTGCAACATAGCGTGAGAGACTCCAGGATTTTTTGTTAAATAGACAGATTTCCACCTTGTGCAGTGGTGTAAGCATGTGGTTTGAACAGATTAATTGATTTGTTTTGGTCTGACATTGTTGCGTGTGTACAGACCAGAGATCAATATTCCCTGGGCCTGGTAAGCCATAAAGCTGGCTGTAGCAGCTCCAGGTAATCTGATTAACGGCATTGCTCTGAAGCAAACACATGCTTAAAACACAGGTTAGGGCCTTTCACTCCCAAGACTCTTTGGAAAAGAAAAAATAGAAATAAGTCAAAATACCCCCAGTTTCCAGATTTTTGCTTAAAAAATGAATTTTTAGAAAGTGATGGGATTTTTCCCCCCTAAGCTTCTGGGAAAGGATCTATACTTTCAGGGAAGATTTCACTTTTCCTTTTGTAAATGAAATAGTTTTAGTTGACTCAAGAAACTTGCACATGGTTATGATACACTATGGCATTTCAATACATGTAGTCAAGGTGTTATGATCACATTGGAATGATGGGTCTGTTTGTCACTTCAGACATGTGTCGGTTCTGTCTGTTGGGAACATTCAAACTCCTCGCTGTTAGACCAACATCTTTTTAACAGAAGGTAAACCATTTAGGAACAAGCAAGCATGAAGTTGAGCATGTGCTTGGCTGCCAGCCCAGTTCAAAAGTTGTGATCCACGTGAGGAAGATTCCTTTAAATGGCACAGAGGAAGTACCTTAGTCCACCAGTTAGAGTCTAAAGAGGCCCACCCCTGGTCCTTTCAGCTCATTTCTATAAAATTCACATGTTGATTGGGCAAACTCAGCCTTGTCCACACTTCCAGGCAGTCTGAGTGGTAAATTGTCCTCAGTGAAATGTGTGCTCACAGTGCCAGCATAATGCTGGGGTCACAGTATACACAGATACTGGATGGATCCATTGGGGAAATAGCAGCACCTAGAACACGAGACATCATGTGTGGAGTGGAGCGGTGCTCTCGATGTACCCGTGCCTCCGTGAGTTTCCGTTCTGCCATGAAGGGTTCGCCTTCCAGTGCGTGGAAAAACCACTCCTATAACTCATCATGGAATGCCTGAGGTCAAAGCTGGACTTCACTTGTCTCCACATTCCCTATCAGGCTCAGTGTGCCTGGGAGACAAAAAGGCGCCCACCTGTGTGCCTGGCAGGGCACTGCTCTCTGCTAAGCTACTAGAATCTCTCTCTGGTCCTGTGATAGGGGCTGAAAGGAAAACAGACTCCAGTGAAGAGACAAGAAGGGTGGGAATATGTGTTTGGGAAGGAAAGGAAAAAAAAAACAACTCACCTAGCTTATTAAAATACAGCCAGAGGAAAGTCTGAATTCTTCAGTTTTCTCAGCAGTTCATAAAACACGTATGGGGCCTGGCATAGCAGATTAGTGGCTGAAGCCCTTGCCTTGTGCGCATTGGGATCCCATGTGGGTGCTGGTTTGTGTCCTGGCTGCCCCTCTTCCCATCCAGCTCCCTACTTGCGGCCTGGGAAGGCAGTCAAGGACGGTCGAAAGCCTTGAGACTCTGCACCTGCATGGGAGACCCAGAAAAAGCTCCTGGCTCCTGGATTCGGATCAGCTCAGATCAGGCCCTTGCGGTCACTTGGGGAGTGAATCAGTGGATGGAAGATCTATCACTCTGTATCTTCTCTCTGTATGTCTGCCTTTCCAGTAAAAATGGGTAAATCTTAAGAAAAAAAAAATAATACTTGTGGAAAGGCAACTTACTCCAGGAGAATCTTACAAATCTGTTTGGCCTTTTTAAACAGATGGAGATACCGTGAGTTAAAAATGTTTTCTTGCTGTTAAAGAGCCACATACACAAAAAAAAAACCCAGCACTGTATTATTGCATTCCCTTCCTTCCCTCCTCCCTCCCTTCCTTTGTTCCTTCCTTCCTCCAGCCACTTATCCATTTAATGCCATTGGGTGACAGCAACCAATTACCTGGAAGGGAGGACTCAGTGGGATTGGGCAAGGACAACCCTCACTGGAAGGCCAGCCTTGCACAGGTTGGTGGAGAGCAGGAAGGCAGGTGGGGTCCTTGCTGTGTTTTTCAAGCTGGGCATTGCTCATCTGGTCCGTCACTCTGGCAGAGAGGAGGCTACCAACCAGAGCCTCTCAGTGCCCCGACTCAGCACAAAGCTTCCTCAGATTAGTGCCCAAACTAATTTTTATGACATGTCATTCCAGTAAGGGCACTGCTGCATTTCACAGATGGGCTTCCCCCAGATAGAGACTGTTGATTGGCCGAATTGAGATCTGGCTGGATTAGGGAAATTTAAGCTGACAGCTGGTCTTTTGCATGAGAGCATAAAGCCCCTGTTGTTGCAAGTAGCAATGGAGGCTGGTCAGACCCCATGGCCAAGGAGGGAGGGGCTGCTTTAGGCAGTAGCCAACATTTCCCAAGCTAAGATGACTCTTTAAAAACAGGGATTGTGCAAGTACAGTGACACTGTACATGCTCAGATGGTCTCAGGCCCTGCCAAAGCGGCCAGAGCAGACCAAGAAGCAGCCCAGTAGGACATGCTGTGGGAACACAGAAACATCCAAGGCCACTCGAGGACAGGAATCCCGGAGGGCCTAATCCAGGAGCAACTTGCCTTCCCTGGAGGGACGAGTCGCCCTTAGACTGCTTCTGAAAGATTAGTCCAGTTATCAGTGGGTTTTGAGAACAGGGATTTAAGAGGTTTATGGACCCTAGAAAAGGCCTGGATGCATTTAGAAACAAAGCTCCTAATACAAGCAGGTGTGTGTCATGCTAAGAACTTGATGTGCCTTAACTCACATAGGCACACAACTCTCCAGGGAGATGGGAACTGTTACTTCCTTGCATTGTGGAGGAAGGAATGGGGGCTTAGGAAGATTAGGGCTGCTTTGGAGGCCTCATCAGCATCAATATCAGGTCACAACCCAGGATAGATTATAGAATTCATTCAGTAGGACATGATGAGGCTTTAATTAAATAGAAAAGCCATCAGTCTCTTCAATAAACGGAAGAGATGTTTCATTATTCTTTCACTTACATCAGTGTTATCTGTAGTGGATTACGATATAAAACACGGGCGGCTGACGCCTGGTACCATGGATTATTTTTGTCTAGTTTTGAATTTTACATAAATGAAATCACATAGTACATATTTTTGTGTGTGTGTCTTTTTTTTGGTCATTGTTTTTGAGAGATCCACCAAGATCACTGCTATAGTTCATGTTGTGTATGGGTCTAGTGTGTATCTTGCAATTACATGTGCCTTCATAATTACTGCCCTGAACATGACATTGGGTTGTTTCTACCTTACCATTGTCTCCATGAACATTCTAGAATGTGTCCTTTGGCAAACACTGAGTATATACCCAGAAGGAGACTTGCTAGGTACCTAGGTATCTGGATGTTCAACATTAGTAGATGCTGCCTAAATTTTAAAAATAAGTTGTAACACAGTTGAAATGTTTTTTTCATTCATTCTTATAACTTTCCTAGGATATATTTTTTGAGGACTGGAACTGTTAGAAGGTAAATTAAGGTATCCCAGGCATAAGTGATATGAGTAACATGAAAGAAATGCCCAGCACCTTGATGGTTAAATAGCATTTTGCAAAATGCATTCTGGAAAAACAGCTGTGTTCTTCATAATGTTAATAAATGTGACTAACCTTTTAAAATGTGCTCTCTGCAGCACACAAATACAGAAGCACTCATGGACAATGGACACGTCCACTCTCTCATTCTCTTTCTTTCCCCACCTTCCAGCTGTGACCCTGACCAAGGCTGGGGAAGGTGGGTGGGGTCTGGCTGGGATTGAAGTTCCTGAAGCAATCTTTTTTTTTTTTTTTAAAGATTTATTCATTTTATTTCAGCCAGATATACACAGAGGAGAGACAGAGAGGAAGATCTTCCGTCCGATGATTCACTCCCCAAGTGAGACGCAATGGGCCGGTGAGCGCCGATCCGAAGCCTGGAACCAGGAACCTCTTCCAGGTCTCCCACGCAGGTACAGTGTCCCAGTGCATTGGGCCGTCCTCGACTGCTTTCCCGGGCCACAAGCAGGGAGCTGGATGGGAAGTGGAGCCACCGGGATTAGAACCAGCGCCCATATGGGATCCCGGGGCGTTGAAGGCAAGGACTTTAGCCGCTAGGCCACACCGCCGGGCCCCTGAAGCAATCTTAAGTGGGTTCACTCCCACAATGTCCTTCATTTGTCAGAACGCTGGAGGCTTCCGAAAGCATGCATAAATGTAGAAATAGATGTTCACATTAACACAGAAGCTGAAATCCACCTGTAGCACAAAGATATTTAATATAAATCTTATTCATAATACTCAGGGAAGAGCTTTCTCCACCCCCCCTCACCCCAACATGTGTGTAAGACCCTTGCATTGAGTTACAATGCTGTCTGTTGCTGTCAGCTCCTTGAAAAATAAGTTCTGAGCTTTTCCTTTTAAAGTATTCTGTGTCCAAATGCTAGTCTGTTTTCTCTTTAAAGAAGAAAGTCAGTAAGTGAGAAAGAACACATCCTGGTGCCACAGACTGGGGGTGCATTTTTCTGCAGTTAAATGGCATGTTACTTCCTTTCGAAAGTATATAAAGTAGCAATGAGTTCCCAGGGGGACAAGATGGCATTGGAGAACAAATCAGTTCCAAGGGTGAGAGCCACAGAATTCTTTAAAAATGATGATAAAACTCATGCTTTCAGCTAATAATAGTAAGGGTTTTGTTGAAAAATAACAACAGTGAATTGATTTACACAAGTAAAGAAAGAGCAATGCATTTCCATAACTCACTTTGAATTACAAGGGTTTGATTTCTATGTTCCATTGTTCTGGTTTTGACCAAAAAAAAAGTCTAAATTACAAGGAGATTGATTCTGTGACCAAGACAGAATTCTGTTTCATAAGATTCCTAAAACTTGGGTGCTGCTTTCTTCCCCCTGCTCCAAGCTTTGCAAATCTCTTCTGTGAGTCTGGTAAAATCTCCCCAGGGACTTATTAGCAACAGGCATGGTAATTAACACAGCCAGAGAATGTGGCGCCTTCCTTGGGTTCCTGAGCCCTTTAATCCAGAACAAGGCCATGCTTCTTTTCATGTCCCCAAGGCCATTAAGTACTTAATAGAGTTCCAATTAATTTAGTTCCGGGCCAAAAGGCAAAACCAGGCAAAGACACTGCATTGGAAAAACCTTCGCAACTTAGAGTGTGTATGAAAATGTCATTTATGTAGAATTTTGAAAGAGCAGATAAAGGAAAGCCCAAAGTAAATGAAGAGGGTTTGTGGTATGGCTTGGTTGGAGACCGAGAGGTGATGAAACGACATGTCCAGGTCCCATCTGTCTTTATGGCATAACATGATCGGTCTAGTACCATGATCTTTACTGGCCCTGGCAACACACAAATGTGATGTCATTGGCTTAGACCCAGAGCTTTCCTGCAGGAAATGTTGGCAGAAGTACATTAGGGTCATAGGTCATTTCAGGTGACAATGATGTGTGACAGTAGAAATAGAAACTATGGAGCCATTATTCCCCCTTAGATGATTTGGCCTTTTTTTTTAAATTCAAAATTCTTTCATTTTAGTGAAATATCAAATAAAGAATCTGTGGTATTGCCAAATAGAGAATCTTACCATTGTTGGATTCTGGTAGAACAAGCCATCCATGGAAGCAGTCATGATGTTTGCAACAAGGTGCAATCCCCAACTCTATGCTTGTCCACCTGTCCTCTGTATCACTCAAGGCAACAAGTTACATTTAAAATGGCACAAAGCTGGGAGGAGGAAAAATTAAGTCAGAAAAACAAAAATCAAGATTTCAGTTTTGGGTGTGTTTCAGTGGGGCACTCATAAAACTTCTTTTGACCAATGTAAATGCTGAGACCTTTGGAAAGCCACGTTCACAAGGACCTGCTGAGAGTTCTGTGCATGGCAATATGAGATGTGGAAAGGCCCTGAGAGCTTCTGTGTTTGGGTTGCAGACAAGCCCAACAAGCACCAAAAGCACGATGCAGCTGAGTTAACACAGAATGAAACTGTAGCTGGATTCCAGACTCACATTGTACTTAAGTTATTTTTTAAGGTATATATATTCTGAAAAGTCAGTGGTGTAGACGGAGTAAGAGGTTTTTTCATCCCCTGGTTCACTCTCCATATGGCTGCAATAACCAGCTCTGGGCCAGGCTGAGCCAGCAACTTTATTAGTGTGTCCCATGTGAGTGGCAGTTGTCCAAACACTTGGGCCATCTTCTGTTGCTTTCCCAGGCCATCATCAGGAAGCTGAATTGGATGAAGAATTGGATGAAAACCCACACCACATGGGAGGCTGGCATCACAGGTGGCAACCTTACCCTCTGTGCCCCAATGCCAAGCCCATTATTTTAAACTTCTTAAACTCCATTTGGGAGTTTTCCTTGAAGGACATCAAAAACTTCAGTATGATCAAGAGAAAGTTATTAGCATGCTGTTATGTTGGAATAGCCAGCACCAGAAAAGCGAGGAGCAGTGAGAGGGCACAAGAGTGATCCTCCTGGATCTCATGGGGCATCAACCTGCAGAGACCATGGCAGGACCCGTGTGGGAATGGCCTGCGCTTCACAAAAGCCAGGTATTACCAGGAGCACAGTACTTTTCCTGAAACATTGTTGGCATGAGCTTAGCCGGCGTGCAGACATTCTGGCTAGCCTCATCTGCCTCTCTGGGGCTACAAGGTTAACCTGGACCCGTCTCAGCTGCTCCCTGAGCCATTTTAAAGCCATTAGAGGCACCCTGCCTGAGAGTCATGTTGAAGTCTGTGTATCTCAGGCTAGTTTTGGTCTTGGGAGTAACAGGAATTAAAAAAATAATAAGATGGAAATGATTCCATGAAAATTTTTATTAAAAGGGGGATATTTGGGAGTCTTTGAAAAGTGAGTCTACTTATAAATCACTTTGAAAGGTCATGAAATATTTTTACGCCCATCATTAATGAAAGTGATATGATGTTGCAGGTTGACATAGAATTAACTACTAATTAATTTTGTGTCCTTGTGGTTGTTATGAATAGGTTGCTATCTGTATTATATCAGGTCTAGTACTTTCATAATTCTTTTTTAAATACTTATTTTTATTGGAAAGACAGATTTACAGAGGAGAGGCAACAATCTCCCATCCACTGGTTCGCTCCCCAAATGGCTGCTATGGCTAGAACTCAGCTGATCCAAAGCCAGAAACCAGAGGTTCTTCAGATCTTCCACATGGATGCAGGACCCCAAGGGTTTGGGCCATCTACTGCTTTCCCAGGCTATAAGCAGGGAGCTGGATGGGAAATGGAGTAGCTGGGACGTGAACTCGTGTTCACATGGGATGCCAGTGCTGCAAGGCAGAGGATTAACCAGTTATCATTGTGCCAGGCCCCTCATAATCCTTTTCAAAGCTTGTACATTGGAGGCACAGTACTCAAAGCAAGTAGATCAATGAGCTCTGACTTCTTGGAGTCGTGCTACAGTTAAAGCACTATGTATTTGTCAAATAAGCTAAAATATATGGATTTATCCAAAGAAAGCCAGAAATGTGTTTTCTTTCTCTTGCAAACGCTTCAGAGAGGGCATTGCAAATGGTGGGAGTGGGTGGGGAGGGGCTGCAGCTGCTCTGAGATTTCTATGGATCCCACTTGCCAAGAAAGGATACATCCTAATTTGGCTTTTAATTGCAGGTGTGATTGTCCCCAACACAGTGCCAGGGACATTACCATGTTAATAGCAGGAAGTGCGCTGGGATCAGAGAAGCAAACTCCCATTTAGTGGAGGAGTTGAGTCACAGCTTTGCTAAAAAGGAGGAATTCTAAACAGACTGAAAGGGAGAACCAGTTGTTCAAATTGGGAATAGGGTCTTTTCGCAGGTCTTTTTGAAAAACAGGCAACAGATTAAACAGTGGATCAAAATATAAGTAAAAGACTTGCCCACCAAGTTAAACAGGAAAAAAAAAAGCCGAACTAAAATAAAAATAGCTCCAAACCCAGAGATCAAGAGGACTATTTTGTCCCAGGAAAGAACAGAAGTCCGCTTCCACTCGGCCAAGCCACCAGCTTCAAGTGCGTCATTGTGCCAACAGCCCAGGATCTGAAAGGCTTCATTATTAAGAAGTTAATGCTCGACAGTAGCCGGCTCCGCCACAGCAGAAATTACCCGCCTCCGAAGACTGCCTCCTAAGAGTCTGGGGTTAATTACTCCAATCTCCAAATTGTCCTTTGGGAAACACAATGAAGCACAGAGCAGCAAACACGGATCGGTAGCTGGGACTATCCCCATGGAGCAGGTTCCCTTCCATTAAAAAAAAGAAAAAGATGACAATTTCATTGTAGGAAACTTCAGAGGGGAAAAAAGAGGAGAGAGACCTGCCCATTCACCCAGCAGGTAATACATGGTTGGTAGCTGGACAGCCCCAGGGAGATAATACTTGCTCTCTGGGAAACAGCCACGGGCAGTGTTGTCTGAACTTCCAAAATAAGGCACCCCAAATCAGATGGTTTGGGTTTGAGGAGGATGGGGGTGCTGACGCGGGGACACCCCAAAGCTTGCTGAGAAAGAGAGTTTTCATTAGGCACCATTTTTCTGTGACTGCTGAATGTGCCACCTACTGTCTACTGAAAATAAAATCACCTCCTAACAATGGTTTCTCCCTGTAGGTTTGAGTAAACGCGTCACTCTGTTTCCCATTTTAGCAAGCACATCCATTTTTAAAGATGGTTTTGAGAATTGCCACCACCACTAAAGCATTTCATTGTTTCCCTATTAACCATGGCCGTCAGAGGCTTCCTAAACAAAAAAAAAGTATTTAATAAAAGGAAGCCATGGGAGGCCGGAAGCTCCACAAATTATATGAACATTTAAAACCTAATTTGGTGCTTTCATTATGATCACTTAAATGTCTATTTTGTACCAGAAGACAACACTTTCTTCCTATAGAGAGGATTTGTAATTGTGTATCTGTCTCTTGAAAGAAGGCTTCAGGTTTTTTTGTTTATCACTTACTTGAAAACCAGAAAGGTAGAAAAGCAGGAGAGAAGACAGGCATGTTTGAAAAAAAGGAAAAAAGATCTTTTTCATTGTTCTTAAGTATCTGCAACACGCAGGGCTGGCCAGGCCAAAGCCAGGAGCTGGGAACTTAATCCAGGACTTCCACAAGGGTGCCAGGCACCTGGATACTGGGTCACCAGCTACCACCTCCCTGGACTCTCATGAGCAGGGCACTGGGATTGGGGGTGGAGCCAGGATTGGAACGCAGACATTGCCACACAGATTGTGGGTGCCCCAAACAGCACTTTCATCACTGCACCAAACTTGCCTGCTCTGGCCTGGTTTCAGATCCATGGTTCTCAACTGGTGGTGTGTAGGTTTACTCTGCTTGTTCTGTCTGCAGAAGAAAGTTTCATTTGTTCAAGAGTGGTTAACCATAAGCTGTAAGGGCATTAATACAAGGTACTTCCAACAGTTGGAAAAAATAGAATGAAAAGATACTTGTTTTGGTGCAAAAAAATTGAAATCTCTGATTAGCATTTCCATAGTAGAGTTTCCATATGCTTTATGAAAATCCCTTGTGGCTTCCAGTGTGCAGTATATCTTTCGTTTCTTTGGCTTCCTAAATTTTCTCCTTATCTTTACTTTCCAGCAGTTTGACTAGATGTGGTTTACTTTGTATCATCACATTTGAGGGGTATTGAATTTTCTTGGGTTTGTGTGTGAATATTTTCAATGATTTTAAGTTTTCCAATCATTACTTCTGTAAGTATTTTAAACCCTGCTGCCTCACTTCTAACCCTCTAATTATGTATATTTTAGATGTCTCAATAGTACCGTGGAAGTTGCTGACACTTTTTTTCTTTCTCTAATCTTCCCCCACTCTAACTTTATCTTTGAATATTTTTTGTTGTCCAGTTTTCACATTTACTGATCCTTTCTTGGGAAGTATCTGATTTGGTGTGTGAAGTTTATATAATAATTAAAAAATTTCAGATGGCCAAAAGACTTTTTCAGATGGTATAGTATTTTCGTTCTAGATTCCCACTCAGTGTTTTATTAGAGGTTTTGTTTTGGCTCATCTCTTTACCCAACATAATTGCCTTCTTCAGCAACTGATTTAAAATATTTATATATGTTTGTTTAAAAATCCTCATTTTTACTCTGATAATGGTTTTGCCTACAAATCTATTTCTAATGACTTTTCTATGAAATGGGATTTATAGTCTTTCTCTTTATATATAGTGTGTATTGAATTTTGTGTGTTGTATATAAAAGAATAACTTTGGAGCCACTGCCATGGTATAGCAAGTCAAGCCTCCACCTGCAGCACCAGCATCCCATATAGGTACTGGTTCATGACCTGGTTGCTGTTTCCAATCTAACTTCCTGCTAATGGCTAGAGAAAGCAGGTGGAAATGGCTCAAGTGCTTCAACCTCTACACCCACATGTGAGACCCAGAAGGAAGTTCCTAGCTTGGAACTGGCCTAGCTCTGGCTATCGCATCCATCTGAGGCATGAGCCAGCAGATGGAAGATCTCTGTCTGTCCTCTCTCTGCAACTCTGCCTTTCAAATAAAAGTAAATATATATTATACCCAAAGGAGAAAAAAAACATTTTAAAAAACATTCTTATAAACATACACATGCATATCAATACACTTTTTAAAAAAGAATAACTTGGTTTTTCTTTTATTTTTCCAAGGGATATAGGGCTTTCCTCTATAATGCTGAGGGGAGAAGTTGAGTATTCCAATTTCTGCCTTGGTTGGTCACAGCTTTACCTATACTGAATGTACCTTTGTTTCGCTCTGACACTGCCAGCTGTTGAGTTGCTTGGGGCTTAGCTGAAGTGTCAGATATTTCTTATTTACTTTTGGATTAAACTCTGTCAGGGCCCTAGAACGTGCAGTTATGCAGTTTCTCTGTGCTTATCAATCCATCCCCCCCACTGATGTTTTTCTCAGCCAACCTAAGAGTGAGAGTGAAAAACAAGGAAGGAATTGTAGTCCAGTGATCTCTCCTTGCACTCGGGGCGTTTTTGGACTCCAAGCCTTCCAGTCAGACCACGTTGTCGTACAGAACCGCCCAGTTGCCCTCTTTTTGCAAAAGGCTTTGCAATTTCAACCAGTTTCTCCCAGAACTTAGACCAGGTGCATGCAGGTACAGAAGCTATCATGGCTTCCCGCTCACCTGTGAAAAGCTTATTTCTCTTGCAGTGAAGTTTATCAAGGCTGTGTTGCCTCCATCCCTCTCCCCTTGCTCTGTAGAAAAGTAGGTTTTTAATTTTGTCTAAAGTTCCTTGTTATTGAAAGAATGACAATTGTTGGCATTCTTCTACATCCTCACCAGCAGAATTCTTAAGAGGAGTAGATAGTTAGCAGAATAGATTTCTGCAGTCTAGCACATCAGTGCTTCGTGTGTGTAAAGCACCAGTAGGACCATCAGGAAGCTGTTTGCTCTGTGCACAGCATCAAAGCATCACCCCAGGTCTTTTGTTGTCTGATTTGTATCTCTGGCCAAAGCTTCCTACCTCTTTTATCTACCCATTTCATAATCTTTTTAATATTTTCATTTACCAGTGTATGCTTTTTAAAAACATTTATTTATTTAATTATTCCATGATACTGTTATACAGGCTCTGGGATTTCCCTTCCCCCCTCCCCAAATCCCCACTTTTGACCACTGAGCTCTCCCACACACTTCCCTGTGGATCATGATGCTTTCATTCTGCTGTGACTTGATGAAACTTTCAATAATCAAGTAACTATTTGGGGGATGCTTCATGAACCCTAGGTTTAAAAAACACAAGGACGCACTCTCTGTCCTAAACAATGGCATCGCTTCGTTATAGGACACTGCAGCTGGCCATGGAGCTGATCCAAAGTGGCATTGCTCATGGAATTCAGCTCTGTGGGCAAAGCCATGGTTCTGGCTGGTGCCTGAGTGTGAGTGACTAGAGCAGGCTTTCCATTGCAGTGCGATTCTGATTTTGATTCCTTGAAGGACAAGGGATTTTTACAGCTACTCTGACCATGGAAAAATCCTCTGAGGTCAAAAGTCTCTGAACAAGTCTCCCCCACCCTTGATTCATGATGGACACAGCATTGTTATTGATTCTTTAACGAAAACATGTATGTTTCTGATCTCGGCAATATCTGATGATATATGTTTCCTCTGCAATTTGGAAACAGTGAAATCAAGAGAACTTGACAAACAGCGGAAATCATGTATGGGAGCGAGACCGTGTCCTTGGACTTCAGCCCACATGTGAAGCTATCCTACACTCAGATCCAAGACTTCAAACCTTGGACTAGCAGAGAAAGTCTGTCACATGGATGTATGGGGCCAGGAGATATTGAGTCCTTAAGGCCTTGCCCCCATGTCACTCTTCTGCAATTAACTTGGTGACCTCATAAACACGCAGCTGCATTTTGCTCTGATGTAGGAGTTGACAGAGCCAAAATCAATGCAGCCCCAAATGTAAATGAAAGCTTAGTGTGAGTTCACCACTGTTCTATGCCTACAGCAAGAGCTCTTTACTAAAGCTCTTCTGCAAGTAGCTGTTCCTACCTGGGCTTCTCAGGGGAGTGAGAAATTATCCCATTAGCCATTTTTTTTCCTCTAACTACTTAAGAATGTAATTTATGAGCTGTTTCAGAGGCCAAGAAGAGAACGATCCCCAGCAGAAGATACACAATTTTAAGAGCTATGGAACCCCCCACTGTGCTGTAAAAGCGAAGAGCAGACCCCCCGAGAGTCCCAGAGTCTATTAACCAAAGACAATAAGTGCACATACACTTGAGATGATGGCTAATGTTAAAGTCTAGGTTGCCTATTGATGTTTCAATGTTTGGACTAGTGGGTTCTTTCCCATGTCACTCTCCCACAGTTAACCTTGACTCTGTTGTTGACCTAACCTGAGCTTTGCATACTTTCTGCTAAGTCAGAAAAAGGTTAGGAATTTATAAAGGAAAGACAAACAAGCCTCTGAGATTGGTTACTGTAATGGTTACTTTCCTGCTGGGAATTGTGAATTTACAACCAAGCGAGAAAGGGTAGGCTTGTGTGTCGCAGGCAACTTGCAGGTCTCCAGTAGAGCTCACGTGCAGGCACAGGGGAGAGATTTTATATATACATATATACAGACACCTCACATATTCAAAGGACCAGTCTATTTTCTAACGCAAAAACTTCTGAGCACATATCTTGACATAAACAATGACAAGATACGAAACTGCTTAAATACAAGGGATGTAAAAAAGGAATGAGAGGCAGGGCACAGAATGTATCCAAAATGGAATACTACTCAGAACAAAGCCCAAGCATGGAGGGTATGAGGAAACTATAGAACATACATGGATTAGCAAAAAGAATCTAGTCACTCTCATGTGAAGAATGACTTTGTTTCAATAAAGGAAAAGAAACTTCAAGAACAGGGATTCATGTTTGAGAATTGGCTTGGGTCTGGGTCCTGAGTGAATACCTGGGAGATTTGCAGCAAAACTCATAGATAAGCTATGGGTCGTTTACCTGCATGACCGTCTTGCCCTTGCTTTGTTTGTAGTAACTGTTACTATATGAGAAAGTGAGAGTGCCAATGACATTCAATTGCAAGACCATCAAATTAGGTGAAGCAGGTGAAGTGAACCATCTAATTTTACTGGAGAGAATTTCTTCCACAGATTTACCTCTTATGCTCTGACTGATGTCTTTCATGCTGTATCTGGAAAGATAATGACCTTTGAGTAAGACATTGACCCCTCGTGCAAAGTAAGCAGAATAACCATTACAGTGTATCAAGCCTTTTGTATCCCGTAAAAAATTAGGTATTACAGAGAACAGTTTCAATGACTGAAACATGGGGGAAGAATCTTCCAGATTAACTTTTCTAAAAATCAAGACTTGACAGGGAAAGGCAGTGATCCCAAGAACAGTCAACACTGAGGGGTTACACGCAGAGGGCATGAGAACCTTCTGGACTGTATTTCCTAAATCGTAGTATCTTTCCAACAATGCTAATTATAAATATTTTGTCCTCCCTTTGTAAATGTTAATTAAGAATTTTTTTCGCATCTGTTAGAACCATCCTATTCTGAAGTCATTTCAAACAGCAGTGGTATCTGCACTTAAGAAACTCTTTAGATCCCCTTAGCATCTCTGTGCCCCTGAGATTTTTCTGCAGTTCCTGGCCCTGCAAGCCTCAAAGGATATGGAGGAGCTAGTGCAGTACCCCTGCCTGGCCTGTGGAAGACCAACTCACTAGAGGGCATGCTGTCTTTTCAGCTGCAGCCCCCAGTCTTCTTGGAAACCACCACCATCCGTGGATCTTTAAGTGTTTTTTTTTTTTAAAGATTTATTCATTTTTATTGGAAAGCCGGATATACAGAGAGGACGGACAGAGAGGAAGATCCTCCATCCAATGATTCCATTGCAAGTGTGTTGCAACGGCTGGTGCTGCGCCGATCCGATGCCAGGAACCTGGAACTTGGAACCTCTTCTAGGTCTCCCACGCGGGTGCAGGGTCCCAAATCTTTGGGCCGTCCTCAACTGCTTTCCCAGGCCACAAGCAGGGAGCTGGATGGGAAGTGGAGCTGCCGGGATCAGAACCGGCACCCCTATGGGATCCTGGGGCATTCAAGGCAAGGACTTTAGCCGCTAGGCCACTGCGCCTGGCCCAATCTCTAAGTGTTTTAACTTTTTTTTTATGGCTTAGAAAGTCTTTTCTTTTAAGCTAGTTAGAATATTTGTAGCTTAAAGAAAAATACAAAGCTCTTTTTCAGGATCCTTGGGACTTTCATGTCTACTATCAAATCAGTAAAAAATGAACAGGATTCTAAGGACTTTATTTTGAAATGCAATAACACGCATCTTTGAAGATAATTCCAACCTCACAGTGACTTGTTCCATGTGCATTGTCTGTGAAAAGATTTTCGAAAGACCAAAAGAATGTTCTTGCCTCTTGGCTGGATGCAGCCCCCTCTGGAGGGGGCCAGAGCTTTTGTTTCTTCATGGGAGGTGCTAGACAGCCTTGGGCATAGGACCCCAGGAGACCTCTCGCTGAGTTTCCTAGTTTAGAGCTCGTTTGACAAATGTCAAATGTGCTTTCCATTTATGGAAATGCTTAGCAACCATGCTGCATTTTAATTTTACCAGTGTCAAAAATCACAGAATTGAGAAAGAATGGTAACTGTGGGCCTGCTGTATCGATGAGGAGGGCTGGGGGAATTGCATAACCAGAACCATTCACTGGACCCAGAGCTAAAACATATTGCAACAGCTTTGATGAAAGCCAGCATCAGCAAAAGCCAAAGCCACACACTTTGCCACCCAGACTTCTGGCTGATGCCCAGTCAAGCAAGGGGCTGTGGTTTCTCAAGTCTACAAGGCAGAGAAATTCCAGTGAAATCATCAACATTTGTTCCTAAGTGAATCTAACTGACAGAGAGCAAGCTGCCTCAATAATGTCCGATGTTTCACTCCCCAAGTGAGCCGCAACGGGCCGGTACGCGCCAATCCGATGCCGGGAACCAGGAACCTCTTCCGGGTCTCCCACGTGGTTGCAGGGTCCCAAAACATTGGGCCGTCCTCGACTGCTTTCCCAGGCCACAAGCAGGGAGCTGGATGGGAAGTGGAGCTGCCGGGATTAGAACTGGCGCTCATATGGGATCCCGGGTGTGTTCAAGGCGAGGACTTTAGCCTCTAGGCCATGCCATCAGGCCCTACTCTTGCATATCTTAGGTCGTCACATTTTCATGCTGAGCACTGCATGGCCACTGGGGAGTCATTTGTAGGAAATCGGGATAATGTCTACACTCGCAGGGATCTCTAAGACAAACACATAGCATTCTAATATTAATAAGCAAAGGTGCTGCAGAGAAACTTTGAATTTGATTTTTTTTTTTGACTCTTCTGAATAGACTCAGAATTCCTGGGAAGTCACTCCCCATATTCTTCAAGAGTTTTTCAGATGTAGGCTTATCTTACAAATCTCTAAAATATTGAATATTTAAAAAATATTGTGTAAGATAATATTTCTGGTAAGGTCCTAGTGCAGAAATAAAAGGAATGCCCCACAGGACAGTGCAGGTAATAAGGAACGGTGCACACAGCTGGCCACTCCTTCTTCCTACTTACTCTCAGAATTTTGTTTCTCCTTTTCTAGTTTTAATTTTGTTCTTTCATGACTTGCCTAAAGAACATTAGACTACTTCATGTAAAATTGATGATATCGTTCCATCATTTCCTTGTTCTTTCTTTTTTTTTTTTTTCTTGGTTTACTTGACCTTTTTCTACAGTTTTTGTTTGTGGATTTGAAAAACAGAGTGACTTATAGAGAGATGAGACCGAGGGAAAGCAATCTTCCAGCCACGGGTTCACTCTTCACATACACTCAGTTACCAAAGGTAGGCCAGGCCAAAGGCAGGAGCCTGGAGCTGCGTCTGTGTCACCACGAGAGCATCATCGGATGCTTCCCAGGATGTGCATTAGCAGAAAGGTGGGTGGGAAGCATAAAACCTGGTACTCCACCCCAAGCACTCTGATATGGAATACAGGTGTCCCAAGGGCTGACTGTGCCGTGTTGTCCACACCTGGTTAGCTAATCTTTTAAAAAAAGAAAAAAAAACTTCGAAATTTTATTAGTTTAACTTGTTTTTTGAGAAATGACTAGACATGAAAACAATTCTCCTTACCACAGTCTGTCTCTAACATTAATTATTGTGTTTTTCCAACATGAATGATCTTCTAAAATGTTATTTGCATGTCACTTTTTATCAGCTTACATAACTAAGTCCAATTAATGGGAGACAGCGGTTCTCCCAGTGACCTCACTTCTCAAGCAGATCGAAGAAGTGTCAAGGAGTGTTGATGCTACAGTCTGTTCTGCTTCTCATTTGTCTCCAGAGTAGAGTGATGCCTTTCAGGCTTCTAACACAGGAGATAAGAAATGGAGAATTTCAGCTCATCTTTTTCTTCCAGCCTGAATGGAAAACTGGCATGGCTTACCTGCTGAACCAGAGAGTCGAGTCTTAGGCCATCATAGAAAATCCCAGCGATTTATCCACCATTAAACCCATAACCCTTGACTCATCATGATTGAGTCAAATGTATTTTTTAGGCTAAAAAAAAAAAAAACAACTCTTTCGCACAATGCCTTTAATCATATTTTATCGTTAGAGATGAGATTATTATGGAACCATTAGCTGCATTACCAAATTTAGTCAAAGCACTTGCAATGAACTTTCCCTCTGGTTCAGGAGTACTAAATTCCATTTTGTTTTCCCAATTCCAAAAGAAAAAAGGTCTCAGACATGGTGACAAGGGAGGGTAGGAGAAAGAAATCGACCACTCAATCTGTATAATACTGAGGAAACTTCAAACAGCTTTCCATTGTGTGCGTGTTTGTGTGTTCATGACTTTGTTGCTGTGTGAGTAGATGTGTGTCCACCTTCAGGGCTGAGGACATGGAGTTAGAGGGGCCAGAAAAGCAGCCCTTGGTCTCAGAGGGTCCATGACAAGCATTAAAAACTGGTTCCTGGCAGTCTTCCTTGATTTAGACAAACTCCTATGACTTGGGCCCCAGAGCAGTTGCTTGTTAGATTCAAAGTATGTTTCCTTCACCATTCTTCTTTTACTCTGCTTCTAACTCCTAGGTTCAGCTACATACAGTGTAATGAATAAGAAAGAATTATACCTTTGAAGCTTTACCGAGTGGCTAGGCTTTGTAGTAATCGGACCAATGACATGGTCTCTAGCCCTCACACGCTGCAATGTTATCTCCATGCAAAGTTTGGGTTTTCCTAGCTTTTCCAATGATGCATGGGACTTTTATGTGGCTGATCTGTTTATAAATTGAGGCTAACTTATATAACATACAATTCACCTTTTTAACCATTGATAATCGGTCCTCTGTTTCAATGAGTTTTGGTACATTCTCAGCAGTTTGCCATCCTCATCACCAGCGAGTTACAGACGTTTGTAAGCAAACACTGCACTTGCTATGTGTTCTCACCTTAAATTGGCTCCTGAAAACCACCAATTTTCTTTCTGTCTCAGTGGATTTGCCTATTCTGTATAGTTCATTGAACATGAATCTCCAAATAGAGGCCCTTTTTAGCTTAGCTTCTTTAGTTGATCATAAAGTGCTCAAGGTGCCTCTCTGATGCAGCAGGCATGGCTGTCTCACTCTTGTCTGCCATCCATCAGCTGATGGATATTTGTGCATTTAGACTTTTTGGCTATTGTGCCTGCTGCTGCTGTGAACAGTGTGGGGTAGGTCTTGTTTGAACAAGTGTTTTCAGTTCTCTTGTGTAAATGCCTAGGATTTGAACTACTGGGTCATGCAGTGATTCTATATTTAATTTTTGATGAATTTTCACTCTTTTTAAAAGATTTTTATAAGATTTATTTTTACTGGAAATTCACATGTACAGAGGAGGAGAGACAGAAAGGAAGATCTTCCATCTGCTGATCCACTGCCCAAGTGGCCACAACAGCCAGAGCTGAGCCGATCTGAAGCCAGGAGCCCGGAGGTTCTTCCAGGTCTCCCCCGCAGGTGCAGGGTCCCAAGGTTTTGGGCTATCCTCGACTGCTTTCCCAGACCACAAGCAGGGAGCTGGATGGGAAGCGGGGCCACCAGGACATGAACCGGCACCCATGTGGAATCCTGGTGTGTTCAAGGCGAGGACTTTAGCTGCTAGGCTACCATGCCGGGCCCTTTAAGATTTATTCTTAAATTTTTATTCAAAAGTCAGATTTACAGGAGGTGGAGAGACAGAAAGATTTTCTGTCCACTGGCTCACTCCCCAAGTGGCCACAATAGCCAGAGCTGAGCTGATCTGAAGCCAGGAGCCAGGAGCTTTCCAGATCTCTCATGCGGGTGCAGGATCCCAAGGCTTTGGGCCATCCTTTACTGCTTTTCCAGGCCACAGTCAGGGAGCTGGATGGAAAGTGGAGCAGCCGGGACGTGAACCATGAACCGTTGCCCATATAGGATTCCAGCACATGCAAAGCAATATTTAGCCACTAGGCTATCTCACTGGACCCAAACCTCCACTCTTTTACAGGGCTGCACCATTTTGCATTCCAAACAGCCATATACATATATGAGGGTTCCAATTTTGTCTCATTTTCACCAACTCTTGGTAATTTGCACTGCTTTGCACTGTAGCCATTCCAATGAGTGTCAAATAGTATCTAATGTGCTTTATATGTGTGTTTCCCTAGTGGTTAATGTTAACCATTTTTGCATGTGCTTATGGGCTATTTGTGTTTCTTATTTGAAGAACTATCTGTTCAAGTCCTGTGCTCTTTCTATTTTGAAAATATATTTTTTGAAGATTTATATATTTTTATTAGGAAGGCGTATCAGATTACAGAGAGGAGAGACAAAAAGATTTTCCACCTGCTGGTTCACTCTCCGAATGGCAACAATGGTCAGAGCTGAGCCAATCCAAAGCCAGGAGTTTCTTCTGGGTCTCCCATGACAAGGCTTTGAGGCCTTCTCCACTGCTTTTTCAGGTCATAAACAGGGAGCTGAATTGGAAGTGGAGCATCTGGGACACAAACTGGCACTCATATGGGATCCTGGAGTGTGCATGGGAACCTGAATGGAGTTCCAAGCTTCTGGCTTTGGTGAGGCCCACGTCTGGCTATTGTCGCCATTTGAAGACTGAACAAGAGGATGGAAGATTCTTTCTCACTCTCCTTCTCCACTTTTCAGATAAATATCAAATCTTTTTAAAAATGTGCACACATGTGAAAAAGAGGCCATGACCATTATTGGCATCTACAAAGAGCACCCCCACTCTTTGGTGTCATGGTCTAGCGCAACTTCAGTGGAAAACAACAGCTACAAGCACCAAGCATCCACGTCTTTGGAGAGTTTCCACCCAACCCATTGTTTCACGAAAAGGTTTCAGTTTTCCAAAAGATGCTAAGATCGCAACAAGCAGATGGAAAACTGCTCAACATCATGAGTCATTAGGGAAATGCAAATGGAATTCACAATGCAATAATAACGCACACATATTAGAATCACTAAAATTAAGACAGGCTACACCAAATGTAGATGAGAATATGGAAGAACTGAAACTTCTACACCCTGTTGGCTGATGTGGTTTCTTAAAGAAAAAAAAAAACTAACATGTATTAGAATATTGGTACACCTGAACTCCTAACAGTACTACTCACTGCTTCTACCTTCTGGGTAGTGTCTGTTGATGGCTAAAAAAACCACTATGGTATAGACACACAGTGGGATGCTATTTAGACTTAAGAAGGAAGGAAATACTGACAGGTACTACAATACAGATGAACCTTGAGGACATCATACCAAGTAAACTCAGCCAGTCACAAAAAGACAAATACTATGCGATTCCACTTACATGCCATATAAAATAGTCTGATTTATGGAAACAAAAAGTAGAGTGGTGCTTACTCAAGTCTGGACAAAGGATGGAAAAGGAACATTACTGTGTCATGGATGTAGTGTGAGATCTGCAAGATGAAAAAGTTCTCAAGACCCAGTTCTCAATTGTGTGGATATATTTAACCCTGGTGAAAACTTAACATGCTTGTGATGGCAAATTACCCATGTGATGAATGCTCCATTCCTAGACAGCTAACAGTGAGAAAAGAAAGCACCTGTCTTTCAAAGACCTGTACACATACGCCCATCTTGGCCCTCTTGTTACTAGCTAGACACTGCGCATGGGTCACGAACAGATGGATGGATAGCCACATTGTGGTGTAATTTTGATGATTTATGTCTAGACTTACAACTGTGACTGTGTCTTTAGACCAGTGTCACACCGTCTTGATTTCTGTAGCTTTACATTAAATTTGGAAATGAGAAAGTGTGAGTTCTCCAACTTTGTTCTTTTTCAGGATTATTACCTACTTTGGGGTTGCTTTAAATCTGTACATCAGTATACTCAGATCACCAAGGAAAGGAATCCAGATCTGTCCTAGAGATAGCTCTACTTATTAACTAGGTCCTTTTTTATTTAATGACTTTATCACTATAGTCATTTCCTTTTTATTTTGTACTGAAATGAATAACCAAGCTCTAGTTTTGGGATTTAAAGAACTTTTTAAAATTGACTTTTATTTATCTTCTTGACTTTCATCTATGTCATTAAAAACATAGTCTTTAACTTGTAGCCATCTGTGGATTTTCCTTGAGAGAACATGCTGATGTACTCCCATGAAGCTCACTGCTAGAGTTGTTTCTTCGTGGCTGTGTTGCTTTGATTTCATGTTGATTTAAAGATAAAGTGAATCTGAAAAGAGCTTGAGCAAATCCTGCTCAGATTCTGTTATACTACCAAGGAGCATCCTGAGAAGACCAAACCAGTATATGATCATCCTGGTCATGTCCAGGCTTGCTTTGTGTTTCTAGAAGGCCTTGAAGGTCATTGGGCTGTAGAGGAGTTGTTGAGACACAATGCCATAGACCTAGGAGACCCTCTTAGTAAAGCATTGGCCTTCTCTCATTCAGAGAACTGTTGTGTCCTTATACTATGTCCTGTGTCAGCAGAGATCCCAGGACAGAGCTGCATGCCCTGGAGGCAAGTGGGCATAGCAGTGGAGTAAGCCAGTAGGAGACTGAAGGAGCCTTGCAAGGACAGAAATTTGGCCCTTGTGAAGCCAGTCTCCACCCTTGCCTCTTCCATGTTGGACTCCAGCCCAGTGGTGCAGAAATGGGAGGACTTGTTCTTGGCAGGTGGTCACTAAGAAATAGAAGATTAATGAATGCTAATATGCAAGGAGTGATAATGCAGTCCAGAATGTTTAAAAGGATGGTCACTGTCACAGTGTCGAGAAAGAACTTATCCACCTTGAGTCTGGTGGTGCAGTTGCCAGGAACATGGACACTAAACACTTCTGACCTAGCCCATGGTTTGATGTACACAGCCTCAACCCTCCCAACCCAGAACTCCACTGCTACCTACTCACCCTTTCTCCTGTAAGTAGGGCAGCTGTACTCAAGACATGGCCTGAGGGCTTCTTTTGGGGAGGGTAGCCAGGGCTCTGTGAAGCACAGGACACGTGATCACCCAGGCTTCCATGACCGCAGAGTCATATCCTCTGTAGCTCCTGAGCTTATCTCTGGTACCACGTGGTCCCACCTCTACATCAGTGTGCCCCAGGCAAAGTTCAGGTGCTTGATTTCCATGTCCTCTGCCCTGCTACTTCAGGGCTTCCGTTTGCCTGGGTCAGTTGTAAGGTTCTTGGCCTCCTTTAGGTTCTGTGCTATTCATGACTGACCAGGCTTTGCCTTTATTTGCTGGTTGCGCCGTTGGTAGTCCCACTGGCTTGACTGCTGACCTAAGCTTCTGATCAGCCCCTGTTTTCCCTTCAGGGAAGCCATTCCAGTTACTTATTCCTAAGCCTTTTTTTTTTTCCTATGGTGCTATCAGAGGACTATCCAGCGCAAGCACAAAGCAGATTCCAGTACAGCCAATATTACATTTTTAAAAAAGATTTATTTATTATTATTGTTATTGGAAAGTCAGATATACAGAGAGAAGGAGAGGCAGAGAGAAAGATCTCCCGTCTGCTGATTTACTCCCAAAGTGGCCACAACAGCCAGAGCTGAGCCAGGAGCCCAGAGCCTCTTCCGGGTGTCCCACATGGGTGCAGAATCCCAAGGCTTTGGGCCGTCCTCGACTGCTTTCCCAGGCCACAAGCAGGGAGCTGGCTGGGAAGTCGAGTAGTCAGGATTAGAACTGGCACCCATATAGGATCCTGGCGTGTTCAAGGCGAGGACTTTAGCCACTAGGGCACCACACTGGGCCCCCAACATTACATTTTTAAGGAGTATATCTGTGAAACGTGTGTACATCATTGCCATCACAGTGCTTTGTTGAGTGAGTGACAGCCATTCTGAAATGCATACACAACCCAGCAGGATTTCCTTGGGTACATGTCATGGACCTTCAGAATACTGAACCTCAGTTCTCAGTTGTGATTGCTCAAACATGGGAACTCTAATGTTAGAAAAGTGTCATTTTAAAAAGGATTTATTTTTACTTTAAAGGCATATTTTACAAAGAGAGAAGCAGAGGTAGAGAGAGAGAAGGTCTAAGAATTCCCCCCATTTGTTCCACACGGAAAATAAGTCAACATGGATTTTCCCATAATGGAATGCAGTGTTCTGCAATGCTAAAGTGCCCTTCTGCTCTGAGAACTAACACCATAGTTAGAAATGTGGTCCTCCCTGGCATGCCACTTCCGAGAAACGCCAGGCTTGAGGAATAAGCAGCAGTGACAGCTGAGAGGAGGGTAAGGGGAAAGGTTGAAGGAAAGAGAGCGTATGGTGTTCTGGTTCTCCACCCAAGAAAGAACTTACTATTTTTTATTTGCCTTGGCAGTGACTGTTTCCCAGAGCCTTTCAAATGCCAGACTCTGTTCTAAGTACTGAGAACGCAGAAACAAAAGTCCCTCCCATCAACATGGACACGTAGCCTAGGAGTTAAGATGCCTGTATTCCATATTGGAGTACCTGAGTTTTAGTACCCACCTCTAGCTCCTGACTCCTGAATCCGGCTAATGGAGGTCCTGGGAGACAGAGGTGATGGTGCAAAGACTGAGTTTCTACCACACAAGAAAGTTAGACTGAGTTCTAAGATCTTGATTCTGGTTGTGTCCCAGACTTGGCTACTGGGTGTATTTGGAGAGTGAACCAGTAGATGGAAACATTTTCTTTCCCATTCCTCCATTGTTTGTTCTCTCATTAAAAAAAACTAAATTATAATCTTCCTCCTCATTGATCAGATATTCTAATTGGGGAAATGATAAAAGAGAGCAAATAAATAAAATACTTGCTGTGTGGAAATGTCATGGAGGAAATAAAGAAAGTCTGCGGAACAAGTAATGTTGGGACAATGCCATTTTTAAAAGAATTTATTTTTATTTGAAAGGCAGATGTTACAGAATAGATTGGTATAGCATCAAGTGGTAGACTGAAGTGGAAGAATTGTTATAGCATCTTAAACTGACTCAGACTTAGGGTTAGGCTGAGGCTTAGGGTTGGGTTTAGGGTTAGTCTCTAATTTCCCACTACACCCCAGAAGAAAATTAGCAAAAGCAAACCACTAAGAGATCCAGCAGCAGAGTGGAGCTAGCCTTAGGTGTGGAGGTCATAAAAGAAATAGGTCTTTTCACTTCCCTGAGTTAGTAGTTTTTACATATACAATGACTGTGTCCTGGACTACCTTTATCCACACTTGGAGTCCTCTCAGAAAGATTTCTCATGAATCTTATTCCACCTTCACAGTAAGGGTTTGAAGGCACAAAGCTAAGATCCTCTAGGGACAGCCTTCTGAAACTATCCTATGAACATGTGTTCATTCTGAGCCCACGCCTGATTTGATGACCAATGAGACTGAAAATAGCATCTTGACCAACAATGCAGCATCTGAAGCTCATGTTAGTAAGCATTTTTAGGGTAGATTGGCCTGGGTTCCATTCTTCTGCTGCTGCTGCAGAGCAGGAGTCAGATCTGAGTAGTGCATTTGATGCTCAGCTTCTGAGCTGGGATTGGTCCGTGGTGCAATCATGCTTCTTGACTGTGCTCACAACCCCATTGTCTTAGCGCCCCACATTCTTCTTTGATTTTCAGCTTTTGTCCTTGTCTTCCCATTGTATAGTGTAGGAGAGTTAACAGAGCAGCCTATGGGCAAGATTGCGTTTCTCACTTAAAAAAACTTTAGAGTCTTTCCAAAGGATTTTTCTCCTACACTACATTTCTGTTCCTCTCTTCTGCTGGTGAGAAAAATGATACTTGCCAGGAAAGAGTTGTCTTCTTTTGTGCTTTATGGTAGTCATGATAAAAGTCAAACTTAGAATGATCTTAAATCTTTGTACCATATTGTGTTTTTACTTCAACTACATATGGCAACAAGGGATACGGAAGAGGAAAAGGAAGAAGAAAGTTATCAAAATAATGTGAATTTGTGGTAGACTTTCCAAAGTAAATATCTTTTGAATTCCCTCTATGCTCTGAAATGATTTATTGGAAATCCATCACTCTGCTATAACACATTTTTGTTTGATCACGTCACATAACAGAGATTTATTTTCAAATGGAGGCCAAAGTTTGGGACCATAACCAAATATTAGATGTGTTCAGTGTTCTTCAAAAATATTGCTGGTGTCACCTCTTGGAACTTACATGGTCTATATTGAAGTCACGGAGCCAATCTTGTCTTTATGCAAGCATTCACTTCTGATCAGTTACCATGAGGCAAAAACGGATGCCAACAGAGCTGCTTCCAATGGGAAACACTTGCAAAAATAACTGTGCAGATAGTAAAGACAAATAATCCTTTTCTTTCGTGTAGTAAATATTTAGGTGCCCATTATGAGTGCTAGACATTTTACAATAATGGATAAGATGGGATTCCTGCCTTAAAAAGTGTTATTGGAGCTAGATCTAGGAGGAAGGAAGACAGAATGTTCCAGACGGAGGAAACATGATTTTCAATAGCATAGAAATGTGTCAATCCCTGGAAAGTTGTAGAAGTGAGATCTTTAGAGCCATTGGAGCACATGACTTATTTTGAAAAAAGTAGAAGTTGAACCTCAGATGATGCATGAAGAGGTGAGGTAGCAGAGGGTCCTGCATGGTAGCTTAGCAGCTAAAATCCTCACCTGGCCCACGCTGGGAACTCATATGAGCACCAGTTCTGATCCTGGCTGCTCGACTTCCCATCCTGTTCCTTGCTTGTGGCCTGGAGAAGAAGTCAAGCATGCCTCAAAGCCTTGGGACCCTGCACCCACGAGGGAGACCTGGGAGAGTCTCTGGATCAGGGCACTCCAGCCGTTGCGGCCACTTGTGGCAGGAAAGGGGGTGGTGGTGGAGTGGGGGCGGTGAATCAGCAGATAGAAGATCTTCTGTCTCTCCTCCTGTCTATATATCTGCCTTCCATAAATAAATAAATAAATAAATAAATAAATAAATAAATCTTAAAGAGGTAGCAGAGTGTTGTGAGCACCAAAGCTGGCCTGGGTTCAAAGCCTGACCCCTTGAGTAGCTAGCCCTGGAATCTCTGTGTGCCTTCCTCATCTGTGAAGTGGGATGATGATAGGCCTGAGTGCTAAGAGCTGGGCCTGGCATGGCTTGTAAAGATGGCGGTTGGAATTTATCCTTAGAGATGATGAAGGCCAGTGCTCAAATGATGCGTCTTATGTGTATTGGACAGACTCATTAACTGACTGCATTGGGATGAGTGAGAATTGGAATGGGAAAGAAGTCATCGGGGGTGAAATCATGTTTCCAGCAAGAGATACTTATAAGTCATAGGACCAACAATTGATATCAGAACATAGGAGGTGGACCAAAAGTATAGATTGAGGAAGGTAGAGAGGAAAACACAGGCAAATAAAAGTCTTTGAACTTGAGCTTCTGGATCCACTTCCTGCCAACAGTTATGACAATGATGCAAATATTGTTGCAAAAGGCATTTTTGAGCAGTCAAGTGTTAAGCAATGCTGCTCATCACTGTTATTAACCAGTTTATATGTGAGCTTTTATCTAGAACAGGTGAAATGGTGGGATTTGGGCGCTCCTTCTCATGGCTAGAGTGGTGTCACTCAGGGAGTGTCCTGAGTCTTCCCTGGTGTGTCAGCAGCCACTCCTCACATCACAGACTAACTCTCCATGGCAGGCATGAAGCCGTGTGCACCAAAATCCTTTAGCTATTTCCACCCAAGAATCTTCTGGTTGTTTCTCTGACGTCTTTCAAGTCCTACTTGTCTTCTCAGTTTCTGTGTTGTTTATATTCTTCTAGGCACAAGAGGAAAATCCTGACGCTAATGACAAATGACACATTCATGGCTGTCCATGAATCTCAGTTGTCACAATCAGGGAACATGAGACTTGAGCTATCATATACTTGGGAATTACTTGGAAATCTTTCTCAAAAGACAAGCAAAAACAGAATGTGGAGCTTGGGTGCTGTTTTCAACAGCAATAAATAATTTTCTTTCTTTTCTATAAGTCACCTGACTATGTAGAGTTAAGTTATACCTCAAAGGAGCTGCCTGAGCGTCAAATGTTCCCTGTAAATCAAGTGAATTTGCTTTAGAAACTGGCTTATTCTCTAGCAAGAAGCTATTCCCTTCCCCAGCTTCTTGCCATAGGGAGTAATCCCTTAGAAATACTGAAACATTGCTCTACTTTATGTCTGCTTTTCCTCTTTGCTATATCTGAGAATTGTTCATTGGATGTTGTCTATCTTTCTGTTTCTCTCTGTCTCCAACAACCAAATCATCTTGAGAGACCAAGATTCATTGCCTGGCATTGAAAATCACTGCACTCGTGCAACCAACAAAATCCAGTCTCCAGCTAAGGTGGAAAATGACTGTGACTGTCTCAACCTGCTGAACCTACAAAGGCCCCTGCCTCCCTCACCACCAGCCTTCTAATGGAAAATTCCTGGGTCAGCCTCCAAACACAGTATCAACCTGCCATGCTCCCCTGGGCACAAGGACCTTGGCGTCTGGCCAATTGCTATCATGAAAAGTAGGGACTTTTATGTTCATTTTTCTTAAGTTCATGTGTCGGGCAGCTCTTTATTATGCTGGTGATTATTTTTTCTCCAAGGTCAGGCCTCCACCCTCACATCTTTAGTGGAATGTGTTAATAATTTGCTCTGGGGAGATGAAAGCCTCTTTGATACAAGTAGAATAAACACACGGAACACTGCTCAAAGGTCTCGTTTCCACCACCAACAGGCCAGTTTCTGGCGTGAGACGAGAATGGAGAGAACGGTCTCCTTTCAGACTCACTTCTCACCCAGTGCACCCTTCCCTTGCCTCTGTCACTCCTCCTATGCTTGTCCAGCTGAGTACAAACAGCATCCCAGGAGTCCTCAAGTTCTCAAAAATCCAAGCAGCAGCCTGGCATGAGTGCTCTCAGCCACAACCCATGTGAGCTGTCCGGGCTCTACCCCTGCAGACATCCCAGCAGACAAAGAATGTTCCAACGCTCTTGAACTCCTTGTAGTCTATCGCCATTCATCCCAAAGTCAGCCTAGAAAAGACAGCTGTCGACTGTTTTTCTTGATATCTTTTATGCTTAGAGCACTTTCAAATGTCCACTAATATTCACTGGTACTGATAACCTTGGTTCCTTCCAAAGAGTTGCTTTGGGAACAGCTCATGGTCTGATAGAACAGTCATTGCTATAGCATCCATAGGTCCAGCTCCAGGAAGTGTCATCAACCAGGTCCGACCTTGTGAGGTTACTTTACTTACTTCTTAACTTTCCTAATCATAAAATGGGAAGAGAAAGCTCACCAACTTCTTGGGAATGATACGAACAGTTAAACAACATACATTCAAGTAGCTCTTTATGCAGTTTAGTAAAAAAGAGCCCTAAATATTGATGAAGATGTTTTTCACCTAATAATTTTGTATATTTGTAAGCAACAGACAAGTATTCCCACTTACAGGAGCTCCTTCTGCAGTAATAGACCCTTCCTTATTCCTACTTATAGCTTCGTTTCATAATTCCTCTGTCTCACTCTTTCTTTCTCAGCACCAAAACCTTTGCTATCAGCCCAGTGATTCCCAATGTCACTGAATTTATTTTCCAAATTTGAATTATAACAGTACTTCCTTTTATCCAAAATTGTATAGCTTTGATCTTCATTATCGTAGCATTCAAAATACATACCTTTTTTTTTTTTTTATCATCAAAGCCATAAAAAGTGTTTCAGCCCAGACACCTCAGAAGTCGAGTTCATTTCTTCAGTTCCTCTGTCAGATTCCTCCTCTGTAGCAATTTGTCTGGGAATCCCGAGGTCACATTCTTCAGAAACTTGGCTCACTCCCCACACTGCCTCTCTCTCTTATCCTCAGGTCTCCACCCACATCCACAGCTTTTTCTGGAACACACAGCTCAAGAATTACTTGAGAAAGGTACCACTTAATGGCCACCTGTCAATCTCCCTGAGGCTTAAGAACTGCATCTAAAAGATAACATTTAATGTGTGCCTCAAAACTGGCACCCTTTCCAGAATGGAAATGTCCTTGAGAAAAGTCAGCAGTGTTTTATATTCCCTGGACATCAGTGGCATCTTGCCCCTTAAAACTTGGCAGTCAGTGCAGTTTGAATCTTCTTTCTGAAACTTCTTACCAGAATCAGCTCCTTGACTCTCTGTGTTTAACAAAATGCTAATATTCTGATTCTTGCCTAAAATTCTAGTCTTGCTGCATATCCTCTAGGAGTGTGCTGTTTTCCTTCACCAGTTACCCCATCACCACCACCCCACTGCAGGGGAGGTACCTGCAATGTTTTGTTCTGGAAAAACAACATCAAACGTGATTTCTGTGTCCAACTCGCCAAAGGACAGCCCCAAAGAGAGATGGTGACTTTTCTTAGCCAGCTGCAGAATGTCCACTCAGGCATTGGTATGCCATTCTCAGCTCTAGTTCACCTCTCCAAGCTAAACAAAGTGGTTCCTGATTTCTAAATGCAAATTCATGACTATCAAGCTATAAACTAGTAGCTTATAAGCAAAGGAATCACACCAGCCCCCAGGAAAACCGTGTGAATTCATTCTTACATTATATTCACATCTTGCACACAAAGGGCACAGTCCAGAGAGTTGTGCCAACAAGGTCAGCATTTGGGGTTTGCCTAGGACTGTTGCTGCGCTGTGTTGCTTCCAGGTCTTGTGACCGACACCAGTCCTGACTTTGTCTCATTCTCCTCTAACCTCACACAATATGGGAACATAACTATGATGAGTCTAGCAAATGTTTCTTTGTGTTTATATCATTCGTCTTTCCTCAAACATCCTTAAAGTTACAAACACATGAAGCCAAGAGCTCAGTTCCATCAGTATCTGCCTGTTGGCTTCTGGAACATAGTGACACAAACTTGCTAATTCATGGATTGACTGCAAACAGGATATATTTTTCACCTGTAGCATTGTAGGAGTTTAGTCTGAGACTCAAGAGGGAGTAAACCATAGCAGAACTGAACTTGTTTCACAATAGGCTCTGTCAAGGGAAGTTATCTTCAGCTGTCATCCCCTGTTAAGCACTAGATAAATAGTTGTTGATACCCACTATTAATTGATAACTAGCTGGGACTTTCCACTACAAGGAAGTTGCAAAACAATAAGCATTCCTTTGAGCTGCACTTTCTTCTGAATCAGATGAACTCTCAGGTTCCCTCTCGAGACAAGCAAAGTGTGTTCATCCAATGTGAGCAGGTACAGACTTACATGTGAGAGAACACATAAGTTCCCACTGAGCAACAAGCTACTCATGTCACCAGCAAGAGAAGATGCACACATATATGTCCATCATAGTTCTAGACCATACACAATTAAATGCATAGTCCCTTGAATGGGTATTGTAGGGTTCCCGAAAAGAGAAAATGAATGAGCACTGAACAGGTCTGGAAAGAGTCGCAAAGGGGTGGGCTAAGATTTGAATGTCTCAGGCCTGTCCTGTGAGCCAGGAAGCATGCCTATAAAGAAGGTTACACAATGTGCGTATGGATGATTTTGGGGGAGAAAGAAAAAGAGAAATCTGCAGCTGAGACTCAAAAGCAAAAGCCTTTGCTTAGTGAGAGGAAAAGCTAGCAGCTGGCAATGTTGGGAAACATTCAGGTCCACATGGCCTGAGTGTTTTCTGACTGGTTTGGAATGTCTCCACCATGCAGAAGGGATTTCTTTCAATCACAAAAAAGAATTCGTGGCAATTGCTTTCTCTTTTGGGGGGAATGCATGTATTTGGAATTGATTACCAATTTGAAAATTTGGTAATATTTTCCTGGAGAGAAACTGTGTAAAATCAGAGTCTTTGCTAACAAAACCACTGATGTGATTTTGTCAAGTCTGGAGATGGATAAAAGATAGGTATAGAGAACATTTCAGGATATTCCATAAGAAAATTACCTCAATACTTTATAAATGGTATTTTTATGAAGATTTATTTGCTTCTATGACAGGCAATGAGAGAAAGAGATTTTCCATCCACTGTTTGTCTCCAAGTGGCTGCAATGACCAGATTTGTCCCAGGCCAAAGCTGGAAGCCTAGAACCCCATTTTGGTCTCCCACGTGGATGGCAGGCACTCAAGCACTAAAACAATCTTCCCCGCCTTCCTAGGTACATTAGAGGCAGCTGTAGCAGAAGAACTGCCAGGATTCAAACTTGCGATCAGACATGGACCATCAGCAACACAAGCTTTAGCTGCACCCACTGAACTACAAGACCAGTCCCCAACAGTCTTATGTATCACTTAAGCTGGGCATTGAATAGCACTCAGTTATTCCTAGTATAAATTCTCATCCTTTCATAAGATTTCTTCTTGTTCATGCTCCTCCACACCTCTTTTTCCTTCTCTAAGTGGGAAGTGAGAAGCAGTGGTCAAGGAAGAGGAGGTGATGGTTTATGACTCACATGACCATGAGGCAGTAAGAAGAAGACAAGGTCTCCTGGGATTGGGTGGAGTGGAGATGGGGGTCCTCTGGAGGCTGTGGGTGTCTGGCTCCAGTATTTCGGTGATCTGGTCTCTCTTCTCAGGTTGACACAATTCCAGGAAGCTGGGTCAGAAGTAGATTAGCCAACACTTGAACCAGTGCTCCAATGTAGGATGCCAGCATCACAGGCCAGCAGCACCACAATGCTGGCTCCAAGACAAGTTTAATTCTTTGTCCAATGTAGCCTATCTCCTCTTTATCCCCTTCCCACCCACATACAGAGATACAAATATACACCCTGTATGTGTGCCTGTGGTCAATGGGAGAGGTAGTCAAGTCTGAAAGAGAAAATAAAATGTTCGTATGTTCGAAGTTTTAAATTATACATAAAAGTTAGGGTGAAATTTGGTACAGTGGCTACAAGATGGCTCGAGACACCTAAATCCTACATCAGAGGGCCTGCTCCCAATTCTAGTTTCTTGCAAGCAAGTACATACCTTGGGAAACAGCAGATATTTCAAGTATTTGGGTTTCTGCCATCCACATGGGAGGCCCAGTTTTCATATGGCTGCACTCAAGTTGGCATGGGTATTTGAAGAATGAACTAATGAATGGAGTATCTCTCTCTCTACCTTTCCAATCATCATCATCTCCAAGGAGGGGGAAAAAAAAACAACAAATGTTCTTTAATTAACCAACCCAGAGCCATTGCCACTTCTGAGATTATGTGGAAACATGGTGCACAGCCGTTCAAACCTACTAAATGTTTGTTTGCCATGAAAGCCATGTATGAAATTATCTGAATCGTTTGGAAGTCATGTGTTCCTTCTGCAGAATGGGTCCTTTCCTTTCCAGATCTTTCACTTTTAGACCCTTGTTTATCTTCTCAAATGCCTTCAGCACTAGGAGTACAATAGTCACAAAATTTATTTTTGGAAAGAACAACCACCCTAAATTTCAAGACTCTTTTGCTCAGCTTTGCCAAAAAGAGTCTTATCTATCACATCCCATCTGTTCGTGGGCCACCATAAACATCTGACTCACAGCCCTTTAGTAATCATTGGAAAGTAAATGACTACAATCCATGGAAAATCTAAATCATTCGCAATGCTGTCTTAGATCCAGGAGCCTCCACACAGGTCAAGCCTTGGTCCACGTCTATGGACCGAACTGTGTTGTCCCCACAGTCGTACAGGAGCTGCTAATCTTCGATGTGATTGTATTTGGTGACAATACTTTAGGAGGTAATTAAGAGTAAATGGAATTGTACAGGTAGGTCCCTAACATAATTGCATGTGTGGTGTTATAAGAAAAGAGAGAATGCCCTCTCAGAATACACACCCCAAGGAAAGGCTGTATGTAGTATAATAAGAAGGTGGCCATCTACCAACCATGAAGAGTCTGCATCTGAGATCAGGTTGGCCAGCACCTCCATCACAGACCTTCAAGCCTCCAGAATATGAGGCAGTTTATGAGACCTGGAGCGAACCTTTGATGTAGTGATTAAGATATTGATGATGACGCCTACATCCTGCGCTAGAATGCTCGGCTCCCACTTCCCACCAGTCCAGGCCATGAGACGCAGCAGTGATCTCTCTCAGCAGTTGGGTTTCTGTCACACACATGAGCAACCTTGATTGGATTCTTGGTTCCTGGCTTGGGCTCCAACTGGGGTCTGTTGCAGGTGCTTAGGGAGTGAAACAGCAGGTGGGAATTTGCTGCTGCTTTCTCTCACCTCTCAAATTAAGTCATCAGTCGATTACAATTTTCTGTTGCTTAGGCTTGTTATGACAGACTTAGCAATCTAATACACCAACCAATGTGTGTTTTATATATTACAATCTAATATTATATTATATGTGCTCTATTATATACTGTCACTATATAATATATATAACAATATACAAAATATACTATGTAATATTTCACATATAATGTATATTATATATTATCTAATGTATACATATTAGATACTATGTAACATGTTAATATAATACCAAATGTATTATATATTAGATGTTAGATAATATATAGTATTATACATTATACAGCATTATATATTATATAGTAGCATTTGGGTAAGAAAGCTTTAAGAAAGGGGAGGGAAAGGGGGAAATTCCTATACCTAAAAACTGCATCATAGAAAATAATATTTTTTTAAAAAAGAAGGTTTATTTGGCATCTTCTTCAGATTTTCTTTAACTTCTCAATAGAACTGTGTCTGTGGGAACATATGTGTGTCCCTGCCTGGGGATATGTGAGTGGGAGGGATTATGCATTACTCTGAAGATTGCACCTAAGTCTGTAAGCATGTACACTGAAAAGAAGCTTGCAATGCTTGTTTTCCAGGTGTTTATTTAGTTAATTAAAATAATAAAGCAACTTCTTGAATGGAGCTGGAGATGTTCTAGCCCAGTACTAAATGTGACTCACAGCCCTTTCATGACTTTTTAATGCTTTGGGTGAAAACATAAGAAATACTCTGAGTTACTCTTATATAAGATGTGTAGAATAGAATCACTCATTTATTTTATTCATTTTTAAAGGAGTTAGTAATTAGGGCAATTGAAAAAGTTTTCATTTTCTTTTCCTTCAGTATATATTTGTATGTATTGTACATTTATTGGGACCTAATTGCTTTAGCTGATTTACCTTGAGTAAGACTCATAGTACCTGAGAAGGCATTTATCATGCTGCCTCTGCCACTTTGAAATGGCATGGCCTTGGCCTATTCCTTGAACTCTGTGCTCCAGATGCTAAGCCTGTAAGATGGGAACAACATTAGGTCCCTTTCTAGGCTTGTTGGGACAGTTAAATGAGGTAGTACAGGTAACGTCCACAGAGTTTACAGAGAGTTAAGGCTCAATGATAAACATGCTGGCATTATCACCACTGTTATTACTATGGTGATGATATTTTATAGCTCTGAGAGCACTACCAAGATCTTTGCAAAGGTCACACAGCTGTGGATGAGAGAGCCAGAGTTCACCTGTACAGTTGTCTGGTGTCAAAGCCCATACCTTTGTGGCCTGGCCATCTACATAGACAAGGGAACTGTGCTCTTTCTTACAAACACAAAACTAAAATTCTGCTTAACTAACTAGAACTTCTGACACAGGAGTCCTCTTTCCCTAGAAAAGCGCTGCATCATTCGCCCTTGCTGTTGAGGAGCAGTTTGGATCACTGCCTTGGAGCGGCAGCCACTGAGCTGTTGAAACCCTGCTGTGTCTGACCTTAAACCCCAGCTCCATTCCCCCTACCTCCTGCTTTTTTGGTAACTTGAGAAATGGCAACGCAATGAAAAGCCTGAATAAACATCTTCTGAAAGGATCATATGAGAGGGGATTTTTCTTTTTCCAGCAAATATTTGATAATAACATCTTAGAGTAACATATTTGATGTTATTTTCTCATACTCTAGATAGGATGAAAGTATATGACTCATAGAAATGACTGAGGGAGGACAAGCAAATGAGTCACCTTACCCATTTGGCTCTTCCAGCAGCAATGCTCCCTGGGATTGGCATCCCCCAAGGGCTGCCTATCTTATACCACCTGCTGCCTTTCCTGGCTGGATGGGAAAGGCGTTTCTCCAAGAGACAGAGGAACTCCAGGGAAATGAGTGAGTCAGACAGTGAGAAGTTCAAGGAGTTGGCCTGAAACTCTTCCAAAAAGCATTTTGTGCTATCACTTTAGAGGTCTCTTGTCCACATTTCATCATATTCAACCTTGGGTATAACTGGACTACAGGCTAATCCTCCCTTCAGCACAGACCAACACACACTTCAAAGAGTGACTGTCCTCCTCCCCACGCAAGAGACCTTGATGTACACTTGGATTTGAGCATCTTTCCAACAGACACATCTCTGTTCCCCTTATTGTTTTTATTGCTCTTGTGGAATCTGGCCAGCCTGTCTATTTCCAGTACCAAAATGTCCCTCATTAAACCCACACTTTTGGACCCAGCCTCTGGGAGTTTGGAGATGAGATGCAGCATCCTTCAACTCACTTGGCCTTGGACTTTTTAAAACGTCCTCTCATTCAACCAGTAACAATGAATCACAGTGGAAGCACTTGATCTAGCTCCCTTCAGTAGGTCTCTCACAGTGTGTTTGTTCTCTGTGCTTGCTATGCTTTCCATTGTGTGAAGGTCTGGAGTTTGAATTTCTGCAGCTCTGATCGATTAGCTTTTGCATCTTAAGCAAGTTTATTTTGAACAGGCAATTCCCATTTCTTAGTGATGAGTGAAGATTAAGAGCTGGGTAAATCGGGAGCATTTGGTGATCTGCAGTTGGCCAACAAAAATCCACCTGCCTCCCACCCAAGGTAACTTTATACAAATTTCCTATTTATTTGCTTTAATGAGAGAGTACTACATTCCCCTTCCCTCCCCTGCTGTCTGGGTTCACCAGGACTGCTGCTGTCCAATTCTGAATCATCTGCAAATTTCAATAGCAATTTATTCCTCACCTCCAAATCCATAATAAAAAATTTTAAACAAAAATGGTTCCTTCATTGGCCTGTTTTCCAAATGCACTTGAAGCTTTTCTTGACAAAATTCATGTAACTTGTACATAACCCACACATGTGAATTGAAAATTGACAGCAAAGCTGCATTTATGAGAACATGTTATCTTACCAGAAACATTGGAATACCTTCAGGCAATTTTAGAAGGTTCTAGAGCTCTCTGTCTTCATAGAGAAAGCTCAAGTTCTGCTCAGTTAGGAAGAAGCGAACAGAAACAAGAAAGCTTCCACATAGTATTGGTGCACTTGCATTCTGTGCTGATCGCCCTTAACCGTGTTTGCATTTGTTTTCTTCACCTTTTTATGCTGTTAAGATGTTTATAGACAGTCTGTTCGATTGTAAACTTGAACATCTAGCCTTCTTTACAGAACAGCATGCAAACTGCTAACACTAAGCACTCGACTATTTATAGGTAGGGTTCCCCAAAGGAACACAGTGCTTAAATCTGTCTTCTAAAATTCACTTGACCACTGCTCCTTCAACATAACTTGACTTAGCAAATTTCATTACAGAACAACTGGGAGAACTTTTGTGGACCTAGCTTTTGTTTACAGCGATAGTCATGTCTCACTATGACAAGCCCACCCTACTTCCTCCAAACAGTCAATGACCAGCGACAGTGAAGTGTGTGACATTCCTATTAACTGTTCTGCTGCCAATCTAAGGATCGTTCTGTTGGCCTGAGGCCTATTTTTCTGTGAAACACTTTTTTTGTCCATAAAAAGAATCTTAAGCACATCGAGCATGATTAATTCCCAGAAATAAAAAAAAAATGTTTTTACATTCAACATCATTTCTGATAGAACACCATTCCAATTCACTATATGAATTATGAATAAGTAACCAGGTTAAAAATAGTTCAGTTCATTCATAATTGAACTTTGGCTATTTCTCTATAGAGACAGAGAGCTTTAGGTAGAGTAGTTTTCACTATGATCTAAAACTTAATCTAAGGTCAAGTGTTTGGCTTAACAGTTAGGACGGTCATGTCTCATATATTGGAATGCCTGGGTTTGAAGCCCAGCTTTGGCTTCTGACTCTATATCCTTGGTAATGTAGACTTTGGAAGGTGGCATGCTGACTTGAGCGACTGGGTTCCTGTCACCCGTATGGGAGATCTGGATTAAGCTCTTTGAGCCATTGTGGGCATTTGGGGAATGAATCAGTGAATGGGACATGACTCTTTTTCTCTCTTTCTCTCTCCCTACACACACACACACACAGTCGCACACACACAGACTCACACACCCGCACATTGCCTCTCAAATTTTTAACAGAAACTTTTAAAAGAGAAAATATCTGCTTAACACAGATTGTTAGGATATTCTCCTTTCATGTGTCAGCAATATGTGTTATTTCATTTGATTTTCAAGCAGTGAAACTTCAAAAATAACATGATTTTTCCATGTTGAGATGCTAGAAAAACAAAGAGCGCCAATATTTTATGTTCACTCTGAAGTCACACATAAGCTTTCCACACTCAAATTACTTTCAATAATTTGAGTATGCTGCTAAAGAAGTCATCCATCAGAATAAAGACTGGCAGCAAAGACTGGGTAAGTTAGAGTCATGTCTAAATTTCCCAGCCATATCAGGCTTTGCTCCCCACGAAGCTCGTGTATCATTGGTTGACCTAAAATGCCACCACTTCTTTTTTCTTTTTTTTTTTCTTAAATATATGCTGGTTCAAGTCCTAGCTGTTCCACTTTTTTTTTTTAAAGATTTATTTATTTTCCTTGGATTGTCAGATATACAGAGAGGAGGAGAGACAGAGAGGAAGGTCTTCCATCCAATGATTCACTCCTCAAGCAGCGGCAATGGCTGTAGCTGAGCCAATCCGAAGCCAGGAGCCTGGATCCTCTTCCTGGTCTGCCATGCAGGTGCAGGGTCCCAAGGCTTTGGGTCATCCTCGACTGCTTTCCCAGGCCACAGGCAGGGAGCTGGATGGGAAGTGGGGCCACTGGGACATGAACAGGTGCCCATATGGGACTCTGGCACGTAGGAGGTGAGGACTTGAGCTGCTAGCTATCACACCAGGTCCCCATCATTTCTTGAATAATCTGAATGGCCGTGTCTTAAGTAGGAATTGTAGTGCTTCTTCCCTCTTCCTCTTGCATGCTGGTGCTTCTGACTCCACCTCCACAACTTTTAGCTGCTTGAGATTCCTATTTTTAACATCCATCCCATTGGAAATACTATGGCATTGGAATATTTTAAACATTCCTATTTAAAAACCATTTCCTCGTTTAGAAACTTGAATAATTTCTAAATCAGTAAGCCAAGCGTGCATAGCAAATGAGGAAAATCCTTCGGAATGCAATTTAATGACCCCAGCAGTTGGTTCTCAGATGGCAGAATTCTTTTTTCAACAGTGGATGTGTCCCTTGGAACACAGCAGGATAAAATTTTCAAAAATAACAAAGCAACCTTTCTAACAGTAATTTTTTTAAAAAAATAAATAATTTACCAGGCACATATGGATAAAAATGTTAAAAGATGTGTGCAGGATTAGAAAATAAAGCTTGAAACTTAGTAGTGACATACATGCAAGTGTCATGGAATCAGATACATGATAAAGCAGAGGAGTCAGCCGTGGCAATGGACTCCAATGATGTGACAGCTAGCTCCTGGCGATCACAGGAATGTAATTGGCTGCCATGTTTGTTATTTTTGGCCAGTGCTAGTGCTGGGTAGTGGTTTCACAGAAACTGTGGCTTTCCACAAACACAACTGGGGCAGGGTGAGGAGGGGGTTGTGGGTGGAGTACGTGGGTCCTACGGAAGAATTGATGAGCTCAGCTCCTTCATGTTACCTCTTTGCTTATATGAGAATTATAATAAGAGCTAGGGAGAGTCTAGAAAGTACCGAAGTAGCAGGTTCTAAGTAATTACGGAGGCTTCAAAAAGTTCCTGGACATTGCCTTGATATCAACTGTTTTTGCATGAAAATGAAATTTTCTTTCTATTCCATTTTCCATGATGATGATTATTTTTTGAGGCACCCTCCTGTGAAAGGACTTCACTTCCTGTCTTCACAGAAGGGAGAAAGAACAACAGCCAGAAAGCACTGACTCAGTTTCTACTCCTTAGAGACTTGGGGTAGAGAAAGGGCCAGCAAGCATTGCCGCAACACTGCTGTCCATTTCTACAGGGAGTGTGGGCAGCAGTGTGACCACAGCCCTCTCTGCTCATCATGCTGCCCACCTCCTCATTCGCACTGTGCGAAGTTACCTATGCAAACAACATTGAAAGAGTTTGCAAAATGGATTTCGGGAGGCTGTTGAGGGACATGGCTGTTACTGATGCCAGGTGCTGCCTGCAGCATGAACTTAGCTCCATTGCGCCCTTACCCCGCAGATATCTGCGACAGCCAGAACCTCGGAACCAACGGAACCAACGGGACAATCACATAGTTCCCAGAAGCTCCCGGTGCATGTCCTGAGGCTATCAGATGCTGGTTTTATGGACGTTCCCACTCTGTTTATGCATTCTTTCCTTTATCTTCTATGGGTCACAAGGGCCCTGTTTCTTCCCATAGAAACTCCCACTTTTCCTGCCTTCTTCGGAACACTGAGTCAGAGCTATCGGAACCTGTATTTCCTGAATCGCAACTCCTAAGACCCAACGTAAAGTTCTCTTCATTTTCACAGATCTGAGCTTGGATGAAGACCTTGTTCTCTACTTCTTTGAGGAAGATGCCTGCTTCCCTAGACGGGGTATCATGAGAAGTGACCTGCTTCCTCGTCTACTCAGTGTTAACTTACAGGTAGGAAAAATTGATAACCTAGCTCAAGAAAGAATTCATGATAATCAAAATAGAAGACAATATTGATTGCTAACTATATTTTTATATCATCAATATTGATTCCTAACTATTTTTATATCATCTCAAAGGATATTCAGTATATTATAAGGAAGGCCTTATAAAAGAAGCACTGTTCTTTCTTTTTTTAGTATTTTTTTAATTGAAAGGCAGGTATACTCCCCAAGTGGTCACAATGGCCAAAACTGAGCCCATCTGAAGGCAGGAGCCAGGAGCTTCTTCTAGGTCTCCAACGCAGGTGCAGGGTCCCAAAGTTTTGGGCCATCCTCCACTGCTTTCCCAGGTAACAGGCAGGGAGCTGGATGGGAAGTGGGGCTGCCGGGATTAGAACTGGTGCCCATACGGGATCCTGGCGTGCTCAAGGCGAGGACTTTAGCCGCTAGGTTACCATGCCAGGCCCTAGAATCACTGTCCTTAGAATCCTCTTTTTATTGTTGAGGATGCTGGGACATAGACAGATTAAAATAACTTGCCTAGAGTGACAGAGTTAGCAAAAGTGGAGCTAGCACTTGAATGCAGGTGTTTGGTTTCAGAAATGTTTTATGTTAACTATACTGGCTATGCTAGGCAATTTGTGGAAGAAAAAGCATCCACCCCTCTAGTGAAAGTCTTTTGTGAATTAGACTGATCAGGCGTTCAGGGAAGGGATGGCCTTTGGGAGAGCTGCTGAATCATGAAAAGGTTTGGTTTTCAAAGACATTGGGTGCTGATATTGGATAAAGCAGTGAAAATTCCTAAGTACTGAGGAATTCCCTGGTGAGAGTTCATATGAGAGAAAAAGCATGGGCCAAGTAGAAACTGAGTAGCAAGGCAGGTGTTTGTTCTAGTAGCTAAAATGCCAGCTGGGATACACATGTTCCAAGAACCTGACTTGGAGTCCCAGCTCCAGCTCCTGACTGCAGCTCCCTGTTGATGAGCTAGAGTCTAGAAGGCCGTAGCTAATGAATAGCTCAATTAATTGGCTCCCTGCCAATCCACAAGAAAATGTGGATTAAATTTCTGACTCATTGCTTCAGCCCAGCCAAATCCTGGCCCTTGTAGGCTCTTGGGGGGAATGAACCAGTAGGTGAGAGAGTCCTGTCTTTATTTCTCTCCCCAGTTTAATTAACTTTTAAGTTTTTAAATAATTAATTTTACAAAGCAATAAAATTGTATAAACATGTGTTATTATCAAGATCAAACACGTAAGCTTTGGAAGTCAAACAGTTGTAGGCTTTATATTTTCCCTTGATTGATTTGATTTTGTTTTTGCATGGTTTTCAGAGGAGGTCTTTAGCTAAGGGAAATAAGAAAGCTCATCAATTAGCTGCCCTGTTTTCAGTTCAAAAGAAGATACTGGGTAGACAATCTTGGGTGATGTGGGAAGTAATAGGAACAAGTAAAGGAAGGAATTTGGGTTTTGCTCATGCTTGAACCTGATGGAGGGAGGAGCACTGGGTTGTAGCAGAGGAGGTGAAAGTGAAAGAATCCCACGGGGAGGGAGACATCAAGATGGGGGTGGGAGGAGATGACAAGGCGGGTCTAATTCATCCACCATCCCACAGCGGAGTTCGTCCCTGGAGAGCTCATCTGATCCAACCTCAGAGGGCTTGGAGTTCTAGGAAGGCAGGCTGTTCCTTTATGCCCCACACTCAGCCTTCCACCAGAACTGAATTATACAACAGAGCTGGGGAGTGAAGACCATCTCCGCTTCTGCACAAACTCAGCAAGAAAACAGACTCACTACCAACAACTTCCTCGTGTTCAGGAAGAACCTCAACTGGGTGGGAGTTCAAGGTGACTTTAAAGTTAGGTGGTAGTAGTTTTCCAAGAGGATTACCATTTTTTCTCCAACAATTCTAGGTTCTTGGCATTTCTCTACAGATTTGAAATCAGCTGGTCACTTTCTACGTGCACACACACACGCATGCACGCAGTATCAGATGCATTTTAGTAAACATTGTTACTGTACAAATCTGAAATCAGCAAACTTCTTCACAGAATCTGATAGTAAAATTCTTGAAATTTTGAAGGTATAAGAAGCTATATACAACATGTTCATGAGTGGTGATGGCTGGACTCCAGTAAGATTTAATTTATAAAAGCAGGCAGTGGGCTGGGTTTGTCCCACTAATGTGAATCAGTTGACACCTTCACAATGTAATTGTTCCAACTCATAAATGTGATGTGGTCTTCTTTTTTCAGCTTAGAAGTGTTTTGTGCAGTGTACATATTTGTACATTTTGGTTAAATGCATAATTTTTTTTTTGTTGTTGGACTCAAATTGCCTTTAAATCAGTGAAGTTACTTTCACCGAAACCTGTTTGGAGGAGTACAGAACTCATGCTTCCTTATTGTCAAGAACACACAGGATATTATGTTTAGTAGTGGTGTTCAAAAATAGAACTAGAACAAAATTTAAAAATCAATCTGGACCATTTACTCTGTATAATTATATTGATATTTCCCTCTTCAATTTAGGGCTTCCAAATGAAATCTTTTTGAGAAAGCAGCTCTAAAGCACAGAAAACACAGAATGAAAATTACCAAGCGTCAGCTGTCTGCGTATGACACTTGGAGAGGAAGAACAGAGGATTAAGCATTCTAAATGGCCTACTACAGTAAGAGATTTGTCATCTTAATTGTATTTTGCTTAGAACAAGCTTAAGATGAATGAGCAGGATATCCAACTACTTCTGCATAGACAGAAAAGTAAAGTCCACGGCTAAAATACTATTTCTTGGGTTCCCAAAGTAAAGAGCAAAAAAAAAAAAAAAATCCTAAGGAATCCTTGGTTCTGGGTCTCTGCATAGGATCTAGTGGTGACGAATAGGGGTTTGGAGTTGAAGATTCCCACCCCCATCCCACCCAGACTTCTGTCCTGGCTCAGCCACTTCCTCCCTGTGAGAAGCTAAGTTAATCATTTACGCCCCAAATCCCAGGAAGCAGAGGAGACAGTGTAAGCAGCGTCATCACCTACTTCATAAAGTTATGGAGAGGAGTGAACAAGGTGGTTAGAAAGTTCTTCAGAAAGTGTGTGTCACAGTCAGTATTCAATATTAGAGATGATTGTAGTGTTCTAAGATGGCATGGGGGATGAGGATGATGTTTGTCATAACACTAATATATCCTGGCTGTTACTGAAGACCTGAACACAAATAAATAATAACCTGAAACATGTCCCATTGCAGCAGCTGGCTGGGAGTGCTAGGAAGGGTGGAGATGAGACAGAGTGGTGCTGTGAAGGAAGCAAAGGATAATCAATTCCTCCTTCCTAGCTTCAGACTAAGAAAGGAAGGCCCAGGACCGAGCAACCAAGGCCAGGCCTGAGTCTCCTTATGTGCTATAACCGTGATAGGAAACACAATCTCCCTGGAGGGCTCTGCTCCCTGGAGGGCTCTGCTCCCTGGTCCTTGAGATCCTAACTGGATGGCTCTGTGTCTCCGGTCAAGGCCCAAGACGGAAGGCTCTAACAGCTTTTCCTTCAAAACATAGCACAGTGGGTTTCCCCAAAGTTAGCAATCTCCAGGGAGGAATGATTCACCTGCAGGCAGGCCAATCTACAAGCCATCTTCACCTACAGGGTCAATCTGGAAGTTATAGCAAGGCAGTGTATTGTCAACAGACTTTTCCTTCACCAGGACAGCAGTAAACAAGACCATGTTGTATGTGGTTATATTTAACCCCTCTTCAGATGAGAATTGACCTGCCACCCAACATAAACAATCTTTTATACAACTACTCTTTAAAATCTACCCACCGAGCTTTATGACTGCTGCATTTTATGAAGAGTATTATGAGCAAAAGCATTCACAGGGGAGTCAGGAAAAGAGCAATTGCTTAGGAGAAGTAGTGATAAAATTCTTACATAAACCCTGTGTGTGTGTGGTGGTGGTGGTGTGGTGTCTTTCATTGCCTCCCTTTGCCTACTGTAAGTTCAAGGATTTCCTTAATTCCCATTTCTAGCAAAGATGTTCATTACTTCTTTGGGACAGGGAGTTCTTTCCTCTCTAAATCAGGTACTGTTTCAGGCATGATGCAATCCATGTTCTACCTATTTGTATACATTTTTACATATATATATATATTAATTTATTTTATTTTAAATTGTATGATATAATTCCTTAGGCTCTGGGATTTCCCTTACCCCCTCCCCAAGTTCCCTTCCCCCACTGATTTCCACTGTATTATTACACTAGTATAGTCCTTCATAAGCAGTCTTAAGTCCACCATTCTGCCTTTTAAATGTATCCTGATATTGCCAGTGTGGACAATGGCAGAGAGTCCAGCATCCTATTGTCAAGATATATTTAACAGTTTAATTGGGAGTCCGTCTTTTATTTGGAAGTAGAGATGTATATTGTATTATATCTTCACATCTGGACATGATAGTCTCTATTACACAGTTACTATATATTTCCTTAAGTGAAAAGCCATAAAACAAAATCAACAACAGAATAAAGTTTAAAAATTTACAACATGAAGTTAAATAACATGCTACTAAATACTCAATCTGTCGATGAAGAAATGAAAAAGAACAAATCACCTTCTTGAAGGAAATGATGCTAATGTATGATCTATGAGTCAGTGAAGAATTTAATAAGAGAAACTATTTTGAAGAAATGAAAATAAAAACAAAAATATCAAAACCCATGAGTTGCAGCAAAAACAGTATTGAAAGGGCTATTGATATTAAAATTTGCATGAAGGTTGCATTATATCAGATAGAATATACAGTATTTGTCCTTTTGGGATTGACTTATTTCACTGAGCATAATGGTCTCTAGTTGCAGCCATTTGGTTACAAAATGGTGGAATTTCATTCTTTTTCATGGCTGAGTAGTATTTCACAGAGCAGATATACCACTGTTTCTTTATGAACTTCTCTTTGGGCAGGCATCTGGGTTGTTTCCATGTCTTTGCTATTGTAGATTGTGCTGCTGTACATATAGAATTACAGATCCTTCTCTCATATGCAGATTTCATTTCCTTTGGATATATTCCTAGAAGCAGGATATCTGGGTCATATGGCAGGTTTGTTCTCTAAGCACTCTCCATGAGAATTTCCACAGTGGTTGTACTAACCTACACACCCACCATCAGTGAAGGAGGGTGCCTTACTCCCCACAGTCATACTAGCCAGTGTTGTTAGTAGAGTTCTTCACACTTGATGTTAGCCAAAAGGCTGAGAAACGATGTTAATAGAGTTCTCAATGTAGGCTGGTCTCACTGGAGTTAGGTGGACCCTCAGTGTGATTTTCATTTGTATCTCCCTGACAGCTAGGGAGCCTAAGCAACAGCATTCTTCTCAGACATACAAAATAACATAAAAGTTCATCTGGAAACACAAGAGACCATGAATAGTCAAAGTTATCCTGAAGAATAAAAATCAAGCTGGAGGAATCACAATTCCAGACCTCAAGACATACTGCAGAGCAGAGGTCATCAAAAACAGTCTGGTACTGATACAGAAACAGAGGAGGATCAATGGAACAGAATAGAAACACCAGAAGGGAGCCCACACATGTATAGCCAACTAATCTTTGACCAGAAAACTGAAAACAATCCAAGAGAAGAGCCTGGTCTCTCCAACAAATACTGTTGGGACAATTGGATAGCAGCCTACTGGGGTAAGAAGCAAGACCTCCACCTGTCACCTTGTACAAAAATCAGCTCTAAATGGATCAAAGACTTCCTGAAAAAGACATCTAACACACAAGTAGTCAAAGTCAAAATAAACAAATGGGACTACATCAAACTAAAAAGCTTCTGTACAGCAAAAGAAATGATCAATAAAGTGAAAAAGCAATCAACAGAGTGGAGGAAATCTTTACACACTACACAACTGATAGGGGAGTAATATCCAGGATTTACAAAGAGCTTCAGAAACTCAGTGACAGCAAAACAAACAAGCGTGTAAAGAAATAAATGGATGAAGGAAATTTTTCAAAAAGACAAATTCAAATGCATAATAGACATATGAAAAAAATGTATACATTTTTAAAACAATTGAAGTGCACTTATTTGAACAGCTCCAGGAACCTGGGGAAAATAACCTTTGGAAGCCAATCCTTCCACCTCAAATATCTTGACAATGGCTGTGGAGCAGTCATGCTTCCCATGTAGCTTCCAAAACAGCCATGGCAAACTCTAAGCCCCTTACGGTAGAAGCAACTCCACAGGAATCGAAGATGGCGCTTCTGGACACTCCAGGCCCATGTGCTCTCCAAGTAGCTCCACTCTGCTGCTCCCTGCAAGCCCCATGCTGCTGCCCCTGGCTCATAGCAACTCCACACCATCCAAAGGTCCCTTGCTCTGCCCTAGAAACCCCAAGGCCCTTGCAAGAGCATCCTGAGAGTTGACTCCCAATCTGCCTCTACCCCTACCACCTACCATTGGAAGTTATCTACTGCATACCTATTAGGTGTGAAGGTGACACTGAGCACCAATGATATCACACAATGGTGACATGTACCCACGAAATTAACATGGGTTTGTAAGATTGTGTTATATAGAAGGCGATATTCCAACGGGCAGAAAGAAGTTCAAGGAATAGTTCTCAGAGAAGGTGACATTTGAGAGATAATGTCTCTAAGATAGATCAATGTAAGAATTTAACCAGACAGAGAAGAAAAAGCAAGGGCATTGCAGGCAGGGAGATCAGCATGTTCAAAAGCCTGGGGTGTCAGATGAGGTTGGTCGGAGGAAGTGGGACTAAATGCATCATTCAGTGAGGGGAACTTTCGGGCGCAAAGCTGATGAGGCTACCATAGCTGCCATGCTGGGTGTAGGGCTTTCTGGACATGCTCAATGACAACCTTATTTTTCACTATCTATATCTCTACCAAACTTATTTAGTGGGATAATTATCTCCTCCTTATGAAGGGCATAAGACATGAAATCATGATTTCATTGCCCGCTTATTCCTAGGAGAAGGATGATCCTAAGCCTGCCCTAAATTTCCAGAGTCTCCATGAAGAAAATCCACTGTCTAGCCCGAGAAACTTCCACAGGCTTTAGAAATTCATGGGAAGGTGAACTTCCCCTCACACATCATCATAACCTGGTTTGTGGCTACTTGCCTCTGGTGGCATGGGTGTGGCTGACTGGTCCCTGAGTCCAGGGGACAGGAAGAAGGAAGACTCGAGGGTGATACCAAGTTAGGGACTTGAGGACCTGGTTGCAAGGTGAATGTGTAAGCATGGGCAAATACACATCTTCTTTCTGCCACTGTAGATTTATTTCCACTGTCTAGAATTATACATGCATGCAATATGCAGTCTATTCTTTCTAGTTTTATTCTTTCAACATAATCATTGTTGTACATATCCCTGCTATGAAAACCAACAATTCATTCCTTTCTATTGCTAAATAGAAGAGTAAGTGTCATTGATGGTCAGTCACCCTGAAGTCCCCTTCTTGTTGCCGTGCAAGTCATTCCCCTCTCACCTGAATTTATTCAAGCCTGATTTACTCACTGCCTCCCAGGTGAGTGTCTGCAGCTGTCTTCCTCCCCACAAATTCTCTTGTCACCATTTGATCAGTAGTTTTAGTTATAATGCTGGAATGGCTTCCTAGTGGATTGCAAAATGTTACACTAATAAAGGATTAGGTGAGTGAGCGATACTCCTCCAGGGTGTAGCAGGAGTTCATTTTCAAGATTTCATCTCAAAAATTCTGATTTTTGGGCCTGGCGCAGTAGCCTAGCAGCTAAAGTGCTCGCCTTGAACACACCAGGATCCCGTATGGGTGTCAGTTCTAATCCTGGCAGCTCCACTTCCCATCCAGCTCCCTGCTTGTGGCCTGGGAAAGCAGTCGAGGACAGCCCAAAGCCTTGGGACCCTGCACCTGCATGGGAGACCTGAAGAGGCTCCAGGCTCTTGGCTTCGGATGGGCTCAGTTCTGGCCGTTGCTGCTACTTGAGGAGTGAACCGGTGCCCATATGGGATCCCGGTGCATGCAAGACAAGGACATTAGACACTAGGCTACCGCACTGGCCCTGAGAATGCAAAAATCTTTTTTTTTTTTTTAAAGATTTATTCATTTTATTTCAGCCAGATATACACAGAGGAGAGACAGAGAGGAAGATCTTCCGTCCGATGATTCACTCCCCAAGTGAGCCGTAACGGGCCGATGCGCGCCGATCCGATGCCGGGAACCAGGAACCTCTTCCGGGTCTCCCACGTGGGTGCAGTGTCCCAATGCATTGGGCCGTCCTCAACTGCTTTCCCAGGCCACAAGCAGGGAGCTGGATGGGAAGTGGAGCTGCCGGGATTAGAACCGGCGCCCATATGGGATCCCGGGGCTTTCAAGGCGAGGACTTTAGCCGCTAGGCCACGCTGCCGGGCCCAAGAATGCAAAAATCTTAAGAAAGCTGCTGTGGTAGTCGGTCACAAAACTTTTCAAGTGATGGAATATTTATAGGATGCTATGGGACTAGGCTCTGAAAAAATTAAGTCCTCATTTCAACTTGATAATAGCCAGCTCTAAGATCTTGAGCAAGTTGGCTGACCCTCTGGACCTCAGCTCATCCCCTCCAGAAATCATGGTCAAACCATCCTCCACCTGAATTCATATTAGAATCACCTGAGAGCTTTCTAAGACGACCAGTCCCCAGCTGTCAGTCCTTTACTGAGATGCTTGCCTGCTTGTCAGGTGTACTATCTTCATTATAAACTCTTGGCGTGCTTACCACACTGTCCCTCATGTCAGGATTTCTTCTTGTATGAAGGTAAGAGCGTCCAGCAACAGATCCCTGGTAATATATTTGGCACCGGCCGTGGAGCACGAACAGGCCCAGGGGTAAGTTCTGAGCAACCTCATGCCGATAAATGCTACCTCCAGCCTTTCCCGTGCCTTCTCCGTTTGTGACAACCAAAGTCTCTATTTCGTGGAGACAGAGGCTTGCCCTCTCTGTTGTAGTAACTCAGCCACTTTGGCCTGCCCCTGCTCTAGTTCTTCCAAAGTCTCTTTGCCACACTCCTGCAGGAGGTGTAGCCTGCAAGAGGCCATGGCCCTCTATTCTCTCACACTCTCTCGGCTCTCCCTTGCTTGTCCGCCCAGGCTAGCAAATGCTCACTAGCCTGTCTCTGTTTGTACCAAATGGTAAATGGAGGAAATCTCGAGTCTGTTTAGCAGCCGAGGCCCCAGTGCTTGGTCTCAGCCGGCCTTTCCTACTGCAGGGAGCTACATGCCTCTTTCCCCTATCGTTTTGATGAGTGTGTTGATAACATGGTTCTTTTGGTACTGTTCATGTGGCCACCATCAAACCCCTGCACAGCCGTCTGCTCCAGCTGGCTCCTAAGGCTTTCTAGGCTAGTGAGAGTAGGACCCCCAGCCTTTCTGACCCAACAGGTTCCCATTTTCTTTCTTGTGAAATCATGGAACTTTCTCTTCCTACCTGTTTAAGATCTCTGTGTCCCATGGTTGGGGTCAGCATGGGCCTTGTTCAACTTGGTAAATCAAGGGCTCTGTAATCATAGCCCTCTGTGGCAGGTCCTGAGGCCTGAAAAGACAGAAGTCTGAAACTCTTCTGCATAACCATAAATGGGAATAGCTGAGTTATTGTGAACACCTCTTTTAAGTGTTGTTATCCACTGATAGTTCTCTGAAAATATTTGTGGTTACATTTATGGAAATATGTCTTAACAAAACATGGTTGGTTCTTGACAAGTGTTTCATCTCATAGGCTTAAGGACACTGATTCATATGCTGGTTCTTTTAATCAAGGGTTTTCTACTGTTGTAACTGATCTAAATATTGAGAATTTTATGGGTCTCGGGAAGGTTTCATGTGTTTTTCTGTTATTGTTGGACTGATTTTTTGGGAGAAATGAGTTAACACTAACTGCCTCTTTTTGATGGTGGATCTTGGTTGTGATTAGACCTGGGCCACAGCTCTGGTTAAACTGCTGAGGTTAAATGTTCATAATCAGCCTGTTTTTATTTTGGCCACATGAAAATGCTTTAGATTTGGAATTATAAGCTGAATCTTTTAAGTTTGGAGCTTCCGGTTGGATCCCTGGAGCTCTCAGAGCGTGAGAGTTTCAGTGTGGTACATTAAGAGATGTTGAGTTAATTTACATTATGTCAGCTGTATTGCAAGGTTCTAAAATGATGGTGGGTTTATGTTGTGCCTGTACAGAGCTCAAGTGTTTTACTTGCTGGGATTGGTCATTGTTAATAGAATGCGATCTCAGAGTTGATTCTGTGCCCCACAGCTTTTAAAAACATCAGATACTGATTGTCTTATGCATTTTGTCCGTCTCGTGTTGGTGAAGAGTATTGGAAATGTATATTGTTTCCTTCATTGCCAGCTTTTGCCAGGGCTCACTTGACTCACACAGGCGGTTGGCATCTCTCATCCTTGCTCATCACCCTCATCCCTTCCAGGCACCTGGGTGTCCGGCACTAAGGGTGAAACCCTGCGTTTGCAGTCAGGGTGATACACCCTGCGGAGGCCTTTACCGCTGGGCAGGCCAGCCACACATCAGATGCAGAGTTACCGAGCAGGTGTGCGCTGTGTGCAGGAGCACGTATCATCCTGTCCACAGCTGATGGAAATAAAAGAAAGATAATGAAAGGGGAGTTGGTTTGCACCCAAGCCAGCAGAATTATCGTTCAGATTCTCTGACTTTAAAGAGGAGGTCATGGCACGAAACAGCCAAGCATTGCAGGGTCAAAAAATACATCTGGGAAGGCCCAGCCAAAAATATAGAAATAGCCCTCCTTGTCCTTGCTCTCACTTTTACACTCTCAAAAAAAACTCCACCCCACCCTGGACTAACAGAATCTCTGTGTCTAGGGTTGAGGCAATAGATTTCCTGCAAGCATTGAAGTACACATCTCCCAATTTCTTAGAGAGCCAAAAGACAAGGATTGATGTTTATAGAACAAGTTATATATAACTGTAAGCCTATATATTGTGTACACATGTGAGGGTAATTTTTAAAAATTCACATAAAATGGAATTAAAATTTCTTTGGAGGCAAAAATGTTTTGACAACATGCATACTTTGTTCATAATACATATTTTTTCCGTGAACCTGAAGACCCCTCATTTGCATAATTTTAAAAAGATTTTTGTGCAAAATCAGCTTACATTTTAATCCTACTTCCCCCACAAACTTGTTCAAGTAGCCTTGCATATGTTGTATAGTAAGCTATTTAGGGAGAGAACAGGAGAGAGAAAGTCACATTGAAGAAAATGTAATTCAAGCGTGGTAGGAGTCTGAGAAGACCTCGCTGGCTGTCATTGGCTGTCAGAAGAACAAAGGAGGAGAGTTAGGCAGGGACAGAGCAGGTGATGAACTTTCTGGTCAACAGGAGCAGATCCAACCTGCTTGTTTAGTTCCATATATGTAATAATACATACACACATACCTTGTCACTCTTAGTGCAACAGGCATTTGTACATGGGCACGGATGAATAACTCATTTGAAGACTCTGAATTAGCAAGGAAAGCTGAAATACTGGCTACACTCGGAGAGGCTCCACGGCCACCAGAACGAGCAGGTCATGTTTCAGGTTTTAGCTCCAGTACAGTAGCAACAGCAAGGGTAGCAACAACAGGGAAGGGTTGAGATGGGGGAGTTAGACATACAGAGCTGTCATTTGTTTTTAAAGATTCGTTTTATTTGTATTTGAGAGGCAGAATTACAGAGAGGAGAGACAGAGAGATTTTCCATCCACTGATTCACTAACCAGATGACCACAACAGTTAGAACTGGGCTGGTTTGAAGCCAAAAGCCAGGATCCAGGAGCTTCTTCCAGGTCTCCCAACTGGGTGTAGGGGCCCAGGGACCTGAGCCATCCTCTGCTGCTTTCTCAGACCACCAACAGGGGGTGGATCAGAAAGGGAGCAGCTGGGACATACATACCAGCACTGCAAGTGGGAGATTAGCCTATTATGGCACAGTGCCAGCCCTCAGAATTGTCTTTTTGAAAAATCACTGGTGCATGGAGAGCAGCTTGGATAGGATATTAAGGAGGGAAATGATTACAAAGCTGTTATGATAAACTAAAGCAAGGTTTTATTTCTTGATGATACCAAATTTTAAAAAAGAATTCCGGGGACCTATAGAGCCTACAGGAACAGGAGACAAACGGCGTGATAGGAAGCAAGTGGCTTAGTTCATGAAAAGCCAGGACATAGTTTCACAGGACATTTGGATAAGTGAGTGCCACTGATTTAAGAATTCATGATGTTCTCTTCTACCTGCATTTTTTTCTGCCTCCACTCTCTTCCTACCCCCAGAAAAGCGTATAGTTACCACTCCAGCCTGCCGATCCTCTTCTCTCCCCTTGTATCTCCTCCTCCTTGCCCTGATGTGTCTATTTCACAGCTTAGGGCGGCATTCAACCTCGGAGCTCCCAGTTTCTCTCCTTGCCCCACTCCCTGTTGCACACAGAGCATGGTTGGAAGAACACAGGAATTGTACAGGGGTGGCCAGCCATTGAGGTCTTAGCTGTCTGTGTCCTGGTTGAGTGACTAGTCTGCTGGCCTTGGTCCACTTCCTAATGGGGTGTCAGCGTCACTAAACCGTCATGTCCATTGGCACTAATTACCAACCTTTCAGAAGCAACTTGACCCCAAGGCCCAGGACTGAAAGGTCAACAGGAAGTTAGACTTCTACTCACAGCTCCCAGGGTGGTCCCTGGCCTCTGACCACACAGAGAACAAGGGCTGGAGGGCAACAGAGCTTTGGGCCTTTCCGTCTGTAAACCGGATATTTCTTGAGAAGTTAGCCATAGGCCAACAATCCTCTGCTCAAGTGTGCTCAACTTCCTTCCCCATCACAGACTCATAATGACGCTGCCCACCCTTCACCCTCAACCTGAACACCATCCTGGGCAAGGAGATGGGAGAAGGATGCCTACACTCGCCCAGGTGTGTGTGGATGGTGCCCACATCTCCAGGCAGGAATGACTTAGCTGTCACCCAAAAGACCATAAATCAAACTAGCCCTGAGTCAAAGGCAGCTTTCAAGGAGACAAGTACCTTTGCATGTGTCTTTGCTTTGGTTTTCATGATACCTTGGCAGGGGACACAGGGCAGGCGTTTTTCGCCCCATTGTATAGCTGCATAATAGAAGCCAAGGAGGTTGGTGACTGGCACAAGACCCCACAGCCATTTTGAGGTAGATCTGGGTGCCCAAGAGAACTTACTAGGGAGAACAAGTGAAATCACATGTGCCAAAATATTTGAAAACTCAAAGTAATCTACCAATATATAGAATGTCTATTGTTTCCTGAAGGTAGAAAGCTACCACAAACCCAGCGACTTAAAACCACAAACTGTTCTCTCACAGTTCGGGAGACCAGAAGTCTAAAATGCAGTAAGGTCATTCTCCTAAGGAGCTTTGAATGGAAATCCACTCCTTGCATCATGCAGTGGCTGGGAACTGTAAGCATGTCTCAGCGGGTTGTCCACATCGGTTCACTTTCTGCTTCTGTGGTCCCAATGCCTCTTCGTCTTCTCTGTGTATTCTCTACGGTCTCCATTCTCTGCCCTTGCTTGGGACTTAGCATCTACCTGTCTAATCCAGGATGATTTCTTCAGCTCTAGACTCTTAACTCAATTATCCCTGCCATGATTTGTCTCTAAATCAGGTCACATTCATAGGTTCCAGAATTGGCAACATAGGATGTAGTTTGAAGGGCAGCCATTCGGCTCACTGTAGTGTTGGAAGGCTAGTGCCAAGGTGACCAAACACTGATGTGACTGTGGGTGTGGTAGAGCCCCTCGCGCCATCCTCTTGTCCACACAACTCCTTCCTGCCAGTTCCGGTGATCATTCAGGATGATACGGTCTCTAGCTAAGGACCCAGACTCTAGAGCCAGCTCGCCCAAGATTCAGATCTGAGCTCTGCCACTGGAAATCTGTGTGACATTGAACAACTTCCTTAAACTCCCTACGTCTTCGTTCCCTCCCCTGTAGCACAAAGATGATGCAGCACTGTCTCAGCTGGTTGGCAGGACCAAACGTTTTACAAGTGCTTAGAGCAGCATCTTCACCCGAGAAACGCTGACTGCAATTATTCCTTGGCTGGCATCCTGCTTAATACCAAGTTCTCTCACCTAGCCTGTTTATCATTAAATAGTGATTTGGATCTACAGAGCATGGACTCGCTTCTTTGAAAGAGCGCTCTTGATTCATTCACTAATTACCAGGTATGTTTCTGAAAGCAACATTTGAAACTTGGAGAAGGGGGAAAAAAGACAGCCGAAGAGGGCTGGTGTTTTTCCATTTTCCATGACATCCCATTGAGTCTGAAGGCTCTGATAATGTTTGAGCCCCTGGTTCAATCTAAAACGGGTTAGATTTGGAAGAGTTCTGCAAAGCTGGTCAATACATACATTGTTAAGCTGAGAGCTTTAATAGAATTTAGTGCTTTTTGGAAAGAACTAGATGTCTGAGTAAAGGGTTCTGACGAACAAGTAAACTTATACAGTTGTAACCTAAACACGGGGCATCACATTGCCTGCCTGAGGGTTGAGTACAATTGTGTTTCTTCAGTTTTCATTTCTATTAAACTGCTTTCCCTAGAATTTCTCCAGTTTCTTCTACTTTAATCCCATCAAAGACACAGTAGATTGAAATACAATTTCAGAATATAAGTTAGAGTTGATGATTGTTGCTACTGAAATTAGGTTTATTAAGATAAGTACTAAATCTGGCAAGCAATCATATATCCAAAAGAAAAGGATGGAAAAACATCTGTTTTATCACCAAAATAAATGTTGACAGAGGAATTAAAAAAAGACAGAAAGTAACTTTGGGTATCAATATAACTAATTCCTACAGCTTTTTTTAAAAAATAACTTTTAAATTGTGAAAGTAAATACATTCATTAGATTTTAGAAATTTGGGGGTAGCACCCCCAAAAAACCGTTGTAGCTGTACTATCCAGACATCCTACTGCTAATATTTGTATTTATGTTGTTTCCACATGAGTGTAGTTTCCATTTCATTCTTGGGATTATTGCACAGAAATTAGAAATGTTTCCAGTTATGAGAAAGGTAGTACCTGGACTCATTTTCATTATAGTGAGATGATAACATGTATCATGAAAGACAGGTGGGTCAGGCGGGTCTCTTTCTCCTTTGCATTCAATCTCAAGGCAGTGCTCAATCATTACCATATGCTAATTCTGTCCTCTGCCCAAGATGGGGTATTCAACTGCCTACCACCAGATCTGCATAACTACCCAAGGCAGATAACACATGGCTTGTCAGACAATTGCAACTGAGCAGCAGTATCAGGAAGCATTCAAGAATAAGATTGTTTTCCTAGGAGAGTTGAGAATTATATTGATAACAGTAGTTAAAAATCATTGAGACCATATTATTTTAAATACCTTCAGTTTAGTCACCTGATGATAATTCTTAAGGTGCTTCGTCCTTGATAATAGGCAGAGTTTTGTTTTAATATAGAGAATTTTTCTTTAAGATTTATATGTTTTTATTAGAAAGGCAGATATACAGAGAGAAAGACAGAAAGATCTTCCATCTGCTGGTTCACTCCCCAAATGACCATGATGGCTAGAGCTGAGCCAATCCGAAGCCAGGAGCCTGTAGCATCTTCTGGATCTCCCACGAAGGCACAGAGTCCCAAGGCTTTGGGCCATTCTTAACTGCTTTCCCAGGCCGCAAGCAGGGAGCTAGATGGGAAGTGGGGCTGCTGGAATACAAACCAGTGCCCATATAGGATCCCAGAGTTTACAACAGGAGGATTAGCTACTTGAACCAACACACTGATCCTAAAGTGTTTTTTTTTTTTAACCTCACTACTGAATCTGTGTTTCCTTTTTTTTTTTTTAAGATGTATTTAGTTTTATTGGAGGGGCGGATATACAGAGAGGAGGAGAGACAGAGAGGAAGATCTTCCGTCAGATGGTTCACTCCCTAAGCGGCCACAACACCCAGAGCTGAGCCAATCTGAAGCCAGGAACCAGGAGCTCTTCTAGGTCTCCTGTGCAGGTGCAGGGTCCCAAGGCTTTGGACCGTCCTCAACTGCTTTCCTAGGCCACAAGCAGGGAGCTGGAAGGGAAGTGGAGCTGCCAGGATTAGAACTGACACCCATATGGGATCCCGGGTGCGTGCAAGACGAATACTTTAGCCACTATGCTATCGCGCTGGGCCCTGAATCTGTGTTTCTAAGTGCTACAAGAGAATTAACTTCACAGATGCTGATGAATTGATGGTTACTGGTTCTGCAGAACATTCTAGTACAAGAGACAGCCTGTACAACGCTTCAACCCAAAGCCTAGATTTACATCACAAATCCGGGTTTCCCTCAGGTGCGAGAGAAGACCAGACTTGGAGAAAAACAAGTGAGTTAATCACATTGAGAAGTGCCTAGTTTTGCTTTAAAACCAGGACAATTCTTGAAATAACATGATAATATAATAGTTACATTTACTTTTTATTAAATTTTTTGAAATAAAAGAATAATCAAGTTGAAATCCTGCTGATTTCTCCAAGGGAAGCTGAGGCATCTGGCTGGGACTGTCAGGGAGAATCCAGGAGTGGAAAGAGAACAGACTTCAGACTCAAATGGCTGCCTGACCATTTGTTTTGTTTGTTTGTTTGTTTGTTTTTTAAGATTTATTCATTTTATTACAGCCAGATATACAGAGAGGAGGAGAGACAGAGAGGAAGATCTTCCGTCCGATGATTCACTCCCCAAGTGAGCCGCAACAGGCCGGTGTGCGCCGATCCGAAGCCGGGAACCTGGAACTTCTTCCGGGTCTCCCACACGGGTGCAGGGTCCCAATACATTGGGCCGTCCTCCACTGCTTTCCCAGGCCACAAGCAGGGAGCTGGATGGGAAGTGGAGCTGCCGGGATGAGAACCGGCACCCATATGGGATCCCGGGGCTTTCAAGGCGAGGACTTTAGCCGCTAGGCCACGCTGCCGGGCCCCTGACCATTTGTTAAGTACATGCATATTTTTCACCCTTCATTTCTTGAACATAGAATTGGAATACAGTCTCGTTGCAATGTTTTTATGAGGATTAAATAAGAAATGCATGCTTCATGCTAAATGCCTGGCAGGGGGAACAGGTGCCTATACCCCAGCAGTCACAGGTGGTAACTTTATTGGTGTCTGTTTGACAGCTCTTTGAATTCAAAATATACTATCCCCCCAAATGAAGACTATTCTCATGCCTTGTAGCTTTGAGAATTCAAAGTCCAGCCTAGTGGATTTGGTATTCCACATTCATCCATAGCATGAGGGAGAGAGGACAGAACAGTAGCAGCTGATCTTGCCCTAGCATGCTGCCCAGCATGCCCAGGCAGGACACAGCAGCTAAGCTGGGAAGCTGGGAGCCAGCTGGCCTTCGGAAGCCAACTGGGACCAGGTAAGAGGAAAGCAGAGAACAGAAGATAATCTCTCCCAAGTGCTCTGCCGCCAGCGTGTTTGATTGCGTCTGGAGTGTGCCAAGTTCTTCCTTGGTCTCCAGCCTTCGCTGCCTGTGTCCTTTGGGGATACAGATAATATAGGATGCGGTTACTTTGTGAAATCACAGATTGGAGATCTGGTGCAGACAGGATGTAGAATGGTTAAGAAAAGAAAAAAATAGTTGCAACCCGTGATGATCCTGCCTTTGACATCTCTCCTTTGAAATGTCCAAATAGGCTTGCCAAAAGAATGGATTCATCCATGTTCCCAACATGGCAAAGAAACAAGGAAAGGGCAACAGCAGAAGGAACGTTCCAGGTCCCAATTAGTGAACATCGGTTATTGGGCTCTAGAGAACTCACGGTAATGGATAAGCTCAGAAATGTCCCATCATCAGGTTAAGGGTGCGGACAAAGTTAACCCAACAATCAAGTGGCAGAGGCCCAGACACAGTCAACTAGTTGGACTTTCTCTGAGTGTCTGGAGCAGAATTAAGTGAACTTGAATTTATTATTTTTTGAAAGCACTGCTTGAACCTAAATCCATCCTTTCTTGGGGAGAGAACTGAAAGCCCCATGCCCCTTTCCTGAGATTCAAAGTTATTAAACCCATTAGGGGAAATTAAGGGCAAGTGGATGACCACAGCTACAGCTCAGGAGCAGAGTGGGGCAAGGAAACTCCTGAAACAAAATCCCCCGGAGGAAGAAGCAGGTGGGCAGGCCTGAAAGAGAATATACAGAGAATGCTGTCGGGGCTGGGGGCAGGGGAGGCAGTGTGAGTGAATATCTGGGTGAGTGAATCAGGGGTGGTCCCATGGAATGGTGCTGCTGCAGCCCTCTTGGTGGTGAGTAGCACCCTGGGGTGGAGGCAGTTGCGAGACCATCTTCCTTCCCTCCTGAAGAGCTGGTGCAGCCCAGAGAAGGAGCCCCACCAGCAGCAAGGTGGACCAGAAGCAGAGCCTGTGCCACACCTCCTGCAGGAAGCCCTCTTGGCTCCAGATCCTCCAGGATCCAGCTGCCTCTGGCTCCTGCAGCACCATTAGTGACCTGACAACCCTACCCCCGGCAGCCCACTGTCCACCTAGAGTTAGTATCCCCATATGGAGGGGCACCGCTAAGAGAGGGCTTGGTTTTCTTAGAACAGATTAGAGAGTAGCATGTGCCAAGGCCAACTGGGTGGTACTGGGTGGTGGGTACTTCCATCCTCATTCTACAAAGTAGTTTAAGTATAAAACTCCCTAAGCATTATACTCCTTTAATCAAGGAGAAGGTGGGTGTGTGATGGTTCAGAGCCTGGGCTCGGTGCCCAAACTAACCTGAATGGGAATTCGGTTCCTGTTGCCTAATACTAGTGCTGTGGCCTTGAGCAAAAGGCTTGAACTTTCTCAGATCTAGTTTCCTTGACTATTATGAGTCTCAAGTGGATAATAAGGATCTCTACGTCATGGGATTGTTGGGAGAATTACATGAACTAACACATGCAAAGCGCTTGGCAATAAATCTTAGCTTAAACAAACAAAGAAAAACCCAGATAGGGCCCAGGGCCCTTCTGTGGGAAGAGAAGGGCTTCTGACAAATTCTTTTGGGGGATACAGCAGGTTGTGCTCAAACCACAGTGAGCACTCTCCCTGCTTGGCTAGCCCTGAGAGATGGCGCTGAGAAATAATGTGATTTTTCGCCATCATGAAGAGATGAGCACATGGAAGTTTGGGACAGAGCCAGAATGCTCACAAGACCTCAAACGATAAATGAACTTAGATGAAAATTGAGATGTTGTAATTCCAAAACAATGTATTTTTTTGGTGCAGTTTTTGACCCACCCTAAAGTTATTCAGTTTTGTACAAGGATGGTCTGTATTTTAGCTTTTCTCCCCTTGATTTTCATACCCGACAACATAGCTGTTCTCTCTCTCTAATAGGTTTACTTCCCAATGCTTCATTACGATTTTTGATTTAAATTCTTGTTTGGAAACAATTCCACCTGCCATTATTCATCTGATGTTTTGGTTGAGTATGCTTTACTTCAAACACACAAATGTGGTTTTCTGAATCATCACAGAAATGAAAAAAATCAGAGCCTCTCTGGAGGTGGAGGGAGAGACACAAAGCTTCATATGTCAAGAATCTTCTTGACAGAGTTTATTAGGCCTGCATCCAAGAGAGAGCACAGAAAAAATGAAAAGGGATTTGGCTGACAGAGCAGATGACAGGCAGAGAGCTTGTGAAAGAGAATGGGCCAGTGGTAAGAGGGGACTTGGCAAGGTCTCATGAAACCCCTTGGTGGAAAAGTATGGAGCTTGGCTTGTTTATCTGGTGCACCCGGCCTCAGGACAGCACGTGTGCCTGTACAAGGTGCTTGCCAGAAAGCAGCACCTGGGGAGGTCGGGGGGAGGGACGCCTTGGGAGAATGAGATTGTGTCTGGACTCACGCCCAACCCCAAGGGGAAGGAGATGAGACGAACACGAAAGCCCGTACAGTGAGACCTTGGAAAGCTGGGAGATGAGAGCCACTCCGGTGGTGTCCTCTTGTGAGCCAGCCCGATGGGGCTAGAAGGGAACTGTGGGGGGCGGTGGGAAGGTTGATACACGGAAGAAGGGGAGGCTGGAGCGGGAGGAGATGAGAAGTGGTTTTGTTTCTTTAGTGGGGAGACTGTCAAGGCCTGCCTCCCTCCTCTACGGGTCCCCACACGGAATGACTCATCCACCCTTTCGAAACTCAAGTCTGTCTACTTGCAGGTGAATCATGCGCTTGTCGGGGTCTCCCAGAGGAGCCCTGGCTGTGTGTAAAATCCCTTTCCGAAATCAGCAATACATCTGGGTATTTATACATGGCCTTGGCCCAGGCTAAGCTGCCTCGTGGGAGGTGAGGCAGTTCCATTCCAGGTTGTATCTCCAGGTGCTTCCCTTAGGTCCTCCTCTGGCCTCAGTGTTGCAACATTTTGTCTTTAGGCCGGACAGAATCCCCCAGGGTTTCCTGCTGAAGTGGTTAGATTGGAGAGGGCTGGCTCCTGCCCAGATTTCCACCACCTCGCCTACTGAGATTTCCTTCCCACACATTTCCTTTCCAGGGACCACTGGCAGGGAAAGGTGTATTAGAAAGTCATGCCGAGGTGCTAATAGCTAGTGATCAGTTAGGGCAATAACCTGTTAGAGGTGTTCCTCAACCTTTTCCCATGTCTAGAAAACACAGAAAATAATTTTACGAATTTCCACACAATGTGATAAGTGAAAGTGAGAGAGAGTGAGCAGCATGAGGCGTGGCCACTCACTCCCAGCCCAGTATAGCCATGGAGCCCTGCCCCTGGGGGCCGCAGGGACAGAGCTGTGGCAGGTTCTGTAACCCTTCCGTGAAAGCTAGTTGGGAAGCACTGTCTTAACCCCTTGGTTTTTCCAGCAGTGCTTCTGGGATGGGTGGTTGGTGCAACAGTGAAGACATTGCACAGGATTCCCACGTTTCATATCAGAGTACCTGGGTTGGAGTCCCAGTACCATTGGTGATGGTAAATTCTGAAGTCAGTGCACACTGGGGGGCAGCAAATGATGGCTCAAGTGGTTGGGTTTCTGTCACTCCTGGGGGAGAGCCAGAGTGCATTCTAGTCTCCTGGCTTCAGTCAGGACCCAGTCCTGATCCCCACGGGCATTGGAAGAATGAACCCACAGATAGGAAGACCTCTGTCTGTCTGAGTCTCTGCCCTTCAAATAAATCACATGTGCTTCAGTAAGGCCTGGCAGTTCACAGTTGTGTCTCAGTGTGAGTGCACTGTAGATCCAATGCGTCGCCTATACCACTCACAGCACCTGTGTGTTTGTAAAATTTATGAAAGAAAAGTGTTGTTGCTTAGAGGAGTTTGAACATTCCCTGTCTTGAAACAGACACAGGAAACCTTGCAGAGCGGAAGCTCCTGTAACCTTAACAGGGTAGTGAGGTACTCTGAGGACAGAGGGAAGAGGGTTGCCCTTCCACCAGGCTGGTCAGGCAGCACAGCCTGCTCCAGGCCGATTAGGTTACAAGCCAGCTCTGCATGCACAGCCTCTGTACTTTCTGCCTCTCTGGCTCTAGGAGTGTTGTTGTTTGGAAAAATTGGATCCTTGGGAAATAGTTGTAACAGGTAAGCTAGTTCCAGAACCTGTTAACCTCTTCGCGCTGTGAAAACAATCACCAATCTTCCATTTGCTACTTTTGTGTTGCATCTGGACTCATTCCCTCTAGTTTCCTGTGTCCTTTGCTGCATCTGGATGAAAGCCTAGCAAAGCGAAATGCTTGAGCCCAAGAATGACACATGGCTTTCCTTACTATTGTGTTATTTTTGCACTAGTATTATAGAAATTTCTGTTCCCACTTTGTTCCCCAAAGCGTTCAAAATCGGGAGAAGTCATTGGCTTGTGTTCTATAGAAGATAGGTAATCTCAAAGCTTCAGCTGTTCAGTTTTTGATGTGTAGAATCATCTCAAAACCTCTGAAGTTTAATGTGAGATTATTTTAAGATTATAGTTGTCTAATGTTAATCTGAAACTTTGTATTAAAATGATATCTCAATGAGTCAAAGTCTGACAAGGGAGTGGGGTACACAAATGCTTATGTGTGTAATGCCACGTGGTGTCATAAAGGGCTTGTGACCTTTCAGGGGAATGTGAAGCAACAGGAACTATAGTTCTGCATTTAACAGCAAATGTCTAGTAAAAAAAATTCCATCTTTCAGTAAGGATTAGCCCGTTGTTGGCCATTTTCTGTTGATCCATACAACCTTGATACCACAATATGAACTGTTCCTTCCTCCTTAGATATTTTTTTACCTAGAGGCAGAGAAAGAGACTGTGAGAGACAGATTTTCAAAAGGGAGCCCCATCTGCTGGTTCATTCCCCACAAGTGACCCCAGGAGCCAGGATTGGGCAGGTGAAAGCCAGAAGCTGGAAACTCAATCTAGGTCTCCCATGTGGGTGGTAGCAGCAGAATCGCTTGGGTCAATCTCACTGCCTTCCCAGGGACTGTGTTAGCAGAAAGCTGGAGTCAGGAACTGGGGGCAGGCACCAAACCTAGGCACTTGGGTGAGAAACAAGAGCGCATTTCAGCCAGCATCTTGCAGATTGGATACAAGAACACACATACCTCTCTGACCTTGCCTCAGTGTCTCCCCAGGAGGTTGTGAAACCTGTGAATACCACTGTCTGGTTTACTCTGGGTGCTTCTGGACAAGTGAGATTCTCGGGTTCAACGTAAGAAGCGTAAGGAAGAGCCTGATCAAACTTTATCTCATGTCAAATACATTTGTCTTCAGCAAAGAAAGTTTCTCTTGCAAAAGACTCAGCATCTACTGAGGCAAGATTCAGTCTTGAGAACAAGGGAGGAAGTTGATCCACAAGAGTGCTGGCATCCCATATGGACACTGGTTCGAGTCTCAGCTACTCCATTTCCAGATCGAGCTCCCTGCTTAACGGCCTAGGAAAACAGCAGAGGATGGTTCAAGTCCTTGGGTCCCTGCACCCATGTGGAAGACCCAGAAGAAGCTCCTGGCTCTTGGCTTCAGATCAGCTCAATCCCAATCAGTGCAGCTATTTGGGGAGTGAATCAGCAGACGGAAGATTATCTCTGTCTCTCTAACTCCAACTTTCAAGTTAAAATAAATCGAACAGTCCTGTGGACTTTAAGGGTTTTTTTTTCCCAAAATGTAATATATTTCATATATTACATAAAATTTGTGTTGTTACTTGGCAGAGTCACAGAGAGGGAGGGAGAAATCGAAGTCTTGCTTGTGCACTTTCACTCTTCAAATAGCTGCGGCAGCTAGGACTGAGCCAGACGAGATACAAAGCTCCGTCTTGCTCTCCCATGTGAGTAGCAGGGACACAAGGTCATCTTCCACTGCTTTCCTAGGCAGGAGGTTGAATTCCAAGCAGAGCAACCAGAACTCAAACCAGCACCCATATGGCGTGCTGGTATTACAAGCTGTGGCTTAATGCACTGCACTACACACCAGTCCCACCAAAACTGCTTCTCTTGCTCCTAGCTCCATTCTGTTCTCACCTGTTACCTTTTCACAGTTTGTATGTCTTCTATTGTCTATGTGGCATTTTATTTTAAAATTCTTCTTGGGCAAACATGTAATCTAGTGGCCAGGAAGCCAGTTTCAATGCCTGATATTTTGGCACAATGTGTTAAGCTGCCACTTGCAAAGCTGGCATCCCAAATGTGTATGTTTGCATACCAGGTCACTCAAACTTTCAGTCTAGCCCCCTGCTAATGGCCTGAGGAAAGGAGGTGGAATCTGGCCCTCGCGTTCAAGCCCCTAACACTTATGTGGGAGACCTGGATGACGCTTCATGGGAAGGTTGGAGACTACTGTCCTTTGCCAGGGAAAAAAACTGCCAAAAGGATTGACCTGGATGGACGCCCATGCCATGACGATTTCTAATGCGTCCTTCAAAATTCAGAGAAAGATTCATTTGACTTAGTTTAGCTAAAGATGCTTAACTTCTGTTTGCATTGTTTTGGGGACTCTGTATTCCACAACCCACAGAATTGTATACCTGTCCTTGACTAGCTTGTCATTGTGATTTCTGGGATATTTTCTAATCCATGCTAATTCCAGGATCCTTGGAAGCGCATGCTGGAGGAGTGGCACTGCTCCTGTGTCACTCTCTGGCAAAATGCTGAATTTGCAGCTGGTGACGGAAGAGAGCTGGAGGCCCTGCGGGAAGAATGAAAGCTGGGAAAGGGTCCTTCGTTTTGTACTGGTGGTGACAGGCAAGCTGTGCCTGGGGGTGGGGTCCCCAGACTTCATGCCTGCAGGATTTCTTTGGAAGTTTCATGCCTATCAAGTTCACCTTCAAAGAACACAATGGTAGAATTCAACTTTGCCCTCCTGGTTTGTTAGTTTTACTATTTGAATAAGATTCAACTCATGGCTAATTGTATCTGGAACGTGTCAGGCCACAGCCTGCCTTGGGCGCAAATTGTACAACTGATCGGAACCCTAAGGAGCCATTGAGAGCTCTCCTGTTAGAGCAACAAGGTAAAAGAAGGTCTCACAGACTTCAACACCAGTAATGGTGTGTCTTTTATCCTCCCAGAGTTGCTTGGAGGGTTGCAGTGAACATTGGCTCCAAAATAGGTGGCAGGAGACTGCAGGATGGTACCACAAAGAACCACTAGGGAGCAGCACTGGGTCACAGGTTTTAGGGCCATTCCAGCCAAACACCCACATGGCACTACCATTCATTTCTGGAAAAAAAAGAAGATAACGAACCTTCTCAAAATAATAATAAAGACTTGAACATAAGAAAGCAGAAAACCAGAACAGGTTAGCTTGAAACAAAAACAGGCTGCTGTGAGCCAAGGGATCCAAGCCAGGTTTCATCATGTCCCCACTGTAAATAAACTGGGTGCTTATTTAAGGATCCCAGGGTTTGGGACTTGTCCCTTCCCTCCTTTGATATCCCCTGGGATCCACTGTCAGGCAAATTAGCACAGCTATCCTTAGCTCTGAGCCTCCACCAAGAACCTCAGAAGTCTAACATATCCTTTTGTTTTTAATTTATTTTTATTGGAAAGGCAGATTTGTAAAAAGAAGGAAAGACAAATATTTTCTTTCTATTGGTTCACTCCCCAGGTGGCCAGAGCTGAGCCAATCCAAAACTAGGAGCTAGGAAGCTCTTCCGGGTCTCCCACGCGGATGCAGGGTCCCAAGGCTTTGAGCCGCCTTCCATTGCTTTCCCAAGCCCAAAGCAGGGAGCTGGATGGGAAATGGGACAGCTGGGATACAAACTGGCCCTCATATGAGATCCTAGCACTTCAAGGTGGAGGATTAGCCAGCTGAGCCACCATGCTGGGCTCCCAAAGTATCCTTTTTTTGGAAACCTGGATAACAAAAATTCAGTTGCATGTTATTTCTTGGTCAAAGTCACATTCAGGTCTCTGCCCTGAAAGGCAACACCAGATTTTAGGAAGGGTGCCGAATGAGGAGTCGGCCTATTGGAGTCTAAGACTCAACAATACCCCTCAGGAGCTTTGTGGGAAAAAAAGCCAGAAATTGGGGTGGACGCTCTGCTAGTAGGTTAAGATGGCCCGTGGAATATTCCCATCAAACATCCATGTGCCTGGTTTAGGAGTCGGCCTCGCCCCTGACTCCGACACACTGGAAGGCAGAGGTGAGGGTTCTGTTGGGGGGTCCCTGCCACCCACATGGGGGAGAGACTTCACCCCAGTGCAGTCTGACTCCTGTTCCTGCCCTGCCCTGCCCTGGTCATTGTAGGCGCACTGACAGGTGAATCAACAAACCACAGCACACTCCATGTGTCTCCCTGCCTATCAAACAACAGCAACAAAAAACCAAAAGCCAGAGACTGGATTTTGAGTCTCAGTGAATCCTTTGTAGAGGAAAGGTGTTAAAGTATTTTGAATGAAGGTGCTGACTTAGAAAATTGGTTTGTGCACATGGACTCTGGAATATGACAGCGTGTCTTTCCTGAATTTTTCTATTTCATGATACAGTTCTGTAGGCTCAGGACTCCAGGCACCCTAAATAACAGTTTCTAAGGGATGTTTTCAGTTTCAATAACTGAGGTGCCACTGGTATTAAGGGGGAGGTCCCAATGATTCTATGGGGATTCTGCCTCGCACGGAACTGCTGCATTGGCAAAGCAGCCCCGTGAAGACGAACACCACACTTGATTCCAGTGTAAATTAAAGGTGTGTGCCCTCTGACTTCTGCCTTTCACGTAAAATGAAGACTAATTTGTAATTCTTTAGAAAAGCTCCCCTGCCCGCAGATTGTTTTAGGACAGTCTTTCTTGAAAGTGATAGTTTCTCTGACACACAACAAGGCTGCTGTCTGATGCTGTAATTACCATCCTGAGCCACCCCGGAGTGGGAGTGCTTCCACTTCAAGTTTCTTTGTTAATCATCTAACTGAAACTATATATTACCCTTCAGAGGACAAAAGGAAGGACAAACTACGGGACAAAGTTTGGGGGAATTTTTCACATGGTGAAGGTGAGTAGCAGATGGATGCAGGAGACCAGTGGACATGGGATCCAAGTGTGTATTGGGCAGATTGTTCAGGCCATGAAAGTTTTCAAAGCATTGCGTGGTGCCAATGGCTAACTGGCAATAGCTAAATACCATCTCCAATTATCTTTGCCAACACCACCACCCTTCTCGTAATAAGCAATGTAGCCATGACTGGGGCCTAGGCCCCCAGGCCGCAGACCTGTGGAAGCTGCGCAGCGCCCCATCCCACCCCCATTCTCTGGCTCTCCATCTTGTCCATGGAGGTATTGTAAGACTGGACTGCTGCCCCATTCCTCTGGGGGTGGGGAGGCACATGGTTGCCTCAGTACACGTTTCCTTTGTCTTTGGGCAGAGTCTTGGGCTGTTCTACAGTAGAGGCGAAGCCATGAGGGAGGATGGGGAGCGACAGCCCCTACTGCCCCTGGACCAGAAGCCCCACGAGCTTCTGCATATCTGGTTTCCCAACTCTGTGTCTCTGGGGCTTAACGGACTATTGGAAAGATACGTGATGATAGTGCTCTCAAAGGCGCTCATCATTTGTGGAAGAGCGTGGAGAAGCCCCTGCCCCTGTGGTTTAAGGCCAGGGATCTGGAGGGTAGCCACTCAGATGGAGGTGGCTGCGGGGACGCTGGGCTGGCCGCAGAGGCCGCTGGAATTCTATTTCCAAACAAATTCCTCAAACCTCCAGTGACTCTACACTAAGGAAGTTGATGTGCTAATTCAGTGTCTGTGTTCAAAGTATCTTTTTCCCTGCAAGGTAAAGCGCAGTGTGTGCATGTGTTCGTGTGTATATACACGCCAAGTCCTTTAGCGCCAACTCTGCTGCCTCCTCCAGGAAGTCTTCCCCAATGAAAGACGCTCCTCTCCCCCTTCCTTGCTGTTTATCTTCAAGCCTCTCTTTCACAACACACTCTCCCTCACCACTAACCTGTGGCTTCTTGGCATGTTTTACCTCAATGCTGGTACACCATAAAATCGTTGAGCGTAAATATTCCTTCTTTTCCATCCTTTGAACATTCCAATGAACATTCATTCGTTGGTTGAATGAGTTCAGCTGACTTCATGGGAATGAGAAACCACATCACAGAGAAGGTGACAAGTTGGAGGTCCATGAGGAAGATTACCGTGTCTCTCTGATGCTCATGGAATCCTGATCAATCCCATTTCCTACCGCCTCTGTCCGTGTGTGACGGTGCTCTGCAAACAAGGCCGCAGCTCCTTTTCATCCAGATCGGATGATTTGGTGCGTACCATCACGCAGCCAGGGCAGTGCAGCGGATACATTGAATGACTCATTCTAAACACACCCGAGTCCGCCTCTGAGAAATGCGGAGGAGAACCATAAATCTTGTCTAACATAAATAGAGTTACAACCGCTCCTTCAGCTGCAGATGGAGCCCCTGAGCCAGAGGCAGCACCCCAGAGCCTGCCAAATTCTGTGATGAGTGATGAATACCCAGATAATAAACAAATGTGGAATCATTTCTCCCTGTGGCCTCTAAGGGGCATTCACAGGGTCACCAGCATTTAAAGGGGCCTTGTCCAAGTAGCCAGTTTGGTGTGAAAGCAAGCTTTGCAGTCCAGTGGGGCCTTTGGACACTTGCCTCTTCCGTTGTCTGCATTTCCCACAGGAACCCCACAATCATCCTGGTGGCCTTGAACTCCAAAACATGGAGCCTGTGTGACTCCCGGCCTCTGTTCTAGTCCTCTCCTTAACATGTCACGGTTTACCAAAGTCTTGGAGTTCAGTTCCTCAGATCTCTGTGTTTCGATTGTTTCTGGTACATCTCTCCTATCTGCCCCCCAACCCTGACTCCGCATGTCACTCTTTTGTCTTGTACTAGCTTTGTTCCTCGTGGTCCTATTTCATGTACTTATCATTTCATTCAGTTCTCTCAGAGGAGTTTTCCTCGCCCACAGATCTCAGTGTAGTCCCTGCTGCCCAGTGCATGCTCATTTCTTCAGAGCAGCCTGAGCCCAATATGGAAGGCCCGCTACAATGGGACCTCAAGCGACCTCTTCAGCCTCATGGGACCAGTGACAATCTCCAGTCCACACACCGAGTTTCCTGCCTTCGTGCCTTGGCATCAGTCCCCCATCCTGCAGTGCCCTGAATGTCTCTCTTAGGTCATCTAACCTTTTCTGTCAGTACCTCCACAGGGTCCAAGGCCCGCCTCTCAGCGGCATCTTTCCGAATTCCTCCGGCCGTTGAACACTCTTCATTTGGTCCCCTATCACTTTCACCTTGCCCGTCTCACTGTGGCATCTGCAGTGTTTCATGCACTCTTTTTTTCTTTCTTTTGTTTTTGAAGATTGATTCATTCTTACTGGAAAGTCAGATTTACAGAGAGAGGGACAGATGGAGGGCGAGCTCTTCCATCTGATGGTTCACTCCCTAAGCAGCTGCAATGGCTGCAGCTGAGCTAATCTAAAGCCAGGAGCCAGGAACCTCCTCTGCGTCTCCCACATGGGTCCCAAGGCTTTAGGCCATCCTCCATCACCTTCCCAGGCCACAAGCAGAGAGCTGGGTGGGAAGTGGAGCAAACAGGATGCAAACTGGCACTCGTATAGAATCCCAGCTCATGCAAGGCAAGAATCCAGACACCAGGCCATCGTGCCAGGCCCTTAATGTACTCTTATTTCATTCCCTTTATTAATAAGTAATTAGCAGCCTCGTCTTCATGAAAGATGAGTCATGTTCTACTCTGTGTCCAGCACAAAAATTGTGACTTAATGCCTTTCTGTCTCAATCAAGAAAGTATATAAAAGAGCAAGAGAGGAGTAATGCAAACCCACTCAAGCTTCTATTTAAAGGTACGAGAGGAGATGAGGACTATGTCAGCAGCCCTGGGTATCTTAAATTTTCCAAATTCCTAAGGCATGCCTCTCTTGCCCAAGGAAATAACCTCCAGCCTCAGTGTTATTCTGCATAGTAAAAGTGATTTTATATGCTGGGCTCCCAGGGCCCTGCTATACCTTCACATCAGGTATGTCATGCTAACAAATGTGATGTATGATGAACGCCTGTTTTGGTTCTGGGAAGTTGCAATTAGTTACAAGAGTGCCAATTGCCTCTGTAACTGACCCCAGTAAAAAAAACATGGGTACCAAGGCTGGGAGCACTTCCCTGGTTGACAACAATCTGCGCATGTTATCACATTTCGCTGCTGGGAGTGGAAATACATCCCCAAGTGGCTCCCCTGGGAGGGGACATCTGGAAGTTTGCACCTGGCTAGTCCTGATCTCTGTTCTATGTGTCTTTCCTTTCTCTGATCTTAATCAGTATCTTTTCATTTTCATGAGCCATGATCCCGAGTAGAACATTTTGCCCCCCTGTGAGTGCTTCCAGTCAACCGATGAACCCAGGAGTGGTTTGGTGGCCCTCCAACACACACATCATCCCGAATATGTAAAGCTCAGTTAACAACTGCTGGTGATCCAGCCTTACAGTTAATAACACCTGCCAACGAGCCCTCCCTCACACATGAGATACTCTTTGGGGGGAGAGAGACTGTATCTCTCGTCTTTTCACCCTTGGTGTGCTGTGCGGTGTACAGAGGCCAGCATAGGCAGGTGCGTGGGTGACATCCTGCTGTAAATGTGAAAACGAAGCATTCTGATGTAGAACAAATGCTGGGAATCATCTCCCTCGGGTGAACACCACTCCAAGGCCCAAGAAGTACCATGCTAGTCTAAGCTGTGGTAACAAAGAAGCACAGATATACAGCAGCCTCAGTAAGTCAGACATGGTTTTGTCTGTGGGTTAGTTTTTCTCATTAGAAAGTGTTGTGATAAACAGTCAAGATCAATTTTCCTCCCCTGTGGTCATTCTGGAACCCACTTTCTTTCCTTGCCTTCACGACTATTGCTTAGGGAAGAGGCCAACAGACTCCAGTCTGCAGGTCAATGTTTGTTGTCATCTGCATTTGAAAACAAAGTCTTGCCACACAGCAACAGTCACTTGTTTATGTCTTATCCATGACTGCATGTGAAGACATAAGCAAAGTTATACATGTATAACTCAGGGGCAGAGGGCTCAAGAGAAACCATATCCACCAACCTTAATCTCAGCCCTCTAAAATCAGAAGGAAAAAAAAAATTGTAAGTATCTCAGAGCATGCCAGCCTTATAGAAGTGATGCAGTAACATCAAAATAAAACCCACCAGAAAGTTTTCTTATAGAAAAGGAGAAAAGTTGACAAAGGAATTGAGTGAAATGACATCACCTTCAACACATTCAGTGGTTAGACATTAAACCATTGAGAAATATATAAAATACTTTCAAAGACAACATATTTCCTCAGAAACATTGTTTTAAAGATTTATTTTTATTGCAAAGTCAGATATACAGAGAGGAGGAGAGACAGAGAGGAAGATCTTTCATCCGATGATTCACTCCCCAAGTGACTGCAACAGCCAGTTCTGCACCGATCCAAGGCCAGGAGCCAGAAACTCGCTCCAGGTCTCCCGTGCAGGCGCAGGGTCCCAAGGCTTTGGGCCATCCTCAATCGCTTTCCCAGGCCACAAGCAGGGAGCAGCAGGGCTGCTGGGATTAGAACTGGCACCCATATGGGGTCCCAGCATATTCAAGGAGAGTACTTTAGCCACTATGCCACTGCGCTGGGCCCCAGAAACATTTTTGATAGACTAAAGACATGAAAAAAAAATTGTGTACAGAGCAGAAATCTTCACTATAGAAAACCAAAAAACCTGAGTTAGCAGGGTCCATTCAGGGTTGGGGAGCCTCAGTGAGCAGTCATTAATTTGTCCTGTTATCAGGACTATTCTGATAGTGAGCTGGATATATGTGCCCATCTTGGCCCAATTGCATTAACACATTCATTTCAGTCTCCTTATCTGGATTCTGAGCATGCAGATCACCATTTTACATAAGTCTGTCTTAGGGTGGAGAGGAGAAAATGAGCTTCTCTTGGGACTTTGAAGAGTTCTGTTCCCCAGCTGGGGACATCTCCTGACACATCTATAGAATGGCTTCTGATTAGGACTTGGTTCCCATCAAGCTTTGCACAGGGAGGTTTTCTAGGATGGGCCGATGGAGTTCTCTTGTCTGTACGATAGCTATTGATTTCATGTCAGTTAACTTTCTGACACTCTTGAAACTCATGCCAACTCGTGTTTATTTCATGGGCATTGAAGAGATTCTGCATCTGAGGAAGGATCTTGATCCTGGCGTGAAGAGAGCTTGACAGTCTCTAGTGCACGGTCTTGCCCAGTGGACCCTTCCTTGGGCCACACCACTGTTATTTCCAGTCCATCTCAGAATTTCTGCCCAACTCACGTTTCTCCCAGGATTCAGATAAAACCTTGAAGTGATGTTGTGAGGATGGTTCTAGTCTCCATGTTCAGACAACTCTGACAGAAGTATATTTATTTGTTCAATTAGTGCGGTTGACCCCAGATCAGTGCAGCTGAATAAAGAGGCCATGTTTCCTGTGATATTGTGTCTTTCCAGCTAGTCACCTGACTCTAGAAAGCTGTGCTTTGCCTAACTTTAGCAATTCTTCACTCCCTGGAGCAGTGCTTCTCAGACTTCAATGAGCTCTGATTCAGCAGGTCTGGAAGAGAGCTTAAGGTTTTACATTTTTAAAATTAAAAAGCAAAACATCATTATTGCAGGTGAGCCACACTCTGAGTTGCAAGCAAGACTGTGATGGACTAGGCAGGTACCTGCTGGGATTGAAGGGGCAGAGATCATGTCCTGACCCCCTTGCACAGTGTGGACCCCAAACCTAGCATTCCGCCATCATACATTTCCATCTTTGTCTCTAGGAAATTGTTCTGGGCCTGGAATCCTTTGTAAACGTGCAAATATTTCTTATTTGGAACAAAGACAATTATTTCCTACAATACCTTGATATACAGCTGGAAAGAAAGAAAGCAGTTAAAGGTGTCAGGATGACACTGGGAGAGAACGGCTGCCAACAATGTAGAGATTTAGGTAGGAATGCTTTTAGTTGCAACTAACAGAAAGCCCCATAAAGAACGATTTAAACTATAGAGACACGTATTTACCTCACCTAGTAAGAAGTTTAGCAATCAGATTTTATATTATTACCAAGATCACAGACACTTTCTATCCACCACAGCCCAAATCCTCCATCTTTGATTGTTAGCCTTTTGTCCTTGTGCCTGTTGCCTCTTGGCCCCACAGTGACTACCGCAGTTTCAGACATCAACCCACTGCGGAAATGGGAGGAAAAGGAAGCATCCCTGCAAGCCATGATGCATTGCCCCTGTGTCTTTCACCAGCAAAGCCAAGTCCTTTGCAGATGATTCGGGCAGACTTCTTGTATCTGATTGGTTGGAATGGGATCATTGTCTTTCCTTAAACCAATCGCTGGCAAAGAGGAATGAGGTTACCTTGAGTTCAGAGGAATCATGACTCATTCTCCTGAGATTAGGGGAGGCACTTTCCCTGCCAATAGCAAGACACATTATCCTGTTATGAAATCAGGACCTGACGTTTGAGGCATAGGAGTAGAACATGAATGGTGACTGCCCCTGAAATAAACCAGCTCATCCTTGTAAGCACAGCAGAAGGCCAAAACTCCATTTCACTCATATCACAATTGGAGCCACATACAGCCACCACTTGTGCCCTGGTTCCCTGTAATCTCTTTACTTTAGGAACATTGACTTGATGCCTACTTCGATTTTGGGAAGACTACTGGTGGGTGACAAGGGGGACATGGAATATATTGCAGGTGATTATTAGAAGAAAAAAAATGAGGTAGAGAGAGGGAGGGAGGAATATGGAAAATGATGATTAAAGTAAAAGGTCCATATGAAAAACCTTAAATGTGTTCTTGTAATATAAATAGTTTAAAAGGATCTAGTCCTTTGAATGAAATGTCTAATAGAAGCATTATTGAATTTGAGTTACAAAATGATCTTAGGAAGGAGTTATTATTTACATTTTACTGATCAGAACTCAGGCTAAAAGTCTTGTGCAAAGCCACATAATTTGTAATTGGAAGGTGTGGAATTCCAATGGGCTCACAGATTTCAAAGCCCCGTACAACAAATGTATGGTCAGATAAGAACCTTGTTCAGAGCGATCACCTTGTGACTTTTATAGACATGTTCAAGGTCTCCGTTTACTGAAAAAGCATTTACTGCTACTCCTTTGGAATTGCCTTTAAACCAGATTTCTGGCATTGCCTTCAAGCCAACTTATCACAGAGTATGGGGACTAAGAGGGAGGGAGGGAGGGAGGGAGGGAGGGAGGGAGGGAGGGAGGGAGGGAGAGAAGTTACATCACTCGATGGCAATCATTGCTGAAAGCAATAGGCCACATCAGCATAATCAAGTAGACTTCTTTAACTCATAACACATCTCTGTTCTCCTCCCTATTGTACATCTTATAAAAAGATCACAGGTTCATTAAGGAAAAATCAGAAATAAAAATTCACTCCAGAACTACATTAAAATTGTCAGCGTTGTTTCTGCCTTCCTTGATTTTCTAGCAATTTTCCTCTTCATCCCAAACTAGAAAAAAAAAAGCTTTCCACAATCTCATTGGCTATCCTGTGTGCTGGGAATCCAGCTCAGGCAATTACAGGATTCTGGGGGTGAATGGCCCATGAGTGTCAGTGCATCCGCCAAGTTATTTCCGCTTCCATTGACTAAATTTCTTTTGAGTTGCCTCTAGTGATTGGGTATTCAGATCCCTGGGACAAGCATCATCACTGCAAACCCCCGAGAGGAACAGCTGTCTGGGAAGCCATCCTGTTCTTTTCATGCCGTTTCACCCTTCTGTTCCACACAACGGGAATTATTGGGCTTGTGACCATGTTGTTGGTCTTGTTTGGCCTGTCCACCTGGGCTGGGCTTTCTGTGTCCTTGTGGGGATTTGTGCCAAGTGTTGGTACATGTTGAGAATTTCCTATGACATGATGCAGTTTTCATAAACATCAAGACTAGATAACCACCTAGAGTGTAGAGATACAGATTTGCATAGCCTTTTCAGGCAAGATTAAAGAAAAAAATCAGTGCCAAAGTGCTAAGGCAGGCATTGACTCCGCAGTTAAGTTGCCTCTTGGGAATGCTTGTATCCCATAGCACTGTGCCTGGGTTCGAATGCCAGCTCCTCTGTGTCTGATCCAGCTTCCTGGTAATTCTCATCCTACAAGCAGAAGGGGATGGCTCAAGTACTTGAGTCCCTGTCACCATGGGAGAGACTTGGATTGACTGTGTGTGTGCTGTCTTTGACCTAGCCCAGCCCTGGCTATTGCAGCATTTAAGGAACGAACCAGTAGATGGAAATAGCTCTTTCTGTGTCTCTGCATTTCAATATAAAGTTAAAAAAATTAAAGCATCTAGTGCCTTTTACAATATACAAGCACAGCTGTAGATTAAAGGGGAGGGGAGGGTGAGTGTAAAGAACAGAGGAAGGAACCATCCCTTACTATCTGCCACCCTTTACCAACTGTCAAGGCATTTTGATAAATCTTTCATACATGTCTGACAAGGAGGCCTTATTTTGTGCATTTTGGAGATGAGAGTATTGAACCATGGAAAGACCAAATATTTTCTCTACAGTCACACAGCTCATAAATGAAAAATCTGGCATTCAAATATTCTGAGTCCAGAAACTTCTAAAGTAATGTGATAGTTTGGTACCAAGAACATTGTATTTGGAAAAGTCTTAGGAAATGAAAGTGTTTCCTTCTACTTCTGGTATAGACTGCAGATCATCTCAGTGTCTGGAGTTACAGTATGCAGACAGGGCTCACGGTGAAAAACCATTGTCCCCACATTTAGCACAAAGCCAAGCTGGGCATTCTGAATCCTTGGGCTACAAAGATGAGCGCACAGGTGAATGACACAGGGCCCAGAGCACAAAGATGGTACTGGAGATCATTTCTTTCACAGAGAGTGGGTTCCATGGCAAACAACTTACTAGGATCCAATCTCAAAATATTCCCTTCTCTTAGCATTTGAGCGGTTTAGTCTCTTCCCAGGCCAGAGGTTTGGCTTGGCTTCAGGCTTCCTCCTCCTATAAGCCCAGGACTTGAGCTCTGCAAGGCTGGGAGTCATGAGGCCAAGCTGAGATCTGAGGCAGCCCTCGCGTGGTCTTCTGCCCCCGCACATACTTGGGAGCATCCTTTCTGGCCTTTCATCACCTCCCTTTCAATTACTACTCCTGATGAAAGAGATTCAGCAGACCTGGCTCCAGAAGTGAAATATCTGGGGAACATCGATGCTATAGACAGCTAGTTCTGTGTTTCATCTTCCTCCTCCTCCATCCTATTGTCTAGGCTCATTAGCATCATATGTGTCTATATGTTTTATACCTATGTGTAAATCTTACACTCCCAAGTCTATTCCACATAGTGACACCTCTTCATGTGTTAGGCACTGTTCTGAGTACGTACACACACACACACACACACACACACAGAGTCCAAATTATATAGAGATTTATATTGCTTTGTATTTCTGACTGTACCAATAACCCTAGCTAAGTGAATGTTCAACTTTTCAGAGAAGACTTTTGGCTATGAATCTCATCGAATATAGTGACATTGGAGGTGATATGAAATCAGGGACAAAAATTAAACAAAACTCACTGTGGCAACATGCAAGCACGGCCAAGTCTCTTAAGACAATAGGGAGGAATAAGAGTAAAGACATGTACTCTTGCACTAAAGAAAGCTGGGTTCGAATCCCACCCCATCATTAACATCTGAGCATCTGTAGACAAGTTCCTTAACCTCTCAGAGCTATAGAATGATTATCTCTTACATGAGAACTATAATCTCTACCTTATCCTAATGAAGCATATCTCATGCTAGGTTACTAGAGGTAGCAGGTCACTGTTGTCCTGTGCCTAGGTTCTTTTCCATGTCCCCTGTTAAACCCTGAGAAGCACCAATAGAGCAAGCTCATGCCCATGGCCCACTTTCCTTCAGGCAAGCTAAGTTCTGCCTGCCTCTCTGTTAGACCCTAGAAATAAGATCATGAAGGTGAAGGTAGAAAGTTCTATGATCTAAACCCAGGCACTGCTCCTGGGGAGCAGGTTTCATATCTTCATTATCTTCATTTCTAGGTCATTCTACAACAAGGTTGGGTGGGTGAGATGCAATTCTGTGGCCCAAGACCAAATGCACTTGGTTACTAGGAGTAACAGATCACTTTTTTCCTGTGCCTACAGTTCTTTCCGAGCAAAAACCATCTTCGCTCCAGTAATCTACCCACACAGTTTCCTTGGCTTGGCAAAGAGGGCCCAACAGCTCTCATTCTCAGAGCAAAAGAAGGAAAAGGGTTCCTGCTAAGACACTGGACCCTGGTGGAGGGGGCAGAGTTGATTCTCATGCCAACCTCTCACACTCATTCAGAGCGTCCTAATTCAATATATGCCAAGCAGGTCTGTGACATAGAAAACACAGAATGGGCTCCTGCATGGTTCATCCACATGATCAAATGTATCTGCCAATGACAATAGAAGCCAGTACCCTCGGCTGGTAGGTGGACACTGGGGCTGGGGGTGGGGGGGAAAGGGGCGTCTAAGAGACAGACAATCCTGCTGGCCAAAAGCCTACATGGCAATCATTTGCCTTCTGTTCCCATAATACGGGAAGCTCCAGGGTTCCAAATGTGAGTGGCTAGGCTATGTCTCATCTCCTTTCTTTTTCCAACTATGAGTTGAATCACAGGAGTGTCTCAAGAGTAAGACCAAGAGTAATGCTTCACATGCATCCATAAGACTAGGCAGAAGCCCCTGAAAATGAACTTGGGGCTATTCCACATGGGGACACTAAAAAAGAGAGACTTTAATGCCACTTTGAGGTAGTTAGAGAAGGCACAGCAGTAAGAAGAGGAACTAAACTGGGCCTCAACCTATGGAAACTTAGTTACAAATTATAACATCATCCTAGATTTGTCTCACTAGCTCTTTTAAGGATCAAAACATATAAATGATCATGGAAATCCAATGGAGGACCATTCTGTCTAGCAACTGGCCTCAGTGCTTCCAATAACATCAGTGTTGTCAGAGACTGCTGCCTTTGGGGACTGTTTTAGATTAAAGGGTACTAAAGAGACACAATGACTAAACGCAATATTTGGTGCTGTATTTGCCATCTGGATTTTTTTTCAAGCTTTAATGAGCGTTAGTAGGACAACTGGGACACTTAAATTCAGAATGAATAGTAGATAAGATTCTCATTTTGGTTCTAAATTTCCCCAGTGTGATATTTATAATGTGACTTTGTAGATGAATTCCCTTCTTCCTAGAGGAAACCTTTTAGATTATTTAAGGGTAAAAATATCAGAATGTGTGTAGTAACAGTCTTGCCAACTCTCAAATCATTCAGCAAAATAGGAATACTGATGATAGTAATCCCAAAACACATGCAATTAAGCAAATGTCTAAAATTTGAAGGGAGTAATTGCTCATTTGCATTTGTCTTACAGCTTTTCTTAAAATGTTTGAGATGTTTCCACATAAAATAGAGAAGGATGGGAAATAAAGATTGTATTTGATTTAAGAATATTTCACAGGCAGGTCTTTAGCCTGATGCTTAAGATTCTTTTCCTACTTAAAAAAATAGGTTTAATGTTATCAATAAACAGAATACAAGTTAATGAGACTTTATGGCATATTAGGTAATGCCATCATCCATGACACCAGCATCCCATTTTGGTGGGTGGGTGGGGGCTGGGCAGCCAGTCTATGTCCCAACTGTTCCACTTCAGATCCAGCTCCTTGCTAATGGCCTGGACAAAACAGTGGAAACATGGCCCAAGTGTTTGGGCCCTTGCCACCCACGTGAGAGATATGGAGCTTTGATCTAGCCCACCACTTGGCATTGTAACTGCCTAGGAAGTGAACCAATGGATGGAGAATCTCTCTCTCTAACACCTAGTTTCAAATTAAGTAAACATCTTAAAAAGAAAACAAAATGCTCACATCTAATGCCACAGAGATTGTGTTTGGTACCAGACTCCAGTTCCTGACTTCAGCAACACTGTTTCAGGGAATTGGATTCCTGCATCACGGGGCAGACCTACATTAAGCTCCTGGCGCCTAGCTTCTACCTGGCCCAGCTCTAGCCATAGCCAGCTTTCAGGAATAAGCCAGTGGTTAGGACCTTGCTCATTCCTTTTGTATCTCTCTCCCACCACACATCTCAAATAAAAAAAAAATAAGTCTTAAAGAAATAAGGCATTTCCAATAATGTAATATGTGGGCTATAGCTGAATCCTGATTAGAAGAAACCAAATATAAAAGGATATTCTTGAACCAGCAATGCAAAGTCTCTCTCTCCCTCTCCCCCTTCTCCCTCTCTCCCCCTCATCCTTCTCTTCCTCTCTCCCTCTTCCCTCCCCCTTTTCCTTTCTCCCTCCCTCCCTCTCCCTCTCCCTCTCTGAAACACCTAAATGACCAGGTAGAAGTTCAATTAAAATGGATAGTAAGCATGACGAAATCTACTTAAAAAGTACTTGTTCGTTTTGTTAGACGTGATAATGGTGCATTAGGTCATAGGAGGGAGTCTTTATCTGTTAGAGAGCCACACAGGAGTACTTAAAATAACGTGTCATCTGAGATTTGTTCTAATACACTCTAGAGGAAAAAAATGCGTAGGAGGGATTGGATGGGGGGTAGAGAGGACAGAGGCAGCAAATCAGAGTTTGATCAAAAGAATAAGCTCCTGATATCACACGGCATCGTGTAGTTCCTAGCAACCTGACATGATGTAAGAGCAAATGGAAGAAAGAAGCTCCCACCTTCTAATCAGGCAAGTAAAGGCAGAGAGGGGAAACTGTCCAGCACCCACTTAGGATCGGTACATGCTGTATACATGTCTTATAATGTCACACCGTACCCCATGAACATGCACAGTTACTGTCTGCTTTATAATTTTTGACCCCAAAATGAGGAAAATGAAACAAGAATGACAGAATGTACAACATGTTCAGCTAAGTCATGAAAATGAGACACTTATTCCACTGATAGCTTAATTTTGTGTCTGAACAATTTTCACAATTAGAAAAAAATTCTTTAAAAGCAAGAACTGAAAGTGCTAGCACTGTGGCACGTCAAGTTGAGCCACTGCTTGCAATGCCGCCTGCAGGCCCCGTCAGAGTCCCAGCTGCCGCACTTCCCCATCCAGCTCCCCGCTAACGCACCTGGGAAAGCAGCAGCCGATGGCCCAAGTGCTTGGGATCCTTCTACCCCTGAGGGAGGCCTGGATGGAGCCTGGATTCCTGACTTCTGCCTGACACAGCCCTGGCCTTGGCAACTATCTTAGGAGTGAACCAGCAGATAGAAAAATGATTGCTCCCTGTCTATGTCTGTCTAGCCATCTCTCACTGTCATTCTGTCTTCCAAGTAAGCAAATCTTTACAATAATTTTTTTAGAGACCAAAAATACATGAATAGTGGTGTTAAAGAATATTTTTTCTGAAGGATAGAGATAAATTAGTGATAATGACTTATAAATTGCAGGATTTATATCTTACCTTTAGGAATTTTAGAACGAACACACCACATACATTTGCACGCGTGCGCGCGCACACACACACACACACACACACTCACACACATTTTAAAAGAATATTCTGCTCCTCTTTAGCCTACACCCTTGTCCCAGAAGTGATGGTATGAGTAATCACTTCTCAATAATCAGCTAACTACTTAGTGGATTAGCAATGATTTTCAAGCTTAATATTTCTTAAGATTCACTATGTTATAACCACTCCTTCACACCCAGTGCTGCTTTCTCACCAACCACCCACAAAACAGCAATATCACTCCTCAAAGGGCTTCGGCAAAGATGCTCTCTCTCCTGTCCAGTTAAGGAAGAATTACAGCAAGGAGAATGAGTTACAGACAGATTCACAGCAAGCCAGTGTTTGGGCGAAGCTAGGACCTTGGACCTCAGAACTCTGCTCTAACCATTAGTCAACATGTCCTCTCTTGACTGTCCAGCAAGAAGGCAGGTCTAGTCTCTATGGTAACCAAATGGCCTAAAATAGGAATTATGTAAGGAACAAAACATTTAAAGCCAATTGGATCCATTCATGCCCAGACAATGTCAATTTAAGGGCTTTTACCCAAGTTGTTGGCTTTTTGAATGGTCTCCCACCGTGTGTTCAAGGAAAGACAAGGGGCAGGGTCTGCACCAACTGGCCCATGCCATGCCAAGCCTTGCATACTTTTAATCCCTTTGCCTTCTTCAAACATTTCTTTATCTCTTAGAGTCATGATCCCTTAAAACAGACTGTGGCCCAAGAAGTTTTATGGCTAGAAGACTGACAAATGTTAAAAAAAAAAAAAAAAGTCTGAGAATTTCCTTTATAAGAAGAAGAAGAAAAAAAAGCTTCCTAAGAAGAAATAAGTCCAAGTCCCACACAGAAACCTGGCAACTGCATGCATTATTTCCCAGTTAGAATGCAGAACTTTTAACAGTTCTTATAGCCAATGTTCCTTCTTATGGGAATTTGAGAAGGAAGTGGAAAGGTGTTTGGAACCAAAACTAACATGGCACAACACTAGAAAGTAAAACTTTTCAGCCCTGTACGATATGCACCTGCCTCCTAGCGGCTTAGGTATGATGTGGTGCGGATGCACTTAAAGTATGTTGTAAGAGCATCACAATAACCTGTAACAATCATACAACTTCATTGTCATTTATTCTAGGTGTGAGGAAAACCTTGAGATGTCTCACTAGAAAATATCCACCCATCATGTTCTTTTGGCATCCCATAGGTGGGAATCAGAGAAATTTGGAATTTTGCTTTCCAAAATCTAGGCAGGAATAGGCAGCAGCATCCTTCGTACCCTTCAAGGAGCCTGACGTGTCTTATTTTTTCATTTTCCCACGTAGGAAAAGATGTGCAGTGATATCTGTTTACCGTGGGATCTTGCTTGGTGCTCCTTTGCTTCCCTTCTCTTTTGTTTGTTTTTGTTTTTCTCCCTTTCTTCTAGTCAACAAACATTTCTTCCATAGATAGTTGGTGCTGGACCGGGAACCTGGCTGTTCACTTGGGAGCAAGTGTCTTTAAGGTATTCACAATGAGACATAACCAACGGGCAAACGGTTGAATAATAGCATTGCAAAGCCTGACAGCTTTTTGCAAACAGAAACCTGGATATTCAGCCCAACGTGACATTCGTATCATTGACATTCATATCATTACAGAATTACTTGAAATAGCAATAAATTGCAGAAATTCCAAATTCTGTGCAAGATTCGCATATAATAAGAATTCAAATCCAGGCACCCTGTTTTGTACTGCCCCTCATTTACACAATACTGTGGCTACCTACTATCAAGGACTGATAACAGAAGGAACTAGAGAAGCACAGACCCGAGCCAACGAGGAGGAGGTAACATCAAGGAGGCCTCCATTTGAGCATCAGTGCTGGCCAGCTCTTGAAACAACTATGTCTACCAGCACGTGAGGAGTATACCAAATCAGAGCATCTGGGATGGTACCAGGAGTTGATGAAGAGTGGAGCATAGCGTGCTAAATATATAGGTGGCATTAGCCAAGGAGGTTGTACCTTAATCAGTAGGCTTGGATGCTAGGTGGCGCTGGCAGGGGAATCTGTGCAGGGGAATGGTAAGATCACACTTGCTTTTTTAGGAAACTGGAGCAGGGAATGGAGCGCAGGGAGAGAAGGCGGCGGAGCTGAGTAGCAGGGAGGCGGTTCCAGGAATTCCCCAAGAGCCCCTGCTTAGGACTGAAATTAGGTCAATGGTTCCAGAGATAAGAGGAGAAGCCAAATTTGAGAACTGATTACTCAGACGTATCAGGCATCTGGCAGCAACCGAGTATGACTGAGACATCTACTCTGGGAGATTGGGAATATCATGATGATGTGCTGTTTAAACAAGTTAACCCCAATCTCAAATTTAGCAGCAGTGAGTTAAAATTTCAAGTGTCCCAACTGGGAATCTACCTTCAGGGATGGTTTACTTGCAACTAGGATTCCAAATCGGCAATTAGTGACTTCAGATGTTTAACGTTTCCTCTAGTTTGTCCAGATCTACCCTGAAGGGTTGGCTCTCCGGCTCTGGGGACAGATCATGAGTGGGGAGCATCTCCTAGAGCATCTGGCTGTGGGATATCATCCCTGGATCTCTGTCTGCTTGGCCTAAGTGGGACACACTGTGTCCCCAGAGGAGACTCCTGACAATGGTTTCAGCCAACTGAGACCTCAACCTGGCTTGGTCATACAGGCAAGAGTGGTGGGTTGCACCTCAGTGTCTCTTCCCTGTTCTTGGACGAGCTGTGCTGGGTCTTCCTTGATAGGCAACTCTGATAAGTCAGGTACAGTTCGTGCTACCTGCCAGCCTACGTGGTATATGTGACTCACAGCCTACCTGCCAGCTGTGTTTTATGTGACCTATGGCATGATTGGTGGATCTAGAGAGATAGACATGCCTTCTAGCCAATTATGGTGCCATTGTTGAGTGAGGAGGATTGTCTGGAGACAACCTTCTCCCTTCCCCTTTCTTAGACTGTATAAGTTTATGCTTGCTTTACAACAGACAGGCATGCTTGATCAGACTGCCTCTGGTGCTTCTTGCTGCTGATGCATGCCATCACCTCACCCCCTCGGTGGTTGTAGGTACCTGTTGGCAGGAAACCCCCAAGAACTGACTGGCAGGAAATCCCCAAGATCTGGTCTTGCATCTTTTAACTTTGAGAAGAACCTGACCCTCTGGAGCAGAAAGAGTGACCCGTTCTCTTTGAAATGTCTTTGCATTTGTTTTCATGCATGTACCTAAATATTAATTAACATAACTGCCAACATTTGACCCACTAGTCTTTTCTATTTAAGAGAGCATACTTTGCTATACTGAGATCATAAACAAGGTGGTGCAGAGTCCTCCCCACACCTCTCTCCTGCACTGGAAGCTACTATACTATTATTGAATTTCAAAAGGACACTAAATATTTGCCAGTGATGGAAGTGGCTTAAGTCTGCTCAAAATAGAGGCCATTAAAATTGATTCCAGCTCAGATAAGTCTGGGTTGGAGACATGGGTACTTGCAGCCAGGGGAACAGCCCCAGGGGTAGAGGGCCCAGTCGGGCTAGGGTTGCCTGGCCTGGGTTCTTGGGCCCACCTGCCTGGGGGTCAGGTCCATGATCCCCAGGGTTGGAGGTACAGCTTGGCCTGGGTCACCTGGCCCAGGTTCATGAGCCTACCTATGAGAACTGGTCCTCCTCAGTGTAAAGGATAGAGTGCTGGGTGGCAGACTGTGGTGCACATAGAAGACATGGTAGCCCATCAGGGCCTACAGAGGACATCTTGTACCATAGTAGAGAATGGAGCACAGAACACATGAGCAACTACCCCAGCCAAACAATGACATGTCTGGGTACATGGAGACTCTAAGGTTGACTGTGTCAGCCAATGGACATTGGAAGGGATTCCTCACCTATAGGTCAAGGAGATCAACAGCGTTTCAGAACTATCACACTCACCTGGGCAGAACCCTCAGAGCGTATGCCACATTGTGACCCTGGGTTTGATATCGGGTGGCCTTTCCCCATCCTCAGGCACTGGGGTGGTTGGAAGGCTGGGTATGGTCTATCCCTTTATCACTCCCTCCCCGTACCCCGAAATGGGAAGAAGAAATAGAAAGTTTGTAAACAATGACCACACCTACTTGTCCCTATCCCTACATCCTTCCCACTCTGATCAACTATGTAAACATCATCTAATATAATTTTTTTAAAAGAGTAAAAAAAAATTGACACCTGGTAGAACAAATTCCTTTAGAACATCGAGGAACAGCCAGAATATACTGTTTCCTTCAAAGTCCCCGGTATGAACTCCCTCCCGCAACCCAACGTTTTGTTCATGATATTCAGCTAAAGAAACTTAGCACACATGACAACTTTCTCAAAAAGCCTGGAAAGACTTAAAAACTAAAGTGACATAAATCCCAGCATCCCATTGCAAATACCGCTCTGGAAAGATTTTTATTATAACCCTTCCAGTCTTTGAGACTCCACTGTTATTTTTTTAAAAGACATTCCAATCACAGATGCCCCTGCCACTGCCGTATGGTTTGATAGAAACCAGCAGGCATAATTGAAAAAAAAAAATCTGGCTTGAGACATGTCAAAACAAATTAGCTGGAGGCTGAAACAATTTCCTGTTGGGCTTAATGAAGTTAACGAGATAAGTAAATATGAAAAACAACGTTGGGAAGCAGGGACCAATTTCCTCCCAAACATGGAGGACTCTTAGATAACAAAGCACAGGGAATTTCATCTGTCTCATTCCAATGCGTATGTTTCAATATTTCCTTCAAGATTGCTCTTAAGGTGAACTCTTGGTGTTCCCACGAGTCTGTCTTGAAACCTATTTAGGAATCTGCTACTTCCGCCCTACGGCATTTTTCATGCTGTTTCTGCATCAGCAGGGGTACCTCAACAAATCAATTAACAGTTGAAGGAAACATTGAAGCTCTTACTCAAACGGCTTTTGGAGATTTCCTGTCTCATTTGCTCAAGAAGTTTGGTCTTTCTTTTAAAAAAAGTTTATTTCTTTTTATTGGAAAGGCACATTTACAGAGAGAAGGAAAGATAGAAAGATCTTCTATCCGCTGATTCACTCCCGAAGTGGCCCCATGGCCAGAGCTGAGCTGACCTGAAGCCAGTAGCCAGGAACCTCTTTCAGATCTCCCACACAGATCCAGGGTCCCAAGGATTTGGGCCGTCCTCTACTGCTTTCCCAGGTCACAAGCAGGGATCTGGATGGAAGTGGAGCGTCAGGGACACAAACTGGCACCCATGTGGGATCCTGGCACATGCAAGGCAAGGATTTAGCTGCTAAACTACCACACTGGGCCCATGTTTATTTTTTGTACAGGACATAAGGTGGCAATTCCATATGAGTTATAATAACCTCACTGAAGGAACCTCATGTTTGACTTGTCACCTGTCATAGTACTGAGGCCACAGAGGAGAATGTATTGAATGCAAGAGTGAATCAATGAAAAAATTATCTAGGATCTAATTCATGCAGGACCAACTAAACCCATGCAAACTACACAGAACTGACTGGGTGATTCTGTCTTGCCATTCCCAGGTTTCCTTAACACAAGGAACAATACTGGCCATCAGCCGCCCACCCACATGCATGGTGGCAGTCCAGGTGTGGCCATCACCAAGAGCTTCCCCTCCTGGGCCTCGGACTACCACGCCTCACCCCCTCCTGTTGCCCCATCTGCTCTCCCAGCTCATGGATCCGATTCTCCCTGCCCGGTCTTCTCCTATCATGATCACCTCAAACCAGCAGGAACCTGATGGCTGATCACAAGGGCTTTTCCCCAGCTTCCGGACACTGCAATCTGTGCACCGCACCTGTTCTTGTAGCCACCCTGGAAGCTGCCTGGCCTCAGAGGCTGTCCTGGAAAGGTAGCTTCCAAGGTCAGTGTGGGCTGCAGGCCCTCGATTGGGACCCCCTCACCTCCTCAGAGCCCCAGCGCAGCCGTCCTGTGTACTCTGTCTTCTCTTGCGTCACACTTGGCCTCCTGCTGTGCCAAGAACATTCTGGACCCTCAGGAAGGACCACTGCAACTTCCTGCCTCTTTCTCTATAGGTATTCTTGGCTATTCATCCTTTTGTCTTTTTCCTTCTTTTGTTCAGCTGACACCTCTTTCTTGCTATTTGGAGTTGACCTCTGCCTTGAACCACTTTCCTTTCTTTGCACCTCCCTCTGCTGTACTCCCACCCTCTTTTTCTTTTTGAACTATTCCCCCCACCTGCCCCTCCCAGCTTGAAACAGTGGGGGTGCTTTTCCAACTCAGAAATGCCCAACTCTAGGGGCTGCTCCTCCAACTGCCATCCAACCCCCTGCCATCGCCTTCTCACCCAGACTTCTCAAAAACACAGCCTATAGAGCCAATGTTGTAGCACAGTGCATTAAACCACTGCTGGTGACACAAGCGTCCTTTATCAGAGTTCAAATCCCAGCTGCTCCACTTTCAATCCAGTTTCCTATTGACATGCCTGGGAAAGCAGCTTTTAGATGGCCCAAGAACTTAGCCCTCACCCCACCCCCAACCCATGTAAGGAGATCAGGGTGTAATTCCTGGCTTCTGCACTAGCCCTGGCGATTGCAGCCATTTGAGGAGTGAATCGATAGGTGGACGATTTCTCTCAGTTCCTGATGTAATGCAGTCTACATTCATTGTATCTTCCTCATTGCCCATCCTCAACTGGCTGCAGTCTGCTGCTCTCTCCTTCCTCTGCTGGTCTCTGTGCCATGGGTGAACTGCCCTCTTCCAACATAAAGGATACGTCACCCCCAATCTCATCAGGCCCCCCACTCTATCCATTGTCGATGGCTCACTCCTGCTCTAAATGCCTATACTTCTGGGATCTGTCTTTCTCTGATTCCTTTGCTCATTCATAACCACATTTGCTGGGAGCTATCACATACCACAGATGGCAGTGAGCTCCAGGAGGGGAAACCAGCACGATGCTAGTTGTTGCGTAGTGTCCCATCCAGGTCCCCATGATAGCAAACAGCATCAGCGTGCCACACACACACCTCAGCACTGTGGGTAGTTGCGCCCCAACAATATCCCTGCTCTCAGGGGAAGACAAGCCTCCAGACCCAATGTTCATATGAGGTGATCATCACGTGACCTTGCCTATGTGCACTTCTCTGTAACTAACATTTCTTAGGAGTGCTTGTGGCCTGGGAAAGCAGTTGAGGAGGATCCAAAGCCTTGGGACCCTGCACCAGTGTGGGAGACCCGGAAGAGCTTCTGGCTCTTAGCTTCGGATCAGCTTCGTCTTTGCTAATGCAGCTACTTGGGGAGTGAACTAGAAGATGGAAGATCTTTGTATCTCCTTCTCTCTGTAAATCTGATATTCCAATAAAAATAAATAAATCTTTAAAAAAAACCCTGTCCTTTGCCCAGCCCAGTCACAAGAATTTCCCTGTTGATAACCTGCGAAACCATACAGCAGCTGCTTTCGAAGGAGCACCTTGGGGTGCGGGGGGGTTTCTCGCAGCGCTTGTTATTTTTCCTTTGGTGTTTTGCTTCCTTCGGGGATTCCTATTAGTGTCACTGAAATTTCTTCCTCTTTCACTTTTGTTTTCTTGATTTCCCTTAAAGAGCCCACTTCTGGCGTACATGTGCATCCTTGTTATGCCTCCTGAACGTAAGAAGTGAACCCAGCAGAGCATGAACTGCAGAGCAGAGTCCTGCAATGCTTCCTCAATTTCTCACCTAACTGCAGCTAAAGGCCCACTGGCCTTAGACTGGTACTCTTTTTGATTAGCTGAATTTCTCTCTCTGTCTCCGTCTCTCTCTCTCTCTCTCTCTCTCTTTTTCTCTCTCTCTCTTTCTCTACACACACGGCATCTTTCAACTCGTCACCTTATCAGTTTGTGCCTCAAATCATCTTGACTAATTTCTTTCTGCTGCTTCAACTACAATTTCTAGAATGTTGTGTTTTGCATTTCAACCTGACACATCTAATGTTCCAGGATGTGAGGATGACTGCCAAGTCAGTGAGGAGCAGCAGTCTTGAAACCAGAGTGAGCTCCAGAATTAGAGCTGGGATAGACTGCTTACTAAGACCTCCAGTTCAGGGTCTCGAGTTCCCTTGAGCCTCAGTTTGCTGATCTTTACAATGGGAGAGAACATTATCTCTGAAGAACACTGTAAAGATTCAATACTGGTTGCAGCTAGGGTTTAATTAATGCCAATTTCCCCCACCCCCACCATCACCAATTTAGACTTGTCCATTTTCAAAATAGCCTCTGTATCCCCTTGCTTGCCTAAATTGGTTCACTGGGTCTCAGAGCATTACCCAGCTTTAAAAGTATCTTGCAGGGCCTGACACAATGGCTCAATTAGATAAATCTTTACCTCGCATGCGCCGGCATCCCATATGGGCACCTGTTCGTATCCTATCTGTTCCATTTCCCATCCAGCTCCCTGCTTGTGGCCTGGGAAAGCAGTGGAGGACGGCCCAAAGCCTTGAGACCCTGCACCCATGTAGGAGACCCAGAAGAAACTCCTGGCCACGGCTTCAGCTCAGCTCAGCTCAGCTCCGGCTGTTGCGACCTCTTGAGGAGTGAACCAGTGGATGGAAGGTCTTTTTCTATAAATCTGCCTTTCCAACACTAAATCTTTTTTTTTTTTTTAAAGTGTTTTGCAGCACTGTGAGAAGATAAATCTTGCTATGAGAATGACTTGGGAGAGGAAGATGAGTCAAGAGGCACCTTTAGTATCATGGAGGGAAGAAGAAGATAGAGCAATGCAACATCATGGGGTAGAAGAAAGGCTACAAGGCAGAGAAGGAAGGAGGCCGAGCGAGAGCACTTAGGCAGGATGAGCGAGCAAAGGGGCTGTCCCCACCCGAGCCATCACCCCTCCGTCCCTCCCCAGACCCGACTCCTAGAAGGCTGACACTACAGGGGAAGGCCCAGGGCAGCCCTTGTCATGGGTCCTGGGCCTTGGGCCAAGAAGCAGGCGCCACAATGAAATGTGTTCCCACGGCTGAGTGTGGAGAGTGCGGGGATCGAGGAAAGCGTGGAAATGGAGCAGCTCGGGCTCAGTGGCCCTGTGGACCTGGACCCCACCACTCTGAACCCCAGTGAGAGCAGATGTGGCTGGACCTCCCTCACAACAGCCCCTAAACTCAGCTAGGAGGCACACAACACTTGGTTGCCAATGCTGTCACCATTCAGCAGGAAGCCCCAGCCTTGGGGATTCAGCACCCTGGGGAGCCAGGAAGGAGGACAGCCCATCCTGCATCGGACTCCCCTTCTGCAGCTGGCAGGGGATAGTTGGGATGCCCCCTCACACCACCCCCATGCACTCCTCTAAGGTGAAGGCCCGCCTCTCTGCCCCCCTCCTCCTCTGCTTGCCAAAGGGCAGACCTTGACCCTCAGTGCCACATTCCTGCTTTTCTCGGTTTTATTCCCATTCATTCTTCACCCCTCAGTCCCCCTTTTTGCCAAACGCCTTTTCCTGATGAGTCAGGGATTAAACATGCCTGGCATCCCTGCTGAATAAATAGTATTTGTCCACAGTGACACTGGCCAGGGACCAACTGCCTTTGCTTGTGTGGAGGGAGATGGGTGCACACAACTGGCAAGTTGTCTCTCCAGGCATTCAGCTCACATCCTTGGTCCTTGCTCTGACTCTGTTCCAACACACCAGACTGACCTGCACAGATAGGAGCAGGGAAAGGCACAGAAGAGAAGCTAGTAGGTACTGGTGTGACACAAGCCAGTGGTATAGTTGGAATCAGTCCCATGTTCCAGATCTAGAAAAATTAAGTAGCCTGTCAAATTGGCAAGAGTTGGCAAAGCTAGAATGTGCGTTCTGACCTTGTGAGTGGAAGTCGGTCGTTCTGTATGCCGTATCCAGCCATCATGGAAGGAGTAGGCCAAGTCCATCACCATTCTTCCCGGCCCTTGCCCACCCCGAGGTTCAGAACCAGTCAGCCCAGGATGCGGTGGGTTGCTTTTCCTCTGGTGCCTCCGCCTGGCCTCAAGCTGCCCTCCAGGGAGTGCTCGGCACGCCTCTCCCCTGCAGGCGTGGACACAGCTCTTTGAAGCCACTCCTCCCCTGCTGGCTTTGGTTGTGATCAGCACAGGGTCTGGCATCAGCCCAGCAGGTGGGAGAGTTTTCTGTATCAGGGCAGACTTTTTGTATTTGTCTCCTTTTAGTGTGTTGCATTTAGGCATCTCTCCAAATGCTTTGTGAGGCTGGGGTCTCACAAAGGCTTTCATTCCCGAAGGTCTCACTGGGATTTGAATCCAGCATTCTGAGATGATCCAGGCCTAGAAAAGCTAAGAGACTTCCTCAAGGTCCTATGGGGAACAGAACCAAGTCCCTACCTGTTATTCCCACAATCAACAGGTAGTCATTGAGTGCCTAGTGTCTTGCAGGCTGTTGTTATTTAGAAACATGATGGAACCACTCTCGTGGGGAGTTAGGGGTCTTCCCAGCTCCTACTCTTCTTTGGGCTCCCTGCCATCCCCTGCCCCTGCATCTCACCCCTGGACCTCCAGGGCTGCTGGCCACAGCACTGCTGAAGTGCTCAAAGGAGCGCTGATGTGAGCAGCCTTTTCCTCCAAGACTCTGAGAGCACATTCATCCACAGGACTTGTGGATGTGCAGCCAGACAGTCTTCAAAGAGTCAGGCCTTCCCAGAGTTAACAGACGGGAGAAAGGTATGCTCCAAGGTCTTATGCAGGAGCTGGGTATCCCTGAAGTTAGCAGTATGAACCCTGTTACTGCACACCCTGCTCCTATGGCAGCACAAGAGCACTGTATGAGATGTGGCCATATCCGAGCTTGCCAGTCCCTTCCGGGCATCCCAAGCCTCCACTCTGTCCAACCACATGAATCACTTTCTACTTCTCACAATGCTGGTGATGGTGATGGTGATGGTGATCCCATTGGGCTGTTTCTAGTTTTACCATCCTGTCAATTGAAAACAGTGAGCACTCCTGTTTTGAACATGCCTACCTTTCTAGAAAGAATTCACTCATTCATTGTATTCACCCACCCATTCCCCGATGATCCTGGCCCTGTTCTGGGAACTAGAGATACAGCAAGAGCCAAATAAAAGGAGGAGGGGATGCAGCTCCCAGATCCCCATTCAGGACCAAGCCGCCCTTCCATTGCCCAGCTGCCAGGAGGGCTGCTGGCCAATGACCCTGCCTGCCGGGAACTGCTGTTGGCCGAAGGCAACTGAGTTTACCAAAAGAAGTGCCCCCTTCCTGGAGATAGCTTGCATGCAATGACTGTTGATGCAGGAAGCTAATGGGCCAGCATCTTAGGCCTCAGCTCAGCACTCCCCTAAGGCACTGGCCCAGCTTTGGAGCCTCTCTGGCATTGCTTGCAGCCCCCTCCCACACTTGGTAAGCACATCATACTCCCACTTCCCACTGCCCTATCACTGGCATTCAGAGACTGTCCCTACTTCAGGCCTTCTGTACCCACACCTCCAGCTCAGAGCTTTGTTCCCAGGGAACCCATCCAGTGACACCTGCCACCACCACAAGTTTATGCACTAGTGGGAAGAGAGAAGATAAACATGATACATGATAACATGGCATGTGGAAAGCAGCACCTCGATGGGAACAAACACAGAGCGTGGGTTAGAGGCTCAGGGGAAGGGAATGGGAGAGCACTGCTTCCCATTTTTGGTTATGTGATCAGAACGAGCCTCTCTGAGAAATGTGACAGCAGCAAGGTCCGAAGGCTTTGGAATCCAAGTGGTTTCTGCATTGGTCAGAGTTCTTCAGAGAGGCAGGGCCAGCTCTGCTCCCAGGGGGTGGCTCATGTGACAGTGGAGGTGGCAGCAAGTCTGAACCAAGGGGTCAGCCCGGCAGACTGTGACAGGCAGGGGTTCATGCTGCTAAGGGTCACATCACTTCTTCCCAGGGAAACCTTAGTCCTTGCTCAGAAGGCCTACAACCCACTCAATGAGGGGTGAGACCCACCTACGTTAGGGAGGGTGGTCTGCTTTATTTATAACTTGTAGATTTTGGTCACTTCTGTGCAACACCTTCTCAGTAACATCTAGGTTCGTGTTTGATTGCATTCCTGGGTGTGCAAGCCTAGTCTGGCTGACATAGAACACTCCCAGTGAGAACACATCCTGTGACATGTCAGTGTACATCTTGCTTCCCTCCGTTTCTGTCATCTTTCCACCCTACCACTAGAATGCACCTGTCTCAATGATAGGAATTTGCATCTCTTTGGCTTCTTCTGTATTCCTAGGGTATAAAATATTCTTGGCCCCTCTTAGGCACCCAGTAGCTACTTGTTAGGTAAAGAGTGAACAGGCTTGAAATGCTTCTGTAATGATAGTCTTTTCCAAAATGTATAAAATGGAGAATTTTTTCCAGACTCAGACAAGGTTGCAGAAAAGCAAAGATCCATGCATGTGGCAAAGACATGTGGTCTGCAGCTGTTTGTGTGGGGCCCCAAGGTGTTCTTTTATGAACTGGGAGTCTGCAGTAGGTTGTGGGTGCTTCCTCTGCCCTTGGTTTCCATGGCTGACACCAAGCCCAGGTCACCCACTGCACGACCTGCCTACTCTCTTGAAAACCTGGGTTGCTAACCTTCCTGGTGGGGGATCCAGGGTCCCAGGGAGAAAATCATCACACGATGGAAATGACAGTGAATACTAAAGAGGAAGCTTGTCCCAGGTGGGTGAATGAACGGCTCTGAACTGGCACTGATTCATGTGCTGCCAGAAATGGAAGCCAAAGTTTTAAAGGAATAGGAAGCGCTGTTGGGGAAAGGAGGCTGTGTGCTTCTGGAGTTTCACCAGAGACAGCAAGGACCTGTGGTAAGAGCAGCACCCAGAGGCAGCGCACCGGGGCCAGGTGAATGCCAGCTGAGAAGCCAAGCTGGAAGGCGCCACACGCAGAGAGCCTTGACCCAGCAGTTGTGAATAGTCCAGGACCCGACTCTCATTGGGGTCTGCCCTATGTGCGCTGTAGCTAAGGGAACACTCATTTCACTATCTTTAACCGTTCTAAGCACCAGGTGTTGACTGAGACCATCAGTGGTGGCTCATACACAAGTGGGTGATGTGTAGAAACAAAAAGGAAGCAGAGGCACTCTGGTTATACCTTTCATGAACAATGTGATCACCTCCCCTCTAAGTTATTCAACTTTAAAGTGAGTCTCAACCCTTCCTAGAGGCAGGCACAATCAATGAATGAATACTCATGGGCCTTACACACTGTCCTGGGCATGACAGGAAACACACAGATCTAATGAGTAGAAATGATATAGACATGTATGAAAGCATAACTGAAAACTCAAGGCAGCAAAGGGCCAGCAAAACTTTAACCTGTGGGCAGCCTGGTGTAGGAGGGGCAATCATTAGGAACTGATGGATGAAAAGGCTTCATGATGGAAGGAGAAACAGAAAATGGGGTCTCCGGATTGGTCGTGGTTGCCAGCTGAGGTGAGAATACAAATATACAGCAGGAGGCAGATCTCCCTGCATCATCCCCGAGGGTTGAGGAAGCAGTGTGAGAGGCGAGATGTTTCCCCAAAGCAGAGCTAGTGTGTATGAAAAGGAGGGTAAAGTCTTGCTTCTGATTTGTAAAATTAGTTATACGAACTCTTCTAAAATCAAACACCTTTAGTTTCAGATATAAGCTAGCACTCTTGGAGAAGAACAGAAGCAGCTAGGCATTGTGTCCTGTAGGAGCTGCTGTGACCCAGGATTAGCCTTTGCTGGGAACATGTGGGATAGGAAAAGAACAAGTGAAAGAAAAATGGAAAATGAGCACACACTTCACCAGTCCATGCTGCTCTTGGTGGTTAAGCATGTGAGCCGGCCACCCGCTCTCTGTGTGGTTCTGCTCTTCCTGGAGAGAAGCAGCAGCGTGCTTCCTGCTCCCAGGAAGGAAAGTATTGGTTGGGGGTTTAGGATGCTAACTAACCCGAGAGAGGAATTGGACTCTAAGGCGTGGAGCATCTCTGACCCCCACTGGCTACAATGTGGCATTGCAGCTTGGGCATGGCAGGGGCTGGGGTGGAGGACTGGGTTGAGGGCTTTCCTGGAGGTGCAAGGCCGTTCCTCCTGCTGTGTATTCCCAGCTGTCCCCCTGCTGCCATCCAGTTCTCACTGGTTTCATGCAAATCTTTTTTACTCTTTCTCCTCTGGCATCGCAAGTGGCTGCGCTGTCATTCCAGTGCATGGATTTCACTTGATCAGAAACAAGCCCAAGAAAAGGTTTGAGTTTGGTGCCCAAGTGCTAGATTTTCGTTTCTCTTTTTCTGGTCCCAGTTTCTCTGTTTGGAAGGGGCCCTCCTGCTGCCCATTTTACATCATCACCCGAAGGACATGCTAGTTTGTCACCTCTTCCTTACAGCAGAAGTGCCAGTCAGCAGCGTAACAGCCACAAACCAGCCAGGTGCTACATCTCAGTAGAGAGCCGGGACCCTTAATAAAATCTGGGGACTCAGTTTGTAGTGGGGATGCTCCACTGATGGAATGCCCATGAGTGCACAGGTCTGTGCTTTCTGGGGTGGGGGTGGGGAGTGTATGGTATCTCTCACCCTGGGTGGTTGGACTCATGAGTTATAGGGGAAAGGCAGAGTTTGGGGTGAGGAATTGAGTAGCTTCCAGGGTGTTGTCTCTAACCTACTTCTCTATTCCCTGGTAGAATTGCCCTAATTCTGTTCGTGTTGCTTCATGGAGAGCCCTCAATGAAAATGATAGTAGATGATGGTTTTTTTTTCAATGCTCTGTGTTGAATCGACTTTGATTTTGGTTTGAAACCTGAATGCAATAGTTAATGCTCTGAATGGAGAGAGATGTGTGTCTCTGTTGCTGGTGTGGTCTCCTCTCTCCTATTTCCTTGTCATAACCGGAATGCGACATCCCTTGCACAGCACAAATAGTCTCTCCCTCACCTCTCGCCCATGACTCCAGGGTTTCCTAGCCTGAAGAACGGCTCCCTGCCCTGGTTTGTCATGGCCCGCAGAGGAACCCCAGGGCAAGCCCAGACAGAGCATGGGAGTGAATGCAAGCCACTTCCCTTGTGATGACAGATCCCCCAACTCTCTACAGAAAGTGAAGTGGAACCTTGGGGTGTCCCAGCAGGCACCTCAAAGGCTTCAGCCCTGGAGCTCCATCCCCCTGAATGACAGGTGTGATCCTGGTTATCAGGGCTAAGGAGAGCCATGCCACCACAGCCACCCAGGGCAGGGCGAGAGAAAGCTCTGTGTAGAGCTGACTTTGCGAACAGAGAAAACCACAGGAGAAAAGCAACTGAATCTGAGCTGTGGGCCATTATTCCTGGTTGACCTCACGAGGCCCAGCACCGCCAGGGGCAGGAGGAGAGGAGAGATTCCAGGGGGTGGGGACTGATCAAGCCCGTCCTGGACTCGCGGTTGTTCAGTGTGACCATGCTCTGCTCTAATACCATGTCAGCTTTTTCTTCCCTTTGATTTCTTCACCATCCTATAAATGTGGCAGATGTGTACAGACAACAAGCTCCTGGTCTGAACTCAATGTCTTTTGGACTCATGCAGCCTCCTTTGGGTCACTGTCCAGTCAGTAGAAACCTTTGGAAGGGCAGTTCTCAGCACGTGGCCATGGCGCCCTCAGCAGGATCACTATGGCTTTTCTAACAACTGACTTGAGGACCAGTTTTATTTCTTAATTCTAAGTGAGACTGAATAAGCAATAGAAGTTTTATTTTTTAAAGATTTATTTATTTTTATTGGAAAGTCAGATTTACAGAGAGAAGGAGAGACAGAAAGATCTTCCGTGTACTAGTTCACTCCCCAAATGACCACAACAGCCAAAGCTAAGCCGCCAATCCAGAGCCAGGAGCCAGGAGCCAGGAGCCAGGAACTTCCTCCAGGTCTCCCATGTAGGTGCAGGGTCCCAAGGCCTTGGCCCACCCTCTACTGCTTTCCCAAGCCACAAGCAGGGAGCTGGAAGGGAATTGGAGAAGTTGGGACATGAACCAACAGCCGTATGGGACCCTGGCACATGCAAGGCGAGGACTTTAGCCCCTAGGCTACCGTGCCAGGCCCAGCAATAGAAGTTTTAATGTACTTGTCATGTTTAGGGACACATTAATTTTATTAATCCCATTTTAGGGATTAAAAGACTGAGGTACAAAAAGTTTAAATAATTTCTTAAGTTGAATTGCATGCTGACAGCGGAGATCATGCCCTTAAACATCCTGTGACCTAGCCTACTGCAGGAGGTTGCAACTTGTTTATAAATCCATTACTCTGCAAATGACAGCTTGGTCACACCTAAGAGCACTTCGAGATTTCCTGGAAATGGAATTTTAAAAGTTTACTGGGAGGCCCAGCGCAGTAGCCTAGTGGCTAAAGTCCTTGCCTTGCAACCGCCAGGATCCCATATGGGTGCTGGTTTGTGCCTTAGTACCTCCACTTTCCATCCAGCTCCCTGCCTGTGGCCTGGAAAAGCAGTAGAGGATGGCCCAAAGCCTTGGGACCCTGAATCCATGTGAGAGACCCGGAAGAAGTTCCTGACTCCTGGCTTCAGATCAGTTCAGCTCTGGCTGTTGCAGCCACTTGGGGAATGAACCAGCAGATAGAAGATCTTTGTCTCTCCTTCTCTCTGTAAATCTGACTTTCCAATAAAAATAAATATTTAAAAAACTTAGCGGGGGTGCGGCAACTTTTGAATCCCGTGCATAGCTTGCTCAAAATATACATTTTCCATGAATTTATTGAATAGCCCTAATACACCAAGCCACATGCCAGGACCCCAGAACACAAAATAACTGCATTTGTTACTTTAGGTACTTCCTAGCAATTGTACGTTTATTACCAATACTATATTTGAGGTGCCAATACTTCTGCTGAGTGCCTCACCATTTATCATCAGGATGAACATAAAATATCCACAATTCAAATGCCGCTTATTTCATGTCTCACTTCTTGCATGAGTATAGCTGAAAAAGGCCAGCTGCCCATCCCGCAGCGTGAGACCAAAAAGTGATGAATCTGATTCCTGCAGTTTGCCAAGAAAATCATTCTCACACATCAGTCTTTTGGCAAGTGGGAGGCCAGTGCTGGCTGGTACAAGTCTGCCACCTGCTGGAACAGGCAGAACTAACACAAAGTGAAGGAGACGGGTACAATGAGCATTGGGCACCATCTAACATCATTTTACCTCGCAAACCTTAGTGAGAACCGACAGCCTGCAGGTGTCCCCTTCTGGCCCTCATTTTTGGGCAAAGCCTCGTGAAATTGAACACTGCAGAAACATTTAGGGAAAAGGAAATTGCAAAGGATCTTCGTACAAAGAAGTCAAACAGACCTGAACGCAAATCACAGCATGGCCCCTTCCCAGCTGTCACTTGGAACAGGTTATTCAACAGGTTATTCAATCAGTTTCACTGTCCGTAAGATAAGACTGCTGGCAGTCAACTGTATGTTGGATGAATGGGTGGAAAGAAAATATGTACACATCTTTGTGGGTAGGCTTACAAATATATATATACACACACAGCACTTACTTGTAATGCATAGCACAGAGGCAAAACACTGAGTATAAAATTACTTATTTCAAATAATCTCATTTGTATGCATTGAACACCCTTGAAGTCTGCTCAGTTGGACCATTTCTTGTGGAGAAACAAAGCAAAACTTTCCCAAGCCCCTTCCTCAGATTGTCCAAGCCAGGACCCTTCCAGTTTCCATTCTTCCAAGATCTGAGATGTGTGAGGTATTACCAAGTGCCAAGAGGGGCTATTCCACCCCTCTGGATGCAGAAAATGGAGAGACTTGCTGTCCGTTTGTGGACAGATATATAAGAGATACTCAGAGATACTCAGAGATTCCAGAAACAAGTTTTGGAGGGATTTTCTGCCGTCGGTGACCTTCTGGGTACCAGCCAGAAGCCATGGATACTAATAACTGTGATAGCTAGAATCACATGTGATGGGTGCCCACCACGAATTGTTGCGTCAATGTTTCTAGCAATCATGTAGATCAGGCATTGCTATTAACCCACATTGCGATAAAGGGAAGTGGAATTGAGCAAGCATACATGTGGCAGACCCTGGTGGTCGTCTATCCAGTACTGTTCCTCGTTGGCCAATTTTCCTCCCCAAGTGGCTCGAGCTTACATACATAGTAGGGGGCTCTGTCACAGGAGCCCCACTTCCCTTGCTAAGATGAGAGCAGGTGACCTAATTCTACTCAATAATTCATAAGATAAGGTTCACAAGGGGCAGATGTTCTCTGTGCATCCAGGGGTGGGGGTGAGGACCAGATGTAGAGCAGAGGGTCTCCTCTCTCCTGCTTCTACTTGCAATATTTTAAAGAAAAAGATGGATCCTACCACTTCCCTCCCCCTCACCATGTGAATGATGTAACTCAGGGCTCAGACTTGGCTGCTTCCTAAAAGAAGAAGTAGGTAGCAGAGATGGAGATAGGAGTGTAAAGGATTTCAATATTGATTTCTAACCATTCCTACATAGTTGTATAGAGAAAAAGTCTCAGTTTAAAGAGGAATAATCAGAACTATGAGTTTCTCTTTTAAGGATGGTAAATATCATGCAAGTAGCAATGTGCATCTGTCCCAGACCTACACATGAGGAGGTCCTTCTCCAGCTAGGGACCCCCTGGCCAGCGTTGGTACTCTAGTCTTAGCTTTGCTCCACTTTCCTTCCGGTGAGAAGCAGATTTCAGCATTCATCAGCTGACTCTGCTGTCTGCACTCTCTTTACCCTTCCCGACTTTGAACTTGAGCAGAACTTGCAGGTGCTCAGCCGGATGCCTTCCAGCCACGTTCCCTCCACCCCAGTCTCTTTCCACCTAACTCCAAGGTCACTTCTCAGAGCTAGCCTCTCATCCCATCTTCTCTGACCACACCTTTCCACAGATGGGCCTGCTCACTGCCCAGAACACAGGTGGCAGAGGGTCCCAACAGATACTTTCATACTGGAAGACACCCACAGAACGAGAACATTCAGGCCTTACACCATCCACACCCGAGAACCCTTCCCCAGCCCCCACTCCAGGGGATGCATGGCTTGCAGTAATACCTCCTACAGCAGTTTCACCCAAGATCCCTGTAACCTATAAGATAGGCACCAATTCTCCAGGGTGGGAAGGCCACCTCCTTTTGTGCGTGTTCCTGGAAACTCACCAGATGCCCCTGCTCTTGCTTCTCTCCCTGCAGCGGTATAAGACACATTGATGTCTGCGGACTGCTGGTCAGCAAAGAGCACCCTCCTACACATTCATGGAGGATCTGGTGGGTAGATAGGAGCCCATGCCTCTCTGTAGTATCTCTGTCACCAGCAGGGAAGATGGCAGTGCACCTGTTAGGAGGGAGATAGGACACATTGTGCGTGCATACACTGGAGTTCCCCCAGAGGTGTCCCCTGGGAGCTCTGCTGGTTGCCTGGAACCATGGAAGGGTGTCTGAATGGTAGGCTTCTTACTTTCACCTCTCAGCTTGGGGAGGAAGAAGGGGAGGAAGCAGAGAAAAGGCGGTTTTATGAAGCTGTTCAAGTCAGAAAAACAGAAGAGGAACTTTCAGGCAGGCAAGTGTCTGGCACAGTAGTTCAGATGCTACCTGCGATGATGAAACCATCGATAAGTCTGAAAATGTTCAAGTTCAAATGGCTCTGGGTTCTGTACTGGCCATGAACCCTAAACCCTCCAATTTCCTCAAATTGCTCTCTTCTGCTATTGGGGTTTTCTTTTCCCAGTGTTCCGATCAAATGCCGCATAGTGCGGTGCAGCGAGTGTCAACTTGAGCGGCCGAGAAGGGACAGGGGGATTCCATCTGAAATTGTGAGGGGACTCAGTGCCCGTTGAAGTAAACCCTGGCCAAGGGGAAAGCGGAAAGGAGAAATTTGAGAGAATCAGACATGTGTGTGTGTTTTCTTGCCATGTTACTGGGGGGAAGTTCAGAATAGTTGCCTGTGCCTCCTGAAGACCTGTGCCCCAGCTCCCTCTGCAGCTCAGTGGGGAGCCGGGCCAGCACATTGCCTGCCCGACCACAGCTCGCACCTTTCCTTCACTCACTTCCGTTTCTCCTCCTCATCCTCCCTCCTGGCCCGAACATCTACCCTTTTGCCCTCATGCTTTGTTTTCTTAAGGAGCAAGGTTAGGATGGTTCCTATTAAGATTTTTGACATATCACCACGTCCCCACCCCTCGCCCGGCCAAAACAAAAACAAACACAAACAAAAAATTAGCACCCCTCTCCACTCCTTAGATTATAAATAAGTTGAAGAAATTTAAAAATTTAATAAATAAATAACTCTCTCCAGACAGCAGAAGCCAAATTCTGAGAAAGCTCAAGCTGTGTGTGACTCACAGGGTTACTGGGGGCCACCAGGGCTTACACTTCCTGTTCCGGTGTTGGGGGAGGGGAGTTTTTTGCTGCGCTTCAGATCGGTCCAGTCGCAACTGACAAGTAACAGCAGGGAGACAACATATTCTCTGATGCCCCATGGGAGGACGGACTTGAGTTAGACAAGGACAAGAAGTAAATGAGAAAGAAGGTGGGGCAGAGGGGAGAAGGGAGGAGGAGGAGAGAGGGAGGGAGGGAAAGAAGGCGGAGCAGCAGAGCCATTGAGTAACCCGCAGGTGAAAAGCTAAGGAGAGATTTCATAGTACTAAGGAGACAGAGTACAGTTTAAGGCAGGTTGAGTGAGTAGGTATTGGACCTAAGGAGGGAGACACCCCAATCCCATGGTCAATGGCCCTGACTCCGGTTCTCTGACAATAAGGACCTTGGGAGGCAGCTGGTGAGGGGAGGACAGACCTCAGCCCCTGGCGCAGGATGAAGTTCAGAAACAGACTCGCACACATGACCACTCGATGTACAACAAAGACATCACAGTTATTCAGTGGAGAAAGACTGATGTTCTTTCTTAATTTTTCATTTGAAAAGGTAGATTTACAGAGAGAAGCGGGGATGGAAGAAGGAAAGGAGAGAATCTTCCATCTTCTGGTTCACTCCTCAAATGGATACATAGGCCAGAGCTGGGCTGGCCCAAAGCCAGGAGCCAGGAGTTTCTTCCAGGTCCCCTACATGGGTTCATGGACCCAAACACCTGGGCCATCTTCTGCTGCCTTCCCAGGCACATTAGCAGGGAACTGGATGAGATGGGGAGCAGCTGGGACTTAAACTGGCACCCATCTGGGATGCTGGGACTGCCAACAGAGGTTTAATCTACTATGCTACAGCAGCAGGCCCTTAATTTACTTGCCATATAATATGTAGTGGTGACTCAAATGGATGTTGATAAAAGAAGACTCTTGGTTCTTCTCTGATACCATACATAAAGCCAAATTCCGGAAGGACTGTATGTCGACATTCATAAATTAAAGATTAAAGCTTGCAAATTAAGACAACACACAAAGTATTTTCAGGAACTCCAAGTATGATTCTTTCTTAACAGGACTGAAGGAAATATTGACATTTATAATTGTGTCTAAAATTGTGTTTATAAATTTTTTTTGTTTTTTTAGTTTTTTATTAAATTTTTACTTCTTTATTATTATTATTATTATTATCATCATTTCATGATACAGTTCCATATCCTGTTGGCCATTAGGTCTGAGTGTCATATGGACCTATTTTGACCCGTATGATGCCAAAGTCGAAATTATTTTCCATGTGGGACTAGTGCAATGCACTGAGCTCAGTGAGTTCTCTCCCAGCTCAGCACATGTACAGCTCACTGTTGTCCCTGCAGTCTTAAAGTTTTTGCCATACTATACAAAATGGCACCTGATGTGCCACTACTAGAGTTCTTGATCTGCTGTCCATTAGGTCTCAGGGCCACCTAGACATATCTTGGGTGGAACCTGTAGGATGCCACGTTGCTGCAGTTCACTGAGCCAGAAATGAGTTCACTCTCAGCCCAGTGCATGTGCAGTACTGTCCATAGCTCTTGCCTCCCTATACAAAATGGCACCTGATTTGGCTCTAGGGGGCGGACTGGGCTGTGAAATCCACCCTGTTCCTGCACCATCCATCTGGGTCCTGCTGCCGTACCTCTGCTCCTGGTCAAATCAAGCAGACCAGCAGGATGGGCAATTCGTTGCCTGGGTTCACCTGCTGAGCTCCCAGTGAACACCCCTTCCCACCTTGTTGCTTGTGGAGTTCCAGTTGCCAGTTCAGTTCAGATCAGCCCTCTCTGAATGCTGCTGGGTTATGGTCACTGCAACACCACACTTTTATGTCTGCTACTCTCCTGTGTCTGTCAACCTCCATTCTGTCCTCTCCTATTTCTGGAATGTGCCCTCTCTGCTTCACACCGGTTAATGTTTCTCCATCTGTTTAAATGTGTCCTTACCCTGTTCTGCCATCGTCAGTTTCATGTTTATAAGTTTTTAAAATTCTGTTCAACACATGAGCTCTATTAAGAGAATAGAAAAAGCTAATGTCAGACTGGAATGAACTATGTGTCATAACTTCCCATGCGTATGTGCATGTTATAAGCCACTGCTCAGGACGGCTCATTGTACCTGAGTGCCAGGTTGAGGCCCAGCTACTCTGTGCTCTTCATCTGGCTTCCTGATCATGCATGCGGACAGCAGCAAGTGATGGCCCGAGTGCTTGGTTCCTGCCCCCCACATGGCTGACTTCCCTGGAGTTCTGTGCTCTTGGCTTCCACCTGATCCAGTTGGCTGTTGTGGGCATTTGGGGAGTGAATCAACAGATATCATATGTCTGTCAGTCTCTCTTTTTCTCTAACACACACATATGTATATATCCCCTCCCAACCTACCTCTGTCTCTTTGGCTTTCAAATAAGTAAATATATCTTTTAAAAATAAAAATTTGGGGCCAGCACAATGGCTCAATCGGTTAATCTACCTCCAAGCACCAGGACCCAATATACGTACTGGGTTATGTCCCAGCTGCTCCACTTCCCATCCAGCTTGCTGCCTGTGGCTTGGAAAAGTGGTGGAGGATGGTTCAAAGCCTTGGTGTCCTGCACCAGCATGGCAACAACAGCAACAAAAATGAAATCTTAAAAAAATAAATATTTTGCAAATCAGAAATAAGATAGACAACACATGTTTTTAAGTTGAGCAGGAATCCTGAGCAAGCATGTCACAAAGAAGATATCCAAATTGCCAATAAGCAGATGCAAAAGGCACTCACCATCATCACTCATGAGAAAAATGCAAATTAAAGCCACACTCTGATGCCATTTACTGCTTTGTAGTCAAGGAAGGCCAGTGTCTGTCTTTGAAAAAGTAATTGCAAAATCATAGCTCTGCATGCCAGAAAAGTTGGTTAGAGGTGTCAATAATTACAAACAGCTTTGCTTTATTCAGAGAGAGAAGTTTCTGTTCAAGTTTTTCCTCTTGCAATGAAAGAATTTCACTTCCCCACTGCAGTTACATAAGTTGCTCTCTCCAGCTTCAGACTGAGGGTAGTAATTGAAACCTCACTTTGGAATTCCTTGTGGCTGTTCAGTTACTGAAAGCTATATACATTCACTTCCTTAAGTTCCAACGGAAAGTTTTGCAACAGCTTCTATATGAAGAAATTGTGGGAAAATAGCTTGCACAACTTAAAAAAAAAAAACCTGAGATGTGTAGATTTAGTGCCAACAGATTTGATAGCCTTGCAAGATTATGTGTTTTTTCTGGTGAATCATTATTTAAGACAAGTGAGCAAAATTAGTGCAAGGAGACACACAGCCTGATGGAGATGTGTGAAAGTGTGCCCTCTGCGAGGAAACCCTCATGAAGAGGGGTGAGCTCTGGATGTGAGTAGCAGGTTGGAGCTCAGTCCATTTGCTTCCACACAGCTCAGGACCCACAACACTCAAGCTCACTGCTTTAGCACCCCTGGCTCCCAGGGTGATAATCTTTAGTATGCCTGCTGGTCTGATTAAAAAAAAAAAAAAAAAAAAAAGGTTGATTGATTTTTACTTGACAGAGTAACAGAGACAGGGAGGGAGATCTTCCATTTGCTGATTTAGTCCCTGAATGGCAGCAATGGCTAGAGCTGAGCCAATCAAACTGGGAGCCAGGAGCTTCTTCTGGGTCTCTCACATAGGACTTGGGCTATCCTCTGCTGCTTTCCCAGGCCATAAATGGAGATCTGGGGTGGGAAGTGGAACAGCTGGGGCTAGAACCCTTATGGGATGCCGGCACCGCAGGTAGAGGATTAGCATGATATACCACCTGCACCAGCCCCAACCTGATGACTTCAACAAGAAACTTTCTGCATCACCAGCTAATCAAAGGCCAATATCCAAGCCCATTGGTGTAGTTCAAGTTCATGTTCATAAAACTGAAACACTGAACAACCAGATGCAATGAGAGGGTTATGTTCATCCTTTAGCAAGCACTTATTCCCTCTAAGTGCCAAGTCACTTCATACCCATTCCCTTCTATCCCATGCCACCACATAGACAGCCTGATTCCGAGGGGAATAAGCCAAACATAAAAAGACAGATGCTCTGAGATTGCAGTTAGATGAGGTACCTGACATATACCTAACGAGGTAGGATCCCTGTAAAGAGAACACAGACTGATTTTGCTTAATGGGTATAGAGTTCCACTTTGTGAGATGAACAAGATCTGGAGATTACCATACAATTTGAACCTACTCAACACTTCTGAAATGTCTGCTAAGAAAAATATGATGAAAATAATAGTATCTTTTCCCTGGAGTGTCCAGACCACAAGTGATTTTTCTTCTTTAAGCCACTTCAAAAATATTTTTTTAAAAACGATCTCTTTTTATTATTTGAAAGGTACAGTTATTGAGAGTCAGGAAAGACAGATCTTCCATCTGCTGATTCACTTCCCAAAAGGTTGCAACAGCAAGGGTTGTGCCAGACTGAAGCTAGAGTCAAGAGCTTCTTTCACCCTCACAAGTACTTGGGTCATCCTTCTCTGCTTTTCTGGGCACATACATTACCAGGGAGCTGGATCAGAAGTAGAGCAGGTGGGACTCCAACCAGCACCCATATAAGAGGCCAGTGTCACAAGCAGTGGTTTTACCTACTACACTGCAGTGCTAGCCTCAAGCCTCTTCTCATTTGAAAGGTAATGTTGGAAAGAGAAGAAGATATACACGCACACACACAGGAAGTGGGGAGGCATGGGAGGAGAAAGAAAGAGAATTTTCTATCTGTTGGTTCACTCTCCAGTGGCTGTTGCAACAGCCAGGGCTGGGCAGGGCTGGACCATGCTGAAGTCAGAAACTGGATGCTTCATCTGGGTTTCCCACATGGGTTTGGGGACCCAAGAACTTGGGCCATCTTCCCCTGCTTTGCCCAGGTGTATTATTAGGGAGCTGGATAGGAAGCAGAGCAGCTGGGACATAGACCAGCACTCATATGGGATGCCAGTGTCTCAGTAGCTTAACCTCTTAAGCTTCAGTGCTAGCACTGCTTTGGATTCTTTCTTTTTTTCCTTTGAGTTTTTTTATTGGACAGATTTACAGAGAGGAGACACAGAATGATCTTCCAACTGCTGGCTCACTCCGCAACTGGCTGAAGAGGTCAGAGCTGAGCCACAGATCCAAAGCCAAGAGCCAGGATCTTCATCCCAAGGCCGTGGGCTGTCCTCTACTGCTTTCCCAGGCCACAAGCAGGGAGCTGGAAGGGAAGTGGAACAGCCAGGATATGAACTGATGCCCATGTGGGATCCTGACAGATGCAAGGGAAGGATTCTAGCCACAAGGCTGCACCATGCCCTAATTGAGAGTCTTAACTTGGAATTCACAATGTGTCCCAAGGGGTTTATGGACTGATTTTAGAAGTTTCATAAAACTTGAATGGGAAAAGCTGCTAATGAAAATAGATTTAACATTTCTTGACAAGCCTTGATGACATTGGATGTGATGTGGTTTTGTCACCAGCAGAAATCAGATACTTTCATAATATATTTTTTGCAGATATCTCAAAATGTTGCTCAAACCAGCTGCACTTCAAAATCGCTGTAATTATCAATTCCACCATTAGGCCTTGCTGTGTTCTGTGTGAATTAGGATGCTTATGTAGAACTGAATTGCATATTAACCATTTTACCACCTGGCTGTGTAGTTTATCTTCTTGGCAACCCTAGAATTCTATTTTATGTGTTTATCCTAAAACATAGTCTAAAGGCTATACAAGATAGCCGGGGGGGGGGGTGGTCTCTGGAGCAAAAAAAATGGGGGGGGGGTAGTTAACATTGCCACCTTCAGGTCCAATGGCACAGTACTGATTTATCGCTCTGTTATTCTCATTATCACGGATTAGTAATGTGCTGTGGACCATGCACTACAGGCGGGTGCAGATATGTCAGCTGTAGTCCCAACCTTCCCAAAGTCTGGCTGAGTGTCTTGTATATAATGGATACTCACAGTAGTTTTGTTGCTTTATTAATTACATGAGTTAGCGCTGAGATCTGGAGTTATACTACTTTCATTTGAACTCTAGCTCTTGGACCTTGAGTGAGTGTCTTGATCTCTCTAAGCTTTGGCTTTCCTATCTGCTGCTCTGCTTTCAATGTGTCTCCCAAATGCATGTATTGCACACTTAACCCCCAGTGCTATGTTGTTGGGAAGCAGGGGAGATGCTTTGGTCGTGAGGGTTCTTCCCATGCTGACGGACTAACACTTCTATAAAAAGAGCTTGAGGGAGTGCGCTTTCCTCCTCTTTCCCTACGTGAGGGTCTGTCACATTGACTTTACACTTTCCAGAACTGTGAGAATGAATGTCTCTCCAAACGACCCTGTCTCAGGTATTGTATTATAGCTGCACAAAATAGAAGCAGACAACTACTGATGGTGTTAGTTACCACCTGTTTCAGGGAGCTGCTTGAGAATTCAACAAGAAAGTACTCCTAAGGAGCCCAACATCTGTTCCTGTTGTAAACCCTGAATACATGGGATCTGTTCATTATGAGCATGCTCATGGGAATTTTAAGTGCAATCTTGAGGTCAAGGTAGTATGTGCTGGTCACACGAAATTACAGCAGCAAGCAACCGGCTCTTTCAAAGAGGGCCAAACTGAGCAACCATGTCTACAGGACAGATACAACACCTAGTAGCAGAGAGACTGATGCATCAACAGGTCCCCAACTCTCAAAGTTATGGGTGCTGGATAAGGCATCATCCCCCAGAAAGCACCTGTGATAATAAACCAATCACTTTCATTCTCAAAGCCAGGAGTCAGCACAGGGTAGTAGAGAAAGTGCTAGACTGAAGCAATACTTTGCTTTAGGCATTTTCTCCTTTTCTAAAATCAGAAGTTTGGGCTTTAATCCTCTACAGTCTCTTTGGCTGTGAACTTGTGAGATGGCCTGACAGTCTGTTTATTTGAGAGGATTGTTGTGCAGTAGCCAAATGCTATGTGTTAGGCTATGTCACCACTGTCACCTGATGGAAGACCTGAATGGGCCATGATGGATGAATACTGAGGGGTCAGAAGAGTTTCTGAATACTTAGAAGTTGTTCTCAAAAGTGGTCCAGAGAGGTCATGATGGGAGACTTTTGCACCTGCTGAAGAGGCAGACGTAAAGGAAAACAGGACATGAAAGATGAACAGAGAACCATCAGACAAAAAAAATGTGTACTTAGACTTTGCTTATACGTGGCCTTGCATAGAAAGCTGAACTTTTTAAATATTTAGGGTTTTTTTTTTCCCTAAAATACGGTTGCAACAGAGAGAAAAAATGAAAGAGAAAGGGAGTTGGGGGGAGAAAAATATCTTCCCTTTGTTGGCTCATTCCCCCAAATGGTTGCAACTGCCTGATCTGGGCCAGTTTGAAGCTGGGGGCCAGGAAGCTCTGGGTCTCCTACATGGGTACAGGGTCTCAAGGCCTTGAGCCATTTTCTGCCTTCCAAGGCCTTTGGCAGGAGGCTGGATCAGAAGTGAAGCACCTGGGACTCAAACTGGCTCCCATTTAGGATACTAATGGCTGCGGACATTAGCCTGATTTGCCATGGTGTTGGCCCTGAAAACTATGCTTTTAAAATGCACTCTTTTTGGATTACTAACAAACAGTATAAGACAGTACCTGTGTTAGTTTACCCATAAAATATACATTAGACTTAATGAAAGCAAGCAAAACCTCTTCTACCCTCACATGTCCCTGGGTTGACAATTTGGGCTGTGTGCAGCTGGGCAGTTCTGACCCCCTCTAGGTCTGTGTGTGTCTCTGCAGTCCAACAGCGGTCAGCATAGCAGTCCTGCCTTGGGGTCCAGCACCCGGGCTGATGTCCTGCAGAGTCTGGCTGCCCAGCAGGGATTCAAGATCACCGTCGTGTCCCCTATTTGCATCAGTACAATGAGGAGTAGCCTAATAATGAATATTACTGCATTCATATCAACTTATCAAGCAAATAACTAAAACCATCAGTATTGGTATGTTCTTAGTACACGAATTATAACAGAGTTTGGCAACAGAATGATAATTATTTTCACATGCCTATATAATTGCAGTTTGTTTCTCTGGATGAAGGAAAGCTTCCTATGAATGGTTAATTCAGATTTTAGCTACCAAAAACTAATTTTTTTCTTCCTAGGCCCAGTCATGCCAAAAATTTCATGCTGCAAATTGAGATCTCGTTTCTTCTCCCCTCCCCAATTTCTCAGTTTAATTTCAGTACAGTGTCTTTCCCTGAGGGAAAGAGGGGGAAATATCCCATGATAAGCTCCTGGAAGTGTAAAGCCTGAAGATAGCTAAATTGTTCTATCAAGCGAAACTTGCCTGAAGGCAGACGCATTGCATTGCTGCACGTCAAACTGATCCATCAGCTCTCACAAACACAATATCTTAAGTCTAAGAAAGCTGCAATCACCACCTCACCCAGACATATGGGGGCTGCGACTCTGTGATATCAAATCTCTTATTCATTTTGGGGAAAAAGTCAACCAAATCAGTTATTTACATGTCCACCAAGTAATATACACTACAGTTGATCAACATTTTAATTTTCTACTCTGAAAGCTTAATGCATGCCTATTTACTCCCTTTCAAGGGGGAGAAGAGTGGGGTTTCAAAAATGATGGTGAATTCAGTAGCTAACAGGTGTCACTTCAGACATGTTATCTGGCATATGGGAAAATATCCTTTTGGGGGAAGCATGAAAAGGAAACCTCCAGTCCTTTGATACCAGCCCCTGCAGCCACACTGTGGGAGTGTCACCTCAGCCAGACATAGGACAATCTAAACTGATTTTTCTTCCTACCAATAAAATTATTTTCTATTTTGATTACTGTGTTAGTGGTAATACTCTGAGCTTGTGTGCAAAACAAAAATTGTTAAAATAGCTTTTTTCTCGGGCCCAGTGAGGCAGCCTAGCAGCTAAAGTCCTCTCCTTGAACACGCCAGGATCTCATGTGGGCATCAGTTCTAATCCTGGTGGCCCCACTTCCCATCCACCTCCCTGCTTGTGGCCTGGGGAAGCAGTTGAGGACGGCCCAAAGACATGGGACCCTGCACCTATGTGGGAGACCTGGAAGAAGCTCTAGGCTCCTGGCTTTAGATCAGCTCAGCTCCAGCCATAACAGTCACTTGGGGAGTGAATCATTGAATGGAAGATCTTCCTCTCTGTCTCTGCTCCTCTCTGTATATCTGACTTTGCAATAAAAGCAAATAAATCTTTTTTAAAAAATAGCTTTTTTTCTCTAATGTATGATTCTCTGAATTTGGAGAATTTTTCAAGACAAGAATTCAATGGTTAAAATTCTGCTAATAGAAGGGAGAGGGAGAGAGAGAATGAGTGAAAAGCTGAAGAGAGAAGTGATAGGTAGATGATATCAAGACTGGCTTTAAGTATAAGAGAAATTCATTGGAGTCCCATTTTTCTACCTAGAAGATCGGGTCTGGGGCCAGCATTGTGACACAGTGGGCTAATCTGCTGCTTGCAAGGTAGAATCAAAGCACTGGTTTAAATCCTGGCTGCCCCACTCCTGATCCAGCTCCCTGCTGATGCACTGGGGAAGGTAGCAGAAAATAACCCAAAGACTTGAGTTACTGCCACCCACATAGACTACTCAGATGGTGTTTTTGGCTCCTGGTCTCAGCCTGGCCCAGACTTGATATTTGCAACTATTTTGGTGAGTGAACCAGCAGCTGGAAGGCATCCATCCATCCATCCACTCATCCACTTGCCCTCTATCACTGTGCCTTTCAAATTCATGAATCTTAAATCAAATGTCATATCTAGTCTCACCAATCAACTGCATCCTTATATTGTGATCTTCCTGTAAGAGAAAATCTTTTCTCAAATCCTGGGCTTATTAGCTCCTGCCTAGATGCCCAGTTACAAGCCTGGGCATCCAGCTTCTGTTTAGAGTTTGTCAGTATTGGGCCTGATCTGAATAGTTTGCATATTCACATAAATGCGAGATTAACGATCTATTTTAAACAAGTCATAATCAAGCATCTACCACATACAAAGCAGAAAGAGAACATGTAAATCCACGCCTTATAATGCCAAGTTTATTGTCCTTTCCAACATACCACACTGACTAGGCTAAAATGTCAGGGGCCCGTTTCTACCCCCGAAATAACACTACTACATGTGGCAGATGCCTTGAGAACTGCAGAAAACATTTCTTGCCAATGTGGCTTTCTTAGCAGGTGTTATCAACCAACTTCCCCCTCCCCCCGCCCTCCAGTCCTGAGAAACCCAAGTTGGGGCCCTAGGAGAACTGGAATTTCAGAGATCCATCAGAACAGCCGTCCATCTGCCTGTCTGCACGTTAGGGCCTGCTCTCAGCAGGTGGGAAACTAGGGCTGCACTGTAGTGCACCAAGGAGAGCATGGCTCGACAGGGAGGCAGAAAGAGAAACACAGATTTTTGTTTTTCCAAAAATGTATCCAGCAAAGAAGAGCAGATCTGTTTCAAAAGCCGTCACAGCTTGGTTTTGTTTGGATTTGTTTGAAGCACTGAAAGATGTTAACATATGTGTAGGTTAAGGAGACATTTCTGGAGGAGGGAAAACAATGAATTTTCAGAGATGGACTAGTGATGGGAATCCCAGTGGTCCGTGCATTGAAGAACTACTGTGTAAGGCATTGTTCTAAGAACTTAAATGCATTTATTTGCATTTCACTTGCTCAAAACCCACTGCTATTCGAGGTAAGCATTTGATGCAGGGGTCAGTTGGAATGCTGCTCCAAATAACTCCTCTCATAGCACAGTGGTTAGGTTTGAAATTCAGCTGAACTTTGGCTTCCAGCTTCCTGAGAAAAGGAGCAAGGGATGCATCAGGTTTTGGGGTCCCAACCACCCAAATGCAAGATCTAGATGGAGTGACTTCCTGGCTCCTAGCTCCAACTTGTTAGCCCTGGCTAGTGCAGGCATTTGGGAGAGTGAAACAATGGATTAAAGATTCTCTCTCTAATAAAATAAATACAAATCTAAAAATAGATTATTCTAATTAAAAATAGAGCATATCTTAAGCAGGGTCCATTGCTGAAGCTGGGATTAGACCCCAGCTGGTCAGATTCCAGGGTCCATATGCTCCATGGTGGTATAAACCTGTCTCTTGGGGAAAGTCTTTTGGTGGAATGAAGCCTAGAATTCCCAACAGGAAAAGAAATTTCTTTCTCTCTAGAAAAGGGTGTTAGACTCCAGCGGATGGGAGCAGAGGAATTTGGGGAGGGGAGAGCAGGTGAGGGAACGTGATGCTGATTCTCAGAGCCCCCCACGGCCAGGACAGTAAAACCATATTATCAGCACACAAAGAGAAATTACCTCTCTACTAGCTACTGCAGGTGCTGGCTTCTGAAGAACTCCCCCCCCCCCCCCCCCCAGCTACAACTGTTCTGACAAATGAATGGAAACCTGTGGCTGGACCACGCACCTGCTGAGCTGTAAGCAGATATGGTCTGGGGCTCCACAGGCTGACCCTGGTATGCTTGTCATGGCACCAGCTCTGGAGAGATTTGAACCTCCTGGGAGCTCTCTTGAGATGGTACAATCGACACAATTATGTTTTCTGCAAGAGGGATCAAAGTTGATGGAGCCAAGAACTCCAGAATTCTGAAACAATGTTGAGTAACTTCCTTAGAGGCTAGTCAATCACAGATGATAGCCAAATGTAGTCACACCCATGCTGTGTGCAGCTTGGGACCCAAGCCTAACCACTTCTTGAGAAAGAAGCAAATGGTGGGGGTTATTGAGAAGGAAGTTGACACAGAATGCCTAGGGCCAAATTACATGTTTTGAACCATAAGCTCTGGAAATTTTTAGAAAATGTAAGGTAGCAATAATGAACATTTATTAAACTTGTTTAGGTTCCAGGGCCCTTCTACACAGTGGTATACAGTTCCCAGAAAGAGGGTAAAAAGATAGGCATTTGGCACAGCAATGAAGTCACCACTTGGGATCCCTGTATTCCTTATTGGGGTGCCTAGTGGCAGACCACTTCCAGTTCCTGCTAAGGCATACCCTAGCAGGCAACAGATGCTGGCACAAATATTTGGGAACCTGTTGCCCATGTGGGAGACCAAGAAGGAGTTCCAGGGTCTTTGTTTTAGCTTGGCCTAGCATTGTTGCAGGCATTTGGAGGATAAACCAGCAGACTGAAAATCTGTCTTTCAAGTAAATGAAAGTTTATAATTTTTTAAAGAAAAATAGGTAGACTTGGCATAGTAGCTCAAGTCACAGCATGGGATGCCCAGACGCCACATCATAGTTCCTGATTTGAGTCCTGACTATGCTTTTTAGCTAGCTTCCTGCCAACGTGCATGGGATGGCATAAGTGTTTAGATCCTTGCCACTCAAATGGGACACGTGGACTTCCAGGCTCCTGCTGTCAGCCTGATCTAGCCCTGGAAGTTACAGGTGTGAACCAGCACACTGGAGATCACTCTGTCTCTTTATTTTGCATGTCCATCTGCCTGCCTTCCAAAGGAAAACTGAAAAAAAAAAAAACTTTTGAAAAAGAGGAGTTCTGACCTATAGAGATTCTACCACATCCAAAGTCAAGCTACCAAGCCAGCCAACAAAGTCCTGAATATTTCCCAGTCACCTCTAGGAGTCTAATAGGAACCATCTCCCACACAGCACTGCGTTATTACCTGGTTTTATCCTCTTAACAACCTCTTAGGGAGGGAGTACCATTATTATCTCCAGTGTACATATTGGTAGAAATATTTAGAGAGCTCCAATAAGTTGCTTGAGCACACAGAGCTAGAGTGGAATTCTGAGGATAGCTCAAATACATAGGGTGTTAATTAATTCCAGGCATACACCATGTTTTACCCTAAAAACAGCCACAGATGTTCCAAGTGCTAATCACCGCCAGTCGTTAGCAGGTCCCCACTGATAGTTAACTTCCGCTACAGATTCATTTCATGAGCTCCTTTGGAGGATTAATCTATATTTCTGAATTTTTCTGTTCAGCAGTAACCTCTATGTAAAATCCTGCGAGAGAGAGAGAGAGAGAGAGAAAGAGAGAGAGTGTGTGTGTGTGTGTGTGTGTGTGTGTGTACACACAGATCTACTCTTAGAATTTGGAAAATATCCTGGCCTCTTGCTGTGCAATGTGTAAACCAACGACCGGCATCATTTAAGAACTTGCTAGAAACCCAGATTCTGTCTTCTACTGATCTACTACATCAGAATATGCACCCCAAATTGATCACACATGAATACATTCACATTTCACAAGTATTGCTTTAGCGTGTAAGGATCAATTTGGGACTTTGCTAGGCCAAAGAGGCTTGCATTTTAAGCTGTGCCAGCAGTTGGCAGAGATTGGCATTTAGGCAGCAGGACACTCAGTCTTTTGTGGCTGCTGGGGGTTTAGTCTGTGGCCACAAAACTGAGCCACTCTACAAAGTGAGACTTTTGGCTCAGCAGTGATTGTTTTAAGCAAACAGCCATAGGTTTCTCTTCCATCAACCTTCCTGGTAACCTCACATTTTGCTTTTCTAACTACAAGAAACTTTGAAAGCCAAGTTCAATTGGATTCCTCCCAAGGACTTCCTCTCAGAAAAATTAATGCAAAGAAAAATATTCTTCTAAACACTCTGGAGCCTGCCAGTAAAAGATGGGGAGCGGGGGAAGGAGTCAGGTTGTTGGAGCCAACCTCCACGAAGTGCTAAATCAATTCCAACCACAGAACTTCGGTTGAACTTGGCCAGTCATTCATGAGTTTAAAACATAGAAAGAAAGGATATGTGTTAGAACTACTTAAAAACCCTTTTGAGATAGCAAATTCATCATCTGCCCAGACATTCAAATGCATATGTTTTTTTTTTAAAGATTTATTTTTATTACAAAGTCAGATATACAGAGAGGAGGAGAGACAGAGAGGAAGATGTTCCGTCCGATGATTTACTCCCCAAGTGAGCCACAACGGCCGGTGCGCGCCGATCCGAAGCCAGGAGCCAGGAACCTCTTCCAGGTCTCCCACACGGGTGCAGGGTCCCAAAGCCTTGGGCCGTCCTCGACTGCTTTCCCAGGCCACAAGCAGGGAGCTGGATGGGAAGTGGAGCTGCCGGGATTAGAACCGGCACCCATATGGGATCCCGGGGCGTTCAAGGTGAGGACTTTAGCCGCTAGCCCACGCCGCCGGGCCCAAATGCATGTGTTTTAACCGGGCTTTGTTTCCTGAGTATTCCCAACTCCACTGGCTTACAGAAGAAGTGGCCCCAATCCAGGTGCAGAAGAATGCAAACCCCCAAGGCATCAAGCTGAGGCAGAAATCTAGTAATAAAGCAAATGTACTCCAGAAAAAGAAAAAAAAAGTAGTATCTTTTAGGACTTTTTAAATAATGGCCACAGTTACTCTGAGCTTTGGCTATCCGTGGTTATTAGCAATGCCCACTAGCCAGTGTGAAGCTGAATTCCTCCAAGTCGGATACCAACCTGAGACACCAGTTTAGCTATTTCATCTGGGAAAGGTTCACTAGAAAAATATTGGATAGCACTAAGAGTAGTGTTTGTCAATGGGATAGAGGGAGAGGAGGAAGGACATTCTATCTGCCCAGTTATGAAAAGAAAAGCAGAGTTGCAGAGAGAGAGAGAGAGTGAGTTAGAGTTAGAGTTAAACTTTCAGGTGCCCAAGTGCTTAAACCATCTCCTGCTGCTTTCCCACGCACATTAGCAGAGAGTTTGATCAGGAAGCAGAACCATCAGGACTCAAACTGGCATTTCATTTCTGATGTGACAGGTGGCAGCTTACCTCAATGTGCCACAACAGCAGCTCTGGTAGCAAGCTCATCTACCCCCCTATATTATTCCCCAAGAAGAAATGCCCTGTTATTTTTTTTTCTAAAGTCTGATTCCATCCAAAACTGCTGGTGTTGCCAAAGGAGACACCTTTGCTCACAGATATCTAATTCTTTCTCCGTAGTGAAATAATATCCTGGGAACTTAGTAGAATAACGCAGTATTTGGCAAACCTGCCTGGGATGAATGAGCTTCTGCACAGGCACAGAGGGACAATCCAATAGCATTCTTTTCCATCTCACATTATCAGCATGTGTTGAAAGTAACGTTTTATTCCTCCGATTAGTTAGTGTGTAGCAGTGAAGGCCAACCTAGGAATTCTTATCTCTTGGATAAGCAGTAATTCTCAGAGATGTCAGTTCTAAGCCTAAAGTTATAAAATGATGGAGTGTTGGAGACTTTTACAACTGACCAGATGATGCTGTGCTGGACTCCTAACAAATGTCATTCACAACAAAAGTCTGTACTAAAAATAAGTGTGAAAAAGCAACATGGGTTTGAGTTTCCCCAAAGCAGAAGGTAGAAATCACTTGCACCAGTCTGGGTCCAGGTCATCCCAGTATGGGACAGAGAATGCAGATGGCGAGGGATTCGAGAGGGGGGCGGTTAGGGAAGCCAGCTGGGAGGGATCATCAAGCCAGCCACTGCTGTGGGCAGCTTCTCTTAACACACGGAGCAAACTGGGAGTTGAATGTGAAAGACTCCCAGGAACAAGCCCACACCAGGGAGAGGCCGCTGAGAGATGTGCACACCAAATTCCATCCCTAGTTGCATGTGAGGCCCTCCCCCTCTGGGGGCAGGATGGTGGAGGGAACACTGCAAGCTTTGTGCCAAAGCATAAGGTTCCTGGACAAAAACGTGCAGGGTTGACAAGGGGGTCAGACCCACGTGTAGTAAGGTACCAGCTGTGAGCAGGATGCTGCCTGGGCTGGGGTCTGCTAAACAAGTTCCCACAATTCCGACTTTTTTCTTTTATTTCTGTAGCCATCAACCAGGGAGTGGGCTGCTCTGCCTGGACTCTGTACAATAATGTGCATTGACCTTCTTCTAACTAACATATATATTGTTGTGTTTTAGTTCTTACAACAAGCGTGTGAAATAAATACACCTAATTAAAGTTAGGTGATTTGTTCAATATTACAATGTGCTAGAGCTGGGAGTTGAGCTCCAGGCTGTGTGACTTGCCAGGCCCCACCCACTGTGCCCTGCCTCCTTGATAGTCTCACCTCCTCGAAGTTGCACATGGCTCAGAAAGCTCTGGTTCCACCTGAAGAAAACATGAGACTTCCTAAAGTTTTTCGAAGGGTTTTCTTTCAGATAGCAAAGCCATCAGAATATTATTAAAGCACGGCAACACAGCTGAAATTCTCAAGTGTAGGGTTTCTTGCTGGCTTGGAGAATGTCAAGGTCATTGGAAGTTCTTACCATAAAGTTGTTTATATGGAATTATCCCAAAGAATAATGGTTACATCATTGTCAATGAGCAAGTCATTCATTCACTTGAGCCAGAAAAACTACTTCAAAGATGTTTCATTTACTCAGTCTCTATGCACCAAGGATGTCCTTTAAGCCTATTTCCGTGTTGGACTGCATGGGCAAAGCAGATGGGGGCCTGTCCCTAAAACATTGACCCTCTCAGGACTGACATGATGGCATCGTAGGTTACAGAGAAGAGGAGACAGAGATGGAGGTCTGCCATCCATGGTTCATTCCCCCAAATGGCTGTAACAGCTAGAATTGGGCAGGGCGGCAACTGGGAGCCAGGAATTTCCTCCAAGTCTCCCAAGTGCATGTAGCGGCCCAAGCTTCTGGGCCATCCCCTCCTGCTATCCCAGGCCACAAGCACAAAGCTGAATCAGAAGTGGAATTGGCCAGGACTAGAACCAGTGCCCTTATGGGATGATGTATTCTACCAGTGAATAAACATCTTATAAAAGTATTAGTTTCAATTATTTTAACTTTTAAAAGAAGATTTATTTTATTTTTATTGGAAAGATAGATTTACAGAGAGAAAGAGATACAGAGAAAAAGATCTTCCGTCTGCTGGTTCACTCCCTGAGTTGCCTCAACAGTTGGAGCTGAGCTGATCTGAAGCCAGGAGCCAGGTCTTTAATGTGGATACAGGGTGCCAAGGGTTTGGGCCATCCTTTACTACTTTCCCAGGCCACAGGCAGGGAGCTGGATAGGAAGTGGGACCGCCAGGTCATAAACTGGTACCCACATGGGATCCTGGCACTTGCAGGACAAGGATTTAGTCACTAAACTATCATGCCAGGCCCTCAATTATTTTAATTTTTAATAACCTTGTTTTAAATTTGACTTAATATTTAACTAACTTATGGAAGTAAAAGTATTATTTAACTTTTAAGATCCATTAGTGTATGTAAATACAGTGTTACTGGTTTTTATTTTTTAGGTGTTCAGTTAAATGAATACAGGTTGTATAACCATCACTGTAGTCAAGATGTAGAATATTTCTAACAGACCTGAAGTTCCCCCATGCTCCTTCTAGTCTATCCTCTCTCCTTGGAAAGCAGCCTTCTGGTTTCTGTCTCTCTATAGTTTTGCCAAGATGCTGTTTAGGTGTAATTTCAATGTAGAGCCTTTTGTGTTTGACCTCTTCAGCTCAGCATAAACCAGTTAAGATGCACTCATTCATTGCATACATCAGTAGTCCATTCCCTCTTCTGACTAACTTCTGTTCCATCCTGTTGAAGTACCCCGCTTTGCTTATCCATTCACCAGCTGATGAACACTTGGGTTGCTTGCAGGTTCTAGTGATAACAGAGTTGTCACGAACAGCATTCACATGTAAGCAAATTGTTCATTTCTCTTAAGCAAATCCTTGGGTAGTTGGCTGCTGGAACATATTTCCATTTCACTTTAGCAGAAACTATAAGACTACCTTCCAGGAATGCACCATTCCACATGCCTCTATGAGAGTTCTGGGATCCTCACTTAGCGTGAACCAAACTTGCTTTTGTAAAGCCATTTCAGTGAGTGCATAGTAGCTTCATTGTGAGTTTAATTTACACTCTCTTATTGACAAATGATGCTGAGCATTTTTCATGTGCTTATTTATTATTTGTGTCTATTCCTTGATCACATTTTAGTTTAAATATTGACCTTTTAAAAATGGAATTTTTTGGGCCTGGTGTGGTAGCCTAGGAGCTAAAGTACTCGCCTTGCATGCACCAGGATCCCATATGGGCACCTGTTCTAATCCTGGTAGCCCCACTTCCCATCCAGCTCCCTGCTTGTGGCCTGGGAAAGCAGTCGAGGATGGTCCAAAGTACGTGGGAGACTCAGAGGAGGCTCCGGGCTCCTGGCTTGGGATTGGTGCAGCTCTGGCTGTTGCAGCCATTTGAAAAGTAAATCGACAGATGGAAGGTCTTCCTTTCTGTCTGTCCTTCTCTCTGTATATCTGACTTTCCAATAACAAAATAAAATAAAACAATGCAGCTTTAAAAATTAACTTTTGAAAGTTCTTTGTATATTCTGGATGCAATTCCTTTTAAAGCTTTGTTTTTCACAAATAATCTCTCCCTGTCTGGCTTGTCTTTTGTTTTGTCCCAGCATCTCTCTAAGAGCAAATGAATCTTAACAAACTAAAATGATAGTGGCTACACAGCTAAAGCGCGCAAGACAGCACTTGGTTGTACCTTCCAGTGCCTTTGAGTCAGCCATAGCCATTCATATGTATCCTACTTTTGTAGGTAATGGGGTCAGGGGAGAAACAAAGGGAAAAGCCCCACCCAGCCTCCCACCCATCCCAGGTCCCAATGTGAGGCATGCTCCAAGGGTCCTGTTCTAGCAGTTTTGATAGTTCAACAGTTCTGAATTGCTGCCAGTCTCACTGTTCCAATCGCGATGAAACCTATTCAGAATCCACTAGCTGACATAGTTTCTTCATGGTTGGGGTTCTGAGATCAGCAGTTCAGTTGGAGGGATCTCCAAAGAAACTTCATCTGAGATGATCCCAATCCTGATTCTTGTGTGAGTTTGCCAGTACAGGGTCCGGCACCGTCTGTCGCACATCTTATGCACAGCTGATCTTCCTCTTCCCTGGGACCACTGTCCTATGTGGCTTGCATTTTGTGCCAGTTGTTGTGTCTGGTTTTATAAGTTACTCAAATCTAGAGCATGAATTGAGTCCCTGTTGCTCCAGCACGGTTGCAGCAGAACGTGCACTCCAAGAGTGGAAGCTCATGGAATGACGGGGCCATTCCTGTCTCATATATGACTGTGTTGCAGGTGACTACAGCGAGGTTGGAGCTCAGTCCTCCTTCCAGTCATTGATGAGTTCCTGCACAAGCATATGAACACAAAGCCCATCCAAAGCTCTCTTGCCTCTTGTCTGCGTGGCAGCAGCTCCAACAGGCACAACTAGCTGAATGGAACTGCAGTAGCTCTCTTCAGCCAGTGTAGTGGATTTCCTCCCTAATCCCTTCCCAGCCCCTCAATTTGCCTCTTACAGTTAATGCAAGAAACTGCTGCTGGGAAATGTTAGAGATTTAGTCATGGAGCACCTTTGGGTCATGATATATAAGATATATTTTCTGCCTGTAGGTTTAAAATTAAAATATACACAGGGCATTTTGCAGGGAAGGGATGATGTGATGGAGAGTGAATAGTAATATTGTTGAGTGAGAAAAGGCACTGGGTAAATAGTGTTATTATCAACTGAATAGCAGGATCGTTGGGTGAGTAGCAGCATTAAGAGTGAACAATCATGACCCAGTGCGGTAGCCTAATGGCTAAAGTCCTCGCCTTGCACATGCCAGGATCCCATGTGGGAACTAGTTCTAATCCTGGTGGCCTGCTTCCCATCCAGCTCCCTGCTTGTGGCCTGGGAAAGCAGTCGAGGATGGCCCAAAGTCTTGGGACCCTGCACCCATGTGGGAGACTCAGAGGAGACTCCATGCTCTTGGCTTCAGATCGGTATAGCTCCAGCCGTTGTAGCCACGTAGGGAATAAATCATCAGACAAAAGATCTTCCTTTCTGTCTCTCCTCCTCTCTTTATATCTGACTTTCCAATAAAAATGAACATTTAAAAAAGGAGTGAACAATCAAGTGGTAGTACCACTGAGCAGTAGTATTGAGTAATAGTATTGTCAACTGAGTAGTCATATTGAGTGGTAGCACTGAGTAGCAATATTGTCATGTGAGCAGCCATAATGTTACAGGGAAGTGAGGTCGCCACTTTGTTGGTGGAAAAGGAAATGGTAGATGCTGAGAGAATATGAGGCAAGAGACAAGCCTGTCAAAGAATACACATTATAGATCCGACGAGTCTGTATCAAAACAAATGTCATCATAGCAAAAAAAATTTCTTTTACTTCCATAGTCACGCACTGATTAAATTGAAAATGAAAGCACGTATTGACATTGTCAGTAATGTTTGTGAGAGGATCTACTATTTAACTGTTTATCCATATTATATCTCCTCTTTATATTATTTATAAATTATTAGATACTTGTAAGAAGCCAAAAACCACAGAGACTAATAAAGAACAAGTTAGAAATCCGCTTCTCTAACTGCAGTCCCCTGAGATAACCAATATTAACAGTTTATTATGTATCCTCCAGAACCCTTTTCGGTGTTCCTCCAAGCACCTGTGTATGAATGTATTTACACATACAGTGGGGGAGGGGGTACCTGGCTTTAAGGAAAATGCGAACAAATGAATTATGTAACTTACTCATCTCACTCAACAACAGATCAGTGACATCTTTCCAGATAAAGACAAACAGGTTTATTTAGCTCAGGTTTCTGGATCCAGAACATGATTTTATTCTCCTTAGATAACGTACAACTGGGTGACTCGATATTTTTCATACTTAGTGCTGCAACAAACATCTTGGTGACTGCAGATTGTTTTCATTTTGTCCTTGAAACTTGAAATACAGTAGTCTTTCAAATGCCTCCTCCCTCCCACCCCATCCTCCCTGTCAGGCAGTAGGAGCTGAAGGGAGACTGCCAAAGTGGGTGATCCCTCGGCACAGCACGTGGCCAGTAACCTCCTGCCACAATATTTACGTCCTGCTCCATTGAGACAGCCCTCCTTGTTCACATGACCTGAAATGCAGTTCTCACTCCACCAAGAGCACAGCCGGATGCCAACTGCACTGGCAGCTCTGCACATGCTCCGTCCGGCCCTGTGAATCTTCACTCACCCATTGAGATTTCTGTTGGTTTAAAGCGACATTCCAGATGCTGACGCTCCGGTGGCCTGCAGTGTTTTCCTGGCCCAGAGCCAAGGCGGGTGGCTCCCCCTGAACGCTGCTTTGTAGGGTTTGAGCCGTTCTGTTGATTTGTTTGGGAATGTCAGTCATCTCTTGCTTGCACACAAGTGGAGCTGATGAGCGAAGCCGTGAGAGTAATTCTCTTCCTGGCAGGTGTCACGGGCATGCATTTGACCTGTTTTCATGGTTCACCTTGACAACACGCTGCAGCTCCAGTGCATGTTTACTGCTGCAACAGAGACCTTGGCATGCAGTGCTGGGTCTGTTGTGTTGACTGTCACGAGTGAGCTGGTGCTTTCTCCTCTCTAGAAACCTGGATGCTTTTTGCCATTCTGATGGCAAATGATGAGACCAGCGACCATGGATTTTAGCACCCCTTCTGTGTTTGATCAGCAAAAAGGTAAAATGTTGCTTTAACATAGCTTTGGGGTCTTAGCATTTTGAATTCGAAAGTCAAAGATCTGTAGTTGGAAAGAGAGAGGGGGTGTGTGTGTTTGTTTTCTCTGCAGAATGTGAAAGGAGGATTGCACATAGAAAACAAACCTGAATGTTTACTTCTAATCTGAGAAACATTAGGAACAGAAAAATGGGCTGATTATCTCTCTGTCTTGTTAAAGTATTTCTACCTAAATTTGGAGGTGGGTACCAGGTTTCAGACAGTATTGTCCGTATTCCCAATGTTTTCAAATCTTTAAAAATTATACGAGGCTAAATAATAAAAGAAGGCATCGTGGGTCCGTATCCAGTTTCTTAGCCCCGTATGTTGCTGCTGTAGTTTCATAAGCCTCTCTTGGTTCCCTTCACTGATAGACGTTGCCTATGTTTATATGGGGGTGAGCTATGATCTCATTCGAGTTTGGGTAATGACTTACCACTACGTTATTTTTTGCAATGACAAGAGGCATCTTCCTTACTCATGATTTCCAGAGTGGAGGTAATTTTTCACATGAAAATGTTGCTATGAAGTTAACTCCTTATAAGATATTTGTATTTAGCCATACAGTCTATAAGTGTGCATTTTGCATATGCTATGGTTCTGGGTACACATATGTTAATACTGCTGTGTGTTTATACATGTTTTCTATGGAGGTACAGAACATTTTCATTCTTTAAAGGTTGTAAATAATTTTAGAATTGTTCTGATCTGTAAGCCATTCTCTGTTGCCTCAGAATATTTCTTAAGATCACAGGTTCCTCTGATGATTTTTACTTGTTTTGACTGCAACATGAAATGGTGGTTGGTTCATAAATGCCTCATTAAGAAAATCCAATGCTTCTTTCATTTTTCCTCTTCTACTCTAGGCCACAGTATATTTACTATCTTCTGTTTGCAAGGGTAGATGATTTTAGCTCTGTGAGTTTCTCAAATGATAAATTTAGATTTTTGATGTCTCAGTTAACTAGATGTGTGTGTGCTTATGTGCGTGTATGTATATGCACATACATATATACAGTGTGCTCTCTGGGTCTTAATTCATTTTTAAAAATGTGTGCATCCATCTTTAGAACACGCTGGTTGAGTTGTGATCAGTCTCCCAACACCATCCTTTTCCTTTCTGCATGTTGTGGCACCGATGGCAGTCAGCAGATAGAAATCTGCTTAGAACCAAGGAACTCAGGCTAGCTGAAAAATGGCCTTGTGATCCATGCACTCCACAGAGAAGCACAATGGTATTATTACTATCATTGAAAGGAGCTGGGGCTGACAATGAAAGAATTAACCCCTCATAATGAATTTATTTGTTCCAGCATTGTGCCTGCTAACTGGAATGAGCCCCAAACATGCCTAAAATATTGATGAATATTACTTACTTTCACATAGCATCTTTATAGTGTGGGCAAATCACAGCAATCCCACATCTAAGGTCTGATTCTCCTCCCTTAAAATGAACTCTCTCCCTGTCTTCTGTTTTTTTCAATGCTTTCTCTCTTGTTAGAGGTGCTGGCCTATAGTTCTCAGAGCATAACCATACATGAGAATGAGGTATTGGCTCCTTTGGGGCAAATGACGATGACAAGTTTCTTAATTGCTGTTTGCCTGTAATACCACGAAAGGAAATATGCTTACCTGACAGGCAATTTGGGAAAATCACCTGTTCCATTGCCTAGGTGCACAAAGTGTTTTTGAATCATGGCTACCTCTGTGGTTTTACTTTTTTTTCTTTTTACTACCACCTTAGATTAGGAGTTCTTTGAATACAAAGGACTCAGTCAGCAGCCCTCAGGTTATCTCCAGCTTTCAGAGTCCATGAGGGTTGAGCCAGTGCTGCCTGACTAGATCACATTACTGTATACTATACTATACTATACTATACTATACTATACTATACTATACTGTATTATACTATACTATACGTTACTATACTATACTACACGTTACTATACTATACTGTACCATACTATACGTTACTATACTATACTATGTTACTATAATAGTAATTAATCAAGTAACGTCTGAAATAGTTCAATGTCTCATTAATCCTTCCTCTTTCCTAAGAGCATGAAAGACTACAATATGTCTAGACCATTACATAGATTTGGATATTTTTCGTTAAGAAAACCAAGTGGTAGAGTGTTTTTCTCTAGAAAAAGTCAAATGTCAGGCTTTTGTTGAGGGATTTTCACAGATATTTAATAGCTGGAGAATTAAAGCTCTGGTGACATCAGGTTCACGGGCAGATGTTGGCAGAAGAGCCTTCGAAGTCATGTGACACACTGGGTATCAAACGTGGCTGTAGCACAGAATCATTTAGCGGGGTTTAGAAAATACTGAAGCCCAGATCTCATCCATGAAAATCTCAGTGTACCTGGTGAGGCCTGTGGCCTGTCAACCCCTCCCGGGGAATTTCTAAGATGGAGAAGCAGCCTTCCCCCATCCATCCCTTCAGCGCTTCAGATGGGAGAACAGAGGCACAGAGACGGGATCACAATAGCCACTCCCTGGTCCTTAGTAAGAGAGGGGTCAAGATCAAGACATCTCTACTCAAAGAATAAATATTTATTTATTTGAAATGTTAAACAAAGGAGAGGGAGACAGACAGAGATCTCTTCCATCTGCTGGTTCACTGTCCAGGTGGCCACAGCAGCAGGTCTGTGCCACACTGAAGTCAAGAGCCAGGAACACTGTGTAGGTCTCCCACCTGGGTGGCAGGTGCCTGAACTCTTGGATCATCTTCCATCATCTTCCCAGGTTCACTAACAGGATGCGGAATCAAAAGTAGAGCAGCTGGGACTTCAATTGGCATGCTGAAATGGAATTCTGGAGTTAAATGGAGTCAGATAGTATGTGGCTGCTGTGCCCACTGCCCCACAACACCAGCCTGTCTGTGTTTTTCTATAATTTGAGGTGGCCAGACACCTCTAAGTCAGGATCTTACAGGCAGATAGACATTTGTTCATATCCTGTCTCATCCCTCTTCCGCATTCCATGAAGCTGAACAAGCTGACGGGTATCCCCTGGCTTGTGCGTCCTTGTGTATAAACTGTGGATCACAGTACACAGTTTCAGGTTACCCTGGAGGCTTCAGAAGCAGAGTCTCCAGCCGAGCAAGGGGATCAGGGCTTTGGCCCTGGCTTGCCTCGTAGAATCAGCAGGGAGGAAGCAGGGGTCTTTGAGCACCCAACTACTGGCTTTGATTTTTCTTCTCACCATGGCAACATCACTGGCCCTCCAGGCGAGTTCTTCCTGGCTGTCTTCCCTCTCCAAGCCCACATGCAGAGAAGAGCCTGTAGTAAAATAATTTACTATGGATCGCAGAGGTTCCTGCGAAAGTCTAGTTGTTACGTAAGGAAGATGCTTGTGTGTGAAGCTCTCACTTCTTGTGAGCAGAAAGGCTTTGCCTGAAAGACACCTGGGCCTCAGAAAGAAAAATGGGACAAACGAGGGTGGTCCCCCACCCCCCAGGGCGGTCCCCCACCCCCAGGCCCACCCATTGGTGTGGCTGAGAGTGAGAGGAGGCCCTTACTCTTACACAAGGCTGAGCTGAGTGGGAGGTGCTGCCAGGTACACCTGGGCGGGCTTCTCTCTTGGCGGTTGCTGTGAGGATAAGCGGAAGGGCTGGTCTTCCAGCCCAGACCAGTGCACTGTGTTGGTACCCCAGGGCTACTATGACAATGACCACAAGCTATGTGACTTACAACAGCAGAGATGGATTCTTTTGAAGCCCTGGAGAACAGGGGTCTGAAATGAAGAAGTCAGAAGGCTGTGTACTCCTGCAAGAACCCTTTAGGAAAAAAAAAAAATCTCCCCTTGCCTCTTCCAGCTTGAGGTTGACTAGTGGCAGGGGCGGGGGACAAAAGAGCCTCAGTCCCTCCTAGTTTCAGCCACTGCCTTCCCACCACCTGCTCCTCTGTGTTTCTCACACTCCCTCTCCTTCAGTCTTTTAAGTGTGATTACCTTTAGCAACCTGATAATTCAGGATAAACCACCTAGAAAGGTCATTGGCTTGATCACATCTTTTAACCTAGAATAGAACAATTACTCATTTGCCTAAAAGATGATAGTCCAAGGGATGGGGTGGAGGAGGTGAACGTGTCTTTAAGGCCACTGTTCATCACACTGCACAAACGTCAAAAAAATCATGCACTGACTTTTTATACAGATCCATTCCCATTTAAGCTATAAGGAAAGCTCGCATGTAAGATAGAGGTGGGGGGAGCAGGTGTTCAGTGCAGACTGTGTAAGTCCATTAAATGCATTACAAAATAGGAACTGCTCATGTTAATTGGGCCTTAGCAGAGCCAAACTCTGTGCTAAGTACAGTTCATTGACCAGTTCTTACAATTTTCCCATCAGCCCCACTATTTTTTTTAAGATTTATTTATTTTTATTGGAAATGCAGATATACAGAGAGGAGGAGAGACAGAGAGGAAGATCTTCCATCCAATGGTTCACTCCCCAAGCAGCCGCAACGGCTGGAGCTGAGCCAATCCAAAGTCAGGAGCCAGAAGCTTCTTCTGGGTCTCCCATGCGGGTGCAGGGTCCCAAGGCTTTGGGCCATCCTTGATTGCTTTCCCAGGCCACAAGCAGGGAGCTGGATGGGAAGTGGAGCTGCTGGGGTTAGAACCACAACCCATATGGGATCCCAGCGCATTCAAGGTGAGGAATTTAACTGCTGTGCTATCATACCGGGCCCATCAGCCCCACTATTATTACCCTCTTTTTTTTTTTTTAAAGATTTATTTTATTTTTATTACAAAGTCAGATATACTGAGAGGAGGAGAGATAGAGAGGAAGTGCAGCTGCCAGGATTAGAACCAGCGGCCATATGGGATCAAGGCAAGGACCTTAGCCACTAGGCCACGCTGCCGAGCCCTACCCTCTTTTGACAGTAAAGAAATCCAAAAAGATTGTGACTTACCCAACATTACCACAAAGTAAATGACAGCACTGGGATCCCAGTCTAAGCCCATTTGATTTCAAATCCATAGTCTTTCTACTGAAGAGTGTCTCTTCCTTGGTCAACTGTAGTTTAATTAGAAAATAAGAGATCAGCAGAAAATCAACTTGGCATTATTTTCCCAATCAAGCTGTCATTCCATGGTGTTGTGGAGTTTTAAGGCCCCTATACACATGTGTTGGCTTTAAATCCCTAAAAGGAAAAAGCCTGACAAAAGACTCAGGCTTTGCTGAGACAGCAAAAGTTACCAGATGGCTCTCAAGGAAGAAGAAGAAGCAAACTGTGAAAGGGGCTGGACAAAGCCCCGGGGAAAGAGCGGCCCAAAAGACATGAGAGAGAGGAGCATTTGGGGCTTTGCTGATGACTTTAGGTTCAGATGCCTTGAAGAGGAGCCTGGAATAAAACCCAGGAGTGTGGAGGAAATTTGTATAATTTCTCAGACTAACTGCAAGATGAAGGGAAACCTTCTGGCCAATCCCAGGTCTGCTGGTTCAAGGCAGGTAATCTGTGGCCTCAGGTCTAGACCGAGGGGACTCAACCATGCACCTTGGTGCCTTCTCCCCTCATCGTCCCCACCCCACTGTCTAGGGCAGAATCCAGTCTTACATCCGTATTACATTCAGCATGTCTCTTCACTCTTCTCTGATCTGGAACAACCCTACAAGATTGCCTCTTTTGTCTATTTGACAATGTCTTTTATGACATTGATATTCTGGGAAATTCAAGTTTCTCCTGTTAAATACCCAGCTCCTCTTTATGAGTCTGTCTGCGGCTCCCTGGTGGGTCAGTATAGTTTGTATGTCCACAGCCAGAATGCGCAGGAGTGAGGTTGTGCCTGCCTCCGGTTATCCCAGGAATGTTTTCAAGTACAAGATGTCAGCTGGCTCCCATAGAGGTTAAAATGCTATTTTTTCTTAATTGTGAAAATGAATACTACTTTCTTCCAAAGACAAACAATACAAAAATGATTACATGCAACATGTATGAATACATTGTGTGTAGGACTGGCCAAGGGCTGTATTCCTCAGGGTCTCCTAGTCCTAGCCAATTTCCAAGACAATTCATGCTCCAGGCTGGGTGAGTGACTTCTGCAGGGAAATGGGGATTGAGTGTTAAATGATGGTCATTGTTAGAAGAAAACCTATCACCCTGGCTTATTAAGCCCCTCCTATGTGTCACATACAATGCTGAAGTTTTGATCCCTGATGTCTCATCTACTCCCAGCCACAGTTTTGAGGTGAACTCTGTTTTGTTCAGCCTACATGATGTGCCCAAGCTCACACAGGACAGCAAGCAAAGCTGCCATTTTGGCTCAGACTTCTGACCCCTTGACCCTCATACTCCACTTCACACCAGTATTTCCTTTTGGTGTGAATACTCACCTTAGCAATCCTTTCTTGACACCTAGCATGAGAGAGGAAAGAAAGGTGACAGTGATGTGAGCTGGTGGCTGAGCACTCAGGTCCCTATGCTTTGCCCACACTGGGCCAGCTGTCTTCTCCCCAGGGTTGGGCTTCCCTCTGCCAGGGGAACTGCACCCAGCGCAGCAGCCTGGCCTCTGCCAGGGTGGGTATGGATGCTGTCTCCACAGCAGCCTTCCTTTGAGATGAAGCCTGATCGCACCATTCCAGAAGGAGGCGTTGGAGATGTCAAGGCTATGATTCCTCTGCACTGTGACCAGTGGAGCTTCTGTGATGGGAGCTAGGGGTGGCCAGGGCGGGGCTCAGCTTCCATCAGAGACTTCTGAAAACAGTGTGTTCCTTGCCATCTTCTACGCAGCCCAACAGGCTGACACTTCTCTGAAATACAGTTCAGAGAACTCTAACTCTATAGCCAAGGTCACGTGAACATGGCAGTTAATAAAAAAGAACAGGAAGTTAACATGTTGCACTTGGGTCACGGCTCCTTCAGCTTTACCCATGAGACCACATCCTTGATCTTTGACTCACCGCAGTAAATAGAGACACAGTCTGTCACTGCTAAAAACCATGAGAGAGGCACCTGAAATTCACCTGAAGTAGTATTATTACCCTTCCAACCATTCAGTATTACTAAAAATGGTGGCCTAATGTTTTGACCATGGTTAGGATAACTCAACAAGGCTCCCCAAGTATGAGAGAAATCAAGATGAACTCTGTTAACAATTTCTTTTCAGATGGCCATGGCAGAAACCAATTTAAGGATAGAACCTGGGGATAAATCATCTAAGAATAGTGACATGTTTAGAATTGCAAGGAACCTTGGTGAGTGTATGACAGAATGAACTCCAAAAAACTAATGGGAAAGGATGGACATAAGTTTATTTTTTGTGCAAAAAAGAAAGAAAAAGTTTTGAAATTCATACATGTGAGGGATCTTTAGAAAGTTCACAGAAAGTGTGTATTATATAAACCAGTGCATAGATTTCAAAATGCTTTTTGCACATTCAGAAGGAGAAGACTGTTACCGATATCCTAAGGGCTAAAATAATAGCAGGAGTCTCAAGGATACACCTCAAGACCATAGAGTCTAACAGCTAGGCCTCAGCGATGCCCTTGTCCAACCTCCATGTCTTGCAGATATATTTTGGTCAAGATTTATTTATTGAATCAAAAGGCCGAGTAACAGGGAGATAGAGACACAAAGATCTTCCATCTGTTGGTTCACTTTCCAAATGGCCGTGATCGCCTGAGTCAGGCCAGGTGGAAGCCAGGAGTTCCTCTGCATCTCCCACATGGGTGCAGAGGCCCAAGCATCTTTTGCTTCCCCAAGTGCATGAGCAGGAAGCCGGATTGGAAGTGAAGCAGGTGGGATTAAATCAGCATATGTCTGGGACACTGGGGCTGTAGGCATCGGCTTTATGTGCTATGCTAGAGCAATTGCCTCTCATTTTGCAGATATTGAAATTAAGCCCAGTGGAGTTTGTGAGTTGCATGAGTTCACAAGCTTGCTGATGTGACTGACACCTCTGCCAGGAGTATGATTGGCTGGTACTTTTATCCAAAAATTGATTCTATATTGTGTAGTACAATCAAGGGTGGTGGGGGTAGGGGACTTTATTGTTTCATTCAGGGGAAAAAAGCAAAGGAATTCTGACCTGTCATGTGGAAGGGGTGTGATTATGGAGAAGGTTGATATGAGAAGTTACAGGCACATCAGCCTGTAATGCCAGCTTCGTATATGAAAGTGGTGTTGGAGTCCCAGCTGCTTCTCTTCCAATCTAGCTCCCTGCTAACGCATGTGGGAAAGCAGCAGCAGATGGCCCATGTGCTTGGGTCCCTGTCACCTATGTGGCAGATCCAAATGGAGTTCCAGGCTCCTGGCTTCAGCCTGGCCCAGCACTGTAGATGAAAGATCTCTCTCACACTATGCCACTGTGCCTTTGAAAAAAAGAAAAGTTGCTGCCCTTGAATTTCATTCTTGAAATTTTTTGAGGTCTCATCAAATAATACAATGCCCCATTCTTCATACATGAAGACTGATACAGAGAGGGCGAATGGTGGGACAGGGCAGTGACCTGATTGGCCACTGGAACCAAAGTGGTTGGGCATCTGCTGATGTCCCCAGTGCTGGCCTTCCCATTGAGATGATGATTCCACAGAGGATGATGATTAATCCCTACAGCGCACCTGGACCACTGTGTGGCTCCTAATAACCACCCACTAAGTGCTGGTGTGGGTTATAGTGTTGCCATGGGGACCTATCTGGAAGCTTCTGCATGTCATGCGGGTACCAGAAATATGTGGGTTCTCTGCTGCTCTAGTCATTTATCCAGTTTTGAGGTACAGTCCCACCATGGTCATTATGCTTGAGTATAGACTAGTTAATAGAAGAAATTTGCTTCAGCACTGAGTTTGGTTTTTGTTTTTCAACTGCATTTGATATTTATAATCATTGTTTGATTCATCTTATGCTTTTACAGTGTTAATACATTCACATACATTTTAATTTTAAGATTGATTAATTTGGAAGGCAGGGTGACAGGGAGGAAGGGGGAAAAGAGAGAGAGAAAGGGAGAGACAGAGAAAGAATCTGGATGAGAATGAGAGAATCATTCCCAAAAGGCTGCAGCAGCCGGGGCTGGTCCAGGCTGAAGCCAGGAGCTCAGAACTCCATCCGCTCTCCCACAGGGGTGGCACTTGTGCCATCTTCTGCTCACTTTCCCAGGCACCCTAGCAGGCAGCCGGGTTAGAAGCAGAGCAGTCAAAACTCCAACCAGCATTCTCACATAGGATACCAGCACTGCAGGCACCAGCTGAACCTTTATCTCACAGCACCAACCCCATCAATACACTTTGAAGTTATAAAACATGTAGAAGCATCATCCACCTTCTGCTCCCTCCAGGCATCCAGGTTGCCCTTCCTGGAAGCTAAACAATATACTCGGTTCCTACCATACTGTTCCAGGGAGATTTTGTGCACTGATTGGCAAGTTCTTAAATACATACTTTTTTTTCTTCTTTAAGACACACAGTTATCCATTTACTTTCACAAACGAAAATGAATACATATATCGTTTTTTACCTATTCTCAAAAAAACAATTCATTGGCACTTTGATCATCATGACATTAAACCTAAACCTGCTAGCAATGAAGATGGCTTACAATCCCCCTGTCTTAGGAACATGATATGTATCTCTCTAAATTTAACTCTTCAGTGACACCCTATGTTAAAGTTCTGTTGTTTTTACCACTTAGAGTATTTTGGTGAAGCTTGTTCCTGAATCTTTGGTATTTTTACTGTCTCGGGCTATTCTCTATATGACCTAACAAATGATTTTGTAGTTTTGTATTATTTTAAAACCTGACTGAATCAATTCATGAATTCTTCCAGTTATATGGTTAATTTGAAAGGATTGTTACACCACTTCATTGATGAAAGGCAGTGCCTTCCAGAGGTTCAGGTTCCGTTCTGCCTCCAAGTTAGATGGACAGGTATGAAATCCACCTCTGCCACTTCATGGCTATGCAACCTGGGGGAAGGTATTCAGAAATGGAATATGCTACTGACTTCATAAAGCTGTTGAAGTGAATACATGGGCTAATTCAAGTGAACTATTTAAATAGAGCATGGACAGATTATCTGTAAGTGCTTTTCTGAGAATTATTGTATTCCACCTTTATAATTATTTTCTCCTGCTCTCTCTCTCTGCTTCTTAAGTTACTACAAGTTACTACATTGCTTAGAATTCCTCTTACGTCTTTCCTTCTCTGTGCCTTCACAGTTAGGTATGACACATGCCAGCAGTTTGGAATAATGCCTTTATGCATCTTGAAAATGAAAGCTTATATTTCTCAGAATTTTTTAAAGGGGAGGAACCGCAAGGGATTGGTTGATAGGGCCATTAGGCATGATCCAAATTTTATTTTTTTAGGAATGGGTAATGGATGCCTCTGGCCTTTGCTCACAAAATAATGTGCTTTCCCATTCTTCTATTTTGTGATGTATTTTATCAATGGATGTTCTTAAATTAAGGTGTCTTTTCAATACTGAAAGCCGAGAGAGAGAGAGAGATTGATTGATTGATTCCTTCTGCTGGTTCATTCCCCTAAATGGTCACAACATCCAGGGTTGGACCAGTTTGAAGACAGCATCCAAGTATTCCGTCTAGATCTCCCACATTGGTCAGTGGTCCAAGCAATAAAGCCTCTTCCTCTGCTTTCCCAGGTACATTAACAAGAAGCTGGATCAGAAGTAGAGCAACTGGGGCCCAGTGTGGTAGCCTAACAGTTAAAGTCCTTGCCTTGCACATGCCAGGATCCCATATGGGCATCAATTCTAATCCTGGTGGCTCCACTTCCTTTCCAGCCCCCAGATTGTGGCTTGGGAAAGCAGTCAAGCCTTGGAACCCTGCACCTGCGTGGGAGACTTGGAAGAGGCTCCAGGCTCCCGGCTTCAGATCAGCTCAGCTTTGGCCATTGCAGCCCCTTGGGGAGTGAATCAACAGACAGAAGATCTTCCTCTCTGTTTCTCCTCCTCTCTGTATATCTGATTTTCCAATAAAAATAAAACAAATATCTTTGAAGAAGTGGAGCAACCAAAACTTGAACCAGTGTTACAGGTGGCAGCCTAACCTAGCCAGCCCCCAATCAAGGCATTTTTATACTGTACAGTAAACTGTAGTTGGCCATGGTGTGTCATTCTTTTGATACCCAACTGAATTTGATCAGTAGAACTCAGTTTAAAACTTAGAATTCAGAATTCATACATTGCATTGGTTTTAAACAGCTTGTGTGTGTGTGTGTGTGTGTGTGTGTGTGTGTACACAAGTGTGTGTGTGCAGCTTTACTGGTTTAGGCTAACCTTAGAAAATAAATTAGAAAAATATCACTTTTTCCCTTTTTATGAAAGAAAAGCATTGGTTATCTGCCATTTCTCTTGCCGTTTGGAAAGCATCCAGACTCCTGCTTCAGAACTTCTCTGCTATTAACACTGGCTCTAATTCCCTCCCTGGTGTACGAGCAGCTCTTCACAGTTGTGCTTCCAATTTTTTGGTTAATGTGGAAAGTTTATTTTTGCTCCAGTGAGTATAAAGTCTGGCACAGCAGTGACTGCCAGACAGGCCCCAGAGCCATGCAACTCATGTAACAGGGCTCAGGTGGGCGCCACACTGCTGTAAGACAAGATGGAATGTGGAAATGCCCAACATCTGCCTAGCACCAGGTACATGTCATATGTTCACCCACCTCCACGGCGCACTTTGCCCTGGTTGGAACCGGCCAGTTCCAGACTGCAGTGCCTGGGGCTCAGGAGGTGGGATGTGGGACTTCGCAGCCTGCAGCCGGAGCTGGGGAATTCACCACCACTTACATAACCTGTAGAACTTCAGGCCAGTCACTTTCCTGTCTGATGCCTCAGTGTTCTCATCCCTCAAATGGGAATACTTGTAGTCTTTCCCACCTCAAAAGGTGAGAGTGAAGTGAGGTGATTTACAGACAGGGCAGGGCAGGGTTCCTGGCAGGCAGCAAGTCTGTGGGAGCATTGGCTGATTTCAGACAGTGTCACAGTGCTAAAGACATCCTGGGCAATGCCCTGACAATGGGTACACTTATGGCGACTTGAGCTCCTGGCACTGCTCATTGACTCAAGGGTGGTTTTTAAGGCTTTTCTTTCTTCAAATGGGCTGCCAAAAACTTTAGGGACCAAAATTCTGCAAGAAGCATAACACAGCTGCAGAGCTTAGGTGTGCACTCACCACCTCTGGAAGGTGACAGAGGTGGACATCAGCTGTTCCTCAGCTTCATGCAGACATCACTGTACACAGGGCTGTGCTGGGGGGTCCTTGCTCACCAAGTGACAGTTCTGGGGACAGGCTGGGAGAGGAGCCCTGTAATGTTTCAGCAATAATTCAGTACATGATAAGGTTGCATGACAGCTCCCATAATTAATGATTTAGAAGAAACTAATTATAACATATAAAACTAAAGTTTCAAATGTCCTACTTTTCTTCAAAACAGTTTTTTTCCACATTAAATTCTTCACTGACCCGTAGATCATACAGTAGTGTCATTTTTTTCAAGAAGGTTCTTGATTTTCATTTCTTCAGTGACGTATTAGTCACTCAGTGGCATGTCATTTAACTTCATGGCATTGTAAATTTCTATTTTTCTTCCTGCTATTGATTTTGTATTTTGGCTTTTCACTGAAGGGGAGGTATAGTTACCGTGTATTGGAGACTATCAGATCCAGATGTGAGGATACGATGCAGTAAGCATCTCTACTTCCAGACTAAAGATGAACTCCCAATGAAACTCTTAACTGCATCTTGACAATAGGATGCTGGACTCTCTGCCATTATCCATGCTCACAATGATGTACATATGACTGTTTATGAAAAACTATACTATGGTAATAATACAGGGAAATTCAGTGAGGTGGGAAGGAGCCTTGGGGAGGGGTTGAGGGAAATCCCATGGCCTGTGGAACTGTATCATAAAATGATAATAATAATAACAATAATAATAATTGAAAAAAATTTAATTAAAATGTCCTACTAAGTTAACCAGCAGATGAGTTTCCACAAGGATACATTTTTTAATCATAAAAGAAAGGAAATCAATTTTAACATGCAGTTCTCAGTCTTTGGCAATATAAATGCTGAAAGTGTGTATTCTAAAGACCAGCAAAGCCAAATTGAGAAGTTAAGTGGAAAACAGGGACAGGCAGAGGCAACAGATAAAACAGATGAAGGATGAGGGTCTTTACTGGGTATAAATCTTCCAATCAATTGATGGCAAATACCTTGAAGTAATTAGAAAGATTGCCAATAGACAATTCATAAAATGGCCATAAACATGAGAAAAGTTCTCTTTTAGGATCAGTAAACGAATAGACTGACATTATTTATGATCCTCTTCCCTTTCATGTCAGTTCATTTTCTTTTTAAAACGACGCTGTCCAGTGTAATTAAGAGTGAGTGAAATGAGCTCCACTACCCCAACCCTTCCAAGGGCAATTTGAAAAAGTGTCCAGTGCTCTGAGTCCTACCTCTGCCTCTGGGAATGTGTTAAGGAAACGATCCAAGATGGGCAAGAACAGGCTGGCATTGTGGTGTGGGTCAACGTGCCGTTTTCCGTTTCAGTTGCTTTGCTTCCAGTCCATCTTCTTGCTAGTGTTTCTGGGAAAGCAGCAGAAGGCAGCCCCAGTCCTTAGGTCCCTGCCACCTACACAGGAGACCAAGGTGGATTTCCTGGCTCCTGGCTTCAGCCTGCCTCAGACCTGGCTATTGTAGCCATTTGAGAAGTGAAGCAGTAAATGTAAGACTCTCTCTCTCTCCCCTTCCTTTCTTCCTTTTTTCCTTTCTCTACCCCCCAACCACAATGTCACTGTGTCTTTCAAATAAATAATGTCATTTCTTCTTTATATTGTTTATTTAGTTATAATAATATCATTTTTACAAGATGTACAAAAAGACCATTGTGCAAGAGTGCTATAACATAATTGCAACAGAATTTATGTAATTGAAAAAAGGACAATATTTAAAAGAACAATAAGAGAATGATTAGAATCATGGTGCTAAGTCCCATCAATGCTATTTTATTCAATATTTCACAGCTATAAGATTTATTTACTTATTTGAAGGAGCTACAAAGAAAGCAAGGAAGAGACACAGAGAGATCTTCCAACTGTTGTTTCACTCCCCAAATGGCTGCAACAGCCAGAACTGGGTCCATCTGAAGTCAGGAGCCAGAGGCAGCTTCTGGGCCTCCCACAAGGATGTAGCAGTCCAAGCACTAGGGCCATCCTCCACTGTTTTTTTCCAGGCTCATTAGCAGGGAGCTGGATCATAAGTGAGGCAGCTGGGGCTCCAACCAGCACCTGTATGGAATATGGCTATGCCATAGCTCCAGACCCAAACTATTCAAAACTTATTTTAAGGTAGGCCAATGTTTGTGATGTGATATAAAGTGAAAAAAAAAAGCAAAACCAAAAGTATATATAAAACATAGAAGTGTGTCTTGCATGTTTAACTCTAATACTATGGTAAGAACTGTCTACTGGAGGCTATGGCTGTGCTGCAGTGTATATAGATCTCTCAGACCAGAAGGGACATGCCATCCTGACTGCTCTAGCCATTCCTCAGGAGCGCACACACCCCTGTGATCCAACAAGAAGTTGACAAGTTGTTGACCCAGCTGTGGCAGGTAGGCCTGCTTCCACTGTGGGTGTTAGACTCTGCTAGGCTAACTGTTACCTGCTCTTAAGATCATGCTGACCCTTACTACAGAAGGGAGCTTCTTGGGGAAGAGCTAGGGAGGAGAGAAAAGGAGAAATGTGCTTAATAAGTGAGCAAATTAATGATTTTTGCATGAGCTAAATTCAACAAGATTTCAGAGAACTTTAGCCATTTTCTTTAGGTTTTATGTATTCCAAAGCACAGAAGGCTCATGGTGTGGAGGAGTAGGGGTTAGCATCACCAGCCTGGTCCTGACCAATGTGTAGTCACTACTCTAGTCTTCTGCGCTTTAGTGCTTTAGCACTTTAGCACTTGGCAGAGGCCATTGCCCCAATCCCTGAGGCCTCTACTCTCCTTATGACTTCTTCCCTTTTGTGCTTAGCCTCTGGCCTTGGAGCTGTGAGGCACTTTCATCTGCTTTCTTAACTGTCTTTTCTTCTTCTTGCCTTCTGGTTGGATAACTGCTCCTTTTCAGCCAGGTTCAATTTGGATGCAAGACCAGAAGACAGGAGACAGTTCAGATTCAGCAGGGGAAATAGAAACAGCCAAGGCTGAAGTTGGTCCCTCTGACACAATTTCTTTATCTATTCCTCTTTTGACATACATTTGGATTGTTCCCATGTCTTCACTACTGCAGATTATGCTGCTGTAAATATAGGATTACAAGTCACTTTCTCTTATGCAGATTTCATTTCTTTTGTATATATTCCCAGAAGTGGGGTAGCCAGGTCATACGGCAGATCAAAATTTCAGTTCTCTTAGCACTCTCCACCCTGACTTCCACAGTGGTTGTACTAGCCTACATTCCCACCAGCATTGGAGTGGGGTACCTGTCTCCCCACATCCACGCCAGCAGGTGTTACAAATGCAGTTCTCAATGTAGGCCAGTCTCACTGGAATTACGTGGAACCTCAATGTGGTTTTCATTTATAGTTCCCTGATGACTAGAGAGCCTGAGCATTTTTTCATATGTCTGTTAGCCATTTGAATTTTTTTCTTTTGAAAAATGTCTTCATTTCCTTTGCTCATTTCCCCAGAGAGTTGCTTGTTTTGCTGTCATTGAGTTTCTGAAGCTCTTTGTGAATCCTGGTTATTAGTCCCCTGTCAGTTGTGTACTGTGCAAAGATTTTCTCCCATTCTGTTGGTTGCTCTTCACTTTGTTGATAATTTCCTTTGCTGTACAGAAGCTTCTTAGTTTGATATAGTTCCATTTGTGTGTGTGTATTTTTGCTGTTTTGTTTTTTTTCTGGCTTTGACTGCCTGTGTTTTTGATGACTTTTAAAAAAGATTTGTTTATTTTATTGGAAAGATATACAGGGAGGCAGAAAGAGAGATCTTCCACCCACCAGTTCATTCCTCAAGTGGCTACAGTGACCAGAGCTAAGCCAATCCAAAGCCAGGACGCTTCTTCCAGGTCTCCCACACAGGTGCAGAGTCCCAAGGCTTTGGGACATCCTTGGGAAGCTGGATGGGAAGTGGGGTAACTGGAATATAAGCCATATAGGATCCCAGCAGATGTAAGGTGAGGATTTAGCCACTAGAATATCACAAGAAGTCTTTCCCAATTCCTGTATCTTGGAAAGTGCTTTCTATGTTTTCCTCGAATACTTTGATTATTAAAATTTTAAAAATTGAGATTAAAAAAAAAAACATTTAAGATAAAGGACAATGAGTGAGTTTTCACCTACCTGTTGACTCTTCAGATGTCCTCAATGGCTAAGATTGCCATTCCAGATCTGGGAGCCGGGAACTCAATCCAGTGTTCTCACATGAGTAGACGGAAGCCAACATCTTGAGGCACATCACCTCTGCCTCCCAGGGCATGCCAGGAAGCTGGAATTAGTAGTTGGAACTAAGAATTGAACCCAGGTATTCTGATATTGGATATGGATGTCTTAACCACTAGACTAAATGTACACTTCAAGTTTATTCCTGCCTAATCATTAAGAACTTCTTGATACAATATTTCAACATCAAAAATATTGCTATATAACTCCAGGGAGTGAAAAACTCCGTTTCCATAAAATATTGAATGAATCAAGCAATACATTTAGGACCTCCACCCTGAAGTTCCTATATCTTGAAAATTGAGACATTTCCATGGGTGAATATTAAGATGGTAGTGTATTCTATGAGAGTGCATTTTACAGAGGTATCTTTACAAAAGTTCATCATAGATATGCTGAACCCCATTTCCGTGGCCTTCTGCATTAAGGAGAGATGCTAAACATGAAATAACATTCACAGCTCACGAGCAGCAGCCCCGGGAAGGGGGATGCTTAGATTCAAGGAAATGCATATGTTGCATCACACTTCTGGGGATGGTTTCAGTCAGTTCACTGCCCTCGAGATAACACTGTTGCAAGCCTTCCTCCACACTGAACAAAATCCCTTTCCTGCTGCTCCTGGGATGTCTTTGAGTATTTGTTCTCTCCCCTAATACTTGTGGAAAGCTTGGGACTTTTCTCTTCAAGCATTAGAAAGAAACTCTTTTCCATATGACTGGCACTTTATAGGACATTCTCAAAGTCTCAGGAAATATATCCTGAGGGACGTAAGGAGAAAACAAGAGAAAGAGCAAAATGTTCCAGCTCATAAAACCTCTGTGGCCAGCTGCATAGCCACAGGGTCTCATTAAGAGGAAAGGGGACAGAGGCGCCTATCAACATCAACAGTATATTGTGGATGATCACCACTCATAGATACACTTGGAAAAATTCCTTGCTATTCAACTTCACAGGAATGTATTCATTTAACTCTCCGAACAGCCTTTAAGATAGGTATGATTCTTATCCTATCTGACAAAGGAAGAATAGACGTAGGTTAAGAATCACAAAGCTAGCAGGTAGGTGGCAGCACCAGGACTCCAATGCACAAGGTTAGCTTCCACCTTTTTTCTGTTGCCTCCATGGATGTATGCAGGGTGTCCCATGATATCTCTGGTAAGAGTCACATGTGACCAGTTTTGTTTCAAAGTCATCTAGCTGTATCAATGACCTTCAATTTATTCCAGTATGGCCAGGGAATTTCAGACTGACTGGTAGTTCTACCCAGTAGAACTAGCACCAGTTTGGCTCTAGGCCAGGTCAATACCCACAGAAACTCTTAATCACCAGTGGGTGGCAATATTGTCACATGGAGCCGTCAGGATACAGGGGTGACCTAGCTCCCTTCTCAAAGGTGGTTAAGCTTCAGCACCTTATGAGCAGGTGGTTCTGGGTGATTCCAAAGAGACCATCTCTCTGTATTGAAGCATGCGGGATATTTTTGCAAGAAGAGAAAGGGCATACTGTTGTTCATGGGATTCTTGCCTTGTCCATCCATAATGCCCTTGGATCCCTCCAGTGTAAGACAGGGATTCTATTTCCCACAGGTTGTATCTGTCGTGGAGACACATTCCACTGCCTTTGTGCCCACAATTTTATTAACCTGCTGTAGATGCTGATCACAGCATGGATGAATAGCTCTAACACTAAGAAAGATGATCGCTATTCTGTAGTTGCCCCAAATTAATCCAGATTTGGTTGATGACTATTGGATGGATTCAGTCCCCAATGATCCTCAGAGTAGAATAAATCACAATCAGCCTCCCTCTAAAACAGCCTGACCCACACTCTCTGAAACAACAGTACTCCGTCCGTCTTCTCTCACACTGGCCTATCCTTCTACATAAGGGACACAGGGAAATTGCCAAGGTGATAGCTACCCAATTTGAGCAAAATGTGTCCAATACCTGATGCAGTCAGGGGAGTTCCCAAAATGCCACCATGACACCATGGGCCAAATTACCACGTGACGCTCTGGGAGAAAGGCTTATACCTGTGCAAAATCTGAGCTACTCTGAGGAAGGGTCTCGAATCTGGAGCATTTCTCCTAGCTTGTCACACACTGAAATTCCTGCAGAATGCTTAGACCCAGGGAGGAGTTAGAAAATGTATGATGCATCCAAAAATCAAGATAAAATAATGCAGCAAATAGAAGATTTTAAGAACATCTACCCACTCAATTTGTTACCTAAAAACTAGTGGTTTTTTTATCTTAAACTGTTACTAGGGTAAGACCAGCATTTTCAAAACATGGTACTTTTCTTTTTTAGGACACCGTCAGACATCAGGCTTTGGTTTTCTTGGTTATAGGTATGCTAGCCCCTGTGTACCCTTTTTGTAGACTCATACAAGTTTAAATCTTATAAACCACTCATCTATCATCTATCATCAATTAAGAAAAAAGATGATGATGAGAAAAGACTATACATTCATTATGGACAATATAGAAAGATCTGAAGAAAATCTAAGAGATGATCTATTGGCTTTTTGATGCACATTCTTCCAATTTTTCATATATTTCATGTTTCTAAATACAGACAAGTAATATTTTATAAAATATAATCTACATATCTTTGCATGCTTTTTTCGTCTCATTTCTTCTCATCACTTTCATTTTCTATACTTTGGATTGTTCTCTCTGTATGAAATTTCCCTTCATGCATTTGTAGAGAAATTTACCTAGTTAACTCTTGCACAGTTAGAGATATAACTGCCATTCAAAGCATGCTATTTTCCCCAGTGTATAGAAACAAAAATAAACGATGAACTGATAGGAGATAGATCACTGGGAAACATTGCTGTGCTTTTTGTCCATGTAGTTCTCTTGGATATTTTAAGTGGGTTTGTGACCTTCAATAGAAAGATTTACCCTGTCCTAGTTTAGATTCCATGGACCCATCAGTCATTCGTTGAACCTGTTATTCATACATGTCCCCTCTTCTTTTATAAATCTTTGTACAATGTCCAATTTTAGGCCTATTATTTGTATTCACCACTCTTTAGATGTACTGTTTGTATATAATCTTGCCACTCAGCAGTTTATATCATGTCTCAGGACTAGAAGGAACTGGGAAGAACATTCTGTTCTGCCACATGGTCTGTCCTGCCACTCAGGCTCTGAACCTCACTCTAGCTGAATTCCTGCAAATAAATGCCTCCTCCATGGACATCAAGCCATGGTTAACGGTCCTTGGTAACAAGAAGCTTATTACCTCGTAAGAAGACCCAGAACACTTTTATAAAGCTGTTAACAACTAAAATACTTACATTTCTGTCATCCTTGCCATTGCCATTGCCAGCTATTGAAGGATCATAGAACAAGCACACATAAAAAGTTTTGCAGAAAAACCTTAAGCAATCTTGTGTTTCAAAAAGAGTGGTTTATTTTTATTAGAAAGGCATATTTACAGAGAGGGGGAGAGACAGAGAGAAAGGCCTTCTAGCCGCTGATTCACTCCCCGAGTATCTGTAACAGCCAGAGCTGAACCAATCTGAAGCCAGAATCCAGGAGCTTCTTTCAGTCCCAAGGTTTTGAGCCACTATCTACTGCTTTTCCAGGCCATTAGCATGGAGATGGATGTAAAGTGGTGCAGCCAGGATACAAGCTATGCCCACATGGGATCCTAGAATATGTAAGGTGAGGATTTAGTCACTGAACCATTGTGCCAGGCTCGGGATGCAATCTTAATTATTGTAGCATCAGAAAATCAAATACTTCAGGATAAGCATAATTAAGAAGGTAAACTATGAAAAAGTTCTTCAAACATGTACAGGTTTCTATCAAGATGCCCTAGAATCATCTCTAGTTTGAACATCACTTGCCTTCAACTGTTTTTTTTTTTGTGATATGACTTGAGTCCATGCCTATCCCATAGTGGCCATTCCAGACACTACAGCCCTGTTTAATCCACATGTCGTGGGTCCTGACAGGGCTCTGAACAATTAAGGATTGAAAATGTCTATTTCCCCCAGAACCTCTGGCAGCATGCTCACTCAACTATCAGTAATGTGGCTAGAGTTTCTACTAGTTCATCAAACCACTGCTAATTCTGGTAGAGCTGACTGTATGATTAGTACATTCTTATGTGCCACCACTAAAGCATTTTGTCAGTTAGAACTCATTTGGCAATTACAGAAGAAACCAAAATCAATAAATATACAAAATTTAAGCACACTGACTTAGCAAAGAAAGAATGTATAAGGGACAGCTTGGTTTAGGACTCAAGTCATATTACCAGATCTGAACTACTACTATTTCCTTGTCTTGACCTAGTTCTGTTTCTTCTCCTTGTATGGTATTCACCTTTCTTAGGCAGGCTCTCCACCCACAAGATACCTCCACTCTTAAGCTTGTGGGCGTTGTTCCCAACAATCCCAGTCAGTGTGGCGTTGCCTCTCATCTACTCTCGTGGGGTCACATCTCTGAACTCCATCTCCATGGCCAGGATAATGTGATAACAATTTTTTCTCACAACAAACTTGAGACAGGTGGTTGTTGCATTATCATCATCATTTCCATGAAAAGACAAAGAAACCTAATCCCAGAGAAGGTGATGACCCAGATTCAATACCAGCAGTACCTATGTCCTACTCATCTTGCTCCAAAGTCCATACACCAAACACAGCAGTGGTGTTAGCCTTTGAAACCCCTCAATATGCAATTCTAGCCTCCAGGCAAGTGTGCCAGTAAGATCATTCGTAACAAATGAAAAATGACCATGTTGCAAATCAGGGAAACCAAGCTGATGGGTTCAGACCACAGCCAAATAAACATTCATCAGAACTGAGCAGTATCGCTGGCATAATGTCCATATTGGCAGGAAAAATGAAGTTTTAAGAAGTCTTGCTTACGCATTGGTTTTTGCGTAAGGTGGGGAGCAGGGACATCTAATTAGAGGAGATTTACAGAGGTCTCACCAGGAAGTCTTTGCACAAGCAGAATTTACCTCCCATCCTCTCCTGCTCCCCTGGAGTCACTTGACCTTGGGTCTTTTGTCCCCTTTGGCAGTACTGGTGCTTGGTTGAATCATTTACAAAGGTATGCTACAAACTGCTGTAGAATTCAGAGGGCCTTTCTACAGATCTGTTTGTTCTGAAAATTAAACTCCGCTTGTGAAACTGCAGTGAGGTTTTCATGAAGGAATCACTCACAGATAAGAAGCAGGGTTCAACGAAGGGGAGTAGAAGCAGCATGGACATGCCTTGGTGGACCGCCATCACCCTGTGCCTTGTAGGTGAAGGAGAGTAAGAGTGGCCAGTGGCCAGGGAGTTCAGGAGAAGCTGGCTGTAGGAGACCTCCTTGTGGGAGGGAGGCAGTGCTGCTAGATCAGAGGAGAGCAGAGGAGAGAAAGGGAAAAACATCCACCTCTCGGTTACCCTTACCCCACTCCCACTTCCTGTAGTGCCCACCTATAAAGAAGTGACAGGGCAAGGAAGCCTGAAGTAGAGTCAGTGAGGGTCAGCCCTTGGGCTGGAGTGGGGAAGGCAAATGTGATGAGCGTGTAAACAATGCTGCTTTCAAAGATGGGTTAAGCAGGTCCCTGAAAGGGAAAGTATCACATTTCAGATCTAAAAAGTAAAGAGACGCCCTTGGCTTAGTGGTTAGGGTGCTGCTAGGGACAGCTACAGGTTGACGTGCTGACTTTGGGTTCTGACTGTTCTCAAGTCCAGCTTCCTGCTGATGTGTACCTAGAGAAGTAGCATATAATATGTCAAGTATCTGGGTCTAGTGGGAGACCCAGAATGCATTCTAGACTTCTGGATGGAGCCTGGCCCAGCCCTGCTGTTGTGGACATTTGGGGAATGAACCAGCAGATAGAAGATATCAGTCTCTCTCTCCCCCTTCTTCTCTCCCTCCCCCCTGCTCTTTCAAGTAAATTGAAAATCAATACATATTTTGAGAAGAAAGATGGAATCAGAACTAAGATGAGGGCTTCCCTTGCATCTCTGACCTCACTGATGTCAAACCTACCAAATTCCTGGGAGAGAAGCAGAAAACCGAATCTAAACCCTCATGCTCTCATCCAATGCACACTGGTATTGTGAATGGCCCACGGTGGCCCAACTATCTTCAGAAGTGGTGAGGGTGCACGTAACTGGGATGACTCAACCAACTGCCTGGATTCCCTGGAAGGGTTTGAATGAGTCACTTGTACGGATTGTATTATTGTTCACATGAACTTTGTTCCCCGTGCTCACAGTGTCTCCTTGCTCCCTGCAGGTGACTCATCAGAGGAAGTGGACCTGTCCATGGTATATCAGGCAGCATCCCATGGGGATGTCAATGCTCTGACGGCAGTGATTCGGGAAGACCCTTCCATCCTGGAATGCTGTGACAGTGAAGGTAAGGGACAGACACACTGTTGATTCAGGAAGGCTCTGCACTTGTTTTCTAGAGATGGCCTTCAGACAAAAGCCATGTCAATCAAGGTACATCTACCTAATCCTTTGATCCTGGAAGGACAAGGAACTCCCTGCTCATGGCTTTGGGCAGATCATCTGCGTGTCTTTAAGCAAGTGTGTTAAATACAAGGTTTCAGAATCTGTTACATCACCTCTTAGAATGAAGCTGATTTGAGTTTGTTTCCAATATATTTGAATGAATGACTAAAATAGACATGCCAAGTGATTGAAACAGAGTTACGGAATGAGTAAATACTTTTGGTACCAATGGATTTTGGGAAAATGTAACTGTTCCATAAAACAAGAATTCTAATTCTGGGAAGATGAAATAGATATCTTCCCTTTCCACCCCACTTCCATTCTTTCTGCCAAATGCAATTAAAAACCCTGGAATTATGTATAAAATAAAAAGATTCTGGGAAAGTGGAAAGAAAATAAGAGGCTGACTAGGATCCTGAGACCAAATGAATAGCCTGGTGATAAGTTTCCTGAGCTTTCTTTTTGTGCCATCTATCCCAGAGATGGAGCTAAAAAAGTGGCAACAAAGCAGTACCCACAGGCACAGACAGACAGCAAAAGCCCACAGTCTCTAACTAAAGAAGCAGGGAAGGAACAGCCTAGATGGCAAGGTTTTTGAGACAAAATCCAGTAAACGGCCCTGGCACAATGGCTGAACTGGCTAATTCTCCACCTCCAAGCTCGAGCATCCTGTACAGGCACTGGTTGATGTCCTGGCTGCTCCACTTACAATCCAGCTCACTGCTTGTGGCCTGAGAGGGCAGTAGAGGATGGCCCAATGCCTTGGTACCCTGCCCCCACATGAAAGACCCAGAGGAAGCTCCTAGCTCTTGGCTTTGGATCGGCTCAGCTCCAGCCGTTGTGGCCATTTGAGGAGTGAACCAGTAGATGGAGGATCCTTCTGTCTCTCCTTCTCTCTGTGTAAATCTACATTTCCAATAAAAATAAATAAATCTTTTCTTAAAAGATTTATTTTGATTGGACAGTCAGAACAGCCCAACTCCAGCCATTACAGTCCTGTAGGGAGGGAACCAGTGTCTATTCCCCCCACCACCGCCTCTCTCTCTCTGTAACTCTGCCCATCAAATAAATAAAGCATCACCAAAACAAGCCAAAAACAACAAACAAGAAAAACCCTACAGAAAAGTAGTCCTCAAAAATATAAATATAAAACTTATTCACAAAATATTAACAACTAGAATTAAGTAATATATTAAAAAGAATTATACATCATAACCGAGTAAGATTTGTTCTAAGAATCTAAGTCTAGCTCAGTATGTGAAAGCCAATGTAATCTACTAAATTAACCAAAAGAAAAATTGGAGCCAATTTTGTGGCACAGAGAATTAAACTACCACCGCCATGGCAACATTCCATATCAACACCAGTTTGAGTCCAGGCTGTTCCACTTCCTATCCAACTCCCAGCTAATGCATCTCAGAAAGCAACGTAAGATTGTCCATATACATGGGCCCTTGGCACTCATGGGAGAGCAGCCCCAGATGGAGTTACTGGCTCCTGGCTTTGGCTTGGCTCAGCCCCAGCCATTGCAGCCATTTGAGCAGTAAGCTAGTGGATGGAAGACCTTTCTTTAAAAAAAAAAAAAAAGAAAGAAAAATCACATTTATATCAATTGGTACAAAAAATGCCGTGACAAAATATAAAGTACATTCATAACAAAAAAATCATAGAGAAAAAAAGAAGTAGAGAGGAACTTGCTCAATATGACAAAGCTAATATTTTACTTAAGAATAAAAGACCAAATTCATCTGCCCTTGAGGCCAGGAACAAAGCATGAATGTCCATTCTCATCACTCATAGTATAGTGCAATATCCGTGCAGAGTCATCACAAAACAGGAGGAAAAGGAAATTAAAAGCAAATGTTGAGTAGAAATATTGAAAATGAAAAAGGAAAACTATTCCCTTTTTGAAAAACTTGATTATCTTCATAGTAAAATCATCAGAAATCTAACTAAACACTCCTACAACTAACAAATCAAATGTGTTCAGCAAGGTCATAGGATGTAAGATCAACACACAAACATAAATTGTGTTTCCATATTCTACCAATAAATACTCAGACACCAAAGTTTAATATTAATATCTTTTAAAATCACTCAAATAAAAAGGAGATACTTCAGTATAAAGAAGTATATACCAAAGTTCATGTGCTTAAAACCGTAAGATTTGGGCCTGGCACAGTAGCCTAGTGGCTAAATCCTCACCTTGTATGTACTAGGATCCCATATGGGCGCCAGTTTGTGTCCCGGCAGCCCTGCTTCGCATCCAGCTCCCTGTTTGTAGCCTGGGAAGGCAGTCAAGGACAACCCAAAGCCTCAGGACCCTACACCTGCGTGGGAGTCCCAGAGGCGGCTCTGAGCTCCTGACTTTGGCTTGGTGGCCATTGTGGCCACTTGGGGAGTGATTCATCAGATGGAAGATCTTCCTCTGTCTGTCTCTCCTCCTCTCTGTATGTCTGCCTTTCCAATAAAAATAAATAAATCTTGAAAAAAAAAAAAAGCCCTAAGATTTGTTGAAACAAATCAAAGAAAACCTAAATATGAGAGGCATGCCATGTTCATAGATTAGAAGTCAAGGTAACCAACAAGCATTTTCCAGGTTTGCATACATGTATAGTGTAACTCTTAAAAAGTTGCAGTTTAGTATAGGATAGAGACTACAATTTTTGCCCAAACCTCCTATTTGTTATGGCCATAGACAAGACTTGCTGGAGACCAGCTCCGGCTGACTGAGAGCTAAGAAAGGATGCGTGGATCGGCGAGACGATGAGAAGAGATAAGACATGGACCACTATGACTTGATGCTCATAATGGACAACTCAGAAAAGTTGCCTTCTTTATTTTTACACAAATCATCACAAGCTTTTGCACAATATCCAATTGCTTCATTTTTACATAATGGTTAAGAAAATACAAACAACAATCCTAAAAAATATTATTTACTTCAAAGAAAACATTTTCAACAAACCATTACTCATTGAAACCTGCAGTCACCTGGCTGAAGCCAGGAACTCCATGGTTGGCAGCGCATGCAGCTATATAGTGACAAGTAGTTTACTTATACTCAAAATCAATTTTTTTCTAAACACAAACTAACTAATATTGCTTAAAATATTAAGAGTACAGAATTAAAAGATTATATATGAAAGGATTTTATAAAAGTATATAACATAGATTCTTTGCTAAATCTTATAATCAAGTCACGCATTAATTACCGTCACCTTCACCTAGTGCTGATTCAATTGTTTTCTGTTCTTTTGTTAAAGGGCAGTGAAAGGGATCAAGGCAGCTCAGCCAATATACAAACAGAGGGCCTTTGCAAGAAACTTCCTTTTATCTTACAAACTGTTTTCTTTCCCTAAATATAAGTGCCAATATAAGATAGAGATTTTAAGCCATTTTGAGGGGGTTCACATTTGTTTCCCTTTAGAAGATGCCCCATATACTTTTGCTTTCTGTGGTGAGAAACTAAAATGCATCATATCATGTGTTGTAATGGTTTGAGGCGCAAGGTAAACAAACTCTTTGTACCTCCATGATTGCCATCAGTTCCAAGATATGATCAAGCCATTTCTTAAGGAAAACATTACTTATACTAGGACAAACTCCAGGACAAAAGTGGGCACATAACAGGATGTTTGGAAACATTGTGGGCTCAATTGTACTATTGTATATTTTTAGCTGTGTGTCATAGCCTTACGTCGCTAAAGATGTTTTTATCATAACATGATTGATCAATTTGAGATGTCATACCAGTTACAGGAATCACTTCACATTAGCAGAAAAACAACAACACCCTCAGGAGAATTCTATGAAACATCAGAGAGGTGATTGAGTGTCCATACAATGGGGTGAGGCAGCAATGAGGTGACCAGAGACATTCTACTGGGCCTTACCTCACTGCCAGAAACTCCTCGTAGCCTTGCTAACCAAGGAGCGGTGCTCATCACACACCCGTGCCATCCGACCCAACTGCATGGCTCCCCACAAAGACTATCTAAAATATAAATAGAAATACAAAGGAAGTAGGATATTTAAAACAATTTTTTAAAAAGAATAGAGGAATCACTGTACCCAACTTCAGGACTTATAGCTGCATAAATCACGTCTATGTCATATGGGCTGAGGGGTTAACACACAGGTCAATGGAAAAGAACAGAGAACTCAGAAATAAACCCACACAAGCATGCTGAAAGTGTAAATGCACTTTGGTACAAACAAACCTTTTCAGCAAGTGTTGCAGGAGCAATTCAACACTCATAGACAAAAAAAAAAAAAAAAAAACAAGGAAGAAATAAAGGAAAAGAGAATGATAGAAGAAGGGAAGAAGGAAGGAGAGAGAGGGAGGGAGAGGGAGGGAGGGAGGATGATGGGAAGAAGGAAGGTGAAATAAGGCACAGTAACACATTTTACAAAAATTAATTCAATATGGCTCACAGACTTAAGTTCCCTGGTGGTCTAGTGGTTAGGATTCGGCGCTCTCAAAATGGCTCACAGACTTAAAATATGAAAGTTTAAGCTTTTTGGGGAAAAAAAGCATAGAAAAAAATCTTACGGGTGTAGGGCTAGACAAGCAGTTTTTCAACTCAACTCAGCACTGAAAGTTCAGTTCATAAAAGGAAAAACTTGATAAATACAAACTCAGGAGAAATTAAAAACATTTGCCTCTCTATTGAGAGGATCCCAGGAGAAACTCCCTGAGAGGAAGAAAATATTTGCACACCACACATCCCACTGAGGCGGGCTGTTTCAGAGCTGGTACTCTTGGGACATTTACATTTATGCTAATTCTCCCCAGCTCTTCCCAGAACAAGCCTCCACACCTTTCTGTGAACTCTTGGTCTCAGTATTCTCATCTATAAAATGAAGACAGAGTTACTCACAGGATTTGGGAATTTTTTTTATATAATTTAATGAGAATCAAATGTGTTAATCCATCTTGAGTGCTTAGAGTTAAGCCTGGCACATAACAGGCATTTAATAAATATTAGTAATTCATGTTGCTTTTGGAATTGCATAACCATATCATAACTACTTCACAACTACCCAGAATAAGGCTGTGAGTCTCAAAATCCCAAAGCTAAGAAGATGGGTGGAATTTGACCCAAAAATGCTATTCCCTTGGTTCAGGCTTTTTCTGTCGCCAGCCTCATAATGGGCAGCTCTTATCAGGACAATCTAAAGATGCCAGCTAGTAAAGCTACCTTCACACTAGGCATGCCTGACCCAGCCGCTCCAGCCTCTGCATGTCTAATTGCACATATGAACTATTTCGAACGTATGGCTAGTGTGGAAACAACATGTCAAGCTTAACTGATACTTACCACCCAGAATTTATAATTTTTACAGTTGGCAAGTCTTACTTGGGATTTTGTTTTTTAAGAAATAGAGTTAGGGAATAGTTAAGGACCCTTCCTGTCTTTTGCTAATTCTGTCCTCTTGCCATTCTCTTTAGTTGATAATCTTTTCTTGGTTAATGGATTCAAACAGCGTCACCCAATCATTTCATTTTGTTTATAATTTCATATACAGTACCATAATTTTAATTTAAACATAATTAATAAAAAATTCCCTTCATACTTCAGACTTCTTTGTGCCTTATTCAGTGAGACTTTACCTACCTTAATGATTTTTTTTATAAAGATTTATTTTGTTATTATTAGAAAGGTAGATTTACAGAGAGAAGGAGAGACAGAAAGATCTTCCATCTGCTGGTTCACTCCCTGAATGGCCTCAGTGGCCGGAGCTGAGCTGATCCGAAGCCAGCAATCAGGAGCCAGGAGCTTCTTTTGGGTCTCCCACAAGCAGGAAGCTGGATGGTAATTGAAGCAGCTGGGATATGAACCAGCACCCATATTGGGATCCAGTCATTTGCAAAGGGTGGATTAGACAATTGAGCCATCGTGCCTTTATAGCCTTAATGCTATAAAGATACTTTTCTGTATTTTCTTTAAAAGTTCTTAAGTTTTGGACCTGGCATGGTAGCCTAGCGGCTAAAGTCCTCAGTTTACACATGCCACCTGGATCCAATTGGGCACCAGTTCATGTTCTGGCAGCCCCACCTCCCATCCAGCTCCCTGCTTGTGGCCTGGGAAAGCAGTTGAGGATGGCTCAAAGCCTTGGGACCCTGCACCCACGCGGGAAACCAAGAAGAGGCTCCTGGCTCCTGACTTCAGATCAGCTCAGCTCCAGCCATTACAGTCACTTGGAGGGGAATGAACTATCAGATGGAAGATCTTCCTCTCTGTCTCTCCTCCTCTTTGTATATCTGACTTCCAATAAAAAAATCTTTTTAAAAATTCTTAAATGTTGTTTCTTATACCTGGCTTCTAATCCATCTATAATCAATATATTTACATTTGTTATGGGATTTGAATTTAATTGTAATTTATCCCTTTTCTATAGCTAATTGGTCAGCACCATTTGCCAGAAACTTCCTCCCCTATTGATTTCCAACATTACTCTGGCCTTAGTCTGAGTTCCCACACAGAACTGATGTTTAGAATCACTTTTGTGTTATGCTGACCTAGCTATTGTATTTAACCGCTACCCCTTGGTAATACATCTTATTGATAAATAAGCACTCGGGCCATCTTCCTTTGCTTTCCCAGGTGCATTAGCTGTGAGCTGGATCAGAAGCAGATCCACCAGGGTTCTAACCAGAGCTCCAATGCAGAATGCAGGTGTCTCAAATGGCAGCCTAACCCACTGCACCACCCAAGGTTGACCTCCATATTTTTCCTTTTCCTAATTTTTTCTTCCTACAAGGAAGGTGTATCCACTTAAAACAAATTTTAGAACTCAGTTTGGTGATAAATTTTTTTGTCACTCCTCAATTTACCATTAGAGACACCTTAGGAAGATTACTCTAAAATTAAGAAATATTATTGAGTAAGCATACACATATGCATTTCTAACTTGTACCAGGTTACAGTGATACATTGATGAACATTAGCATTGTAAATCATTCCCCTTGGAACTTCTAGCTTAGAAGTCCATTAAAAATAAATACTTATTTAGAAGGCAGAGTAAGGGGGGGTGAGAGAGAGACAGAGACAGAGACAGATGTGTCTTCCAACCACTGGTTCACTCCTCCAAAGGCCACAATACACTTGGTTCATCTTCCACTGCTTTCCCAGGTGCATTATCAAGAAGCTGGATTGAAATGGAGCAGTTGGGACTTGAATTGGTACCCATGTGGATGCCAGCACAGACAGTAGCTGAACATGTTATGCCACAATGCTTGCCTCAATCAATATAGTTGTAAGCAAGTTAGCAATGCCAATAAATGTATATAGTAAGTACAAAATATTGAAAGAGTTAATACAGAAAAAATAAAGACCCACCTCAACTAGGTGATCAATATTAAAAACTAAATAAATTTTTTTAAATTTCAAGTAAATAAAAATCTTAATAAAGAAGAAAGGTTATGAGTGTTGTAATATGGGTTTGAGTTTATGCTGGAGAGTCAGATTTGTTCAGAGAAGTGTATAAATAGTCTAGACCCTCAAGGGCAGTGTAAGTTAGGTGGTAAATGGAAGTGCTTTCGTTTTATTTACTAAACATTTCAGATTCACAGATCATTTCAGTGGTTGCCTTCTGCTGCATGTATTTTATCCTCCAGTAGTTAGGGGGATGATAGGAAGGAAAGAAAAGAAGGGTAGTAAGTGGGAGAGAGGAAGGAAGGAATGGAGGGAGGGAGGAGGAAAGAAAGGAAGCAAGGAAGCCCAGTGTAGTAGCATGACAGGCTAATCCTCCACCTATCGTACTAGCATCCCATGAGGCACTGCTTCAATACCAGCTGTTCCAATTCCTACCCACCTCCCTGATAATGGCCTGGGAAAGTAGCAAAGGATGTCCTAAGGATTCAGGTCCTTACACCCACAAGGGAGACCTGGAAGAAGCTCCTGGCTCCCAGCTTCAGATTGGCCCAGCTCTGGTCTTTGGGACCCTTTGGGGAGTAAACTTGTGGATGGAAGACCTCTTGTTGTCTCTTCTCACTGTAACTCAGCCTTTCAGATGAAAATAACAATGATAATAATAAAGTAAAAAAATTGCAAAGGAAGGAATGAAGGGAGGTAGGGAGAGAGGAAGGGAAAGAGTCAACGTTTCCACTGTGTTAAGGTCCAGCCACTTCATGGCTGCCTTTGGCCAGAGCAGCAGCCTCAGGGAGTATTGGAAGGGAGAAAGTTGGACAACACTGAGGTTGCCACCTGCATCTTGCGGTGACTACAACAGTCCTGGTGCTTGCCCACTTTGGAGAGCTCTGAGGGGCCTCATTTACAGTTCACACAGAAAGGACCACAGTCTCAACACGGCAATCGAAAGACACGTCAGAAAGACAGCTGCGCAAGGAGTCAAATCTGAACACCATGAAGCCACCGAATTGCACCTCACACAGGTGGCTTCACGTTGACTTTTATTCAGGAAACAAATACATTGAAAACAAACAAAAGTCTTGGCCTTTATTTACTGCAAAAACAAGAAAGTATTTCAGTACATATGGCTCTTTTTGGCAAGAATTTGTGGAATCCAAGGCTAGGCCACCATCACAGCCTTCCACCATCCACCCCATCTGTGTCTGCCTTTGTGTCAGACCTGTCTGCCTGATGGAGCTACCTTCCAAAACCACTTCCGGATTTTGCATTGTTCTGGCCAAGGTCAGACCAACCTGCCTGTTCTATCCCAAAGTGTGTTGGTACCCAAGGCAGTAATAAACCAATTCTTTCATCTATTCAAAAAATGTTAACAATTGATCGCAAAATTACAGAATACTGGAGGGGGAAAAAGTCAGAAAAAATTGCATCTTTAATAGACGTATAGAAATTATCATCTCCTTGCCCCCATCCAATGCACTTCACCAACTGGGGATGCATTGCTGAAGGTAGAGCCGGTGAAGAAACTAAGTTGGCTCATAAATTTCCCAAGTCAAACATTTGTAAAGGCTGTTGAAATGTCTCATTCCAGGATGCACGCCCTTGATGCATGCGGTTTCTGGACGTCAAGTGGACACAGTGAAGCTGCTGTTGAAGATGGGAGCCAATATTAACATGCAGGACGCTTATGGCCGCACGAGCTTATGTCTGGCAACATACCTGGTACTGACTTATGTCTGTCAAGGAGCTAAGGGGCAGGTCATGCTATAAGAGCAGTGACATCACCCTTGGAGAAATGATCTTTGCTGTCTTGACATCAGTTTCCTTTGGGATATTTCTAGATACCCTCAGTGACTCCAAGGCCCTCCGTAATTATCTGATCCAGTTATTACCTGGGAGGGTAGGATTAGTTGGCTGGAAGCTAAAGAATGTGGGGAAGGAAGGATGGGGCCTGGGAAAAGTGGGATTGATGGGGTTAGAAGAGAAATCCCAGATCCCTCCAGAACAACATCTAGCATAGGGCTCCACACTCAGACCGGGCTCCATTTTTAAGTTGTATCATACCAGTGCTTGCTATGAGAGAGTACAGCTAGCTTTTCCCAACTTGAGTGTGTGCTTGGCTATGTCTTGTTGAAAATCTTCAAACCCCAACCTATGATTATTCTAGGCAACCCCGGGGCTGCCTTGAGTCCATGGCAAGCAAGTCCTAACCATCGCAAGAGGCTTTTGATTCTTTCTTAACAAGGCGACACCCAGCAATCTTCATCATGACCAGCACTGCTGCCAGCAATGACCAGGGCTGGGTCAAAGCAAAGTTAAGAGCAATCCAGATCTCCCATGTGGGTGATAAGGACCCTAGTGCTTCAGCTATCACTACTGCCTCCCAGGGAGCACATTAGCAAATTGCTAGAATCAAACCTCTGGTAGGGGGTGTGGGCACCTCACACCCCACTATATATATATACACACACACACACATACATATACATATATACATATACATATATATGTAAATATGCATATATATTTATATAGATATATTAAATCTATCTATCCCTGCTTTTTTAAGGACTCAGGCACAAAATCTGGGAGATTTCTTTTTCAACATGCCCTCCAAGGGGCTTTTGTTGCAAATTCAGGGGTTTGGGGATACCCTCAACCTCCCAAGTCAGACTCCGTGGGAGAGGGACTGACTGCTGGTGGTGGTAGCAGCAGGGTGGTATGAAAAATTTTAAAACCTCCCTGGTAATTTGCATGCCCATTGGAGCCTGAAAACCGCTCTTCTGCTCACCCTAGCTGAGGTCCCATATCCCAGACATACATGGGACCAACCTCCCTGTCCTTCCCTTTTAGCATGTGCCCCAGTAACTGCTCTTGCCAGGGACTCTTGGTACTGGAGCCGGGGAAAAGAGAACACTTGGATCCAATGATGGAGAAGAGGGTACAGGAAGTCTCTGAAGTTACGCAACTACTGTGCTTCCTTCAGAATTTCCGATTGCTCCAGGACAACTCCTGGGGAGGAACTTTCCTCCAGGCCACAGAGTACCGTGCTGGATAACCCCCAGAGCCTCAAGGGAAACACCTCTGTGGACAGCTCTCTGGGAAAGTGCTCCCAGGCTCTGTGAGGGCGGAGAATGCATGAGGGCAGCTTCTTAACCAGGCTTCCACATCTGTGCAGCTCCCTAAAGCCAGGACCCCTCCCGACCCTCCCCACGTTCCCCAGCTAGGTGGATCTTAAAGAATTGTACTGTGTGCTGCCTCCACAGTCTCCTCATAATGTTTGGATTCAAATGCTAAAGAGAAATTTGACAAAAGGGATACTCGGACATTGGGTCTCACAGCTCCAAACTCAGTAGACAGAAAAATGCATCATAGATGGGAGACTTTGGGTTGGTCACTTTGCTGCCAGGTGCCTCTGTCCCCACCTGTGACAAGTAATAAAAGTATTATCCAAGGTGCATGATAACGGAAGGAAACACACATGTGGGGTCACCAAAAGCTAACAGGTGCAAAACTCACTTGTTGCTTTTTCTTTTATATTATTCTCTAAAGAGAAAAAAATCACCACATATTCACATGGAGTTCCAAGAAATGTTACAAAATAATTGATAACATTTCAAACTACACCCCCAACCAAAACATTTTTTTTCCTGCTTTTTCAAAGCTGCAAATTATTGGCAACTGTAAAACATGTCCAGCCTGTGTTTCCTTTGGGTGTTCTGGTTGTATTTTCTCTTTTTAATCAGAGATTTGATGCTTAGACATTAACAGCTAAAAGCAGATTTTACATATTAGTGAACTCTGAATCAAGACTGACAAAGCCAAAAAAAAAAAATTCCGCTTAAGACTTAGATGCAAGCGTGTTCAAGAAATGGAGAATGGAATTAAAGCACATTTCTTAATGGTTAAAAAATTCTTAAAATCAATACATATGAGGGATTTTCAGAAATGATTCCTGGAAAGTGACTATTACAAAAAAATTGTGTATCTTTTCAAATTAGTGTCATGTTATTGGGGAATTCTGCATAAACCAAGTCAACGTGTACACTGATGAATTTTGATGTCCTTCTCTTGTTAGATTATTTCCCTTAGATGTTGCCAAAGCTAAGATTTTCTCATTATTATCTCCCTTCTCCATGCATTTACTAACATTTTTCCAATATTGCAAAATCGGGAGGGGAAAACCTTAGTCATCTTTGTCTCCTTACTAGGTAATCTGGAAGCTTAACTATACATGAATGTGCTGGAAGGCAGAAAGCCTGCTAATGAACAAAACAGAGTTAGCAATGTTCTTTACAATAACATTTGTTTGTGAGTGTATCTGCCATTGAAGGAGTAACCCACGAGGTTCTGAGTGTGTAGTGGTAGCATTGCCATCAGTGTATGAGCCAAAACTGGCTATCGGTAGGCGTGAGTCAGTTATAGTGCAGATGAAGAGCCATGGATTATGACCCGCCTCTCACAGTGGGAGAGGAGTGAAGATGACCCAGTTGTACATGTTGACCAAGGCAGGCACAAGCATGAGATGTGGCGATGTTGGGTCTCAGTCTGGATAATTAGTAGACAACCAAAGTTTCACACAAAGTTTCTTAGGGAATGCATGAGAGGGCACAACATAGTAAAGGAAAACCCTTAAAGGGTGTTAGTATTAGCCCATATATAGTGGTTCAAGCTGTCTGCATCAGAAAGGTTGTTCTACAAAACAGCAGGGTTCAGCTATCGGTAAAGACCCAGAATAGACTTGAGAGCATCAGGACAGGGACTGTCTAGAATAAGCAGGATGCCGCCATTTTGTGGCTCGAGCAAAGAAACCCGAACTAGAAGCCATGTTTATCAGACATAGTTCAACTGAGCACAGTGTGCAGGTGGAGACCCGCACAAGACAAAAGAGCCTGATCTTTTAGAATTGGCTCATGACATGTAAGGTAGACTACTGACAAACATGCTGTTACCCTCCAAGGGTATGCCAACTTTACCGGAACAGCTGCTACAGTCTGACTATGAAAGGAGAATGCCAGGGAACAGGTGAGGGAGGCAGGGGGCACACAGAGTTGGCCACCCTCTGGCAGGGTGATGTTCCAGGATATTAGGTGGGAATCTGTACCTCAAGTCCTCCAACCCCCTACAGAGGGGTCTAAATCAGAACCGGGGTCCTTGACCACTTCAACACTAGGAAAACAAACATTTAGACAAACCAAAAAAAGGAGGAAAAAGCTAAGGAAAGTGGATTGGTCTGTTCTTTGTGCACCTGTGTTGTGTAAGGATGTGGCTGTCTCTGTGTTTCAGGGTTGGCTGGAAGGCTGTGTAAGTTTGCTCAGAAATGGTGCCAAGCACAATATCCCAGACAAGAACGGGCGCCTGCCACTGCACGCTGCCACTGCTGAGCCTGACGTGAGGTAAGAGGGGCAGCTTGGGAGGAACCCAACCTGTGCGAGAAGGTCATCCCAGCTACCCCTTAGTGGCTGATTAGAACAAAAGCTATTCTTTATTGTTTCTAAGGTTACAGTGACCAGTGCCTCAAGAAGAGACCCTAGAATAGTCTTCAACTCTAATCTCATTCCTCTCTTGTGCTTGAGAAGAAATGCTGTCATCATCAGAATACATATATTCATTCATTCGTTCAATTAGCCACTAATTACTTATGAAGAGTTTATTAGGCACCAAGCCTGGCCTTTAGTTCCTCCCTGTTCAGGAGTAAACCAGAGAGTCTCTGACATCATAGAACTTGCATTCCAATGAAGGAGTTACGTGAACAAATAAATGATCATTTCCATTAGGAAGAAAATCAAACTGGTAAAATAAAAAAAGAAGCCATGAGTGGACAGCAAGGTGGATGTCTACACTCCAGGGTCAGGCCTGTATGTAGGGGCTGGGAATGGACCAAGAAACCCAAGGCAGGAAGGCCAGGGGCTTAGAGGGAAAGCAGGAAATGTGTGCTCCTGGACACCATGTGAAGAAAGACCTTCACAAAGATCATATTTTTGTAGTATAATGGAGCAACCGTAGTTGCTCTGCCCAGACTGAGAGTCACTTTCTTGTCCATTGCTGTGGTCTAGCTGGCCTCGGTCTCCTGTCTTGTGAAAGCACCTGTCTGCTCCCACCTCATCAGCAGGTAGCAGCAGCCTCTACAATGGAAAAGGTAATACTTTGGGACCTTCCAGGACCTCTGCAGTACAGAGCCTGCCTCTGCTGAGCTCCCAGCCTCCCACTGGCCAGCATCAAGGGAAGATGATCTACTGTGCCCCACCCTCTGAGGCTGTGTCCAGAACCAAAACCTAGAGCTCTTGGGTCTGGGGTGGGGCTTGGAGCAAGACCACCAACTTCCAGGCTGTGGGATAACAAGATCTCTCATTTCAGTCTCTGTTACAGGAAAGGCAAGGAGCTTGGGAAATTCCAGGACTATTCCAAAGGCATGCTTTTTATTATCTTGGACTAGATCCAGAAATAGCAGATCGCTAGGATTTACCCAAAGCCCAACAAAACAGGGAAGTTTAGAGAAGAAACAAGGAGCCCAGACATTATACACTCAGTGGACATCAAACGTTCTTCTGTCCTTTTGAACAGGGGTGGGGGGAAAAAAACAGGATAGTTTTTCTAGACAACCCAGTCAAATATTCAGTCACAAGATCATACTGCTTTCCCTAGAAATTGAAAGTGTAGCTTTTAAGATGGTTTGGTCTTGATTTGCTCTACTTGCTTGCTTGCTTGCTTTTACCAGCCTCAGGGGAGGCCATTTCAAAACCTACTAACCATTAGAGAAGGTAAAAGCCTTCTTGAGTTATAGTAATTACAGCTGTTATAACAAACAAATCTTAAAACTACAGTGACTTAACACAATAAAAAAATGTATTTCTTTGACATGTAACATTCCAAGGTAGGTAACCACAGATGGTGGCTGACTGTCCTCCACATCTGGTGGTTCAGGGAACCCTGCTTCTTCATTTTGTTTCTCCATCATTTTCTGGATCACAAAATGCCCTTCAGTCTCCACAAGGGGAAAGAGAAAGAGAGCCTCACTCGTCTTTAAATCTTTAGCTTGCAAAGGACGCAATTCACTTCTATTTCTGTTGCACCAGTGAAGGCTGACCATTTGACTGCGTTTGAGTGCTCTGGGGAATGTAGTTTTTAGCCAAGGAATCTACGCCTCAGCAGTGACTACAATCCATGAAAGGCATACATGGATTTTGGTTAAAAAAAAAAAAAAACAAAAAACCTTGGCTGTCTCCGCCATCCATCCCTGGTACAGGAGGGGTAAACCAAACCTTCACCGCAGAAATTACATTCTCAACCAATCCTCTGAAGTCACTATAATAATAAATTGAAAACCAACCCAATTGTACTCAGTTACTTTCTCGGAGAACATTTACTGCATCTTCTTTTTGTGGACCTGTTTGTTGATCTTTTTAATCAAGCCCAGCAATGGCTTCAGACTCCACAGGATCTACATTTCATTGCTATACCCGGAAAAGCGAAGAACTGTGGCTTCCCCTTCTCTTGAAATTGTACCTAATGACCCTGCCCCCGCCTTGGGTGAGTAGATGATATGGTTTTATTGTCCTAAATGGGCATATAAGTAATTCTGAAAGATAAAATGCTGCTTTTATTACAGTAATACTAGCTACTTTAAGTAATAAAATCTCAAGGTTAAGATTATTTTAAAACCAAATCATTATTTCTAATAAATGTTCTCCAAGAAAGTAATCGAGTTAAACCATAACAACCCATATAGCAAATTGTTTAGTTTGGAAACTTACCAAATAGTTGGAGTCTCATTTACCTTAAAAGATTCCTATGGAATTATATTGTAAGAAATTAAATATTTTATGGCTGTTTTATGGAGAAATTTTATGGCGTGGCAGAGCTTAATAACAGATTTTCCATCACAAGTTCATTGCAGTCTATTGTTTGTGTGTCAGCATGGGCTTTGAATAGTTTTACGTGAAAAATAAGAGCTTAGTCTGGCCTGTGGGTATTCTCTATTCTTACAACCACAATGTGGAAGGCAGTGACCTCCTATTTGGCCACATGACCCTATTCGCTCAGTTTTCCCAGGTGGGCGCCATATTAGGCCAGCGTGGCTGGCCACTAGAGCATGTGGGCCTGAACTCCACCTATGGTGAGGGTGAGCAGGAGGATCACCACGCTAGTAATTTTCCAAGCTGAGTTCCAAGTGCTCTAAGCCAAGTTCCCAGGGCCGTGCAGGTGCCATCTCACCTCATCCTTGCCGCATCTTCACATGGCTGCTAACAGGTCCAGCCTCATTGTGTAGGAGAAACGGGAGGTACGGCAGGGACACTGAATGCTCACTGCATGTGTGAAGCTAATTGATGACCTGCCCAGTGTTTCTGCTCCCGAGGCCTTCGGTTGTGGGCCCTGTGGAATTTGCTGTAATGACCATATTTTGTCAATAAGTCCTCAGCCCACATGGAAAGGTCTTGTTAAGAAACACCCTTATACAATAGTATAATATATTGACTCATGGTCGGGCAGCTCTTGTTAATTGCAGCATCTAAGAACTCTTATATGTAAAACCATAAGACAAATTTCTACTGAAGGAAAAGGAAGGAAAATTGTATTTTTTATGAGAAATAATCTTTTTTATTTTTAACATGCCTATAATATGGCTTATGATCTTATTTCTTTCTTTACGTGTCTAGAAAACTAGAATTCGATTTCCATGCCACCTCTGGCATACATTACAGGACAATAGACCACACCTCCTCTATCCTTCCCCTGTTTTCTCTTTATCTAGCTTCCTCTGATTCTTGTTTTACTGCATGGATCTGAAACCACCTAAAGTCCTTATCAGGTGGAGAAGGTGGGTGGCCCGGAGTCGGTCTCAGTTTGAATCTGCTTCCATCTCAGACTGGTTGGCATGCTGTAACTCAGCTGGCTTTTGATTTTCTAGGAAATAGGGGAATCTACAGGAGTTGACTTTCCATTTCCATGAGTTCTGCCTCTGCAGAGTCAGCATGCTGTGTGTCAGAAAAAAAAAAATGAACATGTACAAACTCCTTTAGTCATTACTCACTAAACAGTGCAGAATAACCACTGTTTATGGAGCACTTAAAATGTAACAGGTGTTATCTGCAATCTAGAGCTGATTTGCAGGTATAAAAGAGAATGTGGGGGGCTTGGCAGCATGGCCTAGTGGCTAAGGTCCTCGCCTTGATCCCATATGGCTGCTGGTTCTAATCCCGGCAGCTCCACTTCCTCTCTATCTCTCCTCCTCTCAGTATATCTGACTTTGTAATAATAATAAAATAAATAAATAAAAAAAGAGAATGTGGGAAGGTTCTATGCAAATATGAGACTGTTTTTATGTGAGGGCTTTGAGTCTCTGTGGAGCTGGGTAAAGATACAGGGAGACCTGGGAACAGTCTCCCCAAATACTCACAGATAAGGCAGCAGATACAAACGAGAAAATGTATGGAACGTATTGACCACAGTGCCTCGTATATTGTCTGTGTTCAAAAATCTGTTGGTGATGATGAAGGTGATATTAACGACAATGGGGTAGTTATCACAAGGCAGCATCAGTGGAGATCAATAGCACAGACCTAGTGCTAAGGAATGAGAAGCTGCCAGGCCACCACTAACTCCCACCCTGGCCTTCTTCACCTTGGTCCACAGGGAGTATGGAAATGCGCACATGACTGTGAACACACAGTCCACAGCCCACTGTCCTGCATGCTCACTGCAAGGGACATCCAGGAATGAATGACTCCTGTTTGCACGGCCCCCAGGACCGCATTAAACTCGGTCATTAAGTTAATGCATTAAACGACTGTGTTAAGGTCATTCGTTCAGCTCCTGGGAAACTCCCTTCACCCGTGCAGATGCACCTATATTTCCTGCTAATCATGACCAGTATTTCCAGTCCCGGTTTGTGGCCACGCACCCAGATATGCAGTTTAGAAATCTGCTGAGCTTTAGAGTTCCACACAGCAAGCTCCTTCCATAAGGAGCGTGGGAAGTTCCATATGAAGAGGGAAGCCTCAAACCAAAGCTACATATAAACAAGCCAGGGGGATGCCTAGATTAGTCCTTTTACTCTAAGGGCAGGGGGGAGGAGGCGGAAATCTTGGTTCCCTGATGGGTTCAGCTTCCTAGCAAACCAGTCAGGTCCCAACTCCAACCTCCACTCAAGCCCTACTCGACAGGGATGGAAACTGATGTGGGAGTGTTTATAGTCATGGCCCAGAGGTATGGATTGAAGCCAAGGAGGACAGGTATTATTGCAGAAGTCCCCTTCCTTCTTTGTATCCTCTGCTTTTCCACAGATCCACATTGGTTCTCTCCCTTTCTGCTCTCCAGAGCTTTTCTAGCTGCCTGGGAGGGGACATTCAGAGGGCATCCATGTGAAAGAGGGGCCATGGTCACCAAGACAAAGCGCCAAAGAGGCAAGCCATGTTTGTACAACTCTGCACATGCTAGTGTTGGAAGGCAAGCAGCGATTTCATCTGAAAGCAGCCACGGGCTCTGTGAAGGGCCTTTTCATGGTCTCCATGGTTACCAAGAGATTTTTTTTTTCCCCACCACCACAAGGGCACCAGCACTCTGCCTCTTTTCATCACTCTTCACTACAGCCAGAGGGCGGAAGGAAATCATTTCCATGGGGTGCTGTTCTCTAGTTATCAAGCGATGGGCTCTAACATGCAGCCGTGGATGTTTCACTACACAACACAACACGTACACCCTGGCAGCTTCTGGAGTGAAAGGGGGGCAACAGCTGGCCTGTGGACTATTTCTCCACTCTGCCCCTGCCCCTGCCCCTTTACAACTGGACTGGCCTGGGCTGAGAGCAGCAGCCCAAAGGGCCAAAAAGATGGGAAAGCCTGTAGAAATTGGTCTCTCCTAAGATGCCTATAGCATCTTTCTCACACAACATACACACATCACCTAATGATGACCAAAAAATATAAGATAGTAATTTAAAAAAAATCATTGTATAAGACTTGGCAATAGCACAGAAGCGCTATTCTAAGTGCTTTATATGGATCCACTTATTTCAAGTCCTAGCACATCTTTAGGAGGCAAGTTTTATTATTATTTTTTTATTGTGTAGGCACCAGTGTTCCATTGCATGTCCAGGGTCATTGGTGGTTGGGATGGAAGTGGGAAGTGAGGCACTGTTGCACAGGCAGATTGGCCCTGCCTCTGTGCTCTTGTCACACACTGCCTATCTGCCAAGGCCCCAGCTGGGGACCTGGGCCTGCTGCCCAGGGACCTGGGGTGAGGTGGACCTTGCTTTGGAGAAATGAGAATAGACAAGACCTAAAACAGTGGTCAATGAGGGGTTGTGGCCCTCACTGCACAAGAGCAGAATCTTCAGAAAATGGACTCAAGATGTCTGCTGGTTGTCTGGTCATGAGACTTAGACATGAATCGCTTGTACACCACAGAACAGCAAAGGAGCCCCTGGTTGGAAACAATACACCTGCCTTCTAGTTTAAACTGTATCACGGTGACCTCAGCAATCAATATAGACCTCAAGTTTCTGCTCTTAGAGAGGCAGGAAAGAGCTGCTATCTGTAAACATGTGTCCAGAATTGATGAGCCCTACAGACTAAGAAATTAATGGAATTGGACAACATAGATTGATGTGAATCACTCAAGGGCATGATAAGGAAAGCATGGGATGTTAAAAGGAAACAACCACGAAAGTGAACTTGACCAACCAGAGCTGATGGTTGCTTCTCACCCCACCCTACCTCCATACCATCACCTCTTCAGCCAAAAGGCAAGGAAAGGAGTGGTCCTTGGAGCCTCTGAGAGCCAGGGTGGTAGCTGGAGCTGCAGGGAAGGGGTTGCCATTCTCCCATGTGCCTAAGTCAGGGAACATCCGAAGGCAAGGAGCCTGGGGCTGCTGTCCTTTGAGGTCAGCCTCAGACCAAGACACTGCCAAGAAGGGCTTGGATTAGAGAACAAAAAGAAAAATACCCAGGTGCAGGATCATCTCGCAACCTGTGGAGTCCTACTGGGCTGGGCCAAGAGATCTTGCTCTCCCACTCTCCTCTGTCTGGGCAGAGCCTCTCCCTGCCTCTCAAAGGGCTGGCTCAGGAGCACCCCCGGAAGATCCAGGCTGGCCATAGATGAGTTGGGTCTGCTTAGGCTTCACCAAAGATAGCCGCATTGGGCCTTCCCCTGACCTTGACCTTTCCCATCTGCTCTTCTTTCAGCGATTCATATCAGTGGACTCTAAAGATTAGACAACAGCCAATAAGGAGGGCAGGATATGGGGGTAAGGAGGAGGAGGAAGATGGGGAGAAGGAAAGACAGGGAACAGGCACCCCTCTGCAAGCACTTAAAAAGAAAATACTTCTAGTGATGAAATATTATCTCACACATAGTGTCACTCCCAAAGCCGTTCCTTTTCTCACATTATTCCAGGGGCAGTGAGGATGGCTGTAGGATCCCAAGAGCATAAAAGAGGCATGCTTCCCATACACAGGCACGTCCATTCAGAGCCTGCTTAGGGAGCTCCCCGCCTGCTGCTTCATCCCATCCTCAACGCCATTGCTGTCATCAGCCCTATTTAATCCACGAGGATTTGGAAGCTTGGAGGGCTTCATGCAAGGCCAGAATTAAGTCGAAGCATTATCTTGGCTCCCCAAATAAGACAGTGGTTAAGACCAGATTTAGATCACAGAAATGGTTAAGACTAGATGTAAGCTCCCAAATCCACAAAAAATCTAGATTTAAAACCCACGGCTGCCTAGTTATTCCGCCTTCACAGGAGCTCAACCCCTTTGAAGGCCTTTTGGAATTACATTCTCTACCAAGGCAATGCAAGGACACTGTCTTTCTATTCTGTCAGCAGCAACTTACTATTTAGGGTCTCAGATTTCTTCTTGCTGGGAGACAAAAAACATATCTGAAAGAGTTGCAGAGAAGTAGAGACAGAGACACAGAGATCTCCAATCTGCTGGTTCACTCTCTAAATGGCTACCATTTTGGGGGCTGGGCCAGACCCAAGCCAGGAGCCTGGAACTCCATCTGGGTTTCCCACATGGGTAGTAGGAGCTCAAGCAATTGGGCCATCATCCACTGCTTTCACAGGTGCATTAGCAGGCAGCAGGATAGGAGACAAAGCAGCCAGGATTTGAGCCGAAGTTCTGCTATCAGTTACTAGTACTGTAAGCAACAGCTTCACGTGCTGTGTTATGGTGATGGTCCCCTGGGCAGATTGTTTAAACTCTAGAAGCTGGTTCCTCCCCAGGCCTACTGAGTTAGAGACTTGGAGTTACTTGCAGTGTTGAAAAAATATTCACAGGAGATTCTGAGATAGGGCTGGGGTTCAAATTGTTTTCCAGGTGTGGTATCAAGGCTTTAGGTGTATGAATTTCTTTACTCCTCCTACTGAACTGTAAGATGGGTATGTTCTGTAACCCCCTCCTTTCAGGTGAACAATCAGGCACAGAGAAGGTGAGTAAGCTGCTTGAAATCATAGAGACAGTGCCAGGGCTGGGCTGAGAGCCCAGAGTTCCAGCCCTGGGCCATCGCTTGTTTACTCAATTGTCCTCTTACAAACAGAGTGCCGATCTCTGTTAGAAGCACCCAAACCGAGCAAGAGTTTGAACTTGACAATCATGGATGGTAATTTCACACTGATTAATCTCCTGCTTTGATATTAGCTTCTTTGTTAGTTTATGTATTTTTATATTCTTGAAAGGGAGACAGATTTTTCCATGGGCTTCATACCCCATACACCCACAACAGCCAGGAGAGAGTCAGGCCAAAGCCAGGAGCTAGGCACTTCATCTTTGTCTCCCATGTGGGTAGCAGGGGCCCACGCACTGGAATTATCATCTGCTGCCTCCTGGAATGCATTAGCAAGAAGCTAAATTCAAAGCAGAAAAGCCAGGACTCAAATTGGCACTCTGCTATGGGATACAGGTGCCATAACACCCACCCCTTATTCTTGAATAGTTGTGTATTTTATAAAGAAGCAGCAAAATTATAAATGTTGACTACCTGCTGGTATAATCTATGCATTTAAAAAACATGATATGGGCTGCCATTGTTCAGTTCTGACTTCTCCATTTCCAATCTAGCTCCCTGCCAAAGTAACTGGGAAAGCAGTGGAAGATGGTCCAAATGCTTGGGCCTCTCCCACCCACATGGGTGACCCGGATGAGGCTCCTGGCTCCTGGCTCCTGGCCCAGCCCTGGCCATTGTGGTTATTTGGGTAGTGAACTAGCAAATGGAAGATGAAGATCTCTTTCCCTCTCTGTAACTCTGCCTTTCAGATAAATATGTACATCTTTTAAAATAAATAAATAAATAAATAACACAACCTGTGTAATTAGAAGTGATGCAGATTGCAAGTACCCTTTATGCCTAACATAAAAGTAACTGAGGGCCCAGTGCAATAGCGCGGTGGCTAAAGTCCTTGCCTTGAACACGCCGGGATCCCATATGGGTGCCGGTTCTAATCCCGACCGCCCCACTTCCCATTCAGCTCCCTGCTTGTGGCCTGGGAAAGCAGTGGAGGACGGCCCAAAGCTTTGGGACCCTGCACCCGAGTCGGAGACCCGGAAGAGGCTCCTGGCTCCTCGCGTCAGATTGGCTCAGCTCCAGCCATTGAGGCCACTTGGAGAGTGAATCAACAGATGGAAGATCTTTCTCTCTGTCCCTCCTCCTCTCTGTATATCCACCTTTCCAATAAAAATAAATAAATCTTTAAAAAAAAAAAAGTAATGGAGTAAGCAGTAGTGCTTACATAGACCCCCCTCACCTCTCTTGGATGGGCAAGAAGACGGCCAGAAGGTGTATTTGTCACAGGTGCTGTGTTTATCACACCAGCTCATTTTCCCTGGCTCTTTTCCCAGATCAGTTGGAGGGCCCCTCCCCTTCATGTTGGGGGCCTTCACTTCATAACATTTCTACGACCTTCTCTTTTTCCCTTGTTTTTTAGTGCTATATTTCTCTTTTCTATATAATGCACAGGATATAGACACAATTCTTACACTATCCATTTCCTTTTTTTTTAAATGAAAAATTTTTTTGCTTGATGCAGTTCCTTAACCTCGAGGTTTTCCCCTTCCGCCCTCCTGTCTACTCCCTTCACACACACTGTTTTCTCCTACATGGTAACGGTAGTTCAGTCCCTCAACCACAGTCACGCGTCCATCATTCTGCTATTGAAGTGTGTGCTGACATTGCGGGTATAGAGAACGGTCTAAAGTCCAGCTCAGACCACCTTCTTAAGTGACTGCTCCCCTGAGCTGCTTCTCTGGCTTTCCCTTGCAGGCTCCTCACGGTTCTGTTGCAGCAGTCAAGCCTCAGTGAGATCAACCACCAGGACAACGAGGTGAGTCTGCACTGGCTGGAGGAGCAGGTGGAAGGGGAGGCTCCACTGAGTCTCCTCTGCAAAGGCACGAGGAGGGGATGCAGCACGTAGCTGCGCTGCTCCGAGACAGAAGCCTGTGTCCACACACTGATCCTCAAGCAGCCGTGTGTCCCTGCCGTGGGTGTGGACAGTGTCCAACAGGAAATGATTTTACTACATTAAGAGCTTAAGCATTTGTCACACGACTGAAATTTTGTAATTTCCCTCTGGACATTGAGAAATCAATACTGCTGTCCTGTCTTCTAAAGTCCCAGAGGCTTAGGTGGCACCGATGGCTCCTGACATGCTCGGAGTGAAAGATCACAGAGCGAGCCTAGCTCATGCACACCTGCTCCAGGGGCCATATTAACCAGAGACCACACTTGTCTTTTCCTGCGTGGTGCAAACACAGCACTGTAAAAGTCACATGAAAAGATGGTTCAGTGCCCTCTTTGGAGAAGCAGAGAGAGAGAAAAAGCATCCATTTGCTCACTGGATACACTCCCCACATGCCCACAACATCTGAGGCTGCTACATGTCTCACCTGGATGGCAGGTACTCAATTACTGAAGCCCTCACCTGCTACCTCCCAGGGTCTGCATTAGCAGGAGGCTGAAGTCAGGAGCCAGAGCAGGGAATCAAACCCAGGCACCCAGATGGGGGACAGCTAAGCTAAGCATTGGCTCCCATTCAGCACTAACGAGCAAAGTGTTAAACAGAGGTAGGATGAGACAGAGAGTTGCTTCCAAGGACCTAGGATCTTGTTATATCTACTTAGCACTTTCAAAAAGCAACACAGTCTTTGATTAACCAGTTTGACCACCTTAGCAAGCTTCTTAAGCCAATTTGAATACCAGGGTTTTAACAGAGTTGGATGTGTCTTTTTAATAGATGTGCATTTTGTTTGCACATCAGAAACTACATGTAACATTTTAAGTCTGGCAGTGTTAAAAGTGCCCATCCTAAATATACAAGGCAATACTATTTTGTTTTTTTAAAAATATATTTATTTTTATTGGAAAGGCAGATCTATAAGACAGAAAAAGAGACAGAGAGAAAGATATTTCATCTGCTGGTTTATTCCCCAAGTGGCCGCAACGGCCGGAGCTGAACTAATCTGAAGCTAGGAGCTTCTTCCAGGTCTCCCACATGGGTGCATGATCACAATCTCTAGTGCTTTCCCAGGCCATAAGCAGGGAGCTGGGTGGGAAGTGAAGCAGCCGGCACACAAACCGGCACCCATATGGGATCCCGGCATATTTAAGAGGAGGATTTAGCCACTGAACCATTGCACCAGGCCCAATGTGATACTATTTTCAAGGGAGCCACCTTGCTTGCTTGAATAATCAAGGAGAGAAGACTAGCCCTGCAATGACTTTCTCCTGGCTTGACCCCATCCTCCGCTGCCAGGAGCCTCCTGACTATAGTGCCACCCCCACTCACGATGGCCAAAAAAACCCCTTGAATCACGGTCTGGGCCTGAGGTCGGCCACCTCTCACTTTGGGAGATCAAACACTGCTTCGGTTCCCCAGATCTTCAGTGGCCTGAGGCAACCCTTGAAGGAGAGAAGCTTGTACCACATTAACTTCTGCTTTAGAAATGAGAACCGGAGATGAGAATGTACTCCGAGTACCCATTGCTCATGTGTGCAGGTGGGGAACTGGAGTGGCTGTCGTTTGTGTCAGCAGATAATGAGCCTCCAGATTGCTGACACCTGCCAACCCTGCCCAACCCTTCCAATCCCTGCTTGCACCCCCTCGTAAATCAATCAATAACTAACCTCGGACTTCTGTGGAAAGTTACAAATTCAGTTGTTCTTCCCCTGCAGCTGAAGTCCAGGTTCAGTCTCAAACTCCATCCTACCCTAACTGAATCAACCTCCCCCAGCAAAGCCACAGTTCCCAATTTTCCCCACCCTGGGAGACCCTAGGGTAGTGGAGACTATGGAAGCAATGGTAGACCTTTCCAAAAGTGGTCCTTGAAACACCCTGCAGATGATATTGGCCAATACTGGAAAAGGCTCTGGTGCCATCTCATGCAAAATGACATCTGGGAGAAGTTTTCTGCTCTTAAAATAGCATCTTCTGAAAGACCAGGCCCAACCAGAGCAGGTGCTGCAAACAGACACTTCTGGTATGGTGGTTAAGATGTCCACATCTTTAACAGAAGATCCAGCTAGAGTCCTTATTCTACTCTCCATCCAGCTTCCTGCCAGTGTGCACCTGGGAGGCAACAGGTGATGGTCGATGTACCTGGGGCTCTGTCATCTCTAAGGAGATCTGGATTAAATTCCTGGATCCTAGATCCTGGATCCTGGCTTGTACCTGGCCCATTCCTGGCTATTGCATTTTGGAGAGTTGAATTAGTGAATTAGTTGAATTTAGTTGAATTAATGAAGTTAGTTGAATTTAGTGAATTAGTTGAATTTGGGGGAGTGAATTAGTGAATGAGATCCTCTCTCTCTCTCTCTGGCTTACACATAAACTTAAAGAAAAACAACTAAATCTTGTAGCAAAAAATCACATTTTGAAAGGGACACTCCACACCCACTGTCACACCTTCTTCTTCCTTCAGCTCATGTTATAGCATGTCTGCAATCTGTCGAAACCAGCTCCTAATGCTTGACTGTGTTTTTACATAGCCTGTTATATAATGCATTCTACAGAGATTTTATATATCAATGCTTATCAAAATATAATTACATAGAGCATCTGCATACCTGAGGGGTCTTCAAATGTTCACAAAAACACGTATTATTGGGGAAAAACATGCATTTTTGAAATTATTGTGTCAATTTTATTTATTTATTTTTAAAGATTTATTATTATTGGAAAGTCGGATATACAGAGAGGAGGAGAGACAGAGAGGAAGATCTTCCATCCGATGATTTACTCCCCAAGTGAGCCGCAACGGGCCGGTGCGCGCCGATCCGAAGCTGGGAACCAGAAACCTCTTCCGGGTCTCCCACGCGGGTGCAGGGTCCCAAAGCCTTGGGCCATCCTCGACTGCTTTCCCAGGCCACAAGCAGGGAGCTGGATGGGAAGTGGAGCTGCCGGGATTAGAACCGGCGCCCATATGGGATCCCGGCGCGTTCAAGGCGAGGATTTTAGCTGCTAGGCCATGCCGCCGGGCCCAATTTTTGTGTCAATTTTAATTCCATTTTTCATGACCTGTGTGCGTGCGCAAGCGCGCACACACACACACACACACACACACACACACACACACACACGGTGTGTGCATCAACATATCCGTTGCTACTGTGAGCTAACTGAGAGATAAGGAAGACTGAAGTGGAAAGCACACAGCTCGAGCTACCTTCTGTTGCTAGGGTGGAGTCTCTTCCTTTGGCGTCTTGATGTTTTGAACAATCTCCCCCCACTCCCTGCTCTCGGTGCTTGTTCCATGAGCTCCAAGCATGGCCTATTGTGTAAAGGGCTGGGGAGCAACAGTCAAAACACACACACACACTCTACACCTGCTAACCACCAAGAAGCAAAAGCAGACAAGCCTAAAGCAGCAGGGGAAAAGGTGACTTCAAGGTGGTGAAACATTTCGGGTTCCTAATGACGAGAAGACAGAACAAGGATTACACTGTGCAATGTAATGAAATTATCTTCCAGAAGAAGGGGAGGGAATCCCAAGCTTATCTCAATAGTGGCTGAAATGAAATAGTTAGCAGAAACTAGATTCCATTCATAGATATGTTGGTTGAAGATAAAAACTAAACAATAAGGAGATGGAGGTAAGAAGAAAATTAGCCTGAAGCCATTGTCTATCTGCTCAAGCCAAGCGAATAGTTAATACACAGGAGGTGAACATCACTTTACAGGCTAGTTACTTTACTAGCTCAGTTACTTGAAATAATTTGGTGTGTTGTTAGTTTTTCATACACATAACTAATATGTGAATACATTTGCTTTTTAAAAATTTAAATATTACAAGTAACGGGGTAGGCATTTTGCCTAGCAGTTGGGACTGCTGCATCCCTTGTAAGAATGCCTGGGTTTAAATCTTGGGTCCACTTCAATTCCAGCCTCCTGCTAATGCACACCCCAGCAGTTAGAAGGGCCAGAATATCACTATCCGCCATGTCTGAGACCTGGACTGAGTTCCAAACTCCAAGGTTCGGCTTACTCCTAAGCCCTGCCTGTCAAGGGCATTTGGATTGTAACCCAGCAATGGGAGCTCGCTTGTTCTCTCTTTCTCGGTGCCTGTCTGCCTCTCACATAAAATAAATATCACAAGCAATACTAGAAAGCCCTGGACAACTTCCAACTTCTCTTTCTCGGTACGTAAATACCCAAATATCCATGGAAACTAAGGAGCACTACATAAAATGAATTGTCCCATTTGCTATTGTGCAACTTTGTGTTGTCTCAGGCAACTATCTCTGATCTGGCCCACCTCTTTAAATGGCTTCCTGGCATACCATGCCAAGAGAATACCTGTTTACTTAGCTATCCTCTTATGAATGAAAATTTAGACTCTCTCTAGGTTTCCATCATCATAAACATCAATTTTGAAAGTATTCTTATGCAAGCCTTCTTGAGTGCCTTATGCAAGCATTTCTCCTGAAGAACTATTGGGTAATGAAACATTTTTTTTAATGCACACCTCTTTGTTGTTTCCCCAAAACAACTGTGTTAATTGCTAGTACACAAAGAGCTCTATTTTCAAGTCATTTCCAGATTTTTTTATTCTTTCTGATTCTTGAGGTTGTGCATTCTTTCATAGATATGATGGTCTTTTCTTAGATTTTCGTTTGTTGATTTGCCCATTTCACCTTCTACGCACTGATCCATTGAGTGACTTGTCTTTTGACCCATAGAAGCATGTTGAATAAGTTAATGTTAATCCTTTGGGTTTTTGCTGGCTTATAATTTTTACCCAGGCTGTTGCTTATTTTAGAACTGTTCATAGTGACTTTTCTTCCACAGGAGCTTCAAAATATAAGATCAAAATGGTCCTTCTGTGTGCTTCGATGTCCTTCTAAAGAAGAACTCGATTCTAGCATGCTACGTTTTCTTTTTCTTTGTTAAAAAATATTTTCTCACGCTTTTTTTTTTAATGTGGTTTCAATTCTGAACTCTTTGTTCTGTTCCAAGGATCTGCTTGTCTTCCTGTTTCATTAGCCACACAACTTGATTACAAAGTGACTTCTTTAGAAGCTATCTGCATTGCAGAGCTTGATGCTGTGGGAAAGGCGAGGTGGGTCACATTGCTCTTTGCGATCTTGTTCTTTAAGTCAGTATCTCAAGGGACTCCTTCACTTAGAGAAAGGCATGCCTCTTGCAGCTATAGGGAGTAAAAAGTGGCTAAACAGCTAGAACTAGCTCTCAGCTTCGACACAAAACCCTCACATAAAGAGTGCGGATGAGGGCTTGCTTGGAAGGTGTAACGCATGTATCTAGAAAAGCAGATGCTGATGACATTCGGGATATGTGGCCAATCTTGTGCTCTGTGTATAAGCACATTTTTGTGAGCAGCCCAACAGCACAAAATGTCCATTATAACGACACTCAGAGAAAATAAACCCAATTTGCAAAAACAGACGTGAACTTCTGGTTGTAATTCTTAGCACTGCGCCCACTTGGCACATTGCGAAGATCTAAGCATAAGCAGTGCCCTAAAGGCAACATTAGAAGCCCCAGTCCCTCACGCTAGAAATCCTTTAACCCTACAGGTAGGAAAAGACAAAATAACAAAGCAAGTTTCATGGTGCACCAGGATTTTTGTTATGAAACTGAACACCTTTTAAAGAATAGAAAATGAGGTAGGGTTGCTATGACTTAGGAAGCCTGTCAGGCATCTCCCTGGGGTGCAGAGGTACATGTGTCCTTTTGTCTTTGTATTCATAGACTCTGACTTGATAACTTGGACATAGTATGATTCCATAAAGAAAAGTAAATTCAAGCAAAAGCCCTACTATTTTACATTACACTCCTTTCTCCCTTTGTCTTGTTGATAACTCAAATGCCCAGACTTGACTCCAGATGACTTTTATTTTCAAAATTTACTGAAAAAAAAAAAGATTTGGGGGCCTGCATTATGGCACAGCACCTTAAGCCATTGCCAGCAATGCCGCATCCTGTGTGAGTGCTGGTTCAAGTCTTAGTTGCTCCACTTCTAATCCAGCTCCCTGCTAATGTGTCTAAGAAAACAGTGGAGAAAGGCACATATATCCCACTTACATGGGAGACCCCACAGAAGTTCCTGGCTCCTGACTCTGGCCCATGACTTTGGAAGCCATTTGGGGAGTGAACCAGAGGATAGATAATCTCTCTCTCTCTCTCTCCCTCCTCTCCCCCTCAAATGCTTTTGAAAAAATAATAAGTACATCTTTTTCTCTAAAAAGGTCAGATTTTACATCTTTTAAGATCCTCAAAAAATGTCATGTAGGGGTTGGTATTGAATAGCAGGTTAATCTGCTGCTTATAAGGCTGTCATCCTATACAGGAGTGTTTTGGTTCAAGTCCCAGCTGACCCGCTTCTGTTGCACCTTCCTGCAAATTGCACTTGGGAGATCAGCAAATTGTGGTCCAGAAACTTGAATCTCTAGCACCCATGCAGGAGATAAAGAAGGGGTTCCTGATGCCTAGCTTCAGTCTGGCACATAATGGCTGTTGCAGCCATCTAGAGAATGATCCAATGGATGGAAGCACTTTTTCCTCATGCCTTTCTGTATTTAAAATAAATAACTGTATAAATATATAGTTTTACAGTTCTTTGTAGACTCCACAGCAGGAATCTTTATACCATGTCCGTTTGATGGACACTGTCTATGTGCTAGTGACTCGTATGGGTCCCTTCCCAGAAAAATACTTGCAATTTCATAAAATTAAATATAAAAATTAAAAGTAAACTAATTATATTGACATAGAATAAATCTATAATTATACAATGCATATTTTATTAATGCATTAAGATTTGCTGTTGGAACTAAAAACTGCAATTTTGAAGTAATGATCCATGTAAGAGACAGAAAAACACACAGAGAACTCCCATCTGCTGATTCATTCCCCAAATGTCTATCTTGGCTGGGACTGGATCAGGGCTGGAGGCGAGAGCCAAAAATACAATCCCAGTCTCCCACCCAACAAGGAGGGCAGAGACTCAAGGACCCAGGCCATCACCACTACCTCCCTGTACTTGCCTTGGTAAGAAGTTAGAATTAAGAGCCAAACCCTGAAATCGAACCCTGCTGCTCAAAGGAGGGTGGCGGGTGCCTTCATGGCTAGGCTAAATAACATTTTGAGGTATCTGTACAAGCTATGTGATACACAGACATCTGTAATTTACGTTGGTGACAAAATCATGAGTGTAGTCAACACCATTGTGGGTTGTGGCTTATTTCAGAAGAAGATGCTAACTTTTAATTAGAAGTCAGTGAAAATAAATGTGTGGTTTATTTCTTTAATGCATATTCACATAAATCCTTATTTCTATTGATGTTTAGAGCCCTCCCTAGGAAGGAAAAAAAAAAACACAATCTTCCAGGAACATTTAAAGCAATGAGTGGAATCATTATATGGCCTTCCAAAGAGAACTGTGTGAAACAGGAAAATAGTTACTGTGCTCAGGCCACAAATATTTGTTCACTACTTTCATGTCTCCTGTAGGCTTCAGCCCTGCCCTGAGAGCCAGCAGTTTTGTCCACAAGAATGGAGGTGCTCTGTCCAATTGAAAAATAAACATAGCAGGGGCAGGCATTGTGGCCTGAATTGCTCATAGGACCATATGGATGCTGGTTCGTATCCTGGCTGCTCCACTTTCCATCCGGTTCCCTGATAATATACCTGGGAAAGCCATGGGAGGTAGCCCAAGTGATTGGGCACCCACACCCACACTGGAAACTCAGGTGAAGCTCGTGGCTTTGTCCTGGCCACTCCTGGCTATGACAGCCATCTAAGGAATGAGCCAGCAGATGGAAGATAGCTCTCTCTCTCTCTGACTTCAACCTTTGGACAAATAAAAAAGTCTTTAAAAAGATGAAAAACAAATATAACAATTTATGCACCAGTGTTAAATCTGTTCTTGTTAGGATTTGTTCCTATACTTCTATGACCTATGCTCATTTTATTGGTTTCCTGTGTTAGCTCTTCATTTACATTATGGAAATCTCCATGCTAAGACTTACGAAAATTCAGAAATATTATTTTGTTATTTTTATAGGGACAAGGAGTTCTTAAAGAATAGTGTTATACATAAACCTTCCTAGTATCTTAAAATCTGTCATCAGATTATCTTTTATCTCCAGTCATAATCTTTCAGGTTTATTTTTATTATTTACTTGAGAGATGGCATCAAAGATAAAACAAGAGGGAGGGAGAGAAGGAAATCCCACCTACTGATTTACTCTCCAAATGACTGAAGGTGGAATGGCTGGGACCTGAACTAGAAACCATAGGGGGTGCTGGCACTGCAGGCAGTGGCTCAACCCACTGTGCCATAAAACAGGCCCTTTCAGTCCTGGTCAGCTTACAGAGCACTCTAAACACACACAGAAAGGGGGGGGATGGAATCTACTAATCTTTCTGATTTATGACTGTAAGTCTTCCAGGTAAAAAGTAAATAAAATGAATGTTATTATTCTTTTTGTAACACCATCTAGTTTTTAAAAATCTATTTGTTTCTTTTAATGTAGAGTTACACGGAGAGAGAGAGAGACTAAGTTCCATCTGCTGGTTTATTCCCCAAATGGTGGCACCAGCCAGAAATGGACCAACCTAAGCCAGAAGCCAGGAGCTTCCTCCAGGTCTTGCATTTGCATGCAAGGGACTCAAGCACTAAAGCCATCTTCTGCTGCTTTCCCAGTTGTGTTTGCAGGGAGTGAGATGGAAAGTGGAGTGGCTGAAATACCAACCAGCACCCATATGGACTGCCAAGGCCACAAATTAACCCTATGTGTAATAGTGCAAAATCCATGCCTAATTTTTTTAAAGTGTTTTAAAATATATAACTCCTTCCAATTCTTTGTCTAAGAGAGACCTTGTAACCTTTTGTATGGCGGGGAGGGATCATAAGTGGTTGGGAAAGTAGCAGTATGTGGGCCCAGCACAATAGCCTAGTGGCTAAAGTCCTCACCTTGCAATTTCACGAGTGCCAGTTTGTGTCCTGGCTGCTCCACTTTCATCCAGTTTCCTGCTTGTGGCCTGGGAAGGCAGTAGAGGATGGCTAAAGCCTTGAAACCCTACACACGTGTGGGAGACCCAGAAGAATCTCCTGACTTAGGACTGGCTTAGCTCAGACCATTGTGACCACTTGGGGAGTGATACAGTGGATGGAAGATCTCTTTCTCTCCACAAATCTGACTTTCCAATAAAAGTAAATGCCTTTAAAAAAAAAAAAGAAATTAAGAGTATGTGAATTTTTAAATATCAACAGAACTTCACCAGTCTTCAGTGGAATTCTAGATCCCTCAGAGAATTTAGAATCATATTATTGACCTCTCAGCTTCTGCCATATATCTGTCCCCCCATGCGGCAAGAAGCGGCCACACGAAGACCCCAGCCACATCTGCGAGTGCAGTTCGAAAACATGAAACCTGCCCAGCACTACATCAGATTTCTGGTGCAGTAAAAACAAGACACACACACACACACACACACACACACACACACACTTTAAGAGCTGCTGGGGCTTGCAAGCTCTCAATTGAAATGGCTGTGGCTTACGCTCCAGGCAGACTGAGTAGGTGGCAAAAGAGCATCCTAGCAAACACCCAAATAGTTACAACACACACTTAGTCCCATCAGTCGTCTACAAACCAACCCTAGGTCAACTGAAGCACCATACTCCCTTCCAGTCTGGAGAGCTCATCTTCTTAACTGAATTTGAGTGCTTCTGGGTGGCTTTGATAGGTATCTGTCACCAGAGCCATCAGAGTGAGCTGCTTGTGAATGGCTCCAAGGTGTTCAGCTCCCGCAGAGTTCTCAGCGGGACCTCCACAGTTTGAATACAGGAACCTTCAGGTGCCCACAGACTGATTTCCTATTCTCAGGGATCCTTGATAAGCTGCAATTCACAAATCACATTCTTGTGGTAACTACTTCCTGCACACTCATTCTGTGATCAGTGCAGTGGGCCTCCCACGGTGAGCTTGTCGAGGATCTGTACTTCTAAACTCTATGGCTTACCTCTGGCTTCTGTAGCTGCTCGCAGGGGACACCGGTGCTCATGAGAGTCACAGAGCACAAGGGCAGTACCTGTGGGCTCGGGGAAGCTGAAGGAAGGGGGAGGAGGCAATTGTAAGAAAAAGTTCCCAAAGAGTGTTGGGCAATGCCAACCTCTGCCCTCCAGCTGCTTTTGAAAGTTTTGGTTTTCGTATTATTTCCTCTAAGAGGATTTATTTTTATTTCTCATTAGCTCAACTGAAAAAATAAAAAGCTGCAGGAAATGACGCTTGACCAAATATGTCTTCAGATGGCTTATATTGTAATAGTATTTAGAGAAGTAAGGAAGTAACTCAAGCCTTGGGTTTAGTCCATTCAGAGGATTGGCACTTGTTTCTACAGGTGCACCCTAATTCCAGAGTGGACTGAGGAAAGAAATAATATTATATATAGACACATATACACACACACATATATACACACACATATACACACACATACACACACACATATGTGTGTGAGAGACAGAACAAAAAATAAAGCTTTGCCAACTGTTTTTAGAAAGAGCCTAGAGGGCCATGCCAAATACAATAACGTATGGAGGTAACCTTATCCTTGGGGGGAACCCCCACCTGAGAAAGTCAGCAAACCTTGAATCCAGCTAAAAACCCTTAAGGGAAAAGCTTTTCACAACCTGAGCTCATTTTTACCCAGCATGATGGGTGAAAAGGAAATTTTTCTCTCCAGGGTCAAAGAAACCTGGATTTGAATCCCATCTCTACCATGAACTCAATGAGCAACTTGGTGAATCTGTGCTTGAGTTTCTTGACCTGTAAAATGGGTCTTACGCCTGGCTGCCACTTAGGATTATTGGGAAGAGAGTCCATGAGATAACACATATTAAGCTCTTAGCACCAAAAGTTTACAAAAAAGTTTACAAAAAAGTAATAGTGCCCCCCCACCACTCCAGTCCTTTGCCAAAACACACAGGAGCCGGACTACAGGACGTTTTGTTCCTGTTTTCAATGGGCAAGTCTTAAAGCTTGGCAACTGTGTTTCTGAATCCAAAAAAAAATATATATCTCATTAGTTGACTGTAATTTAACTCATTTTCTCACGGAATTGACACATCACCGGATCACATTACTGTGTGAGGTCCTTGCCACCTGCCTTCACCTTAGATCGCAGTAGACGCAAAAGATACTTTAAGAGCACAAAAGAGAAACATGAACAAGTTTCCGTTGATGAGTTGGTAGCAAAGATTATGTTAAACAAGATCCTTTTCCAAAAGGAGAATTCAACTGTGCTTTTCCTTCTGAGGTGCATGATTTCAAAAAGCAATGCCACATTTAAGGAAAGAAAAGCAATCCAACCAAAAAAGTTAGAAAGCCACTCGTTGAATAGGTGTCTGTTTAGTATGGACAATGTACCCGGTATTGTTTCAGGCTCTAGGGGTGCAGGAAGGTAGACAAGGACCCAAAACTCATGACGCTGGTACCCAAGTCATTTAAAAGGTCATTCAATGGTTTTAATTCTGAGTGCAGTTGGTGCGTCATGCTGAAGCCTTTACTTCTGAAACTAACGGCACTCACTCAGAAATGGGAAAGGAGAAATTTGCACACGATGAAAAGAACTGGACTCCCCAGAGATTCTGATGTCTGATCCCAGTGAGCCCAGTTAAAAGGGAAAGGGTCCCCCCCACCAAAAGTGAGCCCTTCTGAGAGCTGGACGTGCCGTTGCTTTTAGACCAGCCTGCTTCTCCATGTGGAACCAATTTTGGGGGGGAAATACACTCAAGAGTCTATCTGGAGGCTTGGGGTTATATGGCACTTGAAACCTGACGCGTAAAAAGCAGACCATAATTGAGGGCTTTAAAATATGAAACTGGCTGAGGAGATTTAGTATTCCAACCTCTGTGTTCCCCCCCACCACCACCAAACCTCAAGTCCCAGATTCAGTTCCGTGCTCACTTACACAGCCTTCAGAACTTCAATAGAACCCAGCCTCTGCTTCTATAAAACAAGGAACAACTGCACCTGACATGGCTGGCTAACCACTATAGCAAACAATCCCAAGTTGCTCTGGGGCCTGACATGATAAAAACCTATTTCCTGTTCACATCACAGTCCAGGGCTGGCTGGCAGCATGGTCTTCTGCTCGCTCATCACCAGGGAAACCAAGCTTTCTGATCTCATGTTCTCTGCCTCTTCTAGACTCTTGTCCTCCTCTAATTCAAGTGTCAGGAGAGGAAAGAGAAAGCAAGGATGATCATAGGGGTTTTATTTGTTAGGCCAGTCCTGAAGGGATTTTCCATGGCTTTGGTCCTGGTTCCCAGATGCAGCCACACAGCTGCCTGTGTCTGCAGTTGCCACCTGACCGTGTCCACTGGAGGAACAGAAAACAGTAGAAGTCACCATGACACTTACAGGAACAGAAAACAGGGTAGAAGTCACCATAACACTTACAGGAGGCTGTCTGGAGGATTGAGATAACACACTGGAGAGCTCCTGGAGGTCCCTGGATTGATCAAGACTAGCTCTAGAACAAGGCCCGCCTCCTCCATGTGGCTCATTCTCCTGAAAGGAGCAGAGCAAGCCAGAGCAGTGCCTCCTGTCTTTCTGTTCCCTAAAGAAATGACAATGAGAAGAGCAGCTTTGTATTGTCAATCAGACATCTTCATCATGATTCATTCTAGTTACATCTCCTGTGATTGGGATGCGTGGGCATGGAGGAACAACCATCTTCTCATATACACTCCCAAATCGTGTTGGTTCCTTTAACTACTATTTCCCAGCATTAGCTCATTTACCATTATATTGCACCTGGACTATATGACTTAAAACGTGAAAGACACTGGAATTCACCACATTGACTCATTCTTCTCCATTCTACAAGCTGCCACCAAGTGATTTCTTCTCAGCAGTATCAATCCCATCGTACTAATACTTGCTTGAAAGCCATCACTTTCTTTCTATTGAATTTAGAATGAAATTTAGGACCCAGCGTGATGGGTCAATGGCTAAATCCTCACATTGCAAGTTCTGGGATCCCATTTAGGTGCTGGTTCATGTCTCGGCAGCCCCGCTTCCCATCCAGCTCCCTGCCTGTGCCCTGGGAAAGCAGTGCCTTGGGACCCTGCACCCATGTGAGAGACCCAGAAGAAGCTCCTGGCTTCAGATTGGCTCAACTCTGGCCATTGCAGCCACATGGGGAGTGATCCAGCAGACAGAAGATCTTTCTCTCTGTTTCTTGTTCTCTCTCTAGATTTGCCTTTCTAATAAAAATAAATGAAGCTTCAAAAAGAATGAAATCCAAATGGCTTGGACAGATGTTTGGTCCTGTCACTGGCTTCCCACATCAGAGTACCTGGCTTGGCTCCCATATCCAGCTTCTTGCTGATGCAAGGTAGCTGGGAGGTAGCTCAAGACTCGAACTGTGTTCCTGGCTGTCAGTTAGCCTGACCTAACTCTGGCCAGACATTTGGTGAATGAGCAAGTAGAGTCAGTCGCGCTCTCTCTCTCTCTCTCTCTCTCTCTCTCTCTCTCCCACCCCTCTCCCTCTTCCCCTATCCTCTCTGCTTCTCACAGAAAGAACAGCCTCATGAGGGAAATCTTTCTGCCTCTCAAGTAAATAAAAACCACACACAACCCATTTTTCTTTGTCTCTGCTTTTTTTTTAAAAAAATCTAGATGCTTTATTGAGGGTGAAAATCTCAATCCCATCCTCCTAGAAGCATCCCCTGCCTCTGTTTCCAACCTTATCTCAAGTCACTCTCCTTTCCTTTGCCCATTCATTCAAGCACTGCTTACACAGGCTGTGTTCCTAGTGCTGGGGACAAGCAGTCAGATCATGTCCTGCCCTCATGGTCCAGAGTGCAATCCTATTCCATCTCCAAGGCTTGGTGTTAGATGCTTTCTTCCCCACCCCTACCTCCATCCTCACAAAGGCCTACTTAGAGCAGCCCTTGCCTTCTGTCACCCCCTCACAGCACCCTGTATAGTTTTCTTGGAGTTTGCCAACCTGAAAAACACTGTGGCTCATCTGTGTGCCTTGTTATTTGTCTTCCTCTATTGCATTCATGCCCCACCAAGGTCAAGATCATGTTTACCTCATTCACTTTTGTGTCTTCAACACCTCTATGCCTGGTACAAAGCCCAATGTCTCGCTGCTAACTGCAGGCATGGCTGAATGAATGAACTGACAAACAGCAAACAGATTCTTGGGAGCTGGCGAGGAAGTGCAAGCTGCAATCCTCTTCCCAGTGACTTGTACTCACTTCTGCCCTTCTGACTGTTGCCTTGTAGGGAATGACACCACTCCACTGGGCGGCTTTCCACAATCGGCCTCAACACACCCAGATGTTGTTGAAGAAAGGGGCAGACCCCACGCTGGTGGATAAAGACTTTAAAACAGCCCTCCACTGGGCGGTCCAGGTGAGCAGGTGGCCAGCAGCTTGTCTTGACATTAAACGCTGTCAAGTAGTAGAAACAATTTTCTGAGTACATTAAACATGAAGGATGGCAGAAACACAGGTATGAGCCCTGGCACTGACACACCACTTACAGGTATGATGGAGCATGGGTGCTTGCACTCTACCCTTCTCCCTGCCTTTTCCTTCAGACATGGATTGTTTTCAGTTTGTTCAATTGTCAAAAATTTTATGTACTTATTTATTTGGAAGGCAGACAGAAATAGACAATAAATCAGAGAGCTCTCAACCACTGTTCATGCCCCCAGATGCCAAAAGTCAGGGCTAGGCCACTCAAAGTCAGGAACTAGGAATTCCCTCTGGGTCCACCCATGAAGGCGATAGCAGGGACCCAAGGCCTTGAGGCCCCATACTCTCTCCCAGGGTACACACTAGCACGGAGCTGGAATTAGAAGCGAAGTCAGGACTCAAACTCAGATATGGAATGAGGGTGTCATGTCCCACATGATATCTTTAATTTTTCAAGACTTACTTGGTGATTTATTAAAAAGCCACAGTAGCAAAATAATATAGACTAAGACATAGAGAAATCTTCCATCTGTTGGTTTATTTCCCAAATATTCACAATAGCCAGGGCTGGGTCAAGCCAAAGTCAGGATCCAAGAACTCCATCCGGGTCTTTCATCTGGATGACAGGAATTTGAATATTTGCACCATCATCTTGCACCTCCCAGACACATTAACAGGAAGCTGAATCAGAAGGGGAGTAGCTGGGATTCAAACCAGGCACTCTGATGTGGGATGCAGGCATTCCAAGGCATCACTTAACCCACAGACCTCACTTACCTACCCATCCACCAAATCAGTTTCTTAAATGCTCAACCCAATGCCTGCCCCCTCCCTGCCTATCTTTTCTAGCAACACTGTCATTCTGAAGTTATATATCAGTTGTTTAGATGAAACCCTACCAACATGCAGAGGGGAGCAGCTATGGAATAACACACAGAACCTCTCCTGGTACATGTGCATGTGGACACACAGGGACACCTATTCGTGCACACCCATGCCCTCTTTTCCTCCCATCTCAAGGCTGGCTATTGTGTCCCAGGATAAACTTTCAAAGGACTACTGCTAGGGCAATCCCCGCAGTCTCTGCCTCATGACTCCCTCTTCTTCCTTCTACATCCTCCACAGCAACGTCATCCCAGGTGATCCCGAATCCTACGCTGAACAATGAGAATAGAACCTTGTGCTCCTGCACAGCTCTCCAGAAGGAGAGTACAAACAACCAGAGAAATCCAGCCCAAGAAACCTGTTGTCCAAAAGCAGCAGAACTGAGAATGGGGGAGTGGGAACAGCAAAACCGACTAGCATGGACTGAAGTGCCATCCACGTCCAAGGGGAGTGACTGCCTGCCTGGCCCTTCCTCCACGCATAGTCCTAGGCACGCCTCCAGCAAACCTGCCGGTCTTGATGCCTCAGCACCCATGTCTCTGCTGCTTATTTCCGTTGGCCCACTCAGGGCATCCTTGGGGAGCTGCCAGATGTCCAGGAGAGCAACTTCCGCTGCCCCACCCTTGGTTTCACTGGGCACTTTTGTGTGCCAAGTACGGTGGAGGTGGCACCTGGGGCTTTCAGGCCTGCCCCCATGTGCTTGATGGGGCGGGAGCACAGGTGTGATGTGCACAGTGCTCTGTGTTTCCCCTGAAGTGTGAGCTTCAGTTCTGCTGCAGCAGAGCCAATCCTGGGCAGAACCAAGGGGGAGCAAAGCTTGTTTTTATGCCACCTCCACCTCCCCCTTGGGACTGTCCTATGTACTTTCGGTATTTAGTCACCCACCCTCCCCTGACTCTGCCACTTTTCTGCCCAGCCAGATGTTTCTGAGAGTCACATCAGAATCAAGCATTTTCAGTACAGTCCTGCATTCTGATTCTTGACATCTTGCATGTGTGTATAGACATCTTTAAAAGTCACTCCAGGTTGGGCCCGGCGGCATGGCCTAGCGGCTAAAGTCCTCGCCTTGAACGTCCCGGGATCCCATATGGGCGCCGGTTCTAATCCCGGCAGCTCCACTTCCCATCCAGCTCCCTGCTTGTGGCCTGGGAAAGCAGTTGAGGACGGCCCAAAGCTTTGGGACCCTGCACCCACGTGGGAGACCTGGAAGAGGTTCCTGGTTCCCGGCTTTGGATCAGCGCAGCACTGGCCCGTTGCGGCTCACTTGGGGAGTGAATCATCGGAAGGAAGATCTTCCTCTCTGTCTCTCCTCCTCTCTGTATATCTGACTGTAATAAAATAAATAAATCTTTAAAAAAAAAAGTCACTCCAGGTAACTCTGACTCCCCTTCCCCTCCCCATCCTAGTTTAGAGCTGTGCCCTAGACATGACCTTGTCATGAAATTGCCAGAAGTGCTTGTGAAACACCCGCTTCCCTGACCTTCTGAGTTGGGTTTTCTGGGGGTGGTAGCTCCTGTTTTTATCATCTAAGAATCAATTTGATAAAATCATAAAAACACATACTCAACTTACTAGACCAGAGTTTGCATTCAGTAACCTGGGTTTGATTGGACAACAGTTGCCCAGTATTAGAGGACAAGGAAAGAGGCATCATTGTGCAGCACATTAAGCCACTGCCTGTAATGTCCACATCCCGTATCAGTGTTCTGGTGTGAGTCCTGGCTACTCTGCTTTCAATCCAGCTTCCTGCTAATGCACTGTGAGAAATAGTCAGGGCCCAGCACGATGGTCTAGCAGCTAAAGTCCTCGCCTTGAACGCACCCAGATCCCATATGGGTCCTGGTTCTAATCCCGGTGGCCCTGCTTCCCATCCCCGCTTCCCATCCAGCTCCCTGCTTGTGGCCTGGGAAAGCAGTCAAGGACGGCCCAAAGCCTTGGGACCCTGCACCCGCGTAGGAGACCTGGATAGGTTCCTGGCTCCTGGCTTCCGATTAGCATAGCACCAGCCATTGCAGTCACTTGGGGAGTGAATCATCGGATGGAAGATCTTCCTCTCTGTCTCTCCTCCTCTCTGTATATCTGACTTTCCAATAAAAATAAACAAATCTCTTTAAAAAGAGAGAAAGAGAGACAGACAGACAGACATGGGCAGAGCCCTTTCTTCTACTATTTTACTCTCCCAGGTGCTCACAACAGCCAGAAATAGGTCAGGTCAAAGCCAGGAGCCTTTCCTGCATGCCCAGTGATCCCACAATGGGGCGGGGGAAGAAATGGTGGACTCATACCCATATCTGTAGAAGCTCTAGTTAGAAAGTACACCGAGTTCTCAGTTCTTTGTTGAAACATCCACCCGGTCTGTTAAATGTGTTCCTTTCATTAAACTTGGTTAGCATGCTTATTGCTAAATATTTTTTTAAGCCAGCAGCCAGCGACTCAATGTGGGTCTGTTACAAGAGTGACAGTAGCCTAACTACTTAAGCATCACCTGCTGCCTTCCAGAGTATGTATTAGCAGGAGGCTAGAATCCGAACAGAGGCAGAACTCCAACCCAGGCACCCAGGCCCCCTGATGTGGGGTGCAGCATCCAACTGCTGCTTCCCTTGAAGAGATAGCTTTATCCTGCCATGTTATCTTGGGTATTATCGGCACATAAGAACTATCTGAAATGCTTTTAACCAGTACTTATACCAGGCCCTAATGCTTACATTCAGCTATTCAGAGACTTGAGTAGCAATAGTTTTCAAAGTTCCTTCTGCCCAGTCCCTTCCCCAGTGCTCAGGAGATGAAAATGCTCAACCTGGGTTGAGAGCCACCCTTATACATGAATTCATAGTAACAGGTGCTCATGATTTGTGTGCTTCTACCTAAGCTGTTTGCATTCTGGTCATGGTTGTGTAACCATAATGCTTTACTCTTCTGTTTAGTCAATTGCTTAGTAAATAATTCTTGAGAACCTTCTATGCATGTGGCAATGGAGGTGGAACTATTACGAGGCAGGTGCCTTCTAGCACCCTACAAGCATACTCAGTTGTGGCAGGTGCATGTTGTTGCTCAAGTCTCTAAGGAGCCCATTAGCTTTCTTCAGTTCCTCAATGAGGACCTCCAAACGATGAAGAATCACAGCTCAACAGGAAGTGTGAACTCCCCCCCCTTCCCTGTGGTCAGAAGCATAATTCAGAAATTGTATCTTTACACGACAAAGGCTCAGGGTAATTCCAAATGTCACTTTGTACTTGCCCTCTCCAGCCATTTCGTTCATTTCTAACACAGAATCGGCACTGTGCACCTCTGGAATGAACCAATTCCTGTTTTCATGTGTGTCCCCTTCAGTGAGCTTCCTGCTTTTCTCGTGGGCCATACAGCCAGATCACACTTAAAGCTACAGTACTTAGAAATAATCAAGCCTTTGTGTTTGACCCAGATAACCAAAGCAGGACAGATTTGAAACATCAGGCCCATGACGTAAACCAAGTTGGGCATCTGCTGTAAATTCTTGGGTTCTTTGGTGGCTGGCGGTGCTCTCCAACAAGTCAATGGCCCTGTATCATGCTCCCTTGTCTTCCCCCGCAAAAGGCCCCATGGCTTGGTTTCATCTGATCTAACACCAAGTAGAGCCTACACCCCCATTCCAATCTTGCATGGTCATGTTCTTGACTACTCACAATTACATCAGCTGATCAGGGTTCTACAAAGTCTGTCTAGGTCTCATCTCCCTTTTATCCTCAATATTATGGAAGTTCGGTTTTCAATCATATTTATGAAATTATAAGGGCTGTGTCAAGTTTCTTCCTGCCTTCATTTCTTTGTTTTCTTCTTGGTGTATAAATGTCCAGTTACTTCAGCACCATTTGTTGAAATGTCAAACTTTCCTCTTTTGTATTGCCTGTATTCCTTAGTCAAAGTTGATATACACTTGTGGGTCTATTTCTGGGCTGCCTATTCTGCTGTATTAATCCATTTGTTTATTCTTTTGCCAGAATTACACAGTCTTGATTTGTCTGAGAAAGAATTTATTTCTTCTCTTCTTTTGAATAATTCATGGGGTATAAAATTACAAGCAATCTTCAATGTTCATGGAAGATGTACATTATGAAAAAAATATTTACTTTTTTAACAATAAATATATATATATTTATACCTCAAAGAGAGAGAATGAATTTCCAGTTCTGTCATGTGGGTGGCAGGAATCCAATTATTTGATCCATTATCAGTGCCTCCCAGGGCAGTGTTTAGGCACGAATCCAACCCTGGAATTGTGATGTGATGTGGGACATAAGCATATCAAACTTTAGGCTAAGTACTTGATATAAATTTAACTTGAATGCTATTTTCAAGTCCATTTTTCTACAAGCTTTTTGAAGCATCTTTATATAGATTGATGGGATGTTTTTCTCAACACTGAACATCTCACTCCATTCTGCTTGCTTACAGTTTGTGCGAAGTTGGATGTAATTCTTCCCCTTTTCTCTTCTGCACAGAAAGTGGTTTTTGTCCTCTGGCAACTTTCATCCCATTTTCTGAATCTCGATTTTCTGTAGTTTCAAAATGGCATGCCAAGGTGTTGTTTTTCTGGTGTTTGTCCTTCTTAGGGTTCTCTGAGCTAACATTCATTTGGGGAAGTCCTCAGTCATCGTTCAAACATTTCTTTTCTCCCTTTTTCCTGTTCTTGTCTCTGGTACTCCCACTGTTACATTCTTTAGTCATTTGTCATACCATTGCTTGCATGTTCTGTTCTGGATTTTTTCAATATTTGTTCTTTCTCAATCTCTCTTCTTTTTAATTTTGGCAGCTTCTGTGTTGATCTATTCTCAAGTTCACGAATTCTTTTCCTGAGCCATATCCAGTGTACTAGAGCGCGTCAAAGGCTTTCTTTGTTTCTTCCAGTGGTTTTTATCTCTAACATGCCTTTATGATTCCTTATTAGGATTCCCATTTTGTTGCTTATATTTTCCATGATATTTTTTTTCATACTGTCCACTTTATCTGTTAGAGCCCTTAGTATTTAAATCATGGTAACTTTAAATTCCCAATCTGACTATTCTAACCCCACCATATTTGATTCTAATACTGGCTGTGCATCTTCAAACTGCTTTTGGTTTTTGTATTTTAGTATGCCTATAATTTCCCTTGAGAGCCTGACATGATGTAATAATTACAAGGAACTTCTAGTGAAGTAATTGAAGGGGAAGGGAAGGATTCTAGGGTCCTGTGATCGGATCTCAAGCATAGGGAGTCTTTCCCATGCCTGTTGAATGTGAACACTACAAGGGCTTCTTGGTTTGTGTTTATTCTCCCTTAAGTGGGACAAGACAAGGCAGAATGAGCTGGAGGTGGCTACCTCCTGCCTCCCATGTGGAAGCCTGGAGCTAGCTAGAGCTGAGTGTTTCCCGTCCCCCAGGCCAGTTAGGCCCTGACCCGACGCCAGCAGCTCCACCTCAGGCTGGCCAGTTTCTCCAGAGTGCAGGCCCATGGCAAAGTGCATCCTTTCTCTCTCTCTCTCTCTCTCTCTCTCTCTCTCTCTCTCTCTCTCTCTCTCACACACACACACACACATACACACACACAAACCACCCCCATCTCTGCCAGAGGCAGAAAGGAATTTTTCTCCGATACTAGCTGTGAGAATCTGGGCAGGCTCCATAGGCAAAACTCAAAAAGACATGCTCTCCTGCCTCCAAGACTGGATCTCCCTGGAGTTGAAACTCTAGTCTTGCCCTTACCCACCCTCCAGCAGTTCATCAACTACTCCAGCACTGGTTCCCACCCAGCTTCCTGCTCTGTGATCTCCTGTGTCTGCCCATCTGTCTCTTTAGAGTTGGGGCAGGGTAGTCAGTTTGCTTTGTCACATCACTTCTCTGTAGGATCTAAGATGAGTCCAGAAATAATATTTTCAGTATAAACCAGCTTTCCAGAAGCACAATACCTCCAACTAAGGAACAGCTCTGATAATAGGAATTCTGGGCCTTGTGGCAGGTCAGTAAGGAGGACAAGGGCTCCACCACCCCTCAGATCCCACCACTAGCTCCCTCCCCCGTGTGATCTTCCTCAGCAGCACTTTTCTTTCAGCACACTTTTCTAGGGAAAACAGAAATCCAAGAACTGCACTAATATCAAACATTTTTTGTTTGCACACTCAGTGTGTGTTAACATTTTTTAGGAAATGAAACACACCTGCATTTGCAGCCCTTTGAAGCTCTTCATTATACCCTTCATGTTCCTAATATCTGAGGCTGGTTTGTTGCAGCATGAAACCCTTCTCTTTCCTGGGTGGCCAAGACTTACACATATAGAGGGAGCTGATCTGGGCTAATCTTTGCACTGTGTCAGGAAATAAGCCAAATAATTGCCAACAGAGAATTATATACACCATACCCCAGTGAATCCAGTTCATAACATGAGAGAATCTTCAAGTGAAGGGACTGTCTGAGTCTAAACCCTGAGTTCCCAAGAAGGGCAATGAGCACACCAGGAGGCTGAGCCTCACCTGTGTCTATCCAGTGCCCACACAGGAAGCCACGCCACATAACCCAATGTTCGAAGAAGAGGGAACCCCCATTAGTCATAGAAGCCCAGAGTCCACAAAGAATGAATCAGCGTTTCAGAGCTAACCCCATCACCCTGGGTGCAAGTGCTTGGAAGTGTCTAGGAAGCTGTAGCTTCGGCATGTCACCTAGGTTACAGTTTTCATGTGTCCATTCCCTAAAGCTCAGATGTAGACAAGGAGACTGGGCAAACAGGAACTCCGCTCCAAGGAAATACACATACAGAAAGAAGAGAAAAAGTAGCAAGGGCCGTAGGGGAGGTGGTAATGAGATAAAAGAGAAGCCAGAAAGGATGGGTAGCATGCAGCTGTTCGCTTTGTTTCTAGTCTGTGATATTCATTGCACTCACGTATTTATTCACTGCTCAGCAAGTATTTCTTGAAAGTTGCCCTTTGTTAGGCTTCATTGCAGCCGGAAGATTTTCCTAGCCACAGGTTTAGCAAAGACAATGCAGAGCTATCCAGGAGACTTAATCCTGTGAGACAAGAAGCAGAGACCCCTGTCATGTACTAGCACAGCAAGAATGGAGATTGTTTTTCCCAAGTAAGCATCCATTTATCAATAAAACAAAACAGCAGCAGCCAAGGGCCACTGTATCCCACCCACTCCCACCGTTTTTTTTTTTTTTAAGATTTTATTCATTTTTTATATAGAAGGCAGGTTTACAGTGACAGACACAGAGAAAAGATTTTCCATCCTCCAATTCACTCCCCAGATGGGCTACTCTCCCACCATTTCTAACTTCTGCTTTGCTTCCAGGAGAGTCAGCTCCAGGGTATTGGGTCCAAGTCAAGATAAAAGCCTGGGTCCTAAGAGCTAACTAGTTGGATGGATGATCTCAAAGCTCAGAGATGTTCTAGTGAACCCCAAGCCATGCGTTCTCGAATGCTTATGCTCAATAAACTCACGGAGCTTCCTGTTGCTTACCCTCTTTCTAGTTTAAAGGATCTGGCTCCAGCTTAACTGATGGACCAGATTGGTCTTCTCATGTAATACAATCACCCAGAGCCAGTTTCACTCTAACATAGAGGCTAAAGCACTGGTCTTTGCTTTATAGAGTTGCCATCACAAAATAAGTAATGTAGGTTAGTTTTTTGTTACTAAAAACACCTAGAGAGGCTTTATTTAAAAACTGTTTTAGTTGGCATTCCATACCCCATGTTGGAATACTTGGTTTCCATCCCCAGCTCCTGTTTCTGACGCCAGCTTCCTGCCAGTGTGGAGCTTGGTAGGCAGCAGGGGTGGCTCAAGAGATTTTGAGTTCACATAGAAGCCCACATGGGAAGCCTGGATTGATATCCCAATTCCTGGCTTCCACCTGCCCCAAGCTCAGCCAAGGCAGGCTTTTTGAGTGAGAGTAAATCAAGAAAAGAGAATATTTCATCTCTCCACCTCTCAAACAAGACAAAAATAAAGAGATTTATTTTTGTGTATGATCTGGAAGTTCAAGTCCACGATTAGGCAGGCCCCAGGGCTTTGGGCCTGGTGACATCACTGTTGCTGGCCAAGGCAGCATGGGGGATCTCAGAGACAGGGTGATTGTGTGTCTGCCTGTATGTGGTCTTTCTCCCTTTTATTTATTTATTTATTTTTTGGAAAGCCAGCAGGATTCAATTATGGAGGCTCCACCCCAGTGACCTAATCCAGTCTGATCACTCCCCAAAGGCCACTGCCTCAAAACACTACAATTATGTTTGTCCTTCTTAGTACCTCTAAAATAAGATGTTGGGGCCTAACTCCCGGTTCTATTCAGTACAAACATACTGTGACATTTAAGGGAAGTAAGGAGATGGGCGCTGCCTCTGAGGAGTCACAAGAGAACAAATTCCTCAGACATGTGCGCAATAAACCAGCTGATCCTCCCTCTCCTACCAGACTCCCTCCAGGGTCACCTACAACAAACAAAATCTTTAACTGGAATACTGCAATCTTGTTTTTATCAAGTGCCTGCAGCTCAGTTACTGCACTTTAAGTCAACTTTTCTCTTGGCAAGGCTTTCTGTGAGTCAGCCTTGCCTAGCTCTCCTCCTTCATGACGGGTGAAGATAAGACAAATAGCACTCAGAGAACTCCTGACGGATTTCAGAGAAATCATATTAGGGAGGACCTGCAAGTAACACCTAAACAAATAAACCCTGCAAAGACAAACAAATCCAAAATCTCCATCCACAGTGGATGTCAGCCACAGTGCAGGATCCTGGAGCTTCCTTCTGGCATTGTCATCCAATGCAACCACTCACTCCATTCTTCCCAGAACCCATCTGGGCAGCAAACTCAAGGCCTCCCTGCTGGGACTTGCTGGTTTCTGTGACCTTGCCTGGCTTCCCAGGTCTGACCCTCAGGCTCAGGCTAAGGAGAGGACCACCAGCCTGGACCATGACTTACAAACCAGTTCTCCACAGGCTTCCCTCCAATTCCCATGAGAATGCACCACAGCAGCCTTCCTTGGAGAAACTTGGAGAGTTTAAGGCCCTGAGGGTGAAGCTGCTGCTTGGGACACCCACATCGCATATAAGAATCTCTACTTCTGATCCAGCTCCCAGTTAATGCACCTGGAAAGGCAGTGCAAAATGGCTTGAGGGTTTGGGCCCTTGCCATCAATGTTGGAGGCCCAGAAGGAGTTCTAAGTCCCTGGCTTTGACCTGGCCCAGTCCTGTCCTGGTTGTTAGGCATTTGAAGAGTAAGCCAGCACATATCTCTCTCTCTCTCCCTCTCCCTCTCCCTCTCCCTCTCTCTTCCTCTCTTCCTCTCTTCCTCTCGTTCTCTTTTTTCCTCCTCTCCTCCCTCCCTCCCTCTCACTTTCTTCATCTCCCCAATCCTGTCTCTCAGATAGATAAATAAAATTTCCAAAATAGGAAGTATGGAGTTGGGATTGTGATGTGATGGGTTAACCCACTGCCTGCAACACTGACATCCACTATGAACCTGGCTCGAGTCCTGAGTCCCTGCAGTCCATTTCCAATCCAGCTCCCTGCTAGCTCACCTGAGAAAGCAGCAGCAGTTGAGCTAAGCACTTGGGCCCCTGCCACTCACATGGGATACCTGGATGGAACTGCTGGCTCCTGATTTCAGCCAGCTGTTTGAGGAGTCAGTCACTGGACAAAAATGCTCGCACACTCTCTCTTTTTCTCTCTGTCTTCCTTTCTCCATCTCTTTCTCCCGACCTCTCTAGAACTCTGCCTGTCAAAGAAATAAAGAAGCCCTAAAAAAAATGTTTTTTGAAAAGTAAAAAAGAAAGTGAATAATGTCTCCCTTTAAAGACAGCCTGAGTTAGCAAAATGAGTGTCACAGTCATAGGTCTCATAAGTGGGACCAAGCGGTTGTCACTTTAGTTTCCCCAGGACAAATGTGTAAGGGCAAATAGACAGACCATCCCTTTGACCAGAGACAGATGAACAAAGTGGTAAGCCAAGACATGTGTGAACTGTCAAGCCTGGCTCTGCTGATTTGATTCTTAGCTGTGACCTTGGGCAGCTGCGTTAGTCCCTCTGTGCCTTCACTTTCCAACCTCCACAACACAGGTGTATTAACAGCACACACCTCATGGGATTGTTGTCAGGATCATAATTACATGGAACAACTTAGAAAAGTCCTAGGTCATAGACCTCTCCCAACTTAGCAATGTAGCCATGGCTCTTGTTCCATGGAGCATCTTATCTAAAAAAAGAACAATACAAGTGATAACAATATAAGTGGGATCAAGACAGAGACCCAGGAATTCACCAAAAACAAACAAACAAACAAACAAACAAACCACAAAAGGCCTCTGAAAGGGGCAGGCATTTAGCCTAATGCTTGTGATCCTATATCAGGTGACCCTATGTCAGAGTTCCTGGGTTCAAGTCCTAACTCTGGTTTCAAGTTCTAGTATGCCCCCAGGGAGACAGCAGGTGATGACTCAAGTTGCTGGATCCCTACCATCTATATGGGGGACATGGACTGAGTTTTTGGCTTCCAGCTTCAGTCTGATCCAATCCCAGCATTTGAATAATGAACCAGCAGGTAGGAAATCAGCCAGCTGCTTGCTCTCTCTTTCTCTCTCGCTCCCTCTCATAGATCTATCTATCCTACCCACTTAAAATTTTTTAAGAAAAGAAAATTTTGGGCCCGGCGGCGTGGCCTAGCGGCTAAAGTCCTCGCCTTGAAAGCCCCGGGATCCCATATGGGCACCGGTTCTAATCCTGGCAGCTCCACTTCCCATCCAGCTCCCTGCTTGTGGCCTGGGAAAGCAGTCGAGGACGGCCCAATGCATTGGGACACTGCACTTGAGTGGGAGACCCGAAAGAGGTTCCTGGTTCCCAGCTTCGGATCGGCGCGCACCGACCCGTTGCGGCTCACTTGGGGAGTGAATCATCGGACAAAAGATCTTCCTCTCTGTCTCTCCTCCTCTGTGTATATCTGGCTGTAATAAAATGAATAAATCTTAAAAAAAAAAAAAAAGAAAAGAAAATTTTAAAATGAGGATTTTTTTTTTTTTTTGAAGCGCATGTTGAGGGAAAGCCATAAAGCAGGGGAGAGGGGCCTCCTTCATTTCTATTCAGAGAGGCTATCTATAGCATCACAGCTCCCAAGACATCTGCTGCCTGGGAGTGGCCCACCAGGACCCCCAAGAGACTGGCTTCAGGGTGCTGGGTGGCAGTCCCTACCCCAGCTGACCACTCCCGAATGACTCTTCCCAAGGGTCAGGCACAGAGGCGGAAGAGAGCGGGAAGAGTGGGACTTAGTGTTTGCCACATCCTCTTCATGAGATGGGAAACTGAGACAGCGCTTGCCTTGCGGGTCACCTTGGCAACCTGAATTCCCTGACTCTTCTAGGAAAGCGTACACAAAAATAACATACTCACTGAGCTGACACTCTTTTTGCTGTGTCGTCCTTCTGGAATGACAAGTGCTTTCAAAAAAGAGTACCTCTTGACTATTGGGGATGTATTTCAGACCTATTTTTAAATATGTTTATGTGGTAATCCGGTGAAAGCACTATAGAAAGGCTGATAACATGGGCTTGGAAGTTCCAGCGGTGTATTTTACGTAGCCAGTGGTTGCTCAGGAGGCCTATGTATCCTGCCTGCCCTGGGCTTGGGCACTCATACTTGCACTCCCTCTTATGTCAAGCCTGCTAACTGGGAGAAGCAATGAGCTGTTATGGGAAAACAAAATCCCTGAAGGCTTTGGCACACACAAAAACTTTTTTTCAGGATACGCTGTTTTCGATCTGTTGTATAGTATACATTTTCTAGTTTCCTTTTGCTTTTCTCTGTGTGCATTTTTTTGGGGGGGGGGTTATTTTTTACTTTGCACTTGACTTAAACATGTATAGACAGGGAAGAGCAGTGGATTTTGTGGTAATGGGATTTGTATGTTGCTGTTTTCCAGAGTGGAAACAGAATCCTGTGTTCCATCATTCTGAGCCATCCGCAGGGCCCTTCCATCGTCAACTACGACGACGAGAGCGGGAAGACATGTGTCCACATCGCTGCGGCCGCCGGCTTCAGCGACATCATCACAGAACTGGCCCGAGTCCCTGAGTGTCACCTGCAGGCTCTGGATGTGGATGACAGGTAACCTAGCAACCCAGAAGGTCGAGGGCACTGCCGCAAGTCACCTTCTCCAAATAGTGATCTTAAAGACGTTGAAGGAGTTAGCCTGGACAGCTAGATCACACTTCCAGTAACGCACATGTGCTTGTAGCAGTCAGGAGAGCTCCCTCTTAATGAGCGCAGGGGAAAATCCTTGTTATGGAGAGAAGCACTGTGAGTGAACAGGGCTGTCAGATTTTCCACTTTTTGCTGAGGGTGTTTAGTGTTCTCACAGGGCTTCTTGAAAACCGGCTTCCTGCTAGATGCCCTTTCTGTTCTGCATGGTAGATTATTTTTTTTTCCTTTGTCCCCGCATCACGTCTTAAGCTTGGCAAAATGTGTCACTCAAAGAATAGAATCATGCAGGCTGAGCATTCAGAATGATTGGGTTCAAAAAATTAGATGAGATCTTATCAGTTTTTGTGGGTTTTTTCTTTCCATCATCAAAGGCATATGATACAGTCTAAAAGGAAGCCAGCCCCAAAGATAAAAAGATTTATCTCCAAGCAAGTTAGCAACTAAATGAAGTTTTTAGAAATATATTCATTCAGTTGAAAGCTGGAACATAGAGAGGGATGGGGAGAGACAGAAAACTATATCCTATGTTTTACTCCCCAAATGACCATAAAAGCCAGGTCTGGCACAGGCCAAATACAGGAACCAGAAACTCTTTCCAAATCTCCCATGTAAATGGCACAAACCCAAGTACTTTGGCCATCTTCTGATGCTTTCCCAGGTGCATTATCAGGGAGCTGGATCAGAAGTGGGGCAGCAGGAAATCCAAGCAATGGTGCTTCGATAAGGAATTTCAATGTGGCAGGTGACAGCTAACCCACTATACTTCAATGCTGGATCCTAAATGAAAATTTGAATCATCTCCTAGACTCAGAAATTTTCACCCACAATGGCCTGTTTATCTAAGCTTTGTTTTGGCTAAGTGTTGAGTCAATGGAAATGTAAGAAAAACAGAATAACCAGACTATTGAAAATAAGTATAGTCATAACTCAGTGTCTGGAGTCAGGGCTGGTTCCAGGAACTCCCCTTGACCTATCCCCACCTACGCCTTCTTATATCAAAACCTTTCAATTGTAGTATTTACATACAACCCATATGTGTCCTAGAATATACTTTAACTCATCTCTAGATTACTTATAACACCTAACTCAGTGTAGATCCTATGTGAATAGTTATTGTACTACACTGGCTAATGATGGCAAGAAAAATGTTATACATGTTCAGCCCTGATGCTATTTCTTTTTTTTTTTTTTAAGATTATTTTTATTAGAAAGTCAGATATACAGAGAGGAGGAGAGACAGAGGGAAGTTCTTCCATCCGATGATTCACTCCCCAAGCGGCCACAACGGCTGGAGCTGAGCCAATCCTAAGCCTGGTGCTCTTCCAGGTCTCCCACGCCAGTGCAGGGTCCCACGGCTTTGGGCCATTCTTGACTGCTTTCCCAGGTCACAGGCAGGGAGCTGGGTGGGAAGCAGGGCTGCTGGGGTTAGAAACAGTGCCCATATGGGATTCTGGCATTTTTAAGGAGAGGACTCTAGCTGCTAGGCTACCACACTGGGCCCACAATTTCTTTTCAAGTATTTTTGATCCATGCTTAATTGAATCCAGCAATGTAGAGCTCATGGATATAGAGTAAGGCTTGCATACTCTGTGTGTGTGTGTGTGTGTTTAACTCTCTTTAGTAAAACTACAAACATAGCCACCAACTTATACCCAGAAGGGACACTGGCAAAGACTGTTTGGGTTTCACGTGGCTCTCAGAATCTGGAGTTCATTATGTGATGACTTCATTCACCATAAATCATGGAAGAAAGATATTTTCCTCAGAGTAAGCATTGATCCTGAGCAGCTGAGAAAGTCAAAATAGATAAGAAGCAAGGTGAAGTGGCCATAAAGAGAGGGAACATGTGTCAGAATGGGCAGAACCAAACTTTGCCTACTTCAAAATATCCCTGGCAGGGCGAGATGCCCTTTGGGATACCTGTGTCCCACGTGCAGGTGTCTGGGATCCAGTTGTGGCTCAGTTCCCAGCTGATCTAGCTGGGAGGCAACAGATGATGGCTCCAGGATTTGGGCCACTGCCACTCACCTGGGAGACTGATAGAATTCAAAATCCCTGCTTTCAGCTTGATCCTGCCCTTCACCGTGCTGGGCAAATGAGGAGTGAAACACTGGATAGATCTGTCTTTTCATCACACTGCCTTTCCAATAAAATATTTTAAAACCAACTCTGAATAAAACATTGCCCATCTTGTGATACCACATTCTTATGGAAGAAAACCTACTATCCCAGACCTTAAGGAAGAAAGCAAACCAAGCAGAGGATAAAAATTACAAGGGCTCCAAGGGAAGTAAAATCTCCAGAAGGTTCCAGTCACTGCCCTGCACTCAGGCCATGTGCCTAACATGCTGAAAAATGGCTCCCTCCATTTTGTTTCATGTTTCTTGTAGCTCAGCAGGCAACCAGGCATTCAGGTTGGAATCTCAGCTTCATTACTGCTTGAGTTTTTCAAAATGTCCATGTGTTAAATACTTGACTTAAGTACGTAAGAAAAATGAAGTAGTCATTTAAAAAATAAGCAGAGAGAATTAGTCTTCCTAGATATTAAATTATTACAAATCTATATTTCAAAGGCTGTGGTACTCACCTAAAGTGAACAGCACAGATCATATGAACCCGAAGCAGCAGTTTAAATGTCCCAAGTTTCCCCAGCTTGTGAGGTCACGATTTTCTTTAATACATGACCCATTTGTCTCTTTTGGGAGGACAGTCTTTTATCAAGTTCTCCTCCTTACATATTTCTGGGAATGTTTACATGGCTCATGAATCATTCCCTGGCTGCTGATATCCCAACCCCTTCTGCACCTTGTACGTGTCTTCTCCTGCCACAGCAGCCCACAGCTGGTCTCTGCTGGATTTATCTCCTTGCCACTGTGACAGCTGAGAGCAGCCTCTTGTGTTGGCTGGACTGTCTTGAAGCAGGAACCAAAGCCAAGAACGAGAACTTAGATCAATTTGAAATTGAGTACTGAGGATTGGCCACAAATGCTCTCGGTGTGGTAATTAACGGTGATCTGTGTGTTTCCCTCACTTCTCGGTCAGATGATTGAAATCTTCCCTCATGCTCTTCTAGACCTCTCCCACATGGATGCTCAGTGCTAGTGATGTAGTCAGTCTTAGCAACTGGCACATAAGGGTATTTCAGAAAAACACCAACGTGAATTGTTGTACTTCAGTATGCCTGCCTAGATCAATGTCCCACCCCTTGCCTCTACTGAATTTATTGGCAATGAATTCTCTAAATAGGTGGGCAGAATCTGCTGATTCTGAAATGAATGATGTCTAGAAACCTCTGTCACATGGAATATGACAAATCTTATCTGTCACATTCAAATGCCTGGACTGATTAATTGCTGAGTTGAAGAAAATATCCATGGCCCTATTAAGTGCTATAAGATTACTGCCTATGGCACAGCATGATGAGACTCTCCAATTGACAGAGTGTGTAGTGGGAACTCTGAGGCCATGGGGGCTCTCACAGTTCTCAGGTGCAAGCACCTTCACAGTAGCCCCCAACCCAGTCCTTCTCCATCCACCCCAGGATGCCCCCTGCCTTAGGGCTGCCTCAGGGGTGCCCTTCTGCCTAGTCATTAGACACAATGCCAAACACAGGAGGAACTGTCAGTGTCCTCCTCCCTTGCTGCCAGATTGGCCTTCTCGCAGAGTGACTGACAGGAGGAGTAGCCATTCTCTTCATGAAAGACGCTCATTCATAGGATTGTCACCTGAACCATGGTCCTCCTCTGCCCCATGAAGAAGTCATAGTGAAGCCATGTCACTTAAGTATATCACCCAACACCAGATTTATTCAGTGTTTAACAAAGTTATGTGTGGAATGGTCCCATCGCTTCTTGCAGCATAGCCAGCCAACCAGGACAAGCTCTCCTTCAGCCCCTGCCAGGCTCTCCAACAGCTTCTCCAAATCCTGTTTTAGAAATCATTTCCTCTACATGAGAAGCACCCAAATGCCCACTAGGACAAGTTGTCAAACACAGTCTTTCACCCAAGCCTTTTCCCCCTAAAAGGGAGGAAAACCACAGGCACTGTTTAATAATCCAAACTTTCATTTCTCCTCAGAGTTTTTAAAAGATAGGCAGGGCAGGTGTTTAGCCTAGCACTTAGGATGCCCCTGTCCCACAGTAGAGGACTTGAGTTCCATTTCTAGCTCCATGCCTGCCTCCAGCTGGGTGCTCATGCTCCTGAGGAGCCCACCGTGATGGCTTTCCCAGACGCATTAGCAGACAGCTGGATCAGAGATGAAGCTGCTGGAACCAGTACACTTACAGGGATGATGACAAGTGGCAGCTTAACCTGCTGCGCCACAACCCCAGGTCTGGCCTTAATATATTCTTATGATAAGCCCTTCATTGGACGTATGATTGGCAGATATGTTCTCCCAGTGTCTGACTTCTTTTTTTATCATTTTCTTGAAAGGAATGTTTTTATAATTTAATAAAGATTTAAATACTTGGAAATACTTTATCTTTTAACTTAAAAAAATTGAAGACTTTCTGCAGCTGCTGCTGTGGCGTAGCTTGTAAAGCCATGTGGGCGCTGCTTCATGTCCCAGCTGCTCCATCTCTGATCCAGCTCCCTGCTAATGGCCTGGGAAACAGTACAAAATGGTCCAAGTGTGTGGCCCCCTGGCACCCACATGGAAAACCTGGAGGAAGCTTCTGGCTTCTAGCCTCTGTGACATTCATCCCAGGCCAATGCGGGTATCTGGGGGATAAACCTCCAGAAAGAAAATATCTCTGTAACTTTCAAAATAAATACATAAATCTTACGAAAAGGAAGTGATTTTCCATGCATAGCATTGAGGAAAAAAAAAGGGGGGGGAATATGAAGATTTTAAAACCCTTTTTATGAAGCAGTTACTAACAAATTATCAAATAACAAATTGCAAAGAATGTTTTTTTTTTAAGTATAACCCATAGTAGATTTATTTAATATATAGAGACAGAGCTCATGCAAACCAGTAAGAAAAACAATAGACAATGGGCTAAGGGCGTAATGAGTTATTTCAAAGAAACTCAAATGGCAAGTGAACATATATTTCATAAGTTTAACCTTGGTATTCACTAAAGAAACGCAACAGAAAAAATGGCAGTGAGGTACTGTTTTACAAATCCACCTGAGTGGATTTTTTTAAAGACAGTGGCCGTAATTGGCACTGGGGAAGGAGTAGGGAGAACGACTGGTAGGAGAAGTTAGCTCACTCCTCCTGGAAGAAACATTGGCGCTACAGAGAGCCTAAACTGGCCAACCCTTCCAGGTGAAGACCAAGGGATATTTAGAGGAGGGGCCCCTACACATACACGCCATCACCCTACAGTCCCATCTAATGTCCACCAGTCCCATATTGGAAATAGCTAGATTGTTCTGCTTCGGGTCGACTTTGAACAGGAGTTGTGGCTGGCTGTGTGATCCGTAGCACTCCTGAGCTCAGACGTGTGTGCTTGTCCCGTGTGACTCCTGCAGGACCCCTCTGCACTGGGCTGCGGCTGCGGGGAAAGCAGAGTGCGTGCAGTCTCTGCTGGAGCTGGGCATGGACAGCAACCTGCGGGACATCAATGAGAGCACGCCCCTGGCCTACGCCCTGTACTGTGGCCACACTGCATGCGTCAAGCTCCTTTCCCAAGAGAGCAGGTGAGGATGCCCCCACGTGTCATTTGTAACTTTCCTCTCCAACATCTGTAAAATTGGATGAAGTTTTGGAAATCGCCCTCATGGAAAACCAGCAGTAACTTTGTAATAATATATGATATGATAATATAATCAACATCAAATCATATACTTAACAAATATACAAATATAGTTATGCATTCATGTCATTAAAATATATAAATATGTGATGGGTTTTAATTATAATTTATAGCAATCATGCACATGATCTGTGTGTTGAACGTAGCAGAGAATGAAACGTTCTGCAGTGGGTGGAGCCAGATGAGAGCATCAGGCCTCCGAGTCTCTGAACTTGAGTTTTCCTCTTGCTTTTTCTCCTTCTGCCATTGCCTTCATGCTGTCTTCTCTCATCCTCCTCTTGCCTAATCAGTAACTCTGAAGCTTTTTGTCCCCGGGCCTCATTTACATGCTCAAAAAGCACTGAGTTTTTGTTGGTGTGAATTTGAGCTTTCTGTGTGGTAGGAGTCTGCACTGTGAGGTCATTTCTGTGTGCTCTAGGGTTCATGCTAGACTTCTGATCTCTACACCTCCATCCTGCCCTGCCCACACCCCAGCCTTGGGTTACCCTTCGGTAACCACCACCCTACTCTACCTTCCATGTGTTCAGCATTGTTTAATTTTTGAGATATTATCTACAAATATCCAGCTCTGCAAAACCATAGTCTGTCTGTAAGTCACAAAAATGTTCCTTCAAAAAGAGTCAAGTTCAACTTGTCAATTGTCCAAGTGCCTTTACCCCAAGCTAACCATCATACCTCAGTATATAGCAAAGCTGGCTAAAAGTGATAAATACATACACACATACATTCATACATACATACATACACACATACATACAAGTGGGGGTCAGTGCTTAACCAAATTCATAGCTCTTGTGGCCTCAACAAGGACATGACCGAGTGAAATGACCTGCTTTTTAAAAACACTGGTGTTGTCTTGTCTGCGAAGGGGACCACAGTTCTACCCACGGCCTCCACTGTTCCATCCGCATATGGGCCACGTGGGGAAAAGAAAAGGGACTTCCTGGCATTGTCACAAACACAATTTTAACCTCCTCAGATCCCTGGAGTGAACTTGCAGGCCCTCCCTCCCAAGTTGAGAGTACCGCACATTCAGACCCACTGGCCTGGATCACAGCCTGTTACTGAAGGAGCAGTTGGAGTGCAGAAGATGCCCGAACATCATTGATTAGCACAGGAACATACTCTCAGAGATTTCCTGGGGTTCCTTCTAGTAGCATCAGGAGTCAGGAAGCTGTGTCAGTGTGTCTAAAAGCCTGTGGGGGAGGGAAGCAGGCATGTGGTACACATGCTAAGTAACCACTTGATCTCCTGCCTCCCATACCAGTGCCTGTGTGGAGTTCCGCTATTCTGCTTCTCTTTATCTCTCTTTAAAGACTCTCTCTCTCTCTCTCTCTCTCTCTCTGAAAGGAAGTGTTAGAAAGGAGAAACGTGTTTTGATGTTTTTTATTTCAGTTTTGTTTATTCCAAATAATTCCTTTTCTCTTGTTGAATTCATTACTGGCTCATAGATTACATGGTGGCATCATTTTCCCCAAGAGACTTTTGGTGTTTCCTTTTTGTCACTCATGTGTTGGTTACTCAGTGGCACATTGTTTCATGGTGCTATAATTTGTCGTTGATGTTGTTGTTGTGGCTGTTCTAACTCATACCAGTTGCTGACCTTGTTTCATGACTTCTCACTTATGGTAATGTATAGTGATGGAGTACTGGGATCTGTCATATACAGATGTGGGGGAATAATGGAACATGCATCCTTGCTTTCAAATGAAAGATGGATTCCCAATGAAACTGTTGGACATGTAGACAATGGGATGCTGGACTGTCTGACATTGTCTGTACCAACAGTGTCGGGGCACACTTAAATAAGAGACTAATAGGATTATGATTCCTTATGAAGGACTACACTATTGTAGTAAAATGGGGAAAATCTGTCGGGGGTGGGAGTTTTGGGGGGAATTCCAGGCTATATGAAATTGTACCACATAATTCAGAATTCAAAACAAAAATATATTTTTTTTAAAAAAGAGAAAAAAAGGAGAGACAGCAACAGGGAGAGGTCTTCCATCCACTGGTTTACTCCCCAAATAGCCACAATAGCTAGGACTGGGCTAGTTCTAAGCCAGGAGCCTGAAATTCTAACCTGGTCTCCCTCCTGGATGTCAAGGGCCCAGGTGTTTGGGCCATCTGCTGCTTTTCCAGGTGCATTATCGGGGAGCTGGATTTGAAATGAAGCCACAGAGACACAAACAGGCGTCCATGTGGGCTGCTGGCATCTCAGGCTCCAGCTTTATTTGCTATACCACAAGACTATTCCCCTACCTACCTGCATATCCCAATCCCCACTATTAATCTAATATCATTATCCCAATCCCACTTCTGATGTGTACCCTTGGAGGCTATAGATGATGGGTCAAGTCCTTGGGCCCCTGCCACCCATGTGGGTGACCCAGATGGAGTTTCTGGCTCCTGGTTTTGGCATGCCTGGCCATTGGCTCATTGTAGCCATTTGTGGAGTAAACAGCAGATGGAACATCTCTGCATGTCTCTCTATCTCTCTCTGCCTTTCAAATAAAACAAAAATAAGTTCATGTAGGGTCCAACACGGTAGCCTGGTGGTTAAAGTCCTCGCCTTGCATACCTCGGGATCCCATATGGGCACCAGTTTGGGTCACCATGACTCCACTTCCCATCCAGCTCCCTGCTTGTAGACTGGAAAAGCAGTTGAGGAGCCTTGGGACCGTGTACCCATGTGGAAGACCCAGAAGAAGCTCTTGGCTCCTGCCTTCAGATTGGCTCAGCTCCAGCTTTTGCGGCCACTTGGGGAGTAAACCAGCAGATGGAACATCTTCCTCTCTGTCTCTCCTTCTCTCTCTATTTCTGACTTTCCAATAAAAAGTAAATAAATCTTTTATTTAAAAAAGTTCATTCAAAGGAATTTTAAAACAGTTATTTTATTTTCATTTGAACGGCAGTTACAGAGAGAAGGAGAGACACAGAGACAAAAAGCTTCCATCTGCTGCTACACTCGGCAAATGGCTGCCGCTGCCAGAGTTGAGCCTGTCTGAAGCTGATCTGCAGCCAGGTCTCCTACCTGGGTGCAGGGGCCCAAGGACCTGAGCTCTGCTCTGCTGCTTTCCCAGACCGTAAGCACAGAGGTGGATTGGAAGTAGACTGGGAATACAAACCAGCACCCAGATGTGATGCTCATACCGCAAGTGGAGGCCCAGCCTACTAAACCATGGCACCAGTCCCACATTTAAAAGAATTTTTGAAAACCCACTGAAAAGCCAAAGAATAAAAAGAGATAAGTACACCACAGAAATACATTCAGTTGTACCCTGTGTGATCTGCAGACAAGACACTGATTATGTGCATCCAAAGTAAATGGTAATGTCTTTGAAATTACAGATTACCATATCACACTCCAGCGTCATGGTGCAAGCGGACTCATAGGGGCCTGCCCCGGGTCGGATTTCGTTGTTAATTCATACCACAGAAAGCCTGAAGTCAATTGTAGGCTCAGGGGAGAATAACACAAACTTTTCCAAGGAACAGAAACAGAACAGGACCTCAGGAAAACTCTCCACTGGAGTTCAGCCAGCCAAATTCCGGCCAGCCTCCTGCTGTTGGAATCGGCCTGCCCGCTGGACACTGCTCACTTGTCTTCTGGGGCCACACCCAACCTCTGGCATGCACACTTCCTCTTCTTAGCTGGAGCCCACACCCACCACCCTCCCCCCAGTCTTTTTTCTTCTTAGCCTTTAGTATACTCATTTCTACAAAAGAATTTTTTTAATGTAGCAGGCAATTGAGTAGAAAACTGAAAGAAAAACTACACAGAGAAAACAAAGCAAGCAAACCCAGCCAAGGATGCTGGGATGGACAATGCCTGCGTTCTGTCCTTGTTCCTGGAATCACTTTCAGAGAAAGTTTAAAGCCACTCTCTCTCTGCCTCCACGACTTCCGCTTCCTCCCAGTCCTTGAAGCGTGTACTTGGCTCATCGGCCTCCTTCCTCTCTTAAAGCCTACTTGTGTATTGCCTTGACCTTAAGAAAAGAGAACAGTAATACTTCACCCTATTTTCCACTTCACATGTCCCTGGATGAAAATAGATTATCTTAGGAGCAAATTTTGAAAGCTAAGTCTCTGAGAGAATGATAACAATCTAAGAAATGCACTCCCTAACCAGAGAACTAGCGGGGGGGAAGAACCATTTGGGGCCCCCCCCGCCCCCGGCATGACGGTCTAGTGGCTAAATCCTCACATTGCAAGCACAGGGATTTCATATGGGCGCCGGTTCATGTTCCGGCAGCCCTGCTTCCCATCCAGCTTCCTGCTTGTGGCCTGGGAAAGCAGTAGATGATGACCCAAAGTCTTAGGACCCTGCACCCACGTGGGAGACCCGGAAGAAGTTCCTGGTTCCTGGCTTCAGATCAGCTCAGCTCTGGCAATTGCAGCCACTTGGGGAGTGAACCAGCAGACAGAAGATCTTTCTGTCTCTCCTTTTCTCTGTAGATCTACCTTTCTAATAAAAATAAATAAATTGGGTCCAGCACAATAGCGTAGTAGTTAAAGTCTTCACCTTGAATGCGCCGGGATCCCATATGGGCGCCAGTTCTAATCCCGGTGGCCCTGCTTCCCATCTAGCTCCCTGCTTTTGACCTGGGAAAGCAGTTGAGCACAGACCAAAGCCTTGGGACCCTGCACCCACATGGGAGACCCGGAAGAGCTCCTGGCTCCTGGCTTTGGATCGGCGCAGCTCCAGCCGTTGCGGTCACTTGGGGAGTGAACCATTGGATGGAAGATTTTCCTCTCTGTCTCTCCTCCTCTCTGTATATCCAGCTTTCCAATAAATAAGTAAATAAATAAATCTTAAAAACAAAACAAAACAATAACACTTGTAGAAGAGGAAAAAGGAGGGTGTCGTGGGCGCTTGCCTGATATCTTGGATGTCACAGGGGTTGGGAAGGGTTCCTGCTGAATCTGATAGGCTGCTCCAGGAGCTGGAACGGGGGAGCTGCTGTCTCGGTTAACAGTCTTGTCCGTACTTCCTGCACTCCGCTCAATGCCCTGGTACTCTTCTATCCCCACAGAACAGAGCCTGCTCAGCTCCTTCCCTCCCAGCACAGTAGACCGCAGAAGAAAGAGGGTCGTTTCAGTATGCTGAACCAAATCTTCTGCAAAAGCAAGAAGGAAGACCTGAGAGTCCAGCAGAAGGAGCACAGCAGGGCCCCGCCCCAAGGAGAGGACACCTCGGAAGTTGATGACATCATCACCACCTTCGACAGCCTCGTGAACTCCAACTGCCAAGAACAGCCTGGGGACCAGGTGGCAATGGTGGATCTCAAGAAGAGGACCCCTGAGAAATCAAAATATCTCCTGCCAGAGAAGAAATCTGTGACCTGCAAGGGGCTTCCCCCAATCAGAACACAGAGCCTCCCCCCCATCACCCAGGGCAGTCACTTTCTGACAGCTTCCCACGGGGCCATGTCCCATGCTGGCCTGAGCTCAGGCCCTCCACCTATGGCTCAGAGATCCCAGCAAAGTCGGAGTGAACAGGACTTGCTGAGTCACAGGACTGCCTGGCATCCGTTGCTGGATAGCTCTTGGAGGGGTGATTCTAACCAGGTGTTCTCCTGCAAAGCTTGGACTTTGTCATCTTCAGATAAGCTGCTGGACAGACTGCTGGCTGGCCGGCCTGGTCACCAGGAGGTCTCAGGGCCACCACATCTTCCTCTTCGGCCTAATCCTGCAGCAGGTAAATGCCGGAGTGGTCTCCTCTTCTGTCCTGGCAGGTTATAGACAGGAAATGATTCCTACCATTCTAAGCCTAGGACCTTGACCTAGAAGAGCCTTGAAGGCAGATGAGAATAAAACTGGGGGAGCAATTGGGGTCACCTTTTCCTCCAAGGAGATTTGTAGCCCATGGATGTATCCTCTGGGCCCACCCTTCCCAAAGTAGTCATCAAGTCAAAGAATGCACCTTGTCATTCCAGCAAAAACATATGTGCTGGCTGCTGCTGGGTTGGCCCAGAAACCATACTATTCCTGAGCACTGATTCTTAACAGGGGAGTGTATGCAAAATCATCTATGAGGGCTGATTTCTTTGGGCGACTGTCTATTTTTAAAATAGGCATTCAATGTCTACCGCAGATCCACTGCACCAACATTTTGGTGAGTGAGGAGGGCAAATGGCAATGTGTTGTTTGTGTCCATCTAGAAACATAATTGCAGTCTTAGCACCTATAATCAAAGGATTATGTAGCCAGTCTCCCTCCTGCCTCATTCCTTAACTACCCTGCACCCCTTATCCCAAACCACCAATGTCATGAATGTCTTTTAGTTCTTCTAGAGATATTTTGCACAATATATCCCCATGTCTATATTTACATACATGAAATATAGATTCCCTGCCCCAGTTACACTAAAGGATTTCTTTTTATTTTACCAAATAATCTATGGATAATTCTGTGGCACACCAAAAGCTAAGAGTCATTGCTGTAAGACAGAGACTGAAATACAGCTCCCAGCTATATTCAGGCCCACATTGCCTTGGGTTCTAGGTGGACTGCCAATATTTAAAAATCATAACATTATATATTTTTTAAAATCTCAAAAATTATCATCTCTTCAGAAATTGAAAATGTTTGGCAACCCTGAACTCAAAATCCCATCTGGCAAGACTGGGGTGGAGCTGAGGAACCATTGTCCTGTCGCACACCAGGTAGAAACCACTGTTGGTCACAGGTTAGCACAGTCCACGCAGCTTCTTACAAGGGCACTGAGAAAATCTCCTTTCCTTAACCAATGTCTCTAGGAATATTTTCCTCATAGTAGTAAGATTAAGAGGGGAAAAGGATATATTTCTTCTCTCTTTGTATATGCCAAAATTGGAAAAATGAAAGACCCGAGAGAGCAGTATGATTTTGTGTTTTAAACCAGGGGAGATTCACATGGGAGATCAGCAAGGAGCTCCTAGCAGTGACCTGGCCCCATCGGGAGTAAGCTAATGCATGGAAGCTCTCTGTCTCTCCCTCTCTCTTTCTAACTCTGCCTTCCAAATAAATACGTATCTCTTAAGTAAAGTAGGGGAGGGCCATATCTCTTTTTCAAATGCAGAGCGTCCCTTCCTGGTTGAGATGCAAGCTAAGCCTGCCTGTCTCCTCTTGTTGACATGGGCTGATGCCAGAAGCCTTTGAAGCAGGACCAGGCTCCTCTCTTGTACATCAGTACATTGGGAAGCATGGCTTAAATGCTCAAGTGCATTAAAGCTACTTCCATTGGAAGGAAACCCCACTGAAGATCCTTCTTCACTCACCTAGCACTGATGCATTTTGCCTACTGGCATCATCATGTTTTTGCATTTCTTCTGCAATAGGATAAGGAAGAAAACAGATGGTTCTGCCACCTTTTGGCACTAACATGGGCTCCAGAGCATCCATTCAGTTTGCTTTCTGCAGTCTGTCCTGGCCTGGCCAAACTAATGCCTTCTTTCTAGAAAATTCTAAAATGTTATTCTGCTTCAGAGACAACCTAGGGTGTATCAGTTAGCATTGGGTTCTGTTGCCTGAAATAGATGTCACAGTGGCTTAAACAACATGGGAGTTTATTGCTTTCCCATCAAAGTAGTCTGAAAGGCGTTTCCCAGGCACTTCCTGATTCCTTCCACCCGTGTGTTCCAAAGCGTAACATGTTTGCAATGCCCAGGTCACTTCACATTCACTGGCTGTTTGAGTGGGAAGGAGGAAGCAGAGAGCTGAATCAGCTCATCAGTCACTGCCCACACCATCATCACAGAGTCATCTATCTGTGAAGGAGCTTTGGAAATATAGTCATTGAGATGGACACATTGCTTGCTGCCCTAAACAAGAGAGGAGAGAGAATGCCTAATGGAGAGAGAGCTGGTAGAATCTGCCCTTTTTGCCTTCCAAAGATGTCTGCATTGTTGGAGATAAAAGGAAAGTCAATAAATGTGGTTTGGGGATTTGCTCAGCACCCAATAAAACAGCAAAAAGGAGAAGCGAGATTCTCCAAGGAAATCCTGTGCAATCTGTTCTGCCTATGTCAACGCTTGAATTCATCCAACTAATATGGTTGAGTGTTCATTGAGCTCGAAGCCATTCTTGGCTAAGTGAGGACTTCTAAAACTCTGCAGTTTGGGTTCAATCTGGCTCTGCCCTTCCTTACTGTCACTGGACTCTTTTAGCCTCTGGTTCCTCATCTGAAAAAGAAAAGAAAAGGGTTGGATAAAATACTCTACACACAACTCAAAGGGTTGTGTGTAGCTGTTAAGATAAAAAAAAGTTGATAGCATAGTAATTTGCTCATGGTACTATTTACTCCTAAATGGATGTGCAAATGTATTTTTCCCACCTTGGTATAAGCTAAGCATTATACCAAGGAGACAATCCATAGGTGACCTTTATTTTAAAGAAAACTTCTGGATGCTTAAGCTGTCTTTCTTTTCCCTCTTGCTGTACTCCCACTGGGAACTGCCCTTCCCAGACTCTCTTGCCAGGAGGCCTCCAGGTTGTTTTGATGAATCAGGGGTACAAGCAGAAGCTTAGTAACTGGAGAAAGGGGCAAGCCAGTAGTCCTCTGTAGTCTTCCCCTCCCCCTTCACTTCCTGCAGCCCCTCTCACGGGCTCGATGTCCTCCAAGGGTCCTCCACACAGGCCCCTGCCTCGGTGGCACTGACTCCCATTGATGCCTGGGCTTTGGCAATGCCAGCTCCTCCCTTTCTTCCTCCAGCCGAGAGGTGGTTGCCTCTGCTTGCCCTGGCTCATCTCGAGACTATTCATTCATCTTGCCCTTTCCTTGACTTCTTGGGTTTTCTGTCATCAGCATAACCAGATTTCTGTATAGCGCTTGCTCTGCTTGAGTGAGCTGAGTGGTGCTGTTTCTCTGAATAAATCCTTATAGACAAATGAAGAAATATGATCTTTGTGGGCCTACAGTGGCCTAACACTGTGGAGCCAAGGACTAGAATTCTATGGTTTCATGAAACCCTTTCCAATTACAATTCGAATGGCCTGGAAAAGTCAAATGATTGGTCTGGTGTTTCAGGTAATTGATGACACATTCAGAACTTGAACCCAGATCACCTCAGTAGGAAAGCATTACCATGGCAGTGTGTTTTTCTCTTTAAAAAGCTTAAGGTTCAGTTTGTTGGTGTGAGCTATCTCCAGGCTAATTTTCTTATAAATGACCTCTTTTCCCAAATGACGATTTCTCCACCTTATGATTTTTATTTTTGGAATATTTTTAAATCAATGTAATATAGCAATTTGGAACTACTGAGGTTTTGCTCTGTGCTAGAATTGAGTTACTTATTTGGCTTAGGTTGTGAGTGTAAGATGGTTAAACCTAGCAGGTGTCTCCATTGAGTTTCCATATCTTTATGAGGAAGCTTAACAGAGTAAAGCAATTAAATACTACAAATCACACCACTGTGCCATTGCTTTGAACTTGGTAAGTCCATCCATCTTTGGATTTTCTCCTTTCCTGCCCTGCACTGAGTAAAAACAGTACTGGTTAGCAGCAATACCGTTTCAATTCCTGGCAATCGCCATCCTCTGCTTGCATCAGCAACCCTGAACATTTAGCTCTAATGATTATTGCTTAACATTTATTGAGACCTGTCAGCCGGCTAGATGTAGAGAGCTGGGCGATGAGGCACTTATCCTAATGAGTTGGAATTTGGAGTACATCAGCTTAATTCATTGCAGCTTTCAGAGAAAATGGAACAGAAAGCTCTGTGGTGTTTTCTGCTAGCCTGGTTATTTATAAGCCATTGCAAGAAAAGAAAATGCTCACTTCCTTTCTCCTGTAAGAGAGAACTTCCTTTTCCAGAATTTTCTCGACAGTTGCAGTGACAATTCACTCTTTTTGGCTTGCATTCAAACATTAAAATCAACCTTGCTGAGACCAAGGGAGCATTACATGTATTTAGGATTTACTGGAGTTGCAATCCAAGAGTCAAAATACTTAAATGATCTTGAATGTAAGCTCCAAGGTTTATTATAGGATGATGGCTGTTTCTGTGGCATCAACCGTCAGGGGGTTGTTAACTGCATCTGCTTCTCAAAAATTGGATTCATGCATCAAGAATTTACAAAGACGGACCCTGTGTGGTGGCCTGGTAGCTGAGGTCCTTGCCTTGCATGTGCCAGGATTCCATGTGGGCACTGGTTCATGTCCTGGCTGCCCTGCTTCCCATCCAGCTCCCTGCTTGTGGCCTGGGAAGGCAGTCAAGGATAGCCCAAAGTCTTGGGATCCTACTACTGTGTGGGAGACCCGGAGAAATTCCTGGCTCCTGGCTTCAGATTGGTTCAACTCTAGTCATTGGAGCTATTTGAGGAGTGACCAGCAGGCAGAAGATCTTTCTCTCTGTATCTCTTTTTCTCTGTAGATCTGCCTTTCCAATAAAAATAAATATTTTTTAAAAATTACAAGGAAAGGATTGGCAGTCTCAGCAAGAAAGGCAGCTGACCTTCTGATCTGTCAGGAAAAAAAAAAGGTGAATTTAATACCAAAAACTGCAGTTCATCCCATGGATGGATGCAGAAGACTCAGTGGGCCATCTCAGCCCTGGGGCCAGAGTTGTGGCATGGTAGGTTATACTGCTGCTATGTGATGCTGGCATTCCAAATGAATACCTGCTCAAAGTTCAGCTGTTCCATCAACTGAAAGATCTCTTTTTTTCTCCCTCTAAGTGTAACTCTTTCAAATAAATTAATTAGCCTTAAGAAAAATCCAAAACTTCAGTAGTGGATGTGCCATGGTTCAAAAGCTTGGCTCTGAATGTGCCCAAGACCTATATAAGAGGGGCCTCATCAGTTGGTTGTCCGTGCCCTACTGCACTGTGTCTTCCAGGACAGGCTGCCCAGCTCCTATCCTGTAAGGCCTCTTTAAAACTTCTCAGAGGCTTTGGTGTTTCCAGGACAAAGGCCAAATTCCTTAACTGGAAAAATACCACCCTGGGGCCGTAATCCGGCCTTATTTCCCCCTGGTCAGCTTCCCCGTCTTCCAGGTTCAACCCCTAAGCTTTCCTTCACCATCCCTTGAATTTTTTTCAGTTCCTTGGAAACCCTGTTCCTTCCCACTCTGTGACTTCTTTGCCTGTGATATGGGTTTAGCTTCTCTCTGCTGTGTGCATGACAGATTTAAGAACTAACTGGAAATTCACCAGTGACTCTCGGGATGTATAACAACACCTCACCTGGTTGAGCACCTCCTTTTGGACAACAGTGCAGGAGAGCAACTTTTCATTCCCATTTAGTGCTCAAAGAAATTGAAGCTTCAGTTCACCAAGCGAGCCAACCTGTCAGCAAGTTCAAGGGCATTCAAGGGCCCCCTACCCATGCGGATCCTTCTCTCCTGACAATGGCCTCACCTGCTTGCACAGTACTATCCATGAGCCTCAGAAGTACAGCTTTATCTGTCTCTCAGCCTTTCTGATCACTTTGTCATCTGCAGCCCCCTTGAACCTCAGGAACTAGAACACTGAAAGCACCCAGTAAGTGATTGCTGAATATGTTCATTAGTTCTTACCAGTATGAATCCTTCCTTCAACTTTGGTTCTTTCATGTGACTGTGAAAACCTTTCCCGGGCTTTTATTCTAGAGTGGCCCTCAGCTCTGCCTCCCTAGGCTGTAAGTTCCCTGGAGGTATCTATAGGAGAAAAAAAAAAAGAAGGAGAAGAAGAAAAAGAAAAAGAAAGAAAGGAACTAAAGGAGCGTTGGGCTGCGCACAAGTTCACTCTGTTCCTCAGTACCCCTTCTCCCACCCTAACCAATATCGCTTTCTCTCCTAGCAAGGCACAATGGTGCCTTGGGTGGAGCCAAGACTGTCAGTTTCTAGTATGTGATCTGGAACATGTTTTAGAGCTTGCCCAAGCCTCAGGATCATCCTTTAGAGAAAGAGAAATATAGCAATATTGGCATTACCAGGGAAGGCAAATGGTTGTTCAGGAAAGGGAATAGGCCAGCAATATTTGGCCCAATCTCTGACGATCTAAGTGCTCAATGAACATTATCTATAATTACTATTATCACATCTCTTTGTAGTTAGATTTCTGCTTCCAGTGTTCTTAGGAGTTTACTCATAATTCTACCCATAAATGTTTTTATTAGAAATGATGGCTCCGGGGCCCGGCGGCGTGGCCTAGCGGCTAAAGTCCTCGCCTTGAAAGCCCCGGGATCCCATATGGGCGCCGGTTCTAATTCCCAGCAGCTCCACTTCCCATCCAGCTCCCTGCTTGTGGCCTGGGAAAGCAGTCGAGGAAGGCCCAAAGCTTTGGGACACTGCACCCGCGTGGGAGACCCGGAAGAGGTTCCTGGTTCCCGGCTTCGGATCGGCGCGTACCGGCCCGTTGCGGCTCACTTGGGGAGTGAAACATCGGATGGAAGATCTTCCTGTCTGTCTCTCCTCCTCTCTGTATATCCGGCTTTCCAATAATAATAAAATCTTTAAAAAAAAAAAAAAAAGAAATGATGGCTCCCGTCTTTGATCCTTCCCATTCTATGTAAACATCATCAAAAATAAAAATACAATAAATTTTATTTTTTTTAAAAAAAGAAATGTTTTCATTAGAAACGATGGCTCCAGAATTTAAACAGTGGGGAAAAATCCGCTAAGGAGATCGGGAATGTTGCTCAATCTTCATTAGACAGCACTGCCTGGATAGCTGTCCTCCACAATCTACCATTGGACTTACTTAAACGGGGGCAAGGTAGATTGACGCATATGCTACAAAGGAAACAGAGAAGCAAGCTTAATCCTGTCCCACCCCAGTGCCTAAATTCCTTTTCATTATATCATTCAGTCAACCTTTTTTTAAAAGATTTGTTTATTGCTACCACCAGCTGATTGGGGGCGACAGACTGTGCCGGGCCCTGTACTGGCAAATACACACAAGTATCTGGTCTGGGATCACCTCAGACAAAGTTTCTTTGGAGAATCCCGCCCAATCAAACTGCCGGACTCAGAACCCTAACCATGAAGAGAAGTGCATGTTCCAAGGTCTGCCATGGAGTGCAAGTGTCAGAGCTGAGCCTCCTCAGAGGCTCAGAGAGAACAGTGGAGAGCATAACCAGGTGCACTTGGAGGATATGGCAGTCTATCGGAACCTGCAGAGGACACCTGGCACCACAACAGAGAACAGAACAAATCAATCAACTACCCCAGCCATATGTGGTATGAAAAACTGGGCAAACGCAGACTCTAAGGTGGACTATGTCAATCAGTGGATTCTGCAACGACTTCATTGTTCTTAGAATGGTGAGATTGGCAGCAATTCAGAACTGTTGAACTATAAAAACCACTTGAGCAAGCCCCTCGGAGCATGCCCCACATTGGGGACCTGGGATGGATGGGAGGCTAGGTGGAGCCTCTCCCTTTATCCCCCCCTTTGCCCCAGATACAGAAAAAAAAATGTGGAAATAATAGTCTTACTCACTTTCCTGTAGCCCTTGACCCTTTGTGCCCTAACCAACTATGTAAAGATTGTAAAAAAAAAAAAAAAAAAAAAAAAAAAAGATTTACTTTGTTGAGTTACAGAGAGGGAGAGAATCTTCCAACTCCTGGTTCACTCCCCAAATGGCCACAATGGCCAAAGCTGGGCCAGTCTGAAGTCAGGAGCCAGTAGCATCTTCTGAGTTTCCCGTGTGGGTGCAGGGTCCCAAGGGTTTGAGCAATCCTATCCTGCTTTCCCAGGCCACCCAGCAGGGAGCTGGGTCAGAAATGGAGCAGTGGGGACTAACTAGAACTAGCATTCATACGGAATGTCAGCACCACAACTTTTACGCCATGGAGCCAGTGCCTCAGTCAACTTTTATTCTTAAATCACTTTCCTTTACTGCCTTCTATTTTCAGAGCTCTGACACATTCTGTAATCAGGTGTGTGTTGATGAATGCCCTTCTGAAAAAAACAATCAGTGTTAGCTGATTTCCATGGCATAAATGCTTCCATCATGCTCAATTTCAAAACACATTGGCATGATGTCCACCAATTCATCAAATTCCAAAACAATTAATCCTCAGCTCTCGAGGGCTAGTTCAAGTGTCAGGCCAGCTGCTGTGCACCATACGTTACTGTCAATGTTAAGAGAAGGGCTGTGCCATCATCTAGGTCAATCCACGCCTGTCCTGGGTACACATGTGAATTACCTGGAAGCTGATAAATCTGACACCCCACCCCCCAGAGTGTACCCTGGAAAAAAATGATTTCCTTAAATCAATCCTATGTGTATCCAGGATTAAGGAACGCTGTTCCAGATAAAGGGATCTTACTCATTGTTCATTCATTCATCAGATTTAGTGAATACATGCTTTAAGTTAACACCATACGTGTTCTCTTTATTTCTGCAACATGTAGGATATGAGTGATAAAGTGTTTCTTTGCAACATTTGGTGGAAACTAGTTCATTCAAAAATGGTTTCTGATATTTTGTTCTTTTCATTTAAATGTAGTAAAAATCACTGAGATTCCTAGCACCTTGAATTTAGTTATCTCCCACACCTTTCATGATTGTATTCTCTGTTGCACTGTATAGTTTTGCCTCAAATAATTGATGCAAATATGTCATTGTTTCCAGGACAAAATTTTCAACATCTCTCCCCAAACCGACCCAAAATCAAGGATTTTCCCTTCACTCGGAACAACCTAGCTCCCCTACCAGACCAAAAATGTAAGTAGTACAACTCTTTCTTTGCATTTCTTTGCCATACAACTCAAGGTGATTACAGTTGACTTTCACTTTTCAAGGTGGTATGAAACACTGAAGCTTGTATAGAATGGAAAAATAGAGGCGACCTTTAAGGCATCATATCAGTGGGTTATACTTATTTTTCAAACAAACAGCAAAAAGAATACTCACTCTACTCCCTTCAGGAATTTTTGTGTCTGAGACAGAAAAACAAACCCAGAATATTATTTTGGGTATATTTTTAAAATATCTTTAAGAAGATGCCTTATATCGTGTCCTCTTGGGAGCAATTTTTTGCTTAGTCTAGAGAGTAAGACACCTGCACCCTACGTCACAAGGTCTACTCTCAAGTCCCTGCTCTGGCTTGTGACTCCAATTGCAATCCTGGGAGGCGGGAGTCCTGGGCCAGCTGGGTAGGTTCCTGCCACCACACGGAAAAGCTGGATTGAGTTTCTGGCTCCTGGATTTGGAGCCCCAGCTTTTGTAAGCCTTTTCAGGGAGTGAACCAGTGAATGGGGGGGGGGGGGTGTCTATCTGCCTGTGCCTCAAATAAATTGAAATTAAAAAAAAAAAAAAAAAAAGGAAAAATTCTTTTCCCAAGCCTGGCCTCTTGCCATTAATTCTCTGGTTGTGTTGGACATTAGAACTGGATTCTTTCTCCATATTCATGGTATAGGCATTCCTCAGTATGAAGTACATGCCATTATTCAGGAATACTTCTGATATTAATTTGCTTCATCATATATTAAAAAAATCCCACAATTACAATATTTATTTGGGCCAGTGATCTTCAAATTGAGTGTCTCTTAAGTATTTCCTAAGGTGCTTATTACATATAGATACCTGGGCCCAATACCTTGAGATGTTGAGGTCGTATACCCTCACTGAAGCAGTTCTCATATTACTATTAATATTAATTAGTATTAAGATTACTCCCATTGTACAGATGGGAAGATTGAGTTCAGAAGAGATTATATGACTTCCATAACCAATCTTACTTGGATAGTACATAGCAGAACCATGGGAAAAACTTCAAGATCATGAGTCAGTTGCCTCATGAATCAAACTGGATTCTAACTTCCTTCCTCCTTTTTCTCCCTATTCCACCCCACCCAGTGATTTGGGAGCTGACCTAACAATTTCTGACAAGTTCCTTAGCCTTCCTCTGCGTGCTTCAGTTCCTTTGGCTGTAGTGATAATGCCGGTGCTATGACGTTGTCAGGAGGGTTAAATGAGAAAACACACATACAACATCAGGAACGCTGTCTGCACAGGGCACGCACCCCAGGTATATGTTCTCTCCCAGGTTAGAGTTGGGAGGATACCCACAGAAAATTCTAGAACTATAGAGTCTAAGTACAAGCATGGAAAAAGAATAATAGAATGATTCACCCCTGAACCATAGCAGAAACCTAGACCTTTTCCTGAACAGCTAAGTCTCTCTGCCCTTACCAACCTGTGTCAAGTGACAGTTTGGGATGACAGCAATTTGTATCAGTGAATTGAATGCAAGCCTGGATGTGTCTTGAAGCGGAATTTCATGAAGACACGTGCTTAAGGAAAGCGTCACAGTCTTGAGTCTTGGTGAGGCTTGGAGAAAGCCATAGAGGTTTTTCTCTGGCACCCCAAGAGCTTTGTTTTCCAGGAGAGAGAGGAGAAGATACGGATCTCCGATCAACACAGCCCTCCTTAAAAACAGTCCAAGACCATCTAGTGCTTTTCCCAAAAGAAACCTGAGATGCTTCTGAGGGTTGCGTAAAAGCACAGAGCCAACGCCCTGTCCCGGGCCCTGGGCAGAGCCTTGTGCTGGCTTGACCATCAGCAGCTACCCCACCTCCCAAGCAGAGCTCTGCCTGGTCTGCAGTCCCAATCTTGTTCTTAATTAAATGTGGTGCCATCTTGCTTTTGCTGTGTTCTTTTGAGTTCCCTGCCTGTGTGTGTGACAGACCTGAGCAGGCCTGCATGCACGTGTTCCCTCTGCAGCTCTGCTGCCACCAGGATGAGCTCCTTGGGCAATGACACTGGTGACTGACAGCGCTGCTCACAGGAGGCTCTGCCAACAGCCTGCCTTGAAAGTCTCGCTTTCCATTCCTTCTCCCCAGTTCTGTCTGGAGAACCACTACGGACAAACCGAGTGCTTCCAGCGATTCCAAGTCACCGAGGACACTGCGGCACAGGAGCCAGAGGGAGTGAGCACCAGGACAGTCTCCCCGACGATGGAGAGCAACCCAGGCCACCAACTGCAGAAGTGTAGAATGTATATACATATTATCTTCTGACTTCCAAGATTATTCTAGTTTGTGCGAACAGAGACTCATTTTAGTAATCTGTGTTCACAGGCCATTCACAGTTTTATAACTCAGAATTCTTGATTACTAAATAAAGATGCTTCCTCAGTCAGCACTTAGGATCTCTGAATGTGTGTATATTGTTAAGTCTGTGAGTTTCCATGATCTCTACATGCCCCAGCTAGCAAACAGATTATGGGAGCAGTGTATCTCAGCTGTATCCCCCGACAGAATGCCCGGCTCTGGGTTCTGCCTTCAGCTGTCTGCTAAGGCAGATTCTACAAGTCAGCAGTGACAGTACAAGGAATTGGATTCCTGACACTCAGGTGAGAGAAACCTGAATTGTGTTCCTAGCTTCTGGCTCCAGCCCTGACCTGGCCTAGCCCAGCCCGGTCCCCAACCATGGCAGGTATTTAAGGATTGACCTGGCAAGTGAGAGAATGCTCTCTCTCTTTTTCTCTTTTCTCTTTCTCTTCCACCTGTCCCTCCCTCTCTCTGTCTCTCCCTCTCCATCTTGTATCTCTGGATCTCATTTTTTTTTAATTGAAAAAAATACAAATGTGTTAACAGGGAAACATACCTATGTTTGATTTGCTTTGTGGCATGTCTGGTGTTTTGTTTGGTGACTGATGTTATGATTTTTTTTTAAAGCATACTTTGCTGAATAAAAATATAAACAAAAAGCGACACCTCTCAGAATTGTTCTTCACATTCACTGTGATTCCACTTTGGACTAGCAAAGCTTAAAAGGATAAACTCCAGGAATCAGTTGAGGCTTATGGTTTTTATATGTACAATTTTTGACAAAATATTTTCTAACTTTGTCAATTCCTGGCTATCACCCAAGTCACTGGCCAATGTTTCTGTCTTGTCTTTGTGATTTGATGACTTCCAACTGCTGTTGTTTTCAGCTGTGACTAATGGTTCCAGCAGGAAGAAGGTCATGTGAACCGGAAAGGGCTCCAGCGTGGCCTGACAAAAAGGACTTGGCACCTCCCACACATTCCTCAAATATTTGAGAATTCTTTAAAATGTTCCAAGAATACGGTTTCCTCCTCCTCATGATCTTCCTAAAGACTTGATTACATTTTTGAAAGACTAATAACTTCAGATAGCTGTGCTAAGATGTTTGTGTGTGGTTACAATTAATTTTGGCTGAAGATAGTCTGTATAGAGCTCAAGGCTTAACCACTTAGGGTGATGGTCACTGCATGTCATTTCTGAGCCAGCATGTTATTTTATCGTTATCTTAAGTATGACATTTACCACTGCCTATGTAAGCAGAGGACAAACGTCTTGGGGCTTATGTAGAGCCGTGTGCTGACTTGACCACCCACAGCTAATTTGGATTATTTGACCAGAGAGATTAGACTTCCATTAACTCAACAGAAACCCCTTTTGAGGCCATTCACAGCGCTTTGACTTGCACTTCTAGAAATTGTATAGGGCCTGGTACACAGTAGGCATATAGTCACTTAATGTGTGGAAGGAAGAAGAGAGGGAAAGAGGGAGTAGGCAAGGGAGGGAGATGTGGGAAGCGGTCAAGGAAGAGGCCTTTAGTCCACAGTCCCATTAACATTGGCCATGGTTAGTAGTCAGAATCCTAGATTGCAACAGAGAAAGTGTGTGGATCCAACCTCCTAACCAGAAAAGAGTTGGAGGGAGGGCATATCCTGCTACCAACAGAGGAGCTCTCAGGACACAGCAAGCTAGGGTTTGTGTCTTTGAAGAATCATTCTTTGTAAGTATCAGGCTGCCAGGCTGTTGAGTTGTGCCACCTGGCTGCTTCTGAATCCACAAATAGATATCTGGCCTTACACCACCTACTTCAGTCTCAACAGGCTAGTTTCTGCTTTCATAAACAACCTACAATGCCCCCAGGGTTAACCCAATGTTTTTCTCATTCACACTCAAGTCTCATCCCACCGGGCAGAAGGGGCTGATGAAGATGCCATTTCCACAAGCACTTCCTCGGTGGCTGAACTGGAGGAAACGAGAGGTGAGTCAGATGACTTCTTCCTCGCACTGTGTTTGACAAATAGGATCACGTAGCTGTGCCTGACTTGAAAGGGGGTCAAGAAATATGATTTGTATAGAAAGGGGAAAAAAATCACAATATTTACAAGTTATCTAAGAAAGTGATTACACTAACCAAAGTTCAGGCTCAAAATTTCATGTAGACAGCTATGAAAAAGGTCACCCTCCCCTATTGCCTGCTTTCATTTATATACTGAGCCAGAATGTTCTGATGTTGAGTCTTTCCATTCAATTATTTTTATGAATTTTTTGACTAGCTATATATAAGTATTATGCTGCTCATAACACCTTTTTAAAGTAGAGGGGGTAGACTCATGGTACCAGGTACAATTAACTATTTAGGGTCACTTCATCCTTGGCTAATATTCTCCCAACCAAAGTAGATATTAAGTGTTTGCTTAATTAAGGCCTAACTTTCAAAATTTCCAAGTGTCTTTTTCTTCTAAAATGATTTTTTTCTTGTTTTATTACTGATGCTTCACTGCTAACATCATATCACTTTTGTACATAAAAATCATAACTTAGTATGTATATTTCAACTTACAAGCAAGACCTTTTCATTCTCCATTTCCAGAAAAGCCATCCAAGACAAAGAGAGAAATAATTTTCCCCCAAAGTTATCCACCAAATAAATGGAAAAGAAGACTCAAAAGTGAGGTTCCTCTAATTCCATATTTCCCATGCATAATCCTCAAGCCATCACTTTCTTGTTCTAGAAAATTCACTCAAATTTCACAGTATCATGTACCTGTGGCAGAGTCTCCTTTCTAAGTTTGTTTACTCAGCCAATATATCCAATATATTCAAACCAGCAAAGTGGAATTGTTTGTGGAAAGTACCCACCACCTTAGTACTTTGTGTTCAACCATTAGAATTAGTTTTCCCCACTTTTTTTGTGTGTGTGTTCCCTTCAGTAATCATCTTGTTTAACACAGGTGTTGTTGTTTTTTTTCCAGTAAACCCTGAACTGCAGTGTTCTCATCTGCTTGGAATTGAACCAAGACAAATAGATTACTGTGGCCCTAGCTTATTATTCCTTCCAACTCCATTGGAACACAGCTTGACACTCAGTATGATTTTAGAAAACCCCACCAAATGACAGGAAACATGGTGCCTTGAAGAAAGACAAACATACCCATTAGTTTTGCTTTTGCCCCATCCTTACAAATTTGCCAATGCACTTTGCTAAACCAATGTATCCTGGCACTTTAAAGGAAAGCTTTAAAAAAACCAACCTTTTGGAAAGCACTGTAGGTTTAAGTAGGTAACTAATATTTGACCTTAGTTTAAGATACAGTCTTTGAGCCAAAACTAAATTAATTACGGATCATATTGTAATTCTCACTCTTCTATTGTGTGCAGAGGAAAACTGTAATTTTAAAATCAGGAAGCTCTCTGGGTCACATCTTTCCTTGACACTGACATTGAAGTGTTAGTACTGATAGATGGAGGCAGTCAACAGACAGTATGTTTCTAGGAGAATAAAGCATTATTCATAAGCAAGCCATTTGACACAATGGTTAGGACATCACTTAGAATGCCTACATGTTGTATCAGGATGGTTCAGTTCTAGTCCCGGCCCCCTGTCTGTTCCAGCCTCCTATTAATGTGAACTCTGGGAGATAATAGACGATGGCTCAAGTAGTTGGATCCTGACACTCATGCTGAATACTTGGATTAAGCTCAGGGCTCCTGAGTTTGGTTTGGCTCAACCCAGGCTGGTGCAGACATTTGGGAAATAAATCATCAGATGGAAGATAGCTCTCTCTCCCTTTCCTCACTCTCCCTTTCTTCTTTGTAAATTAATTAAAACTATATAAATACAATTACAGTCTTTTAAAACAAATACCTTCCTGTTCTTTCGTAGTCCTAGTCCAGTCCTGATTTCTTGAGGCAGCTGAGCAAATTCCCAAACATTCCCCCAAGGTCCAGTCTAGGAAATCAGTAAATGTTATTAAAAGTTAACAAGTTTTCCAGGCAGCAGCTTACACTAGTACAATTGTCACTATAGGTATAAAGATAGTTTTCACATGGGTGCCTGAAATACAGGAAATAACTTGTTCATTATTAAATCCCTGTTAAAAATATTATTAATGGTGAATGATCAAGTACTTTGAATTGCTAATGGTCTACGGACCAGGAAAAATGAGGGTGTGGGACTGGGGGAGACTGCCAATTCCCTGAGGAGGGAAAGACAAACTCTGACTGGTAGACATTAAACCCAGGAAGCTGGAATCTTTGGAGAACTGGGCTGGTTGATGGCTGGGACAGTAGGGTGGAGCATGCAGGAAAGTATAATTGGCCCCAATGAGTAACGATTTCAGGAACTGAACCCAGATACAAACTGGTGACCATGAACACCATCTTTGGTGCCCTGAATCTGAACTTGGGCCAGAGACATAATAGTGAATGACATAAAATATTGAAGGAAGGAAATGATCTCTGTTGCATCTATTCTTGTGGCATAAAAGTACTCCAGAAAGGCTTTTAAGAGAAGCCAGTTGTACTTACTGATGACTTAGGTGTTGATAATAAAAAGACATATTACAAGGATGCAAAGCCCCATGGTAGAGCCCGAAGAGCTCCAGACTCTAGACCTCACTCACAGACCTCCTAGGAGATGGCCCCTGAACGTGCAAGGCGTGTGCTTCATCAGAGGAAGAGTCCGATTCAGAGCCACTTGTCAGTAAGCTACAGAGCCACAGGCACCAGGCTTCTAAATCAGGTTGGAAAAGAAACTCCAGGCACACTTGGAATGCCCACATCCCATATCATGGTGCCTGGCTTAAGATCCGGCTCCCTGTGCTTCCAGTCCAACTTGCTGGCACTGCGCACCCTGGAAGGCAGCAGATGATGATTCAAGTGTACTAGGGTCTTTGCTGCCCAAAAGAGAGATGCACTGAGTTCCAGGCTCCTCACTTTGGCCTAGCCCAGTCCTCAATGTTAATCAATCAATCAATCTCTCTCTCTCTCTCTCTCTCTCTCTCTTTCCTCTCTCTCTCTCAAATAACATGAAAAAAAAAGTACTTAGAAAGAAGTTCAGGAAAAAAAAAAAAAAAAGACGTTCAGGCTCAAAATAGAGTTCGGATGCATTATCCCTGGGCCCTATATTGACTGTGTTTGAAAGCACTTACTTCAGCTTCTAAGCCAGATGAGAAAAGCAGAGATTCTACAAGAATGTGAGGGTGAGGAACTAACCCTGAGCAGGAGATGAAGCCAATCAGCATTCTGTTTTGCAGTCAGAGCAAAACCCACTAGGGGAATTTTCTCAGCTATCTATGCAAAGGCAAGTGAGTTTTTGGATTGAAGAAATTCTAAAAACTAGGCCAATGCTTTTGTGAGTCTAAGTTGTTCGCTCTAGGAAATCTATGCCAGTTTTTTCTGGACAAGCACTTTTGCAGGGAGAAAGAAAAAACAAATTGAAATGGCTCAAAGAATCTCTCCTCCCTTGAATCTCTAACCCCTGAAAGCCAGCTGGGCACTACCATGGCATCCCTTCCCCTGTGCCACAGCCCATCACAGTTTGCTCTGCACAGGAGTCTGAAGAGTGTAGCATAGCAAATTTCTTTAAAATATTTATTTATTTTTATTGGAAAGTCAGATATACAGAGAGGAGGAGAGACAGGAATATCTTCCATCCATTGCAGCTTAAAGTGCCATCTCTGACACCTTCCTCCCTTAGGAGCACAAATTCAAGTCCACTTAGGATCCAGCTGCCTGCTAATGCGTGTGGGAAAACAGCAGCAGCAGGTCAAAGTACTTGGGCCCTTGCCACAGATGAAGCTCCTGGCTGCAGGCTGGCCAACCCTGGCTATTGTAGCCCTTTGGGGAATGAATCAATGGATGGAAGATCTGTCTCTCTCTCCCTCTCTCTATAACCCTGCCTTTCAAATAAATAAGACTTAAAAGAAAAACAAAACAAAATAATATGCAAAAGTCAGCTCTTTCTTAGCAGTCTTCAAGAGCTGATTAATAAACCCAACATTCAGGAATTTGGGGGATTTGTTCTACCATTAGTAGCTCGAAGGCAGCCATAATGGGAAAATTTAGACCATGGCAATGAGCAAACACTACAACACATAGAACACTCTCCTTTTGTCTGTGTTTTTTTCTTTTCTTCCTTTTTTTTTTTTTTTTTTTTTACAACTACCAGGTTGCTGGACCTAATTTTTTTCCCTTTTTTTTTTTGGGGGGGGGGAATGGATAATTTTCAGGAATGAAGAGCACTTAACTCATTTTTTGAAAGAGACGGTGATGGTGGAGAATAGGATTCATGCTAGGGCAACCATGGCATGCCTAGGGTTTACTGCCTTGAGCTGTAGTGGTTCATGGGATATGATTGAATCTGAGGGTTCATGAAACCCATTTAATGTATGCATGCCTGAGTCAGCGCTGCACCCAGGCTGGGATTTCCCCCTGAGAGCTCCTCATGGGCCAAGTCAACCTTCAGGACTCCCCATGTGGGATCCCTGCCTGCCTATGTCACCTTGTGAACCTGTTCCCCACCAGCAGCTCACTTGATGATCTGCTTTTCCTATTCAAGGCAGATACCCTGGTCCTAGCTCTGCCCAATCAATAAATAAATCTTTAAAAAATAATTTTTAAAAATGTTTTTAAAGTAGATAGCACTTTCTGTAGGTTCACAGCTGACCTTGTTATCACCCCACAAACCATTCACACTTGGCCTGTGAGCCCCCTCCTCAGCTCCCAAGGTTTAGTGATTCTTACTCATTTGAAACTCAGAGAAATAAAATTGATCACCTTTGTGGGGTTTTGTTGTTGTTGTTGTTGTTGTTAGTTTTGTTATTTTGTTTTGTTTTTGAAAGGCAGAGTTAAAAAGAGAGAGGGAGAGATAGTGAGAAAGAGAGATCTTCCATCTGCTAAGTACTAACCCTGGCCCTAGTTCAGAGTCCAAGATCGCAGGAAGTGGATGTGACCCTTGCTTTGCTTCAACAGGCTGTTCTGGAAATAAGGGAATAAACAAGAATGGTTGACCACTGAGCTCTCTGATGTAGAAGCAGCTGCATGTGGGTCTGAATTCCTGGGTTCATTTGCATGATCCCGGTTTCCTTCTGCTGGCAAAGAGAAAAGTTAGTTCAAGATCATATAGTATTGCTCAGAGAGGCGGGAAGGCCTGGAAAGGATTCAGTCTCACTATAGAGATCCAGGAAGTATCTCCTTCTCTACCACCTATTCCCCAGGCAGCAGCAATGGCCCAGGTCATAGAATCTTGCCCACATGGGAGATTCAGATTTAGTTGCTACTCCAGGCTTCAGCCTGGCCTAGCCCCAGCTTTTGGAGCATTTGCAGAGTAAACCAGTAGGTAGGAGATAGCTCTCTTGGGGCTGGTGGTGTGGCATAGCAGGTAAAGCAGTCTATGATGCCAGCATCCCATGTAAGCACCAGCTCAAGTCCTGGATGCTCCACTTCCAGTCAGCTCCCTGCTAATGGCCTGGGTACGCAGCCGAAGATGACTAAGTCCTTGGGCCCCTGCCACCCATGTGTGAAACCCAGATGAAGTTCCTGGCTCCTGGCTTTTACTTAGCCCAGCCCTAATCACTGTGGCCATCTGATGAGTGAACCAGCAGATGGAAGATCTTTTTCTTTCTTTCTTACTGTCTCCCCATCTCTCTTTTTTAACTCTGACTTTCAAAAGAAAACAAAAATACAAAGATGATCTATTTCTTTCTGACTTTCAAATAAATAAGAATAAATAAGCAGAACTTTAAAAATAACTTGAAACAATAATCTAATGTATCTACATTGGCCCTCTTCATGGACTTGACGCTGGAGTCAGTCTTCTTGTGGCTGGTCCGTGGTCAGAGCATGAGGCTGTCAGCCCTGGTTGTTACTGGCCACACAGAAAAGAAATCAGTGTATCTGACAAAGATGACCATGAATCCACCACGATGATTTCTTTCTCAAAATGATAGGTCCTCTGATTCAACCTTCTTTCTTCCCCATAGTCTACCCCGGAAAGGAACACTAACTTCTGAGACTCCATAGGAAGTGGAGAGAGAGCAGGGCTCCTCAAAGACAGTCCTTTCACAGCCGCTCCAGAGCCCACTAGCTGGTCTCAGCCTGAGCCAGGAGCACTGGTGAGTTTTTCTGGACCTCCCTCCCTGGCCACCACGAGCTCAGACAGCAGAGGCTTGTGAAGTATTTCTGTGTCACAGTGTTCTGTTGGATTGTCCACTGTTTTCTTTCTCTTCACTCCAACCTTTTAACACGTTGCTCACAAGAACCACCACAAGCTGATTTTTTAAAAAGTGTTTATTTATTTGAAATGCGGAGTAGTAGAGAGACTGGGGCTGGTGGTCGAGATCTTCCATTCTCTGGCTCACTCCCCCAAATGGCTGGGCCAGTCAGGGCTGGGCCAAGGAGAAGCCAGGAGCTGGGAATGCCATCTGGGTCTCCCATGTGGATAACAGGAGCTCAAATGCCTGAATCATCTTCTGTTGCCTTCCCAAGCACATTAGCAGGGAGATGGACTGGGATTCGAACCCATGTGGCTGCCAGCATCTCAGGCTACAGCTTAATAGGCTGCAAGACAGTGCTTACTCCCAAACTGATTTAGATGTTCCCATCTTTTTTTTTTTCTTCTAACTTACCTATCTTGTGTGTGTGCTTATCAACACTGGAAGGGCAAAAGGAAGGAAAGACGCCTGGGAGAGCAGCCAACTCTCAAAGCAGCCGCTGGTGATGATGATCAGGTTGGGCGTGGCACCGACTCAAATTCATGTGCTCACAGAGACAGGCAGACATAAGCCAAATGATCCCTCTCTGCAGAACCCTGGTTGGAATCCTGGTTCTGATAAGAAAAGCACCACACAGCAGTGCCAAAAGGAGCTGTTCAAGTGCTTTCCCTTGAAGTGTTATCTTCAACATAAGCAAATGAACTTTACAGATCATTTTAAAATCAGGACTGGCTGAACAGAAAGCAATGCTTGGCTCTTTCTCTTGCAACTTTCATATTTCACCAACACAAACATACAATTCAGCTTAATTTGGAGAATGTGTCTTCTTGACAATTATTAAAAAGTGAAATGAATAATGTAAAAAAAATGACCATTCAGATTTTGCAGGCAAATATTTTTATAAAGCATGCCAGCCCTGGACCTGGAGCAGTAGTCTAGTGGCTAAATCCTTGCCTTGAATGTGCCTGGATCCCATATTAGCACCAGTTTGTGTCCCAGCTGCTCCGCTTCCCATCCAGCTCCCTGCTTGTGGCCTGGGAAAGCAGTTAAGGACAGCCCAAAGCCTTGGGACCCTGCACCCATGTGAGAGACCCAGAAGAAGCTCCTGGCTCCTGGCTTTGAATTGGCTTAGCTCTAGCCATTGTGGTTGCTTGGGGAATGAATCAGCAGATAAAAAAAATCTTTCTGTCTCTCCTTCTCTGCAAATCTTCAAAACAAACACTCACTCACACACACACACACACACACACACACAAAAGGCTAGCCCTTTCAAAGTGTCTTTCTAAAGAAAAATGTTTGTTAGTAATTACTCTAGTCATTGAATTAAAAACACAGTAAAAAGAAAAAAAGTGATGGAATATAAGCAAATATTTCAGTCATCCTTCATTAATCTATTACCTTGTTCTTATTTTGAAAAAAAAATCATGTTTATTCAAAAGGACAGAGTTACAGAGAGAGGAGAGACAAAGATTTTCCATATGCTGGTTCACTTTCCAGAGGACCACAATAGCCAGAGTTGAAACCAGGAACCAGGAACCAGGAACCAGGAACCAGGAACTAGGAACAAGGAACCAGGAACCAAAAGCTTCTAGATTTCCCACTTCAGTGCAGGGACTCAAGCACCTGGTTGATTCATCTACTGCTGCTTTGTCAGATCGTTAGCAGAGAGCTGGATTAAAAGTGCAGCTGCCAAGACTCGAACCAGTGCCCAGCATATGGAATATCAGCTGGGCAGTTAGAGACTTAGCCTAGTATGGCATGATGCTGTCTCTCTTGTCTTTTAAATTGCTGATTCTCGTTTCTCTGAGTAAGTATTGATTACTCAGGAAAAGCATTGTGAGGGAGCTTTTTGGCCCAGCAGGTTAAGCCACAGCTTGGGATCTCTGCATCACACACTGGAGCGCCAATCAGAGATACAGCCTCTCTTCAGATCCAACTTCCTGCTAAAGCATCCTTGGAGGCAACAGAAAGTGTCTCAGGTGCTTTGGGCCTCTATCACCCACGTGGGATACCAGGATGGAGAGTTCCTTGCTCCTGGCTCCAGCCCTAGCTGTTTTGAGCAATTATGGAGTAAACCAACATATGTATATCTTCTCTTATTCTCTCCTTCTGTGATCCCTACCTTCTAAGTAGATATAAATAAACAGTCCAAAAACAAAACAGTTTTCAAAAATTAGAGAAGTTGTGAACACCTCTGCTGTTCTAGATGTGGTGACTAGGGTTGTCTGTGAGGATGCCAACCAAAATTCTCCAGGTCGCATTTACACAGGACGAATAATGACAAAAACTGTTTATTATCCTGGGTTCAGCCTTTGTTCCTCCAGTGGCCCAGAGGCTCCATAAAACCGAGTTCCCAACGACAATGATTGCTGCTACACACAGCCCCATTCCCCATGTGCTTTATTGCCTTGGAGAATTAATACAATATAAGCAGAAAAGAGAAAAACCAAAAAGAGGGGCATGGTCCACTTAATTTGAACAGATTCTTTCAATATGCATGGAGAAGAGGTGTCATTAAGAGGAAGCATTCAGGGCATACTTGCGAGAGGAGAAGGAACAGGGAGGCCACAGCATGGAATATACATCAAGGAGATTTTACAGACAGGGTGGGTGAGTAGAGAGACATAAAAATCAGGAAAGGAAACATTCAAGCTGGCCATAAAGATGAGAGCAAGTAAGTAGAGAAAAAGCTGGTACAAGTCAGTGGAGGGCTTTGGACATAAGAAAAAGCATAATTTTTCTTTTTCTTTTTTTTAATTTTAGTTTTGATGATGTTCACAAAGCTGATTAGGGTGGGAAGGATCGAGGGTTAGGGAAAAGTGGGTGAGACCATTGTTTCCAAATTTTCTTTTTCTTCCTATATCTGGGGGAAGGTGGAAGATAAGGGGAGAAGCCACACCCAGCCTCCCAGCTGCCTCAGTGCCCGGAGATGGGGAATGGTCACACCATGTCATCCCAGTCCCCAATGTGGAGCATGCTCCAAGGGTTCTATTCAAGTGGCTTTGATAGTTCTGATAAGCTGTCTATCTCGCAGGTCCACGGATGAGGAAATGCCTCCAAGGTCAGTTGACTGACACAGTCCACCTTAGAGTCTCCATTTGCCCAGAAATTTGCTGTTAAATTTTGCTGAGGTAGTTGACAAATTTGATCTGCCCTTCTTCCTCTGCTATGGTACCAGATGTCCTCTGCAGGCTCCAATGGACTGCCAAATCCATGTGCCTCTGGATATGCTGTACACTGCACCACCTTGAGTAACTGAGGAGGCCCTGTTCAGACATACAAACACTCCATTGTCAGATCACAGATCCTGCCACTCTCCTCATGGTTGGAATTCTGAATCTAGTGGTTTAGTTTGGAGGATCCTCAAAGAAATCTCACCTGAGGTGATCCCAGGCCTGACTCCTATCTGCCCCCGCCAGTATGGGGTCCAACTCATTCTGTCACCCGCATCAGCCTACACACACACTGATAGCTACAATTGCTAGGTTGGATCTGTCTCTAGCCCTCTCTCTTGCACAAGCCAACAACCAGAAAAGTTAGAGATGAGAGTTAAGATGGGAGATGAGCTGCTCCTTGGGAAAATGAGTACATAGGTACCACTCTGCTGCACCTGTCATTTCATCCTGGGGTCAGGGGAGACTCTGCAGTTAAGACTTATCTCCTTTCTCTCCTTGTCGTATCAGTGTGTATAGCAGAATCTCAGAAGCACACAAGCAACTAGTGGCTTTGCCAGTGGAGCTAATGATGTGTCTGGATACCCAGGGACCAGCAACCAGGGTGGATGACTCCGGGGTAGGGGTGAGTCAACCTGCAGATGTACTGCAGGGCTCCCTGAGACTGAGACAGATACCTCTGTGTCCAGGCCTCCTCCTCGTTCTGTCTGCCAAGAGCAGAGAGGTAGGGCAGAGGCCTGGTGCCCAGACCCCTTCCTTTCCTATTGCCCAGGAAAGTTATCTAGGCCAAATTCACTAAGACTCACAGTGTTAATTGGGATAGCCCATACCCTGGAACATCACAGCCCCAGACAGCTGCCCCTTCTCTGTGATGTTTGACCCTCCCAACTGCTGGTGCTACGGAGGGCCATGACCATGGGAGGCACAAGAGAAGAGGTGTGGGATGAGATCTTATAAAGGTCTGGCAGAGGAAGTGCTGGCCATGCTGCGCTGCAAGCGACCCTTCTCTGCCCACTTTCTTCTTATCACTATCATGAATGTTCTATTGGACTTTGGGGTGGTAAGAAAAGGGCAGTTTGGTGACATTAAATGAGGCACTCTGAAGGAAAAGAGGAGGGGCAGGTATTTGGCTTAGCAGCTAAGGTGCCCACTTCCTATACCAGGTTTCCCTGACTCAGCACCTAGCCCTAGCTCCAGACTTCCTGCGAATACAGACTGCAGCAGGAGGTAGTAGTGACGGCTCTAGTAGCTGGGCTCCTGCCACTCATATGGAAGAGCTGGATTGAGCTCCTGACTCAGGGTCCCTGGCCCAGCCCCTGCCGTGGTAGGCACCTGGAGGGGGGGGGGGCAACCAGGCCATGGTGTTCAGTCTCAGTCTCTCTCTCTCTCTCACTGGCCATTAAATAAATACAAACAATTTTGAAGAAGGAAGAAAAGAAAACATAAAAGTGGTTGTGGCTGTTATCTGCTTCTCTATTCTAGGACCTAAAAATCCTTGGTGAACCATTCAGTGTTCACCTCTTCCCTGAGGCTGGGGAGAATACACAGGGAGGCAGAACCAAGGATCGATGGGAAGACTGGCACCTTAGAAGCTTGCAGGATTAAATCCCAGGGCAGGCTAGGACCCAAATGCTCACAGGGGTGAATAGAAATGATCTTGTCTGAAATAAGGGCAATCTTTAAACTCTGTGTTTAGCCTCCCAGCCTTGGCTTGTGGTCAAGCTCTGCAGTTATTTAGACTGGCAGGTCCCCAATCCCATTCTGGGGGGAAAGTCTGTTTTCCTTGTGTGCCCAGCAAAATCCATGCTTTCCACGAGCAGGATTTCTTGCCTCTGTTTTAAAATGGTTTCGGGCACATCGTTTGTGAAAAAAAGGAATGATTTGTTTGAATATCCTCTGTGTGAGGCCATCAATTCGATAGTATCATAGAACTTTAGAATTCAGATCTTATGACATTATGAAACCTCATTTCTCTCACTTATAAAATAATATGTTGGCCTAGAATGTTCCTAAGTTGACACCTTCTAGAATGTCCTGTTTGGGGTCTCCAGCACATAAGTTTAGAATGTGAGGATGTTTGCCAACTACCTTTCTGTTCTTGGCCAAATTCGCAGCCTGGTGAGCATCTGGGACTTGGAGGAATTATTATTTGTAAAGCATCATTTGTCTTTAGTAACTGCCTAGCTTTCATTAAAAAGCAACTGTCAGGTTCAGGCTCTATTTAAGAGACATTGGAATATTTCAAGTTGATACGAATTCAAACATTTGTAGGAAAAAAATAAGTTTAGCAATTCTGAATCTGCCTGATTCCCGAATAAATTTTTTGTTGTTGTTGTTTTGTTAAAAAAAAATCGAAATCTTACTGAGGTCTAGCGAAAGAAGACAAAACAAAAATGATGTCTTGGCTTGGCTCTGGGAGTTAATTCTAATCAGCTTCTAGTTCATGGTACAGATCAGATCCTGGCTACAGCAATGACCTTATCGATACCTTTTCTCCTCTGTCTGAATGGTAGTTTTTAAGAAAGCTGTAAGTGATATAATTCTCTCTCTATGAAGGTGGAAATAGAATAACTTAATCCAGGTGGTCTGCCTCTTGTGCTTGGTCTCTGCTAACTGTCCCAGGACACACATCAAAGGGGCATCCTAAACGGTAACTGCCCAAGTCAGATAAGCAAAGTGTGTTATATTATTTACAGCCCCTGCCAGACATGCTCAAAATACCAAACATGTAAATGCCTATTTGTTCTGGGAAGCCATCAAAAACTCCATTAACTTATAAATAATGACTTCATTGTGCCTCCCAGTGACCCCCTTCTACCCGGACATAATAGCAATTGCATTCCTAGAAGCAAACCAAATGACAACTTATTAGTTTATTATTCACTGAATGATTAGAAATGGGAAGTGGTCTAGCTCAACAAATTTAAAAAACAGTCACTAGTCATGTGCATTGTTAAGCAGTGATATTAACATTTCCAGGTACCTAATGAATGGTTCCATGCAAATGGTCAAGGGCATCAACAGTAACTAGGAAATCCATTGCTCAGAGGTCACTGTTGCTCAAAGTCAGTAATTAGTCCTTGGGGCTTTTAAGCACCAACTGTAAAAAAGTGATTTCAGTTGTAATACCATTTCAATGGGAGAAATAAGAACGTGGTTTGACTTCTTTCCCTACCCATGGAAAATAGCATGACCCACAGCAAGTGCTCAACGGAATGTTACTCTTGATGATGAAAGGAACACAACAGAAAATTGAGTGTTAAACAGTCCTAGTCACTGAACCACTTTTGCTCTCAAATACTGATTGGACTTAATAACTAATTTTTTATTTTAAAAGTTTTAATATATTTTTAAAGAATTTATTTTTATTGGCAAGGCAGATTGTTGCAGGGTGCGAGCGAGATCACACCAGACATGTCTAAGGTTTATTAAGGAGTCTTTATTAATCAAGCTTGAAGACAACAGAGCACAATAGCAAATTACAAGTCCATACAGCAATCCACCTAATCATAAACCAACCAATCATAATCCCGAAAGAAACAAATGGTCATCATCCTTAAGTCCATCCATTAAGCTGAAAACCTATGTCCCAGCTTCGCCAACAATATATGTTATCCTAAGAGACATGCAACAAATAACCTGGACACACTCACAAAGAACCTGGACACACTTACAAAGCTGCAGACATTCACCTTTCCCTGGCTTCTCTGCCCACATTCCACTACTGCTAGGCCTCACCCCTCCTGGAACTCTAGATAGTACACAGACCAGAAACAACATTATTATAACCAGTGTCACCATGCTCAGGGGATTACCTGTCCTGGGTCAGCCAAGAGTCGAGGTGCCAGAGTAATGGAAGCACCTGGCCAGAAAGAGAGTGAGACCCCTACTTCCTGGGCCTTTTAAAGGGGCTTGTGAGGGGCGTGGTTACACAACAATGCAATACCATCCCCTCTCAGTTGATAGGTGAGTCACAGGTGGGCAGGAGCGAGTATCTCAGTGTTGTGGGCTAAAGAGTTCATTAGTGCTTGTTAGGATGGGCAGGAACAGGAACTGGGCTTGTAGCTAAAAACACCTAGACTAATTGGACTTCCAATATTCTGGCTCATTTAGGATGTGGGGGAAGTGGTTGAGGATGCAATTACTATTCCATTGTTGTAGGACCCACCTTCAGGACAGAGGTTGGGAGACACAGCCAAGTTTCATTTGCCCACTGTCAATGGGTGCTGGCTATCACAGGCTGCACCCCATAACAAGATCAGATTTGCAGAGAGGAGAGATAGAAAGATCTTCCATCTGCTGCTTCACTCCCAGATGGTCACAGTGGCCTGAAACCAGGAGCCAGGAGCTTCTTTTGGGTTTCACACACAGGTGCAGGGTTCCAAAACTTTAGGTCATCTTCCACTGCTTTCCCGGGCTCAAGTAGGGAGTTGGATGGGAAGTGGAGCAGCCAGGACATGAACCAGCGCTCACAATATGGGATCCCAGCATTTCCAACGTGAGAATTTAGCTATTGAGCCATTGTGCTGGTTGTGCTGGGCCCAGACTCAATAAGTATTTGTGCCAGTACTGTGTAGGGTGTGGAAATGGACAACAGGGAAGGTTGAAGGGCTTACAGTTAACAGAAAAAGAAGCAAGCAGACATTGACAACAGAGCATGGTGAGACTTCTGTGGGTGGACGCCACCATGGCGGGAACTCCTACAACTCACAGCTCTACTCTGGGAGCTAAAAAAGAAGTTCGAGTTAGCCAGAAAGAAGAACAGACAAAACATTCAGACACTATCCACACGAAGGGTGGGAACTGCGAAAGGGTGTTCAGACTACTCCCGACAGAATGAACGCGGTGGAGAGAGTGTGCAGTGCTGGCAGAAGGGAGGCAAAAGATGAACACACAATGCAGCTCTTTGAAAGTGCAGTTGAAAATTTTGATTTTTGTCCTGAGAGTGGCCCTTCATCAAGGGTTTATGTGAATGAGGGATGGGTGATATGCTCAAATATGGAAGTTTAGAAAGAACACAAGCTACAAGACAGTGCCTGGAGGGGTGGGAGATGGGGCCAGGAAGAGTAAGTAGGAGATTACTTCTTTAACTCTGTCAGGGAGATAATTAGAACCAACCCAGGGGCCTTGGGAATTGAAAAAAGGAATTTGGAGATACTGCAGAGATAACATTCAGACCTCAGTTACTGACTGGACAGGAGGAACATGTCAGAGGGAAGAGTCCTGGATAACACAGGATCCTTGGCTTCAGCGACTCAAGAACCCATGGTGCCATTCATTGAGAAAAAGGTGGATAGTTGGGGAGCAGGCTTGAGGATGAAAAATGCTTGGTTAAATTTAGGGTGTGCCTATTCCAAAGTACTGGCAAGATTTTCATGTGGAGTTGGTGAACTATGCAATTTTCTATGGACTTAAAATGAACATACTAACACCAACAATAACAACAAGACACAGACAGGGGATTGTGTGCAGTTGTGGTAAAATGATAGATGCTCCTGAGTCAAAGGAAGGTGGTTTCTAGAAGACCATGGCCACCAGTATCAGACGCTGCTTAGACCTCAAATCAGATAAAGCTGGGAAAGCAGCCCTAAGACACAGCAACGAGATTATTAGTGATCTTAGTAGTTGTGGTGTCAGACAAATACTGAGTGGAAGCCGAATTAGGAAAACTTTTTAAAATGAGGGACAAGAGGTTGTGTGGTGAGTTGGACACTTAGGGTAAGCCAGATACGGAGTGGAAAGGTGTGTGAAAGCAAGCATGGTAAGGATTTTAGAAGCTTGAGCTTGTCTGCAAGTTGATGGGGAAGGAGTCAGTAGCAGGTGAAGGAGCAGATGAAAGAGGGAAGCAGACACAGACATCAGAGAAGGTGAAAGGAAGGAAAAAAGGGGGAGTGGTTGGAGGGTGGGAAGCACCTAAGCTTCCAGAAAGGGCAGTGCGATGCAGTCCAGTCTGCCAGTCAGCTTCCTACAGCCATGCCACAGCAGGTTCACCAGAACTTAAACATGACAAGTCTCTCTCTCTCTTTTTTATTGGTTTTAGCATTATTTATACCAGTTTCTATATTTACTGAGTTCAATAGTCTTTCCAGCCCCAAGGATTCTTCTTTGTTACTTTGTTGGTCACAAACTACATTCCCCCGAGGCTAAAGTTGGTTCATAGGCTCACACACCCCTCTTCTGGCCGGGGCTGATAGAGAGTCAGGGAGTCTGCCCCAAAAGGTCATGTGTACCTCTGTAAGTGCATGTAGTCCAGACCTTATCCTGGTGTGGGCATCACGAGAACCCGTACTTATAGCCGGCTTTCAAAAGGGCAGGCCCTGGCTCTCCTTACCATTCTCAGTTACCTCCTTTTCACACCCACGGCATCACCAAGCAGTAGCCAAGGTATTCATCAAAACATCCAGGGCCCAGTCCGGCTTGTATAGAAGTAGGGTAGTTTCTCCCAGCCTCTGTCCTCAGCTTGCAGGATCGGGTCTCTATGCATGCAGTACGAGGAGTCAGAGTCCTTCACTGGCCCTCACCACACATACACACCCCCCCCCCCAAGAGAGAGGGAGGGAGGGAGAGAGGGAGAGAGAGAGACTGACCCAGTAAGCAAAGTCACCGTGAGCTATCTGTGACAGGCTGTGGAGATTGCAGCCCACGCCCCTTGCTGGCGGCCCTTCCCTCCTCTTTGTGCCTGGAACTGTTCCTTTGTATCAGTGACCTCCGCCCACAGCCTCTGCTCTCAGCACATGGCTTTTCTGAATCTCACAATCCCCCAGCCTCCTGCCCCAGCCTCCCACCTCCTGCCCCATTTGAGAAATTCAAAAAGTGATCCTGCTCTTCCTGGTTGCCTTGCTGGAGTATTCCAGCCAAACATGATTGACTCTCCAGGGACACTGGGACAGTGCCTGGGAACCCCAAACCTCGCCTGTCTCAGTCACATCAATGGAAACTGCTCTTTCTGACCCACTCCTGGCAGGCGCAACCCCTAGTGGGATGTGTCTGCTTGGAGACTGTCCAGGGCCAGAGGGTGGGGGTGGTACTGCTGAAACAAGTCACTTGCAAAACAGGTTGTTTTTCTGGGAAGAATTCAGGAAGGTTACTGAGTTGATGGCAATTAGGAGGAAAAAATGTGAAATCCATTTTGAAATGTAGTGGCTGGCAGGGTGCTTCCTGGCCACTGAGGATGTGAAGATCCCACTTGGGATGTTCACAGCTCCTATCAGAGTGCCTGGGTTCAAGTCCTGGCTCCACTTCTGACTCCACGTGCTTGTTCCTGTACACTATGAGCAGTAGTGATGATGGCTGAAGTCCTGGGGCTCCTGCCACCCATGTGGGAAGCCCAGATGGAGTTTCCAGTCACCAGCCTTTAGCCAGCCTGGCTCAGCCCCAACTGTATTGGAGATTTGAGGAATAAACCACCTGATTAAAAATGTGTTAAGATGAGCTGGTCTGCATATGTTTGTGAGCGGCAGCTGCGGAGAGACCTGCGCAGGTCCTACTGTATTTTTGAAGCTCATGAGGGCTGATCATAAGGCCAAGGCAACAGGGCAGAGGGCAGGTGAGCCTTGGATTTGGGGTCTTAGCGTACTGGGGAGTTGCCTCTGGAAATGGGAACAAAGAGAAGGAGGGGACTCCCACAGGGGTAACTGGGATTCTTCCACAGGTCGGAAGTCTGGGTAATTATCAGTGCCATGAAATAGGATTCTTAGGAGAATGGGCTTTATTACTGCAGCGCATCAATGACCTGACAAAAGGGGGAATGAAAATTAAGAGACAGAACTACTCAATTGTAGGCACGATCCTGGGCAGGTCTGTGTGGTGGCACAAGTTAGGCCACCATCTGTGTCTGAGATCCGGCTTCGTGCTAAAGTCCTAGGAAATCAGCAGAAGATGGCCCAATGCTTGTGCCCCTGCCACCTACCTGGGTTACCCAGATGGAGTTTCAAACTCCTCGTTTCAGTTTGGCCTAACCCTGGCCTTTGTGGGTCTCTCTCTTTCTCCCTGTAACTCTGATGTGCAAGTAAATAAATAAGTTTTACATAATACTTTCTGGGGAAAGTTGATGGCATTTGGAAGTATTTTATTTTGTTAGCTGTGGTGGTGTGGTAATATGATAATACAGTAGATAGTACTATGGCTCTGTGCAGACTGAGCCTTATTTTCAGAGATGTATTTTAGAGATGAGTACTTGGGGTGATATTATATATGAAATAAAATTGGGAGCCGCCACAGTGGCACATCAGGCTTAGCCTCTGCCTGCAGAGGCAGCATCCCGTATGGGTACTGGTTCGTGTCTCAGCTACTCCACTTCCAATCCAGCTCGCTGCTTATGGCCTGGGAAGCAGTGGAGGATAACTGAAGTCTTTGGGCTCTTGAACCCATGTGGGAACCCTGAAGAAGATTCATAGCTTGAATTGGCTCAGCTCTGGCTATTACAGCCATATGAGGAGTGAACCAGCAAATGGAAAACCTTTCTCTGCATCTCCTTTCTGTAAAGTCTACCGTTCAAATAAAAATTAAAAAAATATTTTTTTTTAAAAAAATGAAATATACTGGGCCCAGCAGCGTGGCCTAGCAGCTAAAGTCCTCGCCTTGAACGCCCCGGGATCCCATATGGGCACCGGTTCTAATCCCGGCAGCTCCACTTCCCATCCAGCTCCCTGCTTGTGGCCTGGGAAAGCAGTTGAGGACAGCCCAATGCATTGGGACCCTGCACCCGCGTGGGAGACCTGGAAGAGGTTCCAGGTTCCCAGCATCGGAAAGGTGCGCACCGGCCCGTTGCGGCTCACTTGGGGAGTGAATCATCGGATGGAAGATCTTCCTCTCTGTCTCTCCTCTCTGTATATCTGGCTGTAATAAAATGAATAAATCTTTAAAAAAAATGAAATATACTTAAAATTATTTGCACAAAGAGAACCGGTGAAGTGAATATGGCAAGGTGTTGGCATTACTGAATGAGGATAAATGAGTACTTCTATTATTTGCTATGCTTTGGTTATTAGAAAGAGTGTGACTACAAACAACCCAAGAACTAAGAGTTTCAGAACACAAGAAGAGAAAACTTTCCGTGCAGATCACCAACTCCTGGACACCAGCTTATGGGACTAGAGGACAGTCTTAGAGTCAGGAATGCAAGGAAGTATCAAATGTTCATCTTCTGGAGGTAACGCTGTATTGCAACAGGCAGACAAGTCGGCAACCCACACCTCCTGACAGGGAAAGGTGATCCCAAGCCAGGTGGGAACTGGGGGCAGGTGTTGGAGGGGCGTGATACCTGGGCTGAGGTTTGTTAAGTGAGAAGGCTGGAGATCTGGATCTCTGGAGTTTGTGCCAGGTGTGGCTGCCGCACCCCAAACCATCTGCAGTTCCGCAGACACGTTCTTCAGCCTAGATGGGAAGCTCTGCCTAGCTGTAGCGCAATGTGAACATGGCCTCTGCTGGATGCTTCGCCTCACGTCTCCTCATCCAGACTTCCTCACTCCACAAAATCAGAGAGCCTCAGCCGCAGGCAGTGCAGCACAAGTCAGGGAAGCCCTCCAAAGGAACAAACCCACCCTCAAGAACCAGGCTGCCTTGCAGCAAAACATGCACAGAAGCCCTTGACCCTGAAGCTGCCTTAACTGCTATGTAGACATCCAGCACAGCTTTCACAGACTCCCGAAGAATGAATTCAACTGAGAAACAGCCTCGGACGTTCTGTAAGGAATATTCCAGCACGGAATGAAAGCAGACATTTTTGTAACAAGAAGCTTGCTTTATAATACAAGTAGCAGTGCTGCCTACCCTATGTTGTTTTTGTTTTTGTTTTAAAGATTTATTTATCCTACGTGAAACACGTAGGCGAAAAGAGAGTTTCCGTCTGCTGATTCACTCCCTAAATGGCCACAATGGCCAGAGCTGAGCTGATGCAAAACTGGGAACCAGGAGCTTCTTCCAGGCTACCCAACATGGATGCAGGGTCCCAAGACCTTGGACCATCCTCCACTGCTTTCCTACAACATCAGTAGGGAACTGGATCAGAAGTGGGGCAGTTAGGACTAAAACTGGCAGCCATTTGGGATGCTGTATCACTGGCTATTAGCATGCTATGCCACCGTACCAACCCTAATACAATGTCTTTCAACATAGCTTCTTCCCTCTCCAACTAGACATATCCTGGTAAGTATTCAAAATATTTACACAGCATTTAAGTTTAAAAGTGTGTATATATTTCAATGAATAACTTTTTATACTCTTCATCATATTTTGGGGGGGAGGAGGTTTAAATTTTTCTCTGTTGCCTATTTCCTTATGAGAGTTCTTGGTGGCACAGGCAGATGCTGAATTCAGGTCTATCATTTTGTTTGTTATAAACTCATCGGTTACCTGGTTACTGGCTAAGATACAGTCTTTGCTAGTGTTTTCAAATTGTACAGTTCTCTGTGAGTGACTGGGGGTCCTCACACCACCCTCAGCACGCCTGTTCCCAGGGAGCCTGGGCCCAAGGGAGACAACCACGCTCTCTTGTGGGCATGGAGTTGGGTTGGGCCATGTCAACCCGTGTTTTAAAGCTGCCTTGCAAATACATTATTTCCCAGCAGTGGATAAAAAGCAATAGGCCAGGAGTTCAATGAGGAATGTGGACTTCCTTAATGCCATCTTAAAGAATGGGGAAGAAAAGTATTCTGCAGTTTAAACATGAGCACACACAATGGGGCTGATTGTTTTCTAGTCAAGTCTTCATGTTGGCTTAAAGAGTAGGAGGAGATAAAATTACACAAAAACTGACCTGATTTTGCACTTTATTTTTTTATTAGCAAGGTAGAGAAATGAAGGGATCTTCCATCAGCTGGTTCACTCCCCAAAAGTGCCTACAACAACCAGGGCTGAGCCAAGCCACAGACAGGAGCCAGTAATTCATCCTGATCTCCACTGTGGGTAGCAGGAATCCAATCACTTGAGCCATCACCTGATGCCTCCTAGGGTGTAGATGAAGCTGGGTAGGAAATGGTACCAAGACTCAGATACCAAGTGAGACACTTGCATGTAATACGAGGGCATCACAAGCAGTCCTTTAACCACTGTGTCACAATGCTCATCCCTTTTTAATCATTTTTTAATGTATTTATTTGAAAGGCATGGAGAAGAGGATCTTCCATTGGCTGGTTCACTCCCAGCTGCCTATAATAAACAGCTTATGGCTGAAACAGGTCAGAGTCAGGAGCAACAAACTCAGCCTGAGTCTCCCACGTGGCTGGAAGGGACCAAAGTACTATATCCATCACCTGCTGCCTCCTGAGATGTACTTTTGCCGATAGCAGGATAACAAACAGAGCCAAAACTGGCACCCAGGGACTCCAGTGTGGCAACGCATGCATCCCAAGCAGCACTTCAACTGCAGGGCCAAACACTCAGGCCAGGACAACAGACTTACCATTGGGATGTTGTCAGTAAATGATTTGGGGGATGGAGAGGCAGGAGGGCAGGAGAGGAAGAGAGTGCTTCCATTCATTCCCCAGGAACCTGTAATGGTGAGGGTGGGCCTGGGATCAAAGGTACGATCAATCCTTGTGCTCATCTCTCACTTGGGTGGAAACATCCACTGAGCCCTCACAGCTGCCTCCCGCGACCTAAACTGGCAGGAAACTGGAGTTACAGGTCAGAACTGGGCTATAAACTCAGGTACTTCAGAATGGAACGTGTCTTTGTTCCTGGGACAAATGACTGCCCCTCGTGTTATTTATTAACTCCTATGGGGAAACAATGACGGGTACCAAGTATTTTTCTGGCTCCTCGCAGGAAAAACAGAAACCATTGCAGTTCTGTTAACCCCTTGCTGTCTGTATGCTTGTTTCTTGTCCCAGATGCTGCTGCCGAATGTTCTCCCGCTGGCCTAAGTGCAGCTGGCCTTCACAAATCCCTTGGGACAGCCTCATCTTTTTTGTGGTTTTGTTTTGTGTTTTGTGCACTGTGTCTTGTGTTTATACCTGCACATTTCCAGGACTTGACCAAGCAAAGAGATCCTTTTTGTATGTGTATATGGGTATGCACATGAAATGCACTAGGCAACATACAAGTCCTCAAAAGGCCTCACTACTCTCAGGCATTCTGCGTGACACTCATCATAACATTGTTTAAGATTAAGATTTTTTTTATTAATTTATGTTACTTATCTGAAAGGCAGATAGATAGAGACAGCAAGAGCTCTTCCATTTGCTGACTCATTCTCCAAAATGCCCACAACAGAGAGTTGGCCAGGCAGAAGCCAGGGACTAGGAAATCCATCTGATTCTCTCTGTGGATGATGGAAGTCCAGCCACTTAAAGTGGTGTCTGCTGCCTGACAGGTGCACATTAGCAGGAAGCTGGGTCAGAGCCAGGACTTGAACTTAGACTCTGCAGTATGGGATGTGGTGACCCAAGCTGAGACTTGACAGTCGGGATGAACTCCGGTGCCTTTGATAACGGCATAAACACACTTCAGATGTAATTATACATGGGGTTGTTGACAAACACAGAAACCATATAGTGCTTGCCTTCGAACTGTACCATGATGTACTTTCAGATCTTGGGAGGGGGTTAACAGAACAAGGTAGAAAGGGGGTGGAGGGACAGCCACCAGAGAACATGGCTTTGTAAGTGCATTCATGACAACCTAGATAACTGTCCTGATGTAGGGTATCTAAGAAGGGCATGGCGGGAGGAGTTTTGTGAAGGCTCTGGGCAGTGGTTGCTGGCCAAGAAAGCCGTATCTCAGAAAAGCCAAAACAAGCTTCGTGGCGCAGTAAGTTAGGCCACCTCTTGCACCACTGCCATTCTGTATCAGAGTGCCAGTTTGAGCCCGCATGCCCTGCTCCTGATCCAGCTCCCTGCTAACGCACCTGCGAGGCAGCAGCTGATAATTCAAAAACTTGGGGTCCTTCTACACACTCAGAAGACTAAGATGGAGTTCCTGATTCTTACCTTGAGTTTGGCTGAGGCTTGGCTATTGTAGCCATTTAATGATTGAACAGTGGATGAAAGATCTCTCTTTTTCTCTCTCTCTACCTCTCCTTGTCTCTGTCATTTTGCCTTTCAGATAAATAAATTTTTAAAAAAGCAAGGACAAGGACAGCTTTAAAGAGTCACATAGCCTCCGGGTTAAGAAAGCTGGACACAGGATGGCTGATGTGGCCTGCCTTGGCCTTGAGCTCCACATCTCTGTTTTGCTTTCAGGGAGCGGCTCCAAAGTAAACCTCTACCCTTGTCTGGAGTTCCAGGGTCCAAATATTTTCAAATAACACTTAATCCTCCTTAAGTTTAACTAATCCATTCCCTGTGGGTGCACTGACCTAACAAGAGGCAGGCAAGAGCCGTTAGTAGCTCAAGATCAGTGGGTTAAATGTGACATTGGAAGGCCACCAATGATGCCCAGAGCCCAGCCTAAAATGACCCAGGACTCTATGGCATCCAAGAGGCATAAAGGAGCCAAGGTGTCTGGGGAGAAGCTCATGTGTGTGGTTGAAGGAAAACAGAAGACATCTATTATTCAGAAGACCTTTTACAATAGCAGTAGGACTGTTGCAATATGACCATAGACAGAGATCTGGAGGTGGAAACTTGGAGAACTTCTGATCCAATCTTCTACCCCAGCCAGCACCAAATTCCTATTGCTACATAGTGTTTGCTTAACTGGCCGATGACAGAGTGTGTGGCCGTAAAGTTAGTCTGCAAATTGAGGCATTGTCACTGACAACCAATGAGCAAGAAAAAGAAAAGAACCAAGAGACCTTCCTCTCACACACAGATGGATTTTCACTGGGAAACCAGGTTGCAAGTTTATTTGTTCAAGGTTGGAATGTAAACTAAAGAGATCTAAAGTTTTGCTGGCTAAGGACTACCCTTTAAACTTAGATACAATGTGCCAAGGTACTTCAAAAAGTTCATGGAAAATGGAATAAAAATGTGTTTTGTTGCAAAACTTTTACAGCTGTGCATATAAGAAACTTTAAAAAGTTTGTGGAAATGGGCATTTTGAAAATGCTGGGCATGCATTTTACTATTTTGCACCAAAATGTATGTTTAAAAAATATTTATTTGAAGAGGAGGGAATACAGAGGGAGAGTGTGTGTGTGTGTGTGTGTGTGTGTGTGTGTGTCTTTCATATGCTGATTCATTTCCCTAATGGCCACAATGACCCAAGCTGGTCCAGGTCAAAACCAGGAATTTGCAACCCCATCTGCTCTCCCATGTGTATCCAGAAGCCATCCTCCCCTACCTTCCCAGGCACGTTAGAAGGGAGCTGGAGCAAAAGTGGAGCAGCCAAGACTCCAACCACTGATCTGATGTTGCAAGCTGATGTTCCAGCTAGCAGATGAGCTCACTGTGCCACAAGGCTGGCCGCTAATTGTATCTTTAAATTTAATTTTCCATGAACTGTTTAAATTTCTCTGACAGTAACATCATGGATTAGTTAGATTCCAAAGCTAGAAATCGTTCAGTTTTAAGATCCATTTCGTTTCCTTAAAATTGGAATATGTAACTCAGATTTCTTCTACCATTTGAACCTGGTACACTGTTCTTAGCTGAGTACTAAATAAAATAGCTGGAGCCTACATATTGATTTTTAAAAAGAAGGGAGAGAGAGGCAGGGAGGGAGGAAGGGGAGGGGAGGAGCCTAGTGCGGTAGCCTAGAGGATAAGACCTTAGCCTTGCATGTGCCAGAATCCCATATGGGCACTGGTTCTAATCCTGGCTGCCCTGCTTCCCATCCAGCTCCCTGCTTGCAGCCTGGGAAAGCAGTGGAGGATGGCCCAAAGCCTTGGAACGCTGCACCCACGTGAGAGACCCAGAGGAGGCTCCTGGCTCCTGTCTTTGGATCAGCAAAGCTCTAGCTGTTGAGACCACTTGGGAAGCAAACTAGCAGACAGAAGATCTTCCTTTCTGTCTCTCCTTCTCTCTGTATATCTGACTTTCCAATAAATAAATAAACAATTAAAAAAAAGGGAGGGGAGGAGGAAAAAATGGGAGAACTGCATCTCAAAGCAGTAGAGTCACACTCAGTAAGGAGTGCATTGGCACGATGAGCAGCCCATGAACCACTCAGCCAAGGCAGGGCCTTGCCTCCCAGCGCATGCGCACAGCTCAAGTCCTAAGAGAACTATGCAGAAACACTCTACTCTAAAATCCTCTGTCTGTCTCTCTCTCTTTCTCTCTCGCTCTCTCACTCACTCACTTTCCCAGGTGTACACATATTAGGTCTTTCAGATATCCAAAATTCAGATGCAGTCACACACAATGGCGGTTTGAAGGGTTTGATTTTCATTAGTCATGTTCTGGCTCTGCTCTCATTAGAATGCCTACAACCACACGGTGACTGTGCTTTCCAGGAAGAGATCGAGAAGCCGAAAGATAAAGATCTAGAATGGTAAGAGACTAATATTACAGGAGAGTTTATAAGCCAAAGCTGTCTTGGTTTTTAATGAGAAGAGCTAAAGCTCTCCCTGGGAGTGAAACCTCTGCCAGTCAGTGGAGTCGGGATAGGGTGGTCACTGTGGAGAGGCTGAGCTGGCACATGCAGGGAAGGGCCCCTGATTAGGCCAGCACAGCTGGGTCTTGCTCCACCCTGGGCCAGCTGTGTGGCTAAGTCTCAGTTTCACACCTGTCAAGTGGGGCTAACACTAGAACATATCTCCTGAGCCCATTTTGAGGATTCAGTACTCATCATACCAGAGCCTCGTGCATACCCGGCACCCACCAAGCACCACTGTTATTACACTGAGCAAGGCCTTAAAGAGCAGGTAGGATTAGAGGAGCAGAGAGGAAGGAATGGAAGAGCAGGGTCCAGGCTTTGAGGACATCCAGTGTGAAGATGGTAGGGAGGAAGAAATGCAGTGATGAAACCGCCATTGTGTCCTGGTCATGTGGCCCCACTATACTCTGAGCTGCAGTTTCCTCACCTAGCAAACAAACAAACAAAATAGTAGTTACTGCAAAGGTTGCAGTGTGGATTTAAATGAGACCATCTATTGCCAGTGCTCAACCCTGTGTATTGGAGAATGCATAAAAGAAACTGCTGGCTTGTGGTGACGTTGGAGAATCAGGAAACGGGGGTGAAAGGGAATCTTACTGGCTGTGCACCCCACTCTGTGTCCTTCAGTTTCTTTGAAATGCCTTACGGGGCGGAGATGAACAACTCAAAGCAACAATTTCAGTAAGCCCTATGCAAAACGGAATCAACATAGGGAAGGGTGGGGGGCACAGTGAGTTAAGCTGTTTCCTGTGACTACGCCACCCCAACAGAGCACCAGTTCAAGTCCCAGATGTTCCACTTCCTGTCCAGCTCCCTGCGGAGGCACCTGGGAAAGCCTCAGAAAATGACCCAAATGCTTGGGGCCTGCCGTCCACATAGATGAGTGACACAGAACTCTAGGTGCCTGGATTCACCATGGCCTGGCACCAGCTTTTGTGGGCAGTCAGAAAGGGTACGAGTAAAAATAGGTAGAAGCTCTGTGTCTCCCCCTCTCTGACCCTCTGCCATTCAAATAAAATGAAATACATTTTTTTTTCAGAGAAAGTAAGTGAGATTAGTATGACACTTGATACACAGCAAATGTATGCTTGTGATCAGAAGTGTTCTAGATTTTAGAGTTTGGGGTTTCAGAGTATTGGCCTAGATGTTCTGAGTTGAACATCCTTAAGCCAAAATCTAAAAACTGTAAAATCTAAAACTTTGAGCATGAAGTTGGTACTCAAACTTTTCAGATTTAGCAGTAGTTTGGATTTTAGATTTTCTAATTAAGGATGCTTAACCTGTGTCACTGTGGGAAACTAGAGGGATCATACCACGATTCTTTTTCTGCTAAAAGAAAGGAAGGAAAAGAAAGGAAGGAAGGAAGGAAAGGGAGGGAGGGAGGCTGGGAATGAGGGAGAGAGAGAAAGAAAGAGAGAAATAGTACACAGAGTGGGTTACGCTGAATTCTTTAGATTTCTTCTATATGTGTAATCATGTCAGATACAAACAGATAATTTGACTTCTTCCTTTCTTGTTTCTTTTTTGCTTCATGGTTTTGTTCAAAATTTGCAGTATTCGGGGTCCGGCACGATGGCCTAGCGCTAAAGTCTTTGCATTGAACCCCTGGGATCCCATATGGGCACTGGTTCATGTGCCGGTGGCTCCACTTCCCATCCAGCTCCCTGACTGTGGCCTGGGGAAATCAGCTGAGGATGGCCCCCGGGCCTTGGGATCCTGCACTCAATGGGAGACCCAGAGGAGGCTCTGAGCTCCTGGCTTTGGATTGGCTCAGCTTCAGATGTTGCAGTCACTTGGGGAGTGAATGAATGGACGGAAGATGTTCCTCTCTCTCCTCCTCTGTATATCTGACTTTCTAATGGAAATAAAATAAGTTTAAAAAAAAAAAAAGCAAAAAAACCTTGCAGTGTTTTTGGGGCGAGCACAGTGGCTTAGTAGTCTAATCCTCTGCCTGCAGCACCCACATCCTACATGGGCACAGGTTGCAGTCCCCGCTTCTCTACTTCCAATGCAGTGCCCTGTAAAGTGTGAAAGATGAACCTGAACATGAGTCTTGGAGAAAGCTCCAGGCTCCCAGCTTCAGAGCAGCGAACTGAGGAATGAACCAGCAGATGAAAGGTCTTTCTCTGTCTCTCCTTTTCTCTGCAAATTTGCCTTTCAAATAAAAATATTTTTTAAAGTACACAATAATTCCAGAAACAAACCATTTAATTTTCCAACACTTATTCTGAAATCATGTATAGGCCTCTCAAGGAATCATACTGTTTTTATTAGCATCCTTTACCAGTGTATTTAGAGAAGAACAATTCTGGGACTCGATGACAGTTTTTTTTTCTCCAGATATTTAAGCAATTTCAGGGAGATTTTGGCTTCCTTGGTTCCTTAACTATTGAGGAATATGTCTTAAAAACTTTGTTCATGTAAATAATTCAAGTATAGGATTGGGTGTTTGGGCCAGCAGGGAAGACCTTGCATGGGATGCCCAGCGTCCATCTGGCAGTGCCATGAGATGCCCAGTGTCCATCTGGCCATGCCTGGGCTGCAGTTCCAGCTCTGTTTCTGATTCCAGCTTCCTGTTGAGGCACACCCTGAGCCACAGCAGGTGATGGCTCAAGTGTTTAAGTCCCTGAACTCATGTGGGAGAAACAGTTCAGTTCCCAACTCATGACTTCAGGCCTTGGCTGATTTGGGCAGTTAGGGAGTAAACAAGCATGTGGTAGGGCCTGGTGTGGTAGCCTAGTGGCTAAAGCCCTCACCTTGAACGCGCCTGGAATCCCACATGGGTGCCGGTTCTAATCCCAGCAGCTCCACTTCCCATCCAGCTCTCTGCTGGTGGCCTGGGAAAGCCTTGGGACCCTGCACCCATGTGGGAGACCTGGGGAGGTTCCTGGCTCCTGACTCCAGATCGGTGCAGTCTGTTGGGGAGTGAATCTTCCTCTCTGTCTCTCCTCCTTTTGGTATATCTGACTTTACAAAAGACGTAAATAAATCTTTTTTTTAAAAAAGCATGTGGTAGATATCTCGCTTTCTCTCTCCCCCTCCCTCCCTCTAGATCCATCTCTCTCTCTCTGCCTTTCAAACATATAAAGTAACTTTGAAAGTGGAGATATGATTTACATTTTAGAATCCAGAAAGCGCTCTCTGTAGCCCTTCTGAGCCAGAGCTTATCATAGTAGCATGGCTCCCACAATCTGTCTCAAGTGTGCTTTTTCTCAGGATGCTGGCTTAGCTTGCATTGGCCTTCCTCTCCTTCCCGTTTTGCCTTCTCTGCCTTGATCTCTGTCCTTTTCCCACAGGCAGTTTCCTGCAAAAACAAATTCTGGGGCTCCGCCTGACCTGTTCTCGCTGGTGTGTCTTTGACCTCCTAAGCAAAGATGTCGATTCAGAAATATTTTCTCAGTGTCTCTGGAACCCCATGGATCACAGGTTAGGAGGTTAAACCCTCAGGCCTGAGGACCCCATGTCATGGCTTCTCACCTTGGCTCAGAGCCATGCCCCACTGGGACTGCTCCTCACCTGTCTCCCCAACACATGACCAGGAACCCAGGAGGGAAGTACTGCCATGGGGCCGCAGCCCACGGCTCAGACCACAGGCACACTGGCATGGGGGGCGGCCATCCTTGTTCCTAAGTTAGGCTGATTTCTTCTAAGATCTAACCCCTTTAAGTTTTGTGCTAAGCAAGCATCAGAGAGCCTGACCTTGCTTCAAATAAACTAACCTATGACTTTTTCTTCCTAAACATATTATGTGGTGAATATGCTAACGCTGCTTCAATTCTGGAATACAATTACAAGAAACCAAGAGGAAACACTCTAAGCAAAACTCCTGTGCTTGAGATTTCCTTTAAAATTAGGCAGATCTTCTGCTAATTTTCCTCCAAGTCATATGCACTATTTTTCTAGAAGTAAGTTTTATGGTTGACTTTTAATGGAAAAGCTTTTTTTCATCTGACTTTTTTACACTCAGCGCACTACACACAAAACTGAAGTTAAATCTTTCACAGCTTGTCAGTGACAACCTACTTATAGCTCCTCATCAAAGAAGTAAATTTTTTTTTAATTCAGATAAATTTTGGAGGGGCAGCACTGTGGTGTAGTGGATAAAACCATTGGCCACAGTGCCAGAATCCAATATAGGTTCCGATTCAAGTCCTGGCTGCTTCACCTCTGAGCCAGCTCTCTGCTGATGCTCTTGGGAAAGCAGCAAAAAGAAGATCTAAGGACGCAGGCCCTTGTGCCCACAAGGGAGACATGGATGAAGCTCCTGGCTCCTGGCTTCAGGCTGCCCCAGCTCTAAGTATTGTAGCTATTTGGGAATTGAACCAGCAGATCTCTATTTCTTTTACTCTCTCTTCTCTCCTTCTCTGTTTTTCTCTCTCTTCTTTGCTCTTTCCCTCTGACTGTAACTCTGCCTTTCAAATCAATAGAATTAATTTATTTGAAAGGTAAAGTTACAGAAAGGGGCAAAAACAAAGATATCTTCCATCTACTGATTAACTTCCCCAAATGTCCACATGAGCCACAAGTGCCAGGAGCTTCCTCTGGATCTCCCACGTGGGTGGCAGGAGTTCGGATACGTGGATCATCTTCCTCTGCTTTTCCAGGCACCATTAGCAGGTTACTGATTGGAAACAAAGCAGCCAGGTGGGAACAGGTGTTGCCTTAACTTACTGTGACACAATGCCTGCCCTGTAACGTGGTTTTGAACAGAGGGTCCAGTGCTGTAGCAAAACCTTTCAGGGCAATCAGGCTTTCCCAGCTTCCTGGTGCATGTCTCACAGAACACAGCAAATTCTCATGTTCCATTTTGTTGTGCTCAGACTTCTGTGTAAAGTCCCTTATATGACAACCAAGGATACCCATATTTAGAGCCCCATATGCTGAGTGACAACTCCAGGCCTAGCAACACTTCATTCCACAGGAGGAAGCTGCGAGTGAAGTCGCAGTCCAAGAAATAAAGCCATTGGGTTTTTTGGGGGGCAGGCGGGGGGAATTCTCACCAATAGTTGTTCAAAATTTGCACAGTTGGCCTAAAAAAGGAGCTTAGTGTTTTCTAAGACAAATGGTCACTCACCCAGGCCCCCATGCAGGAGGGCTAGCCGCTGGCGGGAAAGGACAGGCAAGTTACAATCAGGAAGCGTCTCTATAGACGCGCTTCTGGTAAACTGCTTCATCTCAGAAGAAAAAGGACTCAGATCTTTGTGGCTCCCATCATTTTATTGTGATTGATTTACTCTTCCTGTGTATTTTTATGCCAATTTCCATATTCAAAATTTTATATTCTTAAAGAGGGTACTCAAAATTGGGTAAACTTCAGGATTCATACGAAATCTGGCTCCGCTGACGTGTGACAATATTGGTGTTTGTGTTTTTGATGCACATGAGAAACTGGGATATGGACGAATTCTTTTTCATTACCATTTATTACCTAGACTCAGTTCCTCATTTCCTTAATTGGTGGCTCCTTTTTCAGCTTAAAAATAGGTATATTATAACCTTTCCTCATCCAGGCAAGCGGTGGAATGAAAACTTACAGAAGAGGGGGCGGGAGTTAAGCCTAGCAATTACGCTCAATTCTGGGTTCTGGCCCCTGACTCCAGCTTCCTGCAGCCGTACATCCTGTAAACAACAACTATGCTCTCTCAAGGAATCGGGTCTTTGCTGCCCACAGAGGAGACCTGGAGTGAGTTCCCAGGCCCTGGGCCCTCTCCCCTGCTTCTGTGCAAGCCACCAGCTTGCATGGGGATTCCTGTAGTGAACTGGCAGCTGGGAGAGCTTGTCCACTCTCTCTCACTTATTTGCTCACTCTTGTATTCTCTCACAACTATTTTTTTTTTTAAAGAAAACTTCTAGAAAAGTAGATCCTACTGGGGGAAGGGGGCAGTGGTAATTGAGCACCAAAAGCAGAACCTGTTCCTTCCACAGGAAAACAGCTGGTATGTTTTTTTCCCCTCATTGATACACTGAGGTGTCCTACTGGGCAACAGCTTGGAGCTTTCTGGATGTTTAGAAGACACACCGATATTTTCAGATAACAGTACCATGCCTGCCACCGCCCTCCCCCTCCTCCACGTCACCTTCACTGTCCTGAGGGCAGTCAGTAGGAAGAGCTTACCGTTAGATCACCCACAATATCAGTGAGCACGCGTTCATCATTTCGTTCTTTTTCTGGGGAACTCTCCCAAGAATTTTTTTCTGGTCTTCATTCCAGGAACACTTATATTTCTGTTGAGCCACTGGCCTTACAATCTGATCAACTGTAGCACCAGTCACAGCTCCCACGTTGTACTGCCAGCGGGTGAGCCCAGAATTAAAACTGCCACTGAATTGCACTGGGTTGTGCCAGTTTTAATCAGGGCGCGTTTTGTTCAGGCCCATTTCTGTCCCTGCTTTTTGTTGTCTTTAGTGGTTCCTCCCTTTCTTTCTCTTTTCAATGTCTCTCTTTTTTCTTTTTGAGAGCCAACAGAGAGGAAGGGGCAGTCCATTAGTTGGCTCTTTCCCAAGTACCTGCCATATCAGGGTGCCAAAACTGTCCACAGGAATTTCAAGTAGATGGTAGCAACTGGATTACTTGAATTGTTACTGCTGCCTTCTGTGGTCTACATAAGCAGAAAACTGAATCGGAAGCCTGAACTTCTAAATCAAATCTAGGTATTCCAATATGGCCCCTAAGCGTGCTGGCCACTAGCCAAGCAAATACCTGTCTCCCTTCCTTTATTTCTAATTATTATTCCTGCTATGTTTCTGTATTTATTTATTTACATACACATGTGTATATACTTTCTTGAGAGACAAAGGGCATATGAGTTAATAAAAGACATTTTTTTTAAAGATTGTTTGTTTTGGGGTTTTTTCCCCTTGGGATGCATGGAGTCCATTCCTGCCACTATAGCAGGAGCCCTTTTTCCCTTTTTTCCTAAATAAATCCTGCTTTGCAAACAAACAAAGAATTACTTATTTTTAGCAGAAAGGCAGATTTACAGAGAGAGGAGAGACAGAGAGGAAGATCTTCCATCTGCTGGTTGACTCCCCAAGTGGTCACAATGTCCTGAAGCCAGGAGTCAAGAACTTCTTCCTGGTTTCCCTCATGGGTACAGGATCCCAAGGCCTTGGGTCATCCTTTGCTGCTTTCCCAGGCCACAAGCAGGGAGTTGGATAGGAAGTAGAGCAGCTGGGATATGAACCGGTGGCCATATGGGATCCCGGTGCATGCAAGACGAGGACTTTACCCGCTAGGCTATCACGCCTCTCCTGATAAAACACATTTTCAGAATTATTCTGAACATAGCTTTACTATACCAAAAGAAACAGATTTCTGTGGGAATGGCATTGTGACTATAGCACTTTGCTGGTGCCTCTTGCCTTCTCTCTTTGTTTTTAAAGAATTATTTCCTTAATAGTATGTGTCGGAGTATAGAAAGAGCTTCAAATTGATAGTTCCTTCAACTAATGTCTCTCTCCCCAAATGACTACAATGGCCAAGGTTAGGCCAGGCTGAAGCCAGGAGCCTTGAACTCTACCCATGTCTTCCCCAACACAGATGGTCTTCCAGGCTCATGAGCAGGAACTGCATCAGAAGTGGTGCAGCAAAGGCTTCAACTAGTGTTCCAGTATGTAATGGCTACATTGCAAACAGTGGCTTAGTTCACCATGCCACAACCCTGGCTGCCCCGGGTACCTCTTGTGCCCTCCCAGCATTCTGCCCCTTACCCTTAGAAAACACGAAGGACAGTAACTTGTGTCTGATTCATCTTTGCCACACACAGAGCTTTCTCCCCACTACATTCCTCACAAAATACTGATGTTCTAGGTGCCCTCACCCTAGCAGCCAGGATTTCAACCCATGTATCTGACGCAGATGGATACAAATGAAGTTTCAGAGGAGGTTCTTCCAAAGTCTGCACAGGGGTGTGGTACCCTCTGCCAGCATGGATAATTCACATGAGAAAGATAAATGACCAAAAGTGGGGAGGCCCAACCTCTCTAGACCCTCTTAAGCTTTCTTTTTGGACCCTCTAGACTCTGCTGGAAAAAGTGGATCAAGATGATGTCCCACAGTGGCCGGAAATGGGGAAAGCAGCTGCCTAGCAGGGAGCGAGGACTCTGGGGAGAAACTCTGACCAGGCTAGTCTTCCCCTAGACTTGGCTAACACTAGTAGCCTCTAGCTCAAGCCTTTTAAGATTTCAGATTCAGGTGAGAGTGAGAACAGTCTTCCTGTTAGCCCAGGCCCCTGCTCTTTGACCAAACTCCAAGGGCCCTTATCACAGAAGTATTGGGCCCCTGACTGACCTATTAGGGCATCCCTAACTTCACTCCCCTGGAAGTTTCTCCTTGGGAGGGCGGTTACTTTTCCCTATTTCACCCAGTGCCACCTTTCTCAGGCTTTTTTTCCCTCCCTTTTCTAAAAACAGGGAGTGGGTTGGCCATGGATAAATTTGGGATTCTGGGCCTGCTACAATAGCTCAGTGGCTAAAATCCTCACTTTGAATGTGCCAGAATCCCATGTGGGTGCCTGTTCATGTCTCAGCTGCTCCACTTCCCATCCAACTCTCTGCTTGTGGACTGGGAAAGCAGTAGAGGACAGCCCAAAGCCTTGGGACCCTGCATCCCTGGGGGAGACCAGGAAGAAACTCCTGGCTCCTGGCTTTAAATCAGCTCAGCTCTGGCCATTGCAGCCACTTGGAGAGTGAACCAGTAGATGAAGATCTTTTTATATCTCTTCTCTGTAAATCTATCTTTAAAAATAAATCTCCCTTTAAAAAATAAAGAAATTTGGGATTCTGCATGAACCAGATGGATTTAAGCTTTTGATTTCTACCCACAAGTTGAGATGACTACCACTGAGTTAAATAAAAAAGGGAGATTCATGTTCAAAAATACTTTAGGGTCTAGATGGAAAGAGACACATTTCAAGACTGGTATGCTGAATCTGCTTACTGGTGTATAGGTCCATGGGAGCTGAATATTCTTCTATTTTCTTAACCATTATGTCCCCAGAACCTGGCACATAGAAGGTATTCAAGAAAAAGTTGTTGCTGTATTGATTACTCATTAGTACAAACATATTGGTATTCATATTCAACTGAATGTCTTAAGGCTTTCAGGCTAGCATAATGACATATCACAGACCATCCTCTTCCCAAGTGCACCACTCCTAGCACTGTCATCTTGAAGCTTAGGATTTGAATCGGACACAGACTTTGAGCCCATAGCCCTGAGCCAATGCTTACAAACCCGAGGCTCGCTGCCTGCATCCCATACACCCTGAGAAGAGCAGACAGGCAAGGAACAGGACCAGGACCAGTACATGACCTAGATAGACAAGACAGGGTGCCTTGGGGAGACTCCAGGCCAATCCAACATACCTTGTATCTCCACTCGCCCACCCCAAGCCCACAGCCTGTAGAGCCAGCTGCCAGCTCCAGGGCGCCTCCTCAGCTACTGCCAAGGCCTGGATCCTTGGCCTCTCTTAAGCTGTGAGTCTGCTCTCAAATTCCCACAGCCTGAGTCTACCCCACCTTCTTGGCTAGTACCTTACCCTTTGGCATCTCAGGTCTGCTCTCCATCAAACCCTCCTTACACGACTGAAAAAAAAAAAAGATTGGCCAGGTTAACCAGCCGCTTTATAGACAAGGAGGAAAAGGCAGACAGAAAGGTAGTCTGGCCATGTGGGTTTCCCCTTTGAGGGAGGTGTGTCCATGCCTGTGACCTCCCTGCACCTAGTGAAAACAGCAATCCCCACACAGGATGTTGCCCTCCACAGATCGCAAGCACAGCAGGCATTAGGTGTGGCCGTCCATCACCCATTCCCTAGCTGGCGCAAGGGTTAGCCAGCCATATGTATCTGAAGCCTTGAGTCCCTTGTCCTCTAGGGATGTGTCAGGAGGAACCTGATTTCTCCCAACGAACTTGCTACAGAAGAAGCCAGCCTCCCCACCTCCACCCCGCTTCTCTCTGCTTCCCAGCTCAAGATGTGACTTCTTAGTCCAATCCCCTGCACGGGTTCATCCTCCACACCACAGCCAGGTGCATCTTTAGAAAAGGCATTGTCGATTCTAACACCTTTGAGCTGAAAGCATATCAGTGGTCTCCTATCATTCTCAGAATAGAAACTGAAATCCACCGCTCTCTCCCCCAGCCTGGGGACCTGCACCACCTAGAACCAGACATACATGCGGCCTCATCATACTTCCCCCTCACTACTCCTGCAGGTTCATGCTCCACAGCCTTAGTTCCTGGTGCTCTGTGTGCACCACTCTCTGCCTGGACGTATAGGTCCTCACGTCTCTAGGGGATGTGACCTCACAGACGAAGCACGTGTCTAGCTTGATGGGAAGGTACCAAGTTGTTTTCCCAAGCAGCCGTGCCTTTTTGCACAAAAAGCTCCAGCTGCTCTACTTGCTTGCTAGCCGTCGGTATGGGCGGCCCTGCGTGTGCTGTGTTGTTAGTGAAAGAGTCATGCCATATGATGAGATCCTGTCAAAAATGCATAGAAGATGAGTAAGTCCTTTGAACTCGTCTCAGTGAGAGCTCTCTGGTCTGTTATCTCCCACTCACCCCACCACCCTCCACCCTCCACCCTCCAGCAGCCTTCACAGAAAAACCTTGAGCCACGCTACTTTGAAAGCACAGGGGGATTTAAAGTACTTAACCACAGAGATTGTTTTTCAGCCTGAACTGATAAAAGCACAGCGGCTTCAAAAATCTTGCCTTACCATCTTCGCCAAGCTCAGTTTTGCCCCCCTGACCATGGCTTCTCTGCTGGAATCAAAGTGATGACTGTGAAGGTCACATGTGTGGAAATATCACAAAGGACCCAGTCACAGAGGATACAAAGACTTCCGGGAACGGAAACCATTGTGTAGCTTGCTGAATATATTTTCCAGATTAACTGCTAATTGAACTCTTTAGAAGACTTCCAGTGAATTGTTCTTCGGTTTTTCCCTTCACACCCAAATCCACATGTTGGTAAACACTGGAGGCCACCCACCCCTTTTACAAGAGTGGTTTGCCATGTTCAGGGTGACAGTGCTAATAGCATGCTTATTAAAAGATGGACATGCAAATCGCTAGGGGTGCCTTATGGTTTGCTCTTTTATTTCCTCAGAATATTCCAGAGAGAATGTTTCTCACAGAGGAGCCAGAAGCTAGAGCTAAGTCTCTGCTAAGGTAACTTATTAGTGAGTCACCCAAAGCTATAAATAGAACTCAGCTTGAACTTCTGTCCACAATTACATGACTCTTCCCACAAAGAGAGGCATTGCTAATGACAGCACACAGCCTACTAGCCACTACCGCAGCCAAGAGCGGTGCGGGCTTGGAACCACAGCTTAGTGGGAAATGTGCTTTAAGTACAGGTTGCCAGGATGGCATTCCATGCTTCCTTGGGGTCCCTTAGAGCTTCTGAAGAAGTGGTATTGTTTTTCTTAAGGATGATCCATGGTTGTGCCAACCAACTCTGTCCCATTCTTTCTCTCTGTTGATAAATCTCAGATAATCACTGCCTTGATGTTCTCTTTTCTTTCCCAGGAACCGGCCATCCAGTACATAGCACGTACGAAGGAGGGCTCCCTAACTGTTAGATGGATGGATGGATGGATGGATGGATGGATGAGGTAGATGAGTGGGCATGTTGATGCCATGCTGCCATATAATACTCTGAGATTTTGACCTTTTCCTATGTAGGTCAATACATTCATGTCAATTTCTAACACATTATGAATTTAAATGTTCACTCTATCAAAAAATATCTCCACCAATAGCCCTGCTGTGTTTCCTCATATCTTGCTTTGCTTATTTCCTTAGGGAATTGGCAGGAGCAAATAAAACATCACCTGGAAGCAGTGAATGGGGCAAACTTTCAGACCCTGCTGTTGCTATACTTGTGGTCCAGTTTCCCATTAGCTGAGAAAGGAAATGTCAAGGGAAGTGGTCAGAAATGGCCTTGCACACAAAGTCCTACTCATCACCAGCTCCCTCTTCCCGCCCCTCACTTTGGCCCTGGCATGCCCCCCTCCATTCACAGGTATTTGGGGAGCAAACCAGCAAATGCAAGTGTGCTCTGTCACACTGTTGCTTGCTCTCCTGTTCTCTCTCCCATTCCCTACCCCTCCAATCAGTAAATAAATAGTTCTTTTAAAAGTTCGAATGATGTAAAAACGAAGAAAAAAAGCAGAGCATGTGTAGGGACGTGAGATGTCTCAAGCATTGTCTAGAAAGGGCATTGTCGAGAGCAGCTATCCTTGGAGACCACGGACTATTCTCCCTCTCTCTTGCCTTTGTTTCAGTCTGTGTTTCTACTGAACTCTTTAAAGAAAGGTCTAGAACTTACCTTCACCTATCACTGTCATGTGTTATTTTTTTTTTCACAACCCAGTCTCTTTCTGGCTAGTTTTTTTCTCCCTCTTTTCTTCTGGCCTTACCAACACTTTCCCGTAGTTAGGGTTATGAGTATGTGGTCTCCTATGGTGTATTTTGTGCAAATGAGTGAGATGTCAGATATTCCAGTGTTGCAATCTTATCTCTAAAGAAAGAACCCTAAAGGGATGAGAATTGATTGCCAACCAATCCCAAGCATGTAAAATGACTGTGAAGGCAGTCTCCATGGGCTCAAGGGCTGATCTGTCTTTGCCCATCCTCTAATGAGGAGGCTGCTGCCCACTCACCTCTCTCTATTCCAGCAGGATCCCTCAGGGCACCAGTTAGAGCAGACACCAGGGCCTCAGAATCCTGGGCATCACCAAGAGGGCCTGTGAGCTACAGACTTACTTGTTCCCCATGAGAAACTGTGTAAGCTATACAAAATAAGCAACTTTGTGACCTTCAGTCTTGAAATAATTAAATGTAAAAAAATCAAATGTGTCTCAGATAATATGTAAACTGTGATAGCCACCATACCATGAACTAGCCTGCAGCAATGAAAAAGATACAAACACACAAGAAAGATTAGTATCCAGTGCATTCTAAAGGGAGCAGAAAATATTCATCATAGCATATTCCTTTCATATGGTATCCCAGAAAATGCAAAACTGTAAAGATGGAGCAAGTTAGAAGGGTATAGGGTGGTTGTAAGTATAAAACAAAAACAGTATTTAGAGGAAGACCAAAATATTCTACGTCTTGATCATGACAGCGATAACATACACTTGTCAAAACTCATGGGACTTAATATGCACAAACATAAATCTCCCTCAGTTTAAAGTTTAGAATGAAACTGTTTGAACCTCTGTACTTGTTTCTGAGAACCAGTGCCTTGTTAATACTGGGCAACCTCATTACTGTATAACCCAGTGAGGTTACCCTGTGGACACATGGGCCCCATCAGCTCACTGTTGCTACTTCTCTGACTACCATCACAGTGTTTGTATCTTTCACACAACTAGAAGCACAAAAATAATTTGCTCTGACGGACTCTGGTGTGTGCTAGAGTGTGTGACGTTTCACAGGCTGCCCATGAGTTTTGTCTTACTGCTTTGTCAAACTGAAATCATCACATCAAATGTGACAACGTAAGAACTTTCTTCAAAAATGAGTTAGAGCTTATCTCTTCACCAGATTCATAAAAATCAGCTTGATGGAGAAGGTATTTTCATCAAGCAGATCTGATGGGGTAAGACAACATGTTTAACAAAACCTAGTATTAGGAAGTGATTCTGAAGATCAACCCCAAAGAAAACACCAAAACACAGCAGTTTTTATGTGACAGAGCCATTGATCTTAATCAACTCCATTGTAGATGCATTGGGTTATTTTCCTAAAATTGATTACACATTTTATCAGAAAGAAAACAAGGAACCAGGATCCGAAATGAGTCCATTTCATGTCTGACAGTTAACTAACTCCTGGAGAATCTCACATCCCTTTATTTGTGAAAATTTACAGCAGTGGGGAACAGGAAAATCGAGTGCAGATATTTGTGTATCTAACCAGTGTCATTAATGATGGGTCTAACCATGTCCTCAACCTCACTTAAAAACAACACAAAAAGCCATATCCTGCTATGACTGATCATCCACGCAAAACACCGCGGCTAAAATTCAAATAGAAACATCCTCCCCACCCCCCCAGATTTAACAAGAAACAAGAAGTCGGCAGTGTTTAGATCGCAAGATAAAGATGATTTCAAGCGAGGCCCCAAGCAGGCAGGGCAGCACAGATCTCCCCATGCAGCCGGGGTAGCTACCATGCAGTGCTTTCTATCCTGTTTTCTACTTTGCAATAGTCTTTGGTTTTGAAGCTACTTCAGTCAACCCTGCTGCTTGGCTTCCTCATCACTTTGCAAAGCATCACAAGCGAAGACCCTCTCTCTGAGCCTTTCTGTTCACATGGCTTCTTTTTTTAGAGCTGCTGCTGCTGCCCAAGAGGAAATGGAGCTACAAGTGTTTCCTTTTCACTCAAAGTTGGCACTTTTTTTGTGGTGGAGGAGGTAGCTGAGCGCTTAGTTTTCTCCCAACAATGCAAGATAGCATTGTGTTTTCCTCCAACTGCTTCAGCTAGCTCTTGTGTAATGCATTAGTTACAAATGATATCAAACCCTCCCAGGAAGCAGGCTGGGCACATTTTTCCCCGTGTCAGATGGGTCAACAGAATTCTCGAGATGGCTGCTCCACTGCATGCCACTGTTTCTATTGTTGTTGCCCCACACCCTCTCCCACCCCCCAAGTATATCCAGCTGCAAAGTGCATGGCAACCTCAGTATTTCACAGGCTTCCAGAGGCATGCACAGGACAGTGGGAACCTGTCTCAGGCTTAGAACAGCGACAGTGGTGCTCTGGCATTGCCACAAAAGCACCTCGAAGTGGCAAGGAAAAGGCAGAGCCCAGGGACCACCTGCAGCGCAGCCAGACATTGTATCAAATAATCAGTCTGATCTGAAACGAAGAATAACGCTGAGGGAATCTGAACAAATGTGATCATGAACAACTAACCTTTCCTAAATGCTGCCATGTGTGCTAGGGACATGTATGTTCTTTTGGCTTTAAGAGACAGTCCATGTTTGAACCTGTTTTGAGGGGAATGGTGCTCACTGGCTCCTGTAATCATCAAGTGCAAGGGCAAGGGGTGACTCCAGGAGCTGAGACTCCTAGAACGCTTTCTGTCTCTGCCTCTTCATATATACACACACACACACACACACACATATGTATTTTATGATCTTTACATAGTTGATTAGGGCGCAAAGGGTCAAGGGCTAGAGGAAAGTGGGTAAGACCATTGTTTTCACATTCTCTTTTTTCCTTCCTGTATCTGGGGAAAGGGGAGAGATAAGGAGAAAAGCCACACTCACCCTCCCAACCATCCCAGGGTCCCTGATGTGGGGCCTGCTCCAAGGGCATGCTCAAGTGATTGCAATAGTTCAAATATTCTGAATTGCTGCCAATCTCACCATTCCAAGCACGACGAAATCTCTCCAGAATCCACTGGCTGGCTGACTTAGTCCACCTTAGAATCTCCACTTGCCCAGATTTTCACTGCTGTCTCTACCTCTTCTGCTTATCTCTGCATGTGGAGGATCTGGGGACCCATACTATAGTTTCACCATCAAAATAAAAAAAAAACCCACTAGTGCAAAATACGTGTGCACACACCCCTGGAAGCTGCTATGGTATTCATACTGCAGAAGATTCCTGTTAAAGTGGTGGGGTCTGGAGGAACAATTGCCCTAGACAAGAGGGCAAGTGGCCCCTGGGGGAGAGGTTCTGAGAAGGACCAATGAGTGTGTTCATAAAGGCTCCATGTGTTTGCAGGCATGAATCTTCACAGTCCCAAGAACAAACTTACATCCATTTGGGAAGCACAGACATACATCACATGTCACACGTAGGTCCCAGACAGCTTCCAAGGTGATGTCCTAGGAATTCACGGGTGAATAATGGTCTTTGTTCTTGGACTAGACACTTAGATGGATAGCGAGCACTAAGAATCCTGGGAGAGATAAGATAATGTGAGAGAAATAGAATCCTCTTGTTAGTAGGTCATCAAAAGTGCTGACATGTGGGAAGAGAGAAAACAAGGGAAGGAATAGAGTGGAAAGAAGAAGAGGTGTTACACTAAAATTCCTTAGAAAGGAATGCCTTAAGGTAGGAAAGACTCTTGTAATGGTAAGTTTGAAGTTATTGCTATAGAATAAATTTATGGCAGAGACAGAACACAACATCTGTTTTTTTTTTTTTCCTTTCTGGGCTTCAAACCCAGACTGTTTCCTAGCCCGCTTTGCATTCAGATGTGGTCTGTTACCAGTTCTTGACAATGAAATACACACAGCCAGCCACCACTAGGCATAGCCAATCCATCACCCGTGTTAACTTGTGTACTGCTTCCTTCTCCTGCAGGCTGGTTACAGAGGATCTAGTGGAGCAGTCCATGACCTTGGACGCTGGTGGAAGCTCCGGATGACAGAAGTCTCAGCCTGTGACAATCTGGGTCATGCCCTTCCAACTCCCACCCAACTGTGATGTGAGTAAGAAACAACCCTTTGTTGTTACTGTTAAATTATTGCCATAGGGTTTGTTGCAACGATTGATTTATCCTAATACAAACTTGTTCATTCTTTCTCCTACCCAATCTTCAAGAAAGGCCACTAAGCCTGCCAATGTCCTGTAACGCTCTGTGGCAGTCCAGAGGAGGTTACGAATGACATCTGGGTTGATGTGGCATTGGACAGAAACCACATTTACAGAAAAAGCAACATGCTCTGTCCTCTAAACCCATCTGCAAAACACTAGTTCAGAGCCAGAGGAGACCACAAGCTCCTAAGACATTTGCAGAAGTATTGGAAAGGGCTTTGACTTCTGCATAGGATAGAAGGAGATCTCTAGATCTGAAGGGGCAGCAACCCCAGGTGACTTGAGGATCACATTGGCTTCAGGGTGTTAAGAGTGAAGACCTTTAGGTGCATGTGGAAGAATGGAGAGTTAAAAACTCTTGTGACCATCTGACCCCAAACTTAAATCACTCAAATGCTTAAAGAACAGCTTTCCTCTGGAAATGGCACAAAGAAATCCCTGATGGAAGTTCACTGCAGTCTGTTAAGCTGGGGATGTAAAGTGACTTCCTTACCCTAAATTAGATTCTCTGTGTCTTTGTCTCATAGAATGCTGGCTGCTTGGTTTCCCTTATGGAATGAATCAACTATCTGTTACGGCATTGCTTGTTAGATCTGTTTCCCTGTCACACTCTGAGCTCAGTAAGGACATGGCTGTCTGTCTCATCCACTACTGTATACCTAGAATATTATCTGTTTCACACTCCATGAATACTTCTCTTTTTTTAAGATGTATTTATTTTTATTGGAATGTCAGATATGCAGAGAGGAGGAGAGACAGAAAGCAAGATCTTCCATCTGTTGATTCACTCCCCAAGCGACCACACAGCTGGAGCTACACTGATCCGAAGCCAGGGACCCAGAGCCTCTTCTGGGTCTCCCACACCAATGCAGGGTACCAAGGGTTTGGGCCATTCTCGACTGCTTTCCCAGACCACAAGCAGGGAGCTGGACAGGAAGCAGGGCTGCTGCGATTAGAACCAGTGCCCATATGGGATCCCAGCATATGCAAGGAGACAACTCTAGCCACTAGGCTATAGCACCGAGCCAACTCCAAGAATATTTCTTGAAATGGAAAGAAGTCCAGAGTGAGGAAGCCCCAAATAGTACTCTCTGGCCTCAGATAATTCTCCACCCAATATAGTTTTGACCAAATATTTATTTCATCTGATCATTTGAAAACACATTCTTTCTACAAAGAACATATGGCATGAATCAGAGTATGAGTTCCTACAAATTTTGTAACACCGACAGCTATGATAATGATTTGCATTGTTTTATGGGTAACCTCTGCTTCTCCTTGGAAAACACACAAATCATTTTCCCATGTGTTCTATCCTAGACTGAGTTTCAAACTAAAATCACCTAACCTCCCTCAGTCCAGGCATCAGTATATTAAGGAAATGGGCTTCCTGGCTGAACCTCAGCTCACCTGCCTCCTGGAACCATGCTCATTAGAGTTCCAGCAACAACGACTTTTGTTTTTTAAGGCCAAGACACTGAAAGACCATAGTGATGTCTTTTTTTCTAATTGCTTTGTCTTCATTTGGTAGTTCTGTCTCTCCACACAGTACATCTTGTTCTCATTATACTTTTCCTCATCACATCCCAGCCTTAGATCCCACATCCAAACTTCCACCTTCTTATGTTACCTAGGATGAGATCAAGTATAATTTGTGCAGACTGATGATGGATATAATTTGTCTCCTTTCTTTTGTTTCTTTGTAAACTTATTGAGGGCAGATTCAGTAAATATCTAAGTCTCCACTTTTTCTCTTTCCTGTAAAAGTGAGCCTTCAGAACAATTACTGTTTATTTTTGGAATAATACAAAGGATAAAGTATAAATTCTAGATCATTCGATAGTTGAGGTTACAAAAGCCTAAATATCTGTTTGTTTCATCATAAGTCAGAAAATTTAGCCATGCATCTTTTTCCCTGAAAATAGTTCAGTGTTACAGTACATTAACAGTTCTTTAATAAAACTTCTCCCTGATACCAACTGATTACTCCAAGTTGTCATAACATTGTAAAGTAACCTACACCTTGCCATTATAAGCATCTATACATCACCCCAAGAGCAGAACATATAGTAATGATAAATTATACTAAGTCTCTAGGAATTTCTCATTTGGGCCACATGGCTTGGGTTAGCATTGTTGCTATTATTCACAATCTTTTTTATTAAGATTTAATAATTTGTATTGGAAAGGCAGATTTACAGAGAGGAGAGATAGAGAGAAAGACCTTCCATCCTCTGGTTCACTCCCCATTTGACTGCAACAGTCAAAGCTGAGTTGATCCAAAGCCAGGAGCCAGATGCTAGGACCTTCGACCTGGTCTCCCCCACGGGTACAGGGTCCCAAGGACATGCGCCAAAGCATTGGGCCATCCTCCACTGCTTTCCCAGGCCGTAAGCAGGGAGCTAGATGGGAAGTGGAACAGCCAGGACACAACCAGAACCCATCTGGGATAGGCTCTTACGAGGGGCGGATTAGCCAATTGAACCATCGTGCTGGGCAACAATGCATAATCTCTTTTCTCTTTGCTCCTGGGCCAACACCAAATTCAAAAGCCACCTGCTGTTTGCAGCCCTCCTTGTCTCCTCAGCCACGTTCTTCTCTGTATGCCTGGCTCACTGTACTATGTTTATATTCCATGAAGTCAAATGCTTTGAGACCATGACCTTGATGGCTAGGCACCTCCGAAGAGCCTAGCTTTATGCTTTGCACTTCATGGATACTTAATGTTGTTGAAGGAACAAGTGAATGAATTAAAATCAACTGGATGAAACAAAATTATTTGCCTCCTATGAGGTACAGCAGAGACAGAAAAACAAATTAAAGATGATTTATACATTCTGTCAGGATGGCTCTTGGAGCTGCCAAATGGTGCTGGACAGTTAGCAAATGTTCTTCTTTTTTTTTAACCAAGGTCCAACCTCCTTTATAATCATATGATCATTTGAATTAATTTATTTACTGGAAAGGCAGAAGGAGAAGGAGATAGATACCTCCCAATTGCTGGGTTACTTCCCAAGTGGCTGCAAGAACTAGGGCTAGCCCATGCTGAAGCCAGGAGCCTAGAATTCCATCCTGATCTCCCACAGGGATGGCAAAGACCCAACACAGGGGCCATCTTCTGTGGCTTCCTAGTGCATTATCAGGGAGCTAGAATACAAGTGGAACAGTTGGGACTTGACCCATAGTTCCAATATAGAATGCAGGAATTGCAAGTAGAAGCTTAATTCCCACAATGCTGATTTCCATCCATATAATTATTGTAGTATGTACAATGAAGATGAGAAGATCGATGTTTGAAATTTTGTGAAATACTATAAGGAGAGAAGTGAGCTCTTTTGTCCGTTGAGTGACTGATTGGATTGTCCTATGGAGGTGGCTGAACAGCTTGGCATTCAGCCAACTTGAAAGAATAGTTTTTTGGTTTTTGTTTGTTAAAGAAAAGAACAAAACAAATTAAAAAAAAAAAGAAAAGGACAAAATAAGAAAAGTGTTTTTTTAAGGATTTTTAAAATTTTTAATTGAAAGGGAAATTTACAAAGAGGAGAGACAAAGAGATCTTCCATCTGTTGGTTCACTCCCCAAGTGGCCACAAGTGTCCTCAAACTGATCTGATCCAAAGCCAGGAGCTTTTTCTGGGTCTTCCATGTTGGTGCAGAGGTCAAAGGACATGAGCCAACTCTACCGTTTTCCCAGGTAGCAGGGAACTGGATCAGAAGTGGATCAGCCAGGACTAGAAACAGGCACCCACATGGGAAGGCAATGCTAAAGGCAGAGAATTAGCCTGTTAAGCCACACCAGCCCTTGGAAGCATATTTGTTTCCATCACAAAAAAATATTCATTTGTGTGACTGGAGTGGCTGAAATTTCGTTGCAAAGCATGTCTTCATAAAGTGCTTGTCATGTAGTTAGTTAGTCCTCAGTAAGTGTGAGCCTATTGTTAATTCTGTTCAGTAAGTGGTAGCTTCCTAGATACTTATCAAAAGCAAGAGGATAATGCTACTCTTAAACAGAGAGAAAATAAAAATGTCATGCTCACTAACTCTGTCTGCCTGGGACACAAGACAAGGAATTTCTTCTCCAAAATCTAGGATTCGTTGCCTTAAACTGAAGCAGTTTGGGAACAGCTCACTGAGTTAGTGGAGCTCACAGAGTGAGTACGAGTGTAGATCGAATCAACTGTATGCCCTGGTAGTGCATACAAAGTTCATTTGCTGCTAACAGCTTGCTGTGCAATACAGTGCCCACCAGCCACATGGTAATTTAAATTTAAATTAATTAAAATTAAATTAAATTTAAAACACAGCCCCTCATTGGCCAATGTGCAGATTTTTAAAACCTTAAGCAGTAGTATATTGAATTTTCCCTGTGCTAACCAGATTTAGGGATGGATTTGGTGTGACTGGTTTTGCTTCTTAAGGGATCAAAATACAAACATACTTTCTTAAAGTTTAAAAGAAGATTTTAAATAATAGTAACTTTACTGAGCATTTACTATGTGCAGGTACCAGGCTAACTACTTTGTAAACCTATATTTAGCCCTCTCAACCTTGCATAGTATTGTTAACAGTCTGTCTTAGTGCATTTTGTGCTGCTATAACAAAATGTCTGAGGTAGGATGCATTATAAAGAAATGAAATTTGTTCAGATTAAAGAGACAAGAGGCGGGAAACCGGGTGGGGCTTCTCCCTCAATATCCCCTTTTACCTCAGACACATGATGGAAACAATATGGACATAATAGCATTGCCCACCTCCCTATCCCCCTGAACCTTTTTTTTTTTTTTTCTTCTCTTTCTTGATTTTCCTTCAACTATAGTTAACTATGTAAAGATTGTCAACAACAATACAATAAAATGGATTATAAAAAAAAAAAATAAATAAAGAGACAAGAAAATTCAAGACCAATCAGCTGCATTATCTCGGGCCTCATGCTGTATCACAGTGTGGCAGAAGCATCAGTGAGATTGATGCCTTGACATAGAAAAGAGGCCGAACGTCAGCCATAAATTTGCTCCGTAACTACCCACTCTTGGTATAACTGCTCATGGGAGACCCAGCTCACTCCCAGGAGACCTAAGGGTGCTGAGAAAGACATTAATCCACTCATTGGGGTGGAGCCATATGATCTAATCCCTTCCAGAAAACCTCACCTCTTAACAATGCCACACTGCAGAATTAAGGCTCAGCATGAGCTCTGGCGGGTGCAAACCACTGCATATTCTTGTATAAATGAGACAATAACACTCACAAGAGTCTATTTCCTCCCCAAGATCACACAGCTAGTCAGGGCTGGGCTGTGACTGGAGTTCGTGATCACTTGACTCAAGGACCAGGGCCCTTAACAACTGCTATATGTTGTTTTGTCTACCTGTTAGACAACTTACAGGAGCTCAATGTAAGACAGGACTTTCAGCTGATTCTCAGTTGATCAGAAAATAACCAGCCATCCCTTCCATGCCGTTGGGTCCTTAGGATTGTTCTGTGTATTCAGACCCACTTGCACTTGGTTCTTTAGCTCATCTCCTCTGGCTATGCTGGAATACCTTCTTACACTGTTTTGTGTTTTCATGCTTTTAGAAGATGAGACGTCCAGCATGATGGAGCCAGCATCCAGCATGTAGATGTTGAGATGGTGAAGGAAACAGACAGAGACAGCCAAAATAACTTCTGGAGCAAACCAACTTTTACATAAGGAACTTACTCCTATGATAGTGACATTAACCCATGCAATGAGACAGAGCTCTCACGACCCAGTCCCCTCTGGAAGTTCCCACCTCACAACACTACTGTACTCAAGATGAAGTCTGTGACACATGAATTTCTCAGGGAGACTTTCAGACCATAGAAGTACTCCAACACTTCTAAGGCACTCAGCCATCTAGTTTCCCAGATTTATAAAGGAAAAAAAAAAGCCCAAGTTATCTTCCAATTCCAGATCAGCAATGAACAATTTTTTTTAATGCAAATAGGGCTCATGAAATATTTGTATCTTATCTGGCAACACTAACTAGTTTGTTCCAAACCAGAAAAATCCATTGACCTATCATGTGACTTAGTAAGAGCTATTAATAGGAACATGATAAATTAAAGCTGCTTGCAACTTATTTGCAATTCCTCCCCCTCAGAAGATCGCTTTATTCTTCTATTGAAGCTAGGCTGGCCTTAGACTTTTGTATGACAAATAGAAGGTGGCAAAAGTAACATTCTGGGACTGCTGAGGCCAGGTTTCAAGAAACCTTGCAGCTGCCACTTGGGGCTTTTGGAACTCTCTCTAGAAACCCAAGCAGCCATGGAAGAATCTGATTACCCTGAGACCACCAGGCCAGACAGAACACAAGCAGATGCATGACTGACGGTCCCAGCTGAGCGCAAGCTTCTAATCAACCATGTCAAAACAGCAGCAGCAGACATGCAAGCAAAGCCACCCTGGGATCTGCAGATCAGCCTGACAATGGGTTACACCAAATGGCTTGGTTAACACTACATGGAGAAAGAGAAATACCCAGCCAAGCCCTACCCAGGTCTCCAACCCCAAAATCATGAAATAGAACAAAAAGAAGTTGCTTAATTAAGCCAGTAATGCATAGAGCAGCAATGCATACAGCAGAAGAAAGCAAAACCATGCTGTTATTCAATAATCTGCTTATCCATTGTAGAATATTAACAATAGAGTACTTTCTCAATTAGGACATGCCATCTTATGTACACCAGTACTGTAATCATACTCAACAATAAAGCACAGGAGCTATGTTCATTAACCTCAACAAAAATACACAAATGATCGCTTTAAAATTACCAATAGTATCTTCTGGAATTTCAGGAAGGCTGTCTTTTTTTTTTTTTTTTTTTGAAAGATTTATTTTATTTGGAAAGCAGAGTTGCAAAGAGAGGAAAGAGATCTTCCATCTGCTGATTTACTTCCCAAATGACTGCAATGGCCGAAACTGGGCCAAGCCAAAGCCAGGAAACAGGAGCTTCCTTTGGTCTCCCACATAGGTGCAGAGACCCAAGGACTTGAGCCATCATCTGCTGCTTTTTCAGGCCACTAACTGGGAGCTGGATCAGAAAGGGAGCAGCTGGGACCTGAGCTAGCATCCCATAGAGACTGCAAGGGCTACAGGCAGAAAAGCCTGAGCTGTTAGGCAATGGCACCGACCTCTTAAGCAAATTTCAAGGAGCAGCAGAAACTCCAAGCTCATTTCTTCTTTGGGTAATCTGATCCTCCAGTGACCTGCCCTAACATCCTTTTAGCTCACCTTTTGTTTCAGCCACTGTTGAGCCTCATACTTCCTGCAGGTATTAGGTAAGAGGCTCCTTTTTTCAGCTGTACCTCGTCACACTAGCTCTCATAACTCCAGGGCTACTCTGACACACTGACATTCAGCCAGACTCCTGCAGAAACCTGCGTGGCAAGTACACATACACTTAGGACATGGGGACACTACATGAGAGCAGACGTTGGCACAGGGCTCTGTGCCAGAAGGACCTCATTCTTAAGTTTAAGGCCCTGCAGTTTCCAGCTTGAAAGTCTTAGTACCTTGTAAGTAAGGATCCATGGAAACAACAACCTTTGTCCAAAGCTGGAAGAGAATATGGTGGGTAGATAGGCCTTTCCTATGTGCATCAGTTCTGAGAGACATGGCTCCACAGAAAATGTCTCTTCTGAATTTGAATGTGGTTTGTCCCTAAGAGTTCATTTGCTGGAAGAAAGTTCCCAAGAGTGGCAGTATTGAACTTTGGTGTGGGACCTTAAAGAGTCAGAGCCTAGAGGGATGTGGTTAGGTCTGGCTAAGTGTGCTGCCTCAGAACAGATTAATGTAGTTTTCTCGTGGGATCTTGAATGAATTCCAACTATTAAGTTGTTTTTTTTTAAAGATTTATTCATTTTATTACAGCCAGATATACACAGAGGAGGAGAGACAGAGAGGAAGATCTTCCGTCCGATGTTTCACTCCCCAAGTGAGCCGCCACGGGCCGGTGCGCACCTTTCCGAAGCCGGGAACCTGGAACCTCCTCCGGGTCTCCCACGTGGGTGCAGGGTCCCAAAGCTTTGGGCCGTCCTCGACTGCTTTCCCAGGCCACAAGCAGGGAGCTGGATGGGAAGTGGAGCTGCCGGGATTAGAACCGGCGCCCAGATGGGATCCCAGGGCTTTCAAGGCGAGGACTTTAGCCACTAGGCCATGCCGCCGGGCCCTACTAAATTGTTTTAAAGCAGTAAGACTTCGCTTCCCCATCTCTGACTTCTTGTATCGCCATGTGCCATCCCTTTCTGCTTTCCATGTGATGCCATATCCCCATGAGGCCCTCACCAGAATCCAGCTGATGCTGGCAACATTCCTTTGAACCTCCAAAACTGTGAACTAAATCAACTTATTTTCCTTGTATGTTACCTGGTCTCAGGTAGCAATAGAAAGCAGACTAATACAATGCAGTGACCACCTGAGAATACAGATGTATTCCTTTCTCTTCATTCATCCTTATACTTCCCTCCCTCACTCCTCTTGCATGGGATCACTTCTCAAGTGCCAATGTCATTTGCTAAAAGAAACCCAAGCTTCAACAGTTCCTTTTAAGTGATTATATATGTCATAGTTCTACATTCCAGGGACTCAGAAGCAAACAAGTCAAAATGTCTTGCGTCAGAGGTTTAACATTACAGATGACAAAAATGCAGAGAACAATAGAATAAATAAATGAGATGGTTATAGATTGTGCTCAGTGCCACGTAGAACACAACACAAGGTGTACTGGGAACCGGAAGGGTGGGGACATGGACATTAGGCATGAGATTTGAGAGATATGAAGAGGCAAGCACACCCTGGGGCTGGGAAAGGGAAGGAGCAGACAGATGACTCAGTGATTAAGACATCACATTCTCCATCAGAGTGTCTGCATTTGCTCCCTGTCTCTGGCTCCTGCCTCTAGTTTCCTGCAGATGTAGTGGTGATGGCTTCAGCAATTGGATTCCTGGTTCTCAGCTTTGTCAATAGCCCAGACCCAGATATAGTGGGCATTGGGAGTGACCCAGCCGACAGCAGCTTTCTCACTCTGTCAAACAAATAAATATGCTTAAAAAGAAAGAAAGAAACAAAGAGGGAGGGAGGGAGGGAGGAAGAGAGGAAGGGAGGGAGGGAGGGAGGTAGGGAGGGATGAAGGAAGGAAGGAAGGAAGGAAGGAAGGAAGGAAGGAAGGAAGGAAGGGAGGGGAGGGAAACTGAATGGTAGGAGCCCAATGAACAAGATGCTACTAGAGATAGGAAGAGATCAATCACACAGGGCCATATTAATCAGCTTATATTTTATTTTGTTATAAGAAGCCACTGGAAGGTTCTTAATAAGGTGTGCCTTCTGATTTAAAGTCTTAAAATTTCTATTCTGTGAAAAAAATAGACGGGAGAGCAATCACTTAGGAAGTTATTGCAGGAATTGCTATGAGAGTTGTTGGTGGCTCCCAGGCAGGTGGGAGCAGGGAAGATGAGTGGAAGAAATCATGTTAGGGTAACACATTAGGGACCCTTGCTGCTGAACTAGAGCTTGGTCCTATGGTCCAAAACAAGTAAGTTTCTACTAAGGCCTGAAGCATGTTGGTGACTTCTTACTACATTGCAGGATTATGCTTCCCACCATGTCCCCAGGCAGGGAGACGAGTGAGAGATACAGGGCTGAAGAAAAGGGAAGTGACAGATCACTGACCACAGCCCCTTAGGACCTTGCTTTGCAGCTGCCCTGGGCAAGCCCCTGGCCAGCACCTGAGGCTGCAGAAACTGTGCAATACATGTACTGGAAGCATCCTCCAGCATCCTCCAGCCACTCCCAGCTAAGCCCCCAGCCTCAGCCACAATCAGCACTTTCTATTACAGGCACAGAGCAGGAAAAAAAAAAAAAGCTGTTTAAAAAAACTGTTATCCCCAGATAATTTGCTTGACTCAACCATACGTAGACATTTTAGAATTCCTAAGAAGTTCTTCCAAGTTATCCAGGAGAAAAATCTCCAGAAATATGTAAATATTTCACATAGCAAAAATAAGTGAAGCAGTGTAACAAGAAAAACAACCTTATGATGCAAAAATATGAAATACCACTGGAATAATCCTAGCAAGAGATGAGTAGGCCCTATATGAACACAATCATTAAAACAACAGCAACAAACTTGGAAAACTTTAAAAATAAAATTATAAGAAATGAAGAAGAAATATCCCAGGTTCCTAAACCAAATTTGGAGATTAAATTTTGTGAGAGCTGGTGTTTATCCTAACAATTAAGGCATCCACCTGTAAAACCAAGATTGTCACCAAGCTCCAGCCCCTGCTTCTAGAATATAGACCATGGGACACAGTAGTGATGACTCAGTTGGGCTCCTGTCACCTAGAAGGGAAATGTAAATTCCATTCCTGAGACTTCAGCCTTAGCTCAGCCCTGGCCAGCTGAAAGAATAAACATTCAAGAATTACAAAGACATGATTGAAAGGACATCAGACATTAAAACATGGTTGTCTCAATGCAAAATTGATATCTTTCAGTTGCCTAAAACAGCTCTTACTGGATATATAAAATGTGAATGATAACATTATGCATTACCAGCTAAGGTAGGAAAAAGACTGGGTTGCTTAGCAAAGAAGTGATAGGAAAAAAAAGTCATAACATCATCATGTTTGAGCACAATGAAGTTTAAATATTTGTATAATAAAAAAATGAAAAGTGTCTTAATATATATTACTAAATTAAAAAGGATGAGATTTTAAACACTGCAAATAGTATGATCTAAATGTTCACTATAGAACAAAAAGATTTGGGAGATATCAAGGTATTCATAGTGACTGTGTCTGTGGGGTACATTTTCTCTGCCTTTTTTGTTTTGCACCTTCTAAATTTCCTACCAAGAAATGTATAAAATCTCTTTTGTAATCAGGGAAAAAAAACCCAGTGAGCATTAGATATAAGAGAATTGTTTGACACATTTTTGTGAGGGACTTTTCCTCCTTCAAGGGGGTGATCAGCATAATCCTCTGATCTCATCCTCTGGAACCAAGTATCGTGCCAGTGGCCCCTCGTTTCTCTCAGAGACACAGCTGCCAGGATGGAGGGGCTACACGGTGGGAGTGGAATTGGCCCACTCAGGCAGTGAGCACAGGACACCCACAATCTTGAAGTTCTATTGAGAGAGATGAAATGCATCCACTTCCTTCTTTAAAGGATTTCATTTGATGACCAGCACAATGACTCAATGGCTAAATCCTCACCTTGCAAACACCAGGGTCCCACATGGGTGCTAGTTCATGTCCCGGCTGCACTGCTTCCCATCCAGCTCCCTGCTTATAGCTTGGGAAAGTAGTGGAGGATGACCCAAGGCCTTGGGACCCTGCACCCGTGTGGGAGACCTGGAAGAAGCTCCTGACTCCTGGCTTCAGAGTGGCTCAGCTTTAGTCGTTGCAGCCACTTGGGGAGTGAGCCAGTGGAAGGAGATCTCTCTCTCTCTCTCTCTGTCTCTCTCTCTCTCTCTCTCTTTTCTCTCCATAATCTGATCTGCCTTTCCAATAAAAATAAATAAGTCTTTAAAAAAAGAAAAATAATTTCATTTGCTAAGCACAGCCAAGGTTTGAATAAGATATGTCTGTGCTCATAGATTGTTTTCTTTTTATGGAATATAGGGAATTAAAGCCAGAAGTTGTATACTCAGCCCCTAGCTTACAGTTTTAGCATTTAATCCATCTAGATTAATTGTCACTTCTCAACTAGGAGTAAAATAAGTTCAACTTAAATGTGTTCTGGAGTGGGCTTTTGGCACAAGCAGTCAAGATGTTGCTCAAGATACCCAGGCCCCATATCGGAGTGTCTGGGTTCCAGTCCCAGCTCCAGTACCAATTTCAGATTCTTGCTAATGCTTTCCCTGGAAGGCTGAAGGTGATGGTTTGCGTCCATGAGAAGCTCCAATTGAGGCTGAGGTGCCTGGCTTTGTCCTGGTTTAGCCCTACTAATGTAGGGCATTTAGAGAGCAAACCAACACATGAAGATTTTCTCTTTCTTTAAAATAAATACAAGAAAAAAGTTAAATGTGTTCAAATGGATAGGAGTTATTTAGAAAGATCCCAGATAAATGAAAACAATAATTACAATTAACCTTTTACCTTGCATGAAAAAAAAAAAAAAAAAACCTGCTATGTCATTGCTGTCAGTGGAAAAAGGTGGCCTGTCCACAGAGGAAGTCCAAGAGACACCAAGAACCTGCATCAGAATGGTGCCTTCAGAAATGTGAGGTACCTACCACTTGGCTACCTCTTCCCAGTTTCAAAACCTGCTTCCTTCATGTGATCTGAATGGACTTTCAATACAAGCAAACATTGCAACATTGCATTTGAACTTCCTAGAGCTAGATGTGTGCTATTAGTCATATGCTTTCCTGGTGTTTGAATATCAAGAATCTTACCCCCTCTACCCTAAAATGCTATCATGCACTTTGTCTTTAGTTAATAAGTGTTAGGAGAAACACCAGTAATTACAGTGGCAACAATGTGTGTTTTTAAATATGTGCTTTGGTTCACCAACCATGGGCAGGGCAAACACAGAAGGTTTGGCGTTCAGTGAGGCAAGAATTTGTTAAGGCATTCTCCAAAATTCTAGTAAATGTTAGTAGGCTTCTGAATTTTTCAGTACAGACTGGGAAGCTTTCATAACCTATCCTATAGGAGGGCATACGCCGAAGAGTTTAGAGAGGGAAGGTTCTGTGCACATTTGGGAAGTTTCTGGATCCCATTTTCTTCAGATACAGCATGAGGGCTTGATGTCCCGTAAGATAATTTCTAGCTCAGTAATTCATGACCACAGCTATCAAGGTCCATTGAGTTCTTGGCCTAAACTCCCACTCTGAATCTCTTTGCTAGACCAAGTACAGATGCACTTCAAGTTTCTGTACCTCTCCCTGAGTACCTCTGAGGAGAGGTGCCTTCTTTTGGCGGTCTAGGCGCTGAGGCGCACTCTGTAGAGAAACCCCCAGCTTTTCTTCACACAGATCAAGGAGACTGCAGAGCCCTGGGGGTGGGTTCTGTGCTCCCTGTATTAGCTCAGCTAGGGCTCCCATAACACAAAAATAGCACAGAGGGGGAAGGCTTTAACAATGCAAGTGTATTTACTCACAGTTTTGGAAACCAGAAGTCCAAGTGCAGAGAGCCAGCATGGTCAGTTTTGGTGAGAGCTCTCCTCCTGGTTTGCAGATGACCCCTTCTCACCATGTTCTCACATGCTCAGAACATGTCTACAGGAGCCAGTGCTGTGGTATAGAGGAGTTAAGCCACCACCTGCTATACCAACATCTCATGTGGGTGCCAGATGTGTCCCAGCTACTCCACTTCTGATCCAGCTCCCTGCTAAATACACCTGGAAACAATGGAAGATGGCCCAAGTACTTCAGCCCTAGCACATACATGGGAGACCCTGAAGAAGCTCCTGACTTCAGCCTGGCCCAGCCTTCACTGTTGCAGCCATTTGGCACATAAACAAATCAATGGAAGCCTCTGTGTGTGTGTGTGTGTGTGTGTGTGTGAGAGAGAGAGAGAGAGAGAGAGAGAGAGAGAGAGAGAGAGAGAGAGAGAGAGAACTGTACCTTATAAACAAATAAATCTTTAAAGAGAAAAAAGTGGAGTGTGGGCTATGATACGTAGAGAGCTCTATGATTTCTGGTTAAAGGACACTGGACAGTAACACTATCAGATCAGGGCTCCCTTCTAAGCATTTCACTAACCTTAATTACTTTGTTAAAGGCCTGCTTTCCACATACAGCCACACTGGGCACTTGGACTCAATACGAATTTGCAGAAGACACAAATGTTCAGTTCATAACACCACTCTTGCAGAATCAACTCCTGTTATCCAAGACTGGAAACTTTTACCCAAAGAGTCCAAAACAGCTTCCAAATCAACCTGGGACATTGGCAGGTGGCACATGACCAACAGTGGTATGTGTATAGAACAGGGAATTTTACACTGGGTGCAGGAAGAAGCTGGGCTAGAGAAGAAGGTGGCAACCAGGAGCATGGAGCTCAAGGATTAGACACTGGCTTTCCTGTTGCCTCAAACTTCTGGCATGAAGCTCTGAGAATTCCACATTTGGATCTGTACTCTAAAAGTGTTATGGAGACATAATTGTCAGGATAGGCTAGAGACCATCTTATTCAACAGTTGTTGAGCTCGATGTATAACTAAGTCTCTGCATATGGCAAGTGGCCTTGTTTATTTTCTCCTCCTTTGCCCTACAAATGCAAGAAACAAGCCTGATGCATTAGCCAGGGTTAACCGATAATGAAGTTAAGAAGAGTAACATGAATAATACCTTCAAAAGCTTTAAGGGAAATAGGATTCAAAAATGATTTAACTTTTGGTGCAGGTATTTTTTTTTTAATTCCTGAGGACAAATGTTCTTAAAGAAGTTCATGGGAAATACGTACTGCAAGAAAAAACTCTATGGATTTCAGATTTTTTTTGCATTCAAGCTTATTTCTAAAAAAAAAATTATTTGTTCTGCTGGTCTCTAATCAAAATCTTTGCAACAACTAGAGCTGGGCCAGGCCAAAATGGAGACCAGCAACCCAATCCAGATTCTTTGTGGATGACAAAGACTCAGCTATTTGAGCCTTCAGCACTGCCTCCCAAGGTGCACATTAGCAGGAAGCTGCAGTTGAAAATGGAGTCAAGACTCATATCTAGGCACTCTGATACTCTGATATCCCCAGATGCCTACCCCCAGATATATTGAAGCTTTCCATGAGCTTTTTGAAGTATCATCATATCAGCTCAGGTTATCTAAGGTTAGGTTCTTGAACCATCACTGGATCCTAATAGGAATCCCAAATTATTAACTCCATAAATTACTTTTTCCTAATAGTTAGTCTAAGACTGCTATGTGTCTATTACTGCTCTAAGTCCTTTACATGGATTAACTCTTGATCCTTTCAGCAACCTGTGAAATACTAGGATCACAATCTTCATTTTCTAGATGAGGCAGAAACAAAGAGAGTTGATATGGCTTGTGCAATGTTACTCAGCTGATAAGTAGCTGACATGGGATTCAAACCAGCTTGGTTATGAAATTCAGCTCTTAGCAGCTAAGAGCTGCTATTGACACATTAAATGACAGCTAAGATTTCTTGAGCATTCTTTATATACCAAACCCTGTACTTCTTCTACCCCTACAATGTCAACACTTTATAGATGCTTTAGGAAGGCTAAGAAATCCACCCTAAGGTACCTCTCCACAAACCAGGTTGAGAGATTTCAATACAGCTGACCAATTCTCACACATATATTCCGAACTAGACCAGAGCAACTTTTTTGAAGGCCTTTCCCTGAAGGAACACACACAGCTGGCAAGCAGAACCAGGACATATCATTAGTCAGATGGTGACAATTAAGAAATCAGCTGTTTTGAGTAATATGGCAATTTGAGGAAGTAAATGGATTCAGATTATAGGTTGTGTTTCACACTGGGAACTATACTTGCATTTTTAATTCCTGTGGCTTAAAACGAAATCCCAGAGTGAATCATTGCTATCACATTCTGACTTTAAGCATGTTCTAAACCCCTGCATGAATGATTTAGTTCTCGGGAATCTGTGAGCTATCTCAAGTGATGAGCCCTGGAGCCACCTAGGCCCTTGGATCTGATTAAGCTAATCCCAACCTGATCATGGAGTAGATTGTGTCATGAGAAAGATGTGTGACTCACACAACAGTGTATCAGCTAAGAACCTTACCCCATGATAACACAGTTCTGCAGTGCTCAAATCAGCATCTATATGGTAGAAAGCTGGAAATAGAAGGGTATAAATAAAGGGTACAAATATTCAGATCTAAATGCTCCTTCAGAGCTAAAGGGACCACAGGAGGGAAGATGGATCAGAAAATCTCCCCCTCTGGCCTACAGTAGGGACCTTGAGTAGCCTGGCATGATAACTTGGGTAATGGGATTGTGTGGCAGAGGTCCAGATGGTCTTCTGTAAGACACCTTTGGCTCAGTTGCTTTAGGTGTTTTACAGTTCTGCTGTCTGGAGTGGAGGTTTGTTTACTGGTTTTCACTGGTATTAAAAATACTGTTGATGATGGCACAACCTGCCTACAACAGGTTAAATTACGACCCACACTCAACACACAAAGTTTGGCTCAGCCAGTCCATCTGTACCACTTCCCATCCAACTCCCTGCTAATGTGTCTGGGAAAGCAGCAGAAGATGGCCCCCAGTGTTTGGGCCCTGGCCACCCATGTGGGAGAACAGGATAAACTTCATGGTTCCTGTCTAAGAACTGGTACAGCCCTGCCATTGTAGCCTTTAGGGTAGTAAGCCTATAAATAGAAGATTCTCTCTGTCTCTCTCTGTCTCTCTCTGTCTCTCTCTCTCTCTCTCTCTCTCTCTCTCTCCCTCCCTCCCCCTCCCCCTCCCTCCCACCTTTCCTCCCTCCCTCTCTTCCCATCTCTCTCAAGTAAAATAATTTTTTTTAAAAAAGAGCTTTGCCAAAGAGAGATTTCTATTCCCATTGTGTGAGTTTCCCAGTGAATCCTCAATGTCAGAACTCTCTCTTTTTCTGCCTCACCCCAGATTCCTCTCCCATTAATAACTGACATTATTGTCACAATATTTACATTTCTTTAAACAAAGGCTTGTGCCCCTATTGATAAACTAGAATGTTCTCCTTATCAGAAAAGATGGCATCTAATTCATTATATTCAAATTACCAGATCAGAAGCAGATCAGTTAGGTTAGGACACTGACTATTAAATTTATTTTGTATCTCAGCCACCTAGAGGGTTGTTTTTGTGTCCATTTGTTTAGGTTTATTGATTTGAAAGGCAAAAAGAGAGAAAGAGAAATAGAATTCTTCCATCCACTGGGGCACTACCCAAATGGATGCAACAGCTAGAGTTTCCCACTGTCACCACCATTGCAGGCTTTTGAAAAACAATAGCAGGTCACACCCTGGGAGTTTCTGACTTAGGGCTGGGGTTAAGCCTGAGAATTTACACATCTAGAAAGCTCTCAGGTTATGCTGTTGGTCTGATGACCACACTTTGATGGGCACAGGATTTGTTTTCCAAACTTTTTCTGACACATGTCAGGAGCACAAGGAATACTAGGGGATCCTAGCTGCACCTCAAAGTACCTAAAGCTTTAACCAACTATCAGCCAGGTCCCAGGTAATCTAATAGTAGATTACCTGATCATTTTTGCTAACATTCTGAGGGGAAAGAAAGGACTTATATTTTGACAACTTTCCCCTGGATACTTTTCAAACTTTAGAACTAACATTGTATTTAAAGGCAAAGGGTTTCAGAGAAAGACAGAGACAGACATAAAAAAATCTTCAGTCTGCTTGCTCACTCCCTAAATGCCATGGCAGCCATGGCTGGGCTGGAGAAATGTCTCCCATGTAAGTGGCAGGGGCTCAAGCACCTGAACATCATCTGCTGCATCCTGGGATAGCCCTTAGCAAGAAGCTGGAGTCAGAATCAGAGCCAGGATTCAAACCAAGGTGCTTTGATGTGGGATACAGATTTCCCCTATACCATGTGGTTTAATCCATCTCTTTCTTGGGGTAATGATCTTGCCCATTGTATAATCAGATTGAAAATCACCAGCCAAGAATGTTCAGAAACTCAGGCCTAACCCGACATTCCCCGAAGTTCAATGGTTGAGTTACATATCTAGAATTCCTTTGTGATTGCCACATTTTTACTGTAATTGCGGAGGAGGATAAGAAAGCAAGTGAAAGGAGCCGGAATAAACACACTTGGCTTTCTCCTTTGGCCATTTCCTTGGTCCCCTCTTTTACTCATCTGCTCGCCTTCTGTATTTGCTGATATCTGGAGCAGAGGGTGAGCTGGCCTCCCCTGTCTGACAAAGAATTGCTGGAGCGTCTGGAAACTGTCTGAGGTCTTTGGACACCAGAGCCTAGAAACAGGACATGGCTCTGGCAGGGAGTCTAGGTGGGTTATTGAAAGCCAGCTTGCTCCCAGTGAGATTTGAAGCCAAAGGTGCATGATATCTAACTGTTTAAGGTCAAATGTTGCAAGACAGAGATCAGGGGTCTCTGCTGCAATACTAACACTCCTAAGTGACTACAGAGAAGACACCTAACTTTCTGGAACCTCAAATTTCTCCGCATAAACACCCAGGAATTCTAGAGTTCATAATTCTCTAACTCCAAGTTTAATATATGTACATAATTTAGCTTCTGCTTAACAAGCAGCTCATAAATATTTGTGGACTAAATGATGAATGATTATTTCATTGATTGAATGAAGGCACTTTCGAAATCAGATACAACACTGATAAATAAAATCACAAGCTGTTATTCTAAATAAATAACTCAGTGGCTATTTCCAAGCTGAATTGATTGCCATAATCTGTAGCAACCCTGCATTAGAGATATTAAATGTGTGAAATAGGTAATAAATTTCTAGATTCATCTATTTACTCATGACTAGGAGATTGAGGCAGTAAGGAAAACCAGGGAGAATGAGTTGTGTTGGTAAGATCCAGTGTGCCTGGCTCTGCCACAGCCAGAAGGATATAGTCCCCAGATATGCTCTCTTATCTTTATTGTTTTCAATGTTAGCATCTTCCAAAATAGTATATAATTGATTTCTGCAGTTTATTTGCTAAACATTTTATCTCCTCCCTCTAGTATAGAGGTGCAATAAAGGCAGGGATGTCTATTTTTGCTTTGCTAGGTCCCAGCATTTGAACATCTAGAAATTAGGGAATGCTCAATAAATTCTTAGAAATAATAAATCAGTGGGTGAATGAAGAACTTTAACCTCCCTGATGTAGTGTATCATTGCCATCTAATGTTTATGAACCCTCCAGCTAACTTAAGGACCTATACAAAATCTTAGAGAATATCTAGTTCAATGGTTGCAAAAGCTCATTCAGTGAATGAAGGGGGTTTCACCTGTCCTTAGGGAAAATGTGCGTATACTTTACCGCTTGTCATTCTGAAATCTTGATGTTCTTTTTTTTTTCTCTTGGTATTGAAACCTTTTTTATTTTGTAAGATGTTGATGATAGTGGATGTTAATTGGGTAGGTTGAGGTGTGTGTTTCTGTTGTGTTAGGAGGAATATGATGATAGTAAAGAGCTCTGTTGTTCCAGCTAAGCAAAATGAAAAGTAATTTCAAAGCAAGTTGCAACTCTAAATTCCAGGAATTTCCAAGTAAGTTGCAACTCTAAATTCCAGGAATTTCCAACACCAAAGTTTTGAGTTTTGACTTTAATTGTGTAGTCTATGAAATCTTAGACCTGTGGGTCACAATACCAGCCAGCTTACATTAGCGCCGGGACTGGGGGCTGCCTGGGCTAGACTGTAGCCCTCACCAGTGTGAGCTGGAACTGAGAACTGAGGGTGCTGCCAAGCCGGGCCAGACTACAGCACCTACTAGCAAATGCTGAAGTGAGGTGGGCCAGGCAAGAATGGGCCACAGCTGTCAACTAGCACACCTAAGACCCAGGGGGTAAGGAACGAACACAGTAGGGAGGCTGCATGGGGTTCCCCTGCTGGACCCCTATTCCCACTGGGATTGGGGACAGACCAGGCTGGGCAGGGATACAAGAGCTGGAATGAAAGTGGAGTCTCAGGGATTTAAATCATCACATACTGGTGCATATGGCATATGGCATGCCAGCATGGCAGGCTGAGGATTAGTATTCTATACCACTACATTGGACCCAGATTTTAATTTTAAAGAATATAAGTAATGGGAAGGACACAACAACCAAGGACTTTGGTGTAGAAAAGGTAGTAAAATCCAGTTAATTTTGATCAGTTTGGAGCTGCCACAACAAAATATTACAGACCTGGTGGGTTAAAAACCAGATATTTGTTTCTCACAGTTCTAGAAACCAGAAGTCCAACACCAGGGTGTCAGGTAATTTGGTCTCTTTCTTGTTTTAAGGCCCCAATCCTATCTGATAAGGACTACAGCATTATGACATTATTCGCCTTTATCGTCTCCGGAAAGCCCTGTCTCTGAATCAGTCACGGTACGGTTCAAGACTTCCACAGATGAATTTGAGGGAGACACAATTCAATCAATCACTAAATTTCATAAGTAAACACATTGAGAGGCACATGTTGTGACTCATTATAAGAAAGCATTCTAGCCGAGGCTATTGGACTATGAAATCCATTGCCCAACCCCCTGAGGCTTTGGCCTCATCACCCCCCACAGTTAGTGACTCAGTTGAAAGAGTCACCTCTCAGAAATTCTGCACAGCAGATGCCTGGAAAGGAGGCAAGCTTACAACAAAATATTGGTAGGATCTCTCCAATTCAAAACTTTGTGTGTTCCTCGGGTTCCTATTCTCTTGACTCGCCCTGGCTTGCCCTCATCCTGAACGACTGAAATCATGTGTGATTGTTTTGGCATAAGAAGAAAGTCTAGCAAAGGCTTGAAACAACAGTGTTCAAACAACTTTTGATGACGATTTCACAATTTGTAATTTTACCAAGAGTAGTGAGATATCTGATTCTCTTGGGGATGTTGCTTGAGGTGTGTGATCTCCTGTAAGGTTGGGAGGAAGTGGTTTAAGTAAATTCTTGAACGGTATCCCAAAAGCTGCTTGCTACCAGTTTCTTAAGAAAGACCTTCAAAGAGGTCAAATCTGATTCCAAAAATAAGACTGGAAGTGTCTAGTATGTAAATTCATTTTCAAAACTAGTCTTTGGTAACTTTTAAGTAGAAAAATCCAAGAGAAAAAAACCTACTAGATTAAGAAAGAAACACAGAAATATTCTCTCACCATTTTTCTTTAAGAAATTATATGGCATCCTACCAAGACTGCCAGATGTAGTTAATTTTCAACAAAAAGTTTTAGTTCTGGATGAACCAGAAATACTTGGCAAGCAACGTTATTTATTAATTCTGAACTCTGCTTCACTGTGAGCTGCATTATGACCAAAGTTTTCAGGCAACCAATGCCTTAGAATTTATTTTAAAATAAAATGACTTGCACTGTTAAGAATGTTAAGTCTAATGTTTATCAAAAGCTTAGATGGGACAAGGTCACATTTGGAGAAATGCAACGTTGATCAATCTCATCATTGTGCATATACCAGAGTGTGAACTTAAACCAACCAAGACTGGCAACATCAGAGATGACATAATCTTGTGGGAACTGTTATGCTGTGTATGAGTATAGTTATAATGAAGACAGAATGCTTTCCACTTAAACTAAGAGCCATGTCCTTAACACACATCAGTAAAAATAATCCAAGTATGTGAAAGATGGTTGAGTCTCTCTCTCTCTCTCTCTCTCTCTCTCTCTGTCTCTCTCAGAGCAAAGAAGTTCCAGTTGGAATTGCACTTTTTACTGATGAACTCTAGTCCAACTACCTGAATTTACTTGCACATCTGGGTTCTCGTTTTAAATCACCTTGCAATAAAGTAGTTGAGCCATCTTCTTCTGCCCTCCCAGCATCAGGAGCAGAGCAGCTGAAAACCAACCAGTACTCCAATAGCAGATGCCAGTGTTTCAAGCAGTGACTTGCCCATTGTACGATAATGCGAACCCCTAATCCTTTTACGTTTAACTAAATCTCATGCATCTTTCAGAATCCAATTTATTCCCTGCTTCATAAAAATCACCCTATTCCACCTGGAATTTTCCTTTCCTCTTCAGAATTCATTTTCTCTCACTCTCTAAGGCACCAATCTAGGTGCCAAATTAGGTGTTTTAATCACCTAATGCCTTTTACTGCTTTCTTTCATGTCTAAGTGTCCCATCATGTGCGTGTGTACACTCGCCTGGCACCTGGCATTGAGCATGGCATACCATCCTTGCTAACCAAGTGTTCTGTGCAGATGCTAATTCCACTGGCCTCCAGAGATGAGGAATATGGTAAGTTTCAGTTGCTCCTACTGTTAGCAACTGCCCTATCCCCAAATCACAGATGATCTTCAGTTATGACCACCTCATCAAATCCAGCCTTAATCACAGACCTAATCCTGTTGTGGCTTAAACAGAGTCAGATAAACTTATGATAGCTGTTAGTCAGAAGCTTCAGGAGCAAAATTCTTCTGTTCTCTTTCCGCAAAAGGGAAGATAACAAAAAGATACAGGTACCAGATAAGCGGTTGGCCACCAGCACCGAGCAGGATGTGACTACCATGAGAGTTCTGTGTGATGATTAGGAAGTGAAGTTTTCAGACTGGCATCTCCAACTCGGTATTACCAGTTCTATGAAAATTCTCTTCCCAAACTAATGAGGTCATGTTCAAGGTTGAGCATGTGTGAAGTACATGAACCAGATGCTGCAGGACAGCTTGGTTTTTAAGCATGTGAGTTTTACAATCAGCTCATCTAGATTTGACTGTTGGCAAAGGGTTAATTCTAATAATCACCTTGGATAATTGGTTAACTTCTCAAAGCCTCAGTTTTCTTTTGGCTAAGATCAAGTGTAGGATTTCATATCATGTGCAGGCTGTTCTGAGACAGTTGTATGTCACATTGACTTGGAAGAGAGTTGTTGCTATAATTCTGACATTTGTAAAGTGGGACGAACAGTCCTATCAACCTCATTTTCTAACACAGGAAATAGATAAGAGCGTGTGTGTGAACACTTGGCATCATGCCAGGCACATACACTAAGCACTCAACAAGCAGTAGTTATTGCGAGCAACCCAACTGCTCTGTGCTTCAGCATTGGTCTCCCTTCTGCTTGTTTCTATGGGAAAGTGAAGGGCTTCAGCTCTTTCGCTCATGGACAGGGCCAACAATGAATGGTGAAAAGAAGAAACCAGGATCCCAAAAGCAGCTTCAGAGAGCAGGCTTGGCACTGGGCTTTTGCTTTCTCAGCAGCTGAGGCTTAGCACTGAATATGAAAATGGCCAGCATCCCCCTTAACACAATATCACTCACTGTTCCAACTTCCTCAGTCCAGCCCTCTTCCACAGACAGTGGCCCAAAAGCCTAGGATTTACACTTTAGGAAGCCCTTTCGCACCTCTTCTCTTACTTGGCCTCCTAGCTTTCTTTTATAGTAGCCAGGGACAGTGTTTGTTGGTCCCATCTTACCAATTAGAAAAGTGAGATTCGGGGTGATGATGGAATTTGCCAAAGATTGCCTAGTCAGGAAGTTTCAGTTCCAGGGGCCAGGCAGGTTTGCACTGACTCCAACTTCATCATCTCCCCACTCCCTCTCTGGCACTTTAGGTCCTGTAGGTGGCATGAGGTTTTCCAAAGGTATGACATATACTTTCTGATGTAAGATTATCTCAGCCACATTGCCAAACTGTAAAAAAAAAAAAAAAACTTCTCACCTCCCTCTCTAGCACCTGTGCATAATGTTCTAGAATATGTATGCTTTCCTGAGAGAAAGGGGGGCAACTCTGTCTTTTAAAAAAGTACTTATCATCACACCTAAACCCCAAGCAGAAACCAAATCCTAGGTAACCTGAGTGTTTGCCCTAATCTCTACTGCTTATATTTATTCAAGCTAAAGGTTATCTAATTTAAGCTGAATACCCAGCAATAGTGGGTGATGGCTACATGGAGGGTTTTATTTCTTATCCTAAGCAATTAACATGAGTTATGCAAAGACAGTGCTTCCTAACTGATACTTGTGGATACCAAATTTCTTAAGATCAAAGAAATGATTAACATCCATGGGTAAGTCTCTGCCTGAGGAATCTGTCTCGGGCTTCCGTCAAACAGACAGGAAATTCTGCATCTCTGTGTGATAAGATCTCATTAGGATTTCATATCATCGCTTCTCGGCCTTTTGGCTAAGATCAAGTGTAGGATTTCATATCATGTGCAGGCTGTTCTGAGACAGTTGTATGTCACATTGACTTGGAAGAGAGTTGTTGCTATAATTCTGACATTAAGGGATGGTTTCAACCAAGACAGTAATTGGAACTGGGGCAAGTCCCAATATTTACATCAGTAAAACAAAAGGTTGGGCACACCAGTTCTCAAGAACTCATGATTCTGGAGCAGGAAAGAATTCCATGCTGAGTACTTGGAAACAGGAAGCAAGAACCAGAAAGGTGAAAAGTACCCTCCATCACCAAGGACACCACCTAAACAAACCAACTATAGCAGCAGCAAAGAGATATTTGAAAGGGAGAGAGAGAAAAAAACCAAGATCTAATATTTATATTTTTATTGTGTTTTCTTAAGATTTATTTGTTTATATTGCAAAGGCAGTCAGATTTACAGAGAGAAATATCTTCTGTCTGCTGGTTCACTCCTCAATCGGCCACAACAGCCAGAGCTAACCCAAAAGCCAGAAGCTTCTTCCGGGTCTTCCACATAGGTATGGGTTTCCTGAGGACTTGATCCATCTTTGAGTGCTTTTTGAGGCCACAAGCAGGGAGCTGGATGGGAAATGGTGCAGCCAGGACAGGAACCAGTGCCCATATGGAATCCCGCCACTTACAAAGTAAAGATTTAAGCATTGAGCCATTGCAACAGGCCCCTTTGGCATTTAAAAAAAAAAAAAAGATTTATCTGGGACTGGCTTTGTGGCACAGTGATCTAAGCTGTCACCTATACATAATAATAGCTTTCTATCAGAACCCTAATTCCAGTCCTGGCTGCTCCATTTCCAATCCAGTTTCCTGCTAATGTGCCTGGGAAAACAGCAGAAGATGGCCCAAAAGGAAGGCCCTGATGGAATTCCTGGCTTTAGCCTGGCTCAGCCCCAGTTGTTGCTATGATTTGAGGAGTAAATAGCCAATAGAAGATCTCTTTTTATCTCTGATTTTCATTCTCAATTTTCCATCTGCTGATTCACTCCCAAATGGCCACGATAACAAGTCTGGGAGGCCTGTGCGATGGCTCAGTGGCTAAATCCCTACCTTGCACGTGCCGATATCCTATGTGGGCACTGGTTTATGTCCCAGTTGCTCCATTTCCCTTCCAGCACCCTGCTTGTGGCCTGGAAAAGCAGTTAAGGATGGCCCAAAGCCTTGGGACCCTGCACTCCTGTGGGAGACTTAGAAAAATCTCCTGGCTCCTGGGTTTGGATCAACTCAGCTCGAGTCACTGTGGCCACTTGGAGAGTGAGCCAACAGATGGAAGATCTTTCTGTCTCTCCTCTCTGTAAATCTGCCTTTCCTAAATGAATGAATGAATAAATAAATATTTTTTAAAAGTAAGTAAATAACAATCCTGGAATTGAGAATCCATTTTGGTCTCCCACCTGAGAAGCAGGAGCCTAAGTCCTTGGGCCATCTTCCACTGCCTTTCTCAGACCAATTACCAGGAAACCGGACAGGATACATGCTTGATCTTAGCCAAAAGGCCGAGAGGATACAAGGCAGTCGGGACTCAAACCTGTACTACAACACAAAAAAACAAGCATATAGCAAGCTGTAGTTTAACATGCTGGGCCACAATACCAGTTCTTCATTGTGATTCTGAAACCCTGTACTATGGATCCCCACTAGGCAATCACAGGTTACTCATCATCCTGCAAACCTTCATGATTGAACTGAACAGTAGTAATAATTGTATAAATAACAACAGAATACCTTAACATCATCAACTAGTTTCCATTGTAAAGGACTTTGGCATATATTATCTAGATTTCCTATTAACTTGTGATTATATTCCCATCTTATAGGGAATGAAAAGGAAGTTCAGGGGAAGCAAGCAATCTGTGTGAAGTTACAGGACTAGTAAATGGTAGAGCTCCCTGGTCTTTTTATTCCGCATCCAGAGCTTTGTCCCAGACACCTCATGAGAGGCCACAAACCTTGCCAATTGTCTCTGCTGCAAAAGACACTGTCCCCAGCTCTATTTGCCTAAGTGGTTGCTTTCATCAAGTTCCAGTGGAACAGAACTCAGATCTTTGACCAAAGTCTTGTCCCCTTCCACACAATGTAATCACTGAGAATTTCATTCATGTGAAACATAAAGCCATCTGAAAGCACATAATAGCAATCAATAATTGTCTGTGTTGGTGCAGTTCCCCACTCTTCTAGAACATTGGTTTCACGTAGGCTATGGTTTCCTCCAGAGCAGTATAAAACATGGGTCCTGCCTCTTTATGTGAGAAAGGCTTGAAGACAAGCTGGGAACTCATTAGCCGTCTCAATGAAGTGAAATGTTTTGGTGGGCACACTGTCAACTATTAACTCAAAGGTTCAGCCTGAATATTCTACATAGAATAAGTCCAAATAAACGCATGTGGACCCACAAATTTAGGATCTGAAACATTCTGGCCAAAGTCTAAAGAAATTGGCCTCCTTACCAATGAAAATTCAACCCAAAATGAAAAACACCTCACACAGAGGCAACACTGTTATTTCCTCCGAGGCTGATGGCCAGTGCCTGCTGTGGGTTTTCAGGGTCATGTCATGGTAACTGCTTCCACCATGACCCACCCATACTTCAAATTAATTTTTTCCCATTTGCCAGTCTTATTTTTATCCAAGATAGAAAGTTCCTCCCACTGTGAAGGAGTACTTGTTGGTGTATAGAATTGCTCTGAGGGGGCAATTGAGTTAACCTCCTCCTCATGTTCTTCCCTCACAAACCAATGCCAGAATCCTTGGAGGGAGAGAGAGGGCAAGACAAAGAAATGAACCAGAGACTTGACTGCAGGAGAGGGGCAAGGGCAGTGGAGAGCGTCCAGGTAGTCAGCTCCGCCAGGGCTTTACCGTGCTAATCCTAAGTCCCCATACCTTCTAGCTGTGTCTACTGCTGATGCCTGCAGTTATGAAATCCACTGGAAGATTCCCTTGAGCTAATAAGTGCTTCCTGAGTGTAGTCAGTAAAACGAGCTTTTAACAACACAAGAAGCTGCTTAGCACTTAATATTTGGAGGAAAGCAATATATGCATGTAAAAATAGTGTTAGAAAATGTTTAAAGGAAACACACCAACGTATTAACACTTCAAGGTCATCATCATGTTTATACAGTGGACAACTGCCATTTCCTGCCCAGTATGCATTCCGCTTTCAAAAAACAAACCCTGTATTTTACTTTGGGAAACCATCCTCCTTTCATTTCCAGACGTGTGGCCTGGGCTAGCTACAAGGGTGAAATCTACAGATGGGCATTGTGAGATAGTGAGTTAAAGCACCACTTGGGATAACTGCATTCCACATCAGAAAGGCTGTTTAAGTCCTGCTGTTCCACTCTTCTGACACAGCTTCCTGCTAACGTGCCTTGGAGGCTCTGCGTGAAGATCAAGTGCTTGGGTTCCTGCCACCACCTGGGAGACACAGATGGAGTTTCTGGCTTCTGCTTTCAGCCTGGCCTGGCCCCAGTTATGGCAGGCATTTGAGGAGTAGACACATTGATGCAAGATCAAGTCTCTCTCTCCTTTCTTCCTTTCCTACCTTTCTTTTTCCTTCCTTCCCTCCCTCTCTCTCATCACCCACCCCCAAACTCCCATCTGTCTCTCTGTAACTCAGCCTTTGAAACAAATCACTCTTATGTAAGAAGTAGAACCCAATGAACTGGAACATCTTATCGCCTTTTCATTGGTTCATGCACGGGCATGTAAATGTAACCTAATCGAAAGTCAGCATTACAGGGTCGGGGATAGGGAGAGAAAGAGATTCCATCTGTTTTCCATGTGCTGGCTTATTCCCCTGATGATCACTAGAGTCAGGACTGGACCAGGCCTAAGCCAGGGCCAAGACTTTCATCTGGGTCTCTCATATGAGTAGCAGGGACTCAAAAACTTGGGCTATCTTCTATTGCTTTTCCCAGGTCAGCAGCAGGGAGCTGGATCAAAAATGAAGCATCTGGGACACACACCAGCACCTATATGGGATGCAGATTTAGCAGGAAATGGCTTTTAACCATAATGTTATCCTCTGAAAGTAACTTTATTCTGTAATCCATTGATAACTAGTTGCATAATGTTTCAAGTACACAGCTCAGAGTTCATACTCAGTCTCCATTTAGTAGAGGTGAGACCTTGGGAAACTTATTTTACCGCTCTGTGACTTATTTTTCTCAACTGTGAAAGAGGGGTGGTAATAATAACTATTTCATAGAATTGCTGCAAGAATTGACAAATAAGATGTAAAACGTGGCAAAATGTCTGGCATGCAGTAAAAACTAGGCTTGTTATTCTGATTTTTAAAAAACGATTTATTTATTTTTATGATAAATTCAGCTATACAGAGAGGAGAGACAGAAAGAAAGGTCTTCCATCTGGTGATTCACTCCCCAAGATGTCTGGAACTGAGCCTATCTGAAGCCAGAAGCCAGAGCTTCCTCTGGGTCTCCTATGCGGGTGCATAATCCCAAGGCTTTGGGCTGTCCTCGACTGCTTTCCCAGGCCACAGGCAGGGAGCTGGATGAGAAGTGGTGCCACTGGGATTAGAACCAGCACCCATATGGGATCCCAGTGCATTCAAGCTAAGGACTTTAGTTGCTAGGCCACCACACTGGGCCGTTTGATCCTTAATTTCTTACCTGGCAATTGGGACTCAGAGAAATTTGTACCAATAAGCTCCCAATCCAGAGGGAACAGCCTAGCAAAGATTGCAGGCAGAAAAAAGGGTGATTCCTATGAGTTTCCTATTTTCTCCCATATTTCTCCTTCCTGTTATATTTGTGATAAGCTCAAAATGAAAACCATTAGAAGACAATTGTGAGATGTGGCTATAAATGTAATGTGCTATTATGGAGAAACCTGGTTTTGGGAGCAATGAAAAGATCCCAGTTCTAGTCTCCATGAACTGATTTTGAGCTGTGTGGCTTTGGGCAGGTTGTCTAAGCTCTCAGCGCTTTAGCTTACCTATAGGTAAAAATACCACATTCCACATGGTTTATAGCAGATTAGTTGGGCTAGAAAATGCCTAGTACAATGAATTCCTATCACACATCTAGAATACAGAAAGGGTATCAATTATTATTCTTGAAATTTAGACATTGAAAATTTGTTTTGAGGGTCTGGTGTTGTGACTCATCCAATCAAGATGTTGCCTGTGAGTCTAGCATCCCATATGAGTGCCGGCTGGAGTCCTGGCTGCTACACTTCAGTTTCAACTGTATGCTAGTGCTCCTGGGGAAGCAGCAGAAGGTGGCCAGAATGCTTGGGGCCTCTGACTCAACATGGGAGACCAAGATGCAACTCTAGGCTCCTGCCTTTAGCCTCGCTCAGCCCTGGTCATTGTGGACATTTGGGAAGTAAGCCAACCATTCAGTGAAAGATTCTCTTTCTCTCTCCCTCTCCTTCTCTAATTATTTCAATTAAAATGAATAAAAAATGTATATATTTGTCCCTGATCAGTTAAGCAGCATACCTTATTCCTACTTAGTAAAAGGCATGAAGTCGTCATGACAGTCTAAATAGTTTAGACTTGTTTCTGCATTGGAATTGAATCATCGCATCCTTCTGTTGTTAGATACTAATTCTCTTCTCCTACCTCCTATTACTACATATAAGCACACTCAAGAACTATGATTCATTCTTTCATTTCTGCCTTCATTTCTGCATAAAAGGGTAAGGTGCCTATGAAAAAACACTCACGATGTGGAGAGGTCAGAAGGTGAGAGAGAAAGGTGAGAGAGAAAGACCCAAGGGAAGGAAGGGTGCAGCTGCACATCCAGGGGTGGGTGACCCTCGCCCAAGGCTCCCTGAGGCAGACCCAGAGCTGAACACAGAAAAGTGCAGTGCCTGCTGGGGGTTTTGCTTTGTTTCCCCCTGTTTCCCTTTATTTACATAAAAGAGAGTAAAAGCTACCCTGAATGTTACTGGGAAATTTTCTATGTGACTTCTGAGGCTAAGCTCCCGAGCCCGTCAACCTCGGGAAATTATCTAGTTTAGATAATCCCAGGTGTTTGAAAACAAGTTTTCAGACTCTGGTTGAGCCTTTGTCTCTTCTCATTACTCACACAGCAAGAGTCAAATGAAACCAACAGACCCTCTTTCTTCAAGCCTGGGCTTTCTTCTCGGTGACTCTCTCGGCGGATATGAGAACAGGGTTGCATAGATTTGGGCGAGATAAAACTTCTGTTCCAGGTGTTTCAGTCAAGTATTTGTTTCAGAATGCTTTTTTTTTTTTTTAATTTAATCTGTACTCTTCACTTACTGACTCTCCCAGACACACCCGTTTTTGCTTTAATTTAAAAAAAAAAGTGACAGAGAACAAAAGTTCCAAACTCAACTTTGAAGGTCAAAAGCATTGGTCCAGGTTTGAGAAGGATTTGGAAAGAGTAATTACTGACCCGTTTGACTTACCCTTCCCATTTAATATTGACCTCCCACCCCACTCGCGCTCCCACCCCCAGATTAGATAAAGATGTTGCAAGTGGGAGAGGGCAAATGCAGAGAGATTAAATATAAAGGAGGCAATGACAGAGATGATCTAAGGAAGGTTACTGTGTGTTTCCCCTTAACTAGGGTTAGCCCCCAAGTGGGATGAGAAGATGAAGGCGCATCAGGGATCTGTTAACATCACAGACTACATAGAGAGGGCCATAGAGATGGGGAAGCCTGCAGGAGCCCCTGAGTCTCCAGTAGCCTTGGAGAGGCTCAGAAATAGACGTAAATCTCCCAAGGCTCCAATGGAGGGTACAGCATTCAGGTGACAAAGGCATAGGAGATGTTATTGTCATGACCATGAGATACACAAGTAGCAAGTGGTATGGAATGTACATCCAGAGCCAAGGCCAAGGACATCTCTGCAGGTGCCTAATGTGAAGTGATAACACTCAAGAGGTTCACAGTTCTGTTCATTGACTGCCCATTCTATCAGTCACATTCTGCCCATTCTGTCTCCCCAACGTCACTCAAAGTAGCCTCTTGCTTCCCTGCCAAAAGCAGCAATTGCTCCAATTCAAATCTTCATTGGCTTTAACATAGAGTTCTTGGGTTTTGTTTCTTATTGTTCTACATTTTTTCGAAAGGTTTATCTTATTTATTTGAAAGGCAAGAGTTATGGGGGAGAGGAGACGTCTTTCATCTGCTGGTTTGCTCCTCAAGTGACCACAATGGCCAGAGTGGGCTGGACTGTGATGAAGCCATGAATCAGGAGCTTCTTCTGGGTCTCCTACGTGGGTACAGGCACCCAAGCACTTGGGCCGTTTTCTACTGCTTGCCCACGTGCATTAGCAGGAAGCTAGATCGGGAGTAGAACAGCCAGGACTCAAACCATGACACTCCTATGGGATGCCACTGCTGTAGAGAGCAGCTTAACAGGCTATACCACAATGCCAGGCCCCAAACACAGATGTCTAATATAACCTATGAGCTCGACTCAGCACTTCCAGACTCTTGCTCCTTCAATTATCCTCCACAGTGTCAGCAGATCTGCTTGCCATAGCACAAATCTGTTTGCAACTGCTTCCTGCCTAAAACCTTCAATTCCTCCCCCACAAAGGAAAGCCCATACTCCCCATGTAGTGTGACTGCTGAGAAAGATCTCCACCTTTCTGTTCCGTTTCATTTCACATCCTTGCCCTATTCTCACCAGACTTCTGCACCCCACTTTGTCCTTTCCTAATCCCTCTGGTGCCTCTGCCACCTCTTTATCAATGTGTGAGCTCGCACTCATCTTTCAAGAACCGACTTCAATGCACATCCCCCACAGAAAGGTTCTTCTAATGTCTCCAGCAGAAAGTAACTGCTCCGTCTTCTAAGAGACCAGGGCACTTTGTTCACACTGTGAGTACAGCACTCATGACATTGTATGGGCTGTGAAAGACTCATTTAAAGAACAAAGAATGTTTTCCATTTTGTGTTGCTATACCAACACCTGATGTTGGGTACTTCATGGAGAAACCTGGCTTATTTAGCTCATAGTTTTGGAAGCTCAAAAGGCCAAGATTGGTTGGCCCCATCTGCTCTACCTCTATATGACTTGGTGGAGAAGTGGAAAGTGAAGAAGTGAAAAGCGAAGCAGCCTTATACAGAACACACAAAGACACAGTCAGCCTTACGTGTTAGCAACCTGCTCACATGAGAACTAACACCCTGTGAGACCAACATTAATTCCTGCAAAGGTAGTGCCACCATGACCTATGTATCTTCCACCAGGCTCTGCCTCCTCAAGGTTCCATTAGCTCTCAACACTGCCACGCTAGCGACCAAGCTTCCAGTGCATGGAGTCCTGAGGGACACACTCAAACCATATCCAAACCAGAACTCCTGGTCTCCTCCATTACCTTTTTGCTCCAAGCTCCAAAGATCTCTAAATTCCAAAGTGAAAGGGTAAAAAGTCATCTGTAATAATCTTCTGTTTTCTCCCCCCTCCCCCACCTCTTTCATGGATTTCTCAAGGCCTTGAGCAGAATTCTGGAAGGAAATAACTATTCAGATGAGCACTGGAGAAAGTAAGCAAGTTGGGCAAAAAGATGAAGGAGTCAATGATAAGCTAAGAGAACAACAGCATAAGCTGTTTCTTCTTGGCACGGAAGTAAGAAGCAGTATGTTGGATGCTGGCCCAGGAACCATTAGCAAATAGGTAATATGAGAGCCGAGAGTTGGAGGTCATGTTAGGAGATAGGATTGGAGAAGTAGGTAAAGGTCAGACAATGGAGGACTTTTAAGACACACAAAGAGGGCTTAGCTTCAAAGAGAGAGCAACAGTCACATTTTCAGCATTGTGAATGAATATTTTGATGGTTCTGTTGTGGTTTATTTATTGCTCCAAACAAAACCATGATTTCACATTTTAGTATAATTGATTTCACATTTCAAGTCAAAAATTGAACAGAGTTCTGCTAGGTGATTCTTATGTTGTATTATGGTGAGGTTGCTTAGCTCAGACACCAAGAGCTTCTCCAAGTGGCTGGTCTTGCCTGGAAGCTTTAATGTGGCTCTACCCACATGCTGGGCACATGCAGGGACAACAAGGAGGGTTGTGATCAACCAGACCACTGTAGTTTTAGCCTTTCCAGGTGATCTAACAAGTGAGTAGGACATTTTACACAGTGGCTCAAGATACCCAGAGACCAAGAAAAATGATCCTCTGAAAGACCAGAACCCAAGTTGGCATAAGATCAGTAGCTCAACTAGGCTCCCTGCTCTCAGTCTCTCACATGGCTACAATCAAGTTTTCAATAGAGGATGCTGTATCTCCTGAGGCTTGACTGGGGAAGGATCTATTTTTGGTGGCAGGATTTGGTTCCTTGAGTTTGTAGAAGTAAGAATTTATAGAGCTGGTACTGTGGCTCAATAAACTGATCCTCTGCCTACAGTGCTTGCATCCCCTATGGGAGCTAGTTCTAGACCCAGCCATTCCACATTCAATCCAGTTCCCTGCTTATGACCCGGAAAAGTAGCAGAGGATGGCTCAAGTCCTTGTCCTTGGGCCCCTGTATTCACTTAGGAGACCCAGAAGAAGCTTCTGGCTCTAAGCTCCAGATTAGGTCAGCTCTGGGCCATTGTAGCCATTTAGGAGGTGAGCCAGCAGATGGAAATTTCCCTCTACCTCATTCTCTCTATAAATTTGCCTTTCAAATAAAAATAAGTAAATAAATCTTAATAAAGAATGTGCTAGCTCTTGTTGAGGTGGCCCTCAGTTTCCTTATCTGTCTTTTAATGTATTTATTTTCCATCCACTTCAAAGGCAGATTGCAGGGGAGAAGAGAAATCTTACATCTGCTGGTTTACTCTCCCAATGTCCTTAACAGCTGGCCAGACCAGGTTGAAGCCAAGAGCTCAGAACTGTACACAGACATCCCACACAGGTTGGCAAGGGCCCAATGCACTTAAGACACCATCTTCTGCCTCCCGGGTTCATATTAGCATAGGAAGCAGAGGTAGGTGCCAGGACTCCAGCTGACACTACCTCCTAGGCAGTATCTTAACCTGCTGCCTCAGGACACCCATCCCTGCTCTCAGGTGTTTAATACATGAGTGTCTATGGAAGTTCACAACCTGTAGGTTATTTAATTCAGTCCTGCGTGGGTGAGATAGACATTGCAATCTAACATAACAACAGAGCCTACAACATTGCCATTTGACTTTTTAGTCACAGGGAGTGAGAGGTACTGCCAAGAGGACCACTGTAATCCTGTTGTCACCTGATCATATATGTCCCCTCACAGTCAAGGGGAAGAAATCACATTAGCATGACCAGAAGGCAAGAGATCACGGTGTTGACCGTAAGAACCTGTCTGTCATGAACCCTCACAGCAAAGTAATGATTCTTGTAACTGGACATGAGTTAGCTTTGCTTTATCTCCAGTCCCATTTGACTCTGACTAAACTTCATTCTTAATTTGTTGATCATGGAAAGTGGGTCATCCCCTTAAAATCCTAATAAAATTCAGCCAGTATAATATTCAGAAAATTCCTTCTCAGGAAGTGTGCTAATCTTGTTCTCACTTTTCTAGTAGGCACTGCCATTTTCCCTGAAGAGGACAGACAAACATTCGCCTAAGCCATTATTTTGCAGTTAGTATTCTATCTAAATCCTAAATGCAAGGCTGGAGGTTGCAAGCTGGGTCAGAAGTGGAACAGCTGGGACTTGAAATAACACTCCTATTAGGATGCTGTCAACACAAGGGGAGACTTACCCCATAGTGCCATAAGCTGGCCCCCCAAATGACTTTTTAAAAAATGTGCGCTGGTACTTTTTCACCTATTTGATAATTAGCGTATGCGTCAGGCTTAGAGCCAAGGCACCCCTTTGGTAACTCAGAATATTTTTCTCTGAGGAAGACTGATGAAACAAGAATCAACAAAGAAAAGTCTGCTTCTCATTTCCCCTGGCATGGTATTTTGGAGCAAACCTTGGCTGTTCTAAAGCTGCACTCCCAATTCCTTAACGTCTTTATCTCGAGTGAGTTTCTGGAAATAGGATGCACCTACCTGCTACTAGCACGGTTACACAGGCCTTTCCTTTGCTGAGCTTTATGAAGCCAGGCAACACAAAAGCAGTAAGCAACTCATGGCCATTTGGAGAGGCTCTAACTAGACCTCTTCCTTTCCAGTTAGCATCTGTGTTTAGCCGTTATACAGAGGGGCATTTGTTTCCTTCCAAACCCTCTTGCTCTGTTCTTGATACCCATTAAGTGAAATAAAATCAGCAACTATTAGTATTAAGAAATTTTTGCTAACTTCTGGATTTTAAAATAATAGGCAACTATGCCACAATCTCCCAGTAATTGGAGGGGGAGGGGGTCCTTTTGAGACCCAGGTTTTGCTCTGGATCAAGATTCGAGTTATGTGAGTGTGTTTCGTTTGTGGAAATTTTTTTTTTAAAGTTGTACTCCTATGGTGTATTTGTTGCTTTGTTTTAAGATTCTTGGTAAAATTTTTGAAATGGAAGTTACGTTGCTTAGTGTTGTAGCTATGAAGTTGCTTCTTTTGTAGCTTGGAAATTAAGTTACTACATGATTTATACTCACATTTCATCTACAACTCATTTTATTAAATGGATTGTAATGTAACTTGACCTACTTCATTTTAATACTTGTATTCAATTCAGGATTTTAAATTTGGTTGTGAATTCAAGGCCGTTAGATTACAAAGCCTTTAATTTGCAGAAAGGCTATCCTCAATATACCACTGAATTAACATTTAACTTTTTAAAAAAATGTATTTTATTTATTCAAAATGTAGAGTTATGGAGGGAAGAAGGGAGAGAAAGTTTGATCTACCTTCTGCTGATTCACTTTCCAAATGGTCAAAATGGCCAGGGTGGAGTCAGGCAGAAGCCAGGAGCTAATCCCAGTCTCCCACACAGGTGGCAGGAGCCCAAGCACTTGGGCCATCTGCTGCTGCTTTCCCAGGTGCACTAGCAGGGAGCTGGCTCAGAAGTGGAGCTCATATGGGATGACTATGTCGCAGGGGCTTATCACATGATACCAAAGAGCCACCTCCAACATTGAATTTTTTTAAATGTCAAAGATGTGTAATGCTAATAGTGAAAAACAAACCCTGAGATTTAACTTAACAGAGGTAGGATCAAGATCAAATGAGGAAGAGTTAACCTTTTAAAAGAGCAGAAAACTTTTCCTCCTCCCAGGAGAGCAGGGTGGGATGTTGAATCCTAAGTTGGAGAAAAGGATACTGACAAATCATAGTACTGATTTTTCTGGGAAGTAGCAAAATAAGATTCTATATTAAGAATACACATGGAAGGGGAGCTGGTAGTTTCAAGAAAAGGAAAATAGGAAATAGACTGACAACATAAACACGGCTGAAGGTCAAAGGAATTGAGGACTGCTAGTGAGCTGGCATTTAAAATGGTTGCTGAAAAGGTTCTTATTCCTTAGGAAGATAAGAGCAGGAAATAACGGATAAGCTTTTGGGAACAAAGAATAGAGGTCACATTGAGGACAAACTGCAGAGCCCAACAGAGTGAGCCTGAAAGGGAAGGAGAAAGGTAGGTCACAGTGGGTACAGAGAGGAAGACTCCCAATCCGAAGTTTTGGAAATGGAGTTGTTTCACCTGATGACTAGGTAAAGGAGTGGCTCCACTGTGGCTTCTATGGATTGAGGACAGCGGACAATCACTGAGAGAGAAGAGGATGAGAAATTATGGAGCTGGACTGTTGGGTCAATGTGGGTGCTGCAACCATCCCACTGATGCAGGCTGTGACGTAGTACGAAGGTTAATACGGGATTTCAAAAATAGCAAAAATCAATGGGAAGCACGATCAGGGCCAGATTTAGGCAAAACAGAGACAGAGACATTGTCTTTACCTTTGTGATTCTCTTTTTAAGTAGTTCATTTATTTGAAAGAGTTAGAGGAGGAGAGACTGGGAAAGATCTTCCTTGAAGATCTTCCTTTTGCTGGTCCACTCCCCAAATGACCACAGCAGCTGGAGCTGGGTCAAGCTCAAGACAGGAGCCAGAAACCACATCCAGGCTACTTCTCCTATGTTAGCTGTCAGAGGCCAGCTTTGGCTGCTTTTCCCAGGCCATTAGCAGGGAGCTGGATAGGAAGTGGAGTAAACAGGACTGAAATCAACGCCTATATCATATGCTGATGCCACAGGCAGAGATTTAATACACTGTGCCCCACTACGAGCAGCCTTCACCTTCGTTCTGTACCCTTTTTTCCTAGCTGTGTTCACCAGCTCCTGGGTGACTGCAGTGCTGTTAAACCACCCTCCATCGGCCTTTCTCTCTCGCCCTACTTTTCATGATTGAAAATTCCAAAGGATCCCAGGTGTCCGGTGGAGACTGCCGCATGGCTATGCCACTTTCCTCTGTCCACCTTTGCATTTTGACAGGGCTCTCTAGTGACAAATCTTTAATAGGGAAGTAACTATTCCAGGGCCAGTCCTCCACAGAGGTGTCTGCAGAGTCACGTCATTCCAACAACACAGCTCTCGCTGTTAGGCTCCTCTGAAAAATCTTTGTCCAAAATGGATTCACCTTTTCAGCCCTGGTGTGAGTTTCTTGGGGGCAGGGCCTGAGCTGAGTCAATACAAAAACACTCACAAGAGGCCAAACTCACATCTTGGCTTTCCTGAGCAGTGTGCCAAAGCTGACTAGCATGTTGAGAGAGATCGATTTCCTTTCCTCCCCAGACCCGAGGAAGTCTCATCATTTTCAATATATTCTGTAGTATAAAGAAGCTGGGGGAAACATTGACCAAGTAGACAATTGATGATGATCATGATCACAATGATGGCTGCTATTTATTGAACACCTACTGTGCATCGAACTCAGTCCATATCAGCAACAGCCGTGTGAGGGGGCTACCATTATTCTCATTTTGCAGTTGTTAACACTTAAGTTTTGCTCAAGAGCAGAGATAGGAAGTAGCCGCACCTGCATCCAAATCCAGGCATTTGGGATCAGGGCTCATTTAGCTACTCCATGCTGCCCCTAAATAAACATGTTAGGTTTTTTTAAATTTAATGAAGTCTCCTAAAAGTTTCTTTAAAAATAAGAGCTTCCATGAAGGGCAAAGCAATCCAATCACACGGTGTAGGTTAACCCTAGGCAGTATCAAGCGCGGAATGTGATGGCAGGTGCGGCAACACCCACGAGGGCTGACCCCTTTGCTCAGGGCTGCTGCGCTCTGGCTTTAAACTACCTGAGCAACAGCTAAGAGATGTCAAGTTGATGTCTTCTATTTCAGCTGAATCCTCAATGTAATGACCCTCATACTTTGTTAATTCATAGGTATCACTTATTCATGAAGTCATCATTGCCTTCAAGGAGACTGTACTGTTTTACACACACACGCACACACACACAGTATGAAGCTAAATTATAGCTACATTGATTTTCACTTTTTAAAAAAATCAGATTGGGGGAGAACAGACTAGTTTCTTGGCAGGTACTCTCTTGGGGTTCACTTATCAGGCACACCCAAATTCACTAACTTAAAATCCTTTGGCAAGATTGATTTCCTTAAAACTTGGAAGGAAGCCACCACCACACTCTCGGCCACCGAGTCCTTCCCTTTCTCCCCACGGGCCTCTCTGAGGTCTCCCCAAGTCCCTAAGGGGAGCCTTGCAGGTCCCTCGCGGCTTTGAGTCCCTGGGGAAGGCCCCAAAGGAGCGCCGCAAAGGGAGGCCGAAAGCGCCTGGGTGAGAAATGAGGATGGCAGGCGCAGGCAAACACCCGGGCTTCGGTTCATGACCCGTTATTCCACAGAAAAATGGAACATTCCGCTCCTTCCGCCCGCAAAGGGGAGGTGGGGGGAACCCTTCGATCTCTGGGAGAGACGACGCGGGCGCAGCCGCCAGAATCCGGGACGCCGGGAGCCGCGTTACGGGAATCGTAGCCGCCTCAAGTCCCGCCCCCTCGTCGTGGAGCAAGCCGCTGGGCCAATGCCCGGAGGCCCCGGGACTCGCTAAAACCAATCAGCACTCAGGTTGCACCCAGGGAGCGCCGCGGGGGCGGGGCTAGATGGACGCAGCACCCGGTCGCGGTAGAAGGTCCGCGCGTCGCATCCAGAGTGGACGGAGCTGCGAGCGACCCGGCGCCGCGGGGGAAGCGACCAGCGGCCGGGCAAGTTTGCCCAGCGCTGAGTGCAGGGGCTTCCGAGTCGTCCCCACCCCTGACGGCTTCGGACCCGACCCGGACTGGCGCCGAGGCAGGCGTCCGCTTGTGGAGTCGCGGAGGAGCGAGGCGCCGCGGCCTGAGGTGAGGAGGGGCCGGGGCCGGCTGAAGGGCCGAGGAGCGGGCAGGGTGCGGGCGGGCCTTGGAGCGGGCCTGTCCCCGGGCCGAGAGAGCGGCGCCGGGCCCCGCGCGCTCACCTTGACTTGTGTCGGTCCCGACCCTGGAAATCCCCACATTCCTTCTTCTCTGTGTGGCTTCCACCTCTGATTTCGACTTGGACAACTTTTATCCCCTCGATTCCCCGCACCCCGAGCTCAAACTCTCCGCTTCCTTCGGGCACACGCACATCCCTTTCTTGCCCTCCCCACCCCCACCTCCCACTCCGACCTCCCTGTCATGAGTGGTACCCCCACCCCTTGGTATTATTTTTGGCGACCCCAGAGCCCACGTTGTCTCCGGCTTCCTTTAAATTCCGTGAGCCCCCGCACTTGACGCCGATTCTCCAGCCGGGGGTAGATTCCCCTTCCTCAGAGCCGCCCTTTCCACCCTACAACTGTAGGGTTTGCACGCTGTTTGCAAGCTCACACAGCCTGTAAACACATTAGCGGACGTTTCTCTCCTGCTTGAATCTCTTACATCCAGCCATTCCTTACAAACCCCACGTAACGCTCGATCGCACGGACCATAGACCCACCAGTTGTCTTAGCGTTTCTCCTGATCCCCTAGAAGTAAAGGTCATTCCTAGTAGCAGAGTTCTGCCCGTCAGTGGGTGAACTGCATTTGCATAAAGTCCCCTGCCACCCCTCCCCAAAAGTCACAGATAAAAAATGAGATCGACCACCTTTTTTCCCCCCCTCCTAAAGAAAGAAATCGATGGTTATGGTATTGGACGATTCATCAGTTCCAGCGCTTTAAAATAAGTTATTAGCGTGCCAGTGTGAAGCTTCTAGAAGGATTTAGGGGGGTATTTGGTTTAGTCCGTGCGGTAAACAAGCCCTTTAGACTGTGTGGGATGGCCAGCTTCAAGGTGGGACAACTTTTAATTCGAAATTGTTGGCTCAGGTAATCCCTCTGAGCTGTTCAGCCGCGTCTTCTTTTCTTAAACTTGTGTGAATACCGAGGGGGAGGTACGAGCCGAAATGCTAATTTACGGAACCAAGTTGATAGTAAGGTTAATTGTGCTTTCAGCTGTTGCTCTTTGGTGATAAGCTTGAGCATTTGGTTTTAATCACAGGTGGAAAGGGAAAGGTGAGGAGGAACATCAGATGTTGTAATCAGAGTTTTCTTTGACGTCTGTTGTTGGCAGTACTGGTTTAATTTTCTTACAGGTAATTTGGAATTTGATAACTGCTGCCAGCTCATTTATTGCGCCGTATTTGTACACAGTGAATAGTGTTGTCATTCAGAAATTACTTCTCCCCCACCCCCCAATAGAATTTGCACCCCAGTTTCATCTTAGGGTGAACATTGAGTGTTGTATAACTCAAGTTTGTGTCACAGCAGGTTCAGGATGCCTCTGAAACGAATGGCTAGCTCATATTTTTCAATCCCTTTGTTACGCTGACAGATTTCTCTTGGAGGTTCCTGGCAGCTCCTCTTAATTCCTCTCCCTCAGCAGGGAGGGCGCCCCCATCCCCCCAGCTGTTCCAGAGCTGCTCACTTTAAGGGGTTAGAACTCCCTGCACTTACTACCTTTACAGCTTGGCTGCTGGAGAAACGTAGAATGCTCTCGCAGGCTTCTGCATCTCTGTGATCGCCAAGGCAGCAGGATCGAAGTTGGCTGTTCTGCTGGGTTTATTGTTTTCACAGCGAACACTGAACATGCACTGCCTGCTTCAGGAACTCCCTGGGACTCAGGGAATGTCTTCAGCTCTTCACAAAATGTGCAGGGAAATTGGCCGATAGAGGTGAAAAGTTATAAGTATTCAATGCAATTTTAATTAAGTGATGATACCAACCACACTCTGAGTGTTTAAGTTAGACAAGGTTTGTTTATGAATTTACCAGAGATCAGCTTTGAAACATGGCTGAGATTTGCATAAAGGGAAAAATGCGAAGAGCCCATTCATGATAAGGAGTTAAGGATGCAGTATGGCGGAGAACCAGCCTATGGGAAGATTCAGGAATAGCAAGGTATATTAATTATTAAAGTTAGCACCTACTTAATGTTTATTTCCTGCCAGTGACTGTTTTGAGCACTTTGCACATGTTAATGCATTTAATCCTTACAGTCTTGAGAATTGGCTTCTACTGTTTTCTTAAATACATTTTTTAAAATATATATATATATTTAACTTATTAAATTATTAACTTAAAGGGAAGGAGCAAGGGCGGGAGAGAGGGAGAGAGAGATCTTTATCCCTTGGTTCACTCCCCATATGGCTACAACAGCCAGAACTGAGTTGATCAGAAGCCGGGAGCTTCTTCCAAGTCTCTCACATGGGTCCAGGAGCTCAAGGACTTGGGCCATTCTCTGCTGCTTTCCCAGTCCGGACTGTGCTCAGATCAGAAGTGCTCAAAGAGGATGCCGGCACCACAAGTGGAGGATTGACTTGATAAGATACCAAACTGGGCCCCGGTATATACATTTTCAAGTTAGTATTGTCATAGAGCCCCCATCTGCTGGTTCAGTCCCCAAATGACTATGAAGGCCAGGACTGGCCCAGACCTAAGCCAGGAACCGTGAACACAAGCCAGGTCTCTCAAAGTTGGCAGGGATCCAATTTTTTGTGCCTCCCAGGATCTGTATTAGCAGGAAATTGCAACTGAGAACCCAAGCAAGGATCCAAAGCCCAATATGTGAGCTTCTTAACAGCTTGCCAAATGCACACCCCCATTCCCTTTTTATTTGTAGGGAACCCATTCAAAGATTAATTTGGTATATCCAAAAACTGTACATAGATAGCCTGGCTTCAGAATATGAACTACTAACAATGGTACGGATTGTCCCTTTGTATAGTATGTATATGTGAAAGTGAGTAAAATAAGACCGAACTAGAAGGTCTTTTAAAATGTTTCTAATTGTCCAGTAGGTAGGTGCCTCAAAGAATTAGCTGACTGTTCAGACATGGTAAATAGTTATGGTACAGTGCTGTGATTATTGTTTGGGAACTGGGAGAGAGTACACTAGGAATAAAAATGCTTGTTACAGCAGGGGAAAATTCCACAGAAGAAAAAATGTTTCATCTGGTGTGTAAACAGTGCTGCAAAGCAGTGTTAGTAAAGGTATTGTAAAAGTATATGTGGAACACAGACTGAAAAAAACATAAGATGTTAGGGAGGTGTGGTCATTGATGTGGCTTGAGAGTACAGGTGCAGTTGGGATAAGAAATTGTGAAAGGTAAGAACAGCTTGTGAATGGAATGATGAAGTCAGGCAAAGGAAGAACTTTAAATATTTGCTTTGCAATTGGGAAACAGCAGAAATAATTTTAGCATGATTGGAGTAAAAGCTGGATTGCGTGCAGTACTCTGGAAATGTAGTGGTAGGTGGACTTCCAAGAGAAGTCCAAAAAAAGATTTGTTTTTTGACTAGAGACTTTGTCATTGGAAAAGACAGATTGGACAGGCATTCTGAAGCCACTTTTAGAATCTTAAATAGCAAAAATATTTAGCATTATTAAACAAACTTGTGAGAGGAGGAGTGATGGGTTAAAGTAGCATTTTTGAGGGGTTCATCCAAAAAGTAATGTTCAGAATTCTTGGAAAGAAGAAAGAGACTAGACGCTAAAAGGTTATTTTAAGTGATGAAATAGGTGACCAGTGCCCAAATGAAGTTGTCATGGTAAAGGATACTAAAAAAAGACAGTGAAAAAAACATTTTAGAAGATTGGTTACAATTTATAACTAAGAAAAGCTAACGTGATTGATAGGTAATGTGTGGACTCCAGCTGACTTGGCAAATTGAAAAGGATGGGTGATTACAGATGGAGAAAAAGATAATCCCTGTGGTTTGTTAAAGTATGCATTTATGTATTTATGTTCACATAAATATGTGCATATCTATTTTCAGACCAAATAGCTTTTATTTAGCTACATTGAGAACCAAGAGAGGGCGTGGCGAGGTGGTCTAGTGACTGAAGTCCTCACCTTGCACACACCAGGATCCCATATGGTCGCTGGTTCTAATCCTGGTGGCCTCGCTTCCCATCCAGCTCCCTGCTTGTGGCCTGGGAAAGCAGTTGAGGACAGCCCAAAGCCTTGGGACTCTGTGACCCGGAGGAGGCTCCTGGCTTCTGGCTTCGGATTGGCTCAGCTCCAACCATTGTGGCCACTTGGAGTGAACCATTGAGCGGAAGATCTTCCTCTCTGTCTCTCCTCCTCTCTGTATATCTGCCTTTCCAGTGAAAATAAAATCTATCTTAAAAAAAAAAAAAAAAAAGAAAACCTGGAGAAAGAATACTACTACAGAATGAAATCAAGGAGACAGGGAAGTGCATGATATGGTTACACCAAAGCCATGTGATATGAAAAAATCAGGAAGCAAGCTGATTAACATGTAAGAGGCCTCAGATCCCTTGTGAAATTGTCACAGGGACTAGCCTCCATTTCTTGTTATGTGTCTATCAGTGAGATTAAATAAGAAATGTTAACTAATTATGAAGAAGAGCTTCATCTGTTTAAATATGGCCATAGTATAGATTAATGCTATACATTGATTTTAAACATTCATTTTTTAGAAGATTTATTTATTTTTTTGCAAAGTCAGATATACAGAGAGGAGGAGACACAGGATGGTCTTCCGTCTGATGGCTCACTCTCCAAGTAACCGCAGTCTCCAGAGCTGAGCCGATCCGAAGCCAGGAGCCAAGAGCTTCTTCCAGGTCCCCCATGTGGGTGCAGGATCCCAAGCTTTGGACCATCCTCGACTGCCTTCCTAGGCCACAAGCAAGGAGCTGGATGGGAAGTGGGGCCACTGGGATTAGAACCAGTGCCCATATGGGATCCTGGCGCATTCAAGGCAAAGACTTTAGCTTCTAGGCTACTTTGCCAGGCCCCTAAACATTTGTTTTTATTTGTGTGATTCATGCCTGCACAGTCTTTGTTCAGATGTTCTGTTTTATATGTTCTGGACTGGTGCCACATTCCCTGATGTAAAATAAACTCACCAAGAACTGTTTCAGGTGACATGGCTCTGGTTGGTAGACTGGCGTGATCTGTGATTGCCATTGGCAAAGTCAAGAAAAGGTGTAGCTTGTGAGTATGCTGGCATCTTTGTTCAGAAAACCCATGCCCTTATTTTACAATAGGCGCTTCTGGGCCCTCTAAATTGGGTGTGCTGTGTGCTCTTCTACAGCATTTGGTGCATATTCTGCCTCTAAACTTTGAATTTGTGAGAGCTAAAATGGATTTCAGTCTTACTTATAATATTTTATTCCTTAAGTGATCAGAGTATGAATGCTCATGAATGTATTCTTCAAACCTTTTCATTTGGCTGAAATAGTGGTAATTTGTAACAAGGTCTCAAGTTTTCTTGTATTTTCTTCAAATTTATGCTTCAAATTTTACTTTTGCATGTAGGTCCTTAATCAGTCTTGGAAGACAGATTGTGTCTGTGATGAAATAGTTTACTGCTTCAGTTTTCTGCTTGTGGGATCAGTTTTCCTGATTTTATTAATTTATTTCTGCACTGAACTGAAATGCTGTACAAATAACACAGTGTGTCTTGGCAGATGCCACAGCAGTTGCTCTCTTTATTCCTCATTTTGGAAAATCGGCTTCCTTTGGCTTTTCTTCCTTAATGAGTTAAATTTTAAGTGATTTTAAAGTTTCATAATAAACTTTTGATTAAAATTTGTATCATTTATATGTTAACTTGTGAGGATATATTTATTTTTATCCCATGATATTTAGATTTTATTGATACAACTTTTAGTTATATTTTATGAATTTTTTTCCATAAAGTTCTTTAATAGTACTGATTAGATTTTTCTCAGGTATGATAGTCCTTCAAATACTTAATGGAAAAATGAAATTAAAAGGTGTTTTTTGTATAAAGCATTTTGAGCTGGTATATATAAGGGGATCTTTCCAAAGTTCATGGAAGAACTTTGCTTAGATTTCAGAATTCTCATTTTATGGTTTTTGGTCCTCTTGCGAGTGGAATTTTTGCTGCTCCGTTTTCGGATTGGCTGTGACTGGTGTGTAGGAGAGCTGTTGAAATCCTGCGTTTCAGTCTAGGTAGTCCTAGTAGCCTGTCCTCTTGTTTCCATTACCTCCACTTTTAAAACTTTTATTAAATTCTGAGTTAAACTGTCTCACAGTTTTTAGTAAGTGATGTCTTGAAGTGTCTTATTTGAATCCTCACTTTAGTAGGAATGCTTCTGAATTTTGCTTTGGTTCTGTAGGCACTTCCTATAGATTCCTGATAGTATTACTTGGGATAGCATTGGCAAGACATAAACAACAAGAATGACCCTGATAGCAGCTGCTGTTGCCTTTTATTCAGTAGTTTCTGTGAACCACGTAGGTTCTGACAGAGAGCTGGGAATTTGATCTGGTTCTGCCGGGGGCCCAGCACTTGAGCCATCATGCACTGCCTCCCAGACACTTTAGCGCACACATTGGGTCTGAAGTGCCAAACAGTCGGGACTTAAAGCAGCGTTCTGATGGAAGGGGCAGGTGGCATAAGTGCCAGCTTAATTGATGTGCCCTAACACCTGCCCTTCCTTGGCCTTTTTTCATGACATTGTTAGTAATAGGTATATTATGTATTCCTTGTTTAATTCCTATCCAGACGTCTGTGCATATTATAATTTTGGCCAAGACAGAGTAATGAGGGCCAGATTTACTTTCTGGTCTGTAACCAGAAACTAGAAAAAGTGTATGGAATAATAATCAAGATACTGGGTTAAGAGATGATTGTTTGGAGAGATGAGAAACAAATGAGGTGCACTGCATGTTTATTAGCCCACTGCCTTGAGTTTTCAGGGTTTGGTTTTGACAGGAAAAGCTCAGATTGAGGCCAATGGACATTCTGGAGTTGACAGATGGCTGGGAAGAGCTACATGGATAGAATTACAAGGCAAGAGTAGAGGGGACTCTACAGAGAAAACTCTGGAATGTTTCAGAAGACTTCTAAATTACTCAGCAAAGTACTCATGCATATAAAGAAACTATGGAAAGCCAAGGGAAGGGCCTCCTGAGAAGGTTTGTGTTAGTATTCCCGTCCCTGGCCTTCCCACAGCGTGAAGAGCAGAGCCTGTTCTCATAAGCCAGGAGATAGGACATTAGGAAAGAAGGGTCCTGCCTCAATACTAGGGAAAATTATTCATCTTAGATACAGCATAGCTTTTGATAAAAGCTGTAAATCGATATGTCCAAGAAACTCAGCAGACTTTAGACACAAGAAATGTAGTCAGAATTGCATCAAGGTGCATCTTAGTCAAATTACTCAAAGGAATTGATAAAAAGGAGTTCATTACACTCCCAGAGGGTCAGAAAGGAGAGCTTTCATGCAAAGGAGCGATAGTGAAAGACTAATCCCACTTTTCCAAACAATGCAAGCAAGAACATATTGGAGCCACACTTGAATCTGTAGAGGAGTTAAAAGCTCTGGTAATAAAAACTACACATATAACTAGTTAAGGCTTTTTCTTATAGCTCTTTATAATTTTATTGCAACATTCTTTATATAGGTGAGAAGGTTTCATACACGTGTGAGCCCCTGAGGGTGGGAGGACTGCGGTGTGGGAAAAGGTGGGTGAGATAACTGTCTCAAAAAAGATTTTTTTTTTCTTTCTACTGTGTCTGTAGGGGGAGCAGGAGTCCCATTCCTTGCTGTCAGATTGCATCAATGCCCAGGGGTAGAGATGGTGATTGGATGTCTTCTTAGAGATCCTGATATGGGGAAGAATGTTCCCAATGTTCCCAAGGGTGTTACTTGAATGGCCTTGATAGTTCAAGAACTTGTCAGCTTCATTGCACCAGATGTGAGAGAATCTCAGGTCTGTTGGCTGACCATGTCTACCTCAGCATATCCACAGACCTAGGTACCTGTGCAGAACAGCCTAGAGAGATGTTCAGCCTGTTCTGCTTTCCATCTTTGAGGTGCTTGACCTCTTGTTGGCTTGGACCTGCTGGCTGGCTTGTCTTGTGTGTGCATCTGTTGCACAGGTGTCAGCTACTGAAGTGGCCCGTTCCTGCCACATGTGCTCCAAGGTTGGACCACCTGTCCTTATGATTTTCCCTGAGGCCAGGGTTTGCACCCGTTGATCTGGCTAGCTGTGGAGTCCCCAAGGGAATCTTGCTAGGAAGTCTGAGACTTGATTCTGCAGTATGCACCAATTACTGCAGGATCAGAGACGTGGTCAGTCCTGCTCCTGGCCCCAACTTATAATAAATGCTTGCTGTTGAGTTTTAATATATATAGAAATACCACAGAAGTTGGGAAGGAAGAAATGCATCCGGCAGCATATTATCACTTGAAGATAGAGTGCAGACTTGTATATCCTAAACCTTGAGACAGCCTCTAAAATAATAATAATAATAATAATAATAATAATAACAACAACAATAACAGAAGGACTGCTAAGTTAATGAGGGGAAAATAAGACCTAAAATGTTGTATTTAATTATGAACAACAGATTAAAAGCAAAACTAAGAAAAAAAATACTAAAATGACTTTAAAGTTAACCATATCAGAAATCAGATTAAATGTATGTGTTCTAGAACACTATTTTTAAAAAGCAGAAATTGTCAGATACAATTATATGCTGTCTAAAAAGGAAAGTCCTTTAAATACAAAGTATTGAGCTTGTTATAGGAAAATGCATTCTATGGTAACCCTAATTAAAAAAAGGGTAGATTAACTAGAGAAATCAAAGCGGAGTTCAGAGCAAATGTTGCCAAGAGTAAATAGTATCATTTCATGATAAGGGTTGAGATTGTCAAGAGGACTTAATACTTACCTGCCAAATTACAGTTTCAAAATATATGGGGAAATAACTGATACAACTATACAGATAAATAAATATATCACAGTTATATTAGGATATTTCAGTAGTAATTGATAGGACTAACAAAAATCAGGCTATAGAAAATTGGAACAACACTGTCAATTAAACTGGCATGATGGACATTTATCTAACATTCCATTTAACAAGAATAGCACTCACTCACTTGTTTATTTAAAGACAGAGGTAGAAATACAGACAGGGACATTCCGTCTGCTGGTTCACTCTCTAAATACCTACAACAGCCGAGGCAGGCCAGGCTGGACCCAGGCGCCCAGAGTGCAGTCCAGGTCTCTCAGGTGGGCCTTGGGGATCCAAGTGTTTGAGTCATCGCCTGAGTCTTCCAGGGTGTGCAGCATCAGAAAGTTGGAATCGGAAGGACAGCTAACACTCAAAACCAAGCATCCCACCAAGTGCCCTTAGCTACAAGGACCAACACGTAAAGTGCACAGATACTGATTTCAAGACATATATAAAGCTGCAGTCAGCAAGACAATTCGTGATTTGATGTAGTCCTACTTTTTGTTTTGCCTTTGACTGCCTGTGCTTTCGGTGGCTTTCTAAGATGTCCTATATCTTGTAGAATGCTTTCTAACGTTTTCTTTTAATAGTTTGATGGTTTCTGGGTGCAGATTTAGGTGCTTGGTCCATTTAGAGCCGATTTTTTTTTATGAGGTGAATGATGGGGGTCTTGTTTGTTACTTCTGCAAATGGATATCCAGTTGTCCCAACAGAGACCAACCTTTTTTGCCTGGGTTGTTTTCATTTCTCTTGGCAAAGATTAATTGGCTGTACATGTGTGGGCTTCCTCCTGTAGCTTCTACTCTGTTCCATCAGTATCCAGTTTCTGTAGTTATTACTGCCCCTTAGTAGATCTTAATCTAGAATCATGATTCTTCCTGCTTTATTTTTATCCTTCAAGATAACTTTGGCAGTTTGTGGTCTCTTGTGTTTCTAGATGAATTTTTGTGTCTTTTCCAACCCTGAGAATGCTGTTAGGGTTTTCTTTGGAATCACATTGCATCTGCATATGACTTTCGATAATATGGATGTTTTGGTGATGTTGATCCTGCCAGCCCAGAAACAATAATTTCTCCATCTTTGAATGTCTTGCATTTCATGTTCTGGTGTTTTGTAATTTTCATCATAGAGGTTGTCCATTCATTGGTTAAGTTTATTCCAAGGTGTTTAAGGTTCTGCATTGTTTTGAAAAGGAATATTCTTAAAAGTTCTTTCTCAGCCATGGAGTAGTTTATGTGTGCTATGGCCAGCAATTTATTTTCATTGATTTTTGTGTTTGGCTTCCTTGCCAAACTCTCAGGAGTTCCAGTAGTTTCTTTAGTGAGTCTTTTTGTTCTCCTATGTGTAGAATCAAGTCTGCAAACAGGAATCATTTGTCTTCCTCATTTCCAATTTGAATTCCTGGAAAAGGATAGTATTTATAAGATCTTCTGTGGGTCTTGGAATGCATTCTCTGCAGATAAGGGAGATTATTTGTTGTGAATAACTAATTTATTTATTTACTTATTTATTCTTGGTCAAAGTGTCAAAGGTAGTTCACTTGAGAAAGGGTAGTTTTTTCTCAGCAAATGGTTCAGGAACAATTAGCTACCCGTATAGACAAAATTAATTTTAATTCTTCACAGTATATATAAATTGAAATAATTCTGAGACTGAAATGTAAACACTGGAACTACATATCTCCTAGAAGCAAACCCTTGTGATTTTTAGTTTAGACAAAGATTGAGTGATTCATGTGAAGGAGACACAGAGAGGTCTTCCATTGGCTGGCTAATTCCTCAAGTGGCTACAATGGCCAGAACTGGGCCAGTCCAGAGCTGGGAGCCAGGAGCTCTTCCAGGTCTCCCACACGGGTGCAGGGTCCCAATGCATTGGGCCATCCTCAACTGCTTTCCCAGGCCACAAGTAGGGAGCTGGATGGGAAGTGGAGCAGCCAGGACATGAACCAGTGCCTGTATGAGATCCCAGCACTTGAAGGGGCAGGATTTAGCCAGTAGGGCTATTGCATCAGGCCCAAAAGGGCCACATTTTCAGTAGTGAGTGTTAGGATGTCTATATATATTGGGACAGGGTGGGAACATAATTCAGCCTGTAATCAGGAATAAATAAAATAAGGTGTTTTAGAAGAGGGTCGACAAACTGCAGACCCCACAAACCCAGTGCAGCTACAGCTTCTTTTTGTGAGTAAAGTTTCGTTAGAACACAACTGTACTCTTTTGTTTATATGTGGCTGCTTCTGCGCTTAAAAGCAGAAATGGTTAGTTTTGACAGACAACCAGAGGTTAAACTACTTATTGTTTGTTGTTTATAGAAAATGTTTGCCAGCGTATTTTAGAAGCTGATAAGAGGGGAAAAAAGTGGGATAAGCAAAGAGGGCTAGTTGCAAGAGATATCTGCGAAGTTTGCAAGGAGTATATACTTTCTGTGTATTAATTTAAAAAGAGGTCTGCGTAGTATTGAGCGTCTTTATGAAGTGGGGAAGTGTGTCTGCAAGAGTGCCAAAATGCTCAAAATCATTACCTCTTAGTGGGCTTATTGGAGATTCTCACTTTGTTTTCAGCAGTTTCTTTTGAAATTTCAAAATTATTTATTATAAATGTAATTCCTTCTAAAGCCATACAGAGTTTAATGTGTATGAAACAGTGGAGGCTTCATCTCCTTGTGTGTCTGGAGTTATCTTATGTTACAACAGAGCCACTAATACTAGATGTTAGTGTACTACTGAACAAATGTTGGGGCTGATGCTGTAGCATAGCTTGTAAAGCTGATGTCTGCAGTGCTGGCAGCCCTTATGAGTGCTGGTTCAAGTCCTGGACGCCCAAGTACCAATCCAGGTGCCAGTTAATGTGTCTAGGAAAGCAGCTGGAGGTGGTCCAAGTGCTCGGGTCCCTGTACCCACCTGGGAGTCTAGGAAGAAGCTGCCGGCTTCACTCTAGTCCAGCTCCGTCTGTTGAAGCCATTTGGGGAATGAAGCAGCCAGTGGAAGATGAAGCTGTGTGGCTCTGTGTCTCTAACTCTGCACTTCAAATATACAGTCTTGGGGAGGGGGTATGGGAAGAGTGGAAGGGGAAATCCCTGTGCCTATGGAACTGTATCATGAGAAATAATAATCTTTTGAAAAAAATAACAAACTATTTGTGTAGTCAACAGGCTTAATTTAGCACTGGTAGAAGATACAGTCATGTTTTAAATAACTGCTCCAACTGCTTTTGTCAAAACCAACAAAATACACCCTTCATGTTTCTCAGACGTTACATACACACTAAGGAAGTTGGTGTTCGACATTGGTGAGCCAGTGATGTTTGCAGATGTGTATCAGAGCATAGCACTACAGTGCTTTAATACTCTCATTAAGTGTTTACGGAATTACTGTATTTTGAAGCTCAGAAGGTATCTGAAAATAGGTTTACTTAGTATACACCTAATAGTCTGTCACAGGGCTTTTCAAAGTGTGCGTATAATGAAGAGCATCAAAGCCAGCTTTGTGAACAGGCTTCTCCTCGCCTTCCAGGGGACCGGTGTAAAAGAGAATGACATTTGGAGGCAGGCGAGTTAGCGTCAAGGCCCTGCTCCTTCACTTACGAATTGTGTGATTTGGGTAAGTAAGTTATCATTTCTGAATCTTAGCGTTGTGCTTTTGTAAAATTATAGCTTCTCTAGTATGTCAGGGGGAAAGTGCTGTGATTTACATGAAATCATTCTGTGTAACATACATGTTAATATGAACTAACTTTTACTAATGGACGAGCTGAATCTGGATGCTTTTAAAAGTAATTAATTGGTTAGTTTAATACAGGTATGGCAGATATTTTGAAAATTTATTAAAAGTAGTCCTGCATTAAAAAAAAATAGTCCTGTACTATAAAAGATGCCATAGAAATTTCCCTCATCCTGATGCTGCTCTGCATAATTGTTTAACAGTTGTTACTTTCCTTTAATTTGGCAATTGTAGTTCCTGTACTGCTCTCCAATGACAGTAGTAATATTACTATAGTAATAATTTTATACTGACATTTTTCTTCACATGCAGTGTATATCTGAATATATTATTTATGCATTTTCATTCTGTCCTTGGGTTAGATTTAAAAGAAAAAAATGTTTAAACCTACCAAAAGAAGTCTGTAGCTAATAAATGAAGAGCACAGCTATTAAATATTAATTATAACTCCATAGCTTTTTCCCCACTTGAGAAAAGTTATGGAGATCTAAGTAAATAAGGATGAAGAACTAGAGAGATGATATTGAATTTGTTCTACTAAGTAAGTTGCTCGTGAATTTTGTTGCTCAGTGAGGCAGAGCAGATCACCTCCGGCGTACCTCGGCGCTCCTCTGCTTGCCCTGCCGTGGTGGAGCACTGCAGTTGGAGAGTTACTGTTGCGGGAGTGCCTCTGAGCTCTTGGCTCAACCTGCCCTGTGTCTGTGCTTACTAGGCTTATTTTGATTTCATAGAGCTTTCCAGATAATAGTCAGATTTCAAAATTGATACATGCATTGTAAAATCATCACATGCGTCATATGAAGAGAGGATACTTTTAGTAATAAAGTTTTATTTTTTTTTGTTTTTTTTTCATTTTTAATTCATTAATTACATTGTATTATGTGACACAGTTTCATAGGTACTTGGGTTCTCCCCACCCCTCCCCAAACCCTCCCACCATGGTGGATTCCTCCACCTTGTTGCATAACCACAGTTCAAGTTCATTTGAGATTCCCCCATTGCAAGCATATACCAAACATAGAGTCCAGCATCTTATTGTCCAGTCAAGTTCAACGGCTTCTTAGGTATACCCTCTCTGGTTTGTAAAATTTTAAATTGACTGTTGGTAGCAGTGAATGAAAGGAGTGGGGGAAATACGCAATGTGATGTCGGTTCTGTTCATTTGAAAACAAGACAAGCCTCAAAATGAAGTTGACGGTGTTGCACAGAATACAGTAGTTAGTGCTGCTGTTATTTTCATCTCTTAGGATTAGACTGTGAAACCAGGTGACTTTTAGTATTTATGCAAAAAGCAGGTACAAAGGTATATATTTTCTGATATTGTTCATTTATGAAGTAATTTTGTTGCAGAGTGACCATTGCTTGATTTTGAGTATGTAGAGTCCGATTTAATTTGCATGTTTGACAAAAGAACACTGTTTTCTGAAAAATCAGAGTTAGAAATCCTCCCTCAGCTAATTTCACTGTCCACCATGGCACAATAGCCAGAGGTGGGCCAGGCCAAGGCCAGGAGCTGTTAGCAAAGGAGCTGGACGGTGACGTAGCTGGAACACAATTTTATTTATTTATTTATTATTTATTTTTTTTAAAGATTTATTCATTTTTATTGGAAAGCCGGATATACAGAGTAGAAGAGAGACAGAGAGGAAGATCTTCCGTCCGATGATTCACTCCCCAAGTGAGCCGCAACGCGCCGGTGCGCACCTTTCCGAAGCCGGGAACCTGGAACCTCCTCCGGGTCTCCCACGTGGGTGCAGGGTCCCAAAGCTTTGGGCCATCCTCGACTGCTTCCCCAGGCCACAAACAGGAAGCTGGATGGGAAGTGGAGCTGCCGGGATTAGAACCGGCGCCCATATGGGATCTCAGGGCTTTCAAGGCGAGGAGTTTTAGCCGCTAGGCCATGCCGCTGGGCCCTTTTATTTATTTTTTTGTTTGAAAGATAAACAGAGAGGAATATCTTTCCTCTGTTGAATCACTCCCCAAGTGGCTGCAGCAGCTAGAGCTGAGTCGATCTGAAGCCAGGAGCCTAGAGCCTCTTCCATGCCTCCAATGCAGACACAGAGTCCCAAGGCTTTGGGCCGTCTTTGACTGCTTTCCCAGGCTACAAGCAGGTAGCGGGATGGGAAGTGGGGCCTCCAGGATTAGAACCGGTGCCTTTATGGGATCCCGGCACCCAAGGCGAGGACTTTAGCCACTAAGCTATTGCGCCAGGCCCAGAACACAAATTGTTGGGCTTATGGGATGCCAGCATTGCAGTCAGTGCCTTAACTAACTGTGCCCTACATAAAATACTGTTACATTTAAATTACATTTACTTTTTCTGTAAATGCTGTGGACAGTGGTACAGCATTGGAATAAAACAAAATTTTTGATGGTGCAGAGTCTCCCTTTCACCATAGTGTCTCAGACAGGCTGGTGGCCTGGTATTTGAACATTTTATTCTTCTGGAGATGTTTTATGCATATGCTTTTTTAAAAAAATTATTTTTATTGGAAAGGCAAATTTACAGAGAGAAGGAGAGACAAACAGATCTTCCATCCACTGGTTCACTCCCCAAGAGGCTGCAACAGCAGGAGCTGAATTGATCTGAAGACTGGAGTCAGGAGCTTCTTCCTGGTCTCCCGTGCAGGTGCAAGCTCCCAAGGCTTTGGGCTGTCCTCAACTATTTCCCCAAGCAGGGAGCTGGATGGGAAGTGGAGCAGCTGGGACACAAACCAGCGCCATTAAGGGGTCCCAGTGTGTGCAAATCAAGGATTTCGCCACTGAGCCTTCATGCCAGGCATATATATGCATATGCATACATACATATATATATATAGTATATAATATCATATATAATGTATAATATAAATAATGTATATTTCACAAATGCTAGCAGATGCCCTGTACAGTACGTTAATGTGCTTTAGATAGTTATATGCATAGTGCTTCCTCCTTTTTTGTTAATTAGCTACATATATATTATGTTGAGTATACTCGTCATTTAGATTACTTCAGCCTTTTTGTTACAAAGTCAATTATTGTAGCACTTTTTATGTGTTTTGCTTTGCTTATAAGAAAACGAAATAAAATGAGAAGTAGAATCATCAGATTCAAATCTGTTTTAATTTTGATGTTGCAGAAGCAACTCAGTCAGCTCTTCTGTGTAGGGCTTTTCTGTTGTATAAACAGTAAATTCAATTTAAGTGCAAAATTACGAAGCTTTTGATTTACATCTGATTCTGAGACTAACATCTTTTCATATAAACTGCCTAATTATAGATATTTTTCCTATATTAGGAGAAGCTGAAATCATGCTGTGCATTATAGACCTTTTTATTCCATTGTCGGGTATCTTTCAATAAATTGTGTTGGGCTTTGCCATGCAATGATTTATCTGAAGTTCTCAGTGTCAGTTATTTACTAATTAGTAAAATATTACATATATAAAAACTCAGGATCAATCTTTTAATTAACCCTAAAATAGAAAGTATATTTCCTAATGATAATTTACATATTCATACTTTTGGTGGCAATACAGAAAAAGCATCCTGAGAACTTAAACTTGTTTCCTGCATTTTCATAAAGATCTTATCATCTTCTAGAAAGTAGCAGTAAAAGATTACATATTTGTATATAAAAATTTTGAAGATAATATTGTATGTGTCTTACAGAACTATCTATGCAAGATGCTGGTGTTGCAGACATGTCTGGTGCAAGCCTTCTTCATCTTTCTCACCACTGAGGCCACAAGTAAAGTTTATGGCATCTACTTCCTCACTACATAAATTGAGTTTATATATGTTCATATAATTAAGCTTATTTTTAATAAATTATGTAATTGTGTTTATTGTTTTTAGGGTCATTATGTTGTCTTAAAATGTTTGTAATAGATAAACATATTTTTGATCATCTGTTTTGTGTAATTTGAGTTACAGCAGTCATTCAGTAATCCTAAATGATGTTTAGCTATACTAACAATAACTTTAAGGTAAGGAAGGAAAAGTAAAGTTTTATTTTTCAATAAGAGAATCTGTTAACTCTTAGTATTTTACTCCTTAAGTAACAAAAGTGTCCCTCAGTAGTGTGATTATGATACTAGAATGGACAGGTGTCTTGGGCAGTATCATTCATCTCTAGTCCATAGCCTCATAGTCCTGTGACATCTAGTTGTAATGGCATAGAAACAGAAGCTAAGAACAAATGTTTAAAAACCCTCAGCAGTTTTATTTACCATTGACATTTAAGAACATGATTAGTGGACATGTAAATATGATATAGAATGAAAGCAGTCTATGGTAGAGTTCTAGGGGGAGAAACAATCCATCGTCACAGGTAGTTTAAGCAGCACATCTTTAAATCAGACACTCTCCATATTCAGGAATTAGCTTCAAGTGACACAAAGTGTTATGTTTGAAAGATTTACAGAGAAAGAAAGACAATTTTCCATCTGTTGGTTCACTCCCAAAGTGGCCAAATTGGCCAGGGCTGAGCTGATTCGGAACTGGGAGCCAGGAGCTTCTTCCCAGCCTCCGTCGTGAGTGCAGGTCCAAGGTCTTGGGGCATGCTCTGCTGCTTTTCCAGGCCACAGATGGAGAGCTGGATCCAAAGTGGATCAGCTGAGACACGTACTGGTGTCCATATGGGATGCCAGCACTTACAGGTGGATTAGCCTTCTGAGCTACCATTCCTGCCCCGATTCTTTGTATTTGTTACAGAATCTTGTTCCATAAATTTATTGTGAGAACTATTTTAACCTTTTGTGTTTTACTTTTCACTTTTTTACTACTTCCTTGCAATTGCCTTTGCTGTCTGAAATTTGTATTTATTTGAGAAGCAGAGTGATAGTACTCCTACCCACAATGGACAGGGCTGGGACAAGACCAGAAACAGAAGACAGGAATGCAGTCTAGGTCCTCCGTGTGGGTGCCTTGCAAACAACCTGAGCCTTCTCTGCTGCCCCCAGGACTGCAGTCGTTGGGAACCCGGAGCCAGGAGACAGAGCCAGGAGCTTTGATGTGGGAAGCAGACATTTTAGTCCTTAGACTGATGTGCCTTCTGTGTGTGCTCCCATCTCGCCCCAGGCCTCAGCAGTGCTGCAAACTGCAGAGGAGGGGAGCCTGGCACTGCCCCTTTCCTGGAGAGTTCAGTCTAGACCCTCTGTCTGAATCAAGAGCCAGGATGGCTGATAGACAAATAGGAATCCTGTTGCAGCCTATGTAGAATGTTAGCCCATGGGCTGAAATTGGAATAGGTTCTGCTTAAGCTAGCTCATATTTGCCTTATCATTTGTTCATTTCCTTATAAATTCTGACCATATTAAATTTGAACTCTTTTCATTTGTATATATTTTTTTGTGTCTTTAGATGTGTTCTACTGCAGATTGAGGATTCTGTATTGAGAGCTGTACCAGAAAAATTCATTCCATTTTTATGTTTTCTGTTTCTTTCCAGATGTACTTGTAAATACATGTGGCCACATCACCCCCGAATCTCCAATTGTACAAATTGGTTCTAACTTCACAGCAGTTTGTATAATAAAGGAAGAATGCATGAAAAAATTTCATGTAAATGCTAATTATATTGTCTGGAAAATAAACCATTTCACCATTCCTAAGGAACAGTATACTGTCATCAACAGAACAGCATGCAGTGTCACCTTTACAAATGTGACGGCACTAAATGTTCAGCTCACTTGCAACATTCTTACCTTTGGACAAATTGAACAGAATGTTTATGGAGTTACACTGATTTCAGGATGTAAGTTTTGTTTTTGTCTTATTTCAGACTTTGTCATGACTTATTTTTAAATGTTTGATCTCTATGAAAGACAGTAATTTGTGGACTTTTGGATGTATTACAAACAAAAGCAGCTTAGAAATAGTAACTTTGCATTGTTCATATACAAAAAAGCTAGAGAATAAACTCATTTCCAGAAACTAAACCACTAGACAGTTTTCTAGCAAAATATTTTGACGTGGTACCCCCTCAAAGTATTCTTGAATTAAAAATCTTTGAATTTATCTGTACAAACTTTTAATATCCTTTAATTACTGATAAAATGCACAGGCAAAGCACCTGTCTGAAGATAGAAAATAATTCATGGAGAAAGTCCTGCAAGGCCAGAGTAGAGAAAGTGAATTTACTGCAGTCCGAAAGTGTGTTACTGAATAAATACACCACCGGCTAGACCTTTCCTTTTTTCCTTTTTTTTTTTTTTTTTTGGAAAGGCAGATTTACAGAGAGGAGACACACCGAGAAAGAGATCTTCTGTGCACTGGCTCATTCCCCAAATGTCCAGAACAATTGAAATCAGCTGATCCAAAATCAGGAATTTCTTCCAGGTCTCCCACATGGGTGCAGGATCCCAAGGCTTTCGGCCATCCTCCACTGCTTTCCCAGGATACAAGCAGGGAGCTGGATGGGAAGTTGGGCAGCCGGGACTGGAAACTGGTGGCCATATGGGATGCTGGCACTACAGACGCAGGATTAGCTTGCTTCTTGAACCACTGCATTAACCCCCACCCAGACTTTATTTCAGCATTTGCTTTTGTTTTAGTAGAGTCTGGAAAAGTAATAAGAGAAATATAAATGAGTTATTCTTCTACTAATTTCCTCAGTATATGTAAGCACTATTTTATAAAAAATATACTTACTGGAGAAATCACAGGATATTTTTACCTAGTTATAAGTAAGGTTGATTTTATATAGAAGATTAATGTAAAACTAATGATAATTACATTAATACCTGTATATTACTAATTAAAATAGAATTCAAGGATTGGCGTAGAAGAGAAGTTTACTTTGTAGTTGCATTATGTTCATACTTCTAGTCTGGATTTGTTTTTCTAATTTAGGTCTTTTTTTAGATGGTTGCATATTTTGGAATATAAAATGTTTTTAAATGTGGACTTTTTCCTTTTAGTGCCTCCAGAAAAGCCAAAAGGCTTGAACTGCATTGTGTATGAGGATAAGAAAGTGATGGTGTGTCAGTGGAATCCTGGCAGGGAGACATTCCTAGAAACAAACTTCACTTTAAAATCTGAATGGTAAGTTACTTTTATGTGCTTTGTTGGGTTTATTCAGTTGGTTGTTTTTATTGGAATTTTTATTTTGTCACATGATAAAAAATGCAGAAGTCAACATTTTTAAAGAAAAATCCCCATGCACCCATTGCTCAGTTTCAGCAGAGATCAGCTCATAGTCTGCCTTTGTATACAGCTACCGTCCACCCCATATTCAAGAAAATCTCCAATTATTTCATCCATAAATATTTTAGTACATGTAATCAGAAGGTAAGGATACTGTTTTCTTTTGTTAAAGATGCCATAGCCACACATATTTACTTCGGCCAAAAGTGATTTCTGATATTTTGCCATCATCCGCTTTTCGGTTGGTGTCGCTGTCACTGTAAATGTCACATGTTAATTGCGTCAGTGTCTGGAAGAGTTCCGTATATTGCAGATCTGGGTCTGTAAGCTTCTCGGACTGCAGGTTCTGCCTCCTCCCCTCCTTGTTTGTCCTTATAGTTTCTTTGACTATTACTCGTTGCTTAACATAATTCTGTGCCTCCTTTTTCCTGGAAATTGCTGTTACATCTGGAGGCACTTTTTCCCCCAAAGAAATATTTCTGAGGAGTAGTCTGTATTTATTTGGAATCGCTACATAGTATTTGCCTGCCTTTTTTCTGATATTAAGGCAGAAGAATGGCTTCAAGCGCTGCAAGCTTGACTTACTCACTATAAAAGTACCTTTTACATTGTTTCAGACAAGAGTTGACAAAATGTTACAGTAAGCATTCATATACATACATCACCTAGATTCCACAATTAACATTTTGATTACCTATTTCTCTCCATCTGTCCATATTATTTTAAAGATTTATTTATTTTCATTTGAAAGGCAGATCTACAGAAAGAAGAGAGAAAACTTCCATCTGCTAGTTCACTCTCCACATGGGCCACAATGGCTGAAGCTGAGCTGCTGTGAAACTAGGAGCTTGGAATTTCTTTCTGGGTCTGTCCTGTGGTCCAAGGCCCAAAGCCTTGGGACCCTGCACCCACAGAAGAGACCCAGAAGCAGCTCCTGGCTTCAGATCAATTCAACCCCAGGTGTTGTGGCTATTTAGGGAATGAGCCAGTGGATGGAAGATCTTTTTCCTTGTCTTTCCTCTCCATAAATCTGATCTGCCTTTCCAATAAAAGTAAATAAATCTTAAAAGAAATGTATATGTGCCAACCCAGTTATGGTTATTGTTCTTCTATTGCTTAAATTGTCAATCTTTGGTCAGTGGAAATTTACTCAGGTTGGCTCATGCATCCTTTTGGCAAATCTTGCTTAGTTCTTGATAGTTCTGTGATTTCTGGTGTGTCATGATTTTCTGGGTCCCTGTTCTATATTTCTTCATCATGTTTTTCCTCACCTGACCATCATCTTAGTCACTTCCCAAGGAGTATTGGTTCCATTTTTGTGTGAAAAAAATATTTAGGGCCGTAAGCTGGATGCTGAGGGAACTCTTTGAGACTTGCAGAAAGAGCTAAGAAATGTTTAGTTTGAGATAAAGGTCATCACATAAATGTGAGTTGCTTGGGTCCAGCACGATGGCTTAGTAGCCAAATCCTCATCTTATATGCGCCAGGATCCCATATGGGCACCAGTTCATGTCTCAACTCCTCAGCTCCCAGCTTGTGGCCTGGGAAAGCAGTAGGGAACAGTCCTCAGCTCCCAGCTTGTGGCCTGGGAAAGCAGTAGGGAACAGTCTTGGAAAGCAGTGGGACCCTGCATCCACATGTGTGATCCAGACGCTCCTGACTCCTGGGTTTGGATCAGCTCGGCGCCAGCCGTTGCAGCCACTTGGGTAGTGAACCAGCAGGTGGAAGACCCTTTTCTCTGTATTTCCTTCTCTCTGCAGAAATACCTTTCCAGTAAAAAAAAAATAAATAAATAAAAAAAAAAATAAAAATAAAAAAAAAAAATGTGGGATGTTTGGACCTTCTGTAGGAGTGCCTGGATTCAGTTCCTGATTCTGGCTGTCAGTTGCCGTTTCCTGCTGGTGTAGGTTCTGGGAGATAGCAGGTGATGGCTCACCTGATTGAATCTCGCCCATCCATTTGGGATATGTGGGCATATTCCTGGCTCCTGGCTTTGGCATGTTACAGTCCTGGCTGTCACAGGCATTTGGGAAATTAGCCAGCAGATGGGAACACATTGTTTGCCTCAAAACTATATCTATATATCTATCTATTTATATATATTCTATAAATTATACACATGAAAAATTAATACTTAAACTTTATATGATAGAAATCAAAGTTATAATTGGGGTTAACTAGTAAGAGACTCTAGTCTTTTTTGCTTAGTGATGTAGACTGCTGGTAAAGTAAGGATTCTGTTTCAGGGATGTCGGAAACAAAGTAGTCCCCCTTTCACCTCAGTTTTAGTTGCCTGCTGTCAACTTCAATCTGAAAATATAAAGTGGAAAATTCCTGACATAAGCAATCTGTAAGTTTTCAATCCCATGCCACTCTGGCGTGATCATGTGATGCTCAGCTCCTTCCTGATGTGAATCATCCCTTTGCCCAGAGTGTTGATACTGCTTACCTTGCCCACTAATGGGCACATTGGGCACCATTGGCCTTCTCAGTTGCTAGGTTGACTGCCCGCAGGTTTATATTGTCTGTGTTATTTACTTAATAAAGGAACTAAAGCACAAGACTGGTGATTCTGAAATGCCGAAAAGAAAACTGTACAATGCTTCCTTTTCAAGGGCAGGGAATGTCCGGCCTGCAGGCTGTTACAGAGGCTGAGAAATCGGTTGGTCTGGCCCTGCCAACACAGCTGTAGGCAGGGCTCAAAACGCAGTGAACCAATAGCAGGCTAATTTTTTAAGTAGGTAATTTCGTTTGGCCTACACATGATGCTAAAAACCAAATGGCCCTTTGCAGAAAAAGGTTCTGTACCTCTATTTTTTTGTGAAACAATAAAAGCTCTTAAATTAATAGGAAAGAAAATTATATGGTAAGGTTACTGAAATCTGCATTAAACAAATATATGAATTTGTGATGAAAGCTCCAGTAATATGTGACATCGCTGTGGGAGCTTCGTCAAGTCAGTGGTAGCACACAGAGGGAAGGACCCCCACAGTCTCAGACAGTGATCTGCCCGAGTTCTCAGGCAGCATAACCAGGAAGCATGGGTAAGAGTTATGTTTTTTTATGGGGCGGCTCCAGGATTGCTTCATCTAAGAGGTGAACAAGTACTTCAGAGAGGAAGGTCCTGATAGTTAGTAATAGACAATACACCTGGCCGTCCTGACTCTGTGCTATGACAGTACTAAGATTTTGAGGCATCTTTGGCTATTAAGGGTGTGACACACCTGCCTGGTGTTTGATCACTGTGAATCACCAGTTGATGCGTACCCTGGTTTGCACATACTGATACAGTGCTGGAACTCCTCCACTCTGTCAGCACAGGGTGGCACTCATCACAGCTGAATTAAAGCAAACTATCAATGCCTACTGGAGGAACTGAGAGTAAAGTTTCAAATGGTCTTAAAAGACTCCAGGGGAAGTTAGGGAAATCTTTGATGTGGCAAGACAGGCTCAAGAAGGATTTGCCAATAGACTTAAAGAATCTGTTGAAGGCCATTGAGAATATCACAAAAAAGGAACTGAATTGACAGTTAAATCATCTATATAAGGAAAAGGAAGGTGAAGAGAAGAAAATGAAGCCAAACTAGTAATGTGACTATTGCAAAAATCTGTCAGTGTTTCAAGTTTCACGGAACGCAAACAACCAAAGTATGGATTATAATCCTGGGATGAAACATAGCATTAACACGACTCTGCCTCCAAGCAGTGCTTTCATGAGTTAAAGATGAAAACCTTTGATTGATTATACCGAGTACTTTTTGAAAATTATGGAAAAATGAAGTTAAAGGATAGCTTTATTGAAATCATGGTATTTTTTTTTCTATATTACTCAATATCCATGACATTTTGGAAGTACCCTCATAACATTTCTCCAAGATTTAAGCAGGACGTTTCGGTTGTGAAAGACCTCAGTCATCATGACTGAATGTTCCTGGATAGCCAAAAGTAGATGATCTTGCTTTAACCTCATCAAAAGTCCATGGTGGCCTAATGGTATCTCATAAATATGTCTGTAGCAAAAACCACAGTACATGTATGGTTCAAGCTTCCCTTTGGGAGTCTTGGAACATATGTAATGCAGGTAAGAGGTGTCACAAGGAAGTAGGTAGTTTTTACAGATGATTCAGTGAGAATGGAACTTAAAATTCTGGAGTACAGTATTCTTAAACTTAAAATTTGAACCCAATTTTATGAGTTTAGCTATATCAAATTGAGTTTAAAGAATGGCTGGTTAATTCATGAAAAAAAATTTTAGTCAACAATGTATTGCGGGCCCGGCGGCATGGCCTAGCAGCTAAAGTCCTCGCCTTGAAAGCCCCGGGATCCCATATGGCACCGGTTCTAATCCCGGCAGCTCCACTTCCCATCCAGCTCCCTGCTTGTGGCCTGGGAAAGCAGTCGAGGATGACCCAAAGCTTTGGGATCCTGCACCCACGTGGGAGACCCGGAGGAGGTTCCAGGTTCCCGGCTTCGGAAAGGTGCGCACCGGCGCGTTGCGGCTCACTTGGGGAGTGAATCATCGGACGGAAGATCTTCCTCTCTCTCTCCTCCTCTGTGTATATCTGGCTGTAATAAAATGAATAAATCTTCAAAAAAAAAAAAAACAATGTATTGCAAACTTAACTACAACATTCTCACTTTTCAAATAATTATTTTAATTTTTTAGCATCTATTTTTAATAACTTTTCCAATTTTATATTTAGGGCAACAGAGAAGTTTGCTGATTGCAAAGCAAAACGTGAGGCCCCTACTGTGTGTGTTGTTTATAATCCTGTATATTTTGTGAACATTGAAGTCTGGGTAGAAGCAGAAAATGCCTTTGGAACTGTTTCATCAGATCATATCAATTTTGATCCTGTGGATAAAGGTAGTTATAACTCTAAATTTGGGAGTTTATTAGCTTAACAGTGGTTTGTAAGCTTTCAGATTTTAATTTAGAAATGAACATTTACTTAATTTTTCTTATAAAGCCATTTTGTCATCAGTGTTAAATATAACTTGGAAAAAGAAAACTATCCCTAATCCCAACATTCACGGCTGTTTTTCCTTTGAATATTATCTTGTGTTTGCCCAGCTCGCAAATGTTTTATATTGTTTACAATCACAGTGTATCTGTTCCATGTTTTTTTATAGTTTTTGATATATCCTAAATATTTTAATACCTGAACTTGAAAAGATTAGCAAAGTTAAACTGTTTTCAAAGCTGGTTTCTTCAGACACTTTTTCTTTCTGTTAAATGGAATAGCATAGTATCACTTTCAGAGAATGTGGTTCATTTGGTAAGGATAACTAAAGTAAAGAAAAATATACAGTATTTATTTACAAAGTTATAAAACATGATAAACACTCATATTTATTTTTATTCTTCAGTGAAGCCCAACCCACCTCACAATTTATCAGTGAGCAATTCTGAGGAGCTGTCCAGTATCTTAAAGTTATCTTGGGTCAATCCAAGCATTAAGAGCGTGATAAGACTGAAGTATAACATTCAATATAGGACCAAAAATGCCTCAACTTGGAACCAGGTAAATTGAAAGTTACCGTTTATTCAGATTTTTCTTGCAGGCCACTAACTATGATTTTGGTTATGTGTATTAACATCTCTTTCCAGTCTTTGCATAAAGCAAGGGGAGACAGGAGGACATCCAGATGGAATATATAACTGCTGCATGTGTAGCCTTTAAGTAAACCATGCTGGAGATGCAGCTTTATAGAACAGCGTTTGGATGGGCCTTCAGTGAAAAGAACACAAGTCATAATAGAATTAACTTGAATGAAAATAAAGATAAGAGTAAGACAAAACATTTTTAGCATACTATAGTCCACAAGCCAAATTCAACATATCATCTGTTTTTGTAAATTATTTTATTGGAAGATGGCCACAATCATTTGCTTACATATTACCTCTGTTTTTGTGCTACGGTGGAAAAGTTGAATAGCCAAAACTGAATGGCTTACAAGCCTAAAATATTTACCATCTGCCCTTCATAAAAAGCTTTCCAATCCTTGGGATAGAGGAGATTGCTAGGGAATTTCTAAGGTTGGAAAGAAAACATGGTGTACTCAGGTGAAGCTGTCAGAGGTACCTGGAGCTTTGGGATAGCACTGAGCTGGTTTTGCTGTCCCTTGTGCTGGTTCTCTGTCACTAACAGTTGGCTTCGGCCTTATTGTTGCTGCGCTTTTAGCCATACGAGTTTCTAGGTGAATTGAGTCTGTGACCTTACCTACTTCTGTTCTCCACCCAGATTTACCTAAAGGGCTCAGAATACTATTAGAAAAACAATGGATTAATGCTCCATGTTGTACAGAGACATACATAAATTCTTTAAAATATTTTTTAATATCTGAATTTAGTTGCCCAAACTTGGCATCTCTTTGTATCCCATTGAAACCTCACAGTTCCAGATTGAACCAGAGTGTGTTTAATCTGTATTTAATACCTTCTTTTTTCTGGACGCCCAAATTTTATGAATGAAATGGTTAAAAAAAAAAAAAGAAACCAGGTTAATGTACTATGATAGCTTTTTTTTTCCTTGACTTTCCTTTGTTTCGACTGTCAGGATCTACATTCTACTCTCTACTGCTCCACTAATATCGTAGCAGTTATGTGTGGGTTCCTACTTGTTCAGCTCTCTAGTTGACTTTGGTTAACAGGCAGAGTGAGCCTGGCAGAACAGAGAAGGGAGAGAAAAGTGAGTTCTCTGTTTACTTCCCCGGCTTCCTTCCTGGAGCTGGCTGTGTGCATCTAACAGGAAGATTAGGAAGGCCAGTGCTCCTGTGAGACCCTCCTTCGGCTCCCAGTGCTGCCTCTTACCTCATTGGGCTTTAGAAGTGAGGACAACCACGAGCCCCCGAGTGCCAGCTGCCCCATCTAGGGACTCTGTTTCTTGTCCTCATCCCTTACTAACATTCTTCCGAATTCTAAGTGCAGTTTGCCGTGTGTTTCCTGCTAAGATAATGAGTGTAATAGGCCCTGTGAAATCAAAAAATAAAATTGAAAAACAGCAGTAGATGTTTCTGTACTTCTCAAACTTCACAACTTCAATGTTTTTAACTGCTTTTCAGTTGTATTTATTCTTCTTCAGAGGTTGAGTTTATCTAGATAGTCTTTTCTCATTAAGTTGGTTTTTAAAATCTTGCATAATACAGATGTTTATTGGCCTTTTGGCCACTTGATTTACTTTGTTTTCAGATTCCTCCTGAAGATACATCAACCACCCGATCTTCATTCACTGTCCAGGACCTTCAGCCTTATACTGAGTATGTGTTTAGGATGCGCTGTATGAAGGAAGATGGTAAGGGATTTTGGAGTGACTGGAGTGAAGAAGCAAATGGTGTCACATATGAAGATAGTAAGTAAATAAATATGAAGAAATAATTTTGGAATTCTTCCCGTCATTTATGTCTGATATTAACAATAGACCTTGGTCCAGCACTGTGGCATAGCAGGTAAAGCTATTCCAGTGATGTTGGCATCCCAAAAGTGGCTTCACTTCTGATCCCCTTCCTTGCTAATGGCCTGGGCAAAGCAGTACAAGATGGCCCAGAAGAAGCTCCTGGCTCCTGGCTCCTGGCTTCAGCCTGGCCCAACCCTGGCTGTTGGTTGCTGTTGTGGCCATATGGGGAGTGAACTAGTGGATGGAAGATGGAAGATCTTTGTCCCTCTCCCCATTCCCTCCATCTCTGTAACAATGGATTGCAAATAAATAAATCTTTTAAAATTACATATATAGACTTCATTGCTTGTTGTTTGGTGATCATTTTATTCAAAATCGTTTAAACTTGATTTTTAAGGATGTCAGGTTATAAAATTTGGGTGGTCATTGGACATAGCTGTTAAGGCGCTGCTTGGGATGTCAGCATTACATTAAAGTGCTTAGGTTTGAGTCCAAGCTCTGCTTCTAATTCCAGCTTCCTGCTGATCCGTACACTGGGAGGCAGCAGGTGGCGTCTCGAGTTCTTAGAATCCCTGCCGTCATGCGGGAGACCTGGTTGAGTTGTTGGCTCCTTGCTTTGCCTGGCCCAGTCTACGCTACTGGGCTTCCGGAGAGTAGTCCAAGCAGACTTAAGATCTCCAAATAAAGTTAAAACAAATGGAGAAGATGTGAACTTTGATATGTATTATATATAGCAGAAGTCTATTTGGTATCTAAGTAAATTCTTATGGAAAGGTGTCCTAAATATGAGAAATACATTGTTGTAACTTGATAAGTCTAGGATATTTTATTCAAGGGGAGTAATCCAATGCTAACCTTAACTAGAGAATCCTCTCCTAAATCATTAGACGTCATACTACTTAGCAAATACACCTTAGCTCCTCATTATCAAGAGGATTGTATTATACCTTTTACTTTTTTTTTCTAATAGTCCTTGATAAGACCCTGCAATAGGCTTTGACCATGGAATTTTGGTTAGTTGATTTATTTTCGTTCTTTTTCCCCTCAGAGGTAATCTATTGCATAAAGTGTAGAAGATAAGACACTAGAGGGTCTAAGATGGTTTAAAGTAACATTCTCTTTCCAAAGTAACTAATGTTACCTGATCTCTTGTTTAGCTTTCAAGAAAAACTCTTGTAGCAAACCGACTTAGAACATGAAATCTTCCCCTTTCCATGTCAGGGTAGCAGCAATGGTTTAGTCCCCTCTGCCTTTCTCTTCACTTCTGTCTCTACTATAGGTTTCAGTCCTGTGAATTGAGAGTATAAAAGAGATGTACCTTTCTTCTCTGAATTCTATCACTTTCAAAAAGGCCAGGAAGAAAAGCAGTCCTGCTGTAGCTGGTTTGGGGGTCCTGTATCAGATTGCTATTTCGTTTGGGAAAGATCTTAACACATTTAAAATGTAGGCAAAATGTTATAGTTAATTTTTGTGTGTACTCTTCTGGGGGGAAAGTACTTCAACACCGTCAAATCAGAGAGATCTGTTGCACCCATAAGGTTCAGTGTAGTGACTGGAGCCTCTAGGTTGTGTCTGTGGTAGGAGATATTTCTGTCCTGTAAGTTGTTCATGATTCTGTTTGGGCTGCACAGTACTCATGTGTGTGTCTGCCTCTTCCGCAGCCTGCTGTCCTCAGCTTTGTCACCTGTGGTTGCCTTTCCACAACCAACACACCATTCCGGAGATTTTATTCTTATTCTTTTGATTACCATGGCAGGCCTATAATTACCTTAAACACTTTTTTTTAAAATCAGTTAATAGAGGCATTTAAAAAACGTATTTACTGACATTTGACATTTATTAAACCTTATCACTCTGAATCATCCCAGTGTAAATTTAATCTCTACCAAATTTGCATGTTTTTTTTAATGATTTATTTAAAAGAGCAAGAGAAAGATATTCCATGTATGGTTCACTTTCTAAGTGCCTGCAGTGGCCCCTGGGCCACGTCAGTGCCAGGAGCCAGGGTCGCCGTTTGTGTCACCATCTGCTGCTTTCCCAGCACGTAGGCAAGGAGCCGAATGAGAAGCGAAGCAGCCAGGACTTGTGCTGTTGCTGTGACATGGGATGTCAGCGTCAGAGGTGGCAGCTTTACCTCGGTGTACCACAGTGCCAGCCCCATGTGTTCTCGTGTGTGTTTAGAGGTTCTAGGCATGTATTTAAATGTGGTTTTTCAATATTATTCTTAGCAATAAGTAGTAACAATTTTTTTTCACAGATAAAAATTGTCTTTGAAAAACAAGTAGTATCAGCTCAACAGAAGTAAAAAGAATAAAATCTAAGAAGTGATTTGTTGATCATGAAGACCCAGTTGCAGGTGTCAGAACACCTAAGAGCAGAGGAAAGGCTAGGGGAAGACTGGCCATATGGGAGGAAACTAAAATACATGGACAGGTGCAGGTCAGCACCCAAGCAGTAGAGGATGTGAAGTCACGAGCCATTTGGAAAAGAGCAAGGTGATGCTGCTTTGGCTAGTGCTTAGGGGCTCAGTGCTGAGGACGCATTTCCACGTTTACCTGAAATTGTAAGCGTGAGGAAAGAGTCCCAGCATAAGTCAGCAGTCGTCACTGCGGCTAAAGGAAGACAGCTGGCTTGTGCTGGGGTGGGAGAGCACTGGCCTAAGGAGTAGGACACTGGAGCTGAAGGGCTGGGATAGTGAGAACAAGGTAGAAGAATTTGCAGGATTTTATTTGGCTTTTAAAGCTTTTTATTTTAAAAGTTTATGTGTTTGCTTTAGGGCCATCCAAATCACCAAGTTTCTGGTATAAGATGGATCCATCCCATGCATCCCATAATCATGGCTATCGATCTGTGCAACTCATATGGAAGGTAAAAGGAAGCTTTTTTCTTGTGTAGATGAATTTTCTGTGGTGAGAATGCAGGTCCTAAACACTTTGTATTCATCATAATAGCAGCAAAGCATTTGATAAACATTTTGAATAGAAACACAAAGCTTTATATATACTATTTAGAACCCAGGTTCAAAAACTGCAGCTAATAAGCACCTCAGGTAATTCAACACAGCTCTGTACATTGTAAATTCTGTAAGGAAAGGAACTTGTTTTGTACTTGTTGAATTTTCCGGAGAAAATTAATAGAAATTGGATAATCAAAAATGTTGATTAAATTGATAATGAGTCTATCATGTATTAAAAGATTAAAGCATAACAAATAATTTAGGTCCAGATAGTAGAGAATAGGTTTTTTGTTTGTTTGTTTTGACAATCTTGGCATAATTAGGGTAAAAAGGTTCAAGCAGTACAGGAAGATGGGCAAGACGATCAGTTCCATATTCTTTCCTTAATGTATCTGATGTAAAAGGGGATTTTAAGGGAGAAGCCCCACCCAGTCTCCCACCCAACCCAGGTCCCAGATGTGGGGCATGCTCTGAGGTTCTTGCTCAAGTCGTTTTGATAGTTCACCAGTTCTGAATTGCTGCCCATATAGTAGAGAATTGTATACAGAACTAAAAACTAACAGAACACAGCCACTTTCCCCTCTTGTCGTTGAGTTAATGCTTTTACTTTAGTGCTGAGTCAAATGAGATTGCCAGTCCTTCCCAATGAAATATTTAGAGATTTTACATAAATTGTGAATCTGAAGAAACTGATTAATTCAACTGATCGTTTTTATGAAATATATTTTTTAAATTTTGTTACAGACATTGCTTCCTTTTGAAGCCAATGGGAAGATCTTGGATTATGAAGTGACTCTTGCAAGATGGAAATCACATTTACAAAATTACATAGTTAATGACACAAAACTGACAGTGAATCTTACGAATGATCGTTACAAAGCAACTCTGACAGCAAGAAATCTGGTTGGCAAGTCGGATCCGTCTGTTTTAATTATCCCCTCCTGTGACTTTAAAGGTCTGTGTCTGTAGGGTGGAGCATGGCTTGTGGATGTTTGAGTGTGGGCAGGACTCTGGAAACAGAGAGGTAGTCTGAGCGTAGGTTGTCAGCGTCAGGGACGACAGGATTTTCAGAAATCATCTGGCACATGGTATCAGGACAGATCATGGTTTTGGAAATTGGCCAACAGGCAGATTTCATCAGAATGGATGGAATACTGCTGTCACTACAGGCTCACTTCAACCTTTCCTTACGATTGAGTTCATTTGAGTGCTTTCTGATTACTATAAGATTCTTGAAGCATTTAAGATTTCATTTGCATATGTCTTAAACACAGTCGTTAATTGCAAACCTATGGTTTCAACTACCCATAGTGAGCTGTACTCTGCAGGAATGGAAAATTCCAGAAATGAAAGTTGGTAAGTTTTTTTTTTTTTAAGATTGATTCATTTCTATTACAAAGTCAGATTACAGAGAGGAGAAGAGACACAGAGAAGATCTTCATTCCGATGATTCACTCCCCAAGTTAGCACAATGGCCAGTGCTGTGCCAATCCTGAGCCAGGAGCCAGGAACTTCCTCCAGGTTTCCCACATGGATGCAGGGTCCCAAGGCTTTGGGCTTTGCTCAACTGCTTTCCCAGGCCACAAGCAGGGAGATGGATGGGAAGTGGAACTGCCAGGATTAGAACCAGTGCCCATATGGGATCCCGGCACATTCAAGGTGAGGACTTTAGCTGCTAGGACACCACGCTGGGCCCAAGTTCGTAAGTTTTAAATTGTGTACCATTGTGAGTAACGCGGTTACATCTCATTACCTGGCTCTAACCACTTCCAGCCAGGGTGTGAATCCCTCCTCCTCTGGAGCATGCACACAGCACGCGCTCCCTGCCTTCATTGCAGTGCCGATAGTGGCCACGGTGCACGAAAGCAGCAGTGCTGGCAGCTCGGATGGGCCAGAGAGGCCCTAGAGCACTTCCTTAGGTGTGCAGGAAAGTTATAGCTGATACGCAGTTTGGTCCTCTCCTGTATGAGGTATTGCCTGGGGGTCTTGGAACATAACCTGTAAACAAGGGCAGAGGCTGCTCTGTGCACAGGTCTTCAAAAAGTTCATGAGAAATGCATATTAGGAAAAAAAACACGTTTTTTAAAAGTTTTGCACCAAAACAAATGTCTTTGGATTACATTTTCCTTTTTCTTTTTTTTTTTTTGAAGTATCTTTGTATTTATTCATGCTTTCAAAGAGAAAATTGTAATTACAAACATATAAAACATTTGAAGAATTATGGTAAAGGGAGAATTCAAATTTAAAAATGTATTACTTGGCCCGGCATGGTAGCCTAGCAGCTGAAGTTCTCACTTTGCACTTGCCAGGATCCCATATGGGCGCCAATTCTAATCCTGGTGGCCCTGCTTCCCATCCAGCTCCCTGCTTGTGGCCTCCGAAGGCAGCTGGGGACAGCCCAGGGTCTTGGGACCCTGCCCCCCATATGGGAGACCCAGAAGAGGCTCTTGGCTTTGGATTGATTAGCTCTGGCTGTTGCAGTCACTTGGGGAGTGAATCATCGAGTGGAAGATCTTCCTCTCTCTCCTTCTGTCTGTGTATCTGACTTTGCAATAAAAATAAATAAATCTTTAAAAAAAAAATGAACTATCTGCCTTACATGTAAGCCATAATATATGAGTGCTTTTATTCATGTTCATCTCAAATACCTAATTATGGAAATGTGTTTATAAGTAAATGAGTCATGTTTTAATGTAAATTTTTGTAACAGTATTCAAACTTTGTTTTAAAGCTACTCGCCCCGTAATGGATCTTAAGGCATACCCCAAAGATAACCGGCTCTGGGTAGAATGGACTGCTCCAGGTGAGCCCGTGAAGAAATACATCCTGGAGTGGTGTGTGTTATCAGCCAAATCGCCCTGTGTCCCGGACTGGCAGCAGGAGGATGGAACCGTACATCGCACCTATTTAAGGGGTAGGCCTGACCAGAAGCATTGAAAGTGATGACCTTTCAGTAACGTTAGACAGTGCTTTTGGTTCTGTGTTTGCATATTTGTTTCTGTAGCCATTGAGAAGACTTGGGTTTATCATATCCTTCCTAGTCACAGCAGTTGTGACTGTAAGCACGTTTCTCCTGACCCTTCTGAACTACTAGGGTTCTTTGTCAACAGTCAAGTCAGAGCTGTCTCTCTGTATCCTAACATTGCTTTATAAATCTGTGAGGTGGTGGGGAAGCGTCCCGCCCGGGCTGCCGAGGCGAGGTGTTCTCTGTGCGCTGGATCCTGCTGCTCCCATGACAGTGCAGTCCCCTAGGGCGTCTGAAGGGCTCTGCTCTGGTTAGTCCTTTCAGCTGAGTGTGCTAGCAAAGGACAGGAAGTAATGAGGTAGATTTCCGGGGAGGACTATTCTGTGAAGGTGTCATTTATTAAGTGGCTATAAAGTGATGTCACAGCTTTTAGCAGAGAAAAATCATTCAGTATTTTAGAATTTAGCTGTGAATAATGTGATTAATAAAAGAAAACCCATAACAGGAATACCAGCTATAAAGTTTTGAGTCTTTGTTCATAAAATAGACTGACTCTTTGTAACTAACCTGTTAGGTAATGTACAGGTTTTTGTTTAAGTGTTTGCTTTTTGTAAGTTTCATTTATTTGAAAGGCTGCTGGTTTACTGGCCAAATGGCTGCATCCACCAGGGGTGGGTGGCCAAGGCAACAGCCTCCCCCATGCGCGCAGAGGGCCCAAGCCATCCTCCGCTGCTTCCCCAGATGCATTTAGCAGGAAGCCAGGTTGGAAGTGCAGCATCCAGGACTTGAACCAGGGACCATATGGAATGTGGAAGCCACAGGTGCCAACTTAACCCACTACACCACACTATCCCCTAATACACAGTTTTAATAAGAAGCCTGATAGCCTAACATGTTAACCTTATCAAATTAAAAACATGGTGGACTAGGAAAAAAAACCAGATTGGAAATAATTTGATGATAGGAACTTGTTTTGTTAAAGATTTATTTATTTTTATTGTGAAGTCAGACAGAGGAGGAGAGACAGGAAAATCTTCCATACACTGATTCAGTCCCCAAGTGGCCACAACGGCTTGAGCTGAGACAAAGCCGGGAGCCAGGAGCTTCTTCCGGGTCTCCCACGCGGGTGCAGGGTCCCAAGGCTTTGGGCTGTCCTTAACTGCTTTTTCAGGCCACAAGCAGGGAGCTGGATGGGAAGCGGAGCTGCTGGGATTAGAACCGGTGCCCATATGGGATCCCGAGGCATGCAAGGAGAGGACTTTAGCCACTAGGCTACCTTGCTGGGCCCAGTGATAGGAATTTATTAAACAATAGCATAGCAAGAGGCTTTAGAAACATAAAGGTTGGGCAGGCAGCCTAGTAGTTTGGTAGACAGCCCTGAAAATATCACTGTTAGCAGAATATAAAAATTGTTCATTCTTTGATAATGTCACATCGTCAACAAAAGAAAAAGTTAGTAAAGGCGGCAAATAGATATGTAACGTTCTGAATAAGGATTATGGGAAATATAAGTTCTTATTGAAGGGTTGTATTCAGTATAAACATTAATATTCTGTTACGGATATTATGCTATCTAAAGAAATTTTATACTTCCATGCTATAAAATGGATTACTGTGATAATTTGAGTAATTCTAAATAGAAAAAGGATATTAAATATTTTTTTCTTTTGAAATTGGATAGGAGTTAAGACTAATACTTCAATTTTTTTCAGCCTTTCCTTTCTATTTTGCTCAGCCGGCAAATCTCCGGCAATTCGGTGAGATACCAAAAATTATCAGACTCGAAGGAAGATCTAAAATGATTTGAGATCAGTATTTTATGAGTCATTAATATACATGTTGGCATTATTCTTGTCAGTTAACAAATTGAAGGGCCCAGCATGATAGCATAGTGGTTAAAGTCTTCGCCTTGAACGCGCCAGGATCCCATATGGGCACCGGTTCTAATCCCAGCAGCTCCACTTCCCATCTAGCTCCCTGCTTGTGGCCTGGGAAAGCAGTCGAGGATGGTCCAAAGCCTTGGGACCCTGCACCCATGTGGGAGACCTGGAAAAGGCTCCTGGCTCCTGGCTCAGGATTGGCTCAGCTGCAGCCGTTGCGGCCGCTTGGGGAGTGAATCATTGGACGGAAGATCTTCCTCTCTCTTCTCTCTGTATGTCTGACTTTGTAATAGAAATGAATAAATGTTTAAAAAAAAATAAATTGAAAACTTTTTGCTCTGTGGCAATAAAAGTAGCCTTTAATTTGTATCAGCAGTTTATTAAGTTGATTTGATTACACCGAAGATATTGCTTGCTTAGAGAACTACAGTTTGAAAAGAGAGTCTAGTGGTCATGAAATAATGATTAAAAATACATAATAAGAGTTTGAAAAAAGTGCTTCCTCTGCTATTCTTTCAGGGAACCTTGAAGAAAGTAAGTGCTACTTGATAACGGTGACCCCAGTTTACACAGACGGGGCCGGGGTCCCCGAGTCCGTGAAGGCGTACCTCAAACAAGCACGTAAGTCCACATCGCGGCCTTGAAGATGTTAAGAGCTTAGCTGTAACGGGTACCTTTTTAACTGAATGAGGATATGTCTCATTATGTTCAGATAATGTTATTGTAAGAAAATGTGATAAAGTTGAGTGATTCTCTAGATTCTAATAAGTTTCATTTAGCAAATGCATTCTCTTGTAGCACCGTCCAAAGGCCCTATTGTTCGGACAAAGAAGGTGGGGAAAAATGAAGCTGTCCTGGAGTGGGAGCAACTTCCTGTTGATGTTCAGAACGGCTTTATCAGAAATTATACTATATTTTATAAAACTACCATTGGAAATGAAACTGGTAATAAAACTATCTTATTAAAGATTGTTCTTAAATTTCTATAAGTACCAATTTCTCACCTTAAGCTATACAGTGTATTATAACATGATATTCTCAGAAAAAGACACCTAAGCTATGACTTGTGGCTGCTTCCCCAACTCTGTTTTGGTTGTTTGTGTTTTTTGTTTTGTTGTGGGCTCAAAGAAAAATACTGTGTCAGTTACAAAAGCTGTTTACGGCTATGATATTTTCAATGCTTGAAAGTGCGGACTGAGGGCCGGGGCCCGGAGTCCCGGCAGCTGGCTGAGGCCTGGGTTTTGGTGTCTTGCAGCCGTGAACGTGGACTCCTCCCACACGGAGTACACCCTGTCCTCGCTGACGAGCGACACCTTGTACATGGTGCGCATGGCGGCCTACACAGACGAAGGGGGGAAGGACGGGCCGGAGTTCACCTTCACCACGCCCAAGTTCGGTAAGAGAGTGACGTCCGGCCATTTTTTTTTTTCTTTTTAAATCAGACTAGACATTATTTTTGTGCCTGCATTTTGTTGAAAAGTATATCTTTGCACTCATAAGTATTCATAAATTAATTTTATAATGCTTGGTTTTGATGACTTTGAATTGTAGAAAGTACTATTCCTCACCTTTCTTTTTCACTCTTCCTGGCTGGATTCACCTGTCCTTTTAGTTCGTAGATCTTCCTGAGGTGGTTCTTATTATTATTCCATGCTACAAGTTCAGAGGCACAGGGAACTCTCCCTTTGCCTCCCCATCCTCCCTGCCTAAGTTCCTCTCCTGCCATCTTCCCAATGATACAATCCTTTAGTAACAGTTCTGAGTTTAACATTCTGCTGTTTAAGTGTGGCATGGCATTATAGGTATCGGCAAAGGTAGGAAATCTAGCCTTTAGAGGTTTGTGTGTGGTATCTTTCCTGTTTGTCTTCTCCGGCTCAGTCCTTCTGTAGGTCAGTTAGTGTAGGCGGGCCTCACAGGTTCCACCTGCACACCTGCCGCAATCTGCCTTCCAGCCCCACCACTGAGGCCACCTGCTGTCCCCGCTTGGTCCAGTCTGCCATGTGTGCCTAGTCTTCATCTCTCTGCCACCCTCTTTGGCATTTAACCCTGCTGGCCACTCCATCCCAGACGTTGCCCCTTCCCTTGGCTCAGCCTTGTGTTCAGCTCCTAGCCTCCTGAAGTTCTCCCTCCTGTGCCCTTTTCTGCTTTACTGTTAAATAGTTTGTATGCTCAGAGTTCTGCTCCTGGCCTTGCTTTCCTGTCTGTGTATGCAAACTTCCTTGTCCATGGCTTCAGCATCCTTTTTTCCTTCTCAAGTACCTATCTCTTCCTTTGATGTGTTCTGTAGCCCTCTCACCCTTTGCTGAAGCCATGAATTTAGAAATGACTGCAACACATTTTTTGGATCTTTTTCCCTCATGTAGGCCTCTTCCTCCTCAGTACTGCTGTGCCTACTCCTTCAGAATCATTTCCTGCTTGGGCTGCACGCTTCTCACCATCTTCTCTTTGCCCAGTGTATTGCAGTAGTTTGGGCCCTACTCTTGGTTTGGTCCTCCTGGATTCTCTCAGCAGTCTTAATGCTGTACTCTCTTCTTGTTCTCACATTGAGTGATTATAGAAATTACTTTATTGTAGTTGTAGTCCACACTCCCAGTTGTCGTCATAGTGATCGATGAATAGCATCCATATTCCTTGTTTGTTGAGTAAATGCTGAGTGAGAGAATGAATGGGCGAGTGACTACATAACATAGGCCAAATACCCTGAATTTCGCTGTTGGACGAGTTTCTGGGATAAGGACCAGGTTACTAGACAACAAATGAACTGTACCATCATCCTTGAAATTTTTTTGTTACAGAAAACTTACTATAGGGAATTGTATTATACATAAAATTCCAAAGAAGAAAAACCAGTCCTAATCCATCACTCAAAAATAATGTAACAATTGTTTATCCTTCTAGTCTTTTCTAAATAGACTTTTTCCTTCCAAATTTATCATACTTATTGGTATTACTACATAATAGGCTTTTCAGAATTACTTGTCATTTTAATTTCCTGCTTTTATGTTTGTAAGACTTGTTTATTTGACAGAGAGGGAGAGACAAAAATCTTGTGCTTACTGGTTTACTTTCCACATGCCAGCAACAGCCAGGAACTCCAGCTGGTCTCGTGGGGCAGGCAGGGCTCGAGTCCTTGAGCCTTGTCAGGAGGCTCGATGTGAAGCAGAGTAGCCTGCGCCTTGCTCGCCTTGCTCCCAGCGCTGCGATGGGGAACGTAGGCATCCCAGGTGCAGCTGCACCGGCCGCGGGATGGCGCTCACCCTTCACCTGACTTCTTCTGCTGGGCTCCGTAGGATGTATCCTCACTCACAGAAGTGGTAGAAAAACAAAAGTCAGTGAATTGTAAATGCCTCTGATAATTTTCACTGCAAACGGTAAAGGGAGTAGGAAGAGTTAACCAAAAAAAATCATAAAGTCAGTCATTTGAAAATCTCTCTCAAGTTGTCCCAACTAGTGATGCATTTGATCGCTTAGGCCTCTTTACATGCAGATGGAGAGTTGTGTCTTACTTGTCTACTTGTTCATACCTACTGTGCCAATGCTTGAACCTGTTGATCATTTCCTAAAGGTCTCAGCCTTCTATCAGATCAGCTTTGGGAAAATGGGAAAAGCCATTAAACATTTGTGTCTGCAAATTTGTTTCTTGTTGAAGGTAAATTTGTATTTAAGATGGTCTTACAGCTTTCCCAGTTTTACCCAACATTTGTATTTGTTTAGGTATAATTTCTTCGAATCTTAGAATAGATACAAAGATTAGCTTTTGCTAAAATTTTTGCTGAGAACCAATCGTAAATAATAAAGTGGTGAGCTTTGAAATCTGTAGTTTACCAGGTGGATTACCTAATATGCCAAACTAATTATCTTAATCCACCAGTTAATGTATATTTTACTCTGGGTGGCCAGGTTACTGTGTAAGGCATAAAGAGCCAAGATGTGATTTACAAGGAGAGGGGGAGAAAGTAGTATGATAGTTCATCTTTTCCACAGTAATCTGGTTGAAAAGTTACATTTTTCTTAATATATTTCCCTCTATGCTTTTTTTTCCCTTGAAGCTCAAGGGGAAATTGAAGCCATAGTTGTGCCTGTTTGCTTGGCATTCCTGTTGACAACCCTGCTGGGCGTGCTGTTCTGCTTCAACAAGAGAGACCTGTAAGTACCCGCATTTCTGTTCTTGAATTTTTCCCTGCTTCAGTGAGCTGTAACTCTTATACAATAAAATTCATTTTATCATGTGATAAATTTTTCTGACTTAAACAGGTATGTGTAGGTATTACCGCACTCAAATATGGGAATTTGTGTAACTCATAGTTTTCTTGTTTTGTTTGTAGTCTTCTCCCATAACCCCCATCTTCAGGCACTCGGTGGATCTGCGTTCTGTAAATGTGGTTGAACTTGTTTAGGGGTAAAGTCTTTCACCTCCCATAACTTTGTCCTCTTTACTGCTGTATTCTGTAGTTTAGATAATCTATTGTGTGTGTGTGTGTTTTTTTAATGCAGCCTTGTTTCCCATGTGTGGCTTATATGTAGAAGTTCAGAACATTATAATACTTTAGACATATTTTCATTTGTCTTGAATAAGTAGGACTTGGTGTGCTTGGTCATATGATTGTTCAGCTTCGTGAAAATCTGCCAGTTTTTCAAAAGCCATATTGTGTTCCCACCAGCAAATGTCCCATCTCATTATCAGCACTTCGTACTATTCTTCACTTTAGTGATTCTTTCCAGTGAAAGAATAGTTTTAGTTTTTTTATTGCTAGTGTTGGAACTATTCTTGTCTCTTATCTTGAAGTCCATCCACTTACCAGTTTTTCTGCACTGCAGTTCCAAGTTTTGTGTTTATCTGAAAACATCTGCCTAGCTCAGTGTCAAATCTCTCCTCCTGGTTTCTTCTGGAGATTGTTTCAGCTCTTACCCTCGGATCATTCCCAGTGAATTGTTGTATGGTGTGAGGTCGGTCAGCGTTCCTTCCCAGTGGATGTCCAGTTCTGGTGTCATGCATTTTGACAAGTTTTTTTTTCCCCATTGGATTTCTTGATACTTTTCCAGAAACCAAATTCCTGTTAGTCTGTAGCTGCTTCAGGACTTGCTCTGCTTCAGTGAGGTCCTATTTTAAAGCCAGTGCACTGTCTTAATTAGTAGTAGGGGTCAGCAGAGAGTTCATGGAAAATGTGTATTAGGCAAAAAAAAGCATGGATTGCAAAATTGTGTTACTCCCAAGAGAAGCTTCTCAGAAGTTTGAGAGTCAGAGAAAGAGTTCTTCTCTCTGCTGGGGTTCCCACCCCGTGGTGTAGCAGAGTTCAGACTCCCACAGCAGTGGGAGGACGCGAGCTGGGGGACCCAGGAGTTGAACCCCACGCTGCATGTGGGGTGGGGAAAGCCTAGGTGGCCAGCTGACCTCTAGGTCAGATGCCCACCCTGAATGTTTAATACTACTTGTCAATAACTTTTTTGAAATAGCGCATTGTAAGTATTGAAAATAGGTAGAATTGCTTCCATTGTGTTTTCAAAATTGTTTTGGCTTCTTTGCCTTTTTATATAAATTTTAACATCAACTTGTCGATTTCCTTTTTAAAAAAATCTGCTCTAATTTATTCCTATTTTTTATCTTAAGTGGAATATTTAAAATTTTAATGAAGATGTAGAAATGCAATTTTAAAAAATACATTGTTAATGCTAAAATATTCATAATTAATTCATTGCTAGTGCCTTTTAGGACTCTGTACCAGTGTTCTCCGTACAGTCACGGAGTTTACCAGCAGTTAGGGTTACTGCAGGCTGTCTTCATGCTCCTGCTGCCTAAAGTGATGGACTGGCCAGCTTGCAGTAGAGCATTGACTGGAAATGGTCGGAGTGGACACTGCTCCCACGTTCAGGAAAGAAAGCATTCAGTCTGTCATCACTGTGTGTGATGTTAGCTCTAAGTCAGGGACATTTGTTTCTTTTTCAAGTTTATTAGGAATGCAGGGGTTAATTTTGTCAAAAGCTTTTTCTGAATTACTGAAATCATAGTTTTTCATTTCTTCTATGAATTTGATTTTCATAAACTTACATTTGCTAGATTTTTGTTGGATTCAGTTTAATATTTGCATTTTACATGTGCTTGGAAGATGGTATTTTTTTCCCTGTGACTTTGGCTATGAAATCAGATTATTTCTGACCTCTTGAAATGTGTAGGAATGCGTTTTGCATGGTCTCTTCTGAAAGTGCATTAGAATTTGCTTTAATGAAAGTTTACCTTGGGATCGGCGCAGTAGTGTAGTGGTTAAGGTCCTAGCCTTGCACGCCTGGGATCCCATATGGGCACCGGTTCTAATCCCAGCAGCTCCACTTCCCATCCAGCTCCCTGCTTGTGGCCTGGGAAAGCAGTCAAGGATGGCCCAAAGCCTTGGGACCCTGCGCCTGTGTGGGAGACCTGGAAGAAACTCCAGGCCCCTGGCTTCAGATTGGTTCAGCTCCAGCTATTGCGGTTACTTGGGGAGTGAACCATCGGACGGAAGATCTTCCTCTCTGTCTCTCCTCCTCTCTGTATATCTGGCTTTGCAATAAAGATAAATATTCAGAAAAAAAGTTTACCTTTTGAGGACTTTGGCCATGGGTTGTTTGGTCAGCCTCACTACTTTTTGCAACAGGTGCTGCTTGCAGGGCGGCTGGATCCCCGTCTGCTAACTGTTCTGAGTGCTCAATTTCCTGTACACTTCAGAAAAATACAATTAAGTAGGATTTTAATGAAATCGACTGCTTGAATGAATTGGGTATTTGAAGCATTCTTGGTATCATTATGAACATTTTTGGTTTTTTTGCTGTTGGGAAGAATGTACCATAGCATTGTGCTCTGGATCAAGTTTCCATGTGTGTTTTTTTTTTTTTAATTTAATTACATTGAATATTGATCATTAGCCTTTGCCTTAACAGTTTCTTTAAAAACATCTAACAATACTAACATCTTTGAACAGTTTTTTTGTATTGCTTGTAAGGAAAAAAATTGGGATCAGATGTTTTTATTCATATAACTAATATGTTCTTAAAACGCATCAGTGAATATGCTTAGAAATAGGAACTATTTTACATCTGGCTTTACATGCAATTTTTTTTTTCTCTTCAGAATTAAAAAACACATCTGGCCTAATGTTCCAGATCCTTCTAAGAGTCACATTGCCCAGTGGTCACCTCCCACACCTCCAAGGGTAAGATGCTTTTAAATGTTAGGATAGTTAGTTTTTCCAGCAGATTGAGAGGCTGACTCAAATGTCAATAGACCTGCACACTTGTTCTGACATTCTCAGTTGTACTTGGCAAACATGACTGTGTGATTAAACTTGGAATACTAAAACTGCTTTGTAACTATTAACAGATGCTTATGACCAAGTTTATCATGCTAAACTCTTTACCCCAAAGGGGAAATCATTTGTATTTATCCTCCAATATTTAATTATATTCCACAAAACTTTCAGTTATTTTTTTTTTCTACATGGTTTCCCTAAGGCTGCCTGGTGTTGTCAGATTATGTAGTTTATAAGCTATGAAACCAGAAATACTGCCTTTAAAGTTCTGAGAAAATACAGCCTGATCCAGAACAGCTCAGACTCATGAGTGTTTGAAAGGCAAGCAGTGATTCGGTAACCCCATGCCATGTCGCTCAGTGCAGGCTGTGGGCGCCGTGGGAAGTTGAACGTTCAGAAATGCCTCATGTATCTGTTTCCAAGGTGACAATCTGTATTCTCCTTTCCTTAGCACAATTTCAGTCCAAAAGATCAGATGTATGCGGATGGCAATTTCACTGATGTAAGTGTCGTGGAAATAGAACCAAATGACAAAAAGCCTTTTCCAGAGGACCTCAAGTCATTGGACCTGTGCAAGAAGGAGAAGCTGAGCACCGAGGGCCACAGCAGTGGCATCGGGGGGTCCTCGTGCATGTCATCGTCCAGGCCCAGCATTTCCAGCAGTGATGACAACGAGTCTGCGCAGAACACCTCCAGCACCGTGCAGTACTCCACGGTGGTGCACAGCGGCTACCGGCACCAGGTCCCGGCAGTCCAGGTCTTCTCCAGGTCCGAGTCCACGCAGCCCCTGCTGGATTCCGAGGAGCGGCCAGAGGACCTGCAGCTAATAGATAACATGGAAGGTAGTGATGCCGTTTTGCCCAGGCAGCAGTATTTCAAACAGCACTGCAGCCAGCAGGAAGCCAGTCCAGAGATTCTACAGTTTGAGAGGTCAAAGCCTGTTTCAGAGATGGCTGAAGAAGCCTTCATTAGACTTCAACAGCAGCAGTTCTCAGATATCTCACAGTCCTCCACTGGAGGCCAGATGAAAATGTTTCAGGAAGTCTCAGCAGATGTGTTTGGTCTGGGGACTGAGGGACAAGGGGAAACATTGGAAACAATTGGGGTGGCAGCCGTGATTGATGAAGGAATGCCTAAAAGCTACTTACCACAGACTGTTCCGCAAGGCGGCTACGTGCCTCAGTGAGCCTCCCTGCGACGGCGGCGGCAGCAGCACCTGCCAAGCAAAACTAAGCTGTGATTTCAGATAAGAAATCCTCTTCACTCCCTGCAGACCGTTTGCCCTTGAAGACGAGTCTTACCTTGGGCTATTTCCATTCCAGAACATCTGGGATTCAACTTCAAGCACTACATAAACTGACTTCATCTTCCACGTAGCTGACTGATTCTGTACTGTTTCAGGATGGTTGCACTGAAGAAAGAGAGCCCGTCTGAAATTTATAAAGTCAGTTTCTTTTGCTACATGAAGAGTATTTGAATGGTAAGCAGCAATCAACTGTACTGGCTTTGTGAGAGTGGTTATGGAATAAAGTGGCACATACACGGCTGATGCAGAAACCCGAGCAGCACGGCCTGGGCGCCGGCTTCAGCAGAGGCCCGGGGAGTCGAGCACCAGGGCCCGGGCGCTCGTTGGTGCTCCTAGAAAAGTCGTCCTTTCAGTGGGAATGATGCTGCCCATTGTTAAGAGGAAAAATTCCAGAGCCTTAACATCGAAGATTATAAATAGTTAAATATTTAATCTATTTTCTATTACAGAATAAAAATCGTTTTTTGCATTATTGAGAACCTTTGTAAAGGTTCATTTCACAGTTAGGAATGAATGTTTAAAGTTATTGGCCTTTTTCTCTGCATACATGAACATCATTGATCCTTCAGACTTCAGAGAATTTGATAAAGTACTTCATACAGTGTCTCGGCTTAAACTGTTCTAATTGAATATACTTTTATGTTCTGAGTGTACCAACGTTTGCATCTATTTCCTAGCACGTATTTGAAGGAACTAAGGTACAGGATCTTTGGCAGTACTTACCAGGCAGAAGAGAACTGAACGTGGGAGCCTTGCTGAGTGTGCACACATCGGCCAGTTCTGGGGGTGCACGGGCCCCACTCTGGGACGTGAGGGTGTTTTCAGCCTCTTGCAGGCAGTTCTCCAGGGAAGAGGTCATCCGGGCACCGCAAGCCTAGCGCTAAGGCCACCCACCCATTTCTACATCTAACCACCACACGTGACAGGGAGGAGCTGAGGAAGAAGCTGCCATCCACCATTGTGTCACTTGCTGCTAGCAAAGTGAGTTCAGAGGAAAGAGGTGTGGTTTTGAAACTTAAATACAGCAGAAAAACAGACTTAAGGTAGTAGGGGTTATTTAAGACTAAAGGGAAACTGATAAACATACAGTTCTTTATGCTAAGAATGTTCATACTTGGCTTCCAGGTATGTTTTTATCCTTTGTATTTTACATTTTGGCTCCTGCTTTGCCAAGTTCTTTCCCCTGCACGACCCCCTTCAGCTGTACTCAGAATGACGTGTCCACTGGTTCCTACTTCAGATAACAGTAGGCCTAGAGGCTGCGGAGTCAAGGCGACCGCACTGTTCTAAGTCCTTCAAAGACTGGCCTCGCCAAGTGTGGCGCCGAGGAAGTTTGTTCTTATTACTTATTTTTTAAAAAATGAAAAAAAAAAAAAAGTCAGGCTTACCTGTAGCCTTCCTTATAATGAGCAGCAGTGTTGGGAAGATGGTTGTAGCCTGAAGCTCACACATTTAAAGTGTGAACGCATGGTCTAAGGGAAAGAAAGCAGATTTGCATGTTGAAACCTGTAGAGTTGCTTCCATAAGAATGCCCCCGCCACAGAGCACTTTAGACGTAGAAGTGGCTGTAAGTACTGTGCAGAAATCCATTCAGGAAATGAATGTACTTTTGAGCACTGATATATAATGTGCATTTATGCCCAAAAGAGAAAAGCAGTCAAATTTGTTTCAAATACAGAATTATTTTCCTAGAGCATGTCTTGGAATAATCTGTTTTAACGCATGTGCATTGTATTTTAGATATAGAAAAACATTTGTAGCAAAAAGGGAATTCTTTAAATTTTTATTGCCTAAAAATGTTTAAAGTGATTTTTAAATGCTTCAAGAAATGGCCTCTGTGTGGAAACTATTCACTGTTTCTATTGCAGTTGTCCCCTTCAGGATTGAAAACAAAAAAGCACTCAGTACCTGTTAACCTGTCAGTTCCCCGCGTCTCCCAAGGAAACTGTGTAGATTGTCAGGCTTCCTGGTCGTGAAGATCTGCAGTTCAATCGCGTTAGGATCAGACCCGACATGCGAGTAAGAAAAACGCACATTCTAGTCCCCCTGCTACCTAGCTCACTAACCTTGCCCCTTGATGCGGCCATGAAACCAGCCAGTGACCGGAGCTGTTACTGCAAAGTTCAAGTACACTTATAAAAATGTATTTATTAAAACTCATTTAAAGTACAATACCTAAAGTAATTTTTAGAGTTAGAAATCAAACAAGAATTTTAAAGATCTTTTCTACTCATTTAGCTAGTTAAAACTGGCGAAAACGGATGTATAATATTTACAATTCCCAAAAATGTGTTTTGGCATATATTGCCCAGTACCACGTCATTCTCCTGGCCCGATCCTGTTCCTTTGGCAGGAAGAGCAAGTCTCCGTACTGTGCACCTGCTGTGTCACTGTGATCAGCGACTGTAAAGTTCAAAGCAATTGTTGGAACAATCACACTGTAGGTGCAGGTTAGAGTACAGTGCCCCGGTAGAACTAAAAACTGTACTTTTTGGTAAATTGAGAGAATACGGAGTTGTAAGAGGCCAAGGTATTTAGCGTTAACCTAAAACTGGGCATTGTGCTAGGTTTCAGTAAAGATGCCAATTAACACATTTCTTAGGATTAGCCTTGCTTGCAGTTCCTGTTTCCAGGTTATAAATAAGAATAATATGCAAATCCAAATAAAACTGTCCAAAGCCAGATGTGGTTATATTTTAGGAGTTATTTTTCATCATAAATGCCATTACTGCATACATTAGCATGATGCTCTGGTCAATGTCATATTCAGAAATAAAAGGGTGTGGCTCACGGTGTGTGCCTAACATTCGTCTGGTCCTAAATTGCAGGATGTTTGCCGTCAGCATTTCCCTCCCACGTGGTAGTTCATTTCACCAGCTAGGTATGCAGTACAGGTCATGGGTCAGAGAAAGCAGGTAAGGACAGCGGGGATGAAGGCTCCACATTCGAACAGTAACTACCAGTTTCAGATGCTGGTACAAGAGTTCCAGGTGATGTGTCAGAGGGATATTTTAGGTGATATTTGGAAATTGTTTAGTCTTATTGTAACATGTATTTTGAATATTCTAAAAATGTGCAATTTGCTAGCTTGACAATACAGTTACAAAGCATTATACGTGTCGTCTGTCCTCACCCGCCCCGCTGTCCCCGCGCTGCTTTGCCGACCTCATGTGACTCCATGTGGAAGGCTTGTCCAATGCACTTTGTTCTTTGGCACGTGCTGATTGTAACCACGCTATTAACTGTTACGTTGACAAAACTGTTACCATAAATGCTCTACTATATGTCAGGTCTAATCCGTTTAATAAAGATTTTGTTCAGTTTTTTTCTGTGTGTGGTCACCACTATCTGACAAACTGTCACACATCTTGAAGTGGCTGCTATTGGGACATGCGGGTCTCGGTGTGTCCCCTGGCTTCTGAGATGCTTAGCTACTGCAGTGGAATAAGACCCAGAAGGAAATCTGTACAGGCTTGGCCTGAACGACAGGAAACGCTTACCTGTTCAGCCAGTCACTCGGTGAGTTGGTCACCACGTCTCGGCCTCCTAGTGCAGCCTCTTTTGGGTTGAAGGGCCTGGGGACCGCGGCCAGAGGTGCACCACCTTGTGGCGTGACACGGCCTGCATGCTGCCACCCTCACTCTGGCCGGGTGCTGGAGTCCCATGCCCTGCGCTCGGAGGCCCTGGATGCTCCGTTGGCAAGTCCACCTGGAGGAGTTGTCATCATCTTTCACGTTGGCGTGTCTTCACAAGGTGATCTCACCTACAAGGTGCAGGGAATGTTGAGTCCCCGTGGCCAGCGACCATCACCCCTTGGGGCGCGAGCACACTGCACAATGGAAGGACACCAGTTTCGGTGCAGTGGACATCCACACACGGGCTTTTCCTAACACACCTTTGCCTTAGGTTTCCTGAAGCTCTTGCACTCCGTGGCGTGGGGCCATGTGGTCCTTGCCTTGGAGCCCCTAGCACTGCAGTTGCACCTGCCCTCCCCACAGCACGGCCCTCTTGTTCTAGTTCATGTGACAGACGCCGTGCAGCCAACCTCCCACGAGTTACCTAGTTCCTTAGCTCAGTAGCAAGACGCCTCTCCCCTCAGGACTGATTTGGTCCCCATGTCTTATTTTTTAGAATTAAACATCCCTCCCGCTTTGCAAACACTCCCTGCGGCACACACTGCTTGTCCACATGGACTCGGACTGTCAGAACAGAAGAGCGAGCGGCACAGAGCAGACGGGAGTCCAGAGGCTGAGCGGCCAGGAGCTCAGCTTCCTGCTGCCACTCCCTGAGGTGGGCCGGAGACCCCAGACAGGCCGCCTAGTTTCTCAAAAGTGACTATGGTTCTGTGTCACTGGGGCGCAGAGAGCTGAGCCCCTACCTGTGATCCCAGCTGCTCCTGACCCAGCACTCCCCGATACACCTGGCAAGGTGGCCCATCCACTTTAGACAGCAGGGTAAGTTCCTGCTTTGACCTGAACTAGCTCCAACTGTTGCAAGCTTTTAAGCGAGTGAACCAGCAGAGGTCTCTGTTTGACTCTCAAATTATCAAAAACTATTTAAAAAATTACTGTCAAGGCAGGTGCAGTAGCTTAACAAGCTAATCCTCTTCCTGCTAGCACCAGCATCATATGGGCACCAGTTTGTGTCCTGCAGCTCCACCTCCCAGTCCAGCTCCCTACTTACGGACTGGGAAAACAGAAGAGGATGCTTCAAGTCCTTGGGCCCCTGCACTCACAAGAGAGACATGGAGGAAGCTCCTGGCTCCCAGCTCTGGCTGTTGCATCATTTGGGGAGTAAATCAGCAGATGGAAGGTCCAACTTTGACTATCCAAGTAAAATATTTTGTAAAAAATCATTCTGTTGCCATTGAGGGAGAAAAAATATACCTTCAAATTCACATTAAACTTTTTTTTTTTTAACAAATTACAGTTAATTCCTCCCAACTGCTAAAGGCTTGAAATGCTGAGACAGAGCTGTAAAACTGTGTACATGTGTGCCCAGCGCCATAGCCTGGTGGCTAAAATCCTTACCTAACACGCACTGGTATCCCGGCAGTCCCACTTCCCTGCTTGTGGCCTGGGAAAGCAGTCGAGGACGGCCCAAAGCCTTGGGACCCTGCACCCGTGTGGGAGACCTGGAGGAAGTTCTTGGCTTTGGATTGGTGCAGTTCCAGCCGTTGTGATCACTTGGGGAGTGAACCAGTAGATGGGAGATCTTCCCCTCTCTGTGTATCTGACTTTGCAATAAAAATAAATAAATCTTTAAAAAAGAAATGTTTATTCGACCCTGATTGTGCTGCTTGTGACTGTGATCATAATGTGTCAGAAAAGTAGCACTACAGCACTTTCTGGTTTTGACTTTCACAGTGGGGCCCCGCCACGCCCTGCCACGCCCCATGCTTATCCTGCCAAGTGGAGGAGCCGGAACAAGCAGTTCCTCCCCAGGGACGCCTCCCACGTGTTCCGCCAAGACGTCCCAGGCGCCAGGCCTCAGAGTGCATGAGAGCCTGTGCACAACCCAGGCCTGCCCCTACAGAATTTCCCTGCAGTTCCACCGAGTGCCAGGAAAGGCCTGCTGGGCACTGCCAGCTCCAGAGTGGATGCACTTCTCTGGAATCGTGCTGTATGCCTTGTGGGGAGGGGCGGACACGGGGAGCATGTTCTTAATGTAAGTGAAACGGCATTCAAAATCTCAGGGATTTGGGCGACGGGAAAGTCAAGCCACACAAAGAATGCGAGGCAACTGCTCTGCCGCACGCCTGCAGCGTGGACCTGCCTGATCCCTTCATGGGGTGACACGCGCCAACGTGACACCCTGGCACACCTCTGAGGTCATCTCAGCCCCACGGTCGGAGCTGGCACAAGCCAGCCCACAGCTGTCCCTGTCACCTGCCAGCAGGTGCTCCCTGCTGGTTGGTGCTGGGCATCTAAGCTGCAAGCCCATATTTTTGGGCCAAGCTACCCAACTGCTTTTAGTAAAATCCCAGAGGACCTGCTTGCCGGGCCAGCTTGTGGAGGACGCACATGTCACCAGGACTTTCTATGTGCGGTTTGCCTTCCTACCAACCCAGCCAACACCCCACGCCCTCAGCACCCACCTCAAGGAACCCTAACTGGGCCTTGGGTCCCAAGCAGGGTTCTGTATTTTATTTTACAAGTTTATTTTTTTTGAAAGGCAGAGCCAAGAGAGAGGAATAAGGAGACTCTCCACCCACGGGGTCATGCCCCAAGTGCCTGGCACAGCTGCAGCTGGGCTGGAAGGCAGCGCGGGTCTCCCGTGTGGGTGGCAGAAGCCCATGCCCTTGAGCCATCACCGCTGTCTAGAGCGGCCGTCAGCAGAGCGAGATCCTAACCCCTGCCTGGCACATTCTCTCACCCGAGCTGGCAGCACCATGCCCTATTTCAACCAAGGAAAGGCCCCTCCATTGGTGGAACCTGGCTCATTCAGGTGGTGACAGGCTTGAGGGTTGAGACCACAGTCGGCTGGGCCCAAAGGACTCTGGCCAGGCTGCCCTTGGCCTGTCCAGCCCTGAGAGCTCCCTAGTTCAGTGCTTGCTGCGATTCCTTTCCTCACCAGCAGCTCCACTGGGGGGCAGCATTGAGCCACGATGGGCTGCTGTTCTACGCAAACTTCCCCGCAGGCTTTCAACCCAGCAGGAATTTTTCAATCCCAGGACTTTCAATCCCACTGTGGCCTTTTTCAGGTTCCTGGCTAGCCACCCACTTTTTTTTTTTTTAAGAATTAGAGAAAATCTTCCATCCACTCCCTGAGAGGTTTCAACAGGAGCTTGTGTCTCCTACCTGGATGCAGGGGACCAAGTCACACAGGCCATCCTCCCGGGATTTCCCCCAGGCAGATTAGCAGAGAACTGGATCAGAAGGGGAGCAGGGGCCCGATGCCGCAGCCTAGCGGCTTAAGTCCTTGCTATACACACACCAGGATCCCACATGGGTGCCAGTTCTAACCCCGACTGCTCCACTTTCCATTCATCCAACTCCCTGCTTGTGGCCTGGGAAAGCAGACCCTGCACCTGTGCGGGAGACCTGGAAGAAGTTCCTGGCTTCAGATCAGCTCAGCTCCATCCGTGGCAGCCATTTGGGGAGTAATCAGTGGACAGAAGAGCTTTCTGTCCCTCCTCTATGTATATCTGACTTTCCAATAAAAATAAATCTTAAAAAAAAGGGAGGGGGAGCAGGTACAACATGTATGCCTATGGAATGCTGGCATCGCAGAGGCAGGCCCAAGCGATTATGGGAAAACACCTGTCTCTTTTCTAACCAGGCAGAAAGCTCTGTTCATCAGCCAGGCCTTCCCAGAAAAGGCAACGCTGTTTCTATGGAACTGGGGAGGGGAGGGCACGCAGGTGCCAATGCCTGCAGACTCCCGATGCTTCCCTGGTCACACTCAGGGTAAGCTTGCACAAAATTATCAAGTCTTCATTTTTCTTGAAGTGATACTTAAATTTCACAACCAGCCAAAGGCCTCTGTTGACCCCACCAAGTAACTGCCCTCCAGCTCCTTGCCAAAGGTGGGGTCTTAGTCCATCCCGGACCCCTCACTTGTCCTGTCGTCTCAGCAGGGACCAGGCAGGGTACATTGCCATGTACAGTCGCTAGACAGGTAACCCCAAATTTTTCTCTTCTTTTCTGGCAGAGAAAAGAAACTCCAAGTTGAGATCTACTGTTGGCTTTGGGGCAGGCACCTGGGCCAGATGCCACACGGAACACCACATCCTTACAGAGACTCAAGTTCAAGTCCCGTGGCATGGCCATCTGCACCCACCTTCTGGCCAGTGCACCTCCAGGACTCAACAGGTCATGGCTCAGGTAGTTGGGTCCCTGATCTCCATGTGGAAATCCAGCATGGGCTCTGTGCTGCTGGCTTCAGCTTCGCCCAGCCCTGACTGGCTGATGCAGGCCTTCGGGAAGTGAACCAGCAGCCTAGAGATCTCTCTGCCTGCCTGCTTTTCAATTAGAAAAAGTATAATCGGTTCGGGCCTTGGGGTTGGGCAGCTTGCAGCTCCCCACAGTGTGGCGGCTGTGGGGGGTGTCCCTGCCAGGCCAGACCCAATGCTGGGGACTCAGGCCAAAGCCACTGCCGAAAGGCAGTGAACGAGTCCTTGCCTTTGGGCAGCCAGTGCACCAAATGGTGCCAGGCTCTGCCTGCTGACCACCCAGCGGCGAACTCTGGGGTTTTTAGAATATGTAATTGTTGCCTAGGGACACCCATGAATAATGCCAGTGTTAGTGTAGGTGAGAGATGAATTCTGGGTGATTCCCAGTAACAGGGTCATGAAACTTTTGGGCAAGCGTGGGGACTGAGACCTGGTGGTTTAGAGGGGAGTGTCCATAAGATCTATTTGGGCCACACTGATTCACCAGCCAAATTAGGAATCCTGAGATGGGCTGTTAGCATAGAGCATCACTGACTGCCACACACCAGTCCACACCAAAGCTATGGATGGGGGCCTGTCTAGCAGGGCTAGGTACCATTACTTGACTGGGTGGTGGAATAGTGGACTAGTCATCTTTGGCAGGGTCAAGACACTAACCAGCACAAGAGAGAACCAGATCCGGGGGTAAACTCTGTGGGGGAAGTGTGGGCCCAACCCTGTGGAAATACAAGTCCCGCAGGTTAGCTTGTGAGCTGGGGTAGCACTGGGCTAAGCTAGGAATGACCATGGCACCTGCCATCACTTACGGGTAAAGGAACCGATGGCAATCTGGGCAGGTCAAGGCAGCACCACCCGAAGGTGCATCCTAAAACAGGATGTGGAGTGGGCCAAGCTGCAACTGGAAGGGGGAGGACCAGACAAGGCCAAGCAAACTTCAACTCATAAAAAAAGAACAGAAATCAGGATGGAGCACATGTCTCTCCAACCTAGGTTCTTACACTAACTGGTCTGCAAAAGTCAGGGATGCTATGCCACAGTATCGAAGGCAAAGGCTGAGACAGGTGAGGGGCTAAGCCAACTGGGTCAGAGCAACCACTGGTACATGCTCGCAATTTAGGGCTGGGAATAGACTCAGTTGGAGAGCTGTGAGAGAACACCCTTGCTGAGTTGGGATTCCCATGGGAGGGTGCGGGAGCCAGACTGGGGACTGCGTTCTGGTCTGGATATGGCTGCAATCTCCCTTGGCACAAGTGTGGACTGGGGCTGGGTGCACCAAGCAGGGCTAGATGCCTTCACTATCTGGTGCTCTGGAGAACCTGGGTAGATGTAGGACGGACTAGGCTGGGTCTCTGCCCCTACTGAGCCATGTGTGAGCAGTGTCTGGGTATGGACAAGCCTTGGCTGGGTGAAACAGCCAACACCAAGAACTGGAATGGATTGAAGGCCAGCAATGAGGGATGACCCATGGAACCATCAGTACACGCAAGACCTGGCATAGGGAGAGGTTCTGAAGGAGGAGCTTGGGAAACTCCTCTGTTGGAACACGGTCCCTACAGGTGAGCACAAGAACCACGATATGGAGCAACCTAGACTAGGCCACAGGAAGATACCCACCATCATACATATGGCATGGGGGGGGGGGTAGACCAGGCTGAACCAGTTCACATCAACCACTGGCGAATCCGAGCACCAGCAAAGAGTGTGGGTCAGGCCAGCTTCGTTCGCAACACATACCAGTGCACATTAAGGAATGCCAAGGTGGGGTGAATTGTACCAGATGTGGTTGCAGCACCCAAACAGCACACGTGAGAACCGGGGCGGGGGGGAGGCAAAGGCGGCAGGGGAATGTGGGCTCCCCTGCTGGACAACCACTCCCACTGGAGAACACGGGTTGGGATGGGAGCAGACCAGACCAGGCAGGGCTGCAACACCTGTGTACCTCATGTGAGCTAGATTGGGGAAGGGCCAGATTGGGCTGACTGACCCGACTGGTGCAAGCAAAAATCAGAGTTGGTGAGGTTGGTTGGGCTTTGCCGCAGCATCAGATGTCAGAGGCTGGCACAGGGGGCTAATTCTCTCAAGTTAAATGCCAGAACCACCTGCAGAGTGCATAATCCAGAAGTTGGAGTGGCCTAGGAGGGAGATAGTGGGCACCTCCCTCGTGGGTAGCCACTCCCACTGGAGAGCATGAAAACCAGGATAAGGGCAGGGGTGGCAAGACAGAAAGGCACCTGCCAGTATGTGTGTGGGCTGGATAGTAGGTTGGTTGGGTTGAACTAGGCTTCAATGCCCATTGACAAGTACCAGAGCTAAATGGGATGTGGGACAGACTGAACAAGCCTGTGGTACATATTGGCATACATGGGAACCAGGGTAGGGGGTAGGCCTGGTGGGGGCTATGGGGAGTCGCCCCAACTAGGCTGCAGCGCCCACTGGTCTGCGTGAGGACCAAGTATAAAGTGGGTAGGATCGACTACAACACCCATTGGTTCAAGTGGATGACAGGGCTGGAAACAGAACTGACCCAGCAATTGCAACCACCAGCATGAGCATAAGCTGATTGGGGTGATGGACGGTGCCGGACCCTGTACTGGCAAACTCACACAAGAATCAGGTTTGGGATCATCTCAGATGAAGTTTCTTTGGAGATCCCTCCAACTGAACTGCTGATCTCAGAACCCTCAACCATGAAGAGACTGTGTCAGCCAGTGGATTCTGAGTAGGTTTCATCATGATTGGAATGGCGAGACTGGCAGCAATTCAGAACTGTTGAACTATCAAAACTGCTTGAGCAGGACCCTCGGAGCGTGCCCCACATCGGGGACCTGGGATGGGTGGGAGGCTGGATTGGGCTTTTCCCTTTGTTTCTCCCCTGGCCCCAGAAACAGGGGGAAAATTATGATATTAGTGTGGAAACAATGGTATTGCCCACTTTCCTGTAGCCCTTGACCCTTTGTACCAACTAAGTAAGATTATTTTTTTTAAAAAAGGTATAATCCTAGAACTCTAGTCTCAGTTGAAGAAGTCCAGGAGAGTCATCCACCACCTCTTTTCCCTACACTTAAGGGAACATGCCAGGAGATCCCTTCCCATCCAGTTCAGTCATGTGGTATTCCCAAGCAAGGAGGCTGTGCACAAGTCACACAGAAGAGGCATGATCCAGTGATGTCACAGGGTGTCCGGGGGGCCCCCATGGCACAGAGGGTGTGCAGTTGACCAAAACGTATAGAAGGGCAAAGTCAGAGAAGCCCACTCCAGCACAGTCTGAGTCTGAAGTGGAAAGCTCACAGCTGGGGCCCGGCGGCGTGGCCTAGCTGCTAAGGTCCGCGCCTTGAACGCCCCGGGATCCCATATGGGCGCCGGTTCTAATCCCGGCAGCTCCACTTCCCATCTAGCTCCCTGCTTGTGGCCTGGGAAAGCAGTCGAGGACGGCCCAATGCATTGGGACCCTGCCACCCGTGTGGGAGACCCGGAGGAGGTTCCAGTTTCCCGGCTTCAGATCAGCGCGCACCGGCCCGTTGCGGCTCACTTGGGGAGTAAAGATCTTCCTCTCTGTCTCTCTTCCTCTCTGTATATCTGACTTTGTAATAAAAAATAAATAAATCTTTAAAAAAAAAAGAAAAAGAAAGCTCACAGCTGACCACTTATCCAACACCCCAAGTAGGCAACAGAGCCCAGGAGGGCAGCCTGGTCCCCGCTGGCGATGGCAAGGCTGACTGGCTGGTGAGCAGCTAAAGGGCTGTCACTGTAAGAGGGGCCCAGCACGCCACATAACCCATGTGCAGGACAAAGACAGACTCCACTATGCACTGCTGATCGCATCTTGCTCCCACACCATCACCAGGTTGAAAAATCCCCGAAGCTAGGGACCATCTGTAGTAAAACTGAATGGGTGATACATACAGGAATTCAACGACAGAATGAGGCCAGGGTCGGACAAACAAGGCACCCAGGGCATCCCGGGAAGGAAGTACATGGTGCTCTGGCAACACCCCAAGGGCAAGTACCACCTTCTGGGTGTCCCCCAGGCTGGGCATGGGACAATCAGCAAGACCATCTCAGGGCCAGCCCCACTGGCAGAGAGCTGAACAGCTCCTCCCTTCCTCCCCCAAGACCCCATCAGACACCTCCTGCTCTACGTCTCCCTTGCTGCTCTGGGCTTCACCCCGGCACCGACCACCAGGCTCCCTGGGACCATTTCCTGCTGCTTCAGCCTCAGGAGAGGTTTGGGAACCGCTGCAGCCTGGACAGATCCCTGCTCACTGTGGTCAGCACCAGGGCCGGTGGCACGGGCAGAGGGCAAGGCAACATGTGCCCCATCAGCACAGTCTGCAGTCATGACAGAGAGAGCACATCCGGGATGTGGTCTTCCGGACGGCTGACACCTGTGCTCCACCTTCCAAGAGCGCCCTCTGCAGGGCTGACCCGGGAGCACCCCGGGACAGACCTGACACGCCCATGCTCTAGCACCTGACACTAGCCTTCTCGCTGTGCCCTTTCTCTTTTAGCTTCCCCCAGCTTCGTTCCTTACCACCCGTATTTGCAATTTCTTTTCCATTCCCTAGGCAGTCGCAGCTCTGTGGCCTTTTTTGCAAAGTCGTGTCTAGAACCTGGGTGCCCCCTGAGGGCAGCCTGTGACATGGACCTAGAGCTGACGGGTGTGAAATCGCCCGCCCCTTCCCCGCAGTGTCCTCTGCCCCAGCAGCCCGGGGTTGCCGGCAGCACCTGAGTGTTCAAGCTTGCTCGCTTGCCTCACTGCTAGTGAAGCTCCTGCTAGGCCCGGGGCCTTCCCTGAATCAGCTACACCTGAATCCTTATTGTGGCTTTACTTCCAGCATCCCCACTCCTCTTCCCACCTCTGCGTAAACGCAGCCTTTAGCGCGTGTCAATTCAATGCAGAATTCTCTGAAACAGTGGGAGTTTACACAGGGGTGGGTCCTGGGTGACAAGGTGAGGGCACAACCAATGTGCCCCGCCCACCAGACCCCAGCTGACCAAACTCCCGAAGGGCCCCTGATGGCCCAGCCCGGCTCACATCCAGCTCGCTCCCGGCTGCACCTGGAAATAAGGGCCAGCTGGGTCCACTTTCGCGCGTCTCCAACACAGCCGACCCCTGGCTGACCCCACGCCTGCACCGTGAGCAGCCGGCCTCTGCCCAGTCTGCCTCTTGCCCAGTAATGACCTCCACGTGGTTTCCTGGGAAACGCACGCCCAGGCTCACTCCACACTCTGCCAGACTCCCAGCACCTGAGTACACGGGCTCCCCAGCCTCCGGGGTTTTCAGGGAACCACAAAATCCACCCGAGCTGGAGAAAACCATCATGGCAAAAAGCCCAAGGCAAGAACACTGAAAACAATCCAAGTTGAAGAACATCTATTTCAGAGGGTACAAAACATCCCAGTCAGCGTCACCATTTTGGAGCGAGCATTTAACAATTGCAGTTAAAACAGTTTGCAAATTGGATTAGATTTTTTTTTCAATTCACAAAGAATCCCTAGAGAGGCAGGATGCTTGTTGAGAAGGCGCAAGACCAAGTTTCATGCAAATAATCTCCAAAACAAAGCATAAAATCCCTTCCAAAATGTTACAGCCAAAAGTCTGTGGAAATGCCACGTCCTTGGAGTACCTTGGTTCCTGAGGTTCCCAGGAAGTCCCTCGGCCCCGGGGCCACATGTCCACACCCGTTGGATTAACCAACTTGTAGCCACACTCCAGCACAGGACTCCCCAACGTCCAGGGACTGGCTGGAGCCCCCTCGGCCCCGGCCAGGGCAGGACACAGCAGGCCTTGCTGGCCTATTGTCCATGCCCCAGGTCGCTGGGACAAACAGCTGCCTTGGGACATCAGTGTCCCCTTGGGAGAACGGAGCAGCCCGTGTTTAGGTCACTTCAGGAAACAGAGCACACCCTGAACTCTGGGACCTACCTGGTTGGAGGGTGAGAACCGGATAAAGAGAACTCGTGAGCTGCGAAGCAAGGAGTCTGCCCAGATCTTCGCCGCGGTGAGGAAGGCGGACAGGGCGCACGCAGGTGTACTGTGGGAGTGCTGGGGCTCGGAGGAGCATTGTGGGAAGTGGGAGGAGTCCCAGAGTGGTCTAATGCCATGCACGTGCGAACCAATAATGCCACGGAAGCAGGGAGCCAGAGGTGTGTCCCCAGCGTGTGTCCCACAGGGAGGGACTCTCTGAGGATGGAGTCACACGGCAGCAGCAGGCTGAGGGCTGCAAGCAGCTGGACGCTGTGCATTCAAGATTCAAGTTCAAACTTGGAGGGAGGGGCAGGACCAGGGGCTGCCAGGTGCGGCTGTCTCATGTCCTCATCCCGCAGGGCAGCTCTGAATGCAGCTGGGGTACCCTGGGCCCCTACAGTCAGCAGCTGATGAAGGTGGGAGACACAAATGTCACAGAAACTCCAGAGAAAGGGGGCACATGGCTGGCACTTTGCTGACTCGCAGGACGGCAATAAACCAGGTTTGCCTTTGGCTGGACCCTGATCCCATGACAGTATGGCCTGGGGAAGAGCTGGGGTGACTGTGCGAATGAGCTCCCTCCCTCCCCTCCCCGCCAGGCTTCACCATCATACATTTCCTACCAGCCTCTGCTCACTCTCCCCCTCCCAAGGCTGGGAGCCAGGAGCAGGAGTGGGAGGACGCCCTGAGTCACACCCAGTTCACACCCTCACAAGATATGAACACCACCTCTCTGCTCTGTTGGTCTGATGCTACGAGCGACGCCGTGCCTCAGGACCCTGACCCCCACTGCTAAGTTAGCTCAGCTCCTGTGCAGAGGTGCCAGCACAGCTTGGGCCCTGCACATGCACAGTGAAAGGGTCCCCAGGACACAGACCTGACCCAGACCTGGGTCCATCATCCCAGGCGACCCAGGAGATCACGTAGCATGATGTTCAGGCAGCTGGAGATCTGAGGGTTTTGTTGTTGTGTTTTTGGAAGATAGCTCTTTTTAGAAGTTTTTTTTTTCTTTTTAATTTATTGGAAAGATAGAACAACAAACAGGAAGGGAGAAAGATGGAGAGACACACACAGAACCCTTCCTCATGCTGGTTCACTCCTTCAAGTGGCCGCCAGAGCCAACCAGGGCTGGGTCAGGCTGAAGCCAGGGGCCTGGAACTACAGCCAGGTTTCCCACGCGAGTGGCCAGGACCCAAGCACTGAGCATCCTCTGCCGCCTTCCAAGCGCAACAAGTAGGAGGCCGGATTGGAAGCAGATCAGCTGGCACAGTGACAAGCATACCGCTATGGAATGCCAGCTCATAAGGAACAGCTGAACCCCCTGAGCCACAGCACCAGCTCCATGCTGGGAAGTTTGGCCTCTTTTAAGCGGAAGGAGTTGGACAGTGGGGGGTCTTGGGATCTGAGGAGAGAGAAAAGTTTGGCCCAAGGCAGAGACCTCTGTTCTGGGTGCAAGAGAAGATACCCTCAATGGGAGCGTTCTAGGCTAAGGGCGAAGGGTTCTGGAGCTTGAGGGATCCCAGGCTTAGCAGAGACGTGGAGCACCTGTTGGACTCCTGGGCTAAGTGCGTGTGTCACCACCGAGAGCCCCTGGCTCCGTGTGTGTGTGCACCGCCTGGCTTTCTCTGGGCAGGACTTGCAGAGCAAAGCAGCCCCCAGTCGTGAGTGTCCAGTGAGTCTGACCCACCCAGAGCCAGCGTCTTCACCCAACCCCCAGGTCTGTACCTGAGTCCTCTGTGGCACACTGAACCTAGAGCCTTGCTCATTTAACCCTGGTGCTACTCCCCTTTGCTCTGCCCCTCTTCACCCAGGGGCCTGCCAGACCGAAATCCAGGCCTCGTGACACCTCTCCGACACCTCGGCCCACATGGTTGTTGAAGCTGGGCAGGACAAGGGAACCTCACTGCAGGTGGCGAAATTGATAGGATGCACTTCGCTTTAGCCCGAGCAGCCATGGGAGGGAGCCCCACAGACCGCAGTTCTGCCAAGTGGCCCTGCATTGCTCTCCTCACACGGATGGGGGCTGTTCGTGCTGTTGGAATAACCACTTCTTCACCCCTGACCCCAGGGTCCAGCGACGGCTGCAGAGGGGTCAGGGACCGCTAAGCACCTGGGCCACCCTCTCTGTTCTTCCAAGTCTCCCACAAGACAGACACAAGGGCACACACCTTGACTGCAGACCCTGCCGGGGGTGTTTATGGGATTCCAAAGACAGAAGCAAAATCAAGTTCACGGCGGCGAGCAGCACAATGGCTGCTTGGGCTCCTCTGGCAACGCCCGTCACGCCAGGTGGAGCAGTAAGCCCAAAGCTCTTTTGGCCCTAAGGAACCCGGACAGGGTGAAAAGTGTGAAGTGTACTGCAGTTGCTATCCAAACTGAGAGGGTACACAAAGCAAGCCTGCCCCCGAGGAGGCTGGAGGGAACCAGACGCACGTGGGAACAGCCTTGGATTTTACACAGATCATATCCAAACCAAAATTACTACTATGATGAGAGAGGCACACGGCTGTAGCTCTCCAGGGCTGTGGGTCCAGAGGGCGCAGGAAACTCCTGCCAGGATAAACCCACCCACTGGGCACATTGGAATATTCTGAGCCAATTTCCCTGCTGGGTTTGTTCAGGAGTGCATTACTGGCCTCCATCCACTAGAGGCCGCCGGTGCCTCCCAATCCTGGCCGACAAAGCCAAGTGCCTGGGGACGTGATGGGGTGGGGGGGAGGGGGGAGAAGGGGCGGGATGAGTGCACCTGGTTGAGAAAGCAGACACAGCCCCCTGTCTGTAAGCAGACACAGCCCCCTGCCCATGACCTTAGCTGTGGGCATCAGGGAGTGTTCCCGTCCCCAGGGGGCCGTTCCCATTCCTTGGGAATTCAGAATGGCAGGTCCTGAGTTGATTTCTAGTGAACAGCTGGTTCACAGTTAAAACCTGATGCCGGTTGGAGCTTCGGGTCTGGCGTCCACAAACTTCCTGGCAAGGGCCAGATGTGAGAGTTTCAGGCTTTGGGGAGGACAGGTAGCCATAGCCCAGGTGCAAAAGGTGGGTGTGAATGTGCTCCAATATAGCACAATCTGAATTTCTTGCTTTCTTTTTTTTTTTTTGCAGTCACAAACTGCTACTCTGTTAGATTTCTTTGTACCCACTTAGAAACCGCAATGCCATGTTTTGAATGCACAGCCCTCCACAGGAAGCAGGCCTGGGATTTGGCCCCAGGGACCAAAGTTCACGGATCCCTGGGCTGCCAGCAGCAGCAGTAGGCAGGAGCAAGCTGGGGTGCCTGACACAGACCTGCCCACATCCGGGGTGGGAGTCCCAGGGCAGCCTCTCCTCTCTCCCATCTCCTGCCTCTCCCAACCACTCCATTCTTGGCATTTTCAAACTGCTGCATCCTAAGACGCCATCTTCCAACCCATACACCAACTGACTTCTTTGCCAATCGTCTAGAAGTTTCTGCTATTACTGTAAAAGAAAAGCCACCAGAAGGGCTCTACTGTTGTTGTCTGCCTGGTTCCCAGAGACCCCAGAAAAATCTTTAGGGGAATAGCGTCTGTTTTTCCAGTGACCTTCCTAAACCCGTCTTCCTGACTGACAGGAAGCAGAGAACACAGCTGAGACCCTGGGAGGGGCTAGCTGGGGTCTGGATGTGACCAAGGCAGTCACCAGGGGCTTCTCCATGTGTGCAGAACCCAGGGCCTGTGAGTGCTCAGGAGAGCCCGGCGTGTGGCCCCCTATGGAGCTAGGAGTAGGGGCTCTCAAGAGACCTCCACAGGGGTCATCCACATAAAGGGGTAGCGCCCCATACTCGGGGGGAACAGAGGTGAACGGGGCAAGTGCCTGAAAAGGCTGCTGGAACCAAAGGCCTTGACCAGTGAAGCCAGCAGCAAGGGGTACAGGTTCCCAGACGCTGCCCAGCTGCCTGTGGGAAGGGGCCTTTCCAGGGTATGCTCAACAAGAAGCCCCGGGTGCCATGCCAGTGCTAGGGGGTCATGACCCCATGCAAAAGCAGTGTGGGGTGGATTTCTGTTCCTCAGCATGGGTACAAAACAGAACAGCAAGAAAGCCTGGGGAGGGCAGGGAGGACCTGGTGTTCCTGTCACACTGGGTCCCCGAGACCTCTTGCCACACCATGTGGCCTTCAGAGCTTGCTCTCAGTGTGTCCTGGGAGGACTTCAAACGCAAGAAATTCTCTGGTTGTCACTGAATTTTTCAAATACGGATTTGGGGTGCCTTCCTTCCCGAGCTCGGGAGCAGAGGGGTGATGTTGTGCCTTGGGAACAGGGGGTTCTGTCAGAACTGGGCCCTCCAGCCCACTCCTCCCTGGCGGACAGTCACGCCTGTTGGGGGAGGTCACATATTCGTTCCTTTCCCCTCCTGAAATGCCTTGCTGACCCTTCCTGGCTTCCTCTGAGGAAATGTCTTCCAGAAAATTCCCAAAGTTCACCACCAATTTGTCAATCAGGTCATGGGGGTAAGAATATGATTTTAAGATCATGTCTTTGTCCGTGTACACAGAGTCATCATCCTTCAGGTATCGCTTGCCCTGGAAGAGAAAAGGAGATACCCCAGATGGTCATTGTGGGGAAACCGAGGCTGTTACCAACAGTTCATTAGCCCCTCCAAGGCTCACAGTGGTCATCTCAGGGCCTGCTATGGGAGCTCAGTGAGAGCCCTCCACTGCCCATAGGCTGGTGCCCTGCCTTCTGGCACTTTCAGAGCTCAATGCTACCTGCCCCCCAATCCTGTGGCCATAGACCCTCACTTTTGATGGAAACATCAGCTGAGAGTGAACCCACAGTCTCAGTGCCCAATGTCAGCACAGGGTACCCCCACCCCCAGCAGCAGCGGTGTCTTTGTTGTCTCTGTACCCTCAGAGTCTGGGTGAGAGGCCAGCACAGTGGTCAGTGTGTGACGAATCAGGCCAGACTGATGACAGCATGTGCAGAAGGCACTGCAGTGTCAGACAACACTGCCGCAGAACCTAGAAGCTCTTCACATCCCATCGAACAAGCAGGAAAGTAAGGAGAGAGATACAACACTGACAGGGGTGCAGGGACCAGAGCTGAGGCTGTGGGGAACAAAAGTGTCCCAGTTCACAAAAACTCCTGGGGCCAGTGTGTGGACACAAGATCCCAGGGGTCCCAGCTGCTCCACACCTCAGACAGCTTCCTACTAATGCACCTTAGAGGGCAGTGGGTGGTGGCCAGTGCTTGGACTCCTGCCACCCACCTGGGAGAGCCAGATGGAGTTCCTGACTCCTGGCCTTGCTCTGGCCCAGACCTGGCTATTGTGGGCTCGGGGGGGGGGGGGGGATGGGTGCAGTGAACCAGTGTCTTGTTCTCGTTCTCTCTGTGTCTCTCTCTCCCCTAAGTTTTCAATAACACAAATGTAAGGTTATATTTGCCTTATTTCTGTTTCAGTGAGATATTAATGCTTAAAAATCATGCCACAGAGACAGAGAGAGCCAGCCTGCACCTGCAGCTTCACTCCCTGTAAGCCACAACAACCAAGGCTGGGTTGGACTGAGCCTAGAGCCAGGAGCCCAGCCCAGGTGTCCTACGTGGCTGGTGATGATCCAGCTACCTGACCCAGCCCGACTGCCTTCCAGGATCTGAAAGAAGCAGGAAGTTGGGATTGGGATTTGGAGCCAGGAAGTGAACCCCATGTGTTCAATATGGGAGGCACACTGTGCCCTAACTGGCATCCTAACTACTGGGCCAGCATGCTGGCTCCCTCTGGCTAATCCCACGGTATGGAGAGTAAGGGCAGAGCCAGTATCCTCCTTAGTTTCTAGGACCAGTTCCATGCTGGCAACATCACAGGTCCTCTTGAGCCCAGTAGAGCTCCTTCCTCTGGCCCAAAGCACAAGACCAAGTTGTCCCAGGAAAGATGATTCCAATGGTCTAGTCAGCTGCTGGCCTGGATCTTTGAAACCTTGAGTCCTCTTTATGGGAAGCCTGAGGTAATCTCTGCCCAGGATTCTTTCCCACCTCCAGCCACCCTGCCACCTCCCACAGTCAACCTGCACACTGGTTTCTTTAATAACAACGTTGAGTCTTTACCTTGAAATCATCTCCACGCCACGAAGCTATACTACTTTCAGCGGGGTTGGGCACAACAGGCCAACACAGGTGAGTCAGTTTGCTAAGGAGACAACACAAGGTGAGTCCAACAAGTATTTTTCTATGCCCTGCATGGCTGAGTCCAAGCACTGGGGTTTGGCAAGGGGGCCCTGACTGGCTCCCTGTTAGATAAGCGCAAACTCCCATGGGGTCCTCTGCACGATGTCAGGGGAAGGGACCTCACCCTGCACAAAGCTATCCCCATCCATGCCCGCCCCCCTGCCCCGTGGCCCCACACCTAGTCCCAGTGTTGGATTCAGAATGACTGCCAGGAAGGTCACCTCTAAACCTTACAGGTTACCCATTCTATGGTTTCCACAGGATGCTCCCAACCAGCGTGACTTCAGAGCCACTTAGAACTGCAGACTCTTGGCCTTCACCCCAAACCATTGAATCAGAAACCCTGGGGGTGGGGCCTGACCCCAATGCATACTAAAAGTAGAATTCCCACTGACGTATGATATCAGATGTTCCACCACTGCCTAGACCTACCACGTCATGATACATTTAAATCACAGAAGATTAAACTTGTAACTATTATGAAGGAACTATACTACTGTAATAACATGGAAGTACAATAGGAGGAAAAAATAGGGGGCAGGAACACCTATACGTACAGAGCCATCTCATGGAAAGTAGTACATATGTATGAATAATTTAAAAAGAAAAGTACAAATAATAAAACAAAAGCAGACGAAGTGCAATGTGCATAATGGACAGAGGCTGGTGTTGATGATTTGGTGGCAACCCACAGTTAGGTGACGTTAACTTGACTATTCACTAAATGCAGCAGCATGTTAGAGAAGGCCACGTCTTCTCTGGCCCACTGGGGACAGAACTCTGCCAAGGAGGGATCGTCAGGGCAGCTTTAGCCACTGTGGGCAGAATGTGCAAGAACCCAAATACAACCTTGCTCTCCTACAGTGGCTAGGGCAGGGAGGACAAAGGTGCATGCAGCCAGCCCTCAGATGCTGTGCCACAGAGAGCAGGTTCCTACAGGCATGTGACTGGCTGGCATGCTGTATGCATGGCACATGCCCTGCTACACAGCTATACATGGGTTACACACCCTGCTACACAGCTGCAAACATGCTATACAGCCCTGCCACACAGCCACACAGGCACTACACAGCCCTGCTACATATCTGCATGTGCGCTATACAGTGCTGCTACACAGCTACATGCCTGCAACATAGCCTGCCCCCTGCTCTGCCTCTTGCTGCTCTCAGGGGCCCCTGAGGCAGTGAGAAAAAGGACCTTTTGTCCAACTCTAGTCCCCAATGACAAATGCAGCAGGTTGGCCAGTAGCCAGTTGGACACGCCTGACCTCTCTAAGGTTTATGCTTGGACACAGAGCTGAGTAGGAGTGAGACTTCTTGCATGGTCAGAATTCAAACAAACCCTAGTATGGGCTTCAAACAGGTCCCAAATTAATACATGAATGGCCACTGCCTTTGTGGTGGGGAGCCCTCTCCTACAGCACCCAGGAGTCCATCTACCCTTCATGCCCTGCTGCCAAAGGTGCCCACTGTTGCCCATATGCACTCACTTGGGTTTCCGGAGGCTGTACATCACAGTCAGGACAATGAGGGTAAGAAGGCCTCCTCCAACCACAGAAGTTATCAGGACAATCTCAAGGACATCTTGGGGGAGAAGAGAAGAAACGGCATGAGTAACCCAAGTACCTCCATTTCTTGACAAATATCAAAGATTAACTTTTTCTTCCAGTTGTTTCACACAGTTCTAAATTTTCTTTCCCTTAGATTTAACTTCTTTCCCTTCCAGTGGTCTTCCCCGTACATCTAATACTGATACACTTTATGTTCCCCAGGACCAACTCCCATCTTCATCCAGTCAGTGAAACCTTACTGAGCACTTACTAACTGCCAACATGATCCTGACTACAAAGCCAGCAGCAACCAGCAGCAAGTGCCCCAAATCCCCGCTCCTGCAGAGTTTATATTCTGGCCAAGGACTCAGACAATAGCTAAGACTATTTCAGTGAAAAGGGTTTGCAAGATGAAGAGTCACTAAAGTTAGGTGACAGGGAGGCCAGCAGGGTGAGACTGGGTGGTCTAAGTTGGAAAGAGGAGCGACACAAGCAGAGAACTGGCAGAAAGACGTCCCCGGCAGATGGGGTCGCTCTGGGGCAGGTGCAAGCCAAGGCGGAATGTGGTAGGAATCCGGGTTGTTGTGGGACAGATGATGAAGGCTCTGAGAGTGACAGGAGAGAGTCTGGGATTTATTTAAAGCAGAACAAAGTCGTGGATGGGTTTCAAGCAGGGGCTGTCACATAGAGAATGGTTTGCAGAAGACCCAAGGTGGCAGTGGGGCGATCTACAGGCCAGACCAGGGGACCAGGCTCCAGGGTGTGTTCCTGCCTCTACTCTGACCCTTGGAGAGAATTCCACGAGTTGACACAATCTGTGCACTTTATATCACAGAGTTTCAGAAAGGCAATATTAATTCATAGACACAGAAAGTGTTTTCTGGGTACAACACATGACTACACTCACATTTTCTGGAACCCTATTACTATTTTCTTTGCTATGTAAAAGATAAAATCTTTCAAAAATGCCTCAAGCAGACAATTTTTAGTTTGCATCAGTTATTGCAAAAACCTGGCAATATTCCTGCATTTTTCATCCAAAAGGTTGTTCTGTCTTTAAAACAGTTTTAATGCATCCTTAAAAACCATCTCTCTGCCATTCGAGGACTTGGCAACATCAGCCTACCTCTCCCACACTCCTCCCTCGTGTTTCATCTTCCCCCTCATTCCATCGTCCCCCTCTCATCCATTTCCCTCCACCCACCATCAGATGAAACTGTCACATTTCACCTGATTGTGGTATCTGTTAACTTGTTTTGCTCCTTATTAACACAGAAGTTGGCACATCAAACGTATGCTGTTTTGCTCAAAAAAAACCCAACCAAACAAACAAAAATATCCATGAACAATGGAGCTAAGCCTCTTCCTGTGGGTCTTTGGTCTTTGATCACTCAAGGTTTTCCTTCCAAGGCCCTAAAATGCAATATTCTTTGACACCTGATGACTGTGACCCCAGGGACAGCCTCAAACTGAGGGCTGGCTTGGTGTTGAGACTACAGTTGGTATGAACTTGATCAATCTTCTGTGGGCTGATCTGGCCTGTCCACGAGGAAGTTTTCCAAATTCAGCTGTCAGTTTTCTTGTCTTCCTCTCTCTCTCCTCACACACCTGCCTTTCTGAAGTTCTTCTCACTCAGCTACCTGTCCTGTCATTTGGCTTTTGCCTTCATTTGGCTGTGGTTATTTCTGCCTGACCTAAGGTCAACACCAACAAGAAGTACTCAGGATTTCAATGAGAGACTCACTCATTGACAACGTTTTGAAGTTTATGCTGGTCCCATTCTTGCCCCCGGCACTGGTGCTGGCCATGACTAGAACAGTGTAAGAAGTCTTCCGTTTCAGAGACTCTAGGTCATACCGCAGAATGCTGGAGTCAACCGTCTTGGCTAAAGGAGAAATAATGAGAGTCAAACATCCAGCCAAGATGGGCTAAGCATTATGTTTGAGTGGCTCCAAGAGCTTTGGAACCTGTAACCTCAAGCTTAACTATCTCATCCTCTAACCCCCATCCATGATGTACATGGTGTGTACTGGTCAAATCGGGATAAAATGTTTCCCTCTCCTCATTTCCTTGACATTTGGAACTTGCAAATTCCTCTCTTTAAAGAGCTTATAAAATATATGAGAGGCTACTGTGGTGTGGAGAAATCATACCACCTTCAAAAATATGTATAATTAGTACAGTCAAGCAAAAAAAATAAACAAAGCAAAACAAAAACCTTTTTAATGTTTAAGGCAAGCATTGAGGCACAGCAAGTGGAAGCTATCACTTCCAGTGTTGGTTTAGGTCTAGCTGTTGCACTTCCAATCTGATGTGCCAGTGAAGGTAGCGGAGCTGTTCCAAGCACATTGGCCTCCTCCACCCACGTAGACCCAACAGAATTGTTAACTCCTGGCCACATGGAGAGTGAAGTAACATTCCCTCTTCCTCTTTGTCATTTTGCTTTTCAAATAAATAACTGCATCTGTCTACAAAGAAATGCTAAAAACTCTGATTCAATCTTTTACACATTGAATACATGTATCAAATGATCAACTATCTCACAAAAATGTACGATTAAAGTAATTTTTAAAAGTCTTTCAAGACGGGTAAGAGCTAAAACTGCAGAAACTCTTAGAAGACAACACAGTACACATCTTCCTGACTTGCATTTTTCAACGTCTTCTCCTATGTGACATAAGAGCACAAGGAGCATTGTGCTAAGTGAAGGAAGTCAGGTACAAAGGCCACATATTGTATGGTCATTATTGTATGAAATATTGAGGATAAGCAATCAACATAGAGACATCAAGTAGTTTGGTGATTGCCAGGGACTGCACGATGAGGAGAATAGGGAGAATAGGGAATAGCAAATGAATGGATTTAGGGTTTCTGTTTGTTGCTGAAAAGAAGTCCTGGAAATAGAGGGTGGTGACGGATGCCCAACCCTTTAGATATTCTTAATGCCACTCAAATATATACTTCTTGTTTTTAAAAGATTTATTATTTATTTTTACTGGGGAGTTAGATATACAGAGAGGAGGAGAGACAGAGAAAGATCTGTCTGATGATTCACTCCCCAAGTGGCTGCAATGGCCAGAACTGAGCCAATCCAAAGCCAGGAGCCTGAGGTTTCTTCTGGGTTTTCCATGCAGGTGCAGGGTCCCAAGGCTTTGGGTCATCCTCGACTGCTTTCCCAGGCCACAGGCAGAGAACTGGATGGGAAGTGGGGCTACTGGATTAGAACCAGCACCCACATGGGATCCCGATGTGTGCTAGGCAAGGACTTTAGCCACTAGGTTATTGCGTCAGGCCCCAAATATATATTTCTCAATGTTTAATGTGTTATGTGTTCATTACCATAAAAAAAGAAATTTAGCCCAGAATTTAGGATGTCAGAAGTTACTGACTTGATGGTGGACAAAATTGTAATTGAGTGTCCTGCACTAGGTAAGTGGCACCTGTCAGACTGAGTGCCCCTCCACTCTCTAAGCCAGGCTTACCCCTTGGTAGCAGTCACAGAGCTCACAGGCAGCATATCTGCTCAAAGCCTGACCAGGCCTCATATCAACTCTTCCCATTGTCACAAACCTTTCACGTATCATCACTCAACTCTCAGTTAACCTTCACCTCCAAAACAAGAGGGTACTCTGGGCCCCGTTTTTAGCAGGTGCTCAATCCCTACAATAGGGCTATACCCACTGCAACTTTGGCTTGTAGGTTTTTTGTCAAACTTGATTATGGGCACACTTACAGAATTCTTCTCCATATTCAGACTGGCAAAATATGGTGTAGTTGTTGATGAAGCCATTTCTCTGATCCTTTGGGATCTCTTCCCATGTGATTGTGGCTGTCTTCAGACCAATGTTCTCCACCCTGGTCACAGGTCCATTTGAGGGAGCTTGAGATGACAGTGAGACAAATGGTCCACACTCAACACACCGCAATGGAGCGTTCCCCACAGATTTAGGTTCTGCTAGGACCTGCATCTAAACCACAGTGCTGGAGGTGGTGGTTAGTAGGAAAGCCAGGGACACACTTGTATGGGAGTATCATTTTCCACAATCACCTGTCTTAAGCCAGAAGAGAGGTGCTGTGAAACCAGAGGAAACGTGCTGAGAGACCTCTCACTCAAATGTGGCACCCAGCTCTTTCATGTCTGTAAGCTACCTTTGCATTACACGAGATTGTTTCCAATGCTGAATCTAAAACATCCTAACTTCCAAAGTGGCAACAAGGAAATGTGAACAATTTACTTGCTTATTGCTGTATGTTCATTTTTTAATGTGTCCAGTTTAGGATGAAGCCTGTAGCTCCCTTGGTTGATCTTCCTAGAAGTTATAAAGAAAGAGAAAACCAAATAGACAGACAGATGTCTTTTTTTTTTTAACTGAGTTGGGCAGGGAGGAATCGGAAAGTCCCAAGGCATAGCACTAGCATCTGGCAGGGGGGCTTCCGGAATGCTTCCCAGCAAGCAAGCATGACAGAGAGAGGGGGAGGGAGCAGGGGAGAGTGAGGAAGCATATACCACAAACCACTGCTGCAAAAACCAACCTGAAGTGAGACAATGACCAAAGAGCATGGATCCCGGGGTCAGTGCTGTGGCTGATGGCCTGGGAAAGCAGTGGAGGATGACCCATGTGTTTGGGCCCCTGCCCGCTTGTGGGAGACCCAGACAAAGCTCCTGGCTTCATGAAGCCCAGCCCAGCCTTGTGCTTTGAAGTAAGGGATAGAAGATCTGTCTCTTTCTCTCTCTTTCTCTCTCACTCTGACTTTTAAATAAATAAATCAGTTTAATAAAAGTGCATGAGTCTACTCAAAAGGGCAGAGCTCTTAGGACCTGTTCTCAAAGCCCCCGTTAATGCTATTATGATGGCAATTACATTTCAGCACGGGTTTTGTACAGGTTACTGGAGCCAGAGCAGGTTAGGCCTTGAGGGTGCCATGGTGTCCTGTGGGGCCATCCTGTGTGGAACTGAGGGGTTCCATGTTCTGCAATGGAGTGCTGAGCTGCCATGCTGGGCTGTGCTCTCCATCTGTAACAGAGGAGTAAAAATAGCCAAAAACCTGAGTGTCCTCCTCCCACCCTGCTTTTGTGAATACTGAGAGAGATCTTCCACCTGCATTTTTATGCTCCCAAACATCCACAACAGCCACTTCTGGGCCAGGCCAAAGCCAGGAACTTGGAACTCAATCCAGGTCTCCCACATGCGTGGCAGTGACCCAACTGAGTCTCCCAGAGTGTCCCTTAATAGGAAGCAAGATCAGAAGTGGAGCCAAGACGAACCCAGCAACTCTGAAACCAGATGCAAGGGTTCCAAGCAGCAACTCAACCACAGCACTACCTGTTCAGCCCGCTGAACTGACTTAGTCAAATGAGTCCTAAGTCTATCCACCCACCCTGGCTTTGAAGTTCAGTGTATCTGTAATTGGACTGCAACTGAGTCAAATTCAGAGACTTCTGCAGGACAAACGTGCAGCACAAATGGGCCTAAGACAACCATAAATGAATGGCAGGCATTCTCAGCCTTAGCTGAATCTGGAATGGCCCTGCTGCTCTCCTCCACTGCCCTGCCCATACATACGCTTTTCTTTAGCATAAGCCTGGATGGAACGTGGCTCGCCCACTTTGTCTTGCAACACAGGGTACACAGAGATGTTATAGCATGAGAAAGGTTTTAATTTATCTGAAAAAAAAGAAAGCAAAAAAATAGCATAAATGCACGGCATGGCAGAGTAAAAAACACGCTGGATTCCATTCTGACCTGACATGAAAGGATGATGTTATCTTTCCCTACTCTTGCCTCCTCTGGGAGACAAGGTTAGGCCAGATGGTTGCTGTGTGTGTGTGTGTGTGTGTGTGTGTGTGTGTGTGTGTGTGTGTGTGTAAAGCAAGATTTATTTAAGAGAATGACAAAGAGTTCTCCTGTCGTAGTGGCAGGCGAGGCCCCCCAAGAGGGGAAAACTTGAGAAAATGATGGAAGTGGTGTTTTTTTATGCACCATCTCATCTTAATCTGAGGTTTTCTAGTGAATTCTTAGAACCAAATCCTGTACTACTTTAGCAAAATTACAATGTCATCCAGGAAGACAGAAACAGGTTCTGTTCACCACATCTGCAGCTAGGAACGCTGGTCAAACATTTAAAAGCTGATGATCATGACAACCAAACCCAGTGCAGAGGGCACCTGCAGATCCCATTCTGGGTACCTTGCTGGATTGTCCAACTCTTGGCTCCTGTTACAGATCCCCAAGAAAAGTCAGAGCGTTCTGAGTCCAAATCTGGGACCCACTCAACCATCCACATGTCCACATCTTGGGCACAGCTCTGCCACTCCACCACCAGCTGGTCCTGAGCCAGCCTGGCGTGCATGGCCTCAATGCACTGAAATGCTGAAAGGAGAGAGAGGACTGGATCAGTGACCACCCAACTCACCCCCCAGGCACCAAGCATGCTGGCATCCGTTCATTGCCCAAGCTACAAAACATTCCAAGTCCAGGAACTCCACTGCAGCCTCCTCTGTTGGGGGCAGTTTTCACTCCCCTACTGTAAATCCCTTTTCTATGTCCAAGGCTTTGATAGCTTCTGTGACTTTGCCTCATCCCCAAATTGACCTTTTCCAGGAAAGGGGCTCATTAAAGAGTTGATGATTAAAAGAACTTAGCTGCCTTAGGTGACTCTGCAGGGCCAAAGAAAAACAAACCTCAGAAAAAGAATCTCCAAAGGTAGAAGTGCAGGCACCAATAATAGTGTGGCTGGGAAGCTGGGAGATGGTAACCTTAACACACCAAAGAGATGACTTCACACTTCAACCTCCTCACTGGCCCTACACACTAGATATGGACTCCTCTGCTCTAGGCAACAAGAATTGTGCATGTACCACAAAAGCAAAGTACCTAGATATGGATCGACTCATGAAATGGCAGGAGTCAATGCAGGACCAGCAAGAAACTTATCTGTGACAATAGGTTACAAAGATTCTTCTACTAGAAGAGTTAGGCATATGGCTTCCAATCCAAAAACTATGATTTCATGGGAATCAGAGATCTTACACACAGAAATGGCAGAATTATTGGGGGCCTATCAGGAAGCAGAGACAGGGATGAGAAGGGGGTCTCAGAAACAGCAGGGTGTGGCTCTCCCCCTCTCTGTACTCCCCACCAAGAGTGACTTCAAGAGTTCACATGTGTGTATGACATGAACACCAAAGACAGCCCTGGATCAGGGCAGAAGAGGAGACAATGTCTCCACAACAAGACAAAATTCCCAAAGCCTTGGGAAGCTATGCAATTCAGCTAATGTAGGACACTGCATCCTGCTATACCTGGTAACAGGTGCCAACAAGGCTGAGTGTACATGGAGGAGTCTCACTCTTGGGAGCCACAGTGCAGGGAACCTTCTCCCCTAGGTAGTCCCAGAAATAACCGGTAGCTCTGAGAAAGGGTAAAGCGAGGCCAGAAGGAAATATGGAACTGGAGTGGGGCCTGCCAAATCTCCTGGGTTCCTGCATCTGTCTCCCCGTTCCTCCTCACTCAAGGCCTCGCTTCACTCCCCAGTCCACATGCAGATGGCAAGTCATTGCTACAGCAGCTGGATCTTAACCCAGACAATGGTGCCCTACACAGTCCTCTCCAATTGCCTCTTACTGTTGCTGAGCTGGGATGTAATTCACTCCAGAATTCCCCAGCAGGAACTGGTGGGAACCACCACCTCCTTATCTCAGACTGCCTGTAAGGGGTTGAACTGTGCCCTTCCCGTCCCAACCCACCTGCCCTGGCAAAGACCTTCCCAGAACCACAGAATGCAACCTTATTTGGAAGCAGGTATACTTAGCTAAAACAATGGGCCCTCAATCCGACTTGAGTATAAGACAATGGCCCCTCAATCTGACATGAGTGGCATGTCCTTATAAGCTGAGTGTCAACTGGACACAGAAACAAACACATGGGGAATTGTCTGTAAGAAGATCAAGATGAAAGTTGGAATTATTAGAGCCACAGGTCTAGGAATATTGGGGCCACTGGAAGCTCAAATAAGTAGGCAAGGGACATGCCCTGGAGCAATAAGACTCAGCCAATACTTTGGTCTTACACCTCCATCCTCCATAACCATAACACTTGTTCCCAGACACTCAGCCCATGGTACTGACATCTTCCCCTCACCTGGCCTGTCCCTACCCCCAATTCATTTTCTGGTCTCCCTGAAAGCATGTTCCTAACTAATGAGTTATTCACAAATCTTGGTCTGAAAAGAAGTAAATGTTAGATCCTAACTCCATAGTATTCTCACAAGGCCTGGAGCTCAGAGGAGGAGGAGAAAAAGGAGCTGGGTCTGAACACCAAAATTGGAGATCTCAAGCAACAAAGTCAAGTTTGCATAAAGCCATCAGTCAACTTTTAAAGGGAGAAAAGACCTGGCAATGTTCCAGCACGCCGCAAGAGAAGCTTCAAAATCAGCATGCTGTGAAATCATACTTATCACCTCTGATACAGCACATTCTCAGCTATGATGGGAAACCTAGGCAAGGAATGGGAGCATTGACCGTGAACAGCACGAATTTCTGGGAAGTCACATGAGGACGGTCACTTAGGGTCTATCAGATATTGCTCTCAAGGGCTGGGGGTGCTTCCCTGTGGTCAGCTGTCCTGAGTTCACCCTGAACTGCACCCTGACTTGGTCCCAGCCCACTCTGAGGTCCTCTCTCAACACATGCATGCCTGTGCTTTCCCACGCCCAGGCGCAGCTGGCTGCCAGCTGAGGATTCACAGAACACAGATGTTCAGACATCCCCAAGGCTTGTCTGAGCCAATCCTGCAGTCTGAAGATAAAAACACACAGGCCCCCTGGAGGTAAATGACCCCGGCTCAGCGTCACACAGTGGCTGTGCCAGAATTCTGATGACTTTAGTAAAGGCCAACTCCAAGATTCTGGATAAAGTATATCACACCATTTTGGCATGGTGGAATCTCTAGACAAAGTTTAAGCTTGCCTGAACTCATCATCCATAACATGGATCGAATCATATTGATTATGAGTCATGTCAAGATAAGCTGTCATCTGAGTACAGTGCTGGATACCTATCAGTAGACAGTATATTTATTCATACTTAATGCCATACATTAGTACTTAATATACTCTGACTATTACCATCATAACTATTCTCCAGTGGCTTCTACTTTATTAAACACAATTCTTTAGAACACCACTCTCTTATTTGAGGGTATTTTAAAAATACAGTAAGATAGAAGAGAAAGGCAAGGTCTTCTGTGGTGGGCTGGGTGTTGGGGCACAACAGTAGAAGTTGCCACTTAGGATGCTTGATTCCCACATGGGAGTGCTGGGCTCGTGTCACACCTCTGCTTCCAATCCAGCTCCCTACTAAGGTATACCCTGGAAGTATTGAATGATGGCTCAAGGACATGGATCACTGACCCCGCCCCCGGAAGACCCTCATGGGGTTCCTGGTTCCTAGCTTTGACCTCAGCCCAGCCCTGGTTGTTGTATGTAGATGGAGAGTGAATCAGTAGATGAAAGATATGACCTTCCCTATCCCTTGCAAGTAACTAAAAGGTGTCTTTAGAAGATTTATTTGAAAAGTAGAGCATTGAAGAAAGATGGAAAGAGAGAGAGATATCTTTATCCACTGGTTCCTTCTTGAAATAGCTCTAAGAGTCGGGGCATCCAGATATCCTACATAGGGCTCAGGCATTTGGACCATCATCTGTTGCCCTCCCAGCTGTACCAACAGGAAGCCAGATCTTAAGTGGCAGAGACAGGATTTGAACTGGTGCTCCACTACAGGATGCCAGATCACAAGTGACAGCTTAATGTACTGTACCACAATGCCAACCCCAACAATGTGCTTTTGAAATCCACTCATATAGGGGGATTCTTAGAAATGTACATGATGAAAAATTATGCCTGGGTTTCAAAATTTTTGAAGTCAAATAAATTCATCTTGTAATTTCATTTTTCCTTTAAGCTTTCTGAAGTCACACCATGTCACGGACGATGACAGTGACACTTGACACAAAGCTGAGGAAGGCAGGGGAACAGGTGAGTTCTAGTTCAAGTACATTCTGCACTAGCTTTAAGGGTGATGATCTATGTCTCATGGACATACAATCAATCAGAATTTCTAGTAAGAATGAGAGAATCTCATTAAACTCTCAGACAGTTCTGCAAGGTGGTATTATTACATACTTGTCCTATTTCCAAGAAGCTAGGGTTTAGAGAGGTCAGACCATTTGCCCAAGGTTAATGGCATCTTGTGAAAGAGCAGATTTGAACCCAAAGCTGTTGGGCTCCCAAGTCCATGGTTTTATCTCCAGTTCTGAGGGCCTCCCATATCGAGGCCACAGTAGAAAACTGAGGTGACATTCAGCTTCCATCCATCCCCCACAAAATGACATGTGTCCATCAGAAACTTGACTGTCAGGATGATGGACAAGTCAGAGGCCAGGAGCCAGGAGCTAGGAACCAAGTGGAATATGATCCAACACTAAGATGACTTCAGGTGCAGCTCAGAAAACAAAGTAGGAATGTCTGAGAGCTCTAAAATGAAGCAAGAGGGTAAGTTTTCAGGCAGAGGGAAGGCAGGGGGCACAGGCAGAGAAGTCCCATAACAGCATGAATGAGCCTGGTCCAAGCAGAGAAAAGTAGTGAAATGGAGAGAACATTCCCCCACTGCTGTGTTTCTGACAGTCACTAAGCACCTGTTCTTTGCCAACTGCCTTACACTGCTTCGGCTGTTGGAAAATGGATTGTATCTCAATCCAAGACCCAGCTTTGAGTCCTGACTCCAGCTTACTGGAGTCCTTAGGGGGCAGCAGTGATTGGTCCCAGCCAACTACATGGGAAACCTGGATTGTGTTCCTGAATCCTGGCATTGGCCTGGCCCTGCCCAGTGACAGAAGATCCCTCCCCTTACTTCCCCTCCCCTCTCCTCTCCTCTCCTCTCCTTTCTTCTCCTCTCCTCCCTTCCCCTCCCATCCCCTTCTCTCCTCTCCTCTCCCCTCCCCACCTTTCTCCTCCCCTCTTTTCTCCTCTCCTCTGCCTTCCCCTCCCTTCTCTCCTACTGCCCCTTGTCCTCTCTTCCTTCCCCTCCTTTTCTTCTCTTCTGACTCTTCTCTTTCTCATTCCTCCCCTACCTCTCAAATATTAAAAAAGGGGAAAAAAAATCCCTACTCTCAGGGAACATGCTTCCTGTTGAGAGAGAAAAAGCTCACAAAAAATAAGAAAATGTATGAAGTAAAGGTTAGTACTAAGTCAGAGAAAAAAAAATAAAGAACATTTACTATGTTTCCTTGAATAACAAAGAAGATATTTTATTCCAAATCATGATATATAAAGAATTTGCTCTGAAGTGATAAAACGTTTAAATCTACTTAACCAGAAGGGCAATGAACAATTTATCGACATATAGAACAGAATTTCCCCTAACTTAGTCACATGGAAGGGAAAAAAGAAGAAAATAAGAGAGAATAGAGTCAGGGTTCAAGACTCAGTCAACACACCTTGCGGGGTGAAGAGTTCCAAAGTAGCTTCAGTCTGAGAAACAATTCTGACAAATGGGGCAACTTTGTAGGGCCCAACTCCATCCACATCCACTGAGACCAGAACAAATAAACACTGCACATAGAACCTCTAGGCCCACAACTCCGGATTCTATGACTTAGGAAGCTTCTGACTTTGTCAACAGGCTCATTAATTACCAGCAGATTCTATCTCCACTCAGTATTCACCCAAAAAGTCCTCATTCCACTTTCTCGTTTTGATTCAGAGAAACAGGTACCCTGAAGGGGATAACAACTACTCCTTGGCCAACTGAATGGGACCAGGCACCAGAGAAAGTTGGTGTTCTACTTACGCTTTTCATGAATAGCTGGGATCCTCAGCTTGGCCTCTGGGGAATGTCCAAAAGAATTATAAGCAATAACAGCCACCTGATATGTCTCGCATCCCAGATGCAGTGTGACCTGCTGAGCTGTAGTGTTCTCTGTCTCTGTGAGGTTTGGATTGTTTTCTGAAAAGTACTGTATTTCATAGAAAAGTGTCTTCTCCAGGACTGGGGCTCCTCTTGCTTTCTGAAACCAAAGGGAACAAAATTTTTTGCCAACAAAAAAGAAGATACGTACTGATGCAGTGTGAACTGATGAAGATGGAGGGTGGGGGAAATGTTGACTGTTAGATGCTAAACTACAAACTAGCCTCTGTCTTCCAGGACAAATACACCATGCCATTCTAGCAAGCCTCCAATTGCCACCAGGTGGATTTGCTCAATGATTCATCAGCTCTCAACCCTAACCAATGTCTTAGTCCATGAGGCTAAACTAGGTGAATGTCTAAATCAGTGTAAGCAAGCTACCCCACTTCCTTCTGACTGTATATTTCACTTTATCCCACATACATAACGGGCTTAAAGCTGGAAAGTCAAGCCTCCCCTCTTTTTAAGTGTATCCCAAGTCTGGCTGTCCCTGGGTTATCTCTGGCCTTGGAGGTCTCCAAAGTTGGATAACACTCCCACCTGGGTCTTTCATCTCCACCCCAGTTCCCACACCACCCTAAGAAGGCATCCAGCTTCCTTGGACTGAGCACCTGAGCCACGTTTCATGGCTAAGAGGACTAAACCCTTCAGAGCTGCTCTACTTAACGGTTCCAAGCCAAATTATGATATTCAGAGTTGAATTCTATCCCACTAATCTAATGGTTTGCCTAAGGAGCAACATACTGAGCAGTTCCCAGAAATTAAAGGCGTTCCCTGTCATCTATTTTCTGTTAACACATGGAGCAGAATGACTAAACATAAGGTCAGATGGGGCTCTAGGAGTTACTTACCCCTTTATGCCAACTCTGACATAACAGATAAACTATCCTCCTTGATAACGGGGATCTCTCTCAACATGACTCACTCTCTCTATTATATTTTTAATTAACTTATGTTATGAAATAGTTCTACTGGCTCTGGGATTCCCCTCCACTGATTTCCCTTATATTGTTACAATAGTAAAGTCCTTCAGAAATAGTAATAAGTCCATTATTTTGTTATTTAAGTGTATTCTGACATTTCAAGTATGGACAATGGCAGCTTCATTAACATAGAATTCATATCGCACAACATTTTAGACTCTACAATTCAGTGGTTTTAGTGTATTCAAAGTTGTGCAATGAACACAGCTAATTAAGAGCAAGTTAGTACTTTTTTAAGATTTATTTTTTATGTGGAGGGCAGATTTTACAAACAGAGAGGGAGAGACACAGAGATATATCTTTTATCTTTTGATTCATTCCCCAAATGGCTGCAATGGCCAGAGTTGAGCTGATCTGAAGCCAGGAACAACTTCTGGGTCTCCCACATCAGGGAAACATCCCAAGGACTTGAACCATGCTCTGCTGATCTCCACAGCCATAAGCAGGGAGCTGGATCAGAGGAATTCAGAAGAATCCAGGACATAAACTGGCACCCATGGGATACCAGTGCCACAGAGGTTTAGCCTACTACAGCCTAACGCCTGCCCCAGTACCTTTTTTAATTAACTTAAAATTCTTAGAAAACTTTCCTCTTGAGGCCAAACGAAAACCAGTGCCCAGGAAGAGAAAACATTGAAATCCACCTCGCCTATTTCATATGATCCTTAGCTGCGACTCTGCAGCTAAGACCATGCGTGCTAAAGTCATTTTTGCTTTCATCTCCTCAGTGCATTTGTCTCCACCCTTGATAAATGGGCATCTTGGATTAATCCGCAAAGGTTTCCAGACTCCACTGGTTGTATTTCTCCATGCCACAGCCTCCACAACTTGAGGCTGTCCTCCAGCTGTGAGGGCTGTGAAGGCAGACAGGCAAGGGCGAAAGGATGCTCCAACCCTGAATCATGGGGGTTTCATGCCATGTGGAAAAGCAGGGCAATTTCTCCATTTATAGAAAGACTTAAACTTGTCTGTGAATTCTGGAAATCTTCTGTGAATTCTGGTGACACATTAAGAAATTGGGCATCACATTTTTCTCTCCCCTCTCTTCTCTCTCCCAATCTCCCCATTGTTTCTCTCCCATCTCCTAGGGTTTTTTTTTTTTTGCTTTATCTGCCCTATTTTCCCCTTGTTCATTCCCTGTTCCCACTCCATTTTTTTCTTCTTTTCTGTTATTTCTCCACTTTTGTTTTCCATCTCCTCTTCCCTACATTATGCAACTGCCTTTCCCAGACCCTTACCCCCCAAAAAGACCTTTTGACCCCTCTTCTGTCTTTGCACAGCATTATCCCTGCACTCAAAGGGAAATATGTGAAATATATGTAGGCAATGACCCAAGGCAATGACACACTGGCACCAGCTGTCCTGACCAATGCTTCCCCAAGTGGTGGAGGTGGCACTGTGGAGAGTTTCATCACCTTGTAGCGAGGTCAGCCATACATGGGCTCAGCTGGAAGGACTTAGTGCCTCCTGTACCTTCAGTTCGTACCTGCCCCAAATGTCAAAGTTTCAGGGCAAAGAGGAGGGAGTAAGATGAGGAATTACAATGTCATGTGCAATTGACAAAACGATCTGTGTATGTTCCTGAGTTGGTCAAGCACTCTGAGATTTGGGACATTGCAAAGCCTCTAGGGAAGGACATTTGGGAAGGCAAAATTTCAATAATCACAGCATTTTGGAAAAGCAAGAGACCAAAAGTTTTTAACTAGGAAAATTAAAAAAAATCCAGATGAGGTCACCTTCCAGAGTAGCTGCACTGTCCTCTCTCCATCCACCTCAGGCGCTCCCAGGACTCGCCATAGTTCCAGGCCATATGGAGCTGAAAGGGACAAGAGGGAGATGCTCAACTCAGAGCATGGGAAACTGTGACACAAAATAGTGGAGCTGGCTGGGATTCAGTTGAGGAACTTAAGATGAAAACACTATCAAGCAGGCAGACCCCAGATGTTATCACAGGGGGAGGCAGGCAGAGGTTCAACAAAAGAGGAACAAGATGTGATGATGGCACAGAGGCTGGAGTGATGAGCTTTGTAAGCAGAGGGGCAGGCCAACTGTAGACGCTGACAAAGGTAAGGAGGCATGCTCTGCCTGTGGAATCTCCAGAAGGAAACAGCCCTGTCAGCGCAGCCCGGTGAGACCCGACTCTGGACTTCTGCTCTCCAAACTCTTAACAAATCTGTGTTGCTTAAGACATGAGATGTATGGTGATTAGTTGAGGCAGCCATCAGCAACCAATATGTTAAAACATTTGTTGATCATCTTGCGTCAACCTGAACTGGGCAATATTCCTGTGAATAGTGCCATGTGCTGAGGAATCCTGAGACTTTTAATGATATCCCTGAAGCTCCACTGCCTCATCTTGCAAGTAGGCATATCTCTGCATGCTTACCAGGCTTATAAGAGGATGGATGCTGATAACAGTAGGACGCATACAAAAAAAAGTAGGAGCTGGCACAGTGGCATAATAGGCTAAGCCTCTGTCTGTGGTACCAGCATCCCAGATGGACACCAGTTAGCATCCTGGCTGCTCCACTTATGATCCAGCTCCCTATTAATGAACCTGGAATGGCAGCAGAGGATAGCCCAAATCCATGGAACCCAGCATCCACATAGAAGACCCAGCAGAGGCTCCTGGCTCCTGACGTAAGATCAGCTCAGCTCTGGCTGTACCAGCCAATTGGGGAGTGAACCAGCAGATGGAAGATCTCTGTCTCTTCTTTTCTCTGTAAAATTCTGCCTTTCAAATAAGCATAAAATAAATATTTTTTATAAAGAGGGAAGAAAAGTAAATCTGGCATTTAGTGAATGTTCACTGTAGGCTAAATATCTCATTTTATTTTCATCTTTGAAATACTACTAAAACAGACTCTATAAGATCAGTGTTATAAATTATATTCTAATATAGAAAAGGGGAATAAAAAGTGAGGAAACTTCAGCTTAGAGATCAACTGTCTTGCTCAAAGTCACACCTGAGCCAGGCTGGGACGGGAGACAGGCCTACTCAAACACTGCTCTTAACCATCATGCCTGATACCTGATATATGGTAAGTGTTCAGTCCACGTGGGGTACCAGTCTCTTTCCTTCATTGTCAAAGATGCGACTTTTTTTTTTAAGGGAGAGAAAGAGGAAGAAAAAGTGGCTAAAGCTGAAACCAAGAACCAGAAAAATTAGTCTCAGGGTCCTATGGGAGCCTCCCAAGATCTGCATCAGCACCGAGCTGGAGCCAGAAGTTGAATCCAGGTACTCTGAAGTGGGGCATCCTAACCAGTGTCTCAGGCCAAACACCCAACCCACACGACCATTCTATTTCATTACCTGTACTTTTATCGTTTTAGGCCTAGTTCCAAGGTTTACGATAGTCTGTATCTTTTTAAAAAGATTTATTTTTATTGGAAAGTCATATTTATAGAAAGAAAAAGAGACAGAGAAAGATTTTCCTTCTGCTGGTTCACTCCCCAAGTGGCCATAACAGCTGGAGCTGAGCCAGTCCATAGCCAGGTGCCAGGAGCTTCTTCTGAGTCTCCCTTGCAGGTACAGGGTCCCAAGGCTCTGAGCCATCCTTGACTGCTTTCCCAGGTGACAAGTAGGGAGCTGGATGGGAAGTGGAGCATTTGGGACACAAACCAGTGCCCATATGGGATCCCAGCACATGTAAGACGAGGACCTTAGACAGTAGGCTACCATGCTGGGCCCGATAGTTTATGTCTTTACATTGTCACTGGATACCTTCAAAGGCTATGACATCACATCACATGCAGAACAAGAACCTTGTAACACAAAGCTCTATCACAGCCAGCACCATCAGAGGCACATGGCTCACTCTGGGGCTCAGGCCAGCATCTATGGATAGGGAATGGGCAGGCTCCACAGGTCTGGGGGATCCCAGGAGCCCATAATACCAAGCCCAGCACTTGACAAAAGCCACCAGGCCGAGGCTGAGGACTCCGTTTACCAGAGCAGGCCAAAATGGAATTATGAACTCAGCTTACCTTCTTCCTCAGTCATTCCCATTTTTTCTTGACTAAAGTCACTCCATAACTTGGACCCAATGACCTTACATTGCAGCTTTACAATGTACTCCATAGAAGACTGCAGGTTTGTGAGGTTGTAAGCATTGCCATTGCTAGGGAATGTGATTGTAGTCTACAAGACAAGAGACAGCTGAGGTGAAGTGGAGATAGCATCTGGTAGTCTTCCCTTTTTTCCCCCTTTTCTTTTCTCAATTCTCTCTTGCCATCTTATTTTGGGTATATTTTGCTTTTGTTTCTATTTGAAAGGCAGAGAGAGAGAGAAGCTGACAAAGATATTCCATCTGCTGGTATGCTCTCCAAATGCCAGCAGCAGCCAGGGTTGGACCAGGCTAAAGCTGGAAGCCCAGAAATCCATCCCAATCTCCCACAGGGATGGCAGGAATCCAGGTACTTGTGCCATTGCCTGCTGCCTTCCTGCACTAACAGGAAGCTGAAATCAAAGCAAAGCAGCAGGGACTCCACTCCGGCTCTCTGAGATAAGATATGGGCATCTCAAGCAGCAACTTGCGGGCCAAACACCTGCCCACTCACTGTTTTAGAACTAGAAAATTGATATCTCGAATTTTAAATTATATTATTTTTGCAAGAAAGCTGCCACACTACCTGGGCACAATTTGTGCATAAGTGGGTGTGAATCATCCCATTACTCACCATGTCTCCTCCATTTCCCATCTTCAAGCTTGTGCAGCAGGAGACAGCTTTGGGGTCTGGTGGGTTAGGTCAAAAGCAGCACCAGCATCCCATATTGAAGCATCAGTCCCAGCACTGGATGTTCTACTCTGATCCAGTTCCCTGCTAATGTGGTTGGAAAGCCAATGAAAGATAGCCCAAGTACTTGTGCACTTGCCACCCATTGTGGGAGACCAGGACAGAGTTCCTTGCACCTGGTTTTAGCCTGGTCCAGACCTAACTGTAAAGTCATTTGGGCAAAAGGATGTCCACACTCTTTTTCCACCTTTCAAATGACTCTTTTTTTTTAAGTACCTTCTATAATTTATAAGGGAGGGAAGGGGGTATGGAAGAAAAAAAATATAAGTTTTGAGAGCTTGGATGTATAAATTCACCCTGATGTTCTCGTGGGAAATTAAAGGTATCTAAATAAATTCCCTTTTCTTAGTATTGGTTTCTCATTAATAAGATGGGTTTTTCAAATAAGTCTCCCCCGTGGATCCGCTAATAATAATATTTTAACAGCACAACTTACCACAACTGTACTATTGACAGCCCAGAACTGAAGTTTGTATGCGAAATTATATGGAACATATGTCTGTTTAGGTCTTTTCCATTTGACTTGAATCATTCGTTTGACTCCCGAAACTGGTTTCACATTTAAAATCTCAGGTGGTTCAGTTTTCACTGAGAATAAAAATCATACAATTCTTATATTTTCCAACAAAAGATGAAAAGCAGCTACCCAGAATTGGAGAAAAGAAGGTTAGACACACTCCAGGGTGGAGCAGGTGGCAAGGAGAAAGCCTGGATCATGAAGACTCGCAGACCTTCACCACAAACTATTAATACGAGCAACAAGGACTATATCCCAACTGCCAAGGAGGCCACAGGGAATTGGATGCCCTCGGAGGCAGAGTACTCTGAGGTCACTCACCCCCAACCAGAGCTTCCGCTGGGGATGGAAGAAGTCCAAACGCTACCGTGCAGAAACCAACGTCATCGGAAAGACAACCAGAAGCCCTGAGCGGTCCGCAGAAACAGAAGAACAATAAATGTCCTTCGGGACCAGGGAGGAGAGCTTTCTCTGGTCCGAGCCTGGCTCCACCTCTGGACCCCCACCCTCCCTCGCAATGACCATCAGGATCGCTCCGAAAACCCCTCATAGCAAACAATCATACAAACTAAAAAAACCTAAAATAAATAGACAAACAACAAAAAGTAGAGCTTGGAATCTGACAGGAAAGAGCTGGCATGGATTTGCTCATGCCTCGCTGGGTGGGACACGAAGATTAGTCACTCTTCACCGTGGTGTTGGGGACTTTCCTGCACACCCCCCCCCCAAAAAAAAAGTTCTGCATCTTAATTGTTGACAAATGTCTTGTTAGAGTTACAAGCCAGTCTAGATTATCCTAAAATCTGCAAGATCAGTAAAATTATACTTCAACACAACAAATGGCTAAATACTAAAATGAAATAGACACGAGACAGCTGAATGGTACCTTATAGCCATTTTAAGGTATATAGCAGCCGGTCCTGTATACAAACTGAAATTGAAATGTCAATGAGCAAATCATAGGTTGTGGTTAAGAACTTGTTTTTTGTTTTTTTTTTAACATACTGGTTACGCAAAACCATGTCAATTCCATAATGTTACAAATTGCTGTTAATGTTATATTGGGACTCTTAATTGACTGGGACGATATTCTACCAGCTCTAACTTTGGACCAGAAATGGTCTCCCCAAAAACTGTTCAACCCATCTGGACAATAAGTAGCTGGACTCTATGTTTGGTATATGTTTGCAAGGAAAGAATCTTGATTGAATTTGAACTGTAATACTGCACCAAGGTGGAGGAATCCACCAGGGGGGAGGGGCGTGGGGAGGGGTGGGGGGATTCCCAGAGCCTATGAAACTGTCACATAATGCATAATAATTAATAAAAAAAAGTAAAAAAAAAAAAAGAAGGTTAGACAGAAAATGAGAATGCTGAACCTCTACCATTTGCTGAATGCAGCTGGAAACAGAAGGCAGCACCAAAGACATGTCGCTTTGCCCTCTGCCCCCCGAGCACTGTCCAATAGAATGATGATGCACTCTGCAATTTCCCTGCACCTCAGCCTTTCACTGCCTGTGCCAGGCAGAAGGAAGGTAAAGAGACCACGGCACCAGAAACCACCTATTGCCTTACCAGTTCTCCCCTCCCAGGCCTCTCTGTTTGAGCCAAATGGAGAAATACTCAATACAGTCTCTGATTTACTTGGCACACTGTAAACATTCTAGCTCCCAATCTCTCTCCTTTAAAATAGGTGATCTTCCAGTTATAGGAGTAGTATACGGTCATCTCAGAAAAATATTAAACTATAGGAAAATACAAAGGAAAACTTAAAAATCATCCTTAACTCATCAACCAGAGATAAACTTTATTAATGCTTTGTATATTCCCTCCAGGTTATTTTCTATGTATATAGTTGCATATCTATCTATATATATATATGTATGTATTCATTTGGTTGATTATTCATTGGAAAGGGTGACAGAACTTTCCAATCTGTTGATTCACTCCCCACAATGCTTAAAACGGCCAGCGCAAGATCAGGCAAACGCCAGGACCCAGAACCTTGTATTAAGAAAAAAAAAAAGAGTTCCTAAAACTCAACAACAAAAAGTCAATTAAAGTTGGGCAAAGGATTTCAATGAAAATTTCTCCAAACAAAATATACAAATGACCAATAAGCATATGATAGATCTTAACAGTTTAGTCATTGGGTAAATGAAAATAAGAACCACAGTAAGTTCAGATCTACTAAGATGGTCATAATAAAAAAGATGAATATTGTTGGTGAGGACATGGAGGAATTATAACCTTTACAGCTTGCTGGTAGGAATGTTACATGGTGCAGTTACTTTGATAAAGCTTATGAGTTCAAAAAGTTAAACATAGTGTTACAGTGTAATTCAACAATTTCAACAGATATCTAACAGAACTGCAATACACATCCACGCAAAAATTTGCATGCAGTTTTGAAAAACAGCATTCATGATACTAATCAAGAGCACAAATGCCCAGCAGATGATATATGGGCAAACAAATGTGGCATACCAGTCAAGTAAAATACTGTTCAGCTACAGAAAGTGCTAATTCATGGTACAACATGGGTGAACTTTGAAAACACTGTGCTCAGTGAAATAAGTAGGATACAAAAGATACAAAAAACCCCACCTGTATTATGTTTACATGAAAGATTTCAAAAAGGGAAATCTGTACAGACAAAAAATAGATTAGTTATTGGAGAAGGGTGGAAAAGAGCTAGGGACTGGTTACCAGCAGGTATGAAGAGTCTAGGACTGTGAAAACGTTTGGAATTAGACAGTGTTGATGTTCATACAATTTTGTGGCAAAGTGAGCTTGGTATATCCAGATTATAACTAACTAAAGCTAATATTTAAAAAAGTACATGTTAGGGGGCCAGTGCAGTGGCCCAGCAAGCTAATCCTCCACCTGCAATGCGGACATCCTGTATGAGCGCCAGTTCTGGCTCTAGCTTCTCTTTCCATGGTCAATTCCTTTCTCCATTCCTCTGTTTTCCTCCCTTTTCCCCTTTTCTTCCCTTCCTGTGAAGATGAATTTTCTGTACCTTCCCAACATGTACATATGACATTGTAGAGCTCTGAGTCTGCGTTTGAATATACATGGAGTAAGCCTTCAATAAAGACCAAAACACTCACCTATTTCATCTGTGCGCCACTTTGTCACATCAGATTTAGTTGTCCCTTCTGCATTTGTAGCTTCCACTTGAATGCTGAATGTATCCCCCGTCAACACTTTTAGAAAAGAGAATGAACACGAAGGCCGATTTCCAACAGCAGTAGAACTGTTGATTTCGCAGGTCTCCAGTTTCCGCTCAAGATTGCTTTGAAGGAGAAAGTGATTTAGTGTGAGTATAATCAGTTGGAAGTACAGCCATGCTTCATATGTTAGCAGTGTTTGTTGGCTTCACTCTGGATTTCTCTTACTGTGTAGTCCGAGATTTAATTCCTCTTTCCTCCAAATAGAAGTAAGAATCACTTGTTTCCTGCTTGCTTGAGCCACTATGGCCAGAGAGGTCTTTAAGCCCTTAAAAGTGATATTGGCAATAGATTTCCTACTGGAAAGAGAAGACAAAAAAAAAATAACAATTCCCTAAAAATATCAGATTCTATCCTTGGTAATTTTTTCTTTAAAGAAGATAATATAATAAAATAAGAGCTAATAAAAAATGGTCCTCTGTCTGCTGGCACTGTCATCCCACATGGGCACTAGTTTGTGTCTTGGCTGTTCCACTTCTCAATCTACTTCAATCCACTTCTCCCTACTTCGGGCCTAGAAAGGCAGCAGAGAATGGCCCAAAGTCTTGGGACCCTGCACCCACATGGGCGACATAGAAAAAGCTCCGGCCTCCTGGCTTCAGGTTGGCTTACCTTCAACTGTTGTGGCTATTTGGGGAGTAAATAAGTGGATGGAAGATCTCTCTCTCTCTGTCTCTCTTTCTCCCTCCCTCCTTCCCTCCCTCCCTCCCTCCCTCCCTTCATTCATTCCTTCCTCCCTCTCTGTAACTCTGACTTTCTGGTAAAATAAATATTTTTAAAAATGAAAAATAAATTATGGTAGATACATATATAGGATTTTAAAATGAAAAATTTTAAGATATAAATATATGTGTATATATATATATATATATATATATATATATTTTGGTTCCCATGCTCTATGGTTGGGGAAGGCAGTGGGAAGCCTACTGTTACGGTTTCGATATGGTTGGTCTCCCAGAGGTTGAAGTATTGGAGGTTTGGCCCTCAGTGTGATGGCGGGACCTTGACGAGGTGAAGTCTTAGTAGGGCATCCTTAGGAAATTGGGACTGTGCCACAGAAGGTAGTGTGGGACCACAGTCAGCCTTGAGCTCCCTGATTGGTGATAAAAAATCTCCTAGTCTTACACGCAGTTCCACCATGACACCGCTATGTCTTCACCAGGGTCTGCCCAATCTTGAACTTCCAACCATCAAACCAATGAGTTCCAGGAACTTGTTGGTCAACTTAACCTGACTTTGGCATTTTATAACAGAAATGAAAAAACGCACTAATATACCCATCATATACACAATGATCACTGTTACATATGCATAGATACTTCTATAACTATTTCTAGAGACATCTGGAAAGATCTTCACTAAAAGTTTAAAATAATTACCTTTGTTGGTGGGCATTGGGGTGACTTTATAATCAGTATTTTTCAGGTTGAATATTTTCAGAAAATGTATTAAAACAGATAGATGAAAGAGACAGAATGATCTATTAAGCTGTAACTTAAGGAAAACAAATGCACATATTAATCGGAATGAGATGGGAAGGTAGAGCTATAGACCACAGGGCCCTGAGAATTAGGTAGGAGGTGGAGCAGGCCCAGAACATAAGAAGAGGCCCACTCTACAAGGTGGCAATGTTAGTTGAGTTGGGAAAGGGACTACAGGAAATCAGGGACACAGGAAATCACAGATCCTTGAAATTACAAAGAACTACAAGGATTTTCATTGGTTACTACACAGCAAAAAAATGGCCTCTAGATTAGTATTCTGTCATGGTTGCAAACAAGGGCTCTAAAAGACCAGCTTTAAGTGCAGCTGATTTTGCATCAGAAATCCTACAGGCCAGGAGAGAAGGGAGAGACACAGTCCAAATGCCAACAGAAAAATGCCTCAATCCAGAATACTGTACTCTGCAAAGCTTCCATTTATAAATGAAGCTGGAGTTTTAAAGATCTCTCAAAACAGAAATTAAAAGGATGTTTTACCAGTCATCTAGCCTTACAATTGATACTTAAGGATGTGCTAATAGAAACAGAAATGCAGTCATCACCATGAAAGAATGTGAAAGCAGAAAATTCTTGTGGAATCATAAAGGGTATCCAAAATAAAAAATGAAATGTATGTGGGAAAATGGCAGGACCAAGTTGTTGCTTACCAATAATAACCTTGAATAAGGGCTTAAATTCTCCCATTGAAAGATACAGATTGGGCACAGCACTATAGCCTAGTGACTAAGTCCTTGCCTTGTATGCACCAGGATCCCACATGGGCACTGGCTCATATCCTGGCTGCTCTACTGCTTGTGGCCTGGGAAAGCAGCAGAGGGTAGCCCAAATCCTTGGGACCATGCACCCATTTGGGATACCCAGAAGAAGCTCCAGGCTCCTGCCTTCGGATCTGCTTAGCTCCAGCTGTTGCAGCCAGCAGATGGATGATCTTTCTCTCTGTCTTTCCTTCCCTCTGTAAATCTGCCTTTTTCAATAAAAATAAATGCTTAAAAAAACAAAAAAGATACAAATTGGATGAAAGAACAAGACCTAGCTATTTGTTACCTATAAGAAGCACATCTCAGGCCCGTCGGTGTGGCCTAGCGGCTAAAGTCCACGCCTTGAACACCCCGGGATCCCATATGGGCACCGGTTCTAATCCCGGCAGCTCTACTTCCCATCCAGCTTCCTGCTTGTGGCCTGGGAAAGCAGTTGAGGACGGCCCAAAGCCCTGGGACCCTGCACCAGCGTGGGAAACCCGGAAGAGCTCCTGGCTCCTGGATTCGGATTGGCGCAGCACCAGCCATTGTGGCTCACTGGGGAGTGAAACATTGGACGGAAGATCTTCCTCTCTGTCTCTCCTCCTTTCTGTATATCTGACTTTGTAATGAAAATAAAATAAATCTTTAAAAAAAAAAAAAGAAGGGGCCCAGCGGCGTGGCCTAGCAGCTAAAAGTCCTCGCCTTGAACACCCTGGGATCCCATATGGGCACCGGTTCTAATCCCGGCAGCTCTACTTCCCATCCAGCTCCCTACTTGTGGCCTGGGAAAGCAGTCGAGGATGGCCCAAAGCTTTAGGACCCTGCACCCAAATGGGAGACCCGGAAGAGGTTCCAGGTTCCCAGCATCGGATCAGCGCGCACCGGCCCGTTGCAGCTCACTTGGGGAGTGAAACATCGGATAGAAGATCTTCCTCTATGTCTCTCCTCCTCTGTGTATATCTTTGTGATAAAAATAAATAAATCTTTAAAAAAAAAAAAAAGAAGAAGCACATCTCACCAACAAAGAAAAGCAGAGAGTGAAAATGAAAGAGTGGGAAAATAAATTTAATGCTAATGAAAAGTAAAATTGAGCAGGAATAGCTATCTTAATACCAGACACAATAGACCTTAACACAAAACTTAGAACAAAAAAGGGCGTTAGTGGACCAATTCAATTGGAAGATATGACTAGAGTAAATATATATGCCCCCAATGACAGAGAGCCTACTTCAAGAGTAACCTGACTCCAGAATGAAACTGAAGGCTTTACCTCCTCCCCCTGCGCCTCCCAATAACACACAGGCACTCATACTTACTACATTCTCTTAACCGTATAATGGGTGTGCCTGATTTCCTTCTCCGGACTCCAAGTGCAAATTAAATTTTTCTCCAAGTAGTAGACACAAGAAATGTTCTCAGGCTTAGCTGGCAGAGCTAAACAAATACACAAACAAAATCACACAATTTCACGTTAAACATTTAAATGAAAATAAACTCATCAAAAGCTACATTTGTTGGTTAGTTTCTGGAAATAATGTATCCCCCTAATTCATGAAAAGATTCCTAGTCATTTCCTCAATCATTCCCTTTGAGGAGTTCGAATTCTACCTTTTATATTCTTACTCAAGGCAGCATATGAGCAGCAGAAACAATTAGAATGCCAGGCAAATGTGTTAATGAGATCCTAAGAAAATCATCAAATGATAGAATCACTCTAAACAATAGGATAATAAATAATATAAGCATAAATTAAAAAGTACAAGATCTTGAACTATCTCACACTTCATTCAGCTTTATGTAGCAATCACTGATTTTCTCTTTCCAGATCGTTGAATAGAAAAAAAAAAACTAGGAAACAGTTTCAGCTGTATTTTTGTATCTTAGAAATATATCTCCAGATAGTTCCTCTTGTTGAAATTTAGAATTCCCTTCATCATGAATGGTGTGAACAAATTACAGTAAAATTCTTTACCTGTGACTTTGTTGCTATTTTAACAACATGTCCTTTTTTTTTTTTTTAAAGATTTATTTTATTTCCATTACAAAGTCAGATATACTGAGAGGAGGAGAGACAGAGAGGAAGTGGAGCCGCCGGGATCAGAACCAGCGGCCATATGGGATCAAGGCAGGGACCTTAGCCACTAGGCCACGCTGCCGAGCCCTAACAACATGTCCTTTTAACAGTTAATGCAGATACCTTGAAATATATAATTGTTCTGACACTAGTTCTAAAGTAAAGTCATTATCAAATCTGATTATTGCTAGACTTAAATAATTATCAGATCTTCGTATTGAATATGTTAATAAAGAACTTGCTATTAAAATTTATTTCTTTCACATTTTGATAATTTCATTCCAAAATATTTTACTTTTTCATAGTATTTGTATTTACAAAATTATTTCAGGAAGTATTTCATAGGCTTTACCATGTGATCAAAGGTTCTCTCTCTTTGTCTCTCTCTCTCTCTCACACACACACACACACACACACCCATCCCCATGCAATGGCCTAGGTTGCATTGTACCTAGGCAAATGTTACATTGCTGGGGAAACACAGGTAATAGCTGGCAGGCATCCTAGGCCTGGTTAATGCCAAATTTGTGTTGACTATACCAGCGTGACAGAACAATTGTCTATTCTATTATCATTATTTTTAAAAAGATATGTGGGGGTGGGCCTGACGGCTAAAGTCCTAGCCTTCAACGCCCCGGGATCCCATATGGGATCCCGGAGGAGGTTCCTGGTTCCCGGCTTTGGATTGGTGCAGCACCGGCTGTTGCAGCTCACTTGGGGAGTGAAACATCGGACGGAAGATCTTCCTCCCTGTCTCTCCTCCTTTCTGTATATCTGACTTTGTAATAAAATAATAAAAAAAAAAAGATATGTGGGGGCAGACACTGGCACATGAGAAGACAGGGTCTGGGGACCAGCATGCAAGTGTGTATGGGCCCTGGGTAGGCAGGCAGGGCCCCAGGCTGGCACAGAACACTGCCAGAGGACTCGGCTTAGGGATCTGGACATGGGAGGCTATGGATTGCTCAGGGAAGTGGGTCTGAAGATGGGAGGGATGACTGCTGCAGGAAAACATGATAGGTGAGGAGTGACTTCCACCAACAGGCTACAGCACTTGCAGGTAAATGAGGGGGCTGAGACAGGGTGATTTAAAGGACAAACTGGAGGGCCTTCTGGGGATAAACCAATACATCCATCCACATGGGAGACCTGAGCTGAGATTGTTGGTATCAACCCCTGCCTGGTACACACAAAAGTCATGGCTTGGTTGTCTGCCTGGCAGGGCCCAACCACAGTCCCTGCCAGTGAGTGTTGGGACAGGGTGTGGACCATGTTAGGCCAGGCTATAACACTAACTAGCTTATGAGAGAACTGGGTCTGGGAGTAGATTCTGTGGGGGATTGTGGGCTTACCCCTGTGGTACTGTCATAACAGCTGGCTTACTCAAGAGCTGGGGGAGAGGACTGGCTGAGCTAAGCATGACCATGGAACTCACCAACACTTACGTTAGTAGGGCTGGGAACATGCCAGGTTGGTCCTGGTTACAGCACCCCCAAGTACAACCAAGATTGGAATGTGGGGCGGGCCAGGCCACAATATCCACTAGCATACACAAAGGCCAGTACTTGGGGTCGGGGGCAGACTGTTCCAGGTAAGAGTCTAACACCTGCTGGCACGCATGAAATCTGAAGAACACCCCTAGTGGGCCAGTGCTCCTAATGGTGAGTATTTGTATCAGGACTGGATGTTGGTCAGGCTATGTAGAGATGCTTCATTTGTCAGCAGGTGTGTGGGCTACCTCTCATGGAGGGTTTGGCAGGACCAGACCAAATCATAACACACTGGCATGTGAGGGAGCCATGATGGAGTGCAGGCCATGCTGGGCTAGGTTAGGCTGTCATCCATACTGTTTTGTATGAAAGCCAAGGATGGGGACAGGCTGGGCAGCACTAGGCTGCAACATCTGATGGCAAAGGCCAAGCTGGGTGATGGGTTATGTCTGGCTGGATAGCAGCAACCACTGGCCTGTGCAAAATCTGTGGTCGGGGAGCTACAGGGATGCCCTTGCTATAGGCTACAGTTCCCACTGTTGAGCATGAGAGCCAGAACTGGGCTAGACATGGCTGTAGTATCCCTTGGCATGGGTGTGGAATATGTCTGGGGTATGCCAGACTGGGCTAGGCTCCAGCAGAGAGCCAGAGTGGGTATAGGATGGGCTGTGATATGTCTCAGGACCAACTGAGCCACACAAGATCTGGGTTTGGGGGTGGACTGGGGGTAGCTGGGCTGTAGCACCCAACAGTAAAAGAGTCAGAAAGAGTGTGGACCTGTAGGACAAGGCTGCTGTACCTGACAGGACAGGAGGGGGGTCAAGTCAGGCTGGGCCAAGAAACCACCAGTGTGAATGAGATCTGGCACTAGAAAGAGACCTGATAGAGGAGCTTGGGGAACTCCTCTGTCAGGACACAAGCCCTGTGAGCACAAGAATCAAAACCAGCAACAGACCAAAACCAGGTTACAGTACCTGCTGGCATACGTGTGGGTCAGGTCTAGGAGCAGGCCAAGCTGGGCCAATTCATAATACCCACAGGCAAATGTGAGAACCAGCACGGGGTACAGGACAGGCCTGGTTGTGCCATAACACCAGATACTTCACGTCGGGGTTGGGACTAGGGGCTGGCTTGGCTGGCCAAGGCTGTAGCACCCACCAGTGTGAGCTGGGACTGGGAGCAGGATGGGCCAAGCCAGGCTGCAGCACTCACTGGTGAATGCCGAGGTGAGGCGAGCCATGCCAGTCTGGACTGCAACTCGCAGTTCCCACCAGCACACATAAGACCCTGGGGTGGGGCCGGTACCATAGCCTACTGACTGAAGTCCTTGCCTTGCATGTGCAGGATCCCATATGAGCACTGGTTCATGCCCCAGTAGCCCCACTTCCCATCCAGCTCCCTGCTTGTGGCCTGAGAAAGCAGTAGAGAGTGATCCAGAGCCTTGGGGCCCTGTACCCACATGCGAGACCTGGAAGAGGTTCCTGGCTTCAGATCGGCTCACCTTTGGCCACTGTGGCCACTTGGGTAGTGAATCATTAAATGGAAGATCTTCCTCTCTGTTTTTCCTCCTCTCTGTATATCTGCCATTCCAATGAAAATAAATAAATCTTAACAACAACAACAACAAAGATCCCAGGGTGGAGGGCAAGCACTGCAGGGGAGCTGTGTTGGGGCTCACCTGCTGGCCACTACTGCTGCTGGTAAAAGTGAAAGCTGGGACTGGGGGCAGATCAGGCTGAGCAGGGCTACAACACTTGTCAGGCTGCATGTAAGCTGGGTTGGGAGAGAGCCAGGTTGGGTTAAGTGACTGTATCCATTGATACATGCATGAGAAATACGTGAAGGCTAATTGGGTTTTGGCACAGCATCAGCTGGCAAGTGCTAGGACTGGAATCAAGTCCTGTGAGGCTAGACTACAGAAACCCCTAAAAGTGTAAGATTCAGGGCTGGGAGGGAAAATGTGGACACCTCTCTGATGGGCAGCAACTCCCACTGGTAAGCATGAGAACCAGGGTTGGGGATGAGCATGTCTACACAGGTGGTGGCACCTGCTGACTTGAGTGTAGGCTGGATAGTAGGGTTGGTTGGATTGAGCTAGGCTCCAATGCCCATTGATGTGTAATAGAACCAAAAAGGATGTGGAACAGACTGGATCAGTCTGCTGCACATACTGGCATGCACAGGAACCAGGGCTGGAGGCAAGTCTGATAGGGGTTGCTCTGATGAGGCTTCAGTTCCCACTGGTGTGTGTGAGAGAGCAGAGTGTGTGGTGGGTAGGGTTAGGGTGGATCACAGCATGAGTTGCGTATGAGATGGGACTGGGGAAAAACTGACCAGGTGACTGCATCCACTAGTGTATATGTAGGCTGATGTGGGTGATAGACTGGGCAGATCCCACACTGGATGGCACACATGGGAGTCAGGTTGGGGACCCTCTGCCCTCAAAACCAGATCATTAGACTCACAATTCCAACCACAGTGAAAAATCACAGGATCTGTGATCTGACCATGGGATACATGTGTCAAAACTGGGTTTCCATGGTTGCCGAGCCCTGTGCAGTGCACAGCATGCCCAGATGCTCAAGGGAGATCTAGTTCATTGAGGCCTACAGAAGACATCTAGTAACATGGAGGGCAGAACAATTGGACAGCTCTCCCAGTCAAGCTTTGACAGTATGTATCAGGGCAAATCAAGACTAAGGTGGACTATGTCAGAAAATAGACCTTGGGAGGATTTCCTCAACCTTAAATCAATGAAATCAACAGCATCTCAGAACTACTAAAACTATTTAAGCAGTATCCTCTGAGCATGCTCCACATTGGGAACCCTGGGATCACATAGGTTGACTTTCCCCCATTCCTGGGTACTGATGTTATTGGGCTGCTGGGAGCAGCCATCTCCCTTCTCCTCCCATTTTCCCCAGATACAGGAACAAAAAAAAAGGAAATTGGGTGCAGTTGTCTCATCCAATTTCCCCCATTCCTGGATCTTCCCCACCCTAATCAGTGGTCCATATAGATATACATCCCTCTCATGATAGGGTTAATTACCAATGTGAATGTATTCCAGGAACTCTAGAATCTCCTAAGAAACACCTGCATCCTGTCATGGGAAAAACCCTGCTTTCTGAAACACCAGGAAGCAAACAGGAGATAGGAATAATCTTGGAGTTTTTAGAATTCCCAGGAAGGACAGTTTCTTTCAAGGCATGCTGTTTACTGTCTACATTGAAGTAACAGGATTGGAATCCTGAGCTTTTGCATGTGAACCTTTATTGAATTCTAAACATGGTAAATTTTTTACCTGCTTTCTGCTCTATGTCACAAAATAACCTCTCATTATGTAATTACCCAATATCATGTAGCTATTGATTTCCTCATAGATAATTGCTATGAAACCCCCATTTACTTTGTTTGATGCACTTCTTGTTCATGGCAAGAGGTGGCCACACACCTGAAATTAAAAGTCATTTCAATCACCTTGGAGTCTTGCAACATTTTCTTAAACTCTTACACTCTTACCTATGTAAACATCAAAATACATTTTTTAAAATTTTACTTCTTCTTCTTCTTATTATTATTCTTATTCTTCTTCTTATTATTATTATATGATACAGTTCCAAAGGCCCTGGGATTTCCCTTATCTCTTACCAAATTCCCTTCCCCCCCATTGAGTTCCTCTATATTATTACAATAGTACAGTTCTTCGTAAACAGTCATATGTACATCATTATGGGAATGGACATGGCAGACAGACCAGCATCCTATTGTCAAGATACTGTAAACAGTTTCATTGGGAGTCCATCTTTGTCTGGAAGTAGAGATGCATACTGCATTGTATCCTCACATGTAGCTATGACAGTCTCCATTACACAGTTACTATATATCCCCTTAAATGAAAAGCCACAAAACAAAATCAACAACAGGAAGAAAAATAGAAGTTTACATTGCCATGAAGTTAAGTAACATGAAACTGGACATGACAGTCTCCATCACACAGTTACTATATACATCACCTTAAACGAAAAGACACAAAACAAAATAAACAATAAGAAAAAAGAAATCAACAATGCTATGGAGTTAAATAATGTGCTACTGATTGACTACTATGTCCCTGAAGAAATGAAAAAATCAAGAACCTTCTTGAAGAAAATATTGCTACTATATGATCTATGAGCCATTGAATAATTTAATGAGAAAGGAAGTATTTTTGAAGAAATGAAACAAAAAATCAAAATCCATGAGATATAGTTTCTGCTGATCTTTGTTGTTGAGATAGGTCTTCTGTAGGCAACAAATAAATCATTTTTTTTTTTAATCCAGTCTACTAATCTATGATGTTTGATTGATGAGTTTAAGTCAATTACATTCAGGGTTAATACAAATAGGTGGTAATCTGGTCCTGTCATTTTAGTAATGGGTTGTTCATTGACTCATTTTTCTGTTGTTATCTTACTGGGATGTTCTTCATATTTGCCTTTGGTTTTGGTGGGTGTTATTCCTTTTCTTTGTCAAGGGAACATCTTTAAATTTCCTTTGAAGGGCAGGTTTGGAAGAGGCATATTCTTTTTTTTTTTAATTTTGTTTCTTTTTATTTCATTTTATGACACAGTTTCACAGGTTCTGGGATTTCCCCAAACCCTCCCCCCATACTGAATTCCTCCATATTGTTACAGTAGTACAGATCATAACCAGTAATGATTCCTTCATTGCGGGTATAAACCATGTGGAGAGTCCAGCATCTTATTGTCCAAACGCAACAGTTTCATTGAGAGACCATCCTTGGTCTGAAAGCAGAGCTGGCAGGATATCATCCCCTCCAATGAGATGTCACTAAACAACTTCAACAACAGGAAGAAACATGGAAATTAACATCATGAAGTTAATTAACATGGTATTGAGTGACCAATATGTTAGAAAATGCAAGTTTTTAACTACATCCTGTAACTACTTCCTTCACATCTCAATTTTAACATATACACAACTGGCTGCTATAATCCTAAAAATGGTTATAGGGTACTATTCAGCTGTCTCATGTCTATTTTTATTTTTATATTTAGCAGCTTATAGAATTCAAGTATGGTTATTACTGAACTTCGCAAATTCGAGGATGGTCCAATCAGGCTTATAATTCTAACAAGCCATATTTTAACAATTGAGGAGCAGAACAGTTTGAGGAGGGGTGTGCAGAGTAATCTTCAGTGCCTTCGTGAGGAGTAACTGATCTTTGTGTCCTACCTAGTGAAGTATATGGTAATCCAATCTGACTTTTTCCTGTCTGTGCTAAACTTTCCTTATTGCTCTCTGTCTATCTGATCTAATTTTGGGAGCTCCAGAGTGACCCTGATGGTCATTGCAAGAGAGGGTAGAGAGCCAAAGTTAGAACTAAGTAAGGAACAGAGAAAGCTCCTCTCCTGAGTCCTGAAGGAAGTTTACTGTTCTGTTTCTGAAGACTGTTTCAGGGCTCCTGGCTGTTGTTCTGATGACATTAGATCTAGTGAGGAAGGATCTGGGCTTTGAAAGAGGCATATTCTTATAAAATTTTTCCACAGTAAAGAAAAGTCCATTCTTTTTCAAAGACAAAGGAAAGTTTTGCTGGATATGTTATCCTGGGCCAACAATTTTTTTCTTTTAGAATCTGGAATATGTTCCTGCATTTTCTTCTAGCCTGTAGAGTTTCCTCTGAGAGGTCTCCTGTGGATCTAATTATCATTCCTCTATATGTCAGCTGATTTTTTTTCACATGCGCATTTAAGATCTTTTCCTTATGTTTGATTGAAGACAGCTTGATTATCATGTGTCGTGGTGAAAATCACTTTTGGTCAAGTCTGTTGTGAGTTCTGTGCCCCTCCTGGAATGTTGTTTCCCAATTCTTTCTCTAGGTTAGGAAAATTTTCCCTTATTATTTCATTGAATACACCTTTAATCCCAGTTTCTCATTCTGCTCCTTCTGGGACTCCCCTAACTCTTATATTTGGCCTTTTAATAGTGTCCTTTAGTTCTTGAATACTTTTCTTGACTTGATCCAGCTCTGCTTCCAGTTTTTTTGTTGTTTCTTCCTGGTGACAGGAAATATCTTCCAATTCTGAGATTCTTTCTTCTGCCTCCTTCATTCTATTTTTGGAGACTCTCCACTGTACTTTTAATTTGCTCCACAGTATTCTTAATTTCTGGTATATCAGCTTTCATTTGATTTATTTCCTGTGTGACAATTAAATTCCTTGAATGTCTGCTTTATGTGCTTTTCGTTATTGGTAAGAAGTTTTATAACAAGTGTTTTTTAATTCTGTATGCCCAATTTTCTTGATGTCTTCCTCAGTTAACTCTGAGGTTGACAAAGTATTTTGCTCCTTTTCAGGGGAGTCTTCAGTAATATCCATTGTTCCTCTGTCTCTCCTTCTCCCTGGGGCAGGATTCTAAGCTCTGTCACCCACATATCTACAATTTGATTTTACTTATTGTGGTTGGTACATGGCTCTTTGTTTCGAGTTCCAGGTCTGGGTTCTTATGTTAGATTTCCACCATGGTCTCCACAGCTCCAGCTCCTGGCTCACCAGTCACTACCTCCTGTGATTCCGAGTTGAGGTTGCACCATTGTCTGTACAACCTTTCTCCCACTTCCTGTTAGAGCAGTTCCCAGGATTAGGGAGATACCAGGTGTCCTAAATAGCTAGGTTGTTGTTGTTGGTGATCTTGCCAGAACCTGTTGGCCTTTAGGTTTCAGGGCCACGTGAACCTATTTTGACCCATATGATGCTATAGTCGGTATTATTTTCCTGTGGGACTAGTGCAGTGCACTGAGCTCAGTGAGTTTATTCCCAGTTTAGTGCATGCACAGCTCACTCCTGTCCCTGCAGTCTTTTTTTTTTTTTAAGATTTATTTATTTTCATTGGAAAGGAAGGTAGATTTACAGAGACGAGGAGAGATAGAGTGAACCATCCACTGGTTCACATCCCAAATGGCTGCCACAGTTAAAGCTGACCGATCCAAAGCCAAGAGCCTCTATGGGTCTCCCACGTTAGTACAGGGTCCCAAGGCTTTGGGCCATCCTTTGTGCTTTCCCAGGGCACAAGTAGGGAGCTGGATGGGAAATGGAGCAGCCTGGACACAAACTGGCTCCCATATGAAATGCTGGGTCTTAAAGCGAGGCGGATTAGCCAGTTGAGCCATTGCACAGGCCCCTCTTTTAATTTTTATGATGACATACTTTCCATTTATTTTATAATCACAAGCTTGATTTTCCACTAAAGAAAGAATTCAACTAGTAGTAAGTAGAAAGTAAGTCAACTGTTCCTCAGGAGTATCAGCAAGGACTATAAGCAATAATCAGATAATAATATTTCAAGCTGTCAAGTTTTATGCATGCATGCATTTTTGTGCTTTATCTTTTAGTTCCCACAATTAGGAGAAAACATGATATTTGTCTTTTGGGGACTTAGCCATTTCACTAAGTATAATGGTCCAAAATTGCATCCATTCTTTTACTAAGTTTTTGTAGTTCGTTCAAGGTAGACTAAGCTTGTAAACAAAAATGATGAGGCTCAGTAGGACATGTAAGACAAAAGAGAGAACATGGAGGAAGAAAAGGAGAAGGAAATTAGGAGATGAGAAAACTAAGGATGAGGCAGCTTCTGTAGGTGTTTTCTTTGTGATCTGTACCTGAAGACAGGTTCAAATAAAGCCTTCACAGAAATTAAATCATTCAAGTATGAGCTTCTGTACTGTGACAGACTTAAGCATTTTCCTGTAATATGACTTTGCTGTCACATATAAAATTCCTTGTAATATGACTTCTGTCCCTACTCCCTGCTGAGATGACTCACTCGTTTTTGTTGCCACAGCTTCCTTATTAAATCTAGCAGTTGGTGACCACCCTCATTCTCTTCCATCTTTCTGCTGAGATCGACTAATTTGAAAACTGGTTCTTAACCCTAAAAATATTTCCTCCCTTGGCTTCAGACACAAATTAGAGTGTCTAGAGAGGGGGGGTGTTGGCTCTATCCTGAGTGAAGCTGGTAGCTCAGGCGCTAAAGAGATATAGATGAGGATAATGACTTGTAGAAGAATCTAGCTCTCATTATTTAATTTTAAAATTGAGGTTGTAATACTGGGGTTAGGAGAGATGTCTGAAGCACGATTCCTAATCAATGAATCATATTTCATTGAGAAAGAATGGTATTTTTCTCTTTAACATTTATTAGCATTTTTACTGGAAAATCAGATATACAAAGAGGACAGTTTTTTTTTTCTCTCTGCTGATTCACTCCCCAAGTGGCTGCAACAGCCAGAAATGAGCTGATCCAAAGCAGGGAGCCAGGAGCCTCCTCCGGGTCTCCCATGGGTACAGTCTTACAGCTTTGGACCATCCTTGACTGCTTTCCCACGCCACAAACAGGGAGCAAGCTAGGAAGTTGAGCTGCCAGGATATGAACCGGAACCCATTTGGGATCCCAGCATGTTCAAGGCAAGGACTTTAAGACACCAGGCTGCCACACAGGGTCCAAAATGATGATATTGGAAGGTAACAGGTTGGAGTCTTATTCAAGTGGTCTGAGATTTAGAATAGTTTTCAATCCTAAAAGGAAACCAGAATTGGGACAGAAAATATACTTTTCCTTCAACTTTCTTTTTTCTTTTTGGGTGACTGTGGAATTAAATTTCTTCTTTTTCTCATTCTCTCATTTTTTATTGTTATAATTAAACTTAGCAATTTATAATATTCAAGCAAGATCTTACAGAACTTCGTGCATTTTAGGATAATCAAAACAGACTTATAACTCTAACAATCCATATATTAACAATTGAAGAGTAGAACAATCTTAGGCAGGTGAGCAGAGAAATTCCCAATAACTTAGCAAGTGAGGAATAACTGAACTCTGTAACCTACCTTGTGGGGTCTAGAAAAAGCCAAATCGGGGGCCTGACCAGTAAGGTACACAATGAGCAACTACAGGCCAGCTGACTTATTCCTGTTCATTCAAAGCTTTCTATATTAGTCTCTTTGTGTCTGTCTGAGCTAATCTGGGGGTTCCTCAGCAACCCTGATGGCCAGTGCAAGAGAGGATGGGGAGCCAAAGTTGGAACTAAGGACCAGAGAAAGCTCCTCTTGAGTCCAGAACAAAATTTACAATTCTTTTTATCTCTGAAGACCACCCAGGGCTCCTGGCTGTTGTTCAGAAGTCACCAGACCCTATGAGGAGGGTTCTGGGCTGCTTCAATCCCATATGGGAGATCTGATAAGAAATGACTGACCTCAGAATTCTCAGCCTATGAGGGCACTCAAATCCCTTGTGATCTCCTTGGCAGTCGGGTTACAGTCTTTGGTGCCCACACTGACAATCCTTGATGAAGTATCTATTGCTTCTGTGGCGAGAGCACTTGGGAGGCCTCTGTGGGTCTGGAACTAGGATACCAACCTCCTCTTATCCTCCTGTTCAGCTCTGGGATCCCCTCCTGCTCTGTGCATATGACTTCCTGTTAAGAGGCTGTCAGAGTTGCTCTTGGATTCCACTGTAAGTCTCCATAGTTTTTGCTAATGTCTAATGCAGTTAAGAATCTGTTATCAGATGTGAGGGCGATCTAGCTGCGACATCTGTCACCCCATTGATTGCCAGGGTTGAATCTGTTATCTATAAGTCCCCTGTTATAAACTTGACAAATTATACTAAAAATCTTCCTCACACAATCTAAGATGGTGGATATTAAAAGCATATCAGGTTTTTCAGTTCTTTGATGTAGTTGCTCTGGGTATTCCATCTTCTCCAGGGGCAATGTTGTATTCAAAGGAGTTGTTGCACCTCTGGGATCAGAGGGGCCATAGGGAAATCTACAGTTTTTCAGGGAATCCCTCAGGAAAGTCTAGAGACAAGAACATAACCTTTGCCATGGGTTATTAGTGTTCCAGGACACCAGTCATTTAGTTATTTTACCTACACATGAGTTTGTAAGGTCCTTCCAGAGAATGTAGAAAAATGTTTATCAGCAGGAGTATTAATGTCTCTTTGAGGCCAATTTTTAAAAGTGTTAAGAGGCAAATTCTAACAGTGTCATCATATACAATCTCTCATTGATTCATAGGTTACATCACAATATCTTACTGTGTGTGGTACAGACAGTTTGAGGATGTAATAATATTACAATCTACAGGTACTGTTTTTAGGTTTGACATCATTTTATTTTATACTAAGGCAAACGTGATATCTGACCTTTTGGGATTGGCTCATTTCCCTTAGCATAATAGTTTCCAGGTGGACCCATTTGGCCATGAACAAATGCATTTCATTTTTTTTAAAATAGCTGAGTAGTATTCCATAGAGTAGATGAACCATAGTTTCCTTATCCAGTCATCTGCTGATGGGCATTTCAGTTGCTTTCAAGTTTTTGCAATTATTGATTATGCTGCTATGAAAACACAGGGGTGGGCCTGGCACAATAGCGTAATGGTTAAGGTCCTGGCCTTGAGTGTGCCGGCATCCCATATGGGCCCCAGTTCTAATCCCGGCAGCTCCACTTCCCATCCAGCTCCTTGCCTGTGGCCTGGGAAAGCAGTTGAGGATGGCCCAAGGCCATACAAACAAACAAACAAACAAACAAATAAATCTTTAAAAAAAAGAAAACACAGGGATGCATGTTGGTTTCTCATGTAACAAGTGTTTTGGATATGTTCCTAGTAAAGCTATTGCTGGTTCATATGGTATGCAGATTTTCAGTTCTTTGAGTGTTTTCCATACTGATTTCCATAGAGGCTGCACCAGCCTGTAGTCCCATCAGCAGTGGAGCAGGGTTCCCTTTTCCCCACCATCCTCACCAGCAAGTGTTGTTGATGGTTTTCCATATGTAAGCCATTCTTACTGGCATTAGGTATGTCACTGCAGTCTTAAAGCCTTTGTCACACCATACAGAATGGCACCTGATATGCCACTTGATATGCTGGCCATCAAGTCCTAGGGCTACCTGGACCTATCTTGGGTGGAACCTATAGGATGCCACATTGTTGCAGTTCACTGAGTCAGAAATGAGTTGGCATCAGCAGGCACAGCCCAAGAGTTGCAGGCTTTCAACTAGAAACCTCATGCTCTAACCTGGCAGCAACTGCAGCGAGTCATAGAGACTGGCAGGAGGGGGTCTTGGGGTGGCCCTTCAGTGAGTTCCTTTATAGGCCACAGTAGCATGCCGTTCTCCTGAAATTCCTCGTCCTCAGGGTGTGGGGTGGGGATAGAACTGGAAGACAGGATTAGATGATCTCATTTGTAGAGGACTTCAGGACCACAGGCAAACAATGAACATCAGGAGTAGGGCCCAGTATGACATCCAAAGCCCAGAAAAAGGCCAGCTCTCTCATATAGGTAGCAACAAAGGGATTAGAACACACCACAAAGCCCAGGGAAAAATCAGAGAGCTACACTGGGACTCATTCCCATGGATTCAGGAACCTTGCTCAAGACCTTGAGGTCATATAAATCCTGATCACATACTCAGATCCCTTCTTAACAAGCAGAGGGGAAGCCAGGGACTTTGCAATAACAATCTCTCATCTGCAAGAAGTCGTAATCCAGAAGAAAGAAAGATAATGTTAACAAATTTAAGTGCTATCCACTGTGTCCTCTTCTTTACCCTCATCTGCCTTTCTGGTCAAGAGGAGAGTTCTGAAATGGATTAGGTTGATCATAGCAAAAAAAAGATAGTGTGTTTCTCTGCACATCTGAACAAGATGGCATATATTTCAATTCTGTATTCCTCTCCCAAATTAAAGAGGGACTCTTTAAATATAAAACATTAAATACATCATGAGAATAGGATGCTGGACTTTTGACTATTGTCCATACCTACAATGTCATGATACAATTAAATAGCAGAATGATGAACTGTGACTATTGTAGGACTATACTATTGTAATAATATGGGGAATCCCTGTGTATCTGGAACCATATAATAAAAAATAAAAATAAAATAAAACTCAAAAGAAAGAAAGGTGTTAACTCTGCCAGTAATAAGACCTATTAACAAGAAGCTGGTAGTGAAAGATTCCAGAGACAGTAGCATCTTTGTTTTGCTTAGCTTCTGGCAATTCTAATTTGTAGAAGGCTCCAAGTTGTGTCATGTTTTCCTACTTGTATGAGGTGTGCACTGTCCACTCAGGTAAAAGAATCCCTGAGAAAGATAGCAAGAATAAGAAAAACAGCTAAAAGCTTCCAAGTTTTATCAACATTTCTAATTACTTCCAAAGGAGCTACCTTCCTCCATCTCCTGCACGTATATCTGCTATTGCTGCATTTCAAGACAGCAGGTTAGTCCAGTACTTTCTATCTTTATCACTATGTGCTAAAAATCATGACAAAAGGGGCGATCTCCAAATCCAGATGTGTAAGCGGCCAAAATCAAGTGGACTGGAACCAAATAATACCGCATATTACATGGAAGTTAGAGGCTAGGGATTAGAGCAAGCACACATTCCTCAAATGGCCCTCACAGCTGAAAATATTCCCTGGGGATTCTGTGGGTCAGCAAGTAGACTATTAATAGACTCAACACTTCATACTGCCATGGGCAGAAAGTTGAACTAAGAATGACACCAATACCAACCAACTCTCTAGGGCTTCAAGATAATGGAAATGAGTGTGTGTGTGTGTGTGTGTATGTGTGTTGTGTATGGTTTCTACAATATGTAATATCTGTGGTGTGTGCAAGGGGAGATGGAATGGAGGATAGTGTGTTGTGTGTAGTGTGTAGGGTGGGTATGGTTTAAGTGTTTAAAGATATATTAGTATGTGTATTCACACAGTATTTGGATATGCCAATATTCATATAGCAATATGGTATTCTAACAACATGATATTGTCTTACAAATAGTCATTGGTTACAGTGGTAACCAATCTAATTCTCATTTCACTAATACTTCTGGCACTAACTCTTAGCAAGATTTTTAAAGTTGATTCTTAACTAGAAGAAACAAGAGTCCTTTCTCTGTCTCCCAAGAATATTCTTGGTCATGTACTATCATTCTAGTTTCTTACATTCTTATTTCAGGTCCTTCAGCATTCTCATTCTGTCTTGCATTAGCTGAATTCAAAACAAGTCACCAAAATATCTATAAGTACACCCTAGTCAAACTTCGGTGAATTTTGCTCTTTTTCCTTACATCTGCTTAGCTCAGAAGGTCGGGTTAATCCAAGTAAATGAAATATCTCTACACTGAAAAATGTAAGATGCTGATGAGCAGCAGAGGAGACGCCACTTAAGAGAGTCACGACCCACACTAGATTACCTGGGTTCAAGTCCTGGCTGCGCTGCTGATTCCACCTTCCTGCAAAGGTGTACGTTGGGAGACAATGGATGATGCAACAGCCAGTTGGGTTCCTGTCACCAATGTGGGAGACACACAGGAAATTTCCAGCCCCGCAGGCATCTATTGAGCAAACCTGCAGATGGAAGATTTCTCTGTTTCCTTTATTCCTCACCCCTCCCTCTCTTTCTTCCATTCTTCTGTCCATCTTTCTTTGAATGTGTCATACTCTCTGCGTTTCAAATAAAATGAAAGTAAAGAAATATAAATGTAAGATACACTGATAAAAAATTGAAGACACAAATTGAAAAGTTTCCTGTGTTCAAAGATTGGTAGACTATTGTCCTTACTACCCAAAGCAATCCAGATTCAATACAATCACTGTCAAAACATCAATGGCATTCTTCACTGAAATAGGATAAGCAGTCTTATAATACATAAGTCACAAGAACACAAATACATAATTGTAATATATAACATAACTATGTAAATCACAAATGAACCTAGAAATCATGAGGGGAAAAAAAGTCGATGACTTCAAACTTTCTAATTTCAAACATGCTACAAAACCACAGTTATCAAAATGGTATGATGCTGTCATGAAGACAGACATGTCAGAACAATGGAACAGAATGTAGCCCATAAATACAGTCAAAAGGTCCTCAACAAGGGATCCAAGACTACACGATAAAGGTTGGTCAACAACTTGTACTAGGAAAACTGGATACCTACCTACTAAAGAAAACAACTCTTCTATGACACCATATATAAAAGTCAACTGAAAATGGATTAAAGACTCAAATGTAAGACCCCAAACTATGAAACTATTAGAAGAAAATCTAGGGAAAGTGTTTCATGTCTGGTAAAATTCTAAAAGTGTGATTAATTTAACAAAAACTTTTTTGAATAGGGCTAGCACAGTAGCATAGGAAGCCAATATCCTCTATCCGCAGCACCAGCATCCCATTTGTGCACTGGTTTGTGTCCCATCTACTTCCCTTCCAATCCAACTCCGTGATTGTGATTGGAAAAGTGGCAGAAGATGGCTCAAGCACTTGGGCCCCTGCACTCACATGAGGGACTGGAAACAAGTTCCCAGTTCCTGACTTGAGATCAGTTCAGCTACAGCTGAGCCCAGCAGAGGAAAGTGAACCAGCAAGGAGAAGATCTCTATCTCTCCTTCTCTCTGTAAACCGTCTCTTCAAATAAACACTTAAAATATCTGTGAACTTCAAATTGATACATTTTATACCCCAAATTTATAAAACACTCACATACCTCAATAGCAAAACCAAAACAAATAACCGTATGTAAAATTAGGGAAAAAAACATCTGAATCATCTGAATAAACATTCATCAAAAGACTTACAGGTGGTCAACAGGTTTATGAAAAAATGATAAAACATCACTCATCAGGAAAGTGCAAATTAAAACCATATTTGTTTTCTTAATGAAAATTATGGGCGAGCTTAACATTACAGAATCAGCAACTTCCCCTAATTTCCCTTGCTCTGAAAATTCAGAATTCTAAGACTTGAGGGAGGAATTAATTTTAGCCATGGTTTCTCTTAATCTTCTGCTATGTCCTATTGCTCTTATGCATGTGATTATTCTACATTCATTTCAATCACAAATTAGGTGGCTAGAGAGAACTGCTATGGAAGTAAGCCAAAGCAGTGCACATATTAGATGTCACTTCTGCTTTCTTCATTCACTTTACCGTTTCCAACCTCACTGCCTGGAGGGATTCCACATATTAGGACTGCCTTCCCTGTGTGTATGAGAACTGCTGGAAACCTACTAGGTAAAACCCACACATCTATTGCCTTGCCTTTCCCCTTTTTGGCATCCAGGGTTACTATTTTCAATGTGTTTCAATTATTCACTAGAAGACTTCCCAACCAGTGTAAAATTATGATAGAGCAATGAATTCCCCACCCAATTCAGGAATATTAGCCAATATTTCTCAACACTGTCTGAAAAATAAGGGAAGATTAAGAAACTATCAGAGACCCGAAGATACTACGGAGACATAGCAATTCAATGCAGTATGTTTCCCTGAGTTGGATCCTGGGGGAAAAAAAAAAAAAACAAAACACAAAAAGCCTAGAATGTAATCAATAGTAGTATGTCAACATCAGTCCCTTGTTTTTGTACAGGTATTGAGGTAGGGTAAGACAGTGTCAATGGGAGAAAGAGGATATGGGGCACAGAGAACTTTCAAACTCTAGAAAATTACTCGAAATTATTCAAAAATTAGGTTTCCACCTTTTGAATGGACAGCTTGTGGCTGAATGTGTTCCTTGCTCCCATCTATTCTTCCCCAAACTCTAAAACAAAAAACAAAAAACCCCACCATTACAGTATTCCTGATGTGTGGAAATTAGGTAACACATACTAAAAAAGGCTGGGAGGGGGCCCAGTGTGATAGCTCAGTGGCTAAATCCTCGCCTTGCGCACATTGGGATCCCATATGAGCACTGGTTCATGTCCTGCCTGTCGCGCTTCCCTTCCAGCTCTCTGCTTGTGGCCTGGGAAAGCAGTGGAGGATGATGCAAGGCCTGGGGACCCTGTACTCATGTGGGAGACTCAGAGGAATCTCCAGACTCCTGGCTTCAGGCAGGCTCAGTTATGGCTGTTGCTGCCATTTGGGAGTAAGGCAGTGGACAGAAGATCTTTCTGTCTTATTTTCCCTCTGTAAATATGTCTTTCCAATAAAAATTAATAAATCATTAAGAAAAAGAAAAGCTTGGGAGAGTGTTCTTCCTTGAGAATTTTCCAGAGACACATTTTTCCAAGGTGAAAGATCCCAATCTTTTTTTCTGTGTTCATATTGCACCCAGGCTGTTGTGAAGTTAGTGTTTTAAGTAATTGCACCCATCAAAACCCATCTATTTGTTGCCTACAGGAGACACATCTCACCAATAAAGATCAGTGGAAATTATATCTCATGGGTTTTTATGTTTTTATTTTTAATTTCATTCCTTCAAAACAGTTTCTTTTCAATAAATTCTTCACTGACTCATAGGTCATACAGTAGCATCAATTTCTTCAAGATGGTCCTTGATTTTCTTTTTGATTTCTTTAGTGACCCATTAGTCATTCAGTAGTATGTTATTTAACTTCATGGCATTGTAAATTTCTATTTTTTCATCCCATTGTTGATTTTGTTTTGCGGCTTTTCATTTAAAGAAGGTATAGTAACTGTGTAATGGAGACTAAAATATCCAGATGTGAGGATACAACGCAGTATGCATCTCTACTTCGGGATCGAAGATGGGCTCCCAACGAAACTGTTTACTATATCTTGACAATAAGATGCTGGACTGTCTGCCATTGTCCATGCCCGTAATGATGGACTTCTGATTGTTTATGAAGAACTATACTATTGTAATCATATAGGAAACTCAGTGGGGGTGGGGGAAGGGGATTTGGAGAGTGGTAAGGGAGATCCCAGAGCCTATGGAACTGTATCATAAAATAATAATTTCAAAAGAAAAAATGAAAAAAAAAACACTCTAGAACAGAGAAAAGGCAAGACAGAGTGGAGCCAGAGGATATTTTAGATGGGAAACGCAGTAGAAACTGGGGTCACTTTTGTAGTATATGGAGTCTATACAATGCAAGACAGCATAAATAGGTGAGAATAAAGGAAAAGGCGACTCTGTAAGAGTCATGATACACATTGGAAGTGTACATCAGATAACTGGGAGGAGCAGCTGATTTTCAGGAGGCATAGAGACACTCCAAGACAGGCATAACAACAGGCCTGCCTGCCTGTGATATCCATCAAGCCCTTGAGTGTACTGAATGCCACTGGTACACCCTAGAGGGCTACTAGGCAGGGTATCCCAGGACCCAGACCTTAAGACCTTCTCAGTATCCCTGGGTCATGACTGCCCAACGATCTATGGGCTGAATGGTTTCCCTCATAACTTATACATTAATGCTCTAACCCCCAGTAGCTCAGAACATGACGGTGTGTGAAAACAGGCCCCTTCAACATGTGAAGACATGAATTTGGGGTTGTCAGGCTAGGTTATAATCCAATCTGAGTCCTTACTAGAAGGGGAGACCATGGAGTGTAGATACAGAGGGATACACACGTGAAGAGACAGTGAGAGAACAGTTGACTACTGGCCTAGGAAGGAGGACTCAAAGTCCCTCCATTCTAGACTTTCAGCTTCCCTAGTCAGGAGACAATGTATTCCTGTTGTAGAAGTTAGTTATGGCAACCCAAGACAGCCAACATGCTACATGATGCTTCTCTATCTTCCCAAGACCCAACCCCCATTACTTCTATCATTTTGTTTTGCTTAATATAAAATGTGAACCAAATTCAGAAATTTTTAGCCTGTGAAATACTGTAGATAGCAGGCTCGTCGTCTCAAATTGGAACACATGTCTTCTTTACATCCTTAGAATTTATGGAAAATAAAAAAAATTTAAAAAGAATTTATGGAAAATAGCATGAAACTATATATTTTCATATTTGTCATATGAAGTCACAGCAGTTAACACAAAATAACCAAAAGAAGCCCTTCCTATAATTCTTAAACAATGGATCTCCACCTTTTGGTGTGCATATAGCCTTTTGAAAAATATGACAGCTTGTCTTACCAAAATCATGTATCTGAGAGAATGTATGAATGCCTACCAATATGTGCATGTGCTCACACACACACACACACACACACACACACACACACACACACAAATTCAGGTATTCACACATTCCCCACCCATCCATCTGTGAATGCCCACTGGCCAGGCTGACCTACCTGCCAGAATGTATCTGCAGAGTAAAGGGAGTGTCCACAATGCCCAGGTCCACATCTTCCCCAGGTTAATCCAGAAGGCTGGAGAGCAAGCTGAAAATGTCACGAGCCAAGAGTCAGTGTCCTCTTTTCAACAATTCTACTCCAGGATCAAACAGAATTTGAGGGTGTGGGGTTTAGAGCAGGGAGAGGAGGGATCGTATTTTCCTATTTAATTCTATTGTTTTGTTACCTACTCTCCTTATAGAACTATTACGATTATCCTATCAACCATGTTCAACATATTTTATTGGAAAGTCAGATATACAGAGAGGAAGAGAGACAGAAAGGAAGATCTTCTGTCCGATGATTCACTCCCCAAGTGTCTGCAACGGCCACAGCTGAGCTGATCCCAAGCCAGGAGCCCAGAGCCTCTTCTGGGTCTCCCATGCAGATGCAGGGTCCTAAGGCTTTGGGCTATCCTAGACTGCTTTCCCAGGCCAAAGGCAGGAAGCTGGATGGGAAACGGGGCTACTGGATTAGAACCAGCGCCCATATGGGATCCCAGCATGTGCAAGGTGAGAACTTTAGCCACTAGGCTACCGTGCTGGGCCCACAGAATCAACATTTTTGAGATCTGCTGTTATAATACATTGTGATTTTGTCCACCATCCTCACACTTGTCTTAGTCCTTCATCATGCCAGTGATGTGGAATAACTAACTCACAATTTCCCAAAACCACCATTGGAATTTTTATATTACCACACTCTGGACTGGCCTACAATGCCCCTCTGTGTTTCTAAATTAATCATAATTCATTAATCATCTTCTTGATTCATCACAAGGCTAAGCTCTTCTAGCATATTCTCTGGGAATTTCTCCATGAAAATAGCTGAGTAGTTCCCTCTGATGCCACCTCAGCCTCCACTACATGCTGTTTGTACTGCACACCACGTGTCACACCTGCCACCCAGACTGGGGTCTGACGTCTCCCCGAGGACTTCCCTCCCTAAAGGAGCCCCCAGAAGCAGCGCTGCGCACATGCCTCTTCAAATGCTTGGTAGTTCAGACAGTGCTGGAATGTAACAGCCACTCACAACTGAGGAATTTGTTCATCAGAACACAAAGATCACTGACTGCCCAGCTCATCCCATGTGAGGCAGATATTGGGATAGTCCAGGGTTAAAAGCAGCAATTCATTTCAGGAAGAAATAAACAATGCCACATTTTCATTTGACAGGAAGAGTGTAGGGAAGGGAGAGAATGAAGTTAAGTCATTTTTTTTGGACAATTTACATGTCCTATTTCTGGCCAAAATAACATGGCTGAGATTTCTCTTTGATGAATAGCTGAAACACCTTAAGTGTTGGAATGCCTAAGGTAGAAAAAAACGCAGAGGGGACCTGGGTGTAAAATAATACAAAGGCCACCAGGAAAGAATGACAGCCTGGTTACGCCACAGCAACACTCTGTGCCTCCTATTACTCCATAGCAGGGTTTTTTTTTTTTTTCCCCCTCAAACAACAGCTGGCTTGATTTAAATGAGTATAAAATATCAACAGAAAAAAATTTTGACAAAGGCTATGCTGTTAATTAGTTGTGATGCTAACAGCATTCTTCTGTGTACAGTTACTCAGGAAGTTGACTTGCTTTTCTCCACCTCTTGAGCAGAAGAGGTGCCTTTAGTCTTATTAGCTCCCATAATTTATAAGTCTTAAAAGCGTATTGGAGGGTGTCTCTCTCTCTCCCTCCTCTTTCGAGAGGCACCCCACCTCCCGGCTTTCTCTCGGGAGGTGCTTCTCCTTCCCCCTCCCTTCCCTGCTCACCTGGTCCCTTCAAAAATAAACTTTTCTGTTTGCAACAGGAAAAAAAAAAAAAAGCGTATTGGAAAGAAAGCGAGCCCGGATGAGAAGACTCCTTAAAAACCAAGATGCTGAGGCGGACATTTGATGTGGTTAAATGCCATATGGGAGTTCCTCAGTTCGGGGCCTGGCTGTAATTCCAGCTTCCTGCTAATAAGCACCCTGGGAGGCAGCAGGTGCTGGCTCAAGCAGTCGGGTTCCTATCACTCACGTAGGAGTACTTAACTGAGTTCCTGGCATCAGCCTGGTCCCACCTCCAGCTGCTAAGGGACTTTGGGAAGCGAACCAGCAAATGGTACATCTAATAAAGGTACATAAATACCTACTTTTCAAAAAGTCGAGATACTGCTGCTCCTAATAATTTGAATAAATGAACAACTAGACACACTAAAGCTAAAGCTATGATGGTAAATTATTCTGCATTTAAAAATTATAGACATAAGTGGCAATAAATGGCTTTGAAATTCACAGCTGCCTTGGGCCAAAGCCCGGGCTCTCTGGACTTGAGCCCAGCAGCAGCTCTTAGCGACTGACGCTCCTGCAGCCCTCCTGCCACAGCACACCCCTGCACCACAGGGCTTTTCCTCAGTCTTCCAGAAGTGATTTTTCTCTAGGCTAGAGTTTCCTGAAATTCCTCACTCCCTATATTTTAAATTATTTCCTGCCAAAAGATAAAAGGCAATTCATGTCATAAATTCAGACCCACAATTTCACGGCTATTAAAAAAAAAAAAGAAAAAGGAACAAAGATCCTTACGTGGTGGGGCTGGAAGATTTGAGGCGTCATGCTTCTCAGTAAGTTGGCACTCACCTTTGGGTAGCAGGTGGCCACAGATGTTGCCTGGTTCGAAGGATCTGTCCCCCTGCAGCACAAGTCAGGACAAGGAGGGTGATCTGGGCTTTAATTTATCTTCACAAAGATGTGTGTGTGTGTGTGTGTGTGTATATTTCCTCTGTGTGACTGGGGACTTTTTTTGCTTTTAAGCCCAGTCCAAGCCAAGCGGACACTCACCTGATGATGCTGGGAAATGGATTGCATTATTGTAACTGAAAATAAGTCATTTGCTTCTGTTAGGCAACTCGGTTTTACAAGAAAACCATCACGCAAAAAGACCATAATTCATTGAAAGAAATGACTCACTTTTTAAGTTCTCTTTTCAGAAAGTCCTTAAAATGCCAAAATGAATCAGGTATTGAGTGTTCTTGGCAAATGTACAATTTATTCTTTTAAAAGGAAGGAGATGAGAGACAGAAATAATGGCAGCTGATTTGAAGAGCGGTCTATAGATATTTTTTGTGTCTAAAGGGAAACACTGAACTGGATGAGAGGCAGAAGCCTAGTTACTGACTACGTGGATAATACTACATGGAGCTCTTACCACACCCAGGAGAGTGCGAAGAGCTTTACTCATTTAATCATCCCAACAATCTGATGACAACGGCCTTTTTATTTAGATTTTACATAAGGAAACAAGAGCCAAGACAATTGAGAAATCTATATGAAGTGAGGTGAGGAGGAAAGGCAAGGCAGGCTGGTTCTGGTTCCTAATGAACCAAACAGCTCAACCAGATGGTTTCTGGAATCCCTCTAACACAAGCTATCATCTTTTCAAGCTGACCGGAAAAAGAAATCCCAAAGAAACAGACTAAATACTAAAGAAAAGAAAGGCAACCTAAATTTATAAACACATTCTCCAGTATCCTTTTATTTTTTCCTTCTATGCCCCACCTTCCCCAAAATTTCTTCTTCCACTAAACAGAAAAGATTTTGCCTTTTACATAGCAGATTAAACTCATTATAATGTACCACACATGAAAGCTAAACACTGGCATTAAAAATAAGCAATACTTAGTAATACTGATTATATATGTGCCTCTCCACAAAGGAATTGGGTAGGAAATAGAATTTTGGTAAGGCTTCGTCAGTGCAGCCTAAACACTTGATCTCTTCTCTTTGAGGAAACTATGAATAATAGAACTAGAACAAAAGTATAGAATCACAAAATAAAATGAATTGAAAAAAAAAACCCCAGCAAATAAAAGGCAATACATTTTTAGAAAGTTGAGAAGTGAATCAGGTGGTAAGTGAATTAGTAAAGATGAGAAAACCTAAAAATTCCTAGAAGAGGTGCCAACAAGCAGCAGCCACAGAGGCTAGTTAGGTGTTGCTTGCTACACCAGCATCCCACATTACTTTGAGTTTCTGGTGTTCCGCATTCCATACAGCTTCCTGCTAAAGCCTGCCCTAGGAAGGCAGTGGATGGCAGTCTAATATGTGGGTCCCTGTTACCTACGTGAAAGACCAGGATGGAGTTCCAGGCTCCTGGCTGTGGCCTGGCCCAGATCCTTCTTAGTATTCCAAACGTTTGAGCAAGGAAACAGCAGGTAAAAGATCTATTTCTGTCTGTCATCCTACATTTCAAATAAATCAACCTTTTAAAAAGGCATAATTGTGCCACAGACCGTCAACTGGCTCAAGAATTTGGGGTACCAATTAAGTACAGCAGACACATGATTCAGTCTCTTTGTAAACTTCTCATACATGATGAAATCTACTCTAAGTCCAACATCAGTACACATAGTGCTTTTGTGGACATTCGTAACATGCACAGTGGTGAAAGATCTGGGGTTCCTAACGCATACATTCCAAGCCAATGGCAAACAAGGCCACATTCTGCCTTATTTGCTTGAATTTTGACACTACATATAAGTAACACATGCATCCTTCCAACGGTTTATTTATTGCCAAGCTTCTTGTCATGTTGAGTCTTTGGCTAGGAATTTCACCACTTCCACTTCCCTTAAACACAGCAGTGCTCTCTGTGCAGCAGGGCTGTGTCTGGGCCAGCATTGTGGTCCAACAGGTTAAGTGGTCCCCCCATGGTGCCGGCATCTATATGGGCACCAGTTGAAGTCTCTGCTGTTCCACTTCTGATAAAGTATTCCTGTTCAAGTGCCACTTAGGCCTCTTGCCACTTACATGGGAGACACAGATGAATTCCTGGCTCATTGTTTCAGTCTGGCCCACACTCAGTCATCGTGGACCCAGGTTTCCACCTGCTTCAGTGCTGGCCATCTAGAGAATGAACTGGCAGAAGGAAGGTCTGTCTCTCCCTCTCCCTCTGTAACTCTGCTTTCAAATAGATAACTAAGTCTTTCATGTGACATGCCTTAGGGAGGATATATGCATGTTAAATAAGCTTCACTGAGACCTCAGCTGTGACCCCACCACATCATGAAATAAAGCTTCAAACAGAAACACATCAGACAGAAATGTTATGACCAGAGGTTCATAGGAACCCAAGCCTCAATTCCAGTGAGAGTGGTCTGAATTTGTTGTTAGTTTCTGCAGCAATCTTCAGAACATACTTATCAATGGTAGGGAGAATTGATTGTACTCTTAAAAAATTAATATAGGAAGAGTGGCTGAAAATGTGAAAAGGAAAAAAAAAAATTACCCAACCCCAGAAGCTAAATAGACTTAATTCCTCCCACACCAACAATAGCTGGGGTAAGAAAAAAAAAAAAAAAGAGAGGCAATGCAGAAAGGAGAATTCTGAAAATTAAGAAACTGTTACTTAAACCCTGAGGAAACTATTAGGTACCCAGAGAAGAAAAACATCATGGCCATAAAATACAAGTAATATGGAGGTCAGCACTGTAGCTCAACAGGCTAATCCTCTGCCTACTAATGCCAACATTTCACTTGGGTGCCAGTTTGTGTCCCAGCTACTCCATTTCTAATCCAGCTCTCTGCTTTTGGCTTGAAATCAGCAGAGGATGGTCCAAAGCCTTGAGACCTTGCGCCCATGTGGAATACCTGGAAGAAGCTCCTGGCTCTTGGCTCCTGGTTTCAGATCAGCTCAGCTCTGGCTGTTGCAGCCATTTGGGGAGTGAACTAGAGGATAGAAGATCTCTCTGTTTCTCCTTCTCTCTAAAATCTATCTTTACAATAAAAGTAAATAATCATTATTAAAAATATGAATAGGCCATGAAAAAGGATAATCTGAGATAAGAATTTACAGAAATTAAGAATATGAGGGCTGAAACCTAAAGGATGGAAAATCAAGCTGAGGAAATTTGCCACAAGCTAGAAGACAAAACAGGAAAGAAGAAAACACCTGACCCTTACCAGAACCAAAACCAGAGGAGAGGGAGAAGAAATCACGAGAGAAGCAATTGGATAAAAGTTACCGGATAGAAAAACATATTGCCCAACTGGAAGGCCTCATGTAACCAGCATAGTGAGATTAAATCCACACTACAGGGAAGAATGGTGAAATTTCAAAATATGAACAAGAGAGAATAAGAAACACTGTAACTTATGTAAGGAACAAAAGAGCTACGGAGCTCCTCACCTGGCCTGGCTCGCCCTGGCACTGTGCTCATCTGGAAAGCGCAGATGATCAACAGATGGCAGATAGTTCTATTGATTCATCTCTCTAGCTCTATATCTCTCCTTATATCTCTTTCAAATAAATAGTAAAAAAAAAAAAAAAAAAAGGCTTCAGACTCCTCAAAAATAAAACCAATGGCCCCAACGTGGTAGCTTAGGGCTAAAGTCCTTGCCTTGCATGCAGCAGCATCCCATATGGGTACTGGTTCTAATCTCGGTGACCCTACTTCCCATGCAGCTCCATTTGTGGCCTGGGAAAGCAGTCAAGAATGGCCCAAAGCCTTGGGACCCTGCACCTGAGTGAGAGACCCAGAAGCAGCTTCCTGTTCCTGGTTTTGGATTGGCTCAGCTCCAGCCGTCGCAGCCACTTGGAGAGTGAATAAGCGGGTGGAAGATTTTTCTCTCTGTCTCTCCTCTTCTCTGTACATCTGTCTTTCCAATCAAAAAATAAATAAATTTAAAAAACAAACAGCTGGGTCAAGCTAAAAAAAAGTATTCAAGAATTGACAGACACTATTAAAAGGCCAAATATTAGTGTTATGGGAGTTCCAGAAGGTGTAGAAAGAGAAGCTGGGTTTAAAAATGTAATAATGAATTAATAAGGGAAAACTTCCCTAATCTAGAGAAAGAATTGGGAAACCACATTGTGGGGCACAGAACTCCCGACAGGCTTGACCAAAAATGATCTTCATATAACACATAATAATCAAGCTGTCTTCAATTGAAAATAAGAAAAAGATCCTTAAATGTGCACATGAAAAAAGATCAATTGACATATAGAGTAATGTTAATTAGATTCAAAGGAGACCTCTCACAGAAAACTCTACAGGCCAGAAGAGAATGGAGTGACATATTCCAGATTCTAAAACCAAAAAATTGTAAACCCAAAATAATGTACCCAGCAAAGCTTTCCTTTGACTTTGAAAATGAAATAAAATTCTTCCATAGTAAAGAAAAGTTAAAAGAATATGCCTCTTCCAAACCTGCCCTACAAATGATACTTAAAGATGTTCTCTTGACAGAGAAATGGCAAATGTGAAGAACATCCCTGTCAAATGACAATAGAAGACTAAATCAATGCACAAACCCATTGCTAAAATGACAGGACCAAATTACCAACCATTCATATTAACCCTGAATGTAATTGGCTTAAACTCATCAATCAAACATCATAGATTAGTAGACTTATTATAAAACAAAACCCATCTACAGGAGACATATATCAACAACAAAGATCAGTGAAAACTATATCTCATGGGTTTTTATGTTTTTTAGTTTCATTTTTTCAAAATAGTTTCTTTTCAATAAATTCTTCACTGACTCATAGGTCATACAGTAGCATCAATTTCTTCAAGGTTTTCTTTTTCATTTCTTTAGCGACACATTAGTTATTCAGTAGCATGTTATTTAACTTCATGGCATTGTAAATTTCTATTTTTTCATCCCATTGTTGATTTTGTTTTGTGGCTTTTCATTTGGGAGGTTTACAGTAACTGTGTAATAGAGATTATCATGTCCAGATGTGAGGATATAATACAGTATGCATCTCTGCCTCCAGATCAAAGATGGACTGCCAATGAAACTGTTGAATGCATCTTTACAATAGGATGCTGGACTCTCTGCCACTGTCTATGCCTGCAATGATGGACTTATGACTGTTTATGAAGAACTATATTATTGTAATATATGGGACTCAGTGTGGGGGGGGAGGGGATTTGGGAGGCTGTAAGGGAAATCCCAGGGCCTATGGAACTGTATTATGAAATAATAAAAAAAATAGTAAATTAATGATAAATTAACACATAATCTTTGCATCAAATGAAGTAGGAAATGTCATTCTCAGCGTAACAACTCAACCACTTCCTTCAGAAGGGACGATGCTCCAGGTGGTTGGGCAACCATAGTCAATTTGGCTTCCTTTTTTCACTTCTTGTTTTGAGAGTCATCAAGTCATGGATGGAGGGATGGTTAGCTAACAGAGATGGATAGATGCACCTTAACTGGTTTTTAGGTTGCAGCCCCTGGGGCAGCACCTAAAATTTTTGCATGCCAGGGTCTGATGCTATGGCTCAACTGGCTAATCCTCCACCTCCAAGCATGGCATCCAATATGTGTGCCAGTTTGTTGTGGTCCATCCAGCTCCTTGCTTCTGGTCTGAGAAAGCAATGGAAGATGACCCAATTCCTTGAGATCCTGTACTAACATGAGACCAGGAAGAGGATCCTGGCTCTGACTCTGAATGAGCTCATCTCTGGCCACTGCAACCATGTGGGGAGTGAACCATTAGATGGAAGATTTTTTTGTCTCTCCTTTCCTCTATAAATCTGCCTTTCTGATGAAAATACTTTCAAATTTTTTTTTTACATCTTTGTTCTAGGAATTGTACTACTAGACTTTTAACCATAGGAAATAATCACAAGATATTTCAGAGACATACCTCCAAAGACAGTCACTGTGGCAATACTTACAAACCAGAAAAACTGCTAACTAAATTAGAAAGAGCTCCTGGAAAAAAATGACTGATTGCAGGATTCAGGTAAGGGAACAAGATGTGCCTGAAACTTACCAAAGAGTAAGGAAACATTCAGAAAGCAAAAGGACAGGGCATGTCAAAAGGGACTCAAGGATCAACTTGAATGAGCTCCCAGGGGCCAAAATAAACCATCTAAACAAATTCATTAATGTATGCTGGGTTATACAGTATCAAATGAGCATCAGTTCATAATGATATAAACAAATGACTAGGTAAAATGGGGAAGTAGAGACAAATTTTATTTTCTGAAAAATTCTAAGTGGTATCTGCAGCTGTATCTTTCTTCAGGAAGTGATGTTTACTTCCCTTTCTGCCCCACTTGAGTGGACTAGATTTAGGGATTCATTTCCAAAGAACTAAGGATAGAAAGTGAAAAAACATTAATTTGTAATGGAGAAACCTGAAAATCAACCCAATGGAAGGTTATCAGCACTGCTGATGTCACAAGGATATCACCTACACTTAAGATGACATAACAAGGACACTTTGGGGATGGTGCAATAGCTCAACTGGTTAATTCTCCACCTGTATATGGGCACCAGTTTGTACCCCAGCTGCTTAACTTCATATCCAGCTCCCTGTTTGTAGCTAGGGAAAGAAATGGAGAATGGACTGAGCCATTCTGACCCTGCACCCATGATGGAGACCTGGAGGGGGCTCCTGGCTTTAGGTCAGGTCAGCTGGGCTCCATGCACTGCAACCATTTGGGGAGTGAACCAGTAGATGGAAGATCTTTTCTGTCTCCCCTTCTCTTGGAAAATCTACCTTTCAAATAAAAATAAGTCTTAAAAATATAAGATGGACACTTCATCTCTGCTTTGCCTTCTAAAACCTATTAACAGCAGGCTAATGATGAGACACATATCAAAGAAACCAATTTGGGGGCATTCTACAGGATTCCAGGTCAGTACTTCTCAAGATGGTTTGGTATTGAAAAGCAAGGGGAGACCAACCTAAGGAGATTCAAAAGACATGACAATTCATGCAATACCCTTCACTGAATCTAGGACAGGAGAAAACATTAATGAAAGAACCAGAGACATTTGGATAAAGTCTACAGGTTCAATTATTAGTAATATACCCATTATTCACTTTATAGTTTTGACAAATATGTCATGGAGACAAAGTTGTTAATAATGAGGAAAAGAAATGTAAAATTATCTCAAAATGAACTTTTATTTCAATCCAGAAAACAGTATTACCCAAAGTACTGATTTCAAAACCAGTTACTACTTTGAAGCAATATAAAATGGTGTTTTAATACACACTGGGACTGAACTCACACTATTTTACCAGAATCTAACCTAACAGGGGAAGGAAAGTATCATGACAAGTAGATCTAGTAAGATGAAAAGCAACAAGAGAAACTGGGTTCAGACACCTGCATCCTGATTAGAGTATCTAAATATGAGGCCCAGCTCCACTTCCAATTCCAGCTTCCTGCTTGATATGCATCCTGAGAGCAGTGGTGAGAGCTCCAGTACCCTGTCTCTTCCACCCACGTGAATTTTGGGTCCCTGGCTTTAGCTTGCTCAAGCCATAGCTGTGGCAAGCATTTGGAGAAAGAACCAGCAGATAGGAAATCTCTTTCTCTGCTTTCAGATAAACACAAAAATACTTAAAAATTTTACAAGAACTTGGAACAACTTTTTAAAAAGTTTTTTATTCCAAAGAGAAAAAGAAAAAAATTTTCTGGTTATTCCTGGAACAGTCACAATGACCATGACAGGGTCAGGCTGAATCTAGCCGTCCAAGTGGTTGGGATCCTGCCACCCATGTAGGACAGCAGGCTAGGATTCCTTGTTCTTAATCTCACCTGGTCCCATCCCGGCTGATGTGTCATTTGGGGAGCGAGCCAGCCTGTGGAAGCAGGTGTATATGTGCTCTTCCCACCCACCTCCTGCTCCTTCATCTTTCAACTGAATCTTTAAAAGACATGCATACACACAAGGCACAAAAGGAAGACAAAAATACAAGCCAGGAATATGGCCAGAAACCAGAAAACTGATTTGGTAGACATTAATCCAACTATACCAATAATCACATAGATGCTTTTAGAAGCAGGGATTTGGTGCGGGAGTTAATACACCACCGCTTCCTTATCAGAATTCCTAGGCTGCAGTCTGTTCCTGATTCCAGCTTCATGGAAATGCACACCCTAGAAGGAAGCAGTGATGGCTGAAGTGGCTAGATCTTTATCCATTATATGGAAGGCTCAGATGGAGTGCTGGAATCTTGGCTTTCGCCTGGTCCAGACTAGGCTGTTGATGGTATCTGGGGGAGTCAATCAGTAGATGGAAACATTTCTCTCTCTGCTTCTCAAATACAGTTTTAGGGGCAAGCTCTGTGGCATAGTGGATAAAGCTGCTGCTTGCAGTGTCATTATGAGTGTGAGTTCACATCCTGCCCGCTCCACTCTGATCCAGCTCCCTGCTAATGTGTCTGGGAAATCAGCAGAGGATAGCCCAACATGAGAGATCCAGAAGAAGCTGCAGACTCCTAGCTTCAGCCAGGCCTAGCCCCAGTCACTGATACCATTGTGGAGTGAAACAGTGGATAAAAGATCCCTCTCTGTCTCTTTCTCTAATGCTGACCTTAAAAGAAATACATTTTAAATATACATATATATGTGTATATGTATACTTAAATGTTAATGCTCTAAAGTGAAATAAATAACAGGGATTCTTCAAGTAGATTTTCAAAAAAAGCCAAGATCCAACAATATGTTGTCTTTAAGAAACATATTTTAAATATAGTGACATACAAATTTAAAGGGACAGAGATAGCTAAGCCATGCTAACATGTATCAAAACAAAATAGCAATCAAAACATTAACTTCAGAGAGAAAGATGTCAAAACAAGGAAAGCTGTGGGAGATAAAGTGGAGCATTATATAACATTAAAGGGCAGAATTCTCCAAGAAAGCACAATAGTCCTTAATTCATGTGTATCGAACAGCAGGGCATCCAAACGCCGGAGGCCAAACCTGAGAGAGGCACTGCAGAAAAAGCAGCAAGGCCACCAGTTAATACTCCCCTATTGGAACTGGACAGACCACAGGCTCCATGACCTCACAACGCACTGTGCTTGGCCTAGCAGTTAAGACGCCCCGTAGCAACCTGCACCCAGGTGACAGCTTCTGATTCCAGCTCCCTACTGATGTAAACTCTGGGAGGCAGAGAGTAATGGCTCAAATACTTGAGTTCCTGTCACCAGCTTGGGAGCAGGTTTCCTGGCTCCTGGTTCCCGTCTGGCCCAGCCTTAGCTATCACACACATTTGAATTCAGATGCAAACTCTGTCTTCCTCTGCTTCTCAGTACTTTTTTTTTTTTTTAAAGATAAACCATAAAAAGACTGGGAATTCACTGCCAAGATTCGAGGTTTGCCACAGCAAACTTCACAGGAAGTAAGAAAAACATTCCCTTTCACTGGCTGCACTGCCTCCTACGAAGACGACTGAAGAAAATTCAACAGATTTCTCTTCCTGAGAACTAGGAAACACTGCTTCCTGCAGGATCAATCCAGTTTACAAAATCCTAATTTTCTTCACACCATGAATTTTCAAGATCCCAGTCATCACTGGAACAAGATTACCAAGCAGGAGTACAGCGACAGGGGCCAAAATAGGCAAGGGCCGCAGAAAAGGCAGGCAGAGGTGGAACAGAACGGGCCAAGTGAGAGAGCACATGACAGAGTACCAGACAAGACTGGCTGGCCGCGTGATGCAGACAATTGGAGAAAGCAAAGCTGAGGCTGGAGAACAGACACAACACGTGCCCTTCGACCTTTCAATTCAATTCCACACACTCAACCTCCACGTTGATCCTGTTTCAATGTTCTGGAAGCAAAATGCAGTGCGAGCCCTTCCCAGGAAAAGTCCTCAGCTTAAATGGAAAAAAAAAAAAAAGACTATCAACAAAGTGCTAAAGGAAAAATTAACAAGTGCCATCAAGCAGCTTTCTATAAAGTGCTCTGGGAAATGGAGGAGGGGAGCCATTAGTTCTGCCCTAGGGAACTGGGTCCCAGAAACTTGCAAGAGAAAACGGGTTTTAGCAGAGCCATGTCCCTGAGAAGTGAATCTGCAAAATGAGTAACAAATATTCCTCACAGAAGTGTGGAGTAGCTAGGTGTTTCCCAGCAGCCAGTCTCGTCTTGCTAACTTCATCCGGGCAGCTTTTGACATGAGTGTCCGCTCTCCTTGGGCTGTAGGCAGTGGTCTGTCGGTAAATGTCTCACAGGTTTTCCAAGAGAAATTTTTAAGGTTTTGATTTGTGACTTACACTGACATCTGTGATGTGAAACAATTCTCCCATAGCCAATTTCAAACAACCAATGCGATACCAGTGAACTGGAAGGAAATGCAGAGTGGCACATCACACAGGATTCCTACCACGCTGGCACCAGAGACATCAATGTCCCTAACAGCACAGGTAGTAGTAATGTAGAGTCAAACAACTCAGGGCTGAGTTTTGACTATCTTACTTTCGCTTTGAATACAACTTCTCCAGTTTATATGGAATTTTTAATAGTCATACTTCACAATCTGCTCACTAAATTTCTGGAAATGCGGCACTTGGCCCTGGTGAGTAGATGCCAGCTGCTCCAAGACAATCCTAAACCAACACAGCACACTGCTGATTTCCCCTGCTGTCACTTCACTGTGGTGCCTTCTCTCCCTGACTTCTCTGTGTTAGAGTGTCCCAAAGCTGACTTAATGGAATTTTTTAAAATTAAAATTTATTATTTGAGTTGAACTTTAGTGTTTGTGGCACCTGGAGTTGTTTAATAATTGTCTGAAAATGAATAATGGTAGTTCTATGAAAATCATAAGACTCAATAGCAGGTTCCTCACCCAAATTCACACACACAGGAAAGAATTTAAAAGCATACATACTATATTTTTTAAAAAAGAAACACATATACTATATTTTTAAAAATGAAACATAGGTAGTACCAATATAGATGCATGGATGTTCACTCATATCATATAAAATACAGTAAAATATAGTTAGGGCATTTGAGATGCATACACAAAACATACTCGAAATTTCTGGATGTTCAACAATCCCAATATCCCTGAAAGACATCTGTGATCTTATAAACAGACATACTGGTAGATAAGACTATTACACTAAGAAATTCTTGTTTATTTTCCAGAGAATAATCCTCTTAAACTGAGTAGTTAATAACTTGTCGTTCTCAGCTCCCAACTCCATGCCTTTAAGAACTGAACTACAATTTCCACTGCTTGGTGGCTTCACAGACTAATCAGAGAAAGTAGCTGGAGTTGTACTGGTTCAACAAAGGAAAATGCCAGCAAAAAGCCCAAGTAGCTAAGAATACAACCCCACTTCAGAAAGAACAACATTTCAATTAGGTAATTTAAGGTGGATTTCTGAACTCTCCTTTCCTGGAATGTAATAGAATTGCATAACTTCCAAAGAAATACAAGTGGACTCCATTACATTATTGTGCCGAACACTAATGCAGTATATACTTTCTGGAAACTCTACAAGCCTTTCAAGCATTTATCTAATTAATCTTCAAGAATGTTTTTGGGATGGGTATTTGCTATAGTGATTAAAACATCACTTGAGATGCCAACTTCTGATATGGGAGTGCCCGAGTTTGAGGTCTGCTCCCAACAGCAGCTTCCTGCTATTACACAATCTGGCAGGCAATGAGTGATAGATCAAATAACTGGGTTCCCAACTCCTCACACAAAACACCTGGGTCGGCCTGGTCCAGTCCTAACTTCTGTGAGCATTGGGGAGGAAACCATCAGGTGAGAATGCGGTTTCTGCCATTCAAATAAATGATTTTTTTTTTAAGAACAAATTAGTATTTGTGATCTATAATGAAAAATGCCATTTACATTGTCACAGGATTAAGCATACTTTATTATCAAATGGCTTTATCATATAATTGCAATTAAAGAAACAGTAATGAATCCATGAATAAAGCCAGCAGTCACTCATTTTTCTTTCATTGCTTCATTAACAGAAAGAAAAAATTGCAATTTGAAGTGTGGGTCCTAGTCAGCGAGATAGGCATTAGCTAGGAAGGATCATGTTTAGAAAGGCAGATTCTGGGGGCAGATTCTGCAGCACAGTGGATGAAGCCACTGCCTACAATGCCAGCATCCCAAATGGACAACAATTCAACTCCCAGGTGCTCCACTCCTGATACAACTCCCTGAAAATGTACCAGAAAATGAAGAGAATGGCCAAAGTGCTTGGGCCCATGCACCTACAACAGAGACCCAGAAGCTGTTCCTGGCTCCTGACTTGGGTCTGCAGCCATTTGCGATGTAAGTCAGTGAACTCAAGTTTTGTCTACCTCTGTCACTCCCTGTGTGTAACTCTGTCTTTCAGATAAATTTTTATAAGTCAGAACTGTATTCCACTATAGCTCTCTGTCCCATCTTGCTCCTCCCTCCCCTCAGCAGGAACTGATAAATATGCTATGCTCCAAAAGAAATTTCCCATGTTAGGGCCCGGTGTGGTAGCCTAGCGGCTAAAGTCCTCACCTTGTGCACTCCGGGATCCCATATGGATGCCCGTTCATGTCCCAGAGGCCCTGCTTCCCATCCAGCTCCCTGTGTGTGGTCTGAGAAAACAGTCAAGGACACCCCAAAGCCTTGGGGCCCTGCACATGCATGGTAGACCAGAAGAGCTCCTGGCTCCTGGCTTTGGATCAGCGCAGCTCCGGCCTTCGTGGCCACTTGGGCAGTGAATCAATGAACAGAAGATCTTCCTGTTTATCTGACTTTCCAATAAAAATAAAATAAATCTTTAAAAAAAAGAAATTTCCCACAGTACAGAAGCATCTGACAGCCTGCTGGGCACTGCATAAACACTGCTTGCATAAACAGACTAGTCTTTATGACTCGCAAATCTCACAGAAATGTTTCCATCCAAATTTCTGTTATCTTCTGTTTCTAAATTTTTAAAAATCCATTCACTTTTGGTCAACATAAAAATGCCTCACTCCTACTCTCAGAGTATTGAGGGAGTCAAGCTGAAAATCTCTGACACTCAATGTCAATCCTGTGTGTATCCCATAAGGCCAAGAAAAAAATGGACTACCACTCCTAATTTTTATCAGGAATGCAATAATATTTTTTTATTTTGATTTCAAATATATTTTCCCTTCAATTCACTGTCCAATCTCTTCCTACTTTTTAATATTCTACATACAGTGCATGTGATTTGTGCAAGTGCAGGCCCCACACACTGCATTTGGCTTAATAGTTTGTTAACAAAAAGTCCTACATTTTTGACTTTCTGCAACATCAACAAGTTATATAGCCAATTTTCTGTCCAAGTCTGACCCATAATGAGGGATGCTAATCAGAATCATCTGAAGAGTTTGTTCTCAACAGACATGCTGGATACATCTAGAACTCACCTCTACTTTTAGATACATTTACAGAAATACATGAGTTTCCTTTTTCTGGTCTCCCTCTGCTTTCTCACCTAGCATGGAGTAGAACACAACATGAACCCAAACTAGGATCCAATGGGGTTCTGGGACAATCAACCAGCTAACTGCTATGCTGCACCACACGGTGAAATTTATCAACCAGCACAACCCAGTCCCTTCTGAAAGGCTCACGGGCAGATTAGGAGGAGTACTACCAAACCTATGCGAACTAGTAGAGGAAGCTTTCACAGAGTGACCAGCTTCCAACAGAGCAGACAGGAAACTGTGGCTCCACACAGAGCACTCTAAGGATGGACATGTGCTGTGTCCCAGAGCATAGTGAAGAAGTGTTTCAGGCAATGGGAAAATGGGGAGGAAGGAAGGTGGGGAGGGAAAGGAAGGGAATCCCTATACCTGCACAACTGTATCATGGAAAATTATGATAATAAAAATACATAAATAAGAGAAGTGTTTAGGGGAGTAAGAAACTCTTGCCAAACCACACCGGTGACTATGTTAAAAAGAATCCTCCACAACCCACAGGCCAGAGTGAATGACTGGGTTTCACCCCCCAGATGAAAACTCATAAATACTGTTAAGTCTCAAAGAAAGGGAACAGCAGTATATGAGTATCATTTTTGGAATGATAATTCACTGAGAATAACCATTCTGGAAGCCCAACTACTCCCCTTTCTCTTTCCCTTTCTTCCTCCCAACAGCTCTGAAACTCCCTCTGCAACAGCATAGAGAGCAGATGTCATCCACCTAATGGGCGGGGCGTTGAGAGGGGGAGCGCAGATCAAAGCCACGGTTTACAAAAATTAACATTCCTGCCAGAAAGGGGCTTATTTCTGAAAGATATTTATGCAAATAGAAGTATCTAAATTCACTAAAGCCAAAAATCCTATGTTAAATGCAATGGACTCTTGTGTTCTGCCTTTGTAATGTAACCTTTACCTTTGATATTTAAGTTTGTGGGAAACATCTTCTGCTTACTTAATATCATAGAGACCTAAATTAGGACTTACGCCTAAACTGCAAAACTTCCAAGAAAATATTCTTCGAACTTGAGAATGACTACAACGAAAGTTAAATAATTAAAACTTTTCTTGAGCTCATCACAGTGTAGATAAGTGGGTGGGGAGTGAATGTAAAGGACAAATGTCTGCAAAGATAGGACACACAAACTGGCTAACCTTCAGTAAGCACAGGACAAGGTAGTAGCCACCGACACGCAGTTAAGACATCAGCAAAGCTTGTACGGACCTCATGAAGCGACACGTGGGCCAGCATGCCTGTTTGCAAAAAGTTATTTGCTATGGTCCTCTACTAAATACAAGAAATACTGGGAGCAGACTCCTCCCATTCCTGTTTCCTCCTAAAGAAAACAGATGTGATCAGTGGCCAGGGCACAGGGCCAGGATCTCTCTTGTGCACTGCCTCCCAAGGAAGAACAAAAACAAAACCCTGGGCCCAGTGAGATGACTTAGCGGCTAAATCCTCACCTTGTACTCCTGGGAACCCATATGGGCACCAGTTGGTGTCCTGGCTGCCCTGCTTCCCATCCAGCTCCCTGGTTGTAGCCTGGGAAAAACAGTCAAGGACAGCCCAAAGCTTTGGGACCCTGCACCCACATGGGAGACCTGGAAGAAGTTTCTGGCTCCTGGCTTTGGATCAGTTTGGCTCTGGCCATTGCAGCCACTTGGAGAGTGAACTAGGAAAGTGAACGGAGGATCTTTCTGGATCTCTTTCTGTGAACATGCCTTTCCAATGAAAATACATAAGTCTGAAGGGGAAAAAAAACAGCAGTAAAACTCTCAGGAAGCAAAACAGCTGAGACCCTTGCCTCCAGGAAGTCTTCTGCCACAGCAGCTCTCCCCACTGCTGGTGGAAGCTGCCCAGGAGCAGACACCACATTGAGCTCCAGAGAAGGCAGGGCTTGGTTGCTAAGGGGGAGTGCTCATTCCTTTGTGGATTCTCCCACTTTAAACATGGGTGGTCTCATGACCTGTTTTCACCAATACAATACACCAAAGTAACACCGTACTAGTTCCAGATGTAAAACTTAAAAGAGGTTTTAGCAGCTTCTGCTTTTACATTCTTGGGAGCCCTGAGTGGGCACATAAGAACTGTGGCTATTCGCTGGAGAACCCCCCATACAGAGACCCTGTGGAAAGGCTAGGTAGAGAAAAGGCACTAACACCACTTAAAGGAGAACCCAGAGACCCAGTAAGAATCAACACTACTCCTACAGGTCCCAATTGTCAGCCATTGGAGCCATCCAAGCCGGCAGTAGTCAAGTATACTGAAGAAGCCTTCAGGCACCATACAGGACAGCAGAAAGACATCCTGACCCACAGAACTGTAAAAAATAATGAAATGGGGGCTTGGCAGCGTGGCCTAGTGGCTAAGGTCCTCGCCTTGATCCCACATGGCTGCTGGTTCTAATCCCGGCAGTTCCACTTCCTCTCTATCTCTCCTCCTCTCAGTATATCTGACTTTGTAATAAAAATAAAATAAATCTAAAAAAAAAGATAATGAAATGGTTACTGTTTTAAGCCACTATATTTGGGGTAGTTTTTAATGAAGTGACAGGTGACTGAAAAGGGGGTGACTTTTTAAATAATAGAACTTTAGACTCTCTAAATGTATATACACTTCAGCTGATCCTTTCAAATTGAGATAAAAATAAGACAAAAGTAGATCACCTAGAATCAAGTGACCTGCCAGTTATGTTTCGTATTGCTAGTTAACATTCATAAAAAAATATCATTCCAGCAAACAAAATAACAGAAATATAACAAGTAAACCAAAATGTTGTGATGTTTCATGGCTCAAAAGAAATCAAGACTACTTATCTGATTATAAAAAACTGCTTCCATTTAAATGGCAAATGCTTTATTTTTTCAAGTGTATTTTTTAAATTTACAGTTGCTTCTTGTTTGAATTCCTATATTCAATTATCTTGTAATAGACTATGCTTTGTAAACCTTAACCAGTAAGGTTTGAATTTCTAAAAGAAAAAAAAATCACAAGTTTAGTTAAAAGATCATCAGATATTTCAAGATCAGAATTCCTTCCATTTTACTTAAGAGATATCTGTCAGTCATTGGCTGTTAAAAAGTAAGGTGAAGAATTCCAAACTCTGCTGGTTAGATGGTCTTTTACCTGGAGAAATTAACAGCCGTACCTTGGTTATATAAGTGGTTATTAGAACAAGGAAACCTTCAGGAGATCTTGTGGCCAACAAATACAAAAATTTAATTAAGGACTGTAAACAGCTTGTCAGAGTAACATTTGAATGGGACCTAGAGGTTTTTCTTTTGATATCTGTCCAATGAAATAATTTTGAAATGTTGATTAGTGTTCTACTCTCTTTCCTTCTTTCTTAGAAAAGGAAACTAGGACCACTGTTATCTGATTTGGGAATGTGCAAACACTGGAAATACCTATCTTAAGGTCAAGGATTCTTCCATCATTCAGGGGAGTTCACCTTAGTTAATGTAGTCCCTCGGAAGTGGAAAGACAAGGCAGAAGAGACTCACTAATCCCCAGACTAGTTAAGGTGTGTAGGCTCCAACCGCCTGCAGGCCTGTGCCCCTCTCGGTGCCCATGCCCCAGAGATAACTGTAGGGGTAGAGATGACCAAGGGTGGCCAGACTTGGAGAACATATCATTTCATCAGTCCTAGCAGAAAAATCTAGCATACTTCAAGCTTCCTGGAGAGACAAACAAAAGTAAAATTTCCCAATCTTCCTTACAGATGTGAATCTATCCTCAAAACAGGATCTGAGAAGAAATGCACAAGGCAACTTCAAAAGGTTTGTGGAAAAAATGAGTTAAAAATTGTCACTGGTGGTCCCCACTCGGTAGCTTAGCGGCCAAAGTCCTCACCTTGCACGCATCAGGATCCCATATGGACGCCAGTTCTAATCCTGGCTGCTCCACTTCCATCTAGCTCCCTGCCTGTGGCCTGGGAAAGCCATGGAAGACAGCCCAAAGCCTTGAGACCCTGTACCTGTGAGGGAAATCTGGAAGAAGCTCCTGGCTCCTGGCTTCAGATCAGCTCAACTCCAGCCGCTGTCGCCATTTGTGGAGTGAACCAGTGGATGGAAGATCTTTCTCTCTGTATTTCCTTCTCTGTATATCTGCCCTTCCAATAAGAATAAACAAATGTTAAAACAAAATGTCGTTGGGGACAGCATGATGGCAGAGCAGGTTAAATCACCTGCAGTGGTGGGATTCCCGTATGAATGCCAGCTCCAGTCCAGGCCACTCCACTCCAATATGCCTGGGAAAGCAGCAAAAGATAGCCTAAGTTGTGGGGCCCCTGCAACTACATGGGAGACCTGGAAGAATCTCCTGGGTTTGGCCTGGCCCAGCTCTGGCCGCTAAAGCTTTTTGGGGAGTGAACCAGCAGATAAAAGATATAATTAAATATATATATAATCAAATATACATAACCAAATACTAAAGAAAAGTTGCTGTAAAAAAAGGGAAGTCCATGCTTTTAATCACATATCTTCTGGGCCTGGTGTGATAGTGTAGCAGCTGAAGTCCTCACCTTGAACAAGCCTGGATTTCATAAGGGTGTCGGTTCATGTCCCGGAGGCCCTGCTTCCCATCCAGCTCCCTGCCTGTGGCCTGGAAAAGCAGTTGAGGATGGTCCAAAGCAGGAGACCCAGAAGAGCTCCTGGCTCCTGGCTTCAGATTGGTTCAGCTCCAGCCACTGCGGCCGTTTGGGGAATGAATCAGAGACTATCTCACCTCCTCTCTGTATATCTGACTTTCCAATAAAAATAAATAAATCTTTTTTTAAAAATCATGTACCTTCCAAGAACTTCCTAACAACCCCTCCTAGGTCACTTCCTAGCTTAATCAAAAAGTCTTGCACAAATTCATCTACTCTTTCCCTTTCTCTGGTTAATGCGAGAGAAACAAACATGTTGGAAGCCATACATCAAAGATCATGTCACAGGATGGAAAGGACTTGGATTCCTAAATAACCAGAAGAGGTCACTCACCCACCAGTAACTGACTTCCTTTGGACAGTCAGACACGGAAAAAAATTCTACTTTGTCGGGCCATATTAGGAAGATTGAGATATAATGAGTGAAACAAGGAGCTGTAATTTGGCCAAAGGGATAAGTCATTTTCACAAATTTTTTTAAAAAGATTCATCCTTATGTGAGAGAGAGCAAAAGAGAGAGAGGTTTTCCATTCTTACCTTACATGCGCCAGGATCCCATATGGGTGCCGGTTCATGCCCCAGCTGCTCCATTTCCCTTCCACCTCCCTGCTTGTGGCCTGGGAAAGCAGATGAGGACGGCCCAAAGCCTTGGGACCCTGCATCCACGTAGGAGACCTAGAAGAAACTCCTGGCTCCTGGCTTCAGATTGGCTCAGCTCCAGCCAGTGCAGCTACTAGGGAGCAGATGGAAGCTCTTCGTGTCTCTTCTTCTCTGTGTAAATCTGCGTCTCCAATAAAAAATGAAATAAATCTTCAAAAAGAATGTTAACATGCCCCAAATTTGGGTCAATCTGAGTCAACCAGAGTCATCATTTCACTGATGAGTCACATACACAGAAAAGGAAACTAGAAAACTATCACTACTTAGTGGTGATCCTCCATTTTATTCATTGTACCCACGATTATTAACCATACTTTCTTAGGCCCTAACACATTGAAAATTCTATTTCAAATCATAGCAGTAAATTTAGGACCAACACCTCTATTTTTTTAAGGTTTTATTTTTATTGGAAAGTAAGATATACAGAGAGGAGGAGAGACAGAGGAAGATCTTCCATCTGCTGATTCACTCCCCAAGCAGCCACAATAGCTGAACCTGTGCCAATCCGAAGCCACGAGCCTCTTTCAAGTCTCCCACCAAGTGCAGGGTCCCAAGGCTTTGGGCCGTCCTCAACTACCTTCCCAGGCTACAAGCAGGGAGCTGGATGGGAAGCGGGGCCACCAGGATTAGAACTGGCACCCACATGGGATGCCAGCACATGCAAGGTGAGGACTTCAGTCGTTAGGCTGCTGTGCTGCACCCCAGCACCTCTATTTCTAAATAATTGAAATAAATTATTGGAACAGAGTTCTCCTTTTCAGATGACTGGCAACACAATAAAATACCTCTGCTGAAGAAAACTCCGCTTGAAATTCTCAGCAGTTGCAGTGCAACATTCCACTGACAAGATACAGGTTGCCAATAAGTCTCCACAAGTAGCTCCCTCTGAGACAAATCAATTAATTGATAGAAGAGGAATATATTAAGACGCCAAAAAGTCAATTAGTAACCCTCAGTCATGCAGAATAATATCCCAAGGGCAAATTACAATGAAGAATTTGAATCATCAGTTGGCAATGTGCTCACTCACTAGCTTCCCAATAACGATGTGCATTTAGCATTGATAAAGCAGCTAACACTAAAACCTGAGCATTAAGACACAATCACACCGGCACTCAGGTACAATAACCTTTCTTCTTACACAGGTCTCTTCAAAATAAGTGTATGCTAACTGCACAGACTGTTTGACTTCATTAAATAAGAGTCACATGGAGAAAATCAGTTCTTTCTTTTAGACTAACCAAAACCTAACAACCAGATACACTAGGTATCACACACCTGGCAACTCACACCAATGTTAAGGCTACACCAAGTAATTATTTACCATGAGGTGTCATTCTCGCCCTGTTATACAGGAGCTGCTTCTATACATTTTTTACAAAGCATCTTAAAGTGTGTTGACATTTTTGAGAATTTCATCTCCCACACAAAAATCTCCCCAAAATAAAGCAAAAAATTTGTTTAACATACACTCAAGAATTTGAGATTGTAAAGCCCTACATTCATAAACAGAGGAAAAGTTGTTTTTTGTTCCTGAATGAAGAGTCCAAAAAAAGACTCCACATTCAGAAAACACAGACCAAAACAAGCATCTTTCAAGAAACCCACAATAGGAAAGCAAATCTCAGATATGCCTCGATGGTTCCTTAATCACCCCCTAAATTATAGCAAAACATTTACTCCAGAAAGGATTCAGAACAGACCTGATGTGCCAGTCCTGAAAAAACTTCTGTGTTCACTGCAGTGTCCAGCATGTGCTTGCCCACCCTCCTTGCACGGAGTGTCTTGGGGGAAGTCTGGAAACAGGATATAGGAAAGTAGATAAACCTCCTGAAACTCTGTTGTAAGACTCTCCCTTAATTCATATCCAATCCACAGATCAGCCACTGCAGTTCTGCAGTTCTGCAGGGAGAGCTGCAATAAGATCCCTGTTGCCCGCGCTCCTGCCCACCCATCCACTTGCCCTTCAGTAATACTCACCTGGTGCTACTGGCATGTGCTCCCTGCAGCTCTGTCCCAGCAGCGCCACATAACCAACCTGCGTTCTGCTTTGGGAAGTCTGGTGCTACTCGGGAGAGCTCTCCATGTTCACTGGCGGAGGCACTCTTCCAAGGCTGACAGCTGCATGTGGCTCCCCCACTGATCCACCTTCACGCAGCTACCCAGTGACTCAGGGTCTGCACTCTCCTGGCCAGCGTCCAAGGTCAGGGCTTGGGGATGCTGCAAACCTCTTCAGGCATGAATTTTACAGAAGAACCTCTGGAAACAACACCCTGGGTTTGGCGGAGCTTACAATCAGGGCTTCTTGAAGTTGTTATAGTAGGGTTTTCCAGCAGGTGCTTAGGATACTAAACAAGTTTCCCGCTTCCAAATAAAACACCTATGAAGACCAATGAAATCAGAACAATCATTTCCTTCTTCCCCAAGGTCCCAGGGACAGACAGTGGGAGAAGGCCACCATGCTGCACCTTCCCTACACCACTGGCATTCCTGAGCCCTCGTAACAATAGCTGATGTTTGCTGTCCACATTTTGAGCTTTACTTCCACTCCTAATAAAGTATAAAGAATTCAAGGAAGGGGTGTTAAGCTTCACCAGTCATCTCTTGGGGTCTCTCCTAAGAGCAGTTTAAACAGAATGAGAAAAAAGAACACTAGATTTCTAAGAGTGAAGGAGAAAACACAAAAATGGGATTAGTAAATTTGACTTAAGCTGTCCCTGAGCTGCTTTGCAATATACACACACAGCTTTTAAAGTGATGGTTATGATTGATGCCTCCAGGGCTGGCACAGTGACACAGCATTCTAATCCTCCACCTTACGATATTCGCATCCCATATGGGCAATGGCTTATGTCCCAGTCCATTTCTGATTCAGCTCTATGCTTTTGCCTTGAGAAAGCAGTAGAGGATGGCTAAAGTCCTTGGGACCCTGCACCCACATGGGAGACCAAGTAGAAGTTTCTGGCTTCTAGGCCCGGCATGAGGGCTCACCGGCTAAACCCTCACCTTGCAAGTACTATGATCCTATACGGGTGAGTGCTGGTTCTTGTCCCAGCTGCTCCACTTCCCATCCAACTCCCAGCTTGTGGCCTGGGAAAGCAGTAGAGGACGGCCCAAAGCCTTGGAGCCCTGCAGTCATGTGGCAGACCTGGAATAAGCTCCTGGCTCCTGGGAAGTGAACCAGCAGATGGATTATCTTTCTGTCTCTCTGTAAATCTCATCTTTCCAATAAAAAAATAAATAGATCATAAAATAAGTTCTTGGCTCCCAGCTTTGGATGGCTAACCTTTAGCCTTTGCAGCCATTTGGGGAGTATACAAGTGGCTAGGAGACATTCTCTTCTCTCTGTAAAAAATATGCCTTCCCAATAAAAATAAACAAATCTGTAAATAAATCTACAATTTTCTATTTATTTTTATTGGAAAGGCATATTTTTATAGAGAGAAGGTCTTCCACATTCTGGTTCACTCTCCAAATGGCTGCAGTGGCCAGAGCTGAGCCAATGCAAAGCCCAGCAGTCAGGAGCCTCCTCCTGTTCACCCACACAGGTGCAGGATCCCAAGACTTTGGGCCGTGCTGTACTGATTTCCCAGACCACAAGTAGGGAGCTGAAATTCACAAAGTGGAGCATCAGAGACACAAAATCGCACCAATCCGGGATGCTGGTGCCTGGAGGCAGAGGATTAGCCAATTAGGTCATTGCACCATCCCCATAAATCTTTTTAAAATTAAAAAAAAATAAAATAATAATAAAAGACTGCTACCACTATACAGCAGTAAAACAATTACCCAATGTAAATTTGATCTGAAGCTGGGAGCCAGGAGTTTCTTCTGGATCTCCCACGCGGGCACAGAAGTCTAACGCCTTGAGTCATCCTCCACTGCTTTCCCAGGACATCAACAAGGAGCTGGATCAGAAGTGAAGCAACCAGGACAAGAATCAGTGCCCATACAGGATGTCAGCATTTGCAGGCAGAGGATTGGCCTGAAACAGTACCATGTGACCCCATTTTTTTGAGACCTTTCAAGAACACTAACTGTAAATCTATAAAGAAAATAATGATGAAAGTAACACCACCACCACCACCACCACATACTTCTTTCAGCAAGAAAACAAGACAAACTACATGGTCCACAAATGGTTCCAAAATATGGCCCTAATTTAAAGCAAACTGTTATATGAAATGTCTTAGCAGAATTTTCATCTGACTCTAACACTTAGTATCATTCTCTCTCCAGACACAGAGAACACACAACATTTTAAAATAAGGAAAAATAATAAAAAACAGTAATTGGCTCATCTAACATCTGTACATAAACGCTGAATTGACTCTCAACTTCAACATCAACCCATAGGCCTAAAAACAGAGAATCAATGTTTATAGAATTTAAACACCAACCTGGGGGAAAATATATCTATACAGAGTATATATTTTATCACTTAAAAACAGAAGGGAAATGTGTCTTTATCACTATCTCATAATTTACAACTTTATGGTGAGTTAAACAGAAGCAAATTAGGGCCTGGCACAATAGCTCAGTGGTTAAATCCTAGCCTTGCATGTGCCAGGATCCCAAATGAGCACTGGCTCATGTCCTGGCTCCTCTACTTCTCAGCCAGGTACCCTGCTGCAGCCTGTGAAAGCAACTGAGGATGGCCTAAAGACTTGGAACCCTGTACCTGCGTGGGAGACCCGGAAGAAGCTCCTGGTTTCAGATCGGCTCAGCCCCAGCCATTGTGGCCATTTGTGGAGTGAACCAGTGGATGGAAAATCTTTCTCTGTCTCTCCTCTCTGTAAATCTGACCTTCCTATAAAAATAAATAAATCTTTTAAAACAGAGAGCGAGCAAATGAGCAAGCAAGTTAAAGTTTTATTTGTAAAACAGAAAGCCAACAGATGTCCAAACTTGACAATATGAAAGTAAACTATAATGGCAATGATCAGAAACAAAGGTAGATGACTGAAAGACACTGCAAAGAGATAAGACACTGCTTTATGTTAAAAATGCTTCTGTGTCCAGCACGATGTCTCAACCCGTTAATCAGCCACCTCCAAGTCTGGTTCATGTCTTGTTGCTCTACTTTACATCCAGCTCTCTGCTTTTGGCCTGGGAAAGCAATAGAGTATGGCCCCAAAGTCTTGGAAGCCCATACCCATGTGAGAAACTTGGAAGAAATTCCTGGCTTCAGATCGGCTCAGTTCCAGCTGATACAGCCACTTGGGAAATAAACCAGAGGATGGAAGATCTTTTTTCTTTTTCTTTGTAAATCTACCTTTCCAATGAAAAAATTTTTAATCACTTCTATAGAATTTTGTTTTCTAGTTATGTAAGTACTAGTTACTTTAATGATTTTCTAAACAATTTTTTTTATTCAGAGAGGAGGAGGCAGAGAAAAAGATTTTCTGTCGCAGGGTTACTCCCAAGTGGCTTTAATGGCCAGAACTGAGCCAGTCCAAAGCTGGGAGCCAGGAGCTTCTTCCGGGTCTCTTTTGCAGGTACAGGGTCTCAAGGCTTTGGGCCATCCTCTAACAGATGCAGCCGGAATTAGAACTGGCGCCCAAATGGGATCCTGGCACATGCAAGGCAAGGACTTTAGCCAAGAGGCCACTGCATTGAACCCTACTTTGATAATTTTTAAAGAATTAATTAAAATCTATTGGTAGAGATTCTGAGAAGGTAAATGAACATATGGATATTTAAGATCTATAATGGTGAATATGATTTTATTTCTTGCTATATGTTTGAGTAATTCTACTACAATAATTTTACACTTTAACCAAAATAAACTTTTAAAAAATAATCAATAATGATGCTTAAAAAAGTTCAAGAGAAATGGAATTTAAAAGACACAGCAAATATTTTTAAAGACCCTTCATATGACCAGGAAGTTCTCTGAATTAAAAAAAAAGAGACAAGAATGGCCTGTTCTCTTGTCAAAGATAAAATTCAGACACATAAATAACAATGCAAACACCACTCATTGTCTTTCCCAGAAGTGAAACTACCAAGTAAAAGTGAAATATTTTCATGTTTTTATTAGCTAAACTTCCCTTCCATGCTGTCCATGTCTTCGTGTATTTGTGAGTTTTCCTACATATTCACATACAAAGACTACTCACTGATTATGTGAAATGGTCACAATATTACTTTTGTCTATTTTTAAGTTTTATATGTATTATGTAATTAAATTAAAAAGAAAATCTGTTGTTTCCTTTTTCTGTCCTTAACACTTAACAAACTTTGGGCCAGCGCAAAGGCTCAGTGGCTAAATCCTTGCCCGGTACACACTGAGATCCCATGCGGGCACCAGTGTGTGTCCCGGCTGCTCACTTCCCATCCAACTCCCTGCTTGTGGCCTGGGAAAGCAACAGAGGATGGTCCAAAGCCTTGAGACCCTGTACTCACATGGGAGACCCAGAAGAAGCTCCTGGCCATGGCTTCAGATTGGCTCAGCTGAGGCGGTTGTGGCAACTGGATAGCGAACCAGTGCACTAAAGCTCTTTCTTTCTCGCCTCTCTGTAAAATATGCTTTTCCAATAAAAATAAGTCCTTAAAAAAAAGTGATCTGCAGTTCAAAAGTTTAATATTTAGTTTCTAACTTTTGAAATTTGAATTTCTTGTAATTCACATGGAATTAACTTTGAATATAGCATGTGTTGGCATCGAACTAGTTTTGTAACACCACCTATTGAATATGCCTTACTTTTTTGCATTTGACACTGCAGTAACTAAGTTCCTGTGATGACATTAAACACTCATGTGTGCCTACTGTTGTTTCTCCACCATTTATACTTCATTTGCTTTACTAATATTTATATTCATTCCCTTAATGATAAACCATTAATAAATTTAAAACTTATATTTTAGAAATAATAAGTTCAAGACAAAATGGTGAATGAAAAAATACAGGGTTATTTCATGAACCATAAAATACAATTCAAAAATTAGGGCAAGAGTGAATAGAATTAATTCTTGGATTTGATTTCTAAGATATATTTTCATTACATCTGTGTAACATATTCTGTGATATGACAGGATGCAACCAATTAAATTTTTTAAAATAACAGTTGAGAATTATATGAAACAAAGAAAAATTAAAAGTGCTGTTGGAAAACTTAAGGGAAAAATGTGTTTCATCCTTTATTTTCAAGGGAAGTCTGAATATCATAAAAACAAACATTCGTTTCATCCTTGAATACAGAACTGAAGTTGCAAACATTTAACCATTTTCATCACACATCAGATGATCTAAAACCAAAGTCACCTTGAAAGGCTACAGTCTTCTACTGTTTTATGAAAATCGTTATCACATTATAGTGATCACTATTTCTTTAAAGACTCTATTAAAAATGAAACAATAATTTTAACTAAAAGCATATCATATCCCATTGCTTGTTTCTCAGAATCAACACTGTTTCAAGACTAAGCCTTTAGACATGAAACATGTCTAAGTCCCCTAAAGAATATTCTAGAAATAAGCAAGACATTTAGAATACTTTAATATTTCCAGTAAACACCACCTGCTTCAGTAACTGCAATGCTGTAACTTGTAGCATTGCACATAACTAGTCAGTCAGAATATTTTAAAGGGTGGGAGTAAGAACAGAAGGACAAAGACACAAGAATGTCCAGTTTCACACTTCTGTTAATAACTCAAAAATCAAAATTATTTTCTTCTCTGCATCAAAACTATACCCCAGGTTTGACACGTTTTCAACTTTAATCCCACGACTCATCATCTACAGGATTGGGAGTTTGTGAAGAAGAAAATCCTGCAGTGTTCAATGTGCTCTTGCCCTGGAAATTCTTAAAAAAAAAAAAACAAAAACAAACAGAAAGAGAAAATATTTACTTTTATGACAGTTTTAAAGTTACATCATCTAGAGTAAGAGTAAAACCACACACTTTTTCTAGGTTGCCTTTATCAAATACAAAAAGAGCTTTTAGTTTCACTAAATCAGACTTGAAAAAAAATTTATTTAAAAATTGGAGGACAAAATATTTCAAGGAAAAGATTTTTTAAGTGACTATACTTCAGGCAAGTAGAAAACAATGTTTGTGGTATACTTCAACAAAGAAGAATAGCAAGTATGAACATTGCTTCCATATAAAGTATGCTGCACATAAAAACTGAAATGTCAGAAAAGCTTTGTAAATTGATAGCTTTGGTCAAGAGAGTCAAAATACCAAACTTAAATTTTGTAAAAAGCTCAGAAGATGCAAGCAAATTTGGGAAAGGAGGATGTTTAAATATAAATCTCTCAAAGTTCATTCATCATCTTTGAAACCAAAAGTATAATCAAGCAATAAGCGAGAGCTAGTGATCAGGGTGACAGCTGAGCACCAGTGTCCCACCTCTGAGAGCCTGGGTTTGACTCCCAGCTCCAACATCTGATTCCAGTCTCCCACCATTGTGCGCAAAGCAGCAGGTAATGGCTTGGGTGATTATGTCCTCCCAGTCATGTAGAAATGGACTGCGGTTTCCAACTTTCAGCCCATCTCTAAACCACTCAAGAGTGAACCAAATTTTCTCTATGTGCTCTTAGCCTCTTGAACAAATGTTCAAACAATTATTAATTTGAAAAGCAGAGTTGCAGAGACAAAGAAATCTTTCACTCCCTAGTTCACTACTCAAATGACCACAATGGCTAGGACTGAGCCAGGCTAAAGCCAGGAGCCTCACCTACATATCTTGCATTGCTGACAGAGGCCCAAGTACTTGGGCCATCTTCCTCTGCTTTCCCAAGCACATCAGCAGGAAGCTGGATCAGAAGTAGAGCAACTGTGACTCAAACCTGCGCTTACATGAGATGCCGACACTGCAGGCAGTGCATTAACCTAATATGCCACATTCAAGCCCAACTTTTAAAAAAAAAAAAAAAAAAACTTCTTTTAGTATATATAAGCATACATATAAAAATAAAGAAATAATAAAGTAGCTACCCTCATTTAGATAAATCAACTATTTAAATAAATTATGGGAATAACTGTTCAAATACATCATTAAATATTCTTACTTCACAGTATTAAGCACACTTATAACTGAAAGCCATGTTAAAAAATTTCCCCTTAACTAACCTTTCTAGTATCCACTGATGCAAACATGTTTCCTCTTGTACTACCACTAAAGCCAGGAGTGTATGTACTAAAGGCAATTTCTTCCAACCACGCAGGAACATCCTGTTGAGCCTTAAAAAAAATCATATGAAAACAAGTCTCAAAGATTAGAAAACTCAATTTTTAAAATATGTATAAAATATCTACTTTTAACAATAAAGCAATTAACACTTACATCTGTCAGTACTTTCACAAGAGGCTGTGCTAAATAGTTATCTGACTCAGGATCAAAGAAGGAAATAGCTCTGCCAGTATTCCCACAACGACCAGTACGCCCAATCCGATGAACATACTCATCAATGGCAGAAGGAAGATCAAAATTGATAACGTGTTGAACATTTTCAATATCCAGCCCTCGGGCAGCTACTGAAGTAGCAACAAGAACTGGACATTTTCCACAACGAAAATCTCCAAGAGCTTGCTCTCTTTCCCTCTGTTCTCGATCACTTGAAAGAAAAGCATATTTCATGACATACATTTTTAATAATATTAAAAACAGCATTTAATAGTAATATCTACCAACTTATATGCCTGCCACTCCACTAGCTCCTTCCAAAGCATCACTTTATTTAACTCTTGCTGTATTTTGAGCTGGAACAATTATCCCCAGTTGCAGATGATACAAGGTGACAGCTAACTTAACAATGCTTTGAAAAGTTCATGGAAAATTTGCAGTATCATTTAATTACATGTCCGTGAAGTTTTCTGAATCATGCTCATATGCAGAGCCAGAATACAAGCTCAAGTATGACAAATGTCACATCCTACCTACTAATAATCTCTATGCTGACAAAAAAAAATATTTAACTATTGGATTAGAGTGTTTGCTTAAAAACAACTATCATTTTCTACTGTCAGAGGTCTACATGTAATAACCAATGGGTGGTTAATATGTTAGAACCATATTGACCAGGCAGCTGCACCCACCAATACATGAGATCGCTGGTGTGGGAAATGGATTGAACCTGCATTAACTGGCATATCCAATAGTCTAGTCTGAGGTTACCCCAGTCAAAGTTTCTTGGAGATTCCCCAACTACACCAATGGACTCAAATTTCATCCTCAAGGTAAACCACAAGATAAGCATTCCAATCTTAGAGAGCATACATTAGGTCTGGGCCTCCTTGGCCACTGGTGCCTGTGCAGTAGACAGTGTATCCAAAAAGGCATGGGAGATTATGACAGCTAGCTTATCTAGGCCAGTTGAGGACGTTGAGTGCTGCATCCGAAGAGGGAAAGCAAAACAGATTGGACAACTCTCCTGGCTAAGCTTTGCAACAAGTGATGGCATCCATGGACACACTAAGGTAGACCTGTCAGGCAGAAGACCTTACAAAAATTTTCCCAACCCTGGCATGACAAAAACAACAAACTTTCAGAAGTATCAAAACAACTTACATAACATGGGTCTCTAAGGCATCATCAAATGACCATCCCCTCTAACTCTGAGTGCTGATAAAGTTGGATAGCAAGGAGTCAGCCCCTCTCTCCTCCAGCACCCTCATTAGCACTGGAGAAGAACTGAAACATTTTTCACCACCCACCTCCCTCCACACCTGGACCCTCCTCACCCTAAACAGAGGTCCACACGGACATGCATGACTATCAATTGTGTAATCAATATTTTAAACCTTAAAATGTTAGGCCCACATTGCCTTTTGATTTAAAACCAAATAACTAAGGTGGAATCAAATGATAAAGTCATACTAATATTTGTAACCACTTTGATATAGTAAAGTCAGGCATCAGAAATAACTGTATTTAGCTTGAAAAAAAACTTCATACATAAAGAACAGAGATTCTTTGATGGATCTCTTGAGAAGTTCCCACTCTCCATGTATAGTTTAAAGCAAATCTTTAACTGTTCATTCCTGCAAATCAATTCTTCTAAAAATTACACATGAAGATAAAGGAAGTTTAGGTCTCCTGGGTATTACTTCTACCTTCCCACGACAAGGAAAAAAGAAAATGAGTACTGATTACGTATGGAGATAATTTCAACTCCTAATCCTGAGATTTTTATTAGCTACATATAAACTCATGTTTCTTAAATGCCAAGGAGAATTCAATCCTCTACTAGGAATCCTATCAATGTACTCACCCATGAATACTTGTAGTTGCTATCTTTTCTTGACAAAGAAAAGTTGCAATAAAATCTGCTTTTTTCTTAGTTTCCACAAAGACCATTGTTCTTTCGTCACCTATGAGGTAATCACCAACAAATGACAACATCAGGAAGACATAAAAGTAGAAAAAAAAAGTTGAAACAGTTGGTTTCAATTACCTCAGTTGTGTAAGTACCAAGAGCCAGGTGTAAAAAGGAACTCAATTTTTTTCTGAATAAATATCAAAGACAAAAATACGACGATTGTTTTCTTCTTTTATAAATGCCTTTACTTTCTACTTTCCAAAATAATATAATCTTTCCTTCATCTCTGACTCTCCAAGGCATATATAATAGTGACATCCAACCCAACTTCTAAAATATTTTATATAACATTAAATGTTAGGCTTATCCCAGCATCTGGACTTATTAACGTATATTTACTTATTCGCTTAAAGTATTTAACTGGTAAAAATGCCAGCAATGGTCCAAAGTTTTTTTTTACATACAATTCCCCTACAAAATGTTAAACAAAAATGATTTTGTTGTCTTGATGGAAGGAAAAATAAAAGTGAAATAATCACTCCTTATCAACCATTACATCCATATCAGTTCGCTTCATTCACGCATTCAACAAATATTACACTGTCTCCTAGATGCCAGTCTCTAGATATTAAAGCTATAAAATTTATGCTCTAAGGTCTGGCACCATGGAACTAGGGTCCCATTTGGGCCTCAGTTTCAGTCCTGGCTTCTCCACTTTTGATCCAGTTCCCTGCTTCTGGCCTGAACAAGCAATGGAGGATGGCTTAAGTCCTTGGGTCCCTGAACCCACATGAGACACCTGGCAGAAGTTCCTAACTCCTAGCTTCAGATCGGCTCAGCACCAGCTGTTGGGGTCATTTGGGAGGTGAACCAGTGGATGAAAGATCTTTGTTTTTCCTCTCTGTAACTCTTTCAAATAAAAATAAACAAATCTTTAAAAATTCTGTTCTTACTGTGGAGAGGGCAATAATACGTGTTAGTCCTAAAGAGGAAAAGTCTGAAGGAACAGGTCAAAAGGTGGTTACTTCACTGATTTATTTTTATTTGAAAAGCAGAGTCACAGAGAGATCTTTCCCCCACTGGTTCACTCCTCAAATGGCTGCAACTGAGCCGATACGAAACCTGGAACTTCTTCTGGTTCTCCCACATGAGAACTTGGGCCATCCTTCACTGCTTAGCAGCGAGCTGGTTTGGAAGCACCTGGGACATGAACCAGCTCCAATACAGAATGCAGTGCCACAGGCAGAGGCCTAGCCAATTACTCCATGGCGCCACCCTCTAACACAGGGTTACTTTACACAGTTAGATTCCACTTGAGTAATAATATAAAATCATAAACTGCCCATTTATCTGGGGAAAGAGCAGTAAAGATAGAGGGAAGTAAAGCGCAAAGGCTCTGGAGACATGGACATTCTATGTTAATGAAACAGAGGCTCCCACCAGACCTCTAAATTCTGCGCAGAATGAACTGCAAGTACAAAGGTCATGAGGGAGCAATGCATCTGGTTTACATGAGAAACAGTCATGAGGAAAGTGTGGCTAGAACACGGAGAGAACAGGAGAGCATAGGGGATGAAGTCAGTGGGGTAGTGGGAGGGCATATTGTCCATGGCCTGAAATAAGGTCACTGCAAGAACTTTATTACTCTGAGAAGGGAAACTATTGGATTTTGAACAGAAAAATGACATGATCTTTATCTAAACTGATCAGCTAATAAGTTCTAGATATATTTTGATGGTAGAAAAAACAGGATTTTGTTAATAGATCAAATATATAGCTAGAGGATGGAATCCCAAGATTTTGTACTTGGTAACTAGAAGCATGAACTAACATTGATACGAAGACTACACAGGACAATGATTTAGATATGATGTTTAAGCCCCAAAAAATCAAAATGGTAGCTGATTCCCATCATACCCGAGCTAAATCTTTGTCACACTGTAATTTTGAATTTATTTGAAGTTAATGATTTTATGTCTTAAGAAAAATATTCTTTCATCAGTTTTGGATGGTAAGGTGCGTGAAGCTAAAACTGACTCCTAGGATAGAGGAGAGACAAGGTACATAGACTATTGAGCAGTTCAAGTCCTTGCTCTTTTTTCTTAGTTCCCCAATCCCAAGAAAAGACTAATCTATTTATTTTTTAAAGGAGAGGGAGAGAGAAAAGGCAGGCAGGCAGGCAGTCAGGAAGGATCTTCCATTCAGATTCATTCCCCAGACGCCTGCTATAGCCAGCACTGGGTCAAGCCAAAGCTGAAAACCCTACCCAGATCTCCCATGCAGGCAACAGGGGCCCAAACACTTGGGCCATCCTCCACTTTCCTTTCCTAGACTAAAAGTCAAGCTGGGAAACAAAGCAGTGCCCAAATGAGATTCTTGCACAGAGAGTAGCAGCTTTACCTGCTACACCATAACAATGGCCACTAAGTTCCCCCTGCTCCCACCCACCTACTTATTTGATATTCGTTGTAGTTCAGACAATACACTGCTATTCCCCATGGTTACAACAATGATTAGCTAGTTTTATGACCAGATTTGTTGTATTTTTTTTAATAAATGAACTGCCTTTTCTATGTTAGATAATAATTCTGCTGATGATCTTTATTTCTTTATTCATCCACTGTGAGCTAAAAATCAACCAGGAATTTAGATAGGACTCATGAGGCAAGCCTTTTTCTTAGTGGTTATGCCTATGTCCCTCAGCAGAGTAACCAGATTCGACAGCTGGCTCCAGCTCTGAGCCCAGGCTCCTGGAGGCGGCAGGTGAGGGCTTCAGAAGCTGGATCCCTCGAATCCATGTGGGAGGGACTGAGTTCACAATGTCAGCCCTGGCTCAGCCCTGGTCATTACAGACATCTGAGGAGTCAACTGGCAGACAGAAGAATAAGCACCTTCCCTCATTCTTTAAAAAGTGATCAAAATACTTTTGTTGGGATAGTATTTAGTCAAATGCTGTTAAACTGAGTCTCCAATACCTCCTAATTTCAACCATTATGGAGAGAAAAGGCCTACATATATAGTTTGCACAGAAAATGGAACCATAATATATTTAAGTTACATTTAAAATGAACTATGTAGTTATTTTATAAAAAATCACTTATGAAGAATCATAATTATGACCCCAGAAAGTCACATCAGTGTAACATACCTATGTTTCGCAGAATTTCAACAAGCTTTTCTCGTTTTGCATACTGGCCAACCTGAAGAACGGTCTGCTGAACATCTCTGCATGCTCCACCCACTTGTCCAACAGCAACAAACAAATAACTTGATTTTAAAAACTCCCCAGCCAACCTTGAAAAACAAAACATTATTCCTTATCTCCTCCATTAATACAATAGTCACAGAATTCTAAGTGTAGCTACAATATTAGGCAGTGGATTATTACAGCTGAAACAGGAAATGGTTATTTAAATCATTCAAATATCATATTCAATGCTCAATACAAAATATTAAAATACCGCAAAATATATAACTTTGTGTCAAATACAATTTGTGTCAAACCATGGTTACATAATTTTCACCAGTTCTTGGATCAATAGAAACTATATAAAGTGTGCATCATAATAATAATTGTGAGCTGAAGAGAGATACCTGGCTTACCAGTTTAGCCACAATAGGATGCCTACACTGGGGTGCCTGCCTCTGTCTCTGGCTGCATGATTCAGGCCCAGACTCTTCAAGGCAGCAGTGATGGCTAAAGTGTTTGGGTCCCCGCTGCCCATGTAGGAGACGTGAACTGAGTTCCTCCCTCAGGATTTCATCACAGCTCCACCCTGATCACTGAAGGTATTTGTGAAGAGGACATCACAAATGGGAGATGGTAGTTCTCTTCCAGCCTCTCAAATAAATGTATAGAATTTTAAAGTGTGATATAAAATAAACATCTGCAACATGTAGCCATTTATTTAAAAACTTTATTCTTCATTCACTGCATTTCTGTATATTTTTAGGAATTGTTTTCTGCAATATTACCAGTTAAATTATGCTGCTTCAAATGAATAATTATGAGCAAATCAAAGCATAGTGCAGTGCTTTCCATGTCACAATATGCAGAAAAAATAATATCTGTACAGTACAGCTCAGTAGAAAATAAGAGGTAAAAGGTCTAGGGACTGGGCAGAGCCAGACTGCATGGATGTGCACCAAAGATTGAGGGTCTCAAATCCTGACACACAGGAACTTACTATCAGCATACAGTTGCAAAGTCCTGCTTTGTATCACCCTCAACCAGGAGGTGGGAGTAGACAGCAGTCAGAGCCCTGACTTATTAAGGATAAATGGAGAAACTCAAATCTATCTTCAGTCTCCTCCCCTATGCAGTCAGCCCTGTGTTTCTTAGCTGTGCCCTCGAATGCCATAAAATAATTCAAACTCACCATGTCCAGAACCTTAATAAACCATTCACTGCCTCTTGTCTCTGGACCTGTTTTTGAACCATACAAGAAAATACCTCCACCTGTAGAACAGCATCATCTCACCCAAGCACAAATACTGATATTATCTGAAATTCTTTATTTGATTTTTCATTCACTAAAGTGATATTGTCTGAGTGCCCTGCACCATGAATGCATGGCTCAGGTCCTCTGTATTCCAGGACAGAGACGAACAAAAGGGGAAGCTGAGCAAGAAGCCCTTATATTTTTCTTCTTAAGTTTTTCAGTATGGAAAGGTCTTCCAAAACTCCCTCAAATCAAAGTTCAGAACTCAGAAATTATACTAGGCAGAAAACTGTTAAAGTCAGTAAATACAAGAGCAAAGGTAACACAGGCTGAGCCACAGTAACAACAATCTCAGACATGAGTCAAAGAACCTTTAGCTCCCCTTCAAGGGTTATATATAATGCTCTGAAATACAAACTGGAGCTATTTTACGGAAATCAAGACCTTGCCAGATCAAAGTGTTGACCCCAGGCATGTAGTCGCCAGGCAGAAAACAGTTTCCCATCTGCTGATTACTTCCCCAAACGCCAGAAACAGCCAGGGTTGAGGCAGGTCAAAACGGGAAGCTGGAAACTCAATCCAGGTCTCCTACATGAGTGTTAGGAACTGAAGATCCTGAATCATTACCTCGTCTCCCGGTGTTGGGATTGGACTGACTTTGGAATCAAGAGCTGTATGAAGCTGCAAATCAAACCCAGGCACTCTAATACGTGATGTGGGCATCTGCACCATTAAGCCAAAGACCTGCCTGCCAGTACCACTTCAAATTTAAGATATAACCCGGTCATTTAAAATTGCTTGTTTTGTGCACCGTTAAGGAAAAAACAAAAAAACAAAGCAAACAAACAAACAAAAAAACACCAACTGATCCAATGCTTTCTTAAGATCTATTTTTTTCATCAATATAGAGTTCTTTTTAACTTCACACAGACTTCTGATTAAACAATAAGTTAAAAAAAATCAACAACCAACACCACAATTCCAGGGCTTATAAGTGTCTGATGACTTAACATGGGAACCCATAAAACATTCTCTCCAACCAGGAGATGAACTACACAGCAAAAGAGATGCTGAAGTACTCCTGTAAACATGGAATCCACAAGTCCTACTGTACCACTCAGAAGCTGCTATTCTGAAACAACAATGGAACATTCCAGGGGCAGGGGGAGAGGGAATACCCTCAAGGGCCAGCTTGGAAGCAAATCTTCATCAGAACACATCATCACCCAAAAGAGCACAGTAACCAAAATAAAAAAACCTTCATATGGTTCATGAGTCCAGGAACCAAAGGTTTTAAGTAAGAATAGCCAGTCTACCAACACAACTACCTATTTTTGAACCTGTGCTCCTTTTGCCTCCATCCACTCCAAATTCAGGTTCTTCGGGTTTAAAGATCTCAGTTCTCAAAAAGAGAGTAATTCCATTAAAAAAAAGGGCAGGAGTCCTACCATAGTGCAGGAACTTGGCATCCTAACCTCTGAACTCACAAACCACGTGGTAAATAGTGTGGCTCTCAAATATCTGCCAATAATTGATATGTGACTTTTCTACCAAAGATCCACTGATCCAAATTTATTAGGTTGGAATGCTGAAAACTAAAGATAATTTCATGTATTAAATTCTTGTTCAATCCTAAGATTTGTTATAACATATGTGTCCTTTCAAATTAAAATGTGATGCTAATGAATAAAGGTCATAATGTTTTTTAGAAACACAACTTTTTAAACCACCTATGTCAGAATCTTAAATTTTAAAAATCCAATCTCAGAGAGAATATTCAATTGCCCTGACTTCCATACAGATGTTTATTGACATAACTAAGATATTAAGAAAAACTTATACCTTTGAATTTCTTCTGGAAATGTTGCACTAAACATAAGGGTTTGACGTTGTTCCTTTGACGGCATTCCTGGGCAAGAAATTAACTTCTTCATTTCTGGTCCAAAACCCATATCCAACATGCGATCTGCTTCATCCAAAACTAAATACTTGATTTGTTTGAGACCAATCTTTAAGGATATTTCCATGGATAAAAAGAAGAAAATGTATACCAGTTTATATTAAACGAAGATACTAACAACAATTCTTAAGGATAAAACAATGTTAGCAGTGTCTATTTCTGTCATTAAATTTCTCCAATGTATAAAACAATTTTAAAATTACAGATAAAATAAATATCTAGATCAATACTGTATAACAGAACTTTTTACAATTAGAAGTTCTATTGTCTACAATCTAGCATGTGAGCCTTTAACCATAGGCAACTATTACATGATCCACGTATGGCTAATATCAATGTGGAAATAAAATGTTAACATTTTTCAACTGAAACAGACACAAATGTTAGTGCTTACAGTATCTGGGTTGCGTAGATGTAGACTGTATTAGCTGATAAAGTCAGATTCTTTCATATTAAAAAAAATCTTGTAACAATAAAACACATTCAAATATCTTATAACTGGTCATTTTTCTCCCCTACCCCCTCTTAAAATCCTTAATTAACTCTCCGTTCTCTGATCATTCACAACTAGGAAACTTCTCCTACTTCACATAAACAATTACTGATGTAAAGAGAAAACATCATTGTAGGCTTTTGGGAGTACACAAAGCATCAGATGAGGTGAGCTTAGTCTCTCCCTTTTTCTCTCTCTCAAAGACAAAAAAGTTTTAAAAATAAAAAAAAATTCGATGCAAAACAAATCTGAAACCCATGCAGTCTTCTTATAATATACATTTTGCATGAACAATTCAAAAGACAACTCATGCACACAAGATCAAAACCTTTCTGAACCAAAATAAACCTATCTTTCAATTTCACTTTTTTTCCACAAACCAATTTTTTGAGTATTCTCTTAATCTCTTTGAGCTTTTTTTGTTTTCAGAGTACAGAACTTAAAGTGCTGTTTGTTTTCTGCTGGGATACTGTGAATGCACTCTCAAGGAATCTGATGGAACCCAACATGTGAGCAGTGTTGAAATAATATATCTCATAATACCCCATTCTTTCCCTTTCCCGTATATTCACAAAACAAAATTGTCAGTTTCACAACTTGCCATCCATGCAAGCCTACCTTTTCTTTACCTATGATATCCATCAGTCTTCCAGGAGTTGCACACAATATATTAACACCTTGTACTATCTGCCGAATTGAATGCCCCAACTGGGTTCCCCCATAGACAACAACAGCTCTTACACAAGTCCTGTTGATAAGATAAACATCACTTCATAGTTACTTGAAAATTAGACATTTACTTCTAACAATATGTACAACAAAATCTATACAGAGAAAAAGGAATGATTATATATTCACCTAACTTTAAAAAATAAATTCTACCCAAAAAGCTGAAAATATGGGGAAAAACAATAAATTTGGGAAAATAAACATACAGCCTCGCAGTTCTTTTGAAATAATAAGTACCACTCCTCCTTCCTAAACACAAACACAAAACAAGCTAAAGATTTACAGTTAATAAACAACACAAATGGCTCTTTAAAAAGAAAGGTAAATTCAGTGTTACTTTAAAAATGAATGTCTGGGGCTCGGCAGCGTGGCCTAGTGGCTAAGGTCCTTGCCTTGATCCCATATGGCCGCTGGTTCTGATCCCAGCAGCTCCACTTCCTCTCTATCTTTCCTCCTCTCAGTATATCTGACTTTGCAATAAAAATAAAATAAATCTTAAAAAAAAACAGATTTAATAAAAAAAAAATGAATGTCTGGATTCTATTCCCAGCTTCAGCTGCTGATTGCAGTTTCCCATCAAGGCGGACCTGGAAGCAGCAGGTCACAGCTGCTCACATGACTGGGTCCCTTTCACCCATGGGAGAAAAGCACTGCATTCCACGCTCTGCTTCGAAGCCTGGTTATTTAAGGCTTGGCCACTGCAGGCATTTGGACAGTAGACAACCAAATGGAGCTTTGCCTGTATCTCCCCACTGCTCACATTAGAGGAGGAAAAAAAAAAAGAGAGAAAGAAACTATTTTCTTTCACTTAATTCAAAAGCCTAAAAGCAAAGCAGTACATGAGTAGCAAGAAACAAACACTAGGGGTCAGCATTGAGGCGCCACCTGCAATACTGGCAGCCCATTCAGACCCTGATTTGAGTCCCAACTGCTTCACTTCTGATGAAGTTCTCTGCTAACAACCTGAGAAAAGCAGAAGATGGTCCAAATACTTGGGCCCCTGCCACCCATGTGGGAGATACAAAACAAATTATCTTGGCTTCAGACTGGTCCAGCCATTTGGGTGATGAACTAGCAGATGGAAGATCTCTTTGTCTCTCCTCTATATAACTCTTTCAAATGGATTTTTAAAAATCGGTATTAAAAAAACTAACTTTATAATAAACTGATAACAAATGGATAATTTACAAAGGAAGATTAAGTACTCAAAAAAATAGTTCAATCCCATGGTAAAAAAAAAAAGATGACGATAGTTTTGATGATTTTTATTATATGTGCTGCCGAAGCAAGCACACCTTTGATAGTTTTAGAAATACATAAATTCTTCAATATTCTTCCCTTCAAGCACAGGTACTGACTTCCCTTCCCTCATTAATACAAGGAAATATGGGAAGGCTGGCTTCACGACTGTGTGCAACTTATGAAGCCCAATAGGTTCCAAGCTCAAGAGATGCTATGCCCTGCTACTGCTACCTTAAAATCTGTGTTAATTTTAGAACTAAGAGCCTTACTTCATTCCACACTAGTTCCAACAAATTCAATAGTCCTTACTATGGGCTAGACGTAGTGACTTGCCTCTTACGAACAGAATATAACAGAGTAACAGTAAGTTTTCAGACTATTTTGTGAAAGTTCTTATGTGCTCCCTTTTCACTTTCTCTCAACTCAGAGAAGACTATAATCACTTCCTCAGGATAATTAAACACCTTTATGGAGTGGTCCAGTCAAGCCTCCAGGTGAGTGTTACCCTGGCTGACATCCTGTCTGCAGCCTTGTAAGGATTCCAAACCAGAATGACCTTGTGTAACAATTCCCCAATTCCTAAACCCTCAGAAATGCTCATTGTTTTAAGCTACTAAATTTTAAGATAATTTGTTAGGCAGTAGTAAAGACAAAGAAACAGATCTTCCATCAATGGCTTCACTTCCAAAATGGCCCCAATGGCTGGGGCTGGGCCAATCCAAAGCCAGGAGTTTCTTCCGGATCTCCCTCCTGGATGCAGGTACTCAAACACTTGGACCATTCTCCACTGCTTTCCCAGGTATGTTAGCAGGGATGGATTGGAAGTGGATCAGCTAGGACTTGAAATTGTGCCCATATGGGATGCTGGTGCTTAGGCAGCAGCCTAAAGGCTACACTACAGCATCCGCCGCTAAAAAGCAGGTTTCTCTATTATGAAGTTACATGTAAAAATAAAAAACTGTTAGGGACACACTAAGTTCATTGTTCAACATGCAGTAAAAGTTATTAAAAATATATCAACGTATTGACTTTTTATGCTGTTATTTTTAATAAGTATATTTCTTCTACTGCTTCTTGGCCTTTTGGCTAAGATCAAGCATAACATATTTCTTCTAAGAAATAAACAGGATTTCATAACTTTTTAAGTGCACATCAAACAAAATAGCTAAAAACTAAATGAATGCCTTATTACCGAATTCTTTCAAAACAAGTGAGACTAAAAAACTCCAAAGAGAAAATTTGAGAATAGCACTTCAAACATACTTACCCAAAAGAAAATTTTCTGGCTTCCAAATAAATCTGGTTGATGAGTTCTCGAGTTGGTGCTACAATGATACACTCTGGCTCCTGTAGCTCTTTAAAACGACTGGCAGTTACTCTTTCACGCATCAGATGAGCCAATATTGGCAGGAGAAAAGCTGCCTAGGAATTAAATTGCCTAACTCACAAATTTATACTCAATTTATCCCTATCAAAAGCAACTTGTCATGCCCTTATACCCTCACCCTCCAGCTTCCTCTTTCACCTTGCTGGCAAATTTAAGGAAAGAAATGGGAATTTCAGTTCAATGAGTTCCTAATATTTAGGTTTTGATTCTCATACATACATACAACATAAAATGATCGACAAAAAACATTATCAGAAACTATATTTAAGTTTTAGTAAAGCACTCATGAATTCTAAACATTAGTATCAATCTACTTACACAGGTGAATATAGATATGATTTTCATAAAATCATTATATTTAATAATAACTCTAAGTTAGTCTTTTTGTAGTGGTAATAAAGTTATCATTCAGAATGCATGAGAAAGTGGTCCACAGGCTAAACTAAATTTGGAAATAACCATTTAGTTAACTAACCACAAAATCCTTCTCAAAGTTACACCTGGTAAGAGATGCTTTGTGCTATGGTTTTATTTGAATAAACAAAACACTTGTTAAAATCTACCTCCAAAACTCTCACCAATCACCTGCTGTATCATACAGCTCACTTATCTTTCCCTTTACATAAGTAACAGAAGCTGATCAACACCAATGGTCTGATCCTTCCATCATGGCACCAACGCAGCCTCCGAGAGCCTAGAGACTAGCGCTGGGGACTGGCATAAAGGAGCAGGTCAGGAAACTACCCCCACGTGTTTGGGTCCCAGTTGGGTGGGGGGTGTTAGGGCCCCAGGCTGGCATGTTGGTGTGCTGGCATGGTGTGTTAGGAGACTAGGCTTGTGCTCATTAGCTTGAGTCCTGGCTGGGTGAGGAGTGGGGTTCCAGGCCGGCATGTGTGCCTGAGGACTGGATCTGGGGTCCCATGTGGGCAGACAGGGCTCCAGGTGAGCATGCCACCCCACTAGAAGATGGAGCTGGTGAACCCATAAGCTTACAGGGGTATGGTCAGGGAACTGGGTATCGAATGTGTCAGAGGTAGGGGACTGCTGAGGGAGTATGTTACAGGTGAAGAATGACTTCTAGGGGACTTGTGCTGACAAGGCACAGTAATTGCAGTAAGCTAAAGTCGGGTGGTTTGGAAGAGAGAAGCCAAAGGACCTTTCTGGGTCAAACTGATGCACCCGCCCACATGAAAGACCTGAGCTGAGCCAGCTAGCATCAATAATCACTGACTACAATCTACTGGTGCACACTAAAGTTAGGGCTGGGTGCCTACCTGGCAGGGCTAGATCACAGTATCCACCAGTAAGTGTCAGAAGAGAGGACGGGTCACGTTATAGACTGGGCCATGACACTAACCAGCACACAAGAGAATTAGGTCTGGGGACAGATTCTGTGGGGGGAGATACATGGGCTCATCACTGTGGAACTGCAATATCCACTGGTTTGCTCAAAAGCTGGGGTGGGTGACAGGCTGAGCAAGGTATGACCATGGGACCCCAAGACATTCATGGGTACTGAGTTGGTAATAGGCCCAGCTGGTCCAGGTTGCAGCACACATAGGCACACCCAGGAATAGGGTGTGAGGCAGGCTGGGTTGCAACATCCACCAGCACACAGAAAGACCATGACAGAGGGGGGCAAGCCTATAGTGGGTAAGGGCTTAGCACACGCTGGTACATGTGAGATGTGGGTCTGGTGGGAGAACTTGGAGAACTCCCCTGGCAGGCCATAGCTCCCATTGGTGAACACATGAGTCAGAGCTGGGTATTGGTCAGGCCAGGCAAGGTTACTCCATTTATCATCATGTGTGGGCTAATTCTGAAAGGACAGACTAGGCAGGGCCAGCCCAAACCTTAACACCCTGACGTGTACATAAGCCAGGATGGAGTATGGGCCATGCTGAGCTAGGCTATCATACCTAATGGTCTGCATGAAAGCCAGGGAAGGGGCAGACTGGGCAGGGCTAGGTGGCAGCACCCACCAATCAGAGCTGGGATTGGAGGTGGGCCGGCCCAGGCCAGGATGCAACATCCAATGGCAAAAGCCAAGACAGGAGATGGGCTATGCCAGGCTGGATCAGAACTACTGGCACACACAATATCTGTGGTTGGAAGCAGGCTGGTCAGGGAGCTAAGGACACACCCCTGCTGGGCTGTGGTTTCCAATGGTTCTCAAGAACAAGAAGGGGGTGGTGAACTGGCCTAGCCATGGCTGTAGTATACCTTGGCATGGGTGTGGACTGTGTCTGAGATGTGCCAGACCAGGCAAGGTTCTAACACCTGCTGGTGCTTGTGAGAGCCAGGGTGGGTATAGGGTGGGCTGGGCTATATCTGGGCATCTGCTGAACCACACAAAAGCTAGGTCTGAGGGTGGACCAGGTGTATTTGGGCTGTAGCACCCAATGGTAAGGGCTGGAATGGGTGTGAGCCAGTGGGACAAGGCCACCATACCTGTCAGGACAGGAGCTGAGCCAAGTCAGGCTGGGCCAAGGACATGCCAGTGTGCAAGATCTGCCACTGGGAGTTAACCTGATAGAAAAACTTGCGGGACTTCTTTGACAGGATGCAATCCCTGCAGCACCAGAATTAAGACTGAAAGAAGCCCAGCCCAGGCCAGGTTGTAGTATCCACTGGCAGGTCAGGTCTGGGGGTGGGCCAGCCTGGGCCAATTCATAACACCCACAGGCAGAGAGGGTGCAGGTCAGGCCATGTTGGGCCTCAACACCAGCTAGTTAACACTGGTGCCAGGACTAGGGACTGGCTGGGCTGGGATAGGCTGTAGCAATCACCAGTATGAGCTGGAATTGGGAGCAGACCTGGCCAGGCCTGGCTACAGCACCTGCTGGCAAATGCTGAGGTGAAGCAGGCCATGCCAGATTGGGCTGTAACAACCACCAGCACATGTGAGATGTTGGTCGGGGGTGGAGGCGGTACAAGCCCAGTAGGGGATGAGCCTGAGAACTGGGATCAGGGGCAGACCAGGCTAGGCAGGGCTACAACACCTGTTGGCCTGCATGTGAACTGGGTTAGGGAGAGAGCCAGGCTGGGCTAAGCGACTGTCCACTGGTGCATGTGTGAGCCAGAGTGAGTACAGACTGGCCTGGCTTTGACACAGCATCAACTGTGTCAAATGGGGGCAAGTCTTATTCAGCTGGACTACAGAACCACCTGGAAAGTTCAAGATCCAGGGTTGGGAGTAGTACAGAAACTGGGGGTACCTCTCTGATGAGATGTAGCTTCCACCAGTGAGCATGAGAACTAGGGCAAGGGGTGGATCTGGCTGAATAGGTGGTAGAACCCACCAGCGTAAGTGTGGGCTGGAAAGATGGGTCAGTTGGGCTTAGCTAGGCTGCAGCACCAATTTGTGTAAACGAAACCAAAATGAGATGCAGAACAGAATGAACCAGTCTGCTGTACATATTATTATATACAGGAACCAGAGTTGGCAGGCCTGGTGGGGGTAACTCTTGGTCACTCCAAATGGACTGCAGTTCCTGTTGGCATATACGTGAGTCAAGTATGTAGTGAGCAGAGGTGGACTGGGCCACAGCATCCATTGGTTTCCATAGGACATGAGCTGGAGACAGAAGTAACCCAGCAACTGCAACTACCACTGTGTGTAGGCTGATATTGGTGATGGACTGATCAGACCTCTTACTGGCTAGCACACACAGGAGTCAGGTCTGTGGTCACTTCAGATGGGGTTTCTTTGGGAGCCCCCCACAACTGAACCACTGGACTCAGAATTCCAACCACGGGGAGAGTCACAGGATCTGCGGTCTGACTGTGGAGTGCATGTGTCAGAACTGGGCCTCCTTGGTGGCTAAGATGGAGCTGTGGAGAGCATGTCCAGATGCACATAGGATACATGGCAGTTCACTGGAGTCTACAGAAGTCATCTAGTACACCACAGCAGAGGAAGGAGGGCAGAATGAATCGGTCAACTACCCCAGCCAATTGTTGCCAGCAAGTATCTGGGCGAATGGAGATCCTAAGGTGGACTATGTCAGCCAGTGGCCCTTGGAGGGGTTTCCTCATCCTTGGAACCACGAAATCAACAGCACTTCAGAACCATCAAAACCACTTGAGCAGAATGCTTGAAGCATGTTCCACCGTGGGGAACCTGAGGTGATATCAGGTGGCCATCCCCTATCCCTGGATATTGATATGGTTGGGATATTGGGTGCGGCTTCTTCCCTTTTCTCCCCCATTCCCCCAAGTACAGGAAGAAGGACACGAAAATTGGTAATAATGGTTTCATCCACTTCCCCTTATTCCTCGACCCTTCCCACCCTAATCAGTCGTCCACATGGGCATGTATCCTTCTGAACTATGTAAACACCATCAAAAACAAGATTTTTAAAAATGAAAAAAAAAACAACCAGTGGTATGATCCTGGACTTTATGATCCTCAAATTAACCACCTCATCAAACCATGTTTAACAGAGAAACTCCTAGATTAACCATGGTACCCAGCTAATCTCATCATAGTTTTCTGGGTTTTTTTGTTTGTTTGTTTGTCTTTTTGGGTTTTTACAATTAGTGTAACCCGGGCCTGGTGCCATGGCATAACCAGTTAAGCCTTCTCCAACAGCACTACCAATCCTATGCAGACACGAGAGTCCTGGCTACTCCACTTCCCATCCAACTCCTGCTAAAGGCCTGGGAGGATGACCCAAGTGTTTGTGGCCCTGCATCCACATAGAAGCCCTGAAAGAAGTTCCTGGCTTTGGACTAACCCAGCTTTGGCCACTGAGGCCACCTGGGGAGTGAACCAATGTACGAAAAAATCTCTCTGTCTCTCTCCTCCTCTCTGCAACTCTTCCAAATAAAAATTAAATAATAAAAAAAGGAATTTGCATAACCTGAGGTCATTTAATACTAAGGAACACATGTACTACATATAGCTATTTCTCATTCTTTATCTTTTGACATCAAAACTGTTGGCTTGCATTACAGAAACATTTTTTTCCCTCTCTCAATGCACTGTAATCTCCAGAGCTTTGATCTTATATCATTTTAAAATACTACCATGTCCCAGAAAAGGATGAGGACATTTAAAAACATATTAAACATTTATAAGCTGTAACATTATTTCAGAAATAGTTCAAAATTCTCTAAGTATGCAGACTTTAATAAATCAAAAAAATCATGAATATTTATGACAGTTCATTGAAAACATACACAAAAAACAACCAATGCAGTAAAAAAAAATTTTTTTTTACTAAGAGGAAGAATATATGCCCCATCTATAGTCAACTGCCTAGGCTGTCTCGTACCTAGGCAAGTGTTACACTGCAGGGAGAAGCTGGGCCCGGCTAATGCCAAATTTGTGTTAGTGATATCAGTTTGTCAGCATAGTTTCCTTTTCTGGTTGTTTGTTTGGTTGGTTGGTTTTGTTTTTAAAAGATAAATAGGGAAGGCAGGGAACTGCTGGAACATGTCATCCCGGCTTCCCTGGCGGAGGGCTGCAGACTGCCTCAGGAAGGGAGTCTAGGGACATCCTGAGTGAGAGCACTGCAGGCATGTTTGACAGGGGAGGAATGACTTCTACGGTCTTTCATGGACCAGGTTACTGAAGCTGAGATGGGGTGGTTTAGAGGAGAGAAACTCTACCACATGTCTGGGTCAGGCCAAGGCACCCACCCACGTGGGAGACCTGGGCTGGGCTAGGTCACAGTACCCACCCACAAATGTTAGAACACGGGGTGGGCCATATCAGGCTGGGCCACAGCACCCACCAGAACATGAGAGAACCTGATCTGGCAGCAAATTCTGTAGCAGAATTGTGGGCTCACCTCTGTGCAAATGTACCATGTGATGGGGTGGTGATGGTCTGAACCAAGCTGGATCATAGAACATACGTGACACTTGTGTGAGCCAGGGATAAAAGTGGTTGTCTTGGGCCAAGCTGCAGCACCTACCAGCACATTCAATGATTGGGACTGAGGGCAGACCATACCAATGAAGGCCATGGCATCTGATGACATGTATGAATCCAGGGCTAGGATCAGGCCTGGTAGGGGAACTTGGGGAATTCTACTGGGCTGCATGCAGCTCCCACTGGTGAACAGAGAGCTGGAACTATGAACAGTCTAGACCAGGCTGGACTGCAGCACCTGTTGGCGTACAAGTAAGACAGGTCTGGGAGTAGGCCGGGCTGGGTCAGTCCATAGCACTAGCAAGACTGAGAGCCAGAACAGGGCTCAGGCCAAGTTGGGCTACAACACCTGCCAGTTCACATGAAGGCTGGATGTCAGCCAGGCTGAGCTCGGCTGCTGCACCTCTCAGCCACAGTTGGACTCCAGCAGACTAAGCCAGGCTGTAGCACCTACTTAAGATCTGGGACTGGGAGTGGGTCTGGTAGGGGAACTGAGCACTCCCTTGCTGGGCTGCAGCTCCCATTGATAATCATGAGACCCAGGGCTAGGGGCAGACCAGGCTAGTTAAGGCAGCACCACCTATCGGCATATGGATAGGCTGGATCTGGAGGTGGTGAGGCTGAGCTTAGCTGCAGCACACACAGATGTGCAAAAGAACCAGATGGCATGCAGGATGGATCAGGCTAGCAGGCAGCACATGTCAGCACACACAAAAATGAGGGCTGTAGGCAGGCCTCATGGGTACTGGGGGTTTCCCCAACCAGGCTGTGGCACCCACTGAATGATAGGCATGAAGACTGGATCTGTGGCGGGCTGAGCTGAGCTAGGCTGTAGCACCTGTCAGTTCACCTGAGAGATGGGGCTAGGGGCAGAACTGACTGGTACCTGCATCCATCTGTATATCTGTGTTGACTGGTGCAAGCGATGGACTAAACCTGACCCTGCTCTAGCTGATGCATACCAGAGTCAAGTCTGAGGTCACCCCAGGTGAGGTTTTCTTGGGGGACCTCAAAACTAGACTACTGGACTCAGACCCATCACAGGGAAAATCACAACGTATGTGGTCTGACCTTGGAATGTGTGTGTCATGACAGGGCCTCCTCAGTTGCTGATGTCTGTGCACTGGACAGCATGCCTAGAATCACATGGGGGACATGACAGCCAGCTCATACAGGTCAGCAGAGAACGTCAGGTGCCTTGTCAGAGGACGGAAAGCAAAACAGGTTGGACAATTCTCCTGGCCAAACTAAACTTTACAACATGTTTCTGGGCCTTCGGATGTACAAAGGTCAACTTGGTCAGCCAACAGACCATGGAAAGATTTTCTCAACCCTGGTACAATGAAGCCAGTGGTATCTCAGAACTATCAAAACTACTCTAAGTAACATCCTCAGAACACTCTAGGCATCATCAAATGATTGTCCCCCATTCATGGGTGCTGTTGATGTAGTATGACAGCAAGGAGTGCCCCCTACTGCTCTTGCAGACATGGGGGTGGGGGAAGAAACAAATTCCCCACCACCTTCCTCCATACCTCAGCTCTCCCCACCCTAATCGGAGACCCACATGGGCAAGCATCCCTCTCAACTATGTAAACAGTATTAAAAAAGAATTTTATGTAAAAGGACGAATATATGTGGGAAAATGACTCACGGTTTTCCCAGATCCTGTTTGAGCACAAGCCATCAAATCTCTTCCAGCAAGTATAATAGGAATGCTGTATTTCTGCACAGGAGTAAGCTTTGTATAGCCAGCTTTAGCAATGTTGTTATTCAATGTCTGACAAAGATTAGCTTCTTCAAAAGTCTAAAAGAAAAAAAGTATTAATTAAATTCCATATAGCATATGCGCATCATTGCACAAACATATTCCATTTGAACCAGTTGAAATTTTGTTAATCTAACTTTATTATCAAACTTCTACTTTTTATAACTAAAGTTACTTAACCAATATGCCTCCACTCAAAAGAAAGATCTTAGTGTAACTTAATAGAATTAAGAAATATTCCTCAGACACCAGTTCTAAAAATGTTTTCTTGACCCCTTAAAATCCGTGAAACATTCAAAACTCTGGTCAGTAATAAGGGTTCAATGTAATTACTAATAAGGACAGACGGCTCCCGACACTCCTCAGAAAATCATTCTCCTAAACCATACCTTCTCGCCTACTTAGACTGCAAACATCTTCAAATTTAGGAAAAGTATTCTTTTTTGGTAAATTCAAATAAAGTTCTCATTCTGGTTTGGAGTGTGATGGAAGCTTTTTTTTTTGATACATCAATTAATTCTATTTTAGATGGTACACACGGTTCTACATTTCCAACGTAAGACATTAGATATTGAATGTGAAGTTCCTTTGCTGATACCAACTTAAAGAAATATACTGTGCATTTAAAACCAGAGTTTGCCTCATCGTTAGTACAGAAAGAATTAATACACTGACCAGAATCGCTGGCGGTGGGTCTTGTCCAGAAACCTCCACAAGAATAGTATCATACTTGTCAAAGTTTATGCCCGTCTGATAATGTGCAAAGATGGAATCCTCATCCTCGGGTGGAGGAGGGGGTATATAGGTCACTTTTGGTCCTTGGAATTAAAATTAAAAACAAAAGTTCACATTACACAGACTACAGGAAAAAAAAAACACAAAAATCAATGAAACCAAATTTTAAAAGCTATAGCACCTCCCTCTACTTATCACAAGTCTTCACTGTTCAATTTTTTTAATTAGTCTGCTTTTAAGCATTTGGTATTTTCAGGGGTGAGTATTTGCCACAGCAGTTGAGACATCACTTGGGATACCCTGCATCTCATATCCAAGAGCCTGGGTTCAAAAGTCCTCCCTCTGCTCCCAATTCCTGCTTCCTGCTCATCTGCTAATGCACACCCTCAGAGGCAGCAAGTCATGGCTCAAGTGACTGGGTCCTTGAGACCCAGACAGGGGACCTGGGTTGAGGTCTAGGCTCTCAACTTAGTCTTGGGTCACAGAGAGAAAGAGTGTGTCTCTGCCTATCAAATAAATACAAATTTTTTTTTAATTTATTGAGATGAAATACATATTCAGGTACAACACAAAACTAACATACCTTGAGTATCACCACTTTCTTCTCCTTCAGCTTCTGACTTCCAAGAATCTTACAGGAATTCAAATAGACAAACATTTTTAAGATTGAGTGGTAAAAAAATACTCACTATAATAATCAAATATTTTATCAGAAGTAAAACTTACTCTTTCCAGAACCTGTTATCACTTCTTCATTTAAACCTTTGTAACCACCTATTTAAAAAATTACAGAGTCAGTCAAGACATAAAGCTATACATACCTTTATTTTGTCTTCAAAGATGACAATTTCTAAGAACAGACAGGTAATGTCCTCTTCTTATAAATAATAATCAACAGAATAAACAGAATCTTAAGCATTTTAAGTTTCCTTAGTATTCAAAATGCTGTCTTTGCGTTGATAAGACTCATTTTGTATCAGAATTACTTGCAGCCAAGGAATAATCCTAAATTTTAGGTGAACTGCAGTTGGATCTGTTAATTCTGTCTTGTAAACTACCTTTGTTTCAGAGATTTAGTCACCTTCTGTGTCACTGTAGGGACTGCATTAGCTTCAACAGCTTATTAAAGGAATGAGCATTTAGTCTAGCATTTAAAACACCAGTTAAGACACAAGCCTTCCCTATTGGTGTACTGAGTTTGACAGCTGGCTCCTGAGAGCTTCCTTATGCTAATGCAGACCCTGGAAGGTAACAGTGATGAATCAACTAACTGCTTTCTTGTCACCTACACGGAAGACCTAGGCTGAGTTCCTGGCGCCCAGTAGGGGTCTAGCACAGGGTAATGACACACATCCAGAGAGTGAGCCAGGCAGATGGGAGTTCTCACTCTGTCTCTAACATAAAAACAATTTTAAAACAGAAAGTGAATTAGATACATTTTAAATATGTGAGCTCTCTAGCATCTTGTCCTATATGTAGACAAGTCTTGAAATTCTCCTTTACACATGAGCGTACGAGGAGGAACTGGTTCAACAAGTCTTTAATAAACTTTTCCTACATTCAAGAATCCAAGAATCAGGGTAGGGGTGAGGGGAGAAGCAGGCTGTTACTTTGAATGTTCTCAGACAACTCATGATTATGATTGCTGAAAATCTCTTAAAGTGATTCATCAAACTATTTATTTGCTATTCAAGCATTTAATCTTCTATGACATTCAAATATTTATACTCTAAAAAATTCAGAGTAAAAAACACACATATTGAACCCTCTAAGACCAAATCAAACTATCCCATAACATGAATTTGTACAAACATATCGCAATATTAAACACCTATACAGAATTCAACTTATAATTACATTATTTAATTTAGTTATTAAGGAATTTTACATGATTTTAAGTTTGCTGATTGTAAGTGAAGTTCAGTCAACAATCTTATAAATAAATCTGTGGTATATACTGCCAAAAAAAGGATCAAAAAGAATATATGCATTTCTCTCCAAAATCAACTGTGTATTTACACTCCAAAAGGTCTCTATAAAAGTAGTAACAATTACTTTTAACTTCAAACAGTCTGAATCATAGTCTTAATCTGTTATAACAAACCAATCAGAATTTACCTCGTCCACTTCCACTGCCACTTCTGCTTTGAAACGTGTCACCATTACCTGCAAGACATTGTAAGGCAGACTATGCACAGGAAACAGCTTCTCAAGTATGGAAACCAAAATGTGCATTTCTAGCCATGTGGAATAATCACTTAAGAGTCCTTCACCCTTTTCCTTTAATTCTAGATGTAATTTAAACCTGACCATCATCTGAACATTTTAAAACAATTTTTAGAAATTTCTCTTCAAATCACACAAATTATTTCCCTCAAGTTAAAAATTTTTCTTTCAGAACAATGCAAGTTTCCATTTCCTTCCTCTAATCAAAATACAATTCACATCTCAAACTAACTAGGGGATAACAGAAGAAATAATTCATCATGCACAAACTTTGTCGATATATTTTTGTCTCGAAAGCAGAGACATGAGCCACAAGCCAAATTTAAATGTATGCATTAGTGTCACTGATCCTAATGAAAAGGATACGGGAATGATTAACATAAAGTAAGAAGTTCTATTCCTGACCTGTGGCACTTAAGGCTGATCTTCTAGAACCGTAAAAGCCACCAGAGCGCTGCATCCCTTCATCTTCATTGTTTTCATTATCTTGATTTGTAGAAAATAAAATTAGACATTATTTTCAAGAAGTTCTTAAATCTTTCACATAAAGTGGAAAAAATCAAGTTACATTGCCAGACATGAAAAATGTACATTATTGCACAAAGAACTTCTCTACAAATCAGTTCTTTCAACTACACATTACGTCTTTAGTTTTCATCAAAACCATTTTATAAAAGAAGTGAGGGTCAATTTTATGCCAAACTGATACCAGCAAAGTTAAATCTCCAAAAGCAACACACTTCACATGCATCTTTTCAACCACTTACCCTCCAAAACAGCACACACTGTTACCCGATCAAGACTGACCAGTCCTGCATGGTCATGCACTAATCTACTACACATCTGCTGAACTAGTACTACAGATTTATGTTTTTAGGTTTTCAAATTAATGATCTGTGTTGGAGACACAAGAATTCCAACAATGACTTGGACAGATGTTAACTTTGGAAAAGAATGAAGGCTGGGGCTTTTAAAGCAGAAAGCCACAGGGGTAAAGGCAGGCACTCGGGGGTGCGTAGAGCCACAGGGAAGGCCACCTACTTTGCTTACAAGGCCAGTCAAGTGAGCAAGGCTCTAAAGCCATCAACAATGAATAATATTGCACAATCAAGTCACATAAACTTCTAGAAAAATGCATATATCCAACCTTACCTATACACAACTCTATGTCTAAGAAATGTTACAACACATTTGCTTAATTTATATGACACACTGTGCTAAACCATTATCACAGAATCCTAATTAGCTGGCTTTACATAATTTTTTAAAATCATTTTCTTCTTCATAACAAAGCACACCATTTACAATCGACTACTAACTTGGACTTCCTAGGCCAAATCCAGCACGGCAACCTCGGAAACTACCTCTTCCACCTCTTCTGGGGGGACCTGAGGCTTCTGAGCCATTTCCATCTTGATAGCCTAGAATATTAAAACACAACACACAAGAACACCACAAAACAACAACAAAGAAATCATGGGAACACGGTAACCAAATTTGAGTTAAGGCTTGTATTAATATAATTCAATGACTTTAGATAAATACTTAAGGCATTAAACGGATGGTTACTAAAAATACCACATTTGACCTAAAATGTTGTTTTTCTCAATATGAACAGCTATTTTAAAAACAGCCCCCCACTGTTTACTAAAAATGAACACTAATAATTGTTCTAACTCTACTATTAACTGATTTCTGCAAGGCACAGGTGGATTAAACAAACCCAGGGGTTACATTTGCTCCCAAAAAAGTAGTCAACAGCTTACTCAAAGATGACATATTTGGACACACATTTAAGTCTAATTCCCATTATAAACATATTTTCATTGATTCAACTGAGTACCCACAGTCACTAAAAATGGTTCATTAAACTTGATTCCACCTAGGGCAGAACCAGATCAATCCAAATTCCAAGTACTAAACAGGACAGGAAATAAAGAAATTGAGTTTTCAGCTTATGAACTTGAAACTGCACCTAAAGAAAACGAGTGAAATTTACTGTGCTAGTTTTAGAAAACTATATTTTAAAAACATGCTTATAAAATGAGAAAACAAATGCAAAGTACACTCACTTACACATCTATTACCTATACTTTACAGTCCTCAACAATCTGTACCAATAGTGAGATTTACTTTTTATTCTAAATTATTTTCATTTAAGAAATTCTGTTGGGGAGGTCTATCTCTTGAAAAAGAGCTTATCTTGTGTTACTTTCATGGATATGAAACATCCATATAAGCTTGAAACATAGTAAAATGAAGCCTGCGTACCCATGATCCAGTTTTAATTAAAACGTTCCTGACATTTGCCCCGTTTCTTGTCTTGAACTCCTTTCCATCCACTTAACTATTATCCTGAATTGTCTTACACTTTCTTGCTCTTCTTTTAATTTTTAAGACATATATTTATCCATAAATAGCACATTGTTCGGTTTTATTTCAGAGCTTTGCATAACACAATCATACAGAACATCTGACGGAACTACAGAAAGTTCACAGGAAATCGACAATAAGTTTATACTAATGTAAAATAATTCAATTCAATACATACCTTCTTATTGGCAATCTACATGAACTTTTTCAAGTGCTAGTCTATTCTACATCTTTCTTTTATTCAGCTTTGGTGGTGTGTGAAACCACTGCATTCACTTTCATCATTCAGTATTTTACTGTATATGTGTACATCACTATATTATCTCCCATCTATTGTACAAGTTCTATTTCTTTTTAAACTGCTAAAGTTGAACACTTCCATTTTTTTTTCTAATGGATGTACTTAAAGCTATAAAGCTTCCTCTACAGTTGAGCAGCCTTGGCATAGCAAGTTAAATCGTCATTTGTGACACCAGCATTGCCTCTTAGAGCTCCATCTTAGAGCTCCATCTCTAACCCAGTTCCCTGCTAATGTGCCAAAAACAAACAAACAGCGGGAAATGGCCCAGTATTGGGGGACGAGATTGGAACAACCCAGCCCTGCCAGTTTTAGCCATTTAGGGGAGTGAATCAAATGATGGAACGTCTCTGTTTCTGTTTCTCCCTCTGTGCCACTGTCTTCCAAATAAATAAATAAACCTCTCTTTCCATCCAGTTCCCTGCTGCTGGCCTGGGAAAGCAGTAGAGGATGGCCTAAAGCCTTGAGATCCTGCACCCACGTGGGAGACCCAGAGAAAGCTCTTGGCTTTGTATCAGCTCAGCTTTGGTTGTTGCAGCCACTTAGGGAGTGAATCAGTGGATGGAAGATCTTCCTATCTCTCCTTCTCTCTGTATATCTTTCCAATAAAAATAAATAAATATTTAAAAAAATTATTTTCCAAGAGTTAGTATATTGTATTTCATAAGTTCTGATATGTCATGGTTATACTGTCATTAAGTACTAAATACTTCAGATTTCCATGATTATCTAAGCTGAGAAACTGTTTCCAATAAGTGATAAACTTATTTAACTAATTCCTATTTGTATTGTATTTTAGTAAGAGAACACAGTCTATGATACAATTTTATGGTACATCTAAAAAATTGGGGGGGTGGTGCTTAATAGAATGTTTTCCATGTATGCTAAAAAACTAGTTTCTAATTCTATGGCACATGATTCTAAGTAGAAATATTAAGTCAAAAGGCCTGTGCTGTGGCGAAGCAAGTAAAGCTGCCAACTATGGAACTCACAACTCATATGGGTTCTGGTTCCAAGTCCTGGCTACTCCATTTCCACTCCAGCACCCTGCCCTGCTAATGTGCCTGGGAAAACAGTAGAGGATGGCCCAAGTCCCTGGGCCCCTGAACTCACATGAAAGACCTACAATAAGCTCCTGGCTTCAAAATGGCCCGTCTTCAGCCACTGCAACTATTTGGGAAGTGAACCAGTGGATGCAAGATCTCAGTCTCTTTTTCCCTCTCCCTGTAACTTCAGCCTTTCAAATAAATAAATTTAAAACAAAAATATTAAATCAAGTGTAAAAACTGATACTAGTAACTTGTGTCTATAATCAGTAATTTCTGACCTGTAAGCCCATCAGTTTCTAGGGAAAAAGGACTAAAACCTACTAGAGTTTGCAAATTTTCTCATATGTATTTTTACTTAGTGAATTTTAGGAATACATTGTCAGATTCAAACCATGTTCAAAACCATAATGTCTTCCTGTTGGATTATTTCTTTATATGTGATAGTTTGTTGTTGTTTTTTCATTTTTAATTTCCAATTTAAGATGAAGGAACAGTGAAAGGAGCTCTCATTCACTGACTCACTCCGCAGATGCCCAGGCTAGATGGAGCTGGCAGCTGAGAACTCAATGCGTGTCTCCCACACACACGTTAGGAGCACAGGACCTTGAGCTATTCCAAGATCTGAACAGCAGGAAACTATAGACAGCAACTGGATTGGGTATCAAATCAGCTACTGCAATAAAGGATGCAGGTATATTAACCTGGGAGAAAAGCTTCCCTTTTTAAATTTTTTAAATTTCCATTTAAAAAGCACACAGATGGAAATCTTCCATCTGATTTACTTGCAAAATGTCTGCAACAGTAAGGGCTGGGCCAAGGCTGAAGATAAGAGCTGGAAACTCAAGAGCAGTTCTCCCATGTGGATTATCAGGAGCTCAAAAACCTGAGCCACCCCAGGATCTGCATTAGCAGGAAGTTGGTATCAGGAATTACAGCTGGATATCAAACTCAGGAATTTTTATGAGATGCAAGCATCTTATCCTGCATCTTAATCATGAGGTTAAATGTATATTTATGTTTTTTTAAAACAACGTATTCACTTCTAGTTCTTCAAATAGAAGAAAGAACAGACAGGTTTTCCATCCAATGGTTTATTCCCCAAATGCCCACAAGGGCTGTGTCAGACCAAAGCCTGGCCTTTTCTCTCTTTCTGTTAGTTGCTACCAATTGATGGTCTATATATTGCATCAATTTTACCACAAATATTTAGGAAACTTCCTATATTTTTATCATGTCCAACTTAAGTCTTCCTACTGGGCACTTTCTATTGAATTCACTCCATTAGTAGGTAACACACTTTATCCTTCCTCTGATTACTCTTTAATGTAACCTAAGGATCGTAAATTGGGGGGGAGGGGGCAGCGCAATGGCCCAACTGACTAATCTTCCACCTCCAAGTGAGGCATCACATATGGATGTCAATTCCTGTCCCAACTGCTCTACTTCCCACCCACTCCCTGCTTGTGGCCTGGGAAAGCACTCGAGGATGGCCCAAGTCCTTAGGACCCTGCATCTGCATGGGAGACCCAGAAGATACTCCTGGCTCCTGGCTCCAGATTAGCTCAGCTCTGGTTGTTGAGGCTATTTGGGGAATGAATCATCAAATGGAAGATCTTTCTCTATATCTCTCCTCCTTTCTGTAAAATCTGCCTTTTCAAGAAAACATTTAATCTGGGCCCAGCAGCGTGGCCTAGCAGCTAAAGTCCTCACCTTGAAAGCCCCGGGATCCCATACGGGCGCCGGTTCTAATCCCAGCAGCTCCACTTCCCATCCAGCTCCCTACTTGTGGCCTGGGAAAGCAGTCGAGGACGGCCCAATGCATTGGGACCCTGAACCCGCGTGGGAGACCCGGAAGAGGTTCCAGGTTCCCGGCTTTGGATCGGCGCGCACCGGCCCGTTGCGGCTCACTTGGGGAGTGAATCATCGGGTGGAAGATCTTCCTCTCTGTCTCTCCTCTTCTCTGTATATCTGGCTGTAATAAAATGAATAAATCTTTAAAAAAAAAAAAGAAAACACTTAATCTTTAAATTTTTAATCTTTTCTCCCGGCCAATTATACTTTGTTTTTGTTTTCCCATCCTTGTTTCCTATTCATTTCCTCTGCATTTGCTTTCTTCCTACAATAGGTAATTTAGCGGCTCTTTCTTGAGGAAAGCCTAAAAGTGAAGGGGTATGAAATTTCCCTCAGCCTAATACTGGAATACTGAAGTCTGGGTCAGAGCTATTGTTCCACCAGCATTATGATTCTCTTGTATTCTGGCCTCTTTACAGAAAAAGTTTTCTTGTGAACATATTGCACCTTCACAAGAAAATCTTTTCTTCTCAGGTAGTTTTAAAGGTTTCTAAAATCCTTGGAGTACCGTAATTCAATGCACACAAAAGGGTGCCAATTTTATTTTAATTTGTCCAAGATCCTGCACCTCTCTAACTCTAGAAAGTCCCATTTCTTCTCTTGGAATATTCTTTTTCCTCCTCCATTCCTGTGGTCTAAGCGCTCTCCTTAGGGGCTATTTGGATGGCATTCTACTAATAGGCCTTCTTAGTCTAAATCTATTAATGGCTTGCATGCTTTTCACTCCCAACTCAGAGAACATCCTCAAATCTCATGTTTACTTCCGACATCTGTGTTTTACCCACCCATTACATTTTTTTTAAAGATTTATTTTATTTTATTACAATGTCGGATATACAGAGAGGAGGAGAGACAGAGAGGAAGATCTTCCACCCGATGATTCACTCCCCAAGTGAGCCGCAACGGCCGGTACACGCCGATCCAAAGCCGGGAACCAGGAAAATCTTCTGGGTCTCCCACACGGGTGCAGGGTCCCAATGCATTGGGCCGTCCTCGACTGCTTTCCCAGGACACAAGCAGGGAGCTGGATGGGAAGTGGAGCCGCCGGGATTAGAACCAGCACCCATATGGGATCCTGGGACGTTCAAGGTGAGGACTTTAGCTGCTAGGCCACGCCGCCGGGCCCACCATTACATTTTTAATTACTATATTCCTTCCTTTAACTGCAAATTTGGTAGATTTGAGTAAAAACACAAGCATTTAAAGAAACATGCTCTTTTCCCCTCCTGGGTTAATGCCATTTCTGAGCTACAATAAAATTATAACTACAGGTAAAAATAGCATGAGTATTACACAGAACCAAAAGTTGGCACACCATTGTTTAAAATGAGGGGCAGAGATTCCTTGTATCCTATACAATCTTAAAAACAATTTAAAAAAAGAAAAATAAAAAAGGGCCCGCATCATGGCATAGTAGGCTAGCAGCCTCCACCTGTAGTGTTAGCATCCTATATGGGCACTAGCTTGTGTCCTGGCTGCTCTCTCTCTTATCTAGCTCTCTACTTATAGCCTGGGAAAGCAGCAGAGGACAGCTCAAGGCCCTGAACCCTACATTCACATGGTAGACCCAGAAGTTGTTCCTAGCTCTTGGTTCCTTTCGGACTGACTCTTCTGTCCACTGTAGCCATCTGGGGGGAGTGAGCCAACAGATCAAAGATCACTGTCTTGCCTTTCAAATAAATAATCTTTCAATAAATAAGAAATAAATAACTGAAAAGGAAAGAATAAGATGGGAAGGCATTTGGTCTAAGTTGTTAGGATGCCAGGGAAGTTGCTCACATTCCATAGCACAGTTCCTGGATTCAATTCCCAGCTCTGGCTCCTCATCTAACTTCTTGGTAATACAGATTCTGGGAGGCAGAAAACAGCTCAAGCAGCTAGGCCTCACCCACCCACATGGGACACCCAGCTTCAGGTCCTAGTTTCATGGTCTACAGGAAAATGCCTACACCTAAAAGCTTTTTTTTTTTCAATTATTATTTAAAAACAATTGCAACATATAGGGTGGCCCTTTGGTGCAGCACTATAATGCCACCACATCCCATACTGAAGTGTACGGACTTGAGTTCCAGCTCTAACTCAATTCCAGATTCCTGCTAATTCCCACCCCAGGAAACTCAAGTACTCTAAGTGCTGAGTCCCTGTCATCCATGCAAGAGACCTGGATAGAGTTCCTGGCTCCCGACTTCAGTCTGGCCAGCCCCAGCTGTTGCAGGCATTCGGGATTCAATCAGCAGATGGCAACTCTTGGAAAAAACAAACCCTCTTGACAAAGTTTTCAAATATATGTAATTGATCTGCACTTTAAATATGTAAGTCTCAAAAACTACTGAATTAAAAAGTCATAAAATGGTAAAGTATAATAGGAAATGTCTATCAAAATGCAAAAGACGTACCATCAAAATAAGTTATCTCTGGGAAGAGGAAGATTTAAAACAAGTTATTCTATTACTTAGGCCTTTTAACAAATCTCTTCTTTAGATATGAAATAAACAGAACAAAATGTTCCTGTTAATTCCGGAAAAGTAGCAATTTGAATTATGTGTAAGGGAATATTCTACATTTTTCTGAGTTATTACAGTATGTTAATATTTGTCACTTTAAATGCCACTTTTCACAAAATAACATTAACATATTTGTAAAGGTGAAAGGGTACTTCCAGGACTTTCTTCTGCAATTCAGAAGGAACAGCTGACAAGCTCTTGTAGCTCTTATGAAGATGTTTGGTAATCATCTCCAATAAAAATAAAATGACTTTACAAGTCATTTAACACTTATGTAAAGAAAGCAAAATTTTCACTTAAAAAAAGTACTTACCATAGCTTTAGTGAGGTATCTAAGCCTTCAAATACAAAAGTCAGCTGTACTTCTACAAACTAGCTAACAAATGAAATAAAACACTTTAAAAGATTCATAGCACTAATATCAACAACAATGCCAAAGATGCAACTCCCAATTTTCTCATTCTGAAGCAATCAAAAAATATGCAAAAACTAGCAGAAGTATCTTTTTTGAAAACTCTAGATGTGGATCAAAGACTTGCAACAATACAAGGAGTATTCAGAAGAAAAAATGCTGATCATTGGCTAGAACAACAAACTTTTGTGGCATTTTCACCTATCCCAGTTCCTTCTCCTAGTAATCACACTTCAAAGTATACAAGGACATTTCAAACACTTCATGAAAAACACAATTCAAATTTATTTTGTTGCAAAAAAATTGAGATATATGCAGTCTTTTTCTTCATGAAATTTCCATGAACTTTAAAAAACTTTAAATTCTAATTTAACTTGAAGTTTTGAAACCAGGGACTCAAACAGATAACAGAATACGATCATGTACAGCAGTATTTTTCACAACAAAAAAACAGCTCGAGTGCCCATCAACAAATTAATGGATAAACCAAAGTTGCACATGCATGACATACGTTTCAGCATGATGAAATAAATCAGAAACACAGGGGCTTGGCAGCGTGGCCTAGTGGCTAAGGTCCTCGCCTTGATCCCATATGGCCGCTGGTTCTAATCCCGGCAGCTCCACTTCCTCTCTATCTCTCCTCCTCTCAGTATATCTGACTTTGTAATAAAAATAAAATAAATCTTTAAAAAAAAAAAAAAAAAAGTGGAGCAGGGGCTGGTGCTATGACATAGCAGGCTAAACCTCCACCTGTGGGCACCAAATTCTGGCTGTTCCACTTCTGATTCAGCTCCTTGCTAATAGCCTGGGAGAGCAGAGGAGGATGGCCCAAGTCCCTGAGCGATCCAGTGGAAGTTCCTGCCTCTGGCTTCAGAAGGGCCCAGCCCCAGCTGTTGCAGCCACTGGAGGAGTGAACTGGAAGATGGAAGATCTCTCCCTCTCTCTCCTTCTCACGCTGTAACTTTGCCTTTCAAATAAATAAATAAATCTTTAAAAAAAAAAAAAAAAAAAAATCAGAAACACAGCAGATATTGTATGACTGTACTTTTATGAAGTAGTCAAAGTATAAATTCCCAGAAACTACCAGAGACAAGAGGTTGAGATATGAGCAGTTAATAGGAGCAGTATTTCTGAGTGGGCAATAATAGTTATAACAGTTTTACAACACTGTGAATGCAATTAATGCTGTGAATTCTACACTTATGTATATTTAAAAATATTTAAAATGGTAATTTTATGTCATATTTTACTATAAAAATTGTCATAAACAATGCAGGAAAGTTTTCAGTTTTGTGCACAATATGATCAACACAGCCAAGAAACTCAATTCCAAGGAGATCTGATAAATCCAAAAAGATCACAAATAGACACATGAACATAAAACATCAACAAATGGACTAGGACAATTGAATATCCATGTGCTAAAAAATTAAGGTGGACCCATACTTCTCACCATGTTAAAAATGAACTCAAAATGGATCAAAGACTTAAAGGTAAAAGCTAAAACTATAAAATTCTTGGGAGGAAAGAGAGGTAAAAATGTCCATGATCGGGCTCGGCGGCGTGGCCTAGTGGCTAAGGTCCTCGCCTTGATCCCATATGGCCGCTGGTTCTAATCCCAGCAGCTCCACTTCCTCTCTATCTCTCCTCCTCTCAGTATATCTGACTTTGTAATAAAAATAAAAAAAAATAAATCTTTTAAAAAAAAAAAAAAAAAAAAATGTCCATGATCTCAGATTAGTCAACAGTTTTTAAGATGTCACCAAATGCACAAGCAACCAAAGGAAAAATAGAAAAATTAGAGTATATCAAAAATTTCAAGCCTCTTATTTCAACAGATTTATCAATAAAATGAGAAGACAACTCACACAGGCTGATAAAGGATTTACACATATAATTTCTAACTCTTAAAGAAATAAAAAAAGACAGGCAACCCAATTGTAAAGATGGGCAATAGACCCAAATAGACTTGTCCAAATGGACAAATCTCCAAAGATACACAAATGACCAAGAAGCAAATGAATAGCTACTCAATGTCAGGGTGACCAGAAAGTGCAAATCAAAACCACAATGAGACATTTCTTTATGCCAACTAAGAAGGCCCATAATTAAGACAGAATAATAGCAATTCTTAGCGAGGAAGTAGAGAAACTTGAACCCTCAAAACACTGAAGATGAGGAGGTAAGATAGAGCAGCTACTATGGAAAACAGTACAGCAGTTCAGCAAAAAGTTAAATGTAAGAGAATATGAAACAGCAATTCCACTTCTCAATAAATATTCCAGAAAAATGAAGATATGCTCACATAAATTCTACAACAAATGTTTAGAATAATATTAAGCACAACAGCCAAAATGTAGAACCAACACAAATGACCCTAAGATTACACAAAATGTAACATTTATTCAGCCATAAAAAGAACTATCACATGCTTCAACGTGGATGAACCTCCATGTTAAATGACTCACCATATCAACAGCTACACAAAACAGACTGGTGGACACCAGAGAAAGCAAATGCTAACAGGTGCAGCATTTCTCTTGGAGACTATCCTGGAAGCCGGCATGATGGTTCAACTGGCTGATCCTCTGCCTGCTGGTGCCAACAGCCCATATAGGTGCTGGTTTGTGCCCAGCTGCTTCACTTCCAATTCAACTCTTTGCTTCAAGTCTGGGAAAGCAGTGAAGGATGTCCCAGGTCCTTAGGACCTTGTACCAACATGAGAGACCCAGAAAAAGCTCCTGGCCCTGGCTTTGAACAGGCTTTGCTCTGGCTGTTGTGGTCATTTGGGAATTAAACAGTGGATGTAAGATCTTTCTGTCTCTCCTCTGTAAACCTATCTTTTCAACAAAAATAAATCTTAAAAAAATAAAAAGAACGATCCTGGAATTGGTGGTGATGGTTGCATAACACAGTGAATACAATTTTAAAACCACTGCAATTTTCAGTTTTATGTTAGCTTAAGTATTAATTTAATAGAAAATAATATGCATTATAAAATATCAAGCATTCAAATGTACAAAGATGTATTAAAACTCTACAGTGCAGGACATAAATATGGCTAGGAATAAAGACCTCAATACACAGAGATTTCATTGATTAAAAGACAGTATTCTACAAAGATGGTAATTCTCCCCCAACGTTTAAAACTTGGGAGAGAGAGGGTGGGTGAAGGGATAGGGGATCCTACCCACTGGCTTACTCTCCAAATTTCACACAGTAGGACTAAGCCAGGTTAAACCAAGAGCAAGACCTCAATCCATATCCCCTCATATGTGCCAGAGACCCACTTATTGAGCCATTCTTCCTGCATCCAAGATTCCGCATTAGCAGGAAGCTAGAATCAGGAACTGGAGGCATCAAATCCAAATGTTTGGAGATGGGATGCAGGCATACAAACCGCCTGGCCAAATGCCTATTCCGTTTTTCCAAAATTCAATAAAAATATCATTGGGTTTTTTACTGCAATCTACAAATTTACATGATGTCAAAGTCCCAAGCATCATCAGAGTGTCCATTCAACTCCAAGATCTTCCACTTCTGATACAGCTTCCTACCAATGCACCTGGGAAAGTCAGTGACTAAAGGCCTGAGCACTTGGGAACTCCTGGTCTTGGTCCGTCCCCACCCAGCCTCAGCGGGCACTGGGAACTCCTGGTCTTGGTCTATCCCCGCCCAGCTACAGCGGGCACTGGGAACTCCTGGTCTTGGTCGATCCCTGCCCAGCTACAGCAGGCACTGGGAACTCCTGGTCTTGGTCCGTCCCCACCCAGCTACAGCGGGCACTGGGAACTCTTGGTCTTGGTCCATCCCCGCCCAGCTACAGCAGGCATTGGGAAATGAACCAGCAGATGGACTATGTTTCTCTCCCTTTCTGTGACACACTGCCTTTCCAATAAATAAATAAATAAAGTTTTTTAAAGAAATCCTAACTCCCCAAGGTATTAGTAAGCAGGTTCCTTGGAGGATGACTATTTGTCCAGGAAAGAAGCACCCTGAATGCTTTAGTTCTGTCATAAAGAAAGCCCCCGAAAGCTGTTTTGCCCCTTCACCAACTGATGACAGAGAGAAGCCACCATCTATGAACCATGAAACAAGTCTTCATTAGCCATTGAATCTGAAAATGTCTTGTGATCTTAGAATTCCCAGAATTCAGAACTGTGAGAAATAAAATATCTGCCAGCTTCCTAGTCTGTGGTAGTTTATTTTGTAACAACAGCCAGAACTAAGTTCTCCTTTGTTGAGGACAGTTTTTTTTTTTTTGATAACTGATAAGCTATCACTAAATATCACATGGAGTGCAAAAAAGCTAAAAATAATCCAGGTAATCTTTTAAATAAAAAATCAGCCTTGGAAGACATTATGTGTCATGACCTATTCTGAAGCTATATTAAGTAATTAGCTTATGTGGGCAGTGGTGCAAAAACAAAGAAAGTGACCAATGGAATAGAATTAAACCCAGAAAGAGATACACATATTATATTGCCACATAAGTTAGAACAAAAGCAGCTTGGGAATACAGAGCAGGAGGGACAGTCTTCAGTAAGTAATCCTGAGTCAAGTGGTCCACCATATGGAAAAATACGTGCCTTGATTCCTACCTTCTAATAGACAAAAATAAATTCCAGATGAGTTGCCATTTGAACATGGAACCCAAAAGATAAACATTCTGAAACAGATATAAAATGCCTTCACCAAGGTGGGCATTGGTCCTACAATATGGGATGCACACATTTCACATAACAGTGTCTAGTTAATAGTATCAGCTGCTATACTTTGATCCAGCTTCCTCATAAAGTAAGTGCCTCAGAAGGTAGCAGATGATGGTCCAAATGCCCGAATTCCTCCACCCACAAGGGAAGTGCAGATCCTGGTTTTGGCCTGGCCCATTGTTGGCACTTGCAGGCATCTGTTTGTCTCTCTGACTTTCAAATAAAATGAACATTTTTAAAAACTGAAAAAGGGGAGTATCTTCATGGCCTTTTGAGGAGTCGACAAGTATCCTTCTCTCAGTCTTAAAATCTTTAAGTCCCTGCTGCACTTGACCCAGCTAGCCATCTAATGGTCAACACAAAGGGAAGTTTCCAAGCTGCAGCAAAAACACTGATCTGTCTGGTTATTCTTCAGTTCCAAAAGATAAACCCCTTTTTAGGGTTTGACTTATATGTAACAACTTTACAATAAAATCACAGTATTTTGATGAGCTTTGTTGTTTCAGTTTTACAGTGTCTATCCACATATAAAGAAGAAATAAGCAGAGTAATTTTTATACCTTCTCATCTCAAATTCATTAGAGACAGAATTAGAAAAGTATGGTAGAATATTGCTAGACTTGAACAAAATAATCTACAATTTCTTCCCTTTCCCAAATTTCTAATATCTATTGAGAGACTCGGTCATACCCAGCTCATCTCAATCATGAATGACCAAGATTTATACTGTCCCTCATGTGGACCTCATAACATATACTGGAGAGCATAGAAACAACACGTGTACCCAATGACTTCACAAAGTGGAACTGCTGAATAATCTCTCCATTATTAAAATCAGAAAATATGCCCAAGTATTTTTCTTCAAAGGTTTTTCTCCACCAGAAGTTTTTGTTCTTTCAACACTTACAAAGTTAGTTTCATCAGTTTGGTCTATCGTAAGTACAAATGATCCAAAACATAGTCCTTACCACCTCTCTTGGAAAATCCTCTCTTCCGTGTTTGATAATCTTCACAGTCATTATTAGATTCTTCAATAAAAGTTTAACATGTTAATAGCACCAAAATAACATAATCACTACAGAATAGAACTCTCACCAGATAAATCAGAAAAACTAAGTTTTTATAAGCTATAATACATTTTAGCTTTACCTCTTGTGATTTTAACAGACAAAATATTACTCCATTTCTTATACAAATTATATAATGTATACTAGTGTTAATTATTAAGAATATAACTGAGAGCCTGCTGTTTGTCAAGTGCTACCCTAGGCAAAAACAAGAATTTAATAAATATTAACTTGACTAAAAATACTTTCAAGATTATTTAAACTATTAAGTAATCAAGTGGTATTCAAATGTGGTCCAGCAGACAAGCAGAAAACATGTCTGTCCTACTTACGGATACCAACATGTATTTTTCTGTAACTTACCATTCTTAACAAACCTGAGACATCAGTGTTTTCTTAGAGACATGTAAATTTTTCTCATTCATCATAATAAAATAACTCAGGAATAGCCTGGCTTTTCTGTTTTTAATGACATTGACAAGCAGCATTACTGGGATTTTTAACTAATAATATTAGTATCACTACATTGAGACCTGCATAAGAGTTATCTGGAGATTAAAATTAATTCCTAGACATCCTGGAATGTTTTATTCCAAAAAGTGAAGCATGGAGATTGGCATGAGCTCCTCCACTTCCTATCCAGCTCTCTGCTTAAGGCCTAGGAAAGAAGTGAAGCATGGCTCAAAGCCTTAGGATTCTGCACCCATATGAGACCCAGAGGAGGCTCATGGCTCCTGATAAGCTTAACTCTGGCCATTGTGGCCATTTGATGAGTGAACCACTGGGCAAAGATCTTTGTCTCTCCTCCTTTCTGTAAATCTGCCTTTCCAATGAAAAATAAATAAGAAAGAAGAAGGAAAGAGAAGGGAAAGGAAAGGGAGGCAAGTAGAGGAGAAAAGAGGTGAGAGGAGGGGAGGTAAGGGGAGGGGAAAAGAAAAAGAAGAAAGGAGAGAGAGAGAGAGTGTGTGTGTGTGTGTGTGTGTGTGAGAGAGAGAGAGAGAGAGAGAGAGAGAGAGAGAGAGAGAGAGAGAGAGAGAGGGAGAGAGGGAGAGAGAGGGAGGGAGGGAGGGAGAAAAAGCAGAGTAATAACCAGGAATGAACAATTTTTAAAAAGTCTAAGTCCTCAGTATTAATCTAACTTTAAGTTTTCAAGGTTTCACCAAAGCTACACTTAGGAAATGCACAAATGATTTCAAGGAATCTTGTATATGTGACTGATGTTTAATATTTAAGAACTTAAAGTCACTCAGCAGTTTGCAGGTTATTAGCTAGGTTCCTGTAATAGCACCAACCTACTTAACAATCTATACTGTTTTACAATAAACAATGACCACAGCTCTAGTTGCACGTCTCTATTTGAGCTATAGTAGTCAAGTAGGAAAGATTCCTGAAAAATCATCTAATAACGACTGTCACGAAAGTGGGATTTAATACAGAGGCGACAAGCCAGAAAAAAACATTTTATAACAAAATTTAATCCTGGTAAATAAATATAGCATTCTTTGCCCAAAGGGAAAAAAAAAACTAATTTGGAATAAACAACAAAAAAATGAGTCTCTCATTATCCTCAGCTAATTATTTCCCTAAGACAAACAGTTATTTTGTATGCACTGAAAATTAATTAGAATAATGTTACCAGAGAGGTTAGGTGGTAGACACATGGAAATAATTTGTAATATTTTTTTCAACTGCTTGTAAATCACACTAGTTTAAAATAAACATTAAAAAGAAAAATGAGCACTGTAGAGACTGAAAGTCTAGCACAACTAAAATGTAACAGTGACTTCAAGATTGGTTAGAACCTGCTAATAACTATGTAAGAATAACATATACAATTTGCATCTGGTACTGTTCTAAATGCTCCATTTGTAATAACTTTTTAACTGTCACAACCTTGTAAAGCAGGTTTCAATCTCATTTTATAAGTAGGGAAAATAATAAGCAGAGAAGTTAAATACTTTATGCAAGATAATGAGGCTTCAAGGACCACGATGTTAGTCTCAAATGTATGGTGTTGAGCTATAAATCCTGGTCTTTTATATTACACGGTAGCAACCCAGGAAAATGAGGAGGAGGAGAAGGCACCACAAAACACACTGTTCACTTTGTGCAGAATGAAAACTTCTACCATATTCTCAAAACCCACACCAAGGAGCTTGGCAACAACTTTGAGAATTAATTAACTTAATCCATACCTAATTTTTTTAATGTTCTAGAAGCTAAGAATGAAAACATAAAAAGATAGGTTAAAGTGAAGAAATTAAACCACTACATAAAAGAAAGTTCTCTCAAGACTTGTGAGAAACTGGAATTTGTGTTCAAAAGTTCTCTGGTGTCCAAGGACAGGGAGTTGTCTTGACAAGTAAAATTGATCTTAAATGTCAAGCATGTTAAACCTTGAAAACTTAGAATACAAACAAACAGAATTGCAAAAGATGAAATCTGATGCTGTTTTCCTTCTCTCACAAATACTATTTTTATGTCATATATGTTATTACTTGAATAAGACAGAAAAAGAGAAGCAGGGAGAACAAACCGGTAATTTGGAGGAACAATCTTACTTGATACATTAAAACCCCACCTTATTACAAAATGGCTTTAAGGTTGATTTGGACTTTGTAAATCAAAGAACAAACCTTAAATAGCTACGAAATAAGGACAGCATTCATTGTTTACCATAAAAACAGTCTGCTATTGAGCTTTGTTCTTTTACATGCATTCTCAGTTTGCCTAACAACCTATAAAATGGATGGCCTCTAACCTACAGAACAGGAAACTATGGCTTAAGATTAAGCAACTTGTTCTATCACTCAGCTTAGCAGGTAAACAGGGCAGAAGCAAGAACCAAGTACAGAATTCAAAACAGACTGTTATGAAGCTTCCATAAAGCAATAACTACAAAACAGAAGCAGCATCAGAATCATGAAAGATTCTTTTTAAACACAAGTTACAAGGCTTTTACACACTTCTAACAGATTTGGGAAAGCAACATTTATGCTAGTCTCATCATTTTCTGTATTCCTGTAAACCAGAATATAAGTATCTTTGACAGAAATGTCTTTACTTTAGGCAGTAATTCATATTCTTATAACTTATGTCACAGACTTACTGGAATCTAAATGGTACCTTAAAGATCCCAACTTGTACTTAAAAATCAAGTGGAGTTTCTTTCACTTCATGATTGTTCTTTCCATTTTCACCTGTTCTTAGCACAGCATTCAAAAGTTGTACCCCTCAGACTGACTAACACAGACAGCATAGCTGAATGTCTGAATCTGTCACTGGCAACCCAGTAACATCCTTGACGGCTCTGGATTACAGCTCATTTATACAAGAAGAGTTATAACTAAACCAGACCAAGACATTTAATCTTCATTGTTCTATGGCATGCATTCTTCAAACATGATTTTGAAGTCACTACAAAACATTAAACTTACCTCTCCAGAAACCAGAGCTATCACCTTCTTCAAACTTACTATGTGAAAAACCTATGCAAAATATAAAGAATTTTGTAAAATTCTGAAAACTGTTTTTAAAAAAGGGGTGAGCTTACAGAAACTACTGCCACTGATACTCCTTTAAAATAATTCACATAAAATGGACTATTCAGTCAACACCCATTCAGGCTGCATTACAATTTCTTTTTTAATTTATCAACTCCATCCTCTTAAGATTATAAATAACTATTTCATTCTTATGTTACTGCAATTGTAATACACTCCTCTACATGCACATGGACTGAACAGGGGTGCACAGCAGCATGACAATATACTTTCTAATCAAAGTATTGACACTTAAAACATTTCACAAATTGCTAACTTCTTTAACAATTAAGTCAAATTATACAATAATTATATACTACTCTAGTTTTATTCATTCTGAGACTTTAAATTGCACTTGATATGTGTCAGCTGATTATGGTTTATAGCCCTTGCCTAGTTTCTTGCTGGACCATGATCCTTTTATTTTTCATTTGTTGAACTCTTTATTTAGTATAGCCATTAAGCCTTTGACTTGGACTATAATGTAAATCAAAAATGTTAAATTCTAAAAAGTCATGACTCACTATTCAGTAACTTTTCCCTTCCCACTAACACGGAAATTTTGTTACCATTTTTCTGTTTACCACTTAACGCAACAAGTTTTTAATTAAGCTATGCTTTCAGATTTCACTTTTCATAAAAACCTCTCTCCCCCTCTCAAACCTTTAAATACAGCTTGCAGAAGAATGCATCTCTGGACAAATTCTCTATGACTAATTTTAAAAGTACCCATCCTCCAAAAAAGTAAAAATGTTGAATCTTGGGTCCGGAGGCGTGGCCTAGCGGCGAAAATCCTCGCCTTGAACCCCCCGGGATTCCATATAGGCGCCGGTTCTAATCCCGGCAGCTCCACTTCCCATCCAGCTCCCTGCTGTGGCCTGGGAAGGCAGTCAAGGACAGCCCAATGCACTGGGACACTGCACCCGTGTGGGAGACCCGGAAGAAGTTCCTGGTTCCTGGCTTCAGATCGGCGCGCACCGGCCCGTTGCGGCTCACTTGGGGAGTGAATCATCGGGTGGAAGATCTTCCTCTCTGTCTCTCCTCCTCTCTGTATATCTGACTTTGTAATAAAACAAATAAATCTTTAAAAAAAATGTTGAATCTTAATTCTTTGCAAAATAAATAAATAAATAAATAAATAATTCTTAGTGTAGATAGCAAATATGAGGGTACTTCAAAAAGTTAACAGAAAATAAAAGGTTAAGCTGCCACTTATGGCACTGGTTTAAGTTCTACCTGCTCAACCTCCAATCCAGCCCCCTGCTAGTATACCTGGGAAAGCAGATGATGGCCCAAGCACCCTCACATGGAAGTCTCTGATGGAGTTACTGGCTCCTGGCTTTGGTCTGGCCCAGTCCTGGCCAATGCAGCCATTTAGGGAATCAGCAGATCTAAGAGCTATGATAACTGGTCAGGGAGGGAGGTAGAAAGCTACTATACTGCCTTTCAAATAAATTTTTTAAATCCCTAAAAATTATTTCATTTGCTACTTGAAAGTGTGATAAAGAACGTGAAAGCATTCCCTGAAGATCCTCAAAAATTCTTGGGAAAGGTATCCACTTTATATATCTAATAAACTAAATAAAAACAAAAAACTTGAAAAATGTGCGGTCACTTAAGTTTTGATTTTAAGATATCTTACATATTTACCTCTACTTCCAAAGCCCTTCGCAACTCCAAAACCACCTCCAGTGGACATACTCTCTCTTCTAGTAGATTCGCCAGCATCTGAAAAAGTTCAGATAAACTCTTCACATATCAAGTTAAGTACATCATCAAAAACTAGAAACCAACTGAATCTCCGTGCTAAAGAGACTTCCAAGATGGGAAGAGAGTATTAGAGACACAGTAGTAACCAATACACCTGCAATTTTTTAGAATACAAAAATTATGACACTAAGGTAAAAACATCAATTCACTACTGATAAAATGCACCTTTTATCAGTTACTTATTTACTGGAGTCTTACAATCAGGAAAATCAGTAGCAATGATTCTATGTGCTTAAACCTCACTTGAAGCGCCAATTATTACACATCGCCCCTGTGAGAAAGTCACAGCTATTGAAAACCTTATAATCTTGTTCTCCTTTTTAACTGCTTATATTTCTAGTATTTGTATCTCTATGAATCTTTCAACTTTTAGAATTAAAAAATTATGGGGTAGATGTTAAAGTCACTGGGATTCCCACATCTCATATGGGTATGCTTGGATTTGAGCTCTGCTTCTGCTTCAGCTTTCTGCTATTCAGATGGAGTTTTTGGCTCCTGGCTTCAACCTTGTCCAGACCTTGGTGTTGCAGGCATTTGGGCAGTGAACCAGTAGATGGAAGATCTCTGTCATTCTTTCAAATACAACAATAAAGTTAAAAATTTTATTTCAGAGTATGGTCATTTAGCTAAATCGTTAAGAAGCCAATTAAAACACCCACATCCCATTATTAGCTCGGAGATAATGAGCAGCTCTGGCTCCTGACTTGTTTCCTGCTAATGCAGCCTGGGAGATGGTGATGATGGCTCAACTAAACGAGTGTCTGATACTCGGGAGATTCAGGAGTTTCTAACTCTCAGCTTCAGTCCTGCTCAGTCCAGTTCTGAATTTAGAGAATGAGCCACCAAATTGGAGCTGTCTCTTGTCCTCTGTATCTCTAACTGCCCTGCAGACAGTTTACAAAAAAAACTTTTTTTTCATTGCCCACCTCCTACGAAAGAACTTTTAATCAAAAGTAGGAAGGGATTATATAAGAAAAATTGCAAGTTTTACTTTTTTCCATGTAATTCTGAATACCCAAGACTTCAGCTCACATTAAACAACTTCCCACACTTTACACTGTGAATATCTAATATTTTCACCTTTCCACATGCTATTGCTTCAATATGACAGTTTCCATTTTTCTACTTTTCCTACAGAAAGCCATTTCACTAGACACCGGTTCTGACAAGCTTCATTCAGCCCTCCATCGTAATCTTTCCTCCACATGTCCAAGGTACATTGTCTGTACCTTTTTTCAGTAAGAGTTATCCCAAAAGTTCATGGAAAATATTTATTACAGAAAAACTATGCATGAATTTCAATTTTGACACCAAAATAAACTTAGTTTTCCATAAACATTTGGAATTACTCTAGTATTTCTTTCCCTGTGCTTCTTTATCACTAAACTAAGAATTCTGAAGGCTGAGGCTGGATGGCAAGCAGCACAGTTATTTAAAAGAAACAGGAAACAGTTTTAAAACAGCATAAACTGACACTTTAAATCATCCCTGGGAAAAACTAAAGCATGCCTGATAATCACTACAAATCTTTCTTCTAATTTTATTTTTGATTATGTTTACATATGTACACAGTTGAGAAGGATGCATGCCCATGAGGACTAATGATTAGGGTGGGAAGGGTCCAGGAATAGGGCAAGTAGACGAGATCATGTTTCCAAGTTTCTTTTTCTTCTTCCTGTATCTGGGAGAAGGCGGGAGAGAAAGGGAGAAGCCACATTCAGCAGCATCCTAACTGCATCAGTACCCAGGGATGGGGAATGGCCACCCAGTGTCCTCCCAGGGTCCCTGATGTGGAGTATGCTCCAAGGGTTCTGCTCTCCATCATCTCCTTGTTAAAGGGATGTTAAAGGAGATCTAGGAAGTTCCTCAGGTCACCTGCAAAACTGTATGTCCACTTGAGTATTTTCACCAGATTTTAAAGATCTCTGCAACTCATGAAATTAAAGCCACAATTCTGCAAGCACAAAAAACTAATCAACATTATGCTAAAATCTGAGAAGCTGTCAACATCAAAAAATCATAACCAAGTATGCAAGTTTTACTGAAAAAAAAAAAACTACATAAAGTGCTACCAGTGGGCATTTGCCTTAGTATTTAAACACCTGTGTCCCACATCAAGAATGCCTAGATCCTAATCTGGTTCTATTCCCAGTTCCAGACTCCTCCTAACACATACTCTGAGAGACAGCCCTTGATGGCTCAAGCAGCTGGTCGCTGCCAACCCCAGGAGGGGTTCAGGTTCAGGTCCCAGATTGACCTGGCTGGCCCAGTCTCAGATGTTATGGACATGTGGAGAATAAGACAGAGGATACAAAATCTCTTTTTCTTTCTGCCTTTCAATGAAATACAAAAAAATATTAATCAAACGTACTAAATAAAAAAGAATACTTCCAAAAATGTCAGGTGAACGATAAAGGAAGCTTTACATTCAAGGCTCTACAGGATTTCTTAGAGTATGTGAAGTATAATGAGAATTGTTTTGAGTACTAATTTTTAACTGAGCTCTGATCAGAAATTTAATGTGTATTTCAACCTAAAACTACAGAAGTAAATTTAGAATAAAATCTGACTCTGTGATTGTTTCTTCATTGAAAAGGGATTTCAAAAAGTATCACATAACTTCTTCATACATATTTTTTTTAAAAGATTTATTTATTTTTATTACAAAGTCAGATATACAGAGAGGAGAGACAGAGAGGAAGATCTTCCGTCCGATGACTCACTCCCCAAGTGAGCCGCAACGGCCGGTGCTGTGCTGATCCGAAGCCAGGAACCAGGAACCTCTTCCGGGTCTCCCACATGGGTGCAGGGTCCCAAAGCTTTGGGCCATCCTCGACTGCTTTCCCAGGCCACAAGCAGGAAGCTGGATGGGAAGTGGAGCTGCCGGGATTAGAACCGGCGCCCATATGGGATCCCGGGGCGTTCAAGGCGAGGACTTTAGCCACTAGGCCACGCCGCCGGGCCCTTAATATATGTCAAAATACTAATAAATAAATATATATATATATATATATATATATATATATATATATATATATTTCAAAACACTTAGATATTCCTAAATGTAATACTTAAGATACATCATTTCTAATATTAGAAATACAATTCACAGTTGACTCTTACAGCACAATTAAAAAGTCCAAATCAGCTATGCATCTTACTACAGGCTTGAGAAACAATATATGCCAATTTTAGGAATTTTTATTAGTAACATGGAGATTTTAAACGTAAAACCTAAATTGCAGATTTAGTTTTCCAAAAGTCAGATGAATACAACACATCAATCTAGCTTCCAGCTCCTTCTGTAAGGACTCTCTAGTGATCTTTAAAAATGATTTACTATTGGGCCCAGTGTGGTAGCCGGCGAAAGTCCTCACCTTGCACGCACCAGGATCCCATATGGGTACCAGTTCTAAACCCAGCAGCCTCGCTTCCCACCCAGCTGCTTGCTTGTGGCCTGAGAAAGTAGTCAAGGACAGCCCAAATCCTTGGGACCCTGCACCTGTTGGGGTGACCTGGAAGAGGCTCCTGGCTCCTGGCTTCGGATTAGCTCAGCTGTGGCCACTGCAGCTACTTGGGGAGTGAAATCAGCGAATGGAAGATCTTTCTCTCCGTCTCTCCTCCTCTGTGTATATCTGACTTTACAATAAAAATAAATATATCTTTAAAAAAAAGAAGCAACGTGTGCTTGTAAGACTGGAGGGGAGAACAAAAAAGAGGGGAGGGAACTTGGGGAGTGGGAGGAAGGAGACCCCAGTGCCTATTAAACTGTATCATAAAACAATTTTAAAAAGGAAGCAATGTGTGTCATTACAACACATAATGTGTGTTGTTACAACTGAACTGCTAGGTGGCCCATGCCCAACAATGAGGTTGAAAAGAGTCAGTGGCCCAAGATGAGTGAATTTCCATTGCACAAGCTTAAAAATGCAGAGTAATACTGAGCTTAATGGTTTAAATGTAGATTCTCTGGTTATTGAACACATCTAGGTGAACAAACCTCAAACTACATCATTCTATCTACAGACTGCATGGTCCTATTAACCACACATAGTCTGATTACCCCACATGTTAGCCTCATGTGATTCCTCCCACCACATTAAGATGATCCTCATCAAAAGGAACATACTGTTTCTAAAGCAGAACAGCAGGTGATACAGAAAAAAAAATTTCCTTCAGAAACTGCAGAAACTAAACTCATAGATTGGGAATAAATTCAACACAAAATACAAATTTTAAAGAACAGCTTCCAATGATTATGAATATATATGAAAAATACCAATAAACTTAAAAAAACAAATTTAAGGGTAAGTGTTAATGTATACTGAAAACTACCAAACATAACTAAGGCATCATCTAAAAGAAAACTGGTCATACAGCTTTTAAACTTTAGCAGGGCAAATTCCTAGCATTTTACTATCAAATGTAAAATAGCAGCATTGCAGCACAACAGGTTAAGCAGCTTCCTACAATGCCAGCAATCCATATGGGTACCAGACCAAGTCCCAGCTGCTACATTCAGCCCCCTGCTAATGTGTCTGGGAAAGCAAGAGAGGATGGCCAAGGTTCTTAGGCCCCTGCATCCACATGAAGACTAAAATGAGATTACTGGCTCCTGGGCTCCTGACTCTAGCCTGTTGCAACCCCACTACTGCAGCAATTTGGGGAGTGAACTAGCAGGTACAAGTCTCCCTTTTAAATTCTGTCTTTCAAAATAAAGAAAGTTTCCACCTAACTCCAGTGAGACTGGCCTATGTTCAGAATTCTGCTAACAATACCTGCTGGCATGGACGTGGGAAGAAAGGTGCCCTCCTTCACTGCTGGTGGGAGTGTAGGCTAGTACATCCACTGTGGAAATCAGTATGGAGAGTGCTTAGAGAACGCCAAACAAATTTACCATATGACCCACCCAGCTATCTCGCTCCTAGGAATATTACCAAAGGAAATGAAATCTGCATATGAGAAGGGGATCTGTAATCCTATATTCACAGCAGCACAATCTACAAAAGCAAAGACATGGAAACAATCCAGATGCTCGTCCAAAGAGGAGTGATCAAAGAAACTGTGGTTCATCTAGTCCATGGAATACTACTCAGCCATTACAAAGAATGAAATCATACCATATGCAACTAGATGGTTCCAACTAGAGACCATTATGCTCAGTGTAATAAGTCAATCCCCAAAGGACAAATACCATATGTTCTCTTTGATATAAAGCAGCTATCATGCAAACTGTAAGATCAGTAATGCTTTCCATACTATTTTTGCTGCAACCCATGTGTTTTAATGTTTTTGTTTTCATTTGCATTTCTTCCAAATAGTTTCTTTTCTCTTATCAAATTCTTCACCAACTCATAGATCACACAGTAGCATCATTTTACCCAAGAATCTTTCATGGTTTTTTTTTCATTTCTTCAACACATTAGTTATTCAGTAGCATGCTACTTAACTCCAAGGTGCTGTTTATTTTTTGTTTTAACTTCATTCCTGTTGTTGACTTTATTTCATGGCTCTCTCATTTAAGGGAATGTATGGCTTAACAGAGACTATCATATCCAGATGTGAAGATACAATGCAGTATGCATCTCTACTTCCAAATCAAACACGGACTCCCATTAAAACTGTTGGACATACCTAGACAATGGGATGCTGGACTATATGACATTGTCTGTACCAGCAATGGTGGGGCACACTTAAATAACAGACTGATGAACTTATGACTGCTTATGAAGGACTATACTATCATTAATAATTTGGGGGAAAATCAGTCGGGGCAAGGAAATTTGGGTAGGGTGTAGAGAAATCCCAGACCCTATAGAATTGTACCATAAAATTCAAAATTTAAAGTCTTTAAGACATGGACCACAGATAGGTATTTTGCTAACCCAGATTCTTTTAAATCAAGTGCTGATGTTCTATAAGCAAATTAAAAAATGATATTTATTGGAAAGGCAGATCAGATTTACAGCAAGAAGGAGAGAAAGATTTTTCATCTGCTGGTTCACTCCCCAAGCAGCCACAATGGCTGAAGCTGAACCAATCCAAAGCCTAGATCCAGGAGCTTCTTTTGGGTTTCCCATGCTGGTGCAAGGTCCCAAGGCTTTGGGCCATCTTCCACTGCTTTTCTACGACACAGGCAGGGAGCTGGATGGGAAGAGAGGCTGGGACAGGAACCAGTACCCATTTGGGATCCCAGAGCTTGAAGGGGTAGGGTTAGCCAATTGAGCCATTGCACCAGGCCCTAAATGCAAAATTTTAAACTGCAGGTTTGGGACAACAATCTCTTCAACTTAATACTAGTTAGTTATCAGACCTTATTCTATTTCTTTGCAAGATTCAAAAAAGCGAATCTCTATTTTGCACTACAAGCTTCTACAACCTTTTTTTCACATCAACTGCTAGAAGTCAACAAATATGTTAAAACAAGAAGCTCAATGATGACGTATTTGCCCATCTCTTCCAAAGACAAGTGTCTCATCCACTTAAATTTCCTTTACTTTCAAACAAGTTTTTAAAAAACAGCAAACAGAATTTTAACTGAAAATTTTATTTTATTGTATTTTTTGGGGGATTCCCCCCAAACTCCCACCCCTCAACAGATTTTCCCCATGTTGCTACCATAGTATAGTCCTTCATAAGGAGTCATAATTCCATCAGTCTCTTATTTAAGTGTGCTCCAACACTGCTGGTACAGACAGTGTCAGACAGTCCAGCATCCCATTTTCAGCACATTTCCAACAGTTTCACTGGGAGTCCATCTTTTGTTCAGAAGTAGGAATGCATTATTGCATTGTACTCCCACATCTGGATATGATATATTCCAGTACTGCATGACTATACATTTCCATAAATGAGAACCCATGAAACAAAGTCAACAACTGGTATGAATTAGAGCAACAGCCACAACAACAACAATTACAGCACCATGAAAAAACATGCCACTGAGTAACCAACACAAAGGAACCAACAAAAAGGAAACACAAAAGTCTCTTGGGGAAAATGGTGCTACTGTGTAATCCACGAGCCAGCGATGAATTCGACAAAGTAAAGCATTCGGAATAAATGAAACAAATAAAAAACATCAAAACACATGGGATGTAGCTGGAAAAAAAAATATGGATTGGGTTATTGAAGTTACACTTTCCATGCTGGTTTCCTTATATCAAAGAGAACATATATTATTTGTTCTTTTGTGATTGACTCGTTTCACTGAGCAAAACGGTCTCTAGTTGGGACCATCTAGTTGTAAATGACATAATTTCATTCTTCTTAATGGCTGAATAATATTCTATGCAGTAGATGTACCACAGTTTCTTTAACCACTCTTCTTTGGACGAGCATCTGGATTATTTCCATGTCTTTGCTTTTGTAGATTGTGCTGCTGTGAATATAGGATTACAGATCCCCTTCTCATATGCAGATTTCATTTCCTTTGGTAATATTCCTAGGAGCGAGATAGCTGGGTGGGTCATATGGTAGGTTTGTTTGGCGTTCTCTAAGCACTCTCCATACTGATTTCCACAGTGGATGTACTAGCCTACACTCCCACCAGCAGTGAAGGAGGGCACCTTTCTCCCCACGTCCATTTAACTGAAAAACTTTTAACTGAAAAACTTTTAACTCAGTATCCCAACATTCTACCTATACACTAAATTGCAATAGACTTGACTTTATATCAAACATCTACAAAAGCCTCTATTCATACCATTCTTCAAGGAAGACAAAAACAGTTACCTCTGTTTCCCAAACTTCTCCCAGAGCCAAATCCACTCCTCATGAAATGATCTCTTCTAGAAGAACCATCGTCCATATCTGAGGAAAAGAACATTTCTAAAGTAAAAACAAACAAGAATCCAGGTGGTACTCAAGCTTCAAGCCTTTTAAGGTGCTATACATTGCAGAAAAACAATTATATTAAGAGGGACAATGACCCTAGTAGAAAAATGGATTACAAATATGAATATATGACTCTCCAAAAGAGAAATGAATGGCAACTAAATCTCATTTGTACTGAAAGAACTGAAAATCCTAATAAGAGAATCTATAACCACATGTAAAGTAGAAAACAGTTTTAGGTTTGCTAATACTCAGAACGGTCAGGGACACAGGGAAATAAGTGCTCACTGTATTTAATTATAAACCTGATCAAAGTTTTGATCCTAACTTAAAAGGCACTTCTTTGAAACTATGCTAACATTAATTTCTCCAATGGACATACTCACATGATTACAAAGATACACATAGGGATGCTTTTAGAAGTACTGTGTGTAGCAGTAAGAAAAGTCATCAAGGGAGAATAACGAATTAGGATCATCCAGAGAATAGTACGCACTGTGTTCACAGCCATGAACAGTAAAAGAAATTATATTTAATAATGGATAGAATGTTTGTAAAAACAGACCACAGAAGTCACAACGTAAATTCTACAAGTTTATAAAAATTAGTATAATAATATAAATTATCACAACGGCTCAAATGAGAAGCTATTAAATGATAAACTTTCTGAAGATTCTCTAATACTTAGAAACGTATCCTTCACAACACTTCTATATAACCCATAACTCAAAAGATTAAACTTTAAAAATACTTAAAATTCTATGATAAAAGTGTTAATCAACAGTTCTTCACCAAGAAATCCAGCATTTTATGTCCCATCAGCCTCAGAAGCAACAGGATGCCCAATCTCCCCCAGGGACAAGAGCCCCGGGGGGTGTGTCCTGGCTTTGGGCACACAGTGCATGTTATGGCGCCTCCTATGTGAACTCCTGGGCAGGGGAGCAACATGCCCAGGTGCACACGAAGCATAAGTTGGTCTGCTTCTGTGAGCCAGTCAAGACCCTTACATGCTACTTCAGAAGACAAAAAAAGGTGACTTCTCAGAGTGGCAGTAACAATGCAGGGGACGCAGCCATTGGCACCAACCAGACTTTCTATGGCCCATGAGATGAAGCCATCAGATGAGACTAGGAGGTTTCTCAACCAGGGACACACAATGCCTATACTCCTAAACAGCAGGAAGTAGCTAAAGAAATGAGATGAAACTACATCCTTCAGCAATCTCTAAGAATAGGGGCAGGAAATCTCAGGAAGAAACAAAATATTGACAACTTAAAGTCACAAACTGGAAGCATACCTCCTCTGCCCAGTGTAATCAGGCCTGCCTACTCGTCAAACGACCCCTTTCCCAGGATGTACGCCCCTAACCTGGGACTCGGCGGGGAAGGAATCATCAGCCACTCCCTTTCTAGACTCAGGAGAAGCCAGGCAATGGGGGGAGGCACATTCTCTCTCCCCAGGAACACAAGCTAAAAATACAAACATCTCTCTTTTACCTTTTTCCTCTCTGCTCAATCGATCCCTGAATATCCCTGAATGCGTTTGTGATTTGCTCATCTTTTAAATAAGCCTTGACTAAACCGCTTTACCTCAGTCACCAATTTTCCAAGAGAAATGATTAAATTATTACCTGGCACTACTAACCCTTTCACCCTAAAAGGAGGATCAACTGAAACTCATATAGACAGAGTGAATTCACAGTAATTCAAATTCAGAGAGTGAACTGAAGATGGTTTGGGGTGATGAAAAAGTTCTTAAGGTGGGTGATGGCTGCAAAGCAATATGAATTAATGTCACAAAACTGTACACTTAAAACAAGATGCTGAAATTTGTGTTATATGCATTTTACCATAACACAGAAAAATTACTGCAGTAACAGATTTCAACGTACTTTTGACAAAGTAAAAGGCAACTGCTGTGAGTTTAATTTCCTAGCTCAAATTCTATCACTTCCACCCATCTTCTCATTCACATCAACTCTATAAAAGATGGGGACACCCCAGGCAGCAGTTAGTGCAGAAAAGAAGGGGGAGGGGACAGCAGAAAAAATGGTTTTTATCTTATTTCTTATTAGACTTTTTCCTCAATTAGGCATCATATAGCATGGCAGATTTGACTGACAAGTCAGTACTACTGTAATTTGCTTTAAACAACCTTGTTGTCCAGAGTCCTACTCCCTTAGCTGAGTAGCCCTGAAAATATCCTAGCAACCTGCAAGCCAAACATGCAACTTCCTAATTGGGCAAAGGTTTTATACCAACCTACAAAACCACATACTGCACTACGCAACAGTATCCTCTCCCTTCTCCCCAGTATGTGACAAATATGTGGATGTTTGTCCCAGCCCAAATACCCACACTACAATGACTTCTCACTGAAAATGCTAAAAATAACCTCTCTTTATGATGTCTGCCGGTCGGCTCCTCATCAACAGATGAAATCCTGTCATCTTTTTGTCCTCACACATACCTGATGACGAAGGCAGGGTCCTGCTGGGAGTGTCTCCATTTGCTCCAGAAGAGAATCTATCCTATAAAGAAAAAAGACGAGTTTTTTTTTTTTTTACTTTCTAGAACAAGACTGTAACATTATCTATTTCACAAATATTAGAAAATCAGAGATATCTCTTTTTAACAGACGATGCAATTCTAACCACAAACCTCCATTCAGTGGAAGTCTGAAACTATGATCATAGCAAACCATAAATATCCCAAGTTTTACCTTTCTTAAGATTTATTCATTCATTTTTAAAAGTCAGAGTTACAAACAGAAGGGGAGAGATAGTGAGAAAAAGAGAGTTTTCATCTGCTGCCTCAACCCCCAGGAGAGCTGCCATGCCAGTGCTGGGCCAGGCTGAAGCCCCAGGCAGATCTTCCACATGGTACCCAGGGCCCAAACACTTGGATCATCTTCTGCTGCTTCCCGAAGAACATCAGTAGGAAGCTAGAGCCGAAGTGCAGCAGCTGGCCCGGTGCAGTAGCCTAGTGGCTAAAGTTCTTGCCTTGCATGTGCCAGGATCTGACATGGGCATCAGTTCTAATCCCAACAGTCCTGCTTCCCATCCAGCTTCCTGTTTGTGGAATGTGAAAGCAGTCAAAGATGGCCCAAGGCCTTGGGACCCTGCACCCACATTGGGGACCTGAAGGAGGCTCCAGGCTCCTGTCTTCAGATCGGCTCAGCTCCAGCCTTCGTGGCCACTTGGGGAATGAATCAGCAGACGAAGATCTTCCTGTCTCTCCTCCTGTGTATATCTGACCAATAAAAATAATATATAAATCTTTTTTTAAAAAGTGAAGCATACAGCATTCAAATGTGTGCCCATACGGGATGCTGGCAACACAAGCAGCAGCTTTATCCACTATGCCACAACACCAGCCCCACCTGACACATACTATTTTACCTACACACACGTAGACTGTGTGTGTTTATGATAAAATTTACCTTATAAGTTATAAATACTATGATATATAATTACAGATAATAACTATACCATTAACAAGGTTATGTGAATATAGTCTTAACAGTATCTTACCAACAATTAGGACAAGTCTTATAACGATGTCTGATGACACAATGCCAATGTGATGAGATGAAGTGGGGTGATGTAGGCATCGTGACACAGCATTAGGCTAGCACTGACTTCCTAATAATACACTAATAGGAAGATCATGTGTTGCAGTTATCCTTGACCAGAGTGGGTATCACACACAGCATGGATATGTTGAACAAAGGGACAATTCACACCCAAGGCAAGTCAGACAGGACTGTGGCAGGTCTCATCACACTACTGAGAACGACACATAATCTAAAGCCTAGGACTTTCTTCTTCCTGGAAATTCTTTAGAAAACATATTTATTTATTTGAAAGGTAGAGACACAGAGAAAGACGCACAAATGGCACTGATCGATTGGTTAACTCCCCACAAGGGCCAGGGCCCAGGCTGAAGCCAGGAGCCAAAAAGTAAATTCAGGCCTCCAACATAAACAGCAAGGGCCCAACCCCTTGAGCTCTCACCTACTGCCTGACACGGATTGCTCTTTCTCTAGCAATGCCCACATCAGTCCTACCAACTCTATGTCCCCAACCACCTCCAGTTCCTCTCCCCTCTTTCGCCCTCTCCTTCTCTGACTTCATTTCCCACCACTTCTAGCTCACTGTCTTTTAGTCATACTAGCTACAATCGTTGCCTAATGGCTACTTTAGATATCAAGTCCCAATGCCAGAAACTTGTAAATTTTACCTTATTTGAAAGAAGTTACAGTGGACTAAACTGAGGACTTTTAAAAAAATACTTTTTATTTATCTGAAAGGGAGAGTTACAGAGAGAAGACATACAAAAAGAAAAGAGTGGGAAGGGGAGGGGGTGGAGAGGAGAGAAGGAAGAGAGAGATCTTCCATTTGCTGGTTCACTCCCCAGATGGTCACAACAGCCGGAGCTGGGCCAGACCCAAAGCTGCTTCTGGGCCCTTCACTCGGGTGTAGGGGCTGAAGTACTTGGGCTACTTTCCCAGGTATGTTAGCAGGGAGCCGGATTGGAACTGAAACATCGGGGACTCAAACTGGTGCCTGCTGTGCCACACTCCAGTCCTGAAGGGCCCCGGGTTACCTGAATGGGTCCACTATGCCATCCCAAATGCCTTATGACATGCCAAGCAAAGGATCTCACACACAGAGGGAGAGTGCCATGTGAAGACACAGAGAGAACTGCAACCGCAAGCCAGGGAATGAACCACCGGGCGGCCCAGGTGAAAACAAACATCTAACCAGTGACTTCTAGAACTGTAAATTAACAAACTTTCTAAATTCATTTATTTATGTATTTATTTGAAAGCCAGAGTACAGGAGAGAAAGAGGGAGAGAGAGAGATCTTTTGTCTACTTGTTCACTCTCCAGATGGCTTCAACAGCCAGGGCTGAGCCTGTCAAATATTTTCCCTTTTGTAAAGCATTTTTTAGTATTCATAATTGCTTCATTGTCAAATGTGCTTATTTTATTACCCCTAATAAAATACAATGCCTAAGACAGTGAGCAGCTTAACCATACTCAACACTCTCTCAAGCACCTTAGTTGCACCCAAAATATATTTAGTCAGAGGTTTTCCTATTCTTTTGTTTCTAGAACACTTAGCCCTTCTTCAACCAAATTCAGAAATTTAAAATGCTTAATGCATAAGCATTCTCAATATAGTTACAAATATTTCTCTGTTTTGGTGAATATCTTTCTTTTCATCTATATTAATAAATTTTAATTTTCTAATATTATATGCACACTTATTTTCTAATCTAACTATATAAATGGTTTTATATGTACATAATATAAAAATAACTATATAAATGGTTTATATAATGATTTATATATTTATAGTGGTTTATATATGTAAACTATATAAACTATATAAATCACCTAATAAAGTTGTAATTGTGGAGAAATTAAGTATTTCATTCTTTCCACTTTAATTGCAATAGTTTCAGCCTTCTGAAATGTGCCACAAAACATCAAACAGAAAGGACAGCTGGATACACTTACTCCCACCGTCAGAATGCATTATAGGGGCCAGCATTAGGCCTAGCAGTTAAGACAGCACTTGGGATGATCACCAACGGAGTTCTGGCACCCGCTCTACTTCCTAATTCAGTTTCCTGCTGGCGTGCACCCTGGTGGGCTGCAGATGATGGCTCAAGCATTTAGTCTCTGCCACCTGGGCGGGAGATCTGGCTTGAGTTTCTGTGACCTGGCCCATGCCAGCTGCACAGGCATTTAGGAGTCCACCAGCAGGTGAGAGCTGTCTGTACATATGCCTAGCCAGATCTATTTAAAAGAAAATTTAAAAGCAGCATTACATCTAAAAAAAAAAAAATCCAGTTGACTATCTGGTACACTCCCATTTCCACACATTCTGAGATTCATGCCAGTAAGCCTGCACGCAGTGTAAAAATGCCTAACCACTTAGCGTTCTGTACTCTATAATGCTACATAACCAATCTTTCCTTACCTTAGGTCTTCCATTTCTATCCTGAGGTAGTACACTCACTTGAGTATCAAGTCTTAAAGATTCTAAGGAGCTTCCAGAGCAGTGCCTTACTGTTTCAAAACTGTCTATATATGTGAACATAAAACAGTAATCACAGATATTGTTAGGGATGTTACTAGTCCAAAACACTTGATCTTAGCCAAAAGGCCGAGAAGTGATGTAAAACACCATTAACTTTAAAGGGAAGCATGCATTTCTCTCCAAATGTAAATTCAGTTAAGACAGCTAGTCAAAATGGGGGTCTTTAAAAGAAACTACCTTGAATGAAAGACCTCAGATTTCTCTCACATAGAAATGTATTCACCCCTAGTCTGCAACTTTTATTCAACCAAGACAAGCAAAGTCATCAGTTACACCACACCCCCGGATGACAACCTAATGGAACAACTAGTACCAGGTGTCAAGTTTGCAGACCAATGCAAAATACTAAAATTGATACCCAATAATATATTAAGAAATATATTAAGGTTAGAAGCAGCAATTTGGCCTAGTGATTTGACCACCTGTTAGGATGCCTGCCTCCCACACTAGATTCCTGGCTCTGGCTCTGGCTCTGAATTCAGCTTCCAACCAATGCAGATTGGGAGTAAGCAGGTGGTGATTCAGGATCAAGATGCCTCCCAGGCCCAACCTTGGCAGGTTTGTTCTCCCTTCCTCCCATCTCTTTGCCTCTCAAATTTAACAAAATTAAGAATTATGGCATAAACTGTCAACCTCAAACAATATTCAAGGTAATATTTCCAGTGCCAATAAACAAGCTAGGTTATTGAATAACAAATTTGAAAAAGGTGAATTCCAAAAATTTATTGTACATAATATGTACAATAAGCTACAGTACAGTGTGAAAAATTCTTCATAAACCCTATCTGTGTAAATTAAACTTTGCATTATAACAAATCTATGAAGATTAAGGGGGAGCCATAAAATGTCTTACATCCAACTAATTTCATATTTTAAAATAAATTTCAAAATAACAATCTGAAGATTGTTGTTTCAATATCATAATTGAAAGCTAACATCACCTTAAAATGCTCACAAAAACTCCTACTATGGTATATCATTTTCCATGTTATGTAACTACAAGAAAGTATTTCTCAGTAGTAATGCAAATAGCAGTGAAGAGTGGAAAGAAACTACACTCAACAATGATGGCCAGTCTGCGTCATGGCACTGGGTTTAACTCACTGATGCAGACACCTGCAGCCCGTATCAGGATGCTGATTCGAGTTTTCTGTTAATACACTTGGAAAAGCAGCAGATGATGGCCAAGTGCTTAGGCCCTAGCCCCCACCCAGAGACCCACAGGTCTGGGCCCCATGCCTTCAGCGTGGCCCATTCCCAGTTGTTGAGGACGTTTGTACACAGAACCACTGATGGAAGATTTGTCTCTACTCCTGTCACCCTGCCTTTCAAATAATAAAACTTTTTAAAAATTACTGCCACATACAATTATGTAAAAAAAACAAGAAAATTCACTAGGGCTGGCAGAGTGGTTCAACAGCCTAATCCTTCACCTGCCAGTGCCAACATCCTTTATGAGTGCCGGTTCATGTTCCAGCTGCTCCAATGCCTGATCCAGCTCCCTGTTTGTGGCCTGGAAGGCAGCAGAGGATGACTCAAGTCATTGGGATCCTGAACCCAAGTGCGAGACCCACAGAAGCTCTGGCTTCTGAGTGCAGTCCGGCTCAGTTCTGGTCATTGCAGGCCTCTGAAAAGTGAACCCGAGGATGGGAGATCTCTGTCTCTCCTTCTCTTTGTCAGTATGCCTTTCAAATAAAAAGAAATAAATCTTTTTTAAAAACTTATTAAAAATTGGGCCCGGCGGCGTGGCCTAGCGGCTAAAGTCCTCGCCTTGAAAGCCCCGGGATCCCATATGGGCGCCGGTTCTAATCCCGGCAGCTCCACTTCCCATCCAGCTCCCTGCTTGTGGCCTGGGAAAGCAGTTGAGGACGGCCCAATGCCTTGGGACACTGCACCCGCGTGGGAGACCGCGTGGGAGACCCGGAAGAGGTTCCAGGTTCCCGGCTTCGGATCAGCGCAGCATCGGCCCGTTGCGGCTCACTTGGGGAGTGGATCATCGGACGGAAGATCTTCCTCTCTGTCTCACCTCCTCTGTGTATATCTGGCTGTAATAAAATGAATAAATCTTTAAAAAAAAAAAAAACTTATTAAAAATTTTAGTGGAAGTGGTTATTCCAATAAGCAATATTTGCGGGTGATTTTTCTCTTCTTTTATGATGGGAAATGGATGACAAAGATGTAACATACCAAAGACATTATTTCTTAATTTATTCTCTTTGCAAGGCAGAGAATAAGAAAGAGCTTCCTATATTCTGTCTGCTAGCTCAACTTCCCAAATGCCTGTAGCAGGTGGGGCAGGATCAGGCCAGCGCATGGAACTTAATTCAGGCCCCCATGTGGGTGGTAGGCCTTCACTTCTACCTCCCAGGATGTGCATTTGCCAGAAGCTAGAAGTAGAAGCAGATCTAGGACTCACACTCAGGCATTCTGATATATAATGGGGCACCCCAAGGGATGTTTAAACTGCTATTCCAAAAGTGTATCCCAGAAGATACTATTTACAAAATAGGGTCCAAGACAAGAAAGACCAGCAATTGGGAATCATATTTGGAGTAGTCTAATATAAGTTCCTCATATCAATGAAATTCAATTAAGATAAAGATAGCTTATATGTAAAAAAAAAAAAAATACGAACTTTCACTAAAGCGTGACCACCAGATATGGTTAAAAATGACACAGATTTCAAACATGAAATTCTGAAGGGAAAAAAATTACTTTTGCAGACACTGTCAAAACTTAATTCTTGCAAAACTTAATTGTAAAAACAATTCTTTAAAATGTACTATCTTCCAGGATGGGCATTTAGCAATTAAGACGTCAGGTGGATGCCCATATCCCATCATCAACGGGGCTGGGTCCAAGTACTGGCTTTGCTTCCAATTCCAGTTTCTTGTTAACGAGCACCTGCAGGTAGCTGGTGACTCAAGCAGTTGAGTGCCTGACACCCATGTGGTAGACCTAGATGGAGTTTCTGGATCCTGGCTTCAGGCAGGCCCAGCCTGGCTGCTGTATTCATTTGAAAGGCAGAGTTACAGAGAGAGGGAGAGACAGAGTCAGGGGAAGCAGGGAGACTTTTTCACCCACTGGTTCACTGCTCAAATGGTTGCAACTGACAGACAGAAGCCAAAAGCTAGAAATCCTGTAATTGGGGAGCCAATAATGTAGCACAGTGGTTAAGCTACCAGCTGTAAAGCTGGCATGCCATGTGCGTACCAGCTGTTTCAATCATTTCCAATCCAGCTCCCTTCTAATGTACCCGGGAAAGCAGCCAAAGCAGCAAGTACTTTGGTCCCTGCTACCAATGTGGAAAACCCAGATGAAGCTCCTGGAGTCAAACTGGACCAACTCCAGCAATTGCAGTCATCTGGGGAGTAAACTAGCAAACGAAAGATCTCTCTAACTCTATGTTTCAAATTAAATTTTTTTTTAGAAAATTAAAAAATAAAATAATTTTTTTTTTTTTTTTTTTTTTTTTAAGATTTATTCATTTTTTATTACAGCCAGATATACACAGAGGAGGAGAGACAGAGAGGAAGATCCTCCGTCCGATGATTCACTCCCCAAGTGAGCCGCAACGGGCCGGTGCGCGCCGATCCGATGCCGGGAACCTGGAACCTCTTCCGGGTCTCCCACGCGGGTGCAGTGTCCCAAAGCATCGGGCCGTCCTCAACTGCCTTCCCAGGCCACAAGCAGGGAGCTGGATGGGAAGTGGAGCTGCCGGGATTAGAACCGGCGCCCACATGGGATCCCGGGGCTTCCAAGGCGAGGACCCCAGCCGCTACACCACGCCGCCGGGCCCTAAAATAATTTTTAATATGGTTTTCAAGCCAGAACTGAAATGCAAAAGCAGATCCATGTTTCTTCTTTTGAATTACAATGTAACTTCCACAATGCTATTAGGGAAAATTTTTTGATGATTCGTGCATCCAACCAATGATTTCACCTCAATGAACATTACATAAATATATTTTTAAATACTTTCTCTTGAACATAACCTTTGTAATCTATGGGGTAACCTGTGACACCAGTTAAACACTGAAGTGTTCCACTTTTGATCCAGCCCCTTGCTGATGGCCTGGGAAATCCACAGGCAATGGCTCAAGTATCCAGGTCCCTAACATGCATGTGGGAAACCTGAAGAAGCTCCTGGTCACCACAGCCATCCTGGGAGTGTACCAGCACATGGAAGATCTGCCTCTCTCTCTCTCCAACTCCTACTTTCAAAACACATAAATAAATATTAAAAAAAAAAACCCTTCCCACATAAAATTAATTTTCAGAATTCAACATACTAACCAAAATCAAATTGTTACTAGTATTTATACAGGAAAGAGACAGAGGAAGATCTTCCATCCACTGATTTACTGCCCAAGTGGCCGCAATGGCCAAAGCTGAGCTGATCCGAAGCCAGGAGCCTCTTCTGGGTCTCCTACGTGGTGTGCACGGTACCAAGGCTTTGGGTTGTCCTCAACTGCTTTCCCAGACCACAAGCAGGCAGCTGGATGGGAAGTGGCGCAATCGAGACACAAACCAGTGCCAATATGGAATCCTGGTCATGTGCGAGGCAAGGATTTTCGCAGCTCAGCTACCACACTGGGCCCCAAATTATTATTTTCAATTTCCCATATAAGCGTCTGCCAGTCAACCACATTTGTGCAAGCCTACTTTCACCTGTGGTTAGTCCTCAATCAGTGAGGTTTAAATTATGTTGTGAACATTATTATACCTATTTTGGTTTCTAATTCTCAAATTTCCTTAATCTATTTAAGGCTGAGCATGCCTCCTCCTCATCCTCTTCACTTACTTAATAACAATAATATGTAAACACTAAAACAGTATCTGTAATTTAGACCTATCCCACTAAGGTGCTTGTCCACTTTGATTAAGAAAAAAAAAAACCAACAGCATTCGCAAATTCAAATGTTGAAGTTCCTTTACCTTCTCCACCCCAGAGGCATAGGAAGAGACGTGAGGTTTGATGATTTCTGCTTCCCAATCCTCATCTCCCATGGTGACTTCGAATTCTATCATCAAAAATAATCATAGTAATTGGCTAAATCAGGTCATTTTATCTTCAAATTCATAATCAACCATCATTTCACGTCAACATCTTGCAACCTCCCGAAGTAGGTACTGGATCTTCCAATGAAAATTGTGTTTCTTACCTAGAGGTGTTGTTTTTATTTTTAAAATCCAGTCCAACCATTTACCTACTCATTTTAGCAATCACCACCCACCCCGCAATGCGGGGGCTTTCCCCCAAGATCTGTCTGTAGAATTTATCTCCTCCTTTAAGGGTCCCTAACTGGCTCAGAAGATACTAAATGGAGGGAAAATTTTTCACATCTCACTCCACTTTCCCTTGAAAGGCAAATAGGCTTGTTTGGTTCGGATGCTGGGGTTTTATTGGGGGGACAGGGGATCTGGTCCTGGAGCTGGATGGGAAAAAGACAAATGTGTTGGATGGCCTAGATCCTTTCGCTGAAGGACAAGAAGCATTCATACACAAACGATACTTCAGCCATCTTTTGTTCTAGAAGGAAAAGAAAAGGCCGCGTAGGCCCTGGGCAAAGCCTTCACCTCTTCCGCAGGCCTCAAGCCCTTCTCCAACACCTCTGGGGCTTTAGGCCGGCAAGTGGCCAGAAGGCTCCAAAGTTAGATTCAAGTCTCCCCATTCCCTCCCACTGGCTCCATAAGCTCTTCGTTTGGCCAAAGTTCCAATTATCAAGACGCCTGTTGGACTAGGGGCCCGCTGATACCCCGAGGAAGGCAGTCGACCCACTCACCCGCCGCTGCTGGCTCTCCCCTAGTCCTCGCTGGCTCGGACGCCGCCGCTTAAACGGCCGCACGTGCAGGACGCCGGCTGCGTCGGGCGGGGCGAGCAGCTCCAGCAACAAATAGCACCAGGCGACGGGCACCACTGGCCAATCAGCGCTCGGCTGGCCAGCGGGGTCCCGCCCCACTCTCGCCCTCTGCGCGTTCCCTTCCTGCTGGCATTCGAGGGGGTCACGTCATAGGCCTCCTCGAAGGGTGGCCCGTTGGGGCTCCAGGTCCAAGGCTGCACGATGGCTCACTCCTCATTGGTTTCCACGTTCTTGGGCCGGATCCTCCATTTGCTTTCCCTCTAATTGTTCCCCAGCACACCGGACGTGGCCACTTCCCACTAATTAAAGCAGAAGATGAAAGAGGAGGGAAATGGCGCCCTCCCTCCTTCCCCTCGTGCTTTCTCTTCCCCTTTTACCTACACTTGGTCGCTCTGGTTGTGAATTTCTGAGGTGTGGACATTTTACACATCCGGGGATTCCAGGGGCCTCAATGTACAGCTGGAGCTTGTAGAGGTGGCGCATTCACTTTGCCTCCCGAGTTAGAGGAGGGAGGATGAAACTCCATCCCGCTGGTCGAGCTCAGGCTGTCGAAAAGAAATTTAGAGTGAATCGGAGCTCTATCTCTTGGGGATGCCAATAACCTATGTAACCCAGAAGGAAGGAGGAAACTGGTGTAGGTGGGCCATCAAGGCCTGGGTTTGTGGGCACACCTGATTATATCACCCCTTAGTACACCCACCGAGGACATTTCAATGCTTAATGTCCTGCCCATCAGATATTCTGTGCCTCCCCACCGCCACCCACAAAAGAGGGGAATTCATCAGTACTTTCCTCATCCCTGCCAAGGGCATGACAACAGACTGTTCAAAACCCTAGATTTTAGTTTCCACTGGTTTTACTTCTCTGAGTTTTAAATCCCAGCACAATATGTGATTCTCGGGCAATAAAGGATAAGACACTTTATACACTTGGGTTTTCCACACCCTTTCCATTCCTAGAACCACCAATTCAGATTCACCACCCAGAATGGGTAAGGATTCATTAGCACTTAACTTTGCCAGGCTGTTCTCAAGGTAAACCCTGTATAAAAGACAACATTTTAACATAACTGTCATTTGAAGTAACTTCACTTAAAAACCTAATTTTCATTGCTGCTTCACTCCCCAAATGGCCACAATGGCCAGAGCCGGGCCAGTCTAAATGAGCCAGGAGTTTCTTCCAGGTCTCCTACACAGTCATAGGGACACAAAGACCTTAGGCCATGCTCCACTGCTTTCCCAAGCCATCAGGAAGCTGGATCAGAAGTAGAGCAGCTGGGGCTAGAATCATCTAGAACCATATGGGATGCCAGTGCCACAGGCAGAGGGCTAACCTATACGCCATCACACCTGCCACGATGCTGTGGATTTATATCCAGGACGCTCTCATGCAGTTTGAATTGTAAAAATGTTGATACCATGGAAAAAATGTTTAGTCAGCAATAGGAACAGTATATGAAATCAGGTATCTACAATGACAACCAACTAGGTTTTAGTCATGTGAGGACAGAGAAATAAATGGTTCCCATATGGTGTTCACTCCCAAGTACCTGCAACAGCTGGCCCTGGAGTTGAGCCAAAGCCAGAAGGCAGGAACTCAATATAGTTCTCCCTTGTGGGTGGTAGGGAGCTAGATAATTAAGCTGTTGCCTTCCAGAGTCTGCATTAACTGGTGTCCAGAACTGGAGCTAGAGCTGGGAATTGAACCCAGTACTCTATTAATAGGATGCAGGTTCCCTGACTGCTAGGCTACCTGCCTTCTCCCAGATAATTCTTAAAGTATGGGAAATGGACAGATCTTCTGCAATGAATATATTCCTGTAAAAACATTTAGGAAACATTCTCCACCATTGATTTTCGAACAGATTTTTGTTCATCCATCGCCTGTGACATCAGCGCCCCACATGAGTACCGGTTCAAGGCCCGACTACTCTGCTTCCAATCCACTTCCTACTGATGCTGCTGGAAAGACCTTCTGGAGTGAACCAGAAGACAGATCTCCATCTTTCCTCTCTCTGTGTCACTCTGTCTTTCAAATAATATTTTTTAAAAAGGACAACTGGTTGATAGCCTGCAGAAACAAAAAAATAGATCCACATCTCTCACCATACACTAAGATCAGATCTAAATGGATAACAGATCTAAACCTACATCCAGAAACCTTCAAACTTTTGGAAGAAAATGTTGGAAACACACTGGAACACTTAGGGGTAGGCCCTCACTTCCTAAAAAAGACTCCAGATGCAGTAGAAATCAAGACCAAAATAAACAATTGGGACCTCATCAAACTAAGAAGCTTCTGTACAGCTAGAGAAACAATCAACAAAGTAAAAAGGCAACCCACAGAATGGGAGAAGATCTTCGCACACGACATAGGTGATAGAGGGCTAATATCCAGAATATACAAAGAGCTACAAAACAACCAAAATGTCAAAACAAACAACCCACTCAAGAAATGGGCACGGGAAATGGGCAAACACTTCACAAAGGAACAAACCCAAATGGCAAATAAACATATGAAAAAATGCTCAAGTTCCCTGGCAATAAGGGAAATCCAAATTAAAACATCAATGAGGTACCACCTAACGCCAGTAAGACTGGCCCACATGAATAAAAGCACCAACGACACTTGTTGGCGAGGTTGCGGGGAAAAGGGAACCCTACTCCACTGCTGGTGGGGCTGCAGGCTGGTACAGCCTCTATGGAAATCAGTATGGAGAATATTCAAACAACTCAAATTCAACATACCGTATGATCCAGCAATAGCACTCCTAGGAATATATCCAGAACACTTGTTCTATGAGAAACCAACATGTACTCCTATGTTCATAGCAGCACAATCAATAATTGCAAAAACATGGAAACAACCAAAATGCCCATCAAAAGAGGATGGATAAGAAAGCTATGGTTCATCTACTCCATGGAATACTACTCAGCTATTAAAAAAAACAAAATGCAGTTCTTTGTGGCCAAATGGGCCAAACTGGAAACCATAATGCTAAGGGAAATGAGCCAATCCCAAAAGGTTAAATACCACATGTTTGCCTTAATTTAAGATGATATGATGTTATGTATAACATGTTATGTTTTGAATGTTATATGTTGTGTATAAACTAAAATTGAAGTATAGGTGAGGTGGTCACAGAAGGTGGCTGGGAACCCGCATAAATACAAAAAAAAAAAAAAAAAAAAAAAAAAAAAAAAAAAGGACATTGTGAGCCCTATCTTTCAACAGTATATTTTAAAAATAATATTGATTTATTCATTCACGAGGCAGAGTGACAGAGAACAAGACACACAGAGAAACAGAGAAAAGACAGATACAGAGGGAGATTGAGAGAAACAGAAAGAAACATCTTTCCTCCACTGGTTCATTCCCTAAATCACTGAGGTAGCCAGAGCTGGGCCAGGCCCAAACCAAAAGCCGGAAGCTTCTCCCAGATCTCCCAGGAGGTTGGAGGGGCCCAAGTACTTGGGTCATTTTCCACTGAGTGCTTTCCTAGGAGCATTAGTAGGGGGCTGGGTAGGAAGTGAAGCTTGAGATCACTCAACGTTTTGAAATTAAATCAAGCTACATTTTCTTAAATAACATTTTTTAAAGATTTATTATATTTTTTTTTTTGCAAACTCAGATATACAGAGAGACACAGAGAGGAAGATCTTCCGTCCGATGATTCACTCCCCAAGTGACTGCAACGGCCGGTGCTGTCCAATCTGAAGCCAGGATTCAGGAACTTCTTCCAGGTCTCCCATGCGGATGCAGGATCCCAAGGCTTTGGGCCGTCCTCAACTGCTTTCCCAGGCCACAAGCAGGGAGTTGATGGGATGCGGGCCACAGGGATTAGAGCCGGCGCCCATATGGGATCCTGGCACATTCAGGCAAGGACTTTAGCTGCTAGGCCACGGTGCCGGGCCCCTTAAATAATATTTCTTTGTGAACTTAAGTTTAAGCCATTATGATGATCTTTTTTAATTCTGAGGGCAAATTTTTTAAGGTTTGCTTATTTTTTTTGCAAAGTCAGATATACAGAGAGAAGGAAAGACAGAGAGAAAGATCTTTTGTCCGATGATTCACTCCCCAAGTAACCGCAACAGCCGGTACTGCGCCGATCTGAAGCCGGGAGCCAGGAGCCTCTTCCGGGTCTCCCACGCGGGTGAATAATCCCAAGGCTTGGGCCGTCCTCCACTGCTTTCCCAGTCCACAAGCAGGTAGCTAGATGGGAAGTGGGGCCACAGGGATTAGAACCAGCACCCATCTGGGATCCTGGCACGTTCAAGGAGAGTACTTTAGCCACTAGGCCACCGTGCCAGGCCCCATTGCTATGATCTTAAGAAAGTGCTATGTAAATCCAAGGAAAAGGAAAGGGAAATGTGGATAGTGAGGTTGAAAAGTTATATAACATCCAGCAGATGAACATATCCCATCAGTAAACTGAGTTTACTTAAGACTAAAAATTTTAAAATATGGCTTCTTTCACTGTTTCTGAATAAGTTATAATGGCTACTAAGTCACTAAGACATAAGTACAGATATAACATGCAATTTAGAGAAATTTTAGGAAGGGACTAGTGCAATAGCTCAGTTGGCTAATCCTCTCTCTGCAAGTGCCAGCATCCCATAAGGGAGCCCGTTCGTGTCCTGGTTGCTCCCTTCCCATCCAGCATCCTGCTCATGGCCTGGGAAAGCAGTGGAGAATGGTTCAAAGCCTTGGGATCCTGCACCAACATGGGAGACCTGGAAGACACTCCTGGTTCCTGGCTTTGGATCAGCTCAGCCCCACTTTGTTGACTGAACTAGCAGACAGAAGATCTTTCTCCCTGTCTCTCCTTCTCTCTGTAAATCTGATTTTCCAACAAAAATAAATAAATCTTTTTTAAAAAAGAAATTTTAGGTAATTCTTTTGACCTATGGGCTCTCAGACACTAAACATGCCATGATTGTGACAGCAGATGATCAGTAATGGCTGCTTAAATGATGAAATGATTGAAAACATTAAGAGAAACTTCTTTTAAAAACGGATACTTGAGGGTTCACACCATGGAATAGTAGGCTAAGCCTCTGCCTGCACTACTGTCATCCCATATGTGCTCTGGTTCTTGTCCAACCTGCTCCACTTCTGATCCAGCTCCCTGCTAATGTGCCTAAGAAAGCAGTGGAAAATAGCTCAAGACCTTGAGCCCTCATGCCCACATATGAGACCAGGATGTCATCTGCTCTGTTGTGATATGGCCAGAGGCCGTCACTGGGGGCAAAATGGATGGGGCCACTTGATTCTGGACTTCCTGCCTCTGAACTTGTGAGATAAGTAAATCTCTTTTATGTTTACATTACTCTGCCTTACATGTTTTGTTATAGCAACCAAAAACAGACTCATACAGAAGTTAGAGTTTAAAAGCTTTGCTCTTGGGGGGTGGCTAAAACAGCAGCTTGGATCTCTTGTGTTTAACTGGGCTACCTCGTGTTTCTTCCACATGCATAACATTTATAGGTCAGGAAGAAATTGGGTAGAGTTTAGGCATAAACTTGGGGGATCCTCCTGTCTATCATGTATAATATTCCCCCTACATTAAAGTGCTTGTGATTGTCCTAAACTCTGTCTTCTGTTTTTCAGGCCAGATTTTAGCAGACTAGGGCTAAAATCTGTGAAAATGGGAAAACAGCCAGTGCTGTTTCCCTTTCCTAAATGTCATCTGTCTTCCAACACCTGGCTGTTTTAATTTATCCTCTGGTGCCAACAGGGAGTATTTTTGGTATGCTGTGCAGAGGCAAAGAATTCATCATTATAATCAGAGGGAATCAGTGTGCTAGAATCTTATTCAGCTATTATCAGAATAGACTACATTGAAATATTTGGTAAAAGGTTTACATTTTCATAGACGTCAACAAGGATTGGGGGATTAAACTGTGGAAGAGGTATAAATTCTAGATCGGAGGATTTAGAAGAATTTTGATTAATCCAGATTGTATTCTAAAATGTCCAAGCACTTGGACCCCTGCCACTCACATGCGAGACAAGCAATGAGTTCCAGGACAGAATATTTGCTTCATTCAGACATTTGGGTAATGAACCAGCAGAGGCAGGATCTCTCTTCTTCTCCCCACATCTCTAACTCAATTTTTAAAACAAAGGAAAAAAAACAAATTAAAGCAAGTCAGTCGTTCCTCCAAAACCACCAACAAGGTCAAGACACACAGATATTCTTTTTATTATTATTTATTTTTACTGGAAAGGCAGTCAGATTTACAGAGATAAAGAGGGCGAGAGAGAGAGAGAGAGAGAGAGAGAGAGAAAGACAAAGAGAGAGAGAGAGAGAGAGAGAGAGAGAGAGAGAGAGAGAAAGAAAGATCTCCTATTTACATGGCTGGAGCTGAGCCAATCCGAATCCAGGAGCCAGGAGCTTCTTCCATGTCTCACGCATCTGTGCAGGGTCCCAAGACTTTGGGCCATCCTCAACTGCTTTCCCAGGACACAAGCAGAGAGCTAGGTGGAAAATGGAACAGCCAGGAAACGAAGTGGTGCCCAGATACTGGTACTTGCAAGGTGAGTATTTAGTTATTGAGCTATTGTGCCCCTCCTCCTTTGCCTCCTCCTCCACCCCCTGCCCACAAAGATATTCCTGCTTGAGAGTAAGTCTGCATGGCTTTTCTGGTGCCAATAACCTATATCAGGATGCAGGCTGCTGTCCTTTGGGTCAGCATCCTGAGGAATGGGAGATGATCACAGAGCTATCTTACCAAAGCTCAACAGTATGGGGGGGAGGGATTTTTAAGAGTTTATTGACTTGAAAGCAGGGTTAAAGAGAGAGTGGGGTGAGACAGAGGCCATTTGCTGTTTCACCCCCTCAAATAGCTGCAACTGCCAGGGTCGGGGCCAGGGGCCAGGAGCTTCTTCCAGGCTTCCCACATGGGTGTAGAGGCCCAAGTATTTAGGCCCTCTTCCACTGTTTGTTCACTCAGGAGCGTTAGCAGAGTGGATGGGAAATGGAACAGCCAGACTTGAACCAGGATGCAAGTACTACAGGCTGTGGCTTAACCTGTGCCCAGACCTCAGCAATCTTTTTATTCATTTTCTTCATTTAGTATTCCCAAGTTTGTTAGTTTTTGTTTTTTTTTTTTTTCTAATCAGCTTCACAGTTTAGGTCATTCTGGTTGTTTTGTCAGTTTATTCATTGCTTTTGTGGAAGAACAGAGTTTTAAAGTTCACTATCGTTTTTTGCTTTCATGTCGTTAGCTTAAAATTATCTGAACATGGAATGCAGAGAAGGAAAATTTTGCTTTTACTGAAGCTATCATGAGAATGTACTTTGAAAGCAAGAGCAAAGAGCAATTGCACATTTGTAAGTAAGGGCACAATCAGCAAAATCACTTTTATCTCCATTCAAGTCAACATTCAGTCTACTGTTTGCCTTGTTTTTGGTCAAGCCCTCAACACTACTGGCAGTGTTTAATGGGGTTTAGGTATGGGAAAAGACTTCTTGAGAAAGACTCCAAAGCACAGGCAGTCAAAGACAAAATGAACATGGGACTGCATCAAACTAAAAAGCCTTTGTACCTATAAAGCAATGGAAACAATTATCAAAGTGAAGAAACAACCAACAAATTGGGTGAAAATCTTTGCACACTATAAAACTGATAGGGGACTAATATCCAGGATTTACAAAGAGTTTCAGAAACCCATGGATAGTAAAACAAAACAAACAAAAACCCCTGTGAAGAAATGGGTGAAGGAAACAAAGAGACATTTTTCAAAAAACAGATTCAAATAGCTAACCGACATATGAAAAGATGCTCAGGCTCCCTAGCCACCAGGGAGATACAAATGAAAACCACACTGAGGTTTCACCTAACTCCAGTGAGGTTGGCCTATGTTCAGAATTCTACTAACAACACCTGCTGGCATGGATGTGGGGAGAAAGGTACCCTCCTTCACTGCTAGTGGGAGTGTAGGCTAGTACAACCACTGTGGAAATCAGTATAGACAATGCTTAGAGAACTCTGAACAAACCTACCATATGACCCACCCATTCCACTCCAAGGAATACAGCCAAAGGAAATGAAAATTGCATATGAGAAGGGGATCTGTAATCCTACATTCACGGCAGCACAATCTACAAAAGCAAAGACATGGAAACAATCCAGATGCTCGTCCAAAGAGGAGTGATCAAAGAAACTGTGGTACATCTAGTCCGTGGAATACTACTCAGCCATTACAAAGAATGAAGTCATACCATATGCAACTAGATGGTTCCAACTAGAGACCATTATGCTCAGTGTAATAAGTCAATCCCCAAAGGACAAATACCATATGTTCTCTTTGATATAAAGCAGCTGTCATGCAAGCTGTAAGATCAATAACGCTTTCCATACTATTTTTGCTGCAACCCATGCGTTTTGATGTTTTTGTTTTCATTTGCATTTCTTTCAAATAGTTTCTTTTCTCTTATCAAATTTATCACTGGCTCATGGGTAGCATGGTGGCATCATTTTACCCAGGAGGCTTTTGTGTTTTCTTTTCTTCACCCACGTGTTGGTTATTCAGTGACACATGTTTTGGCTCCATGGTGCTGTAAAGTTTTTGCTTTAACTTCATACCTGTTGTTGACTTTGTTTCATGCTTCTCGTTTAAGGGAATGTATAGTAATGACCTAATAGAGATTGTCATATCCAGATGTGAAGATACAAGCAGTATGCATTCCTGCTTCCACATCAAACATGGACTCCCAATGAAACTGTTGGACATGTCTAGGCAATGGGATGCTGGACTATATGACATTGTCTGTACCAGCAATGGTGGGGCACACTTAAATAAGAATGATAGACTTTTAACTGCTTATGAAGGACTGTAGTATTGTAATAATATGGAGAAAATCCCAGACCCTATGAAATTGTACCATAAAATTTAAAAAAAAATTTAGAAGAAAAAAATAAATCTTTAAAAATGAAAAAGCACAGCTTGCACATAAGACCTTAGTTTGGACTCTAGATATTCTGTATCTTCAAAACGACCGGCCTTGGGCAAGCCATTTTTAATCTCTAGACCGTTTCTTTATAAAATATAGATATACTCTTTGCTACGTGTGGAAAATGCTGCAGAAGAGCTAGGCAGTCACTGACAGCTATTTGTTAAATTTGAATCTTAAGATTTCCGGTCTTTATCCCATTGCAATACATAGCTTTTTGTTTGTTTTTAAACCACTTGCTTCCTCTGCACGAAAGAGTTAGGGGGTGTTAATGCGATTTTCGGCGACTTACCTTCAACTTTGATAACGCATTGACAGAGGAGGGAGATGGCGTGGTAACCCAACAACTCTTGTATATATGTGTGTGCGCGGTGCACGCCAATCCAACTTCTCTGCGTGTCTACAGGGTCCCAGCAAGTGACCAGACTGCGGCGCAAAAACCTAGAAAGCTCTAGAAGAGGGAGTTTGGACATCAGCCCCCTAGGGGTGTGCTAGGTCGCGTTCTCTCACGTGGCTCATGCAGTTAATAGGCCCGCTGGAGATTGAGACACTCCTAAATACTTTGGGACCTCCTGCAGTGGGAAGGCTGCAGGACTCACAGAACCGGCACGCCCGCACGCGCCGGCTGCCCCGCCTTCCGATCTCCGGGAGGGCGGGGCTCCGCGGTGAGGCGGGGCTGGTTGTGGCAGAGCCTTCTGGGAGTTGTAGTCCTCGGTGGAGGGAAGATGGACAGGGGCTGAAGGCATGGTGCATCCAGAACTCCATTCCCCGTCGGCCCTCGCGGCCAAGGCTGTCGTCTCTTCCTGTTTTGGGGACGAGGAATCCTGAGGCGCAAATTGTGAGGATTTCAGAAGAGGGTCCCTCATCTTCTCACGAGGTTCTCGGAGACCGACGGCTCGGCCTGCTCAGGTAGAGCCCATTCCCTCGTCTTGCAAACTCGCCTTTCAGAAGGGTGTGAAGGGAACCAGGGAGAGGAGGCAGGGAGGGAAGGTTGGGCTTGCGGGGATGCCGGCTGTCAATGGGAAAGTTCTTTGGTGCATCGCCTCTGAACGGTCGCGTTTGAGGGGTTTAGGGTGGGAACCAGTGAGGCCAACTGTGGGGATCTTGGAGGCTGCACGCTCTCCTCACGCGGCTGGAGGATGGCGAAAGTTTAGGCATCCCTCGGGGACCAGGGAATGCGACGGGTGATGGAATTTTGTGTATGCCGGAGCCTTAGAGGAAAAGGCAGGGTTAGCAGAGAACCCCTGCACGCCCCCGCTAGCGTCCTTCCCTCCCTCTTGTAGGGAGGAAATAGAAGAGGTGAAAGACCGGGTGGGAACTCCGGCTGTCGAGCCGCGGCACTTTCCGCAGCGGGAGTGGGGGTCCTGAGAATGGCCGTGTCTTGGCTGTCAGAGTTCTAGACGTGGAAGGAGCACGTTGGAAAAAAAAAATTGAGGGGCTCTGGGTTGGAAAAAGCTGCTCGCCACTAGGAAACCTTGTTGGCCAGACTAACTGAGGTAAAATTCCCAGAACACCCGGACCATGCATTTCCATTGCTGGGGTCGGGAGACCTGTGAGCTTCCAAGCATTCCCTCTTCTTCTTCCTCCTCCTCCTCCTCCTCCTCCTCCTCCTCCTCCTCCTCCTCCTCCTCCTCCTCCTCCTCCTTCTTCTTCTTCTCTCTCTCTCTCTCTCTCTCTCTCTCACTGTCTCTCTCGACAAGGGCAGGATAACACGGAATCACTAAGAGAGCTTTTTAAAAACCTCTCAGGAGACCCAAGTAGCTCTTGCCATAACTGGAAGGGCAAGCTTTCTGCCTCATAAATAGCTACAAACTTCCTACTGAGATGAAAGGTTAGTAGCAGAGGTGTCACCAACACTTTTGTTGCCTCTAAGACAATAAAGTTTACCTTTTCCCTCTAAGAAAATAAAGCGTAGTACAATTTTGAGAACAGGTGATCTTAGATTTTGAACACAATCTGAAATGCTCTAAGATATGCAGTATGCATTATCAAAATAATGCTGATAATTGTTATTTTATAATTTGCTGAACATTAATAATGAAGAGTAAACATCTAAGGTGTGGGAGTACCCACTTGGATTACAAGTTGAAATAATATATGGTATTTTTTGAAAGGACATGTGGACATAAAAGTTTAAGAGCTCATTAAGAGGTGAATTTTCTTTCTTTTTTTTTTTCTTGTAAAGGGCATGAAAGGAGTTTATTTTTCATTCCCACTTTTGAAATAGGCTACAGATGCTATGAAAAAAAAGCACAAGGAGTGGGAGGCAAAGTTCCCAATATGAAATTTAAAATAATGCATCCTAGCGACATATCCCAAAAAGGTTTAATGTTGCTTTTTCTTTTCATTGTTTCCAAATTCTCTATTTCTTCTTATCTCTGAGAGAGAAAGGGGGAAGCCACACCCAGCCCCCCAAATGTCATAGTACCCAGGGATGGGGAACTGCCACCCAGTATCAACCCAGGGTCCCGTTGTAGTGTGTGTTCTGAGGGTTCTGACCAAGTGGTTCTAATAGTTTTGAAATGCTGTCGGTTTTGCTGATCCAAGGCTGAGGCAACCCTCCCAATGTCCATTGGCTGATAGAGTCGACCTCAAGTCTCCTTCACCCACATTTTTGCTGTCCTCATTTGCTAGGGTAGTTGTCCAATTTGCTCCGTTCTCCTTCCTCTGCGATGGTACCAAATGGGCTGCCTTACTCTCCGTGTGCGTAAGGTTCTGCATCCACTGCTCTGCCTTTTTCGCTTGCAGGCAGGTCCAAGGACCAGGGCTCAGGTCCTGGCCCTGCCAGATCCCCTGCCCCCAGGACCCATGAATCTGGCACTCACCTCACAGGCAGGCCCCAGGACCTGGGCCAGGGGACCTGAATCCCTCTGGATCCTCCGCCCTGGGGCTCACGAAACTGGCACCCACCATGCAGGCAGGCCCCAGGACCAGGGAGAGTTGACCCTAGCCCACCGGATCCTCCACCCCGGGGCTCATGAACCTGGCACCCACCTAGCAGGAGGGCCCCAGGACCTAAGCCAGGGTCCTGGAGCCCTGCCAGAACCCCCGGCCCTTGGGGCTCACGAACCCTGCACTCACCTCACAGGTGGGCCCCAAGACCCAGGCCAGGTGACCTGAGCCCCTCAGATCCTCCACTCTTGGGGAGAGGTGAATTTTATTTTAAAGATTTGTTTATTTTACTTGAAAGTCAGTGTTGCAGAGAGAAAGTGCGAGGAAGAGACAGAGATCTTCCACCCACTGGTTCACTCCCCAAAAGTGGCCAGAACTGGTCCTGTCCAAAGCTGGGAGCCAGAAGTTTCTTCCAGATCGTCCACGTGAGTGCAGGGTCCCGAGGCTTTGGACCATCCTCCTCTGCATTCCCAAGCCTCAAGCAGGGAGTTGGATAGGAATTGGAGTAGACAGGACTAGAACTGGTGTCCACAAAGGATACCACAGGCTGAGATTTAGCCTGTTACACTACAATGCCCACCCAAAGAGGTTAATTATTTATGAAGTTTATTTGGACATCAAAGTTAGAAATCTTGCATCTGTTGATTCACTCCCCAAACAGCTGCAACAGCCAGAGCTGCCAGGCCAAAGCTGAGAACTAGGAACTTTGTTGGATCTCCTAAGCTGGGGGAGGGGCCTAAACACTTGCGCCATCTTCTGCTACTTTTCTTAGGCCCTTAGCAGGAAATTGGATTGTAAGTGGAGCAGTGCAGGTACAAACCATCACCTACATAAGATTCTTGCGTAGCAGGTGGGGACTTCAGCTGCTTTGTCATAGTGCTGACCCCGAAAGGTTAATTCTTATCAAACCTACATTTTATAAAATACTGAAATTTCTGTTCTTGGCTGATGTTCTTTCTTTCTTAATAACGTGAGCTGATCTTGAGAATGGTTCAAATTCCTGGCATAGGCAGAGAGGTTCTTCAGTACTGTAGGATTGCTTTCACTGGTAAATGTCATTGTTGAACCACATTGTTCTCCGGTATCGTCCAAGTCAACATCTTTTGGAGCATTGATCGATTATATGGGAAGCATGTTCTTTTTAAAAATATTTTTTATGTTGATTGCATAATTGACAAGGATGCACACTCATTAGAACCATTGATTAGGATGGGGAGGGTGGAGGCCTAGGGGGAAGGTGGGTGGGACAAATGTGGACGCATGTTCTGTCATGACAGAATTGAAGCATTGTAGTGCCTGATGGCTAAACAGTGAATGATTCAGGGAATTTAAGTGAATTTGCTATCCTGGACTTTATAGCAGTTCCAGACTTAGGAAGAAACACATGCATATGGGGTGATGCTGGTTCCACTGGATATCTTTTTATGGAATGGTTCCGTTTACTTTTACATTGGTATAATACAAAGCTGCATGAACTATGACTGAATTTTACCTGTTGGATATATTATCATCTTATAAAGTTTTATTACAACACATCCATAGACACTTTTATGTTACCTTTTATGCCAAAGTTAGAGCTGAGTCGTGCAGAGCCTGTATGACCTGTAAAGCCTAAAATATTTATCATCTGGCCCTTTATAGACAAAAATTTGTCAGTTGCTGGCCCAGCAAACAGAATATAAATGTAGTATCTAAAAGCTTGTAACATATGCTGACCTAATAGGTAAAACTGATTCTAAGCCTCTGAGAAAGAATGTACAAATGCTGATACCAGTGGGTCTGAGGTCATGCTTATTGGTTCACAGCTAGCTACTGATGCTAGTCTCTTAGTGTAGATACTGTAGAGTTGCTTCGGCGAAGAATTGTGATAGGAAGTTTTCTGAGTTTAGTATGGAAAGGACTGACCATCTTGGAGATGCCCTGATAATCACAATACCTTGTTAAAACAGTGTCACACTGGCTTCCTTTGGTTTCTTTCTATGTCCTTTTTATGGAGATTGGAACTTGAGTATAGATAATAACTTTTGGAATAAAATTATCATGTCAAGATGTTGGATTCCCTATTGGGACCTTTGTGCTTCTGTGACAAAATGCATAAGATTAGGTAATCTATAACCTTGATTATCAGTTTTTAATAAGCCTGACGGAAATCCAAGGATCTTTCTAGATTTCTTCTTTTTCCTAGCATTCAGTCTTTAGTTAAAGTATTACCCTTCGAAAGATAAAGGGGGTGGGCCCCTGCTTTCTCTTAACCACATGCTCTCTGTAGTTTAGGAACCAAAACTGCTAACTTGCATATGTTTATAAATGAGTGGGGGAAACAAGGCCCTGTTTTTCTGCCATTTTTTAAGGAGCTGTCTTTTTGCTACTCTGACCTGACTGTTGTTTTTTCTCCAATTTCACTTCCTCTAGAAGGGTTGGTGCTGGCTAGAGAAATATCTAGTCTTGAGCAAAGAAGTTTGCTTAAAGAAAAATAAGTTTATTGAATTTAGCTTGCAGTCCAGATATCCAGACATGCATTTTCCTTCATTTTAGTCCCAGCTGTGTTTCAAAGAGCTAAGTCCATTTGCTATCATAGACAGTGATTGTCTTTTTACTTACAACTGTGGAAAAAGGAAGAGCTGGTTTTTCATGAAGATTCTCTTGTCTTTCAAATAGCCTGGCCAAAGGTAAGAGCTGGAAACGCAGCTCGGATCTCCCATGTGAGTGGCAGGAGTGCAATTACTTGAGCAATCCCGGCTGTTTCCTGGAGTCCATACTAGCAGGAAGCAAGAACCAGGAGTGGAGCCTAACATGAGATCCAGGCACTGTGCCGTGGGACACGCTGTCCTAACCTTGTCTGAGCTGATAGGTCCACCTCCTAACTTTAAAATAGATATCAGAGTTTAGCAGAAATAACTTTGGGGATCAAAATAACATAGTTCTGGTATCAGGTGTAGTTTTATTAGCTAAGTGATCCAGTACAAATTTCCTATCAGAGCTTTAATTGCTTTTCCTTTCAGGTTCTATGAAAATAATATCAATTTTCCAAATTCCAAGGATTCATTGAAATTATATAATAAACATTAAATAAATAAATTTTAGTTCCAACTCCTGCTACCATTCTATTGATTTTTTTCTTTAAGTTTTCCTCCAGTGACACCGAATTCTCCTCTGCAGAAATGAATTCTGCTTAGACTATTCTGTTTGTGATGGTTAAGTTTATGAAAGTCACCCTTTTTTTTTTGTTACCTCACTGGATTTTACTCCTTTTATACTGGAGGCGCATAGATATGGCAGCTGGTTTTATTCAGGCCCTTTGAGATAAGCCAATAAACAATTTTTCTATAGCCTTTTAAAAAGCCAACTGTGGGGCCAGCACAGTGGCATAGCAAACTAATCCTCTGACTGTGGTGCTGGCATCCCATATGAACACTAGTTCAAGTTCTGGCTGTTTTGCTTCAATCCAGCTAATGTGCCTGGAAAAACAGTGAAGTGCTTAGATCCCTAAACCCACATGGGAAACCCAGGAGAAGCTCCTGACTCCTGGCTTTGGATTGGCTCAGCTCTGGTCATTGCGGCCATCTGGAGAGTGAACTAATGGATGGAAGATCTCTCTGTCTCTCCTTCTGTCTGTCAATCTGCCTTTCAAATAAAAATAAGTAAATATTAAAAAAATAAAAAGCATAATAAAATGATACTGAGCATTCTCTGCTTGCCAGCCACATTGCATGCATTATCTCAGTTTTTTTTTAAAAGATGTATTTTCCTTGTTTTTGAAAGGCAGAGTGACAGAGAGGGAGAGACAGAGATAGAGCTTCCATTTGCTGGTTCACTCTCCAGATGGTCTCAGTGGTTGTGTGCCTGGTTGAAATCAGGAACCAGAAACTCCCTCTGAGTTTCCCAGGTTTGTGGCATATTCTGCTGCTTTTGTAGGCATGTTAGCTGCTGGGTCAGAAGCAGAACAGCCTGAACTGGAACTGGTGCTTCAGAGATGCCGGCTTTGCAAGTTGTGTCTTAATACACTGTGCCACAACATTGGCTCCTCATTTAAATCTTAAGTGTTGGGGCCAGCCTTGTGACATGATGGTTTATGTCGCTGCCTGCAAAACCAGGCCCACAGTCATCACCTTGTAGACTGTGGTTCATGTCTTGTTTTCTGGCCTGTTTGTGTCCCTGCTACCCACCTTGGAGACTTGAATGGAGCTCCTTGCTTCTGTATCTCTCTGTCTCTCTCTGCAACTCTCAAAAATAAATAAGTCTTAAAAAAAAAAAAACAAACAACTTCAATCCTGTAGGACTTGTACTTTTATTCCCCTAAACTGGTGAGTTCTAGGTAGCTGAGTAAGTTGCCTAAAGTCACACAGAAAGTAAATGGCAGAGCCAAGATGCAGGTTGCAGGCAGATCCACCTGACCTAGCAACCCACCGCACTCTGTAGAATAGAACCATTACGGGCCCGGCGGCGTGGCCTAAAGTCCTCGCCTTGAATGCCCCGGGATCCCATATGGGCGCTGGTTCTAATCCCGGCAGCTCCACTTCCCATCCAGCTCCCTGCTTGTGGCCTTGGAAAGCTGTCGAGGACGGCCCAATGCATTGGGATCCTGCACCCGTGTGGGAGACCTGGAAGAGGTTCCAGGTTCCAGGTTCCCGGCTTCGGATCGGCGCGCATCGGCCTGTTGCGGCTCACTTGGGGAGTGAATCATTGGACAGAAGATTTTCCTCTCTGTCTCTCCTTCTCTCTGTATATCTGACTTTGTAATAAACTGAATAAATCTTTAAAAAAAAAAGAATAGAACCATTACAGCCTGTATCCAAAATTAATTGCATATGGAATTCAAACAATGCATTGGCATTTCTTTCTGGAGGTATTTTAAAAATCAGTTCCTGGGGTCCAGCACAACGGCCGAATGGCTAATCCTCGCAGTGCATGTTCCAGATTTCCATATTGGAGCCAGTTATGTGTCCCAGCTGCTCCATTTCCCTTTCACCTCCCTGCTTGTGGCCTGGGAAGGCAGTGGAGGACAGATCAGAACCTTGGGATCTTGCACCCACGTGGGAGACCCAGCAGAAGCTCCTGGCTCCTGGCTTCAGATTGGCTTAGCTCCGGCCTTTACAGCCTCTTGAGGAGTGAACCATAAGACAGAAAATCTTTCTGTCTCTCCTCCTCTCTGTATATCTGCCTTTCCAATAAAAATAAATCTTTAAAATAAAATCAGTACTTGGAGATTTCGTGGCAGTAATGTTCTGCCTACCTGTCAATAGTAAAATATTTCACTAGTATTTTTTTTTAAGGTTGAATCATCTTTTCAAAGGCAGAGTTATAGAAAGAGAGGGAGAGATCTTCCATGTACTGCTTCATTTCCCAAATAGCTGTAGCAGCCAGGACTGTGCCAGGCTGAAGCCAGGAGCTTCTTCTAGGTCCCCCATGCGGCTGCCAGAGGCCCAGACATTTAGACCATCTTCTGAGTTCCCAGAGTATTAACAAGCAGGTGGATGGGAAGTGGAACAGCCAGGATGAGAACCAGCACCCAGTTGGAACGCCAGTGTCACAGGCACTGACTTAACCTGTTGCACTACAAGGCTGGCCCGTTTTCTAGCATTTCTTAACAACTAAGAATATTTTCTCTTCACAGTATAACATTTCATTCATTTCATTAAGCTTAGTTTCATCACATTCACAATAATAACATATTCTTAAAATAGAGTTTGATGGTGTTTCTTGTAATTTTAAGCACTTTCACGTATGAATTGAAGTTAGCTTGGTGGCTGAGATGTTGATTGGGATACTTACAGTTCCTGGATTTGGTGCCCAGCTCAGGTTCCTAACTTCAGCTTCCTGCCACTTCAGACCCTGAGGAACAGTGGTGGTGGTCAGGTGACTGGTTCTTGCCAGCCACATGGCAGACCTGGATTGAGTTTCTGACTCTTGACTTCAACCGTGGCCAAATTTTAGCTGATGAGAGCGAACCAGAGGATGACAGTGCAGTCTCCCTCCCCTCTCTGCCCCATCATTCAAATAAATTTTAAATATATGCTAAAATTTTGTGAGTTTGATTTGCCTTAATAGATTTTTCTAACGTTCTTTGTTATTCTTTTTCTTGTCATTATTTTTTTCTTTTGTTGAGAAGCAGCCTGTTATTCCTTATGATAAAAGAATCCTAGCTTCTTTGCAATCATCTCTTCCATCCCTAAACTATTAATCCTTTAAACTGAAGCAATGTTTTAAAATTCTGTATAGTTACAGCACAGTCAATCCAAAATATAATTGTCTAGAGAATGTTGATTCTAACTTTCAAGACCTCTGCTATGCCACGTTTATTTTTAAATATGTTGTTGTCAGTATTTTTGTATAAAATATTTTACTTACTAAGAAATCATTTTTCCCTTTTAGAAATTGTTTATTTATTTACTTATTTGAAGGAGTTAACAGAGGGAGTTAGAGTTTCCATCTGCTGGTTCACTTGCCACATGGCTGCAGTGACCAAGACTTAGCCAGGCCAAAGCCAGGCGCTTCATCCAGCTCTCCTGTATGGGTAGCAATCACTCAGGTACTTGGACCATCCTCCACTGCTTTTCCTAGGCCATCAGCAGGGAGCTGGGTCAGAAGTGGGGCAGCTTGGGCACCCATCATTACCTCATACGGGATGCCAGTGACACAGGCCTGCTACACCACAATGCCAGCCTGAGACTATACCTTTTTAAAAACTCTTTTTGGAGTGAGCATTTGGCCTAATGATTAACATGTTGATGAGAAGGTCCACATCCCACACTGGGGTAGCTGTGTTGCATCACCAGCTCCATCTCCTGCTTCTAGCTTCCTGCTAAAGTAGAATCCTGTGAACAGGAGGGATACCTCAGGTAACTGAACTTCTGACACCCACATGGAAGACCTGGATTGAATGTCTTGCTCCTGCCTTCACCCCACCGCAGTGCCATCTCCATGGAATATTTGGGAGTAAACAGTGGGTAGGAGTGCTCCCACTCTGTCTTCCTGCCAGCCTCTATTCCTATCTGCATCTTTGTCTCTCTATCTCTCAAATACATTTAAAAAGAAAATTTGGAGGGTATGTGTGGCACAGTAGCCTAGTGGCTAAAGTCCTCGCCTTGCACATACCAGGATCCCATATGGACCCCGGTTCCCATCCAGCTCCCTGCTTGTGGCCTGGGAAAGCAGTCAAGCATGGTTCAAAGCCTTGGGACCCTGCACCCACATGGGAGACCCGGAAGAAGCTCCTGCCTCCTTGCTTTGGATCAGCACAGCTCCAGCTGTTGCAGCTGCTTGGGGAGTGAATCAGTGGATGGAAAATCTTCCTCTCTGTCTCTCCTCCTCTCTGTATATCTAACTTTCCAATAAAAATAAAATAAATCTTATAGACGAATTCTTTTCTGTTTTTCCCAGTGCTTCATTGAGCTGAGAATTTGTTAGATGAATATATTGCTCAGAGTTGACCATTACTCAATATTTTACTTGTCCCATTTTGAAGTGGCTAATCATTTTTACCTTTTTACTCTTTATGAGATAGATGAAGGCCTTCTTGTTTGGAAATGGTAGTATTTGGTTTTACTTTTTTGAAACACTATAATCATAAGAAACTACTTTTAACCTTTTATGTTATTTGTGTCCAGCGGGACTAGGTTAATGACAGTTTCGATTGGTTTAAATGCTAGGTAGAAAAGCAGAGTAATGGAGCAGGAAATGGAAAGGAAAGAACATAAGACAGAAAATACATGTATTTTGAGCATAGAACATATTAGCAACATCTGTGTCACATAATCAGTGCCATGTTAATGTTTGTCTAGCTGTTCCTTACTGAACAATTTTTCACTTAAAAGTGGGGTAAGGAGTGGGTTAAGCCACTATTTGGGACAGTCAGATTCCATATGAGAATGCTGGTTCAGGGGCCAGCATTGTGTTGCAACCTCTGCCTGCAATGCCACAATCTCATGTGGGGACACCAGCTGGAGTCCAGGTGGTTGTACTTGCAATCTAGCGTCCTGCTAAGGCTGCAGAAGATGTCCCAAGTATGGGAAGCCCAGATGGAGCTGCAGCCTCCTGGCTAATGCAGCCATCTGGGGAGTGAGGCAGCAGATGGAAGATCTCTCTCTCGCTCGCTCGTTCTCTCCCTCTCTATTCCCTCTCTCTCTCTTCTCCGTCTGCCTCTCCCCTTCCTTCTTACCTTCTCCCTTTTCCCATCTCTCTCTTTGACTCTACTTGTCAAGTAATTCAATCTTAGAATGCTTGTTCCAAGCTTCTGATGCAGCTTCCTACTAATGGGAGTGCAGGCTGGGCTGCAGCACCTACTGTGAGGCTCCAGAACTCCTGCCATCCACAAGGGGGACCCTGGCTGCAGGTTGACCCAGCCGTGGCTGTCATGGGCATTTGGAGAGTGAGCCAGAGGATGGAAGATTGGTGGCTCTGTCTTGCAAGTAAATAAAAAAAGTAAATAAATAAGCTTTAAAAGAGGAAAGGGGAAACTCAGGAGTCTGCATAAATTAAAAAAAAGTGATTCCATTTGGCTTGAACATTTTTTTCTTTTTATTATTAATTTTATTTTTGATGGTGATAACATAGCTGATTAGGGTAGGAAGAGTGGAGGATTAGGGGAAAGTGGATGAGACCACTGTTTCCAAATTGTGCTTTTATTCTTCCTCTATCTGGGGGGAGGGAGAGATAATGGGAGAAGCTACACCCAGCCTCCCAACCACCTCAGTATCCAGGGATGGGGAACGAACACCCAGTGTCATCCTAGGGTCCCCAGTGTGAAGCATGCACCAAGCGTTCTGCTCAAATGGTTTCAGTAGTTCTGAAATGCTATCAATCTCACTGATCTAAGGATGAGAAAATCCTTCCAAGTTTCATTGGCTGACATAGTCCAGCTTAGAGTCTCCATTTGCCCAAGTATTTGCCGTCAATGTTTGGCTGGGGTATTTGACCCATTTGTTTTGCCCCCCTTCCTCTGCTGTGGTACCTCCGATGAACTGCCATATCGTCTGTGTACATCTGGATATCCATTCAGTGTTCATATAAACTACTGAGGAGACCCAGTTCTGACAGCTGTACTCCACAGTCAGACCACAGATCCCTGATTCTCCCCATGGTTGGAGTTCTGAGTCCAGTCCAAATCTCGTCTGAAGATCCTAGACCCTACTCTTGTGTGTGCTTTCGAGTACAGGGTCTGGCTCAACCTGTAACCCACATTGGCCTATACACACTGGCTGTTGCAATTGCTGGGTCAGTTCTGTATCCAGCCCCATCTCTTAATAAACCAGTGGATGGTCCAGCCCAGCACAGCCCTGCCCACTACATGCTCGGCCCTCACTTACACCAGCAGGAACTGTAGCCTAGTCGGAGCAACCCCCAGTAGCTCCCACTAGGCCTGCTCCCAGACCTGGTTCCTGTACTTGCCAGTATGTGCAGCAGATTGATCCAGTCTGTCCACATCCCATTCGGCTCTTGTACATGAGCTAGCATTGAAGCCTAGCTCAACTCAACTAACCCACACTCATGCTAGCAGGTACCACTGCAAGTCTAGCCAGGCCTGCCCCCAGCTCTGGTTCTTATGCTCACCAGTGAAAGTTGCAACTGATCAGAGAGGTGCCCACAGATTCCCTACTAGGTACACTCCCAGTCCCATATCTTGCACTCTCCATGTGGTTCTGCAGTCTAGCTTGACAGGATTTGCCCCCAGTCCCAGCACTTGCTAGCTGATGCTGCAGCAAAGCCCAAAAGGCCTGCTCTTACTCTGGCCTATGCATGTACCAGTGGGTACAGTCAGTTAGCCCAGCCTGGTTCTTCCTTTAACCCAGTTTAAATGCAGGTCAATAGTTCCTGTCCCAGAGGTGGAGCCAGGCTCTCGGACCAGAGAAAGCTCTCCTCCCTGGTCCCAAAGGACATTTATTGTTCTTCTGTTTCTGCGGACTGCTCAGGGCTTCTGGTTGTCTTTCCGATGACGTTGGTTTCTGCGCGGTAGTGTTTGGACTTCTGCCATCCCCTGCAGAAGCTCCAGTTGGGGGTGGGTGACCTCAGAGTACTCGGCCTCCGAGGGCATCCAATTCCCTGTGGCCTCCTTGGCAGTTGGGATATAGTCCTTGTTGCTCGTATTAATAGTTTGTGGTGAAGGTCTGGGAGTCTTCATGGTTGGGATCCAAGCTTCCTCCTTACCACCTGCTCCACTCTGGAGTGCCCCCCTGCTCCATGCACATGACCTCCTGTTAAGAGGTTGTCAGGATCACACCCGATTCCCCCCTCATGCATTGGCATAGTAGTTTTATTGTTGTTTTGTGCCGCTTTGAGTCTGTTGTCTATAAATTACCAGATTTGATCTTGATAGGCTATATTGTACTTTTTTCTCACTCTTTTTATGGTCCTGAAAGATTTTCCTGCACGCCCTCCCCATTACAGATTAACATAGCATATTGAGGGTATAGTAGGTTTTACAGTTTTTCGATGTAGATCTTAAGTATTCTGACATTAATTGTTAGTTTATAGATTATATCGCGTTATCTTATTGCATTGGATACAGGTTGTTAGAGATTACACTAATATTACAATATACAGGTGGAGCCTGGCTCCACTTCTGGACCCCCGCCCTCCCTCGCAATGACCATCGGGATGGCTTCGAAAACCCCTCACAGCAAACAAACAATCATACAAACTAAAAAAACCTAAAATAAATAGACAAACAACAGAAAGTAGAGCTTGAAATCTGACAGGAAAGAACTGGCGTGGATTGGCTCATGCTTCGCTGGGTGGGACACAAAGATTAGTTACTCCTCACCATGGTGTTGGGGATTTTCCTGCACACCCCCCCCCCCAAAAAATGTTCTGCACCTTAAATGTCTACAAATATCTTGAAAAAAAAATAGTTCCTGTCCCAGTTCTCACACTCACCAGGGGGAACAGTGGCCCAGAGGGGAACCCCCAGTTGTCCCCCTACCAGGCTCGTATCAACCACATCCTCCCAGCTCTTAACCCCCACAGTCTCACATGTGTTAGTGGGAGCTGCAGCCCAATCTGGCACAGCCTGCCTCACCTCAGCATTTGCCAGCCAGTGCTGTCGTCTGGCCTGGCCAAGTCTACCCCCATTTCTAGCTCATGCTGATGGTTGTTGCAGCCTAGCCAGCCCAGCCATTCCCCAGGTTGTTGTGGCTCAACCTGGCCTTTCCTGCACCTCATTCTGGTTTTTGTATCTGCCAGTGGGTGTTATGAATTGGCCCAGGCTGGCCTGCCCCCAGACCCAACCCACATGCATGCCAGCAGGTACTAGAGCTTAGCCTAGTCTGGCATATCCCAGAACCTGCCCACACCCATGCCAAGGTATACTGCAGCCATGTCCAACCCAGATTGCCACCCCCATATTGGTTCTCACTCCCCAGTGGGAACTGCAGCCCAACCAGGGCATCCCCTTAGCTCCCCAATTAAGCTGTCTCCCAGCCACAGATCTTGTGTATGCTGTGTTTGCTCTGATCCAGCCCGGCATAACCCATCACCCAGCTTGATCTTTGCCATTAGTTGTTGCAGACTGGCCTGGCCTGGCCTGCCCCTAGTCCCAACTCTCATTGGTGGTTGCTGCAGCCTAGCTCTTCCTAGCCTACCCACCTTTGGCTTTCATGCAAACTGGTAGGGATGATAGCCTAACCTAGCCAAGTATGACCCGAACTCCAGCTTGGGTCCTGTACATGCCCAGTGTGCTATAGTTTGCTCTGGCCCTGCTACTACTCCCTACCCAGAGCCAACCCACACATCTGCCAACAAGTGAAGCAGCCCTGCCTAGCCTGACCAACACCTAGCCCTGACTCGTGTGCTCACAGGTAGGAGCACTGGTCCATCAGGGGAGTTGCCCAAGTTCCCCCACCAAGCCCACTCCCAGACCCAGATCTCAGTGTGCCAGTGGGTGTTAGACCCTTACCCAGCACAATCTGTCCCACCGTATCGGCCTTTGTGTGTGCTGGTGGATGTTGTGGCTAGGCCCACCCTATGCCCAATTCTTGGATATGCCAGCCAGGCCTGTTCCCAGCCCCAGTACCCATGAGTGTTGGTAAGTTCCATGATTATGCCAGACTTCAAACTAATCAGCTGATATGGCAGTCCCACAGGACAAGCCCACAATCCCTACAGAATCTACTCCCAGCCCCAGTTCTCTTGTACTGGTGGGTGTCATCGCCCAACCTAACATGGTCCACACCCTGTCCCGACATTCACTGGCAAGTACTATGGTTGAGCCCTGTCAGGCAGGCCTTCCAGCCATGGCTTTTATGGGCCCTGGTAGACAGGGTTGGTACCAATAATCCCAGCTCAGGTCTCCCATGTGGATAGGTATATTGGTTTAGCCCCAAAAGGTCCTTTGGTTTTCCTCCTCTAAACCCTCAGTCTCAGCTCCCTCATTTACCTGCAAATGCAATGGCCTGGTTGGTGGAAGTCTCCCAGAAGTCACTCCTCACCTGTCTCGTTCTCCTTCAGCAGTCTTTCCTCCCAAACATCTCCAGACTCACTTTCTTGAGTCATCCACACACCCCTCACCCCCGAATGCCTGCAAGTATGCAGATCCCCAAGCCTGGTCCTCCCATGGTGTGCTGTGCCAGTCTGGAGCCATGCCTGTCTACCTAGTGCCCATGCACAGTCACACCAGGGTCCCTAGACCCTGTCTGCTGGTGTACCAGTGACTGGGCCCACTTGTCTTTAAATTAAAATAATAATAATAATAATAATAGAATAGGCAACTGTGTGCAGGCACACTGGTGTAGGTAACACAAATTTGGCTTTAACCAGGCCCAGGATGCTGCCAGCTATTAGCTGCTTTTCTCCCAGCAGTGTAACACTTGCCTAGGTACAACACACCTAGATACAGCTGTTGCCTACAGCTGGGGGAGTAGAATTTCTTAGCTTCAGAGCTATTCACATTTTGGTCTGGATACCTGTTTGTAATAGAAGGCTGCTGTTTGTAGTGTGCGTTTAGCAGCATCAGTGATCTCTACCCACTGGGGATCAGTAGCACCTTCCCCAACAACTTCATGAGTGAGGACAAGTTCCCTATTACCCCCTCATTGTTCAGAAAGTAGTCTATAAAAACACAGGAGTGGAATCAGGAAACACCATCAGAAATAGGTTGTAATTTTGCTAAGAAATGATAAGGGTAAAATTTTGAATATATTTGAAGAAAAAACCAATGAGATTTGCAAGTGGACTAGTTGTAAATTGAGAAAAAGAAGCCTTGGGTGATCCTAAGAATTGTTTTCTGAGCAGCTAGATGGATAGTGATTTCATCAGGTGAAATCAAGACAGTAATGGATACTTTGGGAACAGAAAATTTTTTGTAAAAAATGGACATGATGGGTCTGTTATATATATACATATATATATATTGGTAAGCAGACATGCAAGTCTGAAATTTAGGTTAGAAGTATTACCATGGAAGTTACCTTTGTCTAAATCAGTAGACTTTGCTTGCAATGGGGGAATCTCAACTGAACTTGAACTGTGGTTATGCAACAAGGCGGAGGAATCCACCATGGTGGGAGGGTTTGGGGAGGGGTGGGGAGAACCCAAGTACCTATGAAACTGTGTCACATAATACAATGTAATTAATGAATTAAAAATAATAAATAAATTTTAAAAAAAGGAAAAAAATAAATCAGTAGAATTTTCCACAGTGCTTTATGACAACAGCTGTCTAATGTTATAGCCAACTAACCACATGTGGCTATTGAGCAAGTCAAATGCAGCTAGTGTGACTGAGGTACTAATTTAAAAATTGTAATTAAGTGGGAATTTTTGTCCAGTAGCTTTGTATTAGGCACAAATGGTGGTATTAAAACCACGAGGGTTAGGTAAGATTTTTCAGAGATGGGTGGCAGATGGAGAAGACCAAGACCAAACACTGGAACTCTAGCTTCAAAGAGATTTAAGGGATGAGGAGCAGACAGCAAAGGAAAGAGAGGAGGAGGAGGGACCAGTGAAGCAGGGGTCTGGACACCCAGTGAGCCTGGTTATCAAGAAGGAGAGAGAGTTCTTTTTGACTGGTATTCCTGACGGATCAAGAAAGCTAAAGACAGAAATAGCCAGTGTCCTTAGCATAGTAAAAACCACTGGTGAACTAGCAAGAGCAGGCTGCATAGTCTAATTTTAAGAAAGAAAGAAAATCTTATTTATCCTGTGGTTCCTATTCATCCCACCTATTTGTTTTTAGATTTATTATTTGAAATGCAGAGTTACAGAGAGTGGAGGGAGAGAGAGATACCTTCCATCTGCTTGTGTATCCCTGAAACGGCTGCGATGGCTAGGCCAAAACCAGGACTTGGAACTCCAGTTGAATTTGCCAGGGGAGCTGCAGGGGCTGCAGGTACTCAGCCCATTTTCTTCTCAGGCTGGTTAACGGGGAGCTGAATCGGAAGTGGAACAGCCAGGTCTCAGATACTGCATCACAGACACTGAGTGATATGGCACAGTCGGTTGTTTTCCTTATGAACAGTAAAATGCTTTGGAATTCAATGAAAGGGTTTGTATTTTCTGATTTTTCAGTGCTTAGCCTCTGAACAACATGGCCAAGATGGATAGTGATTCCAGGCATCTTCTCACATCCGAAGGAGAACCTGAAGTACAGCCTGGACCTATGAACATCCAATTTGATTCTTCAGACCTAAAGTCTAAAAGGTAAGTGCCTAAAACACTCATTTTATAATTACAGTTTTTAATGGCTAGAATAGAACTGACTGTAACCAAGCATGTATAGATTTGATTATAGAGTATCCAGTTTCCTACTGGATGTGTATTTATGTAAGTATGTGTGTTTGGGACCAAGCATAAACAAGAATACTATTTCCTCATTTTTATTTGATATTTTTTCTTTTTAAAGATTTATTTTTATTGGAAAGTCAAGTGAGACAGGAAGAGAGACAGGATATCTTCCATTCGTTGAGGCATTCCCCAGGTGGCCTCAATGGTCGGAGCTGAGCTGATCCAAAGCAAGGACCAGGAGCTCTTCTGGGTCTCCCATGTAGGTGCAGGGTCCCAAGGCTTTGGGCCATTCTCGACTGCTTTCCCAGGCCACAAGCAGGGAGCTGGATGGGAAGTGGGGCTACTAGGATTAGAACCAGTTCCCATGTGGAATCCCAACAGGGACAAGGTGAACACTTTAGGCACTAGGCTACTGCACTAGGATCTTTATTTGACTTTTTTTTAAGATTTATTTATTTTTTGGGCCCGGCGGCATGGCCTAGAGGGTAAAGTTCTCGCCTTGAACGCCCCGGGATCCCATATGGGCGACCATGGGAGACCTAGAGGAGGCTCCTGGCTCTGGCTTCGAATTGGCTCAGCTCCAGCTGTTGCGGCCACTTGGGGAAAGAGCCAGCAGATGGAATATCTTTTTCTCTGTCTCTCTCTCTCTCTCTGTAAATCTGACTTTCCATTGAAAATGGGTGAATCTTTAAAAGAAAGAAAGAACGAATCCCTTGAGAAATTACGGATCGAGAATTCCGTAAGTAACATTTTACAAAATAGGCCAAAATAATTTTCCAATGAGAAAATATAATGGAACAAAAAATAAAATAGTTAGAAATAGCTTAGAATGTGCAAAATCTCTGTGAGATAAACTTTAAAAATGCGTGTGAGAAACATAAAATGAGACCTAGAAAATTTCATGGAATCTGAGATGATACTGATTGCATTCTTTAAAAGTGTAAGGCAGAAAAACTCGTATTACCCCTTAGGCAGTGATCTCTTAGGACTTAGAAGTTTTGTGCTGCATTTATTTGGTGAATTTTTGAATTTATTTGTTTTTTGTATCACAGTTCTGTTGTGCTGTTGTAAAGGCAGTTTACATCCCTCCACTCCCCTGTCCTCCAAATAACACACAGAATCGTGTTTTGTAAGGAGCACTGATTAGGCAGTGGTCCACAGTTTCCATCCAGATCCAGTGGTGATGCTTGCACTTTCCTGATCTTACCAGCAGGTGTCACAAAAGTCTTCCTAATAGCATGATTCCTATTTCTCCAATGGGCCTTACTAAGTTGGCATGCTCATGGCTGTCAGTGACTTGTCAGGCCACCAGGAAGAGGAACTGTCATCCTGCGAGTTGGTGGTGGTGATCAGGATGTTCAGGACTGTGAGACGCACCTTCCGCAGACATGTTGACATGTGCGGAACTGAATCCGTAAAGAGTCCTATGAAGAAGAGGGTGCATTCTACTGTCAGTGGGAATAATCTAAAATAAAGATGCCATGCCTTTTCAATTTTAATCCATAAGTTTAATGTGATTCCCCCACAGAAGGCCAGTAGGCAATTCTCAAGTTTATACGAATAGCAATCTCATATTTAAGCATTAATTCACAGTATCAATTGATATATAAATATATGAAGTAGTTTAAGGCAACATTTACTTTTTTTTATAATAGTGGGAATTGAAAGCAACCAAAAGGTCTTTTCTTACAGGACTGGATAAATAAATTATGGCACATTCATATAATGAAATATTTTTCATTTGTTAAAAAGAAGGAGGTGGCTTTATTACGTATCGCAATTGGAGCAAGTTTTCAACTTAAGTTATAAAAAAGTGAAATGCAGAGCAGTGTAGGTACAGTGTGCCACATTTGGATTGCAGCAAATCAGCATATTACATATAACTATTCATCTATACGTGAAGGCTGGGATCAACAGAAAACTGTAAGAGTGGTTGTCCCTTCGAGAGAAACTGTGTGCCTAGGTAGGATGATCTGGAAAATTCTGTTAATTACTCACCAACAATTATTCAGCACCCCCCTGCTATTTCCTTTCCTTTTCAAAATTCATTTTATTTGGAAGGCAGAGTGAAGAGAGAGAGGGAGAAGAGAGATCTTCCATCCACTGATTCACTCTCCAAATGGCCACAGTGGCTGGGGCTGAACCAGGCCAAGGCCAGAGCCAGGAACTCCATCTCTGGGTCTCTGACGTGGGTGACCAGGGCCCACATATTTGGGCCATCTTCTTCTGCTGCTTCCATGGACATATTAGCAGGGAGCTGGCATTGGAAGTCGAACTGCCAGGACTCGAACCGCAGGCAGCGGCTTAGCTCTATCTCCAGCAGGATCCTAATCGTGTGGAGACTCATGCTGGGTCCCAGGGCAGGAGGAAAAAGAGGACTGATTTTAATTGATCTTGATCATTCTGTTCCATTTTCACGATATTTGGCTTTTAAATTGTTTTTGCAAGATAGAGATGACAGTGTGAAATGCATTATTTATAGTGATATCAGAAAAGATAGTGAAATGAATCTTGTGACTTTCACTCTTATATTCCATATACCTATATATATATATATAAGCACCAGTGAATGGTGACTGAGTGCCCGGGGTTTCCTTGAAACCTCTGAATTCTATGGTAAATAATCAACCACTGTGACAATAGAACATAGGACAGTAAAATACATTCCATTGCAGTAGGTTGGCAGGGATTCAACAGTTCTCTGAAAATTTAACGGAGTGAATTAAATATAAATATATTTTCTATAATGAAACTTATCAAAATGGAGAGAAGCCAATAACCTACCGTCATGGCATAGCTACACAGGTAAGCACGTATTTATAGGAATTTAGTAGGACTGCATGCTGATTTGGTGATCAAAACTAATGGAGGAAAAAGGTGTGGTTTAAAAAATTGTTGTTTCTGTCCAAATGGAGCACTAGGGAGGGTGTTTCGCATGGTGTGTAAGGTTCTGATTGGGAAGCCCTTATCTCAGAGTGCCTGGGCTCATCTCCCAGCTTCACTCCCAGTTCAGCTTGCTGCCCTGGTTCTCCCTGCGAGGCAATAGATGATTGGATCCACATGGGAAACGTAGAGTAGCTTTCTTTCTGAGCATCAGCCTGGGGCCGACTTCACAGGCATCTGGAGGAGTGAACCAACAGATGTGGGTTCTCTTCCTGGTTACCCATCCTCTGCCTCAGATAAATAATAAAATAGGGGAAGGGCCTGGTGGTGTGTTGGTTTCAGCCACAACCTGTAATTCCTGTGTCTGATGTTGAGGTGTCTGGGATCAGGTCCTTTCTCCACTTCTAATCTAGCTTCCTGCCAATGTGAACCTTTGGAGGCAACAGGTGACAGCCAAGTAGTTAGGTTCCTGCCACCCTGGGGCTTCGTAATAATAAAGATATATGGATAAGTTCATATATAAATAAACCATGATACAGACTGAGTGAAAAATATCTTCCATTAAAAAAAAAATCTTAGACGACTATTTCCCAAACTTTAGTCACTATGACTACTGATCTCTGGACCATTGTGTAACAGAATTGCCTCTTCAAATCTGTTTATGTTTCAAAATTAAAGTTAATGACATAGTTTAATGTCATTTCAGTACTAACTAGCTAACATAATTTGTGCTACCTAAGATTGTCTTATGTAACATTGCACTTTGAGCAACTCTGTGAGAATATAGAAAGCAACGTTTGATACTTTTATTTATTTATTTTTTTTAAAGATTTATTATTATTGGAAAGCCGGATATACAGAGAGGAGGAGAGACAGAGAGGAAGATCTTCCGTCCGATGATTCACTCCCCAAGTGAGCCGCAACGGCCGATGCGCGCCGATCCGAAGCCGGGAACCAGGAACCTCTTCCAGGTCTCCCACGCGGGTGCAGGGTCCCAAATCTTTGGGCCGTCCTCGACTGCTTTCCCAGGCCACAAGCAGGGAGCTGGATGGGAAGTGGAGCTGCCGGGATTAGAACCAGCGTCCATATGGGATCCCAGGGCATTCAAGGCGAGGACTTTAGCCGCTAGGCCACGCCGCCGGGCCTGATACTTTTAGATTATTTATGCCCAGTTTAGCTTTTGCTTTCTCTCTCTTCCACTAAGTGGCGATCAAAACCATATATTCATTCGAACAGAAGAATTTTTTTTTTTAAGGTTTATTTGTCTGAAGGGCAGAGTTACAGAGAGAGAAATCTTCCATCTGTTTGCTTCACTGCCCAAGTACCTAAAAACAGCTGAGGCTGGGCCTGGCCAGATTCAGGAGCCAGGAGCTGCTTTCAGTTCTCCCCTATGGATGCAGGGCCCCAAGCACTTAAACCTTTCTCTGCTGCTTTCCCAGGCACATTAGCAAAGAGCTAGATTGGAAGTGGAGGAGCCAGGACATGAACCGGCACCCATGTGAAATGCTGGTTTCATAGGCAGTGGCTAACCTGCTTCTCCAGAGCACCAGTCCCAAATACAGGAATTTTAATAACTACTTTAGAGATAGTCTCTCAACCTGCTTATCGTGTTAGTGGAATGGAGGCCTGGAGGAGGGAACTTGTCATTAATTTTGGAAAGATACATATCATAGCCATTTAGATGACTGAGTTTTATGCTGCACACTGTTCCCTCCCCGACAGCTTTTCATCTCGATTGGGGTGGGATTGCGGTACTTGGGTAGAGACAAAAAGGACAGAAAAGTTCCAAGTTCCTCATGTTGTATTTGATATATCTTGCTGGCAAGGACCAGTCTAAAAGATTGTTATCCCACTGTTCCCAGATGTTCTGGGAACCAGAGAGGGAGCTGCTGGTATTCAGGATTGCATCACGCTGTGCTGCTGCCCTGGGGCTATGCTGGGAGGAACTGACCATTCCAGACAGCCTGCAGCCAAATTGTGAAAGAGTCAATCTGGGTGCTTTCCCCTATATTTTCATTCTCCTTCTGCCTCTGTTTTCTCTTCTGCTTTCCACGGAGTCTTGTGCTCACTGCCGCCCAGGACAGGGGTTCGGTCAGGCTTAATCAACTAGCAATACCTTGTAAACCATTCTTCCCTTCTGCCCTTATTCACCAGTGTGCATTTTAGAACAGAAGAAAACAAAAACCTGGTGTGGCAGAGTTCTAGTTACCTGCCCAGGGCCATTTACATTTTAAGGCGGAGCCTGCTGGAAGTAGAAATCCTAAGCTGGGGTTCAAGATGCTTCTGATAACATTTCACGTGTTCTAGTAAGTTACTAGAGTCGAGGTATTTCTAACAGAGGTAGCATTTCTGGTGTTGTTAGGAATATTAGATATGACACCTCTTAAATTTAAGGATTTAGTTAGAAGGCAGAATAGCAGAGAGAAACATACACACAGTGTTTGCGTGCAAGTTCTTCCATCTGCTTCCCAACTGATTGCAACAGCCAAAGCTGTACCAGACTGAAGCTGGAAGACTCAAGCCAGGAACCTCATCTGGGTCTCCAACATGGGTGACAGGGGCCCAAGAACTTGGTCTGTCATCCACTACCTTCCCAGACGCATTAGCAGGAATTGAGTTGGAAATGGAACAGCTAGGATTTGAAACAGCACACATGAGGGATGCTGGCCTTGCAGGCAGTGGCTCGACATGCTAAGCCACAATGCCACCCCTATAAATTTTATTTTCAGAAAGTTACTGTTGGTGTTAAAGGAATAGGCATCTTTATACCCTTTGTCAGTGGCACGGATCTGATGGCCAACTTGCTGACTGTTCTATACCTTTGTCATGCTTGCTTTTCTTTACTCCGTTCCCCCTCCTCCTCTTCTCCACCTGGACCCTCCTCTTTCCCTCTTTATTATTTCTCTCCAGGGAGACTGCACTAGATGGTTAAAGAGAACAACCCAGGCTTTGGGGTTAGAGCTGCTAGAAGTCCAAGTATGGACTTGGTTAGACTGGAATCTCATCGCTAATCCCACCCCTTTATTCCCTCAGATTCTTTGTTTTTGTATGTTTTCCCTCTGCCTCTCTTTGCTGGTGTCTTTGCTTGCCTGACTTCCCCCACCATGTACACTTCTGCTTGCCTGTGGCCTCTCTTTCTTAAATCTGTCCATTCCATCTGATTTTACTGTTGATTGACCTACTTGGGAGTTGTGCTTCATCTTCTTTCTCTCCTTTAAAATGTCTGGAGTGGCCTGAAGAAAGAGGCCTACTAGTTGGATTTTGCTGATGCTCATTTGGGCCCAGTCCAAAGCTGAAAGAGCATATAAAGGGCTAAGTTAGCATCTTTTTCCAGCTGCTCAATATTATAACACACGTAAGTATACATTTAGTCAAAAAGGGCTTTAGCAGGATGATATAATAGTAATGCAAAAGCAGTGAAATTGATCACAAATGTGTAACAAGAGATTTGATACTTAATAAACTTAAAACTGAAGATTAAATTAATGGAAGCACCTGAAATACAAAGTTTTTGTTAAAACCTAGTGATTGACTGTAGCTCAGCCTTGAGGAGTTGATATTAAAAGTCACAATAAAACTATGCCTTTTGACTTCTCCCTTTTTGAAAGTCCTATTCTGAGATTATGCCCCAAATCTGTTACATAATGCTTCTTTGACAATTTGCGAGGAAAACGAGGAAAGTGCACTCCGCTCTGCTGGTTTATTCCTGAAATGCCCATAACCTCCAGAGCCATGCCAGACCAAAGCCAGGATTCTGGGACTCAATGGGAGTTTCCCATGTGGGTGTCAGGAATCTAGGTACTAAACCGTCACACACAGCCTTTCTGAGGGACACTAGCAGGCACTGAAATCAGAAGTAGAGCTGAGAATCCATCCAAAGACTCTGATGTAAGGGCCCGAAGCGGCTAAAGTCCTTGCCTTGCATGAGCTGGAATCCCATATAGGTGCTGGTTCGTGTCCCCACTGCTCCACTTTCCTTCCAGCTCCCTGCCTGTGGCTGGGAAAGCAGTCAAGGATGGCCCAAAGCCTTGGGACCCTGCACCCGTGTGAAAGACCTGGAAGAAGCTTCTGGCTCCTGGCTTCAAATTGGCTCAGCTCTGGCCGTTGTGGCCACTTGGGGAGTGAACCAACAGATAAAAGATCTTCTGATCCTTCCTTTCTCTGTAAATCTGCCTTTCCAATAAAAATAAATATTAAAACAAAACAAAAAGCTTAGTATTGGAGAAGGAGAAACAGAGGGAAGGATCCGCTGGTTCACTCCCCAAGTGGCTGCAACGGCCAGAGCTGAACAGATCTGATGCCAGGAGCCCGGAGCTTCTTCTGGGTCTCCCACATGGTTTAGGGTACCAAAGCTTTGGGCCATTCTCCACTACTTTTTCAGGCCACAAGCTGAGAGCTAGTTGAGAATTAGAGCGGCCAGGACACAAACCAGCATCCATATGGGATCCCTGGGCATACAAGGCAAAGACTTTTAGCCACCAAGCTATTGCGCTGGGCCCAAATTTGTTGTTGTTGTTGTTGTTGTTTTTCTCCTAAGGTATGAAATGTTGACTAGAATGAGGAACAATGAAAGCTTCAACAATGCTTGAATTAGTGTCAATTAGTACACCCTGGAAAAGAGTTGGTAATTATCTAGCAGAATATGTTATCTGTAGAACATATCCTTAATTCGTTAGCTGTAAAACCATGTACACATTTCACTTAAAGAAGTACAGAAATATAAGTTACAATTTATTTATGAGAGTTCCAAAATGCAAACAATGCAGACACCACCAATGGTAGATTGTTGTATTTCTACATAGTGAAAATACAGCCATAAAAATGAACAAGCTACAGGTACAGAAAAGAATAAAAAAGAATCTCACTAAGATAGCGTTGGCAAAAGCAGTTAACCTGAAAAATACACATTATGTGTTTTTGCTTTTTGTACGTTTAGCCATAAGGAAAACGGATGTCGTATGTGCATTTGCGTGTCAAAAAGTGTGCCCAAATGTTATTTCTCTCTCTCTCTTTTTAACCAGTGATTATTTCTAATGGGTTATTCTGTTTTCTTCAGCAACTTCTATTCTATGTTCAGTATTATCAAGGTACCACTTTTCTAGTGAGAACAATGTTATTCAAAAATACAGTATCTCTATAATCTAGGATAGATCATTTTCTTTAAAAATTTTGTATCACTTTTGCTCTTGTAGGTCCTCTATTATTATTATTATTATTATTATTATTTAGAAAGAGAGAGAGAGACTAAGAGAGGCTCCATGCACTGGTACATTACATGAATGCCCAGAGGGTTGGCACTTGCCAAGGCTGGACGTACCAAGGCTAGCCAAGTACAACCAGGAGATGGCAGTGTAATTGAAGTTTCACCTGGGTATGAGGATCCAGCTGCTGGACCCTCACTTTGCCTCCCAGGGTCTGCATCTACCGGAAGTGGAAGTCAAGAGCTTGAGCCAGTTTTCCAACCAGGTGCTCCAATGTGGAATACAGATGTCTTAACAGTTAGACCTGCCTATCCCAAATGATTTTTTTTCTTTCTTTTTGTAGTTAGGTTTTTTGAAATGATATTTTAAGAGGTTCTGAACTGACCTGGTCCCTGCCGTAGGTTCTGGTTAACTTCAGCCAGGAGTGGAATGAGACCATTGGTAGCACTGATGATGGAGTACCTGGCTGGCCTTCTGCTTCCACTCAGGGCCTGTTCTGTGTAAGAACATTTGTTGTGGTCACTGTCTTGGCCTCGGTCAAAGTTTCTTTTTTATGCTTTTGTTTTTAATATGTAGGAAGTAGATTGTGCAAGGGATTAAGCTGGATGAAGCCTGGGGACATCCGGTTGCCTACACTTTGAGAAAAACCCTTTTTCATACTTGCTAACATAAATCCATCTGGTAGGCTCGGAAGGACCTCTGCTCTTCCCCTCTGCCCGTCGGGAAAGGGGGCATGGAAGCTTCTGCCCCACAACCCTCAGTCCCTGGTGGGTCTTCAGTGATCCAGACAGGAGTTTAGATCTCTTTTCTTTTCTCTTTTCTCTTCTCTTCTCTTCTCTTTTCTTTTCTTTTCTTTTCTTTCCTTTTCTTTTCTTTTCTTTTCTTTTCTTTTCTTTTCTTTTCTTCTTTCACCAAATAGTAGCTATTCTACACCTTGTGGATTTAGAGGCTCTTCTTAGCCATTTTGGAGTGAAAGAACCATAGACAATACTAAATTGTATGGGTCTAACTGTGTTTCAATTAAACCTTATTCAAAACAAAACAGGCCATGAGCCCAGATTTGCCTCTTTGGGGCGTTTGTCCGCCCAATCCTGATGCGTAAGGTGGTGTGCCTCGCCTCAGGGACTGGCATTTCCTGCTGCTGCGACCCATAGGAAAACCTCTCGCCTTATTTCTGGAGAAGTTAAAAAAGCAAGGCCTACTCACCTGAATTTTATTCCACCTCCACAGTTACTTCTTGTCAAGATGCATGCTCAAAATTATTGTTTTTGTCTTAAGATTTATTTATTTATTTATTTATTTGGAAGGCAGAGCTGTAGCAGCAGCCGAGAGAGAGAGAGAGAGAGAGAGAATCTTCCATTCATTCATTCACTCCCTCAGGTCTCCCACATGGGTTCCAGGGACCCAGGTACCTGGGCCATCTTTTACTGTATTCCAGGCTGATTTTTAAGATGCTGTTCTGGAAGCAGAGTAGTGGGGGACTCAAATCACACCCCAATATAGGATGTTGCCATCACAGGCTGTACCACAGCACCAGTCCCCTATCCGAGTTACTGTATTCAGAATGATTCTTTGGATAGTAAAAACAATCTCTGCACTCTCAAACCTCATTCCACTGAAGTCAACAATGTTTTGGTAGGGGCTTCCTAATACTTTAACCATCATAAACCCTAGGAGTTGAGAGTGAGACTAAACATAATAAGGGTAAGTACCAGACCTCAAAGAGAAGCAAAGATTTACAATAAAAATTACCTTGAGGAATCACTAAAATGCTGTGGTGGACAGTTGGTACAATGCTGAAAGCACTGTGTGTGATGCTCACATCCCACATCAGAATGCTTGGGTTTGACCCTGGTTCCACATCTGGTTTTAGCTTCCTGCTAATATAAACCCTAGGGGCAGTGCGATGGCTCAAGTACTTGAGTCCCTGCCAGCCACGTAGTAGACCCAGATTGAGTTTCTGGCTCCTGGCTTCAGCCTGGTCCAACGCCAGCATTGCACGCACTTGGAGAAGAAATCTGTGGATGGAAGATCTCTGTCTCTGATAAAATGAAATGAAAGTATTTTTTTTTAAAAATCACTAGAATATCACCAAAAGAAAGAAATTGGTCGAAGAATTTTTCTGTATTAGGAGGACTCTTTCTAAACATCATAAAAAATACATGTTATTTAAATGTCTGTAATTTAAAATTGATACATTTGAATATTAAGTTGATTATAATTTAAATAATGATTAATAGTTTTACATAATTTTTCTTCTATAACTTACGTCTCATCTGTTAATAGGCTCTCAAAAGCACAATTATTAGAACAAAAGATGCCAACACAATTAAGGCTCCTGATATATATAACTAAATTACTTTCTAGGAAGCTATACCAGCTTTACACTCCAGCCAGCAATGTGTGAAACTTCCTATTTCAACATACCCTTGCTAATATTGCTTGTTTTCTTTTTTGACTATGAATGTTAGTTGATAGGAGCCAGTTGGCAGGGCAGGTTTCATGCTGGACTCCAGCCTTCACCAGTTTGCGCTGTTGTTCTGGGATTGGTTTGCCGAATAACACGCCATGCAACTAGTAGTGGATTCTGCCCACGCTGCTCTGATAATTGCCATCTAGGTTGAAAATACAGCCATTGTCACCTAAATGGCCAGTGTGTGTAGACCACTTTTACACTGTCTTCCCTGTGGGAAAGCAGAAGTTCTTTTCTACTGTATGCTTTTCTTGAAAGCCATAATGAGATTACTAAGGCTTTTGAGGTAGAATCTCTTAACTGTCTTAGTCTGGGGCTAGTGCTGTGGCATAGCAAGATAAGCCAACACCTGTGACGTCAGCAGCCCAGCATCTCTACTAATGTGCCTGGGAAAAGCCCCAAAGGATGGCCCAAGCATTGGACCCCTGTACCACATGGGAGACCTAGTAAAAGCTCCTGGCGTTGGCTGGCACAGTCCCAGTCAGTAGGAAAGTGAAACCACAGATGGAAGATCTGTGTCTTTCCCTCTCTTCCTGTAACTGTCTTTCTTATATGTTTAAAAAAAATTTTTTTAAAGTCTTAGTCCATTTTGTGTTACTGTAATGACATACCTGACACCATGAGGCTTATAAAGAACAGAAATTCACTCACTTCCTCACTGTCCTGGAGGCTGGAAGGGAAAGGTCGAGCTCCCACCTCTGGTCTGTTGAGGACTGCCTTGCAACATCTTCCCAGGGCGGCAGAGTTTAAGAGCATGTAGCTCGATGCTGCACAGAGCTCCTTGCCATGAGAGAGGAGCCCTTGCCGGCTGCTCACCTCTTGAAAGAGCCTCACCTCCTAACACCACCCTATTGGCAACACCTGAATTTTGGAGGGCACACATTCAAACTCTGGTATTATGTTAGAGGGAAGGAATAAGAACCTCTCTTTCATTTTCTTTTTAAATATTTCTTTCTTTATTTATTTGAATGGCGGAATTACAGAGAGAAAGGGAGAAGCAAAGAGAGCTCTTCCATCTTCAGGTTCAACTCCTAAAAGGCCACAGTGGCTGGGGCTGGTCCAGGCGAAGGCCAGGAGCCAGGAGCTGCAGCTGGGTCTTGTGGGTGACAGGAGCCCAAGGACTTGGACCATCTTCTGCTCCCTTCCTAGGGGCATGAGCAGAGTGCTGGATCAAAGTGAAACTGCCTAGACTCAAACCAGCACCCACGTGGGATGCTGGCGGCATGGGCAGCTGCCTAGCCCACTGCACCGCATGCTGGTCCCAGAACCTCTTGCGTTTTGGTGATTTATTTAAAGAAGAGTAGTTATGTTTTATTCTTATGTTTTCAGTTCCTTGATAATTGAAGTAAGGTGAAGAAAAAATTTAATAATTCATATGCTGCATCGCATGTATGTAAAATGTGAGGTTTATATTTCATCTATATTTAGTACATTTTTCATTGCCTTTATAGTTTTTTTAAAATTTATTTTTATTGCAAAATCAGATATACAGAGAGGAGGAGAGACAGAGAGGAAGATCTTCCGTCTGATGATTCACTCCCCAAACGGCTGCAACAACTGGAGCTGAGCTAATCCAAAGCCAGGAGCCAGGAGCTCTTCCAGGTCTCCCACGCGGGTGCAGGATCCCAAGGCTTTGGGCCGTCCTCGACTGCTTTCCCAGGCCACAAGCAGGGAGCTGGGTGGGAAGTGGGGCAGCTAGGATTAGAACCGGCACCCATATGGGATCCCAGCACATTCCAGGCGAGGAATTAAGCTACTAGGCCACCACTTCGGGCCTGCCTTTATAGTTTTTTAGAAAGAGCAATTGTAGTTAAAGTAGTAGCCTGGAATTTTTTTTTATCCTCTCCATTCCTGTTCACCCTCCCTTCGTTAGGTTACGAAACTGGAAATTTATTTCTTTTCCAGAAATTGTTTTGGTAGGTTTGTGAAAGGAAAGTAACATTTTTCATGGTATTGCAGGATGAAGTCCTCTCTTACAATTAAGGCAAACTCTTTATTTCAAAATTTTAACTTAGTGCTCTTACTGCGTTTAAGCAAATTGAGACAGTTTATTTTGGCATTCTCATAAAATGGATGAAAGGAGCTGCTAGAAGAACTATGTCCTCTTGGGAATTTTTGCCACATTTCTAATCTTCCTTTGTGTCAGGTCACTTGTTATTTCCAATTTGGAATTGGTAAACAGAAGTTGAATTATGGAGCTGGCGCAATGGCCCAACTGGCTAATTCTCTGCCTGCAGGCACCAGCATTCCATGTGGATGCCAGTTCATGTCTTAGCTGCTCTACTTCCAGCTCCCTGCTTGTGGCCTGGGAAAGCAGTAGAGGATGGCCCAAAGCCTTGGGACCCTGCACCTGTGTGGGAGACCAGGAAGAAGCTTCTGGCTTTAGATCAGCTTAGCTCTGGTCATTGCAGTCCTTTGGGGAGTGAACCAGTGGATGGAAGATCTTTGTCCCTCCTTCTCTGTGTAAATGCGCCTTCCATTAAAAATAAAAATAAATCTTTATTTAAAAAAAAAAAAGAAGATGATGAAATTGAATGTGGGATTTGGGGGGTGGTATTACTGTTTATGTGAACCTAGAGAAAAACTTAAAACTTTTAATTAGTATTTGCTTAACTTACAGGTGCATCGAACATCTTAACTTGAATGAAATGTCCCTTTGTATGTATGTAATTCTTAAGTCTCACGTTAGTGTTGGTAATAATTGGGGGGGTGCCTGGTGTGATAGCGTAGTGGTTAAAGTCCTCACCTTGCATGCGCTGGGATCCCATATGGGTGCCGGTTCTAATCCTGGCAGCCCCACTTCCCACCCCGCTCCCTGCTTGTGGGCTGGGAAAGCAGTCGAGGACAGCCCAAAGCCTTGGGACCCTGCACCCGCGTGGGAGACCCGGAAGAGCTCCTGGCTCCTGGCTTCGGATTGGCTCAGCTCTGGCCTTTGTGGCTGTTTGGGGAGTGAATCATCAGACTGAAGATCTTCCTCTCTGTTTCTCCTCCTCTCAGTATGTCCGCCTTTCCAATAAAAATAAATCTTAAAAAAAAGTAAGAATTCTTTTTTTAAAATTTATTTATTTTTATTACAAAGTCAGATACACAGAGAGGAGGAGAGACAGAGGAAGATCTTCCGTCCGATGATTCACTCCCTAAGTGACCGCAATGGCCGGTGCTGCTCTGATCCAAAGCCAGAAGCCAAGAACCTCCTCCAGGTCTCCCATGCAGATGCAGGGTCACAAGGCTTTGGCCCATCCTTGACTGCTTTCCCAGGCCACAAGCAGGGAGCTGGATGGGAGGTGGAGCTGCTGGAAAGCCGGACATACTGAGAGGAGGAGAAACAGAGAGGAAGATCTTCCGTCTGATGATTCACTCCCTCTTGATTCACGCGACTGTTTTTCCAGGCCACAAGAAGGGAGCTGAATGGGAAGAGGAGTGAGGGATTATAACTGGCACCTATATGGGATCCAGGTGCATGGAAGATGAGGACTTTAGCCGCTAGGCTACTGCACCATTTTGATAATAATTCTTTAAAAATACACTCATGGGCAACAGTCTAATTGCAGCTGCTCTATTTCCAATCCAACTCCCTGCCAAAAAACCTGGGAAAGCATCAGAAGGTGACCCCAGGGCTCGGGCCCTGCCCTCCACAGGAGGGACCTGGGCAAAGCTGGTGCTGGCCTGGCCATCCTGTGGGGATTGAATTAGCAGATGGGAAGTCTTCTTCTCTTCCCTCTCTCTCTCTTCTCTCTTTCTCTGTAACCCTGACTTTCAAATAAGCAAATGTTTATTTTTTTGAAATGTAAACCCTTTTTTTTCTGTTACTGATCACTGTACAGCCATAAAAAAGAAATTATTTTTGTCCTCAGAACAGCAGTGAAAATTACATCTGAAAGATTTTAAAACTTGGATTTTAAAGTATGAGATATTTTGAAAAGAAGTCCAAAGCCAGACACCTGGAGCCTCTTCTGGGTCTCTCACGTGGCTGCAGGAGCCCAAGAACTTGAGCCGTCCTCTACTGCTTTCCCAGGACATGAAGAAGGAATTGGATTAGATGTGGAACATCCTGGGCGTGAACTGATGCCCATATGGGATGCCAGCACCAGAGACGGAGGATTAGCTCGTATGCCACCACACCAGCCCCCTCAAACATGATTTCTTGCCTGCTTTTGCCCAGATTTAACTTCTTTCTAGCCCCTGAGATTCCTCCTGTAACTTGCTGAGAGATCTGGCAAGTGTTTGTTCACTTCCTCCGCTGCACTGCCCCTGACCCCTGCCCTCACTCCAGCATCACGCACACTCTCCACTTTCTCTTCCTCCCTTAGGTGCTCATTTCTCTTTGAAGAGAAGTTCTTATTTACCTGTCTCCTCTAGCTGATTACAGAAGGTCTGTGTCTTACTGTTTAAACGCAACCCATTGTACCCATGTTTGGTTGGTACTTGAATTTCTGTTGCATAAATTTGGTAACCACTGCAGAATAGTCAGGATGGAAAGAGAAGAACTTAAATAGGATCAACTTTTGACAACAGTAATTAAAGTTACGGTGTAGAGCAGGAGTTTTGTTGTTGTTGAAAGAAAACATTTTGCAGCTGTCAGAGGTAATGAGAAACATGTCAGTAATCCAGAGATGACCAACATTTTTCTAATAACAGCGAGGAATTTGTAGGTACGGTGGCTTGGTTAACTTCTCTTCTGTCATCTTCTTTGAAAAGTTGCCTGGCATTGGCAGAGTGTTTTACCAGAAGGTAGACACGCAAGTACAGTGGCTTCATTATTTTGAATGTTTATTTGCATGAGATTTTTTTTTAATGCCAATTCCCATTTCATTTTTTAACAAACTACCTCCACCTGTCAGGTGTCTGAGTGAGTGCCTCAGCTTTCATAGACCTGTGAATAAATGAACACTTTTAATCCAGGATCTCCATGTTGCATATAAACCTTCTTAAGAGTCATGGAATTATTATTAAACTTCACAGAAGCATAACTGGTTTGTAGAAGGGTGGAGATAGATTTAAAAGCCAAATTTTTTTTAAGGAATTCAAGGAGTGAAACTTATTAGAGGTGTTAGGTAGAAACAAGATTTCTCTGTGAATAAGTATATTAAACGAAAAACTGATATCTGAATCACATCTTAAAATATACTATAAATTTTACTTAAAATATTAAAAGAATTTTTTCTTGCAGTATATGAGACAACTATGATTTCTTTACTTTCGATGTACATAGTTAAACTAAGTATCAGGTGGGAAGTGACATTGATAAGGGTTGGTCAGGTGAAAATGTATTCAAAAGAAAATAGCCCAAGTTTCAAGTCTTTTTTTTTTTTTATAAATATTGTCCTCTATACAATATGGTATAGTCTTATGTATATCTAATTTAAAAACTATTTTAAGGCAAGATCCAACTAAAGTTCAATTTGGAAATGTTATATTTTGTTCTTTCAAACTTGAAGCATATGTTTCTAATACTTTAGTTAAAATATGCTGAGTTGTATATTTTTGAAGAGAATCTGTTTTGAAAAGATTCCAAAATATTTGTTTGAACAGGCACTCAGCATCTTGATGAAAACTGTTGGAAAAGAAAATCTTTCAGAGCATTCTGTTCTCCCTGCCAGCTAAACTGGTACAGTTAACACTTCTGTGAGAGAACAGGAGCAGGGATATTTACCACTTCCTGGACTGCTTCTCAGCAGGGCTTCAGACCAACTTAGTGGTTGATAGTAACACCATTGGCTTTGAGAGTAAAAAACTTAAAAGTAGAACATCTACATCTCTTTCTCTCAATATTGTTGTAGTAGTCTCAGTAATCCATGGTTAACTGCAATTTCTGTCTTATGTTGGCACTAATGTTGTATTTCTATCTGGAGTTTTGTTATTTGCTCTTCTTGCCAAGTGAGAATGCCCTGTAGAATATGGTCCCAGGTATGATTAAAACATCTCCCAAATATAAATACTTTCACATTTCTCTTTTGTTTTTTTGTACCACTGAATGTCACAGTAAAAATACATATTAGGTGTGACATCCTAATGCTTTGGGAAGATTGGCAGTTATATTAGGCTACCAGATTTATACGTAAGGATCATTCATTCAGTCTCTGATCCATTCATTTTCATTATGTCCTCTCCCAGTATGTTGACACCATGTAATGCATTTAGCAGTGATATGCTTAGTATGTATAGTAAGTCTGTCCCCATATTTGCTGTTGTAATTGCACTACTTATATATTTGTTGAGTTAAACTAGACAGTATGTACCATATTTAGCTATTGTGGTAGAGAATATAACCAAAAGACTCAGATTCTGTATGCTAACTACAGAGTCAAGGCTAGATTTAAGATCTGTGCTACCAGTTATTGAATATCATGGAGCTAGTTTGGAAAACAGCAGAAATTAAATTTTCAGCCACTTGGTTTTCTAAGTCCTTCCCAAAAGATTAGATTAACAGTGTCTCCAAAAATGATTGCCATACCTTAATATCGTTAAAGCTTCTTTCAAAGCCCTAAGTGTGCAAGAGCTATATGGAACCCATCATAAATGGTTGGTTTGTTTGTTGTTTAGAACTATGTATGATCTGGAGCCCGGCGGCGTGGCCTAGCGGCTAAAGTCCTCGCCTTGAAAGCCCTGGGATCCCATATGGGCGCTGGTTCTAATCCCGGCAGCTCCACTTCCCATCCAGCTCACTGCTTGTGGCCTGGAAAAGCAGTTGAGGACGGCCCAAGGCTTTGGGACCCTGCACCCGCGTGGGAGACCCGGAAGAGGTTCCTGGTTCCCAGCTTCGGATTGGCGCGCACCGGCCCGTTGCGGCTCACTTGGGGAGTGAAACATCGGATAGAAGACCTTCCTCTCTGTCTCTCCTCCTCTCTGTATATCCGGCTTTCCAATAATAATAAAAATCTTAAAAAAAAAAAAAAAAAGAACTGTGTATGATCTGAAATGGGAAATTACCCATAGATTGGGGTGGCTTCAAAGGGTATGAGAGCCAGCAGAGGACCGCAGTCTCTTGTGCAAACCTGCCTGGTCTTTCCATTGGGATAGTATATTACTGGAAGCTTAAAAAGCAAATGAAAGAATTACAGGAAGAACTGAAGGAGGTTGGTAACTGAAAATGAGGATTGACAACCAGAGCCTACCGTTGATGAAGCTACAGTCTTAGGAAGCAGTGTATACATGAATATAGGTACTGAAACCCAAGAGAAGACAAAGCCTTCCTAATGTCCTGTGTCCCATTTGATGCTATTTTGAATAATTCTCACAAGGGAGATGGTTGAGATCTCTAACTTTTAGGACATGAACTGTTTGTCATAGGAAGTCATTCTGGCCCTTAAGAATTCTTTAACAGAAGGACTTTTTTTTTTTTTTTCTGTGATTTCTCTGCTTTAGTGCCAAAAGCTTTCTGGAAGACTATTCAAAGCTGTCTGTGTTTAAGTTTCATTGTTGGAAAGTGACAGCTGCTGGATTTTTTTTCCTTTGCTATATTTCTTTTAATAACTGATTTAAGCCCTTTCTGTTATGTCCCTCTATTGCTAAATTCCTTAGGATTAAAAAAAGGAATAAAAGTATGTTTAAAGCAAAAGTCTGAAGAGACAAAAGTGACTAGAATAACACTTCCTTTGTAACATTTTCTTTTCCCACCGAAGTGAGAGGTTGAATGCCCTGTCTTTGTGCATCCCATTTGTAATGAAGGGACAAGAAGTTGTTTTCTTCAGTGGCTGACTTCCAGAATTTTTGTCTGAATGTTTTTGTCAAGTGTATCTTCTCTTCTTTAGGCCTTTCTATATAGAGCCCACAAACATCGTCAATGTGAATGATGTCATTCAGAGGGTTAGCGACCATGCCTCTGCGATGAACAAGAGGATTCATTACTACAGCCGGCTCTCCACTCCTGCAGACAAGGCACTGGTAAGAGGCAAAGCATTACTAATTGTCTAGGGGTCAGTTGCAGTGAGCAACATACGCCAGGGTAACTCCCAGTAATTTAGCTTTTTGCGGGCAATATTCCAAAGACAGTATTCTGTAAAGTCAAAGATGGTGATTAGCTCACACCATGCATGTCAGGCTGGTTCATGCGTGCCCAGCCTAGCATGAGGATGCTTGGGACACGCTCTGCTGACAGCAGGCTAGACATGTTTTTGGATTAAGTTCTAATCCCAAATCCCAAGAACTCAACTTTTTTAGCATCAGATGGATCATTGATTAAAAACATAAATAAGAATTATCTTACTCTGTTCAGTTCTAAAGTCTGAAGTTACAAGGGAAGAGTATTCATAAATATTTGCTACAGAAGTGGGCAACTGGGATGTGTACATGCATATACTCTTAGGTGTTTGGGGAGGTAGCTTTTTTTTTAAAAAAAAAAGATTTATTTATGTGAAATGTAAAGTCACAGGAGGATGAGGGGAGGTAGAGAAATCTTCTATCCATTGGTTCACTCCCCAGATAGTCAGAATAGCAGGTGTTGCACCAGGGGCTTCATCCAGATCTCCCAACTAGGTATAGGAGCTGGGGACATGGGCTGTCTGCTTCTACTTTATCAGGCACATTAGCAGGGAGCTGGATTAGAAGTGGAACAGCAAGGACTCAAACTGGTGCCCATATTGGATGCTGGCACTGGAGGCAGTGGCTTAATCCATTAATACCACGATGCCCACCTTGGTTCATTTTGTTTTATAACTGTTAGAAAAAAATTTTTAGAAAAAAGACTGTAAGTTGATCATGGGTCATAGTTTGTTGAACATTACGCTTCTAAAATCTGTGTGATTTTGTTTTAGGAAAACAGATATGTATAAGTAATTTTGTAGCTAATGAAAATTATTGCATCTGTGGTGCTAGAAAACCTGAAAACTCAAATAATCACAGAAACATTCTGAGGGGATAAAAGTGTCCTTTAAGATAGATGTTAATAAAAGGGGAGAAAGGAAATGGAGCAAAGCTGTTCCATTTAACCCTCATCATAACTACCAGAAGTACTAATATCTCCTTTTGCGAGTGCGTCAGTTGCTTTAAGCACAGTTAAGGAGACTGTATCTTTGTGCCTCTCAGTATTTCTGCTTTATTCACACACACTCAGCCCTGGCCACTTGAGCCTCTTAGTCTCAGAGAACCCACCCGGAGGCTACCTCATTTACTCTGTGTTCCTTGGAGGGAATAAAAGGAGGGAGGCTGAGGCAGTCCTCTCTGAGTCCTGAGTGGCTTCAGAGCATGCTGGGCTCTCTTGGGCTGGGCTCAAGCTTGGAGCACTTAAAAGTGTCTTGTCCTGTCTCGTCCTTCTATGAGTTACGAGCGATTGTCTGACAGGGTCCCTTCTTAGGCCCATTTTCTTGGCTCAGTGTTTGTTGCCGATTGGTTGGCCTTTAGTCTCTCTCTCTCCTGTCTCATTACAGGCTACCTGGAGGGACAGGCGGCTGGTGAATGTTATCTTCCAATACGCACTCCTAGGCCAGTCCTAATATGTCACTTAGTATTGTTTACTCTAAGGGGGAAAGTTACATACAGCTTGACATTGTATTCTGTTAACTAATATTTTACACTTCAAGAGGAAGGGACTATACATAATTCTATCTTTAATAAGTACATTATTATGCCCATCATATGAGCATGCCAAAGTTGAGACTTCAAAAATATGCTGGACAGGGTTGTTATTTCCCAGTTGTTTTGTCTTTTGTTTCCTCTGTGTGCCATTGTATTAGTAGTTGTGGTAAAGTCTTAGTTCCGTTACAAAGCCATCTAAACACTGTGGGGAACAGAGGGGATCGAGTGTCTCATGGTCTACTTCAGACCTTCTAGAAACTCTGTACTCTCATCTGAGCAAGTCCAGACGTGAATGCACATTGTTTACCTGTGCATTGTGCACCAAGTTGAATCCCTTTTGTTAATTGTCATTGAGATGACAATTATATATATGTATATGTATATATATGTATATGTATATATAAACACTGGTCTAAAATTAGCAGTGTGATAGAACTATTTTTACAAATATATTTGTACAGTCTGCTTCCATTTATGAATACGCTCAAATTGTTTTTCTTAAAAGATTTTTAAGGGAAGAACATTATGCAACACAAATCTCAGATGTTCATCTAGCTAAACTCGTCCAAAAAGTTTATTATTTTCATCTACTTGGAATGCAGAGTAACAGAGAGGGAGTGTGATCTTTTGGAGAGATGTTTCATCTGTTGGTTTATCGCCCCGACCCACAAGCCTACAGCAGCTATGGCTGAGCCAGGCTCAAGCTCACAAAATCAGCTTGAGCTCAAGCCTGACTCCTAGAATATGTTAGCAGAGACGTGGGTCGGAAACAGAGGAGCCAGAACTGGAACTGGCTTCCGGTATGCTATGTGGGTATCCTACGGGGCCACAATATGCTCCCCAGTGTTCTTATTTATTCTAATATAGGAAAAAGAAGGGAAGAGAACTATTTGACTATCAACATCTTCCTGATACTTAACCAACAAAAATATGACCCGCACTGGCCAGCACGTCAATATTACTAAATGCTTGATAGAAATGTCGTATCTTGGGCTTCGCTCTGTAGTTACTGAATCAAAACTGGAATGTGAACAAGATCCCTGTGTGAGTCATAGGGCCACTCAGGATGGAAAGTGGTACCCTAGTCTACTGCCCCCGTGGGATCCAGTGTTTCGGTTTTCTTTGTATCTCCTTATCTTCTAATCCTGTTCCAAATAACTTCCAACTTCATTTTTCTAAGTTTGCTTTGTAAGCTGTATTGGTTTTCTCCTGCCTGAAACAGACATGATCTAGCCTCCCCAAAACTTCTAAAACCACCCTTCCACAGGAATTCAGTGATCACTTCAATCTTGAAATTCCCTTCACCTAAAGCCATAGTCTTTTCTAACTAGAACCTTTGCTGGCGTTCTTCCTTTTTCATGAACTGTAGAGAAAAATATTTTGACAGTTGCGTATTCTAAGAATTCATTCTCTTATCAGGGCAGTTTGTTGTGTTAATGGCTTTTAAACTCTTGCTCTTAGATCTCTCACCGTACTTGAATGTGTGAATTCACTAGTCAGGGATTCATGCTGTTTATTCCTAATTCTTAGAACTATCTGGAGTCAAGTGTTCCAATGTATTGAAAGTACTCTATTTGCACGTGTGGTGATGCTGCAAATTCTGCTGCTTTTTTTTTTTTTTTTACCAGATTGCCCCTGATCATGTAGTTCCAGCTCCAGAAGAGTGTTATGTATACAGTCCCTTAGGATCAGCTTATAAACTTCAAAGCTACTCTGAAGGACATGGTAAAAACACCAGTTTAGTAACCATGTGAGTATAACTGCTTTGTGAAACATGATTTAAACTGTATGTAAATGAAAATTACTGGTTGTTTGACTTTTTGCCGTAGTTAAAACATCTGAAGAATCAAGCTCCATTATTTTTACCACTAACTACTTTGTATTTGCAGTTTTATGATTTGGAATACCATGATGGGAACATCTATACTAAGTATTCCTTGGGGCATAAAACAGGTAATATACTTTTTTGGCATGCTTTTTGCCTGATTTTTTTTTCTTCTTATGTTATAACTTTTAAAACAGATCTTAATAAGTCTATGTAAGATTAAAGGGGGGAGGTGATTATGTTTAGTTTTCTGTTGCTTGTTAGAATAACATAATATGGATTGCTGTGTGCTTTTTTTCTTACATGATGATATGTGTTGTGCTCTGTTTTTGTTTTTAAACAGGCTGGATTTACTACTGGAATGTGTGTCATCATACTGATGGGTGTTTTAACACTTTATTGCTGCTACAGAGTAGTGAAATCACGGACTATGATATGTAAGAATTTGACAGAGTGGAAATAGATTAGTGATATGGGTATTAATAAGTACTTCCTTGGGGCAGAATCATTGTGTGTGTGCCACGTCAGTGTCAGCTGTCTAATATGTAGCTGAAGATTTATTTCTCTAATTTTCTGCTTTCAACTGAGCTGATCTGTTCAGTAGTCGCCATTTTTAAAGTTCAGAATCTGCGAATTCTTTGCAGAATGTGTTCACACTGGTACTTGTTTTCATAAGAAAAGAAAAACGCTGTGTTTTTATAATAACATCTTTGCCAGAGCTAAACTGAGAATTTGATGCTTTGTTGTAAGTTCATGATGACTTGTTTTGACCTAACCATACCAAAAGACCTAAGTGTTGGAATCTCTTGAAAGTAGACATTTTAACTAGAAATATATAAAAATATAAGCTCATCTTTTATAGTGGATTCTTAAAGTTTTATGAACACAGTACCTCTCCTCATCTCTATAAATTCTACATCAGGGAAATGTATTTTTTTTTTTTAGGTGCTTTTGAGACAGTTTGGAGTTTGGGACATAAATAGAGAGACATTTCATTAAGGATTAATCAACCAACTAGGCTTTACCTCCAGGATTTTCTGTCTTTATTAAGAAATTTCCTTCTTCATATTAAACAAATATAATGTTAGTCAAAAGTATGGAGGTAAAATTCATTCTGGTTTCTAAATAACAAAAGAGACTTAAAAAATGTTGGTTTGTAAAAACAAAATATAAGCCCAGCACTATGGCTCTATTGGCTAATCCTCCCCTTGCAAATACCACCATCTCATATAGGACCAGTCCATGTCCTGGCTGCTCTACTTCCCCTCCACCTCCCTGCTTGTGACCTGGGAAAACAGTAGAAGACAGCCCAAAGCCGTGGGACCTTGCACCAGAGTGGGAGACCCGGAAGAAGTTCCTGGCTTCAGGCTTTGGATTGGCTCATCTCCAGCTGTTGAGGCCATTTGGGGAGTGAACCAGAGGGTGGAAGATCTTTGTCTCTCCTTCTCTCTGAAAATTCTACCTTTCCAATTAAAATAAGCAAATCTTAAAAAAAAAAAAAAAAAAAAAAAAGGCAGAGAGAAGAGAAACAAACACAGAGATTTCTTGCTGGCTCACATTCCAAATGCCCTCAAGAGTCAGATGTGGACCAGGCCGCAGCCAGGAGCAGGGAGCTCCGTCCAGGCATCCAACACGTCGAACCGCTGCGGTTACCTCCCACAGTGTCCACTAGCAGGAAGCAGAGCAAGAACTCAAACTCAGGCACTCAGATAAGTGATGCAGATACCCCAAGAAGGGTTTAAACTGCTGCATCGAATGCTCACATTAGGGGCTGCCTGGACAATCCTGGCGATCCTGGAGCCTGGTACAGTATCCTAAGTGCTAAAGTCCTGATCCTACAAGCGCCAGGATCCCATATGGATGCTGTTTGTATCCCAGCAGCCTAGCTTCCCATCCAGCTCCCTGCTTGTGGCCTGGGAAACCAGTTGAGCATGGGCCAAAGTCTTGGGATCCTGCACCCGCTTGGGAGACCCAGAAGAAACTCCTGGTTCCTGGCTTCAGATTGGTGCAGCTCCAGCCGTTGCAGCCACTTTGGGAGTGAATCATCAGACAGAAGATATTCCTCTCTATTTCTCCTCCTTTCTGTAAATGTGACTTTCCAATAATAAATAAATGAATCTTAAAAAGAAATAGAAGCAATTCCATATTGAAGTACCAGTCCATATCTTTGCTGTTTCATTTGCAATTCAGCTTTCTACTAACATGCCTGGGAGGGCAGATCAAGATGGCCCAACTCCATGGGCCCTTGCCACCATGTGGGAGACCTGGGTGGAGCTCGTGGCTTCTGGTTTTAGCCTAGATCATTCTTGGCTGTTGCAGCCACTTAGGGGAGTGAAACCAGCAGGCAGATGAAAGATCTCTTTCTCTGTCACTCTACTTGACAAATAAGTAAATAAATCTATCTTAAAAGAAATTTTTCCTAGGCCAGTGCTGTGGTATAGCGAGCTAATTCTCTGTCTGTTGTGCTTGGTCCCACATGGGTACTGGTTTGAGCTCTGGCTGCTCCACTTCTGACCCAGCTGCCTGTTAATGGACCTGGGAAAACAGCAAAAAATGACCAGGAGCTTGGGCCCCTGCTCCCAGGTGGGAGACACCAAAGAGACTCCTGCTTCTCAGCTTCAGAGCAGCCCAACTCAGGCCGTTGTGGCCATTTGGGGAGTAAACCAGCAGATGGAAGACCTCTCAACTCTCCCTCAAAGAGAGAAAACACGTCTTCTAAAAAATCTGTCGCTGAAAATGTTTTATAGAGAAATTTTCCATCTATATATTTTCTCTTTTTTGATACTGTCAGGATTCATGTTAGGGTTGTGTTTCTTTTGTAAGATGTGGAAAAGTTTTAAGTACCAAGGGAGCTATCTGTTCTTTAACAGTTCTGCAGAGGATTCAGTGGAGGCTATGTCTTCATTTTAAGAAATACTGAACTAGATAGGATACATATTTGCTATGTGATATTTAAAGAGTTCTTGAAAGTTCAGTCACATTTGGCCTTTTTTTTTCTTTTATTCATGTTTATTGGAAAAGCAGATGTATAGGGAGAAGGAAAGACAGAGAGAAAGATCGTCCTCTGGATGACTCACCAAAGGGCTGCAACAGCAGGAGTTGAACTGATCTGAAGCCAGAAGCTTTTTCTAGGTCTCCCATGTGATGCAGGGTCCCAAGGCTTTGGGCCATCCTCCTTTGCTTTCCCAAGTCACAAGGAGGAAGCTGGATGGGAAGTGGAGCATCCAAGACATGAACTAGTGCCTATATGGGAGGGTGGCACTTGATATCCTACATCTAAAATAAGGTTTATTCTATAATACAAGAATGTTTAATTATCAGTAAGCATGGAATGATTCACTGCATTAACAAATGGAAGTTTCCATAATTGTATTGGTGGATACAAAGAATGGAGTTAAGAACTCATCATGAACTTAAATATTATGAGAAATTAAATGCAAAATCTAAACTGTACTTTAGAAAGGAAAGGAAACTGTGAATGTTAGGTACTAAGGCGAATGAGCCATCTAGCAAGCATAATGCTAGGCCTGGATTACTTACCACTGTAAAACAGCATAAAAAATAGTGAAATATAAAAACAAATTGATGTTTTAGAGATCCTGGGAAAAAAATTTTTAACAAAGCTCGAAATTGTGAGGCATTCCTTTCTTTAAGTTTGCGATTGTTTACTGTGGAATGGTTCAGAGTATCAGTTGTTTTTAATGGAACAGCACTGATAGCAAGAAAATGTGATTTGGATTCCAAAGTTCTTGCTTTAATAAAAATTCCAGAGTGAGAAAACAAGACTTACCATGTGTTCGTGATTAAAAGCAACACATATTAAACATATTAAAATATCTGACCAAACTAGAGCTAACGTCATTTCCATACATGTCAAGGAAACATGGTAGTGCCTATAATTATTTACAGTCTTCTGGAGATGTTCTCAAATACAGCACAAAAAAAATTGTCAAAAGAATTTAATTACAGATGATGTCTTTGTGTCACCTAATATTGTTAGAATTAGTAAGATAATTTGAAAGTTAGTGCAGGTAATGTGAAGAGTCAACAACCAGATCTATAGATAATTAAAATTACTCTGCTCAACTGTAAACAGTAATAATAAACTGTAAGGGACTCTTAGAAGCAAATTTACTAAGAAGACAAGGTGTGTCCCTGAAGAAAAAGGTAAATTACATCTAATGACAATATACAATATCTGAGTAAGTGGGAAAAAAATACTATGTTCTTCAGAAAATTTAACATGAAAATGTGAGATACATAAATTCAGTGTAATTTCAGTGAAAGTTCAGTTTGGACTTGGGTTTAACTGTGAAGTTATCATGGACAAATGAATGCCCAAGTAGAGCAAAGCAAATTATAGGGGGCGGGGGAAAGAGTATGTTGGAATAAGTTTTAGCAGTTATTAAAACATACTGCAAAGACACTGTAATAAAATAGAAAAGTGCTATGGTTAGTAGTAACCAAATAGACGACCAGAATGGAATATTACATAATATATAAACCTAATACATTATAGAATAACCTAATATATTATGTAATGTTAGGTGCCTATGTAACTTGTTATCCATTTGGGGAAAAATATCCTAATACTTTATGCAAAAATGTATTCCAGATTATTTAAAGACTTAAATATGGAAAATAAAACCATAAGGGGTCCAGCACAATAGTCTAGTGGCTAAATTCTCAACTTCGCATGCACCCACATCCCACATAGGCACTGATTCATATCCCGGCTGCCCCACTTGCTTCCCATCTAGCTCCCTGACTGTGGCCTGAGAAAGTGGTAGAGAATGACCCAAAGCCTTGGGACTCTGTACCTGCATGGGAGGCCTGGAAGGTGCTCCTGGCTCCTGGCTTTTGGCTTAAAGGCGCAGCTCTGGCTGTTGCAGCCATTTGGGGTGTGAGCCAGCGGATGAAAGATCTTTCTGTCTGTCTCTCCTTTTCTCTGTAAATCTTTTTGATGAAAATAAATAAACTTTATATAAAATGAAACTAAAAAGCTTGGAAAAAAATCTTAGAAATTATGCATAAAACCTAGCCATTGAGGAAATGTTTCTAGCCAGTACAGAAGATCAAAAAGTTTTTAAGAAGAAATATGTCTCAGGGTTATGCATCATCATCAGAAAGTTTACTGATAAATAGTGATAGTAATGTTAGAAAATTATTCAGAAGGTGGATCCATATTCAGATTAATTCTTGGGGAAACCAGATCTGTAAAGACCTTGCTTAAAGGTTATAGTGAAACCTTTTGCTTAAAACATTAGTTGATTAGTTACTTACTTTCTAATTAAGGATATAGTTATCATTGAAACATTCTATACTGTGTAGATATAATTATTCTGTGTCCCTTAATACTCAGTCTTCATTGAGCATTTATAAGATGACTTTAAAGTAACTTCATTAAAGTAAACATTTTTACCTGGTTTTTAAAGATGTATCTATTTGAAAGGCAGAGCAACAGAAAGAGAAACAGAGACAGAGCTCTCCTGTTGTTTGGTTCACTCCCCACAAACTGTGACAGGGCTGAGCCAGGTAGAAGCCAGGAGCCAGAAGCTGGGTCCAGATCTCCCTCTTGGGTGGCAGGGGCACAGGCAGTTGAGTCATCATCAGCTGCCTTTCCAGGAGCATTAGGAGGGAACTGAGTTGCAAGCAGAGGAACCAGGGCTCAAACCCTCATTCCTGTGTGGGAAGCTGGCAGCGCTGCAGCACATCTGTGAGAGTGATGACGGAGCAGTACTGTGCTCATGCTTCCATGGGGCACCACTCAGGGGATGCACATGTACTTTTCTCTTGTCCCCAGGGTGAAAATGGAAGAGTGTGAAGCAATGCTTAGTGATATTATCCTTATGTTCTTTAGTTGTAACTTATCATTTCTGGTATCTCAACTTCTCACACTACATCCTTACTTTGTTTTCGATATAAAATAGCTGCCATATTTGCTCCAGAGATCATAGTTTCCATATATTCATCAAATATAGCAATTCTCTCAAAGCAGTTCAGAGTGTAGGATTATAGAACAACAAGCTAAAAATTATCCTTTGACAAAATCACATTTATAGGCCATACTTATCTGTATTCTTAATCTTACTGGACACTGATATATAAAGCATGACAGTTTTAAATGCCTCACTCTATAATAGCAAATATTTTTATTCATTTGTGTTTTCCATGTAAATCCCTATCATTTATACATGTTTTATGAAGTTACAATATTGTAGTAATTTGTCTTCTACTTCATCATTTAGTATATTTTGTTTCTGCATTAACCATTTTTATGTTTTAGTGATTGTGTACAATTGCACACTATGGTTCCATTGCTTTTCCTTAATTATTTCTGTATCATTTTATGTTTAAGTCAATGTCTAGTTCCTGTTATTTTTATTTTTAAGATTTGTTTATTCAAATGACAGAGACGGAGGGAGGGGGAGAGATAAAGAGAGAGAGAGATATTGTGTCTGCTGGTTCACTACCCAAGAGTCCACAGTGGCGAGGGCTGAATTAAACAAAGCCAGGAGCTTCTTCTTGGCCTCCCATGTGGGAACAGGGACCCAAGCACTTAGGCCATCCTGCGCTGCTTTCCCAGGCACATTAGCAAGGAGCTGGATTGGAAGTGGAGCAGCTGAGCCTCAAACCAGCACCCATGTGGAATGCTGGCCCTGCAGGTAGTGGCTTAATACACTATACCACAGCACTAGCCTCTTTCTTGCTATTGGAAATTATACTCTTCTAAAAATATTTTTATATATTTTCTGTAATCTTTTATTAAACTAAATTTCTATGAGTATAAGTTATATTAGAATATACTAATAATTAGTGTCATCAGCTGTGAATAGTTCAGACTTTTTTTTTTTAATTTTCTGTTATTAGATGTATTTCCATCTTCAGTTTGTTCTACTTTAACTGGTATGTGTTTTAAGCTGTGTTGTTTATTCATATCCTTTTCCCGTTTATCTGCAAGTACCTTGGTAAGCTGTAATCTTGATAATCTGCTAAACTCCTTTCACAGTATGAGTCTTAGCTTTGTTGTTTCTTATAAATTCCTTTCCCACTATTTCAACAGTTTTCATAATGTAAGAGCTTGTTTTTGTCTGTGTTTTCATTGTAATTTCTGAAGGATAACCCTTCATGTCCTATTTTTACATTATGTTTTTTGATTCTTTTGTTATTGAATTTTATAATTCTTAATTCATTTATCTGAAATTTGATTTGGCATGTGGCATAACAGGAGACTGAAGAAAGCTTGTCTCCATGTTGTTGTCTGAATATGTGAAATGTTGGGTGACGTTTTCTGTCCATTACTGATGAGTTTGTCTACCATTGGTTTATCACTTTTGTTCTAAAACGTTGTGATGCTGAAATATGTTTCTTAGATCATCTACACTATTTTTGTTAGTCTACATTTCTCTTTTCTGTATTTTGTGCATTTAAATTGCTATTATATCATGGTGTGTTCTAATATCAACTGATAGAGTACTCATAATATGTTGCAAAATACTTTCAGTTAATTTGGGGAATGCAGATGATGAATATGGAATACATGCCCAACACCTGGTTTCATTTTTCTGTTTGCTTGTCTCTAGCCTCGCTGGGTACCGCTACCTGGGAATATACCGATGTCTGCAGATACTATTTTGGCTCCTTTGGGCAGTGGTCGAGTCTCATCTTCTCCTTGGTGTCCCTCATTGGAGCAATGATAGTTTACTGGGTGCTTATGTCTAACTTTCTTTTTAATACTGGAAAATTTATTTATAGTAAGTATTCCCTATCAGATGCTTTAAACCTTCAAATACAGTTACGATTGTAATGTTTTCATGTCGGCCTTCGGATTTAGGAGTGGGATAAATAAAGCAAGGGAGAAAAAGGGAACACTATTGATCCTGAATAATGTACTTGATTCAGTTGGCTTTCTGTAGTTGTGATGTCAAAAATAATCTGCATGTTCATTTCCAAATATTAATTCTTTAACAATAATCAAAATGTCTAATATAAAACATTTCTGTGATTCAGATGTTTTGAACATAATTTCACAAAATTTTAGTACTATCACTGAGAAGTATATAAAGGTCATTGGTGTTTATTGGTAATGAATTTGATGCATAGACTCCAAAGAAAAGAAAAAATATCCAGTTAAATTTTCAACACATGATCTAAAACTAGGAAATAGTAGAATAGCATTTGTGTGTTGAATATATATATTCTACAGTTGTAATGTACCCAAACCAAGCTTCTTGAAAGAGAATCTTAGAATTTCACATCATTTTATAAAATTCTTAATTTGGATAAAATATATTTACTACCAGATAAGATTACTTTTTTTTCCCTGATAACTTAGACCTAAAGTTGTCCTGTGTGTAGCTGGATTTAAATAAACCTGTATATTCAAGATATAGATTTTCATAATAACCAAATTTTAAATAATTTTTAAAATAATCACAAAAGCTAATTTCCCTTTTTAGTGGCAGGCGAGGAATTCTATTTTTATTTTAAACTCTAACGTTAGCATTTTAATTTCTTTTTTACTAAGCATTTTTATTGTGTAAAACATCAGGAAATATCTTAAATTACCAAAAAGATATAGAAGTTGATAAACATACCAGTGTACTCCCTAGTACATGAGCTTTAATGTAAAGTCTTCACATTCTATCATGGTTGCATTATTTCTATGTTATTCTGCCTGTTACTTTGTTAAGCGTTTTTATAATTGGGTGTTGGGTTTTATCAAGCATTTATTGGTGCCTCATGTTTAATCATTGTTTTTCTTCCATTAAATTAATGTGGTAAATTAAGTGTGCACATTTTGTAACATATAAACCATTCTTACATTTTAAAGTAAATGTAAATTAGTTTATTCATTGTGACGCTCTTTTTTTTTTTTTTTTTTTTTTTAAAGTTCCTTACTAGACTGAGTTTGCTTTTTGGAGGAGTAGAATTCATTCATTGCATCTTACCACATGAGATATTGACCTATGATTTTTCTCTCTAGTGTTTGATCCTTGGTGGATTAATTTCTTAGGGCTACTGAAACAAATTACCATAAATTGGCAGCATAAAACAACAAAATACATTCTGTCACAGTTGACAGAGATTAGAAGTCCAAGACCGAAGTGTCCTGGGGTCCCAGTGGCTTCTGAGGGCTCTGAGGAAGAATCCTGCCTTGCCTCTTCCTAGCCTTTGGTAGTTGCCAGCAATGTTGGCATTCGTTGCCAAGTAACTGCATGATTATAAACACCAAGAGCAAATACACTGCCTTTTTATTCAGTATTGAAAAGCATACAGTAAAGATTTTAACTTAATTTTATGACCCTAAAATTTAGGTTGTCTTCTTGTACCACCTCTTTTAAATTTCACAAGCAATTTATTAATTCTGCATAAAATTATAAAACTTCAGTATCAAACATCCTCAGCCTACCAGGGATAATACCTTCTCTACCCATTCTTTCATTCACTACTGTTAATTCATTAATTCAGCTTTATGGATAGATTGCTTTTAATTTCATTGTAAAAATGTTTCACAATGGCACCGTGAAACCCATGACATTTATCATTCCCAAAAGGGAGGAAAACCATAGAAGGTGAGGCTGGTAATGATGAGGTAGTCTTGGTTCAGTATACCAAATAATATAATTAGATAATAGATATTAAAAGATTTTTATAAATAAGACCCTTTCTAGTGTGATAGTGTTAGTATCTCTCTTTGTGCTAAACTGTTTTCTCACCTTAATTTTTAGATTTTGTTCATCACATTAATGACACAGACACTATGCTAACAACCAACAGTAGTGACCTTGGTAAGTGATTTAAAAGTTAGTTTTTTTATCCCCCACCTTGTTGAAAAAAGAATTTATTTAAGGTGGAATTTATGATCATATTTTAAGTGAGTAATTAAATAAAATCATTATGCTCAGGCTTCAAGAGGGCAGTTCTAACATCTGTTTATTAAGCTTGTTATGTGTCATGAACTGTGCTGAGCTCTGCGTATGTAATAATAAACAGGCAAAAGTGTTCCTTTCATGAAGCATACATTCCAGTGTCTGCTACTCAGTGTCTTACTTTGCTCCTTAGTTAAACCTGATGAGCCAGTCTCATTAATACTAGAAAATAAAGGAGTGAAGTACCAGCCTTTATTCTTGGGGATGCACACATACATACTTCCGAATTAGACTTATCATGCTAAGATCTCTTGTACTCTGTCGCTTAGCAATGGACCAAATAGCATCATTGTCTTAAGATAAAAAACTGTTGTAGCTATTCTAATACCAGTTAATGGAATTAGTTTATATCTAATAGAATTTCCTCTCCAATAAGGAACTGAATCATAAACAGTACAAGTTTTAAGGTTGTTAATATCACTAAGGTCATAAATATAACTAATGCTTTGGTGAACACCATCAGCAAAACCCATTTACTTTGTGTGGTAGTATCTTATGTTGTTACCAGCACTTTGAAAAAATATATTGAAAGAGAGAAGACAGACAGATGGACAGAGCTTCTATCCACTGAAAAACTCAACCAGGTTCCTGCAGCAGCCAGGTCTTGTGGAGGTGAAAGCCCGGAGCTGGGGTTTCATTTTTCATCTCCCTCCTGGGTTGAAGGGACCAACGACTTGAGCCATCAGCGACTTTCTGCCTCCCACGGTGCACATCTGGAGGAAGCTGGAGTCAGGAGCAGAACTGGAACTGCATGCTAAGAATTCCAGTTTGAGATATGGGTGTCTTCACCACTAGGCTGAATGCCTACCCCAAATAGCAGCACTTCTAATGTATCTTTACAATATTTATTTTCAGCAAAATGGTAATTACAATATGATACTATCCATCTTAGTAAAATATAAAAACTTATAGCTAACATTTTGAAAATCTTACTGCATTCAGGCATGGTTCTGAATGTTTTATGACAACTCTATAAGGGACACAGTGTTAATTCCACTTTAGAAAGCATGGAGCAATTGGCTTGTCCAAAGATACCTGTTAAGTGGTAGAGTTGAGATGTATTATTCATTTTACTTCCATTACCTGTGTTCTTATACATTGTAATTAACACAAGAAAATTTCAAGTTAATTTACTTCTGTCCAGAGCATAGAAGAAAAAGTACATATTAAAATGCTGACTAAAAGAGAAAGAAAATAAAATGTTTAGCTTTGTAATATACAAAGTAATGGATAGGGATGGGTGTTCAGCACAGTAGGTTTGGCTGCCGCTTGGGACACCCATGTCTCATAGTGTCAGCTTGAGTCCTAGCTACTCTGCTGATCCTTCATCCTGCTAGTGTATCCCGGGAGGCAGCAGCTGATGTTGTAGGGCCCCTGCCACCCATGTTTGAGACCCAGATGGAGTTCCTGGCTCCTGGCTTTAACCCGGCTCAGCCCAAGCTGTTGCAGGTACTTGGGGAAGATCTCTTTATGTGTGTTTCTGTGTGTCTGTCTCTCTTTCCTCCTTCTCTATCTCTGTCACTCTTTCAAATAGGTAAAAGTATATAAATATACATTTATATGGACATTTGATGAAATTAAAATAAGACTAACAATTTTCCTTTTTTTTTGACAAGTGATAATGTATGAAAGCTGCTCACTGTATTTTCCACCAGTCTTACAAGCTCTTCACAGAGATGATTATTGTCAAATTAGAAATTAATTGAGAATAGTATGTGTTCTGATAACACAAGAAGTTGCCACTTGTTAAATGTTAAGAAAAATACATTTTACTGATTTCCCAGTTCCCTGGATGTCATCTGGATGCTTCAACTTCTATCAAGTGTGATATACTTTCAGAATTATTTTACATTCCTAGGATTGAAAATTCAATGTTTTAATCAGTGGTTATGTTTTGGTCTTTCTATTTATTCCAGATCAGTAAATTTTGTTTATTATTAAAAGAACCCTGCTGTTTTCATTTGTTATGGACTGTTAGTACAACTCACAGTTGCTGTGTGTGCTGTTTCTTGCAACTTTTTAAAGATTCATTCATTTTTATTGGAACTTACAGAGAGAAAGAGAGGTGAAGAGAAAGATGCTTCATCCGGTATTTCTTGCATTTTGTATAAATAAGACTACCATTCAGCCTATTATTTTTTCTCTGGCAGTGGAACCAAAGGATATTTGTGGCACTTTTAAGATTTTTTTGTTTTTGGAAAGACAGATTTATAGAGAGAAGGAGAGATAGAGAAAGATCTTCCACCCACTAATTCACTCCCCGAATGACTACAATGGTCAGAGCTGCCTATTGAAGCCAACAACTTTTTCCAGGTCTTTTGGGTGCAGGGTCCCAAGGTATTAAGCTATTCTCTGCTGCTTCCCAGACCACAGTCAAGGAGCTGTTTGGGAAATGGAGCAGCTGGGACACAAACAGTCGCCCATCTGGAATGGCAATGTTTGCAGGTGTAGAATTAGCCAACAGCACCATTGCGCCTGCCCCAGTGGCACATTTTTGGTGTCTGGTAGAGGCTAAGGATGTACTACAAAACTTCCTAAGATGCTCTCACCATTTTTTTTTTTTTGGTTTTGCATGAAATATTTGTACTATACCTAAATACAATTCTCATTCCAAAGAGGTGAAACTTGGTCCTTATATTAGAAGTTGAGATGGGTAGAGCAAGCATCAGTGTCTGGGGAGAGTCTTTGTGGTTTTTACTAACCTTGTACCTTTCTATTTGCAGTTATCTGTCCAAGTGCCAGGAATGGTGACCATCCTGACAACAACTCTATCTTCTATACCAATGACACGGAAGTTCAGCAATTTGAAAAGTGGTGGAATAAATCTAAGACAGTGCCCTTTTATCTGATAGGGCTCCTCCTGCCATTGCTCAATTTCAAATCTCCTTCATTTTTTTCAAAATTTAATATTCTAGGTAAGATGGGACAGTGAATTGTGGAGCCTCTGTGTGGAGCAGAGTAGATGGGGGGTTGTGTGGAAATAATGTCTGGCTTGACAGGAAGTTACCTTCCAGGCCTACTCATCTGTGTTTCACTTATTCACTCATAGGGTTCTTTCTTGTCATTAGTTATTTTTTATGGAGTTTGGTACAGGAAAAAATGCAGGTGACCATTCAAACCCTGCCTCTCCTTTTGCATTGTGATTTATTTGGTCTCCACTTCTAACATTACTAAGCAACTTTGAGAAAGTAAACTAATTTTAGGGGGAGAGATCCAAACAAATATTACAGAAATTCTTGATTTTAACGATTGAAAACATTAGAACTTAAAAGGGGAAGTTACAGAATATTTTGAAGAGTGTTATGCATGATTGTTGTCTGACTTTGAATCTGGGAGGTCATTCTGTGGCTCGTGGGTTTCTTCTGCTCTTTTCCTCTTCCTCAGTGATTTCCTGCCTTACAACACTATTGCTTCCTTAAAGAACAGACATCTTTCTAGGAGCCCTGTGTTTCAAAAATCACTAAGGAAATGGTTGATTTGGGTTTTAATTTTATTTGTTTTGCTTGCTTGAAAGGCAGAAGAGAAACAGGTAGGTGCTGTCTGTCCTCTGGTTTGGTTCCCAAATGTGTGCGACAGCAGGGACTGGGTCAAGTTGAAGCTGGGAGCCAGGAGTTCAGTCTGGGTTTCCCCACGTGAGTGGTGGAGATGCAGCTACATGAACTGTCTCCTGCTGCCTCCCAGAATGCACTTCAACAGGAGGCAGAAGCAGGACTCAGACCCCAGCACTCCGACACAGGAGGCAGGTGTCCCAGGCAACATCTTAACCATGGTGCCAGATGCCCACCCTTAAACAAATGTTTTGATGCCACTTAAGATAACTAAAGGAACACCTGGTGAAAGCCTAAATCTTGTTAACTAAAGCAGAAACAATAATATCATTGATGAAGAGTTGATAATTCCAAATAAACCATAGAATTTCACCTCTCCCGCTAGATCTGATCTTGTGTTAGGCAGTCTACAGTATAAAATACTTAGGTTACATCACATCAGTGAACCAGGAGATGTCTTTGGTTATCTGTGTGACTGAAAGAGGAGGTAAAGATAGTTCTCTGTGGCTTTTTGTCTCAGAGCAGGAGTCACTCTAAGCTGCCATAGACACACACAGACCAAAGAGTTATATAATCTTTGGCTCCTTGCGTTCATACATTCTGAATCAGCTAATCTCCAAACCCACAGTCAAGCTTATATAGCTCATTTGTGGTTTCCTGATTTCCTTGCCAACTTTCCAGTGCAGCAAATCTTTGAAAAGCGAATAAACATACAGGAGGTTTTGCTCAATTGGGCAAAACAGTCATGAGACCTCCAAACAGGTTGATTATTGCCCAGCCCCTTAAGGGTATTTTCTTTTGCCGTTTTCCTAGATTCTTTTCCTTACTTTTACAACTACAACTTCTCTAGAGGAATTACCATCTAAAGGCTTTCCTAAGGTTCTTGACTTGATGGCAACTGGACACAATTCATTGAGCAAAATAATCTCTCCACACTGCCAGAAAAAAACTCTGAAATTGGGGTTATTAGGATCAGTATTGTGGCATAGAGTTAAGCTCCTGCCTATGATGCCAGCAGGAAGCTGGATCAAAAGTGAAACAACTGGAGTTTGATATGGGATGCCAGTGGCAGGTTACCCACAGTCCATATCAGAATGCCTGAGATCATGTCTTGATTCCATCTGTAATTCCAGTTTCCTACTAATTCCAGGCCATCTATACATAGCCTGAAGCTAATTCATTTTTTTTGTATTATGTATGTTTATTTTTTAAAGATTCACTTATTCTTATTTGTATGGCAGAGTTACAGAAAGAGAAGGAGAGACAGACAGATCGTGCATCTATTAGTTCACTTCCCAGATGGCTATAATGGGCTGGTCTAGGATCCAGGAATTTCTTCTGGGACTCCCACATGGGTACAGGGGCCCAACCACTTGGGCCATCTTTTGTTGCTTTCCCAGGCATGTTAAGGAGCTGGACCAAAAGTGGTGCAGCTGGGACCCAACCTGGTACCAATATGGGACACAGCACTGTAGACAGAGGCCTAACCTTAGCAGCATGGTGCCATCCCAATATATATATTTTATCTTTCAGTGTTGGCTTTCTTGATGTTTAGTTCATTTGAGTTGCAAAGAGAAAGACCAAACAAGCTCCCAGCTACTGGTTCACCCCCCAAACGTTTGCAACAGCTGAGACCATAACCTCTTTACTTTTCCTGGTATCTGTCCTCTATTGTAGTGACATTTACAAGTTTGCCATGGTTGGAAAATGTGTTACTGTTCATGTTTTGCCTAGGAAATAGCTGATTGGATAGGCTGTGCTGTTAGTTTCATGCCTGTTTGCCTCAATGGATGTCAGCCATTGCCTTAGCCGAGGCTCACTCTGGCTCTTCCTTTCCTCTCTCAGTGGCCTTGACCTGTCAGGTCCAGGCAGTGGTAGCATTTAATCAAATTGGGAGCATGAGCAGTTAGGCCTGGGCCCCAGAAGTAGACTCCCTTCCTTTATTTGCTTATCTCAGTTATAGGGACAGGCTTTTCCAAGCTAAACCTAATACATGGTTTTGCTTTTGCTTTCTATAATTCATGTAGCTTAATGATGATTCTTCTTTTTGTTGTTGTTGTCATTGTTGTTTAACATTTATTTGAAAGACAGACACAGAGAGGGAAAGAATCTTCCATCCACTGATTTATTCCCCAACTGAATACAGCCAGGTCTTAGCCAGGCTGAAGCCAGGAGCCAGGAATTCCATCCTTGTCTCCTGTGGGCGTTGACAGTGGCCCAAGCACCTGGGTCATCCTCCACTGACTTCCCATGTGCAGTAGCAGAAATCTAGATTGGAAGCAGAGTAGGTGCGACTCAAACCATTGTTCCAATAACAGAGTGCTGGCATGGGAAGTAGCTTAAGCTTCCGTGGCACAGCACTGGCCCCTTGTTTCTGTTGTTTAGATCCCAGATATTTTTTATTGTTGATAATCATTGAAGGTCCGTAATTTTCACTCTTTACTGAAAAGTAGAAGCAAGGTTTTACTTTAAAATGGTATTCCAAAAGTGATAAAATTTCTGATTTTTCTTTCTCACAGGCACAGTATCTGTTCTGTATTTGATTTTCCTTGTCACATTCAAGGCTATTCGCTTGGGATTTCATTTGGAATTTCATTGGTTTGTGTCAACAGATTTTTTTGTACCAGGTGAGCTGTTTTTGCAAAGTAAAGGGTTGATAAATAACAATGATGTGATTTTTTAATATGTAGTTGTTTGTTATTCTAATACAAGTAATGGTATTGTTATGCTAAACTTTTTATGAATGCTGTTAAACCAGAAACAGTGCTGTAGCAAAGATTACTCTGGGTTTCTTGCAGTTAAAGTAACGAGAGGCCTTTTTATTTCTACTTGGGAATTTCAGTTCTTTTAAGGGGCACTGCAAGTTGGAAAAATCAAGAACTCCTCCAGACTTTTCTGAGGACATACTACTCCTAGAATTTCGGATTTAGAACATGGCCAGTAATACATGTAGATCTTGCTGCTTAAAAACGTTGTTCAGATTAAGCAAAATGTTGGTGTCCTTTCCATCCTCCTTTTTAGGTTATGATTGTTACTTAGCCATTTCTTGTTTCATGTGAACCTGAAATACTTTGAAAATGATAAAAGCATCATGAAGCAATGAATCAGAAGTACAGTGAGTAGATTAGATTAGATTAGATTAGTTAGATTAGATTAGATTAGATGGGAATCCAAAGAGGAGGTAATTGTTATACTAACATCCTAAAAACAAACAATGAGAAAATAGCTCCTAATTGCATTGTTGGTTTATAAAAGCTGCTTCCTTTTTTTTCTGTAACTGTCAGTTCAGACAGTCTGGAATTTGAAGTCTGCTCAGTATCTGCTGTTACTTTTCTGAAATCTGTAGTTGTCTACCACCCCTCTTGTTATGACATGCCTAGATTTTCCAGATGTTTGAAGTTAATGGGCACATCATTGCAAGTTTCATGACTCCTTGTCTTCAGAACATTTGGCTATATCAACTTTAATTTCTCATTTTCATTAGAAGCCCACAAAGACTGAAAAGTCAGTATAACTTTAGGATAAAGAAAGTATTGAAAGTTAAAATGCAACCTGGTTTCCAAGACTGCATTTAAAATTAAACACTGATAAAAATGGCAACTTGAATTTTTCCACTGATAGATAAAAATAATCAAGGATAATGTTTTCTAAAATTAAGTCCATGGCATTTTGTAATAGCTTAGTGATAAAAGTTTCTGCTGGAGTGAGCGTTGTGTCACATTAGATTGCTTCCCATATCAGAGTATTGATTCATGTCCCAGTCACTCCAGTTTCCATCCAGCTGCCCACCGATGCATCTGGAAAAGCAATAAGATGATGGCCCTGGTACGTGGGTCCCTACCACCCACTTAGGAAACACATATGTATCTGTGTTTCTGTTTCTCTCTCATCAGACCAATTTTCAAATAAGTTTCTGCTGTGATAAGCCACTAGAAGTATATATAAGGGAAAAGTAAATAGTTATTTAGAAAGCAGAAAATAAAATATTTTTAAAGAGGAAAGTAATTTATTTCACTTTGTCTCATATCTAAATAAGAGACTTGTACTTGTGTTAGTATGTATTTTCCTTAAATTAGTTACTATGTTATGATGCATTCCTCCAGAAAGAAAGAGAATGAAAGCATATGGTTAAGTCTTGCTCAGTAAAGGCTGATTAAGAATCAGAACTTTGGAGGTGTGACTCTACTGTCCCAGTGAGGACTCTCATCAGTTGATCAAATCAGTTTTCTGCGTCATGGCTCTGATTTCTTAATTGGAAGAATAATGCGAAAACCTCTACTTGTACATTTCATTTAAGTTTTCTTGCTTACTGAAGGACTTGACTTTGACAGTTTTCCCTTCTTTCTCCTGAATCATACCCCAGTCTAAAAGGGGAAAACTCCTGTGAGCCCACTCTCCCTCCTAGTTATTGCCTCCCCATAAAAACTTAGGAGTTGTGTATGTTTACTGTCTCCATGTTTTCCCATTTTGCTTTGAATATATTCATCAGACTTTTGCCTCTGTCACTCTACTGTAACCAGTAAGTCCAGCTCTCACCCTTGGCTGCCTGCTAGCAGCCCTGGGAACATGCCTGTGGAGTAGTCAAACTTAAATTGACAGAAAACAAGTCCTTGTTTCCTTCCTTGTTCACTTCCTTCCACCAATCTGCTTACTCTCCTTACCCTTTTCCCATTCTCGTCTTAGAGAATGCCAATTTTCCAGTTGCTTGAGCCAAAAACAGTCATCTGGAGTGTTCATTTTCTCTACTTAACCACATTCAAACAGTCTGAAGAACATCTCTGCAGATTGAGATTTTCTTACTCTTTGTACCAAAAGAATGATGTCAAGTTACTAATCTTTCACCCAGATTATTGTAATAGCCTCATAACAAGTCTTATTGTTTCTTCCATTATAATCTGTTCTTGACTGGGCAGGTTATTTATTTCTTTTTAAACAGAATACATGGAACTGGCCTGTGCCATTGCATGTAAAAGCCAGCTCCTGTAATGCCAGAATCCCATAAGGGCACTAATTGGAGAACCACCTGCCCCACTTCCAGTGTGGCTCCCTGCTAATGGCGTGGGAAAGCAGTGGAGTAAGTGCTTGGACCCTGCACCTATATGAGAGACCTGGGTGAACTCCTGGCTTCAGCCAGGCCCAGTCCCAACTATTGTGGCCATTTGGGGAGTAAAACAGAACATGGAAACCACTCTCTGTGTAATTTTACATTTCAAATGAATAAATTTTTCCAAGAAATAAATAAAACAAAACCCACAAAAGCCTCTGATGGTTTTCCATCCCTTTCAAAATGAAGATAAGTCTTTATCACAGTCAGTGGCCCAGCTCCGGCTGTTGTGGACATTTAAGGAGATTGATCTCTCTCCATCTGTCTCTGTCTCTCTCTGTAACTCTGTTTTCAAATAAATAAATATATATATAAAAAAAAAAGATTGGGAGGGATCGACACAAGGGCTCAATTAGTTAACCCTTCCCCTTGCAAGTGTCTCCAGTCCTATATGGGCACTGGTTTGTGTCCCAGCTGCTCCACTTCCCATCCAGCTCCCTACTTGTGACTTGGGAAAGCAGTAGAGGATGGTCCGAATTTGGGGGGCCCTGCACCCATATGGGACACTAGGTGCAGGCTTCTGGCTTCAGATTGGCTCAGCTCTGGCCATTACAGCCATTTGGGGCATGAACCAGCAGATGAAAAATATTTCTCTTTGTTTCTCCTTCTCTCCATAAATTTGCCTTTTAATATGAATAAATAAATATTTAAAATAAAATTTAAAATTTTTATTTTAAAGTGGCAAACCATTAAGTGCCTTAAAATTGAATGAAGGGAAACTTCAGACACTGACTTTTTAAAAAAATATTTATTTATTTTTATCATAAAGTCAGATATCCAGAGGGTAGGAGAGACAGAGAGGAAGATCTTCCATCTACTGATTCACTCCCCAAGTGACCTGCAATGGCCGGAGCTGAGCCGATCCGAAGGCAGAAGCCAGAAGCTTCTTCTGGGTCTCCCACACAGGTGCAGGGTCCCAAGGCTTTGGGCCATTCTCCCTACTTTCCTGGGTAACAAGCAGAGAGATGGATGGGAAGCAGGGCTGCGGGATTAGAACCGACACCCATATGAGATCCCGGCACGTGCAAGGCGAGGACTTGAACTACTAGGCTACCATACCGGGCCCCCAGACACTGATTTTTACAGGCTTATGTCAGGGTTTTTCCATTTAATTATTTTTAAAGGTTTATTTTATTTAATTTGAAAGAGTTATAGAAAGATAGAGAGAGACATCTTCCTTGTATAAATTCACTCCCCAGAGGAGCACAGTGACCAGCCCTGGGCCAGGCTGAAGCCAGGAACCAGGAGTTTCAGGTAGGTCTCCCTTGTGGGTGGCAGGGACCCAAACACTGCGTCATTTTCTGCTGCTTTTCCCAGGTCAATAACAGGGAGCTAAATTGGAAGTGTAGCAGCTGGAGCTCGAACCAGTGCCAACATGGGACACCATGTTTCCTAGGTAGCAACTTTACCCACTGTACCACAATGCCAGCCCCAGTGTTTTCTGAATTTAAAAGCCATATTAAATTCTGTCACCAGAAAAAATTTTTTTTACCGAGAAAGAAGTGGTTTTGTTCACTTTTTGTTAGGAAAAGAAATGTTATGTACACCTCTTGGATGGACCTTTGGCCCAGTAGTGAAGACACTGATTGGGATGCCCACCTTCCATTTTGGAGTGCCTGGATTCAGGACCCTGCTCCCAGTTCCAGTGTCTTGCTAATGTGTTCCCCAAAAGACAGCAGGTGATGGGCCCAGCGTGACAGCTTAGCGGTTAAAGCCCTCACCTTGAAGACACTGGGATCCCATATGGATGCCAGTTCTAATCCTGGCAGCTCCACTTCCCATCCAGCTCCCTGCTTGTGGCCTGGGAAAGCAGTCGAGGACGGCCCAAACCTTTGGGACCCTACACCCGCGTGGGAGACCCAGAAGAGGCTGCTGACTTCAGATTGGCTCAGCTCCAGCCAGGGAGTGAACCATCGGACGGAAGATCTTCCTCTCTGTATATCTGCCTTTCCAATGAAAATAAATAAATCTTAAAAAAAAAAAAAAAAAGACAGCAGGTGATGACTCTAGGTGATGGCTTGAGTGTTGCAGGCATTTGAGTGGGAACCAGCCGATTGAAGCCTTCTGTCTCTCACTGGCTCTACTTTGCAAAATAAATGAGTAAAATTTTTATGTGTAAAACTCTTAAGTGTTCAGCCTGATTAATTTTCACAAAATGACCACACTATAAAGATAGCACTCAAGTCAAAGTCAGAAATTATTAACACTCCGTGTCTCTTCTGCCTTCTATGGTTACTATCTCCCACAGTGGTAACCACTGTTCTGACTCATTATACCCAAAGTTAATTTTGCCTGGTTTTTAAGCACAATATATATGGAATTTGCAGTGTGTATTATTTTGGGTCTGTTTTCTTGGAGTCATCATTATGCTGTGGTATTACCCCATGTTGTGTGTTTGGGGTTCACTCATTCTCACTGGTGTTACTACATAACTACCACAGTCTATTTGTATTTACTGTTAAAGGACAGTTCAATAATCTCCAGTTTTTACTATGTTTATTGTAGGACACTCCTCATTTAAAAACAAAAATACTTACTGGGTAGACAAAGGAAGAAGAGAGGAGGGCTCTTATCCGCTGTTGTACTCCCCAGATACCTGCAGTGGCCAAGGTGGACCAAGGCCAAAACCTGGAGCTGGGAACTGAATCCATGTCTCCCCCGTGGGTGGCAAGGACCCAGTCACTTTGAACCATCCCTGCTGTGTCCCAGCGTTTGCACTGGCCTGAGGCTGGAGGCGGGGACTGATCCCATGCACTCTGATGTGAGAAGCAGATGTCTTAACCGCTAGGCCAGATACCTTCACCATATTCTGCATTTTCAGACAGAGCTTCTGGTGATCATGTGACTTTTCTTAAGCATAAAGAAAGCAGTGGACTTGCTGGTTTAACGGGTACAGAGTGATAACTGTCCATAATGGTTGCCAGTTTGCCTTTCCACTAGTGGTGTGTGAGAGTTCTAGTTGCTCACTGTCCTCACCAGTATTTGTGTTTTCTTTTCATCTTTTAAGTTTGTGTTCTTCATGTCAACTCTCAGATAGCATTGCAGTTTTAATATGCATTTCTTTGCTGCCTCATGAAGTCAGCTCCTTTTCATATGTTAATTGGCCATCTGAATTTTCTCGTGTGAAATAACCCTTGTCTTTTTTAAAATTTCATTGGTTATTTATTATTGATTTATAGAAGTTCTTTTTACATTCTTAATACAAGCCCTTTGTCAGATTCATGTTTGCAGTTCACTTCTTCCCACCAGTTTGCTTGCTTGGTTTTTTATTCATTTATTTGGAAATCAGAGTTACAAAGAGAAGGCAGAGAAAGACAGAAAGGGAAAGGGAGAGGTTCCATCCCCTGCTTCACTCCCCAGATGAGCTGAGCAGCCAGGGCTGAGCCAGGTAGATGGCAGGAACCTCATCTGGGTCTACAGCATGGGTTGCAGGGCCATAAGTACTCGGGCTTTCCCAGATCATAGCAAGAAGCTAGATCAGAACTGGAGGGCCCAGCACGATAGCGTAATGGTTAAGATCCTCACCTGGAACACGCCAGGATCCCATATGGGCACTTGTTCTAATCCTGGCAGCTCCACTTCCCATCCAGCTCCCTGCTTGTGGCCTGGGAAAGCAGTCGAGGACAGCCCAAAGCCTTGGGATCCTGCACCCACGTGGGAGACCTGGAAAGAAGTTCCTGACTCCTGGCTTCAGATCGGCGCAGCACCGGCCATTGCGGCCACTTGGGAATTGAATCAGCAGATGGAAGATCTTCCTCTCTGTTTCTCCTCCTCTCTGTTTACCCACCTTTCCAATAAAATTAAAAAATCTTAAAAAAAAAAAGAAGAAGAAGAAGAAGTGGAGCAGCTGGAGCACAGACCCAGCACCCAAAGGGGACACTTGCATTGCAGCCATGGCTTTACCTGCCACACTGCAGTGCCCATCCCATCTGTTCTTAGCTTGCCTCTTCAGAGGTGTAAAGTAAATGGTTTGAAGATGATCAGATGTTTGGGACTTTTAAAAAACCATTTTGTGACAAAAAGTGTAATTTATTATGCAGTGCTCATGAAATAAGTGACTCTTCTCTTTCAAATGTCATATTTTCCCCACAAATATTTGGACATGAAATTTCTTAGCAACATTATGTGTAGTATCCAAAAAGTGAACACACCCAGTGTCTCTCACTGATGAATGATTAATTAAATATGGAACATCCATGTAATGTAACCTGATTTTGTAATATTTTTGTGAATATGCTAAACCTAATTGTATACTGTAAATAGGTGAAATAGGTATGAATTATGTTTCAGTCACACTTTAAAAATCTCAGGTTTTAAAGAAATCTGTTCCGAAGAGTTCTTTTTGGTTAATTGGAGAAATCTGGATATTTATTCACTCTAATTTTGCAATTTAGAAACCTAGCAGTAGTATTATTTGCCTTAATCAGAAAAGAATCAACAAATTGCTTCTTCAAGTGTCTTAGTGCTAATAAAGGTTGATTTTTCTGAGAAACAGAAAAGATTAGCTAAGTTGAAAAGAGTTTGCTAGAAATAATAGAGCTTGGGGTCTGGCGCAGTGACCTAGTGGCTAAATCCTCACCTTGCAACCACGGGGATCCAATACGGGCACTGGTTTGTGTCCTAGCTGTTCCACTTCTCATCCAGCTCCCTGTTTGTGACCTGGGAAAGCAGTGCAAGATGGTTCAAAACCTCAGGAGACCTGGAAGAGGCCCCAGGCTCCTGACTTCGGATCGGCTCAGCTCTGCCCATTGCAGCCAACAAACAGAAAGTCATTCTCTCTCTGTATCTCCTCCCTGTAAATCTGCCTTTCCAATAAAAAATACATAAATCTTTTAAAAATCGATCTTAGCAAGAAGTAAAGTTACTGTAAGATATAAAATAGAGTTTTGAGTACTTCCATGATCAAAAGCCCTTTGTTCTGAAAATGAGTGCCCCGATCATATGTTTGAAAATGTCTTGTAAGGTATGACCCACTCCCCTCTGGGAGCCAAGTAGAACAGTAAAACAGGTTTGTGAATTAACAACTATAATACAGGATAAAGAAAATGTTCTGGTGCAGACACACATACATGCACACACATGTTAGGAAACTACTCAGCCATGAAAAAGGATAAAATGCTGTCATTTGTGGCCATGTGAATGCTATTGCTCATTAGGTTAAGTGAAATAAGGCAAGCACGGAGAATCAAATGCTTCATGATCTCATGTTAGAATCAGAAGAGTTGATCTCATAAAAATTGGTATAGAATATTGGTTGCTAGCCTCTGGGGAAGGAAGGGAGAGGTAAAGTTAATCAGCGGGCAGTTAATTGAGAGTACCATACGCTTAGGAGAAATAAATGCTAATGTCATTTTGTACAGTAGAGTGACTTTACATAGGAAGGTGTACTATGTGTCTTGAAGAAGCATGAAGAAAATATTTGGGGTATTTTCACAAAGAAATAATAAATTTTTTAAAGAGTTGTTGTATTTATTTATTGGTTAATTGATTTGTTTGAAAGGCATAGTGCCACAGGGAGAGACAGACAGATCTTCCATTCATCCACTGGTTTACTTCCTAAATGCAGGGTCTAGAGATAGTGCATGCCAAAGATGGGGGCTTGGAATTTCATCTGCAGGGGTCCACCAAGTACATTAGCAGGGAGCTGGACTGGAGGTAGAGAAATTGGAACTCAAATTAGCAGTCTTTCAGTTGCTGGCACCGTGAGCAGTGACTTAACTGGCTGTGCCATAATGCCTGTCTTATACTGATTTCAACAATTTATAAAGTAGACATTTAAAATACTGTATATGCCCCATATATATATATACAGAATTTTTATATGTTCACTAGACAAATATTTTATAAGGATACCAATTCTCAGGGTTCACAAAAGGAACAAAACAGTTCTAATACAAAGATATAGACAAGAGACAAAGCAGCACAGAGAAATTTGCTCTAAGAATATGAGCCAGAGAAAAGAGTCTCAAAGGGGAGTATATTTAAGAGCCAAGAGGAGATTGCTACGTAGAGTATTGGTCCAAGGAGTTGAATGTTTAAACAGCAAGTAAGGCGTGAGATAAAATGACCCTCTTAGGAAATGACAAGAATTGGAATGGCTAGAGTGAACTAATAGTGGTAGGGAGAGTGATAGGAGATAAGGCTAGAATGGCAAAGGGCAGACCAGGAGGAGCCTTCTATTTTAAGCTGGAAGAATTCTGAAAGCAGCTGCTTCCTGCCTTATGTGGGATGATCTGAACTAGGGGAAAGACGTGACTATAGCAAACCCATAAAAGCGGTCCTCAGAAACTTCACAGAGAATGCATTTGATGGGAAAACTGTACATGGATTTAAGAAGTCTTTGTGTCAAATCTGTAATTCCATATTTTTCTCAGACTTTTTGAAGTAGCCTTCATAAAGTTTCACATAAACACTCTCAGAGCTTAGGAATATGCTTAGATAATTGAAAACTGGATGATGAGTGGTGCAGGACCCAAATTCCACCTCATTTTCTGCTTTCTCAGACCACTTCCAATGCCAGCCGTGTCAGTTCAGATCCTCCAGGAAGTAAGACACTGAAGTGGAGTGAGCTCTGCAGAATAGACTCAGAAGGTGTTGGCCGCGCTGTTGTGAGTTCTCTGGTGCAAACATTGCCAAGGAGTACAGGGTTGATCTTGGCATGGCGCTGTGCTCCACTGTCACTGGAGCTGTCCCGGGAGACCGTCACCTCTGCTCGTATAGGGTAGTAGACCCCAGAGGATTTGCAGTGGAAAGCTGTCCTCTTCTACCCACGCTGCTTGCACTGGGTTCTCACTGAGAGCAGAGCAGTATACCTTCACGGCTGTTAGACTTTGGTACATTAATGATAACTTTAATTCATACGCCAAACTTCTGTTTCCTTTGCTTTTGTGAATGAGAACCTTTGTTTTCTAACAAGTTTCTAAACAGGTCATTGCAGGAAGATATTAACAATGTGTGGGGTTTGTTTGTTTTAGTGCTTTTTTTCCAGTTAGATATGCTACTTTTAGGAACAGGCATTTGGCATAGTAGTTTTTTTTTTTTTAAAGATTTATTTTATTTTCATTACAAAGTCAGATATACTGAGAGGAGGAGAGATAGAGAGGAAGTGGAGCTGCTGGGATTAGAACCAGCGGCCATATGGGATCAAGGCAAGGACCTTAGCCCCTAGGCCATGCCGCCGAGCCCGGCATAGTAGTTTAAGGTACCACTCAAGACACCTGCATCTCTGCTGGGATGCCTGGGTCAAGTCCCTGCTTATGTGCTTGGGCCCGGCTTCCTACTACTGTGCACCCTGGAGGCAGCAGCTGATAACTCAAGTAGATGAGTACCCCTCATGTAGAAGATGGACATTGAGTTTTGGGCTCCCGGCTTTGGCTCTGCCCAGCGCTAGCTAATGCAGATATTTGGAGAACCAACCAGCAGATGGTTCTCTGTTGGTCTCTCTGTTGCCCTGAATTTCAAATCAATCTTTTTTTTTTTTTTCAGATGTGCTGGAATTTGAACTCACATTTAACAATTTAAAGTATTGGGCTTGGCAGAGTGGCCTGGTGGCTAAGGTCCTCGCCTTGATCCCATATGGCCGCTGGTTCTAATCCCGGCGGCTCCACTTCCTCTCTGTCTCTCCTCCTCTCAGTATATCTGACTTTGTAATAAAAATGGAATAAATCTTAAAAAAAAAAAAAAAAAAAAAAAAAAACAATTTAAAGTATTAAGCTCTTTCTTAAGTAAAAGTAGGAAAGTAAAAAATGTTGAACTGACCCTTCACTATATTATGTTAGAAAGAGAACTGGAAACAATTAATAATGAAACACTAGCTCTAAAATCAGACCAAAAAAAAGTATATTCTAGTTTTCCATCAGGTTGTAAGCTTTCATCTGAATTGTTGTCTGTGAAAGCAATTCAAAGTTTATTTCTTTTGCAGAAATTGTCTACTTATTTATCTATATTCCTTAAACTTTTGTGCATCTCATCAATAAAGCAACATGGGGGAGCAATTCCCAGTCTTCCACTGGGACAGCAGGGACTCAATTACCAGGGCCATCATCTGCTGTCTCCCGGCTGTGTAACAGGTGACTGGGTGGGACGTGCCGAGCAGCAGGACCTGGAGCCAGGCACTGCAGGATCAGATATGTGCGTCCCAAGCAGCAAGTGATCTTGCTGCACTGCATTGCCTGCCTCTACTTTCCCTACTTTTTACACAGGTGGGTTGTTCCCTACTTTGCCCCCTCTTGTTCATAGACCCAGCAATATTTTCAAGTAAATTATGATCTTATTTCACATAAACACACACACACACACACACATATATATAATCTTGCTTTGCAGAGCCTCAAAAGTTCCTTTGGTTCTTAAAATGTTATTTTCATTATTCTTACTTTAAATTAGCTTTGTATTTATGATGAAAAATTAAGTCTAAGCATTGTAGCTAGGATGGAGTTTCTGGCTCCCAGTCCTGATTGTTGCAGAAATGGGGGAGTTAACCAGAAGTTGAAATATCATCTTGCATTCTTCTTCTCTCTGTGTCACTCTGTGTTTTCAAGTAGATGAGAATAAATGAGAAACATCATCGAAGCCATTGTGGCATAGCATGTTAGACAACCCACCTGCGATACTGGCATTGCATATGTCACTGGCTTATGTCCTAACTGTGCCACTCTTATCTAGCTTACTGATAGTGTGCCTGGGAAAGCAGTGGACGATGGCCCAGTTTGGGCCTCTGCTATCCATGTGGGAGGCCCAGATAGAGTGCTGACTCCTGGCTTTGGCCTGGCTTATTCTTTGCTGTTGTAGCTATTTGGGTAATACACCAGCAAATGAAAGATTCTCTTTGTCTCTCCCTCTGTCTATAGTAATACAGTAATGCCTTTCAAATAGATAATTAATTTTTTTACATGGCCATTGAAGATTTTAGAAAATATGAATAAATGAATACTTTAAAAGAAATCAGAGTTTTATCTTTTATGATTTTTTGTGGATATCCATCTACTCTGTTTCTTGGTACAGTTATCTGTTTCTTCCCTCGTTTTATTTGAAAATCAGAAAGAGAAATAGACAGAAAGAGATCTTCTGTCTGTTGGTTCAGAATGCTTCCACAGCTGGGGCTGGGCAAGGCTGAAGCGAAGAGCTCCAAACTCAGTCCAGGCCTCCCAAGAGGATAGCAGGGATCACATGCTTGAGCAGTAACATGCTGCATCCCAGGGCAACCATTACCAGGAAACAAGATCAGAAGCAGAGAAGCAAGGACTTGATTCAGTATGGAAAAGCAGATGTACAGAGAGAAAGATCTTCCATCCTCTGTTTCTTTTCCAAATGGCCACTAGTGGCAGAAACTGAGCTAGTCCAAAGCCAGGAGCCAGGAGATTCTTCTGGGTCTCCCATGTGGGTGTAGGAACCCAAGACTTTGAGCTGTTCTTTACTGCTTTCCCAGGCCAAAAACAGGGAGCTGGATGGAGAGTGGAGCAACCAGGACACAAACCAGCACCCCTATAGGATCCTGACACATGCAAGTTGAGGGTTTGGAAACTGAGCCATTGTGTTGAGCCCCAACAAACAAAATTTTTTACCTATTATTATTATTATTATTATTATTATTTATATCATTTAATAATACAGTTCCCTAGACCCTGAAATTTCCCCTACCCTCAGCCCAAGGTCCCTCTCCGTCCCCCCTCGGATTCCCCTATATTATTACTATAGTATAATGATGGTCATATGTCCTTCATTGGGGGCATGGATAATAGCAAAGGGTTCAGCATCCTGTTGTCAAGTTATAGTTAACAGTTTCATTGGGAGTCCATCTTTGATCTGGAAGTAGTGATGCATACTGCATTGTATCCTCACATCTGGATATGATAGTCTCTATTACACAGTTATTATACATTCCCTTAAATGAAAAGCCACAATACAAAAAAACAAAAGAACGAAAAATAGAAATTCACAATGCCATGAAGTTAAATAACATGCTACTGGATATGGTAGTCTCCATTACAGAGTTACTGTACATCCCCTTAAATGAAAAACCACAAAAGAGAATCAACAACAGAAGAAAACAAGAAATTAGAAACACCATGAAGTTAAATAACGTGCTAATGAATGACTAATGTGTCACGGAAAAATGAAAAAGAAAATCAAGAACCAGCTTAAAGAAAATGATACTGGACCTGGTGGGTGGCCTAGTGGCTAAAGTCCTCGCCTTGAACACACCAGGGTCCCATATGGGCACTGGTTCTAATCCCGGCACTCCACTTCCCATCCAGTTCCCTGCTTATGGCCTGTGAAAGCAGTCCCTGTACCCGCCTGGGAGACCTGGAGGAAGTTCCTGGCTCCTGGCTTCAGATCAGCACAGCACTGGCCGTTGCGGTCACTTAAGTAATGAATCATCAGACAGAAGATCTTCCTCTCTGTCTCTCCTCCTCTCTGTATATCTAACTTTGCAACAAAAATAAATAAATCTTTTTTAAAAAAATGATATTACTATATGCTCCATGGGTCAGTGAAGAATTCAGTGAGGAAGACAATGTTCTGAAGAGAGGAAACTAAATTTTAAAAATCCTTGAAATATAGTTTCCACTGATATTCTTGGTGAGATATGTCTCCTTAGGTAACAAATAGATGGGTTTTGTTTTTTTAACCCAGTCTACTAATCTATGACATTTGAATGATAAGTTTAAGGCAATTTCAAACAGGGTTAATATGAATGGGTGGTAATTTGGTCCTGTCATTTTAGCAATGGGTTGTTCATTTAGTCTTCTGTTGTTACTTTACTGGGATGTTCTTCACATTTGCCTTTGGTTTTGGTGGGTGCTATTCCTGTTCTTTGTCAAGAGAACATCTTTAAGTATCCTTTGTAGGGCAGGTTTGGAAGAGGCATGTTCTTTTAATTTTCTTTACTGTGGAAGAATTTTATTTCATTTTCAAAGACAAAGAAAGCTTTGCTGGGTATGTTATCCTGGGCTGACAATTTTTTGCTTTTAGAATATGGCATATGCCTTGAACCTTTTTACCCTAATTAACTATGTAATGATTGTCAAAAATATAATTTAAAAAATGGAAAAAGTTTTTAAAAATCTGGCATATGTTGCTCTATTCTCTTCTGGCCTGTAGAGTTTCTTGTAAGAGATCTCCTGTGGATTTAATTGGCTTTCCTTTATATGTCAGTTGATTTTTTTTCATGTGCACATTTAAGGATCTTTTCTTTATGGTCAATTGAAGAGAGCTTGATGATCATGTGTCATGGTGAAAATGGTCTTTGGACAACCCTATTGAGAGTTCTGTGCCCCTCCTGGATGTTGTTTCCTAACTTTCTCTAGATTAGGGAAATTTTCCGTTATTATTTCATTGAATGCATCTTTAATCCAAGCTTCTCTTTCTGCAACTTCTGGGACTCCCTCCCATAACTCTTATATTTGGCCTTTTAATAGTGTCTTTCAATTCTTGAATACTTTTTTTTTACCTTGACCCAGCTCTGCTTCCAGCTTTTTGTTTTCTTCTGGTGACAGAAAATATCTTTCAATTCTGAGATTCTCTCTTCTGCCTCCTTTCTATTTTGGAGACTCCACTGTACTTTTAATTTGCTACACTGTATTCTTCATTTCTGATATGTCAGCTTTCATTTGATTCATTTCCAGTGTGACATATTCCTTGAATTCCTTGAATGCCTGCTTTATGTGCTTCTCATTGTTGATAAGACGCTTTATAACAAATGTTTTGAATTGTGTATCCCCAATTTTTTTTTTATGTCTTCCTCAGTTAACTGTGAGGTTGGCAAAGGATTTTACTCTTTTGCAGGTGAGTCTTCAGTAGTATTCACTGGGCCTTTGTCTCTTCTTTTGCTCTTGGTCATTGTACTTCTGGTTATCAGATTCTTTTCCTTGAGGCAGGTTTCTAAGCTATGTCTCCCACAGTTTGATTTTACTTGTTGCAGTTGGCACACAGCTCTTTGTTTGCAGCCACTTCTGCCACTCCTTCCAGCAAGTTCCACCATGGTCTCCTTAGCCCCAGCTACTGACTCTGCACTTTCCACTTCCTGTGATACTCTTTTGAGGCTGCACCATTGTCTATACAACCTTTCTCCCACTTCCTGTTAGAGCAGTTCCCAGGATTAGGGAGATACCAGGTGTCCTATATAGCTAGGTTGTTGGTGGTGCTGATCTTGCCAGAACCTGTTGGCTATCAGGTCTGAGGGCTACTTGGACCTATCTTGGGTGGAACCTATGGGATGCCATGTTGTTGCAATTCACGGAGCCAGAAATGAATTCACTCCCAGCCCAGTGCATGTGCAGTACTGTGTATGGCCTTTGCCTCTCTATACAAAATGGCGCCCAATTTGGCTCTTGGGAGGGCTGACTGGGCTGTGAAATCTACCCTGGTCCAACACCTCCCATCTGGAACCTGCTGCTCTGTCTCTGCTCCTGGTCAAATCAAACAGAACAGCAGGACGGACAGTTCTTTGTCAGGGTTCACCTCCTGAGCTCGTGGTGAACCCCTTCCCACCTTATTGCTGGTGGAGTTCTGGCTGCTGGTGCAATTCAGATTGCCACTTTGCTGAATGCCTCTGGAGAATCAGTCACTACAACACCACTGTTGTTTTCGCTACTTTCCTGTGTCTGTCAGTCTCCAAGTGCCCCTCTGCTGTCGTCCGTCCTCTCCTGTTTCCTGAAATGTGTCCTCTCTGCTTCACATTGGCTAATGTTTCTCTGTCTGTTTAAATGTATCCTTACCCTATTCTGCCATCTTGATTCTCCACATCTGTGTTTTAAATGGAAAAAAATACAATAGAATTGCTCAGTAAAAATGCAATCTCCTTTGCTGTACAATTGGTTTTCTGTGTATTTATTTCTTAATGCTTCTTCTGGAATAACTTTTAATGCCCCCAGAAATCTAGTTTTAAAAAATCATAGATCATATACTACTTTCTAGCTTCTAAGGAGTTGGGCGTCCTTCAGAGGGCTGCTGTAGTGAAGAAAATTCACAGGGCAGCAATGGCTGAGCCAGGTGGGTCCTCTCTCAGAAGCAGCCCAATATACAGATTTTTAAAAACAGATAAAATTGGGCCCGGCACCGTGGCCTAGTGGCTAAAAGTCCTTGCCTTGAAAGCCCCGGGATCCCATATGGGCCCCAGTTCTAATCCCGGCAGCTCCACTTCCCATCCAGCTCCCTGCTTGTGGCCTGGGAAAGCAGTCGAGGATGGCCCAATGCTTTGGGACCCTGCACCCGCGTGGGAGAACTGGAAGAGGTTCCTGGTTCCTGGCTTCGGATCAGTGCGCACCGGCCCGTTGTGGCTCACTTGGGGAGTGAATCATTGGATGGAGGATCTTCCTTTCTATCTCTCCTCTACTCTCTATATCTGGCTTTCCAATAATAATAAATCTTTAAAAAAAAACAGATAAAATTCTCTCTGGATGCTATTTTTAAAAGAAACAAAAAAAGGTGATGTTATTTTTATTTGGAAGACAGAGTTACAGCAGAGCTAGCCGAATTTTAGCAATCAGATTTTCAGCTGCTGATTCATTGACTGCTGTTTATTTTCTAATTGTCAATTTTACCTTTTATTTTTGTCTCTTTTTCTCCTAGAGATAAGATTTCAGTTTCCACAGCTGACGGGTGTGCTTACCCTTGCTTTCTTTATTCATAATTGTATTATCACACTCTTGAAGAACAACAAGAACCAAGAAAACAATGTGAGTGATCATCTGAGTAATTGACTTTTACATCTTGAGAATAGATTTTTTTTATTTCTGTATTTGAGTTTCTTAATTTTTTTAGTACAATTAGGAATGTGTTGCATAGTTTTAAAATTTCAGTTTAAACTATAAAGCAGTTTAAACTGGTCAGCAAACTACTTCTAAAAAAATTCTTGTGACAAATATTTTAGGCTTTACAAACCATATGGTCTTTGTTAAAACTGCTCAATTCTGCTGTGTTCACAAAATCAACCATAGACAATAAGTAAACAAAGGGTGGTGGCGTGTTTTTAAAAAAAGTTCATTAACCAAAACAAGTGGTAAACCATATTTGGCATATGGGCCATTGTTAATCCCTTCCGCAGCAACCACTCAAAAAGTAAAGAGGGTATAGCAAACCAGCTGATAGTAAAATGTTATCATTTTCTTTTTTAAAAAAATCTGATTCAAGAGAAGGAAAAGAGATTGAAGAAGTGAGACAAGTAGAAAATAAATAACAAGAGAATAGAAACTTAACCACCATCATAGGATGATTACATCAAATTCAAGGAATCAAAATGTTACAATTGAAATGCAGAGCACAGGTAGAATGTTGATATTGGGTTAGTCATTCGAAGTTCAGTAAACAAAGCTTTGAAAAGTGAAAGCCAAAGAGTAGAAAAGGCTTCCTTCTCTTCTGTTCACACCAACTATGCCTATACAGAAAGAATAACAAGGTTCCAGAAAAAGTACAGTGATCACACTTTCCAGGTGTATAAGTTCAGTTTAATTTTTTTTTAATCTCAGCCAGTATTTCTTCATGGCTAATATAACTAGAATGGGTACCATTTCTTTTCTATAGTAAGGCATCAGTTACCAAAAAACTTAATATAAGGGGACTCAGTAGCATCCAGCTCCCTATTTAGCATCAGATCCTGTGGTTTCTGTTGCCTTTTTGATTATGTGAATTGACCTCTTTATATTTCCTCATTGTGTTTGAACCAGGATTTGTTCAGTGTTATTTTGTTCATTGATTGGTTGAATTTATGTCATTTTGTCTTTATTTAATCACATGACTCTAGGTGATTCTTTAACAATTTTGAGGTGCCTAGCATTTTAATGTAATACTTTTTCCATCTTCATGTGCATAACTGTAGATCACTTGGCTGTACACCAACAGAAGTTTTTATGTGAATGTTTGGGGTAGGACTATGTGGTCAGTTTCTATTGTTTTTGTTAGTAAATGCTCCTGTGGGTAGTATTTTCACTATGAAAGGAACATGGAACAAATAATAAACTATACTTGACAAACAGAATGTGACTCCCAGATCCCCTCCTGGCCCTGGTATGAACCCAGTTCTCATTTTGAGTTGACATTCTAACTGTCCTTGCTCCCCCCCACCCACCCTCCCAGCCATTGCTTGATCCCAAAACGGAGTAAGTTACCTCATCATTGTGTTGTGTTTTTTTTTTTAACGTAGTATAAATTCATACTGTCACTTGTGTTTATGTATATATTAATTTATATATTATATACATATAAATTTGACTCATGTCTTCTAAAAGATAGTACTGCTCTGGAAACCTTTCCCCATGAAATGAGCTTACAGGAGACCTAATCTATAGGCCTGTACAGTGATGTCTTGGATTTGAGCCAGAGAATAGCAAATCTCATGTGTACATGCTGTTTTCAGGTGGCATGTTTGCCATCACATGCTACACTTCAGCTGCCTTTATAATAAAAGCAGTAATCCTGTTCATTAGCATATTTTCAGATGAAAGCAGGCCACTCTGACCCAGCTTAACTGATTGTTATGTTAGAGTGTATACAACAGAGCTTTTCTGATTTTAGTGTTTCTCTTTTCTCTACTTGCTCACTTGTGTGTTACTTTAATTTTCCCGCCCATTATTATTGTCTCTTAACTGGGATACAGTGTACTGGAGCCTAATCAGCAGCTCTCCATCGTCTTGGCTAAGGTCTTACAATTTGCAACTGCAAGTCCTTTTATTTATTTATGTATTTATTTACTTGAAAGACAGAAAGATCTTCTGTCTTCTAGGATACTGCTCAAACATCAGCAAAACTTAGGGTTGTGCTGTTCCAAGGACAAAAGCCCAGAACTCAGCTTGGGCTTTCCATCTGTGTGGTACTCCCTCACCTGTTGAGTTGTCACGTGCTTAATGCCCCATAGCCCAGCACCAGCCCCTGGGTTACTTTTATAATAAAAATGAATGGCATTCACTGCACACCATAAAAGGTGCAGTAAGAGTGACATAAAAAGTGCCATAGGACAGGAAAGGAAGAGGAGGAGAAGCTCCTACTGTAAGTCATACCCAGTAAGCCTGTGGGCTTTATGTCTTTATCACATTTTCACTAGCCTGTGCTAAGGTATTCTTCTTTGCAGGAAGTCAGACCCAAATAATGTGGTCCTGTGGCATGTAAGCCTAAGATGTCATGGGATGGGGACTGCCTTCTTTCTGTACAGCTGTCTTCTAGCCTGGTGATTTTGTCTAAGTTTTTTTTTCTTTAAACAAGGCATCCTCTGTTCCTGGGTGGCATAGAGTGAATAGGTTGAGAGTGGAATGACTTTCAAATATCATCATGAGAGTCTGTTGCCCTTTGATATGAAAATGGACATTTCCTGGCTCCTTTCCATTCATCCTACGCGAGAACATGAGGCACTCTAGAGCTGATTGTTAAGCCTGCCACTGGCCCTGGAGCTGCATGACCTAAAGAGGAAAGGTTTTGAAATCCCTTCCCTGGACATTGGATCATCCTCTCTCCTCAACTCTATATATAAACAAGAAGAACCTCGTGAGGAGGGATTGAGCCAGTCTTCATAAGCCTCTGGTTCCATAGCCCTTACCATCGTCTGATTTAGGGTGTGAAGTCTCAGTTTATTTTCAAACAGATCATCAACCTAAAACTGACACTAAAATTTCTCATAGCTAATTATTTGCTTCTTAAATAGATGTATATGCAAGATTATAAAACACTGCTATTTTATCCTATTTCAAGGCAGAAAGTTGTCCCCCAAATCAGAAATACCTTCTAGTACTGTCTAGTTCCTTCATTGTTTTATCAACCTTAAAAAAAAGTTGTGTATAATTTTTGTCTAATCTGTTTTCCTAGCTTTCAAAATAATTTATGTTTCAGATGAAAAATGAATAGGCTTATTGCCATAATTGAGCTATGCTGCATTGTTTGGCTGTAACTGCAGTGGTGAGGGAGATGATTTGTAAGCAGTGGAATCTGTTCTGTTTGGATCTGACAGCTGGCTGCGTTAAATAGCTTGGAGTTCTTTCGCTTTGCATGGAATTGGGAGGGTGGGAACAGCAACAGAAGAAAGCAGTCCACTTTATGTTCTGCTTTTGTTTGCTGACTCTAGTAAGAACATTTTGCAGCTGTTTGAACAGCTGTCTTTCTATTTCCTTTTTATTTATTGTTTAGGTTTGTTTAGGTTTGTTAAGCTTGTCTTTAATACCGACTTGTTGTCTGCTCTTTAGCTGTCTTTCTTTTTTTATTAAATATATTTTAACATGTCCCACTCTTGTGGTCTACATGTGCTTTGATGAAAGAAGTTAATTTACTACAGGAAGAATTTTTTTAAATTTTGCAAAGCAAGCAGTAGGTGGCTTATACTTATTTTCTTGCTGATGTTTTGTTTTACTACTACAAATATTTTATAGTTGGGTAAAAAGATTACCTTTTGAAAAATTAAGTCAGAATTTTGATTGCATTAAGCCACTGTTTATATTCACTTCACACATCTGCCAAGATGTCTATAAACTGCAAGCTAGTTGTTTTTTTTTTTAATTGGCAGACTATTTGTAAAAGAATGTGGATTTTGTTATAACTACATTCTGTGAACAGATTGGATGCCTAGACAATAAACACATATACAAAGTAAGAAAATAAACTTGTATTTCTTAGGCTTCTTATTTAGCCTATTCAAATAGACTCACTGCAGACTCCTTCAGTATTGTGGATTGTTTTCTGTGTTCACAGGTAAGGGATCTGTGCATTGCTTACATGCTGGTGACGTTAACGTATCTCTATATTGGAGCTCTGGTTTTTGCTTCATTTCCTTCCCCACCATTATCCAAAGATTGTATTGAGCAGGTAAGGCACTGTGTGTCCTCTCTGTGTGATTGCTCTTATGTTCCTAAGTGTGTAGCTAGCAGTATCCTATATGAGTGTATTTCAACTTCCAGATTCTCCACTGCTGAGTTCCTGGACCTGGGAGCTCAGATTGCTTTTTGTAGTCACAATACATGCCTCAAATAGAGTACAGTGGAATATACAGTGTTATTTATTACAAACTATTTTAACAGAATAATGTTAATGGTTCATAAGAGAAGTGGGACTGAATTATTGCTGTTATGATCACTTTAGTCTTGGTTTCGTTGATTCCGCAAGTTCTTTGGCAGCCAAAGGTTTATTGAAATTTTCCCTGATAAGAATAATTTCATGTAAGTCTCACTCCTTTGAGAATAATAATATTTGTGGTATTTGTATTTGAAAGGAAAAAAGTAAAAATTCTCAGTGATTAATTTATCAAACTAAAATGAAGAAAAAGGCTATGAAAAGACATAGAAAGAAATCCTTTGCCATTTAATGAGAGACTGTAAACAGTGATGTGTTCTGTTGTGTTTGAAAGCAGTAAGTGCTTTAAAGGAAAAAAGTAGAGCTAATAAAATGGCACTGAATTTAGATAGCCGTTTAAATATATTAAAATAGATTTGAGTGTTGTGCTTCGAACTCCTAGGCCAGTGCTACCCAGTCTCTCTGTGATGAAGAACAAGATTGTTGTTTTAGTGTCAAGTCTGTTTTAGACTGATGCTTTTGTAAAACAGACTAAAAGTATGGCAATGTGAAATTTCTACAAAAGTTTCTAAACATGTGATTTCTGTACTGACCTCCTTGGAAGACAGTTAAGCTGCAGTTGGTGGATGGGAACCACAATTTGAGTAGCAGCTGTTTCAAAATAAGCGGAAGACATCCTGTCCCATGAATTTGTATTGAATTGGATTGTTAACCTTACCTCATTCTGTTTCTTGCATTAGAACTTTTTAGACAACTTCCCCAGCAGTGACATCCTGTCCTTCATTGCAAGGATATTCCTGCTGTTCCAGATGATGACGGTCTACCCGCTCCTAGGCTACTTGGCTCGAGTCCAGCTGTTGGGTCATATCTTCGGTGACGTTTATCCTAGGTAAGAGCTCTTCTCTTGACCCGCAAGATGTGCCAAGCAACAAATGACTGTGCCAACAGGTCAGTTTACAGTATGACTGATCCTTGGCTAGGGAAAAAAAAAAATTGTCTAGTGAAAATGGTTACTAAGGATAGACCATGGGTGACCTTTTCACCCGAAGAATTTTAAAACCAGAAGGCACTCCCTTGCCCAGAGTGGTTTAACACCTGTTCCTTTCCAGTGTGCTTAATCACCTCTGACAACAGCCATGTTTATCTGATGATTTCGTAGCTATTAATCTACATGTTGCTAAGAGGTTCATCATGTTTAGTACCTGTGTGAGCAGTATGTGCTCATGCAAAGCAGTACTTTTGTTTTAGTTACTAATCAGTGATACTCATCTGTTTCTTAAGAATTGTACATTTTTACATAAATGATCAGTTGTTTGGAATTGAAGATAGCAAATTTAAATCCTTATTTGATATTGAGCCCTTTTAGGTTATTCTTGTAAGTCTGCTTACTAATGATGAAAGAATTGCGAATCCTTTTTTAAAAATCTATTCAAAACTAATTACTTCATCCAAGAGAAATACCCAGACACCATTTTAGAACTTCCCTGGAGCTTTCTTAGGAATCCTAGGCTATCCTCCTCCTCCTCCACTAGTCCATCCTAGTGAAAAATGCCTAGTCCTTGTTATTGGCAATAAAATATTTTAATGTGGAAAAAGAAATACATTTACAATAACCAACTAAGCCAATGCTCTTTCTTGGTTCTTGTTTGAAGTGAGCTGATGTAACCTGTCCCCTCAGTGTATCATTTTAGCAGTAAATATGAGTTTCAAGGTCACTAACATTGCTAGAAACAGCAACTAATTCTGATATTCCTGGTCTAGAAAACTGGAGTTTAGTAAGTATGACTCCTGTGGTACTTATACTGTGTGCTGTGTTTTATTTGCCAAAATGAAATAAATACGGCAAAATTATAGATGAGAAAATTCTAAACAGATTACTCCTGTTTTCTGCCTCTATTTTGCAAAATGATGAATGTTAGAATGTTTTTTTTTTTTGTCTTGGAAAAAAATCTAGGCTTTTCCTTTTGTGTTTACATTATTCTTTTTCCTCCCCACAACAGCACCCTGTGGTCTGACTGTTACAAATACTCCCAAGATGCATTCTTGGGGAAGTACTGTTTGGCCTCAGGACCCCTTTATTTTCCTGAAGTTGAAGGTCTCCAGTAGCTTTGTGTGATCATGTCTATCATTATCTAACACTAAAAACAATAATGTATATTAATTTATTTAGAAATAAAAACCATGAATAATATTTTTAGGAGAAGCATCAACTTCCTAAACTCTTCTGCTCTGTTTTCTAAACATGGCAATGTCTGCTTAGCTGGTAGACAGTTTGATTCTTTTCTCCGCTTCTGCATTCAATCATTCACATGTTGTTTTCATTTAAATACATGGATAACACCCTTTCTCACATGTATTACATAGTTGGACAAACAAATGGTATTTTTAAAGTATTTTCAGATAATTGTGGGCTTTCTGTTCTGATTCTGTATCAAAACTTAGGAATCAGAAATCTGAAACTTGATTACATTAAAAATAAATGTTGGTCTGTTTTGCAAGTTGGGTCTTCAACCCATGCATGACTTTGTAACATCATGTCTAATCATTGAGAAAGCTTGGGTTCACTGAATCCTGTGGATCTTCCAAATACATACATATTTCATCCCCGACTATCAAAAGCCACCTCACTAATATTACCACCAGTTTCATCACAAAAGTCTTTACGTGCTGGAAAACTGTTAAGCTCAGAGTGGCAAAGACAAGTTCCCCCAAATTCCAGTTTCTATTTAAAAGCTCCAACCTTTTTATCGACAACAAATACTGCCAGTTGCTTTCTTTGAATGGACTCATACATATCATTCATTTTAGGAAAATGTCTGTCAGACTTAAATTTTACCATAACTTGTCTGCATTTCAAATGAAAATAGTACTATTTGTTAGGGAAAACTGACATTAGCCCCCAGCTCAACCGCACAAGGACTTTCCTCAAGACAACCATTATATTCCACCATGCAGTAGGCTTGCCTTATTATGTGCTCAAGTTTGAGCATGCAAGATATCCCAAAGCTACTTATTCACTAGTGAGATATAAGAAAGCTAATAAGTTTTATCACTTTATCAAGCGCATTTTTAATAATGCTTTTTTGAGAGTATTTGGCAGTAAAGTATAGCGTAGAACACAGGTGCAGTTAACTGTTCTGACCAATGTTAAGAGGCCACAGGGGTTTTTATCTGCCATTGCTTTTACAAAGCAAGTAATGTCTTACATTATTTAGGAAATAATTTTTATCTCAAGGACTTCCTGGAAAGATCTTATGTAACCCTGGGCTTTGTGGTCACACTTTAATACCACAACTTTGGAAAGTACACAAAGCTGTTTCCTTTTACCATACAGAAATAACAAAGTCCCAGCTAATGTCTGAAACCTCTGAAGCATTGAAGTTGGAATTTCTAGATAAATAATAAGATACGGAAGCCTAATATTTCTATGTGATTAACCACTTATTTGTACAAATTTTTTTTCTTGCTTTGTAATTCTGCCTGTCTTCTTTATCTGGGATTAACTGAACTGATAACTGAATTAATGACTTAGGTCTAAGGATTGCCTAGATGTATCCATTTGCATTTTTTTATATATATTATGTATATATATATGTATGTATATACATTTGTTTATTTATTTGAAAGTCAGAGTTAAAGAGAAAGAGGGAAAGGCAAAGAAAGATCTTTTATTGCCGGTTCAAATGGCCATGCTAACCTGATCTGGGCTGGCCCCAAGCCAGGAGCTAGGAGCTCTCACATAGGTGCAGGGGCCTACGGACGTGCACCATCTTCCACTGTTTTCCCAGGTGCTTTAGCAGGGAGCTGGATAGGAAGTGGAGCAGCTGGATAGGAACTGACAGCAATGTAAGATGCCAGCACTGCAGGCACAATGCCAGCCCCTCAGTTTGTGGTTTGAGAATCATTTTAGAGAGGGATAAAATTACTTCTTGACCACAAACTGTCTGCATTATCTGTGTCCAAAATGATTTCCCAAACTTTGAATAGTAAGTAGATTTAAGTGATAAATTTGGAAAATACCTATCTACTTCACTTTTCCCTTATTATTTTTTATTATAAAGTAAAAATAAATACTTGTTGAAAATTTGTTGTAGAAAAGAATTATTAAGCCAAATTATAATCCTATCACTACAGTCTTTCAATGTATCTCCTGCTATTTCTAAAATGCTTTTAGATTTTCTTGTGCAGTAAAAATATAACTAGCTTTATTCTGAATTGCCTGGGTGGTTTTTTTTTTAACATCTGTGTACTAAGCTATTTTAAATATATTCCATCAGTTAGCTATTGTTTTACACATATTGAGAATTTTTCTGATTTTTCTACAGATGTCTTTATGGTAATAGCCTTTTTCATGGTTTTGATTTTCTTATGATATTCCAAATGGAATTGTACATCAAAGAATATGAACTTTGATGCACATTGCCATTTTTTTTCCTACAAAATTTGATCTATTTACATAATTTCACAAAGGGGCTTACTTCATTATCTCATCATAATTGAATACTGTTGCTTTCTATTTTTTACTATTGTCAGGCTTAAGAATTCTCATTTTAAAGCTAATGAATTTTATTCTTATAGGGGTGTTGCAATATACCTATTTTTACATTTACTTTTTGTTCTTTTCCTCCAAACTTTCAACGTCTAGCATTTTCCATGTGCTGATCCTTAATCTGATTATTGTGGGAGCTGGAGTGAGCATGGCCTGTTTCTACCCAAACATAGGAGGGATCATAAGGTATTGCCTGGGAGGGAATTGTACTCCTTCATGTTTATTATTAGGCATTTCCTGTTGTACTTGTTGCTTTGGTTTTTTTGTGTGAAATTCTTGTATGTAAATCTAACAACACCCAAATGTAGTTCCCAGGGTCATTTAAAATGTCCATTGTCTTCCAGTTTTGTTTTTGTTTTTTCATTCCTGGTAGAGAATTGAGTGTAGGAATCCTATAATCTTAGCCACAGGCATCCTTCCTTTTGTTAGCATTTACTTTCTCTCTCATCCAAAATGGATTTATTTTAATATATATATATATATAATATGATTTCTTGACCGTCCTGGAAGATCCTCTTGTATGCTGAAGCAATGTCTCAATTTAGTTGATTTCTACTCAAACATTTATTTCAGTGTTGTTTGTATTAGGAAATAGTAAGACTGTTGCTCTTAAACAGCTGTTTACTTAATATTCCTTACTTTTAGAAAGTTGTGACCTCACGTTCTCATGAGAAACTACAGTTTTGAATGATCTTATTTTTTTTCCTTACTCGAGACCCTTCCCTAAGAAAGAAACAAGGGAGATTGTCAGCCTGACTTCTGTTGATGCAGTAGGCTCTACAAGTTCATATGAGGCAGACAAAGGCACAGCAAAGCGTGTGTCCGCCACAATCTCGCTGAATGCCACAGAAGCACTCATCTGTTCTCATTCTCAAACAGATGCTAATGGTCCCTCAGAAGCTCAGCATGTATAACTAATTTATGAAAGATCAGATATAGGAATCCTATTTCCAGATGTTTCTGAGTAAATCAATCCAACAACCACTTAACTGTGGAGAGACTATAGAGATTTAAGAGATGAAATTCATTGTCAAGCAGATGCTATGAAGATGAACAGGAAGTAATATCTTATGTTCCGTTAGCAAGGAGAACAGCATTTAAGCCCAAGTTCTTGAATCTGTTGCAGTATCAGATTGAGAAATTACACTGTATTTACCTTAGTCACAAAGTGAAAAAAGCAAAATGCAAGATGAGCATTAACCCCCAAGCTCTTGTTTTGCAGGTACTCAGGAGCTGCCTGCGGCCTGGCCTTTGTTTTCATATATCCCTCCCTCATCTACATAATTTCCCTCCACCAAGAAGAGCGTCTGACATGGCCTAAGTTAATCTTTCACATGTTCATCATCATTTTGGGCCTGGCTAACCTCATTGTTCAGTTTTTTATGTGAAATATTCAACTGTTTTCTCAAGATCGTTCGTGGTACTTCAAGCCTTGACAACAGTTCTACATAAATTGACTTATCAGTGCTGTTGTTGCCCTAATTCTAAATGTTTTCCTAAGACAACTGGAAAGCATGGGAAAAGTGGTTCGTTAATGGATACTTCTGATTAGAGTGGGCAACGGGGCAATAAGAAGGATCTTAATCTGTTTCTTTCTCATATTTGCCCACCTCTTTCTTGGTCTTGTCTTTTCTGGGTAGAAATGTATGTCCTAGGATGAAACCATCCTCAGCTTTGTTTGTTTTTAGAGATAGCAGATGGGCAGGTGGATTGGGGCTATTGTAAAGACTCTCAGGGTGTCACAGCAGCATATTGCCAAATCCGGTTTCTGTTTTATATTTCGTATATTCACCTCATTTTCTTACTTGCTAGCCTATTTCTGCAGGTTGCCCAAATCGCTGCTATTTGCGACAGTAAACCAAATACCTCATTTTTTAAAGGAATTTTAATGACACAAATGTGAAGAGGGTGGATTCTTAACTGAGCCTCTATTTAAAGAAAAAAAAACTGTTAGTATGGGCCTCATGGTCAGGTGCAAAATAAAATAGAGTTTGCTGCTGTTCAGTTCCTCTTCTGTTTCTAACCCAGTATGGGTGCCATAGTGTTTTAGACCTTATGCTGAATCTTGCAAAGGAACAAGGATGATTGTTCCCATAGATGTAGGGGTTCTTGTGCTTTTTTGCTTTTTGGGTCTGGGCATTACTTAGGCTGTCCTGACAGGCCCCATAGGGAAATATGACCCTGCAGGGGAGAAAAGGATGAAGGAGTAGCCAGGGAGGGTGTAGTGTCTGCCCAGTGTGTCCTCAGGCCTGCGGGGTGAACGTGGTCTCTTGAGCGCAGGGAAAGGGCCCTTCTCTTTGAAGTGTGACCTCCAGAAGCCGACCCCAATCAGCTTTGTTCTGTAATGATCAGGGCAGAAGATTTAAGTCCGCCTAGGAAAAACTCTTTGGAGCTGAGAACATGATTGTTAAAAGTAACAATCCCTCCCGGGCCCAGTGCGATAGCATAGTAGTTAAAGTCCTCGCCTTGCACACGCTGGGATCCCATGTGGTTGCCAGTTCTAATCCCAGTGGCCCTGCTTCCCATCCAGCTCCCTGCTTGTGGCCTGGGAAAGCAGTCGAGGACGGCCCAAAGCCTGGGACCTGCGCCTGCTTGGGAACCCAGAGAGGCTCCTGGCTTTAGATTGGGCAGCACCGGCCATTGCGGCCACTTGAGGAGTGAACCATCGGACGGAAGATCTTCCTCTCTTATCTCCTCCTCTCTGTATATCTTCCTTTCCAATAAAAATAAATAAATCTTTTTTAAAAAAACAATCCTTCTCTTCCTCTGACCTACAAACTAAGCCAAATTCTAAATCATGTCTTCCATGTAATGCAGCCTCCGTGTCCAACTCAGGACAAAATCAGTAATACATTTTTCTTCCCTAAAAATTTTAGAATCCCCTAATTTTAGGCTAAAGGTGAAGAATGTATTGTGTTGTTCCAGATTCCCATATACCCAGATAGAATGTAGGTTTGTATTTTTTCCTGCCTTCCTTTGAGAAAAGCAGGTAAAATCGGTTTTTTCTTAAACCTAGTGAAAAGCCCCGGATTCAAAGACCAACTTTGAACAAAGCTCCTGTCCTCTTCATAGACCCAGATGCCCATAGGAACAATAAGCTGTGTTTACTAAAATTCTTTAAAAATCCTCAGTATGAAAACTGACAAGCACACGTGATTAGGGAGACTAATACGATGACCCTCCCTACCCACAGGTTTAGTAATGATAAGACTGCTGCATTTGCTTCTGCTATACCTTTTTCTTTTCCGCTGAAATATCTTAAGGCCATTCTCAGACATGATGTCATTTCAGCTTACTATGCAGCTCAAAATTACATTTGTTGGGAGATAGTCTGAAAGTTTGTGTTAGCAGAAACTGCTTGTAGAAGTCAGGTTAATTGGAAAACTCTGCTTTGGTGTCTGGAGCCCTGAGTTATTAGCTTCTCTTAGGAGAGGTGCTGTAATGAATAGAGGAAGCATCCTGGCCTCCGACTCCTGTTCAGCTCGGAGCTGGCAGCACCTGCAGAGATCACCAGGCTCCCCACCCATCTATCCCTCCTAGCCGGCTTTGTCTTGAAAGCTTTAGAGCCGGGATTCTCCTTGTCTCTTTTCAATAATGTATTTGAATGCTTTTACATGTGGAACAATGATGTGATGTATTTTTACTTGTTTAATGAACAAAGGGAATATGATAGTGAATGTGTTATTTACTAAACAAAAAAAGACAGTATGGATTTTGTTATTTTCTATAAAAGACTTAGTAATGTAGAACCTTGATTATCCTATGTTAGGCTTGATAAATAATTTTGCCTCCTTATGTTTCTTTTCATGAGACCAACTCCTTTGGCCTGTGTGTGTTTATATATGTCCTGGCTCAGACATGAGAATGACAAGGTATGAACTCATTCAGATCACATTACAATGAATTTTATACTTTCTTTCTCCACTCTCATCTCTTGGAGTTTTCTAATTAAATTTGTTTTACTTTTTACTCTGATGTGGTTTACCCTATTGGCTTTACATTTAGTTTATTTAATATATATCAGAGAACATTGGAAAATATAAAAATTAGTTAGAGTTCTTTCTTACACAGCTCGTGGAAAAATATGTGCACATTAATATGAAATGAGAAAGTGCAAAAAGACAGAATACAACTAAGTTTGGGCTGATCATTCCAAAATTGGTTTCATCATTCACCCCAAAAACGCATTGGAATAAGGAGCAGTTGTCCATTTTAACAGTCTTAAAGGAAAATCCTTTTTTATGTTACACATATTTTCCAAATGCCATGCAGCTACTAACTGTAGGAGTGGAGGAGTTTTCTGTGTCTACTTGGAATTCACTGCGAGCATTTTTCGAGTGGGTGTTAATTTTATTCATTTTCATAAATAACTGAGTAAACTGCAATGTTCAGTACGTTGGAGACGACATAAGACATTGCTATGCCAAGGAACCTTTAATCCAGTAAAGGAACTGCACACCATAATTCATTATGACGCAAGGCGATGTATGCTGAGGGCTGCTGAGAGCCAGTGTCAGGGAGGCCCTGGGAAGGGAGCTGAGTTGTAAGCAGCAGTGACTAACCACTCCTAGTTGTCCAAAGTTTAAGTATTTACTTTGTTTCCCTGCAAATGGAATCATGTGTGTTAAAAAAGGTTTTGCTTTTATTTTGGAAGATTTCATCTAAAGTAAGTTAGATAAGATGTGTGTAACTGCTTCTCCATACTGTTTGTTACTCTCTGCATTTGTGGCATGCTACAATATTCACTTCTGTGAGTCTTGCATAGCAAACTAAAGGGAAATGATTAATAACACACTGAGCCATAAAAAGATCCTATTTTTTTTCTCCAAAGAGTTGGCTTCTACTTAAATATCAGTATTCAAAAAATGTTAAATGTTCATTAATGTTGATAACAGCAGAAGATAGCCATGTGGCAAGTGTTCTTTATAACACACTGACCTGTTGTGTTTTAAAATCTGATGGTGCTGTTTGTTTTGCTTTGTTTTTTAACCTCAGTTTCGCCCAATTCATATGTCCGAAACCAAATCCAAATCCAAATATACTTGACGCCTAAACAATAAAAATCAGTTCCCAACATGCGTACATGGCTGACTCAAGTTGTACAGTCGAGCTGCCGACTTCACTTAGATTATGTAAACAAGTATTGCAAAACAGCTTTGCCGGGAACCTCATAACTTAAATGAGGTTCTCTGAAATGCAATTTGTCTCTTCATATGAGAAGAAATTAAATCAGAATTATTCTAGAGAATATCAACTCTGGGATTTTTGTCTAATTGAATTTTGCTGGGAAGTACTGTTGACTACCAGCTCTGGCCACAGGTCAAGGAGTACTCAAGAGAGACCCATCTTTTGCAAGGTCACACTTCTTGAGTGACTTTGTGCCCCTATCTGTCATCGGACAACAAGGAGCCATTTCTAGCATACTGATTCTAGAGAAAGGCATACAGTACATTATTTAAAGTGAATCCCAACATGACAATCCCTTTGGGACAATGGAGTGTTTCTTTGAGTATTTGGAATGTGTGTAACACTTCAGATGAGTGTAGATTAGTTTCTGACAAAGATCTAGCTCAGTGTCATTCTTCGAGAGCTGGTAAAGAACTCTAATTTGCAGTCTTCCTCAAGTCTTCCCCCGTTATCACTTTTCTTTATTTCCTAACCCTTGTGCAAAGGTAGATCAGATTGTGTCTGTTTAAAAAATGATAATGTCTCTGTAAATACAGCACAGGCTGATGATGAGGGAGAACCCACCAAATTGTTCCTCCTTTGGCTTTCTCAATCTGGTCCAATTGTGTTTGGTCATGACTGGCAATCAGTATATTCTTGTTGAGTTAATCAGTTAATTCACTAGTCAGGATTCTACTTTAAAACAATAAGTTAATTCCTATTAGCTGGGATTTTGTTCCATGCCAACCTGCACCACCCCCAGATCGGGTCAGTCTATGCAGCATTGGTCACTTAGTGAATATTTACATTCTCACTGCATGCCAGACCTTGTGCTGAGCATTGACCGTGGAGTGGTGAAGTGAGCAAACCAGCTGAGGCCCTGACAGTCTAGCATCCTGCACTTCTGTTCCTGACCACCAGCAGCTGGGGCAGCTCCCCTAGGTGGCATCAACGTACCAGGCGTTTGCCCTTTCCTGACACTGCTTCTGCAAAGCACTGTGATGTAGCCACTGCACGCATAGGTTTTGAAGAGAGGAGAGTAGGTGAGCAGTTAAGAAATGGGATTTGGTCAAATAAGCCATGTTTATCAAGATAAAATTTTTTTTAAATCCTAGAATTATAATCACATAAAATTATATGGACAAAAAGACGGTAAGGTGTCACGGAAGAGTACAACATGTTGAGTTGATGGATTCTAAGATTATTTGTGTTAACAGTGTTTCCAAAAAGATGTCTAGGATAAATCAGGAAAAGCAGCTTGTAGAAATATATGGATATTTGCACCCAGCCCAGGAAGTGAAGAACCTGCTTACAAAGGGCCTTTAGAATGGATGAGAGAGGAAATCTACAGGGGTGCCTGAAGCTGATGGGCTTTGGAGTTTCCTCTTTATAGAAAAACATTCCAAATTGGAGGCCTTAAATTCAGAAGGAACCCATCCCAGTGAGGAGCCCTGCTTGTATCTTTTTCAGCTTTAAGATCCATCATCTGCAAGCCACTCCAGTGGGTGCAGGAATGTTGAAAGCAGAAAGCTTTCTCTGATGCCTCTAAAAAGCACAGATTTTGCCAAAATTGAGCTTTTATTTCTGAAAGTCAAATCAGGTTTAGTAAAATAGCATGAAGTGCAAATTCAGTAACAGTTAATCAGGTCAGACTAGGATATGTTAGATGGGTAAATTCTTATCTGGAAACTGGATCTTGCAAGCTTTTTTAAAACAAATTTTTTTTTAGCTTTTCCAGAGATAAAGTGTTCAAAAACACTGTTTAATTTTCAGAAACATTGTTTAGTTTAGAGCATAGGCCTGAGGGATCTCTTAAGGGGTCCTGGAGCAGTAAACTGGAGATGATTGGAGTCCGGCCATGACTTATTTATCTGTCCTCTGACCTTGTTCTGTGAAGGATCTATTTCTACCATGCCAAAGTAAAATCAATCTTACAGGATTAACTTTAAAATTTTTTTTTAGAAACAAGTTAGGAGTTTGTGACATTCCTTGAGGAGAGGAAAGCGGTTGATTCAAATCACCCATCAGTCATTCCTGCATGCCCTGTTGCAGTTCCTCCCCGTGGGCTGATGAAGGCCAGCCCAGGGTGGGGAGACTTCCCTGATGGCTGTGGATGCAGAAGGGCCGAGCTACAGTCCTTCTCCGGGCCACCTGAGTGTCCTGGAGCTCCTGCGACACGGATGATCGCTCTCCGCTGTAAAGTCCTCCGGTGCCCCCAGGGAAAAAATGAGCAAGGGCCTTTCTTCTGTAAGAGTGAACACTGCAAATCAACATGGTGAGGAAAGGCATTCAGAAATGATTGACACGCGCGCCAACAAAGGTAAAACTCAGATCACACAAATTGAAAAAAGCCAGATGCAGAAGGCTCCGTATTGTGTGATTCTTACGTGTGAAATGTGTAGAAAGGGTAAATTTATAGAAACAAAAAGCCAAACAGCAATTTTCTGGGACTGAAATGGGGGGCAGAGTTGAAGTAGGCAGGGGAAGAGTACCCTGAAGGGAAACTGATGACTGCACTCTATCGTCAGCAAGACCATTGAATTGTAAGCCGCCATTGGCGGAGTTTCATGGTGTGTAAATTATCCCTCACCGGTAGAAAAGGAAAAGTGATCTCTTCTGTTTTCTGCTTGGCAAGTACTAAAGATAATGGGGTGGGAAAATGGAGATTGCCACAAAAGCGGCAGGGTGTAACACTGGGTGCAGACTTACTGCTGATGTTTTGACAATCTATACTGAAGCCTGCTAATGCTGGCACACGTCGACTCATTTCCAGAGGTAAACTCTAGTATAATAAGCAGGTACATGCGGGCATGGCATGCACACATTCAGACGTACATCTCTTCTGTTCATAATGGGAAAATTAAAAACAACCTCAAAGTCTCACTGTAGGAGGTTAAGTTATGCAATATCCATCTCATAGATGTCTGTGTGACTGTTTAAAATAATGCAGATGTGTATTTGTCACAAATGTCAAAAAGGTGTTTATAAGAGAACATGATTAAGTATGTGGAGATCAAAAATGTTTACTTTGAAAGGCACGTGGAAAAGATCTGGGCGTTTTTATTATCAAGTGAACTGGGTGCTAGAACCTAATGAGTGTTTCTTTATTATTGTCTTATCTATCTGTATTCCTTTAGGTTTTAAAGTAAAGTAAATGTTTCACATCTTACTGGGCAGTAGCAATAAAAGTTATTTTTTAAAGAAAAATCTCTGATTTCTCGTCATTTGAAACTACTAACAATGTTTTTAGGATCCATAACAAAAGCCGTTTATCACTCGTTTTTTTTTTTAGGCTTTTCTTTATATTGAAAGGCTGAGTTAGGGAGACAGAGAGAGCAGCCTTCCTCTGCCCGTTCACTTCCCAGAGGGCCACAATGGGGTCGAACCAGGCTGAAGCTGGGAACTTTTCCCACATCTCCCGTGTGGGTGCAGGGGCCCAAGGACTTGAGCCATCTTCTGCTGCTTTCCCAGATACATTAGCAGGGAACTGGATTGGAAGTCAAGCAGCCAAGACTCCAACAGGCACCTAGATGGCACACCAGTGTCACCAATGATAGCTTAACGCATCAACCACAGCATCAGCCCCAAGCAGTTGTGCTTTTAATGTTCACTGATTGATAAAAGTAATGACAGGAAACCCGCTGGTGCTTGTTTCCACTGACCCACTGCGACAGCAATCAGGCATTTTTATTCAGACTGCCATACAGAACCTTTCTGGTCATCAAGTTTGGATGGACCTGAAGAATAAAATCGAAACTCCTTAGGTTAGTATCCAGGACCCTTTTGATAATAGTCTTTTCTGTCCAGCTCTGCTCCATGTTAGCTTTCATGGAACACTGACCCTGCTCCAACGCATGTGCTTTTGTGCGCGGAATGCTCTGAGCCCAGCAAGTCCTTTTTTTTTTTTTTAATCTTACGAAACTGCTGAAAAATTCTCGCTCTTAACTGCTTCCCAGCTAGCTTAGGTGGGCCCTCTCTGAGTTCTCTAGCATTTCAGGCATGGCACTGATCACACTGTATTGTAATTATTTGCTATACCATTTCTCCAGCCAGATTAGTAATTTCATATTTTGTTTACTTCAAACGCAGAGAAAGATATCTTTTCTTTACCAGTTCACTCCTTCAGATTGTTGCAGCAGCCAATTCTGAGCCAGGCTGAAGCTAAGAGCCAGGAATTCCATCCGAGTTTCTGACATGGGTGGCAGGAACCCAAGTACTTTGGCTATCATCTGCCATCTCCCAGACACACGTAGCTGGGAGATGGATGAGAAACAGGAGTGGAACTCCATCCCAGACACCTTTGATACCGGGTGCATCCATCCAGAGCAATGGTTTAACCCTCTTCACAACAGTGCTGCCGTAGGAACTTCATGTTACAACGCTTTGCTTTCAGTAAATCTCAGTTAAATGTTTATGCAGAAAAAGACCCACTTCTCACCCTTCAGTGTCTACCAGGCTAGTAAGAGACAGGTATGTGCTAATACAGTGTGAGTGGCACAATAAAAGATGTACATATGGACTAGCATAGTGGCACACAAATTAAGCCACTGCCTGCTGTGCCAGAACCCCACATGGGCACAGTTCCAATTTGGCTGCTCCATATCTGATCCAATGACTGAGAAAGCAGTGGAAGATGGCCCAAAGCATTGGGCATGGCACCCATGGGAGAGAGGGAGACCCAGAAATAGCTCCCGATTCCTAACTTTGACTTGGCCCAGCACCAGCTACAGTGCTATCTAGGGAGTAAACCAGAGGATGGGACAAATCTCTGTCCCTCCCACCCTTTCTAACTCTGCCTTTCAGATAAATAATTTTTTTTAAGAGGCAAGTGAGTACATGGAGAAGGTAATGATTAATTTTATCTGAATAGGCCCGGCACAGTGGCCTAATGGCTAAAGTCCTCGCGTTGAACATGCCAGGATCCCATATGGGTGCCAGTTCTAATCCCGGCAGCCCCACTTCCCATCAGCTCCCTGCTAGTGGCCTGGGAAAGCAGTCGATGACGGCCCAAAGCCTTGGGACCCTGCACCCACATGGGAGACCTGGAGGGAGAGTTCCTGGTTCCTTCGGATCAGCACAGCACTGGCCATTGCAGTCACTTGGGGAGTGAATCATCAGATGGAAGATCTTACTCTCTGTCTCTCCTCTGTATATCTGACTTTGCAATAAAAATAAATCTTTAAAAACAAAAAGCGGGGGCGGGGGGGAGGTTTGCACCATGATGTTGTGGGTTAAGCTTCTGCCTGTGGTGCCAACATTCCACATGGGTGTGCTGGACTGAGTTCCAGCTGCTTCACTTCCCATTCAGCTTCCTGCTGGTGTGCCTGGGAAGACAACACAGGATGATCCAAGTACTTGGGCCCTGCACCCATTGCAGAGACTCTGGAAGCTCCTGGCTCCTAGCCTGGACCAGCCAATTTCCTGCCATTTGCAGCTATTTGGGGAGTGAGCCAGGAATGAGCATTCTCTCTCTCTAGCTCTTCCATTCAAATAAAATTAAAAAAAAAAATTTTTTTTTGAAAAGTGAAAATGACTCACTCAGTTGTACCCTGATCTTGGCTTTCCAGGAATCTTCATTTCTCCAAATTCCCTTTGCTGTCATCTCACTGTCCGTCCAGACAAGAAATATCCTTGTTGGAATGTGAACTGGCACTCTGATCTCCCAGTAAACGGTTTGCTTACCTGGCAGGTGAATGTTTGGGTGGTAAGAAAGAGTGTTGAAGAGGTGCAGAAGGACAGGTTCTGGGCCCAGCACGGTAGACTAGCAGCTAAAGTCCTGGCCTTGAATGTGCCCGGATCCCATATGGATGCTGGTTCTAGTCCCGGTAACCCCGCTTCCCATCCAGCTCCCTGCTTGTGGCCTGGGAAAGCAGTTGAGGACGGCCCAAAGCCTTGGGACTCTGTACCCACGTGGGACACCCAGAAGCAGCTCAGAGCTCCTGGCTTCAGATCGGCTCAACTCCTGCCTTTGTGGCCTCTTGGGGAGTAAATCATAGAATGGAAGATTTTTCCTCTCCTCTCCTCTCCTCTCCTCTCCTCTCCTCTCCTCTCTGTATATCTGACTTTGCAATAAAAATAAATAAATCTTTAAAAAAGAAAAAAATAGGACAGTTTTCTAGGCCTATCTATGTCCTAGGCCAGCTGAAACGACGGGAGCTGTGACCTATGAGCCTTTCTTCTTTTGGAGTTGTTAACAATAATGTCTTGATTTGTATGATATAATTAAATACAACCCTTACCTAACTCCTGATTGTTTCAAAGGATTTAGAACTAGGGGTCCATGTTGTTATATGGCTGATTAAGAGTGGGCTACTTTGGTTCCAATCCAGCTTCCTGGAAAGGCAGCAGATGATGGCCCACGTGTGTGGGCCCCTGGCACCCATGGGGGAGACCAGAGTGGAGATCCTGGCTTCTGAATGTGGGTTGGCCCTGACCTAGCTGTTGGGACCATTTGGGGAGTGAACCAATGGATGGAAGACCTGTCAGTTTGCTTTTTAACTAAATAAATCTTAAGAAAAAAAAAAAAGTATAGAACATACTATATGTAAAAGTTCTTTGTTAATCTAGTAACACTGTCCCAATGCTCAGTTTTAGGATTGTATCGTTGCATTCCTGGGAACACTTCATGAAATTGGTTGGGCCAGACCACTTCTCCGGAGGAGCTTACCGCTTACGAAGAGAGAAGCATGGCAGTGAGCTGGGGAAGGAAATGGGGCCTCCCTGGTGTGATCAGGTCAGTGACGTTGAAGGGCGTGAAATGGCAAAGCCTCTGGAAGGCATCACAGCACAGAAGAGTAACGTAGTTAATGGCATCTGTGACTCGGGACTGGAAAGTTCCTCATTGTACTGGCACAACCATGGGCAGAGTCACTTAAGCTGTTTACTCACTACAGTGATCGGAGTCCTCCCAAGAAGCAGAACCAATGAAAGCTGTGGAGTGGGGGGAAGAGAGAGCACATGGTTCATTTTAAGGAACTGATACAGAGGGCAACATGTCAGCCTGATCCCACTTTCAAGTTCAGAGGCTGTCTGTGAGTAGAATTCTGTCTTCCTTGGGGACCTCCACCTTGTCCCTTAGAACTTCAGTGACTGGATGAGTCCTACTCCTTTGTGGAGGGGAAAATGCTTTGCTTGAAGTCTACTGACTGACAGTTACTCTTAGATAATTTTTTGCACTTTCGCTTTCTACAACTTTCTATCCCTTTCCCTGGTCAAATGGGCTGGGAATCAAGTTGACATAAAAATTCAAATTTATTTTTTTAATTTTCACTTTATTTGAAAGGTAGACATGGACAGAGAAGGGGAGAGATGGTTCACTCCCCAAATTCTCATAATAGCAGAGCTGGGTCAGACTGAAACCAGGAGCATAGAACCCAGTCTCCCATGTGGTTGGCAGGCACCCAGCTGCCTGAGGAATCACCTTTTGCTTCCCAGGGTGCAAGAGCCAGTTTAGAAGCCAAACCAAAACTCAGCTAGGCACTGTGATGGAATGCAAACATCTCAAACCAGGGCTTAAGTGCTGAGCCAAATGCTCGCCCCTGATGGAAGTGCCCACCTTACAGACCGGTAGTAGCCTGTTGGAGGCATTTTCCCTCCCTTTTCTGCCAGTTACCCAGCAGTACCCTAAATGGTATCACTTTTAGGGAGATGCAGGTCATGCTTTGTGATGGCTGCATCAGCAGATTAGCATCTCTAATAGGTGCTAACAGGTGAGGCCCAGCTGGGCCAGTTCGCACTGACTAGCCAGCCCTAGGCCGAGAAATGAGCTGCCCAAATGCATTTTCTGCTGAGGCCATCCCTCAAGCATGGCAGTAAAAAATGCCCTCGCAAAGCACTCTCAGCCCTGTCCCATGGGCCTTATACCCCCCAGGCCTCAGATTAACTTCAGTTCAGGTCAGGTCAGGCATGTCCAGAGCTTCCAGGGGCTGAGCCACCAGGTCAGGCCCCCCCGTCTGCTCATCTCCCTGCGTAACCACAAAGTCTGGAAGCTTCTCCTTTCTCATACTTACTCTCTTAAGTCTGTCACTGACTGGTTCCTATCAAATCCTTTTTTTTTTTTTTCTGCCCCTGAGCAGTGATTGGCAGACAAACTTCACTAGATACTGAAAGTTTGAGAAACATTCATGTGGACAATATCACAGAAAAAAAAATCTGTTCATTGCTTTTGTTTTTATTTTCTGTGAAGGACAAAGACACCACCACTTTACATTTAGTCCTGGATATGTGGCTTGATAAAACTAAACACAAAGTTTATTTGTGGAAAATTTTTCCAATTCTTAGAGCTAATATATAAAACTTATGGTTGTTATAAATGTTTATATTTATATATATATATATATAAATTTTTTTACTATAGTCACACATATGAAATAAGTTCTAGGAAGTAAATTTCTTAGGTCAAAGGCTAGACAGGTTCTTAAGTCTCCTTGAGAATTATGCTCATTTGTGATCCAGTTATCAGTAGGAGAGTGCTTATTTCCCTGAATTCTGTGTCCCAAACATTTGCTGAGCTACTAGGCTTAAAATGTTATCTTGTTCTGGTTGCACTTTGCTTATGAGTGAGATTGTTGTTCTCCATTTTTCCACATTTACTGGTCATTTTGAGGTTTCCTCTCATTGTGTACTGCACAAAGACCAAATCTAAATCATCCAGGCAGCCCTGCTACTCTCAATTCTGACCTGAAATTTTTGTCGTTGTTGTTTTTCCAAGTCTTTAAAAAAAAAAAATTAGTTGTCTTGCTTCCTTTGCTTCTGATGACTTCTTGCCTAATCGCTGTAGCATGAATAATTCCACATGGCTAATCAGATTTCACCTGGTGCATATGTTCTTTGGGCTTATCAAGTTACCCCAGGGAGACTCTGAGAACAAAGCTAAGATCTGGAAGGGTTCCAGTGCCTCTCAACCCTGACCGACTTGTCTGAGGCTCAGGACTGCATGGCGGCGCAGTGGCTGTATAGAAATTACCTGTTGTTACTTGTTCATCTCTCTACTCTCTGTTTTTTTGGTTCCTGTTTTATCTAACTTGTACTACACCTTGTCAGACACAGGTGAACATTCAGGAAATACTTGATGAAGTGAATAAAATTCCTGATAAGAATAAGGAGTTTACTGAAAAAAAAAATCAGGCTGCAAACAAGATAAAAGAAACTGGGCCCGGCGTGATAGCGTAGTGGTTAAAGTCCTAGCCTTTAATGCTGGGATCCCATATGGGCACTGGTTCTAATCCCAGCAGCCCCACTTCCCATCCAGCTCCCTGCTTGTGGCCTGGGAAGGCGGTTGGGGATGGCCCAAAGCCTTAGGACCCTGTACCCACGTCGGAGACCCGGAAGAGGTTCCTGCTTTGAATTGGCTCAACTCCAGCCATTACGGCCGCTTGGGGAGTGAACCATCAGACGGAGGATCTTCCTCTCTGTCTCTCCTCTCTATACATCTGCCCTTCCAATAAAAATAAATAAATCTTTTTTAAAAAGATAAAAGAAATTAGAGATAAATGTTTCAACTCTATGGATAAAAAAAAACCTGTGTATATATGTGTGAGACTGACACCAAAGTGGTTCAGAGGGGAAAAGAGGAGAGAAGTTGGTCTGATAGCAGAATCTATGGGGGCAATGAGGGCTCACCCCTGTGGGACTTCAATCTCTGCTTGCTAACCCAAGAACTGCAGATGGGGTCAAGCCTTGCTGGGAAGCTAACCCAGTTGGGTTGGGGTTTCCACTGGTGAGAATGAGGGTAGGATTGAGTGCAGCAGGCATGGCTGTATATGGCTGCAGACTGCACCTGCGCGGGTGTGCCCTGTGACAGTGGAGTGTCAGCTTGGGCTAGAATCCAACCCCCACTGGTATTCGTGAGAGCCAGTTTAGGTGTAAAGCAGGCCAGACTAGGTCTTGGACCAGGTAATGCTGGACTACAACAGCCAATAACAAGAACCAGAATGGGTGTGGCCGGTTAAGCGAGGCCACTGTTCTCACCAGGACAGGAGGTGGACAAAGTCAACTGAGCCAACGACCCTCTGGTGTGCGCAAGAACTGCCACTTGGAGGAGACTTGGGAACGAGCTTGGGAAACTCCTTCATTGGGATGCAGATCCCGCAGGAGAGCACAAGAAGCAAGGCAAGGAGCAGCCCAGACCATGCCAGGTTACAGTACCCGCCAACATACATATGGGTCAGGTCTGGGGATAGACCAGTCTGGACCAGCATATAACACCCACTGGCAGATATGAGAACCAGAGCATGGGTCAGGAGCCAGATCAGGCCACAACACCAACCAGTTTACATTAGGACTGGGACAGCAATTAGGCTAGGCTGTGATAGGCTACAACACCCACCAACAGGAGCTGGAACAGGGGGCAGACTAGACTAGGCCAATGGCGCAGTAAGACTGTGGACGCTGAGGTGAGGCAAGTCATGCCACCCTGGGCCAAGTGGGGACCAGATATGTGAATGCCAGGGACAGGGGATCTGACAGGGCTTAGGTAGCTTGGCTCAGGTCTTGGAATATGTGTGGTGAGCCCCGGGGAGAGGGAAACTGGTGGGGTGTGGGTAGCTTGGTCCAGATCCTGGGGCCCACCTTCCAGGTGGGTGTTGATTTCCTGAACGCCGGGGTGAGGGATCTGGCAGGGCTTGGGTCTCCTGGCCCAGGTCCCAGGGCCTACATACTAGGTGGGTGTCAGGTTTGTGAGCTCCAGGGGTGGGGGATCCAGTGGGGCTGGGTTGCCTGGCCTGGGCCCTGAGGCCCGCCTACCAGGTGGGTGCCAGGTTCATGAGCCCCAGAGATGGGGGTTTGGCAGGGGTCAGGTTGTGTGGTCTGGGTCCTGGGGCCTAACTGCAAGTAGGTGCATGTTTATGAGCCCCAGGGGTAGGTTATCCGGCAGGGCTTGGGTCTCCTGTCCTGGGCCCTGAGGCCCACCTACTAGGTGGATGTTGAGTTCAAAAGCCTCAGGGGTGGGAGATCTGGTGATGTTTGGAAAACCTGGCCCAGCCACTTGGCCTTGCCTGCAAGAACATGCCCTACTTAATGAAAAAGGCAGAGCAGTGGACACAGGCCCTGTTGTAAAAGGAGAATATGGCAGCATGTTTAGTGCTATAGCAGAAGAACAGAACTAACTGGAAAACTACCCCAAACAAATGATGACAGCAAAAAATCTCGGTGAATGGAGCCAATGGACATTGAGAGGGTGACATCATCCTTGGATCAGTGAAATCAGCAGCATTTCAGAACTATCCAAACCACTTGGACAGAACCACCAGAATATGTACACATTGAGACTCTGGGTTGATATGAGGTGGTGGTTACTTAACCCTGGGTATTGGGACATGTGGAAAGTCGTGAGTGGTTTTCCCCTTTGTTTCTCCCCTTGCCCCAGGAACAAGAAAAAGAAATAGCAAATTTGGAAGCAATGAATTCACTCAGTTTTCCCTAAACCTCGATCCTTCCTACCCTGATCAACCATGTAATCATTATTTTAAAAAATTTTTTAATGCGAAAAAGAAAAAAAATTTAAGAGCCATAGAGGAAATCCCATGGGGGAAAATTTGTAGATTGGATTACATGGAAATGTTAAGCTCCTTTGATCTAAAAAAAGAAAATCACAAACAAATTTAGAAAAACTGGGAGAATATTTTCTACATAAGGGATTTATTTATCTATATGGAAATAAATGAGGAGTGAGTCCAAGGTGCTTATACAAGAATGAGTGGACATAAAATACTTTATGAAAGTTTAAATGATTAAGCTATAGAATAACAAGGAAAAAACACTAATAAAAGATTAAGAATCTGATAAACTAGACACACTTCTTACTTGGCTCTAGATCTTTATTTTATTCTATTTTTTAAGTTTTTTACTGGAAAGACAGATTTACAGAGAAAAGAGACAAAGATTTTTCATCCACTGCTTCACTCTCCAAATGACTGCAATGGCCAAAGGTGAGCCAATCTGAAGCCAAGAGCCAGGAGCGAGAAGATTCTTCCTGGTCTCCTCCCACACGGGTGCAGGGTCCCAAGGCTGGGCCATTCTCTTCTGCTTTCCCAGGCCACAAGCAGGAAGCTGGATGGGAAGCGGGGCAGCTGGGACATGAATTGGCACCCATATAGGGTACTGGTTCTTGGAGGTAGATTAGCCAGTTGAACCAAAGCACCAGCTCTTATTTCAGCCCCATTACCCTGGGGACCAAGCCTTTTCAGGTAACCCAACTTGTGGGGGGACAAACTATACCCAAACCATAGCAGTCATCTATGCCTTCATCCAGAATCTTCAGTGACCACAGATCATTCCAAAGTGAGTTTTTATTATCAATGTTGCTATTCCCTTGGTACTAGTTTCCCAGAGATTCAGAGAGAAATTAAAGCCACAAGCTCCATATATATATAAATAAAAGTGTACTTTTTTCCCTTTGTTTCCACTTAGTCCCTCTGCGCAGATTCTGAGAAATTTTATCATTACAGTGAGCCTCAAAACAGAAGATTATAAATCATGCCTGCTTGAGGGCCTTTGTTTACTAGCTAATCCCGGGCCACGGTATGAATTCCTGCTAGAGCAGGGTGCCGTGACACCAAGAGCAGTCTGGCTGTAGTCTCTTGTTATTTTGCCTACGTGGTGCACAGATGGTTTTTGTTGAATCAGGATCATAATTTGCATCTGGTAGGACAATGGGCCATATTCTCTCCAGTCCACACACACAGAGCTACACTGACAACAGCAAGATTTGCTCAGGGACAGAGGCCGGCTTTGGCTCGACCAGTGCTGAATTCAGCCTAAATTTAAGAAGTAAATGCTCCAGTGAACATCTAATGAAGACCAAGCAACCCAGCTAGTGGATTTGAAAGTTTTCCTTCGAAATTTCCTGAAATTTTCCTTTGAAATTTCCAAGCCAGGGGATGAGTAATTCCAGACTCTAATGAGCTTTGGAAGCCTCTCTGACTGTAACTAGGATCAAAATATGATTGCCTGTATCGGATCCAGGTTTTCTGTGTTAGGCTGAGTGTCTTGACTTTCCCTCTGCAATTGATGTGTTCTGTCTTGGGAAGGCTGTTCTCATATCCACCTTCCTTCAAAGTGACCCTGAGAGATGATTCAAAAGTTCCACCCTTGCTTTCCATATGCAGAAGCTGGGGGCCTAGAAAGCTGAAGCTTATGCCCAACTCTCATAAGAAGGAACTCTGTGTTCTCCAGTGGTTATGGAAAGTCATCAAAATGGAAATGAAACTTCTGCTTTTTTAGCTTATCTTTTCTGGTTGTCGAAAACGAAATCCTTTCCATTTTGTCAGTTCCTACGAGACTGTGGTTTTTGACACATGAAAATTTGGAGTTCCTCCCACTCCCCGCCTGCCGCTCATTGAAATGAGTTTGCTTTGAACATCCCAGAATACTGAACCACGAGGGACCTCTTCTTAGGCCCATCTCCCGCCTGAACACATCTTCCTTCTGCCCAAGCAGATCAGTGTTGATGGATCTCACCAGCTCAGTGGGCCTCTCTTATCAGTGGAAGATGCGTTCCAGCACCCTGATGGATGCCTGAAACCACAGACAGTATGGAAACCTAGATGTGCAACATTTCCCCCTAGATACATGTGCCTAGGACTGATTTATAAATTAGGCTCAGTATGAGTTCAGCAATAATAATTTACCATAGGCTGAGCATCCTCAGCATGGTTGTTCTCATTCCTTAGATCAAAGATGTTTCATCATTTCACGATGAAAGTACTTTATTGTGTATCCTTAGCATGTCCACGTTGCTAATACCATTGTCCCTACACCATTATTATTAAGTTATTAAGTAGAATCAGGATTTCTTGAACACAGGCACAGGGACACCCTGACAGCTGATCTGACAACTAAGATAGCTACTAAGTAACACACGGATGGGCAGTGTAGACAGGGAAGATATACTGATAACTCACTTGGAAGGCAGAACAGAACAAGTATGGCATGAGACTTCACACTACTCAAAAAGATGCAGTTTAAACTTTCTATAGGGCTTATTTCTGGAATTTTCCATGTAATATTTTTAGACCATGGTTGACCATTGGTCACTGAAACCATAGAATGTAAAATAGATCAAGAGAAGGACCACTGTGTTATAGAAGGGGGTTAAGGATTGATCCATTTAGTTCCTGGGTCTGGTGTTCTGTCTTTGAAACTCATGTATTCAAGTATTTTTTTCTTGTTAAGTTTGCTTAAATACACTTTTTAAAAAAGATTTATTTTATTTTTATTGGAAAGTCAGATATGCAGAGAGGAGGAGAGACAGAGAGGAAGATCTTCTGTCCAATGATTCACTCCCTGAGTGGCTGCAATGGTCAGAGCTGAGCCAATCTGAAGGTAGGAGCCTGGAGCCTCTTCCAAGTCTCTCATGGGGGTGCAGTGTCCCAAGGTCTTGGGCCGTCCTCAACTGCTTTCCCAGGCCACCAGCAGGGAGCTGGATGGGAAGCGGGGCTGCTGGGATACGAACTGGCAGCCATATGGGATCCCAGAGTGTGCAAGACAAGGACGTTAGCTGCTAGTCTATCACGCCAAGCCCAAATTTTGTGTCCTTATGTTGTGTACACTACAGGAGCCTGGGACTGCAAAGGGAGGGTTAGTCTCAAGCACCAGGAGCTCTACCTGAAGGAGCAATGATAAATAAAGGAGTAAGGGATTTTTCCAGCCTCTTCCTACCATGCAGAATATCAGACATTGCTTGTCAAATTCTTGGGCAAGTTGTATCTCTCGAAAAGCACTCTTATTTTCTGCAAAAACTAACTTCATAATGTTACCTCTATTCTGGGAGAAATGTGACCAGAGGAAATACTGGATAGGGAGTTAGGAGACCTAACCTACTTGGCATTTTAGAACCAAGATTCCCAAGTATATTGTTATTTTACCAGGCTGTAACAAAGAACTGGTTACAGGGAAACAGTGCAAAGGAAGCCACTGACCTCAGTTGGTTCTTATCTCAGATGAATGAAGAATTCCCAAGTGGGCCAAGCAATGAGTAAAGCAATGTTTATTTAAGGCAGAAACTTCTCACCACAGCAGGCAGGAAGGAACACTCCAAAAGAGGAAAAAGACCCAAAATCCGGTTGTAGTGGAGTTTTTTTTTTTTTTTTAATTGGAAAGTCAGATATACATAGAGGAAGAGAGACAGAGAAGGTCTTCTGTCCGTTGATTTACTCCCCAAGTGGCCACAAAGACCAGAGCTGAGCTGATCCTAAGCCCAGAGCCTCCTCTGGGTGGGTCTCTCACACAGGTGCAGGGTCCCAAGGCTTTGGGCCATCCTTGACTGCTTTCCCAGGTCACAAGCAGGGAGCTGAACGGGAAGCAGGGCCTGCTGGGATATGAACTAGTGCCCATATGGTATCCCAGCACATGCAAGGTGAGAACTTTAGCCGTTAGGCTATCACACCAGGTCCTTGCACACTTTTTATTAAGGAGACTCCTCCTCGTTCCAATAGGGACCTGACCCTGACTACCTATTAGCCCAATCTTACTTCCATAATGCTATACACGAAGAGTCTTAAACAACAGAAATTTGTTGTTTCACAGTTCTGACAGATGGTAGTTCAAAAAAACGTTGGTAAGGTTGATTGCTTCTGAGGGCTGTGAGGGAGGGATTTACTGGGGGCCTTGTTGCTTGGCTTGTAGTTGATCATGGATCTTTTCATATGGCACTTCCCTGTATATGCATCTCTGTCTACCAGGTGGGCTGGGTCAGGGCCCATACCAGTGATCATATTTTAATTTGATTATCTCAATCCAGAACCTGTCTGTAAGTAAGCACACACTCTGAGGTCCTGACTATTTAGGATTACGCATATGCATTGTGGTGAGAGATAAACACAATGCCAGACCACCTCTCTGGCCTGGGTTTCCTCATCTCTAAAAGCAAGTGTTGCTTTAACGTGCCATTAGGGTTCTTTCAACCCCAGTGTTCCAAGATTTGCTCAGCCCTGCAAAGCTGCCAAGCTGAGTCCCACTCTCCACAGGGCTATAAATATAAGAATTTTTCCTCCCTGAGCCTGCCAACCGGGACTGGAGGGCGGGGAACAGGGAAATGCTGTAAGGGTGGCGCTTTCCTTTAACCTTTTGTCATTTGCATGAGTTGGGCTTTGGGCTCTGACATGTAGGGCATGGTGGACTGGGGAGGCCGGGAGCGGGAAGCAGGGAGGGGTCCTGCTCTCTGAAAGCCAAGAAGCAGACTCTCAGGACATTCATTCTTTTCCAAACCCCAAGGTCCTGTGCGCTCTGGCTAGTGATGACCGTGTCGTTCCAGGAGAGCTTCAGGGCTTTCTTCTCCCTGCCAGTGCATGAACAGCAGAGTGCTGGCGGGGCAGGAATCCAACCCTACTGACAGCAGTGCCCCGGGACAGGACAGAGCTGGAGCTGGGCCCGTGCAGCCAACAGGGATCAGGAGGGCTCAGATGTACTGACACGTTAGCAAAAAGAGAGAGAGAGAGAGAGAGAGACAGGGAAAGAAAACATTAGAAATAAAAGCAAACTGGCAAGGTTCCTTAGGATCGAGAAGGTCACCCAGACTCCTCCAAGGCCTCAGCCAGGAAGGTAGCAAGCCTGAACCAGGGGAAGGAAGGAACAAGGATCCGTGATAACATACTTTTAGAGTCTGGCCAGCATTGTTTTCACTGCATTTGAGCAAAGTTGGGGTTTACTTGCCTCTAAATAAAAACCATCAGTTTTAGAAACTGAGCACCTAAACTGAGCACATGTGTGCAAAAAAGCAACCTATATAAGGAAGCAGAGCTGAACTGTAGTTACAGGAGGCCCGGGGACAGCCCACTTCCTTTCTTTGTGCCTTTTAAATTCATCTCTAAATGTGGACATGGTGAACCACTTGCACTCTTCTCAAACTAAAAATATTTTTCTTCTGAATCACCTGACGCCTGGTACTTATATCCACTAAGGGGTCTCTACTAGAGCTTGCTGAAAGTTTCTGACACTCCAGATGTTGAGTACAGATAGTCCACAGCTCAGCATGACCCTGACTCTCCTTTTGGTCTTAAGAATGTGCCAAAGCTTGATGTTCAAACTGCTTAATTAGGAGCTTTCTGGGTTTCTTTGAATGCAATTTCTCTTTTCCTACTTTCGGGTTTTCTCCCAGCTTGGAGGATATTTGAGTGAATTTGGAATGCTGCATTGGCTTTGAAAACTGGAGCATTATAAGGATTCTTCAGACAGTTCATGGAAAATGAAACTAAAAGATAAATTCATTTGGGTAGCAACACTGTTTAAAATCCATGCCTTCAAGAGGCCCTCAAAAAAGTTTATAGAAATGTATATTGTGGGAAAAAAAATAAAAGTGTGCATTGAGTTTCCAGGTGATTTTTGCAGTAGAATAACCCTTATCTTTTAATTTCACTTTTCCAGTGAACTGTGCAAAGTGTTCTCATTTTTGAGGGAGTCTGTGTTTTACCTTCAGTTTCTGCCTTATGCATGGGGGAGAAAAAGCTACCCTGCTTGTCCGACTTCCAACTTCCCAGACTTGTGTGCCCGACTGGGCCACTGTCCTGTTCCTGGCTACACAGTGACTGAAAAAAGGGGGTCACTACACAAGAAAACCAGGACATAGGTGAATTTAGAAAGAAAACCCAAGTTAGTGTGTTGAGGCTAAGTTATAACCATCATGTAACAATGTGTCGGTCAATAAGAAAGCAGCCTCAGAAGCTTGTATCTCCCAGTGACATCGGAGGCAACTTTGTGCAGGTTCACTCTGTGGTGTTTGCACAGTGACATAATCATGCAGGCTTGCATGTCTCAGAATCTGTTAAGGACGCAGGACTAAACATGTGACGAATTATTCTCATTCAACCCCATTCCTCAGCTTCACCTTGACAAACATATCTTAAAATGCTGTGTTTTGCAGTCTTTCTCCTTCTGTATTCTCTGATCCTGTCTCTCAGACTCTCCCAATGATACAGGACTCTTGGATGCTCAACCCGTTCCTGTCAAGATCATCCTCATTTATTTACTTAAGCAATCATTGATTCCTGCAGAAGCAAGCATTGGACATCTCCTGTGTGCCAAGCACAGTGCTTAGGCATAGGGGTAACAGGAAAAGCCTCCTGCCTGGCAGTGACCCCTGCCCTACTGTCTCCTCTGATTCACGAGGGCTCCTGGGCTCAAATCTTAACTTTGACCTTTTGAACTTGCAATACTCATGCTCCCTTCCCAAGGAGGAACTTGACTTCCTTGCCAGCACTGAGCTGATCTCTGTACTCAGCCAAGTGTCCAGCCCTGACTCCTAGTCCTTCCTGTTTCTACCTGAAGTCCTCAGCATGACATTCCACTTGAAGTTGGAAGCTCCATCCAGAGAATGAAGGTCATGTTCAAGGGTCTTCAGCCTAAGGAGCCTCTGAGAGGTTGCTTCTGTGTTATCTGTCCATTTGTTTCCTCTGGGTCTGCCTGCAGCCCAGCCACAAAGGAACTCTGATGAATCCAAAGCCCATTGTGTCTGGGAATTCTTCTGTGACAAATCGAAGAGCCCAAGGGCAATGTTTGTTTTCCTTTTCAGCCAGTCCTTTGCGACTGACTTCTGAGACTTACCTGGTGGCAGCAGCTCTGACAGCCCCCTGCCAGCCCAGCTCTGCCTAGCACAAGCTCCTTGGCTGTCCTTACTGTTTTGCTTGCTGTTGGAGGGAGGGAGTGGATGGTTTCTGTGTAGCGAGATACAGAGGAAAGCAGGTGGGCACAGGGCACAGCCGATACCCAAGGCACACCTAGGGATTCCTGCCAGAAGTTATGGGCCTGGATCTAATCATGAGATCATCCTCAGGTGGGTGTTTGGTCTGTCAGTGAAGACGCCCACGTCGCACTTTGGAAAACCTGAGATTTATTTCCACCTCCTGACTCCAGCTTCCTGCTAATGCAGACACTGGAAAGAAGCAGGTGATAGTTCATGATGTGGTTCCCTAAGTTGGGAGACTTGAATTGACTTCCTGGCTTTGGTCTCAGTCCAGCCCTGGCTGTCACATTTGGCATTCGGAGAGTTAACCAGTGGATGGAGCCCTGGGTATCCATCTGTGTGTGTCTCAAATAAATAATAATAGTAAAAATAATAATAAAGCAAAGGAGCTATTCTAGATTAAAGAAAACTTAAAGGAGATATGACTGCTTATGAAGGACTAAACTATTGTAATAATATGGGTGAAATAAGTTGGGGGCAGGGAATTTGGGGTGGAGGTAAGGGAAATCCCAGAGCCTACAGAACTGTATCATAAAATTAAAAACAAAATAGAAGAAGAAAAAAAGATATGACAATTAAATACAATGCAGTCTTTGGCTGGATTCTGCATTTAAAAAAACTATGTATAAATAACATTATAGGGACAGTTGTGGTGTTTGTATATGTGCGTGTGCACAGAGGAAAAAAAACTTTACAGGATGATCAAAACTAGCAACTCTGAGTGAAAGGAGCATAGCTACTCAGTGTGTTCTTTCTCGAGTTTGCTGTGAGTTTGCAGCTCTTCAGAATCAGTGTAGAACTTTAGCGGAATCCAGCAATGGGTGAAAGGGTGGGAAGAGCAGGGGGCATAGCATGAGCAGGCTGGCAGGAGCCAGGTGCCAGCATGGCACTTCCAGACAGCTTCAGACCTAAGGTCTAGCCCCTGTTGAAAAAGCAGGAACGAGGAAAAAAAAAAAAACAAACCTCAAACACAGGGAACCTAAAGCTGCTGGCATGCACACCTGGAAACCTCGTGTCAGCAACATCATCTGGAGAACAGATGTGGGGGCAGCAAATTCCAGATCCACTGACAAGTGAAGTCCCATAGTACCACATGTGGCTGTTAGTGGTTCAGGGCTTGGGAAATGGTGAACGATCAAGAGGTCAGACAGGACTGAAACCAGCAGGAACAAACACATCCACTGGCTGCCTGCAGAGCCCAGGACCTGCAGGTGGGCGGGGGTGCCTCAGGAGGCAAGGCCCTCTCGGAACTCTGTGAGCTCTTAGCTTGCGTGTTGCACTGCTGGATTCAGTGACTGATGAGACCCACAGATGTCACTAATTTCCATCCTTTCCCATCTCATCTCTGTGATTCTCTCTGGCTGTCCCTGTTCCTCCCCTGGTTCTGTGCCATTTATGATGTGTGGAAAACATTAGCAGCCCTCTCTACAGTGTCTTAAAATGCTTGAATACAAAGTGCAAAAAATGAATTAATTAATTTAAAAAAAAAAAAGAATCCATCACGGCTGGTTTTGGACTCCATAGGGTGACACACAGTTTCCAAAGGTCGTAGAACAGAGTGCTAATGTGAGCAGGCTTCCAAGGCCTCTGGCATTTTCCTAAGTTGTCTGGCCCTTAAAAGAACGGATGACTTCTCCCTACCTCTCTCTCTTCATCTCAGCTGTGCTGACCAGACCACCAGATTTTGACAGGCCGGTATCTCAGCTGGCCCCTCTGTGGGCCTCCGGCGTGTTCTCCCACTGTGCATTGTGATGTTCAGTGCCGGGGGTCAGCCAGGGGTTGGTGCGATGAATTCCACCAAACTGGGTCTGGCTCAGTTTCTGCCACATGGCTTGGTAACAAATCGGCCAAGACCATGTGCTGGGGCCAGAAGCAGATGGATTCCCCATGCGAGTGAAGGAAACAGCAAGTGCGTTTGCCATAGTCGTGAGGAACGTGCAGGGATCAGCTTGGGGGGTGGCTACTCCGGAGCAACCCTAACATTTACAGATGTGGGCTCAAGCCAAATCCCCTTGACAGCTCTCTCTCTCTCTTCCCCACTGCCTCACCATTTTTTAAACAGCAAATGCCTATATTCAAGTATAAATTGTAGGCAAGAACCAGTGTACACAAGAGATCAAAACTCAACTTATCCAATGTTCTGGAGGAATTGTGAACTTATGTGGCCCCACCCAGTTGCCAAGGATACGAAGTACTGAGGCTCCTCAAACAGTTCACAAAATAACTCTGCATGCGTGGTTTTTTTGTTTTTAAGATTTATTTACTTTTGGGCCCAGTGCGATAGTGTAGTGGTTAAAGTCCTCACCTTGAATGTGCCGGGATCCCGTATGGTCGCTGGTTCTAATCCCAGCAACCCTGGCTCCCATCCAGCTCCCTGCTTGTGGCCTAGGAAAGCAGTCGACGATGACCTTGGGACCCTGGTCTCCTGCAGGGGAGACCAGGAAGAAGCTCCTGGCTCCTGGCTTTGGATTGGCTCAGCTCAACTGCTGTGGCCGCTTGGGGAGTAAACCATAGGACGGAAGATCTTGCTTTCTGTGTCTCCTCCTCTCTGTACATCTGCCTGTCCAATAAAAAGATCTTCTATCTGCTTTTTCATTCCCCCAAGTAGCGCAACAGCCTCGGCTGAACCAATTGAAGCTAGGATCTAGAAGCTTCTTTCTGGTCTTCCATGTGGGTGCAGTGTTCTAAGACCTTGGGCCATCCTCTATTGTTTTTCCAGGCCACAAGTAGGGAGTTGTATAGAAGCAGAGCTGCTGAGACATGAACAAGTGCTTATATGGGAATCTCAGCATATGCAAGGCAAGGATTTAACCACTGAGACACTGTGCCAGGCTCTCTTCATGCATATTTTTTAAATGGGGTTTTTTGCACCAGAATAAACTTATCTTTTAATCCATTTTCTCACAAACTTATTTCATACTTTCCAGTTATTGGGGCCTCACAGAGTCCAGTGTGACATGTGACTTGTCCCCAAAGGTACATGTGCTGAAGTGTGACAGTGTGGCAGTGGTAAGGAGGGGCCACCTTGAGAGGAGGGACCTAGTGGAAAATGATGAGCTCAGGGGGGTAGGAGCGCCCCAACGTCAGGAATGGACCAATGCTACCTTGCAGGAAGGAGAGTCAGATCTAATGGGGGAAGATTCATTTCAGCAGATATAGATTGTTCTAGAAAGAGCAAGCCTGACCCCAAACCCTAGTGTCTTGCTTCCTACCTTGCCATGTGACCTTTGGCTTCTGCACTTTGTTCCTGCCACTGGAATACCTCCGCCATGAGGCCCTCACCCAAGCCAACCTGTATTCCTCCAGCAGTGCCCCTCCTGAGCTCGTTTTAGACCTAACTGTGTACCGAGAACTGTGTCAGATGAGAGCTGCTCTGTTTCTTTCTTAAAGCTCCTTAGGTGAGAAACAGATACTTCATGACATCTTCAAATAATAGCATTTGCCTGAACTTAGGGTGTTTCACACCATTGGAAAGACAAATCTGTTATGGCATGATTTCCTTCTGAGGATGTTGAAAAGGCAGCCTGCCTGGGTCCTTCCCTTCTCTCAGGAGAAGGAAGAGCCCTAGGGTGTGACCATCCTCACAGCTTCTGTCGCAATGCCTTTATATTAACTCAGCATCTTGGAGCCAATTTCACTTGCCTCATGTTTATTCATTTATTTTCTTGCTACACATTCTGTCAACTGCTTACTTTTCCTGCCATTGATTCTTGGGTCTATAACCCCAAGCATCATGGGATTGGAACAGTGTGGGAAAGTTATTCTCTAAAGCAATGGAAAGTCCCTAAATGTGATTACAGCACGACAACCTATGGTGGGAAAAGGCTGCTAAGCTGCTTTGTTACATCAGTTACACAATAACAAAGACTTCTGAGATGGAAAAAGATTTATTTATAGGCCCACCATTTATCCCAAAAGGAACAATATGCTTTTAGACATTCAACTCAAATTTGTTTGACTCATTCCTTGGCCATCTAGTTATTTTTCATTTTATCTCATCAATGGTTAGCCTGCATTTCCCTTCTCTGCACCAAAAAGATTACTGTATATTGTTAACATACATAATTTCAGTGTGCATGTCTCTCTCCTAACCTTTATCTGGAGTCCCAATCAGTGTCCCCCTGGCAGTCCCCAGCCAGTGTTTCTCCTGAGCCCACTAAAAAGTTCAAGACTAGTAACTATGGGCTCCTAGGTCCTCAATATCTCAGTCTCTCTCTCTCTCTCCAAAGATTAATCTATTTTTATTGGAAAGGCAGTTCAGACTTACGGAGAAAAGGAGAGACAGAGAGAAAGTTCTTCCAGCCACTGGTCCACTCCCCAACTGGCCACACTCTTGGAGCTGAGCCAATTCAAAGCCAGGAGCCAGAAGCCTCTTGCAGATTTCCTACATGGATGCAGGTCCCAAGGACCATACTCCACTTCCTTCCCAGACCACAAGCAGGGAGCTCACTGGGAAATGGAACAGCAAGGATACAAACCGACACCCATATGGGGTCCTGGCACTTACAAGGTGAGAATTTAGCCATTGTGCCATGATGCCAGGACCTCAGCCTTCCTTAGTCATGTCAGACACCTAGACCGTCGCCACACTGACAGGTGTGTGTCAGAATTTCAGGCTGTCTCCAGTGTTCATCAGCGACCCCCAGGTTCCCATTGTCACTGCCACCACCCTTTATGGCCTGGATGGACAAGCAATCAGTATGAGTGTTCTCCTTTCTGTGCAATGTGTCTGGATGTGAAAGTTCCAGAGAGAGAGTTCTAACTTGCACCCGGAGTCTTGCAGTTGTTAATGAATAGAACATTTTCAGGTTTCACACAAGGGGGAAACCATAGCATTCTGGGACTTGGTCCTGAGTATGTGGGAGCAGGACCAGACGTTTAGACAGTCCTTTGTGTTCAACACTGAGCCTCTTAGAGAAGCTTTAATATGCTTTCTGTTTCAATCTCTGCTCCTTTAAATGAGTTCTCTCTCACAAACATATTGATCCGTCTTAAGAAGCTGTTTCTGGCAGCTCACTGCAAGAACAGGCCCAGACACATGTGCACCACAGCGGGATGTGGCTTAGGCTTCAGCTAAGGCTGTTGCTATGTGACTTTCAACTTTGAATTTACTGCAGGTTCTTTTGTTCATCAGTATGAACACTTAACACAAACAAAGAACTTTGTTTATATCAATTCTGCTTCCAAAATTAGTCATTTTTCTCTTGATTTGTCCAAAAAACTTTTTTTAAGATTTATTTATTTTTATCACAAAGTCAGATAAACAGAGAGGAGGAGAGACAGAGAGGAAGATCTTCCATCCGATGATTCACTCCCCAAGTGATCTCAACGGCCGGTGCTGCGCCGATCCGAAGCCAGGAGCCAGGAACCTCTTCCAGGTCTCCCACGCAGGTGCAGGGTCCCAAAGCTCTGGGCCGTCCTCTACCGCTTTCCCAGGCCACAAGCAGGGAGCTGGATGGGAAGTGGAGCTGTCGGGATTAGAACTGGCACCCATATGGGATCCCGGAGCATTCAGGGTGAGGACTTTAACCGCTAGGCCACGCCGCTGCTTGGCTCCAAAAAACTTTCTGTCCTCATATTTTTAAATGTTTGTTTTTGATTGTGTGTGTGTGTGTGTGTGTGTGTGTGTGCTTTGTTTGTTTTTATTTTTTGCTTGCTTGTTTGTTTTGGAAAGGCAGAATTACAAGAAAGAGAGACAGAGAGTAAGATCCCCTATCTGCTGGTTCACTCCCCAAAAGGCCAACATAGCCAGAGCTGAGCCAATCTGAAGCCAGGAGCCAAGAGCTTCTTCTGGGTTTCCCATGTAGGTGCAGGGTACAAAGGCTTTGGGCCAGCCTCTGCTGGTTTCCCAGGCCATAAGCAGGGAGCTGGATGGGAAGCGGGACAGGACACAAACTGGTGCGCATGTGGGATGCCAGTGCTTGCAGATGGAGGATTAACTAGTTGAGCCATCACACTGGCCCCATGATTCATATACATTAGTCATATGAATATGCATGGTCCCATTTCTGTTTCTCCTGGTCAGTATTCTGAGTACTTAAACTAACTGACTCCAGTGCACCCTGACAAGCAGGAACCCTCCTGCATTGCTGGTGAGAATGTAACACAATGGAAATCAGACAGCTACCAAGTTACCAAGTAATTCCATTCCTGATCTACCAAGAGAACTGAAACCTTTGTTTCTTGAAACTCTTATTTAAAAAAAAAATGATTATTTTTGTTTGAATAGCAGATTTACAGAGAGAGAAGAGACAGATCTTCCATTTACTGGTTCACCAAGCGGCCACAACGGCCAGAGCTGAGCTGATCCAAAGCCAGGAGCCAGGAGCTTCTTCTGGGTCTCCCATATGGTGCAGGGTCCCAAGGTCTTGGGTCATCCTCTACTGCTTTCCCAGGCCACGGCAGGGAGCTGGATGGGGACTGGAGCAGCCAGGACACAACTGGTGTCCAAATGGGATCCTGGTACTGCAGGTGAAGGTTTAATCTACTACCTATGGTGCCAGCCATCCACTGAAAATCTTGTAATGCACATTTGTAGTATTATTAAGCATCATTGTCCCAGGACTGGTGCAGTGGTTCAATTGACTAACCCTCCCTATTCAAGTGCCAGCATCCTTTATGGGTGCTGGTTTGCATCCTGGCTCCTCCTCTTCCCATCCAGCCCCCTTATTGTGGCCTGAGAAAGCAGTGCAGGATGGATCAAGTCCTTGGGACCAAGCACTCACATAGGAGACCCTGTGGAAGCTCCTGGCTTCTGGGTTTGGATTGGTTCAACTCTGGCTGTTGTGGCCACTTGGGGAGTGAACCAAAGTTTGGAAGCTCTCTGTCTCTCCTTCTTTCTGTAAATGTGTCTTTCCAATAGAAAATAAATAACTAAATCTTTAACAAACAGGAAAAACCCACAACATGATCCCAAAGTGGAAACAGCCCACATGATGGTCAACTGATGAATGAATACACAAAACGTGGTGTATCCATGCAACTGAATGCTATTCAACAGGTGCTAGAGTCAAGGACTGACAACATGCTGAAATTTGGACTAACCTTGAAAATAGTAGACTAGGACAAAGAAGCCATACACAAAAGGGTACATATTGTATGATTCCATTTCTATGAGATGTAAATATCTAGAATTTAATGTAAGCAAATCCGTGGCACCTGGCATAATAGCCCAGTGGGTAAATCTCACCTTTCATGTGCTGGAATCCCACATGGACACCACTTCATTCCCAGACGCTCCACTTCCCATCCAGCTCCCTGCTTGTGGCCTGGGAAAGCAGTCGAGGACGGCCCAAAGCTTTGCACCTAGGTGGGAGACTCAGAAGAAGCTCAGGTCTCCTGGCATCAGATCAGCTCAGTTCTGACCATTGTAGCTTTTTGGGAAATGAATCGGCAGAAGGAAGATCTTTTTCTCTGTCTCTCCTTCTCTCTGTAAATCTACCTTTCTAATAAAAATAAATAAATCTTTTTTCTTTTTGAATAAGCAAATCCACGGAGGAAGAAAACAGACTGTTGATTCTCGTGGACTCCGAGGAGAAGGGAATGGGAGTAGAGATCTTCCTTTGGGGATGACAAGACGCCTTTGAAATTAGGTACAGATGAGAGTTGCACAACCTAAAACCCATGGCATTATATACTTTAAAAGGATGAGTTTTATGGTGTAGGGATTATATCTCAGACCTTTATATTAGGAAAAATTAAAGAGTTGCTTTATTGATCTCTGTTTATAACATATTTCAGCTTTCCTATAAAATACCAACTCTTTTGAAAACCTGCATAAAGAGAATAAATGCTGCTTTTATTCTCTCACTCAGGAGATCCTTGAGCAGGCCCTGTGGTAGCATGCCAGGCGTTGCCCGTGTAGTGGAGATCAGCACAGGTGGGGCTCCTGTTTTCATGGAGGGACGCGCCACATAGGCAGCTTCTACACAGTTTGGGAAGCTAGGACCCGGCTCGGACGCAAGCGCTCTCAGAAATCCTTCTGGAGCCCTTGGCTCCCAACAGAGACCTGAAGTTGAGTTAGAGTCAGAAGCACAGAGAGCAGAGGGAACAGGGCGGGCAGACCTTGAGGGGAGAGCAAATGCAGCATTCTCTGGGACATGAAATGGCCACCGTGGCCAGAACTGGACCAGATCAAAGCTGAAGCCGTGAGCTTCCTTCAGGTTTCCCACATGAGGGCGGGTCCAGAAGACTTGGACCATTCCTTGCTGTGTTCCCAAGCCATAAGTAGGGAACTGGATCAGAGGTGGAGCAGCAGGGATACAAACCAAAGCCCATATGGGATGTTAGCACCATAGGCAGAGTATTAGCCTGTTGTATCACCACGCCAGCCCCTAAAAGATTTTTGTTTTAAACGGTTATTTGTTTGTTTGTTTAGAAAGGCAGAGTAACAAATAAAGAGAACTGGTGAGAAAGAGAGAAAGTGAGACCTTCCATCTGTTCTTTCATTCCCTAAATGGCTGCAGTGTTCCAGACTGGGCCAGACAAAAGCCAGGGGTCAGGAACTCCAACCAGATCTTCCCTGTGGGTGCAGGAGCCCAAACATGTGGAACATCTTTCTCTGCTTTCCCAAGGACATTTTCAGGGAGCTGGATCCAAAGCAGAGCAACTGGAGCTGAACTGGTTCCAGTAAGGGATGCTGGTATCACATGCTAACTCACTATGCCACAGCACTGGCCTGAGAGGCTGAAAGGTGATTCATGTTCCAGATGAACAGAGGTAGGGGCTGACCTTGCAGTTGGTGGGTTCTGTGGCTTAACGATATCTTTACAGTCCAGCCTGTAACTGTCTGTCTATCTGGTATTCACAGAGTCTGCATCTTTCCAAAGCAAGTTCTTTTGGAAGAAGCCTGGACTATCTGGCTTCTGTGTCCTCTTACATCAGGGAAGACACGATTCAAGCTCTCGGCAGGCCTCCCTGACACCTCATGGACACACATTCCTGAGCTGACCCTCAGAGAGAGAGAGAGAAAGAGAGGTGGAGTTAGCCCACATGACTTGGATTCAGGAACCCACACTGCAGTGAACATTAGGCCACACGGGGAACCCTGCACACAGTGGGCTGCCTTGTGGCCTACCTGCCATCTGCAAGCACCTGCCTCCAAGCCAGTCCCCTACCTCTGCATCCAAAAATACATCCAGGACATAATGTATGTGTCTTGTGATTTCTTTCCTGGAGGTTTTGTGAGGACTGACTTCACTTGGCTTTAAACCTCTTTTCTTTCCTCGCATCTCCATTCTTTCCCTCAGCTGCCACATCTCTTTCTCTCCACCCCTTCTTCCTCCCCAGGCTTTCTGACGTCACAGTCTGACTGTGCCCTCTCTTCCTACTCCTTCTCTTTAACTCCCTTGGGGACCATCTGGTAGAAACCCCAGGTCTCTCATCATCACCATGCCAAAGAACTCAATTTCAGATCATCTGCTGCTCTTCTCACATGGCCCCGGCCTCAATTCACCCTACCAGGAATTGAGCAGGAGCTTTGCCAGCTGACATCAACATTTCCACCCTCAAACGCCTGTGTCCCGTTCATTCAAACTCCTTTAGCTCAATGGGCTTTTTCAACTCACATCAGTCATTATTAAAAGCTATGGGAAGGGAGGCATTTGATGGAATACTTAAGATGCCGCTCATGACACCCACATCCTACATGGGAGTGCCTGAGTACAATTCTTGGCTTAGTTCCTGTTCCCAGCTTCCTGCTAATGCAGACCCTGGGAGGCAACAGCTCAGGCCTCAAGTGCTTGGACCTCTGCCACCCATGTGGGTGAGTCAGATTGAGTTTGGAGCAGTGGTTTAGCCTGTCCCAGCACCCACCAGCTGTTGCCAGCAATTAGGAGAGTAAAGCCCTATAGGAGTTTCCTTGGTTCAAGTCCTGGCTCCGCTCCCAGTTCTGGTTTATTGCTAATGCACACACTTCAAGGCAGCTGGAAGTGGCTATAATAGTTAGATCTCTAACACCTATATGAGAGACATGGGTTGAGTTTTTGGCTTCTGGCTTCAACCTGGCCCAGCCCCATGAGATCGGAGGAATAAACAAACAGATGTAAGAGTGCTCTGTCTAAATGTCTGTCTCTCAAATAAGTAAAAAAATTTAGAAAAATACATAGTTTGGGCAAAAATATGAAGCAATACTTCCTGTCAATGAGTGCATCAACTGGAATAATTTCCCTGGAAAGCAACCTGTATTTATAACAGTATTTTAAAATCTGTGCTCTGGGGCAGACATGGAACTGAGCCATTAAGATGGCTGCTTCCCACTTGGGAGTGCCTGGATTCAGTTTCCAGCTTCCTAATAATGTAGATTTGGGGGAGCACCAGTGGTGGTACAAATAATTGGGTCCCTGTCACTCATCTAAAAGACCTGGATTGAGTTCCCAGCTTCTGATTTTGGTCCAGCCTAACCCCAGTAAGGGGTGTGAACCAGCAGGTGGGAGCTTACTTTTCCTAACTTTATCTCTCTGCCTTCCAAATGAGGAAATTAAAATATATAAATAAGAGGAATATTCCCTTGGTTAAATAACACTTCTAGGAATTTATTCTCCTAGCATATTTAAGCAAAGATACAAATGTAAATTTGTGTACACACACACACACACACACATACATGCATATTCACATACCCTTTTCATAATGGCAAAAACTGAATAACCTTACTGTCCAATTTTAAAGGGTTCAATGATTCATTACGGTAAATTTGTAAGGACTTACTACCTATCAATAAATGAGCAAATCACAATTCTATAGCCATGAAGAAAGCTGATGCACATATACGTGTATTTATTGAAATGGAAAATTGTCATATATTGTTAGCAGGGAAAGCCAACCGTAAACTACATCCTTTTTTTGTAAGAAAAGTAAATGTGCATAGATGTGTGTGTAACTAAAAGAAAACTTTTAGAGGGATGTATCCCAAAATATAAAATGTGGTTCTTAGTAAACACTGAGAGTACAAATGTTTTGTGCATTCTTATTAACATCTTCAAGAAAATCCTGGGGGTTGGCTTTGTGGTGCAGTGGGTTAAGCCTCCCCCAGCATATCACTGACATCCCATACGGATACTAATTCCTATTCTGGCTCCTCCACTTACGACTAATTCCAAGCCAACGTACTAGGAGAGCAGTGAGAGATGGTCCAAGTGCTTGGGCCCCTGCCATCCATTTGCTAGGCCCACGTGGGTCTTTTCCTTTCAGATAAATGCATCTTAAAAATATGTTCAAAGCAAACACACACACACACAAAGTCAGAGGAATTTCTTCAGCAACATCCTAAGGACCTAGATGCCAGGAAGCAGTCTCATCCTCCCCACAGGGCCAGGACTCCCAAGAGCCAAGCTCATTGCTTTCTAGATACTGCTCCAAGTATCCAGAAGCAGGGCCAGTCCCCAACACCTGCTTCCCACACAGACCTCTTCCCTAATCTCCTTCACATAGTCAATGGTGCCACTGGAGTATACTTATAAGTTCCAGAAGTGCCCAAACTGTTTCCTTTTCTTTTCTTTTCTCTTCTTTTCTTTTCTTTTCTTTTCTTTTCTTTTCTTTTCTTTTCTTTTCTTTTCGTTTCCTTTTAAGATTTATTTTAATTGGAAAGTCAGATATACAGAGAGGAGGAGAGACAGAGAGGAAGATCTTCTGTCCGATGGCTCATTTCCCCAAGTGGCTGCAACAGCCGGAGCTGTGCCGATCCGAAGCCAGGAGCCAGGAACTTCTGGGTCTCCCTCACAGGTGTGTGCAAGGTCCCAAGGCTTTGGCCCATCCTCACCAGCTTTCCCAGGCCACAAGCAGGGAGCTGGATGGGAAGTGGAGCTGTTGGGATTAGAACCGGTGCCCATATGGGATCCCGGCGCATGCAAGGCGAGGACCACGCCACCGGGCCCCAAACTGTGTTTTCCTATGGTGTGTGAATGACTGGACTGTCTGCAAAGTCCCTGGACATGGACCGGGGCAGGGGGAGGGGCGTCGGGGCTGGGAACAGAACTAGAGCAGAGCACAGGCTAATCTTCCCCTTGTTACCACCTTCCACAGGGCAACTCAGGACTCTGCAAAGTTGAGTTGGAACTCAGCCTTGCAGATTAGGAAGGTGGGGATATAGAAACAGGAGAATTGAGTATGCCAGGTACCGCTGTGTTGGCTCAATTCATAACTGAAGGATTTACACATGTGGGGTGTGGACCTCCATTTTTATCTTTGCCCTGGATGCCACAAATGCGAGGGGTGGAGCTCAGAGAACACAGCGAGCTGACTCCAAGCCATCGAGTTATCCAAGAAGATCTGAGGCAGAACTTAAATGTTGTTCTCTAGTCTCGTGGACAACTAGACCTCAGCCAGCTTGTCTGATGTCTCTACGGCTTCCCAATTGCTTCAGTGCCACCACTTGGAGTCTAGTGAATATGTAAAACAAAAAACCCCTGACAAAAGATCTTGTACCATCCAGTCAAGTCCATCAGTGGCAGCAATATTTAGTAAAGAATAATTCCGAAAAAAAAAAGAAGAATTCCAAGAAGCCAAGCTCTGCTAAGGATGGGTAATGGGATGTCCAAACCCTCAGAACCTAAAGTTGTAGAGATGTCTGAAATGCATTTGCTAAAGAAAAAAAAAATCTGCTTCCCACACAACTGTCTAGAAAAAGCTCTGCTTCCCAGGACATGTTCCGGCCTGGGACATCTGAGTTTGAAGCAGAGTCAGAAATAATAACAAAAGATAATTCATAGAGAAGCAAATGCAAATATATTTTAGACATATGAAAGTATTTTCAACTTCATAGTAAGAAAAAAATCTTGAAAAGTACTCCTTTTATATGCACATGACTGAAGATAAAACTATTTGATAGCATGTAGTTTTAGCTTAGCAATAAGAGGCAAATGCATGGATTTTTGGAGGAAGCAAAAGTGGTGCATACCTTTGAAACATTTTGGTATCATCCATCAATGCAAAACGAATGAACCCTTTTTTTTAAGATTTATTTATCTTTATCACAAAGTCAGATATACAGAGAGGAGGAGAGACAGACAGGGAGATCTTCCGTCCAGTGATTCACTCCCTAAGTGACTGGAACGGACAGTGCTGCGCCGATCTGAAGCCAGGAGCCAGGAACCTCTTCCAGGTCTCCCACGCGGGTGCAGGGTGCCAAAGCTTTGGGCCGTCCTCGACTGCTTTCCCAGGCCACAAGCAGGGAGCTGGATGGGAAGTGGAGCTTCTGGGATTAGAACCGGCGCCCATATGGGATCCTGGTGGGTTCAAGGCAAGGACTTTAGCCACTAGGCCTCGCCGCCAGGCCTGGATGAACCCTTTGACACAGGTATTTCAGTGCATGGAATTTATCACACTAGCACATACCTCTTATGTGTACACAAAGGAATTTGCACAATGCACATTGTGTGTGGGGCGGGGGGGATTGGAAACAGAGCCATAATTCAGCAGTAGGATCTAGAAAATTATGCCTCATTGGAATGCTACCGGGCTGTTAAAAAGTAGACTGAGGATGAACATTTAGTCTAGCACTTAAGACAATAGTTAAGACAGTGTAACTTCTGACCTCAAAACCTGGCCCCAGCTCAGGTGGTGATAGTTCAAGTAATGGGGTTCCTGCCAGAACTTGGAAGAGTTGGATTGAGTTCCCAGCTCCTAACTTCAGCCTGATTTCTGGAAACATGTTGGGAATGAAGCAATGGATGAAAGAGCTCTCTCTGCCACACATCAGCAGGAGGCTGGAATGAGGAGAGGAGCCAGGATCCAAACCCAGCCATACTGGAATGAGAGTGGGCTTACATGCTGTTCCGAATGCCCACCCCAGTCAAGATCATTTAAAAAAAAAAAATGAAAATCAGAACAAGAAATATCTCTGCACAGAAACAAGCCTGTTAATATTTTCCTATATTTCCCTGTAGTCTTTTCCCACACCCTTTTTTAAAAACAGTTGAGATCATACTTCATATATAATTTTATGATCTACCCCTTTTGGGCTTGTTTTTCCATCTAACATTTTTTCATGTCCTTAAAAACTATTTTTTAAAACATCTTAATAGTTGCATTATGTACTGTTGTAATGGATAACTCTCAAATTTATTTTACCACTCCTTATTGTTGAACCCTTGAGGGTTTTTTTGTAGGGTTTTTTTTTTTTTTAATTTTAAGTAAATCTTCAGTGAACATAGTTACTTAAAATTCTTCATGTGCATTTCAGTTTATTTTTCTTAAATAGATTCTAGTTGAGAAATTATTGGGTCATGGGGTATCAACACATTTAAAGACTCTTGCAACACATTATTAAATTCCTCTCTCTAAAGATTGTGCCAGCTGCTCCCACCAGCACTGCAGGCCTTTCAGAGCTTGTAGTCGTGGGAGCCTTACTTAGTGTTGACTATACTCAAAGGCAGGCAGCCTATGTTGCTGTCCTTGCTCTGCTATAAATCAGCCATGTTTTTAAAAGCACCAATAATAATGATCTTAAAGTATGCAGAAAGCTCACATGATTTTTAAAAATGTTCATGTTTGCTTGTTTATTTAGAGACTCCAAGCCATCCTGTGAAACCACATGAAGATTTAGTTCCCCAATTGAAAGATCAGAAAGCAGGACCCTGAATGATTCAGTGAGTTTTCCAGAATCACCAGCCGGTAAATAACAGGAAACATACAACTTCTGGTTCATATTCTGGAATAATTTCCAATAATTCACATTGCCTCCATCTTTTCACCACATCAGGCCATCACTCTGGATCTCAAGGTTTGGATTGTCCCAGTGCTTCTCAAATTTTATCTTGCACATAAACAAGTGGGGTGGTGTCTTGTTACAAGGCAGATCCAAATCAGAATGTTGGAATGGGGCCCAGGAATTTAGCAATTCTAATAAACTCCCAGAAACCATGACTCTGTTGAATAAACTTCACTGCATTGGGTTATTTATTGGAAAGACAGAGACACAGTTCTTCCATCTACTGGTTCTCTCTCCTCCAGTGTCCACAAGGACCCAGGGCTGGGGAGGAAGGGCCAGATCTAAGAGGCAGGAACTCAATCAAAGTTCTCCACGTAAGTGGCAGGGTCCTCATTGATTGAGCTGTCAGCAGTGCTTCTAAGGTCTACATTAGCAGGAATCTGTAGTTAGGAACCAGAGGCAGGAAGTAACCCAATTACTCAGTATGAGATGTGAGCATCCCAGGCACGTCTCAGCTGCTAGGTTGAGTGCCCACTTTGTGAATTTCACTTTGAACAGCAAGGTATGAAACAATCTTCTTATGTAATTTCAACATTAATGTTCCAGAGTACCACATTTGCACCCAGGATCAGGTTGTAACTATATAGAAGTCACTGATCACATAGAACCCACCAGATTTCCCAATGAATGTGTAGATCGGTAGATGAAGATCACTAGATGACCTCAGCCTGGATTTATAAATTGTTGACCCAATTTCAAAATCTGCAACTTAAAAAAAAAAAAAAAAACCTATATCTAAGAGAGAAGTCCTTCAAAACTAAGGACACGGATAGCAGAACCAGCCTGGCATTGAGTGTGCTACTTGGTGAAAGAGACCAGAGATGCCAACTGGGAATGCCAGGGCTCATGACTAAGTAGTGGCAAGGAGGGCATTCCAGGCCAAGGCAAAGGAAATGGAAATGGGAATGAGTCAACATTCTAGGAACAGTGAAGGGACTTATTGGTGAAGAATCTGTCATTCATGCAGGAAGATAAGATTGGGAGTACAATTTTAGCCAGATTTTTATAGCCTGTTGATGCTTGGTTGAATTTAGACTATTACCTAATAGCACACAGGGATGTATCACTGAAAGTATTTTAAGGAAAGGAGTCACAGGATAAAATGATGAATCCTGAAAGGAAACAACAAAAGCATTATAAGGCCAAGGACAGGGAGAATGTTTGGGAAAACACTTAAGATATCCACATCCACACCAAAAGGCCTTGTTTGAGTACCAGCTCCACTTCCCGTCAAGCTAACGTACATCCTGGGAGGCAGCAGGTGATGGCTTAAGTGGTTGAGTCCCCACTAGTCCACAAGGGAGAGATAGAGGGGGTGCTAAGTTCCTGGCTTCAGCCTGGCGCAAGTCCTGGTTATTGCAGTCTTAGCATTTGCGGGGAGTGGACCAGCACTCCTTGTCTATCTCTCTGTCTCTGTTTCTCTACATTTAAAATAAATTGAAAATAAATACGTAAAACATTTGACAAGGCAATATATGGGTCTGAGCGAACAGTGATCAAAAAGAAAACAAATTCAGATACAAGAGATACTATGAGATAATGGAGGAGGAAAATAAGTTGACTGTACTGGCTAATTACATTTTGACAATGGAAAAATCTATGGTGAATCTCTGAATTTCTGGGATGGATTAAGAAAGTGATCTGGTCATTAACCAAAATAGGGAGGTCATGCTGACGTCAAACCATTTCCTCCAGCTAACTGGTCACAGTTACCCCAACTACTTTCTATCTTGGTATGGACTCTATAGCAAAAGAAAGATGATTTGGAATAACAGTCTTCATTTTCCAAATAGTGCCATCACCCTGTCTTATGTCTATAAAGATGGCCGTAAGACTTAGAAATGGTTTTCCATTAGTGAGGAGTCTGCATGGGTATCTGCCTCCTTTCTACCCATCCTAACATCTGTCCATGCTGACACAGCTGAACATTGAGAGTCCAAAGAGAAATTTACCTACTAGGATCGGGGTTAGACTTACTGGGCTCTATGAGGGCCCACCCAGAAGGGTGGCATCCTGCTATCTAGCTTTCCATTCTTCAGCATGTGCACCTATATATGTAGAAGGGCATTCATCTCATCCTGATTCTATTTGGACATGGTGTGGCAACTTCCTTGCTGAAACCCGAAACTGCTTTACAATTGAGTTCAACTCACAAATCTACTGGTTTTCTTGCCGTGCAGCAGCTTCGAAGGCCTCAGAATAGCACAGGGATTTGGAGCCAAGGGCAGACCTTTGTACACCATTGGCAGCCCTTGGCCTGCGGAGCTCATGGGAGCCCAAGAGGAAGAAGCCCAGACATGCATGCAATTTTCTCCTCTGCTCATCAATCCATTCCATTGTCTATCTCAGGGGCTTGACCTCATGCCACAATTGTAAGGTATTTTGGGAAGTTCTCAGATATATCCGCAGCTCTTGCTGTACAGACAGACAATTTTGAATTAGAAACAGTAATAGAAAAAAGAAAAAAAACAGTAATAGAAACAAACTTTCCCCCCCAAAACAGGATTGAGTTATTTTCTTTCGTGAGAGTCATCATGAGAACCAAATGTCTTTGTGAAATTCCAACTGAAATAGTTCCACGAGTTTTTTGCTTCTCCACTGCCCGTCACAGGTAATGAACATAATCTGTGGGGCACCCACCCTGTTCAGAGTTCAGTGATACCTCTGCCACCATTTAGAATTTCAAAAAGTTGCTGATGTGATAAGCCAAGTAGAAGAATGGGTCCCCCTTCTCCTTTGTAACAGCCACCTCTTTTTCTGAGAGGGTGAACTATGCTTGTATGTATCAATAGAATTGTGTGACCTCATGGAGCATGATTTATCACAAATTAGCAGCTGGCTCCCAAATGATTTGGGAGTAGACAATGAAACTACCAAACCAAAGGTTTATGTCTCTTTGTCTCATCCCCTGGCTTCTGATAGAGCGGTTTTAAGAGTGGGAAGCGATGTTTCCATACAGAAAAAAGACAGAGGCATCAGCAGTATCTGGCCCATTAGGGTCCTGTCATCTCAGGACAATTCTCTGGTTTCATTTGATTGTAAGAACCCAACCTTTGCTGTTATGGAGCTCCTCGACCATCCTGTGAGCCTGATACACAAAGGCAGAGAAATCTACTCTGGGCATGGGAGAGTCTTGGAGAATGGACAGCTGAAGGTTTCAGGGACAATCCCACAACAGGACCAAATACTTGGCCCCCAGCTTGCACCAAGAGCAGGCCGGCAGAAACAGAAGATAAGCTCTGCAGGAAAGCAGCTAGATCGCATTTATTACTTCAGCTTTTTGGCAAGATCTCTGAACATGTACTTTTGTCAAAGGATCTTATCTATGGAGCCAGCTGAGTTCTTTGAGATGTCACTTCATCTCCACATTCCAAACGATGATTAAAGCTTAGTTTGCAGATCATGTTGAAACACTAGCTGAAGCAGACTGGAAGGGAATCTCTGCACAGGTTGGGCCAACAGAACTCTGAGTAATTTGGAATCCATTTCAGTTGCATTTCCTTTTCAGTAAGTGGAGGAAAGTGGACAGAGACTAAACAATTTGTGTTGCTTTAAGCTTTGCATTTGCATTTGGAAATAGTGTCCCAAACCTTTCCAAAGAGAAGATTCATTAAGTTTGATGGAACCAATTTATCATTTGAAAGTAACACAACATTTTCTTGTGTTCATAGAGTTACATGCATGGGGGTGGAAACCTCAAATTATTTATTTATAGAAATATGCTTTATGGGTAAGAGAAAACACATCTTCCTATATCTGAGTCTCTGGGTTCCAGCCCCAGTTCCAATCCTGGGGGGCAGCAGGTGAGGGCTCAAGCACTTGGATTCCTGCCAACTATGTAGGAGATCTATCCTGAGTTCCTGGCTCATGATGCTGGCTGGGCACAGCCTTGCCTGTGGTGGGCATTTGCATTTAGGCAGTGGTCCAGCAAATGCATGATACCTTTCTCTATGTCTCTTTGCGTTTCAAGTAGAATGAAGGTAAGTAAATGTAAAGTCTTTGTGATTTGAGTATTATCTTAGTTAATAGTCATTTTCCCTGGATAATATAAAGTATATCCTAAAAAGCCTTCTCTGCACTGATGACGAAATGGGTTATGTCCATTGTATTGAGATCGTTGTAGATTTGTATACAGTTGTGAGAAATAATGTAGCGAGATCCCATGTATCCTTTGCCCAGTTTTCCCCAGTGGTAGCATTTTCTGGAACTACAGCTTCATGTCACAGTCTGGATCCTGACATTGACACAATGCAGCTATCATATTCAGATTCCCCCTTATATTTGTGTGTATGTGTGTGTGTTAACACAAGTGATGTCGACCTGTATAACTTCATATACTTGAAGCTAACTAAGCCCCAACACCTAATGCATTTGTAGACTTTATCGAGCTCCAACACCTCTTCTTTAACTTATAGTTCCTTTGTAAAGATTAACTCATTAAGGGCCCGGTGGCGTGGCCTAGCAGCTAAAGTCCTCACCTTGAACCCACCAGGATCCCATATGGGCGCCAGTTCTAATCCCGGCAGCTCCACTTCCCATCCAGCTCCCTGCTTGTGGTCTGGGAAAGCAGTCAAGTACGGCCCAAGTCTTTGGGACCCTGCACCCGTGTGGGAGACCTGGAAGAGGTTCCTGGTTCCCGGCTTCGGATCAGCGCAGCACTGGCCGTTGTGGCTCACTTGGGGAGTGAATCATCAGATGGAAGATCTTCCTCTCTGTCTCTCCTCCTCTCTGTCTCTCCGGCTTTCCAATAATAATAAATCTTTTACAAAAAAGAGATTAACTCATTAAGGCAGAGATGCAAGGGGTAAGAGATTGCAATTGCCCCTATAATTAACATAGTTAACCTCTCACTGCTAGCCTGAGTCCTGAGAGCTTTGCAGAGCCTCACGTCCTCAAAGTAACACCTCATCTACCCTGAGTTTCAGACAGATTAGAACCCATGTTGGCCATTCTGAAGGAAACTCACTGGCCCCTATTACTGCCTAGTGAGAAGCAGGCCAGAGGCATTGTAGGCCAACCAGAGGCCCACCCAGAAGCTGATGGCATACAGCTCATCCCCATCTGTGAACAGCAGGACTCACTGCCTTTAATCGCATTAGGAGCACAAGAACTGAGCTGTAGATACCTGACTCTTTGCTTTGTGCTTTGCAGTAAACTCCTACTTTTTCCTACCACCCTGGTGTCAGTGCTTGACATGCTGCGTGTCAGGTAGGTAGACCTAGCTTTGGGGTTCTATAGCACCTCCTCCAACCAGTTTTGGGGTGCTTTATAGTACATTCACCCCATAATCAATTACAGAACAGCTCCATTACTGAAGGGATTCCTTGTGTTACCTTTCTATAATCACAACTCTATAATACACAATTCTATAATACACAACTCCCTTTCCTTCTTCTTCAAACTGTGCTACCTTTTTTCCTCGTTAGTTCCTTATATGTACTGTAAGTCGTTGTCTAGTGGCTAACAGCGTAAGATCTGAAATAACACTGCCTGGGCAGTGTTGTGATGCCAACATGCCAAGCAATGCATACAACAGTACACGATTTTATTTAAAACATGCAAAAGCCCTGGGAGCTAGATATTCATGACTCTATTTTCATATAAGGAAACTGAACCTTAATTAAATACAATCTGGAGTATGCTCAGAAAAATATACTAATGGACAATCAAAGCAAGATGCAGAAATGGGTCTGCCTGACTCCAAAGCCCATGTTTTCCCACAACTATAGGCCTAGTCCTTACTAGTATTCTAGCCAGAGCGTGGTGCTGGTTGTTAAGTTATTATTTTCTCAGTTTCCAACTCGCCCTTCTTCTATTCACTCTTTATAATATACATCACCATTCTCAATGGCCAGCTAGTTCCCTGATACCTCCTGCCAACAGGGGGCGCCAGGGAACAAGGTACTTGCTCCCCATTGGCTTCTGGTTGGGTTATCTTGGAAAGAGCTCCAGCAGTGGCAGTCCCTTCCCTTCCGGTAGCAGTGATTGGTGATTCTAGCCTGCAGGTTATTCACACTCCCTAAACTGACTTCCATTCATTCTGCAGTGAAAGCAGCACCATCCAGCCACATCCCCTCTTCAGAAGTCTGACTCCTCCTCCTCTTTCAGAGGTCCTGAGGGTCAGACAAGCGACCATCTCCCCATGTTCAATAGTTCTTTGTCCTCCTCCTCCTTCTTTTTACACACACACACACACACACACACACACACACACACACACACACAAACACAGAGCTGGTTTACTCCTGAAATGTCTGGGAGGCAGAACTCCATCTAGGTCTCCTACGTGGGTGGCAGGAACTGAAGTTGCGTCCTCACCTGCTGCCTCCAGGGAACATATTAGCAAGAAGCCGGAATCTGGAGCGGCACGTTGACTCAAACCCGGGTCCTCCAGCATGGCATGGAGGTGTGTGGGCTGCTGCACCCAACATCTGTGCCAGGCTCCAAGCAGTAGTCACCCAGCCTTTTCCCTTTGTTCCTCCACACCAAGGGTGATGATCACTTTCTGAAGTGACCTCTGCTAGGATATCTTACTGTGTTTTGCTTTTGGAATTTTTTTTGTTTGTTTGCCTTTCTGCTTCTTTATATTAAATACTCTAAAAATAATTGATATGCCTTCTATCTCCTAACTGGATCCTGACTGATAAATATAGTCAACCCAATATTTGGAATTTTACTTGCAAGATGTGTGAAAAGTATGAAAAAAAGCATTCAATGTAGCAAATAGAACTTCTGATGTTAAGAAAGAATATTTGACATGTGTAAAGCAAATAAATAGGGCTGAATGCCTGACCTTTTGATGTCTTACTGGCATTCTATACCAAGCTTACATATAATTCTCCAGAAAATGCATATTTGTCCAACTTAGTATTTATTGTTCGTCAGGTACACTCTACTAAGTTACACATGAGGTTGTGTTAAGAATGACAAATGGCAAATGATTCTTTTCAGAGTACACATAGGAAAAATTCTGTTAAATAGGGGAATACCAAAGGTTATTATTAACCCACAGGTCGTTGAACAGTTTTATTAAAAATTAATAGACTTTACTGCTTAGAAGCTTTAGGTTAGCGATAAATGGGGTGAACAGTACATACAGTTCCCCTATCTCCTCTTTTACCACCCCATCCCAATTTCCATGCTTATTGACATCTTGCATTACTGTGATACTGTAATCAACAAACCAACGGTGATAACTAAAGCATTAGTTTATACCAGGTTTCATTTTCAGTAGTGAGCATTTAAATGGGTTTTTAACAAAGGCATCATTACAGCATCATATGGAATCAGTTCACTGCCCTAAAAATTCCCTTTGCCTATTCAGCTCTCCCCGCAGCTCCTGACAGTTACTGCTCTTTCTATTGTCAGTGCAATTATGCCTTTTCCTAGATGTCATGTAGCTAAAAAAAAAATAATATGCAGCCCTTCAGACTGGCTTCTTTTACTTAGCTATATGTCAGTAAGATCCCTGCATGGTTATCTGTGGCTTGAAAATTCATCTCTAGCCCTATATATACTGGGACTATACCCGTATCTGTGTCTAATTTGTATTATTTATTAGAAAAGCAGAGAGGGAGAGATCTCCTTTGCACTGGTTTGCTCTCCAACATCTTCAAACAGCCAGTGCTGTACCAGGTGAAAACCAGGAGCCAGGAACTCAATCCGGGTCTTCTATGTGGGTGACAGGGACACAAGTATTTGAAATCATGTTAGCAGGAAGCTGGATCAGAAGCGTGGATAACCACAGTCTCTTATGGCATGTAGGTGTCCCTCTTTTATTAATTTTTTTAAAAAAATGTCTTTACTTGTTTGAAAAAGAGGAAGAAAGAGAGAATCTTCCACTTATTAGTTCACTCCCCAAATATCCCAGATGTTCACAATGTCTGGAAGTGGGTGTGTATGAAGCCAGGAGCAAGAAGCTTCCTTCTCCAGATCTCCCATGTGAGTGCAGTGCCCAAGAACTTGAAGCATCTTCCATTGCTTTCCCAGGGACCTTAGCAGGGGCTGAATTGGAAATGGAAGAGCCAGGATTTATTTTTTCTTTTTTTCTTTTCTTTATTTTTGACAATCTTCACATAGTCAATTGGGGCACAAAGTTTAAAGGGCTACCGGAAAGTGGGTAAGACTATTATTTTTTTTCCTTTATCTGGGGTAAAGAGGGAGGTAAAAGGAGAAGCCCCACCCAGTCTCCCACCCACCTCAGGTCCCTGATGTGGGGCGTACTCTGAGGGTCTTGCTCAAGTGGTTTTGATAGTTCAACAGTTATGAATTGCTGCCAATCTCGCCATTCCAAGCATGATGAGGTCACTGAAGAATCCTCTGACATAGTCCATCTTAGAGTCTCCATTTGCCCTGTTTTTCACTGCCAACATATGGCTGGAACAATTGATTTGTTCTGTCCTCTGTCTTTTCATGGTTAGGGTTCTGGGTCCGGCAGTTCAATGCAGGGATCCCTAAAGAAACTTTGTCTGAGGTGAGCCCAGACCAGGTTCTTGTGTGTACTTGCAAGAACAGGGCCCAGTACAAACCATCGCCCCAATCAGCTGGTGGTTGCAATTGCTGAGTCGGTTCTGTTTCCAGTGCTGTCTTCCAGTGGAAGTAATGAGTGTTGCAGTCCAGCCTGATCCTGCCCAGCACACACTCAGCCCTCACATAAACCAGTGGGAGCTGCAGCCTAGTCCAAGCGACCCACAATAACCCCCACCAGGCCCTGCCCCCTACCCTGGTTCCCTTGCTTGCCAGTATGTGCAGCAGACTAGTCCAGTCTGTCCCACATCCCATTCAGCTTCCATACATGTCAATGGACATTGAGGCCTAGTTGAACCTAACCAGCTCCATTATCCAGCCCACACACATGCTGCTTTCTGTATAACTACCCCTGCCCCTGTCCTGGTTTTCGTGCCCTCCAGTGGGAGTGGTAACCCAAGAGGGAGGAGCCCACTATTTCCCTTCTAGGCCACTTGCACTCCCAGATTGTATACTCTCCAGGTGGTTCTGCAGTTTAACTTGACAGAATTAACCCCCAGTGCCAGCTTCTGCCAGCTGATGAACAGCCAGAATTTGAGCCAGCATCCATCTGGGATGTCGTGGAAAGTGGCTTAGTCTGCTGTGCCACAGTACTTCCTCCCTCCCCACAAGCAACCTGTTCACCACTGCACCAAATGCCTGTCTTCATTGACAGTTCATTTAATGCTGAACAGTACTTCATTGTATGACTATATCACAACTTATTAATTCATCCAACTATGAAGCAATATCTTAGCTGCCTTTAACCACTGACACATTATAAATAAAGTTTCTATACGTTTTTATGTGTAGGTGTTGTATAGATATTAAGTTTCAACTCATTTGGGAAATACCTAGGAGCATGATTATTGGATTTTATGATAAGAGTATATTTAGTTAGGTCTTTCTCTCTTGAAAACGCACTACCATCTCCACCACGACCACCACCTTTGCTGCAGTAGGAGGCTTCCACCTTTAATAATTCTTGCTTTGGGCCCAGCCGCGATGGCTCAGTGGCTAAATTGTCACCTTGCAGATGACAGGATCCCATATGGAATCCCATTTGTGTCCTGGCTGCTACACTTCCCATCCAGCTCCCTGTTTGTGGCCTGGGAAAGCAGTCAAGGATGGCCCAAAGCCTTGGGACCCTGCACCAATGTGGGAGACCCGGCAGAAGTTCCTGGCTTCAGATCAGCTCAGCTCTGGCCGTTGTGGCCGCTTGGGGAGTGAACCAACAGGTGGAGGATATTTCTGTCTTTCTCCTTGTCTCTGTAAATCTGCCTTTCTAATAAAAATAAGTAAATCTTTTAAAAATAATAATTTTTGTGTTGATCACTGAAAAAAAAACAGAAAAGATTATGTTTGATTTTGTAACAATCTGCCAAACAATCTTCTAAAGGACAGTGCCATTTTACCTTCCCATCAAGTTTTTTGTAAAAGATTTATTTATTTTTATTAGGAAGTCAGATATACAGAGAGGAGGAAAGACAGAGAGGAAGATCTTCCATCCTTTGATTCATTCCCTAAGTGGCTGCAACTACCAGAACTGAGCTGATCTGAAGCCAGGAGCCTCTTCCAGGTCTCCCATGTGGGTGCAGGGTCCCAAGGCCTTGGGCCGTCCTCCATTGCTTTCCTAGGCCACAAGCAGGGAGCTGGATGGGAAGTAGGGCCGCCAGGATTAGAACCAGGGCCGATATGGGATCCGGACACATGCAAGGACAGAACTTTAGCCACTAGGTTATCTTGCTGGGCACCCCCCATCAGGGTTTTGTTTGTTGGTTTGTTTGTTTGTTTAAAGCTATTTAGTAATAGATTTTTTTCTAATTTGTAAAGTTTTATTTATTTGAAATGTGGTCACGGAAGATGAGAAAGAGAGAGGGATTTTCTTTTCTCTTTAAGATATATTCTGTTTATTTGAAAGGCCACAGAAAAAGAGGTGCAGCGGGAGAGAGCGAGAAAACTTGATCATCTATCCACTGGTTCACCCTCCCCCACACTGTTCTGCAATGGCTACAACGGGCTGGTTGGACCGGGCTGAATCCAGGAGCCTGGGAACTCTGAGTGTCCTACTTGGGTGGCAGGGCCCCAAGTACCTGACCATCATCTGCTGCTCTTCCTGGCATATTCAGCAAAAAGCTGGGTTAGAAATGAAGCAGCGAGGACTCAAATCAGCACCCATGTGTGTACCAGTGCTACAGTAAGTGGCTTAACCCACTCTTCTTTCATGAAGCATATGTATATACTCAGTCTCTTGAATTCTTCTGTTAACCAGTTTAACCATCTTGATGGCTCCTCAAGGAATAAGGTACATAAATATTTGACACACATGCACTTCAATATTTGGACAGGCTATGTTTTTCACTTTCAAAAATTATAGCTTGAAACAATAATAGCTGGAGATATTTCCAGCATGAAAGATGACTCTACTGATCCACCACAGGCAGAAAAGAACTCCTGTCATTTTTCTATTGATGTCGGTGACCTTCACAGTCACATTGAAATTTCCTAAGAATCAACAGACACATCAGCCTTTTTAGCAGCGAATATTCCCCAAGTGCCAAAGAGCACCCAGTGAACATTCCAGTGAACTGATCCATAGATTTATTTTTAAAATATTTCAACATGGGAACTGTACAAATTGAACCGACAAATAAAAGCGTTCTTGTCATAGCCATCTAAAATAGAGCCAGGAGGCCAAGGGGGAAGAGAAGACACAGAGCACAAATGCTTGTTCCGGGAACTGTCTTGCTGGGTCCTTCCAGTAAAACAGCCCGCCTGATATTGAGACTGATGGGTTATTCTTTTTTTCTCTCCTAATGTTGATGGAACAGCCAACTGGACCTAAGACCAGCTTTGCATAGCTCATTAGAGCTTTCCAGCCCCCTCTGCAGCTTATATGGATCCCTCTGTCCTAATCAAGCTCCCAACCTTACCTTTGTTCCCTGGACATGCTATCAGAGGCTGCCGTAGACTGGGTGGGCTTGTATCCTGGGTTGCAATCCTATTCTTTATGCTCAGGTCAAATACCCTTATTAGAGATCCATCTCTGTAACCTTGTTGACAGGGAATCCAATGACCAGGTAAGTCACCCTTGTAGAAATATGATAGAAGTGAAGTTTTTAAAGGCACATCATCCCTCTCTGTATCTTTGGTTCTTGTAACTGTTTGAGCTTTAGAGAAGGATACAGATAGCAAGAAAGAACTCCCATCCACCAGTTCCCTCCCCAGGCACCTGGACCAGGGCTGATGCGAGGAGAGTCAGGACCTCAACCCCGATCTCCTGGTGGTTGGTAAGAATCCAGTGACCGGAACCATCCCTGTAGTTTCCCTAGATCTGCATGAACAACAAGAGGCGGTCAGGAGGGCTGGGTATTGACCCCAGGGATTCCCCTATCACTCGTGGGAGTCCTCATCAGTGCTTTAGCCAGCAGGCCAAGCACCCAACCCTCTATATTTTAAATTCAGCGGCCTCTGTTGAATTTCCTGCAACTGTGTCTTAGGCTTCTCTCCAAGAAACCAAATCCTTCACAGGGTTTTGAGGCCTGGAGTGGAATTACGTGTCGGGTAGTCAGGCGGGCTAGAGTGCGTGGTTTGAATGTCAAAAGCATTCTTGGGCTGGCTGCGGGCCTCCTTCTGATCTTTCACATTTCAAACTGCTGAACTGAATTTCTGTGCCACCTCAAGTTATTCCAGACCATGGGGAGAAGGATTGGCTCGTCTCACCCTCCTCAGATGTGCAGCCACCGGGCAAATGCCTGGCACCGGCACACGTACCTCACACGTATGCCATCCCTCCATAAATGTAAAGGTCCCAGTACAAACATAATTCACACTCGTGTTCCAAGGATTTTCAAGGCTTTGATACTATTACAATATGTATGTATGTATTTAGTCAGCTTGTGGCAGTTACAATCCTGCTCCTATTTCAGGTTAAAAAAAAAAAAAAAGGAAAAAGCAGGAGGACGGAGGACGTAGGGGAGGAAACCATATTCATTTCTTCCTTCCACAGCTCAGTGAAGTTCCAAAAAATAGAAAGAATCCCTTAGCTTGCCTCATTGGTGGAAAGGGCTGGTTGGGACATTCCTTTGGCCACTTGAACTGAAAACTGCATACCTCAGGGACTAAAGCATCCTGGCTCCTGTCTACCATCTGGGGACTGATGGGGACGGTGCAGAGAGAAGCAAGGACTCCGTGTGCAAAAACACCCCAGAGGAAGCCACACAAAACCACACTGCACACACGGGTCGCCTTGCCAGCCCCGGAGACAGCAGCACCCCTGCCTCCAGTCTCACTCTGTTTTGCATCCTGAGCAGGTACCCCCCTGCCCGACCTTCTCAGGAATGCTTGCCTCAGTTTCCATCATATTCCACGCAGCGTGGAACGTTCTGTTGCCGTGCCATGGGACGGTGGTCAGGATGGCACACTGTGGACTCTCCTGCAAGGCTCTGCCCTGGAGAGTGGAGATGTCGCCCCGCCCCACCCGCCCTGAAAGGAAACGGAAATGCTGAGCAGGCCTTTTTTATCTAGGCTGCTTGGGCTCCTGGTCATTTTACTGCCGTAACTTGCACTTGATTTGTTGTTTTATTTGGCAATGTGTGAGCAAGGAAAACAAGGGTATTAATAATGAAAATCGACCTCTGAACTTCCTGGGTACACCACGTACTTGTACCCAAGTGCTGAATAGAATTTTTTTTGAAAGAATTATTTGTGTATGTGTTTGAATGGAACTAAAAATTGCCACCAACTGAAATCACTCATTTTCCTTTGTCCCAGAAAAACTGGTTTTGTTTATGTGGCATTTGGACCAACTCTTCTTTTCTAAGTCTGAAGAGGTTGTGTGTCATGAGATGACTTTATTTATGTTTTCTGTAACCCTTGCCACAAAGCCAATAGCGCAGGCCAATGAAAAACACAACAGGAACAGAACTGAAGCAGCCCGATGATTTTCCATCAATGAAACACTTTCCATCAGCAAGCTCTTTGAAAAAAAAAAGACAGTGCTATTTAGTGATTCAGTGCCTTCAGTCTGGTTGTTGTTGGGTGTTGGGTTTTATAGTGAAGCCTGCCTGCCGAGACCTTGGTTGTGACCTTGTGGATTTGGGGTTGTCAGTCTTAGTTGTTCCCCTACCTCATTCCTCCTTTGTAACAAAAGGCGGAAAATCAGGGGCTGGCAGTGGGTTAAACCACAGCTTGCGACAAGGATATCCCCTATCAGAGTGCCACTTCAGGTATAAGCTGCTTTTCCTTATTGATTTATTGATTGATTGGAAAGGCAGAGAAAAGGAGAGACAGAGAAAGATCGTCTGTCCACTGGTTCTCCCCAAAGTGGCCACAGTGGCCATAGCTAAGCCAATCTGAAGCCAGGAGCCAGGGGTTTCCTCCAGGTCTTCTACTCAGGTACAGGATCCCAAGGTTCTGGCTGTCCTCAACTGCTTTTCTAGGCCACAGGCAGGGAGCTGGAAGGGGAGTAGTACAGCCAAGACATGAACTGGTGCCCAGATGGTACCCTGGAAGATGCAAGGCAAGGATTTAGTCACTAAGCTTCCACGCCAGACCCTGCTTTGCTTCCGCTCCAGCTTCCTGCTAATGTACTTGGAACAGCAGTGAAAGATGGTTCAAGGGCTTGAGTTCCAATCACCCACATGGGAGACCAATCTAGTGTTCCTGGCTGTCGCGGCTAACTGAGCCGGCGTAGTAGGCACGGCGAATGTCCGAGCGAAAAGCACCGACACACAGAGACCATGATGGTGTTACAAGTGCTGGGAGCCGTCTCTCTCGAGCCGTCCTCCACAAGCCTCTTTATTACCATATTATCTCCTCTTTCCCCCAAGCCCATCAACAGGACAATAGGACGCCAATGAATCTGCAAAGGCTAGGTGCTACTGCCTTAGGCCTGATTCCTGAGTGATCAGCTCAAGGAGTGTAAATCAGCTCCACAGCCCACAACACCTGGCTCCTGGCTTTGGCCTGGTTCATCCCAGGCCATTATGGTTGTTTGTAGAGAGAACCAGGAATAAAGATCTCTTCCTCTTCCTTTCTCTGTCTCTCCCTGATAGCTTTCAAATAACTTAATTAGTCATTAATTCATCTTTTAAAAATCCCTTTTGGCTTGGAGTCATGCACATGGAACAGAAGTTGTGCTCAGGGCCAAGGGTCCTCTGCCCATGGGGACTCTAGTGTGTACTGCTTGTGATTGTCACAGCAGTAACAACAATTGACGGAGGTCCCCAGGACTTGACATAGCTGGTCTGATTTTGTTTCCCCTCGTGGTTTGGCCTTTTTACATAGTTGTATCCACCTTACTGCATTTTTGACCTTCTGAGATGCAACATCCAAAAGATGTTCAGGAGGTTAAATTATCTCCTTCAATCCATAGCAACACCTTCCCTGGCTCCTCACTTGCTGTTTTATATTTAAGAAAAACAAAAATGGGCCCGGTGCTATAGCATAGCGGTTAAGGTCCTCGCCTTGCATGTGCCGGGATCCCATATGGGTGCCAGTTCAAATCCCGGCAGCTCCACTTCCCATCCAGCTCCCTGCTTGTGGCCTGAGAAAGCAGTCGAGGACGGCCCAAGTCTTTGGGACCCTGCACCCATGTGGGAGACCTGGAAGAGGTTCCTGGTTCCCGGCTTCGCATCAGCACAGCACCAGCCGTTGCGGTCACTTGGGGAGTGAATCATCTTCCTCTGTGTCTCTCTTCCTCTATATATATCTGACTTTGTAATAAAAAATAAATAAATCTTAAAAAAAATAAAAGACATTATATCCAGATATCTCAACATTCAGATATATTTGTCTGCTCCTTTTAAAAATGACTGCCTAGCATTCCATTGCATGGCTGTATCATATATATTTTTTTTAATCCCTGGTGAGGATTACTTTCATTTACTGGTAAGGATGGGCTGGTACTATGTTTTGTTATTGTTATAAACCATGCAGGGGTGGAGGATCTGTGCAATGGTCCTGACACTCTTGGAATGCCCACATCCGTGGTGTAGTACCTAAATTCAAGTCCTTGTTCTGCTTCGATTTCCAGCCTGCTGCCGATGTGCACCCTGGAAGGCAGTAGATCATGGCCAAGTGATGAGACTCTTGCTACTTGTGGGAGAGCTGGGTTGAATTTCAGGGTCCTGGCTTCACCCTAACCCAACTTGGTCTGATGCCAGAGTTTGGGGAATGAGCCAGCAGACGGAAGACTTCTCTCTCTGCCTCTTTCTTTCTCTCTCTCTCACTCTGCTTTTCAAATATATCAATCTATTTTTTAAAGGGATAGTAGACATACATGTTTAAATAATTGTCCTCCAGTTCCACTAAATATGATCTAATTTTCCGATAGCATATTAACTTTGGAAGTATCATTTTTAACAAAACATTTATTGTACTTGAGAGAATTATACGGAGAAGTAGGGACAAGGAGAGATAGTCATCCACTGGTTCACTCCCCAGATGGCTACCATGACCAGTGCTAGGACAGGAAGAAGCCGGAAACCAGGAGATTCACCTGGCTCACCCACGTGGATGCAGGACTCAGGCCCTTGAGCCCTCGCCCACTGCTTTCTCAGGCCGTAAGCAGGGAGCTGGATCAGAAGTGGAGCCGCCAGGACACAAACCGACACCTATCAGGGATCCTGGTGCCGCAGTAGGAGGATTAGCCTGTACACCACTGCATCAGCCCCTCTGCATGTTATTTTAATAGCTGAAAATGTTATCCCACCAGGAGAATCCATACTTTTAAGCTATGTGAATGTAAGTAATCAAGTTATAACTAATCTTTTTTTAAAAACGATTTATTTAGTTTTATTGGAAAATCAGCTTTACAGAGAGAAGGGAAGACAGAGAAAAAGGGCTTCCATCTGCTGGTTTACTCCCCAAGCGGCTGCAACAGCCAGAGCTAAGGTGATCCGAAGCCAGGAGCCAGGAGCTTCTTCTGGGTCTCCCTCGCGGGTGCAGGGTCCCAAGCCCCTGGGCCATCCTCAACTGCTTTTTCAGGCCATGAACAAGGAGCTGAATGAAAGGAAGGGGAGCAGCCAGAACATGATCCGGAGCCCATATGGGATCCTAACTCATGCAAGGTAAGGACTTTAGCCACTAGGCTGCCGCGCCGGGCCCTAAAACTCATCTTATAAACATTCATGAGACACTTAGCCTAACTATTTTTAACTTATACACACTATTGGCTGGCTTCAGCCACATCCTGAGTGTGGTTATAAAATGTGTCTTTCTGGAGACCCAGTAAGTAAAGCCGCCAACTGCAGCACCAGAATCCCGTACAGGCACTGGTCTGCTCCACTCCCAATCTAGCTCCCTGTTCATACAGCTGGGAAAGCAGCAGAAAATGTCCCAAATCCTTGGACCCTATACCCACGTTGGGATACCCACCTTCTGACTGGCCCAGCTCCAACCACTGCAGTCATTTGAGTAGTGAACCAGTAGATGGAAGATCTTTCTCTCTGTGTGTAACTCTGCCTTTCAAATACATAAGTTTAAAACATTTAGAGATACTTATTTTTATTGGAAAGGCAGATCGTATTTATGGAGAGGAGGAGAGACAGAGAAAAGGATCTTCCATCTGCTGGTTCACTCCCCAGATGGGCACAATGGCTGGAACTGAGCTGATCTGAAGGCAGAAGCCAAGAGTGTCTTGCGGATCTCCCATGTGGGTACAGGGTGCCCAAGATCTGGACCATGCTATACTGCTTTCCCAGACCATAAGTAGAAAGGGAAGTGGAATAGCCAGGATACGAACCAGCACCCATATGGGATCCTGGCAGCTTGGGAGATGAGGATTTAGCAATTGAGCCATTGTGCTAGGCCCAACAAATAAATTTTTTTTAATGTTCTTATGGAGGTCAAACAATACATGATTTTGCTTTTCCATCCGCCATCTGCAGTGGGGCCGCCACTATGATGCAGATCTTCGTCAAGACTCTTACAGGCAAGACCATCACCCTCGAGATTGAGCCCTCAGATACGATAGAACATGTAAAAGCCAAAATCCAGGAAAAGGAAGGCATTCCTCCGGATCAGCAAAGACTGACCTTTGCTGACAAGCAGCTGGAAGATGGCCGAAGTTTATCTGACTACAACCTTCAGAAGGAGTCCACTCTGCATCTGGTGCTGAGACTCCATGGTGGTGCCAAGAAAAGGAAGAAGTCGTACACCACTCCCAAGAAGAACAAGCACAAGAGGAAGAAGGTTAAGCTGGCTGTCCTCAAGTACTACAAGGTGGACGAGAACGGTAAAACCAACCACCTGCGTCGCGAGCGCCCCTCTGACAAGTGCTGTGCCCTGTTCATGGCAGGCCACTTCGACAGGCATTACTGCGGCAAGTGCTGTCTGACCTACTGCTTCAACAAGCCTGAAGACAAGTAACTGTACGAGGAATCAATAAAAGACGCTGACCAGCAAAAAACAAAAAAGAAAGAAAGAAAACAAGCATGATTTTAAAATTGCATTGTATTTATAAAGGAAGGGAAAAAAAGATCAAAAAGGAAAAGGTAGGGTCACATTTCATAATTTTACTGAGGAAATAAAAGGCAGAAATTGAGAGGGAGAGACAGAGATCTTCAACCTGCTCTTTCAGTCCACAATTGGCCTCAGCAACTGGCACTGGTACAGGCCAAAGCCATGAGCCTGGGACTCCATCTGGGTGTCCCACATGGGTGGTTGGGCCATCTTTAGTTGCTTTCCCATTCGCATTAGCAGGGATCTGGATAGGAAGTGCAACAGACAGGACTTGAACCAGCATTCTGATGTACTATACAGGTGTTGCAAGCAGTGGCTTAACCCATTGTGTGCCACAATGCTGGGCCCTAATATATTCTTTCATGGGGCCAGTGTAGTGGTATATCAGGCTAATCCCCTACCTGCAAACACCAGCATCCATGGTTCATGTCCTGACTGCCCGCTTTCCATCCAACTCCCTGCTAGTGGTCTGAGAAAGCAGTTGAAGACAGCCCAAGGCCTTGCGACCCTGCACCCATGTGGGAGACCTGGAAAAAGCTCCTGGCTCCTGGCTTTGGATCAGCGCAGTTGCAGCCGTTGCTGCCTCCTGGGGAGTGAATCATCAGAGGATGACATTTCTCTCTGTCTATCCTCCTCTCTATATATCTGCCTTTCCAATAGAAATAAATACTTTAAAAAAGTGTTTATTTATGTATATATATATTTATTTATTTATATTGGAAAGGCAGATCAGATTTACAGAAAGAAGGAGAGACAGAGAGAAAAATCCTCCCAATCTGAAGCCAAGAGTCAGTAGCCTCCTCTGGGTCTCCCCATTTGGGTATAGGGTCCAAAGGTTTTAAGCCATCCCTCACTGCTTTCCCAGGCCACAAGCAGAGAGCTGTATAAGAAGTGGAACAGCCAGGATACGTACTGGCACCCATATGGGATCCTGGCAGTTGCAAGGCAAGGATTTAGCCACTAAGCCATCATGCTGAGTACCCAAGACTTTTTTTTTTTTAATTTAATTATTTTACTTAAAAGGCTGAGTTACAGGGCCCAGCACCGCGGCTTAGCAGCTAAAGTCCTCACCTTGAATGTGCCGGAATCCCATATGGGTGCCGGTTCTAATCCTGGCAGCTCCACTTCCCATCCAGCTCCCTGCTTGTGGCCTGGGAAAGCAGTCCAGGACGGCCCAAAGCCTTGGGGTCCTGCACCCATGTGGGAGACCTAGAGGAAGTTCCTGGTTTCTGGCTTCGGATTGGCACAGCACCTGCCATTGTGGTCACTTGGGGAGTGAATCATCGGATGGAAGATCTTCCTCTCCATATATATATATGACTTTGCAATAAAAATAAATAAATATATATATATTTAAAACGGCAGAGTTAAAATTTAAAAAAAGGCAGGGTTACAGAACGAGTCTTCCATTGACTAATTGAAATTAATGCATAATTCATGTATTTGTATGCTTTACAGTCTTCCCATGTGCCCTCTCTACAGCAGTTTTATGTGGCTTTTCTGTCTAGAGCTCTTGCAGCTAAGTCAGTGTAGAAACTATCTTTGTATCTTCCAGGTCGAATAAGTCTTCTGTAGCAGGCAGAATAGTGGCTCCCAAAAACAGCCATGTCCAAATCACCAGACCTGGGAGTCTGTTACATATGTAAGGGAGGAGATGTGATTGGACTGGAGCCCTCCAGAAAAGGAAGTTATTCTAGAATATCTAGAAGCCCAATTCAAAATCACGTAAGTCCTAAAGATTGCAGAACCTCTTGTGCTATGGTTGGAAGGACACGCTATTACTAGCTCAAAGATGAGGGTATAGTGGGGACAATTCAGAAACTGAAAAATGTAAGAGCACATGTTCTCCAGGGTGAGGCTCCAGAATAGAGTGCAGCCCTACCTGCATGTTGATTTTAGTCTTACATTTTAGTTTTATTATTTTTAAATTTTGTATTTATTTGTAACATACATAGGAACACACAAAAACCAAGAGAGAGAAAGAATGGTTTCCTATTGGTTGGTGTATTCGCCAAATGCCCACAACAGCCAGGATTAAGCCAGGGTCAAAGCTGGCGCTACAAACTCAGTCCAGATCTCCCACATGAGTAGTAGTAACCCAATCGCTTGAGCTATAAGCTTCCAGGGCTATGTAAACAGGAAGCTAGGAGACAGGACTTGAACCCCAGGCACTCTGATAAGGAAGGTAGGCATCTTATCTGTTAGGCAATACACACGCCCTGAACAACTTGATTTTAGCTGGTGATGGACTTCTAATCCACAAGACTGTCATAAATATGCATAGTTTTAAAGCACTAAGTTGGTGGTAGTTTGTTGGAGGAGTAATAGGAAAATAATGTATCTTATCTCTCTTGATTCTGCGAGGATACATTCCTTTTCTTTTTCTTGTTCATTTCATGCTTCCATCCCTCATGGGTTGTCCATGCCCGTGGCAGCAGGGATCCCAGGCTGTTGGAAGCTGTGCACTGTGTTGACTCAAGGCAGATAGAACGAAGGGCATCTAGAGCTTATCTGCAGTTCCAGCCCTTCTCTGGCCTGTGAGGCTCTATCAGAAAGAGAAGTGCTGTTTCTGCAAAGGGCAGAGGCCAAGACCATGTTCCTATGTAAAACTCGCTCAACGCCTACCCTACGTAGGGAAATCAGTCAGGTGACCACATGCCGATGACCCTGCATCATATCTTTGAGAACTAACTGGAGCCAACAAGATGATCTCTTTCGAGGTCTGCAACATACAGAGTGAAAGACCTAAGCAGTGACCTCTGTTGTTCCCTAGCAAACCTGCAAGATAACGTGAGAGTGCACCAAGCAGAGACCCACCCACACTCTCCACCTACACGCTCTGATAGGGCCTTTTATTTTCTCTTCAGTTTTTTTTTTAGGTGTTATGTAAACACAGTTCTCTGACATCCCTCTGCCCCCTTCATATAAAAATTCTGGAACAGCCTCTGGTGTTATTATTTGAAACACAACATTGACACATCATTGATTATGGATTCTTGCCGATTTGAGTTGGAAATAGGTCGGCATTGATTTATAAAGTTGGAGAGATGCGCATCTGTATTACTTTCCCAGAGCTGCTGTCCTAAATGACCACAGATGTGGCTGAAAGCAGCAAGGTTTTATTCTCTCACAGTTCTGGAGACCGGAAGTCTTCGGTCAGTTTCGCTAGGTTCCAACTCATGTGTTGGCAACACACCTTCCTTTTGTTTCTTCTGTTTGGTCTCAAACTTTCCTCTGCCTCCCTCTTATTAGGACACTTGTGATTGTGATTAGGGACCACCAGTTAATCCAAGCTAACTTCCCCAATCTGAACATCCTTAACTTTATCACATTGTCAGAGATTCTTTGTTGAGGTTTGTAGGGTTAAGTATATTTGAAGGAGGTCCATTGTCAACCTACAGTAGCCTAGTGATTCCTCTTCTGTTTACCCGAGTTCACACTTACCTGTCTAAGTGCCCCAGGACACAAGTTCAAGAATGATCACAGGTACATTATTATTTGAAATGCAAAAGCTTTGGAAACCAGCCCTATGCCTTACTGATACGTGGATAAGAGTTTCATATTTAAAGATGCAGAAACTGATTTATTGTGGAGGTGATTGACAGGAAGCAACATGAATGTAGAAATAATGATCAGGGCTAGGTGTGATGACTCAATGACTAAATCCTCACCCTGCAAGTACTGGGATCCCATATGGGTGCCGGTTCGTGACCTGGCTGGTCCTCTTGCCATCCAGCTCCCTGCTTGTGGCCTGGGAAAGCAGTCGAGGACGGCCCAAAGCCTTGGGACCCTGCTCTTAGCTCCTGGCTTTGGGTTGGCTTAGCTCCAACTGCTGCAGCCACTTGGGAAGTGAACCAGCAGATAGAGGGTATTTCTTCCTATCTCCCTTTCTCTGTAAATCTTATCTGCTTTTCCAATAATAATAAATCCTGAAATAAATAAACAGAAACAATAATCAGTGAAAATGCAAGTCCGCATCATTGTATAAAGTGTTAAGACTGTTCATAGACTCAAAGCATGTAAAATGTCAGCTGGTGACAAACACATGCATGGTTTTTTAAATAAAGAGTTTATTTGAGAGGCAGAGAAAGAACAACAGAGAAGAAGAAAGGAAAGAGAAAATATGATTGCCTCTGCTGGTTTGCTCCCCCAAACGCCACAACAGCTGGGGCTAGGTCCAGCCGTAGCCGGGAACCAGGAACTCCAATCCTTCAGTCAAATCTCCTGTGTGGATGGCAGGAACTTAAACACCTACCCATCATCTGCTGCCTCCCAGGATGCATATCTGTAGCAAGCTGGATCAGAGATGGAGGCAGGAATTGATCCCAGGTCTTTGGGTATGGGGTTGGGGAATCCTAAGGGAGTGATTTAATTCATTGCACCATAATACCCTCCCAAAGGCTTTTAAAGAGAAAGAAAGAAAGGAAGAAAGGAAGAAAGAAAGGAAGGAAGGAAGGAAGGAAGGAAGGAAGGAAGGAAGGAAGGAAGGAAGGAAGAAAGAAAGAAAGAAAGAAAGAAAGAAAGAAAGAAAGAAAGAAAGAAAGAAAGAAAGAAAAAGGAAGGAATGGAAGAAAGAAAAAATTATGTTCATCCTTGGATCAAATGGGTGGAAAATGGGGCAGAGGGTATTTGATTGGAGAACACCCAGATGACTTCACAATGCTGGAATGCTGGAGATGGCTTAGATCTTAGCATGGGTGTGGAGTCCTTTAGGGTTGAGTGCTCTGCTGTACAATTTACATGGTACAAATTACAAATCTACTTTTATATGTATCAGGTAGACATTTTTAAAATGCCTATGTATTTATTACATAATGTTAGGCATCTTTCATACATATACGGACTCATGTTTGCACGAGAATATTGCAAGGGTTTATGTAACTAGAGAAGTAAAAAAAAAAAAAAGCCCTTGGAATTTAAACAGCTTCTCCTCTTCCATAGCCTTTGTAGTCTTCCTTTCTGTTTTAACCTTGAACACCCAATTCCCTGAGCAGGGAGGGTCTTTTCAATTGGTCATTCAGTCACTGTAGGCTGTGGGCAGTCGCAGGTGGGGGTGAACTAATCTAGTCTTCTGTGGGTACTTTTCTCCGAAATGAGCATTAGGGAGAACAGAACTAGTAGCATATCCACAGAATGTCCTGGGCTTTTTATGTTACGGAGCAAGTGTTTCCTGGGCAGAATCGAGCATTCTCCATTCCCTTCTAACACATGCTCTTTTTTTTTTTTCTAAGATTTGCTTACTTATTGTTTGAAAATCAGATATACAGAGAGAAGGAGAGGAAGATCTTCCATGTGCTGATCCACTCCCCAAGTGGCTGCAAAGACCAGAGCCAAGCCTATCCGAAACCAGGAGCCAGAGGCTTCTTCCAGGTCTCCTATGCAGGTATACAGGTGCAGGGTCCCAAGGCTTTGAGCCATCCTTAATTGCTTTCCCAGGCCATAGGCAGGGAGCTGAATGGGAAGCGGGGCTGCCGGGACACAAACCAGTGCCGCCAGGACACAAACCAGTGCCGCCGGGACACAAACCGGTGCTCACATGGGATCCCAGCGCATGCAAGGCACGGACTTTAGCCACTAGGCTACCACACTGGGCCTGTTTGTTGTTTTTTTTTTTAAAGATTTATTTATTTATTATTTCAAATGCAGATTCTACAGAGAGAAGGAGAGACAGAGAAGATCTTCCATCTGCTGGTTCACTCCCCAGATGGCCACAACAGCTGGAGTTGAGCTGAGCTGAAACTGGGAGCCAGGAGCTTCTTCTGGGTGTCCCACATGGGTGCAGGGTTGCAAAGCCTTGAGTCATTCTCTGTTGCTTTCCCAGGGTGTAAGTCGAGACCTCGATCAGAAGCGGGGCCACAGGGACATAAACCATGCCTATATGGAATGCCAGTGCAGAAGATGAGCTTGCTGAACCACCACACCGACTCGATAACATAAGCTAACTTTTACATCCAGAACAAATATATTTGGCTTCCCCCGAGCAGGGCACAAACAAACGAATGTCCAGCTATGCCATTCGAAGCCTACACTGAGATGGTTACCTGAGTATAAACTCTTCTTGCGGGGGCTGGCATGATGACTCAAAAGGCTCATCCTTCACCTTGCAGTGCTGGCATCCCATGTGAATGCCTGCTCATGTGCTGGTTGGTGCACTTGCCATGCAGTTCCCCGCTGATGTCCTGGAAAAGCAGTGGAGCATGGCCTCAAGGCCTTAGGCCCCAAACAGGTAGGAAGACTTAAGAAGCTCCTGGCTTTGCATTGACTCAGCTCTGGCTGTTGTGGTCATTTGGGGAGTGAACCAATGGATGGAAGATCATTCTATCTTTCCTTCTCTCTGTAAATCTGCCTTTGCTATAAAAATAAACCATTTTTTTAAAGATTCATTTTTTATTTTTATTGCAAAGTCAAATATACACAGAGGAGGAGAGACAGAGAGGAAGATCTATCTGATGATTCATTCCCCAAGTGACCGCAACAGCCTGTACTGCACTAATCCAAAGCCAGGAACCAGGAAGTTCTTCCAGGTCTCCCACATGGGTGCAGGGTCCCAAGACACTGGGCCATGCTCCACTGCTTTCCCAGGCCACAAGCAGGGAGCTGGATGGGAAGTGGAGCTGCCGGGATTTGAACTGGTGCCCATATGGGATCCCGATGCATTCAAGGCGAGGACTTCAGCTGCTAGCCCATCACGTCGGGCCCAAAATAAACCATTCTTTTTTTTGGGGGGGGGGGTTAAGATTTATTTTATTTCATTACAAAGTCCGATATACAGAGAGGAGAGACAGAGAGGAAGATCTTCCGTCCGATTTTTCACTCCCCAAGTGAGCCGCAACAGACCGATGCGCGCTGATCCAAAGCAGGGAACCAGGAACCTCTTCTGGGTCTCCTACGTAGGTGCAGGGTCCCAAAGCTTTGGGCCGTCCTCGACTGCTTTCCCAGGCCACAAGCAGGGAGCTGGATGGGAAGTGGAGCTGACGGGATTAGAACCGGTGCCCATATGGGATCCCGGGGCTTTCAAGGCGAGGACTTTAGCCACTAGGCCACGCCGCCGGGCCCCAAAATAAAGTCTTTAAAAGTCTTTAAAAGTCTTGCTGATGTGTTGGTAGATTTAAACATGTTTTTATTTTTTTTTCAATTTGAACACATCAGAGATGTTTCTTTTCGTTAAAGGTATTGCAGAAATGTCTGGATGAGCAGGTTTCAAATATGAATATGCACAGGAATCACCTGGGGTGTGTGTGTAAACATCGGGCTTTGGAGTGTGGAAGTCTGCCTTTTTTAAGAACTGGGGGCTGAGCCCAGTGCAATAGCCTGGCACTTAATGCACCGGGATCCCATATGGGCACCAGTTCTAATCCTGGCGGCCCAGCTTCCCATCCAGCTCCCTGCTTGCGACCTGGGAAAGCAGTCAAGGACAGTCCAAACCCTTGGGACCCTGCACCCACGTGGGAGACCTTAAAGAGGCTCCAGGCTCCTGGCTTCAGATTGGCGCAGCTCCAGCATTGCAGCCGCTTGGGGAGTTAATCATCAGACGGAAGAGCTTCTCCTCCTCTCTGTATATCTGACTTTGCAATACAAATAAATAAATTAAAAAAAAAAAAAAACTAGGGACAGGCAGTGCTGGCCGCGGCGCATATCTAAGACTTCATCTGAGAATCTGTAAAGAGAGCTGGAGTCAGGCCAGAGTACAACACACCAACGTAGACTTGAGCATGCCAAGTGTCAGGGATGGAAGGTTCACTGAACACCAGCTGTTCTCAGGCTCACGGATGTGGCTACTGCTTAGGTGCGGCGTCAGAGCACTTGCGTCTGAGTCCTGACTCAGATTCTGATCCAATTTCCTGCTCAGGTGCCTCCCGGAAGCCCCAATGATGAATCAAGTAGTTGGGTTCCTGGCACCCATGTGGGAGACCCAGAAGAAGTTCAGGCTCCCGATGCAGCCCTGACCTGTCGCAGTGAATGCAGGATCTTTCTCTCTGTTCTTTAGATAATATTAAATAAAATAATCTTTAGAAAATAAAAAGGCTTTAAAAATATTTATTTTAACTTGAAAGGTAGCATTAGAGAGAGAGGAGAGATGGAGAAAGACCCTCTATCTGTTGGATCACTACCCAGAAGGCCACGATAGCTGGAGCTAGGCCAGTGTGAAGCCAGAAGCCTGGAGCTTTCTCCAGGTCTCCCATGAGAGACTCACATCCCATATGAGGTAAATCTGTTTTTTTTTTTTTTCTTTTTTTAAGATTTATTTTTAGGGTGTGGTAGCTCAGCAGCTGAAGTCCTTGCCTTGAATGCACCAGAATCCCATATGGCCACTGGTTCTAATCCCGACAGCCCCGCTTCCCATCCAGCTCCCTGCCTGTGGCCTGGAAAAGCAGTAGAGGACGGCCCAAAGCCTTGGACCCTGCACTCACGTGGGAGACCTGGAGGAAGTTCATGGTTCCTGGCTTCGGATCAGCACAGCACCGGCCATTGCGGTCACTTGGGAAGTGAATCTTCGGACAGAAGATCTTCCTCTCTGTCTCTCCTCCTCTCTGTATGTCAGCCTTTGCAATAAAAATAAATAAAGAAATCTTTTAAAAAAATCTATTTTTATAGCAAAGGCAGACTTACAGAGAGAAGGAAAATACACACACACACACACACAATGAGATCTTCCATCCATTGGTTCACTTCCCAAATGGTTACAATGGCTGGAGCCAAGCCTGATCCGAACAACTTGTATCATTCTTTGCTGCTTTTTCCAGGTGTACCAGCAGGGAGCTGGATGGGAAATGGAGCAGCCAGGACTTACTTGAACCAGCACCCATACAAGATTCTCGCCCCAAAGACAGAGGCTCAGCAACCCAGCGTTGGTCCAAAATATAAAATCTGAAGAGTGGAAATTTTGGCTGGCTAAAGTTGAGACCCTACTATTCCGATGACCACCAGAAATTCCTGGCACACTGTTTACTGTAATAACGATAGACTGACATCCCATTCTCGACCTTCAGCATGAAAAATCCCTGGGTGGGGCTAGGCAAGTGTATGTTTAACAACTGCCCCAGAAGTTATGGAGTGCAGAGCCTGTAGCATTGTCGTAAACTTTCTTTTGAGATTTTTTATTTTTATTGGAAAGGCAGATTTGCAGAGAGAAGGTGATACAGAGAGAAAGATCTATCAGCTGAGCTAATCCGAAGCCGGCATCTTCTTAGAGGTCTCTGCATGGGTGCAGGGTCCCAAGGCTTTGGGCCATCCTCCTTTGCTTTCCCAGACCACAAGTAGGGAGTTGGATGGGAAATGGAACAGCTAGGACAGGAAGCAGTGCCCACACGGGATTCCTGCATGCGCAAGGTAAGGATTTAGCCATTGACCCTTTACGTCAAGCCCTGTCATAAACTTTTTTAATTAAAAAAAGAGATTTATTTGTTTATTTTTTATTGGAAAGGCAGATCAGATTTTTGGAGAGAAGGAGAGACAAAGAGAAATATCTTCTGCCTGCTGTCCCCAAGTGACTGCAATAGCTGGAGCTAAGCCAGTATCCAGGAGCTTCTTCTGGGTCTCCCACGGGAGTGCATAGTCCCAAGGCTTTGGGCCGTCTTCGACTGCTTTCCCAGGCCACAAGCAGGGAGCTGGATGGGAAGTGGAACAGCCGGAACACGAACTGGCACCCATATGGGATCCTGGCGCATGAAAAGCAAGGATTTAGCCAATAGGCTATTGCGCTGGGCCCTATCATAAACTTTTCAAAAGCAAAGATTTGTAAGTCTAATGGAAAATTACAAGAAATTGCTTGTGTGAGAAATTCAAAGGGAAGGTGGTTTTGAGGGTTAGTACATTCCTAGAAGTACATTTCTGACTTTTTTTTTAATCTAATGTTGCAGCAGGTATGGATGTTTGGCCTGCTGGTTAAGACATCACTTGACATTTCCTATCAGCATACCAGAGTTCGGGTCCTGGGCCACTCTGCTCTGAATGTGTACCCCAGGCAGCAGCAAGTAATGAACCAAGTACTTGGGCCACTGCCATCCATGTGGAAGTGTTCCAGACTTCTGGATTCTGCCCAGCTCAGTCCTGGATATTGCAGGCATTTGGGGGAATGAATCAGCAGATGGAAGATGTCTTTATTTGTTGCTCTAGCTTTTAAGAGATGAAAAAAAAAGTAAGAATTACTTTTTTTTTTTTTAGGAGCCAGGCTTGTGGTATAGTGGGTAAAACCATTTTCTGTGATGCTGGCATCTCACACGGGTGCTGATTCAAGTTCCAGCTGCTCTGCTTCTCAAACAGCTCCTTATTAATGGCTTAGGGAAAGCAGCAGAAGACAATCCGAATGACTGAGCCCCTGCCATGCATGTGGCAGATCTTGACGGTTCCTGGATTTGGTCTGGCCCAGCTCAGGCTCCTGTGGCCAACAGAGGAGTAAACCAGTACATAGAAGAGATCTTTCTCTCTCCTTCTCTCCCTTTCTCTATGTAACTCTGACTTTCAAGTAAGTAAGTACATCTTTTTGTTGTTGTTGTTGTTGTTGTTAAGATTTATTTTTTATTGGAAAGGCAGATTTACAGAGAGAAGGACACACACACACACACACTTCCATCTGCTGGTTCACTCCCCAAAAGTCTACAATGGCTGGAGCCGAGCCTGATCCCAAGCCAGGATCCTTTTCTGGATCTGACGTGTGGATCCAGGGTCTGAAAGCCTTGGACCATCCTCTATTGCTTTTCTAGGCCATAAGCAGCAAGTTGGGTCAGAAGTAGAACAGCCAGGACACAAAATGGCCTGTGTGGGATCCCAGCACTTGAGGGTGGAGGATTAGCTTATTGCGCCATGACACTAGTCCTGCTAAACTAAGTAAATCTTAAAAAACAAAACAAAACAAAACAAAACAAAAACCTGTAGTATTGAAATTTTAAAATTTTAAATCTTTTTAGAAAAGATTTATTTATTTTTATTGAAAAGTAAGATTTTTACAGACAGGAAAAACTGAGAGAAATATTTTCTGTCTGCTGGTTCACTGCTCAAGCAGCAGCAGAGGTCAAAGCTGAGCCGATCTGAAGTCAGGAGCCAGGAGCCTCCTCCAGGTCTCCCATGCAGGTGCAAGGACCCAAGCTTTGGGCTGTCCTCTACTACTTTCTCAGGGAAAGGGAAGTGGAGCAGCTGGGATATGAACCAGCACATGAAAGCCCACTTTATTATTATTATTTTTTTAACACAGCTAAGGGCTGTCTTCTTTCTTTCTTTCTTTCTTTCTTTCTTTCTTTCTTTCTTTCTTTCTTTCTTTCTTTCTTTCTTTCCTTTCTTTCTTTCTTTCTTTCTTTCTTTCTTATTAGAAAATCTGATATACAGAGAGGGAGAGAGACACAGAGGAAGATCTTCCGTCCACTGATTCACTCCCCAAGTGGCTGCAACGGCTTGAGCTGTGCCGAACTGAAGCCAGGAGCCAGAAGCTTCTTCCAGGTCTCCCATGTGGGTGCAGGGTCCCAAGGCTTTGGGCCGTCCTCTACTGCTTTCCCAGGCCACAAGCAGGGAGCTGGATGGGAAGCAGAGCTTTCAGGACATGAACTGGCGGCCATGTGGGATCCTGGTGTGTGCCGGGCTAGGACTTTAGCCATGTGCTGGGTCCAAGGCAAGCCACTTTATGTGTGTTTGTGTGTGTGTTTAATTCATTCCCTAATTGCCAGGAGTGAATTGTGCTGGGCAGTCTGAAGCTGGGAGCTTTGAGTTCAGTCCTGTGCTCTCACTTGTGTAGCAGGACCCCAGAGTGTGTGTGTGTGTTCCTTGGTAGGCAGCTGGAATTGGAAGCAGAGCTAGGACTAGAACCCAGGTCTTCCCATAGGGAATGTGGGCATCCCAAGAGACATGCTAACCTCTGACCTCAACACTCAGCCCACCGACTCTGATCTTGATGAGAAAGACAAACCAGAGTGGACCCTAAAGGCTCTCTTCCGTGCACTGTTACATGGAAGGTAGTAGCTCCATCTTTAAAGAAGTCCACCCAAACAGGTGCCTGTAAAAGGTGTCATGGATGGTAAGGATGGGACTTGTTACAGGGTGCAAGTGAGATATGTTTAAGGTTTATTAAGGAGTCTTTATTAACCAATCTTGGTGATAATAGAACACACTAGAAATAGCAAATCACAAGTCCACGCGGCAATCCAAGCAATCATAATCCAACCAAACATAACCCCAAAAGGGGTTAAATCATCCATTAAGCTGAAGACCTATGTCCCAGCTTCCCCAATATAAGCTATCCCAAGAGACATGCAATGAATAACCTGGACACGCTCACAAAGCTGCAGACATTCACCTTTCCCTGGCTTCTCTGCCCACCTTCCACTACTGCTAGGCCTCACCTCTGCTGGAACTCCTGATAGTACACAAACCAGAAACAACATTACTATATCCATAGTCCCATCTAAGCAGTATGCAGGGACCATGCTCAGGGGATTACCTGTCCTGGGTCAGCCAAGAGTGGAGGTGCCAGAGTAACGGAAGCACCTGCCCAGAAAGAGAGTGAGAGCCCCTGCTTCACAGGCCTTTTAAAGGGGCTTGTGAGGGGAGTGGTTACACAACAATGCAATACCGTCCCTTCTCAGATGATAGGTGAGTCACAGGTGGGCAGGAGGGAATACCTAAATTGTGGGGGGGGGGATGGTTGAGGATGGAATTAACATTCCATTGCTATTAGGACAGAAGGCTGGGGACACAGCCACATTTCATTTGCCCACTGTCAATGGTTGCTGGCTATTACTGGCTGCACCCCATAACAGGACTGAAGCGTTAACCCTCGTCCCCATTTCTACTTTCAGGCTCATGCCTTTGGGGGAAAAGCTAGAACAACAACCTCATAAAGGGTGGAGAGGCACAGATGTGTTTCCTCTTGATTCTATTTCTCTCTTGTTTATTCATTTACATGTAAGTGTTTGAGAGGCTGAGGGAGACACCTACATATAGACAGACGCACATACACACTCAGAGCTCCCATTGCTGGTTCCCTCCCCACCCTCCCCGCCCCGATGACCACAGGGACTGGGACTAGGCCAAAACTGAATCTGGGACCCCAGGGACTCCATCCAGATTTCCACATGGATAGCAGCAGCCTAATGAATCCAACTGTCACTTAGGGTCTACAATGGTGGGAAGCTGGAATCAGGTACAGTTTAATATGGGATGCAGGGCATCTGACATGCTGGGGCAAATGCCCGCCCCTGCCAATGCTGTTCTGTAGCTGACAAAGCCTCCACTTGGGGCACTGGCATCCCATATGGGTACTAGTTTGAGTCCTGGCTGCTCCACTTCAGATCCAGCTTCTTGCTAATGGTGTGGGAAGGCACAAGAGGGTGATCCAAAGCTTTGGGCCCCTGTACCCACATGGGAGACATGGAAGAAGCTCCTGGCTCCTGGCTTTGGACTGGCTCAGTTCTGGTCACTGTGGCCATTTGGGGAGTACACCAGCAGGTGGAAGATCTCATTCTCTCTTTGTAAATCTGCCTTTCAAATAATAATAGATAAATCTTTAAAAACAACAACGACGAAAAGTATTTGCAAGTGTCTTAGAGACAGGATGTGGTGATCAGCAGGCCCAGGTGTGGATTTACTAACAACCCCATTCCTCCATTAGATTAGGGAACCACATGAGTCTTGGGTTGAGTGGGTGGTAGGAAAGCAGAAATAATGAAGGTGCATTCACAGAGCTGTTTTCCAAAACATATGTATCACATGTCTGTATGCATCACACATTTGCTAGGGAAGTACACCTACATTTTTCTATTTGATTTATGACAGCAAATCTATGAAGAGTTGCGTTTTTCTGAACAACAGCAACCACCTAAAGCTCTGGCCCGAGCTTGACACCAAAGTGACTCGGTGGAAGGAGTTTGTGTGTTGGTGAAACTGAGGCTCAAATCTGATCCCAAGACATTCAGGCTTTTTGCTCATAGTTAAATTCCTTTCATTGTAGCTGGGCAGAAGTGTTAGCAGAGAGAGGGGTGGAAGCCATAAACAAGACTGTAGGAAAGATAAGATCAGAATGGAAATAAACACAGAAATTGACCTGTGGATAACCTGATTCCCAAGATAAAAACCTCTTTTCTCCCACTCATTGAAGAGACTGTGACACCTCTCTCAGTTTTTCACACATCAGTACCTGTTTTCAGCAATTTTTCTTTGCCTTCAGACACACTTTTTAACTAAACTTTTATAATCTAAAATCTTCCATTAACTACCAATGACAGTTCCTGATTTTACAGCCTTCTTTCCTCAGAGAGGTCAGAAAATGCCATTGGTTTGGCTGCCTCTTTACTCAAGTTACTGCTCAATGTTTAAGGATTATTATTCCTGCTCCAACTGTCATACTCTCAGCATTAGGGTTTTTTTTTTAAATTAATTTGTGTTTATTTATTTGAAAAAGAAAGAGAAACTTCCATTCATTGATTAATTTCTCCCCATACCTGTGACCTTGGGCTTGGTCAGACAAAGTTGGAAACCAGGAACTCAATCAGGGGCTTCCACATGGGTGGCAGGGATCCAATTGCTTAACCATGGGTGAAAACATCTGGTGAAGGCATTTGGCCTGTTCTTGCCAAGAAAAACTGCATGTGGGACTCAAAATTTGATAAATCTATAATAGGGTAATCCTTTTTTTAAAGATTTATTTTATTTTTATTGCAAAGTCAGACATATAAAGAGGAGGAGAGACAGAAAGATCTTCCGTCCTATGGTTCACTCCCCAAGCGACCACAACAGCTGGAGCTGAGCCAATCCGAAGATTCTTCCAGGTCTCCCATGTGGCTGCAGGGTCCCAAGGCTTTGGGCTGTCCTCTACTGCTTTCCCAGGCCACAAGCAGGGAGACTGAAGAGAAGTGGAACAGCTAGGGCATGAACTGAAGCCCATATGGGATGCTAGCACATGCAAGGTGAGTACTTTAGCCACGAGGCTATTGAGCCGGGCCCTTATTAATCTATCTTTAAAGCTGTTATCTGCACCTCCTCTAGAAGGCAAAACACCTGTTAAAAACCAACCATTTATTTACTTTTCATTTAAGGAACCGTTGTGTGGTTGTGTGGGAGAGGGAAAGAACAAAGCAAGTTGTCACCTCCCCATGGGATCTTTCCCAAGATCAAGGTCAAACTCCCACTGTTTGTTGTGTGTTTTTTGTCCAGCTGCGGGGAACTTTCTTTTGCCAAGGATCATTTGGATATTTACAACATCAGTTGTGAGTCGTAGAAAATTCTCAACTTCAGGGTCCGGTGCAATGGCTCAATGTCTAAATCCTCACCTTGCAAGTTCTGGAATCCCACATGGATGCTGGTTTGTGTCCCTGCTGCTTCATTTCCTATCCAGTTTCCTGCTTGTGGTCTGGGAGAGCAGTAGAGGATGGCCCAAGGCCTTGGGACCCTGCACCATGCAGAGACCCAGAAGAAGTTCCTGGCTTTAGATTGGGCTCAGCTCCAACTGTTGGGGTCATTTGGGGAGTGAACCAGCCGATGGGGGATCTTTCTCGCTGCCCCTCCTTCTCTTTGTAAATCTGATCTGCCTTTCCAGTAAAACTAAATAATAAAAAGAAAATTCTCAGCCTCAACCTGTAGTAGCTTGCTATAGATTTCTTGGGCTTCGAGTCTCTCTGGTGGCTGCCATGGCAGGGCCAGACCAAATGATTTCAAGGACGTTATATAGCCTGTGGGCTGGATGGCCCCCGTCCCTGCACAACGCATTTTGATCGGTATACTGTATTCTAGTTACAGGCCAGTTTTGCAATGGGGCCACAGGCTACCGAGGTCAGGAGCTTTTCTTTGCTCCTTTTAGCCTCTCCAAAGCTGGGTACTGGATTGGGCTCTCTTAGGGATCACTCAACATCAGGGAAATGCAAATCAGAATCACAATGAGCCATTGCTTTACACCTGCTACAATGGCTAGTCTCCGGAAGACCAAAAGCTCAGTGTCGGTCAAGGAGGCTGTGCAGAAAAGGGAACTTTGCCGTGGTGGGAATGTAAATTAGTGTAGCCCTTATGGAAAAAAAGTATGGAGCTTCCTCAAAAATCTTCAAAATAGCACTACCACATGATCCACTGGTCCCCCTACTGGGTGTACATCCCATGGAAATGGAGTCAGTCTGTGGAGAGACTGTGTGACCTCACTCACGCGTGGAATCTAGAAGCGCTGATCTCATAGGACAGAATAGAATGGTGGCTGCCAGGGGCTTGGGCAGTTAGAGAGAGCGATAGTTTATGTGGCTCAAAGGATAAACAAGCACAGTTCGGAGAAAGGCAGTCCAGAATTAAGACAGTAGATGAAGTGCTGTGGGCTCGAGAAATGCTTTCTGAATGAACATACCATACATGAGTCTCACAAATATAGTGTCTTGTGTGTTTGCTGGGAGTGAGGGGAGGCCCCCAAATAAATGGTGCATCTTTCTCAGGTGTAACAGCTTGTAGACGCCGTTCAAATGATGAAATTCACTGCTTCTTTAAATCTGTCTCTTGCTTTTTTTGGGGGGAGACCAATTGGGGGTTATGTCCTAACATATCTCTGCACTGGTTTTGTGGGTATTCTGTAGGAAAAAGCCTGAGAGGCAGTAACTGCTTTCCTGGCTTGTGTTTACCTAGTTGCTTGAGAAGGTAAACTAATTGTGCATGCAGCAGCTCTCAAAGTGTCTTTTCTGGCCTTCAACGCTTTGCCTTAAGTGGGACACAAGTAGGGATCCTCAACACCCTCATTTTATACATTAGGAAACTGAGATTAAGCTCATCCTAGTGTTGTTCTTTTAGGAATGGGATAGTGGGAGCGATGGCAGCTGTTAAATCAACCTGACCCTTGTTAAAATGTAACGAAGACGTTTATTCAAAGGCTGTTGCAATAGAAGGCATGATGATTATTCCAACAGGTGAGATTTGGCTCAATCCGGAATACAGCAAAAACAGCTGCAGGGTGAAAGCCAGGGAACACGTGGAGGGCGATGGAGAATTACTAAAAGCAATCAAAGGATTGATACAGCAAAGGTTGGGGTTGGGGGTTGGTGAATTTGAGATCTGAGTCGTGTCAAAACAGACCAGTGGGATCCGACATCCAGGGTGGGAAGATGACTTCGCAGGATTCTTGCTAAAACGGGGCTCGGCGAGGACACAGAGGCCAACACCAAGGCCTAATGAAGAAAAGGGCTCACAGGGGCCCAGCTGCAGCGATCCTTACCTTCAACCTCTTTATTACCCGCGTCCCCTGTGAAATCGGTGGGAAGCAGGCGGCCTAGCTCTACCTCAGCGAGCCACCCTGCCCAGCAGCCGAGCCCGAAATGGGCGGAGCTCAGAGGCCTCCCCATCCCCCACCCCACCCCACCCCACCCCACCCCAGAAGAACGCCGAGCCGGGGTCCTGAGCCCCGCACCGGAGACGCCCCCCGACGTCCCTCCGGCCTCCGGGCGGCGCTCCCCTCGGGTCGGACTCGGCAGGTCGTCCGGGGGCGGGGCTGGCGGCGCGGATTGGCGGCCCGGCCCGGCCAGGGCGCCGCGCCCCGCCCCCGCCGCCTCCCCTCCTGCCCGAGAGGCCGCGCGCTGGCCGATCCCGCGCTGCCCGGCGGGAGGGGCCCGAGCCCGCGTGCCTCCTCCCTTTACCGGTCCCCATCCTTAAAGCACGAGTCCGGACGCCCCGCCTGTTGGGATCCAGACGGCAAGCAGCCGGGTCGGGCCGCGGTCGACCGACCGAGCCAAGGGGCCTGAGGTGACAGAGCTGCTGCGGCGGCTGGCACGCGGGCGTTGCCGGCCCGGTTTGCGGGAGCTGTTGAGGGGAGGGGGCCCGGACGCCATTGCTGACGGTCTCTGGTTGCTGTCCTCCGGGCTGGAAGGAGCCGCGCTCGGGGCCCCGACGTTCGTCAGCCCCTGACTCAGTCTAGAGAGTGTCGGGCTTCCTCGAGCCGCCGGTCCGCAACACAGTCCGCGCCGGGGAGCCGCCTCCTGAAACCATGTTTGACAAGACGCGGCTGCCGTACGTGGCCCTCGATGTGCTCTGCGTGGTGCTGGGTACGTACGCTCCGGCGGCCCGAGGGGCGTGTGCGCGCGGGCCGGGCTGGGGTGGGCGCGCAGCGGTGCGGGCCGTGCGGGCCGGGAGGAGGGCGCTGGCGCCGAGCCGCGCGGGGCCAGCTTGGTGGGTGGGTGGTGCCTGACGCGCGCATCCCAGGGGGGGCGGCTTCCGCAGCCCGGGTGCTCCCCCGCTTCTCACAGCTTGCACCCCGGCACCCCCACGCGCGCGGCACCCGCTGTCTTGTCTGTCGCCCCCAGCCGGTGCGCTGAGCCCAGCTCTGCTTGGTGGCTGCTCACGCCTTGTGCCGCTCGGTGCTTTGCTCCTGTCCTCTCTTTACCGTTTTCCCCCCTAGCCGAGCCGGGTGGGCTCTTTCCTTCCCTTCTCTCCTGGAGAGAGAAACCTGGGACACTGGCTCCCCCAGGTTCAGTAGCCAAACTGGAGATTGGAAGCACCGGGGCTTCTCGGTGAGCAGGCGCCGGTTGCCTGGTTGATCGTAACTTGTGAGAAGCCTCAGTTTAATTTTTCGGCTATAAAAGGCGAGAACGTTGCTAATTAGAAGGTGTTGCCAGGTTGTAAATTACCAGGTTGCTAGTGAGACGGGGGTTGGGGTGTGGAGGCCAAGGTTTTGTCTATAGGGCTGAGGCCGCGTGCTGTCCGGGATTCGGAGGGGCTACCCCAGATCTGCTGTTTTCCTTCGGAGCCCAGACTTTGCCCTGGTGTCACCTTCGGTCCCCTGGGACAGCCCCGCTAGGAGCACTAGACTGTAGCCGCAGTGCGTTTGGCGTTGTCTTTCTTATGAGAGGAGTTCGGTTCTGGCGTTTCTGGTGGCCAGGTGCGTCTATTCTTTGGCTAGGAGAGAATTGGGATGGGCTGGTGGAGGACTAGGCGTCGGAAGGAGTGGCTTACTTTCGCCTTTGTTTTTTTTTTTTAGAAGTACTGAGTAAGGCAGTTAGGTTGTGAACTATTTATGTGTTAGGGGAAAACAGCCGCCAGATGACCTGCTGCAGCTCTGCGGAGCCCGACTGGTGGTTAAGGAATGGAAGTCGTGGTCGTGTTGGCAGCTGCCCAGGGTCGGAGATCCGCAGCTTGGCATCCTGGATGCCAGTCTATGCGCTGGCTCCCCCACCCCCTGTGGCTGTTCCACTGTGCTGTGAACAATCTGGGTGCTTGCAGTCTGCTTGAATTCTTACAAATCTCCCCATCACTTGTTTTTCTTGGGGAAAGATTCTCTTGTTAGTTATGCAGGGTCTTTATTGCTTACCCAGACACTTCCTTTATAGCTAGCTCCACAGTGAAGTTTAAGAAGGAAGATTAGGAAATGGGGAATACGATTTGGAACACTCTCTTCGGAGAAACACAAGTAATCCTTTTCAGGCGTCAGGGCCCATTATTGATTTTATTCAAATACACTCAGCCCTGTCCATTTGCCATGAAAAATTTACCTGTGGTAAAGATATTAGAAAAAATGCTTTATACTCATTTTTATTATTTTTTTTAGGTGAGGTTTCATTTTTTAGTGGAAAATGTTAAATCAGAAGTAATATTGGTAATTTTAATACACTGATATTATTGCTGCATATTCTGTATTATCTGAATTATACATTAACTCCCTCTTTTCCTACTTTGTGGGAGTTAGAGAACAGTGTCGTCTTTCCTTTGGGTCAAACACTAGTTAGGAGAACTGAAACTACCCTGAGATAGCTGAAGCTAATAGTGTGAAACTCAAACTCCTGTGGCAAACCGTTTTTTTGTTTGTTTGTTTCTAAGTTCGTGTATAGTACAGGAACCTGTATACAGTACAAGTTCATAAATCATAGGTTTGTGTAACCTGTGTTTTCATTGTTATATAGATGTTGCTTAGTTGTCCTTAGAGGTAAGAGTAATTTTGCTGTATTGGCCTGACAGTTTTAGGAAAATGATGGCCCTTAAAAAGGTGGCGGGGGGGCGGGGAAAAGGCTGTGTTTACCATCTTAAGTGTTTTTGTAAAGATCTTGCTTTGGGGGACTTCGGCTTTAAATCTGTCTTAGGAAAACACTTACTTGAAACATTCTCTATTTTCATATTACTGGAATTTGTCTTAAAGTAATTCATATGATAAAGATTAGCTCAGAATTCCCTTTTCCTAAGTAGAAAGCGACACTTTTTCTTGTTTGATTGGAATCAGATTTATAAGAGGACACTGAGTTTAGCCACGTCAGCACCCATTCCCGTCTGCAGTGACTAGAACCAGTTGCCCAGGAGACCCGAGACTTTGTCATGGCGTTTCAGGAAGACCTGGCTGTTTATAGGAAGCTCCCCTCTGTAGTAGAGGCCACAGATCACACTGCATTGGTGTTTACTCCTCTTCCTGACAACACAAGATGGGCAGCCTCCAATCAGGGTAGTTTGAAGAGGGTTATGAACTTGGTATTAACTTTGTCCTTTTTGTGTGGAGAATCTACAGGTAAGAGTTGACTATATTAACGAAAGGATGACTAAGCACTTCTTAAGTACAGGGTTATGTGAAAGTGATTCATAATTATAATGTAAATATGTTCTAGATTCTGTTAATGACATACTAACATCATATCCCTTTTAAAACGGTGATGTTACCTGACTTTGTTACTCAAGAACTTTATAATTTTACCAAGGGTTATGTCAAAGTAAACATTAAATATGCTCTGCGTGTGTGTGTGTGTGTGTGTGTGTGTGTGTGTGTGGTCTTTACCACCTGTGTAAAACATGAATTCTACCTACATGCCCAAATTATTAGTTCCTTCAGTGGACCTAGTGGATCCTTGGAGAGAGTCTGGAGAGAGAATGTGGATTTGATTATTGTCAGAAATGAAGCATCATCTTGCCATCCGCCTGTGCTTTTGGGAGAGTGACTGGTTCTGTCACAGTGGACAAGGCCGCGTACGTGGAAGCAGGTAGAAGATTGCCCGTAGTCATTTTCTGTAGAATACATACTGAAGGCTTCTCTGCCGAACTGAGGTGGGCTGGTATGAAGGTGGCTGCTCTAGCCCAACGTATTAAACCATGTTCTAAACACAGCTTGCTAGTGTTCCATTGCTAAGGGTCATTGTAGATTGTAGGTACCATGGCATTGTGCGGATAATTAATGGGCCCTGAGTCCATTAATTGACACAGTGCACATTGACTGAAAGCCAACTTTGTACCATGTTAAGAGCCAAGGATACATGGATGAATAAGAGTCTCTGCCCTAAAGGAATCAGTCTAATGAGGGAGAAATAAACAAGCAGTTATAATACACTGTGATACGTGCAGCAGTGCAGTTATGCAATGCCTTTGAGCACAGAGAAAGACCTTGTCTTAGAGCTGCTCCTTTAGAGATAAAGGGCTTGGGGCTGGTGCAGTGGGGTAGCACGCTAATCCTTCACTTGCTGTTGCCAGCATCCTATATAGGCCAGCATTTCATGTCCTGACTGCTCACTTCTGAGTGTGTTCTCTGCTCATAGTCTGGGAAAGCAGTAGACGAAGACCCGAGTCCTTGGGTCTGAAACCTGGAAGAAGCTCCTGGCTTCAGATCAGCTTGACTGGCTGTTCAGATGAGCTTAGTTCCATTCTACTGATATGGCTATCAGTTCAAGGCCCAGCTGACTCCTCTTCTGATGTCCCCAGGAAAGCCAAGGAAGATGGGTCAAGCTTTTGCATCCCTTCTGCAAGCAGCTTCTGGCTCCTGGTTTTGGCTGAGCCCTTGTGGCCATTTGAGGAGTGAGGACGTAGATGGCATGTCTTTTTCTCGCTCCTCTGTCTGTGACTCTTCATTTCAAACTAATAATAAATATTAAAGAAAGTGACCATGGAAATTCTGTTCCTTATAATTTTGTCCCTTTGTTTAGAAATGCCATTATTTACCTGAAATAAAATTTTTAACATTTCCCCCCATTTCCGGGTGGTATAGGGCAGTTGTAACCTAACTTAGTTTTTATGTTTAAGACTTATTTGACGGGCCTGGTGTGGTAGCTTAGTGGCTAAAGTCCTTGCCTTGCATGCGCTGGGATCCCATATGAGCACCGGCTTGTATCCAGGCTGCTCCACTTCCCATCCAGCTCCCTGCCTGTGGCCTGGGAAAGCAGTCGAGGACGGCCCAAAGTCTTGGGACCCTGCATCTGCGTGGGAGACCTGAGGAAACTTTTCTTCTTCTTCTTCTTCTTTTTAAGACATATTTGCAGACTTTCCCATGGTGTCTAGTGATTGAGGTGGAACTGGCTGAACCACTTCTGCGTGTGCCCGTCCATTGCTGTGTGACAGCTGTTTAGCCTACCTTCTCACCCGTTCTCCACCTACCCCTCCACATTTTTGGCACCCTGCTCTGTGGTCTGGGAGTTGGTTTCTATCGTTTCTGCCCCCGGAGCTTATTGTTTTCTGATTGGCTTTGGTCAACACAAGGACCATCAGCAGGAGTTCTGAAAGAGCCAGTTCCCTTGGGGGTTTGTGATGCTTAGGGCTGTTCTGTGTTTTGTCTGCAGGTCACTCCTTCAGTGGCCCTTTCTATTTGTAACACCTTTCTTGCCCCTCTAGAGATGATTGTTGGCTTCCTGATGTTACTTTGAAGTTTTGTTTCCATCCCTTGTCACTTTTCTATTTTTTTCTAAAGCATTTATTTACATGGAAGGTAAAATTACAGAGCGGGACAGATAGAGGCAGAGAGAGTGTCGAGTCTTCCATCTGCTGGTTTGCTCCCTCACTGGCCACCAGGGCCAGGCCAGGTCGAAGCCCTGTATCTGGAGCTGCTAGCAGCCCACAGCAGAGCAGAGGTCCAAGCACTTGGACCATCTTGCACTGCTATCCTAGGCAAATTTGGGAGCTAGGTGAGAAGTATAGCAGCAAGACCACCAATGGGGAATGATTTACCTGCAGATTCCTGCCCAACTAGGAGGGGTCCGCGAATGCGCAGAATCCCAAGACCCTTCCTCACGCCTTTGGTGTCTTCTTCTCTCCTTTCAAGATCACCCCTCCTCCCGGCTGTCTCCCAGGAGGTGCCTTCTCCTCCTTATTCCGCATTCACCTGGTCACGTCACAAGTAAACTTCTCAGTCTACAGCTGAAAAATGTGTAGCAGCCACCGTGCCAGTCTCTGCTTTTCCTAAATCCTGTGTGTATCTTTTATTTAAGAAGTTTTTCCCCCGATTTTTCAATATTACAAATGATCACATTTTTGAGTTATGTTGTATTTGAAAACTGTTCTTTATCTACTTGAAAGAGCTGTGGGCTTGGAGAGAGATCTTCAACCTGCTGTTGATTCCTCAAACGGAGGCTGAGACTGCATCTCGAAACTCCATCTAGATCTTCCCTGTGGGTGGCAGGCAGGGTCCCATCAGCTGCACCCCCCAGGTTGGATTAGCAGGAAGTGGGATCAAAACACAGGGGCAGGCCTCGCACCAAGCATCCCTGGATGGGATGAAGGCTTCCCAGGTGGTGGCTTAGTGTTCTGTGGCACATCTTGCACCCCTACTTATCTTTTTTTTAAAGAGTATATATATTTTTAAAGATTTTATTTTTATTGAAAAGGCGATAGAGGAGGAGAGACAGAGAGGAAGATCTTCTATCCGATGGTTCCTCCTCAAGAGATCGCAATGGCCAGTGCTGTGCTGATCCGAAGCCAGGAGCTAGGGGCTCTTCTGGGTCTCCCACGCGGGTACAGGGTCCCAAGGTTTTGGGCTGTCCTCAACTGCTTCCCCAGGCTACAAGCAGAGAGCTGGATGGGAAGCAGGGCTGCTGGGATTAGAACCGGCGCCCATATAGGATCCCGGCACATGCAAGGCGAGGACTTTAACCACTACACTATCGCGCCGGGTCCAACCCCTACTTATCTTTGAAAATGATTCCTCTTTTAAATTCTCTTGAATATTTTATTTGTGCTTTTTCTTTTCAACACTGGTGGTAATACCTTTTATGTCCAAGACAGATTAGAGGCAATTTCATTTTCTGTGCCAATTACCGTTGCCCTTAACAGCAGATGCAAACAAGAAGTCAAGGGCTCCAGTGTTGGCTTTCTCGGGAGGGCGGGAGCTGCAGCTGCCTCCACATGTCTGAATCTAGTATCTCCGTTACGCCAGATCGGAGTCAACAGATGTGCAGTAAAACCTGGCAGCACACACGTTGGCGGCCATTGCTAGGTAGTTGTGGAATCCCTGTTATTCTGCCTTCTAATTATTTCGGATACTGATGCTGTGTGTCATCACCAAGACTCTGATGTTGTTCTGCCCCTTCTGTGTGCCCCCCAACAATGGCTGCTTTCTGGACTCCCATCTGGTCCCTTTACCTGGGGAGACGAGTATCTTGGAAGGAGTCTGAGTTGCTAAAGAGTGTCAGAAGATGTGCTTGCCTTTTTCTACTGACATGATTGATTTACTTGTGTTTGTAGAACACCCCTGTTGACTATCTAGTCTGTTGTGTTAGTCATTGAAGATAAAAAGTTGAATAACCAAATAGGACATTGTGCCTGACCTGACCACTTCCCATTTCAGTTTCTATTAACTTCTTTTTTAATCTTTATATTTATTGTTAAAGATTTATTTACTTCTGTTGAAAAGTCATTTACAGAGAGAAGGAGAGACAGAAGGATCTTCCATCCACTGGTTCACTCCTCAAGTGGCCACAATGGCCAGAAGTGAGCCAATCTGAAGCCAGGAGCCAGGGATTTCTTCTGGGTCTCCCACATGGTTGCTTGGTCCCACATGTTTGTGCCATCCTCTACTTCCTTTCCAGACCACAAGCAGGGTGCTGGAAGGGAAGTGGAGCAGCCGGGACACGAACCAGCATCCATATGGGATCTCTGCGGAGAATGCAAAATGATGACTTTGACTGCTAGGCTACCGCACTGGGACCTTCTATTAACTTCTGTTAAGGAAACTTTTCTTTTGCTTCTGATGAAAGTTTGCTGGTTTTGTTTACTGATTCATGTAACTTTTTCTCTCTAGCCACTGAAAAAGGAAAGAAATCTCAGAAGATGAGCTAAAATTGACAAAGTGGTGTTTTCTTAGGTTAGAATTGTATCCTACTGTAAGACTTTTTCTTCCTTTAAATGAGTAGTAGCATAGAACAACTGGACGAAATCGCTTCAGTTTGGCTGAACTTGGTTTTAAGCAATTGAGTTTTAGCTTAAATTTACCTTGTTTGGAATAGTATGGAAACCTTGACAATGTTGCCCTCTCTGTGAATTTTATGATATGTAATTGTATTCTTTTTGATTTCTGTCCTTTTGGAAATTCAGGTGTGTGCTATGAGTCTTCATTAATCTCTTTAATCATTTTTGGCTGAACTCTACTCTGGGGAATTATTCTGATTTTTTTTTATAAGAAACTTAAGTTTAAATTGTTAATATTTGCCCTATGAAGTAAGAGTTGCCAGCAAAAGTCATTAACCTCTTAGATTTTAGGCTACCTAGTTGACATGTAGCCATTTGGAATGTCAACTGTCTACTTCCTCCTAATGTGAGTGCCTTACTTGAGCATTTGCTATGGAAATCTGCAGTGTATACCGTAGGCTAAGAAGGGACTAAATAGATACTGCTTTATTTTTGTCGTCAAAAAGGAATAGGCCATCCGGAGATGAATGGTCACGAGCAGTTTTCTTGTCTGACTGTCCTTGCCTCTCTCCTTTTTTGTTTTCACCCCCCACCCCGTGTTTCCACTTGGTTTTCTTAGGTTGAAAGTCCAGGTGGAGCAGGCAAAGTTTTTTTGTATTTAACTAAAATTAGTCTAAAACTGGAAAGAATTCATTAATGAAGTATATGTTTAAACAGAAGTTAGAGACAGCATAATCTAGTGATGGACTTTGGATCAGACTGCCTGGCTTCCAGACCCAGCTGTGTGGCCTGGTTCCTCTTTGCGCCACTTTCTTTAGCTATGTGGCAAAGTAGGGAACCCCTGGGATTGTTGAGACTTAAATGAGTCGGCATGTAAAGTACTCAGAGCAGGGCCTTGCATTAAGTATGTGTTTGCTTGCGAGTAAGCTCTTTTTAATCCTTCTGCTGGTAATTATATTGGTAAAGATAGTAACATCAACTATCTAAGGTACAAAAACATAAACCTTAACATGGCTTCCATGATTGGTCATAGAATGCCTTTGAAAACTGAGTATTTTATCAGTCATATGTGAAAACCACATGTATGGTCTCTAAGCAGTGGTAACCCTGGCTGTGGTGGAAACTGATCTGTGTAGCTCTGTATTAGAGTGTAATTAAACAAATGGAAAAAAGTGTTAGGTTATGCAGTCACAGTCCTGGATTTCAGCTTACTCCAGAAACAGTTAGTGCTACCTTTACTGTTTTTATTGCACAGGTCATTTGAATTTCTCCTTGTAGTTAAGCAGTCAGCAAAGAAAAACCTATTGTGTAAAACCTTTCCTCTCTTATCCTTTACAGGTGTTTAATACATGGTAACCTGAAATTGTTTATGTTGTGTGAGTACAATATTAGGTTTTTTTAAAAGATTTATTTATTTTATTACAGCCAGATATACACAGAGGAGGAGAGACAGAGAGGAAGATCTCCCGTCCGATGTTTCACTCCCCAAGTGAGCCGCAACAGGCCGACGCGCGCCGATCCGAAGCCGGGAACCTGGAACCTCTTCCAGGTCTCCCACGCGGGTGCAGGGTCTCAAGGCTTTGGGCCGTCCTCGACTGCTTTCCCAGGCCACAAGCAGGGAGCTGGATGGGAAGTGGAGCTGCCGGGATTAGAACCGGTGCCCATATGGGATCCCGGGGCTTTCAAGGCGAGGACTTTAGCCGCTAGGCCATGCCGCTGGGCCCAATATTAGGTTTTTCTTAAGCAAAATCTTCCTTTGCAGCATCTCTCATTTGTTTAATGAACACATTATGTGCTTAGTATAATACTAGTGGCTGATACTAATATAAAAAAGATAGAGAAGGTGGGGATGGCACTGTGGCTCAACTGGCTAATCCTCCATCTTTCATCTCCGCTAATCCCAGGTGAGCACTGGTTCCTGTCCCAGTTTCTCTACTTCCCATCCAGCTTTCTGCTTTAGCCTGGGAAAGCAGTAGAGGATGGCTCAAAGCTTTGGGACCTGGAGGAAGCTCCTGACTTCAGATTGATTGAGCTCTGGCCATTATGGCCATTTGGGGAGTGATACACCAGTTGGAAGATCTTTGTCTTTCCTCTCTGCTGATTTCCTAGGTCATTTATAGGGAGCTGGATTGAAAGTGTAGAAGCCAGGATATGGACTGGTGCCCATATGGGATTTTGGTGTTGCAGGTAGTGGCTTTGGCCACTATGCCACTCACAGGCCTCAACACTTAAAAAAAAAAATAAGTCAGAGGACCTGTGCAGTGGCATACAAGCTTAAATCTTGGCCTGTGGTGCTAAAATCCCATAAGGTTTGAATCCCAGTTCCACTCTTAATCTAGTTCCCTGCTTATAGCCTGGGAGAGCAGCAGAGGATGGCTGAAGATCTTGTACCCATGTAGGAGACCTGGAAGAAGCTCCCACTCCTAGTTTGGGTCCCAGCCCAGTTCTGGTCATTATGACCTTTTGGGGCATGAGGCAGTGGATGGAAGACCTCTCTCTTTCTCTTTTTGTCTCTCCCCCACCCCCCTTCTTTGTAACTCAAGTAAAAATAAATAAATCTTTTTTAAAAAATGCAAATGCTCACCACCCATTAAGATTTAGCACCAAGGCAGCTTCTTGGAGACTGTAACTGGGGGCTATAACTCATCTGTGTGCTGTAAGAACTGTATCCCTCCCAGGAAGGGGAGACCTTTGTCCTCCCCTGTGCAGTGAATCATGTGGAGAGGTCAGTCACCTTTGGTGAGGCATTCCAGTAGATAGTTGGCACCTCATACTTCAGTCATTGGTTGTCACTGTTTGGAAATGTTTCCTGAGTCTTTTTCAGGGTGGGGTGTCCGGGAAAATGACATATAGGAAATGTGTAGCGGATGAGCTCTTGAGTTAATTGGCAGCTTGTTAAGCCAGAGTTTGCCCTCCCTTTTGGTTTATTTGCGTCAGCAGTAGGAGAGATGGGTTGGCTGCTTAAGTGACTAGAGACGTGAGAAATATTGTTTCTTTTTTTTTTTTGAAGGCCTAAGGGTGTACCCTTGCTAAATGTTTTACCCAAACTCATGTAGTCATCACACAACTCTTTGAGGTATATTGTAGTCAACCTCATTTTATACTCTATTATGGGAGATACAAAAATAGGTGGAAAGGAATCAATCTGTGAATCTCTAATAGCTTCTTGGGTACCATGGAAGACAGACTCCAGTGTGGTATAGTGAATGACCAGGTGCCTGCTGTGTCCTAGCACTATTGTTACCAAGAGTGAGTGGGGCCCTCTGTCTTTTAGAGGTACCTAAAACCTTGCAAGGGACAGATATTTTAATGAAATCCTTTTTTTTCTTTTGTTAGGTTTTCCTATTTGCTTATCTGAAGGGAGAGGAAGATAGATACCTTCCATTTGCTGTTTTATTACCCAAATATCCACGAGAGCTAGAACTGGGCCAGGCCAAGCCAGCAGCTAGGGACTCACTGCACGTCTTCCAGATGGATGGCAAGGACCCAGCCACTTGAGCCATCACCTACTGCCTCCCAGGGTGCACATTAGTAGAAAGCTGGAACCAAGCAGAACTGGGACTTGAACCGAGCCATGCAAACCTTTGAGAGTATTACTTTTGACTAGTGCTGAAATTTGAAAATAATTTCTGTAGTGAGTTCAACCCATAAACATTGCTACGTGAAAACATACTACGCTCTATGCTTAAAGTGTGTGCATGTGGTAGTCATTCAAATATTTGTTACATGAATGAATAGGTAATATACTTGAGTCAGCCACAATCTTCTGGGATTGAATTTTAACTCCGTTACTGTGTAACATTGGAGAGATCATCTCAGCTCTTGCTGAATTTCTTCATCTAATGAGGAAGAAGCTGATGCTAATGGTACCTTCCTCATAGTGCTGTGAAATTAGATGAGAGGATGTATGAGACAATGTTTGTGTTTAGCATAGTTCCTGGTCTGCAGTAGGCACCCAAATGTTGCTGCTGCTATGGTTGTCATTATCATTATTAAACTAATAAAGCAATTTGACCCACTGACATAGCCTGCTTTTAAATGTGATTTCATGTGCTGGTGACTTTTCTTTTGCAAAATTTAGCATAGTCCTAGCTACAGTTAGTTAAGGCAGCATTGCAATTGGAATTTGATTCATACTTCAGTTTTTTTTTTTTCAGATTTATTTTCATTGCAAAGTCAGATATATACAGAGAAGAGACAGAGAGGAAGATCTCACATCCGATAATTCACTCCCCAAGTGACCACAATGGCCGGCGCTGCTCCAATCTGAAGCCAGGCGCTGAGATTCTGCTCCAGGTCTCCCACGCAGGTGCAGGATCCCAAGGCCTTGGGCCATCCTCGACTGCTTTCCCAGGCCACAAGCAGGGAGCTGGATGCGAAGCAGAGCTGTTGGTATTAGAACCGATGCCCATATGGGATCCCGGGGCTTTCAAGGCGAGGACTTTAGCCACTAGGCCATGGTACTGGGCTTCATATTTTATTTCTTACTGTCCAGATTACAATGGGTAATAGTTTGATTACTTATAATTTACTTATCTTCTGATTGTACTTAAAGTGGCCAGTGTTCCAGTAGCTTATCGAGAAGGGACCAAAGTGAAAGGTTGTGGTTGGAGAGAGAACTGCAGACTAGATGTACGAGTAAGATCTTGTGAGGTAGGATAGAATAGTTTGGATGAGCATTGCTTCTCTTGGTAGAACTTAGAACATAAAGTGGCTTATACACTGGAAAAGTACAGGTTGGATGAGTTAAACATTACTGTTTTGTGTGTGTGTGTGTGTGTGTGGAGTGAACAAGCAAATGGAAGAGCTCTCTCTGCCTTTCTAGTAAATAAATTTTTAAAATGACATGGAAAATATTCCTAGGATATTGCCTTTGTGTAATAGAGACAAGAGACATTTGTCGTACTCTACATTTTTTTCTTCCAAAGAGCATGGACAAGAGAAAACAACTTCAAAAGTGCTCCTTTCTGGGTATTCTCCATTTTTGACCCAGTGGCCTAGTCCGAGAAAAGGTTTTTCTTTTTAATTTATTTTTAATTGAAAAGGTTTCTTAAACTGTGATATTATCAAAGCTTGTTAGGAAGGTTATAGGCAATTCTCATCTTTTCGTGTTGAGTATATTAGAACTTCATGTCCCAGACTGTTGAGTGAAATCCTAAGCACCACTATCTAATGCAGTCTAACTGTTACCCAAATTTGAAAGCAGGTAACTGGTGTCTACGTGGGCTTTTTGCCCTAGCTGAAGATTTGACATAGATTGTTAAAAATATGATCTCGTGAAAGCCATTACCTTTGTAAGTCAGATTTCGAACTGACTTCTGCTACTGTGATCTTTGGAATAACATCACATGGCTGCTTCATGTAGTCACATGTAAGTTATTGTGAAGTCGGGGCTTGCCTTGCCTTTCTTGCAGAATGGAACTGGTAAGTGAAACTCGGTTCTTAAGGAGAATCATTTGCTGCAGAGCTTATTGCAGTGGCTGACACCAGTTGACTTACGGTAGGAAGACAAAAAGCACATGATGTACAAGGGGATATTTTGAGCAACTGCAGCAGAGACTGTCAAAGTTCAGTTATAAATGTAACCTGGCCAAGAATGGAATGGGTGTGCTGTTGGTGGAAAATGGGAAAAGGCCAAAGACTGGTAGTGTTTAAAAGTAGCAGTGTGGGAAAATGGGTCCTGGTACAAAGTAATGTAGGCCTGCTGCTATAGTTTCTTCTTTTGCCATACATAGGAACACAAGTTAAAAGGAAACATTTCTTTACTTGTTTATTATTTGAAAGCACAGTGACAGACCTCACATCTGTGGGTTCACTTCTCTGATCTCAATAGCTGGGGTTGTGCAATGGTGAAGCCAGAAACCTGGAACACTCCAGGTCTCTCACATGGGTGGCAGGGACCCACGTGTTTGGGCTGTCATCCCCTACTCTCCCAGACACATGAGCAGGAAGTGGGATCAGAAGCAGAACAGCTGGAACTCCAGCTGGTGCTGTCCTAACCGGGTGTGCTCCAACACTGCTCCAGGGAGTGTAGTTTTTTTAGATTAGTAGTACAGAGGTAGTTGAACGCTCCTTTCAGAACCCTAATTGCTGGTGAGAATTATTGATCTAATGTTTTCTTTTTTTCTTGTTTCCCATGATATGGCTGTTTACTGTCTAGTCTTGCTGTTGGCTTTATGCAGGGTTGAGGAACATTCTGTGTGTACCATATTTAAAACCTGTGCAATTATTTGTCCTGGCTCTGCTGTGGCAACTACAGGTGGTTTGAAATTTAGTAAATCAAAGCACACCAATTTTGCATGGTCTGTGAATGATGTTATAAATATCTAAATGACCCATGGCAGAATTATGGTCCCCCCCCCCACATTCACCTTAAAGGAATGATTGTAGGAATCTTTAGTTCATCTTCTATATAAAACACCTTGGAAAAATGGACACATCATTAGCTACTGTTGCCAAATTTTGCTGGCCTTGTCTGCTTTATGTTTGTATGCCTTAAAAAAAGTGTGTTAAACAAAACTTACTAATTTAGATATGCCAATTTAGTAACTTCCTGCCAAACTAAGAGTGCTTATGTTTTTCTTCTGAGACACACCTTAGCATAGCTTTATTTTAGCTTCTGGGCCCTTGCCATTTGGCGTAATTTCAGAGTAGACATAATGAGTCTCCATTTAAGATGTAGCATAGATTTTTTGTTTGGGAATGGGGAGATGAAGTCTCTGATCTGGTATTATTTGGTTCATTGGTTAAGATGCTTTAGTTTTTACTGTCTGAATGTTTACTACACATACTTTGATCACTGAGGTAACTAATATTGTACCAAAGTGATATTTGAAATAACTCGGTGTAATTTCTGTAAGTTCGCTTGTGAGAGCAGTCTCTTTAAAGGCTTTAAAATTTGCTGTTGGAGCTGGCATTGTGGAACAGTGGGTTGAACTGCCCCCTCTGATGCCAGCCAGCATGCTGAATGGAGTCTGACTGCACAGCCCCTGATCCACCTTCTCTGCTGCTGTCCTTGGCCCATGCTCCCAGTTTCGGACCAGCCCAGCTCCGACCAGTGCAGCCTTTGGGGAGTGAACCAGCAGGTGGGAGCTGGTTCACTGTCTCTCTGACTTTCCAGTGACTATTTTTTCCTGGCAGCCATCATCTACTGCACAGTCCCTTAAGCATTATTCCTTCTTTTTTTTGGGCCTGGCGGCGTGGCCTAGCGGCTAAAGTCCTCGCCTTGAAAGCCCCGGGATCCCATATGGGCGCCGGTTCTAATCCCGGCAGCTCCACTTCCCATCCAGCTCCCTGCTTGTGGCCTGGGAAAGCAGTTGAGGACGGCCCAATGCATTATTCCTTCTAAAAGAGGACTTAACCCCAGTTTGGATATTAGAATCTTGAAGAGATAGAATACTGTCATTTTGAAGTTCTAGGTAATTTTTTTCCCTTAAAAATAGTTATTCTGGTTTTGACAATCCGTGGTTCTCAAAAGACGAGTGAAATACCACAACTACACTTCCTTAATGCAGATCACATGCTTACATGTTGTCTGTTTCCACAAAAAGATACTCTGAGTGTTTACTTTATGCATAGTATATAAGTGTCATGAGTGATTGAAGCTTGTCTTCCTTTTAAGAGTCATAGGATAGCTTTGGAAATATTTTCACAGCAATTTAGCATGATAATATCTTTTTTTTTTTTTTTTTTTTTAATTATTTATTATTTAACTTCAGTAATTACATTGTATTATGTGACACAGTTACATAGATACTTGGGTTCTCCTCACATTCTGTAATTCACATCATGATTCATCAGTCATACTTACACACTGCTTAGCATAGCCTAAGAAACAATCTTCCTGCTTAGCCTTCCTGTCAAAACCAGCCTCACATTTTAATTTTGCTGTAACTGTACAAAGCAGTGCATGCTAAAATTTTGAGAAAGTGCCATTCAGGGAAACATCAAAATTGTGTATGGATGATTGGGAGTCAAAAGAGATTTGATCTGAAGAAATTAATCATCTGAGGGACAAAAGGAGAGACTAGGGTAAGAGGAAAAGGAAAATAGAGCTGGAGTTATTAATTGCATTTTAAAAATCACTAACTGCGGGCACATAAATAAAAGACCAAAGATGTCAATAAAAATAAATGGGATTGATGAAAGACCAAAAGGACTAATAAAAGGAAACCAATTAAAAAAAAAAAAAAAAAAAAAAAAAAAAAAAAAAAAAAAAAAAAAAAAAAAAAATAGTTATTCTGGGGCCCAATGCAATGACTCAGTGGGTAAATCTTTCCTTTGCATGTGCTGGGCTCCCACATGAGCACTGGTTCGTATCCTGGCTGCTCCACTTCCCATCCCTGCTTATGGTCTGGGAAAGCAGTCGAGGATGGCCCAAAGCCTTAGGACGCTGCACCTGTGTGAGAGACCCAGAAGAAACTCCTGGCTCCTGGCTGCGGATCGGCTCAGCTCCGACCGTTGTTTGAATGAGCGAGAAGATGTAAGATTTTTCTCTGTATCTCATACTCTCTAAATCCCAATAAAATTAATAAATCTTTAAAAAACAAGTTATTCTGATTTCTAAATTATCATTGGTAATCCTCTCACTATTACCCAGAGATGAACCCATTAATTGGTTGCATCTTTTCCAGTATTTTTTTTAAAGATTTATTTTTATTTTTATTGAAAAGTCAGAGAGGAGGAGAGACAGAGAGGAAGATCTTCCGTCCGATGATTCACTCCCTAAGTGAGCCGCAACGGCTGGCGCATTCAAGATGAGGACTTTAGCCACTAGGCCACCCCACCGGGCCCATCTTTTCCAGTGTTTTTGTTTAGTTTATTTAAACTTTAAAAAATTTTTTGAATTTTACTTTAGTTTTTAACAGATTTAATATTATTTACCCTGCCCCTTCCTCCTACTCTTTTCTTCTCCTTTTCTGGCTGTTTCTTTGGTTTTGGTTTTTGTTTAGTTTTTTATATAATATATTTTCATTACATTAAAAAAGCTAATACTTAATAAGTCAAAAGCAAAAAGACTTTAGTGGGAATACAGACAATGGTTATAAACAATAATTGAATGGAAAATGACCATACTACAAATATAGCTGTTTTAAATTTCATTTTTTTTAAGTTGTATTTATTTATTGGAAACGCAGGTTTTCAGAGATGATACAGAAGTATCCTCTGGCTGCTCATCCACTCCCCAAGTGGCTAGAATGGCCGGAGCTGAGCCAATCTGAAGCCAGGAGCCAGGAGCTCTTCTTGGTCTCCCACGCAGGTACAGGGTCCCAAGGCTTTGGGCCATCCTCAAGTGCTTTTCCAGGCCACAAGCAGGGAGCTGGATTGGAAGCAGGGCTACCGGGATTAGAACCGGCGATCATATGGGATCCCGGACGTGCAAGGCGAGGACTTTAACCATCACGCTATTGCGCCGGGCCCTATTATCTACCACAAAGTTTTAATGGACACATTGTGTGTATTTGGTATTAATCTATTTACCTTATTTTTGAAAGCTTAGGTTATTAGCAATCAAAAACTTTAGAAAATCTTGGACAACCCATCCCAGAACACCTCAGTGTCCTCTGGCCTTTTCTGCCTGCTTCTCTTTCTCTTCAGTAACATCCAGATTACATCAAGCGAAAAGTTCTTCAAATACTTTATTTGATCATCAGGGAGTGAACATGCTATCTTCTGAGAATTTCAAAATTAATAATACATTTTATTAACAAGGATCAAGAATCACAATGCATGAGTGAAGTAGTAGCTTTGTATCTCAGGACCATAGGGCTTGGAGGGTCACAGGCCGAGGTGAAATATTAGGAAACAAACATTTGTTAAACCCTCTTAGTGTGCCATGTTCTAGCTTAGGCACTGGACAACGCTCTTAGTTTGCAGCATAGTGTTCATACCCACTCATTAGATGAGGAAAATGAGTTCAGAAAGGTAAATAATTTGTCCAAGCTCATTTAAACAGTAATTGGGAGAATGCCAAGTCAACCTAGTATGTTTTGACTATCCAGACCTATTCAGGACGCCACCCTGCCATGCCAAAGGAAGGATTCCTGGAGAAGCTGAATAGAAGCTAGAATGGCAGGGAGGTGTTGGCCAGGCAGAAGGGGTGGGGTTATTGCAGAGCATGTCAAGAGGTTTCAAACAGTGCGGGGGAGTAGAGAGGTGAGTTGAGGCTTAAGCCAAGTTTTTGGTACTCAAATTTACATACGATAAAACTTTCTCTTTTGAAATGTAGTCTATGAATTTGTGCCATTCAGAATTTAATCGTGTATGACCTTGACCTTGGTGTAATCAAGATACAGGGTTGACTGATTGTCTTCCACTGTTCCCTTTGTAATCTTTGCTCCTCCCACTTTCCTCCAGTGATCTGTTCTACATCCCATAATGTCACATAAGTGGAATGTCATATAATATCATAGAAGTAGACTCATAGTGTGCAGCCCTGCTTTTCTGCATAGGTCTGCCATTAGTGGTATGAATGTTACTGTACAGTGTGCATGTAGTTTTTTTCTGCTTTTAAGATATGCTTACATCACCCCCAACTCTACTACTTTGTAAATAGAACGATTTTGACAGAAATGACTAAGTTATAACTTCAAATACTAAGAAATTCCCACAGAGGGCCCGGCGTGGTGGCCTAGCAGCTAAAGTCTGCACCTTGAACACGCTGGGATCCCATATCGCCGGTTCTAATCCCGGCAGCTCCACTTCCCATCCAGCTCCCTGCTTGTGGCCTGGGAAAGCAGTTGATGACAGCCCAAAGCCTTGGGACCCTGCACCCGTGTGGGAGACCTGGAAGAAGTTCCTGGCTCCTGGCTTCGGTTGGCACAGCACCGGCCGTTGCGGCTCACTTGGGGAGGGAATCATCGGACGGAAGATCTTCCTCTCTGTCTCTCCTCCTTTCTGTATATCTGACTTTATAATAAAAATAAGTAAATCTTTGAAAAAAAGATTCCCACAGATTTCATCTCTTAAGTGTGAAGGAAAAGGGAAGATAGAAAAACAACGAACTGTCCCTTCCCACACCTTGTACGCTTCTGTCATGGATGTGCCATTTGCATATGGTAACTCACATGGAAACTTTGCTACTGCTTGTGACCTTTGCCAGCTTGAAGAAAGGGAAGGGCTGTTAGCATGAGGGCGTGGGCTGGGACTCGTGCTGTTCTCGGCCAGCTGGCACCATTGCAGGGCGCCTTTCTGGGCAGGGAGCAGAGCAACAGGTGACCAGTTTTTTTTGTTTGTTTGTTAGTATATAAACAAAGAGACTAATTTGTTTATTGTTTGTCCAAAAAGAATTTTTTGGGTTTATAGTAAATTAACCTACCTCTAACATTTTTTAAAAAGCTGTTTATATATGTACATAAATTTATTTTAAGTGTTTTAATGAAATAAGACATTCCAAGGTTGAATACATTATAGGTAATTATTGACTCAAAGCCACAAAATGTAAAAACCTTATTTGGTAAATGGCCTTTAGATCCAAATAGTTTTTTCTCCCCTTTGTCTCAACTTGAGAAAGTATGTAGTACTTTTTATAGTAAAACCATGTCAGCCACAGAGAGGTGGTGTCTGCAAGCCGGCGACCAGCGTGTAGGTGTCTGAGAGCTGAGAGCTCACTGTTCTTTGCACTCTTGCCCTTGGAGAGCCGTGGCCGTGACTCATATTCAGACAGACGGTGCGCTCTAGCTGTGCCCTCCTGCAGGGCCACAGCCACGCCAGCTCCACATTGTGCAAGCTCCTTGTCCCGGAGCTCCTGCAGCGCAGCTTGCACTGGGTCCTCCTTCGCTCAGGAACCACCGTTGCTTGCCTGCCTTCCTTCCGTTTATTTTTTTTCTCACTTTATAAGTAATAGACTGAGCCTAGTTGCTATTCTTTAATTGTTTGTAATTCCCCTCCCCTCCTGACATGTTTTGAATGGCATTTGTACTCCTGTAAAGCCTCTTGCCATTTTGACTGCTCTCACTCCTTAGCAAAGGTAGTGTTTTCCATTTGGTTTAGAACAAGGGTTTCAGGATCAGTTGAGCACCCCTTGGAATTCTGGGGTATGCTGTTGTGCCCAGATTTTGAGATCCCCAGAAATCACCAGGAGTCTGAAGTTGATCCAAGTGCACAAGGATGGTTTATTGAACTCAGCACATCCAAGCCTGGGTTCTTAGTTGAGAGCAGGCAGTGGGCTGACCAACTGGCCAGCCGGGACCAACACCCCTACCGGGAATGTGGCCCCAAACAGAACATTCATAGGGTTTTTATAGGGGCAGTCCACAAGAGCTTGAAAAGGGGAAATTCGCAACAGTCCTCAAGGTGAGGGAAAATAACACACATTCCCTACCTATCTCAACTGGACAGCCCATGCCTCCAGCAACTAAGGGAAGCACCCACTTAATTATTTGGAGTCACCTGTGAGATAACCAGACTTAGATGGGCCTTGATTCATAAAAGGTCACATAGGCCATTTAGCCTGCAAGCTCACACAGTTTCTTAGCAGCAATGAGCCATGGACAAATGCTTGGGATTTTGGTACTGTGGTTCTTCATATACAGCTTACTATCAAGGTAGTACCCTCTGTGTGTGAGTCTTCCCTGCCCTGGGCCTTGACCATGGACTGCCCTTGATGCTACCACTAAAACACTGAAGCAGAATGTAGCTTTCAGTAGCAGCTGATGTCTGTTCTGAGTGGCTAGTGCTGGTGTGGGACTAGTTGTTAAATATAATGTGTATGGGTGAAATTTAGAATATTTATGACTTGAAATAAGCTACTTATCCTTTCTGAATCATTCCTTGATCTTTAATTTGGGAATGATAATACCTGCATTACTGGGACTGTTCATCCATTTTATATTTATCAAGGGCTCCCCTGTTCTAGGCAGTGACGTAGGTGTTTGGGATATATTGGCAAATACAATATCTCTGCCCTCTTGGGGCCGTGTCCTAGAATTGGGAGAATTGAATAAAATTGTTAAGTATTTAGTGCAGTACTGGATATAGAGCTGCTCGCAGTGGCTTAGCTCAGTGTCTTCCGCTTGGCCATCAGGTTTCCATCAGACCAACAAAGAGGGTTGCTGGGGAAGAAGTTTGTATTTGGCTCCTGCAGCATAGTGAGGCCCAGTACCGATGGCTGCGTGTGACCTCTCCAAGGACTCGGGGCCTAGCAGTGCTGCCTACAGTCAAATCAAATATCAAGTTATTTAAAAGCCTGAACAGGAGCTGACCTTGCTCTGATAACGGGAGTTGTCTTCTCTGGTGCTGCCCTTGTGTTCTCCCCGTTTCCCTTGGGTGTAGCACCATCCTTTATACCCATTTTCCATTTTGAGATTTCCCACCCATTCCACCATCTCAGCTCATGGTCATATCTTTTTTTTTTTTCAAGATTTATTTATTTTTATTACGAAGTCAGATATACAGAGAGGAGGAGAGACAGAGAGGAAGATCTTCCGTCCAATGATTCACTCCCCAAGTGAGCCGCAACGGGCCGGTGCACGCTGATCTGATGCTGGGAACCAGGAACCTCTTCCGGGTCTCCCACACGGGTGCAGGGTCCCAATGCATTGGGCCATCCTCGACTGCTTTCCCAGGCCACAAGCAGGGAGCTGGATGGGAAGTGGAGCTGCCGGAATTAGAACCGGTGCCCACATGGGATCCCGGGGCTTTCAAGGCGAGGACTTTAGCTGCTAGGCCACGCCGCCAGGGCCAGTATCTTTTCGCTAAAGATAAACCTCAGACATCTTACTCTGACCAAGGTGTTTCCTTCCTTGCTTTTCAATAAGTTGTCTATATCTACTAATTCCTTAATTCTTTTTCTTTTTTTTAAATTCTTTTAAGTCTTCTGCATTGTTGGGGATCTCTTTCCTGTAGTTTGTTCTTTTTCTATTTTGTTTCCTTGTAACAAGTGATGTACATTATTGTTAAAACTATGTGTAACTGGGCCTGGCACGGTAGTCTGTAGCTAAAGTCTTTGCTTTCTTTGCATGAGCCAGGATCACATTTGAGCGCTGGTTTGAGTCCCGCCGGCCCTGCTTCTCATCCAGTTCCATGCTTGTGGCCAGGGAAAGCAGTTGAGCACAGCCCAGAGCCTTGAGAAGGCTTATAAATAAATACCCCACCAAAAAAAAAAAAAAAAAAAAAAAGCAAAAACAAACGAACAAAACACAAAACACATTGGGTTTATGGCCTCAGTGACCTGGGCTTTGAGTTCTTTCATTGGAAAGTCAGATATTCAGAAAGGAGGAGAGACGGAGACAAAGATCTTCTGTCCGAAGATTCACTCTCCCAATGGCCACAATAGCCGGAACTGAGCCATTTAGAGCCAGGAGTCTGGAGCTTCTTCCGGGTTTCCTATGCAGGAGCAGGGTCCCAAGGCTTTGGACCATCCTTGACTGCTTCTCCAGGCCTCAGGTAGGGAGCTGGATGGGAAGTGTGGCAGCTGGAACATGAACCAGTGTCCATATGGGATCCTGGTGCGTGCAAGGTGAGGAGTTTGACCATTAGGCTACCTTGCCGGGCCCCTGGGTTTAAATTCTTAATTCTGTATCCTAAATGGTCCTGAACAGGCTCACTCATCCTTAAAAATTAGAGTTTGATGATTTCGAGTGTTTAAAGGATTAGGAAGCTTCACAACTTAGCCTTGTGTCAGGGAATATCATGGGAATTCAGTAAAAGGTAAACACTGTTGGGACAGGCCTATGGCCTTAGTGGTCTGGCTGCTACTTAGATCACGCGCATCCTAGTTTGGAGTGCTGGGGTTGGAGTTCAGTTCGCTTCTAAGCAAGCTTCTTCCTAATGCAGACCTTGGGAAGCAGTAGCATTTGAGTGCCTGCCACCCAGAGAGAGCTGGATTGAGGTCACCGTTCCCGGCTTTGGCCTGGCCTGCCCTTGGTGTTAATGGGAGATCAGATAGGGCTGTAGATGATACCAGAGCACATGGGAGGTCACTGTCTTGTCTCTTTCAGAAAACAGTTAGCCACTGTTAGTTTTTGGAAAGCATACCTTCACTCTCCCTGACACTATTGCTTTATTTACTTGAACCTTTTTTTTCTTTTTTTTTTTTTTTTTTAAAGATTTTATTATTATTGGAAAGCCGGATATACAGAGAGGAGGAGAGACAGAGAGGAAGATCTTCCATCCGATGATTCACTCCCCAAGTGAGCCGCAACAGGCCGGTGCGCGCCGATCCGAAGCCGGGAACCTGGAACCTCTTCCAGGTCTCCCATGCGGGTGCAGGGTCCCAATGCATTGGGCTGTCCTCAACTGCTTTCCCAGGCCACAAGCAGGGAGCTGGATGGGAAGTGGAGCTGCCGGGATTAGAACCGGCGCCCATATGGGATCCCGGGGCTTTCAAGGCGAGGACTTTAGCCGCTAGGCCACGCCGCCGGGCCCGAACCTTTTTTTTCTGTTACTGAGTAAGTATCCCTCATCAGAAAATTCAAAATCTTCCCAAATCAAACTTCTTGAGTGCTAGAATGACAGTTTTGAATTCTGCAACACTGCAGATTCTGTATTTTCTGATAAGGAATACTCAATGGATAAAACCTCTGCTGATACACCTAAATGTGAAAAATCCTGGAATCTTCAATCGTGTGGTTTCAGCATTTTAGGTAAGGGACTTCTTCCTTTGGGCTGTAAAGAGACCAATGTCTTACCTCACAGACTTACTAGTGTCATACTTAAGTTGTTAAACTTCTGAGTGACTTTTCCATTTCTATTTTTTATTTTAAAATTTTAAAAAGATTTACTTGTTTTTATTGTAAAGGCACATCCACAGAGCGAAGGAGAGAAAGATTCCCCCATCTGCTGGTTCACTCCCCAAGGGGCTGCAGTGGCCACAGCAGAGGCATTTCAGATCCAGGAACTACTTCTGAGTCTTCCACATGGATTCCAGGTCCGAATGCCTTGGGCCATCTTCTGCTGCGTTCTCACACCACAGGCAGGGAGCTGGATGGGAATAAAGCAGCCGGAATAATGAACCAGTGTCCATATGGGACCCTGGAATGGCAAGGGGAAGGTTTAGCCAATTGAGTCATTGTGCCAGGCCCAACTTTTGCATTTTTTTTAAAAAGATTTATTTACTTTTATTGGAAAGTCAGATATGCAGAGAGGAGAGAAGAAAGAAAGATCTTCCATCCGATGGTTGACTCCCCAAGTGGACACAACGGCCAAAGCTGTGCTGATCTGAAGCCAAGAGCCAGGAGCCTCTTCCAGGTCTCTCACACGGGTGCAGGGTCCCAAGGTTTTGGGCCAACAATATTTTATTTTCTAACTTTTGACTTCCAAAAGGAGAAAATGAAAGGGTTTGTAGACGCAAACTTCACAAAACCGTAGACTCGCTTTTCAGATCCAAATATACATGCAGAAAAATGCACAAACATGGTTAAACTCACCTAGCCTGGAGTGGGGGGAAGGGAAATGGAATGCATTTTGTGTTAGGAGTTTTATCCCTTACCTTTTTGGAAGCACATCAGTTCCTACAAGTGAATGGTTGCTCATTGTTTTCTCACAAATTGTGCTGAGGTTTTACATTTATTTTCCATAGTTTTTAGCAAAGTAAGACACTGGTTATGGTAAGAAATGTCATAGGCAGGGATTGTACCTACTCCCAATCTAACAGGAGAAGAGAATCAGCTGTTTCTATACACAGCTAGGGAGGATCATGCAATCATGGATTGAAAGGGGCCTGAAAGGGCCCTGCTCAGTAGCCTAGTGGCTCAATCCTTGCCTTGCAACAACCAGGATCCTATATGGGCACCCAATCCTATCCCAGCTGTTCCACTTCCCATCTAGCTCCCAGCTTGCGACCTGAGAAAGCAGTTGAGGACGGCCCAGGGCTCTCCTGCACCCATGTGGGAGACCCAGAAACTCCTGCATCCTGGCTGTGGGTCGGCTCAGCTCCAGCCATTGCAGACACTTTGGGAGTGAATCAGCAGATGAAAGATCTTCCTCTCTCTCTTATCTGTTAATCTGACATTCCAATAAAAAAAAACTTTTAAAAAATGGCCCAAGAAATGATGTCATTCTTTTCTCTTATGGATATGTAAACAGACACTGATGGCTAGATTGCTTTCCTACAAAGAGAAGCCCTATTTTATGGTGGAAAGAGTAACATTTTGTTAATATCTTGTCTTCCCTGCTTACTAACTGTATAACACTGGTTATCTCGTAGGACACACCCAAGAGCTGTTGTGTGCTCTTGGATGAATTAGTGCTTGGGCTTCTGAAAAAATTTAGCCCAAAGATGACGTGAATGCCTTTGAAAGTTTTTAATAATATTCTGTATTTGTATTTTTCTTTTTTTTTTAAGCTGAAGTAATGGTTGACACTAACGTGTAAAAAAAAAAGTCATTTGGCTTTGTTAATCTGTTTTTTTCTTTTCTGTTTCTTTTCAATCTTCTTTTTAATAAGTTACTGCATTGAGTATTTTATTAATTTCTAATGTAGGAATTTAAGGCTCTATAATTAAATTTTTTTCTTCTTAAGTTTTTATTTTTTAATTTTGTGTTCCTAATTGGAAAGGCAGATTTGCAGAGAGGAGAGACAAAGATTTTTCATTCACTGGTGCACTCCACAAATGACTGCAGCTACTGGAGCTAAGTCAATCTGAAGTAGGGAGCCAGGAGCTGCTTCCGGGTCTCCCACATGGATGCAGGGTTTCAAGGCTTTGGGCTGTCCTCCACTGCCCTCCTAGGCCATGCACATGAATGGTGCCCATGTGGGATTTTGGTGCTTGCAAGTAGATTAGCCTGTTGCTCTGGGGCCTATTTCTTTCAACATGTTAAATTTTCTATCTCCACATCTGTTTTATTTATTTTTAATAAAAAGTTATACGTATTTACAGGGTACCATGTGATGTTTGGTACATGTATACATTGTATAATGCTCAGTAAATGTGTTTATGTTTTCAAACATTATTTCCTTTGTTGAAAACATCCCAAATCCTCTGTTTTTCAAGATTTATTTTTATTGGAAAGTCAGATATACAAAGAGGAGGAGAGACAGAGAGGAAGATCTTCTGTCCAATGATTCACTCCCCAAGCGGCTGCAATGGCCGAGCTGAGCTGATCCGAAGCCAGGAGCCCAGAGCCTCTTCCGGGTCTCCCACACAGAATGGATCTGGGCTGAGCCTCACTGTGCGGTCCTGTCTGGACGCATGATTGCTCTTTACTCTTCAGCACTGCATTTGGAAATCTGGTCCTTCTGCTTGCCTGCAGGGGGATTGTGGAGTTCTAGGGGAATTGGGAAGTGGGACCCTCCCTCCTGTTGTTGAGAAGAGAATGCCAGTTGCTAACTGGGAGAGTGCTTCCACGGTAGCTGTGTCTGAAGATTTGCTTAGAACTAAGGCTGGATTGTGCAGAGATTACCCTCAGGATTCCAATAGTTTGTAAATTACAAATTTTACAGTCAACTTGAGTGTTTTTAGTTTGCTTATCTTTGTGAAGTTTTAACCATTTTCCACTTGGAACGCAGAGTGTGGAATCGTAGGCGCTTCTCTAGCATGGTTTTGGACTTGATTATTTGCCCTGGTTTTGATCTTTTCTTCGTTTTGTTTAACTTGAACCTTTTGGATTGGAAGATCACTTAAAACTCGTCATGATTTAAACTCACGGTCACACAAGGTTGTTATTTATATGCATTCATTTTACTCATTTGCTCATCCATTCAGTAAATACTCCTTGAAGTACTCATTGTAAGCATGATTGTGGAGAGAACATTGTTATATGCTAAGCTATTCTGGACAAGGAAAACATGAACAGTGCAATCTGTAGAGACACCAAAGGCTGGTGTGTGTGTGTGTGTGTGTGTTAGAGACACACATCTGTGTGCGAGACATGGTCCGTAGTTTTGTAGGTACAGCCTCTTTAGATAGTCTACCTCCTTTACCCACTGTTATTTCTGTTTCAGGCCCTCAACGTATGTTAAATATACTGGTCTTTCTCATCTTTGGCTTTTTCTTCAACTTTACCCTCATGCTGCATTTTCTTACACAATTCTTTGAGTCACCTCCCCTGGTAGACTACCATTAAAGCATAAACCGGACTGCATCTTGTGATCTACAGAATAAAGTCCAGTCTTTTGAAAAGGTTTTGTTTTTATTTTTTACCTTTTTTTTTGTTTTCTATTTTCTCTTTTTATTTTTTTATTTGTTTTTTTTCTTTTTGTTTTTTCTTTTGTTTTTATTTTTTGAGAGGCAGAATTACAGAGAGACAGAGGTGTTCCATCTGCTGGCTCACTCCCCAAATGGCTGCAGTGGTAGGACTGGGCCTGTCTGAAGACAAGAGCCTGCAGTTTCTTCTGAATCTCCCAAGTGGGTGCAAGGGCCCAAGGACTTGAACCGTCCTCTACTGCTTTTCCAGGCCATTAGCAAGGAGCTAGATCCCATATAGGCCCTTGGTGCCGGAGGCGGAGGCTTAGCCTGCTCCTGAATGGTGACAGTCCTCAAGTCCAAAATTCTTACTACAGGTTCTTAGTATAGGGTCTGTAAATTGTTTCAGTTCTCCTGAGTGACCCACTTTTAGGCAGCATCTGTTCCCTGCTGGGATCTTGATTGATCTTACTTCTGCCTCTGGACAGCTACCGCTTGCCCTTACAGACTTGCTTCCTGTCACGGTCCACTTTGCCCTCAGTGCAGGGATGTTAACCTTGCTCTTTGAGAACAGTGCGCTTGGTCAATGAGAGGCGCTGGCAGCAGGAGAGGGGTTGGTATATTTTCTTTCTTGGCTTCATGCTGGCTCTCCCAGAGGTCTTGGCTTGTGTCTAGTGACCTCATGGTACCTTTAGGCTTGGGTGTGGTTGCAACTTCAGCAAGTCACAGTATCTCTGACTCCTCCCACATTTTCAACATTTTGCAAATAGCCTTTCTTAACTCTGCTTGAATTACCTGGCTTTCCTGAAAGAGCTGTCTACTTCCTGCTGGATCCTGACTCTTGGCTTAGTTATTTATGTTTGCAGCTACAACTGTGTAGTTTGCCTGTGGCACTGAACTTCATCTGTTTAAGTTTTTGGTGTGACTTCCCCCAACCCCTCACCCCCTGGTTTAGTCCTCTTTCTTTTCCTGAAAGTATGGCTGTCATATTAATAGGAACTGAAATGTTTGAGTAAGGACTGTAGGCACATCTGGATTTCAGTGTGTGGCATACTATTTAGCTGTCTGAAAGCTTTTTTTTTTTTTTGAGAAAATATGGAAGGGAGTGAGTACTAAAGTTAGTATAGTCTCTAACAATATCTAGATTTATTTTCATTCTTTCTGATAAGCAAGTTAGCACTTACTATTTTTGCTTTTACATGTTTGTCATCTGTAAGATGTAGCTTAGATTTTTTCCATTGGAATATTTTATATTATATAATTTTATAATTATATGATTTATATCTGAGAGTGTGATTGCATATGAACTGGAAGATACATTAATTGTCAGTTGGAGGAGAATAAAGTTGTAGGATCTAACATTTATGGAGAAAGGAATTAAAAGATGTTTTGGTACAAAAACTATTAATCTTACTAATAGTTCTTTGATAGCGTGCATTTCCCATGAGCTTACTGAAGATCCTGAACTGTTTATGCAGATATTCATTGTCTGTCTTCCTCCAAATACCTTAGAGAAAGGTACTGAGAGAGAAAGTAGCTAACGGTTATGTTTAGCAATCCTGCAATACCTGTGTGGCACCATCAGCCATGGGTCCTGATAGGAAACAGATGATTATACATTCAAACTGGACGGTTAGAGGAGTAAGTGAAGGAGCTGGTCACAGATATGTAGGCAGCGTTTAGAAAATCAACAAGGCATGGCATAGCACTTTGTACTAGAACAGAAGAGATGGAATATTGCCCCTTATGGCTGAGAGACCAGGCCAAGGGGTGGTTACTAGAACTCCAAAAAGGGAGTGGTGTGGTAACCAGAGAGCAGCTGTCCCAGGTAAAGGATGAAAGCCTACAGCAGGCCTGCAGAGGGGAACCAGGGAAATGACTGCATGGAGTCCTGCTGTGTGTGCCCTTTGATTCCAGTCAGTGCCTGTCCCTGGATCCTCCCCTCCTGCACTGCCCAGTGACACTCAGGAGGGAGGCTGTCTATGCTCTTTCTTTCCCTTGATTTCTACCAGGGCCACCTCTGCTCCAAAATCTTTGCCCTTCAGGGTTGCTGGCAGACATGCAAAATGCAGTTAAAAAATACAGTGTGACATGTGTGAGGTGAAATATGTACAAAGTCATACATGTATAAGATGCCATGGGAAGGATGAGAGGGAGTGCCTGATTTGGTCCTGTAGGGGCAGTGATATTTGCAAGCGTTCCTCATAGAAAGCTGGTGAAAACAGTACGTTAGGGCTGAGCCGGTGGTTTAGTGTGAGTGACTGCATGGGGGTCAGTGGAAAATGGGGCTGAACATTTTGGAAGGGGTCAATTGCCCCAAAGACAGTAGCATTCTGTCCCCTGGAACTAGCCCCTTCACATGTCCCCTGCCTGTCCCTGTGTCCAAACCCTGAAGCGTCATCTTTGCTTCTGTGACCGCTGGTAGTTCTCAAGTTGTGCCATTTCTACATTCAAAATGTTCTGCCTCATGTCCTTGTTTTACTTATACTCTCAACATACTGTTTATCACCTTCTTAACTGGATGATTTAAAAGCTGTATTACATTCTCCCTTTCTTGACCCATTACTTGTACTTTTCTCCCTTTATTTTACCCTTCTGAAATCCTTGATTTTGTCATGCTGCTGATCCTGAGTCAGAGAAGAGAGTACTATTTCCTAGAGGATAAATTTTTTCAGAACAATATAGATACAGATATTTTAAAAACATTTATTTTTATTTGAAGGGCAGAGTTATAAAGAAAAGGAGAGACAGAGAGATCCCACACCCATTATGGCTCTCACCAGCACCAGCCAATGCTGGAGCATAGTCTACTGTGGCCTACCCCGAGGGTCTGCCCCCAGCCCTGGCTCTCAAACTCACCAGCAGGGAGCTAGATGAGAAGTGGAGCAGCTGGGACACAAACCAGTACCCAAATGGGATGCCAATGCTTGCAGGTAGAGAATTGCACTTTCATGCTGACCCAGAGTTTTGTTACAAATATAACGTATTTTATATTGAAGGAATTTTTTTTTTCTGAAGGTCTGCTTTCCCCTGTTGGTTTCTTGACTCCAGTGCTAGCCTGTTAGTCTAGCCAGATCAGTTGTCTCTGTTGCAGGTCATAGTCACTGACTTTAGCAACAGGTAAAGTCTTAGGCCAGTAAGATGGGGCAGCACATGAAGCCCTGCTTGTGACATTCCATCCTAATTGAAATGCTAGTGTGTGTCCTGGCTGCTCAGTTTCTGATCCAGCTTCCTGCTTATGCATCTGGGAAGGCGGCAGGAGACCCACGAACTTGGGCCCCTACCACCTATTTGGGAGGCCAAGACGGAGTTACTGGCTCTTGGCTTCGTCCTGGCCCAGCTCTGGTGGTGGTTGGTCATTTCTGGGAGTGAAGTAACAGATGGACGATCTCTGACTTCCCAATGAGTGAGGAAAGGAAACAGCTAGCCTGTGTTGGAATCCTGGTTCCATCACCTCACAGGTTTCAGCATGGTTCCTCGTTTCTCGAAGTTTCACAAACTTTATTTCAAAAAATGGGCATAGTAATGGTATTTCCTCGACAGGCTTGGGGTAGGGGCTGGGTCATCTGTATAGCCTAGTGCCTGCTTGGGTGAGCATGCGGTCCCTGTTGGCTGTGACGTGTTACCTCCAGCACTCCTGCTCATTCCCCTGTGCTTTGGTGGATGCAGTTTTCATGCAGACTGGGCCTCCCTCTCCTACATAAAAGCTCCCCTGGGCCTCCCTGTTGCCTGTGGTTTCCCTACTCTGTTAAGGTCAACTCAATTGCCTCTTTAATATTTTTCTAGCTATTCCAGTTCACATTGACCTCTGAGTTCTTGTAGGCTCTTTTTGTGCCCATGCTAATGGTAATATTTCTATTTTTGTGGCATCTTTCCATTTTTTAGGGTATTTATATTTTAAAATTTATACTCCGCCTAAAACAGAGTCATGGAATGAGTTGTCAGAATCAAGATATAGAATAATTTCTTTTTAAAAATTTTTATTCATTGATTTTTAATATATAGAACAATTTCATTACTCCCCCCAAATCTAGAGTATATATTCTGTTTCTACATGTACACTTTTGGTTTTGAAGCTAGTATTTATTTTACAATAATTTGTCTGTAAGTGTGGCGTTGCCTGGTGAACATATAGCAAGTAACTAGATGCTGAATGCTTGAATTGTGTAAAATAAAGCTTAAAAATATGATGAATTTGAGTGCATTAAGAAGCCATTAATTAGCTTTCTTCTCAGGGTCATTTTATTAGAGTGGGGATAGTTCAACTGAAAGTTATCCATGTGTAACTTGTTAAAGAGGTTTTAGAGCCCTAACTGGGCTAGTAAAGCCCATTTTTATTTGTCTTTAGAAAACAAAGAGCTTGTTCCTTTCTGCTTATATTACCAAATGTACTTAATAATTTCTAATTTTTCCAGTTCTGTTAAATTCTAACATGAAGCCAATTTTCGTCATCTTTGACTTCATTTGTTATGATGCCATCATTAAATTCATAGCTTATCTTTTTATTTGATGTATTTAAGTTAGTAAGCGATTCAATTATATGAGTTATATAATGTAAAATAGAAAGCCTTCCTGTTTTTGTTATGTTATTTTTCTATGGGACGATTTGGCTCAGCTCTCTGGGAATTTTTTATTGACCGTCCTTGAATTCAGAAGTCAACAATAGCAAGAGAATTTATTTATGGATAAGGTAGGGCTGGTACAGATGAGCATATGCTGCAGAGTTTCCTCAATCTTCAGTCTTGGGTATTACACAGTATTGATCTTTCTCCTTAGGGGACAAAAAAATGATTAAATTTGTACTCCATTCAGTAGTCTTTACCTCGTGACGAAGTGAATTGAATTTAATCATGTGTGTCTTTTTTCCCTTCCCCAACAGCTTCCATGCCTATGGCTGTTCTAAATTTGGGCCAAATATATCCATTTCAGAGAGGCTTTTTCTGTACAGACAACAGCATCAACTATCCGTACCATGACAGTACCGTCACAAGCACTATCCTCATCATACTGGGGCTTGGCTTACCCATTGCCTCTGTAAGTAACTCAATAAGTAGGTAGTGATGGGTTGGTTGTGGAGGTTTGATGAAGTGATGGAGTCGGGGTGGGGGTACATCCACAGGACTTACCTTCACTGCTATTTGAGGTAGTGAATGATGATTGGAGAAATATATCTAGTGTTTAATCCGGGGCAGTGTTTTTCTAGGTAAGGGTGGATGTTACTCAAAAACAACTTGATATCATCATAAGGAATTATACAGTGATTATTTTAGAATGGAAGAGTTTATTGAAGTCATTTAGGCCAATTGCTCTTAGTGCACAAGTGAAAAAACTTAGGCTTAGATACTTATTCAAGTCCAGTAAGCCATTTTATGACAGTGTTGAAACTAAGATTATGCTTGCTTATCATACTGTTAGATGGAAATTGAGGCCGAAAGAAAGGAGATGGGCTTACTTACTAAATTCAAGAAAACAGAAGCTTCTGTAGAAAGATTATAAAAGCATGCAAAATAAAATCCATAGAATGTCACTGCTGTATCTTTTTAAAAAAAAATTTATTTAAGGTTTACTTATTTGAGAAGGCAGAGTTACAGAGAAGGACAGGCAAGGTCTAGAGAGAAGTGTTCCATCTGCTGGTTTACTCCCCAAATGACCACAATGATCAGGACTGGCCCAGGCCAAAGCCAGGAACCAGGAGCTGTATCTGGGTTTCTTATGTGCAGGGGCCCAAGTAGCTGGGCCACCTTCTGCTGCTTTCCCAGGTGCATTAGCAGCAAGCTGTACTGGAAATGAGTCAACTGGGGCTTGACTCAGCAGCCATATGGGATGCTGGTGGTGTGGACAGTAGCTAAACTGGCTCTGCCACAGTGCTAATCCCTATACTAACATTCTTTATTATCCTTTAAGATATTCTAATCTTTTCTAGGATAACACTGGGTTTCACTTTTTCAAAATTTAAAATATTTATTTGAGCAGCAAAGCAATCAAATAAGTACCTGCTAGCTCACTCCCCAAATGTTCACAGTGGCTGGGACTGACCAGGCCGACTCTTGGAGCCAGGAACTCAGGCTAGGTTTCACATGGATAACAGGGTCCAGTTATTTGAGCCATCACCTGCTGGTTACCAGGGTGTGCTTTTAGTAGGAAGCCAAAATTGCAAACAGCACTGAGACTGAAACCCAGGCTTTCTCTGGATTGGGGTGCTGGGCATCTTAACCAGGATGTCCCCCAGCAGGCCAAATGCCCATCCCTCACTATTCTAAGTAGCTGGGAACCTTTATTCTATGTTAAGATTAAAAATTGGGTTAAGATGGGCTTTGGAATAATGTGCTTGTTTTATCCTTGGCCCTGATACCTAAACCTTGCCTTTTACATTTCACGTGTCTAAGAAACCCAATAGAAGGAGCAGGGCAAATATTTACCTCCTCTAGTGGCTGGGGGATTGTAGGCGATCCTGCTCTATTTCTCCTTCGACCACATGGCTCCTGTCAGCTGGCCTCCCTAGATAGTCATTAAATCTTAGTGTCTCGGGGGCTCGGCAGTGTGGCCTGGTAGCTAAGGTCCTCGCCTTGATCCCATACGGCCGCTGGTTCTAATCCCGGCAGCTCCACTTCCTCTCTATCCTCCTCTCAGTTTATCTGACTTTGTAATAAAAATCTTAGTGTCTCACCAAATTCAGCAACCTGGTTCTCCCATAGGCCTGATAGTTTCTTTTCCTATACCCCTCACACCCCCTACACACACCACTTCAGTTGGTTAAGAATAATAAGCTAGTTCTTTGGTTTCTAGCTCACATACCTGAGTTATTGTACCTTTTTTGCCAGCAGGATTTTTAAAGATGTGTTCTGAAGGTGAGGGGAACTGGATTTTATTATGTTCTGGGATATGTAAGTGTATACTTCCAATTTCATTGTAAACACTTGTATAGGTGTAAGAGAGGGGAGAGATCTGGTAGGAGATACTTAGACTTTGTTTCCTGAGAAGTAAATTCCATCCTAACTGGTAACCCTATTTGAGCTACTGGCCTTACAAAACAGTGTATAGAGAAACGTGTAGTACTGGCATTTACATGATAAGTAGACAGGGTTACTATAATTGCATGAAGTCCAAGTGTTGCTTGTGGCTATAACTCTCAATAATTTGAAAAGGTAACTGCTTGATAAATCAGTTCCTTGACTTGGATTTTTTTTAGAAAGCTTTAATTATAACAATAATACTAATCTATGATTTCTAAAACTTTTATTGTAAAATAGAAAAGAAATAGCCTTTTATGTTTTCTTAAAGACAGTATTACCTTCTACGTACACATACCTGTTGACATTTTGATGTTATTTTCTTGCGTGTTGAGGAGCAGGGAGGTACAAAGGCAGAGGTAAAGGGTGCTAGTGAGTGTGTGAGCAAGCTCTCGCATCTTCAGGATCACCGTGCAATGGCTGGGACTAGGTTGGGTCAAGCTAGGAGCCAGGAACTCAGGCTGGGCCTCCCAGGTGGGTGGCAGGAACCCAGGTCCTCTGTGACTGCTGCCTCCAGGATGTCCATTATCAGGCATATGAAAGTCAGGAAGGGAAGCCACATACTGAGCCCAGATGCTCAATATAGCAGGTGCTATCTTAACCTGTAGGTCAGACACCCACTCCCTCCGATTTGGTTGTGTTTATGCCATCCTGAGCACATCGCAAATTTCAGGTTTTTTTTTTTTTCTCACCTTGTAAAAAGTATTTTAGAGTTACCGTTAACTATTAAATAGTTTAAGTGAGAGCTATAATGCTACTTTTTAAAGTAGTAGAAAGATTTGGTATGAATTTTTCAGGCCTTTAGTACTATTTCCCTGTGAGTTTGCTATGAATGAGAATTGATCAGGAAAAAATATTTGAATGCAAATTCATTTAAATTTAAAGTAGTAATAATATTTGGTTAATTTCTAGGCTTTAAATATACCTATGGCTTGTGGACTAATGTGAAGGGATTCTTGAATTTGTAGGGTAGATTTGTTTTAATAGTTTATATACTCATATAACATCAGATGTTATTTTTGATGTATGTAGCATTCATATATGCATACTGTATAATTTGATAAGTGATAAGATTTTGGATGATTGTAAAGGGTACAGTTGAAAGCAGTGACTTTTTTTTTTAAGCAGTGACTTATTTTAAGAATGTTAAGTTCCATATTTTTTTTTTAAAGATTTTATTATTATTGGAAAGCCGATATACAGAGAGGAGGAGAGACAGAGAGGAAGATCTTCCATCCGATGTTTCACTCCCCAAGTGAGCCGCAACGGGCCGGTGCACGCCGATCCGATGCCGGGAACCAGGAAAATCTTCCGGGTCTCCCACGTGGGTACAGGGTCCCAATGCATTGGGACTCTGCACCCGTGTGGAAGACCTGGAAGAGGTTCCTGGCTCCTGGCTTCAGATCGGCGTGCACCGGCCTGTTGTGGCTCACTTGGGGAGTGAATCATTGGACAGAAGATCTTCCTCTCTGTCTCTCCTCTGTATATCTTTGTAATAAAAATAAATAAATCTTTATAAAAAACAAAATTATATTTATTAGATACTGTTAATGAAAATTGAAGTTCTATTAATTTGACACAACCCAGGTTGCTAAATTCTGTGGTTTTCCCCCAAATCCTATGGCTCTTTTCTTTTGAAGATTTATTTATTTTCATGGAACAACAAGATTTTGCAGAGAGAGGAAAGATAGAGATCTTACATTCACTCACCTCCCCAAATGGCTGGAGCTGAACTGGTCTGAAGCCAGAAACCTGGAGCTTCTTCTGGGCCTCCTGTGTGGGTGCAGAGGACCAAGGATTTGGGCCATCTTTCTTTGGTTCCCCAGGCACATTAGGAGGGAGCTGGACCAGAAGTGGAGCAGCCAGGACTTGACTTGGTGCCCGTTATGAGGTGCTGGTACAACAGGTGGAGGTTTAACACACTGTGCCACAGCACTGGCTCACACTCTCTCTGTCTCTCTCTCTCTTTTTTTTAATTTCAAAGAGTTACAAAGAGTCTTCTTCCATCTGTTGTTTTACTCTGTAAATGGCCACATAGGCCTGAAGTAGGTTGAAGATAGGAGCCTGGAACTCCATCTGTCTTCCACTTGGGTGGCAGATGCCCAAGCACTTGGGGGGTCATCTGCTGCTTTCCCAGGTGAGTTAACAGGCGGCTGGATGGGCAGGACTCAGGATAGGATGCCAGTCGGTTTAACCCCGTGTGCCACAATGCATTTCCTTTTCAAGGGAAATGTTTGTTCATAAAGTCTTCAAAGGATTTTCGAGGTGAATGAGTTGGTTCTAGCGCATGTTATGGAATGCCTTTGCTTAATTTAAATGGCTAGCATCTATTACCCTAAGGGACTGAGTCAATTAGCATTATTCGTAATTTTTCTACTGCATGTTATCTTGATGAATATACAAGATAGGACATATTATATGTTATTCTTAGATAGAACTCTGATTTTTTCAGAAATCCTAAAATGATTAAATGTGAGTTATCAGTGAATTATGTGATAAGACATTAAAATGTTCATTTTACTACCACTAGACTTAAGTATTGTTGCGGTCAAAAGTTTAATCAGATCCCTTCATCTCCCTACTTTTTCAAGCAGTTTACTTGTTGAACATTGACTTGGCAAAATGCCCAAAACATATTCTTAATATGAGACGAATGTGTACAATTATTTTTAAATATGTGAAAAGGGCCTTTTTTATTCATTTCTAACCATTTTATATAACTGACTAAGCCTTTTAAAATTGAATTTTAAAAGAGGGAAAGGGAAAGAGAAAAAAATTTTCCATTTGTGGTTCACTTCCCAGATGTCTACAATGGCTGGAGTTGAGCCAGGAACCGAGAATGCCATTTGAGTCTCCCACATGGGTGGCAGGGCCCGAGACCTTGCGCTGTCCTCCGCTGCTCTCCCAGGCACATTATAAGGATGCATTTTGTGTGTTGCAGTTGAGACTCAAACTGTTACTCCACTGTGGGATGCTGGTGTCACAGCTGTCCTTTTAATCCTTTGGGCTACAAAACTAGCTCCATTTTCCTTGATTAGCATTTTGTACATTTTTATATGGTTGTGTATAGTATACAGTTTAAAAATATTAAATCTGACAACACAAAATCCTTTTTCCTCTTTTATAAACCTCTCATCTCTGAATATAGAAAAGCATTAGCTTAGTGCTATCTGTATTTTGTGGACTGAAGACATAGAAAAAAGTATCTGAGTGACTTATTTTAGGAGTATCTTCCGCTCTTTTTTTTTTTAAGATTATTTTATTGGAAAGGCAGATGTACAGAGAGGAGGAGAGACAGAGAGGAAGATCTTCCGTCCGATGATTCACTCCCCAAGTGGCTGCACTGATCCGAAGCCAGGAACTTCTTTCCGGGTTTCTCACTCGGGTGCAGGGTTCCAAAGATTTGGGCCGTCCTCGACTGCTTTCCCAGGCCACACGCAGGGAGCTGGATGGGAAGTGGAGCTGCCGGGATTAGAACCGGTGCCCATATGGGATCCCGGGGCGTTCAAGGCGAGGACCTTGACTATTACGCCTTTGCACCGGGCCCCTTCTCCTGTTCTTTAAAGTGAAAGAGAGATACCTGTGTTAATATTTTATAAACTAATTTTTCTTTTCTCTAAATACTGAGAAATGTAGATGTTGGTTGAACTTATGGCATTTTTGAAATTGTTTTTATGATTGAAAGTAAATTTGTACCTTGAATTTGGTAATGAGTGTTTGCTCCAGTGCCTCAGACATCATCCATGAAGATCACTGACTCCTCTGCTCTGTGAAAGACATTTAAAAAAGAGAAAACATGAGCCACAGACTGAGGGAAGATATTTACAAAACACCTACCTGATAAAGAATTCATGTAAAATATTACAAAGAACTTCTAAAACTTAACTGTAAAACAATTAAGAAATTGCAGAAGATCTGACCGACGGATACCTCATCAAAGAAGATATTCACATGGTGGATAAACATATGTAAAGATACCTATCATAATACATTGCTGGGAATTGCAAGTTAAATGCTTTTTAGGATAGTGAAAATGCAAAACTCTGACTACATGAGTATCAGGAGTTCTCCTTCATGGCTCCTTGGAAATGGTATAGCTACCTTAAAGACTGCAGGGCAGCTTCTTACCAGCCGGACACAGTCAACACGCCAAACCCAGTCCAGATTTGTTTCCAGGTATTTATCCAAAGGAGTTGAAAGCTTATGTCCACATAGAAAACGACACATGAACGACTAGCATTTTATTCATAACTGCCCAATCTTTGAAGCAATCAAGATATCCTTCGGTAGATGGAGAAAACAAATTGGCATATCCATCGAACATAGTATTATTCAGTATTGGAGAGAAATGAACTGTTCAACCAGGAAAGACGTGGAAGAACCTTAAATGCATATCGCCAAGAGGAAGAAGCCAGTCTGAAAAGGCTGCAGGAGACATGGGCCGGATCAGTGGGCGCCAGCGTGTGAGGGGGAATTGGAAAGGGATGAACGGGTGGAACGCAGAATTTTTAGTGCAGTGAAATTTTTTGTTACAGTACTTATGGTGGATAATTGATATTTTGTGCTTGTCAAAGCCCACACAGCTGTGCAACGCAAAGAATGAACTTTATTGTAAACTATGAACTTTAGTTAACAATGTTGTTTAAATCTGGTTCATCATTTATAACCATCGCACTGCATCAGTGCAAAATGTCTAAAATGGGGAAACTCGGAAGGTGTGGTGGGGAAGTGAGTATTTAGAAATCTTTAATTTCCTGTTCCGTTCTATAAAATTTGCAATTGCTCTAAAAGTAGAATTAAATTTTTAAGTCTTGTAAGATGTGTATGCTTTTTCACTAATAATTGTTCTAAAATATCATTAGAGTGAATATTTACTAGAAATACTTGATAAAATATAAAAGTAAAGTTTTACGTAACTGATAGCCGATTTTCTATGAGTGGCATTTATTTATTTGTGTTTTTATATTGGAAAAACAGATTAGATTTAAAGAGAGGAGAGAGGAAGATCCATCCGCTGGCTTACACCTTAAATGGTTGCAGTGGCCGGAGCTGAGCTGACCCACAGCTAAGAGCAAGAGCTTCTTCGAGGTCTCTCACAGGAGTACAGAGCCTCAAGGATTTGGGCCATGCTCAGCTGCGCTCCCAGGCCATAAACAGAGAGCTGAAAGGGAAGTGGAGCAGCTGGGAGAGGAACCAATGCCCATATAGGATCCTGGCACTTGGCAGGGCTGTGATTGAGCCATTGCACCAAGCCCCCAGCAGTGTTTTGGCTGTAGATCATTGGTTCTTACTAACGCAGAGTGTAACATTGACAGATCAGTAAGTGGAATTAGTGTTGAATATTTAAGACTTAACCTAATGGTGACAAGGTAGAAAACATGATGGTATCTACAAATTCAGGGCAGATTTTCAGATTTTATAGTGAAAAACAGCTAGAAACTTGTGGCAGTCACTGAAGAAAAATATGTGTGGGATATATTTAGTATATATTAGGTAAGAAACTATTAATGTTCAACTTCTATTATGCGAAAAGCTCTGAGTACATTATTATTTTTTAAGCTATTTGAAGTAAAAGTTTGGGTTTGGAAGCATCCATACTGGAAATTTTATTTAGATGTGGATTCATAGTTCATTATATAAAGCTCAGGAATGAGAACTTTTTGAATTTTTTGAAAGATTATGTGATTCATAACCCTTATATAACTGCTCAGCAGGATCTAGGACAATGCCTCATGTCAAAGACTTTAATATTTACACAGTGAAGCATGACTAGTCACAATAAGTGGGGTAAATAAAGTTTATTGTTGTCACTAATTTTGTTTAAATTAGTTTTGACATGAAATAAGTGATACAGGTTGGATTTGGTACCAAAAATTATTGGAGGTTAGAGAAGGGACTGGCTTTGAGACCCAGAGTAAGGGTTATGTTTGTTATTTAATGCCAACTTAAAAAAAGTCCCAGCCATGTTATATGGTTTTTTTAGAAAACTCCCCAAATTTAATGTTTTAAAAAGTTAATTTACTTGGGAGGGAGTGAGAGAGGAAGGGGTAGAGAGAGAGAAAGAGAGAGAGAGAGAGAGAAGGTAAAGATAGAACACTTGCCACTTCATGCCCCCAAATGCTTGCAGAGCTGGTACTGGGCCAAACTGCAGACACCCATGTGGGGATACTCGGATGCCTTTACTGGCTTCTGACTCCAGCCTGAGCCAGTGTTGGTTAGTGGGGCCATTCGCTGAGTGAACCAGTGGATGGAAGATCTCTGTCTCTGTCTTTGTCACCTTTTTTTTGTCACTCTACCTTTCAAATAAAACTTCAAAAATGAAGGTTTGAATTTGAACATTAATCTTAATCACCTCCTGAAATTCCATGTGCCCTTATGTAAATCTGTTAATGTGTATGTCTTTTAGGGAAGCTTTCTCCACCTCTAAACTTTTCAGTTTATCAAGGACCGTGACAAGAGGGTTTGTTTCGTTGAAACGCTCCAGCAATCAAAGTCTGTCCTCATTCTTAACAAGAATATGGTTTACTGATTTAGCTTCCAGTGTAGTGAACCACTTTAATACACTTTGAAGAAAGGCACAGCTAATCCTTTATCATTTTTTTAAAAAAGTTAATTCTTTATTTGAAAGTAGGTATACAAAGAGAGGGAGAGACAGAGGGGTGAGCACAAGTGAGCGAGGACACGCACGCTTCTAGGCACTGGTGCACTCTCCAGGTGGGCACAGCAGCCCAGGCTGGGCCGAGCAGAGGCCAGGAGGGAGGAATCGAGAGCCTGAACAGGTTTTCAAACAATCATTAGTAATTAGTAGAAGTCCTGCTAGGAATTTTGAGAAGTGTGTTAAGCATACGTATCACTTTAGGGAGAATTTCCATCGATGTTTATTCTTTCAATCCTTGAAGATAATACATTTTTCCATTATTTAGGTTTTTGATTTTTTTGAAATCAGTTTTTAGTAATTTTCAGCAAAAAATTGTATTTTTTTCAGGATTATGCTTAAATACCTAAATATTTTTGGTATTATAAATGGTAGTGTGCTCTTAATTTTGGGTTTCCACTTGTGCAGTGCTAGCTTATGGAAATCTGATTGATTTTTATGTGTTCACCTTACAGTCTGTAGCCTTGCAACACCCAGGGTTTTGTATATTTTGTTAATTCTGCCTTATTGCTGCCTTTTTAAAAATATTAATTTCATTCTCAGTTGTGAGTTCCTTTTGTTCTTGCTCTACTTTTAATTGGAGGTTCCTGATACTAGCACACAGGTCTTCTGTTGTTGTGGAAATATTCTCCGTTGGTGATCTGTGGCTCTAATTCCATGTCTATGACAAATTTCTGTCATTAGTCAAGGCATTTCTCCCACCTGCAGACTTTAGAGTCAGTTGCCCACTTGACATCTCTAATTGGCACCTAGGTAGATCCAAGATTACAGTTCTGAATATATTCCCCCTGTTCTGTCTGCAGTGTTCTCAGAATAAATCCAGGATTGAACCATTGCAAGAGCTGTGCCACAACTACCCTCCACACCACCAGTTCTTTGTGTAGTGTGGGAACTCAGTTAATTGCTAAACCAAATGGAATGATAACTTCCTTAGGAAAGAAATGGTACTTGGGATTTTCTGACCTGATGTACTGTTGTTGACTTACATACTTTTGTCCCTAAACATCGACAAAAATAAGTAATTTTTTACAGCTTTCTTTAGTTTCCTGAGTTGTGAAGAATTATAAAGTTCCTCACTCTTCTGTTTTATGTACTGTCTTCTTTTAACACATGATAGAGTTTACAAATAGGAAAATATTCTGTCTTCAACCTAATGAAGTTTTAATAGATGTTTAGTCTGGAAAGTTATTTTTCAGTTTTTTTTTTTTAAAGATTGATGTATTTTTATTCAAAAGGCAGATTTTTTAGAGAACTTTGTCTCTAGTAAAGAGTACTGTTAATGAAATACATGTGGTAATAAGAGGAAATTCTGCAGAAGCTAGCTCTGGTTTTACACAGGAAACGAAATGCATTCATATGCAAAGGTCCAAACAGCTTTTCAGTTCTGGAATACTTGTGGTTCTTGTTCCCTCCTAGGTGTAGATGAGGCATTCTTTCTCCTGATCTGGATTTTGTTTCATGGTAGCATCTTATGCCCCAGGTATGCTTCACTTCATACAAAAACTGGGCATTGTGGACAAATCCAAGTGGTCACCGTAGAGTCATTCATATTTTAGGAACTTGATAACATATTTTGACAGCATTATTTTTAAAACTGACTTTCCTGTTTGGAATTTTCCCCATTGGTAAGCAAACAAAAATGGACTTTAAAATGACCTAATAGAGAACACAGACTAAGTATATATAAACATCACATGTCCACTTAGCTTAGGGCACAGTCAAATGGCAAACATAATAGATTCATTATTCTGTAGTCAAACCTGAACCTCTGCTCTTCAGCCCTCAGACCTTCACCGGCATCCTTCCTTCTCTTCCAGACATTAGGAGGAGACTGTGATTGCTGAGATGTTTCACAAATGCCCTTCTGTGTTCTGTGGAATCTGTTGGTTGGCCAGACGTTAAAGTGGTGCCTGACATCCATGTTGGGACTTGCTGACCGCTGCCTGCTGCCCTTTGCCCTGAGACAGTGTTTCCCTTAACCATCTGTTGTTCCCGGGTCGGTGGGGTCCTTGCTGCTGTCCCCTGAGCATCTGATAGCTTTTATACCCTTACAGTGGGATACTGTTCAGCAATGTAAAGGACTGAAGTAGGAATTCATGCTCCAATATTGTGAAAACTGAAGCATTGTTTTAAGGAGACCTTTGTGTGATTCTCGTTAATATTGGAAAGTTTCCCTTCACATATAGAAAATAGTATTTAACACTAGTTTCTCTTTTTCTGGACACCTCGCCAATCTTTCTGATTAAAACACTGAGTGTCTGCAGGAGAAATTAATATGTGGTGTGGTCGTGTTCTTACTTATGGTCTAGGATGGGAAGTTATTCTTGTGGTGGTTAATTTGTGGGAGAAGTTACCATATGTTCTCTTGACCTTTACATGTGTTCACCCATTGAAGATAGAACGTTGTATTTATTTGTAGGTGACTATGAGTTTACCTTACAGAATGCCTTAGCTTTATTTATTTTTTTAAAAAGATTTATTCACACTATTAGAAAGGCAGATCTGAAAAGAGGAGAGGCAGAAAGATGTTCTGTCCGCTGGTTGACTCCCCATGTGACCCCAAAGACCAGAGCTGAGCTGATGTGAAGCCAGAAGCTGGGAGCTTCTTCCGGGTCTCCCAAATGGGTTCAGGGTCCTAAGTCTTTGGGCCATCCTTTGCTGCTTTCCCAGGCCACAAGCAGGGAGCTGGATGGGAAGTGGAGCGTCTGGGACATGAACCAGCATCCATATGGTATCCCAGGGCATCAAAGGTGAGGATTTAGCCACTGAGCCATCATGCCAAGCCAAGTATCTTAGTTTTAAGTGGGGTATCTAACTAGCCACATGAGCGTGGTATAGCAGGATTTGATGATTAAAATGATGCAGCTTTTTTGGAAAACAGTTGGCAGTTTCTATTTATTTGAGAGAGAGCTCTCATCAGCTGGTTCACACCCCACATGTCCACAACATCTGGCAGAGGCCCAATTAGGTGAGCTGTCACTTTGTACTTCCGCGTTTTAAGTTCCCCACTAAAATCGGGAGTGGAGATAGGACTCAGACCCAAGAGCTTATTGACATGGGCATTTGGCCATCTGGTGAAGAATTAGCTAAAATCTTTTTGTTTATGTCTCTCTGCCTTTCAAAAAAAAAAAGCTAATCATAGGACCTCACAATTACACTTCTAATTTCTACCCATTAGAAATGAAGACGTATGCACACAATGACGTGAATGTGTTTATAATGTTTTAGTCATGATAGCCCCAAACTGGAAGCATTCCAAATGTGCAATGACTGGAGAATGCAGAAACCAGACGTGACAGACAGTCACCAGTATAGTAAAACACTGGTTAGCAACGACAAGGAACGAAGTGCAGGCCGCAGCATGGATAAACCTCAGGCAGATGTGACATGATAAGGCCACGTGCTGAATCCCACACAGTGTGGGCTTCCATTGATAGGGCCAGGCAAGGCCGGTCTGTGGAGACAGTGGATGGTGGTAGCCTTGGGATCGGCAGTGGGACTGGTGATGGAATCTAAGTGCACTCGGGGGAATCCTGAGGGCCCCGGATGTGCTCTAAAATAAGATTGTGGCGGTACTGAACACTTTTATACATTTACCAATGTAATTGAATTACCTACTAAAGTTTATAGTCTGTAAACTATGCCTCAGTGAAACTTGTGGTTTTTTTTTTTTTAAGTGCAAGAGTAATAGAAATAAATTTGCCAGATGGAATATTCAGAGCAACATTGTTTGACAAAGGTGTAATGTTTCGAGAAAAGATGAAAGGGATTGTTTCAGAGATATAACCTTTAAAAAGAAAATGATGTTTGATTTGAATTGATAAAGACAGAGCCCTTTTACTTTTGCTCTGTCATCTGATGTAATTGTCAAAGGTAAAAGCAAATATCTACCTAAATTTTTGCATGTCTCTGTACTGCAGTACAACTGCTGCTAGAACAGTGTGGGGCGTGTAACAGCCTGTTTAGAGCAGTTTAGCGAGGATCTTAATGTTTGCATCCTTTAATTCCGCATAAAAATATACTCTAAGGGAATGACTAGATATAAACAATGGTTTATGTCTGCAAATGCTCACTATAGCTTTACAAGAATCAAATTTAAAAAACAGAATTGAGACAAATGTTTATTTCACTATAAGCAATTTTTGAAATCCGTGCATAGTTTTCATAATATGCATTTTGCATGAACTTTTGAAGACACCTCATGCGTGGGGTTCAGAATTCTTTTGCAGCAAAATAACTGTCTTTTAATTTAAATTCCAAGGATTTTTTTAAAAAGTTCCTTCATGTATAAGTAGTCCAAAAGTAAAAATACCTCCTGTAGAAGGGATATAATTAATTATGATTGTTTTAGATATGTCTCTGTTGGTTGTGAGGAGTGGAAACCCTTTCCGACTAGCTTGAATACAATTGGACTCTGTTGAAAGAGCTTACAGAGCCCTCAGGACCCAAAATAAAACCAGGTCTCCTGGCACTGGGCACAAAAGCTGCATTCTGGTGAACACTCCCAGGGGCCGCACGGGCCCGTCCTCTCTGTCTCCAGGCTCGCTTTGTCTTCAGCCTCATTTCTGGCTAGCCTTCCTCCCACACGGCCCAGTGCTGCTGGCAAACTGAGCTTGTCTGTCTGTCTCCTGATTCCAGAATTCTCAGCAATCTAAACGAACTCATCTTTTGGGGCCTTAGGTGAATTAGTAAACAATTTGAAGTTTGGGGATCTCTCGTCTCACCAACCCCATTTGCTTTCTGGGGTCTTCAGGTTAACTAATCAGTGAAAGCGACATGGCATGGAGTATAGGTGTTGATATGCTGCATTTCATGGCCTTACATAAAGTTGGCAAATACTGATTATCAATTTAACGGTATTTCTAAGGTCCTCTGTGATGTAGCCTCTTCAACTCACGCGATGAAAAGAACTGTGTTTGCATTTGTGGTGGGTTCATGCTTATTTTCTTACTATTTCTCCCTAAAACCGCTGTTTTGGTTTCTATGTTTCGTTCCTTATTAATACTATTTTTACTAAGAAGGCATCTACAGGAGGGGCTTGTGTTGTGGTGTTGTGGGTAAAGATGCAGCATGCAGTACCTGCATGCCCTCTGGACACTGGTTTGTGAGCTGGCTGTTTCACTTCTGATCTCAAATCCCTGCTAATGGACCCAGTGTTCGGACTCCTGCCACCCACATGGGAGACGCAGATGAAGCTCTCGGCTTCTGGCTGCAGACTGGCCCAACTCTGTTGTATTCATTGGGAAGTAAACTAGCCGATAGGAACTTTCCCTCCCTCTCTCTGTAACTCTGATTTTCAAACAGGTCTTTAAAAATCAAACAAAAAAAAAGAAAATCTGTTGGCAAACCCTGAGCACCACGGATGATCACCTTCCAATGTGGTCTGGGATGGAGCTTCTGACTTGCCCCAGCCCACCTGCGTGGGCCTCTGGGGCTGCTCCCTCTGCTGCCTTTAGTGATGCGGCTGTTGCTGTCAGCCTGCACAGTGCTTTGGCTCTCTGCGCTTTGGAGATCTTTTCCAGCTCCCAATTTCTGTCTCAGTCCCAGATTTCTCCTGAGATTCAGACTCCTGAGAGTCACAGTATTGTCACTGCTTAGAGCCGCGCCTGAGCTTCCAGTCGGGGAACCCCTCAGTGTTCCTTGTACCTCTAGTTAATCCCTGTCGTCATTAGGTTCTGTGCCTTACTCGGCTTCACATTACTGGTAGCACCTAGCAGAATTCTTTTTTTTAAAAAAAATATTTATTTATTTTATTGCAAAGTCAGAAATACAGAGAGGAGGAGAGACAGAGAGGAAGATCTTCCATCCGATGATTCACTCCCCAAGTGAGCCGCAACGAAGCCGGGAACCAGGAACCTCTTCCAGGTCTCCCAAGCGGGTGCAGTGTCCCAAATCCTTGGGCCGTCCTCGACTGCTTTCCCAGGCCACAAGCAGGGAGCTGGATGGGAAGTGGAGCTGCCGGGATTAGAACCGGCCATATGGGATCCCGGGACTTTCAAGGCGAGGACTTTAGCCGCTAGGCCACGCCGCCGGGCCCTAGCAGAATTCTTTATTCGGTGAATTTATTGGAGTGACTTTTTTTTAATGGGCTGTTTTCTTATTCATTGTGATTTTATTTATTTCCTCATCCTAAAAAGTATGCACAAACCTTCCCCCCTGCCAAATTCAAGAATAGTTTCCTGCATGCTTTTTGTGATCCAAGTGGGGGAAAACCTTTAACTTCATGGCCATATATGTGAATAGCACTTTTCAATAGGTTTGGGGCCCAGTAATACGAATTTTCCCAGAGAATAGAGACATAAAACCCAATGAGTTTTGGACACTAATCACTAGACTGAATTTTTGTACTAAATAGCTTTTTATGAAAGAGAAGCTTATTGAAAAATTCAGCCAATTGAGAAATGTACTGTGTGAACAGTGAAAGTATACCATTCTTAACAATTAAAAATACAAAAGCGGTGGTTCTTTCTAAATAGAAAGTGAATTTGCCTGTCTGGTTAGCATCTGGTTGTTGGTAGATGGCTAGGTGTTGAGTTGCTGTGAAGGGCAGGCACCAGCTAGAATCATGGCTCTGTGCAGTCCCTGTGTGTGCTGCGGCGGAGCCTTTGCAGTTGTGTGCACCAGGGTGTGTGTGCTCAGGCTGGATCTGTCACCTCATTCCTTGGAATTCCACCAGTCCAGTGACTCAGAAAGGTGTCCTGATTCCAGGACAGTATAAGGACATTCAGTAAAGTCTGCTTTATTTAAAATTCTTAAAGATTTATTTTTGAGAAGCAGATTGACACAGAGAGAGGGAGAGACAGAATGATCTTCCATCTCCTGGTTCACTCCCTAAATCACTCTCAGTGGCTGGAGCTGAGCTGATCCAAAGCCAGGAGCGTCTTCCTCATCTCTCATTGGGTGCAGGGGCCCAAGAGCTTGAGGCATCTCTGCTGTTTTCCTAGGCCACTGAGGGAGGTGGATTGGAAGTGGAGCACCTGGGACTCAAACCATTGCCCATATGGGATGTCTGCAGTGCAGGCAGAGGATTCACATGGTAAGCCAGGATGCTGCCCCAAAGTTTAATTTTTTTTGAGTGCAGCTTTTACTAGAAGTGCAACTTTATGAGTTTTGTAGCATCTTTAAGTGTTAAAAACATTGACAGCTGTAGACAGATTGGCTAAACACAAATAAATATTGGTTCCTGTATTCAATGTTTGAAGAAAAAAAAAACTATTCATGTGCTTCCCTCTTTTTGGCCCTTGTTGTTTAAGCAGACATGACATTTGTCGTAAGTCCAATGTGGCAGCCTGGCAAGGCTTGAGTTATCATGCAGTCCCTGGGCCTTGCAGGGTTAGAGAACTGTAAATGGTCCTTACGTTTTGCTGCTTCATGGAGAGGCAGCACTTGAGCCAGTAGTGAGTGTACTGCCGTTGCGGTTGTGGTGTTTCTGCAGGGAGCATGTGTCAGGAGGAGGCTTGAATTCAGTCATCGCTCTGAAGGCAGCTCTCACGTGCAGGGTTTCTGATCAGCTGAGTCTCACAAAGCAGCACTGGTTTGTGCTGTGGTGTTAATCAGCAGGCCTGGTCCAGCAAAGGAAAGGAGAACTGACTTTGTGAACTTCACATTGAAGTAAAAGTTATGGAGGGAAATGTGAACCATGGTCTTTATGGGAAAGATTGATGATGAAAACAGAGAGAGCCACCTGTGGGGCGGTTTCATGCTTCACTTGCTTGCTCATCCTTAGAAACTTAGTTTAAGTTCAAATCACTCTTTCACAGTGGCTTGAGATGTGCTGAAGACTGAACAGAAATGTCTGGGGAGAATTTTAAGAAGCTGACAGCCTAACCATGTGACCATGACCTGTCCAAATAGGGACAAAATGGGGGAATGTTGAAATGTTTTCCTTTTGGAAGCAAAGTCCATGACAAACTGGCCTGGAAACAGTGTTGACAACCTGGTGATGAAATGACTAGAGCACGAGAAGGGAATTTTCCCTCCAAGTCCATGTCATGTACCTTGGGAAGAAAAGAGGGAACAAGGTGCTGTTTGCCGAGCTGTTTCAGGACAGGCCCTGGTGCCGTTTCCTGTAGGAAAGGGCATCCTTTCCCTTGCCTGTGGCCTCCTCACTTCCGTTGCATGCATTGCTGCATTTCCTTTCTCTATGGGCTTTCATGTACTGTCATGACAAATGCATTTTGAAACATTGTCTCTGGGATAATTATTGTCATTAAATAGTTTTGATGTTTCTTTTTTAATGGTTTGTTTTCATTTCGTTTATTCCTTTTTGCTAGCTGGATTGCCTTTTGCAATTCTTTCTTCAAGGCATACCCCCTTCCAGCGAGGATTATTCTGTAATGATGAGTCCATCATGTATCCTTACAAAGAAGACACCATATCTTATACCTTATTAGGTGGAATAATCATTCCATTCAGTATTATCGTTGTAAGTTAAATTTGCTTTTCCAAGTTTATAAACTTTTGGGAACTTCATTTTATTTTATTTTGTTTTATTTGATGGTTAAATGTAACAGTACAACCCTCAAACAATGTGGTTTCAGAATATTTAATTGAACATTTATGTCATTAAGATAGCCTCCATTATTCTGAGGTTCAAAGAATAACAAATTATATGATCAGAATAACCTTACCAAATATAGGTAAATTGGTCTTTTTCCCCCAAGTCACTGATTTTTAGATTACTTAACTTGTTTCAGTAATCGTATAGCCATTAGTTAAATGTTTTGTCTTCAGTGTGTTTCTAGCATACAGATACTGTTTTGTAATTTATTGTATCTCTGTGTGTGCCTAATCTGTTTAGTCAGTGGGTTCTAGCAAAGAGAATTTCCTAATTACTGTTAAGGCTTCATTCAGTCCATGTTTAAAGATTTTTTTAGGTAACGTCACTAATGAGAGAAAAAGTAAAATTCCCTATATAAGTCACAGTGAATATGAAGTGAATTTGTATTGGTGCTGAAGGCAAGACAGGGTTCTAACACTTGTAGTATTTCAGCTAGAAATGCTTAGAGGAGGGGCCAGGTGCTGTCGCATAACAGGTAATACCACCACCTGCCGTGCCAGTAAGCCACATGGATGATGGTTCAAGTCTCAGGTGCTCCACTTCTGATCCAGCCACCTGCTAATGTGCTTGGGAAAAACAATGGAGGAAGAACCAGTTGCTTGGGCTGCTCTAAACTCATGGGAGACCTTGTAAGAAGCTCCCAGCTTCAGCCGGCTCAGCCCTGGCCCTTGTGGCTGTTTGGAGAGTGAACCAACAGATGGAAGATCTGTCTGTCTCTCCCAGCCTCTTTCACTCTGTAACTCTGTCTTTCAAAAAATTCAGGAAATCTTTTTACAAAAATGATTAGAGATTTTAGTGACCAGATTATATTTATAATTGCTCATCTTAGAAATACCTAAAATCGGGCCCGTCGGCGTGGCCTAGCGGCTAAAGTCCTCGCCTTGAAAGCCCCGGGATCCCATATGGGCGCCGGTTCTAATCCCGGCAGCTCCACTTCCCACCCAGCTCCCTGCTTGTGGCCTGGGAAAGCAGGAGAGGACGGCCCAATGCATTGGGACCCTGCACCCGTGTGGGAGACCTGGAAGAGGTTCCTGGTTCCCGGCATCGGATCGGCGTGCACCGGCCCGTTGCGGCTCACTTGGGGAGTGAACCATCGGATGGAAGATCTTCCTCTCTGTCTCTCCTCCTCTCTGTATATCTGGCTGTAATAAAAAATGAATAAATCTTTAAAAAAAAAAAAAGAAATACCTAAAATCTTATGATTTACTAGTTTTTTTAAACTGATTTATACATTTACAAACAAATTTATGTTAGGGAAGAAATTATGACACTATGTAGAAAACAGACCAAAATAACAGTGCATCTGAGGATACTTCAACAAGTTTGTGGGAAAATGGGTTGAAAAGATAAGTTCATTTTGGTACACAGATTAAAAAAAAAATCCTTGCATGATTTTCTCATTATATACATTTTCACAGATTTTTAAATTGCTATCAAATGGTTTGTCCTTGTTACTTTTGCTTTTACTTTTTTTTTTTTGGTAAAGATTTATTTTTATTGGAAAGGCAGATTTATGGAGAAAAGGAAATACAGGGAAAGAGAGAGAGCTTCTGTCTGCTGGTTCACTCCCCAAGCAGCTGCAGCGGCCAGAGCCTTGTTATTTTCACTGTGTGGCACAGAGCCTGGCATGTCTTGGGTGATGAATGATACTGTGTATTTATGTGAATGAAAAAAAATGGCATAATTATGTAGTGACATTTGATGACTCCTACGGAATGGCAGCATTTTATAAATCAGATTTGGGCCTGGCATGGTGGCTTAACAGGTTAATTTCTCTGTGGTGCCAGGCTCCCATTTGGGCACTGGTTTGTGTCTTGGTTACCCTGCTTCCCATCCAGCTCCCTGTTTATGGCCTGGAAAAGCAGTAGAGGACGGCCCAAAGCCTTGGAACCCTGCACCCACATGGGAGACCCAGAAAAAACTCTTGGCCCCTGCTTTCAGATTGACTCCGCTCTGGTCCTGTGGACACTGGGGAAGTGAACCAGTGAATGGAGGATCTTTATCTCTGTCTCTCCTTCTCTCTGTAAATCTGCCTTTCAAATAAAACATATAAATCTTTTAAAAAATAAACCACATATTCCTTTAATCTTGACAAGTATTTATGCTGAGTTTTTAAAAGATTTATTTCATTTTTATTTGAAAGACAAAATTACAGAGAGAAGGATAGGCAGAGATCTTCCATCCACTTGCTCACTCAGATGGTTGCAATGGCCAAAGCTGAGCTGATCCAAAGCCAGGAGCCAGGAGTTTCTTCCTGGTTTCTGGTGTCTAGGATCCCAAAGACTTGAGCCCTCCCTCACTGCGTTCCTAGGCCATAAGCAGAGTTGAATCAAGTGGAGCATCTGGGACATGAACTGGTGCCCTTATTGGATGCCAGCACTTGTGGGTGGGACATTAGCCTGTTGAGCCACCATGCCAGTCTTGGCTTTATGTATATGTGTTTTTAAGAGACTGTTGATTATGACAGATACAGTTTCTAGTAGGATTCATAATTGCAAGTAGTGATGCATTTCAGAAAAAGTCAAATACGCAAAGATTTCTAAATAACCCTCGTTTTTCTTTACTTTTGTGACTCAGCTAAAAAAAAAGTGCTGCATGAGCAAAGCAGCAGAAAGTGCACTGCCCACAGAGAGCCACAGCCCGACAGGTGCCTGGCTTGCTGATGCCCTTCGGGTACGCGCAGCCTGCATGGCACGCAGGGCTTGACGAAAGCTTAAACAGAATTCATGCGTTGTGTGTCATCACTCACAGTGCTCATTATTTCAACATAACCTGCATGTTGAAATTATCTTTACATTGAATAAAACAGCAGGAACACCAATATGAATATGAATTTATTTAAGAGGAACAGCCTGTTCAAAGATGCTGTAGTACTGTTTTTATGTCAGCAGTGCTCGTAGACAGCTCTGCTCTGGTTGGGGGTTCTGTGTCCTAGTCTAAAGTCATTTCAGGTTATTCATTAACTCAGTTTTCAGGCAGGCCTTGGAGTATGTGATTGATTAAATAGGAAGTAAGCCATTTCTTCAGGAGAATCATGGGCTCAGATTTCACACCAGACCTTGCAAATGAACCACAAATAAGTGAGTGAATGAGTCTGAGAGAAGTAGGGTTAATATAAGGATATTTTGGAAAGTTTGTGTATAATTGGATTATTGAATTGTGTTGAAAAAATTTAAAAATTCTTATGTATAATTATCTTTTTAAAAGTTCATAGAAATGTATAGTATGAAAAAAGTATGCACAGATTCTAATACTTTTGGAAATAGGATGAAGTTATCTTTTTTTCTTTTTCAAGATTTATTTTCACAGTTACAGAGGGCCAGAGGTGGGTTGCTAGGGGAGACCAGTTTTCCATCTGCAGAGTTACTCTGATGTCCTTGTCAGCCAGCACTGGGCCTGGATGAAGCCAGGAATGTCAGGTTTCCCATGTGTGCACAAACCCTTCCCAGGCCACTAGCAGGGAGTCGGATCAGAACTGGATCAGACTGGCCCCAGCAGTGATATTATCCACTATGCCACAGTGCCAGCCCCTAGAATGAATTTATCTTTGATTCCATTGTCTGTGAATCTTTCTAAACGAGAAAACGAGAAAATTTCAGTAAGGAAGAAATGTTAGTGCAGTTGACTGCTACTTGTGAAATTAGTATAAACAAGGGTTCATGAGAATGTGGCTTGAAGAAAGAGGCATTAAGAGAACGGAGGCAGTTAGGGCTGCTCAGGGTGGAGTGCAGACGTGGAAGATGCCAGGGATTTTAGATTGTTCTCTTGTGAAGGCAAGCTCTGAAAGACACAATATTTTAGGGACAGTGTCAAGGCATAGAAAATCATCTCTTTTGCTTTTTAAGATGTATGTATTTTTATTTGAAAGGCAGATGTACAGAGAGGAGAGGAGAGAATCTCTTTCCTCCACTGGTGCTCTTCCCCAGAGGGGACAAGAGCTGAAATGATCTGAAACTGTGAGCCAGAAGCCTCTTCCAGGTCTCCCACATGGAAGATCTCTCTCCATGCCTCTCCTTCTCTTTGTAACTCTGCTTCTCAAGTAAATATTTTTTTTTTTTAAAGATAAGCTGAGGGCCCGGTGTGGTAGTCTAGCGGCTCAAGTCCCCACCTTGCACACCTGGGATCCTCATATGGGCACTGTTTCATGTCCCAGTGGCCCCGCTTCCCATCCAGCTCCCTGCTTGTGGCCTGGGAAAGCAATCGAGGACAGTCCAAAGCCTTGGGACCCTGCACCCACGTGGGAGACCTTGAGTAAGCTCTGGGCTCCTGGCTTTGGATTGACTCAGCTGTGGCTGTTGTGGTCACTTGGGAAGTGAATCATCAGATGGAAGATCTTCCTATATTTCTGGCTTTCCAAAAAAAAAAAAAAAAAAGGACCAGTTGATCTAGCAGTCACCAGCTTCTAAAATTAGTTGAGTACTTACGAGCAGATAGCTGAGATCTGTAAATTTCAGCTGCTAAAATAATACATTGCATTGCTTTTACCTATCTAAGATCAGTGCCATAATTAAATGTTGAAAGGACCTCCCTTTCAGTAGTTATTGGGACCCTGTAATGGCCTAAGGAGGAGGGGAGAGATTGAGAGAGATAAGAGAAATACCGTAATAAGACTGCTGGAGGCATTTCAGCAGTGACCCGAGTGGACAGTGGTTTCCTCTTCTGTAACTCATGGGAAGAGGGTTTGATGCGCTCACTCGCATTAAGGACCACAGTGAGTGTCGCCTCTTTGGCAGGCGCACTGTATTTTAGGGAGCTTGTACCCAAGAGGCAGCATCTTCAGCTGTAGACAGCCTGCCCTGTGGCATAGCCCTGCAGTGAGACCTTGTGTTCCAAACAAATCCTCCTTGCTTTTGCAGAGTTCATAGTCTAGTCTCCATGATTATATAATATTCTGTTTATGGAATTCTCAGAGCCATTCCATGTACCAGGAAAGAAATTCCTTTTAGAAGGCAACCATATATTTCACTTAAGACAAGGCTTGACCTGAATGAAGAGAGTTAATCCTTACTTAGTGCAAGTGTTGGCCTGAACACTATGAAATCGTGTAAGATGAGCAGGGAACCCAGTTCTCAGATGAAACTTGTTAATTCTCTCTACCCCTACCCCCCCCATTCTGTGCACTAAATCATTGTTTAGGTTTTGGGTAACTGAAGAGTGTGTCCTATTTTTTTAAGTGTTCTTTTCTTTTCTTTTTTTTAGTTATTTTTTAATAATAAAATAATCTTACTTAGTTGATTAGGGTACAAAGGGTCAAGGGCTACAGGGTGAAAGTGGGTAATACCATTGTTTCCACACTAATTTTTTAAGTGTTATTTTAAAAAGATATTTTCATCTATTGAATGGCAGAGAACTTGCACCCACTGGTTCATGTCCTCTATCCTCACAACATCCTGGTGTCCCAGATGAGTAGCAGGAGGCCACCCACTTGGGCTAGCATCAGCTGCCTCCCAAGGGGCATTAGCTGAAAGCTGTACGGGAAACGCGATAGCTGGTGTTTGAACTGACACTCCAGTGTGGGCTGTGGGCTTAACATGCTGAGCCACAAAGGCTGCCCAGCAAATGATAGTTTATAATGTTGCCATTCAGTATTCTGTGTCTCAGGATACTGGTTTATGAACCTGCCCCGCATATAGAAGGCTGTTTACACACTGATTTGTCCCCTGCCGCACACAGACACTACTGGGGCAAGTGCGTGAAATAGTTTACGGGAAGGCTTTAAGTTTCACAAAGGTCAGTGAAAAAGAGGGAGGTGTTGGCAGTGTTGCCTTGGCAGTGCCAAGCATGTGTCTGGCCTTCAGGGCAGGCCCGTCCCGGGAGTGTGGCATGAAGTGTCCCAGGTGGAGGACTCTTACCAGCTGAAGGTCTTACCGGCCAAAGCCAGCGCTCTCCAGCACCATGTTAGTGCTTAGCTTTTGTGTTATATATATATTTTTAAATTTTCTCAAGTAGTTTTATCATTTTTAGTATTATGAAAATCTTTTATTCAAAGAAATGCTTGAGAGAAATAGAGACAGACATACAGGCTTGGATTGAGAGAGATTCTGATTGGGGAAGTTTGCCCTCTTAGATCATGCCATGAGCTTTGTCGTCCTGGGTTTGTCATTATCCGCTCATACACAGTGTATTTGAATATAGGACAAGAAATAAGGTCTGTTTGTCTCAGCGTTCACGGCTGTGTGAGCAGTGTGTACAGCTAACCTGACACCTTCACCTGTGGGTTAGAATTAGATCTCCTAGGTTAATGTGCCATTTGTAAAAAGGGAAGGTGGGGCTGGATTTAAAACAAAGCTGTTATTGTGATGTACTGTTCTGTTGTTGTTTGGTAGGTGCCTGCTTGCTAAAATTAACATGTTACTTTTCTGTTTCTTTTTCAGATGATTCTTGGAGAAACCCTGTCTGTTTACTTTAACCTTTTGCACTCAAATTCCTTCATTAGGAATAACTACATAGCCACTATTTACAAAGCCATTGGAACATTTTTATTTGGTGCAGCTGCTAGCCAGTCCCTGACTGACATTGCCAAATATTCCATAGGCAGGCTGCGGCCTCACTTCTTGGATGTTTGTGACCCTGATTGGTCACAGATCAACTGCAGTCATGGCTACATCGAAAACTACATATGTCGAGGGAATGCGCAGAAAGTTAAGGAAGGCAGGTGAGTTGTCAAATACCTGCTGCTTGTGTGGAAGATGAGCCATCCCTCTTCCAGGAACCAGGAACCTCTTCCGGGTCTCCCACACGAGTGCAGGGTCCCAAGGCTTTGGGCCATCTTCGACTGCTTTCCCAGGCCACAAGCAGGGAGCTGGATGGGAAGTGGAGCTGCCGGGATTAGAACCGGCGCCCATATGGGATCCTGGTGCGTTCAAGGCAAGGACGTTAGCCGCTAGGCCATGCTGCCGGGCCCTTTTTAACCTGTTTTAATGAAATTATATATATATGTATATTTTAATTTAAGAGGCATAACTACACAGAGAGAAAGAGATCTTCCACTTACTGGTTCACTCCCTAAATGACTATAATGTCCCAGACTGGGCCAGACAAATTCAGGAGTCAGGAACTTCCTCTGGGTCTCCCATGGTAGAATTTGGGCCATCCTTTGCTGCTTTGTTAGGCACACAAGTTGGGAACTGGATTGAAAGTGGCATGGCCAGGACTTGAACCTGGTGCCTGTTTGGGATGCAGGCATTGCAGGTGGGGGCTTAGCGTGCGCTCTCGGTGTAAGTGTACGTAGGCTTTTTATTCATCAGCCTGTCAATTTTCCACATTAATCTACTTGCAGTTGTCCACGTCAAAGTCCTGTATGAGTATAGAGAAAGCAACTAAAAATAATGGTCTTAATGACAATATTCCTTGTTAAACTTCAGGATTCTTCGGAAGGAAGAAAGGAAAAAGATCAAATGTAGAAATAACATTTTAGGAGGATTTTATCTTTTTCTAGAAAAATGTGATTTCTACCAGTGTTTCCAGAATGAGTCAGTTGCTGCCAGTTTCAGAACTGTATAATATTGTTACATAGCTGTGGCTTTACATTCCCGTTCTATTGTGGAATATAGTTTGGTTGGGTACCACGGTCTTTTTTCTTTTGAATTTTATAAGTCAGGAAGCCAAAAATGTGAAAATATTTGCCCAGGCATTCTCTGTAGGTTCTTCATCACGGTGTAACCTGCTCCTGTCTCACCTGCACTGTCTAGCCCCACCAACGTGTTTCCTTGTGGGTGGCTTACCAATGGGCACAGCGGGACACGGGCACCCAAATGAGTCACTGTTGTGGACTGTGTGAATGAGTCAGAGTTGCACGTTGCCATGAGGATATTGCCTGCGATTTTGGTTTCTGGTTTTGAGTTTTCTCCATTCTCTTGATTTTGCAGCACAGGCTTCTTGCCTGCATGTGTGCGCGTTCTGACGTGGTCACTGACCACGTGGGCTGCAGTTGTTCTCACTGGGGCCCAGACACAAGTGAGAGCACCAACGAACTCCTGCAGAATATGAGGGGACTCGGAAAAGATTGTGGCAGTAGGATTACACGATAAGTTGATTTTGGTGCAAAAAAAATGTTTTAGCATTGAGACATAAAGAGTCTTCAAAAGGTTCATGGCAGATGTGCATTATGGAGAAGCTGGATGGATTTCAAAATGTTTTTGCACTAAAATCAACTTACAGTTCCACTTTCCTTGAACATTTGAACCCTCCTTTGGAGCTGACTGACTTCCTGTGACCTGATAGTACGGGGTGAGCCTTTATGCTTCAAGAGTTATTTGTTCAGGCTAATTGAAATTTTCCTTGGATGTGTGTAGCAGTGAGTAGATAACTCTTTTTAATCATCATCTGTATGGAAATATTAACATGAAGAATGGATGATTTTCTAAAAAGACATTAGTCTCAGTCTAGTTACTAATATATTTAAAGGAAATGTGACTAAAAGGCCAATACCTCTTTCAGATTCCCCATTCTGAGTGCTTCTTCAGACTGATGATTGAGTATACTCTCACTGCTACACTACCTTTTTACGCCCCAGGATTTTTGTTTTAAGTTTCAAAAAAATGTATTTTTATTTGAAAGGCAGAGGTAGAGTTTTATCCACTGGCTCGTTCCCTAAATGGCTGTAATGGCCACAGCTGAGCCAATCTGAAGCCAGGAGTTTCTTTTTTTTTTTTTTTTAAAGATTTATTCATTTTATTACAGCCAGATATACACAGAGGAGGAGACAGAGAGGAAGATCTTCCATCCGATGATTCACTCCCCAAGTGAGCCACAATGGGCCGGTGAGCGCCGATCCGAAGCCGGGAACCAGGAACCTCTTCCAGGTCTCCCACGGGGGTGCAGTGTCCCAATGCATTGGGCCGTCCTCGACTGCTTTCCCAGGCCACAAGCAGGGAGCTGGATGGGAAGTGGAGCTGCCGGGATTAGAACCGACGCCCATATGGGATCCCGGGGCGTTCAAGGCGAGGACTTTAGCCGCTAGGCCACGCCGCCGGGCCCGTCAGGAGTTTCTTTTAGGTCTCCTACGTGGGCTCAGTGTCCCAAGGCTCTGGGCCATCCTGGACTGCTCTCCCAGGCCACAAGCAGGGAGCTAGCTGGATGTTAGGTGGAGCAGCTGGGACACAGATCAGCACCCATATGGGATCTCGATGAATGCGAGGCGGGGATTAGCCACTAAGCCGTCACATCCAGGGTGTAGATCTCTTAACCACTAGGTCAGATGTTCATCCCTGGAAGGTTTGTGGAAGTACAGAGAGCTGTGCTTCATCCCACAGTTTCTGATTCAGTGATCTAGGTTTGGATCCCCAAAATGTGCATTTCTAGAGCAGCTGGGCCTCGAACCAGCAGCCTAACATGGAATGCCAGTGTCACAAGCAGCCACCTAACGCCCTGGGCCACAATGCAGCACATTTCTAGAGCTTTCCCAGATAGTACTGATGTTGCTGATGGAGAAACTACTTTAGTCTGTTTCATGAAATTGTTGAATTCAACTAATATCTTTGGCTTTTCTGCCTTGGTCAGTGCCAGAGCTACCAAAGCATGCATGGTGCTCCTGTGGGAGATGTATTTGAAGGTAGTACATGTGATGGAAAGTGATACATGTCTTAAAGATACAATACTGCATGAATCAGAGGTTGCTAATGTTATTTGTAGTTAAAGGAAACATTTTAGAAGATGAGATGATAGTGAGTAGATTTGAAAGGGAGCATACCTTGGACCCAGGGGGCAACATGATCCAAAGCAGGCAGGCTAGAATTTTAAGGTCTCCAGCGGGATTGGAATAATGCTCAAAGGAGTTTGAGCTGCATGCTGTTGGAAATGAAGGCCAGGCTGGCACGTGGCGGCCAGCTGGGAGGGAAGGACAGTGAGCCAGATGTAGGTGATGTGACTGTGACCGACAGTGGCAAAGCAGGGCATGTGTACGGCCTGCTTGGAAACGGGTAGGCGGGCTGAGGCTGAGCTGCAGCAGCCAGGTGAAACAGCACTGCCATGTCTCCAGGGAATGAGGCAACTGTTTAAAAAGCCGGCGGGAGTCCAGAAATCTGCTGTGAGTGGCACCAGCCATTCCTGGATAGTGAATTCACAGAGCAGTGGCTTAGCGGCCGCCGGCGCCTCGGTCTGGACTGGAGCCCCATGATGCCATCCTTGCCTTTGCCAGCAGACGGAAGAGGCTTGGGTGGCTGGGGTCTTTTAGTATCACTCTTTTGGAAGAATGACTTTGGGAAGACGTAACAAAGTTATTGTCCTTTTTTTTTTTTTAAGTTACCAAATATGCACTGGAGAGAAGTATTACAGAATTGGCTAACTTTTATGTTTGTGTTATGTTAGCCATTATTTTTCTTATGTAATCTGTTACAACTGCAATATTTTGCTTCTGAGATAATGTTTGGAAACTTAAGAATTTAAGACAAGCAATTTTCAAGACTGGGTTTACTGAAGGACAGAAATGCTCCCTTAAAAATTTAGAGAATTTTCACATAGGTGGTGGGAAGGAGAGTTCAAGGCGGTACTGTACCCTTTCTCCTTACTTGTCAGTTGCTATGCTGTTTACGTTTTTAAGGAAAGATTTTGTTGTTGTTGTTTATTTGAAAAGTCAACAGAGTGAAAGAACCATTTGCTAGTTCTCTTCCCAAATGACCACAGCAGCTGGGTCTTGGCCAACACCAGGAGCCAGGAACTCTACCTGGCACTCCCACACGTGTGGCAGGCTCCCAGGAACTTGGTCATCTGCTGCCTTCCAGGGTGCATAAACAGGGAGCCACATCGGAAGCCCAGCAGCTGAGACTCAAACCAGTGCCTGTCCGAGAAGGAAAGCTGCAGCTGAACCTGCGGGGCCACAATACAGGGCCCTGCTGCTGAACCTTTGAAAATGTTTCCACAACAGACTCCACCTGTCGCTTCATCGTTACGTGCATTGTTTTGCCGCGCTCTAATCTCACTGCTTTAGATCATAATGTAAGAAGGATTTGGGGGCATTTTATACACATTCAGATGCTTGCAAGATATGTTGGGCAAATGAGTTAGGTCCTGGGTGTGTGGGTTAACAGATTCTGTCACAGTGCCCAAAGTCTGGCAGGAGTGTGACAGGAGTGGGCTGTTAGCATGGACTCCTGATGCTCCTTGGCCCTTGATGCAATCCAAATTTCTAACCACAATGGGGAAAACACATTAGCGTGCATGGCACTTATGTGCTTGTACCATTTATTGGCACATAGCATCTAACTGATAAAGTCCAGATGCAAAGATAGCTTTATTTGATGTGCTACTGAAGTGGTATGAAATTAGTGCATGTGAGGTTGAGGGAGAACATGAAGTTTATGACAATTTTGAAGTGTGGGGTATGGATTGGTGCAGTTGTTAATTAACCATTTGGGGCATATTAGAGTGCCTGGTTTAAGAGCCAGCTACTTTGCTTCTGATCTGTCTAGCTGCTTAGATTCCTTCATTATTACAAAAATGTAAAAGTCTTCTTACTTCTCAAATGATTTTCATTTGAAAGGCAGAGAGAGAGATGGAGAGATCTTCCATCTGCTGCTCTGTTCCCCATGTGCCTGCAGCAGCCAGGGCCAGGCAGGAACACAGGCCTTTTAGGCGTCCCCTGCTGCTCCCGGGGCATGCATTGGCAAGACTGGAATCTGAAGCCGAGTGAGGCACTCTGGTCTTGGCAGCTGATGACTAACAGGGCATTAAGCTATCAGAGATGTGCGCATTGAGTTTTGTGGCTCTCTGCCATTTGGAGAAAGGAGGGTAGTATAAAGCAGTGTTGTTAGGAAGGGTATCTTGCAGGAAGTGTGGTTGCGCTCCTTCTTTTGAGGAATGATTGCTGAAGGAGTGTGGGATGCTCATTGCAGGCAGGCAGAGGTGACGTCATCCCGCAGCATGAAGTGTGTGTGTGCTGGAGCGCTGGGCCAGTGGCAGTTATTTTGTGTATAGCAGTGGTGCTAGTGAGGGGTTTGAAGCAGAAGAGGAATGAGCTTACATTGCTATTTTATGCTTGTACAAAACATTCGGCTTATCCTTACGTACAATCTCCATCTACTGAAATCGACACCTACTTGTATGCATTCTCTATTGGATACTGAAGAAAGTGTGGCTTTTCTGCTTTTGTTTGCAGGGTGGAAAAAGTTTCTGTAACGAATGTGGGGGCTCTGCTGGTCCTTGCGGCGGGTGATGTGAGCTGTAGCGAGGTCACCTGATCTCAGAACAGAGCAGCAAAGGCCTGTCCAGCCAGCTTCCTGTTGGGCTCTAATTTTGCATCCCTGTGGCCTCTTGCTCTGCCCTTGCCATCAGCAGTGCCTGCTTCAAGGCAGAGCTAATTTATCAGTCAGACGAAAGGCCCTTGTCCTTCTTGACCCTGGTGACCAAGAGTTGGTGGTAATTTCTTGTGGCATAGAAGCACTGGCCAGGTAGTTATAGAAAACTTTTTTGACCACTGTTGACTTTGTGGTGATGCCTTACGTAGAAATCTTGTAATCTTACCTCTTGCTAGCAGTCCTGCATCTCAAAACACTACCAGACACTTGAGAAAGTAAGTTAAGCCTCTTGTGGGGGTGGGCCTTGGGGACAGCCTGAAGCTGCTCCGTGGTTTGTTCATGTACCATGTCTGAGTACCTGGTTCCCACTCACCTGCTTTGGATCCAGCTTCCTGCTAATGTACAATTTGGGAGGCAGCAGGTGTGGGGTCCCCGCCACACGTGTAGGAGACCCGCATTGACTGCCATCCACATGATCTTGGCCTGACCATCCCTTGCTGTTGCAGGTATTTAGGGAGAGAACCAGAGGATAGATGATTGGTCTCTCTCCCTCTCGCTCTTTCCCTTTCAAATAGAATGAAGATAAATAAGTGAAAGTAAAAGGTGAATGATAACAGTCTCTTCCTTCTGCCTCGCCGTGTTCTCCTTTACAAAGGGTAGTCATGTTCAGTGTATTTACGTAGACAGCTGGGAGGCACTGACTAGCTTCTCTGTGGGAATCCTTGACGGGGTACCTTCTGTTCAGTCTACTTTTGGTCCCCAGTGTGCTTTGTAACTGAGGTAAGGTGGCTTTGGTAACTTGGGAGTCTTTCTCCACCACGTCCTGGATTTTTCTCTGATATCAGAGGAAACTCCTTCCCTGGCGAGAGCCCCGTGTGTGCCTGCTGTCTGTCAGCCACCTTGGTCACATCTGTCTTCCCTCATCTTTTGCTATGGTTGCAAAGCTCTCCTGCTGGCATTCCTTCCAGAAGCATGTGATGTTTCCAGCTCCTCCTAAGCAGCTTCCTCCTTTCTGGACTCCTGCTTTGTGCTTGGTTCTTCCACAAGCTGCAGAGGAGCGTGTGACCTCAGTCATCAGATGGCTCACGCGTTCAGAGTTCAAAATGCCCAGGCGTGCCATTCCCTACTTACCCCTCTCCCCCAGCTTTGTTTTGCAATGGTCCTTCTAGTTTGAGGTTCACAATCTAGTTTCTGTCGGTAGTAATTATTCAGTAAGTGACTCACAGATTTAGTGGTTATGATATAGTAATTGATGATAGAATGTGGTATTGATGAGTTAATATGAATAGTCACTTGTCTCATTTCACACAGACATGCACTTGTCTGATGTGGCTTGGTTAAACCTAATTCAAGGAATATGTGACATGGTTTTTGCTGTTAATTTCTCAGTCTAGTGGTCTCTACAAGTAAGATAAGCTTATAGTAGTTTTAAAATTATGTGTGTGTGATCTTATCTGAGAGACAGTTTGCATCTGCAGAGACTGGGCTGGGGCTGGGCCAAGGCTAGGAGCACATCCAGTTAGTCCATGTGTGACCGCAGTCCTGTTGCGTGAGACATCCTCACTGCTCCCAAGTGGGCGATGGCAGGAAGCGGGGATTGGAGCACGTGCGGGGAGTGACGTCCAGACCCCACTGTACAATATGGATGTCTTCACCACCGTTCTAAATGCCTGCCCAGTTGTACTTGGTGTAATGTTAAAGGAATTTAAGATGTCCCTTTATCATTTTATAATATTTAGGTACATACCTTTCGAGAGGGAGATATTCTGGTTCTAAAATCTGGTTTTTAAAAATATTTACTTATTTGAAAGCCAGCATTAGAGAGAAGGAAATTAGATCTTTCACTTATTGGTTTACTCTCCAAATGGCCACAATGGTTTGGGCTTGGCCAGGCTGAAGCCAGCAGCTTCTTCCAGGTCTCCCGCGTGGCCGCTGGGGCCCAAGTGCTTGGGACACAAAGAGGCACTGATACAGGATGCTGAGGCCGCAGGTAGGGCCCCGTGTGCTGCCGCTCCACAGGCCTGCCCCTAAAATCTGACTTCTTAAACAACACTCTTTTCCATATACTCACCATTAAAATACCAAGTTTATTAACTCTGTTACATACAACAGTGGCAGTTGATACACTGCATTTTAAGATAATGAACATTTAAAGAATCATCTGAAGAAAATCTGAATTTGTTTCAATTTGACATTTTAGAATTGTGTATGTATATAAATATATTATAAACGGAACTTATGACATTCAAAAATACACACAGAAACAGGCAGATAAAAGGCTGAGGCCAGAGGATTGGACGATGTGGTCTCAGGACTCCGTGGGGGCGCCTCCTCCCAGCTGCAGCTAACTAGAATTCTCGGTGCAGTGTAGTCATGCGGTTAAGCTGGTCTGCAGCTGGAGTCATTGCTGTCTTTGCTTTCACAAGAAGCCGGAAGGTAGGTTTTGTGGCATAGTAGGCTCAGCTAACCACTGGGATGTTTCCTATCAGAATGCCTGGTTTGGGTCCTGGTCCTCGTCCTGGTCCTGCCTCTGATTCCAGCTTCCTGCTGTCGCACACAGCAGCTCGGGCACTCGGGGCTGTGGCACCCTGGCTAGCGCGAGCATGTGGGGCGTGAATACTAATGTGGGGATAGAAGACTAATCTCTGTTTCTCTGCCTTCCACATTAATAAGTATAAATGAGAATTACACACTATTAGTTTGCCTTCTACAGTTTTATGACCCGGCATGCAGCATTTAATGAACCCTTCCTTGCCTGGCTCTGGGAGCACTCCTGTGATCATGATAATGACGGCTCAGTGGCGTGGGCCATTCTAGAGCTAGCTTTGACTAACTTGCAGAGTCTTCAGTTTAAACTCACTGAAACTACAGTGCACAGAACTGTGCTCCGATTGTTTCACTTAAGGTAAGGATTGAGGCTGGGCTGGTGGACCCGCCTGCTCCTTTTCTGATCCAGCTCCCTGCTAGTATGCCTAGGAAAGCAGCAGAGAATGCCACCTGTGTGGGAGACCTGCATGAAATTCTAGCTCCCGACTTCAGCCCAACCCGGCCCTGTGGCTGTTGCTGCCAGTTGGGAAGTGAACCAGGAGATAGAAGCGCTCTCTCTTAACTCTGCCTTTTAAATAAAGATAAATACATATTCAAGAGTAAACTTACACTGATCTCTAAGACTAAAGTGATTTTTGTTTTATGAAGATTAAGCTCAGAATAATTACCAGTTTAATTACCTAGTGCCACAGCACAGGAAGTTGTAAACGCCTAGAACTCAACCTGGTCTCCCGCATGAGTGGCAGGGACCATGTGACTGAGCCATCGGCTCCTGCCGCCCATGGAGCAGATCACCAGGAAACGGACCCGAGGGAAGCCAGGACTCAGAGTCCTGCTCAAGGGGCTGTGGATGTTGCAAGCTGCCGTCTTCACTGCCACATCTGACGTCGAATCTGTGCGCCTGTTTAAAACAGTGAAACATTAATGTGTTCCTCTGGTATGGCACTCCTGAGTTTTCCAAGGGTTGGTCTTGCACTATTCAGGGCAAAATCAGCAAGTTAAAATAAAACATACAATTATCACATAAATTTGTATGTACCAGTCAAGGCCATGTGCACCAGTTAGTGCTTGTGAAGTTGTAGCCCTCTAACCTGGAGGAACGCTTGGCAGGCTGCTCAGTGACTTCCTGCCCATCTTCAGAGTTTCTGAAATGATAATGAACATGCAGAGATGGACCTCAGGCCTTCCAGAACTCCACAGGGCCCCTGGCCCAGATCCTTCTGTGCCCGGGCTGGCGGAGGGAGCTACGTGTCTGTGGGCAGAGGACAATGATGGCATCTTTCTCTTCCAGGCTGTCCTTCTACTCTGGCCACTCTTCGTTCTCCATGTACTGCATGCTGTTCGTGGCGGTAAGTGCCCTGCGTGTCCACGGTGGGGCTGTGTGGGCTGCCAGGACTGAGGGCCTCAGGGACCAGGGCAGCCCACGCAGCCCATGCAGCCACTCTGTGCATCTGGGCTAACAGTGGATGCGGCCCCTATGTTGGGATAGTCCCTGGCCCACGCACACACAGAGCTGTGTGATCACAGCAGTTTGCTGCTGGGAGGGACTGGGACGAGGTAGCTACTGTTGCCAGATGGCCTTGCCCCTCACGTGCAGGTGGCGCCCAACCTGCTTTGCGGCTGAGCCGTTAGGCGCTCCTGTTGGAGCAGGTTGTTTTGGGTTCAGTTTCAAACATTCCCAGGCTGCTTTGCAGGGGAGGATGCAGGTTCTCCCTCCTGGGAGAGCAGCTGGTGCTTGGGGGGCTTGACACCGTGCAGCTCTCCGGGCCGTCCCCACTGCTGGGCTGGGGCGCAGCCTTGACCCTGGCATTTGACTCTCCCCAGGCTGGCCATGAGCAGCCAGAAAAGATCCCCAGCCACGCTGTGTGCAGTCCACTACACACAGGCACGTGTTGCTTTGTAATTTGAAAGATTTGTGTGTTTATTGGAAAGGCAGATATATACAAAGAAAGACCTTCCATCCGCTGATTCACTCCCCATGTGGTTGCAACGGCCAGAGTTGAGCCATTCTGAAGCCAGGAGCCAGGAGCTTTCTCAAGGTCTCCCACGTGGGTGCAGAGTCCCAGGGCTTTGGGCCGTCCTCGACTGTTTTCCCAGGCCACAAGAGGGAGCTGGATGGCAAATGGAGCTGCTGGGATTAGAACCGCCGCCCATATGGGATCCCAGTGCATACAAGGCAAGATTTGGGCCACTAGGCTACCATGCCAGGCCCCACAGGCAGTCTTTGAGGGGAACTGTAGCAGAGGACTGGGCTGAGGGCCCTTGCAGGGGGACTTGTAAAGCCAATTTTAGTTGATTTTTAAAACCAAGCTTATTGTGTTGACTTATACAATTGTTTAGTAAATTCTGTCTGCACGTGAGTGTTAGGGTGATGGCTAAGCTGGCTTCGCCCCTTCCCTCCTGGGATGTCTGTGTTGATTTCCTTTACAGGAAGACATTTACAGAGCAGTGTTTTATATACATTTGTGCTTTCTCATTTGTTCCTTTGGTCACTTTTAAGTGCAATATGAATTTTTAGTGCTTAGCTTAAAACCTTATGAGGCATACATCATTACAGATATGCTGATGGGACTTAATTTCACTTGCGATTTAATAATCAGTTTAATCCAAATCTTGCCTTTTAATTGAAAAAATCAAATTCTGAAAGTTACAAGAAAGCAGATATGGCTGGTTTACTAACGTTCAGATTCACAGCGTCAAGCCATTACAGCAGATCTGTAGGCTTCGGCTTCTCCCGCAGCATTGGAAGCTGCAAGGCTTTGATGTGGGTGCGCTTATTCCCTGAAGTCAGAGATGAGGGTGAGGGAGCCGGGGGGTCTCAGGAGTGGGCTGCTGAGTTCCGGGGGCTCTCCAGGCTCCGGGGGAACTCCTGCTTCGTTTGCTTTGTTGGTCGGTGGCTTAATCGGAGTCCTAGCCCGGTGCTCGGAAGGCTAGCTGATGCCGCTCTCTGGAGGGAAAATGCATGACTGATACACGACTGAGCCACTGGGTTTAATTTCCTAAGAAAACTCTCAGATGCATTTCCTCTTTTTCTGCTGTCCCCTTCCTTGTCCCTTCTCAAACATCTGTAACATCTGCACATCCAGTCAAGTAGGAACTTACAGTGAGGGCTCTTGTACGAGGCGTGTGTGGAGGCCTAGGGCAGCTGGCTCTGTGTAGGAGCCTTGTCACGTGTACCGGAAGGATGTCCCACGGGGAGATGACTTTGGTCATCGAGGAGTTGTTGGGTCAGTGTGAGCCATTTAAGGTTACAGTGCAGACCGAGGCCTTGTTGCAGCCCGGGGCAGGCCACGGCCAGCAGAGTGCATCTCACTGGGAGCTGGGGGTTGTCCTGATGCTGCGGGGGCAGGCCCTGGCCGTGAGTCCAGCCTCGAACACCCAGCTGTCTGTGCTTTCCAGCTGCCACATTTGTGCCCAGTGTGTAGCCTCCCTCTAAACCCTCCCCGAATTCGGCGCTGAGTCATCTTGCTCCCCTCCCTCCGCATCAGGGGTCCATCCCAGATTGGGGTGAAGGGCCTGGTTGGTTGAGACCTCTGTGGATGCCTCTGAAGGCCACCGCCTGCCCGCCAGCAGTTCCTGACACCCAGAAACTCACAGCTCGTTGGAAAGTTCACTTCAGAGACTCAGCCCATCCTCGCTGTCTGGCAGGCAGCCCAGCCCTGCACCCCCTCACGGTGCCCCAAGCACAGGGCAGGGCTGCTGGGTACACAGCCAGTTCATGGGCTTGGAGACGCTCCTTGAACTTGGCTGTGTACCAGATTCAGAAGAGCCACGGCATGGGCTGCCTTTTTGTTAGAAGAAACGTCCTTACCTTTTCCTTGGCTTTGTCCTCATGGTGGCTGAAATCCCTAATTGTCTGTGTCTCTGCCCGTGAAGAAAGTCATCTGTCCTTCAGCTAGACCCTCCTCCCTGCCCATGATGTCCTGATCTGGGCCCTGCCACCCTGTGTTTGCACGTTACTCCTCCCTCGTTAGACCCTCTGCTCAGAGCACGCCGGCTCGCTTTGGCCACACTAGCACTACGATGGCTCCCCAGCACGCGGTGAATGAGCAGCTCAGAGACCGCGTGGACACTGCCCTGTTTTACAGTAGGATTAAGGTCGCAGTTTAGGAACTCTGTGAATCCTAAAGATGGTGAAACAAGTCCACGCTCTCGTGTTCTGCTGGCCAGGTCTGTCACCCCACGGAGGTGACACTGTCAGCATGGCTTCCAAAAAGAGGACAAGGGCTGTTCTTTGTGTTGAGCCTTGTTACAGGGACTGGCCAGTTTCCAGTGGAAGTTCCAATAATAAATATTTAATCTTTTGTATGTCACATAATCTTTAAAAAAGTCTGAAAAACATGCAGACTGGCCTTCTTACTTTAGTTTAAAATGGAAAGTAAAAAAACAAAACCCTCTTAAGAATGCGTAATTCGAGCCCGTGAGACAGCAGCAACACTTTGCAGTTAGGTAGCGTTTCGGGTCGGTGAGGAATGAGAGGGAAATCCCAGTAAGCCCAGTGTCTTGTTCAACTATTGATCTGTTTTATTGGAGGGATTTACGTTGTGATTTGGTACTTTTTTTTTCTTTAAGATTGATTTATTATTTTATTGGAAAGTCAGATACAGAGAGGGGGAAAGAGGAAGATCTTCCATCCAATGGTTCACTCCCCAAGCGGTGGCAACTGCTGGAGCTGAGCCGATCCGAAGCCAGGAGCCTGGAGTCTCTTCTGGTGCCCATATGGGATCCCGGGGCTTTCAAGGCGAGAACCTTAGCCGCTAGGCCACGCCACTGGGCCCATCCCTGCCTTTTAATGCCATCATTTTGGACGTCGGGGTTTCGATGTGGAAATTTGTGGGACACACAGTCAACAGCGCTCCCCTGCAGTGTCGCAGCTGTCTGAGCTGCTGGTTGCTGTGCACTTGGTGAAACTGCCAGCAGCCTCCACTCAGGCTGATCCCACAGAGTGGGCCTGACACGGTGCTGCGCGCGGGGCAAGGCAGGCCTCGGCTGCCTCCAGGCTTGAGTGCAAGTGTGCCGGCCCTGAGCAGGCCCTCCTGTTCCTGGATCGAGTCTAGGAACATCGTAGCCAAGCTTCCATTTTTATTTTGAAGTTATTGCATAGTATCTACTCTCTGCCCTGCTGTGAGTGGCAGTTTTACTGGGCACCCTCCGTGGAGCCCTGAGGTTTACTGAGATCTTCTGACCAGAGGCTCTGCCTGCAGGAGCAGCTCAGGAGGCTGCATCTCCTCTCTGAGGGTGGGCAGTGCTGTCTGGTGTGGTGGGACATTCCTGGAGGATGCTGGGAGACCATGGCCAGTTCTGTCTGGACGGGTCCCCGAGAAAACAGGCCGTCGGCAGTGCGGTTTGTCTTGCTGTGAGAGCTCTTCCCTTCGCTGTCTGAAAGGGTCAGCAGTGTCTCCTGCTGCAGGCGAGGGGCAGCTCCTGGGGCTGACTCCTCTGTCCTCATGTCCAGTCCCCACCACAGGTGGCAGGAGGAGTCTGAAGATTGTAAAGATTCCACATCAGTCTTCCTAAAGTTCATGGAAGATGTGTATTATGAAAAGGAATGCTTGGGTTTGAGTTGGCACCAAAATCTACTCATCTGTTACTTTCTTTTCCCCATGAGCTTCGTGAAGCCCTCATGGCACTGTTTTCTCCAACTCCTCATTTGCAAAGCTGGTCTCCTGGAAACAGCTCTCTTTTGAGTTGCTCTGAGCTTGTTCTGTGTTGCCGCAGGGGTGGCGCTGGTGGCAGGCTCAGCGTCCCAGGATCAATGTGCCTGTAGCTCCCGGGCCTCAGGTGGACGAGCAGGGGTGCTGAGTGGAGTGGCCATCTCTCTGCCTCAGCAGCCGAGCAGTCTCCCCAGCCCACTCCCCATCCGGGCTGCCCTGGCAGTGTTTCTGCACCCCTCAGTGCAGGTGCACTCAGCCTAGTTCCCTGGGCCAGCCCTTCCCTACCTGTGCTCTGCCCCTTCTGAGAGCTGCCCTCCCTGCCACCCTGTGGCTGCACCCTGTTCCCTGGCTGGTCGGCCCCAAGGCTTCCTGGAGCCTGGCCTGTTGGGCCCCTTCCTTCTGTGTTAGCCTGCTTCCTTCATAGGCGACTGCTGGGCTGTGGAGGGATCCAGAGGGCATGCTCGTCAGGCAACACCCTCTTCAAGGCACAAGGCCCTCAGCTTGGCCAAACTGCAGTGTTGAGACTCCAGGAAGGGAGCTGAGGTGCAGGGGGGATGAGGACGCGCGTGGCGTAGAATTGTACATCTCCAAGTGCAGCTGCTTCCCCTGCCCTCTCTCGGGCCACTTGGGTTTTCAGTGTGGGCGTCACCCTGTCCCATTCTTTTCCATGCTTGCTTAACAGCAGCTTTTGCATTTTGTAACTTGTAGGGAAATAACGTGTCATGTACCCACTTTTTGTGGGAATGCCTTGCTTCAGACCCTAGGGAGAATGCAGCCCAGCAGACTGGGGGGGGGGGGGGGAGGTAGTTGGCTAGAAGCCACGCAGTCAGTGCCTCCCAGCCATCCCAGTATGACCGCCCTTTGAGCTGTGTCTGGGTGAGCAGGCAGGCGGTTCCTCTCAGCAGGGGATGTGGACTTGACCCTGAGCCTGGCCAATGGGTAGCAAAGTGTCCAGTAATAAATGTGGAACTTGGACCATTCTGATCAAATACGCTGTAATGGATTTAGTGTGATCTGTGAGTCCCAAATGGGGATGTGGTGGCAGGGGCCCAAGTGCTGAAGCCACCTGCTGCTGCCCCAGGGGAAGGGGCAGAGCTGGAATCCAGAGCACGCTGCGCCCTGCCACTTCCTGTGCTCATCCTCACTCAGGAGATGCTCGGACTTCAGGATGAACACAGCACTCTGAACAGGTTCTCATTTCTCTGCTCCAGAGCCCCTCAAAGGACAGAAGGAAAAAAGTTATAAGTCCCCAAAGCGAAAACAAGACGCAGGATGAGTGGTGGCTCAATTCCTAGTGCCTGCAGAGGGTGGCACTTCAGAGTAAGACTGCATCGCAGAACGAGACTGGGGAAGTGGAACTTCCTCGTAGCTGTGTGCTTCGCTGAACGTGCTCCGATGCAGCAAGGGCCACGGAAAGCGAGAAATCCAAGCCAGGGTTTCGGGCACTCGTGGCTGTGGAACTCAGCTTCCGTGGGAAGAGGCTGTGTGGGGCCTGATGGTGACCCGAGTCCCTGGCAGTTACTGCAGACCCGTGCGGGTCTAAGATGTGAGCAGGAGGGGCCTCCCAGTGTTCATGGAAGGTGCATATGACGTACATTTGTTAACATCTTTTGCGTCCTTATTCCATTTTCTATGAGCTTTTGAAGCTGCTGAGTCACTCAGTTAAGCTCAGGTGGTGCATGCTTTTAAAAGATGTTTATTTTTAAAAGCTTGACAAAATTAGACAGTCCTGGGGTTTCTGCCAGCTGCTGAACTCCCAAAACAGTGTCCAAAGAACTAGGCATGGATTTGCTTATCTATTTTAATTAGGAAATGTCACTGAGGACTGCACTGAAGTTAAGTCTGAGTCAAAGCTGTGAAGTTCTTACATGGATGTTAAAACTGTATTTTCATTAAATAGAACTTAGGGCTTAGAACCTACGCTGGAGTGCCAGTTGGAGTCCTGGCTACTGCGCCTGCGGGCCACCCTCCAGCTAAGGCATCCTGGGAAGTGGCAGGTGCTGGTTTTAGGTACCTCGGCCCCAGCCACCCAGACAGGAGGGTTAGATGCAGTTCGGGCTGCTAGATCAATGACCTCTTTCAAATAGAAAAATTTTTTGAAGAGTTCTTTGTACTTAAAATCTTAAGGTACAGATGCACTTAGAGGATCATCTTGAGTCTGATTAGTGCACAGGAAAGTCACAGAACTCAAAACAATGCTGCTTGTTCCAAAGAGTTGGACAACCTTTTCCAAAGGGCAGAGTGACAGATCCACTGATTCAGTCCACAGATGCCCGCGGCGGAGGCTAGGCCAGGAGCCCCGACCTCCATCTGGGTGTCCCGTGTGCACGGCAGGACGCCAGCACTTGCACCACCATCTGCTGACTCCCAGGGACTTCAGCAGGAAGCTGAGTGAGAAGCAGAGGTGGGACTTAGTCCCAAGTGCTCAGCTTTGGAATGTGGGCACCCCAACTGGTGGCTTAACTTGTGCTGCCACCATGCTTGTTAGATAATTACTTTTTTTTTTCATTGAAAGGCAGGTATACAGAGAGGAGGAGAGACAGGAAGATCTTACGTCTGATGGTTCACTCCCCAAGTGACTGCAACGGCTGGAGCTGAGCCAATCCAAAGCCAGGAGCCCTTCCAGGTCTTCCACGCGGGTGCAGGGTCCCAAGGCTTTGGGCCGTCCTCAACTGCACTCCCACGCCACAAGCAGGGAGCTGGATGGGAAGCAGGGCCGCTGAGATTAGAACCGGTGACCATATAGGATCCCAGGCATGCAAGGCGAGGACTTTAACCACTACCCTATTGCACCGGGCCCTAGATAGTTACTTTAAATAGCAACTTTCTACTCATTGTGGTGATACTTTAGCATACCACCTGGGAGCTATTTATATAAACAAACTGTTTCATTTGTATCTTCTGCTAGCTTTATCTTCAAGCCAGGATGAAGGGAGACTGGGCAAGACTCCTCCGCCCCACACTGCAGTTTGGTCTTGTTGCTGTGTCCATTTACGTGGGCCTCTCTCGAGTTTCTGACTACAAACACCACTGGAGCGACGTGCTGACCGGCCTCGTTCAAGGCGCGCTGGTGGCGGTCCTGGTGGTGAGTACAGGGCCGCGGCTGCATGGGAACGCGGGCCAGCGCGACTTCGGAGAACAATCCTGATGTCACTGCAAGTCACCTTAGAGCACTGAAAATTAGGCTGTCACTTGCAAAATTTTAAGAATCTTAGTATTTTTGCTATAGAAAACTCTGGCCATAAATAATTTTCTTTTTGGTATGAACTGAAAAAAACTGAAGTTTTTTGAAGACATAAAGTATTTTGAATGATCTTTTAATAGCAGCTCATTTTTTTTGTATGCTTCTGCTGTGCTCTGCAGTGGAAATTCTGATGTCTGCATTTCTAACTTGCAAACTGCCTCCTGGTTTTAAACCCGTTTCATACACTAAGGCAGACTAGGCTATTCAATATTTTGCACTGTTCTATCTTGTTCCACACAGGCCGTATACGTGTCGGATTTCTTCAAAAAGAAAAACTCTCCTTTTAAAGAAAGAAAAGAGGAGGATTCGCACACGACTCTGCACGAAACGCCCACAGCGGGGAATCACTACCGGAACAGCCACCAGCCGTGAGGAGCGGCCCGCACGGAGCCGGCCTGCGTCCCCAGGAAGTGACTGCACCGGAAGGCCAGAGCTCGCGGCCGTCCTGAGCACAGGCCGAGCAGGGGCCGTCGCCGCCGCTCTACCTCTGGGATGCCCACTTACCTGTGTGTATATAGTTACATGTAACACTATGGTTATCCTACAGCTCTACGTTCGTGAAGAAAATTTTAAGCCTTCTACTAAAAGTTCCCCACCTGTACATTTTTATTAAAGTAATGCTTATGTACAAATCTGTATGTAATATGCTTTCTTAGAATGATGCTTGATTTGAACATAATCCACATTAAAATGTTTGAGAAGTGTCTTGAGATGGGAAAATCAAATCAAAATACTTGTAAATTTTTAGTTGACTAATCAGACAGGTGGTATTTAAAAGCCCATATCCCTTTAGGTGGCTTTCTATAAGTAGAGGCTGGCAGCAAACACAATATCTCTCTTGATTTTGGTGATTCCTAAAAAAGAGAAAAGAAGGTTGCAACATCGCGACCATAAAGCACACAGCTTCCCACCAGCACCACACAGTCCCGGGACACTGTTCTGTGTGAAAAACACCCACAAGTGTTCAACAAGCAAACCCATGTAGAAACCTCTTCTTCACATGACTCTACAATAGCTGCTGTGTGTAGTTAGCCCTTCCCAGAATAGCCCCTAAGCTGGGAACAGGTGCTAGCATGGATTTTTCAACCCACAGGGACTAAGGGCTTTGGCAAGTTCATGAAATTAAAAGATAATGAAAAATTATTTTGCATATCCAAAGACAATATATTTTGCATTTCCTTATAAAATTATTTTTAGACTAAGGCTGGGAAAATTAAAATTGTTTAAAGCTTAAATCCTGAGTAATTGATGCGTCTCAGTCAATTAGGCAGAAACATAAGCCAGTTTTTACAAAACAGTTTAGTTCAAAAATCGCCATCATGGACTAGCTCAGAGCCGCAGCTGCTCCTCTCAGATACTTAGATTTACACACTCTTTCTTGGCCAACATTCAGGTGCCAATGACAAACCTCGGCCTGGCAAACCTTGAGGGATCTGGCCCCCCTGCAGCAGCCAGGGTGAGCTGTGCTCGGGGCTGCTGCCGACAGGATCATTTCTCTTTCCGGTCCCTACCTCTGCTAAAGCCCTACCAGCTTCCTGTCACTCCTGTCTGCAGAGGGCGGATCTGAGGGCCTTCCACACAACCCTGGCTGGCAATTCCTATCGACTCATCACCAGCAGGAACATGAGGCGGACTTCAACCAGAGGAAAAGCTGGGATTGAAAGATGCCTGTGTTGGTGTAACAAAGTTTGAAATCCTAGTGTTTTCATAATATACACGTTTCCTACTTTTTCAAGATCTTGCATATACATGCATTCTATTTTGCACTGAAATAAACTTATTTAATCCCATTCCTACCAGCTTTTTGAAACAACATGGATGACAAAATTCCATCCCACAAACATTAGAATTCTAGAGAAATATGGTTGGTGGCCCTCTCCGGCAATCCAGTGGGGCTATCCCCCAGGTCACGATTTAGAACTCACGTCTCACGGTTCGCCGTAATTTGTAGATAAAGCTTAGGAACTGCACACTGACCTTCCGCAAACTTATTTTCCAGCTCAGTGTTTCCAATGGCTTTTGCTGCTTGACACATCTGCCGGAGCAATTCTTCCAGGCGCCTCATACAACGAATTATGCTGCCTAGACAGAAAAAAAGTAATTCATTTGTCAAGTGGAAATAATTAAGAATAGATTTTTTTCAGGGACAAGGCGAGAGGACAGGAGAGGATTAGTCGTTTTTTTTTTAAAGGCACCTGCACTTGGCAAGAATTAAACCAGCTGGTGGTCTGCCTGGTGCTAGGAAGGCCCCTTCCTTCCCTGATGCTGGATAGGACTATGGGCACACCATGGCACGTTGACACTTGCTGTAGCGGAGGCAGGGAAACCAAATACCTTGGGAGCAGAGCAGGGGCAACTCTGGGGAAGACGCCAAGATGGCCTATCATCTGGGTTGCCAGCCAGCCACAGACGGTGCCTGCAGCTCCACCAGGACCCTCAGTGCGGCGTGGGGGTTCCAGCAGGAGACGGTGGGAACAGCTGTTATTTCAAAGCTGCAACCATCTCGGGACCTTCACCTCTTGCACTGTCGCTGTCTTTACTCAACAAGTCTCCATGGGCACACAGTCTTCCCCACTGAGTCCTGGCTCTGTTCGTGCCCAGTGTTTATCGAAGCGCAAGCTGTAAGCACATTTTCACTTTTGCCTTACCTGTGCAAGGATGGGGTCCAGCTCTAGGTAAAACCTGCCTACATTTAAAACGTGGGGGACATTAACGTTAATGTTAACACAGCAACACTGGGCCTCAAGGTGCAAGCTGCAGGCACAACACACTCACTTTCGGTCTCCAGCAAGTCCTGCAACACTGGAATGACACATGAACATTTATCAAGTTTCTGTTGGCACCTTTGCTGCTCAATGTTGAGGGTTGCTTCTCTACCTTTTAACATCCTACACATCATGTTCCAACACATTTAACTCAGAAAGCAGGATAAACATGAGCCCAACAAAGGCAAAGCGGCGGGCTCTTTTCCTAACAGCCCAGGGCCACAGGGAGGGCTCCCTCCCCCGGGAGTCTGAGGGGTGCTGCTGGAGGCTCCCGGGCAGGACAATGAGGGTGGGTTCCACACACGCCTCTGTCTGCATGGAGACATCATAGCAGGTTTAAAGGAGAGCCTGCTTATGAAGGACAGCACATGAGCAGCACTGCGGTTCCTCAGTTTTAAAGGGTTAGTACCATCCGCTACACACGGGACGCTTCCCTTTTCGGCTGTGCGGCAGACTTGGTCTCAGACGACTTGAGAAGGACCCTGGGTTTCAGAGCAGAGTTTGCTAAGTAAACGAGCTCTGCCTCCCACAGCCTGCACCGCCTCTCACTTCCCTTTCTCACCTGGAAGATGACACTGTCAGAGATGTACATCATTACACTGCCCCACGGCTTTTGTGTCCCTCCTCCCAGCAGAAGGTCCAGTTAGCCACGGAAAGCCCTCAAGGCTGGACTTGATTGTTGCCTGTCCCTGACTGTACAAAGTTATCTCCCTCCTAGGGGAGCAAAGCCCACTGGAAGAATTCAAAGCCAAAAACATTAGCCAAGATGAACACAAATTCCATAGCATGCCATCGTCAGACACGAGGGCTTGTACACACATTTCAAAATAACGAGGTCTTCTACTTCAGGGAAGCAAGTAAGGGAACGCACGCTTGTAAATACAAGGCGGCAGCAAGGAAGGGGAGAGTCCGAGTGACGGCATTTGGGAAAAACCAGTGACAGCCCCGCACGCTCTCGTCTATTTGAGCTTCTTCCCTGGAACCCCAGGTGCAGAGCACAAGTGATATTTTACACAGGGAAAAGGAAAAGCTCAGAGAACTTACACATACGACTAATCCAGGATCCACAATCTGAACCCAGTCACTAATGCTCTAGAACCAAAGCATTTAACCATATTACATTACAATGTCTCATACTGAAATACCTGGATTTTAAAACATGCTTAGTAAAAGTAGATATAAGTTAGAAGTCAAGATTAAATTCAGTTTTTTTTTTTAAAGATTTTATTATTATTGGAAAGCCGGATATACAGAGAGGAGGAGAGACAGAGAGGAAGATCTTCCATCCGATGTTTCACTCCCCAAGTGAGCCGCAACGGGCCAGTACGCGCCGATCCAATGCCGGGAACCAGGAACCTCTTCCGGGTCTCCCACGAGGGTGCAGTGTCCCAAAGCTTTGGGCCGTCCTCGACTGCTTTCCCAGGCCACAAGCAGGCAGCTGGATGGGAAGTGGAGCTGCCGGGATTAGAACCGGCGCCCATATGGGATCCCGGGGCTTTCAAGGCGAGGACTTTAGCCGCTAGGCCACGCCGACGGGCCCTAAATTCAGTTTTAACACTTACAGTAATGTACTGTAAATTCTTCAGTTAAGTTTCTGGTTTTACTCTAAGCACTTGAGTAGATTTATCACCAGGCAATGTCAAAGAATTTATATTAATGATTTCCCTGTAAGGAGTAGTAAAATTGTCTGACACTTGTCCAGAATCATTAGCCCAGTGAGTGGGTAAGACTGAAATCCAGGAGCTTTGCTCTCACCACTGTTAGGTGGTGGCTGGCTGGGAAAGGTGTGGATGAGGAATTCAACATCAGCAGAAAGGCTGATTCAAGGCTGCGGGACAAGTGCAGAGGCAGGCCCAGGAGTCAGAGTGGCAGGGTGGGGCCGTTCAGAGGAGTCAAGAGCACAGGACACGCGTGGACCCCTGGGGAGGGCGAGTCAAGCAGGCAGTGTCAGCTGGGAAGGGGGCAGGCAAGACTGGGAGCTGCCCCTGCCCACTGAAACAGGCAGAGCTGGGGGCACGTCCGAGCTGTGCCGCCTGCACTGTGGGGGACTGGACTCGGACAGGACTGCCTAGCTAGGGTAACATGGCTGCCGCTCGGTGCTGGGCCCTGCACCCCCTCCTGGCAAGGTCAGACAGAACTCAGCTTACAGACTGCCTTTCTCCAGCAGATCACTTTGTGAAACAGTGTAAGAACCGAGAAAGTGAATTATTGCACCAATCCAGACTGGCAATGCCTACACAGAACCAGAATCCCAGCTGCATCCTAATTCTGCCTCTACAGTGGGCACAGGGGACCGGGGCAGGATCCGGGGTGCAGGGGGAAGGTTTCCTGAGCATAGAGGCTCAGAGCAGGCCTCGCAGAGTGAACATATGCCCAGGTGACAGAGAGCCACACCATACACTCTGCTCCTGCAGCAACTCATTTAAGGTTCAGAAAATGAACAGAACAGATTAGTAGCCTTTGACAGAAAAACCAGTGATTTCACTGGAGACCCTGTTTCCACTTAGGAGAGGGCTGTGTCATCAGCCACTCCCAACCTGCCTACTACCGCATTACGGCTGAGAAATGAGGAGGGCGTGGGCTTGTCAAGCTCAGGTTCCTTCTAGCTCCGGGATCAGGAGTGGACTCCCACACCCATCAGACACCGAACACCTCAGGGCAACAGCTGCCCCGGAGACCTGGGTGCCAAGGGTTCATGGAAGGAGAGTCCTGGGCTGCCACAGGCTGCAACCTTGTGAAAATCAATGGTGCTGCCTTTCCGATGTGAAGGAGCCAACACAATGAGAACAAGCAGCCACATCAGTGGAGCATGCGCAGCTACTGGCCCAGTCTTAATGGCATCCGAAGAAGAGCTACCTGGGGCGGCAGAGATAGAAACCTACACGGCACTGAGTCTCTCCCATGGACAAGGTCAGAACAGGAACCAAACCATGAGGCACACAGCCGTAAGGCCGTGCCCCGTTCCAAGCTACTGAAAGCTCAATAAAACCAGAAACAAGCACATGAACCTAATGGTTTGTTATAAATCTTTTCACCTGGCTCAGGGAGAAGATCAAAATCTATCTGCTCAGTGCCTTTCCCCCAATCTGTTCAAGCAGCCATAAAATAAGCATAGCATTTAAACACAGCATTAATCATTGTAATCACACTGATGTGCAATTTAGCATGTCACTACCCGTTTCAATACTCAGGTCCACATCACCATTCTAGAAGAAGCTGCACTGAGATGCCATAAAATCCATCCTTGTCATTAAGTATCCCATCCAATGAGCTTTATTCAGAGCTGTGTAGGTAACATTTTCAAAAATGTTATATATAAACAAATGCTTCAGATTAACATTTTCAAAAAGAAACCCTGTTTGTATTAAGCAGTCCCAGCTAATCCTCTCTTCTCACTCTAGCAACTACTAAGCTGCTTTCTGTTTCCATGGATCTGCCTATTCTGGACGCTTCCCAGGGTCATACAGTACAAGCCTCTGCACTTGCCTCCCCCCTCCCACTCCCCCTTAAAGAGCAGACACATACAGAGGACCTCCCACATGGGTCAGGGGCCCAGCTGGTTGGTCCATCCTCTGCTGCTTTCCCAGGCCACTAGCAGGGAGCTGGATTGGAAGTGGAGCAGCCGGGACATGAACCACAAACCACAGGGGATGCTGGCAACACAGGTGCTGCTATGGCGTAACAATGGTCCCTGAATCTGCACTCTGTTTCTCAGATTACTGCACTCGGTGCTGATCCATAACACAGAGAGGATCGGGCCTTTTTGTCTTTTCAAAGTTGGTAATAATTGTACTGTACGGCAATGTAACAGTATTTCCACCCATTGATGGATTGCTGGGACTATGTACTTTCATTTAAGGGAAATTTTTATAAACATCAGGCTTACCTGATACATGGAATAAAATAAATCACTTGATTAAGAATAGAAAGCAGATTTCATTGGTATTTCTGCTGTCAGCTTTCTGGCACTCTGCACAGTGATTTCCCACAGCTCTTGCCCTGACTCCATGGCTGAAGGCTACCCTGCTCTACCTCTCTAACTGCCTTTCATCACTCAGTCTTCTGGGGGCAGGTGCTGGTGCTGGGGAGAGCCCCTGCGGCAGGCAGAAATACACTGAAGGGGTTTTAAGAGATGATTCTTCATAGAAATTTTTCCAATGACAAATGTTTGGCAGAAAGTGCCCCACTGCCTGTCCTTCCCGCACAGTGAACAGCACGGTGTGGCTTCTGCATAGTTACAAACGGAGTCTCGGTTACAACAGACCTACCTACAGGTCTGGACGAGGAGATGCAAACCCTAGGCCTTGCCCATGCAAACACTGTTTAAACTATATTCATATTCAGCTTTAATTTGGTGGGACTGAGGAATAACATTCCATCGTTTTCTAAGGATGACACAGTAAATAACTGTTTATATAAAGTCTTCAAAATCCCTCAACTAAATCATAATATAAACTGTTCTCTTGCATCAGACATCCCTGAAACATATGGTTTTAATCATTAGTGCTAACTAGTCCCAGCTAATGTTTGACAAATACATAAAACAACTTCCAGGGCTCAGGATATGAAATAATCAGACATTTTTACTTTCATACAAAATTAAGAACTTCATCTGGAACACTTTGAGCGTAACATATTTACAAAGTTCCAATGCAATCATTTTTCCTATAAAAATGAAAGCACGCCGTACTGCGGGTCAGAGCCTTGATTACAGCATTGTTCCGATCACACACCATGTACGACAACACGGGGACAGAACGGCTGTTTCGCACTGGAAGAATAAATCATGTGGTAAAAAACATCTAGGATAGTGGAAAAAGAGAACTGTATTCTGTGTAAGCAAATATTCTATTAAAAAATTTAAACCGGGCCTGGCACAGTAGCCTAGCAGCTAAAGTCCTCACCTTACATGTGCCAGGATCCCATATGGGCAACGGTTCTAATCCCAGCAACACTGCTTCCAATAATAAAGTAAATATAAAAATAAACATTTATTTAAAAAACTTGAGTCTACTTTTATTTATTCAAAAGGAAGAGACAGAGAGAGAAGAAGAAACTGAGGCAGAAACAGAAAGTTCTCCCATCTTAATTCCTTGTCCGAATGCTAGCAACAGTCAGGGCTGGCCAGGCCAAAGCCAAGAGGGCAGACTCCGTTTTGGGATCTCAAATTTTCAAAGACAAAGGCAAATGATATATTAGAAACAGCAATCCACCCACACCAGGAATTGGGAAGGGGGCAAACCAGGCCTTTAAAATGCTGTTATGCTGTAGAAAAGACCAAGGCGGAGAACTACAAAATATCTTCAATTTTGACAGCTTGCGCTATCCTGCTCATACCATGAAAAAATGCCATCTAAGTGTAAACTACAGAAACGCACAAAGACAATTACATAGGACTGCCTAATTTTGTTTTTGCTAAATTCACTCAAACAAGCCAGTTACTTTATCCTGTGATTTTTTTTCCTTAATAAACAAAAGCCAGAATACTCTACTAGGGACAAGTGCTGTGACACAGCATGTTCAGCCACTGCCTGCAGGCCTGGCATCCCGTTTGGGACTCAGCTCTCTGCCAATGAGCCTGGGAGGGCAGCAGAGCACAGCCCTGGTCCCTGGCATCCATGCAGGGAATCCACAAGAAACTCCCTGCTTCTGACTTTGACCTGGCCCCGCCCGGGCCACCTGGGGAATACACCATGGATGGAAGAACAAGCTCTAACCCTGCCCTTCACATCAGTCTCCAAAAACCAGAAAACCACAAAACAACACACACACACCCCAAAGCTGATAACTATGAATCCTGGGATGATTTAGCCATTGAGTAGTATTAGTTTCAACCTTAGTTCTGAGACACAAAAGCGAACATGGGACCTGTGTTAGACAAGGTTCACATGGGGCTGAGGCGCTCCTGCTTCTTGAGGCAGTTTTCTGTGGGTGGAGGCGACACGCTCTGCGGCAGGTATAGGAACTCTTCAGGTAAGCAGCAGTGGTGCTAAAATCAAGTTATCAACTAACAGGTTCAGAGAATTATACTCGAGTCCATGGTTCACATTTTGTTATCACATGACCTTCGCTAAACTATTTTATTCCAGTGTCCTCATACAAAGTGCACATGATTAAAAGCTACTCTGAACTGCTATACTGTTTGACATAAAGTAGTTACTTAATGAATAGGAACCTTCTCAACAGCAGGAGCATTCAGAGCATTGGGACTATGTCAGGAAATGACCATTTAGTACAAACTCAGACATTCTGAAAACTTTCGGCGAAAACTTTAGTACATTATTTAAAAATAATGTACTAAAGTTGCAACATTAAACAATTTCAGACTCAGAAAATTAAAAATATATCAGGGCCCGGTGGTGTGGCCAAGCGGCTAAAGTCCTTGCCCTGAATGCGCTGGGATCGCATATGAGCACCAGTTCAAATTCCGGCAGCTCCACTTCCCATCCAGCTCCCTGCTTGTGGCCTGGGAAAGCAGTTGAGGACAGCCCAAAGGCTTGGGACCCTGCACCCACATGGGAGACCTGGAGGAGGTTCCTGGCTCCTGGATTTTAATTGGCGCAGCACCGGCCATTGTGGTCACTTGGGGAGTGAATCACCGAACGGAAGATCTTCCTCTCTCTCTCTCCTTCTCTCTGTATATCTTTGTAATAAAAATAAAATAAATCTTAAAAAAAAAAAAAATGAAAATTAAAACTAGGAATGGTTTTTCATTTAAAATTTTAAGTGACAGTGTTTAATCTATAATAAAATAATTAAGCCCTAAAAACCAACAGCCTATTACTTCCTTCACACATTAGTCTTAGAGGCAATAGGAATGTTTTAAACAGTCTTACAAATTCTATGAAGGCCAAGCTCATTTATTTTTAATTTTTAACAAATTTCAATGCAAATGTTTAATTTTATTAATATGATTTGCCATTATAAACATCTACTTCAATCAACTTTTTCCCAATAAATGCATTTCTAAAAATAGTTTTATTTACTTTGATTTTCTGCTTCTTAAAATCCAATTATTTTTTTACATTATTTTGTCTGTATTTTTTTTAATCCAAAATTTCTCTTCAGTTGCCAAGCATTAGCTCATTAAAAAAAAAAAAAAAATTTGTTCTGACAAATCAATCATTTACCCCAGCCATGTGCTGGCAGTGAAAATCTGGGCAAACAGAAACTCTAATGTGGACTGTGCCAGCCAGTGGATTCTGGAAAGATTTCATCATGCTTGAAATGGCGAGATTAGCAGCAATTCAGAACTGGTGAACTCTCAAAACCGCTTGAGCAGGATCCTCAGAGCATGCTCCACACTGGGGACCTGGGATGGGTGGGGCTTCTCCCTTTATCTCCCCCTTTACCCCAGATACAGGAAAAAAAGAGAGCGAGAGCGAGAGAGAAAGAGAGAATGTGGAAACAAAACAAAACAAAACAAAAAACTTCGTTCTGGGCCTGGCATGATGTATGTGATGAGGCTTTGTGTCCCAGCTGCTCCACTTCCCATTCAGCTCCCTGCTTGTGGTCTGGGAAAGCAGTGGAGGACGGCCTTGGGACCCTGCACCCGCGTGGGCGACCTGGAGCAATCTGCTGGTTTTGGATTAGCTTAGCTTCAGCTGTTGTGGCCATTTGGGGAGTCAACCAAAGGATGGAAGCTGTATCTCTCCTCCTCTCTGTAAATTTGCCTTTCCAAGGGGAAAAAACAAAAAGAACGAACGAAAGAAAAATAAAACCCTGTACTCACAAGTAACATTACAGGGACAATTATGATGTTTGTCTACATGCATGCGCACAGAGAAAAACATTGCATTATGATCAAAATTAGCACATCTGAGTGAAAGGCACGTGCCTGCTCAGTGCGCTGTTGCCTAAAGTTTGTGAGTTTGCGGCTGTGTGGGAGACCCAGAAGCTCCACACTTCTGGGGAGTGAACCACCAGATGGGAGATCTTTCTGTTTCTCCTTCTCTCCGTAAATCTGACCTGCCTTTCCAATAAAAATAGCTCTTTTCAAAAAATTTACTGTTTTGTGCAGTAACAGATTGAAGCCAAGTTTGTTATTAGATCTGTAACAATAACAACTGATCATTTGATTTCTAATATTTTAGTGGAATTATATTGCTTCACAAATACAACTTATTAGGATCATCTATTTACTTGTGGCTATACAGAATTACATTCTGTTAGATATTTAAGAATTTATAATGAGCTCACTGTGCATCTTAAATAACAGAAAAAATTTGCAGAAGATCTCATTTCATTACCAAAAATTTGAAAAGTATATACACATATATATAATTTTTGTTCAGTTAAAATCATACCACAAATACATTTCTTACAGCCAGAGAAAATGCATACATACAAAGCTACACCATACCTTCAAAGACATCCGTCATTTTGCAGATGTGGGCGAAGGTGGCTCCAGTTGCCCAGGTATACACGACATCCATTAAGTGAGGTTTGAACGAGCTTAGGTACGTTTCCTCATCTACTTCCAACTTGGCTTCTGCTGAAACTTTTGCGATTCTTTTGGCACATTCCTATAAAGATAATAAAGGAATGTCACTTCTTTCTTTAGCTTCCCAAAGCCAGTATCCCACAAGGTCCCCTTTTCTCTGAAGTATTATGCCTGCAATTCGGATATTCTGCTTCTGTGGAGACACACTGCCTTTAGCCTTTGCTGCTGAATGATAAAAAACCAAGCTCTTGCATTATGTCAACATGGTCCAGAAAATATATAATAGGAGCAGGAAATCAGCAACTTACAGCTTTTGTACAGAAAACTAAAATTTTTCCTTAAAGTTATTCAAGAGCATGACTGGACAATAAGATACTGGACTCTATGTTTGGTATACGCTTGCAATGGGGGAATCTCAACTGAACTTGAGCTGTGGTTATGCAACAAGGTGGAGGAATCCACCATGGTGGGAGGGTTTGGGGAGGGGTGGGGAGAACCCAAGTACCTATGAAACTGTGTCACATAATACAATGTAATTAATGAAGTAAAATAATAAATAATTAAAAAAAAAGTTATTCAAGAGCAAAAGAACATATTTTTAAACTATTTCATTAGCAAGAAAAACAAAACAGATTAAGAGAAACAAAAATACTATGATAAAACAACTTCTGTTTCAACAAAGTTTAAAGTCTTAGATTTTCTTACAATAAGAAACTTAAGATTTACTCTTTTCTACCTGGTCATTTAAAGGGTCAAAAACCCCCACGTGGCCCCGGCGCCATGGCCTAGCAGCTAAAAGTTCAGGATCCCAGGTGGGTGCTGTTTGTACCACAGGAGCCCAACTTCCCATCCAGCTCCCTGCTTGTGGCCTGAGAAAGCAGTTGAGGACGGCCCAAAGTCTTGGGATCCTTCACCTGCTTGGGAGACCCAGAAGAGGATCTGGGCTCTTGGCTTTGGATCGGCGCAGCTCCAAGCATTATGGCCGCTTGGGGAGTGAATCATTGGACGGAAGACATGTCTCTCTCTCTCTCTCCTTCTCTGTATATACCCAGCTTTGCAATAAAAATAAATAAAACTTAAAAAAAAAAAAACACATATATGCAGACTTCCTTGGTTCTGGAAGTTTAAATTTTTTAGTAGAATTACGGGATGTTAAATATTCTACTGAAGGAGACCTATCAATGATTTTTTTATAATGTGTTAGTGTATCTTTCCTTATTTCCCTACTGTTGAAAAAGGAGGATAAAATCGCCTATTCTAAGAAGAGACACACATTTGCTACTAAAAGGTGTGGCTTTGAGGATATTTTATTATTACAGAATAGATTTTAAAAGTTTGTGGAGGAGCTGGCACAGTGGCACAGTGAGCTAAGCTGCTGCTCTGCCTCACTTCCCATCCCGTCTGCTGCTGATGCGCCTGGGAGGGCAGCAGCAGATTGCCCGTGCACTGGGCCCCACTCCCATGGGGACCTTCTGGAGTCCAATCTTCAACTGGGCCTGGTCCAGCCCCGGCCTTGGGGGGCATTTCAGAATGAACCAACCAATGGACGCTCACTCTCACTGTGAAAATCCTTAAAATAAACAAATATATAAAACTTCACTGTAAATTCAAGCAGAAAATGTATAAAACACCACATGTTCATAAACTAATTCAGTTCATATGATCCCACTCTTGGGGCCCGTTGCAATGGCTCATTGGTTAATCCTCCTCTTACAATATGGGCACTGGTTCATGTCCCAGCTGCTCCACTTCCCCTTCCATCTCCCTGCCTGTGGCCTGGGAAAGCAGTAGAGGACGGCCTAAAGCCTTGGGACCCTGCACCCGCATGGGAGACCTGGGAGAAGCTCCTGGATCCTGGCTCCTGCTTGGCTCAGCTCTGATTGTTCCAGCCATTTGGGAAGTGAACTAGCAGATGGAAGATTTTTCTCTGTAATCCTGCCATTCCAATAAAAATAAATGTTAAAAAAATTCTCTTCCTTTTACAAAATATTTATTTATATTTACTGGAAAGGCAGACTTACAGAGAGAAAGAACGACTGATCTTCCATCTGCTAGTTTACTCCCCAAATAACTGCAATGGCTGGAGCTGGGATGGTGCGAAGCCAGGAGCCTGGAGCTTCTTCTGGATTTTGGAAGTAGAGTAACCAGGACTTTAACTGGCATCCTTACGGGATACCAGCACCTCAGGTGGAGGTCTAATGTGCAACAACACAACGCTGGTCCCAAGATTCAAGTGCTAATATGAAGGAAGAAAATTATATGAGAAAAGACTTATAATGCTGCAGTTTTAAGACTGCACTTACAGCAGCTACACACAATCTGTTGTAATTACTAATACAAATGTCACAAAATGTTTTCAGAGCAGCAGCATGTGATGCATGTCAAATTCTTTCAAGTTTAACCCCAATGGAAGTAGTCTCTGTGGAATGATAAAACCATGATTACACTGTCAAACATCTATTTTACATTACTATGCATAAGACACACAGACACAAAGAAGAAAGTCTTACCTGCATTTGACGAAGTGGTCCTGCTAACTGCTCTGTTAACTTGGGCATCTCACTGGACTGCAAAGGACATATAAACACTCAGATTTATAGTACAGCATATACTAGCCTGATTTGACAAACAAATGAAGCAGAGCTTTTAATACAAAAGAACCTGGTCTTTGGCATTTAGTTTCTAATCAACGCTAAGACTCTATAAGCAAAATCATCACTTCCTTCTTCCTATGTTGTATTTTATTTCAGAGGAAAACACTGCAGTGCCAAGTCTGCCAAGCTGCTAGCTTTGTCTCCATCAATGGAGCAGAGGGACAGCAAGCATCAGAAACACATAAGAGCAGGTCAGTGACGTCAACACTAGCAACAGTTCAACCACAATTTAATTTTGGAACATTTTTATCTGGTAGGGGAGCCCTTAACCAGCAGAAACTGAAAATTCTGGATAAAAGAACACTAAATATAATGTTTCCAACTTTCACTTCATGGAGCTATTTTTCAGCATTTCAAGCAAGATTGAGGAATCTTGACAAAGATCATGCGGAATGTGTATTATGAAAAAGCTACAAACAAATCTCAAAACTACTTGCAACAAAATAAACTTATCTTTTAACTTTTTATTTCTATGAACTCTTTGAAATATCCAAGTATAGATATTATGTAATAATCCATAAATGGCTCCCAGATTATTTACATTTAAACAGAACCGTTTGATGTGATGAAAAAGCAACATAGACTACATTCAACATCTCAGTCTAATGGAGTGAAGAAGGCACCACTGCTCAATGGCTGCGCAGGGTGCACTCCTGGCTCTCAGCTCCTGCCCACCACCCAAGGGCACAGCTCTGTAGGGCAGGCCAAGGTGACTGCCTTGTGCAGTCCCCATCACACACTCCAGGTTCTTAGCTCATCTTTCCTTTAGGCCTCAACTCCAGCTTCACTCATTAGCGAGGCCTCCCTAGTCACAATAGTTAATTAGCACTTTTACTGCTCAATGATCTCTATCCGACTCTCCGGCCTCAATTTTCTTCAAAACCTGTATTATCACGGAATGTGGACTTCCTGTCATGTTCATGTACGAGCAGTATCTCTAGTGTGTAGCTCTGTGCACAACGGGAGCAGGTCTCTGGCCTGGGGGCTGAGAGAGCCACCTGGGGATGCGTGTATTCCACACCAGAGTGCCTGGGTGCAGGTACCAGCTCTGCTCCAATTCCGTGTTCCTGCCAATGCCCTGGAGGGCAGCAGTGATGGCTCACATACTTGGTCCCCCTATCACCCATGTGGGAGACAAGAGTTCCTGGTGACAACCTGGCCCAGACCTGACTGTGAACCTTTCGAGGGGGATCAGCCAATAGCATATCTGACTCTGAGCTTCTCTCTGCCTTTCAAAATAAATAAAAGAAATTTGTCTTTCTCATCTTTGTATCAGTTGTTCACAAGTTTTAAGTTTGACATATACAACAATACATTTAACTTTTTAGAACAAATTAACACTCCAGGACTAGCGTAGGGTGAAGTTTTACTATAACCTCACAGACTGTTTTTATTAAATTTCTCCAACTTTACTTTTATCAATCCTTTTCTTTCTGTGACCACCTAAGGCACAGTGCCAATCAATGCGCCATTTCACAGAACCTAAAACTTTAGTCTGGTAATTACCCACAAATAAAACGCTACTTTATTTTCCACTGTGATGTTCTGTGTTTTACTTCTCTTACTCCATTCGCATTGAAGTCATCTGGTTTTCAATTATACTAAATCTGTTAAAAACTAAAAACTTTAATTAAAAAAACTTCCGATTTTTTATTGATATTACTTATAGACATATGAGGCAACATCTATAATTTAAAATATTCACAATACTTTAAAAAATTAAGACATACATAAATGTACAAAACCTATTAACTCACATTCTCCTGAAACACAAAGCAGCTTAACAACGCCGTTGCCTGTTCTGCAGAGAGGTCATTGAAAAGGCCATTAAACATCATCTCGGTGAGGAGGAGCTCGTCAGCACTGCCAAGGCCAGCAAGGAGAGAGAAAGCAGAACCTCAGAGGGGAAGCCACACCCTCGCGTATACAAATCCTGAACATGGTTTTTAATAAAATGCACTACACAGCCATAAGAAGGAACCATGACAAATGATAAGGATTAACGTAAGGAAACGGCAACTCTTTATACTTATCAACACACAAATAACTATAGACAGGTATGTCACATAAATTATCAAATACCAAGATTCACACATTCATGGAAATAACCACTTTTCAACTCAGCTTACTGGGGGAAAAACATCACTATTTATTAACCTTCTGAATGATTTGTATTAAAAAAGATAATGAAAAAAGCATGCTTTAATAGAAGTCTTACGATATACATATATATATATTTTAAAGATTTCTTTTTATTTCAAAGGAAGTATTATAGAGAGAAGGAGACACACAGAGAGAGGGAGAGAGATCTTCCATTTGCAGGCTGACTGCCTGAATGGCTGCAGCAGCTGGACTGAGCTGATGCGAAGGCAGGAACCAGGTCTCACGTGGGTGCGGGATCCAAGGCCTTGGGCCACCTTTCAATGCTTTCCCAGTCCATAAGTAGGAAGTTGGGCAGTAAGCGGAGCCGCCAAGACTAGAATTGCTGCCCATATGATGCTAGCAGTGCAGGCTGAGGATTAGCTTACTAAGCCACTCTGCCGAACCCGTTTTTTTTTTAATGGGTTTATTTTATTTTTATTTGAAAGGCAGATTTACAGATAGGAGAATCACGCAGAGTGATCTTGCGTCTACTGGTTCACTCCCCAATTGGCCACAACAGCCAGAGCTGACCCAATTCAAAGACAGGAGCTTCCCCAGGGTCTCCCACACAGGTGCAGGGCCCAGGGCCTTCGACTATCCTCCACTGCTTTCCCAGACCAGAAACAGGGAGCTGGATTAGAGTGGAGCAGGTGGGACATAAACCAGTGCCTATATAGGATGTCACCACTGTAGGTGAAGGTTTAGCTTACTACATACGCCACGGCCCTGGCCTTAGGGTGTACCCACACTTTACACCACTCTGTCCTAGTGCTGAAGTGTATATAAGCAAGACAGACATTGTCCCCTGAACATTGGCCTCAGAATGCAAGGAACTGTTGCTCACAGGTACCATCCACAGTCGTGGAGGACAGCCACCTACTAAATAGGATTCTAGTTCTCACGTATCTGTAAAAGGTACCAGTCTGTCATTTCTTCTGATTCTTCTTGCTCTTGTACCATGAAAATGTACTGCTGACTCCAAATTTCCAATACGAAGGGACATCAAAAAATGTGGAGACAGACAGTTGGCACCTACTTGCTTGGGAGGTCTGCCTTCCAAATAGGAAGTGCCTGGGTTTGAATCCTGGTTCTACTTCCAATTTCAACTTCCCTGTAATGCACACTCTGCAAGATAGCAGCTGATGACTCAAGTGTTGAGGACCCAACTACCCAAGCCAGGATTCAAACCGGGTATTTCTATATGAAACATGGGCCACCCACGTGAGAGACTAATATGTCCAGCTCCTGGCCAGTTCTACCTATTTAGGACATTTTGGGAGTACATTAACAAATAGAAGATCATTGTCTGTCTTTCAAATAGAAAAACTGAAACAAATTTAAAAACTCTCAAATTCATACATATTTTTTCTATGAACTTTCTGAATTAACTCACACGTCTTATAGATTCTAGCTTATTAGGTCATCTTCCACTACTTTCCCAGGCCATTTTGTTTTCCCAGGAGTTAGACTGGAAGTGGAACAGTTGTCCATGAACAGCTGCCCACATGGGATACCTACTATGTTGCAACACAGTCCTGAAAGTCTCTTCAATAAATAACACAACAGGATTTGTGTTTTGTATAGTATACGGAGAAAGAATCTGAAGGATGGATTGTAGAAATTCAAAACACCAGGCAAGAAACAATGACTGCATGTCAGTCAGGTACTTTATAAAGGCATGGACGTAGAGCACACTCAGTAAGATACTAAAAGGCAGAAAGGAATCTATGCAGTCCCTCAACTTTTCATAAGATACATTTTGGGAAATATTAACACACTTTCACATGTACCTCTATAAACAGAAAACTTCTCTTGGAAAAATAAGGAGTATTATTCTTCCAAGACAAAACCTAGCTATCAATGCCTAAGAAATTCATTTCTTTATTAATTATTAAGCTGCAGGTTACAGCAGAATGAAATAACTCAGTAACACTAACTTTGGCATATGAATCATTTGAGTTCAGAGATTTAGTCCAGTTCTAGAGGTATATTATTTGCTTCATCGTGTCTAGATTTATTTAACTACAAGTAGGAAAGTTGAATGATAATCACAGCTTGAAGGAAAATAAGAGGCCAGTGATCAAGATCTGGCTAGCAGAAATCTGGCTCACTCAGTAACTAAAAAAACAAAAAACAATCTGGGGGCAGGTGTTTAGCCCAGCAATTCAGACTGTCTGTATCCCACACTAAGTCCCTGGGTTCATTTCCCAGCTTCACTGCTGATGCCACATTCCTGCTAGAGCGGGCACTGGGAGGCAGCAAGCAGCTAGGAGCTTGCTACCCACATGAGATGGCGTTTCCACCCCGACTTCAGTCCTCCAAGCTGTCAACGAACCAGTGAATAAAAGCACTTAATTTTTTAAGTGCATTCTGAATTAGCACGAACATTTCAAATCAAGAGATGTCACCTACACCTAAACTCTGGATTACTGAATTCTCTAAGATAAAAACTCAGGTAGTAATTAGTGCAGGGCAGCCAACAGTTGTCCTACTCATCAATCTCCCATGTAGACATCTGAGATTGTACCCAGACAGATGAATGGGAAAAGCAAGTCTTCATCAAGAATGTCTGAAACTACTTGTGAAGGCTGTACTCAGGCCCCATCAGGCCCATCTGAGGACACAGAAAAACTAATTCAAAAAATGATTTGTATGAATTCATTGAGAATGATGATCATCAATGAATGGGTGAAGCAAGATATGTTCAGGCTGGACACTGCTCACCGCACAGAAAACACTCATCATGCTGGGAAACAATGGTGTACTTTAAGGACACTGCTGTGAAGTGTATTTCTACAGGCAGCCACAAGCCCACCTCCTGTTCCTCATGTTCTGCTAGAGCTGCCTGAACCGTACAGATGGCTTTGAGCACAGCTGGTGATTTCAACAGAATTAAAATGGCGTAAGATGTAAAACACAGATCCTCAGGCTAACAAACTTTAAACACAGTTCTCAAACTGCACTGACAGTATCTCAGGTCTGAACAGCCATATGTGGCTACTTTCAGAACAGTACAGATACAGCGTATTTTCATCATCACAGAAAGTTCTACTGGACAGTAACTACTTCTCCATAAAATGGTGAAGTCTATCTGCCACTTCAATCTGGAAAATTCAAGAGAACGTGGTAGAAGTAATGCTGTATGATATCCAAGAGAGGTCACAACAGGCGAAGGTTGGGCAGAACACTGGGTCTGCTAGGACACACACTGGTTTGAGTCCCCACAAAGGCGTGCAGCTCACAGCCTAGAGGGAGGTATCAAATTAAAAAATCATCTCATCTGGCCCTTCCAAGGCAGGCAGGACTTAAAATACAATAAATCCTCAGCAGGCTAATTTTCAAGTTGATAATTTTGTATGGCCCACAAATGATGCTATAAATATCCAAATGGCTCTTGGCAGAAAAAGGGCTCCAAACCTAACAGTCCTACCATCTTGAGGTTGCCCTAGCCTCCATGAACAAGTAGAGGGCAGAAAAATCCTGGTATCCCTCAAGCCGCCCCAGACTTGCAGTACTGCAACTTAATCATTTGTCTCATGACAATTATGGGAGAGTCAGAAGCATCCAACTAAGCCCTTCCAGAATTTCTAACCCACAGAAACCATGAAAGAATAAAATGACTGTTTTTGTTTTAAATCACTTTGGTCTGAGATCATCTGTAATGTGGAAAGACTGTATAAGAATGTGTGGATGTCATGTTATTTGGTATATGAATACTTATAAATGTCTTCACTGAATTATGATCTCTACATATTAATACATTCTTCTTTTTAAACTTAAAAAATAAAGAAAAAAATTTTAAACTATTTTGAAAAAATTGAAGACAATAACTTTTCAAGCAAACAGATTAAACACACCTTTTCAAAACAAAGAAAACCAGGTAAGGCCAGCAGGGGATGTCAACTGCTTCGTCAAAGGATGGAAAGCAGAACAGGTTGGACAATTCTCCTGGCCAAACTTTGCAGCATGTTCCTGGCTCTGTGGTTACACTAAGGTGGACTCTGTCAATCAAGAGACCCAGAGCAGGGTTCTAAGGTGTCAACAAAGAACCCTCTCCCGCCTCCAGATGTTGACTTAGTGTGACACAGGAGAAAAAACAACAAGTGAAACATGTGTCCCACTGACCTTCTTCCATACCTGCCTCTCCTCACCCTAACTGGAGGCCCACACAGGCATGCAGCCCTGTCAACTATGCAAATAGTATTTAAAAAAGAAAATATTGTGTCCTGTAACACTCTGTTGTAACACCCTATTGTTAGCTCAAAGCATCAGTAAAATCTGCGATCCCTAAAAAATAACAGTTATTACCTTGTGTTTCAAGGTGTAAAATGTTCAAAATACAAAATAAATGCATATGAAATTGTACTAAGATCATTTAAAAATTCCATGGTGTATTTTCAAGTCAACGGAAATGCATTTTTCTAACATCTCAGTTTGAAAACAGTCTGTGCTTAATGTAGACGATACTGTGAAAAGTTTACATTTTTAAGAAACTCTTTTTCATAAATACCCATTATTTAAAACAGTAATTCCACCACTTCTTGGCCTTTTGGCTAAGATCAAGTGTAAAACAGTAATCCCATTGTAGAGACAGGTGTTTGGCTGTGGCTGGACTACCACTGGAGAAGCTAGCATCCCATATTCTGATGCCTGGGTTCAAGACCAAGCTCTACTCTCCAGTCCAACTTTCTGCCAGTATGCCCTCCGGGAGACAGGAGCTGATGACTCAAGTCCCTGGCTTGCTTGCAGCCCTGTGAGCTCCTGGCGCCCAGCTTCGGCTTGGCCAGGCACAGGGCACCGCTGGCGTCTGCGAAGTGAGCTAGTGAGTAGGAAATCTTTGTCTCTCTGCCTTTCCAATAAAATAGGTAAAAATAGCAATGCTAGTTTAAAATCAACCTCCTAGAAAAACAGCTAGACTTTACCTGCTTATCTCACAAGCCACTCGTCCTTTCATTTCAATGACATCAGAAGAAGTAGCAAAGCCCAATCTTCTTAAAACACGTTTGCGACATTTGAGCTCATCCATTTGTAGGACAGTTCTTGCTTTCTTCAATTCTCGCTTTGCAGATTTAATATCTATTGCAATCTAATGCATATAAAATAGAAAATTCAATACCAAAGTGAACAATATAAAATGAGATATACTCATGATCAAAACAAAATATTTTATAAAAACACTTTACAATATGGTTTTCTATTAAAACATCCTCTTGTGTGGGGAGGAGGATTGCGAGGGATGGGGAAGTTGCATTTTAAATGTCTTCCATTATCCATTTAATTCTTCCAGCAATCCTAAAAAGAAGGGAATATTAAATCTGCATTTGACAGATGAGAAACATGCACAGAGAGATTATTAAGCTTAAAGTCAGAGTCAGTGAGTGGTAGCAGTCCAGGCCACCAGACCTCCGAATCCAAGCTCTGTGATTACTCTGCCACGAGCACAGCTTTTATAACTCCATCAACAAAAGCAATACTTGCTAAGCTAGACAACATGACCTATCAGATCCATCCAGCTCCCTGCTCATCTCCCTAGAAAAGCAATGGGAGATGGTCCAACTACTTGGTTCCTGCACCTGCATGGAGACTCCAGATGAAGTTTCTGGCTCCTGGCTTTGGCCTGGTACAGCCTTGATTACAGAGGCTATTTGGGTAATGAATCAAAGGATAGATTTATCTCCCTCCTCTCTCTCTACCTCTGCCTATCAAATAAATAAATCATTCTTTTTTTTTTTTAAAGATTTATTTTATTACAGCCAGATATACACAGAGGAGGAGAGACAGAGAGAAAGATCTTCCGTCCGATGTTTCACTCCCCAAGTGAGCCGCAACAGGCCGATGCGTGCCGATCCGATGCCGGGAACCTGGAACCTCTTCCGGGTCTCCCACGCGGGTGCAGGGTCCCAAAGCTTTGGGCCGTCCTCGACTGCCTTCCCAGGCCACAAGCAGGGAGCTGGATGGGAAGTGGAGCTGCCGGGATTAGAACCGGTGCCCATACGGGATCCCGGGGCTTTCAAGGCAAGGACTTTAGCCGCTAGGCCACGCCGCCGGGCCCTATTGAGAATGCTTTTAGTGATTGCAGATTACAATTAATTCCCCTAAAAAGCTGACCTAGTAACACTTTACACTACGAGGATGACTGTAATTAAAAAAAGGCAATAGTAAGTGTTCAGAGAACATGGAAAAATCAACATCATAGATTGCTATGTATTTGCAAAACGATGCAGCCATGTTGCACAATATTTCGGCAGGTTCTCAAAGTTAAATACAGTTATCATATGACCCAGCACTTCCATCCAATCTTGCTAAATAGAAAACATGTCTACACATATTTCAAATAAATTCAAAAACAAACAAAAACACAGTAAGTTCACTTTGGCATTATCAGAAAAGCTAAAAAGTGTGAAAAAACCACCGAATGATGAATAGTCAAACAACATTAAGTATACTCACACAACTGAATAATTTAAAAAATTATTGATTCAATCCACATCATGAATGAGCTTACTTCCACTAAATACGGTATAATGAGCCTTGAAAATGAGCGATGCTTAGTGAAAGAAGGAATACACTAAAGCTACATATGATTCTACACAAGGAAGCGAAAAACACTTATTTACGCCAACACAGAGAATTCTATACACGCATTAATTTTCTGCCATACCTGTGCCTTTTTTTCACAAAGTGTATACACAGTTTCCAAATTTGGATCATTGTGAAGTGGATGAGAATACATTCGATGCTCAAAAGCTTCTATTTTCTGGATGACTTTTTTCAGCCCTTGGTCTTGAATGCCCATGTCATCGAGAGGATCTAGCAAGGGCACACCATCAGGAAAACGTTTCTGAACTTCCTAAAATAAAGCAGGAAATCAGCCAAACAAATTTTTTTCTATGTACATGATCATAAGAATTCTGCAGATGTAATTTTGTCTTTTTTTGCATTGAAATTGGGGACATTTTCCTACTGTCCTCCAGAAGTCTTTTTTAATGGTTGCACTGTGATTTACTGACATAGGAATGTATTGTAATTTATTAATAAATCTAGTTCTGCATTAGCCAAGTTACAGATGTGGTACATGTTATTGATAAATCCATCAGAGCAAATGTGTAGGTTATAAATAATCTTATAATGAGCATCTCTGCCAAACATCTCTTTAGGATTACTCCCAGTGAAGGCATGCATTTCTGAGTTAAAAGACATAAATTTGGGCCCGGTGCAGTAGCCTATTAGCTAAAGTCCTAGCTTTAAACGTGCTGTAATCCCATATGGGCATTGGTTCTAATCCCAGCGGTCCTGCTTTCTACCCATCTCCCTAGCTGTGGCCTGGGAAAGCAGTCGAGGATGGCCTGAAGCCTTGGGATCCTGCACCCACGTGGGAGATCTGGAAGAAGCTCCTGGCTTTTTTTTTTTTCCCTAAGATTTATTTATTTTTATTGCAAAGTCAGAATTATACAGAGAGGAGGAGAGACAGAGAATATCTTCCGTCCGATGATTCACTCTCCAAGTGGCTGCAACGGCCGGTGCTGTGCTGATCCAAAGCAGGGAACCTGGAACCTCTTCTTTCAGGTCTCCCACACAGGTACAGGGTCCCAAGGCTTTGGGCCATCCTCGACTGCTTTCCCAGGCCACAAGCAGGGAGCTGGATGGGAAGTCGAGCTGCCGGGATTAGAACCGGCGCCCATATGGGATCCTGGCGCGTTCAGGGCGAGGACTTTAGCCGCTAGGCCACAGTGTCGGGCTTAGCTCCTGGCTTTTGATCGACTGAGTTCCGGTCGTTGTGGCCACTTGGGGAGTGAATCAGAGGACAGATGATCTTCCTCTCTGTATCTCCTCTCCTCTCTGTATATTTGACTATCCAATAAGAATAAAAATATCTTTTTTAAAAAAAGGGTATACACTTCTAGGGGATGGCACTGTGTTGCAATAAGTTGAGCTGAAATGCAGGCATCTCATACGGGTGCTGGTTCAAGGTCTGAAAAGAGCAGTTGTTCCTGGCTTCGTGCTGGCCCAGCCCAGCCAACAGGGCCAGGTGGGGAGTGAACCAGTGGATGGAGGATCTCTTGCTTGGCCTCTCCCTCAAACTGTGCTTTGCAAATCTTAAAGGGTTATGACATTTTTTTTTTTTTTTTTTTGCTGCCTTCAAAAAATGACACGATTAGCAGCTGATGCTGTGGTATAGTAGCCTAAGCCTCCACCTGTGGAGGCTGGCTGGTCTACTTCCAGTCCAGCTCCCTGCTTGTGGCCTGGAAAATCAGCAGAGAATGGCTCAAGGCTTTGGGCTCCTGCACCTACAGGAGACCTAGGAAAAACTGCTTCTGATTGACCCAGCACTGGCTGTTGTGGCTACATGGGAAATGACTAGCACATGGAAAGTCTCTGTTTCTCCTCTCTAACCTTGCCTTTCAAAATAAAAATAAATTAAAAAAACACAATTAATGAGTATATGACTTCAGAGAAGACAAAGCTCACTGCAGCTGGCATTCCATACGGAGATTTCTCCACAGAAAGGCTAAAACAGCAGTTGGCAACTTACAAATTGGAACAGGAGGGTGGAGCAGGAGTACAATCAGACAAAGGGATCAAAGACATCTGAGCATGGCTAAAAAAGCCCAAAATGCCAACTTTTCCAATAAGCCAGTATCTTTGTGAATGCATACGTTATAGTTTTCAGACATGCTTGCCATACCTAGCAGGTACCAGTGTCAACACAAACCACACAATACAATAAGAGGATCTTCAAATCAAGTTGGCAAGGTTCATCTATAAAGATGACTGAGTCATAGGTAAGTAAACCAAAAACAGAGAAAACGTTAAACTGTTAGTTAAAAAGTTCAAAAACCTCCAAAAGAGGTTCTGTTCCCAGGCTGGGTTCCCTGTTTACCCCAATACATGGTAGCTGATGTGAGGACCGAGGAAAACAATAGTCTAACATTATTTACAGATTCATCTTTGAAATTCAATGAATTAGGTACCATAGTTAATGTCAACGATTAGCCACCTTATCATGGGATATAGCACAGTGATCTGTAAGACAAAAAAGCAAACCTGAACCTTTTGAATAAATCTCAATAAAAATTCTTTTCAAGATTTAAAATAGCAATTGAAAACAAACCAAATCCAGAAACAAAGCCATGCTTTTTCCAGAATGGCTGCCTTTTTGCAATCTTATAATGATCAACTTAGATTTCTTTTCATAGTGCTATCATTTCTCAGTGTTCTTAGATTTTCTGGAAAAAAAGGAATATTTTAAAAGTATTTCCACTGCCTTTGTATAACCTTATTCATTATGATCAATTTCTAAAATGGACTTGCATACCTGTATTGATTTTAAAACACTCTGTCTGTTGTCCACCGGCCGCAGGTCTTTCGGAATGTAAAGCCGAACACTGCTGATGGCAGACAGGAGATGCACCAAAACTGGGACAACCTAGGAACAAAAGTTACATAATGAGGAGTCTGAAACTGCATACTTTCAAACTCTGCCATTTCCCAACGCTGGACCGTCCGATGCAGAAGCATTTCCATTATGGCAGGCATCAGAAGTAGATACAAACCACAGAGGAGTAGCCTGTTACTACTGAAGATTTTTAAAATACAAACCTGATTCTAAATAACAGGAAAATGACTGGCAAAAATAAAAGATCCCTCCAATACAGAATCCTAATTTTGTTTTTTACTTCTTCAGTATCTGGCTTTATTTATTTTTTTAACATATAATAGTGTGGTAGCACAACAAAAGACAGACTTCTATTAAACAGATTTAAATAGCCAAGAAAAGCTCATGTAAGTCTGGATGAGCTGGAATGATGAGGAAATACAGTATTTCAAGCAGAGAAAATAGCATTTACCGTTAAATACAATCCTGAAAACACACATCTTCAAAGCCTCTTCTACTTCCTTTAGTTACAAACACCCTACCCTCACCATCAAATGTGTCATTTACCTTCCTTTAATTATTCTTGATTTTGATGGACCAGTGGGATAAAATGAAACCAGGTTAGTATTTTCACAGATTACTCATCGGCATATTATTCTCACAGTTATTTTTTATATAAATCAAGGATCATTGACAAAACAACTGTCATTAGTTTAACAAATAAACTGTCTTACTGAATAAAAATGGTCCAGTATTTAAACAGGTTCTAGAGGAAAGCCAGTTTGAATTCAATCTTTAGCTACTGTGTGATCTGGGATAATCATCTACTATTCAAAATTGAAGTATTTATTTATTTTGGAAGTTAGAGTTACAGAGAAAGACAGAGACACAGAGAGATGTTCCATCAGATGCTGACTCCCCAGATGGCAGCACAGCTAACACTGGGCCAGCCAGAAGCCAGAAGCTAGGAGCCAGGAGTTTTGTCTAAATCTCCCATATGAGTAGCAGGGCCCAAGCATTTAAACCTTTTCCTGTTGATTTTCCAAGCCAATAGCAAGGAGCTGAATTGAAAGTGGAGTAGCCAAGGCACAAACAGCAGCATATATGGGATACTGGCATTGCAAGTGGTGGTCTTACCTGCTATGCCACAATGGTGACTTCAGTTTCCTCATCAATAAAAAGAAAATAAGTCTACTTCTCTTGCTCAACTATGAGAAATAAAGGAGGCAGTGTGTATAAAATACTTCTTAGTGCAAACAATACTTTATAAACTATAATTTTATTATAAATTGTTCAACAGAGGCCGGCATGGTGGCGAAGCAGGCTAAATAAATGCTCTGTGACAATGGCATCCCATAGAGGTGCCGGTTTGTGTCCCAGCTCCTCCACTGATCTAGCTCCCTTCGAATAGCCTGGGAAAGCAGTGGATGACAGCCCAAGAGCTGGAGTCCCTGCACCCATGTGGGAGACTCAGATGAATTCAACACGCACAGGGATCTGAGCGCTTCCTTCCAAACAAAATAAAACTATTCCGTAAAGATCTGATTCACAGGAAGACAGAAACTGTTCCATTTCTAAGGCTGAACCCCATCATAAACTTCAGGCAGCAAATGGTCAACTATCACATTAATTATAGGAAAGAGTTAAAGGCTGATCTAAAAATGTCTCCTTAAGTACAGAAAAGGGAGATCCCAAGACTTACCAAATTAGAACCATGAAGTTTTATAAATGAGAAGTTAAAGGTTTTAGAATGAGATGAATAGTTGGCATTAAATCACCAAATGCACTGAGATTTAAAAACATGTATAGACAGTTTTATTCGGCTTTCTAAACTGAGTTACTCCTAGAAAATGACTCAGAATTTAGGCTCATTATGCTATAACTTTGGTCTATGTTAAGTCCAAAAAATCAGGTGCAAGTGTTAAAAATTTGTTAGAACAACAGGAATACTTTTATCCTTCAGATCTGGAGATCTTTCCAAGTTGGTTATGAATTAGTTTCCCCCTCTAAACAAGTAGGCAAATTGGCAGATAAAAGATATCTCCAAGAAAAGTTTATGGAGGGGCTGGCATCACAGTGGAGTAGGCAAGGCCTGGGCCTGTGATATCCTATTTGGGTGCTACTGTGAATCCCACTGCTCCATTTCCTATCCAGCTTCCTGCTTATGACATGGGAAAACACTGGAAGAAAGTTCGAGCTCTTGGGACCCTGCCCCTGCGTGGGAGAGAAGGGTAAGGTGCTCTTGGGGACACCCAGATCCCACAATGATGTGCCTAGGGACCCATTCTGGCTCTGCTCTACACTGCAGCTTCCTGCCAATGCTAAGACCTGCACTAAGTAAGTTTCTGTCGCCAGGCTTCAGTCTGTCCCAGCCCTGACTACTGTGGGTGTGTGGGAAGTGAACCAGCAGATGGGAAACCTCTCTCCACCTTTTAAATAAATAAAATCTACTCAAAGTAGATGTGCACCAAAACAGATTTATATTTTCATCCCATTTGTCTAAGAATTTTTTTTTTTAAAGATTTATTTTATTTTCATTACAAAGTCAGATATACTGAGAGGAGGAGAGATAGAGAGGAAGTGGAGCTGCCGGGATTAGAACCAGCAGCCATATGAGATCAAGGCGAGGACCTTAGCCACTAGGCCACGCTGCTGAGCCATGTCTAAGAAATTTTTAAAGATTTATTCACTGTAACTTGAAAGTCAGAGTTATAGAAAGAGAGAGGGAAAGACAGAAAGACCATCTGCTGGCTCACTCATCAGTGGCCACAATAGCCAGAGCTTAGCTAGTCCAAAGCTGGGAGTCAGGAACTTCTTCCAGGTCAAATACAAGATCTATGTATTTCAAAGGCAGAGAGAGAGAAACAGGGAGAGATAAAGAGAAATTTACAGTTGTTTAATCTAATATTGGATGATTCTAGTGAGTTTCTTATGAAAATAAAACAGAAATTTTTTATTCAGACACTGCCCCAGCTACCCCTCACTGCTGGAGTCTCATTTAACTATAATAAGGTGGCTGTGATAAGAGGCAGTGCTCAGATACATTTGAAACTGACAAAGCAATAGTGACAAAATTGCAAGCAATCTTCAGAATACATCGTCTAAATTGAACGTAGGCTTATCACTACAGTTTAGAGCTGGATGTATGCACTCTTTCTACACACACTCCAAGCCTTCAAGAAAAATAAAAAGATATTTATGCCACCTGTTAAATGAGAAGCCACTTTCTAGTATTTAACACAAAGGTTGATAAAAGACTAAATCTGGCATTATATACACACACAGCCAGAGAAGGGAAAGATTGTAACAGGAAACCCACTTTCATCTGGTGTCTCATACAATGAAAGTCCGGTTCCAACTTTCTGAAAAGAGCAGACACAGTCATTGTACTTAAGAGGGGAGGTTTGTTCGTAACATCAACTACCTATGAACAATTTCCTCAGGATACTTGCCTCCCAAAATCAAGCAAAACACATACTCTGACTTAAGGGACACTTGCCCGTTTTTTGTTCTAAGGAGTCTAGAGGACTGCTTCACGCTCACGCACATGCTGCGTGATGTAATTCTTGTCTGAAAAAGCTCTTCTCTATCTGCAAGTTTGCTTAAATCACACCACTAGCTTTATAAAGGGTTCTTCATTAACCTGCCCTGGACAATCACAGGACACATTTTGATGTTCACCCAGTTATTACAACAAGTACAAAATGTTTCCCTGTTCAACTCTAACCACTTTGAAGTCACAGACCACACTAGCATATAAAATTCATGTTAATTCACCCCCCCCCCCAATTTCTTTGCTGGCATACACCGAAATAAAGGAAATAAAATAATACTCTAAGAGTGAGCGCATTTGCTCCAGGTTAAGCACAGGTTTCCCTGGAGAGGCTATTTACTGACATGATCCAAATCATGACCATCAAGATGGGAAAACTTCTCAGTAGCCACACATAAAACAGTTTCAGCAGTTAGGCTTAAGAAAACCCGGACTAACACAAACAGCAAACACATTTTACCTAAAGTATTAATGCCAGTTAAGTTAACAATGGCTGCTCAGATCATTTCTTAAAAAATAGCCTCTGCTTAATGTGAATGAGTACCATGACTTACAATCAACGTCTGCCATCAGAAAGAAAAAAGGTATGTGTCCACAAACAAGGCTTCAAAAAGTTCATGGGAAATAGGCGTTTTGAAACCAACCCTGGGGCCTGGTGTGGTAGCATAGCGGCTAAAGTCCTCGCCTTGAACGCGCCGGGATCCCATATGGGTGCTGTTTCTAATCCCAGCAGCTCCACTTCCCATTCACGTCCCTGCTTGTGAGGATGGCCCTTCAGACTCTGCACCTGGCTCCTGGCTTTGGATTGACTCAGTTCCAACCGTTGCGGTCACTTGGAGATTGAATCAATGAATGGAAAATTTTCCTTTCTTTCTCTCCTCTATGTATATCTACCTTTCCAATAAAAATAAACAAATCAATCCTGAATTGATTTATCAAAGCTTCTGATGCAAAAACAAACAAAACAAAAACAAACCAAACAACTCAAAAATATTATCCTGGTACTGGGACTAGCATTGTGATATAGCACATCAAGTGGCTGATATTCAACATGGTCTCAGTTTGAGTCCAGGCTTTTCTACTTCTGATCTAGATCTCTGCTAATGTACTCGGGAAAGAAAAAGAAAATGGCCCAAGTACTGGGGACCTGGCCACCTATTAGGGTGACTTCTGGCTTTGATCTTACCCAGACCTGCCTCTTCCAGGCATTTGGAAAGTGAACCCATAGACAGAAAAATCAACCTCACTATCTCCCCTCTCTCTGTAACTATGCTTTTCAATTAAAAATAAGGAAGTCTTAAAAAACACTGGGTAGGCATTATGGCACAGTGAGTAAAGCTGCCACTTTAATGTAAGCAACCCACACAGGAGCCAGTTTGTGTCCCAGCTGCTCTATTAATGGGGCCAAGGGTTTTGGCTAGCCACCCACATACGAGATTTGGATAAAGCTCCTGATTCCTGACTTCCACCTGAACTAGCAGCAGCCCTTCCTACCATCTGCAGAGAACTGACAGTTGAAAGATCTCTCTGTAACTGCCTTTCCAAATAAATGTCCAAATCTCTTTAAAAAACAAACCACTAAAGTAAAACATTGAACTTATTCTTTAATTCCATTTTCCACAACCTTTCTGAAATACCATCATATTGTTCATTTAAGCTGCAATTACATCTGCAATTGCAAACGTAAGTATGTTTTAGGTACAATGACTGTATGACAAATTGTAGGAGTTTTAGATTTACTCAAAGGCACGCAGGCAACTGGTAAAGTGTTTAAAAATACGGCCATACAAATTTGTATTGTTGGTAGCTTTGTGTAAAACTTGAATAATTAGGGGCGAGCAAGGTGGCATATCAGGATAATCCTCTTCTGTGGCACCGGCATTCCACATGGGGCACCGATTCTAAATCCTGGCTGCTCTGTTCCACTTCTGATCCAGCTCCCTTCTAGTGATCCCAGAAAAAGCAGTTGGTGAATGGCCCAAGTCCTGGAACCCTGCACTCACAAGGGAGACCTGGAGGAAGCTCCTGACTCCTGGCTTCAAGCAGCATAGCCTTGGCCAATTTGGCCACTAGGGGAAGGAACCACAGATAGAAGGTCTCTCTGTCTCCTTCTGTCTCTCTTTCTCTCTGCAACTCTTTCAGGTAAAAACAAATACATCTTAACGTTGAATAAATGTTTTTCATTTTTTATCCAACACCACTCAACTTACCATAATTTAATCAAAGACAACGATGTTGAAAGCTTAATTTCAGAAATAGGACAAGTGAGGTAATTAACACAATTCACAAAATATGTAAAATCTGAAGAGGAAATTAAAATACAAACCTGCATCTCTCCTTTCTCATCAGGCTTAGCTGGCTTTGCTGCCTCCGTAGCTGAATTTTTCAAGCTCTCTTTACTACAGCGCAGAAGCACTTCTACAACATACAAGGGGTCCAGCTCGCCAGAATTAGGCTAGAAAACACAAGAGCAAAGGTTCCATGTGTACAGGGTCTCCTCTCAGCACCTGGCATGACTTGCACATGCTGCAATAAATTTTTATGTTTCTAGTTGATAAAAGAAGGTTATTGCACAGCATCCTATAACATATTTCAAGATGTGACAAAACACTAATAACAATCTTTATGAATTCCAATATCATAGCATTGTCAGTATCAATTATGACATTACACTTTTTAAGTTCCTCATAACTATCTGATGATTTATTTAATATTATACTAAAATTAGAAAAAGGAAACTAAAAAATGATGAATAAAAGATGCTATATATTCATAATATCCTAATTAAACATAAAAAAAGACAGTTAAGTTTGTTTAATTAGTATGTTGGTGCTCCTATTACGTAGTCTCTGATCATCTTAAGTCTTTCAAATGGTAATTAAAACAGAATTTCTCCTTACTTATAAACAAAATATTTACATGGTCTCTTCTGTATAAAATAACTGAAAGCAAAGTTTCACTGATGGAATCAAGGCAAAGACCTAACTACTTATCTATCCATCTATCTATACAAATTAATTAGTTTATTTAACTAAATTAACTTAAATATATAAATTCTGGTATTTTGGCAATCTTTACATAGTTGATTAAGGCACAAAGGGTCAAGGGCTAGAGGAAAGTGGGTAAGACCATTGCTGCCACATTAATATATTTTTTTCTGTATGTGGGGTAAGGGAAGAGATAAAAGGAAAAACCACACCCAGCCTCCCACCCATCCCAGGTCCATGACGTGAGGCATGCTCCGAGGGTCCTGCTCATGCAGTTTTGATAGTTCAACAGTTCTGAACTGCTGCCAGTCTCGCCTCTCCAAGCACGATGAAACCTATTCAGAATCCACTGGCTGACACGGTCTCTTCATGGTTGGGGTTCTGGGATGAGCAGTTCAGTTGGAGGGATCCCCAGAGAAACTTCATTTTTGAGGTGATCCAAGACCTGATTTTTATGTGTGTTTACCAGTACAGGGTCCGGCATAGTCTATTGCCCCAATCAGCTTATGTACATGCTGGTGGTTGCAATTGCTGGGTCAGTTCTGTTTCCAACCCTGTCTTCCACTTGAACCAATGGTGTTGCAGTCCACCCGGATCCTGCCCACTATATACTCGGCCTTCATGTAAGCCAGAGAGAGCTGTAGCCTAGTCAGGATGACTCCCCATAATCCCCACCAGGCCTGCTCCCTACCCTGGTTCCCATGTATGTGTCGCAGACTTGTTCAGTCTATCCCACATCCTATTTAGCTCTCTTACATGTCAATGAGCATGTAATAGAGCACAGTTTATATTAAAAGCTGAAAATTTGTCAACAAACGACAGTGAATCCCTATCAACAATCAATTCCTGCACAAAACTATCAATTGTCTTTGAAAAGTCAAACATATTTTCAAACAAACCAGAAACACAAACAGTTATTTCAGATCACTAAGCTAGAATTTCCCATTTTTTATCACATAAGGAAAACTAAATACTCATTCTTATTTTACAAGAAGTTTCAGAACATTTCTTAAAAAGGAAAGATAAAGAACATTTTGGCTAGCTAAACTCTATCTGCAAATATTATGTACATAGTCATTATGAGATTAGTTTTATAAAGGCTGAACTAAATAAACAGGACCACCAACTCTTCATGAGCAGCCAATGATTTTAACTGGCATAGGGCCTACTGTATTAAGTTTTTCAAGGGGATAAAAGCTCACTGAGATACATGCGTTCCACAGTCTGAAAGAGTGAATTAACTTTAATTTCTTAGGAGATATGTTGAATGCATGGAAAAAAAAATTCTGTTGAGACATATAAAAAACCTTCAATGTATGTAAGTAATCTAGAACTCTTGCAGATGGATTTACCTCTAATCCTATGAATTTTATATGCAAAATTTAAACAAGTTTTAGCATATTTTTAACAGAAGTGACCTTAAAATTCAACTAAATCACACATACATAATTAGTTGTCTTCAAGCAACCAAAACCACTTACAACAGTATTATAGAAGTATGGTCGTGTTACCATACAAACACATCTGAAAGTTTTCTTACAACATTATGTGAAAATTTCCTGGGGCTGGCACTGTGGGCACTGTGGGCACTGTGGGCAAAGTGTCAACGTCTCCACAGTTTCCAGTTCTAGCTGCTCTACTTCTGATCAAGCTCTCTGTTAATTTCCTGGTTGGGCATTGGAGGATGGCCCAAGAGCTTAAATCACCATGGAACAGGTCCGGTTGAAGCTCCTGGCTCCTGGCTTTGGCCGGCCCAACTTTTGCAATTTTTGCCATGTCTGGAGTGAATCAGCAGACAATCTCTGCCTCACAATACAACTCTTTCAAAATAAAGCTTTAAAAAGAGAAATTTTTCTATTACAAACACTTCCTAAAATGTTATGAACTTCTCAGCTAACTTCTTCCAGTTCTATGGTCTAGAATGAAGATCTTTATTTTTATGCCGCCTGCTTTTTTTTTTTTTTTTTTTTGAGAGGTTCTCCATCTACTGGTTCATTCCCAAACGGCTAATCCAAAGCCAGCAGCCAAGAGCCAAAAGCTTCTTCCATGTAGGTGCAGGGCCCAAGGACTTGACTCATCCTCCACTTCTTTCCCAGACCATTAGCGGAGAGCTGGATAGGAAGTAAAGCAGCCAGGACATGTTCTGGCATCCACAAGGAATACTGGCCCTTGCAGATAGAGGATTAACCTGTTTTGCCACTGCTATAACCCCTAATGTCCTCTTTTACATGGGAGAAAGTAATTAACTATTGCAGCTTTTTGAAGATTTATTTATTTTGAAAGTCAGAGTTACAGAGAGAGATACACAGAGAAAGCAACCTTCCATCTCATGGTTCACTCCCCAGTTGGTCACAAAAGACCAGCACTGGACCAGGACAAACCTGGGAGCTTCATCCAGTTTTCTCCCTTGGTGGCAGTAGCCCAAACACTTGAGCCATCTTCTGCTGCTTTCTCAGGCCATTAGCAAAAAGTTAGATTGGGCCCAGCGGCGTCGTCTAGCAGCTAAAGTCCTTGCCTTGAACGCGCCAGGATCCCATATCGCCGGTTCTAATCCCGGCAGCTCCACTTCCCATCCAGCTCCCTGCTTGTGGCCTGGGAAAGCAAACACGGCCCGAAGCTTTGGGACCCTGCACCCGTGTGGGAGACCCAGAAGAGGTTCCTGGTTCCCAGCTTCGGACTGGCGCAGCACCGGCCGTTGCGGCTCACTTCGGGAGTGAATCATCGGACGGAAGATCTTCCTCTCTGTATATCTGACTTTGTAATAAAAATAAATAAATCTTAAAAAAAAAAAAAAAAAAGATCAGAAGTGGAGCAGCCAGGTTTAAAACCAGTGCCCATTTGGAATGCCAGTGGTAGGCAGCAGTTTCACCCACTATGCCATCACTGGCACCTCTGTCTTTCTAAGGACTGTCTTACCTTAAGCTCTTTTAGATTTTGTTAGCATCTTTTAATTTTTATCTCTTAATTATATGGTTGAACTTTTCCTAAATTTTCTTCATTTCTAAAACATGGCTAATTTCTTGGCTTACATTTAAGTTACAAAACTGAAACCATTTTAATAATTCAGAATTTGCAGAATGCAAAGAAACAAACATGACATGAATATTCACAATTACATTTTTACTTCTGTAAAATTTATCAAAATATTTCTTCAACAATGTTTATTTTCCCTTGGGAAAACTATTTCCCACATAAAGTGTGCAGAGTAGTATTCTGACCTAGATTCCCAAATTCGCTTTAAAAAATGTACTTCACATGAAACTGGCTCGTTTCACCACCAGTTTGAAGGAAAAGGTGAACATGTTACCGCTCTAGTCCTTAGCTCACCTTTACCTGAAAGGACTCCAATCTGTGTCCTGAGGCCTGCCCTTACCTGTCATTATTTCCTCCTGAAAATGTAAAACCTGAGACTGACCACAAGTATGGCAGTATGAGGAACTCCCCAAACCTGTTCTCCCATAAAACTAAGAGAAACTTATAAAAAAACCAACCATTTAAATCCTATTGGCGTGGTCCTAAATGTACATACCATATGAAGAAACATCCAGTCAAAAAAAAAAACAGAAAAGCAGCCAGTAGCTGGCAGGTATTCTGAGTCTGGTTAACGCCAAATATGTGTTAAATGTACCAATAGGCCAGCATAGTTGTTGTTTCTTGTTTTTCTTAATAGGTAAGTAAGGCAGGCAGGGAACTCCAGGCTGGGACACAGCACTCCAGCCCACAGTTGGGGGACTGGATTTTCAGGTTATCCTGGGCAAGCAGTCTGGAGATATACTGGAGTAGGAGTCACGAAGGGCATGTTTGATAGGGAAGGAGTAATTTCTGGGGTAGTCCATGGACCAGGCCACTGCACTAGTCAGTAGGTGACGAAGTTGAGATGCAGTGGTTTGGGGGGCAGGGGAGAGCACGAGAGGGCATATCTGGGTCAGGCCAAGGCATCCATCCATGTGGCAGACCTGGGCATCACCCACCACCTGCTGGTACTCCCAAAAGTTGGGGTTTGTAGTGCAAGTCTGGCTGGGCTAGAACACAGTAACTACGTATGAGTGTCGGAGTAGGGGGTGGGCTACATCAGGCTGGGCCACAGCACCAAACAGAATATGAGACAACTGGATCTGGGGGCAGATTCTGTAAACTTGTGGCCTCACCTCTGTGTGACTGCAGCACCTACCAGTTCATGTGGAGAGCTGGGGGTGGTGACAGGTTGAGGCAGGCTGGACCACAGAACTCATCTGACAGGAACACACGTGACACTCACAGGACTGACAATTGCAGGTCTAGGACTGGGATGAGGCCAGGTGTGGCCAGGCTGCAATACCCACTGGCACATGCAAGGACTAAGACTGAAGGCAGACCATGCCAAGCAGGGCCGCTAACCCTGCTGGCATACATGAAATCTGGGGCTGGGTGCAGGCCTGGTAGGAGAACATGGGGAACTCCCCTAATAAGCTGTAGTTCCCACTGGGAAGCACAAGAGCTGGCGCTTACGGTGGGCCAGGCCAGGGCTCAGTACCAGCTTGCCGGCACAAAAGCCAGAACAGAGTCAGGATAGGCCGGGTTGAACTGCAACACCTGTCAGTTCATGTGAGGGCTGGGCCAGGTTGAGCCGGGCTGGGCCAGGTTGAGCCAGGCTGAGCCAGGCCATAGCAAATGCTCATGAAAGCTGAGGGGGGGGGGGTGGGCAAGCCATCTCAGACTGGGCCACAGCACCTGCTAGTGCACACATGACTCAGGGCTGAGAATGAAACTAGTAGAAGAACTTGGAGGACTGCCTTGCTGGGCTGCTAATTCCACTGGTGATATCCAAGGACTGGGGGACAGGCAAGGCTGGACTAGGCTGTTGCACCCAGTGCTGTACACAAGAGCCAGAACAGGTGCAGGCGAGCTGAGCTAGGCCATAGTGCTTGTTGGCAAGTGCCAGGAATGGGTACAAGTCATGTTAGGCTTGACCACAGTACTCCCAGGCACAAGATCAGGGGCTGCAAAAACACCTGGCAGGGGAAATTGCTAGGCTGCACTGCAGTACTGTTGAGCACAAGAATCAGGGCATGGGCTAGGCCAAACAGGACAAAGTAGCAGTGCCTGTTGGAATATGTGAAGGTTGGGACTGAGGGCAGATCAGGCTGAGGTAAGCTGCAGTACCCATGAGTGTGCACGAGAGGCAGATGGGACACACGTCGGCTAGGGTAGGCTGCATCAGAGGCTGGCATGTGCAAGCTGGGGCTGGAGGCAGCCCTGGTCGAGTTTATTGGGTGAGGTGACACCGACTAGGTTATGGTACCTGCTGATATGGGTGTGGAATGGGTCTGTGGCGAGCTGGCTGGGCTGGGCCACAGCACCCACTGGTTTATATGAAATATGGGGCTGGGGCAGAACTAACTAGGCAGCTGAATTCAGCAGTATGTGCAATGGCTGATGTAGGTGACAGACTGTACTTGGCCCTGCACTGACTAGTATACACAAGAATCAAGTCTGAGGTCACCCCAGGCAAGGTCTCTTGGAGGATTCCCTGACTAAACCACTGAACTCAGACCCTGGCCAGAGGCAATATCTCAGGATGTATGGTCAGACCCTGGAGAGCATGTATCAGGACTGAGTCTCCTTAGTTACTAATGCCTATAAGGTGCACAGCATGACCAAATGCATGTGAAGGACAGGACAGCCAGTTTCTCTAGGCCAGCAGATTTCCACTGCCTCGTCAGAGGATGGAAAGCAGAAGAGACTGGACAATTCTCCAAACCAAGCTTTGCAACATATTCCTGGGTCTATGGATGCACTAAAGTGAACTTAACCAAAAGACCTTGAAAAGATTTTCTCAACTCTGGAAGAATGAAACCACAACTTCTCAGAACTATCAAAACCACTCCAGTAACATCCTTAGAATACTCTTCCCAAATCAGGGACTCTGACAGTATCATCAAATGACCATCCCCCATTCTTGAGTGTTTATATAGTTTGACAGCAAACAGAGGTGCCCTCCCGCTCCTCCACTGTGGACACAGAAGAAAAAAAATCTGAAATCTATGCCCCAATCCACTTTCCTCCACATCTGAACCTTCCTACACTGATAGTGGCTCACACGGGTATGCATGCCTCTCGACTATGTAAACAATATTAAAAAGAAATTTTGTAAAAAGCATAACTAATAAATTTGAAGCAAATGAGGTTAACAGTGACAATACTAAAATGTTGCATAAATTATTACCAACACAGATGGTAATTTATCAAAATAGCTGTAATGAAATATCCTTAACAAGTTTCTGAGTGGGATCAATCAATTATCATCAATCAAAACATTACTGCACTCCACAACAGCTTCAATACCATAGTTCATGAACATGTATGAGGAATAACTTCTGATCAGAAAGCTTGATTCCAAACAGCGCCAAAAATATATGAAGAAACTGATCTCGAAAACATCACAGATATAATATGCAAGCCACATACTTTAAAGATTCACTAAGCACCAAGACAGAAAACGTCTTGTCCGTGATAAACGATTTGCAGATTAAAGAGTTGATGCGTCCTGGCTGCTTCCTAGGGTGAGAGATCAGAGCTGGAACCTGAACCCAGGCATTCTGATATGTCCCAAGGGGTGTCTTAACCACTATGCCAAAATGTTTACTCTGTTAACAACTAAAGACAATCATTGTGAATTTTATTTGGAGACAATTTCTTAAAAATACTGTCTTAATTGTCTTTATTACCTCACTATGAACAAAAAAGAGAGGAAAAAAAAAGAAAATTCACCATATCAGCTAATTTCTTCCAGTTTCCAATGCCTAATTAAAAACTCTTTTGCCCTGGTGTGGAAGCTCAGAGGCTAAAGTCCTCGCCTTGCATACGCCCGGGACCCCATACGGGCGCTGGTTTGTGACCCAGCTGCTCCACTTTCCATTCAGCTCCCTGTTTGTGGCCCAGGAAAGCATGGGACTTTGCATCCATGTGCGAGACCACCAAGAAGCTCCAGGCTGCTGCCTTCAGATGCACTTAGTTCCAGCCATTAAGGCCACTTGGGGAGTGAAGCAGTGGACGGAAGATCCTCCTCTCTGTTCCTCCTTCTCTCTGAAAAATCTGCCTTTCCCAGGGATACTATGCCACAGCATCAAAGGCAAAGGCTGAGACAGGTGAAAGGCTAAGCCAAATGGGTCAGAGCACCCAGTGGCACGCGTGCAGTGTAGGGCTGGGAATAGAGTCAGTTGGGGAGCTGTGAGAGAACACCTTTGCTGGGTTGGGATTCCCATGGGAGGGTGTGGGGGCTGGAGTGGGGACTGCATTCTGGTCTAGATATGGCTGCTATCTCCCTAGGCACAAACGTAGACTGGGGCTCGGTGCACCAAACTGGGCTAGACGCCTTCACCATCTGGCGCTCTGGAGAACCTGGGTAGATGTAGGACGGACTACGCTGGGTCGCTGCCCCCCACTGAGTCATGTGTGAGCAGTGTCTGGGTATGGACAAGCCTTGGCTGGGTCAAACAGCCAACACCAAGAACTGGAATGAAGGCCAGCAATAAGGGATGACCCATGAAACCACCAGTACGTGCAAGACATGTCATAGGGGGAGAGGTTCTGAAGGAGGAGCTTGGGAAACTTCTCTGTCGGAGCACAGCCCCTGCAGGTGAGCACAAGAACCATGATATGCAGCAAACCAGACCAGGCCAGAGGAAGATACCCACCATCATACATATGGCATGGGGGGGGGAACAGACCCGTTCACATCAACCGCTGGCAAATCCGAGCACCAGCAAAGAGTGTGGGTCAGGCCAGTTTCGGTCGCAACACATACCAGTGCACATTAAGGAATGCCAAGATGAGGTGAGCCGTACCATATGTGGTTGCAGCACCCAAACAGCACATGTGAGAACCGGGAGGGAGGAGGCAAAGCTGGCAGGGGAAGGTGGGCTCCCCTGCTGGACAACCACTCCCACTGGAGAACACGGGTTGGGATGGGAGCAGACCAGACCAGGCAGGGCTGCAACACCTGTGGGCTTCATGTGAGCTAGATTGGGGAAGGGTCAGAATGGGCTAACTGACCCAACTGGTGCAAGCAAAAATTAGAGAGGGTGAGAGTTGGCGGGGCTTTGCCACATCATTAGATGGCAGAGGCTGGCACCGAGAGCAAATTCTGTTATGTTAAATGCCAGAACCACCTGGAGATTGCATAATCCAGAAGTTGGAATGGCCTAGTAGGGAGATAGGGGGCACCTCCCTCGTGGGTAACTACTCCCACTGGAGAGCATGAAAACCAGGATAAGGGCAGGGGTGGCAAGACAGAAAGGCACCTGCCAGTATGTGTGTGGGCTGGATAGTAGGTTGGTTGGGTTGAACTAGGCTTCAATGCCCATTGACAAGTACCAGAGCTAAATGGGATGTGGGACAGACTGAACAAGCCTGCGGTACATACTGGTATGCATGGGAACCAGGGAAGAGAGCAGGCCTGGTGGGGATTATGGGGAGTCACCCCAACTAGGCTGCAGCTCCTATCGGTTTGCGTGAGGACCAAGTATGAAGTGGGTAGGATTGAGCTGGACTACAACACCCATTGGTTCAAGTGGATGGCAGGGCTGGAAACAGAACTGACCCAGCAATTGCAACCACCAGCATGTACATAAACTGATTGGGGCAACGGACTGTGCCGGACCCTGTACTGGCAAATTCACACAAGAATCAGGTTTGGGATCATCTCAGATGAAGTTTCTTTGGAGATCCCTCCAACTGAACTGCTGATCTCAGAACCCTCAACGATGAAGAGACTGTGTCAGCCAGTGGATTCTGAGTAGGTTTCATCGTGCTTGGAGAGGCGAGACTGGCAGCAATTCAGACCTGTTGAACTATCAAAACTGCTTGAGCAGGACCCTCGGAGCGTGCCTCACATCGGGGACCTGGGATGGGTGGGAGGCTGGATGGGGCTTTTCCCTGTTTCTTCCCTGACCCCACGTATAGGGAAAAAAATGATATTACTGTGGAAACAATGGTCTTACCCACTTTCCAGCAGCCCTTGACCCTTTGTACCCTAATCAACTAAGTAAGATCATTTAAAAAAAGTAAAGAAATTATTGGAAAAAAAAAATCTGCCTTTCCAATAAAAATAAATCTTTTTAAAAAAACCAAAAACTGTGAGCTTCCAAGTCAGAAGCTAAGAGTAAAATTATTAAAAACAACAAAACAGAAACTGATAAACTCAAACAAAAAAGCAAATTACCATGAATTCAAAACCTTTTGCTGTTGTCTAGAAGATAATCATATTATTCAAACAGCAAACTGTACAATTACTCAGAATTTATCATCAATCCTCTTTAAAGTAATTTCTATTTAGACAAATTTCATTAGTCTGAAGAAATATTTCAGTAAAAATCTACATACAATTCTGCATTAATGAGGACGGGTTACCTTAACATTTGATTTTTTTGAGAAATTCACCACTACTCCCCAGCCGAAGTCATCACCTTCATTTTTCACCTAAAAATAAAGTGATAATAATTCTGTAGAAATAAATCAACAGTAAATTATACTGGTTTCTATGACAGCAATAGAAATCTCTAGAGCAACCGGCAACTAAAAACAGCACAGTGTATTTATTCTAAGAAAGTCTTTTTTTTTTTTAATCTACTGAACTCATCCATGGCTTAAAACTGTCTTCATTTTGACAGCATTTCATAACTCAAAATACACCATACGTTAATTCCAAGCTATTTCAACTTGTACCCCTCAAATGAAAGTCAGTGGTGATTAAAGCACACATTCAAATAAGCTACTAAATCAGTGTCATCTAAAACAAGGAAAAATAATACAATGAACATAAACTGCTCTAGCTAAAAAGCTAAGAAGAGAATCACCATCTTAATTCAAAATATTTTTAAAGATTCAAAATCATATAAAGAAACAATGGCACACCTTTACCAAACGACCTGGTTGTAGAAACGGTAAACAGTATTTTGGTTTATGAATATATTCTTCAATTTCTTTGCCCAGTTTGGCAAGCTGCTGTCTAATCTTGTAATAGATGACAACATTTTCTTCATTGGGTATTACTATTTTATTATACTGTTCTTCTGAATTCTTTACCTCTGCAAACAAAGCAGATGAATGACTTAAAAAAATTACACTTTTTTCATAAACTGTATCCAAGAAAAATACATTTTTTGTTCTAATACAACTCCATGCAAAAACATTAAATTTCCACAGATTATAAGTATATAGGAAAAGCTTCTTTGTAGATGACCATCAGAAAAGTTGTCCAGTTTCCTTTCTCCATTAAATGTTTTTTTTTTTCTGCCTCTTCCTGTAACTCTGCAATTCAACGTAAAGCTTCAAAATGTGTCAACTGGCAACCTAGTTAGTTAATTCTGTCCTTTGGGAATTCAATTCAGACATTCCAAGTGGGTGGAATTCAACTATGTGAGCTATCTCATGTTGCCTCTCAGGTCTGTGCTAGCGACTCAGTACTTTTTCAAACCCATGTCTAACTCCACAGCACTATTCAGAGACAGTGCTGTTAATTATTACACAATCTATTGTACTGTAAAACAAAGATTAATTCTAGTCTTCTAAGGACAATATTATATTTAAGGATGTAAAAACAATACCAGGTCTCTTGAAACAGTTCTAATAGTAATAATAATAAAAGGAAGTATTATCCCTCCACATTTCACACAGTTTCACAATATTGGAAAAACAGGCCTTGCTCCTTTCAAAGCAGAGGCACACATGCAGGAATAACTCCACTGCAAGAGCTACAAGTGAAGGGAAACAACAGCAGGGAGCATACTTTATGTGGCCTGACAGCCTTTAAAACGCAAGTCAGAACTACAATCGGAAAAAAGAGTTGAAGTTTGAGAAGAGAGGATACGAGCTGGAGAAAGGGAGATAATGTTGGAAGCTCTGAGGTGTTACATAGTCGGACTTCAGTTACAAGTAAGAAAAAGGTTTTAAACAGGAAAACACTTCTGTCTGCCACACCCTTGGAACATTTCCTATGTAACTACAAATAGTATGTTCAGAAATTAATTTACTGATTGTCAAAGTACATAAGGAGGGAAAGGGGAAAACAACAGGTATATCAATACACACATACGCAACTCGGCTTTCTCCTGGCTGTTCAGTCTCCAAACCAGTCTAACTGCTGGCTAGGTGTGTATGTATAAACATCCTGCTCATGCATGACTGAGTGCTAACTGAGCAAGAGGAGGATTTCAATCATTAGTTTTTTAATTATTAAACTAGGTTTTAATCAAATATCTGCTTCAATGAAGGCATCTGATAATTTCTGTATCAGGTAAATAATGATTTTCCTTCTTTAGTACTAGCTTGCCCTCAATGTCTCCTTAATTCAGGTTCTAAATAAACTAATTTTATTTTTTATATACAATTTTTACTAGAATATTTATAGCTACTATAGAAAGTGTTCTTGAGGCAAGCATTGTGGTCCAGTCCAGCCAGCCAAGCTCCATGGGACACTCATTCCTGCATAAGCACTGTTTTACTGGCAATTGTTCCACTTACAATCCAGCTTCCTACCGAGGCATCTGGGAGAACAACTGAAGACAGTCAAGGTACCTGCGTTCTGTCAATCATGTTGGAGACCTGGATGCACGTCCAGCCTCTTTACCTCTCCACGGACCAGCCCGGCCCCGCTGCAGTCATTTGAGGATGGCAGATATCTGTCTCTCCCTTTTCCTGGCTACCTCTGCTTTTCAAAAAGAAAAACTTAAAAAACAAAAAAGCCCATGTTTTCATACTTCTCTCTCATGGTCCTTCTTTTATATTAGAGAAGTTATTACATCCATTCTTATCACTTCACTAAAAAAGGATGCTCAAGGGCCAGCATCGTAGTATAGCCAGCTGCAGGGTTTCCACCTGCAACTGATCAGGTCCTGGTTGATCCACTTCTAATTCAGCTCCCTAATAATGGCCTGGGAAAAGCAAGGGAAGACAGCTAAGGTACATGGGTTCCACCACTCACGTGGGAGAACCTGGTGAAGCTTCTGGTTTCAGTGTGGCTCAGCCCTGAATGATGCAGCTACAAGGGAGTCAACCAATCTCTCCCTCCTTCTCTGATACTCATAAAAAATAAACATGAAATGAAACAACAAAAAAGTACATGGACAATTTGTCTTTCCATCTCTCTGACTCTCAAATAAATCATAAAAATAAAACAACAAAAAAGTATAATCCATGCTGTAACAAAAACACGGTTTTGTAGCAGGGCCTAATCTTCTGAGTTTTGCCATTAATCAAATGTATAATCTTATGATACTGACTTTAGGGCCCAGCACGATGGCTCAGTGGCTGAATGCTCCACTTCCAAGTGCCAAGTCCCCACATGGGCACCAGTTCATGTCTCGGCTGCTCCACTTTCTATCTAGCTTTGGGACCTGGCACCTGCGTAGGAGACCCAGAAGAAGAAAGATCTTTCTCTGTTTCTCCTTCTCTTTGTAAATCTGCTTTTCCAATGAAAATTTAAAATGTTAAAAAGAAAAAAATCCTGACTTTAACTTCATTATGCCATACTTTTTCCTTTAAGAATTATTTACTTTCATTGCAAAGGTAAATTTACAGAGAAAGATTTTCCATCCGCTGGTTCACTCCAGGAAACACCCGGATTTGAGCCAATCCAAAGCCAGGAGCCAGGAACCTCTTCTGGTCCTCCCATGTAGGTGTAGGATCCCAAGGCATTGGGCCATCCTCAACTGCCTTTCCAGGCCACAAGCAGGGAGCTGGATTGGAAGTGAAGTAGTTGGGACATGAACCAGTGCCCACATGGGCTGTCAGATTTACAGACAGAGGATTAGTCAGTTGAACCATCACATCAGCCCCCTACCCTCATTATTTTTTTTTTTAGAGATTCAACTTGCATAGATCATTTAAGCCTTTTTCATTCCTTTAAGTCACATTATTATATTTAATTTTGGTTACATAATGAGTTGTCAATATATGTATGGCTTCATTCTCTAAACAAATAAGCTGAGCTTATCACTAGCCAGGAGCCAGGAGACCCCTCGGGATCTCCCATGCAAGTGCAGGACCCAAGGACTTGAGCCATACTCAACAGCCTTTCCAGGTTACCATCAGCAAGCTTGATGGAAAATGGAAGAGTAGGAACATGAACCAGTGCCCATTCAGGATGCACAGATTTAACCTATTACTCAAGGCACAGACCTAGACTTTTTTTTTTTAATATTTATTTTCATTGGAAAGGCAGATTTATAGAGAAGAGACAGAAAAAGATCCACTGCCCCACTCCCCAAATGGTAATGGTTCTAGCAGCTAGAGCTGAGGCAATCCAAAGCCAGGAGCCAGGAGCTTCTAAGCCTCCCACACAGATGCAGGGGCCCAAGACATTGGGCCTTCCTCTAGTGCTTTCATAGGCCACAAACAGGAAGCTGGATAGGATGTGGAGCAGCCGGGATAAGACCCAGCGTCCATATGGGATGCCACACTTGGAAGTGGAGCATTAGTCAATTGAGCCATCATGCTGGTCCCACGACCCCAGAATTTTTAAAGCTAGAATCAGGGTTTGGCACTATGGCATAGTAGGTAAAACCGCTTCCTTTAATGCTGGTATCCTGTGTGGATGCCAGCTTGTGCCTCAGTTGCTCCACTTCAATCCAGCTCCCTGTTAATGGCCTACAAAAGGCAGCAGAGACTTGCCCAAATACTTGCGTCCCTTCTACCCACGTGAGATCTGGACTAAGGTCCTGGCTCCTGGCTTCAGCTTTGCCCCATCCTGGCCAATGAGGCCATCTAGTGAGGGAGTCAGTGCACAATCAAATTTTAAAAAAATAAAGTAAAAAACTAGGATCAATGAATGAGCCAGTGAGTGGAAAGCGCTTAACACAGAGGCTAAATGTCTAACAAATGATATCAAAATATTAAAGAACTGCACATCTGATTTTTAAAAAAGCATACAAATGAGAAAGAAACTGCAAATCTGTATAGAGTGTTAATGCTGGCTGTGCAACTCTGAAATTATGATTTTTCTTTCTTTTTGACATTTTTTTACAACTACTATATACTATTAAATGAGATTTACCCAAACCAATAGTTCAAATCTTTGCCGTTATCTTAGCACTTTGTATTTTCAGAGGTGAACAGATAGAGAATATTGGTTCATTACCAAATGCCTACAAATGGTCAGAACTGGGCCCAGCCAAAGATCTGAGGAAGGAACTCACTCCAGGTCTCCCTATAAGGATTCAACTATCTGAGTTATCACCAGTGTCCTGCCAGGGTCTACAGTAGCAGCAATCTGGAAACAGGAGGGGAGTCAGCTCTTGAATTCAGGTACCCCATCAGGTTTTTGCATCATAACAGGCAAACACCTGCTCTCCCCTCCCTCATTCTCTTATTCAGCTACATATTATAATCAGCCATAATTCCCTTTAAAGAATCAATGCACAGGGCCCAGCACCGTGGCCTAGTGGCTAAAGTCCTCGCCTTGAAAGCCGCAGGATCCCATATGGGCGCCGGTTCTAATCCCGGCAGCTCCACTTCCCATCCAGCTCCTTGCTTGTGGCATGGGAAAGCAGTTGAGGACATCCCAGAGCACTGGGACCCTGCACCTGCATGGGAGACCTGGAAGAAGTTCCTTGCTCCTGGCTTCGGATCGGCATAGCACTGGCCGTTGCGCTCACTTGGGGAGTGAATCATCGGATGGAAGATCTTCCTCTCTGTCTCTCCTCCTCTCTGTATATCTGATTTTGTAATGAAAATAAATAAATCTTAAAAAAAAAAAAAAAAAAGAATCAATGCACAATTCTAGCCTGTAGTTACCAAAGAAGACCTTTTGGACTTAGAAAGCCTTAAGCTGGTATCAGAAGCTGGGAATCCTTAAAAAGTCGGACTTCTAAATCCAGTGCAAGCATGGCATTACTTTGAAAATTCCTAAGTTTATGCTATGGTAGTTTTTTGTAATGAAAAGTAGCAAAAGGTAAAGATAAATAAATACAAGCTTCTTATAAGTCAAACTCTAATACACTAGGGTTTTTAAATATCATTATTCAGAGATATGAGTTATCATGTGTTATTTTATGTCAGAAATAATAGTGAGTTTGGAGCAATTACAGCAACGTGTCCTTCTAGGGTTTTCTTACCTTCACTTTGAAACGGTCTAGTTAGTTATAATGTATTCCTTAATGTAAGGAGAAAAATATGGCTTCACAGAAAAAAGCAACAACCAAGGCAGCCAATAATGTTGTAATGGTCTATTGAGCCTGCTAGTTAAACTGGGTTCTGCTATAGTAAGTTTATACTTACTTTCTTTTTTTTTTTTTAGCTCCACTCAGGTGTCTTCTTGAATGAATTTTTGTATTTTTTTTAATACATTTTATTATTGTTATTATTTTATGATACAGTTTCATATTCCCTTATCCCCTCCCCAATTCCCTCCCTATACTTACTTTCTACCACTCCTGGAATTGCTCTATAATGCTGAAACTGGTAAAATGATTTTTCCAACATGTACTCAGGATTAATTTCTTCTACACGTAGTAAATTCAAAACCATGTTGTATGTCAAATGGAAAGCACTATTTAGAGGATCAGCCGAGCCCTAAGAAAGAAAAAAAAAGTGAAATTTGCTGGTAGTTGAAGTAAATTTACATAAATATTTTTAACCTATCATGACACTTATTTACTTAGTCATTGTTAGGAAATAGTACAGAAATGTATTAGTTCTCACTTTTAGCTAGCCAAAATGAAGATAAAATAGTTCATCTTAGGGTAAGGGGATACCAAATCACAGTACAACAGGAGTTAAAATAGCTTGCCCAAACATGTCCCTGTCTTCCTAGCGTGATACGACTGCCTTTTCTTTTGAAGATTTATTTATTTCAAAGGCAGTGTTATAGAGAGGGAGTGAAAAGAAGACACAGCAGAGGCAGGGTGGAGAGAGGGACAGGAAGAGATGGACCCATTAATTTCTGTATCTTCCACCTTCTGGCTCACTACCCAAATGGCTACAAAGGCCAGGGGTGCGGCCAGGACAATGCCAGGAGCTTCATCCAAATCTTCCTTGTGGACACAGAGGCCTAAGGACGTGGTCCATTTTCTGCTGCTTACTCAGATTCATTAAGAGCAGGTGGTTTGGAAGTGAGGCATTCAGGATTTGAACTGGTGCTAGGATACAGAAGAGGCCAAAATAAACAATGGTGTTCTCTCTGGAGCTTCTCATTCCTTAGTCAGAGGTCCTGTTGATCACCTATCAGGTAAGTAGGCTACAAGATATCAATATTTGACTTAATCACACTGTTCGACCTTCCTAAGCCCAGGAAATTCACTCGCTTTGTAGAAGAGACTTGAACCGACACAGTTAACTTCCATGTCGGGGGCTGAAGAATCTTTCTGCAGCTTCTAGTGAAGGTCCAAAAGCTCAGTCACCTTCAGGAGCTGCTTTCCAACTGTTGGGCTCATCTTCTCATCGACCATCAGAATGACGATTCCTCTATCATCCATGCCCCGCCTCCCAGCACGACCAGACATCTGGATGTATTCACCGGAGGAAATCTGAAAAAAACACAAAGTGCAGAGTTTAGGAGAAAATTTGGCGAAAAACATATCCTTATGTTTCAGGGAAAAAAAATCACAAATAAAATTAGGTCATCCCAAGAGAGAGAACATGATGGAAAAAAAACATGAACTTTAAGATTTTCAAAACTAGAAAAATGCCAAACACTTCAAATAACTTTGAAAACTCAAATTTTGCTTCAAAATTATTTAATTTTAACATTAAACCAGTTACTGTTAATCCACACTTTCAAATATGCCACAGCTACTGAGAAAGACTGGTTACTACCATTTGAGCTGGATTTGCTGAAAAACAGTAAAGCATAAGAAAGGAAACAGCTGTGCCTGGCGCAGTGCCCTGGCTGTTGAGATCCTGGCCTTGCATGTGCCAGGGTCCCACATGGGCACTGGTTCTAATCCCAGTGGCCCCGCTTCCTATCCAGCTCCCTGCTCGTGGCCTGGGGAAGCAGTCAGGGACAGGCCAAAGACTTGCGACACTGCAAACATGTGGGAGACCTGGATGAGGCTCCAGGCTCCAGATCAACTCAGCTCTGGCTGTTGTAGCAGCTTGGGAAGTGAATCACCGGAAGAGGGATCTTCCTCTCTGTCTCTCCTCCTCTCTGTATATCTGACTTTCCAATAAAAAAATAAAATGAATCTAAAAAAAAAAAAAAAAAAAAAAAGCAAACAGCTACCCAAACTCAACCAAATATCAGAAAGATTAATTTAAACCACGTTTTACAATGGGTAAGGTTTTCTTGTAGTTCCTGTTTTACTTTTTACCTGTGCAAAGTGTTTAGACTGATTTTTTTGAAAGATTTGTTTTTATTTTTATTGGAAAGTCATTCATAAGAGAGGAGGAGAGACAGAGAAGAAAGATCTTCTGTCCATTGATTCACTCCCCAAGTCATCACCACGGCTGGAGCTGCGCCAATTCAAAGCCAGGAGCTCTTCCCGATCTTCCATGTAGGTGCAGAGTCCCAAGGCTTTGGGCCACCCTCAACTGCTTTCCCAGGCCACAAGCAGGGAGCTGGATGGGAAGTGGGGCAGCTGGGATTAGAATCAGCACCCATATGGGATCCCGGCGTGTGCAAGGCAAGGACTGTTGCTGCTAAGTTACTGTGCCAAGCCCTACATTGATTTTAAAAATAAAAAACCGAGAATAAACCGTAACTAAAAAAAAAAAAAAAACACTCGGGCCCAGCACCGTGGCCTAGTGGCTAAAGTCCTAGCCCTGAATGCACCGGGATCCCATATGGGCGCCGGTTCTAATCCCTGCAGCTCCACTTCCCATCCAGTTCCCTGCTTGTAGCCTGGGAAAGCAGTAGAGGACATCCCAGAGCATTGGGACCCTGCACCTGTGTGGGAGACCCGGAAGGAAGTTCCTGGCTCCTGGATTTGGATCGGCGCAGTACCGGCTGTTGCTCTCACTTGGGGAGTGAATCATCAGATGGAAGATCTTCCTCTCTGTCTCTCCTCCTTTATGTATATCTGACTTTCCAATAAAAATAAATAAATCTTACCAAAAAAAAAAAAAAAAAACTTAAGAATATTACGCTGCAAGAAGGCATACTACTGAGGGAATCAAAAACAGATGGAAGGCAGACAGGCGCCATGGCGCAGCAACCTAAGCCTCCACATGTGGGTGTCAACATCACATATATGTACCAGTTTGTGATCCGTCTTCTCTTTGGATCCAGCTCCTTGTTAATGGCCTTGGAAAGCAGCAAAAGAGGGTTCAGGTCCTCAGGCCCCTGTACCCATATGGAAGACATGGAAGAACCTCTGGGCTTTGCAGCAGCTCAGCTCCAGCTGCTGCGGCCATCTGGGGAATGACCCAGCAGATGGAAGATTTCTGTCTCTGTATAACTCTGCCTTTCAAAAAAAGGGGCAAAAAACAAAAACATATTGGACAAGCACAGACCAATCAATACATTAGAATGAAAGTGAGCCTTACATAGTACGACATTTGAAAAGGCAGTAATCCTACAGCATCATTACTTCTGCAACAGTTCCTAATTTTGTAATCATGACCTTGAATTACATAAAAGTAAGTTGCTTTCTAAAATTCAGTCATTTATTTACTCCTTCTGGTTTTTGTTGTTGTTGTTTTGTTTGAAAGACAGATTTACAGAGAGGAGGGGAGACAGAAAGATCTTCCATCTGCTGGTTAGCTCCCCAAATGGCTGATCAGAAGCCAGGAGGACCTTCTACTGGGTTTCGTAGTAGCTGCAGGGTCCCAAGGCGTTGCTTCATCCTCCACAGCTTTCCTCGGCCGTAGGCAGGGAGCTGCTTGGGACACGAATGGGCATCCAGTGGGAGCCGGTGACTGCAGCTGGAGCGTTAGCTAGTGGAGCCATCGTGCTGGCCCTGTTTGTTTACTCTCACCACACACCATGCACAAAAGAACAAATACTGACTAAAACCAAGCAAAATCACTAAACTTATTTTATTTCATGAAGTAATTTTAAACAAAGATCACTGAAAAGTTAAAAAAAATGTACATTGGGCCCGGCGGCGTGGCCTAGCGGCTAAAGTCCTCGCCTTGAATGCCCTGGGATCCCATATGGGCGCCGGTTCTAATCCCGGCAGCTCCACTTCCCATCCAGCTCCCTGCTTGTGGCCTGGGAAGGCAGTCGAGGACGGCCCAATGCATTGGGACCCTGCACCCGTGTGGGAGACCCGGAAGAGATTCCGGGTTCCCGGCTTCGGATAGGTGCACACTGGCCATTGCGGCTCACTAGGGGAGTGAATCACCAGATGGAAGATCTTCCTCTCTGTCTCTCCTCCTCTCTGTGTATCTGACTTTGTAATAAAATAAATAAATCTTTCAAAAAAAAATTTACATTAATTTAAAACAAAGCATATCAAAAACTTCACTATTTTCCAATTAAAGATCATGTTCTACATAATCTTTCAAAATGTGGCATAAAATTACTAAGACTGTGTAAACATTTCTAAACTAAAGCACATTCTCATAATACCCAATTCTCTGTAGAGCAGTGAGCACCTTTTAAAATGAAAGAAACCAAGATTAATGCATTCCCACTGAGTTCTATAATGGGTACCTTTCACGGTTTTGATGATCAATAATTACTGCTAAAAACTTCTCCAAGCAGAAAACAGGGTTACTTACAATATTATCTGAATACCAGACTATGCCTCGCCCTGGAAACTAACTAGATAATTTTCTGCCATCACCGATTTTTCATCCTAGTCAATACACCATTGCCTGCATGGCAAATATCCATTTATTCTTGCTTTATTTTTTCAAAAGTGTGATCTTTTTTTAATAATTAAAGAGACTGAAACTCAAAAAGAGGAAAGGATCTTCCAACCAAAAACATATCAAGCATCACAACTTAAGCATTTGGAACTGAAAATATAAAAAGATACATGAGTCAAAGTTGCATTAAGTAAGAGTTACCTCAGTATGTATACTTACCCATCGGAAATCTTTCCCATCAAATTTACGGGCATTTGTAAATAAAACTGTTCTTGCTGGCATGTTAATTCCCATAGCAAAAGTTTCTGTGGCAAATAAAGCCTAAAAATAAAAAATTACATGATTAAACATGTATTGTAAGCTGGAAAATTTTCTAATTTCAAGTAAAAATAAGTATCATTACATTTTAAAATTTTATTTTTATTTTAAAGCCAGAGTTACACAGAAAAAGACCTTTCTCAAATGGCTGCAACAGTCAGTGCTAGGCAGCGTGAAGCCACAGCCTACAACTCCAAGAGTCTCCCACGTGGGTACAGGGGCTCAGGCACTCAGGCCGTCTTCTACTTCTTCCCTGGAACATAAGCAAGGAGTAGGATTGAAAGAAAGCAGCAAGGGCTCGAACCAAGGCTCCCATAAGGATGCCAGCATTGCAAGGGGCAGTTTAATCTACACCCCAACACCAATCTCTCAATTTTTGAAACAGTAATTGATAGATTTCCTACCTCTTCCTGTTCAGTAAACAACAACAAAAAAAGCTGGGCCTGGTGTGGTAGCCTAGTGGTTAAAGTCCTCTCCTTGCACGCACCGGTTCTAGGTCCTGGCAGCACCGCTTTCCACTCACAGCTCCCTGTTTGTGGCCTGGGAAAGTAGTCAAAGATCGTCAAAAGCCTTGGGGACTCAGAAGAGGCTCCTGGCTCTGGATCTGTGCTGCTCCAGCCATTGTGGTCACTTGGGGAGTGAATCAATGGATAGAAGATCTTCTTTTCTGTCTCTCCTCCTCTTTGTATACCTGCCTTTCCAATAAAAATATAAATAAATCTTAAAAAAAAAAAAAAAAAAAAAAAAGAAAACAACTGAAGCTGGGCTCCCAGCACATGGTAGCCTAATGGTTAAATCCTCGGCTTGCACACACCGATATCCCAGATGCACGCTAGTTCATGTCCCAGCTGCTCCACTTCCCATCCAGCTCCCTGCTTGAAGCCTTGGTAAAGTCGAGGACGGCTCAAAGCCTTGGGACCCTGCACCTGCGTGGGAGAGCTGAAGACCCTCCTGGCTTCTTATGCTATACATAAGAATTAAGTGTAACACTGGCAAGTACTAATGTATTTGGAATATCACTCTGAATAAAGCCATACATAGAAATAATAAAAAAAAAAGAATTAAGTGTATTATCTAAGTCTTTTAATACAATATATTAAACACATACAAAGGTTGCTTACAAAATTATTCATAATTTTAAAATTGTTTATCCAATTCTGAAATAAAAATAAAATCATACCTTTATCAACCCTTCAGAGAAGAGAATCTCGATGGTTTCTTTCAGAATAGGAAGCAAGCCTCCATGGTGAATACCAATCCCTCGTTTCAAAAGAGGCAGTACATGTTCCACCTATGATTTTGGAATCACATTTATTTTATAATATATAAGGGAAATTCAGTTTTAAAATGGTAGATTAGCCAAATTAAGAAAATGGGTAAAAAATGTTTAGTGTTAAACTGTTAATAAAACCTTTTCCAACACAAGCAAAATGTAAACTCATGTCCTCACAGACTACATTCAAAATATAACAGTTTTGGCAAGTTTTAAAATGTTTCAAAATAAACTCTGCAGTGATTTGCTATCTCAAATTTTTCAGCATCTCTTTTATCTCCCTTAAAAAACTACAATCTATGAGTGCAGTGTCTTTATCTGCACATAATAATCTTAAGATACTTGCAAATGAAAATCAAGAAAAATAACTGTAAGACATATTTCACATAAATACGTACTTCATGTAAAATCTAATTATCCAAGAGTTCATTCTCATTAAACTGTATCAAATATTATTAACTATTTATTATAAGTGAGCTACAATAACAAAGAAGTTTCCAGTTTTTAAGTAATAATAGTTACTTCAACTGGAAAGGAAAACTGTAAAATCTTCTAAACCAAATGCTATTAAACATACTTAATTTCATGTCATTTACGTAAGATGCGAAGACACGGATAGCTCCCATGTGCAGACTTCCTCCCCAGATGTCTGCAGTAGTCAGGGATGGGCGAGGCAAAGACCCAGTTCAGGTAATATCTGAGTAGCAGCAGCCCGCCTGAGCCACCACCTGATGACTTCCAGAGTGCACGTCAGCAGGAAACTGGAGTTCTGAGGGCCACGAGACTTGGATCCAGGCACTTTAGTCTGGGATTGGAACATCCCCAAAGCCACTCTAACTGCTAGGCCCAAATGCCTGCCTGTATACACATTTTAAATGCCAAGCAATGTGATTATTACAGTTTTTATGGTAAATTGCTTACAAATCAAAGCACTGATTTTAAAAGCAGAGTAGGACCTTGCAATTCTTTTTCACACAACCAAATTCTGAAATATTAAATCAGTCTAAAGTAGTAGTTTTTAGCTTTGGTTACACAATAAAATCACCTGGGGGATTCATAAAAGATTATAATTACCAGCACACACACCAGATTAGCTAAATTTAGAACCTCTGGACAAGGCATTCAGCCATCATGTATTTCACAGTTCCAAAGCAATTATAACAAAGAATAAACACACTGGACTGAAGCAAAGTGGAAGCTAAATTTCTCATGAAATGTTTGAGCTTCATTTTTTCAATGAAATATAAACCCAAATTATTTCAGTGTATATAGTGAAATATTTTTGTGATAACAATATAACAGTAAAATATAACAATAAAATAACCATTAACAATAAAGAAATAAATAACAAAATACGACAATAAAAATGCGAAGTGAACATACATTAGCATCTACACTTTGCTTACTAGACTAAAAACTCACCTGAGGGAGTTTTTTATCCTCATCAGATAAACAGTCAATCGCATTACTGAATACTTCCTCAACCATTTTCTTCTCGTCATCTAAGAAAATTCAAGAGCACATATAGAATGTGTCAGTGATACAAATAATCAGACATGAAAATAATCTACAAAAAGAGTAAATACTGAAAATCAGTACTGAAAAATAATCAAAAAAGAAAATAAGTCAAAAATCTCACATAATAAAATACAGTGTCTTCAAAACATAAAAATAGTAACAATAGCCACAGGTACCTCACATGCAACATTCCATTCTATCAATTACAGGGTACGGGAATGACTATCCATGTTTTACTACAGAGGAATTTGAATCTTACTGTAAGAAATCACCACTGTTACTGTTACAGCAACAATTCCAAAGTCCATGCTCTGTCATACAGTTTATTTCTTACACTGATTTTTCACATGGTTTATTTCTTACTCTTTAAGTTTAGCACATTCAGCACTACTGATTACAAGAAAAGGCTGAGAAGCCATGCAACTGACTCAAAAACAAAAACAATTCGCCTATAAAATATTACCAGTTTTAGGAAGCTAGGGTTATCTGCATTTATTACTTTTACTCATGATCAATAGTAAAAATTAACCAGAAAGTACATAGAAAAAGAAAATAATACTACTGAAATCCAAAATTTTAGATGAGTCAAAACTATTTCTCTCTGTACAGGATCACAAATGAAAACAGCAGAACTGAAAGACAACCAGGCTGGGTCTTCATACCACAATTCAGGGCTCTGTGACTTTAAGTGAAATACATTTGCAATTGGTGTGTGGGAAAAATACATTAATGTATTAGAAAGGTTATTACTTCGATAATTACAGCAAGTAAGGAAAAGGAATTATCTTCTGATTTGGGAGTTCTACAGAAAGGGTCTAGCCAAGAGACACATCCTCAGGAGGCTGGAGAGAACCATGGTAACCGAGGAGCTTACGGGGTCAGAGGACGAGAAGGCTGAGACCCCTACAGTGTGGTTCTCAGTAGGCCTCTGGGGATTTTACATGCACCCATGCACAGAGAGAAGAAATGACCTCGTAAATCTTTTGCAAATGTGCTCCATACCTGCCACTATAAATGTCAAATGAATTACACACCTTAGTAATACATACATAAAAAGTACTACCAGAAACATTTTACATTCATTTCACATACCATGAAGCTACACTAAAATTATATAGTACCTGTGTTGAAATCTAATTTGGTCATCTGAAGTGCATAGGCTTCACAATCTTTCTTACTAAAACTGAAAATAATTACAGGTTGAAAATTTCTTTCCATAATCATCTTCACAATCTTGAATACATTTGATGGTCCTACAAAGAGTAGATAAACCATAACCAATAATTAATCCCAAGTGGATGGAAAACCTAAATATAAAAGCAAAACACTACAAAACTCTTCTAAGAAAATACAGGAGTAAATCTTCATAACAGAAGCAACAAAAGAAAAAACATTAGATTTCACCAAAATGAATAACAGCAATGAAGTAATAAGGAAACCCTAGTCCACAAAAGACATAAAAAAATTGCAAACCAGCTATCTGTAACATTTAGTATTCAGACTACATCAAGAATTCTAGAAACTCAATCAAAAATCCCAACTTAAAAATGAGCAAGGGTGGGCATTTGACACAAGTGGTTTGCCAGCTTAACCCAACTGGGACTCTCAAGTGCAACATGAAAGCATCTAGGCTCAAGTCCCAGCTCTCCTCCCAACTCCTGCGTACACTCAATGAGCCCCCTGGAAGGCAGCACACACTGAGTTAAAGTGGGTCCCTTTGCTTCCCACAAGTGAGGCCTCTATACAGCTCCAAGCTATTAACTTCAGTCTAACCCTGCCCAGATTGGATTTTTTTAAATAATTTTAAAGACTTACTTATTTGTACTTAAAGGGCAGATTTTACAGAGAAGAAAAAGGAGAGAAGGTCTCCCATCCACTGGCTCAAAAATGGCTGCAATGGCCAGAGCTGAGCCGATCCAAAGCTGGGAGCAGGAGCTTCTTCTAGGACTCCCACATGGCTGTTACAGGTCCAAGGATTTGAGCCATCTTCTGGTGCTTTCCAAGGCCATAAGCAGAGAGCTTGATCAGAAGTGAGCAGCTGGAACACCAAGTGGCACCCCTATAGGATGCCAGCACCACAAGGTGGAGGATTAGCTGCCAGTCCCTAGCCCTCCCTACCCAGCTTCTGCAGGTGCTAGAGGAGTGGACCAGCACATGAAAGCTCTCTGATGTCTGTCTCTGACTCACAAGTTAAAGAAATAAATAAAAGGAAAAGGATTTGAATAGACATTTTCCCAAGAAGATACACAAATAAGCAATAAGCACAAGGAAAGATGTTCAATACCTATAGCAACCAAAGAAACGTATATCAAAATCATATTGAAATATCATTTCATACTCACTTGAATGGCTATAACTAAACAAACACATAGCATATACATCTGACAGAAAGGTTTGGTAGTCTGAGAAGTAATTTGGCAGTTTCTCAAATGGTTAAACACAGACTTTCTATGCAACTCAACAGTACCACTCCTTCAATTTCTCCAGAAGAAAAAATACACAAAGAAATAGTTGTAGTATATGCATGCAGATTTATAGCAACATTATTTATAACAGTCAGAAACTGGAAACACTCAAAATGTTCCTTCAGTGATACGTGGAGAAAAATAATAGAGTACACCCCATAAAGTGTATGCTATTTGACCACAAAAACCAACAGAGAATTGACAAACAGGATATAAGAAGTGTTAAGTGAGAGAAGTCAGAACAGACCACAATGTTATCATGCTTACTTTTGCATGAAATGCCCAGGAAACATTAAGAGGCAAAAACTAAACCAATGATCACCTAACTTTGGGAATGAGAAATAAGACTAAAGGGAAATGAAATTATGACTGTTAATACTTAAAAGATTTTATTCTGAACTAATGAACACACTTTGGAATTAGAGTCGCAATAGTTAAAAAATCACTATTTTAAAAGTGCCATTTTTAAGGCATATTAATTATAGCTAAATAGAAAACTGCAGTGATAAACAACACTGTGAATATACTAAACACCACTGAATTACACACTTTAAGTGTGTTAATGGTACAGTATACTAATTTAAGTCATATTGGAAAAAGAAATCAACTTTCATTTAATTTTATCATATATTATCTAAACTATATAGTTCCTTGAGGAAAATATACTAATGACAAAAAAAGTCAGAATAATTTAAATACAGAATTTACACATAAAATTTTATAAAACTAGATTTCAAATTACCCTTTGTTCCTCCTTTCCGTCCCTTTTGGTCTCCTTTGGCCAAATCACCTGCATCTCGAAGCACTTGCATTGCAGTATTAAAATTATCTTCTCTGAAGTCACCCTAAAACCACAATTTTTTTTCTATGTAAGTGCACTAACATTTCATAACTCAAAACATCTTTGTAGCTCACAAAGCTTCCTCACAACTTTAACGTAAACTGGTTACTAAAATAATTTAAAAATGGTTTGTGGTAAGTGATAATAAAAAGATAAATAAAAATAAAGTACAATATAAGGCATTTGAATTATGTCCTGTACCCTCCTCTCCGGGCATCTTATTTCTTTTCAAATTTCATTCCTTTTTCACTTATTTGAAGTGTAAAGAGAGAGCTGGAGTGCGATCTGGTTCATTCTCAAATACCCACAACGGCCAGGGCAAGGCTAGGTCAAGGGCATGAGCCCTGAGCACCACCTGTATCTCTCATGTGCTCCATCACACCCTGCCATCTGCCAGGGTGTTCACTAACAGGAAGCTTATTAAGAAGAGGCAAGACCCAATCTCAGCACTCCAACAGGTGAAGCGAACGTAACACACAGCAACTTAACTGCTGTGCCACAATGCCTGTACTTCCAGATATTTTTAAACATGGGAAAATGGAGCCAATCTAATTTATACATAAGAAAAACACAAATCTCAAATACAATTTTGGCATGTGAAAGTACTTAATAAACACAAAATTAATCCATCATTTTTCTCTAGCTTAAAATTTTAAAAGATATAAACACTGAAGAAGTATGACATGATAAATGTAATAACAATTACTCCCTTACATTCTCATCAACCACAAGGTGCAGGCCATCTCCCCCTGCTGGGAAAATGTAGTGTTGCAATGGAGTAGGCCGATAATCTGTGTAAATGACATGGCAAGGCTGTAAGAAAGAATCACACACATAAAATTTTAATTCTTCAATTGAAACTGTATTTAATGTGCACAAATGACCTTGCAGAAAGAACATTGTAGCTTAAACATCTGAAAAGGAAAACACCTTAACTACGCAGGAGAAATATGCAGATAAATAAAGGCTACTTAGTTATGTTACTATGCTATCAATTGATCAGTTCCCTAATCAAGGGCAAATATATGATGTGAGCATCAACTATCCATCATCTAGTCCTGGTCCTGGAGTGCTGCAATTACAGAGGATGCCTTTGTAGCTTTGGAGAAGCAGTACGGTAAAACAGAGGATGGCGTGGGTAAATTAGAATTATTCTGTCCTACCAAGGCCTCTCAATGTTACAAAAGCAGCAGGTTCTCAAAGCTGCCCAAGGTACACAAGATTTCTGTCCCATAGGACCCATGTAGGGAGGAATGTTACAAAACTACTGGAAGAGAACTTTGAAAGAGAAAAAACTAAACTCATGAAGATATTGTTAAGAAAAATTAAGGGCAGAAAAATAAAATCAAGAATAAATTCAGGATCCACAAACAAATGCGTGTTATAAAGTCCTAAACAGATGCTAAAGCTGGACTAGAAAACCAAAACAAAAACACAGTGGACACTGTGACTGTCTTTACATGAGAAAAATAAGTCAAACAGTACAGAAACATTTTCCTGCTTCTCCTCTTCCCAAGGTCTTACAGGAACCTGGTGTGCCATGGTTTACTGTGTGAGTAGCCACAGTAAATCATCAGGATCAACTTGGGAACTTCTGGAATCTGAGCTTCCAACGCCCTATTCTCAGAAATTTGGATATACTGGGTTTGAGATGGGGATCATAAATCAACACTTTCAAAAAGCTACCCAGTTAATTTCAGTAAAACTACTTAAAAAGTAGTTTCATCAAATTCTCCATGTTTCATCCAAATTCTTGTGATGCTCTGGAGATAAGAGAAATATCTGGTGAACTGCAGATATGTAAGATAGCTTTTACTAAAATGAAATAAAATAAAATCAGCCTGATAGTTCCAGCCTTAAAAAGCAGTTTCACATTAAAATGTCTTCTTCATTCTAGACGGCATTTAGAGAAAATTGCAGGGATGGTACAGTAAGGTCAACTCAAAGCATTCTGAATACTGAAGACATCAAAAGAAAAAAAAACTAAACCAGGAAGATACCTGCTTATGTAAATGGCAAATCCACTCTGCGAACTGCCGGGCGTTTGGAATAGTAGCCGAAAGAAACACATAGTGGACATTGTCAGGAAGCAAAATAATCGTTTCTTCCCATACTACACCACGCTCTACAAAAGATAAACAGACCTTGGAATGAATTGTCACTTTAGGGACAGTATCTGAAACGATTTCCTCCAAAGTTTACTAACTAGAAAGGCAGATCATTTTACAGTTTTTAACCTAACCTAACCCATCCAGCTGAAAGCTAGTAAGCTGAACCCCAACAAATGCCACGTATCCTGAGAGAGCCCTGTCGAGAGCAGGCTGTTCCCAGATGAAATCCTTTCCAAAAGCCCAAGAGAGCCTCACTACTAAGGTCAGGCAGACTCATGCCACCCCATTTTGAGAAGCACAGATGGCTTACAGAAAGTCCCAGCTACAACTCTGAAAGAAACCACATGCCATATTTCATCCAAATTTTTCTTGTGATGCTCTGGAGATAAAAGAAATATCTGGTGAACAGCAGATATGTAAGCCAGTTTTAATTAAAATGAAATAAAACAAAATCAGTCTGATAGTTCCAGCCTTAAATCAAAAAGGACCCATGACATTAAAACCAAAAATAATTATTCAGTTGATTTTGTGAATTTGGAAAGGGTGGTATGTTGAAAAAGTGAATTTTTTTTAAAGACATATTTATTTTTTATTGGAAGTCAGATATACAGAGAGGAGGAGAGACAGAGAGGAAGATCTTCCATCCGATGGTTCACTCCCCATGCGGCCACAACGACTGCAGCTGAATCAATCCGAAGCCAGGAGCCTCTTGCGGGTCTCTCACATGGGTGCAGGGCCTCAAGGCTTTGGGCCGTCCTCCACTGCTTTCCCAGGCCACAGTCAGGGAGCAGTGAATGGGAAGTGCAGCAGCCGGGCACCAACCGCCCGCCACCCATATGAAATGCAAGGTGAAGATTTGGGCATTGAGCCATCATGCTAGGGTCTCAATCCATTCAAATGCCATAAATGTTACGAAGACTCATATTCAATAGGCCTCCTGTCAACCCCCAAATTTCAAGCACATTTACTTTTTCATTATAGAAGGGTAACAGCTTGAATAAAAAATGGTTGCAACTTACAGATTTTCATTTTATAATTCCAACCTTATTTTCTACCATAAACATACATTTTAAAGTTACTTTAAAAACTAAACTAATAAAAACCAAAAAAATTGAGGCATAAATGTTAGAAACTCTGTATTAGGGAGCTCTCTCAACAGAACAGCAACAACAAACCACACAAAAGAAACAAGTGGTTGGCCAGCCCAGTAGTTGAGATGATCACACTGCACGCTGGAGTGGCTCGGCCCCTGACTCCAGCATCCTGCCACATCCTGGGTGGCAGCGGTGGTGGTGTAAGCAAAGGGGCTCCTATCTCCCATAAGGGAACCCCGGATTAGACTGTAACCAGCCAGGCCCAGCCTACGCCCGGGAGTTACCCAGCTTGTTGAGTGAAACAGACAATAGCACCTTTCTGTCTCTCAAAGTAAAAAATCAGTTTTTCATTCACTTACTTTATATAAACTTAACTTATATTTTCTTATTATTTAAGGAGTTACAATTGAATGAAATCTTATTGGTTATATTAAATTATGCTATCCACATCTCAAAAAGGCAGTGTTTTATTAGGCCTTCAGCTACATGAAAACTGTAAGAGAAACATAACAACTTCTTGTTCAAAATTCCTAATGCCAATTTTTAAGAGAAATTCATGATGCATATCTCAACATGGTAGAACATACCTGAATCTCTCATATAATGAATTTCATCAAATATTACCCAAGCAACTTCTCGCATAACTTCAGATCCTCTGTACAGCATACTTCGCAAAATCTAAAAATAAATAAATAAATAAATAAATAAATAAATAAATAAATAAAAGAAATTTAGCAAAATGTTCACGTAGAATTTAACAGTTACATTAAAAAAATTTCTATCAAGGAATCTGGGGTGTTCTTTATTAAATAAAACTATTAAATTGCTCAGGAGTTATGTATCTTCACAATATCCCATAAATCAAGTAATATACTCTTTCTGATGAAACCAAAGTAAATGATCCAGCAACCCCACAATCCTGAAGAGAACTGTCTTCCTCTGCTCCCCATGTATCCAGCCTACAAAGCCTTTCCATCAACTATCCAAACCCCTAGACAATCCTATACTGCCCACTCCCTTAAAAAAATTTTTTTTGGTCTCATCTTTTTCACAACAGGTACACTGGCAATCATTATCTTGATTTTGGGAGTCTTCCACAAAACAAAGTTCGGAGAACTTAAAGCTGAAGAGCAGGTGAAAAGTGAGTAATCTGCTGGCTATGCTCTCCATCGCTCCACAGCTTTGGAAAACACTAGGGTGCAATTAAACCACGTAAAAAAGCATTTAGTACAGCAGTTGTGCCCAAAACTTAAGGTGCTGACCATTCACACAAAACTTAAGTATAATTATGCAAATTAGTTATACATAATACAGCAGGTGTTTGAAGAGTTTACTTGAATAAACAGACATAAAAGAAAAAGAACATGGATTCACTACTTATACCCATGCATCAAATCCCTGCACTCGGTACACAATATTTTCACATAACTGAAGTAGCAAGCTCTTAAAAACACTTGAATAAAAAATGCATCTATACTGTAACACAAGCAACAGAAACACTTTCAATTTAGAAATACATTTAAACTTACTGATACATTTTATGATATCTATTTCAAGAAATAGGTATTTCAAGAAAATAAAGATATTTCAAGAAAATAAAGCACCACATTTTCTGTTAACAGAAAACAATAAAAACATGACATGTGTTTGCTAAACAGATTAAGATAAAGTTAAATGACACTACATAAATTACCTCTGTGGTCATAACAAGACAAGATGCTGTAGGATTAATAGTAACATCTCCAGTCATCAGACCAACATCTTGAAACTCTTCATACATTTCGCGGTATTTCTGGTTGCTCAGAGCCTTAATCGGGCTGGTAAATATCACACGCTGTTTTTCCCTCAAGGCTAGTGCTATAGCATATCTAAACATGTGAATGACAATTAAAAATCATTGTGAAACATTAACTTTTATGATTTTAGAAGTTCTAATACGTAAATCATATCCAGATTTATCTTAATTATGATCTTAACTGGACTTTGCATAACAATTATAAATTATTCTATTACTACAAACCATAATTATTATAAATACAAAATGCAGATCTAAATAAACAAGAACATTTTAACTGTCATCACCTGGAGTTACTTAACTACTCATACTAACAAATGAATGGCTAATTGTTAAATTTTCCTTAAAAAACAAGTTAAGATTTATTTATTCAAAATGCAAAGCATCAGAAAGGAACAGACCAACGGTGACATCTTCTGTCTAACTGGTTCATTCCCAAATGTCCCAGTCAGGGCTGAGCCATGCTGAAGCCCAGAGCTCCATCAGGTCTCTCAGGTGAGTGGCAAGGACATAAGCACTTGGGCTATCTTCCAATACCTTCCCATGGACATGAGCAGGAAGATGGATGTGCAGATGGACAGCAGAGACTAGAACTTGCAATTTGATATGGGATGCTGGCTTCATGAGTAGCACCTTAACTCCCTACACGAAGGTACCCACACCAACCCACCCTGTTTTCTACAAACAAAACACCTTTGGCTCTACAAATGTGCCTTCAGGAGTTTAGTCACTGTTAGGTTACATAAACACATATTATAAACTATCAGGAAAGCATGAAAAGTGAAGTGTGCCCCCAGGTCCTGAGTATTATGCTAATCTACATGTATTTCTCCCCATGTGTAATAGTTATTAAATCACTTGACTATAAATTATACTGAAATTTTACTTGCAAAACATTTCTTGCACGTCTTTTAATAACCTGTAGCAACGTGATACATTGTTAAAGAAAATTCAGCTAAGTACTTAAACAGACAATGGAATCAGAATTAAGTTTTAAACTGTGGAAGATCTTTCTGGTTAAAGATAAAATTCCTGCCCACAACATGTTCATTATAATCTACTTTGGGAAATAAACATAATGCTCCACTTAGCCACCAAAATAATGAAATAAACACTATAAAAAATTCAATGTGAATTGTAAGAGTAACATATGGAAGAAAAAAGTACAGAAGTTCTACAAATATGTTATTAGAATATCTAGTTCTCAACACAACAATAGAAGATTAAAAGAAAAACGGTTTGTAGCATAACAAGGCAAGCTATTGTCTGAGATGCCGGCATCCCATATGGGTATCAGCTTGAGTCCTGGCTGCTCCACTTTTGATCCAGCTCTCTGCTAATGTGCCTAGGAAAACAGCAGAGGATGATCCAAGTACTTGAACCCCTGTACCCACTTGGGAAACCAGGAAGATGCTCCTGGCTCCTGGCTTTGGCCTGGCCTGGTACTGGCCACTGTGGCCATTTGGGGAGTAAACTTTTCCTCTGTAATTCTGCTTTTCAATAAATAAATAAAAATCTTAATTTTTTTTAACAAGACTGAAACTCTCTCATGAAATCTGTAGCACAACTTAAATATCCCAGTGAAAATTAGAAAATAAGAATCAGAGGAAAAAATATTTGGAAAAAATAAAAACTTCCCAAATTTGTTTCAACTTTCCTTCTCTTTGTAATATCTCTAGATAATTTATTTGAAAGAAAAATAAATTTATGTTTGATACACTGTGTTTGTTTATTTATCTGAATTCCGGCCATATTTTTCCTATAAAAGGAGACAGATTTTCAGTAGAGGAAATCACGTATCTGCTGAAACCTGCTCGCAAGCTCCGGGCAACAAAAGCATAAACAGAATTTTTTACCAGGGTCACTGACATTCCTGAGCATCTGATGAGGACAACCATGTGGCAGTTGGAACTTGGAGCTGGACTCAAAGCTGGAATCCTCATATAGAACTGGGCCTGCCAACCAATGTCTGAACTACCACAACCACCACCCATACCCACACACACACACACACGGTTCTCTAAACTTCTTGAAGTACACCTGTTTAAATGTGGCTCTCGAAGGACTGAGGGAGGAGCTTTTAGAGGAAAGTGACATCTAAACCGACATCTTAACTTCTAACTTCAATGTCCTCCACTCCCTACCAGTTTTAGAGATCTCCATCCACTCAGGTATCCAATGGGTATATGCAAACTCACTCATACCTCTAGTTCAGGAAATAGTGAGCATGTTTTCTGACTACTGAACTAGCGATGCAAATGCATTAATCTTTGAGCAGATGTATGTGTTTTTTTCTTTGACAGACGCCTGGAAAAGGAATAGCTGGATTTTATGACAACCACGTACTTAACTCTTGAAGAAACTATTATTTTCCAAGTGACTAATATTTTATATTCCTATCAAAAATGTGTGGGATTCCCAGCTTCTTGTGGTTCTCTCTCTATATATACATATATACACATACACATATATATATGCTTTGTTGGGAAAATAATATTTGAAATTACAATAGCGAAAATTACATTTCTCCAATAATTAATGACATTAGTAAGCAGCATTCCAAGTAGTTATCAGCCAGTTATATATCTTTAGTAAATTATCCTTGGTGTTTCAGTCTTTTCAAACTGAAGTTTCAGATTGAGTTGCTTATCTTATTCTAATATTAAAAACTCTATTAGTATTCAAGCTTCTTTTTTTTTTTTTTTTTTTTTTTTTAAGATTTTATTATTATTGGAAAGCCGAATATACAGAGAGGAGGACAGACAGAGAGGAAGATCTTCCATCCGATGATTCAGTCCCCAAGTGAGCCGCAACGGGCCAGTGCACTCCGATCCAATGCCGGGAACCAGGAACTTCTTCCAGGTCTCCCACGTGGGTGCAGGGTCCCAAAGCTTTGGGCCGTCCTCGACTGCCTTCCCAGGCCACAAGCAGGGAGCTGGATGGGAAGTGGAGCTGCCGGGATTAGAACCGGCGCCCATATGGGATCCCGGGGCATTCAAGGCAAGGACTTTAGCCGCTAGGCCACGGTGCTGGGCCCCAAGCTTATTTTTCAATCAGATATAATTTACACATTTTGTTCCTGTTTTGTCTCATCTTTTCACTTTTATCATCTTTTACAGAGCAAAAGATTTTAACTCTGATACTCTATCCTCAAGTTTTTCTTTAAAAAACAAAAAAAAAAAAGATTCCCTATTTATCTGAAAGGCAGAGTTTATCTAGGTGCCTAAACACTTGAGTCATCTTCGCCATTTTTTTCTCAGGCCACTCGGAGCTGGTTGAAATGGAACAACAGCGACACAAATCAATGCCCATATGGGATGCTGTATCAAGGTGGCAGCTTTATCCACTAAACCAGAACAATGGCCCCTAAATCAGAGTAGGAGTAGTAAAAGTCCTTCTTCATATAACTGTGCCCTAGAAGAAACCCAGCTTCTGAGTTCAATGCTGACAAGGGATGAACAGTCAGAAGTTAGCTCCATTCCATGACAGAGTTGGGGTGGTAAAGAAGTGTAATAAAAAAAAAAGGTGTTTAACCAAGCAGGTAGGATGCCTGCATTCCCTATCAGAGCTACAGCTCGCAACTCAAAACTTACTGCCAGTGAGTGTTTCAAAGGTAGCTGAAGCAGCTCAAGTGCCTGGTTCCTGCTACACACAAGAAAGCAGCCTGAATTCTCCGTCCCCAACATTCTAGGGCCCAATCTCAGTCACCGTGGGCATTTAGGGATTCACTCTCACGCCCCGAAATAAATGAATAAATATTTAAAAAACAAAAACTAATATTCTGCATGATGTGAAAACTCACAACAAAATATTTTTTTAAAGATTTATCTATTTCTATTGCAAAGTCAGATATACAGAGATGAGGAAGATCTTCCATCCAATGATTCACTCCTTAAGTCACCACAATGGCTGATACTGAGCCAATCTGAAGCCAGGAGCCAGGAACTGCCTCCAGGTCTCCCAGGCAGGAGCAGGGTCCCAAGGCTTTGGGCCGTCCTCTACTGCTTTCCCAGGCCACAAGCAGGGAGCTGGATGAGAAGTGGAGCTGCCGGGATTAGAAGCGGCGCCCATATGGGATCCTGGCATATTCAGGTGAGGACTTTAGCTGCTAGGCCACCGGGCCAGGCCCACAACAAAATATTAATAAGTTTAGAAGAAAGCATTATAGCACAGCATGATAAACTTTTGCCCGTGATGCCAGAATTTCACTTCCAATCCAGCTCCTTGGTAATATTCCTGGGAAGGCAGCACAGGATGGCCAGTGTCCCTGGGGTCCCCCTGCACCCACATGGGAGACCAGCTGTAATTCCAGGCACCTGGCTCCATCCTGGCCTAGCCCTAGCCACAACATCTATGACTATTTGGGGAATGAGCCAACAGATAGAAGATCTCTCTGTAATTCTTTCAAACAAGTAGTTTTTAAAAAATCTATAAATTGCATATAATGATATAATAAGATAACACATTATGACTAGGCAGTCTATCTGAATATAGCTTGTCATTTGAAAAGCAATCACTATCACACTAGCAGGACAAAAAAGATAAAAAATCCCTTCACTAGATGCAGGAAAGACATCTGACAAACTCAGGATCTAAATATTTTATATACATAAACATATAGACAAAAATCAGGCCCACCTAAAAGCAGAAGGGAACTCCCTGAGACTTAGAAAAGGCATTGAGGAAAAATCCACAGGTAATATCATACTTAATGACAAAAAGAAAAAGTGTTTCTCTCCCTTAACATCAAGAACAAGGCAAGGATATCTCATCACTTGTATCAATCACTTTACTACAGGTCCTAAAGTTCAGCAAGTCAAGAAAAAAAATAAATGTCATCCAAAATAGAAAGAACAACTAAAAACATATCACTTGCAGAAATCACACAAAAAAATGAAGTTTTTAAAAACTGAGTTAACAAAGTAAATGATGGAGACTTCACTTCAAATGAAACTACTTACTCAGCGCACACAGTTTTTCCTGCTGATGTATGTGCAGACACTAAAACGGACTGGTTATTATCAACACACTGAATGGCTTCTCTTTGAAAAGCATCGAGAATGAATGGATACTCCTATAAAACAAATTCATACTTGTATGAATATACCAAACCCTACTGAGAGGCTACCCCCACAAGCATTCCTTTATAATTCTCTTCAGAAAATAAAACACCTACTAGAAAAAACAAGAATAAAAATAATCTTTATCGAGATATTAATAGCATAGATATTAATTCTGCTGCTTAACTGCCTAATTATGTTTACATTAACAAAATTATTTATTTATAAAAAAAACATTTTCCACATATTAAGCCTCACAAGGCACCCTAAAATCAGTACATTTCCATCCAGATGGATTTTCTGAAGCACATTCATTCAATGGAAGCACGACAATCTTATTCCATCACAAAACCTTTCTGATTTCAAGAAATCTACTTAAAAAAAGGCTTAAACATTTGTTAACCTTTTAAGGCTTATCAGGATTTCAAAATCCATGTGACAAAAGCAAGTTTCACTAGAAGCCTATCAAATTATAGGCACAAGTTCTGCACATACTTTTCTAGGAAAAGTTGATAACTTTCCTAAGATTCTTTAAAAAGATTAGGAATCACTATCTCAATTATAATATCTCACTGTTCACGATTCAGCTCTTACTTAGCTGTCTCCCTCATACACAAATACAAACGCACACAAGTATCAAAATCTCAAGAGATCATTCAGTTATCAGAACTCTAAGGATAAGTGTCATAAAACAATAGAAACCATTGCCCAAACGACTGACCTTTGCAGCTTTTCCAACTCGAGGTTTGAGTGGTAAGTATTCTTCATCTGCAGGAAGTGCAACCTAATGTAGACAAATTAAAAATTTTTAAAACTTGACACTTTACTGAAAATTGGTGCACTTAGTACTCCATAACCAATGGTAGCTTGAAAAACAAGTGAGCTAGAGTGTTTCTGACAGTGTTACATACTGTAGAACAAAATGATTGCCTTCAGGAAGCTCAAAACTCAAAACTCAAACTCAAAACTGTCACTACTAGCATCTATCTGACGATAATGCAACTGAAAACTGATTTCTAAGTTTATTCCACTAAAGACCTGCTGTTTATTAAGGATTGAAACTAACCTACCTTTGTATTTTTCACAACTAATGTAGAGTCCAGTATTAACGAATGTTCAAAAAGCCAAACAGATATAAAATGGCTTATTATCACATAAAAGCAAACTATCTGAAGTAAAATGATATTCCCTATTTCCTGGAAGAGGAAATTAATTTTCCTTCAGTAACTGAACTTCACAGTAAATCAAATTCCCAAGACATAAAAGTGAATACTGGCCATGCTTATACATTAAACCGTACAGTAGAAATCTAGCCATTTAGGGCCCGGCACGATGGCCTAGCAGCTAAAGTCCTCACCTGAATGTACCAGGATCCCATACAGGTGCCGGTTCCAATCTCGACAGCCCTGCTTCTCATCCAGCTCCCTGCTTGTGGCCTGGGAAAGCAGTAGAGGATGGCCTAAAGCCTTGGGACCCAGCACCTGCCTGGGAGACCTGGAGGCAGTTCCTGGCTCTTGGCTTCAGATTGGCGCAGCATCAGCCGTTGTGGTCACTTGAGGAGTGAACCATTGGATGGAAGATCTTCCTCTCTGTCTCTCCTCCTCTCTGTATATCTGATTTTGCAATAAAAATAAATAAATCAAAAAAAAAAAAAAAAAACCAAACTAACCATTTAGTGTATAAGCATTCAACAGGGTCAAATAACACAGAGAAATAAGGGATCATTTCTCAGAGGAGAGTTCCAGGGGGCGGTACAATGTTGTTATAAGCTAATCCTCCACCTGTGGCGCTGCCATCCCAAATGGATGTCAGCTGTAGGCCTGGCTGTTCCACTTCTTACCCAGCTGCCCTTTCATAGCCTGGGAAAACAGTGGAGGATGGTCCAAGTCTGTGTGCCCCTGTACCCATGTTGGAGACCCAGAAGAAGCTACTGGCTCCCAGCTTTAGACTGGCCGAGTACTGGCCCCAGTGGCCATTTGGGGGAGTGAACCAGCAAATGGAAGATCTCTGTCCCTGCCTTGCTCAGAAATGCTTTTAAAATATATACGTCTTTAAAAACAAAAACAGAAAAAAAGAGCAAAATTCCAATAAATAAATATTGAATGAAATTAGCTGCCTTAAGAATATTGAGAGTGTCAGACCGGCTCCATAGCATAGTGGTTAGAGTCCTCACCCTGAAAGCGCCAGGATCCCATATGGGCGCCGGTCCTAATCCCGGTGGCCTTGCTTACCATCCAGCTCCTTGCTTGTGGCCTGAGAAAGCAGCGGAGGACAGCCCAAAGCCAGGGGACCCTGCACCCGCGTGGGAGACCAGGAAGAAGCTCCTTGCTTCAGATTGGCTCAGCTCCAGCCATTGCAGCCACTTGGGGAGTGAACCATCGGAGAGAAAATCTTTCTGTCTCTCCTCCTCTCTGTGTATCTGATTTTCCAGTAAAAATAAATAAAACCGGGGTCCGGTGCCGTGGTCTAGCAGCTAAAGTCCTCGCCTTGAACGCGCCGGGATCCCATATGGGCGCCGGTTCTAATCCCGGCAGCTCCACTTCCCATCCAGCTCCCTGCTTGTGGCCTGGGAAAGCAGTTGAGGACGGCCCAATGCATTGGGACACTGCACCCGCGTGGGAGACCTGGAGGTTCCAGGTTCCTGGCTTCGGATCGGCGCGCACCGGCCCGTTGCGGCTCACTTGGGGAGTGAATCATCGGACGGAAGATCTTCCTCCCTGTCTCTCCTCCTCTCTGTATATCTGACTTTGTAATAAAAATAAATCTTTAAAAAAAAAAAATAAAATAAAAAAATAAAATAAATAAATAAAACCTTCAAAAAAAAAAGAATATTGAGTATGTCACTAAAACTTTCATTCAATTACAATCAAGGTGAACTGGGTTGAGTTTCAAAAGGAATGAATTTGAATATATTTAGGAAAAGTTATGAGGCCTAATGAATAAAGCCCAATTCAAACAGAAATGTGATATTCATCCAGTATAAACCGAAATCTGATGTAAATGAAATCTACAGAAAGAGTAACAAAATGCTCTTAAAATAGAACTAAGATGGAACGGACACAGTCTGTGTGGGAGCCAGGCTAAGACACACCCACACTCGGCCAGGACAACCCTTTTCAGCCTGGAAGGTGCACCACTTTTCTTTGCAGTGCACATGATGACCCACATGAAGGTCCTAACAGGACACTTCAGGTAATCCTCAGGCGTTTAGATGAAAAAGTTTGGCTCTATAACAAAGCCAAGAACAGGTGACAGACGGTGCAGAGCACAGGAAGGCTTTGCACCTAGGAATAGCAGGGATGGTTGTTTTCTATCTTACATAAGATAAGCCTGGAACATATCAGGTCTAAAATGAGTGACAAACTAATGATCAAGTGAGCATTACAACCGGACATACCAAGTGCTATTCCTTTTTTTCTTTTTTGCTTGTTTTTAATTTATTTTTATTGGAAAGTCAGATTTACAGAGAGAAGGAGAAACAGGAAGATCTTCAATCTGCTGATTCTTTCCCCAAGGAGCTGCAACAACTGCAGCTGAGCCAATCCCAAGCCAGGAGTTTCTTTGAGGTCTCCCAAGCAGGTGCAGGGTCCCAAGAGGGCCACAGGCAGGGAGCTGGATGGGAAGTGGAGCAGCCAGAACACAAATCAGCACCTATATGGAACCCTGATGCATGCAAGGCCAGGATTCAGCCATGTACTCTGGGGCCCTTAACTTTAGTATCAATTTGCTTTAAGGTTTACATTGTGATGACAAGACTCAACAGAACCAAATTACATCCCCAATGTATACATACTTTCACTTCCAAATGGATACAAGTTATCAGTGATCACCATCTTGTGGTGGAATAAAGAAACTACAGTTCATCAGTTAATAAGAGCAAAAAAAAGAAGCATGTAACCTGCAAAAATGATACTGTGGCAAGATTTAAGACTATGAGAATGAATAAATACTACAAAATGCTTCGTCTGTGCTGGGTACCATCAGATTCTTACATAATTTCCACAATCATCCCACGAAGTACATCCCATTATTGCAAAGTTATAAATTAAAAAGGTAAATGTTCAAAGAAGCTGAGAAATTCACCCAAGATTGTAGTTACACAGAACACTGGGGCAGTATGTGCACCTAAGTTTGATCACACAGTCTAGCTCTTCCACTAGATTACATACCTGCCCAGGATCTCACAGCTGAGTGCCTTGCTGACCATCATGCTAGATAATCCAAGGAAAATTCCACCTACAAAACTAAATTAGGGCATGTGCTGCTCGTACTTACCTCATGTGTACACCCTTCAACTGTTTCAACTGACTGAACCTTGACTCGGGGCATCAGGTCTGTCAAACTTCAAAATACAAATTTACTTTAACATACATAAACATAAGTGATTTTTCTATAATTATAGTCCCTCATCTGCATTTTTAAAAAATGATGCTGCCTAACTATAAGCATTGCAAATTAGAAAGAAACTTGATGACTAAGACTATTCAGGGATTATTTCATATTGCCCACATACTGAGAATTCAAAACAACCAGTTAACATTTTTTACAAATACAAGAGATTGCCATGTGAATTATTTTAAAAATTATGTCAGCTTAGCTCCAGTAACTAATTTAATGAAGAGTATGTCTACAAACACTGTCCGGATATCGAATCCAACTAACAGACCCAGGAAGTATTAAATGAACTAGCCTAGTCAGACGCTGCTGAGGTGCAGAAGCATTATTCATGCTCATCAAAATCCTAGGTTATAGTTCTCTGACTAGATTCTCAAAGGATACAAATATGGATAAACAAGAAAAATAAGTGAAGTTCCATGCTGGATTCTTTATTATTTAATTATTGCTTTAAATCTTTACCTTTTGGATAAAACTCAAAGGTTGTAACAACAATGATATTTAAGCAGCCAATAATACCATTCTATAATCCTTTTCACTGGCTTACAACAGCAAGTAGCTGCAACAATAGCTAACGGGTTTTGTTTTTTTTTAAACAACAAACTCTTCATGGAAGTGCCAAACTATAATATGGCAACAAGAAATGAGAGGTAAAAACTCAAAATTCAATATAATAGGAAAGATGTCAACTAGAGATACTGGTATTAATGTCTAGAAAGCTCTAGCTTTCAACATCAGACCTATTTTGGTCAGCGATATCCAAAGGTCCGCCTCATTAGCAGGAATTCTTGAAAGCCACAGCTATTCCACTGCAGCCTGCCACAATCCCTTCCAATGTTCCTTTCCACATTCCGTTCCCCACATCAGCCTGCTTATTTCCTTTTATTCATTCTTCCAAGGACTTTCTTCTTGGAACATTAAAAAAACAATCCTATCTTCTTAGAAAATCTGAGTGAAAAATTCTTTCTCAAAACTAAATTAAGTCTTCTCGATATTATCAATCCATTCTGCAAACTTAATATCTACATTTACATGCATTTGTGAATGCTTACATTAAAAATTTTCTATCTTCATTCCTCTAATCCAGTAAATACTTTCACAAAATATCAATATAAAGCAACTTCTAAAACTTGGTGTTTTAAAAGAAATATTACCTTAAGTCTTCAGTTACTGACTCTTCTACCTTGTGTTTCTTTCCAAAAATGGGTTCATCTGTGCCATCAAAATCAGCCTCTCTCTTGTTTTTCCCATTATTAGTAGATTCTGATTGTAATTTGCTATCCAAATGTTTCCTGAAAAGTAAACAGCTTACAATGAATTATGTTGTATCGGTTCCTATGTCAGAGCAAGAGCTGTAGCGCTGCACGTGAAGCTGCCACCTGTAGCGCTGGCATCCTATACAGGTGACAGTTTGAGATCCAGCAGCTCCATTTCTGATTCAGCTCCCTGAGGAAAAAACAGCAAAAGACAGTCCAAATGCTTGGACCCCTGCAACCACACAGGAGACGTAGAAGCACGTGGCTCCTGGCTTTGGACCAGCCCAGCTCCGGCTGGTGGGGAACGAACCAGTGGATGCTCTCTCTCCCTCTCTGTCTAACTTGGCTTTCAAATAATACGAAAGTAAGTTATGCACATCAATCAATGTACAACTTCTACTACAACTAGAACTGGATGGTGGCTGAAGTATTTCAGCTGCTGTGATGGCTACCACAGCAACGAGAGAATGGATGGCAGAATTCCGGCGGGCCCCTCAGGCGGTGAGACCACCGTTGTACCAATGAAGGCCACAGACCCATATTCCCCCCCACCAATAAGGGCCATGGCGACAACCCGCCCTTCCTCCCTGTTCCCCACCCCGTTTCTGCTCCCGTGTCACGGAGACTTTAAAAAGCCCCTTCCCCGCCTCTTCCGCGCTCTTCTTCCTCTGCAGCCCACTCCTTCATGTCTGTCTGTCTGCTTCATGGGGAAGGGAAGCCGTGACCTTGGTTCCCTGAAATAAAGGCCATCTAAATTCTTATCATATAGTTGGCTGAGTTATTTTTTCCCTGGTGGTAGGCAAATCTAACATTTTGGCTAGTGGCAAATCTAACACTGAGCAAAGAGAGAAAACGGGGTATGTGTGTTTTATAGCTTGTGAATGTATAAAGTGCTATGATCTTCCTAGTTATTGATTTCTGTATGAAGCACATAGTACTCAGAAATAGTTTGTTCTGACAACTGTACGTAAGTTAATCTGATAGCAATCTACAATGCATTAAATTCTGCTATATCACAAAGGAACATATTGATATTCTGCTCATTTTTAACTTATTACAAATACTCCTAAAAGTAATTGTAGACTGTCTGGATTACTTATTCAATACAATACAAAGTACTCCTCTAAAATGGGTAAGATACGTGTGTAAAATTAAAGCCACAAGTTACCAGAAGAAAACATGAGTCAATTACTTTATAACACAGGAATGAAAAAATATTCTTAACCATGACAAAATTCCAAAAGCAATAAGAGCAACAGCTCTGACAATAACACTTTTTAGAACAGTAAAAAAAATAAAGCAAAAAAAATTTGTGATTTAGAGAAATAATATCTCTAATGCATAAAAGGCTCCTGAAACTGAAAGGACTATTTTCTAACAGATGAAAAAAAGCTGTGAACAATTCACGAATGATGAGAACAAATTGCACCTGAATACAAGAAACACCACCTTCCTTCTCTCAAGAGATGTGTGTATTGACCCCAACAAAAATTCAGTTACTAACAGATAGACAAAAGTCCAAGTTCAACATACTCGTTACAGGCATAAACCCATAGGACACGCTCACAAGTGGCTAGCCAGATCAACTTTCTACTGCTGCTGTAACAAATTACCACCCACTAACTTTGCAGCTGAACACTTAGTATTTGCAGAGAAGTATGAGCGAAGGGTAAGCCAGGCACCGAGGGGCTGTGCTAGCAGAGCTGCACTCCTTCCTGATGGCCCTGGGGCGGCGGCCAGGTGCTTGCCTTTTGCAGCACACACAGCTCACCCACATACCATTTCTCATTCGAGCTTAGCCACAGCCTTCCCATGTTGCCATCTCTGATTTACCCTTTCCCTGCGATTATATGGGGAACCAGGATTATCCTGCCACCTCAAAGTCAGCTCATCAGCAACCTTCATCATTTTGCTATGTAACCTGTTAACCATTCTGAGAGCTTCTGGGAAGAAGCTGGCACTGGGGCACAGTAAGTTGGTAAAGCCACGACCTGAGGTGCCAGCATGCCATGCAGGTGCTTGATTCAAACTCCAGCTGCTCCACTTCAGATTCGACTCCCTGCTACTTTGAAAAGCAGAGAAAGATGAAGCCTGAAGGCAGAAGATTTAGCCAGCTGAGGGATTGTGCCTGCCCCAAGGAATGTTCCTTTTCAACAGGTGGATTTCAGGCAATAAAAGAAAATAGGAACGATAAAAATAGAAAATCACTTCCTCACAACTCCTAGCAATGAATACAGGTGCAAAGGCGGAATGCACAAAGTTCCCAAGCCACCAGGCTGAGGGAACAGTAACCCCACCAAGAGGAAAACACCCAGACACTGCGGGTTGACACAGGCAGAGGGCCATGTATCACACACGGGCTCTTCTGACACAGCTGGACCACATTGCAATCCAGCCGTGATTCCTGCAGGTGTAAAGACCAAAGCCAATGACAAGTTAAGCAGATAAACCCACAAAGTGGGAGATTCTACATACTAAATGATCTGGCAGCTCATTACCCCATCCAGGGTGTAAAGAAAGATGGGACAGAATAAGAGGCTTGACGAAAATAACAACCAAAACATCATAACGGGCTTTGCCTGGAGTCAAGTCAGCCAATTACCAAGAACACACCCATGAAATAACCGGGCAACTCTCACTACAGATGCAATAGTCAGTCGCGGGGGGGGGGGGGGGGGGAGGGTTTGGGGAGGGGCGGGGGGAATCCCAGTGCATAAAAAAATGTGTCACGTAATGCAATGAAAATAAAAAAAAAATAGTCGCAAACGGATTGCCAGTTTGGCTGGGTAAGATAAGCAGCAGCATCAGATTGAAAAGAAAAAAAAAACCATACGTGGAAATCCACGGAACTTGATACTGAATCTACGCAATTTCTTGTACTCTTACTTCCATAAATACAGACACAGTTTGACAAATCTCCCTTCGTGTTTTTAAAAAGCACTGACTTGGTCTAGATACTCAATAATTGCTCTAAATAAAGCTCCACGACTTGCCTTCCCGTGGTTACAGGTATCATCAATGCCTGTGCATGTTCACGGTATGGTCATTTACAAACTCAATTACAGCTCGACTCTGTGACTCGCTAAGCACCCTCCGTGTGTCATCTCATTTAGTTCTCGCTGCAGTCGCATCAGTGGGCACTGCACGGTGAGGGGGTCTCTCCGGCCTTTGCCCTCCAGCCCACGCGCTGCTTGTCCCAAGCGCCTCCCCACGGATTTCCATCAGCTATCGGTGTGATGACAGAGCCGGCCCTGACGGCCCTCGCGACCCCGCTGCGGAGACTCGCGGACACGCGGCCAGCAAAGCTTTTCGGGGAAGGACAGAGGCCGGAGCTGCCGCGGCCGCCGGCGGACACAGAGACCCGGCCTCCCCAGCCCAACATCCTCCCTCCCTCGCCGACTTCCTTCCCCGACCCCTTCACCAGCCGAGCCCACTCAACTTCCTCGCCCTCGTCACCGACAGAAAAAAAAAATTTTTAAAAAGTAGACGGATTCCTTACCCGGCCTTGTCCGCAGACACTGGCGGCGCCTTCCATTTCCCCTTCTCCTTGTCTTTCTTGGATCCGGCCGCGGTGGAGTCGTCCTCGAACACGCTGAAGAGCTCATCCCCGAAAGCGTCCGCCATCTTCCGGCACGGCGAGTCCGAATCTCCCTCCTACCCACGAGGCCCCGCGGCGGCACGGCTGGGGAAGGCGCCACGGAGGCCCGCAAGAGACAAAAGTAGCCGAGGCGCACAGCCGAAGGGCGTTCTCCCCAGATTCGTTCCCTTCTGGCCCTTTCCCCACCCTTTCCGACTACGAGTGGGCAAACAGCTAGGGTCACAGGCAGGTAGAGCAGCCAGCCACCACGGGCTGCCGGCTCCCTTCCGCCCTCACCCTACAGGAACCGGGAGGGGAAAGGGCAAGGAGGCGGGATCCTCGGTGCGTCGGACCAATGGCCGTGGAGCTACAGTAGCCTAAAGCCGGAGAGCCCCGGATGGAGGACGTAGGCTCGTGGAGCACGAGCCGGGGATTGTGAAGCGTGCTGCCGGGGCGGTGAGGAATCCTCGGCCACCCGCCACAGCATGGGCGGCAAGAACAAGAAACACAAGGCACCCGGCGCCGCGGCCGTCCGGGCTGCCGTGTCTGCTTCGAGAGCCAAGGCTGCAGAGGCCGCAGCCGCCGGGGAGGCCCAGAGCAAGAAGCCTGGGACCAGACCACCTCCCGCTGCCGCCGCCGCCGGCGCCAGGGAGCCCCGGGTCAAGCAAGGTACGAGGAGGGGTCGCCCGGGCCCCTGGCTGTGTCCCCGGGAAGCGGGCTTCCAGCCTGGCGGATCCTGGAGGGGCTGGCGCCCGCTGTGGGGTAGCCTTGGCTCTCTCCAGCGTCCCCCACGGCATGGTTCTGGCTGCCCCGGGGTCTCCCTGCTGTCACCGGCATCTTCCCCTAAGGAGGCTCTTGCTTCTCCTCCTGGGTGGCACCTCCATTTCCCACCTGTTCTTCCTGTCATTTTCAGCAAGCCTGTGGTGTCACCATGCGGGGAGGGGAGATCATTCCTTGAGATTGCAGGAGTAGAACTTAGACCTTGAGTGTGGGCGTCACCTGTGAGAAAAATCACTCTTCTGCACCCGCGCTTGGTTGGTTGGTTTGTTTTTGCTCGCCTTGAGGTTAGGTTTGGTCACTCAGCCTTGGAGGTGACCCGATCCTGTTGCAAGGCAGCAGGCCACCCGGCCGAGGTTCTTGTTGGAATATTCGTTCAGCAGGTGCTGATGGGACACCGGTGTCTGTGTAAACACCTTGTATGTTCTGTGGTGCTGGGGAGGAGGTGAAAGTTGACCTGAGTCAAGTTTTCCTGGGAAGGAACAAAGAATTGCGGGTGACAAGCTGACAGGGAGAGGAAAACGGAGTTAGTTGTGTCAAACCTGGCGGCAGCAGTAGTCCAGCAGAGGTCGTCCACGCCTCGTGCGCCCATCTCTAGTCGGTGAACAAGTTTAGAAGCTCTTGAAGACTTCACAGACTGTAAGCAATGGGAAAGAAGATGGGTTAAAAGAGTAGGCACATCTTAACTGGCTCACAATTCTTTGCCCTTATTGCCATGTGTGTCCACAAAATTATTAGGCTTATGATAGGTACACGTAATTTCTGCTGTCAACCTGAGGATTCAGCCACTGAGCCATCACTCTAGGCCCAGGAGGCCACTCTTTATAGTGCAGTTTACTCCTGAGCCCTCCTTAGGAAAGTTCACCTTTTCCATTACTTTTGTCTCTTCCTGTGTAGACGACTTCTGAACCAGTATGTCCAAGCTCAGAACGACCGTGTCTGCGTTTGCTTGTACTGCCTGTCTGTATTTTTGGAAGCCTATTAAACTTGACATTGCCAGAACTCACCTTCCCTCTCCCTCCCTAAGCTAATCTAACCTACTGGCTTGGAACTTAGAACTTCCAGAATTGTGAGAAAGTAAATGATATACTATGTATATAAATACTGTTCATAAGTATTCAAAAGTATGTGAAGATTATTCAGTCATCAAGTGTAGAGTCATTTATTTTGGCAGCCGGACTACTGCCATAATCGTGGACTTGACTCTTAGACTTGCTTAGCATGCTGCCTGGAGAAGGGGGTGTGCATCAGCGTTCTGTTGTTATCACAAGACTTGCCCCAGCTGAAGTGCCTGGAAGAAAAGCATCCAATTTAAAATTGAAGATGAAGATAGATTTAACTTAAAAGAGATACATTTCCATTTTATGAGAAACTGGTTGACCTAGGAGAATGCTAACTGATAAAATGTTTTGGAAAAATTACAAGGGGTATTGCTAATGACTAGGTTGTGTTACCTGGCAAAGGGGGAGGATTGAAATAAAACCTGTAATATTTAGTGATCTCTGGGGGGATTAAAAGTATGCAGTGTATACTATCCATTAAGTTGCGTTATTTGTTTGTTATATACAGGCCCCAAAATTTATAGTTTTAATTCTGCAAATGATTCTGGTGGTCCTGCCAATGTGGATAAATCTATTTTGAAAGTGAGTATCCAAGCTTTTGGGTGATTTCAAGAAATCTTTTTCTTTTAAAAAAATGTACCCATAAATATTTACAATTTTTTAAATTGTTATGTTTTTGTAAGTTTTTCTGCTTAAGGTCCAAGCGTCTTTCCCAGGGTGGTGTACACGGTGTTTCAAGTGTGGTGTAGAACACCTTTCTACTCTACTGTCTGTCACTGTTCACTTAAATTTTTTGTGGGACATCTTGCTTTTCTCCCAAACCCCATATGATTTTGTGATTTCAAGATTTTGCCCATATGTTCACAGTCTGGAATGCAGAAATCCTTCATAAGGTACCAGATTGATTTTCTTGGTGGGTCTATTTGCACTTAAATGTATCTTTTTAAACAATTGCTATCTGTTTATAATTTGTTTCTTTATGTGTTTTCTGGGTGAAAGTGAATTCCTGAAGTGTTTTTTTTTTTTTTTAAATATTTTTACAAAGTCAGATATACAGAGAGGAGGAGAGACAGAGAGGAAGATCTTCCATCTGATGATTCACTTCCCACGTGACTGCAACGGCTGGTGTAAGCTGATCCGAAGCCAGGAACCAGGAACCTCTTCTGGGTCTCCCACATGGGTGCAGGATCCCAAGGCTTTGGGCCGTCCTCGACTGCTTTCCCAGGCCACAAGCAGGGAACTGGATGGGAAAGTGGAGCTGCCCGGATTAGAACCAGTGCCCATATGGGATCCCAGGGGTTCAAGGCGAGGACTTTAGCCACTAGGCCACGCCGCCGGGCACTCCTGAAGTGTATTTTTATGCTTTGTTCATAAAGGCATTTAGTTAAGCAATGAAAGATGTCTTTCAGCCTTAGGTGAAAATTTGGAAGGAATTGGGGCTGGCATTATGTAGTTGTTAAAACCAATGCTGCCATCCCATATGGGGGCTGGTTTGTGTCCAGGCGCTCTGTTTCCAATCTAACTCCCTACTAGTGGTCTGGAAACACAGCAAAAGATGGTCAAAGTATTTGGAACCCTGCTAGCCACTTGAGAGAACTGGATAAAACCGCTGGCCCGGTGCTGTCAATTACAACTATCTAGAGAATGAACCAGTGGATAAAAAAAATCTCCTTTTCTCCATACCTCTTCTTCTCTCTACAACTGTTTCAAATAAATAAATCTTTTCTTTTTTAAAGATTTATTTATTTTTATTGGGAAGGTAGATATACAGAAAGAGAGAAAAATCTTCCACCTACTGGTTCACTACCGAAGTAGGCACAACGGCTAGAGCTGAGCCAATCCAAAGCTAGGAGCTTCTTCTGGGTCTCCCAAGCAGGTGCAGGATCCCAAGGCTTTGGGCTGACCTTGACTGCTTTCCCAGGTCATGAGCAGGGAGCCGGAAGGAAAGTGGAGCATCCAAGATATGAACCAGTGGCCAAATAGAATTCTGGCATGTGCAGTGTGAGGACTTAGTAGTCACTAGGCTATCACATTGGGCCTTCAAATGAATCTTAAAATTAAAAAAAAAAAAAAAGAATTTGAACAGTGAAAGATAAAATGACTAGTAGAAAAAATAGAAATCAAACTCTGTAGTGTTTGTTTATTTTTCTGGACTGTGTGCTTGGGCTGGTTTACCTTAAGGCAGATTTCTGGACTTCATCCTCAGTGGTTCTAATTGGTTGTGTTGCTGTTTTGGGGATAAGACCGCAGAATCTAGCTTTGTTAACGCAATCCATTGGTAGTTCAGGAACAACGTCTTGAGATATTAGCCTCAGAGACGAGACGGTTTACAAAAAATTTTCTTCTAAGTTTGGAAACAATGATCACACCCAGTTCTCCTTAACCCTAGATCCTTCCCACCCTAATCAACGATGTACACAGCATCTAAAATAATGAAGAATTAAAACAGGGCCTGGTGTGATAGCCTAGCAAGTTAACTCCTCACCTTGCATGTGCCAGGATCCCATATGGGCGCCAGTTCTACTCCCTGCAGCCCTGCTTTACATCCAGCTCCCTGCTTATGGCCTGGGAAAACAGTGAGGATAACCCAATGCCATGGGACCCTGCACCCACATGGGAAACCCCGAGGGGGCTCCAGGCTTCTGCTTTCGGGTCTGCTCAGCTCCAGCTGTTGCAGCCCACTTGGGAGTAAGTCAACGGATGGACGATCTTCCTCTCTGTCTCTCCTCCTCTGTGTGTTTTGGACTCCAATAAAAATAAATCTTCTTTTAAAAAAAAGAATTAAAGATTTTTTTCTCTTTTATGTAATCTTATTATTTTCCTATATCTCTTTGTTTTTCATAAGTATATAATCAAATTAATGCTAGCCCCAAAAATGAAGAGTATATCTGATTTTGTCTAAAGTTTTAGGCTTAGTTGGCAGAAATATAGAAAATTATATTTGCTTCTGGTTTGTTAGTACTTTAGTGTTTGATAATATAATCTTTTGGGTTTCAACAGGTAGTAATTAACAATAAACTAGAGCAAAGAATTATTGGAGTGATCAATGAACATAAAAAGCAAAATAATGACAAGGGAGTGATTTCTGGAAGACTGACTGCCAAGAAATTGCAGGTATTTTACAAACTTTTTTAAAGTTTATTAGCTGTAGCAGGTCATTTTTTTTTTAAGATAGCTTCATATGTAAGATAAAAATACTTTTTTCCTACTTTCCTGAAAGTTATTTAGATGGAGAAAGGAGAAGGAATTATGCCATTTATAAATGCATACATTAAAATAAGTGATACAGGGACAAAATTGCTTCTCTAATTACATCTTTTTGAACAGCTCCTGTGGTATGTGGTAGACTCTGTGTCAGGCATTTGTTTACATTTTCTCTGCCAGTAATGCTACAAGATTGATATGTTTGGGTTTTTTCAAATGAAAGAATTCAGTCTTAGAAAGGTGATAGCTTAGAACCTTGGGTAAGCAGAGTCTGAATTTGAGCACAACTCTAAAAATCGGACTTTAGAAAGTAATTGAGTTGTTTTATGTTTAAAGGTGTTCAGTGAAACACTATTACTTAAAAGAAAAAATATGCTATGTGTTTAGCTGAGTGAAAATGCTAACTTATGATGTATCTACCCAGCGAAACAATGTAGAACTCTTAAGTACTGGTGAGTTTCTTAAGTAATTGTGAGTTTCTTCTTGACAAGATGCTTATGTTGCAATATTGAGTGAAATTTGTTTTTATAAGAATCATAGACAGGTGGCTCAGTGGAGGTGTACACACTGCAGTATTATCTTTGTGGAGTGAGAATACAAATAATTTCTCCTAGTCCTTTTCGTTGCAAGTATCATGTATTCCCAGTTTCTCAAAACAATAAACATGCTTTTTTTAGCTGAAACATTTCTTGAAATTAAAATTGTGTTAAAATTTCCAGTTTAAAATGAGTGAGAGAAAAATAAATTTAGCAATAAGAGAAGACAAGCAAATTGACTCTTTTCACATTTCCCACTCATAGGATTTATACATGGCCCTACAAGCATTTTCATTTAAGACTAAGGACATTGAGGATGCCATGAGTAACACTCTCTTACACGGGGGCGATCTTCATTCTGCCCTGGACTGGCTGTGTTTAAATCTTTCAGATGGTAAGGTTGACATTCAGTTATGTGTTTCTAAAGCTTTTAGTATCTTAACCCTTAACCTTTTCACTTATGGGTAAGATTTTTCACCTTTTACTGGTGGAGGTAGGTGTTAATACTCTGTTCTTTTCAGTATATTTTCCTTAGGGTTTGTGTTATGTGAAAGAAAAAAATTACTGGTTTTGGTAGTCATTTTACAATGTAATGAACACTCTCAAAGTTTTCCTCACTGTAATCCATTTGAGTGTGTTTATTGAGTTTTGATTCAGAAATTAGGGCTGTCCTTCAATAAATGACATAATTAAACAGAGGATTGTAGTCATAATCTTTGGCAAAAGCCTGGAGCACAAATTATTTTGATAACTGATTAAGGATATTACCACATCGAAAAAATGCTCAAGTTCCCTGGCAATAAGGGAAATCCAAATTAAAACATCAATGAGGTACCACCTAACGCCAGTAAGACTGGCCCACATGAATAAAAGCACCAACAACACTTGTTGGAGAGGTTGCGGGGAAAAGGGATCCCTACTCCACTGCTGGTGGGGCTGCAGGCTGGTACAGCCTCTATGGAAATCAGTATGGAGAATATTCAAACAACTCAAATTCAACATACCGTATGATCCAGCAATAGCACTCCTAGGAATATATCCAGAACAATTGTTTTATGAGAAACCAACATGCACTCCTATGCTCATAGCAGCACAATCAGTAATTGCAAAAACATGGAAGCAACCAAAATGCCCATCAACAGAGGATTGGATAAGAAAGCTATGGTTCATCTACTCCATGGAATACTACTCAGCTATTAAAAAAAACAAAATGCAGTTCTTTGTGGCCAAATGGGCCAAACTGGAAACCATAATGCTAAGGGAAATGAGCCAATCCCAAAAGGTTAAATACCACATGTTTGCCTTAATTTAAGATGATATGATGTTATGTATAACATGTTATGTTTTGAATGTTATATGTTGTGTATAAACTAAATTGAAGTATAGGTGAGGTGGTCACAGAAGGTGGCTGGGAACTCGTATTTACTTTCAACATGTTGGTTACTCATTATTATGTCAATTAATTCCATAATGATGTAAATTTTTGCTGATGGTATGATGGAGCTTTCAATTGACTGGGATAATACTCTGCTAGCTCTGTCTTCAGACCAGAGAGGGTATACCTAAGAAGACGTTGAACTTGACTGGACAATAAGATGCTGGACTCTATGTTTGGTGTATGCTTGCAATGGGGGAATCTCAACTGAACTTGAGCTGTGGTTATGCAACAAGGTGGAGGAATCCACCATGGTGGGAGGGTTTGGGCAGGGGTGGGAGAACCCAAGTATCTATGTAACTGTGTCACATAATACAATGTAATTAATGAAGTTAAATAAAAAAAAAAAGATATCAAAAAAAAAAAAAAAAAAAAAGGATATTACCACATCCCATGACCCCCCAAAGCTTGGGTTAAGATCTTTTTTATGAAAATTTAGGAGACAGGGCGAGCGCTGTGACAATGCAAGTTAAGCTGCCATAAGCAGCACCAGCATTTTAAGTGGAAGTGGAGCAGCCAGGCCATATGGATGCCAGTTTGAGGCCTGGCTGCTCCACTGCCACTTAAAATGCCATCACGCCTCACTGGAGTAATAGTTCAAGGCTGCTCGACTTCTAATCCAGCTCCCTTCTGATGCGCCTGGGAAGGCAGCAGAAAATGGTCCAGGTGCTGGGACTCTGCTCATACGTGGGAAACATGGAGTACTGTATTTGGGGGTGAAACAGCAGATGAAGACTTCTGTTTGTCCCTGTTTCTTTTTGTTACTCACCTTTCAAATAAATTGAAATCTTAAGAAATAATGAAGGCCTGATGCAGTAGCCTAGGGCTAAAGTCCTCACGTTGCATGTGCTGGGATCCCATATGGGCGCCAGTTTTAATCCCAGCAGCCCCACTTCCCACCCAGCTCCCTGTCTGTGGCCTGGGAAAGCAGTCGAGGATGGCCCATGGCTTTGGGCTCCTGCACTCACGCAGGACACCCTGAAGAAGCTCCTGACTTTGGATCAGCTCAGCTCCAGCTGTTGTGGCCCCTTGGGGAGTGAATAAGTGGACAGAAGATCTTCTTTGTCTCTCCTCCTTCTGTATATCTGACTTTGCAATAAAAATAAGTAAATCTTTAAAAAAAAAAAGAAATACTGAAAGAGGGAAGAAAAAAGAGGAAATGAAGAAAAAGTGAAAGAGAAAATAAAAGAAAGGAAAAGAAAATGGAAAAAGGGAAAAGAACATTAGACTTATAAAACAGAAGTGGACTAGCTCTCAGCCGATGAGTGTGTTCACATCTAGATTGACAGATAAAACCAGGTGCGTCGCAGGATTCTGAGGAGACTAAAAAAATAAAGTGCAGTAAGTGTATGCAGGGTGTATGTGTATGCCTAACAAATATTTGTGTCTTACATATGATATACGTGTGTATTTTCAATACAGTTTATTTTGTTTTAAGATGCACTTCCTGAAGGATTCAGTCAGGAATTTGAAGAGCAGCAACCGAAAAGTAGGCCAAAATTCCAGTCTCCTCAGATACAAGCCACTGTTTCACCTCCACTGCAACAACCTAAAATCAAAAAACAGGAAGAAGACACTAAGGTTAAGGTAAACTAGAAACACTGGACGTTACATAAAATCAGAATGAAGCACATAGAACAGTTCATAACCGCTGAGTTTGTGGAACATCTTCACTTCTTAAAATGACTAGTCTGCTTGATAAGCTTTTCTCTCACTGTTTCAGTTGCCTGTTGTTGCCTGACAAGCTACCCCAAAATGAGGTGGCAAAAACCAGTGGTTGCCTTCTCTTCATTTCTCTGCAGTCTGGTCTGTGCCCATCTGGCCAGTTTTTCCACTCCAGGAGGCATCTGCTGAAGCTGGAATGCACACTGTCCCTTCTGTAGTGGAGTAGCTAGTGCCGCAGCTGGAGGCCAGCCAGCCATCCCTCCCTCTCGCCCTTTCCACATGGGCTTTCTGCATGACTAGCGTGGGTTTTCTCAGCCGTGTGATGGTCTCCGGGTGTTCTAGCTCCCTAAAACAAGTATTTCAAGATGATAAGCCACAGTGTACAAATCTCGCCAACTCCTGCTTTGTCCCTCTTGCTCGTGTTCTGCTGGTTGAAAACATTCACATAGCCATGCCCAAATACTGTGAAATGGAATCACAGGAGGATGTGAATACTTGGGAGTTGTAGATTGTTAGCATATTAGGGTTATACTGTGCATTATAAAATATCTTTAAGTATCAGCATAAAATCACTGTTTAGGGGATAACAGTTTTTAGAGTTCTTCATTATTACTCATTTGTATTAATGTATTCTTTGGATTCTGCAAGTTTAAGCTTGTTAAATTACTGTTGTTCAATACATTTATCCTTCTCCAAAGAATGATGAATATAATTTTAAGGCCTATGTGTCTGCTGGTTTTGAGTGGAGAAAATTTAAAAGTAGTGACAGTTGATGACTATGATATCTTTTTCTGACTTTTGTTTTTCAAGTAACTATCTTCTCTTTCTAGCCAAAAAAGGAAGAAAAGAATATGGAAGTAAATATGAAAGAGTGGATTTTGCAGTATGCCGAACAGCAAAAAGAAGAAGAAAAGAGTGAAAATTCTAAAAGTTTAGAAGAGGAAGAAAAATTTGACCCTGTGAGTAGGAATCTGTAGTAGGCTTCTAATTTGTATTCTTTTTTTTTTTTAAAGATTTATTTTTATTACAAAGTCAGATATACAGAGAGGAGGAGAGACAGAGAGGAAGATCTTCCGTCCGACGTTTCACTCCCCAAGTGAGCCGCAACGGGCCGGTGCGTGCCGATCCGATGCCGGGAACCAGGAACCTCTTCTGGGTCTCCCACGCGGGTGTAGGGTCCCAATGCATTGGGCTGTCCTCGACTGCTTTCCCAGGCCACAAGCAGGGAGCTGGATGCGAAGTGGAGCTGCCGGGATTAGAACCGGCGCCCATATGGAATCCCGGGGCGTTCAAGGCGAGGACTTTAGCCGCTAGGGCACGCAGCCGGGCCCATAATTTGTATTCTTTAACAAAATATTTATCTAACTTTTCTGATCCCTAATTTCCTTGCTTGTAAATTAGAGAAACGTCTCTAGGAGTTGATGCGAAGATTATACAAAATAACACCTATTTAAAATGTTGGCATAAAGTAACTACTTCATAGATGTTAGTTCCATTTCTCCCATATTTAAAGAGATAATCATCATATCTCTTTAAATGTATAAGAAGTATGCTAAAACTCTTTGAGTAATACTCATAAAAAAAAAAATAATAATGGTTGCCAGAGGTGCTGGGGGGAGAAGTTTGTGAGCAGTTTGTTTTATGAGTATAGAATTTGAATTTTGCCAGATGCAGTTTCAGAGACAAGGGTATTGATAGTTGTTCATACCTTGAATTGTACATTTAATAATGGTTAGGATGGTAAATGTTATACTGAAAACTAGGCTAAGCGGTCAAAAGACAGCAAAGGAAGCATGGGTGGAGGGATGGCAGTTTGAGTACCTTTTACAGAAGAGACAGACTGGATGAGGATGAGTTGGGCACACTGGCAGAGAGCAAAGCTCCTCTCAGGTATACTTCTACACACAGTGCTCCCAGAGCTGAGCCGGCTAAGCCTGCTCAGTTGGCTTTTTCCTTCCTTTAACAGTTATGTTTCATAGCAGTGCCACTTTTTTTTTTTTAAATTAGATGTACAGGAAAAAGGAGAGACAGAAAGATCTTCCTTCTATTGGTTCACTGTCCAACTGGCCACGATGGCCACAGCTGAGCTGATCCAAAGCCAGAAGCCTAGAGCTTCTTGTGGGTCTCCCACACAACTGCAGTATCCCAAGACTTTGAGCCATCCTCTACTGCTCTCCCAGGCCACAAGCAGGGAGTTGGATGGGAAGTGGAGCAGCAGGGACGTGAACAGGTGTCCATAGGGGATCTCAGCACTTGCAAGGGAAGGATTTAGCCAATTGAGCCATTGTGCTGGACCGCATAGCAGTGCCACTTATGCTATCATCTTGTCTACCCCGTGTCCTTATGCTTCTACTCTGATGCCATTAACTAACCTAAGATAAACACAAGGAACTCTTCCTGGGTTTCGTTCAGCTCAGTTATGTCCTTCATTTCTGGAACCTCCGTATCTCTCAGATGTCTCATCCATAAGATATGGATTATGGGAAGGTGTTAGCTTTCAGATGAGTATTTTTGCATATACAGTGCTTAAAATACACATATTTATTGAACAATTTTTATAGAAGTGGATTCATTTTTTTCTTCCTGAAGAGTTTTTTGTATTTATTTGAAAGGCAGAGAAAAGATGGAGATCCTCTCTTTGCTCATTCCCCAAATGGCCACAGCAGTCAGATCGAGGCTCAACCACAGTCTGGAGCCCAGAACTCCATCTCTGTTCCCCACATGGGTAGCAGGGACCTAAGTACTCTTAGGCCACTTTCCACTGCCATCCGAGGCTCATTAGCAGGAAGTCTGGAAGTGGAGCAGCCAGGTCTCAAAGCACTTTGATTTGGGATGTCCCCATTGGAAACAGTGCTTAACTTGCTGCATCCCGTACCACTCCTTCAGACTTACTTTTTATTCTAAAGTTTATTTTGTTTTGTCTCATGTGTAGAGTCAGTTTCTGCATGTAAATCATACTTCAGCTGCCTCATATTTTTTCTAGTGATTAGTATTCTCTGTAGACGTGTGCTAGAGATGACTTGCCATTTTCTTTTACCATCAGCACCTCAGCCAACATTTATGTTCCTGACAGTGTGCGTTTGCTTTGTTTCCTATGAGAAATCACTAAAGGTGAATTTACTGATAAGGTAAAAAATCATGAGTTTTGATAAGGTGTATTGACCATAGATAAACTAGTCTCACTCCTCTTTTATTTGAAACAGAATGAAAGGTACTTACACCTTGCAGCCAAACTTCTGGATGCAAAGGAACAAGCAGCTGCCTTTAAACTAGAAAAAAACAAGCAAGGCCAAAAAGAGGCTCAAGAAAAGATAAGGAGATTTCAAAGAGGTAAACCCACATAAATGCACCTGTTTGTAAATGTAATTGCCTATGTCAGCCTTTCTCGGATGGAAGGCTGTTATGTGTGTGCTTTTTGCTAATAGTTTAGACCTGGGATTGGCAGACTGACTTGCAACAAAGTAGATAGCAAATATTGTGGACTTGGCCACTGCATTCTTCCGCTGCTGTTCAGCATTGCTGTTGCTGCATAAAAGCAGCCATTGATAATGTAAAGACGAAGGGCTTTATTTATCTATTCTGTACTATAATTACATATTTCACCACGTTTTTATTTTTTTATCCACTGTTCTAGCTGGCAAACCATACACAAACAGAATTTGACCTGCAGCCCAGGTTGATACTCCTTGTTTCATATCATAAAATACCTTCTCTGTTTGAGACAGGTGAACATAATCCCATGAGTGCATATTTCTGGTAAAGATGCTTTTTCAGGCCTATTACATGTATTAACTGTTTTAGACATTTTAGTACATGCTGTAGAATTACCTTTGACTTACAGCAAAAATTCTTAGTAGGATTAGTAAAAGAAACACTAAACTATATCTAGAATCATTTTTTATTAGAGGCTCTTAGTCTAGTAGTTCAGATGTTGATGAAGATGCTTGCATCCATATAGAAGTGCCTGAATTGGGCTCCTCACTCCAGCCGCCAGTTTTCGCCATCTGCCGATGCAGGCCCAGGAAGGCAAAGTGAAGGTTTAAGTGGGCTGGGTTCCTGGCTTGTTGTTCCCACCACCAGCCTTGATCCAGCCCAGCCTCATCCAGCCGCAGCTGTTGTGGGCATGTGGGGAGTCACCCTGTAGTTAGGAAGGACCTGCCTGTCTCTCCTCCCCCCACTCTCAAAGAAATCAAATTTTCAAAAGAAAAACATCTTTTCTTGATAGAAATGGAGACTTTAGAAGACCATCCAGTATTCAATCCAGCCATCAAGATTTCACATCAACAAAATGAAAGGAAAAAGCCTCCTGTGGCCACAGAAGGAGAGAGTTCTTTGAACTTTAATTTATTTGAAAAATCTGCAGCTGCTACTGAAGATGAAAAAGGTAAAATTGAAATGGTCCAGGTGTAATGTATAAGTAACAAAATGTTAATATATCTTAAAATTAATTACTTTTTTATTCTCGCAAACTACATAAGAGGGCTGTGAGGGTGCACTTCCACAAGCTGCCTGGACATCAACCTGTGTACCAATTTGTAATTGAAAACACCTTCTGCCCTCAGTCTCGTCCCCCTTTAGTCCATCCTAAAAACACGTGCCGAAATTCTCTCTCTCTCATACAGATCTGTGTTTGAGTTTCCTATTTAAAATCATTAATGACTGAGCCTATGGAGATTAGCAGACAACAGATCCAAACCCAATAGCATGGTATTCAAGATAATTTGTATTCTGTCACAATCTACTTTCCCGTCTTTTTATTCTAGTCTTACCATTCTTTAATGCACCGTGCTTCCTAGTTCATTGCTTTGCTCATCCTGCTGTCTTTTGTTTGGTCAGCCTGTCTCTAGCTTCCAGACTCAAACAGCACATCCTCTTCCAGCCTTCTCTAACTCATCCTGTGCCACCAGACCTGAGTCGTGCTACATTTCTGTGTGCTCCTGTGGGAGCTGGTGATATACCTGACACAATACTTATAATAAAGTTGAGTCTCACACCAAACTTCCAGCTTTTTAAATTATTCATGTTTTCTATAGTACTTTTGAATCCTTACTGTGCAAAATGGCAGATGCTGTGTATACACATAATGAACAAAATAACTTGAGTTTGCTGTCTTCAGGTGTACCATCTAAGTGAAGGTAAGCTTTAAGTGTATACAGTTAAATATGCAAGTAAAAATTGCTGTGTTTACTATCAAAGAAAATTGGCTTGTAATAATAGGCAGCTCAGTTTGACTTTGACTTTTGCTGATGAGATCTGACATGTGATTGCATGTCAGTCTCAGAAGTTGTTAGAAAGAACCTTTCAAGCAGAGAAGCAGTAAGATAAGCCGACTCAGCAGCAGTATTCCACAAAACTCTCTATGGTGGAAATGTTGTGCATCTAAACTATTCAGTGTGGTAGTTACTAACCAAATCCCAATTTGAGCACTTGAAATGTGACTAGTGTACTGAGAAAGTTTAATTTACACTGACCAAGCCATTTATAGCTCTTTTTGGTGTAATGGGTCAGACATACTTAGAGCATTTGAGAAATTGACTGGCAACTAATGTGCTTATAGTGTGCTGACCAAGACGTTAAATGATAACCAATAGAGATGAACCAAGGAGAGCTTTTAGACAACAATAAAGAATTTGAGGGCCTGGTGCAGTAGCTCAGCAGCTAAAGTCCTCGCCTTAAACGTGCCAGGATCCCATATGGGCGCTGGTTCTGATCCTGGCAGCTCCACTTCCCATCCAGCTCCCCGCTTGTGGCCTGGGAAGGCAGTTGAGGATGGCCCAAAGCCTTGGGACCCTGCACCCACATGGGAGACCTGGAGGAGGTTCCTGGCTCCTGGCTTTGGATCGGCTTAACACCGGCCGTTTCAGTCACTTGGGGAGTGAATCATTGGATGGAAAATCTTCCTCTCTGTATATCTGACTTTGCAATAAAAATAAGTAAATCTTTAAAAAAATTTGGAAACCTTTGAAAATGGTAGTGGTGGTAGTGATGGTGATGACAGTAGTAGTAATACACAAAGCCACTGACTTAAGAACATTTTTGATGACCCAACCTGGAGGGTAGCCTGCCAAACATCGTAGTTCAGAGTATCGTAGCTTCATTTTATAGTTTCATAGCTATTTTACAAGAATTCATTAGCTCCTCAAGGCAGTTTTTTTAAATATTCAGAATTTTCCATGATCTTTTCTATCTGTCCTTTCTTTACCCATTTTCTTCTAACAGTGCTGTTCCCAAAAGCAAGAAAATTTTGAGCAACAAAAAAGAAAACTTATATGTTGCATGACATTTTAAAAGCACCAGTGTTTGCCATTTTAGATAAAAAGAAAGAACCTCATGATGTCAGAAATTTTGACTATACTGCTCGAAGCTGGACTGGAAAATCACCCAAACAATTCCTGATTGATTGGGTCAGGAAGAATCTCCCCAAGAGTCCAAATCCTTCCTTTGAGAAAATTGCAGTAGGTCGATACTGGAAATGTAGGTATGTTTTTCTGGTTAACCAAATCAACTTATAGAAAAATGTAAGATGAAAATCATTTTGTTTCCCATGAGTTCAGTACACGTTTAAGAAGCCCACTGATTCCATATCTCAGGTTCACAATGTTTGTAAATCTACGTCTGTCTAATAGATGGTACATCTATCTAACATAGGCCTTTCATGAAAATGTCTATAAGTACCTAGTACAAACTTAAGTACAATGTTAATGGAATTCTGACTTCTTTTCACTTGATTTCATCAATTTTATTAAGAAAAAAATTTTTTTTTCTGCCTCTTTGTAGAGTAAGGGTTGTAAAGTCTGAAGATGATGTCCTGGTCGTGTGCCCTACCATTCTGACAGAGGATGGCATGCAAGCTCAACATCTGGGGGCTACCCTAGCGCTTTATCGTTTAGTCAAAGGACAGGTGAGACTTTGTAGACCCAGGCAGTTCAGAACTCCTTTGAAAAGTAATGGGCTTATTTTGTTGAGATAAAATTATGAGCATATGGAAGGTAGTCTTTAATTCTATGCCAATTCTGTTACTAATTGTTGCTTCTGATTAATCTTCATTTCTGATTATTTTTATTTGGCTTCCTTTCACCCCTAAACATGATCTTTATCCTTAAACCAGAAATTTGAAGGAAACAGTTTTGTTCATGCTATTTGGGGGACTATCTTAATTTACAAATTAAAAATAGTTGTGCCAGGGTGGTCGATTAAGGACAATTTTAGAAATTTGTTTTTTTATTAATGTGATTGTCTTCAACTTTAAAAAATGACATTGGTTCCATTTTTCAAGTTTTGGTTATAGTAACTATTTTCAAGTTAAGTGTTTTTTAAATGTTTTTTTTTATTATTATTATTATTATTATTAATTTGAAAGGCAGAATGACAAGACAACAAAGGAGGAGATCTTCTCACTGCTGGTCCTCTGTCAGGATGCCTAAAAAGCCAAGGATGGGACCCACCGCATCCAGAAGCCACAGTCCTGGCTGGGTCTCCCACAGGGATGAGAGGGGTCCCAGTGTTTGAGCTCATCTGCCTCACAGAGAAGCAGCAGTGTAGGCCAAATCCTGGGCACTTGCATATGCCCCATGGGCCTGCCAAGCAAGCAGTGAGCTGGCCTGCCACACCAGAAAGTGACGGAGCCTCTTTCAAGGATATAATACACTTTTTTTTTTTTTTTTTTTTTTTTTTTTTTTTTTTTTATGTATAATCCATTTTATTGTATTGTTGTTGACAATCTTTACATAGTTAACTATAGTTGAAGGAAAATCAAGAAAGAGAAGGAAAAAAAAAAAAAAAGGTTCAGGGGGATAGGGAGGTGGGCAATGCTATTATGTCCATATTGTTTCCATCATGTATCTGAGGAAAAAGGGGATATTGAGGGAGAAGCCCCACCCGGTTTCCCGCCCACCCCAAGTCCCATATGTGGGGCATGCTCTGAGATATGTGCTCAAGTGGAGTTAATAGTTCTCCAGTTATGAGTCACTGCCAGTTTCGCTCGATGAGGTGGTCCACTGATTGATATGGTCCATCATGAAGTCTCCATTTGTCCCATATTTCGCTGCCAACATGTAGCTGAGATGAATGATTGTCCTATTCTGTCTTCTGTCTTTTCTTGGTTAGAATTCTGAGTCCAGCAGTTCAAGTGGGGAGATCTCCAAAGATACTTTGAGGTATTCCCAGACCAGATTCTTGTATGTTCTAGCAAGCACAGGGCCCGGCACAGTCCATCACCCTGATCAGCTGGTGGTTGCAATTGCTGTGTTGGTTCTGTTTTCAGTCCCGAGTTGCACTGGAACCAATGGGTGTTGCAGTCCAGTCTGGTTCGGCCCTTACATCAACCAGTGGGAGCTGCAGCCTAGTCGGGGCGACCCACAATAACCCCCACCAAGCCTGCCCCCTACCCTGGTTTGCCAATTTGTGTAGCAGAAGACCAGTCTGTCCCCCATCCCATTTGGCTCTGGTACTTGTCAATGGGTATTAAAGCTTAGTTCTATCTAATCGACTCAACCATCCAGCCCTCACAGATGTTGTTGAGTGCCTCTGTCTAGCCATCCCAGCCCCCGTCCTAGTTTTCATGCCCTCCCACGGGAATAGTGACCCAAGAAGGGGGAACCCACTTTTTCCCTCCCAGGTCTCTCTGTCCCGGTTTATGCACTCTTTAGGTGGTCCTGTGATTTGACTCGACAGAATTAGTCCCCAGTGCCAGCTTCTGCCAGCTGATGCTGTGGCCCTGATCTTGTCCACATGCAGCGCACAGGTGTTGTAGCCTTGCTTAGTCGTGTCTGTCTCTATCCCAGCCAACACTCTCCAGTGGGAGTGGTTGTCCAGCGAGGGGACCAGCCCCTTAACCCCCCCGCCAGCTCTGCCCCTCCCTTCCTGGATCTCACGTGTGCTGGATGGGTGTTGCATTCATATCCAGTACAGGCAACCACGCCCTGGCGTTCCAGAATGTGTACTGGTTTTGTCTCAACCAAACCCGGCCCATTCCACACTCTGTTCTGGTGATCGGATTTGCCAGAGGATGACATGAACTGATTCAGCCTGGCCTGCTCCTGACCCATGCCGAATGCATGCCAGTGGGAAACTTTCCATGGCCTATTCTGGGCTGTTTCCAATCATGCTTCTCGCGCTTACCTGCAGGGACTGTGTCCTGCCAGAGGAGTTGCCCAGGCTCCTCCATCAGAACCCCTCCCAATGCCAGATTTTGCGCTTGCCAGGGGGTTCTTGAGCCAACCCTACTCAGTTCACCTCCTGTCCTAGCAGGAACAGTGGCTTTTCCTGGCTGGCTTTCACCCCATTCTGACTCTTGTTGTTGGATGTTTCAGCCCAGCCATGGCTCGTCCATACCCACATACAGCTCACACATGGCTCAGAAGGGGATTGAGACCCAGCCTAGTCAGTCCCACGTCTACCCTGTTTCTCCATAACACCAGATGGTGCTGGGATCTGAACCGGCCTGGTGCATCCAATCCCAGCCCACACTAGTGCCTCGGGTGACTGCAACTGTTTCCTAGATAGAACGCAGCCCCCATTCCAGCACATACACCCCTTGGTGGGAACCTCATCCCAGCTGTGGCTTCCCAGATTGGGACTGTTCCTAGCTGTAAATCACACACCTGCACGTGGTTGCTCCGAGGACCATTAGGTGCCAGCCTGCTACACAAGCCGGAGCTTATCTTTTACTTGATAGGTGTTCAAAGCTCAGCATTGTTAAGGGATTGGAAGTTCTTCAAAGGAAGAGTTACTGGCATTGGGAATCTTTAGGATTGACTCAGATCCCAGAAACAGTGGGGTCACTCTAGAGCTATCTCAGCAGCGATTCAGATGTCCAATACCCCAGAGCTCCCCGGCCGGGCGGCCAGCAGGCACAGCCTGGCGCCAAATGGCACACTGGCCGCCCTGGCCCAGCCCGCCATGAGCCATGGGCACATGGCGGACTGGGTTCGGGATCCGAGCTAGACGTCCTCTCCCGCAGCCCTCGGCTCGCCTCTGGCAGCCGGAAGTTAAATCCTGCAGGCCCGAGGTTGCGCCCCTCCCCAATCCCGTTCACCCACCACCCAATGAGGGTGTTGGGTGGGTCCCGGACATGCCCAGTCACGGAGGCCTCCCCCCTCGGCGTACTCACCCCAGAAGGAAGCAGGCCGCACCCAGGCATGTCCGGGCCCAGCCCGCCATGAGCCATGGGCACATGGCGGACTGGGTTCGGGATCCGAGCTAGACGTCCTCTCCCGCAGCTCTCGGCTCGCCTCTGGCAGCCGGAAGTTAAATCCTGCAGGCCCGAGGTTGCGCCCCTCCCCAATCCCGTTCACCCACCACCCAATGAGGGTGTTGGGTGGGTCCCGGACATGCCCAGTCACGGAGGCCTCCCCCCTCGGCGTACTCACCCCAGAAGGAAGCAGGCCGCACCCAGGCATGTCCGGGCCCAGCCCGCCATGAGCCATGGGCACATGGCGGACTGGGTTCGGGATCCGAGCTAGACGTCCTCTCCCGCAGCCCTCGGCTCGCCTCTGGCAGCCGGAAGTTAAATCCTGCAGGCCCGAGGTTGCGCCCCTCCCCAATCCCGTTCACCCACCACCCAATGAGGGTGTTGGGTGGGTCCCGGACATGCCCAGTCACGGAGGCCTCCCCCCTCGGCGTACTCACCCCAGAAGGAAGCAGGCCGCACCCAGGCATGTCCGGGCCCAGCCCGCCATGAGCCATGGGCACATGGCGGACTGGGTTCGGGATCCGAGCTAGACGTCCTCTCCCGCAGCTCTCCGGATATAATACACTTTTTTTTCTTCAGTTATCAGCATTTTCTTTCTACAATAAAGAATTTTTTTAATCACCAAAAAATTCAGGCACTAATTGAGTATAACTGCAAACAGTAGCTCCTTTCCAGTTTCTGGCAGTGGAAGCTCCTAATGTCTTCCCACCCCCCATTTTGCAAATTAAGGTAACAGAATTGTGTTTACTTGATAAAAGTAGCTATCAGTGCCAGATGAATCATTGATTCTCTTATGGCTCCAAGTTAAGAGAGATTCCATGCTGTATAGCTCAGTTAAAATACTTTGGCCTATAATATTGTATAACTGCTAGAATATTAAAGGATCTTTGTTGCTTATAGAAATGTTCTACCATCTGACTACATTTTATTTAGTGCCACTACAGAAGTAAATGATAAACATTTGTTTAGCAGTTTACAATTTTCAAGGAATGAACACTTAACAGCTATTAGCTTAGGTAACCTGAGTATGTCAGTAAGGGAGGTACTATTGTTAGTCACATTTTTAAGAGGAGAAGCTAAAGCATAGTGCTACAGCTATTCACCTGAAGTCTTGTGTACAGCTGGTCAGTTACAGTGCTGAATGTGATGTTCTGTTTATGAATTTGCATTGTATACATTTATATCTTGTATTACATTAATAACTGTGTGAGGATTGTGGTGTAGTGGATTGAACTTCACTTGGGACACCTGCATCCTGTATTGGTGTGCTGGTTTGCTCCACTTCAATCCAGCATCCTGCAAAGGTATCCTGGGAGATAGCGGCTGATGGGTGAAGTTCTTGAACTACTGCCACCCACATAAAAGACCTGGATGGAATCTGGGCTTCTGGCTTCAGCAATCCCAGCACCCTTTGCCCCCACTTCTTGCTCCCTGCCAATCTCTCAGCTTTTCAAGTGCATGAAAATGAATGAATGTTAAAAGTATGGAGTAATAATTTGTGAATTTGAGTGTATAATTACATTTTAAGAGGACTATAGCTATCCCTGTAAGCTACTATTGGGATGTCAGTTCCAATAGTTAATAAAAGTAATGAACTGCTGTTCTTTTGTAGTCTGTTCATCAGTTACTTCCTCCCACTTACCGAGATGTTTGGCTGGAATGGAGTGATGCAGAAAAGAAAAAAGAAGAACTAAATAAAATGGAAATCAATAAACCACGTGATCTTTTTATCGCCAAACTTCTGAATAAATTGAAACAGCAGCAGCAACTGCAACAGCAGCATTCTGAAAATAAGAAAGAAAACTCTGAAGATCCTGAGGAATCTTGGGAAAATTTAGTCTCTGATGAGGATTTTTCTGCCCTGTCCTTGGATTCAGCAGTTGCAGAAGATTTAGAGCCTATCAGAAACCTTTTTAGAAAGTTGCAGAGTACACCTAAATATCAAAGACTGTTAAAGGAGAGACAACAGTTACCTGTTTTCAAACACCGGGACTCCATTGTTGAAACTCTTAAAAGGCATCGAGTAGTAGTTGTGGCAGGTGAAACAGGAAGTGGTAAAAGTACTCAAGTGCCCCATTTTCTGCTGGAAGATTTGCTCCTACATGAGTGGGGGACAAGTAAATGCAACATTGTCTGTACCCAGCCCCGAAGAATCTCAGCAGTGAGCTTGGCCACCAGAGTTTGTGAGGAGTTGGGCTGCGAAAACGGACCTGGAGGAAGGGTAAGCTGTTGTTCAACTCCTCTCCGCTGAATTACAACATCGCTCACCTTGGCTCCTGGCACCAAAACGGAACCTGGGCCATATCCTAGTTTTGCCTGTTAACTGGTGCTCGAGAGCACATTTAGAGCATTTTTCACATTTTCGTTAGTGAATGTGTTACGGTGCCCCTATCCTTCATAGGAGAGGGATTATCAGTAATTCTATCATATGAGACTTCATATGAGAGAGAAGAAATATCAATTTTAATCATTGAATATTCAAATATATTACATAAGTGGAACCTTCAAAGAATATGGACAAATACGTTTAGTTAATATCATCTCAAGCCTTCGCACATCTTTTCCTCATATTGTATCCATGAATGATTTTGCATTTATCTGCAAAGAGCAGGGGGCTGGCTCTATGTTATAACAACCTAAACCTCTGCCTGCAGAGCCAGCATCCGTATGGGCGCTGGTTGGAGTACCAGCTGCTCCACTTCCCTATCCAGCTCCCTGCTAACATGCCTGGGAAAGCAGTGGAAGATGGTGCATGTCCTTCGGCCCCTGCACCCATATGGGAGAACTGGAAGAAGTTTCTAGCTCCTGACTTCAGACCTGCCCAGATCTGGCCATTGTGGCCATTTGGGGAGTGGAATCAGCAGATAGAAGACTGATCTTTCTCTGCAACTCTGCTTTTCAAATTTAAATTAATTAATTAATTATTACAGGGGGAAAAGGCAACGTAGATAGAAATGTTAGACTATGTTCAAATCTTGTTTTTTCTAAATGGGAAAAGTTCTTAAATATTTATTGTCATGCATTTGCCACTCAAGTATCACAAAACTGACCAAGCCTTAACTGGGGTCACTGCATAGTATAAGAATGAATTAAACTGGTTAAACCAAAAATGATAAATTGCAAGCTCATTTAATTCAGAATATTTACAATTTGAATGGTTCTGGTGATGGTAATAACAAAGTAATATTTTTATCTCTCAAGTTATCAAATATTCTGGGTTTCTGGCATAGAACCTCGGTGGATAAAAGCACTTGGTTTCTGCCCCATATGGAGATGGCAGACATGTACTGACATAAGACAAAGGGATGCCTGAAGAACAAAAAGCTGTCATGGGATTAAATGTGATTTTCAGAATTCCCAGTGGGCACGACTGGCTTGATACCAGCTGTATGATAATGGTGGCAAGCTTTATGAGTTCTTAATAGAAAAGTAAACCAAATTCAAAGCTTTTTAAAAACTCTGTTCCTGAGGATCTCATATTTTGATCTGAGTCAATTGTGTCTTTACCTCCAACAATTTTTTGTCTTGTTGAAAAAAGCAGTTTTTCGACTTAAAATGACAAAATTTGTAATTTTTTATATAAAAAAACATAGGAAGGAAAATACGAAAAATATAGGAAAACATTTACACCGAGTAAACTTAGGTCGCTCCATATGGGAACAAGAGCAGAACCTGGATTTCACTGATGAAAGTCTGCTTTCCAGGTGCTCATGACTGTTTAACCGTGACCTTGTGTTCTCCCTGCAGAATTCTTTATGCGGATATCAAATCCGGATGGAGTCTCGAGCTAGTGAGTCTACCAGGTTACTCTACTGCACAACAGGGGTTTTGCTAAGGAAACTGCAAGAAGACGGTCTGCTAACTAATGTGTCTCATGTCATTGTAGATGAAGTGAGTAGATTCTAGAATTCGGTCCAGCTAAATGCTAAACATAACTGTTTTAAATGGCCATTATCTGTAACATTGCTAAGATTTGCTTCATACTCACTAGACACCAGATATTTTTCGTATAATTAGTTTCCTTTAACAGATGTATCTCATTTTAACTGATTTACTTAATAAGTATTGTACATTTGCAATATGCTTAATGTTCCTCAAAGGATTTTGTGTATTTATATTTTTTTATATTTACATATAGATTCATTAGCTCATTCCAGCAACTCTATGTAGTAGGTATTGTCTTTATCATTGAGGAACTTAAGACACAGTGAGGTCAAATAGCTTGCTCAGGTTCACATAGCCAAGTATGTTCTGAAGCTTGGGATTCAAACCCAATTTGACTCAGTCTATATTTCTACTAGGTATTGTCTCTCAATGGTATTATCTATCTGTTGTAGTCCTTAAGACTAGAAATTTTCATCAGTATGTTATTTTCTTTATAGATAGATATGCTCCCTCTTAAGTCAAATTTAAAAGCACACATTTATGCCAAGTTTCATATCAGAATTTTTTTTTTTAGGATTTATTTATTTTTATTTGAGAGGCATATTTGCAGAGAGAGGAGAGACAAAGAGGTCTTCCATCTACTGGTTCACTCTGCAAATGGCTGCAGCAGCCAGAGCTGAATTGCTGCTTTCCCAGGCCATAAACAGGAAGCAGAACAGTCAGGGCTCAAACCTTCACCTATATAGGATGCCGGTGCTACAGGTGGACTATTAGCTTGCTAAGCCACCATGGTGGCCCAGAATTATTTTAAATGTCCTATTTGTCCAGTCTGTAAACTAATTTGCACGTGTGTAATTTTTCAAGAAGACATAACAGCATTTTTATTATTTAGAAAATATTAAAAATTCCCCTAAAGTTTTTGTGAATGTCTTTTTTTTTTTTTGTAAAGATTTATTTATTTTTATTACAAAATCAGATACACAGAGAGAAGGAGGGATAGAGAGGAAGATCTTCCGTCTGATGATTTACTCCCCAAGTGAGCCGCAACGGCCAGTGCTGTGCCAATCCAAAGCCAGGAGCCAGGAACCTCCTCCAGGTCTCCCACGCGGGTGCAGGGTCCCAAAGCCTTGGGCTGTCCTCCACTGCTTTCCCAGGCCACAAGCAGGAAGCTGGATGGGAAGAGGAGTTGCCGGGATTAGAACCGGTGCCCATATGGGATCCCAGTGCATTCAAGGCGAGGACTTTAGCTTCTGAGCTATTGCACCGGGCCCTGTGAATGTCTGTTAATTCACTAAGTTCAGAGAACTCTAGTGAAAGTTCAGCCATTCATCGGTTTTAAATTTTCAACTATGTACAGTTTATTGGTTGGTTGGTTGTTTGTTTTTTTCTTATGGCTAGAAAAATACGAGAAGAGTAAAAAGGTGCAAACAGCCACGTTGTGCCTGTCTGTGACACCGGCATGCCCTACCAGCACTGGTTCCTGTCTTGACTGCTGCATTTCCATCCAGCTCCCCTGCTGATGGCCTGGGAAGAGTAGTTGAAGATGACCCCACTGTTTGGGTGCCTGCTGTCAATATGGGAGACCTGGAAGAAGCCATTAGCTTTGACCTGACCCAGCAATGGCCCTTGCCATGCTGGTTTTTACTGGCTTTCAATTCTGAAGCTCTAACTTACTTGAAACATACAACTAGACTAAAATACTAAGTGATGATGGTACTAAATGTTAATTTTCAGGTTTGAGTATCTGTTTAGTCTCTTACTGGTCTTTATATGTGAATTATTCCCTTTGTAACAGGTTCATGAAAGAAGTGTCCAGTCAGACTTCCTACTGATTATTCTGAAGGAAATTTTGCAAAAACGATCTGATCTACACTTGATTCTAATGAGTGCCACCGTGGACAGTGAAAAATTTTCTACATATTTTACACACTGCCCGATTTTGAGAATTTCAGGGAGAAGTTACCCTGTTGAGGTAAATATTGCTTGTAATGTATGTAGAAGCATAAACTGCATTCCCACCAGGGAGTGTCCTGGTCCTAGTGCTTTTGCTAGGGTACTTGACTTCCACATCTAAATCATTACATCCACATTCAGGCAAGTGATCACTTCCTCACCCACACCTCAAATTCAAGCTTAGACGCTTCCTCTCAGCCTGTTCTGTTCTGAAGGCTTGCCTATTTAGTTTTCTGAGCGCTCCACTCTTTTTTTGACCACTCTCATATTTAAAAAAAAAAAAAAAACAACTCAGTGCTATAATTTGTGGGCCCAGCACGGTAACCTAGTGGCTAAATTTTTGCATCTGCTGGGATCCCATACAGATGTCAGTTCATATCCCGGCTGCTCCACTTCCCATCCAACTCCCTGCTTATGTGTCCTGAGAAAATAACTTGTTCCAAAACTTTTATAGGCAGATTCATAATGTCAATAAAGTTCTTCATTCCCAAATGAAAAAAAAAAAATCCATTATGTTCTAAACTGACATTTGATTACATTCAAAAGATAGTAACTCCCTCAACAGCCTTTACATGTTCAACCTTTATGTGTCTCACTGTGCAGGTTTTTCATCTTGAGGATATAATAGAAGAAACGGGCTTTGTACTGGAAAAGGACTCAGAATATTGTCAGAAATTTCTAGAGGAGGAAGAAGAAATAACTGTTAATGTTACAAGCAAAGCAGGTGGAATAAAAAAGTATCAGGTAAAAACCATTTTGAAAGATATATGATATTGACATCTAGAACATAAGCTGCTGTAAGAATTTGTAAATCAAACCGCTAAAATACCAAATTTGAGTGTAATTTGTAAATGAATGTATTAAGTGCGTGAACAAATTTTCAAAGTCATGTCATAACAACTATTTTACAGCCTGTAGTCATTTTTTATTTGTCTTTTATATGCTGGTGTGTGCTGTCAAAGTTTCATAGCAATGATCAGTTATGGAGGAGCAGACTCTAGTGAGGATCTTTATTTTGTTGCAGCACCATACTTGATCAGGATGCAGTGGTCCCAAAAATGGATCCTGCACCTTGGTTTTCTTGGGAACCTTTGTTTAGTCATATTAATCCTAGGCGGTAGAGTGGAGTTGCCTCAGGCGAGCACACAGATCTTCCTAGGAAGTTAGACTTGATGACCTGTTTTTAGAAATGTCACAAGGGCTGCATTACTCTGTATTTCAACCAACAGTACCCCAGCATTTTCATTGTATGCATATTTCATTTGTATTCATATTCAAATGAATGAAATAAGATTGGATGTAACCAATCTAATGGTAACAAAATTAAGTTACTTTGCCTTTTATTAAGCAGATAAGCCAAAAAAAAAAAAAAAAAAAACTAAAATAATTCCCTTAAACTCCAGAGATGGAAATCACATCCTTAGAAAAACTACATCAGTTATTTCAAAAGAGATAATTGGAATTCAGTAGCCAAAGTAGATTGCAGAAGGAGTGAGGTAGAAATGAACTTTAATACAAAAAAATTTAGCCTCTGTTGACATGGTTGCTTTGTAGTCACTACGAAATAATACATACATTATTAGAAGGTTTTTCTACAATTCTTTTAGTGTACACATGCCAAGATAAAGATATTTTGCTCAATGTCTGGGCTGGGTAAAATTAATTATAGGAAAGATGTGTAATTTTATACTTTTTGACTCCTATTTAACAGAATGATTACGGTGACAAAGATAAAAATATGGATTTGAGTAATTGTAAATGCCTCCTTTTTCGCTTGTCTTATGAAAGTCCTTAATATTGTTGTTCAGCTGTGGTTGTATTTTTTGTTTGTTTTTAGGAATACATCCCAGTTCAGACTGGAACAAGTGCTGATTTAAATCCATTTTACCAGAAGTATAGTAACCGCACTCAGCATGCTATTCTCTACATGAATCCTTATAAAATCAACCTGGATCTCATTTTGGAACTTCTCGTATATTTAGGTATATTTCTTTTTCTAGTGTGTCATCGTTGATGTGGGTAAAACATTCACACTAACTGGAAATGTCTTAATATGTTATTTTTCTTAATTTCAGACAAAAGTCCCCAATACAGAAATATTGAAGGAGCAGTATTGATTTTTTTACCTGGTCTTGCTCATATTCAGCAATTGTATGACCTCCTGTCAAATGACAGAAGATTTTATTCTGAACGGTAACTGTAACTCTTCATTGTATTCATGGCAGTTGTATGATACAGAGATAGTAGATTAAAACTCTTGATCAGAGTTTTCAAGTCTTTGAATTTAAGTTAAAATTATTTATGGTGAAGAACATTTTAAAAATATTCTCTTGCAGCATTTTACATAGCAAAAAAATTGTTAGGCATTGTATCTGTACTGACTGTATTAGTATGACTAAGGATATTAAGAGTAAGATGCTAAATCCCCAGAAGCAACCCCCTGAATTGTTCAAAACTCCAAGATTGCAGTTTATCATCCTTCCATTCTAAATCAGCTATTGATATTTGTTCCAATCTAACTTATTGCTGCCATCATGGTTATCACATTAATATCAGAATTTTAAAAGTTCTGTAATTTCTATTTTTCACAAGCAGGTTGAGTCTCTTTAATTAAAAAAACCCAAAATCCAAAGTGCTGCAAAATCCAAAACTTTTTAAATGCCAACGTGAAACTACAAGTGGAAAATTCCCCATCTTCCCTCATGTGATAGGTCACAGTCTGTATACAGGTACACTAAAATATTGTATGAAATTACTTTCAGGCCATGTATATAAGGTTCATATGAAACACAAATGAATTTTGTATTTGGACTTGGGTTTCATCCCCAAATCTTCTCATTGTATATATGCAAATATCCTGAAATCTGAAATACTCTGGTCCCAGCTATTTCAAAGAAGGGATACTCAACTTACAATTATTAATATTAAATCCTTCCTCTATGATAGATGTATATGGGCTTTCATCGGACCATTTTATGTTTTTTAATGTAAAATTAAAACTTTTTAAATTGTTTCCTATATGCAAATAAATTTTGTTATTCTTTGCAGTGTCTTCTAAAGAGAAACTCTTGCTAAGAACTATGATTTTAACTTTCAGATATAGAGTGATAGCTCTGCATTCTATTCTTTCAACTCAAGATCAAGCTGCAGCATTCACACTTCCTCCTGCAGGAGTCAGGAAGGTAAAATTCTGCAGACTAGATGCCTACTTGCTCTACCTGAGACTGTTTCATGAAAACATAGTGACTTTATAACATCAAAGAGAGTTATTATACTGCAGGGCCCACTGCATGTGCTCTGCAATTGAAAATAATCAGAGTTGGACCCAGCATTTGAATACCTACATCATGTACTAGTAATAGTTGCAAGGGTGTGATAAAAGAAAAAGCACTACTTTCTTTGTGAAGAAAGCATCAGAAAGAGTTCCATATCAGGAGCTATTTCGGTCCCAGGAGGTTCTTTTTGTCCTTTCGCATTGTTCGACCATGATTATTTTTACGGTTCATAGACCAGCAGGTGTGAGGAAAGAAGCTCCGAATATTCCTTGTGTCCTCTGTTCAGGATCTCAATGAAGGAGATGCTACCCAGAGAGTTTCTCACAGTTTGGAACGTAATGAGAACCTGTGGGGATTGCAGAACCCCTAGAAGGAACCTGCCTGGGTCTTGGGAGGCCTCAGTTCAGGTCCCACGTTTATTTTTGTAGCCTTCGGCAACAGCTCATCCTCACTTTCCCCATCTTTAAGTGGGTTTAGGTCAAATTGATGGTTTCCCAGCTGCTGTGAAAACTCCAGGGGTCTAGAGAATATTCTCTGGTCTGTAACAGTTAGGCTTCACTGTTAAGATATTCTCTGAGGATGAGTTCCACCTCTTTTTAAAGACAGAAAAACAGGCAGAGAGATCTTCCATCAACTATTCTACTGTCCAAATGCCTATAAAGCCAAGAGCTCAGGACCCAGTCTGGCTTTCCGCCATGTGTGGCAGTGAGCCAAGTACTTGGGCCATCACCACTAGCTCTCAGGATACTCCTGAGCAGAAAGCTGGAAATTGAAAGCAAAACTGGAACTTGAACCCACACACTGTGATAGGGCATCACAAGCAGCGTCTTAACTGCTGACCCAATGTCCACCCAGAGTTACCTCTCAAAGTTTTGCACCCTAATCAAATAGAATTGTCACCATAGCTCCCATCAGGCTTTTAGTATATGGGTTCCATTTCCATGGATAAGTAAGTGAAGCAGCCATTCAAAATTGAAGTACAAACTTGAAATAGAACAATAAATACTAATTAAACTTAGAATTTCCCAAATGTTTTATTTCCAAGAGTTCAACAGGAAAAAAAAATACATATTGCATTATTCAGCCATAACTGCTAAGAATTTTAGAGCTAGACTTTATAAATCTTCTATGTAATTTACACTAAAGGTAATTGAGGCCAAAGAGATAAAAAAGATTCGCTGTCTGTGTTCACAAAAAGCCATAAGGAGCCAGGTACAACCTAGTTCTGCTCAGTAATGTGCTGTATTTTTTTCCCCAAAATAATCATAAAGGGTTGTGCTGAGCTGTTTCCATTCTCTAACCCAGTTTGCCATTCTGCTTCTGTCATTTTTAAGGTGACTGACGAGAATTAGCAGAATGGTATTTTTGTTGGAAACAAAATCCTTGGAGTTGATTATACTAATTAGAGCAAATTAAAATTACACAGATTATAAAATGTTGTAACTAAAGTTGGAATTCACTTTTAAAAAGTCATGGGCTCAAACTATGAAAAGAAGTTAAATCATCATATAATATTGTGGAAACATGTCTAAATGTTTTAGCTTTTTGTTTATTTCCAGATTGTTTTAGCAACCAATATTGCAGAGACGGGTATCACTATTCCAGATGTTGTATTTGTAATTGATACTGGAAGAACAAAAGAAAATAAGTAAGTTTGAATTGCTTAAATCAAAACATTTTTAACCTGGAAAGAATTTGAGACTCTTTAATTCATAGGAGAAATCAGAATCATTTTAGGGAAAATCCTAAACGTTCTGCAGTGTGCCCAATGTAAAAATCTTTAGAAAGACTATAGGAAACATAAGAATAAATGCCAGAATTTCAGGCCATGGACTCTGAAGTGACTGGTGCCAGTGTGCTGCTACTTTGAGAAAACTGCCAAGATATTTTTCAGAATGTGAATTTCTGTAGATTTGTCAATAATTTTTAGTAAAAGAATTATTTACATTATTTTTATAAATAAAAGCATTGTTTGTGGAATCACATAGACACAAAGAATTTTGGAATCAGTAGGATTTAAGTTTCGGATCTGTAGCCTTGAGCAAGTAATATAACCTCTAATCATCACTTTCCTCCTGTGTATGATGAGGAAATGAAAATGTGCCAGTTAAAAATGCCTGATGCAGTCACAGGAACATAATAAGTATAGTCTTAACTGAATCCTTAACAAGAGTACTACTTCATAAATATTTTAATGTTTATGTTGCATAAATGGGGGATAGTACAACTTATTGGTTTATTTTCTGTATAGCCCATTCTCAGTAGGAAACTCCAGCAGTACCTGAAAAAGGCTTTTATTAATAGTATAGAAATTTTTAAAGATTTATTTATTTTTATTGGAAAGGCAGAATTACAGAGAGAAAAGGCAGACAAACAATGTCCATCCCCCAGGTGGCCAGAGTTGGGCCTGTCCTCCAAAGTCAGGAGCCAGGAGCTCACTCTGGGTTTCCCGGGTGGGAGTAGGAACCCAAGGGCCATTCTCCACTGCCTTCCCAGAACGTAAGCAGAGAGCTGGATCAGAAGTGGAGGAGACAGAACCTGAACTGGCACCCATCCAGGATGCTGACACCACAGAGGCTGAATATGCTATGCCACTGTACTGGCCCCATAAAGAAATTCTTAATTGCATTGTATCTTTAGGGGCAATGCTTTTAGGGTTTAACTGTGTCTTGCAAAAGGCATGTTGAATTGTAATATTCATGGTGGCACTTCTCAAACTGTTTTTGAAGAATTGTGTAATTATTAGCTATTCCATTAACATAAAGAAGATTCCATGGTCAGATTACTTTGAGAAAGTATAAGTTAGTTTTTTTTGTTTGTTTATTTTAATTGGTGCCAGAGTTGTTAATTTGGTAGTATGAGATTTAGTATGTAATGGTTGCTAAATTATTTAAGTAGGAAACTTGAGAACTGTTGATCCACAGTGATGAGCTTTTTTTAGCCTCTGTCCAACTTCATTTATTTAAAGATGTATTTATTTATTTGAAAGTCAGTTATAAAGAGAGAAGGAAAGAAAAAGTGGTCTTCCATCTTCTGATTCATTCCCTGAGTGGCTGTAGTGGCCAGAGCTGAGCCACGCCTAAGCCTGAGCTTCATCAGGTTCTCCCACCTTCGTGACGGGGCCCAGCCACTTGTGCCCTCATCTGCTGCTTTCCCAGGCTAGTAGCAGGGAGCTGGATCAGAGGTAGAGCAGCCAGGACAGCAGCGACACCCATATGGGATACCAGCACTGCCAGCAGTGGCCTTACTCGCTATGCCCCAACTCAGGCCCCTAACTTAATTTTAAGGGTTAAATATTTCTAACGCTTCTGATTTAGAAAAGTCAATGATTTACTTGTTCTCTACTAACACTTCTTTAGGTACCATGAGAACAGCCAGATGAGTTCTTTGGTTGAAACCTTTGTCAGCAAAGCTAGTGCCCTGCAGCGCCAGGGGAGAGCTGGGAGGGTCCGAGATGGCTTCTGTTTCCGAATGTACACGAGAGAAAGGTATGGCATAGGGCTGGATATTTAAAATGCGTTTATTCATACTGTCCGCATTCCTGAAAATACATACTGTTGTTTTATTTTTTCAGATTTGAAGGCTTTATGGAATATTCTGTTCCTGAAATATTACGTGTACCTCTGGAGGAATTATGTCTGCATATTATGGTAATCTCAAGAGAATGGGAATGAAGTTATTTCCTCCTTTCTAGGAAAAAGAAAAATGAAGACTCACACTTAGTTGTGCTGCTTTAACTTTCTCATACTTTTTTTTTTTAAACATATTTTTATTGCATTTCCTTTTTTTTAATTAATTACATTGCATTATGTGATACATTTTTTTAGGCACTCATACTTTAACACATCCCTTGCCTCATCTTTTTACAAGTAAATCCACTCTGCTTTGATTTTGCCATAAACATTCCTACTTACATATTAAAATGTATCTTTATAACTTAGGTAGGTAGTTCTCCACAGGAGTAGTGTTGCCTACCAGGAGGTAGCTTACATTGCAGACAGTTTAGTTGCCAAACTGGGTAGATGGTATGTGCTACTGGTATTGTATCAGTAGAGTTGCTGGTGGAGATACTGCCAAACAGATGGCACTGCACTGGACAACTCTGTAAAGTAACAATTATTCAGCCCCAACTCCTGGCTGGTACTAGTCCTGGCACTGAGAAACTCTGACCTATGCCAAGGAATTTCTAGAGTAAAAGATCTGTAATATCCTTCCGTTTTAAATTTTTGACTCTTTAAAAGAAAATAAAAATGTATACCAGAAGATCTCATTCTCCTACCAGACAGACACACACACTCACACACACACACACACACACTGCACTTTCCCAATTATAAGAAATGTGACTAAGCTCACACCATTCTCTTTGGATAGTGTTAATTGTTTGTAATAACATGCCAGTTGTATCACTGTTTTTCAATCTGCAGAAATGCAATCTTGGCTCTCCAGAAGACTTCCTCTCCAAAGCCTTAGATCCTCCTCAGCTTCAAGTAATCAGCAATGCAATGAATTTACTACGAAAAATTGGAGCTTGTGAACTAAATGAGCCTAAACTAACTCCATTAGGGCAACACCTTGCAGCTTTACCTGTGAATGTCAAGATTGGCAAGATGCTTATTTTTGGTGCCATATTTGGCTGTCTTGACCCAGTGGTGAGTGAAATGCTGCTGCTGCTACTTCATTTTAGGTATTATGCAGCTGAGAAATTAGTAACATTGGAAATAATTTTTCACTCATTAAAGAAAATTTTACTTATTTATTTGTCTGTTTATGTGAAAGCATCCATCCACTGGTTCATTCTCCATTTGGCTGCAGCAGCCCAGGGCTGGGCCAGGCTGAAGCCAAGAGTTTCATCGGAGTCTCCCACAGGAGTATCAGGAGCACAAACACTAAAGCCATCCTCTCCTTTTCTCAGGCCACTCAGGGCGCTGCATCAGAAGTGCAGCAGCCAGGACACAAATTGGCACATATAGTATACCAATGTTGCACTTCCCATCCAGCTCCCAGCTTATGGCCTGGGAAAGCAGCAGAGCGTGGCCCAAAGCCTTGGGCCCCTGCACCCAAGTGGGAGAACAGGAAGAAGCTCCTGGCTCCCGGCTTTGGATTGCCTCAACTCCAGCCATTGTGGCCACTTGGGGAGTGAACCGGCAGACGGCAGATGTTTCTGTCTCTTCTTCTCTCTGTAAATCTGCCTTTCCGATGGAAGTGGATGGATCCTTTAAAAAAAAAAAAAATGCAGAGTGAATGGCATAGTATTCTGTAGTATTCTACTGTCTTTCTTTAGTGTTAGAAATGGGGCCTCATTAGAATTGTGCCAGATTCTACAAGTAACCTCGGTCATGGTAGTTTATCTGAAAAGCTACGGGAACAACAAATGAATTTTTGTATAATCCAAACTTTTTTTTCTTTTAATTCTTTTTAAATTTGATTTATTTTTATTTGAAAGAAGATGTTCCATCTGCTGGCTCATCCCCCAAATGGTCACATTTCAGAATCTGGATCCCCCGCTTGAGTATAGAGGTTAGAACATATAGGCCTTCTTTTCCAAGGCACATTATTGGGGAGCTGAATCAGAATTAGAGCAGTTGGGAGTCAGATTGGAGCTTATATGGGATGCTGTCATTGTGAGCAGCATCTTTATCCATGTGCCATAACGCTGCCCCGCACCTCCAAGAAAACACAGCACTTCACTCCATGTCTGTGAAGTAGAGGTTATAGCAACAGTCAGAAAAAAAAAAAAAAGGTCAGTGTTAAGAGATTTATAGAATATTATATGGTTAGATGTAATACTAGAATCATAGCTCAGTTACCTTCACTCCTACATGGCTGAATTTCCATTGACTCCAATACTCTTCAGAAAAAAATGTTTGAGGCCCGGCGCAATAGCATAGTGGTTAAAGTCCTCACCTTGCACATGCCAGGATCCCATATGGGTGCCAGTTTTAATCCCGGCAGCTCCACTTCCCATCCAGCTCCCTGCCTGTAGCCTGGGAAAGCAGTCGAGGACAGCCCAAAGCCAGGGGACCCTGCACCCACGTGGGAGACCCGGAAGAGCTCCTGGCTCCTGGCTTTGGATTGGCTCAGCTCCAGCCATTGCGGCCGCTTGGGGAGTGAACCATCGAACAGAAAATCTTCCTCTCTGTCTCTCCTCCTCTCTGTATATCCACCTTTCCAATAAAAATAAATAAATCTTTAAAAAAATAATAAAAAAAAATTTTTTTTGAATGTTTGGACTTGAGATAAGTGTGCTGGTGCCACCGGCTAATCTTCCAGCCTGTGGCACTGGCATTCCAGCTGCTCCACTTCCCATCCTTACAGCCTGGGAAAGCAGTAGAAGATCACCCAAAGTCTTGGAAACCCATACCCACGTGGGAGACCAGGAGGAGTTCCCAAGTCCTGGCTTCAGAGCTTAGCTGAGCTCTGGCTCTTGTGGCCATTTGGGAAGTGAACCAGCAGATGAAAGATCTTTCTCTAGCTTTTTCTCTATAAATGTCTTTCCAATAAAAATGAATCTTTTAAAAATATATATAAACTAATGCTGTTTAAAAATGAAAATAAAAGTTGCAAACCCTGACGCAGTAGCTCAGTGGCTGATGTCCTCGCCTTGCATGCACTGGGATCCCAAATGGGTGCCAGTTCATGTCCCAGCTGCTCCACTTCCCATCCATCTCCCAGCTTGAGGCCTGGGAAAGCAGCAGAGGGTGGCCCAAAGCCTCGGGACCTTGCACTCATGAGAGTGACCTGGTAGAGGTTCCTGGCTCCTGACTTTGGATTGGCTTAACTCCGGCCACTGCAGCCACTTGGGAAGTGAACCAGCAGATGGAAGATCTTTCTCTTTGTCTCTCCTTCTAATTTCTAATAAAATTAAATAAATCTTTTTTAAAAATAAAAGCTGCAATAAAACATAATAAATGCATAGAAAGTAACAGGCAACTTCAAATTATTTTCTTTTATAAATCAGCTTTCTGTGTATGGCACATTAATGCTAAGCTGCTTACCTACAAACAGGCAACACTTGCTGCAGTTATGACAGAGAAGTCCCCTTTTACCACACCAATTGGTCGCAAAGAGGAAGCCGACCTTGCAAAGTCTGCTTTGGCTATAGCGGATTCAGACCACCTGACAATCTACAATGCATATCTGGGGTAAGGAAACAGTCTGTCATCAACATGCCTGTGATCTCAGGTTTGTTTACTTTTGATAAAAATTCTTTGACTTTCCTTACAGATTTAAGATTCAAACTTTTTTTCCTCTTCTATTTTTTAAGATATGTTAGGTATTCTAACCCTATTCAGATTATAATCTTTTTTCAAGTTTAAAACCAGTATATTTGCTATTTTGTGTATATTACCTCATATTTGAAATAACAATAATTTATTGTTACACATAAACAAAAGTACCTGTATTGCTGTTGAAATTGTTTTATATAACAAAAACTGCTGCTACAGCCAGCAAGTCGCCTCCTCTTTTGAAGTTGTCACTTAATTAAGCCTGACTTTGGTTTGGAAAGAAAATGTGATGGACTGTGTTCATTTTCTTAATGTCTGTTTTTCTAGGTGGAAGAAAGCACAGCAGGAAGGAGGTTACCGTTCTGAAATGGCGTACTGCCGGAGGAACTTTCTGAATAGAACGTCACTGTTAACGTTGGAGGTGATTCTTTATATACACTCTGAAAGTCAGAGGAGTGATTAGAACAGGTGCATTTGGGAAGAATGCCTCTGCTTTATATATAAGTAAGCAGTTAGAACAGAGATCTTCCAGAGCTGGATGGGCCTGAAGCAATAATTTTTCGATAAAGAAGAAATATTTCTAGGTACAAAGCAACCTATAGCTTGGAGAAGCCACTTTTTTTAAAGATTTATTTATTTTTATTGGAAAGGCAGATTTACAGAGGGAAGGAGAGACAGAGATTTTCCATCTGCTGGCTCACTCCCCAAGTAGCCACAGCAGAGCTCAGCCAATCTGAAGCCTAGAGCCAGGAGCTTCTTCCAAGTCTCCCACATAAGTACAGGGTCCCAAGGCATTGGGTCATTCTTCACTGCTTTGTCAGACCATAAGCAGGGAGCTGGATGGGAAGTGGAGCAACCAGGACACAAACTGCACCCATATGGGATCCTGCTGCTTGGAGGTGGAGGATTAGCCAGTCGAACTGTCACTCCTGGCCTGACCCACTATTTTTTATGACTTAAAATAATTGCTGGAATGTCAGAGGGGTCTCTCTTGAGTAAACACCACCCTTTTCCAGCAGATAAGGGCTACACTGAAGAAACTGCCCCCTCTGGGCTGACTGGGATTTCCACCAGTTTGAATCCCAGTAAGGTGGCACAAAGGGGTATTTTCTTCGGCTTAGCCCTTCGTCCCGCCCATTCCTGCTGCCAGCCTTTTCTTCCCCACCACCCCTCCCTTCCCCCACCCACAGATCTCAATTCTGAGGTGTGAGAGCAGCTGTTTGTGTGGTCTTTCTGGAATCAAAGTCCGTTAGGCCCCAAACTCAAAACCTAAAGGATATCCTAAATGTAAACATCACCTTTTAATTACTTACATCCTGTGTATTTTGAGAAACACTGATCCTTCTGCAGTGTTTACACTGACTGGCTTGACTGAAGCTAGAAAAATGTTTCAGATGATGATTTTAGGTTAAATGAAATTGCTGTTCATAAACTTTGTAAGAAAAGTTAAAAGGTTATTTGGAAATTTCTGTTTTAATCAAGTTTGGCTGTCTCTTTTTAACAAACCAATCAAGGATGTGAAGCAGGAGTTAATAAAGTTGGTCAAAGCAGCAGGATTTTCATCTTCTACAACTTGCAACAACTGGGAAGGAAACAAAACCTCACAGAGTCTCTCTTTCCAAGAAATGGCCCTTCTAAAAGCTGTCCTGGCTGCTGGGCTTTACGACAACGTGGGGAAGATAATCTACACAAAGTCGGTGGATGTTACAGAAAAACTCGCATGCATTGTGGAGACGGCCCAAGGCAAAGCACAAGTGCATCCGTCGTCAGTAAACCGGGACTTGCAGACTCACGGGTGGCTCTTATACCAGGAGAAGGTAAAGGGTTCGTCTCTTAAATTCCAGTTGTCAAGATAGGATGCCCAAGCAAGAATTGTATTCAGCTTGCAAACTGAGCCATTAATTTGTATTGATATTTAATGTCAAGTTGTACAATTTCCTAAGCAAACAAAAGGCTTGCTTCTCTTAAATTAAATCAAAGAATAGCAAGGTTTCCAACCAGGAACATCATCTTTCTGCTTGAAATAAAGACAGTTAGGGCGAATAGATGGTTAATAATGAGTATTTCACAAAAAGAGAAAAATGATGTTTTTGGTGTGGTGAATGGGGTAATGGAACTGTGGGAGATAGCACCTAAGTTAGTTAGCAAATATTTATAAATTACAATAGAGTCCCCCTTTGAATCATGGCTTTAACTAAACATTGGCAAACATGAACTTTTCTCCTGCGTAGGTAAGATATGCCCGAGTGTACCTGAGGGAAACCACCCTCATAACTCCTTTCCCAGTTTTACTCTTTGGTGGTGACATAGAAGTTCAGCACCGGGAACGTCTCCTGTCTGTCGATGGCTGGATCTACTTTCAGGTAAACACTACAGCTGCTTTTGGTGGGTTACATGGAAGGGTTCAGCCTCCACAACCACGGAGAGATTTTGAAAACTTGGACTTTGCATAATTTCTTCCCCTTAGACTGTGTTGAAGACTTCCTTATTTTGTCATGCCTATCTAGTTTTATTTGAATATGTTAAAGTTGAAAATCAAGTTATGTTGGCCTTGGAAATTGTGCTATCACTAACTAGTGTGCTTATCTCTGGCAATAAGTCTGTTTCTCTTCCGTTGAACTTATCTGGACAATAAGATGCTGGTCTCTATGCTTGGTATATGCTTGCAATGAAAGAATCTCAACTGAACTTGAACTTTGGTTATGCAACAAGGTGGAGGAATCCACCATGGGGGGAGGATTTGGGGTGGGATGGAAGGAATCCCAGTGCCTATAAAACTGTGTCACATAATGCAATGTAATTAATAAAAAAAAAAGTCTGTTTCTCTGTAGGGAGAAGTTGATCATCCTAAGTAAACCTAACACACTGTTATTCTTTACCATGGTAACTATTTGACTAAAAATGTGAATTTTTAACAAAACCAGAAATCTATTCAATTTTTGTGAGGAAGCTTTTGTGGAAGAAATGTTTTGTAGCTGGATTGTGTTGATGGTTCCTTAAATTTATTAAAATTTTTTTCAATTAAATAAAATGTTCATGGTTTTAAGTTATACCTCAGGGAACTTTTTTAAAAGGCTCCCTCCCCAAAACTGCAGTCTTACTTCTTTCAGAGTTAATGTTAAGAGAAAAAAAAAAATAATTATTAGAATAATTGTTGTGTAGTGTTGGAATAGGATAAATAATGAAATTATCAAAAATAGTTGCTTTTATATGCCTCATTAAAATTAAGCTATGCTGGGCCCAGCACAGTAGCCTAGTAGCTACAGTCCTTGTCTTGCACGTGCCGGGATTCCACATGGATGCCGGTTCGTGTCCCAGTGGCCCCGCTTCCCATCCAGCTCCCTGTTTGTGGCCTGGGAAGCAGTCGAGGAAGGCCCAAAGTCTTGGCATCCTGCACCCGTGTGGGAGACCTGGAGGAAATTCCTGGCTCCTGGCTTCAGATCGGCGCAGCTCTGGCTGTTGTAGCCGCTTGGGAGGGAATCAATGGACAGAAGATCTTCCTCTCTGCATATCTGACTTTCCAATAAAAATAAATAAATCTTCTTTAAAAAAAATTAAGATATGCTAATACAGAGTATAAGATGCGTGTGTGTATATCTTGGCTTATTTAAGCACACTCCCCTGAGTTTTGTCCAACTTGTCTCAATAGGCCCCTGTAAAGATAGCCGTCATTTTCAAGCAACTGAGGGTGCTCATTGATTCAGTTTTAAGAAAAAAGCTTGAAAATCCAAAGATGTCCCTTGAAAGTAAGTATTTGACTATAATGTAAGTAGAAGGCAGTTCATGAGTATATGTGTGTGTGTGTGTGTGTGTGTAAATATACGTGGATACACATAGCTTGTGCTAATGCATGGAAAAACTTTGTAAGAGAATGAAAGATTTTAGAAATGATGCTTTTTTTCTTTTGGCTCAGCACACTGTACCACATTGCAGTCTCCCTCTCCCGTTAATCCTCTTAGTGAAGCCGCCCAGGAGCTGCTGAGCCAGTGCTGCTGTCCTGAGGCTGCACAGCCTGTGGTTAACTGCATGTGGATGCGTCAGCACTAAAGCCTTACCTAGAGCAGGTCTCAGCAGAGTAGGTGAGGGACGTGGGCTCTCCTCTTGATGAGCTTTGTGCCGTGCAACTTCAGCCTTAGAAATCCTCACATAAAACACAGTGAATTCAACTTCTAAATTAAGCAGAATAAATTTTAAAATTATTTCACTGTTTCCTTTTGCTGTAAGAGGAACCAGAGCTTATTCTCAGATGCAACATACACATTTTTTAATCTGAGAGGGAGGAGAGAGTACAGAGCAGTCTTCTTTTTTTTTTTTTTCTGGACTTATAAAGAAAAGTTGTAATAGAATGTCAGGCCTGCGTAAGAGAAGGAGTTGAAGTTGTTCCTGTGCTTTTTTTTCATTCTACTCTTCCTCAAATTAAAAGCCAAGGTTCTTTCTATACTTGACATTGAGAACTTTCTGAAGTGCCTGCACCCTGCCAAGCATCAGCTTTGTTCTTTCACTGCCAACTATGGCCCTCAAGCATCTGAGTGTCAAGCCACGGGCCCAGTTCTCAAAATTCCTGGTGTTACCATTTGGCATTCCACTAAAGTGTCTAATAAACATGTAGAATTTCAGTGTTGACAACCCTGGTGATTACGTCTTCCTAGAAAATGATTATGTCCTGGCTAGGAAGTCATAATGACAGAGCAACTGTTCAGATGGGAGTCGAAGTAGCTGTTGACGAAAGCCCCCTTGGTAAACAGTGCAGCCTGTGTTGCAGTATTTGTCAGAGCCGTTGACATTCAACTGCTTTGTTATGGAGCGAAGTATGTCATTTCCCTATTGACACCTCTCCCAGAACACTTCCTTTAGAATTTTTTTGTTTCCTTTAGGCCGAATATGCAGAAACTGGCAACAGCTGTTTCTTCATTTCCCATGACTATGCTCCAAAGAGCAAGGTAGAGTTAGTAGAGATGTGTATGTTTAGCCTGGACAAAAAGCTGAAAAATTTATTGTCCTACAGAGATTTTCAAAGAAATATTCCTTATAAAGAAGTTAGGATTTAATCACATTGTCTCTTAAAAGCTTGGACTATACAGACTCAAATGCCAACCCTTTTCAAATTAATTACTCTTTTTCAAAGTATGTGTAGTATGACTGTAGCAATAATTAAAGTATTTTTGGGCAACAAATATTTTGTAGGCATCTGTAGCTTATAGTAAATATTGTTGCTATTAATTTGGTATTATAAATTAAGAACTTTTAATGAAATAAACCTCTTATATGAGCATACACTGGAAAAATAGTTGTATTGAATTTACTCATGAGTAATTTTTCTTCTCAGATGACAAGATTTTGCAGATCATTACAGAATTAATAAAAACAGAGAATAATTGAAACTGAAATCCATGGTGAACTGCTTTAAAAATTAATGAAGATACACTCAAGAAATTATGTGACAATGGACCATCCTATTAAGTATTTCATTACTTAAAATGTTGGTACTTGCCATTACTTCAAAGTAGCGGGGGAAAAGCACATACTTTAAACGTGTAATTTTCTAGTTCCTTTTTAATGCCAATTATTCTCAATGTATTTGTCACTACATTTACAATAAACACTTTGGTATCACCCATGATTTGCATATTATTATTCACCAAGTGAGAAAAGACGGGGTCTGTGTCTGCAGTATCTATTAAAACTGTGTGTCCCTGTGTAACTGCCCATCTTGTTTGGTATCTGGAAGTATAAACCATCATAAAGGAAAAAGTGAGACTTGAAACCACTGGTCATTAAATCTCCATGACAATGAACTACATCTTAAGGTCATTCTTTGTTGCTCAGAATGGGAGCCTAAATAAGTGTACTGCTATTAGATGCAAGCTCTTTCAGTCACGTGTACAAAGCATAAAGATGGAGCACTGGGAGGAACGGCAGGAGCCACTCTGGCTACTGTCAGCCTTAGGTTGGTTAACTTGGTGTCATTTCATCCATCTGAAGCTTTTATTTCCCTGCCCCAGAACCCTTTTGGTACCCACAGATGAGTTAGTAAGGTAGGTGACCTTGAGATAAAGCATGCTTAGGTACTTTGTCAGTGGTCATTTAGTGAGGATCTTTTTTGAACCATATTTTACAAAGGGTTTTGTCTTCATTTCCTCTTAATCGATCGTTGGTGAACGTCACAAATAGTCCTTTATATTTCAAACAGCAGAAATTATATCCAAAGACAAAAGGTTAAGGTGTACCCGGTCAGTTGCTTAGGTCTCATAATGGGTACTTAATTTTGCTATTTATTGATAAATGAAAGAAGCTTCACAATATGTCAAAATGGAAATTAAAAAAAAAAACATTGGTAGCAGACTCTAGTCTTGCATTGCAGTGTGGGGAGGAATTTGAGAGCATGGTAAAATGTGACTACAGTTTGGAATCTAGTAATTCCAACTAAAGAAATGGATGTGTCAGGAGAAAGCTAGATTAGGTACTAGAGGCACTTAAACACTTGAACTATATGGACACAGACGGAATGGTAGAGCCCTTAGGCAGCACTAATGGTGATCATCTTGTATGTTCAAGCTAATGCCACAGACTTAAAGACTTCTTTATTTGAAAGGCAGGGTGACAGAAGGAGAGAGACAGATTGGTCTTCCATCCACTGGTTCACTCTTCAAATGACTTGGATGGTTGGAGGCCATACTAGGCCAAAGCCAGAAGCTAAGAGCTCATCCAGGTCTCCCACGGGGGTAGAAGGGCTCAAGCACTTGGGTCATCCGCTTCCCTCCCAGGCACAGGAGAAGCCCAGAAGCGGAGCAGGCAGAACTCCATCTGGCACTCTGATAAGGGAAGTACATCACAGGTGGTGCCTCAACTCAACTCACTATCACAATACCACGCTATATTGTATTAATTTGCAAATAAGACTAAGGCTCGGGGAAGTGAAATAACTTGATCGAGAGCACATTCACAGCAAGGAGAGGCTTTTTGGCTCCAGAACTATCCTAAGTTTCCGAAATGTAATCACTTCCTTTGAACACGTGCGCTGGTGGCTCCCATCAGGGCTAGAGACCTGGGCTGTCTTACACAGAGATGATGAAGATCTGGCAGTTGAGCAAGGACATGAAGGTTGAATCATTTACAGAACTCTATAAATCAAAATCCATTCACTTCATTCCATCTTCACGGCCATCACACATTATCATTTGTTACCTGTACCACTGTAGTAACCTAGTTGGGCTCTCCCCTTCTTTTTATAGCTTTCTAACCCAAACAGAATCATCTTTTAAAAGGACATTACTGCCTGCTAGAGTTCCTGGAAAAGCAGCAGAGGATGGACCTCCCACATGGGAGACCAGGAAGAAGCTTCTGGCTTCAGCCTTGGATCAACTTGGCTCTGGCCATTGCAGCCATTTGGGGAGCAGACTGGTGGGTGGAAGACCTCTCTCTGTGTGTCTCTCCTGTGTAAAATCTGCCTTTCAAATAGACAAACAACCCATGTCATTTGGCTGATTAAACCCTTAGTGACCTCCCATTGAGCTTTAAAGTTCTAAACATGACCAGCATGCTACACCTGCTTCCTCATCTTCCCACTCCCACTTGTTATGGGGCACCAGCTGCACCAGGCTCCTTCTCAATTCCTAGATGGGAAATAGTGATTTTAAGCATTGCACATGCTGCTCTCTGCTATCAACACTGCTTCTGGTTATTTACACAACAGACTTTCCTGCTACAACGCTGTCTGCACAGATCACCTACTGAAGTCCATCTCCCATTCCAAGCACTCTTTGAACTTTCTCAGCACACACTATCTGCTTTGTGTGTCTTCCCAGTAGACTGTCTGCTGCACCCTGCTTTACTCTCAAGTTCCTGGCATACACAGGCATTCAGTAAGTGTTGAATGAATGAGAGATGAAAAAGGCCAAGGCCAGGCTATCTTACAGATGCCAAAGAAGGAGACTTCTTGAAAACAAGAGTATTGTCAACAGATGTCACAGACCAGGGGAAAACTAAGAATACAGCAGCCTTGGGAGAGCAGTTTGAATAGAGGGTGGCAGAGAAGGACACCATGAGAAGTCCCACCACCACCCATGCATTTGGCAATTCACTAGAAGGACTTGCAGAGAACACAGGTGCTATAGTTCATTCTGAAGGATGCGCGACACGATTCACCAGCAGCCAATCCACAGCCCTCCCCTGGGTTGTGCAGTTTCTGCCCAGGAAAGCCCTCTTCAGTCTCTGAGCACAAGGACCAGGCCTAACCATCTAAGTTCCAGGTTTCTAGACAGAAGGTGGACACTTAATACTTCTAGGAAGCAAAATAGTATTAACCTGGGCTCGGCAGCATGGCCTAGTGGCTAAGGTCCTCGCCTCGATCCCATATGGCCGCTGGTTATAATCCCAGCAGCTCCACTTCCTCTCTGTCTCTCCTCCTCTCAGTATATCTGACTTTGTAATAAAAAATAAAATAAATCTTTAAAAAAAAAATAGTATTAACCTGAAAAGCAGACAACTTTGAAAAGCCTTGAGCCAACTCTGCAGATCCTCTGACAACCTTGAGCCTGCTACAAGAACTGCTGCACAGGCACAAATCATAACTTTAGGGCTAAAAAAAAAAAAAAATGGAAGGGTGGGGCAGCAAATAACCAGTATTCACTATTTTTTTAAAAGATTTATTCATTTTATTACAGCCAGATATACACAGAGGAGGAGAGACAAAGAGGAAGATCTTCCGTCCGATGATTCACTCCCCAAGTGAGCCGCAACAGGCCCGTGCGCACCGATCTGAAGCCAGGAACCTGGAACCCCTTCCTGGTCTCCCCGCGGGTGCAGGGTCTCAAAGCTTTGGGCCATCCTCGACTGCTTTCCCAGGCCACAAGCAGAGAGCTGGATGGGAAGTGGAGCTTCTGGGATTAGAACCGGCGCCCATATGGGATCCCGGGGCTTTCAAGGCGAGGACTTTAGCCGCTAGGCCATGCTGCCGGGCCCAGTATTCACTATTGATGTGATGAAGGAGCAGAGAAAGTTGAAAAGACACCACCTCCACTTTTTCTTAAAAAAAATTTTAGGATATATTTATTTTTATTCAAAAGGCAGATTTACATAGAAGAGAAAGATCTTTCATGTGCTGGTTCACTTCCCTAGTACTATAATAGCCAGTGCTGAGCCAATCCAAAATCAGCAGCCAGGAGTTTCTTCTGGGTCTCCCACATAGGTACAGGGACCCAAGCACTTGGGCCATTCTCCACTGCTTTTTCAGACCATAAGCAGCAACGCAAGTCAGCACCCATAAAGATCAAACATTTAGAAGGGAGAGGATTAGCCTGCTGAACCACCACCTTGGCCCCAACTCCTCCACTTCTAATTCAACTGCCTGCATAAGCATGCAGGTACTTGGGTCCCTGCCACCTGTGTGGGATGCAGGAAAAAGACAAGAGAAAACCAAGTCATGCCACAGTCATGGAAAAAAAACAGGGAGGTGACATGCAGCGGTGGCAAGAAAAATCAGAGGATCGTACGAGAAAGATGCCATGCTCTTCCGATAAGTTGTTGGGTCCTGACAGTAGTACACAAATAGGTGTTTTCTCAAGAAGGTTTTACACGGGATAAATCTGAAAGAACTGTCTTCATTGGAGAGGATTAGCAGGACAGAAAGGGAAAAAAGCATGTTACCATTTTTTTAAAGATTTATTTTAAAGGCAGATATACAGAGCGAAGAAAAGACAGAAAGACCTTCCATCGCTGATTCATTCCCTAAGTGGCCACAATGGCCAGAGCTGAGCTGATCAAAAGCCAGGAGCCAGGAGCCAGGAGCTTCTTCTGGGTCTCCCATGTGGGTGCAGGGTCCCAAAGCTTTGGGCCGTCCTCAACTGCTTTCCCAGGCCACAAGCAGGGAGCTGGATGGGAAGTGGGGCCACCAGGATATGAACTGGTGTCCATATGGGATCCCAGTGGATGCAAGGTAAAAATTCAGCCACTGAGCTATCACACTTGACCCTTTTGATGTATCTGGAGAGCAGACAGAGACACACCTAGAACTCAGGATTCAGGAGGCAGGGGCACAGGCAGTCCCCAGGCACGCTACTGTGGGACCCAAACATTTTAATCACTGAACCAAACACCTGCCTTGTTCCTTTTGCATATGTATTTTAACTAGGTAAACTGAAGAATAAAAAGGTTAAGTAACTTCTCCAAGTTTGCAGAGCTAATTTGGCTGCAGCTGGCCTTTGACCTCAAGGAGTTTAAATCCAGAACCAAGGCTCTCAACCAGCCCAAGGTGGTGTCTTGTGTTGGGCTGGGCAGGTTGCCACAGGTGGGCATGAGGAGGGAGCAGCACATGTAGGCGTGAAGAGACGCAGCACACCTAAGCCTGTATGGTGAACCTTTGATGAACTGGGAACTGGCCGAGACCCAGGAAGGCAGCTAACAAAGAGGCAGCCCTTTCCCCAGGCGTGCCACTCCAACGTCTAGGTTTTCAACATGTGCTGGAAATACCTTCCCTTTGTTCCCTAAACACCACTGAAACTTGTCTGACTACAAGTACTCCCGAAGACACTTTCAGTCTGGTGCTTAAACAGAGCCATGGCAAATAGAGTCTTTAGTCTTTCTTTCTTTTTTTCTTTTGAGTCTTAATCATACGATTTTTAGTGACATTAAGACTAGATTTGAGGGTTGTTCAAGGTGTTTACAGAACAAGTCTACGAACAGATGGCAGTTACTGGCTTTGCTTGATGCAAGTAGGTAGCATTGGTAAATGCCTAGTTCCTGCCTCAACCCCAGACACAGGGTGGTGGCAGAGAGGGGGACACTTTGGTTTCAAGCTGAAGTGCCACACCTGCTGTTTCTGCTGTATTTAACACTGCCTTGTAAGGTTTCGCAAATCAGAGCTGAAAACAAATTGTTCCAATTGTGACTAGCAGCCTGTTCTAATGAGGTTTTGCATTCTTTTTAGCAGTAGTAGTAGTATTTTATTGGAAAGGCAGATTTGCAGAGACAAGGAAAGACAGAAAAAAGATCTTTCATCCATCGTTCACTTCCCAAATGGCCACACAAACCAGTGCCAACGGGATACAAACCAATGGGACACAAACCAGTGCCAATATGGGATATTGGTGCTTAAGGGGAGGGAGATTACCCAGATGAGCCATGGCGCTGGGCCCCCAAGCAGGGACTTAACCACTCGGTCAAACACCCAGCACCAAGACTAAATCTTGTAAATACAAACCTGATTAACTCGCTCCATGGCCCAGGATCTTCAGCAGCTTTTCAGGTGAAAGATAAAGGCTTCTGTAACCCACAGGGCACTGCATGACCTTGCTACTTGTTGACATAAGGTAGTCTTGTATTATGGAACAAGGATCTGCTAGACTAAGTTTGAGTTCTAGTTTTATCATTTACTTAGCTGAATCTCTCAAATTATCTCTCCATACCTCAGCTTTGCCATCTATGAAATGGGAACAACAGGGCCCAGCACAATGGCTCAATTGGCTATTCCTCTCCTTGCAAAGTGACAGGATCCCATATGTGGCTGCTCCACTTCCCATCCAGCTTTCTGCTTTTGGTCTGGGAAAGCAACAGAGGACGGCCCAAAGCCACAGGACCCTGCTCCTGTGTGGGAGACGTGAGGAAGCTCCTGGTTCTTGGCTTTGGACCAACTCAGCTCCAGCCATTGCAGCTACTTGGGGAGAGAACTAGTGGATGAAAGATCTTTCTCTGTCTCTCCTTTCTGTACATCAGCCTTTCCAATACGAATAATTTTGAAAAAAGAAATGGGGACAATGATAGAAGCTATTTCATGGAGCTGTAGGGAAGGTAAACTCAACATAAATAGAAGCAACAAGCATAATGGAACACAATGGAGCACCTGCCACATGATGTTTCATGTCACAGCCAGCATCGGTGCTACAGCTTGTCTTCCCCCCAAACCCCTCACATACACACACTGTGTACTAGCATCAATCTGTATCTAGTGTTAAATAAGGTCTCAGGAATCACACTTCTACACCTCCCAATTTCCTGATCCTCTGATGGGACCACTCCCACCCTCACCTCTTTCTTCTCTTCTTTCCTCACCCCCTCTATCTGTTTAACTATTACTTGTATGGGGAGACTTTGCAGCTCAGGCCACTTGCTCCTAGAAGGAACTTTGGTGGCATCCAGGTGGCAAGATGCCAGATCAAATCTGAACGATAGCTACACAACAGGTACTCTTTTAGCATAAGAATGCCAGACAATCTTTGGGTTTCCAATAACAAATGAATACTTTCTTATAAAGAAGCCCCATATGTATTCATTGCATGCATAATAAAAATTTACTTATTTGACTTTTTAAAAAAGATTTATTTATTTTATTGCAAAGTCGGATATACAGAGAGGAGGAGAGACAGAGAGGAAGCTCTTCCATCCAATGATTCACTTCCCAAGTGGTCAAAATGGCTGGAGCTGAGCCAATCCGATGCCAGGAGCCAGGAGCTTCATCCAGGTCTCCCATGCAAGTGCAGAGTCCCAAAGCTTTGGGCCCTCCTCAACTGCTTTCCCAGGCCACAGGCAGGGAGCTGGATAGGAAGTACAGCTACCGGGATTAGAACTGGCACCCATATGGGATTCCGATGTGTTCAAAGCGAGGACTTTAACTGCTACGCTATTGTGCCAGGCCTCATTTAAAAGTATATTTATTTTACTCGAAAGTCAAATCTACAGAGAAAGAGAGAGATATCGTTCATCTGCTGGTTCACTCCCCAAATAGCCACAATGGCCAGAGCTGGGATGGAAGCCGGGAGTTTTCTGGGTTTCCTACATGGATGCAGGAGTCCACAGACTTGGATCATCCTCCTTCAGCAGGGAGCTGAAGTGGAAGTGGAGCAGCCTGGACTAGAACCAGGGCCCATATGGGATGTCAGTGCTGTAGGCAGAAGATTAGCATGCCATGTCACTGTGCTGGCTCCTATCTGACATTCTCATGAAATGGATGCTAAGTATTTATCAACCCTAAACCCTAGAGACTCCCAATCATCAGTTTATCACATGTAATAACCTAAGCAGGTGAGACAAGTGGTCCCTTACTTCCCCTGCTAGAGTTAGCTCCAGTTAGGACCTACAGCCTTGCTCTGTGCCTGGCACAGCAGACATGCCACCAAAGCTATGGAGTAGCAGATCCATCCAGCCACCACTCAGATGGCACCTGCTGGGAGTTGCCGCTAATCACAGGCAGGGAGATGCAGAGGCCCAGCACTCACAGGTAGATCAAATGATGGCCCTACTCCTCAGAGTATCTCCAGCAGGATGACACACATGGTCAGCTCCCCAGTAAAGGAGTAGCCCCACAAAAGGACATAGCTCTCAAGGCAAGTGGGAATATTTACACCTAACAGATAAGTGATGCGAGCTTTAGAGATGGCCAGTGCTCTGCTCAAGATGACCAGAAAACAAAAGCGAATGTTGACTATTGGTATTGGCTTCATGCTCTTCCCACTGCTCCAACCTGGCCATCTGGGTGAGTAGGAAGAATCAGAATTCCTGGGTTTCTCTTCTTCACTGAGAACGTTCCTTTGGGTGCTGGCACTGTGGCAAAACTAGTTAAGTCTACACCTGTGGTGCTGGCAACCCACATGGGGTGGAGTCGAGATCCAGCAGCTCTGCTTCCATCTGGCTCCCTGCTAATACACCCAGGAAAGCACCAAGAAGATGGCTCAAGTGTTTGGGTCCCTGCCACCCCCGTGGAAGACCTTGGAAGAAGCTGCTAGCCAGGCTGTTGTGGTCATTTTGGGGAGTGAGCCAGGAGATGGAAGTTTCTCTCTCCTCCCTCTGTAACTCTGCCTTTCAAATAAATAAAACAATAAATCTTAAGAAAGGAAAGAAAAAAAGAGGGGAGGGACGGTGGGATGGCTCAATTAGCTAATCTTCTTGCAAGCCCCAGGATCCTGTATGGGCACTGGTTCCATCCTGGCTGCTCCACCTCCGATCCTGCTCCCTGCTTATAACCTAAGACAGCAGTGGAGGACGGGCCAGGTCCTTGGGACCCAGCTCCTGCAGAGGCTCCCAGTTCCTGGCTTGGGATCACCTCAGCTAAAAGGTTCAGGGACGCTTAGGAGGAGTCACCCAGGCCAGTCCTCTGGGGCTAAATCTTGAAGAAGTGCCCAGTGGAATCAATCCTTTGGGCTCAGGGCAGGAAATAACCAAGGCAAGACTGGGACTGCCAGGCGGCGGTCAGAAACTAACGACCTCAAACAGAACAGGCTGTGAACAATTCGATAAAAGGAGCCATGCAACCTTTCGGCAAGGTTGAAACTGCTGCAGGCTCTGCTTACCCGGCCTTTAGGGGACTGGCTGCAACGTCACAGTTTGAGATTCGCTGGGCACTTTTCAGTTTTGTCTGAGCACCAATGTTTGCTTGGCTGGCAAAACTAGCTCCCTCCTACCCCACAGTACAGGCCTTAGTTCTGCTCCCAGACACCAGTCGGGAGTTCTTCGGGTAGACTGAACCAAACCAACAAACCACAAACACAACGGAATCCACATAATTGCTAAGCATGGGTCACTGAGGGAAACATCTGAGCCAAGATTTCCACCCGAAAGCCGCCTTTCTGTGAAAGCGAATATTGTGCTATCCCGGCATCCAGCTGGCCCAGAATGGGCAGGTACCCCAAGGCGGCGTCTGGACCCTGGGCCGGGCGCCCCAGCTCACCTGGCTGCGCTGCCCATGTGGCACGCGCAGCTCCCGTGGCGACCCGGGCTCCGGTTGCCGGGGTAACCCGGGACGCGCGCGGAGCCCGCGGCGGAAGGCGGGTGTTCGGCGCCCGTTGCTGCGAGCGCCTCCTCCCCCGCCTCACGAAGCGACCCGGCGACGTTCGGCTCGCGGCTCGGGGCCGGGGGAGTGGCTCCCCAGGCGGGAGAGCGGCGCTCTCGTGACGCCCGGGCTCGGCCAGTGAGGGGACGAGGGGTGTGGCACAGGGAAGGGCCAGGCCGGCTACTTAGGGGCCTCGCCAGGCGCCAGGCCCGGCCTCCCTCGCCCTCTGGCGCGCGGTTTGCAGCCCTCCGCCTCAGCCGAGGCCTTGAGGGGTTAGGAAGGTGGCTCCCTGGCTGCATCATGGTGACCCCCTGCCCCACCAGCCCCGCGAGCCCTACCGCCCGGGCGGGGAGGCGCGACAACGACCAGCACCTCCGCGCCCCGGTGAAGAAGAGCAGGCGCCCGCGCCTTCGAAGGAAACAGCCGCTGCAGTCCCTCAGGCCGTGTCAGGTGCCCGGAGACTCTGGCATTTGCGACCTGTTCGAGTCCCCCAGTTCCGGCTCGGATGGCGCGGATAGTCCCGCCGCGTCGGTAGCGCGAGGCTGCAGCCCCCAACCCGGCCCGGCCCAGCCGTTGGCGCCGCTCGACCTGCAGACCTTCCGCGACTACGGCCAGAGCTGCTACGCCTTCCGCCGGGCGCAGGAGAGTCGCTTCCACCCGCTGGAGTCGCTGGCACGGCAGCCACAAGTGAGCCGCGGACCTAGGCCAGCCCCCTCTCCCCTCGCCCGCCGCCACCTTCCTCCTCTCCACGCCCCTGGCCGCCTCCCTGCTGGCTGTGTCCATCCATCCCCACGCCTAGGCCGGGGGCCTCCCGGCGACTTTCCGCCCGCCCCGGTGGGAGCTAAAGGGCCTAGGAGAGCCGGCTCACTTGCCTTCTGTTTTCATGAGATGGATGCAGTCCGATGGGGCGCCCCAAGCTGGTTTAAGCTGAGGGTGGGGGGCACCATAAAGGACCGAGGAGGAAACTAGGCAAGTTGAACGAACCCTGAGCTTGTTCTTCAAATGTAGGATGGAGCCCTGTATCACCCCCTTTTCCATTGACTTGCCGGGTCGAAAAGTGCACAGAGCGATGTGCCCAGTGCTGGGCTCGAACGCCGGCATTCTGGCTCCCAACCCTGGCCACCGCCTTCTGCCGCTGCGCTGCCTGCAGGCTGCTGGGTTCCCAAAACCTTTAGCTTCCATTCCCCATCGCGTCCCCGCCTTCCTGCGTCTCTCCGGGCGAGCTGCCTGAGTTGCCTGGGCTCCGTGCGCTCCGCCGCTCTCCGCCTAGGCTCAGCCGGCCCTTGCCTCCGCTCCTGTCCCTCCCTTCCCGGCAGGTGACACCCGAATCCCGCTGCAAGCTGCTCAGCTGGCTGATCCCCGTGCACCGCCAATTCAGCCTGTCTTTTGAATCACTGTGCCTCACGGTGAATATTCTGGATCGCTTCCTCACCACCACGCCCGTGGCTGCAGACTGCTTTCAGCTGCTCGGGGTCACCTCCCTGCTCATCGCCTGCAAACAGGTACCTGGCCCGCCCGAGTGGCTGGGGTTTAAAAGGCTCCCGCTGGCCACGATCCGCCCAGCTCTCCATCCATCCCACAGCCTTTACAGCCTTCACTCCACAATCCCCACCACCCTATCCTCCCCCAAACTAAGTATCCTTAGTCCTCAAAAGAAATAAGCTAAAATCGGTTCCGAAACAGCTCTGCCTTGCCCTTATTCTGGTGTCAGGGAAGAAAACCTCCAGGCTTTCCCAAACCCTCTTCTAAGTTGCACAGTGATTAAAGAAACTGAGCGTGATTCAAATGGAAGCGATGGGGAAGCAAAGCCCTGGATTCCGTCCTTCTGGAAGGGACGAGGGGGAGCCAGGTTTCAATGTAGTGGGTGGAGCCTTTGGCTCCTGAAAACCTTGCAACTAGGTGGGCGGGGACTGGACTGAGCCCGCCCTGTTTTGCAGGTGGAGGTGCACCCGCCGCGCGTGAGGCAGCTCCTGGCCCTGTGCTGCGGGGCCTTCTCGCAGCAGCAGCTGTGCAACCTGGAGTGCATCGTACTGCACAAGCTGCACTTCAGCCTGGGCGCACCTACTATCAGCTTCTTCCTGGAGCACTTCACGCACGCCCGGGTGGAGGCCGGACAGGCTGAAGTCGCGCAAGCTCTGGAAGCGCAAGCTCTGGCACGGGGCGTGGCCGAGCTGAGCCTGGCCGACTACGCCTTCACCAGCTACGCCCCCTCCCTCATGGCCATCTGCTGCCTGGCACTGGCCGACAGCATGTTGCAACTCCGGCACCCCCTGGACCTGCACCTGGGTGGCCACCCTGAGGCTGCGCTGCACGACTGCCTGGGCAAGCTGCAACTGTTGGTGGCCATAAACAGGACCTCTCTGACTCACATGCTGCCGCTGGAGATCTGTGAGAAGTGCAGCCTGTCCCCCTGCTCCAAATAAAATCCAGCCTTGGTTTCTCATTTCTGGGGCCGTGGCCCAACCTCTCCCATTGCCTCAGAAACGTGCAGTGTTGGTCCACAAAGAGGACATCCTGCAGATTGTAAATAATGTACAATTACAGAAACTAGGACGTTTATTTATTTTGCTGAGAGCACAGAAGCCGGCTCGCTCAGTTGTCGTCCAATAAACAGGCTTCCTGTTGTGATCCATCCTGATGCCTTTATTGTCGAGAGGTTCCTGGGGACTGTGCACCCTCGGGTCCAAAGGGTGCTGTGGTGGGGGGGGGGGGAACAGAACACAGCTGTGCAGGCTGTCCAGAGGAACCAGATGAAACACACACGGGTGCAGTGGGTCCCCTGGTACACTGATCTGGGTGTTGGAATGCTTTCTGGGCCCTGGTGAGCATTTCAAGGGGATCATGGTTACTTCATGATCACGTGGCTCACCTACGCATGTGGCTCCATCCAAGAGGCCAAGGTCTTGGGCTCACTGCACACTTGCCTGGCATGTATGTTCAGCATGCCTTGTCTTAATCTGGCAACAGCTCCAGAAAGCAGTCTGTTATCTCACTGGACAGTAGGGCCCAGAAAAAAAGGCAGGTATTTGAAGGCAGGCAATGTGAGTCCAGGGCTCCCTTCATGAACCACATTGCTAAACTTCCTTTGTTCATAAGAGCTATTTTAAGAAAGCTCTTAGGGCCCAGCACAATAGCCTAGAGGCTGCTAAAGTCCTCGCCTTGCACACACTGGGATCCCATATGGTCACTGGTTCTAACCCTGGTAGCCCCACTTCCCATCCAGCTCCCTGCTTGTGGCCTGGGAAAGCAGTCAAGGACGGCCCAAGGCCTTTGGACTCTGCACCCACATGGGAGACCTGGAGGAAGTTCCTGGCTCCTGGCTTCAGACTGACGCAGCACCAGCCATTGTGGCCGCTTGGGGAGTGAACCATCAGATGGAAGATCTTCCTCTCTTGTCTCTCCTCTGTATATCTGCCTTTCCAATAAAAATAAAACAAATCTAAAAAAAAAGCTCTTAGAACATGAATCTAAAAGATAGGTTCATGTCGGTGCACTTTTGGAATCCATGCAGTCTCTTCAAAATAGACACTTGGTGTACTTCGGAAAGAATCCTTGTAGCTTTCTGCAAATGTTCAAAAACTTTTTTCCTGAGGTGTGTGACAGATAAGTTACCTATTCAGGGCTCTGCGTTTGATAGGAGCTGGTAAAGCATGTGTTTGCAAAGCCAACCCCCTCCTTCCCTCCAGTCATGTTCTAGATCTCTTTTGACAGATGGGAAAGCTGGAGCTGAGAGAGACAAGGCCCGCCTGAGTCAGGTGGTTCTTCAGCAAGCTTCATTCTCACAGTGGTGAATCTGCTGCAGGCTAGCAGGCTTGGCTCCTTCATCGCCACACAGAGTTCTGATAAGGGTTGCTGGGAACCTTAAGTGAGGTTACACTTACGCAGGGATGCAGCCTGATCCCCATACTGGACAGCACCAGAGTAACCGGTGAACAAGCAGGTCCAGCAGCCAATTTGCCAGGTGGCCTGAGACAAGTCACATCTCCTTATCCAGGGCTCATCTGGCCAAACAGGAACAACAGTCACCACCACACTTATTTGATAGGGCTGAGGTGTGGATGAGATGGTTCGTGTGGTGCCTGCACATTGCAAACTTGCAGGAAATGAGGCTCAGAGGAAATAGATGGAGGGGTTATGTAGCACAGCTTGGAGCAAAGGTATAGAGAATGCAAATACCGGACAGTGTTAGCAATTGGCGGCTGAACACTGGCACATTTTTCCATGATTAAAGAAAACTTTGCAAAGCTTTTTTGGGGGGACAGGGGAGAGAATCCCAGTCATGCTGAGTAAATAAACACATGCAACTGATATACATAAACGGCAAATAAGCTTGAACTCAGAGACTTCTTTTTACTTCTCCCCACAGTTCATCTTCCAAGTCCCCCTCCAGAGCCTGGGAGCCCAGTTTAGGTTCCCAGTTCCCTAAGCTGGAGGTCTAATCCCTAAAGGGAATAGGAAAAAGCTGTTTGTGTGTGTGGGGGGGGCAACATCACCTGTCCCAAGTCCCAGCCCGTCTCGGGGCCTCAGCCCGGCTCCTGCAAAAGAATGGCTTTGGGGCCCGGCGGCGTGGCCTAGCGGCTAAAGTCCTCGCCTTGAAAGCCCCGGGATCCCATATGGGTGCCGGTTCTAATCCCAGAAGCTCCACTTCCCATCCAGCTCTCTGCTTGTGGCCTGGGAAAGCAGTTGAGGACGGCCCAATGCATTGGGACACTGCACCCGCGTGGGAGACCCAGAAGAGGTTCCAGGTTCCCGGCTTCGGGTCGGCGCACATCGGCCCGTTGCGGCTCACTTGGGGAGTGAATCATTGGATGGAGGATCTTCCTCTCTGTCTCTCCTCTGTGTATATCTGGCTGTAATAAGATGAATAAATCTTTAAAAAAAAATGGCTTTGGAAGAAGTTATCTTTGCTAAATTACCTACTCCATTACTCCAGTCAAATCCCCTACAACTCCACTCCTCTCAGATTTTAGAATTCAGAACCACACCTTTCCAGTGCCCGTGGCTTCAGGTACACCTCTTGCACAGTGTCTGTATTTTTTTGCTCCAATTCAGGACTCACTGATGACTTACTGCAAAAATACTAGTTTGTCCCAGAACACCTGTGATGATTTCCACATGCAGAGAGCTGCCCAACTCATTCAGGATGGGAAATGAGAAGGATGAAGAGGGACCAGTTGGTGGGCCACGCTACTCCTGAATCACACAGAACCAGGAGGTGGGAAGCTCAAAGTGTAGCTGAAAAAGACTGCTTTAAAACAAAATAACCCCGACCCGGCACCGTGGCCTAGAGGCTAAAGTCCTCGCCTTGAAAAGTGCCTGGATCCCATATGGGCACCAGTTCTAATCCCAGCGGCCCCACTTTCCATCCAGCTCCCTGCCTGTGGCCTGGGTAGGCAGTTGAGGGCGGCCCAAACCCTTGAGACCCTGCACCCACGTGGGAGACCCAGAAGAGCTCCTGGCTCCTGGCTTCGGATCGGCGTAGTACCGGCTGTTGTGGTCACTTGGGGGAATGAATCATCGGACAGAAGATCTTCCTCTCTGTCTCTCCTCCTCTGTGTATATCTGACTTTACAATAAAATAAATAAATCTTAAAAAAAAAAAAACCCAACAACATGACCATATCCATATCAAGCACTAATCACTTCATAGAACTCCCTCATCTTCACAGCAGCTCTCCGGAGGTCAGTCTCCCTGGTTTACCTTGAAGACCTGCCGCCCAAGAGATCTGTTCCTCTGGCCTCCAAAGCCCTCTGACCCTAAAGCCAGGGCCCCTCCCATCTACCAAGTCACGCCCAATCGGGCGGGCCAACCCCATTGTCTCTGATCCTGCAGCCAGCGAGAAGTCAGAGGCCTGCTATGGGGTCCCAGCTCTACCCTGCTAAGACTGGCTGGTTTCTCGATGCGGATAAGGGGCGGAAAGACGTCCAGGTCTCTTGGAAGGAGGACCTTTCGCCACAGACTAGGAACCCAGGCAAAAAACAAACAAAGCGCCCAGTAGGTGGACCAGCCAGAGGCTAGTGGATGTGTTTGAGGGATCCCCTCCCCTTCCTGGGAGATGCTCTAAATTAATCTTGTGTTGTAAGGGCTGTGCTCAGGCGCCAACTGCCGGGAAAGTGGATGGCCAGGGGTGCGAGACAGGGCTCTGGGCAGCTGGCCAAGAGCGGCTAAAGTGGAAGGGGATGAGAGGGACCCGAGTCCTACCCAGGTTGGAAGGGAGAGAGGAGTTTCTGCAACCTGGGAGGCGGAAGGTGCTAGGATTTACACTCTAAGTCCAGGTTGGCAAAGCAAGAGCCCGGCATCTGGTTTCGGCGAGTGTCGCTCCACTGTGATTTCGCGCCTGGTGGCGTGGCAAGAAAAGGAAATACAAATCATTCCCTTTTCCACCGCTGCTCGTCTGTGTCCCCGAAGGCTGTACCTCGGGCTGAAGACGGATGGGAGTTGAGACTATCCTGTTTTTTTTTCCCTTCCTGTGCGCCGCGCGGCCGGGGAGGCGGCGGTGGCGCCAACGTTCGCCCAAAGGGCGCTCGCGGGCCGTGCCCCGCGCTCGCCGCTCCCAGGGGAGGCGGCGTTGCCAGGTTGGCTTTAACGCCTCCGCCTGTGCGCAGATTGTCCCGGGCTGAAGGCGCCACCTCCGGGCGCTCTGGCGCGAGCCGCCCCTCCTCCCGCGTGTCCATCCTCCCGCCGCTCCTCCTCGGCCGCCCCTTGGCTCCTCCCCGGCCACGCGCCTGCCCCGACCTCCAGCCGCCTTCCGAGGCCGCAGGCGCCGGGCGGAGCACAAGGTGTAAGGCGGCCCGCTTCATCCCGGGCCGCCGCCTCCGAGCAGTCGGCGCGGGAGGCACCATGCAGACGTGCGGAGGTGGCGCCGCGGGACGCCGGGCTTTCGACAGCATCTGTCCCAACAGGATGCTGGAGACGCCCCGCCGGCCCCTCGGCAAGCCAGGGACGTTGGACAGGAAGGTGGGGGCTGCTGGCCGGGGCCGGGAGAGGTCTTCGGTGTTTCTGCAAGCCTTCCAGGGATAACCTGCGTTCACGCTTTCTGTACCCGGCTAGTTCGCCTCTCCGCTCAAGTTCTTTCCCGGATGCAGCGGAGGCAAACGGGTGTTGGTGTACCAGGATCCCCCCGACGCGGAGTCTGCAGCGCTGCCAGGTGAGCTCCGTGGCACCTGCGCGCGACCCCGTGGGACCCCGTGGCTCTCCGCGCCGGGTGGGTGCGGCGTGCTCGCGCGGCTCCGGAGCGCTCCTGCTGCGTTTCCCCCGGCCCGGGCTCCCAGGTCCTGGAGCCTGGAGGCTCAGGGGCCGCGCGGCGCAAGTCTCTCGGTCTCCCTCGCGCAGCCCTCACCACCATAGACCTACAGGACCTCGCCGACTGCTCCTCGCTACTCGGGACCGACGCGCCGCCTAGTGATAACCCGGCCGCCTCGCAGGTACCTCCCCTGGGTCGCGCGGAACTTGGTGGCGGCTGATAACCCACATCACACTCCGGGTGGATGCGAAGGCTCGCCTCGGGCTGGGGGCGCAGGCACTTTCAGTCGGTCGGGTAGGCGGCGAGGGGGAGGAGTGTGGAAAGGGGGAGCAGAAACCTCAACCTCCCATATCCGAACTTCCTCCTCCCTCCTAGTGTGTTCGGAAAGCTGCATTTCCTGAGCTGTTCCGACGCACTTAGTGCAATGGGACTCACCTGGAGGGCTCCCCTGCTTGTCTCCTCTGCTTCTAGGAGTGATGACAAGATTGTCCACTGAGGGGCCAGGCTCCCGGGATAGGGTGGGCGGAAGCAAAGCTGCAAGCGCAGCTCGCACCTGAGCAAAGGAGGCGCGCTTGGTCTATTCTACCTGCAACCCCTTTCCGGCCATTAACTCGCCGTTCTCACCCCGCGGCTGCCTAAGGAGAGCAGGAGTCCACGGATGACTTCCCTTCAAAGCTGGAAAGGAGGAGCTTGCTTGTGGGGAAACGGGAAGGATGCCAAAGGAAGAAATCTGAAAGAGAAGGTTCCATCAACGGACGGGCGCGGTTAAGGCAATCCTTTCGCCCCTTTCTAAAGCTCTGGTCGGAACCATTAAGGACATCAAGGAATCTGACCTTTCTCTCCTCCCATCCCTCTTCTTATTTCTGTACCACTCCTTACTCGGCCCCCCAAGCCCCGGGCGGGTGTAGCAGCCTCCCAGTTCTGGAATCGTCGATGGAGTTCCAAGTACCTAGAAGGATAAGAAGTTGGCCAGCTGCAGTTCACACCAGCTTCCTGGTGGTCAATGCTGGGGCCACGAGGTCCTTGGGGAGGCAGACCCAACACAGAAGACTCGAGAAGGTGCAAAATAAACACCTCCTGCGTTCGTGTCCGAGCTGGTGGTGGAGCAGAACTTCGGAAAGAACCTTGAGATAGAACCCTGGGGGAACTTGGGGTAGGCGGTTGCTGAAAGCCGGGATTTGTGATGCCAGGAATGGAAACTGGCATTTTTCCCCCTCTCACAGAGACCGTGTAGTTGTTGTTTTTAGACCTGGGTACTCAAACGCAGATACCTGTCAACTTCCCGGGAGGCCAATGACACTCCCCTACCCCAGCCTGTTTATTTTGCTGGTACCCAAACCCGAGGGGACTCTCGCTGATCTGTTTGCTACAGTATAGACAACACTCGCTTTTGACATCTATTCTGTGTTCCTAGCCTCCCCCCAACACACACACACACTTTGTGTTGCATTTGGAGAGATGCCAAGTTTGTTTGGGGAGGCAGTACTTAAACTTTGGCAGCTCCCCTCTCCTTATAGCCTCTGTGTCCTCTGTGTGAAGACTTTCAGTTACATTTTAAAAAAATGTTTGTTTCAGAGAGAGGGAGAGGGAGAAATATCTTCCACCCGTCTGCACACCATAATTCCAGGGCTGGGGGCAGGACAAAGCCAGGAGCTTCTTCCAGGTCTTCAATGTGGCTGCTGGAGCCCAAGTGCTTGAATTATCTACTGCTTTCCCAGGTGTATTGGCAAGGAGCTGGGTGGGGGGTGGAGTGGTTGGGGCTGGAACAGATGCTCAAGCACTTGTCCCGTCCTCCAGTGCCTTTGCAGACACATCAGCAGGAGAGCTGGATTGAAGTGGAGCAGCTGTGCCACCAAGCAGTGCCCACATGGGAAGCCGGCGGTGGCGTGGCACTGCAGCTGGTGGCTGCAGGACACAATGGCAGCTCCCCTTTGCCCGCCCCCCCCCCCCAGTGTCACTCTTTTTTTTTGGAGGGAAATTGATATTGGTACCTACTGGGATGAGAATAAGCTTTTAGCCAAAATAGGAAAAGAAGGACTTTGGGGGAATAGCATGAATAACAGAGGAATCAATGTTTCTGATGGGCGTTTGAATGTACACCATTGCCCTCAGGTCATTTGCAAACAGAGAACTTCCACCGAGGAGCCGAGGAAGGAGGATGAAGATGCTTGGCTAGCCTTGCACAAGGCCGGCTTCCTCAGGGTCCCAGCTTGCCGAACTCGGCGACTGACTTTGGGCTTCTCAAACCTCCCTGAGCCTCGGATTCCCCAATGGCACAGAGGCATCCTGACCACGATTTAAGGGAAACAGTAGGCTCTTGGACCTCTAGCCTTCTACCACCCTCTTCCTCCTCACGCCTTACCCCTATCTCCCCACCCCCAGACATCGTGGGGGAGCCCAGGAAGGCATTCGAGCTGCCTTGCGTTTTGGGAAACTTGCGGGAGCAGCAAGTGCTACACCTGCTGCGCAGAAAGCTCCCTCGGGCCCCCTTGGCGTCCTTGGAGTCCTAGATCTTCGCTTCCATTTTCCCTTGTTTAGCGGGGGGGGGGTGGGGGGGGTGGGGGAAGGCGTTGGCCTAACTGGGCCTAACTGGGGGAAAACGGCTTCAAGGGACTTGTCAAGGGCTCAGAAAGGCCATGTTTTCTGCTAGAGTCGCGGCTCCTGGCTGGGTCGGGGTAAGTCGGCGTGGGCATTCGGCGGCCACAGCGTCTGGTAGCTTGGGGTGCCTGTGCGGGCAGCGTGCAAGAGCCCTTTGGGCTGCAAGCTGCCTCTGGCTTTTAGCCCTGGGGAAGAGGTAAAACTGCGGGATTTCGTCGCCTCGGTGGCGCTTAGGGTTGCAGGTGCGAGAGTCGGCGATGAAGGCGAGTGCACTGTAGATCCCTCCCCCCTGTGCCTTGGCCCTTGGAGGGCGTCTGTCCCGTATTCAGAAATCCGCAGTGGTCCTCCTCGACCAATCACCTGGATCTTGCTCTGCGTTTATTTTAGAACCACTCCCTGCCAGCCGAAGGGGACTTGGATCTGCAGGATTTCCGAGACGCGGTGGACGACCTGATATCAGGCAAGTGCAGTCCTGGTGACAGGCCCCAATGGCTGCAGGTGCCCGTTCCTCTGCCTGCCTCCCCAACGGCCGGCTGTTTCCGAGTCCATGTTAGTGAAGCTGGTGAATCCAGTTGCGTTCACGGATTCTGTAAGTGATGAGCTCTAGGTTCCCATACTGGGGGAACCTGTACCCCTGGGGCGAGGGCGCTTGCCGGCTTATGGATGCGAGTTCTAGCCCAGGCGCAGTGCGTGATTTGGTTCAGGTCAACTCACCAGGCACATGTGGGCGAGATAGCACAAAGCGGCCTCAGAATGGCAGGCCTTGCTCAGTGGAGGGTCACCCGCCTGAAGAAAAGTTTCAGGGTAAACCCTACCCAGCCCGGCGAGGCCCGCCCCAAACGGCCAATCCAGACCCTCTCTCTCTGCTCCAGACTCATCCTCGTTGATGTCACCTGCCCTAGCCGACGATGGTTTTTCTTTCTCTCCTTGCGACTCGTCGCCCTTCGAACCCTGCCTCTCCCGGCCTCTGGAGCCGAGGGCCCTGCCGTCCCCGCCGCTGTGCCCCCAAGATGTGCCCCCGCCAGAGCAGTACTGGAAGGAGGTGGCCGACCAGAACCAGAGGGCGCTGGGGAACGCTCTTGTGGAGAATAACCAAGTAGGGACCCGGGGCTGCCACCAGGGATCCGCCTGCTACCCCAGGGGCGTGGACGCAGGCAGCAGTGGGGTGGCCTGGGTGGAGGTGGTGACCCCTTGTGTGTCAGAACCGGTGGCTTGCTGAGGGTCCACGCAACTGCGGGTCCCACCCCTTTTCCACCTACTCACCAGATTCTTCATGGGGTCTTGTATGTGTGCGCTGACCTTCTATGTGCTTATACAACCACCTTCTTTCTATGTAATATATCCATTGAGCTAGTTCAGTCTCCCTCCCCATTTCACAGCTAAGCAAGGTGTGGGGTGGTTGAAATTCAGAGGCAGAATGTGCAGGCTGCGCTGCCCTACCCTTGAGGACTTATCTGATACATTTTGTTCAAAAAACTTGTGGAGGGGGGGGGGACACAATAAAGTTCCAGCAATGGTTTATTAGTCTCGCTATTGGCCATGCCCTCGGGCCGTTGCCCAGTCGCTGCCCTGCGGATCTGGGGGCGGGGTCTCATTCCTGGAGTCAAGGTTGAGCGCGCGGGGCGGGGGAGGGGGCCACTGGCTGTACGTTGGGGTCTTCCCCTACAGCTACACGTGACCCTGACCCAGAAGCAGGAGGAGATTGCCTCGCTGAGGGAGCGGAACGTGCAGCTCAAAGAACTCGCCAGTCGGACCCGGCATCTGGCCTCGGTGCTGGATGTAAGTGGGGGCGCGGGTGTGAGGGACCCAGCGAGTCCTAGGACACCGACCCACCGCCCTGGTCCCCTGGCCTGGGAGAGGATCGGGCGGCTGGCGCGTGCGCCCGGCTCCAGCGAAGCCTCACTGGCCTCGGGGCGGCGCTTTTCCTCGTCTTTCGTAGAAGCTGATGATCACGCAGTCCCGAGATTGCGGAGCCAGGACCGAGCCCTTGCTGCTCAAGGCGACAGCCAAAAGGAGCCTGGAGGAGCTGTTCAGCGCTGCGGGGCAGGATTGCGCTGAGGTGGACGCCATTCTGAGGGAGATTTCCCAGCGCTGCGATGAAGCCCTCCAGAGCCGAGAACCCAAACGGCCCCGGCTGCAGCCTGAGCCCGCCAGCGCGGACAGCTTGCCCGGGAATCTGCACGGTGCCTTCCGGGGACTGCGCACCGACTGCGGCCAGGGCGCCTTGAACCTGAGCTACAGCGAGCTGGAGGAGGGCGGCTCCTTCAGCACGCCCATCCGCAGTCACAGCACCATCCGCACTCTCGCCTTCCCTCAGGGCAACGCCTTCACCATCCGGACAGCCAGCGGCGGGTACAAATTCCGCTGGGTCCCCAGTTGACCTGGGGACCGGTTTCCCCCAAAACACTGCCCTGTGCTGAGCGACCCAAGCGCCTGGAGTCGCTGTAACCGTTTCCCTAACCTTAAGTGTCGGAAGCATCCTCCGCACCCCGCAGGGCGAGGGCTGCCCTGGAACCCGATCATTGTTGTTGTTTGTTTGTTTGTGTTTTAATCAGGGGCCAAAAAAAAAAAAGGTCTTTTCCCCGGGAACCATCAGCTCCAGCTGGGGCAAGCGGTGTCGCCCCTTCCCCTTGCACAGTGAAAGTGTATTGTGTGTCCCAGGCAGTTGTTAAAGTATTTATTTTTAGCAGCTTTGAATGGTGCGCTTTTAGAGCAGGAAGGGATTTAGAAACCACTCCATTCCTCATATAATTACAAGCCGCTCCAGAGCTGCAGGAAGTCAAAGGAGGCCAAAAGGTGACTTTTCCACCACGCAAGCGCTGGTGGAGCCTTGCGCTGCTCTCCCTCTCGGGTGAAGGAGGTCCGGGGCCCAGAGGCCCGGGCTTAGCGTCGGCGTCCCAGCGCATCGCAACCCGCAGTCCTGGGAGGACGTCTGCGTTCGAGAATCACCGCCAAGAACTTGTCTTTGAGCTGCCCAAGTGGAAACGCAGGAGAGGGAGGTCCCAACAGTTGCGTTAGGAAACTACAGATTGTCACAGGCAGCTAGTGGAGCTCACCGCCACAACAGCTGCTCAGTGCGCTTGTTTGCGGGGATCCTTCAGGGCATCGCGCAAGACTGATCATCAAGGCTCGCAGGAATTATAGGCACCGTTGTATTTGGGTGAACGCAATAACCATGGGCAAAGCAAACTCAATCCAGAAGAAATACTCTCCCACCCCATCCCAAACCAATATGGATATCTTAAAATAGCGACAGGCTTATCTGTTTGAATTCTACAGATAAAACTGGTGTGGCTGTGCCTGCACATCCTGTTTTACAATTCTTGACTTTATCCTCTAAAAAAAAAAAAACCCAACTCAGCACGTTATTGAATTGCTTTCTCTGTGACTTTTCTGCTGTTCCCACTTGTCTGGGCTTCCCGTTTCTACCCGGTTCTGAAGTCACGTGAGTGGCATATGTCAAGCCTTGATTTGTGCCAACTGCCATGGTCCTCGCTCCTTCCCTGGGGTAAGTTGCCAACCCTGCTACCCCTCCAAGCCAGGCAGGCTGTCTGAGTACAGGTCTCAAGTAACAGGTGACGGGGTAGGCTGGTAGAGCCTGCTCCTCCAGTTTGTCCTGTGTGCTGTTATCTGGTGATTTTAAAATGTGATAAAATAAACCCTCATATTTCCTCATATTTTGATTAATAAATGGATTCCTACAGAAATTCAGTGGAGGGCTCAGAAATTTTTTTTAGAAGCCCAGCTATGGGTTCAATATTGTTCAGAATCAGAAAAGATAAAAAAAGAGAGAAATAAACAACAGTTTTTAAAAAAAGTTTATCTGAAGTCTTATTTCTCTTTAGGATCTTCATAATGTATTTCCACCTTTAATGGTGGAAAACTTTAAGCATTATTCATAGGTATTTTTTCTGTATGTCTTACTGAACTTCAGATCATAGCCCTTGTAGCTGTCATGTCGGGCATTAGTAATTCCAGCTGCTCAAGTACCTGAGGGGAAAGCTCTTATGAGCCTCTGGGATAATAATTAAGTCATAGAGTTTAAAATTGAATATCAAGCTGGCATTGTGGCAGAGCGGGTGACAGCCAGCAGGAGGTGACCCCTGGAGGCAAATCCAGGGAGATGTAGGTTGCAGAACCTTGTCCTGTAAGGTGGCGGTCCCCCTTCCTCTTCCGGTCCTCCTCCTCTTCTTCTCCTTCCCCTTCCTTCCTTTTTTCCTTTTAATGCTCCCTCTCCTCTCCTCCTCTCCTCCTTTTCCTCACCTCCTTTTTCTCCAGCTGCTCCTTTTGCTTCTACTTCTTTATTTTTTTTTAAATTTTTTTTGCAATCCTCAACCTGCTTTCTTTTTATTGAGAATCATTTACATGTCTGAAAAGCAAATCGAGAGAGAAACAGAGAGTGAAACAAAGGAGAGAAAAATTGAGTGAAAGAGAGATCTTTCTCTGGGTTCACTGCCCAAATGTCCTTAACAGTCGCAGCTGCACCAGGCCAAACCCAGGAGCCAGAAGGTTCATCGGTTTTCTAAATGGATGCAGGAGCCTGGTTACTTGGGCTTTTTTTTTTTCTTTTCAAAATTATTATTATCATTTTATGATATAGTTCCATAGGCTCTGGGATTTCTCTAACCTACTCCCCAAGTCTCCTCCCCCCACTGAGTTCCTCTATATTATTACTATAGTATAGTTCTTTGTAAACAATCATATGTCCATCATTGTGGGCATGGACAATGGCAGAGTCCAACATCCTGTTAAGATAAAGTTAACAGTTCACTGGGAGTCCATATGTGGTCTGGAAGTAGAGATGCATACCACATTGTATCCTCACATCTGGATATGACAGACTCCATTACACAGTTATTATACATCCCCTTAAATGAAAAGCCACAAACAAAATCAATAACAGGAAGAAAAAAGAAATTAATACCATTAAGTTATATAACATGCTGCCAATTAACTAACATGTCACTGAAGAAATGGAAAACAAAATTAAGACCCTTCTTGAAGAAAATGATGATCTATGAGTCAGTGAAGAATTTAATGATAAGAAACAGTTTTAAAGAAACTAAATTAAAAAAATCAAAATCCAGAGATATAGTTTCTGCTGATCTTCGTTAATGAGATGTGTCTCCTGTAGACAACAAGTAGATGGACTTTGTTTTCTTAATCCAGTCTACTAATCTATGATGTTTGATGAGTTTAATCCATTAAATTCGGGGTTAATATGAATGGGCTTTGAGGATACTGAGATACTGAAATTGAAGGTGGTTGTGAAAATGTGAACAGACCTATTGGTGTAACGTATTAAGGAAGTCCAACACACCTGGCCCTTCTGTGCGGGAGGCGAGATTGGGACCTAGTCCCTACTTATAATTAACTTCAAGTCCATAAAGTATTTGAACATCTGTGGTTGAAAATTACAATTCCATCAGTTTATAATATTAACTAATGATATATTTACATCTATATTCTTGCATAAAGCAGAACTGAGGCAATGTAATGATTCTTCATTTTTCCCCCTTAACTTGCAGGGCTAACAGGATTTTGGTTTTTGTCCCTAACAGATCTTTCTCTGATAAGTCACCTTCTCATGCTTGTATTCAGGAATGTCATCTTCATCCAGGGCCTCACTTTATCTGAGTGAAGTTGGATTCACCCATGTAGTTGTTAAGATCTCATTCATTATCTAATTGTTTACATCATTTAAATGAATCTAAAATTAGATCCTTTGTAATGAAAGCGTATGGGACTGATGTGGCACAGTGGATACTGGCACACCAAATTGGAGTGCTGGTTCCTGTCCTGGCTGCTCGAGTTCCTATCCAGCTGCCTGTTGATGTGCCTGAGAAAGCAGCATTAGGTGCCACCCCATGGGACACTGGTATGGAATTCTTGGTTCCTACTTACAGGCTCAACCTGCTCCAGCCATTGTGGCCATTTGCGAAGTGAACCAGAAGATGGAAGAGCTTTCTCTCTGTGTTTCTCTCTCCTATCATCCTGCCTTTTAACTAACTAAGTAACTAACTAACTAACTAACTAAATAAATAAATAAATAGATTTCTTAAAAAAGGAAATCTATATGAAATCAGACAATTAAAATGGAGTCCCTTTATGATAAGGAGATCAACATAGTGGACTAGAGCAACAATTTGCTTTGATCCAATCATTCCTAAACTTAGAGACATAAACCTTCCTTTAGGCAAACACCTGTTCAAACTTGCTTCGCTGACAACTATTTCCAATATTTACTTTAAGCTGCTTAGCACAACACTAGGTAAATCAGACATGACCATTACTCACATTTAGTCCTATTGTACTGAGAAAAGAGACTCCACAGATTTACTTAAGATCTATATGAGCAGCCAAATAGTAATGAGGAATTGCATTTAGTATAAAATGTGGAAAATTTGATTATTTCTAAGCCATGGTTGAAAGTAAATATGGTCAAATACCATATTCTGTGAGTGATAATAATAGCCTGGGTACTTGCATAAGATCATGTCCAGCTCCCCAGATTTCAGGATTATATTACCTTTATTTCTTTGCAACAGAAAGCTACCTCTGGGGGTTACTTCCAAACTCATGGTGATCCCCTATTTTCTAGAAACAGACCTGAGCACATCGGGTTGATTTGGTTAAGCTTGAAGTTCTGAGAATGTGGGTATCAGCCAGGGTATGGAATGGCACACCCTGGGAGGTAGCAGGTGATGGCACAAATACGGGAGACCTAGGCTGAGTTTCCACTTCCCCCTTTTTTTTAAAAAAAAAAATTTATTTTTATTGGAAAGCTGGATATACAGAGAGGAGGAGAGACAGAGAGGAAGATCTTCCGTCCGATGATTCACTCCCCAAGTGAGCCGCAACGGGCCGGTGTGCGCCGATCCGAAGCCGGGACCAGGAACCTCTTCCGGGTCTCCCACGCGGGTGCAGGGTCCCAAAGCTTTGGGCCGTCCTCGACTGCTTTCCACTTCCCCTTTTAACCTGGTCCAACTCTAATGGCTGTGGGGGCCCTCTGCACAGAGAACCAACAGATGGGATCTCTCTGCCTCTCAGATAACTTAAAAAAATTAAACGAAGCAAGTGCTCTAAATGAAGATGTAGTCCAGAGAAAGAGAATAACAATGGAGAATTCACTTACATATGGAAGCTCAGGGAATGCATCTCTGAGTAAGATTTTCAATATTAAATTTCACTAGAGAACTTTTTATATGTATTAGACTGGAGGGGAGAAATTACAGCTAAGCTTTTCTGCAGTCCTTAGGCTACCACCCGTGAGGGGAAACTAAAAAGTAAAACTCCAATGTTATATGGAAAACAAGATGAATGCTAATCTAGCACAAAGCAAGTATTTACAAATCCAACAGTGAACAAAGAAGTTACAGGTGTTGCTACTCTGAGATGCTTCAGTCTTAGGTGAATTTGTTTTTGGATGGAAGGCAAGACATGTTTGGAAAGTTTTGTTGACACCTGTTCTTAAAATTCAGAACTCCTCCACTGTAAGTGGCTTGAATGGAGCGTGTGTACACCAGGACTGGAGAGCTCTGCCAAGAGGCATACATGGTACAAGTACAGCAGGTGCCAGGGGAACTTGGCATGAAGGATGAGTTTGAGGAGACAGAGTTGTGTATTGAAATTACTTTTATGGGGATTTAAAAATTGTTAAATGGATCATAAATATCTGAAGGCACTTCAAAAGTGTGTGGGGGAAATGGAGTTAAAAATTAGTTTGGTGGGCCTGGCGGCGTGGCCTAGCGGCTAAAGTCCTCGCCTTGAACACCCCGGGATCCCATATGGGCGCCGGTTCTAATCCCAGAAGCTCCACTTCCCATCCAGCTTCCTGCTTGTGGCCTGGGAAAGCAGTCGAGGACGGCCTAATGCTTTGGGACCCTGCACCCGCGTGGGAGACCTGGAAGAGGTTCCTGGTTCCCGGCTTTGGATCGGCGTGCATCGGTCTGTTGCGGCTCACTTGGGGAGTGAATCATCGGATGGAAGATCTTCCTCCCTGTCTCTCCTCCTCTCTGTATATCTGACTTTGTAATAAAAAAGTAAATCTTTAAAAAAAAAAATTAGTTTGGTGCACAAAAGTTTTGAAATCCATGCATAGTTTTTTGAAATGCATATCTTGGGCCTGGCGCGGTGGCCTAGCAGCTACAGTCCTTGCCTTGAACACTCGGGATCCCATATGGGCACCGGTTCTAATCCCGGCAGCTCCACTTCCCATCCAGCTCCCTGCCTGTAGCCTGGGAAAGCAGTCAAGGATGGCCCAAAGCCTTGGGACCCTGCACCCGTTTGGGAGACCTGGAAGAAGCTCCTGGCTTCGGATCAGCGCAGCACCGGCTGTTGCGGCCACTTGGGGAGTGAATCATTGGATGGAAGATCTTCCTCTCTGTATATCTGCCTTTCCCGTAAAAAAAATTTATGTATTTTCATTACAATGTATATCTGCCTCTCCAATAAAAAAAGATTTATGTATTTTCATTATAATGTCAGATATACAGGGTTCCTGCTAGGGCCCCTGGGAAAGCAGCAGATGATGGTCCAAGTGCTTGGGTCCCTGACATTTATGTGGGAGACTTGGAAGGAGCTCTGGGTTCCTTCCACCTTTAGCCTGGCCCAGACCTGACTTTCATAGCTATTTTGGGAAGTGGACCAATGGATGGAAAAATCTTTCACCTTTCCCTGTCAGTCTGCTTTTCAAATACATACATACATTATATGCATGCATATATATTCCTATTTTAAAAATGTGACTTTGGTGGGTCAGCACATTGGCTCAACTGGCTAATCCTCCACCTCCAAATGTAGCATCCCATATGGGTGCTGGTTTGTGTCCTGGCTGCTTTACTTCCTATGGAGCTCCATGCTTGTGACCTGGGAAAGCAGTCAAGGACAGCCCATGTCCCTGGCACCCTGCACCTGTATGGGAGGCCCAGAAGAAACTCCTGGTTCCTAACTTTGGATCAGCTTAGCTCTGGTTGTTGAGGCCACTTGGGGAGTTTTTCAGCAAATGAAAGATCTTTCTCTCTGTAAATCTGACTTTACAAGAAAAATAAATAAATCTTTTTCAATAAATAAATTCTGGAGTGAAGGCAGATTAGCCAGGTGAACCACTGTGCCAGCTTCCTAATTTGGTTTTAATCCTAGACCAACCATTTACTTACTGACTGCTGACCTTGCACATGCTGTGTAATTTCCCCATGCCTCAGCTGCATACCTGGAAAATGCAGATCCTGGCAGGGCCTGCTTCCCTGACAGGTAAGGGTGCATAATCTTCATGTATTGCTCAGTATGTTAACAGGCCTGTGTACTGTGCTCATGGGTAGAGCGCCATACATGTTAGCTGCTACTTGTAGAGTGCTCTAACAAGCACTCTTAGCAGAAATTTTTCTACAAGTACTCAGGACATTCATTCTTTCTCCCTCAGTCACGTTTTGAACAGCTTGTTTCTGGCACTTGAAACTCTGATTTCTATCACTCTCACCTCTCCTGACTCCACGGAACCCAGAGCTGGTCACTGATTCTTCCTTTTACCTAGCCTCTGCTGCAATGTCAATCACTAACCTTAAAAGCATGTGACCTATCAGACCCAGCACAGTAGCTTAGTAGTGGCTAAAGTCCTCGCCTTGCACGCACCAGGATCCCATGTGGGCGCCAGTTCTAACTCTGGCAGCTCTGCTTTCCATCCAGCTCCGTGCTTGTGGCCTAGGAAAGCAGTCGAGGATGGCCCAAAGCCTTAGGACCCTGCACCCATGTGGGAGGCCCGGTGGAAGAAGCTCTTGGCTCGTGGCTTTGGATTGGCAAAGCTCTGGCCATTGCAACGGCCACTTGGAAAGTGAACCAGCGTATGGAAGATTTTCCTCTCAATCTCTCCTCCTCTCTGTATATCTGACTTTATAATGAAAAAGAAAATTTTTAAAAAAATGTGACCTATCCAAAGAAATTTGTGCTAAAGGAGAAACCTCAAAAACCCAAAGAACCTGTGAAGTCCAGTACTCAGGTACAGTAGTTCACTGGTGCTTGATGCCTGCATCCCTTGTTGGAGTACCTGGGTTCAAGACTGGCTCCACTTCCCCCTCTAGCCTCCTGCACGTAGCAGGTGATGGTCATGTATTGGTGACATCTATATATCTATATAAATATATATAATTTATATATAGATATAAAAATTCAGTGAGTCCTGAAAGCCTAGTTCATTTAACAGAGTTCATTCTCCACAAAGATTTTGAAAATCATTCATACATACTTACTAGAAATCATAACCCTCTATGTGCCTTTTTCTCCTAAGTAATAGTACTCGCCATTCTTTCATGCTTTTTTGTTGTCTGAAATATTTTAATGATTTTATTGCAATGGAATGCTGAATTGAACTGGTACTTTATAGTGAGATAATTAACAAATATGCACTGGATACTTAAACGTTTTCTGTAGTTATTTCAGAAGTGACCGTAATGCTGGGAAACTGTAGGAAGTAAGGCAGTTCTTCAAAAACGCAGCCTTTGGGGCTTTTATAAAGGTGCTACGGCTTTGAGTTCTATATCCTAAGATAAACATTGAAACCCGAGGATTCAGAGGACAGTAAACAAGGCATTGAGTAACAGGAATTGGAATTTTTTAACCTGAAGAAGAAAAAGCTATAGTGATGGCTACATTTATGCTAATTTATATAACTTTTTAAAAAATTATAGCATTTGTATTCATCATTGTTGTGTACATCTCTTCTTCTCTTCTAGTCTGAGACCTCCTGGAGAGAATTATCTTGCTCATCTAGTCAACCCCCGACCTTGCCGTTCCAAGGGCAAGTGTGCTTGAACTGAAATTGAGCATAATTACGACATTGCAAAAAAAAAACAAAAAAAGCAGTGATGGGCGTTGTGCTAATTTTTATAAACTTTTAAAGGAATTGAGAGCCAGGTGATTGTGAATTTGTCAGCTACTGTTTGTTTCCTATTCCGAAGAAGAATTGAAGGGCTTCCCCTACTATCTTACTGTAGTATACCAGGGCTTTGTGTATAATATTACTGCAGTGTAAACATGATGGTGTTGAAATTATGACCCACTTGCCAATTTGAAGTGTATGCAATGGTAACTAAATGCTTCTGTATTTGCACAGGTTTGTTTGCTCACTGGATAAGCATAGTTGGAAGTGTTTCATTTAAGTGTGTGATGATCTGACAATCTTGTGGTACAGCTAAGGGGCACATTTTCTAGCATACTCATCCAGGTCAGTGTTTCTGGATTTTTAAACACTAAATAGCTGGGAGATAAAGCTGTAGAATCTCTACAGAAAAAAATTAAGAATGGTAGCACCTGTGGCCTACAGAGAATGAAGGTGTTCAAATTATGTTTTTGCAAGCTTTGAGGGGTCCCTGTACACTTTTAGCTTCTCCAGTAGCAAAGATCATTACAAACCTCGAGGTCTTTTTTTAACTCATAACTTCTCCCATTGGTTGGCACAATATTTTAATTGGCGTGAGACTTGCTAAACTAGATTTGATTTTGGTGAGGGTTGGTAGCGGCTGTAAAAGGGCTCTTATCTAGTCATCTCCAGTTAATATACAAGCATCCTATCTTGTCTCCTTATTTGTTGTCCAGGAAGGGAAGTAGAGAAACAAGTTCAAAAACTCTTATTTTCCCTACAAAATCAACTAGTTTGGAGATGTGAGACCCAGTGACTTTTTTGTCAATAATGTCTGTCTTATTTCAACACAGAAATACAAGTGTTACCGTGGGCTGAACATAGTGGCTAAATATAGCAGCACCTAATAAATCTTAGATATGCATTTTAAAAAAAAGAAACAAGTGTCTTAGTATAAGAATTCAAAGTGGGCCCGGCGCGGTGGCCTAGTGGCTAAAGTCCTCACCTTGAACGTGCCTCGGATCCCATAAAGGTGCCAGTTCTAATCCCGCAGCTCCACTTCCCATCCAGCTCCTGGCTTGTGACCTGGGAAAGCAGTCAAGGATGGCCCAAAGCCTTGGGACCCTGTACCCGCGTGGGAGATCTAGAAGAAGTTCCTGGCTCCTGCCTTCGGATTGGCGCAGCAGCGGCCATCGTGATCACTTGGGGAGTGAATCATCGGATGGAAGATATACCTCTGTCTCTCCTCCTCTCTGTATATCTGACTTTGTAATAAGAATAAATAAATCTTAAAAAAATAATTCAAAGTAAAGGGGCAGAAAACAAGAAATTTGATTTCAAGATGAAAAGAGAAGAATCAACATGAAAGAAAAATCAGTTACTGAGTTGTATATTCTGTTGCCTTTTAAAAACTGTAATAAGATAGTCATGCAGTTCCTGAGTTAAGTTGGTGAACAGAGCTAACTACATTCCATGTTCACAGTGCCACCTTCCGGCAAGAAAAGCGCTCATTGTAGTTTAGTGTAAATGCATTCTTATTGGAGCGGGCTGGGTCTAGCACCTTCAAGATGAGGCAGTGTTTTAGTTTAACTGATATGAAAATGCTTACGTTGGTAAGTTCTGGCATGGTTATGTTTAACACAGCACACCAATCAGTAAACCTTTGAATTTAAAAAAGATATATTTTAGGTTTTAAATTGATTCACAGTAATAATATACATTATGGGGTACAGTGTGACACTTTTCTTAAGTTTCATTTTTTTAAAAGGTGATAACCAGAGACAGAGAGGCAAGAGTCTTCCATTTGAGTTCATCTTCCAAGTAGCTGTTTCAGTTAGATCTGGGCTAGGCTGAAGCCAGCACTCTAGAACTCCATTCTGGCCTCCCACATGAGTGGCAGGCAGGGTTCAAGTACTTGAATAATCTGCTGCTGCCTTCCCAGGTACATCGGCAGGAAGCTGAATGGGAGGCAGACTAGCCAGGACTTGAATGGGCACTCCACGATGGGATCCTGGCTTGCCAGTAGCAACTTAATCTGCTTTGCTATAATACAGGATTCCTGAAACGGATTATTAAAAAATGAGTAGAAATAAAATGTTGGAGGAGGCATATGGCCTAGTGCTAAGGTTGGTTAAGATGTCTGTGTCCTGGGACCTGGTGCAATGGCCTGGTGGCTAAGTCCTCGCCTTGCTTGTGCCAGGATCCCATAGATGCTGGCTTGTGTCCTGGCAGCTCCACTTCCCATCCAGCTCCCTGCTTGTGACCTGGGAAAGCAGTCAAGGACAGCCCAAAGCCTTGCGACCTTGCACCTGCATGGGAGATCTGGAAGAAGCTCCTGGCTCCTGGCTTTGGATCAGCTCAGCTCCAGCTGTTGTGGCCACTTGGGGAGTGAGCTAGCATATGGAAGATCTTTCTCTCTGTCTTTCCTTCTCTTTGTAAAAAAATCTGCCTTTCTATAAAATCAAAAAATCTTTTTTTTTAAAGATTATTTTATTACAAAGTCAGATATACAGAGAGGAGGAGAGACAGAGAGGAAGATCTTCCATCCGATGATTCACTCCCCAAGTGAGCCGCAATGGCCGGTGCACGCCGATCTGAAGCCGGGAACCAGGAACCTCTTCCAGGTCTCCCACGCGGGTGCAGGGTCCCAAAGCATTGGGCCGTCCTCGACTGCCTTCCCAGGCCATAAGCAGGGAGCTGGATGGGAAGTGGAGCTGCCGGGATTAGAACCGGCGCCCATATGGGATCCTGGTGCGTTCAAGGCGAGGACTTTAGCTGCCAGGCCACGCCGCCAGGCCCGAAAATTAATAAATCTTAAAAAAAAAAAAAAGATATCTGTGTCCTATATTGAAATACCTGGGTTCTGTACCTTGCTTTGTCTCCGTCTCTCTCTTTCTCTCTCTGCCTCTCACATTATTAAAAAAAAAAAAGTACTTAAGAAAGGAAATAACGGGCTGGCCCATGGCAGGGGTAAGCTGCCACCTGTGACACTGACAGCCCCTATGTGCACTGATTGTGTCCTGGTTACTGGATGTCTGATTCAGCTACCTGCTGATAGGCCTAGGAATGCAGAAGAAAAAGGTCAGAGTACTTGGGCTTTTGCACTCACTTGGAAGAGCTGGATCAAGCTCCTGGGAATGAGGTGTCAAGAACAAATCCTAAATTCTTTTAAGAAAATCTTTTTTTCAAAAAGAAAAACTTTATATATATATATATATATATATATATATATATATATGTATATATATGTTTATTTGAAAGACTGACTGGGCAGGAAAGGGGTGGGAGAGAAAGCCTTCACCCCCTGGTTTATTTCCCAAATGGCTGCAATGGCTAGGGCTGAGATAGGCTAAAGGCACAAGGTGAGAAGTCTAGTCAGGTCTCCCCCAGGGGTGGTGGGCACCTGGACCCAAGTACCTGGGCCATCTTTCTCTGTTTTGTCGGAAGCATTAGCTGAAAACTGGATTGGAAGTGGAGCAGACAGGACTTGAACTGGCGCTCTGACATAGGATGTTGCCATGACAAGTGGTGGCTTAGCAACTGAGTTGCATCCTCACCCCAGAACCCTCCATTTCTGTCTAGTGGAACTAGGCAGACAATGGCACAGTCACAGAATTACTGACTATTGGAAGAAGCCAAGTTTGGAATAAGATTATGAAGTCAGTTCGGATGGTAGGTTGAGGTGTCCCAGGAAGCATCCTGGTCTGGATGGGGAATAGGACGTGACATCATGGACCAGGTTACAGGGTTAGAGGACGCCCTCCAGTGGTGGCCTGGAGCTGGCTGGAAGGATCTCAGCAGCCCCTCCTGCTGCCTTCTTCCTAACTGCTTTCAGTGGTGCTGTGCTGGTAGCTTGAAATTAGCCATGGTGGAGTGTTTGCAACGCAGAAACTGACTCAAATCAGATCTCCCTTTGCCCCCAAACTGACTCCCAAGTCTGATTTGCCAAACTTCCACTGACAGAGTTTAAACATTTTAACAGTTTAATAAGAATGAGCTAATGGCAATTATTGAGGACACAACCATCTACCTCGTGGATGCCTCCTGATTTAGTATATACCTATTTCAACAACTGTGTTGGAAGCTTAGACTTCACTCATATAATATTGATTGAGCAACTGCCATGTGACAGGTGCTCTACTCTATGCAGGCTCTGAACTGTCTTGTGGACAGATGCTTTATAAAGACACATTTATTATCCAAATATTGTTGTTAGTCATTTAAGTCTCATAACTTCATTTCCAAGAAAGAAATTTATACTTTCAGAAATTTTATATTTTCCCTCTTGGTCTTCACCCTAATTGTATGATAATAATGACCTCATTTGACAGTTGAAGGGATAAAAAAAAAAAAGCTACATTCCCAGTTACACAGCCAGAAGTAGCAGGCCCAGAACTTTACTTTCCATTATGACATTTAACTCCTACATTTCTTTTTTTTTTTTTTTTATAATTTATTTTATTGTGTTGTTGTTGACAATCTTTACATAGTTAATTACAGTTAAAGAAAGAAAAAGAAAAAAAAAGGTTCAGGGGGATAGGGAAGTGGGTAATACTATTATGTCCATATTGTTTCCATCTTGTATCTGAGGTAAAGGGGGATATTGAGGGAGAAGCCCCACCCGGAACTCCTACATTTCTTAAAACTGAGTTTATCACATTCCAAGCATAGCTGCATTAAGCTCTTTTGTGACTTTAATTTTGGTGCATGATTTGAGAAAAGTCTTAATTTACAAAGCACCAATCAAGTTCAAAGCTTACTCTGGGCAAAATACTGAGCCAATCTCTGAAGAGGATTCAAAGATGAAAAAGTCAAGAACCTTGTGTAGCTGGAGCGGATCTACATAGTGGATAACGTATATAAAATATGGAGCCAAACACCAACCACAAGTCTGTGTTATAGGAACACAGGGGAAAAAAAAGATTCTAATTAATGTGATTTGCAAAGGCAGTTTGGAAAAGGTAACCTGGTGTTTGAATGGTACAGTTTTGCTCGAGGATAGGAACAAGACAATCCCAGAATAATGCAGCCTAGCACAGGCTTGACAGGAGAGGAGTGATGGACAGCCATGACATCAGAAAGGGAGGTGATGCAAGCAGGGCAGAGCCTCTGTCCTGGTGGCTTTCCTCTCGGCAGCCGTGTGCCATCCAGACTGAGGAAGACACAGAAACTGTGCGGCCACGTGAGCCCTGGCCATGACCGCATCGCCAAGTACTGGAAGCACCCGGGAGGCCAGAAAGATGCTGGTGGCATGCATCACCGCGGGATCAACTTCCACAAATATCACTCAGGTTACTTGGGGAAAGTTGGTATAAGGCATTACCACTTGAACCGGAACCAGAGCTTCTGCCCAACTGTCAACCTGGATAGGCTGTGGACGCTGGTCAGTGAGCAGACCTGGGTGAACGCTGCCAAGAACAAAACGAGAGCTGCCCCCATCATTGATGTGGTGAGGTTGGGCTACTATAAAGTTCTAGGAACAGGAAAGCTCTCAAAGCTCCCAGTCATTGTCACAGCCAAATTCTTCCGTAGAAAAGCTGAAGAGAAGATTAAGGACATTGGGGGAGCCTGTGTCCTGGTGGCTTGAAGCCACTGTTCATTAAAGTGCTTCTCTGCTGACCAATCAATCAGAGAGAAATGACAGGGCCCAGGAGCTTGTAATTTAAATCTCTGTATAAAAAAGGTCCTTCCAGAGATTTTTTGGGCAGAAATATGATCAGCTTAAGGTAATAGTTACAGATACATAAGCTTCAATACTAGATCTCATTGCTTTGCATAGCGTGTGACACTTGCTGGGTCCAAGTGTGAATATGTTGAATACACAGACAGGAGAGGGCACAGCCTGGAGGTGATCTCATCAGCTTGGCTGCTGTTATCATTCCAGAAAAGGGAGATGTGGTCATCATTGCCCAGGGGAGAAAGGACTGCTGTTGGCAGCTGTCTTTGGGCACGAGGGAAAGGCAGAGAGTTAAAGAAGGCTGACTGCTCCATGGCATTGGCACCTGGTCTACCTCAGTGTGGCGGGACCACGAAGGATAGCTTGGTTCTTGTCTCACACTGAAGAACTTCGCCACGGGCAGGGACAGTGAGCAAAGTGGAGACTGATTGAAAGTGAGAAAGCTCCCAATCAAGGGAGGAGCTGCCAGTTACTACAGGGGGGAGGGAAGCCTGTCCTTTTTGTGTACCAAGTTGCTTTCCGCTGATTGGCCCCTTTCTAGAAACCAGACCTATTTACCTAACCAGGGGAAGAGCACAATAACAAATCAGAAGCCAAGGAATATAGTCATGCCTAGCCTGATTACTTAAAATTCAGTGCGGGGCATGGCACGATGGTTCAATGGCTAAATCCTCACCTTGCAAGCCCTGAGATCCCATGTCTGTATCCTGGCTGCTCTACTTCCCATCCAGCTCCCTGCCTGCAACCTGGGAAGGCGGTGGAGAATGACCCAAAGCCTTGGAACCCTGCATCTGCATGAGAGATTCAGAATAGCTCCTGCCTCCAGATCCTGGCAGCAAGATGGAGGATCTTTCTGTCTGCTTCTCTCTCTAAATCTGATCTGCCTTTCCAATAAAAATATTTTAAAAATTCACAAAGCAAAAAATGCAGCACAGTTAGCTGACCAAACTGCCTATTCGCCAAACCCTTTGCACCAGGAGGACAGGGTTGCTTGGGCAGAATGGGAACTAGGAAAGATTCCCAGTTCTGTTTTGGTTCATGCTGCCCATAAAGTGCTGGGAGAATATTCCTGAAGACAAAGTTTTCAAGCCTAGAGCACTCAGGAGCCTTTGAGGGCTGTATCGCCGTCATATGTCTTCTTTCATTCTATTCTGTCAGTATAGAGTTGGGCTTGTTTTCCTTACATTATCTTAATCTGGGGGGGGGGCACTACATTATCCGGATAATTCTCAAGTGCAAGAACGACCCTCAGGAGATTTTAGATATATATGTATATATGTGTGTATATATATGCCTGGGGTGATCCAACTTGGTTTTCAGGCTTTAAAACTGGGTAGACAAATAAGCCTAGGCAGTATTTATAATGGGAAAAAATAGTAAGCCATGTAAGCAGAAGCGAGGGAACTCTTTATTGCCTTCTTTTTCCAGGCGTGTACAACCTCGGCAAGTTAAATGTCCTGTAAGGGTCCAGATTCCCAAGCAGTCAATCACTCCCAGCTCCTGTCTGCGCTCCCTGACGCTGGGAACAGCGAACCCCAGATTTCCTGCCCTTCTTCCCGCTTCCCCACCCCCACCGGCGGGGCAGGTGTCCCGGGGACCAGGGACCGTTGAAGCCAGCACCAACCGTCCTTTGTGTCCAGTAGGCGCGCGCGGGGGCGGTCAGGGTTGGCGCGCGAGCGCAGGGGGCGCGCGAGTCGCGGCGGGCGCGGGAGTGGCGGCGGGGGCCACGGGCAGGGGCGGGAGGAGGCGCGCGGGCGGGCCCTTGGGGCGCGAGAACCGACGGACCGTTGGCGTTTGGGAGGGGTGGAGGGGTCATCTTTCTGCATTTCTGGAAAAACAGTTGAACCCAGTGAAGTGGAAAACGCCAGGTTGCCCAGCAGCAGGTGCAGCGAGCTCGCCTTGATGGTGGAAAGGCTGCTGGCGGATGCGTGGTGTGTATGTAAAAGCGTAAACAGAGGCCTGACGACTTCTAGGGGGAACAGAAATGTAAGAGAATGGCTTAGACCCTTACAGCCCCAGCTATCCCTCCTGGCCACCTCCTTGGGACTGAAATGGGCCTAGGAGTTGTCTTCTGGGCCTGTCTCATGGCCGCTCACCACCTCCTGTAAAATCCCTTTGAAGGATAGCAGATCACCCCCCAACGGACAGGGTCTTATTGTCCCTCAAGTTTCCCTGAAAAATGTGGGGGATACAATGCTTGATTCTTGTTTCCTTACCGCTCCCCTGCCCCTGAAACCATGATGCCAGAGTGATTTAATTATAATGACTACCTGGTGTTAGAAGGGTTTTCAGGATTTCGGACTTGGGGGAAAAAAAGTTGACAAATAGTACGAAGTATATACCCTCTCTTTCACCCACCTTCCCCCAATGTTAAGACTATTCAAAACTGTGTGGTGGTCTCTTAGTCTTCTTCAAGGCCATGCTGCTTTAGCGGCCAGTGTGATTCTACAAAGACAGTTTGGGTTTGTCTAGTGCATTTTAGGCAAGAATCCCACGGAAGCAAGGTTGGGTCGTGCTCATGGTATTGGTATTAGGAGGCATGCGCGTTTGAATGTCTCGTTAATGGTGATGTGCACTTGGGTCATTTGGTGAAGGTGGTTATTGCCAGATCTGACTGGTGGGAAGCTATGGTTTGCCTGTGTTTAATCAGAGAGGACGAGTATCTCTATCCTAGTCGTAGTAACTTAAGAACTAAAGACTCTTGGCTGTGGCAGTGGTGCCCTGGGTGGTTATCAAAAATGCTCCTCTGCCCGCTTTTATTGTTTTGATGGTAAATTTTAAGCTGAATATCTAAGCACACAATAACATTAAACAATTATTTGAAAAGTAGAGGGATAGAGAAAAGAGAGGGAGCGAGAGAGATCTTTTGTTTGTTGTTGGGCCTACCAAATCCCTCATGTGGGCCCTCCTGCTGCGTCCCAGGCACATGAGCAGGAAGCTGGATCAGAAATGGAAGGGATGCTATACACTTGAACCCAGGCATTGTGATGTAGGCACCTGCTGCGCCAAAATGGCAGCCTCCTCAATAACTTTCTAAAGGCAGATACTGACCTAATACTGTTCTGCTTTACACGAGACAGTCAGACACTGTTGAGATGCCGTGGAACCAGTGGCAAAAATGGAATTCAGAAATATTATATAAGTAACAGCATTTTAGATGATTCGTATTTTTAGTTACTATAAAAACACCAATTTGTATGGACTTTAACTTTCATTGATTTAATTCTGTGTACAAAATGGGTAAATGTTACATCTAAAAGTAGAACTAAGATAAAAAGTCATAGTGTTTGTGCTGTATTTTAGATTTTAGTTGGCATTTGCAAAGTTGACCGCCTGACAAGGCCTCTAAGCCTCATCCAATGATAGTTCACTTTATTTGACCTTACCGTTTGCTGAAGAGATTTTCTGGAAGCCGAAATGAATGCTCCTTTGCAGTGCAAGGTGCGTAGGTAGAATTCTTGTGGCTGAAACAGATATCTGCCAGCCATTTTGATGAATTCTGTTTGAAGATGTGTGTGGTATCCCTGAACCTTTGCCTGCGTGCATAGTACTGGCCTAAGGCTGGGCCTTAGTTTGACGCTGTCAGTATGAGGCAGAGCAGGGGTGAGTTTTCACATTTAAGAAAAAAAAAATCATTGCCTCTTTCGAGCCTCGGGTATCTACTAATTCTCCCCGGAAAAAAGGTATAAATCCATATCGCGTCTTAGAGCAACATGCGATCCGCGGTCATCCAGGGGGCGGCAATGAGGCCGCCAGACGGTTTGCCCAGGGCCATCTGGCGCGGCCGCCTCTCCTGGCACCTGCGCCGGCGGCCCAGCTGGCTCCGTCGGCGCCCCTTCTCCCCGATGTCCTGGGCCTGGGGCAGGTGCCGAGCCGAGGACCACCGCGACTGAGGACCGTTCCTGGCGAGCCCCTCCGAGGGGGTCGGGAACGGTTAGAGTGACAAAGCAAAGAACGTAAAGCTCCCAGGACCCGCGCCTCGGCGCGCCAAGCCACCGGCCTCCAGCGGCCGACCCGGCCCGCGGGGCTGACAGACGCGCCACAGGCCGCGGGCAAAGCTTGGCGCTCCCGGGCGCGCCTCAGCCGGGCAGCGGCGCCGGGACGAGCGCGCGCGCATGCGTGCGTGTCAGCGTGCCTGCGTGCGGGCCGAGGGGGCGGGGCCGTGAGCGTCGCCGGCGCCGGCTTCGCGTCGGGGAAGCCCTCCCGGGTGCTGACGTCACGGCCGCGCCGGCCAATGGCAGGCCGCGCGGGGGGATTCCCGCTCCGGCGGCCGCCGGGCTGGCTTTTTAAATGGATCCCCCGGGAGCGCTCGGTGGGAGCGGCGGGCCGGGCCGAGCCTCTGGGCCGAGCCGGGGGGCCCGGGAGCCGAGCCTCACGCTGCCTTGCCACCTGCGAACGTGTGATCTGTGTCCCTCCAGGAGTGTGGTGCGGGTCGGTGCTCGCCGGGACGCTCGCCCCCTGACGTGAGTGACCGCTGGGTCTCGAAGAAGAACCGCAAGCGCTGAGGAAGGCGGCGTTGGAGCTGCAGAGGGAAGCCCCGCGACGACGGCTCGTCCCTGGAGCGTCGGGGAGGTGGGCGCGGGGTCCCCGAGCCGGAGAGGCCACGCCGAGCCCTAGCCTAGTAACCACGCCTCGCGTCCCTCACTCTCCCCACTGTGTTAAAGCCACCGTGCTTTAACCCTAACTCAGATTTCTCTAGGTCTTTCTAGATAGTCTGTACAGTTTTCTGCAGATTGCGACCCTCGAGTTGAATGCGTAACTGCACTTTCAGAATGCAATGGTTACTGTCATCCTAGTGGAAGGAACTGATGTTTAAGTCCTTCACCCCTTTGACCACTTGAACATTCCTCCCTCCAGCTCCGTTGCAGCTCTGTCTCTTGCCTGCGCTCCATGCTGTGACTAACCTGTGCCTTCCTGGCAGCGACCAGGGTCAGGCAGGCAGTGCGTAGTTTGCTGGCTGCTGTGGGTCGAGTCAGCAGCCAGTGCTACCCTGCCACCTGCTTCTGGGTCATGTCCTCGCGTCGGTGTCCCGCGTGTGTGACGAGCTGGCAGTGTATTGTTAGCTGGTTGGATATGCGAGCGACACCAGCTAACATGCGGCTGCTATCTTATCGCATCCACGTTAACGTCGGAGGGCACTGGGCGCTGCAGTGTGGGCCTGTGTACTTCCTGCCGTAAAGCAGGGTGCCATTTAGCAGGAATTATTGTTACTGTTGCCGTAGTTACTCACTTATAGTACAACGGACAGCTTTATAATGGTGAAGAAAGTGGTTTAATTACCCTGACATTTCAATTATTATGTTTGAAGTCGTGGGTTGGTACCTATATTAAAGCATTTGTGACACTGTATGCATTTTTAAGTGTAAGCTTTAGAATGTAATGACAGTCTGGGATGAAAAATCTTAAATCTATGTGCAAATTTTCAATGAAGTCTGGTATTCTTTCACGGAACAGCAATTTCTTCTTTTTCTTAAAAAATTTATTTATTTTTATTGGAAAGTCAGATTTACAGAGGAGAGGCAGAGAGGAAGATCTTCCATCTGATGATTCACTCCCCTAGGGGCCACAACGGCTAGAGCTGAGCCAATCTGAAGTCAGGAACCAGGAATTTCCAACAGGTCTCTCAGACAGGTGCAGGGTCCCAAGGCTTTGGGCCGTCCTGTTGTGTTTTCCCAGGCCACAGGCAGGGACCTGGATGGGAAGTGGAGCAGCCAGAATACAAACAGGAGCCCGTATGAGAAGCTGGGGCGTGTTAGGTGAGGACTTTAACCACTAGGCTATTGCCCCAGACCCGGAGCAATAATTTCTTAATAAAGCATTAAAGTAGGTCTCTGTGACCATGTGTGCATGCTAGCTCAAGAGGGACTAGGGGTAATATTCTAGATGAGTCAGCATTTCACTTGAAATGTCAAGAAAATTGAGGAACTTTTTGGCGGCTGGTTGAATTAGTAGGGTTGCCTCAATTCTTCACTTTCTGCAAGATTGCATGCTCACAGAATGTTTGGGAGAGAGTATGAGCCTTAGCTGGCCAAGTGGGAAGGATGACTGTGTTTCACTGCTGCAGGGGCAGCTAGGCCTGGTCCCAGACCTTTGGCGCCCTCAAGTGGCCATTTGCAGCAAGTGGTGGAACTGGAGGTGTGGTTCCTAGATGAGATGTATTGAATTATACATTATCGGTAAAATAGTTTTTGTGCTTACCTTATTTAAACTTATTTTTAGAACATAGGTTAAACAGATTCCTGTAAATTCACTCTTGGGAATTTTCTTTCAAATTGATTCCTCCTTGTGTTGTGGCAAAGGGTTATTCCATTTTTACAGTCGTGTTAAAGTTCTCTTCTAGGTGAATGTTTTCATCCTGTTTATTTTTTAAGGTTAATTGTTACCGTGTAATTTTCTCAAGAGAGTCACTGGCCTGTTGCTAAAAATAAAAAAATTGTTCAATTTTGAATGCCTAGCCTTTGTGTTTCATTTTTTAAATTTGAAATTGAAAAGCAAGACCTAAAATGCCCGTGTTTGTCCTCAATGAACAGTGCACTCTCAAAGCTGTTTTTTTTTTTTTACAGTTTAATATTACTGATATGAGCAGGACGGAGGGGAGGAATGGAACGAGACAAGATGGAAGGAATCAATGGGTAAAAAGGAAAATGGAGAGAAAAATTCCCAAAGAAAACATTTCCATTGGTGTGAGGGCAAAGACAGGCATTGGGAAGTCGAGGCCCGAGCGGAGGGAAAGGGGTCGGTGGGTGAGGAGGGAGAGGGCTGCGGGCTTCCCGCCCAGGCTGCTTCCCGCAGGGCAGCCAGCACGCTGGCCTCGCTGGCCTCGCTGGCCTCGCTGGCCTCGCTGGCCTCGCTGGCCTCGCTGGCCTCGGGAAGGCGGCTGCTTCCAAGGCCTCGTCTCTTGCCGCCTTTACTCTCTGCCAGGTGGGCCTTCGTGGTTGGGCTGAAGAGGGGGAGGGAGAAGTGGAGGGAGTATGATGGGTTAGTTCCTGGGCATTAGTCTCTGGAGTTCTGTGATCCCACCAGAAAGGTGAAATCATCAAGCTGAGGACTGTGTGTCTGCAGAACATCCCCTCATGAGCTCCACCCACTTAAGCCATTTTTTTTAAAAAAGATTCAACCGTGAATGAACGTGACATTGTGTGTATGGACAACTCAACGCTCAGCCCATGAAAAGCAGTATTTTCATCACAGCATCTTTAAAGAAAATGAATGTAGAGAAAGTTTTGGCTTTTCTCTTTGGGATTTGACCATAATTTTTTTTTTTTTTTTCTTTTGAAAGCAACAGCCAGGACTGGGTCAGGCTGAAGCCCAGAGGCAGGAACTCTTCCCTGTGGTGCAGGCTCCCAGGACTTGGCCCACGTCCTGCTGCTGTCCCAGGCACATCAGTAGGGAGCTGAACCCAAAGCAAAGCAGCCGGGACTTGAACCAGCGCTCCTGTATAGGATACTCACTTTGCATGTGGGAGCTTCATCCGCTGAGCCAGGATGCCAGTCCCTGTATTTTTGCTTTTAGTTTTTACTGAAGTATCGTCCTGTTTGAGATTATCTGCAGGTAATTCAACGAGGTTGTTAGATTTTAGCGCAATTAGGCGCAGAGTATTATTATCACTGTCATAATGCAGAAGCTGTGTAGACTCCCACGTTTTTATATACATTTCCATAGTTGTTATATTAACACTAGTATATAATAATGTATGTAAAATTTTGGTTGTGGATTTTTCTCTCCAGGGATCCTGATGATCCCCTGGTTGGAGTCCCACCTTCCAGCTCTTTGGTGTGCTGGAGCTAGCAGTGATGTATGTGCGGACCAAGTATTCAAATTTCAGAAGCCTCGAGCTGATTAGAGCCCACTGGAAACTGGCCACGCAGGAACGATTACACCATGGAAACTGCCGTATGCTGTCGGGGTTCCTCGGAGTCTGCTGTTACTCATTTGCTGTATACGTGCCACAAGTTAGGACATAGCTATGTGCCTCAGACACACTGTGCTTGTTAAGCATGTTCGAAAACGAGGCACAGCGGTCGGGGCCTGGCTCAGGTGCATTTTTATGCTTATCCCAGGCCCGACGCTCTGGTCTGGCCGCCGTGAGCTGGAGTTACTAGGACATAGTCTCCAAACACCAGAGCTAAAATGCACTTGCTTCTGCCTCCTTTCCTGTCATGAAGGCAGCTGAATATCCTTGCACGTGACGCTCAGTAGTTCTCAATCACATCCCTTATCAGGCATCCCATGCCTCAGACACGTGATGTTGAGACCGATTCCAGAGGCAGCTTGTGCTCAGCGTGTGTGCTGGGAGGTGGGGGACAGTGGGGAACCCGGAGCAGACACATGAATCTCCACCTGCTTGCCTGCCCTGCACACCCAAAGGGCAAGGGAAAACCACTGTGAAATGGTCATTAGGGAGCCCCTTGTGGCCTGAGGCAGGCCAGCCCTCGCTGGGAGTGGGCCTTCACTGGACAGCCCTGGCCACCCTCAGGGCAGCTCTGCTGTCACTCACTGGGCAGTGGGGAGTCTGCATTGCTTGCGGGGTGCTGCTCACGCCTGGGATGTAGACACCACCATCCCATCCTCTCACTAGCCAGGCCGCTGCACTGTCCCCGGCTCACTCAAGTCCTAAGTGGCTGTGGCAGGATGAGGCAGGAGCGCTTTGGCGGGGTGGCCCTCCACACTGTTTGGCTCCACGGCTCAGCATTCAGACTCCTCCTAGGCTTGTAGGACAAAATTGCAAAGAATGGACTGGTTAGGTGGCTTCTGTTTATCAGTAACCCAGATTCATTCTCATTTCCTGGTGCCTTCAAACATCTTGGTAAGTATGTTCATTTATCAATGCTCTATAGAAGTTAAAGGATTTTGAAGCATAAAGAACAATTGCTCCCCTTCGCTCGGTCACTCTGCACCTGCCACACACAGCAGTTCCAGGGGGCCGAGAGCCCCCGCGGGGTCTCCCACCTCAAGGCCATGCCTGTGGATCTTCTTGTCTTCGGTGGAAATTGCACCTCCCCCTTTGCCAGAGAGCACACGCAGGATGCAGTCTGACTCCTGAGCTGCTTCCTCTTCACATTCGTGTTTGGATCACTTGGAGCTAATTTTTATAATTCAGCTCTCAGAATGATTACACTCACATCCTACACATGAGCTCTTCACCCAGAAATGATCAACTCAACCTTCGTATTGCATTTATAGAATGAGTTGCTTCTGGAGAGAAAAATATTGGAAATGAGGGTTGCTTCAACTGTTATGATAATGTCATTTATAAATAATTGTCATAGTAAAACACAGCAGGAAACTACTTAGAAAAGCAAATCAAATAAAATACTGTACGTGAAACAAAAGTATATGACACTTTATAGGTATATTTTACATTTTTCAACACTTCAATATTTCAGCATATTCAACATAGCTGTGATATTTACTAGCCACCCACCGTCGTCTTGAACCCAGCAGTGGTCTAGTGAGTTGGCTCAGCCGTCCAGTACAGTCCTGGCAAAGGTCAAGTTGAACAACAGGATACTGAAGTCCATTGGTGTCTGAACTCTGAGTTTTCAGTCGTCTTTGGCTACGCTTTCTGCTTTGATAATACTGTCGTACTGGAGTCCTTCATTACTACTGGCTAGCAAGACAACGTAAACAAAAAATTATCCTTTCGTGCCACATTTAAGTTTTTGAAATAAAACCAAGCTCTCCTGGAATGGCTTCTGTGCTTTGCAGCGTGAGGAGGGCCGGGCCCGGGGGCAGCTCATAGGTCCTCCTTCTTTTTTATGATGATTTGTCTAACCTGAGCTGCGATGTCAGGCCTGATGACGTCAACCGGCTCCTCAGGCCTCCAGAACTTCACAACTTGACCCTCAGGGTTGACCAGATACTTCCAAAAGTTCCACCTCGGTTCCTTCTTTGCAGAATCTAAAATAGAATGTGTTATTATGAGCATACACGATAACTTTGGAGTCATGTCATAAAATCAAAAATAAAGCAAACAGAGAATTTGAAAGCTGGATGAGCCAAATTTCAATACTTTCTACTGATCTACATTGATGAAATTATTTTAGATTTTTTGATTTTAAACAAAAATTTTATGTTGTCACTGGCTTAAAACTTTCAGCTTCTTAACATTTTTAAAGATAAAATGATGTCCTGGGCCCAGCGGCGTGGCCTAGCGGCTGGAGTCCTCGCCTTGAAAGCCCCAGGATCCCATGTGGGCGCCGGTTCTGGTCCCGGCTGCTCCACTTCCCATCCAGCTCCCTGCTTGTGGCCTGGGAAAGCAGTCGAGGACGGCCCAAAGCTTTGGGACCCTGCACCCGCATGGGAGACCCGGAAGAGGTTCCGGGTTCCCGGCTTCGGATCGGCGCGCATCGGCCCGTTGTGGCTCACTTGGGGAGTGATCATCGGATGGAAGATCTTCCTGTCTCTCCTCTTCTCTGTATATCCATGAATAAATTAAAAAAAAAATGAAATAAAATAAATTAAAAAAAAACATTAACATACATCTATTTAACATGAAAAGCAATCCACAGATTTCCATTACCAAGTTCCTTTAGGACATCATTTTATCTTTTTTTTTTTTTTTAAGATTTATCCATTTTATTACAGCCAGATATACACAGAGGAGGAGAGACAGAAAGGAAGATCCTCCGTCCGATGATTCACTCCTCAAGTGAGTCCAACGGCTGCTGCTGTGCCGATCCGAAGCAGGGAACCTGGAACCTCTTCTGGGTCTCCCACGCAGGTGCAGGGTCCCAAAGCTTTGGGCCGTCCTCAACTGCTTTCCCAGGCCACAAGCAGGGAGCTCGATGGGAAGTGGAGCTGCTGGGATTAGAACCGGCGCCCATATGGGATCCCGGGGCACATTCAAGGTGAGGGCATCAGCTGCTAGGCCATGGTGCCGGGCCCTGTATGTTAATGTTTTTAACATTTTTGTATAACTGAAAATAACAGATTCTGAATACTAATCTTAAAGAAATTGTAACATTCTTTTGATACATTTTAATTTATATAAGATATACAGATTCCCCCATTTTTATTATCTAGGATTTATGTTTGTATTATTGAGAAACATGAGAAAAAAAGATACCTAAAAATAAGTGTTTACCATGTGCATGGTAATATATTGACATACAATGCTTGAAGGTTTAATTCCTACTTCATCTTTTTAAGTTTTTTTATAAATCTTAAAAATTAAAATATTTTTAGTTTATTTTTATTGGAAAGTCAGATATAAAGGAGGACAGACAGAGAGGAAGATCTTCCATCCGTGGATTCACTCCCCAAGTGGCTTTAACAGCTGGAGCTAACACAATCTGAACCCTAGAGCCTCTTCCAGGTCTCCCACGTGGGTGCAGGGTCCCAAAGCTTTGGGCCATCCTTGACTGCTTTCCCAGGCCACAAGCAGGGAGCTGGATGGGAAGTGGAGCAGCCGGGATTAGAACCGGCATTCATATGGGATCCCGGGGCGCATTCAAGGCGAGGACTTTAGCTGCTAGGCCACGCTGCCGGGCCCTGCTCTGACTTTTAACAGCAGCCTGGGAAGTATTGGGCCTGAGGTAAGTCTCAGATAAGAAAGGCAATTAAGAAAGGAATTAAACACCAAGGGGTGTCTGACTGATAACGCTCAGCAACATTTGGGATGTTTAATAACTGGGAGGGACATCTCCCCAGTGCTAGATAAGTAAGCGGAGAACTGCGGAGTTGTGTGAAAACAGCCATGGCCACACTTTAAGTAAATAAATTCTTTGGAGTGGTGATGCTAAGAATTAGAGTGCAACGCAGCAGACTTCTGTCATCTGAAAGGTTAAAACATTGGTTTCCAGGATGCGTTACACAGGATAAAATGCTGGCTCTTCTGGCATGTTCCTAAAACTTTCCCAATGAAACATTTCAATGCTATGGTCCCGGTGACTTTAAAAGCAAAAGGATCCAATGACCAACAGTAGATGGGTGGGAGCAGGCAGATATTTACCAACAAGAAATCGGAAAGCAGGGTCGGCGTCAGCTCCTAGAATCTTAATCTTGTGGAAGATGGGGAATGTTACTCCGTAGTTGCTTCTTGCAAACGTTTCGACTTCCTTGCTTGGTCTGGGCTCTGAATCTCCGAACTGATTGCATGGAAAAGCCAAGACGCTGAAGTGGTATGGTCCAAACTCTTTGTGCAACTCATTCAGAGCTAAGTAATTTCGGTGTGTGAGCTGGCAGTCACTGGCCACGTTTACAACTAGCGTAACCTCCCGGAAAAAGAAAAGAAAAAAAATCCAACCGGAAAGTGAAGCAAAAGATAAAAAAACAAAATCCTTGCAAATAGTTAAAATTTCAAACCATTTTGGGGGGGATTATGGCAATTGATATTATTTCATAATTTTAGACATATTCACTTTTATTGAAAACCGTTACCCAAATTCCTGAGCTGAGATTCTGAAATATTGCAGGATTAAAAAAGAAGACAGAATTATAAGGTCTCACGAAAGTTTCAAGCAAAAGATGATAATAAGCGATTTTTTGTAATGTTAGATATTAATATTTTTCTTACTGCCTACAGATTCAAATTACGACCTATAAGCATTTTCTAAACAAAACACGAAAATTAAAAGCATTTTGAAGAGAGCTTATCAATTACAAATATCTTAAAGGATGAGAACTCTTGGTAACGCAATCATAACAGGATTTTAAAGACTGAATTCTAGCTTGTAACCGTGCGAGACTCAGGGAACAGGGCCGAGAGACAGCAAAACATCAGAAAGAAGAATCGGAAGATGCAACTTACTTTTCCTTTGAACTTTTCCAGAGAAACGGTTTTTCCTTTAGCATCTTTAACTTCAAACGTGTAAAAGCTGTTGGTTTTAGGTTTTAGGAATTTTAGTTGTAGAAGAAACAGCATTACCGTGCATAGAAGCATAGAGAGCAAAACTGCAAATACCTTTGCTCTGGGCCCGGAGCATTTCACGGGGTAAGCGCCAAGAGGCTCCATTTTGGACCATTCCAGAGCGAAGCCTCAGCAGGCTGGAATTCAAAGGAGGAGCTGAAACTTGAAACCCGCCTCGTTGAACGGAGAGCAGGGTGGGACACGCCTCAGCAGTGAAGGGCCTTCTCAGGAGGGGAATGGAGTGAAATTTCCGACTTTAGTGAAGAACTCTGGATGTATTAGTGGCAGTGTGATAGAATCGCAAGTTTTGCTAGCAAAAAGCTGGACATCTTTGGTAGTTGTTGAACGTCCTCCCGGCAAAGAAAAGATTTCGCCAGCAGAGGGCGCCCTTGTTCCTGGCTGGCGCCTTCGAAGCTCTCCCACTTCCAGGGAGCGTCCAGTGCGAGCGCCTGGTTGCACGTGCGCGGTAGCATCCAGGGACAGGAGTGTCGATTAACTGGGATTTGTGGATATGACGTGTGCATGACCTAAAGGAACTCAATATTACACGCCTTGTGAGTTCGTGGATTTGATCGTGGAAAGAGTAGTGAATGCTTTATTTGACCTCACCTAGTTAAGGCAGTTAAATCTAGGAGATACAGTAAAAATAAATACTCTTGAAACACTGAAGGCATTAAAAAACCCATCCCTATCTTGAAACAAACGACTCCATTGTTTTCCAAATTTTTGATTATGACTGCCAGGGCGAAATGTATTTTGTAAGTGACCAAGTAACCCCTCCTCCTGCCCCCTCCCCCAACACACACACCACACGGCGGAGGAGAAGTTTTGTTACAGGGACTCAGCTTCCGGAGTTCCCAGTGCTACCTGCCAGGGCGTGCTGGAATCCAGGGCACAGCCGGGACTTGAAGCCAGGACAGGACGCAGGCATCTTAACATCTGATCTTAGCTACATCAAACCCCGTTCTCATTTCCCTTCTTGTCTGGGGGAGTTCTATGCTGCTGTTCCCTGTCTGAAGGGTGCCGGTGAAGCCCATGGGCTGCCCAGCGGTGCCCTCCGAGTGCTGGAGGTCCTGCACTCACAGGTGGTTTGGGTTCTGGCCCAGGTGGGGGCGGGCAGGGGCTTGAGGGCTCCCCTTGAGGCCAGGAATGACTGCTGAGGGACTGCATGGACAGGTCTCTGTGCCTGCAAACCAGAGCTTCCTCAGTGGTGTAGATGGAGCAAAGCATGGCACACCCAGATGCAAGGCGAAGTTAGGGATCAGATGCCGAGAGGTACTGGCCGAGTCCTTGGCCTCATCAGATGCACCAAACAGGGTTTACATCCGCCCCCAGCAGCATGTAGTGGTGGCTGAGGGGAGGTAAGGCAGCTTAGGCTCACGACCAGGGACTTTGTGCCAGTTGCTGAGATGTGCTGGCGAGACTCTGGGTCGCACTAGGCATGCCCTGCGTGCTTGGAGATGTGGACCTATAAGACGTCTGGCAGAACAAATTGGACAACAACCCCAGACAAACGATGACAGAAAATATCTGGGCAAACGGAGACTGAGGCTGATTATGTCAGCCAATGGACATTGAAAAGGGTCCCTCATTCTGGGGTCAGCAAGACTGACAACATTTCAAAACTATTGAAATGACTTGGGCAGAACCCTTGGCATGTGTGCCACATTGGGACCCAGGCTTGATCTTGGCGGACATTCTCAATCCCTGGATATTGGAGCGGTTGGGAGGCTGGGTATGGCTTCTTCCCTTATCCCCCCTCAACCTCTGCCCCTCGAAACAAGAAAGAAAAACAGAAAATTTGGACACAGTGATCACACCCACATTTCCCTAACCCCTGATCCATCCTTTTCTGATCAACAATGTTAATATCATCTAAAACAGCAACAAAAACAGACAAGCAAAAAACAAACAAAAAGAAATGATGGGAAGAATCTGAAGAGGAGTAAGTGAATAGCAACCATGAGAAAGCTTGTCCCTGGGGGCTGGGCGTTCTGGAAGGGATAACCAGAGCCCCGCAGGTCAAGAAAACAAGACAGGAGATGACAATCTTAGAGGAGGGAGTCCTGGCCAACGTGATCAAAAGACATGGATGGAGCAAGCTAATCCTCTACCTGCAGCAAGCATCCCTCATGGGCACCGGTTTGTGTCCTGGCTACTCCACTTCCCATCCAGTTCCCAGTTTATGGCCTGGAAAAATAGTGGAGGATGGCCCAAAGCCTTGGGACCTTGCACCTGAGTGGGAGACCTGAAAGAAACAAAAAAGATCTTTATAGTGAGAAGAGGAATGCTTTGGTCTTCATGATGGATCTGAAACTATGCGGAGGCGCCAGTTTGAAATGTTTTGTGTCGGATGCGCTCTGCAGGGCTTGTGGCTGTGGGCACGCCTGGCAGTAGCAGCATCAGTCTGCTAACTGTGGCTTTGCCACCAGGGTCTTCCGCGGCTCTGGCATTGCCCATGCATCTTTTCTGGAATGTGCAGCTTTTCCCACTGGGTTATTTGTCAGAGTATTTGTCGTGAGATATATTTGTTCCTATTTTCTCAGTTGTTTCGTGTTGTTACTTCCTGACCTTATTTTTAACCTCTGCAGGTTCCTAGCTGTTTCTTTGTTGGCATTCCTCCTGATTTAGTGTCAGTGTGATGTGAACGCCGAAGGTAAACAGGCCAGCCTGATGTGCTTGGGGCATCCAGTCATTCATCCTCTTTCCCTTCTTTGTCTTATTTTTCTTATCTTCCTCTTCCTCTTTCTTAATAAATACTTGAGTCATCTGAAACTATGCGACAGGCATTTCCTCCGCAGGAGGTAGAGCTTGGAACAAAAGCTGAGGGACATGGAAGACGAAACAGCACCATCTAGGGCAGCGTCTCCTGCCTCCCAAATTGCAGTCATTTGCATAGCGCCTCTGTGATTTTTGCCACATTTGCATGCCGTCCGTATTTTTGCTTAACGTTTTTGACTTAGAGCTACTCATGAGTTTCATTCAAACTAATTTTTGTAAGGGAAAACTTTATATCAAAACAAAAATCCTAGAACACTAAAAAAATTATGTTAATACCCCTAGACATTTAACAGTGTTCTGTGGCCCGATAAACCATGGGTTCCAAACGAAGGAATTGCTGGGGGTTGCACTTGGCACACAAGGCATTAGAGAAATTGTAATCTAATTCTTTGACTTTTTTTTTTTTTTTTTGGTATTGAATCAAAACTCATCTCTTCTTATTTGTTGGTCCTGGTTTTGTCACAGGGAGCAATACCAAGCAATTTTTTCTTGCTCGCTTTCTTCCTTCCATTCTCCCTCTCCTTCTCTCTTTAGGAGGCAAACAGGCAGATTGAGACTGTCCAACTACTAGTTCATTCCCTAAACACTTGTCACAGCTGGGTCTAAAGCCAGGGACCCTCTCACATGTTGGGGTGCTGCCCCATGACAAAGTCTGTCCTGACTTCCATCACTGGGGTCCCCGTGTCCAAACGCACTCAGGCATCGAATCCGGTCTGGTCCACGTCCCTTCCTCTGGAACAGTCCTGGGTCTGGATGCTTTTCTCCAGGTGAACTCTAATCTGGGCAGTTACCATCAAACTGTCTTCCATGGTGGCTCCATCTTTTTCCATTCTGTCTGGCAGTGTCCCAAGGTTCCAACTTGCTCACATCTTTGGTAAGTGGGTGTGAAGTGGTACTTCACTGTGGTTTTGATGTATTTTTTCCCAACACACACGCTTCCTCATGGCTGCATGGCATTTCCTGTTTTGGAGGTCACGGCAGGCCTTTACCTCTCCATTAATCAACACTTGGTCTCCGTCTTAACCTCAGCCTCCCAGCTCCAGCCTCATGCTTTTGTTCTTTTTTTTTTTTTTAAAGATTTATTTTTATTACAAAGTCAGATATACAGAGAGGAGGAGAGACAGAGAGGAAGATCTTCCGTCCGATGATTCACTCCCCAAGTGAGCCGCAACGGGCCGATGCGCGCTGATCCGAAGCCGGGAACCTGGAACCTCTTCCGGGTCTCCCACGCGGGTGCAGGGTCCCAATGCATTGGGCTGTCCTCGACTGCTTTCCCAGGCCACAAGCAGGGAGATGGATGGGAAGTGGAGCTGCCGGGATTAGAACCGGCGCCCATATGGGATCCTGGGGCGTTCAAGGCGAGGACTTTAGCTGCTGGGCCGCTGCCGGGCCCCATCCTTTTGTTCTTGCAAAGGCTCACTCTGCAAGGCACACCCTCACATTTCCAGGTGAGAGGCTGGACTCCGACAGGTGAGCTTGGGTGCAGGATCTCCATCCGGCTGGGGCAATCTGTGTATTGGCAAACAGTGAGAGTCGACTGGCCGTCCAGGTGTTTCTGAGCATTCAACGCCAATGTGACAAATCCCTTAAAATCTAGACATGACCTTTTGCGGGGCCAGCCGGTACTGCAGAGATGCTTGCTGCTCCCCTTCTGTTTGCTGTTCTGTTTGATTTCTCAAATTCTTTGAAGTCACTGTGCTGGGTCAGTAGAGTTTGTACACACCTGAAGGCTTTTGATAAACATGGTCAGGGTGGCGTTTCCTGATGCTAACTGGGGCTTTACCTGCCAAGTGTGCCAGTATTCACCTCTGGCCTCTTAAGCATGGAGGAATTGTCATTAAAAAAAAAAAAAGTCACAGCTGAAACCTTGTTGTTGTTTTAAATGTACATTTTGTTTGATTATTAGTGAGCTTGAGCATAGTTTGGCATTACACATCTCCAGTGCGTTGCTTTTTAGGTCTTTGATCAGTTTTTGTATCGAGTAGATAAGCTTATCTACATTTTAAAAATAAAGATTTATTCTTATTGGAAAGCCAGATTTACAGAGAGAGGAAGAGACAGGGAGAAAGATCTTCCATCCGATGGTTCACTTCCCAAGCAACTGCAATGGCTGGAGCCAAGCTGATCCAAAGTGAGGAGTCAGGAGTTTCTTCCGGGTCTCCCACATGGGGTGCAGAGTCCCAATGCATTGGGCCGTCCTCAACTGCTTTCCCAGGCCACAAGCAGGGAGCTGGATGGGAAGTGGAGCAGCTGGGACTTGAACCGGCACCCATATGGGATCCCGGTGCATGCAAGGCAAGGACTTTAGCCACTGGGCTACTACGCCAGGCCCACTTATGTACATTTTAAAAAGAGCTCTTGATTCAAGGATATTGACTTAACTTGTCTGTTCTTTTGCTAAAAATGATGCATTTTCAGTTTTTAACTTGAAGACTAAATCCTTTTTCTTAGAGAGAAGCAGGTGGATATGGAGTAAGCTGTTTACACAAGAGGGTTTTACTAAAAAAATGCTGCTTATTTCCAGAATGGACATTTAATGACATTCTACAAACCTCTTCAGTATATAGTGTTATTTCAGGTCTTATTTTACATTGCTGTGTAATGGCAATGACCCTAAATAGAATTACATCCTAAACTCCTTCAGCAGGTCTGCATAAGAGGAGCTCTAAGAACACAATGATGTTTTGGTATTTATATTTATTTATCTCCATCGTGTTTGACAGGGAGAGACTGCAGGAGGGGGGAAGAGCTTCCAACTGCTGATTCACCTCCCAAATGCCCACAATAGCCAAAGCTGGGCCAGGCTGAAGGTAAAGCAGGTGACTTAACCCTCAGTCTCCCACCTGAGAGGTAAGGACTTAGAGATTTGGACCGTTGCCTGCCGCCTCCCAAGCTGTGCCTGAGCAGGAAGCACATCAGACAGTGGCAAAGCTAGGACTCAGACTAGGCACTCCGACGGGGAGGTGGGTATTGCAGTGGGGAATTAATCGCAGCACCACAAGCCCGCCATGTGTTGTGTCATTTTAATTTTTGTGACCTGAGATAATAAACCCACATTATACATAACCTTCCAGGGCACACAAATGAAAACCTCTCATTGTGTATGTCTTGTGTTGTCCTGGATGAATCATTTAATTCCTTTTTATGGGATATTTGTTTTTGCACCATTGAGACTGTTCTTAATGACGGGTCTTAGTGTTGTTAAACAGAAACTTGGTTCGGATACTACCACCTATTCTAACTTTAAGAGCGGTTTGTTGGAGAGGTTTGCCTGCGGAGGTGCCTGTTGCCGGTAGCCCAATAACCACAAGATGGCAGCAAAGTCAAAGCAGAGAGTTACTTGGTCAGCCTCTTCAAGGGTTCAGTCACGGGGTTTCCGGGATCTGTGCTGGGGAGAAGCTGGCAGGGTGGGAACAGGGAGGACCAGAACCCGTCTCTGGGAGGAGGGAGGGAAACGCCGCAGCCCCGCTTTGAAGTGCTAGGAACGGTTGTACTCCCGATTTGTAAAATCATCTGATACCACGTTCAGCCAGCACTTCACTATTTTTCTCCTTTGTGAAATTTCCACCGTGGGTGGATGGGGGGAATGAAGGTATTCAAGGAAAACTTCAGGTTAAACTGAACAGAGTTTTAGCTGAGTCAAGAGCAGTCGGCTGATTGGGCGAAAAGTGAATCAGAGAATTCCGCAATGCCGGATGGGCAGGCAGGTTGTGTTTCTGAACAAAAACAGCCCGACTAGCGACAGCACCTGTATTTGAACATGGTCAGATCAATTGACTGTCTGTGACTGATGGACACTTGGCTGTCGTGACTGACTGGGTGAGACTCAATTATTAGTTACAAAAGTTTATTTAGCTACAGGCAGGGAGCTGGATGGGGAGTGGAGCAGCCAGGATGTAAGCCAGTGCCCTTATGGATGCTGTGCTGTGGGGGGTGGAGGGTTAGCTTGTTGTGCCATTATGTTGGCCCAATTATTGATTCTTTTTTTTTTTAAAGATTTATTTTATTTATATTGGAAAGTCAGATAAACAGAGGAGGCTCTTCCATCTGATGAATCACTCCCTAAGCGACCACAACGGCTTGAGCTGAGCTGATCCGAAGCCGGGAACCAGGAACCTCTTCCCGGTCTCCCACGCGGGTACAGGGTCCCAATGCTTTGGGCTCTCTTAGATTGCTTTCCCAGGCCACAAGCAGGGAGCTGGATGGGAAGCAGGGCGGCCAGGATTAGAACTGGCACCCATATAGGATCCCGGCGCATTCTAGGCAAGGACTTTAACTACTAGGCTACTGTGTTGGGCCCCCAATTGTTGATTCCTTTAAGAGAACTTAATGTCTGAAACAGATCTGCTCACTCTGCTCACCAGTCACCTGCTCGCTCTCTTGTGGGTTATGGGACACGTTTTGTGCAAGTGCTGTGTAAGCAGCTCCTGTGGCTGTCGAGTGGGCCCGAGTAAGAGAGACTTTGTGTGGCGGTGCTGTGAGCACGTCAGGGCAATTCTGTTTTACGCAGTGGGGAGATGATTGCCTGCGGAGGTTCCCAGAAGGTCCTTGGTCCTTGTACATTTAGAAGTCCTAATTTGATTTTATCTGAGTGCCACATATTCTCCTTTCTATGTTTTCATTCTGTGTGGAAAGTCTTTGTGTTATTTATGAGGTTGTTGTCATGGTTGGGAACCTGTGTGAGAAACTTGTTGAGAGCTAGGGTTTGTTTCGGGAATGTCTGGAAAGCTTGCCTGTTGTAGTTTCTGCTGGGATAATTACTGATAAGCAAATTATGGGTGCTTTGAGATGGTCTCAAATTTGTGGGGAGAGAGAGAGAGAGAGGTAAAATTCAGTTCATTTTCAGTGTTGCATATTGTGTTGGATTTTGAGTATGGATTATGTGTGTTATGACACATATCAATGGTTGCAATATTGTAGATTTCCTGCCATAAAATCCTTTGTCTACTCATCCCTCCCTACCCTTATTGCTGACAATGCTTTGACTGTCTGTAGTTTTTCCTTTTCCAGAATGTCATATGGTTGGATTCATACTGTAAATAGCTCTCTCAGATTCGCTGCTTTAGCTTAGGAATCAAGTTAAGGCTCTTTCATGTGTTTCCATGGCTTGACAGCTCATGTCTTCATCAGTGATGAACAGTATTCCTTTGGAGGTACCACCATTTATTTTTCCATCCACCTATTGAAGGATATCTTCATTGTTTCTGAGTTTTGATAACTATGAATAAAACTGATAAAAATACCCGTGAGTAGGTTTTTGTGTAGACATATACTTCTTACTCGTTTAATTGAATATCAAAGACTTGGATTCTTTATTTGCACACTATTGGTACATTTAGTTTGAGAAGTGTCAACCTGTTTTCCAAGGTAGCTGTGGTGTTTGGCTCTCCTGTTGGCAATGAATGAGGATTCCTTTCGCTCTGTCTTTGTTAACACCTGGACTTTTGGCCAATCCCATAGATGTGTAGCGGTAACTCATTGTTCATCTGCCATCTCCTGATGGTGTAGTATGTACAGCATCTTGCCACACATTGTGCACTTGGTCTTCTTTGGTGAACAGTACCCAGCTCTTTTGCCCATTTAAAAATGTGGTAGTTGGGCCCGGTGCAATAGCATAGTGGTTAAAGTCCTTGCCTTGCACGTGTCGGGATCCCATATGAGCGCCGGTTCTAATCCCGGCCGCTCTGCTTCCCATCCAGCTCCCTGCTTGTGGCCTGGGAAAGCAGTCAAGGAAGGCCCAAAGCTTTGGGACCCTGCACCCGCATGGGAGACCCAGAAGAGGTTCCCGGCTCCTGGCTCCTGGCTTCGGATCAGCTCAGCTCAAGCCGTTGTGCTCACTTGGGGAGTGAACCATTGGATGGAAGATCTTCCTTTCTGTTTCTCCTCCTCTCTGTACATCTGCCTTTCCAATGAAATTAAATAAATCTTCAGAAAAAAAAAATGTGGTGGTTCAGTTTTTGTAATGTCTAATTTTTAGTAGTTGCTTTGTATATTTCCGAAAGCACTCCTTCAGGTTTCTGTTTTATCAGCATTTCCCCGGACGTGAGTTGTTTATACTTGCAGCAGTATTTTTTGCAAAGCGGACATTGCAATCTTAATGAAGTCCCACTTGCCAAGTCTCTCCTGCATTGTACCTGTAATGTTGTATCTATAAAGCCACTGCCAGACCAAGTTATCTAGATTTCTTCCTATGTTACTTACTAGGGGTTTTGTAATTTTGTACTTTCTCTTCAGGAGTGGGAAACCTTTTGTTTATTTTCCAAAGGCCATTTGGATATTTATAATATCATTCACTGGTCAGACAAAGTTACCCAGTTGAAAATTAGCCTGCTGTAGATTTATTGAATTCTGAATGCTGCCTATGGTTGCCATGACAGGGCCAGATCAAATGATTTCTCACCCCTATATGGCCCATGGGTCAGATGTTTCACACTTTTGCAAGCTTTAGTCCATGCTCCATTATGAGTTAATTTTTCTGTTGGGTGTAAAATCTCTATCTAGATTCATTGAAAATTTTTTTTTCCTTGTGATTATTCAGTTGTAACATAATGTGTTGAAAAGGCTATCTTTTCTACATTGTGTTGCTTTTGTTTGTTTGCCAAAGATCAGTCGGCTATATTTATGTGGATCTAGTTTTAGATTTCCTATTCTGTTCTATTGATCTTTGTTTATTCTTTGACAACTCCTGCACTGTCTTGGCTACTATAGCTTTGTATTGAGTCTTCAAGATGAGTAGTGTTAGGCTTTCTGCTTTATTCTTCTCTCGCAAAATTATGTTAGCTATTCTGGACCTTTGGCATCTTCACATAGACTTTAGAGTGAGTTATAAATACCCATGAAATAACTGGTTGGGATTTTGATTGGGGTTCTCTTAATCTATGGATCAAAATAGGAAGAATCATCATGGCAATAATGTTGAGTTTCATCTTTGCATGTGGAGTTGGTTTCTGTTTAGAGCTTCTATGATATCATTCATTGGAGTTTTAAAATTTTCTTCATATGAATCTTGCACACATTTAGTGAGATTTTTACCTAAGTATTTCATTTTAGGAAATAGTAACGTGAATGACATTGTGGTTTTGGTTTCAAATTCCAATGGTTTGCTACTGATAAGCAAGAATGCAACTGACTTTAATAAATAAACTTTGTTTCCTGGACATTTACTGCAATCACCCACTAGTACTCAGAGTTTTCTGGTTGATTCTCTGGGTTTTTGCCAGGTTTTAGACTTTTAGTGAATCTTTATTAACAGGCCTGAGTACTTCTAATAACCTTGTTCTTCTGCCCACAACTGTGAGTTTTCATGAAGCAGGAATTTATGAGTAACAACTTGGTTTCTTCGGTTTGTGAAGTTCTCGTATGTTTATCAGGAGGCATTCTGATCATAGACACCACAAGTCACTTGGGTGGTTCTTGTTCCTGTTAATTTAATCATTCTCAGTTTGGTCAAAGTGAGGTGGTTGGAGATGAAAAGACAGTGGCCTGTGGTTTGGACTTGGTGGGGTCTTTTGATGAGAACTTAAAACTGAGCAAAAGATATAGCCCTGACCTCAGATAGTAACAGATAAAACTAAGACTCATGTTCTGCGAGGAGTGCAAGAGTTTTGGGGACGTTGTTCAGAGACATACCAAAGGAAATCCATGCGGAGTACGCAGACTCATTTAGTAGTAGAGAATCACCAAAAAGGAGGAGTTTGTTTACTCTCTACAAGGAAAAATAACAAGGTAGACTTCATGCTGGACGATAAGGGTGGTGTCCCACGGAAGACCCTTCTTGGAATATTACGTGAGAGGCTAGAGTGAGGCCTGGAGAACAGGTGGCAGGTTACTGGAAATGGAGTTGGTAGTTGAAACAGAAGGTGCACTAGGGTGTTGGTGGGATGATTCCGGCTGAAAGCAAAGGCCAGAGGGAGCCTGTGGGTGAGAAAGGAGCAGAGGAAAGACATCTGGGTTGTATTACAGATCCACAGGGAGGAATGAGCAGGAAGAAGCAGGCTGCTCACTGGGGATTTCTGCCTTTCTACTCCGTTAGCTCTTTCTTCAATAAAATTTACAGTTGGGCCCTGTGAAATGGCTGAATTGGCTAATCCTCCTCCTTCAAGTGCCAGGATCCCATAAGGGTGCCAGTTCATGTCCTGGCTGCTTCACTTCCCATCCAGCTCCCTGCTTGTGGCCTAGGTAAGTAGTTGAGGATGGGCCAAAGCCTTGGGACCCTGTACCCACATGGAAACCCAGAAGAAGCTCCTGGCTCCTGGCTTCAGATCAGCCCATTTCTGGCAGTTGTGGCCACTTGGGGTGTGAACCAGTAGATGGAAGATCCTTCTCTCTGTGTATCTACCTTTCCAATAAAAAAAAATACATCTTAAAAAAAAGAATTAAAGTCATGACTACTAGGAGGATACATTTTTTCTTTTTTTTAAAATAATTTTTATTGTTTTTTGATACAGTTTAATTGGCGGTGGACTCTTCCCTCCCCCTCCCCAAATTCCCTCCCCTCCCCTCTGTTCTCCTCTCTAGAATTACAATGTGTGTCCATCGTGAATTTTCCCAAGTCCATCATGCTTCCACTGGAGTATCTCCCAGCCATGTGGGAGAATGACTTATCGTTGTAGGTTAATTTTTTTTGAAGATTTATTTATTTTATTGCAAAGTCAGATATACAGAGAGGAGGAGAGACAAAGAGGAAGATCTGCCATCCGATGATTCACTCCCCAAGTGAGCCGCAACAGCCGGTGCGCGCCAGTCCGAAGCCGGGAACCAGGAACCTCTTCCAGGTGTCCCACACGGGTGCAGGGTCCCAATGCATTGGGCTGTCCTCGACTGCTTTCCCAGGCCACAAGCAGGGAGCTGGATGGGAAGTGGAGCTGCCGGGATTAGAACCGGCACCCATATGGGATCCCGGGGTATTCAAGGCGAGGACTTTAGCCACTAGGCCACGCCGCCGGGCCCTGTAGGTTAATTCTTGTATCCTGGGGCCCTAATATAGGTACAGTGAAGATTAGGCCTTCATTGTTTACGGGCCTTACCAATAACAGTTATATGTGGACACTGACAATCACAGGTGGTTATAAACAATCCACCTCTTGTGGATGGTTAATTAGTGAATTACATCACAAGTTCTTGTTACATTAGGCACAAGTAAGTATGAAGTGACATTGTTTAACATAGGGTAAGACTCACATATGATATCTCTAGATTTGATGTCATATTATATTATATTAGAGCAAACCATATGATATCTGACCTTTTGGGATTGGCTCATTTCCCTTAGCATTATGGTCTCTAGTTTGGCCCATTTGGCCACAAAATAATGCGTTTTATTTTTTTTTAAATCGCTGAGTAGTATTCCATAGTGTAGATGAACCAGTTTCTTTATCCAGTCCTAGGAGCATATATTTTAAAGAATATTTAGTTTTACTTGAAAGTCAGAGTTTCAGAGTCACAGTACAAGAAATGATATTCTGCACCTGGGAACCTATGTGTATTCTCTATCTCCCATTATCTCTCCCCTGTCCCAGAGCTCAGGCCAAACATCACTTTCTTTAGTGATGATCCTTTAAACCATATTCCACACCCCCAACCCCTTCCAATCATTTGCTCTCATAGTAGCTTCTTCCTTTGATTAGGATTGGTCATGACCTTGTAGTACATGTATTGGGACTGGTCCTTCTCAGTTAAAGATGCCTGTGCAGTGGACAGCATGTCTAGATGCACAGAGGACATGATGGCCAGCTCATCTAAGCTAGCAGGGGATGTCAAACTGTCTTATCAGAGGATGGAAACCTGTACAGGTTGGACAATAATGCTAATCAAGCTTTGTAGCACGTTCCTGGGCCTGTGGACGCACTAAGGTGGACTTTGTCACCCGTAGGCCTTGCAAGGATTTTCTCAGCCCTGGAGCAACAAAACTGTGTTTTGGGTTGTCAAAACTACTCAAGTAATACCCAAGGAAAACTCTTCCCCTCAATGGGGCTCCTAGGGTTTCATCAAAGCATTGTGGTCCCATCCCTGGTGCTCATGTAGTTTGACAGTAAGGAGAGGCTTTCTTCCTCACCTTTTCTGTGGACAAAAGAGATTAAAAAAAGAAAGTCTGAAACACTTGTCTCCATACCTGACCCTCCCGACCTTAGTCCGAGGCCTGCATGGGTGTGCATCCCTCTCAACTATGTAAACAATGTTAAATATAAAAAAACTTTTTTTGCACCAAAATAATTCCATTCTCCAAAATTTTTTTGAACTGTCCTCCTCGTAAGTTGAAAACCCCACTTGCACTACACATTTTATT